>NC_141675.1:73995171-83995171 GCF_028749965.1 Puma concolor | reverse complement strand
AGCTTTGTGAGTTTTAGCTACTAGCGGTGCCTCTTTGGCCTTCACTTCTCATGAATGCCAAATGCAGTGGTTAGACTAGAAGTTCTAAGGACCCATATACTTTTGAGATGGATGAATGTAAGCGATGGGATGTTTCCTTTCGTTGTGCACCCAGAGAAGGAAAAGCCGTGAAAGGTAAAGTGACCTGCTCTTGGCCACAGGGAGAGTCACCAGCTCAATAGGAATGGCCAGGCTCTTTCAGATCACTCGTGTGGCCTCACAGTTACCCTGGTAACACCTACCTACCTAGGATTGTTTACAAAGCCTGGTCATTTGCATTTGCCCTTCTGTCTGTTGGGATAACTTCTAGGTGGGTATTTAAAAGTGCAGGAGTAATAAAGTTAGTTGGCAGAATCCCATTTTAATCATCCCACCATGCAATCAAAATTGGTGTCCTAGGGGCGCCTGGGTGGCTCAGTCGGTTAAGCGTCCGACTTCAGCTTAGGTCATGATCTCGCATTCCGTGAGTTCGAGCCCCACGTCGGGCTCTGTGCTGACAGCTCAGAACCTGGAGCCTGCTTCTGATTCTGTGTCTCCCTCTCTCTCTGACCCTCCCTGCATTCGTGCTCTGTCTCTCTCTGTCTCAAAAATAAATAAACGTTAAAAAAAAACAATTTAAAAAAATTGGTGTCCTAAATACCTTTTCTATTGAAGCTTATTTTGAAGAGAAACCCCAAATTACAGTGAAGCAGTAGAAGCCACTCTCCAGGGTATCACAGGTTCTTCTTTTCAACCACATCTGAAAACAACTCCTATTAAGAATGAAGGATTTAAGCAGATTCACCACTCCCTATTTTCCTTTGGATTGATACTATTTAAGCATGCTTGGGGCATGTGCAATAAGCATCTATTGGCTTCCTATTAATGATGCCTCTTGGTGGCCTCACATTTAGCAATAAGAGGGATATGTATTTGTTTGTTTAGAATCAAATTACAGGGGCACCTGGGTGGCTCAATCATTAAGCACCTGACTCTTGATTTCAGTTCAGGTCATGATCTCATGGTGCGTGAGTTCAAACCCCGGTCAGGCTCTGCACTGACCATGCGGAGCCTGCTTGAGACTCTCTCTCTGCCCCTACTTTCTCTCTCTCTCTTTCAAAATAAATAAACATTAAGAAAAAAGAATCAAATTACATATTTTATGTAAAAACATCCCAAGTAGTGTCTGGGTTCACAAGTGCCGTGTTCAGTTAGTTTGCAGCTGAACTGTAATACTAGTCTTAACGAGCTTGTGTTTGGGAAGTAGCAGTCAGTGCTGCAGGAAGGGAGAGGGAGAGAGAAGGGAGCAGTTTTGAAATTGACAAGAGTCATCTCCTGGCACTGCCTGTTGCAGCCTCCCTGTCTCTAACATCTGTCCTCAGGGACTTCCAGCACTCTGATGACCCACCATCATTTGTAGATTTATTAACCTACAGAGCACTCAGTCCACTCTGGATCAAAACTCCCCCATTTTGGGTGGTGGTTTCCAGCGCAGTGAGAAGGTCATGCTCTGATCAAACACATTTATTCTAAGGAGTAAATGGTAATTAGCGCCTTAACTCCCAAAAAGCAATTTCCATTTTCTTCTTTTAATTATGAAAATGAACCTTATTGGTAGAATTTCTGGCAAGAGGAGAGGGAAAAGACAGACAGAGGGAGAAGTCTAGCTCCAGGTTCAGTTTTCCTTGTCTGCCCCTGTATTTCCCAGCTTCTTTCACTTCCCGACCCCCTGGTGTTTGAAAGCTTCAGTTCCTTGGCCGTCTCCCCTGGCAATAGTGGAGGAGGTGTTGTGAGGATGAGCTGCAGGAAAGGGGAAAGCCCATGTGGATAAGTCGTCACAACTCACCCATGTGATGTCCATAAGCCCATTTTGTCTTTTAAGTCAGATACCTGGGTTCAAAGACCAGATCTACAGACTATATACCTTTGGGCATTATTTAACGTCAGAGATTCCATTTCTTCATGCTACCCAGGGGCATCATAAAGATTAATACATAAGCAGCCTTTGGCCTAAAGTAGATGCTCAGCAAACGGGTTCTGTTATTAGGAGTCCAGGCGTGATTAGATAGTGGCATTAGGAATATCTGGAAGGTGACAGCATCAGAGAAATTTCAAATAAGTGACATGTATGTTATTATTTGAAGGGTGCCCAATGTCAGAGACCATTCTGATTGTTTTCAATAGATTTCTGGGAACGGAAAACAGGTGGTGGAGCTGTATGTTGTGTAGGTCACCCAGCTATGGCACCTCCAGATGTGTGCAGGGGAAGCCAGCTGGGCTGCTCCCAGGAAGTGTGGGGGGTGTCACAGGGCCATTGCAGAGAGCGCCTGGGGCAGGATGCTGGAGGAGGGCTCACACCTAGCCTGAGCAGTCCCTGGGACCACACACTTTCATCCGCAGTCCTTTGTCATCTGTCTGAGGCAAGAATCAATACCAGAAGGGGAAGGTGACAGATCGTTCATTGCCCAGAGACTGCCTGTAAATCCAGCACCTGCTATTTTTTTTTCTAACTGCTTTAAAGAAACTTCCACTCGTGTCTTTTCCCTGCAACATGGAGACTCACCTAGATTTTGAAAGGAATTTGGAAAGGTCTGCAATTCCCTTTTCTGTTGTTAGGAGTTGTTATTTCAGGGGAATGAAAGATGTGTCCTGTACCATTCTGTTTCAGTGATATCAGCACTCAGAATGTCTTTCTTTCCTTTTCGTTTCCATGTGTTCCTTAGTACTCATGACTTTTAGAGAGATCTCTGTCTGGAAGGTCTGTGTTTACCTCTGCATGCATCTAGGAGGCATTTGCTTTACACCTCTGAGCTCTGACTTGCTGCAGATTCACTCTTCCTATATCCCTGTCTTTCCCATCCACCCTGGAACACAACACTCTTTTTCTGTCTGGACTCCGGAGAGTCAGAAAGAACAGTGAAGACCATCAAGTCTGCTCACCTCGGTTGGGAGTGAGGACATGACCTAGAGAGGGGAAGTGACGTCCTCGTAGAGAGCCTCAGCACCCTGGGATCATCAGGTGTCCCGCTTCGCATGAGGTCTTTCGAGATCCATGGCTTCTCTCCTCCCCTGAGCACCTGCTGTGGGGCTGGAAGATCCCCTCTGCTTGCTGCCTCCACTTCTGCAAGCTGCTGACCCACCTTGCAGGGTCTGCAGAGGGGTAGAAATAGTCAAATGAGCCAGTAAAGTTGGCAAAAAGTGAAGTCTGTTTTAGAATGATTAGAGCAGGGAATTGGGAACCCCCCCAACAGCATTCTGTATAGAGTAGATCTTTTGTAAGCACTGATTTATTTTTCTGCTGAAGGCCAGCCTCGGGCAGAATTGGGAAATAGCCAGCTTGATTTTCAGACCTTCTTTCCCTCTCTCTTAAAGCTGTAGTACTCTTACTTCAAATAGAGTCATCAGAGGAAGCCCAATATGTAAAACAGATACAAGTGGTTGGAGTGGGCAGGAGACCCAGGTTCTGCCCCTGTGGTGCATTTGGCGGGCAGGGGACTTCCTTACCCTTCCCACCCACCCAGCCTCCAGTCATGCAGGACTCCCCAGGAGACCTGGCCCTTGGGCTCAGTTTGGAAGCCACCATTGCAACGAACAGCCAGCGAGTGTTTGGAACTCTGGCAACCTTTGTTGATCACTGTAGGTAGATCCTTTAACCGCTGAGCCTGATTTTGAGTAGAAAGCACCAAACTGCAAGAGTTTTTTTCATCTACAAATTGAGATAACCAGTAATATACTTGGCTCATAGCAGATACTCTGGAAATATTGAGTCCCACCTCTCTTTTTATCTTTTTTTTCATTCCCCTTTTCTATGCTGCTTTCCCTTAGATGTCCCCTCCACTCTTCAGAAGCCCAGAGGCCTCTGGCACTGACACTCTCCAGACTGCTCAGCTCTCCAGGAAAACTGAGTCATTTATATTCTAGTGGCAGCTCAGGGCAGCCCTTTCATCCCCAGGAGCATTTCCTTTGGCACCTCCAGATTTTAGCAGAAGAGGTCCCTCCTTGCCTCTCTGATTTTTAGTTAGTTGAGAGCTGGCTGAATAACTGACATCCAAGGGAATTATACTGAGGGACTTGGTAATCATTCCTTTCTTACAGACAGCAGTCTGACTTCTATCCCTGGTTGAGTCCTAGTCTAGACATTTATGTAATGATGCAGTTACAGAATAAGGAGGATTCCTTAAAATCCTTGCATTCTGCAAAACTGCACTCTCAAAGTGACAGAGCTTGTGTGCAGATCACTCAGAACACATTTGACTTTGGAACCAGGGCATTAACAAAAGCAATAGCAATACTGAAAAATAAATATTACTCCAATGTAGGGCTTTACCTTTACAAAAAAAAAAAAAAAAAAAAGGTGGAAGGTGGCTTGACAGAAAGTGTTTTAGAGAAAAAAAAAAAAAGACAAGATAAAGTTGTTGAATTTTGAAGACAAAGGTAAAATGCACCAAAATCAGAAAATAAGGGGGTGCCTAGGTGGCTCAGCTGGTTAAACGTCCGACTTCAGCCCAGGTCATGATCTTGCAGTCTGTGAGTTCGAGCCCCATGTTGGGCTCTGTGCTGACAGCTCAGAGCCTGGAGCCTGCTTCAGATTCTGTGTGTGTCTCTCTCTCTGCCCCTCCCCTGCTCTCTCTCTCTCTCTCTCTCTCTCAAAAATAAATAAATGTTAAAAATTTTTTTAAAAGAAAAGCATTTCCAGGACAGATTACATCCTAGTCTGAGTGAAAAGGAATGTGAGCATCATTCTCTCTGCGGGATGCTACATTCTGCTGTGTTTGAGCATGTTTTGTTTAGTGGCTATTCCTTGGTTGTACAAAATATTAACATTCTTGGAAAATTACGTATGACCCTAACACTACTTTCATTGTGCTGACATAATGCCAGTCCTATACAAGCTAGTTCATGTTACAGTGGCTCATTCTGTATCTGGACAGACTGTTCCTAGATCTCAATAGCTTAATCCCTAGGCAGCAAACTCAGGGACAGAGGTGATGAGTAAGGTCCATCCCTGTCCTCAGAAAACCACATGATCTTGTGTGAGACACGGAAATACGCTCAAATAGCTGTAATACCAGTCACACCGTAAATGTCATGAAATTTCATATCAGGTTAATCAAAAGGCAGTGCGAAGAGAGAAAGGAAAGAGTACGTTGGGGGCGGGAGGGGGTAGGAGGCAAAAAGCTTGTAGAAGGGGTAGAATTGGCGGGATTTCATCAGGCAAAGACAGAGGGAAAGAGAAGAGAATAAGCAAAGTCTTGGGGACCTGATAGCGCAGGACATATTTGGGGGACTGGTATAGTTTGGGGGCTTCACTTTAAGGCTGGAGCCAGTGAGAAATATAAGGGAACAGTAGGATGAGGTTGAAATAGAAGTTGGCCTCTGAATGTAGGAGGCCTTGACAGAGATGGGGGCACAGTCAAAGAATTCTGAGCAGGTGAATGATGTGTTCAGTCAGAGCTGTCCTTTACAAAGCTCCTTTTGGCAGGTTATGCTGGGTGATGGTGCTGGGGAGTAGGATCCAATTAAGAGGTATTGCAGTAGTCCCCGTGAGAGATGTGGGGGCCTGAGCTCCACAGTGACGGTGACACCCAGTGGACGTGGGATGTATGGGGAGGGCATGACATGAGACAGTTTAGAGCAGAATCTCAAGCATTTATCAACTGAATGGATGGTATAGGGCTCTGATAGTACCTGTCCAATGATGATGTTTATTGTTTAGTAACGATAGCCAGTGTGGAGCCTTATTTTGGAATGTTTGAGAGTTCATGCCGAGGGCCGTCAGGGGCCTTGACACACCTGGGTTCTGTGACTGGTCAATACTGAAGTTTGGGCAAAACTCGTGCCCCTCAGGTTACTGCTAGGTGATCCACGTGTGCCCTCAGCTCTCAAAGGGAAGACAGTGTTCCCGATATTGACACCTGCCCAACTGCCCAGAGCCCCAGTTTCTGCTTATGTTCTGACAATAGAACCATGCACTTTTAGATTGGGAAGACCTTAGAGACCATCCTGAAACCCTTTGCTGAATGGAAAACTATGGCCCAGTAAGGTCAGGTGTGTGTCCAGAGTAAGTCAGAGGCAAAACCCAAAATAGAACCTAGGACCATCACTCACCAATTTTCAGAAAACCTTTTAAGTAATGGATGGCTGTGTATTAGCATTTCCCAGAGAAGCAGAGCCAATAGAATATAAAAGGAGATGTATTATGAGGAATTGTCTCATGCAGTTATAGAAGCTGAGAAATCCCCCTACCTGTCATCTGCAAGCTGGAGACTCAGGAAAGCTGAGTCTGCAATTTGTTCCAAAGGCCGTGAGAATGAAGGGGAGCCAATGATGCAAATTCCAGTTGGAGGGTGGGAAAAGATGAGATGAAATGCTCCAGCTTGAGCAGTGAGGCAGAAAACAGGGGCACATTTCTCCTTCCTCCACCTTGTTTTTGTCCGTGCCCACCCATGCTGGAAAGGGCAACCTACTTCACTGAACCCACCAGTTCAAATGCTAGTATCATCTAGAAACACCCTCACAGACACATCCAGATATACTTGACCAGAAATCTGGGCATCTCCTGATGCTCTCAAGTTGACAACTCAAATCAGCTATTGTATGCAGTTCGGAATTGTTGATCATGCTTAGTTCCTACAGAGCATTTTCTAAGTTTGCAAAGTTTTAGTTCACCAGTTTCTTTTTTGACCCTCATTTGATCTCATGGGTAAACAGACATTGTTCCCCTTCACAGGTAAGCAAATGAAGGCATGACAGGTAATGACCTTTCCCGTCACATGGTGAATTAATGGAAGATCAGAATTGAGCCTAGGTTTCTTATCATGATTCCATTTTCTTTTCCACAGTTGGATTGTAAATTCTGTGGCTATGCTAAACCATTGGTTCTCAAAGTGTGTCCAACATCAGAGTCACCTGAGACCTTATTAGAAACGCAAACTTTTGAGCCCTGCACCAGACCCAGTGAAGTAGGAACTCTGGGGGCTGAGGTCCAGCAACCTGTGTCTTAATAGTTTCTCCAGATGATTCTGCATGCTAGGTAGAAAACCACTGTGGTAACAAGACAGAATCTGTTTGGTATCCATGATTTCACTACATTTTGCTCGTTTATCAGTCATCTGAGAACATAAAGGATGGTATTAAGCTGAAACTGACCATAAAAATTAGTACATCTTTCTTTTTCTCTTTCTGCCATTTCCCTCCCACCCACTTTTCCCTTCCTCCATCATCCAGGTGCATTGTGGTAACTTTTGACTAAAAGTGTTTTCTGTTCCTGGGGCACCTGGGTAGCTCAGTTGCTTAAGCGTCTGACTCTTGATTTCAGCCGAAGTCAGGATCTCATGGTTCGTGGGTTGGAGCCCTGTGCCGGGCTTTGTCCTGACAGCACAGACCCTGCTTGGGATTCTGTCTTTGTCCCTTTCTCTCTGCCCTTCCCCTGCTCATTCCCTCCCTCTCTCTTTCTCTCCCTTTCTCAAAATAAATAAACTTTTTAAAAAGTGTTTTCTGCTCCTTAGAAAGTTGGCAGAGTTGGTCATGAGCTTTCATATATCCAGCCCATGTTACTTGACACTTACAAAGCTTGGGGAAACTAAAAAGAACAAGGAGGGAGGAAGATGGTTGAATAGATAGACAAATACTGTTAGATGACTTTAATTTTTTTTTTTCAACGTTTATTTATTTTTGGGACAGAGAGAGACAGAGCATGAACGGGCGAGGGGCAGAGAGAGAGGGAGACACAGAATCGGAAACAGGCTCCAGGCTCTGAGCCATCAGCCCAGAGCCCGACGCGGGGCTCGAACTCACGGACCGTGAGATCGTGACCTGGTTGAAGTCGGACGCTTAACCGACTGCGCCACCCAGGCGCCCCATACTGTTACATGACTTTAAAAAAAAAAAAAGTCACATGCCCAAATAATAAGACCAGTGTTACTAACTGACTTAGAGAAGTGTGAACAGAATGCTATTTTAAAAGGAAAATTACATTTTCTCAACATCTGCAAATTTCTAGAAACCGTGTTGGGAGTTTTAGGTAACTTTTTCCTTCAAGCCTCATAATAGCTTGTGAAAGACGTATTATCCTCATTTTTTTTTTTAATGAGGAAACTAAAGTTTCAAAGTCAAGCAACTCATCCAAATGTCAATGTAGCTAATAAATCGCGAAGCAAGTGTTCACATTCAAGCTTTTCTATATCCTAAATTCATAATCTCTTTGTCACATCATGCACATTATCTCTTCGGCATCTTTCTTTTCCATATGCCTTTCTCATCCCAAAGGTATAGAATTCTGTCAGTGGCTGGATGACATCCCATCCTTATGACAGGATTGCTGCAAACAGCATGTGGGCATCTTGGATTCATCAGAGAGTCCATACTGTTTCTCAATCCCAAATCCATTTATGACTAACTTTGAAAGCATATCTATAAAATCAGGTATGAATTAAAAAATATGTATCCGATCTATACAGTCGTTAGGACTTTTTCTTCATATTTTTCCTTTTTTTTTTTTTTTGAAGCCAGTCTAACACTGGTGGAAAAAAAAAAGGAGGGAGGGAGAGAAGAAGAAGGAGAAGGAGAAGGAGGAAGAGGAGGAAAAGGAGGAGGAGGAGGGGGAAGTAGGGAGGGAGGAGGGAGGAAGGAAGGAAAGAAAGAAGGAAGGAAGGAAGGGGAAAAGAGAAGAAAGAAAATTAGGAATGCCTGACCTCTAGTGGAAACACTAAAAACTTCCCATGGTTCTGCTGGAAGGCTTCTCTTCAAACCTCCTCCTCTCCATGTTTAAAATGGAATTCTGGAATTTCTCATCTGAAAGCTTCTCTCATGAGAAGACTGGGGTCTGTGTGCAAAGGTAATTTTTGTCACTGCCTTAAAAATGGGGCTTCTGCATCTCAAATTCACACCGCACTTGGGTGTGAGTCTTTTAATGACCTTTCTCAGGCAAGCACCATCTTTTAAAAATATTCTTGCCCTTTGGTCTTTTCCCCACTTAACTGTAAATCCTAACCTGACTGGGTTTTTGGAAGGGACACTGTATAAATATGAGTGTCTGTGGTTAATCCATTGTGTCTAAATTTGCCTTCGGGACAGTTGATAGCTCTGGAAAGTGAACGCTTCTATTCACACTGTGTAATCTTTGGTTTCAGGGACTAAGCTGTAATTGTGCCCATCACCGCAGGCTTCTTGCCTGGCTGCCAAGCCAGCCCTACAGCCTATACTCACTGACCCACATATGTGCTCCCGAGTGAGGAGTGGAGTGTGCCAAGAGCCCTCAAGCATTCTCGGTTGATTACACAATTGCTTTGTCTAAGTTGAAGATTGAAGTAGAGGACAAAAATCAGCCACTATCTGATGGGTGGAAAGAGAGAGAGGGTGTGAAAAAAAAAATAACTGGAAGAAATCTAACAACAACAACAAAAAAACCCAGATCTTTTTCATTCAGGGCAGAATGAACAAGTGGGAGGTCGCCAATGTTAATGAGTCCCTCAGTCATAAGGAGTGAGAGATGTCCTATCTTTCCTGAATCTCAAATGCTGTCATGTTTCCAAAAGTTGCATCAAGGTTGTGTCTTTCTTGATTTGAAGAACAGGTAGTCTCCGCTCTAAAAGATTTTAGAGAATTATAGGTGCGGTGAACCCCTTCCTCTACCTTGACAGCTTTGCCTTTCTTGAATACATGCAATTAAACTGTCTGCTTTAAAATTGAGGGAGGGAATAGACAGTCTCAATTTTTGAAGGCATTTCAACATTGCTAGTTTAAAACATGTATGTGTCCCTGGAGATGACGCCTCAGTCATGAGTGGGGCCTCAGGGACCCATAGTTTCCACAGACTCCTGGTTAGAGACCCACATACGGAATGGAGAGAGCCCTGGACTGAGGACCAGGACTTTAAATTCGTTTTTAGCACCTGTGCCAGGTGTGGTGCTGTGTCACCTTTGCCTTTTGGGCCTCAGCAACCTGATCTGACAACTATGACAGCTGGAGTATTTAACCTGGAAGGTCAGTTCTGGCTCCAGTCATCTATGACTCATTCATTCATTCTATGTGTGGAGTACATACATACGAATTAAACTTTGTCCCTGGGAGTCCAAGAGTTCCTGAACTGGCAACTGATTCAACAATAATCTTTACCACTATAAAGTTAAAAAACAAAACAAAACAAAACAAAAAAACACCTCTTATTTCTCCTCTAATAGCCACCATGTTAGTTCACAATTCTAGCTAGAATATTGAATTGCCCTATGTTAGTTCACAACTCCTAGCTGTTCAACCCCTTTTCAACCCCACACTACGGAGTCTTGCTCCCTTTTTTGATGGTTGGAGGACAAGTAGAAGTAGGAGGGGAAAAAGCCATCTCTCAAAATACCACTTTCCCACTTCATCATTAAGAGATTTACTTCTTGACTTCCTCTTTGACTTTCCCTTCTTTATTGTGTGGGTGTGGATTTAAAAACTCTGCAACAATTTGACCCTCTTTCAAATGATCTTCCCGTGCTTTTAAACTGCAAATTTCAACCTCCGCACCGGGCTTTGACTGGTTGTTTTTTTAAGTCTGACTTCTTTTGATGTGAACATTTTCAAGCTCAAACAATAAAGTATGTTTCTACCCAGATACTGAAAGTAATTATCAGGTAGACAATCGTGGCTCTGAAGTAGAGTCCGCTCTTTGTCACGCTGTCAGTACTTATATTCTGTCTGTTTTTCTTGGAAATACTTATTTGATCCCCTCATCCTTCCTTAAATTATAGGTATGGGTGTAGTTGTACCAATCCAGACTTTGATGTGGAACATTCTGGCCTTTTATAATGGGAAAACTTTAAGACTTCTTAACTGAGTTATTTTTTGAGATAGCAGATTTTTGGGACGTTACTACTTTGTTGTTTGGAAATCTGATTGAGGGTGTTAGTATTTGACATAAGATTTATTTAAATGAAGATGAAGACAATATAGGCAAGGGGTCATCATCATTAATTAATATGCCACAGTAATGAGGCATATGGAAAACTGATTAATAACTGTTGTCTGGACACTTGAAGGCAAGTTATCTCCTAGGAATGCTGTATGTCTCTTTTGCTGGCATACAGAAAGAAAGAGGGGCATCGCGTCAGTAGCCCACCCAGGCCAGGCATAACTGAGACCTCTAGGTTTATCATCTATAGATTGCCCCTAGCAGAACAGGCTTTACCTCTCCAGCCCTTTCTCCACCTTTCTGCCCACCCTGCAACAAATCAATTAGGAACCTGGTAAGGAATCCAAATGACACAGTTTTCCTTTCTTCAAAATAATTGAATGTGGTCAGACTAGTTTTTAATCCAATTTAGGCCAAACAACCATGTAGGTATTTTGTGCACTTGTATTGGCCAGTCTTTGCAGCTGGCAAAAGCCTCAGTTCCCATATCTGTGCAATGAGAATTCTAATGCTCTTCACATAAATGACTGATGGCCATTCTCAGGGAACGGCAGAACACACATTCGTACAGAGCATACAGTGTAAATCAATATGTGTTTTACTTTTATTGATTGAATCCAGGTTAAAAAATCAATTTCCTTTTTATTAATAACCTTGGCTCCCAAAATCTTTTGGTGTATTTACTTATTTGTAGTCAGAATCAAACAGTTTCCAGAGGGAGTGGTATCTTAACCTTATAACATCAAGGACTATTTCCTCTGCCTTCTCGATACCCGTTATTCCTGTCACTTGAAGCTTTATTTATGATTTTTTTTTTTCACTGTAGCAAATCGGAGCTGAAACTCTGTGCCTTGCAACAAGGTCTTCTAATATACTTTGAGAATCAATTGTCAATCACATCGCCTGCCCAGACAAAGCATTTTTTAGTCTTGGCTCAACCTAGATAGAGCCTGTGATCTCTTGAATTACCAACAGATTTCCTCCGGGAAACCAGAAGGCAAAGTTCAGAGTCACTGGGTGGTACCTTGAATTACCACTGCCCACAGGAGGGTTGCTTGTAATATAGTCTTATCAAATCTTACCGCTTTGCTAAGCCTCTGCTTCCCCAAAGCTTTCATTTTAGGATTCTTTGATTATGGTTCCCAGCTATAAATGCTAGGTAAATGAATGGGGTGTGGGTGCCATCTCCTGGCAGTGATTGGAAACTGCTTAGTAAGACAGAATCCATTTACCTGCAGGGTCTGTTCTTGCACATTAAAGGAAAAACGCACCATTTATCATTAAAACACACACACACACACACACACACATAGGTATTAGACTTTGATCTTAGATCACACTGTAATTACATAGTAGCTTTTCTTCTAATCTCTGGCTGATTGTGGGCTAGAAATTGGTGCTTTGGAAAATATCCTAGAGTTAAATTATTCTTGGAGAGTACGAGATGCCTTTGTGTAGTTACCATATAGTTAGTTTAGGGTCAGCTCATTAACAGGGTCATAGCTTCTCCTTTCCTTCTCTTCTGTAGATGGAGTGTGATTCCTTTGCTTATAGATATAGTGGCTCTGGAGTTCTTCATTGGGTCTGGAAATGACAGTGTCAAATTGACACTATCTGTGTAAGTTTATCTATCACCCTGGCAATTCATCCTGGAAGATGCTCATAAACTCTTATCTTTACGCTATACCATCTATTTATTCATTCAACTGACATCTGTTGAACTTTTGTCGTGTTAGGTTAGGGGATACACATATCATCCGACAAAGGGACACTTGACAGGTCAACAAATAACTGATAATTGGCCTAAGCACTATGCTAAAGAAAGTATGGGCAAAGGTCACCTAATGGAGAGATTAAATACATCATTCACAATTTTTTCCATATATTTTAGAGGAACAGAGGCAGAATAATCCCAGGTGGAAGCTGAAAGAGAAATGTGATTTTGGCTTTTGAATTTGGTTTGACCTTTTACATATTAATAAGGCGGGTACACTTGAACAAGCTCCATTCTGAAGGTTGGTTCCTGCAGTAAACTGGGAAGCTGGCTTTTTCTCCTCAAACCTACTCCCTATTGTTTTCTTTGTAATTTGAGGAAGAAATGCCAATTTCAAAGTAATATATAAGTTTTCATCTCTCCGAAGATTTCTAGAATTGGAAGAGGTTTTAGAATGTCCTTTGGAAAATGAGAATTGGAATATCAGCAAAGCAATAAATTAATAGGCAAGGTGCTAACTGTAAATGAACCAGAAAACAAGCTTGCTGAGCGAAGAAAGATGATGAACTCTTTCTAGGAGTTATGCTCAGATGTAGTTTTATAAGCCACGTATACTAGATCTATACCTTGATTGTGGGAAAGAACAAGTAATTCATTATCATTGGATTGTGCTTCTGGTCTCATGGCCATTTGTAAATCTGACATGTTATAATTTTATCCAGAATTATTAGAGATGTGCCTGTCTAGTATTGCTACACACACACACACACACACACACACGTGTGTGCACATGCCCATGCACGTGCAGTCCCCAAAACAAGAACTACCTTGGTGTGGTACTAAGAAGCAGGAGTAAGGGAGTAGAGCAATCGAAACAGAGAAGAGAGAAAAGCCAATGAAGTGTTATTGAGCTAATGAGCACATTAATCTTGTGAGATCCTCTCGGAAGTTGTATAGAACCCATTTCAGAATTGTCCTAGTAGGATCTGGGGAAGCTGGGGCATTGGTTCACTGATTCCTGCCCCCATTGGTTGAGGATTGCCACCAGTGGTGTCCATTGTTGTGCATTGCGCCCCCTGTACTTCCTGGTAGTGCCAGAGCAGAGACGGCCCCCAGACAAAGGAGCAGACTCATTGGCCTGGAGAAGGGAGACTGCCGGCTTGCAGGACACTGCCTACCTCAGCTGCAAGAACATGGCAGGGCATCAACATCATCTCCTACACACATACACATGAGTATACACACACACACACGCACCACCTACTTGTATATTCATACATATTAGAAAAAAAATAAAATAAGGTGAAGTCAATAACAATAATAAGGATTCATTATACTATTATCTCTACTCTTGTTTATGTTTGAAATTTTCCAGACTAAACTAATTTTAAAACAAGCTCATTGCTAGCCAATGATGATTTTAAAATCCTCTAGAGGAGCCGTCTTTATTTACATTGGGATCATTTTGAGGTAATGTAGCAACTCTAAGTGTGTAGTGTAGACTACAGCTATAAAGTCCAGTTTTAATCAATAGTCTCATACTTTCTTAGGCTGCTGGGTCACAGGAAGGATAGCTCTTCACATAGGCTCATGGATACCAGTTGGTTTCTTGGTTTTGTTTTTGTTTGGCAGGGGGTGGGGTGGGGGAGTCTGTATTTAGAGAAGACACAGGATTCTTCATGTTTCTTTCCCCATGGTTTTCAGTGTGTCTGAGCTTAGGTTTTCAGTGAAGAAATGTTGCCACAGTAGATACTGTGTCCACAGAGGAAAGATTTTGCTGCTTCAGAACTCGGAACTGAGCTTATGGCTCTGTGGTTACGATTTCCTCTGGTAATGACATTCTCAGCCACCCTCAGTCTGTCTCCCCACCTTAGTAGTAGAAATTTAGGGGATTTGACTTTAAAATTAAGGCTTCGCTCTGAGACTGAACTACGTAAATTAGACTATGCGTCTAAATAGATGTGAACATTCTCAAGAGTGTGTCGTGGGGTCCTAAAAGAATGCCAAGGGTGTTGTTGTGATTAAGACAACTTGTGGAATGCTCTCTGAAAATTGTCTGAGAATTAAGTATCCAACACATACACGTGCCTGCATACATAGTTATGTGTCACAACTATTTTACTCATATTCTTCATTCCTTAGGGATGCCTAAAATCAGCTGTTCATCTGTTTTAGAAATCATTTCATTCCAAAATAGAATTTGTTTTATTTTTACATGGGGAAATAAGCTTCCACTATTTCCTAGAATGTTGTATATGGCAATTTCAAAGGCTTGAAGATATGAAGTTGTTTATTCTCTTAGAAGAAACTTTTTAATGCTGGAAAGCAGCATGGGAGAGTGTGAAATCAATTTGAATTTGGATCTCGGCTCAGCTGTTGTGACTATGAACAATTTACTTGACTGATATTCATTGGGATTTCCTATAAAATGAGGGCAGTCTTACGTTCTTGAAAATGCCAAGAGCTTTGGATAAGGTAACAGTAAAACATTCCGCCTGTGCCTTGATGCACAGTACAGCCAATAAACGTGCCCTTCTCAGCCTTTGGCATGAGATGTGCGTAGCTTGAAAGTGTGCTGTGGAAAGTCAGCCCTCCTTTTGCTGTTATGTGTGTTACTGCTAGTACTGTGCTCTCTCTCTCCTTTTAAAACTGGCAGAGTTACAGATGTGACCGCAGCTGGGCTGCATATTAAAAATGAAGATGGGTAAACCTGATGAGAGAGCAGCATCCAGCATTTGAGTCTGGTGTACCCTTGGGTTTCTTACTGCTACTGTTTCTGGGCCCCCCATGGGATGGTCAGAGGTGGCTTTAGGAGTCTACGGTGTAGTTGTCTGTCTTCAGTAGTAGGTTTTTGTCATGAGCGGCCACCTCGGGAGACATCTAGACTCAGACTCCATCGCATATTTGTCTTTTTAGTCTGCCGCAGCACCCCCAAAGATTACGATTGATCATCTCTTGGGACAGGAAATGCCCTCTCTCGACTGGCAGCATTGTTAGAAAATTCTACCTGATACAAGACAGGTCTTTCACTGACAGATCAGGCAGAATATTTCTCTCTATGCCTTCTACTTACTGGAATCCTATAGGTAAAGCCCATTTCTTTACCGGGGTGACTCATCAAATATTTAAAGGTGGATCTCATGGCCTTCTTGAATTTTCTATTCTCCAGGCTAAATGATACACACTCCACTTCCTCTTCTGTGTTTTCACTAGGACCTTTATTCATTTCCTTCAGTATTATTATCTCAGCTTATAATTACATGTTCATTAGTGTATGATTATTTGATTAGTGTGAGAGCTGTTCATGCTCCTTTTCAAATATTTCTGTCTCTCTACCTTCTCAGCTGGAGGTAGAATTGTACTTTCTTCCCGGGGGTTGGGTGAGACCATGTGACTGGTTTGGTTTTGGCCAGTGATTTATGAATGAGAATGACATCTGTCACTTCCAGGCCAGAGCATTTAACTGCTGAAGAGATCCTCCAGGGCTTTCTTTTCCTGCAGTGAGTAACTGTGAAGTTCTAAATGAGGGTTGCTCTAGCTGCCTGGGTCCTGGTTTAAGAAAAGAAGAGCCTCCAGCCAACCCCTCATGGTCATACAGCCTGAATGAAAACAAGACTTTGTTGTTTTAAGTTACTGAGACTTTAGCTTTGTTACTCAGCATAACTGCATCTGTCCTGACTGATACAATTATATGTGGCTTTCTCACTAAATGATAAGTGTTATGTACTGGGGCTGTGTGTTTCTCTTCACCTTTGTATCTTCGGCACCTAGCACAGTACTGGCTGAGAGGAGCCACTAATACTACGTGTTGCATGCATGAACAAATTAAACCTGAGTTTTGAATTCTGTCCATTTCTGCAAGTTCCTGAATGTAGCTTACTATATTATTTCTCTTCTAAAATGTAGACAACCCCATTCCCCAATCAAACCCAGCTTTCCAGTTTCAGAGAAGATAAGTGGTTGCACAGACATCCCCAAATGCCTTTCAATGCAAACCACACTTATCTGAGTCTCAGGCAGAGGTTAATGGGGTACAGCTGACTTAGATCTAAACGCCTCCATCACAAACTTCTCACTTCTTCTGAAGATCCAGAGAAAGGTGGTCTGGTCATCACTGATATATGTTGGTGTCCTCGGGTAGCCATTTAATACCATATTGGCAGTATTCTTGCTTTCCACTTGCTGTTGTTTTTTTCATCTTTCAGGAATGAGCCTTCTAAAGTGAACATGCCTTGTAAAACTGACAATATGTAGCTTTCATGGCCTGTTGTGGCTATGGGAAGCTTCTAGGTGGAGCTAATAAGATGCCCCTTTGAATCTTGCCAAGAAGTTCTAATTGGCAAAAGCCATGACTTTTTAAACTGTCCTAAGAACTAAAAAGAAAAAAAAAAAGAAAGGGCAAGACTTATGAGATGAGGAAAATATATTGATAATGTGTACTGTATGCATGTTCTCAGATCTCTGTCTTTATTGGCTGCCGAGTAGGTACCAGACCACATGCTAAGTTATTTGGTGTGCCTGTTCTCATTTTATCCCTGTGACCACCAACTAAATTTTAGTTGTCATTCCCTAACTTCATTCCCCAACAGATGCCCAGAGTGGTTAATTATGTTGTTCATGGGTGAATCAGACTTGATTTCAGGCCTAACTCATGCTCATTGTGTTCAGAATAGCATAGTAGACTGTGACAAAGAAACTGATTTAAAAATTACGCTTTTTTTTCCATTATGACTTTTGCCTTTTTTTTTTTTTTTAAGTAGGCTTTATGCCTAGCACAGAGCCCAACGTGGGGCTTGAACTCATGACCCTGAGATCAAGACCTGAGCTGAGATCAAGAATCGGATGCTTAACTGGCTGAGCCACCCGGAGCCCCTTTCACTCTGACTTTTGAATTATTAGTCAATGATCTTACAGATATATGCTGGCAGTATTTCGTATTATGTTGTGTAGCAAATCCCATGATCCTTGGGATGTGTTACTGGGGTACTGGCATTGACTGACACAATGGTACACTCAACAAGCAGTTGCCTTCTGATCCCAGGATCTGTGTTAGCCACTGTAGTAATAAAACCTGACTGCAGGAGCTTATGGACAATTGGCTGTGACAATTTGCTGAGCTTCTTTGCCAATTACTGTGTCAAATGCTTTATATTGTTATCTTATTTAGGGGGAAAAATAAGCCGTGAGTACAGCCCGCTATTCAATAGGCATAGAAAGTGCTAATGTAAGAACTCAGACCAAGGCCCTCCATAGGGGTGTACAGGTATTTATAATGCAGGGGCATTTGTTCAGAAGGAACAAGGAAGGGCTGGAATCAGGTCTGCCCTCTGCTTGCCAAGCTGGGTGCCATCCCACACGATAGCCTTCAGCAGAGGAGGCACCCGTGGGCCAGCAGCAGTCTGAGCACAGCTAAGGGAGAGAATACTCTATCCATCTCCCTTCACCTAATATGTTTTATATGCCTTGCATGTGCTAAAGGCCTTAGACAGGCTTAGTTAAATCTTCAGAACAACTCTATGGAATAGGTGGTGTTTGCTATTCCAGTTTTACAGGTAGTGGAGAAAGGGAAGAACATATGGGGAAAATTAATGAAATATCTACTATGTGCTTAGACATTTCATATCGACCCTGTAAGTGTGGTTATGTGGTTGGTTGGTTTTTTTTAAATAGATGAGGAATTGGAAACATAAAGAGGTTAAATAACTTGTCTGAGTTATTTAAGTAGTAAATGGCAAACCCACAGTTAAACCCAAGGCTATCTTAGTCCAGTGCTCTTGCATACACATTTGTATCAAAACAAGGGAAGATCAGGGGAGACTCCTTTGAAGAGGCATCTTTTGAATCAGTCCTATTACCATATATAGTTAGTTTTTACCATACACGGGTTAATCAGTTTTTTAAAAGATTTAAATAAGATTACATGCACTTGTCTCAGAAATTATGCCAAGTAAAACAGACTCTTTGCATTATGGAATATATTGTTACAACCATTAATATTAATGACCACTCAGCAGATTATTGAAAAGCTGGGAGGTTCCAATCGTGTCTTACTTCTCTATTTCCTGTGTCTTATAGTCTATTTATTTTGGAATGGTAATAGCTTCTTGCAAGATTCTTCCTTATGATAAATTCTATTTATGATTAGATCTGTGATAGGTATCTTATATTAGATCTATCTATGGTAAGATTCTATTCTTCCTTATGATAAATGTGGATGCTCAGACATGTTCTGCTGCTTGCTCAAGGCCACACTACAGCTTTGACCAATGAAAGCTCAAAGTTGACACTTTACCTTCAGACCCCCTGCTACTTTCCTTTCAAGCATTCTGCATTTATGTCAAGTTCAGTTGTTGTCATAAGGAAAACAGTATATATATGCCATTCTGACCTTTGCAACAACTGTGGAAATAAGACAATGCTGTTAATCTGTCATCTGGGCTGTGTGATCTTGAATGAGTTATTTCTCCTTTCTGAACCTCCTCTGTAAGGTGAGAGACTCCATGATTTCTTGCCACGAATGAAGAAAATCTTCCCCGAACTGGTATCATTAAAACTCCTGCAGATTGGTGCCTTTCTTGGAATAAGGTGGGCAGCCTACTTCTCAGAATGTTTCTCAGAATGTCAAGTAAGCCTGACAAAAACATTTATTTCTTTGAAGTGTAAATCAATTTTTTATAGCAAGGTTTTATTATGTATTAACAACCAATAGATGGTTCCCCAAGGAGATGTATCAGAATCACAGAAGCATTTTGTCAACATCGTTATATTCTGTACCTTTCCTACTATTAACTGTCACTGACTGTCATGAGGCACTGTTATTGGTGTGTCACATGAGTTTGGGTAGAAAAGATAACACTTTTTTAGAAATGAATATTATTGAAATGCTCAGGTCTTTTTTTTAATTTACGTAGAAATCTTTTGTATACATAGTCAAAGATACAGAGAGAGACAAAGCTGATCTAATTCTGTAGCTTTAATAATAAGACATAATTGGGGCACCTGGATGGCTCGGTGGGTTGAGCATCCGATCCTTGATTTCGGCTCAGGTCATGATCTCACAGTTCGTGAGATCAAGCCCTGCTTCAGGCTCTGTGCTGACAGCACAGGGAGCCTGCTTGGGATTTTCTCTCCCTCTCTCTGCCCCTCCCCCATTCTCACTGTCACTCTCGCTGTCAAAATAACTAAATAAACTTCAAAAAATTATTATAAAAATAAGACATAAACATTTGACCTCTTTGACATATCTTTCTCCCTTCAACATGGGTAACAGCTTTGTTTTGTTTTGTTTTTTATGGAATCTGCACAAATACCTTATCTACTTAGCATTTATTAAATTACCTCCTTGAGCCCCCCCCACCCCCCCCACCCCCCCCCCCCCCCCCCCGTATCTACTGGAGTGACACTGTGAAGCTGGAAACCATACCCAGTTCCTGTGTTCTGGTGTTAACAATCTGGCAGCATATGCTTGAGCGATGATGGCTTGGAGTATGAAGTCACTGGAGTGTGATCAAGTTTCATTCATGAGAATATGAGGGAGCCAGGGACAGAGTCCCATTTTTCACTTGACATTCTATGGAGGATCAGCAAAGGACTAAGTGGATGACATGGAAGTCATTCCTTAAACTTGAGGCCCCAGTGTAACAGAACCCAAGTCCATCTGTCTAGTGCATAGCAAAACCAATCACTGAGACACTGAGTGTGCAGCAAGGAAAGGGTTTCTTCAAGAGGCAGCCAAAGAGGTGGAGGCGGGGCAAGCCTTAAATCTACCTACCCAAAGGAGGGGGTCCAGGATTGCTAAAGACAAGTGGAAAAGGGTCCGGATAAAGGGGAGAGAAGCTACTGAGGAGTGTTATTTTCCTTTCCTTGTTCTCAAAGAGGAGGCCAGGGGTCCTGACTGGTTTGGATGGCTTTTTGATGAAATCTTGAGTCTCTGCAAAACAACTGAATTAACACTTGGTTATCACTGGGTGTCAGGCAAGAATATTATGCTATAGAAACAGGGTAGCAGACAGCATGCCTGAGAACTAGCAGATTTGGGTAAAAGAGTTGCAGCCTGGTTTAGCTGCCCTGTTAACTCTTTAGTTACCAGTTACACCAGTAATTAAGGTCTTCTTAGGTAGAAACTACGGAATAAAGCAAAATCAAGGAATCAATTACAGGAAGGGAGGCTGGGTGGCAGTTTTACTTTGTGTTTTTAAGAGCAAACATGTGCCAATGCTTCCATGAAAAACGGGAGACCGACCCAAGGGAATACGCTCTCTCTCTCCTGCTGACACGCTCAGCGTTCTGTGTGTATCTTCGTTTTATTCTCACTCTTGGTTTTGGATAATTTGCTAATAGCTAAACAGCCAGTCACTTGATCTCACCCTCCTGTAATTACACAGAAATCTTTGGATCAATTCAAAGAAGCACTTGTCAGAACTGGTGTCCGTGGCCAAAGTGTAGGGTTGAATTTTTTTTTTTTTCTCCTCTGCCTTTTTCCCTCCAGCCCCTGGCTGTATTTCAGTTGCATGGCAACCCATCTACCATGATAGCTGATGTCAGCTCATTTTCATTTCAACTTGGCCTAGGAAAGTTTTCAAGGAGGGCATCTGAGTTTGTAGAATGCTGGGGCAGGCTCCAGTGTGTTACCAAATCAGTGGTAACACTGCATACTAATTGGCTCAGGCAGGTAAATGTAAATGTAGGTGCCACAGGGGATTAGCTTCTGGAACAACTGGCCTTGGGGACTGTATTTCTAACTTTTAGGAGCTTAGCAAATGAGCCTCAGCAATATTTTCTCTGCTGCTAAAGTTCTCTCTGCCCTTTAAAGGAGTTAAGTGTCCAAAATTAACCTAACGCCTGAAAACAGAATTTAGACAAATAGTTTTATGTCTCCTGAAAGGAGGGGCAGCATTTTAACTGGTGCATAAGCCACACTGGGGAGGAAAGACCATTTTATTACTGGCAGGAATGTTTTAGTGTATATGCTAACAAGTGGCAACATATTAAAACTTCTTTAATCCAGTAGAGGGCAGAAGTGAATTTTAGCTTTTTCTTTCTTTCTTTTTTAAGTTTTATTTATTTATTTTGAGAGAGACAGAGACAGTGTAAGTGGGGAAGGGGCAGAGAGAGAAAGGGAGAAAGAGAACCCCAGGCAGGCTCCATGCTGCCTGCACGGAGCCCAATGCGGTGCTTGAACTCATGAAACCATGAGATCGTGACCTGAGCCAAAATCAAGAGTCGGACACTTAACCTATTGAGCCACCCAGGTGCCCCAGTTTAGCTTTTTCTTACCTGGCACATTTGCAAACAAATTATACTCAGCCTGTTAATGCACAACTTATTCTGGTTGTCTAGACAGGTCCTTGGTAGTATGCTCAAAGCCAGCTTCATCCTGTTTAGGACAGAAAACAATGTATAGAGTTTTGAGTCATTTATGCCTAAGAGGGAACAGTGATGTGGTATCCAAATTATAATACCACTTCTAATTTGTTCAGCTCTTATTTATTAATTATAATATTTCAACATATCTCCTACATGTATTTATGGCACTCCACATGCTACAATTTAAAAATATTTGAAATAATGACAAATTATTTCATTATCAAATATCCCTCTTTGAAAGCAACTGCCTACCTGTGAGCCCATAAAATAGTGAAAATGATTCTCCCAACCTGTTCTAGATTCTGAGAAGCAAATCTTACCTGTTTATCCTGTAGCTAAAACTTGAGGTGGTGACATTTGTTACATTATAAAGATGAGGTTAATACTGAAACATGGTAACAATTGAGAAATGAATCTTTCTTTGTCTTGGTGTTAATGGTAACTTTTAATCCTTGGTTACTAAATTTGGTTTTTGAAAACCGCTTTTAAAAGGAACATAGGGGCACCTGTGTGTCTCAGTCAGTTAAGCCTCTGAGTCTTGATTTCTATTTCTGCTCAGGTCATGATCTCACGGTTGGTGAGCAGACTCCGTGCTGACATCGCAGAGCCTGCTTGGAATTCTCTCTTCCCCTCTCCCTCTCCCTCTCCCTCTCCCTCTCCCTCTCCCTCTCCCTCTCCCTCTCCCTCTCCCTCTCCCTCTCCCTCTCCCTCTCCCTCCCCCTCCCCCTCCCCCTCCCCCTCCCCCTCCCCTCCCCCTCCCCTCCCCCTCCCTCTCCCTCTCTCTTTCTCTGTATCTCTCTCTCTCTCTCTCTGCCCGCCCCACTCGCCTGCGCATGTGCACACCCATACTCTCTCTCAAAATAAATAAACATTAAAAAAATAAAAGGAAAAGGAAGATAAATTTTCCATGCTGACATTGTAGCAAAGGCTGCTTTTGCTTGGTTGGTATGTAATGTCTTACATTGGGTTACTTAGGAACCAGTCCCTGGAATGGAGTTAGGATATTTATTAAGAAACACCCCTGGGATCAGCCACCATGGAAGGGAGGGACCCTAAGGAGGATCAGGCAGAGGGAGAAGTCAGGTGTCTTTGAAGACCACAGTGTCTGCCTTAGCTGACCCCCCCACCTCCACCCCCGGGAACTCTGGATTTGAATGGTTTTTCAGAGTATCCTGAACCGGGGCATTCCCAGATTGATATGTATCCCCATCCTCCCCCCAAGTCCAGGACATGACTTTGGTTGAGCTGGCTCTTGGCAGCCAGTCCTTAAGGGACAGCACTGACAGCAGGAGTGTGAGAAACAGCCTCCAGTCAGGTATACTGGATTCTTTCTGACCAATTATGGATTTTTTTAAAACAAAAGTGGTAGCTTGCTGTATTCCTATTTATATGTACAGAAATGGCACTAAGTGAGAGTTTTTCATGGTTAATGTGGTTTGGAAAATAGGATCTTAAAGAACAGAAGAGAGCACATTTTTATTTCATTTGAGTATTAAATTCTGAAATAAAACGGTAGTGTAAGCATGTATACAAGGCTTATCTATTTGCATTTGGATTGTCTTATTAATAATAGGCCATGTTGATTCAAAGTAATTGCAGTGAATAATGGAATTGTAGTTTGTGATAGTTCTTTGCGATCTTTGGAGAAAATTTGTTACGTATGTCACAGAGAGTGATGCTGGCAGGAAGGGCATGGTTGTATGTGGATGGGACAGTCATTTACATTTAGTCTTTATTTAAACAATTCATCCCATTAATGGGTTCAGTCCCTTTAATTCTATCTTTTTGTTCCTTTGTCATTTAGTCATACCTTCAGTTCCATTCCCACTGGGTACAGAGCCCAATGCCTGCCTACCACATAGTGGAGACATAGTCCTCTCTCTCAAAGAGTTCACGTTAGCATCCAAAAATCACGTTTTTTATATCACCACACAATTGTACTAGAAAAGCATACCATTTGGGAAGATATTAAGCTCATGATGCAAGACATGAGTTTTCTAAAATTTAGTGTGTGTGGGGTTTTTTTTTTTTGAAAACCCTGGGTTTTTTTCATTGGTAATAAATATTTCAGTTGTTATGTGTGCCTTTGTGAAGACAAGCTAACTTGGTTCATTTTTTAATGAAAATGTCTATCAGATACCCACGTCTGAATGCCCGTAGTTTATCGTGGTTTTTTAAAGTAAAAATGGTCTTCCACAAACAAAGCAGCTGACTTAGCCCACAGCTCTAGCATGAACCCTCTTCTTGAGGACAGCTTTTGTATTTCAGTGTGAGGCAGAAGTGCATTCTGGTTGCTTCCCATTTTGTCACACAGCATTAGAGAGGCAGCCCCAGGTGGCCCCAGTTGGTTAAGCGTCTGACTCTTGATTTCTGCTCAGGTCAGGATCCATGCTGTGTTGGGCTCTGTGCTGACAGTGTGGAACCTGCTTAGGATTCTCTCTCTCTCTCTCTCTCTCTCTCTCTCTCTCTCTCTCTCTCTCTCTACCCCTGCCCCCTTCTTTCTCTCTCTCAAAACAAATAAATAAACATTAAAAAATTTTAAAAAAGAAAGGTGATTCAAGAGTTGGGATTTAATAAAGTTAACCCATTTCATTTTTCTTTTCCATTAGGGATTTTCTGGAGTGAAACTGAATTTTTTAAATAATTTTTTAATTCATTTTTCATTAAAAAAACCTTTTTTTAATGTTTATTTTTGAGAGAGAGATAGAGTGCAAGTGGGGGAGGGCAGAGAGAGAGAGAGGGAGACACAGAATCTGAAGCAGGTTCCAGGCTCTGAGCTGTCAGCACAGAGCCGGACGTGAGGCTCGAAGTCACGAACTGGGACATCATGACTTGAGCTGAAGTCGGACGCTCAACCGACTGAGCCACCCAGGCGCCCTTGAATTTTTTTTTTTTTTAATGCTAGTACAGTAAAGAGTCCAAGGACTGCCAGTATGGTTTAGTGCCACTGTCTTCACGAATGCCTACCAGTTTGTCCCTCCACTTACTTCATACCGTCAAGCGTCAGTTCAGGTGTCAACACGGTGAAAAAAGACAAATGATGTGTTAGTGTTATTGTGGAAAGAGCTGTGACCTCACCAACCCCTGAAAGTGTCCCGCATTCAGTCTCCACAGCCCACGCTGAGAATCACTGGCACAGAGGGATGTTTACGCAGGGCAAACCTAGGGGTGAGGAGGCTGTTTTGGCAAGAGACAAAAGAGCCTGGCTTTGTATGATGACAGCAAAGATGGGGAACAGGGAAGGAGTGAGAAATGTTGCAGAGGTTATATAGACAAAATTTGGCTGTAGAAGCCAATGAAGATTAAAGCTTACTGAGGTTTTCAGCCTGAATGATCTAGTGGATGGTGATGCTACTGACCATGGTGATGATGGGGGGAAGGAAGACCCCTGTTTATGATTGAAAAAGTTACTGCTCTTGCCACAAGAGAAAAGTCTACTGTAATTCTCCCACTCAGTAAAGGATGTATTCTCGCATGTATGAGAAAGAAGAAAATACTGCTGGCTGGGTCCGTGTGGCAGCCTGAGATCTGAATTTGCACCGGAAGCGAATAGTGGGTGTTGGAAACTCAGCACGTTCTACATTGATGCCAAAGAGTCTGGTATCTGTGCTTCCTGTAATAGTGTTTTCTCTTTCTGCTTTTCTAGGAATGGTGCAAAAGCTGGACCAAAAACTTCCAGTGGCCAATGAGTACCTGTTGCTCTCCGGGGGAGTCCGGGAAGGCGTGGTGGACCTGGACTTAGATGAGCTGAATGTCTATGCCCGGGGGACAGACTACGACATGGACTTCACTCTTCTGGTGCCAGCCCTTAAGCTGCATGACCGTAATCAGCCTGTGACACTCGACATGCGCCACTCAGCCTTGTGCCACTCTTGGCTGAGCCTCCGGCTCTTTGACGAGGGGACAATCAGTAAGTGGAAAGACTGCTGCACCATCGTGGATCACATCAATGGTGCCACCAACTACTTCTTCTCCCCAACCAAAGTGGCCGACTGGTTCTATGACTCCATCAGCATTGTCCTCTCGGAGATCCAGAAGAAACCCCAGCGAGGGATGCCAAAGGTGGAAAAGGTAGAGAAGAACGGGACCATCATCTCCATCATTCTGGGAGTGGGGAGCAGTCGCATGTTGTATGATATCGTCCCTGTGGTATCTTTCAAGGGCTGGCCTGCAGTGGCCCAGAGCTGGCTCATGGAGAACCACTTTTGGGATGGGAAGATCACTGAGGAAGAGGTCATCAGTGGGTTTTACTTGGTGCCTGCTTGCTCATACAAGGGTAAGAAGGACAATGAATGGCGGCTGTCCTTTGCCAGGAGCGAGGTGCAGCTGAAGAAGTGCATCTCTAGTAGCCTCATGCAGGCCTACCAGGCCTGCAAAGCCATCATCATTAAACTCCTGTCCCGGCCCAAGGCTATCAGCCCCTATCACCTGCGGAGCATGATGCTCTGGGCCTGTGACAGACTTCCTGCCAACTACTTGGCCCAAGAAGACTATGCAGCGCACTTTTTGCTGGGCCTCATCGATGACCTACAACACTGTCTAGTCAACAAGATGTGCCCCAATTATTTCATCCCTCAGTGCAACATGCTGGAGCACCTGTCAGAGGAGACCGTCATGCTCCATGCGCGGAAGCTCTCCTCCGTCCGCTCGGACCCGGCGGAGCACTTGCGCACGGCCATCGAGCACGTCAAGGCGGCCAACCGGCTGACGCTGGAGCTCCAGAGGCGGGGCAGCACCACCAGCATCCCCTCCCCGCAGTCCGACGGAGGGGACCCCAACCAGCCTGATGACCGTTTGGCCAAAAAACTGCAACAGCTAGTGACTGAGAACCCAGGGAAATCCATCTCTGTCTTTATCAACCCTGATGATGTCACAAGGCCCCATTTCAGAATTGATGATAAATTTTTCTGAGCGTTTTGCTGCCTCCCCCCTCCCCCACCCCTTTTTCTGGTTCTCAAACGCTCATCATGTGTAGTGTGGTTTGTGATGCTGACTTTCCGTTTTTTACATATCCAGCCTAGATTGGATCTGTTAAGAACACATTTTAAGTTTCCTGGTTCTGCAGGACGGTGCAGGCTCTGAAACAGTATATTACTATTTCATATTCTGCCTCTGATTTTGTTGTTTATTTTTTGTAGTTATTGTCACATTGGTTTTTGGTTTTGGTTTTTTTAAGGAGAACTTGAGCCATAGACGAAAATGCCCATGAATTCTCTTGCTTTTTTACTGTTTCATGCTTTGTGCAAATTTGTTAATGAGGATAGGGCAACAGATCTCTTTCTGACACTTCAGGATTCTGTTGTGGGTTTTTTTGTGGGGTTTTTTTTTGTCTTTTTATTTAATTTTTTTTAATGAGCTTTCATCACTACAGATATTTGAGAATCATCTGAACCTGGAAACTACCTGGTATGTTAGCTGGGTTTATTCCCTTTGACCAGTGACGGGAGTAGTTTCCCCCTTTTCACCAAACAATGTAGACTTTGAAAGTGATAATGCTACCAGTTGTGTTTTGAAGCAACTTCATTGAATGTAATTGTCCTCAGATCAGAACTTTGGATGGTTTGGAGGGTGTGTTTGACAACTTTCCAAACAGAATTAAGGTTTCCAAATGGTAGTTTTAGCGTGTGTAATTATTTGAAGCCTTATTTAAATCCTATTAAAGAACATACCATTATAATTGTTATTTGCACTAATGAAATCTTGGCCATTGTCAGAGTTCCAGTGTGTGTATTTCAATAGACATTGACATCCACTGTTGAAATGCTATCATTTTTTTTTTCATTTAACCCATTTCTCTCGATCAATAGAATGATTCTTTGCATTTGTTTCGTTCTCCTTTAATTGTGGGGTCCTGTTTTTCCCTCTTTGATATTCCTGGTTCCTGTCTTATGGAGAGAAGTTTGTAAAGCTTTACACCTGCTATGTGACCATCCAAAGCTGGGGAAAATATACTTGATAGAGTAGGTGTCTTTGTATGTACTGCTTTTGGGGTTATAGAGGTAAGCTTTTATGTAAAGTCTCTTTGCTTCTACTGGGAGTTGTGGGGAAAACTGGCAGAAAGAATTTATAATCCCTGAATAGAAGACACCATGCCTGTTCAAAAGCAGGTTTTCTATAGAGCAGGAACGAGGACATATCTGTGGGTGGTAGCTTTGTGTGGAGGTGTCTTATCTTCATGAATGAAATCACTTGCCAGGTTTAGATACCACAAGTCACTGGCTCCCTGTTTTGATATGGACTCATGGCAAACTGTGGTGTCTGAGAGGTCAGGGGCCCAGCTGATATCTCAAAGGATGACCATGATGTGTACTATTGGAAAGGTCAAGCAACAATTTGGATTTGATCTTAAAGGTCCAGACTCACAAGTTGGATTTTAGCCAATTGAAATCAGGCATATGCAGTCTTGGGTTTTTGCATGGGAATTAATGTAATGCTTATAACTGAAAATGAAATCATTCAGCCATCTTAAGTCAAACACAAAATAATAAACATATTGGCCTTGGAACGTTGTTGTTGCTGTTGTTCGTTTGTAATCGGGGAACCATTTTCTTATTGGTAATACCAACGGTGATTTTCAGTAAACATAGCCCTGGGTTTGCTATTGTCTTTCAGACCAGATGTCCATGTAGTGAACACCCAGTTTTCCTACTAGTATCTTTGTCCCTTTCCCCAGTTTTCCTACTAGTATCTACCTGCCCTCCACATAATCTATGTCCTTCTCAGAAATGAGCCCATCCCCAGCTCCAGATATGCATCCTGATTGGTATAAATCAATCGACATAACCATTTCC
Organism: Puma concolor; assembly: GCF_028749965.1. NCBI lineage: Eukaryota > Metazoa > Chordata > Mammalia > Carnivora > Felidae > Puma > Puma concolor. Next base: position 83,966,388 of record NC_141675.1, on the reverse strand, counting down.
CTGGCCACAATTATTGTGGATTAGTCCTGTGAGGTAAGCTGTTCCACTCAGGGAGGGACACGTTCAGGACTCTTGCTCAGAATGCTGGGGAAGAAGCAGGCCTCTGGATGTGCAGGAAGAAGCACTTGGCCTCTGTCCTCTGACAACTATCATATAGTCACGACTGGAACCAGCCTTAGGATGAAATGACATGGTGTAACACTATGGAGAGAGGAGAAAGAACATGAACCACCAGGCACAACCCCCACCCCCACCCCAAGTCTAAGGCCTCTCCTCCCACTGGTTTTTCTTGTCAAATGAGTCAACATTTAGTTCTTTTAGCCGGTTTAAATTTGGCTCAACTCACCAAAATATTTAAACTGACATTCCAAACTATTTTGATTCATTTAAACTATTTTAATGTTAAGAGATGTGTGTCTCTTTTCTTTCTGCAGATGGGTATCAGGGATATCTCCTATAGTTTATCTAAAGGCTAGTTTCTACTTTCTGACTTGCTTAATTCCAAAGAATATCATAGACTCTAACTAAGAAATATGTACCTGGTAAAGTATGTTAAAACTTATTATACTTTGACCATTATGTTACACTTCCTAGATTAAAGCAATTGTTGTAAACCACTAAAGTAGCAAGCATATTCAAAGGCACTGGTTCTCTTTAAAGTCAACCATACACTGCCATAACTGTGCTTTGAAGTGGCCTCTCAAATACAATTAGCAACATTTACAATATTTTAAATGCTGTGTTTGCAGGCAAAGTTTCATTCCAGATGTGATAAAAAGCCTAGTTTCAGTGATCCTTTTGGCATGTTTTTCCTTTTGCCACGTCTAGTCCTAATAAAGAACATGCTCTACAAATTCTGGGTTTAACTTTATTTTAAAAGTCCAGAGGTTTCTGAGATCTAGTAACTTTAAAACTTTAATATTTTTTTAATTCCTGGAATTTTCTATCAGCACCATAAACCTAGGACACGGGTCAGACGTTGCTGAAGGTGGGTAGATACGGAATGTAGTCCGATACCCTTTCTTATCTGAAACTTAGTAAATCATTGAATTACTACCCTGCTCTCCTTCTGAAGTCCAGAAGATTGGTGAAAATCACTTCCTTTTCAAGTGCAATAGGAAGTGCCTTAAGGCTGGAGTCACAGTTTCCAGATAGCTTATAACTGATTTTTTTTTGGTCGTGGGAATTTACAGGCTACAACTCAAAGGATTTCAATTCTCTGATGAGACCTGGTTTCATATATTTCACAAGTAGATTATTCCCTACCCTCTGCTTTTCTCATTTGAAACAAAAGATCCAAAGATATAAGTAAAAGTTGGTTTCAGAGTGGAAGGAGCCAATTAGGATCAGATATTATAAAAATAAAAAGCTCCCTGAAATTACTATGCAGAATTATTTCTGGAGGATTCTGGGGCTAGTCGAAGAGCCCCTAGGGACTTCTGCACCACCCCTTACACACATGCACACACAGTGCTTTCACTGCACTGGTTGGAAATTTCTTTAGTCTATTTTGTAACACTTCCAGGGAGGATTCAGCCTATTGGCTGGTCACAGCAAAATGTTGATTCTTTTGGATCAGTTCGTTACCTTGCTGAGAAAAATTTCCTGATTTGGAGTTCAGCCTTGGATGAGATTGCTGGGAAGGAAAAGGAAGCTTGTGCTTAGCAGCAGATGCGGAATCCTAGGGTGAGCTGGTGTCCTGCTGCTTCAAAGCTCCACACTGGTCTTTGGGGAAGTACCCAAACTTCCATCTTGATATGCTTTCCCCGGAACCTCCTCCCTTGAGCCCCCCCAGGGGGCATTTGTATGGCTATTTCACTTCCCAGATGGCCATTATTAAGGGTCAGGGAAAGACTTATTTCACACTTTCCATCATATTCTGACCTGGAGGGTGAAAAGCTATTTGCCATTAAACAGAGCATTATTCATATACTAAAGGAAAGATAGGCATCATTTCCTGTTGCTGTTACTTTATTAATATTGGGCAAATAATATGTATTTTCAAACTGATTCAGTGTCATTAATGCTCTTCTATGAGACAAATAGTTTTTAAAATGTACCTCTTACGCTCTGATTTCCTCAATAGGTAAACAAAGAATGTATGATCTCAATATTGTTTAGTTATTTGCCATTGGAGAATTATTTGCAACACGTCTAAAGTTCCAACTTCTGTTAATGAGATGGAAAAGTATAGTTTTTATTTTTATTTTTATTTTTTTTTTAATTTTTTTTTCAACGTTTATTTATTTTTGGGACAGAGAGAGACAGAGCATGAACGGGGGAGGGGCAGAGAGAGAGGGAGACACAGAATCGGAAACAGGCTCCAGGCTCTGAGCCATCAGCCCAGAGCCTGACGCGGGGCTCGAACTCCCGGACCGCGAGATCGTGACCTGGCTGAAGTCGGACGCTTAACCGACTGCGCCACCCAGGCGCCCTAGTTTTTATTTTTTAAGAAAACATACATCATATACAGTAGAAATCAAGCTTATAATAATCGAACTACAATATTGTTTCTCTATGCCCATTTCATAGTGATACTGTATTAGCAGTACGTTCAAAAACATGATGGTCCGTAAAGTGCACCATTTGCTGTATGGCACTAAACTTCTATACTAATCTAGTGTGACCCTGGTTTTCTAAGTTTGGGTTGACAGCTTTTAATCCACAGTTGGGTCCCAACATTCATCAAACATCAGGGAGACCATACACCTGTGTCAGTGTGGTTTAGAATAATGAAGAAATTTGAGCAAAGCCAAATACTAATCCCCCATGTAAAAGCACTGTTGTTCAAGTATCTTTAAAGACAGACATATGGTTCACTCTTATGTGGATCCTGAGAAACTTAACAGGAACCCTTGGGGGAGGGAAAGGAAAAAAAAAAAAAAAGAGGGTAGAGTGGGAGAGAGCCAAAGCATAAAAGACTCTTAAAAACTGAGAACAAACTGAGGGCTGATGGGGTTGTGGGAGGGAGGGGAGGGTGGGTGATGGGTATTGAGGAGGGCACCTGTTGGGATGAGCACTGGGTGTTGTATGGAAACCAATTTGACAATAAATTTCATATATTTAAAAAAATAAAAAAAAAAGACAGACATATTTACCCTTAAGTTAGCAGCTGAGATGAGAATGTATTTCTGGGCCACTTTCCCTCTCTTTTCAGGGTGAGTGAACTCTTACTGTGACTTTGGTAAGGGTGGACACATTGATACATTTTTCATTCACCATCTTTTCCACCAATTAATCACCAAAGCTAAAGGGTGGTAAGAGTGGATGGAGGTTAAACTTTGATTTTAAATCCTTTCTGTTCCCTTCCTTTCTGGGTTTCTCAATCCAAGATTGCCTGTCTCCAGGGCACCTGGGTGGCTGAGTTGGTTAAACATCCAACACTTGGTTTTGGCTCAGGTCATGATCTCACAGTCCATGAGATTGAGCCCCACGTCGGTCTCTGCACTGGCAACATGGAGTCTGCTTAGGATTCTCTTTCTCTCCTTCTCTCATTGCCCCTCCTCTGCTTGTGCTCTCTCTCTCTCAAAATAAATAAATAAACCTAAAAAAAAAACTTATTAATTGCACCTGTATATATAGTGGGGCATAGCAAGCGTTTATCAAGTACTTTCTAGTACAGATGTTCTTACTAGATGCTTTGTACTCATGAACCCATTTAAGTATCATGATAACTCTAAACATCCAAGGAAACCAAAACTCAGAAATCAGACTTGTCCAGAGCTCCATAGATAATTAAGTGGTAGGGCAGAGTCAGAATTTGAACCCATCTGTCTGTTTCCAAAATTAAGAACTTTCCTACAATGCCATTCTACCTCTGGTATTAGAATCTGTTATTAAGGCTAAATTCCATTATGTGCATTTATAGAGCACCTGTATTTTGATAAAAGGTAAACCTTAAATAACAGAGCCTGAGGCAAACTTTAGAGATTTATCATCAGAAAAAAACAGATTATTTGGAGAAAGTTAATTTCTGTCACTGACAGATCCTCGTAGAAGAGAGATAATCACTTTTGGGAAAGATTCTGTTTGGGGTAGGAAATGAACAAATGTACACCATGATTTCAATTCCTGAGCTCATAGTGTGGGTGGTGAGAGAATTGGTACTATTAGCAAAACACTACTCTTTTTCAAGATATAGGAAGAGAGGTATTGTCTTCAAAAAGAAAAAAAAAAATGTGTAGTTGGGAACTTAGTTACATTTTTCTTTTTAAACCAACCAGATGTGTCTCACTTTTCTTTGAAGTGATTCCCCACAATCTGAACCCTATTTTTTTCTTATTATTATTGTTTTTAATGTTTATTTATTCTTGAGAGAGAGAGAGAGAGAGAGAGAGACTGGGGGAGGAGCAGAGAGAGGGAGACACAGAATCTGAAGCAGGCTCCAGGCTCTGAGCTGTCGGCATAGAGCCCAATGTGGGGCTTGAACTCACAAACTACGAGATTATGACCTGAGTCAAAGTCGAACACTTAATGGACTGAGCCAGCCAGACACCCAGGAACTTAGTTACATTTAAAAAACAGCTACAGGGGCGCCTGGGTGGCGCAGTCGGTTAAGCCTCCGACTTCAGCCAGGTCACGATCTCGCGGTCCGTGAGTTCGAGCCCCGCATCAGGCTCTGGGCTGATGGCTCGGAGCCTGGAGCCTGTTTCTGATTCTGTGTCTCCCTCTCTCTCTGCCCCTCCCCCGTTCATGCTCTGTCTCTCTCTGTCCCAAAAATAAATAAAAAACGTTGAAAAAAAAAAAAAACAGCTACAAATGATAGGTAACCAACAACTTTAATGGATCTGGCAGCTAGCATTGAGGTAAAAAAGGTGTATGTAAATAGACCATCGTGTACTTTTAAAACAGTATTTCTGGGGCGCCTGGCTGGCTCAGTCTGTTAAGAGTACGACTTCAGCTCAGGTCATGATCTCGTGGTTCGTGGGTTCCAGCCCCACATCAGGCTCTGTGCTGACAGCTCAGAGCCTGGAGCCTGCTTCAGATTCTGTGTCCCTGCTCTCTGCCCCTCCCCACTCATGTTTGGTCTCTCTCAAAAATAAGTATTAAAAATTTTAGTAAAAAAAGAAACTAATAATATCTCTTATAAAACAAACATTAAAAAACTTAAACAGTATTTCTGCAAGTTAGGGATTTTATAATATGATGGTATTTTAAAAATTTTCTGGACATTGGATAGAAATTTGGTTGACAAAACTCACTACAAAATCTTACCACTTACATTTTATAAATCCATACACTTACCATTTACAGTTATAAATCTTTTCCTAGTAATCAAACTCTTAAACCAGCTTTTATAGGCTATTACCAAATTAAAGACTGTGAAGTGATTTTAATGATGACTTAAGTGACGGACCCAAGGGAAAAGATGGCATTTCTTGGTTATGACAATCTTGAAATAAACAAAAGTGTGTTTCTGAAACACACTTCTGAAAATTCTTGTTTCTTCCAGCCTCGACACAGACTGTGCTTCACAGACTGAAGCAAATATCTGTCATCGTGAGCCAAACTCTTCCTTATTCATGGGAATAAATAAATGCAAAGAAGTCTTCCATTTCACATGATAAAATGAAACACATCTGATCTTTTGTGTGATTGACAGGTACTTTCTGTAATGCTTATTGAAATTCACTAAATGGTCATCCTCTGAAAGAGGACTCTGGTGAAGGAAGGACAATCTTTAGAGGGAGGGAAAGATCAGGCTGACATAAGTAGCACCAACAGCCAGAGCTGAACCGAGAGCTGAACCACGTGGATTCACTCAGTTCTGACATTAGTCATGTGACTCTGGGCAAAGGTGTTCCTACTCTGTCTTGATGGCTCTACTCATTTGTAAATTGAGAAGTGACATTTGCGACCTCTAAGGATCCCTCCTGCTCTGAAGAGCTGTTGGCTATCGAAGAAAAACAACCCATGAAGACAGAAGCTGGGCACAAGGGAAGATTAATCAGTGACAATTTCTGACTGGTAAATGGGATTGGCAGGCCCAGGCAGGAGCTCCGGATGAACTGAGGTGGATGGACATGGCAGGAAGTGCTCAGATAGGCGAGACTAATGATGGGATCTTGCTTTTGGTTATCCCCTTCATCTTTCTTCTTTCTCTCTTCAGAGTGGCATCATTGTTCTGAGAGCTCCCCAAGGCCAGTCTCAAGTCCATAGAGATCTCTCTGGGCCCTCCATGCAGCTGTGTCTGTGGCATCTTATAAAGCTATTGCTTACAAAAGGATTTTACTGGAAAATTGAAACCTTTTTTTGACTCTCAGATCACTAAATATAGCTGGAGCATTGACCTGAGGTAACTCACACATCAGTTTTGTTTTTAGTTTTTTTTTTAATACAAAAATTCTGAGAGGAAGGAAGCCATTTAGAGGTTTATGTGAGAAGAAGGTAAGTCTAGATTGGGTATATAATCCATGTAAATTTGATTTCTACCTGCTACATGTTCACCTTATGGCAAAAACTTCTGGGACAATGTCTCCCATGATAATCCTGTGACTCTGACAGAATCATGACATGACTCCAGCCAGAGGGATCCTTTCTTGCTGTCAAATTGACCTTCATATCATTCTGTGTTGTTGTTGTTTTTGTTGTGGTTGTTTTTGTTTTGTTTTGTTTTAGAGAGAGAGAGAGCACACTCACAAGAGGGGAGACGGATCAAAGGGAGAGGGAGAGAGAGAGAAAATCATAAGCAGGCTCCACACTCAGCACCTCAGCACAGAGCCTGATTTGGGTCTCCATCCCATGAACTGTGAGATCATACCTGAACCAAAATCAAGAGTCAGACACTCAACCGACTAAGCCACCCAGGGCCCCCATTTTGATTTTTTTAACACTGATAGTGTGGAGAAGAATCATAACAAAGTATAACAGAGACTAGAACAAAGCAACATTGTCCAAGAATGGTTTCCTCATCTTCATCATGGAAGTCCTGATGCTCTCTGCCCAGACTCAACCCTTTTATATCGTTAACAGCTATGTAAGACACTGAATGGCCCCAGGTCATTACATAAAATTCCATGTTTTCTGCCTCGCACATTTAAATATCTTGCAATCTTTTGATAAACACAAAAACTTCATGCTTCAACCTTTCCATGTAAGATTCTTAGACACTACCTTTTCACTTGCCTATTATTTGTTAGAGAATCACTATCTTCTAAGTATTGCCACCAGCCAGCCAAAAATATTTTGACAAGATTTCTCTGAGGTTTGTATTATGAAAATTACAGGTATTAGAGGATTTTAAAAATAACTTTACAGACTATGCTTTTTCAAACTACACATTCTCCTAATTCCAAAATACCATTATGTCACAACCCTTTCCCCATTAAGAATCATGTATCTACATGGAAGGATAGGCAGATGTTGAAGGACTTGCTAAATTTATTCTGCCTAAATTGATCTCATAGGAGAACCTGTCTTAGTGGGGCTGGGGGGGGGGGGTGGAGACAAACAATTCACAAAGAAATAGATTTATAGATAGTTAATCCACAAATTTTAAGTATTAAATTCCCATTGTGAAGAGGTGTTTCATGGAGTTTTATGCTGGTGAAATGGAGTGAAGTTGTCAGGGAGAACATTAGTCTTAGATGTTCAGATACAAAAAATAGAGGTTCTAACCATACACACACACACACACACACACACACACACATTAGCACAGCATGGTATTAGGTTAGCCCAACAAAATAGAAACCTTTGTTCTGTACTGCCTCTCAGGGTACTTAATGAACAGAATGCAGCTTTAGTTAGTGACCTACCACTACCTCACCATGTGACTTTATTTTGGTTACCTTTTCTCTCTACTTCTGTTTTGTTGATTATTATTTGAGAGTAATTTGCATTGGTTTTTCAATGCTCACCTTAGGAGACACCATAGTGTGTTGGTGGGTGGGCTCCAGATGCCTTGTCTTTGGAGCATCTCTATTCTTACCTGCATCGTACATTAGAATCTTCCATGAGAAAGTATTTGAAGAAAAAGTGTCACACTCTTTTTTTTTTTTTTAATGTATTTATTTATTTTTGAGACAGAGAGAGACAGAGCGTGAGCAGGAGAGGGGCAGAGAGAGAGGGAGACACAGAATCCGAAGCAGGCTCCAGGCTTTGAGCTGTCAACACAGAGCCTGACACGGGGCTCAAACTCACGGACTGTGAGATCATGACCTGAGCTGAAGTCGGACGCTTAACCGACTCAGCCACCCAGGCACCCCAAAAGTATCACACTCTTAAATAGTAAACGGCATGTGATGAGATTACCTCTAAAGGTCCTTCTAGGTTTCTGAAGAATCAGTAGTCCCAGAAAGCAGATATTAGACCAATGCACTCTCAACACTTAATTATTCATTCAACAAATATTTATTGAACACCTAGGCTCATCAAACATTTATTGAGCACTTCCAAGAAAGAGGACTGGTTTCCAATCATGTGAAGTTTTTAGCCTAGTGAAATGCTGGTGTATGTAGAAGAAGACATCAGCCCTAGATTGTCAGATATAGAAAAAAAAATCCTATGAAAATGTCATAATTTAGGAGACAAAAACATATATGGAACACTGTTTTCCCCTATTTCAGCCCACATTGGCCCAGTAAATTAGGCTTCTCAACCTCAGTACTGACATTTTGGACCAGACAATTCCTTGTTGTGGATGACGGCCCTGTGCAGTAGGGTGCTGTGCAGAACTCCTGGACTCTATTCACTATATGCCAGTTGCATCCTGCCCCTCTCGGTTTTGGCAAACAAAAATGTCTTCAGACTTTTCCAAGTGTCCCCTGGGGAGCAAAATTGTCTCTAGTGGAGAACCATTGGAGTAAATAATTCTACTCTATCATTCATTTCCTGGGGCTAGACACAATTTCAGGTTCATTTCTATGACCAGCCAAAAGCAAGTGAATGCTGGAAATGCTGGTTAAATTAAATTGTTAAGAGCAGCATGTTGATGAGTCTGTCCATAGTTCTTCATTAATCACTTTCATGTTTGTAACTATCAAAATACTTGCTCAAGCAGTTAATCAACCAACATTTTCCAAAGTTTCACATATTGCCAACAGGGGCTAAGGGTTATCTTTGAATTGTAGCTTCTCTCCTCAAGGCACTTACAGTGTATATAGGGAGATATTAGTCACTTAGGTGGATATAAATTAGCAGAAAAAGAGTATACAGAAAGGATCCAGTGAAAGACCAGATGATAATTACCACAGGAGTTGGGCTTAGGGAGAAATCTTTGGGATGTTTAGGGTAGGCTTTGTAGGATAAGAGGATTTATAAAACCATGGAGATGGTGGGGAAAGTATTGTAGGATGAGGGAAATTCTCAGTAAGTGAGGCATGGGGGGGCCACATATAGGAATAAAGGATAAGAATTACAGGTAGTTCTATTCTTTCATACATCGAGGTCTGCAAAGTGCTACTGAAACCATGATTGATTTCGACTTGGAAAATACATCTGTTGTAAATTTGTGTGGAAATGGAATCTTCTTGTTTTATTGTTTGACAGCATGGGAAGTATATAAAGCAGTCTGACGGTATTTGAAATTCAAACATTAATTGTCATTGAAATGACTTTACTGCTGAATAAGTTTCACTGTTTGGTTGAATTCATTAAGAAATATTATCAAGTTTAGGGGTGCCTGGGTGGCCCAGTTGGTTAAGCGTCCGACTTCGGCTCAGGTCATGATCTCACAGCTTGTGAGTTCAAGCCCCACATCAGGCTCTGTGCTGACAGCTCAGAACCTGGAGCCTGCTTCAGATTCTGTCTCTGTCTCTCTGCCCCTCCCCCACTTGTGTGCGTTCTTTCTCTCAAATATAAATAAAACATTAAAAATTAAAAAAAAAAGAAACATTATCAAATGTGTAGCAGCAGCTGTTTTCCAAAGCCACATAAGCTTAAACAATAGCCATTGAGAGGAGTTCTCATTCAGAAAAAATTTCCATCTCATCCCTGTGCCAGAAAAAGTCACAAAAAAATATTTACCAGTGCTAAGTTAGTGACTTGCTGTGTGGCTGGGCAATGAAAGACATTCAGCTTCTACTTCTGAACGAAAATTCTCAGAATTGCCAGTGGTTAAGTCTACAAGAGCACACAAAGTTCACTGTTGATGCCACTATGTTTATAACACATGATCATTCAAATAATGTCTTCAGAGTACCTGCTGATGAATAATACAAGGAATAATAATAAGTTTAAACATTACAATTTCACAAGTTTTGCTCCATCTAAGCTTTGGTTCTGCTCCCTACCTATTTTTGCACCATCAGCTGTCATACATCTTGGCAGATTCCACTTCAGAAAAAACAAAATATGTTTTTTAACTTTGAAAATGTCTTCACCTATAGTTTTTCCATCCAGACTAAAAGAGGTCACATCAGACTCTGCACTGATTCCTCAAATAAACAACTGAGCAATATTAATAACACCTATGAACTCCTCCAGAGCCAAGGAAACCCTCTCAAAATAATTTGTCTTGTTTTTAAATTGGCTATCAATTTTGCTCTCGATGTCATTTGGCTTCTGTTTAGATTATCCTCCCCCATGTTTTTTTACTTTCTCTAGCACTGAAATTCCACATTAAGAAACATTTTGGTATTGACCATTCTTGGAAATATTTGCTAGTTCCCTGGATGTTCACTTCAGCATATATATCCTAGACTTTCTCAAGATACAATTTTAAGTATTTGGTTTTGGTTTTGACTTTTTTCTTCTGGGGCTCTATTAATACCCATATTCTATTTCCTTTGCTAGTCTCCGTATCTGTCGTTATCTTAAAGTCTTTTTTTTCTTGTTCTTATTTCCTGTTTTGTTTTTTATTTATCTCTTGCAATATTCATTTTCTTTGCTGTGCTTTCTATGTGTCTATTCTTATCTTCCTTCAAATTTACTTTGCTCTCTTTTCTTGGGGAAACAATGTAAACTTATGGAAAATTTGAAAGTACAATACGAAGATATTTTTTCCCTGAAACTTTTGAAATTAAGTTGTAGATATGATGCCCCCCCCACCACCAAATACTTATGTGTATTTCCTACTACTAAGGAAATTTTCCTGCATAACCTCAACACTACTGTTAAGCTAAAGAATTGACACTGATTTGTTATAACTATCTAATCAGACTTCATTCAAGTTTGGTAAATATCCCTAATAATGTCCTTTACTGCAAAATGATCCTGTCCAGATTCTTACATTACTTTTAATTGTCATATTTCTTTCGTTTCCTGCTATCCAGAACCATTTCCCCATCTTTCCTTAGCTTTAGGGCCTTGACACTTTTGAAGACTACTAGCTAGTAAATTTGTAGAATGTCTCTCAATTTAGACTTGTCAGTTTTTCCTGTTTAGAATTAATTTTTGCATCATTGGCAATAAAAACATATGATCTATGATCTATGTTGCATCTATTAATGCATTTTATTCTGTGTCACATTATTTATATTTTCCCATTATTGGTAATATAAGTTGGCCACTTGATTAAAATATTATCTGCCAAGTTTCTCATCATAACGGTAACTTTTTTCTTACAAAGTTCCTCCTTTGTAAGGAGGTACTTTCAAGCTATGTAAATACCCTATTCCTCATCATATTATTTCTTAATTCGTTTATTTCCATTAGGACGGACTTGTCGACTTTTTAAATTTAATGGCTTATAATCTTTTATTATCATTCTTTATTTTGATACTCAAACAGACCCAGATTTGGCCAGTGAGAGTCACTTAATGATGGCTTCTGTGTCCTCTTGACCTGACCCCATCACTCTTTGAGAACTTTTTAAAATTTTTCATGTACAACAAGATGTTCCAGACTCATCTTGTACTTTCTCTGTCCCAGGCCTGGAATCATTCATTTTCCCAAGAACTCCAGTTCCTTTTAGTAGAAAATGTTAATTGGAAACCAAGATCTGCATGCTGGGGATGCTAATTGTTACTTCTCCCAGGCCCTCTTAGTGGAGAGAACTAAGGTATACATACACATACATGTACACACACACATACACAGCTATATTCATTTCTCTATCTATATTTTGAAAACCATGAAGTCATCCCAACACTTTCAACTCAATCTATAAACACAGGGTTCATTTCAGTTTCCTCCCTTTTTAACTTTTCATACTGTGTATTTATTCTCTGAGAAAACTGGCCTGAATATATTTATGTGATCAATCTTTCTGTATACAACCAATCTTCTATGCCTTCTGCCACTTCTTAGCCATTTTCACTTTCCAAAATGGATGCCCTTCTTATCTCACTTGAGCTCTGACGTGCCCTCCCTGGGTGCTGCCCTCCCCAATAAGACAGTCTCCTCACCCAGTAGCACACCTTCTCCAGGCTAGCATGCACTCCACACACATAGACAGACATACTGCATGTGAATGCCTACCATGCTTTGCCTTGTCTAATAGTTTTGGACTAGGACACCTGGATGGCTCAGTCAGTTAAGTGTCTGACTCTTGGGGCCCCTGGGTAGCTCAGTCGGTTAAGTGTCCGACTTTAGCTCAGGTCATGGTTTGTGGGTTCGAGCCCCACATCAGGCTCTGTGCTGACAGCTCAGAGCCTGGAGACTGTTTCAGATTATGTGTCTCCCTCTCTCTATGCCCCTCCCCAACTCATGTTCTGTCTCCCTCTGTCTCAAAAATAAACATTAAAAAAATTTTTTAGGGGCGCCTGGGTGGCGCAGTTGGTTAAGCGTCCGACTTCAGCCAGGTCACGATCTCGCGGTCCGTGAGTTCGAGCCCCGCGTCGGGCTCTGGGCTGATGGCTCAGAGCCTGGAGCCTGTTTCCGATTCTGTGTCTCCCTCTCTCTCTGCCCCTCCCCCGTTCATGCTCTGTCTCTCTCTGTCCCAAAAATAAATAAACGTTGAAAAAAAAATTTTTTTTAAATAAAAAAAAATTGTCTGACTCTTGATTTTGGCTCAGGTGATAATCTCATAGTTCATGGTATCAAGCCCTGTCTCAGGCTCTGCACTGACAGCACAGAGCCTGTCTGGAATTCTCTCTCTCCCTCTCTCTCTCTCTGCCCCTTGCCTGCTCACATGTACTCTCTCTCTCTTTCTCTCTTTCTTAAAATAAATAAATAAACTTAAAAAAATAGTTTTGAGGAATTGAGGAAAGAGGATTTTTTTTGGCTTCTTAATTATTTACAGTGATCTCTTGCTTCTTATTTCATGTCCATGTTATTTCCAACTACTTGAACTTCTGAGATTTTCTATGTCTGATTTGTGCTGTTCTTTCCAAGGTGAAGTAATGTTCTTAATGTCTTTTAGTTCATTTTGGATTCTTAGTTTTTATGTGATTTCTGGGCACATTTTTCTGTATGCTCATAGTCAACATATTATAAGGTTTATTTTAATATTTTTACTATAATTTGTGTTTTATGGGGTTAAATTGTATCCCCTTTTTCCCTTTCATGTTTAGATAAGGTGAGGTTTTTTTTTTCCTCTGAGCTTTAGAAAGAGTTGTCTGTTGGGTGGGAGAGCTGGAGTAGGGTATCTTTCTGAGCTTCAGAACTCAGTGACTACCTTCTGTGTCAATTGCCGTGAAAAACTTAAAATATGGCCTCTCTGTGTAGCCTGGTTGGATTCAGTAACATTGGATTCAGGGGCCAAGTTGGATTCAGTAACATTTTTCTGGTCTAGCCCTGTGTACTCCAGCCTCCTTTGCATCCGTGTTGGGGCTCCCTGCTCTATAGGCTGTTGCTCTGTAGATTCCCTGCTCTAGGGACTATAGCATTGGTGTTTGCTGTTACAGAACTTCTTGGGATGTTCTTCCTTAGAGTCCTTCCTCTTTATCATCACTGTCCTGCTCTGTGTAACTTGATTTTGGTTTCTAGTACATTTCCCTCAAGATGGAGTTTATCCTTCTGGACATGAATGTATGAAAGTTATTTCTGAGAATTTCAAGGTCCCAGATGGCCACAGCCTTTTTTTTTTTTTTTTTTTTTTTTTGTATTTACCGAAATTCTGACCTTGTGAGAGTCTTTCCCTGTTGGTATTTCCCAGAACAATCCATATTGGTTTCTCATCAGGATGGTATTTTCTCTTCTTGTGGATGAGCGCTTGGTAATTTTTTAGTATTGATAGCTTTTAAGATATGGTGGTAGACTTCTATCACACAATATTTATTTCATGCAGGTGCTGCTGTTATTGATGGTTTTGTCACAAATGGCTTTTAGGGGGATCTTGTTGAAGATGTTGTCCTGTCTAACCATCCCCCCCCCTCCCCATACTGGTGAATATGTTTCCTTTTCAGGAAGTTTTGGTGAAATTGAAAACTATATCATGCAGTGCCAACCCAGGACAAGTGTCTTGGTTTTTGAATGAAGTGAATTCTTCCTGGGTCAGTTATTTGCAACAGAATAAAATGGAAGGGTTGGGAATTCTCTCTGGTTTGGAATGAAGCCCCACAGTGAAGCGGGGTTTGTGTTGGTAAGGGGTTAAGCCCTGTCCATCACTTTGGCTTTGAAAGATTAGTAACTGTAGAGTTTTTTCACACCACAGACTCTCTCCTAGTCTGTCACATGGTAGCCAGCTGACCTGTTGAAAGCTTCTTTTCTTTTGTTTCTTTCCTCATTTGTCCTTAATTCCTTTGCCTCTTTGTGGTGTTAAAAGGGATTCAATGATGTTCTCAGGTGCTGCTTCCTTATCTCCAAACAAAAGGTCATTGATTCTGCCCCCTTTCATGGCCCCTCATATTTGAGAGACAACTAGGTCAACTACTTGAGCTTCGTAGTGCGCATGCTCCCTCCACATCCTCCCTCCCCTGGTTCAATTTTCACAACTCTTGGCAGCTTTTCAATATATTTGACTTGGGACATTGTTGTTTCCTAATTTTGTCTCAGAAAGGATTTTTGTTTTTCCTCACCTCCGTTGTTGCTTTTTATTGAGAGCTAAAAAAAGTGAACAGAGATATCTTTACTTCACTATTTTACAATGTTTCAGCTGTGTTTTATGTTCATGCATAGCAGTTTTAAGGCTTTTTCCCTAAAGCCTGCCAATCTTTTCATTTATGATTACTGGGTTTAAAGTTATTCTTAGAAAGGCCTAATTATAAGAATGTTCATGTATATTTCTGTTTCATGTTTTACTTTGTACATTTTAAAAATATTAAATTCCCTAATCCTACTGGAGTTTATTGTTATGTAAGGTTTAAATTTTTTTTTTAATGTTTATTTACTTTTGGGTGACAGAGAAAGAGAGCATGAGCAGGGGAAGGGCAGAGAGAGAGAGAGGGAGATAACCTGAAGGAGGCTCCAGGCTCTGAGCTATCAGCACAGAGCCCAACATGGGACTCAAACCCACCAACTGTGAGATCATGACCTGAGCCAAAGTCAGATGCCCAACTGACTGATCCACCCAGGTGCTCCATTACATAAGGTTTAAATTACAAGTTTCATTTATGTGCTGATATGAATGATTGGTCTGTTTCCCCCCCCCCCCACACCAATTGTTTATATCTATCTTTTCCTCACTGTTATGTAATGCCACAAAATGTATTAAATTCTAATGTGGACACTCTGGAGCTCAATGTACTATTTCATTCCAATCATCTGTCGTTCTGCTTCTGTTTCAGATTCACAGTGTCTTAATGGTTTTATATTGAATATGTGTTTTATTATATGAAAGAATATTTTTATCTCACTTCCTTTATTTTCCCAAAATTTGTCTTAGCTATTTCAGCTATTTTTGAGCCATTTTGTTAAGTTGAGTAATTGATATTTTATACCCTTTCAGAAACATGGAATTCATTTCCACTGTGTCAGTATATCAGCAAAGTATTCTGAATTTTCCACAGTTCCTATCACTGCAAATGTAATCTCCATTCTTGTTCCATTTTATAGTTTCTTAATAGTTACTATAGCTATAGAGAAAAACTTGACATCAAGATAAGGCTGGCCTTGTGAAATTAATGGGAAAGAGAGTCATTAAAAATTCATTTAAAGAGTTTAAATATTAAGAATTTTCTATTCCTTGAATATTTAAGGAAATTCCATTAAAATCTAACTAGGACTGATGCCATGTTGTGGGAGGGCTACATTTGCATTTGTTAAAGTTTTTAATAGATTTTATAGGGCATAAGAGAGACAAAACCATCCACTTAATTCAGGCATTTTATAAACATCATATGCCAGGCACTGCACAGTGTTGGGGATACTGAGATAAGACATTTATCTTTGCTTCTTAGTGTCTCCAGAATTTATTTTAACTGAATAAAGTGGCAAATATGCTAATATAAAAAATAATTAAACTAGCAAAATAACCTGAGTTTCAGTTCTTTTGACAAGTCCTTTGATGTTATCACTACCTAAAGTAATTCTAGAAGGTTGACTGCTATAATCCTAAAATTAGTCATTGATTAGGTTTGTATTTGAGTTCCACTATAACTTCTAGAGCAACATTTGTCAGTCTTATCTCTGTCCCAACCCAGCATACCAAGGGATATTATGAAATAGTATTAATTAATGCCAGTGATTCATTGAGTTGGTGTTTGAATTGCTTAAAAAACACCATGTTGATTTCCCACCATGCACTACACACATATTAAATCACCTTTCAGAGTTTATGAAACTCACATGAATGTTTACATATGTTTATCCTTTTGTTATGTAAAAGGTGAATTCTTTTAAAGCAATTTTTTTTTTTGCTTCTTGGAACATCCTGGGGTGCCTGGGTGGCTCAGTTGGATGTGTCCAGATCTTGATTTCAGCTCAGGTCATGATCTCACAGTTCATGGGTTTGAGCCCACATTGGGCTCTGTGCTGACAATGTGGTAGTTAAAAAGCATGTGGGGGGAGGTCATCGAGGGGACATGACCTGCAGTTGACCTGTGAGCAGGTCCCTTGTCCTGTCCTTGGAATTTACATTCTGCCGCCCATTCCCACATTGGGGCTGTTTGAAGGACACAGCCTTCAGAGAGTGAAGTATTGCTGAGACCTTCAGGACACTTACATGACTAAATCCATGAAATTCTGGCAGCAGTGAAGAGATCTGTGGGCCTCGTGGAGCGGAGACAGACCTTGTATGTAAGTTTCTTACCACCTGCATGTCTGGAGTGGTCTGCTCCTCCTTCTGTCTCTCCTTGGCCTCTGTGCCCCAGCTGTTTTGCAAACCAGCAGTCATGGATCCAGGCTCCTCACTGCAAACGTCTGTGAAGAAAGTACGTAGTTTTTAATTTACCTAGCTTCCACCACAAGGAGTTATGATCTGATTGTATGAACCTATATTCCACTGTGATTAAATTTCCTTTTGAATTATCTTCTGAGAAGTTCTTCCTCTGTGTCTGGCAGGAGCTCCTTGCCTTCCCTTTTAAAGATGAATTGGAAGGGTGCCTTTGTGACTCAGTTGGTTAGGCCTCCCACTCTTGATTTGGGCGCAGGTCATGATCTTATGGTTCTTGAGTTTGAGCCCCCGCTTGGTGGGGCTCTGTGCTGACAGCACGGAGCCTGCTGGGGATTGTCTGTCTCCCTCTCTCTCTGCCCCTCTCCTGCTTGCACTCTAAATCTCTCTCTCAAAATGAATAAAGAACATTAAGAAAATAAGATGAACTGGAAAGAGCCATTTTGCCAGTCTTCTAACTCAGCATTTGTGTCTTGAAAGATATTATAGCAGCTGCTTCTTCATGGAGACCTCTTATTTTTGCTTGCTAACATTTGCTTTGCCCAATTTTATCCCAACCTGTTACTTGTACTTTTTTCCCCAAGGGAAAGAAAAATAGTCTTTGACCAATTGTTTTGTCCAACTTTATCCCTATTTGTTTTTTATATTTTTCCCCCAAGGGAAAGAAAAATAGTCTTTGTAACGAGAATAATGGGCAGCTATAATTTTATATTATTGAAATTATAATTATTATTGATATATAATTTGTGCTGTATTTTTTAAAATTTCTTAACATTTATTCATTTTTGAGAGACAGAGGCAGAGTGTGAGTGTGAGAGAGGCAGAGAGAGAGGGAGACACAGAATCTGAAGCAGGCTCCAGGCCCTGAGCTGTCAGCACAGAGCGCGAGCACGGGGCTTGAACTCATGGACCTTGAAATCATGACCTGAGCTGAAGTTAGACGCTCAACTGACCAAGCCACCCAGGCACCCCTGTATTTTGTATTTTATACGAAAAGGAGAACTTTGAAATTATTTCATACCTTTGGGAATATAGTCTTTAAGTGAGTGAGTTAATTCTTTCAAGAGTAAGCTTGTAATTATGGACAGATAATGAAAATAGAGTTCATTTTCATACTGTCTATATTGTGAAATGTAATATCACTCAGGAAAATGCATAAAATGTGAATATAAATATACAATTTAACTTTGACAAATTTTTAAAAGAATAAACACGCATTTAACTACTATCCAGATCAAGCAATAGAACATTGCTAATACCCTCAAAACCTGTGCTTCTTGCCAATTACAACCCCCTTTTGCTCTAACAAATATAACTTTGCTAAATTTTAAATTAAAAAAAATTTTTTTTATTATTTATTTTTGAGACAGAGAGAGACAGAGCGTGAGCAGGGGAGGGGCAGAGAGAGAGGGAGACACAGAATCTGAAGCAGGCTCCAGGCTCTGAGCTGTCAGCACACAGCCTGATGTGGGGCTTGAACTCACAGACTGTGAGATCATGACCTGAGCTGAAGTTGGATGCTTAACTGAGCCACCCAGTCGCCCCTAACTTTGCTAAATTTTCTAAGCTCTCCTTTGTTTTCTTTATAGCTTTTCTGTATGCTGCTGCACCTTTAAATGATATAGTTTAGTTTGACTATGTTTTTGAATTTATATAAACAGAATCATTCTTTTGTGTCTTATTTCTTCCACTCAACTTGATGTTTGTGAGATTCACCCATGTTGCTTTAAGAAACTGTAGTTTGTTAGTTTCCAATGACATCTGATATTCTCTTACACAAATAAACCCCTATTTATTTAACTATTTACTGTTGAAGGATATTTGACTTGTTTATAGTTTTTAGTTATTGTGAATAACACTGTTATGAACATTCTTATCCAGGTATTCCTTATGCATATATTCCTTCTGGAACTTACATGCACACATTTTTGGACATAAATCCATGGGCAGAATTGTTAGTTATAAATGTTTCAAATATCTTCTCCTTTCTGTGACTTGCCTTTTCATTCTCTTGATGATATTGTTTGATAAGCAGAAGTTCTTAATTTTTCCCTAATATAAAATTTGCCAATCTTTCATCCTGTTGATCTGTTTCTTCCTGGGGCCCGATGGTTGAAGCCACTTTTCCATATTATCTTTTAAAAGGTTTATAATTTTTCTTGCCAAGTGTATGTCTATTATCCATCTGGAAACGTTAGGGTTGTTTCCAAATTTTTCCTGTTTTTGACCATCTGAAGGGTTAGGAATAAAGTTCCTATGTGCATTTTGTACCTGTCTTTTTATTAGACACATGTACTTGTTCCTTCTGGGTATATATCCATGAACAGAATTTCTGATTCAGATAATAGCAGATAACTCCAGTTATCTAAAGTGTGCCAATTTATATGTCCATCAGCAATGGATGAGATTTCTAGTTTTTCCCCAATCATGCCAGCACATAATATTACAAGCCTTTTTATTTGTGGTCATTTGGTGGGTGTATATTGTGTTTCATTGTTATTTTAAAGCTGCATTTTCTAACACCTAATGACATTGAATAATTTTTGAAATGTAGATTGAATGGATATTTGTACATATTCTTTGGTAAATCGTTCAATTTATTTGCTCACTTTTGAAATTGGGTTGTTTGGTTTTTTTCTCATTAATATGTAAGAATTCTCTATATATCCCAGAAACAAATCTGTTATTATATAAATGTGGGCATCTTTCTCAGACTGTATTTTGGCTTTTCACTCTCCTAATGATATCCTTGATGAACAGAAGCTTATTTGTAACAAAATCCAATTTCTCAAATGCATTTCTTTTATAGTTATTGTGTTCTGCCAAACAAATATCTTCACCTACACAAAATGTCATGAGGATAGTCTCTTTTGTTACTTCTAGATACTTTATTCTTTTACTTTTTATCATTTATGTTTATAATATATCTCAAATTAAATTTGTGTGTGAAGTAGGAAGTTAAGGTTTATTTTTTTCCCTTGTGATTACCAAATTCACCCAGTATCATTTATTAAAAGATCATCCTATCTCCTTTGAATTTCAAGGGTATCTTTGTTGAAAATGAACTGACTATATATCTATATCTATATATGGACATATATAGATATAGATATAGACGTAGATATAGATACACACACACACACACACACACATACTTCTTGATACTTAATTCTGTTTTATAGTTGATTTCTTTATCCTTATGCCCCATGCCACACTGTCTTAATTATGGTAGCTTTAAAGTAACTCCTGAAATCTGGAGGTGTAAGGCCTTTAAATTTGTTCTTCTTCTTGAAAACCTGTTCTAGGTTTTATGTACTTCCATATGAATTATAGAATCAGTTCTTATCAATTTTCACACACACACACACACACACACACACACACACACACACACACAGCTTGCTGGGATTGATTGGATGATTTTGGATCTACAGATTAATTTAGAGAAAAGGACATTTAATAATTTGGGGAGAAGACATCATAAAAATATTGCATTTTCCATTCTGTAAATATGGTATACCTCTGCACTTAACATGTCTTCTTTAATTTGTCTCAAGTATATCCTATACTTTCAAGTTAGAGATCTTGCACATATTTTATTAGATTTATTCTTAGGTGTGTATTAGAACTTTTTTTTTAATTTTGGGGAGAGTGCAGGTGGGGGAGAGGCAAGGGAGGGGGACAGAGGATCCGAAACGGGCTCTGCACTGACAGCAGCAAGCCCAGTATGGGGCTCAAACTCACAAACTGCAAGATCATGACCTGAGCCCAAGTGAGACGCTCAACCGACTGAGCCACCCAAGTGCCCCTGTATTAGACATTTTTGATGCTATTATAAATGGTATTGTTTTTTAAATTTAGTAGTCCAGTAATTATATTCTTATTATGTTTTCACTTTAATCTATTTCTCTTTCTAATATGGTGTTAACTTGAGAAAATTCTGTCTTTTCTAATCTTTCCCAGCCTAATGCACTGAGACTTTTTGTTTCACAATCTTCTTGTTTCTTTGTTTACCTCTATTCTGGGTTTTTAAATTTCTGAATTGAAATGCTGTTTCATATCTGCAAATTCTTGTTTAATTGTTTTAAATTCATATTGGAGTATTTTAGTACAGTTTTCTTTACTTGGTGATTGTTGCTTTGGTGGACAAAACATTTTGATTCATACTTTCTGTTTTATTCTTCTGATAGCTTTGTATTAATGTGGCCTGCCAAATTCTGTTCATTTTAAAGTCTTAGATTTACCTTACTGAGCCATGCAAGTGCTTCTATGAAGGAGGTATGTCGGGTATGTAGGGTCTTACTTTGTTCCTTAAGTATGTTTCTTTCAGTCATGGGCCCGTCAGTCCAGTGACTAATAGTTTTAATAATAAATGGTGTCTTTTGGGGACAAAAGGTGGGTTATTATACTCAAGATTCAAAACAGTGTCATTTTAGTAGAAAAAAACCACAATCTTAGATTTGACAAATGATTTCAGAATATTTTTTCCTATATATGTGTTTTCTTTAGTGACTGTCACCTACGCTAATTCAAAATTTAGGTAACATCAAATTTTGGAGAGAAAAACTGGAAATTTCATCATTATAAAAGTCTATTTAACTTATTTCTTTCTCTGCAGGCTTTATTGTGAGTGTCTAGTGACTTATAAATGTCCCCATTCTATATTCAGTTCCTTGGTTTCTGTTCTTTCTGTGACAGCTATTGGAATGCATTTATTTAAAGCTCCCAGTCTCCATAACAGTAATATGGGAAACATTTTGCATTTATGTACAGTGATCACTTTCATTTGAAACTTTCAGAGCACTTTATGGGCATTGTCTGGTGGAAAGCATTATTAGAAAGGATGCCTAACCATTAAGATTCTTTCTACACAACTTCATTGTGCTTTCTTTGGCCAACAGGAAAGGAAGAAGAAACCAAAGTCTTAGGAAGGCTGAAAGACTCATCTCATGTTTTATATTTACACTTCTGGAATTCAGCATTTCAGAAAAATTGTTTGAAAGTGTTGAAGATTAACCTGAAACAAAATGCCCAGAGCGTGAGGCAACCCAATTGACACTAAATTATTACAATACTGTCTATGGAGTCTGAGATGCTTAGAGATTGGCCCTGTATTATGGAAGACAGTTTCAACCCTGAGGTTTAACTTACTAAAATATCTAAGGCTTGCGGTTGTTCACAATGACAGGTATTCTATTCTCATAGATCCATCAACTGCTTGGATGCTTCCCTTGATGAAGTTCATTAGATCCCGGAAGCAAAGCCTGACTATGTTGGCCAGGGTCCCCTAGGGGGCAGCAGAGTAGCAGTTGCCATCTACTTGGCAGTTACTGGAGTCTGGAGTCCCGGGATTACGGGGAAGCCCAGCCTGAAAGGAAGACCAAAAGACAAGAGTAGAAAAGTGTCAGGATGTCAGGATCAAGGAAATCTATACAGATATGCCTGGGGGCAGAACTGTGAGCTAGAAAAGAGAGCTGTATTTGTGGCAATTAAATTAATAGAGAAGGTAATATTCACTTTTTTTTTTTTTAATATTTACTTTTTTATCTAGTGTGGCCTGAGTACCTGACCTGGGACAGGCCCTTGAGGCATGTATTAAGGATTTTCCCGCTAAATGTGGTATTGAGGCATATGATTAAGTATAATGTGTTTGGTGCCTTTAAGAAATGCACAAAGTGCAGGAGGAATTCAAAAGCAGTGACTTTAGGGTAGAGGGGTGGTGGTGAGGAGGGCTGCATATGTGGGCAACATGGATACCAGGCCTTAGAGAAAGAATGAGTTGTAAGAGAAAGAATGGGGACAGGTTAAAGGGTATAATGCACATCTGGGCAATGGGGAGCTGTTCGGTTGAACTGTAATATAATGTCCACATGAAGATGTAGGGAAGACAGGTGGTTAACTTTGCCCTCTGTGCACCTCTTCTTGAAAGCATAATATCTGTTAATGTACTCAGAAGAACCACGAACCTCCTTTGTCAATGTTAGTGGTTTTCATGGCTCTTAAGGGCTCTTTAGAGACTGACGACTAACTGGGTTTGCAGAAAATTGGGAGGTTTTGTTAACTGGTTGAAGCCAGAAAGCCCCACAGGAAACCAGCAATGTGAGCCCTCACTTTGCTACAACATTGCACTGTAAGGGCATGGGGGTGGGGAGGAGGGACTTCATCAGGAAAGATGAAATATGTCAATTCTTCATACAACCTTTCTTCATTGTTCCCCTTGCAGCTTCTCTTTGTGAGCTCTAGGCATCTCAGAATTCTGGGGCTAAATTATTAAAGTATCCAGGATTTTTAGATATCTTGTTGCTTGAGTCCTTCTGTCTCACTTAGTATCAATATATAAGACAAATATTGACAAAAAACAAATCTCACAAATCAACTAGCAGAGAGGCAAAACACATTCTATGAAAAAGTGGGTGCCTATCATCATCACTGGTTAGCTTATTTGGTATTTGATGTGATGTAGGATAGGGGTAGTAAACGGCTTTATTCTAGAGTTAAGATTCCAGACTCCTGGTGCTTAAGCAAAAGATCCCTGAACTTCTATTTCCATTTGCAACAATATTTAGACTAACATTAGTGTCTGGCGAAGAACAAGGATGTGATCAATAGCTGGTAAATAAATAGATGAATGAACTCATCCATCAATCAGTTGGACTATATGAAAACAAAGACATTTGTGAGCATTCCTAGCCGTGAATTTGTTGCTCTTTAGCCTGTGGCTAAAAACAAATGAAAACACTGATACTTGTAAAAAAAAAAAAAAAAAAAAAGTCATAGAGACATGCTAATTGTTCTCTAAAGCAGAGCTTTCCAACCAGGATACTGTGCACAGTTTAATAATGCATGTGCAGTAAGGAAATGATCAGCTTGCAACTGACCAGGTTCTGCAGCAGCTGAGGCTCCTAAGCCAGTTGCCTCAGGACATAACCAGTATCATCTGAGGCTCCTTAGAGGTCAGCATGATTGGAGAGGAATTTGAGGATATGCCGGTGGTGCCCACAAACTCAAAGAATGAAAACCAGCATTCTCAGCTCTAACAAGAAGCCCTGAATGTCCGCCTAGAGGAGGTGTTCCGCCACTTAGATTTCTGTCTGTGCTACCAACTGTCTGGAGTCTGAGCTAGCTCCCACGTGACTGCTTTAACGACGAAGGTACCATCTGCAAGTTAAAGCCATCCCTCTGTTTTGAAATGCTTGATACCAAAAAAAATGTTATTCCGTTCAAACCCCAACTCTTATGCTTGTCAATGCAAGGTAAGGAAAATTTGTCAGATTCTTTAAATGTAATTTCAACTGCTTTAAATATTTAGATGGTTATCTAAAAAACCAGTGGTTTTAAATTTTTTATCATCTGCTTTTGTGACTGGTTTCTCATTAATGATTATTACCACGAATTTGAAGAGCTCATCATTAAGAAGTCTTGTCAGATCCACATGTCCACTTGTCCACTGATGGCCACTTCAAGCACAGAACCTGAATTCAAAATCTTATATTCATTGACAAGATTTCAACTTTCTCTCCAAATTTCTGAAAAGATTATATTCATAAATTTTTATCAAATTTAATATTTAACATATTTTCCTCACTATTATTTTATCTATCTTATATATTAAAAAGAAAATCTAACAATTTGTTTTTCCCAAACCCTCTAGAGAATCTCCAAAATAACTTTCTTTTTTATTTATTTATTTATTTATTTATTTATTTATTTATTTATTTATTTATTTTTATTATATGAAATTTATTGTCAAATTAGTTTCCATACAACACACAGTGCTCATCCCAAAAGATGCCCTCTTCAATGCCCATCACCTACCCTACCCTCCCTCCCACCCCCCATCAACCCTCAGTTTGTTCTCAGTTTTTAACAGTCTCTTATGCTTCGAAAATAACTTTCAATGTTCTTTAGGGTGTCATACAAATATTATCACTTGCTTTGAGCACCATGATGTACACGGACACCCCCTTACATACACAAAATAGGAAGAAAACATGCTCTGAGGTTCTGAGACTAGTTTTAGGACACTCATCCTGACTCTTTTTGTGTGGGCTCCTTGAGAACTGCCTTTAGGTCTTATGATCTAAGTCTTTACAACGTGGCTTATGTCAAAGATCAGAAAGTTGCTGCATTTTCAGTGTTTCAGATATTGTATTCAGATTGCATAGTGTGATCTGATAACAATTTGTTTTATCATCCAATGAGAACTGAGCAACCACTTGGATTTCCTTTTGCATCGGCTTCCATGACAGTAATTCTTAACTGCAGTGACAATTATTGTTAAGGCATAGTAGGCCTATTGAAGTTTGATGTTAAAATAGAATAAAATTATGAAGAGAAACAGACAAGAGTTATAATTCCCTTTCATTGTAAAGAACTTGAAGTTTATCTGAAGATAAAACTTAATCATGTGGATTGATCCACGTACAGATTTTCCTTTTCTTTCCTCTGTTTCTCTCCCACCATTTAAAATAATATCTTTGCTGAGACTGACAGGTCATTCTTGCCTGATATAATTCTTGATAGGATTACAGACTTGGCTCCTCATGTCTTTTCCTTTCTTCTATATTGTGTATAATAGATCTGTCCTTTTCTACATGTGGTATTTGTTAAAAGAGGGATAGAAATCGTCAGGGGCTCTTATATGGGTCTATTTCTTAGGATTACGTTTATTTTAGGTAAATGCACTATTGTTTCCTTCTGTTACTCTCAACAATTAGGAACAAACTGCATGATACTTTATCTTTCATATGTGTCTACCTGGGTTCTTTTCATCAGATTTTATCACCTTTGAGGACAGTGGTTATATATTTTCAAAAAATCTAGCACCCAATGAGTTTAGCATATTTTGATGAAAACAATTGGTGCTTATCCCATTCAGCTCAATTTTGCCTAATACAACGTGACCGTAAAAGAAGTCTGGCAGGTTTGGAGTCAGAGGACTGGGAATGAGGGGAGTCCTGGATTCTCAAGTCTAACTCTGGTGCTAATGTGCACTGTAATGTTGGGCAGATTTTTTTTCCATCTTCCAGTACTGCTTTCCTGATTTGTCAAATCAAGAGTTTTGAGCTAGATGGTCTCTAAAATTTCTGCCATTCTATAGTTCTGATGAAATTCTATATTTCTGCTGGTATAAATTACTATAAACCTTAAAATATCTTTGAATTATCCCTGATTAAAATGAAAATTGAAGGCTGAGTCTACAAGCTGTTTATTTATTTATTTTTAAATGTGTATTTATTTTTGAGGGGGGGGGGCAGAGACAGAAGGGGGACCGAGGATCCAAAGTGGGCCCTGTGCTGACAGCAGACAGCCCGGTGTGGGGCTCAAACTCATGAACTGTGAGATCATGACCTGAGCTGAAGTTGGAAGGATAGTCTAGTGAGCTAGGTTTTTTTTTTTTTTTTAACGCAGAAAACGTAAGGGTCTGATAAATTGTTGACATAAGTGCTTTTGAGAATGGAAAATGGAGTAGTTATTAGCTTCTGTTTAAATAGAGGAGAGGTTGGTAAATGTTTATACATCATTTACCATGCCATGTAAGAAAATCTGTACTTACCTGTGTCTAGTCATTAAAAAGAAAAGAAGGAGTCTATATCTGAGTTCGTTTATTAAAAGGGAGAGATAAAGTTTTCTACAATAGTAAAATTTTTATTTTAATAGTTCCCAAGCCAGTTGAAATTACCTTTATTATAATTAAATGTATTTGATAAAAAAAATTTGTTGCAGAAAAATCTATTTTATATCAAACTGTTTATCATGGGAGCTTATCCAATCTCAAAAACTGTGGTAATTAACCTGGTAATTTTAAAAATTAACCTGACCAATTTTTCTTAGCTAACTAGTACCAAAACTGTATGGATTCTTTTAGAATGAGAACATATCTTAAGTGCCGTGCCCAATAAATAGTCATTTTACAAGTAAAATAAATGTCTCTAACAGATTAACTTTGAAACGTGAGATTGAATATTAATTTGTTACATTGTTACTAAGAATTCTAATCTCTTTTTTTTAATTTTTTTAACGTTTTTATTTATTTTTGAGTCAGAGGGAGACAGAGCATGAACAGGGGAGGGGCAGAGAGAGAGGGAGACACAGAATCTGAAACAGGCTCCAGGCTCTGAGCTGTCAGCACAGAGCCTGACGTGGTGCTCGAACTCACGGACCGTGAGATCATGACCTGAGCCGAAGTCGGACGCTTAACCGACCAAGCCACCCAGGCGCCCCTCTAATCTCTTTTTTTAAGTTTATTTATTTATTTAAAATTTTGGTTTAATGTTTATTTATTTTTGAGGGAGAAAGAGCATGAGCGGGGAAGGGCAGAGAGAGTGGGAGACACAGAACCTGAAGCAGGCTCCAGACTCTGAGCTGTCAGCACAGAGCCCAACATGGGGCTTAAACGTATGAACCTTGAGATCACAACCTGAGCTGAAGTCAGATGCTTAACCAACTGAGCCACCCAAGCACCCCTAAGTTTCTTTATTTATTTTGAGAGAGGCAGAGAGAGAACATGAGCAGGGGAGGGGCAGAGAGAGAGGGTGAGAGAGAGGGAGAGAAAGAGAATCCCAAGTAGGCTCTGAGGACAGTGCAGAGCCCTATATGGGGTTCAAACTCACAAACCCTGAGATCATGACCTGAGCCAAAATCAAAAGTCCGATGCTTAACCAACTGAGCTACCCAGGTGCCCTAAGAATTCTAATCTCAACCTTGTTGTTAAAATCAAGCAACTTAATTCTCCCTCTTTTTTTTTTTTTTAATAAAAAGTCTCACATTTGATGATGTGATGTGGAGCATCTTTTCATGTGCTTATTTTCCATCTGTACATTTTCTTTAGTGAAGTTTTTGTTAAGGTCTTTGGCCCATTTTTTAAATTGGTGTGCTTGTTTTCTTTTTGTTGAGTGTTAAGAGTTCTTTTAATAATTTGGATGACAGTCATTAATCAGATCTGTCTTTTGCCAATATTTTTGTGGCTTGTCTTCTCATTCTCTTGACAGTATCTTTCACAGGGCAGAAATTTTGAATTTTAATGAAGTCCAGCTTATAAATTATTTATTTTTTTTAACTTTTTTTTTTCAACGTTTATTTATTTTTGGGACAGAGAGAGACAGAGCATGAATGGGGGAGGGGCAGAGAGAGAGGGAGACACAGAATCGGAAACAGGCTCCAGGCTCTGAGCCATCAGCCCAGAGCCCGACGCGAGGCTCGAACTCACGGACCGCAAGATCGTGACCTGGCTGAAGTCGGACGCTTAACCGACTGCGCCACCCAGGCGCCCCGCTTATAAATTATTTTTTATATGGATTGTGCTTTTGGTGTCATATCTAAAAGCATTGTGCCAAACCCAAAGCCATCTAATTTTTTTTCCTATGCTATTTTCTGAGATTTTTAGTTTTGCTTTAGGTCTGTGGTCCACTTTAAGTTTCTTTTTGTGAAGGGTTTAAGTTCTGTGTCTAGATTCAGTTTTTTCTCATGTGTATGTCCTGTTGTTCCAACACGATTTGTTGAAAAGGCTTTTGCTCCATTGTGTTGTCTTTATTTCATTATCAAAGATCAGCTGACTATATTTTTGTGGGTCTATTTCAGGGCTCTCAATTCTGTGCCATTGATCTATTATAAATTCAAGCAACAATGAGATGCCATTATATACCTGTTAGAATGGCCAAAATCCAGAACATGACAATACCAAATGCTGACAAGGAGGCAGAGCAACAGCAATTCTCATTTATTGCTGGTGAAATGGAAAATGGTACAGTGACTTTGGAAGGTTTCTTACAAAACTAACAAACTCTTACCATATGATCTAGCAATTTCAATCTTGCTATTTTAACCAAAGGAGCTGAAAATGTTTGTTCACAAAAAATCTTTATGTGGGTGTTTATAGTAGCTTTATTCAGGTTGCCATAACTTGGCAGCAACTAAGATGTCTTTCAGTAGGTGATTGCATAAATACACTGGTACATCCAAACAATGGAATATTAGTCAGTGCTAAAGAGAAATGAGCTATGAAGCCATGAAAATACATGGAGGAAACTTAAATTCATATTACAAAGTAAAATAATCTACATATAATTTATGGTTTCAACTGTATGACATTCTAGAAAAAGCAAAACTATGGAGACAATAAAAACTATAGAAAGAGTCATTTGCAGGGGAGGTTCATGGGAAGGGAGGAATGAATACGCAGAGCACAGGGGACTTTTAGGGCAGTGAAAATACTCTGTATGATATCATAATGGTTGATATATGCCATTACACATTTGTTCAAACCCATGAAATATACCACACCAATAATGACTTCTAAGGTACACTATGGACTTGGGGTAATAATGGCATTTCTCTGTAGAGCAAATAATTGTAATAAATGTACTCTGGTGGTGGGGGAATTTGGCAGTGAGAGACTATGCATGTGTGTAACCAGGGAACATATGGGATATCTCTGTACCTTCCTCTTGATATTTCTGTGAACCTAAAACTGCTCCAAAGAAGTCTGAAAAACAGTCTCTGGGGTGACTCAGTCAGTTAAGTGTCCGACCCTTCATTTTGGCTCGGGTCATGATCTCATGGTTCATGGGTTTGAGCCCCGCATCTGTCAGAGCAGAGCCTGCTTGGGATTCTCTCTCTCCCTTTCTTGCTACCCCTCCCCCACTCGCTCTTTCTGTCTCTCTCTCTCAAAATAAATAAACTTAAAAAAAAAAAAAAGTCTCACACCCAGACTGGCTTTAAGTAATCTATTGCATTTCTAGAAAAGTAAAACAAATCTCATGTGTGGTTTATGATAATTCAAAACAACTGATAAATCTTCATGATATGAACTTCCTTCCTCATCACTCAACTCCTGGGAGAACAATACTGCTGTGACTCTTGGCACAAGGGAAATAGTGTTGGTATTCTCATCTCCTCTTTATGTTATCCCAACTGCTAGTTGACAGTTACTTTAACCTATAGACTCAGGAACAGGGTGAGGTATTACCAGAAAGCATGGATACTCTGGTACCAGTAACAGCACATGCCCTCCTGTTGTCATGGGCTATTTGCCTCCATCTGAGTAGGGGGAAAGAAGTTGAAAAAGGTAGGAAAAAAAAAAAAAAGCTTATGTAAACTGTGAGGGAATATATGAAATATAGAGTTATCACATACATAGTAATCATATTTTCAAGAATAAATATAAGTATTTGTCCCTTCACTTGAAACTGAGGCTGTGTTAAAGATGAATTTATATAAAACAAGTTCTATTTCACCATCATTGCCAACTGTTATAAATGAAAAATATATTGCCATATAAAGCAGTGCTTTCAATGCCCTGAATTAATAATTATTCTTGTTTAGAAAAGGTTAAATTGGTTGCAATCTCCACAGCATATTGGCATGTGAAGTATGAGTGGAAATCTGCTTGGAGTGGAATTCCCAAACAGACCATGAATTTCACATTGCAGTATTATCTCAAGCTCACTGTTAGCTTTTAATTATTCTAGGCACCCCAGAAATAATCTTCCCCTTGATCTTGAATACCAACCTTGTACTCAGGGAATCCAGAACTTTATTAGTGGAATGGAAACCTAGAGATAGTCTGCTAAGGACCCCTTTTCTGTAAGTGCCCTTTTTCTCATCAACTTATTAGAATAATTACATTGGTGCCTCATAACTGCCCATTGACCCCGACTGTTTGGTTCAGAAGTGGGCCTATGTAACGTGAGCCAGGTGAGAGTCATTTCTCTCTGAGATTTTTGATCCTTGACCTAACAATAGGGTCATTGTCTCTCCATGGGTTGAAAAGTTACATTGTTGGTGTTATCAGCTGTGTTTTTCAAAGTATAGAGAAAGGTGATCTGTTAAAAGAGGATGAGGCCATTTCTAGAGAGAAGCAGTAAAGAGAGCTAGAAGACATCCTGTAGACCCCCAAATCCTTATAATAGTCAGCTATTCCTGAAGCCAGTTACGGCTTTGCTATTCAATTATTTTCTAAGATATTTGTGTATTCTTCCAATATATTCTCACTTTGCTTAAGTCTGCTGGGATTTTTGTCACTTCTACCAAATAGAATCTAACACAGCTTCCTTTTATTACCTTGTGTCTTATTATCAACAGTGTCTAATGGAACTAGATGAAATGCCACGTTATTAGAAAGTGATATCATATAATATCCATGGTCTCTTCAGAATGGGCTTGAAATTGAAGCCAAAGACTATGAAAACCAGTCTACCAATAATTCCCTACTTACCAGTTAAGTTCATGATTTTGAATATTGAGTTTACTTGAAATAGTGTATATCCATTATTTGGTATTCATATCATACTCAAGCATGAGAAGAAATATAGATATGGTTGTGAATCTATGTGTGACATAGTTGCATATCTCTTTAGGAGTGAGAAAAATTAAGAAAAATTACATTAGAGGTGGGAGTTTTCTCAGAGATCTTGTAATTCATTATTTCCATTGTTTTTAGGTAGATAAACTGAGGCAAGAATGGGGAATTGGTTTCTAGTAATTAGCAATGTGAATATGTTTTCTTGGTGTCTAGGTCAGTATTTCTTATGGGAATTCTCTGTGAAAAGAAGGATATTAACTTGCTTTTCTCTCTGGGTCTCAATTGTCCTCTGTAAGCTGAGTGGGTTATACCAGATAATCATTAAGATTCACTTTGGCTCTAATATTCTATGATTCAACAATTTTATGATACATAAAATCATTATGCAGTGTTTATATAATGTCAGAGGACTTTGATTTTGTTTGAAAATCTGGATTGAAATTCTATTCATAAGAGAGAAAGAAAAGACCATGAGAGAGGAGAAGAGCTAGGCCAGAAGGACAAAAAACCCAGAAGTGACACAAATGAAGACCAAAATTTAATTGATTTATTTGTTAGCAATTTACAAGTTGAGTCTTTATTGGTTTTTTAGGAGTCATCTTGCTGCTTACATCTGGCTTCCAAACAGATTTTGCTATTTAGTTTTTTTGCATTAGTCTAAGCAGAATGTTTTTCAATTAAAAATACATCAGAATCAGGTTCAAGAAATAATTCAATGAAGAACACTTACAGCTTCAGCCTTGAGGATGAAATGCGTTCTATTTTAAAAGGCTTAGCTATAATGATAGTATTGAATTAGTCATATCTTAAAGCAAGTTATAGGGAGACTATTAACAATAATGTGTTTCTGGGTAATGTAGACATTTCCATGACATTTTTAGAAAGACAAATTCAAACACATTCATTTTATTGAGGACTTTGGTTCAAATCTGGGTTCCAGTTCTTATTGTCTTTTTGTCCTTGGGCAAGTTATCCAATCTTTCTGAATCTCAACTTCCTTCTATGTAAAATGGAGATAACTGTTTATAATTAATTTAAGCGATTGTTGTGCGTATTAAAAGAGAGAATGTGGGTAAAGAACTTAGCATGGTGGTTGGTGCCCAGTAAGTGTTCAGTGGCCCCTCCCAGAGTAGGTTCTATTGATGTATAACATTAAAACTATTGGGGCGCCTGGGTGGCTCAGGCGGTTGAGCGTCAGACTTCGGCTCAGGTCATGATCTCACAGTCTGTGAGTTCGAGCCCCACGTCGGGCTCTGTGCTGACAGCTCAGAGCCTGGAGCCTGTTTCAGATTCTGTGCCTCCCTCTCTCTCTGAACCTCCCCCATTCATGCCCTCTTTCTCTGTCTCAAAAATCAATAAAGGTTAAAAAAAAAAGTTAAAAAAAATAAAAAAACTGTAGATAACTTTGATAAAAGGCAAACTCTTCAAGCCATATTGTATTTCCATAAATAAATAGTCTTATTAAATCAAGCACATGAGTCTTTCACAATGGGAAGAATTCAGTCCAAACTCATATTTTAGATTGTTAAAAATGGTACTTCATATTTATAGAGTTGTTTGTGGCTTACAATATATAAATAAAAGCTTGTGTGTGTGTATAATTTTAATTTTTGTCTGTCCACTAAATAACCATATTATTATTTCCACTCTTTAGATGAAGAAACTGATTTAGAGATTTGATGTTTATAGTAGCTAGTTGGTATTGGTACTGGCACTTGAAATCTGATCTTGTACTTGTGACTCAATGCTCTACTTAATGAATGTTTATTAGGAACAAAGCCCCATAATGGGCACCAAGAGAGATATATTGTAGTGTGCACCCATTGTTTTGCTCACCTAGCATTTCTCCCTCCAGTTGTCTTTTATAGGAAACTCCCAGAGTTTTCTGTGCATTGCCGCTACCCACCGATCTCTAACCATAAGTGACTGGAACCTTCCATGTCACTTTATGGCAGCCATGGTAACTACCCAAGGAATCAACTGATACTAAAATGTGAGATTCAGAAATTCTTTAATAGACTGTGCCACAGTAAGGGGAGGTGGGGAGAAAAAGGCAAAAAAGAGAGCGAGAGAATGAATATGTGTGTGTATGTTTATTTTGGGGAAAATGGACACCTGATGCCTCCCAAGCCAATTCAAATCTTCTCCCTGAGAATCTGAACTTACAGAAGGGAAAGTTATCTGGGTGTATGAACTAAAACACGTAGCACTTGGGAAATGATAGCAGTCACGTTCTTTCATCGAGGAGGGGTAAAAGCCTGTCTGAGGTGAGACAGGAAAACCAAATAGTTATTTAGAAGTAGGTCAAATATGAGACAGAGAGAGTCCTAGAGGTGACTTCTAGTTGTTCTCAAGCCCAACTGCACTCTTTCTTGGTGTTTCGTGACCCATTTCGTGACCAGTATCTTTACAATAGATCTTCTCTTTTGGTTAAACTAGTGAGAATTATATTTTTGTTATATGCCAACAAAGATGTAGAATTAATACCAGCATCAAGACTAAAGACATGCAGTCTCTGCTTCTTTGAGTAAGAAACCAACATTAGGGGCTCCTGGGTGGTTCAGTTTGTTAAGCATCCGACTTCGGCTTAGGTCATGATCTCGTGTTCATGGGTTCGGGCCCTGCATTGGGCTCTGTGCTGACAGCTTAGAGCCTGGAGCCTGCTTCAGATTCTGTGTTTACCTCTCTCTCTGCCCCTCTCCTGCTCACACTCTGTCTCTCTCTCTCTGTCTCAAAAAAAAAGAAAGAAAGAAACCAACATTAGTATTTCCCAAATGACTAAGATTAGGTGAGGTGTCTAAGAAACATTAGGGAACTGGTTAGAATGCAGATTCTAGGGCACCATTCCTGTAGGTTCTAGTTCAGGATGTCAGCAATTTGGCCTAGAAATCTGTATTTTTAACAAGAACTTCAGCTGATTCTGGTTCATAGCCAGAATTGGAAACATCCGGCAGAAATAGTTTCATAAATGTTTTGTGGACATGGCAATGTAACTTAAGGATAATTTAGGTCATGTCAGTTATAAAATGTGAGTTGTGGGTGCCTGGGTGGCTCAGTCAGTAAAGTGATCAACTTCAGCTCAGGTCATGATCTCTTGGTTCATGGGTTTGAACCCCTCATTGGGCTCTGTGCTGACAGCTCAGAGCCTGGAGCCTGCTTCAGATTCTGTGTCTCCCTCTCTCTCTTCCCCTCCCCCACTCACACTCTGTCTCTTTCTCTCTCTCTCAAAAATAAATAATTTTTGAAAAATTTTTAAAAAATTAAAATGTGAGTAATATGGCAGTTGGATATCGATTAGATGGTAAAAGTAAACATTTCCTCTTATCGGATTACTATCCCTTTGATGTGCTAGGATGAAGAGGAGAGAGAAAGCAGTGCAGTTAAAAAAAATTTTTTTAAGTTTATTTACTTATTTTGAGAGATAGAGAGTGTGAGTTGGGGAGGGGCAGAGAGAGGGAGAGAAAGAGAGAGAGAGAGAGAGAGAGAATCCCAAGCAAGCTCTGCGTTGCCAGCACAGAACCCTACACAGGGCTTGAACTCATGAAACCCTGAGATCATGACCTGAGCTGAAACGAAGAGCTGGATGCTTAACTGAGCCACCCAGGGGCCCCCAGACTTGGGTTATTAAAGGTTTTGGTGGAAGAATGGGGAAAAAACTGAAGATCAGATTGCAAGATGTTATGTAGGAAAGCAGTTAGGAGTGGTGGGTGGACAATCATAGCATTAGGCACCTCTGGCCAGCACAAGGAGAAAAGCAAAAAGCAGAAACAAAAGCTCTTCTGATGGGAGAATTAATTTCCATGTCTGTTTCTCCTTCCTTGACCTGGCCTATGCTGGTGACCTAGCTCATAGATGTAGAGGATAGTCCCCTGATCTTTGCCTCTTGATCTCATGGACTAATGCCAGATGGTCATCTTGGGAAGGATTACTTCCTACCCCCAAACTGACCCTGTAATTTACATTTACCTCAGCATCTTTCAGAAGTGCAGATCATCAGCAATTCATGGAGCAGCTCTAACCACAATCAAGCTGCAAGGACACTCATGAGAAGCTTTTCCATCCAGAAACACAAACAGTTCCATCGATCTTCCTAACACCCTAGAGGTAAGTGTGAGAACAATAAAAATGATCCTGGGGGTGGAGTGGGGTGAAGGGATGGCTTAATGATTCTTGATTTGTTTCCTGGCTTTGCCAAAAAGCATTGCTGGGAAATAGAACTGGGTGTGGTTAAATTCCCCATATCGTAGAATGTCACTGCTGGAAGAGAACTTAGAGATTATCCAGTACTGAACTCTCTGAGACCCAGGGTAAGGAGGGGACCTGTCTCTGTTCATGCATTTAGTTGATGGAAAAGCCAAGTCTAGAATGTGGGTCTGCTAACACTGAGCTTAGTGTACAATAAATGCTTTACAGCTAGCAGAGCATTGTACCGTGTACCCCAAACAAAATCACTTTAAGTAAAACTCATGACTGTGCACAGGGCATGTGAAGGTAGCCAGTGTGAGAACAGAACTGTAACAACAGAATTGTGTTAGTCAGCCCAGGCTGCCCTCAGAGTACCTGACACGGGGTGGCTCCCACAACAGAAATTTATTCCTCACAGTTCTGGAGGCTAAGTCCAAGATGAAGGTGCCGGTTCCTGGTGAGAGGTCTCTTCCTGGCTAGCTGGCAGACAGCCACCTTTTTTCTGTGTCTTCATAGGGCAGGGAGAGAGAGAAAGACAGAAGGGAGTTGGGGAGGGAGGGAAAGGAGAGCACTCTCATATCTCTTCTTATAGGGACACTAATCCCATCAAATTAGGACCCCACCCTTCTAAACTCCTGTGACCTTAATTACCTCCTTAGTGGCTTTATCTCCAAATACAGTCTCGCTGGGGGGCAGGGCTTCAAGGTATGAATTTTGGAGGGACACTATTCAGTACACAGCAACAACCATCTTCAGACTAGCCCTCATCCTTTGTCTTCTTTTAGGTCCCTGCTGAATAGTCAGTGTGACTATTCAGATGGAGGCAGGTATTTGTGTTTTTTTTTTTTCACTGCCAGTAACAAAGATGATGCTTTCGAAAGGAAAGAGGAAGAACAATACCTGCCAATAATGGCACCTTACATCTATTTTATTTTCTATGGTTTTTCCTTATGAAGACACAGAAAATCCATAGGAAAAATTAACTAACAGTGATGGCTCTCTTAGAAAGATACAGGAAAACATCCATGTTAGTTGACTTGAGCTGAATTGTTGTACAAACTGAAAAGTGATATGGATCCACCATCCTGTATTTGCAATTTTGAAATCCAAAAAGTTCTGCAATCTGATTGTTTTTCTATAAATGTGCAGCAAACCCAGCTGGTGACAAAACTCAACCTGTCCTGATGTGAGGCTATTTATAGCTTTTATTTATCCCACTTATTGAGAATATTCATGTTTTGCTGAAGAAATACTAAAGCATTTGACTATGGAGTCCTGCCCCAGATCATGCAGGAGTATTTGTAATACATTAAGAAGGGTACTGGATCACTAACTTTCCAAAATCTAAATGAGTATGAATTCTTAAAACACCTATGTATTCCAAAGGTTTTAGGCAAGGAAGTCAGAGCCTGGACTAAAGTAAATATTCTGTTCCAAGGACTGAAATTACATGTGATGTGGCAGGGGAAAGCAAGTAAGCTTAAGCAGAAGCGATTGTTTGCCCAGAGTTGC
Organism: Puma concolor; assembly: GCF_028749965.1. NCBI lineage: Eukaryota > Metazoa > Chordata > Mammalia > Carnivora > Felidae > Puma > Puma concolor. The sequence goes on along the minus strand of NC_141675.1, from coordinate 83,929,297 downwards.
CAGGAAATGAGCTGATGCCAGAGCCCTCAGAGCAGGTGTGGGTGAGAAGGTGAGTCAGTTGTGCGGAACTGCCAATCCTACCTCTGCCTGACTCCAATTACTGCAAGTGGGGTCATGGATTTCTTCAAATGAAGTTTCTAGGTCAAAGTATCTGGATGTGGATTGCATAGGCTTCTGAGGAGGAGAGGCATGGTGATTTGAAACAGCAATAGAATGCCATCATTTCAGGAATTTGGCAATGCTGTCTCATCTAGCAGGTTGACCTCCAGGGAGAAGCTGACTTTCTGGTATTCCCTTCTTACTCATCTCTTCTTGTTGGAACTTGGCCCAATCACTTAATCTAATATGCCCCCCCCTTTTCTCCCCCCATTTAAGTGTGGATGATGTGAATAGCTTTCCTTACCATGTTCTGGATCAATACATAAAATATCGTTAAAATGAGACTTTAAGTGCCACACAGGCCTTGTTTTGATGGTTACTTGATCGCACAGCTTGTCGTTACAGTGCAGCAACTTCGGGGCTGAGAGTTGGGAGTCATGAGTTGAGTTTCATCTTTGATATTAATTGCCAGGGTGACCTTGAGCATGTCACTTCCCTTCCCTAGACTTATTTTCTCATTTAGAAAATAAGGGGCTTGGGACTGATGATCTCTGAGATCTCTTTTACGGTTAATCTGGAACCTGCAAATAACAAGGTGAATAATGATAATTGCAACGTGGTCCCAGTTTATTTAGCCATGATTGTTTGTAGACAACTCTCACATCCATTAAGTCACTGGACACTTACAACAAACATGTTAGGATGTTCTGGGCAACTAGGTATTATTATTCTCTCCTGAAGAAGTTCAGAGAGAGTAGAGGTTAACTCGATCAAGGTCACAGAGCAAACTGGTGTCTAATAAAGAAAGGGCCAGACCAGGCCTTCTGACTTTCTGGCAGACTAGCCTGTGTTCTTTCCACTCTGCCTCACTAGTTTCAGAGATGCCTTGCTCAAAGGATCATGGGGTCACCTGGGTGGCTCAGTCAGTTAAGCATCTGACTCTTGACTTTAGCTTAGGTCATGATCTCGGAGTTCATGAGTTCAAGCCCCGGGTGGGGCTCTGTGCTGACAGCGTGGAGCCTGCTTGGGATTTTCTCTCCCTCTCTCTCTGCCCCTTCCCCTCTTGCTCTCTATCTCTGTCTCAAAATAAATAAACTTGAAAAAAAGTATCATGAAAATTCACGCACACTGTGTGTTCCCAATAGAAAAGAATGTTACTTATGACTAGTTGCAGGCAGAAAAATTACTTCTACTTTGTTTCGGACCTCAACAATTGTTGGTATTTAGGGGTTGGGCAGTTGTAGGAGATAGGACAGCGCCAATGAAATGCTCACCCTGAGCACAGTGGGGGAAACAGAAGGAGGCGAGGAAAATGTGTGGGAAGAGGTGCCATGGTCAAGTGAGGCAGCAGTGGCATTCCCAGAGAATCACGACCTGCCTCATGTCCAAAATGTTTGCAAAGCCTAGTGTGGGCCTAAGATGAATAGCATTTTCTGCATCTGGCACTGTTGTATTTAGGGAGAAAATAGCCAGAAAATGTTTTAGCTTTGGTTAGTCAAGACACTGGTTTTCCTTGTTAGCTGAGAAGATTTTGGCAGATGTAATGTCAGAAAAGTAGAACAGAGAAGGACAAAAGGAGGTGAGTCAAACTTCTCGAGGCCTTGATTTCCTCATCTGTAAATGCACCTGGCATTCAAGGCCCTCCTGGCTCTGACCTTCTATAACACCACTCCTCCATACACTTTCCTCCAGAATACCCAACTTTTCTTTCTTGGTTACGAGGCAAGTTGACTCTGCTTTTGCTTCTTTAAGCCCCTTTCTCTGTGATTTGTTCTCCTCACTATTCTAATTTCCCCTGTTTTTAAGGCCAGCACAAACGCCATGGAACTTTCCCTGAAATCCCCAGTTAGAAGTGGGGACTCCTTCCTAACCCACCAGACATTTGGATGATGCTTAACAATTTTCCCTTTGTGGGCACTTGGGTGGCTTAGTCAGTTCAGTATCCGATTTTGGCTCAGATCATGATCTCGTGGTTTAAGAGTTCCAGTCCCGCATCAGGTTTTCTGTTGACATCTTAGATCCTGGAGCCTGCTTCGGATTCTGTGTCTGCCTCTCTCTCTGCCCCTCCGTGGCTTGCACTCTGTCTCTCTGTCTCTCCTCAAAAATAAATAAACATAAAAATTAAAAAAAAACAACAAAAAACAGTTTCCCTCTTGTACTATAGCTGTTTGTTATATATCTTGTGCTGTTATCTGACTGGGACACACATTACTGTGTTCTGTCCCCTCCCCAGAGCTGTCACTTAGGGAAGTAAGAGCTTAATAAGTATCTGAATGAACAAAGGGATGAATGAGATCTAAGGGCCCTTCTAACAGGAACTCTCTATGACTTAAAAGCAAAGCAGTATCACACCTGTTCTGAAGAAAGGTTAACAAGAATCCACTTAGAAGTAAGACGCTTTTTAAAAGTTATAATGATGTGACTTGTCCAATCAGAGACTAAATTGTTTTGACTGAATTATTCTTGTTGTTGTTGTTGTTGTTGCTGTTGTTGTTGTTGTTGTTGTTTTAAACCCATTCAGGGGCTCCTGGGTGGCTCGGTCAGTTAAGCGTCCGACTTTGGCTCAGGTCATGATCTCATGGTCCGCGAGTTCGAGCCTCGTGTCAGGCCCTGTGCCGACAGCTCAGAGCCTGGAGCCTGCTTCTGATTCTGTGTCTCCCTCTCTCTCTGACCCTCCCCTGTTCATGCTCTGTCTCTCTCTGTCTCAAAAATAAATAAACATTAAAAAAATTAAAAAAAATAAACCCATTCAAAGGTAGGCGCCATGTAGTAGAAAAACTATCACCTGGGCGTTTTTCCTGGGGAGAGTTAATTTTGAGATCTTGTTCTGTTTCTTACTAGCTGTGTGACTTTAGACAGGTCATGCCACTTTTCTGAGTCTGACTTTTTCAGCCACAAGACAATGAGATTGGTTTCACAATGTTGTCAGGAGGAGTTAATGTGATAATGGAAGGGGAAGTGCTTTACAAACTGAAAAGCACTCCACACATAAGAGGGCTTACTATCATTATCGTTATTATTATTCTAGTAGTCATTGCCACAGAATGTAGATGCGGTCTCTCGAGCTCCTTGGAGCCTCTAAGTGTACAGACTGTATTTAGAAGTTTCTATGATACAAATATGGGGTTGAACAACAGCCAGTCAGTGCTAATAGCCCTGGATCCTTATTTACAGAGTGGCTTTCCTCTGAGCTCAAGCACTGTTAAAAGCTGGGTTCATCATTCCTCAATTTCCATTCACTCATTCGTTCAACAAATGTTTACTGTATGCCTAGTGTGAGTTGGGCCATATTTTAGAAAGTGGGTAGGCCACTGGTATTGCTCATGTCCTGCTACAATGTGGGAATGCAGATTCATAGAAGGGACTTTTCACATAGCTGCATACATAGACAGGGTGGGGGTCAGGGGCACAGCTCAGAGCTTATGGTGGTTAGTGGCCTACATGGTGACAAGCATAATCGTATTTCATAAACTGAAGCCGGGCACCTTTGATGTGAGTCACATTTCTTTTTTTTTTTCTCAATGTTTATTATTTTTCAGAAAGGGAGTGTTAGCAGGGGAGTGGCCTAGAGAGAGGGTGACAGAGGAACCGAAGTGGGCTCTGTGTGACGCAGGGCTTGAGCTCATGAATGGTGACCTGAGCCGAGCTCAGGTGCTTAACCGAGCGCAGGTGCTTAGCCGATTGAGCCACCCAGGTGCCCCAGAGCCATGTATCTTCATCTATAGCAAACTGTGCCTTTGCCTTATTTCCCTGTAACGAGAAATGATGTCAGCGGCCGAAAGGCACATTGTGTGACCCAAGTGACATGGGTTAGGTTTCTGAACTGCTTTGGTCGGCTCAGTTTCAGACACTTTGGAAAGGAAAGTTGAAATGTAGCTATTGATTGAGAGAGATTGGAGTCTGTCCCAGAGCTGACTCCTGCAGAGCCCCGCACCTGGCTGCAGACACATTTCACAGAGGTGCAGTTTCCCTTTTATCCTCCGGAGAGAACAGGCTTTTTTCTCCCAAGTGCAGGATTTTAAAGATGCCGGGATAAAAGCTCTCCTTTCATATGTGGGTGACTCAGAGAGCAAGGAGTCAGCAAGGATGTGACAGGCCAGTCCAAGGTGCTGCACGGAGCATGAGGCCTCGTTCCCATTTTCAGCCTTAGCTCTCAAAGGCATTCCCTACCCACAGGCTTAGTAAGCTTCGACAGTTTTGGAATATTCCAGCAGTTTTAGCCTGAACAGGAAAATAGCATCAATTGTTTGTACCATTTTCAGTTATGGGATTGTTGATAATCAATTTGACACATTTGCTGAGGGATTATGGACCTAGAGAAAGAGACAGAGGTGACAGGCACTTCTCCCTCCAAAAGTTCACAATGGGGTAATTAGGAACATTGAAAAGTAATTAGGAGGGGGAACTCACTGAACATAGAGTTCTGTCAAAATTTTGTCTGTACAAATTGTACACTTCAAAGAACAAAAAGGATTTAGTGGACCCAGGAAAGGATTTTTGTTTTGTTTTATTTACAGAATATGGTATTTGGGATAGTTTTCTAGGTAACTGAGAAGATTGGGAGAAGAAAGATTGTTTAATTGATATAAAGTTTCAGTCATGCAAGATGAATGGGTTCTAGAGACGTGTTGTGCAACATACTGCCTATAGTTAACAATATTGTATTGTGTACCTAAACATTTGTTAGAAGGGTACATCTCATGTTAGGCATCCTTAACATAAACAGACAAACACAGAAACAAACAACAACAACAAAAACAAAGGGATACAAGAAAACTTTTGGTGGTAAGGGATACGTTTATTACCTTGGTTGTGTTGATGGTTTCACAGATGCATACATATGTCCAAACTCATCAAATTGTGCACAATAAATATGTGAATTTTTTTGTATATCAATCACATCTCAATACATCTGTTAAAAGAAAGATTGGATAGGAGGGGTACATTCCAGAGGTGAACAAAGCAGGGAGGCAGGGGCTGTTCCTGGGCCCCTAGAGTGGTCCTGTTAAGATAGAGTAGAGGGGACAGTGGGAAAGTTCTATAAGAAAAGGTGCTTGTGCGTCTCTTGACAGCAAGCTTAACTTCTGTTTAATTGGATAGACAATGCTGTAAAACTTTGAAAGTGCTATTTGGAATCATTTAATGATTGCTCATGTACAACCTAAATCTTTGGTCTATAGTTACTATTTCACAATTCACCCAGTCTCATGTGTCATAGATTGCTCTGAGCAACTGAAATCTGGCCTCTTCTCAAATAATAAATGACCTCATAACTTCTGATCAATGAAAGGTCAGAAAGATCTACCGCCATGGTTTTTCCAATTACTACTTTAGCTGGGATTTGGTGTGATTACCATTTTTGGCAAAATGGCCCTAAAAATTCAATAACCATAATGGATCATTAGTTTGAGTATATAAATATTATTTTGGGAGTACCTGGGGGGCTCAGTTGGTTGAGCATCCAACTCTTGATTTCAGCTTAGGTCATTATTCCAGTGTTGTGGAATAGAGCCTACACCCAGTGTGGAGCTCATTAAAGATTCTCTCTCTCCCTCTGCCCCTCTCCTGTGCTCGCTCTTTCCCTCTCTCTCTAAAATTAAAAAAAAATGGCTTGGGTGAGATGACAAAAAAAAAGGAAACTCCCATATCTTCCCTTTGACTACATTTCTTTGAATCATTGAATCACTTTAAATATAGGAAAATATATAGATATATTTTTGGAATTAGTTTCTTCTTGTTATACACTTAGTTGTTATAATATTCTCAGTGAATTAGGAATTGGTATATTTGTCTAGTTTTCATAAAAATAATGTATTTACTTAAAAAAATTAATTCCAGTGGCACCCGCGTGGCTCAGTTGGTTGAGCATTTGACATCAGCTCAGGCGAGGATCTCACTGTGAGTTTGAGCCCCTCATCAGGCTTGCTGCTCTCAGCACAGAGCCCACTTCAGATCTTCTGTTCCCCCCTCTCTCTATCCCTCCCTGCTTGCACTTTCACCCTCAAAAATAAATAAAACGTTAAAAGAAAGAATTCTAGTATAGTTAATACACAGTACTATATTAGTTTCAGGTGTACAATATAGTGATTCAACAATGTTATACATTAGTCAGTGCTCATCATGATATGTGTACTCTTAATCCCTTTCACCTATTTCACCCACCCCCCACTCACCTCCCCTCTGGTAACCATCTGTTTGTTCTCTATAGTTAAGAGTCTGATTTTTTTGTTTATCTCTTTTTCTCTTTGCTCATTTGTTTTGTTTCTTAAATTTCTTAAATTTAAGAAAAAATATATATATAAATAATATGATTTATATATATTCTACCTCTTCTTTATCCATTCATCTGTCAATGGACACTTGGGTTGCTTCCATAATTTGGCTGTTGTAAATAATGCAGTAGTAAACATAGGGATGCATATATATTTTTGAATTAGTATTTTTGTTTTATATTTTTGAATTAGTATTTTTTTGTTTAATGGGATTACTGATCATATGATAATTCTATTTTTTTATTTTTTAAGGACCCTCCATAATGTTTTCCATAGTGACTGCACCAGTTTGCATTCCCACAACAGTGCAAGAGGGTTCCTTTCTCTCCACATACTCACCAACATTTATTGTTTTTTGTGTTTTTGATTTTAGTTAGCCATTCTGACAAGTGTGAGGTGATATCTCATTGTGGTTTTGATTTGTATTTCCCTGGTAATGAATGATGCTGAGCATCTATTCATGTATCTGTTGGCCATCTGTATGTCTTCTTTGGGGAAACGTCTTGTTAATGTCGTTTTCCCATTTTCTTAATTGGATTATTTGGGTCTTTTCTTGATGTTGAGTTATATAAGTTCTTCATATATTTTGGATACTAACCCTTTATCAAATATGTCATTTGAAAACATCTTCTCTCATTTAGTAGGTTATCTTTTAGTTTTGTTGATTGTTTCCTTTGGTGTATAGAAGTATATTTTGATGTAGTTCTAATTGTTTATATTCGTTTTTGTTTCCCTTGCCTTAGGAGATATATCTAGAAACATGTTGTTGTGGCTGGTGTCAGAGAAATTACTGCTTGTGCTCTCTTCTAGGATTTTTATAGTTTCAGGTCTCACACTTAGGTTTTCAATCCATTTTGAGCTTATTTTTGTGTGTGGTGAAATAAAGTGGTCCAGTTTCATTCTTTTGCATGTTGATGTCCAGTTTTCCCCACACCAGGTTTTGAAGACGCTGTCTTTTTCCCATTGCATATTCTTGTCTCCTTGCTTGGAGATTAATTGACCATACAAGCATTTTTTTTTTTTTTCTGGGCTCTCTATTCTGTCCCATTGATCTATGTGTCTATTTTTGTGCCAACATCATACTATTTTGATTACTTTGTAGTATATCTAGAAATCTGGAATTGTGATACCTCCAGTTTTATTCTTCTTTTTCAAGATTGCTTTGGCTATTGGTGTCTTTTGTGGTTCCATAAAAATTTAAGGATTATTTGTCTAGTTCTATAAAAATACTGTATTTTGTATACTGTAAAATTTTTGTATACTATAAAAATACTGTATTTTGATAAGGATTACATTAAATGTGTAGATTGCTTTGGGTAGTATGGCCATTTTAACAATATTTGTTCTCCTAATCCATGAGCATGGAATATCTTTCTATTTGGTTCATCTTCAATTTCTTTTTTTTTTAAGTTTATTTATTTATTTTGAGGGAGGGGAAGGACAGAGAGAGGGAGAGAGAGAATCCCAAGCAGGGTCTGCACTGTCAGCACAGAGCCCGATGTGGGGTCCCATGAGCCATGAAATCATGACCTGAACCAAAATCAAGAGTCAGACACCTAACCAACTGAGTCACCCAGGTGCCCCAATTTCTTTCATCAATGTTTTATAGTTTTCAGAGTACAATTCTTTATTTATTTATTTATTTTTTATTTAAAAAAAAAATTTTTCTTTTTCAACGTTTATTTATTTTTGGGACAGAGAGAGACAGAGCATGAACGGGGGAGGGGCAGAGAGAGAGGGAGACACAGAATCGGAAACAGGCTCCAGGCTCTGAGCCATCAGCCCAGGGCCCGATGCGGGGCTCGAACTCACGGACCGCGAGATCGTGACCTGGCTGAAGTCGGACGCTTAACCAACTGCGCCACCCAGGCGCCCCCAGAGTACAATTCTTTTACCTCCTTGGTTATATTTATTCCTTTTGGTGCAATTTTAAGTGAGATTGTTTTCTTAATTTCTCTTTCTGCTACTTCATAATGTATTCACTTTTAAGTCTTTCTGTTTCAGGAACACCTGGATGGCTCAGTCAGTTAAGCATCTGACTCTTGATTTTGGCTCAGGTCATGATGTCATGGTTTGTGGGATCGAGCTCCATGATGGGCTCTGCTCTGACAGCATGGAGCCTGCTTGGGATTCTCTTTCCCTCTCTCTCTCTCTGCCCCTTCTGTGCAAGTACTCTCTCTCTCTCTCTCTCTCTCTCTCTCTCTCAAAAATAAATCAATAAAAATTTTAAAAAAAGTGTTTCTGTTTCAAATCCTTCAATGAGTATGTATATATGTCTATATATAGCCCTGCTCTTTCTAAAATACTCAGCCTCCCAAACTACTGAAAGAACAGTATAGAATAGTGGATTGGGCCTGGCCCTGAGATGCAGGAGGAATGGATTCTATAGGGCCTCTGCTTTGTGATGTTGGGCAAGTCACATACCTGCTGTGGGCCTCAATTTTCCTTCAGGAAAATCCTCTGGCTTTCCTGCCTTCCACTAGTATTTAATGATGTCTGTTAGGTGTGGTGCACTGTGCTAGATATTGTACATATAATTCCATTGTGCTTTTTCCCAAACCTTAAAGTCTAAAGAGGGAGACCTAAGGTCACCCAGCAGTTTGAGTAATGAAAAGGGAATATCCAGGATTCTAGGAGAGCCCAGAGTGAGGAAGCTTCAAATCACACTGGAGGATACAAGGTACTTCCTGGAGGGGCTGACATTGATACTGAATTTTGAGTGAATTCAAGAGAAAGGGACATGAAGTCTTCCCAGGTGGGGAGAACAGCACAGATGAACTCACAGAGGCATGACACACATCATGTACTTGGAGAGGGGGATCAGCATGGGGGGAGGTGGGACATGGGGCTGGAGATATAGGATGAAGGGCCTTTAGGCCAAGCTGTGAATACCACTACTGCTGATAGTAACTATCTTTTGTTGACCGAACTGAAAATACAAGTTAAGCATATTCATATGTTTTAACGATTGACAAAGTTAGTATTGCAGAGAGCCTAGCTTTTAACCAAATAGCCATTTCAAATCCTTACCATTTTTCAAATGTAAACAAATATTTAAAAAATCTGCTGGCTTAACTGAGACCCATTAACAAAATCAGGAGATGAGGAAGTTTGGAAGTGATGATGTCTTTCCATGATATAAAATTTTACAACTGCTCATTTAAATGTTCACCAAAGTGCTTTAATAAACGAGTCCACATATTAGCATATTCTTGAGAGTAATAAGAGTTGAACTGCTTAGTAGTATTTATCCTAGTGTAGTTCTCCTGAGCATAAACATTCAGGATATTTTTCATTTCTCAGCACAATTTTATAAGCATTCAAATTAAAACAATTTTTCACGGTTACTGTGGCAGTAACATATTAAAATCCTAACAGGAAAAAAAAGGGGGTGGGGAAGTTAAAATTAGAAATTGCAGTGGAAGAGTAGGGTGGAAATTCAGTTTTCCAGTGACTCCTGATTCCAACCACATATGACGTTCAACCATTTTTGTTAGCTGTATTTACTTGGTAACCTTAGGAGCCTTAGGAATAATCATTCACAACCTGGATTCACAATCTTCACAACCTGAAGAATTGTAAGGATTAGAAATAATGTATACATAGTGCAGAGTTTATAGAATAAATAGTTAGAAAATTGTACTATCACTTTTCAGGCTCTGTTCCAAGTGCTCTCCTGACCCCACCTCCAGAACAGGACAGATAGGGAAGGTGAACCAGTGGGGCTTTTGTGGGAGCAGAAGTGCTGGGCGAGGTGGAGCTGTAAGGGCTGCTGTTCTGAAGGTTGTTCTAGAACTCATGGAGTTAAGGAAGAGAGATAAAAGCCCCACAGGGAGGTCAGAAGTTGGATCTTGCATCATGCTGATCAGGGAGGTGGGGATGTAAATGCAAGTCAGATGCAAAGCTGGTGGCAAAGTGGAGACAAAGAATCCAGGATCAAACTGCTGAGTGGGTGAGGTCAAAGATGAAAATCTAAATTTGCATGTGGCCCAGATTTCTTTTGTGCGGTCTCAACAACTAGGAAGGTCAAGGTTGGACCCTCAAAGGAGCTGCACTGGAAAGGGTAGTTTTGAGGGCAAGCATATGTGGAAGATTTGGTCTTCGTGGTGAATGAGCTGAGATAGGATAAATAAACATGAAAAACAGTCAATGCCAAGTCTAAGGGAGAGCATACTGAGAGTTTTAACACAGGTAAATATGTTACACTGGAAAGGCCTTCCATCTAGACAATTCCCCTGCTCCAAAACTGTAGTAACCACACAAAATGGCCAAGGCCATTGGGGCTGAAATTAAAATTGGCCTCTTAGATACAGTAATGGCTCTGTTCTAATGGGAATCCTGGAACCGGTAAGGCACCTCCCTCAATTCAGCATTGCTTTTCTTCTCATCTTCTTTCCACTCCAGCAGCACCAGATTAGTTGCTTCACCTCAAATCCACCCTACGTGTTCTCTTGGCTTCGAGTCCAATGTTGAAACTTCCGCCAGAAATAGCTTTCTCTTCTTTGTTGGACTGTTGCATCCTTTAGCATTCTCTGCCCCTTCTCTGACTGTTAAAGAAATGAATTCCCTTGTTTGGACTCCGGTAGCACTAGTTCAAACACTGGTCATGGGGGTTTTATCCACCAGGTAGGAGTGGTAGTCTTACCCACCAACTGCATGTCCCAGAGGCCAAACATTTAAATTAAACATTAAATTCTGAAAGTTTATACAAATCATTCTTTCTTCCTTTGACTGAGTTGGGATACTGGTTCAACTCATGTAGGTCTATGGAGCCAAGCAGGGAGATTGTTAGTGGGTGGTGTGTGTGTGTGTGTGTGTGTGTGTGTGTGTGTGTTGATCAAATAATATACCTTCCTGGAGTCTTGGTTCCTTATTGGTGTTATTATGGGGATTTAATAAGATAGTGGATAGTGGATAATAAGATATAACCCAGCATGATGTTAAACAATAATTAAAATGTTTGTTAAATTCAATGTGTGGCACTCATAATGTAAATACAAACCAGTCAAGTACCTTATACTGAGTTTTAGGGACAACGTTTGCCTCAAGAAAGAATTATGACTTTCTACAGTATCACATTGTCCTTTGGATAAATTCTCTGATGTCACAAAAGAACAAGTCACACTCCCCTATTGTAGTAATTTTCCTGGAGTGATAAAATGGTGATATGTAAATCTTAGTGGATATCCAATCCACAAAGAAAGATGCTTAAATTAATTGTATAAACTTATTTTTCTCAGTTGTTATTTCTCTTCTAAATTCTGATTTTCAGTTTATCATTCAGATGGATGAACAATTCCAATGTTTTGTTCTTTTTCCATGTCTTGTCAGCTTGATTGCATTCAGACTCCCACCATCCTCTGTTCAGGGCATGAGTGATACTTCTTGCATGATCTTCACCCTTGAAAATAATTAAAAAACAAAACTTAAATGTGAGAAGGCACGATTCTGTTGGCGATTCTCCCATCTCCATCTGTCCTGCCCAAAAAATGTCTGCTTTCTGTACTCACAAGACATTAGTCTTTTGGCACTATTATCTGGAGCAAATAATGCTGAATGTAATAATAACAAATGATTTGGCATGTACATCAATGTGGAAATAGGCTTTACAGATGCCCAGTAATGTACCTGCAAGAATACATCATCTTTTAAAATGTGCATCTTGAACATACTTACGTTCAGCCAAGAAAACACCACATCCATTATTAGAAAGGTAGAGTGGTTCTTTGTATTCTGTAAGGGTTATTGATAGATGATTGCTATATTTAGCCATGGACGCTAACATTTCACTTAAGGAGAAAAGAAAAGCCCTCTATTCAGGGAGAAAACCAAGAATTGAGGTATTTTAAGTTCTCTGCCTAAAAGGAGAAAAATAATTGGGACAAAATTAAAGAAAGTGGGTAACAGGATCAAATAGTAACATTCAGCTATATTTAGGACTTGAAATTGGAAAATCTAAATCTACGGAATATTTGTCATTCATTAATTAGTTTGTCTAAGTTATTCCTTCTTCCGTTGACTGAGTCAGTGTACTGGTTCAGCTCATGTAGGTCTATGGAGCCAAGCAGGGAGATTGTTAGTGGGCTGTGTGCGTTTGTGTGAGTGTGTGTGTGTGTGTGTGTGTGTGTGTGTGGCAGTAGGGTAAAAGTGGGCAGCTGGGGAGATGGGAAATCCCAAGACCAGAGGGAGAAGAAATAAAGATTGAAGAAAGGTCAAGTTTAAGAAGACAGAAGTGGAGACCTTTGTTTCTACAAACTGAAGATTTAGAGAGAAAAGAACAAGAATAGAGTAGGTTGATGAGAGACACTGAGAAATCCTGAGCACCTGGGTGGCTCAGTCAGTTAAGCATCCAACTTCTGCTCAGGTTATGATATCGTGGCTCGTGAGTTTGAGCCCTGTGTGGGGCTCTGTGCTGACAGCTCAGAGCCTGGAGCCTGCTTCAGATTCTGTGTCTCCCTCTCTTTCTGCTCCTCCCCCACTCATTCTCTCTCTCTCTCTCTCTCTCTCTCACACACACACACACAAATACATAAACATTAAAAAAAAAAAGAAAGTTCCAGGAACAATTTGAATCTTCATTCAGTCACTCACTCACTGATTGATCAATGAGTTCAGAATACAATTATTGTATGCCTACTATGTATTGGGCTGTATGCTATGTGATAGGAATACTCTACTTTATAGACAGACATACAAATAAATGCCAGGGATGAATGAAGAATTCTGAAAATACTATGAATATTCAAAGACTTTTCCTCAAGAAATGTTTCCCTTGGATTCTGAAGGATAAGTTTCCGAAGCTAAGAAAGAGTGAGCCCAAAGTTTCCATCCAATCCTGTAGCTCTATGAAATTGAGTTTATCATTTTTTTATTATAGCCCTCCATCATCCACTTGTAGGGGGTGATAAAGAAAGAAACAAGTAAAAAGATAGAGAGAAGAAAGGGGGCACTGGGGCAGGTAGAAGGAAACTATCTTGATGGGATTTGTAACTCCTCAGTGAATGGTTGAATGGCATTAATGGGGCCTCGTGGATTATTCTTTCTTCTCTTCCACCTATTCTCTGGTTAGTACTCAAGTACTTCATATTTCATCTACATAATGAATATCAGGTGGCAGTGAGATAATGGTTAAAAGGACTGAGTTTGGATTCAAGCAGTTCCAAATTCAGATCTCAGAGTTTCCATATCTGTGGGGCTCAGTTTCCCATATATAAACTGAAGGAATTGGGCAGGGGGAACCCTAGAGGCCCTTTGGGCTTCAACACCAATGCTAAAAGGAAGGTGACCACATCTGTGAGATGGCCAAAGGTTCACATGCTTTCTGATGGGGGGTGATGTCATGGTCCACACATAGAGACCACCAGTGTAGGAGTTGGATGGGGCCTCACAGATTGTATCATTCATGCCTTTTCTTTTACAGAGCAAGAAACCAGGATTAAGTCTCAACCCTTTCCAATATCCTTCTTATGATGGCTATTAGTTATTAATTATGTATACCTTGCATTTCTCAAGAGAGAAGGGAAAAATGCATATTCAATGAATCTGGAAGAGATTGGGTAGGCTGATTGAAAGGTTTGCCAGTCATAATATATAGGCATACCCTTAAAATCAAATGAAAAGCAATAGATGCTTTAAACTGAGACAGACTTTAAGTAACTGAGAGAGGGCCTAGGAACATCAGCAGCATCATGGTCTTAAATCCTCATGGCCTGGAAATTCAGTATTTAAGAGACCCTCTGTGCAGAGCAGCTGTTTGGTTCCACCTCTGATGACAACTCTTGTCTTTGCTTCTTAACATCTAATTCAGTAGAATCATCTCAGTGGGATAAAATGATTAAAGAGGTAAAACAAAACAAAACAAAACAAAACAAAACAAAACAAAACAAAAAACCCACAGTGTGTAAAATTCTGGTAAATGTTTTTAAGGATGGAAAATATAAAAATCCATTGTATTTATCTTTTCTTTTTTTTTTTTTGGTAGATTGTAGAGTGTCAGTATTATTAGCCATTGGTCATGAACCTTTAAGTTCCTGTTAATAATACCCTTGGGCTAATACACCTGTGGGATCCATTGTGCTATTGTTTTCTTTTGCTGTTATTTAATTTCAGTTGGCTGAAATTACTCATTAATCTTTTTTCTCTTTTTAATAGCAAGTTTTTTGGCACTACTATCATAGCTAATTGCTTTATTTCTGCATTTTTACTTTGCTTGGGTAGCCACAGCTGCTAAGTGAATTGGGATTTGAATATAAATATAAACCAGAAAGACTTTCACCAAGTAAGAACACTGGTAATGAAAGAAATATTTGTTATTAGTCATCACACAAATGATACACTTGTGCCACATCTATCAGGCATCATGTAGAGCACATTATGGAGGTTGTTCATTGTTCACAACACATTTAGTATGGTTAGCATTTTCTAGCCCTTCACCAAGAACTTCTGGTTGTGTTTACCAAGGTAATGAATAGAGCTCTGAAATAATAGTTTGCAGATTAATACACATAGGACAAGTTCTCCAACCAAAGAATGTGCGCACATGTGCATACCATTGTGGAGAAAGCTGTAATGAAATGGGGCACCAGCAGATATAACATCTAATTTTGTTGGTAGCTTGCCACCTGGCTTTGGGAAAGTTGTCTTCTCCCACTGTGGGCCTCAACTCACTCTTCACTTTTGTATAATAAATGTTGGGGCTACAAGATTTATGAAATATTTTCCAGTTGTGAAACTGCAATGTCAACACTGCAATACAGACTAGTGGTATACCCCAACACCTAGAGTAGAACTTGGCATACAGTAGGTTTTCAAAATATTTATTTAATGAATTAATGACAGACTTGGGTTATATTGGTTGACTTTTTAGGACTACTTATTCATGTACTATTTTTACCAAAAATAATATTGAGCATTCGTGTATTTGGAATTTGAGGGAGGGTATAGGGTAAAGAAATGGCTTTATTACAAATGATTACATACCTTTGAGACAGCATTTTTATGGTGCATTTTTAGACTAAAGCTTGCTGTATGTTTGGTCTGCTCTTATCACCTGAACTCAAGGATTGGGTTGGTCTTTATAATGATCCAAACCAGATTTAAGAAGTTAATTTTGCATGTCATTTGCCATGTGATTTCTTATCCCCAGAGTGAAAAGAGACAATCAGTTGATCAGTGTTTCCCAATATTCTGTTTGGACTGATTATTTCAACCTGTGTGCAATGGGGACCTAAACATTAATGAGATTGGCACACCCCATTTTAAGTGGGCATTATGCCAGTGTAACAGATGGGCCTTGAAATTGTCAGTTGATAGCTTGTGTATAAATCTCTAATATTGTCAAGTGGACAAAGTCTTTAACAAGAAATGTCAAAAATGTTTGTCAGTTGGCTTCCAGATGCCTTACCCATGCATCATTACTCTGCCTCACCATTCTGTAGGTCTCTATAGACTCTTAATAGTCTCCAGAGAAATCACTGTTGAAGTATGTGGATAAACTATTCCTTGGCAAAATACACCCAGATGACCAGCATTCTCTTCTGCCATTTCTCATCGTTCATTGACTGTTTCTTACCTCCATTACATACCTGCAGCCAGAATTATTTCTATTGAAACTTTATCACTTGCTGTTTTCTTCTTAGAAGGACTTTTATTTCACCTTCACTCAAGAAAGAGAATGAAAACCTCACACATAGTAGGTAATCAAGATATGTTTGCTCTCAGAGGGATGCTGCCTAATCTCTATAGCATGGTTATTCTCACATGGCTTCGACATGTTGACTCATCATTTTTTTGTCCTTTGAAATTTTTGTCATGTACTTTATTCTTCTTTCTTGTATAACTAATTTCTTTCAGCCACCTAAGCCCTTTGTGAAAGTATAGCCCTCCTATTAGCCTGCCTACGAGATACTTGAACCTAGGCCTGATTATTTATAGTCTTTGCCCAAGACTAAACACTGAACACATTTGTTAACTGCCTTGTGATAATCCTGCTGCCTCATCAGGTCACTTAGGATCCTGTTTATGTTATCAGGATTGCTGATTGATGCCTTTCATTTGCCAAGTAAAATGGCTTTGTGGCTATGGAAAAAAGGTTTATTTCATCAAAATCATTCATATACTTATCAGGTATTAAATAAAACCTTCTAAGTTCCACACGCTGTTCTAGATGCTGGAGATACAACATTGAACAAATAGACATAGCCTTAGACCTTGTGGAGCTTACATTCTGGTGGCAGTTTGAAACTGATATCCTCAGGAGAGACTTTGACCATTTTACAGTGAATACTCATTTATAATGATGAGTTGACTTTAGTATTGTCAACCAAAAAGAGTTCTAAATGGCCAAGTGTTATTTTGTATAATAGATCATCAGTTACAAAAGATGAATAGTAAGAAAATCACGGGGCACACACAAAAAAGTCACAAATTCAATTTATATCCAGCACTCTGGAAGAACACAGTGAATATATGGGGGGAAAAAATCTATGTGAACTGGTAATTGATTTGACATATTTAGCAAGGCTCTTTAAATTGTTAATTGTAAGGTAATACATTGTTGTTAACTAACCCAATCATTTATATTGTTTCTGTACATTCTAGTAAGAACCAAAGCTAGAGAATCTGAATATGCCTACATAGCCAATCAATTACATGGGTTAACCAGAATTAGGCTGGAATGTCAATATTGGTGGTTCTCCTCTCATTTGATTGTGTAATATAAGTCGTATGGCCATATTATTGTCCAAACTAGGACAGTTTTTTGATGGTGAAATGGGGCACCCCAATATCAGGGATCTAAGTCCACCCAATTCTTGGCATTTTAAAGTAGCAAATTACCAGGCTACTTAGTGTATTTCCCCTCTTCCAAGTTCATCATCAAGCAGGTTCATTATAACTAGGTCAAATAATTTCTTATTAACACTTTCATGAAGTCCTTCTGTTGTTAAAACCTTTCCCACTTTGCGTATGTATTGGTGAGAGAGGCTAGACTCTTTCCTTCCTTCCTTCTTTCCTACTTTCCTTCCTTCCTTCCTTCCTTCCTTCCTTCCTTCCTTCCTTCCTTCCTTCCTTCCTTCCTTTTTTTTTTAAAGGGGAGCAGTGTGAAGGCTTCTAGCCTTGTATTCATAAAACCTATGGGCTAGCTAACTGCCCAACCTCTTCTGTGCTCCCATTACACCTGTGATAATCTCTACCTTATGCCTTACAGTATCTTTTAAAATCATTTATGTTTCTATCACCTTTAATAAGCTCTATGCTTCTGTAGGGCAGAGATCACGTTTTATTCATACTTTAACCTCGCTGTGCCTGTGGTTGCTCATTTTTAAAATACAGATAATAATAGTACTAACCTCCTAGAATCTTACAAAGATAAAATTAATTAAAACATTTGGAATTCTTATAATAGTGTCTGGCATATAAGAAGCTTTTAGTAATCCTAGCTCAATATTATTGTCATCATTATTTCTTATCATAGTGCCCACAGTCAATGTCATATATACAAAAACATGTATACTACATAGTATTAATTCATCAAACATTTATCAGCATTTCCTATATTGAAGACACCATACACTACCAAAATGAGTCAGGAGCCTATTTTTTAGTAAGGATGGAGAAGAGGAATGAGATATGCAGATAAATAATTATAATACAAAATAGAAGGTAATAAGTGATCTAAGACAGGGAAAGATACAGCAACATTGTTTTTTCTAACCGAGAACATTTTCAGATTGAAAGATTCAGGAAGACTGTGGGAGTGAGATGGAAGTGTAGTTGAATCTTGAGGAAAATATAAGATTTGCATATGTATACATTTGTGTTATTGGTGCAAGGAGGTGAAGATATTATAAGGATGACTATGTAAGTAAAAGTATGGAAAGGGAAAATCTTGAGGTTTGCTTATGATAATGGCAAATATTGTCTGCAAGTTAAGTTTGGAGAAGATTTGAAAGGTAGTTTGGATCCAGATAATACAAAGGTCTTGAATTTTTCATTTTTAATTTTGATTTTTGACTTTACACTAAATTTATTTTCCCACTTAATAAAGCATCTGGGCTTGAAAAACTGAATAAAAATAATGAAAATTCACGAAGTCAGAGGTTCTCCCTATTGCCATTCACTGTAGATAATGAGAAGGTGGCTATAAAAAATCATCCTAGACCATTGGGTTCTGAGCTTGGGTCTGCTCAACTATGTGACTCTTATCAAGTCAAGTACTCTTCCTGCCTCTCCATTTGCAAAATGGTAAATATTAAGGGTGTATATAGATCATTCTAATGGTGTCTTCTTTCCTGAAACTTTTGAGAGGGAAAGAATATGTAATGGGTGCAGTGTTAGGACCAGAAATTATTTATCCCAATGAAATAGGTGATTGTTCCTAAGGACCAACTCTACTCTCACCCTTAATTCTACTTCCTAAACCTATCACATTTTAAAGAAAGCCCAAGATTTGTGATTTTTCCAAATATTTGCTTGGGCGTGCAATGGGAGAGCCTAAACATTAGTAGATGCTAGGTTGTGGCCTCTGCAATCCCATACTGGAGTGTTTTAATTCCCCAGTGCTGAATGGAGGCAGGCTTTGCTGAGCCATAGCAGTTCAGCACGAGTCCTCTGCTACTAAATGTCCATGTTTGGCGGAACCCTCATGATTAATATTTGTAATCATGGCCCTAAGGCATTGGAAAATCCCAGTATGCTTTCTGAATCACCAGAAGGAGACTGAATTATAGTCTGCCTCAGGTTTCTTGTTGGGAGTCTATTTTACTGCATTTCAATGGTTTGATAATTGGGATTAGAAGTCTACTGTGGAGGGATCTTTGTGTAATCTGAAGTGTGTGATTAATTTGCACATCTCTCTCTTTAACCACTCCAGATAACAGAGTGTTCTAGGATCCTTTTTATGCCTGAAAATAAGACTTATACTTAAGGAGAGTATATTCTCTTAGGAGAATTTGGACTATTGGAAAAAAAAAGATAATAAGTACCTACTTTTTTTCCTATTAAACATTTTACAGATTAACTGTAGTGTGGGCTTTAACAAATATTCTGTTAGGAAAGTAGTGCTTCAATGGATTGTGGCTTTGCAACCCTTCCCTAGAACCTCATATAAGACAAACACTCTTCCTCTGCACTTTTATAAAAATGATTATGGGTACAGTGTTAAAGTGTGTATTATCAATAAGGTAACATCCCACCTTTGGGGACTTTGCTGCTTGGTAGATTGTTGAAAAGAAGCTAAAAAGAACACCTCACAAAGTCCTCAGTGGCTTTGTTGGGAGAACTTTAGAAGTGTTGGAGCCTGTTGATGGAACAATTTTGAGGTCAAGGCCAAAGAGATCTTAGGGAAGGAAGCAAACTCGAGTCTGAGTAGCAGAGAAGCGGGAGAATATTAACCTTTAGTACCTCCATGATGACACCCATCTCATCCCCAAACAAAACAAAAACAAATAGGAGAATGCAAAGAGAAATATAAAGTCAGGGGAAGTGGGTAGAGGAAGGGGAAGCATACATCTGGAAAGTTACTGCAGCAAGTAGGAAGAGAACCCCAAACTGTGACCACTAAATAGGATTCATGAATCTCCTCTTCTCTCCCTTCTGCTTCTGAATAAAGCCATACCTAGCTCAGAGACCCTAGCCGCCTCTAAGGCTTCCGTAATCCATCCTGGAAAATCGTACGAAACTGATGCACAATCCCAATCCAATCCATTTTCTAGTTAGCAAAGGAAAATCCGGTCCGGCGTTTATTTTTAGCAGCGCTTCCCAGTGACCGAATGCTACAGCTCCTCAGCTAGGATAACTGAGGACCGTATTGGGGAGAGCGGCGAAGGGGGGCGGGGGAGCGGGAGGCGGCGAAAAGGGAGGGGGGGGGGACGCCCTGCGCATGCGTGCCAGCGCCCATGCAAATCTGCTGTACATCCAGAGAGCAAAGTGGGATGATCTGTCACTACACCTGCAGCACCACGCTCGGAGGACAGCTCCTGCTGGCAGCTTCCAGACCCAGGTAAAAAAAAAAAAAAAAAAAAAAAAGAAAGAAAACAAAAAAATCTGAGCGGGCACCATGCATGCATTTCAATACCAGATACGCGTCGCAACCCATCCCCTGTAGAGGCAATCTGCTGCTGCTAAGTGTCCTTTGGTGCCTGATTGCAGCTTCAAGGTTTAAGAAATCCCATCTTTCAGGAAGCCTGAGGGGAAGGAAGGAAGTACGGGCGAAATCATCAGATTGGCTTCCCAGATTTGGGAATCTGAAGCGGGCCCACATCTTCCGGCCAACTTCCATTGAACTTCCAGCACTCGAAAGGGACCGAAATGGAGAGCAAAGGTATGTGGTTGTCCCCATCGGGGGACTTCCCGCTGGATGTGCGTGTGGCCAGGGCAGTCCTCAGCGAGGGGACTGCAGTGCTTGGGGAGCGAGCATCATACTAGGTCGATAGGAGGAGATGCTATGTCCGTTGCAGCACCAGGGGAGTGTGGCAGGAAGGCGACTTCTTTTTAACTCCCACAGCTTGGAAGACAGTGTTTAATACTCCATCAGTTGCGTAGTGAAGTGTGATGAGTTTTTTTTTTTTTTTTTCTTTTTGGGTGGGTGGGGGGAGAGTCTTTAGATGATGGGGGAGGAGAGATGTGTTGGTAAAGCAGTTTCTTTTCTGTAGAGTGGATGGGCTCAAATAATATATTTCATTTGCTTTAGGATTGCTGGCAGGCATGTTTGTATCTGATATACAGTAATGCATTGCTATTAAAAAATGTTTGGATTTCTTCACCCCCACCCCATAAAGATGGTATTTCTGGGCGTGTATGACCACATCCTACTGCATTTTGAATATATATCAGCAGACAAATTGGGTCTATTTGAAACAGTGTGCGTTAGAACTGACCTCTAAGGAGAACAGTGTATCAGAGTACTGCTTGGCTCCCAAGCGTGATGCATTTACTAGTTCTGGACATGTATATATTAATATTCTCCTCATAAGCAAATCTGCATACTATACACATACGACTGGTAAATGAACTATAAAAATCAACTTGTGATGACATATTTAACAAACAAAATGACTATTACAGTTGTAAGCCTGATTATCCTTCAGGTTTAACTCCATCTATGCAGGTTTCTTCCTCCTCCTCCTCCTCCTCCCCCTCCTCCTCCTCTTTCTCCTCCTCTTCCTCCTCCTCCTCCTCCCCCTTCAAACACCCACCAGGTTGCAAGAACCTTGAGTGATGTGGTCAGATACCCAGTAGGAATATTGGATGTATTTAATTCTGGTAAAATCAGAAGAAATGATGTCAACTTTTATGAAACTATATTCATTACCCAGAACTCGAGAAGCTATATTTGAAACAAGGTTTTATTTTTAAACCAGGAATGTCAGTCATCGTGGCAATGTGCTCAGATCAGGGAATGGTGGGGGGTTACCTATTTCTGAGCTGACTAGTAAAAACAGAGTGTCGAACAATAGCAGGTATATGTTCAGTAAAGTATTTTAAGTATTTAATTAGAAGAGTTCAGTATTTGAACCTAGGAGAGCATTTACAGTATGAAAAGAACTGAATTAACATGGATTTACACTAGTTGGCAATTTTCAAATTAGACAGATTATCTTTAGGATTTGCTGATGGGCATTTCTATGTTCAATAATGATGTACCTACATGAGAGAGTCCATGTCTCTTATATAGATGAGGCATATATTTATTAACTCTTGTGTAATCCGTTTTTAAATGAGAAGCCAGTTTTAACTCATAGAGATCTGTAATATTCTAGTTGATTATTTCTGGAACATAAGTTAACAACAGAGTATCATTTTACTCTAAAGCAGTTTTTTTTTTTTTTTTTTTTTTTTTTGCACTTAGATGACACCTGCTATTTGGTTATTAAACTTTATTTGGCAAGGGTTCTGAGTAACACTTTTGCTTCCAATTTATATACTAATTTTTGATCCACCATATACAGAGGATGTATCTCTTAGTGATTGTTTTTTACTTCCCTTCTTTGCCCATAAAATATGCTACATGTCACTCAAAGTGCCAGGTGATTTATATCTCAGGTTGATAACAGTAGCGTTCTAGCCATTAAGTACTGCCAATCTTGGGAATTTGGAATGGAGAAAGAATCTCAGAAATGTATCTGAGAAGAATCAGGCCAGAAGTTGTATGCCAATCCAGATCGCAGTGATACAGGCATGATTCACAGCACTGACCCAAAGGCAATGAAGAATTTTGCCTTTATTGTGGTCGTTTTGCAGTGGTACCAAATTGCTTCAGGCACAAGACACAGTGAAAGTTCTTTTGCATTTAGTTCTTAGACTTCCTTTAAAAAAACGAATTAACCAGGTAGTGATCATATTAAGAATGGCTAATTACTTACACATTAGCTTCACTTTCTAAGTTGAGGCAAATGGCACAGGAAAAATGGTAGCTAACTTGAAATTTTTATTATAGAAGAAAAAAAAGTATATTGAGAGAAGTATATCCATATCTCATTCTAATTGATGCATCTTTCATACTTTATGCTCTCATGCACAAACTTCCTTCCCCCACAGATTTAAATCTAATTCTAGGAAGACATTCTCAAATGTAAGTACATATAATTTTCTTTTCTATAGGAAACTCTTTTAACATAGATTCAAAGAGTGTTACTGAATGATTCAGTTGAGGGTTCAAGAGTTCTTCATTTCAGAAAAAAAAAAATCTAATGGCCCAATTAATCTTGAATCTTGTTGCCAGCATTTGACAACCTTCACATTACCTCCAGCATTTGAAAACCTTTCTTAGAACACTTGTCCAGAGTCTCTAGCAGAACATCAGGTTACAAATAGGATAAAAATTTTTTGCTTCCTTATTACTTTGCATCACTTCCTATCATCCAGGGTAAGGAGGAGAGGAAAATAAATCAATTGACCTAGCAACCAATCATGATCTAATTTCAGTGATTTTTATGCACCATGATAATTAATATTGCCTCAAAGATTTGGGTTGGTTCACAGTCTGACCAGCTTTGACAGAGTTTATGTCCTGCAGTGGTTCACAAACTTTGCTACACATTAGAATCATCTGGCATGCTTTTTAAACATCCTCATGCCTGGCCAAATCCCTACCACTGACATCAGAATGTTGAGGTGTAAGAGAGACACAGGTATTTTTTAAAGATGCCAGGTGCAGCAATGTTTGGACACCACTAATTTAGATTCTTGATAATCAAAATGTGATTTGAAGACTAGCTTTTTAGAAGTACAGAATCTGGATTTTTATTCTAGGCTTACTGGACCAGAATCTGATTTTTAACAACATCCCCAGGTAATGTACATGCCCATTAAAGTTTGAGAAGCCTTGATTTAGAGTGACGCAAGAGGTTCTCTGTCCCTCTCTCTCATCTTCTTTTTGCCTTTTTCTGCCTGCACCACATCTTTTCTTTGTCTAGCTAGGTTCTAAACCTCTGGCTGGCGTATTAGAAACACCTGTGGAGCATTTAAAGCATAAAGATGCTTAGGGCACACCTCTAGACATTCTGATTTAATTGGTTCCGGAGTGGAACCTGGGTGTAGGTATTTTTGAAAAGCTCCCCGGTGATGCTAATAGCTAGCCAGAATTAACCACTGGTCTAGGTCTTTGCTATTCAAGGTGTGGCCAATAGACAAGCAGCATTAGCATCATCTGGGAACTTGTTAGAAATTCAGAACGCCAGGCCCTACCCTAGACTTACTGAATCAACATGCATTTCAGTAAAATCTGCTGGTCATTTGCATGCACATTAAAGTGGGAGAAGCACAGGTCTAGGTCTTAGGGAACTGATTGTATCTAAGACTGCCACCTCCGTATAGAGGATGTGATATCCTCTAATCAGTACGGAAGCTCCTGGATATGTGGTCATGTTATAGGTCTTTGGTTGCTTTTGGAAAGAATGGGAATGAGATGGAAAAGACATTGCTTGTTTTATGGTTAGATCAGAAAATGGATTCACTTTTAAATACCCTCTCTGCTCTTCCTCAAGCCATTTAACTTTCAACCCCCGATTATCTTTGAACACTTATTCTGTAGGTCCATTCTGAGCTTCTGACAATATCCTGGTATTAACCCAGGGTAGTGTGATATTAGACTGCTTAAATCAAGGTATGTCTTAGAGTGAATATTGCCTTAACCTCTTCCCATGGGCCTATGGCCCTGTTTAACTCCTTTGAGATTTATTTGATGTGCCCCTTGCTCCACAAAATCTTCCCTGGCCTCCCTGCCATCTAATTGGTATTTTGTTGGCATACTTTATGTGACCTAAGTATTGTTTGTCTCCCACATAATGCATTTCCTACAATCAGCATTGCAATCTTTGTGTTCTTTATTTAAACAAGTATTTACTGAATACCTGCTATATTCTCAATGTGCCTGCTTCTGAGACTAAAAGAAAACTAAGATGCAGTCCCCAGTCTTAAAGATCTCCTTCTCATGACTCCACTAATAGATTAACCTTCCTGCAGGCATCATCTGAACTTCTTACACTCCTGCAGCTACCCAGCTGCCTGCTTCAGCTAAAACATTTTCATTTACCATAGCGGAGTTCTGGTTACATATGTTGGCCTGAATGGCCTGACTTAGTTTACCATGCCATGTTCATGCATTCAGTAGAGAGTAAATCAAGAGAGGTGAAAGATGTTTGGGTACCAGAAACATCAGTTTGATTCCAGAACATAGAAGGCAGTGACCTGACCTGCTTTCTCTGTAGAGAACTGCACATGTATTCCCAGTGAAGATTCAACTCTCTTCTGGGTTTCACATCAACCATTAGAGTCGAACCAGGGGCATGAACCAATATATTTAAGGCACAGAACAGTTGTTTCTCTGAAACCAGAGTGACTCACTTTGTAGGAGAGAAGGGAAATGTATCTGTAGTAACTAGTTGAGCAGATCTGGGAAGTGATTTTAAGAAAAGCTATTTCATGCTTTAAAAAAAAATCCCAAACTCTGAGGCCATTGTGGTGGGATAGGTAAAATATAATGCAGTAAAAAACATAACAATAGAAGAGGCATTGGGCATGAGATCCTTTTTGCTACCCCAGCTCTAATAAGTAACCTTGGGCAAATCATTTTCTTTCTCTTCTGAGTCTCATGATTCTTAGGTTGTAAAGGGAGTTCATTTCATTGAATTCAAAAGGTTTACTTAGTTGCTGCATTGTTCCAAGAGCATTGTTAAATGCAGGGTATGGGGATATAAATAGTGCATTGACTTGCCCTCTAGGAGCTTCCTTCTGTTCTGGAGACACATGAACAGACTCAGGAGCTGTTTATTTCCAACATCGTATGTCTTTTCCTTATTCATTTTTCAGTGCTGGTGGTTGCCCAGAGGCTAGAATATAAAGTCTTACAGTGATTAATGGCCTCTATAGGGACACGACATTCCACAGCAGCAGTGCCTACCTTTTGTTCCCCTTTTGGTTTATCTAAACAAAATTATTGTGTGGGGAAAACATCTGAACTCAAGCTAAGTATCTATTCTAAAAGCGGTCTGGCTGACCAGCTACCTTGCCAGTAACCTACTGTCTGATTTAGGCGCTTATTGTGAGGTGTGTTAGCATCAGGAATGAGTCCAGAGGTGGCAGCAAGCAGTGCCACCCCTTACCTCTGTCTCTATGCCTTTAAGCTTCTGAAGTACTGACCCTATTAGGTATGCTGTCTTGTACCCATTACATGGACCAGTAGTGGTAAATTGGATTTTCTGACTTGTCACATTTTAACTGCCGCAAATAACATTCATGAGACACTTTGTATTCTTTCTAGGGGCTTTTAAGACATATCATCTCCCTTCAAACCCTGTGATTAGACATTTTAACTTCATTTTATAGATAGCAAAAACAGAGGCTCAGAAAGACTAAGTGACTTAGGCAACTCATCTTTGTTTCTCTGTGAAATAAGAATTACTGTACCCACCCCAAACCCCGCATTATAATATCATGATTATGAAATTAAACGCATACCAGTAAAGCATGCAGAGTTCTGTAGAATCACACTTAGTCTTTTGTTATTATTAGATGTGTTTGTCTTTTCCCTAGAATGTGAGATCCTGGAGGGAAGGAATTGGTCCTTTGCTACCTTTGTAGTTTTAGAAGCCAATGTGTCGCATGGATACTCAACAAATCTTCCCCGTTGATTTCTGCAAAGGCTTTAATTTACTAAAAGGGATTTCTTCTGTGCTTAGTCTATATTTCTATAGTAACTCCTTGAACACCTGAATTTGTATCTGTTTTGCTAGGACTTAGTTGTGAGGCAGTTATATAATAACATCGTGTGGGTTTGGGGATGGGGATAGATTGGGTCAAGTATTACACCTTGAATGGTTTAAAATACAGACAGTGTAAAATCTGATGACTAATAGCATTCTCCATCAGGGGTGCACATCAAAATCATTGGGTATGCATGGTACACAGCACTGGGATATTTAAGAAGCACCTCAGATGGTTAGGGTGTGCATTCTCAATTAGGAACCAATAGATAAGCCATGGGGGGGGGGAATTAATATGAAAATATAACATGTACCTGAGTCACTCATCAGGAACACTACAGGACTCCCACTGCCTGGATCTTGACTATTATTATCTTAAGTGTTAAGAGAGTGTGACACATAGACAAGAGACCTAATTCCTGTACTATAGGCTTGGGATAGAAAATAGACAGGTCAATAGACTGTGGGTGTCTGAGGCTAAGAAGACACATCTTTTTCCCCAATTATCTTCATCTCTGCATTAGCATCCTTGCACTCAGAACATGGTGGATTTTTTTCCCAGGATCTATGTCTGTAGTTCCAATTTTAGTTTGCTCTTCTCTCCAGTTACTTTTTCAAACAATCTCTGTCTCCTTGTCTTTGGGAATGTGGGATTCCCACCCCAGAGGAGGCCATGGTATTTCGCTCCTGTGATACAATTGAGGGTACCTTGGAAGAAGTCCCAAAGGACACCTGTTGCTCCTCCACAGACCCTTGTTCTTTTCCCCTTTTTTACAAATCATAGACTGGCTTCTTAACTGAGACAAACCCCATCACCAGTGATTCAGAGAGTGCAGATAATGGAAAGTGGACTTTAAACTATGCAAAAGAAGGATAGGAAGTTGTTATTTTGTAGTTGGGGTTTTTGTTGCTCTCCTCATTGTGGATTGCCATTAGCCTGAGAAGCAGCCCAAAGGGACGGGACTGCAAAAAAACAAACTCAGAAGCTTTTACAGGCCATTCAGAAGATAACTAAATGTATCAGATTCCCTTTACCAGAAGGTAGGAGGAAGCAGCAATACCAATCTGCCAATAATGTGTCCATCTCTTCCTACCCCATTCATTCTTACAGTTATGACCCGTGTGAAATGGTTTTTCTTGAACCCTTAAATACCGATAATATTCAAACAGGTGGAGCAAACCTCAACACAGGGCAAGTTGGGACATTCTTTTTCAACTTTTTGGAAACCAAAAACCTAGATATGTTTCTGGCTTTAAAAAAGATGACATAATCATTCTAATTGTTAACATCTAGAAAGTTTAAAATTAAATTATTCGAGCAGTTTTCTCCTAAGGCACTTCTTTCATTTCAAAATATTTTTAACATTTCTAGTACTATTTAAAATTGAATTTGATTTGCTTCTTTTTCTCTTCTGGGATTTAAAGGAGAAGTATTTGCTACATGTCAAGAGAAAGGTTGCCATGCAAATCATGCTTCATTTGCAAGTCTACAAATGATTTAAAAGGAGATGACATAGGTACTTTTTACCTGTGGACTTTGCATTGGCATCAGCATAAAAAAGCAAAGTGATGATGCAAATAGAGCAAAACCCTCAATAATACTGAGGCAAGGGAGACAACTAA
Organism: Puma concolor; assembly: GCF_028749965.1. Taxonomy (NCBI): domain Eukaryota; kingdom Metazoa; phylum Chordata; class Mammalia; order Carnivora; family Felidae; genus Puma; species Puma concolor. The sequence goes on along the minus strand of NC_141675.1, from coordinate 83,901,102 downwards.
AGCAATTTTAAAACAAGGCAGTTTGTTGATTTATTTAATAAGCAGTACTTATTGATTACCTAGTATGTGTTTGGATTCTCTGAGTTTTTCAAACTGGGGCATGCACACTAAAGGGATTGCAAACTGATGTGATCCACTGAGGCACAGAAAACATGCTGCATGTTCTGATGAAATAAAACTAAAACCATGAAACAAACTCTTAACAAACTGTGGATTGATGGAGGGAGGTGAGAAAATGGGTTAAATAGGTGAGGGGGATTCAGGAGGGCACTTGTGATGAGCACTGGGTGTTGTATATAAGTGATGAATCACTGTATTTTACACCTGAAACTAATATTATAGTATGTTAACAATCTTGAAACAATAAATAAATAAACAAATAAATAAAGTACTTTAATTAAAAAACACACAACAAAACTAATATTGGGCTACATGCTAGAAAACCTCCCTTCAGGTTCTAGTCCCTGTATTCAATGGAGGAACTGGGGAATAATCTCTTCCATCTCCTTTCTGGAGCTCAGGGTCCTAAGTCTTTTTTTTTTTTTTTTTTTTTTTTTTTTTAACTTGATTTGCCTATTGTTTTCTATTTTCTTATTACAGAGAAACTGCTTTTTCAGCTACTTTGTATTCTTCCTTTACTTGGTCCTGTTTAGACTTGACGTCTACGGAAAATACAACGGGGTGGTCATTACTACCACATTAATTTTTAAAGACACACTATAGGTCTGAGCTAGATTTTTAATACTGTGAGTTGTGTGACTGACATTGCTAGGTCTATTGCTGAGTTGAGCAATTTATTTGGTTCCAAGTGAGAAAGGACTAAGATGAGGAGGTCAATTGCTACTTGGCTGGCATTTGTAGATTGCATGATTATGACCACATATAGGCCCAGGTATGTCGGAACTGAGTGGGGGCTGCGGGAGCCTTGTGGCAAAGACCCTGGCTGGGGAATCTGAAGATTTGGATTGAATCCTGCTTCCTGCCCCAACTGTTAATTTAAAGTTGCGCTGTCTTTGTTTCTTCATCTGTGAAACAAGGGTGGATTAGAGGCAAGATTCGTTTCATCTCTGGGATTGTCAGAACCAGCATTTGTGAGGTATTTATGTAGGTACCACAGTGGATAAATTCTGTTTAAGGATTTATGGTTGGTGCCTTGGTCTCCTATTTCTTTGGCTATCTGAGTGACATTTTCTCAACAGATTGTATGTTATGCTTTTTTTTTTTATCCTCACACGGGTCTTCTTTACAATTAAGATTAGTTTATTTATAAATCAGTTATATGTGAAGTTGATTTGGTAGATACGGTTTTCTCCTTTCTCCCACCCTAACCAGCACCTCACCCCTAAAAAAAGGAAAGACAAACAGAATAATGCCAAGAAACCCAAGTGCTGAGTGTTTTACTGAAGTAATAGAAGGAGATTTGATTTTCTTATAGCCCTCAATCAGCAGTAATATATTATTAAAAAATAATTGCGCTCAGTCCTTCAGTCTTCAAACAATTAAAAAACCGATAACTATCTCTTCTGATATTTGATTAGCTACAGATCATTTCAGATAGAAGATACATTTTCACTTCCAGATGAAAGTTATCCAAAGTCTAAGAGTTTCATGGTTAATAAGCTGAATTTCTTGAACGCACCAAGAATGAAATACAGTGATGAGGTGGAAATTTGACAGCCATTAACATGTTTATGAACATGAGTTACAATCAGAAATACTTGTGATATGATGATCCTTATAAAAAACAGTGATGTGGTTATATGTACTGATAATGTAGAATTTGTATGTCCATGGACAAAGAGTAGATTGTAATTTGCAAAAAAGTGGCAATATTTGGGTAATGGTAATTGAATTATGAATGGATTTTTCCCCATTTTCAAAATTTTCACCAATATTTAAGTTTCTTGTTGTTGTTGTTGTTGTCGTTAATAAAGCATAGGTACACTGGGTATTGGGTTCAGTGATAATCTTTTAAACAAATCTACTCAAACTGAACTCAAGCAAATCCATGCTTCATGGTTTTATGCTTTATTCATGTAAGACATTGAAAGGACATTTGAAGAGATAATTGCCTTTTGAAATAATGTTAATGTAGCTTTTGCTATGTACCAAGCACTGTGTTTTACTGTATATTTACTCATTTAATCCTGATAACAATCCAGTGATTCAGGCACTATTGTTGTTCCTATTTTAGGAAGTAAAAAAACCAGTGATAGAGACTGTAAGTAACTTTCCCAGATTACACAGCTAGTAAGTGGCAGACTGGCTTTATCATCTGTGAGTTTAACCCCTACTGAAAGTCGAAGGCATATTTTGCTCTAGTCTGGTGAGTCTAGACTTATCTTTGTTATTGAAAACTAGCCCATCTTTGCACACACATGTTAAATGTGTACATTTTATTAAGTTTTAGGATGCCTGATCTCTGTAGGCTCAGTCTCCCCCAAGCTTCGGGCCAGTGAGAGTAGACTTGGGGCATCACTGGAAGTTCCTGCCTAATATCAGGTGGGTATGAGAAAGAGTCCTTTGTTCTTGTATGCCTTCTGTTGACTTCTAAACCCAATGGCTTAACTAACCATGGGGTTACAATTACCATTTTTTATTTTTATCTCACCTCCAATAGCTGTCCTGCATATCTGGGAAGCTCAGTGGTATGGTAGAAAGATTATAAGGCTTGAAGTCAGGGGCTCCTGGGTGGCTCAGTCGGGTGAGTGTCTGACTTCAGCTCAGGTCATGATCTCATGATTCGTGGGTTCAAGCCCCGTGTCGGGCTCTGTGCTGACAGCTCAGAGCCTGGAGCCTGCTTCAGATTCTGTGTCTCCCTCTCTCTCTCTGCCTCATCCCCGCTTGTGCTCTGTCTCTGTCTCTGTCTCTCTCTCAAAAATAAATAAACATTAAAAAAAAAAAGACTTAAAATGAGACATAACAACTAGCAACTTGTTAATCCCTATGGCTTGAGCAGGATTTGTCTCTGTGTCTTTGCCTCCTCATCTGTACAATGGCTGTTTCAAAATTGATGGGGCAAGGAAAGAAAATATATATAAAGAACCAAGTCTAAAATCAGTAGTCAATAATAACAGCTGTTGCTGTTGAGGTTATTATTTGATCCTTAGGCTTACACCTTCCTCTTTTCCTGAATGGGGCTGGATTCTTGTCTCAAACTCCTAATTATTACCTGAGCTTTGTTCCATAGAACTAGATGCAGCTATTGGTGTCCTTAATACCGCATGAACATTCCTGATACATGACAGGATTCCTACTTGATGCTGGAAGCTGCTACCTTTCTTACTCTTAATGACACATTCCTTCCTTTCCCATCATTCTCCTCTTCCTCCTTTGACATGAGGTGTAATGGATCTAGAATTGGTTCCATTCCTCCTCACTCTTCTTTAGACTGCTAACCTTGCTGCCCTCAGTGGTTTTCTCCTTTATCCTGCCTAACTCCAATTTACTCATTTTTCTTTGGTTGGAGCCACCAGAATGCCATGCAACAATGGTATATTGTTCCAAACCATAGTTTTCAAGACATAGTGTTTATATCATGCTATAAAAATTAAAGAGTAGTGACACTGATTGGTTAATCCATTGATCTGCTTGATCAGAATTTTACTAATTTGTCCCCATTGTCTGACCTAAAATGCGGTCCAGTTTCCTCAGCTTGTGTAGACAAGCTAAACTTCTCTTGTACCTTGTTATTGAGTATAGAAATAAATGTGTATTTTGCTGATATTTGAGGAATGTCAGAATAAGGGATCATGGGTAGCATTGTCATGAGGAAAACATATAGCTTAAAAGAGTAAGTAAGATTATGTCTAAAAAATCACCCAGTACAACCACACCAGTTAGTTAGTTAATACAAAGTTGTTATTAATAATGTAAATAAATAATACATGTATACAAATAATGTATGTTTGGAAGTGTCCATTTATCCATTTCTCTGTATCATGCACATTGGTTGCCATTGGGATTAAAAATGGAAAAAAGACCTTTTCTGACCTCACGAAGACCTTATAGACAAACTTTTGAAGGTAGACACAAGCAGGAGTCTGGGAAGAGCTGACTGCTGGTGATGCATGTGAAAATTTAAATTAAAATTTAAATTTACTCTTAATATCACATCTTCTGTGTGGATTGCTCTGGCTAGGTGTTAGGACAGAGACCAATGATTATGACAAGGTTTATACCCTTTGCTATTATACCAGATACAGAAATATAATCCATGGGAACACAGAGAAGGGAGTTGGCATTTGAGTTTGGTCTTGCAGAAGGAATGGAACTGACATAATGTAAAACTATTCCAGGCTGATGGAATAGTATAATCAAAGGTATAGATTAATTGGCAAACATGTTACAACTTGGAAAACATTAAGTGGTTGGTTGGTTAATTCATTCATCTAGCAAATATTTGTTATGCTGGATACCGTTCCAGGATACTGTTCCACTGTACTGAATATAGTAGTGAGAAGACAAAGTCCCCACCCTCATGAAGCAGGTAGGTTTGGGGACACGATACAGTGAATGATGAATCATGAAAGATTAGGGGAAATTGTGGAGGCCTGTTACAAATTACATAATGTAGATGATGATAATGTACATTTAAAACATTAATTAATATAATTATCTTTAAAAATTAGATTCCCAGGGCTTTTAGAGTATAATTCTACTTGCAAAGCTTCAGTTATTCCCTTGCTTTTCAAGAAAACATCCACTTTACAAAGCAAGGCATACCTATAAACATACTGCCATGGCCAGAGAAAATACTGTGATCCAGTATTTTACTCTATGACTTTTGCCAGTCTCTGATGCTAAGACACTTCCCTTGCTTAATGGAACAGTGAATTTCACTTCTGGTCACTTTTGGCTTTCAATCCCCTGAAATTTTTGCATTGCAAATTACAAATTGGTATTTAGGAGAAAGGTCCAGAGAATCATTTTGAAATGTGTCAGGTTCAAAAACCATACCTTGAAGGTCTATAAATTATTATCAAGTCTCAGAATTATGATTACAGGGCACAAATGACACAAGTACTAATATACGTGTATTTTGCAACTATGTTATATCAGACTCTTCAAACTCTCCTACCCTTAATATATGAAGACTCATGTAAGAAATACGTTTGACTTAAACCTTACCATCACTCTTTCAATGGCATATTTTGTTTTTCTAGCTATCTTTCTTTAGGGAAGATAAGGAAATTAAAGAGTGGTTTCTGAACCCAATTCTGTTTTTGATTTTTGTCTGTACATTTTCTATGTGAAGAAATTGGGCAAGGTTCCTAAATCTCCCTAGCTATAGATTTTATAATCCATATAATGGTGCTAATAATAGTATCTATTAAAGGAGATGTTTTGAGGATTAAATGAGATGATATATTAAAGTGTTTACTACACTGCCTGGCATATAGGAAAGACTCAACAAAACATAGCTATGATTAAATATCTCAAAACTGCCTCATTATAACCTCTGGTACAAAATTATAGCCATGGCTTTTGCTGAGTCTGATGGATTCATGATTATTATTTAAATGAATTCCAAGCATAGTATTCCAGTCTGAATTTTTAGTTGTAACTCAACATAGAGCTGCAAAATACAGTAACCCCTCAAAGATACCACTTTTGGATCAAAGTCTTCAAACTGTTCCAGGAAGACACTTCCTGTCAAATTGGACAGCGATAATCAATGGTTGAAATCTAGAATACCATCTTATATAGAAAAGGTCTCATCCTGGCTGGTGAAAGATTTATGAACAAGATTTCGAAATTGAAGGTCAGCAGATGATTTTCATCTAATAGCCATAAGGAGCAGTTAGACAGATGGCAAAGACAGCCTTGTCTTTTCTCTGAGCAACCTCTTTTGATCTTGACTGGCCATGAATCATGTCTCAGTGAGGAGGTGAGGGTGTTGGGAGCAGGCTGCAGCCTCCTAAGATACTCATTCCTTTAAGAATGTTTCTGGAACAAAAGAGTTATAAAGACAATCCCTCATGAATAAAATTTGAGGTGATTTCTTCCTTTGCTTTTTTCTTTTACTTATTATTTTTGTCACAGTTCTAGAAAGCATATTATCCAAGATAGTTTCTTGTCTCCTCCCTCATTTTTTTCCTCTTCAGAAACAATCACTTTCAACTCTTTTTGGTATTTATTCTCATATTCTAAATAATATAATATTCTTGCTGCCTCTCAATTTCTCAGATCTGTTGTTGATGTCCTGCCATGGAAATGAACTTTCCATCTCTTTTCATGATCACATTCTCACCCTTACAGGCATCCTTCTAGCCTGCCATCTTCCCAAGACTGTTACTTTGTTACTTTGGTTAGATCGGGTTTTAGTAGTTAATTATTATGACCTGGTAAATACTTTTTATGACTAACCAAGTTAAACTATCATTACTCTTCCTTTCCTCTTAAGATTTTGTGTTTTTTCTCTGATTGATAGCTGTCTTGTTTTTTTGTTTGCTCAGCTCTCTGTGTACTTTTCACTATTTAACTACAGGTCTCTCTACCAGTGTTCTGAATCTCATCTCAAGACATTCAGTTGTAGAGATAATTCTATCAAGGTCATCTTCTTGAAGTGATCTCTCTCAGTACTTTTTGACTTGATTCTACATGTGCTCTTTTCCTTTGATTCCCTGTACATGGGTTTGATTTTGGAATCTTCCTTTCCATCACCATGGAAAAATCTCTGCAGGTCTCTTTGCTTTGATCTCTTGTTCTCCTGTATCCTCTGTATTCTTCTCTCCCTTATTTTGGGGGAATAAATTTTCCAGTGACTTCCTGAAAAAAAAAAGATACATAATAGTTAAACTTGAAATATCTGAAATATCTTTGTGATATCTGAAAATACCTTCATTCTTTCCTCATATTTGAATAATAATTTGGTAAAGAATTTTAGTTTGAAAATAATTTTCCTGAAATGGCACTGCTATAATATCTTTTTTGTCTTTCACTTTGGTTGTTCTGGTCTGATGCAATTCTGATTCTTTATTTTTTGAACAGACTGATTTTTTTCTCTTTGAAAACTTACAGGATCTATTCTTTTTGGCTGAGTTCAGAAACTTTATGAAGATTTGCCTTGTTGTGGTTTAATATTTACCCATTAGGCTGGGCACTTAGCAGGCTTCCTTAATATGGAAACTCATTCTTTACATCTAGAAAACTTTACTGAATATTTTTTTCTTGGTAATTTCTTCTTCTGCCCCTCCTCATCCTCCTCCTTTGTTATTGTTCGATTCCAGCTTTTTGGAAATCTTATTACTTAGATATTGATATCCTGAATTTCTTATTTGATGTTTTTATTTTTCATATATTTTATCTTTTATTTTCCATCTCTTCTGCATTTTTTCCTATTCTCTAGGTGATAGACTCAATTTTATCTTTTAATCTTTCTGTTATTTATTTTTGAAATTTCTGGTATCAGACTTTTAGTTCCAAGATCCTTATTTGTTGCTTTTCTTTGAATGTTTGATTTTAAATTATGCTGTCTTGTTTCGCTAAGGCAATATATTCTAATACCTTGTTAAGGATAGTAATGCTATATTTTTCAGAAGTTTTCATCTCCTTCTATAGCCATTGTTTCCAGTTAGTTTTTTTTAAATTCCTTGCTTTAATTTTTCTCTTTCATGTTAGAGAGTTTTTACGAATATTTTTTATATTTGGTTGCCCCTTCCAAAGTGTGGGGGGCTCAAAAGGTTACTGGAAGGAATCTCTGTGCACATGGATGGGCTTATTGAAATGATCTCAGTTGTAGGGTAATCACAGTGGGCTGCTCACTGTGGAGCTCCTGATTCAGTATCTTTAGGTCTTGCCTCTTAATATTTACAAGTTCCCCAAAGACTTTTTTTCTCCTGCCTGGATGACAAAGATATGGCTGCTGGAATTATGTGGGTCTCAGCAATCAGCATATACACATTCACTTAATCTCCCAGTTTTCCATGTGCTTCTACCCATTGTATGGGGAGCTTCTGTTCTATTTTCTACAAGGAATAAATCTCCAGTCTTCTACTGGGATTGGGGAGGGCAGGTGTCTGGATGTTCACTGTTTAGGAAAAAGTTTGAGGTTATAATTCCTTGTTAAAAACAAACTTTACACCAATACTGCATATTTTACCCCACACCCCATTCATTGTATTTCTTGAGAAACCTTGTGCTACCACTGTTTGAACTTTTGAAGATTCTGTAGTCTGAGTTAGGTTGCTTACGGTCTTTCCCAACTGCCGACTTAGAATTCAGCATTCTCAGGTCTGCTAAATCCTTTATATCTTCATTAGCTGGTTTCCTCTTTCTGAAATTTAGTTGTTGTGATCTTGTCTCACTTTTGTTCCATCTTCATAGATTTCCCCTTCTCTCTCACACATACATACACACATTTATTGTACTTTTATTGGTGTTTCAAGTAGGAATGAAAGTAAAAGCTTGTGTTCATTTTCCCCATCTTTAGCCAGAAGTTTCTTTACTTTTGAAAGATGCTCTTGCACAAAGATAATCTCAGCTCAGAGGTGCTGGAAACAGCATTTTATGGAATTTTCACAGCACTCTGGCTGGTTTCTCCTTTTTATTCAACATACTTAGATTGTCAGACATCAGGGTCACGGAAGTAGTCTTGTGAGAAACCAACATGTAAATACCTTAAAAGAATTACAAGATTAAGAAAGGTACCAAGATTATGACTAAATTATTTTTTGAGATGCCTTGACATAGTAATTCATTTATTCTTCCACTGCTTGGGCATATATTGGACACTCATTCTGAGTCATGCATTGCTGTACATTGGCAAAACATTGAATAAGAGATAGTATGTGACCTTGTAAGCCTTCCACACTAGCATGGAAGACAGACACCATTGCTCAAGATGCAATGTGGTAAATGCTGTAATGGAGTTATTAACAAGTGCTAGAGATTCCAAGGGGTGGGATTGAGTAAGTCCACCCTCAAATTCATGATTGGCAATGTGTCTCAGCTCTCACAGTTCAAGCAATAATTTCCAGAAAAATCCTCTTGCCAATTCATAACTGGCAAAGTTACTAATTTTCCAGCACTGTAGAAGAGTCTTCATGGTCAGAAAGGACTTTAAAATTCATTTTAAGATCTTCATTTTACCTGGAAAAACTGAGGCTCAGAGAAAAAAAAGGCTCAATCCCAATGAAGTCAGGACTGGAACTCTGATTTTTTTTTTTTTATTCCTCTACTAAATATCTATCCACTAACTCCTATTGATTCCCTACCCTATCTCTAAATAGGATTAACTTTTTTAACTGGTGGCTCTAAGTTTCAAAGATAGGGAAGTATCAGTTTTGAAAACCCCTGAGGATTTCTTTTAAAAGAGCATTTCAAATGAAGGAGCTCTGCTTTGGACATAGGTATGAAACTCCAAACTCTTTCATGTAATGTTAGAAAGACAGAAAGCTTGGAGTTGTCATTATTTCGTTTGAAAGCAGGGCCACTCTGGATTAGTGGAAGAAACTGGAAGAACAGGGCTCTTTTTATTTGCACAGATTAATATTGATTGAATTTAAACTCACCTATCAAATTCAGGGGTGACTTCCCAAATGAAGCCCTGGTTATGCCATTTTGCAACATATTTTTGAGATTTTTCCATGTTTACATTGTCTCAAAAGCACACAACAGATGTATAAACATAGACTTTAAACATTTTGGAGAGGCGGAGAATGTTGTCTTCAATGAACACTTAAGAATGTAGTGCATTCTGTTAAATTTATGGTTTCGTAACTTAATTAACTATTAGCAAGTGGTATGTTGTGGGGAAGCTAAGACCTATAAAATATACTGCTGAATAGTCAGTTCCTTATCAGTAATATAATACTAACAATAATTACATTACTCATTAAAAACAAAACACAACAACTTGAAAGAGATCTTATCATATCTTCCCAAAGGACATTCACTTTTTATATCTACAAATCATTAGATTGTAAATTTCTCAGTGAGGTTTGTCTTGGGCCTTCTTTGGTTGAGAAAGGTCTTTCCTTCCTCTGGCCCTCTGAAAGTTCCTGCAGTGCTGATTTCCTTCTACACTATAGTTTCTTTGAGTCCATGACCAGGCTCGTCATCGAGGCTGTGAGCATCGGGAAGGGAAAGAATATGTCTTTCTTCTTTGTTTGGCACATATTAACTTGACAGTAACTTGGCACATATTAAGTATACAATAGAAAGTTACCTGAATAAATAAAAATATAAAGCCCTTGATATGTAATATTTACTTATTTGATTTTCATAACTTTTTCCATTGTATCCTGGGTATAAAGTAGCTAAAGACTCAGAACTGACACTCAAGCACCTCATAGCCTCCACTGCCCCTTCTTTCTTTTTTGAACGGCACTCAGATTTCACCCTGAGCTCAGATCCAGCCTCTAAGTAATGGGTCATCATCACTGTGACCTAACTTCCAGTTGCCGGTAGGAAAGAACTCTCAGTCTTCATCCTTTAGAAATCTGGTAAGGCATGAAAATTTCCTCCCCCACTTTGTTAGAAGCATTTTTCTCCCCTGCTGTGTTTCTTTTTTTCTTTTTAAAGTTTATCTATTTATTTTGAAAGAGAGAATGAGAAAGAAAGAGAGAGAGAGGGCGGGAGAGAGAAAGAGAGAAAGTGCACAAGGGAAGGGCAAAGAGAGAGAGGGAGAGAGACACCCAAGCAGGTTGTCAGCACAGAGCCCAATGGGGGCTCAAACACAACCACAAGATCATGACTTGAGCTGAAATCAAGAGTCAGCAACTTAACCGAATGAGCCACTAAGGTGTCCCTTTTCCACTGTTTTTAAAAATGAGAAACAAAATAGTGTCTTCTCTGTCCTTCTCATCCTGTATGGTGGGGAGTGGCATGATTCATTATTATCTGTGCATATACCTTGTCATCAGTCCCTGGGTCTCCCTTCCTCCTGTTAGGGCCGGGATGTACTGCTTTTGTCAGCTCCCACGAAGACTTCTCTGAACACTTCCTCACATTCTACTTCTTGTCCTTAGTTACAGCCCTGACCTCAGCGACTCTGGGGGTACAGATTGTACTTCTTAGGATCTTTTGTGAGTGCCACCAAAGAGACTTCTATATTGGTTCAAAGGGTGGCCACGACTATCATAACATGTTTTTCAAGATACCCCAGGATTTCTACTTTTTGGAAGGTTGAGGATGGAAGTGTTTTAGTTCCTTAACCTTAAAAGCAGGCGCTGAAATAAGCAGGTAATGAAGGTCTTCCTTGTCCTTGTTGTCTAAATCACTTTGCTGGACGTGCATTTCCGTGACTGTCCTGTCCTTTTTCTCAATTCATTTATTACCTTTGCATGGGTTATTCATCTGGTTAGTGTTAAAATTCTTTCAAATTCAGCCTGCATTTATTTATTTATTTAGTTATTTATTTATTTATTTTTCACAAAGGCTTCACAAAGTTACTGAGTCAGGCCCTTTAGAATTGTGGCTTCATAGGGTACAGATGAGGATCATAATGGAATAATTCTTTTTCTTTGACTGATTGTATCTGTGGAACAGAGATTGATATGGATTTATGTATGGAGAATTAAATTTGTCATAAGAAAGTGTGCATTCAAATTTAGCTGTGTGACCTTGGACATATCACTTTACCTTCCTGGACCTTAGTTTATTGTAAATGGAAGTAAATCCTGTCTCTGGGGTTTTGGAAGGATTCAAGGAGAGAGAGTCTATGTAAAGTATATAGTACTATATAAATGCAAGTTGTTATTAATAGAGGTCTGACTATTCCCAATTGTTTCTGCTTGGTCAGTTAGTTCTGGATGAATAAATCAGAGAGGACAGGAAGGAAGGAAACAACACTGAGCTAGGAGTCGGGTGATCTGAAGGCCCTTCTGGTATTCAGCACTCAGTCACTGACTTGATGTGACCTTGGCAAAGTCTCTTTACCTCATGCACTTCTGTTGCGTCATTGGTAACATGAGGTGGGCTGAAGAAATGATGATCTAGACACTGTCTTCCAGTTTAAAAAAGTCGAGGGTGTTTTTTGAGTCTAGTTAATAAAAGATTATTATCTCTTTGAGAGTATCATTATGTTTATGTTATTAAATCAGAAGCCTTACCAATTATGAACCCAAGTGATACATTTTGAATATATGTTTTTAAGGAATTCTTTTACAGAAAATGCCAAAGCTTAATTTTTTTTTTTTTTAATTTTTTAAATGTGTATTTATTTTTGAAAGAGAGAAGAAACAGACCACAAGTGGGGGAGGGCAGAGAGAGAGGGAGACATAGAATCAGAAGTAATCTCCAGGCTCTGAGCTGTCAGCACAAAGCCCAGCACAGGGCTCCAACTCACTGAGCCAAGGACACTCAACCAACTGAGCCACTCGCAGGCACCCCACCAAAGCTTAATTTCTTAGACACCAAAAAAGAATGATGGAATCTCCTATCTACTGAGTGTTTCTATTGTGTCTGGGAGGAATGTGTATATTTAAAGAGGAGGCTAAGTATTAAGAAATGAAATTCTGTGTGAGAAATCAATTATGTCTGCAAACACTTAAAGCACATTTTGTTGTGAAATATGCTCTAATATCTTTACTTTTTTGTCCTTCATTCAACCAAAAAAATATTGAGTATTTGTTAAAAATACTATGCTAAGCACTCTAGATTCACAAGTGAGTAAGGTAATTCCTATTAGAAAGGATAGTTGATCTGGAGTAGAGAAGAGTATGTGTTAAAAATTATGAGAGATGAAACAAGGTTCCAAGAGTTCAGGATAAGGAGAGATTAATTTTCTGAGGAGATGAGGGGAAGGTAAAAAATGTAGCATCTTTAAAATACTTTGTAGATTATAAATGTTTTCCCATGTACTATCTTGTTTAAATATTATATAGACTTTGACAGGTATAGAACAAGATAACATCTTTTGGAAATCAGTGTGAAATCCTCTGAAACTCCTGAAGCCTGAGCAATGTAGAGAAAATACCAATAATACATGGTTGTTTAAAAAATTAAGGTGGAGAGCTATAATCAAGTCTTTCAAATTTCTGAAAGCTTTTCCTACAGTGACATGGACAATTTTTATTTGTTTTTTTAATTTATTTTTTATTTTTTAATGTTTATTTATTTTTTGGCAGGGGGGATTGAGAGAGAGAGAGAGAGTGGGGCAGGGGCAGAGAGAGGGAGGCACTGAATGTCAACCAGGCTCCAGGCTCTGAGCTGTCAACACAGAGCTGGACGCGGGACAACAATTTTTTATATTTGAGCATGAATATCATTTTAATAATCACTCCATTTTAAAATAAGAAGGCTATAAGAAGCTTCCCAACTGACATAATTTAGGTATTTAATTCCATGTACATCTAAAAAAATTTTTTTATGTTTTATTTTTTATATTTGAGAGAGAGACAGAGAGACCGAGAGTGAGCAGGGGAGGGGCTGAGAGAGGGAGACACAGAATCTGAAGCAGGCTCCAGGCTCTGAGCAGTCAGCACAGAGCCCAATGCAGGGCTCAATCTCACGAACTGTGAGATCATGACCTGAGCCGAAGTCGGACGCTTAACTGACTGAGCCACACAAGCGCCCCTAATTCCATGTCCATTTTTAAGGTGAATTTATCTAATATTTGTAGCACGTTGGTTTGTGATCACAAAACTAGAAAAAAAACCTTAGTTCAATTATCTAACTTTACAGATAATGAATACTTCATCTGTAACCTTTTTGAAAGTTATTTTAACCAGTTATTTTATTGATCTCCTGGACCAGTGTCTTTGCCACCAGACTACAGACCAGAGTCTGTTTAAAGATTGCAGCAAATAGACCTACATTTGATATGAGACATTGCTAAATGGTCTGTCTCTGTTTTGCTGTTCACACAGTATTTTTCCATGAATACCTTTTAAAATAATGCTGTGTTCAAAGTTACTAGTAGTGTGTGATGTTAATATTTTGAGGAAGAGTGTGACTCCTTTGTGGCGCCATATGCTTTTAATAATGTATCTCCTCAAATATGATAAGTAACTTCCACTCATAAAATGAGGAAATATGGTACTGAGAAGACATTGTTTCATCTCTGCCTCATATTCCATGACAAATCTTTAAAAAATGAAATATTTCTTTTTATTATGATGCCATAGGAATTTGCTTAGGTTTGTTTCCTTGCAAAGTAAAGTTCACATTTTATTTTATCTCAGCACATTAAATATAACAAATCTTAAATTTCAACAACTGTGGCTATAATTTATTTTATTTAAAGAAGTATAATGGCCTGAGTTTGTGATTATGATCTTTGGTTATATTCTGTAGTATTTGGATATTATTAAAGCATTGTGTCCCTTTTCAGACTGCAGTTTAGAAGACTCTAGTAAAAAGAGAGTAGAGTATGCATATGAAATGAACACTTTAATAACAGGGTAAGGAATCGAAGTTCCTTAACCTAAAAAAAAAAAACAGAGAGCTCGTGAAATGTGCTAATTACCACTCTTAGCTTCCAAGTGATTTTATGAGGGGCACTGCTATTTCCCCTTCCAGCCAGGAAGGAGAGATTTGCTCCTGTGTTAGTGGTGATGGGGAATCTTGGTTCATTTCCCAAGACAGGAATTGATGACCATTGAGCTTTAAGTTATCTTTTTTTGTGTCTGAGTAAAATGATCTCTTAAGTTATCTTTAAGTTCTGTTGTTACCTTTGGGGCAGAGAGATTCAAACTGATTTCCTCTGCAATAAAAATAATTAGGGGCCATGAAATAACCGAGTCAAGGGATGTGGGAATTGTCTCGCCGACCCATCGTGCTAAGGAGGCAGAACCAGTAGTCTAGAGGGAGTGAGTGGTAGAAAGAGAACTTACAGCAAGATCTAACTCTGATGTTTAGTCTTTTCCATATCTCTGCTCTCCTTCTGAATACTTGACTTCATTATCTGACATGTAATAGATTTGGTTGGTCATTACTTAAAATTAAAGTAATAATTGGGATGGAAGGTCAAGCTCAAGATAAATTGGGAAATTCAACTCTTTCCAAGTATTGCAAGTGATGGCTTATTCTGTCAGATCAGTGACTTTTTGCCAGGGTGGCTAAGGAAGAATAGATTTGTTGATTATAGATGATTAGCAGTTAGAAATTACGGAAGATTTGACATGTGTCCTAGATCATTGTGCTCTTCTCTTACAAGCTAGAAATAAATGTGTGCACCTCACCACAGTTGAGCAGTTATTACTTGGAATTCTGCACACCCAGCAGTGGTATTAATATCCTACCAGGTATAGCATTCTGAGAGCCATGATCACCACTGACATAATTCTTTCCTGTTACTTCAAATTGTGAATGAAAGGAAAGGACAAAGAGGTTTAAACCAATTTCCTTCTTGTGGAAAACACCAACATATAACAAAATGGTAAAATTGCGGGGTGCCTGGATGGCTCAGTCGGTTAAGTGCCTGACTTCAGCTCAGGTCATGATCTCATAGTTTGTGAGTTTGAGCCCTGCGTCGGGCTCTGTGCTAAGAACTCAGAGCCTGGAGCCTGCTTCGGATTCTGTGTCTCCCTCTCTCTCTGGCCCTCCCTTGCTCACACTCTGTCTCTCTCTCTCTCTCTCTCTCTCTCTCTCTCAAAAATAAATAAACATTAAAACATAATTTAAAAAAAT
Source organism: Puma concolor (assembly GCF_028749965.1). Taxonomy (NCBI): domain Eukaryota; kingdom Metazoa; phylum Chordata; class Mammalia; order Carnivora; family Felidae; genus Puma; species Puma concolor. The sequence goes on along the minus strand of NC_141675.1, from coordinate 83,885,526 downwards.
GGTAAAGTTGCAAATGGCATGAATGTTATTTTGTCCAACCCTTCATCTGATATTTAAAACCTGAATCCAGAAAAAAAAAAAGATATGGCTGATATTTAGTGGTAGGTAAGGATAAGAAACCAGAAATGAGAAGGGGAAAAAAAAACATTTGAAAGTTACACATGTGTTATGGGATTTCGTGGGGAGATGGTAATGGCAGGTTTTTTTTTTTAAATGTTTATTCATTTATTTTTGAGAGAGAGAGAGAATGATCAGGAGCGGGTAGAGAGTGGGGAGGTGAGGAGAGAGAGAGAATCCCAAACAGACTCAATGCTGTCAGTGCAGAGCCCAATAGGGCTTGATCTCACGAACTGTGAGATCATGACCTGAGCTGAAACCAAGAGTCAGATGCTTAACCGACTGCTACCCAGGCACCCTAATTTCTTTGATCTCTTGGGAGCTATGTTTTTAAATGTTTATTTATTTATTTTGAGAGGGAGAAAGAGAGAGTATGTGAGCTGGGGAATAGCAGAGGGTGGGGGGGAGAATGAGAATCCCAAGCAGACTCCACGCTGACAGCACAGAGCCCAATGTGGGGCTTTATCTCACCAACAGTGAGATCATGACCTGATATTGATGACAGTTTTTGAAGAACTATATAAATCTTTAGACAGGATGAGGGAAGACATCTCTCTCATGACACATAATTATCTTTATAGCATTAATATAAAAGACTTGTCCTGAAAGGGACAAATATTTTAAAAGACTGAGAGCAGTATGATAGGCCTCTGAGAGGCCGGGGAGCTGGTGACCACAACTCAGGTCTTCTCAGTAGTGTGCGTGGTTTCTCTTTGTAAAGTGGGAATGACCATCACCTTTTGCGAGAAGATGAAAAAAAAGTGATGAGGTCTCTGTTGATATTTGATCATCTTTGGCAAGTATCTAACCCTTTCAAATCTTCAGAGAATCAAAGGTAAATTATAGAGCTGGCAGGAATATTAGAATTCATCATTCATGCTCAATGTAGGAAACTAATCTATCTTGTGGATTAATATTAAACTTCTCATTAATTTTTGTCTCTTCTATCCTTGCTCTTGGTAGTAAGTAAGCTCTATTGGAGCCAAAGTCTATGTTTAGTAAACCTTTATGGCCTTCAAGGATAACAACAGCTAATACTCAGTATATTTTTGCTATTATTGCTGTGTATGAAAGCACTGCTATTTTTACTTTTATTATTACAGAAGGTTGGTGTTTGGAAAACACTTAAGAATCTGGTGTAATTCCTATATTTTGCAGTGGAGACTGAATCTAGGAAAGAGGACTATGTAAGTTTATGTATCTGTATAGCTGCAGAGCATAAACTGAATTTAGATATACAAGCTTTGTTTATCTCCCAGTCCAGAACACTAAATTTTAAAGTAAACAATTTTATTAGAAAAATCCACATATAGTTTTTTTATTAAGACATAAATGACATATACCATTTGTATAAGTTTCAGGTGAACAACATAATGATTTGATAGTTGTACGCACTGTGAAATGATCCCCACAAGATGTTTAATTACCATTTTCCATACAAGTTACAATTTTTTTCTTGTGATCAAAACTTTCAAGATTTACTCTCTTAGCAACTTTCAGATATGCAATACAGTATTATTGTACAGTCACCATGCTGTACATTCCATCCCCATGACTTATTTCTTTTATAACTGGAGGCTTGTACCTCTTGACCCCTTTTGTTCATTTCACCCACCCTTCAATCTTCCTCCTCTCTGGCCACTATGAATCTCTTCTCTGTATCAATGAATTTTGTTTTGTTTTGTTTTTTAGACTTCACATGTAAGTGGAATCATATAGTATTTGTCTTTTTTCTGTCTGATTATTTCACTCAGCTTAATACCCTCAGGGTCATTCCATGTTGCCACAAATGGCAAGATTTCATTCTTTTTTTTTTTTTTTTTTTAATGGCTGAGTAGCATTCTATTGTATACATATACTACATTTTATTTATGTATTCATCCATTACATTTAGGTTGTTTCCATATTTTGGCTATTGTAAATAATGCTGTGTGAACATAGGGGTACAGATATCCTTTTGAATTAGTGTTTTCAGTTTCTTTGGATGAATACCCAGAAGTGGAATTGCTGGATCATATGGTAGTTTTATTTTTAGTTTTTTGAGGAACCTCTATATTGTTTTCCATAGTGGCTGTACCAATTTACAGTCCCACCAACAGTACACGAAGGTTCTCCTTTCTCTACATTCTTACCAACGTTTGCTATTTCTTGTCTTTTTGATAATAGCCATTCTAAGAGATGTGAGGTGATAGCTTATTTTGGTTTTGATTTGTATTTCCCTGGTGATTAATGATTTTGGACATCTTTTCATGTGTCTGTCAGACATCTGTATATCTTCTTTGGGAAAACTATTTAGATCCTCTGCCTAATTTTTAAGTAGATTGTGTTTTTGTTATTGACTTGTATGAGTTATTTACATATTTTGGATAATAACCCCTTATTTGACATATTATTTGCAAATTATGCAAATATTTCTCCCTTTCAGTAGGGTGCCTTTTCATTTTGCTGATGGTTTCCTTTCCTGTGAAGTTTTTTTTAGTTTGATGTAGTTCTACTTGTTTATTTTTATTTTTGTTGCCTTTGCTTTTGGAGTCAGATCCAAAAAATAATATATTGCCGAGATTGATGTCAAGGAGTTTACTGTCTGTGTTTTCTTCTAGCAGCTTTATGATTTCAGGTTTTACATTGAAGTCTTTAATCCATTTTGGGTTAATTTTTGTATATGGTGTAAGATACTAATCTATTTTCTTTCTTTCTTTTTTTTTTTTTTGCATGTGACTGTCTAGTTTTCCCACCACCATTTCTTGAAGAGCCTGTCCTTTCCCCATTGTATATTCTTGCCTCCTTTGTCATAAATCAGTTGACCATATATAGCATGGGTTTATTTTTGAGCTTTTTGTTCTGTTCCATTGATCTGTGTGCCTGTTTTTATGCCAATACCATACTATTTTGATTACTATGGCTTTGTAATATAGTTTGAAATCAGGGAGCATAATGCTTCCAGCTTTGTTATTTTTTCTCATGATTTCTTTGGCTGTTCAGGATGCTCTGTGGTTTCATGGAAATTTTAGAATTGTTTTAGAATTGTTTGCTCTATTGTTTGGTGAAAAATGTCATTGGAATTTTGATAGGGATTGCGTTGAATCTATAGATTGCTTTGGGTATTATGGACATCTTAACAATATTAATCCCTCCAATTCATGAGCATGGAATGTCTTTTCATTTATTTGTGTCTTCTTCAATTTCTTTCATTATTGTTGTAGTGTTCAGTGTACAGATCTTTCTCCTCCTTAGTCAAACTTATTCCTACGTGTATTATTCTTTTTGATACAATTGTAAATGAGATTATTTTCTTAATTTGTTTTTCTGATATTTTATAGTTAGTATATAGAAATACAACATTTTTTAAATTTAAATTTTAGTTAACATACAATGCAATATTGGTTTCAGGAGTAGATTTCAGGGATTCGGCGTTTGCATATAACACCCAGTGCTCATCACAAATACTTTCCTTAGTATCCATCGTCCATCTAGCCCATCTCCCATCCACCTCCATCCACCAACCCTCAGTTTGGTCTCTGTCATTAAGAGTCTCTTGAGGTTTTGTTTCCCTCTCTTCTTTTTGTAAAAATGTTGTTTGTGTACTCTGCAGCTTTAGTGAATTTATTAGTTTTTACAGCTTTGTGTGGAGTCTTTAGGGTTTTCTATAAATAATATCATGTTGTCCATATATAATAACAGTTTTACTTCTTTTTTTCCAGTTTCTTTTTCTTGCTTAATTACTATGGCTAGGACTTCCAATACTATGTTAAATAGAAGTGGTGGGGGTGGGCATTCTTGTCTTGTTCCTGATGATAGAGGAAAGGCTTTCAGCTTTTCACTGTTCAGTGTGATGCTGGTTGTGGGTTTGTAATATACGGACTTTTTTATGTTCTGATTTCTCTATACCCACTTTTACTGAGAGTTTTTATCATAAATGCATGTTGAATCTTGTCAAAAATTTATTCTGCATCTATTGAGATAATGATATGATTTTTATCCTTTTTTTGTTTATGTGATAATATTACATTTATTTATTTATTTATTTATTTATTTATTTATTTTTTTTTTTTTTTAACGTTTATTTATTTTTGGGACAGAGAGAGACAGAGCATGAACGGGGGAGGGGCAGAGAGAGAGGGAGACACAGAATGGGAAACAGGCTCCAGGCTCTGAGCCATCAGCCCAGAGCCTGACGCGGGGCTCGAACTCACGGACCGCGAGATCGTGACCTGGCTGAAGTCGGACGCTTAACCGACTGCGCCACCCAGGCGCCCCAATATTACATTGATTTATAGATGTTGAATGATTTTTACATCTCTGGAATAAATTCCACTTGATCATGGTATATGATCCTTGTAATGTATTGTTGAATTCAGTTTGCTAAATCTCCTCACTAGTAATCAGTTCATTCAGGTTTTCTATTTCTTCATAATTCAGTTCTGGAAGATTATATGTTTCTAGGAATTTATCCATTTCTTTTAAGTTGTCCAATAAGTTTGCATATAATTGCTCATAATAGTGTCTTGTGTTCCTTTGTGTTTTTTGGTATGAATTGTAGTGTCTCCTTTTTCATTTCTGGTTTATTTATTTGAGGCTCCTCTCTTTTTTTTCCTAGTGTAGCTAAAGCTTTGCCAATTTTATCTTTTAAAGAACTAGCTCTTACTTTCATTGATCTTTCCTATTCTTTTTAGTTTCATCCTATTTATTTATGACCTCATATTCTTATTTCCTTCCTTCTACTAACTATGGCTTCATTTGTTCATTGTTCTCTTAGGAACAGATTGTAAAGTCAGGTTGTTTATTTGAGATTTTTCTTATTTCTTGAGGTAGGCCTGTATCTCTATGAAATTCCCTTTTAGAACTGCTGATGGTATGTTTGTATTTCCATTTGCATGTGTCTCAAATTATATATATTTTAAATTTATCCTTGGATTGCTTTGTTGACTCATCAATTGTTTAGTAGTATGTTGTTGAATTTCCACGTTTGTGATTTTTCCAGTTTTCTTCTTATAATTGATTTCTAGTTTCATATTATTGTGGTTAGAAAAGATGCTTGATATGATTTTAATCCTTTTAAATTTATTGAGACTTATTTTGTGGTCTAACATATGTTCTATCCTGGAGAATGTCCCTTGTGCACTTGAGAAGAATGTGTATTTTGCTGCTTTTGGATTGAATATTTTGTATATGTCTGTTAGATCCATCTGATCTAATGTGTTGTTCAAGGCCAGTGTTTCCTTACTGATTTCTGTATGGATGGTCTATCCTTTGTTGCAAGTGCAGTATTAAAATCCCCTATTATAATTGTATTGCTGACAATTTTTCCATTTTGTTCTATTAATTGATTTATATATGTAGGCGCTCTTATCTTGGGTATATATTTACAAATGTTATATCTTCTTACAAATGTTATCATTATATAATGTCCATCTTTATCTTTTATTTTTTATTTTACAGTCTTTGTTTTCAAGTCTATTTTGTCTGCTGTAAGTATAGCTACCCCAGTTTTCTTTTGATTCCCATTTGCATGAAATATCTTTTTCTATCCCTTCATTTTCAGTCTGTGTGTATCCTTACATCTGAAGTGAGTCTCTTGTAGGCAGCATATAGATGGGTCTTGTCTTGCCTTTTTTCTTTTATGCATTTAGCCATTCTATCTCTTTTGATCGGAGACTTTAGTCCATTTACATTTAAGTAATTAATGATAGATATGTACTTATTGCCTTTTCGTTCATTGTTTTCTGGTTGTTTTTGGCTACTCTCTGTTCTTTTCTTCCTCTCTTGTTTTTTTCCCCCTGTAGTTTGATGACTTTCTTTAGTGTGATGCTTAGATTCCTTTCTCATTATCTTGTCTTTTTTAAAGTTTATTTATTTTGAGAGACAGAGAGAGTGAGTGGGGAAGGTCCGGAGAGGAGGGAAAGGGAGAGAATCCCAAGCACTAACAGTGCAGAGCCTGATGTGGGGCTTGAACTCACAAACCGTGAGTTTGTGACCTGAGCCAGAACCAGGAGTCAGATGCTTAACCAGCTGAGCCACCAAGGCGCCCCTCTCATTATCTTTTGTGTATGTAGGTTTTTGCTTTGTGGTTACTGACTGACTCACATATAATAACATATAATAAATAAATAAATAAATAAATAAATAAATAAATAAATAAATATTTATTTATTTATTAACAAATTAAGTTTCAGCACATTTTAAAAACTCCACATTTTTATCCACTGCATGTTTCTGTTTTTCATGTCACATTTTACACCTTTTTGTTTATCCCTTAACTAATTATTAGAGTTATTTTTACTATTTATCTCTTTTAACTTTCATATTAGCTTTGTAAGTGATTCATCCACTACTTTTACTGTATTTTTACCTTTACCAGCAAGATTTTTACTTTCACATGTATTCTTGTTTCTAATTAGTGTCCTTTCTTTTCAGCTTAAAAGAGTCTCCTTAACATTTTTTTGTAAGGCCAGTTTAGTGGTGATGAACTCCTTTAGCTTTTGTTTTGTGGGAAACTATCAGTCTTTCAATTCTGAATAATAACCTTGTTGAGTAGAATATTCTTGATTGGAAATTTTCCTTTTTAGCACTTTGATTTTATCATCCTACCCATTTCTGACCTGCAAAAGTTTCTGCTAAAAAATCTGGTGATAATCATATGGGAGTTCCCTTGTATATAACAAATTGATTTTCTTGCTGCTTTTAAGATTCTCTCTTTAACTTTTCCCATTTTAGTTGTTGTGTGTTTTGGTGTGGACATTTGGGATATTTTTATTTGGAACTCTCTGGGTGTCCTGAATCTGGATGTCAGTTTCCTTCCTCAGGTTAGGAAAGTTTTCAGCCATTATTTCTTCAAATAGTTTTCTATCCCTTTCTCTTTTTTCCATCTGGAATCCCTACAGTGTGAATGTTATTCTATTTGATGTTGTTTCATAGGTCCCTTAAGTTATCTTCACTTTTTAAAATTCTTTTTTCTTTTTGTTGCTCTGTTTGGGTGAGTTCTACTGCCCTTGTCTTCCAGATCACAGATCCTTTTTTCTGCTTCATCTAGTCTACTGTTGAATGCCTCCAGTGTATTTTTCATTTCAGCTATTGTATTGTTGATCTCTGTGACGCCTGTTTGGTACTTTCTTATATTTTCTATCTTTTTGTTGACATTTTTACTGTGTTCATCCATTCTTCTCCTGAGTTTGGTAAGCATCTTTATGACCATTACTTTGAACTCTTTTTCAGGTAAATTCCTTATCTCTGTTTCCTTAATGTACCTCCCTCCCCAACTGCCCCCCCCCCCCCCCCCCCCCCGGCCAGTGTGTGAGCTTGTTCTTTTTTTTGGAACATATTTCTGGTTCTTCGTTTTTCTTGACTCCATGCGTTTGCTTCCATGTATTAGGCAAAAACAGCTACCTCCAGTCTTAAAGGAGTCGCTTTGTGTAGGAGATGAACTTTAGTTTTCAAACTTGCCCTAGTTGTTGGTTGTCCCTCAAACTTTTGTGAATGTCTAAGTCGCCTGATATATTTTTAATAGGTCTTAGTTGTAGAAGGTGTGCCAACATCTGTCAGTGTTCCAAAGGGAGAGATCTCAGCCAGCATGTAGTTTTAAGCTGATTGGAAGCTGGACCCTTAGACAGCAGCTTTTAAAATATGTAAATATATACCGTCCTATAGGAGCACAATCGTAAAGTAGACTGGCCTCTAGACCAGGCAATATTGAGGTGTCTTCTTGTTGACAGTTATAAAAATCAGGGCTTCAGACAAGTGTATAAGCTCTTCTCTGGTAGGCACTGGCAAGATATAGCACAATTAAGGAAGAGTGCAAAGATGGCATCCTCTTGGTCTACATTCCCTACATTCCCTCTGGATATGTGGCAAACCTGAAACTTGCCCCTTAGGCTGATGCTCCAGGCCAAGTAAATAGGCCTTTTGCGTAGGAGGACTGGGAGTATGTTTCAGTCGGCTGTCTGTATGGTGCCTGGGCGGGGTAGCCTGCCAAGAACTATCTCTCTGATTGTTTCAGTTCCATGGGGCCCAGAAACTCAGCCCTCCCTGGCCACCAGAGCCAGGTGCTCAAGGGCTGTCCCCTGTGTGGACTGTGCATGCCTACAGGCTTTAGTGAGACAACAGGAGAGCTGGGGGTCATCTACCAGTAGGGGAACGGGAAAGCACAGGGATGGGGCATGCCCACAAGCTTGAGCAATGCAACATGCCTTCACCGGCATGAGCAAGGTAGAGAGTGCAAAAATGGTGCCCAGCAGCATCTCTGTCCCTGAGAAGAGTGCCAGTGGGTCCCTGCCCCTCTGGCAGATTCTTTAAGATCAGCAAATGAATCTCCTTCACATATGGTCCAGGCTCTTTTATAACTGTTGCCTCTGTGCTGGGTCCTGGGGTAAGTGAGCCTGTGTGTGAACACTTTAAGAGCAGAATCTCAGTTCTCTACAGTCCTTTGAGTCTTCTGGACACAAGCCCTGTTGGTTTTCAAAGCCAGATATTCTGGGGGCTTGTCTCCTTGGTGCATATCCCAAGGGTTGGAGTGCATGATGTGGGTCATGAACCTCTTGCTCCTCAGGGAGAAACTTTGTATTTGTGAGAAACATCCTGATTCTGGGTCACCATGACAGGAAGTTTTTTGGCAAGACCATGTCTCTGCCTCTCCTAGTGGTCTTGATGTGGCCATTTTATCCTTTGTTGTAGAGGAGCTATTCAGGTAGTTTTCAGGTCTTTTTGAGAAGGAATTGTTCTGTATGTGGTTGTAGATATGGTATGTCCATGGGCGGAGGGGAGTTCAGCGTCTTCCTATGCTGCCATCTTGAACTGCTCTCCTTCATATATATTGTTGTGATGAGCAACTGCATTGCCTGAGATTCAATACTTTAGAAACCCCATTACTAATTAATTAGGTAATTGATTAAAAGATTTATTTATTCATTTGCCAGTTGTTCTTGAGACCTATAATATGCTAAGCACTGGTCTACAGAGAAAAGTGAAGAAAACCAACAGAATTTCCTGATTTCATGAGGTTTGTCTTTTGTGATAGGGGAGAAACTACCAAATGAGTAAAACATTTAATGTCAGATATTAAAAAGTACCATGAAAAAAAAAGCAGGAAATATGGGTAGAGAAATGCTAGGAGACATTGAAGGGTTTATTTTGAATTTTGATTAAGTGGGTCATGGAAGGCCTGAACGAAGAGGTGACATTTGGACAAGGACCTGAATTAGGTAAGGAATAAAGCCATGCAAGCAAAGGAACAACAAATACAAATCCTCTGGAGGTGGGAATGTGCCTGGCAGGTTTGCTGAGCAGTAAGGAAATCTGTGGGGTCAGTGAAAGAGAGAGTGCTGGAGGTGAGGTTTGGTGAGGCCAACGTACATCTTCATCCTCATGCCCCATTTCTCCTGACTAGTGGATTCCATCACAGTGTAAATCTCAGATGCGCAAGAGAACACCCCCTAGACAATTCGATCCACCCTTTCCTTTGCATGAAGTGCTTTCTGCCATAACTAGTTCCTTCAGACAATTAACAGTTGGGTCTGTAGGGTTAACAATGAATGCTCTGGAATTTTGAGATGGGCATTGACCTGTGAATGCCCTTGTATCCCAGAAATTTGGGACAGTACCAATAATTTCCCCTTGGAAAATATAAACATCTCTTCTGATATGGCAAGAGCCTCACATTGCTAATGGAGGAGACAGAAATGTAAACGAGTTCGCAAGGGGTGAAATCCTGTGTGCACCTGTTTCTAAAAGCAACGTGAATCCAATGGATACCTCTGGAGAAACTGCTGGGGATCCAGAGCCTGTTTCATTTTTAAAAGAGCTTGTTTTCCACAAGGTTCCTCAGGCTCCTTCAACACACACACACACACACACACACACACACACACACACACAGTAACCTTTGGGAATTCATTGCATTGCTAAATCATGGCATAAGCCTGCTGCCTTCTGGAAAAACCTAATCCCACTGCTCTGTCAGTGGGAGAAGACAGCCCTTGGGCTGGAACCAACTGCACTGAGAATAAACTGAGAGGTAGGAAAGGGGAGGGAAGCCCTTAAAAACAGGTTCAGATCATTGGCAGAAACAACTCTAGGAAATGCTGTACTGAAGTAGACCCACAGAAAGCACCTATTCCTATTATTGCTAATCATAATAGCTTTCCTTAATACATGGCACTTTAAATAGTATTTCCCTTTCCCTTGACTCGTTCAGTCTCCTCCATAATCTATATGGCCTTGTTATCAAAATGAATTCTACAAACCAGCAGATCTGTGTCACCCAGGAGCTTGGTAGAAATGCCCCACCCAGACCTACTGAGCTAGAATTTGCGTTTACTAAGCCCCTTAGCCCTGTAAAGTTGAAGAAGTGTTGTTATAAGTTACCTAGGACAATCATTTCTCCTCATTACAGTAAGGAAATGGAAGATCAGCATGGTTGGGTGACTGAGGCAAGGTCACCCACTTGAGCAATAGGGAAGTTGAACTCATGGTCAGGCTTTATGGCTCCTGATCCAGCAGGGTCCCAACTGCAGTCACTTCTTCTCACACCATGATCCCTTTGTGACTTACCCTTGATGTGCTAGCTTTTGAAAGAAAAGCAACCCTTCTTTCCTGAGCCTGTACTATCACCTTCTCTTATTTTCTTCACCAGCTGTCTTGGGCCCCTTCCTTGTCTGCTTGTTGGTTCCAGAAATGCAAACACCTTGGAAAGCTCTGCAGCATTGCCCACGTGGAGCCAATAATGAGTGAATCTGATAAGAAATGCTGGCATCAGTCACTTGCACTGGACTTCTCTGCAAAAACTTGCCAGCTTCATTAAAAGAAAGGGGTAAAACTTGGAGCAAGACAATGAAGGGAACACAGCTGGGAGATTCTGATGAGTGCAAATGGGTTTTTCCGCTCTTGCCCATGGTTATAAGACAACAGATGATGCTTGGTTTAGTAGCACAGAAAAATATGTGTATGAAGTTCTCTTATGTTGGGGCACCTGGGTGGCTTAGTTGGTTGAGCGTCTGACTTTGGCTCAGGTCGTGACTTCATGATTTGTGGGTTCAAGCCCCATATTGGGCTTTCTCTCTCTCTTCCCTCTCTTTGCTCCCCCCACCCCTGCTTGCATGCTCACTCTCTCAAAAATAAATGAATATTTAAAAAATTAAAAAAAAATAATGTTCAATTGTGTCTGCAGAGAGATTTCCAGCCACCATTTTTCAGGGCTTACTACAGTTTTGAAAATGTTAGCATTCCCGTTTGAAGGATATAAAATTATGCTTAGGGGGTGCTTGGGTGGCTCAGTCGGTTAAGTATCAGGCTCTTGATTTCATGTCAGGTCATGATCTCATGGTTCGTGCCCTCAAGCCCATGTTAGTCTCTGTGCTGACAGTGTGGAGCCTGCTTGGGATGCTTTATCTCCTTCCTCTTTGCCCCTCCACCTGTGTGCTCTGTCTCTCAAAATAAATAAAATAAACTTTAAAAAAACACTATGTTTAGATGTCACCTAGATGACACTTAAAAAGTGAGTATTCTTTGCTGACATATTGACCTGATAGGTAAAACTGAGTCTGGTGGGTAAACAGTGCTTTATCTATACGAATCATGTTCTGAGTGAAGAAAAATTCTAACAGAATCTTAAAGGTGATTCATAGATCCTGAGCTATAATTCTTTAAGTAATTGAAGCTTACTAATCTCAAATTGAATCTTCATATTTTGTTAGTTAATTTTTTCAGTGACAAATGATTTACCTCCTGTGAACCTACTATGTGTGCATAAAGTTCAATTGTAGTAGGTGGTAGGAAGGACTCAGTGATGAATGAGATCCTCTCAGGGCCTGCAGATTAATGGAATACACATATATGTAATAGGATAAACTATAATGGGAGACAAAGCGACATTCCTCTTCCCCCTCAAAGAATAAAGGCTCAATCCAGGAGGGGGCATTTGTGTTCTTTCTGGACAGAAGGCAGGCACTGGGCATTCAGAATCTCCAGAGTAGGGAAGGTCACAGGGTGAGCAGAGACAAGAAGAAAATGCAGGTTTGTATTTGGAACAGCAAATGAACAGTGTATTGAATGTGGCTTGTTACCTACTAACTCAGACGCAAAAGAAATCTGCCTTTCTCTTCTTCCAATTAAATCAGCCTAAATTGGACTTTGATGCTCCATGCCTGGTGGTAATTCATTATCGGGTCTTACTGCCTTTTCCAGATGGAATCAAGGGCCTTACCCGGGTCTGATGAGCCCCAGAGCGTTTGTGGTCATTGACCACTGTTATGGAGGACTTGCCATGCCTGAGGCATGCACATCTTTATTGCTATCAAGAGATCTTCTTGTCTTGGGTTCTGCTCCCCAGAGTACTGCTCTTTGCCTCTATCCTGCTTCCGCATCAGCACTCTCCTCCAAATGTCTTTAGTCCTGAGGGAACATCATCCCCTCTCCCCATCTAGATGTTCTAAGGAGACCCATTTCATAGTCTCCTCAATGATTTCATTCTTTTCCAAGAGCTAAGACCTTCAGATAGCTTCTGTTTTCCTCACCAGAAAAAATCCCTGAGTCAAGGAAATACTACTTTAAGTGACCTACTTCAAATAGCAAAGGAAAAGGAGAACAGATGTAAGTTAATATTTTAGTAAACAGCTGCATCATGTTCAGAGTACCTGGGGCATAAGGTGGTGAAGGACAATGGTGGGGTCACCCTGGATCCTTCACTGTGGGGAGAGGGAGGGGCAGGGGCATCTTCCATTAACTCCGGTGACTTTCCTAAGGTCATATAGGCCTACGTTGTGGTCTGATCCCAACTTTCCCACCCCTTTCCTCATATATGAACTTGCCTCTACCTGTGCCTTTCTTCCCTCCTCCTTGCTCAGAACAAAGGTTGACTCTTCATTCTAAGCTTATCAACCTTTACCCTGGGTCCTGTCACCTTCTGTGTCTTGTGGGATGCTGTGTTGGCACCTTCTTGTGTCTCTGGTTTTTTATCCTCTCTCTCTGCTGACTTCTCAGCTTATCAACGTGCTCAAGTCTATCCTATTTAAAAACAAACTCAGCCCATCAAAAGTCATTCTCTTTACCCCCCACCTCTTTCTAGCTCTTTCCTCTACTTTCTTCACAAAATCTGATTGTGCCACAGACTTGCCTCCAGGACTCAGGGGCCCCTGAAAACAGCCTGTGCAGCTCCAGTCTTGGAGACAGATGGGTTCTGCCACTTATGGTATGTTCTAGAAAAATAGATCATAAGCCTTTCTAAGCTTTAAGTTCTTCATTTCTAAAGCCATCATAGTGGGGCCAACCTTGAAGTATTATTGTCAGGTTCCAGTAAAATGCAGATAAACTATTAAATACAGCAGTTTTTGTATATGTAACAAGCACTAAAGATATGGCAGTACTGTTATTGCTCACACATATTGCACCCTTGTCCTGAGCACCTACTGTTCCCTGTCATATCCCTCCAGTTTACTTGGCAAATTCCTGTTCTTCCTCTAGTACTGTGCCCTGTAGTAATTAATACCTGCCCCTATCGCCTTCCCTTCCATTCCCCCAGTCCATTTTGCTCTGGCTGTTGTCTCATGGTACCAAAGAAGTTGTCTTATGTTTGTAGAATCTTCTGTTTCCCTCTCAACACTCCTCTCAGAGCTCCTTGAGGTCAGAGGCTATGGCTTAAATCTCCTATGTCCACATCCTCATTCAGGACATGACATGTTGTGAATACTCAAATGCTCAGTGCTCATTGAATTTAATTTTATTTCACACACTTTCACACACACACACACACACACACACACACACAGTATTTACTATGAGGCAGACACTTTAGAAATAATTAGTTTGTTAATAACAATACTGTGAGACGGGCCCTATTATCTTCATTCTGTAGATGAGGAAACTGAGTCACAACAAGTTAAGTTACCCGAGGCCACATAGCAAGTTAAGTAGAAGAACTGAGATTTGAACCCAGGCCATACGCCTCATTTGTGTCCAGGTTTAATACTATCTAACCTGGGATAATATTATATACCTTGTCTGTTGCAAGGATCATCATGGAGACCATGAAAGATATGTGAACTTTTTAAATTACAAAATGTTGAATGCATAAGGGAGTTGAGTTCTTTGATTCCTGTTAAAAGTGCTTTATAAAGGTATGTCATGATAATGACTAAAAAAAAGGGCATCATAAATGTAACACTTTATGGAAATGTGATTTGTCAAAATACTTTTTACCTTAATTTTTAATTATTGAAAGAAGAAGCTACTATTCATATTTTCTTTTCCATCAAAGGAAAGCAAAAAGTGGAAAATAGTTTAACATATGTCACCTCTGGAGTGGGGTCCTACAGTCATTTTTCTGCAAGGATCAATTCTGCTTGTGAGCAGCTGTTTAGAGCAGATGAACTTCCTAAAATGGCCCTGGAGAGAAAAAAGCAAACAGGCAGCTGCTTGGCCTTTTTCTAAATGAAAAAACAAATCACGATCAGTTGGTCTTGATTGGCATGGGGCAGAGTCGAGGAGTCTTTGATCAGTTTTTATAACATATCACCCGTGATGATTACTCACTTCTCACCGACATTATATACCACAGAGCTGGTGGTCTGATGTAGGTTTCCATTTTAGCTTCATGAACACAGTCAGCTGTGGACAGGATGTGCTGTGCTGTGCCAGTGGTGACCTATGGGGAGAAGCAATCCAAAGGGTTCCTTGGTGTTTCTGCAGATTACCTGTGTTAGGATTTCCTGGAAAGCTTGAATCATGCAGATTTATTGGACTCAACTTGGACCTACTAATTCAGAATCTCAGGGTGAGGATCCCAAGATGTTGCCTAGAGAGCAATCACCCCCAAGGTGACTCATAGAACACACAATTTGAATATTGCTGTCTTAGTAAGCTTAGGCTGCCGTAACCCAATACCATAGATTGAGTGGCTTATATAACAAACATTTATTTCTCATAGTTCTGGAGGCTGGGAAGTCCAAGATCAAGGTGCTAGCAAGGTTTGGTTCCTGTGAGGTCTTGCTTTCTGGCTTGTGGATTACCACCTCCTCACTACACAGCCACATGGCCTTTCCTTGGTGCAACAGCATGAGAGATAAAGAGATAGATATGTGGAGTGGGACAGGGAGCAGGTAGCAGTCTGTCTGTCTTCTTCAAGGGCACTAATCCCATCATGAGGGCCTCACTTTCATGTTTTTATCTAAACCCAATTACCTGCCTAAACCCTATCTCCAAATACCATGCCATTGGGGGTTAGGGCTTCAACACTTGAATTTGGGAGGGACACAACCACTGAGGTAGGATTGTGGTCTTTAATAGTCATGGATGATGAAAATGGCTGTAGAACTTAGTTTGACCTTTCCAAAAAGAATGCCAGATTCTCTCCTTTTTGCTTCTAGTGGTGATAAATTAATTGATGTTTATAACTGCACACAGGAGCTTAGAGATTGAGTTTGCCTTAGAACAAAAAGATACTCTGAAATTTATTTTGGCTCAGTTGTATCAGT
Source organism: Puma concolor (assembly GCF_028749965.1). Classification (NCBI taxonomy): domain Eukaryota; kingdom Metazoa; phylum Chordata; class Mammalia; order Carnivora; family Felidae; genus Puma; species Puma concolor. Next base: position 83,869,951 of record NC_141675.1, on the reverse strand, counting down.
GATTTCAATTCTGTCCCTTGTGCCTGTAGGAAGGAAAAAAAGAAATGAATTTTATGGATGGCCAACATTTGGACTGCTTGAGAATGATAAAAATAAGCCCCACAGAGTAGTGGTTAAAGAGATGATGTATTAGGCAGGGCTTTAGTCAACTCCTAAATGATGGCTGCTACCCCCTAGAATTTTTTTTCAAACTTTGTAACAGCTGCTTAATATAGCAGGGGAACGTTTCTTTTTAAAGCCCTGTTAGGAGGTGCTAGTGCAGATAAATGTGTCCTCTTTGACATCTCGAAGAAGTTTTCATGTCATTCATCACACAAAGATCACCATGATGTTATAAGAGGATGGCAGCAGCTGATCTCTTGTGATCATGTAACACTTAGGATCTGCTGCTGCCAGAGCACAGCACCAACTGTATGTCAGAGACCACTGTGGGTGTGTGGGGTCTATTCATTTGTCTAAGGACATATGCAAATTATAATTATTGTCCAACAGGTGTATCACAAGCAACACTGCAATTTCTGACGCTAACCGCCTGCAGTTCACATCCATTCCACAGGTTAGGGCATAGTCTCCAACAAGACTGTCTTGGGGTTCCCCGGGACACCTTCACTTCTAACCAACTGGTTACAAATTCAGAGGGTCTTCCCATGACACCTTTCAGATTTAGATAATTTGCTAGAACAACTCACAGAATTTAGGAAAGCATTGCTGTTTGGCTTATAGCTTTATTATAAAGGATCTAAATCAGGAGCAAATGAAGAGACTCATAAGACTAGGTCTGAGAGGATCCCAAACATGGAGCTTCCTGGCAGTCTTTCTGTAGGATCAGAAATGCCACCCTCCTGGCATATTGGTGTGTTCTCCAGTGAAGAGGCTTACCTGAGCCTAAGTGTCCAGAGTTTTTAATTAGGTTTTCATTACTGAGGCATGATTGATTGAAACACTGATCATATGAATGACTTATTCTCCAGCTTCCCTCTCCTCTTGAACTGTACCTCAAAGTCCTAACCCTCTAATCACTTAGTTGGTCTTTCTGGAACAGCCAGCTCCAGTCATGAGTTATTGCCTTAGCTTAAACTCAGATGTAGTTCAAGGGCCCACCGTGAATAACAAAGGCATTCTTATCATTTGGAAAATTCCAGGGGTTTAGCACATCCATGACAGGAACCCAGGGCAAAGACCAGACCCATTCTTTATCATACAATACCCTAATTTCCAGAAAATTATGTTTTAGATGAAATAAGTCTTAGTCAGTGGAACCTCATCTATTATTGAGGGAAGAATGAAACTTAGAGCTGAGTTAGTCCCAACCTCTCCCTTGAGAGATGAGGAAACAAGTCCTGAGGTGAAGGACATCATCCAAGACTGTAACTAGTAAACATTAGAGATGGAACTGAAATCGGACCAGGTTTGGGTTTTCTTGCCTCAGGGCCAGAGATTTGAAACCAGGGTGGACAATGCCTTACAAGATCTACATTTATGTGAGAAAAAAAAAAGGGAAGGGGTTGGAGAGAGGTGGGGAAGAGAAAACACACATGTTTGTGTGCACTCAAACACGTGTGTGTTAAGGAGCTCATAGTAGAGGTTGTCGGACGTCTGCTGTTCACCTTGCTTGCTCCAGGCTGCCACCTGGTTCATGAAGGGCTTTCTAGACCACTGCTGGAGGAGTTACTGAAACATAAAGCTTGGGGTGTGTGTTACCATTTCTCCTGACCTAGCGAAACCTTGTTCTATAAAAAAAAAATCAAGACCTTGGCTTTTGGCTTTGTTCTGACTCTTGATCAGCTCATGAGAAGATGAGGGGGAAACAGTCCTATTTCCCACTGTCTTAACCCCTCCATTTTTATAAAAAGAGTGGGGACAGGAATAGCATCATATGCTGGGACTGTTAGAATGTCTATGAAACATTCTGAGATTTTCTCCCCCCTGGTACAAATCAAAAGAAATGTAAAGAAAACCTGAGATCGTCATATCATAACCCTAGCCATGCCCCTCTTCTTCATTTTCTAGGCTTAGGGATGGGGCTGACTAAATGATATTTATGATGCCAAGGAGCTTGTATGGTAAGCCAGTAGGTAGTGACCATTGCTCCCTGTATCCCTTTAGTTACTTGCTTAAGCTAAAAGGAGGATTTGTATAATGCTTGGGAAAGAAAAGAAAAAGAAAAACAAAAACATGCCTTCCAGCTAGCTGACATTTTTCCTTCTTCATGAACTTTCTTTTTTCCTTTCTAAATCTTTTTGGTCAAGGAGCAACTTTTAAAAGTAGGAGCCCTCTGCTGCTAGACCTTGTATTTTGGGGGGAAGGGACAAGGGGGATGGAGACCTCTATTTAGCCCTTCTCTCTTGAAGATGTCATCTGCTCCTAGTCTCCAGTGCCTCCTGTATTCTTGTGACTTGTATGTCTCTAGTCCAGAGTTTTCTCCCCAACTTCAGACCCAAAGCACCTCAAATTTTACTGGCTCTGATGGAATTTCTCATTTTCTCCCTGATCACTCCCCTGCCCATTTTCTCAACTTGCCAAATGGGGCCACAATCTATGGGAAACTTAGGGTCATCGTCAGGAGCCCCTGCCCCCACTGACCCCATGCACCACTTTCTTAGCCCTAGTTTATTAAAACATTTTAATAATATTTTATTGTATATTAATTTTAATATACTACAGTTTTTAATAATTTTTTTTAACATTTATTCATTTTTGAGAGACAGAGATGGAGCTCAAGCAGGGGTGGGCAGAGAGAGAGGGAGGCAGAATCCAGAGCAGGTTCCAGGCTCGATGTGGGGCTCGAACCCATGAACCTTGAGATCATGACCAGAGCTGAAGTCAGACACCTAATTAACTGAGCCACCCAGGCACCCCTCTTATCTCTAGTTTAAATCATGGTGTCTCTCTGGTTCTACTCTCTCAGTTCAGACATTCATTACCTCTTACCTTGTCTCCTGAAATGGACACCTCACTGCCCATCTTCTGACAGTGCCCTTCTCGCCTCTATGATTTACAACAAAACACAGATTCTATGGTCTGGTTTGTATTGAGCTCAGTGGCATACACTCAGGAATGGCACTGGATGAATGAATGAAATGTTTGAAGAGCATTCCTGAGCTGACTACATTATTACACAGCAGATCTACTTGAGGACTTGGTCAGCTGGGCCCAGCACCAGGGCCTCATTAAATATCTTTGTGTAAATAAATTATTAGGCCCAATTTAGGGCAGACTCTAAGTCTTCCTGTTCTGTGATCCTGGTGGCTCATGAGTCTGGTCCTTAAAGATAGGGTCACTTTCTATATTATTATTATGGCTCTAGAATGGAAATACCTGGCAAATTGTGGGTGCCTTTTTTTTTTTTTGTAGACTGAATGGATGCAAGAATGCATCTCCTCATGTACTTGAGAGCTAGGAGACCCTCCGAGAAAAGTTAAAAGATTCCATTCATTTATAAATATAGAAGCTAGGGTTAAAGAGAGGGAAGGAAGTCACATTGTGAACCTGAGCTTGTCTGGATGGGCTGTTCAGATGCCTCTCACGTCCCCTGTTGGGCTTCCTGCTGTGCAATCACTGGTCTTTTCAGTTGTTGGCTTTTCTTCTGTCTGCACCAGAGCTCACCTCACAGTCTAACCTCTTTGACTCTCTCCATGTAATGACCTGAATCACCCCTGCAATAATCCTCTTCTTCACTTTCCTTTCTACCCCACCTCCCAACCTGCATCCTCGCCTGAGTCCATTTGAGTTTGTAGCCCCTCCAGCTCCCTTACCTCTTTCAACCTGGGCCCTGGGTGGAGTCTCCTGTTCCTTTTGTACCATGTCCTTCTGTAGCTGGCATCGCTCTTTCCACTTCGTTTTATGCCTGGATGTGGCAAAACTCTTCTAATCATTCCCCCCTCCCTCCAATTATTTGTTCAAAAGATTCAGAGCAGTGATGCTTATTTCCAGATGTTGCTGAGGGCCCTATGAAATCCCTCCCCTGCCATATCTCTGTTTCTGCCTTCTAAAAACTGCTTTCTTAGCAATGATGGAATAGAACACATGGGGCAACCTATTTTTTTTTTTTTTCTATTGACAGAAGAAGCCCACAGTATGGAAATCTTTTGCTAACATGGGAGCCAAAGGAAAGGTTTGCTTTTGTTATTTCCATCTTTTAAAATATGGTGTTTTACTAGCACAAGTGCACCTGATGGTGAAGGGAATGAGACAGAGAGCTTTATGCTCCTCCAGTTCAGGAAGTAATTCTTCTTCCTGAGCTGGAGGACCCACTGACCTTCTACCTCCAAAGCCCCACTGCCTGTTCAGCTGTATGGAGAAGCCACACAAATCATCTGTCATGGTTTAGAAGCTTTAGAACAATAAGATGTTTGGCCTTTAGTTTTGATCCCAGGGTGTGGTGGTCCAAGGTGTATGGGGTTGATGAGGGTTAGGGCTTTCCTGAATGAGAAGGTAAATCCAAATCTCTTTATGATCTAAAGATTGAGCTGAACTGTTTATCTTTTGGGTCAAGTCCAAGCTACTGCTTATCTTCCCACACCCCACTTTGCACATCTCACACTCCAGCCTCAGCAGATGCTCACATTCGCCGTGCAAGCCTGACCTGCCATGCTTCCTGTATTTCTGCCACATACAACCTTACTCCACTGGGATGCTTCTTACATATCTACTTATTTCCTTTTTACTTAAAATACTTATTACTCTCCAAAGCGGAGCTCTAGAACAGTGCTTTTCAAAAGCGTGGGCCCCAATCCTGCCACATTAGCCTCACCCTGGAACTTATTAAGAGTGCATATTTCAGACCCCAGCCTAGACCTCCTGAATCAGAAACTCTAGGGTGAGACCCAGCAGCCTGTGTTTCAGTAAGCCCTCCAGGAGGATTCTCAAGCATACTTGAGTTTAAGAACCAGGGCTCTTAAGTGAATTCCAGGTCCTCCTCATCCCCTGTGAGCAGTGTCAAAAGTCCTGTTATAGTGGATGTAGGAAGCTGAAACTGCACTGGCTTTCAGGAAGGCCCTGGATTCTGTATCATGCCATGGACCTGACCCTGTTTTCATTCATTTCGTGTATCTATGGAGAAAATCTTACTAAACTCAAGGACATACGGTGGGCTTTGGGGAAATTTCAAGCATGGCTCCGCTATGAATTTTGCACATATATGAACTGGGAGGAAAAGACGGAGGTTTAAGATTTGCCAACAACCATAAGGCAGAACACTGTTAAATGATCTAAGAGGAACTGAGAAAGTTAAGTGCAGGGAGACGGTGTTTCTTGATTGGGGTGTGGGGACACAGATGAGTCACCCCACATCAATCATTGAATGCAGGTGACAAGAGGACAAGGCCAAGAGAGGAGTAGTTCCAGACCTCAGAAAGCTCACAGAGGGGAAGATACAGCTACAGTCGGGGCTACCAGGGTGACAAGCAAGCTAGGGTGGTGGTGAAAAGTGTGAGCTCTGCAGCCAGCGTGGCTCCACCTTCTGCACCTGCTGTTCACTAGCTCCGTGAATTTGAGCGATTTACTTTACCAGTCTGTCTCTGTCTCAGTTCCTTCATCTGTAAAGAGGGAATAATCAAAGCATGTACCTCACAGAGTTGTGAAGATTAGCACACAATAGAGGAAAACCATTTGAGGCACTTAGCCTGGCACCTAGTAAGGGCCTAGTAGATGTTAGTTACGATTTCGTCGTTAAGTATTGAGATAGCAACTTGTATACAGCACACCCAGAAGAAGGAGCTCTAGTGTAGATATTCTTAGGATGTCTTACTCTTGGTAGGGCAGACCTAGAAAGCATTTCGACAGTAGGCCTAGCTGGCCCAGTAGAATGATTTCATATTGGTCAAGAATGTAGTGTTAGGCCTTAATCTGTAAATGATTCTGGTGTTTCTTCTTCGGTGAATGAGGTCTGAATCAGTCTGCACCACGCTTATGGGCCAGTGCAGCCTAATTCAGAACTGTACTGCCAGGGAGTCCACTTAGGGGACGTCCTCAGTGTAAGTCAGAAAACCTGCCAGAATCTGTCTTTGGCATCATCCACAGGCCTCTGGGAGAGGCAGCTTGCCTTAAAACACATAAAGAAAGAGTGAGGTCACATTGCATCTCTACTGGTCTGCTCTGGCACAGACCAAGTGGCTTTTTGTCAATTTCCGAACTTAGAGCTTCCTACTCTTTGGAGTCATTTGCGTCTTCCTGTTGAAAGAAAAAGAAAAAAGACTATATACTCAAGTAGCCAGTAAAATGATTAGAGAATATTACTCATAGTGAAGCAATTGGAAATACAGGTCCAAGAGTAGAGGATTCTCTCTATGTGTATATCCAAAACATCCTAGGCCAGAGCTTGGAATATATCACTTCATGTCCTAGAGTTTACCTGGTACAACATCTAGAGTTCTCTCTGGCCTGGCCTTCTTCAGGGGTGACATAAGGAATGGGGCAGAGGGGTGAAGTCATGTTAACTCATAAGTTCACAAGTTATGATAAATGCTGGACTCAGGTTTGCCTGTAGAACTGGGCTCAGTCAACTCTCAGTGGGAACTGAGGGGATTTTGTGCTGATTATCTAGAGGGTCACAGTTGGAAAGGTGAGGAAGGAGTGAGGCCACTGTTTGGCATGCCTTCTTTCTTTTTGTAATTGTTTAATGTTTATTTTAATTTTGAGAGAGAGACAGTGAGAGAGACAGAGAGAGAAAGAGAGAGAGAACAAGTGGGGGAGGGGCAGAGAGAGAGGGAGACACAGAATCCAAAGCAGGCTCCAGGATCTGAGCTGTCTGCACAGAGCCCGATGCAGGGCTTGAACTCACGAACTGCGAGATCTTGACCTGAGCCAAAGTCAGATGCTTAACTGACTGGGCCACCCAGGTGCTCCCGCCTGCCACCTTAATGTCTGTGTAAGAGTAATGGACTTTTCATAATGTCCAAAGTCAAGCCGTCTCTGTGGCACATATTTGGGTTGGGGCCAGAAAAACAGCCTATCACTACAGAATGAGCAAATCCAGACTGCAGACCAGGGACTGATTACACACTGGAGAAACTGTGTGTCTGTCCCAAACCCATTGCACTAGTTTTCTAGGGCCGTTCAAACAAAGTACAACAAACTGAGTGATTTGATCAACAGAAATTGATCATTTCATAGTTCTGGAGGCTAGAAATCCCAAGGTCAAGGTGTCAGCAGGGTTGGTTCTTTCTGAGGGAAAATCTTTTCCATGCCTTCCCCCCAGCTTTTTTATAGCTTGCTTCCTTGTCATTCCTTGGTGGGAGGAAGCCTCTGTCTCTCTCTTCATCTTCACATGGTGATTTCCCAGCATACATGTCTGTCTTCAAATTTCCCCCTTTTATAAGGATACCCATCATAGAGGATTAGGGCCCATCTTCATGGCTTCATTTTAACTTGACTTACCTTTGTAAATACCCTATCTCCAAATATGGTTACATTTTAGGGTACTGGGTGTTAAGATTTCAACATACAAATTTTTGAGAAATATGATGCAGCTCACAGGCACATATAATGAATCCACTCTAATTCAGTCCCATGCACAGTTACTTGAGAGAACTGTGTACCATGAAAGCCTGAAGCCAGCTCTGCCTCTAATTTGCAATTTGACTTAGACTCATAGTTTCTGAGGCCTCTTCCCATTCTGGGAATAGAGGGCTTGCTGTTCTCTCAGATTTCTTTCATCTCTAGTCTTCTAGGACTCTGCACCTCTTTCTCCAAAGGTCTCCTGTTCTGTCTAGGAAGTCTTATGTTGGTTAATAGCATCATGCTTACTCTTCAGGTTATAGTGGTGTGAGCTGTTTCAGGGACTGGCCCAATGGAGAATTCCAAACACCTACCACAACAGGGGACAGAGAACTGATTCATGCTTTTATTTGAACTGTCAAGAATACTTGTGAGCTTCTAGTTTTGTATATGTATGATGGGTGTCTTCATTATCCTCTAACTCCTCACATGAACAGGACTTGTCAATAGTGTAACCTCTCATCTGGTATTACCTAGGATATGTCAGCCTGAGGGGCCTGACCACCAGAGGTGGTGTCTTGGGTTTGGGACCCTATGGGAGTATGGGAGATACACACTGCTGGATCTCACCAAGTCTTCACAATCAATGTGAATGGTGAGCCACACTGCACACACCTAGATTGTTCTCACTGATCTGCTTAGCCATTCTTGAGTGCCTTGCAAAGTAGTTCCTTTTGAGGAAGGCTGAATTTCACACATTTTAGTAACCTATTTTTATATGCACATATGACCTTTGGACTCTTTATTTTTTAGTGTTATGTATGTGTATGCATACTTTATCAGAATTTTATCTATTTTACTTTATCATTAATTTTTGAGTATTGTAAGCTTACTATCTATGTGTCTTGGGCAAAACACTTTGCCTCTCCGAATATCAGATTCCTCATCTATAAAATAGGCATAAAAACCTCCATTCTGTCCCCTTCAAATGAATCAGGTGAAATGGTAGGTAATGAGCAAAGAACTTTATAGATAGACTACATATGTCCCTGTTCATACCTTTTGTCTTAGGGTGATAATCAATAGCATCTCCTTCTAGACCCAGAAGTGCCTGAGTTTGTATAATAAATTGTATGATCACCTTAGAAAATAATGAATGCAAGAATTATTGGTTTATCATACATGTCACTATATAGATGATCTTAAATCTTGGGTTCTTACATACTCTCACTTAAAAAAAGGTTAGAGACTTTTTCCTTTGCTCACTTTAAAGGACAGAAAAACTGTCTGAATATGAGCTCTACACATCCATGCCTATTCACATAATCAATGCCATGGGCCATTGTCCAGCCCAAGTGGGTGCTGATGATGCTCTGTCCCGGGAACTGTTCCATCCCTGCCAGTGCTAAGGCTGTCCACAGGCTTCGGTCACTCACCTGATTCCCACCCACCCCCACCGCCCACCACCACTTACTCTATCTCTGGGACTGACTACAGGGTGATACCAGTTTCTCTAGCTCAGCCTCTCCTGTCTGCTCCTAAAGACAAGTACTCAGGCCCTATCCATTTTGATGACAAAAACACTGATCACACTGGTAGACAGATGGTGACAGAAAGAATAAAAACATGGGAAGGCTGTAAAGCTTAAGAAAGGTTACCATCTTCCTCCAAAGTCTTTGTTGTATATTTCTCTACTCCCTTTCTCTGACTGTAACTGCAAACCTCAGTAGGCTTCTGTCCTCTGCATTTATGCATAAGGCTCGAACAAACCACTCTCTCCCTTTCTTCAGAGTTCATTTTTCTCTCTTTTAGGAAAAAAGCACACCTGTATTAAAATCTTGTACCTCACCTAATGCTGAATAAAAGCTTAGGTCCTTTCCTTGAATGAACATTTGCATCTCTGAGGATTTACAGACTGAAGAATACTTATTTAACAGGGACTTTTATCCATCTAACTGCATTTTTTTAAATTACTAGTAGCACTGACATTTTTAGCAGTGGAAAGCAATTTAGGGATTACAAAATCTACCATGCACTGTCCCCTTTTGCACAGTTGAAGAAAATGGATACCCAGAGATTAGTAACTGTCTTTTAATCACAGAGTGGCCCTCTTGCTAGGTCTCCAGACTCAAGATTTCTAACTAACATACTATTCACAGTCATTTATTTATCATTTTGTTTTTACATAATGTATTGGATGTAATAAGTGTTCACCAATGAATAATGAAATATGGATGGATTGTATAGTTTCTAAATGTGCATCGCAAATGCTGAACCTCTTCCTTCTGTGGATTACATTGGCCAGATTTTGGCATCAGCATTTCTAGAATTCATGGTGTTTTGATTATTTATAAAGCAACTGACCACAGTCTATGGCATGTAATAATTTGTCACGAGGACAATAACCACCACTTGGGTCGTTCTAGGGATGAAATGAGATAGGGTACCAACAATCTTCAGTGTGGATGTGAACGCTCAGGGCTGCAAAGCTGCATGTCAGAGTGATGACTTAGTGAGAACACCTAGTTATAAAATACCCTGCACTGATAGTGGAATGAGCTGGAGTTGAGGACTGGGTGATTTGGAAACGTCTCTCGGTGTAGCCTTCATGAACATAGGAGATCTGTTGTAATTCTGTGTAATAGTGTTTGCACTTTTCTTGCTAACACCAGAGGCTTCTTTGTTGTTGTCCCCTTTCTGGGATTCCTCAAGGCAACCTGCTGGTACAGACATGTAACCCGTAGAGAGTAAATCAATGATGAGGACACCTCCTCATGCTAAGGAGACACAGGGAGGTGAATCATCTGGATTTACTCATTTCATGGATAAAAAATACTCTTTGGATCCTCAGTTTCCTACCAAGGCTTGGTTCAAACATCACCTTTGCCTAGCCAGAGCCTTCACCTTGAAGTGATCACTCATTATGCTAAAGCATGACACCTGCACCTCTAAGCATGCTCTTATTGCCTTTTATATTGTGCTCTAATCTATGCCTTATTTTTTTCTGTATCTCCCAGTGTGCTTTGCCCAGAATCTGACACATGGGAGAAGCTCATGAACTGTGTTCAGAAATGGAGGTGAGAGGGGGAGACAGGGTGAGGGGACTCAGTGGATCAGGGCCAACCCTTTATCTTGTAGAATACTTCTAATTCTTCTTGTTAGTGCCAAGTGCCAAGGGTCCTAAACTTCATCTTTGTGCCTGAGCTGCATGCTTCTATGGCCTAGATGGATTCCTTGGCAGCACAGAAGCTCGGCAACTGAAACATTTATGGAAATTCAAGCAAATTGGTGAATAAAGGGGACTAAAAGAAGCCCACACAGTCTTCTCCTATGCTCTATTTCTTTTAAAGAAGTCTGTTTGTGTTATCACTTCAACAGTTTGGTAAATAACCATGCCTTCTCACTGATCTGTCCTCTTGTGCTTGAATGGTAACATGTGATGATTAGTCATGGGGAAAAGCTGTATGCACCTTCCAAGCTGCTTGATGATATGTATGCAGGATTTTGAGGTAAATAGACATGAGTGCAAGCTTTAAGTGACAATTTTAGTATGTGTTCATTGACTTGGAATTTTCAGGTTTATTTGTATCAAGCTGAAAAAAAAAAACAATGTTTTGACACTATAGTGATTTCCTTTTTCTTTTTGGCAGCAGGAAAACCTTATTTTTTAATACTTTTATTAAAAAATCCAAGGACGCCTGGGTGGCTCAGTGGTTAAGTGTCTGACTCTGGCTCAGGTCATGATCTTATGGCTTGTGGGTTCGAGTCCCACCTTGGGCTCTGTGTTGACAGCTCAGAGCCTGGAGCCTGCTTCGGATTCTGTGTCTCCTTCTCTCTCTCTCTGCTCCTCCCCCGCTCATGCTCTGACTCTCTCTCTCTCTCTCTCTCTCAAAAATAAATAAATATTAAAAACAAACCAAGAGTTGTTCTCAAAGCAGTTGGGCTGGGAGGTGTTGGAGAGGGTTGTTCTTTATCATCTCCCACCCTAGCCCAAGCCCTTTGCACACCATTGTAGGGCTCTATGGAACACAGAAAACCTCCATGTTTCCCATCATGATCACTCATGCAGCTTATTATAGAAGACTATTGGACTGGATGTCAAGAAAGGTCAATTCTAGTCCTGGCTTGGCCATTAAGTTGCTGTAACATTGAGTAAGCCAAGCTCTCTTCCTAGGTCCCAGTTTCTTCATTGGGGAAATAAAAGAATTTGTCTATATGAGTTCCTTTCTAGGGCAACCTAAGGGTTCATAATTTTATTTTAGTCCAGTTTATAATGAAAGTTATCTTCCTTTAACTTAAAATCACATGACATTATAGCACTGGATGTGGGCTTACATAGCTTCAGATTTCTTACATAGTCCTGGAATTTTCCTTTTTTTTTGTTGGCCAAGAAGCACGAGATGCTTTGCTGAATGCCTTCACTTCACAGCAACCTTCAGCTTCTCACCTAACTAGAGTATTTCTAGTCTCTAAAGGGCTATCCCATTCATCCCTCCTGTGGCCTTTGTAGAAAGGGTGCAAAGGACCAGGGAGGGTATCTTATACCTATCTTTCGGTAAGGGAAAAGGCTAAATAGCCTAATTGGCTCCAAGTCACACAGCTGATAAGTGATGATGAACATTTCTACCTACTCATTCAGAGCCTCTACTGTGCATTGGGTTAGCTTCTGACAGCTGGGAAACTGGTGGCTACAGAATATAAGCAATTTATGACATTTCCATAGAAAGCCCCACAATCTTTTTGTCTTTAATAATTGACTGCTATGGGTCCTTTTTTCCCAACCCAGACACAGTAACAAACAGAGAGTATAATCTCTACGAGGTCCCTTAACTCTTCATCTCTTCTCTGAACCTCCACTTCTGTCCCCTCCAGTACATCTACTCCCCAACCAAAGAGATTTTTTTTGAAGCACAAAAATAATCACATCACTCTCCTACAACCTTCTTGGTGTTTTCCTACCATCTTCTTGGAATCTCTGTAGGGTAGTCTAGATTCTTGCACTTCGTATGTTAAACCATTCCCTTCCCTCCTATCATTTCCATGCCCTCCATTTATTTGTTCAAAACTGACTTTCACACTCATGATATTGCAGTGTTCATGCTAGGATGAAGATGACAGCTGGCAAGTGAAATAGATCTCAGTGAGGCCCTATCTGAGATAACCATATAGAGTCTAGCTAGCCAAATGTCATACATTTGACACAGCTCAACCCAGTTCTCCCTCCCATTTCACACATCCTCCCTCCACCTGGCAAACATCTGCTCATCTTCAGAACTCAATGTCTATCACCTCTGTTAAGCTATTCTCTGAGTCTCAAGGAGAATTGAACGAAACTTCCTTTCGGCCCCCATTATACTCTGTATATATGTCCATGATAGCACTAATAACACTCTAACCATATTCATTGGTGTACTAGACTGCAGATGCCTTTAAGGTAGGAAACACAATAAATATTTATTTAGTGCCCTAGCAGTTTTGTGAGTCAAAGTAATGCACAATCAGTAAACCTCCACCTGGGAACTCTAGTCCATTTACTCTGCTTATATTATTTTTAGAACTAGGTTTATCTGCCTGTAGCTATATCCCAATATATTATCCTTTGTGTTAGATCATCTATTAGATCACTTGCCATTTCAGTACAATATGCCGAGACTCTTGACTGATGCCACTGGCTTGAGTTAACTTTCAGAGGATCACAGAAGGTGGCAGCTAATGGATGGGTGAACCAGACAGAGCCTTATGTATGCTACAGCCGTTTATACTCTACAGAACCCTTCCTATTGCAGACATATAGAGGGGAAATTGTTAGATATGGGCTATGTTTGTGACCAGATCAGGTTATTTTAGATCATCTGCTGTTATCTTGCAATTTCAGCTTTGCTAAAAAAGTGCAGGATTTATTTTTAGGGTTTTAAAAATTACAGATTAAAAAAAAGTAGCATGCCTAAGCAAAAGATGAGAGGATGAAAATGCCAAGATAAAAAACTAAACATTTAATTGTTTTCAGGATTCTTTAGAAGCTGTTGTGTTTAGCACATACTATTCAATGCATCTGTAAAAACCTACCTACCTTCCATTTTCCAAAGTCTAACAGAAAATTTATAACAAGTGAAGATATAATTACTACTTGATGTTGAAACCGATGCTGTGAATTCCTGCATTTCTAAATTTTTTTTAATGGTTATTTTTGAGAGAGAGACAGAGTGTGAGCAGGGGAGGGGCAGAGAGACAGAGACAGAGACAGAGACAGAAACAGAATCCCAAGCAGGCTCCAGACTCTGAGCTGTCAGCACAGAGTCTCGAACCCACAAACCGCTCAAAACCACAAACCGTGAGCTCATGACCTGAACCAAAGTCGGACGCTCAACTGACTGAGCCACCAAAGCACCACAAATTCCTGCATTTCTAATAGATGTTTTATTTTAAATTCAACCCCTGGCAAGACTTGTGCATTCAGTTGAGAGATAACTTTTTCTCTCCAGACACAGGCTCCAAGTTACTACCTTTGCCGTAACCCCACCCATCTCCAAATGCATCCACGTCTCTTTAGCACTTGTGGTACTTTTTGCAATTTATTCATTTCTGCTAGTTTGTATGTTCGATGTGTTTGCCTTCTGTCTTGTTTTCATGCCTATTCAATCAATTTTTCACACTCCACCAGAGTGAGATGTATCATCCACCCATCTGTCTGTCTCTCTGTCTTCCCTTATTCTGAAACTAAATTATGTCACACACACACCGCTGCATTTATTTGGTAAAACTAATCAAGATTTATAATCCTATATTTAAATAGTGTCTGTATGTGATTTATTTAACTCCTGGCTAGACTGTGAGGTCCTTGTGAGGAGGGATCATGTCTTTTCTGTTCACTACTGCTAGCCCAGTGCCAAGATAACCACTTGGCAAGTCTATCGCTCATTTAAAACAGGAAGTGCTCACATTCAGTGCTACTCCATTGGCACTCCTGGTCTAATTTAAAGCACACTGATTTCATTGGGGTTATACAATCTCTTCATCTTATTATAAAGATACCTTTTTAATATCTCACGATGGATTGATTTGGTTGGCACAAAATGAATTATTAAGGTATATTACAATGAGAAGGACATTGAGTTAACTTCAAAATTCTAGCTACCTCCTTTTCCATATATCTTGAAAAAAGTGGAGGCAGACAGTGTGCTGTTAAGCATGTTCGTCTCCATATTCATATACCTGGGGTTTGCTCTATCACCCATTAGTGGCAGGACTTGGAGCAGCTCACGTGGCCATTCTGACCCTCTAATGTGGGGGGTTGGATTACATGTCAGTCTATGTAATTGGGTTATATAATGCAAGTGCAATGCTAGGTCAATTAATACAGAGCACAGAAAAAGTGGTTGTTGCTACCACTATTGTAGGATCTATGTGTACAGGGGAAAATGAAATCCTTGGAAACAAACTGGAAGGTTTTTTCTTTAGCATCTCTTCTGCCAAAATGTATATTGATTGCAGCTGGAAGGAAACCACAGTGAGAGGGTAAAACGATGCTGAATAGGAGTCAGAACCTGTTTAATATTCTGATAGCTTGAATATGTTTCTTTATGTTTTATAATAATGATTTAGTTTTTAAGTGACTTCTCTGACATGAGAGCCTGCTCCATCAGGAAGACTATATATTGCTGAAAGGCTACCTTCAGGGAGCTGGCCAGGCAGGGGCCAATGGGATTGGACCAGTGTGTTTGGCTGAGGGTACTCTGTTGCCTAAGACTTTATGGACTTTAAAGGAAGCCAGTCGTGCTGCCTGTGAAGGACCAGAGAACTAGCCACCTGTCAGCCTTGGACTTAATTTCTTGAGAGCCTACTATGTGCTGCACTCAGTAGTAGGCACTCTGACAAAAAGATAATTCTTGACCTATAGAACATTTAGGAAAATTGATTCTTGAAGTGGTGATATGACATTTCCTAAGCTACAGTTATGATCAGGTCTTCCAATTCTAAATCCAGGGCCCTTTTCATTGTATAGACCCTACCCCCATGCCCTGCTGCATATAATCGTATCAGTAACTGTGTTTACTAAGTACTTTCACACAGATTACCTTACTTGATTGCTTTCTCTGTCCTCAACCTTTCCAAGGCATGCTCCTGTATTGTATATGGCATGCCTGGAAAGCACATTGGATGAAAACCAGCACTCTGGCACTGTCTCCTTCACCAGTTAGCTTTATTACCTCAAGCCTTGAAAGAGGTTTGCCTCTAGTCTAGTTATTTGGTAGAAAAATCTGGAGCAGATAGGTTTCTTGACAACCAGGTCTCCTAAGGATCTTTGGAGATAAAATATACTAAACAGATAAGTATTTATGCATTTGTGGAGACCACATAATTAAAAGCTGTAATTATGACTTACTACTTCAAGTAGTAGATAAAACTGTGACTATAAAATGGGATAAGGGAAAACATTGGTAGAAAAAGTTTACTGTAGGGGTGCCTGGGTGGCTCAGTCATTTAATCGTCTGACTCTTGGTTTCAGCTCAGATCATGATCTCATGGTTTGTGGGTGTGAGACCCACATCAGGCTCTATGCTGACAGCGTGGAGCCTGCTTGGAATTCTCTCTCTCTCTCTCTCTCTCTCTCTCTCTCTCAAAATAAACAAATAAACATTTTTTTAAAAAAGAAAAAGTTTACTTTAAAGGTTTGATCCTAATTTCTAATGAAAATGATACTTGGGGACAAAGGAGAAGGAGGATTTGTGTAAGTCCCAGCTTTTGGCATCGAATCTATACAGACATGGATAGAGTTTAAGAGAGTCTGAGCACACCAAGTCTCCTCTTTGTGGGGGACCCAAGTCATCCTGCTCTAGAAAATAAAAGCCTAGAAAGTCAGTCTGCCTAATAGAAAAGGAATGGGCAATACTTTCAGCTAGGTAGCTTTCAGGTAAGTCTGTGGGAAAAATCATTGTACAGAGTTAATTAATGTGATGGCTACTGTAGTTATTGGAGTTATTGGAAGCTATTAATTTGGATTTTATGGCAATTCAGATTTATGAAAATGAATTTGTAATGAAAATGAATGGCAGAAATAAACTAACAGGGGGAATGGTTGGAGTATCCAGGCAAAGCTTCTTTTATAATAAGATATCACCTCTGGAGGATGAAGGTAACATTCCTTTGGGAATATTTTATTAAAAGTTAATTGTGATTTTCTTTTGAGGACAGTTGCTACTGTTCCCAGGAGGATGACCTTGGCGCTTCTTCCTTCTTTCTCTGATCTTTCCTTTCCTTCCTTTATATCATTCCTTCCAGATTCATCCAGGTCTGGTGGAAAGAAGCTGTGGAATATGGAGTGAGGAATGAGGAAGCCTACTCAGACTGAGTCAGATGCCCTGGGAGATTAGCAAAATGGATTTTTCAGTAGGGATGGGGATGTGTTGGGGTGAGAAAATGTTTTGAAGTAGCATTTTTACTACTCAGTGTTAAGTTGTAGACATCAAATGGGGCAAGCTTGATGTGAAGTCACTTTCCGATATTCATACAGTTTGTAAAGTTGTAAAGCCATGATTTGAACTGGATCTGTCTGGCTTGAAGGCAGAGGACCCGAGGAATTCCTGGGCCTGGCTCCTGTTGGTTCTGGATAGCAGGAGGCTCCTTCAATGTCAGCCATTGTTTTCTTTGCCAGATTGATTACATTTTGTCTGGAACATGATAATTGCAACTCTGGTTGGTCTTCAACTCAGGAACTGTTTCCTTTATTTAATTGATTGTTGCTTCTATTCCATTAAACAAGACTCGTTCTTTAGGGATACAAATTATTTGTAGAGATAAATCTATAGCCTTTGTATTTATTATCTTCTCTTCATAACTTTTCATATTTTCCTGACTTAAGGCAGAATTTCTTCTTTAATCAATGATTTAATTTTTTATAGTGCCAGTTCCATTCTTTTCCATTTCCAATGTGGAATTAATTTGGCTTTTGCTTCTTTTCTATTCTCAGCCAGCTTCCTTAATAATTTCAGACTGAATGTCTCTAAGATATCTTTTAATCTCATCAATCATCCCTTATTCTAGCAAGCCCATTACTTCACGTATTTATCTGAAAACACAGAGCAGATATTCCCAGGTTTTTTCTTTTTTCTTTTTTTAATTATGGTTTTCTGTACCTTCAGAGTATCCAGTTTTACAGTATGGGTCCCACCTGTGCTGTTTTTGTTTTTGTTTTGTTCTCTTTGAGCTTGGGTCCAAGACTGGACTTTCCAAAAATGTAAGCTCCCATGTTCTCTCTTATCCCTTAATAATTTCCATGTGAATATGACAGATTCTGTCTCTTAGGAATTATGTTAGAGGCTTTTTGATGTGCAAAACTGCTCACTAATTTTTAGGAGATCAATTAGTAAGGCTCTGCCTAAATAAGAAAGGATCTTCCACTTCCAATGCACAAATATTAGTCAGGGTTTTCCAGATACACAGAACCAATAGGATCTATATTGGCTGACATGATTATGGAGGCCAAGAAGTCCTGTGATTAGAGCTGGGTGTGATCCAGTCTGAGTCTGAGGGCCTGAGAACCTGGAGCCACATTGTTGGAGGAGAGGATGGATGTCTCAACTCAAGCAAAGAGCAAATTCACTCTTCTGCCTTTTTGTTACATTCAGGCCCTCTAAGGATTGGATGATAACCATCTACATTGCTCAATCTAATTATTCAAATGCCAGTCTCTTCCAGAAACACTCTCATAGACACAGCCAGCAATCAGTTTTGCCAGGTGTCTGGGAATCCCTTAGCTCAGTCAAGCAGACACACAAAACTAACCATCACAGCCTGTCCTTTGGCTATGAAAAGTTAACTTTTTTTTCCCCTTGAGTTATCTGAAACAATTTCTACCTCCTATTTCTCCAGAAACAGAGTATACAACTGTCAAGATTCTTCCTATCTTCCCCAGTGCCCACCATCAACTTTACATTCCTTCCTCCTTGGCCTTTCTGTACCATGGAGCATTACCACCTTAAAATTCTCATGTCAGGGACCCCACTCATGCTGTATGAGGAAAGGATTAGCCATCAGAGGAGAGAGGAAATCATCTTGGATGGCATAGTAAACCATTTTCTTGTATGTGTGGAGAGGTGGATGTCATATTTCTCATTTGTGCACTTGTGAAATGAGGGTACACAGTAGGAGATAGTCAGGGCCTCTGCTCATTTTCAAGCTCCATGTAGACACATCAGTTGGGGATGAGGCCACATGCCTGTGTCATACAGATGAGTATCAATTGCTCCCAGATGCTGAAAAATTGTTGCTAGATATTATTAGTTTCTATTGCTATTGTGATGTCAGGTCATATTTTTTGTGTTGTGTGTGTGTGTGTGTGTGTGTGTGTGTGTGTGTGTGTTTGTATTTTAATACACAAATATGGAGAGAGAAAATTAAGTGCCATAAATATCAACACTTAATTCCTTGTGATATCTCATTAATGTGTCACCAGACTTAACCTTCTGTACCTATAACTTCCTGGAGTCCTTTTAGAAGAGAAGGTATCCATTCCTTAGTTCGTGTTTTTGTATAAGTGGAAATGTGTCAGCAGCTGAATCTACAATCTTTTGGTGATTTTCAAATCTAATTTGTCCTTCCTGTGGTTCGCTCAAGGCACATGGGGAAGCAGGTCCCCATCCTGGCTAGACTACCAATCCCTAGAAGACAAGGGCCAAGTGTGACTTATCTGTGCATCCTAAGCACTTTGCAAAAAGCCTAGCGCCTGGGCTTTTAGAATGTACTAAATTATGGTTCCTAAGGGCAAGTGCAGAGACCTATTAAGATTTCAAGGGAAAATACAGCCACCTTTTCAATCACTGTATCATCAGCCCCTAATTGGATAACTATTTTGAAAGGTAGCCAATGAGTTTTTTGATCATCTTAACTGCGGTGGTAATTTCATACTAAATCTCCCACTGGAGAAATAAATTATTTTCATTGGAAAATTAAGTTACATTAAACCATGATGTAAGAGAAAAGCAGAATTCCTATCTCTTCTCAAGCTAACCCTTTATTTTCCAAATAAACCAAATGCCCTGCTTCCTAGGGCAAAGCTAATGCATTCTAAAATTTTCACTAGTTAACATACTCCGAACTCTGTTTTGCTCTGTTCTCCATGAAGATCCAGCTTGCTCAGCTTCACAAAACCATGGAAGAATGTAATAAAACTGCTGTTAGCAGCATTTGGGTACCCAAGGGAATGTTCTTGCAAACCAGCAGCTGATGTTGAGTTGACAGAGGCGAGTGGTGAGCCATAGAGGCAATGCAGCACTCTTACATGCCAAATTCTGGGTACCTGGCCATTGGCAGTTTCAGAACCAGCTTTCAGCCTGACAGAGCATCAGCCCAGTGTACCAGCTATTTTGTTGATATACTATACAGGAGATTTTTTAAAATGTGATATTTTTTAAAAACAATGGACTGATTATCTAGTAGATTTGTCATGGTTTTTGGTTTTTTTTTTTTTTTTTTTTCAATCTTCAAGAATCATTGATGTGTCTGATTGTATTTTGTCCTGGTTAAACCTCACGGCACCTCTAGTTTGCATCTGTGGTTGCAAAGTGCTGATAAGGGTTCTTTCCATTCTCCAAAAGAGTAATGGTGGAGTGAAAAAAAGCCCCAGTGGTGTTGTGGGCCTTGTTGGAGAAAAAAAAGTTTCCCCAGAGTAAAACAACCATTGAAACTTCATATTCTCTTGCTCCTTTATTTGTTTTGAGAATTTTATTAGTATTTTGATAATTTTTCAAATTAAAAGTAGGAGCTGCATGTATAAAAAACTTAAAGCATTGTTTGGCTATGAAATGTGTGTCTATTGATGAATTTGGTGTTTAAGTGTTAGCGGACTAATACTTAGTGTGTAGAAGCATTGCATATAATACAGCCAAAGGCAGGATTTTCTAAATTACAATGATTAAAATGTCCATTATTGTAATACCTCATGAGTCTGAAGATAACAGATACAACAAATTCAGGTGGTTGGAGCCCAGCTGGAAACTAGGAAATAAAGCTAAAAGGAATTTAGAAGAGATAAAGATGATACCTTGAAGCTTACCTGTTCTCAGTCCCTCTTCCCTCCTTGCCCCCCACGCATACACACACTTTGGGAGATTCTTTTCAGATTTTATTATTTTAACTGTAGATATGGTTCTAGTAGAGGTAGCGATCTATCTTTTCATCCATAGAAGATGAGAAGCACCTGAAAGCAGGCACACCAGCTATAGTTAAAAGAGGCAGTTATGAGTTGGCTAGAAGAGGCAGAGAAAGAAAAATGATAAAAACCAGACAGAAAAACTCTAAAAGTATTGGGTCCAATCAAGTGAGGAGACAGGAAACCCTGTACATTTCATTAGATCCAGAGGACACAGCAGTACAGGGTAGTGTGGGTATTCATCGTAACCATCCTGACATGTCAAGAGAGGATTAAACTATGTTCAATATAGTGTGCCTAATAAAGAGCAGAAATGTACAGTGCATTTCAAGAAGCATTCTGTGCAAGTAAGTCAACGTTTTTGTGAACTTAAATGTGGGGAAAAAACCCTCTCAACTCACTAGAGAACATTGGTATCCAGAATAGCAACCATTTCATGATTATACATTTAGCTTCCTGTGGTTGGTATGCACTGGGATCCTTTGTTATTTATAAGTTCTGTGACCTTGGGCATGAGATTTTATCACTCATAGCTTTAGAGTTCTCTTCTGTAAAATGATTGTAATAACATTTATCCCTCAGGAGTGTTCCATAGATTCAATAAGATTTTTTTTCTGAAGTTGTTTTTTTTTTTTTTTTTTTGCATTATGTCTCCCCAAAAATTTGTATTTAAAAATTTTTCCTATTTATTTCCAGACTTCTGTGAACAAGGACATATATTGGAACTGAGTAGTACCAACAATTACAGACCATACATTATGTTTTTATGATTCTACCCTTAGGTTAGGTGTTTTCTCATTGAATACTCTGAAAAATATTACATGAGCTAAATACATCAGCACTGGGGAGATTACACCATAACCTTGAAGTAGTTGGTGCGGTTACTGGATTTGGGGAAGGATAATTCTTTGTTGGGGTGGGAGTTGCCCTGTGCATTGTAGGATGGCTGGGGAGTGGCATCCCCAGTCTCTGCCCGCTAGATGCCAGTAGTACTTTCCCCCACCCCATTGTGACAACCAAAAGGGGCTCAAGAGACATTGTCAAATGCACCTACAGGGCAAAACCACCTTGGCTGAGAACTACTTTACTAGAGAAACAGATGTATAAGTATAAAGCATAGAGTTTTAAACTGCAGTTGCAGATAAATACTGAGTGTTTTTTTTTTTTTTTTAATTTTGTTTTCAACGTTTATTTATTTTTGGGACAGAGAGAGACAGAGCATGAACGGGGGAGGGGCAGAGAGAGAGGGAGACACAGAATCGGAAACAGGCTCCAGGCTCTGAGCCATCAGCCCAGAGCCTGACGCGGGGCTCGAACTCACGGACCGCGACATCGTGACCTGGCTGAAGTCGGACGCTTAACCGACTGCGCCACCCAGGCGCCCCAATACTGAGTGTTTTTAAATTCTTGTTCCTTTTGTGCTGAGGCTTTGGTGACATGTATCTGCTTTATTGCAATTACCGAGATGTGTATCATTTCCTTTATAATTTAAATGTTCTTCAGTGACAATTAAAGAAGAGAGAGAAAGTCTTGGAGTGGAACAGTGTGTCTTATAGAGTTTTTTGAGAATAATGCTCCCAGGTGAACTTCAATTACTGATTTTCTGGATGGCTTTAAATCAATCAACATACATTTAATGAACATGTACCCCTCAGCCCCCTACTTTTAGGTCCTGTGCCAGATATTGCAAGGGAAAGAAAAAAAAAATTTTGACCCACTTGGAAAAGGGAATTTCTTATCTGATGTGCAACATTTCTTTTCTGGTTCCCTGTCTCTGGAGGTAGGTGGTGTTAGCCCCACCAGTTCCAAACAGTATGCCTTTCCCACTAGCTCCAGTAATCCTTTGCTCTAATGTCCTCATTCCTTAATTCACCTCTCCACTCTCCACCCCTGCTGCATAATTATGCAGGGCTCCAAACATCATCATCTTCTTTCTGGCATGACTCAGACTCCTGATAAGTTCCATTTCTGGTTGCCTCATTTAGGGAAAATTATCTGCTTCTTTTAGCCCACATTAGTGTGGAACACTGGTCTATCTCTTACTCAGTTGGTCTTTCATTCTAAAATGCAGTCATAATCAAATTTTTCTGGCTCTCTATTCTGTCCACATTTGGGGGATTCATCAGTTATGATTCCATTGGTGAATACCAGTAGCAAGAGATCTGAAATTACAGTGACTTAAATGAAATGGAATTAATTTTCTCTTAACGTCGAAGTCAAGGAGTAAGCATCCTAAAGCTGGTATGATTGGTATTATGATATCATCAGCCTCTCTCAGTTTTCCTCCATCCTTCTGCTCTGCCATTCCTATTGTGTCACTTTCATTCTCAAGGTTGCTTCATGGTCAAAAGATGTCCATCTATTGTAGCTCCGACCATCACATTTGAGTTTCAGGCAGAGAGATGGGGAAAGAGAAGGGCAAAAAGAAGCCCTGCCAAAAGAATACTTTCTTTTTCTCCTATGTCTCTCTTAAAATGGTTTTGTTTAAAATTTAAAACCTGTCTACAAAGGGGCAGTTGGGATATGTAGGTGGGCACATTGCTGCTGCCAATGATATAGAAACTGTGTTACTAAGGAGGAAGTGAAATAGATAATGCTCAGGCAGCATTCATCTCTGTCATACAGAGAATTTTGAGAGGAATTCATATCAGATGTTATATACCCTACGCATGCAGTAAGACTTCAATAAGATGTTTCGTATTCTGCATAGCAGAGATTTCTTATCATATTAATACTGAGTTATTATTCCTAACATGGTCTCTTTGTGCTTAAGTACAGAGCTGGAAGGACTTTTTATCATTGCTCCAGGGAATGAAGTGGAAAAATATAACATTACTCTGAAAAGTGAAAGATATGGTCAATCAGTTCAGTTGACAATTAGTTTTTTCCTCCACTGATTTGTTAGAAATGGCTAATAAGCCGTGGATTTTTATAGACAGCTAGAGTGTATCAGTGAAACATTGTCAGGATACCATTTCTTTAGTATATATGAAAATCATGAACAGTTCTGACATACAAGGGGAGATGTAGTATTCAGGTCTGTTAAACTGTGATGTAGTAAGTAAGGTATGGGAGAAAGAATGGACTGTGTTCAACAATTCTCTATTCTACTCCAACTTGGTCATTTCCTGGCTCCATTATTCTAAGGTTTCATTTATAATTTTTTTAAATGTTTATTTCTATTAGAGACAGGGTGGAGGCAGGGCAGAAAAAGACAGAGACTGAATGTGAAGCAGGCTCCAGGCTCTGAGTTGTCAGCACAGAGCCTGATATGGGGCTTTAACTCACAAACTACGAGATTATGACCTGAGCCAAAGCTAGCCACCTAACTGACTGAGCCACCCATACGCTCCTCCATTTTCCACTTATAAAATGGTGCTAATAATCTTTAGCCTTCCTATTATTTGTCTTGTCCTTTCTCAGATGTGTATTGAATACCCACCTATGTCAAGACACTAGAGTAGGATGGAGGTATTTTGAGCCTTAAATGAAATATATTGTTTCAAAGCATTGAAAACATTCAAAATGCTGTTGGGCTGCTGGTGTTGATTTTATTATTTGGATCTAGATCGGATTTTATTCATTCTTGGTAGCAAGGAAACTATTTTCTAAAAATATCCTGGTAGCAATCAATTACCTCAAAAAGAATTCTTCTCTCCTGTGTGATATTGCGACAGTGTATTACCCATTAATACTAATGAAGGAGGACCTAGGAAACACAACCAGATAACCTAGATTTACCCCTCACCCTCTTACTTACCCCCCGCCCCCAGACTTCCACAAAACACTTCCTTTGTGCCCACTTCTAAATCTAAAATCCACAAGTGGCATACCTTATGCTTTGTCTCTTTATGCAGTGGCAAAATCCTGTCATTCTTCACGTATTTGTTATGAAACCATCAGCATTTATAAAGTCAGCATGGCACCATCACTTAAGAGGTCCAACATGAGGAATGGATACTGGAAGGAAAAGAGTTTTATTTATTTATTCATTCTGGTTTAATGAAAATTTGATCCATTGTCTTTTTCTTAATTAGAAATGATTTGCATCAAGGTTTTCTTACAGGGCATACAGGAACTAATTAGAATATTTTTAATAATACAGATCTGCACTGTGTTCCCAGAAGGCCACAGAGCTCTGTAAGAGAGAAATAATTCATTCTTTGGTCTGTATTGTATAAGAGGAGAGGAGATCATATCTGGTCGAGGGGAAAATGGTGGCATTTACACCCAGCTTTGACAGGTTTTGATGGATTTTGATAGTGGAGCACTCCAGGAAGAAACTCCTAAGGTAGGGAATAGGGGAATTCCTGGGGGTAGTTAGGGAAAAGTGAGAGGATTTTGTGAGCAGTCCAAAGAATCAGAGTGTAAACTCCTTGAAAACAAGAACAGCAAGCATTACCCATCCCCACATCCAGCCTAGTCATGCTGATAACAGAGAGCTTGGCGATTAGTTATCAAATTGGATTACAGCCAGTTCTAAGCCACACCAAAAGATTTCAGGAAAACAGGTGTGCTCACCTTTTCCTCTCATCATACTTTATTGCCACTTGGTCTTAAAGAGTACTTCACAGTTCCCATTTGTGAGTCATTTGAAATATGGTGTTATAACTGGGCTACCATTAAGTCCTATGCCACAAAAGAAGTTTATCCCTGGGATGCCATAGATGGCGTCTACTCAGATGAACCACAGATACTTACATCTCCCTTCCAACAGTTCTGAGTGGTGGTACTGCACCTTAACATAAATTCCTGGTTTATTCCCAAGTAGTCCGTTTTACCTTTGACCAGCAGACCTACACCCCACCACATACACACAAAAAGTTAGTGTGCAGACTTAGAAGGTGAACCAGCTAACTTTGGGACTAGAACTGATGTTTTACAAAGAGATAGACATCCACACTGGCAAGGTAAATATTTTAAGACTGTGGTTCTCAAACTTGAGCAGATAGCAGAATTGCCTGTAGTTCTTGTTCAAACATTGAGTGCTAGGCCCCACCCCTGGAGTTTTTGATTTAGTAGGTTTGTGACCAGGACCTGAGAATTTGCATTTCTCAAAGTTGCCAGGTGATGTCAGTGCTGCTGATGTAGAGATCACCCATTGGGAACAATTCTTTACGGATATTGTAAAGCCAAGCACAAGTAAGCATCCTCTTTGGGAAAGCATGAGAGCAAAATCCTAGGGAGGATGTTTTACTTTGCAGCCGCAGAGCTGGTCTGGGTTTCTCTCAACAAAGCTGGTGCCCACTCAGAGGAATCTTGCCATGCTGACCAAAGTAACTACCTCCCAGGATGAGTCTTGCCCTTTCCATCTATCTGAGCTGTCACTCATGCTGTTCTTTTCACATTGCCATGACTCCCCTTCCTGTGTCCACTTATTGAATGAAATACTCACTCTTCAAGGTCCAGCTACATGCCAGAGGCTCTCTCTGACTCTCATAAGCAACATGAATTATTATGTGTGCCCCTAGCTCCTCAGTTATATCTTTACGAGGCACATGTAACATCTGCCCACATCATCTAGTTACACTTACCCTTTTTAGTCCCTCCTGTAAGTGTAATGGCTGGAAGTCCAGGAGGAGAGGGTTTGAGTGGGATTCGGTTTTCCCTGGCATCTGGCAGTGTCTGGCATAGAGTATGTGCCTGGCGAATATTTCTTGAATGAATAATAAGTCTTTTAATCCTTCTTCTTCTCATTTAACAGCATCCTCTGCATGAATAGTGTGACTGGAGGGCGAGAGAGCATTAATACAGAATGAGATTGAATTTGAAACCTAGAGACTGATGATTGAATCTCAGCTCTGCATTTATTAGCAGCCTGACCTCAGGCAGTATGCTGAACCTTTCTGAACTTTGGTTCCGATCTCTGTCCGGTGCGAAGAACCCAAACTCTCAGAGATCCTTGGGGGATAAATGAGACACTGTACCTGAATGCTTGGGCAAACTGTAACTCCTATAAATGTGAACATGATGCTAACTGCTTAAAGTTTTTTTTATGTACAACAAAAGGATGTATGTCTTCCAGACCCAAAGTACCAGTGGTTTCAACACACTTTGTGTGGTGATGTGCCGGACTCCATGTTCTATTGGCCAATATTAAATGTGTTGCTTACATGAAAAAGTATCTGATTTTTGTGTTTGGTTCATTTGCCTTCAAAGGTGAGGAAAAAGGATGGGAGGATGAAATAGAGAAGCAGGTGTACTATTTTGCCAGTTACCAGTAACTGTCACTGAACCTTCCTCATCATTTTCTATGATGTGAAACAGTCCCAGAGCCGATAGGATGTGAGAGCTGGAAGGCCCTCAGTGATGTTGTGTAGCCTTCTCATGTGATAGAGGAGGAACTGCACTTTAGAGAGACATCACCCACCCAGGTTTACCCACCTGGTCAGTGCCTAATTCAGACAACCTGAAAATCCCACCTGAGGGCTGTGAAAGACGTCTATTGGTCTAAGAAACTTGGTGTTCAGGCCCTTCTTATCCTGGGACTGTGGTTCCTATCAATCCATTGACCCAAGTGATTTGGATGTTTTTGATGTTGTGGGATTTTACTGAATCTCCCCTTTTGGCTCATCATAGATGTCTATGTCTGTGAATATAAAGGACAGATGTAGGGGCACCTGGGTGGCTCAGTCGGTTAAGCATCTGACTTCAGCTCAGGTCATGATCTCGCGGTTTGTGAGTTCGAGCCTGCGTCGGGCTCTGTGCTGACAGCTCAGAGCCTGGAGCCTGCTTCGGATTCTGTGTCTCACTTTCTCTCTGCCTCTCCCCTGCTCATGCCCTGTCTCTCTATGCCTCAAAAATAAATAAAATAAAACATTAAAAAAAATTAAAGGACAGATGTATAGATTAAAGCTAAAAACTCTATTTTTTGGTGTTTAGGTTGTGAAGATCTTCCTAAAAATTGGAACATTAGGACAGAAATAAGTTGAACTTAGTATCTTATTCATTGTTTTAGGATTAAACATCGATCCATGAAACCTGTTATTTACATTTTGTATTTATGTTGTTCATATTTTTGCAACAAAAATCAGGATATATGGTCTGAGGGTAGGACTGAATATTTAAAGTTAGGATTGTACCATTTGAAATATATCAATATTCCACATATAATTGTATTTTAGATTTTAAAAAGCCATTATGCTTTAAAGTATAACATTTCATTCCTTAGGTCATGAATACTCCAGCTTCATTCAGCAGCTTTCATGGAACATTTTCTGTGTACCAGGGACTTTGCAAATTGCTAATGATACAAAGTTGAACTATGTGTAGATCTTGCTTAGAAGAAACTTAGAGACTGATGAGGAAAATGTCCTTAAAACTGTATTGTTACAGTGAAGCATAATAAATGCAATCATGTAGTAAATAATAGGTAGAGGGTTGGCACACACAAAAGCGAGTGGGCAGTTGTTTGGGTGGCTCATGAAGGCAATACAGATGGGAACTCTCTTTCAGAATGAGTAGGAGTTCATCAGAAGGGGGAGCTAGGAGAAAGAAAGGATGGCGGTTCTAGTAGCAGAAATAGCAGGTCCATAGGCATGAAGATGTGGAACACTATGGCGTATTCAAGTGGCTGTAAACCAGCAGACATCTCTGGAATGCAGCATATGTGCATACATTGGTGGTGGAAACTGAGGATGAAGAAAGAGGTGGGGGCAAGTTTCTGGAAGGCCTTGTAAAGGCCATTAAAGGGTTTGAATTTTATTCTGCAGGAAAAGAGTTCTGAGTGTGTTTAATTTGGGGGACATGTGCCTTGGTCAGAGTTATACTTAAAGAAAATACTCTGTTCTCTTTGTCACTTTCCCCATGACTCTTTTTGGTTCTCCTTCCTTGTAGTCTATAGCAGAATAACAGATGATTTCTTCCATCAGGTACACCAGAGAGGGGGAACAGATTTGCATGTTGTCAAGTTATCAAAGAAAAAGAATTTCCTTTAAGCCCAACAATTCTTCCCCACCCCTGGAACTGCTAGTAATAAACATATCAAGAGTGGACTATACCACAGAATAACCCTAAACAGAATTTTGTAAAAAAAAAAAAAAAATACTACCATTTATATGAAAATAATTCATAAGTGAAAACATTAAAATGAGATTTGAGTATAATTTTAATAACACACAAAACTCAAGATGTTTATTATAACCCAAAGTTAAAATAAGAAGGGGAAAACTAGATTGCCAAGGTAATCTATGAATTAAGAATTGAAACTGTTATTAATGAAGCAGAGAACACTTACAGGGAAATTAATCAATAATGAGATTTGTACTTGAGGAGGGCCAGTCCCTACCTGCCCATTGAGTAGACATTATCATTTGAGTCACTCTGTTTATCAGAGTGTCTTGCTATGTTTTATAGTGGCTGGGGTTGTGGCTTTGGGGATTAATCTCTGCTGACAGATGAGGGGTAGATGGGATCACTTCCTGGGTCACTGTAATGAATTTTCCACTGTCTGGGGACTATGGTTAAATCAGATGGTAGCGACTTATAGGTGTATTGATCCAAGAGCTGAGACAACTCAAAAGCCTTTAACTTCGATATCCTGGTTGTGCTGATTTTCAATATGATGCAGTGATCTCTCCCATGTAGAAACTCTCCTTCCATACTGAACAACATCTACTCTATCTCCCAGAGAGAATGATGACCTGAAATAATTTTAAGAGTGAGTCCATTGATCTGAGAATCCATTTTGTAGATTAATCAACCCTAAGTTCAAGGAAATCCCTAACTGCCTCGTAACCCCATACTGCAAATTTAGTTCGTATTAGATTGCAATTCAATTGAAAGCCTGATCTTAAGGATAAATTATTCTACTTTTTGTAAGCATTATTTTTTGCCAGATTTTATCCTCTCTATTGCTCTTTCTGATGCCATTTCTCATTTTTCGTATTTCTCTTTCTTTTGGAGCACAGAGCAGAATCATGAGTAAATGACCTCAATTAAAGTAATTGTTTATTTAGGAGATGCTTAGCTAGTTGGAGAAGGAGGAAAACCAACAAAAGCCAGAAGTTTGGTGGGTTTTAAAAAATAACTTGTTTTTGGCAAAAGAGGAAAAACCCACTGATGTGAGAATTCAAAATTCAGAGAGATTTAAAAGATTATAAATATTCTTTGACCCTATAAGGCTATGGATAGTTCACACCTGACCATATAATAGGAGGAGACACTCATCTTGTGTATATATAGGTGTCTTAGTGCCTTGATTTTCTTTATAAGATGAACAAAAGCAAAGACAAAATCAACACAACCAACAAAATCAAATATTTTTCAAAAATACACTACTTTCTAGAACACTAGCCAGTTTTTATACCACAGACCATTTTTTTGTAATACCATAAGCCATTACTCACTTTTCTATCTGATATTTGTATATATCTTTTTATCCCATGATGATAAAATAACGTTACTAATAATACTAAAAATGATAATAGAATACTGTGTCATGTCAGAAATGCAATGGACATGATATCAGTTGGTATAAAATTGGATATGCTACCTATCAAAAATGTGAGTCTGCCCAAAGTGACCTTATCCTGTTAAGCCTTATTTTGCCCTTCTGTGAAATGGAGCTATCGCTCTGTACTACTTATTTCATAGAACAGATTTTTTTTTTATTTTGAACTTTTTTTATCATACAAAAATTAAAATTTAACATACAGTAAGCTGTACATACTTTATACAACTTGATGACTTTGGAGATAAGTATACACCAGTGAAACCATCACCATAACCAATGCTAATGGTATATCCATTACCTCCAAAAGTTTCCTCCCACCCTCCTTATTGTTAACTTTTGTGTGATAAGAACACTTATCACAAGATCTACCCTCTCAGCAAATTTTATAGTGTTGTTATACAATATAGTATTGTTAACTAATGGCACTATGGTACAGCATCTTGCATAACTCAATCTCTTATAAAGGTGTCTATTTTTCTGTCAGTACTTACAGGAGTGGATTTCTTTCACATCATATTTGCATACCGTTTTGTAGTTTTGTAACATCATTCGGCTTTTGGTCTACAACACCTCTCTACACTCTTAAAAATTACTGAGGACCCCAAAGAGGTTTTACATGTGAGAACTATCAATACCTAATTGGAAATTAAAATTGAGGGGTTTTTTTAAACATAATACTATACAATCACACATTCTATCACCCATCACTGCGATGGCGTCACCACACGTCACGTATATTAAGGCGCGAAAGATCATGAAAAAGGCAAATAACGTGTTAATATTATTGGAAAATGGTTTCGACATTAGAGGACACCGCACTCCTTCCCATTCCAGGCGTCCCGCGATCACATTCTGATAACCACCGTTTATCACAAGTGTTCGTCATCCTCAGGGTTACAGCTTTTCAAGGCTACCCGGCACCCATCAAAATTCGGCATTACGCACCCACGGGACAGAAACCCGGGTATGCCAACCACTCGACCGGAACTCTCATAGAACAGATTTGAGGATCAAATTTTTAAATATATATGAAAATAGTTTGATACCTATAAAATACTATTTTTATTTGGATTATTTTCAATCTGCTTCTTCTTAGACAATTCTACGTAGTTTGCTTGCTCACTTGTTTATTTACTCACAATGCATTTACTCATTTATTTGCACCTTATTTTCTAAGGAATTTGCCACTTTGAAGAGATCTCCATCATATATATTGATATATCTATTTTTTCCTAAATGTCCATAACAGAAGTGTCAAACCATGTTACTCGAGTTGAAATAAATTCCTGGTAACCATTCTTTTATTATTAATTATCAAGGGAAAACAAAAAAAATATTGATAAGACTAGTTATTTCTTAATACTTCTTTGAGTATTTGGACATTATAAGGATCCAACAGCTTGATATATCACAGAGTTTCTTAAATTAGAAATATATTAAAATTTTAAATCTTACCTTGGCTGTTGGGTAAACTTTAATATTGGGTGAACTTTAATCCCTCTTCATTTTCTAGACTGAAAAAAACTGGTAGGGTTACTACCGGGAGGATAAATTGTGTGTGAAACACATCTTCTGGTTCATTGATAAGTATGTCATGTGGATAGAATCCAAAGCTTCATTAAAGCCCCAATGTATTATGGATCTACTTCATTTTTTATCTATCATCCTTAACATTCAGCACAAGGGATGACACTCCTTGATAGTACCTTTACAGGGTAGTAAGTGCAAGGTTTTATAAGACACATTGACTCCGTCTTCTTCACATTATTTATGTGAAGGATTACTAAAAGCTTTTTCAGCATGTTCCCAGGTAAGAAATTAATCTTATGGAACTGAACTTCCAAAGTCATCATTTAATATAGACATAACTCATTCATCCAAAGATCATCAAAGATAATATGAGCATAAAATAATTAATTTTAACAAAATCCTATATAAGCAAGCTGTCTAGATCTATCTACCTTTATGTCTATCTATCACCTGTGGAGACTGAGAGAACACAGGTAGATGTCTCCAAGCAATTTTTTAGTAACAGCTTCATTGATATGTGATTCATATACCATAAAACTCACCCTTTTAAAGTGTACAATTCAGTGGCTATTAGTATATTCATAAAGTTGTACAAAATCAACACTATCCAATCCTAGAACATTTTCGTCACTGAAGAAGAAAACCTCATATCCGTTAAGTAGTCACTCCCTATTTCCACTTATCCCAGCCCCTAGCAACCATTGATTTACGTTTTGTCTCTAAAGATTTCTTATTATCAACATTTTGTATTGATTGAATCATACACTATGTGGCTTTATTGCACTTAAAACGTCTTTAAATTCATCTAGTTGTAATACATACTGGTATTTCATTCTTTTTATGTCAGAATGGTATTCCATTGTATTGATATACCAAATTTTGTTTATCCATCCCATGAGATCTTTACATTAACAAAAGTACCTCATGGATCCCTCCTCTAACCTTTTAGAAGAGAACACTTCTGGTGGAAAAATTAGCTATGAATAACAACTCATTTATTTATATTAACTGAGAGAAAAGAACTCCTTTGTAGATACCATACTGTGGTGGAAATGATAAAAATTTAGGTTTCTTTTGTAGGCTTTTCTTCCCCTGCTCCCCTAATTAAATGTGATTTCCTGCTGTGATTGAGTGATTGATTGATTGATTGATTGATATTATATATCAAACTACAGACTTTCCCTGGATGAATGAATCTGCTTAAATTTGCCTCTTCCTACCATGCCATCCTAGGTTCATACATTATGTTCCAATCACATGGGTCTTTCAGTATTTTCAATATAGTGAACTCTAGCCTCAGGTCTCC
Organism: Puma concolor; assembly: GCF_028749965.1. Taxonomy (NCBI): domain Eukaryota; kingdom Metazoa; phylum Chordata; class Mammalia; order Carnivora; family Felidae; genus Puma; species Puma concolor. The sequence goes on along the minus strand of NC_141675.1, from coordinate 83,837,077 downwards.
ACATATGCTGTTCTCTTTTGGAGTGTTCTTTACTTGGCTAATCCTTTATCAGGTGTAATTTTCAGTTTAAATGCCCCTTATCTTAGAGAGTCCTTCCCTGACTATCCCCTACATCCCAACCTAGTATAGACTATATCACCCTTCTATGTATGTATGTATTTATGACACTCAATGCTTTTCCTCTCTGGTACTTAACACAACTTGTAATTGTAAATTTATTTGTGTATTCCAAAATATAGCCTCTCCTAGGACGTTGGCTCCAAGAGGGCTGGATGTGTTTTTGAATGTGTTTTAACTGCCATATCCCTGGTGCCTAAAACAGTTTCTGGCACACAATAGGCATTCAGTAAATACTTGTTGAACAAACAATTGACTTTAATTATCAGCTGTGCCCTGATCACTCCCTGTATGGCATCCCTTTCCCAGACCTATCCGATGATCCATTCTAGTGTGGGCTGCCATCTTGACATCTCTATCTGGGTGTTCCTCAGGGTACTCCAAAGTCAGCATTTGTAAAACCAGACTCATTATCTTTCCTCTCAAACTTTGCCTCTACTTGCCATCTTTAATGATTTCTTATGATCTAAGCCAGAAACCTGAGTATCACTTTAGATTCTTTTCTCTCTTCGGGCCCTTAATACCTAATTGGTCATAAAGTCCAGTAGATGCAGTCTTGTACACATCCCATTAATTAATGTTTTTATTTCCACAGGCACTACCTTAGTTCAAGTTCAAGTTCTCATTTTCTCTCTGCTGTGCATTTGTGATATCTTCCTAACTTTCTCTCTCTCTCTCTCTCTCTCCACCCCTTTCCTTCCTCCCTCCATCCCTGGTCTTATTTGACCCATATTCCACACCACTGTGATCTCTCTAGATCTAAAATGTGACTCTGTCACTCTGCTTCAAAGTCTTTAGCACCTGTCCATTTCCTACAGGCGAGATTCCAACCTCATTGCTTGGCCTGCATGACCCCACCTACCTCTTCGGCTTCAGCAGCAGCCATTCTCTCATGGATTCCAATTATGCTAGATTGCTTTCAATCCCCCAAATGTACTGTTTTCTTCAAAACATTGCACCCTTTCCCATAGGGTTTCCTCTATTCACAAAACCCTCTTTCTCTTATCTACTTACCAATCTTCTAGTCATCCTTTTAGATTCTGCCCAAATACCACCTGTTCCTCAAAGATTAAGCCAACTGCCCTCAGAAGAGTTCGAGTTCTTCCTCTATGCTCAATGACACCATGTACTTACCCAAATAACAGTTTGTAGCACATTGCTTTGAACATTGTGATAGATGGCTCTCCCACATGCTAGACATGAGCCCTCTGAGAGCAAAAGCTGTGGTCTTCTGAGGGCTCAGACTTTGGGTGATGACAGATATGGGTTCTAATCCTAATCCCCACTTGCAGTCCTGGGGCTTGGGGGAGCCATTTAACATTTCAAGTGAGAAGTTGTGTGTAGAGTTCTTAGTACAGACCTGAGATACAGTAAGCATTTACTGTTAACAGTCATTATTGATCATATTATTTTTAATAGTTGAGAAATAACTGTACTATTCTAGGTGTAGGACAGTAACTGTTATGTGGCAGTAACATTTGTTGGATCAATGATTAAATAAAAATTCACTTCATTTTTGGTAAATCACAATTAAACATCAGTAAAGTAGGAGTAACAAAAAGCGGTACACCTGGGTGGCTTATTCAGTTAAGCGTCCGATTTCTGGTCAGGTCATGACCTCATGGTTCATGAGTTCGAGCCCCATGTTGGGCTCTGTACTGACAGCTCAGAGCCTGTGGCCTACCTCAGATTCTGTGTCTCCCTTATCACTCTGCCCCACCCCCACTTGTACTCTGTCTCTTTCTGTCAAAAATAAATAAAATATTCAAAAAAATTTTTTAAAAAAGGAGTAACAAAAAGCCATGAGCTGGGCCTATAAGGACAACTTTATAGCACAAATGGAAGAGATATGACAATGAGGCTTTTAGTCTATAGTGTTAGAGAGAGGGCTGGGTAAATCGGGCTCTGCTTCACCCCAACTCTGCTGAAGGCCAGATCTGAAAAGTTTAGAGGATCCATACAAGACTCCATGATCCATAAGGTATGGCCCAATAAGCTATTTAATGAAGTTATGTGTGTGTGCTTTTTGTTTTTGTTTTTTGTTTTTTAGGAATCTTCAAAAATATATGTACGTGATGTTAACAGGAACAAAGTACCCAAACACATATTTACATTTTGTCAATGGACTTCACCAACGAAAAATGGTTATTAGAGGAGGCCATATGATTGATGGGGGTTGTATCAGCATTGAGTCCCAGAAAACTCAGGTTTTAGATCTGGGAAAGTCACTTTACTTCTTCAGACCTCCATATTTTATGTGGAAGAGTAGAAATATGGCCTGGAAATTCCCCTAGATTCTTTTAAAATGAAAAGTTCTAAGGTTACATGAGTTACTTACTCTTTGAGTAGGGTGTCAGTGATATCTCTGAACAAGAAAATGCCTAAGCAAGCAAGACCCATTTTAGTAAGACCTAACTGATGCTGTTTATTATGACATAGGAATAAAAATATTTTTTCATTTTCTATTGTTTCACCAAAATTCAGCTACCAAAAACTTTCTATCATATAATACTCTTTTCTATTGTTTTAAAACTATGGTCTAGCAACAATGAATTGTGGAAGTTTTTCAAAATCTTCTAACTCATGTAAAATAGTGAAAACTAGAAGAATGGATGAATAAAATAAGTGCTATTGGAAATGGCCACCAATCAATGCATGGGAAATTCAGAGGAATAGAACTTTGGAGAGTGGCAGGATATGAACATGAAAAGTAAGAGCAAAAGACATTTATATGATTTAGAAACTACAGAGAGGAAAATGCATAACATGATGGTTTGGGAGTGGGTTGAGGGACAGTGAGCATAATTTGCATGAAGCAGAGCTGATAAGTGGTAAGATTAAAAAATGTAGGCTGAGGCCAGATTGCAGGCAAATTGAGCGTATACCCAATTTTTACTTTCAAGACTCCATTGAACAAAATCCCCTTTGGCAGCAGCTTCATCACTGATTAAGAATTCAACTAGATGTTCTAAAATTCGGTCTAGATTCCATCCAGTCATAATGTTCTTCAATTTTGTAATTCTCCAGCATGCCTGGGTCAATAAGTGATATTCATATTCCAGCTAGCTATAGATAGAAAGAAAGATTATTGATAAATAGATGATAGATAGATAGATAGATACAAGAGATTCTCAATTATTTCTCTCCCTCTCTCTACCTCCTTCTCATCTGCTACCTATTATAGAGATTTCCCAGCCATCTTCAGAAAACTGGAAGAGTAAAGAATTGTCCTAATAGTTTTAATTCTCATTCTGAATTATTTTTAAAAATCACGATTGCCAACTCTGTGCAGAAAACTCTTTTGTGCAACATCATTCTTTCAAGAAACATGTATTGATTGTGAATATATCACAAGGCAATTTGCTACCGGTAAGAAAATATAATTGACAGCTGGTCATAGCATTCAGTAGTAAAAAAAGGAATAAAGGGAAAGAAAAATGGAGTAGCACTTCAGACGGATTAGTCAGGACACTCCTTCTAGCCCCTCATTGGTTGCCTGCCAGCACGGCATGGTGACAGCAGTGATGTTGTCCATCTTTTTCTTGAAGCTACAAGTAAATGGCCCATCAAAGTGGACTTCATGGAAAGTGCCACACTGACCTTAGATTAACATTTACTTGGAAATTCTCTTTTCCTAGGGGATAATTGGAGTCATGTGAAATCTTTCCTTAAATAGAAGCAGTTTTTACTGACAGGAGATGCTGCCACCTAAGTTATCCATTAGTTGGGAAATATAAGAGAAAAAAACTTTATTTTTCGAATAAGTAATATATGTACATGGTATAGATTTCAAATGAAAAATGGTGAGTGTCTCTTAACTCCTTCTTTAGTCAACCAGTGGTAAAACCTTTTATTATTTTATTTTATTTTATTTTAATTTTATTTTTGAGAGAGAGAGAGAGAGAGAGAGACAGAGCATGAATGGGGGAGAGGCAGAGAAAGAGGGAGACAGGCAGAGAGAGAGGGAGACACAGAATCTGAAGCAGGCTCCAGGCTGAGCTGTCAGCACAAAGCCTGGTGTGGGGCTTGAACCCACAGAGTGTGAGATCATGACCTGAGCTGAAGTCAAACGTTCAATGACTGAGCCACCCAGGTGACCAGATAAAACCTTTTTGAGGCAGTCTTCCAGAGGTCAACATGTACAGGAAAGAATCAGAAACCTGTGTTTATATCATCCTTTTTGTGATTTTGGCTTTTTCAATCTCAGCTGTGACTGTGTTTCTTCAGAGAAAAGTGCTGCTTTCCCAGGAGCATCTGGATTCTGGGTTAGCGCACGAATCTTTTGCTTAATGCTCCATGCCTCCCGAGAAAGTAATTTGAATACCTGGAACCTCGGTTTATCCCTCTGAAAAGCAGAAATTGTTCTTTTCATGGGCACTTCATTTGCTTTTTGTCAGAGATCAATGAAATCAGAGATGTGAAAATGTTTCAAATGGTAAAGAATTATATAAATATGGTTTGAGAAGGGAATAGTAATTGTTGAGAAGAAAAATGCTCAGACATTTGATATCTTCCATAAAACAGCACGTGTAAACAAGATACAGAAGGACATGAATCAAATTTTGATGATGTCTAATTCATAAATGGAAGTTAATCTATTTGCAGACACAAAAATATATAACATATCTCTCAAATATGTCATTTAGCAAAGGAATCAGCAAATTTTCTGTAAAGAACTGGAGAAAATGTTTGAGGCTTAGTGAGCTCAATAAGCATTGCTGTGTTCCAATAAAACTTTATAGACATTGAAATTTGACTTTCATATGGTTTTCACTTATCAAAATATATTGTTCTCTTTATTATCTTTCAACTATTTAAAGATATAAAAACCATGTTTAACTCTTAACCCGTACAAATAAGGGCTATAGGTTAAGTTTGGTCCGTAGGCCACAGTTTGCCAACCACTAATTTAGAACAAATTTATATAAAGAAAAATGAACTTTTCCCAACCAAAATTTTGATTTACTTACTTTTTTTAGAGAAAATATTTGATGTGTTTATTTTACATCAGACTATGAGTATCTTTGTATTTTTCTACTGTATTTATTTACTTATGTACTTAATTTATCTCAATCCTAGTTGATTATTTTTTTATTGAAGTGTAATTAACATACAGTATTGTAGTAGTTTCAGGTTTGCATCATAATGATTCAACAATTCTATAATCAGTGCTCATCAGAATAGGTCTACTCTTAATCCCTTTTGTCTATTTTATCCATCCCCGGCCCCCACCAATCACCTCCCCGGTGGCAACCACCAGTTTTTTCCTGTGTTTAAAAGTCTGGTTTTTTGTTTGTCTCTTTTTTCATTTGTTTAGTTTCTTAAATTCCACATATGAATTAAATCATGTGGTATCTGTCTTTTTCTGAGCGACTTATTTCACTTAACCCATTTCATTATACCTTCTAGGTCCATCCGTGTTGTTGCAAATAGCAATATTTCATTGTTTTTAAATGGCTGAGTAATATTTCATTTTGTATATATATATATATATATATATATATATGTAATCTTTATTCATTTATTGATGGACATTTGGATTATTTGTATACGTTGGCTATTGTAAACAATAATTTACAGTAAACATAGGGGTCCATGTTACCATTCCAAATTAGTGTTTTTGTTTTCTTTGGGTAAGTACCCAGTAGTGGAATTACTGGACCATATGATAGTTCTAGTTTTTATTTTTTGAGGAAACTCCGTACTGTTTTCCACCATACTGCACCCGTTTACATTCCCACCAACAGTGCACAAAGAGTTCCGTTTTCTCCATATCCTCACCAACACTTGTGGTTTCTTGTGTTTTTGATTTTGGCCCTTCTGACAAGTGTGAGGTGATATGTCATTGTGGTTTTGATTTGCATTTCTTGGATGATTAGTGATGTTGAGGATCTTTTCATGTGTCTGCTGGCCATCTGTATGTCTTCTTGGGAAGAAAATATCCACTTAGGCCCTCTGCCCATTTTTTAATTGGATTCTTTGGGGTTTTTTTTTAGTGTTGAGTTGTGTAAGTTTTTTATGTATTTTGGATACTAACCCCTTATCAGATATAGTATTTGTGACTGTCTTCTCCCATTCAGTAGGTTGCCTTTTTGTTTTTGTTGATAGTTTTGTTTGCTGTGTAAAAGCCTTTTATTTTGGTGTAGTCCCAATAGTTTTAATTTGGTTTTGTTTTCCTTGCCTGAGGAAACATATCTAGAAAAATGTTTCTATGACTGATGTCAAAGAAATTACTGCCTATGTTTTCTTCTAGGAGTTTTATGGACTTATTCACATTTTTAACATGTCCTATGCAAGACTGAATTGACTGTGTGAAGGTGGGTAGGCTTCCTGAAAAACTGGGGGCATACATTGCATAATGTCTTAGGAGCTTTCCTTTTCTCTCAGCTTTTGGCTTAATGATTCTGGATTACCACTTTCTGTTGGAGTCCATTTTTACTTGTATATGATATATAAAATGCACCTATGAAAGCCCTTCTCCCAGCAAGCTTTTGGCTTCTAATATTTCAAATGCATGGATTCAATTTTCCCTGGTTCTGAAGTTTTTTTGTATTAAATGAGATGTTTTAGATGTGCATTAATTCTGAAATGCCTCCTGGGTATCACTTGGTGCCTTGCCATATTATTACTGCGTTGCCCCTTAGGATCTGAAAACATTTTATTTTGGTAGGATTTTCCCTATCCAGTATTCCCACGAATGGGAGTTATAACTCATACTAAATGAGTACATCTACAAAACACAGAACTAATATTCACCTTGTGGGCATGTGGTGAAATTAATTAGTTAATGCTTCTAAAGAACTTTCAAATTCATGGATAAAATGTGTTATTCAGTTGCTAAGAGCTATTACTGTTTATTATGTCCTCTAGGTATTTCCCAGCAGGTGCTTTGCTATTAGAATATAATGGCAGTGATTTTGAAACAAGTTGTTTGCAGAGTGCGTGAAGCTAAGGGTCACATTTTAATGAAATCTCCTCCTCCTTTCCCCCAAAGTCTTTAGGTACTCACCCAGTTATAGCCTCCTTCTCTTAGATGTTCATATAATTTATTAGTATTTAATAGTAACATCACCATCAGCACAAGAGAGAATCAGTAGAAAACATTTTTCCAATTAGATTAAGTGATTGAGCTATATATCTATGTTAATATTTTTTTAATGGTAAGGCTGTGTCTAAAGGGATGGAAAAATGTTATATCCAATAATTTACTAATAGTTATAAATTGACCTTTCATGTTTGTCAACATTACAGTGTTTGGATAAGAGCCATTGGATACAGATCCTAAGTCACTCTTCTATAATGTATACACGAGCTGGAAAGGGTTTGTGAGTTTTAGATGTTGCGCTTGTTATAATAGAACACCAGGCCACAGCAAGCCACTCCTTTAGAGACTCAGTTGTTCCCCTTCTTTGCAAGTTTCTTCTCTTTCTGGGTCTCAGCCTCTTTATCACATTAGACTAGATTGTTGGTTTTCAAACTGTGTCCTTTGAAATTTAAGATTCAGAACACATGCTTCAGGGTTTTTAACAACATTTAAATATTTTCCAACAAACATTGGAGATTTATTTGCCTGAGGACCCCATTTACTGCTTTTTCCTCTCTATAGATGTTAAGATTCCTTTTAAATTTATATCTGAAAATTTTTATTGCTTAGGAAAAATTTCAAAGACAGTTTCTGATCCAAAAGATCCCCTCCAGCTCTGGTGTCGTAAGATCCTGCAATTCAAGCAAAGCTGAAGCACACACACACACACACACACATACACACACACAGAGAGCTATTAAAAACAGTCTTTGAAGGTTTCAATCGGAGGCTCTGAGACCAAAGACAAGTTTAATTCCTGAGGCTTATGCACTATAGAAGCTCTGTTTAATAAATAAAATATTCAATGAATAAATAAGTAGCATTTGAAAGGCAGGCAGGCACTCTCTGAAACTGCTACTAGAATGTTTGGCAAATACCTGCCTTAATTTTTCTCAATATATTATTCCCTCCTAAGTGTTTGGTGTAGCCAATATTCACTTCCAGGGTTCTCTGGACTCACTAAGTCATGTGGGTGTGGTTCAAGTGGGGGAAAAGCTGTAATAGGCCTACTTACTTAAGTGCCTACTGTCTGGGGGAGTAAGTTAAGGCACAGAAGAGATTGGAACTCAATAATTTCTTCTAACAATTAGCACTTTCCATTTCACAAGGTAGAAGCTTTTAAAATGCTAGCTCCAATGCTTATTTCTCTTTCCCCCATGAAATCCTTGTGGTTCTGATCTGCAGAAATAATTTCAGAAGCAACTGGTAAAAGCTAAGTTTTCATCCTTCCATTGCAACATAGAATAAAATGGTTGATATTTATGTATGTATATTTAAATATATTTATGTATATATACACAGTGTGTGTGTATTTTATATATTTGTGTATGTAGATCTCTATACATATACACACACACACATATATAATAAGGCAGAAATACTATAATTATCAGTGCAAACATGCATTTAGTAAACAAATAAACAAAAAGTAAATGCTCAGAAACATATGTTGAATTGTGTTGATGTGACAATACTCAGTGTTTGGTCCTCTAGCTTGAAAAATGACTCCATCCTTAATATTTTGTGTGACACCTGAAGTTACCTATTTGAACGCTAGTCTTCCTTGGGTGTTGTAGTTGTTGTCTGTCATTGGAGAGATGAATTCACTGACATTGTGACAAGGGCATGACCATAGCTGTTTGTAGGCCTTACATTTTGAGTTGTCTGTACAATAAAGAGAATCCTTTGCCTGACATTTTCCACCATGCAATGCCTACTGGCACTCTCTGAACATTCAGAAGATCTCAGGGAGGCAGTGGATGGGATGGAAAATCTACCACTGAGGAGCTTTTGTTCTGCTACTGATGGTTTGTGAATGTGGGCAAGTGACATTCCCTGTATACATCTCAGTTTCCTCGTCTGTGAAATGCGGAAGTTGAACAAGAAGATGTTTAAGGTCTCTCTTAGCCCTCAAAGTTCTAGTATCAGGCACAGGGCAAATTTCAGCAGTTGTATTTACTCAGTGTTTATTTAATGCCCAACAGTGATCATTATGAGTATTTACCAGGTGTGGGACATGGTGCTAAGTTTTACTTTCATTATCTCTGTTAAACTTTGCTATAATTCCTGAGGATACCCTTACCCTTTTTTAACAGAGGAGGAAAATGAGGCTTAGAGTGGGGAAGTCTCTCTCCCAAAGGCACAGTTAGCAAGTAGCAGAGGTTTAATTTAAACCTAGACAATCTGACTCTAGAGCCCACGATGCGATGTCAGTGCCGTATTGCCTTCAGTTGTTAGGGGCGCAATGCTAAGATCTGTCAGGAGCCACAGAGGTCAATATGACAGTGGGCCTATCATCTCAGAACTTACAGTTGTTTTTAGGCTAAAAGGAAAGATGACTGAAAGGGTTAAGAAAAATGCCAGGCAGCCTGTGCATTGCTTTCCAAAGGAGAGATGGAGAACATGGCTATAATGGGAGTCTTAAGGAGAGGGCAATAGGAACTTGGCACCACTGAAGTGTCATTACAAAACCAGCCAAAAGCATTGTCAGCATTTAGCAAGATTTCTGTTGCTGTATCCAAAGGGCTAGGAGCAGGAGAGAGATGTTTTAAAAAAGAAGAAGAAAGGAAATGTCTATTTATCAGCTGTGTTCTCCATCATCTGCAGTGAGGTTGGGCTGACAAACTATGCCAGCCAGGTCAAAGGTGGTTTGTCAGTTGAGTCTGTGCAACCTAGGGCGTCTTTGGTTTCCTCCCACCTACTCATCATTGCCATCGCCATTCTTTCTCTGCCTTCCCTAATAACCTGCCCATCTAGAAATTATCCTAGTTTTCACTTAGCTTTCAGTTTAATGTTATACAATGGCAGAATTTTAGAACAGGTCCTCTGGTAATATCTTTATTATTCTCCTGGACACTGAAGTCATTGGGGAAAAGTCCCCTGAAGTCACCTCTGCTGACTAGCATGGCTTAGTCACCTCATTGCAGAGAAGGCCTCAGCAGGCAGAGCAGCCAATAGCTATAACTCTTTACCCTTCCTCACACCAGCTCTGACACACCCACATGTACCCACACTCATTTGCAGGAGACCAGATAGTACCATATCCTTGACTCATGAAGGAGAGAAGAAATGTCACCTTGGAAGAGACTTCTGAACTCCTTTGTTAAGTGGACTTGTATGGATTTCAACATCATGAAATGCTGATGGTTTATATTGGTTGTTAAAAATTTTGCAGTGCTGTCCAATAGACCTTTCTGCAGTGTTCTACAAGTGTTCTATCTGTGTCTGTGCTGTCTAACACATTTGCCATTATGGCAATGGGCAACCTGAAATGTCAGACTTGCAGTGAGACTGAGGAAGTGAATTTCAGATTTTATTTCATTTCAACTATTTTAAATTTAAGTAGCCACAGGTGAGTAGTGGCTACAATATAGGTAACAGGGAAGCTATGGATCAAAATACCCAAATAGTCAGTGACAATTGACAATCTAGGAGAATCTAGTGTATGAGTGTTAACATTGGTATCATGTTTTCGTAGTCACATAACATATTGTATAAACTGATTTCCTGTACATAACTGTATTTGAGCAGAAAGGTCTTGAGTATATCATGAGTTTAGATATCATAAATATTTATTGGAAGTGCATGTGTGCCATTTATCTGCCTGATCCCAGGCTTAGTCTCAGAATCTTCTTCGATGCATTGCTCCAGTTAGTATCATTTGGTTGAATTTGTCAAGAGAGAGGAACCTGTTTGCCACCTCTGAGGTAGGGACAAGATGAATAGTACACTTTGATACAGATATTTTCAGTTAAGGGTTGATGACCAGATGACCTTCAAAGTCTTATCTTGAGACTGTATGATTCCATCAATAAAAAAAGAATCAGTTCTACGTCTTATCCACATTTCTTTATAAAGTTCATCAGAAAAACCATCTCTGTAGTACTAAGATGATAGCCCCTTGCTTCCAATAAGTTCCCTCTCCCTACAGAAAAATAGAACAGAAAGAGAAAGGTGCACTGAAGATTTTAAAGAATCAATTTATTGGCTTAAATGATATCAAATAACTGATTGTTCTCTTTTGTTTCTGGCTTGGTGTATATGCAGCCTCAGGCCAAGTCACAATCATTATAAACATTTATTAAGGCCAAGCACCGTTGGGTCCTGGCATACCTAGGGAATTCAGTGCCATGTTATTAAAGATTATAAAGTGATGTTGGAAAAATCAACAAGGCTTTACCAGGTCGTACTTAATTAAAGTAGTAATGGTTTATGAGATCTAGGCATATCATCAATTTTAGCCTCACAACTATGGTCATTTTAATGATTTGGCAGTAGTCTTCTTAAACACTACTAGACTTGGCCTACAGGAAGAAGAGTGATGGGTATGGAGGTACTTCAAAAAACCTTTCAAACATTCTAATCAATGAAACAGAGGCTGAATGATTGAGACAGCACCTAAACCCATGTTACAGAATACTTTTTAATTATTTTGTGATTGCATAATAGGTCATGGTATTTTTAAAAATAATTCTCATTTCTTATTAATTATAGCTTATACTTAAAACCAGTTATCGGGGCGCCTGGGTGGCGCAGTCGGTTAAGCGTCCGACTTCAGCCAGGTCATGATCTCACGGTCCGTGAGTTCGAGCCCCGCGTCAGGCTCTGGGCTGATGGCTCAGAGCCTGGAGCCTGTTTCCGATTCTGTGTCTCCCTCTCTCTCTGCCCCTCCCCCATTCATGCTCTGTCTCTCTCTGTCCCAAAAAAATAGGGGCGCCTGGGTGGCGCAGTCGGTTAAGCGTCCGACTTCAGCCAGGTCACGATCTCGCGCTCCGTGAGTTCGAGCCCCGCGTCGGGCTCTGGGCTGATGGCTCAGAGCCTGGAGCCTGTTTCCGATTCTGTGTCTCCCTCTCTCTCTGCCCCTCCCCCATTCACGCTCTGTCTCTCTCTGTCCCCAAAATAAATAAACATTGAAAAAAAAAATTTAAAAATAAATAAATAAATAAATAAATAAACGTTGAAAAAAAATTAAAAAAAAAAATAAAACCAGTTATCTATTATTTTTTGTTAAAATGTTTTAAATTTTTATTTATTTTTGAGAGAGACAGCGTGAGCAGGGCAGGGGCAGAGAGAGAGGGGGACAGAGGATCCCATGTGGGCTCTGTGCTGACAGCAAGCAGACAGCTGGATATTGGGCTCGAACCCATGAACCATGAGATCATGACCTGAGCCAAAGTCAGAAGCTTAACCAACTAAGCCACCAGGCACCCCAAAATCAGTTATTTTTTAAACTCTCATAATTTATTTCATATAAATTAATTTATTCATTTATCAATAATTGAACACCTTCCTGGTAAACAAGTGTAGTACTGTATACACTAAGAGATAGTAAGATGTGAGCCTTCTCTTTAAGAGTTTGACTTCTACTTTCGGAGCTATGTATATATATATATATATATAGAGAGAGAGAGAGAGAGAGAGAGAGAGAGAGAGGCATGTATATATTGGCACCCACATGTGTGTGTATATAGAGAGAAAGGGTATGCATGTATATATTTGTACATGTGTATGTGCATGTATATGTATATATATATAGAGAGAGAGAGAGAGAGAGAGGGAAAGAGAACAAAGAGAGGAAAAAAGGAAGAAGAATAAACTATCATTCAAATTAGATTTTGGTTAGTAATTTAAAAAAAAATTTTTATGTTTATTAATTTTTGAAAGAGAGAGACAGAGCACAAGCAGGGGTGGGGCAGAGAGAGAGGGGGACACAGAATCCAAAGCAGGCTCCAGGCTCTGAGCTGCCAGCACAGAGCCCAGTGTGGGACTCGTACCCATGAACCACAAGATCATGACCCAAGCTGAAGTCGGATGTTCAACCGACTGAGCCACCCAGGCGCCCCAGTAATTTCTTTTTTTAATGTTTATTTATTTTTGAGAGAGAGAGAGAGAGAGAGCAGAGGAGGGGGAGAGAGAGGGAGACACAGAACCTAGGCTCCAGGCTCTGAGCTGTCAGCACAGAGCTAGAAGCAGGGCTCAAACACGCATGGGAGATCATGACCTGAGCCAAAGTCAGATGCTTAACCAACCAAGCCACCCCGGAGCCCTTGTTAGTAATTTCTTAAAGCAAAAAGGGAATGCTTGGAAATGTAAGGGATAAAGAAATATATATCTGCTCTGGGCCTTTATGGATTTTGATACAGACTCTATAGGTCATTGTTTGGGTCTCAGCTCCCCAATCAATCAGCTGTAGGATTTTTGGAAATCATTTAACCCTTTTATAGTGGGTTGAGAAGTGTCCCTCCAAAATTCATGTCCATCCAGAATCTCAGAATGTCACCTTACTTAGAAATAGCATCTTTATAGATGTTATTAAGTTAAGATGAGGTCATACTAGTTTTGAGTGGGCCCTAAATCCAGTGACTGAGGTCTTTTTAAGAAGAGGAGAGGATATACAAGAGGAAAACACCATGTGAAGGCAAAGGCAGATGCATCTACAAACTAAGGAATAGCAAGGATTGCCAGCACCCACCAGAAGCTAGGAGAAAGGCACTGAACAGATTCTCCCTTGGAGCCTCCAGAAGGAACCAACTCTGCCAGGGCCTTACTTCCGGACTTCTGGCCTCTACAACTGTAAGAGACTAAATCTCAGTTGTTTTAAACCACCCAGTCTGTGGTACTTTGTTATGGCATCTGTAGGAAGTGAAAACACCTCTAAACCTTCATTTCCTTTATTGTTAAATGGGGAGGATGATACTTACCATCTGAGAGTTTGGGTGAGAACTAATGAATCAGAATTGAATTAAGAGGAGATGTGTCAATTGCAAAATGCTCTACAAATATTTACACATTTAAACATTCGCTTTCTAGGACTGTGAAATATATATCCCAGTTACTCGGCATTCGCGATGTATAAAGGAAAGTGTTGGGCACTGTATGGCCGCTATCTCACAATAGAATGAGCAACGTTTAGTTGTCTAAACTCCTATCATGTTGCCTTCGTGGCATGTGAAATTTAATGGCGAGAACATTTTACAGATATTTACTTACTGTAGAAAAAAAATGTAATTGCTTTGGCCAAAATGGAATGGTTAATGTGTTTGTACTTTCCGGCAGTGTTTTTCATTTAGTTGGAATCACTTTTCCCCCTACAGATGAGCAAAATTGTTATGCTATGGTTTAATAAGTAAAATAGGTGCATCTGGTTAAAATAAAAATCTGAGTGGAAATTTGCATTCCAAGCTTGGCTTTTCAATTACTACTGGTTTTCCGAGTAAGGCACACCTTCTTTTTGCCTGAGTGGGATTAGATGGGGGATGAAGAACTCCATGTACCATGTAGTAAATGTAATCTAGAGTCCCAGGAGAGGAGATGTGTGTAAAGCTATTTAGCTCAGTTCATTTTCAGATGATTTGGTAAATATTGGCTAATTTGTTCTCATTGCTCTCCTGAGAGAACTGTGAGCTATGTTCTTTTGTAACACAGAAGCTGAAATAGAGCAGTTTAGTGATTTACCAAATGAATTAAAGAAATAGGTGTTGCTGCTGGAGTTTTAGGATTCTACTCGCTGATGAGCTAAGGCCTGGGATTTCCACAGACAGGAGAGGACCCCAGGCACGCTCATGGTGCCACTGACCTTGCTGCAAATGTTCAGATAATTTTTTTGGGCTTACATCCATCATTTATTGCAAAAATGTTTGCTCTCTCTCACTCTCTCACAAGTCCCCCAGTTTCGCCTCCATTACCTTATATCTAGAGATACATTGGTCAATGTAATAGATGCTGCCTCCTGCCTTCATTGCGCTGGGTCTAGTGGGGGATGTAGGCACTAAGAGCACAGTGTGGGAAGTGGCGTGCTATCTGTCAGAGCTCAAGATTAGCTAGCCAAGCCACTTACTTTCAGCAAGATGTGGCAGAAAGGAGTAGTCTGAGACATTCTGGTGCTAGCAACTTGTCAACCCATGTGCTGTAAGGGGTTGAAAAAAATTATCCACCTTTGGGTGTAAATAGGGGTTCAATCTGGTGAACGAGTGATGTTAATGAGATTTTCAGTTACAGTTAAGCAGTTGCCATGGGAAGTTGGGAGTGATATGTGGGATGGAGTAGCATTGTATCCCAATAGTTGGGCTAAATGTAGTGATGGATGCCTGGGGCTGGGCCATCTCAAACATCTGGACAGTTGTCATCAGAGTAATAAATAGTGCTTAGCCATTGGCTTGGGGTTTAGGAATAAGACTTTCTTCGTTGAAAGGGAACTGAAAAAGCAAGTTAGGGCCAGCAAATGGGCAGAGGCCTTTGGAGTATGGAGCAGGTTAGCAGAAAAAAGATTTCTGTTATGGGAACAAGGCAAAAAGAATGGCCATGGCTCAGGAGCTGGGGAGTGAGATAAAGAATGGACTGCTAGTGGGGCGCCTGGGTGGCTCAGTCAGTTAAGTCTGACTCTTGATTTCGGCTCAGGTCATGATCTTATGGTCCATGAGATCCGGCCCCATGTCAGGCTTGGTGCTGACAGCCTGCTCTCTCTCTTTCAATAAATAAACATTAAAAAAATTAAAAGAAAAAAGAAGAATGGGCTGCTCAGACCTGATACCTATGAACTGCAGAATGGGGACTGGAGCCAGTTGAGTAAATTGTGTCATGAGACAAAATCTGGGGGGAAAACAAGGACTGGAAATGAGCCTGCAAGTATGAAACAGAGCTGTAGCCTCAGCTGTGGGGTGGATGAGGGATGAAGTTTCGAACCAGGATAGGCTTTATATAATTTCTTGTTTTTTTTTTAAAGTGGATTTTTGTTGTTGCTATTAGAGACAGTGTGTCACAAAGGTTAAGTGCACAAAGAAAGTAGCAGGAGTGCTGGTTTAGCCTTTGTTTAGTTATTGGCTGCATGGCCTTGAGTTGTTGGGGGAAAATTCTTTCTAGCCCCAATTATCTATAAAATGTAAGTGTTGTCTTGTATAGGTAGTTCCTAAACGCCAGGTGACACTAGGTTGCTCATGACAATCAATCACCTGGGGAGTTGTTAAAAATGTGTGCTCCTCAGGGCGCCTGGTTGGCTCAGTTGGTTAAACGTCCAACTTCAGCTCAGGTCATGATCTTGTAGTTCATGGGTTTGAGCCCCGCATTGGGCTCTGTGCAGACAGCTCAGAGCCTGGAGCCTGCTTTGGATTCTGTGTCTCCCTCTCTCTCTTCTCCTCCCCTACTCTCTCTCTCTCTCTCTCTCTCTCTTTCAAAAATAAAAACAAACAAAATATAAATTAAAAAAAAGTATGTGCTCCTATCCTCTACCCCCTAAGATTATGCTTGAAATAACTAGCAGTGGATCCTGGGAATCTGTTCCTGTCACATATATCCCATGTGATTCTAAGGAAGGAACCTATGTAACGTTGTATTAGATTAACCACTGGAGTTTCCTCAACATTCTGTTATTATTTTTTCTTGCCATCCTTTGCCTTTGCACCTCTTTGTATTCATGGTCTGGGATGATGATCAAACATTCCGTAAAAAAATTTTATTGGCACATTATTTCCAACTGACATTTGAAGTCTAGGAGCCAAGTGAAGCAAGAAAGGTTGATTTTACTGCCTGAGATTCTCAGCCCTGACAGCAGCACAAGCCTTCGCGGGTCTAATGTGGAATCTGCTCTCATTGGACTCCCAAGCCCATTTGTGCAGACACAGCACTTGGCTTTCTTGAAATGTCTGGTGTCCCTTTTCTACACTGTGAGGCTTTTCTGAAGGCTAATTAGGAGCATCTACCTAGCATTTCACATTCTTTAGAGAAAAAGAGCCTTTATAAATAAATAAAGGATGAAGTTATTGTGGAGATTAGGTGATTTCTACTGCCAGCTAGGGCAGAGGGGAGATTTCCTTGGAGTTCATATTAGATGAAGTCAGTCAACTTGCTGTGTGGAGGGGGTTATTTGCGGGGGTCGGGGGCAGTAATATATACATACTAGACCTCACATGTTACTTGGTTCTCCAGGAAGATAATAATTTCCTACTCAGTAAGTAAATTAATGCTTTTTCCGTTAGAAGGGAAATCACTTACAGACTCTCCCTAGGTTCTAAACCTCCCTGTCTGTTCTTATCTTAGATTGATACAAAGTTAAAATTGAAAGGACAATTAGGAATTTTTTGGTTTATATACAGGGAAAACATACCCCAGGGAGGAAATGATTGGCTCAAGATCACAGCAAATTAGTGGCATGACAACCTCAAGTCTCTGATTCTTAGCTCTGCAATCAGTGGTCAATAAAGAGGCCAGAAGGATGGCTAAAAGATAAAGTAATGACAATACCAAATTCTGACAAAGATGTGGAAACACTGAGTCATTCATATATTGCTGGTGGAGACAAAAAAAATTATACAACTACTCTGTAAAAACAATTTGGCAGTTTCTTATAAAACTGAACATCGAATTACCATACACACCACAGTTGTACTCTCGAGAGCTATTCCAGAAAAATGAAAACTATGTTCATATAAAAAACTCTACATGATTGTTCATAGCAGCTTTATCTATAATATCTCAAAAGCACAAACAGCCCAAATGTCTTTTAATGGGTGAATGATTTAAAAAACTGGTACATTCATATCACAAAATACTACTCAGCAAAAAAGAGAGAGAAAAAGGAAAAAACTATTTCTACATGTAACATTTTGGATGAATCTCCAAAGAATTATAGTGCGTGAAAAAAAGCCAGTCCCCAAAGATTATGTACTGTATGATTCTGTTTATTTAATATGTACATTCTTAATGACAATATTTGGACATGAAGAATAAGTTAGTGATTTCCAGAAGTTATAGAAGGAGTGGTGGGGTGGGCAAAAGAGAAATGGGTGTGGTTATAAAAGGACAACAAAGGTGATCCTTGTAATGATATAACTATTGAGGATGTGGATTGTGATGGTGGACACATGAATCTCTACGTGTGATAAAATTATATAGAACTAAACACAAACACACACAAGTGCACATCAAATTTGTGAGGTAAGTGTGTTTATATAAACGTCAACATTCTGATTGTGATAATAGTTTTGAAAAAATATTACCATTGGGGGTAATCGATTAAAGTATACATGGGACCTACCTCTCTGTATTATTTTTTTTAATTACATGTGAATTTGAAATTCTCTTACACAAATTTCAATAAACTATATTCCTACTAATAAGAAAGTTAACAAAAAGTTTCTAGTATTTTCATTTTGTCAAAATGGACAAAGGATGTTTTTATGCTTCTCCAATGTTGGTGATAATAGAGTTAGATACTTCTGTGTATTGCTTTTGAGAGTGTAGATTTCTATACTTTTGAAAATAATTTTACATAATAAAATCTTTTGACCTTCTAATTTCACACCCATGAAACTGCCCTAGGGAAATATTCAGAGATATGAATTAAATATATACATATATAAATATCTTCACTATAATATATGGTATAGTGTATTATTATGATAGCAATGAAACTGTAAATAACCCATATAATAAAAGATAGTGTTTTTAATGCCTTATTAAAATTGTATTTTCCCAAAATGTTTATTAATTAGAACAAATGTCCATTATATAATGTTAAGTACAAAATATAAGATATGTTATTTTTATATCACAAACTCCATATCTCCATATACACCTGACTCTTATACTTACTAGCTGTGTGGTCTTGGGTAAATTGCTAATCCTTTCTGTGGACCTCTTATCTGTACAGTGAGGATATAATAGTACCAACCCATTCTTTTTTTAAAAAAAGTGAATGATCAAAGCTCTTCCTAGAGTATCCTAGCATATAAATTTTAGTAGATATTAAATAGTTGTTTCACCCGAGTGGTAGCGTACTACCCAACTTTACACTCTTCTGTGTTTTAAAACTCTTCCACAATGGTCATGTAATCCTTTGCATATATATATATTTATATATGTGTATATATGTATACATACACATATACATATGTGTATATATATGTATACATATATATATAAATGTTTGACTTAAACCTATTTCAATCATGACTAATTGCTACTTATGCTTAATTCATATTTGGAATGCCTACAGCTGGTCCATTTCTGAGAGGGAAGGACTTGGCAAACTTGTATCCACCTGAAACTTTCTTTAGAGATTCTCTTGGAAAGTGAGAGAAACTTAGAACTGAGCACTTAAATTTTTTATTTTAACTATGACCAGTTTTCAGAAATATTGTTAAGGAATATGATGTGATCCTTAAGAACAGAAAGTGTTGAGAAATATTTACTGTTCATTTTGGCAGTAGATGATTAATTAACTTCTTGGGGAATTAATCACTGATGCAAATAAATCACATGCTGGGTATTTGCAAAAGATTGATATTGTTGGTGATGACAGTTGAGAACGCCAACCAAGTACTGGGTCATGTTCTGAAGAAATTAATCATTTACGTATTCTTGGTGACCTTTAATTTGCTTTAAAAATAGCAGCCATTATAGCAGCTCTAGAAAATTTTGTACATTTGGCATTGCAGCCATGTCAGAGAAAAGGGTGGATCTTTGGAAACAAAATATTATAGAATGCATCTAAAAGAGGGGATTAATTTATTTGTCTAATCTCATCAATCTAATCATATCTACCAAACTTGAGACCAATCTATCAATCTATCTATCTTTAACCCTTTCCCTAAACTTATGATCCTGTGAAAAATTGCAATTCATGACATTAGCTTTCTAAAGCTTATATATATAGGGGCGCCTGGGTGGCACAGTGGGTTAAGCGTCCGACTTCAGCCAGGTCACGAT
The DNA here is from genome assembly GCF_028749965.1 of Puma concolor. Classification (NCBI taxonomy): domain Eukaryota; kingdom Metazoa; phylum Chordata; class Mammalia; order Carnivora; family Felidae; genus Puma; species Puma concolor. Next base: position 83,817,174 of record NC_141675.1, on the reverse strand, counting down.
CTCGTGGTCCGTGAGTTCGAGCCCCGCGTCAGTCTCTGAGCTGATGGCTCAGAGCCTGGAGCCTGTTTCCGATTCTGTGTCTCCCTCTCTCTCTGCCCCTCCCCCATTCATGTTCTGTCTCTCTCTGTCCCAAAAATAAATAAACGTTTTAAAAAAAAAATAAAGCTTATATATATATATACTATTTTTTTATTTTTTTTATTAAAAAATTGTTTTTCAATGTTTGTTTATTTTTGAGAGACAGAGAGAGACAGAGTGAGTGGGGAAGGGGCAGAGAGAGAGGGAGACACAGAATTCAAAGCAGGCTCCAGGCTCTGAGCTGTCAGCAGAGCCCAATGTGGGGTTCGAACCCACGAACCATGAGATTGTGTCTTGGGCCAAAGTCGGATGCCCAACCGACTGAGCCACCCAGGCGCCCAGAAATATGTATATTATTTAACAATTGTTTTGCCTGTCATTTACTCTCTTTTTTTAATTCCCCCTTTCTCTTTTAATATGTTTTGAGTTTTTTAAAAAATATTTTATACCTTGAGTACTTCTTGGGATAATCTAGACACCCATTCGTGTTAACAAAGTGCTTGCAAAAATACAGGCTTTAAAAAGAAAATTTTGCAGAGAATAAAGATTATTTTCTTCAGTTCAGCCTCCAAGGAAAAACATAGAATCCATATTCCTCTATGAAAATCAATAGTGCTTGCCACTAGTGTTTCTTATCAACTTTTAAGAAGATATTAAAAGAGCCTGGATATATTAGTTCCCATTTTTATTTCTAATACAGAAAACTTATAATTTCAAGGAAAATTCAAATGGTTCTTAAACGTTTGGAAATATGCTCAATCTCTCTCACAGTAAGAAAAAGGCAAGTGAGGGGCACGAGGGCAGCTCTGTCAGTTAAGCATCTGACTTTTGACTTCAGACTAGAAAATGATCTCACAGTCCTGGGATCGAGCCCTGCATTGAGCTCAGCATTCTGGGCTCCAAGCATTTGGGACTTCTCTCTGTCTCTGTCTCTTTCCTTCTGACCCTCCCCTACTTGTGTTCTCTCTCTCAAAATAAATAAACTTAAAAGAAAAAGGCAAGTTAAAAATGAAACCCTGACACACTATCTTTAGACTTTTAGATTTTGTAAAGATGAGAAAGTTGTATTATACACTCTATTGACAGCTGCAGGTGAAACAGACCCCAGTATAATGCTGGTCTGAGAATAAACTCACTTAATCTTTATGGTGGGTAATACACATATCTTAATACAACAATTCTATTTCTAGGAATTGATCTCAGATATACTTGGACATATGAAAGATGAATATATAAAATCACTTATCACAGCATCATCTATAGGGGCGAAGGATTGAATAAAACAGTGTCTGGTCAAGTAAATGATAGTATATCTGTAAAATGGAAGCCTACATATCTGAAACTCAAGAGAGCTTCTTATTTGCTATATGGAACAGCCTCTTGTTAGACAGACAAAGCAAAGGCACAGGGCTGTAGGAGTATTATGCAATCTATTTTCCTTTTACTAATAGATTCATAAAATATCTCTGGGGGAATACATTAACACATGACAAAATGGTTTCTCTGTGAGAGCGTACAGGTGGCTGGAGGGTAAGAGATAAAGACTTTGTAAAAGGTCTCTTACACCTTTTGAGTTTCAAACTATGTGACTATATCACCTAATCAGAAAATAAATTAACTTTATGTAATAACACATTTATACATATATAGCCTACGATCGGTAGAACTGCTTAAAGCCAACTTTCTCCTTGTTACAGAGTTCATTTTTTCCAATATTGCCCTCAAAAAAGAAAGATGCCATATAATTATTTTGTGATGAAAAATAATTTTTAAAAGTTTAAAGAGAAGAGTTGAGCTCTACAGTATAGAAGCCATTTTATTGTTTCTATTCCTATATGAAGAAAATATAAACACCTCGATAAATGATGTCCCCCCTCCTACTCCTTCTTCTCTTCCTTCTCTTTCTTATTCTATTCTTGTTTAGCTTTTCTGTAGCAGTGATTAAAGTTGGGAGGATTTTCAAAATATATTCACCAAAATATGGGTACATGGATGACCCATGTGGATTCATATTTGTGAGTTAACATTTGTATAGTCATTTAAATTGTTTCTGTGCTCACAGGAATAAAAACAGGACTGACCTGCCTTTCTGAACATATAAGCCTCATTTTAGCAAGGACTTATATTAGTTCTTAATTTAATTTCATTTGGGAAGGGTTTTTTAATTTTTTAAATTTATTTTTATATGTTTTTTAATTGTTTTTTAGAGACAGTGTGAGTGCGGAGGGTGCAGAGAGAGAGAGAGAGAGAGAGAGAGAGAGAGAATCTTAAGCAGGATCTACACTCAGCACGGAGCCCGATGTGGTGCTTGGTCCCATGATCCTGGGATCATGACCTGAGATGAAATTAAGAGTCTGATACTCAACTGACTGAGCCACCCAGGCACCCCGTTTTTTTAATAGAGAAATTTCCACATTTGCCAAGGAGATATGTACCCTATATGTGTTTCTACAAAGATCATCAATGCGTTCCACTAATTTTTGACATCAACTCTAGAGACGAGATGGGAAAAACAGGAGTGTAAACCACTTAGCTTCATAATGCCATCTTGATCTGGCTCAAGATGCAGTGTGTTTTCGTATTTAATTTATCTTAAAATACTGTGCTAACCCAATCTTAAAACTGATTATGCACTCGTGAACGTGCTTTCGGAACTCCATGAAATAATTACGTTTTCCAACATGCAGTTTTGGCAACTAGTCATGATTGCTTCTTAACCTCTGTAAGTGGCTATCAAAAAAGGCTCAAATAAACATTAAAAAAAAAAAAAGGCTCAAATCTGATGTGCCATGAAAACAACTCACGAGCTTGTATTGATAGTGGGGAGGGAGGTGAAGTTATCAGACCTCACTTATCTTCTCTACTTTTCTTGCAGCCTCCCATCCTTGTGCTGAGTCGGCACCAGGAGTGACCCATTTATGTTCTTTATACCTCTGGAGGCCAGCACTCTCTGTATTCTGGGCAAACAAAAGAAAGCACGTAATGGAGATCTGGCTTACCACATTTGTAATGAATCAGGCTCTCTCTATGAAACACCAACAAAACCTTTGGCTAAAAAGCAGAATGCAAAGCAAAGTAAACACCACCCCCTTTTGTACAAAACAAAAGGAAAACGATTTGTAGGGCATACTGTTTAGGGGAACTTTGAAGGAATTAAGTAGGCCTTGTGGCATCACACCTAAGTCAGTATTAGTAGTACCTTCCTTGTATTCAGCTATTAAGTATCAAACCTAACAAGAAAACATTTTATGTTTTTAAAAATTTTTAACGTTTTTATTTATTTTTGAGACAGAGAGAGACAGAGCATGAATGGGGAGGGGCAGAGAGAGAGGGAAACACAGAATCGGAAGCAGGCTCCAGGCTCTGAGCCATCAGCCCAGAGCCCGATGTGGGGCTCGAACTCATGGACCATGAGATCGTGACCTGAGCTGAAGTTGGACGCTTAACCGACTGAGCCACCCAGGCGCCCCAAGAAAACATTTTAATGCCATGATTAGAAGTTTGATCCAGAGCTGTTAAAAAACCATATTTGACTGTTATTTTCTCTGGGTTCATCATTTAATTAGTGACACACTTAGAACTTTTTGAAGGCAATGCATCTCTCACTGTGCCCACTTTAACCCGGGACGATTTGTTTGCTCCTTTCAGAGTATTTACTTACTAACTTTTGGATCAGAACCCAAGGGGGAAAGGAAAAAACAATTAGTGTGCCATCTAACTTCCTAATATCATTAGCCTGTCAAACCTCCAGTCTATGTGTTTCCCTTCTTCAGAAAACCTATGCCATTCTGCACTTCTGTTCCTGACTTGAGCAATATATTTGACTTTTCAAAAAATTATTTCTTTTCTTTTGTCTGGTCAGAAAAAAGATGAAACCTCCCTCAGTGCTCTCTTAGTTCATTTAGTATTTGCTTGGCTTTTGTCTTATTATTAGTGGTTGTTCTCATGCTGCCCCATCCCCACTTAGAATGTTCACAAGCTGAGGGAAAGAATTCTGTCATTTCTCTCTTGATCCCCTAGAGCTTCTAGCAGGGAACCTGGCACATGGTTGCTACACAAGTAATGTTCATTTAATTGAATTGTGTTATGAGTGACACTTTGACTATGCAACTATAAACAGCTGGAAAAGAAAGATGGGAAGGGGCAAGCCAAGTATGAACTATAAATTGGTCGTGTTTCTAATATATTAAGCTTCAGCTGCAAGTGTCATAATCCAGAAAGATGTTGGGTTGCCCCTCTGTGTGTGTGAAGAGATGTTATGGAATTACTCTCCAGCCATCGTCTTAGGTTGACCACCAGGGGTCACTCTAAGGAAACAACTAGCACCGAGAGAGAGAGAGAGAGAGAGAGAGAGAGAGAGAGAGAGAGAGAGTTAAGTGACTTACTTGCACCGGTTCTTCCAGTTAGTCAGGGACAGAACCAAGACTGGCTGCTGGATCTGTAATTCCAAAGAAAAGGGAAGAATGGAATTTCAGAATTACCTGGAGACCTCAGACTCCACATATATCCTCACTTAATGGTGATTCCTGCTCCCTCTTTTCCCTCCTCACTGTTTCCATGGGATAGTGTTGTATCCCTTGGGTGGCTTGGGGTAGAGTGAGGATTGAAAACTTCTCTCACAATGATTGGACCGCTCAGTCAGAGCTTTCTGCTCAGGGCATTTTCTCCCAAATGACTTAGCTATTGTCTCATCCCGTAGGCAGTCTATAGAATGGCTCCGGGTGAGGTGGAAAGGAGCACTCAACCAGGTTACTCAGTTCCGGGCTGTCCTGCTGCTTCCCTGCGCTGCTCCACAGCCTTCCCAGCTCCTGGTTGCTGTATTTTGCTCAGTGCCCTTGGGCTGACAGAGGGCGTGCTGTGTGAAATGATTACATCTACATGCCAGTTGGCACAAGGAAGCCACGCTGTGCATATTTATTTGTGCCCATGCCACTTGACAACAGTAAGGTTTAGAATTTGGCTTGCATTTGGAAAGGAATTGGGAGGGAGGCCTTTTTCTTCAGTGGGCTGCTCACCAACAACTGTGAAGCTCCAACATTTCAATCCTGGTCAGCTATGACTTTCTTCACCTAAGTCAGGCAATATTTGACTTCTCTGCACAGAACAGGTTTTTGGGATAGAAGGCATGTACCCATTTTCCTATCGCTCCAAAGAGAATTAGCAAACATATCGTTTCCACCACGGGCAATGGAGCACTGTGCCAGGCAGTGCCAATCTGGCCAGGTTTTTTGAGGTCCCTGCTGGTTCTGAGATGCATGATTCTTAAGGTTGGAGGTAGGAGGTAGTGTGTGTGTGTGTGTGTGTGTGTGTGTGTGTGTGTGTTTCTTTTTTCATTGCTTGTATTTAGTTTTTACTTAAGATCTTCTCTCCTTATTTAACAACCTTGCTAGTGCCCAAGATTGGAGACACAGTTTTCCCACCAGTAAGAACACTGTGATAGGCACTGCCTTCCGTGTGTTGTCTACATTATCTCTCATCTGTAAAATAGCCTCCCAGTGCAGGGGCTGTGATTCCCAAAACCCAGTAGGGAAAGTGACGGACTCTATCTGTATTCTTTCAGACCACAGCAGCAGAACTGGAGTTCTAGCTCTATTCTGGTCATGTTTCAAAGCCCAGACTTATTGTATGTAATATCGCATGGCTAAACTAAGCAGAAACTTAGCTTTTTAAAAATGCTTATTTTGGGGGCGCCTGGGTGGCGCAGTCGGTTAAGCGTCCGACTTCAGCCAGGTCACGATCTCGCGGTCCGTGAGTTCGAGCCCTGCGTCAGGCTCTGGGCTGATGGCTCAGAGCCTGGAGCCTGTTTCCGATTCTGTGTCTCCCTCTCTCTCTCTGCCCCTCCCCCGTTCATGCTCTGTCTCTCTCTGTCCCAAAAATAAATAAAAAACGTTGAAAAAAAATTTAAAAAAATAAACATTTAAAAATATTTAAAAAAATGCTTATTTTTTTATTTTGAGAGAGAGAGAGAGAGAGAGAGAGAAAGCAGGGGAGGGGTAGAGGGGGGGGGGAGAGAGAGAATCCCAAGCAGGCTCTACATTGTCAGCGCAGAGCCCTATGTGGCCCTTGATCCTGCCAACCATGAGATCATGACCTGAGCCAAAACCAAGAGTCAGATGCTGACCCCACTGAGCCACCCAGGCACCCAAGAAATGTAGTTTTTTAAAAAGGTACAATTTCTTACAGTATTTCTTACTCAGCCTGCTATCCATTGAGGAAAGCTCTCATCATTTTAAGGAAAGAAGTTTCCTCATGAAAATTCATTTGCTAAATGCATATTAAATCCTCCTATTAGGGAATATGAGGGAAAGGTATACATATCATTTTGGGAATGTGTGAAAACAAAAGCAATGACTGGATTTGAAGTCAGCGACGGATTGCTGAAAGAGACTGAGAGGTTTAAGAGAGGGGATGTTTGAAATATTCAGGTCATGTCCAATCACATTTCCTTAGTCCACCTGGCCAGAAATATAAAATTAATGTGTTAGAGTCAGATGGTGCTGGAAGCCCATCCCCCAACTTTACAGATGGGGTCTGAGAGGATAATGCTCCCTGAGCCCATATTGGTATGTGCAGTCCTAGAACCTGAGCCTCTTTATCTTGACCCCAGCACTTTTTTTTTGTGGGCTGCTGTGATATGCTTTGGTCACCCAAAAAATGTAGGGAAGCAAATGTCTCAGCATCTTTGGCTTGTCTCAAAGGTGAATCCAAAACTCACCATACTGATAGGTAGTTCAGAGCCGAGTACGTGGCAATGTAGACATTTTGAGCCTATGAATATACCTGGGAAAAATTCTGAGATTGAATGATCTCACAAATAAAATATAAGAGTCGGCCTCATAGACTGTAGTTCCCAGTGAATGATACATCGGGGAGAACAGCCCATTAGGTTCTGAGCGACAATGTAGCCTCTCCTATCGGCAGCTTGTTAGGCAAGAAGTCTGGGCAGCAGATTGGAAGCATGCTGGCCAGCTCAGGCAGGGTGGCATTTTTCCTACCATCTAGTTTTTATCCAGAGCACACACCAAGCAAATGATTCTCAGCAGGGGAAGATGTAGACTACTTCTTGTGTATTACTTCCATTGGGATAGATGAAATATGGGTTCTGGAAGTCTTTTTGGCAAACTCTCCAATTACCACAAGGAATGCTTATAAGGAAGAATATGGACTCTTTTCTAGTCTCTTGAAACCTCAAAATGTTTTTTTCAGCTTTGAGTGTGTGTGTGTGTGTGTGTGTGTGTGTGTATTGATTTAATCTTGTTGAACTAATAAATGAATTTCAAAGGCATGAATTGAACCATGCATTTCAAAGGCAGAATAGGTTTCCACGTGTCCCTCACCTAGGGAGTATGGAGATGAGATGGGCAAAAATGGAGTGGTAACAGGAAACAGATGCCACAGTTCCTGTGTGGTTATGGGAGGTCAGAAGATCTCCATTAAGCTCTTCTTACCCATTGATCATAAATGACCATAAAACATCCGGGTCTGAAACAACCAACAGATTTCTTTTGTTCTCCCAACCCATCTCAACCACCTCCCCCGACAGTTATGGAGAAGCCCTTGCCTAGTTGGACTGAGGGCTGTTTATGCCAGGTTGCTAAACTCCATTTCTCTGCCCCTGCTGAAAAATCACCCAGCTGGAGATGGCCTCCAGACTTTGGATATGACAAAAGAAAGCATAGCTCTGAGAGATGTTCCCAATTTCTCCTTCAAAATGATGTTCACTCGAAAAAACGTTTGGAGTAAAGCAACTTATCTCACCTCTCTCTCATGACAGTAAAGTTAAGCAAGGAAAGCTAGAAGACTTGCCATAAGCAGGTGTCAGAATTGGGCTTAATACCTGGATTCTAAAATCTTGTGCCAGAGTGTGAGGGGGGTGGTAGTTGTCCTCAAATTATGCCATGCTTGAGGTTGCCAGTAAAACCTCTGAGGTAGAGAAAGTCCATGGCTTTTACTGCAAGTCCTCAAAGATGTCAGCAGGAAGTGCTCAGAGGAAACTGGGAAGGAGTGATTGGCGGGGATGCCAAGGCAGGCAGACCCAAATGGACATCTCCAGCCCCAGCCAAGCTGCCCTGGTATACACCACTGGTCAAGTCCACCTTTCTCAGTTCCTGCTTTGCATTTTCACTCCTCTCTGCTATTTACTCTTTCCTCTGCCCAGAAAGGTCTCTTCCTTTTCTGAGGCCCAGCTCAAAGTCCTCTCTTCCGTAAAGTCTTCTCCAGGCCCCACCCCAGGGGGAAGGAGGAGGATTCCTTCTTCATCTGTGATTCAAGATTATATTTACAGCTCTTTTTTCAGTAGTTAGCATGCTATATTATTTTTGGGAGGGGGGGATATCTGTCTGTAACCTCTATCAGACTGTAAACCAGGCCTTGCCTGTGCATCCCTAGCCTCTAGTAAGTCCTTTCCACCCAGTAGGGATGCAGGAACTTTCGTTTATTTGAGGTCCATTCTTAAGCTGTTCTCAGACAAAGAGCAGATAATCTTATTTTTCTTTTTCAATGTTTGTGAGACAGTCAAGCTTTCATCTACAAAGACAAAAGCTACATTTGTAAATTAACTCGGTTATTGCTTTTGTCTTTTCCATCTGTGAGTCTGATCTAAAAGCTTTGGCAGCTTGGAATGAGACAGGAACTAAGATTTTAAAGGCTTCAATTTCTGGGCCAGAGGGTTAGAGAGAATATTTTTGGCACCACATCTGGGGAGAAGAATGTTCAAATTTATTATTAACATGTTGCCTTTCTTTTACTTTATCTAGCTCTTCTCATCTTACAGATAATACTGTTTAATGAAGTTTCTTTTCTCCTTCTCTTTCTTTCTTCCTGCTTCCCTCCCTCCCTCTTCCTCCCTCCTTCCCTCCTCCCCTTCTTCCCTTCCTTCCTTCCTTCCTTCCTGCCTGCCTTCCTTCCTTCCCTCTTTCCTTCTTTCTTTCCTTCTTTCCTTCCTTCCTTCCTTCCTTCCTTCCTTCCTTCCTTCCTTTGCAATGGTAATTAATATGTACAATCCATCTATTTGTTGCCTTCCCTTACATCTAATGGCATTTATCTGCCCAAACTGGATGGAGTGTAATCTAAGGTCATGGGAGGCATGTTGACTTTAGAGATGCCTATGGATTTGGAATCGAATACTATTGGCAGCACTCTTTGCTAAACTTAGCTCACTTTAGCATTTGTCTTTGAGTTAGTCAACATAAGCCCTCTTCAAAACAAACAAACAAACAAACAAACAAACAAACACACAAACTACAGGTAGCCTTTATAGCTTTGGTGATTCCACTGTAGAATCAGAAGACAGTAGAGTAAGGGCAAACCTTGGCAATCATCTCAATGAGTCTTCTATAAGTCCTATGATAAGAATTTCTTAGGTTGAATTTGAACACTTCCACTGAAGGCAACTGCCTATCATCCAAGTTAGTCCATACTTTGTTAGTCAACTTTGATTCTTCTTTGCTCTTTTTGGGGGGTACCATGGAGGCATATTATACCAACAACACAGATTTACTGTCCTTTCCCCCTATATATCTTCCTAAAATGCTTAGACTGACTGCAGTGCCTCCAGTATTTTTGGATGGTAGGTGGAGGATAGTTCCAGAGTATTCATAAACCACAATGTCAGCTTTGGATCCTGTTTTTCAGCATCTATGAGTTCTTCCTCTCCACTCTAGCTTCTCCTTGTTAGTTTCTTCTCATTATAAAATCTCTATCAAAGTCCTACCTTGAGGTTGCTGGACCAGCCCCATCAGCATCACTGGAGAGCTTATTTGAAATGTGGAATCTTGGGCCTCACTTCAGACTCACTGAATTAGAACAGTGCTTTCACAAGACCCTCAGGTGAGTTGTATGTACATTTAAGTTTGAGAGGCATTACTCTGCCTAGGCAGTGTCTTATGATTTCCTGTGGCCTTGCCCATTCTGATAACACTAACGTCAGAATTAAAAGAGGTTCTGCTGGATGATTCCCAAATCAGAATGACCAAGTTGAGGTAAATTCTGTACAGCAAGTGGGAGATGACCTCTTCAATTTTATGACTCACTTTGTCACTGAGCAGGGGCTTATGTAGCTATGTTCTAAGCCCCTCCTTCCCAATGGAGCTTTTCATAAAAAGCTCTTTTCCCTCAGTTCCTTTCTCTAGAGACAGTCCAGAAAAGTAAGCTACACCATCAGTGCAGAGCCAAATGCAGGGCTTGACCCCATGAACCATGACATCATGACCTGAGCCAAAGTCTGACGCTTAACTGACTGAGCCACCCAGGTGTCCCTCTTTCTACGTTCTTAATATATCCCTTGTCCCTTTTCCTTCAGCCTGAAATAGAAAAAACAAAACAAAAAAGCCTACCAAGAAGTCAGTTCATGCCAATAGATCCTTATGGACTCACCATTCCCAACAACACATCACACACACACACACACACACACACACACAAACAAGTCTGAATTCCCCTTGGATTTAACTGGACCATCCCATATTCACTTACATTGAACTGACACATAGCTTCCAAAACCTTCTCTCTAATTGTTGCCTTCTAACACCATGAAAATTATGCTCAAAACCCCTCTTCCGTATGACTGCCTTTTAGGCATTTGAAGAGCATTTTTAGGCCTCCATCCCCCAAACTTTCTCATTGGTAGCCTGCTCATTCCCATTTCTTTCATCTTTTCTCCTGTTTGATTTTCAGTTGTTTCCATAGATAGACTGATATAAAAATAAACTAATGATCATAAGCAAGAGATTGTGGAAAGCAGAGAGTAATGACAGAGGACATTCTCCAAGTAAATGAGGCTCCATATAATGTCACAGAAGACTTCTATGAGCAGCCAAGCTAGATAATATTTCTGTTACTTTACTGCCTCTCAAGTATCAAGCAGATGAGCTACTGGTAGTCATTTCTCAAAATATCATTGTCCATCTCACTTTTTTTTCCAGTTTATTTATATTTTAGACTTTAGTATCTCAGAGCTCATTCTGGGAACTCTTCAAACAATACAATTATGAGAATCTATTCTTCAAAGGCCCTGTGTATGCAGAGCTCTTCAAGTTATTGAATATTAGAAAAAATAAACTTAGGGATCATGATAAATCTGCTGTGAGGATTGTTGTGATGGCTGATGCTTTTATAAGTTTACGAGGTACGTATCTAAGTAGACACAAAACTGTCTTAGAATCACAGACAAGAATCACTGATGACATTCTTTTGCTTCTCATAATGCTTTAGAAATAAGAAAAACAAACCAATAAGCCAAATAAATCATCAGTGATTTTGAAACTTCTCTGAGGCTAAGAAAGTATGACACACTTTTTCTTTGCCAATGATTTAAATAATGAAACAAAGCCTAAGTTTTTACCCTTCTGGTAAAATTTGTTCCTTTGGAAAAGATTACATATGAACACCTATACACTATGATGATTATCAATAGAGAAAATTTAAGGTTATATGTGTTATATTTTAGAATGTGGAGTTTTTTCTACATATAAAATTAACTACCTACTGTAGTATATTTTAAAATTATGATTTACTATAATCACAAGGATTATAAAATCATCCCTAATTCCACTATTCTTAAACACTTAATATTTGGATGTACATGAGGAAAACATATTTTACTCTGTCAGTGTATTTGAGGTGATGAGTAATTTTAAGGAATAGTACAGAAAAAGAAAGACAATTTAACTTAAACAAAATAGTGTCTCTCTTTCCTCAACTGGCTCAGATCCTTTTCCAGCTACCACTGAAGTGTTTTACAGGTTAAACAATGCTTGGGGCTCTAGGCTTATTCCTTCTTGTCACCCCATAAAAGTATTCTGAATACTAAGGCCCTAACTGTATCGTCTTCTGTGTAGTCTACCTTTAGAAACATAAGTCCAGGTGAACAAAGGATCAATCCAGTAGATCCATTCAAAAAGGAGGGTTTAGAAGACATAACTTTAGCTTTAACCACAGTGAACTTTAACCCTTAAGAGGAACAAATTTTTTAACGCAATTAAAGAAATAAAAGCAAGGGGGAATGACGATTTAGGAATAAAACGGTCTGTATTAGGGATACATAGAGCACCACATTGAAGACTCTCAGCCCCATAATCGTGGGAGCAAGCCTGAAGGTATGGAAGAGATGAATGGTTTGTCTTTAGTGGGGCATAATGGGAAAGAGGGGAAAGGTGGGGTGCCAGGGGATTGCACAGAGCTGTGACTGTGATCCAAGTAACCCATCTGTCATTCCAAGGCTGATCATTCTCACAACTGATAAATGAATTAATTTACATTCCTTTATTTAATAGCCTTATTACAATTGGAAATTTATAAGTGATGTTCTGGGATCTTATGTATAATTACTGGCAAAAAAGTCTGCGTGTTTAGTTCCACACAGTGTTGGAATTTTATTCATCAAAGATTCCATTTTGGACGTTCCCAATAATATGAGTATCAGTGGGAACGTTTCTTTGAGGTTTGTTTATCCAGTGCACTTGAGATCATTCATCCTCCATTTCCCTTAATTGGAAGGGTGATTGGGGAAATTGCTCCACACCTGATTTTTCTCTGCACATGCATAACTCTTAGCAAATATTTGCAAAGCACTGGAAAGTTGTGTGGAAGGTCTATGGGTCAAAGAGCATTTGTTTCACAGAAGGGTCATTTCTTGGACTGTTTATCTGTTGCGCGTATTTAGAACCCAAACATGATTGATTATCCAATCAGATCAGGAGAAATGAAGCAGGTCTCCTATTGTTGTGTCACATGTGTTAGCAAACACTTTCTCATCATACTGTTGTCGATACATAAAACAGCAAGGTATTCATGGTGCCCCTGTGAGGAGTTCATGTATGTAATTTCCTCTACCATAAAAGCCATTAATATAAAAATGCTCATAAGCAAAAATGAGAAAGAGCTTGGGGCAATCAATACGGCACAGATTGCACAGTAAAGTCACTAACCTCTTTTCTGAGAAACTTTTCAGCAAGGCAATTATGCATAGAAAGTCTTCAAGGATTGATTGACTTCAACAAGTTTTCTACTGGTCAGCAAACACTTTTTTTGCTTTGAAGTAAAAATAAACAACAACGAAAAAGCAAAACGAAAAAGATCCCTAAAAGAGCAGTAAACAAGGAGAAATACATCTTTCTAGCAAGAAAAAAATGAGCAGGGAAAGGTCACCATCTTGTGTTTTCTGTATTGTTTATCTATTTCACAGTTTGTGGTTCCAAAGTATTTTATCAGCATTACTCTTTTTTTCTTAAAAAATCTGGGATCATTCAACTGTGAATAGTTATACCAATTTCAATCTGAAAGTAAAATCTGGACAAGTAGCATGTTTATTGGAGGAGAGTGTAAAGAAAACTGATTTCTATTTATTTGGTTTTCATTAAAAACACAAGTTGTTGCCTATAAATTGCCTTATTGTTTTCTGTCTGGAAATTAATATATATTCACCTTGGAAGATTTAAGACATATAAAATAAGTAAAAGAAAATAAATAGCACCCAATCTTATTTTATAAATATAACTTTGATGTATTTTGTATTATATTGTGAATAGATTTGTATCCACTCAAATATTTTTATTGTATGGTGAACATTTTTCCATATTTTTAATTCTGCAAAGTATGCCATTATATAGATCATAGTTTATTTATTCCATGTCCTTTATTAGTTTGTTTAGTTTAAATTAAGATACATAGTATCAGCCAAAGAGGAAGTCAGGTAAGCCAAACACAGTTATGAAATTCAGATAATGTCGGTTATAGATCCTAACTTAGCAGAATAAAGCAAAACTTGATTTCTCTCTCTTCCAAATGATTTAACAAGACTGACAATGGAAACCTTGTATGAACTCAATAAATTAACAAATGCAAAAGTGTGGTCCAGAAATGTGAGGAGAATACAAAGAGGACAGGTAGGTAGGGGTATCCAAAGGGAAGGGTCATGAAGGCCAACCTGAGCATACTTCAGTCGTGTTAGCATTTTTAAAAAATGTAGCTATTAGTATACTTCTCCAGCTGGTTTGTTTTCCCGGCAAAGAACTGGCTTTGGTTACAGCTCTCCCTGGGTAAGATAAATGTGCATATATAGAGCTATGTGGTGACATGAAGCCCAAGCATGATTACAATTCCAGAGACCCTGCATGGCTGTTTAATAGGGCCTCAGCCTAAAAAGGCTCTTACTAGAATCTCTACCGCATCTTCCTTAACCCACTTGAGTCCAGAGAGATTCCCTGGGACACTGAATCTCTAAGAAGGGGCATAAGGAACAAATAATTCTCCAACTTTATTCAAACATGAGGCTATTTTTTTCCCTAAACCCACGTATTAGCCTTCCACAAATGATTACTGTTCTTTGGAACACAGTTTGAGGAACATTGCTCTGAATAGAAGTGATTCCTGTCTGGAATTCCCTTAAGACTTCTGGCTGTCGCTCCCTGAATATCTATGCCTTTTATATGATGGCATATAAAAGTGGTAACCTGGGGCGCCTTGGTGGCTCAGTCGATTAAGCGTCCAACTTCGGCTCAGGTCATGATCTCATGGTTTGGTTGGTGAGTTCGAGCCCTGTGTTGGGCTCTGTGCTGACAGCTCAGATCCTGGAGCCCACTTCGGATTCTGTGTCTCCCTCTCTCTGCTCCTCCCCCACTCATGCTCTCTCTCTCTCAAAAAGAAAGCTTAAAAAATTAAAAAAAAAGTGGTAACCTGGGATGGACATTAGAATCACCTGGGAAGTATTTCAAATGTTTCCCTTGCTCTTCAGAATTTCTGGAACCAGGCCCCAGGCATTGGTTTGTTTTATGTTTCCTGGATGATTCTCTTGTACAGCTGTTGAGAACCACTGCCTGATGGTACACTTTTTCTTTATGTACTCCAGGGAATATGTTTAGTGTAACTTCAGATCCCCTTAAGGCTAATCCAGGGGCCTTGCAGATAGCAGGTTCTCAATAAATATGTTGTTGAATGAATGAATACAATCTTAAAATATAATACCACAAAAAGTATTTAAGTGATATCTAAAATCAGAGATAGGGAATAATCCCTGATAGCTTCCTTCTTTCCTTACCCTTGGATATGCACATTTTAAAAGATAGAAATAATTCCAATAAGTAACTGTAAATGCTTCCTACTCTGATCTTTTAGAAGCCTGAAGAATTTTAATTTTTTTCCATAAGAAAAGCAGAAAACAGATCCTTCTAAAACTTGAGCCATTCTTTCATCTTTTTTCTTTCCTTCCTTCTTTCCTCCCTCCTTCCTTCCTTCCTTCCTTCCTTCCTTCCTTCCTTCCTTCCTTCCTTCTATAACTGATTACTAAGTGCTTACTATATGATATACACTATTCTAGGCCTTGACAATATGCTAGTGAACAAAATAGACAAAGGTCCTGATCCTCAGTGGGGGAAACAATATGTATGTAAGATGATAGGGCTGAAGAGGAAAATAAGGCTGGGAAGGGTATAAGGAGTGAAGTGAGAGTGCAGTTTTTATATAGGTGGGCTAGCCTAGGCCTGCTGAGAAGATATTTGAGTAAACAATGGAAGGAACTGAAGCAACATTTGGGAGGCAAGTTTCCGAGCCAAGGGAACAGCAAGAACAGAGAGGCTCTTAGACATGAGTGCACAGTGTGTATTCCAGGAACAACAGGAGATTAGGAGTAGGAGATAAAACAAAATAAATGGGGCGGCCAGATTTTGAAAGTCATTGAGGGTGTTTTTTTTTCAGTTTATTTGTTTATTGAGAGAGAGAGAGAGAGAGAGAGAGAGAACCCCAAGTAGGCTCTGCACTGCCAATGCAGGGCTTGAACTCATGAACCTTGAGATCATGACTTGAGCCGAAGTCAGATGCTTAACCAACTGAGCCACCCAGGTGCCCCATCACTGAGGGTTTTGAACCAAGGAGTGGCCTGACCTGACATTTTAATAGGATCACCTTGGTTGCCATGTTGAATAGACTGAAAGGGGTAATGGGTGGAAGCAAAGAGACCAGTTAGGAAGCAATTGCAAAACACCAGATGAGATAATGGTGATTTAGGCCAGACTATTAACAGTTTGAGATAAACAGTGGTTGGGTTTTATGTGAATCTCTTCTTTGATCTATGGACCAATGTAGCAAAACTGGAGAGAACACAAAATTTTCTTCCTGGACCAATATTGTAATAATTCTAGTCTTCACAATTTTTTGGAGTCCCTTGTGATTGTAAAAAATGATTCTTTTTTTTGCAATTGCAAACAATGTAAAATAAAAGCAGAAAATGTGATTTGTTTTTAATAAGTACTCAGCTTCCATTTCTTGGGTGCTTTTCTTGTGGAGAGACTAAAGAGGGGATTTCTGTATCTAGAAAGTGGGAATAGATGTCTTTCAACATGCCTTCTAATCCAAGTGTTCTATGACTCAGTGATCCTTAGTAACTGAATATTATCCGAATGTGCAAGGACTAAAAACTCATATATGATAATAGCATGAATTGTACCAATAAGTTAGAAATGAATACTAATGATCATAGATGGTATTCAAAATATTGTACACCTAGCCCAGCAGAGATACCGACTGATCAGAACAGATGCCAGCTGAAAAATAACCAGCACAGCCCTCTGTCTGGCTGAATATCAGCTCTGCTTATACTTGAGTGTGGATCAAGCCACATTTGAGTGGACGTGGTTTGACCAAGTTTCCTGTTGGTTTAAGCCCATTCAGTTGTACAAGTAGAATGGACATGGATTTTGTGCTTAGGTTTGTGTCTGACACTTTAAGAAGAATCTAAGAGAAGTAAAAGGCATGGTTGTAATCTTCTAAGTGCTTTTAATCCATTTTAGAAGACTTCATTTGGCATTCAGAACAAATTGAGAATCATGCATCGTATGATGTGGTAACAATTTTATAGGTTCTCAGCCTCTCAACACTTTGCCCCTACCTGAATAGTTGTGTCCTTGCTGAGGCTTCAGAGTAGTGTAATGAAAGTAGTATAATGAAAGAAGAAACCAAGCTGACTTGCAGGTCAGGATTTTAGGTCGTTGGCCTCAAGATGCTTGCGGGCATCTTGGAGCAGACACTCAGCATCTCCAGCCAGCGCTCATCACGCTGCAACAAGCGTGACAACAAGCATACAGAGTAAGACCCTTTCTCCATGTTAATGTTCCCCTCCTGGTTTAGGTGCTTCCCAGCACTGTAAGAACCAATAATCATAAGCCAAAGGGAATGGAACTAAGGAGGTAAGGGTAAGGAAATAAGGAGAGTGGGAAAAAGCAGTCGTGCAAATGCAGCCTTGTCTCATGCTTCGCTCCCAACTCGTGATTAGCTTTAAGGAACACTCTGTCATGTGAGATCTAATCAAGCATGTTCAAAGCCTGGTTGAACATCATTCATTGAACACTTGAAACAGATATCTAGACCAAGGTTATGACTGCTTTCCACAGTTGACACACCCGTCCCATATAACAAATACAGAGAATTTACAGAATTTGAATTTATTTGACCTACTTATATCCCAATCATTAAAAGGAGCCTGGGGGCAGAAGAGAGTGATACAAGCTCTATCTGGAAGTAATACAGAATTTCCCAAGTCAACTAACTACAGATTCTGTCCCCTAAGCTGGATGCCCATTATAGCTCTGCCAAATGCCTTTTTTTTTTTAGTATCTTCCTATTTAAGTCTGCCTCGCTAAGCTGGTAAAGTGCCAGAATATGTTGGACTGACCATGCCATAATGGACTCCTTCCGCATTAAATCTTTCAGAGCTGGTAAATTTAGACAACCTAAAGAGCCATGTTATGTCTGTACCACTTATCAAATTGGCATAAGGGTTACAGACTTAAGACCGGGACCTGGATTTTCCCAGAGGGCTGAATTATCTAATCGTCAGCAATTTTGAGGCTCACAGCAAAGTGGAAATAATGGAATCATCTGCCTCTAGATGTAAAAGCATCTTCTCAGAAGGTCAGAAGGAATTCATAGCCTTCGCTGTTGGCTGGGCAGTCTGCTCCCTGCTAACATGAACTGCTTATCTGACTGGAAATGTAAAAAGATTCTGCTATTGGAGAGTAGGTTCTGTACCGATCTAAAAGGGGACTCTGCAGCCTGCTGACAGCTTCTCATGAGGGGACAAATCATCAACTTGGGTACGTATTCCTCTCCTTCTGGTAAATACTCATCCACAAAGCTATGGAGTCATGTTCTGAATCCTGCTTCTACCACCTACTAAATGTGAGACTTGGGCACATGACTTCCTTCGCTGCACTGCAGTTTCCTCATCTGTGAAATGGGGATGATAATGGCACCTATCTAGCAAGATTATCGTGAGTTTGAATTCAGTCTAAGATAGCGACTGACTCACAGTAAGTGCTCAGCAAATGTTAACTATTCTTATTTACTGCTGTTGACGTGGAGAGGGCTGATAGAAAAACTTCCAGTAACGAAAGGTTTATGTATTTTTCTGTTTTTTTGTTTTTCATTTTTGTCAAAATTATATTGGTATAGAAGAAGAGCTTAAATAAAACTAATGAAGCATGACCTGGAGTAACAAGAGTGATAATAGACATGCCGTTTTTTTTTTTTTTTAAACAGTGGATTGAAAATAAAAAAAAATCTTTTACACCAACAAAGAAACCAGTGTATGTGGGGAGCGTGCTATGTGTCAGGCGTGTGTAAGAGCAGGCACATCACATTTAGCCTCTCCTCACTCTGGTGTTGCTGTCCTCATTTTATAAAGAAACCAATGCTCCAGTGAGCAAACAGCAAGATGAAAACTCAAGCCTGATGCCTCTAAAACCTCTCCTCTTCCACTAACTCCAAATACCTACCTGTTCCTCCTTCCTCCCCTTCTTGTTCCAAGCCTTGATTTCCTTGTCAAGAGAGGGTTGAGTTACCCTCTCTTGGTGCTCCCCTCTCAACAGCACTGCTCCTCTGACATCATGCCAAAGCGCCCTCATCAGCTTTCCCTGGAAACAGCTGGATTTCACCCAAACTGCTATGAGATGTGGCAGCCTGGCATGGTTTTTTTTCCATCCTTAACTAGATAGCAGATTTCTTATGCGCAGTAGTCAATGGCTAACTAATGACTCCCTTTGTGTCCTATGATGAAAATATTTCAAAAATTGTAGGGAAGCAATCAGGAGATGAAAGGTAAAAGTGTGGCCAAATATGTGTATGCATGTATGCGTGTGTGTGTCCTTGAAGCCGTGTCTTTGCATTCTTATTGCATTCCAGTAATAAAAGTTCATGTCACGTGGTTTACTCAGCCTGCTCCCGTGATTGCTTCAAGATAGAGCACACAGTTGGGGAGACGAAGGTTTATACTCTTGAGTCAGCAGGAAGACTGAAGTTAGCTGCAAGCTTGTTGGGCAGCCTGGACCTGGGTTCAAATCTTTGCTCTGGTTTTTAAGAATGGTGGGACCTTGGAGAGTTTATATGACTTTTTAAGCCTTGTTTCTTCCTGTGTAGAAGGAGAGTAACCATATTTTGCTATGGGTTCCCCCTGGTGATCAGTGAGGTCATGAGAGTCAGATATATGGCACATAGAGAGTGCCAAGTAAGTGGCAGTTATTATTAATGTGCACTGATTTAATTAGAAAAGCCAGATATTTATAAGAAACTATGGTTTTAGCTGGCCGTACACTTGGTGGTATCATAGACCTTCTCCTTAGAAGGTACCTGTTGAAATGTTGCCCTTTAGAAAGTGAGTTGGACACATACAGTTGGGCAGGAAATGTGTGCCTCTCAGAGTGGAGCCCCTCATCAGCCTACTTCGACTGCACATCTTACCTCTGAGACTGTATGTAACCTGCATGTCTACAGACACAACGTGAGCTGACAATGTCAGAGAAGAAGTGAGGGATGGTTTTGCATAGTTGGTTCCTCCTTATCATTCATGTCTTGCACAGATTCCACCTCGTCAGAGGGAACTTCCCTGATCACAATATCTCAAATGCCCCCCCTTCCTTGCCAGCCTCCCTCTCCCCTTCACTCTACTTTATTTTTTTTAATAGACTTCATTTTTTTTGAGCAGTTTTAAATCTGCAGGAAGATTGAGCAGATAGTACAGAGAAGTTCCCATATACCCTCTGCCCTCCCCCAGGCATAACTTACTTCCCCAATATTAACATCCTGTACCAGAACAGCACATTTTTTACAATTGACAAATTTGCATTGACACATCATAATTACCAAAGTCCATAATTTACATTCGGGTTCACCCTTGGTGTTGTACATTTTGTGGCTTTTGACAAATATATAATGGCATGTAACCACCATTACAGTGTCATACAGAATAGTTTTACTGCACTAAAAATCCTCTGTGCCCTGCCTATTAATTCCTCTCTCCCCTTAACTCCTGGCAACCACTAATCTTTTACTGTCTCCATAGTTTTGCTTTATCCAGAATGTCATGTAGTTGGATGTTTCATTTTAAAAAATCATTCATCGCTATTTATGTGTTTAATTATTTATTGTTTTTCCCTCCCAGCAGAATGTCAGGTACATGGAGGTGGTGTCATTTTCTGACTTATTTTATTTTTTTTATTTTTTAAAAAAATGTTTATTTATTTTGAGGGGGGCAGGGGCAGAGAGAGAGGGAGAGAGAGGATCCAAAGCAGGCTCTGCATTGTCAGCACAGAGCCTGGTGTAGGGCTCCATCCCACAAACTGTGAGATCGTGACCTGAGCCGATGATGTCAAGGATCTGACACTTAACCAACTGAGCCACCTAGGTTCCCTGATTTTCTGACTTATTTTAAAATGAGGTACCCTTGTGGCACCTGGATAGTTCAGTTGGTTAAGCATCCTACTCTTTATCTCAGCTTGGGTCATGATCTCACAGTCATGAGATTGAGCCCCACATCTAGCTCTATGCTGACAGCAGGGAGCCTGCTTGAGATTCTTTCTCACTCTCTCTCTTTCTCTCTGTCTCTCTCTCACTCTCAAAAAAAAAAAAAAAAAAAAAAAAAGAGGTATCCTCTGTGTTAGACTATACCTGGCTCAGAATAGCCCTCAATAAATATGTATTAGCTTAATAAATCATTAAATCTTTCCCCCATCAAAATTGTTCTCCTCCTTCTGCTAAGGTTAGCAGCTGATAATTAGATGGGTGCCTGGCTGGCTTAGTGGGAAGGGCACACAACTCTTGATCTCAGGGATGTAAGTCTGAGCCCCACACTGGCAGAGAGATTACTTAAAAATAAATTCTTTATTAAAAAAAGAAACTGAAAATTGGAGATACTTATACAAACAGCAATAATAACAATATTGGTTGTCATTTTTACTATCTCTCAGATGGCAGGCACTGTGCTATAAAGTATGTTGTTTAATTTAATCCTCATAATTACCTTCTGAAGTAGTCTAGACATTTTAGAGGCAGGAAAATAGAGGTTCAGAGAAGTTAACTTATCCAAGGTCAGAGTTAATAAATGGCAAAGTTAAGGCCCAAACTCTGGTCCATAGGATCCCAAAGTTGACGTTCTTAAACAGTATGTTGTAATTTAGAGCGGGGGAAACTGGCTAGCCCGTGCAATTCCTTGGATTTGGAGCATGGTTGGCTCATCTAAGTGTCTTGACCTTCACCCTGGTCCATGTAACACTTATAAAGCATCTGCTGTTTGCTGTGCCATGTGCTCTAGGGCATCACCTGGATATTCTCAGGATCTACACCTGACAGGCTAACACAATCTGCATTTTAACAAAATCCCAGGAGATGTGTGCGGGTGACACACGTATGTTTGAGAAACACTACTCTGTAAGGATATCAAAACCAATAACTCTCATGTCCCCAAACTCATGAATCAACCAGGGTTTCAGCTTTAGGGTAGCCTGTACTTTAGGGGGGGAAATAGTCATCCATATAAAATGCTTTTCTCGTTCCCTAGCACTTAAGCATTTAGTAAATATTTGAAATTATTATAAATTACACAAGGAATGAAATATTAGGTAGAAGGACTGAAGGTAGCTGAGTAGGAATAAGCCAGCCTGTAGGTCCCAAACAATATAATATATTCCCTTCCAGTAACCCACGAGAAATGCAGCTTGTTTCTCTCTTGCTGTTATTCAGTGGTGATGTTGGTATCTGGGGGGCAGTGTAAATGTTAGGCTTGGTTAAGTATAGTTGCTTAGATTTCTGTAACACAATTTAGACTGTAACACATCTGCAATAATGCGGTAATGAGCGTTGCTAGGGAAGGCTGAGGTTTTACTCTAAGTCACAGAAGTGCTATTGCATTTCCCCCAGGGAAGTTGTGGGTGGTCCATTTTAGCACAACCGGAGCCTGCTGTGTTCTTACCACAGGGAACGGAGTGTCGTGTTTTCTAATATCTCTGTTCTAATCAAACTCAACCTTTACTACCCACTTTACCGTTTTTGAGCATATGAGCCAGAAAATGCATGTAGCTACTCCGGGTGTGCCACCTAGCCCAGTATTGTTTGCCTGAAAATGCCAGGCTGCTGTCCAACTGATGCTCCCCTCGTAGTTGCATTGGAGTCTGAGGATGAATTCAGCACTTTAATCAGTGCATTTGTTTTCTGCTTTGTCATACACAGAACTGGCGAGTCTAGCCAGAGCGCTGTTTGCAGAGGAAATCTCCCTGTGTCTGGAATGAAGAGCGGCCAGTTTCTCAGATTTCACTTCTCTTCTCCCTCACCACCGCCACTCTTTCCATTTGTTCCCAGTTGTATGCAGACTATAATTATGTATATTTCCTTTCCTGCCACTTCTAATTGTATAAAACTTCTGCATCCCGGATGAATGCAATTCATCCAATATTCTCCCCTTTTTCTCCTCTGTGACTCAAAATGTTGCCTTGTTCTTTCTCATTGATTCCCGCACCACAACACAATCAAATGAAAATACATTATGTTGCACCTGACAACCATTGAAGTCACCTGCCATGGTGCTAATAGGCGCTGCTGATTTCTTAGTGCAGCAGTCACTGGCGAATGGTATCAGCACTGCAATAACATGCCTGTATTTGCTTTTTCTGGGATATGCTGTGGTCGGATGCCTGAAAAATTCAACAAAATTGTGATAATTCAATGGAAATGAGCAATAGATAATCATCCAACATCTCAGTGAATGTTGAAATCCTAGCAGTCCCAGCAAATTCTCCTTTCCTTCCAAGGAATTGGAGTGGAGATAGGAGGTGGGTACCCTTCTTGGGTACTCTTAGTGCTTAAGACCCTGGACTAGGTACTTTATAGGTCCATTCCTATTTTTACTTGGATTTTTACTTCATCTTTACAAGAAATTTAGGTTTTAATACATACATGTGATTTATTTTACAGGCAAGAAAACTAAAGTTCATACAGAAATGAGATGATTTTTCAAGGTTTTATAGGTGGTCAGAGACAGAGTGGAGATTTGTCTGAGTCTAGTACCCATGCCCTGTCTATACACTATCTTCTCTCTTTGCAAGCTCTTGAATTCCAGAAAGTTCAGCACATTCCTTTCCTATCTGAAGCTAATTAATTGGTGGCATGGAATCTATTTTTATCTCATCCTAAGTGGCCAGTGCCAAACTCCTGTATGCAATATATATTCTTTGGTAAAACAGATGTTTTTTTTTTTTTGCTGTGTGTGAGCATATACGTTGCGAGTTCAATTGTATTTAAGAATTTTTTGGCTTCCCATAAGCCCTTATTGTATTATCAATCTGGTCATCATTATGTGTCAGTAAATAATCCTGCTGAGCAAGATAAAAGATCAAGGGCTATTCCTGGTGTTGCCGCATGTGTCCTAGAGAAAGCCACATATTTATCTGTAGTGTAGTGTCATCCGTATGCCCTATTTACCTCACAGGATTGTTGTGAGTACTGAATGAGGTAATGAGTATGAACGGCTTTGGAAACCATAAGAATACCTAGGAACACATCAATCATACGTCAGTAGGTATTTGCCAGGCTCTTACCATGAGTTGATGCTAAAGACCACAACGGGGAGGCTACTAGGAATTTTTTGCTCTCAAAGAACTTAACATGAAGACAAACAAGAAATGGAATCACTGAGCTGGGTCTTGACTTTATAATAAATTTATAATGCTGTTTTTTGTTTTGTTAGTACCATCAACAGTGGATTCTCAAGTGGAGTAAGCATCATGCGAAAAGCTGTCAATTATCTGATGTTTTATAATTCACATTTTAAAAGTTTTTTTTTTAAATGAAATTTACTTTACTGTGTCTTGCATTCAGTTTGCCAAATTCTGTGTTTTCATAGCTTCTCACCCATTGAGACCAAGGTCAGTCCCCCCACTGACTACAGCACTGATTTTCCAAGTGTGGTCCTTAAGCAGTATGTTCAGCATCCCCTGAGAACTTGTTAGAAATGCAAATTCTGGAGCCCCATCATCCCAGTGCTGCTGAGTCAGAGACTCTGGGAGTGGGGCTCAATCCTTTGTTTTAACAAGCCTCCCAGGAGATTCTGAGGCAAGTTCAAGTGTAAAACTTGCTGCTCTACTAAAACCTCATGGTGCAAGTCAGAAGTTATGAACAGCTAGGCTAATAGAGGCCAGGAAGGACACATGAGTGACAGAGAGGACTGGGAATAAAATAAGGTGTTAGAGGAGCGGACAATTGAACTGGAGAGGTACCCTTCTTAATGCAAGCAGTTACTGGTGATTTCAGCTATTGGTTACCATTTAGGAATGCAAAGCAGGTCCAAATATGATTTTCTAAAACATAGAAGCATGACTGTCTTATAAACGTATAGTGAATACATGTCAAAGATGAATTTGGTTCATTAATAAGAAACTAGCAAGATGATAAAGCTCGTTCAATGGGAAGCTGGAGAAAGCTAGAGAAAATGAGAGGCTGGCATATTTATATAGTCAACAGAAGAAAGAATACTAAAATAAGA
Source organism: Puma concolor (assembly GCF_028749965.1). Classification (NCBI taxonomy): domain Eukaryota; kingdom Metazoa; phylum Chordata; class Mammalia; order Carnivora; family Felidae; genus Puma; species Puma concolor. The sequence continues at coordinate 83,792,300 of NC_141675.1, read as the reverse complement.
TTTAGTTACAGAATCGTTTGATGCCCTACAGAGAAATAGAACTATTACCTTTGGGGTTGTTTTTTTCTACTGGACAAAAATAATTTGCAACCAATCAGTCTTCCACAAGTTAACATCTAACTTTAAAGGCTCTTGGCCCTAATCAATAGTAAACCACAAATCAAGCAAGATTGCATGCTTATAATCTAGGGCCTAGATCTAGTCCAGGGTTGAGATAATTGTATAAATCTTGGAAGATTTATTAGGTAACGCTCTATTAAGACTGAAGGAGTATGTAGGAATCTTTCTGAGTTATTTCCAATGTTTGGATAATGTTTCTTAACAAGTAAGGATGGCAGACGTTCCATTTTCTTTAAAGGAGACTGAGAATCAGTACTTACACGTGGAATTTTCCCATTAACAAATACAAAATAACACATGCTTGAGGACAGATAACTGTGGATTGCCAACTTACAATCCAGGTATAAGCCATTATTGAATTTGGAAAGTCCAAAAATATTCTATTCATCATTTGATGCCACTCATTCTATTCACTTTCTCCACTGTGTCCAGTTAAGCACTCAGTGTTTTATTATTAAAGCCTATTATCCAACGTTTGAAAGCAGAGCTAACAGGGAAGTCTCTTGTTCAAATGTCCTTACCAGATATTTCAGGCCTTAGCTCCCCCTGTGTTCTTCAGAAAATTGTAACAGCTTTGCTTTCTTGCAGTTTTCTTTCTTTCATGACTTCAACCTAAGAGACAAGCTGCTTACCCTATCAATATTTAGGGAATTCAAGGCAAGGCTGAGAATGAAATAAGTCTCTAGGCAAACTAAGACCAAAACCATTCAAATCCTTATTACAACATTCTTAGGTAGAGAGATGCGATACAAGGATTTTCATAAAGAGAGGATTTTTCTTCCTGCTTTTTTCCCCCTTGTTCTAGAGCCTTCTACCCATTGAGCCAGTATCTTTCAAACCTCAGAGGGAGGGCAGATACAACCCAGAACAAAGAAATCAATGCTCAGCTTCGAGTTTCAAAATAGACTTTTAAAAGTGCACAATAAGAGGAAATCGTCTTGAAACCCAATGCATTTTCTATGAGATTTTTTTTCCAGTTCCAAAACATTGACTTTGCATATAGAGAGCCAGCGTTTGGTGTATCCTACTTTGGAATTCATCCATTCACTTATTCATTCATTCATCCTACAATTATTTATGGAGCATCTAAAACATACTGGGCTCTGTATATATAGTAGTGAACAAAACAACGTGTTCTCATGGAGTTTACATCCTGATGGGTGGAGCTGGACAATAATTATATCACAAAAAAACATATAAGTCAGGTGGTAATAAGTGCCATGGGGAGAAAAGGGCAGAAGGAAACAGACGAGGAGTGTTACAGAAGGGGTATCATTGCTATTTTACGTATGGTTGTGAGCGAAGGAAGGTCTGCCTGATGGGTGATCATTGATCAGACCTGAAGGCTGTGAGGGAGAAGCCAGGCAGATATCTGGGGTCTGAGCAAAGGGAACCTCCTGCACCCAGGCCTGAATTAAGAGGTGGCTGGGGCAGAGTGTCAGAGAGGAGGAGAGAAGAGCAAATTACCTGGGGTTTCTCAGGTCAACATCGGAACTTTAGATTTTATTCTGAGTGAATGGGAAGCCAATGAAGGGTTTTGTAGAGCAGAGGAATGATGTTATGTAACGTGCATTTTTAAAGGAATCACTCTGGCTGCTGTTCTGAATATAGATTCCAGAGAACCAGGGGAGGAAACAGAGGGACCAGAGAGGAAGCAACTGCAATAATACAAATGAGGGATGATGGTGGCTCAGACCATCATGGTAGTGGTGGAGGGGAGAGGAATGATCAGCTTTTGAATGTATTCTGAATGGTGAATCAGAACCATAAAATATCAAAGGGCAGCAAGGATCAATTGGAAGAGCTGTGAGTTGATCTGACATGCACTGAGTCTCCAAGAAATCCCCTTTCCTGTTTGCCTCAGACTCAGCTCTGGAAGATCAAAGGCATGTGGGGCAGAAGGGTTTTGTTCTGCAAGGCAACTGTAACTCCCAAAGAAAAGTGCTGAAGCCTGCACAATGCTTGGATAGTAGAGGAGCATTAGTTGGGTGAGGACTCTGGCTACCATGGAGAAGAGAACCACTTCTCAGACTCTTAAGCTCTCTGCATGGTGAGCAACCCCCAAATATCCCACAACCTTGAGAAGTCTGCAGTGGTAAGAGGAAAGAAAGTCAGCTGACCCAAAATGTGTGGCCAGGACTAGAACACAATGTGTAAATGAATACCTGTTTACTAATGTCCATCACAAGATCAGAGATGCTGGGAGCAGCAGACTAGAAGAATTGGATTCAACACCCAAAACCAGGTAAGTTCAAACTATGCCCCAGGAGACATCAGCAAAGACAGTGACAGTTCACAAGGACAGTTCCAAAGAAGAGAGCTTATCCTAATGGCGCTTTGTAAAAAGTATGCAGTCTCAAACAACACTAGGGCAAACAACAACTCCAGACAAAATTTCTGTTCATCACAGTTGAGTTGAAGAAGGAGCAGGTGTAATTCCAAGGTCTTGAATCAGGGAAGGGTATTCAAGTATCCTGGATTCTTTGCCCTAGTAGAGAATTTTTCCCTCTGCCTAATCTGTTTTAATTAATTGTCTGCATAGCCTATAGCAAAATAGAGTGAGGAGAGTAGTCACTTAGTTGGTCTTGTATATTTTTCTGGCTAAACCATTGATTGGGTACTGTGGCAAAAAAGTGCTAATAGGTTCTAATTGTATTTGTGGGAACAGTCTGGTAGGAGCCTGTCTTCTGCCCACACCCATCCCATCAGGGTCTTAAATTCTCCATCTGTAGAATGAAGGAAGGGCTTGTGCAGAAAATCTTTATAATTCCATTAACTCTAAGTTATTTGGGCTTTCTGACTATTGCTGCTTAAACATTTTCAGCCACACTTACTTTCCTATCACTTGCCCCATCGTCTGACACAGCGTCTTGCTCACATTGGGTCTGGGATGACTTTCACCTTGTGAGTGAATGAGAATGAGAAGGGCGTCTGCACACCAGCCCACTGTGGGGACTCGCTCAGGGTAAAGGGCTGGGCCTGAACCCCACTGGGTGACAGAAGTAAGGCAAATTAAACTGGGAGCCACAGTCACCTTACTTCATCACCTTTCCCGTCATTATCAGCACCTCTTCATTTTCTGGTTTAATCACTGAGAAAATACAATGAGAATATCTGAAATTTTCTTGTCTCTTTTCCTTCATGCCCAGCTGTTTGAAGGCATGAAAACTGGGAGCTGAATATGTCCTAAAGCTAAAGCATCCTTGGTGGTGGCAGATTTAGTCCCTAAGTTTTTGTTTGTTTGTTTGTTTGTTTGTTTGTTTGTTTTACTGCACATGAAAGGGCTCTAACCAGTCATTGAAAAGGGCATTCACGTAGCAGGCAGATAGAACCCCTCTTAGAGAAAGGCTGCTGAGTTGGTGTGGTGTGCCAACAGATGCCCAGGTTCTGCCTGGTCTCAACAGATGACACTTTCCTGACTGATCCGACCTCCTCAGATGAAGTGGGATACTCAGGCTCACACTGAGAATTTTCTAATTCTAAGCAGGAAGGGATGTGAATAGAAAATGGAGAGAGGAAATCTCATTGGACTAAGGAGATGGGTAGAGGGGCTGGTGTTTAGTTAGGAGGTGATATAGAAGGGAGAGAGTCTGAGATGCAAGGAACTGTCAGAGCAAGTGTGTGGGAGAGGAAGGAGGAAGAGCAGGGATGCCTAGGGAACAGCAAGTAATCAAGTCATGAATTTATCTGGATCTGCGGTGCTGATCAAGATTCATAAATTAATGGTGCCATTTTTAGAAAAGTTGAAGATGAGGCCAAGAAGTCTGTATTTCATAAAATCAATAATTCAATGAAATGTGGCAATGTACACGTGATCGTTTGCTGGCTGCGTGATATAGCATGTAGTGGAACGTGTAATTGTGACCGAAACCTCCATCTTTGGCCTTCAAACAAAGAGAAGTGATTTGTTTGAAAGATGGATATGTAAATGATTTTTGACAAATTTCAAGCAGCACTTGACTTCTGTGGGCTTTTAGATTTGGAATGAATACTTATCTACATTATCCAATTTCTTTGTAGTGCCAGAAAAAAAAAATGTTTTGTTGCTGAAAAGAAAAACCTTCAAATTTAAATAAACTTTCCTGAATTCTCTGAAGCTCTAATTGATATATTAACACAACTCTTGATTAAGGATAAATGAATTCACATTTTAAGGATTGAGTTTCCTGAGAACTGTGTTTTCTAGATGAAAGAACTCATCTATAAGCTACCAACAATGTGCAAGGCAGTTTAGGCTTCAAAAGTTTTGTTCATAGTTTCAGGCTTTACTCTTTATATTCCATCTATATAGTCTCTCTCTATATTCTGATTCTATACCCCTCCTTGGTTCTATATATATACTGGTTCCAGAATAAATTACCAGGGTATTGAGACTTTAACACTCATTCCATAATTTTTGCAGGAAGTGGATATTTGTAGCTTGAGTTTCAGATCGAGCACATGGTAGGGTAGAAAGAGCAACATTGGAGATGGAAGAACCAGGGTCAGAATACATTCTGTTAAGGGTCACTCTACCACTCAGTTATCTAGTGGCCTTGAGCAACTAAAAAAATTATCCAAGATCATTTTTCTCACCTGTATAGTAACACAAACAATGGCAACCTCTCGCTTGTAGAGAAGAACAATGTGAGTTTCTTGCAGTGTAGCTGATATAGGGTAGGAGCTGAAAAATGACTCCTTATCTTCTCCCTTCCTCACCCCTCTCCTTACACATAAAATGTAGTACTTGTTTGCTCAGTCCTTTTCCTAAAAAGTTCCACTTTCGCTGAAAACCACCAGCCCCTGTGTGACCTTGAGGAAGGAATTTCTGTCCTCTGGGTATCAGTCACATTTTCATTAAAGTGAGGGACTAAAGGTGATGGCTATGGGACCTCACTCCTGTTGGGGTCATCCAGAGAGTTTGTGGATCTCTCCTATTTCCTGGCTTAGCTTTTCCTCAGCTGACATTCCCTCCCTCCAGCCCTGGAAGCCTATTGCATTCCAGCGTAACTTACATAATAGGTGCTCTGTATCTGACACACCGGCCACTGATAACTCTTAAGCTTAGAAATAGGCTAATAGAATTTTCTGCAAGCTACAGATGGAGCAGTGTTTTCTTCTTGTTAGCTAACTTTCTATTTCATTTCAAAACATTATGGTTTGCACATGTCTGAGAATGTTATATCTTCTGAGACTTTAGCACAATCTGCTTATATAAATGGTCTGTTACCCACTTCTGTAGCAATTAGTTTCTAATGGTAAACTCCTAAGGCCACTCTAGCTGATTGGTATGCTTTAGACACAACGTTGTATGGCTAGGGTTGAAAATGAGGGAATAAAATAGGAAATTCTTTAAAAAATTTTTAACTTTTATTTATTTTTGAGACAGAGACAGAGCATGTGTGGTGGAGGGGCAGAGACAAAGTGAGACCCAGAATCCAAAGCAGGCTCCAAGCTGTCAGCACAGAGCCTGACGTGGGGCTCAAACTCACCACACTTAACCGACTGAGACACCCAGCTGCCTGAAAATAGGAAATTCTTGACCCTGGTATCAGGTTGACACAGATTTCCAGGGACCTCTACCATGTCCCCTTAAAAATTTTTTTTTAATGTTTTTATTTATTTTTGAGACAGAGCATGAGCAAGGGAAGGGCAGAGAGAGAGGGAGACACAGAATCCAAAGCAGGCTCCAGGCTCTGAGCTGTCAGCACAGAGCCTGATGTGGGGCTTGAGCTCACAGACTGTGAGATCATGACCTGAGCTGAAGTTGGATGCCTAATCGACTGAGCCACCCAGGCGCCCCTATCATGTCCTTTTTAGTCTCAGAACTTGGGTATGAAAGATTCTGGCATTACACCTAAAGAAGTGATCACACATACATACATCTGCTACTAAGATAAAATGATCATATTTTTCATTCATTCATTCATTCATTCATTCATGTTTTAACCTCTAGAATACTGTAATTTACATAGTGACTTTCTACATAAAGAAAACCCCCAGGAATTCCAGGATGCTTTATAGAGTAGAAAGAGCTCTGAACTCAGATCAGAAGACCTATGTATGAGTGTTGTCTTCTGCTTTCTAGCTGTGTAGACTTGAATGAGTTAACTTTCTGAACGTTAAAATTCTCATGTGGATATGATAATCCCTGTATCCTAGGATGCTGCATGGATTAAAAGAGTTGATATATGTAAAATAACATGTGAAGTCTAAAGCACAACATTTGGCATTATTATAAAGTAACTTACATTTGTTCATCATCACCATTCTCATATTATTATTTTTTATTATATAATATAGTACCATATTCTGAATTCCTTAATATAGCTTTTAAAAAAGTGCTATAAAAAAACAAGGAAATCATAAATGCCCAAAGAAAACTGATGATACTCACTGATGCAATAACCAAATTAAATAGCCAAAGAGAGTGCAAAAATAAGTTTATTTCTTGTTTTTTTTTCAACCATTTCTTGTGAAGATGGATTCATCTTCTACTATAAAGTTTCTAGGATTACAAAATTATCTTTCTTCACATTTGCAGGGGTATCTTGATCTTGAGTGTGAAATTATTTCTTCACCTTTTTATCTAAACACAGAGCTGATATTCAGGTGGGACCAACCAATGTTGGTGTCCTGCATGTTATAATATTGAAATACAACCATATTCTGCGTCCCAAGACTCTTGTACCCCCACCACCTTTGCCTCTGCCAGAGGTGATCTTTTCCATCCCTCCAAAGTCCAGGAACTAAATGGGTTAACTCCTGAAACAGCTGAGGGCCTCCAGGAACTTGCCTGAGCACTAATGGCACATATTCTGATTGAATGATGCCACTGAGGGCTGATTGGTAACCATTTTGAACACCACTCCTACCTAAGTTCTACACTGAAGGTTAAGTGGCTCCATTTCTACCAGAAGGTGATATCTTTTCATTGAGAGAAGTGCTTGATGAAGAGAATGTAAGCAGCATTTTTCCTTTGAATGCCTTGCTAGAGTTAATCTCAAAGGTTTAATACGATTCTGAAATTGACGTAAGACCTGGAGGTTTTTTTTTTTTTAATTAATTAATTAATTAATTAATTTATTTATTTATTTATTTTTGGGACAGAGAGAGACAGAGCATGAATGGGGGAGGGGTAGAGAGAGAGGGAGACACAGAATCGGAAACAGGCTCCAGGCTCTGAGCCATCAGCCCAGACAGAGCCTGACACGGGGCTCGAACTCACGGACCGCGAGATCGTGACCTGGCTGAAGTCGGACACTTAACTGACTGCGCCACCCAGGCGCCCCAAGACCTGGAGTTTTTAAGCAGGGTTTGAGTTTCCAGAATTTAGACAAGATACACTGTGTATGTGTATGTGCATGAGTATAATATATGTACACATTGTATATACATATATAGTATGTATGTATATATATATACACACACATGTGTATATATATGTACTACATATATGTATATATATAGTATGTACTACATATGATAGTTTGTGTATACAATGCATGCATATGTTGTATTTTTATAATGTGTGCATATATAATGCAATGTATTATATTATATATATTATACATTATTATTGGGGGACTCTCCAGAGGTCAGTGACTCCAAAAAGTTTAAGAATCATTGTGTTAGACTCTTTATGAAATAACAAATTGTTAGACTTATAGTGGAGAAACACAGGGGGAAATGTGTACATACTAAAAAGAAGTACAACTGTTAGCATTTTAATAGGAAGACTAAGAGGACTTGAATGATTTAAAAAAAAGGAGTAAAAATGAGCTTGGTCTAGTCTGCAGCTGGACGTATACACATTTCCAACAGAAACTAATGGATCTCTGCAGAGTTACCTAGACTTGAAAGTTTATTAACTGCAGTTTCTCTACTAAAGTGAGGAAATAAAATTTACTCTTTGATACCTTCATGTGCAGGAAAAGAGAGCCCTACTTGCTGGCTCCTGTTCTCTATCCAGTTCAGGTGAAGTTATCTTGCAACAGAGAATGTGTTAGAGGCAGTCAAGCACTTCTGGTGATATTGGAGCCATTTTTTCAAGCACCATTTCTGAATTAATAATAATAATAATAATGTCAATAGTCATAGCTAATTGTACTACTATTTATTGAAGGTTTACTCTTCAGGCACTATACTGAATCCTTTACTTACATTATTTTATTTAATCTTTGTAACAGCCAACAGGGTGGATATTACTGTGCCCTATATATAGATGAAGAAATTGGGGTTTAGAAAAATGAACTTTTATAAATTTATAAACCTAGTAAACAGCAGACCCAGGAAACCAATGTAGGTAAGTCTGTCTTCCTCAATATTCCAAGTGATTTGGGTAATTCTCTGGATCAAATTTAAAGGATGTCATGTGTTACTTGTCTGTTTGTTACCTATGCCTATCTTATCTGAGTTATCCACAGCCCTCCCCCCACATTAAAAAAAAATCGTAAGTGTGTAATAAGCAATGGCTGCCTACATCTTCATTCAAGTTTTGTATGGCGACTTTTCACACATGTGTTTGGCATATTTTTATATATAGTATTCATGATGATAATTAATTTTTTATGAGTGACTTCCCACTTTCTAATACTAACCTCTTAACTTGTAATAATTTAGACCCAGTGCAACATCTTATCTTCATAAATTATTATATCTACTTTTATATACTCTCTTAACTAGCGCTAGAAATGTTGCTAGATTTCAACTAAATATATATAAATTTATTGAACTAAATATAAGTAATCATGGGATTTAATCAGTGAAGCTGAACTCTTAGAAATATTCCATTTGTGAAAGACAGTTGAACCTCTTTCCCACCTCCATACAACACAACTGACTATTGTCTCTGGTCTTCCTCCTACAGTTACTATTTTGCTGGTTGTTGGTCAGGGAAAGCATAGTGTCTGTGTAGGGAGTTCATGGAGGGCAGGAAATGGCAGATGACCTCTCCTCAGGAAGTGGGGAGATGAAGAGTAAGTAGGTCCTGGAGTCTCCAGAATTCTTCAAGTCCAATGTCCTTGGGTCAGGTTGGTAAAACAGGTACCAGAATCACTATTGCTATCTGGAAGACCCAACCAATGATTGGGTCTAGAGTTTCTCATGGCATTTAAATGGGGCAGGATAATTGCCACCAGGTGGTGCCAAACCACAAGTGAGAGTTGGATTTGTATACCTGAAGCTTTCCTTACTCCCTACCCCGAGCCCCAGCTGGAAAGAGACAAATTTTCATTATGTATTATAGAAAATACAGAGATTTGGAGTTGGACAGACCTGGGTTATATCCTCTTGCCCCAAAGGTTATTGTGAAGTCTAAAATGACATAGTAAAACCAGTATAAACAGAAGGAATCACAGTGAACAGCATTTGTTGGGCATTCTGTATGTGTATTTGGTTCAGACCTGGAAAACACTGATTTGGCTTGCAATTTATTCTGCAGATATTGAATTACTTTTGCTATTGACACTCTTACTTTTTTGCAAACAAAGTGAACTTTTCTTAGTTGCTATTGAATCCAACAGAATAAGCCTGGTTTCAGAATGGCAACTACCTGTAAATAATTGAGCCACATATTATCTTTAACTGATCTACTGGCTTCAACAAGGTACCCAGTTAGGAGCTGGCATAAACTGTTGGCAAGCAGATGTCATACTCCAGAGATGTCTGGAGATGGGAGTGACATTCTTTGTGGAGGATCAGAATTTTGCTGGCAGCTTTACAAGAATTCATCAACAGAGGAAGAGCAGCATGGAATAATAGCCCAAGAGAGACTCAGGACCTAAAGAGATGCCTTACCAATCAGCGGGAGCAGAAAAAGAGAAGAATCTTGGAAGCTAATAAGAAGACAGTTTGGGAGCAGATAGTGCAGTATAGGCTGGCACAAACTAGATGGATAGGGCATGAGTATCAGATTGTGTGTACAAGTTTTTGTGATAAAGTCAGGGATGAAGCATGAATAAATATAGGAAATGTGGCCGAAATTCTGGTATGTTACTAAAAGAAGCCAACCCTCCATGGAGAACAATAGTGAGGCGGCCCATTAGATTAAAGAGCCTTGAGCTCTAAATCCACAGATCGGAGTCTGTTTCTGAGCCTAGAGGTAATTCTGACCTGGACTGAGGCCTTGGCAGTTCTCCAGCCCTCTCTGGACCTCTTTCCTGCAGGGATCGCTCATGTAACTTCTAGCTAAAAATTCTTACCATTATGTCTTTATTGATAGAGAACAATAAAAGGGGGGCACTGGGATGACTCAGTCGGTTGAGTACCTGACTTTTGATTTCGGCTCAGGTCATGATCTTACGGTCGTGAGAAAGGAAGAACAACACTGCTCTTCCATATATGCAGGTGGGAGAATCTGGGAGCCATGCCATCAATGACCAGTGATTTGAAGGGTTAACAAACATAGCAGAGAAATAATGGCTAATCTTCTAGTAATTATTTCTTCTACTCCTTCTAACAAAGAACATAGGAAATGTCAGATGAGATATAGGTATGAGATAAAGCTGGTCCCAGATCCCTTAAATGGTTTCTTATTGAATTCAGAAACACCTTAATCATTCGGCTCCATGATTCCATGGTACATCTGTTTGATGTTCCTGTGTATTGCTAAAGAAGATTATGAGCTCAGATTTTTTTTTAAGTCAGCAGAACCTTATTCTTCAGAGCAGCTCAGCAGGCTTTTTGAAGCTCGTTAGACCAAAATTTCCTCAGGATTTAAATTACCACAGGAAAAGATAAAATGATGATTTCAGATACAGATTTTTAAGGCCTCTAAAACAAGCTAAATTTGAAACTCAGGCCTAGGAGGTAACATTTTTGCAAAAAATGCCTAACCCTGGCAGTAATGCTTCTCCTCGATACCTATCCAAGTATGGGCACACCCAGGGACACAGTGGTTTAGACTGTGACCAGGCTGGCTGTGTGGCCTATAAATACCTCTGTAAGTAAGAAGGTAGAGAGTCTGAGAGTTAAGGACTTTTTTCCCCAATTCATTTTTAAAAAGACAGATTTGGCATTTGCAAATTCAAAACTGTTTTTATCTGTTTCTCCTGATACCTATGACTTAACTATCCATGTCTTGAGTTTTTAAAACTATTCTTACCATTTCAGAAAATTACTACTAAAGCAAACCAAACTGACTTCAGTGGGAGTCTCACTCTCATTGCTAAAATTACTGAATTGCCTTACTCACCCCCATGATTTCTACTAGTTTGATGTTTCTATGTATTTCTAAAGATTATGAGCTCAGATTATTTTTAGATCAATAATATTTTTTCTAGAAAAGGGAAAAGGTCATATTGTGAAGATGCTTTCAAATGTATAAATTATGGAGCACCTGGGTGGCCCAGTTGGTTGAGTGTCTGACTCAGGTCATGATCTCATGGTTCCTGAGATCGAGCCCCGGGACAGGCTCTGCGCTGACAGTGCAGAGCCTGCTTGGGATTGTCTCTCTGCCTCTCTATCTGCCCCCCCACCCTGCTCGTGTGTGTGCATACTCTCACTCTCCCTCTCTCTCTCTCTCAAAAATAAATAACATTTAAAAAGTATAAATTATTTTAAGCGCTGATATCACAAAATAATCAGCATGTGTCGCATTTTATCTTGTGTGCCTTCTACATTTCCACACTGTGCTAGGTCCTGTGGAGAATACAACAGAAGTAAAATGAGAGCCATGTTCACCGGTGACTTGGAGAGAAATTAAAGATGCATGTTATTTGAGGGAGTGTATAGTCAGATGACAAACCATGTATCATTTAACAATGTGTAAAATGAAGATGTAGTAATGGGAGAAACATGAACCACAGCAGTCAGTGATCACTTCCTGGGGTGATGAGGTGTGAGGTAGGCCTTGAAGGAAAAGGAGTGTTTGGGAAGATAGAGAAACAGATAAAATCTCATTTGGGACAGACTATATGTGATCAGAGGGGAAGGAAGGAGGAACAGAATGAGAACATTACAGAGTCAAGAATGAAGAGAAGATAATGAAATAAGTCAGTCAGAGGAAGACAAATATATGACTTCACTCATAGGCAGGATTTAAGAAACAAAATGAATAAACAACAAAAAAGACACATACACCAAAAAACAGACTCTTAACTATGGAGAACAAACTGGTGGTTGCAGTGGGGGAGGATAGATGACAGGTGGGTGGGGAAAATAGGTGAAGGGGATTAAGAGTGCATTTATCATGAGCACTGAGTAATGTATAGAACTATTGAATCACTATATTGTACACCTGAAACTAGTATAATACTGTATGCTAATTATGCTGGAATTTAAATTAAAACAATTTTTTTTAAAGAATAAGGAATATAGAATATTTGTGTTTGTGTTGAGGCAAGGATGGCAAGAAAGGGAGGAGAGTGAGGGTGAGCCTGGGGGTGGGGGTGGGGGGGTGCTGGTATCCTTCAGGACATCCAGCAGGGGGCATCAAATGAAGCTTAGAAGGTAGGCAGAGGCCTTTGACCTGACACAGGCATTGTCATCCTAATTCGGGTCCACTGCCAAACCTGTCTAATCTATGCTAAAGGACTTTTTTGTATCTTCTGGGAAAGCATTTCTGGCCTCATCTAATATCACCAACCCTCAGGGCTGAGATTCCACCTCGCTTTAAAACTGTTCAACCATGCTGACTCCAGACCTTTAGGACTGCCCTCCCTTCTAATGTGGTGTTTCTCTTTGTTCTAGACCACGTCTTACAGGGCTTAGTAGCCAAGAGGCCTCATTCTTGTCAGGGGCAAGCTCATCCCCCTCTTTGCTTGCTAAGCTATGCATTAAGCGGGGAAATAATAATCCAGGAATAGAATAAGCAACCATATTGTTAACACAAAGCTTAACTTAAAAAATGTAAATCTTTTTTCCGCTCTCTTATAGGCCAATGACTCCCATTTGTATTTATGGAATGTGCTCTAGAAGGAAATTTAAAAAAAAAACGGCATAAAATTGTTTTTTATATTAATAGTCTAAGATCTCCTAGGAGCCTAAAAATAACTTTATAGAGGTTCTAAATACATAGCCATAATTATTTTTAAAAGCTTAAAGCTATTTTTAAGCTGTCATAATTTGAGTAATTCTGAAATAAAATGGCAAAGCCTAACACTTTTGGTGAATTATGTTGAACTCAGTTTAGCATCTGCACAGTTGTTATATATAGCTCCCTAGAAGTCAAGGGTTCAGAAGGACCCTATTTTACTGGACCTAGCTTTATTTTATTTTCCCACAAATTCTTAATAAGTACAAACATAACAGAAATTCTGTCAATGAGTAAACATTGAGTCCCTTAGAACACTTGAATACCCCAAAGAGAATAAGGCATACACAGTTTTAGGCAATTTTCATATCTGTTTATAATCTTTCTTGCTAATTTAACATGATGGTATTTTAGAGGTTCATGTGCTTATCACATGGATGAATTAAAAATTCTCTGTGCCACTTATATTCTAAAAGATACAGGGAAATTTAAATTATAATTTTCTCAGATGAATTAAGAAGCTGTTGAGCCATTTGAGTTCTGAAGAATAGAAAATTTTGTATTTGTCTAGAATGTTCTGGTTTAGATTTTAACAAAGATTTCCAACGGCAATAACAACATTTACAACATTTACTGTTTTTCAACTTGCAAAAGATGTTTAGTGATGAAAATCTGCATACTCCAGAAAAGTGATAAGAAGAATATAAACCAATTTATTTACTCTTTTCATAAATTTGTTTGAAATATGAGTCATGTGTGTTAGACCATGTGTGTAGCATAGATCTAAGCACAACAAGCATAGTAGAAGTCTTCAAGGAGGTAATTGTCTCTTGGAGAAAGTGTGTAACAGAGGTATGATGGGCAAAGTGCTCAGTGCCATGGTAAGCTACAACAGGAGCACCTGTGATGATGGATCCAGTGGGGTGGTAGTGAGATCTAAGTGGATGCTTGAAACATGAGTACAGATTCCTTAAGTGAAAAGTCATGAGAGTTGAGTGGTTCATTACAGGGAACAGAGGACTTGAAGACCTTGATTAGAGAGAGCATGACAAAATTGAAGAATTTTAGGATGTCTCATTGATCAGAATTAACATTCTTGGGACACCTGGGTGGCTTAGTAGAGTAAGCATCCGACTTAGGCTCGGGTCATGATCTCGTGGTTCGTGGGTTCCAGCCCTGCGTCAGGTTCTGTGCTGACAGCTCAGAGCCTGGAGCCTGCTTTGGATTCTGTGTCTCCTATCTCTCTGCCCCTCCCCCACTTGTTCTCTCCCTCCCTTTCTCTCTCTCTCTCTCAAAAATAAACATTAAAAAATTTTAAAAAAAGAACTAACATTCTTGATGTTTTTGCATATATCATTCTTCCTGTCTCTTTTAAAAGATGTACTGAAATATATTTTAACATACTCTGGATCATATAGTTCTCTACATAACTTATTCAGTCATAAATTGTGCTTATTGGCTCACATCACTGAAATTCTATATAATGTTAAATGGCAGTATAATTATCTATGTAATTAGAATCTCATAATTAACCAGTCCCCTCTCCTTGAATATATAGTGTCCCATTTTTCTCTGTGATGGAAAGAGAACATTTTAACAGACATTTTATACATATCTGATTATTTGCTTAGTATCAAATGTACTGTGTATTTTATTTTATTTTTTTTTCAACGTTTTTTTTTTTTATTTATTTTTGGGACAGAGAGAGACAGAGCATGAACGGGGGAGGGGCAGAGAGAGAGGGAGACACAGAATGGGAAACAGGCTCCAGGCTCTGAGCCATCAGCCCAGAGCCTGACGCGGGGCTCGAACTCACGGACCGCGAGATCGTGACCTGGCTGAAGTCGGACGCCCAACCGACTGCGCCACCCAGGCGCCCCTGTACTGTGTATTTTAAATAAACAACCCCACCCCCAATTAAACAATCACCAACATGAATTAGTATCCTTTAAGACCCTTTATTGAGAAGCATTTACTGAAAAGCCTTGTATATAGAACATAGACCAATTGCCCCCAAGAGGCATAAGCTGACTTGCACCCATATTCTAAGGCCTAATATTTGAATAATATGGCACATTCCCTTAGCAAAGCCTGTTCCATGGTTCAGCGGTCTCTAGCCGTATCCTAAAAAAATCCTTCAGTTGGACTTTAGGGAAAGCCTGAAGCAGGTTTTAGTTTCTGATCACATTTTTTTAAATAAAAAAATACGGATTTCGGTAACATTTGCAAAATGCAGAAATCTTGACTCCATGACAAATTCCAGTAGTTTGCTCTACTACCATAGATCATAGGTCATTCTTGCAGCCAGGGACATGGCACATTGTTTGGAACTTGAAATGGTTCATTGCATCAGATCTTGCATAAAGTACCTTCACAAAAGGAAGCAAGTAAAGCATATAAAGAATTCAGCTACAACATTGCATGTCTCAGATTTTTTAAAAAGAAAAAGAAAAAAAGCGAGCACTGAATTGGAAGTCAGAAGACCCAGCGCTAGTTTTCCTTACTCTCCGGGTTGTAAATTCCTTGAGGTCAGGCAGCACAATCTGTCATCTGTGTGTCCCTCTGTTGTCTATGAGAAAGCTCTGCAAATGGTACTCAGTACAGTCCAATTAATTCATAGTACATTCAACTGAATGAATGAATAAGTGAATGGATGAAAGAAAGAATGGATGAATGGACATTAAGCTTGAAGCTTTTAAAGAATAAAATGTGGCTTACACAAGAAATGTGGATATAGTGCTTGAGTGTCCTAAGCTTGCCAACCTGTGGGGCTGTTTCTCTGAGAACGGAGGGGTTACATACTCCAGCAAGTATGTCTACCCTTTTGCTCGGAAACATATATGCACATTTTTGTTTTTAATCTCTTAAATGTGTCTTGAGGGAATGAGCTTTAAATTTTTTTTTTTTCAACGTTTATTTATTTTTGGGACAGAGAAAGACAGAGCATGAACGGGGGAGGGGCAGAGAGAGAGGGAGACACAGAATCGGAAACAGGCTCCAGGCTCTGAGCCATCAGCCCAGAGCCCGACGCGGGGCTCGAACTCACGGACCGCGAGATCGTGACCTGGCTGAAGTCGGACGCTTAACCGACTGCGCCACCCAGGCGCCCCGGGAATGAGCTTTAAATTGGGATAAGAGCTGTCTGCACAATTCTGTCTTTTCTTGTGTTGAGTTTTTAAGAGTTGTTTTTCATAGTATTATTTCGACCAAGGCTTGCACCTTGAGGAGAGAGAACATCCTAACTTTCCTTCCTAGAAACAGACAGCAGCAGGCTTTCCAAATAGTAAAAAAATTCCTCAAGACGAAGACACATAGATGGAAATAATATTGAAACCCTGTGCTCTAAAGATCATCGTCTATTATAGAGAACTTTAATGATGAACATCAGGTATTTGAAAGAAAACTAGTGAAAGCCATTAAAAGGGAAGAGAAAGGAAAAGAAATCATAGTCTTAGAATAAAGATTTGGTGATAGACATTTTACAAACCAAGGCAAGCGTGGGAGTTCTTCAATTTATATTTTTAAATGTGAGCAGATGGGCTGAGCATTCTTATAGAAAGTGGATGTGTGTGTCTATGTGATGAAAATGTAGTTCATGAAGGCTGTTCCTTTGCAGGTGGGAATATGAGCTTACTCACTTTGCAGTGATAGGAGAGCTCAAATCAAATCCCAAAATTGTTTCACATATGGTGACCCAGTTCTTATTTTCTTATTAATTGTCTGGAGAGTTGTTCTTTCTTTACATTTGATAATTTGAGTGGAAAGGGTAGTATTTGCAAAAGAAATCTGAATGTCAAGCGTATCAAGATTAGACATCTCACAGCAGAACCACATCTATTGTGTGGCTTCAACAGTACTGGGTGTCATGGCAGTTAAGGGGGGGTAAAGGGTGAAGTCACACTTGCGCTGCTTACTGACTTACTTTGAGTGGCAAAACCACCGTGGCAGTAAGAAATGAGAGCAATAGGGGCGCCTGGGTGGCGCAGTCGGTTAAGCGTCCGACTTCAGCCAGGTCACGATCTCGCGGTCCGTGAGTTCGAGCTCTGGGCTGATGGCTCGGAGCCTGGAGCCTGTTTCCGATTCTGTGTCTCCCTCTCTCTCTGCCCCTCCCCCGTTCATGCTCTGTCTCTCTCTGTCCCAAAAATAAATAAACATTGAAAAAAAAATTTAAAAAAAAGAAATGAGAGCAATAAACAAATAAGTTTTTCATACGTGCATAGGTTTACATGTTGTCATTGTTGTCGTTTTTCCTTGAAGGACAGTAGAGAGTTAAGAATGCAGACTCCAGAGCCAGAAGGCTTGAGTTCAAATCCTGACTCTGCTCCTCCCTAGCTGTGTGACTTTAGGCAAATCATTGAAACTTTCTGTGCTTCAGTTCCCTCCCTGGTAAAATGAAGGGGATGGGAAGGAGAATGCTAATACCTATTGAAAGGGACACTGGAGGGTTCAATGAGTTAATATACATAACATGCTTAGAGCGGTGCGTGGGACATTGTACTTGGTATATAAACATAGTGATTGCATTTAGTATTACTTGTTATTTTGCTGATATAATACAGGTAACTGGAGTCTGAATTTCTCTTTTGAGACAAATGTACCAAAGAGATATTTTTTGTTGTCATGGAGAACATGATCATCCTTCACGAGGTGACTGTACCATGTTGCTATTTTCAGATATGCCTGCTCCCCAAACCCCCTCTTACCAGACCTTGTTATCTGCCCGCACCCTTCTTTGGAACCAGTTATTTACTCATATTCACTGCTTATCATGAAAAAATACCTTTTTTTAAAAAAACAAACTTGAAACATTCCTTTAGGGCTTCACCCAATGATCCCACATTAGTCTTCTAAGATATATTGGATAAATTCATGTTTATTCAACCTATAAACTGCAATTCAATTCAGGCACCTACTATTTGCCAATATTATGCGTGTCACTGTGAATAAAAAGATGAATAAAACAGTTGTTATTAGAGAGATTAAAATCTTGTGGGATTCAGATGCTCACATATGAAAGATTATTTTATAAACTTCTGTTACTTTACTCAGACCCCCTTCATCTTGATTTATCTCCATTGAAGCTTCCTGATTTTTAAATGAGTTCCTCTCTGCCATATGGCAAAATGTCCTCTTCCTTTGTTCTCTGCCCCAGCTTTTTCCTAAGCCTATTCGAGTTTCATCTCTTCAGCATTGCCAAAATGCATGCAGTATTCCAGGTAAATCTGGCAGCATCAGGTTTCCACTTTGTGACAAATACCCTTTGTGTGGATTTTGCTGCTGGAATTGATACAACAGCACACTGGGCCAAATATTTAGGAAATCATGTAGTATGGCTCTGAGACTATTTGTTCATTTAAAAAATGATTATTTTTCTTGTACGAAGGACAGCAATATATGTCCATAGTTCAAAAGTGAGAAAACATACAGTTGAATAAAGGAATAAACCAGTTATAGTCTCAACACTGGAAAGAACATAACTACCATTCATGTTTTGACATATCTCTCTTTGCCTCTGTCACCTAACAGATTTGGGACTAAACTGTTGTTCTTCTCTGCTTTTGAACTTAATATTATTCAAATGTGGGTATTTCTCCCATTTAATAAAGTACACCTAAAGGATCCAGGAATTGATTTAATTATGATTTCTTCATGATTTACTTGATCACACTCTTTTTATATGTAGAAGCCAGTATTCAAATAAAACCTTGACCTGGTTTCCCCTCTGCACCTTTATACAACATTGCTCCTTCCTTTGAGTCACATAGTGCTTCCTTATCTCATGCTTTTTCCTAATCAGTCTTTCATCTTACACATTTGAGTGTTACGGAAAATGTACAAGATTTAGGGTCAGCTATTCTAATACCAGCTTGTGTGGTATTTGGCGACTCACCTCCTCTAACTTCCCATGGACTCTCTCATCTGTAAGATGGGGGTAAGAGTCCTTTCCTTTGCTACAATGCAGTGCTGGTGCACATGAAGTGAGGTGGTGAATATGAATTTGTTCCACAAATTATAAAACCAGGGAGCCTTCTCTCCCTTTGCTTGACTTTTCTAACCCAAAGGCAACATTGATTTTTTTTTTTAAGTACAGAAAGGCTATGTTAAGTTACCAAAAAAGAACATTACTCAACTACCTGACCTCCCAAAGGGTTTGGTAATGGTTAAGTCCAACTCACCCCTTTCCCACAGTGACCTGATTATCTGGCTATTTAAAAATAAAGTTCTTTGGATGGTGAAAGTACAATTCTCAAATGTCTATTGGGAAGAGCAAAACCACTGATGAAAGAAAACCTTCATTATTTCTTTCCAGTTACCTCTCTTATCCTCATGACTTTACACTTGTAACAATAATATTAATGTAATAATTACAATGTATTAGGTACCTACAAAGTGACCACTACATGTCAGTTTAAATCTTTGTAGTCCTGAAAGCTGTACGTTGGAAATAGGTAACTTGAAAAGAGAAAAGTTGATCATTAGGCTAAAATCACTTAGAAAAGAGATCCAGAATAGATCTGCAATATATCAAGCTTAATTAGAAAGAACCCAGGTTTAAGAGGAGATACCAAAGGCAAACCTAATGGCTAAGTGGAACTAACAACAGAAAAAGGAAAAACAGAGAAGACTTCAGCAAGGATGCCCTCTAGTGGGAGAGAGAGAGAGAGAGAGAGAGAGACTCCCTCCATCCCATGTTGTGTGTTAATCCCTCTGCCATGTGCTGTCCTAGCTGCTAAGTGACTGTGTTCTCCATTCCAAACCTGAGTGCTCTAGGATGGGGCCAATGTCTTGATCACTTTTCTAAAAGTTAATTTTTTTTAAGTTTATTTATTTTGAGAGAGTGAGAGCATGAGCAGGGAAAGGGGCAGAGAGAGAGAGAGAGAGAGAGAAAGAGAGAGAATCCCAAGCAGGCTCCACACTGTCAGCTCAGAGCCCAACACGGGGCTTGATCTCATGAACTGTGAGATCATGACCTGAGCCAAAATCAAGAGTTAGATACCTAACCAACTGAGCCACCCAGGCGCCCCTAAAAGTTAATTTTTAAGCTTTACTAAGGTATGATTGACATATTATAAATAGTGCACAGTTAAAGGGTACAACTTGATAAGTTTTGACATGAAACTATCACCACAATACAATTAATGAATATAACAATTAAGCCCTTTTCACTTGTAAACTTCTCCTTCCCTTCTTTGCCTCTTCCCCATCTCTAGGCAATCACTGTTGTCTTTCTGTCATTGTTTTGCTTGCCTTTTCTAGAATTTCATATAAATGGAGTCATACAGTAAGTATGTGTGTGTGTGTGTGTGTGTGTGTGTGTGTACCTTCTTTCAGTGTAATCACTTAGAAATTTTAAGCATGTTGTATCAATAGCTCATCCTTTTTTGTTGCTCAGTGGTATCCATTGTATGGATGTACCACGTTTGTTTATCCATTCATCCGTTGATATATAAGTTATCCATTGCTGCATAACAAGTGATCCTAAAACTCAGTGGCTTCACACAAGCATCCATTATCTCAGCTCCTGTGAGCCTGAAGTTTGGGAATAGTTTAACTGGGTAGTTTTGACTCAGGTCTCTCATGAGATTGCTGTCAAAATGTGGGCTAGGTCTGCAGTCATCTGAAAGCTTGGCGAGGACAGGAGGATTCACTTCCAAATGGCTTTTATCTGATGTCAAGTACTGTGTCTCGCCCTACTGTGTATTTGTTAAGTGTGTGTTGCTGGAGGGGGTTGAGCTGTGATCATGGACATCCTTAAATTCCAGGCCAAGCTAAAGCGAACATTTGTTTCTTTGTCCTTCTCACACATGCAGCTATGGAGAACCAGTGCAGGTGTTTAAAGGGGAATACTATGATGACCTGTGTGATATAGGAATCTGGTTTCAATGACAGGAGGTGACACATTTTTTAGTGGAATAGGCGCTCCCAAAATGGGCGGGGCACATCCGAGAGGTTCTGGATTTTACATTCTTGGTCTTACGCTTGCAGCAAAATTTCTTTGGGAAGGGTCAGAACCTTAGACTTTCATAAGGCACCTAAACCACACTCTTTTTAAATTCTTGAATCTTAAAGACCTGATAAGAATACAGGCTTAATTATAGATTGGGTTTCACAGATCCGGTGATGGTTGCTGTGTGGCACAGGCAGATCATATTCTCTCTGAGCCTGGATTTCCTCATGTCTAAAATAAACAATAGCCTCTAGCTAACTTCCGCACTCCCCTCGAGTTTTAGAACGATATATTAGAAGAAGTAGGTAGAATTAGGAATTGCCGAGGAATCACCGAAGTACAAGAGTCTTGAATCTCCAACTCCTGTATACGACTTAGGTGACCACTTCTCTAAACACAATGGTGGAGCCACTAGCTTTATGGCTCAACGGTAAGGTTTAATCTGGATAGACAGACATTTTCCTCACTCCTATGATCCTCTATTGCAATGTGGTTAGGGAGGGGCTCCTGTTTCCGGTGCACCTGAGGCTGGAGAGGCTGGGAAAAAAGAGAAGTGGGTTAAACCTGTCATTGCACGTCTGCTCCTAACTCAAATGAGGACTAAGTGACATTTACTGAATAAATGTTGCTGATGTTACAGCAATGCTCATCTTTTTAAAGCAAATATTTGAAAAAAGCTTATTCATTTATTTTGAGAGAGAGAGCACGCCTGTGCAAGTGGGGGAGGGGCAGAGAGAGAGAATCCCCAGCAGGCTCCACATTGCCCGTGCAAAGCCCGACGTGCTGCCCGAACCCTCCACCCGTGAGATCATGACCTGAGCCAAAGTCAAGAGCCAGACACTCAACGGACCAAGCCACCCAGGCACCCAAGTGCTCATCTTTTTTTTTTTTTTTTTTAATTTTTTTTTAACGTTTATTTATTTTTGAGACAGGGAGAGACAGAGCATGAACAGGGGAGGGTCAGAGAGAGGGATACACAGAATATGAAGCAGGCTCCAGACTCTGAGCCGTCAGCACAGAGCCCGACGCGGGGCTAGAACTCACCGACCGCAAGATCATGACCTGAGCCGAAGTCGGCCGCCCAACCGACTGAGCCACCCAGGCGCCCCAGTGCTCATCTTTTTAAACTCAGATCCTTTAACACATCTTTTGCCCTATTTATTTTATATATTTTGTTGGCTTTTATCTAGTAGATATCATAAAAATAATAGGTATTGTATTGATCAGGGTTTGCCAGAGAAACAGAACCAATAGGATATATAATATATATAACATATATTATTTCATATATGATATGTCTATAATAAATATTTACAAATACATAAAAATATATATACATAAAGAGACTTACAAATCCAAATTCCTTAGAGCCAATGTCTTGTTTAAAGTACAAAGGCTAGAAGCTGCTGTAGCACAAGAAAGAGCTGATGTTTCAGTCTGCAGGCCATCTGACAGAATTATCTCTTATTTAGGGGAAGGCGAATCTTTTGTTTTATTCAGGTCTTCAACTGATTAGATAAGGCCCACCCACAATTGGCTTCACTCAGCCTGCTGACTGAAATGTCAACCTCATCCAAAAATATCCTTACAGCAACACCCAGAATAATGTTTAACCAAGTATCTGGGAACCCTGTGGCCCAGTCAAGTTAACACATAAAATTAACCATAACAAGTATATTGACTATGCATTTTTTCCTTTAAATGACACAAGGCACCATCCCCCTCGTTTTCCAGAATTCTGTTTAAGGCCGATCCAAAGGTATGTTCCATAAGTATTGAGAATGAGGACTCCTATCTGAAAAGAAGGGAAAAACCTTCCTAAAACTACCTTCCTACATCTGATCACTGAATGTAGAATGGAACTTTATTTTTTATTTTTATTTTTATTTTTTTAATTTACATCCAAGTTAGTTAGCATATAGTGCAACAATGATTTCAGGAGTAGATTCCTCAGTGCTGCTTACCCATTTAGCCCATCCCCCCTCCCACAACCCCTCCAATAACCCTCTGTTCTCCATATTTAAGAGTCTCTTATGTTTTGTCCCCCTCCCTATTTTTACATTATTTTTGTTTCCCTTCCTTTATGCTCCTCTGTTTTGTCTCTTAAAGTCCTCATATGAGTGAAGTCATATGGTATTTGTCTTTCTCTGACTGACTAATTTCCCTTAGCATAATACCCTCTAGTTCCATCCATGTAGTTGCAAATGGCAAGATTTCATTCTTTTGATTGCCGAGTAATACTCCATTATGTGTGTGCGTGTGTGTGTGTGTGTGTGTGTGTGTGTGTGTATCACATCTTCTTTATCCTACAATGGTACTTCTTAGTATATACCTTTATCACTTCAGACTTTGCTTGGTCCAAGTGCCAGAAACGTTTTTCCTAAATGCTATTTCTTTGTTCTTAGAGCGATACTTTATTATCCTTCCTTCCCTCTCTCTTCCTCCTTCTAATATTTATTAAGTATCTACTGCATGTAAAGTAATAAAACTATAAAGATGAGGGGCTCTTGGCTGGCTCAGTCAGTTAAGCATCTGACTTCGGGCTCAGGTCATGATCTTATGGTTCATGAGTTTGAGCCCCACGTCCAGCTCTGTGCTGACAGCTCAGAGCCTGAAGCTTGCTTTGGATTCTATGTCTCTTTCTCTCTCTCTGTCCCTCTTCTGCTCACGCTGTCTCTCTCTCAAACAAAAAAAAAATTAAAAATATGAAAAAAAACTATAAAGATGGCCATGAAAGAGTCCCTGTTTTTTTTTTTTTTTTTTTTCTGTAGGCCTTTAACATGTTCTCTAAAGTGGCCTTTGGTATCAATTAGTCCCCCTGCATTTTTAATTTTACATAAAAAATATGAATTGTTGGTGTGAAGTATTGCAATCAGCCACAAAGTCTTTTACAGCTCTTCTTAAGGTAGTCTTGTAGAGAGTTTCTAAAATAATTGAAGAAACCATTTGGAGTATCATGTTACTGTGTATTTTGACCCAATGGGTTATGTTCTTTGGTGTATAATTTCAGCAAAGAATCCTAAAGTTTAAATCAAGGGGTTAAACACCATACATGCCAACTTTGCCTTACTTGGGGTCTTTTTAGTCATTATAAAACTTAGTGCTCTTATATGGTACGTTTTCTTTTATTATGTCCTTCTGATGGCCAGTTTTTGTGGCCATTGTTCTCTCCTAAATCCCCAGCGAACTCACCAGCATCATTACACAACAAAAGATAGACAGATGCTTGCCTCTGTGTATGATCATGGTGGATTTTCCCCTTGTTGCAAGAGTTTCTCAAATGGGCCCATGGAATATCAACTGGGCACTCGAGAAGAAAATCTAATTAAGTGTTGAGAATCAAGAATCATTTAGGGAAGGTTGTTGGTTTTATGATCTGGAAGGATGGAAGGAGCAAAAGAGCTCATTATCTGCAATTAAAAAGATACATAGATCTCTTTCAAGAAGAAAGGAAAATCAAGGAGGAAGGGAAATAGAAGGAGTGTGTATTCACTTCCATCCAGGATCCGGCTTATTCTGGGGAGGTGGGGGGTGGGGGTGGGGTTCCTGATGGATGCGTTTCCTGACTTAGCCTCACTATTCTTGTAACTTGTCCATTACGTACCAGGCCCCGTGGGTAACTCAGAGATATCTAAGGAGAACCGCTAAGACTAGTTAGTGTCTTACAATAGGATCTAGAAACAGTGCTAAGGATCATTGGGTGGCGAGAGGATTCTGTAGAGGGAAGATGAGTCTGAAGGCGCTCAGGGAAGACCTCTGGGAGGCGTGGATACTAGCAGATGGGGACACATGGAACAGCCAGGTTGCTCCTGGGGCTGCTGTGGAGGAGGGCGGTGATCTGGCGCTGGATGGGCACGAAGAAGCAGCCAAGCGCCTTGCTTTGGTGTGGAGGAGCAAGTGTAGGCGCGGCACGTGCAGGAGCTGAATTACCCTCCAGGGGGCGCAACCTCCAACACCAAGCAGATTCAGAGACAGAATCTGCACGTGACAGATTCCTTTCAATAAGCCCCCCCCCCCCCCCCCCCCCCCCGAGAAGCCTATTAAGCCGTCTCTCCTGTACTAAAGAGGATAGGGAGGGCTCCGGCCCTCTTGGCTGGGGACCCCCGCACTGTCCCGCCACGTCTCCAGCCTGTTGCTGCAGCCCGGCTCCCGCTGGCCGCTCGGCTCTGGCAATGCTCCCGGTGCTGCATGAGTCAGTTTTGCGCTGAACCTCGGCATAATGGAGGAAGGTGCTATTTTGGGATAACAGGCATATGATCAGCTCTTTTTTTGGGCAGATTTCACAGGCCGCGATGTTTGCAGAATGAGTGACTTTCCAGAAGGCCTCCCTTTCTGCTAGAGCACAGAAAACAATTTCACGAAGTCATTGTTGCCTCTCCAGCAGAAAAAGGTTTCACATTTGACATTGACAGTCCATTAATTGTGTTAACAACAGTAATAGCCTCAGAGCAGTTTAATGGAAGATGTTTATGTGTGGTTAATAAGCTACATTCTGGGGTTTTTTTCAATGGTAGAAATGAAAGTGGAGACTAATTTGGAAGGTGTGGAGAGGCTCTCAAGCATCAGAAGGTTAATGGAATGGTGGAGCCGGAAATGAATAGAACTCCTCGCCTGTCCCCCCTCCCCTTTCCCTCGCTACTCATTTGCTTTCCTAGCCTCGCTCGGATGCAAGCCAAAATGCAAGCCTCCAGCACAGAATAGTTATTAAGAAGGGATGTGCTAGGATTACAACCAGTTTGACTTTATTTTTCTTACACGTATTATTACTGTAACTTACAATAAACATATATTCTTTTGGCAATAAGCCAAAACCAATGAACTATTTTATAGAAAGATAAAAATGCTATGTGCCTGTGTCTTGACTTCTAGGATTGTGAAGTTTGGGGACCTGCTTCCTCCTAGGTGTAGACAATATGGTGCTATGAATAGAGTGGATCTTAATCTTATTTCCAGGTAGTATACACTCTGGAGAATTTTCTCTTTCATGAGTTTAGTCCAAATGTTTTGGACTCAGTGTTGAATCAGGTGGAAAGATCAAAGGTGACCATAATGAAGTCCCCACCTTTAGAGACATTTTAGATCCCCGTCTTCCATAGATGTTGCCACATGCTTCACTCCCGTCTCTCTCCTTCTCTCTCACCCTCTCTCCCTTCTCTCTCCCCTGGCAATTTCATCAATCACAGACTTGGACTATCACTTTTGTATGTTTTCTCCCCAAATATTTATCTATAACTAAGACCTTTTTTTGATAAATGTAAGATACTTAAGCCTAAACGTATGCTGGAGCTCTTTACTTGAATTTCCACATGCAACTCAAATTCCACATGTTCACATTTAAACCACCCATGTAAGTGTCCCCATTGAAGATGAAAATAAACACATCAATCTGATGTTGTCTTACGTCCTCATTTTGGTAAATGTCCCCTCTATCCTCCTTGCTGCCCTAGCCAGGATGCTCCTATTCTGTCCCTCCTTCATTTTTTATCATGCTTTATATCCACTTACTTATTTATTTTTTAAATTACTTATTTATTTGAGAGAGAGAGAGCATGAGCAGGGGAGAGGGGCAGAGGGTGAGAGAAAGAATCTTAAGCAGGCTCCATGTTCCGCACGGAGCCTGACACAGGGCCTCGATCCTGCGACGCTTGGGATCATGACCAGAGCCCAAATCAGGAGTGGGTCACTCAACTGACTGAGCCACCCAGGCGCCCCTATGTCCACTTACTTATTAAAACCTATGTATTCTGAGTCCTGTTTGCGCTTGGATCCTTTCACTGTCCTCGGCTGGGCACTGCTCAGTTCAGGTATCATTTGCTTTCTGAAAACTGTCATAGGGCTCTGAAGTTTAGTCTTACATAGTCTGATAGTAAACCTCTAACTCCTACCCAGCTAAAGCTTGACATTTTATATTATGAAAACAAAGCTGGCCAAAAATCGAACAAAGAGTTTTTCCATGGCTGGGATATACTATGCAGTTGTGTTGAACAAGCAGTCTTTAAAAAGCTGCTGTGAACACAAGCCAGCAGGTAAAACTTAAGCTGCACTGTTAAACTAGATTAGAGGTTTACAAAAAGAAAGTACGAAGAAAGAAAGAAAGAAAGAAAGAAAGAAAAAGAAAGAAAGAAAGGAAAAAAAGAATACAACTAGTCTTCATAGTGGGCATAGGTTGTCCAGTTGGTGTCAAATTGGAAGTTTCAAGAAAGTTAGTTTATCTTTGCTTTAGGTCATAAGTTGTTTTTTTTTTTAATTCTTTAATGTTTATTTATTTTTGAGAGCGAGTGCAAGAGGGGGAGGGGCAGAGAGAGAGGGAGACACAGAATCCAAACAGAATCTGAGCTGTCAGCACAAAGCCTGATGCGGGCTGGAACCCACGAACCTCGAGATCATGACCTGAGCTGAAGTTGGATGCTTAACCAACTGAGCCACCCAGGCGCCCCTGCTTAAGGTCGTAACTTCTCACGTGATTGCTGTATATAAACACAGCTCTCTGTAATATTCTCTCTTCGGAAATTTGAAACTATTCAAGATACCAATATCCTGCCAGTTTAAGGGTCCATTGTGGAGCTGAATTTTGAGTTACTGTGCAAGATTTTTTTTTCGTGCTGTCATTTGTAAGATGTTTGTGAGAATCCTTGAGATTAAAGTTTTGGTTACAAATCTTTGCTTAACCTGAAAGTCTGTCCTTGCAACGCTCAAGTCTGTGAGCTTGCCATCAAGTCCAGGTATAACATTCCTATTGGAAGCCATACTTGTATTTTCTCGTAAAGTGAGTTTGAATTAATAAAATAGTAACATAATTGTGTAAAAAAAACTATCATAGAAGTTCTGTTGGCTGCACACCTTCAGTCCTGTCCCTCCCCAGTAATTGTTTCCACGTGTATCTTTCTAAAAACAAATGAGATTTGTTGTCGCCCTATTATAATCTTCCAATAACTCCCTGTTATATTACCCATGGGATAAAGTCCAAACTCATTTGCAAGGCATATGCCTCTCTTAGTAAAGAGTGGTGTGGGGTCTGGAGTCAAAGAGATTTGAGTTCAAATCGTGGCTCTGCTACTACCAACTGTGTGATATTGAGTGTCTTTTCTGTGTCTTGTTTTTTGTTTTTGTTTTTTAATCTGTGAAATGAGACTAAGAATGGTGGGTACCAGTGGTAAGCCCTACTTCTGTTCCTCAATACCTACTCCTCTCTTTCTGGGCCTTACCCTTCTTTCTCCCTTTGAAGTTAGATGTGCTCAAGTGCCCCGCTCTGCTAAAGAAATGTAAGCAGAAGTGGTATGTGTCACTTCTGTGTGGAGGCGCGCAGTTACAGGCACTCTTCTCTGACGAACATGAAAATGTCTGCTAATACGAAGATGCTCTAAGAATTAAGTACTGAAAGTTGAGCCACCTGAAAGGTGAGACAGGTGCCCTGGAGAATGACCTAGATCCCAACAGACTCCACATGGATGAGAAACAAACATTCACTGGAATGCAGCAACTGAGATTTGAGAGTAGTCGCCTCAGCGTGGCTTAGCCTACACCGATGGCTTACCTGTTGCCGTGACAGTGTGTGATGTGTGATGGCCTTTGGTGGGGTGCTCTGCACAAAGCAAATGTTCAAGTAATGGTAGCAGTTATCATGGTGATCTTGTCCACAAGATCCTTTTTCTTTCTTTCTCTTTCTTTCTTTCTTTTTTTCTCTTTCTTCCTCCCTCTTCTTTCTTTCTTTCTTTCTTTCTTTCTCCCTCTTCTTTCTTTCTTTGTTTCTTTCTTTGTTTCTTTCTTTCTTTCTTTCTTTCTTTTCTCTCTCTTTCTTTCTTCCTCCCTCCCTCTCTTTCTTTCTCTCTCTCTCCTCCTCCCTCTTCTTTCTTTCTCTTCCTTTCTTTCTTTCTCCCTCTCTCTCCCTCCCTCTCTCTCTTTCTTTCTCTCTCTCTTTCTTCCTCCCTCTCCTTCCTTTCTCTCTTTGTTTCTTTCTCTCTCTCCTTCCCTCCCTCCCCTCTTCCTTCTTTCTTTCTCTCTTTCTTCCTCCCTTTTCTTTCTTTCCCTTTCTTTTCTTTTTTTTCTTTCTTGCTTGTTTTCTTTCTCTCTCTCCCCTTCCCTCCCTCTCCTCTTCTTTCTCTTTCTTTCTTTCTTTCTCCCTCTCTCTCTTTCTTTCTCTCTCTTTCTTCCTCCCTCTCCTTCCTTTCCCTCTTTGTTTCTTTCTCTCTCCTTCCCTCCCTCCCCTCTTCCTTCTTTCTTTCTTTCTTTCTCTTTCTTCCTCCCTCTTCTTTCTTTCTTTCTTTCTTTCTTTCCCTTTCTTTTCTTTCTTTCCTTCTTGCTTGCTTTATCTCTCTCTCTCCCCCTCCCTCCCTCCCTCTCCTCTTTCTTTCTTTCTTTCTTTCTTTCTTTCTTTCTTTCTTCTTGTCTACATACTTTATCCCAAAGGAACCTGCCCACTTGCTGTTTCACATCTGGGCATCTTGAGACATTATGGTTACTCAGGCAGTTTTCCACGATCCTGCTCTTCTGATGAAATTTGATTCAACCCTAAAAACCAACATGAATGTGACTGCTCTGGAGGCTTTCCTCAAGCCTGCTCTACCCACACCCCAGAGGCAGTCCCTTGGGCTTCCCTGCTCAGGTACGCAGAGGACCTCTCCTTAGCACTTCCACGCTGGGCTGATCTCATTCTGTCTGTCCCTCCTACTGGCTTGTGGGCTTTCTGAGAGAAGGACTGTGTCTTGCTCATCTTTACAGTCCTCACAACCTAGAACAGTGGCTGTCACAAAGTAGATATTTAATAAAATGTAAAAACAAACAAATGTGCTTCTAGAACTAGTGAGGGAAAAAAGACAAGCAATTCTGCTATAATATGACAAGTAACTGGAATAAGGTAACAATGCTCTCATTTTCCTGAAGCCTCTCTGCTGTCCATTTCTTCCCACACTCAGCCTGCTTTTGACTTTGTGACCATTCGCTGGTCTACCTTTCTTATTTTACAGATGAGGAGACTAAACCCAAGGTGAGGGCACAGGTGACACAGCATGTTAGTGTCAGAGCCTGGGGCAGAAATAAGATATTATTGTTCTCTAACAACTAAACATGCGGGAGGGTTGGGGAGTCTGTAATATGTGAGCTCACGCACAGGGGAGTGGATATAAAGTCATGAGGTTATTGCAGTGGATTAAATGGTGGCTCCCCAAATATATGTCTAAGGCTTAACCCCCAGTACCAGCAAGTATGATTTTATTTGAAAAAAGAATCTTTGAAGTTGTAATTCTTGAGGTATCATCCTAATGATATTATCTGGGTGGGCCTTTAATCCAATGACAAGTGTCCTTACAAGAGACACAGAAAGCCACATCAAGGAGAATGCCATGTAAAGAGGGAGGCAGAGATTGGAGGTCTGGAGCCACCAGCGGCTGAAAAGGCAATGGAGATTCTCCCCTAGAGCCTATGGAGGGAGCATAGCCCTGCAGACTCATTGACTTGGGGCTCTTAGCCTCTATAACTTGTTTCAAGTTTGTTACAACAGCTGTGAGAAATTAATACAAGTATCACTTGGAGAATAACTATGTCCCTCCCCTCCTAGGGTGTATTCCTTTCCAGTTCTGATTTCTATGGTAGTCTTTGAGATATTTGTAGTGTTTCTTATTTAAAAAAAAAATGAGTCATTTCTTTTTTCATTCTTTTTTCCCCTTTCCCCTCCACTTATGGTGAGGAATTCCTTTCAGCCCTCAATGCCTTAAATCAACCTCGATTATATAAAAAAGTCTTAGATTTTTCTTCCCCATTGAAGTTGAAGGTACCGTATCCCCATTCATATACTTTGCCCCTTGGAGCACATGTTAATGGTAACAATGAAAACGTTTTGGAAATTTGTCTCACGTTTGAGCCTCTGAGATATTTTTGATACCTGGGATAAAACTGCTCCTTTTTCTCCTCAAAAGTCATGATTCTTGTCCTGTGGACTTCACCGAGGTACAGTGAGGGTCAGATGAGAGAGAGTGTTTGTGGTAGTTCTGTCTACTGTGAGGTGCCATGTGGAGATCATGTCACTAGTGTTGTAGCTGTTAATCAATGTGTACAAAAGACACACAAAATATATGAAATCTGAAGTGTTTAATGCAAAGCACCCTCTGACTTCTGTGCACGCCGCTTTTTACACTATACTTTGCTGCCATCTTGTGGTCTTTCTGGTAATTGTCGGTTCTGTAGTTTTAGCTAAGATTTTTTTCTGCATATAAAGTATCACATTTTTTTAACAGTGATTTTTCCTTTAGAAGGAGGATGGACACGACAATTTTGAAATATTTCAGTGACCTTCCCTGTTCTTATTTAACATATTCTAGGAGACAGGGCTTGGAAGTAACATTTGAAAAATTATGGCGATAAATCTGGAGACAAAAAGACTCAGGCTGGTCAGAGACAGTGGACACTGTTGTGGACTTTCGAGAGATGAGAGCACTTATCCTCCCCAAGGTGTCCACCAAATACTGTTGTTGGCATGCCAGCATTTCCTTAATCTAAAGAAAGAGTTCCAGTATTCCTGGCTTCCCCACAGGCAGGCAGTTACAACACATCCTATTGGGTCCTTTCCCCTGGTGTCTCTTTCTTTTCTTTGCCTCATGGCTACTGCGTATTTCTGGTCCTTGTTACTACTTGTCTGGACCATGTCAGTACCCAGTCTCCCTATCTCCATAATCTCCCCTCTTCCTTTCGTCTTGCACACAAGCTCCAGATTAGCTTTCCTGAAACACCATAGAAGCAGGACAGAACAGTGAAGAAGAGTGGGATCTGGAGCCGGCCTGGCATCCCAGCTCCAGCAGCTCGGTTTCCACCTGCTAACCTGGGGCGGGTTACCTCAGCACACTGCATTTCCGTTTTCTCTTCTGTGTCATGAGGGTGCTCTTGGTGCCCCCATCCCATGTTTATGAGGAAGGTTAAATGAGCTAATCCACATCAAAGTGCCTAGTATTGAGTTGGTGTGCAATTAATATTGGCTATTATTAATGTTCTGTCTTGCAGTGTGAATTCCTTGAATACCAGACTGTCTTTGATTTGTATTTCCACCTTCAGATTCACATATCACTTTTCCATTATCCTCATTCGATAACATTTTTGGTTATATAGGTGAAGAAGCACTAAGGTTGTTTTTTTTTTTTAATGTTTATTTATGCATTAAATTTTTTTTAAGGTTTATTTGTTATTGAGAGACAGGGAGAGAGAGAGCACGAGCAGGGGAGGGGCAGAGAGAGGAGGAGAAACAATTTGATGCAGGCTCCAGGCTCTGAGCTGTCAGCACAGAGCCTGAAAGGGGGCTTGAACTCACAAACCGCGAAATCATAGCCTGAGCCGAAGTCGGATGCCCAACCGACTGAGCCACCCAGAAGCCCAAGTTTATTTATGTATTTTGAGAGAGAGAGAGAGAGAGAGAGAGAGAGAGCAAGAGCGCAGGGAAAAGGGGCAGAGGGAGAGAGAGAGAGAGAGAGAGAGAGAGAGAGAGAGAGAATCCCAAGCAGGCCCCACACTCAGCACAGAGCCCAATGTGGGGCCGGATCTCACAAACCGCGAAATCGTGGCCTAAGCTGAAATCAAGAGTCCGACGCTTAACCGACTGAGCTACCCCGGTGCCCTGAAGCACTAAGCTTTTGATAGTACAGTTTGCTTCTTGGAACTCACATTACATTATCCAAAAATGCTTAAGGTTGTACTGTGATTTTTAAAAAAGGTACAGAAAAATTTTAAACTTGCTGTATTTATAGTTAATAAAGAGTGCTTCACATTTATTGATCATTTATTTATGTGATAAGCTCTGTTCAAAATGATTTATATGGAAAACCTTATTTAATACAAAACCTTTGTGTTTGGTACTATTGTCAGCATACCCGTTTTACAAGGAGGAAACAAAGATGTGGGGAAGTCCCACAGCAGGTTAGAAGAGGAAATTAGGTTAGAACCAATGCAGTCTGTCTTAAGAGCTCACATTCTTAAGTGACCTCTGTGCTATAAATATATCCTTTTTAAATGTCTGGTATCAATTCTGGGATGTTGCTTCTGAACATCAAAACACAGAACATATTTTAGAGGTGCCTGGGGGGCTCAGTTAGTTAAGCAGATGGCTCTTGATTTTGGCTCAGATCATGATTTCATGGGCTTGGGGATCAAGCCCTGTGTTCTGCTTTGTGCTGATAGCATGGAGCCTTCTTGGGATCCTCTCCTTCTCTCTCTGCCCTTCCCCAGCCCGTGCTCTTTCTCTCTCTCTCTAAACAAGCCAATAAAAAAATCCTACAGAAAACATTGAAAAAATCCCAAACCCAGTGGCATGTGAGTGCCAATCTCTGCTGTATGGCCTTGATGTTGCATCAGGCCTTGAGGTGGCCTGTTGTGTGGACAGTGCTCGCTGTGATCATGAAGGCCATAACTGGTTTCTGTTGTTCTTAGATTTTAAGGTGTTCTTAGATGCTCTTAGGTGCTCTTAAACGTGAAGATGGACTGGAGACCACGAGGGCCAGGGAATTCAAAGTTTGTTGCTGTAGATAAAACAATGCCCCCTTCCGATAGTGTATTGTCTCATGTATCACAACCCTCCTGCTGCCCCAACTACTGTTGGAAATTTCCTCAGAATGCTGGGACCCTGAAGCACAGAGCAGACTCATGCTGAAAAAATGCAGTGTCCCAATAAGACTGTACAAGGGCCAGTTTTCAGACTTGGTCCCACTGTCCTCATTTTCTTACTCACAGATACCAATTGTTATGGTATACCCAATTATCCATCCTATTAATAAATATTAAGCATCTTCTAAATCCAAGGAACATTAAGTTGACATAGAGAGTGTGTCTTCCCCAGCATTCCTTAAGGGAAATCCCATCTATCTGACACACCTCACTGCACATAATAGTTCTCCCATTTATTCAAAGTTTATTCAAAGCTATGTGTGATCAACTACTATGCAGAAAATGGTGCAGGGTGTTACCAAGAATATTAAAAATATAAAATGTATTTTAGAAAATAGATATAAATATAACCTAGGAGTCATTTCATCTTTTGAGGTGGAAATAAAATGGATGAAATTTTTATTCCTCATTCCTCATCTTCTTTCTGATGATTTTTTTGGAGGGCTGTCTCAAAAGCTTAAGTTGCCTCAAAAGCGTAAGTCACTGCTTCTGTGGAATTAGTTCAATTTGTGTATGATTCTTGATTCTTTTTTACCCCTCATTCTTGCTACCCATTGGTCACTACCTCATTCCTTCACTTAGCGCACATATCACTGGCATGACACTGAGAATGCAGCCAGAGTTTGTTGAGGATTTGGGGGAAATGGGAGAGGTTTATATTCACAAGTTACTTTCACCAACTTACAACATGGAATTTCTCATTGGCCTCTTTTTTCTTCAAAATTTAGTTAAACACCACATGATGTTGGGACTCTGCTATGGTCTGAATATTTGTGCCCTCCCCTTCCCAAATACATGTTGAAAACCTAATGTCCTAGGTGATGCTGTTAGGAAGTGGGGCAGTGGGAGGTGATTACATCATGTAGGTGGAGCCCTCATGAGTGGGATTAGTGCTCTTATAAAAGAGACCCCAGAGAGCTCCCCTTCGTCCACCATGTGAGGACACAGTGGGAAGACTTCAGCTGTGAACCAGGTACTGGACCTTCACCAGAACTCAGTCATGTTGGCACCTTGATCTTGGACTTCTTAACCTCCAGAGAGCTCTGAGAAATAATTTCCTGTTTTCTATAAGCTACCCGGTCTGTGGTATTTTGTTTATAGCAGTCTGGGCTAAGACAGACACCTTTCTTTCTTTTCATGTCTTCCCTTCACTCCTTTAGGACCATATCCTCAGTTGGAGGATATCTTAACCAAAGCCGTCTTCTACAGAAAACTTTTCTTTTTGTATAATCTTAACCAAAAGGAGGTATAATCTTAACCAAAGCTGTCTTCTACAGAAAACTTTTCTTTTTGTTTAACTAACTGATCTTTCTCCCTGCCATATATAGAAAATTTGAACTTTGAAAAGTGTAGGCACACTAAATGGTAATTGTGTATTAATAATAATAACCAAACACAGGTAACTAGTTATACACGGTTCTTAGGCTTGAGATGAATTAATTCCTTTAATCCTTATACCAACTCTATGATATACATACTCTTATCATCCCTATTTTTCTCAGGTAAGAAAACTGAGGCATAGAGAGGTTAGAATTCCAAACTGGGCAGTCTGGCTGTGAAGTCCATGCTTTAACAGTTCAGATATTCTGCCTATCATTATATGTATCTATTGATACAGCAGAGTTAAGTACTGAACAATTATGTAGTTTCTCTCTTTGTTTCAAAAGTGTCCTCATTACACTGGTTGTTTAACTTGAACTTCCTCATGTGGAAAATGGAGAACATGGCGTCCATGAGTATGTCAGCTAAACAACATTGGTTTCAGTGCAGGAGCTCCATATGAGTGTTTGATGGGGAGTGTTTAAAAGGAGAACTGAACGAACAAAAGAGACAGTTGTTTGCAAGAAAAGGTTAGTGAATAGAACACAGTAAGCCTCTTAGAGGTAGTGTTGATATCACGCAAAATGTATCTTCTTTCCTCAGATTTGTGTACTATTTGACATAATGAATGGTACACCTATTTGCTGATGGCAATATGTTTTATTGAATAATATATAGGGGTGCCGGGGTGGCTCAGTGGGTTTAAGCTTCTGACTCTTGATTTTGGCTCAAGTTGTGACCTCACAGTTGGTGAGATTGAGCCCCACATCAGGCTCTACGCTGATAGTGTGGGGCTTGCTTGGGATTCTCTCTCTCTCTCTTTTTCTCTCTCTCTCTGTTCTTCCACTGCTTTCTCTCTCTCTCTCTCTCTCTCTCTCAAAATTAATTAATTAATTAATTAATTAAAAAAGAAAGTAATATACAACTGAAAACCAATTATTTATCCCATTGTGACAAGACGACCTATATAGATTGGTAGACTTTTATGAAGTAAAAATGTATATATTCTTCATTAGTGTTTAATTTGGTAAAATTTAAAATGGTTGAAACACATGAATCTTAAATGCATTCATTAATATAATGAATAATAATCTTAAGTAATTTACTGAGATTTGATGAACATAACCTATGTAACCAGCATATCAATCAAGACTGAACATTTCCATCATTCAAGAAAACTTTCATGCTCCTTTCCAGTCAGTTACCCACTCCTCAGTATGCAACTTATTATCCAGGCTTTTAAAAAACTTTTTTTTTTTTTTTTTTTTTTAAATTTTTTTTTTTTTCAACGTTTATTTATTTTTGGGACAGAGAGAGACGGAGCATGAACGGGGGAGGGGCAGAGAGAGAGGGAGACACAGAATCGGAAACAGGCTCCAGGCTCCGAGCCATCAGCCCAGAGCCCGACGCGGGGCTCGAACTCACGGACCGCGAGATCGTGACCTGGCTGAAGTCGGACGCTTAACCGACTGCGCCACCCAGGCGCCCCTTAAAAAACTTTTTAAAAAATATTTATTTATATTTGAGAAAGAGAGAGAGTGCACAAGCAGAGGAGGGACAGAGAGAAAGATGGAGACAGAATATGAAGCAGGCTCCAGGCTCTGAGCTGTCAGCACAGAGGCCAACGCGGGGCTTGAACCCATGAGCTGTGAGATTATGACCTAAGCCAAAGTCAAACTCTCAACCAACTGAGCCATCCAGGTGCCCTGGCCTTTTTTTGTTTTTTTTTTTTTAAATCACAGATTAGTTTAGTCTGATCTTGAATTTCACGTAAATGGAATCATACAGTGTATACAATTTTGTATCTGGCTTTTACTCAACATAGTATTTAAAAAAATTAGCATTTATTATTTTTTTGAGAGAGAGAGAGAGAGAGAGAGAGAGAGAGAGAGAGAGAGATTGAGCAATCAGGGGAAGGGCGGAGAGAGAGGGAGACACGGAATCCAAAGCAGGCTCCAGGTTCTGAACTGTCAGCACAGAGTCCAACATGGGGCTTAAACCCATGAACAGTGAGATCATGACATTAGCCAAAGTTGGATATTTAACTGACTGAACCACTATTTGTTTTTTAAAGATTTTATTTTCAAGCAATCTTTACATCCAGTGTGGGGCTCGAACCCACAACCTCGAGATCAAGAGTTGCATACTCCACCCACTGAGTGCCCCAATGTAGTATTTTTGAGATTTATCCATGTTATTGTGTATCAGTAGTTTATTCTTTAATTGTTGGGTACTATTCTATTGTATAAATATCTCACAATTTATTTATCCACTTTAATTTTGTTAGACATTTCAATTATTTCCGGTTTTTGATTATTTGGAATAGAGCTGATAGAAACCCTCACGTACAAATACTTTTATGTTATGTTTTCACTTGTATAAAAACCTAGGAGTGGAAGTGTTGGGTCATAGTGTAAGTGTATGCTTAACTTTCTAACAAACTGCCAACAGCTTTCTAAAGAACCGAATGCTATTGTGGGTGGTTTTTAATAAGTATTATTTTCTAATCATTTGCAATATACTACACTCCCAATCTATGAGGTTTCCAGTTGGACCACATCCTCCCAAACACGAATATATAGCATTTTCAGACTTTAAATATGGAGTAGCATCTGATCATTATTTTAATTTGCATTTCCCTGATGACTAACAATGTTGAAAATCTTTTCATGTGCTTATTGGCCATTTGTATATTTTTGGTCTTGAAGTTAGTGTTCAACTATTTTGCATATTTTAAAATTTGGATTGTTTTCCTGTTATTGATTTGATTTGTAGAATCAAATTTATAGAACTAGAGACCATGAATCTTTCAGTCTCTATTGATTTGCCTATTATGGACATATCATATTAAAGGAATCATAAATATCTGTTTTTTTATGAATAGTTTCATTTAGCGTAACATTCTCAGGGTTTGCTCATGTTATAGCATAGATCGATACTTCATTCCCTTTTGTGACTGAATATCCCATTGTATGGAGATACTACATTTTGTTTCTCCATTTTTTTTTTTTTTTGCTATGTTTGATTTACTAGCATTTTATTAATGATTTTTTGCACCTGTGTTTATGAGAATATTGATTTGCACTTTCTTTTTTTTTCTTTTTAGAGCGAGCGAGAGAGAGCGCAAGAGAGCATGCAAGCAATGAAGGAGAGGCAGAGAGAGAGAGAGAGAGAGAGAGAAAGAGAGAGAGAGAGAATCTTAAGCAGGCTCCACGCTCAGCACAGCCCCTACATGGGGCTCAATTCCATGACCCTGGGATCATGACCTGAGCCAAAATCAATAGTCAGACACTCAACTGACTAAACCACCCAGGTGCCCCTGTACTTTCTCTTCATTAATAGTTTTGTCAGTTTGGGGAAGTTTTTTTTTTCCTCCTTTAACTTATGAAAGACTTCATTCAAGATTAGTGTTCTTCTGGGGTGCCTGGGTGGCTCAGTTGCTTAAGCAACTGTTGGTGTGGGCTCAGGGCATGATCTCACAGTTCAGAGGATTGAGCCCCACGTTGGGCTCTTTGCTAATAGTGTGGGACCTGCTTGGGATTCTCTCTCTGCCCCTCTCCTATTTGCTCTTGTGAACTCTCTTTCTCAAAATAAATAAACAGACATAAAGGAAAAAAAGATTAGTATTATTCTTTCATAAATGGTACTCTTCCTTCCTAAATGTTTGATATAGTTCAGCAGTGAAGCCAACTGGGCTTGTGGAAAGGTTTCTTTGTTGGAAGGTTTTATTTACAAATTAAAATTATTTATCAGACATAGGATTGTATACATTTTCTTTTCTTTTCCTGTCAATTTTGAATTCATGTTGATAAAGAAATTCATGGGGTGCCTGGGTGGCGCAGTCGGTTAAGCGTCCGACTTCAGCCAGGTCACGATCTCGCGGTCCGTGAGTTCAAGCCCCGCGTCAGGCTCTGGGCTGATGGCTCAGAACCTGGAGCCTGTTTCCGATTCTGTGTCTCCCTCTCTCTCTGCCCCTCCCCGTTCATGCTCTGTCTCTCTCTGTCCCCCCAAAAATAAATAAACATTGAAAAAAAAAAAAGAAATTCATCTATTTTACCTAATTTGAATATACTGGCATGAGAGTGTTCATAATAGTCTCTTCATACTGATGTTATATGCCTATAGGATTTATAGTAGTATACCATATTTTATTCCTAGTATTGATAATTAGTGCTTTATCTCCTTTTATCTACTTAGCTGTAGTAGGGTTTAACAATTTTATTACATTTTTACAAAAAAGAATTGGCTTTGTTAATTTCCTATATTGTTTGTTTTATATTTCATTGATTTCTGCTCCTTCATATTTCCTTTCTTTGATTTATTTGGATTTAATTTGCTCTACATTTTATCCCGTTTAAAGGTTAAACATTAGATTATTGATTTAAAAATGATCTTTTCTAACATCCAATTTTAAAGCTTATATTATTTAGTCCTAAAACCTGATTAAGCTGGATCACACAAATGTATAGTGTTTTGTTTTTATGAACACATATTCTCAAATATTTTCTATTCCCCTTGTGACTTCTTCTTTTGTTTGCATTATTTACAATTGTGCTACTAAATTTCAGAATATTGAAGATTTGCTTCATCTTATTGTTATTGAATTCTAGTTTAATACCATTGTAATAAGATAATACACACTGTAAGATTTAACTTTTTTTATTATTGAGATTTATTTTATGTCCTATCACAAAGTTATCTTGAACATTGTAAGCAGTTAAAAAGGGTGTTAGTTTGTAATTCTTATAGTATACTATAAACATCAATTATGTCAAATTGATTGAGATAGTGCCCAAATCTTCTATTTTCTTACTGACTTTTAAAATAATTATAAAGGGGTGCCTGGGTGGTTCAGTTGGTTAAGTGTCCAACTTTGGTCAGGTTATGATCTCATGGTTAGTGGGTTTGAGCCCCACATTAGGCTCTGTGCTGACAGCATAGAGCCTGGAGCCTGCTTTGGATTCTGTGTCTCCCTCTCTCTCTGCCCCTCCCCTGCTCACACTCTGTCTCTCAAAAATAAATAAATGTTAAAAATAAAATAAAATAGGGGCGCCTGGGTGGCGCAGTCGGTTAAGCGTCCGACTTCAGCCAGGTCACGATCTTGCCGTCTGCGAGTTCGAGCCCCGCGTCAGGCTCTGGGCTGATGGCTCAGAGCCTGGAGCCTGTTTCCGATTCTGTGTCTCCCTCTCTCTCTGCCCCTCTCCCGTTCATGCTCTGTCTCTCTCTGTCGCAAAAATAAATAAACGTTGAAAAAAAAAAATAAAATAAAATAAAATAAAATAAAATAATTAAAACATTTATTGTTTATAGTACTTTTAGGTTCACAGCAAAATTGAGAGGAAGGCACAAAGATATTGCATATATCCGAGGCCCCTACACATACATAATCTCCTCCATTGTTAACATCCCCCATCACAGTAGTACATTTGTTATAATTGATTAACCTATATTGACACATCAATATCACCCAAGGTCTATAGTTTATATTAGTGTCCACTTTTAGTGTTGTACATTCTATGAGTTTGACAAGTGTATAATGACATCTATCTACCATTACAGTATTAAACAGAGAATTGTCACTGCCCTAAAAATCCTGTGCTTTGCCTATTCATCCTTTCCTCCCCCTAAGCCCTGGAAACACTCATCTTTTTTACTGTCTCCATAGTTTTGCCTTTTCTGGAACATCATATAATTGAAATTATACAGTATGTGTAGTCTTTTCAGATTGACTTCTTTCACTTTATAGTAGGTATTTCAGTTTTTCTCTGTGCCTTTTCATGACTTGAAAAGTCATGACTTAAAAAGCTCATTTTAAGTCACTTAAAAATGACTTAAAAAGCTCATTTCTTTTTAATGCAGAATAATAGTCTATTGTCTGGATGCACCATTGCTTATTTATCCATTCACCTACTGAAGGACATCTTGGTAGCTACCAAGTTTAGGCAATTATGAATAAAGCTACTATGAACATCTCATTTATTGCTGGTATAAAGTAGCACAGCCACTTTGGAAGACAGTTTTTCATTTTCTTACAAAACTGAACATACTACAAATTCATGCTACTTTTCATCCAAATGAATTGAAAATTTATGTCTACATAAAAATCTGCACATAGATGTTCACCATTTCTTATAGTGCACTTTCTGTTGGTAACAAATTAGCTTGCATTTTTCCAAAAAATCATTTTATCCTCATTTTAAAAATATTTCTATGAGGTATTAAATTCTGATTCACTTTAAAAAAACAGTTTTTTAGTGTTTATTTATTTTTGAGACAGAGAGAGACAGAGCATGAGTAGGGAAGGGGCAGAGAGAGAGGGGGACACAGAATCCAAAGCAGGCTCTAGGCTCGGAGCTGTCAGCATAGAGCCTGACATGGGGCTCAAACTCATGAACCGTGAGATCATGACCTGAGCCAAAGTCGGATGCTTAATTGACTGAGCCACCCAGGTGTCCCTAAAGATTTTCTTTTTATCGTTGTCTTCAACAGTTTGATTACAGTGTACCTAGTTGAAGTGTTTTCTTTTTCTATTTATATGGCTTAGGGTTGGCTATGTGAGTATGAATATATAGGATAATTTTTTTTAAACAAATTTGGACTTTTTCAGTTTTTCTCTCTCCCTCCTTCTCTCTCTCTCTCTCTCTCTCACACACACACACACACACACACACACACACACACACCTTCTTTCTTTGGGATTTAAATTACATTATATTAGATTACCTGAAGTACTGAGTACTTCCATTCTTTTCTTTTCCCTCTATCTTTAAATTAGTTAATTTCTATGCATACGTATTCAGGTTTATTGACCCTTTCTTTTGCAGTGTCCAATCTGCTGTACAACCTATCCAGTTAATTTATTCAGATACAGTATTTTTCCATTGTAGAACTCTCATTTAGTTCTTTCTTACAGATTTTATTTCTCTTCTGGGATTTCCTACCTCAGCATTATGTATACATTATGTCTGTACGTTCTTCTTTTAATTCAGAATCATGTATAATATCTGTTTTAAAGTCCTTGTCTCCTAATTCCAACATCTGTGTCATCTTGGGATCCATTTACATTACCTTCTTTTACCTTTGACTGTGGGTTGGTTGCATTTTTCCTACTCCTTTGTGTGTCTAATAATTCTTGATTGTATGCTGGATATGATGGACGGTATATTGTATGGAACTTACAGTATGTTATTTTTCTTTGAATAATATTCAGTTTTGTTCTGGCAAGTGGTTAAACTACTGGTGGTTTCTTTAGATTTCATTAAAATTGCTCTTATGCTTTATTTCCATTTTATCTTTAGTCTTTGGCATTACTCCTACTATAGGTCATGATCTTTACTTGTAGGCATGATCTTTTTAGAATTTCAACCCAATGTCTGAATTGCTCAGCAAGCCTTTTTTCACTCTGGATGGGTTAGAATTCAAACATCTCTGAGCATTGGCTAATGTCTTATACTTCCTTTCAGATGAACACAGGATTTAACATTGTTGTGGCTGCTCTCTAGAGGGTCTCACAGAGTCTTTACTTGCATGAGTATTGCATACTTTGGCCATGGACCAGAGGACAACCTCAGTCAAGTTTTGTCACTTCCCCTATTCTGTGCAGCTACCTCTTCTCCATACTCTGTCCCACAAATTCCAGGTGCATCAGCAGCACCAAACTCTGATTTATGCTCCTTAGTTCAGTGAGATTGGCATTCTCCATTTAGGTCTGGCTTCCATGCTGCCCCTGGAAAATGGCTCCAGGTGGAAATCTGGAATTAACGTGGACCTCATTTCACATATTCCCTTTCTCTTAGGAATTACAGTTCTGTTCTGTTATTCGATACCTAGAAATAGTTTCATAACAGATTTTGTCCAATTTTATTGTTGTTTACATTGGGAAGGTAAGTCTGATCCTAGTAACTTTGCTATGACTAGCAGCAGAAGTTCTAGAACTTCATCCATTATGTTTTTTTGTTTGTTTGTTTGTTTGTTTGTTTGTTTATTTTTGGGAGACACAGAGGGAGAGCATGTGCACATGAGCCAGAGAGGGTCAGAGAGATGGGGTGGAAGGAGGATCCAAAGCAGGCTCTGAGCTGACAGCAGACAGCCCAATGCAGGACTCGAACTCACCAACCATGAGATCCTGACCTAAGCCAAACTGGGACTCTGAACCGACTAAGCCACTCAGGCACCCCCAATTTGTTTTTATTTAATATGACGTGCACAATCCATTCTTGGTTGCTAGGGCTTATGTCTTAGGTGGCTTTCTAAATCTCAAAGTTACGTGAATTTCAGGGAAAGGAAGTTAAAGTCAGTAGAGTAAAAAAAAAAGAAGTTCTTTTTTAAAGAAAAAAGATGTTTATCTTATTTAAAATACTTGAAATATATTAATTTACTTTTTCATTTCATTTTGTGAAATCCATTTCAAAACCTTCATTGATTACTATTTTTTCTTGAGTTAACTTTGAACTTTTTAGCTATGTATCATAAATCTTCCACTGTGTAGCTCCAACCTATCTTTCTGCTTTTACCTCCTACACTCTCTAACCTGATGCTCTAGTTGTGTTGGACTATTTGTTCTTTCAAACACAAACCCTAGTGAACATGACATACTACATTCCTTATGATTCATTTTCTTATCTATTTTCAAATGTTATTTTATACTCCTTTGAATTTGATCCCGTATATGGTACGTCACAATATTCTAGTGAGAATAGTCATTATTTGATCACAAATAAAAAATGTCTTCACAAGACCCCTTTTTGATTTTGAGCTCCTTTTCTACTTAGCATAATGCCAGGAGCTTGGGCATCATTGCTTCTTCCATTTTTTCACTTCTCATATGTAATTGGTTACCAAATTCCATCAATCACAATTCCTAAACATCTGAATCTGTTCTCTTATCTTTATCCCTACTGCATTTGTAGTAGTTAGGCCTGACAATTTCTTGTATAAACAACCTGGTCTTCTCCATCTCCATCCATACTGGTACCAGAGCAATCCTTTTGAAACACATATTTGATTACAGAAAGTCCTGAATTAAAATCTTTCAATAGCTTTGACATGATTGAAACGTTGCACCAGGGTGGCTCAGTAGGTTGAGCTTCTGACTCTTGATTTCAGCTTGGTCTTGGTCCCAGGGTCATGGGATCAAGCGCCGCATCAGGCTCTATGCTGAGCATGGATCCTGCTTGGGATTCTCTCTCTCCTTCTCTCTCTCTCTCTCTCTCCCTCTCTGTTCTTCTCTCCTGCTTATGTGCACTCTCTCTATATATAAAATTAAAAAAATAATAATAAGTCAAAGTTTCTTAGCCTGT
Source organism: Puma concolor (assembly GCF_028749965.1). NCBI lineage: Eukaryota > Metazoa > Chordata > Mammalia > Carnivora > Felidae > Puma > Puma concolor. The sequence goes on along the minus strand of NC_141675.1, from coordinate 83,748,022 downwards.
CTGACTTTTAGGGTAGTTAGCTTGCATGGTATAGTTTAGGGAAGCATAATGTAAAACCTCCACTCCAATGCCTATTAAGACAAACTTTAGTGGTTTATAGTAAGAAAGTAACATAAAGATTTATGAAAGGCTTTTTTGATAGGAACAAGCCAAGTGAATTTTTTTCATGTTTCAAGATAGTTATAATTTAATGAGTTATTGCCATAAGAACATATTGTAAATTGGTTATGGGAATTAGTTTTCTGATTTTTAGGTTAATAGTGCCAGTTTTTCAAAAATACTGTTTGTTGTTATTGATGAGTAAGAATATCAGTACATGTGTTTGGAGGAATGTAACATGACGGCTCAGTAAATATACGCCTGTCTTTCAATCTGTCTGTTTCTGGCACAGAATGGTGACATTATTAGAGAAGAGCTACCAGCAAAAGTAATATTAATGCTCAGAATCTGGCTCATGCATACTTTGATGAATTAATTAACTTTTATCCTAAGTATGGTAGATGAGTCATGGTAGTACCAAGGAGAATACAGGTGACAGCCACACAGTTGGAAAACAGGAGGAAATGAAACAAAATCCTTTGGAAAGGGATTTAGAAATGAGAGAGCTAATGGGTGCCTGGGTGGCTCAGTTGGTTGAGCATCCATCTCTTGATATCAGCTCAGGTCATGATCTTGCAATTGTGGGATAGATCCTTGTGTCCAGCTCTGTGCTGACAGTGCAGAACCTGCTTGGGATTCTTTCTCCCCTCACCCCTTCTGCCCTTACCCAGTTGCACATGCACACACACTCTCTCTCAAAAATAAATAAACATTTTTTAAATATGTAAAAAAAGGAAATGACAGGCTGAAATCTACTCCAAGTTGGGTCACTTGAATTCTACTTGTCAAATTATCTTCAAGGATTCACTTTTCTTCTCTGGGCTTTGGTTTTTTCCATTTGTACAATGAAGACATTGGGCTCTGAATATCTGAAATCTCTGTGATTTTTAATATCCTACCTGAATAGAAATTTTAAAAATGTCCACACTTCATGCTTTATATTTTAATATATATCAATGCTTTGGGAATTAGGGCCTTTAAATTCCTTAATGTTATCAATTGTCATGAGTCCAATTGACAAGAGCTCTAGGACCTCTCTCTCTGCTCTTCTCTCCCTCAGCATACCCTAACACAAAACAGGAAATGTGTGTGTTTTGGGATATCATTCAGAATTTCTCACTTAGAAGTATAGTTAAGGAATTCATGTCCAAATCCTGTAATAATTAGAAAGTTTCTTATCTCAGTTCAAATTTTGACTTTAATTCTGGTTCTAGTTATCTACCTCCTGAAACTACAGAGGACTCCAGTACATTTTCTAGCTAATATTCGGAAATATTTTCAAATAAATACAGCATTCTTACCTGGAATATGTTGAAGAAAAAAGTGTCAGAGGCCGTAGAGAAGAAAACAGTGATTGGAAATGCAGTGACCAAGAGATAGCTCTGACTAAGGCTATAGTCAAAATACCAGTTCAGTGGATAAACATTGGTCTTATGTAACTAGATCAACTATTTTGAATCAAAAATAGATCTACCTTATGACCCAGCAATAGCACTGTTAAGAATTTACCCACAGGATACAGGAGTGCTGATGCATAGGGGCACTTGTACCCCAATGTTTATAGCAACACTTTCAACAATAGCCAAATTATGGAAGGAGCCTGACGAATGGATCAACTGACGAATGGATAAGGACGGTGTGGTTTATATATACAATGCAATACTACTGGGCAATGAGAAGGAATTTAATCTGGCCATTTGTAGCAACATGGATAGAACTGGAGGGTATTATGCCAAGTGAAATAAGTCAGGCAGAGAACGACAGATACCATGTTTTCACTCATATGTGGATCCTGAGAAACTTAGCTAAAGACCATGGGGGAGGGGAAGGGGGAAAAAAAGTTAAAGAAAGGGAGGGAGGCAAACCCTAAGAGACTCTTAAATACTGAGCACAAACTGAGGGTTGATGGGGGGTGGGGAAGAGGGGAAAGTGGGTGATGGGCATTGAGGAGGGCACCTGTTGGGATGAGCACTGGGTGTTGTATATAAACCAATTTGGCAATAAATTATATTTAATATAAAAAAAGAACTATAGGCTGGTTTCAGATTTAGTTTTGTATTCAGCAAGCTGTCTATATCTAATATCCTTTCCATATAGCCAATTTTACTGCAGTATAAGCTATAATTTGTATAAAGACCAAGGTCTGTTAGTCACAATATGCCTTTGCATATACTTTAATCTATTATAAAGTACAATCATGTAATTAGACACAGATTTCCCCTAAATGAGTTGGCACAGTCAAGAAGATGAAAAGGAAGACCCTGGGGGTTGGCTGGGGTGGGGAGCAGAGGCATTGTGAAGAAAATAGAGGCATTGTGGGTGAGTTGAACTTAATTTAGTTTGATCAGGGAATTTTCCCATGTGACTGATCTCAGGAAGACTCATTCATGGTGACTAACACACAAGAAACAACATTTAGTAAGTCAGGTGTCAATGGGTACATTTGTGCTGGTGAGACCTCTCTTGCTCCACTGCCACTGGGAATTACCAGTCTGTTTTCTACAAAGAGTCTCATGTTTAGTTCATGGAAAACCAAAATTGTAATCATATGCTTTTTTTAAATATGTGTAATGATTACAGAAAGCCTTGGGTATTTCTAAGGAATATTTGAGGAGGCTGAGCTAGAATCTGGGTGTTGCTTTTACCTTGCCCCAGTGTCTGACAATCCTCATATTGTCAGGAATAGTGCAGACAATATTATTTAGTCATTCATTTTTCAACAGGTATTTATTGAGTATAGACTATGTGACAAATAACATGGAAAAAAACCATAAAAAATTAATAATTATTAGGAGAAAAATCCAACATGTTTTGACATGTGTTCAGTGGTCCTTTTAGAGATATTTAATACTGGGAGAATCTAAATTTCTGAGTAAAAGCCTCAGAAAAATAAAATAATTTACATCAGTGAATTTTACAGATATCAAAGCTTACATTTTTTAGTATAAAGCCTCTTCTAAAATAAAAATAATAAAAGCAAAAACCTCACTTCTTATCATTTTTTAAAATGTATTTTTCAAGTCTATTTTTTAGAAGATTGTGAACATATTTTACAACTTTGATTTCTCAGCACCATAATTATTATTATTAATAATTATATTGCACTATAAAATGGCACAGTCTTTCTCAGAGGTTTGTTAAGGTGTCTGATGCTATTTATCCCCACAGTAAATAATAAAGTAGGCTTTTATTATTGTGACTATATTGTGATATTTATTGGTTTGTTGTTTGTATACTTTTTCTCCTTAGAATTGTCATTTCTCACTTTAAAAAAAAGTCTGTCTCTTTCAATTTCTTTTTTTCCCTTCTAGACCAGAGGTCAGCAAACTTTTCCTATCAAGAGCCAGATAGCAAATACTTTAGGCTTTGTGGACCATATGGTCTCTGTCACAACCATTCAACTCTGCAGTTGTAGCATGCAAGTCATAGACAACACACAGATGAGTGGGTATGGCTGTGTTCCAATAAAACTTTATTTTCAAAAATAGGCAGTAAGCCTGAATATTTGTGGACCATAGCTTACCAACCCCTGTTCTAGATTGTTGTGTATACTGAAATAGCTATGTAGATTAATGTGTAAAAAAAGTAAATAGAATTTTTAAAAAAGTAAATACATGTGTTGAACTTAATGTGCTCCGACAAAATATACAAAGTTTTGTGCCATAATCTTATGACAGCGTTTTTAGGTACTTAGTCATCTTTCCTTCCCTTTCTCCCTTCTTTGCATCTTTTTTTCAGGTTTGTGTCTATATTGCAAATATTTGCAGTTATTGGACAAACTCCAGATACTTGCTTCATGTAAATGTGTACACATATGTTTTCATGTATCTCAGATATAGAACTAAAGTCACTGTTACAATGAAGACCTAGATAAGATTGGTTTGATCTCTATTCTGTGAAATTTGGAGGTGTAATATCCTCCACCAAGACCAGCAAGTTTATGCAAATTTTCAGGGTGGGGTCATATTTTTATGGACCTTTGGCTCTGAATTCGACTTCTGCCAAATTAAGTCACTGTAGAGATTGCTTGGATATCCCTGTTCTAAAAAATTTCTTGGCCATTTTTACATCTCAGATTCTAGCCTCCTACTATGTTTCTCAGCTTTTCACAGTCCCTTCTGGATGGCCCCAGGAACTCCAAATTTGTCTAACTTTATTATGCAGATTAATTCCATTTTCTCCACCCTTACTCCCAAACTCCTCTCTGAATTCACTGTTCAGTTTCTAACCCACCAAGGTGCTCTGTGAACAAAAAAGACCTCTTCTTCTTTACTCGAAACATCCTGCTAAGAAGATAATTCAAATTTTGTGTGGAATTTTTTCCTTTATGGATGTTTAGATGGATGATTGGTTGGATGGATGGATGGATGAATGGATGGATAGACAAGAATTATTCAGTAGTATAAGTTTGGACTAATATTGCATGAAAGCAAATGTGGAAAACCAAATATGGCTTATTAGAGTTAATTTTGTGATTTTAGGAATTATTTAGGGTTGTTCTTCAACCTTTATAGCCAAAATACACCCAATTTACTGTTTCTATTATTGTTCACAATGTATGAAGTATTTCACTTATTTCTTGTGTGTTTGTTTTTTAAATATTCTAATGATTTTCTTACAAAAGGAATTCAAATATTTCATATGACAGCCAACTAAATTATAGAAACAGAATATAAGATTAAAAACAGCATAAGGTAAAATTAAGCTTAGACCGAAAGGAACTGCATTGTATCCCTTTGAACTTATAAATAAGGGCTGGTATTTCTATTTGGGGATATGTCATCTAGTCTCCGATAGTAGAAAAATGGTTCTTCCAGTCACCTAAATATTTAATATAAAAATGATTTACCTTATCCACAAGTAAATTATTCAGTCATATGTTAATTTAGCAACTCAATTGTCTGCAGAAAGCACTAGAAGATACTCTTCTAATCCATCAAGGAACTTAAAACCTGCTCCTAGAAATAATACAAACAATAATAATACAAATATGGTTAAATAATTGGAAAAAAATTAAGAGTGCAATATATGAGAAAGTTAATTTTTTTACTTATATTTCCCAAACACTGCAATAACCTAAAATTGGTCTCTTGGAAGTGTGCTTGGAGTGTTGAACTGTAATGAAAACCAGTAGGAATGCAGCTTATAATTTTTCTTAGCATTGCTAGAAGTATTTGACTGGAAAAGGTAGATCCTGAGTAAAACTAGCTAAAAAAAACAAAATAAAACAAAATCCATCATCTTATAAAGATCCACATTGAGAGAGGATGGAGATAGGACACTAAAGTTTTTTTTGCCAGTATTATTGTTTTGTATAGGTTTGCTTCATTCAATTTATTTATTCTTTTGAAGGAAACACACTGCCAGGAGTCACAGTAGTCAAATGCAGAGCAGACAGAGGGTTGTTCCTTAAGGAGGTTCTAGTCTAGAGGGAGAGATAAACATACAGACAACAGAGGAAGGACCCATGCTTCTGACTTCAGGCTTCATGAAGGGTTGACATTTGGACTATCTGTGATATAGTTTAATAAACTAGAAGAGATGTAGAGGATATTCTTGGCTAAGGACAGTAAATGAACCAAGGCTCAAAGATTCAAAAGTTTGTTTTCAAGAAAAGCAAGCAAAGTTTCACAATCCATTGTCTATAGTCTGAATCCAAGAAGCTCTAAAATCCAGTTTGTGTGTGTGTGTGCGCGTGTGTGTATATGTATGTGTGTGTTTTGTTTTGTTTTTTTAACTTGTAGCAAACTTATTTAGTGACACAACCTGACCTGAATTGATGGTAGGCTGTTTATAATCCTTATTTATTCCACTTATGGGAATATTTGTAGACATTGTTGCAGAAATATCAATCTTATTTATTACAGGTGCCGCCCCATCACAGAGAGGTTTCACTGGTATTTTATACATTAACTCCATTACTTTTAAAAACACCACCGTGTGCTGCCCAAACCAGAATCACAGTACACACCTAGCCACAGGTGTTTCAGATATGGGATTGTGGACCTGAAGTAATTATAGGTGATGGGATATTGTGGAGACAATGGTCAGGAAGCTAGACAAAATTGTGCCAGTTTTTGAATTCCACGTTAAAGATGTTGAAAATTCTTTCAGCTGTAAAGAAACCGTTATAGGCTCTTGAAGAAGTGAGTAAAGCATTCAATAATGTTTTATCAAAATTACTTTGTGTTCCTGAGCACACACTATTTTAAATTTCTTTCCCCAAACAATCGTAAAACCCGAGATATTTTCCTCTGAGTAACAGATAATGATGTCAGATGAAATATCTGTTGAAAATAGATGTTTACATCCATCATTTGTTTCCTTGTGAAAGTGTACGGGAGAAATAAGGACAGAGAGAGCAATTTCAGGTTTTGTTGGCAGTTTGCTAAGTATTATACCAGATAATATGGTCAGTGTTTGATGTCCCCAGATGACTGCTTTGAAAATGCAAGAATTGCTTCCTGGAAGAAAAAATAAGCAAAACCCATAAGAAAGAGTAACTTATTTCATTTTTGTTCTCATTCCCTTCAAAATAATGGGATTCTAATTAGATTAGGAGAATTAATTGAACAAAGATGAACAGGTAGAAACAGGAACAGGTAGAAAAAGTTTGGGAATTATAAAAATGAGTCTGGAATGCACCCATCTCAGTTTTTCTTTCTTGGGATACCTGGGTAATTAGTCTCTCACTTTTCCCAAGCTTGTAATAAGTGATCCTGGGAGCTTACGAACAAAAATACATTTTGCTTTCATTAAAAAAAAATCTCATTAGAGGGGCTGAAAGCAGAGGTATACATGTAATAAAACCATGAATTGGTACATTCTCCAAAAAGGGTATTTGGTTGCTGCCTTATGGATATTACTAGATCTACTTCCTAGACATGGTATATCAATCCCTAGAAGTCTGTACAGGGAATCAGAGAATCCCATCCAATTCATAGCTTATGCTTTTCCTGAAAATCTCTCTATTTGACTTCAGAAGAACTGTGCATAATAATAGCATGTTTACAAACAGTTGGGGGCTCTCACTGGAGTCCAAGGATGAAGTACCTGCATTAGGGCCATGGAACAAAAAGTTTTTGACACTATAACCTCAAGAGTTATATATAGTCTGAAGATGTGACATTCCTAGGTTTTTAAAAAAAATCACTTATAAAAAATACTGATATTTTTAAAATCTTTTTTGAATGTTTTATTTTTATTTTTGAGAGAGAGAGAGAGAGAGAGCATGAGCAGGGGAGGGGCAGAGAGAGAGGGAGACACAGGATCCGAAGCAGGCTCCAGGCTCTGTCAGCACAGAGCCCGACGCAGGGCTCGAACCCATGAGCCATGAGATCATCACCTGAGCAGAAGCTGGATGCTTAACTGACTGAGCCACCCAGGTGCTCCTTAAAAATTATTGATATTTTTAAAACCAAATAATATTTGTTTCTGCTTTTAAACGTATTCAACATTGGGGTGCCAATGTTGGGGTGTCAAAAGTAAATAAACAAGAAAATTTTTTAATGTATTCAATGTTAATTATAGAAAATTCAAAAATACAAAAATTCAGGAACAGAAACTGATGATGACATCGATTGCATGTTTTCGTGTTCCACAGGCACTGTACCTCATGCCCTATATACACTATTTCGGTTAAGCCTTACCCTGTGGTCATTATTGTTCCCATTTCATATAAATAGAAGCTGATGGTGGGAGAGTTAAGTGATGTGCATAAAGTGGTCATGCCAACAAGTGGGAGAGCAAAGGTGAAGCCCAGGAGGTCCAGCTTGGGCATTGGCATTCATGCTCTGAGCAACTGCATACCACTGCCTCCCCTCGACCACCGATCACCACCAAAACAATCACCAAGAAATAGGCACTGTTGTATTTTTGTGTATATGATTTCAGTCTTTCCCCCCACGTGTCTTTATTTTTAAAAGCAATTAGTTAGATTTATTTTTAAATTCAAGTAATTTTAATTGAGATCCTAGTGCAGGCTGTTTCCTTTTTACCTCCTATGTTGGTCTTTTTGATGTGGAACTTATGCAATAAAATGGCTAAGACATGGTTTTGGTACTTGGTAATCCAGAATGCAGTCCTAATGCTGAGTGTCATAGGTAATTTACTTGGATTAGAAACAAAGTCCAAACAAACAAAAAACACTCTCCAAACAAGTGGGCATCATGTTAACACCTCCTCCTAAGCAAAAGCTACTTATATTCCTCAGCTCGAGGTGTCAGTGACGGCATCCGGCATGTGTTAGAAAATGGAGGAAGGATGGATTTTCCAAATTTTATCTTCGTATCCTTTCTTTTCCAAATGTAAGAATCCCAAACATTCTTAATAAGCTTAAAGTTTTAGGACCCGCCTTTAAGAATGCTATTTCCATTTGCATTTACAGATTCTACATTTTAAGTACAGGAATGGCCATTGTGTGACTTATACCATGTCCTGATTTTTTTTTTAAAGAAGGCTCTCTTTTTTTTTTTTTTAATTTTTTTTTTCAACGTTTATTTATTTTTGGGACAGAGAGAGACAGAGCATGAACGGGGGAGGGGCAGAGAGAGAGGGAGACACAGAATCGGAAACAGGCTCCAGGCTCTGAGCCATCGGCCCAGAGCCTGACGCGGGGCTCGAACTCACGGACCGCGAGATCGTGACCTGGCTGAAGTCAGACGCTTAACCGACTGTGCCACCCAGGCGCCCCAAGAAGGCTCTCTTTTAAAAACATCCTAGTCCTTGTTAAGCAGACCACAGATCTTGGGAAAAAAGAGACATGAATGGTTGAAGGGGATTAAGAGGTACAAATTTCCAGTTATACAACAAATAAGTCACGGGGATGAAAAGTATAGCATAGAGAATACAGTCTATAATATTGTAATAATGTTCTGTGGTGTCAGAGGGTGACTACACTTATGGTGAGAATTTCCTAATGTATATAATTGTGCAATCACTATGTTGTACACCTGAAACTAAGACAATATTGTATGTCAACTATACTTCAATCCAAAAAAATTACAAACTATTAATTGTGGGGAGTCTGTAAGTGCTAAACTCTGCATTAAGCATTTTCCTTTCCCTTTCCCCACCCACCCCCCATATTTTGTTGCCACAGCAATTCTTCAAGACAGGTCAATAGCATAATTTTGCAAATGAAAACAATGAAACTCAAAGAAGTTAAGAAATTTGTCTGTGAACACACATGGCTAGTAACTGGTAACACTGGGATCTGAAGTCAGAAATGTAGAGCTCTGAAGTCCCAGATGTTTCGTATGATGTCACCTAAGAGTTGGACAGTTTTAATATTTAGGACCTGGGGTGGATTTCCATCCAAATAGGAAAGCCATCTAAAGCAGAAAGAGAAAAAGAAAAAGAAATCACTACTTAAATCAATTTTATGTTTGTACAGCATCTTGCTAAGACCCAATAATTTTTCTTATAGAATTTTTAAAAATTGAATTGAGATATAATTCAGATGTCATAAAATTCACCTTTTAAAGTGTACAGTTGATAGTTTTTGTATATCCACAAGGTTATGCAACCATCCATCACCAATCCAGAACATTTTTCATCAGCCCACCTCATAACTCCATACTCATTAGCAGTCACCTCTTATCCAGTTTTGATGAAGCAAAAAATCTTCAAAATCTTTCTTCTAAAAACCAAATTTTCTTAGATTCTTCCCTCAAACAAAAATGGTTTCTGGTTATTTTTATAGATGTAGGAAAGAATTTATAAAAATAAATTAACATAACAAATAATTGATGCTGTGTAGCAGCCACTCATGCACAGAGAGTTGGGAAATTGAGGCTTTTCTTTTCATGAAGTAGCTTTATTTGTGCCAGCATGGGCTCAGTGGGCTAAGACCCAAAAAGGCTAAGCCCTGAGCACAGTGGGGGGTTGCCTTTTGTATGATTTTGTGTTCCTTTGTCTCCCATTTGTGGTGACATACAGTCTGAATGGACGGTCTATGTTAGAGTAGTGAGGAATGTTGTGCACGCACAGATAGCCAGGTTGCCTTCCCTTGTCTTAAGGTTTTCACCACATTCCTTAGGGAGGGGCTCTACCACATTCCCCCCCTTTGATGCTCTGACCCCCTATTTTGGGTCAAAGAGTATTATCTTGGTTTAGAGGTTTATAGTTCCTTAACATCATCACATGTGTGGCTGATTTCCTTTCAACCATTACCTCAGTGAGGCTGGAGACAGACAGTATAACCATGGGAGCTAGGCAAGGTAGGATTTAGCAGGCTTCCAAAATCAAGAGGATAATACCTATGAAATTTTGAATCCCCCAAGATTTTAAAACCATCCTCCAAATAACTCCTCAGGGTCCAAACCTTTCCAAACCTTTCCAAACCTTTCGGGGATGTGAGCAACATTTCTCATTCGATCTGTGATCTCCTCTGTGATTTTTCCATCATCATCTCTCTGTAGGCAGCAGTTGCTCACATTAAACTTTCCACAAACTCCTCCCTCAGAAGCAGGCAAGTAATCTAAGGCCAAGCGATTTTGATACATAGCATTGTACATTTTGGTTGCTGCTTGGCTAGTAAGTTAAGACCTCTGGCAGTTTCACTGGTTATAATTTCTACAACTGCTTGCAGTCTGATTATGCGGTTTAGCATGTAAATGGGAGTGCGGTAGCCCCAAGACCCATCCTCTGCCCAGGTGGCAGGGCCATAATATTGGATTATATGCTTGGGAGGCCATTCATCATCTTTCCAATTGCCAATGTATAGGGCATGTCATTTCCGTTGAGTCTCCCTATCCCCATACATGTGGACTCCTAAATGTTCCCCCCTGGCAAGGGGAGCAGGAAGAAATATGGATGAATAGTTCCCAGCACATATGGCTTTGACCAGCCTGAGGGAAGGACTATATAGGCTGTCCTTCCACATATACAGTATAGACCACCTGGGGCCTGTCATTCGATGGCTGAATCGACATTGTCCCAGGCCTCTCGGAGATGAAAGAAGTTAGACAAGGGATGGGTATCTGGCTCAAGGTGATCTGGGGACCATCACCATTGGGTTTCCCAGAGAGTTGAGTTATAAAAATCTTTGGCCTAGGGATGTTAAGCTTCCAACAGAGGTGGTGAACTTTCTTCCCCATCAGGCAAGGCAGATTTTCCCAATAATTGAGGTTTTGAAGAGCCAAACCCTGGTAGTAGGACTAGGGTATTCTGTTCCATTATAAGGTTTGTGGGGGATCTAATTCTCTAGCGTCCCATGGTCATTGGTCCCCCATGTTGGTTCCCCCGCATACATAGCAAGAAGAGATCTTAAGAGTCTGGGCTATAGTCTCTGCTAGGGCTAGAAACAAGTTCCTTGCTGCGGCTGAAATGGGAGGGGGGCTACTTCTTATTTCTTCGTAGAAGGAGTGGAAGACTTGATGGGAAATGGTTGGATGGGTGGTAGTGACTCCCTTGAAATACAGCACAGTCCCTGGGTCCCTGCCTCGCCCATGAATCCAGATGCCAATTCAGGTGCCCCCTTGCCACTTGGAATCTCCAGGGTTAATGATGGTAAAATTAACAAGGTTACAGGCCCTTGATGTAGCAGCCCCCTTCTGGAGGAGTGCTGTTGTGCCTTCTTTTTTCCAAGTAACCCATGAAACACAGCTCCAGCTGAGGCATAACAACTCAGGTGTATAGGCACATAAACCATTTTCCTCACACATGTATTTGTCATTGAGTCAATATTCCTGCTCCCAATCTAAGCCTCTTCATGGTATATCAAAAGTCCTTGGACTCTCTATGACAAGTGCCCGCTTTTTTTGTATGAGAGATGCATCTGGGCCAATACCTATAATCACACATACATCAAACAGTATTGACACCAGTCATTTGGGGTTAGTAATTTGTGTCCAGCTGACCAAGGCCCCCCTCTCTTGACAGGATCGGACTTCTAACCAGTCTTCACCCGGGAGTATTGTGAGTCAAAGCAAGTGTATTGATTCTCTCGTTGGCAGATAGAATAGGTGGTCTTGTGTCCGCAGGTCCCCAGGACTTTTCCTTGGCATGAGAAGTGGGTATGGTATAGTAAGGTCCAAGTGACTCCCTGCCCTGATCTGGTTATGTGAATACATGGGTCACATGATGAGGAATCTAGGTCTACAGAAGGGGTCCAGATTAGAAGCAGTCAATACCAATGAAGCATCCCATCCACAAAGGGAAGGTGAGTGCTAACAGAAACCTCTCACCACACTTCCAGCTAGCCAGGGCGGCCTCTGCCAATCCTATGGGGAAAGTAGAGCAAGAATCACAATGACAGTGAGAACAAGGGGTGACAGTGCATCACAGTAAGGAAACAGATATAGAAAATAAGGACAGCCTATTTGTTCCACCGGACTGTCGATTCCTCAAGCTTCTGTGTAGATTAGTCAGCTTCCGGAGTGACTAAAGCAGGGCTGCAGTCTCCCAGAGTCTCTGGAGTTGTAGATTGCTTCTTCCGTAAGGTCAGCTTGCATGGATCAGGAATGCACTCCCAGTTTCAAGATGCCAACTTCACTCTGCTATGTGAATCCAGGGACCCGCCTCGGCTACATTTACTGCAATAGGTGTGGACAAAATGACAGTGAACAGGCCCCTCCAGAGGGGTTTTAAGGGTTGGACATTCCTTTCCTTCACTCATACAGCATCTCCTGGTTTAAATGGGTGAGGGTCTGTGGTCACACTCACAGGTGATCGCTCCCTAACCTAGTGGTGTAAGGTGGTTACGGTAGAGCCAAGGGCCCACATCTGTGGCCTTAGGGTTAGGTTGCCTATATCATTTAGATCCCCCCTTATGCCCCCAATAATGGGGGGGAAGGGTACCCATAAAGGATTTCATAAGGGAAGAACCCCATCTGCTTAGTGGGGCTATACCTGATTCTTAACAAGGTGATTGGCAACACCTGGTCCCAGTGTAGGTGGGTTTCCTGACATAGTTTACTTAACTGCAACCTCAGGGTTTGGTTCATTTGTTCCACCTTCCCAGAGCTCTGGGGTTGGTATGCCGTGTGTAACTTCCAGGTGATCTTTAACCCCTTTGTCACCAGCCGCACCACCTCAGCCACCAATGCTTGCCTGTTACCTGATCCCCTAGTGATAGGGATCCCAAATTGAGGAATGATTTCTTTTAGAAGTCAGGCCACTTCGTGTGCCTTTTTCTGTGTGAGTAGGGAAGGTTTCCACCCAGCCGGAGAAAGTGCACGCAAAGACCAACAGATATTTACAGCCTCGTACCCGGGGAAGCTTAGTGAATTCCACCATCATATTTTCAAGTGGGACTCCCCCGACATTCTGCACCCCAGGGGTGGCCTTGGGTCTCTGATGTGGGTTATTCCAGGCACACGTTTCACTTTGCCCACATACAACTCAGGCTATTCTGGAGAGTAAAGGGATGTAGAAATGTTGCCTCAGTGTAGTTTCAAGAGCTGTCTGGCCAATATGGGTTTCCTGATGGAACTACTTGACAAAAGCTGGAGCCAGGGCCTCAGGAATTGCTACTCGCCGTCTTCAAATTTCCATCATCCACCAGGGAGGTAGCTTCATTTTCAGTCTTAAACCAGGTACTCTCATGTTGTGAGTAATTAGGATCCCATTCTGCCAATGGACTAGGGAACAGTGCAGAAGTTAAAGCCGCTGATTCTGCTGTTCCTTTGGAGGCTGCAAGCTTTGCTTCTTGGTCTGCCAAGGTCTTGGTCTGCATGGTCATACCATGAAGCTGTGGTATCTCCCCTTTGATGTCCCCAACAATGCATGACTGACACTCTTTTAGGGGCCTACACAGCATGTAAGAGTTCGAAGATTTCCATATGTTATGTCTTTTCCTCCTGAGTTTATTATATCCTTGTCTTTATATAAAGTCCCATGTATGTGGAGAGTGGTGAAGGCATACTTAGAGTCTGTGTATATATTAACATGTATCCCTGCCACCACTTGGAGGGCTTGAGTTAGCTCAATGAGCTCTGCCTTCTGTGTCAAAGTCCCCTTTGGCAGGGGTTTGGCCTCAATGATAGAATTCAGGGTCACCACGGAGTACCCTGCAAGGCATTCTCCCTCTTTCACAAAACTGCTGCCGTTTGGTGAAATACTCAGTGCCGGGGTTCTTGAGGGGCTGTTCCCTTAAGTCTGGTCAGCTGGAGAACACCTCACCTATGACTTCAATGCAGTCATGATCTGGTTGACCTGGCCCAGCAGACAGTAGGGTTGCAGGGTTTAGGGTCCACACTACTTCTAGGTGAATGTGCGGGTTCTCACATAGCACTTCCTGATATCTGATCATCTGGGTGTTGGTTAGCTAGTATTGTCCCTTATACTCCATTAATGTCAATTCTGAATTTGGCACTTGGACTGTCAATTCTTGTCCCATAGTTAACTTGTCAGCCTCAGACACTGAGAGGGCCATAGCTGCAAGTGCCCGTAGGCAGGGTGGCCAGCCTTGAGCAACAGAGTCAAGCTGCTTGAAGAGATATGCCACTGGGTGATGCCATGACCCCAACATTTGGGGTAGGACTCTTACCACAATGCCAGTATGTTCATGAACATACAAGAAGGACTTGTACGTGTCTGGGAGCCCCAGACCAAGTGTGTTGGTGAGGGCCCATTTGATATCTGCAAAGGCCCTTTGCTGTACTTGCTCCCATAACAGAGGTTCCTGCTCTCTACACTTTGTGGCCTCATAAAGGGGTTTTGCCAAGACTGAGAAGTTAGGTATCCAGATTCTACAGAAACCTGTGGCCCCGAGAAACTCCCAAACCTGATGTCAGGCCCATAGGACTGGGATCGAATAAATAGCCTGTTTTTGTCTCTGGGCCGAGTTGGTGCTACTTCTGGGAGAGGTGAAAGCCAAGGTACTTGACTTTCTTTTGACAGATTTGGGCCTTTTTCCTTGAGACCTTATAGCCAGTCTCCCTTTGGAGGGTAGGGAGCTGCCGAGTTCCTTCCATGAAATCCTCCTGGGACCTTCCAGCCAGCAGTAAATCATCTATGTACCGAAGCAAGACACAACCATGTTGATCCACTGGGAGGGCTCTTAGCTCTGAGACTAATGCAGTGCTGAAAATAGTTGGGGAGCTTTTGAACCTCTGAGGCAATCTGGTCCAAGTCAACTGGCCCTTGTCACCTTTTTCAGGATTCTCACGCTGGAAGGCGAAGATCGGTTGACTCTGGAGGGCCAGGCACATGCAGAAGAAAGCATCTTTGAGGTGTAGGAATGTGAAGAAGGCACTTTTGGTGGGGATAAGACCCAAGAGAATGTATGGGTTTGGGACAATCAGGTGCAGGGTGATGGCAGTCTGGTCTATTGTGCACAGGTCTTTGACCAGCCGATGGTTATTGGTGCCTGGCTTCTGGATTGGTAGGAGAGATGTGTTCCAAGGTGACCAACAGGGTTGGAGGATCCCCTATTTTAGAAGTCTCTCCAGGTGCTTCTGTATCCCCATCTGTGCCTTAAAAGGGATGAAATATTGTTTTTGGCTGATGGGCCGTGCCCCCTAGCTTTAGTTCTGCAATTATGGGAGGTATGTTCTGGGCCAGTCCTGGTGGGTTGTCCTCAGCCCACACCCCTGGTACTCTGAAGGGCAGCTCAGGTCCCTGTTGTGGGTCCTCCATGAGAATGTAGAAACAACATTCTTCCCCTTGGAGAATTGTGAGAGTCATAATCTTTGCTTCCGGCTTTCATGGGGTCAGAGCAGCTTGTCTGTGGGAGTTGAAATTTTTCTGGGCCTGCTTCTTTCCTAATGGGTCCCAGCCCGTTAAAGCCATGGGGCAGTCAGAGAGGTACAGGAATTCATAGATGACTTTACGGCCACATAAATTTCATCACCAAGGCAGCAGGAAAAGACAGCGTGTCCGATTACCCATGACTCCCACAATGGTAACTTGTCTCTGTGAGAGGGGGTCCACAGGTTGGGACACCACTGAATGTTCCACCCCAGTATCTACCATGAAGTTGATGAGTTAGCCCCCCATATTCATTTGAATCATAGGTTCTTGGGGTCCTAACAAAATAGAGCTCAGTCTGTCCTAGTCCTCCTCATAGTCCTTGGTGGTTGTTTGTCCCACAAAATCATCTTTGGAGGCCCCATGAGGTCATGATGCTGGTTGCTACCAGCCCTGGACCACATGGCCTCTTTCTTTCTGTTTGGGACCCCATTGAGAATTACCCAGCCACAGGGGGCACTCATTTTTCCAGTGGCCCTCCTGATGACAATGAACACACTGATTCCATCCTAACTTTGGTCCTAGGCAAGATGATCTTCCCCACCATTCCCCTTTTAGGCCCCGGCCCAGTCCCTGCAGGGCATCTTTCCAGGAGCATTCTGACTATTCCACCAAGGCAGCAGCTAACAAATCTGACTTTTTCCACATCTTCTGGCATTCTTCCCTCCATGCTGCCTGGTCATGGTTGACAAACACTTTAGTTGCTACTTCTAGCAACTGACTGGCCTTCATGCTGGCAAAACCCTCTAGCTTTTGCAGCTTGCACTGGATGTCCCCCCTCCTTGGGCCTGATTTATGGAATCTGCCTTGAATATCCACTGGTTAATGCCTGCCTCTGGATCAAAAGGGGTGTAGAGATGAAATGCCTCACATAGTCTCTCATAGAACTGGCTTGGGCTCTCTTTGGGTCCCTCGAGCACTTCTGATGTTTTACTCATATTTATGGCCTTTTCTTCCTTTCCTTCTTGCCATTTAGAAGGGCTTCTTGATACTGTTCAGTCCTTGCAAGCCCTCCATCTACATTTGAGTCATTTGGGTCCCATTTGGGGTCCTACCCACGGAAGTGAGCCTGAGCATAAGCTTGGGTTTTCTAGCATCCCAGCCGGGATATTCTCCTCTAACCATTTTAGAACTGCCTGGGTAATTTGGTGACACTCCTCCATGTCGAAGAGGGTCGGGAGGAGTTGGTGGCAGTCCGTCAAGGCAGGTTTATGGGTTTCAATTATGGACTGCATTAGTTCAATCATAGCTTGGGGCTTCTCCATATAAGAGGGAATATGGTGCTTCCAATTTAGAAGTTATATAGTGTTAAAGGGCTGGCTTCCTCAGATCTGGTCGTCCTGATCATAATAGATAGGTCCCCTAGTTTCCTTCAGTGAAATCTGTAGGGGTCTCTGGTGTTGCTGCAGGGAGGAACTATCTCCGCTGGTCTGACCTTCTAATTGCTTTCTGGGATGGGTGTATGAGGTTAGGGATGGTGGTCCGGGCAAGCCGTCACATCCTGAGAAGCCGGTGTTGCTGGAGGTGGCAAGGCCTTGGAACTAAAGACAGGCTCTGGTGGGATTTCAGCAACCAGGGCGGCTGGAGGTGCAGGTGGCAGTGAGGGGTACAGTGGGGCATATGGCTTGGAGGCTCCCCAGGCTCTCCTGACAGAATGGGTTTTTCAGTTTTTGGCCAGCATTTGGAGGAAGCCATGACATGAGCCATTCTAACTTTACAGTTCTTTTCAATGCAGACTTTTAGCCAAGGCAGCCAGGATAGAACCAGGTCTTGCCAATAGTCAATGTAAGGGAATTTGTCAGGGTGGCCTGGATCCTCCACAATGACCCTGAACACTCAGCTATTTCCTTATCAAGTGAGCCCTCAGCGTGCTAGCCCACCCTGTATGATGGCCAATAAATTTCACAGAATGTCTGGAGCTTTCTGGGGGTTAATTTTACACCATAATCTTCTGAATATCCCTTTTTGAAATTTCTTAACATACACTTTAGGAGAATCAGTTTACTCTGCTTTCCTCCCGTTTCCTCCACCTAACAGACAACTATCATTCACAAGAGAGGAAAAAGGGGGAAGGGAGGGACAAATTTGGAGAGGACGCACACTCGTTTCATCTATTTCTTGCCAATCTCCTCTTGGAGATATTTCAGGCACCTCTTAGTATTGGTAGGTTCAGTATCAAGCCCTGACCCAGATCAGACTCCTGAGGAAGTCTGACACCACCCTAAGCCATATGAGGTTGCCAGGGAACCACGGATTGGGATTCAACACTCGATTCGGCCCACTGGTCAGGTCAGAAACTTTCCACTGTCTCATTCACACACAGTCACATAGTGACTCCAGCCTGCTGCCCAGTGCCAGTCACCATGGAGTTGTGGTTTCGTTCCTTAAACTATCAGGCAAATCTGGGAGGTGATCAGGATTCCCTTCTGCCACTTAGGGGCAGGTCTACCAAAACGAACCTGGGTTCTTACCAGTCTGATGGGTGGCTCTGTGAGCTGGTTCCTGGGCCTCACTAGGTTCCTTTGTGCATCCAGGGCCCCTGCCCCAGCCTGCTGGGAGGGGCTAGGCTCCTATGGATCAAGCAGTCTGCTGGTGCTAGGCGAGGTCACCTCTCCAGGTGCTCCAAGGTTTGTGCCCCAGTGACAAGGGAGGTGAAACATTGTCTCTGCATCCCAGATGAGCCCCCATGAAATGTAGCAGTGAGTCACACACAGAGAGTCAGGACACTGAGGCTTTTCTTTCCATGAAGCAACTTTATTCATGCCAGCACCAGTTCAGTGGGCTAGGAACCAAAAGCCTGAGCCCTGAGCGGAGCAGGGGTTGCTTTTTGTATAATTCTTGCTTCCTTATCTCCCATATGTGGTAACATACAGTCTGAATGGGTGATCTATGTTACATAGTTGTGAGGAATATCGTGCACGTGCACCTTGTCTTGAGGTTTTCACCACATTCCTTAGGGAGGGGCTTTACCACATTTTAAAATTTTAAGTTAATATACAGTTTTCCCAAATGAAAAATCCACAAAAACAGTCCCCATTTTATGTCACTTCATCAATATTTAATAGGCATTAATATTTATTTTTAAATGTTAATTTAATTTCATTCCATCAATATTTAGTAAATAAATTATTTATTACATGTTCTAGGTACTCAAGGCATTAAAAAATGAAAGTTATAGTACCTAAATTTGTAGATAAAGGGGCTTACAATCTCTTGGAGAAGATATATGTGTGCAGGCAGAATAAAGTAAGTTTTATATTAGAGGAACTATAGTGTTCAGAAAAAAATTTCCTCGAGAGAGCATTGTGGCATTTGTGGTAGGTCTGAAAGAATATGTGGGATTTTTAAAGTTAGAGATGTGTTCAGGTGATGGAAGTGAGAACACCTATTTGGAATTGTGCCCCATTTCAGTAATGAATTTTGATTAATAAGCAAACAGTACTTCCTTGAAATTTTCCAGTATTAACTATCTTGGATTGACTGATTTCAAAATTCTCACAATAAATAACTCATGCTTGGCTATGATAAAGTAGAAATATTTTCCTTCTCTGTGACTCAGAGAGCTTACCTTTAAGTTTTTCTTATAGATGACAAACTTTGCATTTATTCAAAACAACTTGTTTTAAGGGCTGTTAGAAGAGAATGGAAAATGCCTGATTGTAGCAGCAAATCTTGAAGTATTCTTTCTTTGAAGATTGGGGTCTGGGGGTGGGAAGGTTGGAGAAAAATGCCTGGAAGTGCTAATCATCAACCAGATATCAGCAGGTTTTATCAGAAAAGTCCTACAAAAGTAACATCATTCATTGCCTGTTGAGTCTGTTAAGATAAGATGTACCTACGTTAAATGCCTTGTAACTAATAGTGATGTGATGGAACATAGGTCAGAGGTAGAGGTATATAGAGTCTGAATTCTGGGTGCTGTTCTTTTCTAAGCAGAGTTTGTTCTTTAGTGGAGGCAGTACCTATTAAGTGTGGCTAGAAAGTAAAGTAGTAGCATTTATTAAGCACTGGACGTTGTATATTTCAGTGAGAGTTATCTCCTTCCCTTCAGCTCAAGTTTCTTAAAGTATATGAAGCTTTTACTGAGTGCTTGCTTCTTACCCTCAAAAGACAGATGAATTTACCCATTCTTTGTAACTTTACTGAACTCTGCAGTATTACCAGTACACTTATAGTTTACATATCTCTCTTCCTTGACTAGCTTTTTAGGGAAAGGAGTTAATTTTAGTTTCTAAATACTTGGGAGGGTGGGTGGATGAGTGAATGGGTTAAATGTTATTTGGAAACTTTACACTGTTTTCCCAGTGACAATGACCTTGTTTTGAACCCCTACCTCAACATTTAAAAAAAAATTAATTTAATATAGTTTTATTTTGGTTCCCTCCCTGGTGGTAAATATCGGTCTTTTAAAAGTGGAGTTTTTTTCCAATAGAAAAATTAGCAAATAACAGGAGCAGCAATTTCTTGCAAAAATATAAGCTTTTAAATGAAAATAATGTTCAAATGTCCTTATAATTAGAGATATGCAGATGAAGACAACATTTCAAAAAAACTGACAAAAATAAAAAAGGAGGACAATACATTCTGTTGGTGAGGCTGTGGGAAAATAGGCATTCTCATATATTGCTGGTAAGAATCCAAATTCATGCAAGACTTTTGAAGGAAACTTGTCAATACCTAACAAAACTAGTATACACTTATTTTTTGACTCAGCATTCCCGTTTCTAAGAATCATACTGTTTCAAAGAAATGGTCATGGGGGAAAAAAAGAGGAAAACTGAGAAAAAGACTTAACTATAGAGGATAAACAGATGGTTACCAGTAGGGAAGTGGGTGGGAGGATGGGTTAAATGGATGATGGGGATTATGGAGTGCACTTGTGATGAGCACTGGGTGATGTATGTAAGTATGGAACCACTAAATTATACACCTGAAACTAATAATATTACACTGTATATTAACTAAATGGAATGTAAATAAAAACCAAAGAAAAAAAAATCACATTGTTGCAAGAATCTACCTGCTGACAATATGAAAATATGCAAGTGTTTATTGCAGTATTGTTGATAATAGCAAAATATCGGAACTAACTTGAAGTTCACTATACAGGGAAGAATCTACTCAGTTGTGCAAAGGAAGCGTAGAAAAGATAAACCGGAAATCAAAGGAGCCAGTTACCTATAGGGAATGGATGAGAAAGGAGTGGAAAGAAGGGGAAGTGAGAACAGGAGGGATGAGACAGTGACATTTATGGGATCATGCATTTTTTGTAAATTTTTGACTCTTAGAACCATACCAATGTTTTACATACTCAAATGAGAAAGAAATAATTAGTTAATTTTGATTAAATAATTAAGATCAGCCAGCATAGAACACAAATGATGACAAATGAACCTAACTGGATTACAAATGATTGACTAACCCATACTGAAAAGGATGGCGAAGAAAAGAACTAACCTATGTCATTTTGGGAAATAATATTTTGACTGGATATTGTAAGGCTAAAGACAAAAACAACTGTGCATAAATACAGTACTTCAGTGATGAATCCATTTCTCACAGGAGTATTGGTTAGGAATTCTGTAACTACTTTAAGTGTATTCCAGATTTGAATAAATAAGTGAATATGTTATAAATAATAAAAGGTCTTTCACTGTCAGATAAAGAAGTTGCAAATAAGGAAGAGGCAAAGAGTAAAACAAAACTTGTGTTTGGTTGGAATTATAAGTTTAGTGATTGCTATCTTTATCTCTATTTCTATCCTGTCTCTATCTCTACACCTATCTGTAGATATCTACCTATTATATATCTACATATAGATGCATCTACATATAAATATATCCACATATAGATATTTCTACCCATTTATAGAGAGAAATAGATATTTCAACAAATATGATGTATGAGTTTGTACATACATATATTTCCTGGCTCTCTCCACCAAGAGAGCCTAGGAGCAATGAACATCCCAGTAACAATGAGCACACTTAGCACCTGGATTTTGGTTTCTAAACACTATTTTCCAATAAAAAGAACTAGGGCTTATTAGAGAATTAGTTGATTCCTGAGCTGGGGCAGGAAAAATAAAAAATAAACCTGGAACATCTTGTGGTGCCAGAAAATTAAGGAATTCCTCAGTAAAAAGATGTAGGAGCCAACCAGAAGGACCTCCCAATAGCTAAAGCTGGGACAATTTGAGCCACAAAATAATGATAGTATTGAATTATGATCCATAGAATTAATATCCATGAGGCCATACTGATATAAATAAATAATTGAATAAACAAATAAGAAGAGGAGGAGGTATAGATCTCACAGAAGAACTCCCACTTGTATAGAAGGAATGAGGAAAATACAAAGTCACTGTGTAATGCTATGCAATTACACAGTGCAATGATAATTGCTATAAGCAAGATCCACCAAATCAATGGATGAAAGTTTGAGGAGAAACAGGGTACTAACATAGCCTCAAAGTTTCTTCTCAAGAGATTTATCAACTATAAAAAATTTAAGGGGCGCCTGGGTGGCGCAGTCGGTTAAGCGTCCGACTTCAGCCAGGTCACGATCTCGCGGTCCGTGAGTTCGAGCCCCGCGTCAGGCTCTGGGCTGATGGCTCAGAGCCTGGAGCCTGTTTCCGATTCTGTGTCTCCCTCTCTCTCTGCCCCTCCCCCGTTCATGCTCTGTCTCTCTCTGTCCCAAAAATAAATAAACGTTGAAAAAAAAATTAAAAAAAAAAAAAGCTGAAGTCAAGTCAAATTCCTACAATTGATGACTTGTGCCTCTAAAAAAAAAAAAAAAAATTTAAAAAGTAGCTTTATAGCGTAGAAACTTAGCAGACACTACCTTAACCAAGTGATTCATATTGTATCACTAGTTGATATCATGTAGCCCCTGATAATGATGAATTGAGAAGGAAAGAACATAGCTAATGTGACCTTCATGCCAAAATGAATAACCTTATACTAATCATTAAGAAGTATCAGACAAAGCCAAATTGAAAGAAATTCCACAAAAATATTTGACTAATATTAATATAAGTGTCAAAGTCCTGAAAGGCAAAAAGTCCTGAGAGACTGTCATAAATGGAAGGAGACTAAGAAGACACAACTAAATGCAAGGTGGATCTTAGTTGGATCTTGGAGGATGGGGTGGGGGGAAACTAGTAAAATTTCAGAAAAGTTTGCAGTTTATGTAATAGCATGGTACCGGTGTGAATTTTCAGCTGTGATAATTGTACACTGGTTATGTGAGTTATTAACATTAGAAGAAGTTAGGTGAAGAGTATACATGAACTCTATAATCTTACAACTTTTCTAGAAGTCTAAATTTATTTCAAAATTAAATTTTGGAGAAGAACAACAGCAAACAAAAAAGAACAAGAGGAAGAAAATAACAAAAATAAAAACCCCGATGTATGTCATCTTTTAAAAATACAGTAAAACCTTGGTTTGTGAGCATAATTTGTTCCCGAAACATGCTTGTAGTCCAAAGCACTCATATATCGAAGCTAATTTCAAGAACGATTGGCTCAGTTGTGATCACATGATGTTTGGCATCGTGTATTATTTGCATAACAAGACATTGCTCATTTATCAAGTTAGAATTTATTATAAATGTTTGCTCATCTTGCAGAACACTCGCAGAACAAGTTCCTCGGAATCCAAGATTTTACTATAGTTAAACATATTTGGGCCATGCATGTCAGTAATAAAGTAAGCTAGCTGCTAGTGACTGTTTTTGCCACGTTATGTAATAAGGTTGATTCTACCAAGAAAATACCATATACTGGGTGGCTTAAATGATGAACATTTATTTCTCACAGTTCTGGAGGCTGGGAATTCCAAGATCAGGGCCACCAGTATATCTGGTGTCGGGTGAGGACCCACATCCTAGTGCATATGTGGCTGTCTTGTCACTGTGTCCTCACATGGTCAAAGGGGAGAGAGAGCTCCCCACAGCATTTTTATAAGGGCACTAATCTTATTCATGAAGGTAAAGCCTCCCAAAGCCTCCACTTCCCAATTTTTTGGGGTTAGGATTTCAAAATATGAATTTGGGGGGAATGCAAACATTTAATGTGTGGTAATTGCCTATCAAAATTGGACTTGAAGGTATTTCTAAGACGTGAGATACAGGCCTGGTAGTCAATGGACTGTACATGTAACAAAGACCAAAAGTACTATGTTAGCTATCATACTGGTCTTTATCTTTAAGTTTCTGTGTTGGTTTGGCTTCTCTGTGAAAATAAAGTTGCTTTCCGTTCAATAGACGTTTTGCCATTAATATACTCATTAAAACTTTTGGGGCCTGGCAAAATTCTGAATATGTTATTACTAACTCAGTGTAGTCTTCCAAGCAGATAAATATACTGATTAATTGCACAGCTGATGCCAAGAGTCAATAGATTCCTATTTAATATGAACAAAAAATATCTCAGATAAATGACCACTCAAAAATCTCAGAACTCCCACAAATATGAATTCCTACAAACTATGAGTAAATAACTATAGAAAGGAAAAATTTAGATACTAAGAATTTAAACAAGTTCACCTATCATTATATACCAGATTTCCCAGTCCTTCTCAGAAAGTGATAAATTATTTCATTTTGAAACCACACTAGTGAGTCACTTGCCAGAGCTGGCCCAAAGTCAATAAGAAAATAGAGAGAATGCCTAACTTTAAAAATCTTAATTAGAAGCAGATAACATAATTTAAAATTTGGTCATTATGTAGTAATATATCTTGAATTTAAAATAAAAAATATGATTGCAAGTAAAAAATTTGATTTTGGCTTACATAATAATAATACATAGAGAATGTGGAAGTTTTTCTGAAACTAAAATGTGCCACTTTCGTACCATCCATTGTGCTCATGGCTACTCCTCTTTGTTTTTGTTTTGTCCTGTTTTTGGGTGTTATGGTACATGCAGAAATGAGTTCTCCTTAAGTACTGCCCAAGGTACTTTTAGGAAGACTAAAATATGTGCCTAACTTGAACCTGATGTCACCTTAGGAGTTACTTTAACAAACATGTAAATCAAAGACCAGATAAGGGGAGGAATCTTTATTTAAAAAACAAATAAACAAACAAAAAAAAACCCCTAAGTCTAAGTAATAAAGCTCCAGTGATCCATTCCCTTTTGTACTTACTTTGATCAAAAGTCCATAATATATACTAGGAAAATATTTTGTATTAAAATGTTATGTGCTCTCTTTGGTTTAATCTGAACTCATCTGAGAGTTCCATAACAACAACAACAAAAATCTATAAATGTGATCCCAGGTTTGTTTTTTCAAATACTGTGATGATCCCTTTTCTTTGCGATGAATACACTTGACCACAAGAACCACTGTCATTTAAACTAGACAGCAGCAGGCCATTTGAATACGAACTGTAATGGAGTTCGCTTTCCTGCCTTGCCTTCTAAGAGTTTGCAATTCTCTTGAGGAGAGGGAAGATTCACAAGTAAACTCTTCATATCATCAAATAGAAGAGCCACTTAGTGTGACCATTAAGGAGCACCTAGAACCCTTGGTGGTGATCACCCAGTGGTGATAGAGCCTCTTCTTGCAAAGATGATAGAATATCTAAAGCACTGTCACATTTCCCCTCACTGAATCCTTGCAACAGCCTTGCCTGGAAGGGAGAGAGTCTCATAAATAAGGAAATTGGTGCTCCAGAGGTCAGGTGCCTTCTAAAATCACACATGGACCTGCTCACTCTGCTCAAGTTCCTTGAGGCTTATGCTAAACCGTTACTACATTTCAAGGAATAGCATTTCCCTCAAAGTAAAGAAACAGCTCTCAGCATTGGGTTCCAGAGCAGGAGAGCTCTACGGGAAAACTCTCTGCCTCTGCGTGTGCGGCATGAAGGGATATTTTTAGATGTTTTCCTTTTGTTAATTGCCTCTCCCTCCATGGGGAATTTCTATGGGCAGAATCCCCAGATGGGCCAAGTTACTCACTAATTCCCGAAGAGACTGGAAAGACAAAGGCCATGGCCCAGGTTGCCTGGGGCTTTAGATCTTCCCCGGTGATAACAATGCTGTGGCTTTAGCAAGATCTTCTCGGAGCCCACAGAGCTTTGGTGATCCCACTGAACAATGCGGCTAACAGGTGACTAGAAGGAAGGCCTGGATGTATCCTCTTAAGTTTTGGAACCGCCCCAAATGACCTTGCTAGAGCTCTATTATGAAATGAGTTTAGAGAATGTGGAGCCAGCAGTGGCTATTAGCTCAAAAGGCCCTCCAGATGTCCTGGCTTTCATCCATCATCTTTGAGAGGAAAAAGGAAGAGGCTTTTGAATGAGTATTTCTCCAGGGAACTTCAACCTTAAGCTTCAACCTTTAGGGAACATCACAGGAACTGTAAATTAGGTTTAGCCTAGAGAAAAGAAAGAAGAAAGGGGTGATGAAAACCATTCTTACTCCTTTGCAGGGAAGAGGTAACCAGCCAGTGGCTTTGGAACAATGGATAGAAAGAAAATGTATGTTTTTGGTTCGATGTCAGGGTAAATCTTCTAACAGGTTTTGTGCAATGAACTATCTGGGGAGTTGGTTGTTCTCTATTATCTGAACCTTTCAAGCAGAAATGCTAATATTGGTATAGACACTGGTGATCCTTGGAAAGTGAAAGCCACCAAAAAACCTACAGGTGAGGGGCTAAGTAATAATTGCTAACACTATTATGACACTTTATATCAAGTTTTTTTAAAATCTTCAACAAGATAGATGCTATTATTATCTATAAGGTATATAAGGTAAATGCTATTTATCAACTCTCTTATTGATAAGGAAACTGAGGCACAGAGAGGTTGAGTGATTTGTTCAAGGTCACACAGCTAGAGTAGGAATTTGAACATAGGCTGCCTGTCTCCAGCACCTGAACTGCTCACTGTATTGCTGTGTCCTCTCAGGTCTCTTCTTGCCCTGAGGTTCCAGATAGGGTGGAGTCTGGTCCCATAGCCAACATTCTTTGTATGCTTCACTCACAAGACTTCCAAAGGGGCACTGAGGGCCTCTGAGAATAAACAAAGCCAAAGGGGTGGCTGATGAAAAAAAATCGAGACCTGTAGACCCACAGGGAAGCTCACTGGTCATCTTTGGCGTCAGTTCGCCGAGTCAACCTACCAGAATATCGCACCAAAGCGAAGTGCTGTTGTTTTCAAATTTCCCGCCTCATCTGCCTCCCAGTCTGCACCTGT
Organism: Puma concolor; assembly: GCF_028749965.1. Lineage (NCBI taxonomy): Eukaryota > Metazoa > Chordata > Mammalia > Carnivora > Felidae > Puma > Puma concolor. Next base: position 83,721,025 of record NC_141675.1, on the reverse strand, counting down.
GGCCTTGCCTTCCTTTTGGCCTTCCTCTACCCACCCAGTCACTTCCCTCGCCCTCGCAGCACTTGCCTCCCCACTCACCTGTGCTAGAGCTTTTTCAGAAGACTGGAGGCCAAGGAGACATCATGAAGTTGCCAGTTCTCTATTCCACACCCTCTTCCCCACTCTGCGCCTAGGGTGGTATGTGACTTACCCAAGGTCACAGAGCCCGGATCAGAAAATCCAGGTGTCCAGACTCCCACATCCGCGCTGCGCCTAGGCACACTTGCGCTCTCATGGCTCGCACCCAAGAGCTTTCTTTATTCCACATCCCCACCTCCCCAGCGCCGCCCCCCCCTCCCCCCGCCAGTTCCCTGGAGTCGCTTCTGACGCTCCCGCAGCCTCCAGGGTCCAGCCCTTCCTGCGGGCGCTTCCCTTCCGCCGGATTCCCACGCTGGAGTCACCATCGGCAGGAGCGCAGCCCGCGGGAGCGCTGCCTTCCGGGCTAGCTCGGCCGGGCCCCGCGGAGACCCTCTCGGCGCCCCGCAGCCCGGCACTGCTGGGGTACTGAGGCGGGCGGGCGCCCCAGGCTCACCGCCAGACCCAGAGGGCCAGGGCCGACGCGGGACCCCGTCCTCGTGCCTCCGGGCGCCGGCCCCTGGAAGGGCCACGGAGCCACCGTGACGTCCCCCCGCGTGGCCCGTTCACTCACCCTCCCTCCCTCCCGCAGCCCAGCAGCTTCCTTCGGGAAGTCCCAAAGTATCAAGCTCGAGCTTACTGGGGTGTGGCCGAGCCGCCCGTCCCCCGCCCCCCCCCACCCCGGGCTGCCCCCAGCGGAGCGGCACTGCCTCCTCCCTCCCAGCCCGGCCGCGGCGCCCGCCGCGCTCCTGACCAGAGCCCCAGCTCCCCGTCCACCTGGGACGCGCGCACCATGGACTCCGGACCCGGCTGCCGGAGACAGGCGGCCTTTTGGTTGGACAATTAGCGGAGGTGGGCGGGGAGTTGACGAACCCCACACGCGCGCCTCTCCATGAAGATTCTTGAGCTTTCTTTGAAGAAAGGAGTGCATATGCTGCAGTGTCTCTGTGGAAGGAGCCTGAGGTCCAGCAACAGCCTGAGTGGTGAGAAAATGTTCTTTCCTCGGCCTTAAAACGCTGCAGATGCCCCCCACCCCACCCCTTCCTCCCCCTTGGCTCCCTCTGCGCTCGGCTCCCCTCCTTTATTCCACGCTGTCAGTGGGAGAAGGAAGGCGGTTCCCTAGTGGGGCGAGAGAAAGGCCCCGGCCGCCGGTTTTGTCTTTGGGGGTGTTTTTTCCTAATCCCCGAAGTCATCTGCGCTTTGTAGAACGCTCTAGCTCTCGCTGAGCGCCTGGACTGGAACCGCGGGTCTCTTTTGGAGGGGTGCTTATAAACTGACCTGCTTTCGCACTTCCTCGCGGCTCTCTCCTTGTGACTTGTAAGGGCGGTGTGCGACTTGGAGTTGCTCAGTGTCTCCTCTTAAGAAGTTGCTGATGCGTTCGACAGGAGAGGGGACTTTTAAACAGGTGGCTGGCGAGGCAGGTATCTTTTATTTTTCTTGCCTTGTCGGAGAAGTAGACATCTGGCCTTAGTCAGAGAGTAGCTTTGCCCTGGAGACCAAACAATTTCTGTCCTCGGTACTGAAACAGGAGAGTCTCAATTAGCCCTGGGTTTAACCAACCGGGTCCCTCAGGAAAGGCCCAGGAAGGGAAAGAAAGAAAATCAGACCCTTTTAATGACCTGCAAAATTTAGAATTTAAATGAAAAAAAAAAAAAAAAGAGGAAGGAAAGAAGGAAAGAAAGAGAGAAAGAAAGAAAGAACTAAGCTAAAATCAAGTAAGTGAAATTCTCTTCTGATGAAGCCCTACAAACGCGGTGCTCTTTCACCACACTTTGATTTGTGCATCTCTCTGTCTCTTTTTAAGGTGTAAGTATCCTTTAATGTGATTATGTCTACTAACCTTTCGACTGCTAATCTAGTTTTTGTGTCTTTTGGTTTTCTTTACAAAATGGGGGTGGGGTGTGAGGAGAGGACAGGTGCCCTTATTATGTCTAGGCAAGTGTCTCTTTGTGAAATAATTTGTCTTGCCCATAAATTGCCCAGTAACTTTAATGTTCAACAATTTAACAATATTATAATAGGCTTCATGTTTAAAACTTCGTATGCTATTCTGGGGGAATCTGATTCATTTGGTTACCTCCCTATTTTCACCCTGTTCTGAAACTATAAAGATTATATTTGGAAAGATTAGAATATATATAGATTTCATTCATTTTTTCCCTAAAATTTTGACTTTCTGGCTACTCACCACTCTAAATGAAAAGTAAAACTATTTTAAAAGAACTAATTAGGTAATTTATATGTGAAATATGAGAATATACACTTTTGAAATACAATCACAATGAGATCTTATATTTTTACTTTTGTTGAATTCATAAGATTATTTACAGTCTTTTTTGCCACCATATTTATAAGTGCTCAATGATATCCAACTGCTATATTTTAAATTAGTATGCTTGATGATGAAATTTCATATTTTGAAAATACATATCTCAGGAAGCCGGTAAAGATGTATGCTTATTTCAGTTTTCCTTGTTCACATTAAATAACACATAGATTGCAACTTGGATATATGTTTTCTGGATGTGAAAAAGTTTAAGTATATATGGTGTGTAATAATGACAAGGTGCTACCTTGTGTAAAAATAGGTAACATATTAATTTATATTCAGAGTCAGTTTCTCAAATAGTAACAGATCCAAATAGAAGTGATAACATATGTGATGGGGCAGCATAGGTTGTTGTCAAATCATGACACTTAGAGTCAGAAGACTTAGTTATAAAGCAGTCTTAATAAAATTACTAAGAATCCTTTAACTAAGTATTTTTATCTGGAAAAAGTGGAAATAATAGCTCTAGCCTGGTTCCTATATCTTGTTTTAAAAGATTTAACATGCAACCCTTGAAAACTGTTGCACTTTATTTCTTTATATGCTTTTTTACTTAGTGGGGTGGTTGGTTAGTTTAGGGGATGATCACTCCAACATATTTTTTGTAAAATGGTCACAAGTAGTGAAGATGAAGGTTCCTTCATAACTTTTCCACAGAGAGAGATAATATACAGAGATAATATATAGATAATAATATAATAATATACAGATAATATACAGAGTTACTGAGAGATTGTTTCTGGGAACTACATTGCTGTTGTTTGATTGTGGCCTTTCTTGGCTTATGATCTTGGATAACATGCTTGACCTTGCCATTACTCAATTTATGCATAAATGTTGATTACTATGGTAATAGTACGTACCTCATAGGTTGTGGTAAAGATTAAGCAAGCTGAGAATAGCTAAAGATTTGTTGAACTCTTACTATATGCCAGACATTATTCTAAGAACTTTGAGTCTACCATATATAATGTGCTCAGTATATTTTAGATATTATTATTATTGTGCTCCATTTTAACATGATTTCACTCATGTGACTTGTACCATTAGCATGGCATCACAGCAATTCCATGTGAAATGTTTTTATTCCCAGTGTGTGAATACATTGAGGTAAAGACATCAGATACATTTTCATGGAACAAGTTTATAAGAATAGAACTGGAATGCCCAATATTAATTTTTTTCAACTTACCTAAAAAGAAATATAATAATATTTTGAACTGTGTCAGAATGGAGTACAAAGTTTTACACCAGTAACATCTTCCCCATTATTTTACAGCTGAGGGAAGTAAGGGCCACAGGGGAGGAGTGGCATAATTTGTTTTAAGAAGTTAAAAGTTCAATCCCTTCCTCTAATGGATTGCTGCATTTTTGGAATTGCAAACATTTCAATAATTTATTTAGGTTTCATTAAATAAATGGAGTTAAACAAATACAAAATGATCATTAGTAACTTTCGAGCTTCTTAGTATAATTAAAATGTTTTATTGCTCCTGTCTTTCCTCTATAGTACCAAATATTAATCTTGCCTAATATATCCATTATATTAGTTTATAAATCCTTTTACTTCAGTAGGATGTAGATAGTATGAGATATCAAATAGAAAACAATCTTAGACAAGGTTAAGTGGGTTGTTTATGGCTTTTTCCTGGTATCTTATGATCTTTTTTTTCCATTTCTCAAAATCAGTGATATATTTTTTTAAGCATGGGGAGCCTATCTATTGAAAGAACATTAAGAAGTTTAAATTCCAGGGGTGCCTGGGTGGCTCAGTCAGTTAAGCATCCGACTTTGGCTCAGGTCATAATCTTGCTGTTTGTGAGTTCGAGCCCCGCATTGGGCTCTGTGCTGACAGCTCAGAGCCTGGAGGCTGCTTTGGATTGTGTCGCCTTCTCTCTCTGCCCCTCCCCCACTTGTGCTCTGTCTCTCTCTATCTATCAAAAAATAAATAAATGTAAAAAAAACAATAAAATAAAATTCTAAACAATTCTGCTTAGAGTATATGACACTTCTATTAACCTGGAAAATGCTAAGATTTTAGTTTGAAGGGAGAGGGAAGTAGATTCATTTTTCCCTAGATTTGGGATCTTTACAAAGAAACATAAGCTCACTGAAGAGTAGACATTAAAACAATAGCTTGAATGACTGCTCCCTTTCCTCTCAAGATCTAGTTGGGAGGAAAGCAGAAGCATTCTATCAAGGAAGGGTTTCTCATCACTTTGGTAGGAAAAACCAATGAAAGAAGGATTCCTGTCCTAACAACCAGACTCCCAAGAAGGCTGTCTTAGGTATCAACCTGACAGAGGATGGCAGCACTTTTGGTAGTGGGTGCCCACAATAGTAGGAAAATAAGTGTGTATACCTGTGGGTGTGCACACTCATACCACAAGAGAGGGACAACACTGTGCTTGTCTTATCACCCTCAGCTGTTCCAGAAAAGCAGCCATTGGCCTCTCCTCCTTCTGTACACAGTCATAACTCTCCCGTGATATCCTGTCAATTAGGGGCTGCCTCAGCCTGGTGGCACAGAGGATTACCAGATGTCCAGACATTGAGCTGTACAATCACATCAAGTAGCTTTGGTGTGGGATTGAAACACTCCAGGCAAAAGTAATTTATCAATCCTGATGAACACACAAAAGTAAAACCCAGTCATGCCCTTACTTTCAAATATAGCACTGCCATCTAAATTAAATTTGCCTGCTTACATTCAGTTTACATCAGCTAATGTATACCTAAGAGATTTAGGGTTTAACTACTGTACAAGACAGTCAGGTGATCTTGAATTTGGTTGCAATGTGGTCATTGTTTTAAGCCCATTTCTCAGGAAGTGATCCTCAACAAAGATAGCATTACACAGCTGTTTTCAACTTCTCTCTGCTTTGCTTGTGAGTATGTAGTCCTTTACTCTCTTTACTTTTTCTTCCAGGATGTGGGTCACATCCAAAATTTGGAGAAATGAAAATAATGTATTTATAAATTGAGAATATTTTAGATTCTAATTCAGTGTTCAGAAATCCACCTAATTAAAAACAAATGGCAAAACTTACCTCTTGAAGCAATGTACTCAGTTGTTCACTTCATTTTAGTTAAGAAACATGGGCGATTTCAGTGTGTCACTGCCTTCATTTATCTAATCTTGGAAAACTTCACTAAAGAATAATTAATTGATGATTTATATGTGGCAATTATCTTTGTTGTGAAATCTTTCTTTGAGCTGGTTTTTATGTCATAATGTTAAAATTCTTCCTATTTAAATGTTGCTCCAGTGAGTACAATGAATAAGAATTATGCAATATACAGGGGCGCCTGGATGGCTCAGTCAGTTGAACATCTGACATCAGCTCAGGTCATGGTCTTGCAGTTTGTGAGTTTGAGCCCTGTGTCAGGCTCTGTGCTAACAAATAGCTCAGAGCCTGGAGCCTGCTTCAGATTCTGTATCTCTCTCTCTCTCTCTCTCTCTCTCTCTCTCTCTCTCTCCCTCTCTCTCCCTCCCCTGCTCATGTTCTGCCTCTCTCTGTCTCTCAAAAATAAATAAATGTTTAAAAACTTTAAAATGAAAAGAATTATGCGATATACAAAATGTCCATAACTTTCTTATGGCTTTCATTTTCAAAGAAATTTTCGTTGTTTTACATGAGGTTTTCAGTGTTAATGTCAGAAAATTCAAGAAGTTCGTGCCTGTTACTAATCCACTTGTCATATAGTACTTTCAAAAAGCAATTTGCCAAGTGCCTACTATGTGCAAATATAGTAGGCATTGCCACTTTTCACTCAATATTTTGGGTTTTCCTCTTGGGCACATTGTAGGGTGGCACTACCCCATTCCTATGGAGTTAGGCTGGCCATGTGACTTGCACTAGCAAATGAAATGCTCTACCGGCCAGAGCACAACTCACCTCAGGCTCTGAGCTTCTGATGATGTTTAAGGAAGCAGTGGCTCCATACACTGCTTATCCCATACAGGTGCCCAGTATGGGATACAACACCCAGTGCTTATCCCAACAGGTGCCCTCTTCAATGTCCATCACCCACCCTCCCCTCCCTCCCACCCCCCATCAACCCTCAGTTTGTTCTCACTATTTAAGAGTCTCTTATGGTTTCGTTCTCTCCCTCTCTTTTTTTTTTTCCTTCCCCTCCCCAATGGTCTTCTGTTAAGTTTCTCAGGATCCACATAAGAGTGAAAACCTATGGTATCTGTCTTTCTCTGTATGACTTATTTCACTTAGCATAACACTATCCAGTTCCATTCACGTTGCTACAAAAGGCCATATTTCATTCTTCCTCATTGCCAAGTAGTATTCCATTGTGTATATAAACCACAATTTCTTTTTTTTAAATAGTCTTTTTTTTTTGTTTATTTATTTTTGAGACAGAGAGAGACAGAGCATGAACAGGGGAGGGTCAGAGAGAGAGGGGGACACAGAACTGGAAGCAGGCTCCAGGCTCCGAGCTTTCAGCACAGAGCCTGACATGGGGCTCGAACTCACAGACCGTGAGATCATGACCTGAGCCGAAGTTGGACGCTTAACCGACTGAGCCACCCAGGCGCCCCTACAATTTCTTTATCCATTCGTCAGTTGATGGACATTTATGTTCTTTCCATAATTTGGCTATTGTTGAAAGTGCTGCTATAAACATTGGGGTACAAGTGCCCCTATGCACCAGCACTCCTGTATCCCTTGGGTAAATTCCTAGCAGTACTATTGCTGGATCATCAGGTAGATCTATTTTTAATTTTTTGAGGAACCTCTACACTGTTTTCCAGAGTAGCTGCACCAGTTTGCATTCCCACCAACAGTGCAAGAGGGTTCCCACTTCTCCACATCCTCTCCAGCATCTATAGTCTCCTGATTTGTTCATTTTAGCCTAAAGTAGCTTAGATTTGTAAGACCATTTGTTACCTGGCCTATCCTGATTGATATAGTAAGGAAGGACAGTTTAAAATTACTCAACACATCTCCAGAGGCAAGGGAAACAAAAGCAAAAATTAACTATTGAGACCTCATCAAGATAAAAAGTCTGCACAGCAAAGGAAACAATCAGCAAAACCAGAAGGCAACTGATAAAATGGGAGAATATATTTGCAAATGACATCATATAAAGGGCTAGTATCCAAAATTTATAGAGAACTTATCAAACTCAACACCTCCCCAAAAAACAAATAATCCAGTGACAAAAGGGGCAAAAGACATGAATAGGCAATTTTCCAAGGAAGACATCCAGATGGCTAACAGACACATGAAAAAATGCTCAACATCACTTATTATCAGAGAAATACAAATCAAAACCACAAAGAGATACCACCTCACACCAGTCAGAATGGCTAAAATGAACAACTCAGGCAATGACAGATGCTGGTGAGGATGTAGAGAAAGAGGAACCTTTTTGCATTGCTGGTGGGAATGCAAACTGGTGCAGCCACTCTGGAAAACAGTATGGAGGTTCCTCAAAAAATTAAAAATAGAACTACCCTATGATCCAGTAATGTCACTACTAGGTATTTATCCAAAGGATACAGGTGTGCTGTTTCAAAGGTGCACATGCACCCCAATGTTTATAGCAGCTCTATCAACAATAGCCAAATTATGGAAAGACCCGTAATGTCCATCGACAGATGAATGGATAAAGAAGATGGCATATATATTTATATATATGTTCCCCCTCACACACAATGGAGTGTTACTCGGCAATCAAAAAGAATGAAATCTTGCCATTTGCAACAATGTGGATGGAACTAGAGTATATTATACTAAGTGAAATTAGTCAGAGAAGGACAAATATCATATGACTTCACTTATATGTAGAGTTTAAGATACAAAACAAATGAACAGAAAGGAAAGGAAGCAAAAATAATATAAAAACAGGAAAGGGAACAAAACATAAGAGACTCTTAAGTTTAGAGAACAAACTGAAGGTTGCAGGAGGGGTTGTGCATGGAGGGATGGGCTAAGTGGGCAAGGGGCATAAAGGAGGACACTTGTTGGGATGAGCACTGGGTGTTATATGTAGGGGATGAATCACTGGATTCTACTCCTTAAATCATTATTGCACTGTATGCTAACTAACTTGGATGTAAATAATGATAATAATAATAATAATAATAATAATAATAATAATAATAATAAAGTTAATGGTAAATTCTTGGGCTCCACTTTCTCTATGACCTCATCTATAATATATAACCAATAGATGTATTGGTTTTCTTTGAAAATATTTGGGTAATTAGTTCAGCACCCCAAGGTATGAGGTTTTGTCATCCTTCTGATAAGTTAGCATGTGTCTGGAGCCTTGCAGGTACCGTGTTTCTTAAATGATATTTATATTTCCCCCAAAATAAGAATGAAGTAATCAAGTTCCATTGATGTCTGAGAATATTCTTTTAAACTTGTAATTTAATTTCAAGGCTCTTAAGAACTCCAGTTCTCCTTTCTACATACCCTGAGATGTAAAAACTACATGTCTTCAAACACATCCTGAAAGGAAAGAACTAATTACAATACCTGAAAAACAGATACAACGTGGCAGTTCTCATCTCTACTGCAGTTTTGCCAGACAAGGAGAAATGCAAATAAAATTGTTTTTCTTCTCCCAGCTTATACACTGAGAGCAGCATGCATGGGGAAAAAAACAAGGCATTACTTTATGGTGATGTGATTGGGCTGGGCTGAATGCTCTCATCTGTGTTAGGGACCAGCAGTCCATTTTCCTGACTCCAGGTTAAGTACAGCAAAAGACAGGAGGGAAGCCATTTTCTGGAAGCCTAGGATACTTGAGTCATACTAACTAACCCTTCACAGTTGCTCGCCCTCCCTTTCTTCTCCATCTGAGGACAGAAAGTTAAAGAAATATGTCTCTGACTTCAAGGGTTGTCCTTTTTCACGTTAGCAAGCATTCCTTGAGGGCTGTTTGCATGCAATGTTCTGCATTAGGCACTAGAAACCTAGTACGGAGAAATATATATATACACACACAAGCAAGGGGTATACTACTAGGCAGGATAGGATACGTGCCCAAAGTGGGATACTGGGGAGCCTCAGTTTGTTTCAGTTTAACAACCTCTTAGCTGAGTTAATGTTCTATGGTAAAATCTCTTCGAGGAAGGAATAGTTAATTCTGCCTGGGATTCCTGTTAATCTCCCTGAACTTGAAAAGCATTTAGAAGTTCAAAAGGTAGTACTAGCGTGGGCAGATGGGGGCTCTAACGGAAAGGAGTAGTATCTCAGGATATTTTACTGGAAGAATGTGTTTGTATAAAAATAAGATACAGATATAAAAAAAGTAATTTTTTCAAAAGTAATTACCCTACCTCTCAATGCAAGCCTACCCAGCTTTGCTCATATTCAGATATCTTGCCTAGTTATCTATGTTATACATCTCTTCTGCCCCTACCTCAACATGACTCCATTTATTCACAGCCTGGTACAATACATCACCTTCTAAGAAAGCAAGTTGTATTCTCTCATATCAGAGTTAGAAAGGATGTCCAGGGAGCACTTAGAGATCTGTTTTCCCAATTTCCATGGTATATCTTAAAACAACAAAGCTCTCCTTTGTACTGCTTCATGTATGAAATTGCTATCTTTATGCCATGTTATTTTCATTGCACATCATTAGGAATGCCATGTCCGAATAGTTCTTCTAAGCCATTAAATGTTTCAGGGCATCTGCATTTCCTAGGGTGCCAATCAGAAAGCTACTGTGAATCTGCCAAGACCATCTCTCTTGCTGAAATGATCTTTCTTGTTTATACATAAGCTTCTAGTACCATCCCACCCCCTCCACTCATTACTGTTTATAGAAACGATAGCATTGCAGTTGGTGTCACTGATTGCCTACGTTGCTGCTTCAATGAAGCCAGCTGGGATTCGATTGCATGGTCTTTAAATAAAACTTAGTGGCACAAAATGAATCTCTTTTTTGAGGGGAGGGGTGTTGTTGCTAGCTGGATGGTTCTCTAAAGCACTAATTATTGCGTGACTTGGAGGAACTTGAGAATCAGTAGATCGCCATGTTGGCTCAGTGTCTGACCTTGGCACTAAGGAAATTGTGAGTAGATGAAGCCGTTCTCAAAATGATAGTTATAAACTCCTTACCCACACCCCATCGTAGCACTCTGTACATAACTCAGTGATTGGAGATAGCCCATGTGCCTATGGGTCCAGCTACCCAAAGGCTAAAGCCAGAAGATTGATTGAGATCATGAATTCTGGCCAGCAGTTTTCTGTGACAGTCTGGTGACAGTCCTGTATTCACAGACAGCTCAGAAATAACCTGGAAATGGTGATAAACAGAGAGAAAAATTGGTGCTGCATTTTCTAAAACTGGTGCAGTAATAAAATGGAGGATATCAATCATGACTTTTGGACTTTTGACTCCCAAACTTCACTGTGTGTTAGGCAGGATTCCTCTTTATAGTTATATAATACAGATTAATAAACTAAGGCTTATCCTTAGATTTTTATGTCTATATACATTTATTTTTTTCTCACTAATCTGAATGTACATGTATGTGTCTATGTGACTCTGTGTGTGTGTGTGTGTGTGTGTGTGTGTGTGTGTGTATCTTTAATTAAATGCATTCGAAATTGTTAATGGCAATTACCTTTATGGAGTTTGATGGCAGACACTTGCTTTATGCATTAAATATTTCTATATAATTTGAATTATGAAAATGTGTTCCTTTTATAATAAAAGTGAGTGATATATATTTCAGAGTATACAGTTTTCTGCTCACAGCAGTAAACTTTGAAAATGTAAACTCTGTAAAATAAGAAAATCAAAACCACAACCTCAATATAATCTCTGCACTCTTTGTGTGTGAATTTTTAAAATGTTATCACAGTTATGTGCTTCATTTGTTTCTTTTCTTGTGATCTTAAATAATTACTCTAAATATGGAAATACATATTGAAATGTTTGGAAAACACTCTTTTTCCAGAAGGAATTATAAGAAACTGTTAATAGTGGTTAGTTGGAGAGAGAAACTTTTGGGGCAGAAAAAAAGGTAGGCTTCCTTTTTTTTAGCTTTGTGTGTTTCTAATGATTTGTACATATTGACTCTGTGTGTGTGTGTGTGTATGTGTGTGTGTGTGTGTGTATAACGTGTGTGTGTGTGTATACACATATATACGTATGTATGTCAGGATATAGCTGGATGGGAAACTGTGGATCATTTTGTATTTTCTTTTTATTTGTTACTTATCTGCATTAAAAATACTAGTAGACATGTCGATTTACAAAATATTCTTCTAATGATTTTAAATTACTTAATTGAATGACATTACATGTCTGTGCTACAATTATCATTTACCTCCTGTTTTTGGATATTTAGATTACATCCATTTTTCTCTGCCTTTACATTTTTTGACTAATACCCTTGGGTAGAGATCTTTGTGTGTGGTGGGCTTAGGGGATGGCATTTATGATAACTTTTCTATCTCCTCTTTACAGTTACCTCCTTCCTTAATCTTGAGTTCAAAATGGTTGAGAAAATAGACAAAGTTGTCAAACAGATGGCTATTAAACATGTTTGCTTTTTTACTGGATTGCTGGAATATTGGCTTAGAGAATGGTCAAAATTGGATTTAGCACCTTTCTCCCCAAACTAAATATTGACATATGCAACTCACCAGAGGGAAGATTTGGGTCTGTGGAACAGGCCTGCTGAGAAATCCAACCTTACCTCTGTTGAGCCTCACTAGTGGAATCAGAGAGATTTGGATTTGATGTTTACCTCTAGAGACACATGTGGATCCTGACCTACTTGTGCCCACCCAGCAGCTCAGAATGTGTCCAGCCTGCGGGCAGGCAGATCCACAAAGAGGGAGGCGGGGAGGACCCACAACAAGCTAAATTTCACCTGCCCCATTTTTTTCTCTCTCTAATCTCACCATTCACATAAGGTTTTCCTCTTTCCTGGAAAGGAATGAGAAGGGTGGCTGGAAGGTCAGAGACTCTCTTGCCATATGTTGGAAAAGGCAGAAGTGGCTCTTCTGTGGACCAAGAAGTAAGCATGTGAAGTGGGAGCAAAACTTTACTCTTACAATGTGTAATTTTCAAAAGCACAGCTACTTTTAAGGTATTGATATGCTGTTCTCCAGTAACTTACACTTCTAACAGTATAATATTCTCCTGGCTTTGTGGGACTGTGGGTGAGTTTCTTGGTCTCCCTGTGCCTCAAACGTAAAATGGGGCTTGATGATAGTGCTTAGGTTATAGAGTTGTTCTGAAGGTTAAATGCATTAATGTCGGTAAGGTTCTTCGCCTATGAAATCCCAAGCAAGTGGTCAGTGCATGGGGTTTTCTGCTCTTCTTTTTCTTGCTTTTCATCCCTCCTGGTGGGATAAAATACAAAGTGCATGCTGTTAGTGTGTGATTTATCCCATCTTATTCTGTCTTTTAAGGTAAAAAAAAAAATGTACAGCATACCAAAGTTAAGAATATACTTAAAATTTTAATATGTATGTTTACATTTTCTTTGTTGCTTAAGACAGGCCTTTTTTTTTTCAGGTAAAAGCAATAAGAATCTGTATCTAGCCAATTTCATTTGTGAAGATCTCAGTTTATTTCCTCAAAACAAATAATCACCATAATATCCACAGCATTAAGAATAATTCTGAATTTTATTTCATTGATAGAAACAAATGTAAAATGGTATTAATGGAGTAATTTGCCTATAAGAGGTAATTTGGATGGTACTCTCTTCAGCGACTTTTGATAACTGAATTTCTGGAATTAATCATAGTTACACTAACTTTGTTCTTTTTTTTCTGTAAAAATTGTATCACATTTTAATTTATTTTTTGTTTAAAAAATTTTTAATGTGAAATTTATTGTCAAATTGGTTTCCGTATAACACCCAGTGCTCATCCCAACGGGTGCCCCCCTCAATGCCCATCACCCACTTTCCCCTCTCCCCTACCCCCACATCAACCCTCAGTTTGTTCTCACTATTTAAGAGTCTCTAATGGTTTGCCTCCTTCCCTCTCTGTAACTTTATTTTTTCCCCTTCCCCTCCCCGATGGTCTTCTGTTAAGTTTCTCAGGATCCACATACGAGTGAAAACATATGGTATCTGTCTTTCTCTGTATGACTTATTTCACTTAGCATAACACTCTCCAGTTCCATCCACGTTGCTACAAAAGGCCATATTTCATTCTTCCTCATTGCCAAGTACTATTCCATTGTGTATATAAACCACAATTTCTTTATCCATTCATCGGTTGATGGACATTTAGGCTCTTTCCATAATTTGGCTATTGTTGAAAGTGCTGCTTTAAATTTTTTTTTTTTCAACGTTTATTTATTATTTTTGCGACAGAGAGAGACAGAGCATGAACGGGGGAGGGGCAGAGAGAGGGAGACACAGAATCGGAAACAGGCTCCAGGCTCTGAGCCATCAGCCCAGAGCCTGACGCGGGGCTCGAACTCCCGGACCGCGAGATCGTGACCTGGCTGAAGTCGGACGCCTAACCGACTGCGCCACCCAGGCGCCCCTGAAAGTGCTGCTTTAAACATTGGAACAAGTGCCCCTATGCATCAGCACTCCTGTATCCCTTGGGTAAATCCCTAGCAGTGCTATTGCTGGGTCATAGGATAGATCTATAATTTTGTTCTTGATAGTTCATAATACTCAAGTTTCAATTCTCTCTTATGTAGGTAGAGTATTTAGATGATCAAGACAGGAGGAAACCCAAAGTTATGTTAAATTTTAACCTTGTAGAATCACTGTAACTGAAAAACATTTTGAGCTCCTCAGGACTAAAACATAAATTAACTTTGATTTTCAAGTCTTGACAGCAAGTCTCATTTAGTAGATTGCTGATTTTCCATTCCTTGCCAACTAATTTCTAGGAAAACTAAAGATCATTTACACATTTACACAAGTCTGTCCTGGGATACAGGAGCTTTGTCACTCTCCTCTTTCAGTCTTATAGTAAACCAGATGGTGGATCTTCAGAATAATTTACTAAAGGGGTGCCTGGGTACCTAAGGAGGGTGAGCGTCTGACTTCAGCTCAGGTCATGATCTCAAAGTTCGTGAGTTCAAACCCCGCATCAGGCTCTGTCCTGACAGCTCAGAGCCTGGAGCCTGCCTCAGTTTCTGTGTCTCCCCCTCTCTCTGCCCCTCCCCCACTTGCACTCTGTCTCTCTCTCTCAAAAATGAATGGACATTTAAAAAAATTTACAAAAAGAATTAATTTACTGAATACCAGAGGTGTACCACAGGGCAGGAAATGGAAATGTAAAGACAGATATTAGCTGTCACTGCTCCTAGAGTACACAGGCCATGTCCTTGTCTAAGAGAGCCTCCTGGTCATCTCCAGCCTATTTCTGCATTATAGATATTCTTTGTTTCCTTCAGAATTAGGAATGGTTTTTTCAGGTTCCAGAGACACAGTGAGGTTATTCCTGTTCCCATTCCAAGGTTCATTGCTTTTCTGATGGCAGGATGACTGGCAGTGGAACATCTATGTCCTTTCAGAGAAACACACTTCCAGCACAGAATATGGTCTGGTCACTCCTGGTTTAGAAGAGGCAATCATGGTAGTAGCCTGTACATGTCTAAGTGTTTGAGTTATTCCATTTTAAATACTACCAGATGAGGAATGCTAAGTGTATGGCCCATGGAGCATTGTACCTTTCCTCCATCTTCCTTTCAAAGTAGATTGCAAAAGGGCTTAGTCTGGCATGCTCTTCTTGCTATGATCTCTTCCACAAACCCTTGGGCCAAATAAGACAAGCCTTTTAAGGATAAGCAAAGATTTTCCAATAGGGAAGCCTAAATGTAGAGAAAAGTTCTTTATGAACTTGGTTCTGCTCAAAATATATCAAATTTAAATTACTAAACAGAGTAGTTAACATCTTAGATGGAAAGATCTGCTTCAGTGGTTGGAGAGGTTTTACAGCAACAGAAACTAGATATTGACTTATACTGGTATAATGAGAAAGTCTTGAAAGGTAGTCCCTCTGAAAATAAAGGAGTTTCTATGATAAGGGGAAATTCTATTTTTTTAAAAAGTTTACTTATTTATTTTGAGAGAGAAAGAGAAAATGCATGAGTTGGGGGGGGGGGCAGAGAGAGAGAGAGGGAGAGAGAATCCCAAGCAGGCTCTGCACTGTCGGCACAGAGACCGATATGGGGCTGGAATTCAGGAATTTTGAGATCACGACCTGAGGCGAAGTGAGACACTTAACCAACTGAGCCACCCAGGTGCCCCTGGGGAAATTCCAAGTTTCATCCTATGGGGCAAAAGCTACTAACACTCCCCAAATTGTTATTTATCTAGTTAAAAGAATTTTAACGTTGTCTTATTGGCTACCCCATTTCTTGGAGAGTTGGGTATTTTAGGTTTGTCAAAGACATTATGGAGCATCACTTCATTTATATATTAATTCAGCCAGCATTTACTGAGA
Source organism: Puma concolor (assembly GCF_028749965.1). Taxonomy (NCBI): domain Eukaryota; kingdom Metazoa; phylum Chordata; class Mammalia; order Carnivora; family Felidae; genus Puma; species Puma concolor. The sequence goes on along the minus strand of NC_141675.1, from coordinate 83,705,164 downwards.
CCCATACTACAAGTCAAGCTATGGGCCTTGCATGAATCCTTTTCTAAGATAACTTATACTTTGATAAGGGAGATAACACGTGAGCATAAATAATCCAAATTAAGGTATTAATTGTGTCCAAAGTGTGTCATTCTTAGTTACCATTGTCATTATTCTGCAAGGTACTATTGTGTTTGTAGCAGAGATAAATTCTCCCCAGTGTTCTTGTTTTTAGGTTACCTTCTCTGATAATTATTATTTGCTGTATGATTATTTGCCACATGCTCAGTTCAAGTTCTAGTTGAATAGATTGGTTGTTAATTTGTTTTCATCGTTCTAAGCTGGAAATATTTTGCTGTAGTTAGCAGTAGGCAACTAGCCTTGGGTGAATCACCATTTCAGTTTTGTTTTCCAAAATGCAATACTATGGATTCCATTACCTCACCTGGAAATGATGTTCATGGCTTTGGAGTTGGGGGGAGGCACAAGAAGGAATAAAAGATGTAATATATGTAGTTTGTTTTTAAAGTTAAAATACAGAAATGACCACTGATTAATATAACACACACTAATATGCCCAAGATTCAAGATGAACAAATTATTCACATTATGCCTTTTGTATTTCAGATATTTAAAAAAAATTAATGTTTGTTCATTTTTTTGAGAGAGAGAGAGAGAGAATGCATAGGAGGGGCAGAGAGAGAGGGAGACACAGAATCTGAAGCAGGCTCTGGGCTCTGAGCTGTCAGCACAGAGCCCGATGTGGGGCTCTAAACCATGACCTGGGAGATCATCACCTGAGCCTAAGTTGGACGCTTACCCTACTGAGCCACCCAGGTGCCCAAAATATTTTTAAAATAAAGGAGTCAAATATTTATTACTGATAAAATTTCTTAGAATTGTCCCCAGCTTCATTCCAGAGTCTCTTCTTCCCTCAGGTGTGAAACTAAAGTGACTATAGTATGTGTCCCTCTAGTCCATGTATTTATATTCTTTTAAAAAAAGCCTTTTTAATGCTTATTTATTTTGGTGACAGAGAGACAGAATGTGAGCAGGGGAGGGAGACACAGAATCTGAAGCAGGCTTCAGACTCTGAACTGTCAACACAGAGCCCAACGCGGGGCTCGAACTCACGAACTGTGAGTCAGACGCTCAACCGACTGAGCCACCCAGGCGCCCCTGTATTTATATTCTTAATACATGTCAGGTATGACACTGTTTTGAGAGTTTCCAAAATGTATATAAATGGTCTTGAACTGTATTTAACCTCTCTTCATCTTATTTTTTCACTCAGTTTTGTGTTTTTGAAATTCATCTCTGTTAATTGAGATTCATCAAGTTCAGAAACATGTAGCCTGGTATAGGGGAGTCTACTGAAGTGACTGAGAACACAAACTGTTGAGCCAGGTTGCCTGGGTTTGACTTGGCTCTGGGACTTACTAGTCATGTGACCTTGGAAAAGTTTCTTGACCCCTCTAGGGCTTCAATGTCCTCATTTGTAAAATGGTAATAACAATAGCACCTACCTTATCGAGATGTGGTGAGGAGTAAAATGGATTAATATATATGAAACTTTTAGAATATATGAAACAAACCTATGTGTCCAGGGCTTGCTTCCTCTCAGAGGCAATTGGGCATTGAGTGGTGCCCAATGGGAAGCCACCGAAGCTGGAGAGGTTAGTGAGTCAGTAAGAAATAATAGTCTTCTGACCAAGGCTGCTGTTCAGTGGAGTATCATCAAATGAGTTTGCAGCATCTGCTGAAATTGCCGTATTATTTTGGGGTTTGGTTTATTGTATCAATGAGACTGCAGGAACGATGGAGAATGGTGTGAAGTCCAATTCCATTTCCCCTTGGTTGTAAGCTGCACCCTCTCCTTCCCTCTCTCCAGCGTTGTAAATAGGTGCACTTGGTCATCTCTCCTTTTGAATTGAGAGGGAGTGGCTTCTCGTTGAGCTGGAACTAGAATGAGTGCTAGACACTGAAGCAAATCCCTCTAGAGGTTTAAAAGGAAAAATAAGTGAAAGACTGGATGGAGCGGAGACTGTCCAATGACTTCAGATCTGTGTCAGTTCTACTTTCCAAGCCACCTGGGCCTCCTTAGCACGTTCCTTATAGCTGAAAATAACCAGCTTCCTCAAAAAGATGGAAGGGCACTTCTAAGACAGATATTAAGACTGAAATAAGGCTTTGTTGTGATTGCTTTCCCCACCTCACGAAGCTTCTTAGCATGACCAAATACCAGTGATTCTAATGAACCTTGATGTCATTATCACAGTGCAGATACTAGGATCCAAGCATAATTCCTGTTTTGTAATCTTCTAACGGAGAGGGGCCAATTATTATATTATCCATAGAGCATAGTGATTCAAAATGTAGAATCATAATATTTGGTCCCTAGCCACAACCGTAGGAATTGAATACACACTTTTATGTGGCAAATGAAGAAACAGGCCCAGAAAACTTGAGACAGTTGTTCAGAACCCCATGTCTATATAAAGTAGACTTTGGATATTGTACTTAGTATACTTAGGATTTAGACACTAATTTGGAGTCTGTTTCTTTCATTCAGTCATTTCTTGATCTTAGGCAAGTTTCTTAACCTCTGAGCCTCAAAATCCATATCTCTAAGGTAGGAATAATCATCTTCTCCTCCATCAGAGCAGTGCTAGATGAAACAGTATGTATGCAAAGTGGCAAAATCTAAAAAGCATAATATAGATATAACTTATTTATTATTACTACTGCTATTATATTTGATGCATCTACGATACAAGGCTGTATTGGAGATAAAATGAAGCTCCATTTTATATTGTCGTGGAGAGGGTGTTAATGGCAGAGGCCAGTTTTATCAACATGAAATTTATAGCTGATTTGGAATAAGAATTATATCTTCCAATAACTATCACATCTTGTTGCACACAAAGTTTTGTGGTGTACCCTATTATAATGCTGCTCAAAGAGGATGCTGTTGCCAACAGCAGTATCGAACCTTTTCCTTTTGCATTATGAAGTGGGACATCATGATAGAGGTTAGGGCATTTTGTTGATTTAATCTTTAAATTCTTTTTACTGATGACTAATAACTAAAGTCTTGCATAGGGTGTGGAAATATGCAGGCGAACTTCTATTATTGAAGGCTTGCGTCACTTCGTTCTCGGTCAATGGTGAGCAAATATAAACTGTATTAGAGTTTAATTCCTGGAATCTACAGGCACTTTTGTCTATGAGGCAGAGGGAACAAATGAGCTACTTTTAGGATTATTAAGCACATTAATGAACAGGAGGTTCTAGTAAAAATAACTTAGCACAGGCAGAAGGAAATAGTAAAAACTTATATAAGCACTAGCAAGCAGACACATTTTAGACACAATTGGGTTCCTAGTTTCTGTGTGGCAGGGGCATATAGAGCTACATCAACTCTTGCCCCAAGGAATTAACAGTATGGAAAAGGGGGAAAAAAGATATAAGATTAAAAAGATATAAAAAAGACATCTACAAGGGTAGGTGCTAGACTAAAGAAGGAACAACTTCTCTTGGAGGCAGAGAGAGATGAGAGCAGCTCCCTCTGCTTGGTGTGTATGTGTGTGTGTGTGCATGTGTGTGTGTGTGTGTGTGTGTGTGTGTATGTGTGTGTGTAGTCAGAGAGGCTTATGTGGGAAGGAGTGTGCTACCTAAGTTGCATTTTAAAGAATAAATAGGCATCCATGCCGCATAGGAAATGATGAGGAAGGGCATTTTGGGTAAAGGGGAAAATATGCACTAAGGCATGGGGCCAAGAAAGAGCATGTGTTTCAGGCTAAATTTGCTCATTCTTTCACTCATTTATTGGTGGGCTACTCTTCACCAGGTAGTGTTCTAATTGCTGAGGATTCAGTGGTGAGCAAAACAATGTCTATTTTAAGAGCTTTCTTCCTGGTGCAGAAGGAAACTAATAAATAAATAAACAACAGCATGCATATAATATCATGTCAGGTGGTGGTAAGTGCTATAAAGAGAAATAGATGTGTTAAGAGGATAGAGAGTGAAAGAAAAATCTCTTTAGACACGGTAGTCTTCTCTGAGGGAGTGGCTTTTGAAGGGAGTAAGCCTTGAAACTTCCTCTAGCTGGAAGGAACAACAAGTGCAAAGGTCCCAAAGCAGGAATAGGTTTGAAATATTAAAAAAGGAGCAAGGATGGCAGTGTGGTCAGAGGAAAGTGAGGAAAAAATGGTAGGAAAGGAGATTGTTTCTGGCCTTGTGGGCTGTGACAAATATTTTGGAATTTATTTTGAGGATTATGGAAAGTCGTGAAAGAGTTTTGAACAGGGGTGTGATAAGCCATTTACATTTTAAATAGATCACTCTGACTACAGTATGAAAATAGACTGTATCAGGGAGACTATTTAGGAAACTATTACAGTATTTCTGGTGAGAGGCTTGGAATAGTCATAATGTGTTAGGTGGTAAGACTTGGTCTGATTTGAGATATATTTTGAGATAGAGCTGATAGGATTTGCTAATTGATTGAGAGAAAAAGACAAGTCAAAGGTGGCTCAAGTAATTATGCCTGAGCAACTAGGTGAAGAGAGATCTTTGAGCTGGGAAACAAGGGTAGAATTGCTTTGGTGGATAAACTCGAGTGCTCTGTTTTGAATACCTGAAATATTACATAGAAGTGGAGTAGAAACATTGAGTTGAAAGAGAAACATCTGGAATTTAGGGGAGTCCATGGCCTGAGAGATGAGGCGTGATTCATCAGCATATAAGTGGTATTTAAAACCCCAGAACTGTGTTCAGTCACATAAGGAGTTAGTGTTGATATGAAAAGAAGAGATTTAAGGACTAAGCCTGAGGTTCTCCTATATTTATTTAGCCATTAGGAGCTAAATGCTACTAAAGAGACTCCAAAGGAGAAGCTTGAGCTGTGCAGGAAATTCAGAACAGTGCGACAATAGGAGTTAAGCGAAAAAAGTGGCGAGAAGGAAGGACCAGCTGGGTCACAGGCTGATGAGAGATCCATAGTTAGTAGATTGTGAATGGATCTTCAGATTGGTAAATGTGGGGGTGGGGGGCAGTCATTGCTCACCTGGGTGAGCTGTTTCAGTGGAGACATGGGTATGAAAGTCTGTTTGGAATGGATTAGAAGTAGAGACAATGGATATAATGGTTACCAAAAAAAAATCTTTGCAGGATTTTTTGTGTAGTAAGAGTAAAGTTGTACAGGAAGGTCAGGGAATGTGGGATCATCAGAACATCGTTTTTTGAGAAATATTTATATGCTGATGAGAAGGATTGACTGGAAAAGGAGAGAGATGGGATTATTGCAAGAGGAAGTGGCCTCCCCTTGTTAACAAATTCCGGGCTTGGACCAGCTATATCCTTTCTTGTCAGAAAGGTCCCGTGTGCTCATATTTTTAAAGAGCTTCCCACTGATTGCAGGGTAGAGCTAGATTTGAGAACTTTTGTTTTAGGCAATGCTGTGCATTTTACAGTGGTTTCAAGAGTCCATTGACTTGGGGTGGCAGAAGATGGGGCTATAAATTTAGACTTTTTATAAATCTTTAATCTCTTAGCTTTGGTTTTTCTTGTTTTTGGATTTCTCCTCCTAAGAAAGCTAGCATTTGTGACTGGAGGCTGCTAATGGTTTTTGGAGCCCATGTGGTTTCTCTACAGGGCTATGAATGGAAGTGTCTGGTTCTCACAGTTTGTGATTTTAAGCAAATAGTTACTTATTGAAAAAGTGACGGCCATATGCTTTCCTCTCTTGTAGGAATACACAGAAATAGCCATAAAACTGCCGAATCTAGCACAAACATGTTCCAGAAATTGGGTCAAAGTGGATCATTAAGATTTACACCTGATATATTGAGTCTTAGTATCCAGTTAGGTGCTCAGACACTTGATTATTTAAAGTGAATAATAGTGTGAAGGGAGATTGGATCTCAAATCCAAAGGCTCTGTAATTTACACACTATGTGAGTTTTGGCAAGTTTTGTGCATGCATATGAAGTGAAGCATGCTAATCTTTCCCTGGCTGTGTCTTAGAGTTATGAAGATCAAATGAGTGAAAAACATTTTATGGTTGTTGAAGACTTACAGATGTGTGTGTGTGTGTCTGTATGTATACATATATATGTATGTATATATAATGTATATACATAGTTTTCATGTGAATTGTGGAAAACAGTTTTTATAAACACACTTTCATACTGCATGACACAAATGTCTTGGAAAATAGATTATTCACAGTCCACCACCAATTGTGACGCAAAGTGAGGCTGATTAAAACATGTATGTATGTGTCTACAAATACATTGTTTAGTGTTATTTTTATTATATTTCCTCAGAGATCAGGATAATTTTTGGATTGTGATTATGTGAGAGGGAATAGAATGATACAGCAGGCTGTACTATTATACCCCATGCTGGTCACATAACGCTTGGAGGTGGGAAGGGGGAGATTATATCTGGTTGTGGAAAGCATGCTTCCCAAGAAATATTATTACATTAGAGTACATCTAGGAAATGATGACCAGGATATTACTAGGATTTGAAATCATGACTTATAAGGAGCAGATGAGGGCCATAAAGATGTTTAGCCTAGAGAAGAAAGCAGAGATTGAAGGAGAATTTAGTATTCCAGGAATTTCAAGGAAGTGCAAGCAGGTTTGACAGACTGAGTTTGAAAGGCAGCTCTAGGCTGAAGTACAACGGAAGTACAAGACTGCCACCGTAGAGAACACACAATGAATGCTATGGCAGCTTATGACTTTCCAGTTACTGTGATCGTACAAGAAGATGCTTGACTGTTGAGGTATTGCAGAGGGATTCAAAGGAGGGGAACCTAGGTGGCTCAGTCAGTTAAGCCTCTGACTCTCGGTTTTCTAGCTCTAATGCTCTGTGTCAAATCTAAGACTTTATGTGAGGAAGAGCTAGTGAATTTTCTGAGGTTTGGGGAGAGGTTAGAGGGAAAAAGACACGTGAGATGGTAGGTTGTGCTACGCAGTATAAAGGGTTTGGGTTGAGTCCAGAAGGTGCTGAGGAATATAAAACTTCTCTGTTCAATTCTGAAGTCTTCAGGTAAATTCCTGGGTGCGTATTGTCCGGTTGTCCTGTTCTGATCCAGGAGGTCAGAGCAGTGTCATTGGTGTGTAGCTTGATTTCTTCTAAATGACAGGGAAAATTTCAGCCTCTGAGGCCTCTTCATATCCTCCTTCAGGAGTAAAATTCACTGTAAAATAATAAGGCCCTTTAACACATAGCTCTGAATAAGTGGATACACTGAGTAGAAGAAGCACCAATGTAATTTATGGGCCCACCTAGGTAACAAGAAGTCCACTTGACATACTTAACAGCTAACTGTGCTCCTAATGCAGAATTAATGTTTCATTTTTTAAAAAAAATTTTATTTATTTAGTTTTGAGAGAGAGAAAATGAGAGAGAGAGAGAGAGAGAGAGAGAGAGAGAGAGAGCAGGGGAGGGGCAGAGAAAGACAGGGAGAAAGCGAATCCCAAGCAGGCCCTGCGCTGTCAGCACAGAGCCCGACATGGGGCTCGGGCTCACAAACTGTTAGATCATGACCTGAGCCCAGATCAAGAGGCAGATGCTTAACTGACTGAGCCACCCAGGTGCCCCTGAGCTGGAGTCTTTAATTCTAATGAACTAATGGTTTTCTGGAATAGCGCTTTCTGAACAATGCACATGGTTGGTGTCTTCCACTCCTAAGCAGCCTTTCATTTCACTCTAATATGTTGTAATAATTTATATTTTATAGGCAAGCCATGTTTATGATGTGAAAAAGATGAACAAATACTAGATAATAAAGGACAAAACCTCTATGATGTATGGTGCTTTTGAGTTTAAAAAACACTCATGTGTGAGGCACCTGGGTGGCTCAGTTGGTTGTGCGTCCGACTTCGGCTTAGGTCATGATCTCACAGTTTGTGGGTTCGAGCCCTGCATCAGGCTCTGTGCTGACTGCTTGCTCAGAGCCTGGAGGCTGCTTCAGACTCTGTGTCTCCTTCTCTCTCTGCCCCTCCCCTGCTCATGCTTTGTCTCACTCTGTTTCTCAAAACTAAATAAATGTAAAAAAAATTTTTTTAAAAACACTCATGTGTATCAACTGTCTTGGGACACATTGCACTTCCATGAAGTAAACATTATTTTTCCCATATTTCAGGTGAGGAAACTGAGGATCTCAGAGGTAAAGTTATCAGTGTAAATTTCCATGGTTTAAATGGATATCAAGTGAAGACTTAAAAGTTGTTATATTTTTAATCCAGTGAATCTTACACTATGCTACACCTGCCTTCAGAATTTCAAGTTTTCATATTATTAGATTATGAAGACTCAAAAACATGAACAACTGATCTTTGGTGCACATATTTCGTAGGAAGCTGTTTTGAATTAAAATTCCCTCCAAAGATATTTCCTGACTTAATTTGTACATTGCAGTATGAGATGACACAGATGTGAACCTTGCCTTCAGGGAGACTACAGTCTTATGGAGGTAGGGGAAGTTACAGATACAAACACCTGTGTAACAAGCAGTCAGGGATATGTGTTATAAGGTAGGCACAGACAAAATTCTAGGGAGGAATAAGAAAAAGATCAAATTGAAATGAAGAAGAAATCAGAGAAAGCGTTATGGGAGAAATGTGATTATGTTAATGATTCTTTTTTGACATAGGTAAACTTTGCTTTTAAAACCTTTTGACTTAAGTATTCTATATAGAGAAATACACAAATTGCACATTTATAGCTTGGTATAATTTCACAAGGTGAACACACCCAAGTAACCATCACATAGATTAGAAACAACACTGCCAGCATCCTGGTGACTCTCCTTCCAGTCACTACTTCCCCAAGGGCAGCAGTTACCTTGTTCTGACACTATAGTTTGCCTGTTTTAAAACTATGTTAAAACTTACATGTGTAAGAGTATTCATAACATTGCATGTGGCTCCAGTTGTAGTTTGCTCATTTTTATTGCTGTAAATATACCACACATCTATTATCCATTCGACTATTCATGGATATTTGGGTTGTTTCCAATGTGTAGTCATTGTGACTAGTGCTACTGTGAACAATCTTGTACCTTTCATTTTGTGAATGTATCTATGCATTTCTGTTGGGACTAATCCTAGGAGTGGATTTTCTGAGTTATGGAATATGCCTATGCTAACATAATGTTTGATGAGGAGAAGTAAGGATGGCAAAGGATTTCACTGGTGGAGGAGGAATCACTTACAAAGACCCATGATAGACCCCAGAGAGAATTCAAAGAATAATGAGCAGCTTAGGTGGCAGGAATATACTGTGTTTGAAAGTTACAGTGGAATGTAGATTTGGAGAGAGAGAAAAGGAAAAAGGGAAGAGTTTTGAGAATGCCTGAGCTATTTTACAGAAAGATAATTGTATTAGAAAGGCATTCGGCTGCAAGTCACCAAAGTCTTCAGAAAGTGTCTTGATCAGATGGATTGATTTTTCTCAAATACCAAGCTGTCTGGCAATAGGCATGTTGCTGGCTTTCACTCAAAAGTCAGCAATGCCATCCAGGATCTAGGATCTAGGATCCAGGATTTTTTTTACTGCGACATTCTTAGCATGTTACCATTCATATTCTTACTTGTTGCTTTACAGTCTCAAGATAGTTGCTATAGCTCTAGATATCAAGTTGGAATTCAAAGCAAAGAGTAACTGTGATACCAGACATATTAGTCTTTCATTAAGAGAGTAAAAGTTTCCCAAACATCTCCCCAAAGATTTCCTCCCAAGTCTCATTTGCAAAAGTGGGTGATGCCTAGCTGAAAGTGAGGCTGGTAAATTGGGGCATAAAATTATTAAGACTGGCTCATATTAATTGCCATCCATTGCCTGCATCTAAGCGTATTGTTGCCCCAATGAACAATGGAGCCGTCTTTGCAAAGAAGAAAAGGAAATGGATGTTAAATAGGCAGTTAAGTGGGCCTTCCATAGTAATGGTGGCCTCAAAGTGAAGAACAGGTCAGGGGAAAGGATTTTATGTAATGTACAAATTTATATTCACATAAGAAAATTGGGAATTTTTATAGAGAAAGTAACATATCATTCCATTAGACAATTTACAACTCACTGGAGCTTTTTACTATTACTCTTTTGTTGTTGTTGTTGTTGTTGTTGTTGTTGTTGTTGTAAATGAGATGATGTGGTTAAAAAAAAATGAGATACTATCTCTTAAAGGCAGCTTGCCCTAGCAAATTATCAGTTGCATAAAGTGACTTTTTACCAGATTTTCTGGAATAAAATGAAACCAACAAGCATACAAGCGTCGTGAGCTGCTGCAATTACAAGTGGAGTGGTGTAAAGAGATTTCCATGATGCATAAATTAAAACATCCCATCATAAGGCTAACAGATCCAAAATAACCTCAATTTGGTCCTTCATGTGACTATTTCTATCTCAAACCTGCAGTTGTTGATTTCTGACAAATTAATTTGTCATGAAGTCAGTTGAGTTGGTGCATAGAAGGACAGAACATTGATTTATGTCTTTCAAAAACTCATATGCATTGCCCTAATGGGAGAAAAATGGTCATAGGAATTTCTTTTTGTTTTAAGCAAGTCTTGGAAATCAGATCAGTCAATAAATTCCATTTCCTGACAATTTATTCTCTACCAGCAGCAAAATAAGGTGCTTATTCAATTAAGGTTCGCAAAACATATTTCTGTCTCTAGTGGTTGTTTGTTTATTATCTTGTTTGGTGTTATGGCAGCATTACTACCTTAGCAAGGGTTAAAGTCTTCTGTATTGAGAAGAACTAAAGAGAAAGAACAGACTCACAACTGTGTCATCTCCAGTGTGATATTGATAAAGGCAGTGCTAATGGACTGATTGATGTCATAGTGAATGTGATGAATATTCTGTCCTAGAAGTTTTACCCAGGAAGAGGAAAAGAGGGAAGGAATGTGAGTGTAGTTGAAAGATTCAGTTCAGACTTGAGCTCAGCAACATTTGGGTAACTCTGTTTTCATATGTGATTAGTAGTGATGAGCAGAATGTTTCCATATTAGGGAACATTCCCTAGATTGTTTTACAATTTCATAATTATAGTGTCTGTTGGTCTGTTTCAAAACTATATGTAGAACCAGTAGAAATGTTGCTTTTATAAAGGATTCCTTGATGGACAAATTTAATTATTCTGAAAGATGTTATAGATTCAGAATATAAATAGAGTTACAGAAACAAGAGGTGATCTAAAAGCCTTAGATTTTTCTAAAAAGCAATTAATTATAGTTGAGTAATTGGGGGTATTGGAGAAGTGGTAGAATCTATAGTCTTATTATTTTGGATGTTTTGTCACAAAGTACAACCATGTTTTTTTCATTTTGTAGCCTCATATGTCCAAAGCACAATATTGGGCTGAGTGTACAATAGCCTGAAATTCACTCACTAATTCAACAGAATATTAACTGAGAAGCTTACAATGTGCCACTGCTCTAGGTCCTTGAGGTATAACAGTGGACAAGTTAAAATGTCTGATCTATTGCTCCTACATCCTTGTGGAAACATGTATTTTTCATCGCATTTTCACCTCTTCACCAAATCATTATGCTTTCTAAGCAGATGAAAGGAAAGGGATAAGACTAGAAACAGGCTTCAGTTAATCTCAACCCAACAGGTTGCATAGGGTATACAATATGAATTGTACATTCCTTACTTTTCAATTTACAATTAAATTATAAATAAAGCCCCTTTAGCAGTATGTATTTTGTCCTACAACACCTGATTGTACATACGGTTCAACATCCCTCAAAAGTCTCAACAGTGCCTTCAACAATAGATGGAAATAGTACAGATCTAAGTGTGAAGGTCTTCAGAATAAAGCCTGGTCACTTAGGTGACCTTGACATAGAACAGAAGCTGAGGACTAGGCTTTGGATGAACACGAACACAGGATAAGTTGGTATTTCATGTGTAGGGATGGTCTTGGAGAGACAAATGGACAAAGCACTGAGGTCAATAAATGAACAAAAGTCAGGTCTAGGAAAAAGATCTTTAGGCATAATCTATACCAAGGTTTTGAGTCAGCCTGAGGGACAGTTCCCAAGAGCTATGAATGTGGTCCCTGTAGTCCCCCGGAGGAGGTGACAGAATACATGTGTCTAGATACATCTAACAAGTGACAAAAACAAGTGAAGCCGGCCTGTTGTTAGGCAGTGGGGGAGAACTGTGACAAAAAGAAAATCACAGCATTTTCCAAATGGGGAAATGGAGCAGGAGCAGCTGCTACAGAGCTCCAGCCAATTGGTTCTAGGCAGGAATGCAGGCCCATTGTTACTGGAATCTCTAGAAATTAAAAAAAAAAATACACACACACACAATCCAGGTATTTTAGGTAAAATCCCATAATTTAATAATGTTAACATGTCAAGTTAAAGCATAAAAATCATAAAACACACTGCCTTGGTTCTGGTTCCTTTTAAGACAGTTTTTGTCCTGAGTGAGGGGGGCTACATCCTGTCCAACTAGGAGACTTTGAGGTTTCGTTAATGGAATATCTAGCTATTTTACCCACTTCAGCCTCATATTTTAAAATATAAACTAGATTATGTTTTCTACTGCTTGTACTCTTCAATGGCTTCCTATTCCAATTGGAATAAAGTAAACCTCCTAGTATGTCTTTTAAGGCCCTTGATGATGTCCCTTGCCTATCTCTGCAACCTGATCCCGTTATTCCCTATGTTCACTATTTCCCAGACACATTATTCTTCTACTTCCTACAACATGCCAAAATTTTCCCAGTTTAGAGGTTTATAGTGTTTTATTCTCTCTTCTGGAATAATTCCCTTTGCTATCCATGTCTACTCTTTGTTTAGATGTATCATTCTTTGTCTGGGGATCTTCAACAATATGTTTAAGATATGTCTAAGAGGCTCCCACTGATCATCTAGTCTCAATTGGTCCTCCACGTTATTCCATTTGTCATAGGACAGTCTTTATTTCCCTTGTACCATACACTGAATACACTTTGAATTTTTTTAAAATTGTTTTTAACGTTTAATTTAATTTTGAGAGACAGAGTGCACGTGGGGGAGGGGCAGAGAGAGACACACACACACAGAGTCCAAAGCTCTGAGCTATCAGCACATAGCCTGATGCGGGGCTCAAACCCATGAACTGTGAGATCATAACCTCAGTCGAAGTAGGAAGCTTAACTGACTGAGCCACCAAGGTGTCCCTACAATTTGAATTTTTTACATAAAATGATTTGTTCATATGTTAATTATCCGTCTCACACATTTGACTGCAGTATCTCTGAGGATAGGGAGCTGTCTATTTGATTACTAGTATAGCTTCAGTGGCCAACACAGTAAGCATTCAATAAACATGAATGAATGGATCATTGTACATAAGAGGATATGAAAAATTTGTTTCTTATGTCGATTTGGTGCTGAATTCTTTGGATCTAGATCTTCTAGAACATTATTTCTCAAAGGTAGGTAAGGTAGTCATCTCTTTTAATGAAAGACTGTATCAATGGCCATCCAGTGCAATTTAAATTATTTTTATCATGTATAATATGTATACATAAATCTTCTCTTGTTTATAGCTGTTATAAAATTGTAAAACTAGATAACTTACAAATTAAGTTGTAAACAAGTCTTATAAAAGTAGCTTAATTCAAATTAATAATATTTATTTAATATTATAGGTGATGTTTTAATGACATAAAATTGCTATAGTTCAGATGCAGTTCTATATTTAATGTTTCTGTGCTTTAATATCAATAATAATTATGCAGAGAATACCTTTTCACGTACATATATTGAACAGAATTAATAATTTATTGGTTTTGTTTGTTAATTTGAGGATATTTGGCCTCATACTTAATCAAACGTTTGCCTGTTAGAAATCCTAAATGTTAAATTTAATTACACGTCATTCTCAAATTACTTTCTTTCTCTTAAAAATAAAGTTAATAAGTCAACATTGCTGCAAAGTACATTAAAATGTTATGTGAACTAGTTGCTAGAATTGGAATAAGTCAACATTGCTGAAAGTTATGCGAACTAGTTGCTAGCATTGGGAACAGAGATATTTCTAACTGCAAATTTGCTGCTTATTCTTACCATGAATGAGTTGTTGGAGCAATGGTATGCTCGGAACTGGGCTTTCCATAATACACCTGCTGCAAATTGAATGTCTTCTTACTGCTGAGGCACAAGTACTGTTGAGTTTTCGAATGTCAGATGATTACTCCATTTTCCTCTGTTTCAACAACCACAGACAGTTGTTTATTAGATGCATGGTGATTTCATCTGGCCTTTACTTTGAGCGAAACATCATAATCAAAGCCAGAAATATTAGTTCCAAAATTTTGTGTCAACAATCAGTTATAAAGTCATCATCTAGATGCCCTGAATATATCTAGCTGCAAATATCTAGGTAAGCATACATACATATACAAACACATGTTTTTATATTTAAGATATTTGAGTGTATATATGTTTGTGTGTGGATACATAGACACCCCCTACCTAGCCCCTTACCTAATTTGAGAAACTGTATTAGAGGATCCAACTATGTTTCAACTCTCAAAAGCCTAGGCATTGACTAAGGAAGGTGAGGCTCCAGACTAAATTTGAAACTTGTAGGCTTAAAATAAAAATACAAATAAGATGAATCTCTCTCTAGTAGTGCATTTTTGTCTTTGAACTCAGTTCTGGTCTGGGGAAGGGTCACCAGTCTGGGTACACCATTCATATGGTTTTCTGGAATTGTGCTTCTCCTGAAGATGATAATCCTGTAAGTGCAATATGAATAGTGTCCCTGGAGTGGTGCAGTGTGGGCTTGTCCATTCAGCCATGGGAGAGTGCCTAACCTTCCATCCATCTCCGTGGCAACTGTCTTCTTCCATCTGGATAAACCTGCATTTTCCCCATTCTAACTTTCACAGCCAACTGTCACTGTGGTATTAGTTTATATGAGAATTCCCTATCATAGTGATATTTCCATTCTAAAAATTGATTCTTGCATATAATGAATATTTCTCATCATGGAGTAATGAAAGTAGAACAACAAACTGTTTCCATGGGGAGAAGTGACAGGTGGTCAGAATCACTTACATTTTATCTTATGGAAGCCTAGAGTGAAGGGTTTGTGTGGTGTTTCAGATTCAATATTTGTATAAGGTTTTAGAGTAAGTTCTAGATCAATAAAAATAATGTCTCTTTTTTTAGGGGAATAAAATGATCTCCTTTAGAGTAAAAGAACACCTGATGGTTGGAAGTTCTTTTGCATGGAAATCAGAATCTTTGCACCTCAGTGTAATGATGGAGAGTGCTCTCTCAGGGGCACACTTGTTTCTCACAGTATCAATTCTCTCCAAGATGCCCTTCGTCTCCAATTCAACAAGACCAAAATAGAGTTTGCCATCTTATCTACTCAACTAGGCCACCTGTGTGTATGTTTCATTTCTATTAAGGATATAATCAGTTCTCTAATCTTCTAGTCTCAAGTTCTTATTAAGGTTTACCTTAATACTTCACTTTATTTTCCTTTGCTATTGATAAATCACATATGATTAACACTTTTTTTTCCTTACAATGTGTATTATGCTACTAGTACTTTACAAAAATGTAACGGCTCCCTCATTTCTACAGTAAAAAGGCCAATGCCTTAAGCTTTGCACTTATTCATAGTTTGGCCTTATAACAATTCTTACTACATACTGCCATCCAGAATAGCCCATGTGATTGTTACATGGATTACTTTTCTGTCTTTGGCACATACAAAACTCATCTTTCTTCTAGGCTACTACTTATTTATATAATTCTCTACCTGGAATGCCTTTTAAGTCTTTCTCATTTAACCTAAATACTATCTTTTTCTCAAGCTATGCCTCAACCACACTTCTATGTGTTGGTAATTGACACTGGAATGATGATTCCTTGGTGTGACTTCTTCTTATCATTTACATTCGTGATTCATATATTATCTAATCCATCCTTGTATATTGAGTCATCTCATCTTATTATTTGCTCATTTCAATTGAACTGATATGTACTAAATTATTATTTGTGAATTATCTCCTTTTCGCATCTTAAGGAAATAGAACCATATCAGACATAATTGTGCCCATAAAAAGTATTCACAATCCAGTACGAAAAATAAGGTATTTTCACATACAGTTATTATATAACGTTTTGTTTTGCTTTTAAGGGTAAACAACTTACATATAAAAGGTTACAGGAGCTTAGAAAATGAGAGGTTGCAGTTAGGGGGAGTAGGTGAATCCACATGAAGGAGGTGGCATTTATCTGGGCTTTGAGACACGGGTAGATTTTAGGTAGGCAGAAAGGGAGCATTCTTTAAGGATGGACAACAAGAGCAAGAGCATGTGAGTGGCTATACTTGAGGGATGCAGAGGACAACTGAGTGTCCAGGAATGCAGGACTGCAGGTCTTTGGCAAGTGGAGCTTGTAAAGGTAAGTAGTCACAGACAAGACCAGAACCATAAGTTGAAGTCAGGTTGTGGGTTGTACAAGGCAATAGTCTATCCTAAAGTGTTTGGACTTTAGACAATGGAAAGTTGAATGCTGTGAACATGGGAATGAATCAATCAGTATTTACCAAGTACAGTTGGTCTTTGCAAGTGGGTTAGATGCTACTCATTTTGAGGAAAATATGTAAATTATGAAGAATTGTTTAATTCTTTCACATTATCTAGCATAATGTGAAGCTATTTTCAGTAGCTTTGAAAATTGTATTATTATCCTTTTCTTTTACTGCCAAGGGCAGTAAATCCCAGAAGGTTTAAGTAATCTGCACAAGGTCACACAGCTAAAAGACACAGAACCAGACATTTAACCAGGTGTTAAGATTCATACTCTACACTTTCCTTCTTTACCATGTGTCTTTTTCTCAGTTGAATTTTTAGTTTTCCAGTAAAAGCTTTAATCCTCATTTAACAGGAAAAATTAAGTAGTATGTATATATGTTTATATATGTTGTTTCTCACATGCTTTTTGCTTAGTTCTTTTTAGATACTAAAACACTAAGCGTGCAATCTCTTATATGATTGAGGTTCAAGACCCAAATTTGGAAACTCATAACGATCCCTATAATGAGGTTCAGCCTCCTTAACATTCTCAGCAGTGATGAGGTTGGTATGTAATAATGACATAATATTAAACTCTTGGGCCCAGAGGACCTCATTAGTTGCAGCTTCTAAACATTATTCTACTTTCTTCAGATGGCTTCTTTGACTCTTCATATTTGGACAAATAACTATATTCTCAGCAAGCTTTAGGATTCATTTTCTTGGTCTCTGACTAAGTATAGGCTCTGAAAAGGATTGAGCAACACTCCTGGTATAGTGATAAGAATGCTTTTAACTAAACTTTACAGAAAATATGACTCAACATGGCTTAAACTCTAAGGAGATGATCTGACTCATTTTACTGGGAGATCTGGAGGTAGTCCACACTTCAAGGTTGCTTGGTCAAGTGGTCCAACTCTCTTATCAAGAATGTGATTTCTCATTATCTTTTGCTCAGCCATCTACAGTGTTGTAGGATTCCTTCTTAGACTGGTTTTACTTGTGGGGTTATAGATAGGATACTGCCTGAAGCAAACTAAGCCTACACTCAGTGGGACAGACTGGGTACCACTGAATTAAAAAAAAAACAAAATAAAAAATCTTCATGCCAGACAATTATCATTCAATCATTGCTATAGACATAGTTTACATAGGTATAGACCTTAGTTAAACAGTTTGTTTGGGTGAGATTACCATGATTGTTGTAGAGTAATTAGGACCTACCTCTAGAGCTGGTATACTGGTAATTCTTCTCAAAACAAAATGGCTACTGTCCAATGGTTACTGAAAAGAAAAACAGGGTCTACTATACATCAGGGTAATGATATTTTTAAGCCATTTATGCTTTTTCCAATTTCAAAGAGTTTTTTTTTTTTTATTTATGTCAACATACCTTTATATGAAATTTATTTTGGAGACTGCTGATGAAGCCATTACTCAGCAAACCCTAGAGGCCTTTGAAGTGAAATTTCTGTTATATATAGTATTCTGAGCAAGACATGCAGTGAA
Organism: Puma concolor; assembly: GCF_028749965.1. NCBI lineage: Eukaryota > Metazoa > Chordata > Mammalia > Carnivora > Felidae > Puma > Puma concolor. The sequence goes on along the minus strand of NC_141675.1, from coordinate 83,687,112 downwards.
TGAAAAATTTCATCTGTCAGCATTATAGTTACTTCATTTTGGGGGGGAGGTTAAATACAGCATGTTCTTTTAGAAAAAATAAATTAAGCATATGGAGCATTAACCAGTGCTACTCTCTTCCCTGCTTCCATGATTAGATCTAACCAATTATAATGCAGACTCCTTTGATTCAATTTTAAGTGAATATTGGAATAATCAATCTGTGTTAGCTCAACATGGAGACTAAGAAAACACTTTGATCAATCAATAGCAATTGGCAAATGTCAAAATATAATGCAGTTAAGCTGATTTGGATTCCCTTCTAAGTTTCAAAATATACTGACCTATCTTTTTTTGTTTTTTTAGCATGGACTATATCATATATGGCATAAGACTCTAGAAGACTTTTGCTATGCCCCATATTGCTAGTGATTGGAACATTGAGCAGCAACTTTTTATTTTGGTTCAATTTAGAGATAGTTGGAAGAGATCTCTTAGTGTTTCCTGTCATGAGATACTGGTTTCTGCACTTAGCAATTGCTCCACTGAGTTGGCAACTTTATTTGTAAAATACCTTGTTCTCTTATTATTTCTATCCATAGCAGCATTTGCTTCAGAATCCTCTTGGAAGAGAGGGTTATTGTCTTTGTCAATAAGCACATCTTTTTCCCACTGTTGAACATAGCAACCACACAGCTTTCCTACAGTGTGTAGCTCCCTGGAATTAGTCATGGGCTCTCATACTGACATTCAATATCATAATTATATCTAGAGGAGAATGGAGGGAATTTAATGTTGAGATTTAACGTGTGATTATCCCAAATGAATTATTAGGATCCCATAGTCCTGGTATTGTTGGAGAAAGAATGGATTTTATGGACAAGAGTGAGAATAGTGAGGTTCCTTTGCAAAATCTCGTGATTATTCCCTAACTCTTCACCCTGTCTTTACCATCCTCATCGTTTAACCCTGAGTTTGTTTCACTTGGGTCATCATTAGATTCCTCGAGTTTCTTTCTTTATCCCCACTTCACAGAAAATAATTCTACATGCTGGTTCCAGCTGAATATACCCCAAGGTACTGATGTTCTCTTTGCTATTATCTTTCCACCATCTGCATGACAACCTGGAAAGTCCTTCTCCCTTCCTGGTCCCAACCCAAATCTTGCCTTTTAAACCCAGGCTGGCTCATACCTGTGCTACAAACCCTTCCCCAGTATTCTAGGCTACAATAAATCCCTAAATGTATTTGCTATAATCTTTAGGGTCTTCATCATGTGTAATTTTTATTTGTTAGCCTAACCCATCTTGCTCTTTTTATAAACATTAAGCATCTTAATATTCTAGGGGATAGGGAATGTAATTTAAATTTTGCAATATCCGGAATTGGATACACCGGAAGCACTGAATGAAAAAGGACTGAATGAGCCAGGCAGTATTATTAGAATATAAAACACGATTTTATTGAACCAGACTAGATTAATTGTTATATTTTTCTCCTCATCTTACTCACGCCCCTTGTTCAGGAGCAACGAATATATCTTTATTTGTTTTGGTTTGTTAGTGGGGGACAGGAACATTTGTAGGCTTTTTTCCCCCACATACCATTTTATTTGGTGAAAAAAACACCAGGTAATACTTAAAGTCTCCCAGGTGTTTTTTTTTTTCTTTTTTCTTTTTTGAGTTGGACAACTGAAGTAAAGAAGTGGACTAAAGCTGTGTTACTAAGACTCCACGTGACTTTATGGGGTCACATATTCCAATAACATCTGACCCAGATGGAGACAGACTTTGGGCAGGTGGCATCTGCTCTGTTTGGGGACCTATCAGAGCGGTGAGCTAAGTCTCCTGACATGGCTGCTGGTGGCTGCCAAGATGAGGGAGGGACTCTCTGCAGATTGCACTGGTGTAGTGTCCTATGGCCCGGAAAGAGGCTTGGAAATAATCCCCTTTGATATGAGGAAAATAAGGGAGGCCCGGGCACATTGCCTGTTCAGAAGGAAACGCATTTCCTTTACCCAGCAAAAGCAGACTGGGAGGAGAGCAGAATTGAGCATCATTATGTGAGAACCCATAGCTGCATGATGTTTGGCGGTGCTTTTCAAATATCATGCTTCTTTTAGGCATCTATATTTTGACCAATGTGTACAACTAGGGATTTATTCTGTTTTATATTTGTTCTACAGAAAAAGGTTCTAGGCAGAGAAAGAATTCAGGCACAAGGCATAACGTGGAGATAATGCCATTGCATTGTTGCATGCTTATTGGAATATGAGAAAATGTTTCTTTTGAGTTGATGCAAGTCAACAGTTATACTGAAACAGTGATTTAATTCTGAAGAGGAACTAATTAAATACTATGATATTAGTGAGTAGGGCATATTTTTTTAGTTTTTTAAACTTCCTTTTTTCTTTAAGGCAGGCATACCTTTTAATTAGTTCATATATGCTGCCACACAATCTAGTACTTGAAAAATTTGCCTCAATGGCTGCAAGCCATTAATATATGATAAGGATATTTATGCGAAGAGTGAACAGAATCATCTTTTTGAAAAGTTATACTTAGGGAGTGGTGATGAACATCAGAATTTATAAAACAAAAATCTGATTTATATATTTATTACTTTTACACAGTAGTTCAACATATGTTCTTTCGTTTGGACTCATAGTGTAGGGGGACCTAGTGTTATAGTGTGTAGTTCGGAGTTGGGCAAGGGTCTGGTTCAAATCCTGATTTTATCAGTTACTAGCTGCATGACTACGTGTATATTACTTACCTAAGTTAACAAGACTTGGTTTTCTCATTGGTAAAATGGAGATAATGGGAGTATGTACTTCTTGGCTTGCTGTAATAAGTAAGAGATAAATGTGGTACTTGGAAAACAGTAAGTGCTCAGTATATGTTTCCTCTGAAAAGTTGAATAGGGCAAAGATATTAGCTGAAAAGGTCAAGATCAGAGAGCTGAAATGGGACTAGGTCTCAAGCCTACTGCCTACCAAGGATGTTTTAATTTTACAAATTCTTGGCAGAGATAAATATAGATAAATGTAGAATTTTTGCCTGTTTTCACAAAGCCAGTGTGCTTATCAGTGGCATGAAGTAGAACCTATGGGTGCCCATGCACAAAAGCAGTGTCTCAGGAATTGAATCAAGTATCTAATTGAATGATATAAAGTGTAATCACTTAGCCTGTGATTAAGAAGCATCAAAATTTCTGTTTATGGCAGTTTTCTTTTGTCATGAACTTGAAAGATATAATTGATCAAACAGCATATTAAACTATGTCAATATGTAGCCTCAAGTGAAGTTAATTCTTAATTATTCATGCTTAGTTATCTACTATGAATAATTTTTAGCTGATTTTTCACACTAGATCATATTATCTTGTGTAGTATATTTGTGTATATTTCTGAGTCCAGTTTTACTGTTCTCCATCCCCACCAGTACCTTCCACCTGAATAGCTGGTATACTTACAGAGACTTGAAATACAATATAAATGAGTCTTATATTTAAAATAAATATATTATGTTATATAACCACTGGAAGTAAAGTATTTTGTGTACTGCAAATAATTTTAGCTATTCTGTCATTGATTCTTCTCCCTCCTCATCTCTGCTAATGTACAAACTACCATACTGCAATAGAATTTTCTTCATTATTTGGAAGATTTTATATTTTTTTAATGTTTATTTATTTTTTGATAGGGGAGAGGGGCAGAGAGAGAGAGAGGGAGACACAAAATCTGAAGCAGACTCCAGGCTCTGAGCTGTCAGCCCAGAGCCCGACGTGGGGCTCGAACTCACAAACTGTGAGATCATGACCTGAGCCAAAGTTGGATACTTAATCAACTGAACCACCCAGGTGCCCCTGGAAGTCTTTAAATCACATATTTTCTCTTTGCGCTTCTGGATCCACTCTCCACTCTCCCAACTGTCCCACCTCTGCCTTCTACCTGGGAGGTTGACCTGTGTGAATTCTTCAAAGGGTTCCTATATACTCTGGCTGTTTATTGGATTTGTCCAGTGGGGAGCCTTGGCAGGTGATGAAAGGGCAAGAGAGTGAGATCAGATGTTTATTCTTCTGGTTCCTTTTCTGTGAGGCCACCTCTAGCTAGGCATGACAGGGTGTCACTACCTGTTTCTGGGTAGCATGGCTTACACAACTTTCTCTCCTCTTGGTTTGAGTCACCCCTCTTCTTGTCTTGTCAAGCTAGTAGAGCTCTGCTAGCACTAGCCCTGAGTTCCCACACTGTCCTTACAGTTTCTCTACATGATGCTCTCCCCTTCTTTAATCAGTTCTTTTGTAAGTAAACCCTCCTCAAGTTATCCTGATTTAGGAATGCCATGTGTTTCCCTTTGGGATCCAGTCTGATACCAACTTCAATCATTCAAAAGCACTTCTTGGACACTTGCTTATATATGGCTCTAATGTGTTACTCCTTCATTCAGGAGGCAGGAGCCATTCAGTGTTTCCCCATTGCTTTCAGAGTAAAAGGTATCCAAGACCATTCACAATTTGGCTATAATCAATCTTTCCTTCGTTATTCTTACTAACTCCTCCAGATACCCTCTGTTCTAACAAAACTGGGCAGCCAGGACTTCATTCCTCAGTAAGTCCTTTTTGGAAAGTTACCTTACCCCTCTGTTCTCAGATCCTAAACATTAAGACTCTTTCCAATATTTCCAACATGATGACAGTACTTGTGGTGGCAATTCCAGGAAAACGTGCCATTGGAATTTAATACTGTCCAAATAGGGAGCATATTGCAGGTGGCTTTGAGAACTGTAGACTTAATGCCATTGATTCATTCATTCATTAAATATTTATCAGGTACTTCCTGTATGTTGTGATAAAATGATGAGTTATTCATTAGAGGTCATGGAGACTGGTGTTGAGAATCAGGCTTTGGAGGCAGAACATGGGGGTTTATATTTGGATTCTTCTGCTTATTAGCTGAGGGCCTCTGAGCTCTATTTTCTCCTCTTTAAACAAAGAGAATATTTTCCTCACAAATTGCTATGAGGAATAGATGAAATAGGCACTGTGTTCAGCCTCTTAGATAAATGGATACAAAACAGAAAGCATCAAAATTGTAGCTATCATTATTATTTTCATGTTTTCCTACCATTTGAAGTATGGAACCTCACATGTGAGCCCTGAAGCCAATGTTTAAGTCATGCATGGAAGGTCTTTGTCCGGGGAGTGACCTTGGGTCTGTTCCAAGTTCAGTATCAGATGTCACCTCACCTTGAGTTGTAGGCATTCATGGGGATCAAAGAATTTGGTTTCTCTGCTGTTTGATGATAGCTTGGGGAGTTCATAAATTGTAACATTATTTGCTGAATTGCCTAGGCTATTGTTCAGCAGGATTTTCCATACATCTATCTGTCCAGCTAGCTAGCTATTTGGTTTAATAATTTTAGGTTGGCAAGTAAGGCTGTTCAATCAGGATTGTATTTCAGATACATGGGAACTGTGTTCTGTCCCTCCAGGCTTCCCTGTCACAACAATGGCTTCCGCAATGATTTGTAATCCTTCCAATTTTGTGTCATTAAAAAATCATGAAATGAGATATTTGGTATAAAAAAACTGGACCTGTCCTAATGATACCATAATCCATAATGACTTTAGGAATTCTGGCTTTTTCTATTATTTTAGCTTTACAACCTCCCATCAATGAGTAAAGAAAAAAAAACTTTGAATTTATGATTTCCTCATATTTTCTGCATTTATTTCAGAAACAATCTGGGAATAAGCTGATATTCTAGGACCTCTAATTTGCAACTATGTTCTTTGTACTTCCTTATCATCGACAGAAGTTGCATGTTTATAAGTGCATCACTTAACTTATCAGCCTTCTGTGTCCTGATCATTGAATTTACAGGTTAACAGGAAAAATAGTTGTCTTCTCTGGGTATGGTTGGAAGGTCTGGGAGCGCTCTGAAACAGTCCATCTTCAATCTTCACTAACTTCGGGTTAGAACAGACTACTGATTTAGGGTTCTCTGGCATGCTTACAAGAGAATTGTATTTTACAACTCCAGTTCTTAGACTCAATTAATTTAATGTTTTGCTCTGTTTTTGTTTATGAAACTAATGATTGAAAGCTACTTTAATTCAAGTTGCATTCAATAGCATTTCTTTAGTTACAGAGGCAGAAATTCATTTTGAGTCTACTTAAGTAAGGAGGGAATTTTTATTAGAATACTAGGATTGCTCACAACAAGAGCTGCATAAAAGAGATTAGATACACAATTTCAGGAATTGGACAAAGGACTCAAGAGCCCTCAGAACACTGTCACTTCTACTATTCCCTCTCTCTGTTGGCTTTGTTCTCTCTCTCTCTCTCTCTCTCTCTCTCTCTCTTTTCTTATCCTGTTTGGGCATGGCTGCAGACACCTGCTCTTGTGGACCTAGAACAAAAATGATGGGAGTTTTCTCCAACCAATTCAGTATATGAAAATGCAAGACAAATGCTGAATTCATACTTGTATTCCATGAATCCTGGAGTAGTGTAGCTCTGTCCCATAGATCTTTATGTTGTGGATCTCATGCTGGATGAGTAACCTCTACCTAATACATTACATTTTCATGTTGGAGGTCAAGAGCAAGAGAGCTTGAGCCAAACCACACTTTATGTTGAAAGCTTCTGCTTAATCATAGCAAACATCAGCTCACAATTATTTTGGCCAATGCATGCCACCTGGTCAAGTTCAAAATCGATGAGATAGAAATGTGGTCTTTTCCCACCGAATGTATGACAAATCACATGACAATGAGTAGAGATGTAACGTCTTATTATAGAGGGGCACAAATGATTAAGGACAGTAGCTCAAACTACTCCACAAAGCAGTATTGGGTTTTCACTCTTACTAGTTCAGTTTGTGTTCAAAAAAATGAAATATTGCTAGGTAATTAATGATTGCCATTACTTATCTTTAGAGTAGATGGAAATTAGATACAGTGTAGTCAGCCTTACTATGTTACTTCTGTATTTAGTTTCCTGAATTCATCACCCACACATAAGGCTTTGATGACTACTAAGTCTTTGGTTACCCTCTAGTAACCTATTCATGATACCTGATTTCAAGCAATGTTAGCTGGTCTGGAAAATTTTTTGGCAGTAGGCAGGGGAATAAATAAGTAAAAGCATACAGAAATCAGTCTTAGCCATTCCCAAGATTAGGTTAGACCTCTGTGGTTTGAAAATGAGGTGGTTAAGATTTTCTCTCTACTGCACCATTTCAGTTGGCCCCACAACTTTAATTTCCTTATGCATTTTTGAACACATAGTAAGAGTTAGGATTACAAAAGCGAGTACACTCATAGGTCCTGCACACAAAGAAATCACAGAAGTAGATTGTAAATATGAAAAGTACATAAGTTATAGAAATCTTTTTTCAAATGGAAATTTGAAATTTGAAATTTCAAATGGAAATCTTTTTTAATGGAAATTAAGAAGACAGTAACTACATCTCTCTGGAGCCTGGCATAGAGGGCAGACATGGAAACAGGGAGAGACTCCCTGGAACAGGTGAGACTTGAGCAGAATTGTGAACAATGAATAGAAAATATTTAAGTAGGAGTTGTATTTATGCCGTGAAAGTATCCACTAGTGGGATAGCAAGAACAAACTCAGAATGATAGAGACACAGACTCGTTTGTCTGTTTTTAATAGCCTTGGGCGGCACGAGGATACCAAACTGAGGAGCCAAACAGATGAGAGCAAGACAGTTAGAGAAAATGAGATCATTTCCCTTCTTGGAGCAGAGAGAGTAATTATTCTCCCTCTCCTTCTCCCCTCTTTTGGAACAGCTGGACGTTCTTTAGAAGTTTTAGGTTATTGTCCTTCAAGGAGTATCTTGGAGATTTAAATTTTTTATTTTAATGTTTATTTATTTTTGAGAGAGACAGAGACTGAGCATGAGCAGGGGTGGGGCAGAGGGAGAGGGAGACCCAGAATCCAAAGTAGGCTTCAGACTGTGAGCTATCAGCACACAGCCCGACATGGGGCTCAAACCCACGAACTGTGAGATCGTGACCTGAGCCACAGTCGGACCCTTAACTGACTGAGCCACCCAGGCACCCCAAGCCACCCAGGCACCCAAACATTTTCAAGTTTTTATTTTGGAAGCCCTGGGACTGTGGGCTTTGGGGGACATTTAGACTCTAGGAGCTGGTAATCATAGGAAGAAGCCAGACAACAATATAGGATAGCATCAAATTTCATATGAAAGAGAAAGTGTTGTTGAAGAAGACATGAACTTTTCTAAAGTTGAGCCTACACAATGACATAGCAAGGGAGGGGTGCAGGGGAGGTTCTACCTACTGACAACAAGGAGGTACAATACCTATAGAAGTTTAAAAGTATAATAAAGTCAAATAAAATCTATGTGCATGTTATTATCATTGTGTGCAGGCAATTTCAAATTGTCAGTGATAACATACTCCCTCCCTAAAAGATCTGCTGCAGAGATGCATGGGTAGATCAGTCGATTAAGTGTCTGACTTTGGCTCAGGTCATGATCTCACGGTTCATGGGTTCAAGCCCCGTGTCGGGCTCTGTGCTGACAGCTCAGAGCCTGGAGCTTACTTCAGATTTATCTCCCCCTCTGTCTATCCCTCCCCTGCTCACTCTCTGTTTCTGTCTCTCAAAAATAAATAACTGTTAAAAAAAGAAAAAAAGTCTTCTGCAGTTACGAACTATTGAATTTTAAGAATATATATAGGGTTGAAATTAACATATTTTAAAATTACTTATCTTTAAAAAAACACTATATCCCACATGGATATTAATCTGGAAACCTCTCAGGAGTAGTTTAAATAATTTAATAATATAATAAAATAATGTAAATAAAGCAAATAAAATAATTATAATAATTTAATAATATAATAAAATAAATGAAATTTAAAACAGTGAAATATAATACAAAGCATAATTTATTTTATTTTATTTTATTTTTTTTTTTTAATTTTTTTTTTTTTCGATGTTTATTTATTTTTGGGACAGAGAGAGACAGAGCATGAACGGGGGAGGGGCAGAGAGAGAGGGAGACACAGAATCGGAAACAGGCTCCAGGCTCTGAGCCATCAGCCCAGAGCCCGACGCGGGGCTCGAACTCAGGGATCGCGAGATCGTGACCTGGCTGAAGTCGGACGCTTAACCGACTGCGCCACCCAGGCGCCCCCAAAGCATAATTTACATCCCCCCTCTTTTTTAAATCCTTTAAAAAACGTTTTAATGTTGGGGCGCCTGGGTGGCTCAGTCAGTTGAACGTCCGACTTCGGCTCAGGTCATGATCTCACAGCTTGTGAGTTCAAGCCCCGCGTCAGGTTCTGTGCTGACAGCTCGGAGCCTGCAGCCTGCTTCAGATTCTGTGCCTCCCTCTCCCTCTGCCCCAACCCACTCGCATTCTGTCTCTGTCTCTCTCAAAAATAAATAAACATCAAAAAAAATTTAAAAAAGTTTTAATGTTTATTTATTTTTGAGAGAGAGAGACAAAGCATGAACAGGGGAGGTGCAGAGAGAGAGGGAGACACAAACTCTGAAGTAGGCTCCAGGCTCTGAGCTGTCAACTCAGAGCCCAGTGCTGGGCTCGATCTCACAAACGGCAAGATCATGACCTGAGCAGAAGTCGGACACTTAACTGACTGAGCCCCCCAGGTGCCCCCCCATTCCCCCCCCCTCCTTTTTAAATAGTACATTCACGTAATTATTTTTTATTATTGTATTATTTTCATATTTGTTACTGGCTTGATTATACATAGGAGTCAATAAACTAATTTTTTTTGCCATTTGGAATATTTTTCTCTTATGATTACCACTAAAAACAATTTTGTGGCATATAGGAGGGAAATTTAAAAAAATAACATGCTCTGGGTGTTGCACGTACTAGTTGTATCACTCCCTGGCTCCTGAAACTGGGAACAGAAGCAGGAAATCAGGGAAAGCTCTGTCCCAGGGATGGAGACTGTGCATCTGAGTGAGACCTTCCCCGTGGAGTACATTTCTGCAACTTGAGCAACACAGTTTTGGAGTATCCAGTCCTTGCGGGGCACTGTTCCTAGGACTGACATTATGATTGTGAGCAAGGCTCACACTAGAAGAGCCATACATTCTGAAAGTCATCATGTAAAATACAATAAATTAGAACACAAAATAAAACAGCATGGGGGTAATACGTGATGGGGTGAGTGGTAGTTTAGGTAAGGGGTCAGCTGAGGTTTTGGGAGAAGCGCCATTTGGTGAGAAGCCAGCTATGCGAGCATATGGAGGAAGAGCAGTCCAGACAGAAGCATTGGCTACAGCAAAAGTGTGAAGAGAATAGGCTTTGTCCAAAAGAGAGAGGAAAGGCCACAGTGGCTGGAGTAGAATGAAAATGGGGAAAAGGAGTTTTGTTTTCGTCTTGCGGAAGGAAACTGACCTTTCAGAACCTAGAATAATAGATGTGCTCTGACAATGGATGTTTATGATAGTTATCAAACTCCACATGCTAATGGTGTACTTAATAGCCATAACACTGGATTTTCAAAGCACTGTAATGCATTTAGAAAACCCTCTTGTCATTTTGAGTAAAAACGTCTTTAGTGCTGAATTTTATTTTATTTTATTTTATTTTATTTTATTTTATTTTATTTTATTTTATTTTATTTTATTTTTTATTTTATTTATTTATTTTAGAGAGAGAGACATAATGCACGAATGCAGGAAAGGGGCAGAGGGAGAGAGAGTGAATCCTAAGCAGGCTGTACACTCAGCACCGAGTCCGAGGCGGGGCTGGATCTCACGACCCTGGGATCATGACTTGAGCCAAAATCATGAGTCAGACACTCAACCGACTGAGCCACCCAGGTGCCCCTTTAGTGCTGAAGTTTTTAAACATCTTTCTTAACCTTTAGCTTCTTGAGGCTCTGAATAACAATAAATTTAATACGACTACACATTTCATTTTCAAATTAAGGAATTTATTTTCATGGCCTTTTGATTATTTCACTGACTTCTTATACATTGCCTCTTTTTATTTTTACCTCAGGTGAGGAAATTAGAAGTAATTATACTCTTCATCTCATCGCACATTTATCATCCAGGTTCAGTGAAAATGCATCTCTCATTTTCCTTCCACCCAAAACTATTTTTCCCTTTATATTCACTTCTCATTCCCATACCCCTTCCCGTCATGATAAGCAGGGTCCCACATGCCCCTGCTTATAAATATGTCTTTGTTACATATATGTTTCATGTAGGTATGCATTTTTTAGTTTACGTGAATGGTACTGTTATTTATTTCCTTTTGATTTTTCATTCAGCACTGTGCTCGAAGTCTGTCCATGTTGTTGTATGCCTGCCTATTTATTGCACAGTAGCCCACTTTTGGTATTTACTGTTTTCTTTTTCCATTCTCGTGGTGATGGAGTTGTCTTCATTCTGGCAGCTACAAACAACACTGGGGTTAGTGTCATGACATACACCCCTTTATAGACCTGGGTATCAAGCACCTCTAAAGAGACTTTTTTGGAGTCAAAAGACACTTAACAACTTAATTTCACTAAGCCTCATTTCCACAGTTTGCTAAACACACATGGCTTTTTCTTGGCTGGGCAGGTGATTGTGGAGGCCAGACTCTGCTGTTGACTATCCTGTGACAGCCAGCTGTCTCATCATTGGAGCAGAAAGTTACACACAGAGAAGGGGCATCTGATGGCATTCAAGGGTATTTATTTTATTTTTATTTTATTTTTAATTTTTAATGTTTTATTATTTATTTTTTTTTTAATTTTTTTTTCAACATTTATTTATTTTTGGGATAGAGAGAGACAGAGCATGAACGGGCGAGGGGCAGAGAGAGAGGGAGACACAGAATCGGAAACAGGCTCCAGGCTCTGAGCCATCAGCCCAGAGCCCGACGCGGGGCTCGAACTCACAGACCGCGAGATCGTGACCTGGCTGAAGTCGGACGCTTAACCGACTGCGCCACCCAGGCGCCCCTTATTATTTATTTTTGAGAGAGAGAGACAGACAGAGTACGGGGGAGGGACAGAGAGAGGGAGACACAGAATCCAAAGCAGGTTCCAGGCTCTGAGCTGTCAGTACAAAGCCCAATGTGGAGCTCAAACTTACAAGCTGTGAGATCACGACCTGAGCTAAAGTCAGATGCGTAACCAACTGAGCCACCCAGGAACCCCAAAGGGATTTAGAGCTGTCAGTAGGGACTTCATACTATTTAGTATTACATACAGATTCATACATAAAAAAATAGAGATGTGTAAATATGCATGTGTTAGAAAATATGCATATAATTTCTAGATCTGTTGGCTGAGAAGTTCTAGAAACAATGGTACTCCAGCTGCAGTGAACAGAGTTACCACCCAGATCTTCATTTTGAAACAACATATTTCAAGGAAAGGAGTTGATACCTTACAGGTATTTGATCCAGGGCTGGGCAAGCAAAATTCAAGATGATCCTGGAAATCTTGTGATACCCAAAAGTGTGGAAGTGCTCAGAAAGGGATGACGTCTTGTCAAAGGAACACAGGAGCCAACCTAAAGGGCCTCTTAATGGCCAACACTGGGACAATTTGAGCAAGGAGCTATATAATGATAGTATTAGGTTTTAGCCCATAGGATAAAGTAAATATCTGTGAGTCCATACTGATAGATGATCAAATAAATAAGTAAACGAGGGGAGGAGGAAGGATTGCTTTTCCTTATGGAAGAATTCCAATCAATATGGGTGGAAGGAAAGAAGGAAACAAATCCCACAGTTACAATGGACCACAGCTAAGGTGCCCTGTGGATGCTAACATCAGTGGGTGGTTATTCAAGGAGAAACAGGATATTTGTATGGTTTCAAAGTGTCTTCCCCAAGATAGTCTTTCCAGTAGAGAAACCTAGAAGATGTTGCCTTAACCAAACAAGCAAAGTTAATATTACTGGTAGTAAGACACATTGACATCATTAACTCCTTGATATAATGCACTGAGATGGACACCATTATTCCTGTGGCATTCTTTTAAAAAATGCATAGCCTCAATTTAATCATGTAAAAGTGGCAGATAAGTCTAAATTGTGGGACAAGCTATACAATTACTGATCAATAATCTTCAGAAGTGTCAAGATCATGAAAGACAAGGGAAGATTAAGAACTGTTACAGCCTGGAGGAGATGAAGGAGAAATAACAACTAAATGCAATTTGGGAACTTAAATAGGATTCTGGAATAGAAAAAGGACATTAGCAGGAAATCTGGTAAAATTTGAAAAAGGTCTGTAGTTCAGTGGATAATGTGATGCCAATGTGAACTTGCTGGCTTTTGTATTGCACTGTGGGTGTGTAAGTTAACCTTAAGGGAAGCTGGTGAAGTCTTTATAAGGGTCTTTACTACTCTACTAATTTTTCAATTTTTCTATAAGTCTAAAATGAGCTCAAAATAAAAAAGTAAAAGAAAAAAAAAGATTTGTCTTTGAACTTACCAGACAGGAATCCTTGATTTCTCTGTTTACAGGACTTTATGTTTCCTGCATACCATAAAAGGAGCTTTTCGAATCTCTATGTCAGAGTTTACCCATTGTCCAGAATGGGCCACCTGCATTTGGTGTCCTCAGTTAACCCAAAAGTCCAGTGGGCTGAAGACACAGAACTTCTCTGTGAATCCCAAATTTTCAGTTCAAATGCATTCTCTGAGAAAGTGTTGTGTTAAGTCCAGGATATTGATTGGCCTGGGAGTCAGAAGAGCTATATTCTGGTGAGCTCTGCCATTACTTAATAATGAGGATTTGGGCATGCGGTAGTTCTTTGTATGCATACTGTGCCTATCTTTTAGAAAAGTACATAATCATTAATCAGCTTCTATTTCTATGAATTAACAACCATTTTTCTACTTCTATGAATTTACAGTCATGTAGCTCTCTTTTAATTTAAAAAGCAAACAAGAGACCTTCTTCTCTGTGATGTAGCCGTGTCTCCTAACACAGCCTGTGGGAGGCAGCTAGCATGTGAATGCTTCCTTGCTTAATGAAGGTTTTTGCAACATAACAGTCCATGTTTTTTCCCTTCTGTGCTGTTCCTCCCTGTCCTACTCACCTGCTAGACTCACGATCTGGCTAAAGTGATACTCTGCTGCCACCCTGTGGCTCATTCTAGATACTGTGGGGCCAGGAAACTATCAAAGGGAAAACAGATTCAGGAATTACAAAAACATAGACCTTTGGAGGTAGACGATCTCTTAGAATTCACCTAAGTAAATCCCTTTGTTAATAAGAAAATTGATGTCCCAAGAAGTATACTGACCTTCCCGGTGCTACTTAGTCATCAGTGGTAGAATTAGGAGCTGAACCCAGGCAAGTGTGGCTGAATTTAATTTGTCAGACATATATGAATGACCAGGAGGAAAAGATCCCAAGACCTTGAAAAAATTTTTTTATGTTTATTTATTTATTTATTTATTGAGAGAGAGAGCGAGCACAAGTGGGGGAGGAGCAGAGCGGGGGTTGGGGGGGAGACACAGAATCTGAAGCAGGCTTTGGGCTCTGAGCTGTCTGCACAGAGCCTGACACGGGGCTCCAACCCACAAACCAACGAGATCATGACCTGAACCAAAATCAGGCACTTAATAAACTGAACCATCCAGCTGCCCCAAGACTTTGAAATTTGAATAACAGAAAATTCCAAGGCATTTTTGGAGCTGGTCTATACAGAATTGCTTTCCTTTTATTTTGTTCTATGAAGATATTACAAATATTTATGCCAGAAATATAAATTATAATTAAAAACAGCCACTGTTTCTAGCAGAACAGATATTTTAACCCTAAAAAGACAGGACATAACTAAGAAAATATGGCAATTCCTTTATTTTACATCTTTTATTTTGTTCTCACTTCACTACAACTTCTTTGCTGGTGTAAATGCCCATATACAAACTGCATTGGGGGGAAATACGGAAATACTGCTATAGAGGTGAAGGTAAGGGCCACAGATTTGAAGAACTGGGTCTGACTTCCACTCCTTTACATTCTGTGCATGTGAAGTAATGTAACTTTGCTCAAAGCACTGATTTCCTCCTTCTGGTTTGCCATTTCCTTGGCTATAGTAGTGACTACCTTTCTCTTGGAGTTTTGTGAAGATTACCTAAGAAAATTAGGTAAAATTGGGCTTAAACTGTAAAGCACAAAATATATGATTATTTTATCGTAATCATGGACTGAATTGAGATGAGACAAAGAAATTCATCAGTGATCTGAAAGCCCTCAGGGACTACTGTTCCTCTCCTCTTACATCATATGGAGGTGTGTGATGTATTGTGCTCTGGTGCCAAGCCACAACACGTGTAAATGTGTCACATGCTTAATTTTGTCTCTGAATGTGCACGTGTGTGTTTAAGTTCCTGTTTCAAGGAGGCTCAAGACACTCCACACATTTCGCGATTTCCTAGGAGGACTTACAGGACTCAGCGTCAGCAGATAGGATTAAAGAGGGAAAGAGACAGAGTTTGTCAAAATCCATGTACAGGCTTCTAATGCACTTTCGCTTCTGTGAGGGGACATACCGAGGTGCTCCTCTGTCCAGTAGAAAAAAGCAGAAAAACTTTGCCATGTTTCTGCCCAGGGAGGAACATTCGAGACTTCGCGCTCAAGGATTTTATTGTGGGACTGGTCACGTAGGCACCCACTGCTTAGCAACTACCAACATCCTGGGTTCCTAGAAGGAAGTGGGTTTTCAACACAAATTATATTGTTTGTATATATAGTCTATACACAGTAAACCACCTTTATCAGTTAGAGGATGGAGGGAATACTCGAAAAGCCAGGTTCCCAGAGGCCAGCCAAAGGTTAATTTTGTAAGCCAGCATTTCCAGAGATAGCAGCCTCGGGCTGCTTTATTAAATTTCTTCTGTGCAGTCCACAAAACTGAGGACTGTTTCTACAAATTCCAAGTGCAGAGTAAGTCTTGGGTTTATTGTGTCAACATTGCCATAGAACTTCACGTGTTCACATGATGTATATAGTTAACTCTCAGCTTTTACCTGTATTGTTTGTATACTTCTATGATATATTTTAAGTGTGGGGATTTTTGGAAGATACTAAGTCTTTCAGCTACCACACTGAGTACTTCTTTGAGAAGTTTTCCAGTGGCCTCACACATCAGAAACCTTTTGTAATGCCTTCTTAACCAGCTAATTTGCATTTACCTTAACAGAAAGTTCTGTGATGTAAAAATTCTCTCATAACCTTTAATAAATAATTGGGACTTTTCTTTAGCTTTATTGAGATATGATTGATCTAACATTGTGTAGGTTTCAGGTGTTGATTTGATACACTTATATACTGCCAAATGATTAGCACCACAGAGTTAGCTAACACCTACATCATGTCACATAATTATCATTTCTGTTTTGTGGTGAGAACATTTAAGATCTCTATCAGCAACTTTCAGGTATATAATACAGTATTATTAAGCTGGTAATGTATACCATAGTATACATTAGATCTGCAGAATTTATTTCATGTTATAAGTGGAAATTTGTACTCTTTAACTGGGACTTGATCTGTTTGAGTTTAGATGCCAGAAGGGAAATTTCATTAATATATACTCACACAAATGTCATTATATGATGTGGATAGAAGTTATAATATGCTGTATTAATTATAATGTATGTGATCTTTAGCAAGGAAATCCATGATTAAAAATCACTGGAGACTTGGCCTTTTCTCATTAAAACACTTTTTTCACATTTTATGCTTATGCTTTATTCTTTTAGGTCGAGGGCTTTTCTCAACTTCACAGCTAGACCTCCCTGAGGCATTTCTGGCACTCTCTTCCACACTCCTCACTCCTTCCTTACTGCATTCAGATGGGCTTGCACCACCTTCTCCCAATCCACTGGAAAGCCCTGTGAGCCAGTGGTGTAAAGCAGGGACCCAATCCACTGATATTTTCAGTAGTCATTATAAATTTGGCAAAAATGTGTTCTAGGAATATTCTGTTTATTTTATTTTATTTTATTTTATTTTATTTTATTTTATTTTATTTTATTTTTTGATCTCCAGTTTGTATTTGGTGAATTTGAAAGATGTATGTGGTCATGCTTTTGGCATCTTTTCCATTTTGAAAGTGTCCCTGTCAATGTAATCCATTAGCTGCAATGGTTATTTAAAACTATGACAAATGTTTTACAATGTTCATTTAAAAAATCCATTTCTTACATGATTGCACTTTCCAGGTAAGCTTCAGTCTGTGAAAAACATGTGTCTCTAACAGTGTATATTTTATCATCCTGAGTAGACATCAAGCTCGTTGAGGCAGAGATCATGACTTATTAGTTTTTAAACTGCCTTCTCCACCATGTCATTTAGCACAAACTCTGAAACATACCAAGTGTTTAATAAATGTATGTACTCTGGTTGAAAAGGAAAGGTTAGCAATGGTACTACTGTATGGTAGGAAGGGCTTAGAAATTAAAATGTTCTTGTCTCAACTCAACTCAGGTGACTCTGGGGAATTCATTTCATCTCTCTGAGCCTCATAATCCTTGCCATCGCTACCTCAAGGTGCTTTTATAAGAAGCCAGTTAAATAACAGATGGGAAAGAAGTTGCTAACTGTAAGGCACGATCCAAATGCAAGGTGGAGATTTTTTAGGGTAAGAAAAACTGGTGCTGTTCAAATGTCCAGGAAAGATGAAAATAAATTCTTTCCCAGTTCCCTCTGCCTTTTAATATTCACAAACATTTACTGAGCATTGGGCTAGTCACTGATGGTGGGAGAAAGGTCACACATACCTTGAAAGACACAGCCCCTGAATTCAAAGAGCCGGGAATACAGGAGAAAGGGTTTAGCTAAGAGGAGGAATTTGTGCTCTTCCTACAAATACTGGGCCTGAGGAGCAGGGAATAGGGATGACCTGGAAATTCACAGGGCAGATTTGAGAGCTTCTGAGGTCTGGTGCTTGCTGGTTGAAGAGCAGGTACTCTATTCTAGGGTATGAGAGCAGTTGGTTGATGTGACATTTGTTTAAGAATGGATCCCCGAAAACCTAATACATAAATCTTCTATTCCCACATTGAGTTTTAAATGGTTATGTAGGCCATGGTGCATATTTGTGTGTCATTTGTTATTGAGCAAAAACAGTGAAAGCTGGAAGGCTTCAATTTCTTCTACTTGATAGTCATATCATCTGTTTACAAATACCCCTTCCTCTCCAATGTACTTTTATAGATGCCACTCCGATGGCTTGGGGCTCTTACATCATTGGCTCTTTTTAATAGGTTTAAAATCCTTTCTTCCTGATTTTGTGGCTTATTCCAAAACAAAACTGCAGAAAAATGGATACTCTAAGGATCTGTCGTGAATTCACTGGGGAGTCTGCAATTTCCTGCAGAAGCTTGTTGTCCCAATCAGCTTTGCTGAAAACATCATGTCCCAGAGTGGGAAAGAGAAAATACTGTGAATAGAGTACAGTGGTTGAAAGGAAGAAGAATGTGTTATCTCTCCTGAGAAGGGTTTCATTTAGCAAAGGCTTCCATGGTAGCCATGCAGAACTTGCCTCTTAGGAAAGGGGATCCTGGCAATGATGCTAAGAACAGCAGGAAGTAGGGGCTTGATGAAACTGGGGAGAGGTGAGCACGGTTAGCAGAACAGGAATTGCAGGGTTTATTACAATCAAGGCCTTAGTGTCTACACATACTTATTCCCAAACTGCTTTTTCTCCCAGGACTCTGCATTTTCAGAACTACCCATCACGGGGTTGTGCTTTCTCGGGACATTGAATGCGTTTCATTCATTGCCTACAGCCTAAGCTAAGATACATGTAAACCTAAAGTAAAGCTCATGTCTGGCTGGGGTGATTTTGTGCTACCATCCCTCCAATTGCGTGGGTAATTGAAAGTGGTTAAGAGGAAAGCTAACTTGCCCTAGGAACTTGATGAAACCCCACTCCTTCAGCAGTCTTCTGTGGTCAAGCAGGTGCTTTAGTATACTGGAGTTTTAGCTTGTGATATAAGTAAACATTTCCTAGAAGACCTCAAGTAGAACTCAGGTCAAATCTTGTGTTGTATAGGCCTCCTTTTCACGTACAGATTTTTTTTTTTTTCACTTCTATGTCAGGAACTGAAATCCTTCTCTGCTCTGGACAAGGCACTGGATTATGTTGCCAGCTGGTGGCTCAGCAGGTGTGCCTGTTTTCCGGTGGACATTCTGAGCATCGTTGCCATTTGTCCAGCTCAGTTTGGAGGCTTTGGGCAAAGCTCAGACAGAGAATCTAGGCAGGCTTCTGAATTTAGAAAGAACTCTCTCTTCCTGCACAACCTGAAGATGAATAGGAATAAAATCATATGATGCAAGTGGCTAGTACAGCTAGTTCTTTTGGGAAAGGAAAAAATTCAAACACAGAGGAAAAAATGGGAGCATGCTTTATATTTTGTTTGCCTAAGAAAGACAAAGATCTAATGTGTTTCTTTCTCATTAAGAGCCTAATAGTCATCAAAGTGTTCCCTAACTCTCTGACACATAGGCATTGATTTCACCGGCCCTCACCACCACATCATAAATGTACATGTGTCTCCTTGGTCTACAAGGCTAGAAGGTGGAATTTGGTCTAGTTCATCTTGGTAGCTTAATTGTTTATCACAGGCCTCCTTGCATAAAGGTTTTCTAAGTGTTGAATGAAACATACAAACCTCTGAAGATTATCTTTAACATTATTAAGACTTTTTTTAAACATTTTTTTAATGCTTACTTATTTTTGAGACAGAGACAGAGCGTGAGTGGGGGAGGAGCAGAGAAAGAGGGAGACACAGAATCCGAAGCAGGCTCCAGGCCCCGAGCTGTCAGCACAGAGCCCAATGCAGGGCTTGAACTCACAAACTTTGAGATCATGACCTGAGCTGAAGTCAGACGCTTAACCGCCTGAGCCACCCAGGCGCCCTGACATTATTAAGACTTCTTAAAGAATACATACAGTACACCTGTAAGCATCGCCATATTTTCACCAGATAAAGCACATGCATCTTCAAAATTAATTTGTTTTTCCTTTTGGAAACTGTGCAACATCCTAAAATTGCTTTATTATTAATCCATTTAACATTTGAATGAATGTACATGGTGTGTCTGAGTGCAAGCCTCATGCAGAATGGTGCTTTTTTTTTTTCTTTAAAAAAACAAACAGGTTTAAAAACTGTCTGGTTCCCATGGGAACCAAGACACAGACATAGAATGGAGGAGATGAAATAAGATTCATAGTTTTGTGATTGTTGCTACTGCATAGCATTTTCCAAATCCTTTTATTTTGAAGGTGGCATTCACAGCAGGCGTGGAACAACTTTATTTAACCAACTTTTGCCTCCTAAGTGCTCAGCAACTCCTTTGAAATGAAAGAGAACCAGAAACAGAAAATGCCAATTTGTCTGGCCTTGCCATTTAGCATTTGTAGCGAGAATTGACACTTAACTTTTAAATCTGATGGGAAGTTCATTAACTTAACTGAGTTAGTGAAACCAAGCAGCCAAGGTATTTGAGAATTTAATTCTGGATGCCTATGGGATGCTAGGAATTATGCTATAAAAATAAATAAGATGGAGTCTCGGCATGCATGGATTTTATATCCTCTAGTCTAGAAGAGAATGACTACAGTTTGCATGTGGGGGGATCATACATTTCCACTGCAATGTCTCTTTCCTAGGAGAATGGTTTAACTGAACCCCCGGATACTTACTAAGCCTTGATAGTGGCCAAGACTTAGAACTAAGCACTGCAGGGTGCAGTCCTTGGCTTGCAGAGTTCACAGACTAGAATTCATAGACCGGTATGAGAAAGAGGAACATAAACCAACTTATACTACAAACCAGACTCCAGTAAGTGACAATATGGATTTAGAAAGAGCACACAATGAGGTTACAAGGATGGAGGGACTCTGACTGCAAGGATGAGATTGGTGCCTGGCATGGAGTAAGTGCTCAGTTGTCATTTGCTCTGTGAATGAATTGTTTTAATAATGGTTAGTGTTTTATTAATACAATAAATATAAAAATGAAAGTGAGATAACAGTTTTACTATGTATAATTAGTCAATTAAAAAAAAAGAAAGAAACCCCTGAGTGCTGATGAAAATACCTAGTGTTTATCTGCTAGCTCTGCTTGGAAACCAGGCTTCTTGTTAAGATACCCCTAAGTCTCAGCCAACCTTCTGCCTCCTAATTTAAGTTTGTTCAGTGGTGTAACAAATTAGGCTTTCCAGATGGTTTTATACATAGTCCTGGAAGGCAGAAATGAATTTATGATAGCTAGATTGATCTATATGATGATAATGTATCTCTAATTTTAAAGCACAATGAAATTTCAAATGTCCTATCTGATGTTTCCCATAAACAATGAAAATGTTATAGATATGATCATGTTTCTGGCATATTCTGGATATTATATACTGAAAAGTAACAGAAAAAGCTTTGGTCAGACCATGCATGTCAAATTTTGTCTCAGTATATGAGAAGACATAGCCATGTAATGCATCAATCCATCTTTTTCAGAATTTAGGTAAAGTGAGTCATGGTGAATTGATAACATTACTGACCTGAAAGATAGAGCAGTTCTTGCCCTTTGGTGATCACTCTGTAAAACCCCACTTTATTAGTCATTTGGCTTCTGTCTTGAGCATCTTCTGACTTGAGCACAACCTGAGTTGTGTGAAGTATGTTTTCATCTTTGTAGTTTTTAAAATTTTTTTTTAACGTTTATTTATTTTTGAGACAGAGAGAGACAGAGCATGAACGGGGGAGGGTCAGAGAGAGAGGGTGACACAGAATCTGAAATGGGCTCCAGGCTCTGAGCTATCAGCACAGAGCCCGATGCGGGGCTCGAACTCACGGACCGCGAGATCATGACCTGAGCCGAAGTCGGACGCTTAACCGGCTGAGCCACCCAGGCGCCCCTCATCTTTGTAGTTTTTAATGCATATATGTTCAGTTGTGTTTGGAGGGCAGCGGAATGGTTGACATTTAGTATTGTAGAGGCACATAGTTATTCAGAGTGTATTCTCAGAGAAAACTCCAGAGTTATTTATGATAGTGGAAACTGAAAGCAATCTAAAACGCAACAGTAGGGTAAAGACTAGGTACATTAGGAGAACAACTCAGTGGAATAGTATTTGGTTATCAGTAATGTTATAAAAACTTTGTAACAACAAAAGATAAGCATACTTAATGTTGAAAAAGAAAGCTATAAAGTGTTATGCTTATCATATATACACTAGATTGTGCATCCTCTTAAGTGGAGATCATGCAGGGGAGTGGGCTAATCCTGAACTTCTCTCTGTCTAAATATATGTGTTATAATTTCTGCTCTGCAGGAGGTATACCCTGTTGTGCAGAGGCTCCCTGCAAACTGTTCTATTCCCAGAGCTGCAAACAAAAATCCCTGTATACTTTCAATTACTTCCTCAACAAGAGCTTCAGTCTTCTTGCCTTTACCCTACCTTGAGCTGAGATCTAGAGTGGTGGAGGCACTGGGAACCCAAGACTCCCAGAGACCCTTTTATTGTCCCTTTGAGAGAAACTCAGTATTGCTTCCTCAAAAGGTTTCCATGTCCGCATTCCATCTCGTAGAAATTTTCTGAATATAATATTCTCCTTTCCTACTATGTAGACTTTTAATTGAGGAAGTATTTGCCCCCTCATTCCCAAGCACTAAGTCTCATGGCTTAGCCTTAATGTTAAAAGTCCAGTAAAAGTATATTTCTTGCCAGTAAGTGGGGGGGGGGGGGGGACATTTGATGGTGGAATTATTTCAAAAATATTCTCCCCATTTCAAATTAATAACAACTAAAATGAAAATAAATGTTAATAGATGTTTCAGGGAAATTAATATTATTGGAAAAAACTGATCTGAGATGTCCAAGCCCACAGACATCGAGAATAGCTGTAATATAGTTGTGAGCCTTTAGTGCTTCTTTTGACTTCGTGTTCACAATTAATTGCCTGGTTATATACTAGATACCTTCTCAGTGTTGCCTCACCTTTATGGTTACATCTCCCCCTCCCCAGATCTACAGTAGTCAACAGCTAGAACCATTTCTTATCTTTGGTGAAGTCTTGGTTAATGGCTTGATACCTTTCATTGCTTTTTGGAAACTTGCTTCATCATATGAAAAGGTGAACCATGTAGTGTGGTGAATGTGCCTTTCATGCTTTGCTGTTTCTATCCTAACTACCTGTCAAGGGAATTTCCCCATTTTTTCATGTTGAATCTCTGAAATGCAACATCCCTTTGTATCTTGTCCTTACTGACGAGCCTCATTTCTTTTTAAGTGTCTGAAGTAGATCTTTTATTCATAAACTTTTGCTTTTTTTCTTTTCCTTCTACCAGACATTCAATTATTTTTACTTCTTTTGTTCATATCACTCTTTTTGAGTATATAACATTCCTAGACTGCATTTGTACCAGGCACCCCACATGTTTAATTTATTCTGCGGATAAAACATAAAAAACACTATATTTTTGTATGAGAACTGTGGAATTAGAACATGCAAGCCTTTCTTGGTAAGACAAATGTGGATACCTGTATGTTTATCTTTTTGCCAAATCTTGATTAAAAGGGAAGTCATAGACCAAGACCATTACATGGGGAAAACAAAATCTCCTTGGTCTTACAGATGTATTATTTAGAGAAATGAACTATTCCTTTAGAAATATACTTTGAGCTGATGAAGAAATGGTATTTAAATCTAAATTAGTTAAATTTTATCTAAACAAATGAACTTGGCTTACTGACTAGTCAAGACAAAAGTGGATATGAGTGTGAGATTGAAGGCTAATCCCAGGGGACCATTGTGGTGGGACAACTGAGACCAAGATTTCTTGCTTTAAGCAGAAACAACCTCCCCTGCCCCCAAGACACACACCCAAATAGGCAGAAGTGGTCACAGATCAGTAGCATCCTCTGACTCTTGACCAAAAACAAAAACAAAAAGCAAATATTCCCTGGAGGAAAACAGCCACAGTAATCATTTTTGAATAATACTTTAAAGAATTAGAGTGCTTTTACTTCCATTATTAGATATAACTCCCAAAGACAAAGAAAGATCCTCATAATTTAAAGAAATAGATTCAGGGGTGCCTGGGTGGCTCAATCGGTTAAGTGTCCATCTTCGGCTCAGGTCATGATTTCGTGGTCAGCGGGTTTGAGCCCCATGTCAGGCTCTGTACTAACAGCTCAGAGCCTGGAGCCTGCTTCAGATTCTGTGTCTCCCTCTCTTTCTGCCCCTTCCCCTCTCATGCTCTGTCTCTGTCTCTCAAAAATGAATAAACATTTTAAAATTTAAAAAAGAGATTAAATGAAATTTGAGCTTACAGATAACATCAAACTCTTAAAACAAAAAGCCATTCTTAATGAGAATCCCCAGGTAAAACAGATAACAAATTTAGACCCTTAACAACCAAAAACTTCCTGTATTAAAATTATCAATTTCAGACTATTAAAGAGCGCTGTATAAAATATTTAAGAAATAAGATTAAAAAGCTATACATAAAGAAGAAACAAAAGATTTTCAAATGCAACCAAATTAGTGTTCAAAAGGAAAAAATACACCTTTTAAAAATGGAAAAATTAATTAAAATTAAAAATTCAGTGGATGTTTTACTAGCACATCAGACAGAGCTAACAAGAGAATTTGTGAAATGGAAGCCATATATGAAGTGATTACCCTGATTATAATAATACAAAGACAAGGAGATAGAAAATATAAAAGGTTAAATGATAGTGGAGGTCACAATAAATAGTTAGCTCAGAGTCCTAGAAGGAATGAATAGAGGTAACTGAGAAGAAAATTCACTGAAAACTGTCTGGAACTGATGAAAGACTTGTAGATACACAAAGGAACTAGTTTTGTTGGGCTTCCATAACAAAGTACCATAGACTGGGTAGGTTATAAACAACAGAAATTCATTTCTCACAGTTGAGGGGGTTGGGAAATCTCAGATGAAGGCATGGGCAGATTTGGTGTCTTCTGGGGCCCACTTCCTGGTTTATAGATGGCCATTTTCTCATGATATAAAGGGTAAGGGAGCTCTCTGGGGTCACTTTTATAAGGGAACTAATCTCATTGATGAGGGCTCTACTCTCATGACCTAATCACCTCCTAAAGGCCCCAGCTCTAAATACTAACACATTAGGGATTAGTTTTCAACATATGAATTTTAAGAGGACATTCAGTGTGTAGCAACTAGGTAGGATAATAAAAAAGAAATACACACCTATGTATAATGAAATAATATATCAAGGATTTATAGTGAAATTAAAGAACACTAAAGAAAAAGTGATCTTAGGAATAGCCAGAGAGAAAGACCGACCAGATTCAAAGGAACAATAATTAGGTGAAGAGATCTCGTAAAGATGGAAGCTAGGAGAGTAGAACAATAACATCCAAGTTCTGAGAAAATCACAGCAAGTTAGTGTGTGCAGTCACAAGAGCTATGCCCTGAACAATTCCAGGGGAAGTGCCATTCATACAGACTTCAGTTTGTATAGCGTCCCCTAGAGTTTAGCCAATGTGCAGAAGATAGAATTTAGGGTCCAACAAAACCAACTTTGAAAAATGACCCCAAATCTTTCAGGAAGTAGAGGAAGAAGCAATTTTAAACTTGATTTATGAGGTCAACATAACCCCATTAC
Source organism: Puma concolor (assembly GCF_028749965.1). Taxonomy (NCBI): domain Eukaryota; kingdom Metazoa; phylum Chordata; class Mammalia; order Carnivora; family Felidae; genus Puma; species Puma concolor. The sequence goes on along the minus strand of NC_141675.1, from coordinate 83,661,481 downwards.
TAAAACCTGGCAAGAATATTACAAGAAAATTAGCACAGATATAACAGCCACAAAAAATTCCTTAACAAACACTGAAAAATATATAAAAAGGATAACAAACAACAGCTAAGTGGACTTTATCTTGGAAACAAGGTTGGTTTATCATTTGAAACTCATCAATATAATTCATCATATTAACAGAATAAAGGTTTGAAAACATCGATCACATGATTATCTCAACAGATACAGAGAAAACATTTGACAAAGTTGAGCACCCATTCATGACAAACAAAACAAAACAAAAAAACACCTCTCATCAAACTAGAAATATAAAGAACTTTCTCAGAGTGATAAAGAGCATCTACAAAAATCCCTATAGTTTACCTCAAAATGAATGGTTAAATATTGAATGCTTTCCTACTAAAACTAGGAATAAGACAAGGATGTCCAATTTCACTAGTGTTATTCCATATTGTACTGGAGATCTTTGCCAAAATAAAAAGACAAGGGAATAAAAATATAATTTATAATGTTGAAAATATGCATATTCTATGTATTCCACCCCGAGGCAAATGCTGTGGATAAAACTCTTACACATCACCAAGAGACACATATAAGAATGTTTAGCCTACGTGGTTTAGAGGAGCAAAAGTCTGTTAGCAACCCAATGTAATAGATACATACATTTTAGTAAGTAGCACAATAGAATACTATAGAGCCATGAAATGAATAAGTTAAAACTGTAGTTTTACATGGATAAATTTTAGAAACAGATTTTTGAGTAAAAAAGCAAACTGCAGAAGATTAAGTGCAATATACACTAAATACATGTGATGATATACCAGATCTTGACACATTCTCTGTAAGGGGTAGCTGTTTTTTTTTTCTTTTAATGTTTATTTATTTCTGAGACAGAGAGAGACAGAGCATGAGTTGGGGGAGGGACAGAAAGAGAGCGAGACACAGAATCCAAGCAGGCTCCAGGCTCCGAGCTGTCAGCGCAGAACCCGATGTGGGGCTCGAACTCACAAACCGTGAGATCATGATCTGAGCCAAAGTTGGTCGCTCAACCGACTGAGCTGCCCAGGTGCCCCAAGTAGGGTGTAGCTTTTTAGTAACCTCCTAACTACAGTAATCTCCTCAATCCCAACATTATTTATCTCCAGTGCATAGATACCTAAGGGCCTAATAATCATCACAAATATAGCTTTTTATATGATAGTGCCCTACTCAATAGTCATAATGACACCAAATAAATTTCAAGTATTGTAGGCTGGTTTCAGTTCTTATGGTTTGGCTATAAGGCTTTTAAATGTTCTTGTTGCCAACCACGATGCATACTGTGCTGTCAAACTGGTAATTATCATGGTGTTTCCATTCTCTCAACTCTTCCCCCAAGACCTGAGGTTATTATCTTTAAATCTCGTTTCGTGACACAATGACATAATACAAAGAAGGTTGTTAGAAAGTCAAGAGACTTGGATTGTATTCCTGTTCATTCTCTCTATATACCTACTGTGTAACCATGGGAAATTATCTAAATGTTTGTCACTGAGCACTGTCAGTGTGGAAACAATCATGTTTACAGTTAGGGCAGTGAAACATAACAATAAAAGATTTCTGGGGACACCTGGGCGGCTCAGCCGGTTAAGCGTCTGACTTCGGCTCAGGTCATGATCTTGTAGTTTGTTGAGTTCAAGCCCTGCGTTGGGCTCTGTGCTGACAGCTCAGAACCTGGAGCCTGCTTCAGATTCTGTGTGTGTCTCTCTCTCTGCCCCTTCCCTGCTCATGCTGTGTCTCTTTCTGTCTCCAAAAGTAAATAAATGTGAAAAAAAAGATTTCTGGTCCCTGAGTAATATACAGCTTCCAAAGAGATGAAGGAAGGTACACAAGTAGTGACCACACAGAGCAAAGCACAGTACTCATTATGAAAGAAGCACAGATAATTCTATGGGGATCCCAATGATGAAGCAATTACATTTTGTATTATTAGTGGAGACTAGGAAATCCTTCATGATTGCAGTGGTATTTGAACTGGGAGTAGGAGATAGTGGTTGACCATTGTTGGAAATGTATTCCAGGTAGAGGAAAGTTACCGAAGTGTGTTGCACATACATGACAAGCTGTGACCAAAAGAAATACTCTGGATAAGAGTTTTAGAGGCTAAAGGAAATACAGGATTGATATAGAGTTTGCTATTTTTACTCTAAATCACTCTAAATTAAGACTATTGGATATAGTAGCCAAATGATCTGTTCACTGTTAGAAGCTGAGAAGGGACCATGGCCAGCCTGGTAACTGGATACTTAATTCACTGAACTGTATCATATTGATTTTTCTTTGTATTCTAATTTTAGGAACCAATTTTTATTTATATGCTCAGTAAATGAACCTTGACTACTATGAAGGGTCAAACATCTTTTGTACTCAGTTTTGTTTATTTGGGTGAGCCATAAAATGAGTACCTGATTACATTATGTTTGTTACAATTGTACAGTCATTTCATCAAAAGTTAAGATGTCAGTATACCTGGTATCCTATGTTGAGTTTTACCTGTGATCCATGTTGAGTTTTATTTGGTGTCCTGTGTTGAGTTTTACTGGTGTTGAGTGTTGCCTATGGCTTCCAGAACTTGCTTTGTGATTAAAATTACATATAGTGTCAGTTTTCACTTTTTCCTCTTTTATAGGTTCCTATAAGTTTATCTCTGTGTAGTGGGGAGTCCAAGTATAACATATATTGTGGTGTGATACTTTTTCTTTGAGTGCCTAAGAGAATGAAGGAGACTTCTATCAAGTGACACTAAGGTTAGCCATTTTATAGAATTAAGTATTTCTTCCTTTCTCACCTGATATGCTTTTATTTATGGAATGAGTATTTCAATGTAGCAGAAAAATCACAGGAGTTTGCAATTAAAAGATCTGGGTTTGGGTGTTGGTTTTGTCTGGGCTGCACTTGAATTTCTTCATCTTGTAAGATAGTGTATCAGTTAGGGTCCATTGAAGAGACAAACCACACAGGAATTTGAAAAGGGAAAGTTTAAGATAAAGATTATTAAGTATTACATGGATTGAAGTAATGAAGAATTGGCTAGTAATAAATAAATAGAGTTCTATGGAATGTAGGAATAGCATATATAAGGAGCAGCTGTTATCTGTAGGGCCGAGGAAGAGTGCTAAGGTAGAGTCCCCAACCTCCACCCTTGGCTGAAATCCAAATCCCTTTGAAAGAGGCAAAGCCATAGCTCATTGGTTGATGGAAAGGTCACTGAAGTACCTCACCACTTGGACTTGCTAGAAGCCTGCTTCCTGCAATACTTGGAGAGCAATACACATGGAACTGCTGAACCTCAAGACCTGCTGTAGAGTTGCTGGAGTCAGCACTGGGGAGAGCTGCTTGATCCTGGGCATTGCTTAGCCCCAAACACTGTAAGAGTTAGGAGCTGAAGAAGACTTCCTCTGTGGGAATGAGACATTTGAGTAACTGCATTCCCCAGAAGTGTAATGCTAGAGAAAGCATAGGTATGGTAGGAATTGAACCCTGAAAGATGCACAGAGAGTTGGGCTGACTGGAGCTTGCTGTGCAGGGTGGTGTAAGGCCTGGGATGCATGGTATTCACATTGGCAGATCCATGCCAAGGTGGTTACTGGGATAGTGATGGGACCACTAGCTCACTAAAGGATTGCACATTCTAGGCAAATGACTCAGGCCAAACACCACTGGATTCGTCTCACATACTAGCTGCTGGCTTCTATGCAGTGACAATAAGAAGAAAATCAATCTAGTATAGTAGCTCACTAGCAAACAGGAAGAAAAACCCCTTCCTCCAGTGCCCTCTACTGACAAAGCTTAATATTATGCTTGCTGGAAAGGAAAGAAGCTGAAAAAGTTCAAGTCCATTATCACAGCACAGATAATGAAAAATAGATTTGAGCTGAGACACAATAAATTGATAACTTGTACAGATAAAGATGTATCCCCCGGAATGTCAAGATTATTGAATTAGATTTGAATTTAGAAGCATGTTGTGAACTCTCAAACAGAATACAAAAATTCACTGTTGGCTACAGCTATAATTTGCTGAGATTAAACATGATATTGACATAAATTTACAGCATCAGAGTTGGATGGGTAGGTTGCATTTCAGCAAATCTGTCATTCTGGCTTTTAGGGGATTTATTTCAGGATTATATTTAAGCATTGTTGTACCTGAAATTAAACTTATTTGAGCCTCTTAAGCTAAAATGCCCTGCGTGTTGGTAGCCATTAGTCAGTATAACAAATAATATCTGTTAAAATCTAGTTATATGACAGACATTAAAATGCATTTACTCTTGCTGATATTAATATTCTTAGCCCCATTTTTGAAATGAGGAGCTGGGGTAATGTAACTTACCAAGACCACACAGAGTTGAACAAAGATTCAAACCTTTTTAAAATGTTTATTTATTTTTGAGAGAGAAAGAGACAGAGTGTGAGTGCAGGAGGGGCAGGGAGACATAGGATCTGAAGCAAGCTCCAGACTCTCAGCTGTCAGCACAGAGCCCAACACTGGGCTGGAACCCATGAACCGTGAGAACTGAAGTCCGATACTCAATCAACTGAGACACCCAGACACCCCAAACCAAGATTCAAATCAAGGTTTTTCTCATCACACAATCTATGCATATAACTGAGAACCAAAGTTTAGTACCTCCCGAGACCAGGATAGTGTCAAGGTGCTGTAACTTGGGTAAAATGAATATTTACTTTGGACTTTTAATGTCTATGTGTGGTCGGCCATTCTGGTATGTATCGTGTCTCCCACTCCACCACCACCACTGCCTTTTTTATTGGTGAATGTTTCCTTTTGTATTTGGGTGTTCCTCACTAACACATGAATTTGGCACTAGAAGTAAAGAACAGATAAGCAGAAATTGATTTAAAGTCAGTCATCCAGCTCTAACATCAGAAAATGCTTTTTTAACTTATTTTAAAAAATTTATTTATTTATTTGAGAGAGAGACAGACAGAACATGAGCTGGGGAGGGGCAGAGACAGGGAGACACAGTCTCTGAAGCAGGCTCCAGGTTCTGAGCTTTCAGCACAGAGCCCAATGCGGGGCTCGAACTTGTGAACTGCGAGATCATAACCTCAGCTGTGAGTTCATGATGCTTAACTGACTGAGCCACCCAGGCGCTCCAGAAAATACTTTATTTACCCAATGCAGAATAACTGGATGAGGAACATTCAGGAAAAAACAACTTTCCTTCCACGATGTTGGTAGATGTCTGCAACCCTTTCACTAAAATGTGTTTTGGGCTAAATATATGACTGAAAAAAGTGTAGATAATCATAGAAACTTATATGTGATAGTCACAACCTGGAAATAAACCGTGCATCCATCAACCCTGGAATGGGTAAACATAGTTTACCCAAAACATACTTTAGGGGGCGCCTGGGTGACTCAGTTAAGTGTCCAACTCTTGGTTTCAGCTCAGATTGTGAGCTGTTTGTGGGCCCCGCGATGGGCTCTGCGCTGACAGTGTGGAGCCTGCTTGGGATTCTCTCTCTCCCTCTCTCTCTGTCCCTTCCCCACTCACGTATGTGTGCTCTCTCTCTCAGAATAAATAAATAAACTTTAAAAATACTTTAAAGTAGTGAAAAATGAATGCAGCACTGCTATACACAACAGTATGGATGAATCTTGCGGATGTAATATTGAGCAAAAGAAGTCAGGAACAAAGTATATGAAGTTCAAAAACAGGAAAACGTCATTTATGGTGCTATAAGTACAAAAAAAATACCTTTGGAGGGTATTGCTTGGAAAAGGGTATCAGGGAGGCTTTTGGGTGCTGTTAATACTAAGTACTTGTTCTGAGTAGTAGTTGTGTGAGAGTAGATATTTGTAAATTTCATAGAGCAGAGTGGTAAGATTTATGCACTTGACTATATAATGTTTCAATAAAGTTATAAAATGTTTAAAATCATATTTTTTTGAAATAAGAAAATAGTAAGTAAAAAATAATATAGTAATATGATTGAATATTAAATAGCCATTGAATGAAGCTTATGAAAGGTTTTTAAGTAAAAAGAAAAAAGTGCTTAGTTTACAATCTTGAGGAGAAGCAAAATACTGTCCAAGCTTGACTGCATGACATTATCCCCACTGTGTAAAACAAATGTCTAGAAAATTACTAGGAAAAGCAAAATCAAATAACAGTACTATAGAAATGGGTTATTTTTCTTGTTTCTACTTCACTAAGTTTTTCAAATTTCCTGCAATAAACGTATACATGTTTTTAATAATCAACTGTAATAGTTATTGAGAAACATGAATATTTGGGGGGGAACTCTTCATCTTTAAAGACCCCTCTGTTTTCTCATTACCTAGACAATAAACCAAACCAATTTATCTGAATGCTCAAGAGCTCTGGAAAATGGCTCCAACCTGACTTTCTAGCTTGACTTTTCTCTGCTGCCCAAGCCTTCTCTATGCCTTGGCCACATTAGACTTCATCATTTTGTTTATTGATTCAACAAATGGTTTTAAGCATCAATTTGCCAAACAGTCTAGGTATATAGCAACAGATAGGAAATGCAATGATTTCTGTTGTCTTGGTTCCCATTCCCTCTCTTGGGGAAGGCAAAACATAAACAATCGTCTTGAAGATTGGTTAGGTTGAAGATGGGAGTAATCCAGAGTATTACAAAAGCATATACAGCAAGAAGACTACCTCTGGTCTAAAGGGACAGGATTATTGCTAGAAAAACAGTTTTGCTTAATCAAAGATGGCAAAGATAAGTAGAAGTCTGCCAGTTGTGAAAAGGTAGGACATGTGATGGTGGAGAGTGAGGAGAACAATGGATTGTGGCCTCAAGAAGATTGAAGAATTGTTGAGGAATGGTGGAAGGAAGTACTAGAAGGGTGAGAGGGCAGGAGTCAGATTTGGGTGTTTGAGTTGAGGGTTTCAGAGGCGGTACAAGCCCACGTCTGACATGGAAGTGGGTTGCTTGGGGGAGTGTTTGTGCAGGGAAAGATCATTCAAGGTGAGGATGCCAGTCATCTGAGAGCCGATGTTGAATGGGTTATATGTGTGGATGCTGACCTCACTAGAAAGAAAGTGGGGGTGGGTAGAAAGAAAGGAATAACTCTGCTTGTTGGCTGCTGTTTGTGCTGTGTCCTGTCTCAGCTACCTACACTGTGCATCCTTTTAGGCCTACATGGGACTTGACTGATTCTATCAGACCATCCCTGAATTGCCCAATGTGAGGCATGCTTCCTTCCTTTGATTCTGCAGCATCTAATGGCTCGTTACATGAGTTGGTGCTCACTAAGCATTTGCTGAATTTACTACTTCTGTGAGGCATCACTATTAGAAACGGACGTGTTGAGCCAAACGAACTCTGTGTTTTACATGGAGCTATTGTTATGTTCCAGTGGTTGAGGCCAATTGATCTGCCTATTCTGAAAACAGTTCTGTCTAGACAATAACAAGTCATGGTTTTCATTTTGTATAAAGCAAAAGAGTTGAGAAAAAGTTTCCACACATTTGTGCCAAAAAGGCAAAACTATGGCTTTTTAAGAGTCACTTAATGTTTTTACTTCTGTTCAGTGTCTGGCTATAGTCTCGCTTTTCTGTAGATAAACCTGCAATATCAAATGAGTTGCACAGATTCCAGACAGATGCCTCCAATGTCTGGAATCAAGACAAATTATATCACTTGGCTGTCACAAAGAATGCCTCTTCTGATGTTATGGAGCAATTTGTTTAATGACACAATTGCTAGGCTGTGGAACAGATGACTGTCTCCTTTGTCGCTCAGGATTCCTGGGGCACTGCAGACAGCCAAGCAGTTGCAACATGATTGGTGTGTCTGGGTAACTGCAGTCTCAGTGCCTAAGTGGGCATGAGGGGACTGGCTGTATTCTGCTAAGGGCAATTGGTCTGCTGCTTTTAAGGTGGGTGGGAGGCTACTTCTTAGTGGCTGTGTTATAAATCTTCTTGCTTGGCTAATTGCTTTTAGCCAAAAGATTCCAAGCTTGGGATGAATTCTTTAAATCTTGTCATATGCAATATGCTGATGCATGTCGTGTTGTTGGGTCCTCTAAAGAGATGAGTGGGACCCTCCTCACCTTCTGGGATTTCTCAGAAAAAACACAGATCTCTGATGAGCTAAAGTATAAAGGTGGAATGAAATGACTCCTTTATGGGGCGCCAGTTGAGCATCTGGCTTAGGCTGAGGTCATGATCTCATGGAGTTTGAGCCCCATGTCAGGCTCTGTGCAGACAGCTCAGAGCCTGGAGCTTATTTCAGATTCTGTGTCTCCCTAACTTTCTGCCCCTTCCCCGCTCATGCTCTTTCTCTCTCAAAAATAAATAATCATTAAAAAACTTAAAAAAATATATTTAAATGACTCCTTTATAACATGTATAAGGATGTGACTGGGCAGAAGGACTCAGAGGAGAAGGCATGTATTTAAATTTTCTCGAATAAATTGGGAGAGCTTCCTGGACTGTTCCAAGAAGTTGGGCTATGAAAAACTACTAATAGTCTAATACGGAAGAACAAGGCAGATCACTTCTTAAATTACTTAATCTCTGGATCAAATGCAGAGAGTATTGGGGACTTTATATTTTAATTTTATTTTTCATTCAAATATAATTAACATACAGTGTTATATTAGTCTCAGGTGTACAATGTAATGATTCAACAATTCTATACATTTTTCAGCCTCATCAAGAGAAGTGTACACTTAATCCCCTTTATCTATTTTCCCTATGTCCCCACTCACCACCCCCCACCCCGGGCAACTACCAATTTGTTCTCTATATTTAAGAGTTTGCTTTTTGTCTGTCTCTTATTTCTATTTGTTCATTTGTTTTGTTTCTTAAAATTTACATACGAGTGAAATCCTATGGTATTTGTCTTTCTCTGACCGACTTATCTCACTTAGCATCGTAACCGCTAGGTCCATCCATGTTGTTGCAAACGGCAAGATCTCATTTTCATTATGAGTGAGTAATATACCATAGATCACTGGAACAGAATAGAGTCCAGAAATAAATCCACACTTTTATAATCAATTAATCTAGAACCAAAGAGACAAGAATATCAATGGGAAAATGACAGTCTCTTCAACAAATGGTGCTGAGAAAACTGGAGAGCCACATGCAGAAGAATGTAACTGGACCACTTTCTCACACCATACACAAAAATAGACACAGAATGAATTAAAGACCTAAATGTGAGACCTGAAACCATAAAATTCCTAGAAGAAAACATAGGCAGTGATTTCTTTGACATGGGGCCACAGCAACATTTTTCTAGATATGTGTCCTCTGGCAAGGGAAACAAAAGCAAAATTAAACTATTGGGGCCTTTAACTGGAGTCCACAGTATGCAGGAGAAATCAACTGGAGTCTAACTTGAAATGCCCATTACTAGGTTCCAGCCCCAGAGATTATGATTTAATTGTGGTATAGCTAGGGCTCAAGACACATGCACTTAAAAAAAAAAAACAAAAAAAACCCCAAAAACAAACAAAAAAAACCACATTATAGGTGGTTTCAATGTAAATGGTCCATAAGCCATTCCTTTCACAATCGCTGGTGTTAAATATGAAAAGGTGACTGTTTTTTGTAAAATGGATGGTAGTTCCAAGGAAAGGAGAGATTTCCTGAGGGAGGATTTAATGGAAGAGCAGTAATTAGTCTCTACTTTAAACCATGGGTGGAATTTACTGCTCAGAAACTATGTAAATTTTAGTTTGAATGTGATCTGCATAATTAGTGCTCATTTTTCTTTGAATTTCTGACTGCTTCAAATCTTTTATGTAAAGAAGGGAAGCTAGGGTTGTCCTTCACCTTAAATTTTACCCGAGGATGGATTCATTGTACAGATATTTCTGTTGCCACTCAGAGAATACCTAGGACGGAGAATTCATAAATTCAGGATTTGCTTCAGTGACTGGAAGGTGTTCACGGCATTTTAAAATAGTCTTCTTAAACGTGTTTTGAGAGCTAAACTGAAAACTTGGACCAACCTGCAGAGCAAAGCATTTTCCACTAAGTCCACGAGGTGGCAGTCTCCTACCATTCCTGGCCTCCCATGCTTGGCAAGCGGGCCTGGTGATGGTGTGTCCAAAAGCAGAATCTGGGGAGATCTTGTCAGCATTATGGAACAGGCTTGTTTGAATTGTTCTTAGAACATGCGGAATGACAGGATACTTTGCTCTTTTTCTACTTGTTCCAGTCTTGTCTAAATGTGAAGGTCACATTATCCAGTTCCAGAAACAATGTTAGGATCAATTTTGAACACAAAAACAGGCTCACACAAAGCCAAGAGGAAAAAAGACAAAAGAAAAAAAAGTAAGACAAAAAAAAATGAGGTCTGTGAGTGAAAAACCTGTAATCCTAATAAATACATAAATGACAAAATTGGGAAGTAAGAGGAGAGAAGGAAGTGTGGCAGATGGTGAATTCAGGTTCAAAGACATTGAATCAAATATCTCTTGCTCTTTTTCCAAGGTCAGCTCTCAAGGTCAGACTGAACAGCACAGGAGGGAACGTGGACTGTGTGGCATGCTGGTCCAAGTTCTATGGTTTGGCTGAAGAACTTGACACAGCCAGATTGATGGTCATTTTTCTATTTTTTCCCTCACATTCAGCTCGTTAAAGTTCATGCAAAAGTGTCTGTGATCCAGTAGAATCTTATTGCTTTATAAGACACTACAGGGACTCCTTGGAACTCCAAGAATCTATGGTCGCTGAATTTAAGGATAGACCCGTGAGTCCCTGGATGAGCCTGATGCCTGGCATTATGCCAATACTGCATCCCTCAGTACCAGTGCTTATCAGCAATTATGTGTGAACCCTCTCATTGCCACCTGCTCTGCTTGCTGCTCTCCTAATTCCCATAAGCTACAGAGCGTTGCATGTACATCATAGAGCAACACCTACCGTGAGGGGGAGTTTTCATCTAGGCTTATTTTGTGTGAAGCAAACGCCTTCAATATGAGCAGGAAGGGTAAAGCAAAGTCCGCACCAAAATGTAGATTATACTGAGCTAGAACCGGCGTTTAAAACAATTTTTGTTTTCTAAGCTTACAAGGAATATTGAGATACATTTTGAACCCAGGCCCTAAGCAAAACGTTATTTGAGGCATTAAGCCAAAATGAAATTATTAGCTGCACATCCTCAAGCAGGTTGCTGATTGTGTTGCAAGCTGCTTTTCAAAATCTTCAGTAGCCTGCAAGATAAAGTTACTTAGCTAAGTATTCAAAACTCACCATCAATATTTCCAGCCCTATTCTACACTACTGTTCTGTAATGGTTCAAGTTATTTATCTTTTTATAAAATATATATCTTATGCAGTATCATCTACTTTTTTTTGAAGGCTTTTATATACAAGAGACAAAGAATATTCCATTCTGACTGTGATTTAGAGGCTACTGTGATAGAGCTGCGGAGAGCAATGAAATCCTCAGTTAAGTTTAGTCCTGAGTAACTATAATGCTTACACATGTAACAAAGAAGATGGAGATCATAGCAAATGTCTGGATTTCTCTGTAATAAGTCTTCTCTAAAATCCAATCTTCCCAAATAAAAGTCATTCTTTCAGTTTATTGATAGACCCATGTGGCTTCTGTTTTTCTATCTGGTAGGATTTAGGGTTTCTTTACATAGGGCTCATCTTGATTACCAGGCAGCGTTATTTTGGCACCATTCAATGACACTCTAATTGTGATCTATGTGACATACAGTAGATTGAAATTAGGCTACTAAAATGTATGTACAATTAGTGGGGTTAAGGCGAGTCAGCAGCAAAGGCTGTGCTTTATTGTCTTTCTCAAGAAAAATAAATTGTATTGAGTTAATGGAACCTAAGAAATAGAATTCTGGTACAACTCTGGAGCTTTGAACTACGAACAGAGACATTCTGTAATGGTTCGAGTTGTTTCTGGAAGCCCAGGGCAATCTTTGTGAGGTAATTGCTACCTGCCCGTCTTTGCCCCACAAGGTTCTGGCTTTAGAATCGCTGAGGACTCACTTGTTAAACAACTGCATCTCCTAAAGTAGAATTTCTCTTGCTGTCCCTTGCACAAGGACAAGAAGAAAGTAACAGAGCGGATCCAAGGGAGGAATCTGAGACCTGTCATTTGCCATTTGAAGGGCTCTTTTCACTCTGGAAATGAACAGTGCTCTCAGATTATCTTCCTACTCTTTACTCTCAAAGGGATAAAGAGTTTCTCGCTGGCTCTGGGGCTGTGACAACAAGGTGCCAGGAAAAATGTGCAGCATCACTGGGAGAGGTTTTGTAGGGGAAGAAACCAATGTACTAAAGAGAAGAGACTCACCTAGGATCAGAGAGTGAGTCAGTGGCTGAACTGGGGTTAGGATTCCAGTTCTCTGATTACATGATTAATAAATACCCTTTCTACTCACTGTATCCTCCATTAACTTCACTCATTCAGATATTCATTCATACTTGCCTTTATTTATTCTCTATCTACTCAAGAAAAATAAAGAAATCTGGCTTTCTTTTTTTAATGTTTATTTTTATTTTTGAGAGAGAGTGAGAATGGGATGGGGTGCAGAAGGAGGAGGGGACAGAGAATCTGAAGCTGGCTCTGTGCTGACAGTAGTGAGCCTGACATGGTGCTCAAACTCACAAACCATGAGATCATGATGTGAGCTGAAGTCAGATGCTCAACCGACAGAGCCACCCAGGCGCCCCCTCTGACAAGTTAGTATGCATTAAGGTACAGGATCCCATTGAGCTGAATCTTCAGAGATTAATAATTCAGGCAACTGAAACTCAGGGAAGTGAACTAATTTGCCTATTTTTCCATAGCTAGTTAAGTAGCAATACTGGCATTTTCTTTTTCTTTTGCCTTATACCATGATATCCTTACCAATACCCAACACACTGTTAGGGATTGGGAAATATATGATATTTATTGTACCCGGATTGAGGTACTTTATCCCAGAGCATTTTCTACAACGTGTTAGAAAGGTAAGATGTGGTTACTACCATCAGTGAACTTGCACTTAACTTGGAGAGAGATGCAATATACATTAAAATTTAAATAAAACTGTAAGTTTTATCAAATTATCAAATTAGTGTATAATATTTTATGGGACAGAGAAATGTTATCAGCCTCACAATGGATGCTCATATGGATTGGTAAGTTAGATGGTGTAGCTGGTGAGTAAGGCATCATTTGTTTTATTTTCAATTTGTTGAGTGATTAACATGTATTAGAAGGGTAAATAGAGTTGGGTTTTCAAATGTGGCAGATGTTTGAAATCCTCTTACCATCTGCAAAACAGAAGATTTAAAGAGATACTGCCCTATATCTTTGTGCCCCCTTTCTTTTTAAGCTATAGTGATTCCAGAAAAAAAATTGAAAAATGCTTAAAAACTAGGAACAAAGAAGAGAGTTAGTGAAGGAAAATCTTGAAGCTCAGTACATAAAAAATTTAAACTTGTGATCTTATTCCCCCTGGTGTCTTTTGGCAACATTGCCCTATTTAGTGAACGGTATTCAGACTAACCCATTATTCCAGAAACCCTGTAGCTTCCACCCCAAACCGCATCTGCCTAATCAGTAATTACTATACTGCCACTACTTAAATCTTATTTCTTTCACCTAGACTGCTGCAAAATACTCCCAAACAGTCCATCCTGGGACCAAATGCCCCCTTCACTTGACACTTTCCATGACTTCAGTCAGAGTGACTTTTCAAAATGCATTTTTCTCCCACTTTGTCTCATCAACTCTTCAAAACCTTTCAATGGATATCCTATTGCTTTTGTGACAAAGACAATTTTTTTTCAGTATTAAAAAGTTTCCCCTTATTCTTTGTACTCTCACACCACAAAGTCTTCTTACATACTGTTCCCTTATCTGAAAAAGTATTTACTTAGTTACCTTTATTCTCAGCCCTTGGACTTCAGGTCAACATTTACTTCTTCAGCAAAGACTTTCCTGACTACCCTCTGCTTGTATTATACTTGCACCAACTATGTGCCTTTCCTTCTTTACAGATGCAATTTCACATTTAATTTGTATGATTATTTGATTCCCTTTTGGCTCTCCCAGCACTAGACTCTGAGCTCAGTTATGGCAAGAACCGGATCTGGTTTTGCTCACTTCTGTATCCTCATGCATAACACAATGTCAAAAACATATGAGGAAATCCCTATATATTTATGGAGTGGATGGTCTGAGAACATGGGAATATTCTGATTCTACAAAGGAAAGATTAAAGAGTGGCTTAACAGGGATCTTCATGGGAAGCTGTATTACACTGAGAAAAGCTTGATGTTCCTTTTAGATCCACTGAGAAGGGGTAAAAGTTCTACATTGTATAGGACATAAAGAAATATTGAGATGAATTGCCAGTGGAGGCTTTAAAATCTATAAAAATAATACTGATCGTAGCAGAATATGTATTAACAGGAGAGAATAAAGGCTGGATCAGTGGACTGAAGGGGCTGCTGTAGTCAACAAAGTTTCTATTTCAATAAAAACCTCCAGTCAACTTTACATTTCTGCTTGAATCTTAGACTTAATATCTGAATCTGATTGCCCTCATACATAAGATGATCAAGTCAGGGGAGCCTGGGTGGCACAGTTTGTTGAGCATCTGACTTTGGCTCAGGTCATGAGCAGGTTTGTGAGTTTGAGCCCCACATCAGGCTCGCTGCTGTCAGCACAGAGCCCACTTCATATCCTCTGTCCCCCTCTCTCTGCCGCTCCCCTGCTTGTGTCCTCTATCAGAAAAATAAATAAACATTAAAGAATATTTTTTTAAAAAGGTGATAAAAGCAAATAATCCCGTGTTGGTTATCTATGTGTTGGGTGGTTCTGGAAGACCCACTTCAAAGAATATTCACACATATGACTAGACCCACATACTTAGTGTTGCAGGTGAGGACAAAGTGGGCCAGGAGGGTTGTGCACACTTTATGACCCCTAGGCCCACAGTGTTTTGTTTAGTTCAGCTCTATGGAGGCGCTTCTCTCTGATCAGAAATAAATTCTATTCTTTTGAAACCAGAGGGCTTTATAAGGTCAGAGAGGCCTGTGGGCCCTCAGGAACTCTGAAATGCAGCTTATGTGCACAGGCTTCTTTAGTAATACTGTAAATGCCACTGTGATGATGTACTGGTCAAGCATGAGCTTCTTTTGCTGGACTTCTGATCAGTTGTCTTTGTCATGAATGTTTCCCTCTTTAGTGATACCTGCCTGATTACAGCAATAACGCTGTGTGCCTTCTCTGGGGACTCTGCTCTGGCTTTTGCCCTTCTAGGCTGGAGATGGAGACCTCTTAATGAGTGATATGACTGCACTGGCATCAGAAAATAAAAAAGACCAGGAATCCCTGGTTCTACCTCTTGACTGATAAGGACAGCCAAATCTATTCTCCTATTTTCCTGAGGATGGTTGTTTTCTAGATTGGCTGCAGAGTTTCAGAACAGCTTAAAATAAACCCTTTGTAGCAGTCTTTACCTTCCCAAATCAATTTAACAAATGGTCAGTGCAAGCCTTAGGTGGCAGATATGCGGACGACAAAGCATACTCATTGTTCTCAATCATTTTAACATCTGAAAGAGACCTGCAATTAGAAGGTCATGAAATGTCATTATAATGTTAGAGAAATGAAGAAAGTACAAAGTTGAGAATCATATCCAGTTGAAATCAGAGATAATTTCAAAGTACATTTGAGATTTTTTTAAAAGAATACAGGGTGCCTGGGTGGCTCAGTCGGTTAAATGTCTGACTGAGGTCATGATCTCATGGGTCGTGAGTTCGAGCCCCACATCATGCTTGCTGCTGTCAGCATGGAGTCTGCTTGGGATTCTGTCTCTCCCTCTCACTCTCTGCCCCTCCCCCACTCATCTGTGCACTCTCAAAAATAAATAAACATTTAAAAAATAAAAGAATGGTAGGAGCTCATGAATGGGCGAAGATGAATAAAATAGCATCCTCCAGTTTGAGGTGCTAAGAAACAACTTGGGCGGTATGTCCAGAAGGCAATTGGAAATGAGAGACTTAAACTCAGGATAGTTGTAGGAGTTTGAGAGAAAAGGTTGGATTCATCACTACAGAAAATACTGTTCCAGTTAATTGAGGTGACATGACTGCCAAAGAAGAATAGAATTCAGAGAATACATCTATTCAGGGACAAAGGAAAGAAGGAGAGACAGACAATGGAGCTGAACGAAGGTGTGTCAAAGAGTAGGGGGCAGTGCCTGACTCTCAAGGAAGCTGGCAATTTTAAGTAGAGGGTTTTTTAATGTTTATTTTTATTTTTGAGAGAAAGTGAGTGGGGGAGGGGCAGAAAGAGGGAGCTAGAGATCCCCAAGCAGGCTCTGCGCTGTAAGCACAGAGCCCGACACACAGAGGGCTCAGACTCACAAGCCTGTGAGATCATGACTTGAGCCGAAATTCAGAGTCAGACACTCAACCGACTGAGCCACCCATGCACACCAAGTAGAGGGGTTTTATTCAGCAATGTTTCCAGATTATGGGCGGCTGAAGAAATAAGTCAATTTGGAATGGAAGTTACTAGCAAATATTCTCCCTCTCTTTTTTATAAATTCCACTGGCTTTTCCTTAGAACTTCTGGCTAAAGGGCATTGCTGCTACCCAACTTGTTCTTTATACAGGAAGCAATTTTCTCTTTAATCGCCTTATATTTCACAGATGCCTTTTAATACCAACACTACTCTTCTACCTTCCTAATGATCTTGCGCCTGGGATTGTCAGGGCTTCATTGTCATCTTTGCAGCTCAACTGGCTTCTTTCTCTAGACACTACCCTCCTTAATAGCCTCTCATTCCTCCTCCTTTTCACAGAGAGTTCTTCCTCCTCCCTCTGCTTATCTATGACCCTTTCTCCAGCATCTCTTGCTCCAAGTTCCTTCTAATGAATCTAAGACACATGCTGCAAAGATGCAATTCAGATTATATTACTCTCATCCTTAACAAACTCTATTGCCACCCATTTTTTAAAGAAGAAAGCTGAGCTCCTTGGCACAGCATAGAGTGACTCACTCAGGAATGTTTTTTCAATGAATGCATTAACATATTAATCTTCGTGTCCTTTGGCACCAATCCGGTTTGCCGTGGGTCCCCGTCTTTGGTCTTTGTGGTTTCCCAGACGCAATACAATGTTGGGGGACACAGCACCTCATATGTAATCAGCCATCAGAAAATATGGGCTGCAACCTAGTCTTTTCTGGGAAGTGTCATCCTAAGCATGACTTTTCCTACAAGTTTGAACCTACAAGCAAAGAAACCATTAATCAGCAAGCTACTCAGAAACAGACATAAACTTAAAAGCTTATCTTGTAAGTGCGCTTATTTGGGGAAAGTAACTTCATCTGAATGGAACCAGTGGCTCTCCTAGCCCGGTTGCACATTAGTCCACCTTGGGAGCTCTTTACACCTACCCATGTTAGAGCCTCATCCCAGACTACTTAGCTGAGTTCATCATTGTTCCTTTCAAAAGAGGTTCTCCAACTGTGGGCCCACCTCAGTAACATCAGTGTCGCTTGGGAACTTGTTAGATGTACAAGCTCTTGGCCCTCCCTTGCACCTCCTGAATCAGAAATCTGAGAGTGGGGCCCCCCCCCAATCTGTTCTAACAAGGCCCTCCAGGTGATTCTGAGGCGTATGGCCATTTAAGAACCACCAATTTTCAGTACTTTGACTTTCTCCCACTGTATCCAAAGGGGCACAACAAGATGCAAAAGAAGGCATTTCTTTCTGGCACCTCACTACAACGCAGTATATCATTTTGAACCTAGAGGGCTGCTACTCCTTATCAGTTAATATTGGATCATTATCTAGGAGGAGAGTGAACTTCTTCTTCTTTTTTTAAACGTTTATTTATTTTTAAGAGACAGAGAGGCAGAGTGTGAACGTGGGAGGGGAAGAGAGAGAGAGGGAGACAGAATCTGAAGCAGGCTCCAGGCTCCGAGCTGTCAGTGCAGAGCCCAATGTGGGGCTCAAACCCACCAAACAGTGAGATTATCATGACCTGAGCTGAAGTCAGATGCTTAACTAACTGAGCTACCCACGCGCCCCGAGAGTGAGCTTCTTGACAGGGCTTTGGCCACATCATCCTGGGGCCATGGTCTCTTTTCCTTGGAGGCCCAGCATGCAGCATAGGGGCTGCTAGGAAGTAGGTGTTCAGCTGGGGCAAGAAGAAAACTTTGGAGCTTACTCGAGCTAACTGAAAGAAGTAGATACATCAGTTGTGGTGTGTTGTTTCCTTAAATTGTGTCATTTAAAAAATACTCTTTACAAGAAGTATTCATTTAAAAAATACCAAGGAATTCTAAAACTTAGTTAGTCAAATGGTAGTTATCATTTGTGCCTCAGAAACCATGATTAACGAGGTTTAACATGGTAACACATCGAACATCATTCTGCACCAGGAAAACTACAGAAACAGATCATATCAGCAGAGATGAAACAGAACAAGAAGAAATTCTCATTTTGACAAAGGCTTGGTATGCTTCAGCAGCAAAAGCAATCATTTATTTTGCTTTCAGAGTAACTTGCCTTTAAAAAAACCCCAGAATTTCTGATGTGGAAAGACCTAAGGATGTAACTAGGTAAGGTTCCTTCCATGATGGATGAGAAAAGGAAGGCTCAGGAAATTCCTCCATGGTGCCCTGGCTGCTAGTGCTGTCCTGGGACCAGAACTTGATTTCCAGTACCTTATCTGTCCTACCATGTGGCCAGCATGGTAACTTCCTGAAACTGCCTTCCTGAAACTTGCCGGTGGAGGAGGCCATGAGCCTGGTGATTATGACAGTGAGAACCCCAGAAGGAAGCCAGAAGAAGCCCGAAGGCCAAGGCTCTTTCAGAGAAAGAGACTACTTTGCTCAGATTTCCTTTCTAAGTGGCTTTCAATCTCAGAATTGAAATTTTCATTGTTTTTTACAATGATTTTACAAATAATTATTCCTTACTTAGTATTAATAGTAGTAGTAATGTATTTTATTCAGTTCAGTTTTAGTTTTATTTAATTTAATAGTAATAATTTATTCCTTATTTGGTATTCAAAGAAACCAAGTTATGTTTTTTTTTTTTTTGGTTTTGTTTTGTTTTCAGCTAGTATTGCTCTAAATGAAAGAGATCTCAGTTAAATGCAGAATATCCCCCCTACCTCCCAGCCTCGAGTGTTTTCTCTTCTTGAGCTTTCAATTTGTGGTTTAAAGATAAGAACATAGATCATAGAACATCGGAGCAGCTATGTAACCCTTTATCCCACTGTGGAAAAGTGAGAGCAGGAGGAATAGGAGATATCCAAAATTTCATGGATGGAGTAATAGTGAGGGTAAGACGTAGAGCCATTTCTCCTAATTCTTTCATCAGTGTTCTTTGAACCCTTCAGTGGCTCAGGCTTCTCCACTGGGAGGCTTGCTCATAGATCTGAGATGCAGCTGGATAAAGAATACTGCTGTCCTCACTAAATGCAGAGAGACTCCACTGTAAGTTAGTTTATCCTCTTACTTTTTAGAAAAATTACTTATTTTTTTCAGTAATCTCTACACCCAACATGGGGTTTGAACTCTTGGCCCAGAGCTCAAGAGTCTTATGCTTCTCCGACTGAGCCAGCCAGGCGCCCCTATTCTCTTAATTTTGATATCCTGCTCATGGGGGTTTTAATTAGCCCGCCATGATCTGGAGGGAAACACCCTGAGATGGGCATTCCAATCGCTGTGGAGTCAAACTAGTTTGTGATTAGCAGTGACTGCTGCCTATGGTCCCTAAAATCAACTCACTTCCCATTCTCTACTCCTATAAGTGAAATCAAGTAGAACAAATAAGAACTCAACAAAAGTCCACTCTACATTAACATTGAACCACAGAACACTTGCTTCCTTTCCTCTCTACCAAACACACACACACACACACACACACACACACACACACATGCACAGTCCCACGCTTGCTCTGCTGGCAGTACGTGTGCAGCAAAGTGGTAAAGAGTGTGAAAGCCGAGTTCAGGCTGCCTGGGTTCAATTCCACCTCCACCCTTGATTTGCTGTAAGACTTTGGGAAATTATTTAATCTTTCCATGCTTTTTTTCCCCTCATCCTACAAAAAAAGCTTGGTTTGTCTCAGTTTTAAATGGAAAATTGATGTCTTTTACCTGCACTGAATAGAAGCTAATCAAGCTTCAGCATCATGGGTACCTCACTTGCACAGACCCTCTCATGGCCCTGGGAAAGGCCCTAGTAATGTGTTCACATGTTCATAAGTTTTTGTAAATTTGTAAAAATAAGAAATTTTGAGCACAATTGTTTAAGGTTGCTGTTTTTTTCCTTTGTGTCATCTCCTGTGTCAGTCGTCCCCTATGGAAGGACAGTGGAGTTATTTCTGCCATTTTTGGGATCTGGTTAAGAGGAAGTTGAGTTGGGGATGCATTTAATTTGGATTCAGTAGGATTATCATCATGTATGTTTACAGTCCCTTCCAAGTAAATCCTTGTTGCCAATACTCCAACTGCCCATTGTGCTGACTCAGTGGGGGCATGACACAGAAATGAGGGCCAGAGATTGTATTGTGCTTTGAACTTATCCCAGTAGAGGAGAAATGTACAGAAATTAGTTTGTGGAAAATTCTTTCAAATTTTACAGCTTGTATGAAATAGAAATGGAGTTTGTCTTTAAATCATATTTGACAATATACCTAAATATTTACATGGCATTAACAATTGTGAGTAGTGAAGCTGAATTAAACACTTTTTAACTATTAATGATTAAACACAAATAAAGTTAGAGGCAACATTGAATCATTTATTTTCTCTTTAAAAAATACTGCAAAATTGTTATATGAATAAACAATGAAAGCATATACAGACAAATTATAAGGAATAGGTATTAAAGCTGTGTGTGGATGTTGTGATGATTAGGGTATTTGTAATTTTTTTAAACGTGTAATTTGGTCTGATTTCTTATTTTTTTTATTTTTTGATATATTTTAAATAAATACTTGCTTGGTAAATAATTTTACATATTCTTGAACAATGGTCCCCCAAGTTGCATAAGCTTAAGGCCACACAACACTTGGCTATGTTCCTATAGTTGTTCAAGAGATTGAGGGATTAAGGAAGACGCTTTCTGGGCCTCATTGTTTCCATCTGTAAAGTGAAGATGGGATGAGATTACTCCTGAGTACCTCCAAGGATCCTTCTATCTCTGAAGTTTCGTGATTCTGCCTTCTCTACACAATGACTGGTGTGCTAAGGTCCCCAGATTGCCCTGGAAAAGAACTAATCTAAGAATGATCAATCAATGTCCTTTCTAGGAATTCCTTGAGTGGAACATATGGGAGGATTGATGACATCTGGATTCTCCAGTGTCTGGTGATCTGAAGTGTATCATTCCTGGGAACTGTGCGGGTGATCAGAGAATTGCTAAAATGATTTGGCATCCTCAGGAAGCTTACGAATTCTACACACCTCTCTGGTTCATTTCATTTAGGAAAGGTATATTTGTTTTCTCATGCTGCATAACAACTTATCAAACATTTTGTGACTTAAAACAACATATTTTTACTACATTCCAGTAGGTTAGGAATCTTGGCACATCTTGGCTGGGTTTTCTGCTCAGGGTCTCACAAGATTGCAGTCACTGCTCTCATTTGGTGCTTGGAGCTCCCTTCCCAAGGTCATTCAGGTTGTTTCCAGAATTCAGTTCCTTAAGGCTGTAGGACTGAGGCCCCATCTTTTTGCTGGCTGTCAGTCTTCTCAGTTTTTGCAGGCTGTCCTCCGAACAGTACTACTGGGGGGGGCACCTGGGTGGCTCAGTCGGTTAAACGGCCGACTTCAGCTCAGGTCATGATCTCATGGTTCATGAGTTTGAGCCCTGCATCGGGCTCTGTGCTGACAGCTCAGAGCCTGGAAGTTGCTTCAGATTCTGTCTCCCTCTCTCTACCCCTCCCCAGCTTGCACTCTCTCTGTCTTTCTCAAAAATAAATAAACATTGAAAAAGTAAAAAAAAAAAAAAAAAACAAATTTACGTGGCTATCTCCATTAGGCAGGTCTCAGTATGGCAGTGTGCTTCTTCAAGACCAACAGGAAATTCTCTTTCCTGCTAAGGAGGAATCTTATACAACATAATATAATCCAAGAAGTGACTATTCATCCTATTCACAGTCCTACTCATGCTCAAGGGGAGTGAAGTATATATTAGTGGGTTGGGGAAGCCATCTTAGAATTCTGCCTACCATAGAAAGGAAAAGGCAATATTTTTTAGTTCCAGCCATGTACTTCTTTCCTTATGTTCTTTTATTGCTCAGAATAATTCTGTGAGACAGATATGATTATCCCATTTTTCATGATCAAGATAGTAAGACTTGAGAAATCAAGTAACTTTCCCAGACTTAAAGAGACAGAGTGTGGATTTGAATCCAGGTCTATCTGACTTGAAAGCCTGAGATCTTTGCAACATACCCCATGGCCTCAGGAATTATTTGCCTGTCTGCACAGAAGAGCATTTCATGGCCTCTCTGAGCACCTCAGCCACATGGAACATACAACCATCTCATCATGTGCCCTGCTCTTCCTAGGGGCCAGGAATTCATATATACAGGGCATGTGTATGAATTAATTAATACAGTGCATAAGGCACAGTTTAAATGTTAACCATGCTCCCCCCCCCAAAGTTTTAAGTTGTCCAATTTACACTTTTCAATTTAATGTAGCAAATCTTTCTTGAGCTTTCCATGTGAAAAGTAGCTGGGGGCATAAAAATAAATCAGAAATATGTTCTGATCAATGGTTTTCATAAAGACCATCATGGCATAATATATGGAGCACAGAATACAGCTGGGGGGCCCAAGCTCAAGTGCCTTCATTTACCAATCACTTCAACTTTTTAATCCACTGTTTTTCCTCTATATAATTGTCTTATAAAGACACTTAGGAGGATCAGATGGAATTATTTATAAGACAACATATTGTTAATTGAAAATTATTGCTACTCAGGTCTTATAGAGTAATACATACAGACTATTCAAGGGAAGCATGAATCTCCTGGACTGGGGGGACTTGGGAGGCCCCTTGGATGAGACTGAATTTAGGATGGGCCCTGTTTATATGTCTCAAGACCCTTTGAAGAAAATAAGGCTTATGTAGAATGGGGAAAATACTTACCATTTAATTTCACCATATTTATGGAAATATCTCTGGATGTTGAGTCATTTCCTTGGTATTGGAAACCTGTGTTTCATATGCAGCCCTGACCCATTTAATTACTTAAAATTCACTGGGTGGCTCACTGTAATTATAGTGATGATCACTTAAGTGACTTTCAGTTTGAGGACCCCCACACACAACATTTTTAAGCACAGTTTTTTAAAATTTCCAAGCTCAAACTATTTTTCAAAGAAGAGGGGTTTAGGGGCACCAGGGTGGCTCAGTCAGTTAAACGTTTGATTTTGGCTCAGGTCATGATCTCGCAGTTCATGGGTTCGAGCCCCACATCGGGTTCTGTGCTGACAGCTCAGAGCCTGGAGCCGGTTTCGGATTCTGTGTCTCCACCTCTCTCTACCTTTCCCCTACTCACACTTTGTCTCTCTCTGTCTCAAAAATAAATAAACATTAAAAAAATTTTTTTTCAAAGAAGAGGGGTTTAAAATCATTTCCTTCTCAGTATCTTGCCTTGAATAACACAAATAATAGTAGAACTGATACCTACCCAAGTAAGACAATGTATTAATGTAAAAGCAAAGGAAAAGAAATGGGTAAACAAACAAACAAACCAACGAACACAGAATTGGTTTTGTTCTGTTTAAGCACAACACTGGAGGTTTTCTCTATATATATTTCTCCCTGGCCGTATTAGGAAGGGCTTCTTGGAGGAAGCGGTTTGGAAGAAGTGGGTACTGTGATCTGAATGGGCAGAAAGGAGAGGCTGCTCAGGTCAGGGGAACTAACACAAGCAAGGTTGTTGTGCATTGGGAGGAGGATGCTGTCTGGCAAGGAGAAAAGGGCAATGGGTCTTATCTGAACAGGGTACTGTGGGCAAAAGATACCTCAGTGCTTTATAGGTTGAAGCACTTTATCCGTCATCCCATAACAACCAGAGCAGGAAAGCAGCGGGTATGTGCTCATCCTGCTCTTACACATAAGGCAATGGACGCACAGAGATGTCTCGTGCCTGACAGGAGAGCAGAGCTGTTTGTCTTGTTCATGGCTTTACTCCCAGTGCCTCGCACAGTGCTTGTCCCCAGGTGGTCAGAAAATATTCGTTGATTGAATGAGTGATAAGGTATAGAAAAATGGAGGTAAGGAGGTCAAGAGGAATCTATTGTAATAATGAAAATGTGTTTTCGGATGTCACATTGATCTTTGCGGGATGCTATGATAGACTCCTAAGGATTAAACTTTCCCCTGGTGGGGCACCTGGGTGACTCAGTCAGTTAAGCGTCTGATTCTTGGTTTTGGCTCAGGTCATGATCTAATGGTTTTGTGAGTTTGTGCCCCACACTGGGCTCTGTGCTGACAGCTCAGAGCCTGCTTGGGATTCTCTCTCTTCCCCTCTCTGTCACTCCCCTGCTCTTGCTGTCTCTGTCTCTCTCAAAAATAAATAAACTTTAAAAAAATTACACTTTTTCCTCTGGCAATTTCTTACCGCTAATAGCATGCCTTTTCTCTGTGATACCCCATAAAGATGGGAATCCTGACTCTTTGCTTGTTTATATTGCATTTTGTCATTTTTTTTCATTAGAAAGGCCATTCTTAAAGTTCCATAAAAAATCCACAAAAGATGGGGTGACTGGGTGGCTCAGTCAGTTAAGTGCCTGCCTCTCAAATTCTGCTCAGGTCATGATCTCACAGTTCGTGAGTTCAAGCGCCACATCAGGCTCTGCACTGTCAATGCGTTGCCTGCTTGGGATTCTCTCCCTCCCTTTCTCTCTCTGCTGTCTCTCTCTCTCTCCCTCTCTGTCTCTCTCTCTTTCTCAGGATAAATAAATAAACATTTAAAAAAAATCCGTGAAAGAGATACCAGTGTTCTCAGTGAAATTTAAACACTGCATGTTGAGTAGATTACTGAATGCTTCCACTGCTGTGGACCACATGGGCTCCCCTCACATACCATGAATTCTCATGCTGGTTTGTCCAGGAAGTTCCCCTCCTCTTCTTCCACACTATCACCTGTTCATCTATGTCCTGTTTCTCCGTTAAAAATAACCTATATTGGGGAAAGGACTTTCTTGTTATACTTTTAAAACTTGCTCATTATAGAAAATGTAGAAAATACAGAAAAATATGAAGACAAAACATAAATTTTTCATAGAGTTACCAAATAGAGATTAGTACTGTTGATATTTGCTGTTGGCACATCTATTTACAGAAGTTTATTTTTCCTGTATATGCATCTATATAATAATCGAGGCACATATTTCCTATATGTAAACTCACATATAAATTCTCATGCATAGATAATATACGTGCAATATGCAATTTTACATAAAACAGAGATGTATGAATTATACAGTTTTGCATTTCACATTTTCACAAAGTGTATTACATTTCCTTTTTTATTTGATTTGGTAATATGATTTTTAAAGATTATTTCTTTGTGTATATAACATGCTTTTTAACTCTTAATTTTTGTTTAGATATTTAGGTTGTTACCTTTCCACAACATCTCTCACATGTTTCAAATTGTCTTGTCTTGTAAAGTGGTTGAACCCACCTTACCTCCTATCTACTGAGCATGCCTCACTGTGCCTGGCCAATTCTGGTCTTGCCTTTTGAAAACGTGATCTAAGAGTTCATTTTAAATTGTAGTAAGAATGTGTCTTTTTTTAAGTTTATTTTTATTTATTTTGAGAGAGAGATAGAGGAGGGCAAGGGCAGGGAGGGGTAGAGAGAGGAAGAAACAGAATCCCAAGCAGGTTCCATGCTATCAACACAAAGCTCAATGTGTGGTTCGAACTCACAAACCATGAGATCGTGACCTGAGCTGAAATCCAGAGCTGTACGCTTAACCAACTGAGTCACCCAGGTGACCCAGGAATGTGTCTTATTTTTAAGTCTTGGCTTTACTGTCACCTCTTCTTCCATCTGAAGTTTCCCACAGCACTTTGAACAAGATCGTATTTTTTTATTCTGTAGCATGATTATCAGTTAAGTTTTGTTATCTCCATTAGACTCTCAACTACTTGAAGGCAAAGATAATTATTCATTTTTGTGTCTTTGCTAGCACTTAGGGCAGGGTTTGGAGCATAACAGGTTTCAATAAACATTGAAAGTTGGCTGCTGAAATAAGTCCTTTGAGGAATGGGAATGAACAGGGGAGAGAGCACCCTGTTCGAACTCACAGAAGGCAGAAGTGATCTCAGTGGTGCTGTCGGGTGGGCGCTGATGGAGGCCTGCATGAGGAGCTAGCAGTGGGAGTAGAAAGGAGACAATAAAGAGACAATGTAGGGATAACATTGAGTGAAGCGTGGCTATGTGCAGATGTGTGGGCACTGAGATCAGGGTATGTGAAGAAGACACACAGTCAGACAGAATGCCAGCGCTCCTATTTAATGACCAGGTGGAGGTTAAGGCTATTACCTGATAGTTGATGGGGCAAGTTACTTGATGGAGCCAGTTTGACACATCAAGTCTAATATTTCACCCACATTTCTTGATAATAAAAAGAGTAGTCTAAGTTATACTTTATAATAATGATATATTGAAATTCACATATATAAATAATTTATAGCCTTTATGAAGTAAAAAAATTTCTGAAGTCATTTTTTTAATGAGTAGAGTTGGCATTGGCTAAGGCTCAGGCTAACCTGTTTAGAGGTGACAGAGATGTTAAAATTAAGAAAGGGAGGTGTTAAGACCAGAGCACATTCAGGTGAGAGAGGAGAGGTCTCAGGAGGTTGTGATAGTCTATTAGTGGAGATTTTCAAGAATCACCTGTCACATGATGAAGAGTTGGACAATTTGGACTTCCAACCCCAGGATTCTGTGATTCTATCAGAACTATTTTCTATTCAGCAGGTTATATATTCTGAACTGATTTGTCACATTTCCCTTGTCATTTTTTATCCTAAGAAGTAGAATAACGGTGTAAAGACATAAAGACAGCATCTTGATTTTCATCGCTTTTCTAG
Organism: Puma concolor; assembly: GCF_028749965.1. Lineage (NCBI taxonomy): Eukaryota > Metazoa > Chordata > Mammalia > Carnivora > Felidae > Puma > Puma concolor. The sequence continues at coordinate 83,634,366 of NC_141675.1, read as the reverse complement.
ACATATTCACATTAGAAATACAGATATAAACCTGTGGTATATACCTTTAAAATTCTCCTTCCCACTTTTTCTTTTAATATAGTTTTACCAACAGGGAATAAAGCTATTTTGCTTCTCCCCTTTAGCTAAGATCTAATCAGCTCCTTTCTATTTTGACTTCTAAGAAAATCAACTTGCTACAAACCTTGAATTGAAGTGTTTCACCTTACCGCTTACAAGTGCCACCAGCTTCTCTATTCAGGCCCCAGCTTCTCTGTAAGTCTGAGGTTCATTGTGGCTGGTAAAGGCAGCATTTGCTTTTGTTAGAGTGATCCAAGTAATTTCTCCATCCAGATCTCCTTTGTGCTGGAGTTCTCAAGGTAACTCATATGTCATCATCCATTCCTGTGCTCCTTCGGCTTACAGGGTTTCTTCCAAATAATGTTTGGTGCTTGGGGAAAGCAGTTTGACTCCACTGTGGCTTGGGGCTTACAGGCAACCTCAAATATCTCTTGAAATAAAGAAGTGTTCAGTGGAATTTAGAAATTATTGATATTGGGCACAGACCTAACTGTTCGAAAAACTCAGAAATTCAGCTAGCAAATTCAGATGCCCCCATATACTGGTTATGATATAGAAGCAGATTTCTTGATTCTATATCAATATGCATCTTGTCTTTCCTTACCTGTACTCACTAAGACTCACCCAGCACTAACCTCCTGATAGTATTTTCTATTAAAAGATAGCAGTTAGTAAAATGCTTTCCTTCTTTCCTCCTTTCATCTGGAGCCAAATACATAACCTTACACATAACAGGACCTAAATAAATGAATTGAATACCTTCTAGCCAACTTGTGTATTACTCTGAGAAATATTTGTATATTTTACAGTAACTATTTAGAATGTGGAAATCGGAAACCGAATCAAAGGGTGGAGTGGAAATTGTTTCAGGCATTTCGTTTCAAGGAAGTTCTAGTTCTTTTTTTCTTAAATTTTTAATAATGGTGAAAAACACATAACATTAAATTTATCATCTTTACCATTTTTTATTTATATATTTTTAAATTTTATTTTAGAAAGAGAGAGTGTGTGAGCCAGGGAGGGGCAGAGGGAGAAGGAGAGAGAGAATCTTAAACAGGTTCCATGCTCAGCACAGAGCCCAACACGGTGGGGGGGATCATGACCTGAGCCAAAATCAAGAGTTGGACGCTTGACCCACTGAACCACCCAGGTGCCCCTACCATTTAAAAAAAAAAGAAATTGACGTCTATTTGTTTTTGAGAGAGAGAGAGAGAGAGAGAGAGAAAGAGAGAGAGAGAGAGAGAGAGAGAGAGAGAGAGAGAGAGAGAGAGAAGGGGAGGAGCAGAGAAAGAGGGAGACACAGAATCCAAAGCAGGCTTCAGGCTGCAAGCTGTGAGCACAGAGCCAGATGCAGGGCTCGAACTCACGAACTTCGAGATCAGGACCTGACTGAGCCACCCAGGCGCCCCGCCCCTATCACTTTAAATGTTCCATGCAGTAGTGTTAAGTACTTTATATTGTGCAAGGGAACTCTGGAACTTTTCCAACTTGCAAAACTAAAACTCTATACCTACTGAACAACTTCTCATTCCTCTTCTCCAAGCCCCTGAAAATCACCATTCTCCTTTCCATTTCTCTGAATTGGACTACTCTAGGTGCTTCATATGAGAGGAATCATTCAGTGTTGGCCATTTTGTGACTGGCTTGTTTCAGTTGGCATAATCTCTTTAATCTTCATCCATGTTGTAGAATGTGACAGAATTTCCTTCCAGGCTCAATAATATCTCAGTATATGCATATACCACACTTTGTCTATTCATTCATCCTTTGATGGACATTTGGGTTGCTTCCATCTTTTGGCCGTTGTTAATATATGAACATGGATGTGCAAACCAAGGCCTGATTTTCAAAGTAATTATCCTACCTCCCCAAATGAACTTATCTTAAAATTCCTAGGGCTATTTAACAAAAATAGCATAGTGGCAGCTGAGATAATTTTATTACCCTGGAAAATCTGTATGTGGCTTTGAAGGAGCCATCTGGAATATCTGTACCTAGGGATATTTATTTGTTTACTTGTTGCAAAGAGTATCTAAAATGCTTTTCACCTCCTTTTTTTCTCCTTCATGGTATTTCTGGCACAATGCACTAGTAGTATTTTTTCATAATGGCATTAACAGATATCTTTTTGGGGCACCTGGGTGGCCCAACTCTTGGTTTCGGCTCAAGTCATGATCTCATGGTTTTGTGAGTTCGAGCCCGGCATCAGGCTCTATGCTGGGTGTCGTAGAGCCTGCTTGGGAATCTCTATCTCCCTCTCTCTTTGCCCCTCCCTCACTCACGATGTCTCAACCTCTCTCAAAAATAAACTCTAAAAAAATTTTAAAAAACCAGTATCTTCTTAAATCTATAAATATTCTTATCGATCTTAACTCATTTATTAAGATCCACAAACACCAAAGTGTAGGCCATTTGGTGACTGGTTTATTTCACTTGGTATAATCTCCCTAAGCCCATGTTTTATGATTTACAGTGATTAGTCTGTGTGAGGACTGCTACAAATAAGAGTCAGATGTCTTAGGCTTCACCAAGAGGTGAACCTGACGTCGGCCTCTTCTCCCATTTCCTTCAGTAAACTTGGATATTTCAGTCCAATGTCCATTTGTGAAGTCTTAAAAAAAAAAAAAAGGAGGAAGATGTGTTGTTCTAGGTGTTTGGAGTTAGGTAAGCTAAGCATACTTCCTACCCTAAAGGAATTCATGGTCTAGTTGGGAAAACCACCATGTATCAGTGTATAAATGAAAGTGTATAAAAATGATCCAGGTGGTTTGAAGGAGGACTAATAAATGGAGAAATAAAATCTGGGCAAGTGTCAAGGAGGAGGTGACATCTGAGTTAGGACAAATACAGGAGATGTAATTCCTGGTGGAGGGAGTAGCCCAGGCAGAGACATGGAGGTTTAAAGGCATACGAAATGTTTAAGTGAACAGCTTCAGATTCTTTATCTAATATTAAGTTGCTGCAAGACTTTATTCCTGAAGTCTGTTCTTATTTTTCCCATGAGTCTGTAAAATATACAAGTACTGGCTAAAAGTTTTTCTTCCCCCATTTGACCGTTTCAGACTCTGACATTGTCACCAGGTTGGGGAAGTATGGGATTGTGCCCACATTCCGAGTTCCTTCTCCCATCTCCTGGAGCACTGTTCAATTACGAGAACAAAAGAGAAGATTCACTGACAAATTTTAGGTCCTTTACATGTTGCTAACATCCCAAGTAATGTTTTTTCTTTTTCTTTCTTTCTTTTTTTTATTCCTGATACTCTGATATTTTGCAATTTTAAAAGAGAACTCTCTTTGTGTTCGAATTATTTGTTTAGAACTCAGAAGTGTAAAAGTCAAACATCATTATCAGAGAGGTTGTTTTCATAGTAATTTGTTCCTCTTATTTTCATACATATGAACTTTTATTCTCCTTTATTTCATACCCCCACTGCTTCCTTCCTTCCAACACACATTTAATTAGAACTCCTTCTTCTAAATGAGGAAATTAGATTTCCTGTCTTCTAGGAAATCATAATCTAGTACAGGAGGTACGACATGACTAAGATACTTATCAATATAATGCAAGGCAGAAAGCTGTCTTCACTGTGAGAATGCCAGGAAGAGCCCTCAACATTCCAAAGTGTGTGTGTGTGTGTGTGTGTGTGTGTGTGTGTGTAGCGTAGACAGGAGTCCTTTTAGAAGTTCACCAGAGAAGTCGTAGCAAGGATCTGAAGGGGATTGAATAAGGAAAGCATTTTCCACCTGACCCAGCTTTATATAGTATTAACATCTTTTTTTTGGAGGGAGGGGGTTGGAAAAGCACAGATAAGGTTCTAAGACTTTCTTTGTGGTTAGACAGCTGAGTGCCTTGGGTTTACACTCTGGTCTAAACAAATATAAAATTAGTGGGCATATTTTTCAGGTGGCATCAGGCATGAGAAAAAGCTGTGTCCCCCATATCTGCTACTCTGCAGGTGGCTGCATTAAGTGGTCTTTCTCTCCGAAGGACTCACTCTGCCTCTTCTGGCTGAGTCCTAGTTACACCGAGGCTCTGTTAAGACTGTACCAGCGAGTACAGTTTAAGAGCTGCTCAGTATCTCCTCTTCATTTTTTTTTTTTCTCAATGTAGTGCTTATACCTTTTTTCACAAGCACATACTATGGAGGCATCAATGAAATGATCTGAAAACCACTATACTGTTACTCAGATTTCTTTCCCAAATGAAGGAAATGTCCACCCTATTGATTAGAATTAACCTTGGATTTTGTTTTTTCTTTTCCATCCAGATAACCCAAATTATAGATTGAAATTCCCATGCTTATTTAAAATATCATTTGTGTTTTTGTGTTTTTGACACCTAGAGACGGTTATGCACTACCACATTTTAATGCAGAAATGTTAACACTTACCCACACCTACTCCTGTAACTCTCTACAAATGTTACTGGAAAATTCAAGGTGATCACATCATAATAAAAATAGCTACCATTTATTTAACATAATAAATGGCATGAACCATGCCAAGTAATTAATGTATTTTCTCACTTATTATTCAAAATAATATTAGTTTTTTTTATTCCCATTTCTAAGGTGACTACCAGACTAAAAGTAATTAACCTAAGGTTGTATAACTATTTAAAGAATTTAAATTTAAAATCAGGATTCTGATTATAAGTCAAACTCTCTCTTATTCCTGAGACATTTGCTTCTTTTGAATCCTAATACTTCTTATGTAAGTGTTTCTCTTTCAAATAAAGCTAAAGATAAAAGTAAATGTGTATACTGTCTTTCCAGCTCTTAATATAATTACTGGGGTGTTACCATCTTTCCTTTGTATTACACTTTTTATCTTCCACAATTCTTAAATAATTTAGGATGTTAACAAGGAATATTACTATGTATTCCATCCTATGAAATGGGATCATCTCGGGGGTAAAATGGAATATCCATTTGAGTAGCTACAAAGATCTCTAAATTTGAAGTCTAATATATTTTCAGTTGTCTTAGTCCATTTGCGATGATATAACATGAATACCATAGCTCATAACTGGGTAGCTTATAAAGAATAAAAATTTACTTCTTACAGTTCTGGAGGCTGAGAAGTCCAAATTCAAGGTGCCAGCACATTCGATGTCTGGTGAGCGCCTGGTGTCTGATTCATAGTGGTGCCTTCTAACTATAACCTCACGTGGCAGAAGGAAGGAATTAGGAAGCCCTCTGGTGTGTCTTTTAGAATCAGCACCCAAAGTCCCCACCCCCAAACACCACCACATTGGGCATTAGGTTTCAACATACCAATTTTGGCGGGGACACAAACTTTCAGATCATAGCACCTCTGTAGCTTCCTGACTTATCTTTTATTTTATGTTTTTATTTGTTCACTTTTAGATGAACACAGAAGAGAATCTATTGCTTTTTCCTCAGAAGAAGATATTTTCCAAACAGACTATGGAGGGTACCAGTCTACCACTTTCTTTTATAGACAAGATGTTTATAGAAAGATGTCTTTCTTTTATAGACGAGAGGACTGGGGCCCAGAAAGGGGAAGAAAAGCCCAGGGTCTTAGGGCAGGTTAATGATAGAAGCCATACTAAATCCTGTGTCTTTTTCATATGTGACTTTGGAAAAGCCTGCCATGTTTTTACCTGCTTTTACACTTATGTGGCCACCAAGACTTTTCAATAACATTTGGTGAGAGTATGTGTAACACGTTCAAACTTAGTCTCTTAGAGCTTTGTCTCATGTGCTTTTTTTTTTAAGTTCCAAACGCACTGCACGTTTGTACCTTAATGACACCCTCTGGCTCCAAAGCCCTGTCTCATGTGCTTTTTATGCTAATTTATATCCATGTAAGAAAGTAGTAAGACACTTCCATCCTCATATAATTTCTACATATTGAATTTTAGTTTAATGTGATTTAATTTTAATGTAATGAATTGGATCTGATCACCACTAATTCTCTTGTACCACATTTATCCCAATTGCTTTTGTTAAAAGATGCAATAGTATAGAACTTTATTAGTTAAACTGTATTGCAGTCACTTTTAAAGACTTTTCACAGCTTTCTGCTGCTTTGAAGATGAGGCACAAATTCCATAGCAATATATTCTGTTCTCCAGCAATGTGTCACTGAACTTTCTTTAGAAACTGATTTCTACAATATGTCTCCACATATCTGAATCTTTGAACCCAATGAACTACCAACCAACACTCTTCAAGTGCTGTTCATTCAGTTATTGTTCTGTTTGGTCTGTTTAGTCTTTTTTTTTTTTTTTTTTTTTTTTTTTTACTGTCTATTCATTTTTGAAAGACAGAAGAGAGACAGAGCACAAGCAGGGGTGGAATGGAGAGAGAAAGGGACACAGAATCCAAAACAGGCTCCAGGCTGTGAGCTGTCAGCACAGAGCCCCACATGGGGCTCGAACTCACAGACTGTGAGATCATGACCTGAGCGGAAGTCAGACACTTAACTGCTGAGCCACCCAGTGCCCCTGATCAGTTAAGTTTTGTTAATCATGAGTTTGGCACATGAGCTCTAATAGTGCACAAGATACACTGGGTCCCTGGGCTAGAGGACTTTACAGCCTAATGTAGTTGTGATGTTAGACACCTTCATGCTTTTCTCTTTTCTCTGTTTGGAAGGCCTTTTTTGGCCCTCTTTCTGGGAGGCCACATCCCACTTATCCTTGAGTGGGAATTTCTCCCATTATTCTTCCTGACAAAACCTTGAAGGTCTCTTCCAGTTGGGAAGAGTGGGGTTCATCTCAGCACAGAGTTTGCCTCTCATTGGTACGTGTTTCATTCTGTCAGCACATAGGATGCCCGATTCATCCACTAGACAGTAAGTTCTCTGAGGGAATAAACAATGTTTTATTTTCTCTGTGTCTCCCACGTGCTGAGCAGTTTGGCTTGTGGTTAAATGCCCAGTGACTGAGGGACGGAGGGATAGATAAAATGTGTGGTAGAAAAAAATAGAGGTGCAGATAGATGTAGAAAGAAACAAAAGTACATACTTTGGTACTCCTACCAAATCTTCACATTGGCAACAGTTCACATTTCAGCCCTTCCCTAGTGCTCTCCTCACCTTAGCATTGAAAGTTACATATACAGGAGCCGCCAGGTGGCTTAGTTGGTTGAGCGTCCAACTTTGGGTCAGGTCATGATCTCAAGGTTCGTGGTTTGAGCCCTGTGTCCGGCTCTGCTGACAGCTCAGAGCCTGGAGCCTGCTTCGGATTCTGTGTCTTCCTCTCTCTCTGCCCCTCCCCCCCCCCCGGTCTCTCTTTCTCTGTCTCTCACTCTCATAAGTAAATGAACATTAAAAAATGTTTTGTTTTAAATGATTTTGATTTGGGGCACCTGCGTGGCTCAGTGGGTTAAGGGTCTGACTTTGGCTCAGGTCATGATCTCACGGTTCGTGGGTTTGAGCCCTGTGTCAGGCACTCTGTGCTGACAGCTCAGAGCCTGGAGCCTGCTTTGGATTTTGTGTCTCCCTCTCTCTCTGCACCTCCCCCACTCACGCTCATGCTCTGTCTCTCTCTCTCTCAAAAATAAATAAATATTAAATTTTTTTTTTTTTAAGTTGCACATACAGGAGTCTCCCGGGTGGCTCAGTCGGGGAGCATCCAACTTTGGGTCAGGTCATGATCTCATGGTTCGTGGGTTTGAGCCCCGCATCGGCTCTGTACTGACAGCTCAGAACCTGGAGGCTGCTTCGGATTCTGTGTCTCCCTCTCTCTCTGCCCATCCCCTGCTTGTGTTCTCTCTCTCTTTCATAAATAAGTAAATAAACATTTCAAAAAAGTTACATATACATAAATTTATACACAAAATAGACACACAAATATATAAATACACACACACACACACATAGGCACATACACTGGAAGTGACCTGTTATAGAGAACAAAGACAATCATTTACAGGCTCTCCTGATATGTGAGTCAAATTACGTATGTCTAAGACATAGGCAAATTCATGTCTTCACCGATTTCCCCTAAGCTATCGTTGTTTTTAAAGAAGATTTGCAGGCTAATGAACGCTCCAACAATGATTTGCAAATTTTGCATTTAATCTAATCTTTGACTCCAAAGAAGCACAAGGGGTGAACTAATTAAGGACGTTACTTATGTGACTATCAGATGCTACAGCATCCAATACATATATTAAAGGCAGTGCCTGCCATGAAATTACCTGGCAGAGGAGATCCTGAGGCAAGGTTAGTGTCCTGCCTTTCAGCTCACATGTGTTCTTGGCATGTGCTGCACCAGGTGTTTTGCAAGCAGTACTACCTGGGGAAGAAAATTCTCATTAGCATCACAAAGAATTCTGCATTTTGATGATACTTGTAGGATTACGAAGAGTACCATAAGTCTTTTATCCTATGCAGTAAACCAGTAAGAGAATTCCTATGGTGCTAAGGAATCCTGTTTTGTTTGAAAAATAGAACTTGGATGAAGAGGATGAGAGGAAGTGGGTGGTGAGACCACAGAGAAGAAAATTCCTACTTTATATGCTAATTGGGGGCTACTGGGGGAAACTGTTAGCACTCCTTATTGAAGATTTTATAAATCTTTTGATCTTACCCAACAGGTAAATTTAAATGGGGGGAGGGTCCGGAAAGTTCCAAAGAAGGAAATAAAGAATTTCAAAGTAAGATCACAAGTGGAGCGCAAATGCCATCATTAATTGTGAATATAACCGTGACCCACACCCCCTCAGCAGCCCAATCTCTGCATATGCCTATGTAAATCAGGCATATGATAATAATAATAAATAACTTACTGAGTAGTTGTGAGGATTGAGTGGGAAGTATGATATACATATCTCTTTTTATTTGCTTGTCTTTTTTAAAAGAAACCTAAAATCTGTTCTTCAGGTGAAAAATTAAATCTTCTACTGGGGAGACCATTGATCTTAGAATCGGGAAGCCTGAACTGGATTTCAGGCTAAACCTTCAGTAGCTATGTGACCTAAGCTATGCTACGTCTTTCTCAGTCTTCAATTTCATAATCTTTCAAATGAGGTCATTGGTCTGGATGATTCTTAGGGTCCCTTCCATTCCAGTTCTTATGTTCAGTGATTGTATATAAATCTTTGTAATGAAAGTCTACTATTTTCATGTTCCAAATGGTCTTAAGGGACAAAAGGTTAAGCTGTTTGCCTGGGCTCTCTCAGTAAGCTAACAGCAGTTACGCATTAAAATGCAAACCCCCAGAATTTAGTGACTTGATAACTGCATTAAGTTGCTTTTTTAGATACATACTTATATAGTGGCTCCCTAAGACTGAATACTCTGAAAAGAAAATCAGAGGTCGGTATTTTATGGATACTGCCAGTAGAATTCTTTTAAGTCTTACACTATTTTACTGGCTCTAGAAGAATTGGTTAGCGAAGCCATACACACTTTAATTACACAGATTATGCAACAGGGGGCTCTCCAACAAAGAAGAAAATTAGCAAGACACACATTTAGGCCTGATTCTGCTCCGAAAGCAGAGTCAGTCTTGCTCACAATTTTCAAGGCAGTAGAAGTGAGATGCTGTGCTATTATAGGGCTCAGCTAGGAGTATAAACTGAGGGGGGATGTCAGTATTGAGGATTACTTTCTGATTGCAGGACAGCAGTGTGATATTGGATGGTTAGTGCTCTGCCCACAAAGGCAGCCATACCACAAATCATGGTAAGGCATTATGAGCAAGCTCAGACCTGCCAGCATCCTCTGTGGTGAATTTTTGGACTGAGCAATAACGGAAGGATAGAGAGAGAAAGCTTTGCTCTATGGATGAGAGCTCCACGTGAGAGCTAGAAAGGGTGAATAGAACCAACGTGGTCGAGTGGAGAGGACATCCCTTTGGAAGGCAACAGATTTAAGTAAGCCCTGCTTTTTTCATTAATAGCTATCACCTTGACTACTTGAATTTACTCCTCTTTCAATGTTTTCTGTAATCTAGAATAATAATCATATCTATCATGCTTATCCCACAGGATAATTGTGAGGATTGAATGCTTGAAAAACACTTAAATCGTAAGACGGGATATGACTTTTTCTCAAGCAGATCGCTCAGTTCATACATATCTTTAGCTATTTAGAAGAAGAAAGCATGGGCCTGCTTCCAACCTTTCCTACTTGAGAGCATTTTTCATATCACGCTTGCCTGCCAAGTACCTCTTTCCTTTTCCTATGGGACAATAAAGAAGAACTGCCATAACCAGCACCATCACCAGTAAGTCACCCCTTCCTTCTCCCTCACCACCGCCAGCACCACATATCTGGGAGGGGACCGATCTGTTAGTAAGAGGCTGGATCCAGACTTTCTGTGTTCAAATCCTGGCCATTCTCTTTACTGGTGGTATAACCTTAGCTGAGTTGCTTAACTTTTTTTGTTCCTCTGTTTCCTTGTTGCTAATAGTAATACCCATATCGTGGGGTTGTTATGAAATTAAGTAATTGATCCATATAAAATGCTTAGACTTAGCACTCAAAAAGTATTTGCTTTCATTATCATTGCCTTTATCCAGAGTTATAGAGAGGTGCTTTGTGGTAAAAGATAACTGGTCAGATTTAGTTCTTCTGGAGACTGAGCATGGTTGAGGGATGAAGGATAGCCAATCACTCTTTTTATTTTAGTTAACCACCCTGAAGTTACTTAGGAAGATAAAGGGAATATCCTAGTTTGCTTCTTATGATTAATATGATGTGGTGAGCATTATAATTAGAGCCACAGAATTTTAGAGAGAGAAGGGAACTCAATAATCAGCTTGTTAATCTCATTCTAAGAATGGGAAAATAGGTACATAGAGAGGAGGAATAATTTGTTCAAGGTTCCATATTGAGTAAACAGCATGAGAATGAGATTTCAGGTCAGACTAGGAGTAAGCCTATTAGAACATACTGCTTCTGTTGACTCTCATCACTGTAGAATTCTCTTTCTTTTTTTTTTTTTCTGAATGATTACAAATGTGCTTATTAAAAGCCATCTAAAATTTCTGGATCTATATAGACATGGCATACTAGGAAGAAAAAAAAAAAACAACCTATGAAGTCCAACTGTGATGAAAATAGCTTTATTTTGTTTTGTGCCATCCTCACAAGTAACAGAACACTTCATCATTTCTCATTATTCCTCCACTTCCACCCACTCAGAGACAGAGGGACCAAGTTTGAACCCAAATTGGGAGAATTTGGCAGCTTCAGAGAGTATCATTGGATTGGGGTCATTTATTATCATGACAGTCTTTGCTACAGGTACTAGTATACTTTTCTTTTCAAGTAAGTGGTCACATTGAAAATACCTGGTACTTTAGATTATATACTATTTTTCTTGTTGCTTAGAATCCCTAAAATTAAATGTCACTCCTGGTTCCAGGTCCCTTCCAAAAGTAATCTTCCATTAGAAGATTCAAAACATGATGATCATCTGCTGTTCTTTTTAAAATTTCTCATCTTAAGATGAGTACACTGATATACAGAGGTTAAACGACCTTTCTGTGGTCACATAACTCTCTTCTCAAAAATGTCACCTAGCAGGACTCATGCTTACTCCCAAATTTTGAAGATAATACTGTATGTGCAGTAAGTTAAAAATTGCCAAATCAGGCAACAAGATGGCTGCCTTTCAAAATCCCTAACGTCACATATATGACAACTGTCGATCCACCATCTCCCATCTCTCCATCTTCCTTCTTGTGTTTTGGAACATTGAATTGAGAAATCATTTTGTAAGAATTTTTCTCAGTTTATACTAAGTTTTCTCAAATTAGTTTTGAGTTTTCCAGAGTTGTGATTCTCCTTTTTCTTTCTAAAAAATGAAATCAAAGATACTATATTAAAAGCTGTGAATGTGTACATAGATTTAAATATGTCTTTCTTTCCACCATAAATTGAATCTTCAGATTTTTCTATGATTACTGATAGTAGAAATGGTAGATCTTGTAGCAGGCAATGGCAACAGGAGGCCAGTGTAACTATTTGCTTTCCATATTCTTCATTATGAGCCTAACAGTTTACCCACAAAAGACCTTCTGTGCAGGGAACCTTACTAGAGTTCCTAATACTATTCTTTGCCTCCTGATCATTTCCCTTTGGCTCTCTGTTCACCTTTAAGCTATTAGCTTTTGGTTCCTTTAAAGTCTCTTGACTCAAATGGGATCTTTCCTACACAGGAATCCAGAAGGACCGGTGACCATCCACTATCATTTTGACTAACACTGTAGGGGCTTTGACACTAACCTTTCCTGGGAAGCTTTCCTCACCTGCATTTTAATAGGTTCATGTTTTTGTTTCCTCACTGTAGAACACTATACCTCATTGGAACATGATCATTTAACCTCTCAAGTGTTCATCAAGAAGCACCCCCCTTCATCGGCTATGTCCTATTAACATCATATAAAAGAAATGTTAGCCCTATGCTTTCTTCATATGGCTATCTTGATATTCTTTCCCTGTTTCCTTGAATCTTACATTGCTCCTTTCTCCATTCTACCATCATTTTTTTTTTCACTAGCAATCAGTGTTACCATTCATTCATCCTTACCTTTTCACTTTCTTAAAAGAAAGATTTGCCAAGTTTTGCCTTGGATGCAGCCTGTAGTGGTTTTGGTTCATTCTCTACCCCAGCAATACCAACTGTAACCATTTTATAGAAAGTGCATCTCAGCTCTTGAGCCCTCCTCCTGTGGTATTGCTCTTGACTTGAATGCCTCTGATGATGGGAAGCTCACGTCCCCATTTTGTGAAGCCATCTGTTTCAGGGCTGGTCTGCACTTTTTTATATACAACTGCTTAACTGAATCCAAGTTTGCCTCTGGATGCACAGGATACCTCTTTCTTTTTTTCCAAGAACTCTTTTAGATGCTTGAAGATAGACATCATTTTCCTCATCTTTTCTTTCCCTGGCTCTCGTTATTAAACTAGTGCTTCAAATGAGGCCATGAACATCAGGAAACAAATAGTCTGGATGCCTCTGACTTAGATTCTTAGTGGCCTTATTTCATGGGTTATCTTAACTTTTTTTAACACTTCAAGAATATAAATGGTTTCCTTATTAATTCATAGTGTGGATTCTTCATCTAAAAACAGTCATGAAGGGAGCCTTGGATTTGGAGTCAGCTAAACTCGATTTCGATTCTTGACTGGACCCATACTTCAGACAATTATTTAACCTTTTTGACCTTTAGTGTTCTCATCATACATGTGGATAATAATGTTGACCTTACAGGATTACCATGAGGATTAAGTAATATAACCTGTATTGAGCCCAGCACTGTGCCTGGTGCATTACAGATGCCTGATAAATTTTAGTTTCCCTTCTCTTTCCTATACTGTTCTTCCTTTCCTTCAAATATTTTTAATCTATACCTTGAACATAGTTTTCAGTTGATATTTTTGGAGGGTTCAAACTAAAAGGCATAAGATTTGCCTGAAATTAATAAGGACTCTGTAAGGAAAACCTAATGATTGCTAGACTAAATGAAAAGACTTTATCAAAGGCCAGTGTATAATAGAGGAAATCACAACATGAAGAGTAATTTGCAACTAACATCCAGATAACTTGATATGATTCACTGTCTGGAGCCCACAGCTCCAGACCAGTATTTAGGAGCCCCTGTGAGATTGTATTCCTGTATGGCCTGATTCTATTTGGTAGGACATCTCTTCTTTTGAGAGTCAGAACAACCTTAAGCCTGGATGGATTTCTCAAAATCCAGGGACAGGAGAAAAAGGCATACCTTCTTCCTGGAGCTTTAAATGCAACTTCTTAGGCTCAGGGTTTTGTTTGTTTGTTTGTTTGTTGTTTTTTAATCTGATACCTGAAACTATGACTTTCTACTAACTTTGGAGAGTAACCCTTCCCCTCAGGAGAATGGTGTGGGTTTCCCCTAGGATTTTATCAAGATAACATCATCAGAAAACAGTAGTTCAATGTCTGTGCTATATATACAAAGGGTATAAGGGAAATATATTTCCAGAATAAGACCATGCGTTTTCTACTATAGTTATCAGACATTTGTTTCTTCTTCTTCTTCTTCTTCTTCTTCTTCTTCTTCTTCTTCTTCTTCTTCTTCTTCTTCTTATAGTTACTACTTAAATGATGCTATCAGAGACTCAAGACAATATCACTATTTTTTTTTTAATTTTTTTTTCAACGTTTATTTATTTTTGGGACAGAGAGAGACAGAGCATGAACGGGGGAGGGGCAGAGAGAGAGGGAGACATAGAATCGGAAACAGGCTCCAGGCTCCGAGCCATCAGCCCAGAGCCTGATGCGGGGCTCGAACTCACGGACCGCGAGATCGTGACCTGGTTGAAGTCGGACGCTTAACCGACTGTGCCACCCAGGCGCCCCGACAATATCACTATTAATAAAAGTATCCCTCAGGTTTTCTCTAAGGTAAAATTTGAGACTATTTTTATTTATCCTGAACATTTATTATTTTCAAGTTAAAATTATATCAGCACGCAATCTCCTCTAGTCAAAGTACTAGCTCCTTACTAGAACAGAAAATGTAAATCATGATTCCCTCTCCCAAATTCTATTTCTATTTTTTTAAAAAAAATGTTTATTTATTTTCAGAGAGAGGAAAGGAGAAAGAGCAGGTGCGCAAGCATGCACAAATGCAGTGAGGGGCAGAGAGAGAGGGAGAGAGAGAATCCCAAGCAGGCTCTGCACTGAGCACAGAGCCTGGTGCAGGGCTAGACAGCATGAGCCTGTGAGATTGTGACCTGAGCCAAGATCATGACCTGAACGAAGATCAAGAGTCGGGCGCTTAACCAACTGAGCTACCCAGGTGCACCCCAAATTCTGTTTCTAATCTATATAGAATATACTTGGAATATTTTTGAATAATGAAGTCCAGTTATTTTAGCATGAAGTCAACATTCAGTCCCTGACGTTTGTCCTCAGCAAATGATAAATGCATCCAGTTACTTGTCTTTTAAAGGCCAGTTATGGCTATTTCCTTGTCTTGTCTCTTTTTAGAGATGAGAGAAAGAACTGTCAAAATGAGAAAGGAAGGAATCTGTTTTCCTTTATTGCATTCTTAGCATATTCAATTAACCAGAGACAGCATTCTAACTTACTTTTAAAGAAGTCTTTTTTCTTATGGTTTCTAGCTGATTGCAATATTTATAAATTATCTAGAATAGGTAATGACTGCTAATGACCTCATGAGATCTCTTGTATCTAACACTAGAATTTGAATACCAGTATCCTGTCCAAAACATTACAAAAATATTGCTCCTTCTTGTTTTAAATACTGTTTAAAAAATCCTTAGACAATAATCTTATCCTTTTCTATGTAGCTTAATACTGAAATGAATATTTACATCTATCTATCTATCTATCTATCTATCTATCTATCTATCATCTATCAATACTGGCTTACATTTCATGGACACACAGTCATGTATACCAGTGGCCCCTTGATTTTATGTTGCATATGCTGGAGCAGTGTGAAAAATTAGGCACAGGGGATAGTTTTATGTGAAAAATATTTTTAAGTGAATGACTAAGAATTTTACTAAATTCTTTCATTTACTACTCTGGAATTCTTGAACATTTTCTTGTTTGCCTTCCCAGTATTCTGAAAGGAAGCTTGCTAAATATTTTTTAATTTTTTGAGCAATTTTTCTTATCCGAAAATGTGAATTTAGAAAATTTTGATGAAAGATGCTGTCTTTTCATCCATCCTTCCATCTACTCATTGACTCATCCATTTAGTCACTCATTTATTCATTTGCTCATTCATATTTTTCTTAGTTTTAAAACTTAGTGCTATTTTTTCAACATATTTTAACTAATCTAGGTCCTACTTAATAGTCATATTATAGGCAAATAAACTTAGGTTTAGGCAGGCTAAGTAACCTCATGCAAAGACAAATTCTTTACTCTAAATTACATACTCTTTCTACTTTACATTTTATTTTTAGAGAATTCTAAAAACTTAGGACAGGAAATGACCTTACTGGTCACCTTGTCCAAACTCTCATTTGATCCCCTGACAGTTTTCCCTAACCACTGTGTATATTTCAGTTATTTCCAATAAAATCGTACTCAATATCAAACACCCATGAGCACAGGACCAATGGGATGTTTCACTAATCATTATTTCAGAGCACCCAGGGCTAAGTGCATACAGTGGACAAAAATATGAATTTGGTACAATTTTCATAATACAGTTTGAGTGTCAGTCATGTGCTGAGTGCTATATGTGACTGCTACTTCAACAAGATCCATTCCTTGAAATTTTTGGATCTAAAATTAGAAATGAGAGCAACTAGGATGGTCCATGAAGACAGCCGCTCAGTAAAGATGGCTGGCTGACAGCATGGATATTAAGATTATCAAGCCATTTTAGGATAATTTTGATCATATTCTGAGAGTTTAAAAGTTGACTACTTATTTTACCTGATGTCTATGGTCTCTTTTTTCTTTCTTATTATATTCCTTCTTTTCTGTGAGTGAGTGAGTGTGTGTGTGTGTGTGTGTGCATGTGAAAGAGACAGAGAGAAAGGGA
This sequence comes from Puma concolor, assembly GCF_028749965.1. NCBI lineage: Eukaryota > Metazoa > Chordata > Mammalia > Carnivora > Felidae > Puma > Puma concolor. The sequence goes on along the minus strand of NC_141675.1, from coordinate 83,617,810 downwards.
GAGAGAGAGAGAGACACAAAATGAGACAAAATGAGACCAAATGAGACAAAATGAGAGAAGGAGAACAGAACGAAAACTATAGACCTAATTATGGGGGATGGGAGTTGCTCAGCACAGGAATCTAGGTACCATGTTCCCTCTTAGGCTATCAGATTTTAATAGATGGACTGAATTTAGGCAGATAACTGTAAAGGGTATTGATAAAGAAAAATGATCAACTTGGAAATGTGGAAGCTACCCCTGAGTTAGCTGAGTTTGTTTCTTAAGATAAGAATAAATGTTTTATTTTTTACTTAAGATGGATAGATGGATGATTAATTACTTCATTGATGAATTTATCCCAGAATTTATTGAGCATCTGCCATATACTAAATACTCTTTTAAGCAGTGGAGATAGGAAAGTAAGCAAAACAATCTCCCTCTCCTTATGGGTTTTATATTCTAATGGGATCTTCTAGCTACATTTCTTTCTAGAAGGAAGAGGTATCACTGGATCAGTGGCAGTGGAAATTAAGAAGGGGCTAAAACAATGATGAGTCAATGGAAGCAGGCTTTCTAACATCCTCAATCCAGCTAGGAAGGAAAATAACCAAGTGCCAACCATGAGGTTCAAGCCAAACTAATGAATACTTTTTAGGAATAAGAATGGAAGGAAAGTAAATTTATCCTTTTATAAATTTCTCCAATTCCTATTTTTATTTAGTTTTCCTGGAGTTTCTTACGAAGCTCAACTTGAATTACTGAACAAAGGAGGAGGTCACACTCTCAGACTGAAGGGTATCCTTTCATGGCCAAGGGAGGGAACATCACCGCACCCCCCCCCCTCGCCTTAGCTCCCCAGGCCAGAGAGAAATACAAGCTGTGGAAAGAGAAGATTTGGGACACTTGAGTCCTTTCCCTTGCAATATTGAATGATCTCTTGAAGGTCATTTATGAGATGTGAAACCCTGCTAGTGAGTACTAGAGATTGATGGATGAAAGGACATTTAACATTCCCATTTTTTTTCTGTGATCTTAGTTAGGACATGAGAGACACTGAGATCAGAAGGCCTAGATTAAACTCCTAGATCTTCACTCATCTGTTGCGTGACCTTGGGGGAATTTCATCACTTATTTGAGTCTTAGTTTGTCTGTAAAACTGGGTTATTATTATCACCTTAACTCTTTGCTGAAAGTTATTGGGAGTCTCACTGAGATAATACATAGGAAGATGATTTCTAAACAGTAAAAGACTATCAAAATGCAAAGGATATTCACATTCTTGTTTTGTTAATTTTATTACATGATTATAATTATGCATGGTATCATGTTTTTATTGACATCCAGTACAACACAGAGGATAAAAGGGAAGTTCTGGAAATAAATTTCATGGGTTGCACTTGAACTTTACCAGATCTTAACTGGGTGACCTTGATTAAGCAACCGAACCTCTTTATGCCCCAGATACTTCGTTTATAAAATGAGGATAAAGACAGAACCTACCTCATAGAGTTGTTATAAGGATCCAATGTGTCAATATTTGCAGTGCACTTAGAACTGTGCAGGGTGCTTAGCATTCGTTCATATTAGTTGTATCTTATATTTCTTATCAAAACAGACATTCTTCAAAACACTGACAGTTTCTCTACTTGGGCAATAAGGATACCACTCTTACTCTATATTATAGAGAACAGTTAAATCGATTGTCTTTCATATTTTGAGAAATGACCAAAACCAGACAAACATATAACATGTAGAAATTCGATTGAACTATTGAATAAAGAACCACAAATAAATTTGATGTGTACAGGAATTCGCACGTTCTTAGAAAATAATTGTTTATATTGCAACCTATCTTTACCAATATCTGACAGAGAAAAGCAAAAGGAAATGGAAGTACAGCTACCTCATGGGATAAAATTCAGGGAGAAATTCTTCTGCCCATCAAGCTTGCTGTGTCAGAGCCCAGTGAGCTCATATTCACCAAGCTTTGAGTCAGGGGCCTGATCTCAGAGCAGAATGATGTATGAGCAGAGTTACATTCCTTTGTGTTCCTAACAGACAAGGACATTGACAATATTCCACTAATGAAAATTTTGTTTGCCATTACAATGTCAAGGTTAATCATTCATTTCAAGTAGATCCAGGCTTTGTTAAATACATTATGTCCAGGAGTGAATGATGATGTGTATGAATCACAGGGTATGTTTTTCTGTTTTGGGAAGTCTGGGTTTTAGGGCAGGGACTTGATTTAAATGGATATTTTAATGACAGCATGCTCATTCTAATACTTTACATTATTATCACATCCTTGAGCCTTGTGGCGGCCCACTTAGATAGATACTGCTAGTGTCATGGTCACTGACCTGTTTTGCAGATGTGGTTGAGAGAGATTGAATAACTTGGCTAGTAGTATCCAGCTAATAGGTGATTAAGAGTCAAATATGATCATGATCACATGTATTGTAAGCTTGTTGAGGACAGGGAGAATGTAGAGGGGTACAGGGTTCCCCTTGGTAACTGAAACAGAGCCTTGATGATACTCTGTGCTCAGACAAGTTTTCAAGTGAATGACTGCGATAGTCCTAACAGTTTGATATGGGAATTTGAAGGCTTGGCCTGTGAATAAGAGAAAGCTTTCTTTTTTTTTTTTTTTTTTAATTTTTTTTTTTTTAATTTTTTTTTCAACGTTTTTTATTTATTTTTGGGACAGAGAGAGACAGAGCATGAACGGGGGAGGGGCAGAGAGAGAGGGAGACACAGAATCGGAAACAGGCTCCAGGCTCCGAGCCATCAGCCCAGAGCCTGACGCGGGGCTCGAACTCACGGACCGCGGGATCGTGACCTGGCTGAAGTCGGACGCTTAACCGACTGCGCCACCCAGGCGCCCCAAGAGAAAGCTTTCTTAATGTTCTGTGTTTTTTTTCCTTTTAAAACATGGAGATGATTAAGACTGTCCATGTTTTATTTGCTTGAGTGGAGATCAGAAGTATAAATACAACTCTATAATTATTCTTTCCATTTAGATTGGCAACTTTCTCCAAAGTAATTAAAACTTCTTCCACCTATGATGTCATCAGAATTGTAAAGGGAAATTCTCCAGTTGTTCAAAGAAAGATAGCATAATATCAAGGTATTGATATCTCTGAGATATTGCCCTCTAAAAAATCTGATTGTTTTGCCTAAATCATCAGTAGACTGATTAAATCTCATTCCTGCCACCCAAATACTTCCTTCCATGGAGGAAGATTTCTGACATTTCGTGGCCCAGCTAGGAAAGTTATGAATTTCTAGATATCAAAAAACTAACTTAAGTATTGCTTCTGGGCTAAACCGCTGTATACCTTGGTCCTAGATATCTTCTCAAAGGTCCCCATACTTATGTCTTCCTCTCATTGGGGAAATGGAGTAAATAAAGTAAACAATGTTCGGGATGACTTATAGGGCTAAGCAGCTAAAAAAGCACTTTGACAACAGCTGCAGAACTGCAAGAAGAAAAGTAGAGTCTTTGTTGTTTAATGGACTCGAAAACACCATATTCTTTTAATAGAGATCTAAGACAGGAATAGTGTCACTCTCAGAGAGCTCACATGTGTTGTTTTTATTTTGTTCCTTAAATGCCTGACTTGATGCTGGTATGTCAGGACAAAGAAGAGAACTTCAAACAAGTGTTGTCTGCTTTTTCATCTCTTGCCAATCACCCTCTTCTATCCTGTACTACTACATTGTTTACCTTCTGCATCAAAGCATCCTAATTTCTCATAAACTTACAGAAAAAAAAAAAAAACCCAACATTACTCAATGATTAGAGAACACACATCCTCATCCCTGGCTTTTGGGTGGGGGAGGGTAGCACAGGACTGCAATCCTAGAGAGAGTACTAGATTTGGAGAGTTTTTTTTTAATTTTTAATATTTATTTATTTTTGAGAGACAGAGAGCAAGAGCAGGGGAGGGATAGAGAGAGAGAGAGGGGGAGACACAGAATCTGAAGCAGGCTCCAGGCTCTGAGCTGTCAGCACAGAGCCTCACATGGGGCTTGAACCCACAAGCCATGAGATCATGACCTGAGCTGAAGTCCGACACTCAACCAACTGAGCCACCCAGGCACCCCTAGATTTGGAGAGTCTGGAGTTGATTTCTTCCTTCTAGTATTACCTATACTGTGTGTGTGTGTGTGTGTGTGTGTGTGTGTGTGTGTGTGTGTATGTGAATAAAACTCTCAAACTTTGGCACATGAAAAATTTGTTAAAAACTCAATTCCTGGCCTCTACTCAGAGATTTCTGCTTCATGTTCTGAGAAACCATCAGGGATCTGCATTTGAAAAAAGCATCTCAAAAGGATATCATGCATTTTCTTAAAAAAAAAATAAACAGTCATCATCTCTTTCACTCATTTGGCATTTTCCAGTTTTCAAAATGCTTGCGCACACATATTCAGTTCTGTGAGGTAGATGGGAATGATTATTCCCATTTTGAGGATAAGAAACTCCAAGTTTAGCTATGATTTCCTCAGGGCCTCACTATACACCCCTCTCTTTCCCATCTCCCTATAGTCCTCACCTAAGCTGACCTTTTCCTTTTTGGGTGCTGAGCTGCAGAAAGCAAGGAGCCCCCAAACAGCCAGTACTATCCGTGCCTGCCTTCTTCCAGAATGAGACAAATCTTCTGGTGGCCAAGGAAGGAAAATGATTTTATCTGTGAATTGTGAACATTTCCTTAATTGATGGTGTTACCAATGATTTTAAGAATTCCACTTATCCTATCCAGTTTTGAAAAATGTATTGAGTTCACTTTTGGAGAATAAGTGTGTGTGTGTGTGTGTGTGTGTGTGTGTGTGTGTGTGTGTGTTTCTCCTGTCTTGTTTTGTATTGTTAGAATCCCAAGTTCACTGTCCTTATTCATATGGAACTGCCACAGGGGATTGTGTTCTGTGTTGACAGCTGGGATTCCCGCCTCTCAGGGGGCCTTGTCTATTTGATCCTCTTCCTAGCTGTCTTCCCCATAAACTCCTCTGCCTGTGTTATTCCCAGCAGCAGCATGGAATATCCAGACTCCCAGACACAGCAGGGTTGTTTGACACAGTGCTCAGTCCTAAATAGCCTACAGGCCTCAATGCTTCTCATTGCCTAAGTGAATTTCTGTTAGGTTTGCACCCACATCTAGAGAGTTCTTGGGACCTGTCCTCTGGAACATTTTCAGTAGCTTCCAGGGCCTGCCTGTTCCTTGTCCTCTGTTAGGATGTTTTGAAGATGCACTTGTTTCTGTTGGAAATCTTCTGGCACTCCCCTTGGTGCTTAGTGGGCAGACTGAAGGGGAAGGATTAGGGATATTTGAAGATGAGTTGAAGAGAGATTGTAAGTAAAACTAATAGCCACCTCCAGACCTTAGCAAATCCGAAATCTTTCATGCTGTTATTTCATCTTGGGTGACAAGATCGTCTCTGCTGAGTTTTCTGTAACATCTATCTGTCCTCACAAGCATCCTGGAGACCTGACTGCTCTCCAAAGCTGGTTTTTGACTGCCCTTGTCCACAGTTGCCCTCTCACCCCTCCTGTATTCTCCTCTCTGTGCTTGCTGCTCACTTGATCCAACCTCATTTTTAAAGGATGGAACCTGCTTTGCAGCTTTCTGGATAGAACCAAGAAAACTGGGTTTCAAGGATGTAGAAGCACTTTATTCCAAAATGAGCTGAAGGTGGGGCCCAACATGAGGGCCCAAAAGGCCATTGTTACTTTGTCTGGTGTCCACTGCCCTCCCTCCTAAACAGAGAATTCTACGTGTTCCAGCTTATGGAAGAGAGGGTGTACTGCTTTCTCTCAGTTCCTCCTCCCCTAACCCCTTGTTTGTGTATTCAGGGTCCTTTAACGGGCCGGTGGTTGTGTTTTCTCTTGGGGGAGGGATGGGACAGAACAGACCGGAGCTGCAGTTCCTTCACTCTGCCTCTGAGAATTTCTCATCCAAACCTCAATCACGTAGGATTGCGTAGAGAGGAGAAAAGGGGAGAGACAGAAGACAGAGAAGGGGGAGAGGGGTGACGGGAGGGAGGAAGGAGAAGAGAGTCTGGGAGCAGAGGGCGCCTGGGAGGGGAGGAGGACCCGCGCGCGCCGCGCTTCCCCGTGCTCCGGGAGCCCGGCCCCCGGCCCGGCCCCACCGGGGCGTTCGCGAGCCCTCGGGCGGGTGGGCGAGCAGTGCAGGAGGTACTCCGGCAGCAGCCAGTTCTTCGTCCCACCCTCCGTCTCCGCGGCCGTGTCCCCGCCTGGAGTTTTCCTGCGGAGCTAGCGCTCCAGCAGAGCGAACCGGCTGGGCGGCGGCAGCGGCGGCGCCCGGGAGTCAGTGAGGCTCGGCGCGCCCCAAGCCTCAGCCCATGAATGGGACTCCGCCCTGAGCGCCCCCTCTGGGGCCTGGGGAGGCGGCGGCGCGGCGGCTGGGGGCGCCCCGCTAGCCCGCGGCTCTGAGCGGCCACCCGCGCAGCAAGTTGGGCGAGTTGGCGGCAGCCCGCACCTGCTCCCTGGCCCCGGCCCCAGAGTCTGCGTCCGGCCCCGGGGGCGCGCTCGACCGCCTCCCGCCGTCGCCCCGGACGGCCTAGGGGCCCCGCCTGTGCTCCCGGCGCCAGACCATGGTGGGCAGCTCCGGCCGGGAGCCGCAGCCGCTTCGAGCCGACATCGCCCGCAGCCAGCCCCCGCCCCGCCCGAGCCGACGCGCGGGGGTTCGCAGCGCGCCGGTCACTTCCTTCCTCGGCCGGGATGGGCTGCGCGGGAGCGAGTGATCGGCCTCGCGTCCGGCGGGTAATCCCCATCTGATCTGCTGCCTAGGAGCTGCGGACGGCCGGGACGCGCGAGCCTGGGGGGCCCGGGCACCGCGGCGATGACCTGATCCCGAGCCCGCCAGGGCGCCCCCCTCCTTCCCTCTTCCCTCGCTCCCTCTGAGCCTGTGCGGAGACCGGCTCGGTGCGGCGGCCCCGGGCGGACCATGGCGGGGAGCTCCAGTTAAGGCGTGTGGGCGCCGAGCTGGAGAGGACACCTTCGGCATCGCTGCCTTTTGAGGGGGCTTATTTAAACTACTGAGTCATTCCAGATTTAGGATTCCCTAAATAATCACCAACTGTGCCCGTCTTGTGCCAGAAAGCGAGCAGAAAGAGAAAGAGCGCCCGCTCTTGGGACCCCGCGCATCCCGGCGCTCGCCTCTCGCGGGTTTCTCCCCGAGGGGTGCCTGGCCCTCGAGGATCTCCCTCCCTCCGTCCCTCCCTCTATCCCCGTCCCTCCTTCCCTCCCCCTCCCTCGCCTCCCGCTCTCTTCGCAGCGCTGCTGGCGGGGAGTCGCGCGCGCCGCAGCTGGAAACAGCTGCCCCCGCCCCGCGCCCCTACCCCGACTCCGGCTCACGGCTCCCACTTCGCGCCTCTCGGAATTCCAGAACTCCGGCGGCCGGCCCCTGGAGAACCGCAGCCGGGCGCGATGCATTCCGTAGACCTCACCCAGCCGGGACGGACCTCCTAATCTCCAGAACTGCGGGCCGCAGGGAGTTAAATTGCTGCCTTCCTCTCCTTCTCTCTGGCGGTTGGTGGCTTGTTTTCTAAAGGAACGTTTTATTCACTTTTTAGTATTTTCTACCGGGGGCACGCTACCCGCCTCGGTCCAGACTCTGCTTTGTAAACGGGTTTTATATGTATGTATGTGTAGATATACTTTGGACACCTTACAACGCTTGCGCCTCTCCAACGGGGGCACGGCTTGTTGTTTTGGACATCCTTCTTCCCCTTCCATTTGGTACTCTGAACGCAGTGTGACCAAACTCCCCACGGCCCATCGGACGCGGATCGCCTTGGGGTGCAAGTTTGGGGTGCAAGAGTCTAGTTAACTGGAAGGCCTGGGACCGCCCCGCCCCCGCTGCCAGCGGTTGGGGAAGTTTACATCTGGATTCTCACACATTTTGTCGCCACTGCCCAGACTCTGACTAACCTTGTGGGCGTCGGGTTTTCGGTACTGCAGCCTCCTCAAATATTAGCACTGCCTCCCCGCGCCTGCCCTGTCCCTCCAGGCCGCCGAGGTCCTGCCCTCGCCCCGGTGGAGCGCGATCCCGAGGGCGCAGTGGAGCCCGGGGCCTGGGGCCCACGCTGAGCAGCTATGGCTGCGGCGATAGCCAGCTCCTTGATCCGGCAGAAGCGACAGGCGAGGGAGTCCAACAGCGACCGGGTGTCGGCCTCCAAGCGCCGCTCCAGCCCCAGCAAAGACGGGCGCTCCCTGTGCGAAAGGCACGTCCTCGGGGTATTCAGCAAAGTGCGCTTCTGCAGCGGCCGCAAGAGGCCCGTGAGGCGGAGACCAGGTCAGTAGAAGCCCAAGCAGTGGGCTCCCCAGAGCTGACACCCTACTACCCTCTTTGCAGAGCACCTGGGGGCACCCACGGAAGGGAACCAGGATCTTCCTGTGCCATTCTGGCCCCCCTGCTCCCCTAATTTCCAGACGTCTCTCTTTCAATCACCCTCTATCAGTTAATAGCTTCTTGTCCCATATTCAGGAAAACACTTTATATCTTGAAGAAACCACGGTTTGACTAGGAGGAAAGCTATATGTATGGATGCTCCTGGTCCCATATAGCCTGTCGAATTCTTGAGGGCAGCGACCATCTCATTCATTCATATTTCTCTCTCTCTCTCTCTCTCTCTCTCTCTCATCCATCCATGAATCCAGTGCTGACACTGCCTGCTGAGAACCTACATATAAATAAACCTTCTTCCCTATATCTCCCATAACATTTAGCATAGTTCTGGACACAGACACTTAGACACCAGATGAACTTAAATTTATTCTTTTTCTAACTCTTCCTCCAGCAACACATGATATTGCATCTTTCAGACATTCCAATCAGTTCTCACCTCCCCACTTTCCCATATGCCCTTTCACTTCCTTTTACACAGACCTTTTTCTTATTCTCTTCCTCCGGCTACTCTCCTAGTTTCCCAGGGTTCTACTCATTAACTTTCCTGCCCTATTGTGCCCACCCTTTGTACACTCACACTTTCTTTTGGGACATTAAGGAAATAACATAGTATCTGCAGTTTGGCCTAAGGTAGTGTGAAGAAAACTTTAGACTTATCAGAGATTTTCTTATTAAGGCCTTTCTGAAGTTGATTCCCTTTGTCCCTAAACTCAAATGGTTGGTCTTTGATGGATCTTTATTATCAAAGGGAAATTGGATACCTTGATTTTCCAGGTGCTTACTCCCAGCTTAAACCAGGCCAGTTTGAGACAACAAATGCAGAATTGCCCAGATCTGTGCTTCCACCAGACTTTGTGGATCCTCAGGGTGTGGCCCGCTCTGTCATTTGCAATCTGCAGATACTCTCCCCTTATTGTGGACAACTGAAAAAAATTGTGGTCTAGAACGAAAGCTTACTCTGTGATCAGTTGACTGGTTTAGGGTAGCATCTTTGCAACTCTGACGGTGATGTTTTCCTGGGTTCCAGAAATGAAACCCATGGGCTAGGGTCACGGGGGTGAGGAAGACATTTGGAAAGTCTGGACAGTGAGGCTCAGAATTAGTTTGGAAATTCAGGATTCAGTCTTGTGAAGATGCCATCTCGTTTTCATTTCTCCCATGGATTTGCATGGCATGATTCACTCCACAGTGGACTCCTTTTCTTATTCTGTGATATTGATAAAATAGTAAATTTCAGGAGTAAACAAAAAGATTGTGATCCTAAGGCGAGAGCTACTAAAATCTCTGTTGTTTTACGTACAATTAATATAGACTGTGAATGTCATAAACTGAAGATTTATATGAAAACAGAGTTCTATATTTATAGAGTATATAATTCATACTAGGGGAAAACAAAATCATTTGTATTGTGCAATGATTATTTGGGGGTTGTCTTCTCTGAGGGCTAATGTGGTCTACAAGGAAATTCAAGTCTCTGAATTCAATGTGACTCTTACAGTTCAGTCTTTGAAGTACATTCTCGTACTCTAGTTGGGATAAATGAATGATGCTTGTGAATAGATCCTACTCAGCCTCCTCAGTTCTAAACGAGGCAGTAAAAATGATAGGTGGATGATATTTGTGAATGGATAAGCTAAACTCACCTGATCCTTGTGGAAGTTGATTTGGAGATGAACAATTTGCATGGCTGAATTTTTACGTGGGGAAATTGCTTCCTGTGGCCCTTTCCTTGGCATCTCATTAGAAAATAGAATTTGAGGGAATTGCTGAGTTTATTGTTTTCTTCAGTGTTTATTTAATCCAGTTCTGTTTCTCATTTACTTAGTGTATGTCTTGGCAGAGAGGATCCTGGCTGGTGACTTCCTTTAGCTAAAGTCTCACAGTAATAATCTGGCAGAGAGATGACAGGCCCAGTTAAGACATGCCCAGTGCAAGGCCCACATGCATGTATCTGTACACCATGGACTTCAGTTTGGTCTGCAGCTTAGCTTAGAAGAATGGAGTGTGGGGTGTGGAAAAAGATTTGGAAAGATGATAGTGTGCTATTATCGTTACTAACAAAGCCAAATAATTAGTCTGTTGATTTGCTGTCAGCAACCATGATTCACATAGCATGGGATGAGCCTATTTATAGAGCGATAGCACCTTCCACATCTCAATTCCAGGGAGATTCTTTTACTGGATTAGGAGGGAGTTGCTAAACACCAAGAAGAAAAGCTATTTGAGGGAATATGTTTTATAAGCATTTGATGTTACCTTCACTTAATATTTGAGTTTTATTCTTCAAATCACTTGCCCTTCTAAGTCATATCCTTATGAAACTATAAACTGAGGCACAAATGGTAATCAAGAGGTGAAACGGAATAACTTGTCCTGATAAAGAATTCCTACTCTGAACTTCTGTCATTGAGACACATATTCCATTGACCAGACTTTCCAAAGGAATGAGGCTGAGGCAGTGAAACTATGTCACATGTTGGATGAGACAGGCCACGGTTGTATTTCTGATCTCAGGGCTGACATATTGAGTGTCTCTCACTTTCTTGTCTTAGTTCACCAAATTCTGACATGTATAAGGTTGAAAGTTTATAAACACAGTGGAAAACTGAAATTAAATAGCAAAGGTTTCAGATTTTAAAATCATGATATTTCCAGTTAAAACGAGAAGTCAAAGAACAGGACCTCTCATCGTGAAATTCCAGTGCCATAGTGCACATCAGATGCTTAATAATGCTATCCTGGGAGCACAGTGTGATGGCTTGCCCTGGGACTGTACAGCACAATCCTTATTTAGATGAGAAATCCTAGAATCAGAGCAAGTTGGTGGTCTATGGAAGGTTACATAGCTAGATTGTGGCAAAATTGGGACTAGAACTAGATCCAGTTGATTTTTCTTGTCCGTGCTCCTCACAACACAACACTGAAAAAAGCAGTATAAAAAACGGGGTGTTCTCTATTAAAGAGGGAAGTGATTGTATAGATTTTGCATTTATGTTTACCATTAGGGATTGCTGCTGCTGCTGTTTTTTGTTGTTGTTATTATTATTATTTTGTAATTAGAACATGAAGAGTGCAGAATACAGGAGGTACCATGCATTATACAGTAAATCCATTAGTGAAGATGTGCAGACAGCACAGGAGTTCTTAGCCCTTTAGGCACTGGTATTGTAGCTCTTTGGAAATGAGATGTTGCAGACCTTGAACTGGCAAGTTGGCTGAGGTCATTGAACCATAAAAAAGCCTTTAGAACATTTCTGTTTGTGTACCTGTTAATTAGGAAAGGAGCATTCTTATGTTATTATTTAAGTCATTATTTATGGGTGAAATACCTGTCTGAGCGAGGCCTGCTAAAATTTTTGCTTAGATGATGATTTGGTGCATCTAGGCTATGACTACATCCATGTGAATTGCATAGCTTATTAATTTCCAACATTTGTTCTACTTTTGAGTAGAAACACCTGTACAATTGGTGGACTCCCAAAACATTTATGTTTTGACTCTAAAGTCACTGCAGGTAGTGGATAGCATTTACAATCAAGAAGGGAAAAATGTTTGTCGACCCTCTGACTGTGGGAGAGGCCATGAACCTTGGAGGTCATCCCTATCACTCTTTCAGTTTTCAAATGAAAGCCCTCTGGAAGGTATAGAGTGATGAGAAAAGTCTTGATCACGTATTTTAAGAGATTTTTTTTTGTTTTTATTATTTTTCTATATCATTTAATTCCTTCCTTTAATCCAGAGCATTAAGAAAAATCAGCAATCAGGAAAAATTCCTCGTATGAAAACATTAGATATTTTTCATGTCTTAAGTATTTGGTTTTATAGGCCCCTCCCTTTTGAAAATGATGTAGTATATTTATACTGAGTGGATAAAATGAAACAAGTAAGTGATTATAATTTTTGCTAAATTTTGTTGCCTTTTGTTTGTCTTATTTTTGAGTCCTTATTTCTGCTTTTCTAAAAATTGTGTGTATTCAAAATATTTTAGTATCCTTCCAACTTGTTTTGGTAGATGTATAGAATTTAATAGCACACTCATTCAACATTTTACTATCAAATACATTCTTTTACATAGATGAAGAAGACATTACAGAAAATAGAAACTTCAGCAAGAAAATTGATGAGAAAGGGGAAATAATGCTTAATCATGGGATCTATGGAACATAAATTAGATTTTTATAAATTGAAATACTTTTGGTCAATATATAGATCAAAAATAGTTTCATGTGACAGGTGATATTTTACATTTATAGCAAGTACTTTTATTGTATTTTCTTTTTTAAAAGTCTGACTCCTATCTCAACTATAGAATCAGCCTAATTAAATGATATTTGGCTTGATGTCTACTAAAAAAATAAAAAAAGCAAAGAAGCTTTTCACTTCAGAAACCCGCCGGAGGGTTTAAACTGATATTTTGAATGTTTTTTTTTTTTAATCCTATTTTCTCTAAAGCAATGCATTCTCATCGATAAATTGTTTCCATTGTAAGAACATTTTAAAATAGCAGGTACTGTGATCTCCTAATTTTCTTTCATCCCACAGAGATCTCATCAAACCATAACTCAGGATTAAATCTTTAAAGTTTTAATGAAGTTGATATTTTTGAATAGAATTAGAAAAACAATTTGCAGGAAATGAGGCAGTCTCTGTATTTGAGTATGCAACAGGAATATTTTGGAAGATCTTTAGAAACTAAAGCTTTGGCTCATAAAATTATATGTAGAAAAAAAGTACAGGTCTTCCTAGTATAGCACCACATTGCTTCTGTTCCTGGTGAGAGCATCTTTGTGTGTGGATACTACAGTGTGGATTTGGTTTGGGGAATTTGTTAATAGTGATTACTTTTTCTTGTCTCTTCCTTGCATGCTTCATCAAAATGTGTTTGCTATTGACTTTCCATCCTAGAATTATTTTAGATTTTATGAGGACTCTCAAAGACAGCCTCATTAGAGGGGGCCCAGTTCATTTACTACATTTTGCATTCTAATGGTCTACGCAGCAAACTAGAAAACTTTACTTGTTTAAAGAAAGATGCACCATATAGAAAGGACTCTCATTTCAAGGCCACCTTCTATGCATCTGTAAAAAGGAGAGCCTTAGATACAAAATGCCTATAAATTAATCATATATAATAATAACTTTTAATAACAATTAACTTGACTATATGACAAGAATTTACAGAATTTCTTCACAGTTTTTCCCCCTTTTATTCTTTGGAGCAATCCACTGATATGGCAGCCCTATCTTTGTGATCAGAAAGCTATGCTTCAGAGTGGCAGGGAGACTTGTTCAGGTTCATGGAGTGAGGAAGTGGCTAAGCTGTCACATGACCCCCACCCCCTACACTGCAGGCATCTGCCCTTATCTTCTACTAGGTTGAGCTAAGAAGACTGAATGTGAATAACTCAATTTGATTTGAAGCTGGGAAATTCTTGTTGGGTGAATCAGATGAAGAGTTCAAGGACATGTGGAGTGTGATGGCAGGTTTGTTTTGCTCTGTGTGTGACCTAGAGCCCCTAGGGGGGATCCCTAGTGAGGATGAGGCATGAATTAGAAAGACTGGTGGCTGGGTTGATGGGTGCTGGTCCTAGGCTCCTGGCTAAGGTGTCCCTCTATGCATGCCAGGAGCCTCAGAGATGTCAAGTATGCCACTTGGGGCACCCAGGCCTCATGGGGAGACGTGGGTCCAGAGGGATGGGCTTTCTTGACTATAAGCATAAACAATTACTTCAGATGTTTACAAATGTGAAGAGATTAATATCAAGGTCAGGATTTAGTCTTCCTGTTTTTTTTTTTCTTTTACTCTTTTATTTTCTTCTCTTTTCTTTTCTGTTTAACTGATGGTGAAGCAGAGTAATTAAGTACATGGATTTTGGTGTGGGATCTGCATTCAAATACTGGATATTCTGGATATATTATTTGTAAGAACAGTAGGCACCTTTCTTATTATCTTGGAGCCTCGGTTTGCTGATTTAGAAATGAAGATATGATCTCTAACATTTAGGCAGGAAACATTTCCCTGAGGAAGAGTCATTTAAGCTGAGTTCTGAAGGATGGGGCAGGCAAAGGGGAGTGGAAGAATATTCAAGGCAGAAGAGAACAACTTTTGTGAAAATTGAGGTTGGAGGGAGTTGAAGTGTAGATCGAATAACGTGAGCAAAGGTACAGGTAATGTTGGAAAGTGTGGCAAGGGCTGAGTTGTGAGGGATTTTGTATTTTAATCTAGGATCCATAAAAAGTCAGAAATAGGGGATGATATAATATGACTTGCATAGTTAAATGGACGCTCTGGCTTTGGAGAGGAGAACGGATTGTAGGATAGCCAGAGTAGAAGCTAAGGCATCATAAGAAGGCTAGGGCATAAGTCTGGGTCAGCAGTTCTCAAAGTGTGGTACAGAGGCCCTAGGAGCTCCTTGAAAACCATTCATTGGGCCCATGTCGTCAAAACTGTTTTCATAATAACATGTCCTTAATACTAATTATTTACTTTTTTCATTCATTCTGTTACAAGTGTCCAGTGGAGTTTTCCAGAGATTATATAGTATATCCACAATCATCTGGAAGGGCTGTTAAAATTTTCCTCCCTTTTCAACCATGTATCTTTGTGAGGCCAGGTTATCTTTATGTACTTCAACCACAACAACATATTTCAAGAGATTCGATGCAGAAGCAAGTTTAAGAATCCAGCTGATTTGTATTAAGCCAGGCATTAGAAAGATTTGCAAGCATGAAAACTACTTTTTTTTTAGAAATTTTTGTTTTGGAAATTGTAGATATATTTTATTAAAACATATCATGTTATTAATATTTAATAGGCTTATTGTTATTTTTAATCAATATTTGAAAATTTTTGTTGTAAGTTCTAAACATGGTAAATTTTGAATGACATAAGTCACATAAACAGAAGCTTTTTTGGGACTCAATAGTTTTTAGAGGTCTTAAAAGAGTCCTGAGATGAACAAATTTGAGAACCATTGGCCTAGGCTATAGCTCATGTTGACCTGAGGCATTCATAACCATGGTTATGAAAAAAGGAGGGGGAGGTGGAATGAACAGAGCCTGATAATAGGTAGGTCTGAATCAAGAGCAGGTAAGGTGCCTGGATGATACCTGGCTGAACAATTCAGTAGTGAGTGGGAACTTAGTTCAGATGGAGGGGAGCTGGGGAGGAGCAGGGTTGATGTGCATTGAGTACTACTATTCCCAAACTGCAAAGCACTATGGGATGCTAAGGTGAAAATTTGAGTAATGGTATTATTTATTATTTAATAGTTTTATACTATGATGAAGATCCTGATTACCTATCTGTACAAGGCTATCTACTTTATTCTTGAATTCTCACAGAAACATTTTAGAATACTTACTCTCCACCACTGATGATCTAGGGCCTTGCTTGCAAGGGTAATCCTATAAGCAAATACATTTCAGGCAGAGAAAAATATTAAAGAAAGTAGAAAACCTTCATAATTTTTCTAACCTTTTAAAATTGAAACAAAATGTTTAGTATCTAATGGGCGCTCAAAGACATTTAGCCTGGTTCAGTCCTAAATATGTCCTGAATATGGTTTTCATTATGTGTGGCACCTCGGTGGATTTCATATGTGAGTTTAGACCAAGTTCATTGGTCTTTGTAAAATCATGTGAGTTTGAAAAGATAGACTTTGTAAAGTCTTCCTTATTTTACCTGCCCAAAGTTAGTCATTTCACTAGTTTTTGGCTCCCTGCTTCTAATCATACTGTTGTTAATGTCTCTTAATTGGAGTTTAAGTGTTTACAATCTTTTTAAACGACTTTTCAGGGGTCATTTAGAGTAGAGAGAGCCCTAAGGCCTAAGAGCAAACTTGGTTTCCTAGAGGAGAATGACATGAGACAAATAGGATCTGTGATCCAATCACAAAATGTTAGAGTTTAGAGATTATATAGGCCAGCAGTTCTCAAAGTAGCTGCAAAATGAAATCACCTGTGAGTTTTTAAAGTGTGCTAATGCTGTACACCCAGAAAATCTGACTTAACGTGTCTACTCTGGGGCCCAGACATCAGTCATGAGTTTTGTTTGCTGGTTTTGAACTTCCTAGGTGATTCTGCAGGGCAGCCAGGGTTCAGAGCCACCAACGATTCCAGTACCATCCTTTCATATCTTATGGCCCTCAAACAAGCAAAAATGGTTATTTTATTCATTAATGCCTTCAGGAACATATTCATAACCCCTAGAAACTGTGTACACTATGTTACATTATTACGATGATCCTTTCTTTTTGCTTACTGCTGAATCTTTCAAGTGTTCAATGGTGTCCAAAATCTGAGCCACATAAATGTGGTCTGTGTGTGCTTCTTCTTTCTGACCAACATGTGAGTTCCTTAAGATAGGAGCTGTGCACCGTTCCTTAGTATTTCTCAGTGCCTAGCATCCTGCCCATGTTGCTGCAGTTCCTCAATGGCTGTTAAAGAAGTGAGGAAATGACATACCTACTCACTGAATCTTACCTTTACAGCAAGCCCCAGAGGAAGAGTGTTGCTCACTGCTATGTCCAGTTCTCTCACAAGGATGCTGATGCCACCTTGGGGCTCCTCACATTCATGAATCCAGTTAGAAGTATGTAGATTATGAGTTTCAACTGAGGTTTGTTTTTCCTAGTCTTTTTTTTTTTTTTTTTCCGCACTCTGCCAGCACTGGAAATGGACCCATTTATTTCCTTTCTTTTCTTTTCTTTTCTTTTCTTTTCTTTTCTTTTCTTTTCTTTTCTTTTCTTTTTCTTTTCTTTTTTAAAGCTCTTTATTTTTAACTAATCTGTACACCCAATGTCGGGCTCAAACTCACAACCCTGAGATCAAGAGTCGTATGCTCCATCAACTGGGCCAGCCAGGTGCCCCTGGCCTGTTTTGTTCTTTGAAAAAACAAGGAAACTCTATTAAAGGACATCTAAGGGCCTTATTTTAGCTTACGAAGTCATTAAATAGCTCCCCTCCCCGCAGGAGAAACACTCATGAATGAGGACATGACATATTCATCTGCTCCCTGCTTTTTACTTACACAGGACTTATAAAAACTATTTTCCTAGTGTGCTATTTAGGATATTCCTAACTGCATCCCATGTTTTAATTACGTGTAATGTGCTATTAAACATATCTTTATCAAAGGTATTGTTCTTTATTTCTTTTGACCCCAATTTAGTCCCATCGTGTTCTTCAAGGATTACAAATTAAATCCAGTGCACTGTAGTGTTTAAGATTTTTTTAAACCTAAGCTCAAAAAGGGGATTGAAATGAAGTATGAAAGATTCAGGAGAGAAAAACTATGAGCTTGTATAAGTTATTATAAAAAATTAAAAAATAAAAATTTCCAGAAGGTATTTTTTTTATGGCTACTGGTGACTTGAATGTTTTATTTTAATTTGGGGAATTCAAAAGATGACCCAGATCACCTTCACAATGCCCTAGAATCAGATAATACTCCTCAAATAATTAAGAACCAAGGGCAAAATTTAAGTAAGTACCAAAAGTAGGGTTCTATATTCAAATTACCTGGTTAGAATAAGTGTCAGATTCTGTTTCTAGGCACATAGAACTAGCTGAGCTGTCTATATAATATCCATCCCATATGTGATATTTTGTTGGGGAGAAGACTTTAAGAAAAGACAGCCACCCAGGGTACCTGGGTGGCTCAGTCAGTTAAGTGCCTGACTCTTGATTTAGGCTCAGGTGACGATCTCATGGTTTATGAGTTCTAGCCCAGAGTTGGGCTCCACACTGACAATGAGGAGCCTGCTTGGGATTCTCTCTCTCCCTCTCTCCCTCCCTCTCCTCCACTCCTGCTTGCTCTCCCTCTCTGTCTGTCAAAATAAATAAATAAACATGAAAAAAAAAGAAAAAAAAAGAAAAGACAGCTACCGAAAATCACATAAAGAGGTTGGAACAGAAAATGTTAGTCGTGTCTAAGTAATAAAAATGATAACAAATGAGGAGGATCTCAAATATCAAGGAAACCCAGATTTCTCACTATGGAGAGAGTTAAAGCTACATGGTCCTGCTTGACTGTTTCAAGAAAGACTGCAGTGGGATTTTGCATGCAGTGGGACTGTAGCCATGAGGTGAAGTGTTGAATGGCATATGAGGTGATGATGGTCCAGAAGCTCAGAATTCTAGGAAACGAAGTCCTGTTGATAGAAACCCAGGCTTCCTCTGTAGTCCTTTCCTAATGGGGTATCCCTCAAAGATGTTGGAGGAGATGTATTTTCTCTTCAGGAGAGGGCTCCTGTTTGCCTCCTTGCTGACCCTCTCTTTCCCTGACAGGTCCCAGAACCATTATCATTTGTAGCTTTTGCCCAGGAAAGTAGTCATCAGCATCGTGGCTGGGCTCCTTTCACATTTCGCAGCTCTGGTATCTTGAGAGGTTTGACTACACTTCCCTCTCCACCTATAAGCCATGAGAAAAACAGCGCCAAGAATGAAACTCAGTTCGAAATCATGCTTCTTTAGTTTTTCCACAAAATGTTCTTCTTTGAAGCTCCTGAGCTGTATTTTCTGGTTTACTACATGGATTCTTGAGTTAGAGTTTTATTCATTATAGTTCTGCTAATGGGGCTACCATCTTGGTTTGGAACCTGAAGGTAAAGGTTCCTTGGACCACTTCTTATTTTCACCCAAACCAGAGTCCTGCCCACTCTCTTTCTCATGCTGAGCAAACACATTCAGTCCAAAGCTTGTTTCCATGGAGCTGTTGGGTACATACCCTGCAAGGGCTGGAGAGCAGCAAGGTTCATGTATCTTGGTTCGGTATTTGAATCCAGGAAATGCCTGAAATTTTGATTAAAAACTCTTGTTAGAATTGGCACTTTGTTGGGGCACCTGGGTGGCTCGGTTGGTTAAGTGTCCAACTTCAGCTCAGGTCACGATCTCACAATTTGTGAGTTTGAACCCGTGTTGGACTCTATGCTGACAGCTTGGAGTCTGGAGCCTGTTTCAGATTCTGTGTCTCCCTCTCTCTCTCTGCTGCTCCCCCGCTCACACTCTGTCTGTCTGTCTGTCTGTCTGTCTCAAAAATAAATAAACATGAAAAAAATTGGCAATTTGATACTTTGTCTCATGCCATTACACAACTGCATTTGAGGATGAGTATCTGTGACATCTGCCTTGATGATGGGGGTCAATCTAATGGGGTATACAACTTAAAGTGTTAGTAGGTTTGAATTGGAAAACATCAGAGCTCGTTACAATCACCCACCTTACAGAGGAGGGAACTAAGACTTTGAAGGGGTAAGTTAGGTTACACAACTACAAAAGGTAGTGAGTACTGAAACTCAGCAGAGTACTGAAACTCAGCATAAGCCTATGCCTTACTGTCTCCTGGGGGATATTGCCAATGCTGGTAGAAAGATCTATCCACCTGTTCTTTGTCTTGAGCAATTCCAATGTGAGTGGTTGCTTTTAAATATCTATAGTCAAGTTATATTGCCAAACACCTTTCTAATATCTGTTTGCCATGGACTTGGGCACGGGATATAGCAATATGAGGAAGACCCTGTCCTTTTCCTTTAGGGAAATATATAATTAAGATTTGTTAACTCTGGCTAAATTTGTTCCAAGTAGTTTTGTTGTGTTCTTTTGGACAGTTTCTCCTTTAATGTCTATATTTCAAGAAAAATAACAATGTTCCTTAATTTAAAAAGTTAGCCACAATCTGTCTTTTAAAAATGCTTTGTGTGGGTTCAAAGCCTGGCCAAAGGCATACTGTTTTATTTATATAATGACAACATGAATGAACTGCACAATCAAGGTTTTTTCTCATCCCTCCACACACAGTGCTCTGGTCAACTCCGACATTGTTGACCTTCCTGGAACAGTTGCCACATCTATCCATTTAAGTTCCTTTTGTCTATGGTTGTTTCTGTTTTTTACATGAGGGATGACATTAACCTCCACACCTATCTTCTACTTACCCACACATAGCCCCTCATTTATCCATCCTGGTACAGTACTGCCCATTATTTGAAGCTTAGCTCAACTGTCATCTCTTCTGCTAGATCTTCTCAGATCCTCCTGGGTAGAATGAATCACTGAAAGCCTCAGGCTTCCTTTGGCTTTGTACCTATTCTCTGCAGCTCAGTCTGTCTTGTCTTGTAATTACTATATAAGTACCTATCTCTGTCTTTGGAATCTGAGTTTCTGTAGGAAAGGGGCCATGTCATGTCAGTGCTCTTTCCAAAGCAGGTGGTCAGAAATAACTCATCAAAACAAAATGAATTCCATTGGTGACTAATGTGCTCATGGCATCAATACTAGTAATGCTCCAGCAGAATTTCTGCACAAATGTGAAAATGCTGAGCAAGAAAAGGAATTAGTATTTTAGGTTACTATCATTTTCCTCTTATTTGATGTTATATATAAAACACCATGTATTATCAATCCATTTTCCTTTGATGTACAGCATTATATACATACAAAAATCTCTTGTGTTCCGTTTCTCTTCAACCCAAATTCCGGTTGTCATCCCTGTTTCACTCAGTATATACTTTCCTCTCTCCTTTTCCTTACCAGAGTACTTCTAAAGGGGGAAGTTGCTATGGGAATGCTAAAAGAGGGAGCATCTTTATATTAATTTAAATCTTTGACCCAGAAACTGAGGGAAAGTGGGTGGTATGGCCAATTTGGAAAAGGGCCCATTTCTATTTTGACTGGCTTTGGTTTCTTAACGTTAGGTTAATGAGGAATAATCTTTGCCATTGATTTCAAATTCAGTCATGTCTGGTCCTTACATTTATAGTTGAGACCAATAAGTCGTTTTAGTGTTAAATACTCTTGAGGGAACATATTCACTCTAGTTTCCACTTTCCTTGGTGAGGCTCTAAGTGATGGGAGAATACAATATTGATTGGGTCTAATGGAAAAGCTTTTTTCTGTCAACTCTTTATTACCTCATTGGTGTTTCTTCTTTCCTCTTCTCTTTCTCTTAAAGCTATTGATGGCAGCATTAAGTCTTCTGTGTATGCTACCATCCTTGGTATTTATTCTTTTGCTTGGTTTGAAACCCAGCCTTTTTTTTTTTTTTAAGAAGATACGAATAAAAGAGGTCTTCAACTCAGTCTAAGGTAACACAGTGTCATAGATAACATTGGCCGGGGAATCAGAGTTTTTTTGACCTTGGGGGGATCTTTTTTCTTCCCTTTAGCTTAGTTTCCTCATTTTCGGTACAGGGGTTATATCAGATGGTTTCTGAGATCCCTTTCAACTTTATCATTCTTGAGGTATGTTTCTGGTGTTAATACTTATAAAGGACAGTTGGTTGGATTCTAAAATTCTAAGATATCTGTTTGTCAGATGTAAGAAAATAGCTTAATGGTATGTTGAATATGAAATTGTGGAAGATTTGGCATTATATTAAATGGAATAGCAAAAAATGAACAAATATATTTTGCTTAACAACTCTCTTCTATCTTATTTGTTCTTAGTCCCATTAATTTAATTGAACACAAATTGACTGTATTTTTAAATTTTCCTTGTATTATTTTAGTTTTTAGCAATTCATTAGGCATTCAGAATAGACTATTACATAAGCTTGGACTTCAGCACTGAAGGAATTCAATAAGATGGTGGAATCATATTTTGTTCTAATGGAAAGTACATTTGCGTATTTACTAGTGCAGCTTCAAAGGGAAGATAACAATACAAAATAGACAGGAAAAGGAATTATGAGATTGAGTGAAAATTGAAGACTTATTTCTGAATAAGCTAATGTGAAACATACTTCACAACAATTATAAATTAAGCAGTGGAAATGTGGTATAGAGTGCCATAGGAATTAGATTGCTAGTAGAGAAGGAAGTTATGCCTTCATTATATTATATGCCTTAATTATATTTCCCAGACCTTGGGATATACCTTTTTGGTACATTTTACAGCAAGACTTCATAATAAAGAAAGGAAGAAACCAACATTTACTAAATAATCAGGTTTGACATACTCTTAGCAATCATCGCATTTGTATAATGGACAGTTGGTGAAATTTAATTGTGCTCATTAGTGGTAAAACTATAAGATGTAGAAACTAAGAATACAATTGAAATATTTCCTTAAATGATAGTTTAGAGTTTTTGTCAGTTTCATTTAGATATATCACCCATATCATCTGTTGTCATAGGCAGTATTGGTATTTGACCTTTTTCTTCTTTAAATGTTTTCCATTTCTTTATCTGTGCAGTATGGCTACAGTATGCATAGAGGAAATTCAATTTTATCTTTTGAACCACTGATCATGTTCTTTAACCAAAAATAAGTTGGCCTGTTCCTTCAATTTAAAGTCTAACCCGGGGCGCCTGGGTGGCACAGTCGGTTAAGCGTCCGACTTCAGCCAGGTCACGATCTCGCGGTCCGTGAGTTCAAGCCCCGCGTCGGGCTCTGGGCTGATGGCCCAGAGCCTGGAGCCTGTTTCCGATTCTGTGTCTCCCTCTCTCTCTGCCCCTCCCCCGTTCATGCTCTGTATCTCTCTGTCCCAAAAATAAATAAAAAAACGTTGAAAAAAAAAATTTAAAGTCTAACACAAAGTAACTTTTAACTCTTCCATGAGAAGGGATCTTTTTGTTTCTTTCTTTCTTATAAGTTTATTTATTTGGAGAGAGAGAGAGCACAAGTGCGTGAGGGGCAGAGAGAGGGAGAGACAGAATCTCAAGCAGGCTCCATGCCATCAATGCAGCCTGATGGGGGCCTCAAACCCACAAACTGTGAGATCATGACCTGAGCTGAGATCAAGAGGCAGCCACTTAACTGACTGCGCCACACAGGTGCCCCAGGGATCTTTTTGTTTCTAAAGAGAATGTCATAACAGTCAGGAGGCTCTACCTTACAGTGTTTACCAAGTATGAAGAATCTTCAGGGAAGCAGTTTGGAGGCCTCTTATGGGATTATTTCTCTCTCTATAAATATGAATTGAGAATGAAAGTAAGATTCTATTGAATTACTGGCTGGTTTGCTGTTGATTATAACACAGAGCTAACAGTAATTTCTATAGTTTTTGGTTATAACCTATTTTCTTGGTTATTAACCTATTTTATGCTAAAAGAGAAAACCTAGTATAGTACTTGAAACATAGATGTCACATAAAAAAAATATTTGTTGAATGAATAATCTTACCAATGACATAGACATAACAAAACCAGTAAAAACCATCAATTTACTGGTAATGACAGGGTAAATACAGATTATATTGATCCTTTGGGAGATCTGAGTTTGTCAGGTGACATTTTCTCATTCAACTCTATACTACATCTTAGATGAAACAGAACATAGGTAGAATTAAAAGCAACACTATACCCATTAATATTGTAATCTTAGAGTCTCAGGATTCTGAGAGACTTTTAAGGTCATGCAGCTTACATGATATTTGTGTATTCTGACCCCATGAACACTGTTCACTTACTTACATGATCATACAATTATCTGCCACACATCCAGTTGTCTACTTATAATCTATCCAGCACTGTGGTGTGGGGTAACAGAAAAAAAGAAACAAGTCTTTCTCTTGAAGTTGTGTGTTAGTGGAAGGTACCGAACATCAAGAATTTCACGTGTTCTCCCGCCTTTTTCTTCAATACTTTAAGAGTTCTTTAGTTCTGGAGTTCTTTAATTTTTTCCATTTTTAAAAAAATCTGTGCATTATGTTTACGATTTACATAGGTAAGTTGAGTTTTATCTTTTAAACCATTGACCATTTGACCATGTTATTTTTACTGAAAATAAGCATGGCCTGTTCTTGGAATTTGAAGTCTTTTTATTTTTTAATAAAATTTTTTAAAAATTTTTATTTATTTTTGAGAGAGAGAGAGTCAGAGACAGAGACAGAGCATAAGTGGGGGAGGGGCAGAGAGAGAGGGAGACAGAATCCGAAGCAGGCTTCAAGCTCCGAGCTGTCAGCACAGAGCCCGACGTGGGGCTCGAACTCACGAACCATGAGATCATGACCTGAGCTAAAGTCTGATATTTAACTGACTCAGCCACCCAGCCACCCCTGAATTTGAGGTCTAATACAAAGTCACTTTTAGCATTTATAGCATTTGAAAAAGGATTTACAGCACCTAAAGTTGCATGACATATAGTACGTGTGTTGACGATTGTGATTACCTACTTCTGAACAAGCTTCCAATTTATTAATATTGTGGTAGAGGGTACTGTTTGGAATCACACATAATAATCCAGATTTGGTTTGATAAACCCAGAGTAAAATATCCTCAGCCTGGATTAGAATTTCTGTGAGGCCTTTAGGAGGTCACTTTATACTTCTGCACAGTAATATTTGGTTAATTGTTCTTGCAACTGCTGTTTTATAATGTGCTTTGAGAAAAGAACTTTATAATTTCACAGTAGGGATTTTATTATTTTTTAATGTTAACCAAACTCAGGATTTTCAGAAGAGGTTTTTGTCTGCATTCTAAATTAAGTCTCCAGTTGGTCTAGACCTCATGGAATTGATTCAGGCACTTTCACAGGTAGATTTCACAGCATGTAAGCTATATGCTCCAAGGCCTTATTGTGTTTAATTTTAAGAGTTCTGAGCATATCTTTGTTCGCAATTTCACTGCTACAGTCTGTGCACTAATGTAATGAAGAGACATACATTTTACTGGTCCCAAGACAGTAGTTCTTTTACTTCCTGTGCTCATACAAGCCCCACTCATCATCCAGACCTATTTTCCAAGTTAAATTCTTCACCTTCTCCTTGCTGCACCCACTTACTCTGTAGATACGTTTATCATAAAACTTGTAACATTTTATTGAAATGCTTATAGGTTTTGTTCTTCTGCTAGACTCTGAACTTGTTGACAGCTGGGTCCATAAAAGCAGGGTCACCTTTGTAAACAGTAGTGTTTGCCAAATGATACCTTTAATAGAGGTATTCCTGGGGGTTTTTTGGTTGTTATTGTTTGTTTCTCCTTTCTCTGCTATGGTTTCTCCTTGGATGGGCTCTTCCTTATTGGCTTCATCTGTATTTTCTATGGTTCAGGCTCACAGATTGACATCTGAGCTCCTTATCCAAATATCCAACTGCATGCTAGATATCTCCATGTGGTTCTAGTGGTAACTGAAATGCAACCTGCCTCATCTTGAATTTATTATTATTGTTCTCCAGATCTCAGTCTATCCTGTATCTTGTGTTTCCCATCTTAGTGAATGGTACTATCTGTGACACCATCTAGGCATTTAGCAAATATTATATTTAGTAGTTCAGTGACACCAACCTTCCTGTCTGCCAAATTGGCCCCATTTATCTTCGACTCACCTCCTCTTTAGTGTCACATCTAGTCATGGGTTTGATCTCTGCAAAGTTTTATTCCCTCATTTATTCATCAGACACTAACATGAGGACTGTCTAGGGACTGACTACTAAGGGATAGTAAGTTGAACCAGGTATAGTCACCAATATTAGACACCTTGATAATCTTTGTTCCATGTTATGTTTATCCCATCCCTGGTGAGATTTGGGGGCTTTTTCTTACAACGTGGAATGTTGTAAGTCCCCCACCTGTTGTCTCAACCTCTCTTTTCTTGACTCCGTGATCATAGTTTACACAGAATTAAAAAAAAAAAAAACAACATACTAAATATTATGCTACTTCCCCATAAAAACCTCTGTAGTTTCCCAGTTGCTTACAAAAGCACCGTTAAGTGGCCTAAAAATGACCGTGGTTTCCTGAGATCTTGTTCCATCCGTCTCTTTATTCTCTCTCTGCATTTATCTGCAGCCCCCACACTCTGACTGTGGCATTTGAGCCAGGGCAGGGAAGATGAGCATGATTTCAGTAGAAGTCATTGTGGGCGGTAAGCGCATGAAGAAATGAGAGATGGGAACGTATATGGCTGCAGGTCCCAGCAGCTACTGATGGTCAAAAATACATAGCACAAAAAGGCTTTTCCCCATTCCTCCGTTTTGATATTTCCCACATAGTTTGCAATCTAAGTAGCCATTTTGGATGTGTTCTATGGAAGGAAAACTCATGGATGTTGGAATATTTTTCATAAACTGAGGGAACTAAGTCAGTGATCGAGTCAGCCTAGGAAAGAGCTCTTTCTTTATACAACTGGATTTTCATGGCACCTTAGTTTAGATTAAATATTTTAAAATTGAAGTGAGAACCTTAGAATATGATACTAAGTATATATAGTTCTTAGTTCTTGTTGCCCAGATATTATAGATGATAATTTTAATCTGATATATAATGTTCATTTCATCATTTGTTCCTTAGGTTGAATTTTCTGCCATTGTCTAGTTTAATTGTAGCTTATACCTGACACCTCTAGTTTATAACCTCTCAGAAATAATGCATTTTGAAACATGGGCCTTGTACTTAATACACTTAGAAGAGAATGCCTACTTATTAATTTGTTGTATCAAGTAGAGACAAAATTGATTTTAAGCAGAATCAAAATAAGGTTAGAATTGATCTAAAATTTTGTCTTTTGCTTCTTTTAACCTTATGAAATCAATTAAACACTAAGCACTAGGAATGCTTCGTTCCTTTTTAAAATCTAGGATTAAAAAAAAGAGGTAGTGTTTATGCTGAAGGGATAGCATTGAAATATATGTAAGCAGTTCCCAGACTTCCCCTGGAGGAAATGCTCAGTCCAGATGGTCCCAGACCTCAGGGGAAAAGTGTAGAATAGATGTTGTTAAATTAAGTTTTTTTTACATTTCTCAGCCATTTACTTGTTTCTTTGTAAGATCTTCTTTTTCTTCTTTTTCCTGTTTGTCTTTCTTTCCTTCTTAATTTTTAACTTGTTTGTTTTCAATAATTGGGTATCACAGGTATCAGTCACAAATAAGTGACAAAATTTTGACACTGCTTTATATTTCCTAAGATAGAAGTAAAAGTTTTTGCTCATTTTGTCTTTTTTTCTATTTCATATGTTTTATTAAAAAAAAACCTGAATTTTTAAAATATATTTTCCAAACTTGAGTACTTATTTATATAGTATTTCAGAGTCTGGCAGTATATATAGCAAGGTGCTTTCAAAAATATTAACTATCTGAAAAATAGGGATAAATTTATGATGGTTTTAATTAAAAACAAATGATATTAATTTTAAAATTTTTATTTTTCCTTCTATACTCCATTTATCTCCAATTTTTATTACAGTTGTCACTGTGTTGAAATTATGTGTTTATAATTCATGTCTTCCTTAATAGATTGGATTTTTTTTTAATGCATGGATTCTAGTTGTAGTTCCCATGACATCTAGTACAATATGTGGCATATCATTACATTTCACTAGACAAAAAAAAACTGTCTAATTTATGTCAGTTTTTATAACTGCAGTATAAATCCTGACATCTTCCGGTATAATAATTTATGTATTCCACTACACTGTTTTGGATTGTCTTTTTTTTTTTTTTTTTTGGCTTATTTTCATGAGCACTTACATTTTATGTACTTTCAATTACATAAAATAATTAAGAGTAGTAACAAAGTTTAAATTCATGCATATCTATTTTGTTACTCTAATTATTGAAAGTAGCTATCCTGATTTATTGAAAAGATGAAGTAAGACACAAAGTCTATTAAAAATTTGTCAAGGATTTTTCAAACAGAACTTGGCTTTTTGAATTAGTTTATCAATTAAGCCATTTTCGTTCTCCAAGCGGTAAAACAAAAGACATTGTTGATTGTCTAATCTTCCAACAAAATGGAGAGCTATACTTTCAGTTCATTGAATCTTAGAATTTTAAGCTTCTGAGTAACTCCTCTCTGTTTCCTCTCTGTTACATCTATTCTGTGAAATCACAAAAAGGCCAATTCTGAGATGTCATTTGACTTCTTCTTCTGAAGTGTCATCATCAAATATTAACCAGCTTCTCTGTGGGGCTCTCCCACAGGCAGGCATGCCAGAGCATGTTCTGATTCACAGATAATAATGGGATC
Organism: Puma concolor; assembly: GCF_028749965.1. Classification (NCBI taxonomy): domain Eukaryota; kingdom Metazoa; phylum Chordata; class Mammalia; order Carnivora; family Felidae; genus Puma; species Puma concolor. Next base: position 83,589,492 of record NC_141675.1, on the reverse strand, counting down.
TGATTACGATCCTTGGATTTACAGTGCAGTCATCCCACGTCTGAGACAGAAACACTGTGGATATTTCTCTATATTCCTTCTCAAACACAGTGCAGATCCCTGCTAGCAAATGCCCTTTTTCATATTCGTATCATTATTATTCATATTACTGTTACAGAATTCCGTGATGCCACGTAAGGAACTACTACAGCCATCTGCAGTGTTTAGAGATCAGGAAGCACCAGGCTGGTTAGTGTCTACCTTACGGAAGACAATAAAGTATATAAAGGCACTAGCCCTGTGCCTGGAACATTGTAGGTTTCTTTTTGCATCCCCCTGCCCCCCCCCCCCCACATACTTTTGACTCTAATTCCAATATTCTTTCCATTACATAAGATTGTCTCCCTTACTAGACTCTTTACTGAGTCTATTAGAAATGCATTAGTTTATTTTCACTTACCCAATTGGTCATTTTCAATTTGTGCTTTTTACACACTTCTTATTTCTGTTCATACATTGCTGTGTATGTAGAAGGAAAATTAGAAAAAAATATGAAAATTATGTAAATCACTCATATAATGATTGCAATCAGAACCTTGCTTTAACTTTCACATTCTTTTTTATTCTCCTGGATTTCAGTGAGTTATAGGACTCTGTATTTACAATAAATTTAAGCAAATGAGAAAAGTAATATTTGATGAGATTTGAATATTGTTTTGGAGGAGTGAGATGGATACACATTGGATCCCTGGGTCATAAATCAGTCAGAACTTAGAACAGATGAGATTTGTGTAGGGAAAAATTAAATAATGATATAGGACTCAAACAGCCATTGCCACAAATCATATTGAAGATATGCTCCCCAAGATACATTGCAGCTAGCATGTAGAGTGTGTGTGCATATGTATGTGCATATGTGCATGAATACTTGCACACTAACAAACATAAACATGTGAGTAAATGAGCTATTTAAAAGAGTGTCTAGGACCATGAAAAACCCACATAGCAATATGTGATCTAGGTCAGCTTAGAGCCATAGAATTAGTTCAGGGAAAACTGTGTTCATGTTCAGACTATGTCACTAAGTGGGTGGCTGTCATTTATTCTTTTTTTATTCAGCCAATACTGTAAGCTTACCATGTGCCAGTAATTAGACTGAGTAACAGTGAGTTACTTCACCTCTCTGAGCCCCAGTTCCCTTAATGTTAAAATAATCTAATAAGAATAAAAATGAGTCTTCTAATCTTAGATAGAGGGTCTTTGTCCTGGACTCTACCCTGGCTTTCCTCCAGTCTGGTCTTTCTCTATGGGGCAAGGAGTCCAAGGGGTGAAGGGGTCATATCCACCTGGAGCCCATGCTTCTTCATTCGATCCCACATTCTGGGTATCTAGAAACCTAGAGTTCCCAACCCAACATCACTGAGCCCCCAGCTGGGGGCTGCATGGGCTTCTCCCCTAGAGTCTGTGCTTCCAAGGGCAAATCACACCAAAAGGGGTACACACCTAGGCTTGAAGGGTCACTGAGGCTGTTTGCAGGAGGTGTGGATGGCGCTTGGCCGTGTAGGCTTCTGTGTCAACATGAATCCAAATGAGACCCCTAGCAGTGTTGTTTGGATGGAACTGGGCAGTGGGAAGAGAAGAGATCTGAGGTCTGAACCTTGGGGCAGGTTCTCCCAGTGCCTGTTTGGCAAAAGATTCTGAGGAACCCAAGAAATTTAAGTTTGATTCTCGCTTCTGGTTCATGAGAAGGTATAATATTCAGGAAGCAAAACTAAACATGTTTTATTGAACAGTTAGTTACCTTGATTTATAAATTTAAATAGAAGACATATAGTATGAGAGTCTCCATTTGTTCTCTCGCCCTGGGACCTACAGATATTAGAAGTGGGTTTAAGTAATACCTGCCTTAGAGATGTATTTCATGGAAAAAAATAGAATACATATACTTATATATATTCTATAATATATATGTTCTTTATATCATATATTATAGGATATATTCTTTATATAATATATAACAAATACAATATATTCCATATATATAGTTTAAATTAGAAAAAATATACACAGATTTATGGTATGTTTTTACTTTGTAATAATATAGAAATAAATAGTAACGGAAGGAGCCCCTTGGTACTTAACATACAACTCTAGTATATAGTGCTCAAGATATTGTAGAAACACATTGTCATAGCCACAGTGAAATGCATTAAACATGACAAGAGTCTTCATATCTGTGTCTTTGCACGTGCTTCATAAAAAGCTATTTCTTCTTCCTTCTTCCCCAAATGAATCATATCTATCTATCTATCTATCTATCTATCTATCTATCTATCTATCTATCTACTTACCTACCTATCTGGCATCTATCATCTATTATCTGTTGCTACTCTATACAGATGAGGACATTATAAAAGAGAAAGCAAGTGACTTACCCCAAAGTGACATAATTGGGAATACATTCAAGTTTTCCTGACACTTAAGACAGTCCCTTTTTGTTCTTCTAGCCTGCCTTAGGAATACACAAGTAGCTGGCCTTCCAGTCTGTGCAGATGGTGCTCTGAATGGCACCTCTGGAGCTTGGCAATGGGAAACCTGTGGTGACTCAGTGATAAAGTCATTACTCAGTAGATACTCAGTATAGTTTCAGATGTTCAGCATATATATCTTGTGTATATATCAGCATAAATCTTGAGTGAGAATTACCTACTAGGAACAGGAGCCTCCATATTGGGAACTCCTGAACACTTTCGCACCTGAATAAGCAAAATGACATCTGTTCTATCCTTTTTTCCTTCTGTCACAATAAATTTGTTTTTTTTTTTTTTTTCTTCTAGCTGAAACCAGTCTCCTGTGTTCTAAATTTCATCCCTTCCCACCTTCATAGGAAGGAACTTCAACTCCTCTCTTGGATTCTTACTGCTTTCCATTCAACAGGCCTAAGTCTTTCTAAAACAACCAGACAACCTCACCACAATCCCCAATCCTTTGTAAGGTGCTTACTTTTCTTCTTGTTCATGTTCAAAGTTAGAATTCTCTGTACATACTGTCAGCTTTTCTTCACCTCTCACCTCACCTCATATTATTCTAATCTGACATATACTGTCAGCACCACCAAAACTGCTCTTTCATGGTCATTAATGACTTCCAGTTTGCTAAATCTAGTGGGTATTTTACAATCCTCATTTATACAACCTCTTGGTAGCACTCAGCGCTTAGCATAGCCCTCTCTTCTAAGCTATAAACCTGCATATCTAACTTGTACTTGGTGCCTAAAACTGAAAATATCCTCCACTGAATTTGAAGGTTTACTCCTATATCTGTTCCTCTTTTATATCCCTCTTCTCAAATAATGGCACCAATATCCATCTTGTTTAAATCAGAAAACTTGGACTCATCCTTGACATGTTAAGCTGGCTCTGACAACAAAGTTTTATTTGCATTCAAAGACTGGTAAGAGTGACTACTTTTATTTTTTTTTGTTATTTTTTTTAACGTTTATTTATTTTTGAGACAGAGAGAGACAGAGCATGAACGGGGGAGGGTCACAGAGAGAGGGAGACACGGAATAGGAAGCAGGCTCCAGGCTCTGAGCCATCAGCCCAGAGCCCGACGTGGGGCTTGAACTCACGGACCGCGAGATCGTGACCTGAGCTGAAGTTGGATGCTTAACTGACTGAGCCACCCAGGCGCCCCAAGAGTGACTACTTTTAAAAATTGTCTTTTTGCCCTTTGGTTTACTTCCACACCAGCATATGAACAGTGCCAAGGGTATACATAAGAGCAAAGATACAGGTTAACATTTGCAGGTCCTCATTGCCTCCCTAATATCTCACAGAGATATCCTAAGCTCAGTGGTCAATGTAGCTCTCTCTCCACAGAGAGAGATCTGTATTAGGTCCGAGAAGTATAAACTCTGAGTTATGTCTTTCATGCCATTCTGGTAAGTGTGTGTTATTTTGCAGGGGGGAATAGATTAAGTATCTACTCTATTTTCTTATAAGAAAATTCAGGCTGTGCCATGGTTCTATACTTCCACTTTCTATTTTTACTGCCCTCCCACACATTTCCTTCTCTGGCCACATGCAATTAATAACTAAGTGAAGACAATTTTACATCTTTTAAATTTTTTTTCAACGTTTATTTATTTTTGGGATAGAGAGAGACAGAGCATGAACGGGGGAGGGGCAGAGAGAGAGGGAGACACAGAATCGGAAACAGGCTCCAGGCTCTGAGCCATCAGCCCAGAGCCTGATGCGGGGCTCGAACTCACGGGCCGCGAGATCGTGACCTGGCTGAAGTCGGACGCTTAACCGACTGCGCCACCCAGGCACCCCCCAATTTTACATCTTAAACCACTCTCCGTCTACAGAATACTGTGATGCAAACCTGTCCATCTCTTGATTGGTCTACTGTTGTTACAGTTGTTGTTTTCTTACTTATCTCCCTGCCTGTCTGTTGTTTCTCTTGCAGTGTCTACTGAGTTTGTAAAATATGGGTTAGGTTATATCATCTTCAAGCTTAAAACTTGTACATCTATTTTAATTATTCTTTGCAAAAGTTAAAAGTTCAAAATACAACCATTCCTTCCAGAGGGAAATTTTCATAATCCAAATTTTGCAGTTGTATATATTAGATTAATATAGTTGGGAAATAATCCATATAAATTATATAATAATGAATGATAAATATTACATAATTGTAATTTATTTCGGTTTATTACTTATTCTAGGTTAGAAATTGCAAAGGAGTAAAAATAATTCTATTGCTTGCTTGCTTGCTTGCTTTGAACGACTTTGTGTTTTGTTTTTTACAGCAATGTATTTTGTTATGCTACAGACAATAAAGAAGACCACACTAATAATTGGTAAGGAAAGAAAAACTATTATTACTGGACAAAGGTACATAAAATCAAAAGCTAGACTTGTACAGTGTTTTTTACAACTATGCATTTGAAGTTCTACACCATTGGCATAGGTGGGGAGGGGTGGCCAGCCTCAGTAGAGATAGACCACTGTTTCAGTGGTTAATTTTTTATTGGCAAGTGCAGTAAAACTGTACCCTAAATTGTCCTTTCTACCTGGCCCTATATCTTGTGGTTTTTCAGTCTTGAGTTTCTCAGATGACTCCTGCTTTTACACTGATTCTTCCAGCATGGTCAATTACATTCTGGATGATCTGGACTCTTCTTGGGTCACATTCCATTCGCTTAGTCTCTAAATTCCGGCCACACTTTCAGTTGTTTAAACTCATCACAGTCTTGTCTGTCCTTGAAGCTTTTCTCTTGTACTGCTGCCCTTGTGTGGAATGTTATCACTTTACACTTCTTACATTTTCTCTCACCTACCTGCTCTATCAAGCTAATTGTGCTAGGTTCTTTAGGACTCATCTTCAACATTATGTCCTGATTTTTGACTCCTGTCTTAGTCCATTCAGATGAACTGGTTTACTTACAAGCAACAGACATTTATTTCTCACACTTCTGGAGACTGAGAAGTCCAAGATCACAGTGCCCATTGATTCACTGTCCAGTGAGAGCCTGCTTTCTCATCAATGGCCATCTTCTCGCTGTATCCTCACATGGTTGGAAGGGTGAGGGAGTTCTTTGGGGCCTCTTTTATAAGGGCACTAATCCCATTCACAAAGTCTCCATCCTCATGGCCTAAGCACCTCCTAAAGTTTTCACCTCCTAATATACTGTCACCTTGGGGGTGAATGATTTCAACATATGAATTTTAAGAAGACACAAATATTCAGTAACTGAAACTCCATTGAGACCAGATAAAGTCCATCCTCCACAGCAGCCAGAAATCTTTTAGAGCACTTCTTATATTTGTAATAAATTAATTATAGAATTATTTAAGTTCTCTCTTTCCCTCTACACGGCCAACTTTATTAGGGCATGGACCGTAATTGTCTTGTTCACATGTGTATTACTTAGCTTAGTACCGAGGTCAGAGTGTTGGTGGAAGGAAGGACCAGTGTAAGGATGGAAGGAAAAAAGGCAGGCAGTCAACAAGCTTAGGCTATAATTTTGTCATGCATCTGCCTTTGATATGTATTTTTCAGAACACATGTGGTCTTTGGTTATCTCTACCTTGTTATTCTGAGAATTCACATTATAGGTCACTGAGATAATTATTGCTTTATGTAGCAGGCACTTAGTTGCTGTTTGGGGAAATATGTCTATCAATATGTGCAACCATGTAGAGCTGGTCTGTTCAATATGGTAGTCACTAGCTAACATGGCTTTTGAGCACTTGAAAGTGGCCAGTTTGAATTGACATAGGCTGTAATTGTAAAATACACAGTGGAGTTTGAAGATTTAGCATGAAGGAAAATAATATAAAATATATCATTTGTGCTTTTTATGTTGATTACTTATTTTGGATATGTTAGGTTAAATAAAATGTTATTAAGATACTTTTAACCATTTATTTGCCTCTTAATTGTGACTGCTAGAAAATTTTAAATTATGTATGTGGCTGGCATTATACTGTCTTTGAGAGCATTGGCCCAGGTGTATAACACAGCATTCTTTCCTTTGCTACTACACCCTGAGGGAGAGGGAATTTCTAGTGAAATGAGGTAGCTGCTTTCAACGATGTTGTTCTGAGGAGTCTAAGAAGTTCTACCGGACTCCTTACTGTGCAACTATGGGCTGGTTTCCAGTTATTTTTACTGTCTTACTATTACAAGGAGAATTTCTGGACAAAAACACTATTTTGGAAGTAACATCATTGTTACCTTCTCATAGCTTTATAGCATTCATTTTGTCTGTGAATTTCTACTCCAAAAGCCACCATCTCTGTTTCCTTTGGTAGATTCTAGAATGTAGTTTGGTATGTTTTCCCTTAAGTAAATGAAGGTTAATGAAGTTTTAGACTTCGAATTAGCCCGTGAGTTTTCATGTAAAAGAGGATGTTAAAGTCAACTATAAATTATCTTGCAACCAATATGAAGTTCCAGAACTCTGAATTCCAAGTAGATGCCAGTCCATTAAGCAAACAGATGAAATATGCTTTGCCTAAAGGTTTATCTGCAGCACAGGCAATTGTAATTCTTAATAATGAGACAAGAAAGGGAAGCTTGGGCAACTGGAACTGAAACTACACATCACCCACTTAATTATTAGTGGATATTAATTATTATTGCTTAAAGTTGGAACTGATTTAGTGTTCTTACATATTTCTGGCACAGCCTTTATTTTAAATCTTGTTATTAATTTCTGGTGATTTTTTCCCTCAAGCACTGAGCTATAAAAAGGTGTCTGTTATATACTACTGTGGTGTTTGAGTCTGTTCAAATCTGTGTATTTCATGGCACCCAGTGACTAAAACATAATAACATCATCAGTCAAAAGCCTTATAATTGCCACCATTATTGTTTTAAAACCATAGAATAAAATATCTAAAAAAAGATCTTGACAAGCCAACTCCTTTAATATTACATAAGAAAACTGAGGAATAAAGTGAATTGCCCAAATGGCAGAGCTAGGACTAGAACTTAAACCTTCTGACTCCTGGTCCAGTGTTCTTTTTACTAACTTCTGTTGAGAGCATATTGGTGCCATGGTGTAGTGACTAGAAATTAATATTGTTAAATAGGGTAAATAAACCAGTATACTTAGGTATGTGAAATTTAAGAAAAATTTATAATTATTTGTGTGTGGGAAATGTAACATTCTTTTTTAAAACAATTTTTTAATGTTTTATTTTATTTTTTGAGAGAGAGAGGGAGAGAGAGTGTGCAAGTGGAGGAGGGGCAGAGAGTGGGAGACACAGAATCTGAAGCAGGCTCCAGGGTCTGAGCTGTCAGCACAGAGCCCAATGCAGGGCTTGAACTCACGAACCGTGAGATCACGACCTGAGACGAGGTTGGACGCTTAACTGACTGAGCCACCCAGGTGCCCCAGAAGGTAGCATTCTGAGAAGTAAAACGATTGTAAGTTTCACTGATTTGTTGAGTATTTCCAAGAGAATTAAAGCTTTTTCAGTGCCCTTCATGTCCTCATACTTCTTCCTTTTATTGTTGCAGATATCAGCGTACCAAGGCACATTTTTGACATTATGCCTGGGTAATTCCTAACATATATGCTGTAGTGTTTTTTTTTATTTATATACTTAATAAATAGCCATACACATATGAGTTTATTACATACTTATATGAGAAAGGTATGTATGAATTATTGGAGCTAGATAAGAAGTATTTCTGGTTCAGTAGAGTTAGAGGAAACACTACAAATAAAACAAGAAAGAACAAAAAAATGTTATATTTTTTAAAAAAATAAGAATGTAAACTTAGGCCAGCCAGACAAGGTTCTTAGAGGGCTGTTTTGCTAAAATGTAAAAAATGATCCCTGCTGTATTGCTTCTGGAAAGTTTGAATTTAAGTCTACTAAAATTATGTTTACCAATAATCTGGGATTTACCTAGTTTCTAACTATAAAAGTAATCCATATCTTTCCATTTTTAGAAAAGCTGTTTTAATAGGAGAGAGAATTCTGGTTGAATTTTGATGAATATGTAATACTAGAAAATTTATTTTTCCTGCACTGGGGCTCCACCCCTTCACTTGTAAAATAAAGAGGGGGAAGGAGAATAGCTTCCCCACCTGGGAGGTTGCCGTCTTCTAGGGAAAATGATACCTTTTTATATGTAGTATTTTCCTTAAAGCAATAGAATGAATTATTTCAAAAATATTTTTCCTTTAGGATTTGCTTGGGAAGATAGAACTAATGAACTCCCCATGGTACAACAGTCTCTTTGCATAGTGCCTGGCCCTGGTAGGCTCTCAGTTCCTGAATGAACGGCTTCTTGACACTTAGAAGGGATCAGACAGGTGTGCTCTTCTGGCTTAGTCCTTTAAGGTGTTTCTTGTTTTTGTCCTATTTGATTACTCAGTTCTAAGCACAATGATGGTTTCAAATATTATATGGTTTTATTTCTGCCTCCTAATGTACCATTTTTTAAAGACAAGAGACATAAAAAACATTGATGTTGAAATGATAAGACTTTGACTATTGTAATCTGAGCTGTTACAAAAAGACTCGGCCTCCCATTTAGAAGTAGGCAGATTTGCTAGAGGGAATAAAACAACAGCAAAAATTAAAATGCAGAGCTGAGCTCAAAACCAAACCAAAGAGGGGAACTTCTCAGGTGCCAGAAATGTAGAGGGAATTTATATTTTTAGAGAAGAGAGCTGATTTCATGTGTTTCGAAGGGGATTGTCAGAGCCAGCCATGGGCATCCATATTTGGGCACTGGGTTTAGTCTTCTTGTAGACAGCATATAAGCCCCAGGCCTGTATTAGGCAGACAGGGACATATGCTCCTTCTGAGAAATGGTGAGTTAGAAATATTTACACCTGGCAAGGAAAACTGATAGGAGCCCATCTAAAGAAAGTAATAGGTGGAGAGTGTTGCCTGTAAGAAATTAGAAACCTAATCCTGGCCCAGTCTGGATGAGATTCAGCATCAAATTGTAAAATATTAACAATATTTCCTTGTTAAGCAGGAATACCAATCTGAGAAGGTAACAAAAAAACTCTGCCGTTGGAGAAATCTACAGTGTCATGAGAGACCAATATAAACTCTTCCTGAAGTCTTGGAATGTTGCACATTCCAAGGCAACATAAAACAACTCCCTCTGAGGAAAACCTCATTGTCCAATAGTAGAAACCACACAAGGGTAAAACACAATAAGCTGAAGAATTCATACCCCTACATTCTAAATATTAGATGAATCTGAAACACATTCTAAAATTAATAAGAGTATTTTTAGAAATTTAATGTTTATTTATTTTTGAGAGAGAGAGACAGAGTGTGAGTGGGGGAGGGGCAGAGAGAGAGGGAGACACAGAATCGGAAGCAGGCTTCAGGCTCTGAGCTGTCAGCACAGAGCCTGATGCGGGGCTCGAACCCACAAACCTTGAGATCATGACCTGGGCTGAAGTTGGACGTTTAACCGACTGAGCCACCCAGGCACCCTTAAAATAAAAATATTTTAAATGTTTAATCATTAAAAGAAGCAGGAACAGGGTGGTATGGGAAAAAAAGATTTAAAAAATCTAAGAATCATTATATCATAATTGCAATATTAGGAAAGAAACACATATTTTGGTGAACCAAATTTTTTACATTTTACAGAGGGAAGGAGGGATTGAAAATGCAATGGTGAGTGGGATGCCTGGGTGCCTCAGTTGGTTAAGCATCTGACTCTTGATTTCGACTCAGCTCATGACCTCACGGTTTGTGGGTTCAAGCCCCATGTCAGGCTCTGCGATGACAATGCCTGTTTGGGATTCTCTCCCTCCTTCTCTCTCTGCCCCTCCCTGCTCTCTTTCTCTCTCTCTCTGTCAAAAATAAATAAACATAGAAAAAAATCTTTAGAAAATGCAATGGTGAGCAAAAAAGACGATAAACATGTTGGTTTATCTGACACATAGTGATCAACAAAGATCCTACGACAAGACTTTCATGGGCTTAAAAAGAAGCTAGAACTGCTAGCCAGTGAGAGAAGTGAGTTTTATTTGGTAGCAGCTTAGTAATAAGAGTTATACTTGGATTTCACTAAATTACAAATTTAAGTTAAATATTTAAGAATAAGCACTAAAATAATAGAAATAGAACTGTAATTTCCAAATCAAGATAAGGGGGGAAACTGGAGGGAAAATAAAGAAAACGGAATGGATCCAATTGAAAGAACATAAGGATAAGTAAAGAAGCAAAGAAATGCAAAGTAAATAGAAAACACAAACTGAGATGATAGAGATAGAAAACAACTAAGTCAGAAATTACAGTGAATGCAAAATGATTATAGTCATCTATTACAGGATCTGTTCAGATCAGATGAAAACTCAAAATATATAATGTTAGTATAATGTTGAATGAGATCATCAGATTGATAGATGTAGGTATGTAGGACTTGATACATTTTTAAATTTTTTTTCATTTATTTTAAGAGAGAGAGAGAGCACATAAGCAGGGGAGGGTCAGAGAAAGAGGGAGAGAGAAAATCCTAAGTGAGCTCCGCGCTGTCAGCACAGAGCCCAACATGAGGCTCGACGTCACAAACCATGAGATCATGACCTGTGCTGAGATCAAGAGTTCGATGCTCAACTGACTGAGTCACCCAGGAGCCCCATGACATGATACTTTCTATGTAAAAATGTACAACACACAAAATAGCACTGTATATTTTTGTGGAAACATTCAGAGGAAGTAAAGGGATAGAAAATAAAAACAAGAAGGCTACATACCAAATTCAGAAATATGGTTGGATCTGACTAGTAAAATAATAGAATGGAATTATGGAGATGACTATAATGTTTTAATTGTGTAAAAATTTTTTCAGCAATTATGGAATATGTTAGTATTTGTTAAATGTGGGTGGTGAGTTCATGGACGTTTGAGAGGCAATAAGGAATGGTAGTCTGCATGGTGGGTTCTGGTCCAGGTTTCTTGGCCTCAAATTCTCAAAGCCCTTCTATTTATGAAATGTGGGAACCTGGACAATTACTTGACTTCCTTGTGCCTAAATCTCATGAACTGCAAAATGAGAAAACAAACCAAAACAAAATGAAACCTCGTAGACTTGGGATAAAGATTACATGAGTAAATATTCTGCACAGAAATCATCTAATAGCCCCTGGGGCATGGTAAACACCTATTGGGGGCTGTTGTTAGTTCCATATTTTTCGCATTTGAAACATTTTGTGCTAAAAAAGAGAATTCAAATAAATTAAACAGTTAATGAGTACGGAAAATTATCTAATCTGCAAATTATAATCAAGATATTCTTTACCAAAGCTTACATTGAAAATACTGATCAAAGCTCATGTATGGCACACTGAGAAGTTTTTAAGGCCTCAGTATTGGTGTTAAAAGAGAAAATCTTGTGAATATTCTATCTAATTTGGTTTCCCATTTATACAATAAAGATGATCCACATGAAGAATGGGTTTTGTGTGGATGCATACTTGCAATTATTGCCACATTTATTCTCTTATCTTTTCACTTAGAAACAAAAAACACAGAGATCCTAAAATTAAACTATTTTTATTGGAACAAAGTGCAAGATTTGAAACAACAGAAATGAAACTTTTTCTATTTTTGTTTCTGTAACACGTAGATATAATGTCATATATATCTTAACGCTTAGTTGTTTTTCCAAACATATGGCAATTTAAAATTTTGTTGACAAATCGTGTCTTTTGTTAGTAGGATGTGTCATATATAAATGGGAAAATGTTGATTTTTAAAAATAGGTTACGGGTATTAAAGTCAAGCCAGCCTCCTCTGCAATGTTTGGGAGAATCATTAGCTAATGGGTAGATCAATCCCTGCACATTGAACCCTGACATATGCTTCTTGGAGCTGGCTATGAGAGAAGCAGACATTGTGTGTGTGTGTGTGTGTGTGTGTGTGTGTGTACACACTGGTGTCTGGAATTAGTGATCACCTTTGAAAGTATTGTCTGAGCACTCGTCTGAAAACGCTGGTTCATGTTTTTGTCCATGGAATTTTTCATCTGTGTGTCCCTAATAGCCCCCCATTATTGGTCATCGTGGCAGTTCCTGGTACTTCTGTTTCTGTTTCTTTCAACTGGTCCCTGAGAACATCCCAAAGTGAATTCCTGGTACAGTGTACAATCCATATTTACATCACAAGTGTACCATCCACATTTGATAAGTATTTCTATTTCTCTTTTGTGAATTATAATATCAGGTTTTAATAAGTTAATTGCATTATTATGTTTGTGAATATTATATTTTTAAATGGGATTTTAACAATTTTTATTAGTAGATAGTGGTGATATATATAATCTATCAAAATTACTCCTCCCCTTTTCAATTGAACTAATTGAAAATAGCTTGTAAGTATCTTTTTCTACTTATGAGTCCCTTAGGTTTCTGGGATCCTGACTTGCAGCCACTGAACTGCTTCTAACACTGTCATTTTATAGATGAAACCTAAATCCAGAGATAGGAAACCAGTTCACTGAACAAATATGTATTGTATTCCTATGTTGTTAGTGGGCACTATGGTATATATGGGTATATTGTAGTGGATAAAAACCACATGGTCTCACCCTCATGGATGCCCATGTGTTTTCCCCAGTTATCCAGAGGGGGAAGTAGATATTAAACAGATAAAGAAAATACATTCTAACTACAAATCAAGATAAGTGTTATGAAGGGGGAAAACAGTGTGTGGTGACAGAGAATATGAATATAAAATGGATATGGATATGAATATGAAGGCAGATATAGATTGGGGTCCTAGGCAAGACCTCTACAAAGTGATATTTAAGCTGCGACTTGAAGAATTCAATCCACATAGAGGAAGTTGCATGTGCAAAGATCCTTAGGTCTGAGGAAAAGAAGGCGTGTGTGTCTAGAGCTTAGTGAGCCAGGGAGAGAGTAAACTGAGATGATGATAGAATGGTAGGCAGGAGCCAGATGGTACAAAGCTCTCCAGGCCATGCTGAGGGTTTGGCGTTTTATTGTAAATGAAATGGGAAGCTATTAAATGGTTTAAGTAGGAGAGTGACAAGATCCAATTTATATTGTAAAATATAACCTCCACTGTAGTATGGTTTGGAAGGGAAAATGGGGAAGAGTGTCAGTGAGGAAGCTTTTGGAGGATTGTAGCCAGGATCTGCCAATGGCCTGGACAAGGTGGTGGCTTTGGGGACGGAGAGGAGCAAACAGCTGGGATCAGACCTGTGGTGTCTGGATCCCTTTGGCCCATGCTTCCCACCGCACCGGCCTGCCTGGCCTGAAATTGCCACTGAGTTGAAGCTGATGAATGTGCTCTTGGAGTGCTAAACTGCCCTTCCACAGAAAGTATCGTTACCTCTTCAACTCACTCTGGTTGACTCTGCAAATGCTTCTTGGTGGATGTTGTAGAAAAAGATGATAGACAAAGATCACATTTTACAACAATAGCATTTTACCTGCAGGTAATTTAGATTTGTGGTGTATGAAGGAATTCCCCAGGCCTGCCAACCTGGATGAAAAGATCTCCTTTGAGATACAGGACAGTTTTAGGACAAGCCTAGCATTGTGCAGCTTCTCTGATGTCAGGAAGCTGCCATGCTTGTGCTCTTCCAAATAATGTGTCCTGTTCATTTATTTCTAGTGCCAAAAGATGTGCCTCTGAAAAAGAGGCTTTAAGACTGTAACAGAGAATGTTTCTCTGTGCCAAGTGGGGATGCTTTCATTACACAAGACTTTCATATGCATAGAAGTGTTTACATCCTCTCCCCTTCCTCCCCATCTTTTTTTTTTTTTTTTTATACCAAGGGGCCAAAAGTCATGGCTTCACCTCCAGTTGAGTGTTTGCTATTTATTCCTGGTCCCTTGCTCCATAGATTTCTACTGTTTCTGTGGCTTGATTACAGTTAAGGAAGAAGAGAGAAGTATCAGCATATTAGACTTCTTTAAGTGACAACTGATGATTAGCAATGAGAAGGTATAATGAGGATGGGGATCTAGCTTCAACACCTGGTTCTGGCATTTATTCCTGTCTGATTTAGAACAAGTGACTTAACCTCTGTAAAGCCTATTTCCTGACCTATAAAAAAATACCCAATTATAATGCCTGCCTTAAATTATTTCTATGAGAATGTAGAGAGATAATCCACACCAAGAGTCGGGTATGTGGTAAATGCTTGACAGCTGTTATCTGTGAATAAATCTCAGGAGAGTTTGCTCATTGCTCCTACTCCTAACCATGGGTCTTCCTATCAACTTTAATTCTGTCTGAAAGTTAAGCCTACCACACAGGCAGAGCTACTTCCTGGTCATACAGCACACCATCATGTGTATTCTTAATTCCTTAGAATGACCTTCAGAAACAGTTCCTAGTTTGGGCACGTGGATTGCTCAGTGGGTTTAAGCATCTGACTCTTCAGCACAGCTGAGGTCATGATGTCAGGGTTCATGAGTTCCAGCCCTATGTCGGGCTCTGAACTGACAGCACTGAGCCTACTTGGGATTCTTTCTCTCTCTCTCTCTCTCTCTGCCCCTCCCCTGCTTTTTGCATTCTCTAAATAAACAAATAAATAAACTAAAAAAAAAGGCAATTCCTACTCATTCAAACAATTTCACAGGAAGCAAAGTATGTGTATGCACAAATTAAATAGCTTTCCAGATACCATATAAGTAGTGTGGGACAAGGCCAGGATACTTCTGGGAGGATGAAAAATGATTTCCATTTTAAGGGGCACAGAACAGCACAGCACATGGCTCATTAAAGAGCCCTGACTCCAGGTATTGGAAGATGTGTTGCCATGAGGTTTTCCCTTTTTGTTGTTCTGCTTCTTTGTCTATACAATGCTCCTTGACTTAGATCATGGCTATGCTGGTTCTAAAATATTAAGATTCTAGGAAAGTCTTCATGTTTGAAATTTCTTGTGGTCTGCATTCTCCAGAGCTCATTGTTGAGTTGTCTGGAATGCAGTGTTCATTTCCCTGGGTGACAGTCTGAGAAAGACCATAGAGTTATTATTCTGAGGTTAACCAGAGTCAAACTTCCTTTCATGAATGGATATCCTTACAATGGTAGATAAATAATTTGGCTTTGTGGGAATGTTCACATTAAGCCTTCTTTACCCTCACTTTCCATGATATTCTATACTTAAACAGGGCTTTCTTAGAAGACTATGATAGAGGTGCGCCTGGGTGGCTCAGTCGGTTAAGCCTCCGACTTCGGCTCAGGTCATGATCTCATGGTTTACGGGTTCGAACCCCGTGTTGGGTTCTGTGCTGACAGCTCAGAGCCTGGAACATGCTTTGGCTTCTGTGTCTCCCTCTCTCTCTGTCCCTCCCCCCTCACGCTCTGTCTCTCTCTCCTTCAAAAATAAATAAACATCAAAAAAATTTAAAAAAGAGAAAAGGAAACTATGATAGATTTGGAGGCACATGGGTGACTCGGTTGAGCATCCAACTCTTGATTTCAACTCAGGTCATGATCCCAGGTTCATGGGATCAAGCCCCATGTCAGTCTCCATGCTGAGTTTGGAGCCTGCTTAAAATTCTCTCTCTTTCTCTCTGCCCCACTCCCTGCTTGCATGCTCTCTCTCTCTCAAATAAAAAAGAAGGCTATGATAGATTTGGGTGTGGGGATGGAGAGTTCATGCATTTTTCTAGAACTTCAGTAAGTCTACACATGCTATCATCTATCAAAAACCACCAACCACAGTCAGCCCTTGGCTGACACCTTCTCGCTACCCTTACCATCACTGCCTGCCTAATGCCCTTTATTCTATGAGTCCGCTCCCTAGGTGGTTTCCTGACCATAGTGCACCCATTCTAATTCATCCTCCTCTCTTCCCCACTTTGGCTTTCTAAAATACTGCCTTCATATGCCTCCCCAAACTTACAATCTTTTAATGTTTTCCCATTACCTCATACACTGATGCCTAATGCCTTTCCTATCTGAAGTGGGTAGATCAAGACAATCTTCTGGCCTATGGGAAGAAGCTATTTTAACTTCTGTTTCTGTTTAGTGTTGGTCTATTTAAGCATTTCAACTTTTATTTATACATTAATTTATTACAACTATTATTGTACATATAACATACACGTAATTACAAGTACATTCATGTAATTTATAAATAATATAGATATATGGAGGCTGTGGATCTGAATTCTTTTACAGATAGGGATGCATAATAAAAACAATTTAGAGATCATTGATTTAAAGGATAAAGTAAAAGTTACTAACTTTGCTTAAGGAACCTCACGTGTCCCAGACCCATATTTTTCTTCTGCTGTCACCTGCAGCCACTGCACACACTCCTTTGTTTTCCCATACTCTGTACCTGTCTGCTCGCCTAGTTCTTAAGCATGCTCAACTGGGCCATCGTTCTGCTGATGCTGCTCAAAGCAAAATCCCCCTGCCTATTCAAGCCTAAGTTTAAAATGTTGCCTCATCTCTGAAGCCTTTCTTAGGTACCTCTTGTCTCAGAACCCACCCCCACCCAGGTAAAATTAGCATCCCTTGCCTGTGATTCTGTGGCATTCAGCTTGTTCCTCTATGACAGCACTTTTCAAATGCATTGCTATAATGATTAGTTGTGTATGTGTATCCCTGATGAGGCTATGGGTGCCTGCAAGGCAGGTAGTGCACCTTACTCATTTTTGTACCCAGCACCTAGTGCATGTTGGAAGCCAATAGATGGTGTTGAGTATTTTAAATCTTCATGAGCATCTTATAGAGAAGAGTCTGGGAGGGAGGGGGCTAATAGTATGAGGAATAAAATTGGTTTGGTACAAAAATCCCATCCCTGTTGGCATTTAAATCCTAGCTCAATTTCCCTGCCCTGACTCTTCTGCCTTTCCTAGCTCAGACTGACTGCTTCAGTGAAGAGGGTACTCTGGACAAGCATGCCCTTTCTTTCCATTTAGCTTTGAGACAGCATGAAGGTTAAGGACTGCCCGTCTCAAGGTCACTTGGTTTCCATAGAAGTGCAAGGCAACCCAGGGCTTTGGAGACTATGCAGTTTATGGAGGATGCCGCTGTGCTTGTCAGACTGTGTTCAGTGTGGAAAGGTTGAGACTGAGAAAGGGGAGACACAGACTGAAGGCCGGAGGCATTATATAAGACTGTAAATAGCTTCCCTACAAATGAGGAACTCCTCTGAAAGTTACAGGTGACAATGAAAAACCCCAGATATAACTTATTGACTTCTTTTTTTCAGCATATTTCCTCACCTCCTCTGTGCCTGGCACAGTGTTAGGTGCTGTGACAGAGTGATGAATAATTCAAGGTCCCTGACTGTGAGGACTTCATAGTTCTGAAGCAGAGACAGAACACAGGGTAGGCCAGCAGCTATAACCGTATGGGGAGCCCTCTCCTAACCTGTGCACAAGGCAGCTCCGCAGAGGGAGTGATTAATTGGGCCTCCGGGTGCCAGGAAGGCCCTCAGAAGAAGGCTGAGGCTAGAAAACTGAGGAGGAGTCCTGGGCAGAGGAGGAAGGCAGGGATTGTGCATTTCAGGCAGAGGGAACTGAAGCTGCAAGGGTCTAGATCAAGGCTTGGTAAATTTTGTCTGTAAAAGGCCAGTTGGTAAATATTTTAGGCTTTGTAGGCTGTGGAGCCTCTGTTTCAACTACTTATCTCTGTCTTTGTAGCAGGAAAGTAGCCATAGGCAAATATGTGAATCAATGGGCATGGCTGTGTTCCAATAAAACTTTATTTACAAAATTGGCAGCAGCGGGGCTGTAGTTTGCCAACTCCTGGTCTAGACGAAGGATCTTCAGAGAACCTTTAATCTCATGGTTCCTAATCTTTTCAAGAATTAGGATTACTTGGCACTGCTGTGCCCTATGCCTAGAAGGCTCCCCTTAATGCTCTTCTAGATATCCCCGATGGCTTGCTACTTCTCTTCATTCAGGGCTCCGGGCTGCCGTCTTTTAACTACTGTGTCCACAATAGGACACACACCTCCCGTATGCTCCATCACTTTTCATTGCTTTCCTTTTCAAGATAGCACCTATACTCGAACTCTACCTTATGTTAATTATCTGTTTATTTTCTATTTTCCTACTGGAACATAAGCTTTGTCTTATTCTCCTATAAACAGAGTGGTGTGCTGGAGCCCATTGTGCTCATGTCTTCCCAGCTGCAGCTCTGCCTTCAGTGGTGTTATATGGTCATGGTAAATCCACCATGGTGGGAATATTTACATGGTGGAAATTAGCCCCATGAGAATCACATTGGGGTGGTTTTTGCTTTTGTTTTTGTTTTTCACAAGCTGGTTTATTAGCAAATCACTAGTTATCCCTGGTGCCTAGAAGAATAACCTCTACAAAGCCCAGTGCGCAATGAATACTTGTTGTTTGAATCAAATGTGCCACTAGTATCTGTTTATTGAGAAAATTGATATCCAGTTACAGATACAGAGTCCTTTGTGATTATTATTGCTACATAGGGAGTTCATGTCTCTCATGTAGGTAGCTGCCCATGGCATCTGTCACCTGCATGTGACTGATGGGGAGACTGAGGACTTGGCTCAGGACGTCACTCCCATTACCCCACAGGACAGATTCTGGTGGCCCCGATGACTCATCTCCAGCCTTATACACTCACTTCTGCAAGGTGCTCCTTTCCCTGTGTCCCCTGTAGTCGGCTGAGTGAAGGCAGGGCCTCAATCCTGTGTCTCTTTTACTAAACAATATGTATTTTTAATGAATTTCTCTAACTCAGTGTGGTTGTAATTTTTGCAGTGTTTTAAAAAACTCAGATAAGGTCTAGCTTCTTTCAAATGTCTTACTTTATCCCATTTCTGATTTGTCTGGGGCTTTGATTTATGGTATGTCAATGTGCCCTAGTGTGTACCCTTTAGCTATGATTGGTCCAAAATGTATCTGTTTATGAACAGTCTCCAACCCTAACAGTCCAATTTTGAAATCTGCAGCAGTGTGAGGCCCCAGAAGCACTTGACAAGAATCACATTTAACAGCCTCTTCAACCTTAGTTCCTTTAAGTGGCAACATTAAAGCATAATACTGAGGCCCCCTTTCTAAACCCACAGAGACTGATTAGAAAACCCCATCAAATTACTCCCACAATCCATGTTGAACACTTACAAAGAGCTTCATTTTCAGGATGCTTGGTAAACAATCTTTTCAATTCCCTGTCCTAAGCACACACTAAGAAACAGAGGAGTGAACTTGTATTTAGAGGGCCATCTGGCTGATCCCAAAGCTTTCCAGGACAGGCTGCTGGAGAGGACCTTGCATTGTCATGCAGAATGCCTTAGCTTTTGTAGACATCCGTGTCCTTCACAGCTGTTCTGATGTGGAGTTTTTCTGCTTCTCCCTATTTGCTTCTGTCCATGATAGAAAACTCACTCTTTCTTTGGGCAGCCTCCTCTCTCTTTGAATACAATTTATAGAAAATTCTTTTTTTACCTGCCTCCCTGTAACTTTCACCCATTGGCCCTAGTTCTATCCCTGTGGAGCCACTCAGAACAAATTGGCTTCTTCTTACTTCTCTCTTCGGTTAAGAAAGTGAGGGCAGCTCTCATGTCCCCGGAGTCGTCCCTTTTCCAGGCTGCATATGGACTGTTCATTCAGCTATTTTTCACATGGCAGTCCTTTGTGCCCTGTTTATTTGGCTCCCTTTCATCTGGGTGTGTTCCAGTTTTGCCAGTGTCTGTCTGTCTGCCTTTCTTTCTTTCTTCCTTCCTTCCTTTCTTTTTCTTTCTTTCTCTTTCTTTCTCTCTTTCTTTCTTTCTTTCTTTCTTTTCTTTCTTTCATGTTTATTTTTGAGAGAGAGAGAGAGAGAGAGAAAAAAAAAAAAACAAGCAGGTGGGAGGGGGGCAGAGAGAGAGGGAGACACAGAATCTGAAGCAGGCTCCAGGCTCAGCACAGAGCCGACGCGGGGCTCGAACTCATCAACTGCAAGATCATGACCTGAGCCAAAGTCAGACACTTAACTGACTGAGTCACCCAGGCGCCCCGCCAGTGTCTTTGTTAAAGCCACTGAACAGTGCTGAAGGGTAGCCAAGACCACAGACTCTTAAGCTAGAGCTGCCTTCGAATTTACTAGTTCTGTAACTTTGGGCAAGTGAGGGAGCTTCTCCGAATCTCCATAATCTTATCTGAAAAATGAGAAAAAAGGACCTTACACACTCAGTTATTGTGAGTATTAAATAAAAATAGGGTAAAATCATTAGGGGAGTGCCTGGTACAAAGTAGATGGGTTCAAAATATAGCCATCGTTATTGGAGTAAGTACTGTTAAGTCTCTGGATATGGCTTCCATAAGAAAGTTTGGGTTGCTGTTGTAGTTTTATTTTAGCTTGGTGTTTACATGGGGCACTTTCTCTAATTTTGAGTGCAAATGTTGAATAGGTTGGCCCTAGATAAATACAATCTAATTTTGGTATCAAAGGTATTTATTGTGTGTGTATATGTGTACGTATATACTTCTTGCAGACTTTCCTGTAGCCTCTTCTCTTTTTTACCCCTGTACTCCAATAACTGACATACAACTCAGTGCTCTTCCTCCTCCTTCTCCTCTCTTCTTTACCTTTTGTCCCTTAACCCCTCCCTTGCACAAGATATGGATTGTATCTTAGCTGCTTTTTCAAAGGAAAGAATGATGTTCATTCAGTGTATAGGAGAGTAGTTCTTGTCCTAACTCAACTCTGTGTTAGGTGGATGACCTCGGACAAGACACTTTCCCTCTGAGCCTCAAGTTTGCTTTTGTGTTTATTTTTCAATTTTATTTATTTATTTATTTATTTATTTACTTATTTATTTATTTTTTAATCTTTGGCATTGATGAAGGAAGGGATTTTGATGAAGGGAAGTGTGAGATTCCAAGGTCCTTTCCAATTATAAAATTCATTTTGTTTTCTGCTGTCCAGTGGTCATCCTGAGATGTGTGATTGGCCCCCATAGTCCACCTGCTCTGGGTTTCCAGTATATACTTAGGTAACTGTTCCACAGCACTATGTGCTAAAGCAACAGGAATGTCAAGATAGCTCTTCCATGTCACAGCTCTTCTGAGTGGCTTTGAATTCAAACCTCTGTTGAAGTTGCCATGTCATCCTGAAGGGAAGCATTGTTGAACATGAATTCCTATCCTTTACCGACTGTCTCACTCAACCTCTCTAAGAATTAAATTTCTAACCTGCTTTGTAGCTATAATTATCACTCAACTTTTTATTGTGGAATGGTTTTAAATTTACAGAAAAGTTAAGTTAGTACAAAGAGTTCCCATTTAAACTATCCTCAGTTTCCCATATTAACATCTTATATTAGTTTGGTATACTTATGAAAATCAACAAATCAGTGTTGGGGTGCCTGGGTGGCTCAGTTGGTTAAGCATCTGATTCTTGATCTAGGCCCAGGTCATGATCTCACGGTTGTGAGATCAAGCCCCGCATTGGGCTCTATGCTGACAGGGTTGGTGGAGCCTGCTTGGGACTCTCACTCTCTCTCCCTCTCTCTCTCTCCCCCTCCCCTGCTTGCACACTCACACACACACGTGCTCTCTCTCTCTTTCTCAAAATAAATAAGTAAACTTAAAAAAATCAGTGCTGACACCTCATGATTAACGAGAGTCTGTAATTCATTAAGATTTCCTTAGTTTTTACCTATTGTTCTTTTTCGGTTCCAGGATCCCATCTACAATACAACATTACATCTAATTGTCCTATCTTAGACTCCTCTTGGCTATGACATTTTCTTAGACTTTTCTTATTTTTGGTGACCTTGACAACTTAAGGATTCCTAGTCAGCTATTTTGTAGAATGTCCTTCAGTTGGTATTTGCCTGGTGTTTTTCTTATGATTAGACTGGGGTTATGAGTTTAAGGGAAGAAGACCACAGAGGTAAAGTGCCATTCTCATCACATCATATTAAGAGTACATGTTATCAGTATGATTTATGACTTTTGATGGTAACCTTGATCACCTTGCTGAGGTAGTGTTTTGTTTGTCAGGTTTCTCTACTGTGAAGTTCCTCTGTCCTGTCCCCCTTTTCTTATTGTACTTTTTGGAAGGAAGTTACTATGTATCACCAATGGAAGTTTATTTCTTGTACACCTAAGTGTCCAAAGTGGGCATTTCTGATGGCTATTGCCTTTTTTCCATCAGTTATTCAGAAGCCCAGCATTCTTCTATTTTGTTGACATCCCCTAGGGCTTTGTCATCAAAATCCAGCCAGCATTAAGAGAATGTTTGCTTTTAAAAGCCTCGGCCTGAAAATGGCACACATCACTTCCACTTACATTCCATATGACACTCATTCATCTGCCAAACCTAACTGCAAGGGAGGCTAGGACATATGGTCTAGCTGGGTGCCCAGGAAAAAGAGGAAATGGATTTGGGAGAAAAGCTAGCAGCATTTGCCACACCATTTTAGAGTACAAAAGATAACAAACCAAATCCCTGCCACCTCACCATCTAGTAATATAGCCACCATTTCATTAAAAAAAAGAAGAAAAATAATAGAAGAACATTATCTTAGAATCATATAAATTGGAAAATATCCATTGTTTATTTGTCTGGAATGCTCTTTCTCTGTTTTTTTTTTTTCTTTTTCTTTTTTTGACTCTGAAAATGCCACTTACTCTTCAAGTGATGGATAAGGTTCCTTCACCCAACCTTGAGGCAGAATTAGTCCCTTACTCCTTGGTGCCATCATGCCACTCTGCTTCTATCCCTTATTTAACACCTACATCACACTAGTATTATATATAAATATGTTTCATGCACTAGACTGGGTGCTCCCTGAGGACAGCATAGAATATATTAATCTCTTAGATCCCTAAGGATAATCTGACAAATAAAAAGCATATTTATTGAGTGCCTCCAGGATTTTAGGTATACCAAAAAAGTGGTCTCATCTTTTAAATCCCTTTCTTTAAAATACGATAAAACAGCTCTTTTCCCCCCTCAGTTATAAAAATGACCCACACTTAGGATAGTCAAGCCTTCGTGGAGGAGAACTTGAGCTGAGCCTAGAAAGATTGATAGGGTTTGATAGATGGTAATCAGGGTACAGGCCTGGCTTTCTATGACACATTCTAGGTTCAAGGCATTTTTTCAATAGATGGTCAAGTCTCCTGTGAAACATCTACAGTGCAAGACATGTGCTTTCATAGATCATCACATAATTAAAACTCGGACTCTGAGCTGGTTCTAGCACTGCTTCTAGGCAGTTGGGGGCAGTATAAATGCCTGATGCTCATTGTCTTGAACTGGAGTTACCAACCTGAATTCCCAGGGCCCCAACAAAGGGATGGCTTCACCATAGCAAAAGAAGTGTTTAATTACAGCTACAGAAAGAGCATGAAAAAAACAATCATCTGCTGATTAGTGACTCAGCTGCCATGTATCTCATTACCAACCCAAACATGACTTCTTAAAGTGACCTTATCAAGCTTATTAGAAATAAAATATCAATTATAAGACAACCTGTCCCTTTCCTTCTATCCTGTTCTATCCTCTACTTGTAGCCCATTGTTTAATGACTTAGAAGCTTAATTAATATTTTATGAAAACAGAAATCAGAAGACACAAAGTTGGTTCTTAGTATGTTCCTTTACCTCACTTATGCTGTTTTCTTGATTTTCATCACTGAAAATAGACCTTAATTAGGCTTTATATTCTTATGGGTTTGAATTCATACTATCACCTATATTTATTCATTGAATTTCCCAGCAGTTATAATTAGCATAGGAATTATTTTTTCCCTTTATATGAAAACTGAGCCTCAAATGTAAAATGACTTCCTCAGGAGCACATGGCAATTGTGGCTCAAAGCTCGGTCTTCTGCCTGCATATATAGAATTAAGTATGCCATATTAGCACCTACCTGTCAGTCAGTTAGCCTCATGACAGAGGCACACATGTTCTTTTTATTTCCCCCAATTATATATTTCCCTCAGTTACGATAGCCAAACTTTCTTGGAGGAGGTGATCTTGAGCTGAGCCTAGAAACGTTGGTAGGATTTGATGGCGGCACAGGATATTGTTTTACAGTGAGGTTAGCCAGCTATGTGTTCCTCCAGCATGTTCCTAATATGTCAGATTGGGTGGACCCATGGAGGCAACACACCGAACATTCCTTGATTTCTGCTATCACTCAGGGAAGAGGATTCTAATGTACCCCAAGTCAATAGATACTTATAGAAGGGATCTAAAGATCACTTAGTTTGACTTCTAGATAGTCCTACAAATTAAATAAATTTATTTAACACACATATATAACATATAGTCATCAGCCAGAATTCCTCATTTCCAGTTCAGTTCTTTTTTTTCATAACCCTGCTTCATTATTCCAAATTTTCTTAGTACCTTCTCTGCTTATTAGGATTGCTTTCAAGAGGACATGTTTATATAGGTAGTGCCTTATATTCCTGAACACGTGTGATCAAGTCATATATGAAAAAGTTTAACCGCAGACATATGCTATAGAGAGCAGGTCTATTCCCAAAGAGTTAAACACACTGAATCCTTAACTAGAATTCTTATGTAGTCACATCAATCAGTGTGTTTGGTGTAACACACAGTACCTAGCATATTGTCTGACAAAAAAGAGATTTGGAGTAATTGGTTGAATAAATGGGTGAAGGAATGAAATTGACTGTCAGTTGAAATTCAGTATGATGCTGAATTTGAGGATAGTATGTTGCTACTTCAGGAATGCGTTAGAATAGTCTAATATTTGCCCAGTGCTGAAGTAGAGACACAGATGGTAGTGATGCTATAGAAAGTGAATTGTCGCTGGCAGCCAGCACCATAATGAGAAAGCTTTAAATATTTATGGTAGCTGATATGTAAAAACCCAAATGTGGTATACAAAGTTCAGTTTGATGGTATTAATGTGTAGGGAGTTTATAAAAGCTGAGGAACACTTCTAATGGTCACTTCTAGTGAGGACAGCTTCTTTCACTTCTAGTGAAATATTTAGAGAAATATACATGAATTTATTACTTTTTTTGGTACTGGAAAAATGACTTTTGTAGTGCTGAGGCTTCTGTCTGGTGAAGTATTTATTGAAGGTGAAATTTATTTTCACATACTTTTCAGTGACATCTCATGGCCGTGGGGGTTTTGCTTTTTCCTGTGGTTCTTATCCAAGCTATTCTTTCTTTCTGGCTGAAGTTGATCAGAATTTCAAAACCCAGGAGTTTCTAATGGATAGTTTATATTCAGCAGAAATAGAAATCTTCCAGGGCCTGTTTTTGACTACTGGAAACTTAGGAATTATAGTGGCGGTTCGTTGTAAATACTGATTCTAGAATGAGACCATACAGTTGGTGGCATCTTGCAGTCAGACATTAGATGCATGAGGAAGAAAAATAATTCACTTTTTAGCACGCCTCTTTATTTTCTGAGTCATAATTAGTTTTTATCTATTTATATTTGGTTTCCTGATGCATAGTATTATGGCTCTGCCTCTAGAAGGAAAAAGAAGAGTAAAGACATGTTACTGAGATGCCCCTTTTCCATATACTTATTTCAATATTTAAGCCATTGGCATTTGTGACTTTAGAGAATTTTTGGACAATTTGCAAGTGTGTATTTTTATAAACAAAATAAGAACTTGAATAACCATTCTATTTTGTTTTGCAGAACCCCAGCTGAAAGGAATTGTGACAAGGTTATTCAGCCAGCAGGGATATTTCCTGCAGATGCACCCAGATGGTACCATTGACGGGACCAAGGACGAAAACAGCGACTACAGTAAGGAGCATTAACTTCTCCCAGTCCAGTTAACGATGATCAAATGTATGGTCTGGTGTATCTAAGTCTTAGGGTGTGGCCAGGCTGCCTTTTGAACTGTTTAACTGCTAGTAAGCTGGTGTCTGTCTTCTATCCTTTTTGCTGTGACTCCCTAGAGTAAAGACACAGTTGAGAGAGGTCACACACTAAATGAGAAGGTAGAGAATTGAAAGAGTTCCAGATAGTCAGTGGATAAGAAGATTGTCCCATTCCAGTGTTTATAGTCAATATGGTGATAAATATTTATAGGAACAAGGCAGAATTTCCAGCACAAGATGGTGTTTTAATCCTAGAACCAAATAGCGAGCATTTTATAATAATTCTCCAAACATCATTTCTGGCAGGCCAAAATTACTTCTTAAGGTAAACATTGAGTATATACATCTGTATATTACATGTGATTTCATTTTAATGACAAAATTATTGATTTTAATTTTTTTAAGTATTTATTTGTTTATTTTGAGAGAGAGAGAACATGAGAAGGGAGGGGCAGAGAGAGGGAGAGAGAGAATCCCAAGCAGGCTCTGTGCTGTCAGTGCAGAGCCTGACCCAAGGCTCCATCTCACAAACCATGAGATCATGACCTGAGCCAAAATCAAGAGCTGGATGCTTAACTGACTGAGCCATCCAGGCACCTCAAATTATTAATTGTAAAAGAAAAATATATTAAAATAGTATGATGATGTATTGGTAATAACAGGATAATAAAGACTAGTAGACCTGAAAGTTTGTTTATAAGTTTTTAAAATAAAGTGCCACGTATTCAAAGTGTTTTAATAATATCCCTGGAATTAGTTTTTAACTAATTCAAGTATAGAGTTGACAAGTTTAATAACTAAACAAAATCATCAAGATATGACATAGTAGTATATTTGCATTTCAGAAAAAAAATGGAATATAAGCCTCAGAGCCAAGAGTGATCACTCTCATCATATCTTTTACTTCCTGCAGAATCATACACAGATACCCAGGGGGAAATTCATGTTATCTTAAAATTATGCAGGGTGCCATATAGTTTCCTAAAGTTTGTTTGGATTCACTGCTAGATCGTTAGTGCCAAGCACATAGTAAATACTCATCAAATATATGTCCCATTGAGTTGTCTTCTGATGGATATAATTTTGTGGTCAGGGTGGCAATCTACCAAATTGCCTAAGATAATGTAAGAAGCCTTATATTCTATGGAGAAATAACTTTTAAATTAAAATTAAAGATTTGGGGGAAGATCTGCAACTCCAAAAGTGTGAAAATGTTCTTGTCCACCCTTTCTAAATCATTCTTTGTTCATTTAATATTACACATTGCAAAATATGAATTACAATACAGAAAAGATCTTATTATAAAAAATTGCATCCCCAGTTTTCTGCAAAGTGGTTGATTAGCCTATTGTGGTTTGCATTGTTGGTTTGTGGCTGTAGGAATGCACTCTTTAAATGATTCACATTTTCAACTGAGTACCGAGGAATGGGGATGCCTTTCTCTCCATGCAAGATTTTCATCTATTGTATCTCTACCTCATGTAGATTTAGTAAGCTGTTAGTATGGGTGAAATGAATCAGGGAGATTGCTTCACTGTATCACCTCTGCTATCTCTGAGGTATCCCTGGATCTCAGTTTATTTTTCTATAAAATGAGGCAGCTTGAGATAATAATATCTTCTGTCAGCATTGTCCATTCAACTTTTTAAAAAAAATGAAAAATTATAAATTGAAGAGAAGAGATTTAATCCCCAAGTAAGCCAAATAGCCACACTTCATTCCACAGGATGCAGCTGTAACCCAGACAGGCATCCTGAAGATGTATGACTTTTATCATGAGGTTGTGGCTGAAGGGCAAGGGCAAAAAATGTGAGTTCAACTGACAAAAATCCTTCCTTCTCCATTTCATAGACAAAGAATTAAACAGTGCTCTCTCTGCAGATGCTGGGTCAGTGTCTAGTGTAAATCCATACCTATATATTTATAAACATGTTTGTATGCACACATATATATGTACAAATATATATGCCTATGTGTGTATATATGCATAGTGGCATTGTGCATAACACATGTTGAGGGTGATACATTTTGTCAAATACTGTTAGAAACTGAATTAATAAATTTAAAATATTTTTTTCTTAAGATAAACAACTACACTCACCTTTTGATATATTGGTATTAAAAGTAGTTCAGGTATACAAAATAACAAGACTAGGATGAATCTACCTGGATGCCCAACCTCTGACTTAAAATTCAGGTAACAGTATAAATGCATTTGAACCCACTGTATGTTCTCCCGATGGAGTTCTGCTTTCCTTCAGTATCAGACGTAACTACTATCCTGAATTTAGCATTTTTTATTTCCATGAAGTTTTATTCTTTTTTTTTCAACATTTATTTATTTTTGGGACAGAGAGAGACAGAGCATGAACGGGGGAGGGGCAGAGAGAGAGGGAGACACAGAATCGGAAACAGGCTCCAGGCTCTGAGCCATCAGCCCAGAGCCTGACGCGGGGCTCGAACTCACGGACCGCGAGATCATGACCTGGCTGAAGTCGGACGCTTAACCGACTGCGCCACCCAGGCGCCCCCATGAAGTTTTAAAAATACATTTATTTCATATGTGTATACTTAAATCATTCATAATATTGTTTTCCATGTTTTAAA
This sequence comes from Puma concolor, assembly GCF_028749965.1. Lineage (NCBI taxonomy): Eukaryota > Metazoa > Chordata > Mammalia > Carnivora > Felidae > Puma > Puma concolor. Next base: position 83,560,614 of record NC_141675.1, on the reverse strand, counting down.
CTTTGTATAAGTGAGAGCATTGCTGTATAATTTCTATGTACTTTTTCTCCCTTATATTATGGTTGTGAGCTGCACAGATGGTGATATATTTGCTTTCTATTATTCATGTTCATGTTTGTAAAGTATCTCTTTGCATGAATATACCCAAATATATTTATCCATTCTCTTTTTGGTGGATAATTATCATTTCTATTTCTTATAGATATTGAAAATACCCTCCCTTACTGTCCTTTATAAAATGACACATCTCACCTTGGCTCTCTCTATTCTGATATCCCCCCTTTTTTGTATTCATTGCTTTTATAACCACATGATATAAAACTATACACATACACTGTTGCTGTTTGTTTGTTTGTTTGTTTGTTTGTTTTTGATCTTTCTCCCAGGAGAATGTAGGTTTCAAGAGGGAAGAGATTTTGTTTTGCTCTTTGAGTTATCTTTAGAATGATCTCTGATGCATAGTAAGTACTCAACGAAAAAAAAATGGAATGAATGAATGGATGTCTTCTTGTGCATATGTGCAAAATTTTTCTGAGTCATTGGCTAAATACCTCACTCACCCAAATATTTTTTTTAAACTTTTCTTCTGAAATAATTTTAGACTTCAGAAAAATTACAAAATAATGCAGGATATTCCTATGTACTTCTCACCCAGTTTCTCCTAAGGGTATCGTTTATGTGACAACAGTAAAATTATCACAATCAAGAACTTAAAACTGGTACAATATTATTAACTGAGCTATAGATGTTATTCAGATTTCACCAGTTTTTCAATTAATGTACTTTATTTTGATTCCCCTCCTCATACATACATATTTTCATTGAACAATTTCCAATAAAAGCAAATAATTTTTATTTATACTTTTTCTTAGTAGGGATGAAGGATAGAAATATCATAAGGATTAAAATTCTACTCATTTTTTAAAAAATAGAAAATTATAAGCCTCTAAGATGTGAAAATGACTTTTCTTTCTCTACTTGGTGTGGGCAGGAGTAAAAGCATTTGATTGTTTGAAAAAAAATCGTGTTACTATGAGCATCTGTCAGAATTGTGCTGTTTGGTTCACTAGACATCATTAGGTCCAACCAACCTTACCATGGTATCTTTGAATTGATAAAGACACCTGTTCTTTTGTTCGTGAAGAAAAGACTAATTACATGTAATTGAGTACAAAAACAAATGGGTTTGTCAGCGGCAACAGATAAGAATCTCTGCAAATGTAATGATAACAAAAGATACAAAACTGTGTTGGAACACTGGCACACAAAAAGACAATTGCAGTTTGGAGAGTATTAATAGGAATATTTTACATAAAATTAGAAAGGTAATTATTCTGCTCTACTAGTTGCTGTAGGAGAAGATGCATTTGAAGAGGTCAAACATGCTGGGGTGAAAACAATTAAGATATTATAACCAAATGCATTGTTCTCTTTCCCTCTGCACAAAATATATGAGCAGCCATTTGAGTATGGAGTGAGCTGCCTGATAAATTAGTAGAATGGTCAAACTGGAGATATGCAAGCAGATGCTGTACTGGCACTTGTGGGGGTTTTACAAGAAAATCCTATTGGTATGGGAAGGTGGGAGAAGGTGGTGGTGATTGGATAGTTTTAGGGCTCAGTGACTTCTAAGGTCTCCTTCAGTCCTGACATTCTTTTATTTTTCAATTTTATTAAGCTTTAAAATTTTAATTCCAGTATAGTTAACATACAATGTTATATTAGTTTCAGGTGTACAATATAGTGATTCAACACTTCCATATATTACTTGGTGCTCATCACAAGCGTGCTTGTAATCCCCATCACCTATTTCACGCATCCTGTATCCACCCCCACCCAACCATCAGTTTGTTTTCTAGAGTTAAGAGTCACTTTCTTGGTTTCTCTCTCTCTCTTTTCTATCGTTGTTCATTTGTTTTGTTTCTTAAATTCCATATATGAGTGAAATCATATGGTATTTGTCTTTCTCTGACTGATTTTGTAACATTCTACTTTCTAGTTCCATCCATGCTGTTACAAATGGCAAGATTTCATTCTTTTTTATCTCTGAATAATATCCTATTGTATGTATATACCGCATCTTCTTTATTTATTCAGCTAGTTAGTTGTGGAGTTCATTCTGCCAGCCTTTGGGTTATTTACACTGATGTGTTACCTAGTTGTTTCCATGGGGTCAGGTGAGCCTAGGTCCTTCTACTCCACCATCTCCCCCAGAAGCCCCAGTCCTGATATTCTTTTAAAACATCTTTTGAATAGGTAAGATAAGTATATAATACAAAATCTTAAGGACACAAAAGTGTATACAGTTGAGCAAAACAGTCCCTGACAGCCAGGAACTTGCTTGGCCCTCTATCAGGCCATGGTGTGCTTCTGTTGAATATACACAATTTCACAGAATAGGAAATCAGACAAGTCCACTGTGATCATGGTGGATTAAGACAAAAATAAGACCGACCACTCTGTAATCATGTCTGAACACAGACAAAAAGAATAATGTCCAAACTACAAAATGATCAACTATTTCTCTATCCTGGTTTATATGAGTGGCTGCTTGCTAATTCACTAAACACAGCTTTAGCTTTGCTCTGTTCATGTCTTTTGGTAATATTTATTAACATACCTAATCATAGAATGACATCCACTTTCTTAGAGTAGTCCAGTTGAGAGTAAATCTACATTTCTTTGAGCCCTCCCTAAAATTGCCTAACACAAGACCAAATGCTCTAGGTCCTTTCTTACACCCTCTTACTAAGACATCCCGGGTCTAGCAACATGTGCATTTTTATTCTTTTCTGTGAGTCATTAACCACGGGTGTGTTTCTTTGTCTGGGATACATTGCCATAGTCAAAAGCAATTTTCTGTTCTTCTCTTATCTGCCACGTGGTCACATTTCTTGGTATTCTTCTAGGTACAGTCTATTCATTTATCAACATATACAACGCTATGTGTTTGTATTTATATTTTCTCTCTTCATCATCTATCTACCTAACACTTGTTAAGCACCTTTTTAAATTTAAAACTGTTATATCTACAAGATTTTTCCATATTAGTACATATTTAGGAGGAACAATTTATTTAACCTAAATCTCTATCAAAGGCCATTTCAGTTCTTTCTTATATTTTGTTAATGCAAACAACACTATAAAGAATATCTTGGTACATAAGTAAATTTGCATATGTACAAGTGTACTTATGGGATGGATATTGTACTTTTGCATAAGTAATTTTGCATATGTACAAGTGTACTTATGGGATGGGATAGAAACATAATTCCTGGGTCAAGGATATATAAATGCTTTTTTTTAGTTTTGAAAGATATCTATTTGCTCTCCATCATACAAATTTACATTGAGAGTGTTTGTTTCCTTATGTTGTAATTGACATAATGTGTTATCAAATTTGTAGTTCTTTGTTACCTAAAAACAAACTTCATTTGTCTTATTATGAGTTAGGTTGAGCACTTGTTCATATATTTTAAGAACCATCTTCACTTCTTTTCTGATAAAATGTCTGCTAATATCTGTTTCTATGAAATGTCTTTTCATTTGTAGAAAATCTATTTATATTTTAAAATATCAGCTCTTTGTTACATGAGTTGTAAATTTTTTACTTATTTTGTTGCTTGTCTCTGAATTTTTTTGGCTGTGCTTTATTTTATAAATATGCTTTTATGCCCTCAGCTTTTCTTTCTTATTTAAAAAGGCTTTATTGTTAGAGAGGGAGGGAGCCAAACCATAAGAGACTCTTAAAAACTAAGAATAAACTGAGGGTTGGTGGGGGGTGGGAGGGAGGGGAAAATGGGTGATGGGCATTGAAGAGGGCACATGTTGGGATGAGCACTGCGTGTTGTATGGAAACCAATTTGACAATAAATTTCATATTAAAAAAATAAATAAAGTATCAGACGAGCTAATGACAAGTTAAAAAGATAAATAAAATAAAAAGGTTTTATTCATTCCAAGATTGTTTTCTTAATGATCTGCCATGTTTTGATTTAATAAATTGTTTGACTTTTGTGCTTAGTATTTAATGAACACAGAATCCATTTCTTGAGATATTTTGATTCTAGACATCTAATATTTCATGTTCCTAACTACTGTTTATAAATACAAACAGTGTATTCAGATTTTATGAATAAATTAAATTCTTCATGAGTTCAGCATAAAGAAACACATTTCAGGGTCTTTTCCGGTTCCATACAAATTTTAGAATTGTTTGTTCTAGTTCTGTGAATGGTCTGTATCTGAGTTTCAGAAATCCAATTGGAAACTTAAAAATGTAGTCATCCAGTTATGTTTTCTATACAATACCAAACATATGATGTTTTGATACCACCAGCCACAAGTCTGTAGACACAGCCAAAGCCAACAGAAGCTCTGTATTGCTAAACTATCAACAGAAACATGATCCACATGGTTAGTTGGGAAAAACTATCAAGGACATAAGGAATGCTGTGAAGAATTATAAAGATATTTTTCTCCCCAAACAGGGGCCTTCCTGGACAGGCAGTTCATCTCCTTCACTTACTCAAGCATACACATTATCATTCTCATGGGAGAGTAAGGGTTACGCTATATCCAACTATAGGGATATTATTTTCTTCTACTATCATCTATACTTTAAGAATATGTCATCAGTTTGTATGTGTGAAATCACACCTACAAGTTGGATGAAAAGTAAACCAACGTATGTTTTCTCCTGCTGATTTTCTTTAAGCAAGACTATTTACAAAATCTGAAGCAACATTGTGGTACATGTAATGTTGTTACTCTTGCAGTGGCATATTTTTTCATTATCAAAATTAATATTTATCTTTAGCTTATGAATAAAATAAAAACCTTTTTATTTTATTTATCTTTTTAACTTGTCATTAGCTCGTCTGATACTTTATTTATTTTTTTAATATGAAATTTATTGTCAAATTGGTTTCCATACAACACGCAGTGCTCATCCCAACATGTGCCCTCTTCAATGAATCAGTTACTTCACTTGATTTTTTAATAAAGAAAAAATGCCTTTTGATTTTAATAGCTAGAAGGAGAGTAATGAACATTTGTTAGAAATTTGGTTTTGTTGACTATGTTTTAATTTTAAAGACTATGCCTCCAGATGATATTTATGGAGAGCATGAACAAGAAACAATTTCCTTGAATAGTTTACCCACTCACATAAAATCATAGGGGGATAAGCTTTCTAAACTTTTTGTAACCTTGACCTCTTTCCTTATTAGTCTTGTATTTCTTTTTCATCCTAAGACTTCTGTCCTCATGTGTTCCTCTAGTCAGTAAAGGAAAACATGAGCCATTTGAAATTATCCTTCTTGCTAGTTGCTCTGTAACTGTTTGTGGGCATATTTATAAGCAGTATGCATAGTGGTTAAGAGTCTTCTGGGAGCAGAGCGCCTGGGTGGCTCAGTCTGTTAGGCGTCAGACTTTGGCTTAGGTCATGATCTCGTGGTTCGTGAGTTCAAGCCCTGCGTTGGGCTCTGTGCTGACAGCTCAGAGCCTGGAGCCTGCTTCAGATTCTGTGTCTCCCTCTCTCTCTGCCCCTCTCCTACTAGTACTCTGTCTCTTTATCTCTCTCTCTCTCAAAAAAATAATTTAAAAAAAAAGAATCTTACAGGAGTTACTTAACCAAGTGTATTCCTAGAAAGAAGGGAGGGCAAATGTTGTCTTTAATATATTCTTGGCTCCGTGAGGTGACCAGTGTGTTGACCTTGAGCAAATCACATAAAATTTCTCAGATTTATACAATCTCTGATTGCACAAAATGAGAGGAACAATCTCTCAGATTTTAGTAGCCTTTCCATTAATTCTCGCATAGAAGGGAATGTATGCTCAGAAAAACTGACTGGCAGCTTCCATTTCTTTAAATACCATTTCTTCTGAAAGGTATGCTGCCAGCAGGAAATCTTTACTTTACAGATCCCTATGTGATATTCTCAAGGTGTGTGTAAAGATGTGGGGAGTCACATGCATAAATGATAGAGCCAGAATTTGAATCCAGGCTATCTGACTTGAGATTCTGTACCTTTGGTGTAGTTATTTAACCTCTTCACATCCAATTCTCTCATTTGTTAAGTGGGAATGATAGTAGAATTTACATCATAGGGCTGTTGTGCAGATGAAATGGGGCAATTCATGAATAATAATAATAATAATTATTATTATTATTAATCTTTGTCAGCATGGATGAAAGAGTGTTTGTTTGCAAGGATCTCATAGATCACAGCCATTTCAACTGAAGTAGAATCCTTAATGGTGGCAGCTATTGTTACACATGAAAGACTGTAAAGGTGCTAGCTGGGGGTATTGAAGAGTGCTCTAAGTCAGTGGTTCATAAAATGTGTAGTCCCCAGCATCAGCATCATCTGGGAACATTCTTGAGCCTTAAGCTAGACATACTGAATTAGAACCCTGTGCTGTGGCTCAGCAGTCTGCATTTACAAGCCCTCTAGAGGATTCTGATACACTGCAGTAGGTATGACTGGTAACTCTCCTCTGTCCCCAGGGTTTGGAGTGTTCACATTTTCTGATTAAGGCAGTCTCTGTCTTGGGCCTGCCATACCTACTTCTACTGGTACCTAATTCCTAATATAATAGGGAAAGCATAGGTCTGTAGGCATACTGCAAACCATGATGAGATTCAGACTTTGTAGTGTCTCAAACATGTACAGAATCGGTTATATGTTTTTTTTTAATTTTCTGGTAGCCACATTAAAAAATTATTTTAATTCCAGTGTATTTAACATGTGATAGATGAATGGATAAAGATGTGGTGTACATATATATATGCACATCTATCAATTTATATATGTTTGCTGTATATATTTATTGAGAATACTGCCTGTGTGTATGTGTATATATATGTACACATATGTACATATATACATATGTGTACATATATATACACACATACAGAGAGAGAGAGAGAGAGAAAATGGAATGTTACATTTGATTTATTATCTGGAGAGAATCAGAGCTCAATTCTAAACAGATGTGTGATCAAGCATAGGTTTAGGGGAATTACAAAAATGATATATAGGTAAGCCTGTGTCTTGGTCATTTTACACATGCTAATTACATTTATTTGGACTGACTTCACCAGTCTTATCCAGTGACTTATCTAGTAAGCCACTCTTACCCTTTAGTGCCCTTCTCAACTTTTATCTCCTTTATGTGAAGCCTTCTCTAACTTTCCTGACAATTGCCACCTTTATACAACACCCCTCACTAACTCACTTCACCCTACTGTGTCTGAAGCTTGTATATACCTTCACAGCTGCACAAGTCACATTTGACTGGCCATTCCTTATCTGTATTTGTGTTTCCCCTCATAGAGTGTGATGTCCTTATTTGCCCTTCTGCCGAGCACAGCAGTGGACCGTTTCCAAGATCCCAAACCAGAGGGCTATGCAGATAGGTTTCATTTAGTTGGCATGCTTCACGGGGGAAAAAAATGAGTGTATTCAAACAATGGATGCACCTCCTTTCCCCCACATTTTCCTCCTACCTGCCTAAGCCCTGAAGAGTTTTGAGTTTGGGATACCTCTTACTCAATGTTGTGAAATCAAAATGACTGAATACAACTTCAAAGGAAGAGTATAAACCACTTAAGTATCACTAATTGGACTGTGAGTCAGATAACCTGTTTCCAGTGCAAGTCCTGTCCCCACTTAGCTGAGTGTTCTTGTTTAAGCCTTTTGTTCCTTGGTTATCTACTCTTATCCAAAATTAGGTGTTTAGAAAAGATTATCTCCAATATCCCCGAAAGATCTGAAACTTTGAAAGCCTATAAAATTGGCAACAACTTTTGTTTTTCTCTTTGAAAACTTGAAATTTCCCCTTTTAAACACATTATAAAAAAGGCAAAGTTGTAAGAGTGGATAGTACAATAATTTTTGCGATGAGTTTGAAAACTGTAGTGAATTCACTCTGCCTTCAAAATATATACAGAATCTGACCACTTTGTAATACCCCTATTGCCACTACCTAGACCAAGCTGCTCTTATATTTGGACTTTTACAGTAGCCTCCTGACTGATTTTGTTACTTACGGCTTTCCTCTTTTGTCTATTAGCCACACAGCAACCAAAGTGACCCAGTTAAAACATAGGTTGGCTAGGTCACTTCTCTGTTCAGTCTCTTTCATCACACATCATTAAGGGTAAAAGCCAAGTTCATTTTATGACCAGTATGGTTTTACTTAATCCTGCCCATTACCTCTTGTCAATTAGTCTTCTTGTTCCTCAAACATGGCAACTATGCTTTTTCTCAAGACCTCCCAGCATTCCATGTCTTCCTAACATGTTCTTCCTCTGAATACCTAAATAGCCCTCTTCCTCATCTTCTTCATTCCCTTCCTCAAAAATGATGCTTTTTCATGTGGAGGCCTTTTTTGGTTAGTCGATAAATTTCAATCCCTGTCTTTAACACTTCATTCTGCCTTGGCGACTTGATATTTTCTTCCTCCAGAACACTTGCCACTGTCTAATATACTTACGTGTTTTATTATGTCCCTCTTCCACTAAAATGTTCCCCGTGTGTACCACAGAATTTCCTCATTCATACTTGCTTATGTTATTTTTTTCCACTAATTACATCATCCTCTAAAAACAAGATCAATTGCCTTTTGTCTCTGAATTTTTTTTTTCCAATTTCTTTAACTGGAAGTCCTGCTTTTTCCTCTCTATACCCTGTACATCTCTTAAGAAATTCATGCAGTTTGGGGCGCCTGCGTGGCTTAGTCAGTTAAGTGTCAACCTCTTCGTCTCAGCTCAGGTCATGATCTTGCGGTTCATGAGTTTGAACTCCGCATTGGGCTCTGCTGATGGTGTGGAGCCTGCTTGGGATTCTGTCTCTCCTTCTCTCTGCTCCTCCTTGACTTGTTTGCTCGCTGTCTCTGTGTGTGTGTGTGTCTCTCTCTCTAAAAATAAATAAATAACCTTAAAAAAAGAAATTTATGCAGTTTCATCTGTATATATTTATTATGTATGTGACTTATTTACTTCTTTTAGGTTGTAAGTTTCTTGAGGTCCTTGACTATGTCTGATTTATCGCTGTGTTGACATGTAATAAGGCCATAATAATGGCTAATGCCTTACCAAAGGATATGGATAGGTTAATTTATAGTAATAATAGTATAATCAGACTACCATTTAAATTTGAAAGGCTTATTAGTTAGAATAAAAGCTCCACAGGGGCAGGGAGGTGTGCCTGCATTTTGCACTGTTGTATCTCCAGCACCTAGAACAGTGCCTGGCACATATTAGGTTCTCAATATTCGTTGAATAAATGAATGAAAGTGAATTCTCAGGACAATGCCATTAAAAATGAATATGACTTTGTTGAACAACATTCAGCATGAAGGATTAATGCAAATTGGATCACGTTTGCCTTTTGTTTTGAGAATGACAGACAATTTAAGAGACTTCAAAAGTGGATAAGAAAGTTATTTTCCGTTAAGAAAATAGGAACAAAATTGAGTATGGTTAGTCCAGAAAAGTGAACTCTATAGCAATAATAGTAAAAGAAGTCACTTCTGCACAGTTTTAAATATATCCTTAAAGCAATATGTGAATATATATTCATGGTGATAATTACAGAGGCATCATTTCTGAAAGGAGAGAGAGCGCCATTGCTTTTATTATTCAGCCAGGACCAGGAGCTAAATTGAAGCTGATTTTGTAGGGAACAGAAACTATAACACTCAGGTGCTTTAAAAGTAAGAAAAAAAGGGGGTGGATTCCTTAAAGTAGAAAAGGGCATTCGAGTTGTGATAAATTAGAGATTATTAAAATCTTTCTGAAATTACCTGCTTGTGGCTCTGAGATGTGAAGCTGATTTGGTCAAGGTAGACTAAAGAAAATTCAGTTCGATTATATCTGTATCCTGTGTTCATTTCTCAATACAAATTATTGCTTGAGAGATTATATATAGGTTTCCCTACATTCTCACACTTAATGGAGATAGTAATTAATGGCATTGGGATTTCTTATATGTGGCTGGTTTGATTAGGTATCCAATTTATAGCAGTTTATTAAGGAACAAATCATAGCTTTATTCTGATATGAATAGATATTTTCCAGGGCATACTACCATGAACTATGAAAGAATTATATATTTTCCATGAGGGACTTAGAAAAATAAAATGGTAACCTATGTGCCAAGTATTACTTCTTAATATGAGTTTGGGGCATGTCAGATAATAATGGCTAATGTTTACTGAATAATTTTATAAATTTTATTCATTTAAATCTAAAACAGTTCTATAAAACAGGTACTATAATCATGCCCACGTTGAAGATGAATAAACTGAGGCATAGCAAGTTTAAATAATTAGTCACACACACAGATATTAAATGATAGATTCAGGATTTGAATTCAGTGAGTTTAGTTCCAGAGTTAATGCCTTTACCCACACTTTACACTGAATTTCTTTTTCTTGGTCAATATTTCCTAGCACATAATAAATACTTCCTTAAATCATACCATTGCATTTTCTCACAAAACTTTTTGAAAGTATTAAGAAAGAAGTGTGATTTACTTATAAAATATTGTGGTGATTTATTTTAAGAGTATAAACATTGAACTTGAGAGGATTTTTCTTCAATATGCTTGATGTATTTAAATTGTAAATTAAAATATTTTTTGGAGGGGCACCTGGGTGGCTCAGTCTGTTGAGCCTACAAATCTTGATTTGAGCTCAGCTCACGATCCAGAGGGTCATGGAATTAGGAGCCTTGCATTGGGCTCCGCACTGAGCATGGAGTCTGCTTGAGATTTTTTTCTCTCTCTCCCTCTCCCTCCCACTCTGCCCCTCTCCCCCGTTCAAGCTCTCTCTCTCTAAAAAAAAAAAAAACTATATATATATATATATATATATACACACACACGCACACGTATATATATATACACACACATATATATAGATATACATATGTATAGATATAGATATCTAGAATAGATCTAGAATCTAGATCTATAATATTTTATATATATATATATATATATATATATATATATATATATAAAATAGTAAACCATTATACAATAATTTTAAATGTTCTTCGTTTGGTGGCCAGTTTCATGTATCTGACTTGGAAGTTTGAGGTGTGTAGGATGTGTGTATTTGTGTGTGTGCATATATTTCCATGCATTATTCAGTAGCCTAGATAGAGTGGTATTGAGCAGGCATTCCGCCAAGATCTAGTGAGGTTGCACTTAGTACATCTGCTTTCCCTGACACCAAGACAGTGTGGAGCACATTCCCATGTCAAAATATGTCTGTTCAGCATTACTAAGCCCACTCCATAGTATTCTAATTGAATTTTTAAAAATATCCTAAAGAAAGCTTCTCTTTGCTTCCTCTTACTTAGGTATTGGCAGAAGATACCATTTTACTGTTACCTTGGTATATACCAGGGATAGGTTATGATCCTTAAGGAAGCAGTGTGGTGTTGTGAACATCCCATAAAATTTCATAGACAGACAGTTATGGAAATTAACATGCATTTCTCCATTTACCAGCTATCTACCCTTGAGCGATTTGTTTAGCACTTTGAAACTAGTTTCTTATTTGCAAAATGGGAGTTATATGTAAAGACTTAGAGTATATAACATCAAACTTACCCTACTGGAAGAGACTGCTGGACCCTACTGGAAAGTCTGAAAGAGGAGAAATCTATGTTGCCTAAAGTGTGATCAAGAGTGATTTCAGGGAAAATGTAGGACTGAGCAGAGCCATGAAGAGTTGTATAATAAGCCTTCTTGAAGCCTCATCTGCAATTTCAGCACCTGTCTGGGCCCTAGATCCAGGCCTCTTGTCTTTAAATTTTTTTTTTTTTTTACCATTTATTCATTCTTGAGAGCGAGACAGAATGTCAGTGGGGGAGGGGCACAGAGAGAGGGAGACACAGAATCTGAAGCAGGCTCCAGGCTCCGAGCTGTCATCACAGAGCCCGATGTGGGGCTCGAACTCATGGACCACGAGATCATGACCTGAGCCAAAGTTGGATGCTTAACCAACTGAGCCACCCAGGCACCCTGAGTCTTTTTGTCTTTAGCAGGGTTTGACTGAAGTTGACTCTGGATAGGATTCAACCTCACTGCACTTGGAATTTCCTTCAGAGGGGTAGGAATGAAATGTTCCACATGGTCTCTTCTCTGTCATTTGATTCTGTTGCTGATGTAAGCAGGGAAGTCCTATCATGATGCAAGGGGAGACAGTCTACTTCCCACCACGTCAAAATCCTCTAGAACAATGGCTCCCAAATTTTGAACATTAGAATCACCAAGGTAACTTAAAAAAAAAATCTTATGCCCAAGTGAATAAAATCAGAATCTCTGAGGATCCAGTCAGTATTCTTAAATAACACAGATAATTCCAAAGTGCAGTCAAGAGTAAGAACGGTGATTTCTTCTGGAACATTGCTTCTTATACTTTAGTGAGCAACAGGATAACCTAGAGGGTTTGTTAAACTACTGATTTGGGGGCCTTACCCCCAGAATTTCTGATTCAATGGGTCTGGAAGAAGGGCTGAATGTTTGTATTTCTAACAAGTTCAGCAGACCACACTTTGAGAACCACTGCTCTAGAACAGTGCTTCTTGAATCTGAAATGCATAGTAATCTCTTGGGAAACTCCTGAAAGTGAAAATTGTGATTCAGTAGGTCTTAGTTGGGGCCTAGGAGTCTGCCTTTCCCATAAACTGCAGGAGACGCAGATACTGCCCACAGCACACTTTGGTCTACTGACTGGTAAGGTTAGAGAAGCAACAGTAGCATCTGGGAGCTAGTTAGAACTACCCCAGACCTACCAAATATGAAATTGCTTTTTGGCAATGCTGTACATTGGAATCATATGAAGAATTTAAAAAATATATTGATGCCTGGATTCAATCCTGGAGATTTTTATTTAGTTGGTATGGATGTGGCCAAGGTATTGGAATTTAAAAACAAACAAACAAAACTCCCGAAGGTTGTAATATGTAACAAAAAAAAAAAAAAAAATGAGACAGAGTTATACAATAAGATAATATTTTAAAGTACACTGCAAATCATTGCTGTCCTTTTAGGGAATGCTTCTTGATATTTTATTGTGAAAAAAGCTGGAGATGACCAGTAAATGGCCCCTTCTCGGTCCACAGCAGATATCAGTAAATTCTTTTGCTTTTTTTTTTGTTTTGTTTTGTTTAGACAGATTTTTACAATAGTCATTGTGGCCTAGCTTCATTTGTCTTCTTCTTCTTCTTCTTCTTCTTCTTTTTTTTTTTTTTTTTGAGAGACAGAGTCAGAGAGAGAGCATGCCACCGAGGCAGGGAGAGGGGCAGAGGGAGAGAGGGAAAGACTCTTAAGCAGGCTCCACACTTAGTGTAGAGCCTGATGTGGTGCTTGATCCTCCGACCCTGGGATCATGACCTGAGCAGAAATCAAGACTCAACCAACTGAGCCACCCACACACTGCTCATATGTCTTCTTAAGACATAGTTTTGGAGTTTCACATATGCCTGCCATGTTCATGCTTTATCTTCATTAAGACCAAGATATTGAGGGAAAACTGTATTCTAGTTACTAAGTTGCAAAGATGATTCCCATACAATTCCTGCTTTCTAGCTGCTCCTAGAAAAGTAGGTAAGGTTGGGGTTGAACCTTTATTTAAAATAAAACTTAATAATGCCAGGTAGCACTGGTAGTACCAAGTGATTAGAAAACAAAACAAAACAAAACAAAAAAACAAAATGCTAGATTTAAGAGATAGGAGAGATCCCCAAAAGCCATGGTGCTCAGAGAAAGTGTACCTTAAACTGAACCTTGAAGAATAGGAACAAAATATGTAAGCTAAGGTTAGGAGAATTCCCTTTCAGATAAAGAGGCACAGAATTACCGAGTGGAGAAGGTTCCTTCCATGTTGGGCACAAATGAACTGACTAATGGTTTTAGCAAAGAAATTATGTGGAGATATTATAGAACCATATTTTAGAGTGCCTTAACTGACAGCTAAGGGAATTTAAACTTTATATTTTAGGACATGGGGACCCAGTGACTATTATTGAGCAATTGCAATAGAATGATAGGTGAAATGTGGTACTTTGGAAAAATTTTGTACCTAGGGATTATAGGAGAAATTAGCTAAAACAAATTTTCAGGTAGAGAATACTGATAAAAGCATCCTCTTATTTTTCAAATTCTATTTTTCCTGCTCCGTTTCTAAAAATAAAAATCTTACCACATTTATTTCTATAGATCCACTTAATATTTTTGGAATTCAGCAGAAATATAATTTATATTTATATATTATACCATATCATATACATCATGTAGTATATATTTGAATCATGAGCAGTAAATACAACCTTTGAATGTCAATGTCAGTATAACTTGAGTGGAATATGAATATTTTTTCTTTGTGGCTTTTTCACTGACTTTCCACTATTTAAATATAATTGCTCATCAGTATTGTGTGCATAAATTTTCAAAAGTGCTTTCTTGTTTTAGTAATTAATGATAATGAAGTGCAAAGCTTTGGTTGTGCTTATCTAAACCATCTCAAGAAGTTAGCTTTTGTTGTCTGTGTAATTTTAACTAAAAGGAACTAAAGGTTTAGTACTTTCTGAGTGGGGAATTTCTGCTTGGCTGACAAATTTATTTATTATGGTTCCATTTTTTCTCGCTTTACCACTATTTAGGTTGTGGTTACTAGAAATTTTCTTTTATTTCTTAAGAGAAACAATATTTTATAGCCTTACAGCCACCAGAACATAGTTTCACACCCTCACCCTAGTCTGGCTTTTTTTTAAATATTTATTTATTTTGAGAGAGAGAGACAGAGAGAGGTTGAGAGAGAGAGAGAGAGAGAGCACTCACACACACAAGCAAGTGGAGGAGGGGAAGAAGGAGAGGGAGAGAGAATCCCAAGCAGGCTTCTTGCTATCAGCGCAGAGCCCAATGTAGGACTCAATCCCACAAATGGTGAGATCATGACCTGAGCCGAAATCAAGAGTTGGACGCTCAACCGACAGCCACCCAGGCGCCCCTACATCCTAGTCCTTTCCTGGCTGATTTTGTGGCCCTGGGAAAACCACATCTTTGAAATTCAGTGCCTTCATGTGTAAAAAGATAGTTGCAGAGTGTACGCGTGTTTTTTTTTTTTTTATTCTATTTTATGGATTTTTACCACTATGATTGCAGGTGCCATGTCTGTCTTTTACCTCAGTGTATTACAAGTGCCTAGTACAGTGTCTAGAATATATGGGATGAATTAATAAGTAAACCTAAGAGGCCATAGTGTCACTTTTGGCAAAGTAGTGTTTGATGGAAAATTTGTGGAAGATGTAAATCTAAAACCTGCAAAATGTGTGAGATTTCTTGGAGGGTGTTTCTGCCCTATGATCTTCTGGATTGACACCTGTGCTGTTCAGAGTTCTTCATGTGGACCATAAGACAAATCTGATGTATAAGACAAATTGGCCACAGTGGATGAGTGATGACAGGCATTTGCTTTCATTATCGATGGTGACATGCTTCATTTTTCATCTTAAGGGAAAAAAAGAGAGAATCACATTGAATGACTTGTTAATTATGCAAGTTTTGAACATATCTGAAATAACACAGGAAAGGTCATACGATAATATCAGGTTTAAAAGCCACTGGCAGGATTTCTACAAGAGCTAAGGCAACATTTCTACTAGCTTCGTCCAAGAAAGGGAGGTACTGCTCATTTTGACTATGCTGAAAATTCACCATGTTTGCTCTTGGCCAAAGCTTAGAAGAAACATTTGAAGTCTCTAACCCCCAAAGTGCTCATCAGTTCCATAGGTCAGTAAATTCATTAGGGAAATAAATCAGGCAGTTGGATTATTTGACCAATTGTTTGTAAAGTAAGACATCAGACTGAAAGCACTGAATCATTATACCCTAAACTATGTTGACTTTTACATGTATTCATTGTTTTATTTTAAACACATAGCTGTTTTTGCTTACTGGGTCTTAAATATATAAGATGAAACACATTGCTTTTTTTCTCCCATGACATCTTAAGAAACTTAAGTTAAAATATGAGATAATGATGGCCCAAGTGTCCCTTACTCCCCAACCCCATTGTGAAAGCTCTGGACCACATCAATAATGCTACTTTGTACTTTACTTTTATAGTTTAATACATATTTTAAAAATATATTATCTTAACTCATTTTTATAACAAGTCGTTGAAGCATTCAGAGTGGACACTAATGCTCAGTGAGGTTACATTATTTCCAGGCACCAAGGTCACAAAGCTGTTAAATGTTAGAGCTAAGGCTCATGACTGAGAACTGTGTCCTCTGAACTTAAGTTCTGTCCTTATACTAGTTTTGTTTCCTTAAAAGCTAAAGTAGGAACACTCACATTTTTCTCTTAATTTATGGAAGAAAAGCTATTTTAGAGAGTTAAATTCAGTGACCACAATTGTTCATGCTTCTACTGTGCAATGTATTTTGGATGGAAAAAAAAAACATATTTCATATTCTTGAAAAATTCCTTATTTGCAGGGAAATTCAGGCAAACAAATAAATATGAAAAAGCAGTGTGATACGTGTTATGTAATGCTGTGGAATTAGGATAAGGGAGCAATTAATTTGCCTGAATGAATACTCCGTTGTACCCTAGTTTATACGACCACGTTTGTGTTGGAGGAGTTAGGAGCCAAGACTGTCTATCTTCTAGTTTGTTGACTATTCTGTAAGGTCATTTTCCTATTGAAAATGAAGGGGGGGGGAGGAATTGACCTTAATAAATGATAAAAGCCAGAAGTACACATTATTTTCATGACTAATGAAAAACCAATTGAGTATAACCTACAAATATTATCATAAATACTATAATTACAAATGCTATTACAGAGATTATATATAGGGTTATGAAGAAAAATAACCTGGAACCAACTTAATTTTAGGTTAAAATTTTTGTAGGATATATTATTCACACTCTGACAAAGTATCTTTATTGAGAACATTTTGATGAGAGGGAAATGATAATTTTCAAGACAATCTGATATGGAGAGTACACAGGTTATAAACCCAAATATCTCTATTCTCGCTCAGCATCTTCCACTACAAATTTAACTTGGCATTTTAGTGGGTCATAAAATGCATTTTTTGCTTTGCCCATTCTGCACATTCAACCCAGAACTTGAAAACATGACTGTACTCTTTTATACCTGTTCATTATTAAAAGCAATAAGGAGTCTGTCCTTAGAAGTTGCTTGGGAAGATACTGGATTTACCTGTTGTAAAGAAGAATTTGTAAGGAGCTTTTTTCTCCCTCCTTAACTTTTTCTTTTCCTCTCTTCCTCTTCTTCTCTTTCTTCTTGCATTTTCATTGCTGTCACAGTGTTTTCTGATGTATTTTGCATTATTGCCACCTTTTTGCCATTGGAAAAATTTGTGTGGATAACACACAGGTAGAAATGAAGTTGACTAAGAACATAGCACTTTGGCAAGGTACTTTTTTTAGTTCCAGTGTAATTTTACAAGATGTCTGATATCTTGATTATAACAGATTTCCCAAACTCCTCATTTCTTCTTCAGTCCTTCTAAAACCTGCATCACCCTTCACACACACTTCAGCCTTACACATCCTATACTTCTGTCCACTCAAACCCTGTGCCATGTAAATCTTCTGGCTTTCCCTTTAGATTCCGTATTTGAATATATTCTATGTGTGATAAATACTATCAATTTTTTCTTGCATGCTTAATTCTGGAAATATGACCAAGAAAAGCTATGAATAAGCAAACTTAAAGAGAAACCATTGCTGATTCATTTATTTATTTGGCAAATATTGAAGAGCGGCTTGTGAGACCAGGATGCTACATCTAGGCAACAAGGATAATAACAATTTCCAGGGCCTTCAAATTGTACCCAGAATAGTAGGAATGTCAGGAAGAATTACAAGTGAAGGTTTATCCCCTAGGGACCACATCTGTTGGCCACATCACTATTTTCCCATCCCAAGCCTAACATGTGGCATATACTAAGTGCTCAATAAATATTTATAGAAAGAATACATATTTTTTTGAATCAGAGACATTATAGAGATACTTACAAGATACCATATGAGAGTTCAACTGACTATAGCTATGGAATCTTACCCTAAAGTTTAGGATGGCAATTTTCATTCCCTTCTGTATTCACTTGGTACCCAAAAAAGAAGTTAGGACTTTTTATACACTGAAGTAAAGCCAACTAGTGAGATACTTATTTTAAAAGTGACATTTTGCATGTCAGAATGCCTAGCATGATGCCTGAAAAAAAAATTAGATATTCCATGAATATACTCTCTTTAGTTTTTCCTACCTCATGTGTTACTTTTCTTTCATTCTCTCCTGACACTTAAATTTCAACCTGATACTGATTGAAATCATGTAGGTCTTAAAACTTATACGATTTGAGGCATTCTCTCAGAAAAAAATAAATATAGCATGATGAAATTAAAATTGGATACAAAAGTGAGTAGGTTGAGAAAATAAATCACAAAGGATTAAATTTAAAAAAACTGAAAGCTATCACAAAGATGATAAAATCTAGGGAAATAATAAAATATTTTAATTAATTACTTGGTGGATGCAAGTCTATTAATTTCTTTTCCATTATTTTGTATGCAGAATCTTTGGACATCTTTTTGTATGGCAAGAATTTCATAATGTATTTCCTGAAAAAAAATAATTCAGTCTTTCCTGTAGCATGATTAATCAAAAATTATCCTTGATTATTTTCTTTTAATTTATAAAAGTCTATTTTAGCTACATAGCTCATAATTGGTCATTTCATGTACATGTTAAGTATTGTCAAATATGAGAATTTTTTTGTTGTATGATATCAGGGCAATTCAAATCCATTACCTACTTCCCCAAGTAAATAACTTTTGCCAGTCATTTATACATTATTATAATAATGCTACATATTCAACAATCACATAGCCTCAACTGCATGCAATAGCAATGTTTATGTCTCATGTGTCTGAGGTGGTCCACAAGCCAGTTCTGTTGATCTTGTCTTGGTTACATATCTGGGGGTCAGCTATCTGTTGGTTAATCCAGAATTGCCTTGGCTGGATTACTGAGGCCACTTTGTTATGTTCTAAGTATTTTATATCCCCTTCTTGGGATCAGTGGGTTAGTCTGTGCATATTCTTCTCAATGCAGGGACAGAGGAGAAATGAATAAATGGAGGGGGCGGGGATGAGCTCTTTTTCAGACTCTGCTTGCATTTGCTAACAACCTATTGGAGAAAGCAAGTCACACGACTGAGCCCAGTGTCAAGAGATAGGGCAGAACATCCTTTTAGAGCATTGCAAATTTATATGGAAAAGCATATAAATGTGAGGAAAAGTGAAGAATTGAATGTATCAATACAATTCATCTACTAGGGTTTTGTTTTGTTTTACCATTTTCCCTCATTACGTTTTTAAACAACAGCTTTATTGAAGTATATTTGACATACAAAAAAAAAACCCTATACATATTTAATATATACAATTTGTTAAGTTTTGATACATGCACACATTCATGAAACTATCACTATAATCAAGGTAATAAACATACCCATCAGTTCCAAAATTTTCCTCATGCCCCTTTACTTCTTTTTTTCTTTTTTAAAAGAAACACTTAATATGAGATATAGTCTCTTGACATACTTTTAAAGTGCACACTATAATATTGCTAACTATAGGCACCATGCTGTAGAGCAGATCTTTATAACTTATTCATCTTGCATAACTGACATGTTATATCCTTTGAAAAATAGCTACCTGTTCACCCCTCCCTCTAGCTCCTAGCAGCCACCATTCTACTCTGCTCTTAGGAATTTGATTATTTTAGATACATCATGTAAGTAGAATAATGCAGTGGAATGATGCTAGGACTGGCTTGTTTCACTTAGCACGGTGTCCTCCATATTCATTCATGTTATTACATATGACAAAATTTTCTTTTTTTAAATGCTGAAGAATAAATGTTTCCATATATATGTATTCCATATATATCCATATCTATATCTATATCTATCTATCTATATATATATATGGATATGGATATATATATATATATATATATATATCACATTTTCTTCATCCACTTTTCCATACATGGACATATAAGTTGTTTCTATATCTTGAATATTGTGAATAATGCTGCAATGAACATGGAAGGGCATATATGTTCTCGAGATCCTGATTTCAGCTTTCTCCATATATCCCAGGAGTGGGATTACTACATTATATGGTGGTTCTTCTGCATTTAATTTTTTGAGGAATCTCCGTACTGTTTCTATATTGGCCACACCATTGTACATTCCACTGGTGGTACACACTTCCAATTTCTCCACATCCTTGTCAACACTGTTTATTTATTTATCTATTTGTTTGTTTATTCATGGTCATTTGAGGGGCTCTTGGGTAGGTCAGTCAGTTAAACATCCAACTCTTGACTTCAGCTCAGGTCATGATCTCACAGTTCGTGAGTTCAAGCCCTGCATCAGGCTCTATGCTGGTGGCATGGAGCCTGCTTGGGATTCTCTCTCTCCCTCTATCTGCCTCTCCCCTGCTCATTCTCTCTCTCTCTCTCTCTCTCTCTCTCTCTCTCTCTCAAAAATAAATCAATAAACTGAAAAAATGTAAAAGAAATACTAGTCATTTGAACAGGTATGAGATGGTATTTCATTGTGTTTTGATTTGCATTCCCTGATGATTAGTGATGCTGAACATTTTTCATGTACCTATTGGTCATTTATATATTGTCTTTGGAAATATGTCTGTTCAAGTCTTTTGACCATTTTTAAATTGAGTTATTTGGATTTTTGCTGTTGAATTGTAGAAGATACTTATATATGTAAGTCATTAACTCTTTATTAGTTATATGTTTTGCAGATATGGTTTTTCCCCCCATTTTTCAGGTTACCTTTTAACTCAGTGAATTGCTTCCTTTGCTTTGCAGAAGGTTTTTAGTTTGATGTAGTCCCACTTGTCTATTTTTGCTCTTTTTGGCCTATGCTTCTGGTGTTAATATGAAAGAAATCACTGCCAAGACTAATGTCAACATTTTCCCCTATATTCTCTTCTAGGAGTTTTATAGTTTCATGCTTTATGTTTGGACTTTTAATCAATTTTGAGTTATTTTTGTGTGTAATATAAAATATAAGTCCAACTTCATTCTTTTGGATATGGAAGTCTAGTTTCCCCAGCACCATTTTTTGAAGAAACTATCCTTTCCCTTCATTACCTTTTTCATATACTTTTTCCATGTGGTTCAGTAATTGGGTTTGTTATGGATCCCAAGAATACCAACTCCATTATTTCAGTTTTCAAAATATAAGAGTCAGATTTACATAAAGGTTTAGAATGAGATACTCCTTTTGGAAAGGACAAAATTGAGAAGATGTTTGAATATCATATTCGATGCTTGTGCTTTCTTTGGCTTATAATTATAGTCTTCGGCAAATGTTTACTGGGATCTTGAATATAAATAGGATATATGTTACCCTGTTTATTCTCTGTGTGTGTGTGTGTGTGTGTGTGTGTGTGTGTGTGTCTTTCTCTCTCTTCTGTTTCTGTCTCTTTTTTCTTCCTCTCCCACTCTCTACTCTCTGTATTATACAGGTGTGGTTTAGATGTGATATTTGTTTTGGGAGCTTACATTCTAGTTGTGGTTAGGACAGAAACATATTTTTTAAGGAAGAAAATTATAAATTGTGGTGAAAACAGTCTAGATTCAGGACTAGGGCAGCTTAGGAGTGAGAGAAAGCACTTGGTATTTGGTGTGTCATGTCAAGCATGTCAGGAGGTTCAGTGTGAAGATATGGGGAGAGCAGCATTCCAAGCAGAGAGAATGAAGTAAGCAGAAACATGGGGCTAAAGAGTAGGAAGAGGAAGATCAAATTACTAGAAGCAGTAAGTAAATATATTAGAGGAAATGATGCCATGTAGCAGAAATGTGTGACTATATATAATTTTGATCTTCAGGCTGAGATGTTTTAAGTTTTTAATTTCTTTTTGATATTAAAAATATGTTGATCTTAAGAAAAAAAAGAAAAAGCACTTTTATTCCAATAAGAAGACCATAAATTCTGGAAATGTGTCTTTTCATGACCCTTATAATCAATAACATTTGATGAATGTAAGATATGTACATATAACTGGGGTAGAAATTGCAGAGACCTACCCTGAAAAGTCTTCCATTTTAGGGATGGAGACAGATGTGTAAACAAATGGCTATAATGCCATGTCTGAAATGCTATTATAAAGATATACTGATGAATTACACAATTATGGAAAAGGAAACAGCCATCTCAAGGGTTTGGGTAAAACTTATGGTGCAGTTGAATAGTAAAGACAGATTTTCAAAAAGAGAGAAGAAAAGGAAAGAAAAGAAAATTTAACCTACTTAAAGATCAAGGGGGGACTTGGGAAACGGGGAAACTCTATAAAGATGGTTTTGGTGAATGGAATGCGTGAGTAGCAGGTGATAAACTGGAAATGCCATTTGAAGCCATATTGCAAAGGGTGCTGAGGATCAGAGTAGAAACTTTGGATCCATCTGTAGTCAGTGTAGAGTACCTAGAGGTTGTAAGCAGGAAAATGGCATGAGTAGATTCCAGGGACTGGAACAATGGTGTGGCCCAGTTCCTATGAGTTAGGGCTGTAGCTTCGAGGGTGGAGAGGAAGACTGGAGACACGGGAGGAATTCTTGTGAGTAGCAGAGGGCTCCTGTGAGTTACAGCCTGTGCACTACAATGAAGATAAATAATAGATAAGAGTAAGTCATTTGCCACTTTTCAAGATTTTAGGAGGCAGATGCAGACCTTCCCAAAGAGAGTAGTTTTTAGCTTTTACCACTAAAAATTTAATTCCAAAATGTTTACTGATTTTTTTATAGACTTGCTAAATCTCCCAAAGCATACCATTGAAAAGCCATTATCACTTTCTGGTTTGCATAGAACTTTCACAGTTTCTTGCTTTTGTCCCTGCCTGGCTTTAGTAATTTTCACACTGTCCTCAGGTATGAAAAGCTTTCTAGTTGCTTTGTTATGACTGTTTCAGTTAGATGGATCAATATTCTTAGCATTTGTCCTGAGAAATCTTTAGGTGAGAAAGATGTTTTGCACAATGTTGGTTTTCATTGTTCTTTCTCATAAGAATTTTCACTGAACTTAATATTTTCCAGTAGTTGCATTTATTTACAATGTATAAATACCTTCCTTTAGTTGGTACCTTACATATTCACTCTGCTTCCTTTATCAGTTAGGATTACGGTTGGCTCCACATTACACAGACTAAAATAACAAGGCCTTATTTTTCTCCCATAAAAGCCAGACCCTAGGTAATTGCTGGACTGGTGCCATTGCTCCCCAAAGTCCTCGGAGACCCAACTCTTTCCAGGTTGCCTACCACCACTCCCGGGGGGGGGTAGTCTTTGTTTTCATGGCCTCAGATGATCCAGCCACCACACCCCCATCCCAGTCCACACAACAGTAAGGCAGATGGTTGAGAAGAGGGCGAAGGAAACTTATAAGCTATCTTTTTTTTTTAAGTTTATTTGTTTTGAGAGAGAGCAAGTGTGAGAGTCAGGGAGGGGCAGAGAGAGAAGGAGGGAGAGAATCCCAAGCAGGCTTCATGCTGTCAGCATGGAGCACAATGCAGAGCTCAATCCCATGAACCACGAGACCATGACCTGAGTAGAAATCAAGAATGAGATGCTCAACCAACTGAACCACCCAGGCGCCCCCCCACAAGCTGTCTTTAAGGAAAGAGTCTTCAACTATGCAGAGACCCTTCTGCCAACATCTCTTTGGCCATTACTGAGTCCACAGCCACACCCAGCTGCATGATATGTATGGAAAGGTAGCTAAGTAGTCTTAGACTTTGTGAAAAGGCAAGAATGGATATTAGGAGAAAATAAACTTAAAAATAAAGAAGGAGGAAACACATGTGAGAGAGCCAGAAAACCTTTGTTCAGGTAGAGTTTCACTTGGGTTACCACATTGAACCTATTTGTCTTCCTAAAATTAGGATAATCATTCTGTCCTAAATGCTCCATAGTGTTCATGGTTGAGGGTCAAATACAGTGATGAATTTATCAATACTTTGAAGATTAAGAGTTGCACAAAAATGAAGTATTATTTTTTAAAGTATTAAACAATTCTGAGTATAAACTCAATAGATACCAGTGAGATGATGTCAGTTTTTACATCATGCCCTAAGGTAACCTTATTTGACAAGCAGAAAACATATATTAATGACAAATAACTCTTATATAGAGAGAACACCTCTCTCTTTATGAAACACTTTTAAGAATTTGATAGTACATTTGATTCTTCTATAAATACTCTGCAGTAACAATTATTATGTTCATTTTACAGATAGGAAAATAAAGCAGAGGTTAAATGAATGGCTCAAAGCCATGTAGCTTCTGAGTGGTTACTTTAGAAACTATGTTGTCCTCGACACATCCCCAAAGGCAAGGGAATTAAAAGCAAAAGTGAATTACTGGGACCTTATGAAGATAAAAAGCTTCTGCACAGCAAAGGAAACAACCAACAAAACTAAAAGGCAACCAACGGAATGGGAAAAGATATTTGCAAATGACATATCGGACAAAGGGCTAGTATCCAAAATATATAAAGAGCTCACCAAACTCCACACCCGAAAAGCAAATAACCCAGTGAAGAAATGGGCAGAAAACATGAATAGACACTTCTCTAAAGAAGACATCCGGATGGCCAACAGGCACATGAAAAGATGTTCATCGTCGCTCCTTATCAGGGAAATACAAATCAAAACCACACTCAGGTATCACCTCACGCCAGTCAGAGTGGCCAAAATGAACAAATCAGGAGACTATAGATGCTGGAGAGGATGTGGAGAAACGGGAACCCTCTTGCACTGTTGGTGGGAATGCAAATTGGTGCAGCCGCTCTGGAAAGCAGTGTGGAGGTTCCTCAGAAAATTAAAAATAGACCTACCCTATGACCCAGCAATAGCACTGCTAGGAATTTATCCAAGGGACACAGGAGTACTGATGCATAGGGGCACTTGTACCCCAATGTTCATAGCAGCACTCTCAACAATAGCCAAATTATGGAAAGAGCCTAAATGTCCATCAACTGATGAATGGATAAAGAAATTGTGGTTTATATACACAATGGAGTACTACGTGGCAATGAGAAAAAATGAAATATGGCCTTTTGTAGCAACGTGGATGGAACTGGAGAGTGTGATGCTAAGTGAAATAAGCCATACAGAGAAAGACAGATACCATATGGTTTCACTCTTATGTGGATCCTGAGAAACTTAAGAGAAACCCATGGGGGAGGGGAACAAAAAAAAAAAAAAAAAAAGAGGTTAGAGTGGGAGAGAGCCAAAGCATAAGAGACTGTTGAGAACTGAGAACAAACTAAGGGTTGATGGGGGGTGGGAGGGAGGAGAGGGTGGGTGATGGGTACTGAGGAGGGCACCTTTTGGGATGAGCACTGGGTGTTGTATGGAAACCAATTTGACAATAAATTTCATATATAAATAAAAAAAAAAAAAAAAAAAAAAAAAAAAAAAAAAAGAAACTATGTTGTCTGCAAACCTCACACTTTTTTTGTAATCTGTTGCTGCTCGAATCTTTATGCGTCACACTTCTTGTTTTCCATTTGGCAAAGTTTAGATATCTAAGATTAGAGTGACAGACATTCGGATGTTTATCCCTACTTTATCTATGTGGTATTCATTCTCACTTATCCCTAGTATGAATCAAATCTTCCCATCTACTGGTCTACACATACATTATCCGCCAGAATCACCTAACCGCTTGTCCCCCCAAAATGTTTTTCTGTTCTTGACTTACTCAAATTCTGCCCTTTCTTTGTGTCAACCTGGGTTCCATATTCCATGTGAAACATTTCCTGAATATTTCAGGCCACACAGATCTTCCATTTTCCTGAACTTCTGTAACATAGAAAATATATATAGAATGCATATATTATATTTAATTATAGAAATAAATTATACACTGTATCAGATTATTCCATATGTCTTAGCTTTCTCTCCCCAAGTAGACTTTAAGGTCTTGTACTTCTTAAGTTATTTCAGTAGCACAAGGACAGTGTGAAGAACAAAAACAGTTCATATTCAAATTGAGCTGGCTAATAATTCTTGAGCATCTTCTAAGATTTAGTCTCAACTGTCATGACAAATGAAGAAACAGGTTTAAAGAGGCAAAGGAACTGGTCCAATGTCAAGCATCTAAGAATTGAAACCTGCTGTAGTAACCTGTGGTCTAAGTCTTGATCCTCTACACCCATCAACTGAACATTTGACTGGAAGTCAAACTGTGTGTGTGTGTGTGTGTGTGTGTGTGTGTGTGTGTGTGTGTGTGAGTGTGTGTGGTTAGTTAGCTTACCATTCTACATTGAGAAAAGTCCAGAATAATCAGTCATTCCAGGTAGCCCTTGGTTGGATTTACATACATCTTAAATTCAACACTAAGAAGATGACCAGAACTGATGGAAATTTTATCAGTAGAAAAGAGGGATAAAAATTTCCAACTAAACTAGGATGTTAAAGTGAGCTACAGATATATTCTTTTATTCATGAAGCTGTGAGATATTTAGTTCATAGCCATGTTGCATCTGTAGTGCCTAACTATATGATTACTTTCTTCCCTTATGTATTACAAATTATTTCAGGGAAGGGACAATGTTAATGCTTATGCTCATTTTGTAATCAGAACAATAACTAGAGTAGTGCTAGGAAGATGTAATTCATCAAAATGTATTGTTGGAAGAAAAATAGATTATCTTCTTATTTTTCTTTCTGGTATTTGAATACCTTATCCAAGTAGACATATAGATTGTTCAGTGATGGACAACCAAAATATTTAAAGACCACAAACCTGTTCTCATTTCATCACGGGATACTGAATTCAGTTTAACAAGTTAATTTTTAATGGTTTTAGTGGTTTTGTGCATGTATTTATACATGTGTGTGTGTGTTTTCTGAGATATATGTCTATTACAGCTTAAGCTATCAATTAGAGATACATCTGTTTACATATCTACATTTACATGTAAAATAATTGAACTATAAAAAGAAATGCTCTCATTCTACCAATGTAGCTAAGAATGAGTCAGTGATTTTTATGTTTATCTTCTGTATTCAAGACAATGTTCAAGACAACAGGGAAAAATCTGAAAACAAGAAGCGCTGGCATAGGTTTTAAAGGTCATATTTTATTATTACATATGACGGCAATTATGTTTTCCACTATTGAGAATGTTTTGGTTCAAATTATTTACTTGTTTGAAAAAATCATATTATACTGTTTGAGTATGTGTTCATTTTGTGAAGCAAAAACGTGGGGCCCTTTGAGACCTTCTAATGTTACCCCTTTATTACAGATGAGTTTATTTGATTTACCTGAGGTCGCATAGGTAATTAAAAGTGGTGCAAAGATAAGAAGCTTGCTCTCCCCACCCTTAGACCTCTTCAGTCTCCCTCTCTCTCCCTACTAATTTCAGTTCATAGGTTTGAATTCTCAAAAGAGTCCTCTTAAGAGGCAGGATGATTTATTCAAAAGGTCACTGATTTTTTCCTGTCTTCTTTTTTCCTCTTCAGCCCTCTTCAATCTAATTCCCGTGGGCCTGCGTGTGGTGGCCATCCAAGGGGTGAAGGCCAGCCTCTATGTGGCCATGAATGGTGAAGGCTATCTCTATAGCTCAGTAAGTACCTTGGAAAGTGTACGTGTGCATGTGCTTGTGTGCACACACAAACTGGTGTTGACAGGTAGTGGAGTAACCATTCTTTTATGGAACAAAATTAGAAGTCGAAGTCATTTTATATTTTCTGACCCAATGTCAGGATTTTACTAAGATTTTATAATTTACAATGCAAAGGATCATGCCCTGTTGAGAAAGACCTAGTTACTGTCTATGCAATATAAATTCTCTTTGTCTGGCTTCCACTTCTAGAGGATAATTGATCTTTTGAATTTTACCGTTCTGTTTAATTCAAGGGGTAAGACGTTTTTTCCTTTCTCCTATTACTTCTCCTGTAAGCACAGAGGATGGCTTATGCAGTTAAATTCTTCAGTTTGTCTTCAGAGAGTCTTTTGTGTCCTGTTGTGGAGAAAAACTTTCAGAATAGGTTGTGTTTTGTTTATATTGAATAAATCTTTTCAGTACCTAATATATCAGATTCCTGGCATAACTCATCACTTCAAAGATGATGTGAATTTATGGAATGAGGTCTAGATTAGGGGCTGGACATTTGAGTTTTATTTATATTTCAGTTACTATTTCTCTTCGGACAAGTTACCTCCCCCTCTTTGGCTTAATTTCTGGACCTTTAAAGTGAGGGTGTTGGACACTGGGTTGTTTAACATCTCTTTTATTTCCAAAACTGACAAAATTAGGTAGTATCAGTAACTACATTATGAGCACTGACATATTGTAAAGTAGTTAACTCTCCTCTAATGCCTGTCTGACTCTCAAGATAATAATTTATGTATTGGGAAAATGTGACTGCACTGAATAGATAGATATAGATATAGATATAGATATAGATATAGATATAGATACAGATATCTATATCTGTTCTCTCATAAGGAAATAGCCTATTTGAAGTTCATGAAGAGATATCCTTGAAAATGGAAGTTCTGGGGGCGCCTGGGTGGCGCAGTCGGTTAAGCGTCCGACTTCAGCCAGGTCACGATCTCGCGGTCCGTGAGTTCGAGCCCCGCATCAGGCTCTGGGCTGATGGCTCAGAGCCTGGAGCCTGTTTCCGATTCTGTGTCTCCCTCTCTCTCTGCCCCTTCCCCGTTCATGCTCTGTCTCTCTCTGTCCCAAAAATAAATAAACGTTGAAAAAAAAAAATTTAAAAAAAAAAAAGAAAATGGAAGTTCTACTTACTAGATTCTAAATTAAATATTAAATTGTTTTTAAAATTTTTTCCATATTCAGTTGAATGAATCTCTGCTGTACTATGCTTGTTTTTTAGTAATACATCTGCCATTCATATTAAGATTTTTAAAGTTGCTGTTTTATTACCAAGCATACTCAGATCTGAATTTGCATTCATATACTAGATGTGTACATACATATTATTTCAACAGTTCTGCTCAATATAATACTTACAGGTAAACACATTTTTGGTTAAAACAAAAATGATCTTTCATTTTTAATGTGACATAATTCTAACAGTTCTTAATGTCCAGTTATTATGAGTTTATATTTTAAATATAAGAATTAAAAGTAGCAAAAAATATAAAAGCTTGTTGTTTTGAGTAATTCTAATTAGTTAAACTTAAAAAAAAGTTTCACTGTAGTACAAACTAAAACATGGAGATAATCTTAGGATAGTATTGACTTTAGGGATTTAACCAGTCATCAAGCAAAGAGCCAAAACTATCAGTTATGCAAAAAAGACGGAGTTCAGATCTTTGGACCAGAGTTTATTTCCAAAGGTTTTAGAAGAAGAAAAACACAGAAAGTCTGACAACAGTACTGTGGGCAGAGCACAGTGTGTAGGAGCCTGTGTGTGTGTGTGTGTGTGCGTGTGTGTGTGTGTGTATGTAGGGGATCCAAGTGTAAAGAGGTCTCCCTTGTTGGGTGCAATCTCAAAGTTCCTGAGAGGAGCCTGGATATTCAGTAGGAGTTAAGTAAACTGCATACTCTGAAGCATGTTCAGAAATGCATTCTTTTTATCATTCTTGCTCAGAATTAAGGGTAAGGCACAGAGGTCTTGAGCCCATAGGAGGGGTTTCAAGAAATTCCTGATTAGATAATTTTACTGCAGGTGCTTTTTTGTAAAGGAGTAAATGCCTTAGACTGCCAATAATTACCTGGTGAGTTACCTATTTGGGGTAACCACATACTCAATTTCCTTTTCTTTTATTGCTTCATACCAAGAATCATCTAATTTCTCCCTTTATGGTAGAGGCTACTGAGAACAATTTTCCTTTAATTATAAGCATGCCATTGCTGACAAAAATCATCAGGATTCCTACTTTCAAAATCATCCTCTCTCTGGATAGAACTAATAGGAGTAAGTGTTGGTATTCAATTAATCTGATTTAATTTAATTTTTTAAATGTTTACTTATTTTTGAGAGGGGGAAGGAGCAGAGAGAGGGAGACGCAGAATCCAAAGCAGACTCCAGGCTCTGAGCTGTCAGCACAGAGCCTGATGGGGGCTTGAACTCATGAACTACAAAATCATGACCTGAGCTGAAGTCTGACACTTGACTGACTAAGCCACCTAGGCACCCTGGTGTTTAATTTTAAACAGTAGGCATAGGCCTGAGGCTTTCATTATAAGACTAGAGAGAGCTGATCCTGGGGTAGGCAGACCTGAAAAAGAATTGAACATCAAGGCTCCATCACAAACACAGTACTGCTCAGCTATGTGGTATGCCTCAGCAGGATAGCACCAGCACAGCCAGGGGCCTGGTGGTGAGTTAAAAGCAGGTTATTAACACAAGTTTTCTTGAGGTGTTTTGGTGTATATAAAATTTGGCGGGTTTTTTTTGTTTTTTTGTTTTTTTTTTAAGTCGTTTCCTATTTCATTCATGTTAAACAGTATAGTTAGGCACATCAACAGGGGCCATATCTGGTATGTGGCAAGGACAGGGGGCTGATGTGTGGCTGGAGCCAAACCCAACAGGTCTTAAAGAAGCTACTTAGAGTCCCAGCGGTGTGTCATTTACCTGGTTTGCGTTCATTTTAAAACTAGGAATTAATTCCCTTGTGACTTCTGATTTTTTCCTGTCACCAGGAGACAGGAAAGAGTGGTTAAGATGGAGTGACTGCTAAGTAGCATAGAGCTAAAATGTAAAGATCCATTCTGAAAAATCTGTGTTTTGATAGCTGAATTTAATTCATGTGCATTTAGTGAGATTGTTGATGCATCTGGATTTGTTGTTGCCATTGTAGTTCATATTTTTTTCTTTTGCTTCTGTGTTCTTTTTTTATTTCCTTGTGTTGACACTTTTTCTCTATTCTATTTTTATTCTTCCACTAGTTTGTAAATGTAGGTTATGATTCTGTCTTTAGTGATTTACCCTTACTTTTTAACATGCATTTATAAGTATATAAGATTATATATACTCATTATATATGCTCAATATTTTTTTGTTTCTGTCTGCATTCCAAACAGCTGGTTGACCTTAGGATGTCATCTTGCCTAGTAAACACCACCACCCTTCTTGCCAATTTGATTAGTGAAGTTTTAAAATAAAATCATATGCATGATTAGTTATTATTCTACAGATAATAGTTAAATTTACCAATCTTTAAAATAATTTCTATGCATATAGTTTTTGGTTTTGTGTATGTATCAAATTTGGCCCAAAGAAATCTTTGTTTTGGATATGAGGTCTATGTAGGTGGTGAATTCGCTTTGTCCTGGTGTCCATGAACATGCCTTCTTTTTGCTTTCAATCATAAATTATAGTTCAGATTGTTATAGGATTCTAGTAGACCTGTATTTTTCCCAGGACTTTGAAAATTATACTCCATTGGTTTCTGATATCTATTGTTGAATATGAGAAGTTTGCCATCAGTTTAATATTCTTTCCTTTGTAGGTAATCTATATAGGAAAAAAAAATCTCTTTATGTTTCATGTTCTGCAAATCCGACTATAATATCTTGTTGTGAATCTATCTTAATTTACTTGTTAGAAATTCAGAATGCACTTTTAATAAAAAGATGCATATTTCTTCAGTTATGAGATATTTTAACTCTTAACCCATGTACATTTCACTTCTCTATCTTGATGCTGATAATGCTCAAAACGACTTATGTTAGAAACTCAAATTTACCTACTCTAGAATTAATGCCATCTAATTTGTGATTTCAATCACTATGTATTTTTCATTTTTGGTTGTCTAATGGTTTCCAAGTAATATCTACCTGATCTTGATTGATTTCTTCCTATTTTTACTACCTGTTCTTTTTATAGAAAGTTATTAACGCATTTATCTCTCTGAGCATTCTTATAATACTTTGGTCCCCATCCTCCACAGAGGGCTTTTGTTCCCATGGACTTGATCAGAGGCACACCACCAACTTCACGATATGGAGCTTTGCAGCTATAAACTGCTTAGTGTCTTCCTACATTCCATAGGGATACTTAACTTGCTTTGAACCTGGTTATGTCATTTAGATCTTACATTTTTATATTTTATTCATCATTGCCATCTATTTCGAGCAGTGTGGGTGCCAACATAGTCTGAACTCGTGCTTTTTTCCTCCTCTTTTTAAACTTTTTTAAAAAAAATATAGTAAAAACATAAAATTTACCATCTTAACCATTTTTAAGTATACGTTACAGTCGTGTTAACTGTGCACACATTGTTGTGCAACAGACCTCTAGAAATTTTTCAACTTGCAAAACTGAAATTCTGTACCCATTATCAATAATTCCCCTTTTCCCCTTCCCCTCAGTCTCTGGCAAACACCTCTCTACTTTCAGTTTCTGAGTTTGACTGCTTTAGATACCTCATATAAGTGGAATCACATAATACTTGTCTTTTTGTGATTAACTTATTTCATTTAGTGTAATGTCTTCAAGGTTCATCCATGTTGTAGCATCTGAAAAGATTTCCTTTTTAATTGTTTGAGAAGCCTCCATACTGGCTCCCATAGCAGCTGCATCATTTTGCGTTCCTAACAAGTGGACAAAAGTTTCAATTTTTCCATATCCTTGCTAACTTTTATTTTTCCTCCCTCCCTCCTTTTTTCTCCTTCCCTCCCTCTCTCTCTGCCCCCCTTTCCGTCTCCTCTTCCTTCCCTCCCTCCCTTTCTTTCTTCCTCTAACTTCCTCTCTTTCTTTCTTTCTTTCTTTCTTTCTTTCTTTCTTTCTTTCTTTCTTTCTTTCTTTCTTTCTTTCTGGTAGTGGTCAACCTAACAGATACCAGGTGATATCTCACTGTAGTTTTGATTTGCATTTCCCTCGGATTAGTGATGTTAAGCACTTTTCATATACATGTTGGCCAGTTTTGGAGAAGTGTCTTTTTAAATCCTTTGCCCATTTAAAAAAAATAATGTTTATTTTTGGGAGCACAGAGCCTGACGTGGCACTTGAACTCATGAACCACAAGATCATGACCCAAGCCAAGTCACTTAACTGACTGAGCCACCCACGCACCCCTAAGTCCTTTGCCCATTTTTAAATGTGTTTTTTGGCTGCTGAGTTGTGAGAGTTCTTTATATATTCTGAACATTAACTTCTTATCAGATACATGGTTTGCAAATATTTTCTCCTATTCTGAAGGTGACTTTTTCACTTTGCTTTCTTTGTTGTGCAGTAACTTTGATGTAATCCCACTTGTCCATTTTTACTTTTATTGCCTATGAGTTTGGTTTCATACCCAATAAATCATTGCCAAATCAATCTTTTCTCCTGTGTTTTCTTCTAGGAACTTTACAAATTTAATATTACATTTAGGTTTTTAATCCATTTTGGGTTAATTCTTATATATAGCATAATGTAAGGGTTCAATTTTATGTATTTATTTTTTTGTATATAGGTACGCAGTTTTTCCAACACTATATGTTGAAGAGACTATCCTTTTCCCATTATGTAGTCTTAGCACCCTTGTCAGAGATCACTGGACTATGTATGTGAGAGTTTATTCCTGAGCTCTCTATTTTGTTTCATTCATATATATGTCTGTCTTTATGCTAGTACTACACTATTTTGATTACTATAGGCTTGTAATATATTTTAAAATCAGAAAGTGTGAATCCACCGCTTTTTTTTTAAATCAAGATTGTCTTGACTGTTTAGAATGCTGTGAGATTAGGATTTTTTTTCCTATTTCTGAAAAAAAAATGCTATTGGGATTTATGGAGATTACATTGAATCTGAAGGTTGTTTTGTGTAGTATGGACATTTTAGCGATATTAAATCTTCTAATCCATGACACAGATGTCTTTCCATTTATTTGTTCTTTCTTAACTTCTTTCAGCAGTGTTTTGTAGTTTTCAGTGTATAATTCTTTTGCCTCCTTGGTTTTTATTTATTGTGCCTTTTTGGAAGGAAGCCCCAAAATTTTTTAATGGCATTAGATGATACTTTTTGTAAAACTGAGTAAATAAAAGTTCTAGAAGGCATCACTTTCCCACACAAAAGAAGCTCACAAATGCTAGAAACTTCTGTTCCTGAAACACCTTCTTTAGTAGTTCAGGAAACACTGCTGTGTCACAATCTGTTGAGACAGATTTTCCTACAAATCTTACCTTATTCAGATGGTGCCTGTAATGTTAACATTTTTGTTATTTAACCGGTTATAACTGACTTGAATTTTAATAATGTTGATATTTCATTCTCTTCGAGGTTTACATGATTTTGAAAAATCTTGTAAAACAACCTAAAATTTCTCAAATTATCATAATGCTTAAAGGCATTTGTGTGGGAATGGGGGAGGGTTGCATTTTTTCATCATGCAGAGAAGGTATAGTCTGAATCTCCTCTTTCTACTCTTTTCTATAAATTTACTACAAGATTGGTATCTTTATATATTTAGAGTAGTTTGAACTGAGCCTTGCATGCATAAAAACAATTACAGATAAGCATTGTTTGATGTAAATTTCTAAGTCAGATTATTTTCAAACTGTGGTTAAAAATTGGCGATAACAGGGGCACCTGGGTGGCGCAGTCGGTTAAGCATCTGACTTCAGCTCAGGTCACGATCTCGGGGTCCGTGAGTTCGAGCCCCGCGTCAGGCTCTGGGCTGATGGCTCAGAGCCTGGAGCCTGCTTCCGATTCTGTGTCTCCCTCTCTCTCTGCCCCTCCCCAGTTCATGCTCTGTCTCTCTCTGTCCCAAAAATAAATAAACGTTAAAAAAAGTTTAAAAAAATTGGTGATAACATATTTTAGATTATTTTTATAGAATCATATGTGTAATAAAATATATAAAGGATAAAAGTAATACTACTATAGTTACATTGATGTTGCTATATTTGCCTTTGTTGTTGTTGTTGTTGTTGTTGTTGTTGTTCTGTGTCTATGTAATTCTTAACCTTCCTTGTAATTCAGTTCAGATCTTAACTGATATGTGACCTCTTTCCAGTACCTATATCGGTAAGAATTAGATGCTATTTCTGCTTTAATATCACAGTACTTATTGTCTATTTTTCTAGTGGGAAGGAATTATATCATAGTCATCTTTGCTACTTGGGCCATATATTTCTCCTAATCACAACATTGAGTACATTCTCTGATAAAGGAAAGCTCTCAATAAACATGTGGACTTTTAAAGAATTGCCTGTTCCAAGTATAGATGGAGAAACAGATGAATACTTAACTATGATTACATTGGTGATCTTACAGTCCACAGCACAAATGCTGCTTTGTCCTCAAAGTCAACCTCAATAAACCTAAAATTTATTCAATATATATTTATTGGAACTCTACCACATACTAGACATTATACTATGTAGTGAGCATATGCAAGAGGGTAAAAATAGGCAAGATCCTTGTCTTCCTAGAGTTTTAACTTATCATAATAATTACCTGTTGCAATAAGTTTGGGTCAACACAAAATTAGAGAATACAGTCTCTAAGATCTCCTTCACCTCTAACACCAATTGTCAAGTTTGGGTCTGGGGTAGTTTCCAATGCCACTTTCTGGTTTGATAATTTACTAGAAGGACTTTCAGAACTCACTGAAAACTATTATAAGTATTGTAATTGTGGTTCTTGTTTATTATAAGGGAATGATACAGGGAAGCCAAGGGAAGAAGTACATAGGGTAGAGTACATAGGTACACATACCATGCATACCAAATACGGAGTTTCTCTTATCTTCTTCCTGTAGAATCAGAATGTATTACTCTTCTGATATCAATATCTGGCAATACACAAGGAATACTGTCAGTCAGGAAACTCACCTGAGCCTTGGTGTTAAGAGTTTTTATTGGGACTACATTATGTAAGATTGATTGAATGATTGCCCATGTGGTTGACCTCAGGCTCCTGGTAGACTGATATGTTGCATGACTCAAAGTGCTAAACCTAAATCATATTGTTTCTCTCTGGCTAGCCTGAGGCCCTTAGGCAAATAAATATCAATTTTCAGAAGCCGAGGGCAAATGCCAGATATTTTTTGGATTAAAGGTTAAATTCTTTACCTGTATACACACCTATATAATTGAAGTCAATGCAATATTCTATTAATATATTCCTCTGACTTGGTCTCCAGTCCTACCCCATTATAAACTAAACATGTCCTCCCAAAATGCATGGGTTGAAGCTCTGATCCTCAATATGTTGGTATTAGGAGGTGAGGCTTTGGGGGGGTAATTAGGTTTAGATGATGGCATGAGGCTGGAGTACTCATAATGGTATTAGCATCTTAAAGGAAGAGGAAGAAAAACCAGAACTTTTTCTCTTTGTAAGCACACAAAGTTGACGTCAATACAATGAGACTGTAGCTGTCTGCAAGCCAGAAGGAGAGCCCTCACCAAGAACCAAATCCGACTGCACCTTGATCTTGGACTTCCCAGCTTCTGGAACTATGAAAAATAAATGTCTGCTGTTTAAGCCACCCAGTCTGTGGTATTTTGTTATAGCAGATAAGATACCTCACTTCTGCCTACGATCTACTTTTCTTTCTTCAGCTTGGAAGAAGAAAATGATGAAAGAAAAGAAAGTTATGAGAGTAACATCTGGTATATCATCATTTGGGAAGTAAAAACATAATTCAGTGCTTTGGACAATTTGGGAGCCCTGACATTTGAGTCTAGGAAATTGCACTTAGTAAGAATGCAGTTTGAATAGCTTGAAACATGTCTAGGACTTGTAACTAGGCTGAAAGTATTGGGTCTTTTTAAATGAATGGTTCAATGCACTTAGCACACACATCACTGGCATTTTAGTGATTGATAATAATTGAAATGTTTTAAAAAGGCTTGTTTTTCTGACTATAACCATTGTTTACTTAATAAACTTAAAATAATTATATTGATAATGTTCTGACCTTGTACCAGTGATCTCTAAAATCTAAATTATTTAGCTTATGAACTATTAAGATTTTTTTTCAACTAAGGGATTAATGAAGGTCAAATTATATAAACACAAATTGAATTGCTTAACACTGCCTTAATCCATATCAATTATATTTGAAACTAAATCAATGATAAAGTAACTGCTTTAGGTCAGTCTATGTTCTAATACATAACCAATATTGTAAGCTGTCACAAGAGTAGCTCTAACAGTGATAGTCATAGCGGCAGTATTAATAACTGTGCTGGTACAAATAATATAGTTTGCTTAGTTTTTGTTATTTTGTAGAGGCTTTTAGATTTATATGTAATTTGCACAGCAGCTCTGTGAAGGCCAGGAATGGACCATTAAATATAGATGAAAAGCTGCAGTTTAGGACGCTTGTTGACTTTAGTCCATCCTAGTGAGGAACAGAATGAAAACTTATTATCTAGGTCTTAACTCCAGAAATTATGAGATTTCCATAATACCATGATGCCCTTGGCCTTATATATAATCTATCATTACACTGTAGAATGTTTTCTCAATTTTTAACTGAGCTTTCAGATAAACAGTCTCATCTGGGCCTTGTAATGACTGTGATATTGCCACTGAAGGACAGAAGATACACTTGGGAAACAGCTTATGTGACTAAAATAAGGGTGCTCAGTACAAGGGAGGTAGGTCAAGAAAAGGAAATCCTAGTTCAGTGTTCATTCTTTAAATCAACATTGCTCATCTTGTTTGCTGTTGAAATTAAGGATGTGTCACTCTTTACTGTTACAACATGTCAAAATGATAATTATATTAAAATCAGAGCAGCCTATCACCTTGTTTGTGATGGCTTTTTGATAGGTATCAACAGCAATAGTGACAACGACAAGAATGAGAGAGAAATTTCTTAATGGACTCATGTCCTTTTGCACTATTTAGAATTACATGCCTAAATCTGGTGCTTCGGTAAGAGCAATCTCAAGATTGTGATAAGGTACTGACTTGACTAAGTCAAGAGTTATTGAGAAACATGGGAGGGGACTTTGAGGAAGAAGAAAAGGAGAAGACCAACATTAAAAGCTAAAAGGGGAGCATGATTTTATGCCCACAAAATGACAATAGGAGAAAAGCACTTTTTATTCTCGAATTTCTTTTGTTTCTCACTATAAACAGAATATCCCAATAAAACTTTTCTCAATTTCTGCAAAATAAAATTTCTACAAACATAGCTTGCATATTTTGCACCTTGATGGGACATTATCTGCATATTCCCTTTCTTCTTGTTAGAATTACTGTTTTTTGTGTCCTTTCTGTCTTATCAGAATTAAACCCCTTGAAGTTAGTGATTAGACCTAATATATATTAATACATTGTGTAGCACTGAGGACTGCAGTTTCCATGTAAGGCTATCTGTTAAAATCTTATTGAATCAGTTAATGGATGCAGTTCATGCAGTTTAATTCTGCAAATAATTCACTGGCCATCTGGTCTTAATGGTTTTTGTAATAATTGTGTTGATTTTGTCTCTATACAGTTTCTAGTTCAATTAACTGGTTCCACAGTGAATAGGCTATGATGGAACATGGAAAGTTTGCTAGAAGAGTCATTGCATGCTTCTATGCATTGAGCCTGGTATTGTGTTGTAGTTTTAAGAGCTGATCTTGTCATGTTTTCCTTTCTGTACCAAATACTGCTTATAAAGAAGGGGAAAAAAGATTGGCCAGGGCTTCTTCCTGGGAAGCAGTCTGGTCATTTCAGGTCATCTTTCAGTGGAAGATTTCCATTTTATGTTGAAAAGAAATGGCAGATTTTTTTACACAAAAATATGTAGAATGGGGGTACAAAATATTATCTACTCTAGAATTTGAATTTCCTCATCAACTGATTTCCTCATGGAATGTTCTGAAATATGAGACATATGCAGAACTATTTCTTGGAGCAGGTACTTTCTCTGAAAAGTCCTGAATATTTAAGAAAGAGGAAGAGAAGAAGAGAAGAGAAGAGAAGAAGAGAAGAGAAGAAGAGAAGAGAAAGAAGGAGTACCTTAGCCATTACTGCCAAATGAGTCATAGAGTTGAATGGCACCTGGATAGAAAGAAGTCAAAGACCAAATCACAAAGCCTTGTTTAGCAATTAATTTGTTAAATATTCAGTTTAGCACATTTACATTTTTTCTTCCATACACCTGTGATTTTCTTGAATTTTGTAACATTTATTTTTCATTTTAGGTTAGTTTCTGGCTATAGCACCTAGAAAAATTACTTATTTGCCTATTTTTTTACCCTCATATATATTAGTTAAGTGAACTGGGGTATTCTTTCCAATTAAAAAAAGAGAAAGAAAAGAAAAAGAAAAAGAAATATTCAATCCTGGCAGCCCAAGAATCTGGCAGCTGTTGCTTGCAAACATGTGACGTGATTTTTTGTGTTGTTGTTGGAATTAGGCTGTCTTTCTTTAGGAAGAATCAACAGGTCATTAGTTTTACTTTCAGTAAGGATTGAATAATGGTAAGCATCCATCTTTAACTTACTATATTTTCAATAGTAAGTGGTGTTGTTTTTATTATAAGAGTATAATGTCTGGAAAATATTAATACTTTAGCTCCAGGGCTAGCCTTAATTGTAAAAATTAGCATATATGTTTCTAATAACATTTTTCATTGAAAAATAAAAGTAGGATTAAGCTTCTAAGGCAGCACTAATGAAGACCTTTGGTTGAATCATTTGAAAATGATACTGAATTTTATATTTTCCCTTCTGCCTTGCTAGACCGACACGTATTCATTTATGCGAAATTCCTAGGTTGCATTCCTTTAGCCATTAGTGAATCAGTCAGTTTTAAGTAATATTTAAGAATGCAAGCTTTACTGAGAACACACTGAGGGTTGATGAGGAGTGGGAGGGAGGGGAGGGTGGGTGATGGGTATTGAGGAGGGCACCTTTTGGGATGAGCACTGGGTGTTGTATGGAAACCAATTTGACAATAAATTTCATATTAAAAAAAAAGAATGCAAGCTTTAGAAATAAAACTGGGTTTCGAGTCATAGTTCCATAACTTACTTTCTTTGTATCATTGGAGAAATTTCCTAACCTTCTAGGTGCAGTTTCCTTGTAAATTACCCAGTGCTCTCCTTCTGAGGAGTTATAGCTTTACTATGGCTTGCTGGGCCAGGCTGATTGCCAAAAGAGATGCTCTGTCATTATTAGTGCCCTCCCTTGCCTTTCCCTCTCAGAA
The DNA here is from genome assembly GCF_028749965.1 of Puma concolor. NCBI lineage: Eukaryota > Metazoa > Chordata > Mammalia > Carnivora > Felidae > Puma > Puma concolor. The sequence continues at coordinate 83,520,388 of NC_141675.1, read as the reverse complement.
ACCAGTGTGAGAATTAGTAATTTCATATGTAAATGTTTCTTAGTTTGTGATAAAAAAAATCATCAAAAGATATGGATCAATTTTTCTCCACCCCCAACCCTCCCATCCCCAGCATGAGGCAGTTTTTCAATTTTGGGGACCTTCCTTCTTTAAAATGTCTCCTTATTTAACTCGCTTAGAGGGAAATCTACATAAAATAGGACTATAGGCCATGATTTCTTCATACTTCAGGGATGAGAAAAGAAAAAGGCATGATGAGTGCTAAATGCAAAGGGAATATAAAAAGTCAATTTTCAACTGATTTGAATGGGAGAGAGATGTGGTGAAGCAGAGAAACAGAAGCCAGTCGTTCCTATGACCAGATCTGTAGTGTTGGCTTTTTGAACAGAGAGCTCTGAGAAAAAGAATATTAAAAAAAAAAAAAAAAAAAACACACACCACCACAACAAAACAGTGTGTTATGTAGCCAAATGGGAATAACAGCAGACAGGGACAGACCAAAGGGCTACATTTCGAGGAGACTTCAAGCCTACAGAGTACTGCATTTATGGTACACTAAAGTTTGTTTCTGTACCACTGAATTTTAAAATCTAGTAAACTGGAGAAGTTGTTTAGCTGCATGGAAATGTACATGTCAAAAATGACATATGTCAGCCACTTCTAACTGGAAAGAAAGAACTTTATTTTGAGGCTACTGAGAACATGAATCTCCCACGGGGTGACCATATGTCCTGGTTCATCCAGGAGAATTCCAGTTTATGCATGATGTCTTGGTGTAGTTATTGAGAGTAACTGTTTGACCCTCATAAAAGTCCCGGATTAGGATTTGGGATTAATTATGTAATAACACCCTACACATGGTCCTAAATATGACTCAGTGGGTCATCTGAAGTAACAGTGTAGGTGCAAAACCTGTGAGTAAAAAAGAAAGTGGCACAGAAAAATATAATGCATTTATCTGGAAAACACACTTTCCCAGAAATGCTAGCAATGTCCATAAACTATATCCAGTGATGAGTATAGAACTATGTCACATAATCACCCCTAGGTGCAGTGAGTGAAGGTAAATATCTGGGTTGTTGTTGTTGTTGTTGTTGTTGTTGTTGTTTTTAATTTTGAGCTATATACCTGGTCATATATATCAAAACAAGGTTCTGATAATATGAAGGGGAAAATAGATATCAGGTAGGCACTTGACAAATGCCAAACCTCTCCAGACTGAAAATCTAAATATATTTACTGCAAGACTTTAGAACGAGAGAGAGACAGAGACAGAGACAGAGACAGAGACCGAGTGAACAGATTAAAGAGGACATATACATGTGTCATCTCTTCATTAGGTCACCGAAGATATTTTGAATCACAATAAATATTATTTAAAATTTTTATGAACTACTACTAGGAAAGCTAAATATTGAACTCTAGAGACAAGAAGGAAGAGAGATTACTTGTAATTTTATTCAGGTCCAAATAGATTAGAACTCACCTGGGATTTGGAGACAGAAGCTTTCTGCGTATTCAATTTTCATGGCACATCGCTGGATATTTCCTCTGAAATTTATTTCTATAACTAGGGCAATGAGGGATTTGCATTATTATTTCAACTTCCATTCTTCTGTCTCATTTGATGGGAAAAGTCTCTCTCTCTCTCTCTCTCTCTCTCTCTCTCTTTCTCTCTGGAATGGTGAAAAGTCATGAGAGAACTGAAAGCCACCACCAAGGATATAGCATTACTTAGCAAAGGTGTGTTTGCCTATGGTTTCAATATAGCTGTTTCTCAAAATCCAGGGAACAGCAGTTTTTTTCCAAGCTCCCATTTCTCCAATATTTTATTACCTATTTATTTAAAGTTGGTAAAGTGGCACACATTGTCTTAGAGACTTGAGATGGAATGCAAAACACTTCCGCTGTAGTGGGGGAGCAAGACAGCATGTAAACACATAAATATGAAAATGTTCCATTCAGGATTAGTTTTATGAAAGAGAAATCTATTTCTGTAATAGAGAATAACAGAGGAAACTAATTTAGACAGGGTTGCCATATAAATGTCTTTAAGGAGATGATGTCTGGGGCGCCTGGGTGGCGCAGTCGGTTAAGCGTCCGACTTCAGCCAGGTCATGATCTCGCGGTCCGTGAGTTCGAGCCCCGCATCAGGCTCTGGGCTGATGGCTCAGAGCCTGGAGCCTGTTTCCGATTCTGTGTCTCCCTCTCTCTCTGCTCCTCCCCCGTTCATGCTCTGTCCCAAAAATAAATAAACGTTGAAAAAGGAGATGATGTTCAAGCTAAAATCTTTAAAGGAGGAAAAGAAAGAGAATAATGCACTACACCAGGGTAATAGCAATACTAGTAGAGGAAAAATAAGTGCAAAACAGTGATAGGAACAAAGTATTTGTAAACCTTACTGTTTCTATCTTATCCTTCTATCATAATTCTTGCATCTGAAGTGTGAATTTTAATGCATATTCGTTTTTATCTGCTTATCTATTTGATTTAAAATATTTTTACTTATGTGCTGAGTACTATTTTGGGTACTCTAGTTATGAAAGCAGAAAAAGACAGACACTGTGCTTTCACACTGTAATAAAAGAATGAAATTGTTAAGGGTCATAAAAGAAAAAAGCAGGTTGATAGAAACACAATGCATGTTATTTCTTGGTATTGTTTCTGCAGTTTTAATTTTACAGTTAACCCTCATCACGAATTTCTTTCTGTTATTTGTATCATCTTTGTATTTTAACTCTTTTTTTATGTAAAATCCAGGAATAAATTGTATATTTATTTTAAATTTGTATGCTATTTAATGAATGCTTTTCTCATTAATATTTCCAAGGGATTTTCAGGAACTTTCTTAGTTATTAAAAAAGATTTCATTGGCATCATCTAAGACCTTGAAGTCTATTAGTAGCATGTTGCCCGAAAATGTATATTTTAAACGCTCCATACCACATAGATCATAGACTTAAGTGTAAAAGCTAAAGCCACAAAACTTTTAGAAAAAAGCATAGAGCTAAATCTTCATGACCTTAGATTAAGTAGTAGTTTCATAGCTATGACACCAAAACATAGGAGACGAAAGAAAAATAGGTAAGTTTGTTTTCATCATAATTAAAAACATTTGGGCTCCAAGGACATAATCAAGAAAGTGAAAAGAAAACTCAGAGAAGGGCAGAAAGTTTGCAAGTCACATATATCTGGTAAGGAATGTGAATCTTGAATGTATAAAGAACTCTTACAACTAAAATAATAAAAAGGCAGCCAAATTAAAAGTGTGTAAAGGATCTGACTAGACATATTTCCAGAGAAAATATATGAATAGTCAAGAGCCTCATGGTAAGATGCTCAACACTCTAGCTATCAAGGATATATATGTTTAAGTCATAGAATATTTTTTTCCTCTTTTTGGCTCAGTTTAAAAATTGCAGATCAAAACCATAAGTACTCACCATGTCATACCCATTAGAATGTCTGTATTAAAAAATATAATAACAAGTGTAGACAAGGATATGGAAAAATTGGAACACTTATTTACTGCTAGTAGGAATGTAAAATGAGGCAGCCACTTGGGAAATAGTCTGGCAGGTTCTAAAAAGGTTAAACATAGAGTTACCATATGACCTAGCAATTCTGCTACTAGGTATATAGTAGAGAAATGAAACCATAGGTCTGCACAAAAACTTTTGTTCACTAATATTCATAGCAACATTATTCATAATATCCCCAAAGTGGAAACAATCCAAATGTCTATCAACTGAAGAATGGGTATCTAAATGAGTAATGGGTAATCTAGAGTTAATTGTGGCAATGGTTGTTCAACTCTGTGAATATAGTAAAATCCATTGAGTTATACACTTTAAATGGGTGAATGGTATATGAATCTTATCTCAATAGTGCTATTATGAAAAAAAAGCTAATTGTATTTAAAATGTCAATTTAATAATGATTTCATAGAAATTAAAAGTAAATAAGATCATTTCCCCCATAAAGGATTCAATACACATTAATTGAATTGTATATTTTATTTGTTTAAAGTAACACAAAGGTGTGAATTTCCTCACAATTGGAGAGGTGTGATACAATTATAACGCTCTGGTGTTGAAGCACATCATAGGAAGAGGAGGGAAACAGTAGAATCTGTGTTGTCATTGTGAAGCGGTGTTCTACAACTATAAACACCACTGAATTTGACCACAAAATACTAGCTATGAAAGAAGAGTTTTTATAATAAGATTAATATTTGCTGGGACTGGTGGTACTTGAATTTACATACTGAACTTGGACTTTAAAAAAAAATAAGTTTATTTAATTGAGAGAGAGTGTGAGTGGGGAAGGGGCAGAGAGAGAGAGAGAGAGAGAGAGAGAGAGAGAGAATCCCAAGCAGGCTCTGCACTGTCAGCATAGAGCCTGATGTGCGACTCCAACTCACGAACTTAGAGATCATATCCCGAGCTGAGATCAAGATTTGTACACTTAACCAACAGAGCCACCCAGTCGCCCATTTTTTAAAAATTTATTTATTTTGAGAGAGAGAGAGGGAGAGAGAGAATCCCAAGAAGGCTCCGTACCACCAGCACAGAGCTTGACTTGGGGCTTGATCCCATGAACTGTGAGATCATGACCTGAGCTGAAATCAAGAGTCAGACACTTAACCGACTGAGCCACCCAGGCGCTCCTTACTGAGCTTGTACCTTTAAATTATTATTGTCTCGGGGCTTTAAAACTTATACATATCTGTTTGTTAATAAGGTAGTACCTTTGGATAGGTATATGTTTAAATCACAGAATCTATTTTTTCTTTCTCTCTCTGACTCACTTTAAATATGTTTTGTGAGTTATTCTTGAACATTGTGTACCTTAAAATTGCATCTTGGGGCTATTTAATGGGAATAGGTATAGACATATATGCATCTATTTAGCAATGCACATTTTAGTTCCTTGCAGCACAGCATATTACTTCCTAGTACACATTTGGAAATTTCAAATTATGGTGCAGTTTTGAACATGAAAATTTAAAACAGGCTTTAACTGAAGTTTGAAGCTCATTAGAATATGTAAAGAAATATACATAAAGATATACTTTTTGGAATTAAATATTTATTTTTATTTTATGCATATTATGGTAGAATCACTCAAAGCTCATTTTCAAGAAACTAAAATAGCATACAGTTGAGGGGCATCATGTATCTTTTGTTCTGTTTAGCTTGTTTTACCTTCGTCATTTTTAGTTATAATAAGCACATCTCAAGTCATAATAGAAGCCTATTTCATGAAGCATGGCTGTTAATCCAGCTATTATCTCATGGAATTGTCACAATTATGTTACTATCACTCTTTTGTGTTCATTACAGCATTCATTATGTCTGTCTTCAAGGCCAGTGGCTGGGTCAATCAATGTTACTTTCACTCAGTGAATTGGATAAGATTTCATTTTCAAAAGATTTACCATTTTAAATATCCTACATCTAGTTAGCCTTGTATAGTTTAATTCAAGCCATCTGAAAATTAAAAAAAAAAAAGAACAAAAATAGAAATGCTTTAAAACAAATCCTGAGATGCGTTAAGAGTTTTAAGAGGGGGCGCCTGGGTGGCGCAGTCGGTTAAGCGTCCGACTTCAGCCAGGTCACGATCTCGCGGTCTGTGAGTTCGAGCCCCGCATCAGGCTCTGGGCTGATGGCTCAGAGCCTGGAGCCTGTTTCCGATTCTGTGTCTCCATCTCTCTCTGCCCCTCCCCTGTTCATGCTCTGTCTCTCTCTGTCCCAAAAATAAATAAACGTTGAAAAAAAAAAAAATTAAAAAAAAAAAAAAAGAGTTTTAAGAGAGTTGAAAACTTTCAATATAGTTTAGACTAAAATAACATTTGGTAATTGATTCCTTGTATAGTCATTCAGTCTCTGCTTGAACCACCCCTAAAGACTTCTCATGCTGTGGTAGAGCAGTCTGGTGTAGTGTGAACAGTGTTTGGAATCAGTCACACTTAAGTTGTAATTTCTTTCTTGCCGCTGCTTGACTTTAGGTGATTTACTTAATGAGTCCTCTTTATTATGTTTTTTTTTTTTAATCTAGTGCACTATATCTACCTTATGGTTTGTTGGAGGAATTTAAAAATAATAGGTAATACTCTCAGATCACCCAATAAATGTAGTATTCTCTTCCTCCCCCTCCATAAAATGTCAAGAAACTTGGCAAGGTACAAGATATTGCAGAGTAGTATATATATTTTTCATTTGAAAATGTATTGTTTATCTGTTTTGATAGTAGTGGAAATATAGTGATGTGTGTACGAATGTTCATCCTTGTGCTTTCTTGTACTTTCTGCTCTCTCATTTCTTCCAAATCATTCCTGCAAACTCGGGAAGGGGCCTTATTTCGCCCCATTTTTTATTTCATCATCCTTAAGGTAAACTGGCCACTTGATGCCTTCCAAATTCTAGTAACTTCAGTGAATTCTAGTAACTTGCACTATCAAACCCAGAGTTCTGTGCTTGGCCTTCAAAGATCTTCAACCATTTGACCCCAACATAACTCTCTTGCTTCATCTACATTTTCATCTCTGTCTATAACATGTTTTCCTTTCCTTTCTTTCTTTTTTTTTTCTTTTCTTCTAGAGTCATTTCCTATATCTCACCTTTGCATACACTCAGTTCTAATGCCTATTTCTTCTAGTTTTGCTTATTAATCTCCCATTTCTTCTGTAAGAGCCAGGATACCTCCACCATGTTGAAACTGAAGAACTCAATTCTGCCTTAATTTATCCTTTTATAGTATGTTGTTTGTACCTTTTACAGCTCTTTATTCTGCCTTATGTTTGGTTTGTACTTTTGTCCCCAGAACTACATGACTGGCATCTTGAAGGCAAAGTCTGTGTCTGATTTATTCTTGCATTTCTATCTACCGGTTTCCTGAAAACTCTCCTACCCACTGCTCACCCAACACCTCCGCAGAGGTGATAGATGTCTGTCACCACAGTTACTTTCACTTCCAGTGTTCTTCAAACACATGGAAAAGCTTTGGAGCCTGACCGAAGTCACTCTTGAAACCGTATCAAACTGAATATGTGGGATTTAATCTTAATAGGAGGGCTACAAGCTATGGTTTGTTTTGGTTTTTCCCCCATGGTCTACATTACAGAGGCAGGCTTTCTTTCCATTAGCAGCTATACTGTGCTTTTCTTTTTATCCTCTTCTTTTACCCTTTGTATATTATTTTTTATAATCTATTTTACATATTTATGGATTACACTTTTGCTTTAAAATGATGCGATACCCAGAAATAGAGTTATTTGCTTCATGGTGAATTGAAGGTGATTCTTCAATTTATAAAATTAAGCAGTATTTCTATAACTTAAAGATAATATTTACATTATATTTTATGGATTACAAATCATGTTTGCATCCATTATTTTATTTGATTCTTACCCCGTGAAGTAGGCAAAGGCAAGGAAAATTGTGCTTATTTTATGGATTAGAAAGTGGCAGTGTGGGGTCTTAAGGGATTTAACTAATGTCACAAGCTGGTGCCAGACCTTGAAATAATTTTTCCATGCCCATTTTAAGACATTTTCCATTGTATCATGCTGGAATATTTAAAATGCACATAGTCTGATCTCTCAAAGTGATTTATCTGCAGTTTTCTCATAATGCTTTATCGAGTAAAATGATTTGCTATAGGTTTAATGTTTTAAAGGGCCTTACTTGGTTTGAACTTTTCTTTGATATTTTCAGTTGTCTGTTTTGCCATTAGATCTGCCAGTTTTCCTTAACATCCAACTTGGTTTACCATCATTTCAGTTTTGAGTGTTCTAATGATGTAAGAGGTAATATGTTATCGGGACAGTTGCAAATAGGTTTCTGAATTTTTTCAGAGTTTACCTGTATACCATTTTCTGAGTTTACCTGTATGCCTGATTTTTAATGTGGATGTAACAACAGTATGGGGTATGGATTTTACTCTTGAAAGTTTTTAATGGTGTCTGCTAATTAATCATCCCAATCATAATTGAGCATTATAATTATAATCTGAAATAGAAATATGGAGTTTAGGGTAGTAGATTATTAAAATATCTTTCTTAAGATTTCTTAACTGCATTTCTTGGTCCTCATTCTGAAATCTATATTTGTAATAAACAGGCTATGTTTTTTGGTTTCTTATTTTTTATTTTATTTTAATTTTTTTTTTTTTTGAAAGAGAGAGAGAGCAGGGAAGGGGAAGAGGGAGATCCCACGAGCCTGGGATCATGACCTGAGCCAAAATCAAGAGTCAGATGCTCAACTGACTGAGCCACCCAGGCGCCCCTGGTGTCTTCTTTTTTTTACAAAATGAAGCGACACAGGCAAAGTCCTTACTATCTAAGATGTATTGACTGAGAATGGAAAATGGAGTTGTGCAGCCCTTCAGTCTCAGATGAAAAATGCCGAGGGAAGTAATTGGTCACATTCCAAGCTCTTTTCAGAGACTGATCCAGTAGTCCAAAATGGAAAATGAAGTCTAAAAAAAAAAAAATTCCCCAAAGAGGCATGATTCATCTTGTGAGGCAGTAAATATAACTTTTTGAACACTGTTATTTATTTGACTACTTCACTGGAATCCAAGTGTACCTATCTCTGTAAATCAGCTTCTCAAAAACTCTTGAAGCCCAGCCCAAATGCTTCCCCTGACAACCAGCTGTTTATTGTTGTCATTGTTTTAATTCTCCTTGTATTGTGAGATCTTTGAATTCTACCAGTTCTCTCTCTGCTGTCAAGCACTGTGCCCAGTCTGGCCTTATTTTTTGGACCTATAGTTAATAAAAGTGATCATAGAGGACAATTAGACTAAATCAGTGGCATTTTTTTCTAATATTTACCAAAATTAGAATCTCTGCTGAAACATCTCTAAGATTGAGGGCTTTATTACCTAGAATTGTACACAGGGGATGGTTGTTAGGATCATCTTCTTTTCATTGTGCCTTTTTGGGTCCTAATTCTTGCACCTGGAGTTACTGGGCATATATATTAGTTGCCTAGCAGTACTTGGTACATGGTTCCTGTTCCAATGCTGGTGACTGTCATGAAGATCAACTGAGATTTTCTATCTCTATGTGTATTCCATTCCTATCTCAGTCATTATCCATATCCACATCTGTGTATACTTACCTTCCATTGAACAGAATGATGCTGGACACATAGTAAGGGCCTTAAAAGTGGTTTTTAAAGAAATTATTATTTATGTCTCACATGACACATTTTCAACCATATGTTGAACACATTTAAATACTGTAGGAAGCCATCGTGGTTTCCGTGAGAACATTCACCAGTTTCAGTTCTTTTGCAAAGTAATAAATATTATTAAATAAATTAACAAATAAGCAATAGGATCATTAAAATTTGTAAATTGAAAGAAACTGAAAAATCATTTGGTTCAACCTCTTTCTCTCTCTGTCTCTCTTTTTCTTCTGAGTAGAAAATAGAACTCTAGACCTGGATTGTTTTCATCCCTTCATGATGTAGAGCTCACTCTATCATTTTTATATCTCCTAAAATGTGATATTATAATCTGTACAGGTAATGTTATATTAGTTTCTGCTTTGCGATAGCCCTTTCTGAATACCAGTTGACTCTCTGGGGTCACCAAGAAACTCTTTATAGTAAGTATGTATTAGTAGCAATACAGGGCTGGGGAATTATAATTCATTCACTCGCCACTTAGAAATATGTGATTAAGAAATTCTCTCATATTACTTTTGTGTAAAAAAACATTTATTGATTTTCCCCCAAAGTTTTTATGATTATTCTGGTGATTTCCCCCAACACTAGCTTATCTGATTTTCTGATATAAAATAGAATTACAGAGGGGCACCTGGGTGTCTCAGTCAGCTGAGCATCCAACTCTCGATTTTGGCTCTGGTCATGATCTCAGGTTCGTGGGATCAAGCCTGCATTGGGCTCTGTGCTGACAGTGGAGCCTGTTTGGGATTCTCTCTCTCCCTCTCTGTCCGCCCCTTCCCTACTCTCTCTCTCCCTGTCTCTCTCTCTCAAAATAAATAAATACACTTTAAAAATAAATAATAAAATAAAATAAACCTACAAAAATAATGTTTTTTCTTTGGCTTTATACTTAACACGGTAATAGCCTTGGTCTTTGTTATGTTTCAATAGGTGGCCTGAACTAGATCATAAGCTGAATCTATGCTAAGCGCAGCCATACATAGTGTAGGGGAACCAAGATGGAGTTCCTGGCAGAATTCTCATTATTTGTACTTTTACTTCTGTTTGGTAGTCTTTTCTGTAAGTCCCAAAGGAATTTTATGCTATTACAAAAGGTTTTCCCTCACTGACGTTGACTCTTCGGCTCTTCTTAGAGGTGCATTTTGCCTCTGCTATTTCTTTTCCCCAATGTGGGCCCAACCTTCTTTCAATTGAGGTCGCTTTGTTTCCTGTGATAGTACATTCCAAACATATCCCTACTTTATATTCTCACTAGTTCTACTTATCATCAAAGCCTTTTGATAGCCCAATCTGTATGCAATTCTTCTAACATATATCTACCAAAGGTCTTTTTCTAAAATGTCTCATTCTCTGCTTACACAGAGAATACTTCCTTGGCCAAATTTTTGATGTTCAGTGCGATGCCTCTCAGAAAAAATGTTGCCCTTTCTCCATCATTGGGGAATCAGAACCTCTAACTCCTCTCAGTCAGAGGTTGAGGCACATTTTTAATATACCTGACAGAGATGGTGGCAGTCAGTAGATTAAGGCTTCTCTAATGGATAAATTTGTGCAAGAGTTCCCAACTTATTTTTCCCCTGACATCTGATAGAGGTCATATAAACTAAAAGTCATCCAGAAAATATTTGACTGTGCATTTTTGCTCATTGTTTTTATGTATGTTCAAGGAATTTTCATGTCTGTAGTGTCATTGGATCTACATAAAAACCTGAGAGATTGATTAGGCCAGTGTATTTATCACTATATTAGAAATATAGTAAGTTGCTCAAAGGTGGTAGGAATCACTAATGCCAATGTCTGAGCTAAGATTTTCATGTCAAGCCTCCTTCTTTCCCTTATTTGAAAAATGAATGTTCCGTTGCTTGTAGTCATGTGGGATTTCTATTTAAGAATTTTATGTATTTGTTTATTTTTTGAGACCAGAGTATTGATTATAGTGTATGTCTGGAAGGGTGAGTGCTGTGCTTTGAAGAGCTGAGAGCTGGGAATAGTCTGCTGGGAGGTGGAGTAGGAGGGCGACAGAGAAGGGCAACTCAACCTGTATCTCTGGGAAAGAAAACAAAAACAAACAAAAGAATCCTATCTCTGCTTAAAAATTTACTTTTTATATTTAGCCCTTTAAGTTTGTATGAGAACACTGTTAAATTTTCAGTTTTCTTTGGTGTCCTCGAATGGTGCGTATCATCCCAGGCATGAAGAGATGGTGTAACAAGAGTGGCAGTAGGAAACCATGAGTTGCACTCTGTGTAAAAATCGACCCAAGGATTTTATTTAAAGTAGTTGAACATCTTTGAGATTTGTGACTGTGCGTCTGTACTCTTCTTTTTTTCTTCCATTTCCATCCTTCATTCCTCCTTCCTCTTCTCCCCATTTTCCATCCTTTTCTTTTTTTCTCTCTGTTTATCTCACTTTTATGCCCGCAATCCATCATTTTTTTGGATATATTTATTTAGTGGTCTTTCACTGAACATGTGCTATATACAAAGTGAGCTGGATGCTTTGGATGTGTGTAATACAAAGGATATAAAACTGGAGGGGCGCCTGGGTGGCTCAGTCGGCTGGGCATCTGACTTCAGCTCAGGTCACGATCTCACGGTTTGTAAGTTCAAGCCCTGTGTCGGGCTCTGTGCTGGCATCTCAGAGCCTGGAGTCTGCCTCAGATTTTGTGGCTCCCTCTCTGTCTGCCCCTCCCCCATTCGCACTCTGTCTCTCTCTCTCAAAAAATAAACATTAAAAAAATTAAAAAAAAAAAACTTGTGCTTTCACAAGAGCTTAGAGTCAAACAGGGTAAGTGGATGGTACAAAAATGAAGGCATTCAAGTTCATTTCTGCCAATGTCCCAGGTATGGAATAAGGAATATCTCAGTTATTCAAAGTGGAATATGGCATTTTGGATTGGAGAGGATGTTCTTGTCCTGGACATGTAGTTCAAATCAGTAAGTCCTGGTGATTTGCATCCAGGAAAATACTGGCCATTGTAACCTGTTCCAAACTGTATAAAAGATTCTATTATCGTATCACATAAAGCATGGTGTTTGTGATTATATATATATATATATATATATATATATATGTGTGTGTGTGTGTGTGTGTGTGTATCTTCAATATTAAAAATTATCATGTACAAATAAAGTTGAGTGTGAAATGAGAAACTAGCTATCCTAGGTCCCTTAATAAAAGTCTTCTTTCCCTTCCCTCCTATGCAAAAGAGCAAATTGCTAGTAAGATAAAAAAGATACTCTGTTTAGAAAGAACTATGAGGAACTATGCACTTAGGAGGGCTGCCTAATCAAACATACAACTATGCCATATTTGCATTTATCTATGGAGAGCGAAGGAGGGTAGTGAATTCAGGGAATGATGGAGAAGTTACATGAGAAGCAGACAAGTGAAAGTAGTCAGTGCTTAATGCCAATAAGGAATGTAGGCAGCTTGAGGATAAGTGTTCAAAAGCCATGGAGGGTTAAGAGATTACTATGCATGATCCCTTCCATATGTGTGTTTTGGTTCTATGTCCCATTGCTTTGGGGCCATTTAGTAGGAATAATAGCTTTATCCAATTTAACAACCCCTCAAGTTCTCATGCTATTAAATGATGAATGAAAATCATGTTAATTGTTGTAGTAGTTAACATTTTTGAATGCTTACTACATGTTTGGAATTTATAGATTTATTCACTCAATCTTCACAGCAATTGCCTAAATTATGTACTAGCACTATTTTCCTTGGACAGGTGAGGAAATAAAGATGAAGGGATATATCCCAGGTTACTCAACTGGGAGATGAAGCTCTTAACTATATTAAATACTGATTCTCTAATAATACGAAAATGTCAGGTAATATTTATTTCCATGGTGCTTGGTAGTTTCAAAGAACTCTGACATCCACCACTATTTACAATTCACACAACACTCCCATGAGGTATGATAAGTCAGGTTATTTATCCCTTTTTGACAGATGAAAACATTAAGGCTTGGGGAAACTATCGTGCCTAAAAACATATGGGTAGTAAGTGATAAAACTGACACTCCCCTTCAGGTCTGTCTACCCCAAGGCCTAAGTAGAATCCACTGTACTCTGCTATCTGTTCATAATCTAGACTTACATAGACATGTCTAATTTTAGGTAGACTTCCAATCCAGTCGGCTAAAATCTAATAGTTTCTGCTGCTTGGGGATGTACATTTTCGTCTCTTAGTAATTATCTTACGCATTATGCAATCTTCACTGGAGTTGCCAGATAAATGAGATGTCACTGCACTTAGCAAGGATCACTGCTGCCGGCTCTCTATTGGTTTTATCTGTTGCTAGGAGGAGTTGCTGTCTCTCAGCAGCTGCCAGCCAGGCAGGCATTTCAGAGTGGAACTGAGCCCAGGTTGACAGTAGCTGGAAAAGGAACGTGTCCTAACCTGGCAAGGACATCCTTCAAGTCGATGTTTTTGTCAACTTGGCTGACAGGATCCCTGATTTTGATGCATTTCATTGCTTTTCACAAAGCCCATTTTTGTCCTTTTTCCTTTTTCCTTTGCTTAAATTTGTTTAGTTGCTGACAGACCATATTCATGCACCTTACAAAAGAAAAGTAAATTCCAATTAACATCTGAAATGCAGAAGAATTTGGTTCCAACTCTAGTGGGAGAGTGATATATTGTTTGATTAAAAGAAGTAAGAGCTATTTCTTCTAAATAAGGGTACACATAGTTTTTCTGGCAATTACAAAAAAGGGAGTTTAAAATGTTCCCTTTAGGATTCTGATGAAAGAATGAGAATCCTTCAATTTGGATGGCTTCCCATGTTTAAAATCCCATTTATCTGCCACATGACTGAAGTAGATGCTGGGAAAGGAAGGGCATTCTGTTCATTTTTCCTCTCCTTGCCTTTATATATCATGATCTGTCTGCCTGGAATGTTCTTCACCCTTCTTCACACCTTGAGGTCAGGCTCAAATGCAAGACTTGTGACAAAACTTTCCACATGGACCTCTATCACCCCTACGTCTCACTCCTTTCTTTGTGTCCTCAAAATGCTTCACTTATATTCCTATTTTGGGACTTCTGATAGTACACCATCTTTTTAGTCTTTATTTTCTACATGAAAATGTTTTAAATTCTTAGCACCTAGCTCTGTGCCTGATCCTAGAGGACAGCCCTCCTTTCACCCCAACACCAGTTCCTAGGTGACTGGTTAGTGTACATCATAAAACATTATTCTCTTCAGTTTTCAGATGGCTCACTTCAAGTTCAAGCGCCCTCAAAAGCCAAGCTTACAGGAAAATTATCTACCTATCCATCCATCCTTCTATCCATCCATCTATATCTTTGATCCCTGAAATATATTAACAGCCTTCAATGATACCCACACTTGGAGGAATTTGAGCAGTCTCTAATTACAGACTCTGGGAAATGGAGCACAGACTGTTTGAACTGGAAGGTGCATCAATTGGCCCATATGCTCTTTGGCAGATGTGGAAAAGAAAGCCCACAGAAGAGATGTGACTTGCCCAAGGCCACCACCCAGAGGGCTGGTGGCTGAGCTGTGTTTCCCTTCCTAGTGAGCATTCTATTAGTTGTTTCTCCCTCCCTCCCATGCAATTGTTCTACAAAGCAAGTTTTGCGCTTCATTACTTTTGTGTTTTCCTTAGCACTTTCAGAGTTGTCCATTTTGGATCCTCAGTAAATATTGAAATGAAATAAGGTTTCTCTTATTCTCTTCATCACCGTCTCATATTCCCTTCAATATAAAGGGTATGAAAGAGAAAACTTAGCTCTGATTTGGAGACTAAAAAAAAGAAGAATTTGCCCAGTTTCCAACAAAAGATCAGGACGTGAAGTTTTGCCTCTACTTCCATATTTCTTTTCCCGTGCCCTTCCGTAGCTGTCTTCTAATTTCTTACTCTCTTTTCCTCTTCTTAAAATGCAGAATCTACCCTTTTCCATTAGGTTGAAAAGAGTAATAATTAAAAATAGCAAGTAGCATGAGTCTCTTTCTCTTTCATGAATTCTTCCCCTTCCCTGGGACACTGCTCCCTCCTCTCTGCCTGGCCAAATTTTCCTCGTCTTCCAGGTCACAGCTTCAGTTTCACTCACAACCATGCTACATGAGGCCCTCTTTGCCACAGTATTTTTTTTCCTCCATAGTACTTGTGATCATTTTTAAGTTTTAGGTTTTTATGTGTTTGTTTTATTTAATGTCTGCCTCTCCAACTGGACTGCAAGTTCTACAAAGCCAGAGACCATTTGTAGTGTTTTACACCATTGGATATCCATATCTGGGCACATGGTACCTGATACATAATAGGTGCTCAAAATATATTTATTTAATACATGAATGGATTAATTATTATTAGTTCTTGTCTGTCTTTGCCTACTGATGTTTTAGTGGGACACTGCACCTTTAAGGCCCTACCTGCAAGATAAAGAGAGCACTCACTTCCCTGAGGCTTGCCTTAGAATGATTCCACTCTATGCCCAGTTCTAATCTGTTCCCTTCTATTTTTTTAATATTTATTTATTTATTTAGAGAGAAAGCACAAGCAGGGGAAGGGCAGAGAGAGACAGGGAGACAGAGTCCCATGCAGGTTTCATGCTCTCAGTGCAGAGCCCAGCTGGGGCTCCATCTCATGAACCGTGAGGTCATGACCTGAGCTGAAATCAAGAGTCAGATGCTTACCCAACTGAGCCACCCAGGTGCCTCTGCTCCCTTCCTAATATCACATACTCCTTTATTTTTTCCCTTAGTTTTTTCGTTTGTTTTTTTTTTTTCCACAGTGAAATTTTAGATCTCTGTTTCTTTAGACTTTTAATATGGATGATAATTTCTTCCTTCATTTTGGCCTAATGCATTTGGCATGCTCTCATATTAACTGATTTCTGGATAACTTGTAGATATTCTTAACCTTTTCATGCTATGGATTATCTTGGTAGTCATGTGACTGGATTCCTCTTTCAGAGTAATAATTTTTAATGCATAAAATAGAAAATACATAAGATTTTAAAAACCAATTTTATTGAAATATAGTCATCTACAACTCTCACTTCTCATGACTTCCCTAGAAAAGACCTGGTTTGACCCAAATTGACTGGCCCCAGGCACAGTTGGAAGGTGGGAAGGTTGGTTTTCCATGATTGTGATGTTGGGTAAACTTGGGCATCTGTGTTTATGGTAAAAACTGAGGTAAACTGTTAAGGTGTCTTTCACACAACTCGCTTATTAAACTTTTACCTTAATAATTAGCTTCAATAAAAGATACGTCATAGGAAATATGCAAATTGGGTTTAAAGTCAGTTTCACATGTGCATCTGTTGACATTTAAAGTGGATCATTATAACCCCACAAGTACAATTGGTGGCAGAGCTGGAAGGAGAGCTGCCGTGTGATAGCGTACATAAGATTTTCTAACTCCAGACACTCAGTTTGCAGGTGCTGATTGCAGTGGTTCTGGCAACTTCTTGAGCCAGTCCTGAAGTAGCAGAGAGGTTCGCCTGTGTTCCCCTAGAAACTCCCCTAGAGTTTCCATTGGCTTTTGTGACACATGAACACAAATCAGAGAGGCAATGGACCTCAATAGGACAGGTAGCTCAATGTGTGCATGAAAGAAAAATAAAGAGCATAAACACCTAAGCCAGGTTTGAGATTCTGAAATGAAATTAAGTCCTCCCCATAAAGAAATATCCAACACAATCAATATATCTGTGGCACATTGGAGAGCGCCTTAGTCTCAGAGCTGGAAGAGTTGAATTCAAATACTGACTCAATGCTTTATGCCTTGCACCTTGAGCAAAGGGCTGTATTTAAAACTTCATGGGACATTCCAGTCATTCTCATTGTCTAGACTCTCTCTCTTCAGATTTTATACTTATCTAGGGAATGCTTAATTTAATAAGCCTTTTTTAAAAAGGCCTATTTATTTATTTTGAGAAAGAGAGTGAGTGGAGGAGGGGCAGAGAGAGAGAGAAAGCGAAAGAATCCCAAGCAAGCTCTGTGCTGTCAGCACAGAGCCCAACTGCAGGGCTCTATGTCACAAACCGTGAAAGCACAACCTGAGCCAAAATCGAGAGTCGGATGCTTAACTGACTGAGCCACCCAGACACCCCTAATAAGCCTTTATTGAACATTTACAGTGTATTGACACCATTGAGACCTTGGTGTAGTACGGACTACACCATATCCTGCATAATGCCTAGAGCAAAATTAAGCATAGAATGTGTACTTGAGGAATTTGTGTAGACTTATTACATGTTTGCATATAAGTAATAAGGTTGTCCTATACCTATTCTTTCAGCCTTATATTCAAAGGAGTACTAAATTTCTCCATTTTTTTATATAATATATATTAGAAGGAGAAACGATCTTAGGAATATTTAAAATATATGAAAGAGCAAGCTGTATCTTCAAGCACTATAGAAGCATACATTTACATGCAACCAATCTGTATGGTGATCATAAGCCATTCTCATGCCGAGTTTCTCAGCTACATGAGTCCACTTTGAATTTACAGGGTGTGGTAAAAGTGATTTTATTTTAGCTACAAATCTCCTCATATTGATGGAAACAGAAAATCTGCTCCTAGATCTCAGCCTCCCCTCAGTTGGCTGATCTCCTCCAATTGCTTCTGCCCATTGAAGCCAAGCTCATCCAAAATGCAGTTACCTCTTTGGTGAAGTGAAGTGTTTTGAATCCTCACCAAGTATAAATGTTTATTCCTTCTTTTGTGCTCCCATCCCCCCCCCCCCCACTGTGGTCCTGAATCATCTTCATTTTTCATTTCCTGTCTCTGTTTAATTATAAACTCCCTGAGGAAAAAAAATGGCAGATTTATTTTTTCTCCTTTTTGCTAAATCATCTAATTTAGTACCTTACAAGTAGTGGTGTTCAATATATAATAGTTGAGTCATGAATGTATGGATAAGTGGGTGAACAAAGTTGAAAGAACTTTGAATTTGTTAATTCAATGAAGATTCTTGGAATGAGCACTAAGCTGTCGTGTGCCATGCATTCTGTTCAGTCTTGGGTGTAAGTGAGGAACTTTTATCTACTGCCATAGCACTGGTTGTCTAAGTTATAGTAATGCTTAAACATGAATTCTTGATGTTAAAGAACATATATTGAGTAGTGTAGGGATGCTACTACCATTTTTGAGAACATATGGAAAAAATCTGTGGCTCTTAAAAATTTAACACTCTTTGAAATAAAGAAGTGAACTTTTGAGAAATATAGTAGGCATAAAGAATACAGTGTGATTCTGCTATCGGTGCCTAAAAAATATTAGGCACATATGAATCATATCAAAACAGCACTGCCGATTTGGGGGATGCTAGAGATTCTATTTTAGTCTGAAACTGACTCCTTTATGGTTTCATCCAAAACATTTCTTGCTTGAAATCCTCTGTTTTATAATCTAGTTTTCCTTATCCCTCCCGCCCCCTTGCAAATGAGTATTCTGAGGATTAATTATTGCAAAGCACTTTGCAAATGAAAGGCCTATATAAATTCTAAGTGGTGCTGTTTCATTGTAGGTGATGTGCCAGTGAAATATTGACAAAAGCCCCCCTTTGCTAAAGCCTGCATTGAGATATTAAGCTCCTGCTGTAGAACAGTACCTCTGGGGAAGCTTATACATTCTTTTCTTTAGATACGTGAATTGGCAATTAAAAATAATTATATTGCGGTACCCCATGTGATGCCAGTTAAGAAGTCTTTACTGAACAACATGGGATGTGGTCTTTGAGTTTCAATTACCAAAGAATACACTTTTCTCTTCCCTCCACAAACAAGGTATTGCGTCTGAAACAGTCTAGCGGTCCAAAATACTGCTTATTTTTTCTTTCCTTTTTAAAATTCTTGTTTTATAGCATGTTTTCAGAAAAGTGAATGAAACATTTCAGGCCTATTTGTGGACTGTGACTCAGATTGCAGGAGAATTCTAGCTACATAGGTTTCTTTATTTTTTTCTTTAAAGCAGGCATACCTGTACATTGAATTTGGTAATGTAATTCTGCTTGATCATGTGTGCTGGAAGAAGCGGTAGTAAAAGGTTAGCAATACTCTTAAAAAAAAAAAAACAGATTAGCAATATCCTTGCTGTTCCAAAAAGAAGCCTAGATAACTAAACTTACACAGAGCAATTTGAAAGAAGTTTGACTATCTTGTTTTGGGTCATTCTGCTGACTACCTGGAATTTTTTTTCTATTTGTCAACTTGTATGTAAGCCTGTGTTCTCTGGGTTTGGGCTAAAAGGGGTTCAGGAATCATGATACCCATGCAAATGGGATAAGAGGATTAGATCTTACCACTCCAATACTCCATCATATTCTCTTCTGAATGTAGGGTTAAGACTTTAAAAATCTTTTGTTTTCAGATTTGAAAGTATCAAATTTGCATAAAATTGTTTAAGGGATTGTGAAAGCTTCATACAAAATTATAGATGACTTGTGTGTGCTAGGTTTGTAAAGAGCAATTATTTCATTCATTATAAAGGCATAATACTGGTCTCTCTCTCTCTTTATATATATATATATATGTATATATATATATATATATATATAAAACATTAAGAAATATTTTTATATAAAAAGATAAATATTAATCTCTTACATTTGGAGATTTTGTTTCCTTATTAAATCATGACAAATTTTTAAGACTTGGTTTAAAAGTAGAAAGAAATATCTGTATTGCAGTGTTTTTATAAGCCAGACTTTTATTGTAATGGCTGTCAAGTAGGAGAATGTTGTGATAAAAATAGTCTCTGTACAAACTCTTGATTTTGACAAATATTCCAGGGAAGAAATGATTTGATTTGATATAATATTGATTATTATTTGAAGAGCAAATCTAGGTTTACCTTTAAAAATATTCTATCAAAACAACCATTATGGGTTGTTATATTTTGCTATAGTTTCCTGTTAAAACACTTGATTAGCTTCTAAACAATAGTGTTCCTGCTGTGATTATATCCAGTTCCTCTTAGTTGGACAGAAAGTTAGGGGAGAAATGTGGATCTTAATTAGATCCATCCACATTTGGATATCCTGTCTTTGAATTCTTCTGACATTTAATACATTGTTCTATTTTAAGGTCTTATATCTGTTGATGGGTTCTACAGGAGAGATGACATCTAAAGTCTGTCTATTCATAGGGCAGTAATTATAAATGGTTGGGTGAGGCCTGGGGGGATATTTGGCCTACAGTTGGCAGCAATGTTTATTTAAAGGTCACGATGGTCTAGTAGTGTAAATGTTAATAAAATTTCTCATTTCCTGGTGGATTGGTAAGTGAACTAGGAGTGAGGAAATCCGACTTCTAATTCCAACCCTGCCACTGAGGCAGGCCAAAGAGTGCCATGTATTGCCAGGAGGCTCCAGTCAGGGTTCTCTTGGATAGGTCTGTCCTTGTAAGCCAGAGAGAGTGAAAGAGAGCTAGCAAGACAACCAGGGAGCAAAGCAAAATTCATGCTCCCTTTCTCTATATAACTCTGATCCTCAAAGCCCCATTACTTTATGTCTCTAGAAACAACATATTGCCATCTGCATAGACCCTTAGACTTTGTAAGATATGAAACCTGTGAGATTCCATTGGTATTATTTAAAGACAGAGTCCTATGGCCAACATTTTAAGGGTCCGTGTACCAACAAACCACACTTCATGATGACTTTCTTATTCTAATGCCGATAGGAACTCTCAGTGGGAAACCATATGCATGTATGGAGAGATATTGTATTGTATATGGCAGTAGCTGTGCAATCTGATTCAAGTGTCTTTGCTCTGATTCATTTGGAAGATTACTGTTTCTTATCTCATTCTTTTTTTTTAAGAGTCACAAACTTTTACCCATCCAGCTATTTCTCTCTTTAAACTAAAATATGTTGTAATGCTGGGAAGAAAGAAAAAAAAAACACTCTAAACATTCAAAAGAGACATTACAATGTCTTTGTATGAAATGTTTTGTGTCTTGCTTATAAGTGAAGAAATTATTCTGCTGTCATATGATCTGATATCTCTAGTTCTACCAACCTAGATTGTTTTGTTTTCTTTGTGTAAGTATATAGGAAGCTACCCAGCACAGGAGAAAGGGGAAAGAGTGACAACAGTCAACAGTGAATGAGAGCTCAAAAATGCAACTCAGTGAAAGGACAAGGCAAAGGGATGTTAAATCCATATTAGAAAAGTGTCCACAGAAAAAGGAGGAGAGTTTGAATGGTGTAAAAATCTCCAAATCTTTAATTAATCATACAAAGCAATCCTGCATGTTACCCTCAGTAAAGTTCACTTTGTTGAAGTTTTACTCAACTGAATTGTTCTCTTCCAAATTTCACACATTTGGTACTTCTGATGTTGATACAGAAGCCGTTACGTTGGTAGTAAATCAAAACAGTAGAATACCCCCTAAATCTAACTGGCATGGAAGGCGTGGGGATGCAGTGATGGAAAGATAGATTGTTTTATTTTTTAAAAAACTCTTTTTTATTAAAAAAAATTTTTTTGAAGTTTATTTATGAGAGAGACAGCACGAGGCGGGGAGGGGAAGAGAGCGAGGGAAACACAGAATCTGAAGCATGCTTTGGGCCCTGAGCCGTCAGCACAGAGCCCTATGCGGGGCTCGAACCCATGGACCATGATCTGAGCTGAAGCCAGACGCCCAACTGACTGAGTCACCCAGGCGCCCCAAAAAACCCTTTTAAATTAGGTTACAATTTAGCAGTGGAGAGAGGGCTGGAAAACCCCAGGCACTTACACTTCATTTTCTCTTCTGTTCAAAAATTATAATAAGTAATTTTCATATAATTTTCTTTTATTTCCCAAGAGAAAGGATTTTTCCTCTTCTACACCCTGCCTTTATTTTTTTCCTTCAGAAAACATCACAAGGGCACAGAGTTAAATTAACCAGAGAAAACTTTGATTGACTTAAATGAAATCTCCCTCCCCCACTTTCATCTTTCCTTCTCATCTGTCTGTGGATAAAATGTAAATAAAATTCTGAAAGAACATCTAATTAAAATCACCCCTTAAGAGGTCTCTTGTTCAATGAATGTAAGTATTATTGTGTGTGGGTACATGTGTATATACATCTATATATATTTTTAAGTAAAGATTAATTTTACAAGCCAGAAAATTGTATAGACCTTTAAAATATTTTTCTCCAGGGGTGCCTGGGTGGCTCAGTCAGTTAAGCGTCCAACTTCGGCTCAAGTCATGATCTCACAGTTTGTGGGTTTGAGCCCTGCGTCAGTCAGGCTCTGTGCTGACAGTTAGAGCCTGGAGCCTGTTTCAGATTCTGTGTCTCCCTCTCTCTCTGCCCCTCCCCTGTTCATGCTCTGTCTCTGTCTCAAGAATAAACATTAAAAAAAAAAAATTAAAAAAATATTTTTCTCCACATTTATCTCAATACCTTAGACATTAAGTGAATTATATAAATATTTAAATAATGAATTTTTTCCTTTTATATTCCCACTATTAATTTCCCTTACAAAACTTGGACAAAAAAGGATGCTGACTTTGCAGAACATATTGCTTTACGTCTGTGACTGTGTGATGCCAAATGGGTCTATGAATACTGAAAAAAACCCATTGGTTTTTATTCTAGATACTGTGCCCAACACAAAGCTACCACACATTTGAAAGGAAGACATATGGTTTGGCATTAGCCAGCTGCGTCACATCTGAACAAAGTCAGCCCTTAGAAAGTCACTTATATCATGCTGAATGAACTTTTGATTCTAGGCAATGATAATAAGTGGTTTTAAACTTAGCACGGAAATAACGAAAATTTGGTGTGAATTTTAGCCATTTCATATTTTGGTTGGGTGTAGCTGCACATATTTTCAGTTTTGGCTGTGAAATCATTATCCATTGCCTTCCTATTTCCACTTAAATAGAGGTT
The DNA here is from genome assembly GCF_028749965.1 of Puma concolor. Classification (NCBI taxonomy): domain Eukaryota; kingdom Metazoa; phylum Chordata; class Mammalia; order Carnivora; family Felidae; genus Puma; species Puma concolor. Next base: position 83,497,313 of record NC_141675.1, on the reverse strand, counting down.
TGAACTGGGTTAGACACATGGTTCCAATGCTAATTTGATACAAATATTGTCAACTATAGCATACTTTGCTTTTATGAGGACGTTGTGAAAGTACTTTCTTTTTTCTTTTTAATTAAGATTCACAATCTGTTCTTCCAGGAGTTTATTGTCAAAGGTTACATAATTTTGTTATTTTGTCTTTAAGCTTAGAAATAATGTATTTCTTTTTTTTTTTTCTCAACTTTTTTTTTTTTTTTGGGACAGAGAGAGACAGAGCATGAATGGGGGAGGGGCAGAGAGAGAGGGAGACACAGAATCGGAAACAGGCTCCAGGCTCCCAGCCATCAGCCCAGAGCCCGACGCGGGGCTCGAACTCCCGGACCGCGAGATCTTGACCTGGCTGAAGTCGGCCGCTTAACCGACTGCGCCACCCAGGCGCCCCAGAAATAATGTATTTCTATAGCTAATTTATTTCTATACATTTATTTTCTCTTATTTCCATAGGTTTCTCACATTTATACATATTACCTATTAATTATACCTTTTGATCTATATTAGTAAGCCAGTACTTCCCAGGGTATTTATTTGGAGAAAAAGTCAGATTTATAGGGAGATGTTTTGGAATACTCCTCTGGCTATAGTGCTAATTAAAAAAAAAAGAAAAGTAACACCTATAAGATTTCCAAACTCTTATGTTCATAGAATAATTAATAAATTATTTCATATGTTTAGCTACTTTCAGATATTTTTAATATCCAAAAAGCTCCCTAGTCAATGATATTAAATCACCAGATGACCATTTAATAAGCCACTTATTCATTTACAAATAATTTATGTGCATTGTATGAACTGGCAAAATGATAATTTAGGGCTATTTAGTAAGCAAAGGCTAATTGCAGTGTATATGTAGATAGATAGATAAACCTGTATATCCCTGGTGTGTGTGTGTGTGTGTATATACATACACATATGAACATAGATTATATGTATATATGTGCATGTACATATATATTTTTGCGTGTATGTATGTGTGTGCATATATGTGTGTGTATATATACATATACATACGTAACTTTATAGCTATCAGAGTAGAAGTGATTATAAGTCCCTCAAATGCTATTTAAAAAATTTTTTTAATGTTTATTCATTTTTGAGAGATAGGAAGAGACAAGAGTGCAAGTGTGGGAGGGGTAGAGAGAGAGGGAGACATAGAATCTGAAGCAGGCTCCAGGCTCTGAGCTGTCAGCACAGAGCTGGACACAGGCTTAAACTCATGAGCTGCAAGATAGTGACCTGAGCCAATGTCAGATGCTCAACCGACTGAGCCACCCAGGCATCCCTAAGTCCCTCAAGTGATTAACAAGGACACAATCTGTACATAATTAGGTGGGGGCATTTTCATTTTTAATTAAAAGTCACTTTAATAAAATGTAGCATAAGAACCTGTTTGTTTTATATAGCAAGTGAAAGTTTCCAGCTTGTCACGTGAAGAAATACATATCATGAGGTGGAGATTTGAGAGTCAAGTTCTGACCCTGATATTTGCTAGCGTTGCAATGTAGACAAATCAATTCTCCTCTGTGATCTCTGCTTCCATTCTATGAAATAGTGATTCTTGTCTTTGCTCAACCAGCTCATTGGATGTTCTGAAGATCAAATGAAGTAATGACTGTGGAAGGACCCTGGAAACCCTAAAATGCTACCTGTAGGTAAATGGTGGTACAGTTATCAAATGGTCTAACACTCAGCAAGTTTATAGGGTGCATTGAAAAATAAAGGATCCTTATAATTTTTGTAGGCTATCCAGAACTGAGATCAGAACCCTTAGCCACAAAATGCCTATTCTGCCCAAAAGTCTTGCACATGATCAAGAAATACCCTGTTATAAGAAGATTTCTAACTCATTTAAAGGACCCCATGATTAATGTGGTATTATTTACCTTGTGATACTGGTAAATCACAGCAAATTCAGTGGTAAGTTTTGTAGGTTCAGTCATCTACATAGTAAGTCATGCATTTCTTTCCTGTATGCAAATCACCATTTATAAACCTATATGACCTTTGACTCCTGTGTAGCTTAAGACTAGAAATCAGAATGCATTTTTTTTTAAACAGCAGGGTACATTATTTAGTTTGAATATGTTATACTTCCTTCATTAAAGCATTACTGTGCAAAAATGAGTAATCATGATTTGGTAATATTATGAAAAGACATTCCTTTTTTTTAAATTACCAGTTATCAATTGTTGAAATATTTTAGCAAATGGGAAGTGACATGCTAATAACTGTAGCTGCCAATTATTTAACACTTGATATATTCCATGCATGTGTGTTAGCTGTTTACATGCATTGTTGTATTTAGTCATTAGCACATTTAGGTGCTATAAATGCTGCTATAAACTCCAGATGAGTATTAATAGATGAGAGCCTGGATTTTTGAAGAGAAAATAAATTTATTTAGGGTTGCATGGCTAATAAATGGTAGACCCCAGAGCTGGGCTTATCTGGCTTCAAGAGACTTTCCCTTAATCACATTAGACCTGAGAGTTGTCCTCTATAGACACGTTACTAGCACAATGTCCTTTCACTTATTGTTTTATTAAAAAGCCGTAGCCCTTTCACTAAAACCATATTGATGTCAACTGACCATAGAGATATGACTGATAGGCAGTGTAGTGTAGGCAAAGGCTTTGGAATGAGCTGTTAGAAGACCTGGGTCCAAGGCTAATTTCGCATGCATACAGAGTCATCTTGCAAATGTCAGCTGATCTGTTTGAGTTTCAATTTTTTAACTCCAATGGGAAGATGATAAAAACTATTCTTTGGGGTTATTGGAAGGCTGAATGAGGCACTGTCAGCTGTGTTATAAAATAAGTTACTATAATTGGATGTAATATCTCTTTCTAATCTCTACTGGGTAAATTTTACTTATTTCCCTAGTGAAGAGGGAACTGATATTTACTGAACACCTAATATACGCCAAGTGCTTTATTTACACTAATTCACGTTAACTACAAACTGGTAAATTAGATGTTATTACCCTGATTTTGTAGTGAGGAAACAGAAGCTATCTCTCACACCTCATGCCAATAATAAGGGGTAGAGTCAACAATTTCATTCTAGTTTTCTCTTTTCTTCTGTAGTCTGGGGCCAGGTCTCTGCAGTACCCAGCACAACCCTAATTTGTTCCTCACATATGCTGACTTTGAATGGTCTTTGTATTTGCCTGTTAGAATTCTCTACCTACTTCTTATTTATTTTCCTCCTTGTCTTTCAATGGCTGTTTCTTCTTATTATTCTTTTTACTCTTCTTTTGGCACAAAAATTGAGAGGTACTATTCTGCCTCATCTCATCACCAGTCACATTGCCTGTTTTATTTTCTTATAGCACTTGTCACTGTCTGAAATCATTTATATGTTTATCTAGGTATTGATTGACTCCTCTAGTAGATTATAAACTCCGTGAGATCAGGAGCCTTGTCTATCTTGTTTGCTCCTGTGTCCCAGCACTAAGAATAGACTTGTCACAATAGGTATACCGTCAATAATTGCTGAATTAATGAATGATGTTCATTAATTGTTGTTTCTTAAAATGTGTTTTCCATGTAAGCTGAGGCTTATCAAATCATTTTAACCTTTAGGTGTTTTAATGTTTATTTGTGTTTTCCCTGAAAGTCATCTGATTTCCTGAAAAGATTTCTTGGTGCTAATAGACTTGAGTATTTGGTGAATAATTTGAATATGTGCTATTACAGCAAGGACACTGTGATATAGGATCTCTTTGGAATCATGATAAATGGTTCTTGACCATGATAGAAATTAAAGCATATAAAACATGGTACACATGAAAAGTCATGAAGAAGTTTAGAAAACCTTTCAAATGCAAAAATAGTGCTTAGTTTTTGAATATACAATTGGCACCCAATCTTTACAGTACAGTTCCAAATAGGAAAATGAATTTATAACAGTGGTCCTGGTGCCCGGGTAACAAACACAAGCTAGTTTTGGGATAGACTCTCTAACTGGAGATTTTGTCTACTTTGTTATTGAAAACCCATTATTAAAAAGGTTTATTACTAAATAGATGCTTGAGGTCATCTATTATAGCCAGTTTCCTAATTATGAAAACATGATAGTTGATGATTCAAGAAATAGGATGGCTATGGATGAACTTTCAGACTTTTAGCTAAAAATGCAGAATCATCAATTAAGATACATATCATTTGGGTTTTGAACATAAATTTAATATGGATATTACAAAAGATCACATTGTGATTTAGTAAGGATACTTTAAAAAATAATCAAAGGCATAAATCAGTTTTTAAAGGAAGATTCATGAATCCCTTGGGAGAATAGCTTCTCTGTTTTATATTCATCTTAAATGACACCCAGATGGTTTATGTAATTGTGCCTCAGCTTTAATAATATTTCTGGATAACTAGGTGTAATCTGCATTAATTGCTATAAATTGCTCTGATTCCTTGCTGTGAAATTTTTTTCTTCTGTTAGGTAATTGTTTGTATTTTGTGAATGATGGATTATTGTTACACAGAATAGTATTACAATTCGCAAACTTATTTTTTCAGTACCCACATTTTGCTTGAAAACTTGTCACTTCTGCCTAAAGTTATTCCTATTATATACACCCACATCCTGAAGCAGTTTGGCAAAATTTTCATGCAAAAGCCTGTTCTTCAACTTGTATCTAGAGATGATAATGCCTTATGAAATACTGTCAGCTTTACTTTTCCTTGATAACCGGAATCATCAAAGCAAGTTACTTCACCTGGAAGTTCTTTTTGGCTCAAGGTGAGTTAAGGAAGTATCATTTATCTTGCTCCTATAAGGTGTTTATATCTCTGTTAACATTCACCATTCAGTTTTGAAAAAAAAAAAATACAGTATGTTTCTTTCCACTAACAGTGAGTTTCCCAAAAGCAAGTGATCCAGATGCCATATCAACTTTTGTAAATTCAGGTTCTAGCATAGTTCTTGGCACATATTAAGTAAGTAGTTGATGAACTTGAAATCTGGGTAAATTATTCTTTTCAGATACATTCTCAGAAGCAAGGTTTTGCATTTATTTGCTTCTTTATCCAATGGCCCCAGTCTGTTTTGGGGTTAGTGGTTTTACTGCTTCGGCTAGTTTTCTCACGTACTCTATTCTTCTTTGTGTTTAGCCTTTAGATCCTTTCTGGTGGTTGCTGTTTTTAATCTTCCTTGATGCAACAGACCAGATAACTAAGCACATTAAAACAGTGAGCTAAATTTTACAGACTGTTAACTTCTGAATAACCTCTGAACAAAGCTATATGCTTAGCATTGTGGTAAGAATCATGGTGGTACAAAGAATATATAAGACACGTTTCCTCCCCAGTTTATTTGGAGAGGCAATGTGTAAAAAGAGAATACAACTGGAGTGTGAGATAATATATATTCAGTACTGAATTGTGCTGTGCAGATGAGAGTAAAGGAAGTGAGGCCAAGGGAATCAGGAAATCAGTGAAAGTTTAAATTATGGCAGGCTATATGATTAGATCTAAATCTTGAAAGTTAAACAAAGAGAAACAGTAGAGGTAATTGACAGTATTGAAGTTATTTGAAGGAAAAAGTTTAATACAGCCAAATAGTAGTTTTTTCTTATTTTAGACGTAAGAGTCTCTAATTTCTTCTGGGTCATTTAGGAAATTCTATTATGTTTGGCCATTAATTTTCTTTTTTAGCATTATTTTTATTTGTAGATTGTCTTACTATTTAGAATTGGAGCAAATGTAAATTCTAAAGAAGACATTTTGAAAGTTTAGAATGGATGATAATGTTTTATACCAAAAAACTGAGTCACAGTTTTATACCCCAAAACTTACTCACAGAAGATTTACATGTCTGCAATAAGCAGTAATGCCTTTACACATTACAAGTGTGTCAAGGCTCAGCCCCACACGTATAGTGCCTTAAATGTCCCCGTAAGTAGCCCAAACCCTCCTTTGCAATCATGAAACACTTGTCTTATTTGATCAATTGATGATAAAATGAAGACAATCTGATAAAAAAAAAAAATCAATCTCAGGAGCACACTGACACAGTAATAAAAATCATCTTAAGTGCTTTTAAAGTATAAATTATTACAATTAATGAAATGAATTCGTTCTTCATTTGGCTTTATGAATATGTTCATCCCACCCTCTCATATGTGTCTATTTGAACACTGTTTAAAAATTCAGTGATGGAGGGGCACCTGGGTGGCTCAGTCGGCTAAGTGTCTGACTCTTGATTTTGGCTCAGGTCATGATCTCATAGTTCATGAGTTTGAAGCCCCCATAGGGCTCTGCGCTGACAGCGTGCAGCCAGCTTGGAATTCTCTCTCTCCCCCTCTCCCTGACCCTCCCCTGCTTTCTCTTTCTCAAAATAAATAAATAAACTTAAAAAATATTTTTAAAAAATCTGTGATGGAAACCTCTGTATCCTTCATTAGTATGCATACCTAAAACAACCAAAACTCTGGTCATGATTCCAGAAGCCAAAGAACTCAGCCAGACCTTAGATCACTCTGAGTAACTTGGCAGGGGGTTGTGGGGGGGAGAACAGATCTCTGGGTGTTTTAAATTCTCCATAACTCAGTAACACCACAGTGCTCAGCACTAGTAACTGTGAATGGAAACTTTTCCAAGTAGAGTCTGCCTTTGATGCATATGTGTCTTAGAGGGTTTTATGATTTGGCAAGAACTTTAAGGAGGTTGACACATTGGGGAGAAAAAAAATTCCATCATAAAATTCACTTCTCTCTGATAGGTGCCAGTAATACACGTGATGGAAAATACAGCCAGATATCTGATGACATACCATTTGGAGCATAGAGATTATTTTTTTTCCCTCCTCAGCTTCTTTAAGTTCATCTTCTAACAAAAGCATCTCTTAGTTCAAGATTTGGTTAAATTATCACCTCCTTTTTGAAATCTTCACTTGCATTAGCAAAATGAATGGCTTCCCCTAAGTTAGACATTCTGTGCTTTTACCAGTCAAAAGGGTACATTTTTGTTTAATTGAACATATCTCCATCTCCTAAGCTGTGAATTTTCCAGGGACAGGCACCAGGTTATGCTGATTTTTAGATCTCTAGCACATAATAGATACTCAGACATTTGTCATCATAGTGAATGAGCACACTTAGGTTCTTAGTTGGTTTGATTATCTCTGGTTATTTCCACTAAAAACAATATAACCTTGAAATAGCCTAGAATCTTACTTTAATACTTTCACAACGGGATGTGTTTGCAAAGAAGTGGTATTTCATTTATTTCACGCAAAAAGTTTTAATTACTAAGGGTATCCATGAAAATAATTATGCAGTTCTGACCAAAAGGTGGTTCACAGCATGAACTCTAAATATAAAAGTATAATTAGGTTCTAGTACATTTCAGTGTTTATTAGAGTGGGATAGGAAATGAAGCACAAGCTTTAAAATTTAAAAGAATTTCAGATTATAATGTGAAAAAAACAGCAGCAAAACAATACTCACATGATGGATTCTTAGAGAGATGTTTATTTACATAGACCATTTTTTAAAGAGCCAATATCATCTAATAATATTTCATGTACTCATTTTGCTTATTCCCTATAATAAATTGATATTCTTCATAACTCATTGATTTAGAAAATAAGTTCTTGACATAAATAGATTTGTTTGGAATTATAGTGAGACGAGCACTAGATTTGGAGTTAGGAAGCTTGAATTTTAGTGCTGTCTTGATCTATTATGAAATATAGGATTATGGCCAATCCCTCTACTTCACTGAAGCTCAGATACTTCATCTCAACATGGAGATAATTCCAGTCTCATAGGAATTAATTGCTTACCTACTACTGAGTGCTGTGGGGATTAAATGGGGTGATTCATGCTTCATATCATAATGGACGAGTGTGTAATTCAGAGCCTGAACAGCTCCTTCATTTGTCGGGTTATATTAAATCTCACATAATTAAGTAGTATACGGAGATAGCCTGTTATATGTTTAGACTGTAATGCATCTTTAAAAACATCTTTTAAGTTTATTTATTTATTTTGAGAGAGAGTGAACAAATAAGGAAGGGGAAGAGAGAGGGAGAGACAGAGAGAGAGACAGAGAGAGAATCCCAAGCAGGCTTCACACTGTCAGCACAGAGCCTGATGCAGGGCTCAAACTCACAAACCCGCACCCCGACTATAATGCATATTTGAATATAGGTTACTTTCCCCACTCACACACTGGTGGAGCCTAACTGGGGTAGCTTTGAGGCAGTCCATTCAGCTTGCTGAGTGTGACTCTCAGTAACATATATAATTTCAATGTCACCACCAGTCTGATGGGAGCTGGAACTCTCTGCTTAACACTGGGGTCTATGAATCAAAGGTGCAACCTTTCCAGTGACTTTTCTAAGTGACTTCAACAACTTATTTTAAAATTACCACCTCAGGGCACAGGGTGCAGGGTGGCTCAGTTAAGCATCTGACTCTTGATTTCGGCTCAGGTCTTGATCTCATGGTTCTTGAGATCAAACCCCATGTCCAGCTCTGTGCTGACAGTTTGGAGCCTGCTTGGGAGTCTCTCTCTCTGTCTCTCTCTCTCTCTCTCTCTCTCTCTCCTTCTGTCTCTGCCTCTCCCCCCACTCATATGTGCTTTCTTTCTCAAAATAAATAAATAAAACTTTTTAAAACATTAATGAGATATTAAACAAACAAACAAATAAAAAAACTACCACCTCAGTGATTCTATGACTCTCTGAAAGCTGATATATTACAATAGGGTCTGTCCAGAGTTGAATGTTTTCTAATTTATTAGGCACTTGAGATTTGGAATTTTGTTCTTTTTACTCCCTAACTGTATTGATCTGCCATGAGAGTCATGGTGAACATTACTCTTTCCCTGTGGAAAAGAAGATAAAAAGCAATTCTGCATTGTGACCTGATTCTCAAAAAATCCAAATAGATCAATATACTTTCTTCTTCTTCTTCTTCTTCTTCTTCTTCTTCTTCTTCCTCCTTATGCCCTCTGTTCCCATCCCCTAGAGCTAGAGACTTACAATCAGAAGGCAAATTGCAAAGCCAATATTGTACTTTTTATAATTATGTTGTTATCTGGTATAAAGATTATTTGAAGGACAAAATAAGGAAAAACTATAATGAGAGAATATTTCTGCAAGGAAATGTTTGAATAACCCAATATCCCTTGAGAAATATTAATTGATTATCCATGATAGGCAAGGTGCCTTGTGATTATCAAGATATCATCCAGGGTAAAAGGTAAATACTCCATCCTTCTCCAACTTTCTAATCTAGAAAGGATGATGAAATTTGGAGTATTGATTACTGATGCCTCTTTTCCAGATTCTGATCAGTAAAAAATATGGTCAAGAGTGCAAATGGGAACTGAATTATCTGTTTTATTATTATTGGCAAGTGCCTGATAGTTGGAAAAGCTGCAATGCAGCATTTATCGTTGACTTGAGACAAAGCATGAGGTTAGTTGTGAGTCTCTGGATGTAGACCTTAGAGTTATAGCCTCCCTGTGAGGAGAGCTGTGTCAGGAAAGTGGTCCCAGGTGCTGCTACCCATTCTGCTATGCAGAAGTTCTCTGAAGGATCAGGAATGAAGCAAATGATGGCAGACCTCTACTTAAACCTCAGATGAGAGAACCTGGCCTCTGTTTCTGAAATACTGACCAAGTGGAGATAGGAGAGGAAAGAGGAGACTTAGTCTCCAGGAAGCAGTAGTGAATTAGATGGAATTGTGCTTTTCCCCCACCTTTGAACCTAAATAGCCCTATACATTTTGATATGGCCCAAGAAACATGAAATTCTGACCAAAAAGATTGTCCACTCCCCTTGTGGAATAAAGTCATAGACATAGCAACTGAAGGTCCATTGTGGTAAAAGAGAGTGCTGGTATAATTTTACTCTTCTTAGAGATAGTGGGAATCTCTCCTAACAAGGAGTGATAAAATGTATATACAGATGATTACTATAACTAAAGTCTCTTAAAAATGTAAACACTATAACTAATTATATGTCGGTGGAAATCCTCTTAAATCCTCTTTTGAAAGAACTATAGATAAATAACCAAATAAACACTTGTACTCAAATTTTCTTTTTGATCTCATCTTTTAATGAAAAGTTCAGTTGCCTCTCCAAGATCAAAGAAATCTGAAAAATAATATTTTGTTTGTGAAGAAAACAAGATAACTCATAAGGCTTTATTCACAGAGAATCACAATTGAAAGAGAACATGCCATACTTTTTTTTATTAATATTGCAAATAATATAAATAATAATGACAGTTATGTACTGAGGCCCCATATGTGCCAAGCTTGCATTAGAACTTTCATGGTGGTTACATTTAATTTTTTCAAATAATATTCACAGATATGTTTTATGCCATTCATGTTACTAAAAATTATCTTATACATCTGTTGTACCTTTATTTTTGAAGAACTAGTTTAGGAACCATGTCTTGTGAGAAGTCTTCCATAATTTTTTCTCACCTACATTATTTCTTAGTTCCTGGAAATCCTGTAGTACTCCCTGCAAAACATAGTCAGCACTTATCCAACAGCACAAGTCTTTCATTTGATCTGTTTGTAGGTATATTTCTTATACCTCACCTCATGGGCAGAAATCAAGCTCTGTTTCTTTGCTTTCCCCCATAAATCCTATTTCACCTAGTACCTTACATACAATAAATCATTAATAATCATTAACTATTAATTAATACCCTCCTGAGTTAGATTTTAGGAGGATTTGATGCCTTCAATTTGAATTTTTATTTGTTTAAATATGTCAGTAGATCATAATTATATGAAAGGTAGATATATTTCATTCTCACGCACAGAAAAATAACTTATTTCTCACAACATTTTAACATTTTATTTATTTATTTTTAAGTTTATTTATTTTGAGTGGGGGAGGAGGGAGAAAGAGGGAGAGAGAGGGAGAGAGAGAAACCAAAGCAGGCTGTGCACTGTCAGCACAGAGCCCGATGCAAGGATCAAACCCATGAACAATGACATCATGACCTGAGCTGAAACCAAGAGTCAGATGCTTAACTGACTGAACCACCCGGGCTCCCCTTCAATATTTTAACATTTTAGATCATCCATTGTGGATATTGTGCAGTTCATGATAAATAGACATTTCTACCTGGCATATTTTTAAAAAAAATTTTCTAAATGCTGATTTATTTTTGAGAGACACAGACTGCAAGTGGGGGAGGGGCAGAGGGAAATGGAGACACAGAATCTGAAGCAGGCTCCAGATTCCGAGCTGTCAGCACAAAGTCTGACATGGGGCTCAAACCCACATGCCATGAGATCATCACCTGAGTCGATGTTGGATGCTTAACTGAGTGAGCCACCCAGGAGCTCCAGCTACCTGGCCTAATTCTAAATTGAGCAACAGTTCTTATTTTGGCAGTTTTCTTCTCTAATATCTCCTTCCAAGATATGTAAAATAATTATAAAAAGGTAGAATTTGCTGAGAAAAAGAATCATGTGATTGAAACATCACATGTTTGGGAATCAGAAATCTTGCTGTATTCCTACTTTAGGTTCTAATTCATGCTGGAACATTAGGAAGTCCTTTCATCATTATTCTACTAATAATTATGGGATGATCAATGTATCAGTCTCTGGAGATATTGTAGTGAGCAAAATGTACAAACATTTATACTTTTGTGGGGCATAAATTCTAGTTTTCCTTTTTGGGCTTTGGTATATTTCTCTTTAGAAAAGAAACTCCCCATTTGATAAAATCACTTGATAGAATGAGAGGATAGGAGATGAAACTCTTTTAAGATCCTTCCACGTTTAGCATACCAGAATATGATTCTGTAATTGGTTGTGGCAGTTAAGGACTAGAAGTTATGATTGCAAAATGGGAAACATTGTCATCTTCCAAGATATCAACAGTTTAGGTACATGTATACCTTAGTAACTACAAGGGCAAATATCTTCCTGTCACCACTAGCAAGGAAGCCATTCTCCAGATAGGGGACTTTTGCTTCAGGTCCAAGCCAGGCAGGCTTTGGTTCAGAGCTCTCAGTATGGTTTCTTATTGATTTGCTAAAATAGAGAACAATTCCAGCCTTCTAAGGGAGGAACCACTAAAAATGGCAAGATGAATGATGTTAACCTACACAAATGTGGCAGCAGAGTTTGGGATCATCTGCAAACTCTGTTTAACCTTATTGGGGAATTTAATGAACATTGGACAGCAGTAATCAATCTTCAGAGTCTCATGACATAACGTTACTAATTTGCATTATTCTCCAGAACCATCTTACTAACATTCTGTGCCCTTTACATAAAAAATAAGACTGAACCATGGGGTTTTATTGTAAGCTCAAAAAATATTGTCTCAGAGACTATCTGACCTAGCTCATGCTGAAAAGAAGTATCAGGTGAATCAATGCTAGATCTAAGAGAACAACCCTGCAATCAATTAAGTAAATTATTTATTCATGTTTTACTGTAAGTACACCATAGCTTATAGTCACTGGCCACAATATGTACCTATAACATACATGATGTTGTAAATAACATAATATAAACATACTGTGATAAGTGATCTAATCATCCGATGTACCCAGTGGTATGAGAACACATAGTTAAGGAGTGACTAAATCTCCTTAGTTAAATACTTCAGAGTGGAAGTAATACTTGAACTGGGTAATGAGAATGTTGAGGCTCTTCTTGTTCTGTGAAAAGGAGGAAGGGCATTCCAGACAGAAGGAATGCACATATAAAGGGGAAAATACACGAAAGTGGTATGGATCACCAGTGCAAAGTAAACTGCTGACCTCTGGCTTCTGGTCCTACATGTAGAGAGCTGAGAAGTCCTCACTGCCATCTTCACAACAAGAAGAAAGCTGGACAAACTGAAAATCAATAATTCTTGTTAGATTTACTGGACAATTGAAGCTATAAGGCACACCACCAACTGAAAATGGGAGGATGAGAAATATAGAGTCAGAGTTTACTGAGAGCAGAATCTACCACTGGATCCTGGTATGAACGTGTGAAAGGTAATGGACTAATTGCTAGGGGCTGAGTATGGATGAGCTTGAGAGAGAAAATCTCCTGAGGACCTACCTTTCATGGAGGGCACACTTCCAAGAGTCTTAGCTTCAGGAGCCGAATTAAGTTCTTGGGGTAAAATGAGAGAAAAAAGTGTTATATGTATCAGGGACAGGGGGAAGGTAATCAATTTGAAATACACCAAGAGCATGTGTTCTCACTGAGAAGGCCTGCCCTTGGAGGAAACTACTTCATCAGAGCCCAATTGGCATGGGTTTTGCCAAAACTCTACCAAGAGGGAGAAGGGAAATGTATAATTACAAAGCCCTCTAGTCTTCCCTTCTCAAATAAGGATGTGGAGGAGAAACTGAGAAGCATTTGTGAAGGTCACAGCCCAAGGGCACAGGCCCGCTAAAAGATGAGAGCTAACCATAGGGATATATAATGTTTCCTTCTTCCCCACATCTTACCCCCACACAACAGAGCTCTGTAAATATGGCAGATTACATTTGAAAAGAATTGCAAAGCTCACACTCTATTTAAGAAGGAGCTTTCAAGGAAAACCAAGGACAACAGGGAGACATTGTACCAAAGACAAAAACCAAAGAAAATAGAGACATTTTTAGCCTCTGACTCCTCCAGCTATAGCAAACAGTAAACACAGCCTAACCCCTAGCCAAATAAAAATAAAACCTACACTAAAGTCCTGTTTACCTCAATTTATTTTACCCAATGCATCATGTCCGACCTTTGACAAAAAATTACAAGATGTGTTTAAAAAACACACACGCACACTTAGAAGAAACAAATCAAACATCAGAAACAGACTTAGATATGGCAGATATTTTGGAACTATCAGAACAGGAATTTAACAGAACTGTGATTAATATGATGAGGACTCTAATATAAAAAGTGGACAGCAAGAACAGATGGGTAATGTAAGAACAGAATGGAAACTCTAAGAAAAACATCAAGAGGAGATGCTAGAAATAAAAAAAAAAAAAAATCACTGACTGAAATGAAGAATGCTTTTGATGAGTCATTAGTAGACTGGACATGACCAAGGACAGAATCAGGGAGCTTGAATATATATCAACAGAAACTTCCCAAACTAAAAGATAAAGAAAAAAACATCCAGAAGAGAATATCCAAGAACTATGGGACAGTTACAAAAAGTGTAACATGCATGTAGTGTGAATACCAGAAGGAGAAGACAGAAAAGAAGTACCAGAAGAAATATTTGAAGTAATAGTGTCTGGGAATTTCCCAAAATTAATAAAATGCTGCAAACCATACATGCAGAAGCTCAGAGAATACCAAGCAAGAAACCCAAAAAAACCTACACCTAGACATATCATATTCACACTGCAGAAAATCAAAGAAAAGAGAATATCTTGAAAGGGGAGAAAAAGGAACACCTTGTCTATAGAGGAACAAGGAAGAAAATTGTCTTCAGAAAACATACAAGCAAGAAGAGAGTGGAGTAAGATATTTAAAGTGTTTAAAGAAAAAAAAAAAAAAACTACTAATGTGGAATTCTGTATCCAGAAAAATTATCTTTCAAAAACTTAAAAAGAAATAATGACTTTCTCGAACAACAATTGAGGAAATTTGTTGCCGGTAGATCTGTCTTCAAAGACCTGTTAAAATAAATTGTTCTGAGAGAAGAAAGATGATATAGGCCAGAAACTTGGATGTACATAAATAATGGAGTGTCAGAGAAGGATTAGATGAAGGCAAAATAAAATATTTTCTTTATCTTTAAAAATCTGTTCAAATTAATAAGAGTAACAACGTATTTGGTGATCATAGTTGAAGGATAAATGTAATGAAAGCAATTTTATAAGGGAAGGAAGGGAAGAATTGGGCATACTCTGTTATAGGGTACTTCCGCTAACTGCAAAGTGGTATAGTACTGTTTGAAAGTGACTTAGAGGGGTGCCTGGGTGGCTCAGTCAGTTAAGGTATAATTCTTGATTTTGTCTCATGTCATGATCTCACAGAATGTGAATTCGAGCCCCACATCAGGCTCTGCCCAGTGTTCTCTCTCTCCCTGTACCTGCTCCTCCTCTCTCTCATTCTCTCTCTCTCTCTCTCTCTCAATAAATAAACATTAATAAAAAAAGGAAGTGGGAGTAGCTGTTTTCATTTCAAACAAAGACTTCAGAGCAAGGAAAATTATCAGGGATAAGGAGCAGAATTACATAATAATAAAAGAGACAATTCTCAAAGAAAACATAATACTATTCAATGTGTATGTGCCTTAAACAACAGAACATTGGAGAATGTGAGGCAAAGGTTACAGAACTTCAAGTAGAAATATAGATGAATCCACTATTAAAGGCATACTCCTATACCCTTCTATCAGTAATGGGCACATACAGCAGGCAGAAAATCAGTAAGGATATATTTGAACTAAACAGCACCATGATTCAACTAAATCTAATTGTTACTTATGAAATACTTCACCCAACAACAGCAACATACACATTCTTCTCAGACTTACATGAAATAGTTACAAGATAAACCACGTTTGGGGCCATAAAACACACCTTAACAAATATAAAAGAATAGAAATCATACAAAGTATGCTCTGAGACTACAATGGGATTAAGCTAGAAATAAATAACAGAAAGATAACTGGAAAAATCCCAACATTCTTGTAGATTAATCAACCCATTGGTCAAGGAAGAAGTCTCCAGAAAAATTGAAAAACATTTTGGTCTAAATAAAAAAAAAAATAAAACTTGCAAGAATTTATGAGGTGCAGTGAAACCAGTGTTTACAAGGAAGTTTATAGCATTAAATGCATATATTAGAAAGGGAGAAAGATCTAAAATAAAAATCTAAATTTCCACTTTAGGACATGAGGAAAGAAGAACAAATTGAATCCAAAGTAAGAAGAGGAAAAGAAATAATAAAACTTACAACAGAAATTGGTGAAATTGAAAACAGAATCAAGACAGAAAATCAACGAAACCAAAACTAGTTTCTTTGAAAAAAGAATCAACAAAATTGATGAACCTCTAGCCAAACTGTCCAAGTGAAAAAGAGAAAAGACACAAATTACCAACACTAAAAATCAAAGGGCAGCCATTACTACTGACTGCATAGATATTTAAAAAGGATATAAAAAGAATGTTATGAACAACTCTATGCCAACAAATTTGATAGATGAAATAGATTCTTTCCTTAAAAGCACAAACTACCAAACTCGTACAAGGAAAAAGATTATTTGTATAGGTCTGTGTCTGTTAAAGAAATGAAATGAATAGCCTTCCCAGACAGAAAATACCAGTCCCATTTTATTGGTACACTCTACCAAACATTTAAGGATGAAATTTTACCAAATCTCCACAATCTCTTCCAGAAAATAGAAGCAGAGGAATATTTCTTAACTCATTCAATGAGGATAGCTTTACCTTAAAATAGCAGGAACAGACTAAGATATTACAAGAAAGGAAAATTCCAGACCAGTATCTCTCATGAATATACATACAAAAATCCTCAACAAAATATTGGCAAATGAAATCCAACAATTTCTAAAAAGAATTGTATGCCATGACCAAGTGAGATTTATTCCAGATGTATAAATCGGGTTTAACATTTGAAAATCCGTTAATATAATCCATCACATTGACAGGCTAATGAAAAATCATTATTATACCAACAGATGAATAAAAAGAATTTGACAAAATCCAACACCCATTCATGATGAAAACTCATAGCAATCTAAGAATGCAGGAGAGCTTTCTCAACTTGATAAAGAACACCTACAGGGGCGCCTGGGTGGCGCAGTCGGTTAAGCGTCCGACTTCAGCCAGGTCACGATCTCGCGGTCCGTGAGTTCGAGCCCCGCGTCGGGCTCTGGGCTGATGGCTCAGAGCCTGGAGCCTGTTTCCGATTCTGTGTCTCCCTCTCTCTCTGCCCCTCCCCCGTTCATGCTCTGTCTCTCTCTGTCCCAAAAATAAATAAACGTTGAAAAAAAAATTAAAAAAAAAAAAAAAAAGAAAAAAAAAGAACACCTACAAAAAACCTACAGTTAGCATCATAGTTAATGGTGGGAAACCAGATGCTTTCCCCCTAGGACTGGGACCAAAGCAAGGACATGCCATTCCTATTCAACATTCTGCTTCAACACCATACATAAGTCCTAGCTTATTCAAAGAGACAAAGAGAGGAAGTAAAACGTATACATACTGGAAAGAGAAATAAAATTGTTTTCGTTCACAGATGACCTGATTATAGAAAATCTGAAACGGCAAGAAAAAACTAAAACTTTAACTTGAAATTATAGCAAGCTTGCAATATGAAAGACTAACATACAAGAGTCAATTCCTTTCCTTTATACCACAATGAACAATTGGAAGTTGAAGTTCAAACTATAACATCATTTAAGTTCATGAAAATAAAATGAAATACTTAGGTATAAATAAAAAAAAAATTACAACATCAGTATGAGGAAAACTACAAAACTATGATGAAATCATGTTTATTATGGATAAACAATCTGTGGTACACCATTCAGTGCAATAGAATGATATAAAATGATAAGAAGAAAGAGCCCCAGAAAGAATATGGAGGAACTTTACATGCCTATTGTGAAGCAAGAAAAAAAAAAGTCTGAAAAGACTATATACTGTATGATTCCAACTATATGAATTGCTAGAAAAAGCAAATACATAGAGACATTGAAACAATCTGGTTTCCAAGGTTTCAATGGGAGGGAGGAAGGGAAGAATGAAAAGTTTGTGCAGAGAGCAGTGAAACTATTTATATGAAATTGTAATGGTGGCTACATTAGCTTATGCTTTTTTCAAAACATGTACAACTGTACAATAGAAAGAGTAAACCTTAGTGTAAACCATGGGCTTTATTTAATAGTAATGTATCAATGTTGATTCATCAGTTATAACAAATATAGCACACTAATGCAAGATATTAATGATAGAGGAAGCTCTGTGTGTAGGTACAGGTGTATGGGAACATTCTGTACTTTCTGTGAAATTCTTCTATAAACCTAAAACTTTCTAAAGAGTGAACTGGACTGGTTAGTGTGGGAGATAAGAGTGAAAAATTAATTTGAGGTCATTTTGTGACAGGCTTTGTGAAAGTTTGGTCTTTTAAAAAATGCTTTGCTTAGTCCACAATAGATTTGAGATGGCTCATGGAAATTGACAGTACAAAAGGAGCATGTCAATCATAAATGAAAAAACCAAACCATAAAAAAAAATGAAGATTAAAATGGGAGGTTCATACATTTATACATATGCAGAGCCTGTAGGCATCAAAGCCTGCGGGGCTTCTGTATGTGACACAACAGATTGACCCAGTGCTATTTGGAAGCCACAGTAAAAACAGAGATATGGTCATTTGCATAGTTCTTATTGTTTAATTTTGCACCACGGCAAATGTAGCTACTCCTTAAAGAAAATTTTCAAATAGCATCTCATAAGGCAACGGCACAAAACATGAAAGAATTCACAACCAGAAGATAACTCTACTAATAGAAATTATTTTTGGTTCTTTATACCAATGAGTGGGGGCATGTTTTATATATAAGTGTCTAGTAATTTTGTACCTTTCTTTCCTCTAGGTTCAGTTCACTCATTCATTTATTCACAAAATATGCGTCAAACATTGACTATGTCCCCGACATTTATCTAGATATTAGGGATATATCTCAGAACAAATGGAACTTAAACACTAGTGCAGTAATCAGACAATTGTTAAGAAATATTTAGCAGTGAACTTTTTTCTGTGGGATCAAAATGTATCCAAGTATATGATTATAAGTGGAAAAAATTGGGTACAGACTGATATCAGGTATTTACTTTTCTTCCATTTTCATTTGTGTGTGAACTTTTTTTTTTTATTTTTTTTTTTAACGTTTATTTATTTTTGAGACAGAGAGAGACAGAGAATGAACGGGGGAGGGTCACAGAGAGAGGGAGACACAGAATCTGAAACAGGCTCCAGGCTCTGAGCTGTCAGCACAGAGCCCCACGCGGGGCTTGAACCCACGGACTGTGAGATCATGACCTGAGCCGAAGTCGGACGCTCAACCGACCGAGCCACCCAGGCGCCCCTGTGTGTGAACTTTTAATATGAATGCAGGGACATAAAGCATTAGTGCAAGTCAAAAATGTTTCAGAGAACAAGTTGCAGTGGTTCAACTTTATAGCAGTTATAAATAAACTTGTTAAATTTTTCTGGACAATGCCAGCATTTGCTAACTAAATGATGTTTGTAGCATTTTTATCATATAACAGATTTTATTCTTTCGCCATACTTTTCTGAGTTGTCCTACATGCCAGTACTTTTCTAATGTAGTCTGTTTTCTGTTCTGTTCTGTTCTTGTAAGTTTGTTATTAAAATACAGTAAACTATTTTTTAAAGTATAAGTGTTGAAAATTTAACATATATGCATTTTATTAATTTATCCTATATTAAAAGCACTCTATATCAATGTTCTCAAAGCACATGAAGGAGAGATTTATAGCAAATGAATGAGTAGAAGTTTGCTGTGTGTCATGTCATCCAGATGAGTTAAGGTGGTTCTTGTTTGTATTGTATATTATTATTAGAGATTTATGGGAGCGGCTCTATATGAAATCTCCAAGAAGACAGCTATTCCCATATCATCATCTGCAGGGTAGTTGTAGTCCGGAGGACTTTACAGAAAGTACAAGGATTGGAAACACTAAAGCCTTTCCACCCCGGGATTGCATAAAGACTGTAGGGAATGGATTTGGAAGGGCTGAAGCTACATATTTGTTATGGTGTAGGTAAACCCTGGGTGTATTTCACCCAGAGGACTACCCCCAATCCCTCTGGGTCTCATGAGATCTTTGAAACCTGTTTTTCCCCATGTGTTGCTAATTGCCCCTGGTGAGATCACAGTGCTACTGTTAGAGGCATGGGGACTTCTGTGAAGTCATTTATGTGATGCTGTGTTTGGTCTAGAGAATCTCAAAGGTGTTACAGAATGACAACTTATGGCTAGGGCACAATATCCCCATAGCTCTTGTAGTGGGTTGAATAGGGTCCCCCAAAATTCATGTGCACCTGGAACCTCAGCATGTGACCTTATTGGAAATAGGCTCTTTGTGTCTCAAGATTTTATCATACTTGATTTAGGATGGGCCCTAAATCCAATGGTGTGTGCCTGTGAGAAGATTAGAAGGTGCAGAGACATAGGGAATGAGGCCATGTGAAGACAGAGGCGGAGAGTGGAGTGTGTGGCTACCAGCCAAGGAATGTCGGATATCCTCCCTACCAAATTAGGAAAAAGAATTCTTCCCTAGAGCCTTCAGAAGGCTTCAGCCCTTCTCATATACCAATTTCAGACTTCCAGCTTCCAGAACTGTGAGAGAATGAATTTCTGTTGTTTTAAGTCACCCAGTTTGTGGTAATTTGTTACGGCAGTCCTAGGAAACAAATACACCCACACGTACTGAATGTGAGAAACTAGAAAATACGAGGAAAATATGCAACCAAAGTCTAGGCCTCATCATTCAGTGCAGTAAATATAAAGTAAAAAGCAAAGTTTCTCTTACAGGCGAGATCTTCCCAAATCCTATGTGCAGTAAAACACAACCCCAAAATTAGTGGCACTCACAAAAGGCACAACTTTTACACATTTAAACATTTAAAACAGTCCTTGAATGAAATTCATTTGATGTATCACTTCTAAGCATGAAATGTTTTGACTGAAGCTAGAATATCTCAACATATATCATTATTATTTTTGTCCTTTTTTTTTGGTCAGTTTTATTTTGCGCTTATCAATAGTCTGAGTCAGATCCTAGCTGTCCTACTCACTTTGAGCAAGTTATTCTTTCTGCCTCAGTTTCCTCATTTGTCAAGTGGGTTAATAATTAATAGTCCTAATCACGTGATTAATGTAATAAGTCAATAAAGGTGAAGCATTCAGAACAGTTGTTTGGCATATAGGGAACTCCTAAAACATGTTAGATATTTAAAGTTTCTGCTCAGGGGCGCTTTGCAGGCTCAGTTGGTAGAGCATCCAACTCTTGATCTCAGGGTCATGAGTTTGAGCCCCAACTTGGGTGGAAAGATTACCTAAAAACAAAATCTCAAAAAAAATTTTTTTAAGGAGTTACTGCTCAGCTACTTAAGATTTGTTTTGGAGAGGCAGTAGCATCCTAACTATTGACTTTAAAATAAGGAAAGACTTAAAGGACAGGAAATGAGTTTCTGAAAAACAGTATTATCTAATCATGGAAAGTATCATTAAAATATATGGAGATAAATTAAAGCACGGAGTTATTTTCTAATCTTACAACTAGTAAGTAAATAGGCCAAATACCATGTTTCAAATTTTAAACTCTGAATACTTGCATTTCTTATTTAATGCTAAGCTATGACAAGGAAATAAATGTGTTATCTGCTCCATTAACTGAAATTTGTTCAGGAAAAAAACAAAAAACAAAAACAAGCCTCATTACATTTGCAAAGTAGGATTCACAAAAAGAGCTGCCAAAACAGCTGTGCAGTTCTAAAAATAATAATAATGAATCTAAGTATAAACCCATCACACTCTCCTAAAAAATTACATTTAGGCTTCTTTGATCTTTGAAATTGTTGTATATATTCATCAGTTGACAGGTTATAGAAGATATTTTTGATTGCATGTTAAGATAACATTTTTCAAAAGAGGATTTCCTCGGTAAATGTAAATGTTAAAAGTGCCTCTTCAGCCATACCAGTCAGATGCTAAGCTAAATTGTTTGCATAATTTAATATGCATTACCTGCCCACCACACACATATTCTCTCAGAGCTGGAAATCAAATCCCAAACTGGGAGAGACTGTTGGAGACTCTCCAGTCCATTTTTCTAATTTCATAGATGCGGAAACTCCCACTCAGAGAAGGGAGGTTATTTACCCCATACCACACAGCAAGGTCCTGACTGACCTGCTATGTTTCTTTCCTTCCTTTTTATCTTTTGCTTTATTCTTTATAAATGTTTATTTATTTTCGAGAAAGAGTGCAAGCGGGGGCAGGGCAGAGAGAGAGGGACAGAGGATCCATCAGAAGTGGGCTTTATGCTGACAGTGGAGAGCTGGATGTGGATCCAGATGTGGGGCTCAAACTGAGCTGAAGTCTGATACTCAACTCACTGAGCCATCGGGCATCCCTGGCTTTATTCTTTATATTACAGCTGACTCTTTCCTTTTTTTTTTAATTTTTTTTTCAACGTTTTTTATTTATTTTTGGGACAGAGAGAGACAGAGCATGAACGGGGGAGGGGCAGTGAGAGAGGGAGACACAGAATCGGAAACAGGCTCCAAGCCATCAGCCCAGAGCCTGACGCGGGGCTCAAACTCACGGACCGCGAGATCGTGACCTGGCTGAAGTTGGACGCTTAACCGACTGCGCCACCCAGGCGCCCCACAGCTGACTCTTTCCTAATAGAAGAAAGTCCATTCAGGATTGCTGGTTGAGATTACAACTCAGTTGCTTTTTCTCTATGTCATATGCCTTGTGTTTAGGACTGTGGGCTCTGAGCCAAGCTGGTAGGGTTTGATTATGGGCATATCACTTGCTGGCTGCTGACTTTAATACTTCCAGACCTCAGTTTTCTCATCTATAAAGTGGAGAATATAATAGTGACTATTTTGTAGTATTTCTATGAGAGTCAAAGAAGTAAATATATAAAAAGCTTAGAAGAGTGTCCAGCAATTAGTCATTCAATTAAAATGAGCTATTAATAGTTTCATAGGAGCTCTCTTAAACTCTTTTCTCAAGTATTAAATGACTATTAAACTATTAAATGACAGACACATTTATCTCACAGGGCTGCTGCCAAGACTAAATAAAGTTCTCTATGGGGATGTGCATAAAATGTATATAGAAATATATGTCAACTCATACATTAAACAAGCATGATTTATAAGAAAAAATCGAAATACGACTGGATTTTTGTTTCAATGTCCTTTGGAAACTTACATGCTGGGGAGAACCTTTTCCATGTGCCCAGATTAAACCCATCACTTAAAGTTATATAACACTTATTCCACAATTCAAGTTGCCTAGTCCAGTATAATGTAACTGCTTCTATATTCAAAGATTATTCATTCTCTGATCCTACCCTGTGTCAGGTACTAGCTGGTCATGAAGCTACAGCATCCTGCACTCACCGGCACCTCCCACATGCTGACCACTGTGACTGAGGGCTTCAGGATTAGTTAGACAATGGAGAAGGAGGAGCAGGAAGGAAGTCAGCACTGACTTGATTGGTGTCGCCATAAGAAACTATTTGGGGGTAACTCTGACTCTCCTGTGCTTTTCTGTGGGTTCTTCAGAGATTTCCCAACCTGGCTCTCCAACTACAGTTCTGTCTGCCCTGTGATGATTTCTAATCTTCAAACCACCACTCCCTCATCAGCCCCCAGTTTTTCATTTTTCACTCTGTAAGACTTTCCATCTTGGAGACCCATTGCCCTCCCATCCAGCCCTCTTGGATTGGAATTAAAGTGACTCTAGGCTGGTTCTTTCTACCATGTGGCCAGTACCCGATCCATAAAGAACACTCAGGTTCCTTTACCTTGGCCAACTTCAGGAATGCAGGTCAGTCAAAATATAACCTTTCAATCAGCTCCTCTCCTTTGTTCTCTAACTTTCCCAGGTAAGCATGTATTTTGTCATTGGTCCACTGTGCTCTTCAGTAAGATGAGAAGAAGATCAAAGTTTCTGGACGGCCCTACTGGAAATCTTTCTCTGGGTTTGAAATGAAAAGATGAGCAAGACCTACCTCACCCTTCAACTTTCTTTATCTTGCTTTTGGAATTTAGAGCAGTATAACAAATTTGCACATTGTTTATTTTTCTATTTTCATATTGTTTGGCATACTTTGGAATTTGTATCTATCATATTCTGATGCCTTACTTAAAATTTATAGCTTTTAAAAATCCTGTTATATGCATTCAGTCAATATTTGTTAACCAGTTGGTAACTTTCACTTTTCCAAGAACTGGTTAAAATAAACGCCTGGAATATAGTTCACAGATAAGTTGAATGTTTATCACAGCATCAGACCAGTAAGGAGGAAACGTGTGTATGGGAGGTAGGGCGGGGGAGAGCTGTGACAGCCAGATCCCCACACAAAGGCTAGAAAGCAGGTTCTACTGCTCTGAATGCATTCAAGGAGGGAAGAATATTTAAAGACCCACAAAAACAGTAGTGAGTACCACAGCTTGGCCATTGCTTGCTTTGCAAGCAATGTTCTTATTTACCCAGTTATAATCAGTTAAAGGTTTTCCTTTCCTGAACAACAACAACAACAAAAAACACATGGATTTCAGGTGCTATCATCACATCCTCCCCCGCCCCCAACACACACACACACACACACACACACACACACACACACAGTAACTATGTGAAGAGATGATATGTTAATTAGCATGACGGTAGTAATAATTTTACTAGGATTTGTATATCAGATCATCATGTTGTACAACTTAAATGGACACAATTTTTATTTTTAAAAAAAGCTTTGCGTGAAGACCCCAAGGTGGCTTAGCCAAATAGGTTCCCCCACTGCAGACCAACTGTCATTCTTTATTCACTTTGGGAAACTATCTTTATCTTCTGTTGGTTCTGCAGGCAAAGTTATGCATATGGATGGAGATACTAAGCAGAGTGCCTTCTCCTTGAGCCAAAGAGAAGTAATAAATGGTTTATGACTACACCCCAAATTTGGCTTTTCCTGCCAGCTTATCATTTTTACCTTTGGCCTGAGCTTGTCTGTTACATCTGAATAAACTTGAGGCACCCCTTTCATTTAGAAACAATCTCTTCTCTGATAGGAACAGCAGTGAACTATTTTATTGATAGATCTAGAACATTTAAATAAGAATCATTTTCCCATAAGGCACTTTGGCTATGAGTAAGTTTTTGAGAAAACACA
Organism: Puma concolor; assembly: GCF_028749965.1. Classification (NCBI taxonomy): domain Eukaryota; kingdom Metazoa; phylum Chordata; class Mammalia; order Carnivora; family Felidae; genus Puma; species Puma concolor. The sequence continues at coordinate 83,472,352 of NC_141675.1, read as the reverse complement.
AATTTAAAAATAAACTGCAACCCCAAATTGGTGGATCCACACCCTAAAAACTTGCCAGACTACTTTCACAATACTGCGATTTGCTCTGGATGACAGTTCAAACAGTCTTGCTCATTATACACAACACTGTATATCTAGAATTCATCTATGTTGTTGTATAGGTGGGGGTCTGTTCACTTTCCCCACACATTTTTTTCTGAGATGTGTGTTATCGTGAAGGAGAAGGAGACATTAACTGCTGCTTAGGGACTGTAGTCCCTAGAATGAATATAGCAGAACTGGTGAATCCGTTCTCTCAGAAGGCATCTGGGTGGTGGTTTTTGTTTTTGAACACTACGTGTAGCCCCATTTAACTCTAAGGTTTAATTATCCTTAATGAATTGCTAAGTTTTAACGTTTGTAACCTAGAAAGGTTAGTAATTCTTTTTGTATCTCCTGTTAGTAGGTGCCAGATTTATATAGAGTAGTTTGCTGAAAACTAGATGCTCTTGGCAAAATAATTTCTATTAGCTTCAGATTACAAGGAAACAGGGATTGCTGTCCAGCCCAATAGTGTGACAGTAAGGAGACACCCAATGTCATGATCTATAAGTTTTAGTGATTTCCCAGAGAGTAAGAAACCAAAGTTTCTTTGGCCTGATATTTATATCTCTCCAGATTTGTCCTCAAAGTACATTCCCAGTTGTTCTCACCCTAGGCTTTATTTAAACTTCACTTAACTAGGGGCGCCTGGGTGGCTTAGTCGGTTAAGCGGCCGACTTCTGCTCAGGTCACGATCTCACAGTCCGTGAGTTCGAGCCCCGGGTCGGGCTCTGTGCTGACCGCTCAGAGACTGGAGCCTGTTTCAGATTCTGTGTCTCCCTCTCTCTGTGACCCTCCCCCGTTCATGCTCTGTCTCTCTCTGTCTCAAAAGTGAATAAACGTTAAAAAAAAATTAAAAAAAAAAAAAAACTTCACTTAACTAGAAAGGTTATCTGACCACATCTGATCATTGAGTAAATGCTCCATTCTTTTCCTATTATAATTTCCTGTATTGTTTTTATAGATCTTTCAAGACCCCACTCAGAAGACACTGCCTGTAGCCTTTCCAGTTCCCACAGATACATATATTTCAACTTTCTCTTACATATACCTATACATCAATGCCTTCACTTGTATGAAAGCTCTGGTGCCAGGTGCTGAACAGAGAAAATAATAAATATTAATCACATTTAATCTGAAATATTAACACCCTGATTTATCACCTGTATTATTCAACAGATCTGACTTCAGTTTTTAAGGATTTTTTTTTCCATCAAGAACAATCAAAGGAACACATTCCCTAGGCCATTGAGACATTTTAAGGAAACATCACGTTTTAAGGAAACATCACAACTGTTGGACTTAGTACTGATGGCATGATTGGAAACAAGAACATGAAGCCCTCTATGGTGACTAGTATAAGGGAACAGAGGTTATTTGAAGATGGTTTATGTTTTAAGCAACTTCATTGCTGTACAGTCACACTGTGTCCTGATATGCCTAATTTGTAATCAATCGTTCGAATTTAAGTAAATGCTAATATGTACTTAAAGTATTCACATATTGTTGGCCTTGACTTCAGAAAAGCCAGACAAGTAGATACCAGCTGTAAGTGAAAACCAGCTCTTTATTATTCTTTTTTTCCATTCTCATTTCCTCTCTCTCTCCCTCTTTGTCTCCCTCCCTACCCCCATCTGTCTCTTTCATCAGCCACGTTCTTGAACCCTATCTTTGCTACCACCAAATGTTCCTTATGGTTTGCCACCAGTATAAGCACTTTCCAATTTTTATTACTAAATAGGTTCTCTCAAGTGAGTTAATAGGTACACTTTGAAAAATCGTGAAATATATAAACAGTTGGCAAACATGAGGTACTTTATGAATTTTGCTATGTCATTTATTTCTGGTATGGTTTACTGTACACATTTTATATACATACATACTTATCACTGAATTCCTCAATATAATATTTCAGTATGTGCTTACTGAATTAATATGTTATTTTGCAGAGGTTATTGGGGGATTTTTACTCTGTTCTATCTAAGCTAAGAATGTATGGGGAGATTTATCCTACACTTTCATTATCTCTCTGAATCTAGAAAATAATCCTTATTAACTCCACTTTCTCCTGTTTTTCCAGACTTACCTTCAAAAATAGAGTACAGAAATGTTTATAGGACATCAAGAAAGGTAATTAGGATATGTTAACCTTGAGGCATCTATTTTAGGTTTTATGTTCATAACAGTCTTCCTCAGCCTATGTAATTATCTGGCTAATGGTGATCAATCATTATGACGCCAATGACAGGCATTTTTCATTATTTCTAGTTCTATTTTTTAATCACTAACTTGACATCCTGAAGACTCAGATCCTTGAATCAATCCACTGAGCAGGAAGGGCACAGGCAGCAAACAGACAAACCAATCTTGCTGCCTCAAGGTTGTACTCAGATTGAATCCCTTCATCTATTATTTTTTGCCAGCATTTTTTTTAAAGAAAAAGTTTTATAGAAGTAGAAGTAAATTTTTCACTTTTGACACCCTGTGTCAGAAATACATTCATTCATTCATTTAGCATTTACGGAGGGTCTGCGATGTGCAAAACCCTGGGAAAAAATACTTACCTCTTTGAGATGGGCTGCTGTCCAGCCACATACACGGATACACAAACTACTAACAGTGTGAGGAGGTGCCCCTTGACTCCTAGAGCTTAAATCTGAGTGCAGCATGAGCTGTTGGTGAGAAAGGACCCTAAATAGAGCATAGCGCACTGGACTCTTCTGTGGGGCTCCATAGCCTGTGTTGAGAACCCACCATCAATCAGCCCAAGGCAAGCCTTATCTTCCACCCCCCCCACCCACTTTTTAACAACTTGGCATTTTGTGAAGTTTTCTTGTAAATGTATATACCGGTTTACCCTGGAAGCTCTTCAATGTCCTGAATAGCAGTGTGTCTCAACTTTTTCCATGTTTGTAAACTCAGAATGCTCAGTGAAGCTGTTTGAATGAATTCCCCCGTTAACTCGTCTATGTAACAGTGTGAGTGGTTCTGTAGCTTGTTGGAAGATTGATATTCTTATGAAGGGAGAAAATCCCTTCACAGAGAATTCTACTTTGCTCTGCACAAAAGTGATTTACTTGCTCTTCAGTCTGTGAGAAACATGGTCCTTTGTACCTCATTCACTCTTTACCTGCCCGGAATCCAATCTAGCAAAGCGGTTCTTAAGATTTATTCATCATTGCTTTCTGCTCATCTATAAGGGTTCTGAAAAAGAGATGGAGATTAAGACAGATGATATTTTTCTTCTAACAATGGACAGGATTTTGTCTGTAAAACAGAATATGGAAGTGATGGTTTAGTCAAGTTCAGCAAATCACAAGTTAGAGGACATCAGACTAGGAAGGTACCTTCTAGCCTCAGCCATGAGTGTGTTTTCAATGGCTGTGCTCAGTGGGGCTATTCTCGGGCACTCCAGCTGATGCGGAACTCTCTTTCTTTCAGTGTGCTGATTCATTGGCACAGAGGGGAACATCAAATAAATTGGAGCTTTGTGACAAATAAGGCATAAATATCTAGCCTCATCTGTATGTAACTTCTTCATTTTACTCAAATACAGAAATAGCATTTAAATCACTAGCAAGCATATCAGTATATACACACAGCCCCCTTTTCCATTGTTGAGGGCTTTTTATCCATTTAGTGAAGTGGTTTGTAACTTTCTGATAATTAACCCTAAGTTCCTATGTTTATAATCATGCAGAAATATTTCATAGATTACATTTTGATATAGCAGTTTCACAGAATCAGATTATGGATACACATACCTCCCCTCTGCCGTTTCTCTGTCTTCAAGGGCACAAAGGTACTCTTGAAAGGAAACGAGCCCTCTGTGGAGCTTAGCTGTGACCAAAAAAGTAATAACAGTTATTGAAAATTCCTGGAGTAAATTGTGTTTGTATGAAATATTTTTTTTTCATTTTGGATTTGTCCCTGAGTGATTATCTCATTTTCAGATGGCTCCAAGGAACTTGGGCTATTAATTTTTTTATGCAGCACTCTGAATTTTCTAGGACTTGCCATCATTTTTATTAGTCATTTCTAATAACATCACTGGGAGGAAAGTCAATATTCTTCCTTCTCCTATCTGCCTGGAAACCCTAGACGTGGAGAAAAGAAATGAGCAGGAGCAGGTCAGATTCCATACCAGAATCATTCTCAAAAGGGCAATTTTTAAAAAGCCATTTTAAGGAGTATGAGCAGACCAAATATTTTGTTCTTGGCTGGGGAACTGATTTCTTTGGGGTAGTTCTTCTCATAGTCCCTCAACACTGATGCCCCCAGCATCTGTACCTCTTCCTTGGAACACACTGAAAGTCTTTCAGACCCCTACATTAAATTGTTTTCCTGTTTTTTGTTTTTGTTTTTGTTTTTGTTTTTTACTACAGTATTCCTAAACCTGATATGTAAGAGTGGATTGATCTAATTTGGGGAAAGTTTTGGGAAGGACTTCCCCAGAGTAGCAGCTTTTGAGTGGATATCAGCTCCTACAAAAGTTAGGAGAAAACGAGGTAAAGGTTGGAAGGTGCCATTAGCAGGGAGAAGGAAGAGAGGACAAGTTGATGCGGAAAGATAACCAGGGAGGAAGATGGGACATGGTAGACTGGGTTTTGTAGGATGAATTTTGAATACTGGTGGAAGGCCTTGATAGCAGTTTTAATTCTGGAACTCAGGACCCAATCAGGCTTTGTCAGTCAAGCTATTTAACTTCCAGCAAATGAATTGATAATCAGTCACAAGATACCTGGTTGATAAAGCAGATATGGATGTAGTCTCAGGAAATGTTTAATGAATGAATGATATGGAATGCAGAGTAAAAGAATTGGAAAAGAATTTGAATCTCTAAATTCATATAAAGACAGCAGATATTTTGGATGTCAGCAAAAACACTGACACAAAGAAGTACCTGTGGTTTTGAACATGAGGCCCATTCTTCCTTGGTATTCCAGAATAATGCATGGATCTCTTACTTAGAAAATGGTCATCATATTTTGTGCCCAAAGTTAATAACTTTTGGGTGACATTTGGAGAGAGATTTGTGACAATGTCTAATTGATTGATCATGGGCCAGTTTCTAAAGAACCATCTTCAGAGCATGCAATGAGGTAGCCTGCCAATAATCTAGCAGAGAAACTTAGAATGGCAAGAAGAATTTATTCATCAATTCAATTTGAATTGAATTTGAGGTGTGTTTAGTAGAATTCTACCATCCTGTCAACACCAATTGTATCTGTTACTCTTACCTCTGAATTAGTGGGTACTTTTCTTGGTATCTGATTTTCAGACCAGCATTGTCTTATCTATAACATGGAAGAATGTACAGGTATAGAAGTATGGATACATATTTGTCATTTTAATTTACCTTTGCTGCAAGCGTGAAGGATATATAAAGTATAAGGTATATTGATTCTCATGGGCTTTTGGGGCTTGGTTCACAGAATTAGTTTATCAGCTCCTGTAATGCACCCACTTTATTTTTGTCCCAGTACCTTTCATAAATCTTGCTGTGGTTCATAATACTTTAGATTGAGGTCCTCTAATGCCCTCCCCTTTTTTCTCTTAGTTCATTTTGCCAATTGATAGAAAGGGAAAGAGGGAATTTTATGAAATGTTCATATAATTTGGATAGCATGAGCAGAGAATTTTAAGAAGGTCTAGTTTTTTGCTCATGAATTGATTTAACAGTTGCAAACTAAGGTGCAGGAAATTAAGTGCCATATTACATGCAGCCTGAGGCTCCTTGGAGACAAGAAAAATGCTTTTACTTTTCAATGAGCTGTGGGAAATTGTTCCAAAACCATCAGGAAAGGCTTTATTCCTGTGAAAAAGAACTCTGTGGTCATCAGAGCAGAAGGGACTTGAATTTTACATTGTGAAAGGTTTCTACTGAACAAAACACTGGGTCTTGACTCCATTGACCTTGGAAGATAGGAGGGTATGGAGCACAGAATTGGAATTGTAACCCCATGAAAATTATTCCCTTTGCTAATACTGCAGTGTTGCAAGTATTTTATGTTCTATGTAAATGAAACACTCATCTACTAACCTGAATGAATATGCTGTTTCTCTTTATCACATGGGACTCAATAGCAATGCTCAAACTCTTTGACCCATTTATTGAACTCATAGAAATTTCTCTTAATAAAATAATTTCAAACAAGAAAATAAAACCATATACCTGAAGATATTTTTCACAGTATTAGCTGTCTTAGTAAAAAAAGAAATAATTTTAACACCCAATGGTATAGGAATTATTAAATAAATTCAGACGTACAGAAGTAAAGAAATATTCTATAGCCCATAAAGGTTAGGTAGACTGTATAACTGTAGAAAATTGGTTCCAGTCTAATGGAATTCTCCTAATATAGGAGAAATTAATCGCTAGTATAATAAGTATAGCTAACATTTATTAGGCCCTTTTTGTGCCAAGTACTATTAAGCACTTTACCTTTATTCATCCTCAAGATAGGCCTATGAGGTAGGTATTATTATTATCCCTGAAATAAAATCAGTTAACACTGTTAATTAATGGTTTTTACTATTTAAATAGATGACTTAATAATGTATAACACTTGAGGACAAAGTTCAAACTTTATTAAACTAGGCCATTCACATATTACAGAAGAGAGGAAATCTTCATCCCACATAGCTACCTCTTCCATTTGAACACCCACTCCCACAGGCCTGGTGTTAGGTATAATGTTAGGTAACAGCCACCAAAAAGTGCCAGATAGTGGAAGAGTAGATTTTGAAGAACAAAGTGTTTGTGGAAAATTGAAAACAACAGGATATGCTAATCTGTAGGTGAGAGAATTGTAGCCTGGGTAATCTGTTCATAATCTGCTAGCCCCTAATGAAGAAATGACAAGGATAATAGGTATAACTGACATAGTAAAATGTAATTTAAACATTAAGAAGAACTTCTGAACTTTAATAGTATTGTGTATTCATGTTTTAAAATAAAAGCTGTACTGTAAAACCTATAGCTACCTATCCCTTGGAGGAGTGCAAATGCTCACATAAAGAAAGAAAGAACATTTATGGGCAAAAGTGAGAGGTGAAGTACCTTGTGGGATATAGAATATACAATTGGGAAGGAGAAACATTTCTGTTATACTTAAAGATACATTATGAGAAATTTGTGATTTTTTTTTTTAGTGTAAAATCATCTGTAATGTTTTTTAACGACTTTGAATAGCATAGAGTTGTATTTTATAATTAATGATAGTCCTGTGAAGCTTTTTTTTAACTTGAACTTCATGAATAGGTTCAGATTGATACATTCATTACCCCCTGAAATTTTACAGCAAGTTTACCTATGAGCATTTTCAAGGGGAAACATCTATGTTATTTATAAAATATTCTTAAATATCTGTGATGTCAAATTTACCAGTGTAGCATTTCCACTCATATGTTGTAGGAAAAGAAGCCTGGGTGGTAATTATAGTAGATGATAGATAGATAGATAGATAGATAGATAGATAGATAGATAGATGATAGATAGATGTCTAGTGTGTATAGTTGGAGAATCTTGTTGATTTTTTCTAATGTGAATCTTCCCAATACAAGGTGGGAAAGTCTCAGTCAAAATGAAAACAGATAACACAAATACATAAATATTCAAAAGTCTTTACCCCATGGTCATTGAGGAGTATAATACATAGGAATTCGACACTGGGGCCACAGCTCTACCTTGTGCCTTGTGTATGACATAAAAATGGTTCAGGGCTTTGGGTCCTGATGCCCTAGGCTTCTTCGTGGGGATACCGTGCTGTCTCTCAGATGAAGTCATCTCTCCAAGGACTAAGGCCCAATTAAACCTGCCTTGCATACTTTGGTGACATCTGTGGTTGCCATTGTTGGAAGTCTGTTGTCATTGTTTAGAAAGCGATCTTTTAGGTTTTATGTTTTCAAAACTTAGAGGTACAAAAAATTTAACCTAGTGTGAGATGTCATCTGATTCCTCAAAACATAGGTTTCTTGAAGCAAATAACCAGTGAGAAGAGAGTTAGTCCTCTTCTACAACTCATTTTATTGATTTATACTTTAATAGCAAATTTATTGAAATATGGTTCATATTCATTGCTTTTTTCATAAGTTTTTTTCCCTTTCATTCACTGCAAAAAAAGTGTGTATGTGTGTGTGAGCGTGTGTGCAGGGGTGTGATTGCATGTGGTATTTAAAGATGGAGCAAATTGACTTTTGGGAAGAACCTAGTTAGTAGAACCACTTGGGTTTGTAATGTAGGATGAAGTAAGATTCATTGTAGGTAGCAGAAAATAAAACATAATGTATTCAATTTCTAATTAACATATTAATTTTATTAGTTACTTTTTCTTCCCCTTAGTGCCTTCAGTGACTCTGAAAATTGCTATTGCCATGACATTTTGTAATTTAGACATTAAGGCCAAGAGTAAAATGCACGTCTTTATAAAGAACATAGAGCAAGATTATATACTTGACAGATGTACTATTTCATGTTCATTGGCAACAGTCTTTCCCTGAGGTTCCTTTGACTGAGACTCCCAGCTTATATGTTGTCTGTCTATTTGGGAGGGCAATAAACCTCTCTGAATACCCCCTCATGGCTTTCCATTTGTTCATTCATTCAGTTTTTCACTTGTTCAGCAGACATTAACCAACTGTCTGGTAACATATGATGACCTACCTATGCTTGATATTATGGGGACTACAAAATTAATAAGAAATGATCCCTGATTTTAAAAAGGAATTTGTAAATAACTGAAGTACAAGGCAGATGAGGATCATACGATAACAGACTGGTAAACAGAATGCTGTGGGAACACAGACGGAGCAATTTAAATTGAGAGATTGTATAAAGTTGTATGCAAAGGTAGCATTTCTTCAGGACTTGGAAGAACATGTAGGATTTTGGTAGGTAGACAAGGGTAAAGGGTGCCAGGACTTCCAGCATGAGGGAAATGTTGGTTTATTGAGTGCTTTCTACATAAATTAAATTAATCATTTCCTATGAGCCAAGTTATTTTTCTATCCCCACAATATAGAGAAAGAAATGGAAGCCTGTAGAGGTTCACTTTGTTTTCAAGCCAAAGAGGATTGCAAGCAACCGAACCACCTCCAGTATTTGCTGAGCTGAAAGATGGTATTTCTTTTGTTCGTCGTCATGTCTTGCACACTGATTGGCAAACTTTTCTTCAAGGAGAGGAAAATAAATATTTTAGGTTTTTCACACTTAATCTGTGTCACAATTACTCACCTCTGCCTTTGTAGCTCAAAAACAACTACAGACCATATGTAAATGAATGGGCATGAATGTGTTCCAGTAAAAACATTCTTCAACTGAAAATTGAATTTTACATAATTTTGACATTTCATGAAATCTTCTTCTTTTCTATTTTGTTCAGACATTTAAAAATGTTAAAACCATTTGTTGCTCATGGCACTACAAACCAGATAGTTGGATTTGTCCCAGCGAGACATAGTTTGTTGACCCCAATGGCATATAACAGGTCCTTAATGAATATTTATTGTGAAAAATAATTAGTGGAAGAAGAAATGCCCGACTTCTTGCCCAAGGCCACTGCATCACACAATGCCTGGGTCCTCCATTTGACTCTTATTGATGTGTGTTCACTCTGTAGCTTGAATGGTCAGTGGCCCTGTAATCCAACACTGAGGAATATAATAGTGGATACCACTACATTTTATACAGATGAAAAATAACAGGTCAAGAAATCAGCTGAGATAAGGCTTTGCTTCTGTTTTTGAACCAAAAAATATCTCCAGGTCTGTTGTTGAAATAAGCAAAGATCTGTTGTCCCTTAAAACATCTTGTTTGTCCATCTTTAAAGGGTAGGAACTTTATGGGACACCTGGGTGGCTGGGTCGGTTGAGCATCCGACTTCAGCTCAGGTCATGATCTCATGGTCCATTGAGTTCAAGCCCCACAACAGGCTCTGTGCTGACAGCTCAGAGCCTGGAGCCTACTTTGGATTCTGAGTCTCCTGCTCTCTCTGCCCCTCCACTGCTCACTCTCTGTCTCTCTCTCTCTCAAAAATAAATAAATGTTAAAAAAAATTAAAGGGCAGGAACTCTCTGTATTATTTCCTATAAGAATTGAGTTATCTTCAGTGGTCTCCTTTTCATTAAAAAATGAAAATGGCCCTGAAAATTGATTTATTTATAAAGCGCCCATGATGCACATCTAATGATATCCTTAGAAAGCACAAATGAGATTCAGCATACTTGAATATCATTGGCAAGAGCCAGTACACCTAAGTATCCTTGAAACAGACCAGTACTGTTACAAAAGCAAAGGCAAAGCCATGGCATCAGAAAGTGAATCCCACAAGTGCACTTGTGATGAACACCTGGTGATGTATGGAAGTGTTGAATCACTGTATTGTACACCTAAAACTAATATTACATTATATGTTAACTAACTGGAACTTGAAAAAACTCAGAAAAAGAAAGAAAATGGATCCCAGGGACATTTTAAGTTTCATGAGACATTTTGCTATAAGTTCCTAGGGCAAGAATCCTGACATTCCATCCTCGTTGGTCTAAAAGTAGAGTTTTTATTATCCCTTTCATATTAGATAGAGCTTTTCAAACAGGTCTATCTGACTTGAAAATCTCTAGGAATCTAATAATTGTACAGATTCCAAATAAAGTATAAAGAGTGACCTTGGCAACTTATCTATCCTCTCTTAATCTCATTTGCCTCCTCTGGAAAGTGGAATAATAGTGGCCTCTTTGCATTGATGCAAGGATTAAATGAGATAATGGAACCTTTTAATTATTTCAATTACTCTCTTTTTAGAATTTTATTTTTTTTCTTTTTATATACAACAGAATTAAATATAGAATTCAAGTTTTCCATCTCTTTGCAATGTTTATTATGAACCCAAAATTTTCTTCTTGGACTGTTTTGGATTCCACATTGAGTGTGAACAAATAATTTCTTATCTTTGTTCTTACAACACTTGTCAAAAAAGTAAGATGTACCCAATTTATTCTTTGGCTTTTAAGAAAAGGTTTCTTTCTTTCTTAAAAGTCATTTTGTTGATGGGGTGAATTAACACAAAATATTAAATCAGTTTAGTTACTATGTGCTCAAAGAACATTTATTCATTCTCCAAATTCTTTTTTTAAATTTTTTTTAACTTTTTTATTCATTTTTGAGAGCCAGAGAGAGACAGAGCATGAGTGGGGAAGGGGCAGAGAGAGGGAGACAGAATCTGAAGCAGGCTCCAGGCTCTGAGCTGTCAGAACAGAGCGCGGTGTGGGGCTCGAACTCACAAACTGTGAGATCATGACCTGAGCCAAAGTCAGATGCTCAACCAACTGAGCCACCCAGGCACCCTTCATTCTCCAGATTCTTGAATATGCTATATAGTTACAGTGATTTATGAAATCAAATCTGAATATCTTATATAAGATTTTCAGCAAGAGCCTAACTCAAAATGAAGTATTAGTTTACATGATAGGAGGATTGATTCATTTGATTTTTTTCCCCAAGGGAAAACAGTGTTTCAGTCTTTAAAGATGAAGTATTGCACGTCAGTTCCTCGTTAGCCTTCATAAAGAGAGTTCACTGTACTCTTTAGCCTTCATGAGGAGAGTTCGCTGTAATCTGCAAAATGTTGCTCTAATGCTCATTTCCATTGTGTATCCGGATGCTCATTGCTTAAGATGATTTTGCATCAAAGAAGAATAGGAATAAGATGTTTTGTTGGACTGCATCAGAGTATCAGAAGACACCTTTAGACTAACATGCTTCTCCGTTTGACACTAAAATCAGTAGACCACTAAATAAGATCTTACTTGAGTCTTTATGTATAAGAAGTTTATTTCCTCTTATTGGAGTTTAAAAACTCAATTGCTTTTACTTCAATTCAGAGAAGTCCATGGCATAGCCAGCTTGTATCTTATTGTTGTGTGTAAAAAAGTGTGTCTCAACTTGGCTGTACCTGAGACAATTGCATGGAGAGTTAAAAGAAAAAAGGAGCCTCATTCCAGGACTCATAGGCATACTTAATTGGTTTGGAGTGTGGCCCAGACATAGTTTTTTCATGTTTTTCCTCTTTTTAAAAAAATTTTTTTGAAACAACATCAGATGAGTTTAACATGTAGTTTTAGTTAAAACCCAGCAATATCTATTAGTACTTCTCAAACTTTAATGTGTGTATAAACCACTTAGGGATTTTGTTGAATGCTGGCTGATTTTTTTGTAAGTTTGGTAGCAGACATTGGTGGGACCATTGTTGCTGATCTAAGGATTATGTTTTCAGTAAGAAAAGTCTAAATTAAGGCCCAATTCTGTTAGGAAACTTCTAATCTATGGCTGACCTTCGTCAAAGTACTATCTATGAAATAGTTAACTTTTGCTTAATTAGTTACTCAAAATGATTTCATATTGTACATATAAAAAAGGGACCATTTTTTACTGTCACATTGTTTAATTCAGTCCGACTTTGTTGAACACCTGTTATAGGCTTGCTTCTTTGCCAGGCTTGCAGGGAACATAGAGTAGAAAAACACAAACCCTATGCTTAAGTAGCTCAAAGAGGAGTAAAGGGCTAGTGCTAATGACTGTGATTCAAAGCGAAAAGCATTGTAAGAGAAGTAATTTTTTTTTATTTTTTGCTTACTTTTGAGATGTTATGTATTTTTGTTAGAGATACATTTTAGGTTTTAGAAATTCCTCAAATCTAAAGTCCTTTTATTTTTTTTTTCCTCTGAAGGATGTGGGAGGGGGCGTGGTTCTTACAGATTTTCATCTATTCTGTTGATGGTTATAGCTAAAGTATCTGGAACAGTGCTTGACTAAAAAGCCTTGAAAACTGTGGGTGAAATGAATGATTGGTAACATATCTGCCATCTAGTATTTAGGGACAGTGACTTGAAACAGGTAGTGTGACAGGAAGCCAATAGTAAAGGTAAAGAAACGTAACACATCATGTCACACCTAGGACAATTTCATTATGGGGACAGTGGAGGAAGAATGGAAGAGAGTATTTGAAGAGCAACTGATATAGATCAGACATTTAAAAACCATGCAGAGTTGTGGATCACTCTGCCCATTCTATATATTAGGCAATCAAGTCCCCCAGATTCTCCAGCTGCTATGGTCAAGAGGTTGACTGTTCAAGCAGTTTGGGGTTGTGTGTCCAGCACAGTTGGTCTTCTATTGGAAACTCTGAACCTATAGATGAATAGGGATCATGGGATTTTTGTGAAGAATTTAATAAGTTCACTTGGTCATTGATGAAAAAGTTCTCTAAATATAAAATCTCCTCTTCCAATTTTTGACCTTAGTTTTAAATAAGCCAGCTTTTCATCTGTTTCCATTTTTAATTGTTTTTTAAAGTTTTTTATTCATTTTGAGAGAGAGTGTGAGCAGGGGAGGGGCAGAAGGAGAGAGGAGAAGAGAGAGAGAATCCTAAGCAGGCCCACACTGCCAGTGCAGAGGCCAACGTGGGGCTTGAACTCACAAACCATGAGATTGTGACGTGAGCCGAAACCAAGTCTGATGCTTAACCAACTGAGCCACCCAGGCGCCCCTCTGTTTCCGTTTTTTAAATGATCAAAAGCAAAAAGTGAAATGCTCTAATGTACTTTTAGGATTTAGTGAGGATAATGAATTATACAATATACTAGATTTTGATTTCTTCATGGGAAAAATAACTATAATACATTTACGTCATTTCATAATATATAATTACATACTAAGTTATATAATAATCATCTAAGTGTCTCCAGCCAAATCTAAAAACTGTTGTGCGAATACTATAATTTTTAGTCCTTAAGACTTGTTCAGTTGAAGGTACTTTGTTAATCACCTTTTGTCCTCGAAAACTAGTTTTTGAATATCTTTCAAGAAATTAACAAAGTGATCAGCAGCTCAGTTGCCAAGGGGGTTAAGAGCAAAGTTTATGCCTCCCCACGGCCAGCTTACTTGTACAAAACAAATGTCAGAGGCAGCACGTGGGGAAACTTGTAATGGTTTAATTTACATGTATGGAGTCAGCACAAAATTAATAGCAGTCTGTCACTAAGGTTTGTTAGCTAATTGCTGGGTTTTAATGTTAAGTAAATGAGTGTGAATTTTAGCAACACTGTTTAAGAGCCTCTTTGGGAGCCTACTCTTTCCATTCTTCTTGGCACGCCTCGGGTTTCAAAGCTATTTTCTGCATACATTTCTTAATTCTTCAAGTATTAAGGTAGCAGCCTCTGTTGTCTTTGCCATTTAACCCCCTCCCTCATAAAATCAGCTCGTTCCCTTTCAGGAAAATAGGCAATAAGGCAGAATTTCCATGCGCCACTGCTACTCTTTTCTTCTTTACACACCCCTTTCACTGTAAAGGACAAACAATTCCGATTATCCCACAGGTCCCTGGAGAAATGACTTATTGAATTTTCTGTAGTCTGACTGTACATAAAATTACTGTAGGTAGGGAGATTTCATTTTACTAATTTAAAGTTTCACTGTTTGTAACCAGTGTTTTAAAAACATGTCCTATGATGTAAACAAACAGATTGTTTTTTCCTCCCACTGCCTCCTTGACACTGTATTCAGCAGTGGAGGGGTGTGGGGGGGGGATCATTTTCTTCTGCCCCAGGATGTAATCTCTGGCAGCCCTGTGGCAGCTCTATAGCCCTCCTGGTACTTTAAGTCACAAACACAGTGTCAACTCAGTAATTAGAATAGAGTCCAAGGTATTTATTCAAACTTCTGAACTTGATTTATCACAGTTAAGTCCTTCCTTCCTGAAGTCTCTTATATCCTAGTTCTTACTGTCCAGCTGCTGTATTAGGTGTTTTGTGGAAGGAGGGGAGGTGGAAATGGCACAGAACTCATTTGTCTAGGTGGCTTCATAAACCCTGGGCCTTGGCAGATTTTACAGCTGAGGTCTCTGGGTGGGTGAGGCCAATCTAATAAAACCTTTTTCTTTCATGAGTGCTTTCATGGAGACATTTAAGGACTGATTGGCTGCGGGGTTCTCTCACCTGCAGTTCCCTTGACTGGTATGTCTGTGGCAGGTGGTTCCTTGATAGATCCTTCCTCAGCTCCTGCATACCCTGTGATGCATGCTCAACCTGTTTGTGGTGAGCAGCTACTACCCCTGCTCTCTAATTTAGCCCATCCCAGGTGACCTCTCTTCCCCTGCCCGTTTCTCTGTCTCTTTCTCTGTCTGACACAGCCTACGTCTTAATAAAATTTAAATTTCTTGGGTGTGACTCAGGCCCCAGTCCCTCGTATCCTTCTGTTGAGGAGAGGTAACACCCCACAACCCTTTCTCCATAATGGGGGAAAAAGAAAAATTCTAGCACAGCAACAGCTTTCTCTGGAAAAACCTGATAATCAGTTTTCTCCAACATCCTATATCTGACCTTTGCATCTCGCTTTATGTCTTGTAGCCAAGGGGCTCAAGAGTAATGGAATATATTCCTTTTCATCATGCATGTCAATTCTGCATATGCAGATTTGTACAACAATGCATTCTGATTGCCACTATATTGGTTCTTCAGTTAAAGCTGAGGCAGGAATCCCAGTTTAAATACGTTACATCTTTAAACCATTTTGAGGTTAGAGAGAAATCTATTTGTTGTGTTTTCTTAACCATTTATTAGACATTATTAATCAAATAGAATAAGAATTTTGTGGGAGATCAAAGATGTATAAAATAAAGCAGTTGTCTTCATGGGCACACAACCTAATTGTGAAAAAGAGGTATGTTATAAATAGTTCTAGATGATGCATATGCCTATGATATAGTTGGTCAGACTACCCTGATGTGGCATTTTGTAGTTTGGCAATTCAGATGGTTTGTTACTCAACAAAGGGAAAAGCTAAAGAGTTTGCCAGGCATGGGCACATTTAGCAGGATGATTTTGGTTTGGGAATTGGGGGAGTTACTCATCATTATCGTAGAGATTCTTCAGAAATGGAACATTGGGGTGGGGAAGGGGAAAAAAACTAACAGTTAGTTAATCTACATTAGGCTACTGATTGTATAATAAACTTATGCCAAGGCTAACCATTTTACTGCAATTTCTGTCTTCAGAAAGCATCTGCAGTGAAGACGGTTAAGCCTTGGAGATATATCTAGGGAAGTATCATGTAAAATCTCTCCTACAAGATGGGCTAATGGTTAAGGATTCTGTCATTAAGACTTAAAGTCCTGGACTTGAATCCCTAGCTTCATGATGAAATCCAACACTGGGCTTATTTTCATTGCCCTATCCTGTGCTTAGGCAAACTTTTCCTTTAACTGTGACAAAGAAAGATTCATGTGATTCTTATATATTGTATGAAAAAAAGGAATATTTGGTTACGTTTTCAAAGATATATTTTTTAAACTACTCTCAATTTATAGGTTTCCTTAGAGAAGAAAGTAGGATCCATCCCTGTACTCCACGTATAAACATTGCCTTGAAATCTTTTTTTTTTTTTCTGTCATCTATACAAAGCCTGTGAGAGACTTACTGCATTTTACTTATGACTTAGAATTTCCTTTTTCCAATATAATGTGTTGGGGTTTTGTAATAGCATCATTGTGTCCACTGTACTCAATTCTTTCTTTTTTCCCCTCTATTTTATATATATTTTGGTAGCAGCGTTTTACAAATACAAAGTTGCTCTAAAACCATTCAATCAGAGCCTCAACATCTATTCTTATATTCTTATTCATCACCTCAAAATAATAAAAAAATAAAATAAAATTACAATGCAATTGTTAACTTACTATGCAAGATTTTCATTATAAAGATTTCTTTTTTCAATTTCTTAACAAAACCTTCTCTGATACTAGACCAATATTTTTCTCATCTGACTCTGTTCTGCAGCCATATTAATCAAGCTCAACTCCATGACCTTGAAAAAGGGACTAAATAGAGGACTTGTCCTTGGGTATAATGAATTGACACAAGAAAAGCCACTCTGGTTAGATCGTAAATGCAACAAAGTAATTTGCTTGGAATCTCAAGAGAATGATTTCTGTAGCCTCTATTAGAATGTATTCAGCTGAGTAACTGCAGTTACATAAGTAATAGTGATAGTATTGAAGATGAGGGGGCTAAATACAAATGCATACCCACATACACCCATCACATATACATATGATAAAATCTGATTCAGTAGTGACACATATCTTGAGCGCTGATGACAGCATACAATATTCAATTAATTTAGAGACACAACAATCGGTTTTTGGTTTTCCTTTTTTTTTTTTTTTTTTTTTTTTTTGTGGAACAAGGATTTCTTTCATATATCATTGCTAGAGTAACTTCCAGCTAATAATCTGCTAATTTTTGCTCTTCTGCTGTTGAGCCACACTAATATTTTTATACTTTCTTTTAAAATTATACAACTAGGGGCGTTTGAGTGGCTCAATCAGTTAAGCATCGACTTCGGCTCAGGTCATGATCTCACAGCTTGTGAGTTAGAGCCCCGCGTGGAGCTCTGTGCCGACAGCTCAGAGCCTGGAGCCTGCTTTGGATTCTGTGTCTCCCTCTCTCTCTGCCACCTCTCCCCTGCCCACCGCCCCGCCCGCCCCCGCTCACGCCCTGTCTCTCTCTCCTTCAAAATTAAATAAACATTAAAAAACATTAAAAATATAAAAGTATACAACTAAAATACTTCAAATTAATTTGAATCTTCATATGGGTTACAACAAAAGAATAAAAGCAAAATATTAAAGATTAGAACAAAAGACTAAGGTAGTAAGTATTTATGTTTCCCAGACATTTAAAAAAATGAGTCAACTTCAAACTACTTACAGTTTTAAAAAAAATGTTTATTGTAAATAAACTATATGATTAGATCAACAATGCTAACTGCTATTATTTACTTTTTCATTATATTTAGATCATGTATTATATTTTTCTCATTTTTTTCTTGATTCCAAAAATACCTTTACACACAATTAATTTGTGATACTTCTGTTCATTTTGCTGTACTTTGCCTACTGTCTTACAAATATGGAAGCTTCAGTCATCCTAAATCACAGAATAGTTTAAGTATTGGAATTCAAGTGTTCATTTCCTAAACATTGCTGCAGTGTCCAGCCCTCCCAGAAGCCCAGCTGAAGTTTAAAATTAGAACATTTACTATCATTTAGAATTAGCTCAACTTATCTTGTGTAATGTGTAACTTTGTAGTTCTTGGTATTAAATGAAGAGAGAGCTAGTATTTATTGTTACTACTGGGATACTGTTCTAAGGGAGACTGCTGCCAAAGTGGTATTTTCTTGCTTAATCGTGGAAACAAAACTCCCTAGTCAAGTGACTAGGACATTTGGCTAATTCAGCCAACCAACAAAATCAGCACCAAAAATTCCTTCATGATATAGATGAACTACACATAATAATTCCACCAGAGGTTAAAACCAAAATGTCTCTGCTGCAGAGGATATGGAGAAAGCCATTCAATGAGAAAGAAAATTTTTAAAGTCAAAACCATAGGGTAATGTTGGATTAAGGATTTATGAGACATTACTCAAAAGTCTGGATGTACATGATGACAGGAAGTATGTGTGCAACTGATATAGGAATTAGGACGCCATCTATCCCTCTGATACTGATGTGGAGATCAGTTAGGTGATGGATAGGCTATATTTTGATTGCTGTTAAATAGAAAGTTGACTCTGTCTAACACGGCTGCAAAACTGAGACATAAATTGAAAATTCTGGTTCCATAGCCAATTGCCAATGCTGTGGCTCTGACAGGGCTTTACCAACCAGTAAGATTTCCCCCAAAGGAGATGAGATAGAGTACTTAGTGAATCCAATAAAATCCTGGAAAACTAGAAAAGGCATGTAGCAGTAATGATACTAATTTCATAATTTAAAGGGGAAATGAGTTACATATTACCTTTGCATACTGGCTCATGGTTCAACAAGGACCAAGAACTAATAGGATCTTCTATTTTAATCTATCAGAGCATAATTGCAGTTTGTGCTTTGATGGATAACAGCTATACAAGTATGAAATTTTCTGAAAGGCAATAATGCTTGAACCACACTTGGTAATTAGATTTGATTAAAACGAACACTAATTTCCACATAATCATGAACCAGATCAAAGCTAAAAAAAAAAAAAAAAAAAAATGAAAGTCCAAAAGCTTGAGTTACTTCAGTTCAAATTGCCTGATTTAAGAATGCTCTCAGAGGGTGCCTGGGTGGCTCAGTCGGTTAAGTGTCCGACTTGAGCTCAGGTCGTGATCTCATGGTTTGTGGATTCACGCCCTGCATTGGGCTCTGTGGTGAGAGCTCAGAGCCTGGAGCCTGCTTCCAATTCTGTGTCTCCCTCTGTCTTGGGCCCTCCCTTACTCGTATTCTGTCTCCCTCTATCTCAGAAATAAACATTAAAAAAATTAAAAAAAGAATGCTCATTATCCACATGTACTACCATCTTTCCATCTGTGCATTTATCCATAAATAAATATATCAAATAAAACCATAAAGGAAATTATTCTCAAATAAGAGTTTTAGAACTTACTTGACTCTTTTTACGCTGTTACACAAATACTCTATTTCATTTCGGTCCAATTAAAATGGTTCAGAGATAGAGTATATTGAAAGAAGAAAAAAATGTTTTTTTTAAAAGTTCTTACATTAAATGCATTAACTATGTAACATAAGCCATACTAACTGGAATACAAATTAGTGTGTATCATTTTTAAAGTAAAGGGACATGGATATGTATGCATGTCCTACTTACTTTACAAAATATGTATACATGAATAAGATATTTGTAAACAAATGTATAAGTGAATATGAAACACAAAAATAGCCACATATTAACAAGTCTGTCGGCTAGAGAGAAGCGTGTGTAGTTGTGTATGTGTGTGTGTAAATATAGCACTGGATTTGAGTAGGGGGTACAAATCAGTAAGAGGATAAATTATTGTAAAAATACCAAGGGATTTCTCCTGCCATATAATCTCCTTTTAAAAAGAAAGAAAAAAAACAGTGTATACTGGGTCAGATTATTGAAAACTTCAATGATTTAGTGATTATAAAATTCTGTAACTTTGTAAATCAAAAGCTGGGAATGAAAGGAATGAGTCAGTTGCACGGGAAGTAAGAGGCTGCTGCACGGGAGCTAGTTGGACACAGTGCTGATAGAGGGTCATGGCAGGACGAGCACGGCTAGCTGGCTTCTGTATTCTCTGGCCTGCACCAGAGTATTTATGATGGGGAATTCATCATTTGGAATAGCACAACCAGACAGAAGCACAGCAGAATAGCCACAGCAGAAGTGACATGCAGTTTCCTTCCCCACCAGAACTCCTGTCAGAAAACTCCATAAATCTCATTTAATGGGCTGTTACGCTTCCCCTTAGAATACCAACCAGGGTCTCTCCAGGTGGGTGTACTCACTAGATGCCTTACAACCCCAGGAAGGACATTAATGGCCACTGCAGGGCTTCCACAGGCTTAATATACACCCTTTCTAGGAAAAATGTATTTATGTGCTTGGCTATGTTTAGATTAAATGTAACAGATTTCTCTCTTCTATGTTGAAAATTATCTGGGATCAGACATGAGAAATACATAAATTTAGCCCTTGGCAAATATAATTGTTAGTGATTACTTTTAAACAATTAAATTGGGTTTACCTTGGGGTGCTTGGGTGGCTCAGTCAGTTGAGCATCCATGACTCAGGTCATGGTCTTGCTCATGGTTTTGAGTCCTGCGTCGGGCTCTGTACTGACAGCTCGGAGCCCGGAGCCTGCTTCAGATTCTGTGTCTCCCTCTATCTCTGCCCCTCCCCTGCTCTGTCTCTCTCTCTCTCTAAATAAATAAGCATTAAAAAAAAAACTTTTAATTGGGTTTACCTTTAATGATTCATCAGAGGTTGCAAATAAAAAATTTAGAAATAATAGTGGGAGATCAAGTAGTGTTTGTAATTGACATGCAAAACAGAATCTGACTTGAATCCAAATTTTATCCCATTGAGTGTGAATTTAATTCATTATAAAAATTCATGCTATGATATACATGTCAATATTATGCCTACAGTGCTTTGATAATTCAAACTTTTTTGGGTACCATAACCATTCCCCCCCTATAAACTGAAGTTTTGGCAAAGTATTTTTTTCAAGGTCTCACAGGTAATAAATGATGGAATCACAATTCATACCCTGATCAGTGTGCCTCCTGAGTTAAAATTCTTCTTACCACTTCCCATCAGTGCCTCTCATCTACCCTAGGCTATAGTGTGATACACACTGTAGTAGAACCTTACCAAAAATTGTGCAATGTTACCTTATATTCCAAGCAATATGGAGATGTTTTATATGTGTTTAATGTAAACTAAATCATTAGAAAGTATGTATTCGCTTACTTGTTATTACTTGTTTTTATTAAATTATTAAACGTTTTAGAGCAGAAACTATTAGAGAACTTTAATTCATTTTTCTACTGGAAACAGTTAATATCTTCCAACTTGATATTTCCACGTTTACATATTAGCTTGACAGTTTTGGCTTTTGCCTATTTGTAGACTTAGACATTTTGAGTTTAAATGTATATTATAGGCTGTTCAAATGCATATTACCAGTCCTACCAAATCTGATGCATTGTCTTCTGCTCATGCTTACTTAGAGCCTCTGTGATTATCTATTTTTTTTATTTAAAAATTTCTTAAGATTTATTTTTGAGAGAGAGGAAGAGAGAGCATGAGCAAGGGAGGGGCAGAGAGAGAGGGAGACAGAATCCAAAGCAGGCTCCAGGCTCTGAGCTGTCAGCACAGACTGCCTGACGCAGGACTCAAACTTATGAACTGTGAGATCATGACCTGTGCCTAAGTCGGATGCTTAACCGACTGAGCCACCCAGGTGCTTCACCTCTGTGATTATCTTCAGTGATAAATTTATCAAACACCCTATACTGTCTGTCACTATGCTGAATATAGCTATAACACATGAAATTGAATGCCTACTGTTAGTTTTACAGAAATGCATAATACTACTAAGGTGACATTACATATAGCTGTTTCTGAAAGTAATAAATGGAAAATAAATGTTATGCTAATGATAATATGTGATTAATTCCCTTTCTAAAGTGAATAGTTTTCATATCTGAAGTCATTCTTTGCAGAAAAGTCTTTGCGTTTTTTATGCTGGAAGTCTCATGAAAACTTTAAACTTTCCCTGAATTAACACAAGCGGGCAGGGTTCAATATGTAATTTAAATAACACCCATCTTCTCTTCCAAACCTCAGGCGTCAGCCAAACACAACCATTTTTTCAATTCTTTATATTAATTCGTGTATTGACTTTAATTTGTGTTTCTGGACACATCTTACAGAAAATCAATAGAGCATCCTAATCTCCTCAAAATGTTGGCTTCTTCCTGTTGGCTAAAGCAAAATTAACCAGTGCTTTTTCTCCGTCTGTCTTTCTGTCCTTCTTTCTTCCTTTTCTTCCCTCCCAATTTCCCCCTCCCTTCCTGTTGCCACATTTTTAAAGTAAGTTTATGTAATACACATTGCTCTTGCCAGGATTCATAATTTGTCAATACTGTCTTATTTTCTCTTTCTCTGTCCCTGCCGTTCAATAGGATTAGTTCCTTGTCTGGGAGCAAAGTCCAGGATCAATAAAATGGGTCTATCAGCTCTCAGAAATATTTTTTTTGTAGGTTTAGAATCGGTGACCGAGTACTTTTGTAAAGTATTCAATTGAGAAGAAGATTTCAGGTTTCAGGAGCTCTAGGAAATCAGACCTGTCTCTTTATCCAGATGCAAGTATATTTCTCTAACACTGCCAAAGTAGGAGATCAGATGATTTTTTGATATATTGTAAATGCCATTGGTCAAAACTGATCTCTGAATTCATTGATCAATTCATAAATACATTTTCAAGAGAATGCATTTCTTACTCCTGAAATATTTACTAAACAACTAACTTGTCAGTAGGATTTAGTTCCTTTCTGTTGCTTTCCTTCGTATTAAGACTCAACCATTTCCCTCAGGGTATAATGAGAACAATGCTAGGAAGGCAATAGTGTGAAAATCATACTTGATATAATGCTTTTTATTATGATTAATCTCTTTGGGGTTCTTGTTTTTTCAGTTTCATGGAGGTATGTGTCTCAAGTGAATTAAGTAGTAGTTTTCAGAATATGTTTTCTGATTATCTAGTCACAAGTTTTTACCATGGCTGACATTGATCAAAATAAAGATGATCATTGTATACTTGAAGACAAGTGATTATTTCTGAAATAGTTGCAAGTAAAAAGCACCTTGATAGAGCCATTGATTATAGTTAGAAGCAACAAACCTAAGTACACACATTTTTATCCTCTTTGTCTCTCTAGGGTTGAAAATACTATATCCTTTCTTAAGAGCCTGGGTGTTTTATCATCCTGCCAATAAAGAATTTCTTCTTTGGTTCCATTTAAAACATCTCTGGCTTGCTTATTTTTGGAAAAGAAAATATCTTGTCATAGTTCTCATTATAAAATAATTTCGTGATTTTGAAGATAGACATATTTTTAACTATTTCCTGTGTAGATTCAACTTAAATAAAGCTTTAAGCATCACTTCATAGGGACAGTGTGTTGTTATTAAAACTTCTTTATTTTCTCTATTTAGAAGACAGTATAAATATGAAAGGTTGTTATTTGTGGTGTGAACAAAACCAGGTAGTTGTGTTTAAGATAATCTGTCAAGGGGAGTTAAATCCAAGTTTTACTTAGCGACTATAGCAGTAAATAGTTCTTCTTCTTTTTTTTTTTTAAATCTCATGAAGGCATTGATCCAGAACATTTAGTGATTACCTAATGTGTGCTTGCTATTGTGCCAGATATCAAGAATACAAAATAAATAAATGAATAAATAAATCACACTGTTCTCTAACTTTACATAACTCCCAATCTATGTTTTAAGAAAAATCACAGAAAAATGATTAAATGTGTACTTCTTATCTGGTTCATTAGTCTATCACCAGTTCTCAATACTAAGTACTAAATAATTACATATACTTTATTTCTGTGATATAATTTATCGACAAAGTGCTCAAGTCTTAAGTGTAAAACTTACGTGTAACCACTACTCAGATATATGGAACCACTGCATCACCCCCAGAAGTTTTCCTAGTGCCCCTTCACAGAAAAAAAAATCCACCAAAAATTAACTACCATTCTGATTTTAACCACATCAGTCACTTTTGTCTGTTCTTGAACTTCATATAAATGGTATCATATTACATATGCTCATTTGTATATGTCTTTTTTAATTTCAATTTAATGTTTCTAAGATTCATCATGTTTCTTTTTATTTGTTTTATTTAGTAATTGTTTTAAGACTTTATTGTTTAAAAAATGTTTTTTTTCATTTTATTTATTTGAGAGAAAGAGCGAGAGCAGGAGGGAGCACTAGCTGGGGAAAGGGCAGTGGGAGAGAGACAGAGGGAGAGAATCTTAAGCAGAATCCATGCTCTTACAACCCTGAGATCATGACTTAAGCTGAAGTCAAGGGTCAGATGCTTAACCCACTGAGCCACCCAGGCACCCCAAGACTATATTGTTTTTAGAGCAGTTTTCAGTTTATAGCAAAAGTGATGGGATAGTATGGAGATTTTCCATGGAGTTAATTTGTTTTGAGTATCTCTAGTTAGTTCATTTTTATTGCTGTTTAGTAGTAGTCCTTTATATGCATATATCACACTTTGCTTAGCCATTCTTCTGATGATGGATACTGGGTTTGGGGATATTATGAATAAAGCTGCTAGGCACATTTTAGTCTTTTTGGGGGGGTGGTGGCCATGTATAGTCATTTGTCTTTGGAATTTACATAGGAGTAAATTTCTGAGTCATATGGTTGGTGTACATTTAGCTTTAGTAGATGGTGCCAAATATATTTCCAAAGTTGTTTAATCAATTAATACTCCTATGGTACACATTTAGGAATGTAATAGTACAATAGATTTAAGGGCAGTCCAAAGCATGACTGTGTTACAAATTTAGGAATGTGATAGTATGATAGATTTAAGAGCAATCCATAGACATGACTATGGCACAAAAACTCAACTTCCTCTGGCAGAGTCAAGGTAGCTTTTCATTAATGGCAGCATTTGCATGGAGCACTCACTGCTCTAAGGGAAAGAAAAAAAAGGCAGGAGAGTAGATATCAGGTGCTGTTCTCACACAGAAAACTGTGAAAAGATATGTTAATTTGCTTGACTGTAGTAATCATTTCACTATGTATACTTATGTCAAATTATCATAGTTGTATGCCTTAAATATATACGTTTTTTTAAAATGGATAAGTAGGTCTTTCTAGGAGAATCTTGTTAAGTTGCATGAGTTGGATTGGCCTGGAATATTGGATCTGAAGCAGATTTGTGCTGTGGTGAGACAAAAGAGATTTCTGAGAAAGCGACAAAATACGTTAATTTTTGTCCCAATATATTTTCCTTGATTGATGCATCTTTAGCTTAAGATCTTTAATTTCCTTTATTGAAAACCCATTACCTTAGGTAATGACATGTTTTCTCCCAGAAGAAATAGTATCCCTTGCTTCTGCTTTTTCTAGATATCAGTATCTAGACACTAATAATTAAATATCACACACTTGATTTCTGCAGCTACAAGAATTCTTTCTCTCCAGAAGAAGAAGAAGAAAAGAAAAAGGTCTTTGGCTCTTGTGTATTTAATTTTCTATGTTTGATTTTAAATAACAAACATCTTGGGGCGCCTGGGTGGCGCAGTCGGTTAAGCGTCCGACTTCAGCCAGGTCACGATCTTGCGGTCCGTGAGTTCGAGCCCCGCGTCAGGCTCTGGGCTGATGGCTCAGAGCCTGGAGCCTGTTTCCGATTCTGTGTCTCCCTCTCTCTCTGCCCCTCCCCCGTTCATGCTCTGTCTCTCTCTGTCCCAAAAATAAATAAAAACGTTGAAAAAAAATTAAAAAAAAAATAAATAACAAACATCCAAATTATGCTTTTCCTTTGTAGCTCAGCATAAATTTAAAAAATCTTCAAAGTAGAATTATTTGTCCCAGAATTTATTCAAGTTTTTTAAGTTTATTTATTTATTGTGAGAGAGAGAAAGAGAGTACAAACGGAGGAGGGGCATAGAGACAAGGAGAGACAGAATCCTAAGCTGACAGTGCAGAGCCCAGCGCAGGGCCATGTCCCATGAATGAAACCATGAGATCATGACCTGAGCCGAGATCAAGAGTCAGACACTTGACCGACTGAGCCACCCAGGAGGCCCTTCAGTTTTTTAAAGCATGAAGAAAACATCTATTTTACATGTTCAGATTCTCCAGAAAAAGATGTTTGTAGATACAATCCCCTATTAGTTTTGATAACGAGTATATCTACATTTCTAAAGAGCAATTTTCTAAATCTTTATAATTATCATTGAATTAGTGTTAGCAGGAAATAAAAATTATTCTCATTAATTTAGGTATATAATGTATGATCAGAACTTAAGGCAGAAATATACTTTATAATTTAATTTCTATGATACTTAAATATTATTTATCAAAAATCACAGTTTTTAATTGTGGCATTATTTTCTCTTGAGGTGTGTAATAGTAAGTGGATTTTTCTCTGGTGAAAAATTATGAAGGTGACTTGTTTTCTCATCTTGACTGTAACTTACATCAAACCCATCAAAATAATGGCTCTCAATTTTTTCCTGTGTGTTTACTTAACAAGCTAAGTATCTAGCATTTAATGCTAGAATATATCCCACAATTGAAAGCGTGTTTCTGGGAATGTTTTTCTCTTGACCAAATGTGGCATATTCAGGGCTAAAGAACCAAATTTAAAAGATTATCAGAATAAACAGACATAGAAGGTCCTACCTTGGCATCCCCTGAAAAGTTAGGTTGTGTGTCAGATTTACTATAAGCCCACATTTAATATAAATGTTATTGGAATTCTCAGTGTTTCCAATATTAAGAAGAATCTAGAATTGAGTGTATATATATGAATCAATAATTTTGTTTTTAAAAAGTCTTTTAAAATATCAGAGCAATGACATCTATGTCTAAAACATTCTTATGTTCTGGTTAGACTCTCTCATTGGTTGGAACTTTTTTGGAGTATATTGAAGATGATGAAGCCATTCAATGTCTTTGATGCAAAGTACTTAAAAGAAGCCCTAAACCGCCTTTGGTCAGTGTGACATAAAAAATGGATAGAATGTGTTATAATGATTGCCTCATTGTTCAGACAGCATTGAGAAGGCCACCTTTTTTGTAGTCACAATGCCATCAGAGGAAACGAGGGGTTTGTTCTTTCCATTCTGAAGATACTTTGTAAACAGTCTCCACTTATCAAAAGAATCAGAGCAAATAATGTCTTTTCAAGCACCACACAAAAATAATCTATGTTCACTAGCAACTAAAGCAAGAGTTTTCAGTCATTCATAAGAATAAGATTCTATGTGTTGGGGGGGGGGAAACTCTTCTATTCCTAACGTCTTTATATTGCATGTATAAAGATAATATTTCGGACCCTACCCACTGCTCATAAAATGTAGAGTAATACTTTCCTATATCTTAAATACACTGGGGGAGCTGAGTCAGGAAATTGTACCACACATTTGACTCACAGGAATTGTTTGACTAAGCTCTATCTTTTACTCCCATGTTTATTGAATACCTGCTGTATGCACTGTTGTATAGAAGCATAATTGAAGACAAGTTTTTAAAACAGAATACTGGATTTGCACCTGATTTTTCCATAATAGTATTTTATTAATTCATCTTGCATTCAATGAATGTCTGCTTTGTGAAAAGACACTCTGCCAAGGGCCATTAAGGTTATTTCACATACCCTCTCTCAAAGAGTTCATGATTATAATTAAGGTAGTGTAGTGTGTTGACTTACATAGACTTTACAATAAAAAAGTATCTCCACATTCATTGTTGAATAATTAGAACAGTTCCACTTTTGTCAACAGTTCCATGGTTGACAGATTTATCATGATTTGTACATTTGATAACCAAATCTTATGTCAAAAACAGCTGCTAAGACTAAAGTATTGAAAACTCTTGGCTAACCAATAGTTAATCACTGACTGTAATGGTAGCTAAAATGTAGCAATAGTAAATATGGTTCATCAACTAGGTAGGATTTGGTGACAGACCAACTTAATTATGTTTAATTCTGAAAAATTGCCTTCTGATATATATAATCTATAGTTATATAATGACTATTAGTCCAGAATACTATTAAAGGGAAACTTTTGGATCATAAACAATACAACAATAAAAACAAAAGCACACCTTAACCATCTGAGATACTCAGGATAACTTAAAGCCACATTCCAGAGAATGTGATAAGTATATTCAGTGTTAATCCTTGTACAACATGAATAGTGATACTTCCTACATTCAGATAACTTGAAGATGTCAGGATAGATGAAAGCAGTTGCATGGAGAACACGAAAAATGTCATATCAGGCCACATCTATACATCTCAAGATAGCTTCAAAGAACATATTTGGTAATTATCAAGGTTGTCCTCCACGACAATGTTTTAATTTCAGTGTATATCTTAAATATGTCCAGGTTCTTTAATGGCTGTTCATTAATTTCCCATTTGTGATTTCCATTTCAATCCCCATTGAACTTGTATATCATACCTAATGGATGAAATCCATCCTTTGGGAAATAGATGTTGATAATTTGGGTCCACTGATACCAAATACTAGTAACCAACAGAAAAAAAAAATATATCCCTCCCTAAGAGTTTGTATGACTGATCATAGAAGATAAAAGGAGAAAGCGGGGCACCTGGGTGGCTCAGTCAGTTAAGCGTCCGACTTGGGCTCAGGTCATAATCTCACCCTTCCTTATTTCGAGCCCACGTCAAGCTCTGTGCTGACAGCTTAGAGCCTGGAGCCTGTTTCAGATTCTCTGTCTGCCTCTCTCTCTGACCCTCTCCCCCCTCCCCCTGCCTCGTGTACACGTGCCCTCTCTCTCTTTCTCAAAAATAAATAAACATTAAAAAATTTTAAAAAGGAAAAGAAGAAGAAGAGGAGTCTTGAAAGGTCAGATAGTTTAATTTGTTAAGCAGTATGTGGGCTCCTAATAAAGAATGTCTTCAGATATTGATGGCAGCAACTCTACTTTCAGGAGCTAAACATTTTTCATTGTCAACATCCTTCATATTGGTAAGGTCTTATTTAAAGCCAAATTCTACCGCACTTATCTGGTCTTAGTCTCTCCACGAAGCCACACAGAAATTGTTGACTGGCTCTTCCTCTTAAGTGCTTTCCATATTTAATGTGGTCAGTTTTTCATACATTCCTCATTACATTTGGTAGAATCAATAAACATAAAACAAAAACATTAATTAAGTTCTTGACCCTGAATTGTCATGTTCCTACACTGACCTTTAGGTGTGTTTTTCAGAAAGCTGTCAGCAAAATGTGTGCCATCTTACAGACCCACGTTCCTGGTATTCTCTCCTTATACTGTTTTGACAGTGAAAGAAGTTGGCTGACCTTTAAATAGTATTGTATGCATGCTTGTGAGGAGAGCAGAGTCTATTGAGCCAAATCTGCTTGCATGCATGGGTAACCACAAAATACAATGACCTTTAAGCTAATAGACTCTGAATGTTTTTGTACCCAGGTAGAAAGACAAAATTGCTTATCAATTTAGTACTTTATAATGAAGAAATAATTCTTCAGTACTGAAGTCTTTTTGGGAGGCCAAATTAGTAAATCTGCTTGTTGAGTATTTGGGATTAGTCTGGAAATGTGCCTACAGGATTGGGCAGGCAGCATTTGTCAGCGTGTCTCAGCACTCTCACAGATCACCCAGCTTCCATGCTCAACATTCCTTCTGTTTCTTGGAAGTTGCTTTAGGTTTCCTTATCACTTGAACATTTATATCAATTGGAACCAGCCACTACATGGGAAAGCCTGTCATAATATCTGAAGAATGAGTTCTTCAAATCTTTAGTCAAGGAGAGTATGCCTCCAGCTACAAAATATTAACACTTTCAGGACTCCATAGGCGGCAGAGTACAAGATTCAGTGTAATTTATATTTACAATGGTTATGCTTGGTGCTGAGTCCCTGAAAATTCCCTGTACAAAAGGATTGGCCTCAGTTATATATTTCCCCCTTACTATATAATTATATTCGCTCCCTTTGTTGAAGATCAGCTTTTTCCTATCTTGCTTTTAGTGGTCATTGTTGTCATCTTTGGTCTGAGTGAGTCTTTTTTCTACTATTTTTGTACTCATACTAGTAATTATTATTCTAAGAAGATAAATGATGATATTCACATTTTCTGATATTCATATTTTTAATTCATGAGTATTTACTGTGGATTGGAGCATGCTTTTTGAAGAATCATTTTCAAACTAGAGTTATCATTTCTAGTTGATGTTTTGAGATTATG
Source organism: Puma concolor (assembly GCF_028749965.1). Lineage (NCBI taxonomy): Eukaryota > Metazoa > Chordata > Mammalia > Carnivora > Felidae > Puma > Puma concolor. Next base: position 83,441,910 of record NC_141675.1, on the reverse strand, counting down.
TTTATGTTCTGAAGGTATTAAAAACATGACAATTTCTAATGAGATGGAATTTCCAAGGAGCCAGGAGTTCTAGAGACTTGGATATAAATTCTTAAAAAGTACCTAATGTTTTGGCTTTGATGACTATTGACACAATCACAACAGTATCCCAAGCAAACTTACTGAAAGTTGATGAGCAAAGTAGATATGAAATGGAAAACTCCAGAGGCACCTGGGTGGCTCAGTTAAGCGAGCACCCAATTCTTGATTTCAGCTCAGGTTATGATTCCAGGGTCGTGAGATCGAAGCCCATGTCAGACTCCATGCTGGGCCTGGAGCCTGCTTAAGATTCTCTCTCTCTCCCTCTGCCCCTCTACCCCACTCATGCTCTCTCTTTCTAAAAAGAAAGTAATAATAATAATAATAATAATAATAAATATAAAATAAAATAGAAATGGAAATCTCCAACTCTAAAATCAAAACTTCATTCATCTTACTAATTACATTGGTTTTTACTATTATATTTATTTAGTCTTTTAGTGGATAAGTTCCATGAACCAAAGACTTGGTTGTTACTCTTAACTCTAGGAGGTCTGGCAGAGGTAAAGTTTTCTCTGGTCTGAGAAGACCTGTCTAAACCTCCAAGAATTGTTATTGCCCTCCCTCTCTTAATCTCCTCCTACACTTATTGCTATGATTATTATTCTAACACAGGCCAACTGCATTAAATTCTACCATTTCCTGGTCTCCCATATGGTTACCATGCAAATTCCTTAAGAGCAAGGACTATGACTTTACATCTTTCTGTTGTCAGTGCTCTCCATCCTATCTGGCATACCCAATAAAGTTCTGCTGAGTAAATAGTAAATTGTGCTTGAGCAAATGTGCAATTATTGCCTGCTTACATATTTCTGAGGTTCATGCTTAGCAGAAAGGGGCGTCAATCACAGTTACAATGGGACTCTTGAAATTATAATCTTCAAAAGGGGGAAAATGTTGGTTTGTTTGGGAGATAGAATCCTGTCTGTGAGGAGAAAATAGCCACTTGACTCAGAGAAAGTTCAGACACATAGGGGTCTGGATCCATAGGGTAAAACTATACTAGTAGCTGTACCTATTGGGTTTGTCTGTCAACATGAATTTTAAATTAAAAAAAAAAAAAGAATCATGTAGGCTTGGGTTCTGGATCTCAAAATCAGCATTTGTTTTGGCTTCATTTGATCCGGTTGTGCATGCCTTCTTTCATGTTTATCAAACTGAAATTTTTCAACTACTTTCAAATGATGCATTACCTTTTGAAGAGGTAATATATCCACTTAACTCAAAACCACAAGATATGAAACAGTATTCATTAAAAAGTCTCCATTCTACCTGTCTTCGGCAACTCTTTCCTATAGGCTATCAATTTATGTGTAGGCTATAGGGTTTTGTTTTCATATGTAAACAGATATGTCTATTTAACCCACTTTATTACAAAAGGTAGTCACACTATCACTCCACTTTTCATTTTCCACTTAGCTACATTTCTTGGAGATCATCCCATACCAGTACACAAGAAGCTTCTGTACTTTTTAAGCCATGTGGTATTGCATTATAGATTTAGTCATACATGATTTTTTTCAGGCCCATATTGGTGAAGGTTTGCTAGGTTTTGTTTTTGTTTGTTTGTTTGTTTTTTGCTGTTATAAACAATAAGTGTCATTAAACAAAATTATTTCTGCACATTTTAAGGTATATCTGTAAACTACTAAAAGTGAAATGGAAAGCAGAACATTTGTGCTTTTGTATTGTCAAAAACTCCATAGAATGGTACAGATTTACACTCCCTAAAGCAATATATGACAGTGCCAGTTTTTCCCCAGCTTCACTAACACAATGAAATTTGATGGGTGAAAAATTTTGTTCATTGTGGTGTTGAGTTTTACTTCACTTAAGATATATAATTTTTATTATATTGCAAGATAAATGGCTAACAGCTGTCTTAATTTGATTTTTTTTTTTTTTTTTGGTCATAGTCTTTGTCTTTGTTTGTGTTTAGATCTTTACCTTTTACTTATTGATTTAAAGGAACTCTTTATATATTATGAAAATTGGTCCTTGGAAATGCTTCCTATTTTTCTTCTTAACTTTTGACTTAGTTAATGTTGCTTTTTGTGGTACAGAAATGTTTGCATTTTCATGAATACCAAGTATTTGACAAACTTGGCAACAAGATGATATCAACATTTTTTAAAATCTTTCTTTTATAGCTTCTGAGATTTTTAAAAATCACACTGAAAATGCCTTTCTTACTCTGATGTCATTTAAATTCATTGAAAATGTGTAAATTATGATTTTAAATGTTATGCTTAAATCTTATATATTGGAATTTATTCTGAGATTTTTTTTTTCCATAAAGCTACCCAAGTGTTTCAACACAATTTCTTAATTAATTCATCTTTTCTCTGGTAATATGAAATGCCACCTTAAATGTACACATATTCTTTACTTATTTGGATTCTGTACTTTTAGGCTGCTTTATTGTACTGATTCAGACTGAGTGTTTGTTGACATCTTTAAATAGCTGCATAAGCACATGGTATTCTTTTGTAACCTCAGAAGCATTTTGATGTTTTCTTAATATAGATCCTAAAAATTTACTATTAACATTTGGGATACCTGAGTGGTGCAGTCGGTTAAGCGTCTGACTCTTGGTTTTGGCTCCGGTCATGATCTCATAGTTCATAGGTCTGAGCCCTATATTGGGCTCTGTGCTGACAGTGTGAAGCCTGCTTGGGATTCTCTGTCTCCCTCTCTCTCTCTCTCTCTGCCCCTCCCCTGCATGCTCTCTCTCAATAAATAAATAAACATTAAAAAAAATTCCTAAGTATGTTGTATCTTTTCCCATACTCTTTTATAAGGGAGGTTATTTGTATACAGAAAAGATAATTATTTCTCTATAATTATTTTATACTGAGCCAACTTTTACTAAATTCTCTCATTGTTTTTAATAGCTGCTCAGTAAAATTCACTTTTTTTAAAAGGTGAACAATTTTAACAGCTGCAAAGTAGTATCTTTATAATAATACTGATTTTATCTCCTTAATCTCTTTTTTCTAAGACCTTTTTCTCTTACTCAATTATATGGCTAAGTATTTACAGGAGAATGAAGCAGTGTTTAAATAGTCGGGGTCAGTTTAGGTTTTTTAGATAGATTTTGACAAGTTTCTCTTTCTTCTTTGATAATCCATGTGTTAGACTTTCTGTTTTTGTTCATTTTGTTACAGTATCGTCAATTGTATCCAGGTTTTATATTAATTTTCAGAATTTATTAAAATCATCTCTCTTGATTCTTTTATTTTCCCTGATTATTATTTCCTTATTGTTTCTTACATTGGATATTTGTGCCTTTTCCCTTTATGTTTGATTGGGATGTTGCAGTAGTTTTGAGTGGGGTAATTTTGACACCCCTTGCCCCAAAGAACAAGTGACAAGGTCCATAGACGTTTTTGGTTGTTACAGTGGGGTAAGTGGAGAGGCACTGGAATCCAGTAGATAGAGGCCAAGGATGCTGTTCCACATAATGCAAGGACATCACTTACAACAAAGAATGGTCTTCCCTGAATACCAAGGTTAAGAAATCCTGGCAGCTACAGATATTTCTTATATTAATAGTATTTTATTTTTCAAAGATCTGCTTTTGTATTTATTGACTAATTCTATCATTTCCTTTCTAATTCATTGATTTCTGTTTTAATAATTTTAATAGTGTTCCTTCTGCTTTCCTTAGGCTTCATTAATCTTTTAACTAATTTCTAAAGATGAATGCTTAATATTTATTTTTGTACTTCTTTTTGTACATAAATATTTAATGCAGTGATTTATGTTTCTGAGCAATGTCTCAACCATGCCCCATAGACTATGATGCAGTATATTTTCATTATTGGTATTTAGATTAAGTAGTATAATTTTTGTATTGATTGCTTTTTTGGCTGAGGATATACTTATAAATATTGTAAAATACCAGGCTTTGTTTTCCAGTTTTATTATTAGTTCTGTCACTATATGACCAGAGAATGTTGTCCTTATTCTTTCTCTGGTTTTATTTATGTTTTGTGTGTAACCATAAATAAGTCAGTTTTTATGAATGTTCTATGGTCGTTAGTAAAGAAGATCCACTTTCACTTTTTATTGTGGTATGCCTTATTTATTAGTGTTCAAATTTATGAAGGTTGTTATTATGCTATTTGGTACCTATCTGAGTATAACTCCTTAATATGTATAGTTTTATTAAAATGTATTTTAGAAATTTAAGTGACAGTTCTTGCCTTTTTAAAACACTTTTCTTTTTGCCTTGAGTTCAGCCTCATTTATTAGTAAGACAGTGACTTTTGTTTTCCTTTTGTTTACATTTGCCTGACATATTTTGTTGCCATTATTTTATTTCAAATTTTCTCAAGCATTTTGTTTTAGGTGTGTTTCCTCTATTTAGCACATAGTGGGTTTTGCTGCTTGATTCAACTTGAAAGTCTTTTTCTTTAATATGTCAGTTTAACCTACACGCGTTTTATTCTGTAAAGAATTTTTTCATGACAACCATGAGCCACTTGGAGCTATTAATAGGGAATATATACTATAGTTAATTATAATTGTATCATATTTTTTCATATTCTGCTTTTCTGTCTTTAAAGTTTTTTGTACTCCGTTTTGCCTACTGTAATGTACGCGTGTATGCGTGTGTGTGCGTGTGAGTGTGTGTGTGTGTGTGTGTGCGCTTCTGTTTGTTGTAAGAGTGATATTCTGGACCTAGTATAACTTTTATGTTCTAAATACTCTCAGTCCTCTGTTTCTGTGAATGATATTTGATTCTCCACTATAACCAATGATGGAATTAATATCTTTCCTTTTAATATTTCTCTTTCCTCTGCTTCTGCACCTGATTTTAGTTAATTATATAATCTTTTAGAGTTTTACTTTGAACTGTTAAGTAGACTTATACTCCATTACTCATTCTGAGGTATTAAAAATATCCCTTAACCCTGGGATTAGAAGTCTGAAAATGACCATTCTTAATCACTCTCCCCTGACGAGGCTATGTATTATTTACATTCTCTTCTGTCACCTCAATCCTTACAATACGTTTAAATCTTTGTTCCACAAATAAGTAGATTCAGCTTTCAGTACTAATATTTTCACACAGTCTTTCCAAAAATATATCTCTGCTGTGTGAAATTCTTCAAGAAACACCAATGAGAACAGTATTCCCTGTATCTTACGTGTTAAAAAATGTTTTTGTGAGGGGCGCCTGGGTGGCTCAGTCGGTTGAGCGTCCGACTTCGGCTCAGGTCATGATCTCGCAGTTCGTGGGTTCGAGCCCCGCATCGGGCTCTGTGCTGACAGCTCAGAGCCTGGAGCCTGTTTCAGATTCTGTGTCTCCCTCTCTCTCTGCCCCTCCCCCACTTGCACTCTGTCTCTCTCTCTGTCTCAAAAATAAATAAACATTAAAAAAAAATGTTTTTGTGTCAGTGTTTGTACTCAAACAACACAGTGGCTGGATATTACATACTTGGATTTTTCCTTTTTTCACATGAAGATTTTGTGGCCTCTACTCCACTGCCTTCTAGAATTGAATGTTGCTGTGGAGATATCTAAGGTCAGCTTTATTTTTTTCCCTCCTGGTAATTGAGTTGTTCTTATTTCTTGACAGCTCCAAAGGATTTTTTCTTTATCCTTGAGGTTAGTTACTTTAAAAAGACATATCTAAAAAAAAAAAAAAAAAAAAACTTGGCCTTTTCATGACCAACAGCATAATGATAACATCATAAAATGAAAAACTATAAGTAATATAAAAAAGGATAGATAAGGAGCTCTGGGAAATTGGAAGGAGTTTTATTTTTTAACTGAAAAAATAGCGGGTTAAGTTTTTCATAGGATTTAAGCTGAGACTTGAAGAATTAGGACATGGGAAACTGGGAGGGAGCAGGACTCAGGTGGATGGAAATGGGAAATTGTATGCTATCATCACTGTGCATGAGGTCATCTATATTACTAGATTCTGAGCACCTTGAAGTCAATAAATACTTCTGCTCTGTGTTTTTATCCCTTCCAACTCCCAGCATGATCCTTTGCATGGAATAGGAGCTACATCAATATTTATCATTGCATATTGTTATCCTTATTTGTAGCAGATAAACATATGTAAAATGTTTTTCACAGTAAGAAATGATTTTATCATCAGAAAATCATCTTAATTCACTGAAAACTCAGTATTCCCAAATAGAGAGAGGATATCAGGGAAAATCAGGCAAATCATCTTAGCCTTGCTATAACATTGATTTCACTTCTCTTTTCTGAATGACAATTATTTTCAGCTCTGGGCTACAAAACCCCAAAAAGTTCGTTCATATGTGGTAATTAGATATAGGATTCATCACTCATTGTGCTTCTATTGAATGACAAACATATGGAAAAATCAAGCATGAATGCACCTGTTTTTCCCTATTTCCTCTGAGCCTTCAGCACACTAATGGATTTCCATAAGGGTAGGGATTTAACTTGCATAAGGTCTATGAAAAATTTATAAGACAAGTTTCCTTGTTGAATTCCTCTCAACCAGCAAGACCAGGTCTTGAACTTCCATGAAAAGACTTTATTATTTCTGAGAGCTTCACCCCCACACAACTTACTGTCAAATACAACTCCCTCGCCTTTCATTTTGCTCACTCCTACCAAGCCCTCAGGTATTCACTTGCTGAAACTTGCTTGTGACTTGAGTTGCATGGTCAGCAGGATTAATGGTCTATCACACACTTGGAGAACTCTTTCTAGAATAAGCTTCACATAATTAATGCTTTTGTCCTAAATTGGGATTAAAAAGCCGACTGAGTTGCAGTAATTTCTCCGATCATCAGTCTCCTCACTAAAATTCAGTGTAGGAGTTCAGGGATTTGTCCTTAGTTCCTTAGATGGAAGAATAAGTATATTGAAATCAGTAGTTCTGAGATAGTGCAAACAAAATGAATCCATTTGCATGTTGTTGTTTTTTTTTTCTTACAGTTAATCTTGAGAGTGTGATAATGCATGAGGGCTATCATTGGTATACAAGTCAAAGAGAGAATGAATAGAAAGGAGCTAGCATTTTTTTCATCTCATGGATACGTATTGGGCTCCATTGATACTTTTGAGTCCCGCATGTCTCTAGATGCTGTACATGGGCATAATGTCATTTTGCAAGTACAAAGACTAGGAAACGTTCTGCACTGAGTGAGCTCATTCTGTGGGGTTGACACTTTGGTTGGTATGATTCTATAAAACCTCTGCTCCTTCCAGAATGTTGGGCTACCTTCCCAATTGAGTACTGTTTGTAGGGAATTTCCTTCCCATCAGGTTTGAAAGAATTAGATCACCGTAGGCTTGACTTGGGATGAACACCAGCCATCCCAGCACTATCCACAGATTGCCATTGATAAGGTTTTTCAGAAGGATTAGATGTGGAATGACCTGGGGAATTCACTGAGTTAAACTTTGGAACCTTTGAAGCTGCTTTAGGATGATAAAGTAATGTAATTGTAACAAATACCTTGGATCCATTCCCAGCTTTGTTACCTTCTAGAGATAGCTCACTTCATTCCCTGAGTCTCCATTTACAGTGCTGTCTAGTGGCAGAGTGTTATGCATATCAAATAAGATAATTGAAGTCTTTTTTTCAATGAAACTTTTTTTTTGTCCATCCCTCTTATTCTATAGGTAATAAAACTGAGGCCTGACGAAAGAAAACAACTCACCTCAGAGATACCAGATTGTTAGAGAAAGAACCTGAACCAACAGATTAATAGATAAATTTATTCCCCATCCATTGCCTTCATTGTAGTAGGAAAGAACAGCCATGCATATAAAGTCTGGGTTTCAAAGATATACCCTTGTGAGTGGGAAGTCACAGGAAAAAAGTCTTTGATTTACTACTGAATTCAGAGATATTATGGAGCCTTTGTCTGAATTTAGTTCAAATGAATATTTATTGAGAATTAATTGTGTCTGAGGCATTGAGCAATGAAATGAAACCAGAAGTCCATCAGAGGAATTAGCTCTGCATACCATATGCAGTAAGCACTACTGAATTTGGTGTCTATTTTCTGAAGTCAGTAATTCATAATGTTTGAGCTGTTCAATCTAGTCTTGCTGCTTGGTTGTTTTCTAGTTTTACATACACCTGCTTTCACTGTAACATCCTTAATTTAAAAACATGAAAGTACAATTTTAAAGTGTTTATCTTGAGTTCCATAGAGCGTCTCATAACTCAAGTTCTTATCTTTTTCTTTGCTATTGATGCTCTGTGACTATTGATTTTTAAATATTAGCTTAGTGAAAAGGGGGCCTATCACTTGTCCAAATAAGCAGTTTAAGATTTTCCATGGATTTCAAGGTTTGTTCAGTATGGCAGAAAGCTGTATCAATAATGTATCAACAACATTTAAAATAAAGAGAAGAGTTAAGAATTCTGCCAGACATAATTGCTGAGGCCGGAGAGAATGGTGTAGCTTTTCCCTTCACAGATAAAATTAATCAAGGATATTATTCCAGGCGAACTTTCAGTTTTTGACATTTAATCAAATTTAGCAATGCCTAGAGACTATAAATCTAAACTATTTAATTCAGGTGCTTAAAGATTAGAAAGGTAAATGATTTTCTTAAGTAGGTCATCCTTAGCTTACAGTGCTTAGTTTTTATTAAAGCTTTCATTTCTTGTTTTGGAAATTCTAAGATCATATCTACAATCTTTATTTTTCAATTCTGTTTTCACAGACTGAGAAGCCATCTTTCCTGATATACTAAATTAATCTGATTTGTCATTCCTTGCATTTCAGGGTTTCCTCCTGATCTCTTAAAATTATACATTGAGGTTTTACCCTTGTGACAGTAAAAAAAAAAAATAAAGGGATAAAAAGGAAGAATCCTTCTTTTTCCCCCCACCTAAAATTCCAGGTCAGTCTGACACAGGATTTCTTCAAAATTAACTGTGGATACTCAAGAAAATTAAATAACAACCTTTGTTTTTTCCTGCTGTGAGAAAGAAACAGAGAATCTTTCTTTGAAATTCTGAGAATCTGAGAATATTTACCTCCAGGTCTGTTTAATTGTTGTTACTGAGAGTTTCTTACTAGTAGCTCTGCATCAAAAGCATTTTTCTCTAATTCTTGCCAGGTTATAATATTATCATTACCATTTCTCATGGTGCATTTTACACATTTGTTTATTAGGCAATGAACTAAATATTTGAGGGTACTCTGTCCCCTCCAATGACATGAGGTATAAAATATGCCACAGTGGTACAAAAAAAATAAAAAAAAAAACATAAATCAACATACTCTTGATTTGTGGAGGTCTGACAATCAGAATATGAAAGAGTGATACCACATCTGCATCTATGTAAATAAGTGGCCTTGGCTGTGGAGTCATCGAAATTTTGCATCACATTATCCACACATTCCTAAAATGGGGCTATGAGAAAGTTAACATGTATATATCTGATTCAGTAGGTCTGGAATGGAGTCTGGGATTCTTCAGTTCACTTCAGTTCCTAGGGATGTTGATGTCCTTCCACTGTTTATGGATCAAGCTATTAAGTAATAAGCTTTACCATATGAATAGCACTTTAGAATTTACAACATTCTTTCTCACATAATGTGCTATCTAATTTTTACAATTAAGGGCACCTGGTTGGCTCAATCAGTGAAGCATCCAACTCTTGATTTCAGCTCCTGTCCTGATCTCACAATCATGGGGCTCTGCGCTGAGTGTGGAGCCTGCTTGGGATTCTCTCTTTCTCTCTCTCTCTCTCTCTCTGTCTGCCCCTCCCCCACTAGTGCTCACTCTCTCTCTCAAAATAAATAAATAAACCCTTAAAAAATAAAAATAATTTTTATGATAAAAATAATTTTTCTGTAGAGCAGGTAAAATGATACGTATTTATTTTACAGATTAGAAAGCTGAAGTCAGTATGATTTTTCCAAGCTTTTCAAGTACGCAAACTACTAGTTGGTAAATATAGCCCAAGAATTGTCTCTCTCAGATTCCACAAACAGATCTCTTTCATTGCTGTAATGTTCCAAAGTTGTATGAGAACATGCTTTAGTTAGCTTATATTCCTTGACCATTCACATTGTTTATAATTGCCATTTTTGTATTTTTCATAGAAGTTTTTTACCTCATTTTTATGCTACTGAAAATTTATGTTCTCAGTCTGTAAAATCTGTTATTAATTTTCAGACTATTGCATTGTGTTATTTAGTAGCAAGTAATGTTTGGCTTGTAATCTGGTAACACCACTTTAAAGACAACTTTAGAATTTCTAAGAGATAAAAATCTGTTATTATCAGGATATATCAGATTAAAATTACAAATTTTAGCTCTTCCATGCCCTTTGTGAATGAAAGCAGCCAGTTAAAAAAACAAATGTGAAGGATTCCCTTCCCCCACTGCAGTTGGTAAAAGCTACCATTTTCTTTCCTTTTCTCCCCAACTCTTATTTTATACAAGAAATTAACATTATACCAACATGGCTTGGTAGGGTAGAAAGACATTGTTTAGTTCAAATGAGATTCTTCTATCAATTATGTGTGCTTAACCTTACAAGACTTTGGTTTTTTGTTTTGTTTTGTTTTTTGTAATTTCATTCATTTAGATCCGTAATATTTCTTGTGCTTCTGTATGCCAGAGGCTAGACTACTTATGCTTGGTATAGGGATGTCCTTCCTTTCAAAGAGCTCACAGTTGTGGGGTGGGGAAACTCATATTATGAGCTCCAAGTAGCCCGAAATTATTTGGGCTACTATAACATGAGGCTTATGCTACCGATGCAAATCCCAAAAATTATTGTAAGAATTGAATAGAGTAACCTAGGTAACGTAATTGACCTCTGTGACTGGAAACTTTTATAGGCTCTGATAACATCAGGTGCCCCTCCTTTCTTTTCTCTCAGACTCAGGATTAGACAGTTGTACCAAGTAATTACTTAAATACTGTAACCAACAGTAAAATGTAAATTGGTGGAGCAAGAGGTATTCTTTTATATCAATCTTGGTGGTTATAGTTCCTTAAGCAAACATGGATTTCAGATAATATTAGAATATGATATTCAATTCTCAATATTATTTTCCTAAAATAGTGATGATGATTCTCTTTTTATCTTTAATACTATAAGAATTTATCATTTCTTATTCTGAGGAAGAAAATACCCCAGGTCATCATGATTGTGAAAAAGTTCCCATTTATGAGGATCACATACACATGTGCTGTGCAAAGGTGATGAGCCTTGACAGGCTTACTGAACAGAAGGAATGCAGTTGTGGTGGGGGCAGAGTTAGGTACATTTCATCTATCTCAGTTCCTAGGTATTGTTAATGTTTGTGATGCAGTTGGCATGACTGAGTATCTGCTAAGTCTGCTTAGCAGAATGACAATGTCAGGATGCAGAGAATGTAGATTTTTACCCTGGTGGTAGATTATACATGCTTGACGTCATCTCTAATACTTAGTCTTTTTTTGATTTCCTATACACAGAAAGACATTTTAAAGTAATAGGTTCTTGGGGCACCTGGGTGGCTTAGTTAAGTGTTCAACTTTGGCTCAGATCATGATCTCACAGGTTTATGAATTAGAGCCCCACATGAAGCTGGCCGCTGTCAGCACAGAGCCAGCTTCGGATCCCCTCTCTCCCTCTTTCTCTGCCCGTACCCCACTCACACACACACACTTTCTCTCTCAAAAATTAAAGTAAATAAATAAAAACATTTAAAATAACAGGTTCTTGGGGCGCCTGGGTGGCTCAGCTGGTTAAGCACCCGACTTAGGCTCAGGTCATGATCTCACGATTCGTGAGTTCAAGCTGTGCATTGGGCTCAGTGCTGACAGCTCAGAGCCTGGAGCCTGCTTCAGATTCTGTGTCTCCTTCTCTCTCTGCCCCTCCCTGCTCGTGTTCTCTCTCTCTCTTTGTCTTTCTCTCTCTCTCAAAAATAAATATTGAGAATTTTTTTCTTAATTAAAAAAAAATGGGTTTTCTTGGAGAAAACAGAAAAATAGGAAGAAACTAAAAGTTGACTAATTAAAAAAAAATTCTCCTGCCTCCTACTATGTACAATTGTCTTTCAGTGCTTCTCAATTATAACTTTGCTGAGTTGCATCCATTTTAAGCAAAAATTGAAAATAATGACTATGTATTATGGACTTCAATCAGAAGTAATTGACCTGTATTTATCAGTAATGGGTAGTTGGGAATGAGTGGCCATTCCGACTTTGCTTTAACTTTCAGTCAATTCTTCTTCAATTTCATATGGCTGACACCTCCTGCTCATGTTCTGTGGTCTGATAGGTTTTTACCAAAAAACTTAATGGAAATTTAACTTTACAGGGTAGAAAGGAACATTTTCTCTATAGTTAAACATAGCTTCCAATATTTGAACAATCAGATAAAGAAGAAAACAGGAAGCAATTGATACACATTTCAGATATTCGCTCTGCTTAATAGTCTGATTGCTTCTGGAGACAGGGACAATTGAACTGGCATCTTCATAAGAACAGAAAAAAGGCCATCACATAAGCTAACAACAAAGACACAAGATACAGGATTAATGTTCTAAATTTTAATAGTACAAGAGTTATGCTTCCTGGGTTTTACTTCTCTTTCTAAAATTGCTGCAAAAATAGTTATTTTACTGAGTGCAGCATGAGGAAATAGGGTAGTTGTAAGACTTTATAAGATCTTTATAAGATATATATACATATGGGTTTGTGTGTACAGTTTGCCTAAATGTGTATGTATTTATTTATGGCTATAGTAATGGCATTTAAAAAAAAGTTTACTTATTTTGAGAGAAAGAGAACACAAGCCAGGAGGGAGAGGTGGTGGGCAGAAAGAGGGAGAGAGAGAATCCCAAGCAAGCTACATGCTTAGCACAGAGCCGGACACAGGGCTTGAATCTGTGAAGAGTGAGATTATGACCTAAGCCAAAATCAAGAGTTGGGCACTTAACTGACTGAACCACCCAGCCAACCCTGCAGTAATGACATTGTGTGTTATTTTTGTAAAGGATAGAATCCTGCCTTACTGTCATTTTAAGGATTTTAGTATGCTGTGTTTCAAATGGACATTGCCGTATGTAAAAATTAAGGTGCAGTGTTTTTGAAAAGAAAATAGTTTGCAATTCTACCCAGCATTCACTTATGAAGTACTGACATTGTGTCATACAGGATGGTAATAGCATATGAAATATATATATATATATATGTATACTTATATACATATATATATGAAATATGGTTTCATATACAATACAGGATGGTAATAGCATACGATATATATATTCATATATAGAAGCTATAGAAGGCTATAGAAGAATGTGTCTTACATGCCAAGTCAGGAAGTTGAATTTTCACTGCAGACAGTGAAGGAAACAATAGAGACTTTTTCTTTTTCTTTCTCTTTCTTTTTTTTTGTTATTAACTGAGATATAATTCACGTAGCAAAAAAAAAAATCACCATTTGAAAGTATACAATGCAATGAATTTTAGTATATTCACAAAGTTGTGTAACATTACCACATCTAATTCCAGAGCATTTTTATCTCTCCCCCACAAAGCCCCATACCTCTGGCAGTCACTCCGCATTTCCATCCTCTCCCAACCCCTGCAAGCCACTAATCTACTTTCTATGTCTATGGGTTTGCCCATTCTGGATATGTCATATAAATGAATCATATAATATGTGGCCTTCTGTGTCTGGCTTTTTTCATGTTTTTAGGATTCACACATGTTATAACATATGTCAGTATCTGATTCTTTCCATGGCTGAATAATATTCCACTGCATGGATATACATTTAATTTATCCATTAATCAGTTGATGGACATTTCATTTGTTTCCACTTTTCAGCTATTATGAATAATGCCATTATGAACATTTGTGCACATGTTTTGCATATGCATATGTTTTTAATTCTCTTAGGTGTAGATCTAGAAGTAGAGTTACTAGTCATATGGTAACTCCATTTTTAGCTTTAGAAATTGTGAGGCTCGTTTCCAAAGCAGCTATACCATTTTACATTCCCACTTGCAATATATAAGGGTTTTAGTTTTCTTCACATCGTCATTGGAGGATGAGCAGATTGAAGTTTTGAGTTAGAAGGATCATCTACAGAAGCAATGACAGTTTTAAGGTTTAAGGTAAATTCAGTTTGGGACATACTGACTTGCTGGCAGGTTATCTACAGGGAGATGCTAAGTGGTGAGCTCATTTTTTTTTTTTTTTACTGTGAAATTGCAGTCTTAATATTGCAGCATGTCTTCCTTTTCTCTAACTTGTATCTGTGCAAGTGTGGCCTGTGGTTATGGGTGGGCCAGTGCTAGTAACAACAACAACAACAACAACAACAACAACAACAAGAAAATCCTGGGATGCCTGGGTGGCTCAGTCAGGTAAGCATCCGACTGTTGATTTTGGCTCAGGTCATGATCTCATCATTTGTAAGATGGAGCCCTGAGTCAGGCTCTGCGCTGACTGAGCTGCTGCTTGGGGTTCTCTCCCTCCTCTCTCTTCCCCTCTCCACCCCTCAAAATGAGAAAGAGAAAGAAAGAAAGAAAGAAAGAAAGAAAGAAAGAAAGAAAGAAAGAAAAGAAAGAAAGAGGAAGAAAGGAATGAAGGGAGGAAGGAAGGGAGGAAGGAAGAGAAAGAAAGAAAGAAAGAAAGAAAGAAAGAAAGAAAGAAAGAAGAAAGAAAAGGAAAGAAAGAAAGAAAGAAAGAAAGGGAGGAAGGAAGAGAAAGAAAGAAAAGAAGAAAGAAAGAAAGAAAAAAAGAAAGAAAGAAAGAAAAGGAAGGAAAGAAAGAAAGAAAAAGAAAGAGGAAGGAAGGGAGGAAGGGAGGAAGGAAGAGAGAGAGAGAAAGAAAGAAAGAAAGAAAGAAAGAAAGAAAGAAAGAAAGAGAAGGAAGAGTGAGTCTTGGGGACCTCCTCCAGACATAGAAAATCAGAATTCTGCATGTGGGATTAGGAATTTGTGTTTTAAACCCTTAAGTACAGGTACTTCAGCTGATTCATTTACATACTAGAGTTTAAAAACTACCACTCTAACCTACTTGTATAAGGAAGAGTGATTGCAAGAACCGCAGTGACTGTGCTACCCCTATCTGCTCAGGAGATGATGTACAATTGATAACTGGCATTCCGGTTCAAGTCTGACCAGCATTATGCCACACACTTCACACTTTTTCTTTCATATCATTTTAGTACATTTTTGAGGTGGGACTACTATAACCTTCATTATAAAAATGAGGAACCTGGCCTTAAAGGTGTAAGAAGTAAGAGATGGCAAAATTGAGATAAACCCTAAAATATCTTTTCACCTTATCAAACCATATTAGAATAAATTTTATTTACTGTATGTAACAAAAGTTGCTGAGAAAAGGAAAGACAAATTTGTTCTGTGGGTAGGGGTCCTTCACATTTGTTTTGAACTGACTAGAGGAGAAATGTCGATTTAGAAGCAATGGAATTCTATGTTATTACCATCATCATCACCAGCATCATCATCCAGAAGCACTTCTCAAGCTCCTTTTCACTGAGCTATGTGTGCAGTGCACCTTGCAAATATAGAAATGCTATATCAGTTTGCTTGGTAATAATAATGGATTTGGTAATTGGATTTCAGAAAACACTGCAACAACTCTCGTTTGATATCTTACAAAATCCCAACCCGGAGGCAGTCTCTCAGTGGTAGATTTAGGATTGAGCAGAGGCAAGGTGACCTTGATTTTGTTGCATACGAAGCTGCCGTGGGCTTGCAGAATCCTAACAACTTACTCTGTATACACTTTATCTTTCTTTGTTTTATGAGCTATGAGAAGGTGTCTTCTGGACACAATTTATTACATTAGGCAGGAGGATTTGTGAAAAAGTCATTTTTGTCACTTTGGTAGTAATACATAATGTAACAACATCATTCTATTATTTTAGTAGTAAATATTGTAAGTAATTAATGTAGTATGCTACATATCATATTTTCTCATTGATGATGATACATCTTTAGGTGTTCAAGGGAACTGATTATCCTGGTTTAATTTTATGTTCCTCAATACATTTTTCATATAATAGAAAATAAGACAACCATATAATTTATCATATAAACCTCAATAATTTTCAAGTAAAATGGGGCATCGTTAAGAATGTTGTCAGGACTGTAGGCAAAAACTGGAATTTTACTCAGCAAATTGTATGTATAGTCACTGCATATTAAATGATGAAAGGGCATACAAATTAGTTATCACATTATCTGAGAAACCACAGGGTCAGAGCTCATGAACTGCCTCATAACTGATAATAGAAACCATCTTTCTTGATCCGTTATTATATTATTTACCTCTTTATTTTAAGAACAATTCAGTGGCAGAAATAGAAGGCAACTGAAGAATAATGTGAGGAAAAAAAACCTAGATAGGGCAATATCTATATGCTAATATTTACTTGTTAACCATTTCTTTCACTATTCCCAAAATAGAGTTTTTAAAAATGGCATTCTGCTTCAGTAAGAGTGCTTTGTGTTGTTTTTAAGTATAGTCACTGTAAGTTTCCTAGGTAACCTGTAATATTCAGTGTTCAGGCGCCTTTGATAAGTAAAATGTGTTGAAGGTATGTAGCTATAAGAAACTGGTTTACCTTAGATGATTCCAAAATGTCTCTACTGTGGTTTTATTTGATCTGAAATTATCAGTGACCTCAGATTCACTCTACTAAGCTACCTACCTCTGATCTAGGGGAGAGTATGGTCAGAGGTACAGCACAGAATATATAGGGATGAGTAAGGATGGTCTATTCAGCTGAAAAGGACAGGAATGAAAGATTCCCAATGGCATCACAATGGAGATACTGAGTTTTAATTCAACACTCATTTTTCTGAATTTTAATGCCTAGTTCCTTTTGCAGGAAAGATAATGAAAGAGTGTTGAGTTTTAGCCTATGTTCACAAACAGCCAGAATGAGCAAGCTATTTGGTGATAAAACAGCCAAACTGGCTGATTGAATATATTTTCCATTTTCCAACTTGTTCTATTGGGATGATTTGATAGGTACCGGCCAATGTAGTCATAAACATACATGTGAATCTTTATGCCATATGCCATAAAAGTATTATGTATTGATAATGTCTTTTCATCTTTGAGTCTAGAGGAAAGACAAGACATATTTTCACAATTCATTTGATAGAGGCCAACTGTAGCTTCTGGGGGACATGACACCAGAGCTAGGTAAAATGTGACGTACAAGAACAAATGCTAATTATTATTCTTTCCTGTTGAGTTCCCAGATGCTGACATTTTAGTATTGAAAAACACAAATCTGGAATCCAAGAATTATCATGTTCAAGGAGTTTACAAAATCCTTCCAAATAGCTACAAAGGTATTTGCAGTAGGAAGTTGATTCTCTTCTGGATATTCTCATAAGCTGTTTTCAGCAAAAGCACCTTATCGAAGTCTCTCCAGTGGAGTTGGTTATCACGAATAATGTGTCTCAGGGGTCTTTGTTGAGCATAAGAGACCAAGAAACCTTGCTTTCATTGATTTTCTTTCACCCTCAGGTAGTACTGTTATCCCCACATTGATGCCCCATTCAGTATGGCCCCGAGTTTCCCAAGCCCAGCCTTTCTCAGTTTATTTACATTCTCTCCAGATTTATGGCCAGTGCCTAAATATGCATCACACTTAGCATTTGTCTTTCACTCTTTACTCCTGCAATTTCCTCTTCTTATTACCCCTTTTCTGGTCAAAACTGAGTTTGAAATCTAAGGCATCTCAAATGCCTATCTTTCTATTTCACAAAAGGTTTTTTTCTTGTTGTTTTCTGTGTTCTTATTGCATGTGTGTGTGTTTGTCTTCTCCAAATCCTCACACCATTTAGCCTTTATGGTATTCAAATTACAATTGCTGTTTTATGATTGTTGCATCCTACCTTTATACTGATAGCCATTACTGAAAACAAAGATTGCATCTCAAATATCTTTGTAATATTACTTCCTTATATTTTATGGATCAGTAAATGTTTGTTGACCTGAATTGCATTTTACTTTTAGATGTCTAAGACTTGGACTATATTTCTTTCTTTATATTAGCCATGAACATTGTTCCCCCAATTTGCTCTATCTTTAAGTTTTTCTGAATCACTTCATCTAAAGTTTGGTTATTTGAAAGACTACTTATGATGTTCTAAAGGCCCATGCATTTGGTTCCTATGCTGTTGGTATCTCTTTCACCTTCGAATACCACTGGTGTTTGTATATGTTTCTTAGTCTAAAGATGCTGAATACTTACATGTGCTGTCATGATTCCCACAGTATCTCTCATTTGAGAAAGGCCAGTGTCTTATGAAACAAGTCCTGTTAAACTCTATTTACTATCAGGTAATCATAACATTTAAACCTAGTCACCATCTTCACTTCAATAAATCTTTGATAAAACTCAAAAATAAAACCCCTAGTTACCATTTTCCCATTGGCGATCTCTGGAACATGAAAAATGTTTAGTAGAAAAAGAAATACTAATAATGTATGAATAGGGGCGTTCGTTTTGGGAGTGAGGTTTCATCGAAGAGAAAAAGTCATCCTACTCAAATAAAGACAGAACCCAGAGAATTGCATGTTCTTGATAGAATCCAGTTAGTACCAAAGATAAACTGCTCGGTTTGGCTAAGACCCAGTCTTAGCTCATTACCAGTACTCTTCTCTTTAAACCAAGTTCTCATGGAATCACATAAGTACATTAATTTTCTTCTTTGTCTTTCACATGTTTGAGACAAGGTCTTTTAAGGTACTTGTGGTTGACATATGTTCAGAAGGCTTCATTGTATCTCATTTTACCTGATAAAGAGCTGATGACAGAGGAACCACCTTGAAGATGTAAAGGAGAGGTTTTCTTAATTATCTTTTTCAGTAAGCTGCTGGAATATTGAATGTAATGCTTCCAATTGATTTAAAATCTTTTAAAGAAATTTTTGAAAACATTTTTGTGTCTGTAGATATTTATGGTATTTTTATGCAATGAAATATTTGCTAATTGTCCATAGCTTACCATATTTTTACCTCCTAGAAAGCAATTATTATTATTTTTGCTAACTGAATCAGTTCCTGACTGACTATGAATATTTTGTGTGTGTGTCTGTGTGTATGTGCATACACATGTGTGTGTGCATCCCAGTATGTCAAGTGATATATGAGAGGTGGGATAAACACCTAAGTTAGGCTAGAGTAGGTATAAACTACTTTAGATTTGATGTATCAGAAAAGAAAGATCTCAGGGGGACTTAATCCTTGAGACAGTTACAGCATGAGAAGAATTTGGAGTAAGTGGTAACAGAAGAGAAGATTTGGACAATTCAAGTGGAAAGAAAGCATAAAGTTAAAACGTAAAGTTAAAAATAAATATGGAGTAGGGAAGTTTAAGGTATAGGAAATTGTTTACAGTTTAAGATTGCAATGGAAGTTGAATGGTGAGATAAAAGTGTAGGAAGATAGGGGTGCCTGGGTGGCTTAGTCGGTTAAACATCTGACTTCAGCTCAGGTCATGGTCTTGCAGTTCATGAGTTCCAGCCCCGTGTCAGGCTCTGTGCTGACAGCTCAGAGCCTGGGGCCTGCTTCAGATTCTGTGTGTCCCTCTGTCTGTGCCCCTCCCCTGCTCACATTCTGTCTGTCTCTCTCTCTCAAAAATAAACATTAAAAAAAATTGTAGGAAGATAGGTAAGAACCAGGTCATGGAATGTGTTTGATACTGGATGGAGTAGACTGAACTTACTCAGTGGTGAGTCCCTGAAGAAATCTGAGCTGTGGTAGTTTATGACCTGGTTTACACTTTAGGAAGATTAAACTGTCAACAGTATATATGATTGATTGAAGTGAGTAGGTATTAGAGGCAGGGAAGCTAGTTAGGAAACAATTTTAATAATCAAGATAAGAAGTAAGGAGAGCCTGAACTGGAACTGTGGTGGTGGGACTGTAAGGAAATAATGTGTGTGAGTAATACTGAGAAGGTGGCCGGAACACTGGAAAGGAAAATGATACCTGAAGCTTGGTTGGTATCCTTTTTTTGTCATAATCACAAACAAGAAATGTAAATGTATCTGTCAGAAATGGAAAAATTAGGTGTAGGAAAATGAAAAGAGCTCAGTTAGGGGTCAGCAAATGCATAATGAAGTACAAGATGGGTCACTTAACTCAGTGAAAAACAGGCTATGGTACAGACAGATAAAGTCGTCCGTGTTACAGTGTAGTGGGTCTGAAACTTGAATGAGGACCAGAATCATCTGGAATGATTATTAAAATGTAGATTCCTGAACCCCGTGCCCAGAGTTTCTGATTGTGTAGGTCTAAGTGTGGCCAGGTAAGTTACATTTCTTATGTATCCCAACGTAAGGTTGATGTTACTAGTCAATAACTTTGAAAATATCTATTATTCTGCCCAAACAAATGTACCATGAGGCACATGGGAATCATTTGAAGGGCCTTAAAAACATACCTGGGCTCATACCACATTAAATAATTCTAGGTGGCTTTTTTTTTCTTGAGTTCCTCAGGTGATCCCAATGAAGAGCCAGACTGAAAACACTACTCAGATCTTCTGGTATTTAAGAAGATAAAAATTTGGATTATATGTAAATGTTGCTAATTGTTATAACATTGTATTGTCCAAAGAAAACAAGTTTGGCTAGTTGGCACTTCTGCATTTGTCAACCCATCTACATTGACTAGGTGTGACATGTAGCTTAGGCAGATGATAGGCATATGGCATCTCACTGAAATGTAGGGCCAGGACATGGAAACTAGGCTTGCATTGTGGCCATAGATGTGGGTATGTGTGTATTACCTTATAAATGTGGAATATATCTAGAAATCAAATGAAAACCAGAATGTTTTATATTGTCCAAGTTATTTGGACATGTTTATATTTGGGATGTTTTATATTGTCCAAGTCTCTCTTGTTTTTACCTTTGCCCATTTTTAGTCTAAGTACTTTGTTGTATATGCAGCCATGGATTATATCACCCAGATTAACCAGCCCAAATGATGCCTCCATTTTCTTTTCACATGTGACAGATGCCCTCCCATAAGATGAACTCAAAGTTAGTGTCTTCTGTTTATCCTCAGACATTTCACTTTTTAGGTCCATGATACCATTTGGCTTTGTGACTGAGAATATTGGCAAGAACTCATTAATAAGTCACAAGTTAGACGTTATTAGTGGGAGTAATCTGAATTTGATTCTTTTAAATCTTTTTTTTTTTTTTTTGAGAGAAAGAAAGAAAGAAAGAAAGAAAGAAAGAAAGAAAGAAAGAGAAACGGGTGCCTGGGTGGCTCAGTCATTTAAGTGTCTGACTCTTAATTTGATCCCAGGTCATGATGTCAAGGTCGTGAGATCGAGCCCCACATTGGTCCCCATATTCTCTTTCTAAATGATTATTTTTAGAGGGAGAGAGAGTGCACAAGCACATGAGCAGGGGGAGGGACAGAGAGAGAGGGACAGAGAGAGAGAATCCCAAGTAGGCCCTGCACTGTCAGCACAGAGCCTGACATGGAGCTTGACCCTGTGAACAGTGCAACCATGGCCTGAGCCAAAATCAAGAGTTGGACTCTTAACCAACAGAGCCACCCAGCCAGCCTTGAATCTGATCTTTTTAAAATAAGATTGGAAAAAGAACATTGTGAATGTTTACAAAACTGTTTAGAGCAAAACATTTAGAAAAAAATATCTTCAATTTGACTTTACATCTTTTGCTTAATAAAATACTAAAACTTAATTATATGTTATTCATAAAAGCACTTTAAAAATGATGGTAAAAAAACTTGCTAGTCATTGAGATATATTCTCACAGAATATTGTGCAACACCATGTGTTTTCTTTGATTTCCATTTCTATTTACCCACAGTAATAGAGTCTAACTCATGTGCTCACTGTAGGATGGAAAAGTTTTCTTTCTTGCCTTCTAGGTTCTTTGACTGTTCTAATAATTAAATTGATGTAAAACAGATTAATAGGAGAAAAATAAACAAAAGTTGAATAACGTATACCTGCTGTATACATGTGAGAGACACAGGAAAACAATGTAACTTCCCAAATGGCAGAAGCCATCACCTTAGCTACCATCCCCAGCTTAAGATATAAGATGTTGGGGTTGGGGTGCCTGGGTGGCTCACTTGGTTAAGCGTCAGACTTTGGCTTAAGCTTCTGACTTGGCTCAGGTCATGATCCTATGGTTCAGGAGTTTGAGCCTCCTGTTGGGCTCTGTGCTAACAGCTCAGAGCCTGGAGCCTGCTTCAGATTCTGTTTCTTCCTCTCTCTCTGATCCTCCCCCACTCACATTCTCTCTCTCTCTCTCTCTCTCTCTCTCTCTCTCTCTGTCTCTCTATCTCTCTTTCTCTCAAATAAATAAACATTAAAAAGAAATAAAAAAAATAAAAGATGTTGGGTGCGGGCAGTCAGTTATGGGAAGTTACCATAAAAGCACAGTAAACAAAGGTAATGTTGTTGTATAGATTTAAGTCATTGTTCTCTTCATTGCTAAGGGTTCTCAAAGTTTAGTCATTCCCCTTTTCTTGGTTCCAGAGGAAGACACCCTTACAAAGGGAGATTTCCCTTATGCTGGTAAATGTCTCCTACAAAAGGGTAACTTCTCAGTTTCCAGAGCTTTATCTGTGTCTGTTTTTATTTTTGTTTTTATTCTTTTAAATCATCTGCTTAAAATAATCAGTATGCCAAAGAAGCATATTTTAGGGTGACATAAAATCACCACCGCTTTTCCTCCTAGATTAGTCCCTTAGGCTTGGTTTGACTTTGATGACCAGCTGGTACCAAGTGAAGAGTGACAATTAAGCCAAACTTGAGAAGAGTATGGAAAAAGTTAATTCTTGAGTCTAGAAAAATAATGGTCACAATGAAAACAACAGCAGACACTTATGTAGTACTTACTGTGCCAGGCACTGTTTTATGTATATTACACATATTAACACATTTAATTCTCCAAACAAACCTATGCAGGATAAGGAAACTGAGACCGAGAGTGGTGACTAAGCTATTAAGTGGCAAGGTGGGGATGGAGGGGCCAAGGGCAGGCCATGCCAAAATGGGCCACTTTGGCATGAACAGTGTTTCAAATTAAAAGCAATCCAAACCCAGCAGATTCAGAAAAAGCTCTTTACCTCCCCTTCAACAGCCTGCTTTACCAGGAAGAGAGCTGTTAACAGAGATGCCTCTTTACCTAAGAAACATAGCTGCATAATAGTACAACCCTTGTTTCCAAACATCTCCTTCTACCTTCCTGCTAATGATTTTTCTCCCCTTTGTACTCTGAAAATTGTACTCCTCCCCTTAGCTTCAAGTTACCTATTTTTGGAATTTCCATGTCTGTGTGGATTCCCCATATGTATACTATTAAATTTGATTTTTTTCCAGTTAATCTGTCCTACATAAATTTGCTTCTTCACCCAGCTAGAAGGACCTTGAGGGATAGAGAAAACTCTTCCTCCACAACAGAGACTTCAATTCTAGTCTGTCTGATTCAAAACAAATGTTCTTATTCATTCTCCTAGCATATTCTTGATGTATAGAAAGTACATGTTTTTCTTGACATACAGATTAAAAAATAGAACAAACAGAATAAAATCATCAAATTATCTTCAATGAATTTATCTTGTCACACTCATAATATTCAATTATTACAAAAACTTATCACCCAGTGCAGTGAAAAAAAACATTGTGAAATGAAGTGAAGGATTGGAAACCAGAGCTTACTTTTAGGTCTCCTGTGCATTGTCTGTAGTAGACTAAATAAATACTGCCTTTCTCTGGGTCTTCCTTTTCCTCACCTCAGAGTATTGGTCTTGAAGATTCTTTTTTGAACTCCAAAATCTTATGAATTAAATTTGTTTCTAAGATAAAATGAAAAAAAAGGACATGAGCATTGTCTGGAAATTGTTTTCTACCTTGACAGCTATTGTTTAGAAAATACTGTTGATAATTTTCTGAATATGAAAGTTTTCACAGAAGTTTCTAGTTTTCCTGCATTTTATTTATTTTTTTATGTTTACTTATGTTTGAGAGAGAGACAGAGAGCCAGTGGGGAAGAGGCAGAGAGAGAGGGAGACACAGAATCTGAAGCAGGCTCCAGGCTTTGAGCTGTGAGCACAGAGCCCAACACGGGGCTCGAACCCACAGATCATGAGATCATGACTTAACCAACTGAGCCACCCAGATGCCCCTTGATTTTCTGGCATTTTAAAGATATTGTTTATTATATGGTGTGAAGACATTTGTATTTTAATGGACAGCAAGTTTTTAAAAAATATATCTTAATTATATAATACATAATGTTTCACAGAACAATGAGTAAATTCATTTACTTTCCATCTAAGAGGGATCCTATTTGGCATTCCAGACTAAAAGCTGGGAAAACAATTGCCCTCTTATTGTTAAAGACAATGGACAGTTAAACAGGGAGGGTCCTGGTTGACAGGGAATAACCTTCATTACCTGGCTGCATAGGTAACAAATGGCTTGATGTGACACTGTCCAATTTATAAGACATTCAGGTCAGCAGTAATTTGGGAATAGTTCTTTATGCCTGGAAAGAAAAGAAATAGTCACTTGGAGAAACATAAATGGAAACATATAAGTTACAAATTTTATGTAAGAAAAAAATTAGGGCTATTCTGTTACAGAATATGACCATACACAGTGCTGTCTTTGTAACAATGGTCTGGAAATTGGTTTCAGGGAGGAAAGTAAATATTCCTAAATTTATTATGAAATCTGAGCTCCTTATGGACTCTATTCCTTGGGTGTAACATAGTGCTTTGGACATGATAGTAAGTCAAATGTTTGAGCAACGAATGAATTATGACTACATTTAGCATTTAATATTGATAATAAGAAAGTGGGATACATACAGAGGACAGCATGATGAGAAGGAATTTTAAAATTAAGTCGTATGAAGAAAGGTTTAAAAATCTGGAAGTGTTAAATGAAGTTTTCAAGGAAACTAGAAAGCTGTTTTTGTGCAGCCAAAAAATTATAATATATCAAAGAGTTGGATTTGTTTCATATGACTTTAAGGGATAGAACTAGAAAAAAAAATTGGCAGAATCTTTTCTATACAGGAAAAAGATTTTGGAGGAAAGAAAAGAAGCAATCTAGCTGTTCAAAGATAGTCCTGGGCTATTTGGGAAGGCCCTAAGAGCCTCATAGATGGAAACCTGCTAAGAGAGTAGATAGAAATCAACAAGAGTGCTGTGGAGGGCATTCCGGTATTAAATAATCTTGCATTTATTGGTTTTAGGGGGACTTTTTTTAAAAGGCTCATATGACTAGGAGTCAAGCACTTAAGTTTTGGACCCAATGCTACGAGTAATGAATAGTGTTGCGGAACAAGAATTCCTGTCCCCTCAAAGGTCCTTCTAACTGGACTAAGAATATCAAATTGGTGTGAGATAGAATAACAAAAGACAATTAAATTTAAGAGCATCCATATGGGGAATCCACACAGACATGGAAATTCCAAAGACAGACAAAATGAGGTATGTATGTCATTCTGAACTAAGGAGAAGGGGGTAGGGGTCTGGGATTCCAGAGAGAAGGAATGCACTTCACAGGGCCATAAGAAGAGTAGATGTTCAATAATTAGATATTTGTCCTACTGTATAGATGGGTCACTCAGATAAATTTATCTCTGTTAATAACATTCATTCCGGGAAAGACCCTCAATTTAGATTCTTCTGTGTGGTTAAGGGAGGGACTAAAGTTTCTCTTGAGTCTGCAGAGTCTCAAGTGCCTTCAACTCAAAATAATCTACATGTCAATGTGGCACAGTCTAGTGAGGGGCTGTCCTGAACCCCTCTGGTAGTAAGGGAAATCTTAATTGAAGAAACGTAATGATTCTGATGAAGCATTGCCATGAGAAACCCATCAATTATAATACTAAAGATTAGCACCTTGTAGTAGTGGAGCGAGAGTGAGAACAGCCTCTTAAATTTCTGGATGATGAGTATTAAGCATTCTTCTCCCTTCCTTTCATCACTGGCTCAGGAAGACAGACTCTGGAATGGAGATTAGTGTGCAGCAGTTTTACTAGAGCATGAAAGTGGTATCAACATCTATCAAAGGGAAGCCAAGAAATCTGGATTGAGCAGAGGAAGTGGTTAGATTACAATAAAGTTATGATGGTATGCCTCAGTTTTGAAGCTCGAATAACAACTCTGAGCCCTTCTGAGCTGGGATGAGGAGGATGGGCCTCTCTACCTCCGTGTTTTTCGGTCATTGGTCACCGAAGAGACCGTGACCTTAGGTGAGGCAGCTCTCTTCAGCTGACCTTTGCGGAACTGAGAGCATTAAGATATTTCTGCCAGCTGTGCTGCCAGTGGCTCAGGAGTGAGTCCTCCATCCTGAAGAGGGGTTTGGCTTGCGCATGACAGTTCCCCAAACAACTGTTTTTATATAACTAAATTCAGAGGGGCAAATATACCTTACTCAGTGAATGATTCCAAAATTGGTCGTTTCCAACCATTCATGTGGTCACAGCTGTCAGTGCTGTTTGGCTTTGTCCTAATGTTCATATTTAAGACAACCATTGCCACATGACCCAGTGTCAAGCTGGATAACTTAATGATGTTTATGATTTAGCATTTTTAACAAAGTTTAGTAAGTCAATTACCAACTCTCTTTCTCTGTGTTGGTTTACACTCTCATATAAGTTGCTTAATCATAACAATAAAAACTACTTGGAATACAGTAAAATGTGACCAAACTGGAAACCAGACTGCAGTTAGAGTTCTACTATTATTACAAACCTGTGTAATGTATGATAATGTTGGCTTTGGGCAGTCATTTCCCTCACTTCAGACCTTCCTTTGGCAAAAATAGCATTCTCTCCAAAATAGCATTTGCAAAAAAGACAAAGAAGTAAAACACTCTAAGATTTGTGGAAGAAAAGTTATTTTGCTTAATCAAATATTCACTATTGCCTTTAGTTATCATTTTTCTATTTGTTTCTGGGTTCTCCCACTTTTTTAAAGTTTATTTATTTACTTTTGAGAGAGAGAGAGAGAGAGAGAGCGCATGGGGGAGGGGCAGAGAGAGAGAGGGGAAGAGAGAGAATCCCAAGCAGGCTCTTCACTGTCAGCACAGAGCCTAACACGGGCTCGAACTCATGAACCACGAGATCATGACCTGAGCTGAGACCAAGAATCAGATGCTCAACTGACTGAGCCACCCAGGTGCCCCTCTCTCACTTATTAAATATAGAATATTGGGTAAATGTTTTGCCTTTTATGACTCCTAATTTTCTCAACAGCAAATTCAATGTAACATTTATCTCACATGATTTTGTGAGGTATAAACAAAGGTGAATTTGTAAATACCTATGAAGCATGATGCACGATTGTGTGGGTGCTTGATTAATGCTACAGCCCCTGTCTCCATTGAGGAGAGTGCATCGGTGAATTGAGAAATGGCCTAATTAAGAGTTTGACAATTTAGTAATATGCATCATAATGTTTGTAAATTACATTGATACACAGGGAGGAAGGTAACTATTTAAGGATATGCAACTCCCTTTCCTTGGCTTGGGTTTATCTTCCCCTGGTACCTTCTGAAGTTCTCCAACCTTGGGCTCAGTACTCAAAGACTAGGGTGAGCTCCCTCACAGTCACATGGCCACAGCCACCATAATGACCAGTGGAACTAGAAGCACCATTGGAATAAATCGACCACGAACATCCAGTCTACCCAGAGGCACTGCAGTCACATTACATAGGGGACGGTTTAGTTGCATCATAAAGTCTCTAGGCAGGCTGTCTCTCTGTTAGGCCACAGAAAGACAGTGCTTGTCATATTTGATAAATCAATTCTTTGGAACATAAAATTCTATACTCATAGATACTACAAGTTTCATACATGAAGCAGTTAAGATGTAGTAAAACAAAGAGTTTGACTAGACCTATGAGCTGGCCTTGCCTCTTCCAAGCTGGGTGGTCTTAGGTAAGTCGCTGGACGTGTTGAAAACTGTCTCATCATCATGGAGATAACATAGCGAAATTTACCTTAAAAATCACTTTGCAAATGAAAGAAATATTTATACATGAAGAAATAACATGAGATGAGCATTGGTAAAATATAAGAACTTAATAATTCTTGTTGGGGGAAATTCTTATTGGGTGTGGAGTTCTAACCATTTAGAAGGTATTCCCTTTTCCAAGGGTGATTCCTCTACTGATTTATGCAGATCTCCCCACTGACTACAAATGCAGTTTCTAAAAAAAAAGAGTGGGAGGCACACTCTTTCAGCTCTGGCTCTGGCTCTGGCTCTGGGAAAGTTGTGCTTTGAAGGAAGAAGGGTGAGTGACAGCCTTTTCTTGCTAAAAGGGTAACAACATTCTGTGTGGAACCCTCTTCGACAGAACTTTTGACATTGATTAAGAATTGGCACATCATATCCTGACAAGTTTTGCCGGAGGAAGAATACGGGACAAAGACCATTGGTATTATAGCACTTCCAGGACTGGCACAGAGCACACAGCTTTGACAAGAGCAGTTGTCACAGCAGACAGGTCGTTTGTTTCTGTTTCTCTTTATATTACACATCATTGATGCTACGCATCTTATCCCCATTATCTTTTTTTCCTTTTTCTTTCCTTCTTTTTTTTTCTTAAAGTCCCATTTCTGTGAATTTTTGTGTTGAAGAAAATATGCAAGGAGAGATTATCAGGCTCCAGGATGTCACAAAGAGAGGGACATTATTTGTGACTTTTAAATGACAAATCTTGAAACTGCTTTGAGTACAGGCAGGATAAAAGGTTGGTATTAAATGTGACCTTTGATTTTAATGGTCTCAAGCAGAAATCTTCATTTTGGCTGTGCAAATTGTACTGTAAATTATTAACCCAGTTCACTGCATTTTTCAAGGAGCGAGGGAGAAAGGGCGGGCAGACAGAAGCAAAAACTATTTTTTTGGTCACCTACAGTCTTCAAAATAACAAGTTATTTGAACTTAACCATTATTCTCCCCACACCATTTTTACATAACACGTTTAAAAACAATTTTCCTGAAAGCAACTGGCAGAGCTAAATTGGACCTTGGTTATTTTATGGCAAATCCCTTCCCTCCTGCAGTCCTCAGTTTCCACATCTACAAAATGACAGTGTCAGTCTACATGGCCAGTATATTTGTTTCTAACTCTCCATCTTATGACTATACAACCTTCCTGTTTTCATTGTCTGTGAACAAATAACTGTTAATCATGAAAAAAACCCCAGCAACTTACAGCCAAATAGGTGATACAAAAAGCATCAACTTGTCTAAGATCTCAGTATTTAAAGGTAGGCCCTGCTGTGCATGTCTATATAAATGACAGTGTTGCAGCATGAAGAAGATGCATTTGCAAAATAAGTTAGGCAAAACAGAAGTTAAATTGCAAATACGTGTTGCTCAAGTTGCACAATGGGCTATTTGGGGCAACATCGTAGGCTGTTTAATGTTCCTGTGTATAACGTGGGAGACTTCACTTGGTAGCAAGAGTCTAAACTTTTGTGTTTTCCTATTTCTTTTAAAATATGCAGTTATATAGGGTTTATTATGTTCTTTGGAAGGCAAAAAAGATTTTGAGTTGTGCCTTTTTTTAAGCATTTAGAAATTACCATGCAGCAGATCCTATACTTTGTTTAGAATTTCTTTTTGAAATAGACTTTGTGGCATCACTAACTCAGCTGGCATTGATTTTGCATCTCCAGAATTGATCTTTTGCCTAAAATACACTCAATCCACTGCCTTCTCCTTTCCAGTTAATGGTAACTCTGCCCTTCCTATTGGTTAAAATAATAAAAAACAAAACAAAAAATAAAGACACAGTAAGAGTCTTGAAATGATCTTTAGCACGTCTCTTTTCTCCTAAGCTCATATATAATCTGTTGGGAAAATCTCATGGTTCTATTTGTTCAAACCTAAGCATAATATGATGACTTCTCACTTTGTCCACAGTTTCCACTATGATCCAAACCGTCAACACTTCTCCTTTGGAGTTGACTCACCTGCTAACTGATCTTTTAGCTTCTACCATTGCCTGCATGGAGCCTAATCCAAATAGCTGCCAGAGTATCCTTTCAAAATATATGAGACATCATGGCATACCTCTGCTTTAAATCCTACATCTCCGCTTTTCACTAAAAGGCAAATATCTTTCAAAGGCCTTATAAGGATATGACCCCTCACTATGTTTTTGACTTTAATCTCTATTGTATTTCTTTCTGCTTATTTTTCTTCAGCCTCCAAGGCCTCATCTCTGGACTTTGGTCTCATCTACCTTGATGAACTGTGAATCTGCTAAAATTATAACATTGCCCCAACATATCCCAATCTTACTCCCTATTATATTTTTAATAGCTCTTACTGGGGCGCCTGGGTGGCGCAGTCGGTTAAGTGTCCGACTTCAGCCAGGTCACGATCTTGCGGTCCGTGAGTTCGAGCCCCGCGTCAGGCTCTGGGCTGATGGCTCAGAGCCTGGAGCCTGTTTCCGATTCTCTGTCTCCCTCTCTCTCTGACCCTCCCCCATTCATGCTCTGTCTCTCCCTGTCCCAAAAATAAATAAACGTTGAAAAAAAAAATTTAATAGCTCTTACTTACTCTAATGTAATATTTATTACATTTATTGTCTCCCTTCCACTCTCTGCCAGAATATAAACTCCATGAGGACATATTTTTATCTGTCTTCATTGCTGTATTCCAATAGGCTCAGAAATATCAACTAGTAATTATTTAGTTAATTCAATAATAGCTACCAAAATCAGGCAGAAATACTACAATTGTCATTCATGTTCAATTTACTAAAGTCCTAGGTGCTATGCAACTTTCCATCCTTCCATCTGTTTTTTGTGACTGTAGTGTTGACTTTTCCAGGGTTTTATTAACATGAGGATATTCAAGGTAATTCCCTTCTTAGAGCCCCCTCCAAAGCCTCTTGTATTACCAGGTCTTTCTATTCTGATATGAACTATTCCCAGCTCTGGGTGAGCATCAAAAATTATTTCTAGTGGTTCTTTCCCTAGTATTGGGAAGTGTCCTCTCATACATATATAGGTCAGCTCCCATTCAAATGATATTACAGAAATATGGAATATTCCTCTTTCTCTCTGGTACTCTTCCCTGCAGTTATAGCCACCTTGGCTCCACCTATGTCTGATTCCTCAACTCAGTGAGTTTGGGGGCTACCTGAGTTCCTCCTTTTTGTGTTGCTGCCTAGAAACTTCTTCCTGAAGTAATGGTAATGCTCAACATATTTGTTTCCCTTCTCTCAAGGATGGCAGTTGTTCACTGCCTGTTTTTCAGTGTCTGAAAACCATTGTCTGATTTTCGGAGTTTAAGGTGGGAAGGTAAATCTAATCACTGTTATTCCAACATGGCCAAAACAGAAGCCCATTGGAAAATTACTGAAACCATTTTCTTCAAGTTATTTTCTTTAAACAAAGGTACATGTAAGTGAATCAGGTAATAAATGGAATATAGCAATATGACTTATTTTTACATGTATAGAACCTGCAAGTTATCAGCAGGAAAACAATACATTTTAAGTCAAAGGGTTTGATTTGCAACTCCATCAACTGCAATCCTTTGACTTTGGGCAGGTTACTTTGAGTTTTAATTCCAATTTCGTCATCTGTTTACATGGGGAATAGAAGTCCTGCTAATTTGTCACAAGTTACATCAAGGATTAATGTGATCATGTATAGAAAATTTCCTATCTCTAAAATCCTGCACTCATAAGAGGGGATACTCTTATTCTCATTACCGTTATCTGTCAAACTATAATATTCAGGGTGATGGAACATTTCTTCTTAACTCATTTAATGCATGCTTATCCTGATAACCTATGTAGACAAGAATACATTCTATTGTAATATAACATGTGTCAGTTAGGATTAATTTTCACCTTAATATAACAACAAAAATTCATAATACTTGTGGTTTAAATAAGACCGAAGCTTATTTCTATTACAGAAAAGAGGTCTGAAGGTATACAATTATAGTTGGCATAGGATTTTCAGAGGACATTGTGAACCCAATTTTCTATTTTATTGTTTTCCCACCTTCAGTGATAAGCGTTCGTCACCTCTCATTTGAAGGTGGCTACTGGAATTCTAGCCATTGCATCTACATTTCCATAATGGCAGCTGGAAGAAGCAGGGGCTAGCAAAATGTTTTCCTAGAAGACAAATCAGCTCATTTTAATCAGCTTTTCTGGGCATGCCAAACATCCTTCTATTTACATTCTACTAGCTTGAATATAGACAGATGACCACATATGGCTACAAGGAAGGCTGATAAAGTATGATTTTTATTTGTTTTTTCTATAAAATACTTGTTTAACAATATGTGTCTTGTTATCAGAGAAGAAAATAAGAATGAATGTTGATACGAAACTTTCAGTTTCTGCCAAATAACTTTTATTTACCAAGAAAGAATTCTCTGAACTAGTTTCAATGTAAGGTATTTTAGAAGGCATAATATATGCTGATACTTGATGTATGTGCAATGAGACACTCTTAGACAAATAGCTGTTAGGATAGTTCAAAGAATATGCTGAAGGCATTCCTCAGAGAGGTTTCCCAACAATGTTTTGAGCTGTTGCTGAAATCTGTGGGATGCATTCTATGGAAGAGTAGAAAACACATTGTCCTCATCTTAGGAAATAGCTATTGCTGTAAATCATATCTAAAACATTTTGTAAATAAAATTATTTTTTCACTGATGCACAATAACTTCAAAAATGTTTTATTTTCATTCCAAGATGATTTTTAATAAGAATCTTGAGACTGTATCTTTCTGGTTTTCTTGACTTTCTCCACCTCTACTCTAAAGTGATACCTAAAGGGGCGCCTGGGTGGCGCAGTCGGTTAAGCGTCCGACTTCAGCCAGGTCACGATCTCGCGGTCCGTGAGTTCGAGCCCCGCGTCGGGCTCTGGGCTGATAGCTCAGAGCCTGGAGCCTGTTTCCGATTCTGTGTCTCCCTCTCTCTCTGCCCCTCCCCCGTTCATGCTCTGTCTCTCTCTGTCCCAAAAATAAATAAACATTGAAAAAAAAATTAAAAAAAAATAAAATAAAAAATAAAGCGATACCTAAATGCACAATGAAATTTGCTGTTTAAAGGTACTCTGAGATCCTGAAATGAATCCTTTTGTTAAGGAAGAAAATGTGTTCTCATTGGAAATAATGACCCTGTAACTGATCTGGACTTACATGGGATTATCCTTTGCTTATCTTTGTGAGTGTGGTTTTCACTGGATGTCCCATAGGCACCTCAACTTCAGCGTGTCTAAAATGGTGGCAGGGAGCCCAGTTAGGAGGCTGTAAGTCTTGACACCAGTTTCTCTCCACTTCAATTCATCAGCCACTGTGATGCCAGAGGAATATTTCCTAAAAAACAAATGTACTCATTTCACTGGCTGCTAAAAACCTCTGCTGGATCCCATTGCCTGCTGGATAAATGCCAAGCCCTTTAGCAGAGCATTGATGGTCCTTGACATTTTGGCCCTAACTGCTTTTCCAGCCACATCTCCTGCCATTCCCCTCCATAGGCCATATGCTGTAGCCACACTTCACTTCTTCCCACTCTCCAAATATACCAAACATTTCATACTTCTCTGCGTTTGCCTTTGGCTGTGCCTGAATTGTTCTGTGTCCAACGCCTTTTCTACCTGAAGAATTTATTTTTCTGCAAGCCTCAGCTCAACTGTCTCCATTCCAGCTCCTGAAAGAAAGTCAATCATCTGTCTCTTTATTTCCAGAGCAATCTTCTCCTACTTACATTTTGTTGTAATTATCATTCTATGTCTGTCTCCACAATTAGACTGTAAGCTTAGGGGCCATGACATGATAAATTTTTATATATTGGGGGTGGGTAACATTTAGATGTTTATTAAATCCCAGATACTATATACTTTACAAATAATATATCATTAAGTTTTCTAATATAATTATAGATTATAATTATAACGTTTTATTTCTACTTCACTGAAGAATAAATGGTTGTTCAAAGACATTAAGGAGCATTCTCATGGCCAGTGAAGTCTACAGCCTGGATTTAAATCAATGTCTGATACAAAAGCCTAGATGTTTTTCCCTTTATATAACATGCTCCACCCTCAGGACTTGGTACCATAATTGATATGTATTACATGAAAAATGTATGAAATTGAGTTTAAGCTGTCTCCAAAATTCATGTTCACCCTAAGAGAGTAAGGTTTCCCCCCACTGAGGTTAATTAAAGGATGCTCCAGAGGCAGTTTCCAGAGGGGCTTTCCAAGAGAGTTAACAGCCAGGGCAGAGCTTTAGAGAGAGACGCAGTTACCCTTTCAATTAGACCTGCAAGTATTGCTTCATTTTCTCCACCAACTGTTTGTTTCAGCAGCAGCAAGGCAGATTTTTTCAAAAGAAAAATAAAACTTACACATGGGATTCCCATCACCCACTCTGTCTCATTAAAAACTTTATTTTTCTTTTTGGTAAAGTGTACAGTATAGTATTAGTGATATGTGATAAGGATTGGTAGTATGGTTTAGAAGCATTCATTTATTAATGTGGATCAAGATGTAGTGCTGTTAAAAATGGGCTAAAAGACATAAAAAAGAAGTGCATCCATGCTTCTTATATAATTAAGTAATCATAACTTGATGGATACAAGCATGAAACCTATTTATATTTTGTTTTGCTTTGTTCTTCCTATCACTACTTTTAACTTCATTTTGTCAAATCCCCCTTCCCTGATTCTTAATGCCATATGGGGCAGATTCTATGATTCTCCAACCACTTGGTTCACTTTAGAATAAAATTCTAATCTCATGACTTATTTCAGTTTATGGCTCTTCTCCTTTGGAAACTAAAACTAAGATCCTTAACTTTATGGAGTGGTGGGAAAGAGGGTTCCCCCTGGTAACTTCCATTACCTATTCTGGGCCTAGAGGCTCTGGTGGTTCAGGAAAGGGGAAAAGGAGAGGAAAGGCAGAAATCTCCTTGTGACCAGACACACAAGATAGTGGAGTGGTATGCATGACTTTACTCTGGCTTAGCCTGGTTCTTTCTGTCGAAAGGACTACAGCTGGTGCATTGTCTCCATATAAACACTATCATGGTTTTCTTGGAGTAATGTTCAATTTCCTGGGATCCTCTGATGCTGAGAACCCTCTCAGGGAGATGACTATTTCTCTGATTGCCCCATCAATGGTAGACAATACTAACAACTTTCTGATAAAGCATCCCATTTTTTACCCACAGCCAACTGGACCTTCAACATGTAAAGCCAGGGGATTCCAGGATCTCTGGAGTGATGTTACTCCCATCTTCTTTCTTTGCATAGCACACTACTGCAAGGCCTTCTCAATGATCTATTCTAGCAGACAACCTGAATTCCAAGTCTCTACACTAGAAACAAGCACCATTTTCTATATTCTCTTACGCCCAAACTCCAGGTGACACAAATCACATTCTACCAAGATCTCGTTAATCACTCCCTGTTTTAGGACTATTAGGACAGAGATGCTTATTTGCTCAATTTAGCAAACGTCCAGTCAGGGAATAAGATGGCAGTCTCTCCTTGGCATCAACTCAAGTTTTAAGAGTGATATCTTCTTGGACCATTCCCCATTTGGCTGTGGGAGAGATATTCTTCTTCTCCTAACCCACAAGGAGGGAAAAGAATGGAGGATTGTCTTCATGAACCCTGCATTCCTCAAAGGCCTAGCTGAATGAACACCTTCTCTTATCACTAATCCTTTTCTTGTATTAAATGGGAGGGAGGGGTGAGGTGATGATTGGTGGTAGTAATTGGTGGTAATTCTCCTATCTCTTAGTAAAGCACAGTAAAGGGTGTATGGCTCTAAATCTAGGAAACTTATTTAGAATGTGGAGTTCTCAATGCTGAATATTTTAATCCTGGATTTAGCTACAGTTCAGGGATCACACAAATCCATTCAACAACCTGTTACATTTAGGATTTCTAAATTAGACTAATTATTTTTCTAATGAATATTATAATAAGTGGTCATGAAATACAATAAAGGATACTCCTCCCATTATCCATTCCTAGGCTACATCTGTCTTATGGACAAGGAGCAGCCCAGGCTTAGAATAGAAGGCGAACAGTAATCATCTGTAATCAAGAGAAATGCAAGGGGTAATGAAGAAGTATACACTTCTGAGGAATAATGGACATTCTCAGTACAAATCTGAAGAAAGGTGAACACCTGATATTGTGGGGCCTATGTAAAAGGTTTTAAAAGCCTGACTTCACAGGTTATTAAAAGGCAGTATATGCATCTGACTGGGGAATAGTACTTCCTAATTCTTGTTTCAAGAAAGTGTAACTAATTTCTGATACTTCAAAACTGAATTCCCCAATATGATAGACAGACACATATAGCTATTTAAATTTAAATATCAATTAAATAATATGAAATAAAATTAAAAATTCCATCCCTTAGTCACAACAACCACATTTCAAGTGCACGAGTGGCTTGTGACTACTCTATTGGACAGTACAGGAATAGACCATTTCCATCCTTGCAGAAAGTTCTGTTCAAGAGTGCTGCATGTTGAAATTCTTACTTGCTTGTGATAAGAAAAAGATGTTTTCCTCCATCTGTGTGCTCAGATCTACTAGTGTGGGGCCAAAAGATGAGCAGGAGTTGACATGGACCAGATAGATAGAGACCTTGAAAAGAAAACTTGAAGTTTTTATCCAGTTCCTTTTTTGGGTGGTCTTTGCCTGGCACTTCAACTAATTGAAAATTCCTATCAATTGTTCATCATTTTGATCAGAGAATTCTCAATTATCAACTTGTGAGATATCCTTTATTTACAATATTGTGAATTGTTTAAAATGGTTGACTGACGTGAATAATTCTTTTCAGTCATACAAAGTCCTGGCCTTTATTTACTAGAAGGACAATAGTTTTACAAGTAGGGCTCAGAAACTCCTGAGATTGAAACTATTCTTAAGAACATAAGCTGACTCATTTATTAGACACGCTTTAGCAATTTCAAGTGCAACATGTCTAGATGTCCTTGGACATATAGATATGTGATATTTACAGAAAAGTTCAACTTGGTTTTCCACATCTTAATTTTGCCCACACTTTTCAATGACATTTTGTGCAAATTAATGAAAATGAAGCTGTGCCTCATTAGTCCATTTCACATCATTCTAATTACTTTTCATTAGAGAAAATCTTGTTTAGAAAGATAATTAAGCTAGGTCAAGATGAAAAACAGGTTATAGGATAAATGCATATAAAGTCACAACTTATTAGGAAAGAAAATCCCCAATTAGTTTTACTGGTCACCTACACTAGTGAAAAGCATATTATCTTTTCTTTTCTTTCCTTTTCTTTTCTTTTCTTTTCTTTCTTTTTTTAAAAGTTTACTTATTTATTTTGAGAGAGAGAGAGAGGGAGAGAGAGAGAGAGAGAGAATCCCAAGTAAGCTTTGAGCTGTCAGCACAGAGCCCGATGCAGGGCTCAAACTCATGAACTGTGAGATCATCACCTGAGCTGAAACCAAGAGTCAGGTGCTTAACCGACTGAGCCACCCAGGCAGCCCTCTTGTCTTTTTAATAATAGACTTTCTAACAGGTATGAGATGTTATCTCATTGCGGTTTTGATTAGCTTTAATCTGATGGTTAATGATGTTGAACATCTTTTTATGTACTTGTTGGCCCTCTGCATGTCTTTTTTTGTAAAAATGTGTATTCAGATCTTCTGCCCATTTTTAAATTAAGATTGTTTGTTCTTTTGCTATTGAGTTCCTTGAGTTCTTTGTGTATTTTGATATTAGTCCCTTAGAAGACATGTGATTTGCAAATATTTTTCTCATTCATTAGGTTAATCCTTTTATTGATTATTTCCTTTGCTCTGCAGAATATTTTTGGTATGATGTAGTCCCACTTATTATTTGACTTTCCTTGCCTTTTACTTTTTTTTTTTTTATTTTTTAAAATTTTTTTTTCCAACGTTTATTTATTTTTGGGACAGAGAGAGACAGAGCATGAACGGGGGAGGGGCAGAGAGAGAGGGAGACACAGAATCGGAAACAGGCTCCAGGCTCTGAGCCATCAGCCCAGAGCCCGACGCGGGGCTCGAACTCACAGACCATGAGATCGTGACCTGGCTGAAGTCGGACGCTTAACCGACTGCGCCACCCAGGCGCCCCTACTTTTGATATAAGATTCAAAAAAATCATCACCAAGACCTATGTCAAGGAATGTACCACCTATGTTTTCTTCTAGGGTTTTATGGTTTCAGGTCTTACATTCAAATCTTTAATCCATTTTAAGGTAATTTTTGTGTTTGGTATAAGGTGGTCAAGTTTTATTCTTTTGCATGTAGATATCCAGCTTTCCCAATACCATGATTGAAGAAATTGTCTTTTTTTTTCCATTGTATATTCCTGGTTCCATTGTTGTAAGTTAATTGGCCGTATACATACATGGGTTTACTTCTGGGTTTTCTATTCTATTCTATTGATCTATGTGTCTTCTTTTATGACAATACTATTACTGTTTTAACTACTGTAGCTTTGTAACCTAGTTTGAAATTGGAAAGCATGAAGCCTCCAGCTTTGTTTTTCCTTCCCAAGATTGCTTTTGCTTTTCAGCACTTTTGTTTGTTTGTTTGTTTCATAATTCCATGCAAATTTAATAATTTATTTGTTCTGTTTCTTTGAAAAATACCATCATTTGATTTCGATAGGGATTGTACTTAATTTGTAAATTGCTTTGAGTAGTATGAGCATTTTATCAATATAGTTTTCTCTAATCTGTGAGCACAGAAAATCTTTCCATTCATTTATTTCATCGTCAGTTTCTTTTGTAATGTCTTATAGTTTTCTAAGTACAGGTCTTTCACTTCCTTGGTTCAATTTATTTCTAGGTATTTTATTATTTTTGGTACAATTGTAGATGAGATTATGTTATTTTTATTTGTGATAGTTCATTATTATATTCATTATTGTATATAAAAACACAACATATTTTTATGTATTGAGTTTGTATCCTGTAACTTTATTGAATTTATTAGTGCTCAGTTTTTTGATGAAGTCTGTAGGGTTTTCAATATATAGTGCTGTGTCATCTGCAAATAGTGAAAATTTTACTTGTTTCTTTCAAATTTGGATGCCTTTTTCTTCTTGATTAATTTCTCCAGCTAAGACTTCTAATAATTATGTTGAGTAGAAGTGGTGAGAGTGGTTATCCTTGTCTTATTTCTGATCTGAGAGGAAAGGCTTCCAACTTTTCACCATTGAGTATGATGTTAGCTATGAGCTTGTCACATATAGCCTTTATTATGTTGAGATAGGTTCCCTCTATACCCACTTTTATCATAAATGAATGGTGAATTTTGTCAGATGCTTTTTCTGTATCTGTTGAGATGATTATATGATTTTTAATCTTCATTTTACTAATGTGTTATATCACAGTGACTGACTTATAGATATTGAACCTCCCTTGCATCCCTGGAATAAATCCCACTTGATATGGTATATAATCCTTTTAATGTATTGTTCAATTCAGTTTGCTAACAGTCTTTTGATGATTTTTACATCTATTTCATTGGCTTGTCATTTTATTTTCTTGTGACATTATTGTCTGATATTGGTATCAGAGGATTGCTGGCCTCATAAAATGAATTTGCAACAATTCCCTCCTATTTTGTGGAAGAGTTTGAGAAGGAGTAGTATTAATTTTCATTTAAATTTTTGATAGAAGTCACTAGTGACTTTTGTTTGTTAGGAGGTTTTTGATTAGTGATTCAATCTGATTACTAGTAATTGGTCTGTTCAAGTTTTCTATTTCATTATGATTCAGTTGTGATAGGTTGTATGCTCCTAGAAATTTATTCACTTTTTCTTGGCTGTCTAATTTATTGACGTGTAATTGTTCATAGTAGTCTCTTATGATCCTTTGTATTTCTGTGGTATCGGTTGTCACATCTCTTTCTTTTCTGTTTTTATTTATTTGAATCCTCTCTTTTTCTCTTGGTGATCTAAGTAAAAGCTTGTCAATTTTGTTTACATTTTCAAAGAACCATCCCTTAGTTTCATGGATCATTTCTAGTCTTTTTAGTCTCTATTTCATTTATTTCTGCTCTAATCTTTATTAACTTTTTTCTAGTAACTTTGAGCTTCATTTGTTCTTCTTTTTCTAGTTCCTTGAAGTGTAAATTTAGGTTATTTATTTGAAATGTATCTTACTTCCTGAGGTAGACATTTATTACTATGACCTTTCCTCTTAGAACTGCTTTTGCTATATCCAAAAATCTTTGGTGTATTACATTTCCACTTTCATTTGTGTCAGGTATTCTTTTTTAAATTTTTCTTTCAATTTCTTGTTTGACCCATTGGTTGTTCAGTAGTGTGTTGATCATCATATATTTGTAAGTTTTCCAGTTTTCTTCGTTTAATTTCTAGCTTCATGCCATTGTGGTGAAAAAAGATGCTTGATATGATGTTAATCCTCCTAAATTTATTAAGACTTGTTTTGTGGCCTAACATATGATGCATCCTGGAAAATGTTCCATATGCACTTGAAAGAATGTATTGTATTGTCTATTTCTCCCTTTAAGCCTGTTAATATTTGCTTTATATATGTAGGTGCTTTTATGTTAGGTGCATAAATATTTATAAATGTTATAGCCTCTTGTTGTTTGGCCCTTTTATCATTATGTAACGCCCATCTTTGCCTCTTATTAGAGTCTTTGTGTTATAATCTACTCTATCTGACATAAGTATAGCTACTCTGACCTTCTTTTGGTTTCTGTTTGCATGGAATATCTTTTATATCCCTTCACTTTTGCGTGTTCTTATGTTTAAAGTGAATATCTTGTGGGCAGCATATAGAGTGGTCTTATTTTTATTTATCCATTTAAACACTCTATGATTTTAACTGGAGAATTTAGTCTAGTTATATTTAAAGCAATTATTTACAGGTGTGTACTTATTGCCATTTTGGTAATTGTTTACTGACTGTTTTTACAGTTCCTCTATGTTTCATTACTTTTCTTTTGCTTTGTGATTTGGTGACTTTCTTTAGTGATATACTTACATTCCTTTCTCTTCCTCTTTTTTTTTATGTACCTACTGCAGACTTTTGTTATATCATTTCCATGAAGCTTACATATACCAACATATATTAATTTGATAACAACTTAAGCATGATTCCATTGTTACTCTCTTCTCCATGTTTTGTGTTTTCGTTGTTACATTTTACTTGTGTAAACCTTAACTAATTATTGTAATCATAGATATTCTTATTGCACTTGTCTTGTAAAACTCATACTAATTTTACAAGTGATTAATCCACTTACCTTTACTGTATATTTGTCTTTCCAGTGAGATTTATTCTTTCATGTTTTCCTTACCAACTAGTTCCTTTTCTTTTTTTTTAACTTAAATAAGTCCCTATAACATTTTTTAAAGGCTAGTTT
The DNA here is from genome assembly GCF_028749965.1 of Puma concolor. Taxonomy (NCBI): domain Eukaryota; kingdom Metazoa; phylum Chordata; class Mammalia; order Carnivora; family Felidae; genus Puma; species Puma concolor. Next base: position 83,400,415 of record NC_141675.1, on the reverse strand, counting down.
AGTGATAATGTTTTTAGTTTGAAATTATACTTGTTCATTGCTGGTAAATAAGAAAGTAATAGTCTTTGGTATATTAACCAGATATCCTACAACCTTGCTATAATTGTTTATTAGTTCAAAAAGGTTTTGTTGTTGTTGTTGTTGCTTCTTTTGGATTTTCTACATAGGCAAACAATCATGTAATCTGAGAACAAAGACAGTTTATATCTTTATTCCCAATCTGTATATATTTTATTTCCTTTTCTTGTCTTATTTTATTAGCTAATAGTTCCAGTAGGATATCAAAAAGGAGTAGTGAGAAGAGATATCTTTGCCCTGTTCTTAATCTTAGTGAGAAAGCTTTGAGTTTATTACCATTAAATATGATGTCAGCTGTGGAGATTTTGTAGATTTTTTTTATTCAAATGCAGAAATCTTAAGTTTTAAAATTTTTTGACAATTATGTTGGTTTCCATTACTTGGATATTTGCTATCAGGTAGAAGAAACACCCATGACTTTCCAAAGCCCTGTCATCAAAACTCTATTTGGGACTTTCCTCTAATTCTTTCATCAGAGCTACAGCACCAATCTCTGTTCTTGAGAGCAAGGTCATCTTCTCAATCTCTAGGTATCTTCCCTTGTTATTTCTTCTATCTTACATCCTCTTTACATCTGATCTTTTTGTTGTGTATCTTACTTTTTCATTCAAGAGCTCAGCTCAAATGCCACTTGTACTTGAGACATTCTTAAACATCCCCAAATAGCTATGAAACATGGCCCATGTTTTCATGGTTTATGGTATATCTAAAAATGTATTTTATATGCTTAATGTTGTGTAGGGGCTTTGTTTATCTTTGGTGGATTTATATTTTAGAATTTATTTCTTTGGTCTATAAAATAAAGGAGAATTGAATGTTCAAACCAATTTTTAAAAATATTTTTTAATGTTTATTTATTTATTTAGAGAGCATGAGTGGTTGAGGGATAGAGAAAGGAGAGAGAAAGGAGAGAAAGAATCCCAAGCAGGCTTCACACTGTCAGTACAGAGCACAATGTAAGTCTCAAACTCACAAACCATGAGTTCATGACCTGAGCCAAAATCCAGTTGGATGCTTAATTGACTGAGCCACCCAGGCATTCCTCAAACCAATTTTTATGCAAATTATTATATAAGGATTTACAGAGAATCATGTTATATGACATTAAGGTATAGACATACTTTTTCAAAATTCATTTGAATTTGTTAATTATAAAACTTCCAATGGGAGCAGGTTTTGTGAGGTGATATATTAAATTTTTCTCTCATTTTACTAATACGTATTAAAAATTGAAGGGCCAGCTATAGAGAAACCTCAGTAACAAAGCTCTTTATGCTTCCACATAGGAAACATCTTTGATATATCCACTTTTATCAGCTAAATGAAATAAATGCTGGAATTTAACAGCACAAACAATTCAAAGCCGATGAGGTTATTGACATTGAAAAATATATATATAAGAGGTTATTAGGTATAGAATTTTCATTTGTTTTATTATTTTTTAATGTTTACTTATTTTTGAGACAGAGATAGAGACAGAACATGAGCATGGAGGGGCAGAGAGAGAGAGGGAGACACAGAATCTGAAGCAGGATCCAGGGTCTCAGCTGTCAGCACAGAACCTGACATGGGGCTCCAACCCGTGACTGCAAGATCATGACCTGGGCTGAAGTCAGATGCTTAGCTGACTGAGCCACCCAGGAACCCCAGGAATAGAATTTTTAAAAGAATGTATTTTTAATAACTATCAATAGATTTATTCTTGGCCCATAGAAGAAAATAATAGTTTTCCAGAAGTTCTAAGTGTATATTCCATAATTGTAAATCAACGTACATGAACATAAAGCTATTAAGAAATTCATTTAAAAAAAAGAAATTCATTATTGTTCTGCTTGTTCTTCTGTTGTGAAGAATATTCATTCATTTGCTCTCTCTGACTGACAGGTGGTAATGACTCCCATAAGCTAATGAGACATCAAGTTAAATAAATATGATTTTGAGTTATTGTTAGTGTAAACACAGTTTTAATGAGTTTCTATGCTAATAAAGTCTTTCTATTGATGGGTCAATGTTGGTGTTATGCATAGAGGGATGAATATAAGACTGAGTTCCAGGGCCAGCTCTGCAGCATCCTAGATCTGTGGCCTTGGTGGAGCTACATCACCATGGAGTCGTGGTGAGGATCAAATAAATTAGCAGACACTGGCATTCCATGTTTGAAAGAGACAAGTGTTATTTAAATTCATGAAAATAAAATTTATAAATCTGTGGAACAGGTTTAATTTGATGACTCACATTTTCTTTTTTAGCTTGCTTTTGCCCCCTTTCACCCTATCTCCATTCCAGTTGTTGTTTTCCATTTTCATTCACCCATTCAAACAGTGAATATTGTTGACCATCTGTTACATGTCAAACCCTAGGTAAGCTCTGTGTAGCTCCTTGAATCCTACATATCTTCATTTCCTTCCCTAAGGATCCAAGTGTTAACTAGCTAACTTGGCAAACAAATTTATACTGATTGCCTTTATTCACAATTAACAGAGTGTGTGGGCCTTTCTGGGACTGTGACACTTACTTTGAAGATGTGTGTTTTATTAGCTTTTTCATCTGACTATCAAAAATATTTTTACCATCCATTAATATACTCAGCTGGTCTACCCACTTATTTTATCTACACAAAAGCCTCGTTCTTCTGGTTCTTGTGGAGTCTACCATTGATCTTTTGATCAATAATACAAAACATCAACTCTGTCTGACATCAAGAAACTTGAGCACAGGCCTATAAGAGACAATTAAATTCATGGTGTTATAAAGAGTCTACATATAATCTTGTTGCCCTGCATTCCCTATCTCACTTTAATGGCCATGACAGAAGTGGGCTATATTTGGGTCCACTATCATATGGCATATTACTGGTAGAGTTAAGTCTACCTCACCAAGCACTCATTGACAGTGTAATTTACATTTGTGAGCTTTTGATAATTGGTGGCATGTGAACATGCTACAATAATTAACGTAAGGGGAAAAAAGTTAGGGAATCCATTTGGCCTTCTGTGTTGAAGTTTCTTGGTTAATTAGTGTAACATGTAAACCTCTTGGGTCTGGTATTTTTCTGGGTTAAACTGGAGGGGAAAAAAAGTAGCAGATAACAAGTGTTTTCATTCTTGCTTGATTAGCATTTTCATTTTCATCATGATTTTAACATCTTTATGTTCTGAAACATGAGTAATTTCTGTTGCTTTCTTGATTGGTATCTTTAATCACTACTGGTTCCTACAGTCAGGAAACAAACCTTTCATCTCTAGGAAATTGTTCTGATAATCCCTCAGCCAGTACTTGTGAATGATTGGCCCTTGGCACATGGATCCTTCTGGTTGCCAACCAAGAAAATACCCTTCATTCTATCTGGATTGGGATGGTATTATTCTTGAGCTTTTCTGGTTTAAGAGTACATGATATAATTACTTTCATCTTCACTGTTTTCACTGAGAGGAAAAGAGCATAGTTAGATCTCACAAACAACTACACTATCTTTTTTTCTTCACCTTTCCAGATTGACACGGAATATTGTTTATTGTGTCTTGTAATAGCCATTTACAAGATTTCACTTTTCTCAGATGGCCAAATAATTCTCCTTTATTCCTAAACTTCATGTACTGACTCACTGCAATCACTGCTTAGGTGGGCTACCTATATCCATGGTATGTTTCTGATGAAAGGCAACGTATACATCTGACCTCTATCTGCTGGCTTCAGAAAGCTATTTGGTGTTTTAGACAGTGCTATTTTTTTTGTCTTAACCAACCTCCCCCGCCTCAAGAAAAAAGTAAGAAATCCCAAATATGTCTGATCTGATCTGATCTATGTCCAATAAGAGTTGTTAGTCTTAGATGAAATATAAGGTGGATAAATAGAACAAAGTTTGGCAGGAACGCAATTGTATGTGTCTGCCTTGTTAGCATTTCATTTTAATTTTTTTTTTCAACGTTTTATTTATTTTTGGGACAGAGAGAGACAGAGCATGAACGGGGGAGGGGCAGAGAGAGAGGGAGACACAGAACCGGAAGCAGGCTCCAGGCTCTGAGCCATCAGCCCAGAGCCCGACGCGGGGCTCGAATTAGCATTTCATTTTAAGCTCATAAGCTACTATACTTAAAACAGATCTTATAGATTGTCTTTTTCCTTTTCTTCCCCTGCCCCATTATACAGATGAAGTAAGAGAGACCAGGAGAAGTGAAGTAACATCTTAACATTTACAATTTACAATTTTTAATTTTTGAAAATTATTGTTACCAGCTCCATCTGTTTCCTGTTTGTTCATGTTTTTTGCACATATTTTCCTTGGTACTGTGCTGGGATGAGCTTAATTAGCTTACTACTTAAGTTGATTCTAATTTATCTGAAAAACACATGCATAAAATATTCCAGAATGGAAAGCTTACATAAGTTAGAAATAGCCTGTTAGTTATCTATTACTGGTAATGGAGAAACTACCTTAAAAGGTAAAAAGATTTGTGCCACTGAAAGTGCCCATAGAGGGGCTCAGTAAAACAATATGTGGATCCTGAGAAACTTAACAGAAACCCATGGGGGAGGGGAAGGAAAAAAAAAAAAGAGGTTAGAGTGGGAGAGAGCCAAAGCATAAGAGACTCTTAAAAACTGAGAACAAACTGAGGGTTGATGGGGTTGGGAGGGAGGGGAGGGTGGGGGATGGGTATTGAGGAGGGCACCTTTTGGGATGAGCACTGGGTGTTGTATGGAAACCAATTTGACAATAAATTTCATATTTAAAAAAAAACAATATGAGACTTCTCTTTCAGAATAAACACTAGGGTGTTGATCATATTTACATCTTCATTGTAAAGAATTAGGATTTCCTAGAAACATCCATCAGATGTTTACATACTTCTGGGTAGTTGAGTGAAGAAGTTAGTTCAGGAATTTGGGGGCCATCAGGTTTAAAAGCTGATTTTTTAAACTTTTATTATATCCCCAATATCTGAACTACAACCTAGTTTTTCTTTCCAACATCCTTAGCATCCCATTAGATGCATTGACTCTTACACTTACAAGAGCTATTAGAAATGATCTTGTCTTTTGCTTCTCTCACCCCATTTTATAGATGATGTAAGTGAGGTCCTGAGAGGTAACATCTCAACATTTACACATTTAGTGATCATTAGTACTGATTTTAGTTTTGTTTCTCCATTTCCTCAGTGGTTTCTAGCCTCGTAGCCTCGTTCTAAAGTGCGATTTCATTTTTATTCAGGTTACAGGTTAGAGAATAAATATTAATTAAAGTAATGAAAAAAATATATTGTCAGTTTTAAAGGCCATTAATTCTCTAATGGCCATCAGTGAACACTTCACTTGTAATTAGGTGCTTGAAAACATTTTGGTCTTAAAAAGTTGAGTGTTGTCTCCTAATCTTATCTATGTGATTAATTTGCTTAGCTTATCTTTTTTACCATAATGCAAAATGCTTGGCTCTTTGTCTTTGGAGTTGATTTATTTTTCTGAGTTATCTCTGGGTTCTTCCTCCTCTTAAATATTTGTAACAAAGCTATAGAATTAAGGAATCTGTTGACAACACGTAAGTAGATATAATGAGAGGTAATTCTTTTTTTAAAGTTGTTTTGTTGCGTGACATTTAGAACCTGCTGAAAAAATTTGTATATGATATAATCTTCTTTTCTCCTGTGAATACCTTTACTGTGCCATCCTAGTTGGTCAGTCTGGGCACTACGAGGGTCCCTAGGACAATAAAGAAGCTTGTAGTTTTCCATTCACTATTTTCAAATGCAGGGACTAGTGAGTCCCTTATGATCTCTATGGTGCTTTACCTGAGGGTATTTTATTTTATTTTATTTTATTTTATTTTTAAATTTTTTTTTCAACGTTTATTTATTTTTGGGACAGAGAGAGACAGAGCATGAACGGGGGAGGGGCAGAGAGAGAGGGAGACACAGAATCAGAAACAGGCTCCAGGCTCCGAGCCATCAGCTCAGAGCCTGACGCGGGGCTCGAACTCACGGACCGCGAGATCGTGACCTGGCTGAAGTCGGACGCTTAACCGACTTCGCCACTCAGGCGCCCCTACCTGAGGGTATTTTATAAAACATGGTAAGAAAGGAAATATAACAAAGAAACGCTGTTCTTTAAGTGATGTTACATTTGATATTAAATTCCATATAATTAAGGCTTAGTTTCATCCCTAGTATAAAAAACCACAACTGAATATTAATCATTTTTAAAAGTTACTAAAGGAAGACACGTGACAAATATTTAAAATTGATTGTCTGATCCTGAGGTTAATAGTAACTGTCCATAGTGTTTTATGTAGGTACTGAGAAGAATGTGGAATTGAAAACAAAACAAAACAAAAATGTCACTAAGAGCACATTTTTCTTTCATATTAGCACTTTGTAGAAATATTTATAGAGAATTGCACATGCACTTTCAAAGTAGAGACCATGCTTGGCCAGTCCACAGCAACCAGTAAGAGTAATTCATTATCATTATTTTTTTTAATGTTTATTTATTTTTGAGACAGAGAGAGACAGAGCATGAACAGGGGAGGGGCAGAGAGAGAGGGAGACACAGAATCGGAAGCAGGCTCCAGGCTCTGAGCCATCAGCCCAGAGCCCGACGCGGGGCTCGAACTCACGGACCGCAAGATGGTGACCTAAGCTGAAGTCAGCCACTTAACCGACTGAGCCACCCAGGCGCCCCTCATTATAATTATTTTTAGATAATTAGTTTCAAGGGAAATATTTTTAGAAAGTTACTTTTCTTTCTATTTCTAGTAATTGTACCTCCTATCAAACAAACATGGAAATCGCAAGGATCCTGTTCCTGATTTGTATTAAGTCAGAGTCTACTCAATAGATACTAATTTTTTTCCCCAAATCTTTACCCACTGTCGTATGAAAAGTATTGTTTTCTGTAACTAGTGCTTATGTTATTGCAAAGCAGGCACTTGCCTTTGCAAATATGGCCTCTGTAAAACTAATCTATGATTTTACTCTGTATTCCTAGTTTGTGTTAAAAAAGAGTGCTTAGAACTGTCAAATTATAACAAAAAAACTAAATAGACTCCAAAGGGGGAAAAGAGTATAAAATGCAGTCAAGTCCACTTTGATGGTTCACATTTTGAGTGCCATTCTCCAAGGAGAATGAAAATTGTGCAGCCTGGCATATTTTGGTTATTCATTCTGTACTTGACATTCTTCATGGGTCAGACCTCTTGCCAACCACTTTCATAGATACTGGGGATTTTTTTTTATCTCCTGACCAATTCAGAATTTCTACTGTACCACTGAGTATTCTTACCCAATAAGCTCTTCCCACTCTTTATAGTGATCTCTTACTTTCAGGGCTCTAACACTTTCTCTGTTCTCACACTCACATCTAGTATCTGTGCCTGAGGCATTATAAAGTATGGCATTCATCTAGGCTTTTAAAACAAATCGCAAATTTTTCTTAGGTACAGTCTTAGAAATAACCTTTTGCTATCTTTTAAAATTAATCGACTCTGATTTTCTCTTTGATCATTTAAGTTGAGTCTATGTTAGTTGAAATAGAGCCCTTATGAAAACTTAAATTTAAGGCCAGTGATAAATTAAATGTAAAAGAAGAATTTGTTTTGTTCCTATTGCAGAACGAGAGTTCCAGGTGCCTTTTTGAAATAGATAAGCAATTGGTGGACCCCACTGTCCCTATTTGGGACTGCCCACATCCATCCTAACTGAGGCTCCAGAGCAACCACAATGGTAAAGAGTTTATCTTATAGGGATGTTTCTCTCTATTAAACACTTAGGAATCCTATAAAAGCAGAAATCCTATAAATCCTTGGTATATGAATTAACTAACCTTACAACTGACATTGGTTGGGGTGCCTGGGTGACTCAGTCAATTAAGTGTCAGGCTCTTGATTACGGCTCAGGTCATGATCTCATGGCTGTGAGATTAAGCCCAACATGAGGTTCCGCACTTAGCATGGGGCCTGCCCAAGATTCTCTCTCTTTCCTTCTGCCCCCTATCTGCCTCTTTCCAAAATGAAAATTAAAAAAAAAAAGAAACAAACAAAAAAACTGATATTGGTTGTACCGTGAATATTTTCATTTCTTATTGGTGAGAAATCTGAAAAAAGGTGTATTATGTAAAAATGATTGTTTTTTTACTAAAAAAATACATAATGGCTTTTTTAAAATGCCTCAGATTATAGTTTAATGGGAAGTAAATGGAGACTTGATGAGGCTTCAAGTATAGTATTGATTTTTAGATAGTTACAAAAGGTACATTAGTATGATTATCTTCTCAGGAAAAAAAAATGGCGCATACTCTAGGTGCATCTAGATATGCTATTCTGCCTAGAAAGAGAAAAATGCCACCAATTATTCAGTTTTTTTATTTTTAGGATGCCAAAACATCTAAATATATGAAAATAAGCCCATATGGAAATATCCTGATGTGTAGAGCTATGAAGGAAAATTTTATCCAGAGTAATGGGAATGGGTAAGTCCCTGATATTTCTAGTATCAGCTCGACTCTCATTCATGCTTTCATTTTACAAGTGGAGAAATTAGTATCTCCAGGGTTGCATAGCTCCCACCCAACCTGATTCACTAGTTAAGGTTGCCACATGATCCCTCTAGGCATGTTAATTTATGATCCTTGCACTAGATAAAAATGCACTAATCTCTGAGCCAGTGTACTGAAAAGGCTCAATGCATTCTTGTGCATGTCCTTCAACAATTTGGGCAGCCCACAAGATAAGCATAATGAGCTAACCTCTTTTTATCTATTTCATGAATTTCTGACCCCCTTGAATAGATTTCTGCTTTGTGTAAATCAGCTTCTTGAAGTAGTAGAAAACTATACATTTTGTAAGAATTATACCTCCATTTTAAAAATTCTCAAATTTATTTTCAACAATTATGTCAGGAGAAACACAGATCCAATGCTGTGTGGGTGGTGAGGATGGTACACAAACAAATTACAATATTTGGAATCAAAACACCTTTACAAAGGGATAAGGGCAAAGGCCATTTTCCAACATTTGGAAGTATTTCAATATGGATTGGTAAGTCATCCTAAAGTAGGTGGAATCATGATATTATTCCCAGTTATGTTGAAAATGACAGATGACATAGGATGAGACCATGAGTTGTAACCTTGAAATGTTACCAATCTTAACCAAGGTAGCTCTTAGCACCTGTCTTAAGGCAAGTGGTGTTTGGTAAGAGTGTCAAATTAAAAAAAAAATATATATATATATATACACACACACATACATATATATGTATATATGTGTGTGTGTATATATATATATAACATTAGGGCTTTGAGGAAGAAAACTGATTGTGGGAACTACTTAAAAGAAAAAGAAATTAGAATCACTGTTGAGGAATTTGTCCTTTATTGCATCTAAAGAAAATGAGCACCCTAACTGAGTCCAGTGTCTGTGTCTAAGGTAACAATAGAGGGATAGTGTCAGTAGAAGATCTGAGGTCAAGAGTTGACGTTATTCTTTTTCGTAGCACAGATTAGATTATACAGTAGACATTCATCACTGGGAGCCATATTTTAATAGGCTCATTGCAATCTGGAACATACCTAGTGCAAAGCAAGCAAGACCATGAGGTAAGTAAAACCATATCATGCAGAATGATTGACATACAGAGAATGTTTAAGAAAATATGTGGCACCTATGGAACCTTTTCTGGTCTCTGAAAAACATGTGTCATGGGAACCTAGATTATCAAGACCATATTTCTGATTTACCTGGAGAAAATCTTACCTTGCCCTATGGACTCCCTGCATTGGGACAGTTATAACAACTAAATCTAATAGAACTTCATTCAAGGCATAGTTGCCAGAAGTATTCTTGACATGGTTATTTAAAAAATTGCAGTGTTGTCGTTAATTCTATTTTTTATCAGCAGTTCCATGATACAAAATGCTTCCTGTTTAAAATACCAAACATCTCAATGCTATATTTACACAATGATATATATATGAGGATGTGTTATGTAGATAAAAAAAATGGATGCAGGTGTTCATAAATACCTGTAAAACCCACTTTTAGTACAGCAAAATAAAATTTAAAATGTTTTTTCCATTTTGAAAATGAATCTTGAGGAAGTAATTTCTCCATGCATCCTTATTTCCCTGTAAATTCAAATGGGTTTCCCTTTAAATTTTAAAACACTTTGATTCTATGATTTCATGGAAAAAAATGCATAATGTAAATGTGGAGGGTGGGAAAATCATTGCTAATAACATTAAAAATATGTTTTAAGCAAGAATATTTTTCCTATTGCCTGCTTTATTTTAAAAATATATGTATTATGATTTTGTTCTGTAAAGGGTGTGTGTGTAAGAGACCGTAAGAATGAGAGAAAAAGCAATTTCCCTTCCTGGTGGGGAAGCCCATAATCAGGAGTTCCATTTGGGTTAGCTTGTCAGAAAATCACAAAGCCAGGAATCATTCAGTTCTTTCTGTACTAAGTGAAAATTTGGGTTACCAAGACTTCAAGTTCTAATAGGATAGCTCCTCTGTTAGGGCCTAGAAAATTTTTTAGAGTAATTTTCTTATTTTCCAGGGAGACTCTCCTACCCTATTTGTGCATTTCTCTGTATTCCTCTTATTTGTTTAGGGATTCATTATTTTACTTATGCAAATATGAACATTCTCCTCCACATTGTGTCAGGAGAGTCACCAACACTGGAAGCACTGAAAAAGAAGTACCTCCAGAAAAAAAAATGCTGGGGTGTCACTATAACAATCTGGTCTAATTTCAGAAACCTAATTTCACAATTCTGGTCTAATTGCTTTCTCTTGGGCTCACTCTCATGAAAGCCTAAAGAGATGAGCAGAAACAATGAATGTTCTTTTGAAGAGGTCGTTACACATCACAATAATGCACATAAATGACAATCCCTTGCACATCTAGGGTACTTTATAATTTACAAGACCTTCTCACTAACATTATCACGTTTGTATTCTGATGCCTTTCAAGGGTAAGATATTGATTGAATGGGGTTTAGGAAGAGGATTTCAAAGAGAATTGGGATTAGAAGTTGTCAAAATCCAATCATCAGTATAATGTTGGCTTATGTGAAAAGCATATTATAACTCTGTTAAAGAATTAAATTTTTCTAAAATGTGGTTGCTTTAAAAATATCTTCAAGACACTAATCGCTTACCCTTTAAAATAGTTTTTGATGCATATGGGAATTTTTGAAACATAAAACTTCATGCCAGCTACAACTTGTACAAAGTTGTTTGCTTGCTACTGATATAATAATTGTGAAACTTAAACCCTTGTTTGATCCTGAAGAACTGATGCCGATAAACAAAGTCTATGCAATATAATCTCAAAATAAATTATTATTGTTCTCAAGACTACTTCTTCAAAAGCCAAAACAACAGGAAAAGAAAAAGAACCTTTCTGTTAACTCTTATAAATTATGCACCCCACCTTAGATGTTCTCAATGTTCTCCTTCACCTGTCTCCAAGGTACAAAATATGGAAAACTCTTTGACCTTCTATGTTTCATATAGTCTTCCTCCCTTCCCTCCTTGCTCTGACTTTCAAACAGAAAGACCAAACATATCCTGCCAAATCTGAATCCTCTTTGAAGAGTGTTTTAGTTTGCTGGGACAGCCATAACAAAATACTGCATAACATACCGGCTAACAATACCACAGGCTGCACAGTTTAAACAACAGGTATTTGTTTTCTCACCAGTTTGGGATGCCAGAAGTCCAAAATCAATGTGGCAACAGAGTTGGTTTGCTGTGAGACTCTTCTATTTGCCTTGCAGGTAGCCACTTTCTTGCTGCCTCTTTACGTGGTTGTCCCTCTGTGCACGAACATCCCTGCTGTCTCCTCTGTAACTTAATCTGCTCTTCTTATGAGGGCAGAAATTGGAATCGATTCAGATCCAATTCTACCAGGCTCATTTGACTTTTAATTTTTTTAAAAAAGTTTTAATGTTTATTTATTTTTGAAAGAGAGAGAGAGAGAACACGAGTAGGACAGGGGCAGAGAGAGAGGGAGACATAGAATCTGAAGCAAGTTCCAGGCTCCAGGCTCCAGGCTCCAAGCTGTTAGCACAGAGCCTTACGCAGGGCCTGAACCTACAAATCATGAGATCATGACCTGAGCGGAAGTTCGATGCTTAACCCGCTGAGACACCCAGGTGCCCCTTAACAGGCTCATTTTAATTTTGTTACCTTTTTAAGCACCGTATCTCCAAATATAGTCACATTCTGAGGTACTGCAAGTTAGGGCTCCAACATGTGAATTTTGGAGGTACACAATTCAGCCTATAACAGAGAGCAAAGGGAGGGGAGGAGCTCCTCAGATGTATACTTTGAAATCCAACTCATAAACAAATCAGTGAATTTGATGACCAGCTAATCTCTGCTCGGACAGATCAAGTTTCTTTTTCATTTCAGAAGAGAAAAATATGCCTTTGTCACTGAAGAGAATGCTATTGCTAAAGGGATTAGCTAATATTGTCTTCCTCTGATGGATTCCTCCAAATGTGGGAGTGACATGGGAAAAGAGAACAGGGAAATCAGGGCAAATTGAAAAGCCCCTCCTAGGCTGCTCTAACAAAACAAGACGTTTCAGAAAACAGAGACTGGAACCCAGAAAAGCTACAAGCTATTGGCTCATATGAAAATTCTTATGTGGTTTTTTTGACATTAATGCACCAGAGTCCCAGGCAAGCCTACTCTAAATCCATGATAACAAGCCCAAGCACCAAGTGCCCATAGTGGAGGAAGGGGTACATGGGTAATATGACTCCAATAATTCCTAGGCAGGGGAATGAAGACCTGATGTGGCCTGAACTTCAGACTTCTCATAAAAAGTTAGAAATCATATTTCTATATGAAATTTTATGAATTAGAAAAAAAATGGGGGGTTAAATCAAGAAAGGCCATGAGTCATAGCTGGGTGATTACCCATATTCTTCCCAAAGCACAATCAACCATATAGCTTTGGATTCTAACAAAGTTGTAAAATAAGTATTGTAATTCAGGTTTTACATATGGGAAAACTGAGACTCAAAGAAATTAAGGAAATTGCTGGCTTTACCCAATGGATAAATGGCAGATGCAGCATTTGTGTCTGTGTCTGATATCAAAATTAGTATTTTAATCCAGATATCATATTAAATATTATTCCTAAAAGCTTACTTCTGAGATATATTTAACTGTCCCACACAGTTTTTGAAAAAGAAAAGAAAAGAAATAGGAATCATGGGACCCCATAACTCTCTCAGTCACACCGACTGAAGCCTATTACAACCAAGTCACCACTGTTCCACCTACTGGCAGCATTCTCTAATTGGAGGTTAAGAACCACCTCTGGAAGACAACTTAAAATTGAAAGAAAAATGTGTACATAGTTTCTGTGATCCCACACTAACTTTTGGAAATGTTAATCTTCTCCTAAATGTGTTAGGTTGTTTGTAGCATGGAAGTCCTATGCTTAGAATTCATGCCATTAGATCACCATTTAGGTCAGACTATCTCACTAGTGACTCTTCGGACTTGATTCATTCATAAATAAAATCACACGATTATTGGAATATTATAAATTGATTTTGGATTAATAAAATCTTTCCCTTCCATTCCCTTCTATTCCTTTCCCTCTCTTCTCTCATTCTATAGCTACTAAGTTCCTATGCTTTCTTTAAGGTTCAAATGCAGCCTCTTCCAGGAAGTTCTTCCTTGTCCAAAAGGAGATTTTATTATTCAGTCTTATGCCTCACAATATTATAAAATCAGACTAAAAGGGCTATTAATCTCCAGATAATTAACTGGTTATCGGAACACAGAATTTAAATGTTAGCTGAAAGCATACATGGATTGTATAATTATTTCCATGGTTATCCAAAAATTAAACATCAAATAAGCTCTTTTGTCAACCTCACATTAACCTTATTTTCCTCTACTTACCTTAGCTGACCCAACTATAGCTGATGCATATATAAAATATATATTGAACATGAGAATACAAGCAAATATATACTTGTAGTTTTATAGACCTTTTTATGAGAAATTGTTAAAAATACATAGTATCTAAATTTTTGCCATTGCTCAAATAAAGACTACATGTGTCAGAAACTAAAACTTGTCAAGTCTAGCATAATATCTCCTTCACATATTGTTCTGCTCTCCCACACAGTAGTTTTAAATACAGCTTTTCAGAAGTTGAATGCTAGAAATTTGCATGCTGATTCTATTAGGGAAAATGGTCAAATTCTATTCAGACTGAATATAAGCTAAATTGGTGAGGCGCTGTGACACTTTGCCACTTGGCTTCAAGTTAAGAGAATGTCATCAGTAGTGAGTTTGGCTTCCAAGGCTGGGTCTTTCCCTTTTATAAAATGGTTTAGAAAAGTTCCAAGTTTCCTTTTGGCTTCATTTCTAATAATCCAGACTTCTACCAAGAAGGAAAAAAAATTTAAATGCCAAACTGCAAACTATCTGAAAAGAGCAAAGACTGTTTGAACGTGTTGGGCACACTTCAGAGAAACCAAAGTGAAATACCAAAGTCAAATACAGTTTGAACCTCAAACTTTACAACTAAAGTTGTAAAAAGAATTTGAGATTAATAGAAGAGGAGCTAGGATTCATTCTAGACAGTGGCTCTTTTTCATTTTTAAAAATTGTTTAATTCATTTTTTTCTAATTTTATGTTTTTATATAGAAGCATGAAAGTGAAAATAGGTAATGAGTCTAAATTATTATTCAAGAGAAATTGAATTGATGGTTTTTAGTCAGTGATCTGAAAATAAAATTCTTTATTCATTTGGTATTTCCTAAAAATGGCTTTAATAGAATTGTATAAAATTGTATAAAAAATGTATAAAAATTGTATAAAAAATGGAAGTATAGCCTTCTTTCTAGCAGCTTCATATGTATAGAACCATATATATATATATATATATATATATATATATAATATATATATATATATATATGTAAAAGTTATGTATTCCTAAGTTTTAAACAGCATTTTATATAAGACTTTATGGGGGTAGTAGGGTACTGTCCACAAGAACTAAACAAAAACTGTACCATTTTAGAGTATATCAAAAAGTTTACTCTTAAATGACTCACATGTAATTCTAAAAGTATTAACATAAAAAAAGAATCATTAGCATTCTGTTTTTATTCTTCAAGACCCAGAATACCACTTTTTTTTTTTTTGCTAGTACATGTTAATGAATTTTATCAAGTTAAAATATATTGGAAATTCTACATAATTGGTTCTCAATTTGGGAAAGTAATAATATCCAGGTGCCTGGGTGGCTCAATCAGTTAAGCATCCAACTTCAGCTCAGGTCTTGGTCTCCTGGTTTGTGAGTTCAAGCCCCATATCAGGCTTGCTGCCGTCAGCACAGAACCCTCTTCAGCTCCTCTGTCCCACGCCTCTCTGCCCCTCCTGTGCTCACCCTCTCTCTCTAAAATAAATAAACATTAAAAAAAGAAAGTAGGGGTGCCTGGGTGGCTCAGTGGGTTAAGCATCCAACTTCCACTCAGGTCATAATCTCACAGTTGGTGAGTTGGAGCCCCACCTCGGGCTCTGTGTTGACAGCTCAGAGCCTGGCGGCTGCTTTGGATTCTGTGTCTCCCTCTGACTCTCTCAAAAATGAATAAGTACTAAAAAATTTATAAAAAAAAGAAACTATTAATATCTCTTATAGACACCCTACACAAATGTTCATCTTTTGTAAGCAAACAGAATGTGAAAATGATGTTTATTCTGTCATATTGTAGGCTCCTTGAGAATGTATAATCCTGTTTACTTTTTTATTTATTTATTTATTTATTTATTTATTTATTTATTTTTTTATTTATATATGAAATTTATTGTCAAATTGGTTTCCATACAACACCCAGTGCTCATCCCAAAAGGTGCCCTCCTCAGTACCCATCACCCACCCTCTCCTCCCTCCCACCCCCCATCAACCCTTAGTTTGTTCTCAGTTCTCAACAGTCTCTTATGCTTTGGCTCTCTCCCACTCCTGTTTACTTTTTAAAAAATGTTTCTCTTTCAGATATTCCTGAAGGGATAAATGGTATTTCCGTTTAGGCAATTAATTTGTTGATTGTTAGCTGTAACCTTTCAATTATAAACCAAAGAAATAAGAAAATGTATAGTTGGATTATAAATTTTGTTTGCATATTCGTTCAAAGGAGGCTGAATTCCAGAAGATATATCAGTACTAGGTTTGATGAGCCATTACAAAGGCTACTTCACCAAACTATTCCAGACATTTGCAATAGGCTATAGTCATCATTCATTCACTCATTCACATTTATGGAAAAGCTACCAGGTACCAGATACTTGCAAGATTCGAAAAGTAAGAGAGAAATACTGATCTCAAATAAGTTGTCCATAGTAAGGTCATATTTGCAAATACATATATTATGAAATAAAAATGAACGTTAAGAGAGCCACGGATAAATTGTTGTGGTGGGGTGGGGAACCTCGGTGGCTCAGTTGGTTAAGCATCTGACTTCAGCTCACATCATGATCTCACGTTTCATGAGTTTGATCCCCACGTCACTCTGTCTCTTGTCAGTGTGGAGACTGCTTGGGATTCTTCCTCCTTCTCTCTCTGAACCTTCCCCACTTGCACGCTCTCTCTGAAAAATAAACAAACATTAAAAAAAGTTGTGGTAGGGATCAGAGGGAAAAAAGATGATTTTCAGATGACAGAATGAGAAGATTTTGGGAAGGGAGTTGAATTTGAAGTAGGTCTTTAAGAATAATTGAGAGAACATACTAATAATTGATATTTGGGTTTGTAGCTATTGGTGGGAAGACTTGCCACATGTGAAAGCACAGCAGAAGCAACAAATGAAATATGTATATAAAATGTGATAGAATCTGTGGGAGATGAAAATGTATATAACATATAATCTATTAACATGGATGCACCTCTATGAGGTGATTTAGCAACCTGATGATGAAGGTAAAGAACATGAATTACCCACATATGTCTGAATCTTTTCTTTTTATGGATTTGCAATCAAACACTAAACAAATAGGAAGACTTGTAGGTAAACATTCATGCTAGCAGAATCATTTCAGCGGTCCACCATTTTTGTTGGGTCTGAGAAGATGCTTTGAGTGACTGACTTGTCACCCATTAGTTTGCAAAAGAAAAGGACTCCAGGATTAAGTTATGAGTCCACAATCACAAACAAATCAATGTACACTAATAAGACCACTAGGTAGTAGAATGACTGGTAAGTTTCAGAGTTTCATAGACCTGCCCCTGTTCTTTGACTCAGTGTTCTCTTTGTATAAATACTAATTCTACTTTGAAGAACACACTCTCTTCTCCATTTACCATCCCTAGTTAAAACCATTAGTCAAATTACTCTGTTCTTATTTTGTTTATGTAAAAACTGTCACCCATTTTTGCCTTCTGCCTCTTGTTAGGTTACCAATGCCTGTTTTATGTAATAAGAGCAAAATACCTACAACCAAAATGGCTAAAAGCAAAGTATGTTCACTATGTAAGAGGTAAACAAAGTGACACTGTTATAGCAATTGAACTGCATTGGTCAAAATCATTTGATCAATGGAAAATACACACAATTATAAGTACAAAGCCTATTTTACCTGGTCATCCTTCTCTATGAAAGGGCATAAATCATAACCAGAGCACTGTGGCATAACCAGCAAAGATCTCTAAACTGGATACTGTATTCTAATTCTGACCCTGGTATTATCTAGCAGCAGGATCTTAATTGTTTTATGTCCTCCCTCTGGAAACCTTGATTTCTTCATCTATAAAGTGGAGCATCAGACTATATATTTATAGCTTTAAATTTTAAGGATTCTATAGTCACCATAAGGACAGAATTTATGAAGTTCCCTTGTTTTAGCACCTTTTATGAAATCAAACAAGTGTGTTTATCATCTATCTGAATGACCGTATATTCAAAACATGATAGAGGTAAATATATTCAATAACCTTGGACTTCAGAGAAAAGCATTAAGTGAACCAGGCCCCTTACTTTTCATTTCTCTTTAGTGGTAAATGTGTTTACTTTGAATTATCCTTCTGAAGGCTCATCATCACAGCAAGGTGCATTGCAGAAAAGATATTTATAAAAAAAACAAAACTATAAGTCTAGCTTTTCAATTCTATCATAACTATTTGTCTAGCAGATTACTCTTTAGGCTGTCAAAATAAAAGTGACTGGTGTGACTGTATGTGTGGGCTTTATTGAGACTGAACAGAGCACACCTGTGAAATGTGGTTTTATAGCAATGCCAGGGATAGAATATCAGGTCTCAGTCTGCTCACACCTGCTAGGTGCCTGCATGATACCAGGATTCTTTCTATTTACTTTTTTTTAAATCTTAAATTCCTTCTAGATTAATAAAAGGTTTTGTGATGTGTGCAATACCTTACAACAACATCCCAGCAATCCTGCCTCACAGGTGTTCTGCAGCCACAGTGCCTCCCAGCCCACATTTCTCATTCATTGACCATAACAGTAGTTCCTCACTGAGAAATGTTCCAGTCACTGAGTGTTGTAATCACTGCCAGGAAGATATTTAAATGAAAGTGTAATTTAAACCCAATGAACAAGCAACACAAGCAAATTCTGGGGTTATTTCTTCCAGTGACAGTGGGAATATTTATGTAGCCTGCCTACAGTGACTCATTAGCCCAATAAAAGCCCTTTACTGCATATTCACAGGTGAATGTCCACCATTCTCTGGAGCCCACAGTGTTCTTGGCAGCTTTGATTGAAATTTGGATAGTATTGCCGGAGAATTTTGGGGTTCTCTGGATGTTGGGATTGATCCAAGTCATGGAAAGGCTGAAAAGTGAAAGTAGAGTCCAAATAAGGACAATGATTTTTATTTAATGTATATTCCTTGTACTAAGACTCAAGGTTATCCTGGCCTTGTAATCACTGGGACATGAAAGATGGGGGAAGGAATCCTGTTTATCCTCCTCCACTCAACTAGTCCATTTGGATGGTGGCTTTAATGGGAGCTTCGTTGATCCTCTTCCTTCAGTAACTTTTCACAGGAAGTACACCATTTCTAGGTATGGGATTGGGTGACCTTAGAGTATATCCTTGTAGTCATGAGGCTTTCGTTTGTTGTGTGAGCCAGGGTAAGTAGATTTCAATTTCAGAGGCTAAGTTTTATCACATTTAAAATGGAACATTTTAGGGGCCTCTGGGAGGCTCACTCGGTTAAGCGTCCGACTCTTGATTTCAGGTCAGGTAATGATCTCACCGTCATGGGATTGAGCCCCGAGTCAGGCTCTGCACTGAACAAGGAGCCCCTTGGGATTCTCTCTCTTCCTCTCTCTCTGCCCCTCCCCCACTCATGTGCTCGCACGCAATTGCACGCACGCTCGCTCTCTCTCAAAATAAATAAACTTAAAAAAATAGAACTATTTTAAATGCAGCTGTACTCTATATTAGAGGTCTGAAAGCCATATTTAGCTAGTAGGTTAATTTTACTTGACCAACAGCTTTTTCCTCTCTTAATTTATTTTTTATAGTGGTAATACATTCACAGAGCAAAGCAAATCTATTTCTTACAGCTTTATTCTCTAACTTCCCAGATCCCTTCCCAGGAGACAAAATACCAACACAAGCTTCTTGTGTATCCTTCAAGAGACTTCTAAGCACAATACAAGCAAAACCTACTTGTGCATATGTGCATATATATACATATTTAACACAAATGGTAGCATGTACAAATGCATACATGCATTTTATATGTAGGCACACACACATAGATTGCTGCTTTTATTTAACAGTGCATTGTAAAGATCTTTCCATAGCCATACATAATGAGCTGCTTTATTGTCTTCAGCTGGTATATAATATCCCATTGTGTGGACGTGCCAGAATTTATCTAATCCTCTATTGAAAGACATTTGATTGTTTCTGTTATTTTGATATTGCAAGCACCTTTATTATGAGTATAATGTTGAACATACTCCATTTTGTACACAAGCCACTATATCTGCAGGTCAAATTTCCAAAAGTGGGTCAATGGGTGTTTGCATTATAATATGAGAATTTATTTGCATTCCCTAATGGCACTCCTTTGGCTGCATCCCACAAATTTTGATGTTTTGTGTTTCATTATTATTCAGCTAAAACTATTTTGAATATCCTTTGTGATTTCTTTCTTGTCCCATGGATTCTATATAAATCTGTTGTTTAGTTCCAAATATGCAAGGCCCTTGAAGATATTTATTTTATTAATTTTCTAATTTAATTTTGTTGTCAGTGAACATACCCTGTAAGATATCAGTCTTTTGACTTTTTATATGGGCTAGCATTTTATCTTGGTGAACGTACCATGTGAACTCACATAAATATTCATTTCGCTTTTGTTCGGTAATGTGTTCTACAGTATTAATTAGGTCAGGTTGTTTGAAGTATTCTGATTTTCTAGATCTCTACTGAGTTTTGCCATGTGTTCTAACAATTATTGAGAGAAGATTATTAAAGTCTGTAGTTATGATTGTGGATTTATTTGTTGGCTTCTTTCAGTTCTGTCACTTTTGTATATTTTGAAGTACTATTATTAGGCACATATATAAGTAAGATTATTGTGTCTAAGTCCTGATGCACTGACCCCCAGTTGTTATGGAATATTCCCTTTTACCTCTGACAATACTCCTTGTCTTGAAGTATCCTTTGTCTGATATTAATATAGCCATATCTGCTTTCTTATGCTTACTATTATTGTATATATCATCTCTATATTTTTATTTTCAACCTCTATGAGACCTAAGGATATCACTTGCAGACAGAATATTGTCTAGTTTTACATTTTTGTTTGGTCTTGCCTTTTCATTGCAGTGTTTACTTTGTTTACATTGAAAGTGATACTTGATATGGTTGGCTTTAAATCTACCATTTGCTATTTGTTTTCTATTTATCTCATCTGATTTTTGTTTTTCCATTTCTCTTATTATTTCTTTTCAATTAATGTGTTTCATGTTCCATTTAAATCCTTATATTGGCTTCTTAGATCTACCGTTTTTGGTATTATAATTATAGTTTTTGCTCTAGAGAGTATAATAGAGATTCTTACTGAATTACAGCCTACTTAGATTGATAATAAGACACTTGACATAAAATATAAGAACTATATTCGTGAGTTTGAGCCCCACGTCAGGCTCTGCGCTGACAACACAGAGCCTACTTGGGATTCTTTCTCCCTCTCTCTCTGCCCCTCTCCCACTCGCGCATGTGCACACACATACTTTCTCAAAATAAATACACTTTTAAAAATATATAAGAACCATAAAACAATATTTTTAACTAAACCCCTGTCTGTTCTACAATGTCATCACACACACACACACACACACACACACACACACACACACACACTTACATTAGAACCCTTTCAGTGCAATTTTTTTAATTGAAAGGAGAAAAAGTATATTCTTTCATATTTGTCAACATATTTATGATTTCCAGTGCTATTTATCCCTTCCTATATAACCTAGTTACTATCTGGCATCCTTCAGTATGAATAACAACTTTAAGCATTTATTATAATTCAAGTCTGATGGAAGTGAATTTACTTTTTTTGTTTATCTGAAAATATTTTTACTTTACCTTACTGATTTCGAAGGATATGTGCACTGGATGAGTTCAGTTTGCTTTTTATTTTAGCACTTTAATGACTTCATCTCATTATCTTCTACTTCCCATTGTTTAGTGGTGCTTGATGTGTCCTTTTCCCTTATCTGCTTCATTTTAATTTTTTTTCTTTATTTTTCATGAGTTTGGTTATAAAGTACCTGACTATGGTTTTGATGTATTTATCCTGCTTTGGATTTGCTTAGCTTCTTCAATTTAGATCTATAGGAATTTTTATATTTACTGTATTTGGTAAATTTTAACCATATTTATTCATTGTTTATGCTTTATTCTATTTCTTTTGTGTCCGAATAGGTTAGACTATTTGATATTGTCAACAGATTGCTGAGTGTGTGTGTGTGTGTGTGTGTGTGTGTGTGCGCGCGCGCGCGCACATGCGCTTATGTGTGTGTTTAAATCTTCATTTAGCTGTGTAATTTAGTCTGGATAATTTTAATTACTCTGTCTTCAAGTTCATTGATGCTTTCATTTGCCAGTTTCCAGTTTGTTAATAAGTACCTCCAATATTATTTTTACCTCAAATATTGACCTTTTCAGTTCTAACACTTTCATTCGGTTCTTTTTTCTATCATTTCCTTTTTTATTCTGCTGATATATCTTATTTGTTTACTCATTATGTCCTTATTTATCTTTAAGTCCTATAGCATTTACAGGAGCTATTTTATTTTTTATTTTTTTAGTTTTTAAGAGACAGCAAGCAGGGGAGAGGGGCAGAGGGAACGAGAGAGAGAATCTCAAGTAGGCTTCACATTCAACGTGGGATCCAACACGGGGCTTGATTCCCTGGGATCATGACCTGAGCAAAAATGAAGACTTGGATACTCAACTGACTGAGCCACCTACGTGCCCCATAGGAACTGTTTTAAAGTCCTTGCCTATTAAAGACTGGATCATCTGGATCATCTTATTTTTTTTCTTTATTGAAATTCTTAATTGGCTGATTGTGGGTTACATTGTCTTGCTTATATCCATGTTTTATAATTTGTATAATTGTATATTAGACATTTTTATGATATGTTGTAGACTGCATTGCATTATCTTTTGATAAAGATTGTGTGTTTATTTCCTGGCATTTAGATAAATAACTAGTAAATATTCTTGATCTTGTTGGTGTGTGTGTGTGTGTGTGTGTGTGTGTGTGTGTGCGCACACGTGTGTGTGTGTGCGCGCGTGTTTAGGTCTTGGTTATTTTGTTTCTATCTTTAATCTGGGAGGGTGCAGGGGGACCCTATTTACAATGTGATCATTAAACTGTGACTTTTCTGAGGTCTCCTGTGAATGTCCATTATCAAGGTCTCTGCTTTCTGGCTTGTCTAGAAGTTCAGCATATCCCAGCCCTGCATAACCTCTTGTATCTCTATTCATCTCTCAGTTCTATAGTAGCTGCTCTAGACTGGGCCTTGGAGATCTAATTTTGAACATGTTCAGTTCATCCATAAGCCCAGGATCCTCAGGAAATTCCCATGTAATCTCCTGACCTCCATTTTAACAGGTTCCTTTTCTCTGGCTCCTTGCTCTACAAATTCAAGTCCTTTTAGCTGTCCTAAACTCCAATTTCTGTCTCCAGTTCAAAATAACCATAGTGCAATATTTCAGCTTTATCTCTTCATTCTAGTGTTGAAAGTTACCCCTTGTAGAAAGCCAGGATTAATGTAGTACTTTCTTCATATATTTCCCTTCTCTCAAAGATCAAATCCAGCAATTCCAGTTGACAGATTCCTGGAAACTGTTGCCTCATATACTTGTCCAGTATTCATAATGGATACATCAGGAAGTTAAGTTTCATACTGGATATTATGACTTCATAAAAGTTGACACCTAGAGTTTTAAAAATTGGAAAATTTCATGTAAAAATATATTTCCAATCTTACTTGATAATTTCTGGGGCCCTTTAGAATATTCAAATGACTTCCCAAAAGTATAATAATGGTTTTATTTAAATATGGGAATTTGGGGGTACCTAGGGGGCTCAGTTGGTTAAACATCCGACTCTTGATTTCAACTCAGGTCATGTTCTCATGGCTCTTGGGTTTGAGCCCTACATCAGGCTCCATGCTGACAGAGCAGAGCCTTCTTTAGATTCTCTCTCTCCTTCTCTCTCTCTGCCCCTCACCCGCTCGCATACATTCTCTCTCTTTCTCAAAATAAATAAATAAACTTTGAATATGGGAATTTGAAAATATCCCCACTTTCGTCTTTACCCCCAGAAAGGAAAACAGAAGCTGAGACACCAGAGGCATGCTTCATCTTTCATGTATCTGCTGAAGGTATTCAATGTACTTGCCTTGATTTTCAAACTCATAAGTATGTACTGTATACATACTTCACAGCAACAATGGTGTTTTTAATGGAGAATTGCACTGTTCCCTCAATGTCTGCTCTCTTGTCTCTAGAATGTTCAGAATCCTAGAAGTAATTTTGGTGATAACAGTTAATTGTAATATGATATATCCTCTTATTCACTGGCCTTCTCCAATTGCTCATTCCCATACTCACAAGCTTTTGGCTAGAGGCCAAGTCAAATGGCTATGTGGTATTATGCCTCATTAGGAGATGTTAAGAATCTGAAAGTTACCACATCACTTATCTCAGATTGATAAAAACATCCTCTACCCAGAAAAGAGAAATAGCCAGATTTATCTGTGTACTCTGTTTAACCTTGATTAGCCTGTTAACAGGCAAAAGAAACTCGACACATTATTTGAATTCCACAAGTAGAGTGACTTTTCTCAATCTTTTGCTCAGGCTAACGCTTCTCACTTGTGATATCAGATATCACCTAAAAAAGTATATCTAGAAGTACATAAAGTGAGTGATATGCCAAGGACTACTTAAAGCACACCTTTACTGTCTTAATTATTCAACCTTATAGTGAAGGTATGATTAGTATTAATTTACAGATAATAAAACTGAGCTTCAGAAAAATAAAATAACTTGTCCAAGTTAAGAAATTGGGGATTTGATGGGGCGCCTGGGTGGCGCAGTCGGTTAAGCGTCTGACTTCAGCCAGGTCACGATCTTGCAGTCCGTGAGTTCGAGCCCCGCGTCAGGCTCTGGGCTGATGGCTCAGAGCCTGGAGCCTGTTTCCGATTCTGTGTCTCCGTCTCTCTCTGCCCCTCGCCCATTCATGCTCTGTCTCTCTCTGTCCCAAAAATAAATAAACGTTGAAAAAAAAATTTTTTTTAAAGAAATTGGGGATTTGAATCTTTATGTCTGTCTGCTTCCAAAATTGTTTCTAATATACCAGTTTTCATCATTTTATGATGATATAAATTTACCTTGTTGTCCTGTAAGATATTGCAGGGACTATGTTAACAAAGAAGCTTTATTTTTAGAGAAATTAGCTCAGTTTTCCAGTAAAAATTATCTCAAAAGTGTATAGATAAAGATTCCATATCTGTTGAGGTTTTTTTTTTAAGTTATAAAATTAGATTTGTTCTAGTCAAAGCAACTCAGTTAAAAAAAAATGCTTCATTTGAGATAATGTATTTTAACATTTTCTTTGCCTCTTGTCAGGATGGAAAACAAAAGTTCTCTTGCTTGACTTAATATCGTTATGTCTGACAATGCACTTGGCAAAGCAGCTGCTAATACACCAAGGATCTTAAAATTCTATACATCTAAAAGCCATTAAGAAAGTTAGCCAACCAGGAGCTTCACATCCAAATATTCAAAGGAAGTATCTACCTCTGGAGTTATAACCAAAGGAAGTATCTACCTCTGGAGTTGTTGGACATAAATTGTGTTGCAAGAATCATCATGTTTTTTAATTTCTTTCTTCCTTCTATACAACCTAGTAAAAAGCATAGCAAATAAGGGAGATGCTTTTGTACATTAAAAAGAGTTTAGATTTTGGTTTCTAATTGGAATGGAAAAAAAAAATGAGAAGGCCCTTTGTATTTAGTATGTTTCAAATATTAGTAATTTTTACATATCATAAAGTCATTAGTCATAACTACTTATATAATAGGCAGGTTTTTTTCCTCTGATTACATTTCCTATTATGTTTTCTTAATAGTGATATAGTACCACAATTTTTGGTAGATAAGCACTGTTTTTAAATACCAATATTTTATGCAGACTCCTTAATTTCAAGAAATTATTTAACTATTGAATATGAATGCTAAAGCTATGAGAAGTTTAAATCAAAAGGGACATTGGAGATCACTTAGTCCAACAAAATTCTCTTTATGCTTAGGGGAACAGGGAATTTAAGACAAAGTGATCTTCCGAATTTGAACACAAATTACACATATACAGGAATAAAAATCTAGGTTTCATGAAGTTTTTTTTTTTCCAGCAAATTATTTTGATTCAGAGTAGATTGTTTTTAATTCCATAAACTATGGAGAATATGAGGGAAATTAACAATCATGGTGCTTGCTTTCATGGAGCTTAATCCATATGTAATATCATGCCAACTAGTGTTAAGTTACGGAGGAAAAAACAGCAAGATAAAGGATTAGAAAGTGAGGAGGAGGTGCTGAATTATGCAAGGTAGTCAGGAGAGCTCTCTGAGATAGTCACATCTGAGCAGTGACCTGAATGAAATGAGAGATCAAGCTGTGTTAATATGTTATTGAAGATGTTTTCAAGAACAGAGGATACCAATTGGGAAGGACTCGAAATGGGCTCTCCTTGTTGTTTTGAGAAATGGCAAGGAGACCAGTGGCTGCAGTGCTATGAATGTTCATTCATCCATTGCACATTCATCCCATGGAGCATGGTAGCTAAAGCAGTAAGGAGGAAATGGGAATCTATAAGGCACGGGATGAAGGTAAATTGTAATTGCACTGCCATTTAATTATATTAACCATACAGGATTATTCAAGTCGTCTTCCTGCTTCAGTTGGGAAGCATACATTTTGCAAGTAAAGCTACTAGGAGGAAAAGCAGTTGTGAGTGATATCGCTCTAAAATGTAGTGACTTTTAAGGTTATGGTGTCAAGTCTTCTATGTAAAATAAGTACTTTCAAATGATTGTGTAGGTCTTTATAGGTATCAGAGAGCTTGCACATGTGTTATGTAATTTGATCATTATAGCTCCATGAGTCTGTAGCAAATGTATCTTCAGTTCATAGTAGAGGAAGTTGAGGTTCAGACAGGTTAACTGATTTGCCAAAGGTTAGTTTGACAATGTGGAAAATTGTTTAGTGGATAATAAGCCAGAAATTTAGAGAATCCAAATGATTTTGCAGAGAATATTTACTGCGCATTTCTTCACGTGTTATGAGTAATAGTATTTTTCTATTCTGTTCATCTTATATTTATTATTATTATTATCATAAGAACTTGCAAATGGTTACTTTGAACCTGGGCAGTTTTACAAGCAGTATTTAAATAAAACATGTAAGTATGTGCATTATATAATGGCCTATAATAAAAAGTGTGAAGTAGAATAAGTGAGTTGGAGGGAAAACATTTTTTCTTGAATAAATTACATGATCCCAAAGTGTTATTTTTTCATCTTGAACAAAATCTGTCCACAACCTATGAATGAATGATTGTTATTGGTATAAAATTGTCATGCATTATATGTTAGCTAATTATGTGGAAAAAACTTGATTTTGAAAGAGGGCAAAGTTTCAGGAAAGTAACATTTGTCATTTTACTTAATCTTTGCCACATTTTTACCCTTCTATAGCTTTTTTATTAACAAATAACATACATGGGGCACATGGGTGGCACAGTCGGTTAGGCGACCGACTTTGGCTCAGGTCATGATCTCACGGTTCGTGGGTTTGAGCCCTGCATCGGGCTCTGTGCTGACAGCCTGCTTCAGATTCTGTGTCTCC
Source organism: Puma concolor (assembly GCF_028749965.1). Classification (NCBI taxonomy): domain Eukaryota; kingdom Metazoa; phylum Chordata; class Mammalia; order Carnivora; family Felidae; genus Puma; species Puma concolor. Next base: position 83,372,893 of record NC_141675.1, on the reverse strand, counting down.
CTCTCTCTCTGCCCCTCCTCTGCTCACACACTGTCAATCTCTCTCTCTCTGTCAAAAATAAACATTTAAAAAATCAAAAAAGAAAACAAATAACATACATGGAGAGTGTGCAAATTATAACAGAGCTCAATTAATTTTCCTAAAGTGAACACACTCATGTAACCAGCTCCCAGACCAAGAGGTAGGCCATTCCCAACATCCCAGAGTCCTCCCTCTCCTTCATTCCTGTAACTACCCTCGCTGAACACTATCCTGTGTTCTATCACAATACATTAGTTTCACCTGCTTTTGAGCTTTATGTAAATAGAATCATACAGTGTGTGTAGCAGTTATTTTTGTTTGGCTTCTTTTGCTCCACATTATGATGGTGAGAATCATCCATATTACTGCTTACAGTTGTATTTTGTTTATTCTCACTGTTTTGTAGTATTTTGTGATTATCTGAATGTACTACATATCCACTCTGCTATTGATGGCCATTTGGGTTGTTTTCATTTGGGGACTATTATAAATAGTGTTTCTATGAGCATTCTTGTATATGTCTTCTGGGAGAGAGAGAGAGAGAGCAAGAGAGAGAGAGAGGTTTCATTGGTGTATATATCCAGGAATAGAATTACTGGATCATAGGATATACTTATATTTACAAACACCGCCCAGTTTCCAAAATGTTTTTTTTACCAATTTATTCTCCTATCATTTATGTATAAGAAGTCCACGTGTTCCACATCTTTGTCAACACTTGGCATTATCTATCTTTTTATTTCAGTTGTGTTTGAATATAACCCATGCTGGATTTTTTTCCAGCTTTTTTGAGGTACAATTGACAATTGAGAATGTACATAAGATTGTGAGATATTCACGACAAGTAAGCTAATTAACATATCCATCATCTTGCATAACGTCTGTCTTCTTTCTTTCTTTCTTTCTTTCTTTCTTTCTTTCTTTCTTTGTGTGTGTGGTTCTAACACTACTTTATGGTCCAACAACCAGTCCTACTAGGGAATATATCCAAAGGAAATGAAATCAGGATCTTCAAGAAATATCTATATATCCATCTTCATTTTAGCATTTTTCACAATAGCCAAGTTAGGGAAACAACCTTAGTATCTGTTGGTGGTTGACAGGTAAAGAAAACTGGCACTAATACATATATAGCAGGATGTTACTCAGCCTTAAAAAAAATCCTGCCATTTGCAAAATCATAGATGAAGCTGGTGGACATTAAATTAAGTGAAATAAACTATATGCAAAAAGATAAGCTCTGCTTAATCTTACTTATGTGTGGAATTTTGTGTTTTTTTTTATTTTTTTAAATATGAAATTTATTGTCAATTTGGTTTCCATACAACACCCAGTGCTCATCCCAACAAGTGCCCTCCTCAATACCCATCACCCACCGTCCCCTCCCTCCCACTCCCCATCAACCCTCAGTTTATTCTCAGTTTTTAAGAGTCTCTTATGTTTTGGCTCCCTCCCTCTCTAACCTCTTTTTTTTCCCCCTTCCTCTCCCCCATGATGTTCTGCTAAGTTTCTCAGGATCCACATAAGAGTGAAAGCATATGGTATCTGTCTTTCTCTGTATGACTTATTTCACTTAGCATAACACTCTCCAGTTCCATCCACATTGCTACAAAAGGCCATATTTCATTCTTTCTCATTGCCATGTAGTATTCCATTGTGTATATAAACCACAACTTCTGTATCCATTCATCAGTTGATGGACATTTAGGCTTTTTCCACAATTTGGCTATTGTTGAAAGTGCTGCTATAAACATTGGGGTACAAGTGCCCCTATGCATCAGTACTCCTGTATCCCTTGGGTAAATTCCTAGCAGTGCTATTGCTGCGTCATAGGGTAGATCTATTTTTAATTTTTGAGGAATCTTCACACTGTTTTCCAGAGTGGCTGTACCAGTTTGCATTCCCACCAACAGTGCAAGAGGGTTCCCATTTCTCCATATCCTCTCCAGCATCTATAGTCTCCTGACTTGTTCATTTTAGCCTATATGTGGAATTTTGAATAAACTTGTAGAAGCAGAAAGTATAATCATGGATACAGGGGCTGGGAAGAGAAATGGGGACATGTTGGTCAAGGGGTTCAAAATTTTAGTTATACAAGATGAATAAGTTCTGGAGAGCTAATGTACAACCATGTGACTCAAGTCAACAATATTGTTTTCTATAGTTGAAATTTACTAAAAATGCAGATCTTAAGTGTCTTTACCAAATGTTTTAATATGATAATTATTGCCCCACTTTATTCATGGTAAAACAAAGATTTATCAGGGCGCCTGGGTGGCTCAGGCGGTTGAGCGTCTGACTTTGGATCAGGTCATGATCTCACAGTCCGTAAGTTCGAGCCCCGCGTCAGGCCCTGTGCTGACAGCTCGGAGCCTGGATCCTGCTTCTGATTCTGTGTCTCCCTCTCTCTCTGTGCCTCCCCCACTCATGCTCTGTCTCTCTCACTCTCAAAAATGAATAAATGTTACAAAAAAATTAAAAAAAAAACCAAAGAGTTATCAAAATTAAGTGGTATGCCCACGACCATACAACTAGAGAAACAGAGTCAATACTGTCATTGAATTCCGTTTTATCACACAGTCTTTGCTGTTTCCTTAGAATATTTTTCTTTAATTCAACAAGAATAAATTGAATGCTGAATATGCTGGGCTTCATAATAAGCATTGATGAGGAACATGGTTTTGGAGCAAAGCTCAGAATGTCTAGGATAGGAACAAGAAAAAACACAATACAAGAGGCAAAGTGCATTAAATACTACAAAAAAAAAAAAGCAATTCTATAAGAAACTAAATGAGGGAAAGTTCACAGTTACCTATAATGACTGAGAAAAGTGTTTGTCATGGTTCCATTGGATAGAGAAATAGAACAACCTGAGGAAAGTACAATTTGAGGACAGGAAGTATGGGCATGTCAAGGAATTTGGATATGATAAAAACACAATTGGCAATTATAGCCAACCATGAAAAAAATATAACATTTTAACCATCAAATATCCTCAGTTTCTGTCTCCTTGTTCCTCATGGTATTTATATATAAAGGAGGTGAGAGGGGCCATTCAAATGAAGGTGAGAGGGGCCAAGGCTGGCACAGTTACAGGCTGACCGAGGAGGAAAGGCCTCATCCTGGGTAATGGCAGATGCTAAGACTGGAGGGGAGAAGCATGAATCTGTGCAGGATATCAATGCAGAGAGAAGAGTAAGGAAGAAATTCAGTATTGAAGAGGGATCAATGTAGAGTATGAAACTATGAGATTGGGGATCAGAGAGAGAAATTGTATAGAGAATAGGTAAGAATCAAATGAAGTGGGGAGAGACTGAAAGGAATCCTGAACGGTTGGCCTGGGTTTAAGTGGTGTTCCAACATTCCTTGTTATCTGGATTGAAATGGGCAGGTATTCTTAATTTTCTAGGACAAGGCAAGAGTGAATAGGTATTTGAAATGTGAAATAGAACTGGTCACATAGTGGCTTGTACAATGCCAGAACAAAAACATCAGTTGTTTCTCGTTGCAAATTCTACTAAAAGAATGAGTGATCAAAAGTAATTTTGGAGCCCTATCAAAGGTCGTATTCATATTCCAGTGAAATCCAGGTCAGCTGAAGTTGAATACACTTAAGATTTGGAAAGATTTTGGGGCGCCTGGGTGGCTTGGTCGGTTGAGCGTCCGACTTCAGCTCAGGTCATGATCTCACGGTCTGTGAGTTCGGGCCCCGCATCGGTCTCTGTGCTGACAGCTCAGGGCCTGGAGCCTGTTTCAGATTCTGTGTCTCCCTCTCTCTCTGCTCCTCCCCTGTTCATGCTCTGTCTCTCTCTGTCTCAAAAATAAATAAACGTTAAAAAAAAAAAGATTTGGAAAGATTTTTTAAACTTTTTTTGTTTGTTTTTGTAGGATTTGGAAAGGTTCTGTATAATAAATGTGGAAAATAAACATAAAAATAAAGCATTTCACATATCTATATACATGATGCACATGTGGAGATGTTTCTATTTCATCAACAAATATTTCTACAAGTCTTGCTATGTACCTACATTGAACTGATTGCTCAGGATAATAGATATGAACACAATTTATGAGAAGCAATATGACTGTTTAATCTTTCAAAGATGGAAAAAATCCTCCTTTTTATACTTGTTCATTGCTCTGCTTTAATTAGATGCACTGGATTAAGGTAATCCAGGATTTTATCACCTTTAGCTCTGAAGTCTATTCGTCTCCACTACACATTAGATTTATTGTCGTTGTGAACCCACTTGCTTTTTAACCTCAGATCCTCTTCTGAATGTCTGTGACTGCCCGAGTGTTTGCTGAAAGCTTTAGCTAATGTTTTTAAAGTTTATTTGTTTATTTATTTTGAGAGAGACAGCAAGTGGGAGAGGGGCAGAGAGAGGGGGTCAGAGGATCTGAAGCGGGCTCTGTGCTGACAGCAGAGAGTGTGAGGCAGGGCTTGAACTCACAAACTTTGAAATCATGACCTGAGCCAATGTTAGACACTTAACAGAGGCCCCTAGATAATTTTTTTTAAACAAGTGTGTATGTGTAATTTGTTTTAGCTATGGTGGAAGTAATATATGCAGAATAAAGCTTAACTTATAGCCTAGGGCCCTGGATGCTGCAGCAGATATAAACTTCTATGACAAAAACACAGAATTAAGTGTCTAGTTACATGATTGATTGTATTTTTCTTGCTATAAATAAAAACTGAAGAAGAATAATGAGTTGGAATTTTTGTAAATTCTGAAAGCTTACAACATGCTTCCACATCCTTCGTCTTACTTTCCTTAAAATAATTTATAGTTGCATATGTAAAATTCAAAGGTTGATCACTTACCTAAAGTCTCACATTGAGTAGGTATGGATCCAGAAGCAAAATTCTGATTTTCTTATTCTAACTAGCTGGACATTTCATTTCTCATTACACAATTGGGGCACCTGGGTGGTTGGGTAAAGTGTCTGATTCTTGATTTCGGCTCAGATCATGATCTCACGGTTTGTGGGATGGGGCCCTGTATCAGGCTCTGCACTGAAAGTGTGGAACCTGCTTGGGATTCTCTCTCTGCCTCTCTCTGCCCCTCTCCCTCTCACACTCTCTGTCTCTCTCTCACTCTCTCAAAATAAATAAACTTAAAAAAAAACTAAAAGAATGATAATAGCAACTGTATTGTAAATTTTTAAATGTACAACTTCATATTTATGTTGAAATTATATAAATAGCGTAAAGGTTGCACTTAGAATGATTGTCCAAGTTTGCTCAGTGTTCTTGTTTCCCTCACTATTTCTAGAAGTGCCTACACTAAGCTTCTGACATTTTTTTCCACCTGAAATGTTTTGCCCTAGCCAGGTATTAGTTGCCTTATTTCTGAACTCTGCGTCTGTAGCCCCCTTGGAATGACATTAAATGGGATACTCCACTTGACTTTCCGTTTCTTTTTTTTAATGTTTGTTTATGAGAGAGATAGAGAGATAAAGAGAGGGAGAGAGAGAGAGGGAGAGAGCACGAGAGGGGTAGGTGCAGAAAGAGAGATACACGCAGAATTTGAAGCAGACTCCAGGCTCTGAGCTGTCAACATAGAGCCCGATATCGGGCTCGAACTCTTGAACTGTGAGATCATGACCTGAGCTGAAGTCGGATGCTTAACCAACTGATCCACCCCGGCACCGCGACTTTTCATCTCTCATTTGGACCTGAGTGCTCTGTCTGGGATCCCCCTTCACCAGCTCAGAAGTTCAAGACCCAGTCCCTGCCTAATGCTATTCCTGGCTCATGTTCCTGCCCAATATCCTGGACTTTTACTGTTTCAAGAACAGACTTTAAACAATTGCAAAACCAAACAGAAACCTTGTAGTTCATCATTTACTCAGTCAAACTGTTATTTTTAATCATGTATACAAGACAATGTAGTAATTATCTTTGATGGAAGTGGGTTTTATGAGGTTGTATGATGGCTGGTCTCAACTCAGCAGCCATCACTTCTATCTAATCTAATATCAAGATATTTCCATCTCCCCCGCAAAAAGACAAAAACAAAACAAAAACAAACATACAAAATTCCTCTCTTCTCATTTCCTGACCCCCAGCTCTTGGCAACCACTAATCTAATTTTTTTGTGTCTGGATTTGCCTATTCTGGATATTTCATATAAATGGAATCATACAACATATGGCCTGTTCTGTCAGCTTCTTTCACCTAGCATAATGTTTTTGAGGTTCATCCATATTGTCACAGGAATCAGTACTCCACTCTTTTTTGTGGCTGAATAATATCCCATTGTATGGATGTACCACATCCTGTTTATCCATTCATTCATTGATAGATATTTGAGTTGCTTCCACATTATGCATAATGCTGCTGTGAAGATCTGTGTACCAGTTTCTGTGTAGACGTGAGTGTCCATCTCTCCTAGATATGTACCTAGAAGTAGAATGGCTGGATCATATGGTGATTGCATGCTTAACTTTTTTGCAGACCTGCCAAACTGCTTTCCACAGCTGCTGCATTGTTTGCATCCCCACCAGCAGTAGATGAGGGCTGTAGTTTCTTCACATCCTCACCAGTACTTTTTATGATCCATCTTTTTTATTACAGCCATTGTAGCAGATGTGAAGTGGTCTTTGTCTTTCGTTTCTCTGATTCTTAAGCCAGTACGTTTACTTAAAATTGAGTGTCCTATGGCATTATAGCGTTATTATCAATATAGTATAAATAGATATGCATATAAATATTATAAATATATGTCAATAATATATATCTATCTATATTATGTATGTGTAGATTACAAATATACACATACATAATGTTTACAACCACCTTTCCATTTCCCTTCCCATCTTTGTAGTCTCACTTTTTTGCTCTGTAATTTTAGAACCATTTTAAATTAAGAAAGCGTCTTAACCATTGTCTTTTTTGTCACTGAAGGCCTTCACCAGCACCCATCGACACGTCACTGTAGTTTTCTGCAAAGGAAGCTAGGGGACTAGTCTATCACCTAGAAGGACATGATTTCACGCAGCTTTAGTCCCACATATTCCTCAGTCACTTAACTACAGGTGTTAACTGCATGAAACCATTGGGGCCTTACACTTAAAGGGTTACAAGGAAGAGATTCTTCCAGCACATCACAAAGGCAGCAGGGATGATTGTAAATCTGTTTTGCATATAGGATTCTTATTTACATATAGCTAAAGAAGATGTTAGCACAATTGTTTTTCTTCTGCTTATATTAGAAGGGGAGGAATTTCTTCTCTCCATAGAATATATTTTGTCCGGGGGCGCCTGGGTGGCGCAGTCGGTTGAGCGTCCGACTTCAGCCAGGTCACGATCTCGCGGTCCGTGAGTTCGAGCCCCGCGTCAGGCTCTGGGCTGATGGCTCGGAGCCTGGAGCCTGTTTCCGATTCTGTGTCTCCCTCTCTCTCTGCCCCTCCCCCGTTCATGCTCGTCTCTCTCTGTCCCAAAAAAAATAAATAAACGTTGAAAAAAAAATTAAAAAAAAAAAAAGAATATATTTTGTCCATTTGACATGTTAGGATTTGATTTTATTGTATTGGTTATAAAATTTCATTGTAAGTCACTAAACAAGACTCGGGCAGAAAAGGTGATTTTGAGAGGCAGCGATTCTAAAAGCAATAAATGTTGAGTTCTGGCATTGGTGCAGCAATTTTTTTTTTGGTGTAACTCTGAATTAATCATATAACCTTTTGGCTATATCACTTACTAATGATGATGTTGAAATAGAAGATATTTAAGATTCCATCTTGAATTCAACTTTTATTCTATGTTTCACTGAAGATCACACAGTGTAGTGGTAATATTTTTTTTCTACTGCTTATCTCTGGGTGTTTTGTTTTTATACCTGAAATTTAAATTACTAAATTTAAAAAATGTTACAGAGATGAAAGGGAAAGTTACTGACATTAAGCAAAGAGGTAGTGTACTGGTGATTTAATGCAACAAGTTTTGACTGCATAGTAAATTTGTGTACATATAAGGTACACAAATGTGTACCTATGAGCCTGTGGGTTCTGTGGTTGTGTTTGATTTTGATTCCCAGAGATACATTTTATATGATAAGGATCACTAAAATGTGCAATAGTCATTCTCTTAAATTTATAAAAGATTTTACTGGCACCAGATCTGGGCACAGCTTTGAATGATGTTAGCCCAATGGGTGATTCAAACCTGAATAGTTGTCTTCTGTGAAGGAAAGTTTGTCTAGAAAGGAAATCTTGGGATGCCTGGGTGGCGTGGTTGGTTGTCTAACTCTTGATTTCAGCTCAGGTCATGATCTCAGGGTTATGAGATTGAGCCCCACATCAGGCTCTGTGCTGACAGCACAAAGCCTGTTTGGGATTCTCTCTCTCAAAATAAATAAACTTTCTAAAAATTTTTTTAAAAAGAAAGGAAATCTTGCCTCTTGATTTTGTATGATGAATCTTTATAACCAAGTGCTATCAGAAATTATGTGCTATTGCCTCTGATTTGTTCTTAACAGAGAACCTATATTTCAGGTTCATTGCATTTAAGCATATGCTAGTTAACTTTTTAAATCCGTCCTTTCTTTTGTATCTCCTTTTCTTCTGCAGGATGTTTTCACTCCAGAATGCAAATTTAAGGAATCTGTATTTGAAAACTACTATGTGATTTATTCTTCTACACTGTATCGTCAGCAGGAATCAGGCCGAGCATGGTTTCTAGGACTCAATAAAGAAGGTCAAATTATGAAGGGAAACAGAGTGAAGAAAACCAAGCCTTCATCACATTTTGTACCAAAACCTATTGAAGGTATGAAATGAACTTCTTTTCTTTTTAGACCCTGATCTGTGTGTTGATGACAATTTGGTTCCTTATCCCTTGCTCAGTGGAGTTTGCTCGGAATGCAACAGATCCAAACAAAGTTTCAGAAAACACAGTGGTACCGCTTCCTTAAAAAAAAAAATCTGTTACAAATGCTTGGCATTTATTTTAGTATATGTGCTGCCGAAGCGAGCACACTTGGCATTTATTTTAAAAACTGCTTGACTATAGAAGCTAGAAAATTCCTCCAAGTAGAAAAAAAATAGTGCTAGCTACCATTTGGCAGGTAATTTCCTTCTTTGGTGAACACAATGATTTCTCAAGCTACATTCTTGAAAAACCAATCATGCTATCATAGTGCTGTAAAGTTTGCAAAAAGCCTTTAGAAATATGTTTGTATCCTAATCTATACATCTTTCTAAACAGATCTAACAATATGATATTAATTTTTCTTTGTATTTTCTAAGGAAAGGAGTGTTCTATCTACTGTGATCAATAAATATTTACAATATTCAATTTTATCCTTCTCAGTTGAGGCTATAACCTCCTTTCTCATGATCATTTAATATACTGTTCACTTATTTCAAATTGGTTGGTGGAATAAATAATTTTATGCTAGGTCACCATTTTTGGTGACTTGTTCCTTAGGTAAGATGAGATATACCATTGAGGTAAACACTTTTACTGAATTCAGCCAAGCTTTTTAATACAGCCTAAGAAAATAGCAGTGACCTAGACGTTTACCAATAACATTCCTTTCTAAAAGTCACATTATTAGTCATTAAAAGAATTAGTTCAGCCTTCTTGTCTGAGAAAATGAGGAAACTGAGGCAGTGCATTGCAATTCTGTAACTTAGCCAGGCTTTCAATGCCCTATCTACAAGATACGGTCAGGTCAAGCAGTGTAGGGTCACAATGTCTGCTGCATAGTACCTATGACTGTAACAGTCAACAAACATTTGTTCAATCGATACTGTGTTCAAAGCACTGGGGGAAAATGTCCCTGGTCCTGCTCAAAACTCTTCTCACACTTTGTACTTTTAACTACACAAAACAGAACTTTCCTTCTTATACTCCTTTTTCACTGTTTGGGGACACGTGTAGTTTTTTTGCCCAGAGGCAGAGTCCAAGCCAAGGCATTCTGACTCCAGCAAGCAAGCGCTACATCTCTGTGAAGATGGATGAAATTGCTTACAGTCTGAAGTCTGAAATGGAACCTCAGCATAGCATAATAAGACCCTGGCAAATGCTTTTGAATAAATGTATTCCATTCGCTTCTCTCCTTTTTTAATCGAGAATATACTTGCTGCTTAGAAATAAAAGCCTTTTCAGATTCATGGAGCTCTTCATGTTCTAAATATTGTTGACAGACACATGAAATTGATCAGTTCTCCCATACCTAGTTTGGTTTTTATTTTAAATTGTAGTTATTTATTTTGAGAGAGTGAGACAGAGAAAGAGCAAGCGGGGGAGGGGCAGAGAGAAGGAGAGACAGAATCCCAAGCAGGCTCTGAGCTGTCAGCGCAGAGCTGGACGCAGAGCTGGAACTCACAAACTGAGATCATGACCTGAGCCGAGATCAAGAGTGGGATGCGTAATTGACCAAGCCACACAGGTGCCACCCATACCTCGTTTGTAATTTGATACCATTGTTATGATGCAAAAATAAGAATGCTTTCCCAATGATTCTTCATGCAGCTGTGCTTTGTAATATCAAATGATATAATTATGTAATAACCATTATTATCAAAGATATGTACACTGGAGGTTTTGTTAGGCATCAAGAACTGTGCAGTGAGAATTTCTTTCTCCTCACTAGGATCCCCAAACTGTTCATGCCACCACTTTATTACTACGATTACTAGTCTTACTGCATCTATGTGCAATTTATCGTTTGCTAGGCAGGTTGTATATGTTACATTCATTAAACCTCACAACAGCTTTATGTTATTACCCTCATTTTATAGATGAAGAAACTAATATTTCAATAACAAAGTTAGTGAGCCCTGTCCAATCACAGGGCTAGATAAATACAGAACTGAGACTGCAATCTAGGAAGCTCACTGTTGAAACCTATACATTTATTCCCTGTACTCTACTGCCCTTTAATCTGAAGTAAGCCTATGGATATGCTAATACTTAGAAAAGTCAGTGATAGCAAAGCAGAAATGTTATATACCATGGCACAGCTTGAACGGTAAGCTAGCTCCAAACCATGCAAAATGGAGAAAGGTATACATGATATGATGAGATAAACTCGTATTGGTAGATAATCAGATAGGATAGTTATGGGAATGCCATGCTAAAACTAGGCAAGAAAGAATTGAGAATACATCTTTTTTTATCTTTTTTTTTTTTTTTTTTTTTTTTTTTTTTTTTGCTTAATTTTAACAGGCTCCATTTCCTACTCTGCAAAAGAAAAATTTGGAGCAGCTGATTCCTAAAGTTCTTTGACAATGACATTCTGTGCAGTCTTTATAAGACCTTAATTGTAAACCCATGTTCCTTCATGGAACCTAGCTTAGGACTTAGAAACAAAATGATTCTAAACACATTTTCTTTATTGAATTATTGAATGAAAAAAGTACAATTTTATGAGCTATTTCCATAATGGATGATTTGTGATTTTGTTTTATTTTTTGTTTTTTTGTTTTTTGGGGTTTTTTTGGAAGCAGTAGGATGAAAAACATTCTAAGCCGTAATTCATTGTAAAGAAAGTCTTCGGTAAATTCTTCCATACATCGGTTATAAAGCACATAACTAGAAGACACTTTCAGAAAAGAAAGAAAATGATGGCTTCATAAGAGGCTGTCCATATTGATGGCTAACCAGAAAGGCTGTTAGTTATTTTTAGTTTTTAAAGGAATTTTTGTAAACCTGTAAACCTACCACTGTATGGTTACCAACAGAGTCCAGTACTACGGACTGTAAATGTCCTTTTAGGAAGGGAATTGGCCACTGATAGAGGAAAAGTCAGAGGAGGTTTGTTTTGTTTTTCAAATAGCTCTGTCTTTTCCCCACTTCCTGATGATGATATCATTTTGAATGTCATGATTCCCAAAATTAAACTCTGCCAGTCCCAGGATCTTTAAATCCCACACTGATTACGTGATAATAATTACCCACCAGCCCCTTTCCCATCATGGCCTCACTCTCCACCCTTTGTTTACAACACAGGCGGTGTTAATGAAGGGTTGCAAGGGTGTCTGTTCAGACAGATGGATGGACTTGATATTTAAACCCATTATATGTACACTTGCACGTCAACCTTTACTTTACGTGGGTCCCCTCCCCTGGAATTTAAGACAACAGCATAGGCTTGATTCCCAATTTTGCCCTTTCAGAGCATTGTTCACACAACAGATAAGTAACTCCCCCAGATTTAAATTGTCTTGGTGGTAACCTCCCCCTTTAGCTTTAGATACAGCAGCCAAATACTCATTGACAAAGAGCAAGATACAATCTCCTCCTTTTCCCCTCCCTCCTCCAAGAAGCTCATTACTCAGCTCCTGCAGGTGGTTGGCATTCAGAATCTAGTTCCTTCCTCCTGAAAACAATGTGTGCATTTCCAAAGGTTTAAGCTTCATGAACTTAATCCTGGAGAGAGAAATATGTTTCTAAAGTAAAATTAGTAAATATCAACTGAGAATCATTGCAACAGAAATATTAAACTGGAAATAAAGGAACATTTGCTGATTTCCACCAATGTATTTTCAAGTGGGGAGACAAGACTAACAGACACACACACAGGTAAAATTATCCGTTTTTCCTGTTATAACTGTTGACTTAAGCTAATAGAACCTGATTTAAGTGCCAGAAGTATAATGTAGATCAGTGTTTCCCAAACATGAGTATCTGAACCATCTGAAGTGTTCAAAAAGCTATAAATTCTCAGGCCAAGTCTCCAGAGTTGTTCTGATTTTATGATGGCAACCAGGATCAAGACTTAGTGTCCTAAACTGAATTTGGTGATTCGAGGCTTATTTGCATTAAATCTAGATGTCCAAAGGCAATTATTTAAATTTATTCAAATTATTGTGATCAGTATATTGGACTAACATAGAGTAAACTGTCACTCTGACACCATGGAATTAAATATATCAAACATGTCACATTTTGCCATTTCCTACTGCTATTAAGATGGCTGTATTTTAGTGCTGAGTTAAATTAGTATACAGAGTAAGAGGTAACACCAATTATCGCATTATGTCAACACTGAGAAAAAAATAACCTAGTAGAAATCAATTAATCAAGAATAAATGTCTAATTCTTCTGATCAAAATTTTGCCAATGATTTTCTAAGAAATTTTGATAAAATGATTTGCCCTTTTAAACCTCAGTGATCTCTGAAGATGAAGTTGATTATAAATGCCATCTGTTTCATAGGAATAATATGAAGATTAGACATTGTAAGAAAGCTGGATATCCCAAATCTGTCAGATCAATGCAAAGTGTCTTTTTCATTTTCTCTCAGAAACTGGACATAGTGTTATTGGGTTATGTACTGGGTAAATGCTGTGAGATGTGGTATTCACAAAGGGATTAGAGACAGTGAAAGTTGAAATTTGGAGGGAAAATAATCTCTTCAAGAACTCTATAATGGGGTACCAAAGAACTGAACAAATCAGGGGTCCTAATGCTTTAGACCTCTAATTGGGAGAATACTAATAGCAAAATGATTTTGACATTTTTATTTCAATTGCCTGGAAAGAAAACTGCTGTGTTTTCCAAAATCCTCTTTTAGACCCAACCATACTAAAAGACAAAGAAAGATGGAGGAACAAAGGGTACCGCTGATGCCCCTGATTGTTTTAATTATAGCCAAGACAATAGCTGTAATTTCTCTCTGTCTCTCTGTCTCTCTCTCTCTCTCTCTCTCTCTCCACCTTTTGAGTTTTGGATCCCTGCCAGCCTGTGACACCTTCTTCCCCCAAACCAGTATAACTCCTTCAAAGCAGCATTTTCCTGGCTTTGAATTTAGTCTTTAATAAAACCCTCCTGCCTCTCCCTGACACATTCTTCTTCCATATCTATCTCTCTCCTGCACACAAATGTTGCTTCTGATCTCTTTACACATGAAGATATAGATCTTTGTGTTCACAATGTCTCTTAAGTCTTTTTTTTTTAAATGTTTTTTTAATGTTTATTCATTTTTGAGACAGAGTGAAGGAGAGACAGAGCATGAGTGGGGGGAGGGGCACAGAGAGAGGGAGACACAGAATCTGAAGCAGGCTCCAGGCTCTGAGCCATCAGCCCAGAGCCTGACGCGGGGCTCGAACTCACGGACCGCGAGATCGTGACCTGGCTGAAGCTGGACGCTTAACCGACTGCGCCACCCAGGCGCCCTCTTAAGTCTTTATAATAAATATTTACAGTGTGCTGGGTGAGTTCCTTTGGCAATACATTGCTTCTGAACCAGCGCTTAGAATTCTTCTCCAGTTCCAAAGGGATCCCATGTGACGTTAATTAAGGTGTGAAATTGCTTCATGTTAATTGCTCACACCCTTCCATGATCTGCTATTAAGACAATTAAATATCTTTGATGGTACATTAACTGACAGAGCAATCTAACCTTTCCACTTCTTAGAAATTACAGAGGGCCAAGGAAAATTCAATTAAATTGGTAGTAATAAGAAGATTAGTCATATTTCATCCTTCTTTGATAGAAACTGATGTAGGATGGGGGTTCTTTATAGAGTGTCATTTGTGAACTTTATCAGAAACTGGAGTTGTATTGCTTCCATTTGGAAATAATTTGTCAGCAACTACAATTGCCTTCCACACAAGTTTTCCAATCTCCCTTATAGAACCATACTGACCCTCAAAGATTTCCACCTAGTTCTCTCCATAATTACAACAACTCTCACTTTCTAAATAATTTTCAGGAATCCAGCAGTAATATAAGTAATAATTAGTAGCAGCTGTACTGCCTTATATGCCATTTGTGTGGCTCGTTGTTATTTTCAGCAGGCTTCCCTAACCACAAATGATCGATCGTGTATTGATCAATTGAGTATCAATTGATAGTCACTAACACTTTGAGAGTATGAAGGTTAAGATTATCATCCCAATTTTAAACATGAGGAAACTGAGTTTAAGAGAGGTTAACTAGCTTACCCAGGTTCGTATAGTTAGAAAGAGGCAAAACTATGACCACAGCTGTTATCTATCAAAGACTGCCAGAGGATCCCATAAGCTGCTGGAGGCTTGACCAATGGGTATGTAACATACAGGCAACAGTGACTTGGCAAGTGATTTCAGTGGTGTAGCAGAATAAGCCTAATTAGAGTGGATTCAAGTTATCACAGGAGGTAAAGAAAAGAAGAAAGTAATATTAAGTCACACTTTGGAGGAGCTCTGCTGTAAAAGAGGAGCAAAAAAATAGGAAGCAGTAGCTGAAGAGAAATATGCGAGTTACAGTGGGGTTTATTGGCTTGTTTGCTTAGAGCTATTACACCATATTTATAGATTGATGGGAACATGTGGGGAGAAGTGACTTTGGGCATTAGAGGAGAGATGGTCACTGAATCATACTGACCAAAGGGAGTGGGCTCCAGCATGGAAGTGGCAAGTGGAGGGCCAACTTTAGACAGGTGCAGAGAGGGTTCAAGCTCTGTAACAAGCAGGGAGCCAGAACACGTGTGAGCAGATATATGCAGGTGGGTCGTTTTCATGGTGGAAATACAAACACTTCCTCTTCTTCTTTCTACGTGAAATGCAAAACAAGGTGGTTTACTGATAAAAAAGGAGGAAGGAAGGGAAACGTGAAGGAGAGAGAGGGAGAGCAAGGAGAGAGAAAGTCAAGAAAAGAAAGAAGACAGGCCTATTGCCTGAGTCTGAGGAGAGTTTGAGGAGTTAAGTGAAGGGATGTAATATCCCGTGGGAAGAATGGGAGAGGAAATTGGCAAGAGAAATGCGGTAGGGTTCCAGGAAGTGCTGAGCACCCCCATGAGGACTGGGATCGAGAACTTGACTTGAGACCAGTCAAGAAAGATTTATGTGTTTGTTTTTTCTCAGACATATTAAACTATCTGACTGTAAGCCTAAAGCAGGAACCCTAGAGCTAATCACACACGAGTTTTAATGCTGATTCTGCCCTATGGTGTCCTGCAATACTTCCAGCAAACTACCCTTTCTGTTCTCTAGTTTCCTCAGTTGCAAAGCTAACCAATGAAAGTATCTCTCTTTTGGGTGTTTAAAAATAATCATAGTGTATATAAGGTGCAGATATATATTAAGTATATCTTATACTTAATGTTATACTTATACTTATAATATTAAGTATATCTTAATATTATATTAAGATATAATATTAAGTATATCTTAATATAATATTAAGTACTCAATTAATATTACCTATGGTTGTGAGGACACTGCTTAGGAGGAGAGGACCCACTGGATGGTAACTGCATCTGGTTTATTACAGTTGTCTGATTTATAAATAATGGCAACTTTTGAGATTCCACTTTTTTCATACTTTTAAGAAAGGCATTATTTTGGTTTGTTTCCCAAGAAAAGTTTGTAACTGATATAAATGTGACTCTTGAATGTTAAAAATTACAAACAGGGAATCTGAGCTAGTAAAGTGGCAAAGAACGCTTGCATATTTCTGATAACTGCATTTGCAACAAAGGTACCCATGAAAAGAATATAATAGAAGAATAGTAATTGGAAACCATGTCCTAGAAATCCTGTACCTAGTCTTATAAAGAGGAGATGTGTTTTATTTTTGACAAGATTTCAATGCTCAGTGATATATATTAGATCTCTCTCCTTTCTAACAGTATAATCTTGCATTTAAAAGTAAAGCAAAAAAGAAATTAATAAAACAAATATTATGTAGTATTCTAAAGTTGGTAGCTTATGGTCTTGTTATGACCAAGTGTAGCATCTTATTTATGATAGCAGGACTGCGCGGCTTTCTACAGAAATATAGCCAGTGCATCTCAGCTGGCTGTCAAAATGACAGACTTCACCAGGCCAAGTCACAACGTGACATCATACAGGTGTGATCTGTTCACATTAATAAATTGAACTGGGAATTTCTAGTGATTTCTGTGTCTTAAAGTAATGCATGATATGGGCTCTGCTATTAGAAACTTTGTGTGTCCTCGTGTCTGCACATGAGGAAGAATATTCTCTCACCAAATCCCTCTACCTCATTTTTACTCTGAAAGCTACAGTGAATCCTTCTGCTTCAGTGTACTATGGATCAAGAAAAGTCAAAACATGAATAAAAGGAGACACCCAAAAGAAGGAGAAGAGACGGGAGAAGGGTGGTGGGGAGGGGAAGAAAAGAAAAAAATCGAAACATATATCAAAATGGAGGGAAAAGAGAAAGAAAACTGAAATGAAGAAAGAGTGCTAAAGAATGAAACAGATATGCTTCCCTTTTCAGAACATTATCTCCTTTTACCATTTATCCAAAACTATTATGATACCACATGTGTTAGAGGAATAATGATATGTATCTCAAAAACATCCTGTGGGATAAAAAAAAGAGCAAGTATTCTTTTTTACCCTGCTTTAAAGAAGAAAGAGGGCATGGAATGCGATAAAAAACCAACCAGAAGTGCCAGGTGAAACAGAAGCAGTGTTGTTAATCAGGCATTGTATCATCAGGCACTGAACATTCTTGATAGCTGGATATTGAGACTCTGTTGAAAAAATAGTATAAAGTGAAATCAGAAGGAAACACAGTTGGAAATCAGTTCCATGCCAAATGGTAGCCATTAAATCATACCCACTGAAAATAAACTCTGTATCACAAGTGTAGTCCACAGAGTCTTGGATGACACATGGGTAGATAATAACATCTCAAGTTGCCTAAATCAGAGAACTTGTGTCCAATGGTTAAATGGGCATTGGCACTGAATCTGAGTTTCTGAGAACTGTGATTGGGGAGCTGGGAAAACAAGAAATACAGGGAGTTGGATTTTTTGTTTGTTTGTTTCACTTTATTCCCAGGCTGGAAATTATTCCTCACCAAGAGTAGCTGAAGTGGGCCAAATGCATACAACAGAGGGCACCAGAAGAATCTATTCAAGAACAAAGAGGTGTTTAAAACATTGTAGAGCTTCCTAAAGCAAAATAAATCTATTTCTAATGAAATAATAGCTTATTGTAATAGAAAGTGATGGAAAAGCACTCCCCTGTAAATATCATTGTACTTTGAAATAATGCAAATTAAGAGATCAGAGGTCATTTCAATTACTAATAATGACCTGATTATCAGGAAGAGAAAAACTTAATCTTACATAATGCAGGGATTATTTAGGAAGACAGTTCTGTAGCTGCAGAAAGAACTATTTGAAAATCAGAACCTAGCTGGTTTCCTAGACATGCTTCTTAAATATTTCCCACAATAGAGGCACCTGGATGGCTCAGTTGAGCGTCCAACTCTTGGTTTCAGCTCAGGTCATGATCTCATGGTTCATGAGTTCAAGCTCCATGTCGGGCTCTGTGCTGACAGCGTGGAGTCTGCTTGAGATTCTCTCTCTCCCTCTCTCTTGGCCCCTCCCCTACCCCCCCCAAAAAAAACCCAAAAAACCTAAAACACATTTTTTAATAAAAAAGATAAATATTCCCCACAATTTCTTAGGAGTATATGTTTGGAAATTAATACCAGAACTCCAAATTCTCGTACTAGTAGCTATATAAAATTATTTTTTTATTGTAAATATATGTGATGCTCATATATGGGGTTAGTAACTCTTGATTTGTTATTTTTTGTTTGGTTAGTCTTCTTAAGTGCTACATTAAGTTCCCCACAAAACAAAAGGATAACCCTTCTTAACATGTTAGTTAGCTTGACCAAGTGAACCCCACCTTTCAATTGCAGTCAAAATTATGGTACTTGGAGTATATCAGATATTGTGCATGTTAGATAAGCAGCAGGTCTCACATGTAATGGTGCCTCAGCTAGGTTTATTTCTAAGAACTTAACAATTGTGTTTGCAAGATAGCAGAACTCATGAAAGTTTCAGATGCTGCCAACCATTTCTTATAGAATCTGTGCAGTAAGATTCAGTTTGATTGATTCTTTCTGACTAATCTGACTGGCTGTATTCAGGCCATATAAACATAGTTAGACATTTTTCCAGATAATGAGATTGAATAAATAGATTTTTCCCTATAAACTCCTGTATTTGATGGACATATTTTTTTAACTCTTCATTCACTATCAAATTGAAGCTGACAGATATCAGGATAATTAATGGTTTAAATCTAGTGTGGAATTCCATAATTCTGACACAAGTTAACCCTGCCAGGTTTAACCCTCCCACTTCTCTATCTTACCCCATTCTTCAACCAGTCACTTTTTCTTACATTACCTGCACTTCGTTTCCTCACTCTTCTTCAGTAGCCTGGCCATATCTCTAACTCCTCTGCATCAGGGCTAAATCAACATCAGATAGCTATTGTGATGTCCTAATTTCCATTCAACTCTCTACCCTGGCTCTGAACAGCCTGTGATTTGTGTGCATGTCTGTGCTCTCCTTCTTCACCCTGAGCTCCATGAGGGCAGGAATCAAGAGGTCATTTCTTGCAGTTGCCAAGGAATTTAGCAGAGCTCCCAGCACAAATTAAATGTGCACCCGTTTATAGAATAAATGAACAAATCAATGCTTGAACAAATGCATCTTTAGATATTTGTTCACAAAAGAGTAACTGGAATTGGAGGAGGGAAAAGAAAATGAAAAATCCATATTGAATGAAAGTGATACAACATTAGTTAAGCCAAGTTCATCCTACCAAAGGCATCCAAGATACTCTGCCTCTACCAAGTCTACAGATGAATCTCGGGTCCAGTCGGGACAGAAAATTTTCTCCACTGTCCTCCTGTTGATCAGTAATTTAGAGCGTTAGCTCCAGTCAGGACACCTGTAGAGAACAACAAACTCTTCTAAGATAGAAATGTCTAGCAGAAATATCATATGAACTACATGGGTAATTTAAATTATCTGGTATTCACATTTGAAAAATAAAAACAAGCACGTGATGTAAATTTTAATAGTATATTCAACCCAAAATATCCAAGATATCATGTACTCAGTATGTAATCACTTTAAGACATTACTACTGAGATATTTATTCTTTTTGTGTGGTCTGTAAATTTGGTGTTTGTTTTATACTTGCAGCACATCTGAATTGGGAATAAACACATTTAATGCTGAGTGACCACATATACCAAATGGATAGTATATTAGGCAGTGCAGTTCTAGGGTATTCTCATCAGATTTTCCTCTTACCAACTGTATAACCCCTCAGTTATATCTCAATTCTCTCTGTCTTGCTGTGCTTCTAAGACTAATACTTTTGACTATTAGGGAATTGTTGACTCTTCCTATGCAAATAGAACATTTCTGGCTTTAATAGTCATCTCTTTGTGTATAGCTTACACTTGTTATTGTGTGTGTGTGTGTGTGTGTGTGTGTGTGTGTGTGTGTGTGATCTTTTTAAGTATGTGTAATTATTAATTGTGTTAAATAGACACAACATAAAATTTACCATTTTAGCCAAAGTAAGTGTACATTTCAGAGCCATTAAGTAATTCACATTGTACTTGTACCCGTTACCATTCTCCCTTCCCCCAGCTCCAGGAAACCACTATTCTCCTTCCTGTCTCTATGACTACTTTAGATATCCTATGTTAATGGAATCATAAAATATTTGTCCTTTTGTGTCTAGTTTACTTCACTTAGCATAATGTCCTCAAGATTCATCCATTCTTGTGTCAAATTTCCTTCCTTTTTAAGGTTAAACAATATTGTATGGTATGTATGTACTACATTTTGTTTATCATTCATCCATTGATAGATATTTTGGTTACTCTTGCCTTTTGACTATTGTAAATAATACTACTCTGAACTCAGTGTGCAAATACCTGTTCACATCCCTGTTTTCATTTATTTTGGGTATATTGAGAGGTGGAATTTCTGGATCATATGATAACTCTATGTTTAATTTTTTGAGGAATCATCATATCATTTTCCATAGTGGCTTTACATTTTACATCTCTACCAGAAATGTAGTGTTTTCAGTTTCTTCACATACTCACCAACACTGGTTATTTTGTTTTTGTCTTCATTTTTGATAATAGCCATCCTATTACATAGGATTCATCCTATAGTGGCATTTGTTTTCATTAACCTTTTTTGGATGACATTAAGAATATTTAGTAGAGGTAAGGCCAACTTGGATCTCAATTAATATATGGATATAATTTAAACGTTGTCTGATATAAGATAATCTTTTGTTGCATTTTTTGATGAATTGCTCTTCTGCTTTTGTTAAGAACTCTTGATTAGGACTTTGAAGCCTTACATTCTCATCCTGGCTTTGCTGCTACTCACCATCTGACTTTAGGAAAGTTGCTTAGTTTCCTTTATATTTAAAAATGTGGATAAGAATTTCTCACTTTATTCATAAGGTTAATATGATTATCAAATGAGTTAGTCAATTTAAAATGGCTTTGAAAAATCTTGAATAATAGATTCATTTAAGGGATTAAAAGTTTATTTACGAGATTACCATTGTGGTTACGTTGTACATCAATGTGATGGGTTTTACATTTTGCACATCTAATGCACTTTATAGAACAGTTATACCTTCTGTTCTCTTCTTGTACTCTGTGTCATCTTTTAATTGTGTGCCATTTAGAATAGTACAATTGTGGAGTGTTGATACAACTACCCAAGGGAGCTATATTACTGGGGAGAAATGTTTTGTCCTTTCTTTGCTTTCTAATTGGATCGTGTTCTTTTAACTACATTTTCATTCAAAATTTGATTGAGATTTGTACCCCTTGATTTGTCAGCTTCTTGAGTTAGACAGTATTACAGACATCCCAGAGTCTATCAATAATAATGAAAATGAAAGCCCAAGAAACTAATCTTGTTTGACAAAGTTTTTGCTCTCTTTGTTTATACTCGCTTGTAATTCCTTGATTGACTCAAGTTTGTTTTCTTTAAAGAAACAATTCTTTCTTTAAACAGAAATACAGAAATTCAAATATTTATTTGACTAATTGAAGGGGGATTTTCAGCAAACTGAGAAACCCACTATTTACTCTTAATTTTCCAACTAAGATATATGGACTAGTTTTTTTCAAAACCCAGAATTTTATTTTTCCATTTAATGAAAATACTGGAAAGTTAGTGAGTAGGCCTGGAAGAAGAGCAACTTACATGCTCTGCTATGGTACTAATGAGTTTTGTTCTTTTTGAAACACTGAAAATTTTCAGATGCCAATTTTAAAAAACCTCTTTAAGGACTTGATACCAGGATGGCCAGCAGGGTTTAGTTATTGGGAAAGTTGTCTACAGTGGTAACTGTAATGGCAACATTTCACATTGTCATAACTGAAGTATTTTATGTATTAGTGAGAAATAGCAAAAAAAGAAAAGAAAAAGAAAAAAAAGCAAAAGAAAAAGCAAAAGAAAAGATAAAAAGTGAAAACAAATGCCCTGGGAAGAATCTAGAACATAAGAACATAAGCAAACTAAAAACTAAGTAGTAAAATAAGAAACTTAGCTATAAAATTATTTTTAAAAATGTATTCTTTTTTAAATCAGAAGTAACATCCTTCATGTACCTTTAAGTTGGGAGTTTAAGAAATTTGCAGGTCAGAGACGCCTGGGCGGCTCAGTTGGTTAAGCGTCCGACTTGGGCTCAGGTCATGATCTCACAGTTTGTGGGTTTGAGCCCCGTGTCTGGCTGTGCTGACAGCTCAGAGCCTGGAGACTGCTTCAGATTCTGTGTCTCCCTCTTTCTCTACCCCTCCCCCTCTCACACTCTGTCTCTCTCTCTCTCTCTCAAAAATAAAACATTAAAAAAATTTCAAAGAAATAAATAAAAAAGAAATTTGCAGGTCAAAATATATTGATTATGTATATTTTTTAAAAGATAATTTTTGTCATTCTTTGAGACTCTGATTTAGCAGCTTGTAGTCAGTCCTGGGGATGTATTGGTTTTTATAGTTGACTCACTGGCAAAGTAGGAAAAGCTGTGTTTATGGCATCATATGAATAGCTTTCTGATGGAATCACTTCATTACTTCTGAGTTCCCTGTGCACTTACTTCCCTGTGCAAATATCTATATTTGCATATATAAATGTATGCTTTAATTTTGGAGATTTTAACACTTTCTCTGTAACAGAAATATAGGTAAGAGACATTAGACTTGAGGAATTACAAGATTTCAATAGGATCTTCCACATGGATCTTCTGTCTTTTGGAAAAGAAAGTAGAAACTTAAATTGTCTAATGGCATCATCTGAAAATTACAGAATTATTTCTGAATTCATTTACTCTGTGCAACTTTGCTACATAAGCCAGAGGTCTTTTGGGATTTTGGAGAAGCCATTTAGTACAATAATTGAAATACTTTAAAAATCTCATTTAAAATATGTATGTAAAAAATATATATATAGGTAATGATTTGCATGATATATTTAGCAAAAATAGTTTATATATCCCTTTTGTACTACCTGAAGTGAGGTTCAGTTTGCCAAGATCAGCATCATCTGGGAGCTTATTAAAAATGTAGAGGGGCACCTGGGTGGCTCAGTCAGTTAAGCGTCTGACTCTTGGTTACGGCTCGGGTCATATCTCATGGTTCTCTGGTTTGCGCCCTGCATGAGGCTCCATGCTAAAAGCATGGAGCCTGCTTGGGATTCTCTCTCTGCCCCTCCCCTGCTTGTGCTCTCTCTTTCTCTCAAAATAAATTTTAAAACATGTAGAATCTCAAGTCCACAAAAACGTGTATCAAAATCTCCATTTTAACAATATCCTTGAATGTTTCAAAAGCACGTTATTGTTTAAGGAGCTCTACCACTGAGATGTTGCAAAAAAAACCTGTCTCCTCTTCACTGAACTAGTGTAATGAGGCCATTTCTTACGTCTTAACTCTCTTAATCTAGTTTTGAATTTAGAATACCTTTAGCCAAAAAAAAAAAAAAATTATCACTGTGTTCTCTGAAATCTGTTATTCAATATTTTCATGAAGAGATCAGCTCCTTCATTCTCTTAAACATCTTTGGACACTTCCTATATTCCCGACATTTAATCCTCATAAAAATTCAGTTTTTCATTGATGAAAATGTGTCCAAGTTAACAGAGCTGGCAAGTGACTGAGTAGGGACATGGACCCAGGTAGTGTGGCTCCCAAATTGGTGCTCTCTTTTTTTTTTTTTAATTTTATTTAATTTTATTTTTTTAATTTACATCCAAGTTAGTTAGCATATAGTGCAACAATGATTTCAGGGGTAGATTCCTTGATGCCCCTTACCTGTTTAGCCCATCCCCCCTCCCACAACCCCTCCAGTAACCCTTTGTTTGTTCTCCATATTTAAGAGTCTCTTATGTTTCGTCCCCCTCCTTGTTTTTATATTATTTTTGTTTCCCTTTCAAATTTGTGCCCTTAATCACTGCATGACATCCAGTCAGTCATAACCATGCTCAGCTCTCCTGCATCATGGCAAAACCCAAGGGAGGAAGCTATTTGATTGGTAATAATATTCAGATTACCAAAGCATTGCAGCAATGGTTTAATGGATGGAGGGACTTAACTCTTTGTTCCTAAATCAAGGATAAAAATAATTCCCGATATTTGAATGAAATACTTCATGTGCTTGTATATAGTCACATATGTCTATTTCACAACAATATAATGAATGTTTTAATGTATTCCTTATGCTGATAGATCCTATCTTACAAGAATAAGAACTGAATTCTTATGCATTGAAAAAAAAAATATTCTTTTTATGCAATAATCTAGCAACAGCCATGATAATTCACAGATGACTAACCTTTGGAGCCAGACAAAACAATAGATGAGAGAGAAACTGTCTTATGTAGATGTGAACTAAAATTTCACAGTTGCATATTCAAACTTGAAGCAATTGGGAAAATGGCATTGTTGATTTATTTCTCTGCCTTCCCTCCTATTATCACCTCTTATGTAGGGTGCCCTGAAAATTGGTGCAAAATATTTCAATTTGATATAACAATGTCATATTTCTTGTAGTAAGGTAAAGATTAGGAGCATGTATATAAGGATTTTTTTTCCTGTGCAAACTAGATTGCAGACTAAGGACTAAGAAAATATCTATTTCTATCCTTTAAATGTTATGCTCGCAATGTCTCCTCTAACGCTAGATGAAAATCCTGTTATATAGGTTAGCAGACAGGTAAGACTCAAGCCTTATCTGTAAGAGAGCAGAAACCACTCTATGTCCACAGTTCAAGAAGACTTAAAAGGTTATGACCGATAAAACTAGTAGAGGGTCATTTATATCCACTAAATATGTTTTCCAGTTAAAACTAGTTTTTACACAGGAGAGAAGAGCTCGTGGTGAGAGTGAAGAATATTGTGAAATTAAATTTGAGATGTTTATGGAATCCAAATTGATGTCTACTATTGTAATAAGTAATTGATGTAATTTTGCTTTTCAGTGTGTATGTACAGAGAGCCATCGCTACATGAAATTGGAGAAAAACAAGGGCGTTCGAGGAAAAGTTCTGGAACACCAACCATGAATGGAGGCAAAGTCGTGAATCAAGATTCAACATAGCTGAGAACTCTTCCCTTTGTCCCTCTCTCATCTCTTCCCTTTATCCCCTCCCCTTTACCCATTTCCTTCCAATAAATCCACCCAAGGAGAGGAAAATAAAATGGCAACCCAGGACCTAGTGACTAAGATTCTGCACTCAAAATCTTCCTTTGTGTAGGACAAAGAAATTGAACCAAAGCTTGCCTGTTGCAGTTTGGTAGAAAATGCACATGCACAAAATATTAGCACACATAAAATCAAGGGAAAAAATAAATCAAGACGCCACAACATTGTGTTGTTATTAATAAAAGGCCAATTATAATGAAGACATAGCTATAATAAATGTGAAATAAAGTTATTATCTTAAAGACAAGGGTTTTGGAGAATTTAACTTAGAAATCAATGTAATACCCTAAATAACTTAAACTTTGGATAATGCTGTGATGTGTGCTGTGTTTTGAATTTTAATTTTCTTTGGGCATCTGGAATTGACACATAATTACATACTGTTTCCAGGATTTTTTTTTTACCATGATATTGAACATGTACAAATTATAGATTCTTCTAACACCTGTATAGTATAAGCCAGGAATCATTTAAAAGTTTAAAATTTTATTCTTGAAGTTGTTACTTAAGATTGTTTCATGCAAAGGATAGACTTCTGTTGAACTTAATGGTATTAGCTGATATCATTCCTTCATAAAAAAGAATTTCAGATTCACCTAGGAGATTATCATATTTTTATCAAAGGGATTAGTCTAGGATCTCATTTTTTTTTTTTTTTTAGTCATTTAGAAAAATAAAATGTGTTCTAAGGCTGAAATAACTTTTGGGAATTCTGTGTCATTGCCATGCCTGGGCAGTGATGAATAAGTTATATGCTCTTATCATTTGGTCTGATTGTTTACATTGTACACACATTTGAGAGTAGAGGTGCATGTCTAGCTGTATTAGAGAGTTTTGTACCATCTCTTGCAGCAGGAAAGAAAGGGAGTTTTGCATGAGGAAATAAGTTTTAGGAAATTGGTCAAAGCAAATTGTAGTTGCCTTTGAAACTTACTAGAGTTTTATGTATGTAATATTTTCCAAACTTCACCAAGAAATTGGGAGGCATGGCTGTGAAATTCCTAACCTAATATCTTATGAAGCCAGTGGTTTGCTTGTTGCTGTATATCCTTGTTAATGAGTCTAGTTGACAATAAATCTGTCTCCTAGAACACAGAAAGGAACTTGATACACTGAGTTTTCAAGGGGCATAGAGAAACAATATGGAATTAACAGTTATGGTTCCAACACACAGGGTTGTGTGAGCTTAAAGCACTCGAAAAGAAAAAAAAAAGAACTCAGTGTAAGGACTAGGCAATACTAAAGTATTAGAAAAATATTAGGGAAGAAATGAACATTATATGATCGCCTTGGAAAAAAAATAGATCTACATAGTCCTACAAATCAGGATGGTGTAGAGACATCCAAATTCAAACAAAACAGAATGTTAAAAATGTATGCAGAATTATGGATATTACCAATGAGAAGACGTAGCATGTTACTTCTCCTATAGCTCTACTGTCCAGCATGTATTGTTCCAAATATGATTCCCTAAAATATATACACTTTGCAGAAGCTCTAGGCCTTCACTTAAATGACCTTGCCATTGGTTGCTGTATTCTTTCAAAGTCAATGTAGTTCCCCTCACTCTACACAATCATTATTCTTTAATAGTGGTTTGTGTCCTTCACCAAGTACTTAATTTATGTTATCAGGAGGTTAGCAGCAAATGAAATGGAGGAATTTGCCTTATCGGTTGTAAAGAATAAAAGTTATGCATCTAGGCACCTCGGCAAGGATTTTGAACACACCTTTGCAAAAGATATTTGTTTTAACAAAATATTTTGAAAGTAACAAATAAAGACATTTAAATTAAAAAAAAAAAAGAATGTTGCTCTTCTAGGAAAAGAACACACTTGTAAAAAACTTACAAATCTGGTTGTATTTCTCCTTGTCACTCTTGATTCAACTTGCTTTTAAACACACCTGTCACTTCTAGGACCAAACAAACCCCAAGCACAAAGCCTTGTTTTCTTTGAAAAAATTCAAAAAGAGTCTTCTACAAAATGGGTCACAGGCTCATTTAGCATGAAATTACTTGAGCTTTTATGGTGATACACACACACACACACACACCCCACAAACTCATCAGTAACACAATTGACAGTTTCACAAAGTGTTATAAATTACACTGATGATTTCATTACAATATATTTAGTCTGGTTAAATATTAAGAAAAATATGATGGCAATATGAACTGCAACACAGATCCTCCCTCTATTTTCAATGGCTGCCCATGATTTATCATCTAGATTCATATTTGTCTTCTTCCTCGTAGCAGTTAAGAAGCAGGAGTCCAACCACTTGGTTTCTATATTGGTTTTTTTTTCATATCATTTAAGCAAATGTTGACCACAGTAACTGTTCAGAAATTAGCTTTGCCTTATTTACAATTAATTTTGAAGAATTAACTGGAAAGCTCACCTTTATTTTACATATTAACTTGACAAAACCTGTAGTTGAGAGCATAGGGTGAACGTTTGCTTAACTGCTGCTTACGTTTTAGGTACATAAAACCTTTAATAGAAAAAATCAGTATTCACGGTCTTAGTTTTTTTTAATTACCAAATACAAACATATAATTATCCTATTTATTCCAAAAATATGAGCCAGTTTAAATAGTTTGTTTTCCAGGCTTCTTCCAAGTAAAATAATTCTTTGATTTTTATCGTTTCAATTTCTGGGTCTCAATTCATTCATCTCTTAAGTTTCTATAAGTCAAATAAACTCTTTTTTTTTCATCCATTGGGATATTCTCAGGAAAAATATAACTTTCAGTAAAGCTTTGTAATTGACTATGTACATATAAGTTAAGATGTGTTTATTCCAAGAGTCCTCATTGTAACATGCTTCAAAATCAATGGGCTTAAGAATGAAAACAATACTTTTGAGAATCTCAAAACAGTTCTTTGGTCAATATACTTTACTTGATTTTTAAGCTAGAAGTTTGAGGTATGGAAACAAAATGGTGCTGACGTTCCATTTGCTAATTCAGAGACTTGTGCTTCAGGAAACTGGAGGACAGCAAGCCATCCTGTACTTGATCACACTAATAGTTTGGGTTTTGAATTTTACATATGAATTTCATAGCACATTTTTAGCCACTATGGATTGGCACAATAAAGAAACATCAATTTGATGTAAATTGTGATGCTTTATGGGCCTCATTTTAATCCAGGTAGCTTTTTAGAAGGATTCTTCAATTTAAGAAATGACACTGCTGTAGATAGGCATTATATGTATGGATGATTGTCCTGTGGTGCCACTAGCAAGAGATGAGAATATTAAGACAGAAGTAAAGAATGAAGAATGACTTATTACGTATTGGAAATTTGAAGGTCCTAATTTGGGACCACTGATTTCTTGACAAAGAAACATAGCTACATCAACAGTAATTTTTTTAAACATGGACCCAGAAATAGCAAATCTACTATTCTACTTTCATGGTTTAGTCTACAAGGCCTTGCTCTGAGAAGGTTTCCCATGATGTTACTTAATTTCGTCTGCACAAGGTGAAACACACTCAAACATAAAAATCCCCTGCTCATTTTAATATCATAAAAGGCTGAGATTATTTCTCTGTCATAAAATTGTAAATAGCATTTTTTAACTCAGAGTCACATTTAAAACAGTGGATTGTTCTACAAATATATATGTGTATATATACATATGCTTCTGAAATAAGGATATATAGAGTTTTTATTTGACTTGTGTTCTTTAGTCATAGCTAATCAAAAAATAAAGAGGTTTGAATGCAAAACTTTATATACAAATGTATATTTCTAATGGTAATATAAATTGCCACTTTATAATAAAAAAAGGAACAGATGGAAATAATTATCAAAGCACATGCTCCTTCAGACTTAAGTGATTCTGAATTCTTCTTTGATGTAGAAGTATTTTTTTTTTTAAAGTTATCTTAAAAAGCTATACTTCCTGATCCAGATTCCATGATAAGTCATATCAGATTGAAAAGTTATGTTTGAGGGCAGGAAAAAGATGCTAAATGCAAATCTTTATTTTTCAGGATTTTTCCTTGCAGCCCAAGTTAAAAATTCAATATTTAAAATCTAAATTAAGTGAAAATTATTAATATTCAGAGATGATATATTAAGCTTCAGTAACAGAAGCAAAATGTATTTAACATACAATAGCTTTAAAATAATTTCATAATAAAAATTACATCACTAGATGTTTTATTAGTTGGAAAGAATTAATGTTTCTTTGTCTTTGCTCCAAGCACAACTTAAAGACAGTGGCATTCATTTTACTTAAAGTTGTTTAAAAGTCCAAAATACACTCCTATGAATAGAATTGGTATTAGCTCCATTATAGGATTAAATGTTACAATTTTAAGAAATTATTGACACTGAAATGTTTAATAAACATGTTGTATGAGAAAATTGAACAAATTAATGTTTCATTTTTGCATTAAAGCACAGATTATTCAAATCATTGTTTTTTGAGATCAGATTTGTAAAGTGTTTATATATCACAACCTTCCTGAAGTAAAAAGCAATTAAAATCTTGAGATGCTCATGCATGTAGACAAAATACTTGCACTTTTTTTTAAATATTAAACTTCTTTGGGAAGTCAATGTGTTTATCTTATAATCTGTCACTGAAAAGGTGCTATGCCTTATTTTAAAAAAAAAACATCAAAATTAGAATCATAATAAATCAGCTTTTTTATTGAACATCATAGCCAAAGCAAAAATTACTTGCTCAATATGAAGTTACTGGTGGTAAACTTAATGTTTTACTTTTTCAGGGTTAAGAACTATAGCACATTCATTTATTCATTGATTCATAATTTACTAGCTAGAGATTTGGTTGAGTTTAAGGATTATAGCCTAAATTTTTGTCTCAAAAAAATCCAAGAAAGGCAGACACATAAATAAATAATGTAAATACCTGAAAGTAAGTGTTACAATAGGTATGTGACTAAACTTTTATATACAACTGATAATGCAACAGTGAGGCCTGCAGGGAAGACAGGGATTGAAAAGAAAAAAGGTATCTACTGAGTAATAAAAGAGAGATGACAAGGGGCCCCTCAAGTAGAGGAAATAATTTGAAGAAAAGTTGTGGAGACATGAAAATCACGACTTATTGGGAAATACAAATGAAACAATGAAGGAGGGTTCAAATGAGGAGGTGGGGGGAAACTGAGTTAATACCAATAAAAATGAAAAGTTATTCAAAGTTTTGTCAAGGCGCTCTTTGGATTTGTTTTAGCCTCCGTATCTGTTAGGATGCTTGTGGTTGCTTGTAACAGAATCCCCAAACCAAAATGGCAATTCTCCAGGTTCACAGCATCACTGCCTGAGGCTAAATTTGTCTGCAGCTTTCAGCTCCACCCACCTCCACCTGTGATAATGTCCCTCTTCAAGTAAGGTATTCTTTCACAAGTTGCAGATGCCACATATTTATATCAAGTGCTGTCTCTTACAGTCTACCTCCCTCCCCACCAAAAAAACAAAAATATTTTCTAAAATCTCATTGGCCCAAATTGGGTAATGTATCCATACTTGGATGAACCACTGAAGCCAGAAATTTGATATGAATTGACTAGTTTAAGTCAACCTGACCCTTTTCTTGGATGTATCTGTTGGATGTATTTTCCCCAAGAAGATACAGGTCTGCATAGATGAGGGATGAATATTTGAGTGGAATTCAGGGTCCATTTATCAAGAAGAAATGGAAATGAATACGGAGTAGCAAATAACAACAAATTTCCATTACTTGTTAATGACTGTATATCCTCCCACATCTCATTGGATTTTCTAAAACCTGGTTTAGAAAAATTTTGCAAATATTAGTGGATTAAAGTTACTGCCATAAACCACGGTGTGTGTGTGTGTGGGGGGGAGGAAATAAAGGCATTATAGATTCAATACCCTAAACATGATTAAATGCCCGCTATGCAAAGGCACCGTGAGGGTCACTTAAGAAGATACAAACCACTGTGGTACATTTGACAACAACGTAGTATATATCTGTCAGTGCTTTTAAATGAGCATTACAAAGAGGACTAGAAAATGCATCTTGGCTACTTTAAATCAAAGGTATATATCGTATCTACTTTTTCATAACCATAAAAAAAGAAGAAAAAACCTGTAACGATTAGACCATTACAAAATATCACCCAACAGTTATTTTAAGTCTTCAACTCAGGGCTACTTGGGATTTCAAAGTCATCTGGGATGGACATACATACCATTCTTGAGTCTTTTCTCTAGATTATAGCATATATTTGAACAACGAATGACGATAAATGTATTAATCTCCCAAAGCAGCCTATTATACATGGCAGCAGTACTGGTTTTATAAATTTCTACTTTATATGAAGTAACTTGTTCTTCTGTAGCTCCTACCCATTGTTTCATATTTCACTCCCTAGGACTAGTCAATGTCAATTTAATCCTTCACCTATAGAAAAGTCATACAGATATTTCAAGATCATTGTCATTTCTTTCCCAATCTTCAAGGGTCTCTACTCATGTGAAATATCTTCAGGTATTTTAAATGTTTTATTTGCCATTCTGTTTACTTCACTCAGAGCAAATTCTACTAACTTGGAGTGCATAACTGAACATGATATTCTCGATGTAACTGGTCCAGAGATGCTCCCTCATTCTCATCATGGTAACAGTATTAAATTAAGATTGCATTCGCTTTAAAAAAATGTTTATTTATTTTGAGAGAGAGAGATAGAAAGAGGGAAAGCTCAAGTCGGGGAGATGCAGAGAGAAGGAGAGAGAGAATCCCAAGCAAGCTCCACAT
The DNA here is from genome assembly GCF_028749965.1 of Puma concolor. Lineage (NCBI taxonomy): Eukaryota > Metazoa > Chordata > Mammalia > Carnivora > Felidae > Puma > Puma concolor. The sequence continues at coordinate 83,340,637 of NC_141675.1, read as the reverse complement.
TGTTAGTACAGAGCTCTATGCAAGGCTCAAACTCACTAACCATGAGATCATGACCTGAGCTGAAATCAAGAGTCAGACAGACCCTTAACCAACTGAGCCACCCATGTGCTCCTCTGCATTAGCTTTTTTAACAATCTCATAAATTTTTTTTTTAATTCAAGTTTATTTTTATCAGAACACCTAGGCATTTTCATCTCTATGATTCAAATTAAGATGGAAGTTTGCTGATAGACTCATAAAAATAATTCTAATCTGATTAAGTCTTTGAGAAACATAACATACTCAGAATTTTCCAGATGTACGACAAAACTCCCATTCAGTGATTAATCACAAATCATCTACTTTGTGTGATTATCTTGTGTGATCAGATCAATCTGTTTTGGGGAATTAACCACAATGCCCTTCATCTTCTCATCTCACTTAAACTGGGGTGAGGTTTCAGAAATGATCATTCTGCTGGCAGTTCTTTGTCTTAAGGAGTAGGTGCCCTTATAGAAGACACACGGTTTTGCTCCATTTTAAACTTTCTCTCTTCTCTTTAGTCTCCATTAATTTAATTATCAATACCCCGAATAATTACATTAATTAGACTTTAAGAATCATTACTTAGCTTCTCACTGATTTCATTTTTTTTCATTCTGTAATTTTAAATTTTGGCCTACTTATTTCAATAATCAATTACGCATCTCTTCAAATTTCTATTCAAACTTTTCTTCTCTGAGTCAGCTTGCAACATTCTTGTGCACACTCTCAAAAGCTCTTAAGCTGGTAACAATTCTGAGGCTTTGAGGACCTGAGAATGCCTTTTTGCTTACTTTGGCCTGTGAATGACACCTGGGTGGGTATCAAGTCCTTGAGTTACCTTCTTCTGTAAAATTCTCTTAATGTGTCATTGACCTGTAGGCTTTTTTAGGGACATACTATACTTTAATTGAAATTAATATGCATTCTCTGGAAATGAGCTTTCATAATTATTTCTTAAGAATTTAAAATGCTATTGATATTGTCATGTTATCTTTCTAACTCATTTGACAAGCTTATCTAGAAAATAATATATTATCTAGAAAATAATATTTTAATTTATGTGCTGTGTCTCTTATATATTCATGCATTAGCCCTACCATTCCATTGCAAGCTGTCATCTTCAAAAATATGTTCCTGACCCAGAGAAACACACAGACACATACACAAGGAAAACACTGAAAGAAGAGGTCTTTAATATGCAAACTACATGTCAGCCTATCTACGCTTTGGTTTGTCTTTGTCAACCCCATTTTCATCCTTGGCTTCATTTTTTTTTTTTTTTTTATGCATCTATGCATTTTCAGATTGTCATACTACTTGCTTGACTAACTTAGCTCTGAATTAGTTAACATTTTTTTACCCTAATTTTTTGAGTGGTAGTTCTTTTCCTTGGCCAGATAACTCTGGAATAATAACACAGATTTTATCGGCTCAGCACATCTGGTTAAATAGGAGAACATCCATTACAATACCCTTATGTAATGGTTTCACCGAGGTATAACCCCACCCACACTATACCAGATAGCCTGTGTTGGCACATCTCAACACACATACAAACTAAGCATGGAATTATGGGCAAGGGAGACATTGACCCACTTGACTAACCCACTCTCCATCTTAAATGCTAGAGTTATTTCTGGCCTGCCTCAAAACAAATGACTATGGTTTGTTGAATATAGCCAACATAATTGCGGACTTTCAGAGGGCTATCCACTTCTCTGACAGAGGATACATAGTTATCCGGAACTTAGTCCTAAAAGCAAAAATTGAAGGGGTTAGCTCTCCCTTCTTACTTCCTCCATCCATTGCCTCTACAACTAGACCCAGGTCTGGTCAAATGTATGTATCTGTCTTCCACGTGATTAAATCATCAATCAAAATGATTTAGTTTTTAGGCCTTTTCCATTTATTTAAGGAAACAAAATGATCTGCGCACTTCCTATTATTGGACCTATTCAGTGGTTCTTATCCTGATAGCATATCAGAACTATGTAGGCTCAAGCTGCAAGCCTAGAAAGAGGATTAAATTGGTTTAGAATGAAGACAGATGATTCCATTCTGTAGGAGTTGAGAATCACCCTACTAAATAACCTCCTAAAAAAGGCATAACCCGTATTTATTAAGTGCCCATTTAAGACTGGATGAATCTGGATTTCTAGACACCTTGTAAGTAGTAAATATCCATGAGAGTTATGAGCAGAAGACTCCCTTCCTGATAAAGCTTAGATAGTTTGAATAGCAGGTGGTGGTAGATGCCACGCCACTTCCATGTCCCTGCCATTTTCTGGCATCTTGACTAATCTCCTAGAGAAGGTGTAGTGGTATATTCAGAGATTTGAAGTTAGCCTCATAGTAAATTCATCTATATATTTGCAATTGATTCAAGGACAATTTTGTCTGTCTGAGCTCAGAGAGATATTTATCTAAACAGCCGCATCAAATGGGTACTTACATTTCTGCATAAGATATTTGGATCTGGATTATGTCAATAAGCGTGGCTGCTGTCTTGAGATAGTAGCTCCCAAAGTCATCAGGGCATCTATGAATTATCTGGACCTTTACAGAAAACTGGCTTTATTTCTCCTCTCTCCTTTCATGGCTCACAATGCCGTTTTGTTTAGGGTGAACATGCTAAGACATGCTTCTCTGTTACTTGGAAAGAAGTTCACTTTCTCCTGACCGTGTAGTTTTAGCTATGATATTTCTCTTAGCATCGTAATCTGTTTTATTGTCTTGGATTAGACCATCAATTCCTGGGACAGAAATTTTCCACACTTTGACTCAGAGCATACTGTCCTCTGCAAACAAAATTGTCACTCCTAATATTTTCTTTTCTGCCCAGCACTATCCCCTAGAAACCAAATAAAAGGCAACATACGACTCTTCCTCTGTTACATGCACACTGACTAACCCTGTCACAAACAAGAAAAGAGTACTCTGTGTGTGTTCCAGAAGGGTAAGCAATTCAGTGGTATTTTTTTCTGTACTTTACCATTTCAGCCCATCTACTCTGTATTTCTCCAGTCCTGTCCTTATCTTTGCCATCAGAAACACAGCCTGTCAAAGTTCTAAGTCCCTTTGACTTGCCCTGATGATGAGAAAGGAAGAGTTAGAAATTTACTTCAGGTTGTCTTGAGTTGCAGTGCTTAGAATCTACTAAATACAAAGAGAGTGCAACAAAAGAACACACGTGGAAACTAGCTCAGGTTCTCTGTCTCTGTCAGAATGGCAGCCAATTATCAGGAAAAGCCTGGGGAAACTTGGTCCTCTATTTTCCAACAGAAGGAGGCTGGAAATTGGGTCAGACCTACTATATTACTATCGGGCTTGATGCCATTTCTTCCATCTTTGACTCTCTCCTTATATGGCTATTGTTTTTTGTTTTTTGTTTTTCCAATGGAGCTCCTAGTAACACATTCCCTTGGCAGAGGCTTATGACTCCCATACAGTGAACAGTCCTGACAGGATGCAGCCTCGTTACCCTTATTTTGTCATAACATCATCATCGTATCTCAGCAATACCATAGAGGACTGAAACAGAGTATTTGGTATAGTAGTAAGCGACGATACTTATGACATAAGAAAAACTCTCATCTAAATCTAGTCAGTGTAGGATCTTGAGCAAGTTAATTTCTCTGTAAATCTCATTTTCCTCACTGTGAAATGGGGGTAGTTTGTAAAGTAGGGATTAATTTGATTGTCTAATTTTTCTTATCCACCTTGAAAATCTTTATCTCTTAATAGTTATGTTTTGTCCATTTGCATTTAATGTAATTATTGATATGTTTGGATTTTATTTGCTTTTTTATATTTGCTTTCTGTTTGTTCTTTCTGTTAACCTTCTGTTTTCCATTTCTTTGTTTCTCCTTTCCTGACTTCTTTTGGATTATTTGGTGCTTTCTCTAGGGATTACAATAAGCATGTTTAATTTTTACTATTTATTTAGAATTGATATATTACCACTTTGGATGAAATGTAAAAACCTTACCTCCATATAGGTTCCTTTGGCCCCTCCTCTTATATTATGATTATCTACATACCTTGAAATCCCTATCAGACAAACTTAAAGTTTGCGCTTTTAACCTGCACATACTTTAAACAGCTTAAGAACAGAATAATCAATTATATTTACCTCGATGTTTGGCATTTTTTTTTGTTCTTAGTTCCTAATGTTTGCTTTTCATAGTATTTCCTTTCGGTCTAAAAATTTTTCTTCAGTAATTTCTTAGAGCAGGTCTGCTGGCAATGAGTTCCCTTAGTTTTCCTTTATCTTAAAGTGTTTTTATTTCATCTCTATTCCTGAAGCATATGTTCACTGGATAGAGAATTCTGGGTTGAGAGCTCTTTTCTTTCAGCACTTTAAAACCATGGTGCCACTTCTCTCTTGCTTCCATGCTTGTTCTCCTCTTGGTAATGTGTCATTTTTCTCTGGGCACTTTCAGGACTTTTTTCTTTCCCTTTAACTTTTAGCAGTTTGATTTGATATGTCTGGATGTGAATTTGTTTGTGTATATTCTGTTTGGCATTCACTGAGCTTCTGGAATCCACGGTCTAGTTCTTTTGCCAAATTTGGGACACTTTGAGACATTATTGCTTTAAATATTTTTCCTGCACTGCCTTTTTCCTCTTCTTTTGAGATGCCAATCACATGAATGCTAGATTTTTGTTGTTCTTGTTGTTGTTGTTGTCATTTACCCACAGATGTCTAAAGCTCTTTTCATTTTTTCAATTTTTTTCCTCAGTATTGTTCATCTTGAATAGTTTTTATTGATTTATCTTCAAGTTCACTGATTCTTTCCTCTGTCACCTCTATTCTGCTATTGAGTTGGTCAAGGGAGGTTTTTGATTTTAATATTGGTTATTGTGTGTATAGATCTACAATTCATATTTGGTTCTTCTTTATATCTTTATATACTCATTCTATGTTTCCTTTGGTTTTAAGAGTCAGATAATTCTAATATCTTTTTAATTTCACCATTCACGTCTGTTGATTGCATGTTCCCATGAAAGTTGAGAATTTCATGCTAACTCACATGTCAAGTAATTTTTTAATTGTATCTTGGACATTTTGAATATTATATTATAAGGTTGTGAATCTTCTTTAAATCCTTGGACAGTGTTGACATTTTTGTTTTTATAGTCAGTACCTGGTTAGGTTAAGTCTTTAAGTTCCAACTAGCCTCCTGTGTCTGTGGTTCCAATGCCAGTACACTTTTCAAAGCATTCTCATTGTTATTTAGATCTGTCTGGTGTATATGCCACCTAGTGGCCAGATTTAGACATGGGCAGTGGTATATCTAATCAGTTCTCAAAGTCTTTTTATGCTAAATAATATCAACTCCACAAGTGTACAGCTTGGAAAAGAGTCCAAGGTTTACAAACAATTATTTGGGGTTGATCTCCTTAGTTTTTTCCTGTCCATGACCTTCTCATAATTTCTGGTTCCTGGGGGCTCCTCTATTTTATCTTTCAGCTAGAAAACTAGAACTTTAGTTATCCTGCTCTCCAGTGCACTTCTGAAGTGTGCCCACATCATGAGCCAAACAATGGAAGGACAAATAAGACAGAAAGCAATGATGGTTGGCCCCACCTTCTTGGAATTACATCTCAACTGAAGGTAGAGGAAGGTTCTTCTGCTCAGAGTTTTGGCTACTGTGGGTTCTTATTATGCCACAGGATTACTTAGGGGCTAGGCCAAGAAAAAAGGGAGAGAATACAACAGATTTTCACATTGTATCTGAGTAGTACGATTTCCCTTTCTGCAACTTGAACCAGTTTTAAAGGGCTTCTCCCAAGCTCTCTCTGTCTACTAGAGTGCAGTGTTGGCTGGGAGATGTTGGGGAAAAAAAAATAATAAAGTCATCATCAATTCATCAGTAATTGAATTCCAGACCTCTTCCCCAATTTGCTTACTACTTTACAGAGTCCTCAAAGAGCTGCTCTGTGTATTCTGTCTAGATTTTATTCAGTGCAAAACACAGAATGACTGGTACTAACTCCATCTCACCCAGGCTGGACTCCTAATGTTCTTTAAAACTCGAAAAATTTCATGATGTTTATTTATATTTTAATTATCTTATTTAAAAGTCAGTTTACTGAATGTGCCTTCCCCATTCACTCCCCTTAAAGGCCAGGTACCAAGCAAAAATATAAAAACCAGGAAAATGGAAATCATATATTAAATATTCCAATACTCTACCAATCCTGTATGATCTGAAGAAAAGTGAAGTGTCCCATCTAAGCTATCTGCCACCTGAATATTAAATGTGATATTATATTACTTTCAAAGTATGTATTTTGAAATAATATTTTAAATAGTAAGAGATGCAAATAACTAAAATCAGCTAATTTCTGTTTAGTCTGATTCAGATTTAGAAATTTGAGGTGGGGAATGGCTCTTAATTGGACACTTTTAAAGATTGTTATAGGATCATCCTACAAGCCATAGTTACAGTTTAGTGCTTCAAAAGAAATATAAAAGCCGGCCACCTGTAAAACTGTATAGAGTCATAGAGTCAAAACACCTGACCTCTTTTTCCCCAGAAAAATCTGTATCATGGCTTAAGTGGGGCACCAAGGAGCAAGTCTGCAGCAACTGCCATCATGGTGCATTTCTTCTGCAAATCAATTACACTCCATATACATAATCATGTCAGAGCCTGACTAGGAAAGTGCAAAATCTTTTCACAGAAGACTCAAAAAGATTGGAAAAAAATCACTTCTTTGATACCCACATAATAATTATGAAATATAAAATGCCAGTAGAAACACATATGCACTGTATCATTCTTGACAGGTCGTTGGAATAAAATATTAATGTATTTAAATTAAGGGTCAATTCTCATATTTGGCTCATGTGAGACAGTTTTTTAAAAGTAGCTAAAGGTTTTCAGTAGTCATCTGATTTTTAAGAAAAAATAAAAACAGTATGATTAAATAATATGCTTCTCAGGCAAAATCATGTTAGATTTGCATTTTAGATGTAATTCAATTCTTCAACTTTTTACACTATTTTATTTCTTTGTGCACCAATCTCTTCTATTGGACTTCAGCTAGGTTGACACAAAAGAGCATTTAATAAATATTCTTCAAATTGTTTCAAATATGCAAAGAATCAGTCATAAAATTTCAGTAAGAAGTAATGAGTTTTTTATCTGACCATATCAAAGGAAAAAAATTCCCGGCAAGGCATTTTTTTTTTTAAAAAACAGTAATGAAAAATTTATTTTAAGCAAAACAACCCTTGCCATTTAACTACAGTATGTGGCATTCACTGTACTACTGCTAGTTGTTTTTTTTTTTTTTTCCTCCTTTATTCAAAGTTGCTTTACTGGTGAAAAAATTTAAGCCAGTATTCTAAGTGGTGTGTGGGAGTTTTCTCTGAGCACATATCTTGTTGCTATATAATGGGATATGTGCATATATTTTAACTCCCACATAATCTTCTGAACTGCTCTGCTAAAGTCTGTACAGCATATAATCTAGTTAGATGGTTTCTTCCTGGGATTCTGGTTGAAATTATCTCAAGGCTGAATGTAACTTTCTATAGGGTTCAGATTCAATAAGAAGAAATTTCCCCCTTTCCATCAGCAAAAATCTTCACTCTTAGATGAATGTTCAGCATTCTATGGTTACCCAGGAAGTAAATTATTTAGAATAGCATCCATCCAATAGATAAATAATGAGAGCCACATACGTAATTTAAATTTTCAAGTAGCTATATTAAGGTAATAAGAAACAGACAAGATTAATTTTTATAATACAATATATATAACCCAATATATCTAAAATATTACCATTTTCACATATGATCAATATAAGAATTATTAATAAGCTATTTTAAATTGTGTATGATAAGGCTTTGAAATCTATGTCTTAGTGTCTTTTTTACCAATTCCTTTCTGATCCAAATGCCTCTTTTCCCTGAAACAGTCCCTAATCCTCTGAGCAAAGCAAGGATTTTGAATCCATACATCAGATTATTTGTGCCACAACTAAGTTACTTTATTCGTCTCTGTCTTATGTTTTCAGTATCTTTAGATATGTTCTTAACCTCTACTAGATATTTTTCTTAATAACGGTTTGGAAGTATCTTAATTTTTCCCCTTTATTTTGAAAACATGATATATAAATGGCACCCTTTTTTAGAATCTGTAGTTTTGAAGGTTCCTGAGTAAAAAAGACAATAGTTTTTCATCCCAGCACCTCGCTATTAACTAATGGTATCTCCCTTGACTCATGAGTCCCTTTACAGTTTCAGTTTAGAAGAAACAGTTCCATGAAAACTCACTTCATCTATGCAGAGTAGGAAAATAAAAAAGAACATTACACATATACCCTGTGAAGTGTCCTGAAAATTTTCTTCACTAACTTTGGAAAAAGAAAAAAAGAAGATAGATATTAATACATATCAAGTGCTTAGAATTAGTCTTCAGTCATGAAAATGATTTTCTGGCTCATATCCAAATTTGTTTATTAAAGGGGTTACTCACATGTAATGTGTGTATAATTTAAATACATATCTAAAAAGGATAATTTCAAAACTAAAATAATTTTAGAAGTTAGTTTCTTCTTGTGAATTACATGAATGTTTAGTCACATGGAAGAGCTGTTGGGTTGTTTTTATGAGTAGAGAGAGAATCTCACCCATGTGACAGCTATAGTCTTCATCTTGATATAAAAATATATATATATAATTTATTTTTATATATTTGTATGTATTTATATTTATATCTTAGATATTATATATATATTTATATTTATAATATGTAATTTATATATATATATAATTTATTTATATATATATATATAAAATTTGACCTAAAACAGAGTTTTGTTTTGTGAGTTAAAATCACACGTTAAAAAGTGAAAATCCACACACACAAAAAAAGAAGGAAGCCAAGAAAACAGTCTGGTCCTGTACTTTCAGCAACATTTCAGTAGAATATGGAAATATAATAATAAAAACACCACCACCACCAATAATAGTATCTATCATTTGGATAAAATGATTCAGAAGTGAAGAAAGTATATGGAAATGGTAAAAGTCTATACAAAGCATGACTATGCTGATTTCTCCTTACCTTTTTACGGTCTTTTTCTATCCCGCGTTCTTAGGGGTTTCTTGCTGATATCAGCATTTAGTAAGATAATCCATAAAACTGCCAGTGGGACTTGCTTTGTTCCCAGGCAACAGAGGCTTATTTTAAATATGGTCTTTCAGAAGCCATGATTCATCACGTCTAAGCCTGTAGTGACATTTCACAGTGGAGATCTTGAGAGAACTGAATCGTTCAGGTGCCCTAACCAATTCAATTGAGCTGGTAGTAACTAAACAGCTACATTGTACTTTCATATTCACTCACTAATTGGTAAGTGTGAGCCAGGCCCTCTGCGCAGAGCAGAGATACAGAGATACATCCCTCATAGGCCTCACTGTCATGGATTTTCCAGCATTCCATGGTGGCAACTATACAAAAAATTATTTTCACACGTGATAGAGTGTATGTAAGATGCTATAAAAAATATAGATTATATATTAGAAATGGAGGTGATAATTCAGTGGAGGAACCCTGCATTCCAGGCAGAAGTAGTCTGAGCCAAAGATACAAAGTTACAAAAATGCAATATATATTCAAGGTAGATGGGCCTCTTGGTTACAAGGCCCTTTATTTCCATTGTCCCAAAACTGTTCTATTTCATGAAATTTTCTTTTTGACCACCATAGGACCTATGAAAAAGGCACTGATTTTTAAGATTTTTCATAAAGTTAAATGCTTGGTCTCAGGCTAAGATTAAGTGAGAGGAGAGGTTTTACCATGTACTGGAGCATGCAGTCACAACTTTTTGGCTTTGTGTGCTTACCAACTCATCTATGTAGTAGCCAGAGGCTGTTTACATATTTTCATTTCGTGATATGGCAATGTGTATTTATCTTCTTATTCATACATTTTGCAAGATACCTCAATTTCAAATTCATTTTGACAAAGTGTGATACTCTTCCAGCATTTTATAAATGATAAACAGCAAGGTGGAAAGGAGATTGGATTCATCATGTAAAGGTTAAATAATTCTGATTTTGAGCAATGAATATCGATTGCTCTTTTTAGATGTGTTTGAAGAATTCTTGTCATTGAGGAAAACATTTATCAAGATTATCATTCTTCAAGATTACTTATCTTGAAATCCATTCAAGTGCAAAGAAAAGGGTGAAGAAGCTATGGGAAACAGATGACTATTTTGCATATTAAGTTGTTTTGAAATGTACTGTTCTTGCCACAGGAATAATGGCTATCTTTAAGAAATACTACAATGAGGTATTTTTGCAAAATTGTATCATAGCTTTGGGTTAGCTTGCAATGTGCAGAAAAAGGAGTGTTGAGAAGGCAAAAACATCCTTCAAAAACAAAACAAAATAGGAAAAAAAAAACCTCTAAATCCTAAGTAGTTTATTTGAATGAAATATTTTTGTTGCTATTAAATTTACATCTAATTTGCTCTGCTCTGTTCAGGGTAAATTCTGTTATAAAAAGAACAATAGTATACCAAAAGTAATATATTAATATATTTTATTGTTTTCTAAAACTGACTTTTCATCAATAATTTGAGCAATTTTAGGGAAATTAATATTTTTTAAATTTGTCTCCTCATTTAAAAACTGAAAGAATTAAACTAGATGACTTCTCTGGGGTGCCTGTGTGACCCATTCAGTTAAGTGTCTGACTCTTGATTTTGTGTCAGGTCATGGTCCCAGGGTCGTGGAATCAAGACCCATGAGGGGATCCTTGCTTAGTGTGGAAACTGCTTAAAATTCTCTCTTTCCCTCTCCCTCTGCCCTTCACCTGAATATTCTCTCTCTCTAAAATAATAAAAAAAAAATATTTAAACTAGATGACTATTGAAACTTTATATAAAATAGTTACAATAGAGATGAAATCAATATTTAGCAAGACTGGTTTGTAATGTCTAGATAGATATAGGCAAATAAATTTAGACAGATGAAAAGTTGATAATTACACATGAAAAACTACGTTTATACATATATTATGCATATGAAAAGTAATAGATGACAAAATGGATATACATGTTAGGGAAAATAAGGGTACTTGAATGGTCAAAAAAAAAAAAAAAAAAAAAAGACCAAGTCATAGTGGAAATGGCAGGGATGGAATGTCACAGAAAATGACCATATAGGATAGAATAAAGATGGAAGGTTTGTTGACACTGGTAATATAACTTACTCCCTTTCTACATAAAAGAAACTACAGATGTTTCTAAATCACATTTCTATGATTATTGCTGTTGCTAGTGGTATTGTTGTATTATTAATATTGTTATAATTAGCATTTAAATAGCAGGGGTAGGGATGGATGCAGAATGGCTTCAGCATCATGAAGGTGAAGGCCCCCAGGAAGAAAAAAAGAAGCTGCTCCTGCCACAGATTGCATTTGAATTTCCAAGGGCTTAATAATGTATCCATTCCAGGCTTCCCAGTTGTATATACCCCGGGCATCTAATTTACAGGTTGATTGACCTTTCTTTGCCTAGTCCTACTATCATAGATAATAACAAAATAGACTACCAACGTGGGGTGGGGTGGGGTTCCTAAGTGTGCCTAGCCTATGTAAGTAGTTTTCAAATTTGTTTTTTTTTTTTATAGATTTTTCTGTTTTAGCATAATCTCTTTCTATTGTTGTTTCCATTGGATCTTTTCCTCAGACAACTTCCTCCGTACCCTTTGGAATTTAAATTCCTTTGAAGTTAGAGGCATTTTTTTTCCAGTCATTTCATCCCCTTATTTTCAAACCTGGCTCCTCACACAGAAGATATGTTTAATGCATTTTCTGAGGGAGTCACAATTTTCAAATTCTGATAAAATTCTTAGCTCTAATATTGTACATCCTTAACTTGTCCACAACATCGTTTATTGTAGTAATTTGTAGATAGACAGATTTTCCTCTTCATTAAAATAAGGTCATAAACTCTTGCTGAGACTCTCAGTAACTTGAAAGCTATATCACATGTGAGAGAACTTCAGATCATTGAATGTTCAGCAACAGTACAGTGCATAATTCCATACCCACAGGTCATCAACATAAATGTGGGGTTGTCTACACATTTATGGAAAAGTGATTTGTGTTCTGCTGAGAATAAATATTATTTTACTCTATATATACATGGAGCATGTGCCATGAGAAGTCATTTTGAAGGCACATGTGATATATACCTGTCTTTGTAAAGCTTATTTTCTAATGAGGGGAGACAGATAGTAAATAATAAAAATAACAAGCAGGTCAATTGTAAACTATGTTAGAAGGTGTTAAGTGGGGCAAATAGAACTAGGAGAGTAGGATCTGGTATGTGAGCAGAGGAAGGTTTTGCAGGCAGTTTGTGATTTTAAATAAGGGTAGTCAGTGTAGGTGTCATTGAGAAAACAGTGTCTGCAAAACAGAACAGAAAGAAAACTATTTTGGCTGAAGAGAGGTCATAGGGGCATTAAAAGTGTCAGTAGATAATGTCATACAGGTAAGAACTGGATATGTTGAATATTGAAAGCCTTTGTAAGAGCTTGCTTTTATTCTGAATAAATAGGTCACTAGTAAGGAATCTTAAGCAGACGAGTGCCAAGCCTGACATTTGGCATGTTAAGGGGAGGGCAAAACTTGGAACACTGACACCAGCGACAAATCTATTGCATGATAAGGTGAGGAAGGACAGTGACTTATGACCAGAGTGGTAGCAATGGGGGTGGTAAGTGTCTGGATTCTGGATACATATTTAAGGTGTATCCAGTAGAATTCGGTGACAAGCTGGAAATAGGTATATGAGAGAGAAAAGTCAGGCTACATATAACTACTTCAAAATTAACACTGTCTGTGGGTTACTGTAGGTGTTGATAAATGCAGCTTGAAGAACATTAATTTTATGTGACTTTGTTACTCAGTAGATGTCTTGTTTTGAAAAGCATTGATGTTGGTATTCCAAACTCAAGACAAATAGACTTTATCAGCCATAATATGGCAAAAAGATCTGGGCCACAAGTAAGTCCTCAGTAAATACTTGAGCCCCACTCACATATTGATGACTGGCTTTTTTCTTTTCTTTCCTTTTCTTTTCTTCTTTTCTTTTCTTTTCTTTTTTTTTCTTCCTTGAGCTCTTCCCACACTATCTTCAGATACTCTGTTAATCACCATGGAGTTGTTGCTATGAAACCTTTCATGTCAGTGTTAGAGGACTCTCCAATGCAGCCCAACAGCCCCATGTATGTACTGTATTATACCAACACAACATACTGTATTTGCTTACATATTTGAATTTCTGCCTCATCAGACTGTAAGATCCATGAGGACAGGAACTGTATTATGTTTACTGCTGTACTGCAAGTGTCCAGCATTGTGCCTTTGGTATAACAGGTGCACAAAATATTTGCGTGGAAATTTTTTTAATTGAAAAAAAAAACAGATTAATAAACAAATCATCAATGCCTTGTCCTGATGAATTTCTGTCATGCCAGTTACCAAATTCAGATATATCCCAATCCATAATTGAAAGCAAAGGAAGAAATTCATAATTAACTGGATTAGTTCATAAGACTCGCTGCTAACTCATACTATGATATGATAGCTACTTTCCCAATGTTTCTTTGCTTCAGTTGACTCTCAGGTCCATGGAAAATATTTCCCACTTTCATAAAAGTCTTTATGCCATCCCTATATTGTTGTACAAATGACTGTCTCTGCTATGTTAGTGAAAGCCCAAGGCTATTGAACCTCATTTTACTTTTTCTTTTTGTTATGGTTATACATATTTTTATATATTTAACAACCTTTTATTTTTTTCTAACTCAAGAAAAGAAATATGTCTCTACTTTAGGATTTTTTCCTCCCTGTATTATTCTTTTATTTTCCTTGTATCTGTGTTCTCTCCTGATTCCTTAGCCTATTGAAATGTGCATGTCTCTGGCAGACTTAAACAAACAAATGCACAACAAACCCTCATATTTTATAGATGCACACAATATTATAGCATCTCTTTATTTTCACTATGAAACAACTTGTAAGGACGTTGAACTTCCTGTATCCAAGACCTCAGCTCACACTCAGGCCTTCTTGCCTTATATCCTCACTTGTTACAATCAATTCGTAGAATGAATTATGGAAGTCAGGTCCATGATTTGTTTCAGTCTGCCTATATTCCTCCAGAACACTCCTGTCAAGTGATTGGAAATTATTACCAAACTAGCTCTTGTCAAGCACACTAAAATCCAGTTAGACTGCCAAGTTTTTTCATTTATTTTTCAATATTCATTCTCTTTATTCCTTGCAATGTGTGTCAGTTGGCTGTTCTGCACTTTCTAATTCTTACATATCTCATTTCCTTTGGTTTCCATGATCCCTATTTCTGTTGTTTCTTCTCCTACCCATTCAATATTTTTTTCTTCTCCACTCACTTCTCTTAGGCCTCCTGCACATGGATATTTCCAAGAATACATCTATAGTCTTCTTCTTAAATTTCTCTTTATTCTCTTCATGATCTTATCCACTTTTACCTTATCAATCACACCATATACAGGAGTTACTCCATCTGATGGTTCTTGGATATTTTCACATGAAGTTTCTAAAACTGCTGTCTAAAGTGGTAGCTACTAACCATATATGGCATTTGGAATGTGTCTAATATGAATTGAAATGTTCAGTGGGTATAAGGTTGGTTTTAACCTTATACCCACTGTGCATTGGTTTTAAAGACATAGTACAAAATGTAATGTAAAATATCTAATAATTTTTTGTATTTATTATGTGGTGAAATAATATTTTGGATATACTGGATTGCATAAAATATAATATCACATTACATTTTGATTGAATAATGCTATTTGCAATAACTCCAAATATGTCCCAAATTCCCTCTCAAACAAGCACCTCCAGCTGAGTTTTGATTTTGGAGGGGACAGAAGCTCTTTTCCTGTCTCCTTGGCTTTAGTTATGGATCTTTGACATTCTGTCTCATAAACTTTCTCCACCCTATACTGACATCCCAACCTTTGTCCCCTTTTAATAAATCGTCAAGCTTTATGATGTTTTCCTTTAAACTTATATTGACTCCACCTTATTTTCATCTTTATGTTTGCTTTTCTGTCCTAGACAATTTTAGTAACTAAAATCACCCAGCCGTAGAATCCTTGCTTCTTTAAACTATCCTATATACCACTTTTTAATAAAACTCATTAAACATAACCTTCCTCTACTCAAAAATTTTAATGGTTTCTTATATTAGTGAGTAAAGTTCAAGTCTTTTAATCACTGTTGAAACCTAAAAGTCTTTCCAATTTTGTGCTCTACATAGTTTCTTTTCCTTCCATTTGCTTTGAGTTATGTCTAGTTTTGCAAGTTTCCAAGTACTGCCATATCTTTCTACCTTTTCATCTTCATTTATTGAAACCAACCAATTCTATTTTAAATGTTATTGTTCTCATAAATTTGCCCACAAATAGCCTCTCCCAAGTCTTAATTTTCACAGAACTTTATATTTTGTGGCATTTCCCACTTTTTAACTTGTTTGGAGTTTTCTCATTCATTATTCATTTTCTACTTAAGATGTTCTTTAAGAGCAGGAATCATAGCTTAATTACGTTTATACCCATATCCAAATGGCTATCATGATGCCTACTGTGACAGGTGGTCTAAATTATTTATTGGATAAATAAATGTGTGAATGAATTAATGAACAATGATATAATCATGGTTTCTAATATTAAGGGTTTCTTCTGGAAAATTTCCTTCCTATGGCAGTAATGGCCCAATTTTTTAGGTATTGCATTTTGTTTTTTCTCCCAACTTAATATGCAAATCACTGACTTTAGCAAAACAAGTATTTCATCTGCTGATGAAAATGCTTAAGACAACAAAAAAGGGGCATATTAAGAATCAATGGAAGCTGCTACATCTGTATCTTTTGAACACCATCTGTCTCCCAAGTTGTTAGATGAATCCAAATCCTATCCAAGTTTTGCTGGTCTGCAACAGTAAAATGCTTCAATGGCAGTTCCAAACAGATTGAACATGTTTCAATTAGACAATTTAGTTGTAAGAGCATTGTCTTGGCAGATAACCTTCCAGGGATTATAATGAATACAGCTTAATTGGTTTATTAAGTAAAATTTATAAAAGCTCAGAGCCTTGGTTTGAAAACTTTTAGGCATTATTGAAGTATGAATTTTGCGTGTGATAAATGGGATGAACACTTACTACTGCAGCAGATTTGGTGAGTGGTTGTAGAAGCTAGATAACTACCTCGGCCAGCCAAGAACTAGTATCTGAGAACATAAGAACATTTTCTACATAGCTGAGACACATTAAATATACCCTTGGTACTAAAACTGAAAATTAAGTCTTAGTATGGCATATTGCAAAGAAATCTTGGTCTGAGAATCAGGATTCCCAGATTCTATGTCTAAAATTATAAAATATAATTAAGTTTCTTATTTATTTGGCATTATAATCACAAATATCATTATCATTAGATAGTCCTGAAAAATAAGTCTTCATATTTGTACATATTAGGAAGTATAATTAAGTTTCTTATTTATTTGGCATTATAATCACAAATATCATTATCATTAGATAGTCCTGAAAAATAAGTCTTCATATTTGTACATATTAGGAAGTATACAAAATAAGTCTGGGGTTTAATCCTTACATAATTATATCTGTATTCCTCTACTTTAAGATGTAAGAATATGTGTTTTTGTGGTGAATGTGTGTTTGTTAAGATCACTTCTCTAATGCTATGTGATGACAAGGCTGCATCATAAACAAGCAAAAACCACTTTGCACTGGAAAGAAATTTTTACATCCTGTATTTCTAAATCATCCATTTAACAAATGGAGGGAAGAGAAAGTGAGAAAGGGCAAGAAAACCTTCCATGAAGATAGTTCTCTAAAATCAGAAACCTAGACAATTGGTCAAGTTGATTTCTAAACCAATGTACTTGGCTTCCCAGTTGACTACTTAGGTAACTTTTATAAGTAACTAGCAAACACTTGTTTCCAATGCTGTGACACAATGAAGAAAATCAATAGAGCCTCTAAAGGTGAAACAGTGATTTAGGAAATTAAAAAAACAAAAACAAAAACAAAAACAAAAAACAAAGAAAAACAGTCTAGAATTTCCTGACTCCAACACTTTGTACTCAATTTAACAGGAAATTAACCATGATTTCCAGGAAAATCCTTTTTATCCCTCTATAATTAGAACCACCACCAGGATCAGATATCTTTTTTAAGTTAGAGCTTTATTCTACAATATAAGGGTAATATAATGTAGTTTATATCACTATGGGGATAAAAGTCAATTAAAGCCTAATTCATACGTATTGTAACACCCTACTATGTTTAAAGCATTATTTTACAAAGTTTTCGAAATATGCATATGAAAAATATCTAATGTTTGCGTTAACATTGTACTTTTAAAATTCCTTGTACTGATTGAATTCTGCCTCCGCAAAAGAAGTATTGAGGTCCTAACTTCTGGTACCTGTAAATGTATCCTCATTTGGAAATAATATATTTGCAGGTGTAATAAAGTTAAGATGAGGTCGTTCCGGTATTGGTGGGCACCAATACAATAATGCTGGGTATTGTCATAAGAAGAGGAAGATGCCATGTGAAGGTGTACACGTGCAGGAAACTGCCAGGTGACAACAGGCAGAGAGGTTTGAGTGTGCAGCTGCCAGCCGAAGAACGCCAGGAATCTGCAGCCACCCCCAAAGGCTAGGAAGAAGCAAGGAAGGATTCTACACAGAGTCTCAGGGGGAGGATGGCCCTGCTGACACCTTGATTATAGAAATGTAACTCTCAGAACTGGGAAAGAATAAATTCCTGTTGGTTAAAGTCACCCAGATTTGGGACTTTATTATGGCAGCCTTAGGAAAATGAGTACATTCTTTTTCATAATTACCAATCTTAAATCATTCAGGGCCTTCTCTCATTTGAACTTGGACTTCCAAAGACTGTAATAGAACATTCCAGAAAAAGGAACTGTAATGAAGAAGATCGCAGGGGCAGGGATGAAAGACCCATGTGGACGTGGCTTGGAGTCGGTTAGTTTCGGCACTGCTTCCAATTGGAACCATGGAAAGTGAGCAGGGCACCGTCAAAAGTAAGTATGGCTCTTTAAAGAAAACAAAACAAAACAAAACAACCAAAGCTGAAAACAAATGGGCTGCTTGCTTCCATTTTATTCATCTCCGTAGTCTTAGGAAGAGAGGTAGGATGCGCCCATGTATTATTACCACTATTTCTAAAGAGGAAAATAAAAAATTATGTAATTCAGGTAACTTACAGCAATAAAAGTCTTGTTTTTTCAACTTCATTGGATCTTAACATTGCAGAGTAGGTGAAGGAAACAGAGAAACAAATAATTATATTGGGGATGTAAGACTCTATAATCACATAAATCCCCGCATTTATAAAGGATTGTGGGCAATTTGTAAAAACAGCAAGTGCAAATCACAAAGCCCTATGTACTTAAGGCTTCCCTCCTACTCTTCCTTCTTAGTATCTCAATTGAGGTTAATTGGAAATTAATCAATTGAGGTCACCAGGGAGAAAATCTGTCAGAGTCGTAAAAAATCAGAAGTCTGTATATTACCAAACCTTTAATGATAAGATTCCACTTTCATGACTATTTTCGGGGAGATATTTTAATGTTATCATCTTGATCCTCTTAAAATAATAACAACTCACATGTGCCAGGAACTAGATGCTTTATATGAATTCAATTTTAACAACCATCCTCTAAGGCTTTTGCAGATGATGAAGCAAATTTAGGATGCTAAAAGAATTTTCCCAGACTCACACACCTCATGAGAGGCGGAACCATTTCCCCAGTCTTGCTCCAAGGCTTGTGTACTGAATCATTATTCTCTTCTGCCTCGGAAAGCTGGATGCTGTATATGCTAAATACCCAAATCCCATATAGTTACTTTCTCTTATATCTATTGTTTTCCTCAAGCCAAATAGTCATGTTCACATATATACAGTGTCATCTTCAAAAAGCATAGGGTCTCTCCTGGCTATGGCCTGGCGACCAGCTCCCTCTGTAGGCCATCTCCAGCCCCGTTGTCCCAAATCCCCCAGTCACAACCCTCCCAGCCTGGCACTTACAAGATGAGTGTGGCCACACAGTGTGATCCAGAGATCATCGTGCTCTCAGACTCTAATTGCTGCCTCTCACTCCATTCCCTGCCTCCAAAATGGTTGGGGATAGTATTTGGAAGATGGAAGACTGAGGAAGGGACTGACTGGGCTAATGCCCTTTTGATGGTGTTTCTTTAAAAATGAAACAAAATAAGGGCGCCTGGATGGCTCAGTGGGTTAAACATACGACTCTTGGTTTCAGCTCAGGTCATGAACTCATGATTCGTGAGTTCACTGCTCTGACAGTGCGGAGCCTGCTTGGGATTTCTCTTTCTCCCTCTCTCTCTGCACCTCTCTAGCTTGCACTCTCTCTTGCTCTCGCTCTCTCTCTCTCAAAAAAAAAAAAAAACCATTAAAAAATGAAAGCAAAACAAAATAAAACTTAAGTTTTAGGGTAAAGGAGACCATTTCTGACCTCTTTCTTCTTAACTGCTACCTTTCTCTCTGGGGTGCCTGAGTGGCTCGGTTGAGCATCTGACCAGCTCAGGTCATGCATGAACTTGTGGTTTCTGAGTTTGAGGCCCATATCAGGCTCTGTACTGACAGCTCAGAGAGTGGAGCCTCCTTCAGATTCTGTGTCTCCCTCTCTCTCTCTGTCCCTTCCCTACTTGCACTCTATCTCTCTCTCTCTCAAAAATAAATAAAGATTTAAAAAAAAAAAAAAAAACTACTACCTTTCTCTCCGTAAACTGTAGGTGACATCTCTCTGCCTGCTCTGTTAAGTCCTCCTCCATACTGGGGTGGGGGGGGGAGGGTCACAAAATCTACACAGGTGTAGCTCTTACCATCTTGACATGGCACGATTACTTATTGCAGTGTAAACACCTTCCTATCATGTCTGGAAGGACCATGTGAGGCTCACTGCCAATCTCCCAGAGTACCAGGTAGAGTGCTTTGTTTCTAGTGTATATACTCTTAAATTATGTTGTGTAAGCTAAAGAAGAGAAAGTAATAACCAATTATTAGTGCATGAAGAATTACTTACATTACCATGTGTAGAATATTTCTGATTGGGAAAGACAATTTCTCTGCATATTTATGCCTTATGAATTCCATCATCAGTAAGAAGGGGACTTTATGTTACCTGTCCTGACAGTGTCACAAAGTATGCAACTCATACTCTAAATTGATATATCAATAAATATGAGATGGTATTACTAATGTTTTACCATGATCTTCTGCTGTTTACTTAGTGCTTGCTCATAATTTTTTAAAAACTGTCTATTTTGAGAGAGAGCACACACGCACAAGAGCAAGGGAGGGGCAGAGAGGGAGAGAGAGAATCCCAGGCAGGCGCAGTGCTATCAGCAGAGAATCGTATGGTAGGACTCGATCCCATGAATCGGGAGATCATGACCTGAGCTGAAATCAAGAGCCAGACACCTAACGGAACTGAGCCATCCAGGTGCCCTTTTGTTCATATTTTATTGTATTTTCCAACTTCCTTCTTTCTTCTAGGCTAAATGTGAAAACAAATTTAACATGGTAACATTTCCCCTACTTTATTAACTTTCCTACTATAATTCAAATGTGAATATATTAATAAACTTGACATCTTCTAGGTAATAGACTTTTTTTTATTGCCCCAAAGAAGTGATCATTTGAAAGTGTATGTATATCTGTAGATCTTTTTCCTCTTTTTTCATCCTTTGAAATAAAATAACATTCTCTTCAACTGCAGGAGATGATTGCATTGGGGGAATAAATTGTCACAGCAAAAGAAAAGGTTGTTTAGCTCAGCTAGTGTGCCTGGGTGTCACTAATCTTCTAGGACATCATTGAGCTGAGGCTTCTCCCACTGATCTTCCAAATAGTACCTCTAAGCTAAGGACAGAGAACATTAGCCTCCGTAAGTTCATTTACTAATTAAATCAGGCTATTTCTACCTGGTTAAAGATAAACTTTTTTCAAAAATTTTAGTATTGGGGCACCGGGGTGGCTCAGTCAAACGTCCAACTTCAGCTCAGGTCATGATATTGCACTTTGTCAGTTCTATCCCCACATCGGGCTCTGGGCTGACAGCTCAAGGCCTGGAGCCTGCTTCAGATTCTGTGTCTCCCTCTTTCTCTGTCCCTCCCCTGCTCATGCTCTGTCTCTCTCTGTCTCTCAATAATAAATAAATGTTAAAAAATTTAAAAAAATATATAATATTATGTTCATGAATGAGAGAAATTTATAGATAAAAATGACACAATCACTCTATTTTCTCCCAACCCTCCATTCTCAGCCTGGAAGTTGATTCCTTTTCCATCCCCTCCTTTTCAAAAGTTTTTGCACTCTAAGTTTCCAGGCAGAAGAGAAATGCCAAGATGTCCACTAAAGATGATTCCTATGGAATCACTGACTCCAAGAACATTGGGCATTTTTGTTTTGTTTGTTTTGTTTTGTTTTCAACGTTTATTTATTTTTTGGGACAGAGAGAGACAGAGCATGAACAGGGGAGGGGCAGAGAGAGAGGGAGACACAGAATCGGAAACAGGCTCCAGGCTCTGAGCCATCAGCCCAGAGCCTGATGTGGGGCTCGAACTCACGGACCGCGAGATCGTGACCTGGCTGAAGTCGGACGCTTAACCGACTGCGCCACCCAGGCGCCCCAACATTGGGCATTTTT
Source organism: Puma concolor (assembly GCF_028749965.1). Taxonomy (NCBI): domain Eukaryota; kingdom Metazoa; phylum Chordata; class Mammalia; order Carnivora; family Felidae; genus Puma; species Puma concolor. The sequence continues at coordinate 83,318,803 of NC_141675.1, read as the reverse complement.
ATGAAAAGTGTCTGAGAAAATGAGATTTGCCCTAACGGTCATGTGAATAACTGTCAGGCTTTCTCTCATCTAGTTCTGTGTTCATATTGTATTGAACTGGAGAAACAAAATCATGTTTCTCCCTACTCTGCAGAGGAATTTCTGTCCTTTCGAGTTTCTAGAAATCCCTGTATCAGAAAGATACTTGAAGATACCTGTATCTTGGCTCCTAAAGACTTGAACTGAGATGTTGTGAGCGACAAGTTCTTGCTAAAGGTGCACAGAAGGGGCACCTGCTTTGGTCAGAAAGAGTAACACAGAAGATGGCGGATTATAATTACTTTCCTTTGTATTAGTGTCTTGGTAACATCGCTCAGGAGTTCAGTTTTGCCTTTGTCATTTGAGGGATTGAAGAGAAGCACTAAATACCTTTTGTAACTGCTATAGGTGAAGTCCCAAATCTACTAATTATTTGACATACTGCAGAGGCCCTGCTGCTGTGGGGATTTCAGTATACGAGACGGAATCTGGAGGAAGTGCTTGAAGGAATTAAGTAAAGTGGACAGTAAGCTTTATATGAAGTCAAAGTGGGTTTTTATTCTGTAACAACCAAATTCCTGCTAATATTAGACTTACCTAACACTTCAACAACTCATATTTAGATGAAAAATTCCTGTCTTTAAAAGTCTAACATGGCCAACTTAACACTTACTGCCATTTACTTTGTATGAGGCCTCATGTTAAGCAATTTAGGAGAATAAAGAGATAAATAAGACAAGAGTCCTGCTCTCAAGAAGCTATTATGTTTGGTAATAGCCTCCTTGCCAAAGTACCCTGTCTCCTAGGACTGCTGAAAACACTCCAGCCTGTGATTTCTCAGCTTTAAGTGTCATTTGTCTTATATTTTTAAAGTAATCTCTATACCCAACGTGGGGCTCAAACTCACAACCCTAAGATCAAGAGTTGTGTGGTTCTACCAACTGAGCCAGCCAGGTGCCCCTAATTGGTCATAATTTTTCATGTTAGTTTTTAAAAAGACTTCCATAATATTCTTTGAAATAATTGGAATTGGCAGTTATTATAACTGGATACCAAAAAGCATGACTCTAATATTCCATTAAGCAATCTTTCATATATGAACATATTTCTTCATATTAATTTTTCACATTTACAGACAATGACCAATCCTTTGTATGTTGACCCTTGGCACCAAAAAATCTTATGGTAGCTTCTAATGGCAAGTACTATGCCAAGTAAGTTCAAAACCATAAAGAAAAATGTTTCTATTTGAAAAATAGGCAACGTAGATCTGGCATACACAGTTATTCTCAAGTAATCAGAATACTTTATTAGTCTGAATATTCAATTCTTAGGATATGCCTGAAAGCAGCTTAATGTTTTTTGTATATCTATGTATGTGTATATATTTGCACTTCCCTCACATATTCCATTTTGGGTACTTTCCTCAGCATAGATTCTGTCTAAATTACCAAAATGAAGATTTTAGATATGCTTTCCATTATTGTAGTGTCTGAAATTTCAGCATTCAAGACAGAGAGACGGGATGAGATAGTCACTTCATTAAATTGCAGATGCTGATCAAATAGCCCTACTTTTTCTGTGTCTGTCTCCTAGTTCTCTTCAGAAACTGGCAGATAATCTCATAATTATCCAAACCGTTCTGGTCCTGTACATATGTATGATAAAGACTCACACCATGAGTTTTAGCAGCTCCACATTCATTTATTATCAAGACTAGAGATGCCCTCCAAAAATCATGTTTTAACTAATTCTACAATGTTTTAACTAATTCTACATTGAGGATTCAGTGGGGGAGGGAAGACAAATTAATTTTTTAAAACTCTTGTACTTTTTATTATTTGAGTAACAGAGAGAAAGATATTGCATAAGGAAGGAATATATTGTTTAAACATTTTTAGTAGAAAATGTATATAATTAGTTTTAGTTCTGCTTCTGGTTGAATAAAAGGCTAGTGGCTTTTTCTACCAAAAGTCTCCATGAGGCTACAAAATGGTGTGTATAATGTAATGTAATGGTACACATTTACTAATATTAATATAACACAATAAGTAAAGCATGATGCCATTAATAATCATTAATGTTAAACTCAATAGCACTGTAATGGTAATAACACAATGTCCTCTATCTATTCAGCCAAGATATTGCACCACTGAATAAGTTTGTTTTCAGATTTCAAAATCAATCCCCCTTTCCCTCAGGAAGTCTTGATAACTCAGTAAATGTCATAAATATCTGCATATTTTTGCAGAACATAACATTGCTGAGATGTTTCTTAGAGCAAAGCTGTTGGTGAGATAAGCTGTTGGAAGAGCCCTATACCTGGTAACAAATGCTCTGGGTTCAAGCTTTAGGTTCCTCAATTAACAAATGGAACATTAGCCAAAAATTAATTTCTATGAATATTAGGCTCATTTTCTTGAACACAGGGATATTAATTTTGTCTTACGGTGCTATAAGGATACACTAGTTCAAAATCAGTTTGCAAACAGAAATGCTTTGCATGGCTGCACATTATCATCATACATAAATAGCTTGCGTGTGTTTGTTGGTAAAGAAAAATTGCACTGGATACTTGTTAAAATGGTAAGGAAGACTTTCTTTGAAACTATTATAATAGGGGTCAAGGTTATTGCAACTGGGGAGAGAGACTGACCTTAATTCCGCTGAAACAAAAGGCTGGAGGATTTTTAAACACTGGGGTGCACCAATGGAAAAGTACTAGACACTTTAGGGGGAAGATTGCTCAGTGTGATTAGTCTGTGTTTGCTAATTGACTCTTACTGAAGTTAGGCTCCTATCTTCTCCACTAAGACTGGGAGGCAGAGGCCCTATCTTTCTTTCTTTCTTTTTTTTTTTTTTTATTTTTTTTATTTGTATATGAAATTTATTGTCAAATTGGTTTCCATACAACACCCAGTGCTCATCCCAAAAGGTGCCCTCCTCAATACCCATCACCCACCCTCTCCTCCCTCCCACCCCCCATCAACCCTTAGTTTGTTCTCAGTTCTCAACAGTCTCTTATGCTTTGGCTCTCTCCCACTCTAACCTCTTTTTTTTTTTTTTTTTTTCCTTCCCCTCCCCCATGGGTTCCTGTTAAGTTTCTCAGGATCCACATAAGAGTGAAACCATATGGTATCTGTCTTTCTCTGTATGGCTTATTTCACTTAGCATCACACTCTCCAGTTCCATCCACGTTGCTACAAAAGGCCATATTTCATTTTTTCTCATTGCCACGTAGTACTCCATTGTGTATATAAACCACAATTTCTTTATCCATTCATCAGTTGATGGACATTTAGGCTCTTTCCATAATTTGGCTATTGTTGAGAGTGCTGCTATGAACATTGGGGTACAAGTGCCCCTATGCATCAGTACTCCTGTGTCCCTTGGATAAATTCCTAGCAGTGCTAGCGCTGGGTCATAGGGTAGGTCTATTTTTAATTTTCTGAGGAACCTCCACACTGCTTTCCAGAGCGGCTGCACCAATTTGCATTCCCACCAACAGTGCCAGAGGGTTCCCGTTTCTCCACATCCTCTCCAGCATCTATAGTCTCCTGATTTGTTCATTTTGGCCACTCTGACTGGCGTGAGGTGATACCTGAGTGTGGTTTTGATTTGTATTTCCCTGATAAGGAGCGACGCTGAACATCTTTTCATGTGCCTGTTGGCCATCCGGGTGTCTTCTTTAGAGAAGTGTCTATTCATGTTTTCTGCCCATTTCTTCACTGGGTTATTTGCTTTTCGGGTGTGGAGTTTGGTGAGCTCTTTATAGATTTTGGATACTAGCCCTTTGTCCGATGTGTCATTTGCAAATATCTTTTCCCATTCCGTTGGTTGCCTTTTAGTTTTGGTGGTTGTTTCCTTTGCTGTGCAGAAGCTTTTTATCTTCATAAGGTCCCAGTAATTCACTTTTGCTTTTAATTCCCTTGCCTTTGGGGATGTGTCGAGTAAGAGATTGCTACGGCTGAGGTCAGAGAGGTCTTTTCCTGCTTTCTCCTCTAAGGTTTTGATGGTTTCCTGTCTCACATTCAGGTCCTTTATCCATTTTGAGTTTATTTTTGTGAATGGTGTGAGAAAGTGGTCTAGTTTCAACCTTCTGCATGTTGCTGTCCAGTTCTCCCAGCACCATTTGTTAAAGAGACTGTCTTTTTTCCATTGGATGTTCTTTCCTGCTTTGTCAAAGATGAGTTGGCCATACGTTTGCGGGTCTAGTTCTGGGGTTTCTATTCTATTCCATTGGTCTATGTGTCTGTTTTTGTGCCAATACCATGCTGTCTTGATGATGACAGCTTTGTAGTAGAGGTTAAAGTCTGGGATTGTGATGCCTCCTGCTTTGGTCTTCTTCTTCAAAATTACTTTGGCTATTCGGGGCCTTTTGTGGTTCCATATGAATTTTAGGATTGCTTGTTCTAGTTTCGAGAAGAATGCTGGTGCACTTTTGATTGGGATTGCATTGAATGTGTAGATAGCTTTGGGTAGTATTGACATTTTGACAATATTTATTCTTCCAATCCATGAGCAGGGAATGTCTTTCCATTTCTTTAAATCTTCTTCAATTACCTTCATAAGCTTTCTATAGTTTTCAGCATACAGATCCTTTACATCTTTGGTTAGATTTATTCCTAGGTATTTTATGCTTCTTGGTGCAATTGTGAATGGGGTCAGTTTCTTTATTTGTCTTTCTGTTGCTTCATTGTTAGTGTATAAGAATGCAACTGATTTCTGTACATTGATTTTGTATCCTGCGACTTTGCTGAATTCATGTATCAGTTCTAGCAGACTTTTGGTGGAGTCTATCGGATTTTCCATGTATAATATCATGTCATCTGCAAAAAGCGAAAGCTTGACTTCATCTTTGCCAATTCTGATGCCTTTGATTTCCTTTTGTTGTCTGATTGCTGATCCTAGAACTTCCAGCACTATGTTAAACAACAGCGGTGAGAGTGGGCATCCCTGTCGTGTTCCTGATCTCAGGGAAAAAGCTCTCAGTTTTTCCCTGTTGAGGATGATGTTAGCTGTGGGCTTTTCATAAATGGCTTTTATGATCTTTAAGTATGTTCCTTCTATCCCAACTTTCTCAAGGGTTTTTATTAAGAAAGGGTGCTGGATTTTGTCAAAGGCCTTTTCTGCATCGATTGACAGGATCATATGGTTCTTCTCTTTTTTTTTGTTAATGTGATGTATCACGTTGATTGATTTGCGAATGTTGAACCAGCCCTGCATCCCAGGAATGAATCCCACTTGATCATGGTGAATAATTCCTTTTATATGCCGTTGAATTCGATTTGCTAGTATCTTATTGAGAATTTTTGCATCCATATTCATCAGGGATATTGGCCTGTAGTTCTCTTTTTTTACTGGGTCTCTGTCTGGTTTAGGAATCAAAGTAATACTGGCTTCATAGAATGAGTCTGGAAGTTTTCCTTCCCTTTCTATTTCTTGGAATAGCTTGAGAAGGATAGGTATTATCTCTGCTTTAAACGTCTGGTAGAACTCCCCTGGGAAGCCATCTGGTCCTGGACTCTTATTTGTTGGGAGATTTTTGATAACCGATTCAATTTCTTCACTGGTTATGGGTCTGTTCAAGCTTTCTATTTCCTCCTGATTGAGTTTTGGAAGAGTGTGGGTGTTCAGGAATTTGTCCATTTCTCCCAGGTTGTCCAATTTGTTGGCATATAATTTTTCATAGTATTCCCTGATAATTGTTTGTATCTCTGAGGGATTGGTTGTAATAATTCCATTTTCATTCATGATTTTATCTATTTGGGTCATCTCCCTTTTCTTTTTGAGAAGCCTGGCTAGAGGTTTGTCAATTTTGTTTATTTTTTCAGAAAACCAACTCTTGGTTTCATTGATCTGCTCTACAGTTTTTTTAGATTCTATATTGTTTATTTCTGCTCTGATCTTTATTATTTCTCTTCTTCTGCTGGGTTTAGGCTGCCTTTGCTGTTCTGCTTCTATTTCCTTTAGGTGTGCTGTTAGATTTTGTATTTGGGATTTTTCTTGTTTCTTGAGATAGGCCTGGATTGCAATGTATTTTCCTCTCAGGACTGCCTTCGCTGCATCCCAAAGCGTTTGGATTGTTGTATCTTCATTTTCGTTTGTTTCCATATATTTTGTAATTTCTTCTCTAATTGCCTGGTTGACCCATTCATTCTTTAGTAGGGTGTTCTTTAACCTCTATGCTTTTGGAGGTTTTCCAGACTTTTTTCTGTGGTTGATTTCAAGCTTCATAGCATTGTGGTCTGAAAGTATGCATGGTATGATTTCAATTCTTATAAACTTATGAAGGGCTGTTTTGTGACCAAGTATATGATCTATCTTGGAGAATGTTCCATGTGCACTCGAGAAGAAAGTATATTCTGTTGCTTTGGGATGCAGAGTTCTAAATATATCTGTCAAGTCCATCTAATCCAACGTCTCATTCAGGGCCCTTGTTTCTTTATTGACCGTGTGTCTAGATGATCTATCCATTTCTGTAAGTGGGGTGTTAAAGTCCCCTGCAATTACCACATTCTTATCAATAAGGTTGCTTATGTTTATGAGTAATTGTTTTATATATTTGGGCGCTCCGGTATTCGGCGCATAGACATTTATAATTGTTAGCTCTTCCTGATGGATAGACCCTGTCACTATTGTATAATGTCCTTCTTCATCTCTTGTTACAGCCTTTAATTTAAAGTCTAGTTTGTCTGATATAAGTATGGCTACTCCAGCTTTCCTTTGGCTTCCAGTAGCATGATAAATAGTTCTCCATCCCCTCACTCTCAATCTAAAGGTGTCCTCAGGTCTAAAATGAGTCTCTTGTAGACAGCAAATAGATGGGTCTTGTTTTTTTATCCATTCTGATACCCTATGTCTTTTGGTTGGCGCATTTAATCCATTTACATTCAGTGTTATTATAGAAAGATATGGGTTTAGAGTCATTGTGATGTCTGTATGTTTTATGCTTGTAGTGATGTCTCTGGTACTTTGTCTCACAGGGTCCCCCTTAGGATCTCTTGTAGGGCTGGTTTAGTGGTGACAAATTCCTTCAGTTTTTGTTTGTTTGGGAAGACCTTTATCTCTCCTTCTATTCTAAATGACAGACTTGCTGGATAAAGGATTCTCGGCTGCATATTTTTTCTGTCTAGCACACTGAAAATCTCGTGCCAATTCTTTCTGGCCTGCCAAGTTTCAAAAGAGAGATCAGTCACGAGTCTTATAGGTCTCCCTTTATATGTGAGGGCACGTTTACCCCTTGCTGCTTTCAGAATTTTCTCTTTATCCTTGTATTTTGCCAGTTTCACTATGATATGTCGTGCAGAAGATCGATTCAAGTTACGTCTGAAGGGAGTTCTCTGTGCCTCTTGGATTTCAATGCCTTTTTCCTTCCCCAGTTCAGGGAAGTTCTCAGCTATTATTTCTTCAAGTACCCCTTCAGCACCTTTCCCTCTCTCTTCCTCCTCTGGGATACCAATTAGGCGTATATTATTTCTTTTTAGTGTATCACTTAGTTCTCTAAATTTCCCCTCATACTCCTGGATTTTTTTATATCTCTTTTTCTCATCTTCCTCTTTTTCCATAACTTTATCTTCTAGTTCACCTATTCTCTCCTCTGCCTCTTCAATCCGAGCCGTGGTGGTTTCCATTTTGTTATGCCTTTCGTTTAAAGCGTTTTTCAGCTCCTCGTGACTGTTCCTTAGTCCCTTGATCTCTGTAGCAAGAGATTCTCTGCTGTCAGCTATACTGTTTTCAAGCCCAGTGATTAATTTTATGACTATTATTCTAAATTCACTTTCTGTTATATTATTTAAATCCTTTTTGATCAGCTCATTAGCTGTTGTTATTTCCTGGAGATTCTTCTGAGGGGAATTCTTCTGCTTGGTCATTTTGGATAGTCCCTGGCGTGGTGAGGACCTGCAGGGCACTTCCCCTGTGCTGTGGTGTATAAGTGGAGTTGGTGGGCGGAGCCGCAGTCAGACCTGATGTCTGCCCCCAGCCCACCGCTGGGGCCACAGTCAGACTGGTGTGTGCCTTCTCTTCCCCTCTCCTAGGGGCGGGATTCACTGTGGGGTGGGGTGGCCTGTCTGGGCTACTTGCACACTGCCAGGCTTGTGATGCTGGGGATCTGGCGTCTTAGCTGGGGTGGGTAGGCAAGGTGCACAGGGGCAGGAGGGGCAGGCTTAGCTTGCTTCTCCTTAGGTGATCCACTTCAGGAGGGGCCCTGTGGCAGCAGGAGGGAGTCAGATCCGCTGCGGGAGGTTTGGCTCCGCAGAAGCGCAGAGTTGGGTGTTTGCGCAGAGCGAGCAAGTTCCCTGGCAGGAACTGGTTCTCTTTGGGATTTTGGCTGGGGGATGGGCGGGGGAGATGGCGCTGACGAGCGCCTTTGTTCCCCACCAAACTGAGCTCTGTCGTCCGGGGGCTCAGCAGCTCTCCTTCCCTTTGTCCTCCAGCCTTCCCGCTTTCTGAGCAGAGCTGTTAACTTATGACCTCCCAGACGCTAAGTCGCGCTTGCTGTCGGAACACAGTCCGTCAGGCCCCTCCGCTTTTTGCAAGCCAGACTCGGGGGCTCTGCTTGGCCGGCGAGCCACCCCTCTGCCCCGGCTCCCTCCCGCCAGTCCGTGGAGCGCGCACCGCCTCGCCGCCCTTCCTACCCTCTTCCGTGGGCCTCTCGTCTGCGCTTGGCTCCGGCGACTCCGTTCTGCTAATCCTCTGGCGGTTTTCTGGGTTATTTTAGCAGGTGTAGGTGGAATCTAAATGATCAGCAGGACGCGCGGTGAGCCCAGCGTCCTCCTACGCCGCCATCTTCCCTCTCCTCTGCTAGCCTTTATCAGTTCTTACTGGGTAGTGGAATATAGTGATCAGATGTCCAAGTTTGGTTCATAGAACAGCACTGGGTTAATGGCCTCCATTTTTTGGTCAGGGCGGGCCTGCCTCGCAAAGGACCATCAGGTGCAGCCGACTCCTCCCAGTCAGGCGGTGGGCGGTGCGAGGGAAGGAGACAGGCCCTATCTTTCTTAAAGATTATGTCTAAAAGGGAAGAAGCTGGGAGAAGACTTGCATCTCAAAAAGGCAGAGAAAGAATCTACAATGGCAAGTTTTCTAATGGAAATATTCCAATTAAAGGGAAGCTAAGACTCTATAGTTAGAAAGAAGCCTGTCTACAGCTTTAGTCAAAGAGAGGGGACCTTTAAAATGCCTTGGTAAATGTGTGTCCAGATTGTACTATTCCAAAGGCAAGAACAAACAGCTAACTCAGCAGTCACAGATCCACCTTTTGTTTTCTTCGTTTCTGTTCACCACTGACCAGAGTTCAGCCATCATCACTATTATATTCTGAGATTTATTTTTTAGTGTTGGAGTTGTAAATGCAAAAGCAATGGCACACACATCTTTAATTAAGAAAAAAAAAAGAAAGAAAACAAAGGAGAAGAACTTTTTCAGTGAAAGTTTTTTTCCTCCCTTGAGATTTATTGATGTTTGTATCTGGATGAACTTCTGTGTTGATAAATGTATGCAGGCTTTATCCTTTGATTCAGGTAAATAAAGTAAGAAAAGTACATAGTGTTGACAAATTCCTCCAGACACTGCTGCCAAGAAGGGGCTGATATCCATGCAGTCACATGCCTCTGAACAGCTTTATTTTTCCTGGGTCCTTGTTCTGTGGTTCTGGGGAAGGGGGGCAGTATTTGACCTTCCCCATCCTTTCTTCTATGCTCTTGCATTTTGATTACACGGCTGAACTTAGATTTGCCTAAATAGCACCTGTTTAATATGGCAGGGCTGTTTTCTGAACATGTCAAAATGTTGACTCTCAACAGTAGTTTCTGATATACCAGTGATCTGAGTGCTCATTGATTGAATAATGATATTCAGAATTTAAATTCTAATAATTCATAATAGTAAGAAAATGAAAAAGCAATCAAAACAATTGTATTTAATACTTCACAGTTAGTCATAAAGCACCACATGCATGAATTTCTTTGTTCCTTAACAGCAACCTTGTAAGTTTAGTAAATTTTGACTTCACTTTATAGACAATGGAATATGCTCAGAGAGATTATGTGACATGTGAACATTTTCACAGAGGTTAAGGGTTCACAGCCAGGTCAGGAATTCTGTTCTGCAAGAAAAGAGAAATAACATAGAGGACAGTCCAGAGTAGAAGCTCTAGAAACACTCTAGACCTTGTGTGCAAATTCCTGATTTAAGAATGGCTTTATGTAATTAATTCAACAGCTATCAAATCTTCATTTCTAAAAGAGATTTTGTGAGAAGTTAAGGAAAAAACATGAAAAACGTCATGGATGTTTTACACACAGTAGAGCTTCATGTAGATTGCCTTTCTACTTTCTACCACACTCTCTTCTTTTCTTCCTCTGCTTGCCAACCCATTGTTCTTTCTATGGCCTTTTTGTTAAAATGTTTAAGCGAGATAAATTTGAACATACCATCTTAAAATTTTGAAATCAGCCTTCTTTTAGTATACTTTGCATACAATAACATTTACCCATTTTAACTGCATGCTACGATGAGTTTTGACAGATATCCACAGTGGTGTAATTATCACCACAATCAAGATTCAATTAGAACATTTATATCACACCTTTAAGTTCCCCTGTGACCCTTTTTTTCCCACTATCTCCATCCTCCATCCTCACCTTCAGCAGCTGGCAGACTAATAGTTTTATCTTTTCCAGAATATAGAAGTGAACATGTTAATTTCTAAAAACAAAATCCTTCTGAGATTTTAATTGGGTTTACATTGAACCTATCGATAAATTTGGGCAGTATCGCCATCTTAGCAATGTTAAGTGTGCAAATATCTGTCTTCCTGTCAAAAGCCCATAACTTCAGTATAACCATTAGAAAAAAAAAAACATCTGAAAAATCCCAACATTCTACAAAATTGATCACACTACACCTCTCACTGTCAGGTCTCAAACACAAGGAAAGACTGAGAAGCTGACATACCAAAGAGGAACTTGAGGAGACATGACAGTTAATTGTGGCCTTAAACCCCACATGGAATCCTGGAACAGAAAACAGGCATTAAGGTAAAAACCTGAGGAAATCTGAGGAAAGTATGGAATTTATTGAAAATGATCAATATTTGTTTAATAATTCTAACCAAATATGCCATACTAATGTAAGATATTACTAATAGAGGCAAGTGGGTATGGGTACATGGGAACTTCAAACTCTCCTCACAATTTTTGTGAGTCTAAAACTGTTCTAAGATAAAAAGTTCTTTAAAAAGATAAACCAATCAACTGTTGTAAAACACTCCATCCAAGCACCTAACTTGAAATTGAGAAGTCACTCTCCTCTTTTCCATCTCCTTCCGTGACTTGTATCATCAAGTTCTAATTCTATCTCAATTTCATTTTAATTATTTCTGCTTTCCATCTGTCTTGTTTCCTCCAACTTTGATCTCATTACATCTTCCTGGACTATTTAACTAGCACCATTGCCACCTGTTTCAAATTAAGAAATCAATTAATCAATGAATTAATGAATTAGAAAAGAATAGAATTGGTTAAAAAACAAAACTCAACTGAGTAAATGTGAAGATCTGATTGGCTTTTTTTAGTGACTCATGAATCAGGCAGCACCCCATCCAGCAAGTAGAGGGGAGCTCCAAGGGGCTGTACAAAATGGAAGGTTTTTATAGGAAGGAAACTAGGGCAAGAAGTTATGAGAAAAGAGAAGAAAGAGGTGTTTCAGGCTAGATGGATTTAATTCCCATATGGGAAAGAGCTGGAGGTCTTATTTTGCAGGTTACCTCATCTTCCCTTGGGGGTGGGGAGGCCCCTGTGACAGATGACCTCACTGATGCTGATCAGAAAATTTCTGACTGACTGTTTAAGACTACATTTCTGGGGGAGACTGACACCCTGAGTAGGTTAAGTATTAAGTCCAGATTTGGTGATTTGGCCTACGTGACACCATTTTGACCCTGTGGTATCCTTTTAAACAATTGTAAAAGATATTAACAACTTTTTAAAAGTTAAGGTAATGAAGTTAATATTTGAAGGTCCTGAAATCATTTGGGGTAAAAAAAAGCTATTACGATTATGAAGAAAAGATTAATTAAGCTACTTGCTTTGGGTTTTTTTTTTTTTTTTTTTTTTTTTTTTTTTTTTTGCTATACTTAGGCTGCTTATCTTCCTCATTTTCCCAGAAATATTATTTCTCAAAATTCTTTGCCAAAATATTATTTATGTGATTGTCTCACAATGTCTTATAAGAACTTGCTTTGTAATTAGGGCCTTTTGGTGATTGACTTTACTTACTTATGGACTTGGTATTCCAGGCATGGACATATAGTAATGTAAAATATTCATATTGTATACTTGACAGTCTATTGAACTTCCAGGAATTATTATTTAAGTTATTTCAGTTGTCCTTGTTTCCTGGAACTAGAGTGAATTCTTGATGATCTATAACAGAGCAATTTATTTTACTATGTATCCACTAACGAATGGCCAAAGATAATGTAGGCTGTTCATGATTGTTTTTTGTGGGCTAACATGACAGAAATAAATATACATTGATTGCAAATTATCAGAGCCAGACTTTTTAAAATTGCATGGTATGATATTTAAATTTGGCTTCTAATCTTCTTTCACCTTTGTATTTGGCTTTCACAGTGCAATCGTATGACAAAATATGATTCACCCCATAAATATTCATGTTCATTAATCTTTTTCAGGATCGCACTTAATGCATAAAGTGAAGTCAAGTTGCACTGGCTATGTTAGTCAGCTCATATCCACAAAAACACACCTGCTCTCCAGGTAACATGTTCATTGATCCTTTCATAGTTAAAAGATTTTGTTTTAATTTGTGAAGCTTGGTGTGTTCAGTCAGTCAGAGGGTTTGACAAGGAGCCTGAGGGAATAGGGAAGAAACATTTGATTTTGAGGCTCAGACTTTTTATCTGGAAGGGACTTAAAATGGCATCTACCAGGAACTTCACTAGCCGCCTTCAAAACTACATGGTTGAAAAGGCAGCCTTTGATTTCTCTTATCTCCCTGTAAGGCATGCTTATCAGAAAAGATTAGAGGTACAGAGTTAATGCTACCAGCAGGACTGCTATCCCTGAAGCTTTCATTAACCAGCTACCACAATCTATTCTTTCACTGTTGTGAAACAATTGATAACGCGCTTTATATTTCTCCATCTACCTGGCATTTGTGAACATTCACTTTGGAGACAACACCAAAAGAGCAATCATACTCTTCAAGGCCAAAACCAAATTATTTAAATACATACTGAGGATAAAGAAGTGAAGAATTAAGACATCCATAAAGGATATAATGGAAGGGGGAGGATTGAGTGGAAGAAGTTGTGCCTGGAAAGAAATAGTAAATTATTTTGGTAAGCAAAAAAGAAAGAAAGAAAGAAAGAAAGAAGAAACAAAGAAAGAAAGAAAGATAAGAGAAAGAAAAATAAGTGCAAACAGAAATGTAAAGGTAAATTATAAACATATTGAAAGAAAAATAAGATAAAAACAGAGAGGGAGGCAAGCCATAAGGTACGCTTAAATACAGAGAACAAACTGAGGGTTGCTGAAGGGGAGGTGGGGGAGGGGATGAGCTAAATGAGTGATGGGCATTAAAGAGGGCACTTGTTGGGATGAGCACTGAGTATTATATCTAAGAGATGAGTCACTGGGTTCTAATCCTGAAAACAAGACTACACTGTGTGTTAACTAACTTGAATTTAAATAAAGGAATTTAAAAAAGATTAATCAAACAAAAAAAAAGAAAAAAAGAACATATTGAGAGAAAAATTCATGTGAAGGTGTAACAGCAAGCGCTGTAACGATCTTAAGGGTTATTGCTTCAAGTTATGGATGACTTAGGCCTTTGATGGGTAATAAAACTAATTTATTTTCTTTGAGACTTGCAGACCACTGGCCTCGGGGAATAAAAGACCAGAATATTGCTGGGCCACAGAAGCCAGCAAGTCTATGTGAAGCCCTCTTAGCTTTCTGAGTAGCCCAGCAATTTTTAGCAAAGTACTTTTCTTTTTTTAGGTCACACAAATGACTTCACTGGCCTCCCATTGTGCATTTGTAGACGTTGCCCTCCTTTGCTGAAGGAACAGAGTACTCTTGCACAACCCAAGGGTACCAAGGAACCAGACCTACCTACAACCCCTTCATCCCAGACACCAAGGAACTAGAACTTCTTGCACAACCTCTGAGCACCTCACAGAGATAACTCTGTAGCTGACATCATTGAGTCTGCATGTAATCAAGGAATATTACAGACCCCTGCATTCCCTTAACTCATTAAACCCCTTTAAAAGTCTCTGAGGCAGTCAGAAACATGGAAGTTGGGCTTTGGACAATAGTCTGCATCTCCCTAAGTGGGCGGCCTCCTGAATAAAATTCATATTCCTTTCCAGTCAAAACTCATCTCTTGAGAGTTGGCCTTTGGAGCAACTGGCAGACAAACTTGGATTTCCAGTAACAAATTTGGCTAGCCCGCCAGGAGACCCAACATTCCAGTGCTGGGCAGCTAACGCAGTCAGCCCAGCAGCAGTCCAAGGCTTACTATCCACTCCCAGGCTAGTATTCTGATGGTCACCAGAGACAAGCTGGGCGAGGTAGTAGCCTAGAAAGGGAAACTGGGGAGCCTGACTCTGTAGTTGCAGAGACTGTTTTTGTCTTGGGGAAACTCCCTCTGATTCTCGAGTGGTGCCAGCTGCCAGTTGCACTTTTTGGTTTGAGTGGAAAGGAAAGGAGCTTTAAGGGAAGCCGAGGAGATTCTGGACTGGTTAAGAACGTCGGAGTGCACACTGACACAAGTTTCTCATTTGTGGCTTTTGGGAGAAAGTGAAAGGGACCTGAGTAACAATCACTGCATTTGGAATTTGGAAAAGATCTGCTTTGGTGTGTGAGTTGTGTTGTGTTCAGTTTGTGTATGATGGGAAGTCCTATCTCTGTCTCCCACAACAGCCTGTTGGGCCACATTTTGAATGAATGGAAAGAATATAGCCAGAAGGCCAGGACTAAGTAAAGGATGATTTTTTTTTTTTTTTATTAAAACACCAGCTGGCCTATGGATATCGGTGAAGCCCCCTAGCTTAGGAAAAAAAAAATGCTCATAGCTTCACCCAGTCATAATTTGGTTTGTTTTGTCTTCTTTCTGAACTTTTGCCTAGGAAGACGAGGTATACTCCTCTGTTTCCAAAGCAAATCCACTTGAACATACTTTGAAGAGAGGGTACAGAGGGCTAAAATGCAATCAGAGAAAAAGCCTGTTTTGCAAAGAGAAGAGACAGGAGACAGAGATAAAGGAATGTTAGTTCAAACTTTAAATCCGCCTCCAGCCTTCTTGGCAGCACGCCTGCCCCCCTCCACCACCATCTCCCCCTTCTGTCTCTGAGCCACCATGGGCTAGGTTCACATAACCAACTCCTATGCTATCCCTGGTGCCCTCAGGCACATTGGCTCCTGCTCCTCCCTCCCTCACTATTGAAGAGCAAAAAGCACCTCAAATTGTTAGGCCACCTCCTTATGCAATTCAAAGTGAAGCATCTCTAAATCAGCATGAAGGGGCCCAGGGCCCCCCCCCCCGGACTTAAACTGCCCACTTTGATTTCCCCACAGGTACCCCAAGTAAAACTGATAGTGGGGAACAAATTGGTTGACTTTTAGTGGACGCAGGTGCAATAGATTCAGTATTAAAGCTAACAAGTTCATTGGTGTAACTCAAATAGACATGTTTTTAGAGTTATCTATATTAAATATAAAACTTTTATTCAACCAAGGTTTGCTAAAGGTCAGAAAAGCTCATGTTATTTCTGTTGCAATTTGTCAGCAAAAGATGGCTTAAAATATGAGTTATTTTTGTCTCATAAAATTCACATGGGTAATTGTTAAGATAGCTATCAAAATCTTTGGTAACCTGAAACTTTGAAGTTTTGCTAAGTCATATAATAAACTTGGTTGCATTCATTGGGTATATAAGTCTTTCCCAAATAAGACAAAATACTGAACATTAATTAGTAAACATAAGAATTATTGCTTTTGACTTCTTATTGAAGAGTAACTAAAGATTCTTGGATCTGTTGGAAAACATGCTTTGTGCCTTATGGAAAGGTTATACCATGAAAAATTCATGTTCCTAAAAATTATGAAATGTTTTGCTATCTAAAGAATCCTGGTGTAAATTGGGGTGTCAGTTGGCTCAGCCAGTTAAGTGTCCAGCTTTAGCTCAGGTCATGGTCTTGCAGTCCATGAGTTTGAGTCCCACGTCAAGTGTCAAGCTCTGTGCCAACAGCTCAGAGCCTGGAGCTTGCTGCAGACTCTGTGTCTCCCTCTCTCTCTGAGTCTCCCCCACTTATACTCTGTCTCTCTCTCTCAAAAATAAAATAAAAACATAAAAAAATTAAAATCAATTAAAAAATAATAAAGAATCCTAGTGTAATAGACAGTTTACAATTGGTTATTCATAATTTTCACTGGAGATTAAGGTTTCTAAGAGTTAAAATTCTGTTAAATATAATTAAGCCTGATGGAAATAATAAGGAAAGCAACTCTGTATGTGGGAAAGTAGGAGATGTGTAGAAAGGTAGAAGAAATGAGAATAACATTTTTGTTGAAGGAAAAGACGGTAATTTTCTCCTAAAATGGAGACCAGTTCTATAGAGAGAAAAGGCTTAGGACAAAATCTGAATGCAAAAGAAGGTTGTAGAAGGTTTGTGAAGGGAAAGCTTTAGAAAAGAATTTTATGTGTGGTCAAGACTAAGTCAAAATGAATGTATTTTAAAAGTAAATCGGGATAAGATTACAATTCTACTTTACTCTCTGTTAAAAAGACAAATTTTTCTTGGATTGTTGGTTTATACTTGATAAGAGATTATAAACAAAGTTAATTCTTTTCTTTGTGCTGAAAACCTAAGTTGCTCTGTTTTGTCTTTATCGGGTCTTTGGTTACTTAAGAGAACTAAAATTTCTCAATATTAAAGCAGCCAAGTTTTGCTAATCACTATATAACCCTATGTATTTGCTTTTGGAATCTCTTACTGCCACCTTAAAGAAATAATTAAGTTTTAAGTTTTGTAAATGATCTGTGATCCTATTTAGGCATGTGCTTTATAACTTTCTAAGGTTTTTTAAGACAAAATTCCCAAGATTCGAATTCTAAATGAAATCATTTTGACTAATTGAGCTTGTTTATTTGGTATGCTAAAGTACATGGGAAGTATTGTCAAACAAATGATGATAAAATGGGTTATATTGTATGAGTAAATGCTTTAACCATTTTAGAAATTACATGCAATTCCTAATGTTTCTAATATGTCCTGGTATAAGGTCATCACTTGAATTATTGAAATGTTATGTGTCACAGAAATAACCATATTTCCTTATCAACTGCACTATAATGATCTCTTATCAGATCTTTAACCATGTCCATTTTTGAGTTTTTTGTCATTTACACTTCTTGTTCTGATGCTCTTACAAAATGTGTTTTGTCTTCAAGGAGATTCATGAAAAGAATTTTTGACAAAACAGGTTTCTGATACCTTTAAGATCATAAAACTAAGCTGAGTAAAAATTTCCAGAAATAATGAAAAATGCCATTCAAACAGAACAAGAATTAGTAGCATGAGACTGAATATATTAAGATGATGATAGTTTTTTGACTCTCATTTAAAACATTGCTGGTTCTCTAATGTTTGCTCTTCCATATTTAAGAAAACTTTTTCTTAAGATATCTATGACTTACAGAAATATGAGGAGACATTCTTTTGTGAACAAATTGAAGCATTTAACTTTTCTCCCTACCTGAACCCTCCCCCAAATTCAGAAGATTTCAATGGATATTCTTTCTTTCATGGCAATTATGATTGTTTGCATAACTTCAATGAGACTATGATCTTCTTGTAACAGGACTCCATTGGAAACTTTATTACCAAGGCTTTGACTGGAATTCATTTTTGAGAGGGACATGCATAGACTCAGATATGACTAGACAGCTTTAAGGAACAAAGGTTAAGGTTGACTTTATGGATCCAATAAAGACCCTTGATTGGCCTGATACCTTGCTTACAGAGTTCCCAGCAACCTTACCAGGTGAGCAAAGAATGTCACTTCCTCGCAGGGAAGGAAACCTCAAAATATTCTGGAAAGCTCAAGAAGAATTCACCCAAATCTACAGGTATTGCAGGCATGTCTTGTGGCAAATATTTGGCTTGGCTTCTGGCCTTGAGAGTTTATTAAAATTTCCATCTACAGATTCCTTATAAAAAGTTCCAGCAAAGCAAATTTTAAAGAATCTATATGGTCTAGAACTATTCTTGATGAGCTTATGCAAAAACTAGGCCAAGTTTGTTAAAATTGGACTGTTTTTCAAATGAATTAGTCTCAATTTGGCTATCTTTGGGAATGAGGGTGATGTTAGAGAGGAAAATTATGTTTCAATAACACACCTTTATGGATGTTAAATTCTAGTCATGATTAATTATCTTTGAACGTTTGTTCCTTGCCTAAACTAGACAACTTAAAGTAAACTTCAAGAAATTGACACAATTGCTCACATACAAACAATCTTTATGCTTGTTACTCTGTGGGGATAATATAGGACCCCTTTGGCATATGATTAGTGAACAGCTGAACAATGGGATGAACTCCCTGACAATTCTGTAACTCACTTTTCACCTTGACCAATTCTATGTGGCCAGGATGAAAAAGTCACATCTTAAAAGTCAGAGTGTACCCCACTCCATGGAGTTAGTTATGGAGTTGTGGAAATAGTAGATGGTCCCACTTTTCTATGATTGGATTGGATGATGCACTTGGGAGCATCCATATGCCCAGAAGTCTTCTCCCACTTCCCAGACATTCCTCCTAATTAGAATATTGTTTAGGGTAGACATCAAACAAAAATGGCTTCTTGGTGGTTTTATCCCTTAGTCATATTTGTCTGGGAACCACCTCTACTGATGTAAAATTGCAAGTAGAAGCTTTAGCTGAGCATACAGCAGCCTCCTTTAACCAAACCTGACACTCATTCACCCACAAATTGGAAAGGTGGCTCTCCAAAACTGAATGGCCCTTGATATTCTGACCGTAGCTCAGAGGAACCTGTACTCTCATTGAAACACAGTGCTGGATGTGTTCCAAATTAACTGAAAAAATGTAACTGAAGTCATAAAAAGTCTAGGCAAACACATCATAGCTCTAGATACCCTAGCTATAGATTCTTTTAGCAGTTGGAAAAATTCAATACCTTCCACATGGAAATATACTCTGTTAAACATGGCTATATTTCTTGTTCTCCTTCTCTTTGGTTGTTGTTTGACTTTTTGCATCTGTCAAGCAGGAGCTCATGCTATTCGGACTGGCTTGGAGATGCCCTCACTGTCCCCCTCAGTGCAAATGTCGGAAACAAGATTCTCCCGCTCTGTAAAAGTCTTCCACTCCAAAATCCCTGTATTATCCCCGATCAGCAGGAAGTAGCTATCGAAGATGGACCTTGACCATAATCTCGTAGACACGGAAAGATGAAATTGACAGTGGGGATTTGTAACAGCATTCTAGCTGGTCTTAAGGGTTAACTTGCTTCAAGTCAACACACTCCTTGCTGGCTGACTTAAGGCCCCTGATCTGTAACTGAACTAATTTACTTTGTTTGAGATTTGCAGACCACTGGCCTTGGGGAATAAAATACCAGAATGTCCCCAGGCCAGAGGAGCAAGCAAGTCTATTTGAAGCCCACTTAGCTTTCTGAGTAGCTCAGCAGTCTTACAGCAAAATCATTTTCTTTTTTAAGATCACACAAATTATTGACCTCCCTTTGTGCATCTGTAGACCTTGCCCTCCTTTGCAGAAAGAACAGAATAATCCTGTACAACCCCTGGGTACAAGGAAACAGACCTTGCAACCTTCCCCTCCCCCATCTTGGGCAACAAGGAACTAGAACTTCTAGTACAGCTTCTGAGAACCACAGAGAGATAATTCTGTAGCTGACATCATTGGGTCTACATGTAATCAAGACATGTCACAGACCCCTGCACTCCGTTAGCTGATTAAACCCCTTTAAAAATCTCTGGGACAGGAAGAAACCTGGGAGTTGGGCTTTGGACCAGAGTCTGCCTTCTCCCCAGGTGGCCAGCCTCCTGAATAAAGCTCATATTCCTTTCCAACCAAAACTCTTGAGGCACATGGGTGGCTCAATAGGTTGAGTGTCTGACTTTTGATTTTGGCTCAGGTCATGATCCCAGGGTTGTAGGATCGAGCCCCACATCAGGCTTGGGAAGGAAAATGGAGCCTGCTCATGATTTTCTCTCTCTCTCCCTCAGCCTCTTCCTCATGCTGGTGCGCTCTCTCTCTCTCTCTCTCTCTCTCTCAAATAAAACAAACAAACAAATAAAACTCATCTCTTGAGTATTGGCCTGTGAAGCACCTGGCAGCCCAAGTTAGGTTTTGGTAAGTTGGTAACAAATTTGGTAACAAATGGAAAAAAAAAAGGAACAGATGGTAGGGGCAGCAATTTAGAAGCAAAAGAAAGGGGAACAGTTATCTAACACTTGTTAGTACTTTCAAAAGGAAGGGAACCTATAGGTAGTGGTGGCCCAGCAGAGCCTGAAAGGCAAGGATAACTGGCTCTGCTTCTCCTTATCTACTCCCCGCTTCCAGCCTTTACCCTGGAAGCCCTTCTACAGTCCCAATGCCATGGATTCCTGGCATGAATTGCCCATGGCCATTTAGACTAAGCTGTTGTATTACATCTAGTACTATGCACTCACTTTGGCATCCATGCTGACGCCTGTGTTGTCAGGTAATTGCCATGGGGGAGAATATCAGTGGAGGATGGGCAGGAGGGAAGAAGAGAGGTCAGGTCATCACTGGGCAACTTCCAATCATGGGTGCAGACTGAAGCCAGTAATGTTGCCAGGCAATAAATCCCAGCATTCCCTTCATTCCATTCCTTAAGAAGTTCAGATGGTGTGCAAAGAGGTTTTTTTTTAATGTTATTGTTATAAATTATTATAATTTATTATTATTATAATAACCAAGCATACCATTTTCTTCCCTTTCTCCTTCTCCAAAGTAGCATAGTTCTTTTTTGTTTTTGTTTTGTTTTGTTTTGTTTTGTTTTGAGAGAGAGAGTGCAAGTGAGCAAAGGGCAGAGAGAGAGAGAAAGAGAAGTGGGACTCACCTGATGTGAGACTTGAACTCAGGAACCATGAGATCATGACCTGAGCTGAAGTCAGATGCTTAACAAATGAGCCACCCAGGCAACCAGCATAGTTCTTTTCTAAAGTCAAGGGTCAGATGAACAGCTCTGAAGAAATTCACCAACTCTCCATGCTTTCAGTCTGTTGCCCCCTACTAAAAGTGGGAAAATAGTCAAAAGGAACATTCTCCATGAGGGTGGGAATGTAGGGAAGGTGTCGGAATGCCTTTCTTTTTCTCTCCTGTAGACCTTTAGGACAGAAAGGTACAGCTATTGAGTCACGATTCAGCGGGGGCTGTCATTAGTGGCAGACCACACAGCCAGGCGCCACAGTTTGCCACTAGCTTCCAGCCTCCTGTTCCAGCTGCCAGGAAGTGGAGGGGTGGTGGAGAGGCTGACTCAATGGAGCAGAGCCAGGGAGAGTGATAGGCTGCCAGGTTCCTCTCTGCTGTGAAGAGCCAGCCTGCAGCTGGGCCAATCAAACAGCTCTGCACATGGCCTGCAGAAACTTCAATGTAATTTTCAAGGTGGCGGAAACTGTAGAGCCCCTAAAAGAATAACATGGCATGTCAAGGGTCCCTGATAACTTATCTTATTGTTGGCTTTTGAAAAAGGAACCACCAAGCATGCATGCTGAAAACTGAAATAATAATAGCCAGAGATGATGAAATAATAATTATTAATCATGCTCAGCACACCTCGGAGTGATGTAAACAATATGTTGCCAAACCACATGACCTTTGCCATGAGAGATAATGTGAGTTTTCTTGTTCTTAAACTTTCCAAGTTAAAAAACACTGTGCTTATGTCTCACCCCAGCCCTGGGAGTCTGGCAGGGCAGGGATTATTAACCTTTTTACGAAGATTAAGGACCTGAGATCAAGAGAATCCATAAAAGTGTAATTGTTCTCTGACCACCAGTTCATTCATTGCTCTTTCTACTTAACCACACAATCCTACGGATCATCTTCCAAATAAAGTTGGCTGCAGAAGGGAAGAATTATTTCTCAGTGTGGCATTTTCTAAAGAACTATCAGCAAGGCATAGGTTAAAGCTATTTGTGGTTTTGATGGGTCCAGGTCACTATCTTCCCTGTTTTCTACGCTGAGGCAATGTCTCAGTTTGGGCTGGAGCTCCCAACATTGGATCACATTTTCCAACGTGATCATCGAATGTCTGTGTGATCTTAGACTTTAGATTCCCTAAGTAGAAAATGAAAGGTTCAGGAAATTTTTCTTTTCCTTATCTCCCTTCCCCTACCTTGTGTTTCTTCAGAGGTTCTCCAACAGCTCTCTTGGTAAGGGCCATTGAGCAAGAGACAGGAGCAGAGGCGTGTTAGACCCCAACCCACTGCAGCTAGTGTAGCCCTATACTTATCTGTCAATTGTGCAAGTCTTTCCAGTCAAGTTTTATCTGGGGTACTCCCATCTCAAACATAAAAGGTTTGGAAATGACAGGGGCAGACGCTTTCTAAATTCCTTCTGGCTTTTGCTATCCTAGAATCATAGAGCCCCTACCAACATTTTAGGTTTTGCTTGTAGTGTGCAACTCTTTCAGGATAAAATCTCGGTAGCTTGATCAAAATACGTGAGGGAAAAAACATCCCAAGCCTTTTAACAAGCTGTCTCAGAACATGGCGGCTGAAGGGCATTGCATTTGATTCCTCATTTCCTTCCCTGAATCCTTTCCATAGGCCAAGTCTGCAGCCAAAGAAGCAGAGAATGGGGAGCTGCTATCTTTGCCTCTGTTTGAGGGGGCATGTGCTCTCTTTCCTCAAAAGACTCATTTCTAAAGTGTGATTAATACCTACCTATAATATCATTGCAAATAGTAAATGGAATAAAATAGTAAATGTGCTTAGCACAACCCCTAGCACGTTTTGGTGCTTACAGAGTGTTAGCTTTCTCCCCACTCATTTCTCTGACTTAATGCATCCTAAGATCTTCACCAACATGTTAGTTATGCTAATCTTTTTTTTTCTTTTGAGATAATACACCATCTTAATCAGCAATGAATGCTTCCTCCTGAAGATGTGATCAAGTGTTACAAACTCATATGACTATAAAGACCAGGTAAGTAATGTAAACTAATAAAATGCCCCAACTGCAAGGTAATATATAGTGATTTAGACTGTGGCTACTTAGTTGTTTTATCCGGGTGAATTTTGCCATTAGATCCAGTGAGTTCAGAGAGTCTGGATTTCTACATTTTCATTGGAAATTACCCATTTTATTTTAGTTTATTTACTATTTAAACAAATTTTTTAATGTTTATTTATTTTTGAGAGACAGAGAGCATGAGCATGGAAGGGGCAGAAAGAGGGGGAGACACAGAATCTGAAGCAGGCTCCAGGCTCTGAGCTGTCAGCACAGAGTCCAATAAGGGGCTTGAACTCACAAGCCATGAGATCATGACCTGAAGTTGGATGCTTAACTGACTGAGCCATCCAGGGGCCCCAGAAATTACCCATTTTAGATGTTAGTTTATTTTCTTTAAATCAAAACACCTCTATGAGGTGACCTTGGCAAGCTTACTCAGTGTTCATGATAGTCATTTGGGACTTGGGGAGCTAAGTGGGAAGATTCTGAATTTATGTAAGTTTCTAATTTATACTTATATAATATTGTACTTGAGGTTCCTGGATTACTGAATCAATATAAGAGCTAAGACTGACCCTGAACTTTTCTTCTCATCCACTCTTGTCCTCCATTCTCCAAGTGACAGCTAATTTAAATGGAGATGTTTCAAGGCCTGGATTGAAGGGTCAAGTCGATAGGAATAGAAAGGAGTCATGGTATTGACTTTGAATGGGTCATTTTCTAATAAGTTATGCAGTCCAAAAGTGAAGTGAGTTGTCCAAAGATACCCAGTTTAAGTGGGGGTGATAGAGTTGTTAGTTGTGCACATGTTAATTTTGGGGTTTTGGTATTCCAGAATTCAGAGTTTAGGATTATGCCACTTATTTGATCCAAGTGTCCATGTGCTATCTGGTACTAGATCCCTGTTGCCTAGACAACCTGTAAGGTCATCCAGGGAAAGAGTCCTCAAAACTTAAAGTGAGTAAGACTCACTTAGGAGGCATATTTTTTCTTTGTAGCTTTTAAACTTATTTCTCCTTTTATAAAATTTGTAATTATAAATCTGTTTTTGAAAGAAGCAAAAATATAAAGGAACAGGGAAATACTTTGTCTACATGCAATTACCCAGACATAGCTATTATTTTGTCATATTCCCTTTTGAAAGGAATCCTGCTGAAATAAACATAAATAGTTTTATATGAACGTATTTTGAATATATGAAATTTCTGGTAAATAAAAGTAAATTACTATTTATTCTGCTTATTAATTTTCACTCATATATTATTATTCTCATTTTCTCTTGATTCTTTCATCCCTTTAGGGGTGTTATTAACCCTGACTGACGTTAGAATCAACAGAGAAGATTTTGGAAAAAATATTTATGTCCAGGCCTGAGGCCCAGGTCAGATACAGCAGGATCTGGAAAACGATGGGGCATTAAAAAAATATTTTCATGTTGAAATAAATTTAGGCTTTGAGAAGAGTCACAAAAATGGCACAGGGAGTTCTTATAACACCTTTACCCAAGGTTAATGTCTTATGTAAATGTAGTAGTTATCAAACCTAAGAAGTCAACATTGGCTAAATACTACTTAACTTACAGACTCCATTTGAAAATCATTAGTTTTTCCACTAATGTGACTGTTCATTCTCTAATATCTAATGCAGTATTCCACATCACATTTAGTAGTTACATCTTCTATTACTCTTCTCCAACCTATGACACTTTCTCAGTCTTTACTTGTCTTTCATGGCTTTTATACTTTTGAAGAATTCTGTCAGGTATTTTGGAAAATGTTCTTCAATTTGGAATCTTCTGATATTTCCCAAGATTAGATTGGTGGGCAAAAATACCACAGAGGTAATGTGCCCTTCTTAGTGTATCAATATATTTTATTAAAGGTTATGGCACCATTGATAACTTGGTTAAGGAGGTGTCTGCCAGATTTGTACACTGGAAATTGTCATTTCTTTTCCTGATACTTAATAAACATCTGGGATGAGATATATTGAGACTATTCAAATATCATGATTTTCCTTAAACTTTAACCTACTGATTTTAGTATTCCATGGACCTTGCTTGCCTGAAGCAATTGTCACTGTGATATTCTAATGTTTTTTTTTTTTTTCTCTTTCCATCTTTGATTCTAAATTTATTAATGGGAATTCTTCTGTAAGAAAGAACTGTAATACCTCTTCTCCCTCTTGTATTAATTTCATCATTTGTTTATATAAGCACAGAATCATGAATATTTTTTTTTATTTTTTGTGTTCTAACCTAATACATTAGCTATTTATTGTATTGCTCAAAGTGTTGCAGGTTTGACCATTGTCAGCTCTTTCAGGGTTGGCTCTGAAAATACTTTTCAACACTGCTTTATCTCTCTCTCTCTATTTTTCTGGCATTGCATAATTTTATAAAAGTGTGATGTATATATTAAGGTCATCTTTTTTGCATATGAGAGTTTGCTTTTAATTCTATCAGTTTTTACTTCATATATTTTAAAACTTTGTTGGTTGAGATAATTTCACATTTGTTATTATTATATTTCCTTAGAGAATTGACCCTGTGTTAGGAAGCAATATCCCTGTTTAACCTTGATATGTTCTTTATTCTGAAGTCAAATTTGTCTCTTATTAACATATCTCCCCTAGCTTTCTTTTAATTAGCGTTAGCATCCCTTTACTTTAAATCTATGTTTTTATGATAAAGGGATTTTCTCAGTAAATATATTTACTTGTTAAATATATATATATATGTATATATATATATATATATTTACTTGTTAAATATATATAAAAATATATAGTGTTGCTTTGTTATTCAATCTGATAATCACTTTAAAAATTGTTTTAATGTTTATTTTTGAGACAGAGAGTGAGCAGGGTAGGGGCAGAGAGAGAGGGAGACAATCCGAAGCAGGCTCCAGGCTCTGAGCTGTCAGGACAGAGCCCAACGCAGGGCTTGAACCCATGAACCATGAGATCCTGACCTGAGCCGAAGTCGGACGCCCAGCCGACTGAGCCACCCAGGCACCCCTTGTTAGGTTAGGTATTTTATATTTGTTTCCTGTGTTCTTTCTTTTCTTCTCTCTTACACCTTCTCTTGGATTAGTTGAGCATATTTTTTATTCCATTTTATTTCCTTTATTGCTTATTACTTCTATCTTTTTTGTTAAGTTTTGTTAGTGGTTGTTCTAAGGATTACTATACATATTTAATTAATCAGTCTACCTTCAAATAACACTATACTGGTCACTTGTTTTGTAAGTCTTTGTGCCATTGTTTCCATATGCCAGAAACACAAAATAGATTGCTACAATCTTTGCCTTTTATTTTTCATATGCTATAAACACAAGCTTGCTACAATTTTTGCTTTCAGTGCTCAGTTATATTTTGAAGTAATCAAAAAGTAGAAAAAATAAAATGTTATACTACATTTATTTAATTTTCAGTTTTCTTTATCTTTTTGTATAGTTCTGAGTTTCTGTCTGGTATCATAATCTTTCTGCTTGAATAAATTCCTTTTTTTATATCTTGTAGATTATGTCTACTAGCTATAAATTCCCAGAGTACTGTTTATTTCTAAAGAAAGTATTTCTTCTTCACTCTTATAAAATAAGTTTGTTTGGCATGGAATTATAATTTGACAGATTTATTTTTCTTTGACCCTTCAAAGACGTCACTTTCTTGTTTTCTGCATGATTTCTGAAAAAAAATGTCTCAATCTAATCATTGTTTCTCTTTGTGTAATTTATCTTTTTTCTCTGGATATCATCCAAACTTCTCTCTCTTTTTTTCCCCAGCCATTTAAGCACAATATGCTAGGGCTGTGTGTGTGTGTGTGTGTGTGTGTGTGTGTGTGTGTGTGTGTATTTGGTGTTAATGTTCCTTGCTTGCTATGCCTCACAAAGGATCTACTTGTTACTTGTTATTTGATATGTGCAAGCATGGAAGAGGGTGGGGTCATTCTCTGCCATGATTAAGCCTCTTCCTTAGCCAGGCATTGCATCCCTGGGAGGTGAAAGTGTGGTCTTCTCAGTGTTCCTAGCCATCTCCTTGCACAGTCCTGAGCCCAGCATGCATTTAGTCCTCATTACAGCCACACATGTCGATTAGAATAGTCGCGAGTAATTTCTTCTTGGCAGAAATCCCCATTCTATTTAGTATCAGGGCTTTGCAATTATATTTGTAAGTTACGAAATACATAGTAGGTATTCAGCAAATGATGGCGCTTTTCCTCTCATTTCCACTTAAGGTGTTATACTTAGGAGATATTTTCAAGAGGAAATGGGTATCTTGGCAAGGGACAGATTTTCTTCACTTGCTAATATTGTTTTCAACCTAGGCAGACTGTGGAGTCCCTTTGATTTGTAATTCAATAATTACTTATTTACAGACTCAGCAATTGACAAGGTCACCTTGACCTTCCTTGAAACAAACTGTCCTGTCAGCCCACTGAGCTCTAGCTGTTTAGCTAATGTGGTTTCTGGGGTTTGTGGGAATCTTGCCACTTTTATAAGATTATTCATGCTCCCTTTGCATTCAGGTACACAGCTAGCATAATTCACATGCATATTCTATAAACATTTTCTTCAAAGACTGAGACAAGATTTACTTTTCTGAATAAATAGCTTTATTTATTTAAATTGTTTTTTAGTAAAACTGGATTGTTAATGGGCAGATTTTTTTTAATTAACATTTCGAAAAATGGCATCTTCAACGTTAATTTATATATTTTATATAATTTGTTAATGTACAGAACGTTTATAAAATGGTTTTAGTATATATTTGAGGATTTTCCTGTTGTTTGCCTATTCATCAAGTTGATTTCCCCAGTCTAACGAGAGAACATTAAAGATTAATAGAAATGAATGCAATAACCTAATTGGAAAACAAACTCTTCCCATGTGGTCAGTTAATTCTTATCTTTCTCAGAATAATTGTATTCTGTTTATTATTGGAACAATGGATACTTTCATCAAGACCTACACTTCCAGTTGAAGGGCATTTAAAAAAATCAGAGAGATAGGAGATGAATCACACACATTCTTGTACTAATTTTTAAGGGCATGTTGTACGAGAAATTGTCCTTCTGGAAGTGCTATGTCTACTTCAAAATACTGAGGCACAGTGTGTGGCCATGTGAGCCAAGTGACTTGTGTACTCAGACAATGTGCATGTCTCCATCACCAATAACATGCTCCTTTAACTGCAGGCACGGCTGCGTCAAGGTCTTCCTGGAGCAAGATCTACTTCTTTATGTCAGATTGTTATTTGATGTCTCTGCTCTTATTTTGTCCTCGGGAGACTGTGTCTCTCATCTTTCAAAGAGATAAGCTATTTTGGTGCGCTTTGATTTTTCCGGGGGTTTTTGAATGCATCAATCCATTGTCTCTTCTCCTATATAATCATTCCCTTCATCTCTCTTGTTGCTACCCCAATGCCTACCCGATTCACACATCTTCCCTATTATTCCCACAGTCCCCCATGCACCCTTCCTGGCCATGCTTCCCACTATATATGTCGCCTTTTGTGGATTTTTCCCTATTCACAAAAGATGAAGTCTAACTACATCTACTTCCTCACTACCTAAACTACGAGTTTACAGAGTCACGAATTCTACCAAACTTGTTAAGTCCAATAAGTGATCCCAAAACTCTTCTTCCCCACTTCTCCTTTTCCAGAGAAAATCACTTTCAATTCTTTTTATGTTCACTTTCATATCTGAAATACCATACTATCTCCAAATACAATGATTGCGTCATTACTTCTTGATTGTTTTTTTTTCAGACTTGAACATTATCTATTCACTCCCCACCATGAAAGAGTCTAACAATATGTGCAAACCTCCATCTCTTCATACTCCCAATAGAGAGCTATTATAATTTTGGTTAGATTTATTTTCAGTCTCAGAAATTGTTGTTGAATGATTTTGTTGTTTCTTGGCTCTACTTTTTCCATATTTGGACTACCTTTTTGAGGTACCTTCAGGCTTACAAAGATTCTATTGAGTTTCACATTTTTCTTCTCATTTTAATTTCTATAGAATATTTTTGTTTATTTTCTGAGCGATTCTTTTTAATAATATTCTAGAGTTTTTGGTGAATCAAATATATCATCTTATTTTTTTAAAAGTATAGATTATGCTTAAAAAAGTTTTTTTCCTCTTCATGGTCTCAGCTTTCTCCAAGTTGTTTTGTTCAATCTACTATTTTGGACTCCCTTTTCTGTGTGAGAGACTTTCCTCAGGAATCTGTTGATCTGACTATATCTTCATATTTGAGATTGTTATGAGCTAAAAGTTTGATTAGCATCTCTGAGCTTGAAGATGGGGGTTAATTGGCTATTTTTCCATAACATGATTGGACTAATTAATTTGTTAGGAAATCCCAGATGTCCAAATATTCAGGTTTTTCTTTGTTGGGGGAGTCAGACTCCATGACAGGACCCTTCCCATCTCAAGTCTGGGTAGGAAAGACCTCAGTGCTGGTATTTGGGGGAGTGGGAAAAGAAGACTGTGAGATCAGCATTTTATATGCACCAAATTATTTGAACCCCTGTTTTCATAAGCTATATCAGCCCTCACTGTCCTTGGAGTGCCTTAGTCCAGACATCCTCCTCAGTGGTCAACTTGGTTAAGCTAGGAAATGCATTTACCAGAATGTCTTTCCTTGAACTGTTCTAGGTTAGTTTTGGCCAAAAATAAACTTTAATAAGACTAACAAGGAAGAAATGAAGCATCACTTAACATACTCTGAAGCTCTTTTTGTGTATGCCATACTGAGCAGAGAGGACCCCACAGGAAGCTAGAGGCTTCCATGAAGATTCACAGGGGTGGTAGCTACCTAGAAGTAATGACTTGCCATAGACCTTTCCATCAGCTTCCTCTTAGATGTTGGACATGCTTGGCTTCTCAGATTGACAGATGATTTCTCTGGTTCTCCAGCTCCTCTCACCCACGGTTGTGCAAAATCTACTCTCCATTAACACACACCTGATTGATCACAATCCCTTCTGCTCCCCCATCTGAACCTTGACTGATAAACCTTCAGTTTTATCTTCCTCAGTGGATAAAACTGCCTGCCATCTTCTGCTCAGAGGTGTACCAGCTGTAAGCTGTCTTAGGCACAATTGGATTCCTAGATGGAACTCACATGATTTGAGAGGGGATTGCCCCCCACCCTTCATCATACTTCACTTTACCACCACTTTCAGAGTTCCTGGTGCTGTGGTTCCTCAAGTTAGTTCCTGGCTCCTCCCTCTGCAGTCTTGGGATTTAGCTCGCTCAGTGCAAGTAGTCTGTTGTCTCTATTCCACCTGCTTCCCAGCAACTACAATACTGCGACATTTAAAACACTGTCTCTGCACCCATCTCCCCATCTTTATAGACCTATGACTTAAAGATTACCCGTTATTTCAGTGGGGTTTCTGAAGAGAGTGAATCAGATAACCTGCATTCAAACTATCTTTACTGAAACAATTCTGTTTACTTCTGAAACTTTATAATCTGGCTACTAGCTCTCAATTCTACTATTGTTCCTTCCTTATGAATAGCCTAGTTGTCAGATCAAAAGCCATCTTTCCCAGTCCTTGTTGCCCTTTATTTTTTCAACAATATTTTATATGACTGATCCTCCTGCTTATGTATTTACTTTGCTGCCTTCCTCTCCTCTTCTTCCTCCCTCCTTTCCTTTTACTATGTCTTCACCACCACCACCATTTATGGAGCATCAATATTTGCCTGATTTTTAGTTGATCATTACCCTTTCCATACAGAGGATGGAGGAAACTGACACCACAAGTTTGGAGAGTAGAAAAATACTTTAAATTACAGTGTGCCCTCATTGATAGTATCAGAAGAATCCCTCCCACTCACGGATGAAATGACAGGCTGTAAATTACCTCATGCTATTAGGGCCTAAAGCAGATAGGAAATCAGTCTGCATGAATGCTTCCTTCTAAGGGGGCCTGGCTGTCCATTATTTCAGGGTTCTTATTCTCTGCAGAGCATCTGGTTAATAGCATGTGGGCTTTGGTTCTGCTAGGCTAAACACTGAACAGGAAAATGCAGTGAGGACATGGAGAAAGGTCCTTTTCCAATACACTGGAGACAAGTGTTCAGTCTGAGGGAGGAGATGGCCTTCTGTTTCTGTCACAAATCCTGAACTGAAGGACAAAAAGAGCAACAGTCCCTAAAGGAGTACCCACTACCTATTGTCACTATGTGGAACTTATAAAGAGACTGGAAATGTTTTATTGCAAATAAAATCCTAGGATGATTTTTTAAAATCATTTTTTAAAAACTTCATGTTACCTTTACGTAGGGAAACATAGATTGTTTCTTTAGGTTCACTTTAATTTAAAAAAGACTTAGCTATAGAAACAAAGAGTATGTCTGAAAGGGATTAGAGAAATTGAAATATGAATTTTTGGTGCATTAAAAGAAAAGGAAGCGGAGCCTGGGTGGCTCAGTTGGTTAAGCACCTGACTTCAGTTCAGGTCATGAACTCACAGTTCATGAGTTTGGGCCCCGCATCAAGTTCTGTGCTGACAGCTCAGAGCCTGGAGCCTGCTTCCGATTCTGTGTTTCCCTCTCTCTTTGCCCCTCCCCTGCTCACTCTCTGCTCTCTTTGTCTCTCTGTCTCTGTCTCTCTCTCTCAAAAATAGACAGTAAAAATTTTTTTTCTTAAAAAAAAGAAATAAAAGGAAGAATTTTTATATGAGAAAATTCAAGCAGTAGCAGCCACCATTTAAATTACAAGTATCAGTGAATCAGCAAGTGATTCAAAGTTCTCTATGTTGTGATACAACAACAGCTGATCTGGTTCATGTTCACCAATTTTTATTCTTCTCTTGATCCTTCCTGTCCTGATTTAGGTAATTTCCACATAAAACACTTGACCTTTCCAGACGAAAAAAAAACAAACAAATAGATGAAATAATGTTTCTTATAGTTTGGAAAAAACACTACTTGCTACAAAAAGATAGGACAACTGTCATTTATCTCCTTTATATTCCAAAACTAGACTTGGACATAGTAAATCCTCATTTTTATCTATTTTGTACTTGCAAATTTACCTACTCACTAAAAATTATTTGTAACCCCGAATCAATACTCAATGGCTCCTACATGGTCATTCTCTGACATATGCAGAACAACAAAAATTTTGAGTCATCCTATTTTCATGTTCCTAGATGAGACTGAACAGGGTTGCACTCTGCCTTCCTGTTTTCTCTGCCATATAGTAAACAAGTGTCCTTTCTTTGGTCTATTAGTGCCACATATTTCTCATTTTATGTTTTCTGTTTACGATTTCACTGTTTAAAATAGCCCCCCAGATGTCTGAGTGGCTCAGTCAGCTAAGCATCTGACTTTGGCTCAGGTCATGATCTCAGGATTCGTGGGTTAGAGCCCCGCGTAGGGCTCTGTGTTGACAGCTCGGAGCCTGGAGCCTGATTCAGATTCTCTATCTCCCTCTCTCTCTCTCTGCCCCTCCCCTGATTGTATTCTCTGTCAAAAATAAATAAATAAACATTAAAAAAATAAAATAGCCCCCAAGTGTAGCGCTGCAGTTTTGTCTAGTGTTCCTAAGTGTAAGAGGGTTGTGATGCACTTTAAAAAGAACACAGGTGTGTTAGATAAGCTTCACTGAAGATGTGGTTCATTCAGGCATGAGTTAGAGTCAGTGAGTTTAATATTACTAAAGCAGTGACATGTAATACACAAGATGTCTTTAAACAGAAACACATATACAACAAGGTTATGTATTGATTGGTTGACAAAAATGTGAGTGAGGCCCACAGGAAGCAAACTATATTTCCTCCAGAAGCAATGGTTCAGTATTTGCTAATTCAGTGTTTGCTGCAACTTTATAGAATATAAATACTGTGAATAATGAGAACTGACTGTATGTACATGAAGAGAGGGAGGTCAGGAAACTAATTTGATGCCCATAATATCTGTACTACACCAAGTAGTTTCCTGTAATGTATGTGTTTTGTTCTATACATTTTGCTCTATTCCTGAGTTCTCTCTATGGGTTAATTCAACATTCATTTTCCACCTCCCCAAACATCCTCCCAATAATCCAAAGTGCCTTTATGTGAAACTGGAAGGTTTTATCTTTTCTTTGTTGTTATATCCTCTTAATTTGAGAGTATTATTCTTTATTGAGCTTTGAAACACATACCTTAATCTTGCAAGAAGCTAGAGGATTATAGGAGACATTTTAGAGACTGTATGGCAAAGGAAAACATTGAGAAAGTTTCTTAAAACGGGTGCTAATCAGGGGGTGCCTGGGTTGCTCAGTTGGTTAAGTGTCAGACTTCAGCTCAGGTCTCTGTCTCATGGTTCTCTAGTTGGAGCTCAGCATCAGGCTCTCTGTTGTCAACACAGAGCCAGCTTCGGATCTTCTGTCTCCGTCTCTCTCTTTGTTCCTCCCCCAAGTGCACATGCACTCAGTCTATCTCTCTCTCAAAAAAATAAATAAACTTAAAAAAATGGGGGATAGTTCAATTTAAGGATAATTAAGAAGTAAGTGAGAATGAAAGGAGAAGGATTCCTAGCAAAGGGAACAACCCTGCAGTAGGAAAGGCACGTTTGGGATGGAGGTAATTGGTGTGACCCTGGTATAGGTGTCTGAGAGGACATGGGGCAGATTGGGTGGGAATGAAGGCAGAATTCACCATATTAAGAGGGTTGACACTGGGAGAGGAATTTTGTCTTCATAGAAAGTATACAAAGTGGGGACATTATACCTTCCCATTGGCTTCTTTGCTCATTTGTGTATTTCAGAATGTGCTCTCTTGTTATGTTGTGAAGGATGAACTAAGTATGCAGTTAGGAGGATGTTTTAATATTTTTAGTGTAAAATGCTGAGGGCCTTTGCCAGAGCAGTAACCATGTAAATGAAGAGGAGAGGCCTTAGAATTGAAAGTGTTAACAACTAACTGGGTACTGAAAGGAACTAAAAAAGAGGAGTCTAGAATGCCTCCCTAATTTTCATATCTTTATTGTAGTCCTTCCTCTCCTCAGCGTTTCTAGGTTTCATGAACAAATGTTGTCTAAGCAACTATTACATGCAAAGTACTGAGTAGAAACTGGGACTATTACAATGATTTAGACATGATTCTGCCCTCTTCTAAGAGGAGAGGGAGAGAGAGAGAGAGAGAGAGAGAGGGAGAGAGACACTAAGCAAATAAGTGATGTGAGTACCACACCAGTGAGCTGGGATTCTTCATTTGTCAGTTATAAAATTTAGATGATTTTGCATATAGGCATGTTGTAGGTCTAACATTTTAGATTCTTTTACTCCTTGCAAATCGATGAAGACTAGTGCAGTTGTTGCCAGTCCCTTATTTGTTGGTGAGGTATGGCCTTGAAAATACATTAAACCACAGAATGGTATGAGATCCTTAAGGAAAAGGATTATTGGATTGCCACCTGCGTATCTCATCTATTTTTAAGGACTACATAATTTGTGAGATTAATTGTAGTTTCCCAGTTGTGGTCATCAGATCAGGTCGTCAGACTATGTGGGAGTGAGAGAAGCAGTATTAATTGGTTAAAGGGAGAATTTAGCTAGCGATGTAATTAAAATGGCGGTCTAGGGGCTCAGTTGGTTGAGCGACCGACTTCAGCTCAGGTCATGATCTCACGACTTGTGAGTTCGAGCCCCGCGTCGGGCTCTGTGCTGACAGCTCAGAGCCTGGGGCCTGCTTCAGATTCTGTGTCTCCCTCTCTCTCTGCTCCTCCCCTACTCATGCTCTGTCTCTCTCTAAAATAAACATTAAAAATTTTTCTTTCTTTTAAAAATGGGGGTCTCAGTCTACTCTTATCATGGAGGCATAGTCTCTGGCACTGGATGGCTCCCAAATTTTGACAAGGAGTCTGGCTTTTGTACTCTGGCACCCACTAGTTATTTGAAGTGGGCTACCATTAAGGAGGGCTTGTGAGTTACGGGAGTTAAGCAGCTCCCTTAGAGTGAGACCGTCTGGTGAAGGAGAGAGCTGTGAACTGCTAGTTATCAACACAGCTCACACTAGCTATAATATTGCATGCCTGGACCCTGAAAGGGGACCTAAATGGGGAAACACAATATCTAATGAAAAATGCAAAGCTGGTTATGCCTACATAATGAAACCTTCACTGGCATATCCATTGTAATTTACCTATCGTTGGACATATATTCACCTCGTGTGCATTGCACCTTTGTACAGCCATAGTAATTATCCTCTCTGAATTGGTAATGAGGTATGTTTTTTCATTTGTCATTTTATCCTCAAGTAAATTCCTCTTCTGTTCTATCCTCTCATGCTTTTCTTCTCTAAATCTTTTGTTTTTCTCCTCTAAGGCTGATTTGTCCCCTTTTCCTCAGGAATGTGTCTTTCATTCATCTCTCTTTTTCAACATTTGCAATGATTTTACATGAGAGCTAATGTTTCATACAATTTTGGACAGAATCTAGAGGTGGCTCCCCTGGAGTTAAGGCACTCTGTAATTTTAGAGATGATATCTTGCTTATTTTTTTGTCTATTATATCTCCAGGGTCCATAGTGGCAATAATGTCCCCTCCATCATTTAATAATATAACAACTAAAGTGATAGGTGAGTATGTGAGCACCCTTCTGATTTTTTGTTACAATTAGGGGTGTCCATGTGACCAAACTTGTGCTTGTGCTATCCTAGTATAAGTAAGGTGTGCTTCTTTCTTCTGGTATATTTCTTCTAAGGTGCTTACCTTGGACTCTGTTTTCTCCTTTGTGATGGGTGAATAATGGTAATGAATTAAAGCACACTTGGAAATTTCCCACCAGTCTTGGATTGCTCACTTCTAAACCATAATACTAGAGACAAAATGATTTTTGTTATGAAAAGCTACTGTATTTTGGGATATATTTCTAGATCTTGAATTTTTAAACATTTCCTGAAAACAAAAACAAAAGTGGGATCTGGAAGCAGGATGCTATTATAAAAACTAAGATTACATGTGACATGCACAGAGTGGCAGATGGAAAACTCACAAATATTGTGAGTTGGAAACTGAAGAATGTTATTATGCTGTGGCAAAATGTCCAGTGAAACTGTTGTTGCCATAACTTGGGAGGCAGACCATGTGCTTCTGAGACTAACTCTGAGGAAATCAGCTGGTAAAAATCAGAATGATTCTGTGTGTTGGCCGCTGCTTATGCTGTGAGCAAGTGACTACCAGAAGGAAATGGACATAAACTTGCCCATGTGGAGGTGAACATCGAAGAGCCCTCTTAAAAATTTAGAGTGGCTAGAGAGTGAAAGTGATGGAAAGTCCAGAAATTTGGGACTTTTCAAAGTTAAAAAATCTATATCTGTGCCTGAAATAGCAAGAGACATTCACTGGAAGTGCATTTCCAGTGAAACCACAAGCCTCCCACAAGCCTCAGCAACACTTGAGCCCCTAGACCTTTACTGGCAAAAAGTGGGCTGTGAAAGCTGCCTGGTCCCCAAAGAAGGAATATTATCCAATGCGTCCTGCTTCAGATTTGGTCACACAGGATAACAGGCCAGGGTATCCTATAAGCAAGGGTTATGGTGAACAATGAATAAAGGAGTTATTCACAGAAGGCAGAAACCAGGGATGCCACACATGTGAACCAAGTAACCTACCCCACAGCCTACAGGGAGAGTCTTGATTTCTATATATCAGGCTTTTAAAACTGCTTTGGAACATGGACTACTCTGTATTTCCTGTTCTTTCCTTTTGCACATTTTATTACAGGCATACTATTCTTATTCTGTTACTATATACTAGGAGAGAGGAAAGAAGACACCTTGACTTTTAAGAGATAAATTTAGATATGAGGAAGAGGATGGCACTTTATGAAACCCTGGATTTGGGCTGGATGCAGTAATTCATGGATAATTACTTAGGTGGCCAGAATTGTTCACTGAGGAAAATTGTGAATGCCCCGAGCATACATTTTTCCAGGCTTTCTTTTAGAACCAGATGAGATACTCTGATTTTTAGCTAAGCTCATAAACATACAACAGACTGTGTTTCCTAGTCTTTCTTGCTGCCATTTGTGAACATGTGACCAAATTTTGGCCAATAGCATATAAGAATAATTGACATCTCCAACTTTCAAGTCATCTCCTTAAAGATGCTTCTGTTGGACTTCTTCATTGTCATTGACTATGAAAGAGCAAAATTGGTAGTTAATGTAAAGGTGTTATGCTTAGAATGCTATGCCTCCCAGTCTAGGGGCACTGACTCTTCATGAATCACTCTGGATGCTAGGTGAAAAATAGATTGTAAATTGGCAAAAATGGAAACATAGCAGTTTGGAGGTTTTTCTAGGAATTTGAACAAGAGATTAGATACTGGCTTGTACAAAAGTGGTAGTATTGGAGGTGATGGGAAGTGGTCACACTTTGGATACATTTTGAATTTAGAGCCAACAGAATTTCCTGATATGTTCTATATGGAGTGAAGAAATGGTGTTAAATATATTTTCTAAGATTTTGGTATAGCTAACTGGAAGGGTAAAATTTCCATCAACTGAGATATAGAAGACTGCAGAAAAATAAAAGAAAGCTCAGGAGTTCATGTTTGGACCTGGAAAGTTGGAGATGCCTATTAGGATTTTGGAAAGGCTGTTGGCAATATGAACTGGAAGCTCAGCAAGCAATCTGAACTGGGGACACACATTTGGAATTTGTCAGCAATTATTTTAAATTCATTTTCCCAATTTTTCATTAAATTTTTTTCTTTGAAAAATTTTTTTAGTGTTTACCTATTTTTGAAAGAGAGACAGAGACACAGCGTGAGTGCAGGAGGTGCAGAGAGAGAGGGAGACACAGAATCTGCAGCAGGCTCCAGGCTCTGAGTTGTCAGCACAGAGCCCAACTTGGGGCTCGAAGTCAAAACCCTGAGATCATGGCCTGAGCTGAAGTTGGATGCTTAACCAACTGAGCCACCCAGGCACACCTTAAAATTTTTTTCTAATATACAGAAAAGTTGTTGTGGACATTAAGACAATTCATCCCTAAGTACTTCAAATTGAATTTTCTAAATGGAAATAAATGGAAATAAAACACATTAGCGATGTCACACATAAAAGAACATACATTTCCTAAATATTACTTACTATCAAAGCCATATTCATTTTTCCATCTATCCTATACATTTCAATTACCTTCTCTTTCTCCAAATTAGAATATGGTCAAGGTTCAAACATTGCACATGGTTATGTTTTTTTTTTTTTAATTTTTTTTAAAGTTTATTTATTTATTTTTTTTGAGAGAGACAGAGGTAGTACAAATGGGGGGAGGGACAGAGAGGGAGGGAGAGAGAGAGAGAATCCCAAAAAGATCCATGCTGCCAGTGCAGAGCCTACATGGGGCTTGAACTCACAAAACTGTGAGATCATGACCTGAGCTGAAACTAAGAGTAGGATGCTTAACTGACTGAGCTATGAGGTGCCCCTATGTCTTTTAATTAAGAAGAGTGCCTTCACATTTTTGTCACATTGACTTTTCAAAGTTACCAGATCAATTTTCTTATAGACTATCTCACATTTCATACTCATCTTTTTTTTTTTTTAATTATGTCATTACCTTGTTATATATATTTTCAGTAAACTGAAAGTGAGGTCTTAATTCTGTTTGGGGTAAGCACATTAGGCAAGATAGCTTCATTGATGGGGTTGTGTACTTTATATTGTATCATAATTAGAAAGCAAATAATTCAGTTGTTCCCACCACTAGTGATGCTAAACTTAATCATTCCTCTAAGGGAGTGATAAACAGATATTTACATTGTAAAGACACACACACACACACACACACACACACACACACACACACACACCATAAAAGCCTGTCTGTGTGTGCATGCACACATGTGCACAGGAGGGATGATTTTTTGCACTGTGTAAATTCCTTTCTTCAACAACATTTGCTAATTGTTGTAGCAATTAATGATCCTTGCCTGAATCAATTATTTGACCATGGATTACAAAACTGAGATTTTAACATTGTAACATTATATTTAATATAGATTTGCTAGTATTCTTCTATAAAGAACTCTTGTCATCAAATGAGAAAGAACTTATTTCTTCATATAAAGATAAGGCAAATGTTTTTACTTTAATTACCATTTTTCATTAAATCTTGGTAAAATAGTCTTCTTCCATGATGGCAAATCAGTTCCTTTTCCTCTTCTTTTTTCCAGTGTTCACTTAAAATTTCTCTATTCACTCCTGATATTTATTTACTCAATATTTTATAACTAATTAAAAGTAGTGATTTTTTAATATTAAACTTGACCCTTCAGGCTGGTTTCTATATCCCTTTCTTACATACCAATTAATATTGGACATTCCCTATCTTTTTGGCAAAATAAGATGTCCCAGGGGTGTCTGGGGGGCTCAGTTGGTTAAGTGTCCAATTTCGGCTCAGGTCATGATCTCATGGTTCGTGAGTTGGAGTCCTGCGTCGGGCTCTGTGCTGACAGCTCAGAGCCTGGGGCCTGCTTCGGATTCTGTGTCTCCCTCTCTCTTTCCCTCCCCTGCTCTCACTCTGTCTCTCTCTCTCTCTCTCTCTCAAAAATAAAGTTTAAAAAAAATGTCCCAGCATTATCTGAATGTTGTCAGAGAAGACACCTTTCTTCAAGAATCCCCGGTCCCTTTACATAGACAATGGGATTTGGAAACCAAGATCTGCCTTTAAGTAGACTCATTGCTGCTGACGTCTTTGTTTCTAGGTTCTTTCAGTGGATTCAATTATATATTTTTTATTTTAACATTTATTTACTTTTGAGAGACAGAGCATGAGCAGGGGAAGGGAGAGAGTGGGGGGGGGGAGACACAGAATCTGAAGCAGGCTCCAGGCTCTGAGCTGACAGGCTGACAGCAGTGAGCCTGATGTGGGGCTCGAACCCACGAACCATGAGATCATGACCTGAGCCAAAGTTGGCTGCTTAACCAACTCAGCCACCCAGGCACCCTAAAAAATATATTTTAAAGATAATGAGTATTAACTTGATATATGCCATTCTAACTCAATGTTATAAGGGACTCTTTTAACTTTTGTTGAGTTTTCATAAAGCTGCTTACAACCTACAATATTTTTGGAAAATAGAACTTGCACCAATTCCACCTATTCAAATATAGAGTTATCTTAAATTTCCAATCCAGAGGTGCCTGGGTGGCTCAGTCCATTAAGTGTCTGACTTTGGCTCAGATCATGATCTCACAGTTCATGAGTTTGGGCTCTGTGCTGACAGCTCAGAGCCTGGAGCCTGCTTTGGATTCTGTGTCTCCCTTTCTTCCTGCTCCTCCCCCACTCATGCTCTATCCCTCTCTCTCAAAATAAATAAACGTTAAAAAAAAACTCTTCCAAGCCAAATTTGCCAGTGCTTCCTTATTCTGGAGGAGGTTGATGGACGGAAGAGGGTGCAGAAGAGTGTGAAGTGGATTGAAATAAATCCAGGTATTGCTAGCTCAATGGCATTTTTTTTTTTTAGAATGACTTTCTGCAAGGAAAATGGGATAAAGGAGACAGTAATCCAGGAGAAATAATTCTTTCCTTCTTTGACTGCTGTAATTTTGGAAACTAGCATAATAAATCTTCTATTAATAAATATGCATTATGCAAACAGATAAATATTCTTTTGAAACTTTTCAAGATTCTGTACTTACTAATCACAATCTGATTTCCTTCTTGTCCACTGCCAACAAAAATTACTCTCAGTAAGGCCACCAGAGACCTTCATATTTCTGTGCCTAATAGGCTGTGATCCTGATCTTCCTTGATACTTTTGTGACATTTGACCGAGTCTACCTTTATAAGAAGTTATGCTGTCATGCTCCTTTGACTTCTATGACACAGCTCCCCTTCTATGGGCTTCTTTCTAACCTTTAGCTGCTTTTTCTTAATTTCCTCTGTGTGCCTCTCTTTTCCCACCATCCCTTTAAAACCAAAATGTTCTCAAAATAATCCATTGGTTCTATGTCTTTTTTAATGTATGAGCTCCTTTCATTTTTATCAGTATACTTTATTACTATTCACTAGACCTGAGATGAAACAATTACAATTTATCACTTGCCTAGCTAATGAAAACAAACAAACAGAAGTAAAACAGTCTGAATATTTCAATAATTTTCTTTTAGTTTATGGAGCAGTTTGCTTTCCTCTATAGCAGGTTACTGGTGGCTATGACAGAGGCAAGCCAGGATACTTGGGGCCTTGAATAAAGAATGTGAATCATTTTTTGTACTTCAACAGGACCAAGTTTTATGAAGATTTCAACGAAGACTTAGGTACTTTAAATGTGGTGCAATCATCTCTGCTGGACTTATTTGGGGAACAAAAGATATTTGAATTCCAATCTGATTTTCCAAATGAAAATAGGACCTGAACGCTGATGTTTAAGTTATCCTTTAAGAACAACTGCCCTTTAAATACATTTGGAATAAGTGCAGAGGAAACAGACATGGTTCTTCCAATAAAACCTCATACATCACATGAATATGATAATTATTCATGTAATAATTGCGGTGCCACACTGTCACAGGTGAGGTCAATTTAATGGGCAAATGGGCTGCCAGGGAAATGATTCAACCCTACCTTTCATTTATCCAAGGTTGTAACTATGATTCATTCACAATCATAACTTTTTGTTTTACCTTTCATATTATTTCTTCTTTATGATTCACACTAAACAGCTGCTTAGTTATAAAACATTATCACCAAAATATGGTGAGAATTTTTGGGGGAGGGGAGTATTTATACTTCACCTAATTAAGTAAAAAAAATTACTAAGCAGCAAGAATAACTTAGGCAGATTATAATAGGCTTTTCCATAATTATAAAATGTATCTTTAGAAACATTCCAATTGGTGGAGCTTTTAAAGCTCGGAATTCTAAGGGACTTGTTAAAATTCATGTGTACTAATATCTCTGCTATTCAGTTACCAGATTTATTTCGTTGATTTGTGTTAGTGTCCGATTTATTCTCTTGCCATATATGTGACAGGGAGCATTATTAAAATCAATGCAAAGCATTTGCCAAGATGAAGAAAATCACTCTTTATTCTTTCAGACATATTATTCTAATCCAACGGAGGTTTGTTTAACTTAGAAAGGAAAAAAAGATGAGATTGAAAAGCCACACTTCATGACAAAATTTCAAAGAGCATTAGACTTAAAATTGATACTGACAGAAATATCACAGAAAACACTTGAAGGTTATTGTGGGGATTTTAATATATGTGGAAAATATTCATGTGCACCCTGCACTAGCACATATTTGTTTATTACACACGAGCCCATTTGCTTAACCACATCTGTTAAATATCTACAATGTAGAATT
The DNA here is from genome assembly GCF_028749965.1 of Puma concolor. Classification (NCBI taxonomy): domain Eukaryota; kingdom Metazoa; phylum Chordata; class Mammalia; order Carnivora; family Felidae; genus Puma; species Puma concolor. The sequence goes on along the minus strand of NC_141675.1, from coordinate 83,276,169 downwards.
TTGAGTTCGGCTCTGAGTTCATAGAATTTCTAAATATTTGGAAGTATCTAACTTGTGGCACTCTAGCATTGAAACATCTGTTATCAGCACTATCCAACAGAAAATGATGATTACCACATCTGGAACTTAGGTGTTCTATCAGCCACATTGGAAAAGTAAAAAAGAAACTGGTGAAATCCATCTTAACAACATATTTTATTTATCTATCAATCTACACAAAATATTACCCTTTCGACAATATATAATTAGTATAAAAATATTGAGGTATTTTATATTCTGGTTTTATCTTACATTTTCTAAATCCACTACATATTTCACACATTTAGTGTATCCCAGTCTGGATGAGTCACATTTCAAGTGCTCAAAGCCACATGTTGCCCAGGGGCTACTGCACTAGGCAGCCTACCTCTATGATCCTTGCCTTTTATTTATCTTCCAAAGTCTGTCCATATTCTTTGGTTCGTGACAGCATCACTCCAACCTCTATTTCCATGGTCACGTCTCCTTCTCTGACTGATTTTTTCATGCCTCCCTCTTATAAAGACCTTTGTGATTACATTGGACCCCCTCCATAAACCAGGATGATCTCATGTCAAAATACTTAATCACATCTGCAAATTCTCTTTTGCCCTATCAAGGACCATACTCACAGGGTTTGAAGATGGACATATTTAGGGAAGGCATTCTACCTACCTCAATGCCTCACCTGTTCACGGCAAGGTTAAGTGTAGAAAATTCCCCAGGAACTATATATTAGTCTTAGCTCAAAGACTTAGTGATTGAATTTAAATAGTGACACTGATATGAATGTAGTCCTTTGCCATAGATGTGCATAAAATAGTAGTAAGATGATCTTTCACTTTGCAAAATGCAGTAACCCATTAAAAAGCTTTTAGTAATTAGCAATGGCCAAATGTGTTGTTTCACAAATTTTCTTCATTCTGCACAACTCTGTTTATTGGTAGCTGTTTGTATTTCTGGTCTCTTTGTCCACATCTAATTCCTCTGAGTCTAATCTCTCTCTTTTTCTCTTACCTGCCTCTTCATCAGACCTCATTTGATTCTCCAAATATGCCCAGCTTCCTCCTACCATAGAGCCTTTGCATATGGCTTCTTTCTGCCTACGATGCTCTATACCTTCCTCTTTGACTGATACAAGTTTTAAGAAATGCATTTTTAAATGTTTATTTATTTATTTAGAGAGAAAGAGAAAGTGTGTGCATGCACTCATGGTCGTGGGGAGGGGCAGAGAGAGAGGAGAAATAGAATCCCAAGCAGGCTCTGAGCTATCAGCACAGAGCTCCACTTGGGGCTCAACCTCACAAACTACAGGATCATGACCTGAGCCAAAATCAAGAGTAGGATGATTCACTGACTGAGCCACCCCAGCATGCTAAGAAATTTTTTAAAACTACAGATACAAACCAAATTTCTCCCCTCCTTGTCTTTCCCTTTTTTTCCCTGCTGTTGCAGTAAGCATTAGCCTGAATTTATCATTCGTGTGTGTGTGTTAGAAAAGTACGAGGCACAGGCCTCTGGTTACAAAAATCTTCAGAGATATTGTCCTCACTCCAAGTCCAGTTATAGACAGGTATCTTTTCCTAGATTACTATTCCACAAATTGTTCAGCCAGGTATGAATCCAGACATTACTCAAGGATCTCAGTTCAGTTCCTCATTTTGTGTGGGGTCCACAGCCTCCTCAGCTCCCCACACATGATCATGGGAACACAGGCCCTGGTGCTATCAAACCACAGCCACCCTCAGGCAGTGCAGTGTCAGCTCATTAGCTGACTGCTCTGCTATTAGATGTCCCATCATGTGGCATTTCTCTTTCTTTCTTGCAAACTCAGCTATACATATAAAAGGATGTTGGCTATATTTTGCAAAGCACATGCCTAGATTTTTGTGGAACATTTCTGGCCTTTTTGCCCCACATTCCTAAAAGCAGAAATCCTCTGTACTCACATATTTTCATTTATGTTATGAGGCTTAATTCTGAAAACTGTATTGTTGTCCACATTCTGGAGATAAAAAAAATACTCATCTATATTCTGGGGAATAAAACTGAGGCTATGGATAAACCACAAAAATAGAAGAAAAAGTAACAAAATAATGTCTGCGAAAAAATTGTTTCTTTCCTCCTTCCAGGTAGATCTGAGGCACGTGCTATATCACTGACATTACCATGCATTTTGTGCTCTGGCTGCAGTCATTCAACAAGCAGCTGCCACTCGGAGGCTGGTGGCTTCCCAGGGCCAAAAAAGAGAGAAGGATAAAAGAGATACTGTTTCAACTGTGGTAGGATGGAAAAGGAATTGGTGCCAGTTCCTGTGATTTATTACATGCAGAGGAACCCAAGGACACACCAGGAGACTGGCACGCTCAGAGCTCCTGTGTCCCCATCTAAAAAAATAGTTTGTGGCATGTCATATGCATGCTGCAAACTCAGATTGCCCAGGAATTTTCACTGCTATTTATGTGCAGTGGATACAATTACTAATAAATGTGTCCTATGGTACTGAGCCCTATACATACTTTTGCAGCAGTTTCTTTTATTTTGGGTATTTGCTGGTGTGCTGGGAAAGGGGAATATGGTGTTAAGAAATCATTTTTAAAATGCACAGAATATGACACAGCAGTTAAACAAATCCAATCTTAGAAGGACATCAGGAAAATACATACATAATTTAGCTGCCTAGGTGCATGTGTATTTAAATTTAAAAATCAGGTTATATTTTCTGGCTTTCATTACTCCTCCTTTTCTCTCCCCACCCCCTACTCTATCTGATGTCATCTTTTTTCTCTTTGTAATCCTCTTTCTCATCCTCGGGTTAAGAGATGATGGTAGTTGGCCCAGGATGCTAAATAGGCTTATAGGATTATGACTATTTCATTTGGTGAGAGAGAGGATACGAAATTTGAGAGAAAGTGGGACACCAAAGACAACCTCAAGTTTTTTTGGCCTAAGCAAATGACAGGCTGAGGATGGTTTTACTAAGCATGGGGCCCACTTTTGGATATGCAGGTTAACAAAAATGGAGAGACAGTCAGAAGTCCATTTAGGACTTATGAAGTTTGAGAGACCTATTAACCAAGTAAAGATGTAGAGTAGGTCATTGAAACATGGAGTTTAGGAGTTAGATCCAAGCCAGGGTGTGAACTGGAGAGCTTTGACCCTGAAGGTGGTTCAGAAAGTCTTGGGACTGGATGAGATCACCAAGGAATTTGGGGTAGACAGAAAAGGGAAGAGAAGTCTGATGCCTAAGCCTGGAGTGTATATATATAGCCTGGCTATTTTCAGTTCAGAAAAGGTCTCTTTTCTCCTCTCTGTCTCCCCTTACCTAGCTCTGTATCCCCTCAGCACCTAACCACTTAGGAAGTATGGTAGTTCACCCGACCAGCAGCAGAGATCCTGATGATGTGAGGCATAATTCATCAGATATTATGGTGCTACTTAACAATCTCTGTCAATATCTAACTCTTTTTTTAACGTTTATTGATTTTTAGAGAGAAGGCGAGCAAGTGCGAGTGGGGGAGGGGCAGACACCAAGGGAGAGAAAGGGAATCGCAAGCAGGCTCCACAGTGTCAGCACAGAACCTGTTGTGGGGCTCGAACTCATGAACTGTGAGACAATGAGCCAAAATCAAGAGTCAGACGCTCAACTGACTGAGCCACTGAAGCACCCTGTCAATATCTGACTCTTAAAGTGTGATTTTTTTCAATATATGAAATTTATTGTCAAATTGGTTTCCATACAACACCCAGTGCTCATCCCAAAAGGTGCCCTCCTCAATACCCATCACCCACCCTCCCCTCCCTCCAACCCCCCATCAACCCTCAGTTTGTTCTCAGTTTTTAACAGTCTCTTATGCTTTGGCTCTCTCCCACTCTAACCTCTTTTTTTTTTCCTTCCCCTCCCCCATGGGTTTCTGTTAAGTTTCTCAAGATCCACATAAGAGTGAAACCATATGGTATCTGTCTTTCTCTGTATGGCTTATTTCACTTAGCATCATACTCTCCAGTTCCATCCACGTTGCTACAAAAGGCCATATTTCATTCTTTCTCATTGCCACGTAGTATTCCATTGTGTATATAAACCACAATTTCTTTATCCATTCATCAGTTGATGGAAATTTAGGCTCTCTCCATAATTTGGCTATTGTTGAGAGTACTGCTATAAACATTGGGGTACAAGTGCCCCTATGCATCAGTACTCCTGTATCCCTTGGGTAAATTCTTAGCAGTGCTATTGCTGGGTCATAGGGTAGGTCTATTTTTAATTTTCTGAGGAACCTCCACACTGCTTTCCAGAGCGGCTGCACCAATTTGCATTCCCACCAACAGTGCAAGAGAGTTCCCGTTTCTCCACATCCTCTCTAGCATCTAAAGTCTCCTGATTTGTTCATTTTAGCCACTCTGACTGGTGTGAGGTGATATCTGAGTGTGGTTTTGATTTGTATTTCCCTGATAAGGAGCGACGTTGAACATCTTTTCATGTGCCTGTTGGCCATCCGAATGTCTTCTTTAGAGAAGTGTCTATTCATGATTTCTGCCCATTTCTTCACTGGGTTATTTGTTTTTCGGGTGTGGAGTTTGGTAAGCTCTTTATAGATTTTGGATACTAGCCCTTTGTCCAATATGTCATTTGCAAATATCTTTTCCCATTCCGTTGGTTGCCTTTTAGTTTTGTTGGTTGTTTCCTTTGCTGTGCAGATTAAAGTGTGATTTTGATGTGAAAGAGAATTTAAAATTCTAGCATAATACATTTTTATATAAGTATCTATTTTGTCTATTTTTATTTTGATAAATAGTTTATATAGATTTTAAAAATATTTCCTTAAATTCCTTAGTCGCCACTCCTCTGAAACTCTTTCTTCATTCAAAATTTCTGCCACTTGTATAGATTGATCAACATATTGTGAAGATTAGCAGTGAAAACAGTGTGCGTGCCATGCAGTGCTTCTGCGGCACACTGACTGTGACTAGTTATTGCTGGAAATCAGCGTCTCTTAATAAAGTGCGGCTTTAACTGTGGTGAGGGTTCTGGGTGGTGAGTGTTCCAGTGTGCCTCTGACAGAGCAAGGCTAAACTCCAAGTTACCCACCACTGAAAAGGGAAAATCCATGTCCACGCTCTGTGTTCTCTTACCTTGAAAAGAACCTTCCCCTCTTGATCCCTGACAGCCTATTGTCTCCTCTATAGTGTATTAATTTAGTGACCTCATTTGTCATCAGATGAACAAAACTGGCTTTAAAATGACTGGTAGTTGGGGTTCCTGGGTGACTCAATCGGTTGGGCGTCCGACTTCAGCTCAGGTCGCGACCTCGGGGTCCAAGAGTTCGAGTCCCACGTCGGGCTCTGTGCTGACAGCTCAGAGCCTGGAGCCTGCTTCCGATTCCGTGTCTCCCTCTCTCTGGCCCTCCCCCACTCACACTCTGCCTCACTCTCTCTCTCAAAAATAAATAAATTTTAAAAAATTTTCTAATGACTGGTAGTAAAAGACAAGGGGTCAAAATAAGCAGGACTAACAAAAGAGAGGGTCTAGGGCAAAGAGAAATTGAATTTTATTTTATTTATTTATTTTTTTTTTTTAAATTTTTTTTTTTTTTTTTTAACATTTATTTATTTTTGGGACAGAGAGAGACAGAGCATGAACGGGGGAGGGGCAGAGAGAGAGGGAGACACAGAATCGGAAACAGGCTCCAGGCTCCGAGCCATCAGCCCAGAGCCTGACGCGGGGCTCGAACTCCCGGACCGCGAGATCGTGACCTGGCTGAAGTCGGACGCTTAACCGACTGCGCCACCCAGGCGCCCCGAGAAGTTGAATTTTAAAGTCCTTCTGGGTACAGATGATAACTTGCCTCATGTATTTTACAAACCAAGAAAACAAACAAATGTGTACGTTTGACTTCTCTTTCTGGTGTGAAATATCTATAAAAATAATTCAGATTTCACTTACTCTGTTCACATGAGTCTTGCTCTCCTTCTACATTTGATTTGGAAGCAAAGATGTCTAAGCTTGCATTTTCTCTCTGTAATTACGTAGCTATGATGTTGGTGTTTGTCATTCTATCTTTTCAGCCCTTAGATTCCTAATATAAAGAAGAAGGATTGAATAAGATGGCTTCAAAGACTTCTTCCAGATCTAAAATAATTTAATCTTATGGCAATAAAATACCTTGTTCATTTGTGGAGGGCCCTAGCAAAATAAAGTTTTAGTTTTAAAGTAGTTTATCAAACCAGTTAAAGAGAGGTCATTTATTTTATGGCCTACATCAGTGTTTTTAAAACATTATTGTCCGTTTGAATCATCTGGAGACTTTATTAAAATGAAGATTCTGATTTCGCAAGTCTGAGGGGCGGTGGGGAGGCCTGAGATTCTGCATTTCTAACACGCTCTCAGGAGATGCTGCTGCTGCAGTTCTAACAACCCCAGTTTAATTAGCAAGGGTCTGAACTGTGGGGGATCCAATGATTATAGACATATTCACACATGAGGTCTCTCAGACATACAGACAAAATTGTGATGACCCAGTGTTTTATTGCAAAGATTAAGTTTATATGGTTTTCCCCCAGCTAACATCAAATCAAACCAAATCCATTTAGAATAATTATCTGAATATTTTATTTGCACTCAGAATTAAATAGATTTAATTGTAATTAATTTTTATATAACTTATTGATTTCTTTAACTGATTGGTCCCCTGTCAATGGAGTAAAAATATGATGTACTGCCTCAACTTGCCACCTCCCTCTCCCACAGAAGCGCCCCAGAATGCCAACTTCACTCTTTAGAAAGTCATCATAATGATGTGGCTGGGAATAGTCACTGTATGAAAAAGCCCAGTACAGGTGCAATGGGATTTACATTCAATTTCCATTAAGCCTCCCCCTTCCTCTTTGTCTAATTTATGTCAGATCCTGGACCTATGAATCTCATATTAATTTGGACAGCTGGTCCCTGCCTCCAAGCCAAAGAGGAAGTTGGAAGATGTTTTATTAACCACTGTCCACCCAACACATATACATACACACAGACTCTCCTCAGAAATAATTAGAATGCAAAGGGAACACGTTGCTGAGTCAACTGACATATTTCTTCTGGGAGGAGTTTTTATGCTTTCAATTTGATAAGTGTGCTGTATTGTCAAAGAGAAAATCTTTCATGAACACTAACAATCAACATCATCAAGACTTTCTTGTAGTTACTCAAGTGATTCTCACTATATAATTCCTAGACTCAGACTTCTGTTGGTAGGCATCTGCTGAGTCATTGAGTTCACGAGTTAGGTTCTCTTTCTAATGAAGAACTGAGCCATTATGCCATTTCAGGTTCTAGAATAATTTCTTCTTCTTGTTCTTATTCTTGTTCTTCTTGTCTTTATGGTGGGACAGATCCCAAAGATTCTGATGGAGCTAGAGAGGACAACTGGACACTCTACTAGATGGAGCTGTGAAGCAAAAAGAATTAGCTAGGGAACTTAGCTGAAATGTAGTTCATTATTTTTTTTTCTATATCAAGCTCCTCATTCTGGCATTCTGATTCATTAAGTCTAAGTAGGATCTCCAAAAATTAATTTTTTTTTTAATTAAAAAAAAAATTTTTTTTTCAACGTTTATTTATTTTTGGGACAGAGAGAGACAGAGCATGAACGGGGGAGGAGCAGAGAGAGAGGGAGACACAGAATCGGAAACAGGCTCCAGGCTCTGAGCCATCAGCCCAGAGCCTGATGCGGGGCTCGAACTCACGGACCGCGAGATCGTGACCTGGCTGAAGTCGGACGCTTAACCGACTGTGCCACCCAGGTGCCCCTCCAAAAATTAAATTTTAATAGACATCTTATGTGACTCTGTTGCAAATGTACACGGGACTATACTTTGATAATGATTTTATTACTCTAAAATATCTTGGCTCTTAAATCATTTCTTATAAAAATCAACATCTGAAAATATGTCTGTTAGAGTAGCAGAGACTCTTAGTTATATAGAATACTGCTATTCATATCAAACTTCACATGTAAATTTAACACAAGTCTCTGTTTAGATTATAGCTGAACACATACTTCTCATTGTTTCAAAGGTAAGAATGAAGCCTGTATTGGTCATGTGAATTTTGGGTGGCAAAGAATTGAGGGACATGCAAAGAATTTTTTTTAAATCCAAGTTATCACCTGAATCCAAAACATATATTTTTAAGTATGCTCCACACCCAATATGGGGCTCAAACTCACAACCCTGATATCAAGAGTCACATGCTCTACCCACTGAGCCAACCAAGTATCCCCAAAACATACTTTTTACCCAATTTACTTTAGATACTTAAAGTCGATGTTACAGATGTTGCTTAGAAACACACACAACACAACACACACACACACACACACACACATGCATACACACTTACAGAATGGCTGTCTACTGAAGAGGGCCCCTTCTGCTCTGAACATGAAACGTATTTCAAATCATACATCTTGATCTCTCAAGCTTGTTAAAGGATTCCTTCACACTTTCTAGAAATGATATAACTTTCATTTGCTACTGCTTAAATGCCTCTGGAGACTTTATTATTATTTTTTTAACTTAGTGAAGACAAAGCACAAACCTATTTTAACTGGAACATGTACATTCTGCTTACTTAAAATTCCTGGGAGGAGTGAAATGCTGTCCTGAACACAGTATAGATTTTTTAAGATTATAGACTAATTAAGGATCAACATGCTATATCAACACAGGTTCAAACCTCTTTGATGAAATGTAAGGCTATAGAAAGAAAAATAGGCAACAAACTGAATTTCTAGAATTAATTATAAAATGTTTACACAAATTTTTGTAATTACCCTTGCATAGTTATTTATAGAAAAATTTACAATTAATTATAATAAAAATGTTGTTAAAAGTGTTCTTTTCTAGAGATTCCATTGTGAGTGAAAACTTTGAGTAGAGGAAGGACTAGGAAAGCATAATTGAATTTTAGAGCTGAATGGGTCCTTTGAGAGGAGGAATCAGAAGACACAGTTTCCAGCACCAGCTAAGCCTATGACTTAGTGACTGAGGTCAAGTTCTATCTCCTTTCTAGATCGATTTTCTTCTCCAATATGACTTCTTATGAATGGGAATGTTCATTTCAGTCGTTTCCAGCCTGAGCTGTATAAACTTTCTGGAAACAGAAGTAGTTTCTGTATTTGAAAAATACTTATCAAAAACTAAAATAAAACACCAAAGACACACACATGCATACCCACACAGTTATACTCAGAATAAGAACACAGAGGAATATCAAAATTTTAAAATGACATGTTTTTTTCATTTTGATTAGAATTCAAGTTACTTAGTGGGACAATATTTAGTAACATGCAGATTAGAAAATTTATTGATGATATCATGAGAAGTTATGGACTAGAAAGGTAGGTCAATTACTTTCACTGGTGCCACAGATTACAAACAAAGAAGGTGTTTTGTTTTGGTGAAAAACTGGGAATCACTAATTAGTTACAATCCCTTTATTTGACCTAATTTATGTATGTGTATATGTATGTATACTTCTGTTAATATTTATTTATGATATTCTGCATAGTTCAACATCTCAGTTATGATAACAGTCTTCTCATAAATGCCTACAAGGTTTACATTGGCTATGAAGTAGATGGTGACAAATGTATAGACTTTTGTAGGGAACCCATAATTATGCTGAAAACTTGGCCACATGGAAAAAAATTAATTTCTTGTGTTAAAATTAAAAGACATTTAGGAGAACAACATCTACTGATGAGTGACATGTTGGTTAAATACAGAGCCAGAGCCAGAGTTAAGACTCCTGAATCTCAGTCCAGGTGTTTCTACTGAAGAGTATAATTGGTTTATTTTGTTTATAAAAAATTAATATATTCATATAATAACTATATTTTTTCAGTAGTAAATATATTTCATTCATTTCTTAGGTGTAGCTAAAATTTCCTAGAGCACTTGGAGAGAAATTGTATGAAATGCCTGGTATCATAAACATCAAACTCATAATAGGTCTTCTTTTTTTTTTTTTAAATTAAGTTTTATTTATTTTTGAGAGAGAGAGAGTGCAAGCTGGGGAGGGCAGAGAGAGAGAGGGAGACACAGAATCTGCAGCAGGCTCCAGGCTCTGAGCTGTCAGCACAGAGCCCAGTGTGGGGCTTGAACTCACAAGCCATGAGATCATGACCAGAGCCAAAGTCAGACACTTAACTGACTAAGCCACCCAAGTGCCCCATAATAATAGGACTTCTAATTGGGTAGAAGAATGACATAGCTAGGTGGAATGACAGGACTGTGAGTGGCCTCCAACTATATTAGTAAAATTTTATTTCTTAACTCAAGTAGTTAGTACATAAGTTTGCTATCTAGTGTTTTAAAAATACCTTAAGTAATTGCTAATTAGATTTGTAAAAAGGCATGATATTCTGCAAATCTAAAATTAGTATTCATGTTGATCTGTATAGTTTATGGGGCAAGATTTCTTCTGATTACTCTTGGACACACATGCCCTCCCTCTCCACAATGTGTTTATATATAGCTCAAAAAAAAAAAAAAAGGCAATTGCATATTGTGCAAAAGGTGTCATGTTTCTCTAATTATATAAATAAATGCAATACATTTTTGGTAAAGTTTTCTCTTATATTTTCATGGGGGATTTATAGTTATTAGAAATACCATTTTTATCAACCAAATCTAAATTCACTCTACATTTCAAAAGAGTCATGTACTCCAGAATATTACATGGTAAATAGTCTTTCTTTTTAAAGACAAGACAGATGGGGAAAAAATGACAATTTTAAGCACAGTGGCAAGATTATACACTGATGTATGAAGTGGAAGAGTTCTTATTAAATTTTGAGGAAAAAGAGTGAAAAATAGGAAAATAAATCTAGTTATGACTCTAAATCCAAGTGATGATTAAATACAAGTTTTTCTTTACATTCTTATTTTAGAGGTGAAAAAAGTCATTCAGAACACAGGTAAACTGTGGTAACAAATTGTTTTACTTCACTGGGGAAGAAAAACTTGCATCAAATCAAAGGAGGTTATCTTTGTTACGGACTACCGACTAAATGCTACCAACTAAAATTTGTGCCAAACTTATTTTCTGGCTATTTTAAGAATTTTAAGTTTTTTCACTGAAAATCCTTTTTATTTCAAGGAAAAGAATAATTCCATCAATTATCCTAAATGCTAAATTAGAAACAATGTAAAAGTGTCTTATTATTTATAGACATTTAAAGACAATTTAGAAGGTTATTAAATATAACACTCATTCCACTTCTTTAATAGCCATCCATTTCCTGCTGGAATCCATCTGGGGATGAGAAAATCCACTATATTCTGAAGCAGCTTATTCTATTATTGGGCAGTAGCATTTTTCCCTATACTTAGCTGAAGTATTCCTTCTTGTCATTTGCTCTGGGGCATATAATTCTGAATCTTGAGAACTTACAAAAACTGAATCCCCTTTGTCATGAAGACTTTCCTTTGGCATTAACAAAATATCATTAGTTCCTTCTGATATTCACATTCAGTCAAATTTTGTCTGAAATCATCTGCCTTCCCCTTGAAGATGCTACAGTATCTATGTTTGCAAAGTAACATTTATAACTTGAGAATTAGGTGTATACCCAGACATATGAATTATAAAATGGTTTTGCCCTACTGAGACAAATACTGGATAAATACGGAGACAAATACTAGAAAAATAGATAAATAAACCAACGTAGGATACAAGACTCTAATCCTTTCTTCTGGCCCAATTCTCCTGTTCAGCATCTACATGAAGAAACATTTTAGATCTTCTTACTCTCCACTACTCCAACCAGAAAATATGTAAGTCCCCTGTCTATATGTAATCTTAGACCAGATCTGGTGAGTTCAAGTGTGGCCTAATAGCACTCAAGTTCATACAAGCAAACACCAATACCAACAATAAAAACACCTGCAAGATACTTCCAAACTATGATTTTATTAAAATTTCTATTTGGAATATATTCTAGGGTATTAAGAATATCACAAAAAATCTTTTTAAACTTTCTATTTTGGGATAATTGTAGATGCATGTGCAATTGTAAGAAATAACCTAGAGAAATCCTATATGCTCTTTACCCTGTTTCCCCCACAGCAATTTTTTGTATAATCATGGTACAATATTACAACCAGAAAATTTGCATTGATACAATCCATTCATCTTAGATATCATCAGCTTACATGCGCTCATTTTTGTGTCTGTGTATGTTACCACAGTCAAGATAGAGAACAGTTCCATCACAAGGATGTCTCATGCTACTTTTTTATAGCTACCACCAACTCCTTTCTTCCTTTCCCTAACTGTGGCCAGTAATAATCTATTCTCCTTTGTATTTATAAGAATGCTATATAAATGGAACCATACAGAATGTACCCTTTTGAGACTGCCTATTTTCATTTAGCATGAAGATCCACCCAAGTTGTTGGGTGTAAAAATAATTTGTTCCCTTTTTGTTGAGTAGTATTTCATAGCATGGATGTACCACATCTTATCTAAACACTCATCCACTGAAGGGTATTTGGGTTGTTTATTTTTTTTGGCTATAATGAACAAAGATGTTTGCATACTTTTGTATAGGTTTTGTGTGAATATGAATTTTCATTTCTTTGGGATAAATGATCAAGAGTTCAATTTCAAGAGTTCAGTTATAAGTGCAAGTTTAGTTTTTTAAAGACAGTATCAAAATGTTTTCCAGAGTTTCCTGTCAGCAGTATACATGTGACACTACACGCAAAACTGTTTCCATTCCCAAGGAACCCAATGCAAGGGCATTTAATTTTGTTAATTTTGGTTGTTATTGACCTAACATTCCAACAATCTCACAACTGGAATTACACTACACTGCTAGGGTTTTTCTCTCATTACCTCCTTGTGATGGATAATTTGTTGAGGTGCCAAGATACAACCGCCAGAATCAAGGCTTTCATCCCACCAGCTGCTGAAACTGTTGCCTGCTAACACTCCACAAGGGCAAGTCTCTCCAAGAATTGCTCTGGATTACAGAGAGCTGTTTCACTCAAAACTACACGCTACCCCTTGAGGGAGACCATGTCCCAAACTGGTTGCTGTGGAAGTACAAAGAACTAGCCCTCTAGTCTCAATCTGGGACAGTTCTGTAGGGTCCTTCCAGCTTCAGTTCTAGAGCTCCTCATGGGATCAGCTGAGGCCTGTGTTGTGACTGTATCTCAATTCAACTCGTCTCTCTGCCCAACCTTGCTTTTTCACTTCTGGGGTTGATGTTTAGTGCACACCCCTAAAAAGAATTATGCATGTAAAACTGTCTCCTTTTCTAGGGAATCCAACCCAAAGCAGTTAGTACCAGGAGGCAGACGCTAAAGTGGAATTTGGGAGTTGCATACCTACCTGGTGGTGATCAAGGACTGATGGCCTTGGCATGCTGCAGCAGTAAAATTGTTCAAAGCTCCTCTGATGAAGAACTGGGAAAGAATACCAATGAAAGAGAATGCTCTCCTGGTTCAGGACAGCAGCGAATTGAGCAATACAGGGAAAGTAATCAGTAAAGGACTATGGAAGTGGATGATCATTGCTAGTTCTTATGGATGTATTAGAGAAAGACAGTAGAGGGCTCAGTGTAATTAATCATCAATTGAAGGTGAAATTGGAAATCAGAAGGTGTCCTTGATAGCTTATACATTTATTTAATCAGGGTAAAGGAGCATAATTTGACAAGCATGTTAGAAGTTTGGTAAAGTTCATGAATGACAAATGGTGGTACATAAACCCTATAGAGATTGAGACTTCTGCCAGACTAGAGAAGTTAACAAGTGTTCAGAGGCTTAGGGCAGCTGTTGACAAACTTTTTCTGCAAAGAGTCAGATAGTAAATATTTTAAGCTTTACCGGCCAGTCTCTATCACAACTACTCAAAATTGCCATTATAGCATGAAAGCAGCCATTGCTAATTCATAAATAAATGGGCATGGCTATATAAAAATAAAAATTTGTTCACAAAGACAGGCAGCAGGAAGGATTTGGCCTATGATCTGCAGTTTTTCAATTCTTGGTGTGGAGGGCATAAGGGAACAGCCCATAAATAATAAGTAAAGGAAAAATTAATCTATCTTTCACCTTCTACCACTAGGAAGGAAGCACTATCTTTTATAGGCCTCTTTGGATTCTGGAGATAAGAAATTTCATACTTGGGAGTACTATTTTGGCCCATTTATCTGGTGACATGGAAAGCTGTTGGTTTTGAGTGGGGTCCAGAACTGGAAAGGGTCCTGTAGCAGGTTCAGGCTGTAGTATAATGTCCTCCAGTAACACAAGAGATATCTATAGGAAAAAGAAGATGCCATATGGACTTTAGAGTAAACTCCAGTAGGAAAACCAAACCATCACAGCTATTTAATGGTTGACCTGAGGTTTGAATATATGTTTGCCTGGCTTGTGAGAACAGACACTTTTCTTAAATCCCCTAAAGCACATAGCAGAGTCTTGCAAAGCATAGAAAAAAAAAAAAAAAAGATACTCTAGTGTGCCAGTTGTTTACGTGGTCTGATCAATTAAAAAGTATTTGTTAACAACTATACCTGCTCTGTGCCTGACACACATTGCCAATAAATAGCTTTTTCTTGAATACATTGAAACATACAGGTGTTGTGTTTTATTTATTTTTTATGCCCACTAAATTTTGAAATACAGAGCTTCAGGTTTAAAAGGCTTCCAGATTATAGGAAGAAGCTCCATTAAGAGTCATGGTTAGCTTTAGAGTTGGTAATTAATAAGGATTTTCTTCTTCCAGAGTCCCTCACAGTTGTATGGATGCCTAACATACTCCTTGATCCAAGGGAAGAACTTTTCCTCTTTTTTTCCTTTCTGATTAACAGAAGTATTATGCAGTGTTCTAGTCTGGTTTGCAAAAGAAAAATCTTAAGGCTTTGATACCAAATAAAATCAAATTTGTGGGAAAGCTTATATACTTCTGGAAGGTGTTACATGCTCCATAAGAGCAGCAAACCTGGGTGGTCAAGTGACATACCAAAGTTATTTGGGCTGTTCTTGAGCCTGGAATTGGAGAGACACAAGATCCAGTGGTGGGCAGATTGCTGCTCCTGCTCCTGTTGGGGTAAGGAGCTTCTTGGCTACCCTTGAGATGGGATTTGCATCACAGAAAAGTTACAGAACCAGAATACTGAAGCTGAAGGGGGGGATATGCAAACTGACAATACAAACATAAAAACATAAGGAGTTTTTATGGAGCCAGATATACCTGTGGGGAGTGGAAGACAATCTAATTTACATCCAGAGTCTACATAACACAGGGGCTCTAATCTCTGGCCTTGGGTTTCTGAGTGGAAAATGATGAGGCAGCAAACATCTGTTGAGAGCTTATTTTGTGCTAGGCACTGAGATAAGTATTTTATACTTATTCTGCTTACTCTTCACAAGAACTCTATGATACCAGTAATTTTATTATTTTATAAATGAGAAAATTGAGGCTTAAAAGAAGATAAAAACTTAAGATTCCAAGTTTGTCCTAAGATCCCAAATATGATTTATGTGCTGGTTAATAAAACTTAAAATAAAGGAAATCATGTTTTCCTTTTCAGGCCAGTTGATTCATCCCATCTCTTTGGTACTAACAAGAATATAAATTATAGGTGATAAGCAAATGACAGTATACCCCAAATTCTTCTTCCTAGCCCAGATTTTGAATGTTGTTCCCTATGTTTCTAAAAATTTTGACAATGTCTTGAATGGTTGATATTGGACTAAAATTTTCACTGCTTGGATTTTCTCTTGCTGTTAGAAATGGCACAAAAATAAGAAACTTTCTCATGTATATTCAGAGAGAATGCATTCTATGAAGATACTGAAACTTATTAGGAGTGACTGATCAGTCCTGATTTCCAGTGGTCTGCAGAGGTATCAATCCAGTGTGGACCAGGGTGGCCCCTAGTTTTGGAGCAAGTTTGTGCACAAAGTGGATCTCTGTAAAATTTTTTATTTTTTTTAATTAAAAAATTTTTAATAGTGGTAAAATACTAAGTATTTTGAATGAAAGAATGAAGTATAGAAGGCTTAAAAGGGTAAGGAAGGGCAAGAGAGAGCTTGGAACTAACCGCATTACTGGGCCATGGTGAAACTCATGGTAGGAAAATGGAGAGGCCAATCTTAAACCAGAGAGTACCTGAGCTGAGTATTCCATGTGCATGGCCTACTCAACAAGTCTAGTTAACACTGGGAGCTTCCTATAGAAATAAGTGGGTAACAAAACCCTTTGAGTGAATCAATGAGTGTTTCAAGTTCCAAACATGTAACAAGCAAGAAGTCCTGCCATTAAGTGGCATGACACCAAAAAATAGGCCAAACCTGAAGGTTACTTCAGTAGTAACATATAGTGTAAAAAGAGTAACTTTTCAACAATAGGTATAGATGAGTCATAATATTTTAATGATTTGGATTAAATAAATATTAAATTAAGCCATAATTTATTTTAGTATTGTGCCAGGTAGGACTGCACACACACACACACACACACACACACCCACACACACACACCAGCAAGGTGAGGTGAGGTGCTCCAACCTCATACTTCCGTAGGGATCACTGAGACTTTTTTCTACGTGAATGTCAATTAGAATGAGTTGATATAATGTTTTTCCATTTAACTATACTCTTGCTGATTTTCTGTTTGATATATCTATCAGTGACTGGCAAAGGTGTGTTAAAGTATCCAATTATAATAGTGGATTTGTCTATTTCTCATGGTATTCAAGTATTTTCTCATTGCACACTAGTTTTTTTCTCATATATTCTGATGCCCTATTGTTAGGTCCATATGTGTTGAGTAGCTTTGTCTTCTTTGAGAATTGATACCTTTATCATTACACAGTACTCTTTTATATCCCTAATAATTTTTTTTTCTCTGAAGTGATCTTTATCAGAAATAAATATAGCTTTTCCAGATTTCCTTTGATCAATGTTAGCATGCTACATTTTTCTATATCCCCTTACTTGTTACCTTTGTTTTTATATTTATGGTAGATTTGACAACATGTAGTTTCTTCTTTTTTTAATTCATTCTGACAATCTCTTTTTAATTGGTATATTTAGCCATTCACATTTAAAGTCATTACTGATATAGTTGGATTGATATATACCATTGAGGAGTAGGTTTTTGGTATGGAGAACATTGTGTGTATTTAAAAATGGTTACTTTCCTTTGCCAGAACCATAATGGAATTTTTCATGACTCCTCATTTTGAGAAACTTGAAAGTATGGGTGCATCACTGAGATTGTGGCTCCCCAAAGCTTCTCACACCAAAATACATACTCAGCCTCCAGCAATTCATCACAGTTATCATTACAGAGGTAAGAGTTAAGATGGAAGAGAAGCAGGAGAACCCTGGGCTTTCCTTGTCCCTCAAACACAGCTGTTTTGAGGTCAGATCACTTGGAACACCCAGAAAATCAATCTGTGGAGTGGCAGAAGAATCTCCACAGTTGAAAAGAGACAGCGTGACAGGCATGAGGTACATGGAAATGAATTGGGAAAGAGAAAAACAGTGGTGCCTTGGAGTGGAGGGAAATTTTTCCATGGAGAGACAAAAGGGAGAGGAAAAAAAAGAGGGGTTGAGAAAGTGTGGGATCGAGTTCACACCAGAAGAAAACCTCTCAGTTTAAATACCATTAAGACTCTATAAATAGGGGAGCAGAGCATTTTAAACTCCTCAGCTTGATACCTGGTGGAGCTCTGGTGGGAAGGGTGAATCCCCAGGAGCAGACAACGAAGTCCAAGAGGTCCTGAGGCCACACAGGGAGAGGCAGTTCCCCTGCTGACAAGCCATTTGGCAGAGGCTGTGCAGCCATCCCACAGGCAAAGGTCCCAGCGGACCTGGAGAACAGCCACATTTGCTGGTGTTGGAATAAGAATGTTAAGGGGCAGTGAAGCCGGCACCAGATGTGCGTTGTGATTTACCATAATCCTTGAAATGCTGCTGTATGATTGCGTGAAATTTGTCTGGGGTGAACTGGCACCTGGCTGCAGTCTCTGGGCATCTGCAGCTGTGTGGTCAAACGAATGTTCCTGGGGCAGGCTGGCACCTGACTGTTGCTTGGAGAGAGCCCCCACCCCCTCAGAGGGCCTGAGTGGGTCAAAGCCATGGGGCTCTCAGAAGTTAGCAGTTTGGAAACGCAGCCCCATCTGAGATAAAACTCGGGAGGGAGGTGCTGCTTGGCAGGCTGATGGCTTGGTCACAGACAGTATAGAAGTGGGGAGTAGATGGAAGCTGGAGACAAAGGACAGGTGCTTGATTGCCAGTGGGTGAGAGCAGAGTTCCGATATTAGAGACTGGGTAACTGGGTGATGCCATTTTCACCTCTCCTGTACATGTGCATGCATGCCTACACACACCACAATGATCCACCCCAGTAAGCTAAGCAGTGTTATCTAGTGGAGAACAGAGCTGTTACACCAAACCTCGTCCAACTGTGCCAGCCATGCACTAGAAGAACACAAGTCTCTCCACCTGCTTAGTTTATGGACTAGAAAGTGCTTCATAGATTGACTTCTAGGGGAAACTGGATGTAGTTTCAATTGTATTTCCTTCTGTTCACTCTCCATCTATTCATTTTTTTTTCTTTTTCTTTTCTTATTCTGGAATACAGAAAGAGAAAAAAATATTTTTATTTTCCATTTTTATAAAAAATATTTTTCTTTAATTTTTTCTACTATATTTTCTAATTTTTATAAATTTTTAATTCTATTTTATTTTAATCATTTCATTGTATTCTACTTTATTGTATTCATTTTTAAATTTTCAAACATTTTCCTTTTTTTCTTCTTTTTTTTTACTTTCCCTTTTTTGGCTATTCTATCAAGCTTCTTTCAACAACCAGACCAAAACACCCCTAGGATCTAGCATCCTTTATTTGATTTTTTTGTGTGTTGTTTTAAATTTTTTTAATTTTAATATTTTATTTTATTAATTTGTTTTCTTCCTCCAAATGAAAAAATGAAGGAATTCACCCAAAAAGAAAAAAACAAGAAGAAATGACAGCCAGGGACTGAACACAGATACAAACAAGATGTCTGAACCAGGATTTAGAATCACAATAATAAGAATACTAGCTGGGGTTGAAAAAAAAGCATAGAATCCCTTTCTGCAGAGATAAAAGAAGTAAAATCTAGTTGGGACAAAATTTAAAATGCTGTAACTGAGACGCAATCTCAAACGGATGCCATGGTGGCAAGGATGGATAAAGCAGAGCAGCAAATCAGTGATGTAGAGGACAGACTTATGGAGAATAATGAAGCAGAAAAAAGGAGGGAAACTAAGGCAAAAGAGCACAATATAAGAATTAGAGAACTCAGCATTAATGGAAGATGGCGGCATAGGAGGATGCTGGGTTCACCTCGTCCTTCTGATCACTTATATGCCACCCACATTGGCCTAAATAACCCAGAAAACCTCCAGAAGACTAGCAGAATGGACTCTCTGGAGCCAAGTGTAGATAAGAGGCCCACGTAAGAGGGTAGGAAAGGCGGAGATGTGGTGCGTGCTACACAGACTGGCAGGAGGGAGCTGGGGCGGTGGAGGGGCAACCCACTGGGCAAGACAGAGCCCTCAAAGTCTGGCATGCAAAAGCAGAAGGGCCAGACTCCATGAGTTCTGACATCCAGTGGGACTTAACATCTGGAATGTTAAAAGTCAACAGCTCTGCTCTCAGAGAGTAGGGAGGGCGAGAAGACGCTGAGAGGGAGAGTTGTTGAGTCCTGGAAGGACAAAGCTTGGCAGGGGAACAAAGGCACTGGCAAACATCATTTCCCTCTCCCATCATCCAGCCAAAATTCCAAAGGGAACCAGTTTCCATCACCAAACTTGCTTGCACTGCACAAGTGCCCGATGCTGTGCTTCTGTGGATCCATCCCTCTGATGGGTCTGCCTCCCTCCCAGTGCTACAGGGCCCCACCAGCAGGGGACCAATGAAGGCAAAGCTAGCTAAGCCTGTCCCTCCCACCCCTGTGCATCTTGCAGATCCACCCCCTCTAATATGCCCTTAGCCAGATCCCACTGAAGCAGCACCACAAACCTGGCAGTGTGCAAGCAGCCCAGACAAGGGCCACACCACTCCACAGTGAGTCCTGCCCTTGGGAGAGGGGAAGATAAGGTACAAACCAGTCTGACTGTGGCCCCAATGGTGGACTGGAGGCAGACATTAGGTCTGACTGCCGCCCCGCCCACCAACACAAGTTTCTCCAGACAGCACAGGGAAAGTGACCTGCAGTTTGGAGCTATCACAGGGACTAACCAAAATGATGAAACAGAAAAATTCTCCTCAAAAGAAACTCCAGGAAGTTGCAACAGCTAACGAATTGATCAAAACCGATTTAAGCAATATAACAGAAAAAGAATTTAGAATAACAGTCATAAATCCAATTGCTTGGCTTGAAAAAAGTATAGAGGACAGCAGAGAATCTACTGCTACAGAGATCAAGGGACTAAAAAATAGTCACGAGGAACTAAAAAATGTTATAAATGAGGTGCAAAATAAAATGTAGGTGACCATAGAATGGATTGAAGAGACAGAGGAGAGAATAGGTGAATTAGAAGATAAAATTATGGAAAAAGAGGAAGCTGAGAAAAAGAGAGTTAAAAAATCCAGGAATATGAGGGGAGAATTAAAGAACTAAGTGATGCAATCAAGCAGAACAATATCTGTATCATGG
Organism: Puma concolor; assembly: GCF_028749965.1. Classification (NCBI taxonomy): domain Eukaryota; kingdom Metazoa; phylum Chordata; class Mammalia; order Carnivora; family Felidae; genus Puma; species Puma concolor. The sequence goes on along the minus strand of NC_141675.1, from coordinate 83,255,431 downwards.
GAATTCCAGAAAGAGAAGAGAGAGAGGAAGAGGCTGAAGGTGTACTTGAACAAATCATAGCTGAGAACTTCCCTGATCTGGGGAAGGAAACAGGCATTGAAATTGAAGAGGAACAGAGAACTCCCTTTCTGACATAACTTGAATAGATCTTCTGCACGACATATCATAGTGAAACTGGCAAAACACAAGGATAAAGAGAGAATTCTGAAAGCAGTTAGGAATAAATAGGCCCTGACTTACAAAGGTAGACACATAAGGGTAGTAACAGACCTATCTACTGAAACTTGGCAGGCCAGGAAGGAATGGCAGGAAATCTTCAATGTGATGAACAGAAAAAATATGCAGCCAAGAATCCTTTATCCAGCAAGTCTGTCATTCAGAATAGAAGGAGAGATAAAGGTCTTACCAAACAAACAAAAACTGAGGGAATTCATCACCACTAAACCAGCGCTAACGGGAACTCTGTGAGTTAAATGTTGCAAGGACCACAAAGTACCAGATACATCACTATAAGTATGAAACCTACAGACATCACAATGACTCTAAACCCATATCTTTCTATAATAACACTGAATATAAACGGACTAAATGCTCCAAACAAAGGACATAGGGTAACAAAATGGATAGAAAAACAAGACCCATCTATTTGCTGTCTACCAGAGACCCATTTTAGACCTGAGGATACATTCAGATTAAAAGTGAGGGGATGGAGAACTATCTGTCATGCTACTGGAAGTCAAAAGAAAGCTGGAGTAGCCATACTTATATCAGACAAACTAAACTTTAAAGTAAAGGCTGTAACAAGAGATGAAGAAGGGCATTATATAATAATTACAGGATCTATCCATCAGGAAGAGCTAACAATTATAAATGTCTATGTGCCGAATACGGGAGCCCCTAAATATATACAACAATTAATCACAAACATAAGCAACCTTATTGATAAGAATTGCAGGGGACTCTAATACCCCACTTCCAAAAATGGATAGATCATCTAGACACAGAATAAAGAAACAAGGGCCCTGAATGATACATTGGATCAGATGGACTTGACAGATATATTTAGAACTCTGCATCCCAAAGGAAAAGAATATATTTTCTTCTCAAGTGAACATGGAACATTCTCCAAGATAGATCACATACTGGATCATAAAACAGCCCTTCATAAGTATACAAGAATTGAGATCATACCATGCACACTTTCAGACCACAATGCTATGAAACTTGAAATCAACCACAGGAAAAAGTCTGGAAAACCTCCAAAAGCATAGACGTTAAAGAACACCCTATTAAAGAATGAATGGGTCAACCAGGCAATTAGAGAAAAAATTTAAAAATATATGGAAACAAATTAAAATCAAAATACAACAATCTAAACGCTTTGGGATGCAGTGAAGGCAGTCCTGAGAGGAAAATACATTGCAATCCAGGCCTATCTCAAAAAATCAGAACAATCCCAAGTACAAAAATCTAATAGCACACCTAAAGGAAATAGAAGCAGAACAGCAGATACCCTAAACCCAGCAGCAGAAGAGAAATAATAAAGGTCAGAGCAGAAATAAACAATATAGAATCTAAAAAAAAAACTGCAGAGCAGATCAATGAAACCAAGAGTTGTTTTTTTGAAAAAATAACAAAATTGATAAACCTCTAGCCAGGCTTCTCAAAAAAGAAAAGGGAGATGACCCAAATAGATAAAATCATGAATGAAAATGGAATTATTACAACCAATCCCTCAGAGATACAAGCGATTATCAGGGAATACTATGAAAAATTATATGCCAAAAACTGGACCACCTGGAAGAAATGGACAAATTCCTAAACACCCACACACTTCCAAAAGTCAAACAGGAAGAAATAGAAAATTTGAACAGACCCATAATCAGCAAAGAAATTGAATCAGTTATCAACAATCTCCCAACAAATAAGTCCCCAGGCTTCCCTGGGGAATTCTACCAGACATTTAAAGCAGAGATAATACCTATCCTTCTCAAGCTGTTCCAAAAAATATAGAGGGAAGGAAAGATTCCAAACTCATTCTATAAAGCCAGCATTACTTTGATTCCCAAACCAGACAGACACCCAGCAAAAAAAGAGAAATACAGGCCAATATCCCTGATGAATATGGATGTAAAAATTCTCAACAAGATACTAGCAAATCGAATTCAATAGCATATAAAAAGAATTATTTACCATGATCAAGTGGGATTCATTCCTGGGATGCAGGGCTGGTTCAACATTCGCAAATCAATCAACGTGATACATCACATTAATAAAAGAAAAGATAAGAACCATTTGATCCTGTCAATCGATGCAGAAAAAGCATTTGACAAAATTCAGCACCTTTCTTAATAAAAACCCCCGAGAAAGTTGGGATAGAAGGAACATACTTAAAGATCATAAAAGCCATTTATGAAAAGCCCACAGCTAACATCATCCTCAATGGGGAAAACTGAGAGCTTTTTCCCTGAGATCAGGAACACAACAGGGATGTCCACTCTCACTGCTGTTGTTTAACATAGTGTTGGAAGTTCTAGCATCAGCAATCAGACAACAAAAGGAAATCAAAGGCATCAAAATTGGCAAAGATGAAGTCAAGCTTTCACTTTTTGCAGATGACATGATACTATACATGGAAAACCTGATAGACTCCACCAGAAGTCTGCTAGAACTGACACATGAATTCAGCAAAGTCGCAGGATACAAAATCAATGTACAGAAATCAGTTGCATTCTTACACACTGATAATGAAGCAACAGAAAGACAAATAAAGAAACTGATCCCATTCACAATTGCACCTAGAATCATAAAATACCTAGGAATAAACTTAACCAAAGATGTAAAAGATCTGTATGCTGAAAACTATAGAACAGTTATGAAAGAAATTGCTAGAACAAGCAATCCTAAAATGTGTATGGAACCACAAAAGACCCCGAATAGCCAAAGTAACATTGAAGAAGAAGACCAAAGCGGGAGGCCTCACAATCCCAGACTTTAGCCTCTACTACAAAGCGGTCATCATCAAGACAGCATGGTATTGGCACAAAAACAGACACATAGACCAATGGAAAAGAATAGAGACTCCAGAATTGGACCCACAAAAGTATGGCCAAGTAATCTTTGACAAAGCAGGAAAGAACATCCAATGGAAAAAAGACAGTCTCTTTAACAAATGGTGCTGGGAGAACTGGACATCAACATGCAGAAGAATGAAACTAGACAACTTTCTTACACCATTCACAAAAATAAACTCAAAATGGATGAAGGACCTGAATGTGAGACAGGAAACCATCAAAATCTTAGAGAAGAAAGCAGGAAAAAACCTCTCTGACCTCAGCCACAGCAATTTCTTACTTGACACATCTCCAAAGGCAAGGGAACTAAAAGCAAAAATGAACTATTGGGACTTCATGACAATAAAAAGCTTCTGCACTGCAAAGGAAACAATCAACAAAACTGAAAGGCAACCAACGGAATGGGAAAAGATATTTGCAAATGACATATCAGATAAAGGGCTAGTATCCAAAATCTAAAAAGAACTCACCAAACTCCACACCCGAAAAACAAATAACCCAGTGAAGAAATGGGCAGAAATCATGAATAGACACTTCTCTAAAGAAGACATCCAGATGGCCGACAGGCACATGAAAAGATGCTCAACGTCGCTCCTCATCATGGAAATGCAAATCAAAACCACACTGAGATATCACCTCACCCCAGTCAGAGTGGCTAAAATGAACAAGTGAGGAGACTATAGATGCTGGCGAGGATGTGGAGAAACAGGAACCCTCTTGCACTGTTGGTGGGAATGCAAACTGGAGCAGCTGCTCTGGAAAACAGTGTGGAGATTCCTCAAAAGATTACAAATAGATCTACACTATGACCCAGGAATAGCACTGCTAGAAATTTACCCAAGGGATACAGGAGTACTGATGCATAGGGGCAATTGTACCCCAATGTTTATACCAGCACTTTCAACAATAGCCAAATGATGGAAAGAGCCTAAATGTCCAACAACTGATGAATGGATAAAGAAATTGTGGTTTATATATACAATGGAATACTACTTGGCAATGAGAAAGAATGAAATATGGCCTTTTGTAGTAACGTGGATGGCACTGGAGATTGTTATGCTAAGTGAAATAAGTCATACAGAGAAAGACAGATACTGTATGTTTTCACTCTTATGTGGTTCCTGAGAAACTTGACAGAAGACCATGGGGGATGGGAAGGGGGAAAAAGTTAGAGAGGGAGGGAGGCAAACCGTAAGAGACTCTTAAAAACAGAATAAACTGAGGGTTGATGGGGGGGGTGGCAGGGAGGGGAAAGTGGGTGAAGGACATTGAGGAGGGCACCTGTTGGGATGAGCACTGGGTGTTTTATGGAAACCAATTTGACAATAAATTTCATACTAAAAAAAAAGAATTAGAGATCTCAGTGATTCATTGAAAGGGAATAACATCAGAATCGTAGGAGTCCCAGAAGGTGAAGAGAGAGGAAAAAGAAAGAAAAGGTTTATGTGAGCAAATCATAGTAGAAAACTTTTCTAACTTGGGGAAAGACACAGAAATCAAAATCCAGAAAGCACAGAGAACTCCCATTAGATTCAACAAAAACTGACCATCAACAAGGCATGTCATAGTCCAATTCATAAAATACACAGACAATGAAAGAATCATGAAAGTGGCAAGGAAAAAAGTCCTTAACCTACATGAGAAGAGAGATCAAGTATGCAGGAGACCAGACAGAAACTTGGCAGGCCAGAAAGGAATGCAGGATATATTTAATGTGCTGAATTGGAAAAATATGTGGCCAAGAGTTCTTAATCCAGAAAGGCTGTCATTCAAAATAGAAAGAGAGATGAAAAGTTTCCCAGACAAATAAAAACTAAAGGAGTTTGTGATCCCTAAAGCAGCCTTGCATGAAATTTTAAGGGGGATTCTCTGAGGGGAGAAAAGATGAAATGAAATAAAAAAGACCAAAAGCAACAAAGACTAGAAGGACCAGATAACACCACTTGAAACCCCAACTGTACAGACAACACAATGGCAGACAACACAACGCAATAAATTCATATCTTTCATAAATCCACTCTAAATATAAATGGACTAAATGCTCTAATCAAAAGACATAGGGTAACAGATTGATAAAAAAAAAAAAACAAGATCCATCTATATGCTGCTTACAAGAGACCCACTTTAGACCTAAAGACACCTTCAGATTGTAAGGGGATGGAGAACCATCTCTCATGTTAATGATCGCCAAAAGAAAGCTGGAGTAGCCATACTTATATCAAACAATCTAGATTTTAAAATAAAAACTGTACCAAGAGATGAAGAAGGACATTATATCATAATTAAAGGGTCTATCCACCTAGAAGATCTAACAATTGTAAACTTTTATGCCCCCAACATGAAAGTACCCAAATATATAAATCAATTAAACACAAACATACAGAAAATCATTGACAATAATACCATAATAGTAGGGAACTTCAACACCCAATTTACAGCGATGGACAGATCATCTAAACAGAAAATCAACAAGGAAACAATGGCTTTGAATGACACACTGGACTGGATGGACTTAGGATATATTCAAAACATTTCATCCTAAAGTAGCAGAATACACATTCTTCTCTAGCTCACATGGAACATTTTCCAGAATATATCACATACTGGGACACAAATCAGCCCTCAACAAGTACAAAAAGATCGAGGTTATACCATGGATATTTTCAGACCACAACACTATGAAACTCAAAATCAACCACAAGAAAAAATTTGGAAGGGCAAAAAATACTTGGAGACCAAATAACATCCCACGAAAGAATAAGTGGGCTAACCAAGATATTAAAGAGGAAATTAAATAGTACATGGAAGCCAATGAAAATGATAACACCACAGCCCAAAACCTCTGGGATGCAGCAAAGATGATCATAAGAGGGAAGTACATACCAATCCAGGTCCTCCTAAAGAGGGAAGAAAGGTCTCAGATACACAACCTAACTACACCTTAAAAAGCTGGAAAAAGAACAGCAAATGCAACCCAAAACCAGCATAAAATGGGAAGTAATAAAGATTAGAGCAGAAATCAATGTTATTGAAATAAAAAAAATAATAAAAAACAGAACAGATCAATGAAATCAGGAGCTGGTTCTTTGAAAAAATTAACAAAACTGATAACCTCCTAGCCAGTGTGATCAAAAAGAAAAAGGAAAGGACCCAAATAAAGAAAATCAAGAATGAAAGAGGAGAGATCACAACCAACACTGCAGAAATACAAACAATAATAAGAGGATATTATGAGCAATTATATGCCAATAAATTGGGCAATCTGGACGAAATGGACAAATTCCTAGAAATATAAAGACTACCAAAACTGAAACAAGAAGATATAGAAAATTTGAACAGACTCATGCCAGTAAAGAAATTGAATTAGTAAGCAAAAATCTCTCAAAAAACAAGAGTCCAGGGCCAAATGGTTTTCCAGGGGAATTCTACCAAACATTTAAAGAAGAGTTAACAGCTATTCTTTTAAAGTTGTTCCAAAAAATAGACATGGAAGGAAAACTTCCAAACTCATTCTATGAAGCCAGCATTATCTTGATTCCAAAAGCAGACAAAGACCCCACTAAAAAGGAGAATTACAGAGCAATATCCCTGATGAACATGGATGCAAAAATCCTCAACAAGATACTAGCAAATTGGATCCAACAATACATTAAAAGAATTATTCATCACGACTAAGTAGGATTTATACCTGAAATCCAGGGCTGGTTTAATATCCGCAAAACAATCAATGTGATACAGCACATCAATAAAAGAAAGAACAGGAACCACATGATCCTCTCAATATGCAGAGAAAGCAGTTGACAAAATAGAGTATCATCTCTTGATAAAAAACCCTCTCTTGATAAAAATCCCTCAAGAAAGTAGGGATAGAAGTATCATACCTCAAGTTCATAAAAGCCATACATGAAAGACCCACCACTAATATCATCCTCAATGGGGAAAAACTGAGAGATTTCCCCTAAAGTCAGGAACACAACAGGGATGTTCCTCTCACCACTGTTATTCAATATAGTATTGGAAGTCCTAGTCTTAGCAATCCGACACACAAAGGAATAAATGGCATCCAAAACATCAAGTAGGAAGTCAAACTTTCACTCTTTGCAGACGGAATGATACCTTATATAGAAAACCCAAAAGATTCCACCAAAAACCTGCTAGAACTGATCCATGAATTCAGCAAAGTCGCAGGATATAAAATCAATGCACAGAAATTGGTTGCATTTCTATACACCAATAATGAAGCAACAGAAAGAGAAATCAAGGAATTGATCCCATTTACAATTGCACCAAAAAACATTTAAAAAAAACCTAGGAATAAACCTAACCAAAGAGGTGAAAAATCTATGCACTGAAAACTATAGAAAGTTTATGAAAGAAATTGAAGAAAATACAAGAAATGGAGAAACATTCCATGCTCATGGATTGGAAGAACAGATGTTGTTAAAATGTCGATACTACCCAAAATAATCTACACATTCAATGCAATCCCTATCAAAATAACACCAGCAGTTGCGTGGGGGGATGGGCTAAATGCGTGATGGGCATTAAGGAAGGCACTTACTGGGATGAACACTGGGTGTTATATGGAAGTGATGAATCACTGGATTCTACTCCTGAAACCAATACTGCACTATATGTTAACAAACTTGAATTGTAATTAAAAAACATATATCATTTAAGTATTCCTACCAGTCCATGGTTTCAATGACTTTGGCTCCAGGTAGGTAGGTCTTGGCTGTGTCTTTCTACATATGTCCTTCTCTCCAGATTTTGAGGTGCTGCCCTTGACCTCAATTCTCTGATACAACAAAGAAAATACAGTAGATTTTTGAACAACATAGCCTTGAACTGTGTGGGTCTATATATATGCAGATTTTTTTCAGTACATACAGCACAGTACTGCAAATGTACTTTCTCTTCCTTACGATTTTCTTAATAACATTCTCTTTTCTCTAGCTTGCTTTATTATGAGAATACAGTATATAATACATATAACATACAAAATATGTGTTAATTGACTGTTTATGTTATTGGTAAGACTTCCAGTCAACAGTAGGCTCTTAGTACTTAAGTTTTGGGGAATCACATAACATGCAGATTTTTGAGTTGGTACACCTAACACCCACCCCACTCCCATTCTTTGAAGGTCAATTATAATTGAGTTTTAGTTTGTTCAGCTTTTTCTTGTTGTCATATTAGGAGAAACAAATTCTAAACTCTTTAAATTTCAGATCTGAAACCAGGAGTCCAGACTCCTTTCTGTATTGCTGAAGTCAAAGCCTAACTTTACACTCTAGCCATGGTGGTAGCTATGATATCTGGCAATATATGCAAGAAGCACAGAGGCAGGAGAATTATTGTCAAAGCAAAGGTCTATGAACTACCACTGTGATCTATGAATCTATGAATAAGTTACATAACATCTTTAAGCTTTTCTTATCTATAAATTCAATCTTTTTGCCTAGATTATTTGTTGACTTAGGTAAATCTTATGAGTAGATCAACTCACTTTGGTTTAAAAAAGACCACAACTGTCTAAAAGTGTATAAAATAATATTATCAAATATTTATTTATTCAATGTAGAAAGTGAAGTTCTGTGATAATTTTAACCTCCAGATATTTAAAAAAGTCATTCTTATCCATATATCACAGAGAATACTGGGCTCTGGAGTCCTAGTCGGTTAATAAGAACATCACGATGTGAATAGCATTTTTAAATTGATGCCTGCATGAAACATTCAATAGCACAGCTTCCAATTCTTAAACATTTTGAATATTGAACAAGATAAAAATATACCCAGGACTTAGGAAAGTAATTAATTTCTCCTTCTAGAATCTTTTATATTAATAATTAATACAACATGTATAGTAAAAAAAAAACTTTTCTCTAGATATTACATGTCATGTCAAAGTTAATTATTGTAATTTAACTATGGAATACTTTTAATCACTTAATGTTAATTGCTCTTTTCTGTCTACCTACCCATCTGTTTTTCTGCCTATCCATTAAAGAGGAGGAGAAAACTAAAAAAAATTTCTTAACTAGTGCTCTGTTGTTTCCTTCTTAAAAGTTTCATATCATGACACAAGAAATGATTCTAAATACTTTAGAGAAACTTGGATGATACTGAACACTTTTGTAAGAATATTTATAACATATCAAGTTAAATACTTTTTTTTAATTTTAGAAAGAGAGAACAAGCATGAGTGAAAGGGGCAAAGAAGAGAGAGAGAGAGAGAGAGAGAGAGAGAGAGAGAGAGAGAGAATCTTAAGCAGGCTCCATGCTTAGCATGGAGCCTGACATGGGCTCAATCCCATAACCCTGGGATCATGACCTGAGCTGCAATCAAGAATTGGACACTCAACTGATTGAGCCATCACCCCAAGCTAAATACTTTTTATCTCCATAACTAAAAGTTACACAACTCACACTGAATTTAGTCAATGTCATTGAGGACAAATGATTTACCAGACATTAATAATACAAAAAAAAAAAAAAAAAAAAAGATCTTATTCCCAATTTAAAGGAGAGTAGACCTAACAGGAAAAATATAATAAACTAATCATGCGTTTTTCATATGTTCTATTCCAGATGTATATAGAAAGTACTGTGTTTGGAGATGATTTAGGCAGAGAATTGAAGTGGGGTCCGGGAAGTCTTACAACAGGTAAAATGTGTCTTAAAAAGCTATGATAGTTTTACAGATTGCCTTATTTAATTTTTTAAAAGTTCATTTTTTTCTAACAGAGGTGTAATTGAACAATAAGAGAAATAATTTCTATGCTTTGTGCTGTTTTAGAACAGGAAGGAACTACAAAAGAGGTTATGGATTGTCTTTCCCCTGACAAATTCAAGACTAAGAGAATCTTCTCCTGTTAGAAAGGCTTTAAGGAAAGCTGACTAGAGATAGGTTAATGAACACTGTTAGTGAATGACCTTACCGGGTCCTCCAACCAAACATTTCAGTGATTCTGTGATTTTTAGACAGTTGCAAACAAGCTTTGCAAGTTTATGATAAAATTTGCAAAGCAGCTTATGGTTTGCAAGGATTAGTGGGGCTCTGTGAGCCCATGGATTAGCCTTTATGTTTTAATGTGCCTGCCCTCACAGAGAGAAATGACACTGCTCCTTCAGCTTCAATAGGCTATGCACTGTCAGTTATATTTCCAGTTCTGGCAATACTGAACTCTTTATTACTCAGTCAGGCCTATTGTGGTCAAGGTCATACATAGTGTTGCTAGCTGGCAAATATAGAAAAAGGTGAAGGTAATTGCCATTACAAGAGATGATTAAGAATAGGTTCATAAAGGCATAGAATCCTTGAATGGGAAATTGCCTGAAAGTCACTTAATTAAATCTCCAGTTGGATTCAGGGATTTGCTCAGGGTCTCATCTGATCTAACTTTAGGAGGATGAGAGAGTAGAGTCTTCACAGGGAAATCCTTTAGACAATCTTTGTGCTTGCTCAAACATATAGCTGTGTTATTTCTGGTCACCCTTTGGACCAAATGGCTTAGCTCTCCCAAAGAAGAAAAATAGCAGACAAAAGGAAGAAATACTAAGAAGAAAGGTAACTATATATATAAACATTATGCATACTTAATTACTAGCCCTCAAGGACACTAAATCCAAAAGAGTGATATATTTAGCAGTGGCAGCAGGTATTCAAGGGATTACAATTGATTTCAGAATCACTCAGGTTTGTCCATGGATGCCCATGTGGAGGTTCAACACAAAAAGGGCACTGATTCCTACTTCAGGTCCACCACCACCTTCAAAGACATGAGGGAGAGGTTAGGAGCCCTGCTATCCACACCTTTAAGAGGTTGGGATGTCTGTGAAGCAGACGTTTTAATCCACATGTACACTGGAGCCCCAAACTCCTTCATATCTTACTAGTGATGTGTATCATGAAGCTGTGGGTCAGAAGAGTAACCATTTATAAAACACACTTGAGTTATTATGAGAGGCTGTTGTTTCCCAGGGAAGTGTTGTTTGGTAATTAACCATAATAGAAATGTACTTGGTGATAGCAGTCTCTTCCCGTTCTTCTTAAAAGTGGTTCCCAAACTTTCCACAGGAATCTAAGAAGATATATGTAACTTATTGATAGGAATGTATTATTGATCAGGTTCTTCTCTAGTTCATTTAATTCTTCCATCTGAAGAAGCTATGGGGCCCTAGGATCCAAAGACCATTTGTACTTCCTTTGATATCAGACAAATGAAAATTGTATACATTCTAATTGGATATTATTTTGATACATACTATTATTTCCCACTGCTGCATGGTTACAAACCATATCCCTAGTGTTGTATAGCACTAAAATTTACACATCATAGGGATGCTTGAAGGCTTACAACACCCTCCATTCTCTAACCTTTATCAAACACACTGGATCTCATGTTTAGCCAATTCATAAATAGATGCCTGACGAGTTTTCACATTCTGGATTTTGGAAGGATCTTGGTTTTCTTAAAGATGTAAGTGAATGTTTGAAAATATAGTGCATCTTCATACTTACAGCAATTTAAATTTTAAAAAATTGTCTATATTTTTAGAGATTGGGACAATATTCATCTATTATATTTCCATTTTGTTTTTACTTGTGTTTCATTTGGAAGGTTGAAATGCCTGTTTTGTCCTGTATCCTGTCACTAAATGACCAGGAGATCATCAGTTGAATTTCAATAGAAAAAAAAAAAAATTAAGTGTTGTGCCAATTGCAGAACTTTGGCGGCATAATAGTGGTTTTCATGAGGTTTTCTGTGCTATACATAGGGTTCTAGCACTGATAATAAGGAAAGTTGTAAAGTCTTCTTATACATACTTAATACATACTAATCAAGGCAAAAAGGACACAAATGGGCTAATCTGACAGAAAGGGGCATGGATCCTTGGAAAGAAAGATCAGGAATTGTTATAGAAAGATTCCTTGCTTTTTCCCCAGCTGCCTCATCTTATATGGAAAATCTGTGAGCAATAGAAGAATTTCCAAATGTCATATTAGTAGAGCTTGAATTCAAAGGATTCTTTAAAAAATGGGAAAAATTAAAATTGGGGGAAATATGTAATTTAATTTTGAATATCTTTAAGATGCATATACACTTTTTTATCAAACAATTCATCTCTACTTTTGAAGTGAAAAATTTGCACCAATAGTTTGAGACAGTTTTATGGTGTAATTTGCCTGATAAGATTACTTTTTCCCCCTAAATAACCTTTTCTATGACACTATTTGGTTATAAATTATTTTGACCTCTACAGAACATACTTCAGTCTGCAGAGTAGTGTTTTGGGATTTGTATGGAAGATGGCATCAAGGTGATTGCAGAGGGAGGAAGCTTCATTGCCAGAAACTCATTCATTAATTTCCAGACAGATTCATGGTTTGTGAATCAACCACCAAGAACTCAGACCCGCTTGGCTAGGAATAAGAGTGGTTGTAATAGGTTCAGCGACAGGCATCTGTTATGCATGTCAGAGAGCAGTATGGTTCAGTGTTCAGTGTTTTCATCCTTCATGTATTTCCAGACTTGAAGGAAAATGTTAAATTGGGTTGAGTTAGAGGAATATTTAACAGTAATCATGACCTTGTCATTTCCTATCAATATTGCTGATATAAACAGTGCTATTTCACCACACTGGTATTGATATTCTAACAGGTAATTTGTGTTGTACCTATATGCCTACTTTCCTAACCAAATCTGTTCTATATTAGTCATAATTGGTAGTATATTGGCTGGATTGATTGTAAGAAACAGAAACCATGGGGCGCCTGGGTGGCTTAGTCGGTTGAGCGTCCGACTTTGGCTCAGGTCATGATATCGAGTTTTGTTAGTTCGAGCCCCACGTCGGGTTCTGTGCTGACAGCTCAGAGCCTGGAGCCCTCTTCGGATTCTGCGTCTCCCTCTCTCTCTGCCCCTCCCCCGCTCATGCTCTGTCTCTCTGTCAAAAATTAATAAACATTAAAAACATTTTAAAAAAGATACAGAAACCTACTAGTTAACTCAGACTAAAAGCAATTTATTAGTAACACGGTAGACAGCCTTTGAAGAATGAAAGAAAATATGAACACTCAATACTCAAAAGGAAAAATAAAAGAGTAGTCCTTAGGAATAGCTGATTGACCCAGCTTTGTCAATCCACACCTTCCCCATCATGGAGGGAGTACATTTGTTGATTTTGCCTCCAAGATCACTTGCAATATGGTAGAGGCAGTTCCCTAAATGAAAATCAAGGTGCTTTTATCAAAAGGAGGAAGGAAATATGCTGGAAATAAAAAATAACACATGTCCACTACTTAAACCTGTAACTGCAATTCTTAATTAATTCTTTCTGTGAAGAAAGTTTGACATTTACCTCCTTTTTTTTAAATGGTTAATTTAATCTTTTAAAATTTAAATCCAAGTTAGTTAACTTATAGTGTAATAATGGTCAGGAACAGAATTTAGTGATTCATCACTGCCATATAACACCCAGTGCTCATTCCAACAAGTGCCTTCCTTAATGCCCATCACCCATTTTGCCCAGCCCCCATTGCAACTCTCCTCCAGCAACCCTGTTTGTTCTCTGTATTTGAGTCTCTTATGGCTTGCCTCCCTCTCTGTTTTTATCTTATTTTTCTTTCATTTGTTCTATGTTCATCTGTTGTGTTTGTTAAATTCCACATATGAATGAAATCATATGATATTTGTCTTTTTCTGACTGATTTATTTCATGCTTAGCATAATACATTCTAGTTCCATCCACATTGTTGCAAATGGCAAGATTTCATTTTTTTTGATGGCGGAGTAATATTCCAGTGTGTGTGTGTGTGTTTGTGTGTGTGTGTGTGTGTGTACATATCTTTATTCATTCATCAATCAATAGCCATTTGGGTTCTTTCTATATTTGGCTATTGTTGATAGTGCTGCTATAAACTTTGGTATGCATGTGCTCCTTTGAATCATTTTTGCATCCTTTGGATAAATACCTACTAGTGTAATTGCAGGGTCATAGGAGAGTTTTATTTTCACTTTTTTGAGAAATGTCCACACTGTTTCCAGAGTGACTGTACCAGTTTGCATTCCCACCAACAGTGCAAGAGTGTTTTTTCCCTTTCCCCACATCCTTGCCAACATCTGTTGTTTCCTGTGTTGTTCATTTTAGCCATTGTGACAGGTGTAAGGTGATACCTAATTGTGGTTTTGATTTATATTTCACTGATGATGAGTGATATTGAGCATCTCTTCACGTGTCTGTCAGCCATCTGGATGTCTTCTTTGGAAAAGTGTCTGTTCATGTCTTCTGCCCATTTCTTCACTGTATTCTTTCTTTTCTGGGTGTTGAGTTTGATAAGTTTTTTTTATAGATTTTGGGTACTAACCTTTTATCTGATATGTCGTTTGCAAATAACTTCTCCCATGCCTTCAGTTGCCTTTTAGTTTTGTTGATTGCTTCCTTCACTATGCAGAAGTGTTTATCTTGATGAGGTCCCAATAGTTCATTTTTATTTTTGTTTCCCTTGCCTCCAGAGACATGTCTAGCAAGAAGTTTCTGTGGTCGAGGTTAAAGAGGTTGCTGCCTGTTTCCCCCTCTAGGATTTTGATGGTTTTCTGTCTTAAATTTAGGTCCTTCATCCATTTTGAATTTATTTTTGTGTATGGTGTAAGAAAGTGGTCCAGGTTCATTCTTCTGCATGTCGTTGTCCAGTTTTCCCAGTACGATTTGCTGAAGAGACTGTCTTTTTACCATTGGATATTCTTTTCTGCTTTATTGAAGGTTAGTTGGGCATACATTTGTGGGTTCATTTATGGGTCCTCTATTCTATTCTGTTGATTTATGTGTCTGTTTTTATGCCAGTACCATACTGTCTTGTGATTGCAGCTGTGTAATACAGCTTGAAATCCAGAATTGTGATGCCTTCGTGTTTGTTTGTTTTTTTTTTTCAACATTACTTTGGCTATTCAGGGTCTTTTCTGGTTCCACATAAAAATTTTATTCTTGTTTATTCTAGCTCTGTGAAGAATACTGCTGTTATTTTGACAGGGATTGCATTGAATGTTTAGATTGTTTTGGGTGGTATCGACATTTTAACAACATTTTTCTTCCAATCCATGAGCATGGAATGTTTCTCCATTTCCTTGTGTCTTTTTCAATTTCTTTCACAAACTTTCTATAGTTTTCAGTGTACATATATTTAACCTCTTTGGTTAAGTTTATTTCTAGGTATCTTATGGTTTTTGATGCAGTAAATCGCTCTCCCTCTCGCTCTCCCTCTCTCTCTTCCTCTCAAGAGTTCCCTCTCTGTTGACTCATTTTTAGTGTATAGAAACACTACCGATTTGTATGTTGATTTCATATCTGTGATGTTGCTGAATTCATGTATCAGTTCTAGCAGTTTTTTGATGGAGTCGTTTCAGTTTTCCACAGAGTATCATTTATTTTGAAAACAGTGGAAGTTTGACTTCTTTCTTGCCAATTTGTATGTCTTTTATTTCTCTTTGTTGTCTGATTGCTGAGGCTAAGACTTCCAGTACTATGTTGAACAACAATGATGAGAATGAACATCCCTGTCATGTTCCTGACCTTAGTGGGAAAGATCTCAGCTTTCCTCCATTGAGGATTATATTTCTTGAGGGTTTTTATCAAGAAATTCATGCTATATTTTGTAAAATGCTTTTTCTTCATCTTTTAAGGGGATCATGTGGTCCTTATCCTTTCTTTTATTAATGTGATGTGTTACATTGATTGATTTGTCGATATTAAACCAGCCTTGCAGCCCATGAATAAATCCAACTTGATTGTAGTGAATAATTCTTTTAATTTATTGTTGAATTTTATTTGCTAGTATCTTGTTGAGAATATTTGAAGAAGAAATATTCAAAGAAATCGGTCTGGGGGCTCCTGGGTAGCTCAGTTGGTTGAGCATCTGACTTCGGCTGAGGTCATGATCTTACGGTTTTTGGGTTTGAGCCCACATCAGGCTCTGTGCTGACAGCTTGCTCAGAGCCTTCAGCCTGCTTCAGATTCTGTTTCCTTCTCTCTCTCTCTGCCCCTTCCCCACTCATGCTCTGTCTCTCAAAAATAAATAAAGGTTAAAAAAATTAAAAACAAAAGAAATCGGTCTGTAATTCTGCTTTTTAGTGGGATCTTTGTATGGTTTTGTGAACAAGGTAATGCTGGTCTCATAGAATGAATTTGGAAGTTTTCCCTTCATTCCTATTTTTTTGGTACAACTTCAAAAGAAAAGATATTAACTCTTCTTTAGATGTTTGGTAGAATTCTCCTGGGAAGCTTCCAGCCCTGGACTCTGATTTGTTGGGAGATTTTTGATTACTGATTCAATTTAGTTACTGGTTATGCCAGTAACTAAACTGCCATAAACTAAACTAAACTAAACTAAACTAAAACTGCCATGCATATTTTCAGACCACAATGCTATGAAAATTGAAATCAACCACAAGAAAAAATTTGGAAAGACCACAAATACTTGTGGGTTAAAGAACTGAAGAATGAATGGGTTAATCAAGAAATTAAAGAGGAAATAAAAAAGTACATGGAAGTTAATGAAAATGAAAACACAGCAGTCCAAAACCTTTGGATGCAGTAAAGGCGGTCATAAAAGGGCAGTATACAGTAATCCACGTCTTCCTAAAGAATAAAGAAATGTCTCAAATACACAATCTAACCTTACACTTAAAGGAGCTGGAAAAAGAACAGCAATTAAAGTCCACAACAATCAGAAGAAGGGAAATAATAAAGATTAGATCAGAAATCAATGATATAAGAATAAAAAAAATAGAACAGATCAACAAAACTAGGAGCTGGTTCTTTGAAAGAATTAACAAAATTGATAACCCCCTAGCCAGATTCATCAAAAGGAAAAAAGAAAGGACTCAAATAAAATCACACATGAAAGACTAGAGATCACAACCAACACAGCAGAAATAAAACAACAATAAGAGAGAACATTCATTCATTCATTCATTCAAGAAACATGTGAATGCCTATTTTTTCTGGATCTTATGCTAGTCTTTGAACTGTGAAAAAGAGAGATGTAGTCCCCAGTCTCATAGGATACATGTTATCTCCTACAGAGATATAGTCTCTCTTTACTAAATACTCTCACTGATAGCATGAAATAAGACTTTCTTATGTGGAATGATCAAAAATGTTTCAAGTAGTACATTTATTGTCAATTAATTCTAATTGGAAGGTAGTTGGTTATCAGTATAGGTTTTAGGAGTAGGAAAATAATTTAAATAAAAATGTATTGAAAGAAAATTATTCTATTAGTGGTCTGAAGAACAAACTTGGATTGGTTGTAGGGAGAAGCAGAGGAGGCTGGGGGGCCAATTAATTACCAGAAAATTATCAACTGCTTTCCTTCTAATAAGGTACAGAAAAAAATAGAAAAATAATAAAATATTAACATTTACTTATTGAGGTCTTCAGTGATTTATATATGTAAATTTACTCTTTCCCACATTGTTTTTTTCTTTATAACTGCAGTAAAGAGATACAGGTAAGGTCACTGAGATGTAGAAAAGTTTGCCCTAAATTGTTTTTCGAGTGAGTGGAAGAGGTAGGATCAACAGAGCTTAACCTACCAGTACTTTGTTTCTTTAACATTCTTTAACCATTTAACTATTGATAAATGGAGAAGATTAAAAGGATGCGTTATGCAGAAAGAAGAGATATTAGTCAATAAGCTTTATATTTTTGACTGGGACTAACTATGGAGGTTGATAGTTGGGTTTCTTTATCTCAGAGACAGATCTCAATGAGTAGTAATAATTGCCTTGTATCCTTTGTAGTATAAATATTAACACGCATTTATCAATCAAGATTTTATTATAGATTTATGCAAATTAACTTTATTTTTAACAGTGGAGAATTAGATAAAATGCTTCAGATCTTCTGTCACATCTCTGTCACATCTACTACTCTGTCATATCTACTGACTCATTCTCTAGAGAAACGTGGCTGTGAAGTTTGAATTTTATTTCTTAATGTATCTTGGCTTGTTTTCATGTATAAAGGATGGTATTCTCTGTACTGCTCTTTTTTGCATTTAAAATGCCTCATTTGAACAGCTTTGATTGATCTGTTTTTCCTGTTGGGAAGGTTATTATAAAGTTTATTTAGCACCTTTCATATTTCCATTTCCCATTTCCCTGCAAGTCACACTCATTTTTAAACGTGGCAGGCAAGGATCTGTTAA
Source organism: Puma concolor (assembly GCF_028749965.1). Taxonomy (NCBI): domain Eukaryota; kingdom Metazoa; phylum Chordata; class Mammalia; order Carnivora; family Felidae; genus Puma; species Puma concolor. The sequence goes on along the minus strand of NC_141675.1, from coordinate 83,237,146 downwards.
GCCACATTTCCACCTTTGTAACAATCAGTGTAACCTATGTCAATGCTAGGGAAAGACCTAGGTCTTCTATCTTACTTTTTATTTTCCCCTGCAATTGAGACTTTTTTATTTTTCAGTTTTAGGCTAATTTCCCAGTTAAAAACATATTTTTAAGTTTTCAAATAAAGCATTCCTTTTGTATGGAGGGAAACATTTTAATACTCTCCCATATTTTTATTTTATTCCTTGAAAAATGAAGATGTTGGCAAATTAAATGTGTCCAGAAAAGCATAATCAATATAGTGAAGGGTTAGTAAATTATCATGTACAGAGGACAGATTAAAAGAGAGAGGATATTTAGTTTGTAGAAGAATAGTGTGTATTATAAGCTACATTCCTCATTTGTAAAAATGAGGAATGCTTATGCTGGGTAGTTTCAGAGAATAAAACTAGTTACATCCAAATTAAAGGGTAATTTATTTCAGTTCAACATAATGAAATATCTCAACAAATCATATTGTTATTATGCCTCCCATTAATTTATTATTCATTTGTTAATTAACATTTATTCAGTTCTGGGTATAGAAATTAATAAAACATGCATTTTACTCTCATGAAATATATACTTCATCCAGAGTGATGCCTTATGCAACAGAGTATTAATCTTGTAGTGGAGATGAGTACTGAGTCATCCTTTGGCACTTTGTGGGCAGTAAATGCCTTGACTCATCTAAACTATCTCCTTTCACAGGTTTGCATTAGAGGATCCTCAATAATAGGAAGGAAATGGACCCACTCATCATAAGGAATAGACTTCCTTGATGTGCATGTATACTCCATCCCCCAGGGAGTATTCAAGAAGTATTCGAAACATGGCCCAGTCTGAGATGCAGTTGAAGGTATAAGACATGGCCCAGTCTGAGACACGGTTGAAAGCGTTTCAGTATTGATAGGGAATTTGATATAGATAATAATTCCTAAGAGCTTTCACAGCTTAAATTTTGTGGACCTACACCTAAAATAGGAAAATGGAAATGCATTCTTTGCCTTATTACCATCTTAGCTTAAGAGGTATAGTTCTCTATGGAATGCCCAGAAGATAATCTACTCATATGAGATCTTCACATCATCAAAATCATGGTAACAATTTGAATGTTAAGTAGGTAATATAAAAATAAATACTGATTAAGTCCAATTATCATGTCTTAATATTGAAAACATTTTCTCCAAATAATGCAATGCCTTTATGAAAACAGGACTGGCAACAAAAGCAGCCAAGTATCTCCCTAACATTGATTATGTTTATGAAAACTGCTTTGTGAAATATTTCTTCTTAAAATTCAGAATTCCAAATAGGGGAAGGTTAGAATAATGAGGCCATTAAAATGACATGCTGATGGTGATCAATTAAGATATATTATAGCAATATAGACCTTCCTAAACCTGCTTCACTGGGAAGTCTATGTGTAGGACACAGATCTTCATCTTAAGTAAACATTTGTCTGTGTTTATGGATGTCATCTTGTAGGTTTAGATGCTGCACTAAATTCCACAACAAGGAAAAGGAGAGAGACAGAGAGAGACACAGAGAGAGAGAGAGACAGAGAGAATTCCCCCAAAGACAACTGCTCCTTGCAAAGAAAAAAAATTATTTGTAATTTATTTGTACTCAAAGTGTAGTGTTATGATGGATGTTTATAAAAAAAACAAAAGAACATTTGGATCAAAATTTAAATGCTTGGGGAGTGATATGTTTTTAATAGTTTGGGATGAAGTAGTCCTGGACGGAAAATTATTTGAAAATAAAATACTTGATCTAGTATGAATTTTATGGTTTGTATACCATTTTAACAGCAAATGTAATCTCTCTCATTCATCTTCAAAATAATCCTGTGAGGTCTTCATTAAGGTATCTTAAGGAAATAAGTCTTGCAAGACTGAAAAAATCTGCCTAAAGTTACATCATTAGAAAGTGTCAGACCCAAAACTTAAGTCCACGTCTTCTGTCTCCCTTTTGTGTTCTTATCACTCTACATCGATGAGGACCTTATCTTTGAAATTATATGAAAAGTCAGCAAATTAAGGGTAGAGAAATGACTCCATCTGACAACATTCATTTGCCACCACTGCTGCATTCAAAGGACCACATGAGAAACTTTGTGTATATTTTGAGTATTGTAGGAAAAATTTTCCTTTTCTGAAGACCCTGTGAGCTTATAAGAGAAAGTAGGAAAATGATAATGGTCATAAGGAAAATTATAAGAGAATCAAAGGTACTAATCCTCAATTTACTTTTTTTAACTTAATAAGTTTTTTGTTTATGTTTTTTATTATAAAAGTATACAGAAGTCAGAAGGAAATTATGCATAGTTCAACTATGCAGAGGTGATCACTGTTGATATTTTAACTTTTTTTTCCAGTTTTTATTCTATGAATTTTTATGTAGTTGAGGATCATGTCATAGTTACATGTTGTATATTTACTCACATAATATTGTCATAATAATTTTTCCATATCACTAGAATTCTTTGTAAGTAACATTTTTATTACATACATAATATTCCATTTCATGGAAAAGGTATTTAATTGCAACACTTTCCTAATGTTAGATATTTAGGTTGTTTTCAATGTGTCACTCTTTTAGAAATCATTAGGGTGAAAATGTTCTTCTTTTGAAAGTAGAATACCATACCCTATATTGCATTGTTTTGTTATAGAAGTAGATTATGATTTACATAACATAAAATATGATTTATATTATATATTTATAGCAATATAAAATATTATCTTTACAAAACAGAAATGATTAGAATGAGTAGAAACCGTAAACCAGGATAAATAAACAGATAGATGAAAGGGAGAAGAAAAAAAAGGAAAGATTGATAGATTGATAGATAATGGTGGCTTAAGGAAGAAGGCATAAAGAGGGCATTCTAAAGTAATACATATAGAAGCCAGAGGAATATATTTTCTTGGAGGATAAGGGGTATTGTATATAAAACAAGAATAAGAACTATTGTGTAAATTTGGGAGGATGTTTGATTTTTAGAGATGTTAGAAAGAGGCAATTGAAGTCCTCTTTAGATATTTGATTAGTAGGGAAGTCTTGGAAACCTGATGTATTAGGGTCCAGACAGAGACAGAACCCATATCAGTGATTTCACAGAAAATATTTCATATAGTAATTTTAAGTGGGTATAAAATTGCCCACTATTGAAAGAGTAAAAGAAAACTCTAAGGTGTAGGAGAGATGGCAACTGCTGGAAGCTGCCAGCAGAGGGAGAAGCTCCGCTCTTCTGCACATGGTGTCTTTGGTGTCTCTGAGCTCAGGAGAGAGAGGCATCCTGGGTCTGGTACTCAGACCTCTGAGAAGGGGACCCTGCTGCTATAGAAACACGGGGAGCCATCATGGGGACAAAGATTTGCTGAAGTGCTACTCACAGGAACCACAAACTGACAGAGATCCCTCAGGACAACGAAAAGCCAGGAGCAAATTCTGGCTTCCTCTTCCAACCCTGCAGCCTTTCTCAAGCTCCCTCTATTCACAGAATCTGTTAGGGAAAAGCCACCAAAGCAAAAACTGGTCTCAGGACCAGCTTCCCAGAGGACACAAGGGTGGGTTTGGAGCAGAAAAATATTTTGATAACTGGCATAGCCTAGGACACCTGGATGGCTCAGTCACTTAAGTCTCCCACTCTGGATTTTGGCTCAGGTCTTGATCTTGCGGTTTGTGAGTTCGAGCCGTGCATGGGGCTCTGCGGGTCGACCTGGGATTCTGTCTCCTCTCTCTGCCCCACTTTCACTCGCTGTGGTGCTCTCTCACTCTCTCTCTCTCTCTCTCTCTCAAAATAAATGAATAAACATAAAAAAATTGGCACCGCTCATATCTTCTGACATGGATTGAATAAATAGATCATGGAAGGCAATACACCTATTTAGGATAAGGCACTCAGAGCCAAGACTCGCTCCTTCTTTTCTTCTTGGATTGTGGAAATGAAAAGGCTTCATTCTGATAAATTCAGTTACCATCTTCCTGTGCTTTTAAAGAAAGAGATCTGAAACTCAGGATAGACAGGTCAAAGCTCCTACTCTGCCACTGGATTATGTTATGACCCTGAACAAATTATTTACATCGCTTAGACTCAGTTTACTCTTTAATAAAAGGAAGCTATGTCTTTTCTATCTCAGGAAGTTTTTGTGAGGACCAAAATGAGATAATATCATGAAAGCACTTTGTATGTCACCAAATCATTGATTTCCTTTCCAAATCCAGATCGTTTCTGAGTATGACAGGGTGAATTTCTATAACATCACTTTTCTCTCCTATGTGTATTATAAACATTGATGGATTTTATGGATTAATCTTGTTTAGTATGACTGAAATGTATCACTCTCTTGCCTGCCTATTTTTTCCTTTCTTTTTTTTTTTTTTTTTTTAATATGGAACACTTCACGAATTTGCGTGTCATCCTTGCGCAGGGACCATGCTAATCTTCTCTGTATCATTCCAATTTTAGTATATGTGCTGCCGAAGCGAGCACTGTTTTTTCCTTTTTTAAAAAAAGTTTATTTTTTTTGAGAGAGAGAGAGAGATGGTGTGCACAGGTGTATGTGCACACAAGCGGGAGAGGGGCAGTGAGAGAGTGAGAGTGAGAGAGAGAGAGAGAGAGAGAGAGAGAATCCCAGGCAAGCTCCATGCTGTCAGCACAGAGACTGATGCAGGGATTGATCTCATGACCCTGAGATCATGACCTGAGCCAAACTCAAGAGTTGGATGCTTAATGGACTGAGCCACCCAGACACCATTTGCCCCTTGCCTGCATATTGTATAGTAACTTCAGTCCCCACTGCCTACATTGTAGTCACATGCTACTTAAGCAACAAATTACATTTTCATCCTCACCTACATTTGCTAAAGTCTTTCTCCATAATATATTTTTGTAAAAATGAAAATAGGGATAGCCTCATTTGACCTTCTATAATAGAATAGTTTACTTTGTGTGAACACATTGTGTTTTCATGATTGTATGTAAATCTCTTTATTCTATCACTTATTAATGATTTGTCTGTTTATAACTTTCTCCTTGTGAAATTGTAAGCCCTTTGATATTGGAGGTAGTTTTTACTTATTTTTTTAAAAATGTTTATTTACTGTGAGAGAAAGGAAGAGAAAGAGTGGGGGAAGGGCAGAGAGTGAGGGAGAGAGAGAATCCCAATCAGATTCCACAATGTCAGCACAGAACCCTACGTGGAATTAGATTTCACAAACCGTGAGATCATGACTTGAGCTGATGTACAGTCAGGTGCTTAACGAACTGAGCTACCCAGGCACCCCTAAAGGTAGTTTTTATATCAGTGCTTCTTACAGTGCCTTGCAGGTCACAAGTACATAATTAATACTTTTGCATAATATATTTGCAGAAGACTTGTCAAAACATTATGTTCAATTTGATATAAGAGGTGAAAGAGACAAAGAAACCAAAGATTACAGGTTTGTGAGTCTAGAAATGATGGGAATTTTTATGTAATATAGAAATTTGAAACAAATGATGGATTAGAAGAAAGTTATAAACCCATTTGTCAACATGCTCAGGTTTGGTTGTTAGGAGAATGCTTAGCTGAAATGTTTTGATCAATTAAGAGACTGTTTTTAGAGGGTTGGCAAAGGAGAACTAACTGAGGGACAAAGAACAGAAAGGCCTAGGAGAGTGTCATTCACCTAATAAAATGTATTGAACATATTATTTTGTACAAGGAATCATTGGTGACTACAATTGGTAAGATTGCCAACTGTTGTGAAACGCACAGATTTAGTGCTTTAAACTGGTAGAAGCAAATCCCAGAAGTTGGTGTCCTTTCATATTTATTCATCCTTTCAACAGATATTTGCTTAGCACCATTCATAAACATGTTGTTGGGCTACATTCATTTGTTGCTACATAGCAACAAAGAAATCAGAGAGCCTCTGAGATAACTGCAATTAGTATATAAAACTCTGGGGAGCCAGCAGGCAATGGTGTTGAGGCTGCTAGAGGAAGAGGTCTCCTTCAATAGTGTCTGAGCCTGGAAACTTTCTTCTACTTGTCTTAGCCTTCTTGTGAACAATAATCCATGTTCTCTAGCCTCTAATATATTTGACCTAATCATCAACTCCTGGAAAAAAGTATGGACACTGTCTAGAAAAGTACTGCTGGTCTAAAAAGTAGGTGTCCTAGATTCAGGGAATTCCTATCTTGCTAAAGCCAAAGTGTCTTAAGTTCTCTTCTCAGTAGATATTTTTTATATTTCAAGGGAGCAGACCACCTGGACACATCTTGAGCAGTTGTTGGGGCATGGTTTGGCTGCATTTGTCCCCATATTGAGCCCTGTGTTTCTAGAGCTTAGTTAAAAGAAGAGATACATTTGCATTAATCACATTTCTGTTCAAAAGCTATTTCCTCAGAAATATCTTTGTATTAAAAGAGCAGATGTCACTCCCTATCCTTTTACTCTTCATTATTTTTCTCATGATATTAATTGGTATTATCCTCTATATCATTGATTCTTTATATCTATTCTATTTATGGTTTGTCTACCCATTTGAATGTAAATTTTATGAAAACAGAGATTTAATTTTTTTTGTCATTATTGCATCTCCAGTGCCTAAAACAATGCCTGACATATAATAAGTATTTGATACTTACAGGATGACTTTGTTGAATGGAAGACTAGATTTTTGTTTAAGTTCTCCGCCAAAACATCATTTTCATTATTTCCTTTGCTTTGATGCTAAAGATTTTCTTCCACAGGTTTCTCTAGCCCTTTAATATAGGGAACATTGCTAGTACTTGACATAATTTTACAGCTAGATATAGGGTCCAAAACCCAAGCTGGTATCTGGGAAAAAAAGATACCTTATCTAAGGGACCCAGGCACAAGAAAATGAATTAAGAGTCTCATTATCAAGTCAGTACTCTTAAATTAAGAAGAGGCTCTTTGGCTAGAGTTGGTACATATCAACCTTCCATCAAGTAGGCTTGAGGGGTCATTCTCATTAGTACTGATCCAAAGCTCCTTACACTGCTTTCACCTAAGTCTGGATTTTAGCCAAATCTAGACCGAAATAATCTGAAGTGAAGAGTGAAGTGCACCACATGAGAGGAAAGGCAATGAACTATGCAGAAGCAAAGGACACTTTGAGTTTCTATGTAGCTGTAGCAACTGGAATCCAAACAACCAGTTTACCAAGACATTCCATCAATGGTTACCTGAAGAGTTACAAGGACTTAACTTGCATGACTAAAGTGACCAAAAACCTTAGTCAAATGAGCAGCTTGTTCAAAAGGATACATGCCCCCTATGTTTATTGCAGTATTATTTATAATAGCCAATTATGGAAGGAGCTCGAGTGTCCACTGATAGATGAATGGACAAAGAAAAATGTGGGACACACACACACACACACACATACACACACTGGAATATTATTCAGCCATAAAACAGAATTAAATCTTGCCATTTGCAACAACATGGATGGAGCTAGAGAGTAGAATTGCTAAGTGAAATAAGTCAGAAAAAGATAAATACCATACTATTTCACTCATTTGTGGGATTTTAAGGAACAAGAACAAAAAAAAAAGGGAAAAAAAGAGAGACATACAAAACAAACAAACAAACAAAAAAACAACAACAGACTCTTAGCTATAAAGAACAAACTGATGATTACCATAGTGGAGTGGGGGGAGCAGTTGGTGAAACAGGTGATGGGGATTTAGAAGTGCACTTGTGTTGAGTACAGGGTGATGTATGGAAGTGTTGAATCACTATGTTGTATACCTGAAACTAATATAATACTGTATGTTAACTATACTGGAATTAAAATTTTTAAAAATGAGCAGCTGGTAACAACTTTTAAAACATAATACAATGAATAGTCATATGTATGACCAAGGACTATGAAAATATCTGTTTTTAGAAGTTTCAGTGATTATTTCTTTCTGGTATTTAACATTTACCATCCAATGCACAACAAATACATTTTTTTGCAGCAATATAGTTGGAATCTAAAACCCATTAAATCTCAGTTTGTGAGTATCATGTTTCTCTAAAGTTTCACTCAGCCTCTCAGTAAATACTTAACACAAGAAGGATGGGGTAAAATCCTAAATTGCTAATGTTTGAATATAAGTACCAATATGCTAGGGCACATATCCAAATGGTTTATGCAGCTACATGAATAAAACTGAATTAGTCTGGAGCTTGTGGTCAAGAATGTCTTTAATGTCAGAGAGGGTACTTAAAGGTAGTGCTACCCTCACTGGTGATGATGAGTTTATATGTCATTGGCTGCTTTCTTGCCTTTTTTTGCTCTGGTTCAAGCAGAATGAAGGATTTTTTTTTTGTCTAGATGAGATTATCTATAAAAAAACATTTCAGTCTCAAGCGTCTTGTACCCTCAAACTGTGCTCCTAGGAGTCTTCTGTGTTCCTCTGAACATCATTGAACATCAAAGTCCAGCATGGGAATTGAGGAGATTTTAGTCAGGCATGCACTTCATCCAGAGTAACTCTACTTTTACTTCATTTACATACTGGAGTTTGAAGTATATTTTTACTTGAACAAAGTGTTTTGTGAATAAAAACAAAAAAAAAATTGGAAACAAAGAGAATAGAGTGGGACTGGGTATAGGCCAATGACTCTCCAGAAAAAAGAACTGGTCTTTGTTAATTATTGATATATCTTTCAATTTGATTTTGGTGATTCCAATGGTCTCTAACTGCATGAAAATGTGGTTAGATCCATTACCTCTATTACTTTTTTTTGTATTAAAATATGGTTTGTTGTATCACTCAATTACCAATGCAAGAGACCAGGGCAAGAATTCACGTTCTAAGAAAAAGCATATTAATAAATAGTTTTCATGAAAACAGCAATTTTCTGTGGAAAGGAATATTGGTATATCTGGGCATGCAACTTATTAATTATCTCTGAAGTTAGCTATGCATGATTGACTCTGATGTCTGTCACCAAGTATAAGAAAAGTCATTCATGAGAATATATTAACCATGTTCTAAAAACATATTATAGAGACTGATTGATTTAGTGGGAAAGCTTACTTCATATTGACACATACATTTAACTAAGACAATGAGAATGCAAAGAAAATGGTATTTGAAGATAGGAGTTAATGGAGCAAGGGAAATTGAGAATGCAGAAAAATCACAACCTGAGCTCAAACCAGAGAAAACTTTTGAGTTATATTTTAATGATTATTTGATAGAACACCTTTTTAACACAGAAGTATTTAACTTGGCATTAATTTGAATCTTAGGTTCTGTGCCTTTGAGAGGCTATGGATTATAATGAGATATATAATTGGAAATTAGAGAGCAGTGACTATCATTATAAGGACCTCAGATAAGAGGGACACTGAAAAGTCATTGAGTTGGATACCAAGGGGTTGGGGTTCTGAGCTAAGCTTTACCAAACATTACTGACCATAGACAATTAACATTTTCTCTCTTTAGGTCTCAGTATCTATAATTTCAGGAAATAGAACTAGTCATTCCTAACATTCTTCCCAGCTCTATCATTATATGAATTAAAGCAAAATAGAAAGCTTGGACTCATGGCACATGTGATATTCTATCTATCTATCTATCTATCTATCTATCTATCTATCTATTATTCATTCATTCTATTTATTTATTATGAAATCTAGTTGAGATAAAAATAAAATTGATTTTACAGCAATCTGTGTGCAGAGAAAAACAGTTTGAAAACTAGAAGATAAATAGAGGGAGTGATTGTCAGAGGTTATTAATGAAAACACTGAAAAGAACATATCTGGCATCCATAAAAAAGGGACACTGTCCCTCTCAAATTATTTCTGCTTGAGAAGAGAGTGGTCTTTTGCCCCATCCCTCTTTTTATTGGTTCTAATAACTAGAATTTAAGTTTCACCAAATTTGAACATGATTTCAAAAATTCAAAGAAAATTCTACTTCTCAATAATACCTCCTTTCCTAAATCACCAGTATGTATGATAGTTCATCATTTGAGACCTGAATCATTCAGAGTTCTTAATGCAAACAGCAGAAGTCACTCTTACTAGTTTTAGCAGGAAGACTATTAGGTAGCCCAAGAAAACTTGTGTGGACCAAGAATTTAGCAGAAATGCTACATATCTAACAATCACGTGCCCAGGAAACCCATATCAGGACTAACACCAAGGAAGTGTTATAGTAATACACCATTTCTACCACTTGATACTTATAGCTGAGCATGCTCAGGACTCTAAGAAAGCCATCTGAAGAGAAACAAATACCTTTGCTTCCACATTTCTCAGCAAATCTGATGTATTCACGTGTGATTATCCATGAAGGCTGAACGATTTCAGTGTGAGGTGCACAGTATTCCAATTTTTCATGCCTTTTACCCATCTCTGCATTAGATGAGGGCATTGGAAATGTGAAGTCACTGAATGGTAGAGCCTCAAGATGGAAGCTGCTTGGGTTCTTGAGTCTCTGGATGGAAGAAATCCAAAACTTGACAAAGAACATAAGTATCTGACCACACAAGTAAAGAACAGATCTTTATTGTGTGAATTCATTGAGCTAATCCATAATTAATTTATCGGTTATCTGTTAAAATATCTAATGCAAGTTACTATAATAGCACATGGAAAGACAATGGCATTAGTCATGAATATATATGTAACACAGGAAACTAGTTTGATTAGTTTCTAGTCATCTTTTCTGTCACTGGTCACAATGTTGTGCTTATTCATGGATGACTTCCTTTCTACAGTACCATTCCTTGTCCCTTTGCTCTCAGTCAGGATTTTATCTTTACCTGGTAGGGGACCTAGGGAGGTTTCTTAAACCTTTATTTTGAGTGTTTGAACCCATGGATCCTGTTTGTTTAAGGTTGTTATAATTTTTTATCACTGAACATAGAAGGAATAAAGGGCTCCTCTGTGTTCCAGAGGATTTTTTGTGTTTCAGACAAATTCCTTACTGGCTGAAAAATGTTAACACCAACCTTACCCCTTTGATAATCAGGATCAGTTGCTTTAATAGCAGTCTTCTTTGTCTTCTTCTCCTCTTCTCCTTTTTCTCCTTCCTGTTTCCTCTCCTTCCTCTCCTCCTCCTCTTCTTGCTTCCTCACTCCCTCTCTCCCTCCCTTCTTCCTCCTCTTCTTTTCTTCTTTCTTTCTTTCTTTCTTTCTTTCTTTCTTTCTTTCTTTCTTTCTATCTTTCTTACTTTTTGCCTTTGTATTCAGTGATAAGTAAAGTGGGAAATAGTCAGTATTCATGTCAACTCATAATTAAGTGACCCTAATAAAATTTTTTTCTTATGTATTAAGATCTTTAAGCTAGCAAAGTCCAAAGTCAAGGAAGAAAACAATAAATACCACCTCCATTTCCAACCATTAATTTTGGTACCCATATATTGTGGTCATGAGAGATACAGCCAGAATAAATAGTCATTAGCTCAGTGAGTGGATCACATTCTGAAAGAAAGCACTTTAACTTTGGATGGTAATGTTTTCTAGCTGGTGCTTTAACTGTGTCTTCAGTTGGCAAATCCATATACCAGATGCCAGATGTTTCTGTACGGTTGGTTAGCCATTACCATGAACATAAGCCTATTGTATTACTTCTGATGTAAGGTGTGTTTGGAAGCAATGTTGTGGGTGTTCTTACAATAGTGAATTCATTAAGTCCATAGTGCTGTTGTCAGAGAAACAGTGGGCAGGCAGGGAAAATGGCAGTATCTATTCCAGTGAGGCCAACTCATTGCCCCTTTCATGATGGAACTGGTCCAACATATTCAACTTCACACAAGACATCTTGCTAGTTCCCCTAGCTATTGGCCCCCTTTTGAGTTTAACACGTTTCTCTGATTCTGGCAGATTGGACAGTCAGTATTATCTTCACCTTCATGAGGTGAGGTCCATGTTGTTGGGCATGTATTTAACTGCTTTCCCTGACTCTATACTCATGTTGTGAGTCCTTTGAGCAAACAGTAGAGTAAATGGGGAGTATGACTGACTGCAACCACAACACTGTTACTACATTTCTGTAACTCTAGTCCAAAAGGGTCATTTTTAGTGAGTATTCACATTCTGACCTCTGGATTATACCTCTTTTCCAGTCTTTGTCAACAATCTTCCAATCTTATTTCTTCCATGTGCCTTGCCGCTGATTCAAAACATTAGCCATTGCAGTGAATCAGTAGATCTATACCTCTGACCATAACATTGAATATACCATGATTTGTTTAACCATTCATCCATTGAAGGACACCTGTGTGCTTTCCATGTTTTGGACATTTCAAATAAAGTTTCTATGAACCTGTGTTTCGTATGTTTCTGTATGAACTTATGCTTTCATGTTTCTGGGATAAATGCTCAAGGATGTAAGTATTGAGTTGTTTCATAGGTATAAGTAGTATATTTACTTTTTAAAAAAAATGAACTGCCAGACTTTTCTAGAGTGGCTGTCCAATTTCCTATTCCCATTAGCAATGTACAAGTGATTCGGCTTTTCCATATCCTCACCAGCATTTAATGTTGTCACCATTTTTATTTTAGCCATTCTGGTAGCTGTGTAGCGAAATGTTGAACATTTTTTTCATGAACTGATATGACATTTACCATGTGAAATATAGCCTCTTTGGTGCCATGTATGTTCATGTCTTTTGCCCAGTTTCTAATAGGATTTATAATTCTTCTTCTTATTATTATAAAATGGTGAGTTATAAGCCTATTGTACACACACACACACACACACACAAATATATATATATATATATATATATATATATATATACACACACATACATACATATACACACAATATATAGTGTTTGCTCGAAGGACTCACAGTCAGGAAAATAAGTTAAATATAAGCTCAACAACATGGACTATACCTCGTGAAGATGAGGATAATACTGACTGTTCAGTCCATAGACTTTCTTTTTTATGCTCTCCACAGTCTGTCACATGCAATAGCTTTTAGTTTCATTTTGCTTTGTTTTCTAATAGGACTAACCTACTACCTTTTCCTTTTATAGACTACAGTATTTGTGTCAAGTCTAAGAACTCTTTTTGTAGCCCTACATCCTTAAGTTTTCTCTTGTTCCTTGGTTTTTGATGACTTGGTTGAATTCAATTTTTTTTGGCCACATTTATAAGAGAATTTACACTTTATACTCATTTGATAGATGAAGGGAGGGCATGAGAGGTGTGGACAAGGATGGGAAGTGTAGTGCAGTAGGAAGATCACAGCCTTTGTTGTCAAATAGATCCAACATTACATCACAGTTTGGCCATATATTGGTTATGTGATATTGGTGGCTTTACTTATCTCTGCATCAAAATAAGGATAATAGTATCTATGTCATGGGTAACAGATTAAACGAGAGTCTATAGCAGAAATCTGGGCATTTGGTTTATGCTCAATAAACAGAAAAAACTAGCTGTCAGTGTTAATATTACTAATCATAGTCACAGATCAGATCACGTGTCAGCATTTATTTGTAGAGGAATTTAGTTATGAGATATTCTTTTCTCATATTGGCATTCAGGACAATGAAGAAGCCAAAACCTGAGATATTATCTTGTAGTAAGAGAGGATTGTTTGGGGTAGCAATAAGGAAACAGAAATTACCAAAGAGGGCATAACAAGAGGGAAGAGTATATGTTGGGAGGTGTGTTAGACACTTTCAGTGTCTTGTGTTCTCTGCATTGGGCAGAAAAAAATTCCCAGCTCTTTTGTTTTGGTGGGGTCATATTACTACATCTGACTAATGGGCAGTGATGAGAAGTAAGTAGGTTTGGGTCTTGAGTCACTTTTAGAAGGGAGCTGCCCTTTAAAGAAACTTGATATTCAGAGGACTTTGAATCAGTGAGAAATAAATGTTTCTGTGTTAAGTGAATATTTCAGTTTTTTGTCACCACATCTTGGGCTAGCTGATCCTTACGAGTACAGAATATTTTCCAATAATGGTCACAGCTTATCTTGGCAGAACCTCTTACTAAAAACTGTCTAACAAGGTGCTTGTCAATATTTTTACATTTAAATTCTAGACTTGTTGGTAGTTCATTCAAAGGGATTAAATGTGGATTAAAAGCAAGAAAATGTAGAAAATTTAAAATAATATTAAACTATAATATTTATTATGTGTCAAAATTACCTAATTCAAATTATCAGTATAATATGTTACAAACAATAAGTATAAATTATCTTTTAATGTGATGCTTCATCTTGATGGGTTTTAATTATTTTACAATTATTTCCCGAACATTTATTATTTAATATTTGTGTAATTTTACGCCCATTTTGCATTTGGTGTGAGAATTAAGAATTCATTTTGTTAAATATTTGTTAAAATATTTGCAGGATATTTTTGTTAAAAATTTGTAGGATTTTGTTAAGGTATTTGCATTTGCAGGATTATCTTCTTAATATTAACCTAGAACTCACAAAGGAACATATGTAATTTTAATATGATACCATGATATCAAATACTCTGTAATAAAAGGACAACGATTTTGGTACTAATGTGATATTGAAGTAACATATAAATAATCCAAAAATATATAAAGTAATCCAAAAATAATTTGGATTAAATCCTAATCCACCAAATAACCCTTTTTACCTAAAAAGTTAATAGTTTGTCTTTATAATTTAAAATGTTTCATAGGGCTTTTGGTCATTGATATAATCTTACCCTGTGAATTACATATATTTGCCAACAATGCTAACCTAGAACAGGATATTTCAAACTTCAGGTATTTTATTTGCAAGAAATATTTTCTCTTTTTTCAAATATAATAATATTTCTTAAATATTAACATTCATTTTAATTTCCAGATATAACATTTTACCCTTATGGGGAGCTATCCTAGCTCGATATACAAAACTCAATGTCCATACTAACTTTTAATAATTTAGCAGTTATTTGGACAGCTAAGTTTTGACAGTGTTAATTTATAATTTACACTATTTCCAGTATGGTCAAATTCAAATTTTAATTCAGTAGGTAAAGTTTTTACAAACTTCTTCATTAAAAAAAAAAGAAAAAGAAGAAGAAGCATAATCTTTGTGTCTGCTTAAGATTATACTACAGTTTATCTGTTGGCTCTCTTTAATATAGGCAAGTTTAGGGGATGCAAATGCACTCAGCCAGAATGGACTACAATGAGCTGTGCTGATGGATGTCCTGAGAGCAGTCTGATTTCCTGGGCCCACTGCAAACAAGAAGCATTTCACACCCTGGAAAGTGACTTTGAGGCTTAACAATATAAAAGCTTGGGGCTGGCTAAAACTGCCACAACACTCGAGTTCCTCCATGATCTGACACCAACCTGTCATTTTGTCTGCCACTTTATCATACTCGACAGTATATTCTCATTTTGTGGGACCAATCAGCATTTCTCCCACAAAACCATATTTTTACTAACTTTGGGCACCCTGGCTTATGTCGCCAGCCTGAATAACATTCCATTACTCCTTCCTCCTCCTTCTCCAGGGGATGAAGTTCTAATTCTTCACGGCCTTGGGCCCTCAACTAACAAGTAAAAATTCCAGATATTCAAAAAGCTTTTTATAATATTGAAAAGCCTTCACATCTATTGTCTTATTTGGTTCACACAGGAACATTTCCAGTATTTTAGGTCAGAATCAAGTTTGTTTAAAATACAACTTTTCAGATGAGGAAAATAGAAAACAGAGCTGTGTTTTGATCCACTACAGATCACATAAATATTTGATGAAGAATTTGAACGTAAGTAATTTGTCTTAAAGCAGAGACCTTCTTTCCTCTCAATACCATATATGACCCCATAACTTTTTTTACTTCACAAAAAAAATGTATAATTTAAGAATTGGAATAGCTCTTGAAAATACAATTTAGTTATCACTGACTCTTGCTTTTTCTTCTTATTTTTTTTTCTGGTAGGCTTTCTTGAAAGATGAAGTGGCCCAAGGCTGAGGTCAGTGAATTAGAGCTCAAAAAAGTATTTGTGGTTGAATATATATCAAAGATATACTTTCTGCCATTGAGAACTGTGACTTTGTGATTACGTTTGACACACAGTAATGATGAAAAAGAAAACAATGTTCCTGAAGTTCCAACATGATTGCCAAAGACTGGTTTTTCAAATGGCAATTTGCTTTTTCCTCATTGTAGGACAACATTTTACTTATCCAGAAACATTTAAACCAACTGTAATTCCAAAGGGGTCAGGGATTATAATGTAGGGTTTGAAATGACTTGTCAAAGGGCTAAGCTCCAGATTTAGAGTTTCACGAGAAACTTTGATTTTCCCAAAGTGATACATGAGCCTTTGAAACGGCTTTGCTCTGCTCACTCATCTGATTTCCCTGTGGAGCACACAGGCTTTGTAAGTAATTTGATCCCCAAAGAAACGCCTTTGGGAAATGCCAAGCCAACACAAATCATGAGGCTTAAAAGTGCCTGCTGCTCTACTACTACTACTGTGTGTCTTCTTGAAATTTCTATACCTTTATGTGCCACAAAGAGGTTGAAACGAATCAGAAAACCGTAGCTGGGGGTGAGGGAAAAAAGGAAGAGAGATTACATTTTGTCAGTCCTTTTATTCTTATCCCTAGTTTCTAGGCTTTTGGACAAGTACAGTGAGATGAAAGAAGGCCCCTGTTGTCTTACTGAAAGACAAAGCCATGGTTCCTGGTGCTCAGGTACAAGTCCTGGGTTGAATATATCACAGTTAAATCCTGGTAATATCTTAGTTCTAAGCTGGCAGAGAAAAATGCAGCTGATACACAATTTAAGGGTGTATAAGTGGGAAGAGAGAAAAAAATTAAAGTGACTTGTGGGTTATTATGGCCACAGAGGGGATTGAGAGGGCAACTGGAAGTCTTTTATTGGATTATTTCCACTCTTGTTGCTGTATATATTTTGGAGCTTGTGGAACTATGATTCACTATGTTGCTGAGAGAGAATGTTGAACCAGGACTCATAGATCTGGGTTGCAATTATGGCTTCCATACTGTTGTCAACCTTAAAAATAAAATAGCCACTTATCTTAGTACCAAGATAAGTTTATTTGGGAATGGCAGAGGAAATGCAATTCGGGACAAGCTATGTCAAATCATAGGCAAATCTGAAGAGACGGAGAGAAGTCAGCTTTTATAAAGTTTTGGAAGGAAATTGAGAAGAGTGGCTTTAAACAAAAATTCATTGGAGAAGAACAAGGGTTGGAGGTTATAGTGGTTTCTCATTTGCTGCAAGTGGTGGTTAGTGCGCTGCTGCTAGGTTAAGGAGGAAAGTTTCTTCTTTTTCTTAAAAGCCGGAAATGAAATTCCTATGTGAAAAATGGCCTCCCTTGTCAAAACAATTCTTATCTTCCTTCTTCCTGCTGTTTATGCAAGCTGCAAGGAATGGTATGTGCAGGATAGCTACTCACTTTGGGTGTCCTGACTGCTTTAAATGAGATTTCCTTTACTCATGGTCACATTGTCTACCTCCATAACTTTGGCTAAATTACTTGGTTTCTATAGTGATCTCTTTTCCTTCTCAGTAGGAAAAATTTGACAATATCAACCTTTTATACCTCTCAGGCTCAAATAAGATAATGGATGATGAAAACCTTGGTATCTCATAAATCATCAAAGGAATGTAAGGAATTGTTGGGATTGCATCATAGAAAGTGTGTGACATAACAAATCTTCATATTTTTTGCATTTATGTAACCATACTATACTACCACATTTTTGTTTGATAAGATTGTAGCTTTCTTTCTTTTTTTTTTTTTAATTTTTTTTTTCAACGTTTATTTATTTTTGGGACAGAGAGAGACAGAGCATGAACGGGGGAGGGGCAGAGAGAGAGGGAGACACAGAATCGGAAACAGGCTCCAGGCTCTGAGCCATCAGCCCAGAGCCCGACGCGGGGCTCAAACTCACGGACCGCGAGATCGTGACCTGGCTGAAGTCGGACGCTTAACCGACTGCGCCACCCAGGCGCCCCAGATTGTAGCTTTCAATAGGTGTACTCATAAAATTGAGAACCTGAGACTAGGATAGTAATGTGGCCTAAGATTTCCCTGGTGGTACAGGATTTTACCAACAGGGCCTTCAGATTACAGGTGCTCCACTTGTTTACATTTTGAATTGGATACAATGTGCCAAAGGGATAGGCAAAAGGCTCTGCTAGAAGACCATTCCTCAGGAGTCAACTATAGAACAGTATTACAATACTTTTCTCCCCTTCCTTCTTTCCTTCATTCCTGCCACACACAGCCATGTACTTAAACAAACATTTATTCTAGTGCTCAAATTTGTTTGTGGAAGAAGTCATATTTACTATGGAACAATACTATCATATAGTCATAGAATTCTCATTTATTCTAGTGCTCAAATTTGTTTGTGGAAGAAGTCATATTTACTATGGAACAATACTATCATATAGTCATAGAATTCTCATACTACATCACTATGAATTTCATATAAGTCCTTAGATAATGGAATATCTGATATCCATAATTTTTTTTTTTTAGCATATCCATTTCATTGAAGAAAACTCACTGTGTTGAAATAGAAGCATCACTGAAATATGGAGAAGGTTTGGTACACTGGTTTTTAATAATCTGCAAAAAGATGAAGAGATCTGCTAAGGATGGCTGGGCAAAACCCTTTATTTGGCATTGGGAATGGGAGGGAAAGGGGGCTCTCTTATGTGTGGGCATCACACCTCTATAAAGGAGGAGAGTGTGCCGCCCCATGTGCTCACCACCCCCACAGTTCTTATAGTCAATATTCTTATTCAGGGTAGATTATAAAGAAGAGGAATTCCATGCCAGCCACTTAAGCAATTTAAACCAAGTTTACCTTAACTAAGAAGATCTAAACAATTTTGTAGAGAAAAAACAAAGAAACAACATTCAAATAGTATACCTACAAATTAGCGAAGCAAATGACATTGGTCTTCTCATGAGCTCATGAGCTCTTAGTAGACAATGGCATTAAAAGTTCTGAGGGAACAAAAAGATTTAAATCTAAAATATTCCTTATGGAAATTACCAGTTAAGTGTTTGAGCCAAATAGATTTTTTTCAGATGCTGAAGGGCTCAAAAAGTATATATAAAAATAATATAAGAATGTGTAGAAGCAAAATTAAATCCAAAAAGGTAAAACCATTTTGGAAGTGGCCTTCAGTGCTTATTTCATATGCTAAGTACACACACACACACTCACACACAAAAGTTTAGCATCTGCCATTGAATATACTTAAGATGGCACTTTTACCTTGCCTCAGTAATCAAGGAAAAGACTTGGATTCTTTTAGACTAGTTTAAAGAGGTATTATGGAAATGACTCAACATTAATGCTTTTTAATTTACTTTTATAAACCCTATATTTCTTGACAAACATAACTCCTTGATTTTTATGCTTACTTCTGATGCCAATCAGTGTTGCAAATGGCAACAGCCAATCCTTGCTGTATGAAAACCAGCCGGTAACAAATTTTACTTACTCTCAGTTTGCCATTACTCTCAGTTGCTTATTAAAAATTGAAGAAACAATCAGAAAAAAAAGGACAATAAATGAATAATGGTTAGAGTTATCCTGAGTGATAACATTCCAATTTTTAAGGAAAAAAAACCCTTTGGAAAAATCTCTTGAAACTATTTTAGTGAGGGACAACTCACTAAATTTAGTGAATTGATAACTCATATATCAACTCATTGCCAGAGCAAGAGCTTCTGGACTCCATATCTTGGCTATATTTTTAAATTTATCTTTTAATGTTTATTTATTGTGAGAGACAGAGAGAAAGAGAGAGTGCACAAGTGCATGAGCAGGGGAGGGGCAGGGAGAGAGGAGAAAGAGAATCCCAAGCAGGCTCCACACTCACCAGGGCCTTGAACTCATGACTGTGATATCATAACCTGAGTTGAAATCAAGAGTCAGGCTCTTAACCACCTAAGCCACCCAGGTGTTCTGTATTTTTTAATTTAAGTGGAATATATAAAATGGAGAAAAAAAGAATGCATGAGGAGGTATGTTGCTAGGCTGAAAGCAATACCAGAGAGACTTGATTCTGAAAACATGTATGTTAATCTTATTTAATGAGTATTATTTTTTTTAAGTTTATTTATTTATTTTGAGAGAGAGAGAGACAGAGCTCATGAGTCAGAGGGTCAGAGAGGCAGGGAGAGAGAGATTCTCAAGCAGGCTCCACATTGTAAGTGCAGAGCCCAACGCAGGGTTTGAACTCACCAAACCTGAGATCCTGACCTTAGCCAAAACCAAGAATTGGATGTTTAACTGAGCCACCCTGGCACCTCTCTAATGATTATTCTTTTGCTGAAACAATACATGTTCTCAAAATGGTGGCTTTGGGGTCTATTGCTTAGCTTTGGCCAAACCTCAAAGTGAGAAATGTAGCCCACAGTGTCTGGAGGAAAGGTAATACTTATCTAGAACTTCAGTATCTAAGTAGTGAACTATGATAGGAATGCAAACCTTTTATTTAACAAGTGCTAAATATTTATTTAGCACTGCCTGTGTTCCAGGCACTCTTCTCTTTCTGTTGATAGAAGCAGTGATCAAAACAGGTAACATTTGTTGCCCTAATTGAGTTTAAATTCTAGTGGTACAATACAGAAAAAGTAAGCACCAAAAAAGTAAAGAAAAATATGATATATTCCAAGGTGATAGATATTATTAATGAATGAAGCAAATAAGAAGGTGAGTGCTGTAGACTTGGGTTTCATTTTAGAGTGTTATCAGGAAAGATTCACTAAAAAATGACAAATCGCAAAAGTCCAGTGTGCTTCCTAGAGAATGAGTGAGGGGTGAATATAAGGAGGTGAGTTCACAGAGTTGAGGGCAGGTGGTAGATCAAATTGGATTTTATAGTTCTTTAATTTCAATATAGTAGCCACTGGCCACATGTGGCTTTTGAGCACTTGAGTGCTTGACTGAATCGAGAGTGTTGTTTACACACTAGTTTTAAAAGACCTTTAAAAATGTAAAATATCTCGGGGCGCCTGGGTGGCGCAGTCGGTTAAGCGTCCGACTTCAGCCAGGTCACGATCTCGCGGTCCGGGAGTTCGAGCCCCGCGTCGGGCTCTCTGGGCTGATGGCTCAGAGCCTGGAGCCTGTTTCCGATTCTGTGTCTCCCTCTCTCTCTGCCCCTCCCCCGTTCATGCTCTGTCTCTCTCTGTCCCACAAATAAAGAAACGTTGAAAAATGTAAAATATCTCATTAATAATGTTTATATTGATTTATATGTTGACATGATAATATATTGGATTATTGATCCAAACAGAATATCTTTAAATTTTTATTGGCCTGTTTCTTTTTATCTTTTAAACCAATTACTAGAAAATTGTGGCTAACTTTACATTTCTGTTGTAGAACATGGTCACAGACCATTCTAGGAATTTAACTCTTACTCATAGGGGATCCAGGAGTCACTGGAAGGTTCCGAATCAGGAAGTGACATGATTTATATTAATAGGATCCCTCTGGCTGCTGCTGTGAGAATAAACTATAGAGGGATGAAAAGCAAGTGATGACATAGGAGACAACTTCAATAATCCAGGCAAGAGGTGACTCACCGCGGACCCCAGTGAAAGCAGTGAGGATTCCTA
Organism: Puma concolor; assembly: GCF_028749965.1. Taxonomy (NCBI): domain Eukaryota; kingdom Metazoa; phylum Chordata; class Mammalia; order Carnivora; family Felidae; genus Puma; species Puma concolor. The sequence continues at coordinate 83,215,537 of NC_141675.1, read as the reverse complement.
ATACTTTTCCAAAATGTGTCCAGGAACATGTGGTGATGAACTAGATGTGGAACTCTAACCTGAATAAGAATTCCTAAAGAGAGTTGCTGATGTAGACAGGGAATTGACAAGCTCAGAAGAGAGCTCTGGTGTAGCTGGTGGTGGCTATCTGTTTTTCTCAACAGGGGATACCTGCACCTGAAAATCAGATGCAGAGAATGAAAGTGAGACAAAACATTTTCTATCTTCTGTGGGATCATCTGCTTTTATCTGGTTCATGTGACACATTATTAAAGAAAGTGCTTCTCAGCCCAACACTTCTAAGCCAAACAAACTGTCTTTTGGTGTTCTTTCATCTTGGATTTTAAAAATCTTCTTTGGGGCGCCTGGGTGGCACAGTCGGTTAAGCGTCCGACTTCAGCCAGGTCGCGATCTCGCGGTCCGTGAGTTCGAGCCCCGCGTCGGGCTCTGGGCTGATGGCTCAGAGCCTGGAGCCTGTTTCCGATTCTGTGTCTCCCTCTCTCTCTGCCCCTCCCCCGTTCATGCTCTGTCTCTCTCTGTCGCAAAAATAAATAAAAGTTGAAAAAAAAAATTTTTAAAATCTTCATAGGTAGTTTAATGATAATGTGATATATAAGGCCAACACCCATGCTTAGCCATAAATCCAAAATTCTAGTCTTGCAGACATGAACAACATTTTAGATAAAATTTCATGCCAGAAATAACTGGAAATGTGTGTGTGCAGTAATCCCCCCTTATCTGTGGTTTCCGATACCAAAAGTCAACTGCAGTCTAGAAGGAGATGATCCTCCTTCTGACGTATCATCAGAAGGTCACTAGCAGCCTAACACTGTCATATGCCTACATCATTCACCTCACTCCATGTCATCATGTAGGCATTTTATCATCTCACATCATCACAAGAAGGAGAAGAGTGAGTACAGATACATAGGGTTTGTTACCATCCATTGTTTCAGGCATCCACTGGGAGTCTTGTATCCACCACAGATAAGGGGGACTAGTGTATATGAAAAATTTAACTGGACAAAATTTAGCAGTGAATTAATCTACTGCACTAAAAAAATGTCCTAACCCAAAAGTTCCTGGTGCTGGAGAAAACTTACTCTTTTGTGTCTCAGTGGAAATCATTTCTATTTATGGTCCTGCCCTGCCTTTTGAAATGAAAATTATTCATTTTACGAGTTGTCAAGGTTTGGAAATAAAGTTATTCTTGGATATCTTAGAAACATTACTTGGCTTTGCTGAATAATAGTAATTTATTTGTTCTTGAAACTATTTGGGAGAACCAAAGTGTGTGTGTGTGTGTGTGTGTGTGTGAGAGAGAGAGAGAGAGAGAGAGAGAGAAGGAGAGAGAGAGACAGAGACAGAGAGATAGAGAGACAGAGAAAGACAGAGAGAGACATAGAGAGAGAGAAATACCCCAAATTTTATGTTTTCACCCAGCAAAAAGTAAATTGTTAAAGGATATGATAATTGGCATGCTATATAAAAAGAGCATATAAGGATTTAAAAAATTCTAGTTGCCTAATAGTAGAACAATCATCTATTATTTAAATAGAGATACCTGAGAGTAAAAAAGTATGCTAAAATAATTAAAATATATAATTTTAAAAATTATATAATTATTACGCAGATTTAGCCAAAGTCAAGGTTCAGAGCATTGTCCTCCAGACTGCTATGTCTACCCAAGACTTTAAATATCAACAGCACAAAATAATATAATAATAATAATAATAATAATAATGATAATAATGACAATTCTCTGGGAATGAGGCTTTGAAGGAGGTCCTACTCTGTTCGGCACACCCCAGCGGCAGCTAACCTGCTGGTTTGCCCTCTGACTGTGGGCTGTTTGTAACATGCCACTAAGCTTGCTGCTCCTAACAAGATTCAGGCTTCTCTCTTCTTTTATTATCATTTTTTGAGTATATGCTTTCCAGATTGTTACAAGCCTTTGGAATATGTCCAGAGGTCTGAAAAGTTTGAATATGACAAATTTTGCCAGTGTTCTCACTGCTTCTGTGGAGGAGATGATTTTCCTACTCCGTTGTTTTCACTGTTGTCCTCCTGTTCTTTTTTAAATTGCAAGATAGGCAATTTGATATGAAATGGCACATTTACCATTTCAACCATTTTAACTGTACAGTTCGGTGCCATTACATTCACACGGTTCTGCAAACATTACCACTATCTCTGGAACTTTTTTTGACATCTCAAACTGAGACTTTATATCCATTAAACACTAACTCTCCACTCTCTGCGGTCTTCCTTTCTGACCCTGGTCACCATTATTATATAGATGACTCTATGAATTTGACTATTCTGTGACTTCATATAAGTGGAATTGACACAGAATTTGTCCTTTTGTGTTTGGCTTATGTCACTTGGCATACCATCTACAAAGTTCATCCATGTTGTAGCATGTATCAGAATCTCATTCCTTTTTAAGCCAAATAATATTCCATTAAGTGTATATAGCACTTTTTGTTTATTCATTCATCAGTCAGTGGACATTTGGGTTGCTTAACACATTCTGGATATTGTGAATAATGCTACTATGGACATGGGTGTACAAACATCTGTTAGATTACCTGTAACATCTGTTACATTCCCACCGGCAATGCACAAGGATTCCAATTTCTCCACAACATCACCAACCCTTGTTAATTTCTGGGGTTTTATTTTTATTTATTTTATTTTTGGTAATAGCTATCCTAACAGGTATAAAGTGATATCTCATTGTGGCTTTGATTTGCTTTTCCCTAATGATTAGTGACGGTGAACATTCTCTCCATGTGTTTATCCACAATTTGTATATCTTATTTGGGCAAATGTCTATTTAAATCCTTTGTCCACTTAAAAAAAATATTTTGTTGTTGTTGCAGGAGTTATTTACATATTCTGATTACTAATACCTTATCTGCAATAAGATATCACATATATTCTTCCATTCCATGGGTTGCCTTTCACTTTATTAATAGTGTTCTTTGGTACATACTGTTCATTTTTTCAATCTTTTTTTTCTCTGTTGTTCTGATTGGATAATTTCCATTGATTTAACTTCAAGTTTTTACTGATTGTGTTAGGGTTTTGCAAAGAAACAGAACAAATAGGATGTGCACATATAGAAAGAAATTTATTTTAAGAAATTGGCTCACGTGATTCTTTGTGGAGGCTTCGTGAGTTCAAAATCTGATGGAAGTAACTCTCAGGCTGAAGACCCAAGAAAGATTTGTAGTTTCAATCCAGGAATAGATAGAGTTGCAGTTGAAAGCCTAAAGCAGTCCATTGGCTGAATTCCATCCTTTTCCTCAGGGAAGTTCCTTTTGCTCTACTCAGACTTGGAACTCACTGGATGTGGATCACCTGCAATATAGAGGGAGATATGCTTTATTTAAAATCCACCAATTTAAATGTAAATCTCATCCAAAAATACCCTCACAGAAAAACAGCCAGAATAGTGTTCAACCAAATATCTGAATACTATGGCCTGGCTAGGCTGGCACATAAAATTAACCATCATGCTGACTTTTGTTTCTCTCATTTCCACTGCCATTTAGTCCTTCTGGGAAATTTATATATTTTGATTACTGCATTTTTCCACTCTGAAATTTCTATTTTGTATACATACATATATATATATATTTTTTTTTCTATTTATTTACTGATAGGTTCTATTTTAATGTTTGAATCAAGAGCATTTGCAATTGTTCATTCAAACATTGTTTTAGCAGCTTTTTAAAAAAATCTTTTGGAAAATCTAAAATCTGTGTCATCTCAGTGTTGGTATCTGTTGATTGTATTTTCCCATTCAGGTAGAGGTGTGTGTGTGTGTGTGTGTGTGTGTGTGTGTGTGTGTGTAAAACATGCTGAGATCTAACAATCTTCCTTCTCTGCAACATCCCCAGAATTTTTCAGTTTCTAGGTGTTCTGGAGGACTTAATATGACAATCCTGCTTTCAGTTAGAAATAACTGCTTTCAAAGTTGATCCTCAGCTGACATCCAGGAACTTGGATTTTAAGAATGAAAAGAATGTCTGAAAAGAAAGTTTCCCTGTGCTTAAACTGATTATGAAAACTACAGTTTATGCTAAACATTGTTTTTTTCCTCTGGGAGTCTGGAAGCTTGTTTCATGCTAGGCAGAGTGCCTATGTGACCAGCCCTTAAGAAAAACAGTGACAATTGAGACTTTACTAAGTTTTTCTGGCAAACATTTCAGAGATGTTTCCATAACTCATTGCTGGGGAAGTGAGCAAGTCCTGGGAAACTGCACTGGGAGAGGATCCTTAAACGCTTACATCTGGTTTCCTTTGACTTCATCCATGCATTTTTCCTTTTGCATCTTTTTGCTATAATAAATCATAGCCATGAGTACACCTGTACAATGAATCTTTTGAGTCCTCCTAGTGCATCACTGAAAGTTGGGGTGATCTTAGGGACCCCTGACACTCTGTACTCTCCTGACACACATGTATCTTTGTGGTCCTTTGGGTAGAAACTACCCAATTCTGTGATCTTGCCACATTGAGGACCAAGTGGTGGAAGCAGAGAGAGAGAGACATACAACAGATCCTCTCTTCTTAGAGCCGCATCTCCGCTGTATGGAGAGGTAGATTTCCCTATCTTAGACTTTTAGATACTCCCCCTCACCCCCGCCTGTTACTGGCCAAATTTCTAGCAATTTTCAAGTTGTCTTCAATGAACTACTTCCTCTCCTGTCCATGAGTAGATATCCTTGCTTCTTCCTATATTTCCCAATTTATGATTTTATGTTGAGTATTGTAGAAAAGAACTTTTGAGCTAGAAGTCAATAATATTCACATCTCTTCTCCCCAATATGATGCTCTTTATTATGTCATAGGGCAAGTATGTGTATGGTCTAAGTAAATCTAATTGGAGTGACCTCGTCTGAGCTTTCTTACAGTTCTATTTACAGCCAGTTTGCCTCTGGTTTCAAATATTTTGAAAGCAAGTATTTTAGATAAGATTTCAAGGCAAGGCTTTACCCTGGGAGTAGTTTGTTTAAGACTTTCTTTGAGAGTAAGACTACTTTGGGAGTATTTTAACTCGGCTTTCCCTTTAACAGGCTTCAGAATGTAAGCACTGGTGAAATTCCAGAGATCACTTTTTGGCGCTACACTCAAGGTGCTGACTTTCTGAGCTGTGGCACTATCTCTGCCTGAAATCCTGGGTGCCGATTTTTCTGATCTCCTTGGGACTTCTCTCTGTTCTCCAGTTCTGCCTCAAGCTCTGGATATTTACAGATATCCCTCTATACCTTCTGCCTTTCCACCAGCCTTCAGGGGCCATTTTAGTGAATGGCAACAATGCCCAGTTTGCCTCACACAAATTTTCCTCAGGTCTTCTGGCCCACCGAAATCTTGGAAGGGTTGCTGCAGTGAACTTAATGAAGCCCCAGAGTGCCAAAGAGGTTGTTTTTACTTGCCTACCCTGCCCTGAGCCTCCAGTAAACTGCTTACACATGCTAAACAAGCTGTACCCTTCTGAAAGATCTCGTAGCTCTGGGTCCTGCCCCTACGTTCCTGCAGTCAGTGACAACCCGTGAGACAGAGTAGCAGATATGTGCAGAGTAGCATTGTGGATGGGGCTCTGAGGGTTTCTAATCCAGCATACCAGGCTAACCCTGCCCATTAAAAGTCTGCTGAATGTTGGCTTTTGTTTTTACCTCTTAAGGCGAATTTCTTTTTCCTTCTACTCTACAAGGGATGAAAGCAACCATAAGTCTCTTTGCCCCTAGACAGAACTTTTTACTTTTTGAAATTAAATTCATTTAAGTTTCTTTGTATCCTTTGTTATCTAACTGGTAGATTTTTTTTTTTTAAGTATAATTTTGTCACATGTATGGTTTGCTTTAATTGTCAGGCTGGGGGCAATTGTCTCTTACAACTTTGTACTTTACAGGGAATTCTCAATTTTGTCTATCCTTGAAATTCAACTAAATTTGGAATCATACAGACTATTGTGCTTTGTTTTCAGCTTAATTTTTCTCATTATTAGTCTCCAAGATCTATCTATTTGTTGCATTGTACATCCTTATTGCACAGTATTACATTGTATCCAATTTGTTCTTTTTCAGATGGATGTATGGATTATTTTCACTTTGGAACAATTATAAATTAAAATTGTGTTTTTTTTTTAAGAGAGAGAGAGAGCAGATGAGTGGGGGAGAAGGTCAGAGGGAAAGACAGAGAGAATCTCGAGTAGGCTCTATCCTCAGCACAAAGCTGGGCACAGGGCTCAATCCCACAACCCTGGAATCGTGATCTGAGCCAAAATCAAGATGTTTAGCTGAGCCTCCCAGGAGTCCCTGGAGTAATTATAAATAAAACTTCCAGTAATATACTTTTCATGTCTGTTGACCAACATATATGTTCTCTTCTCTTGGAAATGTACCTCCCAATAGAAATGCTGGGTCATGAGGTTAGCCTATAATTACCTTCAGTAGATATTGTCAAGCAATTTTCCAATATTTTATATCAGTATACACTCCCACTAGCCACATATGAAAATTCTAGTTGCTCTACGTCCTCATCAACACTTAGTATTGTTATTTTTTTAATTAATTTATTTATTTTGAGAGTGAGCACATGAGTGGGTGGGGCAGAGGCTGAGAGAGAGAGAGAGAGAGAGAGAGAGAATCCCAAGCAGGCTCTGCACTAGTAATGTGGGGCTGAAGCTCATGGACCATGAGATCATGACCTGAGCTGAAAGAAAGAGTTGGACACTTAACCAACTGAGCCACCCAGGAACCCCAGTATTGTTATTCTTTAACTTATTTTAGTGAAGATCAGTTGGTATTTCATTGTGATTTAAATTTGCATTTCCTTAATGAATAATGATGTTAAGCACTTTTTAAAAATGTATTTTGAGAGAGAGAGAGAAAGACAGAGCATGAGTGGGGGAGGGGCAAAGAGGGAGAGGGATAGAGAATCGGAAGCAAGCTCCAGGCTCTGAGCTGTCAGCACAGAGAGCCGTGAGATGATGACCTGAGCCAAAGTTGGATGCTTAACTGACTGGGCCACCCAGGCGCTCCAGTATTTTTTTTTTTTTAATTTGACATAGTTAATAGTTGACATATAATAGAAGAATAAGAAGAGTTGACATATAATGTTATATTATTTTCAAGTGTACAACATAGTGATTTGACAATTCTATACATTACTCAATGCTTACCACAATAAGTGTAGTCACCATCTGTCACCACACATTATTACACTATTATTCTGTATGCTATACTTTTCATCTCCATGACTTACTTATTTTAACTGAAATATTGTACCTCTGAATCCCCTTCATCTACTTTACTCATACTCCATTTCCCCTCTGGCAATCACTAGTTTGTTATTTTTATTTATTTTTCTGTTTCTCTTGTTTTGTTTGTTCATTTGTTTTGTTTTTTAAGATCCCACATGTAAGTGAAATCATACGATATTTGTCTTTCTTTGATTTATTTCACTTAGCATGATATATTCTAGGTTCTTCCATGTGTCACAAATGGCAAGATCTCATTCATTTTTATGGCTGAGCAATATTCCATTGTAAATATATACCATATCTTCTTTATTCATCTGTTGATGGACACTTAGTTTGCTTCCATATCTTGGCTATTGTACATAATGCTGCTGTAAACATAAAGATGCATGTATGTATCTTTGTGAATTAGGTTAAGCATTTTAATACATTACTGACTATTTGAATATCCTCTTTGTGATACAGTTATTCAAATCCGTTGTCCATTTTGTAAATTGGATTGTTGCTTTATATACTTAATGATTTGAAGAAATATTTTACATAAAATTTGAATAAATACTTTTCACATATTCATATTGCAAATGTCTTTTCCAGTGTGTGATTTGCCTTTTTTCTCTACTTATGATAACTTTTGATGAAATAACATTATTTTTAGCTTTTAATAGTGTTTATATATATGTACAAATGTGTGTATGTGTATGTGTTTAATTTTTCCTTCTCTGTTATTCTTTGTATTCTTTACAGAATCTACCCAATGCCTTTCTTGTTTTGAATAGTATCCTTTTAACATTTTATACCTCTATGCCCATTAGTAATTTCCTATTTAATTTTCATTCTCATATTTCATAGCTTTTAAAGTTAAATTTTGCAGGAACTGGGATTCTTAGGGAGGAAGTGACTTCCTCAAGATCTCAACCAGTTGGTGTTGGAACAGATTCCAAATCAAGATTTTTTTGATTCTGCTGATATGTCTACGTGCTTTCCATTAACAACCTCTACATAATAAATTAAGCATATACATGAAAAGTTTTTTTATCACACTCATCTGCAATTTACTTCCTCAAAATGCAGGCTATTTAATTTTTTGGACAGTTTAACTAGTTTTCTATAAGTGACCTGACAGCTCCAAAAGCTTCTGCGTATCTGAAGCTCTTTATTCTGACCTGACAGAGCTATAGAATGGTTCTTACGGTAACTTTGCTTCTATGAAAGTTGACAATTTATGTCTCCCCAAAAGTACCCTTATTTTTCCTTTGCTCTCAGGTCTGATGTTCCAACCTATTCAGTTGCAAATGAAAAGAAGAGAAAAGCAAGGCAAGGCATCACAAAAAAGTACTGTATCAAAGAGGAAAATAAAATCTTGTGACTATAGTATGAAATAAACACTTGGGTAAAAAAATTTAGAAATATATTTCAAATAACCTGGCAGATCCTATTTTAACTGATGCTATGAAATCTTTCACATTTCATGTTAACATTTGTAAGTGATGTATAAACAGTAACAGTGGGTATAAATATTTCTCAAGATGAATTTGCACAACTCAAACTGAACTATTTCAATTGACTAAGATATCACCCAGATTTCTAGCTATAATTAATACATGCACTTTAAATGTCATTTACACCTTAAGTTAATAATCATTAGGGGCTGAGAGGCTCAAACAAATTCATATTGCAACAAATGCATTTAAAAGCCTTGGAAATGATCAATATGGTCATACCACAGGGATGCCATTTACTTTGTAGTTCACATATTGTATGTCAGTCATAGGTTTTTTTTTTTTTTAATTAATGTGTATTTACTTTTGAAAGTGAGAGAGGAGTGGGAGGGGCAGAGAGAGAGAGGGAGACACAGAATCTGAAGCAGGGTCCAAGCTCTGAACTGTCAGCACAGAGCCCGATGGGGGGCTCGAACTCACGGGCTGCGAGATCATGACCTGAATCAAAGTCAGACGCTTAACCGACTGAGCCACCCAGGCACCCCCATAAGGCTTTTTAATGGAGGTGGCTATAAACTGCAATACAGTTACCATTTCCAGTCACCCATTCTTGAAATAGTGATGTAATCTTTGACTCCCTCATATCCCTGGAGTCCGATATCTAATCAGTTGCCAAATCTTGTTGATTTGGCAGCAGTAGTGGAAGTGGAGAGAGAGGGAGATTTATCACTTGCTCTCTATTTCCTCAGCTATTACTGAGGAGGTATCATTATTGCTTCCTTGAGAAATTGCAAGATCTCCTCTGGTTTCTCATTTCTCCCCCCTCTTCTTAATCTAATCCATTTATGCCACCTGGTTAGTTTTTCAGGCATACTGACAGGATGCAGCTTTGGCTTTGTTTAAAATATCCCGATAGTTTTTATTTTATTTTGACAATATAATCCCAATGCATTAGCCAGTTACTCAACTTTCTACATGGCCTGGCCCTAAACCTTTTTGTTTTTACTGCGTTTCTCCAACATTCCTTTAATATACTTTATATTCAACTTTCCTAACTGTCTAAGATTTTCTCATGATGTATCATTGTTTATTGATGTCTTCTATCATAAGGTTTTTAACCTTCCCACCCTGAAAACAACCTTCAAAAACATGTTAAAACACTAAGCCACTTTTAAAATGATTTTAGTCATTTTTTTTTAATGAACACAAACACTCACAACCTATTGACTCTCAAGCAATCTAAGAGAGATTATTTCAGCTCTGGCAAGTATTTATTGATGTTAGAATAAATCAAACTCTGTGCTGTGTTAATTTTTCTCTGGTGGGATAAACCTACTTCTGACTTCTTTCTATGACGTCATCTTTCGGCCAACAGGTTTTCTTCTGGCCCCAGGAGAAACTGTCATGATCCAATTAAATATATCAAATAACATGAAGAAGCCCACATTAACCAAAATAAGAAATAGGCAGAGTGGGCTCATTTCTCTATGGTTATCTACATTTCCACTCACATAGACCTTTATGTCTGTCCAATGGATTCCCTTTTATGTGTCACAAGGAAACAATTTCTCTCTAACAGGGAAGACAATATCAATGAGTAAATTCCATTAATGATTCTGATTTTAATGAGATGCAAACTGTCTTCTCCTGAAGAGTTTTAAAAGGTGACTCATCCCCAGGAACTGGATTCAATGGGACTTCATTTATTCAAAAGCTTTTAGAAGTGGTATTCCACATAATTGAATTTTTTTAGATAGTTCAGGTTTATACTCTAAAATTTTCTTTTTAAAAAAGTCTTTTCAAAGTGGATAACTCCTTTTTTTTTGTTTTGTTTTCTATAGTACAGGGCATTGGTCTATCTTTGCTGATCTTGGGGGTTATCTTTATGAATATACATTAGTAAGAGAAATATAGTATAACTTAGTGGCTTGAATAACTCATCTAATGTTGGGTGGTCAGCTGGCATTTCTTTCATAATACACTTTCTTTCCACCAAGAATGTTTTTCTTCCTCTGATTTCCTTCTTGTTTCCTGCCTTTATCCTTTGTGAGCTAAAAAAGAGGGGGCAAATAAATCAAGAATTGTATATTATATATAATTGTAAAGTATTTTTATTTGGCAGTTCACATTTTATAAAACACATATTTTTTTAATTTAAATTCAAGTTAGTCAAGCAAGGACACTTACTAGATGGTGGTTACTATGCTGTTTTTATCTAGCAAAAGTTATAATTTTTCTCTACTAGAAGCAAAATGTAATTCTGGATAACTATCAAACAATTAATTCTTTTAAAAAAATTGTTAATGTTATTTTTGAGAGAGGGAGAGAGAGAGGCAGAGAGACAGGGGAATAGAGGATCCAAAGCAGGCTTTGTGTTGACAGCAGAGTGCCTGACGTGGGACTTGAGTTCATGAACTGTGAGACCATGACCTGAGCTGAAATCAAAGTCAGTTGCTTAACCAACTGAGCCACTTAGGTGCCCCACAAATAGTCAATTCTTAGAAGATGTAGAATAAGGATGCTTAATAGACAGAGAGAGTCTATCAGTGCCACATTCATGAGGACTCAAGGGCATTCTTTCCAATGAACAATTACTGAAAACGGTAAGAATTTCCACTAGCAGAGGTTTCTAGCTGAGCCCAAACTGAGCTGACAGAAAGCAGGCTTTTGGATTTGAGGACTTAAAAACTCTGAAGAGAGCAGGTCTCCCTATCTCTCTCCTTCATCTGACCTTGTTACAGAGCAAAAGCAGGGAGAGATGAGGATAACAGGAGAGTTGATACAGGTACTGCCTTTCCACTCAAAGTAGATTTAATGCCCTAGAAAGAGAAAGATTAGTTTTGAAGCTTAAGGATATACCTTCATAAAACATTTCATAAGTTTCTGGGCATAAAGAGTATTCTTTCTTGGTGTGGATGACAAAATAGGAGTCCTCATTTGAAAGAGGGAATTTTACATGGGACCAACGATAACTATGGGATTGAGAATATTAGAGTGTTCTCCTAAAATACTTATTTTCATGGTGGTTTCTTGGAGATCAGAGAATGATATGAAAATGGAGTATATGAATGAAAATAAAAACATGGGAACCATTTCATGATTGTCAAAGTTGACTTTCACTTGTGAAACACTCATTTAGGACTCCCTGAAAAATGAAGGTAGGAGATTAATTGAAAGGACCGAAGGTCATATGTGATCACACTGTGTGTGGAAAATAGGGAAGCAGAAGCCAGGACAGGAAGGGAGTGTATATGTGAAAAGAAGTGGAATTTTGGCTTATTGGTAAGTATATAACTTCATTAATATCTATAGTCTGGAGAGACCTGGCATTATTGTTCAAAACTCAAAATACAGATTTCTATTAGGCACAGATGGGTCACTGGAATATTGTGGAAACTTTCTGCTATATTCAAATGGAGAGATTTTTGAACTATTAAAGATTAAAAGAATGAATTGTCTTAGATCTTTTATTAAAGAAAGGTTCCAGGAGGAGCCAAGATGGCAGAACAGCATGGAAGTTTTTTGTGTGTCTCACATCCATGAAATACAGCCAGACCAACACTAAACCATCCTGCACACCTAGAAAACTGATCTGAGGATTAACAAAACAGTCTGCACAAATTAAACCACAGTATTCAGCAGGTAAAAAGTGCGGAGAGATGAACTGGGGGAGAGAGAAGCTGCAGCGGGCAGAGAGCCGCTTTTGCAGGTGGAGAGAGGACAGAGATGGGGAGGGGGTAGGGAGGAGAATACGGGAAAAGCACCCCTCCCCAAAAGCAGCTGGAGAGAAAGTGGAAAATTGGAAACAGCCACAGCGACTAAACTAAAAAGGGATAAAGGAGAAAGGAGAAAGGAGAGGGTTTAAATTCCATTAAGACTGCAAACAGGGGAAGCACAGAGCCTGAAACTCCGCAGCTCGATACCTGGTGGTGCTCTGGTGGCAAGGGCGAATCCCCAGGAGCAGAGTGGGTTCCAGGAGGTTCTCGGGTCACATGGGGAAAAGCGGTTCCACTGCTGGAAGGATATTTGGTAGAGACTGTTGAAGCCACATAGTTCCAGAAGACCCCAGAGAATGGCCACATTCGCTGGTGCTGGAACAAAGTCATTAAGGGTGAAGCCTGGTGCCAGATGTGTGTTGTGATTTTCCATAATCCCCGAAATGCTGCTGCTACACTATCTCACAAACTTTTTCTGGGGTGTGCTGGTACCTGGCTGCAGTCTCAGGGCACCAGCAGCAGCAGGGTCCAGCAAGCGTTCCTGGGTGCAGCTGACATTCAGCCATAGCTCATTCGGCCATTGCTCGGTGATACTCTCCTTCAGAGGGGCGGAATGGGTCAAAGCTGCAGTCCTTCAGAAGTAAGGGGCCAGGGAAAACAGCACCATCTGAGACAAAACTCGGGAGAGAGGTATTGCTTGGGGCCTGGTCACGGAGAGTGAAAAAGCGGGGAGTGGACTAAAGCTGAAGATGGAGGACGGGTGTGCCATTGCTGATCGGAGATAACAGAGTTCCCATACAGGGTAGGTGGGTGACACCATTTTCACCGCCTCCGTGCATGCGCATACGCACCTTGGAGCACTACAGCACTCCACCCCAGTAGGCTAGCAGTGCCATCTAGTGGAAAAGACAGCCATTACACTGAGCCCCGCCCAACTGGGCCAACCTTGCTCTTCAAGAACACAAGTCTCACTGCCGGTTTAGTTTATGGACTACAAAGTGCTACATAGTCTGACTTCTAGGGGAAAACGAAGTAATTTCAGTCCTATTTCAATCTGTTAGCAGGTCGATTTATTCAATTTTCTTTCTTTTTTTTCTCTTTTCACTTCTTTCTCTTGAATACAGAAAGAGAAAAAATTCATTTTATTTTCAATTTTTATTAAAAATACTTTTCTTTAATTTTTTTACTATATTTTGTACTTTTGTGTAATTTTTTTCAAATTCTATTTTACTTCCATCATTTTATTTTAGTATATTTCAATGTATTCACTTTTTCAAATTTTCAAATGATTTCCTTTTTTTCTTTTTGTTTTTTCTCTGTTTTGTTTCTTTTCTTTTTCTTAAATACAGAAAGAGAAAAACTTCATTTTTATTTTCAATTTCTATTAAAAATATTTTTATATTTTTACTGTATTTTTTATTTTATGTAAATTTTTTCAAATTCTATTTTACTTCCATCATTTTATTTTAGTCTACTACAGTGTATTCACTTTTTCAAAATTTCAAGTGATTTCCTTGTTTTTCTTTTTTCTCTTTTCCATTTCTTTTTCTTGAGTTCAGAAAGAGAAGAAATTCATTTTTATTTTTAATTTTTATTAAAAATATTTTTCTTTCATTTTTCTACTATATTATTTACTTTTGTGTAAATTTTTTCAAATTCTATTTTATTCCTATCATTTCATTTTAGTCTACTTCAGTGTATTCATTTTTTCAAATTCTCAATTTCCTCCACCCGCACTTTTTTTCTCTAATCAAACTACTTTCAACACCCAGACCAAAACACCCCTAGGATCTAACATCATTTATTCGGTTTTTTGTGTGTGTGTTTTTATTTTTTTAATTTTAATATCTTTTAATTTAATTTTCTTTAATTTTAGTTTTTCTACCTCATTAATTCCTTTTCTCCCTTCAAGATAATGAAATCAAGGTAGTCACCCAAAAAGAAAGAGCACAAAGAAATGACAGCCAGAGATTTAATCAACACAGATACAAGCAAGATGTCTGAACCAGAATTTAGAATCACAATAATAAGAATACTAGCTGGAGTTGAAAATAGAGTAGAATCCCTTTCTTCAGAGATAAAAGAAGTAAAAACTAGTCAGGATGAAATAAAAAATGCTATAACTGAGCTGCAATCACGGATGGATGCTGCAGTGGCAAGGATGGATGAGGTAGAACAGAGAATCAGCGATATAGAGGACAAACTTATGGAATATAATGAAGGAGAAAAAAAGAGGGAGATTAAGGCAAAAGAGCACGATTTAAGAATTAGAGAAATTAGTGACTCATTAAAAAGGAACAACATCAGAATCATAGGGGTCCCAGAAGAGGAAGAGAGAGAAATAGGGGTAGAAGGGTTATGTGAGCAAATCATAGCAGAAAACTTTCCTAATCTGGGGAAGGACACAGACATCAAAATCCAGGAAGCTCAGAGGACCCCTATTAGATTCAACAAAAACCAACCATCAACAAGGCATATCATAGTCAAATTCACAAAATACTCAGACTAGGAGAGAATCAAGAAAGAAGCAAGGGAAAAAAAGTCCCTAACTTTCAAGGGAAGACAGATCAGGTTTGCAGCAGACCTATCCATAGAAACTTGACAGGCCAGAAAGGACTGGCAGCATATATTCAATGTGCTGAATCAGAAAAATATGCAGCCAAGAATTCTTTATCCAGCAAGGCTGTCATTCAAAATGGAGAGATAAAAGCTTCCCAGACAAACAAAAATGAAAGGAGTTTGTCACCACTAAACCAGCCCTGCAAGAAATTTTAAGGGGGACACTCTGAGGGGAGAAAAGATAAAAAAATGAATAAATAAATAAATAAAAAATAAATAAAAAATACCAAAAGCAACAAAGATTAGAAAGGACCAGAGAACACCACCAGAAACTCCAACTCTACAAGCAACAAATTAATATCTTTCATTACTTACTCTAAACGTCAATGGACTCAGTGCTCCAATCAAAAGACATAAGGTAGCAGAATGGATAAGAAAACAAGATCCATCTATGTGCTGTTTACAAGAGACCCACTTTAGACCTAAAGACACCTTCAGATTGAAAATAAGGGGATGGAGAACCATCTATCATGTTAATGGTCAACAAAAGAAAGCCACAGCAGCCATACTTGTATCAGACAATCTAGACTTTAAAATAAAGACTGTATCAAGAGATGCAGAAAGGCATTATATCATAATCAAGGGGTCTATCCACCAAGAAGACCTAACAATTATAAACATTTATGCACCAAATGTGACAGCACCCAAATATATAAATCAATTACAAACATAAAGAAACTCACCAATAGTAATACAATAATAGTAGGAGACTTCAACACCCCACTCACAGCAATGGACAGATCATCTAATCAAAAAATCAACAAGGAAACAATAGCTTTGAATTACACACTGGACCAGATGGACTTAACAGATATATTCAGAATATTTCATCCTAAAGCAGCAGAATATACATTCTTCTCCAGTGCACATGGAATGTTCTCCAGAATAGACCATATACTGGGACACAAATCAGCCCTATCCAAGTACAAAAAGATCGAGATCATACCGTGCATATTTTCAGACCACAACACTATGAAACTCGAAATCAACCACAAGAAAAAACTTGGAAAGGTAACAAATACTTGGAGACTGAAGAACATCCTACTAAAGAATGAATGGGCTAACCAAGAAGTTAAAGAGGAAATTAAACAGTTTATGAAAGTCAATGAAAATGATAACACCACAACCCAAAACTTCTGGGACACAGCAAAGGCAGTCATAAGAGGAAAGTATATAGCAGTCCAGGCCTTCCTAAAGAAGGAAGATCTCAGATACACAACCTAACCTTACACCTTAAGGAGCTGGAAAAGGAACAGCAAATAAAACCCCAAAACAACAGAAGACAGGAAATAATAGAATAGAACAGAAATTAATGCTATTGAAACCGAAAAAACAGTAGAACAGATCGATGAAACCAGAAGCTGGTTCCTTGAAAGAATTAACAAAATTGATAAACCACTAGCCAGTTTGATTAAAAAGAAAAAGGAAAGGACCCAAATAAATAAAATCAAGAATGAAAGAGGAGAGATCACAACCAACACAGCAGAAATAAAAACAATAATAAGAGAATATTATGAGCAATTATATGCCAATAAAATGG
Source organism: Puma concolor (assembly GCF_028749965.1). Classification (NCBI taxonomy): domain Eukaryota; kingdom Metazoa; phylum Chordata; class Mammalia; order Carnivora; family Felidae; genus Puma; species Puma concolor. The sequence continues at coordinate 83,198,950 of NC_141675.1, read as the reverse complement.
GCAACTGGAAGAAATGGACAAATTCCTAGAAACATATACACTACCAAAACTGAAACAGGAAGAAATGGAAAATTTGAACAGACCCACAACCAGTAAGGAAATCAAAGTAGTATTAAAAAATCTCCCAAAAAACAAGAGTCCAGGGTCAGATGGCTTTCCAGGGGAATTCTACCAAACATTTAAGGAAGAGTTAACACCTATTCTCTTGAAGCTGTTCCAAAAAAAAAAAAAAAAGAAAAAAAAAAAGAAAGAAATAGAAGTAAAACTTCCAAACTCTTTCTATGAAGCCAGCATTACCTTGATTCCAAAACCAGACAGAGACCCCACTAAAAAGGAAAACTACAGACCAATTTCCCTGATGAACATGGATGCAAAAATCTTCAATAAGATATTAGCCAACTGGATCCAACAATACATTAAAAAAAATATTCACATGATCAAGTGGGATTTATACCTGGGAGGCAGGGCTGGTTCAATATCCACAAAACAATTAACGTGATTCATCACATCAATAAAAGAAAGGACAAGAACTATATGATACTCTCAATAGATGCAGAGAAAGCATTTGGCAAAATACAGCATCCTTTCTTGATAAAAACCCTCAAGAAAGTAGGGCTAGAAGGAACATACCTCGAGATCATAAAAGCCAAAAATGAAAGATCCAACGCTAATATCATCCTCAATGGGGAAAAACTGAGAGCTTTTCCTTAAGGTCAGGAAAAAGACAGGGATGTCCACTCTCACTGTTATTCAACATAGTATTGGAAGTCTTAGCCTCTGCAATCAGACAACACAAAGAAATAAAAGGCATCCAAATCAGCCAGGAGGAGGTCAAACTTTCACTCTTCACAGACGACATGATACTCTATATGGAAAACCCTAAAGATTCCACCAAAAACCTGCTAGAATTGATTCATGAATTCAGCAAAGTTGCAGGATATAAAATCAACACAGAGAAATCGGTTGCATTCCTAGACACCAAAAATGAAGAGACAGAAAGAGAAATCAAAGAATCTATTCCATTTACAGTTGCACCAAATCCATAAAAGACCTAGTAATAAATCTAACCAAAGAGGTGAAACATCTATACACTGAAAACTATAGAAAGCTTATGAAAGAAATTGAAGAAGACACAAAAAAATGGAAAGATTCCATGCTCCTGAATAGGAAGAACAAATATTGTTAAAATGTCAATGCTACCTAAAGCAATCTACATATTCAATGCAATCCATATCAAAATAACATCAGCATTCTTCACAGAGCTAGAACAAATAATCCTAAATTCTGTATGGAACCAGAAAAGACCCTGAATAGCCAAAGCAATCTTGAAAAAGAAAACCAAAGCAGGAGGCATCACAATCCTGGACTTCAAGCTGTACTACAAAGCTGTAATCATCAAGACAGTATGGTACTGGCACAAAGACACTCAGATCAATGGAACAGAAGAGAGAACTCAGAACTGGACCCACAAACGTATGGCCAACTAATCTTTTACAAAGCAGGAAAGAATATCCAATGGAATAAAGGCAGTCTCTTCAGCAAGTGGTGCTGGGAAAACTGGATGGCGACATGCAGAAGAATGAACCTGGACCACTTTCTTACACCATACACAAAAATAAACTCAAAATGGATGAAAGACCTAAACTTGAGACAGGAAGCCATCAAAATCCTTGAGGAGAAAGCAGGCAAAAACCTCTTTGATCTTGGCCACAGAAACTTCTTACTCAACACATCTCCAGAGGCAAGGGAAACAAAAGCAAAAATGAACTACTGGGACCTCATCAAAATAAAGACCTTCTGCACAGCAAAGGAAACAATCAGCAAAACTAAAAGGCAACCAACAGAATGGGAGAAGATATTTGCAAACGACATATCAGATAAAGGGTTAGCATCCAAAATCTACAAAGAATTTATCAAACTCAACACCCAAAAAACAAATAATCCAGTGAAGAAATGGGCAAAAGACATGAATAGACACTTCTCCAAAGAGGACATCCAGATGGCCAACTGACACATGAAAAAATGCTCAACATCACTTAACATCAGGGAAATAGAAATCAAAACCACTAGATACCACCTTACACCTGCCAGAATAGCTAATATTAACAACTCAGGCAACAACAGATGTTGGCAAGGATGTGGAGAAAGAGGATCTCTTTTGCATTATTGGTGGGAATGCAAGCTGGTGCAGCCACTCTGGAAAACAGTATGGAGGTTCCTCAACAAACTAAAAATAGAACTACCCTATGACCCAGGAATTGTACTACTAGGCATTTATCCAAGGGATACAGGTGTGCTGTTTCGAAGGGACACATGCACCCCAATGTTTATACCAGCACTAACGACAATAGCCGAAGTATGGAAAGAGCCCAAATTTATCTTTTGATGGATGAATGGATGAATGGATAAAGAACATATGATATATACACACACACACACACACACACACACACACACACACAATGGGGAATTACTCAGCAATCAAAAAGAATGAAATTTTGCCATTTGCAACTACGTGGATGGAAATGGAGGGTATTATGCTAAGTGAAATTAGTCAGAGAAAGACAAATATCATATGACTTCACTCATATGAGGACTTTAAGAGACAAAACAGATGAACATAAGGGAAGGGAAACAAAAGTAATATAAAAACAGGGAGGGGGGCAAAACAGAATAGACTCATAAATATGGAGAACAAACTGAGGGTTACTGGAGGGGTTGTGGGAGGGGGGATGGGCTGAATTGGTAAGGGTCACTAAGGAATCTATTCCTGAAATCATTGTTGCACTAAATGCTAACTAATTTGGATGTAAATTTTTAAAAATGAAAAATAAAATTAAAATAAATAAATAAATGAAAGACTTGCTGGGTAATGGAAAAAAAGGAAAAAAGAAAAAAAGAAAAAAAATAGAAAGTTTCCAGGCAAAATGAGAGGAGACCACACTACTCATTTCCTTAATATCTATTTGTTCATTTTTCTGGTTAAAAGAAATACATTCAAATATTTAGGCTGGACCCAACAAACAAACTGAAAAAGAAATTTTTCCAAGATATGTAAGACAATAATAGCCAGTTATTTTTAACGACTATCATGTTCTCATGTGTAAAAAGTTATCAAATAATTTATCAAGGAAGTACAGAGAATCAGGCACATGTTTGAAAACCAGTTTTATCTAGAATGATCTATGGATAAATGTACTAAAGAAGAGGGATCTTCTGGAAATCATAGAGTATTCAAGTAGAGAAAGGCCTAAACTTCAGAGCTGACCTCATTTTACAGCTGGCTAAACTAAACCAGAAAGGAAAGGCACATGTAAATCCTAAACAGAAGCTGTTTTCACTCTGTTTAATTCTTTTTTTCTCTTTGCCATATCCTTATTCCTTGGAGATAATCTCAGGCATGGTATTAAAAGGTAAAATACACTAACACCTAAAATCTAAGCTAATCATATTGATGCTACAGTGGAGCAACTCAGCATTATGAAGAGAAATTAACATGGTACATCTATAAATGTGCCATTTCATTGATGCTTCTAATATTGACCTAAACAGAAAATAATTTATTTCCGTCTTTAAAAAGTGTATGTCCTATATAGTTGCTAAACCAAAAAGTAAAGGTAACTCATTACCATACTAAATAAAAGGAACTGGAGACAGGAAGATCAGGTTTACTTACAAACTTTATAATGCCAAGTAAGAGAGAGAAAATTAGGATTGTAGGTATTTTTAAGTATCCTACAAAGGGAAGAAATGGGAAATCAGTTTGTTAGAAAAAAGCTGTAACCTGGTTAAAAAGCATTTGACACTAGGAGCAAAAGGAGTTACTATAGGATTTGCCTTTTCTCAAGTGATATATTTCCTTGCCACTTTAATAATAGTGTCACAGTAATTGTATTTCCCCAGGAATGTTTTATGCAAAAGAAGCTGCTCAATATGAATTCCTGTTAATAGTCTATAGCTCATAAAGTAATAACTTATCTGGGTACATCAACAAAGGAAGTATAAAATTGTATAGTAAAACCTTCTGGCTGGACTAGCTATCAAAGAACATAGTTTATGGCTTTGAAAATGGAAAATGAATTTATAGTTTGAAGTGCCAAAAGATAAGCTTGTACCTGAATATTTTGTCCCCAGTTAACTGATAGCATGTTTTCTGCTTGGGGTAAAAGTCTGGAATCAAGCTTAATATACATTATAAGAAACTGTCTCTTACATGTACAAAAAAATCAAATTATTTTAGAGGCCTGATTTCTGCTTTGACAGTTTTATAAAAGTATTTCTCAGTTTCTACTGACAAGATGCATGCTGTGCATGCGCCACACATGGTAATAGGAACTACTGAGAATCCAAATATGGTGAATGGCTCTGTGGGTTTATCGTCCACAGGGAAAACACATGCTAATGATGACATAAAGTTCACAAGGATCTGCTGAAACAGATACACAAATGGTACTTATGGAAGGACAGAGGAATATTAATTTTAGCTTGGGTAGTTTGGAAAGTCTTTCAAGAGTTATGGTTTGAAAAGTTGATTTTGAGCTAGGAGGTGAACAGAGAATTCCAGGAAGAAGAATGATTTGTGTCCAGAAACAGGAAAGTTCAGAGTAAATGCGGAGAGAGCAAGTAATTGGATGAGGCTGCAGGACAGAAAGAAATTGGTAGAACCAAGGGAAGCTTCTGGGTGGGTGGTGCTTCATTTTCTGTCACTGTCAACCCAATACATTCATCACATGGCAACTATAGGGGAGCACACTAATGAAAGCTCCAGGAACAGCTCATCAAAGGGATCTGAGCCTGCAAACTAGAGATGGGCAGATGAGCAATCCTGGGCGCTAGGCTTGCAGCTAATTAGTAGCAGAGACTTCTCTGTATCACTTGTGTACTCCTTTCCATTCCTTCATCTTTCCTCAGGAATGAGTTATCTAAACCCAAGATATCCTCATTTTTGGTTATGTTCCATTGATCTCCATTCCCTTTATTTACCTGGTAGTTCATTCCTTGATGTCTGATGTTTATGCTACTCACATGTCATTGCTTACTGAAAGAAATATCCTTCATCTCTTCCTTGGTTTAGGCAGTCACTACTTATCCATCAAGATTCATCTCAAATAACACTCTTTTGTGAAGGATTTTCTGAAAGCACATAGGTAGAATAAGTCTCTCACTCCACCCCAAGCTCTTGGAGCATTCTGTATCTTACACCTCTGTAACATGTGTAATTGTTCTACATCAAATAACAAGGTATATCTGAGTGGGATCCTTAAGGCTGAATGCCTCATAGAACATGTTAACATCGTCAAATTGATTTAAATAAATCATAGAACTATCTACTTTATCAACAACTGGTGAGTCCCAAAAGAACAAGGCACTCCACATCCCTGTTGCTAGGAACTAAGCCTTGTTTAGCCTGACCACATATTGACTAAATAAGTGGTTAAATAAAGGGAGGCAGAGGAACCATTCTTAATTGGTTCCCTATTATATATGAGGAATATTTTCCTCACAAAGAGTCTATTAAACTACAAACTGGTCTTAAAAAGCTTCTGAGTATATATATAAATATCATACTGTCACAAGGAAAAGCACAGAGAATATCTTTTTGTTCCCTTGCACCTCTGTACAAGTCACCACATACAATAGTACATATGTGAGATCACTTGTAAGTAATCATCTCAACGAATGATGTTCATTTCCACAGCAGCATTAATCACTTCTTTTCACAAAGAATGTACCCTTCCACAGATACACACACATATAAACACACTTAAAGCAGGGCGATAGTCTACCTTCCAGCTTGGGAAGAAAAGCAGAGAAGACATTTTTTGTTAGTAAAGAGTAGGTAATCTGTGATGATCTATTCTGTAGCTGCACGGAGTAAGTAAGTTACTGCAATACGCTTAAAATATTTATTTTACTCAATATGTTATATTGTTTCAGAAATTACAAAGCAATGTTTTTAAGGTTTGTATGTTGCATTGACATTATTTTTTTGTCTAATATGTGGAAATTTCCGTTAATGCCAATAACCTTTGCATGAGAAAGGGATCAGGTCATAAGACCTAGACGTGAAAGGTGAGGGGCACCTGGGTGGCTCAGTCAGTTAAGTGTCTGACTCTTGGTTTGGGCTCAGGTCATAATTTTGTAATTTGTGAGTTTGAGCCCTTCACTAGGATCTGCACTGACAGCATGGAACCTTCTTGAGATTCTCTCTCTATCCCCTTCTCTCTCCCCCTCCCCCTCCTCTCAAAATAAATAAATAAACTTAAAAAAAAAGAAACAAAACATGGGAAAAACCAAATCTCACAATATACTATAATTCTAAGGCCTTTGGTACATAACTGAAAGGTCTGCAGGATATAGGATGATGAATATGACTGTTTTATTGCTTAATAATGGAATCAGCTGAAACTTTAGATAATAGAGCAATAAGCTATTGGACACAATAGTTCACTACACATTCTTTCCAGCCACTTTTTTTTCCCCACCATAGTTCGTTTCTGATACCAGAGTCATCTCTTCCTTCTGTGCCTATTTTGTGAAAGACAATCATGGAAAAGAGAACCTTTTGTTATAACACTTCCTTTGCTTTTCCTTTTCCTGATTATGCATTGACAAAATTCCTAGATTCTTTAATTTAAGATCATGTGTGAAACAAGATAGCATATTTTATATCACCTACTTGTAATATACAAGAATTTGGCTGGCCTTCGTCTCTACTGCCTGGAAGGTAACCTCTAAATCCTTGGAATTTCCCAGAGTGTCCTTGTTATTCATGGTGAACCTTTCAGGCCACATCTGACAGTTGATACTGAAAAAGTGATTCATAGTAGGCCCCTGGGTGTTTATGCTAAGAAGATAACTCAGGATGGGAGACGGTCAAGCCAGAAAGACTAACCATGTGAGTAGAGAGTTGTGTCTTTGAGCCATATGACATCACCCCAACCTCTGGCAGGAGTGGGAGACTGGGGATTAACTTCAACCCTGTAGTGAATGACTGAATCAATCATACCTACATACCACAACCCAAAAGAAACCTTAGACACCAAATCTCAGTTGTATGTCCCTGGTTGTCAATATTCTAAGTATTGTCATGCATCAATGTCCTCAAGGGTAATGCGACCCTGGGGATAATGGGAGCTTTACAGCTAAGACCACCTCAGATCTTGCCCTATGCATCTCACCCATTGGTTGTGAAATGTACTTTTTTTTTTTTTTTTGCTATAATAAAACTGTAATCTTAACCATAGTGCATTCCTGAGTTCTAGGAGTCTTTCTAGAATATTCTTGAACCATGAGAGTGTTTAGAGGTAGTGGAAACCCCTAAATTTATAGACAGCTGGTCAAAAGACAGTGTGACCTGATGATCCCTAACTTATGGATGGTGTTTGAAGTGAGGGAAGTCTTAAGGGGGACTGTGCCTTTAGCCTGTGAAGTTTGGCCCAAGTCCAGGTAGCTGGTGTTCGAAGTCATTGTACCTACCTTATTTTTCCCTCAGGTTGAATTTGAGCTCAGGCAGTGTTAATAATGTTCCCAGTGTCACACAGTATTAGCAGAAAACTTGGGATGATGGTCAGGCCTCATTTCCCTCATCCCAGTGTTATGTTGTACCATGCTAGATATTAACTCACAGTCTCCTCTTCCTCTCCACAACAGAATTGTGATAGAGAAGCAAAGAAATGGGCTGCCAATGTAGGCAAATCTCACGTTATGATGCCCTCTAATGGCCGCTTGTAGCTATTACGTAGGAAGGTTTAGTGGGTGCTGGGCACTTTGCTAAGCATTTTACATCCATGAGCTTATTTAAACCTCATAACTCTTTAAGTATCTCCACTTAACAGATATAGAAACTGAAGTTTGTGGAATGTATGTCACCTACCTCAGAATGCAAAAATAATAAGTCACAGAGTTTGAGTTTGGGGGAGGCAATACTGAGTCTTGAGAAAACAGATTCTGAAGGCATCCAACCTTGTTTCCTGTATATACTGGCTTGATTTGAATTGTGAGATGTTTTACAATTTACCTTTCAATCTTTTCTACAGAGAAATATCAAATTTGAAATTTGAATGTAATGCAATCTCTCCCTCCCAAACCTTTTTCCTCTCTAAGTAATGCAATTTACATGGCACTTTTGTTAATTACGTTAAGTTTAAAAAGAATTATCAAAGAAATAACACCCCCTTCAAAATAAGAACCTGGACTGGAAGTTATATGGCCCCGAGCAAAGTCCTTAGCCATTTGATGAGTCTGGTTCTTCTGTTAGGTGGAGTTAATAATGGTATATGCTTCATGAAGTTGCTGTGAATCATAAACTCTTTAGCACAGTGCCTGGCACATAGCAAACACTGACAATAATTATTAACAGAATTGCATTGTCAAAAATGATTATAATGTCAAGCGACTCAACTGTTATTGCTTAGTCAAATATATGCTTCTGTTTTGTATCCTTGTTTGGTAGAAGAAAGAATATTGAAGAGGGAATCAAATGATAGAGGAATTAGCCTGATGCTAAGCTAGCTGACTCCAAACTAGCTGACTACTTTAGAGAGGGCAGCTCTCTGAGTCAGTGTGAGTATCAACTCACATTAGAAGGTGTGTCTCCATGAAACCCTTAAAGTCAAATGCCTGATGGGACATGTTAACATTATCCACCTATTGATATTGAAGCTGTAGAAACCAGCCTATTCACTCCACCAGTATAACAATTAGTATTTTTTTTTAAATTTTTTTAACGTTTATTTATTTTGGAGACAGAGAGAGACAGAGCATGAACAGGGGAGGGGCAGAGAGAGAGGGAGACACAGAATCTGAAACAGGCTCCAGGCTCTGAGCTGTCAGCACAGAGCCCGACGCGGGGCTCGAACTCACAGACCGTGAGATCATGACCTGAGCCGAAGTCGGACGCTTAACCGACTGAGCCACCCAGGCGCCCCTCCACCAGTATAGTAATAGATTGGTGAGATTTGGCTAAAAAGAAAAATAATTTTAGACTGCAGCAGAATGCAAACATAATTTGAGGCGGTGAACATACGTGAAGGAAATACTAAGACACAGAAAGGGATGCGTGATGGAAGTTACAAAAGGGAAAACAAAGGAGCCAGTATTCTTCCTCACTAAGGCCAGATCCTTGCTGCACTGCTGCTGTGCTCAATTCCTCCTGGCACCTACATTGTCATGATTAAGTAGGATAAATGTTTCACACTGAGCTTTGGAGTGTGCAATAGAAAAACAAGGCTGAATTACCAGGAATAGCAAAGAGCCACTCTAAATTAGTTTGTGTCTCAAGGACACAAGACTATGTGCAGAGGTGAAAAGCAGATAAAAGAAAAACAGACTATTCACACAGCAAACACAAGTTGTGAAACTTAACTTTTCTCAGTTGATGGAAAGAGCTGAAAAGAAGACCTATTCATTGCTTTTCAACAGCTTGATGCCTCCCTTCTTTTAGGGATATGTGTGAGTGCTAGCTCCTCATTTATTTATAAACGCTGCAGAGCAATTAGTAGCATAATGTGGGAAATAAACATTTTTTTTTAATTAGAAGACTTATCAGATAGCCAGGTGGTTCAGTGAATCAATTTATGGTTACTTCAAGAAAAATAATACTGTTGTCTAAAATATGTATACATTTGAGGGCAAACTTTTAAAAAAACAAACAAAATGATCTGGATAATGGGACTCATTTATCAGTGGAACTGTGTGTGTGTATTTGTAGGTGTAGGAGAGGGAGTCAAAGTTGTCAGCCTGAGCAACACAATAACCTTGAATTTAGTGAGTCAGAACTGGTGTTGTAATAAAACGTACCTGTAAAGAGTAGCATGGCTACTCCTGCTATAAGATGCTAGCATGAAGCACCCTGTCACAACTTCTGACTAAGACATCCATAAAGAAAAAAAATCAAAAACCAAAATTGATTTTAAAAACTAATAAATGTGATGCAAATGAATCATAATAATAAGCTATCCAAATTTTACCTTATGGTAGATCTTGCTTTTCTTCTTAAGATGCATCATTCCCCAAAATATTAGTTGATTAATATTTACTCATGTATGTAGAAGCTAGATAGCCCAGAATTCAACTGGGCAGTGAGTGAAAATTAATGAAGATCGCTCAAATGAGAGCAAGCAAAGCCTATTTATTTAGAGCTCACTACAGAAAGGGTCAGCCACCATCATTTATATTCAGCAGAGATTCAAAGGCATGCAGTGCAGTGGGAAACCTTAATGGTGGATGGAAGGGAAGATTTCAGGTATGTCCTGATTGGAGGCTATTGGCATAGGGAAGTTGTAGTCTGGATAGCTAAAAGCAGGGCATCCTAAATTTTGGTTTGGTTATATATTTGGCTTTATCTGTTTAATACTAAACTGGAAGTGGGAGAAAATATTAGAGAAGCTACCAATTATCAGTGAAGTCCTGGCCATTTTGGGCTGATTGCTCAAGGGGTTATTGTTCAACTTCCTGGATTGGTAATACAGGTAGTAGTCTGCCCTCCTAGTTGGATCACTATAGATAGTAGTTTGGCTTCTTGGGTTGGTTGTTGCACACTGTGAATCAGAGTTTTATCTTTATATAGAGACTGGTCATAGTGCATTTGTATAGTTAGTCTCTTATGTAAGTATTGAATCTGAAAGTGACATGTGACAATTGGGAGGGATAATCCTCCCAAGAACAGTACCATAGAAGTCAACAGATATGGGCAGGCCACGAGTAGCAATCCTTGCTAGCAATTTTGCTTTTCATGTGTTGGTTATATCAATTTAGCTTAATGAAGAACCAGTCAAAAGGAGGTGGGGAAAGATGCCACCTCAGTAGTACAGTAGTACTTTGGATGAAAGCCAGCTTGAGATTTAGAAGCTATGCACATCAACCTGTTCCCCAGCTATAGATTTGAAGAAGGTAACACAATCACCTACAGTGGCATGGGAGAAATAGCAAGGGTTGTCCAGTAACAAAGACCTGGCCTTTTTTTGAAGATGAGTAAGACATAAAACTTCAGAAAAGCATCAAGAGTTTTAACAGAAAATTTTAACAGTCTCAAAAGAATAACATAACTTCTGAAAAATGTGCTACTGCAGGATCCAAAAGGAAATTCCAGGAATTTGTTTTAAGATCTTCATTAGAATCAAAGAAGACATGACTTCTGTGAAATGGATCTGACAGGCAGAAGGAGAATTTAGGCTGATGAAAATGGACAAAGGAAATATGAATGGTGATGGAAAAACACAGAAATAAGGCAGCAGAGTATGAATCTTCACTGAAAGTATAAAATCATTGGTACACCTCACAAATTTGAAACTCTCAGAATGAGGAGAAAAAGGAAAAAGATGAATTTTTATAAAAAGATGAAAGATTGATTGAGATGGCCAGTGAATAAATCAACAGCCTATAGATAATTGACAGTCCTGGAGGAGAGGCAGAAACAAGGAATGAAAAATGCTATCAAATACTAATAGTAATACTATGAAATAAGTACAACTAACATTTGTTAAGTGTCTACTATTTCTCAAGTTATGTGCTCTGTACTTCATGTGGATTATTAAATTTAATACACACAATGGACCTCTGCATAGTTTTGTATTCGCCTAATTTCAGAAATAAAAAAATTGAACTTAAAAATATATAATACTATAGTATATAGTCTTATATATAAGAACTATAAGTATATAAGACTATTCCCTGAGGTTATTAAATAAAGCCTTCTTCATATAATTTTATTTAAAAAATCAATAAAAACATTAACATATATATCCTGTCAACATTTTTGAATTGTTGATTAAAGACCAAAAATATACGAGTAGTCTAGCTTCATTTCCTGTCTCTCTCTTTATTTTCCTGTCTCTCCCTTCCTCTCTCCCACCCTCCCTCAACATACAATTCTCACTTGATTTGTCCCACCTCCACAACCAAATAGAAAAGACCTCTATGTTTCTTTAACAACTATTTTCAGATGTAGTTTGCTTGACCTGTTGGTTGCATTTGCCACTGTTGATCAACCCTTCTCAAAACTCTCTGTTTTCTTAGAATCTTATGGTGCCACCCATTTTCTCTTTTCACATTCTATCATGTCTTTTTGAGCCTCCTTTTTACTTGTGGACAAAAGTTGGTATTATTCCTTTGCTTAGTCATTCCATCTGAAACAGCCTTTTCTATTTTCAATACTCTATGAGAAGTTATTTGGCCTTGCCAGTGGCTGTCAAGGTTACCAAATTTCTCCTTTGAAATCCAGACTCTGTATCTTCTTGGATGTCAATATTCATCTCACACAAAAATGATTTCTAGATTCTTGTCATATTTTCCCCAAAAAAGGATGCATCTCCTTCAGGTTGTCGTGACATAGGAAATGGTATCCCACCATTGGGTGCAATTGCTTAAGTCAAACATTTTAGAGGCATCTTTTTCAACTTGACTTCTTTGACTCTGACTCCTGAACTCTTGTGAAATTCTTTTATTACTATGTTCAAATAAACCAATTACAACCACATATCTTCTTGTCTACTGCTACTACCTCACGGTGAACCACCTGGATTATTGCAGTGGTCTCTTAACTTCTCTGCCCATTTCTATAATTACAGGGTTCTCCCCAACTCTATCCTCCCACTGTCTGACTATCCCCCACTCAGCACCCAGAAGAATCCTTTTAAAAGGTAAATTACAGTATATCATCCCTTGAAGTCATTTCTAATGACTCTTCATCACAGTTAAATAAAATCCCAAATCCTTGATCTTTCTCCAGAATATCTCTCTACCTCATCTCCTAGATGCTTCCCCTTCTTCATTCCATTCTAGTCATCCTGGCCTTGCTGATCACATTCTCTCCACAAGGTCCTCACACTTGCTATTTCTCTGCCTAAATACTCATCCCTCAGACATTTCCAACACTCATTTTCACTGCAGTTAAGTCTCGATTCAAATTCTTTCATCAAACTCTATCTCCTCCTCTAGTAGATAAGCTCTATGAAGTCAGCAATGCTGTCTTTTGTTCACTGGTGTATGGCTAGACTTAGTGTGTGTTATGTAAAAAAAATGTTTTTTGGAGTGACTGAGACAACCTCAAACTAAACATTTCCATCATCAGGACACCATCACCTTTATCCAGATTTAAAAACTCTCTAGGGACAAAGTGCACGACACTGTGAGTTCTTCCCTTCTAAGAATATTTCACATTCTCCACATGCTTGGGTGAGAGATCTGTTCAGCTGTGAACTCAGGGAAGTAAGAGGGTAGCCATCAGAGCCTGAAGGCAATGCCATAGAGAAGTAGTTCTCAACATTTAGTGCATCACAATCACCCGAGGGATTTTACAACACAGCTTTCTGGTCTGGGATTTCTAGCTCTTCTGATAGTATAAATCTGGGGTGGGACAAAGAATTTGCATTACAAGTTTCTAGTAATAGTGATGATGATGGTTCAGAGACTACATTTTGAGAATTACTGTCTATGAAGGTGACACTGGGGGTAAAATCTTGTAACTATTTGGGAAGGGAAAGAAAATAAAAGGAAAGTGAAGCACCCATGAAAGACAAAGCTTTCCTAGACATATCCACTTACTTCTGTCTGACACCATGCTGTATTTGAAAGGGAGAGACAGAAAGGCAGAGACAGAGACACAGGGGGAGACAGAAAACATGGCCTGTTAGGAGATAAGAACTCTAAATTGAACCTCACTCTAAACTACAAGTGTGACTTTAAACACATCTTTTTAACTCTGAGCTTCAGGTTGTTGATGTGTAAAGGGACATACAAATATGTCTCACTCACATTAGTTGTTATAAGAATTAAATAATGTTTCTCTGTGCAAAACCTTGGCACAAGTTAAACTTTCAAAAATATGTGCCCTGTTTCCATTTTATAAATTTCCCAGACCTTGTACTTTTCTATATCCAGACAATTAATTATTGTTTATATTCTAATCTTATACTTTCACCCAAAATTAAAAATAGGAATTCCAGTGTGTTTACATCAAAGTATCTCTTCCAAAATTGTTGTCACTATGATGATTTTGTGTTTATTATAACTTATCCAGCATGATGATGCATTTCCCAAAATTTTGCTAAACGTAATAAAAAAATAAGACTGCAATGCATCTACGTGGTGTGCTCACCTGGGGACCTGTATTCCTGGCTATATAGAACTGACTCAGCCAAATAGGTAGCTACATGAGCTTAAGCAAATCCTTTTACCTATGGGTCTGTTTACCATGTGAAAATTTGGATAATGCCTAGTGTTTTAGCATCTTGGATGTTTGTAGGGATATGGCAGTTAAGAATGCTTTCAGTTGTGAGTAATAAATTCTGCTAGCCTGGACTGAATAAATAAGGCTTAATATTTCTTTTGTTTAAAGAAAAAAAAAACCTCTAGAAAAGGCAATCCACGGTAATATAGGCGATCAAGGATGTCATCAAGGATCCAAGTTCTGTTTATCTTTATGCTCTATAATCCTTAGTATAAGAGTTGAAAAACTTTTTCTGTAAAGGGCCAGAGAATATGTAAGGCGTTTGGGGCTATAAGGTCTCTGTTGCCATTATTTAACTTTGCCTTTGTAGTGTGAAAGTAACCATAGACAATACAAAAATGAGTGTGACTATGTTCCAATAAAATTTTATTTACAAAAACAGATGCTGGGCTGGGTTTGTCTGGTAGGCTCTATCTTACTCATCTTTCTGACCTCAATATGGGTGCTGTACCTCCAGAAATCACAACTACATTCCAGTTTAAAAAATAAAAAGTGTATGTCAAAGAGGGTGGAACTCAGAAGAGGCCTTTCTCCAAGTCTATTCCTCCCAAGGAAGCACTCGCTCAATGACTTGTTATTATATCATTTTGGTAAGAATGGGCCTTATAGCTGTTTGCTACCATTCAGGTTCATTTCTTTCTAAGTATCTTCCTCTCACCTCCTCTGTCCTTCAGAAATTGTCAAGTCACTTACATTGGTCAAGGAAATTTAAGTAAAAATGATATATGTTATTTCTGAGCTGTACCTTATGATCCCAATGTAAAAGTTGTCACATTTTTCCCCTTCTGTTACTGTCTGCCGAAGACTCCAGATAACAACTATATATGCCTGGTTCCTGGAGTGAGAACCCATGAGTTCACAATGACTTTCCTTGTATATGAATCCTGAGTTGAGAGATGGTTCTTCGTTTTTTAAGCCACTTATATTAGGCAACTGTTATTACAGCATAACTCACTCCCCCCTTGAGGTATGCAAGGTCACATAGACACTGAGGTAAATAAATGTAGCTTGTTAGTCTCTGTTGTAAAGCAGTGGTTTGTGTTCCCTAGACCAGCATCAACATGATCACTTAAGATCATGATAGAAAGGGAAATTCTTATCTCTATCCCTGATCTGAATCAGGATTTTGTGACTTAATAAGCTTTCTAAGTGGTTCTAAAGTCTCTTTGCTATCTTTGTAATAAAGGGAGGAAACAGAGTAAGGGATTGTAATAACTTTTGGCTCATTAC
Source organism: Puma concolor (assembly GCF_028749965.1). Classification (NCBI taxonomy): domain Eukaryota; kingdom Metazoa; phylum Chordata; class Mammalia; order Carnivora; family Felidae; genus Puma; species Puma concolor. Next base: position 83,183,490 of record NC_141675.1, on the reverse strand, counting down.
ACAGTGTGTGCAAAAATAATAAGTAAAACCCCTCCAAAGTACTATATCATTATATCATTTGCTGCTATACATCTATACCCAAGGGAAAGGATACAGATGACAGTAGACACTGAACATATTGCATAACTTTGTTCAAATATTGTCATTGCAAACTCTCATTTTTGTTAAATACACCTTTCATTTATAATTATAAATATTATTTCAGAAAAAGCACATTGTTTACATAAATATAGAATGTGCAGAAGACATTAGATGTATATGTTCAAAATAATTAAATTTTATTTTAACAGTTGATGTGGAAAATGCTAGTTCTGCATTACTGGTGTTCATGCCAATGAATAACTTAAGGAAGCCTCCAGCTGAATATGATCTTTAGTTAAAAAATATATGTATTTGTAGAAGTATCTTAAATTGAGCCCCAAATAAACTGAAATAGAAGATTGAATCTACTTTAATTCTGTTTTACCTTTTTTTAATTCTGTGAAAATGACAAGGAAATCATGCTTTAAAAAGTTAAATATATTTGATAATCTTATCTTAAAGTTATCTTAATGAGATCGGAAGAAATGGAGAATAGATATGAGTTGTGAATGACCATCACTGCTCAAATATTCTTTCCTTTCTTGAAAACTTATTGTGGTTATCTGGAAAGAAAAATAGAACATGAAAAAAGAGTAAGAGGACAGTTGCCTCCCCATGTCATTCTCACTTTCCCCATCTGAAAAATAAAGTAGTTCTACATATCACACAAGGCACTTGTATAAAAGCACATAGCAAAAAATGTGTTTCGCAGTATGAGATTGTTCCATGCATTTATTCATGTGTCCAACAGATATGAAAAGTAAATTACTACATGCAAACACTTTGAAAAGCATCACAAATACACATACCGCATGAGGTTAAGTATAACACCTACAAAGAGCATATGTTCAAAGGCAAGAAAATGAATGACCTTAGAATAACTCTATAATTGCTATAAAAACGAGAGGACTTCCAGGGAAGATGGGAGAGTAGGAGGATCCTAATGTTCGTCCTGTGCCACAGATACACCTAGATAACACCCACATCAGTGTAAATAACCTATAAAACAATGGGAAGACTGGCAGGATAGACTCTCCATAACTAAATGTGGAAAAGAGGCAACACTCAAGAGTGTAGGAAGGGCAGAAACGCAGTCAGGAGCCAAACTGAACTCAAGGAGGGAGGGACATTGTAATCACAGGGAAAGGAGAGGAGCAAAACTCACATCTGCATGCCAGGCAAGGGAGACCTGCACTGGAGAGATGAATCTCCTAACACTTGGCTTTGAAAACCAGAGGGGCTTAACATTGCAAATTCTTACAATCAGTGGGGCTTAACACCTGGATTTTTAGAAACCAGTGGGCTCTTCTCTGGGAGAGCCAGAAGGCAAGGAGAAACTGATTCTCAGCCCTTAAAGAGACAGCATAAAAGAGCTTGCTGAGATAAAGCACAGAAGCAGCAGTTTGAAAAAATACCTGGGGCATACAAGAGGGAGATTTGTTTACTAATCTCAAAACTTACACTGGAGGGACAGGGATTTTAGGAAGACTTCTCCAAGAACAAAAGAGCTGATTGCTGACATCTCTCTTCCCCCAGTTGGGCAGATACAAGGATACCTGTGAGAACCAGTACAACATGAAAACTCTCTACCTAGCTTGATAATACCATGTCCCTCCCCTGCACTCTTCAATGCATCACCCCCTCCAGCCCGGCCTCAGCAGAAGTTTTCCAGACAGCTGCAGGACCCCTCTCACAGCGGATGGTCATGGCCCTTGCTGGAACAGGTGTCATGGCCCTGCCTTCTCCTGTGGACAACTCCTCCACAACATACCCCTGGCATGAGTCCATATAAAATCATGCCACAAGCCTGGCAGTGTGCAAGCAGCACTGATAGGGGCCAGCAACACTCCAAAATGACTCCTGCACTGGGGATAAGAAAGATAAACACAAATACCAGTCCAAATGTGGCCCCAGCAGTGGGCTAGTGGCAGATATTTGGTCTGACTGTAGACGCCTTCCACCAATGAAAGCCTCTCAGGAAACAACACAGGGAGAACACCCTGCAATTTCACACTACTACAGCTCTGAAAAATGCATGATCTGGCCCAACTGAAGCCCAAGATGGCCTCAGCCTGGCTCATTTACAACACAGGAACAAAACCCTGCCCACAACAGCCAAACAGAACCATTGCAGATGACTGAACTGAAGGTAAACATGGCTCATCCACATAGGGTGTGCACAGCACACGTAGGAAACACCCCCGAAGCCCCAGGTTCTGATGAACAGGGGATATTGCACTGTAGGGCACTATTAGAGCTCTCCTTCATATGGCTGCTACTTTCAAGAGCAGGAGAAGTAGCTGACTTCCCTAGCAGTTAGTAACAGACATAGAGAGTTGAAAAAATGAGGAGATAGAGGAATACATCCCAAATGAAAGACAGGTCAAAATAACAGCAAGAGAGCTAAAAGAAATGGAGATAACTAATATGCTTGCTAGAGACTTTAAAGTAGCAGTCATAAAGATACTCACTGGACTTGAGAAAAGAATGGAGGACCTCGGTGAGACCCTCAACAAAGAGACAGAAAATATAAAAAACAACCAATCAGAGATGAAGAGCTCAATAACTAAAATTTAAAAAAATACATTAGATGGAATAAATAGTAGAACAGTGGAAGCAGAAGAATGGATCAGCTACCTGGAGGCTAGAGTAATGGAAAATAATCAAGCTGAACAGGAGAAAGAAAAAAGAATAATAAAAAGTAAAAATAGATTAAAGGAACTCAGTGACACCATTAAGTGTAAAACATTTGCATTATAGGGATCTCAGAAAGAGATGAGAGAGAAGAGGGGATAGAAAATATATTTGAATAAATAACAGCAGAAAACTTCCCAAACTTAAGGAAGGAAACAGACATCCAGACCTAGTCAGCACAGAGGGCCCTCAACATAATTAACCCAAGGAGGTCCGCACCAAGACATATAGTAATTAAAATGGCAAAAAGGAGTGATAGAGAATGTTAAAAGCAGCAAGAGAAAAAAAAGTTACATACAAGTGAAACTCCACAAGGCTATCAACTGATTTTTCAGCAGAAACTTCGCAGGTCAGAAGAGAGTGGTATGATACATTCAAAGTTCTGAAAACAGTTATTAATAAAAATAATGAAGTAACTGATAGTTATATAACAATAGTAACAACAAATGTAACACCCCACTTACATCAATGGATAGGTCATCCAAACGGAAAACCAATAAGGAAACAGTGGCTTTGAATGACACATTGGACCAGATGGACCTAACAGATATATTCAGAGCATTCCATCTTAAAACAACAGAATAATACACTATTTTCAAGTGCACATTGTCCAGAATAGATCACATATTAGGCCAGAAAACATATCTCAAAAAATTTAAAAAGATCAAAGTCATACCATGCATCTTTTCTGACCACAAAACTAGAAGTAAACCACAAGAAGAAACCTAGAAAGACCACAAATACATGGAGGTTAAATAACATGCCATTAAGTGATGAATGGGTCAACCAAAAAATCAAAGAGGAAATGAGAGGCACCTGGGTGGCTCAGTTGGGTAAACTTCTGACTCTTGATTTAGGCTCAGGTCATGAACTCACAGTTGTGAGATGGAGTCCCACCTCAGGCACCATGATGGGCATGAAGCCTGCTTAAGATTCTCTGTCTCTCTCTTTTTCTACCCCTCCCCCATTCTCTCTCTTAAAAAAAAAAAAAAGGAGGAAATGAAAAAATACATGGAGACAAATGAAAATGAAAGCACAATGTACCAAAATCTTTGGGATGCAGCAAACGCTATTGTAAGAAGGAAGTTTACATCACTACAGGCCTAGATCAAGAAGCAAGGAAAATCTCAACCTAATCTTATAACTAAAGGATCTAGAAAAAGAATAAACAAAACCCCAAAACCAGTAGAAGGAAGGAAAGAATAAATATTAGAGCAGAAATACATAAAGCAAGAACTAAAAAATCAATAGAATAGATCAATGAAACCAGAAGCTGGTTCTTTGAGATCAATAAAATTGACAAAACCTTTAGCCAGATTCATAAAAGAGAGAGAGAGAAAGAGAGACAGAGGGAAAGAACTCAAATAAACAAAATCAAGAAATGAACGAGGAAAAAGAACAACCAACAACACAGAAATACAAAGGCTTATAAGAGAATATTATGAAAAGTTATATGCCAACAAATTGGACAACTTAGATGGAATGGATAAATTTATAGAAACATATAACCTTCCCAAAACTGAATCAGGAAGAAATAGAAAATTTGGGGCACCTGGGTGGCTCAGTTGGTTAAGCGTCTGATTTTGGCTCAGGTCATGATCTCACTGTTCATGGGTTCAAACCCCACATTGGGCTCTCTGCTGTCAGCATGGAGCCTGCTTTGGATCCTCGGTCTCCCTCTCTCTCTGCCCTCCCCCTGCTTGCACTCTTCCTCTCTTTCAAAAATAAATGAACCTTTAAAAAATAGAAAAATTGAACAGATTGATTAGCAGCAATGAAATTGAATCAGTAATCAAAAAAATTCCCAACAAACAAAAGTCTAGGACCACATGGCTTCACAGATGAATTCTACCAAATTAATACTTATTCTTCTCAAACTACTATAAAAAATAGAAGATGAAGGAAAGCTTCCAAATTCATTCTGTGAGGAGGCCAGCATTACCCTGATACCAAAACCAGATAAATACACCCCACCCCTCAAAAAAAAAAAAAAAAAAAAAAGAGAGAGAGAGAGAGAGACAGAGAACTATAGGCCACTATCTCTAATGAACTTAGATGCAAAAATCCTCAACAAATATTAGCAATATGAATCCAGCAATACATTTAAAAAATAATTCATCATGATCAAGTGGAATTTATTCCTGGGATGCAAGGTGGGTCAAAGTTGCAAATCAATCAACATTATATATTATATCAACATGAGAAAGGATAAGAATGGTATGATCATTTTAATAGATGCAGTAAAAACATTTGAAAAATAATAATATCAATTCATTATAAAAACCCTCAACAAAGTAGGTTTAGAAGGAATATACCTCAACATATTAAAGCCCGTATGTGAAAAACCCACAACTTACATAACACTCAATGGTGAAAAATTTTAGGCTTTTCCTTTAGGATCAGGAACAAGACAAGGATGTCCACTCTCAAAAATTTTATTCAACATAGTATTGGATATTCTGGCCACAGCAATCAGAGCACAAAAAGAAATAAAAGGCATCAAAATTGGTAAGGAAGAAGTAAAACTTTCACTATTTGCAAATACTGTATACGGAAAACCCTATAAACTCCACCAAAAAAAAAAACAAAAAACAAAAAACAAAAAAACTAGAACTGATAAATTTATTCAGTAAGGTCACATAGTACAAAATAAATGTACAGAAATATGTCACATTTCTATATACTAACAATGAAGTAGCAGAAAGATAAATTAAGAAAATAATTCCATTTATGATTGCGCCAAAATAATAAAATACATAGAAATAACTTAACCAAAGAGGTTAAAGACCTCTGAAACCTATAAATATTGATGAAAAAAATTGAAGATGACACAAACAAATGGAAAGATATTCCATGCTCATGGACTGGGAGCACAAATATTGTTAAAATGTTTATACTAGCCAGGCTGTATGCTTCTCTCCACTTGACAGGTAGTTGCATCTCCTGGTAGAGTGCCAGCCATGTCCCCAAGACATAATGGTGAAGGTAAATGGATTTGCCCATATTGGGTGTTCGGTTAACAGGACTGCTTTTAACTCTGTGGATATTGTTGCCATCAATGACCTCTTCATTGACCTTATATACATGGTTCCAGTATGAGTCCACCCACAGCAAATTCAGTGGCACAGTCAAGGTTGAGAGAGAGAAACTTGTCATCAGTGGAAAGCCCATCTCCATATTGCAAGAATGAGATCCTGCCAACATCAAATGGAGTGATGCTGGTGCTGAGTATGTTGTGGAATCCATTGGTGTCTTCCTCACTGTGGAGAAGGCTGTGGTGTCTTCATCATTGTGGAGAACACTTGACGTGTGGGGCCAAGACAGTCAACATCTCTGTCCCTTCTGCTGATGCCCCCATGTTTGTGATGGGCATGAACCATGAAAAATATGACAACACCCTCAAGATTTTCAGTAATGCCTCCTGCACTACCAATGGCTTGGCTCTTTTGACCAAGGTCATTCACAACTTTGGCATCATGGAGGGACACATGACCACAGTCCATACTGTCACCTCCACCCAGAAGACAGTGGACAGTCCCTCTGGGAAGCTTTGGTTTGATAGCAGAGGGGCTGCCCAGAATATCATCCCTGCTTCTACTGACACCACCAAGGCTGTAGGCAAGGTCATCTCTGATCTGAATGGGAAACTCACTGGCATGATCATCCATGCCCCCACCAGTGGATCTGACCTGCTGCCTGGAGAAAGCTGCTAAATACAATGACATCAAGAAGGTGGTAAACAGGCATCAGAGGGCCTCCTCAAGGGCATCCTGGGCTACACCAAGCACCAGGTTGTCTTCTGTGACTGTAACAGTGACACCCACTCCACCTTTGATGCTGGGGCTGGCATTTGCTCTCAACAACCATTTTGCCAAGCTCATTTCCTGATATGATAATGAATTTGGCTACAACAACTGGCCTCCGAGGAATAAGAGTTCCCTAGACCACCAGCCCTAGCAAGAGGAAGAGAGAGGTCCTCAGCTGGTGGGGAGTTTTTGCCCCAACTCATCTCCCAACAGACTGAGAATCTCCCAACCTCTACACAATTTCCATCCCAGAACCCTTAAAGAAGGGGAGGGGCTTGGGGAGCCCTATCTTGTCATGTACCATCAATAAAGTATACTATACCCATCCAAAAAAACAAACAAACAAAAAAACCAAAACCTATACTACCCAAAGAATCTACACATTTAATGCAATCTCTATCAAAGTAGCAACAGCATTTTTCCCAGAACTAGAACAAACAATCCTAAAATTTATATGGAACCACAAAACCCCCAAATAGCCAAAGCAATCTTGAAAAAGTAGGACAAAACTAGAGGTGTAACAATCTCAGATTTCAAGATATTCTACAAAGCTGTAGTAATAAAAATAGTATGGAACTAGCACAAAAATAGACACATGGATCAACAGAACAGATTAGAAAGCCCAGAAATAGACCCATAATTACATAGTCAAAGGTTACTTTCTCATCCCATAACACAAAAATAAACTCCAAATGGATTAAAGACCTACATGTGAGACCTGAAACCATAAAATGCTTAGAAAATACCATAGGTAGTAATTTATCTGACACTGGCTATAGCACCATTTTTCTAGATATATCTCTTGATGCAAGGGAAAGAGAAGCAAAAATGAACTATTGAGACTACATAAAAAACAAACAAACAAACAAACAAACAAACAAAACCTTCTGCATAGCAAGAAAACAATCAGCAAGACTAATAGACAATCTACTAAATGTGAAAATATATTTGCATATAACATATCTGATAAAGTATTAGCATCCAAAATATATAAAGAATGTATAACAGTCAACAAAAACCCAAACAATCTAATTAAAAATGGGCAGAAGGCATGAACAGAAATTTCTCCAAAGAAGACCTACAGATGGACAACAGACACATGAAAAGATACTCATCATCACTAATTATCAGGGAAATGCACATCAAAACCACAATGATATATCACCCCATACCTGTCAGAATGGCCAAAATAAAATCACAAGAAACAAGTGTTGGCGAGGATGTAGAGTAAACAGAACCCTCGGGCAGTGTTGGTGTGAATGCAAACGAGTGCAGTCACTGTGGAAAACAGTGTGGAGGTTCCTCAGAAAATTAAAAATAGAATTATAATATAATCTAGTAATTCCACTACTAGGCACTTACCCAAAAAAAACAAAAACCCTAATTTGAAAAGATATATACACCCCTGTTTATTGCAGCATTATTTATAATATTTGCAATCACATGGATTGAGCTAGAGAGTATAATCTTAAGTAAAATAAGTCAGTTGGAGAAAGACAAGTACCATATGATTGCACTCATATGGGCAATTTAAAAAACAAAACAAAGAAACAAAGAAAAAACAGAGATAAACATAAAAACAGACTCTTAACTGCAGAGAACAGATGATTACCAGAGAGGAGGTGGGTGGGGGCATGGTTGAAATAGGTGAAAGAGATTACAAATACACTTGTCATAGTGAGCACTGAGTAATGTATAGAATTGTTGAATCACCATATTGTACACCTGAAACTAATATAACTCTGTTAACTATACCAGAATAAAAAAATAAATTAAAACATAATTACTATAAAGCAGATATAAGATGTTTCTGTGTCTCAATCTCTTCCCCTAGTTTTTCCAGATCTCCTGTCAATTTCTCAGGTCTGATTCTTTCCACTTACAGGGATTAGTATAGTTGCCTCCTTACTTCTTTCTCAAGTTCTAGCGTACCTCACCTCCAAAATATCCTCCACTTGACTGCTGGGCTACTGTAGGGAGTAGTAAGTCTGAACATTTATTCCTTTGCCTACAAAATCCTTCATAGCTTCCCAATGTCAGCAAATAAACTCAATCTCCTTAGCTTAGCATGCTGTCTCCTGACCTGGCGTCTGTCTAGGAGTATCATCTCTTTTCACTCCTTTAGACCATTGCTAAGCTCTAGCTTTATTGAACTGGTTGAGGTTTATAATAACTGGCATATTATTTGCCAAATCTAATAACTGGCCATTTCCCACCCAGGCCTTCACTCCTGTGCTTCCCTTCTATGTAGTTAATGCATCATTGCACATTATTTTAGCCTAATATTACCTCTGCAGAAAGGTCTTCCTGTCAACTCTACCTGCTCTCACTTAAATCCAAGTTCCTCTTTATATCACATCAGGCTGCCATTGATAGCCTTTTTTGTCTCCTTGTGTAATGTTGGTTTCCTCCTCTTTGAGGCAAGGAGACGGTCTATTATGGTCACTGTTTTATCTCTGGAGTTTAGTGCAGTTTCTGTTACACATAATGGCTATTCCACAAATACAGGTTGAATGATGAAGTAAATGTGCTCATAGAACAAACAGATTTGAGGGCTCAGTGGGACTCATCTGCATTAAGAAGAAAAAAAATCAGGGACATTTGACCTTGGTTCTAAATCCAATTTTCCAGTAAAACAATTATACTTTTAACAAGATGTGATGGCAATTTAAATTGGGACAAGGAATCCATCCAAATCCCAAAACACATTCCCCCTATTTTATGATGTTGACCTATACTCGTGACACATTTGGTATAAAGCTCTTAATTTCTTGATCCCCTCTTCCCTGCAGGTTAATCTAAAATTCTATTCCTGCCTGTATTGCTTTTCTATAGAAAACTGTCCTACATATCTTCAAACTAATTCTGTGACTTCTCAGTGACAAACATGATAAGAACAGTAAAAATATTTGCTTTTTTCAATATTTCTTAATTTATGTTGGCACTGTTTATTTGGCATGTGATTCACAGACTTATTTAGTCATTCAATATTTAATGACTTGAAAGGTGCTCTGTGCAAAGCACTATGGGAGGCACGAGGACGAAATATGGTCCCTTTCTTCTCTGAAAATGCTCAGCATAAAGTAGGGGATATAAACATTATTAAACTCAAACATTATTGACAATAGTTTCATGACATAGTAAAAATCTCAAATGCGATTGGAGGAGGGAGACCTGAGTTCTCCTCTCTAGATTGAGCATTAAGTGACTATGATATTTGCAAGTAACTTTAACTTTCTGGGCCTTAGTTTCTTATTTGTCATAAGGGATTTGAATTACATAAACACTAAATTAGTTTTCTAATTTATACAAATTGTTGTGGATTTAAGAAATTAAATTTTAAGAAATAAAATGTCTAGCAATGTGGCAAATATTAAATAAATAATAATTCTCAGTTGGCAAATATCTTTTGACATGCACCTTCCTATAAACTGTTAGCAGATGTGTAAATTGGTGTAACCTATTTATAAGACTTAAAAACGTGAGTTTAGCATGCAATTCTAATTTATAAGAAATTCTGTTACAACAGAATTTTTAAGCTATTTAATAATTGCATAAATATACACAATTAAGAGAGCAGATGAACACTTCATGGTGCATTTCAGCCATTAATTCTATTTTTGGAAATTATTCAAAACCCTTACAAAGTATTAGACCCTCTTTTAGGTGATGCATGTATAACTTAATTCTTACCACAAATGTATGAAGTTACACTATTAGTATGACCACATTGCAAATGAGATTATAGTTAAATAATTCACTTAGTGTATGTCTAGCGTGTAATAGGGTCAGGATTTGAACTGAGACAGTTTACTCCATAATCCAAACAGAGCTGTGCCAAGCTCTATTTTTCCATGGGGCAAAATAGTATGACATAAAGCAAAATATAGAGGACGAATCTGAGGTAAAATATAGGTGGAAACAATCAGAAATAATAGGCAAGAATTAATGAGTATGTGAGGACAGTGGAAATGGAAAAAGAACAGATAGCTTGAGATATATGTGACAGGATTGTGGAGGATCAAGGAATTGAATGTAGAGGGAAATAGAAGAAATTATGGGGGTTAATTAATAATGACAATAACTATACTAATGCTGCAGCTCCTATTTATTAAAAAAACTACTGTTTCAAATACTGTCCTAGTTATTTAACACACTGTCGTACAAATTAACAGGATTTGATTAGTAGAGATAATTAAGTTGAATCCAATTTCAAACTCATGGGGTTTGAAGTGCCCAGGGGATATGCTAACTATTGAGGTATCTTTAGATGAGAGTGAATGATGCAGAATGAATCAGAGAGAATCTGGGAGATTTCTCCTCCTCAAGAGAAGCAGGAATCTCAGAAAGCAGAAATTTTAATGGCATTTCTAGTTTTCTATCTATTGATTTATTGATCTATCTTCAGTTTTACAAGCATTAATTTTGTGAGTTATAAAAGAAGTCACAATATACCGAAAAGAAGTCACCTCTTCATTTTTTTGTGTAACTGATTTTTCTCATGAGACTTCACTCACTAGGTGGTGATCAACAAAACACAGACACACACAAATAAAAAAAAAAAAAACAAAACACAAATGGGCAAACTGTTTTAAGCCACTCTTCCTTTTTGAACAATCTGTGTTTTTTAGTCTTCTGTTACAAAATGTTTCAAAATTATAGAAAAGAGTAGAAGAAACCATTATAACCTCAATTTATCCTTTATCTACACTTAATAATCAACAGCATTTTACCAAGTTGATTTTATCTTTTTTTTCTTGCTGTGGTATTTTATTTTAGTTTTTAAATGTTTATTTATTTTTGAGACAGAAAGAGAGAGAGAGAGCACACAGCAGGGAGAGGCAGAGAGAGAGATGAGAGGGGGACAGAAGATCTGAAGTGGGCTCTGTGCTAATAGCAGAGAGCCAGATGTGGGGCTCCAACTCACCAACTGTGAGATCATGACGTGAGCCCAAATCAGACCTCTAAGTATTTTGAATGCATCCCAAAGAAATCGGGACTTTTTCCTTTATATCTTTTCTATAACTATTATACCTTGAAATTAATGATATTTTAGTACCATCTAATATTCACTCTATTTTTTAAAATTCCCTAATTGTCCTCAATGAGCATCATATTTGTTCAAAGCAGGATCAAATAAAAGATCATAATTGCATTTTATTTTACCTGAAAGAGTCTTTTTTTTTTTTGTTAATCTAGAAGAGTCTCTCCTTTTCTTTTTATACCACCAACTTGTTGAAGATAGCAGGTCAATTGTCCTATAGAATGACACACATGTAGCTTGAACCCTTCTAATAAGAAAACTTTGCAGATGATGCTATATGCTTCATATTGCATTATGTCAGAAGGTACATGACTTCTGGTTGTCCCACCATTAGTGATGCTAAGATTGATTACTTCATTAAAGAGTTTATAAAGTTATACTTTCTCTTTGCAACATATATTTCATGGGTCATACTTTATATCCATTCAAATATTCAGTCCTCTGTGAACATATTTCACTCAATAGTTTTAGTGTGCATGGGTGATCCTTGTTTAAATAAATTATTTTATGAGGGTTACAAAACATGCAGTTTCTTTTGACTACATATTTAGTCTTTCAAACATGTTTCCCCTTATACACACATACACACATTTTTCTCCAAAAAGTGATATTTAAGTGTATGAGAGGCTGACCATGTCCTTGAAGAAAAAAAAATATAGGGCCTCAAATCTACATGGAATCTGCTAGATTCTCTCTCTTTTTTAATGCTTATTTACAGAGAGACAGAGGGAGACAGAGTGAGAGTGGGGGAGGGGCAGAAAGTGAGACACAGAATCTGAAGCAGGCTCTAGTCTCTGAGCTGTCAGCACAGAATCCAGCACAGGGCTCGGGCCTACAAGCTGTAAGATCATGACCTGAGTCCAAGTCGGACGCCCAACCAAATGAGCCCCCCCAGGTGCCCCTAGATTCTCTTAATTATCAGTATTCTTCATCAGTGGCCTTACTGTTTGGTCTCCTAGAGTTGGCAGCTCAAGGTTCTCAATTACACTTCTGATCTATTCTCTTGTGTCTCAGACAGGGCTGGTCGCTGCCACCTATCTGATATTATCTCACCTAGGCTCTTGTAGATGCAACTTCTGCATGTCTACCACATTACCTATCTTGCCAGGGCCTAAACTGTCTATGCCAAATTATTGCTGTCAGGTTTCATCACTCTGTGTTACCATGGTCTAATCTATGGAAGGACTGTTGCTACCAAATTGGCTATAATCTGTGTACCAGAACCTAAAGGGAACACGGGAATCTTTGGTCCTTTCTGCATAGACAAAATGAATATGACTTGGGAAATATGACCAATTGTTTTGGTTTGCCTGGACCTGAAGTATTTCCCAGCAAATGAACATTTCAGTGTTAAAACTGGGATAGTTCTATGAAAACCAGAACAGATAAGCACCCTATCAGGAAAGCTAAAAAAGAAGCCCTCTGTCTAACAGTGCTATGCTGCAGGGGACACTTGGCTGGGGTTGCTACAGGTTGGCCTTAGACAGATATGTATAGTAATCTCCTTTCAGGGACCCTCTGCCTTCAGCATCTCCCTCAACAACTCCAAACACATCTCTCTCCTCTGGCAATTTGGTCTAGGTATGGAGCATGGGAAGACTTGCCTAGCTCTCTGCTTTGCTGCCAAAATGGAACCCTTTCTTCTCCCATAATCTCAGACAAAATGGAGACATTTTTCTTTTTCCTTTTCACTTTCTCAATACCCGGGATTTTCCCTAGACCATTAGAGACACATACTAGGTGTTTCCTTCTGCCAGGTTACATTCTGACGCTAGCTTCACAGCTAAGCCTTAGTAGAGATAGAACACAAGAAATAAAAGTAGCCTTCTTGATAAGGAAGCCTGCACTGCAAAGTGCTTCAAAATCATTTTATCTCAAATATACATTCTTCCTCATAAGAATTCATATCTCTCATATGCTTTAAAATATAATGACAAATGTATGGTGGCTTTGAAAATCATGTTGCATTAAAGGAGAAAAATGTTCCTGAAGAGATGACACTAAAAAATTTTCCCCTTGCTATTTTCATTATGTGAGCTGGCTGGATGATAGGTTGAATGGAATTTAAAAGCATCTAGAGAATATTCTGATACTTGGTACTTCTAAAGTCTTTGTGAATACTTCTATTTCTCAGTCACACCTTATCTGACATCCATCTATATGGTAGATGTTATGTGGCCAGTGAAATTCCCTAATATTTTTTAAGCCATATGGCAACTATGTCTTCTAAATTCTCTCAAGTGTTTTGACTCATGGAGATATAGGGCATCACAGGTACTCTGCAAAGAAAGTACAATGATTTATACTAGTTAGTAGAGATGGGACATAAACTTTGTATTTCTGAGGTTTTGTTCAACACTGTTTTCTGTTACAACAAACTGTTGATTAGATCTCTATGGGACTAAAGGCTTCTGGAAGACAATGTACCTTCTGGAAGAGAAAGCACAGGAGATGATCTTTTTCATTTCTTTCTCTAAGTAATTTGGTAGATTAAGAGATAGGGCTTAGAATAAAGTTGTAAAATTTAAGGGGGTGCCAAAAAATCTTGGAAAGCAAGGTATTTGAACACAATCTATTGGTCAAAATTAATGCAAAAATGAATGATATATCAAATATTAACATTTATGTTTTTAAATTTTTAATGTTTATTTTTGAGAGAGAGAGGAAGAAAGAGAGAAAGAGAGAGAATGAGCGGGGGAGGGGCAGAGAGAGAAGGAGACACAGAATCCGAAGCAGGCTCCAGCCTCTGAGCTGTCAGCACAGTGCCCGATGTGGGGCTCGAACTCACCAACCATGAGATCATGACCTGAGCTGAAGTCGGACAGCTAACCAACTAGGCCGCCCAGGCGCCCCTCAAATATTAATATTTAAATACAGATGGGATAAGTATTGTGAAGTTTCCCTTCTGCCTTAGGCTGTAATATGGCTCTACATGGCACTCTATAGAGTCCTTTAAAGGACTTTCTGTCCAGCTGCACGAGGTCAGGGTCAACTCCTGCAGTGGTTGCCACAACAGAAGATCCCTGCCTTACTCATGGTCTCACTCTTCCCCACTCACATGCATAACAGAGTGAGGCGGAGGAAGCAAGGCCCAGATATTTTGACAAATCAAAAAAAAAAAAAAAATTCTAAGGCACCGCTTCTTCCAACTCCCCGTTCGACTGGCCAGGCTTTATCTCACATGCATTTGTTTGACTTCTTTCTCTGCCCAATTCTGTTTCTTTTACCTTCCTTCACAGGTGCTGATCCTTATAACATCTTGCACTTCAATCTCTGACTTACCGTCCATTTCCAGAGACCCTAACCTGAGACTGGGATGAAGTCTTAAAGCCTCCCTCATTCAGGTATCCCAGTTTTGATTGAAAATTTGAGTTAGCGGGGTGCCTAGGTGGCTCAACAGGTTAAGCATCCAACTTTTGATTTTGGCTCAGGACATGATCTCATGGTTCATGAATTCAAGCCAGGCATCGGGCTCTGTGCGGACAGTGTGGAGAGCCTGCTTGGGATTCCCTGTCTCCCTCTCTATGTGCCCCTTCCCCACTCATGCTCTCTATCTCAAAATAAATAAATAAACTTTGATAAAACAAAGAAAATTTGAGTTAGCTTGTTTTAGTTTCTCTTCTTAAAAATATAAGGGAAATATTATTTCTAATGCTGTCAGGAGAATAGGAACGAACTATAGACAAGTTTTAAGCAAATGAATACACACATCTGCAATCAAACAGATGGAATTATAAATAATAATCGACCATAACTACAGTGTAGTTTTATTATTGACAATCAGTCCTGTCTCATGCACAGTTAAAGCCCTGTGCTTAGACATATTAGAGTACTGATTTCTCATGGTAATTGTTCACATTCTCCTTTTTTGTTTATACTTCCCTTTTGGTTCCTCTATTTATCACAAGATCCCATACCACACTAGCTACATCCTCACATGATTCACTATTGTGGATAGTCCCCAAAGCTTTGGTCAGAATGTACTCAAAATTCTTTAATAAAAAAGAATTTGTGTTCCATATACAAGACTTCAGCTGCATTTCTGCTTAATCTATTTCTTCTTCTTAGTAATCATTGTACAGATTTATACAAATGCTGCAAATTCAGGAAATATTCTCCCCTTAAATACAAACATGTTTAGCTGGCCAAGAAGCTTCAGCAATATTTCTTTTTATGAATGACTTACAAAGAGATTACATGGGCTTCCAAGAAAATGAAAAAAAAATTTTTTCCTACTCGAAGCAGGAAACAATCTGGTTTGGGTTGAGTGTTACCAGAAAAATGATCTCCTCTGAGGTACAATCCTTTTCACATATAATATTTTTCCCACTCCCTTCCCCCTGCCTCCCTTCCTTCTTTCCTCAATTGCAGAGCCCTGCCTTACCTGAGATTCTGCCCTTTCCAAGTTGCCCACATCTGGGAAATGTTGCATCATACCTTATATATTCCAGCCTCAATGGAATTTCACTGTTAGTTGTTTTGTGTTTATGACATACAAGTTATATTTACATCTAGTTATAAATATTTTTTTCTACCAGAATACAAAAAAAAAAAAAAATCACTGGTGGGACTCAAACTTGGTATTTGGCAGTGACTAATCAAGTCACTTTTATGGATTTCAACTTTTTCTTCCAGCATATGGCGACATTAGCTGAAATATTGTTGAAATTTGCACCGTCAAAGTTACAAAGTTGAATGATAATGTGGTTTCTCTCGAGAAAGCACAGCTTTGGAGAATTGCATGTAATTTTACAGATTGAGCAGAACTGTGTGCATGTGTGGGGACTATCAAGTGAATTATGGATTTGAATTTTAGGACTTTTATTCAGTAGCTAGAAGGCCTGGGACATATCATACAACCTCTCAGATTCTTAGTTTATTCATCTGTGAATGGAGATAATGGGGATAATAATAACTAACTAGCCTGGATATTAACAAGATATGAGAACCCCTTCCCCCCACAATAGTAATCCATGGTTTATAGTAGTTACTTTATATCTGCTATCTATCATTACCACTGGAGAATTTACAATATTTTTGTTAGCCCACTTTCTTTTTTAACAGTTTTGCTTGACTTTTAGTTTCTGAGTTTATACATAGGTATTAATTTGCACAATTTTGTAATATGTAAAGTGCTTTGAGCTCTCAGAGAAAAGCATTACGCAAGTAGAATATTATTATTCACTGCACTGATGTGTGAATGCTCAAAGCTCCTAGACACATTCATCTTAAAGGATGTATTAACTTCAAAATCTACATGAACCCTGTAAATGCACACTTAATAAACACTGACAATTTATAATTTTTCACTTTTCTGTTAAAAGTAAAATAATAACAAAAAGTTAATGTAACACAAAATTTATGACATGATTGTAAACTGTGAGCATTTTAATCTTTAGGTTAGTATTAACCTCTTGCAAATTAAATGTAGGGAATTATAATAAGAGATCTTGCCAATCATTGACAATTACAGCCAAAGTCCTGTCTATATACATTTGAGCTATGTACATTTCCTTATTATTATATTAGCATCTTACATTTGCATTAACTTGACACAGCATTCTTGTATATATTTCTAAATCTCATAATTATCCTGTGAGAAAGCAAGCCAGGGATAATTAATCCTTTATTAAATAACTGAAAAAATAGAAGCACAGAGAGCTTAAGTCATTGGTCTATCACATTAGAGTCTTATGTTCACACTATATTCACTCTATTGATGGAAATGTACAGAGCATGTAAGGAGGATCATCATTGTTTCAATTTGTTTGAAGTGTAGATTTGAAGTGTGGGTTGGAACAGTTGAAAAGATACTTGAAATTAATGCTAAGAAATTTGGGTATTTAGAGGCACATGGGTGCATCTGAGTCTCAGACCATTAAGCATCAGACTTCGGCTCAGGTCATAATCTCACTGTTTGTGAGTTCAAGACCCAGGTCAGACTCTCTGCTGTCAGCACAGAGCCGACTTCAGATCTTCTGTCCCCCTTGCTCTCTGCCCCTCCCCCTCTCACACACTACTTCTTTCTCTCTCTCGATAATAAACATTAAAAAAAAAGAAATTTAGGTATTATTAATATATTTTTTAAATTTAAATTTAAATTTTAAGTAACCTCTATATGCAATGTGGGGCTCAAACTCACAATGATTAATCAAGAGTCACATGTTCCATTACGGACCCAGCCAGGGTCTCCGAAATTTGGGTATTTTTATGGATAGAATGAGAGAGGAAAAATTGAAGGCATGGCAAATGCTCTCCTCATCGGAACCGTGTTCTGAGATCAATATGGTGGAGCATGAGGATAGACAGAAGGTGAACAGAAATAGAGGCAGACTAACTAAGTAATTGGAACAGTTCAGAAAATAAGGTAATGATAAACAAAACCATCAAGGAAGCAGTATGAAAGTGTGACTGTAGAGAAGGCTAAATTGTTGAAATACTTGGGAATATAGGAATTGTAGAGAATTAGAGAGGATACAGTGATGAAACTCCTCTCCTTTACATTGAGTTCTGAACCAATTAGGGAGAAGGGCACGGAGTTCTAAAAGATAGAGATAAGTTAAATCTGCTTAATGGCTAAGGTTCCTGGTTTGGACACAAGATAGCCAATCAGCTTGCTGTATTTGAACCAGTCTTTCGCATTGTCATTGGCATGAGTGGATAACTTTAGAACTCACTGGTGTGGACTTCTTTGGCAAACAGATATGGAGAAGTGGGGTATGCCTAGCATGTTTGCATTTGTGAGCAATTTGTTTCTGAAAAAGGAGGGAGGGGGAAGCTGAAATAAACGTGTTTAGTATTTTCTTTTAAACCTGCTAATCAGAAAATCTCTTCTCTTTCTGCGACGAATGAATAATAAGGGGTAAGGAAAGATTCCGACTTTTGACCAAAGCATGATTCTAGGGAAGTCTCTCCACAGGGAAATATAGAACTTGGCATTAAGTGAAATGGAACAAAATCATCTTTGAATGATTTAGCCATTTGGAAATAATCAGTGATAAACTCAGCTTAAAGCAGGGTTTCTCAGCCACAGCCCTAATCATATATTTGAGCAGATAATTAATCGTTGTAGGCGGCTATCTTGTGCATTGTAGATCCTTGGCCTCTGCCAATATCATATCCCCAGTATGACACCCCAAAATGTCTCCACACATTGCCACATTTCTCCTGGGAAATTTCACCTTTCCCCTCCATCCTATTGAGAATGACTGGCCTAAATGGCAAAGGCTATGAACCATGGCTTTGTGTTCATCTCAGGGATCTAAGTCTTAATCTTCCTAAATTAATTTTCATGAGTCTCTGCAAAGTGTATTACCTGGCTGTTTTTATCTTAGATGTAAATGACCATGTCTATCAATATGAGGGAAATACAATTTACATTAGACCTCAAATTTTAGAAAATACTTTGATAGCTGGATAGCTGGGAGACCACTGATGGGAATTCATTATACATAATTCTTTCCTAGTTTGGAAGGATATTCTTTGGTTTATAAAGTGTTTTTAAAATCCTCTTTGTCAGAGATGGAAGATTGTACTTATTATACAAGGATGTACATAGGAAAAAAGCATCCAGGTGCCACTGTGATTAATAACACCCTTGTCATTATTGCCATTTTCTCACAGGCATCTAATTATGTGTTTTCTGAAGATATTATTTCAGCATGGGGCTATAGTTATATCCATCTGGAACAGGAGGGAATGCCATTGTAGGAAACATGAAATAAAAACTAAAACACCATAAAATACTCTACAATCTTCAACAATTTGGGTTAGAACAAACAGCATTAGGATTAAAGTAAGTCTTGTGTTCAAGAACCAGTTTTGCTCCTGACCTGCTTCTTTACTTTGAAAAAGTCATATATTTCTGGGACTAAGTTGATGCATGAAAGCCAAATCAACTCTCCACGATGCTGCATAGTTGGCTAGATGGGGTGGAAATCTTTTTCTGATTTTTATTTGTCCTGAAGACATAATTGTCACTTAGATTTGTTTTCAATTCCCCAATATTGGTAATCCCGGGCATTGGCCTCTGTCCTGGTCACTACAAAAGTCAGTTTCCTGTTAGATCAAACAAATTCCCATTAGTACAATAGGAGTTTCCTGCCTCAACATACTGCTCTGGTTTCTCATTCACTTAAATTCCAGCTTGGTCATTTTATTCCCTCTGTATTTTTAGCTCTTTGTGGCCTTTTCAGAACATTCCATTGTTTTTTGTTTTGAGTATAGCTGACACACATTATTACATTGATTTCAGGCAGACAATAGAGTGATCCTACAAGATCATACATTATGCTGTGTTCACAAGTGTAGTTACCATCTATTGCCGTATGACACTATTACATGTAAAATGCTGTGCTTTTTATTCCTGTGATTTACTCATATTCCATAATTGGAAGCCTGTATCTCCCACCCTCTTCACCCATTTTGCACAACCTCCCCAGCGCCTCCCCTCTGGCAACCATCAGTTTGTTCTCTGTATTTATAGGTCTGACTCTTCTTTTTGTTTATTCATTCATTTGGTTTTTATTTATTTGTTTGTTTAGGTTACACACTAGTGAAATCATATGGTATTTATCTTTCTCAGTTTATTTCACTTAGCATAATACCCTGTAGGTCCATCCATGTTGTCTCAAATGGCATGATTTCATCCTTTTTTATGGCTGCATAATAGTCATTGTTTTTAATGATAAGTTAGTTGCCATTATTAAACACTGGAAATATGATACATTTAATAGAAATAATTGGGAAAGTAAACTGAGTCATAGAATAAGAAGCACTATAATATAACTATCAAGAACAATCCTACAAAAGTTTTAGACTATTTCTGTTTTTAACAGGGTAGTTAAAAGTATTCATATTTTTATCATATTCACTGTATCACTTTATATTGCATTTTTGTCTTTAAACTGTTTTATAAGACATTTAATAAATTTAAATGGATATTTATAACATAGGTGAGAGATGTAAATGTTAATAGTGACATGAAGAACTTGTACCCAATTTTTAAAGGCAATACTATAAATTTCTTTTTTAAACCAAGATAACAATAAATTTTGTTTTCATTATACCCTTACTTTTCTGCATCATTTTTATTCTTCACTACATAACAAACATTTTTTGTGACATTAAAATTTATATTAACGCACATTGTTGATTGCATAACATTTCATAAATTGTATATCATAATTTAAATTATACTAATATTAGATATTGTGTTTTTACATTTTAATAAATAATGCTGTTATTCATTTGTATGCATAAGATTTTGTTCATATTTTTGAATATTTGGCTCATTAATCTAAAAAGTAAATTAAAATATTAAAGAACAAGTACTTTTTTAAGATCTTTGATACAATGTGCTTAAATAATTTTTTAGAAAAATTTGTAATGATACTATCATAGCTCTGATTAACAAGGTGGAATCTCTAATCAGACCACAAGAGTTAGAGCCTTAATTTACTTCTAGTTAACTGTGTGCTTGGACAAGTTCTTAATCACTCTGTGCCTATCTACTTATTTATTTTTTGTAAAGTGATGTTAATAAGTACCTACTTCATAAGGGTGTTATGCATATTTATAGACTAATGCTATTTGTATAAATATACTGTATGGGAAAGATTTAGTACAATAACTGCTTGATAAATATCGGACACAATATATAATTGTGGTGTACTAATGGCATACCCTTTTGAACATTAATTTATATATTTTGTAAAATCTTTTCTAATATTCTAGTTAAAGATTATATTATTTCAACTTTCATTACTTTGAATGCTACTTATTTTCATATATGTGTTAACTGTTCTTTTTTTAATATACCAGAAATTCATGCCTTTCCCATTTATATTAAGGGATATTTTTATTCTTATGAATTTGTATTTACTTCATAACTTCCAAGAAATTTAACCATTTTATGCAATGTTTTGCAATTGTTTCTCTCATTTTGTAGGTTTTCATTTTGCTTTTAGTTTTATGATACAGATTAAGATTTTTTTAATATAATAAAATATTTGAAACTTATCCTTGTTGACTTCCCCCTTTGATTTTATGTTTAAAATATGTTTCCTCATCTTGTGGAAAATTAGTCTACATTTTCCTTCAGTTAAGTGGTTTTATTTTCAAAATTAAATACACC
The DNA here is from genome assembly GCF_028749965.1 of Puma concolor. Classification (NCBI taxonomy): domain Eukaryota; kingdom Metazoa; phylum Chordata; class Mammalia; order Carnivora; family Felidae; genus Puma; species Puma concolor. Next base: position 83,161,730 of record NC_141675.1, on the reverse strand, counting down.
AGGGATTTATTTTTGTCTAAGTTAGTGTATTATTTATATCCCTTATTAATTTCAAAGGCTTTTGAAGAAATTCTTCAGAAGAAACTCTAGGGTTTTGAAGCAAAAGAAATTATTATTAGAAAATGATGATAGTGTCTCCCTTTCCACTAGCAAGAGCTCTTATTTATTTACCTTACTGTTGTTTGTTCCAGACTTAAGGATGTGCCACCACTGTTTTTCTGTTAAGTGTAATATTGGCTACTGGATTTCAGAATAGCAGACATTCTTTATCACATGAAGAAAATACCCTTCCATTTTCATTACACTCAGCATTTTCATAAGGAATAGTTGTTAAATCTCACTAAACTTACCTACGGCATTGTTACCTATATCTTTTTGGAGGAGATTTCTGGAATTATGTATATTCTATGTTACTAGCTAGGGCTTTGAACCTAATGTCCTATGTTTTGACTTGTACCATGTTCTTTTTCTTGCTAAGTTAAAATTCTTGCTATTAATTTTTCCATACAACAATAGAAAGAAAATGACGATGATGGTGATGGTGACAATGGCAGTAATTAAACTTACTGAATGTTTCCTGTATACAAGCTCCTGGGCTAAACATTCCACATGCTCTATTTAATCTAATCATCTCTTTTTTGTTTGTTTTGCTTTTTTAACATTTATTTACTTTGAGACAGAGAGAAGGGGGGAGGGGCAGAGAAAGAGGAGAGAAAGAATCCCAAGCAGGCTCCTCACTGTCAACATAGAGCCCAATGTGGGGCTCGAACTCATGAGCCAGAGACCATGACCTGAGCTGAAATCAAGAGTCAGACACTTAACTGAGCCATCCAGGTGCCTCTCATCTAATCACCTCATTAAATTAACAAATAGTGACAGAGAGGAAATAAGCGATATAGAAAAAAAAAAAGGTAGCTTGTAAATTGGGACTTTCACTCAAGACCATCAACTGTATTTCTTGGCATGCCTTGCTTTTATAATTTTTCCTTTCAAAAACACAGTTTACAAGATTTTGTTTTATTGCACGTTTTGTGTTCAGAGGCCAGAGTACCATTTTCCATATATGTCCATTTCATCGTTGTTTGGATGGCTAAAATCTCTACTGGATGTTTGGAAGAGAAAGATGATGGGGCACATGGGGAAAGAGATGGAAAAAGAGATTCCTAGATTACTGTTAGCTCATTTGAGAGTTCCTGTGCATTTGGAGAACTGTAGTTTATTTCCCAGGTTAATTGAGCCTTTCCATCCCAGAATCACGGGAACAATAGAGTTTAATAATTTTTTTCTAGCATCTTTGATGCTATTTGTACTACTTTCTATCAGAAGATGGAACATATGGTTACTAGTTCATAATAGTGTTTCTAAACTTTCTCTCATAATTAACGTAATTAGGGTAAAGTCCCTCTGGATTTTGGCATATGTTTTCTTCCATATTTAGTTCATAGTTCTGCTGTACTTTCTTTCTTTTGTTTCTTTTGATATTCATTTTGATAGAATTAAGGGCAGAGTTCTACCAAATTCCCTGGTCACATAACCTAGAAATGCCTATAAATATAGTTTACTATTTAACTATAAAGAAATACTGGATTTATTGAGTCTTACATCTAGGATTCTTTGGACAGATATAATAATTTTGTGAATATATTAAAAATCATTTCAGGCAACAGTCCAGTATAATGTCCAAAAAGAAAAGATGATTGAAGATTAACTTTCTCCTCACCCTGGAATAACTGTAGTGTTGCTGCTATTAGATGAGTCCATAAGACACCTAAATAGCATTATAATTTTTACTTGCATATTGAAATAAGAGATTAATTGACTTATGGTCATGGAAATGTTAACATATCTCAAATGACTAAAGTTAGGTGACCTGAAAATGGTGCTCAGTTGAAATATATACAGATATGAAAAAAGGGCATTGTCAATTCTTCCCTTCAGGTATAAAAAGAGGTGTAAGTTAGATTTTCTTTTTATGTTTTTTAATGGGGAAAAGGGAAAGCAACAATTTAAAAACTGAAACAAAGCATCTTATACTTCCAGCCAAGATGAAGTATCAGGAAGATGAATTACCTACCCACCAGAAATAATCTAAAAAGCAGACAACTATACATAATGACAGTTTTCAAGACAGTGGGTATCAGGCAAGTAAGGACAGTAATCCCTGTAAGAGCCTAGGATTACAATATGAAGATGTTTCTGGGATGTGGCCCATGGAGGGAGGAACAAAGGCAGAGCTGGCAGAATATGTGCGCTAAGAAGACAGAGCTGAGAGTCAGGGACATTGACAAGTGCAGGACAGAGTAACAGAGAGGAGTGATACATCCAGAGACAAAGCTTTGAGATCTGTGGAGTATCCCCTTCAAGCACTAAGTACTGTTCATTGCATGTAGATGAGAAAAACCTGAAGCTAGGGGAAATCTAACTGGAAGAGTTAGAGGCAACAGTGCTCTCCATCAGACAGGCTGAGGACTAGTGACTATTTTCATAGCCAGATTGGGAAAACTCATAATTGAGAGGGTCACTGAGTAGAGTATTCAGAAGTTTTGCCTCAGTAGTGGCAATACTTAGCCTACTGTGAATACTGCTCAAGATCCAGCTAATAATCTTAAAAGCAAAACCTTAAAGGATTAAACTGTTCCCAAGTATCTTAACTACCTCTGAACAAAGCTCAAAAATATTTATAAAAATACAAAAATACCTAACACCTAGCAAGGTGAAATTCACAATGTTTGACATCCATTAAAAATCATCAGTCATACAAAGAAACAGAAAAACATAATCCATATAAGGAGAAAAATCAATCAGTACAAACTGACCCAGACCTGTAACCTACCTTACCTTAGCAGTAAGAGATTTACAGACTCCACCAAAGAATACATACAAATGGTAAATAAATATATGAAAATATGTTCACCATCATCAGTCATTAGAGACATATAAATGAGAATTGTGATGAAATACTAATTGTAAAATCACTAAAATTATTACTACAAGTTATTAGTGAGGATGTATGAGAACTGGTATTCTCATATACTCTTGATGGGAATGTAAATGGTATAATTATATTGGAAAACAGTTTGACAGTTTCTTAAAAGTTTAGATATAAACATACCATATGATTCAGCCATTCTATTCTTATTAGTAAACAATAATTTGAACAGTTTTATACCAACAAAACTGTTATTCCCATTTGTAAGTAAGTCTTGTATGAACATGTGATTTATTTTTCTTGGGTAAAACTATGAACTCCAAAAGGTTAGGGCTTATCCGTCTTGTTCTCTTTCCCACTTCATACCTAGCCCTGAATCTGGCCATTCTAGGAGTTTAAATATTGGTTGACTCAAATAATAGATTTATTGGAGACTTTGTCTTATCAACAAGTAAATGGATAGTAGAATATCAATACCATGAAATATTACTCCACACCAAAAGTGAATGAACTATTGAACTATGTAAATACATGGATAAATCTCAAAATAATTATGCTAAGCAAAAGAAGCCAAATGATAAAGAGTACATAGTATATGATTCCATTTATATAACACTCTAGAAAATGCACATCAATCCATAATGACAGAAAGCAGATCAGTAATTATCTGGGGAGTCAGACAGAGAAGTTACAAAGAGGTCAACCTAAGTGTCTATCAATAGACAAACAGATAAGGAAGATGTAGTATACTCCACACACACACGCACACACACATAGTGGGATATTACACATCCATAAAAAAGAATGAGGTCCTTCTCTGACCTCAGCTGTAGCAATCTCTTACTCGACACATCCCGAAAGGCAAGGGAATTAAAAGCAAAAATGAACTACTGGGACCTTATGAAGATAAAATCTTCTGCACCGCAAAGGAAACAACCAACAAAACTAAAAGGCAACCAACGGAATGGGAAAAGATATTTGCATTTGCTGTTCTGCTTCTATTTCCTTTAGATGTGCTGTTAGATTTTGTATTTGGGATTTTTCTGGTTTCTTGAGATAGGCCTGGATTGCAATGTATTTTCCTCTCAGGAAAAGATATTTGCAAATGACATATCGGACAAAGGGCTAGTACCCAAAATCTATAAAGAGCTCACCAAACTCCACAGCTGAAAAACAAATAACCCAGTGAAGAAATGGGCAGAAAACATGAATAGACACTTCTCTAAAGAAGACATCCGGATGGCCAACAGGCACATGAAAAGATGTTTAGCGTCGCTCCTTATCAGGGAAATACAAATCAAAACCACATTCAGATATCACCTCACGCCAGTCAGAGTGGCCAAAATGAACAAATCAGGAGACTATAGATGCTAGAGAGGATGTGGAGAAACGGGAAACCTCTTGCACTGTTGGTGGGAATGCAAACTGGTGCAGCCACTCTGGAAAACAGCGTGGAGGTTCCTCAGAAAATTAAAAGTAGACCTACCCTATGACCCAGCAATAGCACTGCTAGGAATTTACCCAAGGGATACAGGAGTACTGATGCATAGGGGCACTTGTACCCCAATGTTTATAGCAGCACTCTCAACAATAGCCACATTGTGGAAAGAGCCTAAATTTCCATCAACTGATGAATGGATAAAAGAAATTGTGGTTTATATACACAATGGAGTACTACGTGGCATTGAGAAAGAACGAAATATGGCCCTTTGTAGCAACGTGGATGGAACTGGAGAGTGTGATGCTAAGTGAAATAAGCCATACAGAGAAAGACAGATACCATATGGTTTCACTCTTCTGTGGATCCTGAGAAACTTAACAGAAACCGATGGGGGAGGGGAAGGAAAAAAAAAAAAAAGAGGTTAGAGTGGGAGAGAGACAAAGCATAAGAGACTCTTAAAAACTGAGAACAAACTGAGGGTTGATGGGGGGTGGGAGGGAGGGGAGGGTGGGGGATGGGTATTGAGGAGGGCACCTTTTGGGATGAGCACTGGGTGTTGTATGGAAACCAATTTGACAATAAATTTCATATATAGAAAATAAAATAAGATAAAATAAAAAAGAATGAGGTCTTGCTATTGCACAACATAGATGGACCTAGAGGGTAATATGCTAAGCAAAATAAGTCAGACTAAGACAAATATGATATCACTCATATGTGGAATCTAAAAATAAATGAATAAATAAACAAAAAGCAGAGTCATACCTATAAATACAGAGAACAAACTGATGGTTGCCAGAGGGAAGGTGGGTGGGAGAATGGACAAGCTGGGTGAAGGAAATTGTGAGATACAGTTATGAAACAAGTACATCACAGGAATAAAAGGCACAGCATAGTGAATACAGTTCGGGTATTATAATAGTGTTGTATGACTGCATGGTGACAAATAATAAGTACACTTGTGGTGAGAATAGTATATAGAGGGGGCGCCTGGGTAGCTCAATCAGTTAAGCGTCCAACTTCGGCCCAGGTCATGATCTCACGGTCCATGTGTTCAAGCCCTGCGTCCAGCTCTGTGCTGACAGCTCAGAGCCTGGAGCCTACCTCGGACTCTGTGTCTCCCTCCCTCTCTGACCCTCCCTCACTCATGCGCTGTCTGTCCCTCTCTCTCAAAAATAAATATACCTTAAAAAAAGTATAGAGAAGTTGAGTCACTATGTTGTACACCTAAAAAATGAGCTAACATGGGTCAACTACACTTGAAAATTTTTTTTTTTTAAAAATAAATAAAAGTTTGTTATTTAACTTCGAAAAGAAGGGCATGAGGAAATCTTTGGGCATGATAAATACATTTACTGCCTTAATTGTGATGATGATTTCATAGCTATATGCATACACCAAAGCTTATCAAATAGTATGATTTAAATGTGTAGTTTATTATATATCAATTATGCCTCAATAAAACTGTTTAGTCACATTTTCTTCCTCCAAATAAAAGCAATATCTATAAAATCTTATGATCTTATTCTAGGAACAGGAATGTATTGGGGATATACTGATATTTGTTTCCATGCTTTCCTTGTTTTTGCTGCCTTACCTTCTGCATTTTATTTAAATTTCTTTTCTAGGATTCTTCTGTCTTTGGTCCTCTTATTTTCATGCCTTATATGCCCTCCTGCATTATTTCTTTCTTTTTAAAAATTTTTTTTCAATCTTTATTTACTTTTGAGAGAGAGAGAGAAAAAGAGAGAGAGAGGTTCCCCTCTCTCATATTTGTTTAGTCTGAGAGAGAGAGGAGGGGCAAAGAGACAGGGAGACACAGAATCCGAAGCAAGCTCCAAGCTCTGAGCTGTCAGCACAGCACCCAACGCGGGGCTTGACCTCATGAACTGTGAGATCATGACTTGAGCAGAAATCGGAGGCTTAGCTGAATGAGCCACCCAGGCACCCTCCTGCACGATTTCTTTATACCTGTCTTTGGCCTTCTTATTTCCATGCCTTTTATGCCCTCCCTGCATGATTTCTTTGTACCTCATGTCTTCAATCCACCAAATCTCTTTCCAATTCATGTAAATTTCCACAGCTCCTAATCTAAATATCAGTGTATTTCACATTCTCACTTAGATGCCCACTAGCACCTCAAAATCAACACGTCTAAGGATTAATATCTAAAAACATTAAACACCACACAGTGAAACAAGTGTGTGTCACATGGATACTCATGTGATACTATATAAATGACATTCCATCACCAATGATGTGTTCCTTCCTACATTTTTACTTGACTATATTCAAAACTTGTAAACTAACTTTTTTTTAATAGAAAATTTAGGTGATAGAGGAATACAATGAATGGATAAGCAAATATCTATCCAAATACTCTAGAGGCAACCAGCCCACTTTCTTCAAAAAGTCCATATCAAAAAACAAAGAAGACTGGAAAATGTTTCGGGTATAACAACCAAATGCAATGTGTGACTACTGATTGGATCCTGGTTTGAATAAGCCATCTAAACATGGTCCTTGGGAATAATTAGGTGATTTTAATATTGGATATTACAGGGTGTTTGAGAATTTTGTTAATATTTTTGATGTGAATATGGCAATGACATTATGAAAGTAATGTTTGTTTTTGTTTTAAAGATAGAAAAGTGAAGATTTCTCCTTTTTTTTTTTTTTTTTTTTTTGTCTAGCTTTGCCCAAGTTTGCCATGTATTATTCTAGGAACTGTTTTCCTCAGAAGAAACTTCAGTCAACTGCTCTTTGTCATGAGTATAAGAGGATTAAGTAGATTTAAAGAAAAAAAAAATTCCTGCATCCTTTATCTTAGCAACTAAATATTAAATCTGTGATCTTGACAATGTGATTCCAGTGTTTGCTCCTGCCAAACTGAAGCAAAATTTTTATCCTGGAAAAGCTGTATCTTCGGGTTTTCAAATGAAATCATCTGGAAATCAATACATGACATTACAGGGATAGATTTCTGTGATGAGGAATATAGTTCAAATCATGATGGATGTTAGAAAACAGGTAAAATTCCTAAGCTCACTCTTTTTTCTTCTTTCTTCTTCCCTTCTCTGTCTGTCTCTCTTCTTGCTCCTCTTATGGATATAATAGTATTAAGAATTAAGGATGGTAACATTCACTTTCTTAATGTAGTATTTATTTCAACAATAAATTTTCTTTCTATTATCACATTTCATTCTTCTGGAAACCTTGGGATCTCTAGGTGGCTAGTATGTTTTTTATTACTGTTTCCATATTTTGGGGAGCTGAGGTTTAGAGACGACTACATCTACCAACTTTGACTGTACATTTTAGATTCTGAATTCATTTTACTTCAAAAATATTCATAAATATTTGTTTTTCTAATTTCACATTGAAGGATTTTATAATAATTCTGTTTCTATTTTTTAGCATGTATGTGCATTTTTGCATGTTTTTAGGTGATTTCAATTCATATTAAATTTCATATGAAATTTTGAGAGCTTCTGCCATGATAATACTCTGAAAATAAATTAATGCAAATGTGATCTAACATGTAAAGTAGTGCTATTCTATAATTATAAAAGGCAATTTACTCTTCAGAAGTAAAATGCTGTAAAAACATTTCTCTCTTGAATAAAAATATTTCTGCCCATTTGTGCAGCTAAATCGACTATTTCTATTGTTTCCAAGATGAGATGGAATCAATTTATTTGGAAGGTTTAAGATGACAAGTTTTATGGTAACATAAATAATTCACACATCTTCCTATGCTATCCCTTCATCTTCATGTTCCTCACATACTTAAAGCTGTGTTGGAATTTTTGAGTGAATGCATACAAGCTCACATGTCTCCAGGCATACATGATATGAATAAGTGAAGTGGTATTAGATGTGCTTACTGTCTCATAATTGATTAAAAGATAGAAACATAAATATTTAGTGTGACATATTTAACGAATAAGAAACAAATCAGAAGAACTGGTTTCAGCTCTAATATGTAAAGAGCTTGGAAGTAGTCATTCTCATTTTAACAAGAAAAAAGCTAAATGAGTGGAAAATCAACAAACTCTTCTTAGATCCAGCTGAAAATTAAGGTCACAGGGGAAAGCACTAGTCCAAAATCTTGAGACACAGGCAAATACAGAAAATGATAGTCACGATCTGCTTACTTGAAGCAAAATCTGCTGGAGCTAGTAACAGGATCATTCAAATGGTCATTTTGATGAATTGCTGAAGACTCAGATATGACACAAATATTGGAATTATCAGGCAAGAATTTTAAAATAGCTAGGCAAATCAATGGATTCATAACAAATGGTAGTAGAATAATTGGGTATACAGAAGCAAAAAGAAAAATAATAATGAAGCATAGACCTTAAATCTTTCATAAAAACTAACTCAAAATCAATCATAGACCTAAATGCAACTTAAATTAAAAACTCTGCCCTCCAAAAGCACTGTTAACAAAATGAAAAGACAAGACACACACTGGGAGAAAGTATTTGCAGAACACATAGTCTGATAAATAACTTGTTATTATATTCAAATTTTGTATCAAAATTTACAGAGAACACACACTTAATAATGAGAAAACAATCCATTATAAAAATGAACAAATTTTCTGAATATAGACCTCATCAAAGGATATATGCAGATGGAAAACAAGTATATGAAAATACGTCCCATACTGTATGTCATTAGGGAATTATAATCAAAAACAAGAATGAAATACCACTATTATAATGACTAATATTTAAAAAAAATGATAATACCAACTGTTGGTGAATATGTGAAGCAACAGGAACTCTCATTTATTGCTTGTGGGAATGCAAAGCAGTACACTGGTTTGGAAGAAAGTTTGGCAAATCCACTCATAGATAATTACTCAATTGAATTGAAAACTTATGTCTACAGAAAAATTTGAACACAAATATTTATAGCAACTTTATTCATAATCACCTAAATGTGGAAGCAATCAAAATGTCCTTCAAAGGTTCACAGATAAACAATCTATGGTACATCCATACAATGGGATATTATCCAGTGATAAAAAGAAATGAGCTATGAGGTCCCCTCCAAAACATGGAGGAATGCTAAATGCATATTGATTTGTGAAATAAGCCTGTCTGAAAAGGCTACATAGTATATGATTCCAACTATATGATATTCTGGAAAAAAAAAACAACGCAAAACTATAGAAACAATACAAATATTGGTGGTTGCCAAGAGTTTGGAGGAAAGAGAAGAGGGATGAATATGTGAAGCACCAGAGACTTTTAGGGTGGTGAAACTATTAAGTATGACACTATAATGGTGGATTCATGATGATATGTATTTGTCAAAATCCAACAAACTGTACAACACAAGTGAACATTAATGTAATCTATGAATTTTGTTAACCATTGCTTTTTATTAATTCATTCATTACTTGTAACAAATCCACCAGACTAATGAAAGATGTTAGTAATAGGGGAAACTATATGTGTGGGGTGGGGATATTGATATGGGAACTCTGTACCATCTGCTCAGTTTTTCTGTAAGTCTAAAACTATTTTTAAAAAATAAAATCTATTAATTAAAAAAATATAGATGACATGATACTGTATATAGAAAACGCTGGAGACTCCACCAAAAATTGTTAGAACTAATATATGAATTCAGTAAAGTCACAGGATATAAAATTATTCAAAAATCAATTGCATTCCCATGTACAAATGAGTTATCAGAAAGAGAAATTAAGAAAAAAAACCCATTTACAAAAAGAATAAAATGCCTGAAATAAATTTGACCAAGGAGGTGAAAGACCTATACTCTGAAAATTGTAAGACACTGGAAAAACATTGAAAATGCCACAAATAAATGGAAAGATATACCATGCTCATGGATTGGAATAATTAATATTGTTAAAATGCCCCAAATCCAAAGCAATATACAGTTTCATTGCAATCCCCATCAACATACTAGTGGCATTGTTTACAGAACATTTTTCAAAGAATCCTAAAGTTTGAGAGGAACCACAAAAGACCCCTAATAACCAAAGCAATCTTGAGAAACAGGAAAAAGCTACAGATACCACACTCTCTTGATTTCAAACTATGCTACAAAGCTATAGTAATCAAAACAGTATGGTACTGACATAAAATCAGATACATAGATCAGTAGAATATAATAGCCCAGAAATAGACTCATGCATATATGATCAGTTAATTTATGACTAAGGAGGCAAGAATGTACAATGGGAAAAGATAATCTCTTCAAAAAATGCTACTGGGGATACTGGACAGCTACACACAAGAGAGTGAAACTAGACCACTATCTTATACCATATACAAAAATAAATTCAAAGACTTGAATGTAAGACCTGATATCATAAAAATACTAGAAGAAAACATACGCAGTAAACTCTTTGACATCAGTGTTAGCAATATTTTGTGGGGCCAGTCTTCTCAGGCAAGAGTAACAAAAGCTAAAATAGACAACTGGGATTATTTAAAACTAAAATACTTTTGCACAATGGAAGAAAGCCATTAGCAAAACAAAAAGACAACTTATCAAATGGGAGAAGATACTTGCAAATCATTCCTCTGATAAGGGGTTAACACCCCCAAAATATATAGAATTTATACAACTTAATATTAAAAAATTTAAAAATGGTCGGAGGACCTGAAGAGATGTTTTTTCTAAAGAAGATATGCAAATCGCTAACAGGCACATGAAAAGATACTCAACGCCACTAGTCACCAGAGAAATACAAATCAGCACAATGAAATATCATCTCACACTGGTTAGATTGGGCTATTATTAAAAGGACAATATAACAAGTGTTGGTGAAGATATGGTTAAAAGAGAACCCTGGTACACTGTTAGTAGGAATGTAGATTGGTGCAGCCACTATGGAAAACAGTATGGAGTTTCCTCAAAAAATTTAAATTTAAAATACAGCTACCACATGATCCAGAAATTCCACTTCTAAGTATTTATCTGAAGAAAATGAAAACACCGATTCAAAGAGATATATGCATCCCTATGTACATTGCAGTGTTATTTACAAAGCCAAGATATGGAAGCAACCTAAGTCTCTATAGATAGATGAATGGATAAAGAAGATGGATATATATATATATATATATAATATATATATACTCATGAATATATATATATATATATATATATATATATATATATATATATGATGAATCAGAAATTTTTTTCCAGGGGTTCCTGGGTGGCTCAGTTGGTTACGCCTCTGACTTCAGCTCAGGTCATGATCTCACAGTTCATGGGTTTGAGCCCTGTGTCAGGCTCTGTGCTGACAGCTCAGAGTCTGGAGCCTGCTTCGGATTCTGTGTGTGTGTCTCTCTCTCTGCCCCTCCCATGCTCATGCTCTGTCTCCCTCTCTCTCTCAAAAATAAATAAACATTAAAAAAAAAATTTTTTTTCAACGTTTATTTATTTTTGGGACAGAGAGAGACAGAGCATGAACGGGGGAGGGACAGAGAGAGAGGGAGACACAGAATCGGAAACAGGCTCCAGGCTCTGAGCCATCAGCCCAGAGCCCGACGTGGGGCTCGAACTCACAGATCGCGAGATCGTGACCTGGCTGAAGTCAGACGCTTAACCGACTGCGCCACCCAGGCGCCCCTAAAAAAATTTTTTTAATACAATTTTTTTCTTCCAATAGAATCACAGCAAAGATCATTTTATTTTCATTCAAGAATAATAAACTGTTATCAAATAATTTAAAAAAAATTTAATCTTTATTTATTATCAAATAAATTCAAATGTAAAATATACTATTGAAAATAGCATAAAAATATGATACCTAGGGATGATTCTAACAAGAGATGTATGATTTTATGCAGAAAATAATGCAATTTTGTTGAAATATATTTACTGAGTCCTGAACAGATCCTGAACCTAGGTCCTGAACCTAGGTTTAGATACTCAGACCCATGGATCAGAATTTATAGCATAGAGACAGGCATATAAACATGGGCCCTTAATATGACTGAGGTGGTTTTACAGGGCACTGGGGAAAGGTTTAACTTGATAATTTTTTTAAAATGTCTTTTATTTTAAAAGGGAGAGCAAGCAAGCAGGGTAGGGGGAGGGAGAGAGAGGGATAGAGAGAATCCCATGCAGGCCCTGCGCTGACAGCAGGGAGCCCGACTTGGGGCTTGATTCCATAAACTGTGAGATCATGACCTGAGCTAAAATCAAGAGTCAGATGCTTAACTGACTGAACCACCCAGGTGCCCCTAAAATTGATAATTTATGTGAAAACATTTGTTATTCATGTTAAAAAAATTAAACCTGTTTCATACTTTACATAAAACTCAATATTCTTTACATTAAATACATAAATGTAAAAGCCAAAACTATAAACAACTAGAAAACCATATGGAGAATATTTTATTACCTTGGTGTAAAAAGTATTTTTTAGACAAAATACAAAATATCACAAAGGAAAATACTGGCAATTTAAAATTGGTAATTAAAGTCATGAACTTTTTAAATGCAAAAAAAAAAAATGTCTCAGAGACATGAAATATTGAGCCACAAACTGGGAAAATCTATTTTCTACATATAAACCTAGCAAAGAATTAGTGTTGTAAATACATAAGGTAAATACATCAATTAATAAAAATAAAAAATAGGACTGAGAAAGTAGACAAGAATTTCAAAAAATGAGAATATCTAATTAATAAATAAACATATGGAATAAACATATTAAAAGATATTAACCATCAATACAAATAGAAAAATGTAATTGAAAAACACTTGAAGATACAACTTCACAACCAATTTCTTGATTAGTTTAAGAACAGTCATTGATTTTCACTTTGTTCAACTTTCTTCTTGATAAGAGTTATGACTTCTAAGCTTTTTACTTGTCAGAGCTAAAACTGGAAGTCTTGTGTTTCTATTCATTTTTTTTAATTTTATTTTTAATTTTTTAAAATTTACATCCAAATTAATTAGCATATAGTGCAACAATGATTTCAAGAGTAAATTCCTTAGTGCCCCTTAGTGTGCTTCTATTCTTTAAAAAAAATTTTTTTTAATTTTATTTTAAAGAGACTGTGAGAAGGAGATACATTTGTCTTATGCGGTGTTGAAAAGGATGTGGAAGAACTGGAATTCTCACACTGTGCTGGTGAGAATGTAAAACACTACATTTTGGAACACAGCTTGGAACTTCCCTAAAAAGTTAAACACACACATATCATATGACCCTGCCTTTGCACTTCTATTTACCCAGTGGAAGTTTATGTCCCTACTGATAGGAATAACAAATTGTAATATGCCCAGCACAAAGGAATGGGTTGTTGATCCATGCATTAATATGGATGAGCCCATAAATAACTGTACTGAGTTAAAGAAGCCTGAAAATAAGAATACCTTCATATGTCAAAAATCATCAAATTGTGTACCTTATAAATGTGAAGTTTAAGTCAATTTTATCTTTAAAATCTTTTTTAAAATTTTTTGTTAATGTTTATTTATTTTAGAGAGAGAGAGACAGAGCGCCAGCAGGGGAGGGGCAGAGAGAGAGGGAGACACAGAATCCAAAGCAGTCTCCAGTCTCTGAGCTGTCAGCACAGAGCCTGATGCGGGGCTCGAACCCACAAACCATGAGATCATGACCTGAGCCAAAGTCGGATACTTAACCAACTGAGGCACCTAGGTGCCCCTAAAACCTTCCTTCTTTAATCCCCAAAATATTTTTTTGTAATTGTGAAAAATCATTGAAATGAAAAAATCCTTAGAAGGTAACTTATAAAGGTAACTTAAGAAAAAATGGAATGACCAATTTATCCTCCATTTTTTTTTTTAGTGAGAAAATTGTTTAAAATCCTTTTGCAAAATCACATACAGTGTTCATATGGTTTCACCAAATGGTCACAGAATGAATCATTTGATCCTATATAAATTTTTCCAGGGAATATCCAAAGTAACAATACTCATACTATGAGGATATATCAATTTTCTTTATATCTATTTTAGAGCCCTTTTCTCAGAGAGGGCCATTTTATTTCTGATTATTTGTTTTATGCCTTTTAGATCATGCATGTTTGCTTTAGCTCTTCTATATTCTAGCATTATTACTCTAATCTAGTATTTACCACTTTTATTTTGTAACAACTTTTAATTTACTTTAGGGATCCATCAATGTTGTGGTTGTTCACTTATAATTACAAATCATCACTGATTATTTACTGATTTCTCACAAATTCCCAACATTGTCTTTCTTCAATGTGTCCATATTCGTTTTTCCCACATTTCAGATAAGCAGAAGTCTTTTCGTCTTATGAGGCCTATATATCAGGTTTTTGTTGATGTGATTTAGTTTGTATTTCTTTTGAGCAGACTATCAGTAAACAGCAACATTCATCCAAGCCACTGCTTTTCCTCCGTGCTGACACAATTAAATCTGGTATCCTGCAAAGATCGCTTGTCTGAGTGAGTGTAGCTTGCAGCTCCTTGTCTCTGTCAGTCATCAATGCAGAACGTGGCCCTTGGGATTTTCATAGCCATTTGTGCCTCCCAGACTCTGCTGTTTCAATTAAGACATCATTAGTTGGGCCTACATAACTGTAGCACACATTTTTTTTTAATGCACTCTGTGAAGTCTGACAAAATATGCCTACTCATTCTCTTCCTTTTAATTAGTCCCACATTCACTGTATTTGGTAATTATTCATCACAGTTTGTAGTTATGAGGGTCAATATTTGGTAATTTCATTAAGTATGGTAACTTTTGCTATGTATATTGCACTTTTTGTCTATGTAGTTGTCTCAGAGAAGAAAGTTAAGAACAATTTTTTTAAGATTTGTTTGTTTTTTTTAGGTATCTATAAGAATATTTTTATAATATTAGAGTTGGGAAATTCTTAAGATATGAAATTGAGAAACTATAAGTCTAAATTTTGACAGATTTCTCTTTGCGGAAGAAAGAAAAAACTCACATAGAATAAAAGACACATAATCAAATCTGAAGGAGAAAAGAGAGCCAGGATGAAAATATATATAAATATATGTAGTAGACAAAGGCTCAATGCTAAAATTAATGGGAATAAAACAAAGAACTAGTGCAATAGAAAAGCTGGCACAATATATAAATCAAGTTTAAAAATGTGTTAATAAATTCCAAGAAAATGCCCAACCTCACAATTAAGTAGGGAAAATAAAATTAAATAATATTTAATTTCAATGTTTCATAATTCTGCATATTTAAAAATTGATATCCCAAATGTATGGAAATAGACACCTCTGTGAAATTATAGACAGGATGCATATAATATGCATATATTTTTGGAGGGTGTCTTTGTCAGTTTTGGCTACAATAACAAATTCTCATAGGTTGGGTACTTAAACAGCAGACATTTAATTTCTTACAGTTCTGGAGGCTGGGAGGTTCAAGATCAAGGTGCTGGCAAATCCTGTGTCTGGTGAGAGCCTGCTTCCTGGTCTGCAGATGGCCTTCTTCTTATTGTACCTTTTCATGGTACAGAGCAGAGAGAGAGAGAAAACAAGCTTTGTGTGTTCTTATAAGGGCATTAATCCCACTCATGAGGGCTTCACCCAAATGACTTAATTACCTCCCAAAGGCCCAGCATAACATCGGGGATTAGAATTGCAGGGGGCTATAAACATTCAGTCCATAAGTGAGGGCATTTGGGCATTATCTGTTAAAGCTAACAACTTCAACCCAACAGACTTTGACCCCCAAATCCTACATGTAAAAATCCCTATGATAACAGTATGACACAGGTGCAAAGATAGATGTATGCACACTGACAGATTCATATGATGCATTTTTGTAATAGTAAAAAATTAAAAATATCCTAAAAAGTCTACAGATAAGAAACAATAAATGATCATACACATATAATATAAAATAATATAAAATTCCTTGGTAGGAATGAGGTAGGTTTGTGTGTGGGGTGGGCACTAATATAGATGGATCTCTATAAAACTTTAAGTGAAAAAAAGTAACCATAAATCACAGTTACTAGAAATTTTAAATTGAATATTTCAATAAGTCCTGATAATATGAGATTGTTATTGTCCCCAAACTCTATCACATGTCTCAAAGTGGGACCCCTCATGCAAAGTGATAGTAAATTGCAGAATCAGGATTTGATACCATAACTATCTGGTTTCAGAGCCTATTCATTCTTATCACATAGGCTTATCACCTGCCCTTGTTGTGTGTGGTATTTATATTCTCATGACCTAGCAAAGTAGCTGACTCAAGGTTCTCAACCCCTTTTAAACAGATGAACAAATGAATAAACACCGTGATTCATGGTATTGTGTTTTTATGCAAAGACAAGACAGATTTCTGTCTTCTAGAGTTTCATAGTATACAACACGAATAAGCCATAACATGATATCCCCCAGAGCATGAGAAAAGTAAAAATAAAGCTCATGCAATAAAAGATGAAACAAAAACCATATAATATGGCTTGTAAGGAGTGGAGAAGTACCCAAAATGGTGTTATAAAAGTGGCACTTGAATAATCCCTTGATAATTGGGTAGGATTTCACCAAATAAAAATGGAGGGATTGAGAGATAAGGTAGAGAAACAGCAAGCAATCCTAATTAATGAAAGGCACAAACACACTGGAGTAAGGAGATTTTTACAAAACTGTGACTAGTCCAGTCTGCTTGAACTAAAACAGTTTAACTTTAAAATCAGGTCAGAGAGATGGCAACTTTGTCTATTGGCAAATGGAAGAGTTTGAAATCATTTGTACCTGGGGGAATATGAGCAAAGGTTATGTTCTAGGATGATTATCCTGGCAGGAGCATGTTGTGTGGGCTGAAGCGGGGGGGAATATGGAGAGATAATCTATTTAGGAAGTAGTTTCAATTATTGGCATGAGAAGCAACTGAAGCTTAACCAGAAAATGGGTAGTACGAAGAGAGGGAGACTCAGATTAATGAGAAGAAAGATTAGGAAAAATTTTACCTTATTATGTTCACTTCGAATTTTTTATTAAATCTTGGGGTGGTGTTCAGTACTAGTTGTTATAGAAATGGTGGATTCTGACCAAGAATACAAGAATCCAGGTATTAGGCTGAAAGGATCAATATTTCTCATCTAATACACCAAAATACATCTTTATACTCTGTCTCAAGAGTACAGGTAATCTATTAGCTAATAAAAAAATCCTAACAAAGACAAATCAACACCTTGCTTATATCCATAAATGAGACAGTAAGTTGTTTTTAATTAACTATGAAGACAATTGAAGTCATTCATTTCTATATTATGTGGTGTTTAGATCAAGTGTGCTCCTTTCAGACAGTCAGACTTTTGATAAATTTGATAGAAAATCATGGTCGGTAACAACTGAATAGAAACAGATGGGCTGGAAGTTTTCCAAAGGCCTTGCACAAAATATTTGTTATAAAAGCGTGAAGAGAATTTTCCCAGAAAACTGATTTAAAATTTACTGCTTCGTTCATGCTTAAAAATGGCAGATTGTAGAGCCGAAATTTCTTTACATTTTCTCCTACTTAACAAATTTAAAATGAAAAACATTCTAATTGGGGATCAGCCTGCAGTACTAAGTATCTATTTTAGCACATATACTTTTACTATCAAGGGCAGGGTGAAGAAGAGGAACAAATGAGACTATTCTTTCAGTGCTGAAACATCAGAAGACACCTGCATTTCATCCTATTTTTCAGCCATTACATCCATTAGAGAAATGCACTAACAAGTCATTGTAGATAGAAGAAAAAAGAGTAACATGCTCTGTACTCTTACAGAGAAATTTTTGTAGTTTTCAGAACACTGCCCTGTATTCATAACTCGGTTTTATTGATATGGTGGAAATTTAGTGAAAGCTTTAATTTTGTATGAACCAGCCAGAAAGACTACACTTTTCTTGCATTTTAGTATGAATGAGAACAACATCTTATAGCAGCTTAGAACTGCTAATTTCAGGGAGAGTTTACTTTGGTGAATCCTGTTTGTTGTATCTGGAAGAAATTTACAGTCAACCTTACCAAATGTAAAGTTAATTAAATCACTTTGGTTATTAAAGACCAATTGGATACCCTCCTCACCTGGAGCTACAATATCCTCTGGTAGTTATTGATCTCAATGGGGCCACATTTGTAAGATGGGAAGAAGTAAGCACAGAAGCATAGAAAAGTGATAAATGAAGGAATGAAAGAAATAGGGTTCTAAGAGTTAAAGAGGGAGAATTAATCTGAATATGAAGCATAGAAAGAACAGATGCAGATCCTGTTGGTTTTCTGTTGGTTTTCTCCTATAAACACCTCAATTATAACTAAAGGTTCTTTCTTCTACACCCTGCAGGAAACACACTGAGATTATTTATGAACAAATGAATGAATGCATGCATGAATGAAAGAGTTTACGTACTTAACAGACACTTAAATGGAGTTTATTATGTACCTAGTACTGTCTTAAGCATGTTACAATTTCTAATCCCTATAATGTCCATAATTACCCTAGAGGTAGATAATATTATTCCATTTGTTAGTTTAAAACACTAAAGCATAATAATTTAAGAAACTTGCCCACATTATAATCACAAAAGTCTTTTTTTTTTGAAAGGCTTTCAATTTACATTGAAGACTCCATTGAAATATCTGTAATTTAATTCAATCTAGTGTACTTTTCAAACCATTTCACACAGGTTATCTTCTTTGACCTTCACAATACCCTTGAGATAAATAGGCCAGGAATTATTATCTCTACTTGAAAGTTGAAGAAACCGAAGCCCAGAAGTTTCACGGGGCTTGCTCAAGGTCCAAAAAGTGATGGATCCATCCTTCAAACTTAAGCTGAAGCTGTCATTCAACTGCCTTTTTTTAAAATGCTAGTCCAGCATTCATTCCACTATACTCACAATAATAGTGTGAAGTTTGTTGCTGACAATTACCTACCTGTGAGCATCCCATTATGCTTTGTAATATAGACCCACCCCATGTAATATTTCTGTTTCATACGGAAGAAATAACAGACACTGATTCCTCAGGCTATCTCAGGTTGTCTGTCACAAACCAAAAGCAAGCCAGCTTTGACATCATGACCCAGGACAAGATATCCCTGAACAATCTGCCATGTGTGTGTTCATTCCAAGTCCTCCCCTCTTTGATGCTACAGTCTAAACTTAATCTCATAGCAGACATTCAATAAGCTCTACTTATGAATGGTCTTCTCATGGGGGATTATTGAGCTCTATAATACCAACATTTGTATTTAATGTTGTGATTGATAGTAAAATAGTCTCTGCCTACTTTCACTAGAGAAAGTCGTGAAAATTTATACATTGAAGATAATGAACTGTATTCTTTATCAAGGCTATCCCTTAGGAGGAATAAAGGAAAAAAAATTGTCATGATTGTGTTATTACCTTTTGAAGAGTCAGAGTCCACAAGCTTTATTTGTTTAAAAAGTTGAGAATCAGCATTTTAAGTACAGAAGAGAAATAATATTCCTCAACTTACAAGAATATCATAGAGAAATCCCCCCCAGTCTAGTTTTCCACCAATTTTTTGAAGCACCACCCTCTACTCAAAACCAGAAGACATGTGTTGCCTTTACAAATCACAATTTTCTAGTTCTGTAGGTTTCTCATGTTACTTAGTTTACGTACAAGACACTCTTTATTCTACCTTCCCTTCTTGAATGTTTAAAGCCACCGTTAAGGTACCCCTAAAAAGCAAGCCATCATCTCTGAACTCTCAAAATGCTGGCAGAGCATCTCTCATGGTCTTCATTACATTCAGACCTGTGGATAGTCATTATGCACATGCCTTTTCTAATACACTTGAAGCTCTGTAAGGATAAGATTTGTCTATGTATCTCTCGAAGGATTTGTACAGTCACATTCAACTTATTGGTTCAAAATGGGGAGTGAAGTCAGATATTTAACTGACCCAGATTCTTTTACTTCATGCATATTGTCATCATTAATCCATTATCTGAAGGCCAGCTAACTATTGTGGCTATAGGATTTTAAGACTTGTTTTATTATTATTGCCTTTTTGGACCCCACAAATAAAACATTTAATTAAAAAAGAGACAGAGCACATATGTTAATTTAAATCTAATCATAGTTTATTTTAAGTGGGCTTAACTGACTTTTTTTTCTTTTTACACAAAATACAGACTAAATTCACAAGCAATTTTCAGTTGTCAAGTTGTAAGCCAAGATGATTCATCTTCTGACTGCTATAAAGCATTAAGGATCATGAGTACTCATTGTGGATTAACAATCTACAGCAAGGCAAAAGAAGACCATAAGAGACTCTTGAATATAGAGAACAAACTGAGGGTTACTGGAGGGAGGAGGTGGGGAAATGGGCTAAATGGGTGATGGGCATTAGGGAGGTCACTTGTTGGAATAAGCACTAGGTGTTATGTGTAAGTGATGAATCATTGGGTTCTACTGAAACCAACACTACACCGTACGTTAACTAACTTGAATTTAAATAAATAAAGTAAAAATAAATAAATACAAAATAAAATAGAGAAAAAGCACATATTGATTATTTAGATTAGTATAATCACTGAGAAGCTGGACATTATTACATCTTACTCTCACATTTAGAGAGAAAAGGAACTGCCACTGAAGAGAAAAGGAACTGAAATGGAATTTAGCCCCATTTAATTTATCTTTACTGAACTCCATAAAGCATCCTTCTAGACATTCATTAGGGTAAGTTCTTCTAAGGTCAGACTTTTCTCCCAACTTCTGAAAGTCAGTACAATTCAAATTAATAATTTCCACAGATGTTCTCTATTGCAAAACTCTTCTCAAGTGGGCCATGTATCCGTGCAGTTTTTACCACATCTTATTTGGCTAGGAGGCAAAAATCATAAATTGGCAAAAAAAAAAATAGGGCATATATAATGTATATTAAGCATTATCTTCAGATGATTTGTATATTTCAGCATTTATATATTTTGCAAACATAAATTACTATCTAATTTTTATTCATTATTCCTAAAGCACTCCATGGTATTTCAATTCCCTGCTTATTGAGGTAGATTAGTCATTTATTTTAGGGGACACAAATAACTGACATTAGAATTTTAAGCCTCTAAATTCCTGTCTGCTTACCTATGCTGTCTCTCATTTACATTTTCACATTCAGGAAATTTTTATTGTATCTGAAATAATAAGTTGACCCATATAGAATTCTTTTGATAATTTTAAGCAAAAAAAAGGATGATTGCATTCATGTGTGTGTATTTCTGTGTGTGTGTTTTGAGTTATATTGCAGTGTGTGGGGTGGAATTTGAAGAGGGGCACATAAATACAAGTATAGACTATATCCAAAATATGGATATTTAGAAATATTTGGATGAATTCTTCTCAAGTGTTAGAGAAAATACAGAACCAACTTCAAATAAGTACTTTGATTAAAGTAAATGTCAAATTACTTTTGCATTTTTGCTAATTAGAGCAAACTTCTTAAAAGTTAATTGTGACATATTCAGGCCTTTTGAAATTTATTCCGATGTTTTCACCTTCTCAAGTAATGGAAATACATCTTTAGGAAACTCAGAATCTCAAATTTAAATAAAACAAAATATACACATGGTAGGCACCAAGTGCCCTACTGATGGAAATAGATATGAAAGAGAAAACCCAGAGGTGTTTTCTGACATTTGTGGAAAACTGAAACATGCATGCCTGGAACATTAAATAAATGTAAAAATGTAACAGCATCATTCTACTAAAAGAACTGTGAAGTCCTCTTTAACTCTTGGAGTCCAAGTTTTCATACTTCTGAAAGGCAGAGGTTTACAGTGAGTGTCAGGGTTACTTATAGAATTTTAGACTTTTCAAATGGGAAGGTGCTCTGAGTTAATACAGGAATTGTTAGAGATAAAAGTAAGTGAAGATGTAAAACTAGAGGTAGACAGAGTACTCAGTAAACTTTTGATTAGGACTTTTGCTGAACAGTGTATACTTAATACTTTGGGAGGCTAATGCACAATGGGGGAAGCCCCTAGTAGACTGTTAAATAAAGCTGAGAATCCAATAGCTATAATATCAGTCAACCATTACCCTTCCCTAGCACAGTCATAACAAAATGCAAGGAAGATTATCTTTGTAACCAATGGAGCAAGAGGGGAAAAAAACCAAAATCAGCATATTTATCTCTGGGATGTTGCACATATAAGTCAACCATCAATATGAACTGCAACTCAAATTCACATCACCTGAATGGTCAAGTGGAAAAAAAATTCACTCTGTTTAAGGTTGTGGAGGGACTCCTAGTGGTTCTAGGCCACTTGAAGAAGAAAACTTAATTCATCTCTGAAGTTTACTAGGTTTCCAAATAGTCCTATAAATAATTTCAAGCAAATTAAGCAACTCATAGTACAAATAACTAAGCAAACAAGGAAAAATATACAATAAATAAACCCAGAAGAAACAGACTCAAAATTATATCACTTAATTAGGCCCAGATGTTTATTAAGTTTACAAATATAGAAGTACTGAAAACTATAGACAATTATTTAAAAATCACCAAACCATAGAATTTCCAGAAATAAAAAAAAATCTTCAAGAATCCCAAATAAAATTCAATAGAAGTAATTAAATAGGAGATTAGACACAGTTAAAGAAAGAATTAGTGAATTGGATAAATAGCACTAAAATGAAAGCTGTGAGAGGTTAAGACAGACAAGTTCTAAAACATTTTTATTGGAGTTTTAGGAAGAAATAAGAGATTGGAAGAGTGTTAAGAAAGAATGGGTAAGTATAATCATGAATTGATGAAAGAATCTAATCCACAGATTCAAGAATTCTAGGCAATTCCATATATGATTATAAAACAATATCCACACTTAGACATTTAATCTGAAGTATAAGAAGAAATAAAGCTCACACAAATGGTAAATATGTGGATAAACTAAATGTGCATTAACTACATAAAACAATGTTGTTTTATGCATTAAAAATTACAGGATGAAAATGTACAACAGTAGGTCAGGAGTGAGGGTAAATAAAATAAAAATGTCCTAATTCCCCACATTGTTGGGAAAAGTTAATTTTATACATTGGCGAGTTAATTGTATATTTTATATAATTTCTAGGTATCATTGAAAGATTACTAAATGCATAAGTTGAAAACCAGTGTAGGAAAAAATGAAACGATAATGATAAAATGATAGATACAGAAAACATAAGAAAGATAAAAAGGCAAGAAAGGAAATGAAAGACAGTATACAGAAGAAACAGGGTAAAATATTAGATATAAACCCAAATATCTGTTGTTAAAATATTTAGAAATAAAAGCATTTTATGTGTAATTAAGAAATTGTTAGACTGGACAGAAAACAAATTCAATCTGTAATTGCTATTTATAAAAAGATGATGTATAATATATGGACACTGAAGGACGGAAAGCAAAACATGGAGGAAATCTTCCCATATAAATAATAACTAAAAGAAAATTGATAGGCTATTTTAAGTTTGAATGAAATGGATTTCAAGGAAAAAGGTATTGTTTAAATGTGAAAATAATCACTTCATAACAATTAACACTTATTTCACAGGGAAGTTATAACAAGTTTAAATTTGTAAGCTCTCAGTAACGTAGCCTCAAAATAAATAAGCCAAAATTGATGAGATCACAAGAGGAAATAGACAAATCATAGTGAGGAGTTTTTTTTTTTTTTAATGTTTATGGATTTATTTTTGAGAGAGAGAGAGAGAGCAGTGAAGAGGCAGAGAGAGAGGGAGACAAAGAATCCATAGCAGGTTCCACGCTGTCAGCACAGTGCCTGTCATGGGGCTCAAACTCATGAACCATGAGAGCATGACCTGAGCTGAAACCATGAGTCAGATGCTTAACCAACTAAGCCACCTAGGTGCCCCCACAGTGGAGAGTTTTTTTTTTTTTTTTAAAGGTTTTTTTTCAACGTTTTTTATTTATTTTTGGGACAGAGAGAGACAGAGCATGAACGGGGGAGGGGCAGAGAGAGAGGGAGACACAGAATCGGAAACAGGCTCCAGGCTCTGAGCCATCAGCCCAGAGCCCGACGCGGGCACAGTGGAGAGTTTTAACACACTTTCTCAGAAACTGATACAACAAACACACATTTCAGTAAGGATATGGAAATTGTTAACAGCATGATCAACAGAATGAACTTAATGGATATATATTGGACACTGCATACAATAACAATACAATACAGAGATCGACACATACAGTTGTGTAGACAATTCATCACACCAGTCAAAAAGAGGCTACATTCATTGAATAAATATGAATGGTGCTCCCTGCCATTGTACAAGAAACAAAAAGCAAGACACTACATGATAGCACTACACTTGTTCAAAATACATAGTGAAAACATGAAAACTAGGCCATATTCTTGACCATTTGCTTGTTATCCAATTGATTCCAAAGAATAGTCAAGTCTAAACTCCTGGGTTAGAAATTCCAGTCTTAAGTTACTTCAGAATGAACATCGTGTCTAATCCATAAGGCATTATCTTTATGGGGCATGATGTTGGTTTTATTTATATGCAAATGCTAAGTGAAGAGCATTGGTATCTATAGTCCAAACTTTTGAGTTAAACATATCTGCATGAATAATAATGACCAGATTTTAAATTTATTATTGCTGTCTAGGAGAAATTTAGATAACAATAGAATATACAAGAGACCATCACACTGTGGGGAGCTTGCAAAGCAAAGCTTATAATTTGGGGCTTGATTTTATATATACTAAGCAGCACATAAAGTTTTCATGGCAGGGTATTAACATGTGCAAAGTAAGTATTTTAGAAAATCTGGGACATATTACATAGTGAAGAAACTGGAAGGAAAGCAAATCAGTGAAGAAGCCATTATAATACCTGCATGGCTTAGCTAGGTTGTAGTTCTTGATGGTAAAAGGACATAGTCTAGCTTGAATAAATAAAAATTAGCCTCACATAACTTTGAGAAAAACATTTAATGTTAACAATCTATTATAAATAAAAGAATATTCATAGCAATTGGCAGCAAAGAGAAACATTTGGTTTATAAGAAGATAGCAACCATCAAAGTAAGATACTCCTCAATCAGCTGAGAATGCATCAGGTCAATTTGAATAGAAGAGAGACAGTACATCTTCCTGGTGACCTAGTCTACTTTGTCTTTAACAGAGAATAGGCTCAAAAATGGTGTAACTCTGGAACATTCCAAATAGGGACCAGTCCATTGGCAAATACATCTCTTTTGGGTTCTTTATATAAATAACTGACACTCATGTCCATACTACTAACTAACTAAAATAAAAATGTATATTCTCAAGATGAGAATAAAAGTATTACTGTATCAATAGTTTCCTATCATATAAGCAAAGAAGGATAAGAGGAGATGGGATTTAACTTTATACTTAAAGTATAAACTTCAAAGGCAGTAAAGTTAAAGAATAAGCAGCTCATATCCAGGCTGTTTTCATATTTGTCCCCAAGTTCAGAATTGTTATTCTGATTTTTCCCAGAAAGAGTACTACCCTTTGTGCTGAAACCAAGGTTTATATAATGCCTCAAACAAATACTCCTCAATCAAAAAGTTAAAGCTACTTATTGCTCTCAATGGAATGACCCTCAGAAATATAATTAATGAAGTAATGTTCCTTTGTATGTTATATTGAGCTTAAGTTGATGGGGATATTTAGAATTAAGGATAATTTGTATGTATAGTGTAAACAAAGGCTATTTATTTTATTGGGAAAATTTGGGGGACATTTCTACAATGTTCTTATCAAATTGCATTTCCTCCTTTTTTTTTTTTAAAAATGTGTTTTATACAGTTATAATAGCCATAAATTAAAACCCTTAAATAGTTTATGAGTTTATGAAATTAAAACTTTTAGCTTATAAGAATGATGGTATTTATATTTATCTGTTTCTATATTTAAAAAATCAGTTAGAAATTATATTTAACTCTAGTCATTGCAATATCTTATTCCATGTTTTGAGGGATAACAATAAGCATCTAGAGGAGAAGCAGTATAAAATTGAAAAGGCTAGTTTTTAAGCCTGAGTAATAGGGAAGTCTTCAACAAACCACTTTTTTGTTTTGTTTTGTTTTTGTTTAAAGAACCTAATAGTTTTATTTGTTTTTGGGGGGTTATTTCTTTCTTTCTTTATTTTTTGAGAGAGAGAGAGAGAGAGCACATGTGCCTGCTCATGAGGAGGGTCGGCGGAGAGGGGTGTGGAGAGAAAGAAAGAGAGAGAGAGAGAAAGAAAACCCTAAGCAGGCTCCACACCCAGCACAGAGCCTGACATGGAGTTTGATTTCATTATGGTGAAATCATGACCTGAGCTGATATCAAGAGTTGGATGCTCAACCGATTGAGCCACCCAGGCTCCCCCAACAAACCACTTTTAATCCCCTTTTCCCATCCATAAAGGGAATCCATAATATGAAACCAACATCTATAATATGTCATTTTATACATTTATATTACATTTTTACTAAGTACACTTATTTCAGAATGGGTACCGTTCTAACTCACTGTGAGTTGTGTTGTATTTGTTGCTGGATTCCCTGTTCTTCTATAGTTGAAAAGATCTAACACTTTCAAATTAAATTGTTCATCTTTAAAAAGGAAACTGAATTTTCTAGGAATAAAACAGGCAGCAAAATAAGTACTCATTAGCTGTGCTATTCAGGGCTGAAATGAGTGTCTGAAAATGGCCAGATGAAGTTTACATTTAATTTTCCCAAAAGGGAAAACTGGCCAAGGTATTTTGGCAGGTGTCTCTCCAAGCAGCCACATTTTCCCAGGGAATGTCTGTGTGCAATCCTTCCTTGTCAGTAGTTCACAAATAATGAACACTGGTCCTAGCTCTCTGCAGATGGATAATTTGGGCTTTTTAATCTGAGTGTTTTGTTGTTATTTAATTTTTTGTTTTAGAAGATCATTCCCTCCTGTAGGAAGGTTAGGTAAGATTTTTAATATGTCATATTTGAAATCATTTTATTATATGTTGTCTTGAATTTAGTCAATGTATATATAGAGAATACCTACTGTGTGTAAGACATTGGGCTTTGTGTGTGATGATGAATGAGGTACATTTTTTTTTTTTTTTTGTACTTAAAGAGCTTACAGTCTAATGAAAAAGCCCTAAAAACAAAACAATAGTGCTCTGCCTAAAAAATAGCAGTATTCTCTGGGAAAATACATAAAGGAATGACTAACTCTGCCTGGGGATTATAGGGAAGGCATCACATGTGCGTTGACATTTTTTCTTTATCTTTAAGACTGGGTAGAAGTTTGATGACAAGAAAGGGGTGAGAAAGAGTATTCACACAGATGGAACACTGTGTTTAGAGATACCATTTTGTGAAAAGACCTAGTACACTGGAGGAACAGCGAAAGAGATTTTTTTTTTTTTATTAGAAAGAGTGAGGTAATGCTGCCAGCATCAGTGAGCAGAATATATTGACAAAGAGAGACGCTATAAGCCAGGAAAAGGCATCAGAGATAAATGCTATTGAGATATAATGAGGGCTTGGAATGTCATGGTGTCAATAAATTAATAGAAAAGCAGAACATTTAAAAATATATTTCTTGGGGCACCTGGGTGGCTCAGTCGGTTGGGCATCTGACTCTTCATTTTGGCTCAGGTCATGATCTCATGATCATGGGCTTAAGCCCCTCATTGGGCTCCATGTTAGGTATGGAACCTGCTTAAGATTCTCTTTTTCTTTCCCTCTGCCCCTCTCTCTCTTTTTCTTTCCCTCTGCCCCTCTCCCCCATTGTGCTCTCTCTCTCTAAAATATATATGTATATATTGTATATATGTATATAATTTCTTAAGTATAAATGATTTTATAATGGTCTTAAAGTGATTTTGGTATACAGAATGAATACTTTAGAGCAGATGTTCTATTTATTCATGCCTTAAGCTGGCTCTGATGTTGGCATTGGGACTAGTATGGAAGAAGCAAATGCTTCTTCAGTCACATTCCCCAAAAGTGGCATTTTTAAAATATTTAAAGATATTATGTTAATTTACAAGGGTGAAGTCTGATGAAAATATAGTAGAGTAAGCAATATAAGAGTCTTTTCTGTATAGTTTGTGACTGAAATATAAGTGGTTGCACCATGTAATACACAGAATACATGAGAATAGTTGGTGACACATTATGGGTCTTCTCTATCACCACCTCATTAGCAGGATCAGTTTTTGATCCTGGCCCTGCATGTGACTTCCTCTCCCTGATGTCATAACCTCAAATATTTTCTGATTTATTTATGCTTAATGAACATATATAAAATGAATGGGTTTAAAAATGAATGTACAATGGCAAGATTTCATTCTTTTTGATTGCCGAGTAATACTCCATTGTGTATATGTACCACATGTTCTTTATCCATTCATCCATAGATGGACATTTGGGCTCTTTCCATACTTTGGCTATTGTTGATAGTGCTGCTATAAACACTGGGGTGCATGTGTCCCTTTGCAACTATGTGGATGGAACAAGAGGGTATTATGCTAAGCAAAATTAGTCAGAGAAAGACAAATATATGACTTCACTCATATGAGGACTTTAAGACACAGAACAGATGAACATAATGGAAAGGAAGCAAAAATAATATAAAACCAGAGAGGGGGACAAAAACATAAAAGACCCTTAAATATGGAGAACAAACAGAAGGTTGTTGGAGGGGTTGTGGGAAGGGGAATGGTTTATATGGGTAAGGGGCATTAAGGAATCTACTCATGAAATCATTGTTGCACTATATGCTAACTAATTTGGATGTCAATTTTAAAAATAAAATTTAAAAAATGAATGTACAATGGCAAAAGACCAACTGAATGTGTAGAATACTGTATAGAGATCTAAAAGAAGTAAACAACCAGATGATTGATCTCAACAGGTGAAGACAAAAAGTAATTCTGCCATTTGTGCAAAACACAGAACTGATGATCACAATAAATTGAGGGTTGACTGCATAGTCTACATGGGAAAACAAAGAGGATTCTATTAATGGTCATTCCTGAAGGACAGAAATGTATGTGTGCTGCTTGTGCTGTGGCTGGTAGAAGGGGCAAAAAGATATAGGCTGGGGCTGAAAAGATAGTCAAGGATCAGACCACACAGAACTCTGGATGATATTAAGATTTTCCCTTTATCCTGAACACAAGAAAAGTACTGAATTCTTTTTAAGAATATGGGTAAGATGAGGGGTGCCCGGGTGGCTTGGTCAGTCAAGCGTTTGACTTCGGCTCAGGTCATGATCTCACGCTCCGTGAGTTCGAGCCCTGCGTCGGGCTCTGTGCTGACAGCCCAGAGCCTGGAGCCTGTTTCAGATTCTGTGTCTCCCTCTCTTTCTGCCCCTCCCCTGCTCATGCTCTGTCTCTCTCTGTCTCCAAAATAAATAAACGTTAAAAAAATTAAAAAAAAAGAATATGGGTAAGATGATAAAATTTGTATTTCAAAATTAACACCGTCTGTTGTAAGAATTTGATAGATGAGGACCAGAGTGGATAATAGAGAAACCAGTCAAAAGTTTTTTTGTAGAGATCTGGATAGCTTTCTTAGACTATAACAGCAGCCTCGTAGATAGAAAATGAAGGACAATTTTAAGAGACTTACAAGTTATAAAAGACAGGAGTTAATAAACTGGAAATAGAGAGTAATGTTGAGGAAAAGGAGATGTCAAGATACACAGTTTGTATTACTGGATAAATGGTGGGATCTTCCAATAAGGTAGGGGAGAATGGGGTATGACCAGGTAGGTATAGAATGCAGGCAAGAGTATCATTTTGGTTTTAGAGATACCCAAAGGGAGATGACAAGTACATAAAATGGTCTAGGATGGAGATATCAATTTGAAAGTCATCTGCAATATATGGTAGCCAAATAAAATTTCCTACGTAAAATGTTTAGTATGAGAAGGAAATATAATCTATCAGTAAGCCTTGAAGAATTCCAAATACTTAATGGATAGGTTGAGCAGATAACCAAACAGGCAAAAGGGCTAACTAGACAGTATTTTGGGTCATGGAAACTAAGGGGAAAAAGAGTTTCTAGAATGAGGGAATAGCAAATTGTACCAAATGTTGCCAAGTTTCACATTATATATGGCCCGAACTGTGTCCATTTTGTCAGGTGACTTGGAGCTTCTTGGTAACCTGAGGCAGGGCTGTTTCAGAAACATAAATGGAAACCAGGCTGGAGCATTTTCAACAGTAAATAGTGGGAGGTGAGTAAATTACCAGTGTAGTATGAACTAACGTCTTTGAAAAATCACTTTGAAAAGGTAGAGAAGGAAGAGAAGGAAGAAAGAAGATATTGAATTCAAGGGAAGATTCTTTCGTTGTTTTGCAAATACTTTATTTTTTTCTTTTAATAGAAAAGACCTGATCATGTTTTAGTCCCTGTGAGAAGAACCCATTTGAGAGAGTAAAGAGGTAATAGAGTGAGTTTCCTGAGAAAGCACAAGGAAGTGATATTTTGAATGGAAGAGAGGCAAAGAGAAAATATGACAGTTGGCATGCAGATGGGAAGTGCATTCCCATGAGTACAATCACAACTTGATGAATTAAACACTGGGCTTTGAAGGAAAATAAAGTACAATTAAAGAACATGGATCACAGTCACACACTACTGGCTAGAGCATAGGTTGTAGGATGTACTCAATTCCAACCAGTTCTAGAGGTTGTGTGAAGTTATTTGTACTTCACTTCTTTGTCTTTCACTCAAGTAAAGCAGATTGGAATGCAAGTAGAATGAAATTATTATTGGGATAATTCAAATCTTTGAAATTATTTTTTAGGGGCACCTGTGTGGTTCAGTTGGTTAAGTGTCCTACCTCAGCTCAGGTCATGATCTCACGGTTCGTGGATTTGAGCCCTCTGTGATGACAGCTCGGAGCCTGGAGTCTGCTTCAGATTCTGTATCTCCCTCTCTCTATGGCCCTCCTCTTCTCACACTCTGTCTCTCTCTCTCTCTTAAAAAAATAAACATTAAATTATTTTTTTATATATGTAGTTTATCATTAGTTATAAATCACTTGCAATGCATTTCAAAACTGGGAAAGACGAGATGATATCAAACATTGAAGGTAAAGATTGTCTCTCCAGATGATAGTCACTCCCAAACATGTATGTTTTACACCTAATAATATGAAAGGAGAAATAACTTTTCTTGTACAATAGAAAGATGATAAGACTAGAACAAAGAGATATCCAACACACTCACCCTTAAAAATCCTGTTTATGCCTATAAAATGTGTCTTTAAGCTGTATGAATTAGTTTAGGTCCTCAATTTTTCCTGGGTGGAAATATCTCGTTTGGGGGACTTTAAACTTCAACACTTCACTCTATTGGTATGATAAAATTGTGTATGCTCATCTGTGAGAGACTTAGAAGACTTTCTCAAAAGTACTAAGGAGGAGGAGAATTCCATCCATAGAAGCAAGGTTGGTTGATTTGGTCCAGAAGTTCACTGTCTCAATTGAAACATAAATTATTCTTAAGCTGAAAGGAACCTCTGTAATCACAAGGTCTCCCAGTCTGAATCAATAATATTTTCAGAGAGGCTAAGTGTAATCAAAAGAAATGGAAGCTTGAGGTTATTTTTCGCCTTTCATTTCACAATATCAAAACAGCTCTTTTAGCTTAGTCATACAAAGAATCTAGAGTTGATGAATAGAGCTCTAAATAACACTCAGTAATTATTGGTCAACAAAGAAGCAGGATTAGATACAAGATTATGGATCAGGTATTCCATGTTTGAAAGAGATATAGAGACAATTATTATTTTATTTTATGGTTATTTTTAGATAACATAAAGAGAAATATTTGGCTATATCCTAAAACTTCACAGTGGTAAAATACTGAGGTGCCTCTCATTGGAAAGAAGTTGACTATTCTGATGAGTCTTGGATATTAAAGCTCTAAGGATCTTAAAAGGTGTTTCCAAGACCAAATGATACCAGAAGATGTAGAGGATGTGAGGTGCCCTGGCATAACCAATTAGAGTCACAATCATTCCCATCGGGTGAGAGAAGAATACTATATTATTATTTTAAGGAATTTAAGACACATGTGAGATTTTAGACTCAATAATCTAAGTCTATCCTATAGAAGCAAATATAAAAAAGTTATAAACATTCTACATACAGTGGCAGCATAATAAAAGCAACTCATTTTTTTCAGACACACACCTGGAGGATTGCAATGCCTTACTTGGTTAAGTGATTGTATGTGAGGGTCTCAAACCCTGAGGAAATGGACCAAGGATGACAGATGAAAATGTGAAATGTAATAGCCTGTTTGTAGCTGAAGCATTGATCAAATGGCTGAACAGCTAACAGAGTGTACTCAAGGAGACCTTGAAAGAGATGTAACCTAGCCTTGAATTTTCCATTCAAGTATTCTAATATATAAATATAAAATATAAATTTTTATCCAGCTTGAATGAATGAATCTGGCCTTTTTAACAAGAAGACAACTATTTTGACTATTTTCCAATGGTGCCAATGAGGTCTATACCCACCACTTTGAACTCTTGTGCCAGATATTCCTTGGGGGAATTATCAAAATTTCACTTTGTGTCTGAGAGAGGCCATGAGAATATGTGGAGATAGAAAAACATCCATATTTGTATATGTACAAGATCCCAAACCTATGCTTTCCAAGAAAATACATCTCAGTATTATTGGTTTGTGTTTTCAGTCTGGATACATTTTCTGTCATAAATAGATACGCCTATATTGACTGATTTATGTCAAAGAAAAAACACAAAAATTGCAAACCTTTACACAGATGTTGATGGCAGCTTTATTCATAATTGCCAACAGTTGTAAACAATCAAAATGTCTTTCAGTAGGGGAATTAGTAAATTATGGCATATCTAGGGGCGCCTGAGTGGCTCAGTCGGTTAAGCCGCCGACTTCGGCTCAGGTCATGATCTCACGGTCCGTGAGATGGAGCCCTGCGTCGGGCTCTGTTCTGACAGCTCAGAGCCTGGAGCCTGTTTCAGATTCTGTGTCTACCTCTCTCTATCCCTCCCCCGTTCATGCTCTGTCTTTCTCTGTCTTAAAAATAAATAAACGTTAAAAAATTAAAAAAAAATTTTATAAAAAAAATTATGGCATATCTATACAATGGAATATTATCCAGCTCTAAAAATAAATGAGCTATCAAGTCATGAAAAGACATGAAAGAACCTTACATGCATATTTCTTTTTTTTTAAATGTTTATTTATTTATTTTGAGAGAGGGAGAGAGAGCAGGGGTGGGGCAGAGAGAGAAGGAGAGAGAGAATCCCAAGTAGGCTCTGCATTGCCAGAGCCTGGTTGAAATTTTGCAACCCAACATGAGGCTTGGACCTACAAACAGTGAGATCATGACCTGAGCCAAAACCAAAAGTGGGATGCTTAACCAACTGAGCCACCAAGGTGCCCCAAAAGCATATTCCTAAGTAAAAGAAGATAATGTAAAAAGACCACATAGAGTATGATTCCGACAATATGACATTTTGGAAAAGGCAAAATAAAGATAGCAAAAAACATTAGTGGGGGTTAAGAGTTGGGGGCTGGTGGAAGGTTGAGTAGGCATAGCACAGATTAATTTTAGGGGAGTGAAAATACTTTGTATGATACCATAATGATGGATACATGTCATTATACATTTTTGTCCAAACAGTAGAATGTATAATATCAAAGGGAACTGTAACATCAACTATGAACTTTGGATGATTATGATATGTCAATGTAGGTTCACTGATTGTAACAAATGTACTGCCATGCCAGGAATGTTGGTAGTTGAGAAGGGTATGCAGGGTGGAGGGTATATGAGTATTCTCTGTACTTTTTGCTCAGTTTTTCAATGGACCTAAAACTCTTCTAAAAAGTACAGTTTATTTAAAAGGAGGACAAATTGTAAGCCTTTATGGCCCATGCGGCTCTTCTCATAGGTTGTGGGTAAATGAGAGAAAGAAGAATAGTGGAGAGTACTGTTTATTACTGAAAAGAATTAGAAAATGATGAGATTATTTTCCTTTTTTTTATAGCAATACTATTTGAATTAATCCTGACATTCTATGTATTAGTCATCCCAGGAAATTTCAACTATAGAATAAACAAAAAAGTGGGGAAGGTGTGGATGAAAAGAGCAGAAACTGGAGAGATGCTTCAATGAATAAAAAATTAACACTAGTTTTGAATTATGGTGACTTGATATGGTGCACATACTATTCCTCTTGCTTTAAAATTTAAAAAATTAAGAAAACAAATGATAATAGTGAGAAAACCAGTAGATGAGATTTCAGTATATACTTTAGTAGACAAAATTAAGGTAGAAGACTGTTGATTGGTAAGTAGCAGAGAAAGGTGAAAGATGGACTATGTATGCCAGGGTGAACTGAAAGCTGAGAGAGATCAGTCTCTCAGGGAGGCCCATTGAACGTTAGTTAGGCTCTGGACTCAGAACCAATGAACCAGATAAAGGTAGTAATGAATGCAGGTGGCTTACTGAAAGTCTTTGAAGAGTAAGCTATTTTTCTTTCTTCATAATTATTTAGAACATCCTAGAGCTGGACTGAGGAAACTTACAAATGAGTTGAAGGGAACTATCACGGTACAAATCAGGAACATCTTCTGAAATTTGGTGGAAAGAACTGAAAAGAATAGGAATTGTGAGTTTGGATCCAAAGAAAGGAAAAAAAATCTGGGTACAAATCTTGATTTTTAGCAAAGAGTATTTATATTACCATAAAATTTAAATGATGTAATTTGGTTGCCAATTTTTAGAATCAACGTACAGTTAAATATTTAAAGTTAGCTATGGTTTCAAAGTCGAATGTAAATGTTAATCACTCGAAAAAAGTAAAAGTAAATGTACACCAGACAGGCCTTGGAAGTGCTACTGGAGTTGCTAACTAAATGGAGAGCCATTTGGAGGACTATGGATGGGGAGACAAGTAGGGGGTTTATAGATGATGAAGTGAGAAAATCCAGCATTAGGCATGCTATCTAAATGCTGAAGTGACAAAAACTTAGAATAGTGATATAACTACTGGATTTAAAGAGGTGGGGTGGTAATGCACTAAGGTAAATCCTTACCTCTTAGCGCGCAATTAAGAGACAACGCCTAAATTCATAAATCAGGAAGTAATAGAAGCAAACCATCATTTAAGCTTATTGGTTGCCTCTGAGGAGCAAGACTGGAGGAAATACGTGATAGAACAGTGAATTATTATTTTTCTATGAGCCCTTTTGTAATATTTGATTTTTAAGATTATCTGAGTTAATTTCTTTGATTAAAATTCGGCAAAACTAAATACTGGTGATGTCACCTTACTTTGTGGAAAAACATAGTAGGAAATCATATTACAAAATGAATCTGTATTTGTTATGAAAAAGTATTTAATTGAATGTGCATCTTCTAGATTATTTCCTGCTTTTAAATTCTGAATTGGAATAGATAGTATTTCATGAGGCAATCTTAGCTCTCCAAAATGTGAACCTAACTTGATCCCTTAACAAGTACATGATATTGTATTCCTTTGACTACAGCATATGTTTCAAATTTCCTATCATAAGATTCAATGAACACATTACACAAACTAGCTTGAATCAGTCTTTTTCACTAAACATAGTTGTATGTGCAGGTTTTTGAATAAGGCCCTGCCCATTTCAACCTTGCCTCTGCCATATACCTATTGTATGTTTTGGGATAAGCTGTGTGAGCCTGATTATATAGTCTTTAGTCTTCCCTTTTGCAAAATGGGATCATTATTGTTTTCAGGGAATTGTTTTCAGAATAATGCTTAGCATTATTTCTGGCATAAAGAAAGTGTTGAGTAAATATTAACTGTTACGAATATTACGGGAGTGCTCCATCTATAGAACCTTCTCTATGTAGCCCACACTACAGTCATAGTGTTTTACTCAAATGATTATAGTACTTTATTTTTTAGTATTCTGTTGGTATAATCATTTATTTAACATTTCGCCCTTCTTTGTTTAAATGTCTCTCATTTATAAATACAGATTATGTCTTTTTGAGAAGAGTAACCATGTTATATTCAACTTTGTGTTCCTAACTCACTGGTATTATGCCTGATATATGAAATAGGAATCAAAATAAAGTCTCTTAAAAAGAAAATAACAGGAAAAAATGAGAAATTATGTGGAATTCTTAATTAAAATTTCCAAATATTGGCTTTAGGAACATAGATGTATTTACAATTTCCAGGGATTTTTTTTTCATTCACTAACTACTTTAATCTTCAAAAGTTTGGTAAGAAAAGTAATTTCTTTATTCCCTTTTTAAAAATAATGTAGAATTATTTAAATTAAAAAAAGTAGAATCATTATTCCCTTTTTAAAAATAATGTCAACAAGGGACAATGAGGGTTCTACATATTTACTGATTAAGAATTAAAATAATGAATACTAATAATAGTGATAGTGATGATAAAATTACTCCCAGGTTATTTCTTATAGTGTGCTGTGTCTTATTTGGAAACTGTTAGAAATGGTTGAACAAGGATTAAAACACGTCATAATTCTTAACATTGTGTTCCACCACTAAGTCTCTTCTCTCTTCCCCTAATGAAAGAAAGCTAAAGAAAAACATTGATTCATTTGCTCAAGATGCTAAAACCCCAAAAAGCACTATTTTTTGAAATTCAAGAATGACATAGAGCATAGAATGCTGAGATGTTTAAAAACTACTAAGGATGTATGATTAGGTATAAAATTTATGGAAATTGACTAATATTGATTAGATCAAATGGCTTGAGGATGTTTGGGTACCTTTGTTAATAATAGAAGTTTTATTGCATAATAATAGAAGTTTTATTTTTATTTAAAGTCCAGGAGTTATTTTTTTCATGGGCATAAATGTTATTCCCTTTAATGATAGAAAACAACAACACTCAGAAGAAAATTGAGCTCTGCCCCACTTCTCTGTCTGCCCTTGGCTAAATCCCTCCAAGTATCTATGTTTCCTCTCCTCATTGGCAGCATGATGCTCTCAACGTTCCTTCCTAGTTTAATATGCCACGATTCTATGAAAATCATTGTAAAATAAAATGAGCAACTAAACAGCAAAAAAACCACAAGGAGACAAGTAATTACTACTTTATGGCAGAGTACTGTCCTTATCCAGTGTGGTATGTTTTCTGTAAGTTCAGACTGACTTGCTGCTATTCATAATTATACTAAAATTTATCATATGGATAAAAATTGAAATTGTTATGTTGTGATACTATAGCTATAAAAATAAAGACGTTTCTTTGAGCTGAAAAAAAAAAAAGACTTTACACTTCCACAATGATTTCCATTTGAAATGACCTTAGAGGAAATGGCTTGCACTTCTTCACCCTAAATTACAGCACATTCTTCCATTGAACTAAAAAGTTTTATTTTTAAAGTTGAAACTCCCTTTGGGTGATTGAACTACAATGCGTCTGTAAGACGCCTACAAAGAGCCTGCCAGAAGGAATGCTGTCACCAAGAGAGGAAGATTAATAGTAGTAATAGCAGTCCAGATTTGACCCTCTGATAATCTGAGATCTCAGAGGAATAGCTACCTCAAAATTACTGTTCCTAAAATGTATTTACAGAGAGTAACTAGGGCAGTGAATGAAGTTTCAAACTCTAGCAAAGAAGCCTGAAATGTAATACTATTTAATATTGAAGGATGCAGGTATAGATTAAACCATGTACATTTTCATTTGAATCACATTTCTAGAAGTAGTAGACAGATTAGAGTATTCTAGGAACTCCTAAACAATGTAGTATTTTATCAGATTTTTATTTTGAGATTCTATAAAAATAGTCTTATCACAGCAGCCTGTAGTAACATGAACAGTGAGAAAAAGCCAAGGAACATCTCTGTTAAAAAAATAGTTTTTTAGGCCTTTTTGATGCACCATATGTCACTGCTGAATCTGCAGCATTCAAATGTTCATGGCCAAGGTATAAATAAATACAGCTTATTCATTCCAGCAACCAGAATTTTTATTTGTAGTAAAACATTGCATGTGGATCTTCAAGCTCCAGATTTGATCCTCAGTTATAGGCATTCGTTATTGACTCGAAAGTCTTCCCCCAAATATCTAACAAGTGCTTATAAAATTTTAGTCAATATATTTTGGGGAAACAAATGCGTGTTCTGCAGCCTGCTGCTACTTTTGGAACTGTCTTGCTTTACGGAGCATTGTCACTGTAGGACTGAAGCATATGTGAAAATTCTAATGATGGTACATAACTCTCCTCCCTGTTTATTTGTTGCTTCTGTTTCTCAGACTGCCTCAGGATAGCACACAGCTGAGGGAAGAGGCACACAGAACTGTTAACAGCTTGACTTCAAGGTAACAGACAAAACATTTGCTTTCACAATCTCTTCTGACATTTGATAGGATAGGAAAGTTAGAGCTAGGTGTGGAAAAGAGGGAAGTTTAGTCTATCAAGTGTTTTCAGATCCCATGCACAAATGACAAATGAATGGTGACTCTTTTTAAGACACTTTCACAATAAGATTAAGACTAATGGGGCTATTCATTACCCTTAATTACATTCATAAACATCTGGTGATTAGAACACACTCATAAATTAACATACCTTTAAATTATATAAATTAGATGGCTTAGGGTATGCTTTGAATACTTATGAAATTAGTGAAACAAAATACTGCCATTTCCTATGTGTTGGTAACTATATTTTTAAAATCTGTTTGGGGGAATAAATGAAGTAAATTATATGAAGAAAAAATTGAAAAGGATACTGAATTATTTGGGAATTATTTGAATTATTTGGGAGGGTCCTGGCAAGATTTAGACAGTAAAACCTTAGTTTGCAAGTAACTTGTTCTGCCTCCGTTCTGCAAGACAAGCAAACGTTCCTAATACATTTTAACTTGATAAACAAGCGATGTCTTGCACTATGAGTAGTATGTCACGCCGAACATCGTATGATCACAACTGAGCCAATAGTTCTTGAAGTTTGCTTTGATATACAGATGCTTTGGATTGCAAGCATGTTTCTGGAAAGAATTCGCTTCGCAAACCAAGGTTTTACTGTATAATACACAAAGCATTGCTTCTGTTTGAGCCGGACCTGACAACTGAGGCTTTGCCATTTTGGGGTCCCACATTATCTCTTTTGACTACTGAATGCCTAGAAAGAGAGCCAAAAGTCCCTTCCACCATAACATTCTAGAGTTCCATAAAAACATAAATTAAAGAAAATGTATCTATACTAACTGGCTTCACTAATATGGGTATTATTTTTTTTTTCTGGCTTCTCCACATGGAAGCCTTATTTATTTATGTTATTATATACACATAAACACTTACCTGAAATACTTTTACAAATAGTTGTAACAATATGCACACATACACAAATTTTAGGTTCACTTGAATTCTAACACTATGTTGACATCTCATATGAATTGTTAGCAATTTATTGTTGACTATCATATTTATACTTCAAATAATTTAAAAACAATTAATGAGAAATTTTAAAAATGCTTCGAAAGTTTTAACCAATTACTTGCAATGCTTGTTAAAAAAAGGATATTAACATAATTCATTATTAACATCTGTTTCTAAAATTATACTTAAAATGTCAATCTTAAAATGTCAGATCCAACCATTTTATTTCAGGGATCCTCTAAATAGTATCTTTTTAGATATGACCTTCAGAAAAATCTGACCTGCAGAACAATCCAGGAAATAATACATTTCTGAGTTTTCTCCCACAAGCTCTCCATATATTAAAACATTCATGGAGCATCTTCTGTGTGAATATCACTCATCTCTAAAAGGTGCTTTGACACACACAAAGCAGCTAAACGACAATCTCTAATGATCAGGATACCTTGTAGAGAAGATGATAGGTAAAACCTAGTAATCTGTCTGTGTACTAGAGCTTTGTCCCAGCTTATATACATGCAGACCCTTGGAAGGAAGATAACAATCTATTGATAAAATAGTTACTTCAGTGATTGACTTAGAGGAAAAATGCTTCTAAAGGTAAAGGTTTGCAAAGGGAATAACTGAACATGAACCAGGCGTCTTCAAGAAACATGATGAAACCCTTCTTTCCACCCATGCTCTCACTTCATGTCTTTTGTTTTCCTTTCATTGCAGTGTTCACAGGCAAAAACTTGGACAGACAGGAGTTTCTCCTTGCTTCTAAAAGGCATTTCATAAAACCCCTTGTATTTCTCAATCGTGTTTTCCTCTTGGGAAGCGTATGGAGATTCTACAGAGATCATCCTTTAACAAACTTCAGAGAATAGTGCTGATACTTGAATTATTTTCAGTTGTTTAGAAATAGTAAAAAAATGTGTGCATATATATATATATATATATATATATATATATATATATATTTCTTTATCACATTGATAATTAGACTAAGTGACCAGTCAGATGTATTGACCATTTTCCCTATATCTGATAGATTATTCCCATACAATGCTCTGATGTGGCCTGAGGAATTCCTGCAGAATAAAGTGTATGACACATGGTAGGAACTTAGTAGACATATGTTGAATGGAATATTAAGGAAATGAGTTAGTCTTTTCAGTTTTATTATTAAATGTCTACACTACACCTATTTTTTCTGAACTATTTGGTTTCACCTACCATTTACTTCATAGATTAACACATGTCCAGTCTTTTTAAATAATGCATTGTTCACTTATTGATGAACTGAAACTGATTCATTTATTCAACATGAATTTATGAATATCTTCTTTATGTAAAGTAATTTTTTAAAGTAAACAAAATACATTGCATGCCCTTGAGTTTACAAATCATTTCAGGGAAACCTACATGGAAGCAATTACTTTAATGATTACCATTAAGATTTAGAAACATGGTGTAGAAACAAACTGATTTTTTATCTATGGATCAGAGACATTTTCAAAGAAACAGTGATTAATATTCCACAGGATAATAGTGGAGAATGGGCATTGCTTCCATAAAAATTAAGCACGTGAAAGAGAATAAAAGTATGAAGTAACATGTGGTTAGGGAATTTCAGGTATTTTTGTATGGTTGAAATACAAGATGATGTTTGGAGTATAAGATGATACAAGGATTGGTTACACATAAGACGGGAAATTTCTAGTAAAAGTTGAAATGAGAACAATGATATTTAGAGAAAATTATTCAAGAGATCTTCTCTTTTCTACACATTCTAAGGTTTTTTTAATGTTTATTTATTTTTGAGAGAGACAGGGAGGGAGAGAGAGAGAGAGAGAGAGAGAACATGATCATGAGGGGGTGGGGGGGGGGGAGACAGAAAATCCATAGCAGACTCTGTGCTGTCAGTACAGAGCCCAAAGCGGGGCTCAAACT
Organism: Puma concolor; assembly: GCF_028749965.1. Taxonomy (NCBI): domain Eukaryota; kingdom Metazoa; phylum Chordata; class Mammalia; order Carnivora; family Felidae; genus Puma; species Puma concolor. The sequence continues at coordinate 83,120,014 of NC_141675.1, read as the reverse complement.
CACAAAAAGTGAGATCATGACCCGAACTGAAATCAAAAGTTGGATACTTAACCAACTGAGCTACCTAGGTGCTCCTATACATTCTAGGTTTTAATTTGATTCAAATTATATGAGAAAACCCTGGATGTTTACCTATTTGGCATAATGTTGATTTCTTCCCTTCAACTCATATTTCTTCTGGAAGCCTCACTGAGGTATGTTGACTATATCTTTCAGCCTTATAAGAAACCATTAAACATTTTTATATAAATCAAATTTTTATTTTTTGTAAATTCACAGTTGAGAATTTTTTCTCCCCAAAATCAGTTATCTAACATATTAAATGTATTTTAATTTAATATTTAGTTTTAGTAAATTCTTTACTTTTTTTTGAAACAATGGTAAATTACTTCCTTTGTGGTAAAAAAAAAACTTTCTAGTTTGCCATGTTTTTATTTTTTGCATAAAACATGAGAATATTCAGATGATGCTTTGTAAGTTAGAATATTGGTTTCTTTCTGTTTACATTGGCTTATTTTTAATTTCTCTTTTCTTATTTTTATTGCTTATGTCTCTAGATAAAACATTTTCCAAATCATTATTCCAATGTGTAGGAGTAAAAGAAATCAACATCTTAGCCTATGGTAGTATGCTTCTATTAATATAATTCTATTATCCCAATTTAAAAATGTTTATTTTCCATAATTATTCAAATCAAAATATCCTATAGATTATCATGTTATTTAAATATTTGTAGAATATAGTAAATATACATATTTTCCTATTTGAGGAGTTTATTTCAACAAGGTTTAGATAGCATGTTCTGAAGCTGTTTCTTAGGCTATTTTGTGCTTTTTAACATTTTTAAAAAATAAAATTTTTAATCATGCTAATATTAGAAAGGTATTTAATATAATATATTAATATATATGTATTAATAATATATTAATATAGAATATGTTAATTAAATAAAAGAAATGGATAACAATAACTAGCCTTTTTTTAACAATTGTAGGAAACTGTATGTTCTGTCTATGATCTAATGGTTTAATTAATGAACATTTCTTTTGGTTTGTCCATACTTCCTCTTGCACACTTTAGAGGCAAGAGAAAATTGGAATAGAGTTACAATTTAGTACAGAGAAAACATACTATTTATATATAAATTAATAATACAAATTCTTTAAAGATAAGAGTAAATAAAACAGCTTCTGCTGCAGGGCAACACAGACAGAATCAAGTAGCAGGGGTAACAATAATACTGTCAGTAGAACATAGTGTGAATATTTGGTTTCTAGAGATGGAATTGGATCCCACCTCTGCCAATTACAACTTGGGAGCCACTGTGCAAGTTATTTTACCTTTCTAATTCTCAGTTTTCTCACTGTAAATATGCAGAATTATCAGCACATTCTTTTTAGGATTGGTTAATGCAAGTATTAAATGCAAATTGGTTTAAGAGCTTAGCAGTTTATTATTATTATTATTAGAACCATAGTAAGTGAGATTTAAAGTGCTACAAGGAGAGGACCAAAATTATAATTACTTTTGAGGGATTCAGAAGGCAGTCGTTGAACTTAGCCATAAGATTTAAAATTTTTGACAAGTGCAATTACTCAAGGCAGTATGATCAAATTGGAGGCAGGAGAGCTGGTGGTCAAGACTGAAGTTTACTTGGAGTATGGGGGTCATACGAGGAAATACTGAGAAATGAGGCTGAAAACATAAAGATCAGAGTGTGAAAGGGCCTATTTGTCAACCTGTCTCAAAGACTACTTAATTGTGTCTCTCTCTTAGATGTTGAACTGTTTTCTCTACAGATTTTTAAGCAGGTTGCTAAATGATTTCTAGTCACATAATCTTTACAATATTAAGTGGACTTAAAGCCCTACAAAATATTGTGGGTCTTATATACAAACACTCAGAAATGATCACATTAACATCCTCCAGGCACACACACACATATATTTCAAGGCAAACATTTAGTAGCCATGTTTAGCAAATATTGCAAACAAAAATAATATTTATGAAAACAACAGGCTCTATGAGCAGATTTTGTGAAAGGCAGGGTGACTCTTGAATACTCAGAAATGGATACTCAGAATAATGATTGAATGACTAGGTTATGACAAGGTTAGGCCTCATTTTGTAGAAACGGTCTTATTGTTGACTTGCCCTTTTCTCGCTACACAGACTATAGGCAACAATAAAGACGGATAATGTTATGTAGACAATGTTTCTCTGTACTATTAAAGTCCACAAAGTAAGAGACACAAAAGAGCAAAGAGGTGTCTTCTCACAATTGATTCTGTCAGCTACAGTCTCTGTAGGGGATAAGAACATCCTAATTTGTATGTATCTTCCTCGAATATCAAGTTTCCAGTGGTTTAAGACTAAACAATTCACTTCAATAAACCTCTATGGAGCATCTATCCTAAACCAATTGCCATGTAAAGCTCTGGTGGAAAGATCAAGGGGAACGAATGACAAAGGCTATGTATATGAACTTATACATTTCACACAAGGCATACTACCCTAAGTGCTAAAAATAGGTATCAGTGGACTCAGGAGGGAGCTTTATTCCTCGGTGGCAGGGCAGAGGGAGTCACAGAGGGAGTAAAACATAAGTTGTAATTTGAAAGATGGTTAGGATATTGATAGCTTAAAATGTTTTCCACATAGGGAATATTTTGAGAAATGATATAATTTAAAAGATCTTTCAGACAAAAAATAGTAAAAAAACATAAAACCACAGAAGTCCAAGTGTATTCAAAATATGGAAGCAGCCCAAATGTCTATCGATAGATGAATGGATAAAGATGTGGTATATATAGCACATATATGGTACATATATACATAGTATATGTATACATACTGTGGAATACTACTCAGCCACAAAAAAGAATGGAACTTTGCCATTTGCAATAACATGGATGGATCTAGAGGGTATAGTGCTAAGTGAAATAAGTCAGTCAGAGAAAGACAAATACCATATAATTTCACCCATAGGTGGAATTTAAGAAACAAACCATGGGAACAAAGAAAAAAAAAGAGACAAACAAAAAAACAGACTCTTAAATACAGAGAACAAACTGGTGGTTGCTGGAGGGGAGGTGGGTGGGGAGATGGGGAAATAGATAAAGGTAATTAGGAGTAAGTACACTTCTCTTGATGAGCACTGAGGAATGTATAGAATTGTTAAGTCACTATATTGTACACTTGAAACTAATATAACACTGTATGTTAATTATACCTGACTGATGTTTTGTGTTTTTTTAACGAAAACTCCTAAAACTGGAGAAGTCCAGGTATATTCAGGAAACAGAGCTAACATGGCCCTTTTGCTTACCATTCCACGTAATACTGCTTCACATAAGCCTCACAACAACATACAAAGTAAAGATTACTTATCTCCATCATTCAAAAAGAAAGATGAAATGACATGCCCTAGGCGAGACATCAAGGAAACTGCACTCAAGTATATCCATTTTCTCTTACTAGTACCACAAACTGCCTGGGATGGGATAAAGGGAGGGAGGGCTAGGGGACATGGCTGGAACGTGGAGGAAGGTACCCAGTTTGAATGTGAGGGTCACATGCTAGAGTACAATACTGGAGAGGACTGGCCTTGGAGAAAAATGGGGACTCTGAAAGCTGACCACCAGGGGTACATTCTTGCCACACCTTTTGTGCTCCTGTCATTTCTGGCAGTGATTTAACCTCCCTAAGCTAATATTAATAACAAAGGGCTTTTGTGAGAAGTAAATAAGAAATGTAAAATTCTTAGTATAATGCCTGTAAGTTCTGTAGAGATTTATAAATATTAGCTGTCATTACCCTTATTAAAATTGTGTTATAATTATTATTACAACTAATTTAGTTATGAGGTACTAAATAATAGAGCTTATACTAGCCTTCCTTAGTGCTGCCTTAGGAAATTCAAATGTGGAATGACCTTAGTTAGATGGAGAATCCCAGGACCATTCCAAATTCCAGTGGCCAGTTAACTTACATGCTCTTGTAGCTTAAGGAATCAGAAGAGTTTTCTTATTAATAGCACAGGATGATTCCTATACCTTATTACACCATATATTTAATTCTTCCTTGTAGTGCAATTTTCAAAGAATGTGGTTATAGGTAATTATGTAAATATATTTGCCTCAACTTCCTCACACTGAGAGCGCCCTGGTGGCATGACCTAGGTTGAAGTCACCTTTGTTTGCATCTTCATGTTTGGTTTGTAGTAGATTCTTTTTTTTTTTTTTTTTTTTTTTTTTTTTTTTTATTTTTTTTATTTTTTTCCTTTTTTTTTTTTTTTTTTTTTTATTTATATATGAAATTTATTGTCAAATTGGTTTCCATACAACACCCAGTGCTCATCCCAAAAGGTGCCCTCCTCAGTACCCATCACCCACCCTCTCCTCCCTCCCACCCCCCATCAACCCTTAGTTTGTTCTCAGTTCTCAACAGTCTCTTATGCTTTGGCTCTCTCCCACTCTAACCTCTTTTTTTTTTTTTTTTTTTTGTTCCCCTCCCCCATGGGTTTCTCTTAAGTTTCTCAGGATCCACATAAGAGTGAAACCATATGGTATCTGTCTTTCTCTGTATGGCTTATTTCACTTAGCATCACACTCTCCAGTTCCATCCACGTTGCTACAAAAGGCCATATTTCATTTTTTCTCATTGCCACGTAGTACTCCATTGTGTATATAAACCACAATTTCTTTATCCATTCATCAGTTGATGGACATTTAGGCTCTTTCCATAATTTGGCTATTGTTGAGAGTGCTGCTATGAACATTGGGGTACAAGTGAACCCTCTTGCACTGTTGGTGGGAATGCAAACTGGTGCAGCCGCTCTGGAAAGCAGTGTGGAGGTTCCTCAGAAAATTAAAAATAGACCTACCCTATGACCCAGCAATAGCACTGCTAGGAATTTATCCAAGGGACACAGGAGTACTGATGTGTAGTAGATTCTTAATAGACATTTGTATAATGAGTGCCTGCTTGGGTGATTGGAGAAATTACACAAGTTTAGAAAATTATCCAAGGACCTCATCATATTTCTTGCTAAGCAATTTTCTTGTTCTCCATAAATAATTCTTCAGGAAGTAGTAAAATAGGTTCCTTGAGCTCTTGCTGGGCAATTTTTATTCTTAAGGGTGGAGCATTCTTAAAGAGCTTCCTATTTCAGCCTATAAAACAATAAAGTTGATAACTTAGTTCAAAAACAATAGACTTGAGTTAGGTGATCTTCAAGTGATGGGGACTTAAGTAGTCTCTTATGTCTCAGCTGAATTACAGATTCTCTAGCCTCAGCGACTCTAATACAGGAAAAATGTCAGAATAGGTCATCTTTGGACAGAGAACTAATAGCACAAGTAAAAGTGAGAATAGATCATTGTGAGTGTAGGGAGACAAGATTTGAGAGTATGGGTTTATTATTCTTGCTCTTTGTAACAGAGTGCATATATATATATATATATATATATATTTATTTATATATATATTTATATATATGTATATAAATTTAGACTTTTTTAGAGCAGTTACAGGTGAACAGCAAAACTGAAGGGAAGGCACATAGGTGCATAACACCTCCCATTATTAATATCTCCATCAGAGTGGTACATTGTTACAATTTATTACAATTGTTCATCTGTTTTGTTTAAATTGTTATAATTGTTTAATCTACATTGACTAATCATAATTACCCAAAGTCCATAGTTTACATTATATGTCACTCTTGGTGTTGTACACTCCATGGGTTTGGATAAATGTATAAAGACATGTATCCATCACTGTGGTATCATATATATCTTCATGGCCTTGAAAATTCTCTGTGCTCTGCCTATTCATCCTTCTACCAACTCCCCCAACTTCTGGCAATCACTCATCTTTATACTGTCTTCATAGTTTTGCCTTTTCCAGAATGTCATACAAATCATGTAGGATGCAGCCTTTTTAGATTTTTATATTGGCTTTTTTTTTTATTTAATAATAAGCATTTAAGTTTCCTCTGTGACTTTACATGGCTTAATAGCTCTTTCCTTTTTAGCTTTGAATACAGGTTTCTCATGCTTTCTGAAAATGGTGCATTTCTATGAAATCCTTCATAAACCAAAACAGTGTAATCAAAGAGTAGCCCCCACTTACCAAATGTTCATGTTATACCACTTTGCTTTTATGAAAGACCTATATTAGTATCTGTTTTTGCTAACTGAAGAGAAATCTGAACAGATTTTTGCTTTTACCAGAAAAAAAAAACAAAAAAAAAAAAAAGAAAAAAGAAAAAAAAAGCCATTAGGGTACCACAATTTATATACCTGTTTACCTACTGAAATACATTTTGGTTGTTTCCAAGTTTTGGTAATTATGAATAACGCTTCCAGAAACATCCATGTGCAGGTTTTTGTGTCAACATGTTTTTACCTCCTTTGGGTAAATACAAAGGAGCATGATTTCTGGGTTGTATGGGAAGAGTGTGTTTAGTTTTGTGGGAAACAGCTAAAACTATCTTCCAAAGTGGCTGTACCATTTCACATTTATGAATGAATACAGCAAATCTTGGTATTCTTTTTGCATTCATGTAATCTCACTGTACTACATTTTTGTTTGATAAGATTGCAGTTTTCAATAGGTGCACTTGCAAAAATTGAGAATCTGAGACTGGGGCAGTAATGCGGTCCAGATGTCCTGGGATTTCACCAACAGGGCCTTCAGATTTCAGGTGCTTTACTTTGTTTACATTTTGAATCGGTATGATGTGCCAAAGGGATGGGCCAAAAGGATCTGCTAGAGGGCCCTCCCTCAGGAGACAACTAGAAAATAGTATTACAATACTTTTCTCCCCTTCCTTCTTTCCTTCACTCCTGCCATACACAGCCATGTACTTAATATTTATTTATACGAATAAAGGAAATATTTACTCTGGTGCTCAAATTTGTGGAAGAAGGCAGAATTACTATAGAACAATACTATTATATAGTCATAGAATTTTCATACTACGTTACTATTAATTTCTTATAAGTCCTTAGAAAATAGAATATTTGATATCCATTAATTTTTTTTAACTTATCCATTTCATTGAAGAAAACTCACTGTGTTGAAATAGAAGCATCACTAAAATATGGAGAAGGTTTGGTACACTTGTTTTTAATAATCTGCAAAGAGATGAAGAGATCTGCTAAGGATGGCCAGGGAAAACCCTTTATTTTGGCATTGGGAATGGGAGGGAAAGGGGGCTACCTTGTGTGTGGACATCACACTTCCATAAAGGAGGGGAATGTGCCACTCCATGTGCTCACAACACCCACAGTTCTTATAGTCAATATTCTTATTCAGGGTAGATTATAAAGAAGAGGAATTCTATGCCAGCCACTTAAGCAATTTAAAGCAAGTTTGCCTTAACTAAAGACAGAAGATCTAACCAATTTTATAAAGAAAAGTTAAGAATTCATTTTGTCAAATATTTGTTAAAATATTTGCAGGATTTTCTTCTTAATATTAATCTAGAACTCACAAAAGAACATATTTAATTTTAAGAACTTTGTAAAAACACATTAGATTTTTTATGATCATATGAAAAACAGAATCTGTAATCAGAATTTAAGAAATTATTTTTTATCTAATCCTACTTTTCTATATCCAAGAATAGGCCATATATATATATATATATATATATATATATATATATATATTCTTACAATAAAATATTGCCCAACCTGGGATCATGACCTGAGCTCAACCGACTAAGCCACCCAGGTGCCCCTCAAATGCATTTAATTATATCTTTATTGACAGGCAAAATGTTTGTGCAAAATATTAAAAAATAAAAAGGATAGAAATAAAGTTTAAAAGTCTCCATTTTACCTCCTGCAACTCTCAATCTCACCGCTCTGCCTGAATATATTCACTCATAAGGGACTGGTATGCATATTTCATTCCTTCTTTAACATGAATTATCTATCGACCATTTATTTATCTACCATCTGTCAATAACTTCATCTATGTATCTCAGACTGTGCTCTTTTAAAATTTATTTAACTTAATATTATTTGAACATTTTTGATACATATTAACTCATTTAAAAATGGAACTTGGGGGGAGCCTGGGTGGCGCAGTTGGTTAAGCGTCCGACTTCAGCCAGGTCACGATCTCGCGGTCCGTGAGTTCGAGCCCCGCGTCAGGCTCTGGGCTGATGGCTCAGAGCCTGGAGCCTGCTTCCGATTCTGTGTCTCCCTCTCTCTCTGCCCCTCCCCCGTTCATGCTCTGTCTCTCTCTGTCCCAAAAATAAATAAACGTTGAAAAAAAAAATGGAACTTGGAAATCATAATATGGACATATTGTAACTTATAGTACATAATGTACTATAAGTACATAAATGTGCTTATTAGCACATTTCCTTAAAATGATGGTTTCTGATTTTTCATTATTGTAGGTATTGTTAAGATGACACTTTGTATAGTTTTTATATATATAGTTTGCATTATGATTATTTGGGCAGAAGTATTTCTGTAGCACAATTTTCAAAACTGTAAACATTTAAAGTGTTAATATAGGCTCAAATTTGAATTTGGGAGTTTAGTATTTTTCTTCTAATACAAGACCTAAAGCTGACCTATTTGTAGTTTTCTCTTGGTCAGTAATCAAAGCAAGATTTAAAAGACCTGAAACAGGAGCACCTGGGTGGCTTGGTTGAGTATCTGACTCTTGATATCAGCTCAGGTCGTGATCTCACAGTTCATGAGATTCCCCTGCATTGGGCATCGCGCTGAGAGCATGGAGCCTACTTGCGATTCTGTCTCCCTTTCTCTCTCTGCCCCTCCCCCACTTACTCTCTCTCTCCTATCAAAATAAATAAAAATAAACTTAAAAAAACAAGAACTGAAACATGTCTTGTCATGGTCCCCCACTTGGCATCCTATCCCTGATGTTTCTGTCTCTTACTAACAAGTCTGATTTTTCCCCATATTTTCATCTCCTAGCTTAAATCTTTTCAGTTTGATCTCTTCCTCTGAAATAATGCCAGATTACTGAGGTCATTTTCACCTTAGAGATCTAAAAATCCTCCTGATTTTTTTTTCAAATATCTCTGTAATTAGAACTCTTGTCTCTACACTAATAGAGGACATAATTTGGTGTGAAAGCTAAAAGGCCCTGCTAATGGAGTGCCAGCATTATGACAAAATCACTGTATAATCTCAGGTTATACTGGCCAGAAGAAGCTGGCCATATGTGTTGTAAATTTCCCTGGGAGGAACAAAAAGGAATATGTGCTTCTTGTGAAGGCTGACTTCTAGAGAGGAAGTCTAGAACTGAATCAAACATGTCCATGTTTTTCACATGTTCACCGATCGTGTAAGGTACTATACTCTCCATGGGTAAAGTAAGTAAAGGTACAGAGAAAGGCCAGAAATTATGGTAATTGAATCATCTCTAAGTGGAAGGAGATTGGTGTTTTCTCTAATTCAACTAATAAGCAATTCACCTTTCAACATCATTTTCATGTGTGGCTGTCAGTACTGGCTGTCACCTGGGTTGTTTGTCTCCAAAGATCTAGGCTGAGCTGTTTTACCCAGTTATCTAGGTTACAAAAGCAGAAGGGGTGAGGAGTGGAGAGACAGTGAGTGAGTGAATGAGCTAGCCACAATGTGCAAGCACTTTTTCAGCCTCTGATTATGTCACATTTGCAAATATCCTATGGACAAGTCACATACCCAAGCCAGTCCATGTGAGAGGAAACAATAAAAAGATGTTATTAATAGCATAGCAGGGATGCCTCTGTAAATTACTCCCATTACCAAATTCACAGGGAGGATTTAAAGTAACTGAAAAAAAATTAAATGGCTTTAACTTGATGATTAAAGTTCAGAGAAATAAAATTCCAAAATTCTCAAAGACAAAGTCAAATACCCTCTCCAAGGGTATTTGAGGAAAACAACCTGCTTTCAAACTTCTTTTTCCATTCAATTTCAATCAGAATCATCTCTGCCTGATGCCTAGTCATCAAAGTTTGGTCTTCTTCATCACTAAAAATTGACGATTTTCCACTTGCATATTTTTTTAATATGAAATTTATTGTCAAATTGGTTTCCATACAATACCCAGTGCTCATCCCAGCAGGTGTCCTCCTCAATGCCCATCACCCACTTTCCCCTCCTTCCCACCCCCCATCAACCTTCAGTTTATCCTCAGTTTTTAAGAGTCTCTTATGGTTTGCCTCCTTCCCTCTCTGTACTTTTTTTTCCCACTTGCATATTAAAAATAATTATGCAAGTTCTCATGAATTGAATTAGTCTCTGTATCCTGCTTTTAAGGACTCCAAAAGTTAAGAAAACACATAAAATTTTACTACCATCGGCTCCAAACCCACAGAATTTCAAAAACAAACCAATGTCTAGAGTGATATTCCATAGCAAAAAGTTCCCAGAAACTGGTGCATAATTCAGTTTAAGTCCTTGTTATTTTTGCTATTATAGTTAGTGAAGTAAATCTGGGTTTCAACCTCACCAATCTTTATCAATCATACCAGGAATCTAGGACCTGTGGGAGAAATTTCTCATCACCAGTGTCATGTTGACATTAAGTGTGTACTATATCTGGGAGGAAACCTACTTGTGTGCATTTCTCCTTTCTCTGAAAGTTGTCATGCAGTTGTGGATTTTAAGCACTCTGGTTCTGCACTGAATGTGGGCTTAGCTGGTATTTGGGAATCTAGTTCCTTTTGTGATCACATGTTTTTGCTTTAAACCCCTGGCTGATGTCCCTGCCTCTAATACAGAAAGTGAATAATATTGATGGTCCTGCATATTAATTTTTTTTTAAATCCATCTTCCGAAGGGGATGCTACACAGCGGTCTCCAAAATTCAAAGTCAAGTTCACTCAGTTAAATCTTATGTAACTGAAAAAGCCAGAGCCAACTCCAAGTCCTAGTGGGTGGAAGTTTATAATTATTGTACCTAAATGACTATTTCATCCACTGTTTCTTGGTCATGAATGAAAAATAAAAATAGCATAGAGAGAAAATTTGGGGCTGCTTCTCAAGCAGTACCTATTGATGCTTGGTACCCAGTTAACACATTGCTGCTCTATAGCAGTATAGAACTTTGTTGTGTCTGAAATTTAGAGCTGCAACGTTTAGATGTGCCTGAGAAACACAATAAGACCAGCCAAATTATCTCACTCATCAGTGTCTTAAAGCTTGTATATGCCATGCTTGTTTTAAGGTGAGCCTTAGGAAAAAATACTTAACTCAGTAAAATCTACCTGGCTTGAGTCAGGTAAGATGAGGAGGTTCACATACAAGCCTACAGTGAATTTTTGTTGTGTCTTCATGTGACACTCAACATCCATAAGACAACCACTACGTGGTAAAGAGTGTCAGCAAGTTGTAGACTCTACCAACCACAGAAGCTGTCAAACATAAATACCTACATCCCCTTCCTAAGGTTTAAGGCTTAATAAATGCACTGGGGTCATACAAGTGTTCTTAAGCACTTTTTAAGTTGGTCCACAAAGGCTGGTCCTATTGCTCACATTCCTAACATTTGTACAGATTTTTGGCTTAGGGTTTTGGAAGCTATTAAATGATACTTTTCTTCCTTTCTTGAGTTCAGAATCAATTGAGCAAGAAAGCATAGCAATAAAGCAAATGTACATGAAATGACTAGATCTACTACTGGTAAAAAATAGACCAGAAAATGTGACTTAAAATTTGTGAAAAACACTACCCAGAATAAAACATACTCTCTAACCCTGCAATCCTCTCCATTAGAGAACTTGAAGGTTTTTTTTTTAATGTTTATTTGTTTGTTTGTTTGTTTGTTTGTTTGTTTGTTTAGAAAGACAGAGAGAGAGACAGAGAGTGCCAGAGAGAGAGGGAGAGAGAGAATCCAACAGGATTCCATCTCAGGAAACTTAAGATCATGACTTGAGCCCAAATCAAGTGTTGGACGCTTAACTGACTGAGCCACCTAGGTGCCCCGAGTTTTGTTTAAATCTCATATTGCTAACCTTAGAACATGGAGGAGCAGAGCGTTTGTTTAGTTAACATGCTGGGTACTCAAAAAAGGTATCCATAACAAAGCCAAATGTGCTCAATTACTTCTCCATGGAATATAAATTTTGAGCAGAACGCCACAGAAACAAAAGGAGAGGGGAGTTGATTGATTTTACGGCAGGGTTCCAGTGAGATCACTTGAGAGGTCCTGGCTGACATAGTTGCAGCAATCCTGGTTCCAGGCCTACCCTAGACCTTGGTGGTCATTTTTTCCTCCAAATTTGACAATATCTGATAAACACTGTTATGTCACCCAGAGGTGATTTTGTGACTTACAACGTAATAAGTCTATTCATATATTTAGTTTGTTGTTTACTTTTGCTTTGTGTTTATCTCTTTAATTAACTTGAAATAGCTTTAGTAAATGCTGTGAATTGAGCTCTATATTTATGTTTTTCAAGTACACAATTTTTCAGCACTACTCATTAATTATTTCTTCTCCATGCCACAATTTATAAAAGATTTGAAAGGAATACACTACTGATGACTAGTTTAACATTTTGGTATTATGATGACCCCTGGTATTATGGTCCTGAAAATTTGAAGATGTGGAAAATAAGTTTGGGTTCTGAGAATTAATCAGAAACTATACTATCTAATGAATCTCGCTGATGGCCCATGAATATGTAAACCTATTTGGAAGAGACTAATTTTTCTCAGACCAGCAAAATGTATGTAATCTTCTTTAATAATATTAAATAATAATATTATTTTATTTAATAATATTTAATTTTAATTTAATATTTTAATTTAATATTTAATTTAAATATTTTAAATATTTAATTTAATATTTATTTAATAATATTATTTTATTAAATATATTTTAATAAAAATTATGATTCAAAGGGAGGCTTCCTTAGTCATACAATCTAGAAAAAGCAGTCACTGAAGTAAACATAAGCAATGTCTACCCAAACACTGTTCAGAGTCAGGGAAGCTTGGATAACTGGACTGAACACACTTCTGCTCCTAAAGGTGAAGCTGTTTCTTTGGTGGGGAGATACACACCAGGCCATGGCCAACAGAGTTGAGACAAAAACTTTTAAATATTTCTACTTCCTTGCAAAAACAAACCAATAATGAGGTATTTCAAATTCAGGCTATTAAACTGATGCTGCTCTGACTCCCTGATCATCAACATAACTTCTGAATAGAATGTGTCCCTTGTATGTCTATCCTCAGTGAAAATTTATTGATCAGAAGGATTTTGTCTACTCTCATTTTCTGATACAATGATTTTTCATTATAAATAAAATGGTTTCTTTTTGGGATTTGTCTTTCCATATGGCTTGACTACATGCAGTCTAAAAATAATATTTTCCTTGCCAATCAACAAATCAACCAATCAACCAACAAACTCAACCTACTGGGGATAAAAAAAATCAAAGCGGTAACTAAAAAATTTGAAGCAAATAGGATATAATGGAAGATCTGCATAACACTGTAAACTAATGATTCAGCTGCAAAGATGATAAGCAAGTAAAGGTGTCATAACCAGAGATCATTTTGAAAATTCTTTTTTTTCAGGTTATTAATATTGTTTAATTCACTGAAAAGCTATTGTATGTAAAAACATGGCAGAATTTCTTTTCTCTCCACATTTCCAAATACTATATTATGGATACTAAGTAATGCTAAAATAAGTTTAAAAATATCACCGTTTTAATGTAACCTGATTTTAATCAGACATTTCAAGAAAATTTGAGGCCAATATTACCCAAGAATGTAGACATTAGAATCCTCAATAAAGTATTAGAACATTGAATCTAGTAAATAATTAGAAAGAGTGACTACATAAAATTTATCCCAGGTATGCAGTTTCAGGAATAATCAAACAATTCAACATAATGACTGACCAAAGAAGAAAAATTGTGTAATAACCTTAACAGATAAAGACAAAAACAGGGAGGGAGAACAGAGTCATAAAATCTCAGAAAATAGTACACCTTGCCTTATTTTTTTTTTTATATTTGCATGACTTCAAGAGCCACAAAACTGGAAAAACTATTCCTATCCATCCTTCTCTATGAAAGTTCAAGAAATGTATTTAATTTTAATACATGCAGCAAATAACATTTATCATGTTCAGGGAAAACAGTAGCTAAACTGGAGAAGATACTAGCATAAAAATGTTTTCCCCTGATAGTCATCTACAGATGCCTTAGGCATATACCATGAAATTCTAAGTCTTTTGCTATAATGAATAATTAAATGATTATAGAAGTCAATGATAACATTTTTTGTTACTGTGCTTAGTTTACACATATATTTTTATCTTAAAATATCCCAATATAATCTTTCAGACATGCTGGTATACCTAATTAGAAAGTAGAATTCATATTAACAATATTTAAACCTAGACTTTATTTTCACTCTTAGACAAATATCCCACTATGTAGCATGTTTTGACAGTAACCATAAGGTTTGATGTCCCCTGAAATACTTTTCTTACAGGCTGGTCATTTTATTTATCTTCTACTCAAATGTCTACAATCGCCATTTAAATACAGTTTCACAGGTAACGAAAGTTCGAGCTGAGAGATATTTTGAAAATCGCTGCCTTGGCTGTGCCCCTAATATCTCTGACTGGGCTCATTGGATACCCTTTTCTGCATAATAATCATGAAATCTGAGTAAAATATAAAACTCAGATCTCTGGGTTGGTTGAAGCTTGGCTGACCCAGTTCTGCTACACACTGTGGCGTGTAGCCTGGCTCTGTTTATCCCGTCAGTAGGTCAGGAGAACAGCTGAGCTCCGCACATCTAATATGACCAACATGCTAACTGGACATGTTCTCGCAACAAGGGCAGACACAGAAGAAATCAAGCAAAACCATACACATGTGTTAAGGCCTACACTCATAAATAGTATGCTTTTACTTCTACCCGGATTCTCTTGGCTAAAGTGAGTCATGTAGTGAAGGCAAGTCAAGGGTCAGAGTACTCTCTGACTCATGACTCTCTACAATGAGGCCATGGTATGGGTGTGGATACAGGGAGATATGAGAAATGGGGCCATTAATTTATTCTGGGGAAATGAAAAAGTCACTTTCCCAATAGCATATGGACCGTACAGACTATTGTTTTTTTTTTTTTTTTTCTAAATCATCTATTGAAAATGCATGTCTCTAGGAATGCCTCATGGAGAGGTACCACTTGAAGAGCACAAGCTCAGGTGGCCCTTAGCATAACTTAGTGTATTTTTTGCTCCATCTATTTAAATTGTCTGCCTCACATGTCTTGATTCAAGTCCTAACTCTGTGACTAGTTAGGTCTATGATTTAGGACAGTAGTTCTCAAACTTTAATGTGTTTCAGAGATATCTGATGGACTTGGTAAGACACAGATTACTGGGATTCTGTGCCAGCGTTTGATTCAATAGGTTTGGGGTGGGGCTTATCCTACAGACCAGGTATCAATCATGCTTTGAGAAATATTGACTTAAGAAATCCAAAAAGGGGATCATTAGTAACCACGATAGCTGGATTCTGTTTCAGGAGGCCCCAGCATTCCTTACTCTTTATTTTCATTGTTTTCAATTTTGCAGGTAAATGATTTTCCTCATCTTATTCTACTTGCTCCATCTTCTATACACAGACATCAATAAATCTGAGGGGACTTTGTACTTCAGCTGACTTTGGGTGATTTACGGTCGCAGATTTCAAGCCTTTGTGAATATCAAATAAGCTTGTTTGCCTCATAAGCTACCTGAGCAAATTTAAGAGACAGAGTCTGCCCCCATATTAATTAAAAGCTTCCAGTATTTAAATCCATCAATCTAAATGTGATTCAATTCAGCAAGCAAGTATTGAGTTTCCACTCTAAAATCCTCAGCTTAGAACATCTAAGCTGGGAAGACAGGGAAGGTTAAGGAAAGGACTCCACTAATTTTGTATCGATTAGAGAATTCCCTCAAGTAGCAGACATTAACTACCATAAACTACTGGGGATATAATGCCAAGAAGGAATTATTCACTTCTTGAGGTGCATTTGAGGGATGACAAAAAGGTGAGCTGGTAAGTATGTTCATTTTCAAAAAGAAAATGCAGACTGAAGAACATGGATATAGCAGTGATAGGAATTGATTCACATCTTGTTATTAGTGTTGCTAAGAATAACAAATAAAACAAAACTCCTAAGTTCATTCAGGGGCCCAACCGTCTTCTGAATTAACAGTGTCTTTTAAAAAGAATATTTTATATTATGATGTTTTAATCTTCTTTGCATAACATAACTAAATCTAATATTCAGGGGCTATAAGAGTACCAATATTATCCATTGTACAAATGAATAAATCAGATCATTAAAAAATATATATTCTCAAGGTCACAGAGCAATTCCGCAAAGGACATGGAACTAAAAAACTGATTTGTGACTTTCTATCATTCTTAGATGCTAAGCAAAATTTGCAATCTTTCTCCTTAGTGAAAAATGATTATTTAAAATATTATGCCTGCAAATTGTTTTTTTTTTTTTTTTTGCTGTAGCATTACTGTTACTCATAAAAGTAATCTGACTTTGCCAGTTTCGGTTTCCCTTTTACGCTCTGATTTATCCTGCTGCACAAATTTTCATGGTACTCAAAGCTGACTATTAAAAGTAATATTTATAAAGCAAACTTATTCATAGAAAAAACAATAATGTCTCAGATATGTGGAAATGTAAACCTTCTGTACACACCAATCCTGGGATAAAAAAGGAAAGATGTACAATGCTTTTTATAGTTGAAAGAAAATATTTAAAACTTAAAACATTAAAGACTGAAGAGGCTTTAATTAAAGGTATTTTAATTCAATACTATTAATTTACAAATGAGAATAATTAAAAAAAACTATGAAAAAAATGACTCACCCAGTATCACACAATTTGTATTTTATTTGTGATTCAAATCAGAGGCTGCTGTATGAATTAAATTTCACCAAAAAATTACTTAATACTTTCTACATTCCCAGACCAGTAAGCAATGCAAATATGAAAGAGAATAGTCTTTACTCTAGAATTTACTCTGCAATAGACAAATAACATTTGTGTTCCTTTTACAATGAACACTACAAATAACTATAGTACAAAAAAAGAATAAGAAAAGTGTTTTACAAGAAGTTATAAACAATGAGTTATTTGGATGAAATATAACTGATATTTATTTGCTGGGTGTGGAGGTGAGGGAAACAAGGAAATGTGGAGAGAAGGCTTTTGAGATACATACACTAAATGTACATCAGATTTTGGAAAAGCATTTTAAAGGAAAACATGAGCAAAACCACTGAAGCAAAACTTGGGGGCATGTACAGAAAAACAAAGTGTGTGAATAAAAGAGTTGTGGGAGACAGGCTTTAAAATGAAATAGAGGATAGATCTTGATGAGTGGACGGAGGGGTTGTATGAAGTCCATCTTTTGGATCACTCTATATCTCTGATTGGAAGGTTATGCTTAGAAACTAGGATCAATAAAATCTCACGTAAACATTCAATCAACTCACCTGTTCTTTTTTTAAATTTTCAGTTCATATTCACAATTATTTATTATCCAGTCATTCAATGAACATTCTGTGCAATGTATTAGGTTAGGTTACAAGAATTTAGAGATATATAGACATAGTTCCTTTCTTCAAGGAAACTGCAGTTAAGCGGGATGAACAGCTGTGTAAGCAAAGAGTTAAAATACAATTTAACAAAAGCTAAAATGTAGCTTTGTATAGGCTACTGAGAAACCATTCTGTTTTTTTCTGAAAAACTTCCCAGAGAAAGGTACATGTAATTTAAAGCTTGAAGAAGGAAGAGGAGTTTTCCAGTTGGATTAAGGGGAGGAAGAACATTTGCACACAGCATTCACAGAGGGCATGTGTAGAATTGAGTGAAATAAAGATATGCTTAGGATCATAAGTATTTACATGCTATTAGAGAGGGGCATCTGGTTGGCATACAAGCTGGCTCAGTCTGTTAAGCATCCAACTCTTGATTTCAGTTCAGATCATAATCTCATGGTTTATGGGTTTGAGCCCTACACCGGACTCTGTACTGCCAGTGCGGAGCCTGCTTGGCATTCTTTTTCTTTCTTTCTTTCTTCTTTCCTTCTTTCTTTCTTTCTTTCTTTCTTTCTTTCTTTCTTCTTTCTTTTTTTCTTTCTCTCTTTCTCAAAATAAATAAATGAATAAACAAAATTAAATACTATTAGAGAAAGGGGGCTATGAATGCTAGATCTTCCCTTCTGTACAAAGATTTTTTTTTTTATTCTTAAGGTCCCTGAAGAAAAAGAAATGCACAAAAACCAGTCAATATAAATTTTCTTATTAGCTAGGTCTTTGACCCCACTCCCAGTACTCTATTAAGCTCTACTTTATCACACAGAATGGTTACTTTATCTGGCCTAGAGGCTGAAACCATTGTGGTTCAAACAAGAATGTTAGAATGTACCACTTCAATGAGACAAGAAGCTACCTTTGCTTTCACTAGACAAATAGAAGCAGAGAATTACCGAGGGCTTAAAGGAGACCCAGTGCCTACAGCTCAGCCCTGACCTGGTCAACACAACTTGTTCCTGGGCTTCTCCAGCAGGAGAGTTAGTATCTGGCCAGAGTGGGTATAAAGAAGGAAGAGAAACTCATCAGAGGAGAGAGAGAGAGAGAGAGTCTGGTTTGCTAGGAGCCCAGGGCTCTTACCATAGCTACTTAAGAGGGAAGAACAAAAAATCAATACAGCTGATAATCTTCCCTGGATTTTATCTGTTCTTCATTTATTCAACAACGATCAGATTTGTATTCCAGAAAGAAAACTCAGGTGGCAATGTGGAAGCTGACTAGTTTTAAAAGCATAGGTAAGTAATAATAGATATTTCTGTAAGAAATATTTCAAGTTTTCCATAATGTCCAAGTCTGGACACTTATGTCAAGGGGATTGTCTGTATTGCTTACCAGGTCAGAGTGTTACAGGCTGGTGTCTCTAGGTATCATTAGCCCCATAAAACCCCATGATCATATTGGAAAATTCTGCATAAATTACTGTGGGGTCATAATGTCACAGCTAATTTAGTACATTACAAAAGTTGGTGCAAAATCCATCAACAGTTACTGTAAATTTGACTTTGTAGAGAGCGTTAATATTTTTTGCCTCCCTTCCCCAGCTTTATTGAGGTATAATTGACAAAGTTGTAAGATGCTTAAAATGTACAATGTGATGATTTTATATACACACATATCATGAAAGGATTCCACCCATCAAGTTAATTAACACATCCATCAGGTCACATATTTACCTTTTTGTGTGTGAGAGAACATTTAGTTTCTAATCCCTTGGCAAATTTCAATTATTCAATACATTCTTTTCAAATATAATCAACATGCTATACATTAGATCCTCAGAACTTATTCATAAAGTTTATATCCTTAGACCAATCTCTCCCTATTTCCCTCACTCCACAGGTTCTGGCAACCACGGTTCTATTCTCTGAGGCTATGAATTAGATTTTACTTTTTTTGATCCCATATAAAAATGATACTGTGCAGTATTTGTTTTTCTATATCTTATTTCACTTAACATATTGCTAATTATACTTAGCATAACACCCTCCAGTTTCATCCATGTTGTTGCAAATAGCAGGATTTCCTTCTTTCTTAAGGCTAAATGACATTCCACTATGTATGTTATATCTTACTTTTTTTTATATACTCATCCATCCAGACACAGAGGTTGTTTCCATACCCTGGCTACTGTGAATAATGCTGCAATGAACATAAAAGTACAGATCACTCCTTGAGAGAATGGTTTTGTTTCTTTTGGATATATACCTATAAGTGGGACTGCTGGATGATATGGTATTTTTAATTTTTTTTTCTTTTTGACAAATCTCCATGCTATTTTCCATATTGGCTACACCAGTTTGCATTCCCACCACTAGTGTACAAGAGTTCCCTTTTCTTCATATCCTTAACAACACTTGCTATCTCTTGTCTTTTTGGAAATAGACATCCTAACAGATGTGAGGTAATATCTCATTATGATTTTTGATTTGCATTTCCCCATTAGTGATGTTGAGTATCTTTTCATGCACCTGTTGGTTACTTGCATGTCTTTTTTTTTTTTTTTTTTTTTTTTTTTAGAAAAATGTACACTTAGGTCTTTTGCCCATTTCTAAATTGGATTATTAGGATATTTGCTATTAAGTTGTATGAGCAACTTATACCTTGTATATTTTGGATATTAACCCCTTATTGGATTTGTGGCTTCCAAAGATTTTTCTCCCATTCCATAGTTTAGCTAGGTTCCCTAGGTTGTCTTTTTTTTTTTTTTTTTTTTAGTGATTTTATTTGCTGTGCAGGAGTTTGATATAGCCCCATTTGCTTATTTTCCCCTTTGTTGTTTTGTATTGATGTCAAATCCAAAAAATCATCATCAAACCAATGTCAAGGGGGTTACCCTGTAATTTTTATTCCAAGGGTTTTACAGTTTCAGCTCTTATGTTCAAGTCCTTAATCCATTTTAAGTTGATTTTTGTGTATTGAGTACAAGAAGGATACAACTTCATTCTTTTGCATGTGGCTGTCCATTGACCTCTGTGTCTGATTTTATGTTCATACTATTTTATTTATTTTTTAAAGTTTGTTTGTTTGTTTGTTTGTTTACAGAATGGGGAAGGGGCAGAGAGAGAGAGAGGAGAGAGAATCCCAAGGAGGCTCCACACCATCAGTGCAGAGCCTGATGAAGGGCTCAATTCCATGAACCGTGAGATCATGACATGAGCTGAAATCGAGAGTCAGATGCTTAACCAGCTGAACCACCCAGGCATCCCACTATGCTATTTTAATTACTATACCTTTGTAATATTGTTTGCAATCAAGGAACATGCTACCTCCAGCTTTGTTCTTCATTCTCAAGATTGCTTTACCTATTTGGGGTCTTTTGTGTTTCCACATAAATTTTAGGATTGTTTTTTTCTATTTCTGTTAAAAATACCATTGGCTATTGATAGAAATTACATTGAATCAATATATTTCTTTGGGTTATGTGGGCATTTTAACAATATAATTATTCCAATCCATGAGCATAGAATATCTTTCCATATATTTATGCCTTCTTCAATTTCTTTCATCATTTTATGGTTTTCAATGTACAGATCTTTCACTCCCTTGGTTAAACTTATTTTTTAGTGTTTTACTTATTTTGTTGCAATTATAAACAGTAAATGGGATTTTTTTGCTAGTGTATAGAAATTCAACTGATTTTTGTATATAGATTTTGTCTCCTGAAACTTTATGAATTTGTTTATTAGCTCTAAGGATTTTTTTGGTAGAGTTTTTAGATTTTCTATATATAATATCATGTCATCTACAAACAAGGACAATTTTACTATTTCTTTCTGATTTGGATCCCCCCCCCTTTTTTTTTTTTTTTTAATTTTTGTTTTCAATTGCTCTGGCTAGGACTTCCTAGAATAAACGTGGCAAGAGGAGGAATCCTTGTCTTCCTGATCTTAGAGAAAAAGCTTTTAGGTTTTCACTGTTGAGTATTTTAGCTGTGGTCTTATCATGTATGGTCTTTTTTTTATATTGAGGTACATTCTCTCTAAACTCAATCTATTGAAAGTTTTTTTTTTATCATGAATAGGTGTTGAATTTTGTCAAATATGTTTTCTATCTCTATTGAGATAATTATATGTTTTTTATCCTTCATTTTGCTAATGTTTTATATCACATTGGTTGATTTGTGGAACCATCGTGCACCCGTGGCATAAATCCCACTTAATTATGGTGTATTATCCTTGTAACATATTGTTGAATTTGGCTTGGTGATATAAAGTTGGTAAATTTTGTTTATGTGTTCATAAGGGATATTGGCCAGTAATTTGCTTTTCTTGTAATGTCCTTGTCTGATTTTGATATCAAGGTAATGCTGGACTCATAAAATGAGTATGCAAGTTTTCTTCACTCCTTTTTTATTTTTTGGAAGCATTTGAGAAGGAGCCTTATTAATTCTTTGAATATTTGATATAACTTACCAATGAATACATCTAATTCTGGATTTTTGTTTGTTGCAAGGTTTTGATTACTGATTCTATCTTCCTAATAATTCTGTTCAGATTTTCTATTTCTTCATGGTTCAGGGTTACCAACCTCATTTGATATGTGTACTTTCTTATTCTTGCTATGTGTAAGAGTTGCTCAGCTAGTTTTTCAATTTCTTTGAGATGAAATTGTTCTGGGTGTAGCTGTACATTGAGTGTGTCCTTGGGAGGAGAGAAATTCAGAAGACTCTTAAGTTTCCATCTTGGTTGACTCCATCTGAAAGCCTTAAAAATTTAATTGGCTATAATCTGATTTGTTCTTACTACTTAGCTAAATGTTGTCAGTTTGAGTGAGTTTGAAAATTAGAATAAAAATGTCCTTCTTAGTTGGCATCAGTGAAAAAACAAATCTAATATTTATTTGCCAAAGATCCAAAATATAATAAACATTTAGTATAAGAGATCGATAGAGTCTATTCCTAGATTCAATTTTATTTTATTTAATTGGCAATTCCTGCCAAGGTGGAGGGGAACCGTAGGTTTACTTCCTATTTAAAGGAAATATGTGATAGGTCTTCTGAATTATAAGGCTTACTTACCATTACTGCTTCAGCAGTGGGACTTACTGAGTTAGATTTGTGTTTACATGAAAATTTTATTTAGATATTTTAATTATTTCTTGGATAATGCAGACTTGTTTCAGCTCTAATTTCAAGTATTTGGGCTGCCTGTCAAATCACCTTACCATCTAATTTTAATGATCTCATTTTTTATTGACATTTCACTATCATCCGTAATATTCACTCTTTATAGGTATATGATCCAGTGTTTTTAAGTACTCACAAGTTGTGCAATCACCACTAATTCTAAAACATTTTAATTACCCAGAAAGTAACCTGTACCCATTTTCAGTCAGTACTCATTTGCCTCTCCTCCTAGTGCCAGGCAACCTCTAATCTATTCTTTATTTCTCTAGATTTGCCTATACTGCATGTTTCATATAAACGTGATTGTATAATATGTGGCCTGCTCTGTTTGGCTTCTTTTGCTCAGAATCACATTTTCAAGGTTCATCCATGTTTTAATGTGTAATAGTATCTCATTCGATTGTGTGTATGAATAATATTCTAGTGTATGGATATAAAGCCCATTTTGCTTATTCATTTATCAGTGAATGAGTATTTTTGGTTGTTTCTACTTTTGAGGTAATATTAATAATACTGCTATAAACATTTGTGTACCAGTTTCTGTGTAGACATACATTTTACATTCTCTTAGGTTTATACTTAAGAGTGAAATTAATGGGTCATATTTTAAATCCATGTTTAACTTTCCAAAAATTTCCAAACTGGTTTCCATAGTGACTGCACCATTTTCCAATCCCATCTACAGGGTTTGATGGTTCCAATTTATCCACATCTTCATCAGCACTTGTTATTATTCAGCCTTTTTATTATAATCATCCTAGTGATTGTGAAGTAGCATTTTATTGTAGTCTTCTCCAATGGGTAATGATGTTGAGTATTTTTTCATGTGCTTATTGGCCATTGGTCTATCTTCTTTAGAAATATGTCTATTCAAATCCAATATTTCTTGGCAAATTTAATCACATTTTATTAGATTTTAAAATATCCATAATAATATTACCACTCTAAATGCCTCCCAATACAGTTACCCTATGTGTACATACAAACATTTTTCCATTATTAAGCCACAAGATCTAGGGATAGTCAGTGGACAGAACTTGCAGTGAAAAACTGAGAAACTGGCACGTTGGTCACATTTATTCAAGAGCCTTTTATTTGTCAGAATTTTATTAACTTTATATGAAGTCAATTACAAGATCACCCCAGGAGGTGGTTGAATGTTAATGATGATCAATTAGAAAAACTAGAGTCAGAGTCAGTGAAGAAATTGTTTAAAAAATATTCAAAGATTTTAGCAAGTATCCAAATATCCACATAATCCATTAAAGAATTATCTTTTCCAGAAATGTTATAAATGGATTGTTTATTGGCTTTGCTACTCTCCTATCCTGATTCCCTTCTTCTAAAATAAACTTCTTGATGTACTATATAATGTGCATTGGATGACCTAAAACATAATGCTCACAGATAGATTACAAGTCCAGAGGTTAAGAAAACACAAAATTACCAAAGTGATATATTGTAATCACTTTTGGTTATCTTTTTATCCTTTGAGAGTTAGTTAAAAATAACACCTCAGGTATATTAAATGTCCTTCATATTGCCTAAATATCTGGAGATAAGAAGTGAAGTTGAGGGTCTTTGTGACACATTTCTGAATTTAGACTTCATAGGGTTGGTTCTACTGACATATTTTCATCTTCTGGTACTTGACTATGAGCACATAAAAATGACTTCCAGGGGCGCCTGGGTGGCTCAGTCAGTTGAGCGTCTGACTTCAGCTCAGGTCAGGATCTCACAGTTTGTGAGTTCGAGCCCTGCGTCGGGTTCTGTGCTGACAGCTCAGAGCCTGGAGCCTGTTTTGGATTCTGTGTCTTCCTCTCTCTGCCCCTTCCCTGCTCATGCTCTGTCTCTCTGTCTCTCTGTCTCTCAAAAATGAATAAATGTTAAAAAAATGTTAAAAAATGACTTCCATTAGAGGATAGAATCAATGCTCAAATTAGAATAACTCCAATAATGAGGTGAGTGAGCAAGGGCAGAATGGGGAAAACTTATACGAATAATTTGGTGAGACTTGTTTGGGAATATTTCTGCAATTGTAATCAGCGTCATATAACACAAGCTCCTGTTTCATAATGTGGACCCTACTTTGGAAAATGCTCAGTCTTAACCACTGATCCTCCTTGATGTGAAGAAATAGCAGAAAGATTCCTACTGAAATGTTCTATTGTAATATGCAATAAAACAATCAAATACTCATTAATGTTTGACCTGCTGATTATCTTATAGCCCATCAAATCTCATTCTTCTCCACAAAAAAATTGCTTTTATCCTGAATAATTAAAATTTTAAGATTCTTTCTCTCTCTCTCTCTTTTTCCAATTGTGTTAAAACAGTACATCTTTTAAATCTACATGAGCAAAGACAGGCTGTTACAGAGTGAATATTCTTTGGTTAGCACAGAGATGTGCAAGTATTTTGTGAAAGCCAATTAAAAGAAGATAAAGTAGGAAGATACTTTTTAAATTATGTCATTGAATTAAAATAGAATAGAAATGAGGCCTAGATGTTTAGATAGCACAATTGATTTTAGTATCTTTTAGCTCTATCATTTTTCCCACAGTTCCCTCTTTCCCACTGTCCTCTTCTGCTATATGATTTTAATTAGTTTTATGTATATATGTGCATACGTATATGTGTGCTTTGCCACAATAGAAGCAATAGCTACAACTCACGTCCTGAGACTAGGATTATAGTAAACATTCACACTGTTATTTATCTTGAAACATCAGATTTCTCAGGTTTTGCAGTTTAAAGCCAAAAGTCCTCCTCACCTTACTGTAGTGTAGGATTTTGAAAATAAATCTCAGTGCTATCAGTTCAGTAAGTTAAATAAAGATTGTTACAAGTTTTATTTGACCTTGCAGAGGTTAGTTTGTCTTTCTGGTATTTTGTTACTTCATCCATAATATTAGAAAATGCAAAGGAATCTAGACAAGGTAAAGAACTGGTCTCTTCTTTATCTAAAATCTGTCAATAAATGATTCTATTTACTTTCTTGGTGTTGCTAAGCAGGAAAGTCTGTCACTTAACAAACCTCTCTTAGCTGGCATGAGGCCAAGGTAATTTTGAAAATCATCAGAGTAAGGTCACAGAAAATTAGAATTTCATTGAATAGAATAGAATATCATTCAAGCCATTTGCTTTGAATGATAGATTATAAAGTACACGAGTAGGAAGCAATATAATAAGTTTATATGCTGGTGAACCCTAAGTTTTGAATTACTTTAGAAAAAAAATCCTAAATATCATGGCAATAAATAATTTAGTTGACATTTGTGACACAAAAAATGGTTTATTTAAATCAGTTTTTTTAATTGCCTGTAAATGCAAAAGTTTTGTTTCCATGACTCCAAAAAGTCTGAGTGAATATCTTGTATGGACACATTTTATTTTGCTTTTTTTATGTAGATCTATCATACTACAGGGGAAATAATTTTTCCATTTCATATGGCAGAAAATATAGCCAATAAGGATTCTCATTTCAATAATGATAACACTAAAACACATTTGAAAAAAGAAAACATTTAACCTCTTTCAGCAATAAGGATTAGAAAATTATAAATAAAACAACACTTTGGCACAATTCAGCTATTAATTATTCTCTAGACTATTAAGAATTGATGACAGAGTATAAGAAAGTCTTACCTTTATAATGTCAAAAGTTCATACATGTTGTTCACCTTAGTTTTTCTTGCTTTCTATACATCTTGGAAACCTGCCAAAAGAGAGGTCACACTATATACTGCATTCTCCAAAGTTCTATTAGTGCAAGTTAACTTTATGTAATCATGAAAATCATTTTAGCAAATTAAAAATAAATGGCAATTGTATCCCCTTGATAAACAGAAATGTTTAAATATCATATAGCAGAAATTATATTAATGATGCGTTATTAAAAGCTTTTCCCAGAAGACAATAATGGCTATTATAAACACTATTTTTCAATACCTTACTGGAGACCTAGTGATTACTAGAAAAGAAAAGAAAAGGTACAAACATAGAAAAAGAAAAAAAAAGTTGTCACTATTTGCAGAGGGCATTATTTTGAATTGCAGACGTCTAAAAATTCAAAAATCTAAGTATTATAACTGATAAATAAATGTAGTAATTTTGCTAGACATGAAGTTAATTGTGTTGAAATAGAGTGGCAACATTTTTTTTTAATTTTAAAAATGATACTATTTACAATAGCATAAAGAATACTTAGCACTACACCTAACAAAGGATATGCAAGACTTTTACTAAAAACTACACAATATTGTAGTGAAAAAAATTAATAAATATAAGGAAATGCCATGTTCATGGATTAGACGACACAGTGTATAGACATGTTTGAGTCCTAGCTACGAGGGAGGCTGAGTTTCCTGGCTTCTACCTTGATGATGCAGGAATCTGAAGCTTAAAAATTTGCCAAACCAAAAAAAAAAAAAAAAGAAGACTTTTGGTCAGAAAAACCACAAATGTCTATTACAACATTTATCTCCAAAGTTAAGCTATTGGAGTTGGAAGTTTTTATTTTAATATCAGTAGAAGTAGTTTTAAAAATGTTTTAGTAATGGAGGAAGGGCCAAGATGGCAGAACAGCATGAAAGGTTTTTTTTGCATCACTCATCCCTGAAGTACACCCAGATCAACACTAAACCATCCTTCATACCTAGAAAACTGATTTGAGGATTAACACAAAATCCTGCAAAACCTGAACCACAGAACACAGCAGGTACACAGCACAGAGAGGTGAGCTGGGGGAGAGAAGCCATGGAGGGCAGGGAGCTGTTTTTGCTTGCGGAGACAGGATGGAGATGGCGTGGAGAGTGTGGGAAAGCATCCCTCCCCGGCCCCCGCCTGAAAGCAGCTGGAGGGAAGGGACTGAACAAAAAAAAGGAGAAAGGAGAGGGTTTAAGTTCCATTAAGACTCTATAAACAGGGGGAACACAGAGTCTGAAACTCTGCAGCTCGATACCTGGCAGTGCTCTGGTGGGAAGAACAAATCCCGAGGAGCATAGAGCGAGCGAGGTCCTCGGGGTCCTGGGGTCCTCAGGCCACCCAGGGGGAACGGAACACCACAAGTCTCCCCAACTGCTTAGTTTACAGACTATAAATGTTTTATAGTTTGGCTTCTAGGGGAAACCTATGTAATTTCAATCAACAAAGACTAGAAAGGACCAGAAAACACCATCAGAAACTCCAACTCTATAGGCAATATAATGGCAGAAATTCATATCTTTCAGTACTCACTCTAAATGTCAATGGACTAAATGCTCCAATCAAAAGACACAGGGTAACAGAATGTATAAGAAAACAAGATCCATCTATATGCTGTTTACAAAAGACCTACTTTAGACCTGAAGACACCTTCAGACTGAAAGTAAGAGGATAGAGAACTATCTATCATGCTAATGGTTGCCAGAAGAAAGCTGGAGTAGCCATACTTATATCAGACAATCTAGACTTTAAAATAAAGACTATAACAAGAGATGAAGAAAGGCATTATATCATAATTAAGAAGTCTATCCACCAAGAAGACCTAACAATTATAAACATTTATGCTCCAAATGTGAAAGCACCCAAATATATAAATCAATTAATCACAAACATAAACTCATAAATGACACAATGTATAGAAATGTCAGTTTCCCAAAAACTGATGTATGGATCAAATATGTAATGTCAATAAGAAACCCCAAATCCCCCAAATTAGTTTTAGTGGGGGGGGGGTGATTAATAGCTGATTCTAAATTTATATGGAAACACAAGCAGTAAAGAATTACAAGATAATTTTGAGGACAAACAAATTTGAAGATTTGTATTAATGGATATCAATACATATTACAAAGCTGTAATAATAATATTGTATTGGTACAAGAATGGATAAATTGACAAAAGATAGAGAGTCCAGACCATACACATATGGTCACCTAGTTTATTGCAAAGGTGACACTGAGGTATAGTTGGGAAAAGATGATTTTCCTCAGTAAATAGCACTGGAACAATTCAATACTTCATGCCAACACAAATATTAATATATGATAGATAAAGATATAAATATAAAAATAAAGCTTTTAGAAGAACACAAAGAAAAATTTATTGATGAACTGAGATAAACTGATACAAAAATAGGTAGGCTAAAAAAATTGACAGTTTTGAGAGAGTGAGAAGGAAGGCATGGGCATGAGATAAGTATAATGTACACCTATGTGTCAAAGGTTTATGTAATATATAAAATATACATAATATATAATATATATTAACATATAATATTAATTGTTATAATATTAATTGTTTTTATATAATATAATAATGTAATAATATATATTATATTACATATATAATATATAAAACAAAACAATAGTAAAATGACAAACATTTTCAATAGGGAAATGAACAAAGAAAGACTTGAAATGCATTTTATAAAAATCTTCTTATCTTATAAGAGAAGATAGCCAAATGGAAAGATGGTAAATATTTAGGCCATAAAAGAAATGCAGATTAAAGTCAAAATGTGTTACCACTACCTAACTTGCCAGCACGGATTAATTTTTAAAAATTAATAGTAAATTTTAGCCAGGTTATGAACAACTTGAAATCTTGTACCCTGTTGATTTGCAGTTTAAGCCTGTATAAACATTTTGGAAATACTATTTGATATTTTATAATCCAACAATTCCATACCTAGGTATTTAGCCAACGGAAATGCTTATTTATGTTTATTTTTTAAATGTACATGAATACTTATAACAGCCTAGTTTACTGGAATATCCATTAACATTGTTAATGTCCATGTCTGTTCATGTAGTGAATACTATACAGCCATGAAAATGAAAAATCTCAATTAGATACATAAACATAGATTGTTCTCATAAACAAAATGTGGAGCAAAAGAAGCCAGGTGTAAGAGAATGTATTATTTCACTTATAGAACAGGCTAACCTTACCTGTGTTGGAAGTCAAGGTACCTTTTAATCTTATACAATATTGTGAATAGAAGGGGGAATGAAGGGAATGTCTCGGTGCTTGTAATTTTAGATGTCTTAATATATATGGTGATTTTATATGTATATTTAGCTTATGAAATATTAATTGCATTTCATAATTCTCATTTTTCTATTTTCCTCTATTATACTTCAGTAGAAGTATAGAATATAAAGTGATCTGGCTGTCACAATAATCCATATCTTTATCCATTTAATCTTTATTTTTTGAATTATTTATTTAGAATAAATTACTGACAGTGAATTTCTACATGAAAGATATAAAATGAAACTTTGCAGTTCTCATTATAATATTGTCAGAATATTCTCCACAAAGAAAGCCATGTTTCTTTTCTTTTTTTAATTTTTTAATGTTTATTTATTTTTGAGAGAGAGAGAGAGACAGAGATAGAATGTGAGTGGGGGAGGGGCAGAGAGAGAGAGGGAGACACAGAATCTGAAGCCGGTTCCAGGCTCCGAGCGGTCAGCCCAGAGCTCGATGTGGGGCTCGAACTCACGAACCCTGAGATCATGACCTGAGTCAAAGTCGGATGCTCAACTGGCTGAGTCACCCAGGTGCTGCTCCCTATTATATTTATACATGGGAAAAAAAAGACAATATGATGGTATCCCTATAGCCTTAACTGTGTTTGAGTTTATCACATTTTTTTTTTGTTATTAAAAGGAAGCTGTTAGTATTTTAAACATTTTGTTTCATTTGGCTTTAAATATCGACTTCCTATTTGTTTCTCTTTTGACCATATCTATTCATAGTCTTTTGCCATAGATAAGCTAGGAATTTAGCTCTGTGTTTAAATTTCAGTCTGCAAAAATATCCCTGCCCTCATCTTCAAACAGAAGGTGTATACTGTGCCACACAGTTACCAGATAGTCATAAGCTGGGAAAGCAATCTAATACAGATTCTGTGCTGTGTAATTATTAGTCCCAACCTGCTGAGTCAGAGTTCATTAGAGAAAACATTAGGGGGCTGTATGTCTCTCACCGATTGTATGAGCAACATCAGTGAACTTTAATGGGATTTGCATGCACACAGTCAGGAGAGTTCCAATAGGCAAACTTAAAAATAACCATTTTCTAACCGCAGTGATACAGTGCAGATTTTCCGGTCATATGGAACTCTTGGGAACTAGATTCATTTAGCCTTTGCCTTCATTTAGCACAGAATACCCACAGGAAATCTTTATGGCACTTTAAGTGTGTTTGCTATCGTGTGTTACTGCTTACCCAAACACAGAGTTATGCTTGCATGCTCAATTTTTTAGGCCATAGTATTTTACCGTTGTCATCATCAAACTCTGGCTTTATGTGATTGCTTGGATAGGGGAAAAATTGTATTTATAATTGAAGTAAGTCTCAGTTTTGTCTGAGACCTTTTTGTTTTATCAGAAGTTTTTATAAAAAAAAACTTATAATTAGAAGTTTTATATTAAAAAAAAAGCATAGCCCTCTTTTCTTAGTAATGTGTTTTTCCACACATCTAAGGCTGGATCTCTGGAGTTCACTAAGGAGCTGACCTATAAAGTCTGGGCCTCTAAAGCCATTAGGCTTATTAGTGGCAAGTTGTCTTCCTAATTTTCAGTGAGATAGTGTCCATGAAAACCATGATTGCCATGTCCCTTCTCATATACTCCAGCAGCTCACTCTAGCACATTACATAACAAGCGTCCTTCTATCACTTACACAAAAACAAAATGGTCTCTATATTGCTTTATCCAGAGTTTTAAGAAGCACAAGTCAACCTTTTAGGGAAATAGAACTAATAGTGTTGCATGTTTAAATTTTTGGTATGAATTCGTAAACCCACTCTGTAAGCATCCCAGTATTAACAGTGTATCCACATTAGGCACTCACTACAGACTACAGAGCAGTCAATGGTTCTCAAACATTTTAGTGCGCATCTGATCACCTGGAGGGTTTGTTAGAACATAGATTGCTGCTTCTCCCCCCTAAAGTTTCTGATTCATTAAGTCTGCCTGAGACTTACCACTTCTAACAAGTTCCCTGGTGAAGGTGAAGCCATTGGTCTTTAGATCTCACTTTGAGAATTACTGATGAAGACAAAAGCAGTATCCCAGATACAACTTTACTCCTTCTCCTCCATTCTACAAACCCTATTGGAGGGCACATTTTTGAGTGTGATGTTATTTTAAGAATAATCTTATGTCTGCTTATTTACAAAATAAATCATTTAACAAGTATATTTTATTAGTAATACATTTTGACACATTCCAAGTGTACTTGAACATGGCAGTTGAAACTGGCTTCTGGAATGACTCCCAGGGGAACAGACTCCAGTTACTGCTCTGCTGCTAACCCTTGCCTCTGCCTTCCTCCAATGTCTGTCTTCTCTAGCCCCACCTCTCACTTCGGTTACTGACCCTTGCTCTTCTACCTCACATATTCTCCGTATGCAGAATGTTTCAAAGTTTTACTGTGCCTTCTGCATATTCCAGCACCTTCCCTGCAGTTTCTCCACTGGGTCAAGCCCAAACAGTGTACAGATTGTTTTTGATACATTCATGTGCTAGTAACCAAAGACCCTCCCACCCTCCCCACCACATACAACCACTATTTTCTCAAACAGCTCCTTTGTCCTTTGATGAGTGGAAATCTCTGAGTAATTGTATTCTAGCAAAAGCTAGAAGTCCCCTTGCCACAGTCTCTGCGAGTCTTTTCACGAATGAACTTGATGAGGCATTCTGGAGCTGACACAGGAAGCAGACTTATCTTTCCTATGCATCCCACCGGAAATGCTCTTTAGCACAGCACAGCGTGACGTATAGCCTCTGAGGCTTCCTGGGCAGGGCATGGACTTAGGCTTCTCCAGGAAACCAGAGAGACGCTCATCCTCCCATTTGGAAGGATCTCAATTCAGCGTAAATAGCGGAGTACAGAGAGACTCCATTCCACCCTTCTCAGAGGTGCCTGCCCTAGAGTTTAGAACATAGGTCAAGCATGCATCATAGTTCCCAGTGTAGATAGTAGATTTAAGCTCTAATGATGATTCTGAATTACGAGTATAATTAATAAAACAAATTCATGCAAAGGGTGATTGTATGTCAGCTACTTGCTGTGGTAAATAAGAGAGGCTAAGGCATACCATCTGAATGCTATTCTGTTTTCTTTCACAAACTTGTCTTAATTTTTGTACGTTAAGTTAGTTTCAAACTACACTAAAAACATTTGAGCTCACAGAAGGTTGCCTCTAGTTTTAATCTACTTTAATTATTGTGTATTGTTTCCTTTAAAGTCGTGCAGCTTTATTTACATTTAATGGAATTTACCTTTAACTCAATTCAGGAAAGCTTCCAATGAAAACCTGCTGTTCCCTTAGCCTTGAGTGACCTTGTCTCTTCTACCCCTCTCCCCATCCCTTCTCTGTCCATGGAATTTCTCATGGAATTTTGAGGCACAACTTAGGCTCCTACCCCTATTATTTTTTTCATCCTCATATCCTTTGTCTTCTAATGGAAGCTTTTATAGCACTTGGCCTTGATTAAGTCATTTTTTTATTCTCTATTGGTGCCTAAGGAAGTACTTTGCCTATAGAGGTGATATATATTTTCTGTTACTAAAAATCATCAACCCAGGGGTGCCTGGGTGCTCAGTCAGTTAAGCGTCTTGACTTCATTTCGGCTCAGGCCATTAGGCCATGATCTCATGGTTCATGACTTCCAGCCTTGCATGGGACTCTGTGCTGATAGTGTAGAGCCTGGTTGGGACTCACTCTCTTGCTCTCTCTCTCTCCCCCCTCTCTCTGCCCCTCCATGCTCACATGTGCACATGCTCTCTCCCTCCCTTTCTCTCTCTCAAAATAAATAAATTAAAAAAATAATCAATTCATTAAGCAGTTATTGAGTACTAACTTTGTGTCAGGCCCTATGGAAGAGCCTGGCATTACAGGGAAGAATAATACATGGTTTCTCTCTTAGAGGAACTCACAGCCTAAGGGAAGATGTATGCAACTCAAAAAGCATAAAGCATTACAACAATTTCATAATAAATGTACTTCCAGAGTGCTTTGAGACAGCTCTACAAATGGTATAATTCTTTAATTATAAGGAATCAGGGAAGACTTTGCATAGGACGTGACAAATAAACTAAGTGTTAGAATAGGAAAATCACTGGAGAGGAGGAGGAGACAGGAGTTTTCATCCAGAGTTACCAGCATGCAAAAATCACAGTTGCAAGTCCACGTGATGTGCTAGGGTTACAGTAAGTAGTTTCTCTGCTGGCCAGTGCCATACACTGAGGGCTGAGGCTGAGAAGAATTGCAGGGTATGTATCAAATACTTTTGCCTTTCTACAGGTGCAGTCTTCCTTAATGGATGTACACAAGATAGGAATTAATGAGTGGAAAACAACACACTTACCTGTCAGGAAAGTACTCCTTAATTCCTCCTAAATCTCATCCTTGAAAACAGAGACAAATCAATCAGGTTAGTTGAGATTCAAGGCAGTAGTCATATCTTCTAGAAGCATGACATCACTTCTCATTTTCATTTATACAATGGGCACTTATTGTGGATCAGCAAATTGCATGGTTCTGGGCTGATTACTATTGAAGGTACAAACATAATTCAGTCAGTATAGTAGAGGAAAAGTGCAGACACAAGTAGTGGTAAACATAGTTTCTTGAACGTAGGAAAGGCATAGTGTGGGAGTGTAGAGCAGAACATGATGAGTCACAGCAGGGGCAATAAGGGAGTGCTTCAAGAGAAAAGCAGCAACTTTAGCGAATTTTATAAGCAGAGTAGCACTGAAATAGGGAAAGAGAATCTTAGCCAGAGAAACTGGAATAGTCAGTGGGTTGTAAACATGTGTAAGTTCAATACTCCAGAAGGCCCATCTTGATGTGGGAGCTTCCTGCCTTACCCTTCAGAGCTATATACACTAGTAAAAACAGAATAATATCAGCCACTGACTAATTGTGAAACATCTGGACACCAAGGAAACGAAGCACCTAAAAAAAAGATCAAATTCAATATGGGTTCATACACAATGTCATTCAACCAAAACTCAGACATTAAATAAGTAGCTTATTTAATTTTTTAAAATGTTTATTTAGTTTTAAGAGAGAGAGAGAGAGAGAGAGAGAGATAGCTGGGGGAGGGGCAGAGAGAGGGAGACACAGAATCTGAAGCAGGCTCCAGGCTCCAAGCTGTCAGCACAGAGCCTGACGCAGGACTGGAACTCAAAAGTTGTGAGATCATGACCTAAGCCAAAGTTAGACGCCCAACTGACTGAGCCACCCAGGCACACCCCAAATAAGCAGCTTATTTAAAAAGAAACAATTACTGTGAACTTTTTTAAAGCAGCATGCAAATTGTTCTCTGCTGCTGCCAATAAGACATAAGCTATTAAAATAAATTATGTAGATTTATCTTAATAATAATAAATGAGGACATCATTTTAATGGAGTGCAAGATGCTTCCATAACTGGCCGCATCAGCATCTTTAGCGTTCCAGAGAAGCCATCCCTGGCTAAGCCTTGTTTAGGATGTTATTTATTTATGGTCAAGCTTCCTTAGATTTGGAAGCACTGAGGCAATATGCTGACAGGTCGCATCAACAGAACACACTGAGTAAGCTGACCTTTGATATTCCTTGGAGTGAGAAATATTTATGAGGTTAAATTTTCTCTGAGAGTGTGAAGCCTAGAGGAGAACTGTTACTCAGGCCCTGACACTCAGTAGAAAGAGCAAACACATGGAATTTGGAGTCAGAAGGTCTGAAATCAAGTTGTAGTTCTATCACTTACAAGGCACTTTGTTGCTTGACTTTGACAAAGGCACTCCATCTCTCTGAGGCCCCATTTCTCCCTTCCAGTACAGGGATGACTAACATCTGCATTATCAACAGGTTTGCTGTGAGGATCATGAGTAAAATAAATAAATAAAAGTGTTTCATATAATGTATATAATTGTCAGTTCATGTTATTATTTTGCAATCTCAGTAAAAGGAAGTGAGCTATAACCAGGTTGGAATAAATCAGGGATTTTCTTTTCTTCCTGCGTGTTAACATTACCTGCCCAGAGGTCTCATGAGATTTTGCTTGCTTATACTCACATTTCCTTTTTTTTTTTCCTCCTAGGATTTCTTCTAAAGAAAAGCCATTTAAAGTGACAGTTTCTCACTCTTAAAACTTTTGCTATTTCCTCAAACTGCAAGGCTTCTCCCATTACCCCATCTGGTATTTGATGTAAAATATACACCCCTGTGATGTGGTAATTGTCTCCAGGATAATTGTGGTCTCACAATTGTAATTAGTTCTTTTTACACAGTTTCTTCCTGCCATGGATAGTATTTTTCTGACTAAATGATAATATGGGATTGTCTGTATCAGAGCAACAGTTCATTCTTTCCAAGAACATACATTTCAGAAGCCAGGAGAAAGTCTGTCTTCTGTAAAGGGTGGCAGGCTCTCTTACCACCCTATTGTTACACCTTTGTGGAATTAATGTACCCAGATACATGATGAGGGAGACTGTTCTGAAGTAAAAAGCAATTAAGATTCCAAACCATTCTTTTATTTTACCTATAAAGGAAAAACACAAGCTGAATATAAATTATCCAAATATAAACGCAGAGATGATTAGAATTATGAATTTAGCATGTCTGAATATAAGATTTTTTAAATTTAGAAATGACATATAATCTTTATATGCGATAGGTCTTTGTGTAACACTTAACTTATAATGTATTTTAAATCCATTGTTTGTTAGATACATCATAAAAAGGAGAAGATTCCGGCAATAAGCATGATAAAATCTTAGCCTTGAGATGGGAAAGAAAATGATGTGGGAGGCACTTTTCCAGACACAGTGAGAAACTCACCTCCCAACGATAGCTCAACAGAGCCAAGGTAAGGCAAAAAGGCACTGACAAACAAAATCGCAATATGTTAAAACAAGTGGTGTTGAGATACAGACAGGTTGCTGGAAGAATAAGAAATTGTAAATGAAGATTCTGGCAATGGAAATGGACAGGATTAAATATATTAAAAAGAAACTGGGAAAGTGAAACTGGCAAAATTGAGTAAATGTTTTTAAATGGAGGTAAGGAGTTAAAAGAATAAATAGTAAAGGATAATTTCCAGGCTTTGAGTTTGGAGTAGTAGGTAGTATCAATAATTCATAAAGGGACTATGGTGGAAATGGGTTTTCAAGGAAGGATAAGAGTATATTGATAATTTGAAAATTCTGAAATGGTTATGTCTTTGGGGGTATTCAGGTAGATATATCCAAAAGGCAGTTAAGGTATATGTATGCAGAGCTTGGGGGAATGCTAGGCCTAAATTAACAGATTCAGAAGTCATTTATACATAGACCTAATTATTCCTATGTAAAGGAAGAGAAGTGAGAAGAGTGTAGAAAATGGAAAATACATCTGAATGATACTAAGGGCAGAGAGAGGAAGACAATTTAGTGACAGAATCTTGGGGGGGAAAAGTTAAGAAACAAATTGTGAAAGAAGGGATGTTACTGACTGAACGGAAGCATCAGTTTTAGGAGAGAAAAACTGGTCAGTAGTGTCTAGTACTACCAATGTAGACAAGGGTTTTAAGGGAGTCACTAAATGTAGCACCTGGGATGCCATTTTTGACATAATGAAAGCTCTTTGTTTCAATGGGGTAGTTTTAGTTGAAGCTACCAGTGGCCTGTTGAATGGTGGGAGAAAAAATTATTAAAACCACAAAATATAGACAACGCTGGTAAGAGAAAGCGAGAAAAGATGATGGTTATATGGGGAGCAACATGCAGGTTCAGAAAGGGTTATGAATTTTTGGCCTGAGGAAGGAAAAATCTTGAGGATTAGTATAGCCAAAGGGAAATAAACCAACAGAGAATGGGCTTAGAGGTAAAGGAAAGGAAGGAGATAACAGAGCGCCGTAATATCAAGACAAGTTGGCATTCAAGAATCGGTGTTTAAAATTCACTTTTAATACAAAGAGAAGCACTGCTTCCTTGGAGATTAGAGTGAAGGGGATAAAGTTGGGGTCCAGTGTAGATACATTCAAGGAAGTTGGATGGGAAACCAAGGCAGTCCAAATATGTTTACTCATACTCAGACAGTTACATGAAAGAGAAGATTTTGCTTATGCTTGCCTGTACAAGTGCATACAATTGGCTTTTGGAGTAAAATATGTGCAAACTATGGTTGATCACATTAAGAAAAAAAAAAAAAAAAAAAGAATGGCCTTATTTACCATATCCATTAAAGTTATCTGGGAATTCTCTCTAAAGTACCTTCCTACCCCTGCATCTATCATTCTGGACCTGACTTAAGCAAGTCACAAAATTATGACTTGTCTTCTATTTTTTTCCCCTAAGACTTTATGGAATTGCTCTCCTTAACAAATAAAATACATCGAGTAAAAAATCCAATAGTTTCTGATTTAGAAGACCTCTCTAGCACATTAAAATGATATTGGCAGATAACTTTCTAGAGATAAATCTTAACATTTTAAAGAGGAGTAGAGATACATTTGTTTTCATATCGAGAAGAATGGCCCTTCAGAGAGGCCTATTGATTTCACAGAAATTTCAAAAAGAGTAATGGCTGACTACAAATAGCAGTGGGGGTGAGAAATGATACTGCTGTATCTCCTTAGTAAACATAAGAAATTAGATTAGGCAATTAAAGCCAAATGGACCTGATTCTTGCATTCCTGAAGTAGAAACACCCTCTGCAATATATTCAGGGCTGAGATTGTACCATGGGCATTTCTTTTTTTTTTTTTTTTTTTTTTTAAAGGCTGCTCCTTTTTTTAAGTTGTTTTTTTCAACGTTTATTTATTTTTGGGACAGAGAGAGACAGAGCATGAACGGGAGAGGGGCAGAGAGAGAGGGAGACTCAGAATCGGAAACAGACTCTAGGCTCTGAGCCATCAGCCCAGAGCCCGACGCGGGGCTCGAACTCACGGACCGCGAGATCGTGACCTGGCTGAAGTCGGACGCTTAACCGACTGCGCCACCCAGGCGCCCCCATGGGCATTTCTTAAAGTTCCAGAACCTAGAACAGTGTTTGATATAGGAATGGAATAAATAAAGTGTGGAAAACAGACAGAAGCAAGGAAGTAATCTGCATTGAAGGTGCTGAGATATATAAAATAATAATAAAAGAAAATCTGTAAAAGAAGTTGAGTAAACAGTGAGAGAGAGAGTAAGAATGTTTGCCTCAATACATGTGAAATATACAGACAAGGTTACCTCTGGAGAAACCACGTCTGAAAATTATATACAGTCCTGGATGCCAAAGTACAGAGGAGATGCTGAAAAACTGTGAGCAGAGGAAGAATAGAGTCTAGAAATCATACATTAAGAGTATCTGTATATTTATTCTCCTTATCCCCACAAAATGACCCACTTTCACTCTATAGGCAATCTTGTTTAGTATGCATCTTTTTTTGTTGTTGTTCTCAAAAAGCATATGTTAGGTGGTGTTATATACAATTCTGTTCCTAACAATGTTTCCTAACATTGATTTCTTATGCTATGTGTAGACCTAACTTTAGCTCTTAACTGCTGCATAATAATATGCCATGGTGGATATCTACCATGCTGTACTTCTCTGGTCCCTGAATTGCCTCAAATCTCCATCCTCTGCACCACCACCAAAGATAAAACCATGAATAGTATTTTTGTATGTGTCCCTTTATGGACCTATGTAAGAATTTATTTGGGCTGTATACCCAAGAACAAAATTGCCATGTCTAAGGGTATGTCCATCCTTAATTTGCCTAAATCGTGCAGGATTCCTCACGTGCAGTAGCAGATTAGCTACTCTAATCTCCAATCCCACCTAGTAAATGAAGGATCTTATGTCCCCAATAATACTGACATTATCCAACATTCTAAATTCTATTAGTCCAATAGGGGAAAATGGATTTTAATTCTAGTTTTAATTTGCAAGTTTCTAGTTTTTATTGATTTTGAGCATCAATTCTCATGCTTTTTAGTTTTTGTTTCTTTATCTATAAACTGCCAGTTTATATCCTTTGCAATTTCCCCATTGGAGTTGCACTGCTTTTTATGCATAATTGCAGGACTGCCTAGCCATATTTGAACATCAAAATATTTTCTCTCATTTTGTCATCTCTATACCAATTTTTATTTTTTGTGTGATTTTCTTTAATTAAAAAATAATAACTTATAATTGACTTACAACTTTATATTAGTTTCATATGAAGAAGATAATGATTAAATATTTGTATATATTGCACGATGATTACCACACTATGTCTGGTTAACATCCATCACAATACAGTAAGAATTTTTTTCTTGTGATGAGAACTTTTAATATTTATTCTCTTAGCAACTTTTAAATATGCAATAAAGTATTATAAACAATAATTTCCATTCTCTACCTTACATTTCCAAGACTTATTTATTTTATAACTGGAAGTTTGTACCTTAGATCTCTTTCACTCATTTTGCCCCTTACCACCCTCACCCCTGCCTCTGGCATCCACCAACCTATTTCTGTATGTATGAACTTGGTGTTTTTTGTTTTGTCTTGTTTTTTAAACTCCACATGTAAGAGAGATCACACAGTATTTGTTTTCTCTGTCTGATTTATTTCACTTAGCATAATGCCCTCAAGGTCCACCTATGTTGTTGGAAATGGCAAGATTTCAATCTTTTTTTTATGGCTCATTTGAGTCTTAAAGAGAACAGGGGAAAAGTTAGGAATATTTATAACTATCTGAAGAAGTTTAAAAAAAAAAGAAAAGGAAGCAGACTGATTGTCCCTAATTATGGAAATAGAATGCCAAATTCCAGTTTATTCATATGTATGAAGCACATCAATATACCCAAACATGAATAAGTCTCAAATATAATATGAAGTGAAAATAATCAAATTGCCTTTCATTTAAGCATAGTATCATAAATGTAAATTATTTAAATGCATAACTTAGTGTTTAGAACTTTATGTTTTAGAAATAAACTGTTAGCAAAATTCCTACAAATAGTG
Source organism: Puma concolor (assembly GCF_028749965.1). Taxonomy (NCBI): domain Eukaryota; kingdom Metazoa; phylum Chordata; class Mammalia; order Carnivora; family Felidae; genus Puma; species Puma concolor. The sequence goes on along the minus strand of NC_141675.1, from coordinate 83,079,299 downwards.
GAAAAGTCTTAAAAACAAAACAAAAGGATAGGGAATATTTATGTCATCCAGATGACGAAGTAGAAGATCCCACCCTCCATTCCCCACAAAGGAAACAGTTTGGCAAGAGTTCGGAAGTACTGGATACACAATATAAAAAATATATATATGTAAAATTTTTCACATGTAAATGTGACATCAAAAACGTAAAATGTGTGAGAAGGAGTAAAAGGGTAGAGTTTTTATATACAATGAAAGTTGTTATTAGCTTAAAATAAACTGTTATATCAGTAGGTGTTTCAAGTAAGCCTCAGGGTAACCACAAGGAAAAACTTATAGTAAATACATATAAGATAAAGAGAAAGGAATCAAAGTATTCTACTATGGAAAATAATCATTTTGGAAAGGAAGACAGCAAGAGAAGAATAAAGGAATAAAGGAACTACAAAATAGCTAGAAAACAGTAATAAGATGGCAGCAGTAAGTTCTTACCTATCAATAATTACCCTAAATGTAAATTGATTAAGTTTTCTTATCAAAAGGCGTAGAGTGACTGAAAGGTTAAAAAACAGGACCCAACTATATTATACCTGCATGATATTTACTCTGCCTTCAAGTACACACATAGGATCAAAGTGTAGGAGTGTAAAAAGGTATTCCATACAAATGGAAACCAAAAGAGGGCAGGAGCAGTTATACTTACATCAGACAAAATAGACTTTAATTAAAAACAAATGTTAAAGAGGAGCACCTAGGTGGCTCAGTCAGTTAAGCATCTGACTTCAGTTTATGTCGTGACCTCATGGTCCGTGGGTTCGAGCCCCATGTTGGGCTCTGTGCTGACGGACAGCTCAGAGCCTGAAGCCTACTTCGAATTCTGTGTCTCCCTCTCTCTCTCTGCCCCTTCCCTGCTTGTGCTCTGTCTGTCTGTCTCTCTCTCCCAAAAATAAATAAACACTAAAAAAATTTTTTAAATGTTAAAGAGACAAAGAACATCACATATTATTAAAGGGGGTAGATAATTAAGAGAATATAACTGTTGTAAATATACATGTACCCAACCTTGTGGCAAAGTATATTAAGAAATGCTAAAAGATCTGAAGAGAGAGTAATAGACAACAATACAATAATAGCAGAGGACTTTAATACTCCACTTTCAACAATGGATAGATCATTCAGACAGAAAATCAATAAGGAAACACTAGACTTGAACTATACTTTAGACTAAATGGATCTAACAGATATATACAGAACATTATAACCAATAGCAACAGAATACATATATTTCTCAAGTGCCCATAGAACATTCTCCAAGATAGATGAGATTTTAGGTCACAACACAAGTCTTAATAAATATAAAAAGACAGAAATCATACCAAATACTTTTTTGTAATTACAATGGTATAAAACTAGAAGTCAATAACAGAAGAAAAACTGGAAAATTCACAAATATGTGAAAACTAAACAACACTCTCCTGAACAATCAATTGGTCAAAGATGTAATCAAAAGGTAAATCAAAAAATATCTTGAAACAAAACTGTAAACACCAAAATTCATGGAAAGAAGCAAGACAGAGTTGAGAGGGAAGTTTATAACAATAAATGCCTACATTAAAAAAATTCTAGGCAACATAACTTTATGCCTCAAGGAACTAGAAGAACAAATATAAACTAAGTCCAAAGTTAGCAGAAGGAGGAAGATAACAAAGATCAACGTGGACATAAATGAAATAGAGATGAGAGAAACAATAGAAAAGATAAAATTAAGAGTTGTTTTGGAAAAGATAAACCGAATTGACAAACATTTTGCTCCTAACCAAGAAAGAGAGAGGATTCAAATAAGTAACACAAATGAAAGAGAAAGACATTATAACTGATAACCACAGAATTACAAAAAGTTTATAGGAGACTATGAACAACTATATACCAAAAATTGGACAACCTAAAGGAAATTGCTAAATTTCTAGAAACAGCATATTCTACCATGACTGAATCATGAAGAATAGAAAACTGAACAGACCAATAATGAATAAGGGGAAATTGAATAAGTAATTAAAAACCTCACAAAAAGAAGCCCAGGATCAGATGGTTTCTGCACAGCTATAAAAACAATCAACAAAATGAAAAGGGAACCTACAGAATGGAATAAAATATTTGCAAAACCATGCACCTGATAAGGGGTTAACATCCAAAATATATAAGGAAATTATACTAGTCAATAGAAAACCCACCAACAATTCAAATAAAAAATGGGCAAAGGACTGGAAAAGACATTTCCCTAGAGAAGACATATAAAAGGCCAATGGGCCCTTGAAAATGTGCTCAATATCATTAATGATCAAAAAAATTCAAATCAAAGCCACAATGAAATATCACCTCATTCCTGTTAAAATGGCTATTATCAAAAAGACAAGAAGTAACAAATGTCAGTGAGGGTGTGGAAAAAAGGGAGAACACTGTGAGTTGTTGGTAGAAATATAAATTGATGCACTCACCCTAGAAAACAATATGGAGGTTCTTGAAAAAAAATAAAAATAGAACAACCATATGGTCCAGCAATCCCACCTTCTAGCTATATAGCTAAAGGAAATGAAACCATTATCTCAAAGAAATATCTGTACTTGTATGTTCATTGCAGCATTATTCACATTAGTCAAGATATAGAAACAACATAAATGATGATCAGTGGACAAATGGATAAAGAAAATGTAATATACAAATACAATGGGATATTATTTAGCCTAAAAAAAAACAAAACAAAACAAAAAAGGAAATCCTGCCATTTGTGACAATGAATAGACCCTGAGTGGAATATGCTAAGTGAAATAAGTCATAGAAAGACAAATACTGTACGATCACATTTATATATGGAATCTAAAAACATTAAACTTATAGACATAGAGGGTAGAATGGTGGCTGCAAGAGGTTGAGGATTAGGGCAATGAAAAGATATTGGCCATAGGGTACAAACATTCAGTTATAAGATGAGTAAGTTGCAGAGATCTAAAGTATAGCATGGTGACTGTAATTAAAAATATTATACTGCATACTTGAAAGTTGCTGTGGGAGTTTTAATCTTCTTATTGTAACAACAAAATGTACTTATGTGAGGTGAAAGGTATGTTTACTAACCTTATTTTGGTTAACATGTCACAATATATACACATGTCAAACCATCACATCTTAAACTTACACAATGTTTTATATCAATTATATCTCGATGAAGCTGGAGGAAAAATAATGGGGCCATATAATATCTTATTAAAAAGAGAAATTTATGAGGTGCCTGGGTGGCTCAGTTGGTTGAGTGTCCGACTCTTGATTTCAGCTTGGGTCATGATCTCAGGGTCATGGGATTGAGCCTCATGTTGGACTCCATGCTGCTTAAGATTCTCTCTCTCTCTCTCTCTCTCTCCTTCTCTCTCTCTCTCTCAAAAGGAAGAAAGAAAGAAAGAAAGAAAGAAAGAAAGAAAGAAAGAAAGAAAAATTTGAAGCAACTAAGGCCAAATATTAATCATTGTGAAATCTAGGGAAGAACCTATACCCATGTCTCTTGTATGTTTTCTATGGTTTTCTACAGGTTTAAAATATTTTGAAATTAAAGTTTTCGCAGAGAAAACATTATAAACTGTCTTGAATTTGTTGAAACACTATGTATTAGAAATTGATATTTATTGAAATGCAACTGCAAGTGTTTAATAGATGCAGCTGTCTTACTGAATTCAGCTGTTTGACTCACTTTTAAATGAATGTCTGTGTTCAGCATAGTGAAAGTTCTAGCAGAGCCCAGGTTGATGATATATAGGATTTCAGCTGCCTAAATTATCCTTTCTGGTACAAAAGAAGGTTAGGTGCATCAACTAGAACATTTGGGGAAAAAACTCAATTAATAGAAACTTCTTCAAAAATATGCAGAAAGAGTTATAAGATGCCTCAAGAGGCATCCTTAGTTTTAGAGTAGGGAGCAATTAGACATATAATTGAATGTACAGAACCAGATGAGTTTTCTAAAATTATGAGGAGTTTGTTGTTGTTTTTTTTCAGTTCTAGAAACCTACATACTGGGAATGCTAGAAAGATAATTTTGCCTCCTGTCATCCCACAGATCCCTAGACCCTCATCCACTGTCAAAATATCCAGGTCCTTCAGTATCTAAATCCTTGAGAGTTATCTGTTTTTCAAAACTGTCATCACCACAACACTACACTCAAGATTATTTATTCATCGATGTCTCTGACTCAGTTATCCACAGATTCTTTTCCCCTCTCAAACATTTCCATGAGATCTTTTGAATTCATGATCTATAATCACTAACAGCCCTGAATTTCTTTAAACATTCCCTTAATATCACTATTTTCTATGAGGTTCTTTAGAGAAGAGATTATTTCTTTTCTTAAATTCTATGTGCCTGGGGATCCAGACGGGAGTCAGTGTTCTCTTTCCTTTTCTCTCCTACTTCAAAACTGTTCCAAATTCTTAATCCTCAGCTCCTTTAAAGCTAATGCCATTAGATTTAATCACCTAATATTCCCCATGGTCACTTTCAACTTCTAATCCTATGGTTACTCCTAGTCATTGACTGATGGTTTTAGTTCCTGATTTACCATCTTTTCTAATACTACACATGATTTTCAATTTTCAATACTTATGTCTCTCTGTTCCTAAACTTACTCATCACCAATAGTTTAGATTTTATACCCACTCTGCCACCTAGTCCTTTGGTAACACCTGAAACCTTGGGATAGCAAATAGCTTCATTACTTAAAAACTCAAATGCATAATTTCTATACTGTGACCCACACCTTCTAGACTTCATGCTAACCAATATAGCATTTTTTCAACCTAAAAAAAAAAAAAAAAAAACTCCATTGAGACCTCCATTCAGTTAATCCTACCATTTCTTCATGTCATAGATTGAATGTTTATAGCCTCCCCAAAATTCAAGTATCGAACTCCTAACCTCCAAGGTGAGGGTATAAGGAACTGAGGGCCTTTGGGAGGTGAGTAGGTCGTGAAGACAGAGCAGTCATAGAATGAGATTAGAGCCCTTATAAAAAAGGTCTCAGATAGCTCTCTCACCTCCTTCCACCAGATGAGGTTACAGTCAAAACATGGCCATCAGGGAGGAAGTTAGCCTTCACCAGATACTCAGTCTGCAAGCTCCATGATCTTGGACTTCTCAGACTCCAGAACTATGAGAAACAAATATTTGCTGTTTAGAAGCCACCCAGTTAATAATAGTTTTGTTATAGCATCCTGAATGACCTACAATACTTCAGTATTGCTCACCATTCTTAATGCCTTCCTTCCTTTCTTAGAATATGTCGTACAGAATTATAAACACTGCTTTGCAAATATTTCTAACACTCCCTCTTTCCTTCCTCTGTTGTACAAACCTATGACTGTTGTTAAGCTTGACTATCCATCAATTCCAGGAAAACTGGACATTGATAGATGAAAAACATAAAACCAAGTTGACTTGTTTCAGTATAAACTCTTGATGACAAATCTTAGATGAGTCTTTAACACTACCTGGAAATTCTGGTACTTCTCTAACATCTTTTCTTACTCCCCGCAAGTAACTGTTTTATATTGTCTTCTCTGTCTTCAGGTTTCTGTTTTGAAGGAATCCCCTGATTAACAGTCAGTTGTTGTCACATACTTTTTTTACAAAAGTACAAACTATAGATGAGAGAATTCCCCCATGTCACCACAACCAATATATACTGCCTTCCATCTGTTATGAAGACAAATTGTTCTTGCTGTTATTGAAAGTCTACCATTCCTCCTGTGCTCTAGATCTACTGTCACCATCTCAGTATAAACTATGATCATTTATTGCCTGGACCACTACAGTAGCTTCCTGACTACTTGCTTGCTTTGTTTGCCTTCCCTTCACCGTACAATAATACATTCACTACCCAGTAGCCAGGAACCTTTTAAAAACATATATTCATCATATCCACTTGAAACTATCCAATGGTTTTCCACCACAATTAGCATAAAATACAAAATCGTTATTCTGATTTTTCATTTTTTTAACGTTTAATTATATTTGAGAGAGAGAGAGACAGAGAGACAGAGACAGCATGTGAGAGAGGGAGACACAGAATCCAAAGCAGGCTCCAGGCTCTGAGCTGTCAGCACAGTCTGACGTGGTGCTCAAACTCAGGAACCCTGAGATCATGACCTGAGCTGAAGTTGGATGCTTAACCGACTGAGCCACCCAGGCGCCCCTGATTTTTCAAAAAATGGAGTGAGAGAGGTGGTCTTTGATTGCCTGGTTTTCCATATATTCTCTTACTCCTCAATCCACACCTCTCCAGTGATGCATTCCAGGCTGGTCCCTGTTTTAGAGCCCTTCTATTTATTCTTACCTTTGCCTGGTATGCTTTCTCCTCCACATTCATAAAGGTAGCCCCTCCTTTTTCATCAGATACACGTTTACAAAATTACTCATTAAGAAAAGCCTGCAGTGAGTCCTCCCATTCTAAATAAACCAACTCAATTTTTCTGTTACTAGACTTAATTTCAGTCTCTTCATGGAAAAACCACTATCTGAAATCTAGAGGAAGAAGAGGGGAGGATGTCTCCAACAAACTGCTGCCTGCTGCAGAGTTGCAGACAATACACAGCGTTTGCAAAATATAAGCAGGACCTAATCTTTTTTGTTTTGTTTTGTTTTGCTTTGTAAGAGCGAAATATTGAGTGGTTTGTTGCACAGCAAAGCTGACTAATAACATGTGGTATTCACACAACTCTCATGAGGAACCACAGGAGTTAATTTGCTTCAGACACTCAGCAGGGTCTTAACTACAGAGGAGATAACATTTGTGTCAACTTTATAGGAAAGGATGGAGAAGTGGAATATAATACCTAATCAGAGGGATACTGTATGCAAAGACCTGGAAACCAGAAGGGATGTGAAATGTTTGAGGAATTGCAAATGGTCAGTGGGACTGAAATGTGAGATGATTCAGTGAAAATAGTGAAAGATGAAGAAAAGGTAAGCTGGACCACACTGTAAAGGGCCCTAAAAGCAGTCTTGGATTTATCTGAAGGCCAGTAAAGCAATCAGTAAGTTAGGTCTGGTTTGAGCAGGCCCAGATAGTATAAAGATCACTCAAGAGGAAGTTTGGAGGACCAAGTAAACAGTGAATAGATTGCAAGCAGGAGAACGTTCATTGTTGTGTTACTGGTGAGACATGTATAGGATCTGGAATAAGATGATCAGATATGTGGCCATTTCTAAAGGGAGTATGTGTAGAAATAGATTGCTTTTCACATTTCTTCTTTTTATTTTAATCTTAGTGGCTCAAAGGCTCTTGTACTTTCCTATATGTTAGGTAGTTAATGACATTAAAAACCAGAGGAAAAAATACCATGAAGCTGGTAAAAGAAAAGACAGACGTAACTACATTTGTTTTACATATGATCTGATTCCTTGTCCAAGCCCCTCTGTCTGCCTTCTGGTCATGTCTTCTGGGATGTGGCGGTGTTTCAGAATGGTGTTAGGTATCACAGAAAATCAAAAGTAATTCCAGTGCAATCCGCTGTTCATTCTGTTTCTCTGTCATCTTCCTATTTACTATTAGCCACTTCAAATGCCTTGGGGTTAAGCTGTTTATCAGCTGTTCTGACCATGAGTCACTATTCATTCTCCCCTTAATGACTTCACTTAATATTTACCATAACATGAGTTCTTCATTCTCAAATCTATATCTCTAGCACACATCTCTCTTTTGAACTTTAGATTTATGCACACACACACACACACACACACACCATCTTAACATATTTCCAAATACATTTGGCTTTCAAAAAATCTGTTGCAGGCTGTATTGTGATTATTTTTAATCAACTTTCATGAAACTAAGATCTAAAAGAAAGTATGAGAGAAGTGGTGCCTGGGTGGCTTAGTGGGTTAAGCATTCGACTCTTGATTTCAGCTCAAGTCATGATCTCACAGTTTCATAAGTCTGAGCCCATGAATTCAAGTCCCATGTCAGGCTCTATGCCAACAGCATGAAGTCTGCTTGAGATTCTCCCTCTTTCTTTGCCCATCCCCTTCTCTCTCTCTCTCTCTCTCTCAAAAATAAATGAATAAACTTTAAAAAATAAAACCAAGTATGGGAAATAACCTAATTCACATAGGAGAGAATATATGCTCCAATTGGATTATCTAGGCAAACTGAAGAGCAAACCTTAGCAACTCTTTATATTAGTATTATTTCTCATAATTTACAAAATATATCAGCATCCAATTTGAACCTTATAAGAAATCCACAGCTCAGGCTAGGTACACAGAGTCATAATTATTTTATAAATAAACACCATGTGTCTTAGGCAGGGCAAGCTTCATAGGCATATGATCTAAGCAGCCACACAGGACCCGTGTTCAGAGGGGCCCTGAGTTAGGTTTAAACCATGCCATCTTAAAACTGTTAATGATTTTTAAAGATGGAGTTCTACACTTTCATTTTTTGCTGAGCCTGTAAATGATACAGACGGTCTTGGGTTATAAAAAAAAAGATATTTACACAAGGATACACAAAACATAATTGGCAGATTTAAGAAAAGAACATCAAGGTACCTTACTTGCATTTCAATGCCTTTTTCATAACACAGTGCTGCCTAGAATCACATAGTGGATCTGTCTCTTCTGAGCTAGCCTTTGTAAGTTTTATAGCTCATGAAGCCTCATCAACCATAAGCCTTTCAACATTATATCTAACGTTATATAAGAGACAGTGACAAACTCAACTGTTATTTTCCTTTTCATTGAAAATGATACTCTTTCTAACTTTTGCCAAGTGTTTTTACCTTGGAACAAACCACTAGCCAGAACAACCAATCCAGGGCATATTCATTCATATGGAAGGTGGCCTGGTGCTATTATTAAAACAGATGGAATTTTTGAGCCTGACTGCTTCGCTCTGAAATAACAGGGCCATTATCTAAAGGCAGAGAGCACATGGACATGTAGAACAGTGACCAGGTTGCTTATCTGTATAAATAAAAATTGTAAAGGCCATTAAGAGCCCATATCTTTGCACTGTGCCCCCCTCTAAACTCTGTCAGAGATTAACTGAAACTTATATACTGGGAAGACAGGAAGGAAAGGATATTAGTTTGCCTCTAGCTCTTTAAAATAACCATTCCTGCAAATGACATGTCATAATCCTCCAGAGATGCATCATTTTACTACATACAGTTAGAGACACTCTCTTCAGGCACTGTGTATGAAAATATGTTAGGGAAGATCTGTATACTGTTCAACAATATCTGGGATGTACAAAGTTTAGACAATATACATTTTAGCTATACACACAAGCTTTTAGAATGCAGGCACAGATTAAACAAAATAGGACTAAACTAAAATCACAAGTGTTTTCCAATTTTCCGCTTAATTCTAGAGCTTCATCAGCAACTCTGAGTTTCTTTTTGCTATGTGTAATATGAATGGCTTTTAATATCTTTTCGTGTTGAAAAAAATACCTCAAGGGAAAAAGCTAATTGTGTAGCATATGTAAAAGTGTATTTTCATGATTAAATTCACATGTAAATACTATTAAAGGTAGGGCCTGTCTCTTTTGTTCATTCTGTATCTCTATCATGCAGACCAGTGTTCACACACTTTATTCAATAACTATCTACTGAATTAGTAAATAGGATTAGGTTGAAAATATGAAGGTTTTACATTATATTAGTTTTAATATGAAAAAATTGTGATCAATACAAAAGACTCATTCAAAATTATAAGATTTGGGAGCTTTGGAAAGCAAAATTTTAACTATAAATGTACACAGAGCAAGACAAATTTTCAATTGTATCAGATCTGCTTGATTTGGTTAAATAGTGTCAAGCTGTTTTAAACCTGAAGAATCCAGCTAATATCCCATGCATTGGATCAGACTGCCAGATATGTTTATGCATGTGTGTATGTGTTTTAATTGACTCCATTTGTTAAAAGTAATCAGGAATTATCACATAAAAATATAGATTCTCTAGAAAAATCTGAAGATCTTTAATACTGGATCTACATTTCCAGATGGACACAATATACTAAAATTCAAATTATACTACCCCCCAAAAGAGATCACACATACAATTTTCCACAGTCACCAAGAATCACTGCCACCTCTCTGACATTTTGTCTGGCCTTATCGTTAGTTTGGGTTCTCTGTCTAACCCCTATATTAACCTCAAGTAGTGATCCTGCTTCAAGTGATCTGAAACTTAATTAACATGCTTTTTAACCAACTTTTATTACTAACTTTCAGTTCTATCTGCCAAAGGTCTTTGTAGGGAAAAACAAAATGGTCTCCCCTTATAAAGTGGCAAATATCAAGAGTATTAAAATTAAATATTTTTCTGCCACTCCAATGATGTCAAATGCCAAAAAAGACATTGTCAAGTATTGGATACTTTTTATTTAAAGAAATATCTAATATTGAGAATAATCCCTTTTATAGGATAATTCAAATGAAAGCATTGAACATTCAATAAAAAATCTTATCTAAACAGGATATGGTCATATGAAACAGTCCAGAAGATAGACTTCAGAAAGTTCAGTAACTTGACTCCAACAGCTTTAATACATTTTACTTTCAGACAAAAAGAGTCATAAAAGTACACTTAGGCCTAGAATGTAACTTACCCATAGCCAGAAATAAATTTGATAAGATCTGAAATAAATAAAATAAACAAAAAAGAGTATAATGTTTTTAGTGGATCAAAGCAACCAACAAGTGAGTGTTCCCTGAGTTAGAAAAGATATCAGTGAAAAAGCATCAAGATATTAAATATACCTTCTACAAGAACAGAGTAAATGCAATCTACATAAACAATGTGCCAGATATGGCCCCAAAATGTGTTGATATACAAACATAAAAATAAACATAAAAATATCAACATATGTCATATAGACATAAAAATATTCTTACAGACATCTGCAGTGATAACCTTCTTGAGGATAGGACCTGCTTTCAGGAGCTACTACGATCACCTAATTAAGCGCTATGTTAATTAGGCAACTGTTGCCTAATTATTATGTGAAGCTTACTTAAAAAAATTGCTTTTGGGGTGCTTAGGTGGCTCAGTTTGTTAAGCGTTTGACTCCTTTGGAGTATTCTGTATATGCCAATTAGATCCTGTTTGTTGATTGTGTCATTCAGAGATCATCTATATCCTTGCTGAATTCCGGTCCACTGGTTTTAATTGTTGAAATATTCAAATATAATTGGATATCTCTGTTTCACTTTTCATATCTGTTACTGCTTCATGTACACTGTAGCTCTGTTTTTTGGTGCATACACACTCACCATTATTATGTTCTTTTGGACAATTGATCCTTTTATCATTTTGTCATGTCCTTCTTTTTCCCTGAATGTTTTCTGTTCCTGTTCTGCAGTCTTTTTTCTCTGAAATTGCTATGGCTATTTTGTTTTCTTTTGATTAATGGTTGCATGACATATATTTCTCCATTCTTTTACTTTTTTAAAAATTTATTTCTTAGAGACAGCAAGAGACGGGCAGAAGGAGAGAGAGAGAGAGAGAGAGAGAGAGGAGAGAGAGAGAGAGAGAGAGAGAGAGAGAGAGAGAGAGAGAGAATCCCAAGCAGGCTCCATTCTCAGTGTGGAGCCTGATGGAAGGCTTGATCCCACAACCCTGGAATCATGACATGAGCCGAAATCAAGAGTCAGATGCTCAACTGTCTGAGCCACCCTGGCACCCTCCATTCTTTTATTTTAAACTGTTTGTCTTTATATATGTAATTAGGTTCTAGATAGCATCTGGGCAGCTTTACTTTTTATATCAGTCTTTAAATCTTTGCTTTTGTTTGGTATGTTTAGACAATTACCATTTGATATGGTTGGATTAAAATCTTCTACCTTGCTAGTTGTTTTGTATCTGTTCCCTGTTCACCTTAACTTTGTTAATGTTCTCTAAATTTAATTGAGCACTTTATGATTACATTTAAACTCACCTATAGAAATATTATTCATGCATCATTTAAAAATCTTTTTAGTTCTTCCCCTAGAATTTACAATATATATTTTTACAAAATCTGAGTCAACCATCAAATGATATTACAGCATCTCAAATAATGTAAGAATCTTATAACATCATTCCAATTCCCCCTTCCTTCTCTTGTGCCTTTTAAATAAAATCTCCTTTTTATATATGCTATAAACACATTATACATAATTGCAATATTTTTAAAAAACAGTAAATTATCCTTGAGAGCACTTACAAGTAAGCCAGAAGTTATTTTTCATTTGTTCCATTTTGGATGGTCATAATATCTCTGCAGTAGCAAACAAATTCAAGATTCTCAGTTGCTAAGTCAAAACCTACAAATATAATTTCCTCTTTAGAATAGCCTCAGAAAGGGGTTATTATTGGATAGCAGTTGAAGGCAGTGGCAATTTTGAGAAAGCATTATTGAAATTGAGAATGTATGGGTTATGAAAGGAACAGTGTAAAATAAGATTGGAGAGATTATTTGGAATCAGAATATAGAGAGTCATTAATATTTACGATGGGGAATTTTTTTTCAGTGCACAATTGAGCGATTTTCTGCCCAATTATGTTTAGGGAAATTTTGTTTGATGATATTTTTAGGATGAAATAGATGGTTGAGAAAATGACTACATTCAGAAAATAAAGCTAGAGCATCAGTCTAGGATGGTAGCAGTAAAAATGGAAAAATAAAAAGTAGATAAGCAATAAGAAAAGAATTAACATGCCTTGTTAACTAAAGGTAGGAAGAGATATAGGAGATAGGGATGACTCAAAATTTTATAGCTCAAGTGACTGAGAGAACAGAGTCTGAATTGGGAGTTTTTTTTGGGGGGGAAGATAGTTAAATTGGTTTTAGATTTGATTAAAATGCATGAGAGAAAACTAAAAGAAACTATTCAAAGAGTTAAAGGGGGAACAATGAAGAGGCTTGAGAGGCTGCATAGTCAGAAAATCTCAAAATGCACAAAACAAAACTAAATTAAATTAAAAACCTCCATAGAAAGGATGTTTCATATATAAGACTTAAAAGCTAAAGCCTTATTAACTGCTGCTGGAACTGGGGTGAATGAATTGACTGTTAAAAGGTCCTGGGACCAGCTTGTTTCACAGAAGCAGATAAGGCAGGTGTAGACAAAATAAAAATACATGGGTTCTCTGTTTGTCAAAGACTGCCCCAATTCTGCTGCTATTTATAGGAACCTCATGTAAACAGCTGATCCAAAAATACCGAACCCCTTCTTGAGGGAGGAAGAACATCTGGAACAGTATTAATAAAAAGATATCATAAGAAAATAAGAAGGCAAGAGCATTAAGACTTGCTAAGAAACAAAAAGCACTTGGGGCGCCTGGGTGAGTCAGTTGGTTAAGTGACCAACTACTTTTGATTTCAGCTGAGGTCATAATCTCCTGCACTGTCAGTGTGGAGCCTGCTTGGGATTCTTTCTCCCTCTCTCTCTGACTCTCCCCACTTGTGTGTGCTTTGAGAGAGAGAGAGAACTCTCTCTCTCAAAATAAATAAACTTAAAAAAAAGCAGATATCAGAAAAATGAAATTGCAAAAGGAAGATTTTTCTTTTTGCTTTTTTTTTGCTTTTTCTTTTGCTTCATAAGCAAATATTTCATTACAAATAAAAGTAAAAATAAGTAAATAAATAAGTCTTAGTAAAGCAATTATCATAACTGAAGTAAGTAAAAGCAGAAAATCTAGCTAGTCATCTAATTTATTATGTACTTAAAATCCTTCTCAAAAAGAAACCCTCAACCTCACATGGATTCATTGATGAATTCCTCTAAATATTTAAGAAAGTAATAATGTAAATAACAAAAGATCACTTCCAGAGAACAAAAGAAAACTGAACACATTTACCATTCCATTTTTTAAGTCTGGCATAACCTTGATACTAAAACCTGACAGGGATTTTGCAGGGAAAACAAAACAAAACAAAACACCCCCTTTAGGTGAATTTCTCTTAAACATACAGGCAAAAAAATCATTTGCAAAATAATATCTTGTAGTATTCAGCAATGCATATGTAAAATAATGCAGGACTCTTGAATTATATTTGCTCAATTATCAATATAAATCATCACATTTCCTTCCAAGTGGAGAAAATCATATGACTACCTTAATAGATGAAGCAAAAGCATATAAGATTTAAACCACCATGGTAAAAAAAAAAATAATAAGTTTCAGACAACTAGGGTTTAAGAGAACTTCCTTTGACACTGGAAATCTTAAAAAATAAAACCATAGCATGTATTACACTTAATGACAGTGTATGAAAAGACTTACACATTATTAGGACAAAACAAGGATGTGTATCACCACTGCTCCTACATAACATTATATGAAGATCTTAGCCAGTGCCACTATAAAATATAGGATATAAACATTTATATAAATATATATAATCATAAGTATATAGAAGGAAGAAATATAATTGCCTGTTCTCACAGGTAATATAATTTGATACAGAGAAAGTCCAAAAGAATCTACATATAAACTACTATAATTAATAAGTTTGCTAGATACAAGATTAACAAGAGCCAATCAATCAACTTCATTTTTATATACCATGCAAGTTACTGCAAAATTATTTTTCAAATGATATCATTCTATTGTGTATGTGTATAATTTACAATCTACTGAAAATATGCACTAGAAAATATTATTGTGAAAAATTAGTCTTAAATAAATGTCAATATAAACAACATCAGTGGAATCAAACATGCAATAGTCTCATCTGTTCAATTTTCCTATAGATTCAATAAAATCCCAATTAAAACCTCAGCATCTTCTTTTTAGGGGGAGATGGAAGCATTGAAACTGGTTGTAAAATTTAAATGGTAATGCAAAGGCCCTAAAATAAATAAAACAATTCCGTAAAAAAAAATAATAATAATAAATAAATAAATAAATAAATAAAACAAAACAAAAAGGCACCACTAGACATCAAGAGTTACAAAGCAACCATAATTAATTCAATGTGGTTTCAGCGTAAAGCTCATCAAATAAATAAATAGAACAAAACAGTTTCCAACAGCCAAGCTATACACATATAGACCTCTGATTTATGACAAAATTGGCTTCACAGAATAGTGGGGGAAGGATGAACTTTTCAGTAAATGTTTCTTGCTCAGTTGGATAGCTGTATGAAAAATATCAATTATGACTCCGAGTTTACACCATATTTAAAAATCAATACCGGGTAGTTTATAATTCTCTATGTGGGACATGTAACATTTCTAGAAGATAATATTGGACTAATGCTTTCATGACCTTGGGTAGAGAAAGAAATTTTAAGAAATCTTATTTTTAAGATTTTTTATGTTTATTCATTTTTGAAAGACAAAGAGAGAGAGAGCACAAGCAGGGGTGGGGTGGAGAGGGGGACACAGAATCTGAAGCAGGTTCCAGGCTCCGAGCTGTCAGCACAGAGCCCGACGCAGGGCTCGAACTCACAAACCGCGATATCATGACCTAAGCTGGAGTCCTAGGCTCAACCAACTGAGCCACTTCTATAAACTTTTAATAGAAATGCAAATTGGTACAGCCACTTTATAAACTCTAGGGTAATATTTACAAAAGTTGATATAGACATGCTCTCTTTTTTTATAAGCAGGCTTCATAATGGATCAATGATCTCTGCCTCATGATATTCTTCCCACAGTAAATAGGCCTGATCTCTGTAACTGGTAGGATATTATAGACATAATAGTGTATGACTTCCAAGACCAGGTCATAAAACACACTGTGGCTTCTGCTTTACTCTTTTTTTGGATCACTCACTGTTGGGGAAGCCAGTCACAATATCATGAGGACATTCAAGCAGCCCCATGGAGAGGCCCATTTTGTGAGGAATTGAACCTCCTGCCAATAGCCATGTGAGAGAGACATCTTGTAAGGGGATCCTCCAACCCTAGTCAAGCCTGCAGATGACTACAGCAAAGACCAACATCTTGACTAGGGTCTTATAGAAGAGACTTGAGCTGGGAATACACAAAGCCAAACTGCTCCTGGATTTTTAACTAGATGAAATTGGGTGAGATTATAAGTGTTCATTTTTGTTTTAAGCCAATTAGTTTGGAATAACATACCCTCTAACTAAGTAGTTCCACCCTTGCATAAAAACCTCAAAAATGCACATATATGTGTGTGCACAAAGAGACAAGTAAAACCTTGCTTATAACGGTGCTATTTGTTATAGTCTGAAATGGAAACAAACCAAATGTTATGTAATATTAGAATACCATATGAGAATGAAAACAAATTGCTACAGGCAAAACCACAGATTAATTCCCCAGGTATTATATTGAGAAAAGGAAGGCAGATATATAAGAGTATAAATTGTATGTTTCCATCAAATACTTTTTTAACAGCAGGTAGAAAGAATCATGGAGTCAGAAATCAGAAGTCAATTCCTCTTTGAAGGTAATGTAACTGGAAGGCAGTGTGAGAGGTTACTGAGACACAGCCACTTTCTGTTTCCTGACCTGATCGGTGCTCACATGGGCAGGTTAATCTCATGAAAACTCATCAGCTGCATTTTTTTTGTGTGTTTATGTTATGCTCCAATAAATTGTTTCCCTTGCAACTGATTTCTATAAAATTCATCTTTTCATCTCTCATAGCACTTCATAAAAAGTAAGTACTCTGAATGTGTATTGAATAGATAAGTTTAAAAACAGGACATTTTAGATTATATGACAAACAAGTGACACTTTCTAATAGATTTTAAAAACAATATTTTCAATGTAACATACATTGGTTCTCTATGAAGAAAATAATAAGCTAAACATGTATGTATACATACAGAATTACATATACACACACATATATGTAGTTAAGTTATCCTTACAGTAATAAAAAGGAAAGCAAAAATACCCTCAGATTAGAATAACTCTCTGAGCCCCAAGGGAATACTTTCTTTCTCACATTCCATATCATTTCATCTCCTTTTAAAGACATAAAATAATCTTGTAAATTTGAAATTCATGTTCTTACATTATTCTGCACATGGACTACATCTCTGTGACAATAAAAACTCAAATAATAAATTAATTCAAATAAATAAATGCATCAATGTCATTAATCAGTTAAATTTTAGTTATGTTTACTCCAATGGTAAAGTTAATTCCCTTAAGAGGGCACTCCACTTGCCTGTATTCAATAAGCAATGTAGCAGACTCACATAGCACTTATAAATTGGCATGTACAGTTAGCATTTAATCATATAAACAATGAAACTCTACTTTTCCAAGAATTGTGTGATCACAATCTGCTATCATCCAGGGTGACTGCAATCTCAGGAGTTGCTAAAAGAGACACCTGACCAGAGGTCCACTGGGAAATATTGAAATGGGACTAGTCACATCGACAAGAAGTACACATTGATTCACTAAACAGCAGAGCAAGTGAGACTCATTGATTAAACATTATCTTATCCTACAATAAATATTTATGACTACCTTTTATGAATCAGGCACTAATGAGTGCATGGGAATGAGCAAGAGAATAAAGTATCAATCTTTGGTAGAACTAAGCAAAGAAGACACACACAAGTACGTTAAACAGTGTTATGAAAAGTGCAACAGAATTCTCTGGAGACACAAAGGAATAAATGAGATATTGTCTGAAGGGTGGAGAAAACTAAATAAAACGGGTTGTATCAGAGTTTAACAAAGGGTGGAAGGAAACATCTTAGGAGTAGTAAAAAACTATTATGAGGGATGGATGCTTGAAACATCACGACCATAAAAAGGCATCTGCTAGCCATCCAGTATTCCAAGATGGTAGCCTATATAAGGATCAACTGTGACAGAGGAAGAGGCAAGAGAATTTAGGCAAGTTCTATGCCATCAAAGACTTTATATGCCTCACATTAGGGAGTCTGGACTATATCCCAAAGGAAATGAGCCTCTGAAGGCTTTAAGGAAGGCTGGAGCCATAACGGTATGTTTCAAAAATCCTTTGTTACCTTGGTTTTCCACCAAAGCAGACCCTAAAAGAAGGACCTGTGATGGACTGTTTATTTTCAAGAGGTCTCAAGAACTAGAGTGGGATCCCTGGGAGAATGAGGCAAGAAACCAGGAAAAAAAGAACATAAAGATTTAGTGTTGAGTCACCATTATGGGCAATGGGAGCTTGTTTCTGCTTAGGCCTTTTGAGAAATGTATACATGTTTCCCAGAATTATTTCCCTGAATGGTAGGAACATTGGCTCCTGGTCACTGTGGGTCAGGGGCTGCCACTGGGAGCATTCACTCTCTCCAAATTCTGAGCACCACCTGTACTCCCCAAGTGAACTTTCAGGCACAGCCCTACGGCAGAAAATAAAGACATGCGTGTGGAAAGCTGGTAGGAGAGAACTGCTTTCCAGAGGATGAGAACAGGGATCCTAAAAACATCTAAGACAAATCTCCTTCGAGCACAGGAACACAGGAGCACAGGAGCACAGGAGCACAAATTATTTGATGACTTAGTAGTAGCAGGGATAGTACCTTACAATAGAAGTGTGAGGGAAAAGTGGTAGGTACCAGGAAAGACAGCAGCTTTTCTGACTGTATTTGGAATATGTTAATAGGCAAGCTTGACTTTTTAATTTTTTTATTGTTTTGAAAACTTTACCAAATGTTGGTTTTGTGGGGTCCTTGGCTGGGCACTATACATTGCAAATCCCAACAGACAGTATTATTGTCCTTGAGCAATATCTTAAATATTCTTTAATGGAAGGATCCAGGCACAGAAGTTAGATGGTGTCTAGTGGGCCTTTTATGTGGTTGCATTTCAATTTAATTTGCATTATAGCTCAGGACATAATTCTCAATGTGCTGAAACTTTAGCAGTTTTAGAAGTTTTATGTTTGGTGCTCTTATTCATTTGTCAATACTTTTGTCCAAAGCAACAATGGTTTCCTACAGTTGAATGTTTACTTCAGCATTTCTCACCACTCCATGCAAGGCTTTTATATGGCATTTTGATTTATTTATTTTTATGGCTCATTTCCTTTATTTTATAAACACCAATATGAACAATCCTTCAGAACTCGCCAGGAAGTTATTCAAACACAGAAGGGCATGTTTCTCTTTTCATGGTGGATATTTACTCATTTGAGAAGGAGTTGTGATCAGAATCTTCATTGTGCAGCTATTAATAATGAAACATAGCCAAGGTAAATTGGAAGTCTCAAAAACAAATACTTCCGTAAAGATGGTGAGCCGGGTGTCTTATATTAGAAATACTGAATATTGGTAGTGGTCGATCCCCCTTCCCTGAAGATGGATCATCAGAACTTGTCAAAGCAAGAACAGATATTTCAATATTCAATGTGCTATTCTTCCAGTTCCCTCTCTCATTCCTTCACTATTCTTTTTTAATTTAGAGTCAGTCTTCTATGCGCCTATACATAAAAGAATTTTATGAAAATAGGACAGAACGTTGTGCTGTGTTATAATTATACCAATTATCCTTAAAGCCTCCTCTTTAGACAATGGATTCTACTTTGGATTAAAAAAAATCTGGGGTACCTGGGTGGCTGAGTGGGATAAGCTTCTGACTCCAGCTCAGGTCATGATCTCATGGCATGGGTTCAAGCTCTGCGCCAGGCTCTGTGCTGACAGTTCAGAGCCTGGAGCCTGCTTCCAATTCTGTGTCTCGCTCTCTTTCTGACCCTCCCCTACTTGCACTCTGTCTTTCTCTCCCAAAAATAAACATTAAAAAAGTTTTAAAAATCAGAAATGGTTCTCTAATATCTATAATATAAAGATTTATTTAGTAGAATATCAAGATTTCCCATGACACAACTTTCTTGCATTATTTGTTTGAATTTCTTATCACATGTACCGTCTATTTACTATTCCTTATAGATCACATTCAATATCACTACTTTCATGCCTAACATGTCCTATCACCACAAACTTAATTGCCCTTGTTTAGGTTTCAATATTATATACCTAGAAAGCAAGACAGGATTCAATCTACACTTCTCTATCTCAGTCAACATCTAATATCATGTCCAGAACCTAGAAATGGAGTATTTCTTCTAATACCTTCTCCTCCTGTCTGTCATATGTAATATCTTTTGACATGTACATATCTTCTGTCATACATATCTTCTTTATGTAAAGCAAAACACAAATAGATTATCAGTTGTGGGCTGTGTCTATTTCTATATTCCAACATGCAACATTTGTTCTAACCCCTATAAGTATGCCTGATGAATACTCACTGACCAAATTAATGGACAGAGGAGTGCACTATAACCTCCCATTATATATTTCAACTTTGCAAAAAAAATACTACTGAAGTTTATTGAGGGGGACCACATATTGATGTTTGGGAGTTCTGGTCAAACCAACCTAGCATGGATCTTGCTAAAACTGGATTTTATAAGTGCACAGATGGGCTTAAGAGAAGGTTCAGAAGCCTGACTAAAACCTAGTCAAGCAAATGATCTTTTCCAAGAAGAAATGATATCTTTC
This sequence comes from Puma concolor, assembly GCF_028749965.1. Classification (NCBI taxonomy): domain Eukaryota; kingdom Metazoa; phylum Chordata; class Mammalia; order Carnivora; family Felidae; genus Puma; species Puma concolor. The sequence goes on along the minus strand of NC_141675.1, from coordinate 83,058,814 downwards.
CTCTTGTCGAACACCAATACTTGTTTTGGTTCTATATTTAATTTCCTTTTGCCTCTTAAATATCCAGTTCCCATTGCTTCTTTTTCTTTTGACTCATCAACAATTTCCAACTTTCTAGTTCTTTTTAATTTAGCAAACAAACATGGCCACATTCCCACTACTCTTATAAAAAAAAATTACTCCAGAAAAACTCTTTCCTATTATATATCACTGCTGGATGGATCTAGATTTTGTGAGGTTTAAAACTTACTACGGTTTGTGGGGCCTGTTTGAGGAAAAAAAAAACCAGAAAAATATAAAGACAAAATTAGGTAAAAATAGATGTTCATTATGAAGCACAAAAATTTCCACAAATGAACAACGACTAGAATAATCAGGCCCTTCCTTCTGAGATCTCTTTGGGAATTTGTTAGAGGTGTTTACATAGGAATGCTTCCACTGCAACTGGGCCCAGAACATTCCATACCTCTCAGCAATGCACTGCGCTTGGGACCCATGCAGATGATTGTCCCTGAAGCCTACGCTCATTACCTTCATGGAAAGTCAGCATTTGCTACCACCTCCTTTTGCTCCTTGAAGGAATATCTCTAGAAGGAATATCTGAGACTGCTTCCATTTCCCCGTCTCCTATTCATTCTGCTATTCACTGCAAAATGGACTCCACCTCTGCTGCTCTATTGTAATTTTGCCTGAAAGCCATTTATAATTTCTTCCTTGCCAAGTCATGTTGATACTTTTAGTATTAGTTGCCTAAGCATTTATATGTATACTTGACCATCACTGGTTTTTCCTTAACTTCCAACGCTTTCTCTTGGTTAGCTTTCAGATTGTCAGATATCTTTTTCTGAGTTTCCTTAACAGCTCTTTTTTAATTTTCTTCTTGAGAACTTAAGTGTAATTTTACCCTAGGGTTTTTCTATAATCCTATTTCAATTCTATATAGTATATACCATTTCTCTACATAACATCTTATTTTTTTTCAAATATCTTCTGTCACATCTCCATCACCAACCCATATTTCTTTCCTAAATTCCAAGTGTTTTTGTCCAGATGCTTGTGCAAGGTTTCTGAGGTGAGAACAGGCTTGATTTATTTGTTTAAGGACCAACATGGAGGCTAGTATGTCAAAACTAATAAGTCAGTAGAAAAGGGGTAGGAGATGAATTAGGTATTTTAGCACAGTACATAAATGGAGTACTTACAGCACAGTAGTTAACACATTGCTTTCAATTTGTTTATTATTCATACAATTTCACCCCTGGACTGAACTCCTTGAAAGAAGAAACTATATTCTCCTTGCCTCTGCCTTCCCAGTACCTTTTTACTTGTACACATTTTTTTGAATGAGTTCATGAATGAATATGTGAATGAATAGAAGGATTTCCATGAAATTTGCTCTATGTGATTCAAAAATAAACGACTCTTGGTAAAATATCTGTAACATTTGTCTTATAAAAACACAAGAGAGAATTTTTATAAAATTTCAAATGGAATTTCATGCCTTCTTTTGATTTTACATAAGTTCATGACAGAGCTAAGTGAGATATTGACCTTTAAAAAGTATTATTTCTATTTGCTTTCTGAATTTCATTTAACACACAATTGATTTGTAAAATTATATCAGAAATATGTAACTTTCTCAAAGTGCCTATACTATAAAATTGGTAAACTGAAAATTTCAGCAATAAATTTACCTCTTGTCTAGAGTGCTAAATGAAGAATTTTCTTTCATTAGTCATTTATATTTGATCACTTCAGTGGTTAGGAAGATATACTAGGTCCAGTCTACATGTTTTACACTCTCAATAGAGAAATACAGACACTAAAGCTCTATAATAATTCACAGAAGATACAAACATTTACAAAATGATTTAAGTCTTATAAAGCCATCACTTATACTACAATCACCTTTAATATACCTATAAACTGATTGAGCACCAATCATTCCCACCTCCTACATTTTTTATGAATTCTGGGAAAATAAAAATAAAATAGCAATGTGATTATACTGTCACTTTAGTATTTACATATACTAACCTCCTCCTGAAAACCAAGAAGTACAGATAGCATAGTAAAAGTAAAAAAAAAAAAAAAAAAAAATCCCTGAATACCATCTTTAACAATCTAGGAGTCAGAATATCCTACAGGAACCAGGAATAAAAATAAGTATGACCAAATCATGAACAGCGGTAGGACTCATGCCAAATGAGTAACTGTGTGGTGGGAAAAGCTGAAAGAGGAGGAAAGCACCCAAATTCAGTTTCTACATTATTTAGCTCAGTAGATGGGGGCAAGCCAAAAATGGAGGGCAGCTCCCAAGAGGGAGCTATTTATTTACTTTGAGCAGTTATTGGCTGATGGCCTGGTCATCTGTTGGAGAGCTAGAAGGCAAAGGACTGGGTGATCAGAGACAAGGAAGTCAGGGATAGAGGCATGTGGATGGAATCAAGAGGGTGAGCATCAAAAGTAAAATTGTCACACCACTGCTTAACAGCCACCATGACAGTCACTGAATAATTAAGTGGGTAAAAAGATTTGCCCAGAAGATGTTACCCAACATTTGTCATTAGCCATCCCAGAACTGGTATGATTGATAGTCAATTGGAAGAGTGGCTGAAGTAGCAGAAACAGAAGCCCTACATGAGTCCAACAGCATGGACTCCTATTTACAAGGCACATCTCGCTACGCTTGCCTCTGAATATTCAACTTGTCAGCGACAAGACCGATAGTGAGCCCTTAATATGACACAATTCCTCCAGGAGATAAATTGGTCACTTGGAAAAAAATCCCACTAAAATTTAGAAGTCTTCCATGATGGTGACATTTGTAGAGATCCAGTGATCTAGGGCATATTGAGATATCTCTTTCAAGGTGATTTCTTCTTGGGATTTTGATATCAAATATATCTCATTTAGGCATGCTACTTATACTCTGATAACATCATTGATCCAAAAAGCTGCCAGTTTTGAGTAGGGCTCATAATAGGAGAAACATCTGCAATAAGTCCAAGCTGTCCTGCAAGCTGCTCTGCCCCTTGGGCCATGTTACCCTGAAAATCTGATAGTTCTCAAATTGTCTGCTGCAGATATGAATGAAGTATGGATTATTTCACAGGCATTTATAGGTGACTCATCGTACAAACCTCAGGGTTTTAGGAAAAAGAAATTTTCTAGCAGTAACTATTCTCCTTTTGAAAAATAGCTTTCAGCTTACTTACTAGAGACAGACTGTTTGACTGTAGGCCAACAAGTTCTCGTGTTGCTTGAAATGCTCATTACAAATTGGGCATTTTCTGACCTACTGAGCCAGCAAGTTGAGTATGCATGGTAACATCTCATCATCAAGTGAAAGAGGAAGACACTTTCACATATGTGAAACAGGCTTCAAAAGCTCTAAAAGTAGAAGTTTCATGAATAAATGGCAGATATGCTAATGGCCTGTGATCATGGCCTATACCCCCTCTCTCTTAACCTGCATCTATGGTCTCAAGTAGAGCTCCTTATGACCAGTGACCCAGAAAAAAAAAAATCTAGAGTTGGTAGCATATCTAGCATTACAATCCCACTAGCGTATCCCTGAGGGACAGGCCTAATGGAAATATCTCTAAGTAGGCACTTTCTTTTCATTAATAGGCAATTTTTAGAACAGTTTTAGGTTTCTAGAAAATTGAGAACAGTGTATAGCTCCCATATAACTATTCTCTCCCTACCCCTCGATCGCTCCTCATACTTTACCCTATAATTAACATCTTGCATGTGTGTGGTACCTTTGTTACAAGTGATGAACCAATATTGGTATATTATTTTTAACTAAAGTTCATCATTTGCATTAAGGTTCACTCTTTGCATTATATACTTCTACGGTTTTAAGAAATGCATATCATGTAACCATCATTGCACTATTTTATAGAACAGTTTAACCACCCTGAAAATCCTAAGCTCCACTTATGCACCTTGAATCCCTGAAAAACACTGATATTTTACTGTCTATAGTCTTGCCTTTTTCCAGAATGTCATATAGTTGAAATTGTACACTATGCACATAGCTTTTTCAGATGGGCTTCTTCTACTAAGCAATATGTCAAGAGCTGAGCTGCAGAAAGCTGAACTGCCAAGTGTTAAGGTGGTCATTTAAGGCAACAAGTCAAAATGAAAGTTAACAGTCAAGTAATCACTTCCTACAATGGATAAGCAAGAGGTTCACCAGGAAAAAGCACCAGTTTCCTTGTTCTATTGGAACATTTTCCCAATGGAATGGTGCCAGAAGGAAAGTCATATGCATCAGTTCAGGTGAGAGAGTCTACCAAGGGAGCCCTGAATAAAAGGCTCCTGCTGTTTTATGGAGCTCATGGGGAGGTGGGGAGAAGGAAAAGGCTAGGAGTGGAAAAATACTGAATATGGAGTCAGAGTGGAGAAAAATGTTGCAAGGCCCTCCAATAAGGTGGTCATGGCAGAGGCACCTAAGAAAGACCTCAGCAAAGGGCTCCCTATAAGCGGGTCTCCAAATTGAGCCATTTGGGCTAGAAATGCAGATATACATAAAAGCATGGCCAGCAGGGATGGGGAGTGGGGAGGCACTGAGTACTTAACTTTAATTCTCCTTAGATTGTGTATTATGTCCAGCGTGGGGAAGGCAGCTTTCCCTCAGGAGGCCTGCAAGGTAAGGGATTTGTAACTGCTTATGGTCAAGACTGAAAGATAGCACACCGAATTCTGGCCTGGAGACGGGCTCTTCAATAGATCTTTAAAGTTCTTCCAATAACTTTTCTCGGCTTGACAATTTTCTTTTTATTAGTAATGAATAACATTCCATTGCATAGATATACCAGTTGTTTATCCATTCACTTTTTGAAGAACATCCTGGTTATTTCTAGTTTTGGGGAATTATGAATAAAGTTGTTATAAACATTCAAATGCTGGTTTTTTGTGTCAACTCATTTGAGTAAAATACCGATGAGGGTGATTGCTGGATCATACATATGCTGAGACTATGTTTGACTTATAAAAACTGCCAAACTTTCTTCCAAAGTGGTTTTTCCACATTTCCACCAGCAATGAGGAAGAGTTCCTATGGCTCCACATCCTTACCAGTATTTGAAATTGTCAGCTTTGTATTTTAGCCATTCAGTTATTGCTTTAATTTGCAACTTCCTAACTACATGTTGTTACAGACTGAATGTCTGAGCCCATATAAAATTAATATATAGAAATCCTACCCTCCAGTGTGATGGTATTAGAAGATGGGGCCTTTGGGAAGTACATTAAGATTAGATGATCTCCTAAGGGTGGAACACTTACGAATGGGATGAGAGCCCTTATGAGAGTCATAAGACCTTGTATCCTCTCTCCGTTCTATGTTGTGCGAAGTTACAAGAAGTTGGCACTCTGCAACCTGAGAGTTTTCTCACCAGGACTCATCCTTTCTGGTACCTTAACTTCAGTCTTCAGCCTCCAGCACTGTAAGAAATAAATTTCTGTTGCTTATAAGCCACCCAGTCTATAAAACTTTATTTTAGCAGCCTGAAAAGACACATGTGATATTGAGCATCTTTTCATGTGTCTATGTGCTATGTGTATATCTTCTTTGGTGAGGTATCTGATGCCCATTTTTATTATTGTTGTGTTTTAAGAGTTTTTTTTTCTTTTTTTATAGTTTTTAGATACCAGTGCTTTATTAAATATGTGTTTTGCAAAAGTTTGCCCCAGTCAATGGCTTGTTTTCTTTTCTCTTGACAGTGTCTTTTATAGTGCTAAAGTTTTTAATTGTAATGAAATCCAAAGTATCAAAATTTTTTCAAGAATTATACTTTTAGTGTTGTATTTAAAAGCATATCAGCAAACCCACAGCCACATATATTTTCTTTTACATTATCTTCTATAAATTTTATTATTTTACATTTTACACTTAGGTTTATGATAAACCTAGAGTTAACTTTTGTGAAAGGGGTAGGTAAGGGTCAAGATTCAATTTTCTACGTGTAGATATCTAGTTATTCCAGCACCATTTGTTGAAAAGGCTATCCTTTTTCCATTGTACTGCCTTTGCTCCTTTGTCAAATATCAGTAGACTATATTTGTGTGGTCTATTTCTGGACTCTCAGTTCTATTGTATCAATCTGTTTGTCTAGTCTTTCAGTAATTCCATACTGCCTTGATTAACATAGCTTTGTAAAAAGTCTTTAAGTCAGGTATATTATTTCTGATGCTGTTAACCTTCTTCAGTAATGTGTTGCCTATTATTTTGCCATTAACGAACTTTAGAACTGGTTTGTTGATACCTACAAAATAATCTATGGGGTTTTGTTACAATTTTGAATCATATTGTGTTCAGAATAGCAGAAATAATATTGAGCAATGCACAGAAATTTTCATTTTGCTTGAAAGCTGGAGACATAAATTTATAGTGAATAATTGGAAGTGGCTAACAGTTTAGCTGATGGTTGGGAACTTGGAAGAAACAACAGGGGGAAATTAGTTAAAAGATCTGAGAAAAAAGCATATAAATAAAGCTTTCAAATGGGCACAGCTTTGGAGATATTTGTGCCCATGAAAATTCTCATCAAAAAACAACTTCAGCACAGGAGGATTTCAATAATAAGATGCTTAGAATGACTTATTCTGTAGATATGTCAATTATCCAGCCTGACCTTGATCAAAGACTTGTGATGTAGTGACCATGTTAGTAAAGATGGAGGTTTTACATGAGCTTAGCAATATAGGTTTCCACTCACCAAAGACCAATCTAGCTTCAGCCAGTACTATGACTTCAATATGTAACAAAATCAACCAATTCTGAACCTCTGTTATGACACTGTTCCCCAGGTGATCAGTCAGACAGCTGGTGCCAGATTGACTACATAGGACTACTTTCATAAAGAAATTTTCAATCTTTGGTTCTCTCTGGAATAGATTTTTCCTCTGGATGTGGATTTACTTTCCCTGCCCATAGTGCTTCTGCCAAAACCATTATCTGTGGGCCTTTGGGATGCCTTATTTGCTGTCATATTTTTCCACATAGCATTGATTATAACCCAAACCAAAACAAAATGAAAAACTCATCTAATAGCAAGTGAAGTGAGATAATGAACTCATGCTCATTGAATTTATTATTATTAGTCTTACCACATGTTCCATCATCCTGAAGCTGCCAGCCTTACAAAACATTGCAATGGCCTTCAGAGATTCAATTATGGTGTCAGGTAGGGGATACTACTTGTAGGGCTAATGTCCTCTAAGATGTAGTATATGGTTTAAATTAGAAACCAACAAATACGTTGTTTATCCCATATCCAGAATTCATGGGTCTGATAATCAAAGGGTAGAAATGGTAGCAGCTGTACTCACTAATATCCTAGTGAGTCATTAGTAAAATTTGGCCTTTCTGTTCCAGAAACTTTGGATTCTATATGTCCAGGAATCTTAGTTTCCAAAGTAAGAAAGCTTCGTCAGAGGGTATCATGCTTCTACCAGGGCACATGGCAATGGTTTTAATAAACTAGAAGAAGACAATGCTACCTGAGCACTTTGTGCTCCTCATTCTAGACAATCTAGAGGGAAAAGGTAGGGGGTTGGTCCTGAATCTTCTGTGATCATTGGTCCTGACTACCAAAGAGAGATTGGGTTGCTATTACACAATGAAAGTAAGGGGGAGTTTGTCTGGAAGGGAGAGGCCTTCTGACCTGCTTCTTATTATTCGTAGGACCTTGTGATTAAAATCAATGAATAACTGCAACAATCCATAGGAAAAATGTTAATGGCTTAGACTTACCAGAAATCAAGGTTCTATTAGCCCATCAGTCAAGGAACTAAGACTAGCCAAGCTATTTGCCAAAGGTAAATGGTACAAAACATAGGTAGAGGAAAAAGGGTGGTTTTAAATACCAGCTATGGCTATGTAATTGGTTGTAGGAACAAGGACTGTTATAGTTGTGAGCACCCGTATCTCTGATTTTAATATGAATACATATATGCATACATTAACCACTTTTTCAAGTTCCACTCTCCCACTCCCATATCATATAATATAAAATGTGGTAGTGGGGCGCCTGGGTGGCACAGTCGGTTAAGCGTCAGACTTCAGCCAGGTCACGATCTCGCGGTCCGTGAGTTCGAGCCCTGCGTCGGGCTCTGGGCTGATGGCTCAGAGCCTGGAGCCTGTTTCCGATTCTGTGTCTCCCTCTCTCTCTGCCCCTCCCCCGTTCATGCTCTGTCTCTCTCTGTCCCAAAAATAAATAAACGTTGAAAAAAAAATAAAAATAAAATGTGGTAGTGGTAATTAAATTTATATCTAAATATTTAAGTTGTAGGATATCAAATGGAGAATGTGATTCAACTAGAACAGGGATGAGCATCACCCAAAAACCAATGATGGGACAGTGTGCCCTCTGCTGAGGAGAAAGTTGCATAGCAAAAAATATGATTTTTCTATTGTCTTTGTTGGAAATTAAATTAACTATATTTAAAACAAAGGTGTGTGGGGGCTCACTTGGCTGAGCGTCTGACTCTTGATTTGGGCTAGTTCATGGTCCCATCATCATTGGGTCAAGCCCTGCATCCCTGCTTGGGATTCTCTCTCTCCCTCTGCCCCTCACCACCCACCACTTGTATGCTCTCTCTCTAAAACTTAGAAATCAATTAATTAATTAAAAGAAAAAGAAAAAAAAAGTGTATGGATGCCAAATAGGCAGGGGGTGGCCTGTGGTGGATTTATATTGAGTCTTCTTAGGCTAGAATTAGCATTTCCCAGAATTTTTTTCTCCATTCTGGCTTCATGTGAGCCACAAAGGACTTTTTATATGAGTTTTGAAAAGTGGAAAAGCAGCAGGAGCCATATTATTTTATGCTCTAAAGGCATATGGCACCAGTGCACCGCTGGGGCTCTCACACACTCTCCTGGATCTGCAGGCTCACTCTGTGGGGTGGGGGCAGCAGGCGGTCCACAGCTCCTCCAGCTCCTGCCACACACCTCTCCTCAGCCCCCCTGATTCCTGGGTCGGCGGCTGCACAGTCAGCATCATCAAAGTTGGAGGTTTGGAGGAAATGCAAGACACGTGTTGTGGTTTCTTCCTTTCTGTAGGTTTCCATTTGTCCTTGAATTTCCCTACTTCAAAACCCATCTTTCCTTCCTGACCACCTTCCCCTCAGGCCTAGCACAGATGCAGAAACTACAGCTTCATATGGACTGATTAACCATTTCCTACAATGGTGTGAGGTCTCATGTGTGTAATAAGTACATTATTTGATACCACTCTGAACGATTGTTTCTGATTGAACCATACTGGTACACCTTTCTTTGCAAACATGTGGTGTTAATCTCTCTCCACACACAACCTCCCCACCACCCTTTTTACCATCATTTGTGACTTACATAAAATGGTACTTCATTGGTGTTTCAATTTGAAAATTGGGGACTACTGCTGGAATGGAAATATCACTGCAGTCCCATTTTAGACTTTAGCTATCCTTAGAATTTCCTGTCATTTCTTTAGTTGAAGAAGTACTTTGAATATTCTAGGTTCTTCTTTCATAATGCTCTACATGTAGAAATTCCTTCTTACAGATGATTAACTTTGTTTCAGGTGACCTATAATGAAAAAACACTCTTAACTTTGATATAATATTTCTTCTTTTTGCCTTATGGTTCATTTATAGTTTTGGGATTTTAAGATGTTTTCTCTCTCATATTAAGGTCACAAGAATATTTGCCTATATTTTATGTCTATTTATTTATTTTTGAGAGAGAAAGAGAGAGAGAGAGGGCATGTACACACAAGTGGGGAAGGGTGGAGAGGGGGAGAGAGGGAGAGGGAGAGGAAGAGGGAGAGGGAGAGAGAGAGAGAGAGAGAGAGAGAGAGAGAGAGAATATGAAGCAGGCTCCAGGCTCTGAGCTGTCAGTGCAGAGCTTGACACAGGGCTCAAACCCATGAACCATGAGATCATGACCTGAGCCAAAGTCAGCACTTAACTGACTGAGCCACCCAGGTGCCCCTACGTATACTTTTTAATATAATTTTTACAGTGTTTTCTTTATAGTTTCTTTATACAGTTTTCTTTACACAGTTTTCTTTACACAGTTTTCTTTATATACCTTTATGGTTTTACCTCTAATGTTGCTTTCTAAACAATTTCTCCTTCCTTCCACCATTTAGTGGCCCCATCCCTCTCTTGAGACACACACCCCAATACACACACTATAATATTAGAGAGACACACACACAGCCTATAGGTTCTATTTTTCAGGATCACCTTATCTAAAACATTTATCAATACCTAGTTTCACCTTTGTATTCTCTCCAAAAAACAAGTACCCTACCATGCTCTCACTTTCCTTCTAATCCCTCCTGCCTGACCTCTTTAACCATCTCAGCTTTCCACCAACCATATCCTCAGCACTGACTGAGAACCAACTTTGCTTCATTTCAAGTATTTGCCTCGTGTCATTTTTATGAGTTTATTAGATTAATTTATACCCAACCTCTTTTGAATCTTTAGTATTTCCTGAGTTGGGATTTCAGGAGGGAGCCTGTAGATTTTATTAATTTACCATCTTGCCCCAAATGCTAATTTCTTTTCTGATGCAGACATTCTTTGTCATGTTTAAAAATAATAGCATCAAAAATTTAAAACTCTTTCTGTATTACCTCATCCAATTAAATATGTGAATAATGGTACTGCTTACCAACAATCAGGTCAATGAGAATAGGGTGAATAAGTGGTAAAATAATACAATATAAATGCAAAGTACAGGTCAAATTCTATTAAAATCATATAGACAAATTAGTTGTGATCTCAAATGTTTAGAAAACTAGTACACAGACAATATTAACTACAAAAGTAAAATAAAGGGTCATTTTTAGAATATTAAAATGTGATGCACAAATTAGGGTAATGCATGTCACAGAATATTTAATTCATAGTCAAAGAGCATTGGAGGAACAAAAATTTATATAGTCTTTTGGGAAAATCATATCTATTAATTTTGCAAGTTAGAGTCTTATAGGGCAATAAACATATGGAGCTAACTTTTCTACAAGGCAGAACTCACTTCTATCTCTACCTTGTTAAAAATATGGTAGGTAATGTCTCAGAATCAGGGTCCTAATCAAGAGGTCCCCTAGGTATTTAAATAATTTCTAGGAAGTCCTGTTAGACAATGCTCTAGTATCACAATGAAAAGACATGCACATATTTTGTCTCATTTCCAAATTTTGGATATTTTTTTGACAATATAAAATTATTCCATAGTCTTATAAATCAACCATATTCTACTTTTATTTATTGTTTTCAACCCCTGACATTTTTATTTTTAAGTATTTAATTCCAGCTGAGACAGTAAGAATCTCTAAATAGTAAATAAGGCTACTAGTTTTATCCCTCACAAATATTGACAGCTAGAGATAAGGCTTTTTCTAAACCTTAGTCCCTGATTCCATCAAGAGAAAATTTATGTATTAAAAACAATTTCTCCACTCTCTCTGTAGTTTTTTCTCTTACCTTTCCTACAACTTAGGGGACTGACTCCTGTATAATTTTTGCACTCTTAAGGTAAATTTTCCTTTTTCCTATATTGAGATAATTTATTTTTTCAAGACACTAATCTTACTGAAAATGATGTTTCATCTTACTTTCCTTTAATATTGCCTGTTTAAAATAAAATGCATGGAAAACTTAATTGCATATTTAATGTTTATCATGGTAAGATATTCAATGCCCTTTTTTCTCTTTACTCTCATTATTAGATGAAAAATTATAGTGCTTCATGTAGCTTTAAGGAATGATGATGATGATGACGATGTTCAACCTGAGTCCAGCACTCAGAATTTACCAATGTTTTCACTTTCCAGGTCCATTTAAATTCAACCAACTTTCCCTAGAATGTTGATATGTAGACTAGACAGATGATTCTCTCTATAAAGGCATTAACACTGAAACTTGCACAGTAAGTGAATTTATAACTTTACTAATAAACTCTAGAATCACTAATTACCTACAGATTCTTTGAATTCAAGTTCTATCCTTCTTCCTGTGTGTCACATTCAGTGAAAATACTTTTTTTTTAAATGGATGGAACTGAAAGTTATTATGCTGAGTGAAATAAGTCAGTCAGAGAAGGACTGATATATATTATCACTCATATGTGGATCTTGAGAAACTTAACAGAAGACCATGGGGGAAGGGAGGGGAAAAAATAGTTACAAACAGAGGGGGAGGGAGGCAAACCATAAATGACTCTTAAATACAGACAACAAACTGAGGGTGGATAGAGGGAGTGGGGGAGAGGTGAAAATGGGTGATGGGCATTGAGGAGGGGGCACTTGTTGAGATGAGCACTGCATGTTGTATGTAAGCAATGAACCACAGGAATCTACCCCAAAAACCAATAGCACACTTTACACACTGTATGTTAGCCAATTTGACGATAAATTATATTTAAAAAAATAGTAAAATAGATAAATAAATGGATAGATACATTGTGATGTATTCAAAAAAATAAATAAAAAATTTTAAATATTTTTAAAAATGTTTATTTATTTTGAGAGAGAGAGAGAGAGAGAGAGAGAAAGGGTCAAAGAAAGAGGGAGAGAGAGGATCCCAAGCAGGCTCTGTGCTGTCAGTGCAGGGACCGACGTGTGGCTCAATCCCCAAAACTGGTGAGATCATGACCTAAGCCAAAATCAAGAGCCGGATGTTCAACTAACTGAGCTACCCAGGCACACTCCTCTTTTTTTAATGTTTGTGAAAGTACTTTCTACACTGAAAACTACTATACATATATGCAGGGTTGTTATTACAACATTTATTATTCCTTTCCTTTTGTCTAACTCTATACTACCATGTATCTTCATTCACTCAACAGAAAAAAGTTAGATATGTATGTGTGTGTGGAGCCTATCTAAGATAAAAGTGAAGTTTTCTCCCTAATTTGTTACACAAGTAAATTGGACTTTGCAAATTATGAAACTGTTACTGAACATGCAAGCCCTAATGCTGCTGATGCTTACCCCAAATTTATATAAGGAAAGGAGTATAACAGTTCTACAAGATAACTCAGCAGAACACTCTCTGGAGAGATTTTTATATGAAAGAGATTTTTCCCACTAGACAGCATGCCCCTCTTTATAAGATCAGTGGTGGATTATATAATTTCTGAGTGATGTAATGGATTGCATAAAGAAGAAACCTAAATGGTGTTTGACTGTAAGGAAAACAAAACAAATAAATAAAACGCAAAGTCATTCTAAATTGCAACCAGCATAGTAATCACTAGCATCTTCAACTGCAGAAACAATCTGACTCCATAAAAATGAGAATCTAACTTATTCTCCAAACATGGTATTCCATAGCCCATCTTTAGCTTGGCATTTACTGCTGGGATTACCATAGGCAACCCAGCTGTTCTTGTCTATAGGGAAGGAGGCCAAGACTCAGTTGGAAACAATCAAAGACTAAAATCCTGCTGTTTAAGAATAAGTGAGAATCAGAGAATCAAGAAAACTTCAAAGAGTTGCTGGAAATCAATAAATGGACATTTTTGAATGACTAAGTGGGTTTTTATCCTCCTTTCTTCTGTATTTTTTAACAAATTAGACATTGACATTTTAAAAAGCTAGCTTTTATTGACTTTGGAAGCATAAAAAAATTCTACTACTTATTTTTCAAAGAAAAATTAAACTTATTTTTTTTTTTAGATTTTAAAGTATAGAATGAACACAACCCAGTTATAACAGATTTTTACTCCCTAATTATGCCAAAACTGTCCCACCTTTTGCTTTTGTTACCTTCTCTCAACCTCAGTAGTTCTTAACCTTTTATTATGATATGGACAACTTTGAAAGTATGATGGAAACTATGGTCCCTAACCTTGGAAGCAAATGCATAAACATATAAAATTACATAATCAGATTATAAGTCCCTAGAATCCCATCCTTTAAGCTCAGCTGAAGAACCTTACTGCACTTGCACTGTTCTTTTATCCTTTGCTTGTCAAACTCCAGTACAACTTTCAAGACTCAATTCAAAGATGCCACCTATGAGAAGTCTTCTCTATTTCTATCTCTCTCTGCAAGTTGACATTTATTATTCCCTCCATTATGCTTATACCTTTATTATAACCATTTAATAATTTCCCTTACTGTCCTTCTCCTTCCTTCCTTCCACATTTATTAAATAGACACCATAAAATTAGAATGAATAAAACAATTTGTGTCTTCAAGGAACTCTTGATGCACTAGGAAGACTTATATAAATGTGTGACCATGTGAAATAGTGCTAATATATAGTGCAGGAAAGTATGGGAGTATGGGGAAAAGGATACCAGTGTTTCTTAACAATATGCTGAACCCTATTTATAGAGAGTTCTGCAATATAACAAAAACCCTCCAATAACTCATCTTCATTTAGTACTCCCAACTTTGCCAGTTGCATCAATATTAGTAACAAATAAATGTTACAGCTGATAAAATAAATTCAGAGAAGTGAAAATATGCTGAATGACCTAGGAAGTAATTAAGGAAACAAGGATTCCAAGTACTGTCTTCTGACTCCAAAGCCAATACTTTTCTTTCATACTGTGGGAGGTTTTTCCTAGCCTAGTGTAAGTCCATGTAAATCAAGTGCCCATGTCCCTACTACTTTAGAAGGTTCTAGGGCTAAGGTACCACATCTTTTACATTTTATAGTGGAAGGGAGTAATAAGTGATAGAAACTGAGGTTAGGGATAGAAAAACCCAAGAAGGGCATTTTGATCTATTTTGGGGGCTTTAGATTTTATTTTGAGTTGGTCAAAGCCATTCATAGGTTTTGAACAAATAAGCAAAAATTTTGATTTGTAACTTAAAAGAGTGACTGGCTGTCTGTGAAGAATAGACCACAAGCTGTCTAGTTCAAAGATTTTACAACTCCCTAGGTGATATTTGATGGCAGCTGGATCTAGGTGTCATTGGTAAATATGATAAAAATCTAAATGTATTTTACAAATAGAAATGAGATGATTTGCTTATGGATTTGATGTTGAGAGAAAGAGAGGAGCCAAGAATATGTTTAAGGTTGAGGCTATTTATTTGAAATAGAAGAATGAACATTGCAGTTTGGATGGAGCAGCAAAGTAAGGAGTTTATTTTCAAATATGTTAATTTTCACCTGCCTACTGCACAACCAAATTGAGATTCCAAGTAGTTGGATATAAGACATTGGAGTTCAGGAGAGAGTTTCAAACTCCATTTAAAAATTGGTGAGTCATTAACATATAGCATATAGCATTGCCTACCAAGAGAATGATTTTAGGGATAGAAGTGTTGAAGTCAGGGAAAAACAGGAAGATGGAAATAAAATGAAATTGGAAGTGACATAAGAAGACCCAGACGGGGTAATGCCTGGCCAAAGGAAGACATTGTTTCAAGAAGAGGTTAACCCATTGTTTCAAATATATGGTATGTTGAATTTTATGAAGACTGTGGCATTACTAACAAATATCATTGGATACGATGACAAGAGCAGTTTTATTGAAATAAGGGTACAAAGAGAAAATGGGAGGAGAAAGACTGGAGATGGTGACCTTGTTACATCATGATTTCTGACCCTTGAGCTATTCTAACACTGAGTGTCCAGAAAGTACATGAAAGTGTAGTAGAGATGAAGACTAAGATTGTAAAACAAAAGTCATTTCTCTTTCAGTCTTGACCACAGGGAATTCATTCATCTGACTATATTTATAGGCTGCATGTTCTGTGCAAGACTCTGGTTATATATTTATATAAATGAATTAAAAAGTATTTCAAAACCTAGCAGAAAATTTATATTTAACAATTAACTAAAGGCAGTTGGAAATTTTTTTTGCAAAGTTTAAACACTAGAGTCAATAGATTTTACTGACAGGAGATCTTGGAATCTCAATTAGAAATGTTTCACTTTTATTTACATGTAATGCTAAAAATCTTAATTATTTGGTTTTGCAGCTCACAAAGAATTAGAGATAGCATATTAGACTGAGGTTGCCAATCAGAGTATGAATAAAGTGTGACACTTTGGTAAAGTGGCAAGATATTTTTAAATTAAGTAGTTGTAAGGAATCAAAGTGTAGAACAATTAAGCACATTTGGAGGAGGGAAAAACTGATCTATATTGTTTAGCAGGCCCTAAAAAAGCATGAAATTAATACTACCAAAAATTATCAGTTACTGTGTCTTCAAAGAAGTCAAAGAGTATCTAAAATGGGATGATCCAAGCTAGATAACTCTATATTGAAATGTTTTGTTTGGCCTTCTTTTCTTCTTCCTTCCTTCACTTCTTTTTAATGTCATATAGATGAGCTATTCACAAAATTATTTGAAACTCATATCTGGCTGTCTTGAATATTTGAAGAATTATTATACTATTCCTTATGAATATCTCCTCGTTCTCTCAAAAACATTCACCATAACTCAGTGTAAAATTCCATTCTTGAAAACAAATATTATTTGTACCCATATTTTAAAATTATCTCTATTTAAAACATGCTTATTGCTCTGACTGATAGAAATAATATAGTTTTATAACTTATAGTTCAATATCAGTAGGATTTTTAGAAGACTGTAAGTAATGTGAAAACTTCATATATGCAGTTATTCAAAATGATTAAAATAAAGGTTTCTCCTTAAAAGAAAACAAAACAAATGATAATTTATCGAGGACTTATTAGGGGTCAGACTAAGCTATCATGTGTCTTTCCTACATATTATTTATATACCTTATTATTCCATTTTATAGATTTCTTTCATAGTAAAATGAGGAAAGATTGTGACTTCAACAAAAACACACTGCTAATGTGGAGAAGCTGATATGTGTCCAAATCTTCTTCCAAAATCCCAGTCTTTTCACGTTGCTGAAGTAAAGTTTGCCCTGTGAAAAATTTACACACATGACGCTTCATTTCCAAATAAAGTCAGGACATACAGACATTGCTGTTGAACTCCTCTGTTTACAGTGGTTCTCAAACTTTATATTCTTCGAGGTTACTTTGAGTGCTTATTAAATACAGATTCCTGCTCCCTCTCCAAGTTTTTCATTCACTAGATGAAATGAGATGAAAATATATACTTCCAACAATTCCAGGATGAAGTTTATGTTGCTGGTCTGGGGACCACACTTTGAGAACCACTGGCCCATAAATTCCTTCAGTACCTCAACAGTGAGTAAACACTTATTAAGCGTCTTAAGTGAAATGACCAGTATGCTAACTCAAAGGGGGAAATCCTTACACAATGGATAGTATATCAAGTAGTCTTTTTATATACTTGAAATAATCTCATAATTTTGTCAATTTTACCTCAATACAGCTGGCGGGGGAGGGAAGGGAGTTCAAGTGTTCATATTTCACCCTAGGCCTGCACAATCAGTCTCCTGAGGGAGGACATAAGAGTTTCTATGAAGCCAGTAGAGTGAGGCAAAATGGCCCCATTTCCCAGAGGAGGGAATTCTGAGGCTGTCAGGAAGATCTAGTGATAGAATAAAAGTTGGAATCAAGTCAAAATCTCATCCCCATTGGTCAAAGTTCTCTCTGTTCCTTCCCATCTCATCTAGTTTCTTTAAATTTTGATCCTTTCTTCTGATAGCAACTTTGCTTGTTTCCTTTTTACCTCAGATCCCAAAAGGAGGTATTTAGTTTCCATTAACAGAAAAGAGATCAATGAGAGATGCTCTTCGGAGTTCAAAATAAATTAAGTCAAAGGGTTAGATCCATATTCCCTATTTTAATTACTTCATCAAAACCTTCAATCTCAAAATCTCCCTATTCAGATGAGAATCCCAGAAACAGACACCAGGCTGAGGATTTCACACGCAAATGTGAAATGTGATTGCTTAAAAGAGGTATCCTAGAAAAACAGTGAGTAAGGGAGTAGCGGAAGCAACACAGAGCAAAGGAAAGATCAAGTAAAGATGCCTTTTTAGGTAAAGTACCAACCTTGGCTTGTTCCCACATAGCTCAAACAGTAAATTATCCTTCAGTGTTTGTCCCTGTTTGAGGCAAGGAAGCTGGCTTTTCTACTCTCACACCAATTAGTTACTTTAAAGTCCATCCTACAGGGTTTTACATTCCCAGGCATTTCAGACTTCTGCTGTCCATCAAGGAAAGAAAAGAGTGCAAAGGCACATGGTTTCTGGGGAAAGTACCCACAAATCTGGTGCGGGGATCAGAGGAATGCGGGCAGAGCATCACCAGTGTGCCCTAAGCCACAGGTCTATCTTTAGCTGCCCTTATATCTGAAATCTTATGGTTCACAAAATACTGAGTTTTTATTTCTCAAATGTCTTTACTTTTCTATTCCCATTGCCACTGTTACAGTTAAGGATCCTTTTGCCTCTAACATGGTAACTCCGGAAGCCTACACATTTTGGACATAAATCTACCTGTTTCTAATTTTTTCTGTCTAATCACTCACCCATTTTGCATAACCATATGAGTGATTTCCATGAGGAGTAGTTGCACTGTTCCTTCTCTTCACATAATAAAGTTTTGATCACGTCATTTACTAGAGCTTTTGATCTCTCACCGTGGCTGATAGCATAAACTCCAACTGCCTTGTGTGTTCCTGCAAGTCCTCCACAATCTAAACCCGGCCTGCCTTTCCTGTATAGTGTCTCTCCATCTCAACTAAGATGCTCTTTGCCAACCATTCCCAAGACTCCCATTCTCTGAAAAAGTCTATGGACTATTATACCTCCATGCTTTTAACTATTCTATTTGCTCGCCTTGTTGCATACCTGCCCAAGTCCATCTCCATTCATTGAAATTTCACCTATTCTTCACAGTCCGAATGAAATGCCACCACCTCTGTGAACCTTGGGTTAATCTCCAGTCAGGATTAAATACTGCCCTCCCTGCTCTTGATGTTCCTATAGCACATTGCAGGCACACCTCTTAAGACACGTTCTTTTTTATTTTCCAGTGTTGCTACATATAAATCTGTCCCATAAGTGGTGAGTTCTTTAAGACAGGGATTATGATGTATTTGTTCTATGTGCTAGCACCCTCAAAGCATTGTCTAATGTATAATAAAATCCAGTAAGTCAAATCATTATGCTCTACACCTTAAATTTATACAATGTTGTATGTCAACCATATCTCACTAAAACTGGAAAAAAAAGAAAAAAATAATTGTAGAATTAAATAAATTAAATACAACACCCCCAAAATTTGTGTAGAAAGATATTCCATGTTCTTGACACAAAGAATAGTAAGGGGAAATAAATGTAGGAAATGCCAACTAAAGAAAAACAGTGTACGTTCAAAATACATGTGTATATAAGCATTGTTTCCCTTGGTTAAGGTCAAGGAATACATGATTTATGGGCTTTTCATCCCAATGTGCTCCCAAACCTAACTTCGTAATATAGAGTGTCATATGGTGGATGAGATGTTCTCACAGAAGAAATATCCTATTTCTTTTTAGTTGGCAGAGATACTGAAAAATCATTATTTTGCTTTAGTGTTTTGATTGTACAGTTTTCCTTTTGGGTTATTTTACTCTAGTAGCCATGTGAGTAAAGTCTGATTTCTAGGAAGGAAATGTATAAATTAAGCAACCACAAAGGCAAAAGGAAGTAACTCTGTATGTGTGCTGTATATTATTGCTAAATGTGACAGTGTTTTAGCCTCTAACTAGATTTTGTTCTCATTGTTTAAAACTGTGGAACCAATATATTAAGTAGATACTCCTTGATTAATATAGATAAACAGATACATAAATATATAGACATATAGATAAAATTCCTGATGGAAATGTAATATGAGTAGCAGGATTGTAATGTCTTATAATAATGTCTAACTATATTGAAAATATGAAAACAGAAAATCCCACATAATTCTGTAGCAAATGTCATTTGTACCTGAGCCTCAGGTCCCTTCCCTCCCAGAGATCTTCTACAAATTATACCCCCACAGGTTGATGACTTCCTGTCTGAATGCATTCTCTGGCCAAGAGAACATGCTCAGCCCAGGCTGATGTATCTGCTAGAGATTTGACAGCCAAAAATTAACGCTCAACCACTCAGAAATGGAAATTGGTGGATAAATACCCCAGAATATTCAGCTTTTGGTGGAACAGTTCTGAGATACATTTCACACAATATTTCAAAGTATCCCCCAAAAAACTGAGTCCCAGTTAACCATAGTGGTAACCTACTCATGACTGGATTCTTTAACTTTCCTACTTTTCGTGACCAGACCTCACTCCTTTTAGTGCTTCGCTGGGAACACCTTACAAATAAACTACTTGTACCCAAACTCTAAGTCAGTTTTTGAGGTAATTGAAACTTAAGCAAGTTCCTATAACAATACTTTTTTAAAATATGGGAAATATGTTTTTTAAATTTATTTTTAGTATGAAATGTTTCTCATACATGTCACTTATTTTTAAAAAGTGACTATTTCACTTGTGAAACAGTTATGTGTGTGTGTGTGTGTGTGTATATATATATATATATATATAATTTTTCCAGATACAGCAACATACACACATACATACATACATATATACATACATACTAAGAATGAATTATGTGCTTGACTTTATTTATTTTTAATATTTATTTACTTTGAGAGGCAGAGAGAGTGAGCCGAGTCAGGAGGGGAAAAGACAGGGGGAGAGAGAGAATCCCAAGCAGGCTCTGCACTGTCAGCATGGAGCCTGATGCAGTGCTCGAACCCACAAACTGTGAGATCATGACCAATCTGAGCTAAAACCAAGATTGGACATTTAAGCAACTGAGCCATCCAGGAACCCCACATGCTTGAATTTAACTCAGATTTTATTTAATAACTTATTTTATTAGTTATTAGTAATTAGTTATTTTATTACTATTTACCTTTCTTTTCATCTTACAGCTCATAGAAACTATTTTCCTATAATATATACTTTATCGCTTTTTGTTACATTCCTTTGCAATTTGCTATGGTAGCTGCCATTTGTAACTTGAAAAGCATATTTCAATAAAAAATGTCTATTATAAAGTGTCATGTACTTGTAATTCAGTTATGTTAAATGTAAACCATTTCCTCTAGATGCCCTTTTGACATTTAGTATATCATTCTCACATACATGTGTATGTATGTGTGCTGTATATTATTGCTAAATGTGACAGTGTTCTAGCCTCTAATCATATTTTGTTCTCATTGTTTAACCAACTGAACCACCCAGGTGCCACTAGGATATATATATATTTATATTTAACTATACATAAAAATATTAGGATTGTTTTCTCTTCTCATTGCAATAGTTGGCCTTTCCCTAAATCTACACTCAAAATTTGTAGTGATACGAGTGAGAAAAATATAATGGGATATCACCAAGGAGTTTGGGTCTTAAACACTTGGATCTCATAACTACTACAATGAAAGTATTTCCTCATGAAAATCTAAGTAAGAGACTATTTTACGGTTTCTACTATTTTGGCTTAAACGTTTTTCTAGTAGTTCCAGAATTCCAAATTGAGATCTTACTGAACATTCACACAAATGCTGTTGCACGTATTTTTTAAAGGAAGAACTTGCTGTCAAAAATAAATTCAAAAATTATCAGTCCTTCTAAAATCATGTAATTCCTAAAAATCAATTCAGGCTTGCTTTTTTTTTTGTAGTTGAAATTTTAAAATAATTCTAAAATGCCATTTGAAAATTCCTCTGAACACACGTTCTGACACGTTCACAATTGTATGGGCATTCACTTGCTGCGTTGTACATAAATTGAGCACATTTATATACAGCTCCTTTGGGCCATATAAGAAAAATGAAATGTGATTCCTGTTCCTCTGCAGGTTATGATCCAGTAAGATTGATAAACCGGCACATAAAAAACTGTAAGTCCTGCTGTAAGAGCTGTAAGGAGGAATCTGAGGGTGCAAAGAATGTACTGGGGTGAGAAGTAAGAATTCACAGAAAAGGACACATTTGTGCTGGCACTGAAAAATCAGGAGAATTTTATACAGCATTTAGGGAAGGGCATTCTGCACAGATATTAGCAGAGGCTGAGACATGGAGGTGAAAGGAGACAGCCCAAAGGGAAGAGTGAGCGGCCTGAGGTGGTTTGGGCCTGGGCATTTAATTGGAGGGAAGAGCTGCAAGATGAGATGCGGCCAAGTGTAGTGTGAGATAATATGGGAGATCTTTGAGGACCTTAATTTTAGTATCAATCCATCAAAGTCAGACAACTGCCTGAGTAGGTCAAACAGATTTCCAGGGTGTGAGACAGTTGGAATGATTCTCAAGATTGCTGGAACCATGTGCGATGTTGTTAATGGATGGATGAGATACAGGGCCCAGCTGCCCTGCTTGCCAGCTGAAGTTAACCCTTCTGTTCCTGGGAGAGGGTGTGGCAGCCAACACATTTACCCAAATGTCATGGAAGTTGGTTGAAATCATTTGTTGCAAAGGAATTACGAAGTCCTAGCCATTCTACTGGTCTCTGAGCAACCTGTAGGTGCATACATTGACACATACATATGTAAAACATACACAAACAAAATATATATGTGCAACTGCCAAAATTCATCACATTGGCTATATCGAGGCAGACTCTATTTAAAATTACTACATACATAGTGCAAAAAGAATGTAGTCAAAAAGAAACAGAAAATATAAATCTTTAAAAACTTTTTCACTCTTAGGGGTGCCTGAGTGGCTCAGTCAATTAAGCATCCAACTTAGGTTCAGATCACGATCCCTGTCACAGTTTGTGAGTTCGACCCTGCATCAGGCTCTCTGCTGTTAGCACCGAGCCTGCTTCTCATCCTCCGTCTCTCTCTCTCCCTCTCTCTGCCCCTCCCCTGCTCACTCTTTCTCTCTTTCTCAAAAATAAATACACATTAATTTTTTTTTTCATTCTTGAAAAAATATCCAGAAAAAGATACCCAAGAGTTCAGTTAGTTCTTAGCAGGTATATTGTAGCACAGTACTGTATGGCAAGTCCTTCTCAAGTGTTCTGAAAAATTTAGACTAATGTGAAAAATACATTTTCTGCAACTAAATATAACTGACAACGTCTGACATACAGAATGTCAGTCTTAGCAGGCTGTGTCCCTCAAGGTGTTCTACAACCAATGAGTAAGGAACACAACAAAAATGAAGCTGGAACTCTGGCACTAAAAAAAAATAAGTTTACTGAAACATGGGGAAAAATATTAAGGGTAATCAGAAATTTTTTTTTTAATTTTTTTTCAATGTTTATTTATTTTTGGGACAGAGAGAGACAGAGCATGAACGGGGGAGGGGCAGAGAGAGAGGGAGACACAGAATCGGAAACAGGCTCCAGGCTCTGAGCCATCAGCCCAGAGCCCGACGCAGGGCTCAAACTCACGGACCGCGAGATTGTGACCTGGCTGAAGTCGGACGCTTAACCGACTGCGCCACCCAGGCGCCCCAAGGGTAATCAGAAATTTTATTCAAACAGTGACACAATACTGAAGAGCAGATAAGCCTCGAAGAGCTCTTACAGATTTTGAAAGACATTATTATTTTTTATAGTGATTGTATCATAATAAGTGCTGACTTGCCTGGTCCTAATTTGGGTCTCTCAACACCATTAAGTGCATGCTGCCACAAATTCTAGTATTAGAAAGTGTGTCATAACACTCAAAATGTTGCTGACACCACTCTTTTAACATTTGGGATTGAGGCGTGATTTACTTATCCCTTGAGAGATTCAGCAAGCAGAGGTGAAGAGAAAAATGTTTGTCAATTAATTTATTACTTGAAGCGCTGTTTTCATTATTTCCTAGTTGTTATTACCCTATCATATGTATTAATGTGTGGGCTCTGTACTGAGACCATCTAAGTTCAAATTTCACAAGCATATAAATTCCAACTATAAAACTTTTTGGATTTCCCTATAATCACTATGAAAAATGGTATGGAAGTCCCTCAAAAAATTAAAAATAGGACTACCGCATGACCCAGCTATTCACATTGTACCTCTGGGTAATTATCCAAAGAAAACAAAAACAGTGAGTCAAAAAGATATATGCACCCCTAAATTCATTGCAGCATTATTTATAATAGCCAACATATGGAAGCAACCTAAGTGCCCATGGATGGATAAAGGTTACAGATGTGGTATATAATCCAGTGGAACATTACTCAGCTGTAACAAAGAAGGAAATCTTGACATTTGATACAACATTTATGGAACTTGAAGGTATTACGCTAAGTAAAAGAACTAAGACAGTGATTTCATCTTACATGTGGATTTCATGTGATTTCACTTACATGTGGAACCTAAAAAACAAAACAAATGAACAAACAAAACAAAACTCATAGATACAGAGAACATGTTGGTGGTTATCAGAGCAGAACGGGTTGGGGGAGGGCAAAAGGGGTGAAGGTAGTCAACTGTATAGTGATGAATGGTAACAAGATTTATTATGATAATTACTTTGTAGTGTATATAAATATCAAATTATTTTGTTGTACACCTAAACTAATATATTTATATTTGCCAATTTCACCTCAATTTTTTAAAGAAAGTATTTTTAACTCCTTTAATAGTATAATGAATATAGGTGGTGAGCTTGGGAATGTCTGCTGCATAACGTTATTCAGGGATTTAAAATCATTCCATTTCAAATCTTTGCCATCCCACTGGACCTCTGAGTGCTAGATGCTTTCCACTAGACCAAGAAATGAGGGACAAAGAATGCACAGAGAATCTCCTGAGAATAGTTCTAGTAGTTTTAGGCCAGATTGAGAAGTGAATATATATGACTTCTGCACATATTCCACTGGCCAGATGTTACTCACATGGCTCTCTCTACCTAAACTGAAGAGGAGTCCAAGAAATGTCTAGCCATGTGCCAGGGAGAGAAACGGTAGTGGGATTTGGTTGAACCCATTATATTGTTTCTGTTCCAAGTGGGGGTATACTGCTCTCATATAACTTTGATATCTAGAACATTGGGACTAAAACATAATTTATGCTGTGTTGATCAAAGAATTGTTTTAAACTATGTCTAGCCTTCTTTACAGTGGATACTAACAATCCAGAAAGTGTCCTGAGGAAATCTACTAGGGTGGTGAGAGGTATAAAAAAGTGCAATGTATGTGATGAAGAGCTGAATAGACTGAGGATTCTTAGTACAGATAAAAGAAAACTAGAAAGGCCAGGATATATAAGGTACTGAATTAAATACGTGCAACTTTTAATTCTAAAGTTGTAAATAGTGGGTAAAAGCTCCACAAAGATAGATTTGATTTAAGTTGCATAAAACTCAAAGATTCATAAAGGTCAAAATACTGCTATGGGGCTTATAACACTCTATATCATTGCAGGTTGAAATATGTCATCAGCTCATCAAGCTTCTGTGGTAAATGTGGCACTAGATGGGAAATTGGATCAATAATCTCTGAAGTCTCCTCAAGGCCTGAAATTCTAGATCCGATGACTGATTTTTAAACTATGGTTCTTTGCTGTGAATCTTGACCAAAGAAGCTGATCTGCAAACATCTACCCTTCCCCTTAAATCTGAAAATTATTTGAACACATTATCCCTTACCTCATACCATTTACTTAACATTACCATAAAGATGACCAATTTTATTTGAAATGTTTTAAAGTTAGTTTAAAATGTCAGCCAAATCATTGTCCTTTCTTTAATTTTATATTTGGAATCACAGAAGGAAGAATTTGGCTTCCTGTAATAAATAATGGCCTATGTTTCATTTTAAGAGGCAATTCATTTGTGGGCAGGCTGTCAGTATTCTGCAGCTGGATATTTAGTGCCTCCAGTATTATGGGAGAGACTAGGGAACTCAGAATGACCTGGCAACATTCAGGGCGATCAGTTATTTCAGTGAGGTTGTTAATCCAGCAGCTGTTTCCAAAAATCTTTTTAGCTATTTGACTTTTCAAGGTTTGATTCCATATCCCAAAATCTTATACTTTGGCAAGTTTCTGATAAACATGTATTTTTTTCTTCCCAGATATTGCATTATCTTTGTGAAATTGAATATTGATCCCTTTCACTCAGACAGTTTTAAAGTCAATGATAATTCTGCGCCTTGGCTCCTGGCTTAAAGACACAGCACATAATTTTACGTGTTTTCTTCATGGCTCTCTCCAGTGGATTTAGTTTTTGTAATTAGTGTACCTTGTTTGCAATAGAGTACGGACACTGGGTTGTCATGTGTGTCATCTGCAAATGTAAACTCCTGTGGGCTTAAATAGCTTCCCAGAAGGCAAATTGGAATGAATTGGACGTTTCAACTTTTATTCAGATCTTAGAAATTCTGAGACTTTGACCAGCCTTCTTATTAATATCAAATATTTTTAATCCTTGTTGAGGACCCTAGATCCTCAAAATCAGAATAAACCAGATCGTATTGGTAGAAGCTCAAGGTTAAAGAGTCTAGTGGTACTTTTTGCATTAACAAGGAGAATGCTGTGTTATAAAGTATTAAGGCATGGGGTGGGAATTGCTAAATTTTAAATTGTAATTGTGGTTGAGTTGTGATATTTTTCTGAATGTTATACAACTGTGACATTGCCAATGAGACCTTGGAGAAAAGGTACCTCTTGTACCTCCTATAGAAAGTCTACAACATACTCTGTGACATCAGTTTTCAGTCTGTATAAATAACCCTAATGGGGGCAGTCTCAGAGCTTCCAAGGTAGCTCATTACTATGTCAGACAATTACAGTCTTAGAAGGCTATTCTGCATATTAATGAAAATTCTAGTTGCAGCCAGTTCTGTCCCCTAAGGCCACCCAACACAATTTATAATTTTATATCTAAGTAATAGATTTGCAGAAACTGGAAGGTTGTAATCAATGTAGATTAGTGCAATTTATTTAAAATAGTCACTACATTATAAATTCATTATGGATACCTTATTTAAAAGTTTTCTTTAAAAAATACTGGACAGAAAAAATAGTTTGAAAACATCTTTGCAGCCTACATGGTGGGGTTGCATCTTCTGTAAGCTCTAAAGGTGGTTCACAAATTAAATTCATGGATGATGTGATTGCTACATTTCTGCTGAGGGTTTAAAGAACAAAATCTGGAGATGAAAGTTTCTGTAAGACAAGAGTTATTTTTCTTTTTCTTTCTGCACACTTTCTTTATGACACTAAAGGTTTACTGTTTTCAAGTCTTTCTTTCTCTCTCCCTGCCTGCCTCTTTCTCTCTTTTCAATTATAGCTCTGCCCTTTTCCTTCTATTTGACCCAAACATTCTGACCAGAATCAGAAATTCTGCTTCTCCTTTAGTCTACATTCTGAGTTGATAAATGGATAGATGGATGTATCATTAATAAATGAGTCCCATGAAGGTCTTGAACATCAGCTTCATAGCAAGAGTCCTTTTCACTTTTGTTCTCTTCATTTTTGTTCCAGGATAGTTTGTCTTTGTACCCAAATATGGGAACTTGGCAATTCATTTACATATCTTTCATTTGGAGATTGCCAACCTATTTTGAAACTCCAGTACTGATAGATTCCCAGTTGTAAAAGAGTCTCCTTCATGGAAAGCCACTTGCTGGGAAAACTTTTGAGCTGAGCATTCTCAGAATTTGGACTAAAATGTTTCTCTTTTCTCTCTCTTTTTTTTTTTTACAATAATATTTTGACACTAGGCACATCCCCCATTTGGTCCCAGAATCCACTTCTATAGCTGGGTTAGGCCACTGTTTGACCATCTGCTTCTACTAGGTACAGATTCTTTGAGGTATTGATGTTGTGCTTGATCTTTATGATACAAATCATGAATTTACAGCTGATAAAGCCATTTGAATTATGTGGTGACTTAGCCTCAAGTGTTCTGGATAATTTTTATTCTTTGGAAATTTCAAAATTAACAATATAACAGACCATCATCTGCCTGCCACAATATATGATCATTATAACTTTTTGTATGAAAGGAAAGAGAATAAATATGTGAGATTTCTCACATGAAATAAAATCTCTTATTATAAACTTTGATTTTTATTCTTTAAATATTTTGTTTCTGAGAAAATATCAGGTAAAAAAATTAAATTAAAATTAAAATTAAATTAAATTAAAAATTAATTGATATTAATACCAATTGGATAATATTTAATCTGTGTTTCTTTGTAGTGGTCAGTATCTCACTGATATAGTTATATAAAATATCTGGCTATCATCTTGTATATCACATTATGTGATAATCAAATTTGAGCTTCCCTTCTGGGGACACTGTCTCCCAAGACATTTTATGTGTCCTGTCAAGACTGTTAAGCACTGACATTTAATATTTATCCTGAAGAGTGATACTTCCAATTTTGCTTATTCTTTTATTTGAGAATTTATTACAGCACACATAGAACAGTTGATTGTCATCAAACGTCTTGCAAAAGAACTGATGTGAAAGTTAGAGGGAAGGGCACAGAAAAATAGATCAATGTGACTCTGCATGAAAATAACACCTGCCAAAGTTTTCAACATCTTCTTTAATAAAGAAAATGCAGCTAATTAAATATGTGTTTTTGGAACTCATTTTACTCCCCATGAAAAAAGAAATACAGTATTAAGATAAAAATTTTATTAAATTTTAAGCTCAGAACACCAATCCCAAGGCATCTTGATCCATTAGTAAATCAAATTATATGATGCTTTTTGAGCAAAAAAGACTCCAAATAGCACATAATAATCCCTATGAAGGTTGGCTTTAGAAATGGAAAATTATATTCACATCCAGATATCAGGACAAAGGTAGGTCATAGATCAAAAAGGTTTTTGAGCTGAAAAATTTAGATGTAGGACTAGATGCTAACCTTTAAGTTTTTAATTGTATAGAAGATCTTTATCATTTATTAAATCTTTCAAAAATTAAGTGGTTCTTCCAACTGGATGCAATTTAAAACTGCTAAAAGTGGGAATGGGAGGGAAGATGGCGGCGTAGGAGGACGCTGGGCTCACCACGCGTCCTGCTGATCACTTAGATTCCACCTACACCTGCCTAAATAACCCAGAAAACCGCCAGAGGATTAGCAGAACTGAGTCGCCGGAGCCAAGCGCAGACGAGAGGCCCACGGAAGAGGGTAGGAAGGGCGGCGAGGCGGTGCGCGCTCCAGGGACTGGCGGGAGGGAGCCGGGGCGGAGGGGCGGCTCGCCGGCCAAGCAGAGCCCCCGAGACTGGCTTGCAAAAAGCGGAGGGGCCTGACGGACTGTGTTCCGACAGCAAGCGCGACTTAGCACTTAGCGTCTGGGAGGTCATAAGTTAACAGCTCTGCTCAGAAAGCGGGAAGGCTGGAGGACAAAGGGAAGGAGAGCTGCTGAGCCCCCGGAAGACAGAGCTCAGTTTGGTGGGGAACAAAGGCGCTCGCCAGCGCCATCTCCCCCGCCCATCCCCCAGCCAAAATCCCAAAGAGAACCAGTTCCTGCCAGGGAACTTGCTCGCTCCGCGCAAACACCCAACTCTGCGCTTCTGCGGAGCCAAACCTCCCGCAGCGGATCTGACTCCCTCCCGCTGCCACAGGGCCCCTCCTGAAGTGGATCACCTAAGGAGAAGCAAGCTAAGCCTGCCCCTCCTGCCCCTGTGCACCTTGCCTACCCACCCCAGCTAAGATGCCAGATCCCCAGCATCACAAGCCTGGCAGTGTGCAAGTAGCCCAGACAGGCCACCCCACCCCACAGTGAATCCCGCCCCTAGGAGAGGGGAAGAGAAGGCACACACCAGTCTGACTGTGGCCCCAGCGGTGGGCTGGGGGCAGACATCAGGTCTGACTGCGGCTCCGCGCACCAACTCCAGTTATACACCACAGCACAGGGGAAGTGCCCTGCAGGTCCTCACCACGCCAGGGACTATCCAAAATGACCAAGCGGAAGAATTCCCCTCAGAAGAATCTCCAGGAAATAACAACAGCTAATGAGCTGATCAAAAAGGATTTAAATAATATAACAGAAAGTGAATTTAGAATCATAGTCATAAAATTAATCGCTGGGCTTGAAAACAGTATAGCTGACAGCAGAGAATCTCTTGCTACAGAGATCAAGGGACTAAGGAACAGTCACGAGGAGCTGAAAAACGCTTTAAACGAAATGCATAACAAAATGGAAACCACCACGGCTCGGATTGAAGAGGCAGAGGAGAGAATAGGTGAACTAGAAGATAAAGTTATGGAAAAAGAGGAAGCTGAGAAAAAGAGAGATAAAAAAATCCAGGAGTATGAGGGGAAAATTAGAGAACTAAGTGATACACTAAAAAGAAATAATATACGCATAATTGGTATCCCAGAGGAGGAAGAGAGAGGGAAAGGTGCTGAAGGGGTACTTGAAGAAATAATAGCTGAGAACTTCCCTGAAGTGGGGAAGGAAAAAGGCATTGAAATCCAAGAGGCACAGAGAACTCCCTTCAGACGTAACTTGAATCGATCTTCTGCACGACATATCATAGTGAAACTGGCAAAATACAAGGATAAAGAGAAAATTCTGAAAGCAGCAAGGGGTAAACGTGCCCTCACATATAAAGGGAGACCTATAAGACTGGTGACTGATCTCTCTTTTGAAACTTGGCAGGCCAGAAAGAATTGGCACGAGATTTTCAGGGTGCTAGACAGAAAAAATATGCAGCCAAGAATCCTTTATCCAGCAAGTCTGTCATTTAGAATAGAAGGAGAGATAAAGGTCTTCCCAAACAAACAAAAACTCAAGGAATTTGTCACCACTAAACCAGCCCTACAAGAGATCCTAAGGGGGACCCTGTGAGACAAAGTACCAGAGACATCACTACAAGCATAAAACATACAGACATCACAATGACTCTAAACCCATACCTTTCTATAATAACACTGAATGTAAATGGACTAAATGCGCCAACCAAAAGACATAGGGTATCAGAATGGATAAAAAAACAAGACCCATCTATTTGCTGTCTACAAGAGACTCATTTTAGACCTGAGGACACCTTTAGATTGAGAGTGAGGGGATGGAGAACTATTTATCATGCTACTGGAAGCCAAAAGAAAGCTGGAGTAGCCATACTTCTATCAGACAAACTAGACTTTAAATTAAAGGCTGTAACAAGAGATGAAGAAGGACATTATATAATAGTGACAGGGTCTATCCATCAGGAAGAGCTAACAATTATAAATGTCTATGCGCCAAATACCGGAGCCCCCAAATATATAAAACAATTACTCATAAACATAAGCAACCTTATTGATAAGAATGTGGTAATTGCAGGGGACTTTAACACCCCACTTACAGAAATGGATAGATCATCTAGACACACGGTCAATAAAGAAACAAGGGCCCTGAATGACACATTGGATCAGATGGACTTGACAGATATATTTAGAACTCTGCATCCCAAAGCAACAGAATATACTTTCTTCTCAAGTGCACATGGAACATTCTCCAAGATAGATCACATACTGGGTCACAAAACAGCCCTTCATAAGTTTACAAGAATTGAAATCATACCATGCATACTTTCAGACCACAATGCTATGAAGCTTGAAATCAACCACAGAAAAAAGTCTGGAAAACCTCCAAAAGCATGGAGGTTAAAGACCACCCTACTAACGAATGAGTGGGTCAACCAGGCAATTAGAGAAGAAATTACAAAATATATGGAAACAAACGAAAATGAAAATACAACAATCCAAACGCTTTGGGACGCAGCGAAGGCAGTCCTGAGAGGAAAATACATTGCAATCCAGGCCTATCTCAAGAAACAAGAAAAATCCCAAATACAAAATCTAACAGCACACCTAAAGGAACTAGAAGCAGAACAGCAAAGGCAGCCTAAACCCAGCAGAAGAAGAGAAATCATAAAGATCAGAGCAGAAATAAACAATATAGAATCTAAAAAAACTGTAGAGCAGATCAACGAAACCAAGAGTTGGTTTTTTGAAAAAATAAACAGAATTGACAAACCTCTAGCCAGGCTTCTCAAAAAGAAAAGGGAGATGACCCAAATAGATAAAATCATGAATGAAAATGGAATTATTACAACCAATCCCTCAGAGATACAAACAATTATCAGGGAATACTATGAAAAATTATATGCCAACAAATTGGACAACCTGGAAGAAATGGACAAATTCCTAAACACCCACACTCTTCCAAAACTCAATCAGGAGGAAATAGAAAGCTTGAACAGACCCATAACCAGCGAAGAAATTGAATCGGTTATCAAAAATCTCCCAACAAATAAGAGTCCAGGACCAGATGGCTTCCCAGGGGAGTTCTACCGGACGTTTAAAGCAGAGATAATACCTATCCTTCTCAAGCTATTCCAAGAAATAGAAAGGGAAGGAAAACTTCCAGACTCATTCTATGAAGCCAGTATTACTTTGATTCCTAAACCAGACAGAGACCCAGTAAAAAAAGAGAACTACAGGCCAATATCCCTGATGAATATGGATGCAAAAATTCTCAATAAGATACTAGCAAATCGAATTCAACGGCATATAAAAGGAATTATTCACCATGATCAAGTGGGATTCATTCCTGGGATGCAGGGCTGGTTCAACATTCGCAAATCAATCAACGTGATACATCACATTAACAAAAAAAAAGAGAAAAACCATATGATCCTGTCAATCGATGCAGAAAAGGCCTTTGACAAAATCCAGCACCCTTTCTTAATAAAAACCCTTGAGAAAGTCGGGATAGAAGGAACATACTTAAAGATAATAAAAGCCATTTATGAAAAGCCCACAGCTAACATCATCCTCAACGGGGAAAAACTGAGAGCTTTTTCCCTGAGATCAGGAACACGACAGGGATGCCCACTCTCACCGCTGTTGTTTAACATAGTGCTGGAAGTTCTAGCATCAGCAATCAGACAACAAAAGGAAATCAAAGGCATCAAAATTGGCAAAGATGAAGTCAAGCTTTCGCTTTTTGCAGATGACATGATATTATACATGGAAAATCCGATAGACTCCACCAAAAGTCTACTAGAACTGATACATGAATTCAGCAAAGTTGCAGGATACAAAATCAATGTACAGAAATCAGTTGCATTCTTATACACGAACAATGAAGCAACAGAAAGACAAGTAAAGAAACTGATCCCATTCACAATTGCACCAAGAAGCATAAAATACCTAGGAATCAATCTAACCAAAGATGTAAAGGATCTGTATGCTGAAAACTATAGAAAGCTTATGAAGGTAATTGAAGAAGATTTAAAGAAATGGAAAGACATTCCCTGCTCATGGATTGGAAGAATAAATATTGTCAAAATGTCAATACTACCCAAAGCTATCTACACATTCAATGCAATCCCAATCAAAAGTGCACCAGCATTCTTCTCGAAACTAGAACAAGCAATCCTAAAATTCATATGGAACCACAAAAGGCCCCGAATAGTCAAAGTAATTTTGAAGAAGAAGACCAAAGCAGGAGGCATCACAATCCCAGACTTTAACCTCTACTACAAAGCTGTCATCATCAAGACAGCATGGTATTGGCACAAAAACAGACACATAGACCAATGGAATAGAATAGAAACCCCAGAACTAGACCCACAAACGTATGGCCAACTAATCTTTGACAAAGCAGGAAAGAACATCCAATGGAAAAAAGACAGTCTCTTTAACAAATGGTGCTGGGAGAACTGGACAGCAACATGCAGAAGGTTGAAACTAGACCACTTTCTCACACCATTCACAAAAATAAACTCAAAATGGATAAAGGACCTGAATGTGAGACAGGAAACCATCAAAACCTTAGAGGAGAAAGCAGGAAAAGACCTCTCTGACCTCAGCCGTAGCAATCTCTTACTCGACACATCCCCAAAGGCAAGGGAATTAAAAGCAAAAGTGAATTACTGGGACCTTATGAAGATAAAAAGCTTCTGCACAGCAAAGGAAACAACCAACAAAACTAAAAGGCAACCAACGGAATGGGAAAGTATATTTGCCAATGACATATCGGACAAAGGGCTAGTATCCAAAATCTATAAAGAGCTCACCAAACTCCACACCCGAAAAGCAAATAACCCAGTGAAGAAATGGGCAGAAAACATGAATAGACACTTCTCTAAAGAAGACATCCGGATGGCCAACAGGCACATGAAAAGATGTTCAGCGTCGCTCCTTATCAGGCAAATACAAATCAAAACCACACTCAGGTATCACCTCACGCCAGTCAGAGTGGCCAAAATGAACAAATCAGGAGACTATAGATGCTGGAGAGGATGTGGAGAAACGGGAACCCTCTTGCACTGTTGGTGGGAATGCAAATTGGTGCAGCCGCTCTGGAAAGCAGTGTGGAGGTTCCTCAGAAAATTAAAAATAGCCCTACCCTATGACCCAGCAATAGCACTGTTAGGAATTTATCCAAGGGACACAGGAGTACTGATGCATAGGGGCACTTGTACCCCAATGTTCATAGCAGCACTCTCAACAATAGCCAAATTATGGAAAGAGCCTAAATGTCCATCAACTGATGAATGGATAAAGAAATTGTGGTTTATATACACTATGGAATACTACGTGGCAATGAGAAAAAATGAAATATGGCCTTTTGTAGCAACGTGGATGGAACTGGAGAGTGTGATGCTAAGTGAAATAAGCCATACAGAGAAAGACAGATACCATATGGTTTCACTCTTATGTGGATCCTGAGAAACTTAACAGGAACCCATGGGGGAGGGGAAGAAAAAAAAAGAGGTTAGAGTGGGAGAGAGCCAAAGCATAAGAGACTGTTGAGAACTGAGAGCAAACTGAGGGTTGATGGGGGGTGGGAGGGAGGAGAGGGTGGGTGATGGGTATTGAGGAGGGCACCTTTTGGGATGAGCACTGGGTGTTGTATGGAAACCAATTTGACAATAAATTTCATATATAAATAAAAAAATAAAAATGAAATGAGCTTTAGAAATAAAAAAAACCTGCTAAAAGTATTTCCATGGTGATCAATGGGCACAGGCATTTTTAAGATCAAGTATTTATACCAATAATATACAAGCAATGAACTTTCTTGAGTACCTTTAACTTTTATTATAAAATAGATTTATTTAGCAGATATTATGGACATTTTTTTTAATGTAAAAAAGTAAACAGAAAATCCAGCTTCATCTATTTTCAATTCCTGGACAACCGTGTTTAACTATAGCCCACTTTCCATTTGTCTTATTCTCAATGGCCTCTCATTTGGCCAGCTGGATTATTTTGAAGAAAATCCTTTCAGGTAGTTTCTACTTGTTTATAAAGATTTATAAAGTTTCTATTTGTTATAAAGTTGCTAATCTTTAGCAAAGAATATCATATAAATAAGTCTGATCATTATAGATTTTTAAAATGTGTTTCTTAGGTGTTGAAATGAAGAAAAGAATAGTTTTAGAGTTGTTGTGCTCTAGTTTAACACCTGTCCCTGATTAAGGCAATAGACATCCAAAATTGTCTCCTTCTTCCCATCCGTGAATAAGTAAAGATGTGGCAGCTGCTAGAAATCATATTCAGAACAAGCATGGAGACTTCATCAATGGATTAATAAGAAGACTTGAATGCTGGGGACGGTGAGAGTTAAAAGCTGAAGATGTGATGCAAATGAGAGCATTTTAAAAATTAAGATATTCTTGGAAAAGTGATTTAAAAAGCTCTCTACTTAATCTTGAGAAAATGTGGAAACTACAGTTGAGATGTGCATCGTGTTCCCTTGGCAGTAATTTGGTAAACAGTCTGGCTCTGGCAGCAGCAGGGAATTCATGAATCTAATGGGAATTGTGTCTTGTTGAATTCTAACCTTCAGGTTTTGGCTAACCTGCTGTTTGACCTCAACAGAGGCTTGGAGCCTACATTCTCTTCAATCTTCTCTGGGAAAAGAGGCATAAAGAAGTTCATGGTGATGATAATGCTTGTATATTTACATGCACTTAAAATGGTTTGGGTTTGGGGTGTCTGGGCGGCTCAGTCGGTTAAGTGACTGACTTCAGTTCAGGTCACGATCTCCCAGTCCATGGTTCAAGCCCCGTACCAAGGTCTGTGCAGATAGCTTTAGATCCTGAAGCCTGCTTCAGATTCTGTGTCTCCCACTCTCTTTGCCTCTCCCCCATTCACACTCTGTCAATCTCTCTCAAAAAATAAACATTACAAAATTTTCAAAATGGGTTATTACTCTTGGCAGTAATTTGTGTTATTCTTTATAACTCACAAAATACATTCATTTCATTTTCAAAACAACCCCAAATGAGTAAGGCAGGTATTTTTCCCTCTGTGACTGAGGTAACTAATGCTGAGAGGGGATGTAATTTATTAAAGGTCAACAAGGAGGAGGGTTGCAGACCCAGTGATTGAATTCACTTCTGTTTCCAGTTCAAAGTTATGATCGCAGACTTCTGCTGTCTCTACTATGGAAAGATAGGAGGTATGCTCTTTCTACTATAAAAAGATATTAAACCTATGGTCTTTGATTCTGTCCACCCCTATACTGCCTTTACTCAGTCCTGTAAGACCAATGTGTTACATTTTGAAAGGTTTACAGTGTCAGCCACCCATGGGAGCAGAATTGCTCCACCAAAATAAGAAATCCTCCTCTAGAATGTACGAATTGATTTCAGCAGGACAGCAACTAAAAACAAAAAGGAAAAAGAACATATTCTTTAGGCTAAAGGTAGGTTGGTAAATTAAGGTGCACCTAAGAAACACAGTGGGGTTTGTTGGGATTTGAGTGTGATTACCTGACGAACCTTTCAATAGGAGAGGGTACCAGATCACTCAGCTCCAATTACAGACAAATCAAGATTTTAAAAGGCTATCACTTCTATCCTATTCTATTCTTTCACTGAAAAAACAACAACAACAACATTTCCTTAAAATGTAATAAAAACATCCATGTCTGTAAATGATGCCCAATTCTTGGGTAAGGGGGAGAGTTGGGAGCTTTCAAAAATAAGTGTGACATACTCACGTTACCTCTTTTATTGGGTCTTTCCTCATCCATCAAATGAAAATCCATGACGCCATGTTGAGCATTTGTACATGCAGCCAAAACGTTGTGTTTATGCAGACAAACTTGAAATAAAGGAGCAAGGCACAGCCAGGTTTGGGAGACAATTTATTATTGAAGATAAAATGCTGGACTAAGAGTCCTGTTCTAAGCTCTGGTTCTAGTCCCATCTGCCTTTACTGTATGACTTGGGTTATTCCACTCAGTTCTTCCAATTTTGTTAGTGTGCCAGCTCTATTAGACACTGAGTAACCACCATCAGAGGGGTCTCACAACTGAATAAGGAAATCAAGGCAATTATATAAATGACTTTAACATAGGTGGATTAAGGTAAGTGCATTATGAGAGGTACTAAGAGAGAGTGATGCAGTTTCTAATGCAGGTGGGTTCACCCTGGATAGTTTTCAGGAAAGGCTTTATGGTAGGCAGAATTTTGGCAAAATAACCACCCCACCCCCTTGTTATGATTATAAAAATGACATATTATATGAACAAAGGGACTTTGCAGATGTAATTAGTGTTGCCAGTCAATTGACATTAAATTAGGGAGGGTTTTTTTTTTTTTTTTGATTATTCGGTGGACCCAATGTATACACATGAGCTCTTAAAAGTAGAGTTTTCGGGGCGCCTGGAGCAGTCGGTTAAGCGTCCGACTTCAGCCAGGTCACGATCTCGCGGTCCGTGAGTTCGAGCCCCGCGTCGGGCTCTGGGCTGATGGCTCAGAGCCTGGAGCCTGTTTCCGATTCTGTGTCTCCCTCTCTCTCTCTCTCTACCCCTCCCCTGTTCATGCTCTGTCTCTCTCTGTCCCAAAAATAAATAAACGTTGAAAAAAAAAATTTAAAAAAAGTAGAGTTTTCTCCCAGCTGAGTGTAGGTGAGGAAGTCAGAGAGACACAACAGGAGGGTAAGTCAAAGATATGTGAAATGTGACAGACTCAGCCAGCCACTGGGAGTGGGGGTGGCTACATGAAAGTCATGGATATGGGTATCTTCTAGCAGCAAAAGTCAGCACCTGGCTAACAGCCAGCAAGGAAATGGAAACCTCAGTCCTACAACCTCAAAAAAAGGAATCCTACTAACAACTTGAATGAATTTGGAAGTGCATTCTTTCTCCCAAAGACTCCAGTGATGAACACAGCCCTGCCAACACCTTGATCTTGGCCTTGTGAAACCTGGAGCAGGGGGCCCAATTGAGCCCACCAAGACTTCTTAACTACAGAACTGTGAGATTAAAATTTTGCACGGCTTTAAGCTTCTAAATTTATGGTAACTTGTTATAGCAGCACAAAAATAATTATAAGTTTCATGACCACAGCTTTAATACATAGCCCAGATTTTAAAAAGAAGAGACTAAGAGAGGCAACCTGGGCATAGGTAATAACACAAAGTATAGGTATAGGTATAGGTATAGGTATAGGTATAACACAAAGTATAGGTAATAACACAAAGGAAGAATAATTCAAGTGTGATACAAAATCAACTCAGTTTGCCTCATAAAACTGAGTCTCACAGCTTTTTTTAGCTCATCTGAAAGTGTGTTATATACATTCTTCTTTGGAGGCCAAGAGTCTAGGAAAGTGCTCAAGGGGAAAATGTGGGAAATACTGAAGGAAAGAACCTTGTTGACTCATTCTGGAGCAGTTTATTCCCAACATCCTTACACTCACACTATTTCAACCATTAATGCTTTACCTTTAGCCATTCTTTATATAGGACTCAATGTTGTGTCATTTGAAGGAAGAATTCAGTTTTGAAGATATTTCTTTTTTGTGGGACAAGTGTTTTGTTTGTTTTGATGTTCTTTTCCACTGTTTGAGAAGTTTGTGCAAAGATGACCCAAATATAAATTAGCCTACTTTAGGACATTAGACCTACAATTTTATTGCTTACTCCTAACTTCCTAAGAAGGAAAGAAGAAAGCATTTCTTGTAGACAGTATAGTTATTCCTAAAAGCATTACTTAGTCCCCAAAATTCCCAAGAAATGGAGGTGAGGATATAGATGTTAATATACACAGGACATATGTCACAAAACTGTTGCTTAAGGCAAGACACCAAGTCAATGGGGGAAGCAGAAAACACCTCACCTTTGACTCTACTTCAGTATTTTGAGCTCTCACTGCAGCTGTCTCCTAAAAATGTGAATCTTATGTTGATTAATGTTATTTTAAACATTCAAAATTATTGGCCTGAAGCTTCAAACTAAAGAATAATAAACAAACAAGAATAAAGATAATTTTCACTGTCCAGTGAAAGAAAATTATTAAAGAAAGATTGGAACTTACAAAACAAACAAAAAGATCTTTGAATTATGTATCCTATTGATGAAGACACCACCTTTGCTTTTGTTACTTCAATGTACTAAAGAAGATTTTTTAATAAAACAGGAAACAATGAGACAACAAAGAGCTATTTCCTGCAAGAAGCAGCTACCATCTCTGGAGATGAGGTTAAAAAAAGGGAAGAGGTAAATGTTTAAAAATTTTTTTTTCCTCAACGTTTATTTATTTTTGGGACAGAGAGAGACAGAGCATGAACGGGGGAGGGGCAGAGAGAGAGGGAGACACAGAATCGGAAACAGGCTCCAGGCTCTGAGCCATCAGCCCAGAGCCTGATGCGGGCTCGAACTCACAGACCACGAGATCGTGACCTGGCTGAAGTCGGACGCTTAACCGACTGCGCCACCCAGGCGCCCCGAGGTAAATGTTTTTAAACTGTAACTTGGAGGAGACTCCCTGAGAGCTGGGACCCAGACTTCAAGGGGACACTGCTCAGCTGTGCTGGGACCTCAGAAACAAAGAAGACTGTGGAACTGGTGCTCAGATCTTTGAGGAGGGGCACTATTTCTTAGGGAGCACAATGAAGCTGGTTCTGGGGGGAAAAGAAAAAACTGAAAATGGTATCAATTGCCACTCACTGCTAGAATAAAGAGACAATGCTCAGATTTGTAGATGGGAACAGAAAACAGAAAGCGCATTATGGAACTCCATTTCTAATATTTCTCTAGCATTCTTTATGTGTAGAGCCATCAGAGCGGCAAAGGGCAAAGTAGGAATGCAGTGGTTTTCATAGCCTAGTGAGAGCATCACAAAGAAAGCCAAGGGCAGGATTGGCACTGAGAGACAAAGTAATAGCCACCATATTTTCCTGACGCTCCGAGTTCCCAGAGGGCCAGGACGATGTATAGATGCCCTTATGTCTCCAACAGAGCATATTATAGTACTTCTCATGTAGTAGAAAATCAATAAATATTTTATTTAAAATCTGCATAAATCCTTGATTAACTCTGAGCCACAGATATCTCAGAAGTAAAATAAAAAGTACATTGACTTCCAGAAGTAAAATGTAGAGTGATATAAGATAACTTATGTCAAGGATAGTGAATTTTCAATAAAAGTTTACACTTTATTTTCTGTTATACTATCATCAGGATAATGCAATAAGCCTTTCTTACTGTTAAGGATACCCTGTCTTCCAGGGGAAACAGATTAGAAGGGCATTCCAGTGTATCACCAAGCCTTTTTTCAGCATTGTCTGAAATTTTTTGCAAGTTTGAAAGTAGAAGAGTCATCTCTGAAATGAAATGAAAGCAATCCTTTTGGATAAATAAGAATGAGAAACTTAGAAGCAGGAGGATAAAGTAGGCAAAATATCTTAAGTATAAATTTCCAGATTTGGCATTAGCCATATAGCAAAAGCTACTCTGGGGTAATGAGACAATGTGTGGGTAACTGAGAATAGAGGTATCATCTAAAAAACAAGAGATCAGGTTAATTAAGCCTCCATATTTTTATCTTTTGATAAAAATGCTTCTTCATATTTAAGCAGAGTATGAGAGGTATTTCCTGCAAATCACCATTTATTATGGCAAAGTGCATGATATATTTGCCATCCTAGGCATTCAGAAAAAAGAGAAAGTGAAATGGAGACAGGGAGAAAAAAAAAGTGTGTGTCCAAATATATATGTGGTAAGCATTTGGTACAGAAGTGTTGTGATTGGTAAACTAATACTTCTAAATTCTTTAAGAAGATCAACACAGAAAACATCTTTATTTCTCTTTGCTGGCTTTCCATGAACTTTAACAAATAAATCATCAAACAAATCCCTACATATAAAAATGGCTAAGCAATAAAATATTTGTGAACATCTATTAAGCCTCTAATGTCAGTCATTGAGGCCAAGTGTATACATAATTATTTATTTTATTTCTCACAATAAACCTACAATGAAAATACTATTATGTTACTAGCAAAACATCTGGTGCATAAAGGTACTCTGTTAATATTTGTTGAATGGATAAATACATGAATCACTCAATTTTCATTTTACTGATAAGATTCTGAGTGGTGAAGAAAACATTACCCAATGTTATTTTATCCAACATGTTCTGAAGATTAAGAAAAACAAAAATTAAAAAAAAAATCCATTATCAGTTTTTGAGATAAAACATTGGTGTGATTAAAATAGTTAATGTTTAAATTCATAAGTGCATTGTTGAAAGTAGAGAACATTTTTATTCTGTGAGATAATGCCTCACAGAATGGTAGCAATATTCTTCAAATTAACAATGGCAACATTATAAAATATTTGGCATAGAAAGACAATAATCAGAAAACCAGTATTTCTTACTTCTCAATGGATTATGACAAAGTGAATCCGTTCCCAAGAACAATCTCCACTTATATACAGAAAAAAAGGAGAATGATGATAAAACGCTTATATTTCTGTATGTTTGAATGTATTAAATCAGCTTCAAAAGTGTTTTTTTAACTCAATTTTCTGACTCCTTGTCTCTTCTTCCCTCCCTCATTCTATTACTCTAAGCTACATATGTTAAACCTCTATTCATACAGATCCCATTTAAACCCTGCCTCTTTCATGAAAATATTCTAGATTCTTCTGCCCAAAAGAGGTGTATCTTTCCTTTGCATACTTATTTAAACTCTGACTTTTGGGGGGCACATTTTACCATCTGCTTGTATAATGAAAACTTCATTTGAAATCCCACTGTAAGTCAATTCAATTACTGACTGGCAAAAGCTGTCTTCCAGAAAGAAAAGCAAATTATATATGAAGAAACTTGACATCATCCAGAGCCTCAAATTATCTCTTTAATATTCTTCCACAGTTCCTGGCACTCTATCAAAAATAATCAGCCACACAGAAAAGAATTGAGTGACAATCAAAAGAAAATAATGGAAAAACACAAGAAACTTGGTCTTTAAGTCAGAACTGTAGGATGATTCAGATGTGATTAATGTTTACTAAATTAAATGAGGTGTAAGTGGAAAGTATAAAAAGAATTACTCAGAAAATGTAATTGATGCATTACTTAAAATATAATGGTTTAAAGCTCAACACATGGATTTAATAGCATATTAGGTCTAGATGAAGAAAGAAATTAGGAAGTGGAAGATAAGACAGTAGAAATATCTGGAAGGAAGCATGGAGAAATTTTTAAAATATGGAAAATATGGAACAGATCATAAGATAAATTGGCTTTGGTAAAGAGGTCCATGTATTTGAAGTTTAAGAAAGAAAAAGAGAGAGAGAATAGGTTATAAGTCATGAATTTTCCAAAACTGACAAATGATATATAAAGCAAAAGATATAAGTAGTGAACCTTTATGAAGCAGGGTAAATACAAAGAAAATCACACCTAGGTATATCAGTGTAGAACTCCAAAAAATAAATACAAAACTAAAATATGAAAAAAGCTGGAGAGAAGAAAATTAAGATCAAAAGAACAGCAAAATTTCACAAATTATTTTAAATAAAAATAATGAAAATCAGAAGACAGTAGAATGATATTTTTAATGGCTAAAGAAAATACCTGCCAAACTATAATTCCTTATCTAGTGGAGTATCCCTTTAAAAAAAATGAAGGTGATATCAAAGATATTTTTCAGACAACCAAGAATTCATCACCAAAAGACTCCACTAAAAGGAAATGGCAACAGGATTCATAAACCATTATGAAAAGAATAGATTAGTGAATAAATGCTGTTATTTGTTGTTCCTCTAAAAAAATAATGGGACCTCTGCCTCATACTATATACAGAAATGAATTTCAGATGGTTAAAGACCTAATGTGGAAAAGAGAACTTTAATTTTTTTTAAGGAAAACATAAATCCTGAAAATATGATAAATCTGTTTATAATAATATTAAATCTGTCTCTGAAAACAATTCTCCATGAACAAGTGAGACTACCATAAACCACATACTGGAAGAAAATATTTGTATTGCACGCAACTGATAAAAAGTTTTTATCCTGAACCTGTAAATTATGCCAGTAAAACAAATAGGAAAAAGACATACTCTTCAATAGAAAAATCAAAATAGTAAATGAAGAGAAATTTAAAGACAAGAACTATGAATAGCCAAAGCAAAGAAACAAACGAAAACGGGAAACTAAAAGATGCCTAACCTTATGAGAAATGAATTTAACTGAAGAGAACTGAATTTAAACAATGAGGTACTAGAGATTTTTGTGTTTAGCCAAGATAGGGTAACAAAAGTAGAATTTACTCTTTCTGATGCAACAACTAAAAAATCAAAGACAAAAATAAAAACGAAACAAAACAACAACAACAAAAAGAACCCAGACAAATAAGTGAAATCACACTGTAAAACACACTGCATATAAAATATAAACCAATGAAGGGCTCTGACTCCTTAGAGATGAGAGGATACAGTAGAATAATGGTCCTCCAAAGATGTCCACATCCTACTCCCCTAAAACTGAATATGTTACCTTACATGGCAAAGGGACTTTGCAGGTGCTGCTTAAATTAATAACCTTGATATGGGGAGATTATCTGGATGAGCCTAATATAATCACATAAGTCCTCAAACTCAGAGAAACTTTCCCAGTTCAGTTTCGAATTAGAGGGAGATGTAACTATAGAAAAATGGATAGAGAGATGGAGTTTAGTTAGCTTTAGAGGAATGGGATACAATTCAAGAAATCTGGTCATTCTCTAGAAGCTGGAAAAGTCAAGGACACGGATTTGCCACTGGAGTATCCTGACAGGAACTCAGCCCTGCTGACTCTTTGGTTTTAGAACAGTAAGACCCATGTTGGGCTTTTAACACTTGTGACTATAAGATCATAAATTTGAATTGGTTTAAGCCACTAAGTTTGTGGTGATTTGCTACAATAGCAATAGGGAACTAATTTACCAGGAGAAGCCTGGCAGGCTTCCTAGGTTTCTAGAGAGACCAGTGTGGCTGGACTTCCTAGATAGGAGAAAACTGCACACAGAGATTTCCAGATACCTGCAGAGCCTCCCTTATACATTCAGCTCAGAGTTGATCAGTGTATGCATGTAACAAAAATATCTGAGACTCAGGAAGAAGCACCCAAAAGGATTGGAGGTAATGAATGATACCCAAAACTCAACAAAGCTATGAATAGTGCTTGCTCTAACCAGCTAGAATGGAAAATCTGTGATTTATGGAACATTAGGTAGAGTATACAAATAAGCCTTACGTCAATAATGGGGGATTAATATCACTAGAATGAGCCCTGCTCAGAAGAGGTATAATATCACTTGAAATTAGAGGGTAATAAGTTAAATGCATATACTGTAAGACAATCACTAAAAGTCACAAAGTATACAAGAAAATGGAGAGGAGAAAATAAAATAATAAATAAATAATTATTTGAAAAGGAAGCAGAAAATGAGAAAATGGGAAAAAATAACAGATGGTACAAATAATAAACAAGTAATGAGTTGGTTGATTTAGATGTAACTACATAAAAGACCACATTAAATGCAAATGATCTAAATATTCCAAATACAAGGCAGAAATTATCACATCGAAAGAAAAAGTAGAACCCAACTCTATGCTTCCTATAAGAAACACACTTCATATGTAAAGAGATAATAAATTAAAAGTAAAAGGTTAGGAAAAGATATACTGACAGTAATCAAGAGAAAGCAGGGGTGCTATATTAGTATCAGACAAATTAGATTATATCTCAAATTATATTA
This sequence comes from Puma concolor, assembly GCF_028749965.1. Classification (NCBI taxonomy): domain Eukaryota; kingdom Metazoa; phylum Chordata; class Mammalia; order Carnivora; family Felidae; genus Puma; species Puma concolor. The sequence continues at coordinate 83,013,935 of NC_141675.1, read as the reverse complement.
CCAGGAACACAGATTATTTAATAATAATAAATAGGTAAATTTATCAAGATGAAATAAGACTAAATAAACATGGAGAGCTTTCAAATGGAGCAGATAATGATAGAACTGCAAGGAGAAATAGACAAACCTATAATTATAGTTGGGGATTTCAATATCCCTCTCAGTAATTCATAGAAGACATAAACAGAAAATAAGAAAATGATAACCATATAGGAGATTAGATGAAATCCTTCATCAAACTTGACCAAAACTTCTAAACAAAATTTTATCAAATCAAATCCAAGAACATATATAAACTAAAATACATAATGACCTACTGACTTTATATCACAGATGCAAAATTTGTTTAGTATTTGAAAATCAATGTATTTAATGTATTTATAGCCATAGGATAATCTCAAAAAGGTGCAGAAAAGTTTTTAATAAAATCCAACATAATCCTCGATGAAAACTTCCTGCAAACTTAGAATAGAAAGTGTGTAGGAAAGAGTTAACTCATTAGGCCTGAATTGCCCAAGCCTTACATGTTTCAAATTTTCATAAATGGCCATTGGCCAACTCCTCAGAATGAGCTCTTGGGATATTCTGATGAGAGTGTTTTGACTGCGTGTGGCCTTGAACCATACTATACTAGCTAGTCTAGATAATTTGTGCCAACAGTGTGATTTATGTGAATACCTGCTTCCCTTCTAAGGGTCTGGAGTTTTAGTAACTATGACCAGTACATTACGTACCTATTTGGTCAACCCTCAATAAAATCTTTGGACATGGAGACTCAGGCAAAGATCCCTAGTAAGCAGCCTTTTCTATGCGTTGTTGCAACCCACTGCTGAAAGCAATTAAATGTGTGCTACACAAGTCTACTGGCGGAGGACTCCCAGAAGCTTATGCATGGTTTCCTTCAGACTTTACCCTCTGTGTCTTTTCCCTTTGATGATTTTGCCATATATCCTTATATTGTGATAATCTGTAGCAGTAAATATAATGACTAGTAAATTACCAATCCTGGGAGTAGGCTTGAGGACCCTGACATAGAAACTAACACAACCTTATAACATCAAACCAAATGATGAGAAACTGAATACTTTGCCCCTAAGATCAGATACAAGACAAAGATGTACACACCCTTCTAGACAACAGAGTAATGGATATTCTGGCTAGTGTAACAAGGCAGGAGTAAGTAATGAAAAACAATTCCTTTGTAAAAGAAGTAAAATCTATCTCTATTCACTGACATGACTGTCTATAAATTTCAATATATTCTACCAAAAAAAGCTATTAAAACTATAAAAAGTGAGTTCTGCAAGGTTACTATATGCATAAATCAAATGCCTAAGCACTAGCAACAAACATTTGGAAAGCAAAATTTGAAAAATTCTATATACACGGGGGGCCTGGATGACTCAGTCCGTTAAGTGTCCAACTCTTGATTTCAGCTCAGATCATGACCTCATGGTTCATGAGAGCAAGCCCCGTGTCAGGCTCTGAGTTGACAGCATGGAGCCTACTTGGGATCTTCTCTCTTTCTCTCTTTGCCCCTCCCCCACTTGTTCTCTCTCTCTCTCTCTCTGTCTCTCTCTCAACATAAATAAACATTAAAAATTCCATATAAAATAGCATAAAAACTATGAAACACTTTAAAATAAATCTGATAAAATATGCAAAACACCTGCACATTGGAAACTACAAAATAGTGCTGAGAGAAATTAATTTCAATTTAAGATCCAAATAAATGAAGAAATAAACCATGGTCATGAGTTGTAACATTCACTATTACTGAAATATCAATTCTTCCAAAACTTATTTACAGATCCAATCATTCCCTATTAAAATAAGAGCAGTCTTTTTTAAAAATAGAAATTGACATGCTTTTTCTAAAATTCATGAAGAAATACAAAGGACATAGGAAACTCCTCCAATAAGTAAATAAATAAATAAATAAATAAATACCCTTGAAAAAGAAACCCCTTGAAAAAAGCCCTTGAACAAGTTTCCCTGTCACTTCCTGATTTTAATGCTCATTGTGCAGCTATAGTTAAGACAGTTTGATATTGGTGTAAAAATAGATAAATAGGATTATTAAACTAGAATTAGAGTTCAGAAATAGACCCGCATACCTAATTTTTGATAAAGGTGCAAAGGAAGGAGAAGTGTAGGGGAAGAGGAGGAAGACAAGGAGGAGGAGGAGGAGAGGAAGAAGAAGAGGAAGGAGAAGAAGAACCTTGAGCTATTCCTTGCATCATATACAAATCTAATCTAAAATGGGTCATAGAATTAAATGCAAACCTGAAAACTAAGATTGTAGTCACAAAACAGTTAAGAAAACCTTTGTAGTTTTTTGTTAGAAAATCTATTGAAACCTATGGAACAAAAAACATGATCCATAAAAGAGCAAGGTAAAGAATTTGATTCCATTAAGATTAAACACTTCTGTTCTCTGAAGGTCACTGCACAGTGAATGAAAAATCAAGTAAAAGACTATAAGGAAATGCCTGCAAATCATATATTTGATAAAGAAATTATATTCAGAATATATAAAGACACTGCAAAATTCTTATTCACTCCTCATGAGGTTCTAAAATGGTTAAACCTCCTTTGGAAAATAAAATTAAACACAAACCTGCCATATTATTCAACCATTTCACTTCTAAGAATCTACTCCAGAAAAATAAAAGTATATATCCATAAAAGGATTTGAACATGAATGTTTAAAGCAAATTTATTTATAGTAACTCTAAACTGGAAATAACCCAAATGTCTATCAAGAATTAATGTATAAGCAAACTATGGTCTATCCATATGATGAAGTATTTTTCCACAATAAAAGGGGATGGATATTCAGACTACAACAAAGATAAAATTCCAAATAATCAAACTGGGTGAAAAGGGCCAGGCACACACACCCAAAGGCATACAAGGTTATTTCATTTATACAAAATTTTAGAAAACTCCACCTAAATTATAGTAGCATGAAACAGATGAGTGGTTGCCTGGGCACAGTGGTGGGGCACAAGGAAATGAGGAGGGAGGGCTTATAGAGTGGCATAGGGAAATGTTTGAGCAGATAAATATACTCATTATCTTTTTTTGTTTCGCAGGTGTATTTGTGTATATATATACACACACATCTGTACATTTATATACATATATATTTATCAATAATTATCAAACTGTATACTTTAAAAATATGCAGTTTACTGTAAGTCAATAATACTTCAGTAATTATATCAAATTTTTAAAGACACAATATATTGATATATCATTTTACATCCCAAAGCAAGTGTCGGTGAGCATGTAGAACAATGGGAGTTCTCATATTGTAGTGGGAATATAAATTGCTGCAAAAACTGTAAAAAATAACCTGGCACATGTGACTAAAGTTGCAAGTCATGCACACCCTACACTCATTACTTCTATTCCCGATGATATCCCCATTCAAAATTCTTGCACCTATTCACGGGTAGACATGATGTACAAAAATGCTTACTTCCATGTTGTAATAATAACAGTAAGATAAATAAACCATGACATGTTTGTTTAGGAATTCATACACATGTAACACAATTAAAAACATACATATGGGAATGATCTGCACAAAATGAGTTTTCAAGATTATTCCTGGGCAAAAATGGAAGAGAAATGATTGGGGAGGATTATATAGAATCTTCAATATTTGTAAGTTCTTATTTCTTAAGTGGGTGATAAGTATATTGCTATATATTATATTATCCTCTATACCAGTGGGTTTTTTTTAATATCTCTAACATATATGCGAGCAATTCTATGTAATTTATAGATGTGAGTACTTACAATCAGAAGGATTATGGAGTTTGTGCAGGGTCACATAACTAGTGAAAAGAAAGTTCAGTCTAATTACTTGCATGTCAGGTCACAAAAAGTGACTTCTTTTTTGCCATTGTAAGGTACTAAAATGCCTACTTAGGAAAAAAAAAAATAAGTGGAAAAAATGAAAGAGCATCCACAAACACACTCTGCTACCTGACTATTGTAAAAGTAATAGAGCAACTAAGCCTATGGAAATCTGAACTGCCAGGAGCTTCTCAGAGCAGCAAGAGGAAAATCAGGACATATAGGTAATAAAGATATTTGATTATTTAAAAAGTGAGAAAAGACATAATTATTCAAAGGAGACTTCCATGTCACTGTGTGGAGATTTTTTTAAAGGAATATATAACAGTAAAACTCATGTTAGAATACACTCCCTTGAGCTGCTGCAAAAAAATATTAAATAATTTCTTAAGTTTATACCTCAAAAGTTTTAGTGGTATTTGCCAAAATGGACTCATATGCAGCCACTACCAATTAACTTCTTAAGACAGAAATAGACATACACTTACCATTCATGCATATGCATATTTATATGTGCAAAATATTAAATGACAAAATGCAAAGCTATAACATATAATGCATATATCATTTAGCTAAGTATTTTCTTAGGATGAACAAATTTAGATTTTGACACAAATGTCATCACAGAAGAGTCATATTATTTGATAAAGTTTGTTGTTAAACTTCAGCTAAATCTTGATCACCAAATATATTCAGTTCACATGTTAAGAATTAGGGGAACACGCTCTGAAATGCTGACCTCAACCATCACTGTTTATTCCTTTAATACGGATAAATTATTAGGAATAACTTATTTAAGACGTATTTATTATTAGTGAACATATATTAGCACAGGTAGGTGCCAGGTACTACCCAAGCATTGCCGATATAAAGATGCTCCTGCACTTAATGACAAATATTGAGTGAATTATCAAAAAAAACAAAAAACAAAAAACAAAAAAACCGAAAAAGCCTCCTTTGAATGCTGTAATGGGAGTATCTTTAAAATGTTTCTGAGAAAGGAGAGGAAGACAGGCCAGAAAGATCAGCAAGACTTCACAGATGTCATTATAAATAAATGGAATAATGCCTAGGAAAGTATTATTTTTTAAGCACATAAGATTTTTAATTTAAGAAATTATTATTTTTATTATAAATTACCCCATTTCAATTCTCAGTAAGGAGGACATTTCACAGCATGATGGAACTTTGTACATGTAAGCATTCAAATATTTCATGGGCTGCCAAGGCTCATAATCTTCTCCCACATTTCTTTTTCCAGAAAAAAAATCTACTTATACATAAACATCAAACCCATAAGTGAAAATAAAGTTAATATTTTACCAAGGATAGTTTCTGCACAATTCATTGCCTAGCCAGCATATCTTTATTTTTTTTCTAAATATCATTGGTAGGCAGAATATTGACCTCTTAAAGATATCCACATTTTACTCCCTGAAGCCAGGAGAATATGTTAGGTTACAAGGCAAAGAATAATTAAGGCAGCAGAGGAAATTAAGGTTGCTAATCAGCTGATCTGAGAGAGAGAGATTATTCTCTATTATCCAGGTGAGCCAAAGTAATTACATGGGCTCTTAAGTGTGGGAGAGAAAGGCAGAAATGTCTGAGTCAGGATGATACAATGTGAGAAAGCCTTTAAAGTTTATCTGGCTTTGAAGAGGGAGGAAGGGGCCACAGGCCAAAGAAAGCAGCAGCTGCCGCTAGAAGCTGAAAGAGGCCAAGAAGTACATTCTCCCCAGGGCACCCAGGGGGCTCAGCTGGTTAAGCATCTGATTTTTAAGTTTGGCTCAGGTCATGATCTCAAGGTTCCTGGGATTGAGCCCCAAGTTGGGCTCTGCACTGACAGTATGGAGTCTGCTTGGGATTCTCTCTCTCTCTCTCTCTCTCTCTCAAAAAATAACATAACACTATTTTAAAAAAAGAAGTAGATTCTCCACTAAAGCTTTCAGAAAGGAACATAGCTTGCCTTATCTGAGCTTGGTGAAGCCAATTTTGACTTCTCACTTCAGAACTGCCTACATAATCAATGTGTGTTGTTTTAAGACACTAAGTTTGTTAGAGAAGCCAGAGGAAACTATTACAATTAACATTTATTTTATTATTACAAAAACAAGTTCTGTGAAGCCTTTATTAAAAACTCCAGCCACTTCCATTAGAGCTTTCTACCACCACATTTTCCATAAAGGGAGTTAATGTCTTAAAATAAGACCCAATTATTGGGTCACAGTTTGGTAGGTCAAAAGTATGGACAGACTAGACTGATTCTATGCATAGGATCTCACATGGCAAAATCAAGATGTCAGCCATCTTGGTCTCTTAACTGGGAACTCTGAGAAATTATCTGCTTCCAGACTCATTTTGGCTTCTTAACAGATTCACTTCCTTGCACCTGTAGGCTGAGCTTTCTATTTCCTTGCCATCTACTGGCAACAACTAAGGCCGCCTGCATTCCTTCTCATGGGGCCTACTTCAGACCAGCAATGATGCAACTCCTTCCCCTGTTTCAAATCTCTCTCACTCCCTCTTCTGTCATAAACTGGAGAAATCTCTCTACTTTTAATGCCACATATGATAGATCAGACCCACCTGGATAATCCCACTCTCTTAACTTTGCATAACATAATGGTGGGAGTGACAGTTCACCATTCTCACAGAGTCTGAGGATTAGAGTAGGACATATTTTAGAAATTCTGCCTCCCACAACTATTCAAACGCCCTGTTTAATTTTTAATATATTAAATATTAATGAATTTCTTTATATGGCTAGCTTATGCCTTGCTCTGTATTCTGTTGTATTTCTTTTATGGCAACATAATTTCAGTAAAAGATAAGAAACTCCTAAACACAGGAATACTCTACTACATTTATAGGCACTATGTTAGAGCTAAGGATACAGATATAAATCTGATTATCAGAATAGAGTTTAATGGAATAGTATTTGGAAAATTTAGAACTGTAGACAGGTTTGAAGAATATTAAAAAAAACAAATGATAAGGATATAATACTTGTATGATTTAAAGATTTTAGGACTATGGGTAAGAATCTCTAATCATGTTTATTAGAGAGTTTTTTTTTTCTAAATGCATTCAAAATCTAATCAGTGAGCATCAAAAAGGAGCTAAAACGGAGAGGAAAAAAAAATAAACTATTAGTCTAGCAACCAAAAGAATGTATTGGGGGTCAAATGAAATAACCTAAGTCAAAATGTTTATAATACTCTCAAAGTACTACTCAAATATGAAATATTAAAATCATTAGTGCAGGTCCTTACTTGGCATCTTCTACATCTACATCATCCAGCAGAGGGCAAATCATATAACAAAGGCTCAGTAAAAATACTGACCACCACTGTCATCAATAAGTAAATATACATATTTCATTTCTCTTTTTAACTTTCAAACTTTTCTCTAGGAAGTGAAAGTAATTCTCTATTTCTCACTTCATCCATTTTCTTCCTGGTTTGCCCTTAGGCAAAGGGATTTAGTTTTATAAGTGTCTAAATGTTTCCTGATTCAGGAAACCTTCCTGATAGGTGAGGTGATTCAAGGCCAGACAAGGGTGACAAATGCCCCAACACTGATGAGAAATGTCTGAGCTTGCCATAGCCAGCTAGAGAAGTTCCCTGTAGTAGCTAATATATTTTAGTATGGAGATGGGGAAAGCTGAAAATGCGCCTGCAAAAATTGGCTGCCATACTCAAGGGACCGGTGTAGTGCCTTGGAAGCTACCCCAAATCTACTGTCCAAAAAGCTCATTAATGAAGTGCTAGAGAGTGACATTAGCTGGAGGCAGTCACAGTGGGGCTCTCAAATTCACTGTGCATAAGAATTATCTAGAGTTGCTTGTTAAAAATGCATGCTCCACAGGTACACCCTGAGAAATTCTGGTTTAGAAGGTCTAGGGGAGGGGAAACACGACAACAACTAGGAATCAGTACCTTTTAATAAAATACTTCAAGGGATTCTGAAATATAACGGGAAATAAAATATATTTATATTACTCTCTTTTAATCATATGACCAACAATAGTTTGCAAAAAAAAAAAAAAAAAAAGAACTTGACATCATAGTCTTTTCAAATCAGTCTGGATATGAACTCCAGCATCTTATTTGCTGAGTGATCTTGAATAAATTACTAAAACTTTCTACATTTCAGAAAGCTCACCTGTAAGATAACAGCATCATTGTAATTAACAGGAATGTGGTAGGGACTAACATTTTAGCCATTATTATTATTATTATTATTATTATTATGCATTACCTTCCCTAAAGCCCTCACAAATGGTATCTTTAAATTACCAGCACTGGCAGCACACTTACTCTTTTTGAAAATCTCTAAACCAAATGACTAGAAGACTCTAGCTGGATCCCTATGGTACACTCATAATAACAAAGCTCCTTTTTATATTGTACCAATCTCCAGCACAGAAGCATAAAGAACAATGCAATTATACAAGAATAAATTAAACCAAAACTATGTGATGGGGCAATAACATCTGCTGAACAATATCAATCATCACCCTGGAGCCATCTTGTGGGTGTGGCATCATAAGCAAAGAAATCTCTCTAAAAATGGCACAATAGGATTCTATGTCATTGTTTTTCACATCTTTTACTAAGTAGTAGGGACAGGGAGAGAAAGAGAACTTGCAAATATATTGTGGCTATCTTTCATATTCACATTTGATAGGTTTTTTTCCCTCAAAATACACTACTAAGTAAGATGCTTTATATTTCTTATATAACAGATTCTTCTTAGGCCAATATTTGTAAAAAAATATGTATATATCTATATCTATATTTATCTATATCTATATCTATATCTATCTATATCTATATCTATTATATAGAGGGAGAGAGAGATTTAGATATCGATGATATAGATATAGATATAGATATAGATAGATATATAAATTTAGGTCAATATAAATGAATCTTTAAAATATGAGACACATATCAGAAGAAATTATATAGACAAAAGTTTGAATTGATGGCTCTCAAAGGTGGGGGCACCTCAGTGATCCTGTCCTTTTCCTGTCAGGATGGTATCTCTAATGGTATTAGCTGTGAGAAGTAAGGGAGATGATTCCTATTCAGAAATACCAAATAAAAGCCAAAATACCAAATACCAAATTGGAAAATGTATGAACTCCCCCCTCTGCACCCCCCCCCAACACAATGGAGTCCCAACCCCTTAGACACTTCACTTCCTGGTTCTTCCCCTCTCCCTTTCGCTGGTTTGTTTTCATGGGGTTTGCGATGAGCATGCACCAAAGAACAGACGTCTCTGAGTCACCTCAAGGAATGTGTATTTGTTCTAGTCAGACTACTTTTTGTCTTATATGGACATAGGCGTGTCTGGGTAAGGCTGTAACCTCTGTAGTACTCAGCCAGTGAGGAATTAGAGTAGGGACTTGAGTGCTAGGAGGTAAATTGCCTGCTATAACTGCCCCTAGTGTGCTTGTGATCAGACACCATTATTGCAAGGACATTGATTAAAGCCTCACTTCACTGTGCTCCAAGTCTCCATGTCCCTCCTTTGATTGGGTCAGTGGGCTTATTTCTCACATAGGCCCAGGATGATAACTTTTTCTTCCTTCAGAGGTAGAAGGTTATTTTCGTAACCTTTTCCTATAACTGAGATAGATCTTCTATGCCTAAAGGAAATAGGGTTTATTGCCTTTCCCTCAGAAGTTAAGACTTCTGATCCCTACCGAAGGAAAGGGCAGACATGATGAGAAAGCATTAAGGAAAACTGACAACCTTCAAACCCTCACCCCCTGCCCCCAGGTGGGACCTTTGTGGCATTCCTCAGGCATTCCTGGCTGCCCAAGAACTAAGGAAAGGGGAAAAACAATGGTTAACTGATGGAGATCACAGTCATGCAGGACTTGAGTCTCTACCAGTTTACATATGTCCTAGTAAATTACAAGGAAGTTTTGCCTGGTAATTCTATAATTTCTGTCATTAGTTTTGGCATCTATCCATTATATTTTTTCATTCAGTGTGAGATCTTTTGCTTCTCAGTATGATGAGTAATTTTCAATTAAAGTCTAGATAATCTGAGTATTATGTTATGAGAACCTGGCCCTTATTTAAACATTCTGTTTTAGCCGACCTCTTCTGACACCACTCCATCTAGAAGGGAAGGGAGGGTACCACTGCATTGGTACTGCCAGGTGGTGGCAAAAATCCAGGTTCCCTATTCAGCCTCTTTTGGCATCCATGGGGGGAAATGACATTTTATTACTGCCAGGTGTGAATGGATTCAAACTACTCACTAGTCCTTTGTTGATATTTCTTCCCTGGCTGGAAATGTAAGAGTGCCTCATCACTGTTCCATCCATGTCATACACTAACACCCAAGTAGAGAGTGGCCTTCTTAATGCTGGGAAGGGGGTGCCTGGGTGGCTCAGTCAGTTAAGTGGCAGACTCTTGGTTTCAGCTTAGGTCATGATCTCACGGTTTATGATTTTGAGCCCTGCATCAGGCTCTGCACTGACAGTGCGGAGCCTGCTTGGGATTGTATCTCTCTACCTCTCTCTCTGCCCCTCCCATCTCTCTCTCTCTCTCTCTCTCTCTCTCTCTCTCTCTCTCTCAGAATAAATAAATAAACTTTAAACTTAATGCTGGACAGTGAAGAAAGTTCTGACTGACACCAAAACCCCAGCCCATACCTCCCCAGTGTGGAGAGGATGAGGTGCTTCATTACTGAGGGTAGGGTCAAATTTCTGGCTCCCTGTGGTCTCTACTGACATGTGGGGGTGGGACAGGGCTCTTTATTGGCTTCCTTTGCCACCACACCATCAGCAAAAGGAGGTTGTACTACTTTGTCACAGTCCTATGCTGGTAGAAGTCCAGGATCCTTATTTGGCATTTGCAGGAAGGATTGGAGTAACACCACATTTTTATCTGTGATGTTTAGCTAGAGGAGAATGGCATTGTCTAAAAGTGTTCTGTCTTCAGAGCTTGCCCCTTTCCTGGTCCTTTTGCTAGACAGAGCAGACTTTTGTGAATGTTCAGTGTTTTCAGTTATACTTAGCAGGAAGAATGGGGAAAATTATGTCTACTCCATCTTCCCAGAAGCAGGATTCTTAAAGAAGCATTTTTTTTAATCAATGGAAAAAAATATATGAACCAAAGATTTTATATCCATGGATGGACACTTAGATTATTTCCATATTTGTTTATTTTAAATAATGCTACATTGAATATTAAGGTATATACACAATACTGGATAACGTAGAAGAAATGGATAAATTCCTAGAAACATACAACCTACCAACATTGAATTATGAATAAACAGTAAGCCTGAACAGACCCGTAACTGAAGTGGAGCTCAAATCACCAATTAAAAATATCCCAATAAATAAAAAAACCAAACAGGATTAGATACTTTACTAGTAAATTCTGCAAAACATTTAAAGAAGAATTGATATCAATCTTTCTCAAACTCGTCCACAAAACTGAAGGAGGCACATGTCCAAACTCATTTTGAGGCCAGCATTACCTTTATAAACAAAGCCAGACAAAGATACCACAAGAAAAGAAGAACAGAGACCAATATTACTGACAGATACAGATGCAAAAAATTATCAACAAAATGCTACCAAACCAAATCCAAAAGCACATTAAAATGATCATACACCACAACAAAGTAAGATTTATCCCTGGGATACAAGGATAGTTCAACATGTACAAATCAATGAATGGGATTTACCACATCAACAAAATGAAAGATAAAAGTCACACAATCATCTTAATAGATGCAAAATAAATTTGTGAAATATTTCAATACCCTTCCATAATAAAAAAAAATCTTAAAAAAAATAGGGATAGAGGGAAAGTATGTCAACACAATTTAGGGCATATATGAAGGCCACAACTAACATCATACTTAAAACTGAAAGCTTCTCCTCTAAAACCAGAAACAAGACAAGGTTGCCCATTCTCCTCACTTATATTCAACATGGTAGTAAAATCTTAGCCAGAGCTAGACAATAAAAAGAAATAAAAGGCCTCCAAATTGGAAAGAAAGAAGTTAAATGCAGTCTCTATTTGCTGATGGCTTGATCTTATATATAGAAAACCCTAAAGACTACATATAAAAACTGTCAGAATTAATTTAAAATTCAGTAAATTTGCAGAACACAAAATCAACAAGCAGAAACCAGTTTAATCTCTATACATAAAAAACTATCTGAAAAGAAAATTAGGAAAATAATATTATTTATAATACCTTCAAAGAGAATAAAATACTTAGCAATAAACTTAACTAAGGGAGTAAAAGTCTAGAAACTTGTACTAAAAAACTTGTCTAAGAAAACTTGTCTAAGAAAACTTGCACTAAAAATTACCAAATATTGATGAAAGACATTAAAAAAGACACAAAAAATAGAAGGACACTCCATGTTCATGGATTATAAGACTTAATATTATTAAAATATCCATACTACCCAAAGCAATCTACAGATTTAATGCAATTCCTATCCAAATCCAATGTCCTTTTTATAGGGGGGTGGGGGTGGGGAAACAAGTCTACAATTCATATGGAAACACAAAAGACCATGAACAGACAAATCAAACTTGGGAAAGAAGAACAAAGCTGAAAGCATTATACACCCTGATTTCAAAACATACTCCAAAACTACAGTCATCAAAACTGTGTGGTACAGACATAAAGACAGACATATAGATCAACAGAACAAACAGCTCCCCCTCCCCCACCTAAAATCCATGCATATATAGTCAACTGATCTTGACAAAGGTGCCAAGGGTACACAAATAGGGAAAGGACAGTCTCTTCAACAGATGCTGTTGGAAAAACTAGATACTCACTGACAAAAAATGAAATTGGACCCTTATTTTACATCATACATGAACATAAACTCAAAATAGAATAAAGACTTACATGTAAGACCCAAAACTGTAAAACTCCTAAGAGAACACATAAGGACAAAGCTTCATGATATTGGCCTTAGACTATGATTTCATGGATATTACACTAAAAGTACAGGAAACAAAACCAAAAATAGACAAGTGGGACTATATTAAACTAAAAATGTTCTGTATAACAAAAGAAATAATCAACAGAATTAAAGGGCAACCTATGGAATGAGACAGAATATTTACAAACTACGTATCTGATAAGAGATTAATCTCCAAAAAATATAGGGAACTTATACAACTCAATAGATAAAAAACTAATAACCCAATTATAAAAAATGGGCTAAGGATTTGACTACGTATTTCCCCAGCAATGACCTAGAAATGACCAACAAACATATGAAAAACTGTTCAATGTCACACAGGGAGAGGAAAATCAAAACCACAATGAGATGTTGGATGTGCTATGGAAAACAGTATGAGGTTCATCCAAAATTAAAAGTAGAACTACCATGTGATCCAGCAATCTCACTTCTGGCTATTCATCCAAAAAAGTTAAAAACAGGATCACAAAATTTTAGCATTCCCATGTTCCTTACAACACCATGCACAATAGCCAAGACGTGGAAACAACTTAAAAGTCCACTGATAGATTAATGGATAAAGAAAACATGACATATACATACAATGGAATATTATTCAGCCTTTAAAAATAAGGCAATTTTGCAATATGCAACAATGGGGTAGAATCTATTGGACACTGGACTAAATAAAGTATGTTTAGTCACAAAGTCAAATACTGCATGATTTCACTTCTATGAGGTTTCTAAAAGAGACAAATTCATAGAATCAGAACAGAATGGTGGTTGTCAAGGCCTGGAAGGAGGGGGAAATAGGAAGCTAATAATCAATGGGCATAAAGTTTCAGTTAAGCAAGATGAATAAATTCTAGAGATCTGCTCTACAATATTGTACCTGTACTCAATGATACTGCAGCGTACAGTTAAAATTTTGTTAAGAGAGGAGATCATATGTTAAGTAGTCTTACCACAGTAAAATAAAATTAAAAAAAATATATGACAAAAATTTAGCATACTAACTGAGGTGTGCTTTAAGCATAAAATACATTCTGGATTTTGAACATTTCAGACTTACAAACATAAAGGACAATATTTCATTAATAACAATAATATTTTAGGGTTGCCTGGGTGGCTCAGTCAGTTAAGTGTACAACTTTGGCTCAGGTCATGTTCTCACAGTTCATGAGTTCGAGCCATGCATTGGGCTCTGTGCTGTCAGCTCAGAGCCTGGAGCCTGCTTTGGATTCTGTGTCTCCTCTCTGCCCCTCACCTGCTAATGCTCTATTTGTCTCTCTCTCAAAAATAAATAAGCATTAAAATAATAACAATAATATTTTAATATGGGTTATATATTGAAATAATAAGTATATTGGGTTAAATAAAATAAATTTTTAAAACTTAAATAAGAAATCTTGAAACTCAATAATAATAAGACTACCAATAAAATACGAGCCAAGTGTTTGTACATTTCCCAAAAGAGGATATAGGAATGGTTAATAAGTGCATGAAAGCATACTCAAAAACATCTTTATTCATCAGAGATATGCAAATTAAATCCGTAATGTGATAATACCACACATCGATAAGAATGGCTAAAAGTAAAGACTGAAAACTCCACCTGCGAACAGGAGAACAAGAACTCTCATTCATTCCTGGTAGAAATGTAAAATGATATCCCTCCTTTGGACAATAGTTCCACATCTTCTTATAAAGTTACACATGCATCTGCCACATGACTCAGCAATCCCATGACTAGATATTTAACCCAAAGAAATCAAAACCTATTGTACAAAATCTTGAACAATCTATGAAATAATTTCATAAAGCTTTATTAATAAATATCAAAAATTGGAAATAACCCAAATTTCCCAAGATAGTCATACAGGAGAGTAATTCTCAGAGGCAAATAGATAAACTATAGATGCATACAAGAATAGGATAAATTAAAAGAAATTTATACTGACTGAAGCAGTCAGATCAAAAGTGTCCATTCTACTTGATCCCATTTACTTGAAGTTCTAGACCAGACTAAATTATTGAATAGTGACGGAAAAAAAGACCAATGGTTGCCTGAAGCAATAATGGGAGGGATTACCTACAAAGAACCCAAGGAAATGTTCTAGATGATGTAAATGTTCTATATGTTGACAGGGATAATGGTTACATTAGGAGATATATTTATCAAAACATACCTAACTATGCACTTAAAATGGGGGCATTTGTTATATGTAAATTACACCACAAAAAAGTTGATTTAAAATCATAACATACTTTCTTAGTTGGGCTGTGGGTAATTAGGAAAAGATTTATGCCCATTGAAACCTCCCTCCATGGTTAGAGCAGTGATATCTATGTTGGCCACAGGTGTAGACCTAACTCTAATTAGGTTATTTTTAAGTGTGAAGCCAAACACCTACACTATAAGGAGACTGATATAAAATAACCTGAAAGAAAAAAAGAAAAAAAAAAAAAAAACAGATCCTGAACTTATTTGAGTCAGTACCATAGGAAACTCAGAAAAATCTGGGAAACAATCTTACAACAAACATGATCAATGGTCATTTCAATGTAGTTTATGTTTTATTGGGATATACTGATGGAAGGTGGTATATACAAAGCATTTTGAGTACCCATTAGAGTCTAGACATTGCTGGGCTACAAAGATGAATCAAACAATAACTGTCATATAGGAACTTTAAATATAAAGGGAAAAAAAGCATGCACAGAAGTAATTTTAAGACAAGTGCCTCCCTACAAAGATGTGGTAATAAAGAAATATTCCAGGAAGTAACACATTATGATACAGACAAAACTTTAACAGTCATCCTGAAAAGGCACACTGGCAGACAAATTAACATGTTAAAAAGACACCATCAATCTAAACTTTTTTAAACCCATAAAATAAAGAGCATTCTCTGTGTTAGCATTTGCAAATGTATCCTTCTAGCAAAGCTCAAATAGCACATAGAATTAGCTGAAGCATTCAGTTCAAAATTAGTACTGAAATGGAGTCCTGGAAACTCAAATAACCACCCACATCTGAGCCATGAAAGAGTAATTTAGCTCCGCCTAAGGGGCAATATGTTTCATAAAACCTTATCCTTTTTTCTATGATATAATGCAACTAATCTTAATGGGTTTTGCCTTAAAAACCTCTTAAAGTCTGCAGCAAAATAACCCAGAATTACCATATCTTCAATTAAACATACTGTGCTGCTCTAGGGGGATTGTACTTGAATACAGTGTTTATCAAGATTGCAAAGTCTAAGAGCTGCTACTACTCTATTAACTGGCTAATCTGAGTTCTAAATGGGGACATTAAAAGGGGAATATAGATCTCTTTCAATAATGGAAATAATTCCTTATCTGATAAACTTTCTTCTTGGATCACATCTTAACCCATCCTTCATTTCTCATATCCCAAATATAGCCCACTTTTTTTAAAGTTCAATTCAATCATCAACTTTGGCATGCCATCCTTGATTTCCCTCGAAAAAGGAGAAATCTTCCCTTGAATTTCTTTAACACTTCCTTTTCCTCCGTTTTTAAATATAACACTACTTTCAACACATTATAATGTGTGTCATTTCATTCTGGATTTCAAGTTTCTTGACCCCAAAATATGTCTTATTTACATTGGCAAATTGTACCTTCAGGTATCTGATATTATGCCTAATAAACTAAGAAATAATTGATTAAAGTGATACAGCAAAAACAAAAATGTCTATTATGAGAACAGAGTTGTATTTGAAAATTCTATTAGTATAATTTCATCTGAAAGCAAAACTTGGTCCTATTATGGGACAACCATATTCCTTGAAATTCCTAAGCAGTTCTGTTCTTATTCCACAATTTTACTTGAGGAACACACAAAAACATGTTTGAAAAAAAAAAAAAGATGAAGAAAACAATGGGTTAAGGAGAAGGTAAGAATTTTTATGGTGTAAAGGAAACCAAACAAAACACTGTCAATAAGGAGGTGACACAACCTCTTTGAATAGATATGAATCAACAATTGACAATTACATCATAAATTTATCAATGTGAATTTGTCAACTCTTTTACACAAATGCTCTGATCTTACTGAATTGTACCATCATCCAAGATCTGAACAGATAATTCCATCTCCCTATTTGGAATATTTGGGAGATTTCAGTTGAACAGTGTGAACATTCATTTTATTCTCTCATTAGAAAGAAGAGGCGTGTTTCTCAGCCAGATGGTAGGCAAAGGAAAGAGGTCCTAATTTAGGTAAATTGGGCTGCATACATCTAAGAAGGAGATGAAAGAACTTAAAAATGTACCCACAGAGGTATGTCTCTAAGACACCCTTTTAAGATTCATGACTCTAAAGATTATGGCTGACTGACAGACCCACTGTTACACCATTAGATCCACCTAGACATGAACATGGAAGCCATACTTCCTCAGATTGCAGCCAACGAATAAGAGAGCATGGTGGTAGTAGTGGCTGGTCATTCCTACATGAGTAACTTTTACTTGAGGATTTCCCTTGGCTAAGGCAAGAGATGTGCTGAAGTCTGAGATGGTGGGATTAGCTCAAGTCTTTTTTTGTTTTGTTTTGTTTTGTTTTGTTTCTTTTTGTTTCTCTCATGGCAGACCTGTATCACTGAAACGTTTAAGTGCTCACTTTGCTCCCTTCTATAATTTGCAGGCATTTCTCTCGATACATCTCTCAGATTTCCAGCCCTGTCTTGGCCTTTACTTCCCTGAACTGAATAAAAAGAACATCTTTTTAGATTCATTTGCCCCATAAGTGGAGACTCAGATTTAAGCCATTCACAGGAATATACTTGGGATTTTTCCCCAGGCCCTTTATTCCAACTTGTGATTCATTATAACAGACTTTCTTTATAGTGTCTAGAGCAATGATTTTTAAATACTTTTCTGACGATTATTCTAAATCATGCTTTATTAAAAAAAATTTAAAGCACGGTCCTATCTCAAGATCAGCATTAAGTATAAAAAATAATAAATGCACAAGAATATATATGTATCTTAACTATCTCTTCTGGGTTAATTTGGTAAACAACCACGTGTATCCACTTTATATCACTGCAAAAAAAACCCCATAAATTTAGTAGTTTATAAAAACACATTATTATTTCACAGTTTGTATAGGTCAGGAGCCTAGCCATGGCTTGCTTGGGTTCTCTGCTCAGGGTCTCCTAAGGCTATGCTCAAGTTGTTGGCTGCTTTTATTTTAATCTTGGGGCTCAAGTAGAAAAGAATATGCTTGCTGGTAGCATCCATTTCCATGTTGCTGTTTACTGAGATCCCCAATATTTTACTGGCTGGAGGCCATTTGTTGGTCCCTAGAGGCTGCCTACAAGTTCATTAATGTGTGGTTCTCTTCACAGGTAATTGACAACATTTTTATCTACTTCTTCAAGAACAGTATGACCATCTCTTTTTCCAGTCTACTAAGACAGCATCTTATACAACCAAACATAATTACAGGAGTGACATCCAATCACCTTTGCTATATATTATATAAAACAAGTTAGAAGCAATCATGGATCCCACCCACAGTCTAGGGAAGGGATTATATAAGGACCTGGATCACTGTGGGTCACTTTATAGTGTTTCACCACCCAGGGTTTGGCAACCATATCAGCCTAGATGATAAGAGGATAATTTATCTCAAAAAATGGAACTAAAATGACCTGAGCACATGATAAATATTAAGAACCATACATCATCCTTTTCTTCAACTTTGAAGATAAGATTGCCATTCTGACAGACATAAAGAGGATTTTGAAGCAGTTGTGTGATATTCAGACAATGTCACTGTTCCCTATTTCCAGACTTTTTATAGCCAAGGGAGTAAACAGAAGAAAATAATATTTCAGACCTCTAGATGTTTCTGTAGCACAAGAGGACAGACATCAAAAAAATTCTTCCTCCAAACTGAATTCACTACAAGATACATAAAAACATTTTAGAAAGCACTTGAGCTCAGTGTTGAAGAATTTATACCCTTATATACAATAAATCAGAATTTGAACATTTGATTTAATTATTACTAATTATGTGACTGAATGAATGAGTTTCTCATACTCTTTATTTCCTCACCTGTAATGGGGATAAGAGAGCCTATATTAATAATTGCTTCTGAAGATTAAATGTGATAATATACTATATAAAGTCATGATTATGGTCATAGTCAAATTTATATGAGAGGAGACCTTATGGAAAACAAAACAGAGTGGTGTGATACAAATTAATATTGCAAGAAATGGATGATGTCACAGCAAATAAAAATGCAATTAGATGGTAATCTTGAAGGAGCATCTGGGTGACTCAGTTGGTTGGCTGTCCAACTCTTAATATCAGCTCAGGTCACGATCTCACAGTTCAGTTCATGGGATGGAGTCCCACGTTGGGATCTACGCTGACAACACAAAGCCTGCTTGAGATTCTCTCTTTTCCTCTCTCTCCCCTTCCCACCTCATGTGCACATACACGCTCTCTCTCTCAAAATAAATAAACATTTAGAAGATAATTTTGAAAGCAATACAAAATTGAAAAGCAAAGGATAAATATTAGGAATAAAATGTAAATTAAATATAAATAAAAATATTTTTAAAAGACCAATCCAGAAAATAGCTTATTAACTTTAAAAAAAAAAAGTCCTAGGTTTCTTGTCACAGTCTAAATACTAACTACTCGTATGTATATTTTGCATGTATTAAGGGAAGGAAACCATAATTCTAAATTTCCTACTCCACCAAATTGTTGCCCATAAAAAACTTAAAAAATAACTTTTTACATATGCAAAGTCTAGAAAAACCTATTACTTAGGTATATTATTCCTGAAAATATTATCCAAACATATGACCCAGCTAACCAAGATATGACTCCAAAAAATTAAACCAAAAGTGTGAAAAATAAGAAAGGAGGGAATTGGCATTTGTGATCACTGAAATAGTTAAAATTATAGGGATATGTGTAAATAACTACTAAAAATGTGATTGTGACAACAACAGATGGAACAATAGGATTATACATATAGTGTTACTTTTGTTTTTAATTCTGGAGATTACAACCTTAGATTTTCAACCAAGTATATTGATTAGTGAAACAAATATTCTGCCTCATCTTTCATAATTAAGCATCATACTTATTATGTGAAAATTAGGCAAGCATTGGTTGAATAATATGCTAAAACTAAATTCTGTATATATATGTATATTTTATGTATATATATGTGTGAATTAGCATAATAGTCAAGAAAAGCTATGACATTAATTTTACTTTTCTCTGATAAGTATTTTTTTATTTTGTATTTGAAAAAACATAATCTGTTTATGTGCTTTAAAACAACATGACATAGTAAAGGTTGCAAATAAAGACATAAATGAATATATCAAGGAGACACAAACAAGCAATAGAGCAGTATTAACATATAATATATAAAGAAGAAAAACAACCGGAAAGACATAAAGCTTTATTTTATGATAAGCAAACACATTAAGGATAACCACACCTAACTTAAAACTAATAAAATAGTACTAGAACACAGAAAAAAACCAAAACTTTTAAAAAATGATCAGATTTGGCTATGTGGGAAATTTTTAGAAATAGTAAAATGAGAATTTATTCAGAATACATACATTTTCTAATTAAAATTGAATAGAACTTGACATTAACTAAATTTAAATAATTTAAAAATTGTTAAATTCTTGAATATTCAAAAGTATTCTCTTACATAATATTGGATCAATAGGGGACTTCAATATATTATGCATCAACATATAAAAATAAAGACAGACAAAAATAGTTGAATTTGAATATAAGTAAGTCCACAACCTAAATGTTTTCATTATTTGAAAATAGAAAATAAATTAGCTGAGCTGAATAAGTAAAATTACAAAGAAAAAAGTAAACTAAGTAAATAAACAAGCTGAAAAACAGCATCACTCGTAAAATATAGAGATCATATTTTTTTAAAGTAAGTCATACTGTAAAACCTTGGTTTGTGAGCATGATCCATTCCAGGATCATGCCTGTAATACAAAGCACTCATATATCAAAGTGAATTTTAAGAACTATTGGCTCAGTTGTGATCATGTGACTTTCGGCATCACGTACTACTTGTATTGCGAGATTTTGCTCACTTATCAAGTTAAAGTTATTAGAAATGTCTGCCATCTTGCAGAAAACTCGCAGAACAAGTTACTTGCAGTCCAAGGTTTTACTGTATTAGAAAATATTTGTAAAATTTAGTCAAGCAAAAAAGTAAGTAGCAATGAGCTTTCACAAGAAAAAAATAAGATATCTAGTGATATATGGACTTGCTCAAACGTTATACACTATGGAAACAATTTAATCTTAATGACAATTAAAAAATTACTTTTACAATGTATACATTTCATGCAATCCCTATCAAAATACCAATAGCATTTTCACAGAACTAGAACAAATAAATTCTAAAATTTGTATGGAACCATAGAAGACCTTGAATAGTTAAAGGAATCTTTAAAAAGTAAAGCAAAGTTGAAGGAATCACAATTCTGGACTTCAAGTTACATTAAAAAGTTGTGGTAAACAAAACAGTAGGGAATTGGCACAAAAACAGACACACAGATGAACAGAACAGAATAGAAAATCCAGAAATAAACCCACAATTAAACTGTCAATCAACCTTCTACAAAGCAGGAAAGAATATCCAATGGGAAAAAGACAGTCTCCAACAAATGGTGTTGGGAAAACTGGACAGCAACATGCAAAAGGAAGAAACTGGACCACTTTCTTATACCATACACAAAAGTAAATTCAAAATGGATTAAAGACCTAAATGGATTAAAGACACCTGAAAACATAAAAATACTATAAGAAAACACAGGCAGTAACTTCTTTGACATTAGCTGTAGCAACTTTTTTTCTAGATATGTCCCCTGAGACAAGGGAAACAAAAGCAAAAATAAACTATTGGAACTTTATAAAAATAAAAAGCTTCTTCACAGTGAAGGAAACAATCAAAACTAAGAAGCAATGTATGGAATGGGAGAAGATATTTGCAAATGAGATATCAGATAAAGGGCTAGTATCCAAAATATATAAAGAACTTGCAAAATTCAACCCCCAAAAGACAAATAGCCCAACTGAAAAGTGGGCAGAAGACATTAGCAGACATTTCTCCAAAGACATGCAGATAGCCAGGAGACACATGAATAGGTGCTCATCATCACATATCATCAAGGAAATGCAAATCAAAACTACAATGAGATATCACCTCACACCCACTGTAATGGCTAAAATCAACAACACAAGAAACAACAGGCATTGGCGAGGATGTGGAGAAAAAGGAACCCTTGTGTCACTGTTGGTAGGAATGCAAACTGATACAGCCACTGTAGAAAATAGTGTGGAGGTTCCTCAACAAGTTAAAAATAGAACTACCTTAGGATCGAGCAATGGCAGTGAGTATTTACCCACAGAATACAAAAACACTAATTCAAAGGTATACAATGCACCCCTATGTTTATGGCATTTTATTTATTTAAATTTTTTTTTCAACGTTTATTTATTTTTGGGACAGAGAGAGACAGAGCATGAACGGGGGAGGGGCAGAGAGAGAGGGAGACACAGAATCGGAAACATGCTCCGAGCCATCAGCCCAGAGCCTGACGCCGGGCTCGAACTCACGGACCGCGAGATCGTGACCTGGCTGAAGTCGGACACCTAACCGATTGCGCCACCCAGGCGCCCCTGGCATTTTATTTATAATAACCAAATCATAGTCCAAATATACATAAACTAATGAATCGATGAAGAAAATGTGATACACACACACACACACACACACACACACACACACACACACTGGAATATTACTCAGCCATAAAAAAGAACGAAATCTTGCCATCTGCAATGACATGGATGGAGCTACAAAGTTAGAAAGTATAATGCTAAATGAAATAAGTCAATTAGAAAAAGACAAATACCAATGATTTAACTCATATGTGAAATTTAAGAAACAAAACAAGCAAGGGGAAATAATGAGAGAGAGAGAGAGAGAGAGAGAGAGAAAGATAGAAACAGACTTTTAATTATAGAGAGAAATCTGATAGTTACCAGAGGGGAGAAGGGTAGGGAATGAGTTAAATAGGTGATGGAAATTAAGGAGTTCGTTCACCTTTCATGATGAGCACAGAGTGATGTATGAAACTGCTGAATTACTATATTGTACACTTGAAACTAATATAACACTGTATGTTAACTAATTGGAAATGAAATAAAAACTTAAAAAAGACTTATAAAATGTAAAGCATTAAAGAAAAAGAAAAGGAAGTGATGTGATATGATTTGTTTTAAAATTACTACTTTGGCTGTTAAATAGCAACCCATGGCAACACAGGAAGTAAAAAAAAAAAAAGGCTAATTAAGAGGGAATAACACAAGCAAAGATTATACTGGTGAGGTTTGATTTTAATTGAATATGTATCACTCCAATAAACACATGATTCAGCAATAAATAACTGAGAAATTATTTGGATTTATAAATGACTAAGGTTATCACATTAGTCTTAAACAACTTCACACAAATTAATGAGAAGAATACTAAGACCACAGTAGTTAAATTAATTAACCAATACAACTGAAAAATTGGCAAAGATGAAGTCAAGCTTTCACTTTTGGCAGATGACATGATACTATACATGGAAAATCCAATAGACTCCAGCAAAAGTCTGCTAGAACTGACACATGAATTCAGCAAAGTCACAGGGTACAAAATTAATGTGCATAAATCAGTTGCATTCTTATACACTATTAATGAAGAAACAGAAAGACAAATGAAGAAACTGATCCCATTCACAATTGCACCAAGAAGCATAAAATACCTAGGAATAAACCTAACCAAAGATGTAAAAGATCTGTATGCTGAAAACTATAGAAAGTTTATGAAGAAAATTGAAGAAGATATAAAGAAATGGAAAAACATTCCGTGCTCATGGACTGGAAGAATAAATATTGTTAAAATGTCAATACTACCCAAAGCTATCTACACATTCAATGCAATCCCAATCAAAAGTGCACCAGCATTCTTCTCGAAGCTAGAACAAGCAATCCTAAAATTCATATGGAACCACAAAAGACCCCGAATAGCCAAAGTAATATTGAAGAAGAAGACCAAAGCGGGAGGCATCACAATCCCAGACTTTAGCCTCTACTACAAAGCTGTAATCATCAAGACAGCATGGTATTGGCACAAAAACAGACACAGAGACCAATGGAATAGAATAGAGACTCCAGAACTAGACCCACAAAAGTATGGCCAACTAATCTTTGACAAAGCAGGAAAGAATATCCAATGGAAAAAAGGCAGTCTCTTTAACAAATGGTTCTGGGAGAACTGAACAGCAACATGCAGAAGAATGAAACTAGACCACTTTCTCACACCATTCACAAAAATAAACTCAAAATGGATGAAGGACCTGAATGTGAGACAGGAAACCATCAAAACCCTAGAGGAGAAAGCAGGAAAAAAAACCTCTCTGACCTCAGCCACAGCAATTTACTTGACATATCTCCAAAGGCAAGGGAATTAAAAGCAAAAATGAACTATTGGGACCTCATGAAGATAAAAAGCTTCTGCACTGCAAAGGAAGCAATCAATAAAACTAAAAGGCAACTGATGGAATGGGAAAAGATATTTGCAAATGACATATCGGACAAAGGGCTAGTATCCAAAATCTATAAAGAGCTCACCAAACTCCACACCTGAAAAACAAATAGCCCAGTGAAGAAATGGGCAGAAAACATGAATAGACACTTCTCTAAAGAAGACATTCGGATGGCCAACGGGCACATGAAAAGATGCTCAATGTCGCCCCTCATCAGGGAAATACAAATCAAAACCACACTCAGATACCACCACACGCCAGTCAGAATGAATGAACAAATCAGGAGATTATAGATGCTGGAGAGGAGGTGGAGAAACGGGAATCCTCTTGCACTGCTGATGGGAATGCAAATTGGTGCAGCCACTCTGGAAAACAGTGTGGAGTTTCCTCAAAAAATTAAAAATAGATCTACCCTATGACCCAGCAATAGCACTGCTAGGAATTTACCCAAGGGATACAGGAGTGCTGATGCACAGGGGCACTTGTACCCCAATGTTTACAGCAGTACTTTCAACAATAGCCAAATTATGGAAAGAGCCTAAATGTCCATCAACTTATGAATGGATAAAGAAATTGTGATTTATATACACAATGGAATACTACTTGGCAATGAGAAAGAATGAAATATGGCCTTTTGTAGCAATGTGGATGGAACTAGATAGTGTTATGCTAAGTGAAATGAGTCATACAGAGAAAGACCGATACCATATGTTTTCACTCTTATGTGGATCCTGAAAAACTTAACAGAAGACCATGGCAGAGGGGAAGGGGGAAAGAAAGTTAGAGAGGGAGGGAGGCAAACCATAAGAGACTCTTAAAGACTGAGAATAAACTGAGGGTTGATGGGGAGTGGGTGGGAGGGAAAGTGGGTGATGGGCACTGAGGAGGTCACCTGTTGGGATGAGCACTGGGGTGTTGTATGGAAACCAATTTGACAATAAATTTCATATTTAAAAAATGCAGAGATTACATTAATTAAACCAATCTGAAAATTTGCATACTCACCAGTGATCACAAAACACAAATAGGAATAATATAACAACTCTGAATAGGAGTAATAGGAATAATAGGAATAGGAATAGGAATAATATAACAACTCTAAAATAACAACAACTTATTATATTAGAGTATTTACATACATTGATATTTTACTGTGTTATTACTAATTCTAAATGTATTTATGTCCCTGACCTAGAAATTATTTCTGTAAAATATCCTATGGAAATAATACTTAATTTAAATTGGCCTTATAAACAAAATTGTTCCAGCAAAATTTCCAAAAATATGAAACTTAGAAAGAAAAAACTAACTTACATAATAGGGAATGGTCAAATGAAACCTGATGTAATATTATGAAGCCATTAAAAAAAGTAACTATTTCATGTGAAAGACTACTCATAGTGTTTGTAAGTAGGAGGGACAGGTTACAATATTTTATATATAATTTTAAGCATGTATTTAAAAGTTCTATAGGTATAGAAACATACTGAAAGAAAATATAACAAAATATTAACACTGATGATTTTTAGCTCTGGAAATTACATGTTTTTATTCTTTCCTTTTCTTGACTTTCATTTTATCTTAATAAAGATATATTACTTAAGTATAGACTTTAGGATTATGTTAAATTCCTTGATTGCATTATTTAGTAGCAATCACTACAGAGTGCTCAGTAGAACAATATTGAAACGGGGATTATAACCAGCTGGTGCACTTGGGTGGCTCAGTCGGTTGAGCATCAGACTCTTGATTTTGGCTCAAGTGACTCATGATCTCACAGCCATAAGATCGTGACCCACGTCAGGCTCCAAGCTATGCATGGAAGCTTCTTAAGATTATCTCTCTCCCTCTCCATCTGCCCCTCACCCCCTTGCACACACAAGTGTGTGTGCTTTCTCTCTTCTCTTAAAAACAAAACAAAACAAAAAAACATGTGACCTAGAACAAGGGACAACAAAACAGATCTCGCCAGTAATTTCTTTCACAAGCCAGTCTTTCACAAGAACAATATGATATCAGTAATTTAACTGCCTGTTGTAGTAAAACTTCTAAAACTCAATAGACAGAATTTAGAGTCTCTACATTGTATCACTTACAATGTCTAGTACACAATAAAACTTACTAGCCATGTGAAGAAGGAAAATCTATAGGAATATGATCATACAATTTTCAAAACCACCACATGTTATACTCCATTTCTGAGAAATCATAATATATAAAACATACTGTAAACTCCGTCAAGTCTAAAGGAAAGTTACCTGTTTAACTATTTCCCAAACTTATTTTATGATGGAAAATTCTGTCATGAACTCTTAAAGCTGGAAACATCTTGAGAACAAAGCTCTCACCCATTATGAGAATCATTCCAGTTGAATAATTTGTTCTAATAAAACATAATCTGTGGTGTCTCTCCAAAAACATTTGAAAAAATACTAAGCTGGCAGCCTACCATCTCCCAGAAACATTGTATACAAAGGGAGGACCTTGTCATTGGGATCTCTTACCCTAGGCACACACAGGATAATACTGGATCATTTCTATCAATAAGTACTAAGATTTGTGTATGTACAGTACAGAAAATACTATGTACAGGATTTTCTACCTAACTTGTCATTTTATGAGCCAAAACTTTTGTATTTGTATCACAAAAATTTATTTAAAGCTTACAAAATGTTAAGTACCATATTTTATTATCTTAAAATATAGTACATATTTTAAATAAAATGACGTTTAATTTTTAAATGTGGGTTCCTCAGAGAGTTCCTGATTATTTTGCACCTTCACACCTAATCTTCTCTCACCCCTGACCTTGGAGAACATTATGTTCTCCAGAAACTTTACTTGTTTGTTTGTTTGTTTGTTTGTTTGTTTATTGCTATTGTTTATAAATTATTTGACTGTGCATATGGAATTATGATGGTTAATCCTTCTGGGTGTCGCTTTAATTCAAACTACTAAAATATAAACAAGGACAAGTAAATAATCAGAATTAGAGATTTCTATAAAAGGAGAAATTTGAAACTTTGTTTTTAAAGGTAGAAAATGTATCTTGACTAGTCTTCAAATATGCAAGGAAGAATAAAGAAGGTTATTATGAACTCAGCAAATTCTAGAAAAGATCAAATAACTTCCTATCTATTTAACTACAGAGGAGATTAAATACAAATTTTCTGGTTATATGCATTGAGGTAATTTATCTAGACTTTTCAGACCAGAATCATGTCTTCCTTCTTCATATGGGGGGAAATAAGCAATACCTTTATCTTGGAGGAAATACCCTAAAGCACTCTACTCCCAACTTCACTGTGGTATTAATAGGAATCCTAATCAATTTTTTTTAATCCAAGAAGGAAATCCTTTGCTGTAAAGCTATCATTCTGTAGGAGAAGCTAGTCACAAATTATATGGATGGATGCCCATGATTTATGAAAAACAAATAGTGTGAAAGAGAAGAACTGAAACAACGAAATAGATGAATATTGACATGCTTCTGAAATATTTTGAAATATATGAGAGACAATTTCATTCACTGAAAAAGAAAATATACTGCTATGGAAAGGCAATCAATTCTAAAATTCATCATCTCTGAATGTGTTCCCCCTGATGTGATACAATATGAAGTACACAGTAGCAGCTCTGAAGTACATTTGCCAAGAATATAGGACCTCAAGATAATCAAGACTTCATCTCTAATTTCTAATTCACAGGAAACACAGTGGACAGAAAAATAATTTAAATTATACCATAAGGAGGAAATCAGACAAAAGAGACTTTATTTGAAATTTGGTTCATACAAACCACATAGAGGAAGCTATTTTAAAGGCACTGGAAAAAAAAATTAAAATGTATTTTGTAGCAGAATGTTAACATGTATTTTTAAATTTTGATGGTGTGATAATAGGATTGCAATTTATGTAAGAAATGTACTTAGATTTTTACAGATGAAACTATAGTTATTAGGATTAACCTGTAGTGAAATTACTAAAATACTTATAAAATAGAGACATTTCACAATAATAAAAAAGTTTTAAAAGATAAAGAACATACAATGAGATGTTGATGACTATTAAATCTAGAGGGTCATTTCTGAATATTAATTTATTCTATTCTCCACTTTTATGTAATGTGTATTATTAAATCTTAGATGCTATCCATTGCACCAGCAAAGAGGGAAAAGGGCCAAGAGTTACACTATGGCACACCATGGCTCTGAGAGGCATTCCAACCTCAGAAATATTAAAAGCTGAAATATTACATGTGCTTTAGAATCAATGAAATATTGTATGTTTGGGATTGTTCATTAAAAAAGAGAACAAAATGAAATGAAGTTTGATAATTACAAATCTGTATAAGTGGCAATGAGGTGGGAGTCAGAGAGACAAATGCCCTCAATTCTTTTAAAAGGGACTCTGCTCAATTAAAGAGGTAACTGTGCCTGTTCCTAGTAGAGAAGGCAGGTTAATCCATAAGTATTTTGGTTTGTGTATTCATCTGGGGAACCAAGAGCAAATGCATCACCCATATGGCTCATTTTGTTGCTTTCAAGGAGGCACTCAGAAATTAGTATCCTGGTGAAATATGGTCCAAAGTGCCATGACTCCTACATTCTTGGGGAGGGAAGGCCCTAAGATAAGACACAACTTCTTTAGGAAGGATGGGCATGTTTAGTAAGGGAGGCTGTGTAACAAGGTTATAACTCAAAATTTGAATGTAGCTTTTCTCTGGCCGTTCCCGTCTTTTCTCTGTTTCTTATTGCTAGACGAACATTCTCTCTTCTTCAAGTCACTCCAAAGCAAAGACAAAGCTTCAAGAAACTAACCTCTCATCTCAAATATAAACATCTAAGTTACAGTGAAAATCTTGCTCATATGTGTATGTGTGTGTGTGTGTGTAGTATAGTGTAGTATATACACATTTTTTTTTCTTTACTAATAGAAACTGGTAAGCCTGGTTCTAGAGGAAAGGAATGAGACAAATGGAAGTCAGATTATGTTGTGGGCAAAGGGGACCATGGGTAGATGGAACTCAGAACTCTTCTTGCGGGCAGGCTTTCTTCACACAAATCTAGTACCTAAGGACAACCTCTCACTGGAAAGTCCTAGATACTGTCAGAAAGAAGGGAGCTTGAGTCTCTAAACTGTTGGCAGATAGAGACAGATGATTTATGTTTGTGTTAAGTCAGAGAAATCTAAAACAGAATATGAACAAGGCTATGACTTCTTCCTGGGAAATCTTAAAGGCAAGAGAAAGGTTTACTCCATGTTTTGGTGGCACAGCCAGGAGGAGAGTAAGACTGTGTAGGCACTGAACACACCCAGAGGTTGTTGGGTAAGAAATGCAGAATTGGAGCTGCACAGAGTCCTGTCCAATCGGTTCTCTGGGAAGTCTAGAAGGCATAAGAAAAAAGTAACTGGAATTATTTCCCTA
This sequence comes from Puma concolor, assembly GCF_028749965.1. Classification (NCBI taxonomy): domain Eukaryota; kingdom Metazoa; phylum Chordata; class Mammalia; order Carnivora; family Felidae; genus Puma; species Puma concolor. The sequence goes on along the minus strand of NC_141675.1, from coordinate 82,984,022 downwards.
GAGTACTTGGTTGCAGAAGGAAGTGCTGCAAACTACTGCTGGAAAGAAAAGAAGCACCAAGGAATTGAAGGTAAGAGACCTCAGCAGGACACCTGGGAAGAGCTATTAAAATGCACCAGGAGAAAAAGAATAATCTCTAAACATCTGGCACACCCAGCAAACTCAAAGCTAACACAAGTTCAAATAAGAACTCTCCCCTCTACCTTTTCCCCACTTCAGTCTTAGTGGGAAATCTAAACAGCAAGGAGTAGGGGAGAAGGTGAACACAGAGAGAAAAGGAGAAACCAGCTATGCCCTGATTTCCCACTTAAGTCTGCATTGGCTTAACTGGAACAAAGAGCCAACTTAACACAAATAAGGATCAGTAGCTCAAGATGGCACTAGGATTGTCTATTATCTAAAACTCAGAAAATTCATGACTCTGCTGTAGTTTTTATCCAGGGACATGACAAAAATAAAATTGTGTTTTATCTTAAGAATCATGCTTTTTTAAATATATTGTTAAATGTGGTTACTGCTCTTGCTTCATCTGGAGGAAGTTCCAGAGCTTCTCTTTTCCAGCAAAAGAACCAAATAAGTGCAGGATGGCCTAGTCCAAATCAACACTGAGGTGAATTTCTCCTGAGTGAATGTATGTTCTCAGGTTGCATTTGGTGGACCACCAAAGTCAACTGGGATTCTTATAGAGCTAAAAACAGAATTTCTCTATTTATTTTTCTTCCTCATACAGTAGGTTTGGAAAACATTTTACCTGGTAAACCTGGCAATGGAACTGCTGATGGCCTTATTCTCTGAATGAAGTAGTTATCAAGGTAATGCCTTGATAATGCTGTGTGTCTCATCAGTTCTCAGGACCTGTGAAACATGAAGCACATCAGAGACTAAGCACTGAACACAAAACCTCTCATATCCCGAAGCTAGTGAGAGACATCCTGAATGTACTTCCTGAAGGAAAAAATCACCTTTCTCCAGCCATAAAGGACACTTCTAGATAAGGTTGAGCAGGACAAAGAACTCAAGAGTATGAAATTTCTTTAGACATTTAATTCAGTAGAGAAAAATAATTTTATTTAGGACTTTATTTTTAATTTTGATGTTTTTGCCCTTAATTTGCAGACCATTTTAATCACTAGTCTTTTTATTTTCCTCAGGAATTTGATATAATATTAAAATTTGCTCCATCTCTGCATTGCTAGCTTTTATTGTTGGAATGTCTTTATGGATTAAAAATATAACTGATAATTTAAAAATCAATAACATTTATATTTATAGAGGATGGAAGAGAGGAAGATTTAATCTAGAGTTCTCCTTACTGAGTGGGTTGTTAAACGACTAGGACTTTTCACTTTTGTCTCATCACAATCAGTATTGCAGTTTTGAGAAGTCACCTACAGAATGAAGAAAGCATTGAGGGCAGCAGAAATAGAAACAGGAAAGCCAGTTGGAATTCTGCTGCATCATCTTTGAAAGATGATGAAAATAGGAACTGGAATAGAATGGAATAGAAGATGGGAAGACACAGAGAGGGCCAGGGAGACATCTAGGATTGAAATCTAGTGATGGAGTGGATTTTGGTGGAGACAGATAAGGGATAGCGAAGACTAAGGTGATGCCTACCTATATGCCCAGCTTGCAAAACTGAGTAGATGGTGATGTCATTTGTTGAAATATAGACTAGTAGAGAGATATAAATTTGGGTGGAATGAAAGATAATTTAGACAGTTTGAGACTTAGTGAATTTGAGTTGACTGAAGTACCTGTGAGACTTTGGTGTGACATCTCAGCAGAGAGTTTTTGGGTTTTGGATATAGAGGGCAGGTATTCAAGAGAGAGACTTATCTTGGTACTAATTTGAAACTTAAAGAATGGAAACCGTAGCAATAGATGAGTATGAACCAGTCTGAAAGCATAAAGTAGTAAGAGAAAGGGAGTCTCCGATAGAATTATGAAGAAACAAATGTATAAGAGAAGGAAAAAGGAAAATTGTTATAGTATACAGGAATAATGGCTAGAAAAGAATGTATTTTCCTTGTGGCTTGATAAAGCTTCATCTCAAGATTTCTCCCCCAGCGCCCCTGGCAAAGTCCACTCTTAGAGTTATTCCCTAACCTCTAGAAATTATTTATTTAGCTCTTCTATGAATAATATGCATCAACCTAAAATTTAACTGCTATGTGTTTTACATGACCTATTCTTTTGTTAATTTATCTTGTACCTCCTCCCACCCACCCATTATAAAGTAATCTCCTAGAGAGTAACAACAGGGTCTTCATCATCATCACTAAACTCTCCCTGTCTTCTTGTTAGAATTTATACAGTACTTTTACACTCATTGTCTAATTTGCCAGTCCTAAACTCAAGCAAAGTAGTCGGAATAGTGATTCAAATTGCGTTAACAACAAATGTTTTTGTTCTGTTTTATATTGAGACTATACTAAAGGTACTGTGGATGCAGAAATGACTTCCCAGCTTGCTTTGGGGATACTCTGTCCCCTGGGGACTGAGATATGCACATACTTGATTACTGTAAAGCTAAAGTTGGAATAATGCTGTAACAAAAAAATAGTAAGGACAGAAGGATTCAGGATTCAGATTCAACACCAACTACTATGTTCAGGCACTATCAAGGTTTTCCATACACCATTTCAATTAGGCTCATAACAATCCTGGGAGGAAAGATATTGTTATCTTCAGTCCATATAGATGAGAGAATTTGAATTAAAAAATGAAGAAAAGAATCATCCATGATCACATCACATAACTAGTTAGGAGACCAGGTCCCCAAATATGCCATGTCCTTTCTGTTTATATAAAAGTGCAAAGGTCCTACCTTCCCAAATTCTCTGAGCTATTTCCGAGCATTTAACAAGTGTTTGTTTATTTAAAATGATGCAGGTTTTCGAAATTGAAATAAGAACCCTAGTTAAGGATATTTATTAAAACTTTTCTGTTTTTATTCTCTCTGGATTAACTGTACATAATTAGTGAGTGGGGAATAAAACTATTAACAGGTGTTTTATTTTCCCTATACTGATACGGTTATGTATGTAGGTTTTTTATTATTATTATTTTTAGTTTAGAGAGAGAAAGAGTGTGCAGAACAGGGGCGGGGGGAGAGAGAGAGAGAGAGAGAGAGAGAGAGAGAGAGAGAGAGAGAATCTTAAGCAGGTTCCACATTCAGCATGAAGCCTGATGTGGGGCTTGATCCCACGAATCTGGGATCATGATCTGAACCGAAATCAAGAATCAGATGCTCAGCCAACTGACATACCCAGATGCCCCAAATCTAGATTGATTAAAAGTATGTAACTTAATCTGTCTTGTGGTGAGTGGGTGGGGAGTGAACTAGAAAAGAAACACTAGGATTTAAATATTACAAGGACCCAAACTTACAAAAACAAATCCTAGTGAGCTTCAAACTAGTATCCTCAATCTGGGAATTTATATAAGCTATTAGACAAATTTATTTAATATGTGAGGCAGTCTATTTCCACAAGTCAGACCATTATTCCTCTCAAGTCAGAGCTCTGAAATGAATTTGCTTGGATTGTAAATCCAAGTCCAACAGAATTTTAGGATTAAAACAGAATTTTTGTAATGTTATAGAAACTTCTCTTTTACAAACAGTTATCAAAATCTACAATGTGCCTACGCAATAATCTAGGGAAACAGAATCAAATTCCTGGTCTCCTACTACTTAATCCAAATTTCTTTTCATTGCAGTGTTTTTCCCATGTGATTCACACACACACATACACATACACAGTTAAAAATCATGACATCAGAGATATGTTCCCCTAAGGACAGAATTAGTGAACTCTAAGAAAGGTCAATAGAAATATCTACAATGAAAAACAAAGAGAAAAATGAGTAGGAGGAAATGGATCATCCAGCAGCCACAGGAAATTGTCAAATAGTCTAACACAATGTATGTGGAGTTCTGCAAAAAGAAGAAAAAACAACTGGAGGAATATTTGAATGGACAACAGTAGGGAATTTTTTTAAAAATTACTGAAATGTAATAAAATATATATTTAAGGGTCTCAGATCATTACAAGCAGAGGACATTTAAAAATGAAGAAAAAAATACATCATAGTTAAATTACTGAAAACCAAAGGTGAGGAGAAAAATATAAACACAGGCAGAGAAGAAAAAACCTACAAATGGAGCAGTCAAGAATTATAAGAGACATTTCATGAAAGCTATGAAATCCAGAAGACAAATGAGTCAACATCTTTAAAGTACTGAAGGGAAAAAAAAAACAATTCTATACATAAGAAAATATTTCTCAGAAATAGTCAAAATTGAGAAATTTCAGGCAAATAAAAACTGTGATTATTTACTATTAGCATTCTTAATGATAGGAAATGTTGAAGGAAGTTCTTCAGTCAGAAGTATAACAGGAATAGAAATTTTGATCTACACAGGGAAGAACCAAAAAAAAAAAGTCATTCTAATTGTTTTAAGAAATACTTGCCCTTAAGGTAAAAGTTGTTAGAATATATCATTAGCTTTATAATGTGTGTGTGTGTGTGTGTGTGTGTGTGTATAAAGTTCTATGCTATACAAAAATAATATAATACTATCTGAATTTAGAGTATGATAAACTCACAAATTAAAAAAAAAGCCAATAGTAGATATAAAATTGAATCATATAAGTACTAATTAAACAGAAGGCAGGAAAAGGTTATTAAAAGTATGAAGAATAAATGGGACAAATAGAAAACAATTAGCAAGATAGCAAATTTAAGTCCAATATATTCAATAATAATATTCAACGTAAATCATGCAAACACTCCAATGAGAAGACAGAGATTGTCAGATGTTGTTTTAAAAAGGCAAGATCCAAATCTGTACTCTACAAGAAGCCTATGTTACTTTAACTATAAACACATAAATAGGTTATAAGGAAAGGGGTTAGAAAATATATACAATTGAAACACTAATAAATTGGGGTTCCTGTATGCGTCAGTCAGTTGAGCATCCAACTTCGGTTCAGGTAATGATCTAGCGGTTTGTGAGCTGGAGCCCCATGTCCCTGTGCTGACAGCTCAGAGCCTGGAGCCTGCTTGGGATTCTCTCTCTCTGTCTTTCCCCCTGCTCAAACTTGTCTCTCTCTCAAAAATAAATAAACACTTCAAAAAATAAAAAAGAAAGAAACATAAAAAAAGGCTGAAGCAACAATATTAATATCAAAATGGTAATATTATCAGGAATGTAATATGGTAAGTCAATTCATCAAAGCATTATAGTCCTTTTATATTTACCCAAGAACATAATTTTAAGAACATAAAAATAAACACTGATACAGATGAAAAGTAGACAACTTTGTAATTATAATTGAAGTCTTCAATGCTCCTTTCTTAGTATTTGGTAGAAAATGTAGACAGAAAATCTCTCAGACTATCAACGATCTGAAAAGCATTATCAAGATATTTGACCTAAATGACATTTAAAAGACAATCCACCCATCAGTAAGTGTACATGGAGTACTCAAAAAGAGAGAAGATAGATATCTTGTGTCATAAAAAAAATCATAGCTTTTAAATAAGTGAAATAATATGAACTACCTTCAGTCAGCAGAATGTAATTAAACTAGACATCAATCACATAAAGACATCTGGAAAACACCCTAATATTTGGAAACCAAAAAGAAAACATCAAACTCACACAATTTTTACCCTTAAAATAGAAGAGGAGGGAACAATTCTTAGTTATTTTTATGATTCCAATAACCATACTAAGACATTAAAAAAAACTACATAAATATATCCCTAATAACATGTAACAATAAGATATCAGTAAATCAAATGAAGAAAAATATAAAAAGGATAATTCCTTATAAACAAACAGTGTTATCTAAGAGATCAAGGTTTAGTATAGTTTTCAAAAAAATCAGAGAAATTCACCATATTAACAGACTAAAAGAGAGAAATTATATAATTATCTCAGTAGAGGCAGAAAATGCATTTATTTATTTATTTTTTCAATATATGAAATTTATTGTCAAATTGGTTTGCATACAACACCCAGTGCTCATCCCAAAAGGTGCCCTCCTCAATACCCATCACCCACCCTCCCCTCCCTCCCACCTCCCATCAACCCTCAATTGTTCTCAGTTCTCAACAGTCTCTTATGCTTTGGCTCTCTCCCACTCTAACCTCTTTTTTTTTTTTTTCTTCCCCTCCCCCATGGGTTTCTGATAAGTTTCTCAGGATCCACAGAAGAGTGAAAACATATGGTATCTGTCCTTCTCTGTATGGCTTATTTCACTTAGCATCACACTCTCCAGTTCCATCCACATTGCTACAAAGGGCCATATTTCGTTCTTTCCCATTGCCCTGTAGTACTTCATTGTGTATATAAACCACAGTTTCTTTATCCATTCATCAGTTGATGGACATTTAGGCTCTTTCCATAATTTGGCTATTGTTGAGAGTGCTGCTATCAACATTGGGGTACAAGTGCCCCTATGCATCAGTACTCCTGTATCCCTTGGGTAAATCCCTAGCAGTGCTATTGCTGGGTCATAGGGTAGGTCTATTTTTAATTTTTTGAGGAACCTCCACACTGCTTTCCAGAGTGGCTGCACCAATTTGCATTCTCACCAACAGTGCAGGAGAGTTCCCGTTTCTCCACATCCTCTCCAGCATCTATAGTCTCCTGATTTGTTCATTTTGGCCACTCACTCTGACTGGCGTGAGGTGATATCTGAGTGTGGTTTTGATTTGTATTTCCCTGATGAGGAGCGACATTGAGCATCTTTTCATGTGCCCGTTGGCCATCTGGATGTCTTCTTTACAGAAGTGTCTATTCATGTTTTCTGCCCATTTCTTCACTGGGTTATTTGCTTTTCGGGTGTGGAGTTTGGTGAGCTCTTTATAGATTTTGGATACTAGCCCTTTGTCCGATATGTCATTTGCAAATATCTTTTCCCATTCCGTTGGTTGCCTTTTAGTTTTGTTGGTTGTTTCCTTTGCTGTGCAGAAGCTTTTTGTCTTCGTAACGTCCCAGTAGTTCATTTTTGCTTTTAATTCCCTTGCCTTTGGGGATGTGTCGAGTAAGAGATTGCTACAGCTGAGGTCAGAGAGGTCTTTTCCTGCTTTCTCCTCTAGGGTTTTGATGGTTTCCTGTCTCACATTCAGGTCCTTTATCCATTTTGAGTTTATTTTTGTGAATGGTGTAAGAAAGTGGTCTAGTTTCATTCTTCTGCATGTTGCTGTTCAGTTCTCCCAGCACCATTTGTTGAAGAGACTGTCTTTTTTCCATTGGATGTTCTTTCCTGCTTTGTCAAAGATTAGTTGGCCATATGTTTGTGGGTCTAGTTCTGGGGTTTCTATTCTATTCCATTGGTCTATGTGTCTGTTTTTGTGCCAATACCATGCTGTCTTGATGATGAGAGCTTTGTAGTAGGGCTAAAGTCTGGGATTGTGATGCCTCCTGCTTTGGTCTTCTTCTTCAAAATTACTTTGGCTATTCGGGGCCTTTTGTGGTTCCATATGAATTTTAGGATTGCTTGTTCTAGTTTCGAGAAGAATGCTGGTGCACTTTTGATTGGGATTGCATTGAATGTGTAGATAGCTTTGGGTAGTATTGACATTTTGACAATATTTATTCTTCCAATCCATGAGCAGGGAATGTCTTTCCATTTCTTTATATCCTCTTCAATTACCTTCATAAGCTTTCTATAGTTTTCAGCATACAGATCCTTTACATCTTTGGTTAGATTTATTCCTAGGTATTTTATGCTTCTTGGTGCAATTGTGAATGGGATCAGTTTCTTTTTTTGTCTTTCTGTTGCTTCATTGTTAGTGTATAAGAATGCAACTGATTTCTGTTCATTGATTTTGTATCCTGCAACTTTGCTAAATTCATGTGTCAGTTCTAGCAGACTTTTGCTGGAGTCTATCGGATTTTCCATGTATAGTATCATGTCATCTGCCAAAAGCGAAAGCTTGACTTCATCTTTGCCAATTTTGATGCCTTTGATTTCCTTTTGTTGTCTGATTGCTGATGCTAGCACTTCCAACACTATGTTAAACAACAGCGGTGAGAGTGGGCATCCATGTCGTGTTCCTCATCTCAGAGAAAAGCTCTCAGTTTTTCCCCATTGAGGATGATGTTAGCTGTGGGCTTTTCATAAATGGCTTTTATGATCTTTAAGTATGTTCCTTCTATCCCGACTTTCTCAAGGGTTTTTATTAAGAAAGGGTGCTGGATTTTGTCAAAGGCCTTTTCTGCATCGATTGACAGGATCATATGGTTCTTCTCTTTTCTTTTATTAATGTGATGTATCACGTTGATTGATTTGTGAATGTTGAACCAGCCCTGCATCCCAGGAATGAATCCCACTTGATCATGGTGAATAATTCTTTTTATATGCTGTTGAATTCGATTTGCTAGTATCTTATTGAGAATTTTGGCATCCATATTCATCAGGGATATTGGCCTGTAGTTCTCTTTTTTTACTGGGTCTCTGTCTGGTTTAGGAATCAAAGTAATACTGGCTTCATAAAATGAGTCTGGAAGTTTTCCTTCCCTTTCTATTTCTTGGAATAGCTTGAGAAGGATAGGTATTATCTCTGCTTTAAACGTCCGGTAGAACTCCCCTGGGAAGCCATCTGGTCCTGGACTCTTATTTGTTGGGAGATTTTTGATAACCGATTCAATTTCTTCGCTGGTTATGGGTCTGTTCAAGCTTTCTATTTCATCCTGATTGAGTTTTGGAAGAGTGTGGGTGTTCAGGAATTTGTCCATTTCTTCCAGGTTGTCCAATTTGTTGGTATATAATTTTTCATAGTATTCCCTGATAATTGTTTGTGTCTCTGAGGGATTGGTTGTAATAATTCCATTTTCATTCATGATTTTATCTATTTGGGTCATCTCCCTTTTCTTTTTGAGAAGCCTGGCTAGAGGTTTATCAATTTTGTTTATTTTTTCAAAAAAACAACTCTTGGTTTCATTGATCTACTCTACAGCTTTTTTAGATTCTATATTGTTTATTTCTGCTCTGATCTTTATTATTTCTCTTCTTCTGCTGAGTTTAGGCTGCCTTTGCTGTTCTGCACTGGTTCCTTTAGGTGTGCTGTTAGATTTTGTATTTGGGATTTTTCTTGTTTCTTGAGATAGGCCTGGATTGCATTGTATTTTCCTCTCAGGACTGCCTTCGCTGCGTCCCAAAGCGTTTGGATTGTTGTATTTTCATTTTTGTTTGTTTCCATATATTTTTTGATTTCTTCTCTAATTGCCTGGTTGACCCACTCATTCTTTAGTAGGGTGTTCTTTAACCTCCATGCTTTTGGAGGTTTTCCAGACTTTTTCCTGTGGTTGATTTCAAGCTTCATAGCATTGTGGTCTGAAAGTATGCATGGTATAATTTCAATTCTTGTATACTTATGAAGGGCTGTTTTGTGACCCAGTATGTGATCTATCTTGGAGAATATTCCATGTGCACTCGAGAAGAAAGTATATTCTGTTGCTTTGGGATGCAGAGTTCTAAAAATATCTGTCAAGTCCATCTATCCAATGTATCATTCAGGGCCCTTGTTTCTTTATTGACCGTGTGTCTAGATGATCTATCCATTTCTGTAAGTGGTGTGTTAAAGTCCCCTGCAATTACTACAGTCTTATCAATAAGGTTGCTTATGTTTGACTAATTGTTTTATATATTTGGGGGCTCCTGTATTCGGCGCATAGACATGTATAATTGTTAGCTCTTCCTGATGGATAGACCCTGTGATTATTATTTAATGCCCTTCTTCATATCTTGTTACAGCCTTTAATTTAAAGTCTAGTTTGTCGGATATAAGTATGGCTACTCCAGCTTTCTTTTGACTTCCAGTGGCATGATAAATAGTTTTCCATCCCCTCACTCTCCATCTGAAGGTGTCCTCGGGTCTGAAATGCGTCTCTTGTAGACAGCAAATAGATGGGTCTTGTTTTTTTATCCCTTCTGTTACCCTATGTCTTTTGCTTGGTGCATTTAGTCCATTTACATTCAGTGTTATTATAGAAAGATATGGGTTTAGAGTCATCGTGATGTCCATAGGTTTCATGCTTGTAGCGATGTCTCTGGTACTTTGTCTCACAGGATCCCCCTTAGGATCTCTTGTAGGGCTGGTTTAGTGGTGACGAATTCCTTCAGTTTTTGTTTGTTTGGAAGACCTTTATCTCTCCTTCTATTCTAAATGACAGACTTGCTGGATAAAGGATTCTCGGCTGCATATTTTTTCTGTTCATCACATTGAAGATCTCCTGCCATTCCTTTCTGGCCTGCCAAGGTTCAGTAGAGAGATCGGTCACGAATCTTATAGGTCTCCCTTTATATGTTAGAGCATGTTTATCTCTAGCTGCTTTCAGAATTTTCTCTTTATCCTTGTATTTTGCCAGTTTCACTATGATATGTCGTGCAGAAGATCGATTCACGTTACGTCTGAAGGGAGTTTTCTGTGCCTCTTGGATTTCAATGCCTTTTTCCTTCCCTAGATCCGGGAAGTTCTCAGCTATTATTTCTTCAAGTACCCCTTCAGCACCTTTCCCTCTCTCTTCCTCCTCTGGAATACCAATTATGTGTAGATTATTTCTCTTCAGTGCATCACTTAGTTCTCTAATTTTCTCCTCATACTCCTGGATTTTTTTTCTCTTTTTCTCAGCTTCTTCTTTTTCCATAATTTTATCTTCTAGTTCCCCTATTCTCTCCTCTGCCTCTTCAATCCGAGCCGTAGTTGTCTCCATTTTATTTTGCAGCTCGTTGATAGCATTTTTTAGCTCCTCCTGACTGTTCCTTAGTCCCTTGATCTCTGTAGCAAGAGATTCTCTGCTGTCCTTTATACTGTTTTTAAGCCCAGTGATTAATTTTATGACTATTATTCTAAATTCACTTTCTGTTATATTGTTTAAATCATTTTTGATCAGTTCGTTAGCTGTTGTTATTTCCTGGACGTTTTTCTGTGGGGAATTCTTCCGTTTCGTCATTTTGGATAGTCCCTGGAGTGGTGCGGTACTGGGGGGGCAGTTCACCTGTGCTGTCTTGAATAACTTGCGTTGGTGGGAGGGGCCACAGTCACACCTGATGTCTGCCCCTAGCCCACCGCTGGGGCCACCATCAGACTGGTGTGTGCCTTCTCTTCCCCTCTCCTAGGGGCGGGATTCACTGTGGGGTGGCATGTCCCATCTAGGCTACTTGCACACTGCCAGGCTTGTGGTGCTGGGGATCTGGCGTATTAGCTGGGGTGGATCGGTAAAGTGCACAGGGGCAGGAGGGGCAGGCTCAGCTGGCTTTCCTTCAGAGATCCACTTCGGGAGGGGCCCTGAGGCACCGGGAGGGAGTCAGACCTGCAGGAGGGATGGATCCGCAGAAGCACAGCGTTGGGTGTTTGTGACGTGCAAGCAAGTTCCCTGGCAGGAACTGGTTCCCTTTGGGATTTTGACTGGGGGATGGGCGAGGGAGATGGCGCTGGCGAGACCTTTGTTCCCCACCAAGCTGAGCTCTGTCATCCAGTGCTCAACAACTCTCCCTCCCGTTGTCCTCCAGCCCTCCCGTTCTCTTAGCAGAGCTGTTAGCTTATAACCTTCCAGATGTCAAGTCCCTCTTGCTGTCGGAACACACTCCACCCGGCCCCTCCGCTTTTGCAAGCCAGACTCGGGGGCTCTGCTTGGCCGAAGGGCCGCCCCTCCCTCCCGGCTCCCTCCTGCCAGTCCATGGAGCGCACACCGCCTCTCCACCCTTCCTACCCTCTTCCTTGGGCCTCTCGTCTGCACTTGGCTCTGGAGACTCCGTTCTGCTAGACTTCTGGCGGTTTTCTGAGTTATTTAGGCAGGTGTAGGTGGAATCTAAGTGATCAGCATTATGCGCAGTAAGCCCAGCGTCCTATGCCGCCATCTTCCCAGGATCCCTTGTAGGTTATTCTTGATCTGGCCCTGCCTATTGTTAGCCTCATTACTAGTTTCTCTCTGCTTTGTGTAATACCCTTCAACACATGTGTTACATACTATTCTTTGCACAAATTCTGTTTCTTGCCTGTCTGCCACTGCTCATACTATTCTTCTTCCTGGAACATACTTCTTCTCGAATTCATAATATTTTTTAATTTATTTTTTAAATTTTTTAATGTTTACTTACTTTTGAAAGAGAGATAGAGTGTGAGACAGTGAGGGGCAGAGAGAAGGAGACACAGAATCCAAAACAGGCTTCAGGCTCTGAGCTTTCAGCACAGAGCCCTACATGGGGCTCAAACTCATGAACTACGAGATCATGACCCGAGCCACCAGGGCACCCCTCCAATTCATAATCTTTCACTTACTGTTTAAGACTTTTTAAGAATTACCTTCTCCAAAATTCCCTTCCTAGCTATGATCACCAAGTTTGGATTAGGTATTTGATCTCTATGCTTCCATAATACTCTGCCCATCTCTCTCTCTCTATCATTACAGTTTCCACCTTATAGTACAATCATCTTTTCAGTTTTGTTTCTCCTATCCTTGTTATTTTGGAACTTCAATATTAGAGATTTTTGTCTTACTAGCCTTAGACCCACAGTGCCCAGAATACTGTTTGGCATATGACAGGAACTCAGTAAATGCTTGTTCAATGAAGGGAAGAATGCATATGTTAAGCACCAGTCAGTTTCCTAGGGAATCAACCTGTTTTACATGAATTTCTTTTTACTAGACCATATAAATAGAATGGCATTTAGATATCTGGGACAACACAATAGAATGTATTGAATTTTAGCTCCTAGAATAGTCCTCCTATTACAATATAAGACAGCAATTATATTTAAGCACATATGATAAACTAGAATAACAATAACTTGTATTTATATAAGAAATTATTTTTTCCAGTATACTAGTGCCATCAGTGAGAACTGTAATGCTTACTTTGCTTAAAAGTAATAATTAATTGACTTAAAAATTGATTACCTGATAAATTGCCTAAAAGATCTAAAACTTTTCTTTGACTCTAAATTGGTCCTGGATACATTGTCTTGATTTCTGAAAACTGCTTTTTTATACAGCAAAGAAAATAAACACACACACACACACACACACACACGCACATGCACACACGCACATGCACACACACACACAAACATCTGTAGAAAAACCCAAGATTAAATCTGCTCCTAATTCAGAAGTTTTTATACCACCCACAAAAATTGTGTTATTCAAGGTCAAATTATTTGTAAAGAAGAAAACTACTGCAAGCAATTTTTAAAGGTACAAATTAGTTATAGCATGTGCTATGTTAATTACATCTAAAAATACTCCCAATATATTTTTTCCATCGGCACTTAAACATCTGTTGGTATATGCAAAGATTCTCTTGGATTCCACAATAAATTAAATGATGTTTTCCTTGAAGAGAGTCTAGAATATGACAATATACTACTAAGATAATCTGCCTAAAATATGTTAATGTCAAGCAGCCAACTGCTTTGATATTAACCAATGTTTTGAAATTTGTGAGTCTTTTCCCCTTGACATAAATATGCATTCTTAAAGGCCTATAATAAAAAAAATTATCAATGAAAAAACTATTTGAGGTTTAATCTTAATATTAACAATCCACAGAGTGACCAAAACTCTTATGTGGCATTAACAGCAATGGATTATGTTAGAGTCAATCATCACAACATATAATTTATGTATTATTCAAACAGCCCCTGAATATTTGTTACTGTCAGACACTATGCTAAGCAATGAAGAAACAGGGGTGATTCCGATATGAACCCTGCCCAAGGAAACTCAGAGTCTTTGCAGACCAAAAGGCTAGAGAAATAATTTTAGAGAACATTAATATTAACTCAGTCAGTACAATGTAAAGCATTCAAAGCAACTGAAAAAATAAAAGTAACTATATAAAAATGACGAAAATAATAAAAATCTATACCACAATGTATTAAAAAATAAAAATATTTCTAAGTCATTAACCAAATATATAACAAGAATGATCAATGTTACAGTAGATCAGTTTGCCAGGAGTAACCTTCTTTTTTTTTTTTTTTTTTTAATGTTTAGTTCTTTTTGAGAGAGAGATAGAGAACCAGAGCATGAGGGGGAGAGGGGCAGAGAGAGAGAGAGGGAAACACACAATCCAAAGCAAGCTCCAGGCTCTGAGCTGTCAGCACAGAACCCGACATGGGGTTCGAACCCACAAATCATGAGATCATCACCAGAGCCTAAGTTGGAGGCTTAACCAACTGAGCCAACCAGGTGCCCCTAACTTTCCTGTTTTTGAGGCAGGCATACTTCAAAGTCATTGGCAGAGGCACCTCATGTGGTGTTGAGAAACTCCTAAAAAGGCCTCTGCTCTTCTTGGGATATCCAAGACCCTGAATTTCAGCCTTAAAGATATATTCCCCAGGGACAAATATATTTACTTCAAGTAGACTTTTGTAAACTATATACGCAGGGAGGAGGGAAGAGGAGCATTACAAATTTGTCTCGCAGTACTTTTACTTTTTTCCTCTTAATGTAAAATGCAGAAGTGAGCCCTAGCCCATAACAGAGTAGCTTAATAGTGGCAAAAGGAGAAACAGAATCCTGATTTATGTGTCATCATACTGGCTCTATTGAAACCTTCAGAAAGGTTTCAACCTTCAGAAAGGTTGTCTATTATCTTCATACCATTTGTCAGGTTTCAGTTTGAAGAAGCCATTGAGTTAGACCATGCACTGAAGTTTGGTAGGAATTTTCAAGCTCTGCTTCATATTTTGTGTTAATTCTGCCATGAAGCTGGCATCATGCATCCAACTTATGGAAATTATGTTAGTTTCTTCTTTTCTTGCACCTATAATGGAAATTTTTGAGAAAACTTTGGAGGGGCGCCTGGGTGGCGCAGTCGGTTAAGTGTCCGACTTCAGCCAGGTCACGATCTCGTGGTCTGGGAGTTCGAGCTCCGCATCGGGCTCTGGGCTGATGGCTCAGAGCCTGGAGCCTGTTTCCGATTCTGTGTCTCCCTCTCTCTCTGCCCCTCCCCCGTTCATGCTCTGTCTCTCTCTGTCCCAAAAATAAATAAACGTTGAAAAAAAAAAATTAAAAAAAAAAAAAAAAAAGAGAAAACTTTGGAAATGCTAAATTGGAGTTTAGTTGGCAGAGATCATTTTGAACCTGGAGGCAATGCTGGCATTTTTTATTGTATTTTTCAGTATGTCCCTATTCTTACAATTATTTGTCTGTTATTAATGGAGGTCTTAAAATCTTCTACTGATTGTTGGTATGTCTATTTCAACTTTTATTTCTGTCCATTTTATGAAGCTACCTTTTTAAGTCTATAATATTTAAAACTGTTATATCTTTCTTGTGGATTTAATCTTCTACCATTATGAAATTTCCCAATTGATCTCTTCATTTCTCTTTCTTATTAGGGGTTTATTGGAACTCTTGAGTCTATTAATTTCTTTCACCAGTTTTGGGAAATTCTGTTATTATCTATTTAAATCATTGCATCTGCACCACTGTCTCTCTCTCTCTTCCCCTTCTGGGATTTCCAATTACACACATTTTGACATTTATTTCATGTCCTATATATGTTTATACTTTTTTAATGTTTTTTATATTCTTTTCTCTCTGTTTGCATCAATTTAGTTACTTTCTATAAATCTACTTTCTAAAAGTGTTATCCAACAGAAATTAATGCAAGTCACATATGTAGTTTTAAACTCTCTTATACCCACATTTTAAAAATTAAAAAAGAAACAGTTGAAAGAATTTTGGTAATTTATTTAGCCTGAAGCAGTTTCACTTTAATATTTAACAATATAACAATAAGATATTTTATGTTATGTACCAAGTCTTTGAAATCCAATGTATACCTTATTCTAACAGCACATCTTAATTTGGAATTACCACTTTCCAAAGTGCTCAATAGGCACATGTGTCTAGTGTCCACCATTTTGGACAGTACTTACCTATATTAACAATCTTCTCATTAAGAATGTTCTACTATTGGGGCACCTTAGTGGCTCAGTCAGTTAAGTGTCCAACACTAGATTTCAGATCAGGTCATGATTTCACAGTTCATGGGTTTGTAAGCCTCACATAGGGCTCTGTGCTAACAGCATGAGGCCTGCTTGCTTTTCTCTCTCTCCCTCTCTGTCTGCCCCTCCCCTGCTCGCCCACATAGGCTGTCTCTCTCTCAAAATAAATAAATAATCTTAAAAAAAGAATGTCTTTACTATTGAATTACTACTTTCAATACATGTATTGAAATGCATTTTTAAGTCTGTAATTTCTATTTGTTTCTTTTAAGAACCTTCAGTTTTCTGGCAAATGTTTCTATCTTAGCATCTATTTACTTGAACATATTAATCACAGCTATTATAAAATAGTTATCTGATAACTTCTACAGATAATCTGTTTCTGTTGTCTATTTTTATTACTTTTGGTCCATTTCCTTGACATGCCTGGCAACCTTTCACTGAATTCCAGACAATATACATGAAAAATTGTACAGAATTCCTCCATGGCAGTTTTCCCTTGTCCTCTGGAAGGTTGCTAGAACAGGAGCATCTCTCTTCAACTCCATCACTTATTAGATTGAAGTATAATTTCTAGTTTTTATGATTTTGAATACCTTGGGTTTATTACCCACTGATAATGTGTAGTCTTCCAAGAATGATCAGAGCATATGGGTGGGATTTTTTTCCAGGATCCTCAAATTTGGTAATGCCAGAACTCCAGATAGTGTTCCCTTAGCACATAAAGGCTTCCAAAAGCTCTTCTGAGTTTTCTATTTCTCCATGGCTTTATATTCTACTGGCCAGTACAGTTTAAGTGACAAATCCTCAAAGAAAAATATAGCTCAGAATTTTAGGCTCATTTCTACATACTTTTTTGTCTCCAAATTCTTGGTTCCTAAATGCTGACAATTTCTGTCTCTAGTCTAACAAAATAACAGAGGTCTCTGTTTCCTCCTCAGTCTCTAATCCAGCACCCTCTCTCCAGTTTCATAGACTGTCACTACCTACAGTTTTAGATTTAACCAGTGACAAAGAGACTCACATTAGTAAATTGAGTCTTTACTAATGTGTCTTTACTGGGCTCACATTAGTAAAATCCCTTCTTATAAGATTCATGATCCTTTAAAACCTGGATGTCTCTGAAACTGAGGAATCTGTTCACACAGTTGATGTTTTTCTAGTTATTCTTGGCATACATGTTGGTCTACTACAAACTACACTCTCATAGCTGGAAACAGATATTTCCAAATTATATACTTCACTTTTTATTGTTTCACATAGGGAATCAATATAATTCCCAACATAACTGGGAATTTTGTAAATCCCAAAATGACAAACTTTTTACCTTTTGGTTATTGTTTTATTATAACTTCTAATATTATTTCATTATGTTGAGGGAATAGGAGTGTTATAATTTCTACCTCAGGAAATTAATCAAATGAAGGAAGCACTTCTATGTTCATAGAAGGAAAGGAAACAAAGTTCTGTTGTGATATAAAAGTAAGTTTCAGATGTAATCAGAGATAAGTGAATTCCTGCTGGAAGGTTTCTATTTTATGGAAAAAGGAAGGAAGAATATTGTCTGAGAACCACTGAGTTACAGCAAAACATTAGTTTTCTATTGCTCTGCAACAAATATCCACAAATGTAATAGTTTAAAACAATATACATTTATTATCTCAAAGTTTCTATGAGTTAGGCATAGCTTAGCTGGTCCCTAGATCTCACTAGGCTGAAATCGAGGTGTTGGCCAACCTATGTTCTCATTTAGAGGCCTTCCTGAGGAAGACTCTACTTCCAGGCTAATTCAAGGGGTTAGCAAATTCATTTTATTACTTCTGCAACTCATGGATACTTAACTTCTTCAAAGCAATCAGGAAAATCTCTCTGATCTTTAAACTCTCTTTTAATGGGCTAACCTGATTAGATGAGACTTACAAGGATAATTCCCCTTTTTATTAATGTAAAGTTAACTGATTAGGGACTTTAATTCCATCTGGAAAAGCCCTCATCTTGGCTATACCCTATTGTTTAGAAGCAAGTTACAGGTCCTACCACATTCAAAGGTATCAATTACACAAATGTATAGAATATTGTGGGGGGGGTCACTGTAGTATTCTGGCTACTGAAGGCAATATAGGAATTTTAAGACAGTGGGAAATTTTTTAATCAGTCACCCTAAATAATGTTTAAGACACTGTTACAGGTCCATTTAAGAAAGGGGTCTACACATTTAGAATAGCATTGAAATGGCTGGTTTGTTTGTTTTTGTTTTTCATGGTGCATATTCTCCCATCAAGAGATAGGACTTTTGTCTCTTCATTGAATATGGACAAACTTATGACTCATCTGTAAGTAATATATCAGATGATACTGTGTGACTTCCAAGGATAGGACAGAACAAATAATATATAGATTCTGCTTTGGTAGCTATGGCACTTTTTGAATACTGATCTCCTGTGGAATAAGTTCTTCTTGGAGGTTTCCATGCTGTGAGGAAACCCAGACTACACACACAAAAAAAAACAGTTTATAGATTCCCTGGCTAAAAGCTCTAGTCAATAGCTAGTGTTAATCACACAGACATAGATGTGAAAGTGTCTCCATATGATTCCAGTGCCTAACGGTAAAATAATCCCATAGGTTTTTTTCCTACTGAGGTCCTAGGTATTAAAGAATGGAGATAAGCCATTCTACTATGCTTTGTCTGAATGCCTGACCTACAGAATTTATGAGCATAATAAAATAGTGCTATTACGATGTCGAAATGTCATAATTTATTATACAGCAATGTAACTGTAATAGGCACCTATTTGAAGATGGTGTGATTTTCTACACATTATCCAGGAGTGGTATAATCTAATCAGTGCCGAATTACCCAATGTGGAGACTTAGCACATATTATGAGTAAAATCATGGAAGTAGTTATGAGGGGAAAAAATCAAAAATTTTCTGGATGCTTTAAGTTTATTTTATGATTTAAAATTGTGTTTATTTTGAATTGCATATGGTAGAGTATGAGGGGAAGTATTTTAACTTTAGTGCCTGTAAAGGTTTTAATCCAATTTAGAATATAGCAAGTAAGAAGATGTCATACGGATGGCTCTGGAGTGAATGTGTTACAGGTAAAAACAAAGGATGAACATGGAGTTGAGGATCTGACAAACAAATCATTGAAGGGCTCAGCATTGGAATCTAGGATGAATGACAATCTACTTGGCATTGACCAATGATTTGGTCAAATGAAGCAGTGACTAGGTGGTAGTAATAACGACAGGCAGAAGACAGAAGACTTGAAGGCCATGCTTCACAGGAACAGTGTTTTTAAATGAGTAAAATAGCAATGGCCTAGAAAAACCACTGTGCTTGTAGGAACATGCAGATACCACTTCCTTACCCTGGTTGGTATGGGGTGTGAGAGAAATGAGCACCATCTGTTTAAGACAGATGCAGTGGAAATAGTGTTCTTAGAAGAGAGACTATTTTCAGTGAATGGCAAGAAGTAGCAAAGTTGGTTACCAAAAACATAGGGCCCAGAGGATATTGTGGTAATGTTTGGAAGATTAAGAGATTAGGGAGAGTTTGAGTTAAAGGAAAAGAAGTTCTAATATTATGGTGATAAGAATACAGCACAGAAGGAAAACCAGTTTTAGTGTGGCAGGCTTAAATGACTAGACAGTTGCCAAAATAATTAACATCAGGAAGTTTCTGGTTGGTTGACAACTCTCAGGAAGTCAATCAGAGTCTGGATTACTTACAGTTGTAGGAAGTCCTAGCATAAGTGTAGAGAAACTACAGGTAAATGTGTGCCAAGACTTTCATTTTGTGTTGAAAAACCATTTGCTTTTAGGGGCCCCTAGGTGGCTCAGTTGATTAAGAGTCCGATTCTTGATCCCAGCTCAGATCATGATCTCACAGTTCAAGAGTTCTAGCTCTGGCATCGGGCTCCTCACTGATAGCTCACAACCTGCTTGGGATTATGTCTCTCCTTCTCTCTCTGCCCCTCCCCAGCTCATGCTCTCTCTCCCTCTGTCTCAAAATAAATAAACTTAAAAAAAAAAAAAACAGAAAAGAGAAAGAAAAAACATTTGCCTTGGTTGAATTGTGAAATGTTAGGCTTCTTGAATAAATCTTCATTGCTAATTACATCTTTTATTAATGTAAGATGACGGTCTTTGTCATGAGAGCTTTTGCTCTGAATTGGTCTTTTTCTTGTTAATATCATTATCCCTTACATTCAATGCTTGCTTTGAGACACTGCCCAAGTTTTACATACCATATTCATAAAACTTTCATTTTGGCATCATGACACATGTAAACCACAAATAGTTTAATCCAATTTGATAGTCTTTGCTTTTATTTTAAGATTAACTTCATTTTCATTTATATTTTGAAATAAATACTTAGCTTTTATTTATGCTATTGTGTTCTCTTCTTCCTATTTGTTTACACATTCTTACTATTTCCTTTGTGTTTTCTTTTTGTCTTATCTCCTGTAGTTTTTGGAAGGTATACATCCTACTTATATCTGCTAAAAGTTTGATTACATTTCACTAAAAAAAAATACTATCCAAGCAATATTTCTTATAAAATGAGTTCATATGTGAAAAAACATGGGACAGGATTAAAAAATAATTAACATTATCTATGCATTTGCTGGATAACAGTGAAGCTCAGCAGAATCAAGTATGTATGAGTTTGTTTTTTTAGCTCTCCTTTATTTCAGCAATTGGTTGATGATAATGGTCATTTCTTCTTCACCCTCATTCAGTTTAAAAAAAAAATAATGCTTTACTTATTTTTGAGGGGGGAGAAGGGGGAATGAGCTGGGGAGGGACAGAGAGAAAGGGAGACACAGAATCTGAAGCAGGCTCCAGGCTCTGAGCTGTCAGCACACAGCCTATCACAGGGCTCAAACTCCTGAACCGCAAATCATGACCTGAGCTGAAGTTGATGTTTAACCGACTGAGCCACCCAGGCGCCCCAACCCTCATTCAGTTTTAAATATTTGTTAAAATAATGTGTTTTTTAAATTACATGATGTTCTGTTCCTGTAGTTAATCTTTGCATGTATACTCACCATCATAATTAGAATTTATGCCAGAAGTATCCCTGTATCTGGCTCTTAAATTTGCTTGATCAGTTGTTTAGAATACATTTTCAAAAGTTTGTGGTCTTTTTCTTTAAGAAAAAGAAGGATAGGGACGCCTGGGTGGCTCAGTCTGTTGGGCATCTGATTTCAGCTCAGGTCATGATTTTATGGTTCAGTTCCTGGGTTTGAGCCCCATGTCGTCGGGCTCTGTGCTGACAATGCAGAGCCTGAAGCCTGCTTTGGATTCTCTCTCTCTCTCAAAAATAAGCATTAAAAATTTTTAAAAAGAAGAAGGATATACAGGTGATGTATTTTCTGAGCCAATACATTTTTGAGTCTTCTGTTTTCTTCATAAAGCAAAAATGACTTGGCAGTGTGTACAAGTCTTGGATGATAATAATTTCCCTCAAAATGGACATTTTCTTTCAGTATTTATTGCTGAAAGTCAAAGTACATGTTATATTTTTCATTTTTTAGCCCTTTAAATTATCAATGTAGTTAAAATGTTTTCCCTAAAGATACTTTGGTGCTAATATCTTTCCCATTGTCTACCCCTGAAGACATTATGTTCTTTTATATTTGCATTGTCATGTCATATGTCAAAGAAATGTTCTTCTGCTATTGTTTCTGATCCATTTATTCCAGTCATTATTTCAAAATGTCCCAAATCTGGGTATTAGCATTGCAATGTAAAATTTCCACAATTATCATTTTCTTTCTCATAATTTAACTGATCTTATCTTTATAGAATATTTTAGAAGATATTCTCAAATTTGTATCTCATGGTACTGATATATATGCCTTCAGAATAAATTATGATTTTTACTATGTCCAGTGCTGACTTCTTTTTTTTTAATGTTTATTTTCATTTTTGAGAGAGAGAGACAAAGAGACAGAGGGACAGAGAGAGAGGCAGAGCATGAGCCGGGGGAGGGGCAGAGAGAGAGGGAGACACAAAATTTGAAGGGCTCAAAGTCACAGACCGTGAGATCACGACCTGAACCAAAGTCGGACACTTAACAGACTGACCCACCCAGGCACTGGCTGACTTAGTTCTAATTACAGCATTTTCGTTTCTTCAATAACCTTTCCTATCTCATCCATTTCTATTCTGTATAATATTTAGTTGCCTTTTATCTCAAGCTGTTCTTTCCTCAAGACTGCTCCTAATCCATGGAGTTCCATATCTTCATGTATTATTCTGAGGTCAAAAACCTTCCAAAAATTTCTTCTGTATTATAAGGTATTTTCAGAGGAATTCTGTACCTCTCAATATTCCTCTCTTGTTCTCTAGATTTCAACTGGCCCCTCCAAATAACCTTTCAATATCCTCAGACAACGTAGAAACTGCAAAAACTTGGATTTGTTAACAGACTGGTTAATGGACTGATTTCATCTCACTCTACTGATGTGAGTGTTAAATGCCATCCACAGACCCTAAGTGGAGAGGAGATTAAAATGCACACCTCCAAGTTTCCATTAGCCCTCCATGCAGGATATGTCTGCTCTTTGGTAGTACTGCCTTCCTCTTTTCTTCAAAACATAACTATATAGTACCCTTGAATAGCTATAATTCCTAGTGGTCAGTGTTACTAGAGCTTTACATATTTCTGCCTTTGTCTATAGTGCTGGTTCAATGCCCAGTAAATATTCCACAAATATTTAATCGTCTAGTATGTACCAAGTGTTCTGCTTTGTTCCCCCATACAGTGGTGACCAAAATACACACAGAGTGCATGTCCCCAGCCTCGTGGAGCTAATTGATCAAATAAGGAAATAGAAAATAAAACACACAGACAAAAAAAATTATAACAGATTCTGATGAACGACATTTAATAATTAATTTAGTCAAAAATATTCATTGAGTACCTTCTCTGTCCAACTGCTTTTCCAGATTTTGCAGATAGATCAGTGAAGAAAGACAAATTTCCTAATCCCATGAAATATCTTTCATTCTAGTGGGCTAGTATATTGTCAAGAGAGAAAAAGAAAAAAAAAAAAAGAATCTGACATAATCTAGCCTTCAGCAAAGGCTTCTCTGAGGATGTGACATTTGGAGACAGATATGAAGAATCAACAGGAGTCAACCCACTGAGTTGCTAAAAGTCAGTGGAGTGAATATTCTAAGCAGAAGAAAAAGCAAATGCAAAGGTCCTGAGGCAGGTTGGAGCAGAAATCTATGTGGCAATTTTTTAACTGCAGTAAAAATCTCTCTTAATTATTTTCTCCTTGCTTAGTTTTCTATCAATTTTTATTTTCAATACTGTGAAAGTTATTTATTTATGAATTATTTTAGAGAAAATAGTTGAGCAAAATCTATTAGATTCTTCTAGCCAGATGACATTTTCACCCAGGGTTACTAAATGCCTTTACAATAGCAATTTCAGTTTCTTCACATTGTTTCTTATCTCATGTGGTTCTCTATTTCTGCCTTTAATCTAGCTGCCTTTTCATCTCAGTCTGTTTTCTTTGATTGTTGTTTTATCTCATCTTTGGATTTATTTCATAGATTCTATGTTTTATTGAATTATATTGAGAGCAAAAACCAGAAACTGTTAAATTGATTTGTTTCCTAGTATAAATCTACAAATAAATGCTCTGGTTCTTTCTTTAGTATATGCATGTCATTCTTTAGAGTGTAGAATTTTTTCACAGATCCCCTATCAGGTGTACCAGCTCAATCTTTAACAATTTAAAAAACAAATACCTCAACCTGGAGTTGACTTATTCAGGACCAGGGAATTAGATGCTCTTGGAAGTTGAGTTTCAGTCTAATCCCTAATCTTATACCATAAGCTAGAGTCAAACAAGCAAGCAAGGTGAACATCATGGCTCCCCTGATGAACTAGATGGGAGTATTTCATAGTGGTTTTGACAAATGCATGTATGTATGCATGTATATATATATAGTGTAGGTGTGTCTGTGTGTGTGCACTCATATACATTTGTTTACATTCACACACATGTTAGAAACAGATTTTATTTATTTATAGCTATCAAGTGGTTACAATTGAATGAGGTACTTAAAATGTTGCCTCATTTTACATCACATGTAGTTAGCCATGTCAAATCATTTTAACAATAATAATAGGGGCGCCTGGGTGGCGCAGTTGGTTAAGCGTCCGACTTCAGCCAGGTCACGATCTTGCGGTCCGTGAGTTCGAGCCCCACGTCAGGCTCTGGGCTGATGGCTCAGAGCCTGGAGCCTGTTTCCGATTCTGTGTCTCCCTCTCTCTCTGCCCCTCCCCCGTTCATGCTCTGTCTCTCCCTGTCCCAAAAATAAATAAACGTTGAAAAAAAAAATTAAAAAAAAAAAATAATAAAACAAAAAATAATAGGTAGAAATGTACATAATAAAATATGTGCACTTCAAAAAAGTATCTATATATTTTGACTGGTTTGATTCTTCTCAATTTCTCAAACCTAGAAGGACTATCTTCAAGCCATCACCATCCAAATACTCTAATCCACACTCAAAAAGTATTATGAGGACTATTCTTATTTCCCATGTACTTTGAATACCAAATCTTAAATGCCAAAAAAAGAATCTTGGAGTCAATGGAAAATTAATTTTGCCATATATATTTGGTTTCTCTCAATTTCAAGTAATTTTGATTAAAGTGAATCAATCTCTAAAAGTTGAGGGAGCCTACAAAGCAATTTTCTTCACTTACAAAATTAAAAATAAAACACTGAGCCATGATGGCTTCACAGAAGAATTGTCCCTGAGAGGGCATGGAGCCTTTCTATATCATCCATTTAGTTATAACACCTCTAACCATAGCCAACTTAGACATAAGGTGGAACTGGCAGCTCCCCATGCAGTAACAACCCTTTAATTCACAAATCTCTCGCCCTTTAAAATCACTGTGGTATTCAAAATGTCACTTTGTAAAATCAAATGACTATACTCCCAAGAATTCATCTATCAAAGAAAGAACAGATGTGAAATTGGCATGTATACTTTAAATCTATCTCATTTAATAACTAGTGCACATCTACTCAGTAATTCCAGTGAGTAGAGATGCTTAACTCAAAATAATACAGTCCTTTATCATAAAACTTTAGGAATGGTGGGGTGACATAGATGTCTAAAGTGTTCCTTGAGTGAAGTTTTAGAGAAGGAACTATTTTGGTCTGAGGCCATAAGTGAATCATTTCTCCAATAATATTCAGGAAAAAGGGAAAAGATTGATAATTTCCATCCATAAGCAGCTTCTAACTGAGTAGGTAAGATACATAAGTTTCTTAATAATCATACTAAAATCATTAGAATTTCTTTTAGTAAATCCCAGTGTGGGAGTTTCCACCTTTAGATACAGAATATTAATTTACAGGGGGATAAAACAAGCTCTACTTTCAGTCACAGAAAAAAAAAATATTAGAGGTCCCTGATTGAAGTGAGGCTGGACTTTCTCATGATGATATAATCCTCCACTTATTGAAACATGTTTCACCAATTCAGAAGTATACAGATCTCTGTAAATTCTCATTTTACATTGTTTTAACATTCATATTCCTTTCCATGTATCTCTTATATTAATGGCATTCTTCTCCACAATGTAATAAATCTGCTTTAGAAACATGAAATCATTATTATATTTATCTATTGTACCACTAACAAGATATTTGTTGATATACAGATGATACATTTAGTTAGGGTGATTATAAGAATCTTCTTACACACAAATAAAGTACTCCATGTGTATATGAAACGCCTTGTTTCCTTTGAAACTTTACAAAAATATAGACTTAGTTTTATAAATCTTCTCTTTAATAGAAGTCTAAATTAAAACTTTATTGTTAGGGCACCTGGGTGGCTCAGTCGTTTAAGCATCTGACTCTTGATTTTGACTCAGGTCATGATCTCATGGTTTGTGAGATCAGCCCCATGTCAGGCTCTGTGCTGACAGCATGGAGCCTGTCTGGGATTCTCTCCCTCCCTCTCTCTCTCTGCCCCTCCTCCACTCCCTCTCTTTCTCTCAAAATAAATAAACTTAAAGAATTAAAAAAAAATAAAAACTGTATTATTTCCATTTTGATGACTAAAATATCAAGAGAAAAAAAGAAAGAGTTATCTTTATTTCACAAAATTTTCAGATACAAAATATAATTTAATATAGCGTACTATTTTATGTAACTTACCAAAAACACATTAAATAAACTACACTGAATTTCTAAATCACAAACATGGGAGTGGAGGGCTACGAGAAGGATGAGATTTTACCAAAGGAAAGACTCTCTTCATCACAACTGTCAACCTAAGTAATCTTTTGAATTCTATTTAGCAGTTCCCTTCTGAAACACCATCACTCCAAATCACTTCAGTAATATTTCTCACCAAGCTGATTCTCCTTGATGAGATTCTCCTGCAGTGTGAAGGCATCTTGCTGCTACACCACCTGGGGCAGCTATTTCTTTGTCATACTTCAAAGCTGCAGTGAAGAGAGCTTGCTTGGATGGCTGCCCAGAAAACCAAATAGGAATTGTCCTTGTTTCCTTCTGAATCACATCCTGTTTGACCCTTACATTTGGGGCTGAGAAGGGGTAGGGGAACAATAAGTCTAAATTTCTAATTACTTGTATGGCAAGGAAGAAGATTTTCTTCTTTGGTAAATCAACCATAATGTGTAAAAAATACCTTTCATATTAAATTCCATACGTAATGCCTACTGGATAAGTGCTCAGTTTCCTAAACTTAATGAATGTTCAATATGGCCAACACTTTTACCACTGCTTACCTGCCACTAAAAACTAGAGGATATTAATATTGATTTTTTCCCATTTAATGGTTTGCTCCTTTTGCTTGGTATTATTGTCTTGAATGGGCTTCCTCAGCACAAACGGCTTTCAAAAACCAAGACAATTAGCCTTAAACTAATAGAATAATTATAGTGTATCATCTTACTACAGCATATAGATACATACAGTTAGGACAGAATATCTATGGTTAAAAAAATACAACAATGACTCATACACAGAAATGTTAATAATTACACCTTATTGATACATCCTGCCCTTCCTCGTAACAAACAGCCATTATTGGTAGTTGAGAATGCATGCTCAGTGTGTCTGTGTGTATACATCTAGGTGTTTATATACACCTTAAACACCTATATCTTCCCATGTTCACTGTTGAGTGATCCAGCATTCCAGTTTACCTTCTCAGTTTTACCTTGCATAGCTACATCCCAGCAGACTCTAAGCCAAGGGTGGGGGATGGCCCAGTGAAGTCAAAGAAAAGACCCAGAGACAGCAACTGAGACACAGATTTATTGGGGCAACTTACAGACAGAGAGTCCAGAAGCAGCCAACTGGACAAGGCATGTCCTGCTGGGATCTACATGCAGCAAGACTTTATGGCATAGCAATTTATCCTAGCAACTATCTGTAGTCCTTCCCCCTTACAAGGCCAGCATTCCTGACATCAAGTCCTGCCATCCTGACACTCTTTATTATAAGGGATATGCTCTAGGTTGGCCACCCCCAGAGTCCCTGACCTTGAAACACTGTACAATACATTCTTCTATACATTCTGCTTGGTGGGAACATAGAGGGAGGATGGGATCTTTACATTCTGAAGATAGTGATTAACGGGGGCATACAGGGTGTGCTGGCATAAACTAGCTATCCATCACATATCATATATACCTTTGCATTCATATGGACATTTCCATAAAAACATCATCAAATATGCTTTTTCAATCATGGCAACGTAACCAGAGGAAGCAATAGGACTGGTTCAATTTATTGTTCTTATTGTTAACAATGTGTAAGAGAGGCAGGGAAACCTCTGTATTGATCATCAATGCACAAGGTATACTAATGGTGAAGCTTTGATGGAACAAAGGAATATTATGTTTCCCCTTCTATAAACACTTGAGATGAAAAAATCTTTCTGGCTATAAAGGTCCACTCAGCTCTACTGGTTCTAGTGCTCCTGGTAGGAATCATCTTCACTTTCTAACATGAGGCCTAGAATATTCCCTTCAGAAAACAGAGTAACATCCATCAGCTTAAATAGGGATTTGGATACATTCCTTTATTGTGTACTACATGTTATGAATATTAGAATTCTGTCAAACAAAGTCTTTGAGAAGTGACTCAACTCTCTTAGTGACAGAGTTACCAGAAACTTCCTGATGGATGCCACCCATTTAAAGGATCAGTGACCGCTAGAGTTTGGTGATTTTCCCCAAAGTTAAACTAGAACTGGAATCAAGATCTCCTCATCTAATACTGTTTAATTTAAACCTTGCTGTTTTGTACAGGAAATTCTTCTGAGATAGGAACAGAAATCTAACATACTGGGATTCTGGTTTAAAGCCTTAAATCCTGTGGCACTCCAAAGAAAGAGGTGATATGAGCAGGGGAAGAAGGTCCAGACAAAAGTCTCAGCTTCTTTATTTATTTATGACAAATCACTTTATTATTGTCTGTATTAGTTACCTCACCTGTATAACGGGAATAATAAATGCCTGCTTTATCTGTCTGATAGGATTGTTGAAAGATAAAAAAATGACTACATGGAGAAATATTGTATATTAGCAAACACTGTCTAAATATTGTGGGGGCCAAGAACAGGGCCACTTGAAAATGTGCCACCTTAGCATACTGATTATTTTGTATTAAAGTTACTTAAGAAGCAACCAGTGTAAGAACACCCTGACCACCCCTCTTGTCTCCAAAAACAAGAAATAAATCTCTCATATGAAAAGTACCCTCCCAGTATCAGGAGGTAAAGAGACTTCCTTATCACCAGAGATAGGGAATTTAGAGCAGAGGAAACTATATAAACAAACCTTGTTACTTTTATTAATTTACTACCCCAGCCCAAATTCTGTTTAGAATTCCTTATTCATTGAAGCTTTTGAACATAAGTTCTCTTTGTCCTGTCAATTTCTCACAGATTTATGTCTCTTTGCTTAAACTGCCTGCTTTGCGTCTTGGTTTTATTATTGAGACTTTGTGAGAAAAAAACTAAACTTTGGTTCTTTTCTCCTTTGAATCTGTCTCACGTCAGTTTAACTATTATAACAGCTAAAAGAAGCTTGAAGAGTATATAAAAAATTTTCCTCCCCAACAATATTGTGAACTGTCACCTTGTAGGAAATACTACAAACTATTTGTGACTGTTTCATCAACAGATTGTTTTTTTTCCCTGTCTGGCTATACATTCCATTAAAAAAAAAAAAAAAACAAAACAACTAAAAGATAAAGAAAAGCACCTTTTGTAAACAACACTTGATTAATTATATCTCTTTCTAATTCATGATGCCCAAAGGCAATTATAATACTGATAATACTCTGTGTCTGCATCAGTGCTCTTTTTATCCTGCTGCTCTGCGGTGACAGTTAATATGGTTAATGTGTCAGTTAATTTTTGACCCAAAGTTTATTTATTTGAAAATATTAAAAATTTTTTTTCATGTTTATTTATTTTTGAGAGAGAGAGAAAGACAGAGAGAGAGAGTAAGCACAAGTAGGGGAGGGGTAGAGAGAGAGAGGCAGACATAGAATCCAAAGCAGGCTCCAGGCTCCAAGCTTGTCAGCACAAAGCCCAATGCAGGGCTTGAACCCATGAACCAGGAGATCATGACCTGAGCCGAAGTCAGACACTTAACTGACTGAGCACCCAGGGGCCCCTGAAAAGATTTAAAAAATTTTTTATGTTTATTTATTTTTGAGACAGAGACAGAGCATGAGCAGGGGAGGGGCAGAGAGAGAGGGAGACACAGAACCTGAAGCAGGCTCCATGCTCTGAGCCATCAGCACAGAGCTCAACACAGGGCTCGAACCCACCACGGACTATGAGATCATGACCTGCGCCAAATTCGGATGCCCAACCGACTGAGCCATCCAGGCATCTCTGAAAATATTTTTTTAAATGGAAATTTCGTTTTCATGCTTAGGCACAAGGAAATGTCTAATAACTTGATACAATCATCACAATACAACAGAAATACATAGACCTAGAATTAGTAGCACAAAAGAGGGTCAGCGAGGCCTATTCTAATCAGGATACATTTCACAGAGATGGCCAAGTGTCATGTGTTCTCCTCACTATTTTGTTTTTATTTTATTTTTAATTATTTTTATTTTTTTAAGTTTATTTATTTTGAGAGACAGAGAGTGCAGAGGAGGGGCAGACAGAGAGGGAAAGAGAGAATCCCAGGCAGGCTCCATGCTGTCAGCACAGAGCCCAATGTGGGGCTTGAACTCATAAACCATGAAATCATGACCTGAGCTGAAACTAAGAGCTGGATGCTTAACTACCTAAGCCACCCAGGTGCCCCACTCACTATTCTTCAAGGAAAGGTCTTAATGATCTTTTTATCTCATGAGATAAAAGTTATTATTAATAGAATAACTAATATCTGTACTTTGAGTACAAATGAGCAAGAGGCAGAGAGAGAGAGAAACAGAGTGAGCAAGAGAGAGAGAGAGAAGGACCCTCTCATTTCTGAATATTAGTTGCCTCATTTGTAAAATGGGCAGCTTGAAATCAATGATTCTAAATTAAGTGAATTAAAGGTCTAAGTTTTACTTTTTACTTTCTATGACTCTAAAATATTTGGAAGAAAGTATGCAAAACAAAATTATTCTGCACACATTGTGTATGAAAATGCAGAAGAAAGGGGATTTTCCTTTCCTTTTTAGACAACTATCCTTGTGGTTTCAGTAGTTTTTTTCCCACCTGTCAGTACTTAAGCATGAAGATTAATAGTTGCATTATTTTTCTTGTGCTAGAGCTAATAGCCTCTTAATTGTTTTTAATGAGACATTTCAGAGGAGCCCCGTATTTCCCACACTACAGCATATTTTTTAGTATAAAGCCTCTGATTTAACACAGAGCTCAGCATCAGCTGGTAAAAGAGATTATTTTTAAAATAGTGAATGGTTTTAGTCAGGCAAATGTGTAATTATTTGCACTATATAATTTTGGCTCAACTGAGGATAACGTGTCCTTCCCAAGGGGACAGTTTCATACTCTAACTGGGATAAATTTTTCTTATGTATGTCGGCCCAAATACTGCTGCCTAATTTTTAGTGAATATCTTATAATGTGGAATGAAAGGAAATGATATCATAATGAAGCATACGAAAATCCTACACGGGTAAAGCAGATTGGCAATCAGATCATTTATTTTCTGCAATTTTAAACATAAATGTGCTCCCGGTCAATGAGCCTCAGCAGTGGATTAAGCCAAGAAACACAGTGGAGAGATCTAGGAAAACCATAGTCATATCTGAGTTGCACATAACAAGTATTGTGGTGGGAAAAGAATAGGGCTGAATGTCAAAGGGCTCCACTTATATTCTTCATTTATATAAAGAATATTATGGGAAATTACTTCCTTTCTTTAAATTTTTTTAATGCTTTATTTATTTTTGAGAGAGAGAAAGAGAGGGACAGAGCATGAGCTGGGGAGGGGCAGAGGGACAGGGAGACACAGAATGCAGAGCAGGCTCTGTGTTGACAGCTCAGAGCCTGATGCGTACTCAAACTCACAAACCATGAGATCATGACCTGAGCCAAAGTCAGATGCCTCACTGACTGAGCCACAAGGCACCCCTACTTCCTTTCTTAAAGCTCTTTCCCCTCATCTGTTATGAGAATTACAGTAAACCCACTTATCTGTGGTTTTACTTTCTTTGATTTCAGTTACCCTCAGTCAATCAAAGTCTGGAAGCAGATGCTCCAGATAGTAACCTAACATTACGTCACAGTGCCTACTTCATTCACCTCACTTAATCTCATCATGTGGGCATTTTTTTCATCTCACATCATCATCTTAAGAAGGATGAATACAATCTAATATTAATTTTTTCTTTGCATTTATTTATTTTTGAGAAACAGAGTGAGACACAGCGTGAGCGGGGGAAGGGCAGAGACAGAAGGAGACACAGAACTCAAAGCAGGCTCCAGGCTCCAAGCTGTCAGCACAGAGCCCGACATGGGGCTCAAACCCACGAACTGTGAGATCATGACCTGAGCCAAAGTCGGACGCTCAACAAACTGAGCCACCCAGGAGCCCCTCTAATTAAGATATTTTAATATAGAGAGACCACATTCACATAACTTTATTATAGTATATTGTTACAATTGTTCTATTTTATTATTTTTTTTTAAATTTTTTTTTAACGTTTATTTATTTTTTTGGGACAGAGAGAGACAGAGCATGAACGGGGGAGGGGCAGAGAGAGAGGGAGACACAGAATCAGAAACAGGCTCCAGGCTCTGAGCCATCAGCCCAGAGCCTGACGCGGGGCTCGAACTCACGGACCGCGAGATCGTGACCTGGCTGAAGTCGGACGCTTAACCGACTGCGCCACCCAGGCGCCCCTGTTCTATTTTATTATTAATTACTGTTGTTAATCTGTTACTGTGCCTAATATATAAATTAAACTTTATTATATAGTATGTATATATAAAAAAATATAATATATATAAGGTTAAGTCATGGGGTTATGAGGTATAGCATTGTGACTACAGTTCATAATACTGTATTTCATGTTTGAAAGTTACTGAGAATAGTTCTTAAAGTTCCCATGACAAGAAAAAAAATTTTTGTAACTATGTACAGTAATGGATATTAACTAGACTTATTGTGGTGATCATTTGCAAAATACACAAATAGCAAAGCATTATATTGTACACCTGAAACTAATAGGTTATATGTTAATATACCTCAATAATTTTTAAAAATGTTTTTAAGGTATATATGCTCCATGAGTGTTAGAACTTTCTCTGTCTTGATCACTACTATATCCCAATGCTGAAGAACACTGCCCAACATATAGTAGGAAATTAATATCTATTTTTTGTTCACTAAGGGAGCAGAGTAACCTCTAAAGTTTTTTTGGCTCTGACATTTTACAAGTGTTTGATATTTATATGAGAAGGAGAAACCATGTAAATGGCTATGTCTTTTCTACAACCATTCACTCTCTTAGTGACTCCTTAAGGTGGAATTCAGCTCTAAATTCTATAATTGTGCAAATACTTGCTATCACTTATCTTTTCTTTCTATAGTTATCATGCTTATTCCATTTAATCATGGTTTCATAATAAATCCAATCAATGTTATAGTATAAAGGATAGGGAGACCAAGAGGAAGCAAGATCACAAAAAGATAAAACAGAGATGAGAAGCATGTCAGAACAGGGGAAGAGACTGAAGAAAGAGAACAGAATGAATGACCATGCCAAGATGGCAGCCACTGGTGAAAGGACCATCTTTCATGTTATATTTAAAGAGGGTTACTATTCTATTGAACCTAATATTGATATGCCTTAGAAAAACAGGTGATGAGGTACTTATTGATAGTTGGTAGCTTTCACAAGGTGACAAAATGAATCAAAAATAGTCTGGAGAGACAAAAAGACAGGGGTAGAATTGATTATTTGACCAGAACAGAGCTGAAAGTCACATCCTACCTTTTTCCTAGTCACATCACAAACCATAAATTCCTGGAGACAATGTACAAAGCCTAAACTCTGGACCCAGTGCATCCCCAAACTTTATGTGCCATATAGAAAAATAACTAAAATGACAGTACTATGGTTTAGGTGAATCGATTCATAGCCCAAACAGACCCTGAATCCTCACTGTGTATATATGCAAACCACATAATGAAAGTTGGTGCTCTGTCCATCAAAATTGTTCTATCACTGAGTTAAGTGAGGGACTATGCTACCTGATGGTATCCCCAGGAACAGCTTCCCCCAGGGAATTATCAAGTACAACAAGAGTTAGTAAGCTACCTTATTAAAGAAATCTTAAAGAGGATGTGTCCCAAGGTTGCAAGCAGATCCACAGACAGGTCATCAAACACTAATCATAGAGGGCTTTCCTGTGAGAAGAACAAAAATAACAGTTTGCTGAGGAGTGAAAAGAAATATGGGTCACATTTTATCCTTTAGGCTTAAGATTCTATTTTAGGCCTGGGAGCTTTTGCAATATATACAAATAGCAAAGCATTATACTGTCAAAATGTTCTATGCTTTGTACAGAAACATCTCTGTCGTGCAGAAGCTTACATCTTCATAACCCATTGGAAGTCCCAAAACAATTATAATGCTGAATGTTTGTATGTTTCTTTAATAAGAACTAGCAGTTACTGAGAGTCTAGTATATACGAGAATTTTTTAAAAAATATCGTATACACACTAACCCACTTAATTCTAAAACAACCCTTACATGTAGGAATATTATTTTTCTCTGCATTACAAACGAAGACACTCAAGCTAAAGAAAAGTGAATTATTGGGGCGCCTGGGTGGCGCAGTCGGTTGAGCGTCCGACTTCAGCCAGGTCACGATCTCGCGGTCCGTGAGTTCGAGCCCCGCATCGGGCTCTGGGCTGATGGCTCAGAGCCTGGAGCCTGTTTCCGATTCTGTGTCTCCCTCTCTCTCTGCCCCTCCCCCGTTCATGCTCTGTCTCTCTCTGTCCCAAAAATAAATAAAAACGTTGAAAAAAAAAAAATTAAAAAAAAAAAGAAAAGTGAATTATCTACTCAAATTTGCACAGCTCTCCAAGGCCTCCCTCCCTCTTAACTCTTAACTACCGTGCCAAATTTTCTAACAGATTTTCTAATTAGATTTTTCTAATTTTATATATTTCTTATATATAAATACATGATAATATTTTCCATAATCCTTACAACATCCCTTAAGGGAATCAAAGAAGATTTATCCCCATTTTACAGCTATGAAAATGAAAACATATTTTGGAGAACTATACTGCCCTTCCTCCCCCAGTTAGTTACTGCCAGAGCCAGAAATCAAGAGTCCTAACTAAATAGTTTAAGTCTCTTTTTCCACAACATTAAGCTATAATATCTAGAAATCTGCTTTTCCCAATAAGAAAGTCAGCTATGTCAATGGCATGGGATTTACTAAGGAAAAACTAATAAAATGGGATTGTAAAATCCTGGAGAATTGCTGAACAATGCAGTCTGCAGTGCTTCCCTTACTGGCATGCAATCTAGAAATAAATAAATCAGAGAGGCATCCTGTGTTTGTTTGTGGAGGAGAAGGGAGGGAGGTAAAACTGGTGATTCATTATGCATTGTTTCCCAGAGTAGGACACAGATCAGCCAGCAGTGCCAGAGCCAGATTTTAAATATTCATGAGGGTGTGGGTGGCTTCCCAGAATAGGTCACACTCCAGGGAAAGGCCTCCCACACCGGCTTGTCACAAGGTGCACTGCAATTGCACTGAGACACAGACTACAACACCCTCCAGCGGGGGAAACCCCAGGCCCCCTCAACATGGTCTTCCTAGGTTCTGCTCAGGAATAGCAGCAAAGCCTCGGAGAGATGATGGAATTAGTATTTAACACTGGGCTTTTTGCCTATGATTCTCAGCATTTGCTTTGCCTGAAAGTCGGATGCAGCTCTTTCAAAACAGCTTCAGTAATAAGCCCAGTGTTCATGACGGGTACACAAACATTGCTGTAGATATCACTTTTTGTCATTATTGTGATTTTGTTATTTTCCTAAAGGAAATTGCACTTATAAACACACACACACACACACACACACACACACACACACACACACACTTGGGTCCAAATAACAATTTATAACCCTGAAAAAAATCCTTATGGGCATTTTATAGGAACTTACAGAATTCCAGTTTGCTCAAGTAAGGTGGATTATTCTCAACAAAACACTTATATTCTAAGACCATGCAAACAAAGAAGATCAGAAAAAATTCTGCAATATACCAACTATCCATAGGCAGATTAGGTATCTTAAATGTCTTTTGAAATTTACTGATAGTGACACACAGATACAGAAACACACACACACACACACACAGACACACACACACACACACACAGACACACACATTTAAACCTGAACAACAGAGAGAGAAAGAGAGAGAGAGAGAGACAGAGAGAGAGAGAGAGTGGGTGGGAAGGAGAGAGGGAGAAGCAGGAAGAGGAAGGAGAAGAGGAAGGTAGAGAGGAGAGATAAATAATTTTTTTCACAAAATGATACTACCATTATATGTAATGCACCCTGATATTTTCTATTATGTTCCATTTTATTCTCTTTGACTCTATTTTTCAAACTGTTGGTTATGACCCCATAAATTGTTGCATGATCCACAATTTGATCTCAATCTGCAATTTGAAAGAGATATAAAGAATTCTCTCAGGGCACCTGGGGGGCTCAGTCTGTTAAGCCTCTGACTTCAGCTCAGGTCATGATCTCAGTTTGTGAGTTTGAGCTCTGCATCAGGCTCTGTGATGACAGCTTGGAGCCTGGAGCCTGCTTTGGATTCTGTGTCTCCTTCTCTCTCTGTGTCCCTCCCCCTCTTGTTTTCTCAGTCTCTCTCTCTCTCTCTCTCACTCAGAACTAAACATTAAAAAAAAAATTCTCTCAACTAAAACAAATAAAATAATCACATATTAAAGATAAGTACATATTTCTGTATGTGATATTCCTGGAAAAGAAGCAAGTACCAAAGCTGACTTCTACCTTGAGTACATATGTATAACCCCACAGAATTGAGGTTTTATTTATATAAATTTTCAAGGTATAGATATAAGTGAATAATGCCAAGTGCCAGTAACAAGTGACAATAGAAGGTAAAATAAACCAAAAAGAACTTTGGATACTGGGTTGTTT
Source organism: Puma concolor (assembly GCF_028749965.1). Classification (NCBI taxonomy): domain Eukaryota; kingdom Metazoa; phylum Chordata; class Mammalia; order Carnivora; family Felidae; genus Puma; species Puma concolor. The sequence continues at coordinate 82,947,324 of NC_141675.1, read as the reverse complement.
TTTTTTTCTTTTCAGAGCTGTACTGTAAGGATAAAAATATGATAAAGACATGAAAAGAAAGGTTCAAACCATGACCAGATAAAAGAAGATTTGAAAAATAGTAATTTAGAATTTCTGGAAGTTAAATATATATAATAAATGTAATTTTAAAATTTATAGATTAACCAGAATATTAGACAAAGCTGAAGACAGAATTAGTGAACTAAAAAATAGATCCAAAGAAAGGATTCAGAATGCCGGCAGAGAGTAAAAACTGAATTGGAAAATATGAAAGATTAAGAGACATAAATGTTAAAATGTAGAGAATGAATATATGTAATCAGAGTTTCACTTGAGAAGATAAATATAGGAATGGGAAAGAGGCAGTATTTGAAAAATTAATAGATGATAATTTTCCATTGATGTAAAGTAGCAGTCTACAGACTCAAGAGGCCCAAGAAAAATACATAAAACAAAACCCATCCCTAGACAGAAGAAACTAAAATTTAAAAATAGGAAGACAGGGGGGAGTAGCCAAGATGGCCAAACAGCATGGAAGTTTTTTGTGTGTCTTGCGTACATGAAATGCGGCCAGACCAACACTAAATCATCCTACACACCTAGAAAACTGATTGGAGGATTAACACAACAATCTGCACAACCTGAACCACAGAATTCAGCAGGTACACAGCGAGGACGGGGGGGGGGAGTGGGGGAGAGGGGGAGGAGAATATGGGAAAAGCACCCCTCCCCAAAAGCAGCTTGAGAGAAAGTGGAAAATTGGAAACAGCTGCAGGGACTAAACTAAAAAGGGAGAAAGGAAAAAGGAGAGGACTTAAATTCCATTAAGACTGCAAGCAAGGGGAGCATAAAGTCTGCAACTGCTCAACTCCATAACTGGAGGTGCTCTGGAGGGAAGGGCGAATCCCCAGGAGCAGAGCGGCATCCAGGAGTTTCTTGGGTCATGGGGAAAAGCGGTTCCACTGCTGGAAGGACATTTAGTAGAGACTGCTGAAGCCACCTGGTTCCAGAAGGCCCGAGAGAACGGCCACATTCGCTGGTGCTGGAACAAGGTCATTGATGGTGAAGCCTGGTGCCAGATGTGTGTTGTGATTTTCCATAATCCCCAAAATGCTGCTGCTACACTATCTCACAAACTTTTTCTGGGGCGGGCTGGCACCTGGCTGCAGTCTCGGGGCACCGGCAGCAGCAGGGTCCAGCAGGCGTTCCTGGGTACAGCTGACATTCAGCCATAGCTCATTCGGCCATTGCTCGGTGAGACTCTCCCTCAGAGGGGCGGAATGGGTCAAAGCTGCAGTCCTTCAGAAGTAAGGGGCCGGGGAAAACAGCCCCATCTGAGACAAAACTCGGGAGAGAGGTATTGCTTGGGGCCTGGTCACGGAGAGTGAAAAAGCGGGGAGTAGACGAAAGCTGAAGATGGAGGACGGATGTGCAATTGCTGATCAGAGAGAATAGAGTTCCCATACTGGGTAGCTGGGTGACACCATTTTCACTGCTCCCGCTCATGCACATACCCACTCAGGAGTGCTACAACACTCCACCCCAGGAGGCTAGCAGCGCCATCTAGTGGAGAAGGGAGCCATTACAGAGCCCCACCCAACTGGGACAACCTTGCTCTTCAAGAACACATCTCACCACCTGCTTAGTTTATGGACTATAAAGTGCTACATAGTCTGACTTCTAGGGGAAAATGAAGTAATTTCAGTCCTATTTCAATCTGTTAGCAGGTCCATCTATTCAATTTTCTTTTTCATTTTTTCACTTCTTTTCTTTTTCTTGAATACAGAAAGAAAAAATTCATTTTTATTTTCAATATTTATTAAAAATATATTTCTTTAATTTTTTACTATATTTTTTACTTTTGTGTAAAGTTTTTCAAATTCTATTTTACTTCCATCATTTTATTTTAGTTTACTTCAGTGTATTCACTTTTTCAAATTTTCAAATGATTTCCTTTTTTCTCTTTTTGTTCTTTTTCTTGAATACAGAAAGAGAAAAACTTCATTTTTATTTTCAATTTCTATTAAAAATATTTTTCTTTAATTTTTTCACTATATTTTTTACTTTTGTGTAATTTTTTTCAAATTCTATTTTACTCCATCATTTTATTTCAGTCTAATAGAGTGTATTCACTTTTTCAAATTCTCAAATGATTTCTTTTTCTTTTTTCTCTTTTCCATTTCTTTTCTTTTTCTTCAATAAATAGAAAAAATTCATTTTTATTAAAAATATTTTTCTTTATTTTTTTCTACTATATTCTTTACTTTTTTCTAGTTTTTCAAAATCTATTTTACTCCCATCATTTCATTTTAGTCTACTTCAGTGTATTCATTTGTTCAAATTCTCAAATGATTTCCTCCCTCCCCTTTTTTATCTGTAATCTATTAAACCACTTTCAACAGCCAGACCAAAACACACCTAGGATCTAGCATCATTTATTCAATTTTTTATGTGTGTGTTTTTAAAAATAAATAAATTTATTTATTTATTTATTTATTTATTTATTTATTTATTTTAAATATATGAAATTTATTGTCAAATTGGTTTCCATACAACACCCAGTGCTCATCCCAACAGGTGCCCTCCTCAATACCCAACACCTCCCCTCCCCTCCCTCACTCACCCCCCATCAGCCCTCAGTTTGTTCTCAGTTTTTAAGAGTCTCTTATGCTTTGGCTCTCTCCCACTCTAACCTCTTTTTTTTTTCCTTCCCCTCCCCCATGGGTTCCTGTTAAGTTTCTCAGGATCCACAGAAGAGTGAAACCATATGGTATCTGTCTTTCTCTGTATGGCTTATTTCACTTAGCATAACACTCTTCAGTTCCATCCACGTTGCTACAAAGGGCCATATTTCATTCTTTCTCATTGCCATGTAGTACTCCATTGTGTGATAACACTCGTGACGGATCTCTCTACTGAAACTTGGCAGGCCAGAAAGGAATGGTAATGTGAAAAAAATTTTTTATTTTAATATTTATTTAATTAAAATATTTTTATTTTAGTTTTTCTACCTCATTAATTCCTTTTCTCCCTTCAAACTGATGAAACAAAGGAATTCACCCAAAAAGAAAGAGCACAAAGAAATGACAGCCAGAGATTTAGCCAACACAGATACAAGCAAGATGTCTGAACCAGAATTTAGAATCACAATAATAAGAATACTAGCTGGAGTCGAAAATAGAGTAGAATCCCTTTCTTCAGAGATAAAAGAAGTAAAAACTAGTCAGGATGAAATAAAAAATGCTATAACTGAGCTGCAATCACAGATGGATGGTGCAGTGGCAAGGATGGATGAGGTAGAACAAAGAATCAGCGACATAGAGGACAAACTTACGGAATATAATGAAGGAGAAAAAAAAAGAGGGAGATTAAGGCAAAAGGGCACGATTTAAAAATTAGAGAAATCAGTGACTCATTAAAAAGGAACAACATCAGGGTGCCTGGGTGGCGCAGTCGGTTAAGCGTCCGACTTCAGCCAGGTCACGATCTCGCGGTCCGTGAGTTCGAGCCCCGCGTCAGGCTCTGGGCTGATGGCTCGGAGCCTGGAGCCTGTTTCCGATTCTGTGTCTCCCTCTCTCTCTGCCCCTCCCCCGTTCATGCTCTGTCTCTCTCTGTCCCAAAAATAAATAAACGTTGAAAAAAAAATTAAAAAAAAAAAACAACCAAAAAAAAAGGAACAACATCAGAATCATAGGGGTCCCAAAGAGGAAGAGAGAGAAATAGGGGTAGAAGGGTTATGTGACCAAATCATAGTGGAAAACTTTCCTAACCTGGGGAAAGACACAGACATCAAAATCCAGGAAGCACAGAGGACCACCAATTAGATTTAACAAAAACCAAGCATCAACAAGGCATATCATAGTCAAATTCACAAAATACTCAGGCAAGGACAGAATCATGAAAGCAGCAAGGGAAAAAAAAAGTCCCTAAACTACAAGGGAAGACAGATCAGGTTTGCAGCAGACCTAGAAAGGAGTGGCAGGATATATTAAATGTACTGAATCAGAATATGCAGCCAAGAATTATTTATCCAGCAAGGCTGTCATTCAAAATAGAAAGAGAGATAAAAGTTTCCCAAACAAATTTTAAAGTTTTTGACCAATAAACCAGCCCTAAATGAAAATTTAAGGGGGACTCTCTGAGGGGAGAAAAGATGAAAAAAAAACTTATATATAATATATTATTATAAAATATATAATATAATATATATAAATAATATATATAAATAATACATACATTATAAAAATAATATATTATGTATATATATGAATATATAAATAAATACCAAAATCAACAAAGATTAGAAAGCACCAGAGAATACCACCAGAAACTCCAACTCTACAAGCATCATAATGGCAATAAATTAATATCTTTCAGTACTCACTCTAAATGTCAATGGACTCAATGCTCCAATCAAAAGATATAGGGTAACAGAATGGATAAGAAAACAAGGTCCATCTATATGCTGTTTACAAGAGACCCACTTTAGACCTAAAGACACCTTCAGATTGAAAATAAGGGGATGGAGAACCATCTATCATGCTAATGGTCAACAAAAGAAAGCTGGAGTAGCCATACTTATATCAGACAATCTAGACTTTAAAATAAAGTACTTTCTGTAACAAGAGATGCAGAAGGGCATTATATCATAATCAAGGGGTCTATCCACCAAGAAGACCTAACAATTGTAAATATTTATGTGCCAAATGTGCCAGCACCCAAATATATAAATCAATTAATCACAAACATAAAGAAACTCATCAATAGTAATACCATAATAGTAGGAGACTTCAACACCCCACTGACAAGCAATGGACATCACCTAATCAAAAAATCAACAAGGAAACAAGGGCTTTGAATGACACAATGGACCAGATGGACTTAACAGATATATTCAGAACATTTCATCCTAAAGCAGCAGTATATACATTCTTCTCCAGTGCACATGGAATGTTCTCCAGAACAGGGACACAAATCATACTGGGACGCAAATCAGCCCTATGCAAGTACAAAAAGACCATGCATATTTTCAGACCACAACACTATGAAACTTGAAATCAACCACAAGAAAAAACTTGGAAAAGTAACAAATACTTGGAGACTGAAGAACATCCTACTAAAGAACGAATGGGCTAACCAAGAAGTTAAAGAGGAAATTAAAAAGTTCATGGGAGCCAATGAAAATCATAACACCACAGCCCAAAAACTCTGGGACACAGTAAAGGTAGTCATAAGAGGAGAGTATATAGCAATCCAGGCCTTCCTAAAGAAGGGAGAAAGAGCTCAGATACACAACATAACCTTACGCCTTAAGGAGCTGGAGAAAGAACAGCAAATAAAACCCCAAACCAGCAGAAGACAGGAAATAATAAAGTTTAGAGCAGAAATTAATGCTATTAAAACCAAAAAACAGTAGAACAGATCAATGAAACCAGAAGCTGGCTCTTTGAAAGAATTAACAAAATTGATAAACCACTAGCCAGTTTGATCAAAAAGAAAAAGACCCAAATAAATAAAATCAAGAATGAAAGAGGAGACATCACAACCAACACAGCAGAAAATAAAGACAAAAATAAGACAATATTATGAGCAATTATATGTCAGTAAAATGGGCAATCTGGAAGAAATGGACAAATTCCTAGAAACATATACACTACCAAAACTGAAACAGGAAGAAATGAAAAATTTGAACAGACCCATAACCAGTAAGGAAATTGAATTAGTAATCAAACATCTCCCAAAAAACAAGAGTCCAGGGCCAGATGGCTTTCCAGGGGAATTCTACCAAACATTCAAGGAAGAGTTAATATCTATTCTCTTGAAGGTGTTCCAAAAAATAGATATGGAAGGAAAACTTCCAAACTCTTTCTTTGAAGCCAACATTACCTTCATTCTAAAACCAGAGACACCACTAAAAAGGGGAACTATAGACCAATTTCCCTGATAAACATGGATGCAAAAATCCTCAACAAGATATTAGCCAACCGGATCCAACAATACATTAAAAAAAATAATTCACCACGACCAAGTGGCCAACCGGATCCAACAATACATTAAAAAAAATAATTCACCACGACCAAGTGGGATTTATACCTGGGAAGCAGGGTTGGTTCAATATCCACAAAACAATTAACATGATTCATCACATCAATAAAGAAAGGACAAGGGGCGCCTGGGTGGCGCAGTCGGTTAAGCGTCCGACTTCAGCCAGGTCACGATCTCACGGTCCGTGAGTTCGAGCCCCGTGTCAGGCTCTGGGCTGATGGCTCGGAGCCTGGAGCCTGTTTCCGATTCTGTGTCTCCCTCTCTCTCTGCCCCTCCCCCGTTCATGCTCTGTCTCTGTCTGTCCCATAAATAAAATAAAAACGTTGAAAAAAAAATTTAAAAGAAAGGACAAGAACCATATTATACTCTCAGTAGATGCAGAGAAAACATTTGATGAAATACAACATCCTTTCTTGATAAAAACCCTCAAGAAAGTAGGGATAGAAGGAGCATACCTCAAGATCATAAAAGCCATATATGAATGACCCAACGCTAATATCCTCAATGGGGAAAAACTGAGAGCTTTCCCCCTAAGGTCAGGAACAAGACAGGGATGTCCAGTCTCACCACTGTTATTCAACAGAGTATTGGAAGTCTTAGCCTCTGCAATCAGACAACACAAAGAAATAAAAGGCATGCAAATAGGCCAGGAGGAGGTCAAACTTTCACTCTTCACAGATGACATGATACTTTATATGGAAACCCCTAAAGATTCCACCAAAAACCTGCTAGAATTGATTCATGAATTCAGCAAAGTTGCAGGATATAAAATCAACACACAGAAATCGGTTGCATTCCTATGCACCAACAATGAAGTGACAGAAAGAGAAATCAAGGAATCTATCCCATTTACAGTTGTACAAAAAACCATAAAATACCTAGGAATAAATCTAACCAAAGAAGTGAAACATCTATACACTGAAAATTATAGAAAGCTTATGAAACAGATTGAAGGAGACACAAAATAACGGAAAAAGATTCCATGCTCCTGGATAGGAAGAACAACTATTGTTAAAATGTCGATACTACCCAAAGCAATCTACGTATTCAATTCAATACCTATCAAAATAACACCAGAATTCTTCACACAGCTAGAGCAAATAATCCTAAAATTTGTATGGAACCATAAAAGACCCCAGATAGCCAAAGCACTCTTGAAAAAGAAAACCAAAGCAGGAGGCATCATAATCCCAGACTTCAAGCTACACTACAAAGCTGTAATCATCAAGTCAGTATGGTACTGGCACAAGAACAGACACTCAGATCAATGGAACAGAATAGAGAACTCAGAAATGGACCCACAGATGTATGGCCAACTAATCTTTGACAAAGCAGGAAAGAATATCCAATGGAATAAATGCAGTCTCTTCAGCAAGCGGTGCTGGGAAAACTGGACGGCAACATGCAGAAGAATGAACCTGGACCACTTTCTTACCCCATACACAAAAATAAACTCAAAATGGACGAAAGACCTCAATGTAAGACAGGAAGCCATCAAAATTCTCGAGGAGAAAGCAAGCAAAAACCTCTTTGATCTTGCCCGCAGCAACTTCTTACTCAACACGTCTCCAGAGGCAAGGGAAACAAAAGCAAATATGAACTACTGGGACCTCATCAAAATAAAAAGCTTCTGCACAGCAAGGAAACAATCAGCAAAAATAAAAGGCAACCAACAGAATGGGAGAAGATATCTGGAAATGACATATCAGATAAAGGGTTAGTATCCAAAATCTACAAAGAACTTACCAAACTCAACACCCAAAACACAAATAATCCAGTGAAGAAATGGGCAAAAGACATAAATAGACACTTCTCCAAAGATGACATCCAGATGGCCAACCAAGACATGAAAAAATGCTCAACATCACTCATCATCAGGGCAATACAAAGCAAAATCACAATGAGATACCACCTGACACCTGTCAGAATGGCTAACATTAACAACTCAGGCAACAACAGATGTTGGCAAGGATGCAGAGAAAGAGGATCTCTTTTGCATTGTTGGTGGGAATGCAAGCTGGTGCAGCCACTCTGGGAAACAGTATGGAGGTTCCTCAAAAAACTAAAAATAGAACTACCTTACGACCTAGCAATTGCACTACTAGGCATTTATCCAAGGGATACAGGTGTGCTGTTTAGATGGGACACATGCACCCCCATGTTTCTAGAGGCACTATCAACAATAGCCAAAGTATGGAAAGAGCCCAAATGTCCATCGATGGATCAATGGATAAAGAAGGTGTCGTATATATATGTAATGGAGTATTACTCAGCAATTAAAAAGAATGAAATCTTGCCGTTTGCAACTACGTAGATGGAACTGGAGGGTATTATGCTAAATGAAATTAGTAAGAGAAAGACAAAAATAATGTGACTTCACTCATATGAGGACTTTAAGAGACAAAACAGATGAACATAAGGGACTGGAAACAAAAATAATATAAAAACAGGGAGGGGGACAAAACAGAAGAGACTCATAAATATGAAGAACAAACAGAGGGTTACTGTAGGGGTTGTGGGAAGGCGGATGGGCTCAATGGGTAAGGGGCACTAAGGAATCTACTCCTGAAATCATTATTGCACTATATGCTAACTAATTTGGATGTAAATTTAAAAAAATAAAAAATAAAATTAAAAAAAGTAAATAATAATAAAATAAAAATAAATAAATAAATGTAAAAAATACATATAAAAATAAAAATAGGAAGACAAATGTAATGCTAAATATGGTCATATCTAAAAGAAATAGTAGGGGCGCCTGGGTGGCGCAGTCGGTTGAGCGTCCTACTTCAGCCAGGTCACGATCTCGCAGTCTGTGAGTTCGAGCCCCGCGTCAGGCTCTGGGCTGATGGCTCGGAGCCTGGAGCCTGTTTCCGATTCTGTGTCTCCCTCTCTCTCTGCCCCTCCCCCGTTCATGCTCTGTCTCTCTCTGTCCCAAAAATAAATAAACGTTGAAAAAAAAAATTTAAAAGAAATAGTAATTTCTAGGCTATACTGAGAAATTAAAAAACCAGCATCATAAGGGAAGACTTCTAAAATTTTTTTAAATTTTTTTTGAGAGAGAGAGAGAGAGCAAGCAGAGAGAGGCAGAGGGAGAGAAAGAACCTCAAGCAGGCTTCACACTCAGCACAGAGCCCAAAGTGGGACTCGATCTATGACTGTGAGATCATGACCTGAGGCAAAATCAAGAGTCAGATGTTCAACCAACTGAGCCACCCAGGTGTCCCATAAGGCAAGATTTTTAACACAGTTATTTCAGTAATATATACCTCAAGCAGTGAACAATTTAGTAAAGCAACAGAAGATGTGAAAGCACAAAGAAAATAAATTTTATATAATTCACATAGATATAATATTGCACCAAACAACCTGGAAATTATGCATTATTGTCAAGCTTATATTAAACATAATAAAAATTGGCCATGTGTTAGGCAACAAATTTCAAAACATGGTGAATTTCAGATAGTATTTTCTGACCACAATGCAATTAAGACAGAAATCAACAGCTTAAACATAACTAGGAAAAAATCTAACACATTTGGTCCATCTTATTCATGAACAGAAAGCAAAATCCTTTAAAAAATAGCAAATTAACCCAACAATATACTAAAAAGTTAGTACATTAAGAATGAGCTGGATTAGGGGCGCCTGGGTGACGCAGTCGGTTAAGCGTCCGACTTCAGCCAGGTCACGATCTCGCGGTCCGTGAGTTCGAGCCCCGCATCAGGCTCTGGGCTGATGGCTCAGAGCCTGGAGCCCGTTTCCGATTCTGTGTCTCCCTCTCTCTCTGCCCCTCCCCCGTTCATGCTCTGTCTCTCTCTGTCCCCAAAAAAATAAACGTTGAAAAAAAAAAAAGAATGAGCTGGATTTATCACAATACAAACTGGTTTTATGCACTCTCATTCTATTGGGTTAATGTAGCCATTATATAATTTTATTAAAGTGACTTAAAGTCTCTAATCATCTGAAATGTTGAGTTAGCTCTGTTCCACCTCTATCTCAGATGATAAAGATGATCAGATGAAAAGAACTTTAGTGACTGCAAATGTGGTTTGCAAACTGAAAAACACTATAATAATGAGATGTTATTTTATTATGCACAAAAATGTTAATTTTTGCATCTCAGCTCATGTCAAAGTAGTTCATGAGCTATATTAAACACTATTGTTAATAATGTGTTCCTAAAAGAAGTAGGTGAAATTCACATGTAAAAGGGTTTATAGATTTATATGTATAATCTGAAAATAATTATAAACAGCTTTTATGCTCCATCCAGAATAATGTCATCCTCAGAGGCCTACTCTGAAACTTCCTTGATCATACCCCTTTGCCTTCTACCCAAAGTAAATCATAATTCTAAAATATGTGTTAATTATTTGCTTGGTCTTCTTTATAGTTTTACACCCATGGCTATATTCCCTAAGTGTATGTGTGTGTGTATGTATAGTTTTACTTGTTTTTGAAATTTAAATTTGAGGAATTGTAATACACATATATCCACATGACTTGCTTCTTTTGTTTAACCTCATTTAAGATTTTTCAACTGTGGCATCTATAGGTGCAATTAATTAATATATTCTGCTTTTTAGAGTTCCCTTATATAAATATACTCTTGTGGTATCTATTTTAATGGTAACAGACATTTGGGTTATATCAAGTATTTTATTTAATTGTTTCAAACAGTGTTACTGTGAGCATTGCTGTCCATGTCTCAGTGTACAAGGGTAAAACTTTATTTAGATTTTACTTCTAAGAGTGAAATCACTATATTAAAAGTACATACATTTTAAATATACTATGAAATTCTCAGCTAAGGAGCTTGTACCTATTTGCATTCCCATTTGCAGTGAATGTGCCTTTCTGATATATTACATTCTCAAAATTCAAGATAGAATTCATCTTCTCAATTTTTGTTGCTGTGATTGACTTGAAATGATTTTTTGAAATTTTAGTTTGCATTTCCCTTGTTACCAGTAAGATTAAGTTATTTCCTTTTTATTTATTTTTTATTTATTTTCTTTTCTGTGAAATGTCTCTTCATGTCTTAAGAATGAAAGAGGAGAGATCACAACCAATACCACAGAAATACAAACAATTTTAAGAGAACACTATGAAAAATTATATGCCAACAAATTAGGAAGAAATGGACAAATTCCTAGAAACTCACAAACTACCAAAACTGAAACATGAAGAAATAGAAAATTTGAACCCATAACCAGCACAGAAATTAAATCAGTAATCAAAAATCTCCCAACAAATAAGAGTCCTGGGCCAAATGGCTTCCCAGGGGAATTCTACCAGATGTTTAAAGAGTTAACACCTATTCTCTTCAAACTGTTCTATAAAACAGAAATGGAAGGAAAACTTCCAAGCTCCTTCTAGGAAGCCAACATTACTTTGATTCCAAAACCAGACAAAGACCCTACTAAAAAGGAGAATTACAGGCCAATATCCCTGATGAACATGGATGCAAAAATTCTCAAGAAGATACTACCAAACTGAATTCAACAGCCCATTAAAAGAATTATTCACCATAATCAAGTGACTTATTCCTGGGCTTAAGACAATTTTATTTTTAATCATTTCTTATTAAATACTGATAGATACAAAATAATATTTAACCAATATACCTGAGATATAAAGAATTACAATTCAATGGACACTGATACACTTTAAAGAAAAATAAGTTACCTTTTGTGTGTATCCTTGCTCATCCTATTCCCCTTCCTCACCAATGGATGTACCCACAATACTAAATCATGTACTTATTGGCTTGTTTTTGGTTTATCACTCTTTTGTATAGTTTTACATTGTTTTACTGCATATATGTCAGTTATAAACTTTTCACCTCACCCTCATGCTCAATATTTTCCCAATTAGCATTAGCTGGACTAGTCAGCATGACCCAGGAGAGTGATTCAACTGTATAAAATAAAATGCGGCTAGATTTGCCTTTGTGAGCAGCCACTTAACTGCAAATCATAGCTTGAAATTCAAAACACTAGTCCCTTTGACTTTCAATTTTGGGGTTATGTTTGGACTGACTGGGTGTTTTATTCTCTCCCCTTTGTATTGAAGAGGATATTAAGAATCATGTCTCTCATCTGATTAGTATACTCACAGTTTATCTCAGGTTCATCGAAGCAATACTGAGATAGATGTGTATTCCATTCATGTTATTTTATATTAACGTTGCCGAAACAATTGTCACAGAACCAATTTACAATGCTACTTCATTAATTTCTATAATGCAAGAACACAGTTTCATAAAATGTATATGTAGCTAACACTTCCTCATCCTTTGGTTTCCTATGATTATTCTGTGATTGTACTTTCATTATTCTGTAATAATTCTGGTTACAGCAAGAGAACTCTGAAAAAAGTCTTCTAGTAGCTTTAATTCACAAAAATGTTTCAGTAAAAGCATCTAAACTTCCAGGAGTTCTATTTTTCTTAAGTTTATTTACTTATTTCTGAGAGAGAGAGAGAGACAGAGACAGAGACAGAGAGAGAATGCAAGCATGAGCTGGGGAGAGGCAGAGAAAGAGGGAAAGAGAGAGAGAATCCCAAGCAGGCTCCATGCTGTCAGCGCAGAGCCCAACGCAGGGCTCGAACTCACGAACGATGAGATCATGACCTGAGCTGAAATTAAGAGTTGGCTTAACCTGACCAAGCCACTCAGGTGCCCCCTAAAGTTCTAGGAGTTCTAGTGCCACTATGGCAGAGTAAGCACCCTATAGCCCATCCTTCTTGCCAAATACAGCCAAAAACTCTAGAAAAATACAAAATTAGCGAAGTGAGGATGAGGAAAAATGAAAACAGGATGACTATAGAATAAAGACAAAATATGAAGTCACCTGCATCAGAAGGACTTTCTTGTCTTGTTTCACTTTGTTTTCCTCTCATGGCTTTGCACTGAGTTTTGAGTCTGAGACACAGAATTGGTTGGTGGCATTGAAGCAAAACTCAGATAGAAACTTAACTTCTTGGCCAGGGGAATTGGGAAAAGGCATTCCTGTGGGCCAGAGAGTGAGGAGAGAGTCCCAGAGGAAGAGAGCTAGTAAAGGAGAGACCTTAATCCTAGGTATCAACCCTCCCAATTCTCAGTCTAACCCCTGAGTCATATGTACATGAGACACTCATAATCCAATGAATCAACAGCTTAAAACTGAACTTGGTTTTGTGCAACAAAAAGGAAAGTAGAAATTATGACCTGGCTAAAATAAAAACATTTACATTTACAATGTCCACAATTAATCCCAATTATTCAACAAATAACCAGAAAAATATGATCCAGTCTCAAGACAAAAGACAATCTACAAATGCCAACAGAGAGATGACCCAGAGATTGAAATGACCAAAGACTTTAAAGCAGCAGTTATAACTATGCTCCAAGAAGTAAGAAAATATACTTGAAATAAATGAAAAGATAGAATAGAATATAGAAGCAGAGGAATAGAAAGTAAATTAAAAACAAATGGAAATTATAGTACCTGATATAAAAGAATGGATTATCTCACTAGCAGAATGTAGATGAGAAAGAAAAGGGTCATTGAACATGAAAATAAATAAAAATTATCATTTGTTTCTTTCAGAGAATTTTATATAGTTAGATATGCTAGTGATGAGATCTTTCAACTTGTAAATGTCTGAAAATGTCTTTATTTTCTCTACCTTTAACACGTTTTGCTAGCTATAGTTTCAGGTTGATGGCTTTCTTCTTAAGTAGTTTTAAAAGTCAGTGGTCCACAGACTTCTCATTTGCTTTATTTCTGATATGAAATTTGTTATCATCCTTAACATTGTTCTTTTGTAACTAAAGTAACACATGTTTTCTTCTCTAGTGTTTTTTAAGATTTTTCTCTTCATTGGTGGTTTTGAACAATTAGATTACGAAGTACCATTTTTCCCTCAAGCGTTTGTTGAGCCTCTTGGATTTGTGGGCTTAGAATTTTCATACAATTTTGAAAACTTCTGGCCATTATTTCTTCAATTATTTTTGTCTGTCCCGACTTCTCATTCCTGTCATTCAGAGATTCAAATTAAATGTACATTAGCATGATTGAAGTTATCCAACTGCTGCTCTGTTCTATGATTATTAATATTCTGTGTTTCTGTATATATCTCAATTTGATAGCTTCTATTGCTATTGCTATGTCTTTAAGTTCAGTGATACTTTTTTTTTCAATGTCCAATCAGCTGTTAATTCTCTCCAATGTACTTTTCATCTCTAGAAGTTTGATTTGAGTCATTAAAGAAAAAACTTCCACATTTCTACTTAACTTCTTGAACATGTGGAATAGAGTAATAAAAACCTTTTTAATGTCTTTGTCTTCTAACTCCAACATCTGTGTTCATTCTGAGTGGGTTTCATTTGATTAAGTTTTTCCACATTGGACTAAGTTTTTCCACATTGGCAATTGTTTCCACAATTTTCACATGACATTGTGAATGTCACCTGACTGAGTGGTGATAGTTTTGTATTTCTATAAATATTCTTGATCTTTGTTCTGGGATGCTGTTAAGTTACTTTCAAATTGATTATCCTTTCAGGCCTTTCTTTGATAATATGTGAGGCCTGTCCAAAACAAGGCTTAGTACAAGGTTAATTATTCCCCAATATCGAGGTAAGACCTTCCTCAGCACTCTACCTAATTGCCAAGGAATTATAACTTTGTGGCAAGTGAGAAAAGACATTCTTCCTACTTTGTCTGAATGCTGGGCACTATTGCATCTAATTTTTAATCTAGCCTTTTCCCCAGTCTTGGGTATTTTCCTCACACACATGTGCTAATCAATATTCTACTTCACATTTGAGGGGGACCGTTTTCAGATTTCCAAGATTCTCTATATGCGAGGCATTCTCCTCTCTGGCACTCTGTCCAATAAACTCTAGCAGCCTTGTTTTCCTTGGACTCAGCTCTACCTGCTCAACTCAGGGTGTGTGTTGGGTCCCATCTCAGTCTCTTCTCACTGTGCTGTGGTCTGAAAACACTCTCAAGGCAATACATGGGGCAAATGTAGGGCTGATCTCATTTGTTTCCTAACACTTTGTTGCCTGATGTCCAATATATTAAAACATTTTTTTAATATACATTGTTTGTGTGTGTGTGTGTGTGTGTGTGTGTGTGTGTTTTAAATTTGTGGGTAAATTCAGTCCTTGTTATTCTATCTTTACCAGAAGCAAAAACCTTTCTATTCTGTATTTAGATTTTAAATTTGTTTATTTTGAGACACAGAGAGAGCACAAGCCGGGGGGTGCAGAAAGAGAGGGAAAGAGAGAATCCAAAGCAGGATCTGAGCTGTCAGCACACAGCCTGATGCGGGCTCAAACTCATGAAATGTAGATCATGACCTGCACTGAAATCAAGAGTCAGATGCTTAACTGACTGAGCCAGCCAGGTGCCCCTATATTTTGATTTTAAACATACGTATTTAGAAATCTCTTTCAGACAATTATATTTTCTCCATATCTTACAGTACCATATTATTTTTTTTTACTCAATATTTGTAACTTTCCCTGTTGGTGGTACATTTCTCATTTAACCAGTGCTTCTTACTACTGCTTCTTTTTGTTTTAAATAGGGATTCCATATATCTCGAGGTGTGGAAGTGTGGTATTTTAGTAACATACCAATACCTATGTTTCATATGTGCTTCTGCTGAGTTCCTACTAATTTCACTCATGTAGTAGTCATTCCCTTTTCTAAGTTTGAAATTCATGTAACTATATGTGAATAGCATGCATTTGTATTTCACCCTCACCTACACTGGAGGCTTGTGCTTCAGATTTAACTGATGATTCTTTTCCCATCCAAGTCTCCGTTTTCTCCTCCCTCTCCATTCTCTTTCTCTAATTCCAAACTACTTGTTTATATACAATAATATAGTAATTCCTGCTTTAATGCAAGTGTTCTCTCTCATGGTGAGAATTAAATGGGTTGCTGAGTTGTAACAGCTCTTTATACATTCTGAATACAAGTCCCTTATTAGATATAGGATTTGCAAATAATCTTTCCCCTTTCTGTGGACTGTCTTTCCACTTTCTTGATGATGTCATCTAAAAAGACAGATGTTTTCCATTTTGGTATAGCCAAATTTATCTTTTATTTTTATTTACTTAATTTTTATGTATCATCTGTACTTTTAGAGTCATATCTAAGAAACCACTGCCTAATCCAAAATCACAAAGACATACTCATATGTTTTCTTCTAAGAATTTTAGCTTTTATATTTGGGTCTACAGGCCATTTTAAGTTACTTTTTGTATATAGTGTGAGTTAGGGGTCTCATTTCCTTCTTTCAAAAATGTATATCCTATTGTTCTAGCACCATTTGTTGACACGGTTATTTTATCCAAAGTTGAATTATTGGCACCCTTGCCAAAAAACAATTAGCCATAAAATATGACTTTATTTATGGACTTTCAATTATACTCCATTGATCCGTAAGGCTCCCCTTATGTCACTACCACATAGTCTTGATTACTGTAGCTTTGTAGTTAAGTTTTCAAATCAGGAAGTGTGAGTCTTTAATGTTCTTTTTCTCTTTCAATAGTGTTTTACAGGGTCCCTTCCATTTCCTTATGAGGTGTGAAGTCAGTGTTTCCTATACCTTTCCTGAGCAGATGATCATGCAAGTGGCCTTCAAGGTTCCCAAGAATATGGCAATTTTTTAAATATCTGATTTATTGATTTATTTATCTTTATATCTATCTTGAGAGAAAGAGAATGAACACATAAGCAAGCAGGGGAGGGGCAGAGGGAGAACGAGAGAACAAATCTTAACCAGACTCCATGCCCAGGGCAGGCCTGGCAGGGGGTTCCATCTCACAACCGTGAAATCATGACCCAAGTCAAATCCGAGAGTCAGATCTTAACCAACTGAGCCACTCCGATGCCCCTAGGGCAAAGATTTTCAAAGCACCTTATGGACATCTCATTCCTCAGCTTTTTTTCTATTTTCAGTCAACCTCTTGTCAGCACCAATGGACAGTACCACCACAGGCAACTTCAATGTTGAAAAACTGCCAATAGCTGTTTCTGAAAAATCCCCTGGGAATAGGGTTGTTCACACAAAGTTAGTTCTGACTAAGGTCAAATAAGGAAAAATACCTGGAAATGAAGCTTTGCAGTAAGCTTCCAGGCAGGTCAAAAAGTGACACTTCTCTGGGGATCTTCAAACCTGTTCTGTTCCCTCCAGAAGCTGCTAGGCTGCTGGTAATGCTGTTGATTTTCCAGGCTTCCATAGATTTGGGGAAAGGGGAGAGAATTGGGGCAAGTTAAAAGCACTGCAAGTTCAGTGTTATTACTGAGATACAGCTTTTTTTATGACACTTTTTGAAATGTATCAAGGATTTGGTTAATTTCCAGTGTTCTGAAACAGTGATTTTGACAGATTTTGCTAGTATAATGATTGCTTTTATAAAGAAGCAGATATTCTGAGGTCTTTAATCTGCCATTCAGGAGTGCTTCTAACCCTGACATAATGTAAAATCCAGCTATGTGTGGTTCTATCTAATCTAGACTCCCCACAGGCTTTTTTCTTTTAGATTCCACCTGCTAATCTTATGCTCCTTCATTCTAGGATTTTCTTCAAGGTAGAGATTTGGTTGGTTGGTTGTTTTCAAGGTAGAGGGTTTTGTTTGTTTGTTTGTTGCCTGTTTGTTTTAATTTATCTTTAATGTGCAAGTCTATGTATTTCAGTTGGGAAAGGTACTTTTCTATGTGAATTCCATACACAATATTGGACAGGAGTGTAAAAACACTTTTTAAAATTATGGCAAGTATTTGGTAACATGAGATGATCTGAAGACCAAAAAATGTAGTTTTTACAAACACTTAAGTGGTGGTAAGAGATAAAATCCATAACAAAGATGATGACATAAGTCTCAGTCAGGAAAAAAGCCAACCCCTTTCCTAAAATGGAAAGAATTAATAGGAATAGGAATGGCAGAATTCCAGGAAGTGTAGGATTGAGGAGGCAAGTGGATAAAGAAGTTTTTATTGCAGATATATTTTCTCTGTGAATGGAATGTAGAAAGGTTGGCAATGGTAGGATAAGTTCTTAAAAAATATGGAGACATGTTGACAGAACAAACGTGGAGGACGAGGGAGAAATCTAAGGATTCAGAGAATAATGTTTCTCAGTTTTGAGAACATAGTAAGAGTGAAGATCATAAATCTGTAATGCCAATAATCTGCACCACGATGTGATTCACTATAACACTGGAACTCTACCAGTTAGGGCTTAAGTCATGTGAAATCACTTCCATTTCTACAAATACATCAGCTCTTTCATACCTTCATGCCTTGTTCAATGCCCTTCTCCAGTTCTCCATGATATATAGCATCTAGTCTTCATCTGTTGTGTACTTCTCTCCAGGAGATAGATATCTATGCCTTACCTAATTAATAAGTTGGATAAAAAGCCTTTATGCTAACTACATCTCAGATCACCCTTCTGGTGTAGAACCCTACTCTGGTGAGGCGCATTCATAAGAACAGGTCTTTCCTGACTTGTATGGAAAGAAGCAGTTCTTGGCTTCTTTCTAGAGTACTTCTTAGAATAAATCTAGAGTACTTCTTTGAATAAATCAATTCATTTTGTAAGTCGGTAGTTAAGAAGCACATTTTTATATCTGACCCAAGCTCCATTCTCTAATAAATATTTACCAGACATGAAAAGACAGGTTGATTCCCATCTTAGTCAGTTGAAGGTGCTATAACAAATTGCAATTGAGTGGGTGGCTTATTGATAACAGAACTTTATTTCTCACAGTTCTGGAGGCTACAAAGTCCAATATTAAGGTGCCAGCACATCCAATGTCTGTTGAGAGCCCATTCACTGGCTCATAGACCCTGTCTTCTAAGAGCACTACCCTAACATGAAGTGGAGAACAAAGGAATTCTGTGAGGTCTCTTTTATTAAGGATACAAATCCTATTCATGAGGGCTCCACTCTCATGACCTAATGGCCTTCCAAATGTTCCATGTCCAGATATCATTACATTAGGCATAGGCCATCAACATGTGAATCTGAGGGGGATACCAACATTCAGCCCATAAATATCCTCTTTTGTTTATTTCAGCTGACACATTATTATCATCCTCAAATATGAACAGGGCTTCTTTAACAGAAATTTTAACACATTATCAGTCTTTTCTATGAACATATCTGTTGCTCTGTCCTAGACTTTAAGCACTTGGGATGCAGCAAACATGATTGTCACTACTGAATACTTAGCACCTAACCAAGGGACCAAATGTAGAAGACAAACTATAATTATTGATCGAAGTGGAAGGCAATTTCCTTATAACAAAAGGAGGAAGATTGTAGAGATTTCAGAAGCAGGCCTTCCACTTCCTAATTTTTAAATGAGTTCTCTGAAAGAAACTGCTGAATAAAGCAGTATATTGTGAAAACAAGCTTAGAGGTAAAAAATAGGTACAGCACAACAATAGATACAGTTTTCTTCCATGACTAAATAAAATGTAAGCCTTTGAAGAACCTTTAAAAAGCATGCATTCCAGTTTTAAAACATGAATAATATCTTTACATAGTTCTATGCCATGATCTCTCAGATATATTGAAAGCAAATAAATAAGGGAGAGAAAATCTGTGTAATATGCTACCACTTACATAAAAATTGTAAATATGGGGCACCTGGGTGGCTCAATCGGTTAAGTGTCTGACTCCTGATCTCAGCTCAGGTCATGATCTCATGGTTTGTGAGTTCAAGCTCAGGCCCAGACTCTACACTGACATTGCGGAGCCTACTTGGGATTCTGTCTCTCCCTTTCTCTGCCCCACCCTCTCTCTCTTTCTCTTTCTCTCTCTTTCTGTCTCTCAAAATAAATAAACTTTAAAACAAATTGGTAAATATGCATATATGTCGACATACACTTTTATTAACAGGATATGCAATAAAAACTTGCCAAGTCAACATGTAATCATTATCCAGTTAACTTAATAAAGGATAAGTTTTCCTTACCTACAACCTTTGGTGGTTTTATGTTTTCCCCTCAAATGTACATGCCCCTAAAAAAGACATTTGGAAAGAAGTCATCTTTTCTGATCACATTATTATCAACAAGGAATGTGTGATCTTCTCCTTGAAGAGTGCAGGTGTTTGCATGTGAGATTTGACACTTAGGTTGCTAGGGTAACAGTCTGCTCCTTAATAATGAAAAAGAAATCAGCACTGGAGTAAAAAGATGTGCGAACAGACCAGCTAAAAAGTCCATTTGGAAAAAAAAATAGGGTTTATTCCAATATTGAATTAAACATGGGCAAATCAGGAAATGGGAACTCACACTCATATTTTTCATCTTCTTCCAGCATCTGAGAGAGCTCTCCCAATCTACTTGTCCTATGTTCTTGGTAGCCTCCTGCTTTCTCCCTCTCCCCTCAGATGAAACTCACTCTCTTATTTACTTAAAGTGTGATTATGTATAGCTTACAAAGTGTAGCATTTCCCCCCAAAATGGTTATCTTCCATATTAAAAAGGTAAAAGGGAATTCACCCTCACACTTCCTCTCCCTCTCTCCATCAACCCAGGACTTTTCAAGAGACACTGAAATGGTATCACTTAGATGCTCCAATACAGACAATTAGTTTATTGGTCCCATAATACTGTTGCCTGAATATTACTATTCCAAAATCATCCTTCCTGAATTTGGAACATACACTCTGAAATAAAGAATATAATTTCAAGAAACATACAAAGTTAAGAGATTAATCAACAGAGTCCTAATATCCCACATTTACTAATAATGACTCGTTTAATCAAAAGCAGTCCAATACTTTTAAAATTCAGTTCAATCTCTGAATTGAGGTAGAAGGTGGAGAGTTAGATTAAAGGTTGTTCAGTGTGGCGATCACATGTATTTTCTTGAATACTTTATTTTTAGTCTTCTCAGATTTTCATTCAGACAATGTGGACTTGGTATCTTCTGAGATATTTTTGCTCTAGAATTTTGTAAGTCACTTTTTACAGCAACTTCCTTTTTAATTAAAGAAGAAAAACACTACAGGGCACCTGGGTGGCTCAGTTAGTTAAGTGTCTGACTCTTGATTTCAGCTCATGTTATGATCTCAGTGTTCATGAGTTCGAGCCCCGAGTTGGGCTCTGCACCAATAGCACAGAACCTGCCTGGGATTCAATCTCTCTCTCTGTCTCTCTCTCTCTGCCTCTCCCCTGCTCATGCTTGCTCTCTTTCTCTCAAAAATAAAAAAAAAAATAAACATTTAAAAAAGAAAAATAAAACCACTATGATGTGATTTGCCCTACATGATATTAAGATATATTTGAAAATCAAATAATTTAGGTATGATATTAGATCATGAAAGTTCTAATGGCCCAAAGCAGCAAAATTTCAATGCAGAAGTTGACTTTAGTTAGTGTAGAATTCAGAAACCCACTAATAGGACAGCAACAAAATTAAAAAGGAAATAAATCCATAAATGGTCTGAGATTAGAAGAGAAGGATACCAGAAATCCAATAATTCTTAGAAATTTTTGGAAGACTTTGGGAGCATAGAATTGTTCTGAGAGGTGAAATGGAATTAGTGAACAATAATGCCTTCTTCAAAGTTAAATATAATTTGAATTAAACTTCTCATTATCAACATTAGACAAAGAAATTGCTTCAAAGCAAGTATTAGAGCATAATGTTTTCAAATGCAATAGCTTAATAAAGCTTCTATATTAAAAGGCAATCTCCCCATCCCCAAATGTTTCTATCATGCAACATTTAGGTAACAATGGTCAATAACTATCATACCTTTTTAAAATGACATGTAGATTCTTACACCATTCTTGTTCAGCGTCCTTCCCTCAGCTTTCTTCTTCTGTAATACGCAGTGCACAGTGCAACGAGTCATGCCTAAAATGCATGAGAGATGATGCTATTAACATGACGGATCATGCTCAAATTCTCCAAAGTCTTCCCAATATCTATGAATTAAAGCCTGGACTCCCTAACATGGACTACAAAACCGACATGAACTGGTCACCACTTGGACCTAGCCTTGTCTTTTCCCATTTAACTCCTTTTCCTCCAGTTTCATGCATTGTGCAGTTTCACATTTAGGTCATGCCCCTGGGCCTTTGTACAGATGACTCTCTTTGTCTGAAACCTTTCCCATGTTTCTACCTGCTCCCCATTGCAGCTGGATCAAAACAGAATATAACACAAAATATTCATCCCATGTGAAGGCCCCACAAGAGCTAGTTCCTGCCCAGTCCTGCAGTCTCATCTCAACCTATTCTTCTTGTTCCCTAGTTCCAGCCACATCAGCCCACTTCATACCCCTGTAGGCACCGAGTTCTTTACCACCTCCGGCTCTCCACATATGCTATTCTGCCTGCCTAGAAGTATGTTTCTTTTCTCCATTTTTCACCTACTTAACTTCTATACATCTTTCAAGTCTCATTTCACATACCATTGCTTCAGGAAAAATCTCCTCAAATTCATTCCCATAATGGACCAAGGACTCTGTCTAATGTTAGCACAGCACCCTATACTTTTTCTTCATAGTTCTTATTACATTTTCTAATCATATGCATTCATGGTTTCTTTTTTTATTTTTTTTAATGATTATTTATTTTTGGGAGAGAGAGAGAGAGAGAGAGAGAGAGAGAGAGAGCATGAGCATGAACAGGGGACGGGCAGGGACAGTGGGAGACAGAATCCAAAGCAGGCTCCAGGCTCCTACCTTTCAGCACAGAGCCTCATGCCCAGATTGAATTTACAAACTGAGAGGTCATGACCTGAGCCAAAGTCGGATTCTTAACCGACTGAGCCACCCAGGCGCCCTGCATTTATGTGGTTCTTAAAAATTAATATTCATCTTCCACTATGAGACTTTAAAATCCATGGAGGCATGGTAATTTTCCTTGACAAGAAATTGAATCTTTCTTCTAGACACTTCAGCAGCTAGCAGAACACCAGATATACCAGCTATTTGACAAACCACTGTTTAAATGAGTTGTAATGGGGCACCTGGGTGGCTCAGTCGGTTAAGCGTCCGACTTTGGCTCAGGTCATGATCTCACAGTTTGTGTGTTTGAGCCCTGCATCAGGCTGTCTGCTGACAGCTCAGAGCCTGGAACATGCTTCAGATGCTGTGTGTCTCTCTCTCTGCCCCTCCCCCACTCATGTTCTCTCCTTCTCCCTCTCTCTTTCAAAAATAAAAAAAATAAAAATAAAAATAAAACATTAAAAAGATAAATATATGAGTTGTACTACTAACTTGTAGTTAAGGAAATTATTACCTGATAAGAAAAACATTGCCATACATTGTACTTTCTCATCACAAAAATATACAGTAGACCAATATGCTGCTTGCTTTCACAAAGCTCATTGGCAGATTAAGTGACTAATACATGTAAACACCTAGACTGGCTCAGTACTCAGCACATGATTGGAATTCACTTCTCATCACTTCTCCTGAGTCATCTGCTTTCAAACGATGTAACATAATGAAGATTTTAATAAAACAGTCACTCTTTTCATTGTAATTGTGCATAAAGTGTTGTTGGTAAAGGATTTAGGAAAGGATAATTTAAAACACTCACTTGTCTTACCATAATTTTTCTCCAAAACTAGCCACATTCAGAAAGTGATGAAAATCAGAATTTTGGTCTCCAGAATCACTGAACAATTTTGGCAAACAATTTTTCTATGAATATCAATTCCTACTATATTTGATGATCAGACCCACAGGTTTAACATTTACATGTAATTATTCTCTATGGAAGGCATGTGCTAAGGAATGCACAGAGCCTCAGGGTTTCATTTATGCAAGTACATGTTTCCCACTGTGATTTTCTTGGGAAATTGTATATTTGAATGTGTATGCTACAAACACACTCTCTATATTAAATGCAGACAGCATTTAGTATATCTTTTCAGATTCATACCACAGAATTCTGAATATTAATGTAAGTTTTTAAAGTATTTTGACACTTATCATTTTGGATCTTCAAAAAATTATCAAATATTGTTGGACAGGATACAAATTTCTATCTGAAACATGTAGATTTTAAAGTCAGAGGGACTGATGTGCAGAAGGTTGTTTTTGCAATATAGAATATAAGGTTGAGAAGTAGATTCTTATTTTCTGTTCCATGATATGTATCCTAAATTGTGTTACAAATTATAAATATGTGCATATATATTTCAAACAACACAAATTCCCTTCTCTATAGAGTGTGGGTCTTTAAAAAAAACTTGCTTGCTTCTGAAATATAGGGGGATAATGATGGTTTGCGGTGGAATTATTTTCTTTTGTAGCTTTTATTTATTTTTTTTCATTGTCCTCAATCATTTTATTTTTTATTTTTCTTTATATATATGAAATTTATTGACAAATTGGTTTCCATACAACACCCAGTGCTCATCCCAAAAGGTGCCCTCCTCAATACCCATCACCCACCCTCCCCTCCCTCCCACCCCCCATCAACCCTCAGTTTGTTCTCAGTTTTTAACAGTCTCTTATGCTTTGGCTCTCTCCCACTCTAACCTCTTTTTTTTTTTTTTTTCCTTCCCCTCCCCCATGGGTTCCTGTTAAGTTTCTCAGGATCCACATAAGAGTGAAACCATATGGTATCTGTCTTTCTCTGTATGGCTTATTTCACTTAGCATCACACTCTCCAGTTCCATCCACGTTGCTACAAAAGGCCATATTTCATTTTTTCTCATTGCCACGTAGTATTCCATTGTGTATATAAACCACAATTTCTTTATCCATTCATCAGTTGATGGACATTTAGGCTCTTTCCATAATTTGGCTATTGTTGAGAGTGCTGCTATGAACATTGGGGTACAAGTGCCCCTATGCATCAGTACTCCTGTATCCCTTGGATAAATTCCTAGCAGTGCTATTGCTGGGTCATAGGGTAGGTCTATTTTTAATTTTCTGAGGAACCTCCACACTGCTTTCCAGAGCGGCTGCACCAATTTGCATTCCCACCAACAGTGCAAGAGGGTTCCCGTTTCTCCACATCCTCTCCAGCATCGATAGTCTCCTGATTTGTTCATTTTGGCCACTCTGACTGGCGTGAGGTGATACCTGAGTGTGGTTTGGATTTGTATTTCCCTGATAAGGAGCGACGCTGAACATCTTTTCATGTGCCTGTTGGCCATCCGGATGTCTTCTTTAGAGAAGTGTCTATTCATGTTTTCTGCCCATTTCTTCACTGGGTTATTTGCTTTTCGGGTGTGGAGTTTGGTGAGCTCTTTATAGATTTTGGATACTAGCCCTTTGTCCGATGTGTCATTTGCAAATATCTTTTCCCATTCCGTTGGTTGCCTTTTAGTTTTGCTGGTTGTTTCCTTTGCTGTGCAGAAGCTTTTTATCTTCGTAACGTCCCAGTAGTTCATTTTTGCTTTTAATTCCCTTGCCTTTGGGGATGTGTCGAGTAAAAGATTGCTACGGCTGAGGTCAGAGAGGTCTTTTCCTGCTTTCTCCTCTAAGGTTTTGATGGTTTCCTGTCTCACATTCAGGTCCTTTATCCATTTTGAGTTTATTTTTGTGAATGGTGTGAGAAAGTGGTCTAGTTTCAACCTTCTGCATGTGCTGTCCAGTTCTCCCAGCACCATTTGTTAAAGAGACTGTCTTTTTTCCATTGGATGTTCTTTCCTGCTTTGTCAAAGATGAGTTGGCCATACGTTTGTGGGTCTAGTTCTGGGGTTTCTATTCTATTCCATTGGTCTATGTGTCTGTTTTTGTGCCAATACCATGCTGTCTTGATGATGAGAGCTTTGTAGTAGAGGCTAAAGTCTGGGATTGTGATGCCTCCTGCTTTGGTCTTCTTCTTCAAAATTACTTTGGCTATTCGGGGCCTTTTGTGGTTCCATATGAATTTTAGGGTTGCTTGTTCTAGTTTCGAGAAGAATGCTGGTGCAATTTTGATTGGGACTGCATTGAATGTGTAGATAGCTTTGGGTAGTATTGACATTTTGACAATATTTATTCTTCCAATCCATGAGCAGGGAATGTCTTTCCATTTCTTTAAATCTTCTTCAATTACCTTCATAAGCTTTCTATAGTTTTCAGCATACAGATCATTTACATCTTTGGTTAGATTTATTCCTAGGTATTTTATGCTTCTTGGTGCAATTTTGAATGGGATCAGTTTCTTTTTTTGTCTTTCTGTTGCTTCATTGTTAGTGTATAAGAATGCAACTGATTTCTGTACATTGATTTTGTATCCTGCAACTTTGCTGAATTCATGGATCAGTTCTAGCAGACTTTTGCTGGAGTCTATCAGATTTTCCATGTATAATATCATGTCATCTGCAAAAAGCAAAACCTTGACTTCATCTTTGCCAATTTTGATGCCTTTGATTTCCTTTTGTTGTCTGATTGCTGATGCTAGCACTTCCAACACTATGTTAAACAACAGCGGTGAGAGTGGGCATCCCTGTCGTGTTCCTGATCTCAGGGAAAAAGCTCTCAGTTTTTCCCCGTTGAGGATGATGTTAGCTGTGGGCTTTTCATAAATGGCTTTTATGATCTTTAAGTATGTTCCTTCTATCCCGACTTTCTCAAGGGTTTTTATTTTTTTTAAAAAAAAATTTTTTTTCAACGTTTTTTTAATTTATTTTTGGGACAGAGAGAGACAGAGCATGAACGGGGGAGGGGCATAGAGAGAGGGAGACACAGAATCGGAAACAGGCTCCAGGCTCCGAGCCACCAGCCCAGAGCCCGACGCGGGGCTCGAACTCACAGACCGCGAGATCGTGAGCTGGCTGAAGTCGGACGCTTAACCGACTGCGCCACCCAGGCGCCCCTCAAGGGTTTTTATTAAGAAAGGGTGCTGAATTTTGTCAAAGGCCTTTCTGCATCGATTGACAGGATCATATGGTTCTTCTCTTTTTTTTTGTTAATGTGATGTATCACGTTGATTGAGTTGTGAATGTTGAACCAGCCCTGCATCCCAGGAATGAATCCCACTTGATCATGGTGAATAATTCTTTTTATATGCTGTTGAATTCGATTTGCTAGTATCTTATTGAGAATTTTGGCATCCATATTCATCAGGGATATTGGCCTGTAGTTCTCT
Source organism: Puma concolor (assembly GCF_028749965.1). NCBI lineage: Eukaryota > Metazoa > Chordata > Mammalia > Carnivora > Felidae > Puma > Puma concolor. Next base: position 82,920,205 of record NC_141675.1, on the reverse strand, counting down.
TTTTTTACTGGGTCTCTGTCTGGTTTGGGAATCAAAGTAATACTGGCTTCATAGAATGAGTCTGGAAGTTTTCCTTCCCTATCTATTTCTTGGAATAGCTTGAGAAGGATAGGTATTATCTCTGCTTTAAACGTCTGGTAGAACTCCCCTGGGAAGCCATCTGGTCCTGGACTCTTATTTGTTGGGAGATTTTTGATAACCGATTCAATTTCTTCGCTGGTTATGGGTCTGTTCAAGCTTTCTATTTCCTCCTGATTGAGTTTTGGAAGAGTGTGGGTGTTTAGGAATTTGTCCATTTCTTCCAGGTTGTCCAATTTGTTGGCATATAATTTTTCATAGTATTCCCTGATAATTGTTTGTATCTCTGAGGGATTGGTTGTAATAATTCCATTTTCATTCATGATTTTATCTATTTGGGTCATCTCCCTTTTCTTTTTGAGAAGCCTGGCTAGAGGTTTGTCAATTTTGTTTATTTTTTCAAAAAACCAACTCTTGGTTTCGTTGATCTGCTCTACAGTTTTTTTAGATTCTATATTGTTTATTTCTGCTCTGATCTTTATTATTTCTCTTCTTCTGCTGGGTTTAGGCTGCCTTTGCTGTTCTGCTTCTAGTTCCTTTAGGTGTGCTGTTAGATTTTGTATTTGGGATTTTTCTTGTTTCTTGAGATAGGCCTGGATTGCAATGTATTTTCCTCTAAGGACTGCCTTCGCTGGGTCCCAAAGCGTTTGGATTGTTGTATTTTCATTTTCGTTTGTTTCCATATATTTTGTAATTTCTTCTCTAATTGCCTGGTTGACCCACTCATTCGTTAGTAGGGTGTTCTTTCACCTCCATGCTTTTGGAGGTTTTCCAGACGTTTTTCTGTTGTTGATTTCAAGCTTCATAGCATTGTGGTCTGAAAGTATGCATGGTATGATTTCAATTCTTGTAAACTTATGAAGGGCTGTTTTGTGACCCAGTATATGATCTATCTTGGAGAATGTTCCATGTGCACTCGAGAAGAAAGTGTATTCTGTTGCTTTGGGATGCAGAGTTCTAAATATATCTGTCAAGTCCATCTGATCCAATGTGTCATTCAGGGCCCTTGTTTCTTTATTGACCGTGTGTCTAGATGATCTATCCATTTCTGTAAGTGGGGTGTTAAAGTCCCCTGCAATTACCACATTCTTCTCAATAAGGTTGCTTATGTTTATGAGTAATTGTTTTATATATTTGGGCGCTCCGGTATTCGGCGCATAGACATTTATAATTGTTAGCTCTTCCTGATGGATAGACCCTGTCACTATTATATAATGTCCTTCTTCATCTCTTGTTACAGCCTTTAATTTAAAGTCTAGTTTGTCTGATATAAGGATGGCTACTCCAGCTTTCTTTTGGCTTCCAGTAGCATGATAAATAGTTCTCCATCCCCTCACTCTCAATCTAAAGGTGTCCTCAGGTCTAAAATGAGTCTCTTGTAGACAGCAAATAGATGGGTCTTTTTTTTATCCATTCTGATACCCTATGTCTTTTGCTTGGCGCATTTAATCCATTTACATTCAGTGTTATTATAGAAAGATACGGGTTTAGAGTCATTGTGATGTCTGTATTTTTTATGCTTGTAGTGATGTCTCTGGTACTTTGTCTCACAGGATCCCCTTAGGATCTCTTGTAAGGCTGGTTTAGTGGTGACAAATTCCTTCAGTTTTTGTTTGTTTGGGAAGACCTTTATCTCTCCTTCTATTCTAAATGACAGACTTGCTGGATACAGGATTCTTGGCTGCATATTTTTTCTGTCTAGCACACTGAAAATCTCGTGCCAATTCTTTCTGGCCTGCCAAGTTTCAAAAGAGAGATCAGTCACGAGTCTTATAGGTCTCCCTTTATATGTGAGGGCACGTTTACCCCTTGCTGCTTTCAGAATTTTCTCTTTATCCTTGTATTTTGCCAGTTTCACTATGATATTGTGCAGAAGATCGATTCAAGTTACGTCTGAAGGGAGTTCTCTGTGCCTCTTGGATTTCAATGCTTTTTTCCTTCCCCAGTTCAGGGAAGTTCTCAGCTATTATTTCTTCACGTACCCCTTCAGCACCTTTCCCTCTCTCTTCCTCCTCTGGGATACCAATTATGCGTATATTATTTCTTTTTAGTGTATCACTTAGTTCTCTAATTTTCCCCTCATACTCCTGGATTTTTTTATCTCTCTTTTTCTCAGCTTCCTCTTTTCCCATAACTTTATCTTCTAGTTCACCTATTCTCTCCTCTGCCTATTCCATCCGAGCCGTGGTGGTTTCCATTTTGTTTTGCATTTCATTTAAAGCGTTTTTCAGCTCCTCGTGACTGTTCCTTAGTCCCTTGATCTCTGTAGCAAGAGATTCTCTGCTGTCCTGTATACTGTTTTCAAGCCCAGCGATTAATTTATGACTATTATTCTAAATTCACTTTCTGTTATATTATTTAAATCCTTTTTGGTCAGTTCATTAGCTGTTATTATTTCCTGGAGATTCTTCTGAGGGGAATTCTTCCGCTTGGTCATTTTGGATAGTCCCTGGTGTGGTGAGGACCTGCAGGGCACTTCCCCTGTGCTGTGGTGTATAACTGGAGTTGGTGGGCGGGGCCACAGTCCGACCTGATGTCTGCCCCCAGCCCACCGCTGGGGCCACAGTCAGACTGGTGTGTGCCTTCTCTTCCCCTCTCCTAGGGGCGGGATTCACTGTGGGGTGGCGTGGCCCGTCTGGGCTACTTGCACACTGCCAGGCTGTAATGCTGGGGATCTGGCATATTAGCTGGGGTGGGTAGGCAAGGTGCACGGGGGAAGGGGGGGCAGGCTTAGCTCCTTCTCCTTAGGTGATCCACTTCAGGAGGGGCCCTGTGGCAGTGGGAGGGAGTCAGATCCGCTGCCGGAGGTTTGGCTCCGCAGAAGCACAGAGTTGGGTGTTTGCGTGGAGCGAGCAATTTCCCTGGCAGGGACCAGTTCCCTTTGGGATTTTGGCTGGGGCATGGGCGGGGGAGATGGCGCTGGCGAGCGCCTTTGTTCCCCACCAAACTGAGCTCTGTCGTCCGGGGGCTCAGCAGCTCTCCCTCCCTTTGTCTGTCCTCCCGCCTTCCCGCTTTCCGAGCAGAGCTGTTAACTTATGACCTCCCAGACGCTAAGTCGCGCTTGCTGTCGGAACACAGTCCGTCAGGCCCCTCCGCTTTTGCAAGCCAGACTCAGGGACTCTGGCCGGCGAGCCGCCCTACCGCCCTGGCTCCCTCCCGCCAGTCCGTGGAGTGCGCACTGCCTCGCCGCCCTTCCTACCCTCTTCTGTGGGCCTCTCGTCTGTGCTTGGGTCTGGCGACTCCGTTCTGCTAATCCTCTGGTGGTTTTCTGGGTTATTTAGGCAGGTGTAGGTGGAATCTAAGTGATCAGCAGGACGCGCGGTGAGCCCAGTGTCCTCCTACGCTGCCATCTTCCCTCGAGCTCCTTTTGTAGCTTTTACAAAACCAAATGTTTATTTCTCCTTCCACTGACATGTAGACTGTGGTTCATCTGTGGTTTTGCTCAGTCTATAGATATACTTCATCTCTACCCTTCAAGTTTTCTTATTCTGGGTTCCAGGCTAAACGTTCTTCTCCCTTGCTGGCCAGGTATATTCTCTTGGTAATGGACCAAAGAGCAAAATGATTGGCCTATAAGAGCTTCTGTTGATTTGTAGAGTCCATCATATTTGCTCATAAACCATTGGCCAAAGCAGATACATGCATAAACTATGTCAATATATTGATTATGTAAACTCCTCCCATACAAGGTATTGGAAATTAACACAGCAATTTGTGAACAAGAATCCTCTTCCAGAGAAGAAGTTAATGATTGGCAAAAATAATGTGATCTATCAAAGACCTCTCTTGATCACAAATATTTTCTTCTTTTTTCTTATTCTATTTATTTCCCCAAAAAAGATACCCTAAAATTTTATCCTATCATGTTCTCAGCCTTGAAGTCCAAGATCTCATGATAGTCTTTAGATCAGATCCTGGTATAAGCCCCTCTTGGTCCTGAGACCTGTGAATTAAAGAGATAAATTTTCTCTTCCCACATACACTATTGCCCACTGCGTTTTGTAAAGGGGAGAAGAGAAACATCCAGAAATCTTTCCATCTCAAAAATTCTTAAATTCCATTAGGCAAATATTATTAAATACCTTACCCTGAGGGTTGGTAATGTACCTTGACTGGCCCCAGGTCCTACTTCCTATAACTGACTCCACAGTTCATTATTTCCCATAAGTTTTTACTCTGACCTCTGAGAGTTCCTTTATTTTCCTTGTCCGAACCAAAAGAAAGCAATGAAGAACATGACCTACATAGAAATTGAGCAATTGTCTCAGCCTACTTTATGCCTGTAGATATTTGAAAACTAATTGTTTCACACCACAGTCACAATCTCTTTTAATACAGGTTTGATTTCAGTGAACTGCTTACAGTAGTATCCACACACACATCACTTTTCAAACACTGCATCTCCCAACCCCCAAAATTTTCTCTAGGAAAACACTTTTAATCTCTTCTTGAGCCATCATGTCCAACCAAAGTAATGTACTGGGGCCCATTACTAATCTACAGAGATATCTTAACAAAGGGAATCATGGTTGTGTATCCTTGATTTGGTTTATGCCTTGAGATTGAATGTGATTATTTGAATAACTACTCTATTTGCTATTTTACTATTGGACATGAGTAGGAATTTCACATCTTAGTCCCGTAAGATAAAGGATTTCTGGATTCTTTTTTTTCCTTATATCTCTGCTTACATATGGGCCAATTCTTTTCTGAGCACATATAGTACTACTTGTCCTGTTTTATTTGCCTAATGTAGCTAATAAATACAAATTGTAGTAAAATTTTGTATCACTTTTGTTTCATAAAACTTACTCTCCTAAATCCACAAGCTTATTAGGTATACTGTTTGCCTTTCAAGTTTTCAATACCTTCAGTGTAGAAATGTTTACCACTGCTGATATTTACTGACTTTTTTCCACTGTCCAATAAAAGTCCCATCATTGGCCTGCTATATATTTTTAACCATATAGCTTGGGGCATTCGTTAGGGCATCACCCATTTCTAGTACCACTTTATTTGTATACCACTCAACTTTGCTGTGGAATAGCATCAAAACCTCAGTGGCTTACAGTTACAAACTTTCTTAATCATATTACATGTAGGTTGACTCTGGCTGCTATGGTTTTACTTGTCTTGGCTCCATAAGAGTTTTCATCCCAAGAAATAGGCTATAGAAACAGCTTCTGTCTAGAAGAACATGTCCTCCTTTGGAATTGTGCAGTTTTTTCAACCTACCTTATGTCCGTGGATATTTTAAATACCAGTGATTGTTTCACATCACAAATAGTCACCATGTATCCATTCTCATGGCAGAGGAAAAGAGCAAGAAGTATCATAGCATTTTAAGCAGAAATGAATGTCTTAGTATGCAAGTTAGAGGCCTAGATTTTTTTTTTTTGAGCATGTTTTTGTGCTATAACAGAAGTCCTTGTGTTATTACTCTGAGTCCTCTACTGCAGTGAGGATCTGTAGTAAGTGACTGTGAGCTGTTTTGCTGTTATTCATCAAATCTTACATTTGTTGGAGCTCACAGACCCTCAGAGGATAAATAGGCAATCTTATTATTATACAAATGGAGACACCAAAGGCTAAAGCGGTGTCTTTCAAAGGGTAATGGCCATTGAAGAAGGCACTTGTTGGGACAAGCACTGGGTGTTGTATGTAAGGGATGAATCATGGGAATCTACCCCAAAACCAAGAGCACGCTGTATACACTGTATGTTAGCCAACTTGACAATAAATCATATTAAAAAAATAAAAAAATTAAAAAACATGGGACAGAATTTGGCTTTTCTCACTTTTAATATAGAGTTTTGCCCACTACTTTACGCTTCCTTCTTCTGAAGGATCAGGAACTTTAGTCAAACGGGTGGGGTTTTTTTGTTATTGTTCTGTTTTGTTTTGTTTTTGTTATTATTGCTGTTTGTATTATCAATGTATGTAATGAAGGACTATGTCTTCAGCTCCTTTTTTTTCAGCCTCATATTCACATGTACTATCTGTCAGCTTACGCTAAATTATGTAGTATGTCTATATCAGTTAATTTAGGTTAAATTATGTTCTAGTAACAAATAACTCCAAAATCATAACCTTAAAGCAACAAGGATGTATTGCTCACTCACATTCATGTGCATTTCAGGGTGGGCTGTAATTGTTCCATGGCAGTAAGAAAGTTGGCAGAACCATGCAATAGCTCTAATTTTTTCATTGGGAAGTTATCCAAATAACTTTGCCTATGTATCATTGGCTAGGACTGATGTTGATGGGATTGATAAAATAATCTTTGCATAAATTAAGGTTCAGAGCAGAAGGGAGGGCAGGAAATAATTTTTTGACCATGGTACAATTTCCAAGCACATACAATACCTCAGAGAAAGTTAATTTGTCTTTCTTCATTGCTTTATTTTATTGGAATAAGAGGTTTTCAAGGATGTTTGATTGGAAAAGGGCTGAAATATGTGGAAAATGGAACTCTTTTTGGCTTTATCACAAAATGTATACCAGCATTCTGCTCCTAGTCTATATAGAGAGGAGTAAGCTCCTAATAAGCCAATCTTCACACAAATAAGAGCTATTGATTCTCAGAAGGCAACTACTTGAGGGCCCTGGAGATGAAAGCTAAGCAAGCATCCTCAGAAGAGGAATTGAAACTTGGAGCATGTACCCAGCAAGAAGGAAGTTCATTGGGGTTTTTTTAGCTGCTCTACACAGAAAGAGATCACAAATCACAGCAGTGGTTACTGGGCATAGGGTGGCTATAACTCTGATACAAAACAAACAAACAAACAAACAAACAAACAAAAAATGCCTCACCCTCTTTTTGTCAAAAGAATCAGGGAGAGAGCCCAGGGAAACTAGGCCTTCTTGAAAGGAAAAATCCAGAGAAGAGGAATACTGAAAACCTGAATCCTCGACCCTAGACGTATGCATGCATGGGCAAGCTGCAAGAAACTAGGAGCTAAGGTTTAAAGAGCTAAAGTACAGTCTGAGCCTCTGCAATGACAGGTGTGCAGTCTTGACTGTGAAGCAAATTTTCTTCTAAACAAAACCATCAACAGTATTTAAATCACCTTAACAAAATTAAGAACTTACACAAGATAATATTCATAATGCCCCAAATCCACTCCAAAGTCACTTCATTTACAAAGAGCCAGACACAATGGACCTACTTTGAAGGACAAAGAAAATCAACAATCGTCAACCCTGGGAAAACGATTTTAGAATTATCAGGCAAGAACTTTATTTTTTTTTCAATATATGAAGTTTATTGTCAAATTGGTTTCCATACAACACCCCAGTGCTCATCCCAAAAGGTGCCCTCCTCAATACCCATCACCCACCCTCCCCCCCTCCCACCCCCCATCAACCCTCAGTTTGTTCTCAATTTTTAAGAGTCTCCTATGCTTTGGCTCTCTTCCACTCTAACCTCTTTTTTTTTCCTTCCCCTCCCCCATGGGTTTCTGTTAAGTTTCTCAGGATCCACAGAAGAGTGAAACCATATGTTATCTGTCTTTCTTTGTATGGCTTATTTCACTTAGCATCACACTCTCCAGTTCCATCCACGTTGCTACAAAGGGCCATATTTCATTCTTTCTCATTGCCACGTAGTACTCCATTGTGTATATAAACCACAATTTCTTTATCCATTCATCAGTTTATGGACATTTAGGCTCTTTCCATAATTTGGCTATTGTTGAGAGTGCTGGTATAAACATGGGGGTACAAGTGCCCCTATGCATCAGAACTCCTGTATCCCTTGGGTAAATTCCTAGCAGTGCTATTGCTGGGTCATAGGGTAGGTCATTTTTGATTTTTTGAGGAACCTCCACACTGTTCTCCAGAGCGGCTGCACCAGTTTGCATTCCCACCAACAGTGCAAGAGGGTTCCCGTTTCTCCACATCCTCTCTAGCATCTATAGTCTCCTGATTTGTTCATTTTGGCCACTCTGACTGGCGTGAGGTGATATCTGAGTGTGGTTTTGATTTGTATTTCCCTGATGAGGAGCAACATTGAGCATCTTTTCATGTGCCTGTTGGCCATCCGGATGTCTTCTTTAGAGACGTGTCTATTCATGTTTTCTGCCCATTTCTTCACTGGGTTATTTGTTTTTCGGGTGTGGAGTTTGGTGAGCTCTTTATAGATTTTGGATACTAGCCCTTTGTCTGATATGTCATTTGCAAATATCTTTTCCCATTCTGTTGGTTGCCTTTTAGTTTTGTTGGTTGTTTCCTTTGCTGTGCAGAAGCTTTTTATCTTCATAAGGTCCCAGTAGTCCATTTTTGCTTTTAATTCCCTTTCAGGCAAGAACTTTAAATACAATTATTATAACTATGCTCAGTGAGATAAAAAAATAAAATAAAATACACACTTGCAAGAAATAAAAGATAGGAATTCTCAGCCTAGAAATAGGAAACATGAAAAGAAACAAAATAGAAATATTAGAATCAAACAATACCAGATCTAAAATATGAATTTTTCAGGGGGGATTCAGTAACTGTGATGACAAAAGAATCTATGTGAACCTGAAAACAGATGAATAGTAGTCAACCAGCTTGAAGTGAAGGACTGTGAAAAAATATAACCTGGGCCTCAGAGAGCTGTGGGTAATTTCAAAAGATATTATATATAGGTAATTACAGTCACAGAAAGAAAGGAGCAAGGATGAGGCAGAAAGTTTTTGAAAAAATAATGACCTTAAAGTTCCCCTAAATGGTAAAAGACATACATTTAGAGATTCCAAAAGATCAGCAAACCCCTCAAAAAGACAAATTTGAAAATAATCATACCTAGGCACATCATCATGGTCAACTTGCTGAAAGCCAAAGATATGGAGAAACTGGAAAGTATTCACAAAATAAGAACACTTTACATACAGGATAATAATGATCTAAATAATGGTGGATATGACATCGGAAACCATTAAGGACCAACAACAGAAGAAAAACATATTTGAAGTCTAGAAAGAAAAAAAACAATGGTTAACCAATAATTCTGTATTGGGTAAAAATGGAAGAGTTTTTTTTTAAAAGAACATTTTCAAATAAAATAAAACTATGGAAAATGCAAATAAGATTATTTAGGCTCAAACAGAATTCATATCAGAGGAAAACTCAAATCTTTGGGAATGAATAAGGTTTAAATGAGTAAAGATCAAAAATAGTAAATATAGAAATATAAAAATAACAATTTTCTCATAATTTCCTCAATACATAACGTTAATATAGAAAAATCAACTCCATTTTACATACTTGCAGCAAACACATGGAAAATGAAATTTTAAAAATTCATTTTGCATTCACCCATAAATCATAAATTTCCTAAATAAAAACTTAACAAAATATGTGTATGAGATTTACACCATAAACTACGGAGAATGAGAGAAATTAATAAAAATTTAAATAAATGAAGGGATATTATACATTTATAAATTGGAATTTATTAAGATGTAAAATCTCTCCAAAGTCATCTATAAATTCAATTAGATGTCAAAAAAAGTCTAGAAATTTTCTTTTACAGATATTTGCCAGTTGATTTTAAAATGTATGTAGATCTTGTATTAGTAGGTACCTTTGTTAGAATTAATAAATATTGATACATCAAATAAATAAATAAATAAATAAATAAAATCTATATAGAAATGCAAATGACCTAGAATAGTGAAAGCAATGTTAAACAAAAGAAAACCTGGAAGACCGACACTATGAGACCTTCGAAATTACAATAACACTGTAATAATCAAAACAATGTAGTATTGGCTTGAGGACAGATATATAGATCAATAGAACAGAACAGAGTATCCAGAAATAGATTCAAACATATATGATGAATTATTTTTCCTTTTTTTTTATGTTTTTATTTTATTTTTGTAGAGAGATAGTGGGGGAGGGGCAGAGAGAGAGAGAGAGAGAGAGAGAGAATCTGAAGCAGGCTCCAGGTTCTGAACTGTCAGCACAGAGCCCAATGTGGGGCTTGAACTCATGGACTATGAGATCATGACCTGAGCTGAAGTCGGATGCCCAACCGACTGAGCTACCCAGGCACCCCATATGATGAATTCATTTTTAACAAAGGTGGCAAACCAATTCAATGGGGGAAAATGTATTTTCCAAAAATGGCACTGAACAGCTTAATATTCGTTTGAAAAACTGAAATACAAATAATTTCAACCTTAACTCACAAAAGTTAACCCAAATGGGTTACAGACCTAAATATAAATGCTAAAACTCATAAAACACCTATATTAAACAACCCCCCCCCCCCATAATCTTGGAGATTTAAAGGCAGGCAAGCACATCTTAAACAAACATGTATGCATAATTATAGGGGATATATATATATATATAATCAAAGACTACATATAGAATATATATGTCAAAGAACTTTTATTTAGACAATACAAACAACTCTTACAATTCACAGAAGACAATCCATTTTTTTAATATTCAAAAGATCTGAATAGGTAATTTACAAAAGAAGATATATTACTAGTCAATAAATACACAGAAAGATACTCAACATCATTAGTCATCAGAAAAAATGCAAATTAAAACACAACGAGTATATGTACCACCGGTTAGAAGGTGGAGAAGGGACAGTAAAATATCCTCCAGTCTGAGAAGACACTTTGAGACTGAAAAACAAAGCAAGCCACTCCATATATCATTTACACAGACTTTTATTCAGGGCAATTTACTGACAGTGAGATCAGGCAGGCATCTGGGTGCTATGCGGCCTTCTTTGCCCCCATCCAGACCTTAATTAACAGCTTTTATAGAGCAAGAAGCATTGTGGTGAGGTCACAGTGTGCCAGAAGATCAGAGGATCTCTACTAGTTACCTAAAGTGGCACCATCTGTGTGCCAGTCATCTCTACTAGTTATCAAAGTGGCACCTTCAGAACAAGCTTCTCTGAATTCTGGGTCAGTGCAAACATTTATCTCCATGTGGCCTGGAACATGCAGCCCAGAGAGAAGTGGCTGTGTCAATATGAACAAGATGGAGTCAGTGTTGTCAGCACTCATACACCACCCATAAAAATAGCTAAAATTAAAAAGACTCACAATACCAACTGTTGGCCAGGATGTGGAGCGACTGACAATCTCATAAATTTCTGATGGAAATGTAAAATGATGCAACTGACAAAAACAGTCTGTCAGCTTCCTATAAAGTTAATAATATGCTGGCCCTATGACTCAACCATTTCACTCCCAGATAGTTACATAAGGCAATAAAATCCAATGTCCATGCAAAGATGTATACATAAGCACTCATAATATCTTCATTTTCAATACCCCAAAATTGAAATAGCCCAAATATTTATCTTTAGGAGAATCAATAAAGTAAAAAGCAAGTGTCATCCATTCAATTGAATAGTACTCAACAATAGGAAGGAATAAACTATTGATACATACAACAGTACAGATGAATCTCAAAATAATATTGCTGAAATATGCCAGACCCAAAAGATAATATGATGATTCCCTTTACAAAAATGCAACCTAATCCATGGGGACAAAAATCAAGTAAGTAGCTGCTTGTAGCAGAGGGCTGAGGGAAGGACTGACAGCAAAGGTACAGGAAGGATTTTTTAGGGATGATGAAAATGTTATATATCTTGATGATGACAGCAATTTTATGACTGTATACAGCTATCAATACCCATTGATTATACACTTTAAATGAATGTGATTTCTTGTATGGACATTTTTTCCTCAAGAAAGTTGATATGAAAAATATATTTATAGGTACTACCAATTTTTGCTTTGTTTTGCTACCACAGAGTCTATGAGTAATCATTTCTATTCCTGGTAATGGTAGCCTAGACTAGTGACTATCAACCATTCTTCCAAGAATAGCTAGAAAACATGAAAATAATGTTTCAAAAGGTCTACTTGAAGGTATAACTGTTATCTCCTAAGTCATTAGACTTGCAGGACCAATATGTTAGAAAGGAGAGAAGCCCAAAAAGTTTGGGCACAACATTCAGCACACCAACTTTTTTCTTATGTAATTTGTTGATATGAAGCTCCTCTTGGAGGCTGAGGCAGTCTAATGGGGTTCACCAGGTTACATACATACATACATGCATAATCAAACCACCAGATAGGTCTTTAGTAACCACTCTTGGTTTGCTTATTTGGCAAGACAATTAACATGTACAGAGACAGCAAAAATGACAGTATTAATAAAGATACAATAATTCTACTTGGAGAGAAAACCACATATAATAGATGATATTGATGCTAAGCTTTGAATAGGAGTTGTATTTTTCTCCCTGGAGTTGTGGAGATGATTTCTCTCTCTCTCTCTTTTTAAATTTATTTATTTATTTTGAGAGAGAGACAGAGAGCAGAAGTCAGGAAAGGGCAGAGAGAGAGGGGAGAGAGGATCCCAAGCAGGCTCCATGCTGTCAACACAGGGCTTGATCTCATGTTTTCTGAGATCATGACCTGAGCAGAAATCAAGAGTTGGACACTTAACCGATTGAGCCACCTAGGCGCCCTAGAAATGGTATCTCTAAGACATAACAACTAAGTCCTTCATAAAATTCCTCAGAGAGCTTCCTTCTCTCATAACAGCACACAGCAGGAGGACAGACAACAGGTAGGTTCAGGAGGATACTGAGGAAGTCTCAGCCTTTTTTCAGAAAAAACAATGAATCTCTAATTGATTGGTTTCTTTACCATAGTCAATCTACACTCTTCCAGAAGCAGAGTAAGTCCTAGAGACTGCCATTTTCAGTATGTAATAGCTATTCAGTATGTAATTTTAAATACCAAGACAATGAGCATCCCTCTTTCAGAAACTCTTTATACTTAATCTATAGTATACTGCTTTGATACATTTCAAATTGTTTTTTTTTTCAACGTTTATTTATTTATTTTTTTGGGACAGAGAGAGACGGAGCATGAACGGGGGAGGGGCAGAGAGAGAGGGAGACACAGAATCGGAAACAGGCTCCAGGCTCTGAGCCATCAGCCCAGAGCCTGACACGGGGCTCGAACTCACGGAACGCGAGATCGTGACCTGGCTGAAGTCCGACGCTTAACCGACTGTGCCACCTAGGCGCCCCTCAAATTGTTTTTAACTTAAGTTGTTTTGATCCACTTGTTTATGACAAAGATAAAAAATTGTTTTTAGAAATAAAGTTGTTCTGATATAAGAATAAAGTAAGCTGTGTCACCATGTCATCTGTTCTCACTGATAAGAACTCAGTATCTCAGCTGCTGAGGGTTCCCACTGGGGGTCTGTCAATAAAAACATATGAAGAAGCCACCAATTACAGCCTAAAAGACATTTAGACTATAAATACTGATAGCTTGTGAATACCATCCAAGAGTCAGTCTGGGCAAGGCTCCACTTTGTTGATCTAAATAGCTCTCTGAAAACCTTGAGACAATTAATGCCTGCCACAGTAAAGGCAACCCTTTTACCTACAGTGGCAAAAACCATGCAGTGGTCCTGCAAAGATCATCTTGTCCCTCAACATAGGCATCGTTGTACCCTAGCAACATGCTGTAGCAACAAGGGACTTTTACCTTTGTGCTGGCAGCTAGACCTCAGCTCTTGGTTGGCTAAGTTGTCTCTTGTACCAAGTCCTACAAGGATACACCTCAACAAAATTTGGACTTTAGTCCTTTCACCTCCCCTTGCCTGGAACAGTATACTATGCATAATCTATCATTGATTTGGAGTATTTTGTTTCCTCATTGGTTTATTAAGAGACATTATCATGTATGCTATTGGCTTGTGAAACTCCCATAGTGAACCAGTGTTAAATAAACTATTGGCAAAGACAATCTGAGTCTCTGAGCATCAAACTGCCTTCCCAAAACAAACAAAAACATCATTCTTCAGAATGACCTAATTTTCAGGTAAATATTGAGCAGGAAAAAAGTCACTAGCTGGCTTTTTCCAACCTCAATGCTGAGCTTGCAGGTCAAAAAAATGAGGTTTTGTTCTTGTTCTGCTTCAGGTATGATCTTGACCAGTTATTTCACCTCTCTGAGCTTCAGATTCTGACAAAGTCATCAGACTAGCATATCATGCCATGAATGGAATGCCTACAATGTCACAAGTAATCTTTTTTTTTTTTTTAATTTTTTTTCAACATTTATTTATTTTTGGGACAGAGAGAGACAGAGCATGAACCGGGGAGGGGCAGAGAGAGAGGGAGACACAGAATCGGAAACAGGCTCCAGGCTCTGAGCCATCAGCCCAGAGCCTGATGCGGGGCTCGAACTCCCGGACCGCGAGATCGTGACCTGGCTGAAGTCGGACGCTAAGTAATCTTGATTACAATGCCAATCAATCTGTTTGCTCTATACCATGATGAATGCAATAAAAAAAAAAACAAAAAAAACAAAAAAAAAAAACAAAACTACATTCTGCCTACTGTGTGAAAAGTTCCATCCTAAGCATGCTATTAAGGAGTTACCCAGAAACATTGCCTATATCATGATAGTTCCTGCGAATCTTAAAATACTGCTGAAGGTTTTCTGTATTAAACATTGGGAACATGTCCAAAGGGAACAGTTTCTCATTACTTTTCTTCTCAAACTTCATCATTAACCTAGCTCTTTCCTTCCCTGGATATAAAAGCAGCAGAGGCAAAAGGGCCACATTTATGGTACGGTGATGAGTTTTACAGAATCATTTTTTTTTTAATTTTTAAAACGTTTAATTTGGAAGGCAAGAGAGGCATGTGATTAAAACAAATTACAACCAATAACAATTATCTACAGGAAAAAACATTCTCCTGGTACTTCCGGTATTGTACATCTCTTGCAAAACCAATTCCAAGTTCCTTTGCATTCACTTGTTATCTATAGATTTTCTGCTGTTAATATCCTCCTACAACAGGGAAGCTTTCCTGAATCCCTTGAATCCCTTGGCAAAGATCAATTTTGTGATATCAATCTTGAGCCATAGGTTACAGTTTGTTCTAATTTCAAGTTTCCAGAATTTTGAGGCATTTCATTAAAAATTTCTAAGTGACAGTCACAAGTACATGTAAACATACACATCCATACAAACATATCCACCAACCACAGATATATCCTTTAGAGTAAGGTAAGAGGTGGTGATTGTCATCTCTTCTGTGTGTCTGTGTTTTCAATTCTTTACATTTTAACCCAATAGATGATTTCCTTCTTAGTTGCCTCCCGTAAGACATCAACTGCAAATCCTCATTTAAAAGTTGTGGGAGGAAAATGAAAAGAGGTAATTTCTTTCATTAACTCCTTTGCGGGGGGTGGAAAATTGATCCAATGAGAAATAAGGAGCTATCAGTCTGATTGGAGCTTCCTTAGGGGAGATTTTTCTGTCAGATAAAGAAAAGCCCCTGCTTAATTGGCTTGGCCTGCTCATCCTGTCTTGAATACAGGTATGTAAGGTTTTGCTTCCTGAAGCTGATGTAGCCATTAGGCAATAAACTTAAAAAAAAAAAAAAAAAGTCAACATTCTTAGTATGGCAAAATAGAAAAATCAGTAAAGGTCCAGGCAGTTGCTATCATCGAAGGTAATCCAATCTGGAACCAACTACTTGAAGCTATTTTGTTATATGAAGTTAACAATATATGAATAACAAAGTTGTGACAGCTTATTAGGTTAAGCTATAATATCTCAGGTAGTCTGACACCTACAGTCTAAATGCATTCTAGACAAACCCTAGACAAAACATTATTAACCCATTATATGATCTGATGTCTGAAGAGCATTTAGACCTATGCCTGGCATACAGTAAGGGCTATATGATTTTTTCTTGTTTTTAAAAAAATTTTTTCTTAATGTTTATTTATTTACTTTTGAAAGAGAGAGAGAACAAGCAGGGGAAGGACACAGAGAGAGTGGGAAACATGGAATCCGAAGCAGGCTCCAGGCTCTGAGCTGTCAGCGCACAGCCTGATGCATGGCTTGAACTCACAAACCAAGAGATCATAACCAGAGCCTGAGTTGGAAGCTTAACTGACTGAGCCACCCAGGCGCCCCTCTTCGTTGTTGTTTTATTACCTGAGATGAAAATACTTATATCCACTCAACCTCTTCATTTGGATATCTAAGCATCTCAAATTTAGTATATACAAACTCAAATTCCTGATTTTCTAACTCCAACCTTACTTCTCCCTGTTTCCCTCACCATTAGCACTGTGGCTTATGCCAAAAACCTGAGACATTTTCTATTACTCCTTTCTCTGAATCCTTACATTCAACAAATCAATATACAATTGTTGGAACTACCCTAAAAATCCATCCAAATCTGATTATTCTCCATTATCTCAACTGCTATCACCCTCATTCACGCCTCTACTATATCTATCCTGACCCCTGCGCTATTATACCTACTTTCACTTTTTTGTACTAAATTGCATGTTCCACAAAGGAGCTAGAATGATCCACTGAAAACAAATCAGATCATATCAGATCATCCCTATTCAGATTCCAATGCCATTTTCACTGCTTTTAGAATATAATTCAAGCACCTCCCATAATCTGAGGGACTATGCAATCAGGCAGCTGCCCATGTCTTTAACTTTCTCTCCTTCCATGTTTTTTCTCTCTCTTTCATCTGACTTCAGAGACATGACACTGATTGGTATTCCTTGAAGACAATTCTTCCCTGACTCAGGGCCTTTGCACTTGTCTCCTCACCCTGACGTGCCCTTTACCCACACCATGGTATGGCTTGCTGCTTCATTTCATTTGGTAATCTGCCAAAATATCATTTCAACAGATGCTGTCCCTCAATGGCCCTATTTAAAATAAGATGGTAGAAGCAGGAAGTAGTAGACTTGGGTTAAAGTACCACAAAATCTTGAGATTTGGTTAGTATTTCTTTTTCAGTGAAGAAAGGATTTTACTCTTTTCAATAAATTCACCACCCCCTGAATGTTATGTAACTTAATCAATTTAACCTCTTCCCACTAATGGGACAAAAAATGTCACCTGTTTTTTGCAGATACAAAAGAATGGCAGCAAAGACCACATCTGTGCTTGTACTTTCGGTGAGAATGTTCATAGGATAAGTTCCTGGCAGTGCAAGTATTTGGTCAAGGGCAAATGTATTCGTTTTATTTGTTTCATTTATTGAGGTAAGGGCAAATGTCTTTAATTTTAACAGCTATGCCAACTTGCTCTCCAAAGAGGATGTGCCAATGGATGATCCCATGAGCAAAGGACAAAACTCACATACTCATCATCACTGTTATCAAGCTTTTTAGTCTGACAATCTGACAGGTGAAAATGGACTTTCATTGTTATTCTTAACTGTATTTCTTTGACTGAGGCTGAACACTTTTTTTTTTCATATTTGCCATATGATTTTCTTTTTTTCTTCCTGTTTTTTTTTTGTAAGTAATCTACTGGTCAAATTTTCCAAGTCCAAATCTTAGCTTTTCTTCATCCTAGCTATGTGACCTTGGGTCATTTACTTAAATTTGTTGTGCTTCCATCTTCTCTGTTAAAATGGGAATGATAGCACACACTGTGCTGAAGAGCTATTGTGAGAACTTCACTGATTAATAGATGCAAGGTGCTTAGGACAGCGGGGGGCACCTGTACAAGAAGTATTCTTCAAACAGTAGCTCATATTATCCATATCCACTGCCCACTTTCCTGTTGCATTATCTTTTTCTTATGGATTCATATATTCAGGAAAGTAGCCTGTTGGCTGCCATTTATGCTGCTTTCTTGTCTTTCATTATTTGACTTAAAAAAGAAAAGTATTACATTCCCTGCAGAAATGTTAAATGGTGTTTGTTATGATTACAAACATTTGAATTCCAAGATAATGAAAACAAATCATGTCTTTTTTCTTCTTTAGAAATCAGAGCCCCCTGGGGCACCTGGATGGCTCAATTGCTTAACAATCAGAACACTGAAAGTTCTGAAAGTGCAGCAGGGAGCCAAAAGAAAGTCTCTTGCACCTCTGGAAATGGGCAGCCAGTTCCTCCTGCAGGGACTGTAGGACCTCAGTGTCTGCCCTGAGGACCTAGGCCTGCTTGTTGGTTCAGAGCAGAGGTTCAAGGGTGTGGTAGGATCCCAGCCAACCTGGGGGAGGGCCACTGTGGGTTTGTTTGGTGTGCTGGTGCATCATTGAACACTGCAGAGATGGGGCAAGCGCTGGGACAGGAAAAGGACAGCTGGGAAAGGATGTGAGGATTAATTTGTTTTAAGATTCTGCCCAGAATGTCCTAAGGGGATCTCTGTGAGGCCAGCAGAGACATGAGCTGGGGTGGCAGACTGAGTTTACATGACCCTCTGTGCTGTGCACTAGTGCAGGCAGGAATGGAATCCTTGGCTTGTTGGTGTTGATGGGAAGCTTGTCATGAAGCCCTCCAGAGGGTGTTTTTGTGCACAGCCTGGCACGGCAGCATGGGCTCCTGGTGCTGGCCTGGGTAAGCCGATCTGCCTGTGCCTAGCAGATAAAAGCAGCTGGCTGGCCAGAGGTCAGCGAGTTTGGTCCCTCGCACCCTCCGCTAGGTCCAGCCCAGTCCAGCCTGCCTGTGCATCCACTTAAGCTCATGGGTCTTCAGCTCGTGCTCTGCTGCCTTCCCCGGGTTGCAGAACCTTAGCTCCATGTCCCCACTGCCTTCAGCAGCAGCAGCAGCAGCAGCACCTGTAGCAGCAGACCCTGTGGAGTCCAGATTTGACTGCTATTATTGAGAAAAATCACTGAAGACTTTTGCATCTCACTTTTCTCATCAGTCAAGTGGGGAAAAATAATGCATGATCATAGGGTGTGGCAAAATTTTGAGGACATGTCTGCATGAAAATGGCTCATTAACTGCATAACACTAAAGATGTAAGATTCCATTTTATGAGGGACTGTAAATAATTGAGAGCAGTATTTGACAGTGCATCATGGCAAAACCATATATACACCTATACTGGTATGATACTTTGGATTTTGTAATTTTGCAAATGGATATACAGTGATCCTCAAAATCATTCTATAGTAATATAAAAGATATAAATATATAAAAATAAATGTATATATATTTATATACATAAATATGTATTTTTAAGATATATAAATATGATATATAAAGATATCTATTTATGTATATAAATATATACTTACATATAAAGATATAAATATATATTTATATAAATATATATTTATAAATATAAATTATTTTTATCTGAGAAAACTGAGGCCCTCAAGAGCCAAGTAACTTCCATTCACATCCTGCGAGTATTAGATGTTATACTTATTTCAACATTTTTACAACCAATAATTTAGTACATTTTGCATAACACCATACGACAGATTCAAATGCCAAAAGGGAAGATATAAATCTAAACAGTCTATCTAGTTAAGATCCATGCTGATGAATTATCCAGTAATTTCTAATGTGTTGATACAAATACTGAACCATTCCTGCTTACACAAAGAGAGAGATCTTTTTTCATTGCTACAGTTATAAAAGCAAAGAAATTGCAAAATACTTTTGAGAGATTTAACAATAAATACTCTGAGTGTCAGAGTTCCTCACCACAAATGAGAAGCTCTAAAAGACCACATTATTAACTTCCTCCATTGCCAACTGCCCAGCTGCATGACAAGACAACTTCACATATTTGTTAACTGGATGAAGCAAACTTGCTATGTTTTTCATTCCTCCTCACTAGCAACACAAACTGTGTTAAGCTTTCCAAGGAAAACCCCCCTTGACAAGATTTGTTCCTGACAAGCTGTCAAAGCAGTGTAGGGCTAAGGTTCCAAGGTGTAAATATAAATGAATATTGCCACTCTAAACACAATATGCTATCAGAAGATTTCTCCAGGTCATAAATCCTTAAGGTATATGCTTCAGAGATTTTTTAAAATACATTAGTATTCTAGACATGAGAAACATTGTGGGGCTGCTCAAACCTTATTAACAGTTGTCCAGGAAAAATAATACTTTAAGTACAATGGTTCTAGAATACCCTTTTCATGATCATGAATTCAAAGTTTAGTACATTATAATCAGAGAAATCAGCACACCATGCGAAGTTTTCAGCTCAAAGCTGTATGTCTTGGTTCATTGTTTAAATATTTATTGATTCCTACTATGTGCTAGGTTCTGTATCTGATAATGAGGAAAACACAGAGTGTTGTTTTCTTCTTTGTAGTGGTTATGGTCTAGTAGGAGTGATAAGACATTTATGTAAATAACCATAGCATAAAGATGAAGTAAATCATGTCTGTCAAATTTGGAAGAATGATGAATCGTGTCAAATTTTCTAGGTTTTAATCTGGAAGATAAAGATTATTTAATTATCCTCATTTTTGATATGAGGAAATCAGAACTCTGCATGAAAAAGTAACTTATCCTAGTTCACCTAATTAGTAACAGACCCAGGAGAAAAGTAAGTTCTCTAAGTTCCCTGTCTTTTGATACTTAAAGGAATCAATGTTCACAATGGCTAAGAATAACAGCCATGGCAAGGGAAACAAACACAAAATTAAACTACTGGGACTACACCAAAATAAAAAGCTTTTGCACAGCAAAGAAAACCATCAATAAAATGACAAGGCAACCTACTGAATGGGAGAATATATTTGTAAATTATATATCTGATAAGGGATTAATATCTAAAATACATAAAGAACTTCTACAACTCAACAAACACACAAAAACAAATAATCCAATTAAAAAGGTGGGGAGAGGTCCTGAATAGACATTTCTACAAAGAAGACATAAAATGGCCAACAGACATGAAAAGATGCTCAATGTCACTAATTGTCGCAGAAATGCAAATCAAAACCACAATAAGATATCATCTTATACCTGTCAGAATAGCTAAAACCAAAAAGGTAAGGAACAACAAATGTCAGCGAGGATGTAGAGAAAAAGGAACTCTGTGCACTGTTGGTGGGAATGCAAATTGGTACAGCCACTAAGGAAAACAGTATGGAAGTTCCTCAAAAAAATTAAAAATAGAATTACAATATGGTCCAGTAATTCCACTACTGCGTATTTATCCAAAGGAAATTAAAACATTAATTCAAAAAGATATATGAACCCCTATGTTTATTGCAGCATTATTTACAGTAGCCAAGATATGGAAGCAACCCAAGTTTTCATCCATAGATGAAAGGATAAGATGCAGTGCGCGTGTGTGTGTGTGTGTGTGTGATATTATATTCCATTATATTCATATATGTGTGAAAATATGTAAGTATATATATATATGTGTGTGTGTGTGTGTGTGTGTATATATATATATATATACAGGAATATTAATCAGAAATAAGAATGAGATCTTGCCATTTGCAACAACATGAATAAATCTAGAGGTTATAATGCTAAGTGAAATCAGTCAGAAAGACAAATACCATGTTATTTCACTCATATGTGGAATTTAAGAACAAAAACAAATGAACAAAGAAAAAATGAGACAAACAAACAAACAAAAACCCTTAACAGAGAACAAACAAGTGGTTGCCAGAGGGAAGGTGGGTAGGGCGATTAATGGAATAAATACAGAGGATTAACACTATACTTATCATAATGAATACTGAGTAATGCATGGAATTGTTGAATCATTACATTGTACACCTGAAACTAATGTAACATTGTGTGTTAATTATACTTCAATTAAAAAAATTACATATATATATATACACACACACACACACACACACACACACACACATACATACATATACATATATATAACAGCTTGGGGCTCAGAAGAATTGAACACCTGTATGTATTTAATGTCAGGGAGCTAACTAGTTGCCACGTTCACTGTTTAGAATTTTGGCCAGCCTCTCATGCTGCATCCAACTCTGACTGATCCAGGGAGAGCTCTTCGGTGAAACACACCAGAGCATTAGAAAAAGAGACAAGAACCAGTATCAGCTTTCAATAATCCTTAAAATATCTAACTCTGAAATTGTATCATGGCTCAGGATTCTGCCTCTTCTCAACTTTTAATACCAGTGCCTTGAACTACTGCCATTGTAAGACATAAATCCCAGTATCTTGACCAGTCTTCTCTTCAAGACCCAGGCTCATACTGTCTATGGGTATCCAATTTGTACCTCGGACACAAAACATTTAAAGCTGATTTAATTACTTCTCTTGCTTTGACATGCTTCTCCTGTTTTATTCACTCTCTCAGTGTAATTGAAATCCAAAATTCTAAAATAAATTGTAAATTGAGTTTCTTTATTAATAATTCATTTTCTATCCTTGTATCATCCTCTGTGAAAGATTCCCTGGCTCTTTTTTCTTCTAAGCTCTACCAATTCCTAGATTTGACAAGTTCCTTAAAGTCCCTGGGGGTCAGCATCTTCAGTTATAAAACAAGGAGGGTGATTTCACTTATTCTAATAAGATTGTTATGGTGGGATCATGACTTTTTCTGCTTATTTATCTTCAACTTACTTCCTAAGTTTTCTACAATAGGCATGTATTTACTGAAATTATAACCAAAAAGCTCACAAAATTAATGCAAAAAATACATCACGAGCACTTTTTTTATGTCACATTTGTGATTATTATTATGCAAAAATAATGTATGGCATTGTTCTAAATTCACAACAATAATCACTGATTATACAATAAAAAGCCCCTCCATCCATGGCAGAAATCATACGTTCAGCAAAATTCACTTCCCCTTTTCCCTGAACACACAACCAACTTACTATATTTTCAGCCTCACTGATAGGTACAGTCCCATGAGTTTCCTGGCCAATAAGGAAAAGTGTAAGGTGTTCCCTCCAGGCCTTCCCAGAAAAACGTCCCACCTGCAATTCTGCACGATCTTTGCCCTTCTTCCAACTGAATTTCAATATCAAGGAAAGCTTTAAAAGCCACAGGGAGAAGATGCTACAAAGTGGATCACCTTGAGTGACTGTATGAAGAGATGCCATCATTACAATTATTACAGAATCTCCATAGATGAATACATGCGCAAAAAATTGACCTCTGAGCATTGATACAATTTGGAGTCTATATACTAAAGAGTAAGCCAATTTTAAATACATTTGGCTTCTCAAATTAACTGCTTATAGTAATTACAATAGACTAGGTTTGTTTTGTCGTAAACAAAACCCCAAATCCACAATGGTTTAACACAGTAAAATTTTATTTCTTCCTGAAAACTCCTTGCCAGTCCTCATGACCCATGGTCAGCTGTCTTACATGTGACACAGCCATCCAGACAGCCATCCAAAGGTTGTGGCTACACCCCTGCAGCATAAGACCTCCATGAATACAGAGAGAGACTGGGGAGTTTGCTTTTCATTTCTGTCTGCTGCAAACCCACTGCCAGGCACATTTTATTTGCCTGAACTAGTTTCATGTCTTTAGGTAACTGCAAGAAGTTTGGAAAAGATAATCTTCCGTATGGCCAAGAGGGAAGAGAGAACTGAATGTAAGTGAATACCAGTCACGTCAACCACACAGCTGTTTTCTATTTCTTATGTATCTTACCAAAAAATTGGTACATGCCAGCATATTCATAGAATCTTAGAACAATGAGGGTCTACTCTAAACAGTGTTCTCAACTCTTGCTTATTTTATTTAACATATTTTGCAGAATAGGAAACATTTCTTTTTAACTGTACATTTATTTAATATGTTCCATATTGGTAGACAGTTATGTTTCCACATATTTTCTATTGTAAATAATATTGCAGTGAACATTCTTTGAGTACATAAAAAATATCTAGGGGATATATTCCTAGAAATTAAATAGCTAGGCTATATTTGAATTTTTAATTTTGATATGTATTTTTGTAATTATGAATATATATAAAACCTCCTTCCAATGAGTTTGCATCAATGTACATTCTTACCAACAGTTTACAAGAACAGCTGTTTTCCTCAAAATCTCTTCTTGTAGCCAACCACCCCTAACTGTGCCAATTCAGGATCTTACTTTAATTTTGGTAGAACTTGGAGTAAAGAAGTTTTTACTTCCTTTAGGGCTTGCTTAATTGAAAGGAAATCATGCTGGGGCTGCTAGGACCGTATCTTATTTAAAATAAGATGAATTGGGGTGCCTGGGTGGCTCAGTCACCTGGGTGTCTGACTTCGGCTCAGGTCATTGTCTCACAGACCATGAGATAGGGCCCCACGTCGGGCTCTGTGCTAACAGCTCAGAGCCTGGAGCCTGTTTGGGATTCTGTGTTTCCCTCTCTCTCTGCCCCTCCCCGGCTCATGCTCTATCTCTCTCTGTCTCAAAAATAAATAAAAACATAAAAATAAAATAAAATAAGATGAATGAATGAATGAAATCAAGCATAGATAAGGGAGGGGAGGGGGAGAGGGAGAGGGGGGAGAGAGAGAGAGAGAGAGAGAGAGAGAGAGAGAGAGAGAGAGAGAATATTCAGCATGCTGAGTGCTTAATCCTGTCCTAGATGTTTCATTTTTCTATAGCTTTTTCTTTTAACTTCCAAACTACCCTATTCTTCCCAGTGAGTTGTTTGTTTTTGTGTAAGTTAGTTTGAGCTAAGTTCCTGCCACATACACCTGAAAGGATACTATGCACACATGAAAACAACACACTTAACATCCTTCTCTGATACTTTGCATCCTGATAACCAGAAGGTCACTCAGCCTATTAGAGTACAAGTCTCATTAAATTTTATAAAGAAAGCAGGATTAGATCCACAAGTGCCTCCCAAATAATCAAAGGAAGAGTTCTGCAGAGCAAGGTATGATTTTAATATCATTTATTTGATTGCCATGTATTATTAAAAGTTGGTAATTCTTTGGGGATATAAATGATCATTTAAAATTTGATAAGCCAAAACCTAATAGCCTCTATCATGGCTGGGTAACTGCTTTAGAAGTTTGTTACTTGGTACTTTTTAAGATGAAAATAGAAGTCAACAGACTATCTTATGAGGTAAGCATTAGACTGAGAAGGAGTCTTGGACATTTAACCAACCTTTAAGGCTTTACTAATACAAGGTAACTAGTTGAGTAACATCGAGCAAATCGGTTGACTTCAGTTTCCTTATCTATAAAGCACCTCATTTACATTATTTCTAGAGTCTCTCTCAGTTCACAAATTGTAATTAATATTACTTTGGTAGTAAAGTTAATTTCAAAGTAGCAAGTCTATTGCTAATCCAATACAATGTATGTTATGACAGTAAACACATGCCTTTGATTTATTCCCCAATTTATATAAAAATAGAGATTTTAGAAATCTTCTATTTTATCTACTTACTTCATTTAAGTCAATGTTGTGTTTCTTAATAGGTCAATTAAAGCACTATATTATTTGACTCTTTTTTTAATGTTTATTTATTTATTTTGTGAGAGAGAGCACAAACAGGGGAGAGGCAGAAAGCAAGAGGGAGAGAGAGAATCCCAAGCAGTCTCCACACTATCAGCGCAGAGCCTGATGTAGGGGCTCAATCTCACACATGTGACATCATGACCTGAGGGGAAGTCAAATTGGATGATTAACCGACTGAGCCACCCAGGGGCCCTCACAGTTTAAAATCATAAATAAAATACTGTATTTTTGATGGATTGACTACTCTGTGATCAAATGACATCTATGCAAAAAATCCCATAATTCTATTAAAAATTTGCAATTATATGTTTACATTTTTTAAAAGAGCTCTAGTTTTAAATCTCTTATTTACATAATCTCACCATTTGCTAAATTTCATTTGAATACATAAGGTTAATTTTTTAGAAAGGAATTAAATTAAGTTTCATCTGGGATATAACTGCTTTCCCTTGATGTGGAGTTTTTAAGTTAGCATACCAAAATTCTGGAGTTCTTTTTTTTTTTTTCATCTATCCAAGTACCCATGAAATGAAGTGATGCTACAACAGAAACCACATTTTCCAAATACAGTGAGAATAACAGTTCCAATTATCTAGTTACTAGCCACATTAATGCATTTCTACTAAAAAAAAAATTGAGTATTTATGGTATGCAAGACCATGTGTTAGATATTACATAAGATAAAATGATGAAACAGAGGCAAGGTTGTTCTCAGGTTAAGGCACTGCCTAGTATAAAGGCAGTGTATAAAGGTTGTTCTCAGGTTAAGGCACTCACTGCCTAGTGGATAAAACACATACAAAGAGATTAATTCAATCATTGCATATTTATTGAGCATCTGTTGTCTCTAGTCACCATTTTCTTTTTTCTTTTCTTTATTCTTTTCTTTTTTTTTTAATTTTTATTTTATTTTTGAGAGAGAGAGAGAGAGAGAGCATGTGAGTGGGAGAGGGGCAGAGAGAGAGGGAGATACAGAATCCCAAGGAGGCTCTAGGCTCTGAGCTGTCAGCACAGAGCCCAATGTGGGGTTCAAACTCATGAACTGTGAGATCATGACCTGAGTGGAAGTCAGATGCTTAACTGGCTGAGCCACCCAGGTGCCCCTCTAGTTACCATTTTAAAGTGCTGTGAATACAGTAGTAAAAGTTGTAGGCAAGGTGTCAGCAGAGAAGGAACATATATTTCAATGAAGGAGACATACAATAACTTCAAAAGATAGTGCTAGAAAGAAAAAAATATGATAAGAATAGACACTGATTGGGAGAGGTTACTCTACTTTGGTGAGAGAAGATCTCT
This sequence comes from Puma concolor, assembly GCF_028749965.1. Taxonomy (NCBI): domain Eukaryota; kingdom Metazoa; phylum Chordata; class Mammalia; order Carnivora; family Felidae; genus Puma; species Puma concolor. The sequence goes on along the minus strand of NC_141675.1, from coordinate 82,893,580 downwards.
TTGCAGTGGTGGAATGTAAGCTAAAACTTTGATGACAAGAAAGAAACAACCACAGGCGCCTGGGTGGCTCAGTCGGTAGAGCATATGACTTCGGCTCAGGTCATGATCTCACAGTCTGTGAGTTCGAGCCCTGCGCTGGGCTCTGTGCTGACAGCTCACAGACTGGAGCCTGCCTTGAATTCTGTGTCTCCCTCTCTCTCTGCCCCTCCCCTGCTCATGCTCTGTCTCTCTCTGTCTCAAAAATAAATAAAAATATTAATTTTCTTTTAAAAAAGAAAGAAACAACCAGAAAGATCTGAAGAGAGTATTCCAGGAAGAGTAAATGATTGTGCAAGGCCTTTTGTATTATTAACAGAAGAATGTGCCAAGGTGCCCTAGGACATGGGGCTATGGAATTTAGAGTTGGAAGAACGTTATGTGGAAGTGGAGATAGGGTATTCCTGAAAAAATTCAAATGAGCCTCAAGATTCAGTAGGTTTTCATCAAATGGACATGTATGTCAAGGTCAAGGAATATAGCCCAGGTTCTAGAGATCTGCTGTGTAACACAGAGCCTGTAGTTAACAATACGGTGTTGTGCAGTTTAAAAATCAGGAAGGCATATCTCATGATCTCACGCTAAGAGGTCTTAACACACACACACACACACACACACACACACACACAAGTACACAAGCACACACATGGCAAAAAAATGTAAGAAATCTTTTGGAGGTAATGAGTATGTTTATTACCTTGATTGTGGTAGTGGCATCACAGGGGTATGCATATATCTAAACTCATCAAAATGATATACTAAATATCTAAATTTTTGTTTAAGTATACCTCAGTAAAGCTGAAAAAAAGCGTAAATTAAACATCTCTAATACACAATCATGATCTTACGCTACGTCATGTAGTTAGGTTTCATACTAACCAAAACAAAATGGAAGAGTAACATCAGGAGGTCTTAGTGGACTTTTTCCCAAAGTATCATAAAAGAACACATGGTCACTTTTTTTCAGAGTTTTAGTGCAAACAGTTCTCTTTAATATCAAGATAATAATTTTAGATAAGAAATCTAATTTTCATTCTTAAAACTTGTAATTATATCTCTCTTTCTTTTGCCCTGTGAAAATGATTCCTAATAATCATTTAGAAAATCATACTATCTCTCAGAATGTTCTAGGGAATAACTGGAATTGTTTGAAAATTAGTCATGAAAACATCTGTATAATCAAGAGCAAAAAAGACCCTGAAGATCACCTAGTTCAAAACCCTCATTTTACATATGAAGAAGAGGTCCAGAGAGGTAGATCTTGCCCAAGACTACAAAAGTAACTGCAAAAATAGCCAAGAGTTAAACACTTTCCTCATGATTCCCAATACAAAGCTTTTGTACCTTTCCTCCATCTCTATGCATGGGGTGCCAAATCAGACTTTCTTACTTTTGGTCTGTCTGAGAAACAAAGATATATCCTCATTACCTGAAACTCTGAAATAATCTGTGAGAAGCCAGGAAAATACAATATGATAAGATATAAGATGTAGTTTGTTAAAAGGAAAATTTAAAGCATCCAAATAAATGAATTATTTCATAGTTTGCAGTTAGAGATGATTCAAGTTCACTTGTTTAAATATTATCACACCCATTCACTTGTATCCAGATCTGCTGAGAAAAAGGGTCAGAGAAAAAAGTGGAACTTAAAAGATGTGGCGCCACATAGATAGTAATCTATTTAAAACATCATACTGTCCTATAGTTCACTCAGCATTTTTGAAATTTAGATTTAATTCTGCCTAAAAATACAACATAAAATTGTACAAATGCAACTTCTGAATATTTTGTGAAAAAATCCAAAAATCAGTAAGAGTTCAAGGGGAGCTACAAGACCATTTTGTCTCTCTCTACTTTGACTATGATGATTGAAAAAACATATTTTAATTAATTTTTAAAATATCAGGATATTTACATGAAAGCACAGCAGATGTTCTCAAAGGAATGATTAATCAGCTTCTATTTTAAAAAATCTATACCTCCTTGGGGCACCTGAGTGGTTCAGTCAGTTGACCTCCTGGCTCTTGATTTTGACTCTGGTCATGATTGCAGAGTCATGGGATTGAGCCCTGCATTAGGTTCTGTGCTGAGTGTGGAGCATGCTTAAGATTTTCTCTCTCTCCCTCTGCCCTTCCCAGCTTGCACATGCACACTCTCTCTCTCTAAAAATAAGAAAAAAATAAATAAATCTATATCTCTTTTAAAGCTGTTAACATTGTGAAACTTGTACATGACTGCCTAATCTTCATTTCACTGGATGTAAATAGAGGGCAAAAAATATATTTTATTTATTCAGCTTATAAATTGTCTCACAAACTGTGGTTTGTGTATGAGTCATCTCATTCATCACCTAACAATCTTTTGGATAGAATGCCTAATCCCAACAATGGCAACACCATAAGAATTCAATTTAATGAGAATGCTGTTGTTGGGTGATGAAAAGTAAAGCCAGAACAACAAAAACTTGACCAGGTCCTAAGAATGCATTAATTTCCTTTGAATGCTGGCTGATTGATTTTTAAGTGTTGCCCTAGATGTCTCCTTTTATTCTACTAATCTGATTTTCCATTGCTCTTTCCTCCCTACATTGGATTCTTTTCTCTTGTAAGCATCATCATAGCAACTTTCAAAAGCAGAAGTACTTTCTAGTGAGTTGGGCTGGACTGAGGTTGGTGCTGGTGCTTCAAAATATGGTTCAAAATATGATAACAAAAGACACGAGAAGAGGTGGCTTAGTGAAGTAGAATAACACCATGGGAGGACAGAATAACAGTCCAACCAGCAACTGTCTGAATATGAAACAGACAATTAAATTTTCTAAAGCTGGCAGTGTTGTAAAATTAGAACCCTGGACTCACCCATTCGCTTCCAACATTGTTTTGATCTTATGATCATGAGCTTTTAGAATTAGAGTGTTAAAGTAATTTACAGATATCTGAGAACCATGGATTTCTAAGTATTCCATAAACGTCCTGAATTGGATGAAAAGTCTTTATGTGTTTATTTCCACAGAGTGGCTCGTTAGAAGCTTCTGCCCCACCCCCCACAGACAAATTTACAAAATCACTCCTAATCTTTCAAGAGTTGGGCAATTAAGGTACACATATGAAAAATGACTCCTCCAATTCATGTGTTCAGCATGGAGGCCTCAGGAGATTCTTACATTTTTCCAAGAAAATGTAGACGTTAAGTGTTTCCTCAGTGCCTCCTTTGCCTTCCCTTTAACCTCCCCTTTTTATCAGATCAATTACAAGTTCTCTCTTGTGATTTACAAACATGTTTTGAATTTTTGACCTTAATTATTTTTGCCTCAGAAGCACTGATCAGGTAGAAGAGAAAAAGAGAAAGAAATTAGGGACGAAGCTTATATCTTTTTTCTAAAGAAAGTAATGTTTGTTGGGGAGGTAACAATTAATATACCTTTCAAATATAGTACTCCTTATTGAGAGAAAAAATAAGTAGTTAACACACTGCGCCCAAAATGAAATAAAATTTTCAAAAATCAAAATATTTATGATGCTTTCTCAATTGTTTGTTTTTAAAGAAAGGAGACAGTATGCTTGGCTCTCCCAGTCAGATGGCGATGTCTCACACACTGTCCTTGCTAAGTTTAATAAATCTGACACTCGTCCTGCTGAGCTGACGTAATCCACATCTCACCTCACTTCAATTTGTCTGAATTTTTTATCACAAATGCCATATATCCTGATGTTTTTATTCATAAATAAGAAAAACATTTTGGATGCCACCTTCAGCTTCCTTCCAAAATGCCAAGAAGATGACACATTTTAATTCAACAGCCAACCCTTCTGTGTTTTAATCATTTCAAGTACATTCTGATATTTTATATATTTTAAGTTTCTAATAGCTTTCTATCCTTTAAAAAGCGTGTTATTTTTCTTCCTGTAATCAAATTGCCTGTCTTTCACTACGGTAGAAGTTGTTACTCATCCTCTTATAAAGCAAGGAAGTTCAAAGCCAGGAGAGCCAGGGTAGCACTTTGATCACACCACTCTGACATCTGAGATGATTACCACAAATTGTGGCTTTAAAAGATCCAGATACCTGAGGTAAAATGTTGGGGAAAAGTCCACGAACAACTATTCTGTTTAGGCCACAAGTTTTTTTTCTAAACTTTGTCCTTAAACTTTGAGATAGATATAGGATTTTGACATTCTGTGAGTTTCTGATTGGGAGATTAGTTTGCTATTGGGAGAAAGATGTCTTCATAAATCTCTTCCAGAAGAACATGGCCATTTCAACTGTCAGAACTAGAAATTGTGTGATGTAATTGTAGGAATACATGTTCAACCAGCTTTTCCTTGTATGACCATAAGTAAATCACGTCACCTTTCTCATGCTCATCTGTTTTTTTGCTTATAGAGAGGACATTAAATTATATCTTTTGTTCTTGCATGGGAGGGATAGCATGAAAGAAACAGCATGCTACAGTACTGCAAGTGATGGCTAAAAAAGGAGAATGTAATAATAGAGACAGAAGTAAAAACAAGTCAAACCTAAACAGCCTCCAAAAAAGTGCTAAAATGTGGCCAATGGTGTAGGTTTCAACTGACTATAATGTATACCATTCTTATCTTTAAAATGAGACAGATCTAGGTCTTTAATTGATGTGGCTGCATTGTTGTAAGAGTCTCCACTCCTAGCTTACAAAACTTTTCATCAGGCATACGTAATTACCATTTCTACTCCAGAAGTCATCATGTTCCAGGAAAATAAATAAACAAGATATAGACACATCTTAAGACATTCTGAGGAAAATTAAATAGCTTCGTTAAGTCTAATACACAAATGTTATCAACCTTATACCATATTCGACTGGCAAATAAAGTTATATGTCATGTTTTTCTGTCCTAGCCTTTGTACCATTGGCTGTGTTAGTTATCAGGATAAGATACTAGCCCAGCAAAATTGCTGAAATGTTTTTATTCACTTCAAAAGTAAAACTGAGTAGAGCACATAATAGCCATTGTCACTGTGAAGAAACTTGATAATGGTGTTCTCTATCTTTGAAACAACTAACCTGAGTCATATCACAGTATTTCCTTTGGTTAAAACAAATGACCTCTCCAATGTCAGATATTACAATGCCATCATATAAATGCTTTTATATACTAATATCATTTTTATTGACTAGTCTTAAATAGCACTACACATAGATTAATCTCAACAACTAAAAATTAGTCATAGAAATATACAGGGACTTCCATTTTAGCAATATGACAGACTAAACATTATTTGAAACACCTTGCACAACAGCACAACTAAAGTTGATGATAAAATGCAAAAACAAAAACCCTATCCACCACAAAGAAGAGAATTCTGTGAGCACTGGAGCTTGCATTAACCTGGGGCCAACTGTCCATCACTGACAGCCTACAGCTTCTATTATAATCAGCCAAACGCACTGGAGAGAGGAGGCAATCACCAGGGTGCTAGCTGGATGGCATTTCAGTTAAGAGAAATTCAGAGAAGAACAGGACTTTGGAACAGTCATAATTCAAAGTAGGTTAAAGCCTGACTGGAGAGAGTTAGCAGAAATCTTTACCTGTCTCTTTTTGATTCCAAGTGGAGCTGAACAAAAAGGAAAAATAGTCTCCTTTGAGAATTATTAAGAGCAAGCCTGCATTTATATGAGTCTGGGGACAGATTTCCTCCTACCACTTCTGGTGCAGCAATCCCCAAACTGGAAATTTCCTGTAAAGTGGTTCTAGGTTGGTGTTACCTTTAGACTCCTGAAAAAAGTAAAAGTTATTTTTAGTAGAATGCGTTTTAAAACCAAGTCTCAAGGAATTCACACACAATTCTAGTAATATGATGAAGCTAAAATAAAAGGCAATATATATAAACAATTAAAGGGAAAATATTTCTGTATTTCTCTCCATGAGAAACAATCATCAGGAAAAAAGAACCGAGGTGTCAAGCCCACAAAAGTTGTGGGTATTTTAATTATCCAACAAGAATATAAGGTTAGTATGCTTAATATATTTAAAGAAAGAGGATGCCTGAGAAGCCTGGGTGACTCAGTAGGTTAAACATCCATCTTTGGCTCAGGTCATGATCTCACCACTCATGAGTTGGAGCCCCATGTCAGGCTCTAGGCTGACAGGTCAGAGTCTGGAGCCTGCTTCGGATTCTGTGTCTTCCTCTCTCTCTGCCCCTTCCCTGCTCACACTCTGTCTCTGTCTCTCTCCCTAAAACTAAATCAACATTAAAAAAAAATGAAAACAAAAAAAAGAAAGAGGATGATTTAGAAAGTATGGATAAGTAGATTTAAAAAGAATAAATATAAACTCTAGACATGAATGTCATAACTGAATTTATAAAGTTAATAGAAAAATGCAGTACAGCAGGAAGATCTGGAGATTCATCTTATATTAGCAAAATGGAAAATAGAAATGAAGAAATTAAACAAACTGAAGAACATAGAGAAAATATATGAAAAATAAAGAGAAATTATAACCTATGTTGGACAGAGTAAGAAAATCTCACATGACCTAGAATTCCAGAAGGAGGTAACATGGAGGATAGAGAAAAAGCAATGTTTGAAAAAAACAGGCTGAAATTTGTGGATAACTAGAGGTAAACTATCACTCTTCACATTAAGTAACATAACTAACCCTAAAAATAATAAATATTTGAAAATTCAAATTAGGAACATCATAGTAAAATACCAAAGACAAAATTAGAAGCAGTCCATAAGAAAATACAGACTAAGTATAAAAGATCTATAATTAAATATTGGCAACACTAAAATCCAGGAGACAGTGTGATTACATCTTTACAGAGATGACTTTTTTAAAAAAAGTATTCCTGGAAATCTATACCTCGTGGAATTCATTGTCAGAAATTAGATAAAATTAAAGTATTTTCAGACAGACACAAACTGAAAACATGTTCTAGACTTTGACTAAAGGTACTTCAAAAGCATATTTTTTACTAAGAAAGAAAAGCAATTCCAAAGTAAAATCTCAGGTGCAAGGATAAATTTTGAGGCAAGAAAATGATACAGGTTAGTAAAATTAAAAACAAATTAATTATACCAAGCAACAATAACAGTATCCAATTTACAAAATTAATCAATTAAAATATAAATAAATCCTGGCCAACAAGTGGAAAAAATGAGATCATGGTAGTAGAGAATTGGACATAATTCTGTCCGTGTATCGTTTGATAAGAGATTAGCTTTAAGATATATATATATGTATATATGTGTATACATACATATATATATATATATGTATGTATACACATACATACACACACATCACATCTTTATCCATTCATCCATCAATGGACATTTGTGCTCTTTCCATATATATACAATGGAGTATTATATGGCAATCAAAAAGAATGAAATCTTAACATTTGCAACTATGTGGATGGAACTGGAGGGTATTATGCTAAATGAAATTAGTCAGTTAGAGAAAGACAAATATCATATGACTCCACTCATATGAGGACTTTAAGAGACAAAACAGATGAACACGAGGGAAGGGAAACAAAAACAATATAAAAACAGGGAGGGGGACAAAACATAAGCGACTCTTAAATATGGAGAACAAACAGAGGGTTACTGGAGGGGTTGTGGGAGAGGGGATGGGCTAAATGGATAAGGGGAATTAAGGAATCTACTCCTGAAATCATTGTTGCACTATATGCTAACTAATTTGGATGTAAATTAAAAAAAATAAAATTAGGGGCACGGGCACCTGGGTGGCTCAGTTGGTTAAGCGTCCAACTTCGGCTCAGGTCGTGATCTCAGTTCGTGGTTTTGAGCCCCATGTCCAGCTCTGTGCTGACAGCTCAGAGCTTGGAGCCTGCTTCGGATTCTGTGTCTCCGTCTCTATCTGCACTTCCCTCACTCATGCTCTGTCTCTCTCTCAAAAATAAATAAACATTAAAAACAAAAGTTTAAAAAAATAAAATTAAAAATATATATATATATGAATTTTACAAATTATAGAAAAACTACCAGATCTAAGATATAGATTATATACAAATTCCAATACAGTATGTAGAAAAATTATGACTGAAAGAACAGAAAAGGATAAAGAAAAAACAATTTTAAATGAACCAACAGAAAGTTATCAATGTAGGGCTAAAATGCAAATTGTCAGACTATATATATATATTTTTAAATGTATGGAAAACAAAGTATTGAAAGTCTAAGAAGAGAAAAAAGTATACCAGACAAATTCAAGTGAAATAAGTATATTGGCCATATCTACTTTAATATTAGATAAAATACACACTAAAGCAAGAGAATAATAAACAGAGTAATCAGCCATTGAGAAAAGATTCAATTCACCAGAAAGATTATAAATGTGAATGAAGCTAACAACAAGGTTTATTGTAAAAACTTCTGGAAGACAGAAATGTGGAAGTAGCAGAAGAAAGAGAATAGCAGAAGTAACAGGATAAAATATACATAAAGGGAAATGCTAAGGGAGGAAAGGAGATGATTTTCCAGGCAGGAACCCAAAGATGCCCAAATCTGAAAGTCTACAGGTGCACAAAAATTCCAGCAGAAAACTGGAAGTTAATTTAAAGGCTACCTGAAAATACCTGGCCCTGAGTTTAAAAACTAATCTTCCATCAGATTTTAAAACTATAATTTATCTCCATTATTAATTTAGGGAAGAATTAACATAATAAAGTACATGCTGGGGAAAAAAGCATACAGTAAATAACATAACGGTGATTTATTTTACTGACATTTCATTAAAATGAGAAACAAGACACACATACTGTTCAGGATACAATAGCTCACAGAACGTATCCTTTACCCTTTCCTAGCGAGATATGCTGAGGCATAAAATAACATTTCTGGCCCTTCCTTGCAGCTAGTATATGAAAGCAAAATAAAATCTGCCAATTAGGTATCCTCCCATAAAGTTTAGAAGATACAAATGATGGGACAGAGACCACCTTTCTTTACCGTTTGGCTTTTCTGCAAGCAAATATTGACATAAGAAAGCAAAAATATTCTGCAGCAGTGTTCCAGAGTGTCAAGAGACAGTTACAGTAATGAGAACAGTGGCATTCATGTCAGTGGAAGTTTCGTACTCCAGAATTTTTATCCCTGTATCTCAGCTAAGAAGACCCATGCTTTCTTTCCTGTGAGTGTATTAGAGGTATGGGAAATCCCACTGTAGCTAGTGGAATCTTTTTGCTCAATTGTGTTCTTAGAAATAGTACTCCTAGTACTCCTAGTACAAAATTGAGGCAATTTTGCATCGTGCTGAGTGCCATTCCGGGAGGCTTAGCCTACAACATAGTCCTTGGGCCCTTCCTGTGATTCCGTAACTGCCACCTTCCTTTCTTTAAGAAAGAAGAAATTTCTTCTTTCTTAAAATACATGGAGTAGTTTCTGTTATTCCTGACAAAGGTATCCATTATCATTCCTTCTACTTAACTTTTCTTCTGGATATCTTAGCCAATATGATAATATAACAACTAAAAAAATACATGAGAGGGGTGCCTGGGTGGCTCAGTCAGTTAAGGGTCTGACTCTTGATTTTGGTTCAGATCATGATCTCATGGTTCCGTGGGATCTAGCCGAGCCCCAAGTCTGGTGACAGTGCAGAGCCTGCTTGGGATTCTCTCTCTGCCCCTCCCCTTCTCAGGCGCATGCTCTCTCTCTCTTAAATGTTTAAAAATTAATTAATTAATTAAACTGGTTTGCCTTAAAATTACAGATTAGGCAAAATTTTCAGGATTACAAAATAAGTGGCCTGGCTTGGATTTCATAGGCAGACTGCTAATCATTGTTGATCCTCATCCTTCCTCAGATCAAAATAGGAAGCTTACTTATGATGCATCAATTCTGATTAGCCCCTCTCAATCATTTCTTATTCTTTATATTTTAATTCTATATGTTAAGATCATAGTCATTTTATTACTGTTTTCTCTATCAATATTTGTATAGAAATTATCTACATTCTTATTAATTTTCTTATTTCTTCCTCTACCTCAAATCTTCTAAGATCACTGCAACCCAACAGAAACAATGATTTATGGGAGTCTTTTGGTAAGAAATTCCCTGTTTCTATTTGTCTGATTTTTTTTTTAAATAAAAATTAGTTACTCCTGGAATGACACTATAGATTTCTTTTATTCTTTCAACACTCTGAAATTTTTTTCTCCTATGTTTGGGCTTCTTTTGTTGCTGATGAAAGTCACTTATCTATCTAATTATTACTTGATAATAATCTTCTGGGTTTTTTTTTCTGTCATCTGCTTATAAGATCTTTTTCGTTGGAGTTCTTATAGTTTCACAAGGTGAACAAGTGAGGATTACTTGGTATGTATCCTACTGAGATTCATTTGGCTTCCTGAATCCAAAAATTGGTATTTTGTAAAAACTTACAGGAAATTTTTCATTCTTTCTTCAAATATAGATCTTTCCATGTCTCCCACTGTTTCCTTCAGGTGATTCAAGTATGTTAGATTTATCTCATTTCTTCTTTATTTCCTAATCATTCATACTTTCTTATTTTTCTTTCTATGATCTGATTAAGTTCTTGAATCTAACTCTAATATATTAATTATCTCACCAGCTGGGTCTAGACTACTGATTATTTCATATAATTGAATTATTAGTTATTTTATTTTGTATTTTTAGAAATAGTATTTGGATTATTTTTCAAATCTGCTTGGTTATTCTTGCAGTCTTGCTATCCTTTTTCATTTTTTTTAAAATGCTTTTAACAAATTTGATTTCATACAGCTATAAATTATTTAAAAAGATGTTTTCTCTTTCCATCCAATGTCAAGTTTTAAGAGATAAATCTCCCTTGCAGGTCACCACTGAACTTTCCACTTATTGCAGATTTGTCCCTGTACTTCTTGAGGCCATAAAACCCAAAGGTTTGTTGTCTTTGATTTGGCAAATGCCATCAGGTAAAAGCCAGTGTCAGTCTCCTTTTACGAGATGGAGTTCTGTTGTCAGAATTCCCAGCTTTCCTATGAGATTCTCTGCACTTTTAGAAGGGTGGGTTTATCTAGTAAATGCAGTTGATTTCAGTTTTCAAGTCTACACATTATCAAAAATATAACTTGACTTTCATTATTTATTATACTGTCTTCAAATGGAAAAAGGTGTAAGAGGGGCTTGGTGCTTGGCCTGTCTTAATCAGCATTATATCCTGAGCACATAGAACACTGTCTAGAACATAATTAATATTTATTGAGGGAATAAACAAATTATAAGTATTTCTACTTCATTTATTTTAATTTTTGTTTGTATTACAGGATTTTGATCAAATACAGGAAATGTTAAGTGATTAAAAGTCAGTATATATCTAACATTTTTTCTGTTTTCTAATTTTTCACCAGTGAGTTTGCATTACATTTTAGTAAGAAGATATTTTTAAATTGAGAATTTGAATGTCATAATAAATATACTTAAAAATGTAAAACTATCCAAAGAAAATGACTGACAGGAAGCAGAACTACAATTGAATAGTGGCATCTATTGAGTAGTGGGGTATCATTTGTTGGGGCTTATAACATTTATTCTATCCCTAATTTTTATACAATCATGTATTTTTTTAATAAATTAAATAATTACTTTAAGTCAGTAGGTAACCCATATGGTCTAAAAATGTTACTTTCTTAAAGTTTCTATGTAAAATTTAAGCTTGTTATTCAATTAATTTTCAATAAAATATTTCCCATTTCACATAAGAAGAAATTGAGTAAAGCTAAGGAACGGTCCATGGTCATTCATGCATGTTAAAGATCGTAACAGCAGAGAAATGACAGCTGTCAAGTAAGAGATAAAGCTGGAACCCTTAGACATCTTGTGTGATTTCTATCCAAGCTCGAAGTCATATATTTAAATACTGTACTAAAATGCCTTCTTCCCTTTGTAAAAGCAGGTGTTCCTATCCATAAAACATCAAAGGGACTTTATGGAAGATATAATACTCTGCTTGTATTAGTTTGCTAGGGCTGCCATACAAAATACCACAGACTGGGTGGCATTACAGAAATTTACTTTCTCAAAGTTCAATGCTAGAAATTGGAGTTCAAGGTGTCAGGTGTTTTTTTTCTGAGGAATCTCTACTTTGGCTTGTAGACAACTGCATTCTTGCTGTATCTTCACATGGTGTTTCTTTTGTGAAACACCATGTTTCTTTTCTGATGTCTCTCCATTTGTCCTAATTTTCTTTTCTTGTAAGGACACTAGTCACATTGGTTTAAAACCTACCCCAATAAACTCTAAAGTTCCTGTCTCCAAATACAGTTACATTTTGAGGTACTAGGGGCTAAGACATAACCATATGAATTTTTAGGAGGAAACAATTCAGTCTATAACACTGCCATACTAAAAGAAGTAAGCAGAAATGTAGTTCCATATTAATCATAGTTCTTAAGGATACCTTGAGGCGATACAAGACAAAACTTTTACAATTATATAACATATAATCTTTTATTGACATATATGGATATTTCTATCTTGATTATGTTGACATTTTCTCAATCTATATATATAATTTGTTGTTGCCATAAAAATTTGTTAGAATTTGATAGTGTGATGGTTAACTTTTTTTAATTTTATCTTTTTTAGAATAAAGTTCACAACAAAGAGGAAGATAGAGATTTCCCAAGTAACTTCTGTGCCTACACATGCATTGCCTTCCTTGTTATCAGCATCATTCACCAGAACAGTGCATTAGTTCCCAATGATGAACTTACATTGATATATAATACTAATCCAAAGTCCCTAGTTTACCCTAGGAATCACTGTTGGTGTTGTACATTCTGTGAGCTTGGATGAGTGTATAATGACATATCAATCATCATAATTTCATTCGGAGTATTTTAATTGTCCTAAAAATTCTTTATGCTCTACTTAATTACAATTCTCCTCATGCTCATCTCATCACCCCCCCGTCTCCAGCAACCATTAATCCTCTTATTGCCTATATAGGTTTGCCTTTCTACAATGTCATATAGTTGGAATCATACAGTATATAGCCTCTTCACATTAGCTTCTCTCACTTTCTAATATGCTTTTTGGGGATGTCCATCTTCTCCTGTCCTTGCTCATTAGAGCTCCTATTTCTCAGGGCTTTTAAAAGAGGATTTATATCCCTTCACTCTCCCCATATAGCTGTTCCCCATCCCTTGAGTATTTGGCCTCAGATTTGTAGTTACACCATTGTGTCCCATGGTTCTCAGGTCTTTGGACTCCAAGTGAATTGTACAAATAGCTTTCCTGCTTTTCCAGCTTGCAGACAGCATATCCTGTCACATCTTGGTGTCCATAATGATGTGAAACAATTCTCATAATAAATCTCCTCTTATGTATCTTTATCTCGATCTTCTTGGTTTTGTTTGTCTGAAGACCTCTGACTAATACAAATAGTTAAATTCAACAAGCAGCTATTATGTTTTCAGTTATGTGGCACATTTAAAATCAGAGTACTTAACTCAATATTCAAGAAGTTTACCACATAATGAGTGTGGGAAAAGAAACAAAAAAACATATATTAAATATTGTAATAGCAGTGAAGTCACTCGATAAATGACAGCTGCCAAGTAAATACGTTTTAAGAGAGATACAAAATACATTGGATATAAGAATAATAAATAGATTTCATTTATTAAGGGAAACATAGTATCAATTCACTTATTGTTTTAATTATGTAGTAGTAGTTTATGTTGACCATGTTTTTTCCCCTGTGATTTAAACAAATAAAGAAACACTAACATACTTTTTGGCAGGCTATGTTTTTTCAGATGTGATTAAAACTCATGTGAAAACATTTATTGGTTTTATGGTGTCTACCATTTGACAAGGAAGAAGATACCTTGTAAATTAATATTATAAAATAGAGAGACTAAGGTTTCCTTTAGTACATCATGGAATATGAGGAGGAAAATTATTTAAGTCACATAAATAAATATCAATTGAAAAAATTCAAGGTAAGATGATGCTGTGTTTTTTTAAAGATGTAAAAAATAAGCCATTGAAACTAGAAAATTAAGGTGACTGGAAAAAAAACAATATAATAGTGTCAGAAAAGGATTATCAATTAATATTTTTTCACGGGAAATATTGTCTCTTATCTGGATTGTGTGGTGCAAAGTCATTTTTTTCTCTAGCTTTATTGAGATTTATTTGAGATATCAAAATTGTATATACTTGAGGTATACAATGTGATCGTTTGAGATACCTATATAATGTAAAATGATTATCACAATCAAGCTAATTAACACATCCATCACCTCACATAGTTTCCTTTTTTTATGTGTGGTAAAAACATTTAAGATCCACTTTCTTGGAAAACTTCAAGAATATAATATAGTATTATTAACTATATATATTCTATTTTATAGTATATATAATATATATTATTTATTAATTATATAGTATTATTAACTATATACAGTCACCATGTTGTACATTAGATCTTCAGAACTTATTTACTTTCTGACAAAGTTTGTGTCCTTTGAATAACATCTCCTTATTTTCCCCCACCCCAGCCCCTGGCAATCACCATTCTACTCCTAGCTTCTGTGAGTCTAACTTTTTTAGATTCCACGTACAGGTGAGACCACACAGTATTTATCTTTCCCTATCAGGAATATTTACTTACCATAATGTCCTCCAGGTCCATGAATGCTGTCACAAATGGCAGGGTTTCCTTTTTTTATGGCTAATATTACAAATTGTGTGTGTGTGTGTGTGTGTGTGTGTGTGACATTTTTCTATTTCTTCATTATTCAAGATTTAAATTGTTTCTATTACCTTGGCTAAGGTAAATACTGCTATAATAAAAATGTGACACCTCCTGGAGATCCTAATTTCATTTCCTTTGGATACATTCCTAGAAGTGGAATTGCTGAATTATACATTAGTTCTGTTTTTAATTTTTTTAAAGAACCTGTTTGTTTTTCTATAATGACTATACCAATTACATTACCAATAACTGTATACACAGTTCCTTTTTATCTACACCCTCACCAACACTTGCTATCTATGTCTTTTTGATAGTAGCCATCCTAACAGTATGAAGTAATATTTCATTGTAGTTTTGATTCATATTTCCCTAGTGATTACCAATGTTGACCATCTTTCCACGTATCTATTGGTTGTTTATATGTCTTCTTTGGGAAATATCTATTCAAGTCTTTTGCCTAATTATAAATCAGGTTATTTATTTTCTTACTTTTTTCTTCTTCTTTTTTTGGCTATTAAGTGGTATATGTTATTATATATTTTGGATATAATATATCCAATATTATATATATATATATATATATATATATATATATATATGGCCTGCAATTATTTTCTCCCATTCCATAGACTGTTTTTTCATTTTGTTAATTGTTTCCTTTGCTGTGAAGAATCTTTTTTTGAGAGAGAGAGCACATGCATGTGCATATACACAAATGGGGGAGGGGCAGAGGGAGACAGAAAGAGTCTTAAGGAGCCTCCACACCCAGTGAGAGCCCGATGCAGGGCTCAATCTCTATCTGTGAGATCATGACCTGGGCCAAAATGAAGAGTCAGATGCTTAACCCACTGAGTCACCCAGGCACCCCAAAGTTTTTAGTTTGATATAGTCCCACTTGTTTATTTTTATTTTTTTATTTTGTTGTCTGTGATTTTGGTGTCATAGCCAAAAAAAAAAAAAATCATTGTAAAAAATAATGTAAAGAAGCTTATATCCTACGTTTTCCTCTAAAACTTTGCAATTTAAGATCTTGCATTTAGACCTTCAATCCACTAATTTTTGTGTATGGGATAAGTGACTAATTTCATTATTTTTCTTGTGGGTATCCAGTTTTCTTAACACCATTTATTAAATGTACTGTTTTCCCATTGTGTATTCTTAATGCCCTTTCCATGGATTAGTCAACCATATATGGGTGGTTTATTTGGGGGCTCTCTATTGTGTTTCACTGGTCTGTAGGTCTAGTTTTATGCCAGTGGCGTAGTCTTTTGATTACTATAGCTTTGTAATATAGTTTGAAATCAAGAAGTATGCCTCCATCTTTGTTTTTCTTTCTTAAGATTACTAAATAAAAAAGGCAGGAACATTTCCAATTCATTTTATGAGGCCAGCATTACCCTGATACCAAAGTCAGATAAGGACCCTACAAGAAAGTTACAGGTCAGTATACTCAATGAACATAGATGCAAAAACCCTCAACAAAATGCTAGAAAACCAAATTAAGCACCACATTAAAAGGATCATACACTACCATCAATGGGATTTACCCTTGAGATGCAAGGATGGTTCAGTATACACAAATCAATAAATGTGATATACCACATTAACAGAATGAAAGATAAAAATTATATAATCATCTCAATGCAGAGAAAGCAGTGACAAAATTGAATCTCATCTTATGATTAAAAACTCTCAACAAATTAGGTATATAAAGAACATAACATTAAAAAGTTCATATATGGCAAGCTCATAGCTAATATCATATGAATGGTGAAAAGCTAAAAGCTAATCCTGAGAGATCAGAAATAAGACAAGAGTGCCCACTGTTACACTTCCATTTAACCTAGTAGCAGGGTCCTAGCCAGAGTAATCAGGCAAGAGAAAGAAATACAAGGCATCTAAATCACAAAGGAAAGAGTTAAATTGTCTCTATTTGCAGATGGCATGATCTTATGAATAGAAAACAGGAAAAACACTACCCAAAAACTGTTAGAACTAATAAATAAATTCAGTAAAGTTGCAGGATTCAAAATCAACATACAAAAATCAGTTACATTTCTATATACCAGCCACACACTCTCTGTAAAAGAAATTAAGACAGCAATCTCATTCACAATAGCACCAGAAAGAATAAAATACTTAGCAGTAAATTTAACCAAGGAAGTGAAAGACCTGTACACTGAAAACTATAATACATTGATGAAAGAAACTGAAGAAGTTACAAATAAATGGAAATATATCTTATGTTCTTGGATTGGAATGATTAATATTATTAAAATGTCTATTCTACCCAAAGCAATCTACAGAATCATTATAATCCCTATTAAAACTCCAATGGCATTTTTTAACAGAAATAGAAAAAGCAATCCTAAAATTTGTATGGAACCACAAAGACCCCACGTAGCCAAAGCAACATCTTCACCCTATAAATACTATACCAGTTCAATGCTAAAGCAATCGAAGATGCTAATAAATTTCACAACTCGGGAAAACCTGAAAAACTACCAGTGAATCCCTCTGGTAATACATGTTATCTGTTTGCAATTCAATCAGTTGATAGAAATCAACTGATAGAGAGAGATTTAATTTGTATGTCTGTTTTCCTATCTTATGACCACCTTTGATTAATGTTACTGTTTTTCATGCTTTGTAACAAAACAGAACAAATCTTTACTTTTCATACTTTAAAAACAGTAGTTCTTAAGTTATAAGTAAAGGTCCCCTTTAAGAATTTAACAAAAGCTTATACTCTTTTCTTAGGAATATTTATTTACTTGTTTAACATTCAATACACATGTATTGAATTTTACTGTCAAGCATTACTTAAAACACTGTAAATATAGCAATAAGCTGAAATGACAAGATCCTTTTTATTCCACCAATAAAAGCAAGACCAGTAGAAAAATAACAAAAAGATTATTTCAGATTGTGATAAATGCTCTGGAGGAAATAAGCAGATTAATGAGATAGAGATAACTATGGGAGAACTACTATTGAAGGCAGTGGTAATTAATCCACATTTAAAGTTTACTGGGATAGTGTTAAAAGCTAGTAAGCATAATCCTACCAACATTTAAAAATATATCCATCTCGTTTTGTTGTGTGTGGGGCAAAAGTAGAAGCAAGAAGATCATTTGGTAGGTGATTGTTAATTGATCAGAATGTGAGAAGATTGTGGCCATGGGCTAAGGTGGTAGTTGTAGAAATAAATAGAACTGGAAAGATTTGGGAAGTTAGAGATACCTAGAATTTTTTTCTGGAATTATGTGAAAGATGAAACAAAAGAGGAATCGGTTTAATACCTAGATTATTTTCTAAAGTAAATATTTGATGGTAATAGTAGTTCTTTTTACAAAAAGACAGTCTGGTACAAGAAGGAAAAAATTAGAAATTTCTATTTTGAATTTATATTTATATATATACACACAAACATATATATATATGCATTTTATATATAAATTGAATGTAATATATATAATATATAAATGGAATATGTAAGATATATATATACTATATACACAGAAATGAAATGATAGTAAGCCACTGGATGTAAGAGTCTGGAGCTCAAAAAAGGAAATGAAAATTTGGAAGATACTAGCATAATCTCATGGAGTAAAAGTTCTCATTTAAGATAGGAAGTCTGATTGTAAAATATAGGATGCAAGTGATATAATATTTTTTAAAAAGTCATAGAACGTGAAAATCTCATAAAGCGTTTTTTAAAAAAATTGAACCTACTGAGGTTGGAGTATGTAACACTATGGATGCCAACAAAAGAATATTTCAAAAATGAGCAAATTGTAGTCTAAAAAAGCAAATTACATATGGAAAACAACACAATAATAGGGATTCCTTGAAAAAAAAATAAAGTAAAAGAATCAGACCTGAAAAGGATCTTGGATAGTAGAATTTTGAGACCAAAACCATAAAGAACTATAGTTAAAATGATTAGTAAAAGAAACAAAACTTGAAACTAAATTAAAAATCAGTAACAATAAAATATCTTCGAAAAAACCAAATATTTGGAATATAAATCATGCACTTATAACTAAATCATAGGTTAAAAAAGAAATCAAAATGAAAATCAGAAAATATTTTAACCAAATGATAATGAAAACAACATAACAAAAAATTAAAATGATAAAAGGATAAACAAACTATCTGAACATCAGAAAGGGGGAAAAACAATGGGAAGATTAAAAATATAGATAAATAAAACCTGTTTGTATTCTCTTCTTGAATTTCTACACTATGTTTAACAATGTAGCAAAACTTATAACACTGTCTGATATGGTTCTCAATATAAATGGAGAAAATACCTAAGATAATGATATTATAACTGCAGAGAGCAAAGATGTTTAAGGGGAAATATAGTTTTTATACTTCACCTGAACTTGTAAAATGTCAACACCAGGAGATTATGATAAATTACGTGTATGTAATATAATAACCTAAAGAAACCACTAAGAAAGCTATACAAAGAGCTATTCTTCCTAGAGTGGTTTAATTCATAGAGACAAAAAGTAGAAAAATGGTTGTCAGGCACTGGATAAGGGGGAGAATGAGGAGTTACTATTTAGCTGGTACTAAGTTATATGTTTGGAAGATGAAAAATTCTGGAGATGGATGATAGTGATACTTGTACTCATAAAAATGTGAATGTACTTAATACCACTGAATTGTACACTGAAAACTGATTAAAGCAGTAAGTTTCGTTATATGTATTTTATAAATACATATTTTGTATATATGACAAGTATGCTCAAAATAGCTAGAGATAAATCAAAACAATTTGTAAAGTTGTTCAAGTAGTCCACAGGAAGGCAGAAAAAGAAAAAAAAAGCGAAAAAACAGAACAAACAGAAAACAAAAGACAATGGCAGACTTAAGCCCTAAAATATCAATTAAACAAAAACCGTGATCCATGAAAGAAAAAAGTTGATAGACTGAACTTATTGAAATTAAAAACCTCTGTCCACAAAAGATACTGTTAACACTGAAAAACAAGCCAAAGAAAGGGAGAATATATATGCAAAACACATATCTGATAAAGGACTTTTACATAAAGTATGTAAAGAACATTTAAAATTCAACAATAAGAAAACAAACAACCCAACTGAAAAACGGGGAAAAGCTCTTAGCAGATACCTCACCAATATATATATATATATATATATATATATATATATATATATATGTATATATATCTGTATATATATATCTGTATATATATATATATACACACATATGTGTTTATATATATATATATACAGATATATATACATATATGTGTATGTATATATACATATATATACATATATACACATATGTGTATGTATATATATACATATATGTATATATACACATATATACATATATGTGTATGTATATATACATATATGTATATACACATATACATATGTATATATGTATATATACATATATGTATATATACATACACATATGTGTATATATATGTATATATGTGTATATATATATCTGTATATATGTATATATACATATATATCTGTATATATATGTATATATATGTGTATATATATACACATATGTGTGTGTGTATATATATATGTGTGTATATATATATATATATATATGCAGATGGAAATTAACTCTATGAAAAGATGAAGGTCTATGAAAAGATATATTATTTATCATTAAGGAAACACACATCAAAACAACAATGCAGAATGGCACAGACACTTTGGAAGTTTCACAGTTTGAAAGTTACTTACAAAGCTAAACATAAGCCAGGTATTTATTCAACTGATTTGAAAATTTAATTCCACATACAATGTTTACCCCAGTTTTATGCATAAATGCCAAAAACTGGACGCAATCAAGATTCTCTTGGAAAAATGAATAAACAAGCTATGGTATATCCATAGGTGGAACATTATTCAGTGGTCAAATGATATGATCTATTAAGCCACACAATAATACAGATGACTCTCTTTTTTAAAAGGTTTATTTATTTATTTTGAGACAGACAGAGAGAGCACATAAAGGAAGGGGGGGCGGTGGGAAGCAGAGAGAGACGGAAGAGAGAGAATCCCAAGCAGGCTCCACACCATCAGCTCAGAGCCCAATGTGGGGCTCAATCCCATGAACCACAAGATCTCAACCTGAGCGGAAATCAAGAGTCAAGATGCTTAAACAACTGAGCTACCCCGGCACCCCAATATAGATTACTCTTAAATGCACACTGCTTAGTAAAAGAAATGAGTCTAGAAAGACAATATAATGTATGGTTCCAATTATAGGACATTCTGGAAAAAGCAAATTTATGGAGATAGTAAAAAGATCAGTGGTGATGAGGATCCAAGGGGCAGTGGAAGACTGATTAGGTGAAGCCCAGGGAATTTTTTTAAGGTGTTGAAACCATTCAGTATGATTTTATAATGGTGTTTATTTGACACTATGCATTTAGACAAAACACATATAATTTTACAAAACAATGCAATTCCCTAATTTATGTAATAAAAAAAATCACTTAAGAGTTTAGAGGATCATGAATAGAGTGAAGACCTGTATCAAAATTTATGTAATAACCACATTGAAAAGAGGAGGGGGAAAGATGATACTTTGGAAACAAGAGTAATTTATAAGACTAAGGTCAAAAAGAACTATACACAAGTACTATACTCTAGTTGATAAAATTGTTTTCCATCAGAGTACAGGTTAATAATTCTGAAACCCACTTGCACCTACAATGAAATAGAAATAACTAATATTGGAGGGCAGAGAGTAAGAGCCAGGTGTCTCAATGCTGGAGTATCAGAAAAGTTATACATAAACAGGAATATGAATCTTCACAGTAACTGATTAGAGATGGAGACATCAGTATGAATTTATATTTAGCTAAATATAGATACCCAATGGTTACATATGGTAATACATAATATACATATATACACATGTATCTATTATTATATATAGTATACACACACACACACACACACACACACACACACACACAGAGGTTACTATACATTCTTGTTCTATTAGCTAAGAGGACCTAGAACAATGACATCCTGGGAGCACTGAGAACATTTAGCACCCAGATCTCTGTTTCTCATATCATTTCGAAGTCAATTTTCTAATGAAAGAAACTAGGTCTCCTTGTATAAATGGTTGCTTCAAGGACTGGGAAAGGAAATCTACAAAATGAGCTTGGCACTCTTGCAATCCAGAATATAAGTGCTTAAAGAAACACAAAGATGGAGATAGGTCAACAGATACAGTGGTCAAGTGAAAGATCTTCCAATAGACAATTCTGGGAAAAGTTGAACAACAAAATTAAGTAGTATTAGATCATAACTAAAATTATAAAGTAAATATCCACGAGTCCATATTGATATAAATGATTAAGTAAATAAATGAAAGAAAATAGACAAGTCTCCTGCACAAAACTCCAAATAATTTATCTGAAAATATATTTATATATAAATAAAATTAAATTATAAATCTTATTGTAGGTGAACCATAACCCCCACTCCTCATGTGTGCACTGCACAAAGTGCTATTTGAAAAGGGGGAAGAGAATAACTTACAATGAATAAGCTGGAAAATCACTAATTTAGCCAATTAACAGGATGAATATCAAAAGCGACAAGTCAGGCTGTCAATATACACATGATATGATGTGATGACAGTGGCATCCTAAGCCATTTTTTATTTTAACTCGTCTTCCTCTCAAAAATTTCTAATTTCAGTCTAACCACGTGAAACATATCAGACTAATACCACTGATGGACATTCTTCAAAATAACTGAACAGTACTCCTCAAAACTGTCAAGGTCATCAAAATCAAGGAAAGTCTGAGAAACTGTCACAGCCAAGAGGAGTCAATGACTAATTGTAAGAAATGATAAGGATGGCATCCTAGAAGAGAAAAAGGACATTAGGTAAAAATCAAGAAAATCAGAATCATTTAAGGACTTTAGAATATATTTTGACTCATTACTTATAAGAAAAGTTCCATACTATGTAAGATTTTATTGATAGGTAAAAGTGGGTACGAAATATATAAGAAACTCTGTACTATGTTTGTAATTTTTCTGTAAATTTACAATTATTCTAAAAGCTCAATGGTAAAACTCCAAGCAATCCACTTAGAAAGGACAAGAATGGGTATTTCAATAAAGAAGATACATTGATGGAAAACAAGCATATGAATTCACCATCTCTGGCCATTAGGGAAATATAAAATAAAGTCACAGTGAGGTATCCCAACATACCCATCAGAATGACTGAACTGAAATTCACCAAATTCTGGTGATGATTCGGAAAAACCGTATCACTCATACAATGCTGATTAAAATATTAACTGGTACAGCCACTGTGGAAAACAGTTTGGAAGTTAAAAATAAACATTCAATTGCTATCTTAGGCATGTATCCCAGAGAAACAAAGATGCGCACACACACACACAAACACGCGTGCACGCATAAAGAAATGTGTATAGCAGATTTCACGCATGCACGCATAAAGAAATGTGTATAGCAGATTTACTTACAATAACCAAAAAACATTAACAACGCAGATGTGTTTCAATGGGTGGAACGTTAAACAAACTGTGGCAATCCATACCATGGGACTTTACTCAGAAAAAAAAGGAAGGGAGAAAGGAAGAAACAGAATGACTTACTGATACACATAACAACTTGGATGAATCTCCAGAGAATTATGCTGAGTAAAAAGCCAACTTCAAAAGGTTATATACTATATGATTCCATTTATACAATATTGTTAAAATTTCAAAATTATATAAAGGGGAAGCATGTTAGTTTCCTAGGGCTTAAGGGGTGGGAGAAGTAAGGCAGGAGGAAAGGGGGTTTCATTATTAAAGGGCAATTTAAGGATCCTTGTGGTGATGGAAAGGTTTTCTATTTGGGGTGTATTTATGTTATATTCTGTTTGTGATATTTTACTACAATTTTGCAAGACGCTACCATTGAGGAAGTCTGGATAAAGGGCACATGCGATCTCTTTTTATTATGTCTTCTATTTGGGGATTATACTTAAATTTTTTCCTGATTAACTGAGGTATAAAATTGCATACATTTAAAGTACACAATGTGGTTATTTTATATATATGTTAATATATATTTATAGTGAAATATTTACCACAATCAAGTTAATTAACACATCCATCACCTTACACAGTTACCTTCTATGTGCGTGTGGAGAGAACACTTAAGATGTTATCTACTCTCTTAGCAAATTTCAAATATACTACGCAATATTATTAACTATAGTCACCATGATGTACATTATACCCCCCAGAATTTATCTTAGAACTGAAATTTTGGTACCATTTGGCCAACATCTCCCCATTCCATCACCCCCTCCAGCTCCTGACAACCACTATTCTGCTCTATTTTGTGAGTTCGACTAATTTTTAGATTCCACATGTAAGTGGATCATATAGTATTCATGTCTCTCTGTCTGGCTTATTTCATTTAGCATTATGCTCTTCTCCAAGTTCATCCATATCTTCATGTTATTTCTGACAACTGTACGTGAATATATCCAAAACTATTAAATTTAAAACTATTAAATTTTATTTCAATTTTCAAAAAAATGAGATGCAGTTAATGATGCAAATGCTTATCTTAGAAAGGAAGAAAGATGTATACAAAAAAGGAGGAAAAATAAGTGATCCAAGGTTCAACCTTAGAAAGCTGGAAAAGAAACACCAGCGTAAAACCAAAGTAGGATAGGAATAATAAACAGTAGAAATAAATGAAAATAAAAAAGAGACAAATAGTGAGACATTGACAAAACCAAAACCTAACTATTTTCAAAGAAAAACAAAGTCAACCATCCCCTAAATAAACCAGGAAAAAGGGGAAAATAGGGGCGCCTGGGTGGCTCCATCGGTTAAGGGTCTGACTTTGGCTCAAGTCATGATCTCACGGTTCATGGGTTCGAGCCCCGCATCTGGCTTTGTGCTGACAGCTCCTAGCCTGGAGCCTGCTTCAGATTCTGTGTCTCCCTCTCTCTCTCTGCCCCTCCCCCACTCATACTCTGTCTCTCTCAAAAATAAATAAAACGTTAAAAAAATAAAAATTAAAATTAAAAAAAGGGAAAATAACCAATATCAAAAATAAAGGAGGAGTTATTGCTACTGACTCTACAGATATTAAAAGGATGATGAGAAAATAATATAAACACCATTCTGCCAACAAATCTGACAACTTAGATTAAATGGAAAATAGCCCTAAAAAAATACAACTCACAAAGCTGACACAACAACAAGAAAATCCTAACAGTCTTATATGTACATTTCTAAACCACATTATCAAGAACTTTCACACAGAACTCCATGCCCAAATGGTTTCAAGTGTTAACTCTATTAAAGATTCAAGAATGAAATAATATCAATATCACACAAACTTTTTTCAGAAAATAAAGAAAGAAGGCACTGCCAAAATCATTTTATGAGGTTAACATAAGCCTAAAAGTAAAACATGACTAAGACATTGCGAACAATGAATAATTATGACCTAATATCACTTATGGGCATAGACACAAAAATCTCTAGCAAAATATTATAAAACTAAACAATACAGAAATTATAACACAATATAAACAATTTGATTCCATCCCAGAAATGCAAGATTGGTTTAAGAAATATCAACCCATTTAATTCATTATATTAACAGAATTTTCTTAAAGTGACTATTTCAATATATGCATTTGACAAAATGCAATACCCATTCATGGTAAAACTCTTAGCAAATAGGAATAGTTAGAGTGTCATCCAAAATGTATTCCTAATATTATATTTAACAGTGATAGACTAAACTCTTTCTGATTCAGATCAAGAGAAAAGTAGGGAAGTCCATCTTCTCCATTTCCACTCAACACTTTTATTGGAGGTCCTATCATTTGGAATATGGAGAGTAAAAAGCAATAAAACATATAAACTTCAGAAATAAAGAAGTAAAACCATCCTTTTAGGAAATGCTATTTTGCTTACATGTAAAAAAAATCAATAAATCTACAAAACTGTTAGAACTAGTAAGTAAACAGGGTTATAGGATAAAGAGTTAAGATAAAAAATATTTAGCATTTGAATATAACAACACAAATAAATGTATTTTATCTTAATGTATCTTAAAAATCCATTATAATAGAAAAACATAACAAGAAGAACCAAAATCTCCATACTAAAAATTAGAAAATATTGTTGACAGAAATTAAAGAACGTTCAAATGAATGGAATGATATATTCTGTTCATGGATTGGAACACTCCATATTGTTAAAATATCAATTCTCCACAAAATGATCTACACATCCAATGCAGTTCCAATCAAAATCTTGCAGACTTTTTTTGTTGAATGTGACAAGCTGATTCTAAAACATGTGTAGAACTACAAAGAATCTGACGAAGCACTTTCTTAAAAAGAACAATGTTAGAATAATTAGCATGCTTGATTTTAAGGTTTAAAATGAAGCTACAGAAAAGAAGCCCAGAAGTAGCACAGGGTTAGGCAGACAAGGCAACAGAACACAATCAAGGGTTTAGAAACAGATCCACACAAATATAGTTAGGTTGATTTGTGATAAAGGTGCCAAGGCAATTAAATTCATAAAGAGAAATTCCTTTAAATAAAAGATGCTGGATTAGATTTCCATACAGACTTTTAAAAATTAGATAAAATATCCTTATCTCATATCATATACTGGAAATTATACATAGACCTAAACATGTAACCTAAAATTATAACATTTCTAGAGGGATTAAAGAAGGGTTTCCTAAAACACAGAAAGCATGAGCAATTATAAAAACATTGATAAGCTGAATTTGTTAAAAAACAAAATGCAACTGAGTAAATTTGAAGACCTAATTGAGTATGAAACATTCATGAACCGGGTAGCATCCTATCTAGCAAACAGAAGTGAGTTCCACTGAGCTGCAGAAAAGGAAAGGTTTTTAAAGGTGGGAGAAGGAAATTAATAGCAAAGAATGCATTGTTTTAGATGGTTCAAGGTTACATTCCTCGGGGTTGAAACTGTAGTTAGGTTAGCTATTAAGTCTTGGTTTACTGACGGGGCCTTAAATTAAGTGACTCTGTTTGGGCCTGCGATTTTCTTTTTAACAAACTTAATCAAAACTTAAAACCTTTCTTTCTGGAAACCACTGTTAATAAAACCCAAAGGCAACCCATAGACTAGGAGATAACAATCACAACATGAGACAAAATACCTTCATCCAGAAGATATAAAGACTTCACCTAACTAAAAAATGAAAATGCAAAGAACCCAATAGAAATGGACAGAAGTCTTGAAAAACCACATAATTAGATAAAGGCCAAAAACACGTGTTGGTAAGTGTGTACAGCAACTAGAAGACTATCGTGCTGGAGAGAATTACAGCCAATCCTACAAAGTGTGGTCATACTAGAAAGAGGAAATGTTTGAGGCGCCAAGGTCATTCCACAGAGAAAACAAGTTAAAAAAAAAAAAAGAAAGAAAAGAAATATCCTTATATCCTAGTACAAATATGACAATTTCTGTTATCTTTTTAAAATTTTTTAATGTTTATTTACTACTGAGGGACAGAGAGAGAGCATGAGCAGGGGAGGGGCAGAATGAGGGGAAGACACAGAATCTGAAGCAGGCTCCAGGCTCTGAGCTGTCAGCACAGAGACCAATGCGGGGCTCAAACCCACAAACCTCGAGATCATGACCTGAGCTGAAGTAGGACGCTTAACCGACTGAGCCCCCCAGCTGCCCGTTATTTTTTTCATTCTTTGGCCACCATTCTTTCTTCCACAAAGCTAGATGAAGTATTCCCTCATTCTCCTTTGTAAACACCTACTACATTTCGTCATCTTGCTAAGCAGTGGAATTTAATAGCAGTAGCCAAAACATACATTCCTGGCTATGTGCACTTTCAAAAACCTTTTTGATATTTCTATTACAGCATGGTTATAATATTTTACATTTAGCCTATGTGTGTCTATATGCTCCACTAGCTGACTACCAAAAGGATGTATGTTAATTTGTCTTTTTGTCTTTTTGTCTTTTGTTTTATTCCACAGCACCCAGCATAATGCTTGGCACACAGTAGGTACCATGAGGGGAGGAACAGAGGGATGGAAAGAGAGAGGGAGAGGTTCCATTGTGTAATGGTTAGCACTCTGGACTCTGAATGAGAGAGTGAGAGAGGGAGGGAGGGAGAAAGGAATGGCATATTTTGTTCAGTCTTTTATTTTAGCTGTTTGAATACTTTTCAGAATCTGAAGTAAACAACATCTCTATCAACTTATGAAGACAGCACAATTTAAAAAAAATAAGTCTGCCTCCCAGAAGCTAACACCGGCCACTGGGTTCCTTCTCAAGTAATTATCCAGTTAATTTGACATTTATCCAGAAGACTGGCTCCCAAGTTGAAAGCCGGTTTAGACAATATTAGCAGCTATTTCACAGGGATTTTCACAAGTGTTCATTTGTGCCTGTGTGTGTGAAATTCCTGCTGTGAATTTGGTTTGGGGACCAGCCACGTGCAACATCCCAGCTGAGCCACTGCCTTCCCAAACCAATCTTCCAGCCAAATGCTTAAGTAAACGTGGCTAATTGCTCTAGATTCTCCTCTCAGCCTCCAAACTCACAGCAAGTATGCTGATTCACAACCTTGGGAGTCCCAGCGTAAAACTGCCCCAGGGAATGGAGGGCAAGGAGAGAGGCAAGGAAGAAGAAGACTGCTTCAGACCCACAGGCAGCAGGGGTGTAACAAGCCAGAAACTTACATAAGGCTTATCTTCAGTGACACAGACATATAGATCTCCATATCTGCTGCCAGAATCCTAGAAGTTTATGCAGAGACCTTAACTGGGTTCAATCATACATAAGATCCCAAAGGTCTCAACAACACCCCACTCTCAAGGCTGTGTCCCTCAAACAGCTCCTATTCTAGGAATGATGGACAAAATATACATGTCCAAGACAGATGACAGGGTGAGGAGCCTCTGATTGCCGATATCCAGCTCATGGGTCAACTGGATGGTCACATCTTCTTCGTGACCTCCTCCAACAGGTAATGTGAACTTTCTGTGGATTCCATACTATGACTGCACAACAGACCAAATGTCTGAGTGCACTTTGTGAACCCCTCTCAATGTACCCTCAAAGTCCCTCTTTTCTGGATGTGCTAGAGTTAATAAGGAAGAGAGAAACTAACTCTGCAGCATATTGCTGACAAGACTTTTATAGTGTTGCCTCAAAATTAGAGTCATAACTTGAAACAGAAAGGGCCAGGCAGTCACTACTTCAGAAATCAAGAAATAAATCAAGAAAATACCCCTATTGTTACTACTTACAAAAACGATTTTTTATTTTATAGTATCCTAACCATATATATAAATTCACGAGATAAAAATATTACACTCATTATCCAAATAAAGAAAGAGAAGGTAAGAGAACAGAGAAGCATTTGAGTCATAAAGTATATCAATCTGGGATAAGAAGTGACTTTAATGCTCCCCTAGTTGGACCCCACTTTAAAAATGAAGGAAGAAGCTTAAGGGAAATAATAAGTATTATTGTATTAGTGAAATAATGAAATTGCTATCTTTGCTACAGAAACACAAATACTGATTGCATTTATAAGAGGGACAGGCTAATCTAGGCTCCATATGAGAGTTTAGCCTGAGCGACACTCATAACAACTTTGCAGTTGCTGTTATTCTGCCTAGAAATACCCTTTCTTAGATACTTACATGGTTTTATACCACCTCACTTCATTCATGTTCTTCTTTGCTCAACAAATGTCACTCCCTAAGAGGGTATCCCTAACAGCCATTTCAAAATAACAGCCTCTGTCCCTTTCTACCCCTTATTCCATTTTACTTTTTTTATACCACTTATCACATCCTAACATCATAGCTTTTTTTTGATGGTTTCTTTAAGTAGGCTTCATGCCCAGCATGACGTCCACCATAGGGTTTGACCTCATCATGCTGAGATCAAGACCTGGGCTGAAATCAAGAGCCGGAAGCTTAACTTGACTGAGCCACTCAGGCACCCCTTAATATCATAGTTTGTATTTATTTGCCCACCCATTAATTTCCTATACCCTCTTTAGAATGTAAGTGTTGTGAAATGGTAGGGACTTTGTATCCCTGGCCCCTTACGATGGTGCTCATACAGATTAAATGCTCAGTGACAATAAGTGGAATTAATGGATAGTTGAGTTCCCTGTGTAGCTTATAAAGGTCACTGTTTATAACATTGCACTCTAACACTATCTCCCTATGTCCTATGCATGTAAGCACAAACAAACACACAGCACCTACACTAACACACCTGCACAATGGCACACACATGTAAGAATTTTTGTCTTTTAAGAAATTCAGGAAACATGAAGTGTCAAGATTTCCACCAGATTCTATACCTTTGGATGCAGTATGCTATGGAAAGGAAATGGGCTCAAGGCGTACTCTCTGCCTTCAGAGAACCCACTGCCTGGGTATAATGAAGGAGCAGAACATTTCCACTGATACTGGCTCAACCTTCATTGACTGCTTAACTCTACAGTGTTTGATGACATGGAAGTATAAGCGATTACACAGATAACAATGTATTACCTTACATCTTGAAAAAAGATCTGGAAAGTTTTACACAAGATGTTTTAGAAGAGATAAATGAGCAACATTTAAGTCAGTACAGAAGCTTGGAGAAAGACATTCCCGATAGAGAAACAGATGTCCAAGTTCCTAAAGGACTAAATATGTGGAGGCAAGTTCATTGAATGAATGTGGGTGGTAACTTTTGGCAATATTTGAGTGCCATCCACAGACGTTTGGAATTTGTTTTCTTGCTAATGAGACACCATTGATAATTTTTGCCCAGGGGAGAAACTTGAAACGTCAATTTTGCAGTATTTATTTAACATCAGGCATCATCCTAAGAAACTGATACTGATATGTTATTTTATTTAATCCTTTCAATATGTCTGAGAATAAGACTGCTGAGTTGAGAAAGCAGATTATCAGAAAAGATTAATAACCTGAAAGGGTAAAGAAGGTTGTAAGTGCAAAGAATCGTTTTAAAACAAGTCTTCTGATTTAGGGGTTCAGGGATTTTTTCCATTCTGCCTACTCTGAGTCAATCTCTAGTTTAAAAAAATTACTTTGGAGGCATTATTTATAAGAGTTTAATGAGAAAAAGGATCTAGTTATGGAGTTCATTTAGAAATCTTCTGGAAAAAAAATATTAAAGGGGAAGAGATCGGGGGAAGGGGGGATGAAATAATGAGAGCCTGAACCAGAACAGAGGAATGGAAATGTAAGGGCAGATGGGGTAGATCGTGTGAGGTTATTACACAGACCACTGGACAAGTGGGTACTTCCCCTCTGGGGCAGTTAAGTTTTGAAGAAGGAAATCAAAGTAAATTGCATTTCATTATTATTTATTTATTTGGTCGACTAGCTTAATGGAAGAAAAATGAAAATAGCAGTCAAATGTAAAAGCAGGTGCCAAGAAAGACTTTTAAAAGAAATGGGCACTGTATTTTTTCCTTCTCTTTCTTAAAAAAGAGACATAAAAGCTTTCAGTGTTTGTAGGTTTCCAAATCCACCCACTTACACCTGTTCAGAAACATCTGTTTTCTTGTAAAATGGAAACTGCAAAAAAAATAAAAAGGCCAGCTAATAATAACATGGTAAGGAGAAAAACTTTTTGTTAGTTTATTTAATTTTATTTGATTTTTCTAGGCTAAAAAAATTTTTTTATTTGATTTTTAGAATGACATGTTCTTAGAACTAAACTATACATTACTGGTTAGATCTAATCATAGATTTGGATTCCTTGCATTTCCTTATTTGCAAATGTAGTTAGTGAAGCCATTATTTCCATATAGTTTTATAGAAATGTGGATATTATCAGTATTTTATGTCATTGTTTTAATTTATTAAGATTTGGAGAGATACATATATTTATATATGCCATAAAATATATTCTAAGATATATAGAGAAAAAGAGAGACAAACAGAAACAGAGAGAGAATAAATTCCATTATCTCAGATTCAAAACTGCTAATATATTTTATTTTAGGTCTGCACGCTCTAAATAAATGGTAATCTAGCACAACAATGAATCAGCAAGTGAACTTCTAGCTAAGAAGATGGCATATTTGACTGAAGAAATGAGTGAAGGAGATAGCCATACTAAAAGCAGGAGAGAAACCATTCCAGACAAAGTTAATAATAAGAGTAAAGATTCTGAGTGCAGAATAAGCCTGGAATTTTCCAATGGGTAGAAAAGTTCAGCATGAAAGAAGTGACAGAAGCAGTGAGAGGGGCCACTGGAAAGGTCAGCAGGAATACTATCATGCATGACTTGGAGGCCATGGGAGAAATACTTTTTCTATTTACAATGGAAATTGATGGGAGTATTTTACTCAAGAGAGTAAGAAGTCCAATATGTTTCTAAAAGTATAGTCTGATGACTCTGTGGATAAACAATGGAGTTTATGTCTCTAAATTCATATTTAATTGGTTCATGTTGCACATGAATTTCCTTTATTTTAAAAAAGGAACATTCCTAAACCAGAATTTCCTTTATTTTAAAAAAAGCAAAAAGTAATCTGAGGTGTTCTGAATAATGATTAATCTGATAAAGTACAATATAAAAACTAGAATTTTTTTATTCAATATACAATGGTTTTTAGTATCAAATTTTCCTTTAGTTATTAATAGCCATTTTACCCATAAGAGAATATTGACAATATAATATTTATGCCAAACACAATTGCTCATTTATGTGATTTATTCTTTATGAAAGCTTCTTACTGTCTTATTGTATCATATATCTGATTTTAAACTCATTGAAGTGTTGTTATTTTAGCAGAGGTTTTATTTAAGGAATATGTCATATATAAAACTTTCTACAAAATCAGGTCATTATAAACACAGAAGTGTTTGAATTATTTTATTTCCCATGTACATGAGACTGAGGTTATAGGTTTCTTTGTAAGTAAAAGAAAACTGAGCCATTTGATAGTAAACATGGCTAATGCTTTTAAATAAAGCCTGTTCTCAATCTAGAGAAATGCCTATTTACTTGGAATTATATGAACAGTTTACATTTTCTGCTAAAGTATGCTCGAATTCTGCTAAAGTAGTACTCTTGTAATGAGATAGTCTACATTAAGCTCTAATAATAGTTTGCCGCATGATCATCCCAATGATAATGTGTGTAATTTATCACACCTGCCATCAAAGGAGCTCTAAGAATTTCACGAACAGCCCCTCATTAATCTATTCATTTAGCTCCTTGCCTCTTGGAAGTTTCTAAAGCTTTTTAAGAAATTATGCACCAACTATGGTCAAGAGAAAGGTTTTGTAGCATTCAGGAATAAAGAAATAGAGTGAGCTAAAGGATCACAAAGATGATAAATTCCAAGTGAAACTATCTGGAGAACCATCACAATCAAATATGTGATAGATTCTTGTTTTGTTAAGTTGATTTGAGGATTAACACAACAATCTGCACAACCTGAACCACAGAATTTAGCAAGTATGCCAAACAAAGAGATGAACTGGGAGACAAAGAAGCCAAGGTAGGCAGGGAGCTGTTTTGCTTTCAGAGAGAGGATGGAGACGGGGGGAGAGTATGGGAAAAGCAACCCCTCTAAAAGCAGCTGTAGAGAAAGTGGAAAAGTGGAAACAGCCACAGTGATTGAACTAAAAAGGGAGAAAGGAGAAAGGGGAGGGTTTAAATTCCATTAAGACTCTATAAACAGGGGGAGCACAGAGTCTGAAAATACACAGCTAGATCCCTGGTAGTGCTCTGCTGAGAAGGGAAAATCCACAGGAGCAAAGTGAAGTTTGGGGGTCCTCGGGCCACAGGGGAGAGGCAGTCATTCCTCTGCTGGAAGGGCATTTGGTAGAGGCTGTGCAGCCACCTCGTCCCAGCAGACTCCACAGAACAACTGCATTCGCTGGTGCTGGAACAATGTTGTTAAGGGTGAATGAAGCCTGGTGCCAGATATGTGTTGTGTTTTTCCATAATCCCTGAAACACTGCTGCTACACAATCGTGTGAACTTTTTCTAGGGCGGGCTGACACCCAGCCACAGTCTCTGGGCATTGGCAGCAGCATGGTCCCCCGAATGTTCCTGGGTGCTACCAGCATCCGGCCATTGCTCAGTGAGGCCCCCCCAAGACAGTCTGAGCAGGCCAAAGCCGCAGTCCCTTAGAAGTGAGGGGTCAGAAACACACCTGCATCTGAGATAAAACTCAGGAGGGAGGTGCTGCCTGGCAACCTGATGGCTTGGTCATAGTGTAAAACCAGGGAGTGGATGGAAGCTGGAAACAAAGCACGGTGTGTGACTGCTGATGGGGAAGAACAGAGTTCCCATTTACAGACTGGGTAGCTGGGTGATGCCATTTTCACCCCTGAGGCATATGTGCATACACACCTACAGGCGCCACAACAATCCACTCCAGTAAGCTAAGCAGTGCCATCTAGTGGAGAAAGGAGACATTACACTAAGCCCCGCCCAACTGGGCCAACCTCGCCCTTCAAGAACACCCCAAGTCTCTCTGCCTGCTTAGTTTACGGACTATAAAGTGTCTCAGAATTTGACTTATAGGGTAAAATGATGTAATTTCAATCGTATTTCAGTCTGTTTGCTGGTCCATCTATTCAATTTTTTTCTTCTTTTTCTTGAATCCAGAAAGAGAATAAAATTATTTTTACTTTCAATTTTTATTAAAAACATTTTTAATTTTTTATACTATATTTTTTACTTTCTCATAAATTTTTCAAATTCTATTTTACTTATATCATTTCATTTTATTCTATTTCATTGTATTCATTTTTTTCCAATTTTCAAAAGTTTTACTTTTTTTTCTGTTTTCCCTTTTTTCTCTAATCTATCAAGCTCCTTTCAACAACCTGATCAAAACACACCTAGGAGATAACATCATTGATTTGATTTGTGTGTGTGTGTGTGTGTGTGTGTGTTGTTTTTAATTTTTAATTTTAATTTGTTTTTACCTTATTAATTCCTTTTTTTCCTTCAAAATGACAAAACCAAGGAATTCACCCCAAAGAAAGAGCAGGAAGAAACAACAGTGAGGGACTTAACACAGATACAAGCAAGATGTCTGAATCAGAATTTAGAATCACGATAATAAGGATACTAGCTGGGGTCGAAAATAGATTAGAATCCCTTTCTGCAGAGATAAAAGAAGTAAAAGCTAGTCAGGAAGAAATAAAGAATGTTGTAACTCTGCTGCAATCTCAAATGGATGTCACAGTGGCAAGAATGGATGAGGTAGAGCAGCGAATGAGTAATATAGAGGACAAACTTATGGAAAATAATGAAGCAGAAAAAAAGAGGGAGACTAAGGCAAAAGGGAATGATTTAAGAATTAGAGAAATCAGTGACTCATTAAAAGGAACATCAGAATCATAGGGGACCCAAAAAATGAAAAGAGAGAAAAAGGGCAGAAGGGTTATGTGAGCAAATCACAGTGTAAAACTTTCCTAACTTGGGGAAAGACACAGACATCAAAATCCAGGAAGAACAAAGGACTCTCACAGGATTCAACAAAAACCGACCATCAATAAGGCATATCATAGTCAAACTCACCAAATATTCAGGCAAGGAAAGAATCATGAAAGCAGCAAGGTAAAAAAGTCTTTAACCTACAAGGGAAGACAGATCAGGTTTGCAGCAGATCTATCCACAGAAACCTGCCAGGCCAGAAAGAAGTGGCAGGATATATTCAATATGCTGAAAAGAAAAATATGCAGCCAAGAATTCTTTATCCAACAAGACTGTCATTCAAAATATAAGGAAGATTAAAAGTTTCCCAGACAAACAAAAATTAAAGGAGTTTTTGACCACTGAATCAGCCCTGCAAGAAATTTTAAGGGGGACTCTCTCAGGGGAGAAAAAACGAAAAAAAGAAAAAAAAAAAAAGACCAAAAGCAACAAAGACTAGAAAGGACCAGAGAACACCACCACCAGAAACTCCAACTCTACAAGAAACATAATAAACTCATATCTTTCAGTACTCACTCTAAACGTCAGTGGACTAAATGCTGCAATCAAAAGACACACAGTAACAGAATGGATAAGAAAATAAGATCCATCTATATGCTGTTTACAAGAGACCCACTTTAGACCTAAAGACACCTTCAGATTGAAAGTAAGGGGATGGAGAACCATCTATCATACTAATGAGTCAACAAAAGAAAGCCAGAGTAGCCATACTTACATCAGACAATCTAGACTTTTAAAATAAAGACTGTACCAAGAGATGAAGAAGGGCATCATATCATAATTAAGGGGTCTATCCACCAAGACATAACATTTGTAAACATTTATGCTCCAAAGGTGGTAGCACTCAAATATAGAACTCAATCACACACATAAATTCATTGATAACAACACCATAATAGTAGGTGACTTCAAACCCCACTTACAACAATGGACAGATCATCTAATCAGAAAATCAACAACTAAACAATGGCTTTGAATGACACAATGGACCAGATGGACTTAACAGATATATTCAGAACATTTCATCCTAAAGCAGCAGAATATACATTCTTCTCCAGTGCACATGGAATGTTCTCCAAAATAGATCACATACTGGGACACAAATTAACCCTAAGTAAGTACAAAAAGATCGAGATCATACTGAGCATATTTTCAGACCACAACGCTATGAAACTTGAAATCAACCATAAGAAAAAATTTGGAAAGAACAAATACTTGAAGACTAAAGAAAATCCTACTAAAGAATGAATGGGCTAACGAAGAAGTTAAAGAGGAAATTAAAAGTGCATGGAAGCCAATGAAAATGATAACACCACAACCCAAAACCTCTGGGACGCAGCAAAGGTGGTCATAAGAGGAAAGTACATACCAATCCAGACCTTCCTAAAGAAGGAAGAAAGGTCTCAGATACACAACCTAACCTTACACCTTAAAGAGCTGGAAAAACAACAGCAAATAAAACCCCAAACCAGCAGAAGACAGGAAATAATAAAGATTAGAGCAGAAATCAATGCTATCAAAATCAAAAAAATAGTAGAACAGATAATGAAACCAGAAGCTGATTCTTTGAAAGAATTAAGAAAATTGATAAGCCACTAGCCAGTTTGAACAAAAAGAAAAATGAAAGGACCCAAATAAATAAAATCAAGAATGAAAGAGGAGAGACCACAACCAACACAGCAGAAATAAAAACAATAATAAGAGAATATTATGAGCAATTATATGCCAATAAAATGGGCAATCTGGAAGGAGTGGAAAAATTACTAGAAACATATAAACTATGAAAAATGAAAGAGGAAGACATAGAAAATTTGAACAGACCCATAACCAGTAAGGAAATTGAATTAGTAATCAAAAATCTCCCAAAAAACAAGAGTCCAGGGACAGAAGGCTTTCCAGGGGAAATCTACCAACTATTTAAGAGGAGTTAACACCTATTCTATTGAAGGTGTTCCAAAAAATAAAAATAGAAAGAAAACTTCCAAACTCTTTTTATGAAGTCAGCATTACCTTGACTCTAAAACCAAAGACCCCACCAAAAAGGAGAACTATAAACCAATTTCCCTGATGAACATGGATGCAAAAATCCTCCACAAGATATTAGCCAACTGGATCCAACAATACATTAAAAAAATTATTCACCACAACCAAGTGGGATTTATACCTGGGATGCAGGGCTGGTTCAATATCCACAAAACAATCAATGTGATTGATTCATCATATCAATAAAAGAAAGGATAAGAACCACATGATTCTCTCAATAGATGCAGAGAAAGAATTTGACAATATACACCATCCTTTCTTGATTTAAAAAAACCCTTAGGAAAGTAGGGAGAGTAGGATCATACCTCAAGATCATAAAAGCCATATATGAAAGATCCAACACAAATATCATCCTCAATGGGGAAAAACTGAGAGCTTTCCCCCTAAGGTCAGGAATGAGACAGGGATGTCCACTCTCTCACTGTTACTCAACATAGTATTGGAAGTCTTAGCCTCTGCAATCAGACAACACAAAGTAATAAAAGACATCCAAATTGGCCAGGAGGAGGTCAAACTTTCACTCTTTGCAGATGACATGATACTCTGTATGGAAAACCCAAAAGATTCCACCAAAAATCTGCTAGAACTGATCCATGAGTTCAGCAAAGTGACAGGATATAAAATCAATGCACAGAAATCGGTTGTATTCCTATATACCAATAATGAAGCAACAGAAAGAGAAATCAAGGAACCACTCCCATTTACAATTGCACCAAAAGCATAAAATACCTAGGAATAAATTTAACCAAAGAGATGAAACATCTATACACTGAAAACTATAGAAATCTTATGAAAGAAATTGAAGAAGACACACACACACACACACACACACACACACACACACACAATGTAAAAAGATTCCATGCTCCTGGATAGGAAGAACAAGTATTGTTAAAATGTCAATACTACCCAAAGCAATCTACATATTCAATGCAATCCCTATCAAAACAACACCAGCATTCTTCACAGAGCTAGAACAAACAATCCTAAAATTTGTATGGAACCAAAAAAGACCCTGGATAGCCAAAGCAAGCTTGAAAATGAAAACCGAAGCTGGAGGCATCACAATCCCAGACTTCAAGCTGTATTACAAAGCTGTAATCATCAGGACAGTATGGTACTGGCACAAAAACAGACATTCAGATCAATGGGACAGAATAGAGAACTCAGAAATGGACCCACAAATGTATGGCCAACTAATCTTTGACAAAGCAGGAAAGACTATCCAATAGAATAAAGACAGCCTCTTCAGCAAGTGGTGCTTGGAAAACTGGACAGTGACATGCAGAAAAATGAACCTGGACCACTTTCTTGTATCATACACAAAAATAAACTCAAAATGGATGAAAGACCTAATGTAAGCCATCAAAATCCTCGAGGAGAAAGCAAGCGAAAACCTCTTTGACCTTGGCCGCAACTTCTTACTCAACACATCTCCAGAGGCAAGAGAAACAAAAGCAAAAATGAACTATTGGCACCTCATCAAAGTAAAAAGTTTCTGCACAGCGAGGGAAACAATCAGCAAAAATAAAAGGCAACCAACAGAATGGGAGAAGATATCTGGAAATGACATATCAGATAAAGGGTTAGTATCCAAAATCTATAAAGAACTTATCAAACTCAACACCTAAAAAACCAAAACCCAAAATGTTGAAAAAATGTTCAACATCACTCATCATCAGGGAAACACAAATCAAAACCACAATGAGATACCACCTCACACCTATCAGAATGGCTAAAATGAACAACTCAGACAATGATAGATGTTGGTGAGGATGCAGAGAAAGAGGATCTCTTTTGCACTGTTCGTGGGAATGCAAACTGGTGTAGCCACTCTGGAAAACAGTATGGAGGTTCCTCAAAAAATTAAAAATAGAACTACCCTACAACCCAGCAATTGCACTACTAGGCATTTACCCAAGGGATACAGGCATGCTGTTTCAAAGGGGCACATGCACCCCAATGTTTATACCAGCAGTATCAACAA
The DNA here is from genome assembly GCF_028749965.1 of Puma concolor. Lineage (NCBI taxonomy): Eukaryota > Metazoa > Chordata > Mammalia > Carnivora > Felidae > Puma > Puma concolor. Next base: position 82,854,252 of record NC_141675.1, on the reverse strand, counting down.
TAGCCAAATATGGAAAGAGCCCAAATGTCCGTTGGTAGATGAATGGATAAAGAAGGTGTGGTATATATATGTAATGGAGTATTACTCATCAATCAAAAAGAATGAAATCTTGCCATTTGCAACTACGTGGATGCAATTAAAGGGTATTATTCTAAGAGAAATTAGTCAGAAAAGACAAATATCATATGACTTCATTTATATGAGGATTTTAAGATACAAAACTGATGAATGGATAAGGGAAGGGGAAAAAATAATATAAATACAGGGAGGGGGACAAAACATAAGAGACTCTTTAAAAAAATTTTTTTAACGTTTATCTATTTTTGAGACAGAGAGAGACAGAGCATGAATGGGGAGGGGCAGAGAGAGAGGGAGACACAGAATCTGAAACGGGCCCCAGGCTCTGAGCTGTCAGCACAGGGCCCGACGCGGGGCTCGAACTCACGGACCAGGAGATCATGACCTGAGCCGAAGTCAGACGCTTAACCAACTGAGCCACCCAGGCGCCCCAAGAGACTTTTAAATATGGAGAACAAACAGAGGGTTACTGGAGAGGTTGTGGGAGGGGGGATGGGCTAACTGGGTAAGGGGCATTAATGAATCTACTCCTGAAATCAATGTTGCACTATATGTCAACTAACTTGGATGTGAATTTAAAAAAAAAAAAATTCTAAAATAAATTTTAAAAAAAGATTCTCTCTCCTCTCTCCCTCTGTCCCTTACCCCCCAAAATAAATAAATAAATAAACTAATTACTGAAATAAAAAATAAAATAAATAAAATAAAATAAAATAAAATAAAATGAAATGAAATGAATTGGAGAGGCTTCTGTAGAGAAACTTCCTTACCTGCCTTTGTTCGAACTCAGCCCAAAACTTGTGGACTCGGCAAAACAGCATTTGTTTTATGGAATTGTTTGAGAATTTAGCTGGACAATGAGCATCCTGATCAGAAGACCACTGGTTGTGGAATAGTTAAGTAATGCATGCCAGGGATAGCTTCATTTGTTAACACCAATAGAATAGTCAATCAATGTGTAACCAAAAGCAGCTGATTCTGCCAACTGACATTTTTTTTTTCTTTTATCCAAGTCACATAATTGACCCCCTTCCTTCTTCCTCCTAAAAGAACCCCTGCTTTCACCCTACAAGCAGAAAAACTATTGGGGTTTCTATCTGAATCTGTTTCTCAAATTGCAATTCTTTGATCCCAAATAAATGCTTGTTTGCCTCTCATTGTCGTTCTTTATATTTCACGATGGTATTTTGCATAAAATGTTAGGCTAGCTGAAATTTAACAAACAGCAAATAATTGCTCTTTAATCTTATGATCTCTTCATGTACCTATTTATGTCACCAGATTACTGATTTTGTAAGCACTCATAAAACACTTTCATTTGACAGAAGTTATATAATTTTCACAAAACACTAGCCCTTAATCCAAGATTTATAATCAAGGATAATAATAAAAATATTTTCAAGGACTAGAAAAAGGAAGAGATGAGGAGACAGAGTACAAAGGATTTATAGGGCAATGAAAATACTCTGCATGATACCATAATGATGGATTCATGTAGTTGTACATTTGTCCAAACCCACATAATGTACAACAGCAAAAATGAACCATAACGTACACAATGGTGATTATGATGTGCCAATGTAGCTTTCTCAACTGTAACAAATGTTCCACTTTGGTGGGGGATATTGATAATGCAGGAGATTATGCATGTGTGGGGATGGGGTGTACATGGGAAATTTCTGTACCTTCCTCTCAATTTTGCTATGCACCTAAAACAGCTCTAAAAAAATAAAGTCATAGGTAACTAGGCCTTTCAGCCAGTGGGCAGCTGCAGGGCTCCACCTGTAAAGTAGATCCTCAGGAAAGTTGCCAGATCGCAGTGAAGGTGATCGAACACCTGGTTCATCTAGTGCTTGGGGACTTCAGCAGCCAAGAGGCTAGGGCTCTGCCAAAGAAAGCCATCACAGGGTGCCGGGGTGGCTCAGTCAGTTGAACATCCAACTCTGGCTAAGGTCATGATCTCATGGTTTATGAGTTCAAGCCGTGCATCAGGCTCACTGCTGTCAGTGCCGAGCCCACCTCAGTCCTCTGTCTCCCTCTGTCCATACCCCTCCCCTGCTTTTTCTCAATTTCAAAAATAAATAAACAGTTTTTGAAAAAAGAAGAAGAAAGCTATCACCTTTTCAGACCAGCTCTGAACCATGGACACAGACAGGGTAGAGCCCATGAAGTCAGTACTGGAGAACAGATGTCTATACTTGAGATCCAACAATGTGGTAGAAGGCAACTGTGCTGAAAACCTACCACAAAACTCCCATCAAGTTATGGAGAAGTATTTTTGTCTCCTCCCCACAGGAAATATTTCTTTGTCACAACTGGATGAACAAGAGACCTTCTTACATGGCTATGTAGCTATTCTGGGAAAGAATACCCTGTGAACATGTGGAAGTGTGACTCTAGTACTCTATTACTATAAACACTAATGTTCTCACTTCCTTCAGTCACCTGAAAAAATGTGATGGTTAAGTATTTTTTAGTAACTAACTCTTCTGAAGACAAGAGTTGGGAAAGATGTAGCCAAAAAAGGCAACGAATTCCTAATCCTAATGGAAGTAAAAGGACTGTCGACTTCCAAGGAAATGGCTCAAGTATTTACCCACAGGCTATTTAGTATGGAAGGTGTTCTCCTCCTTAATCTCCCCTCAGAACAACTGTCTGCTAAACTGCATTTAAGTGAATTTAAGTAACTGTGGACATTGCATCTGATTGCTAAGTGACAACCTGAATTTTCCTTTTCTAGTAATTGTTTCATGGACCTGAGCAGCCTTTTATCTTTACCAAACACACTTGAATTTGTTCTTGGGTAGCCTCTTTGTTCTGAACAGAGGGTGAACTTTCTATGAAGGTCTGAAAGTGTTCAGTAGACTACAGTTTGAGAAATCCTACCCTGGAACCATCCACCATCCCCCAAGGTTATACAGGCAAAAGAGATTCTATAGTTTACCTTCCTGAAACCTACAGTTTTCCTTTCTGAAACACAAACTTATCATAAAAATAGCCCTAGGATATCTAACAATACTGTAGTATAAACTAAAATTTTTAAAAGGGTAGATCTTGTGTTAAATATTCTTACCACATATAAATAATAAAGAAGAGAAGAAAGAAAGTTGGCCAAGTGATGTATATGTTTGTGGCCTTAATGATGATGATGGTTTCATGTATGTTCACTTACCCCAAACTCATTGAGTTGCATACAGTAAGTACAGCTTTTTACATGTCAATTATGCTTCAACATTTTTAATAAAATATTAATTAAAAGAAATCTAAAACATACTTTAAGGGTAAAATAAATAGTCACCTTGATTTAAGAAAACAAAGTAGTTAAAAAACAGATACAGTTATGGTTTATGTTTACAAAGAACAATTCCCATAACAAAAAGAATTTAACTTTACGAAAACACTCCCTATAGGATTTGTACAGTCATCACTTGATTTAACCCTACTTAAATTGCATATTCTGTTTTAAAATATTATTTAAAGCTCAAATGATAGGAAATAATTTATACTGAAAAAGTATTTAAATTCTTCTTTAAAAGTAGTAAGTTTGGATGCAGTTAAGAAGCTACAAAGCTTTTTGAGAACCTAGTTGTGAGCAGATGTAAGCAATTAATTATGTAAATGCTAAATCAAGCATCCATCTATAGGTGAAGAGGTTTAGACAGAATAAAATGTCCTGTTAATTAGAAAAGGACTGTCCCATTTGGAAATGGCATATGTTAATATGCTTTCTGAATGAATAAATTAAATCATAGTGTCTACTTGTTTGCTTAATATGTTGCTTAAACCTGTCTCAGGTTTAGCGGAGAGTATGCCTTCCTTATTGTCTATGGATATCACAATTGTCTTCAGAAGAAACTCTACACAATAACCCAAAATTTAAGTAATTCTTGGGATTGTCTGTAAGCCTAAGGATATTTGATCCCAAAGAATATTACTTGTAAAGAGAATATTTAACAAACACCTGTGTAGACATCCTTCTGTCATCATTTAGGCAGTTTACCATGATATTATAAAATAGTAATATTTATCATGAAACATAACATTGCAGGTCAGGTTGAGTTCACTGGATGTTCCTCTTGCATTCCTTTGCTCTCCATCTCAAAAGATTCTAAATAGGCCTAATTTCGCATTTGTCAATGGCATTCATGGTTGTATATATTTACCTCTATATTTACTTTCATTAGAAATGAACTGTATTATTCGTATGCTTTAAGCTTTATGTAAATGCTATCGTGCTATACATATTTTTTTGCAACTCTTTTTTTTTGCCATGATCTTGTGTTATTTGATATTCATCTTCGTTGATGTATGTAAATGTAGTTCGTTTACATTGCCCTGTAGTACATCACATTATGGATATATTATAATGTGCTCATCAGTTCACCAAACGGCAAATATTCAGATGTTCTTCTATCATAATATAACAATGTTCCCTTCTGTTTAGTCTTTTAATCATATGTATGTTTCTCTGGAAATTGTTTTCACATTTAACTTTACCAGATATTGCCAAATTGATCGAAGTATATTTACCACTGTATGCTCCATCGTTTGTTTGGTTTCATTCTTAACTACACATATTTTTCTCAGGTTTTAATTTTTGCATGATGTAGGTGAAATATTATTTTCTAAGTATAAATTATCCTATTTTCTAGGAAGTATGAACTTTCCATGTTACTTGACCAATTAGTTATCCTCTGATATGACCGACCCTTCACCATCTTGTCTTAGATTGTTTTTATTTTTCTTATAGATTTCTAAGATATAAATATATTCTGGGTGAAATATTAAGTAGCAACAAAAGCGTATAGACTTTTGGAAATGAATATACAGAGGTTTACAAATCTTTACTGACAAATACAAAATCTTATTAAAATACATTAAGTGGGGCACCTGGGTGGCGCAGTCGGTTGAGTGTCTGACTTCAGCCAGGTCACCATCTCGCGGTCCGGGAGTTCGAGCCCCGCGTCAGGCTCTGGGCTGATGGCTCGGAGCCTGGAGCCTGTTTCCGATTCTGTGTCTCCCTCTCTCTCTGCCCCTCCCCCGTTCATGCTCTGTCTCTCTCTGTCCCAAAAATAAATAAAAAACGTTGAAAAAAAAATTTAATAAAAAAATAAAATAAAATAAAATACATTAAGTAAGACAAAAACATATGGAAAGATATTTCTTTGAACTGTATGAAAGACAAAGCATCATAAAAGTGTCAATTTTCTCCAGAGAAATCTATCAATTCATTACAATTCTAATACAAATCTAAATAGTATTTTTTCAGTTGATACTTGATAAACTGATTTTAAAATTCATATTGAGGGATTCTTGGGTGGCTCAATCTGTTAGGCCTCTGACTTGTGATTTCGGCTCAGGTCGTGATCTCATGGTTCGTGGGATCAAGTTGAGCATAGAGCCTGCTTAAGATTCTCTCTCTCCCTCCCTCTCTACCCCTCCCCTGCTCTCTCTCTCCCTCTTTCTCTCTCATACGCACCCATGTGCACTCTCCTTCTCAAAATAAATAAATAAACATTTAAAAAAATAAAATTCATATTGAACATGAAGAAGCAAAACTAAACCGGAACATTTTGCAGAAGAAAAACAAGCTAGAAAATGTATTAGCCACCATTCATGCACCACTCCAGGTCCTTGTGGCCTCCTAGGCTCTTGTTTCAGCTACTTTGAGACATCTCACTATGCATGTGCTCCACCCTGACCACACCTCAGCTCAGGACTTGCTATAGTCTTCTTGCCTCCTGCCTCAGGGTTTCCTTGTTCATTCCAAGCTTCCTCAACTCCAATACACAGACAACACAAACACAAGAATAAATGCTGGATAAATAAATCTATTCTCTTTTCCCCTCTGCATGAACTGTAGAGACTCAGTGAGGCTCCAGGATACTGCTTATTGAAATAGTCATATATATCCAACAATCAATTACACCTAAGGGCTCACTCTCCTTCCTTGCCTTATATCACTTGTCCCTCACTTCTTCCTGAGATTACATTCCCCAATAAAGTTGTAGGACATAAGTTTTCCAACTTAGACTCTGTTTCTTGGGGAACCCATAATAAGACAGAGGAACCCACCTATAAGATAGCCAGGATTATCACAAAACTATGGCTAAGACAATCTGACATTGGTGCAAGGGATGACAAACAGACCAAAGAGATGGGTTAGAATGACTTAAAACAAACACACACACAAAGATATTTAATAAACAACACAGGAATCTTATAAATTACTGGGAGAAACATATACTATTTAATAAATTATGATGAAGCAATCATTTACTATGTGGGAAAAAAATGCTTCCTTACACCATAGATAAAAGTCTTTTTTTTTTTTTTTTGGATGAAAGAGATGAATAGGGAAAGCAAATCTTTAAACATTTATAGGAAAATAGGAGAATATGATATTGAATATGGAACAGTTCTTTTTATAAATATAAAAAGTGTAATCCCTAAAAGAAAAGATTGATAACCTTGCCTGAATTAAATTAAACATTCTGGTCCATCAAACAACACTATAACAAAATGACAAGAAAAGGTAAAGATTGAAAGAAAAAGACCACACATAAAATAAACAAAAGCTTAGTATCCAGAATCCATACATCTTATAGGTATCTTGTAGATATTCAAGAAATGTATAAGAAAAATGGCCTAATAGAAAAACTTAAAGTATATGAATAGTCACTTAACAGAAGATAACTAATGATCAAATAACATATTAAAAGATGCTAATTCTAAAGAATGATCCAAGATATAAAAATTGTATGCTTAGTATTGGTATGAGTGTTTGTATGCAGTTTCATTCCTGATTACGCATATTATTGTTAGATGTCGAATTTTTATTCAATCTATATGAAATTATTCCCTTTTTAGTAAGCGGGAAAATCATTTAATCCTTATAAGTTCTATAAAGTATAACTAGTGTGCCGTTTTATTGCTACAGAAATAGTCCCAGAAAAATCAAGCAACTTGCTCAAATTCATGGAGCTGGAAAAGATTAATGTCAAATTATAAAACCAAGGAATCTGCCTGCAGGCTTTATTCATTTTTTTTCTTTTCCTTTCTCTTTTTCCTTTTCTTTTCCTTTCCTTCTTTTTCTTTCTCTCTCTCTCTCTCTCCCTCTCTCTCTCTCTCTCTCTGTCTTTTTTTTTTTTTTTGTAACCACCATGCTATCCTCACTATTCTATGAACACTGCAAAATTGTCTTCTGTCCTAACCCTAGTACTTCTTATTTCTTTATCTTTTTCTACCAGGCTTATTAAGATAACTGATCCAAGGTTAATACAAGCTCTAATTTCAGGTCCTTCTTCTATTCCTAACATTATAGGAAACACACCCAACATATCAGTCCTAGGAATGACATTTGTTTTAAAATTCTCTTAGAGCAACTATAGAGCATAGAAATAAAGGACAGCAGGTCTAAAACCAAACTAACTAAAATTTAAAGCTGTCTCCTCTCTTTATCCTCTGATAACTCTATTTTCCATTTATCTGTCCTCTCGTGAAAGTGGAACACAAGCTACCTACAAGGGTCATTACCAAAGTTAAATAAGCTAATACAGATAAAATACTTAGTGCCTGGCATCCACTACACATTCAGTAATACTACTTGTTATAGCCAACATTACAATCTTGCCTACATCAGACTGTGATGACAAATATAAAGCTTATTTAAATTTATCATGAGTAGTTATATACTTGGATTTATTTTTTATATGCCTATGTTTGCTATTTACCCAACTCTTCTAAGCATTTTCCCCCTCTCTTCTTACATTTGACTGGAATGATTAAGTTTGATTTATTATGTTTTTGTCCATCCATATAACTTTTTGGAACTTATATATTCTGTACATAAAATATATATTATGTATATCTTAGGATTTTTACTTAAAATTTACTGAGCACATTTGATTTGATGAATTCTAAATCAATGTTAATATCTCTAAGTTTATTCTACAATAAAAGACCTTAGTAAACTTTAAATCTTATTATCTCTACTATTTTATATATTTTTTGTTGTTTTGTATGCAATATCACCTTGTTTTTATATTTCCAAAATGAACACACACACACTCACCCACACATTGATTTAGATTTATTTTAGAAATATTTTGTCTTACATCCTGAGCTAAGTGTTTTAATGCATCATTTCAAGTAGTACTCAAAACAGTCTTATTTATGAGATAATACAGATGAGTAGACTGTGATTCAGCAATTTAAGAAATTTTTCAATAGTCATTACACTAATAAGTGGGAAGACTAGAATTCAAACATAAGTCTTTGGGTTCAAGGACAAATATAAAAGATGACCAACCATCTCTATTCATTACTTCATAGGTTATTTAAAAAATAAGAGAAAATATAGATCATCACAGGTTTAACTTATCTATAAACCTATAAAGTGTGGCAAATGCTATAAATTATCTCTTAATATACTTAAGAAGTTTATTTACAGCATCATTTTGGGTCTTACATACCGATTTTTTCAGAACTTTTTAGAAACACAGTCATCATTTTTATGTATAAAACATATGAGGCAAGTATGCTAACAAGAACCAGGCTGTTACTCAGGCATTTGCCTAATCTCTGTCCATTGACAAGAATGAGTTCTCCATTTTTGTACTATGTGCTTTGGCCTTGGCCCTGTTAGTTTACCCTATAAAATAAGAGGGCTACACTACAGAATTTATATATCTCTCTAAACCTGCATATAGACAGCAACTTACAAAGGAAAGAGGAAGCAAAACACATTACACAGAAAGGAACTGGCGATCTGAAACTGATTCTCAGGGCACCTGGGTGGCTCTGTGGGTTAAGTGTCTGACTTCAGCTCAAGTCATGATCTCACGGTCTGTGGGTCTGTGGGTTTGAGCCCTGCGTCGGGCTCTGTGCTGATAGCTTAGATCCTGGAGCCTGCTCTGGATTCTGTGTCTCCCTTTTCTGTCTATTTCTCCCCAGTTTGTGCTCTCTCTTTTTCTCTCAGTAGTAAATAAATAATTTTTAAAAAAATTTTTAAAACTTTATTAAAAAAAAGAAACTGATTCTCAGTCAAATGGGTCTCCACCTGCAAAGCAATATTTCCTGTTTTACACTATACACAATATAAATTCCAGAGAAAAGCCTTGAAAAGTAAGCCTTAAAATTTTAGAAGAAAATATTTTCTATTATCTCAGTATAAGAAATTTTTAAAGACAGAAATTGAAAATTATAAAACTTAAAAGACAAGGGGATTTGACTAAAATAAAAATTAAAAGTATAAATATATTAATATATTAAAATATAAATATATAGGGGCGCCTGGGTGGCTCAGTTGGTTAAGCGTCCGGCTTCGGCTCAGGTCATGATCTCGCGGTCCGTGAGTTCGGGCCCCACGTCGGGCTCTGTGCTGACAGCTCAGAGCCTGGAGCCTGCTTCAGATTCTGTGTCTCCCTCTCGTTCTGACCCTACTCCATTCATGCTCGGTCTCTCTCTGTCTCAAAAATAAATAACCATTAAAAAAAAATTAAAAAAAATATATATAAATATATAAAAACCATGAAGTCTATTAAATTAAATGAATATAAATATATAAATTTATTAAGATATCCATAACATGTGTGGATATTAATATTATTCACACATAATAAATTTTTAAAATGTCAGAGACCGGGAGAAAAGAATATACTAGTGTAAGTAAGTAAAAGGCAAAATCAATGCAGAATGGGAGATATTTCTGGTAGATTTTTAAAAACAAGTAGGATTTTCCACACACGATTTTTAAAAGTTTATTTATTTATTTTGAGAGAGAGAGAGCAAGCAGGGGAGGGCAGAGAGAGGGAGAGAGAGAATCCCAAGCAGGCTCCACACTGTCAGCACAGAGCCCTATGTGGGACTCGAACTCACCGACTGCGAGGTCATGACCTGAGCCAAAATCAAGTCAGATGCTCAACCGACTGAGCCACCCAGGTGCCCCCACAATTTTTTTTAAATTAAGATAATAGTTATTCTGCTTAATAAATATGAGCTTTCTTTCTGGGGTGACAAAAATGTTTGGGAACTAGATAGGGATAGTTGTGGCACAACATTGTAAGTATACTAAGTGCCACTGAACTGTTCACTTTAAAATGGTTAATTTTATTTTATACAAAATGTTCCTCAATAAAAAAAATTCAAAGATGTTAAATGAAAAAATCCTGCTGATTTGATCACCAAAACAATTGTTCTCTTCAGTTTAATTCTACCATACAAACAGAACAATTTGATTGTAAGTTTAAATATAGGGTCTGATCATTTTAGTGCACTAAATATGAAAAATTGATGATTCTGAAATTCTGACAAGATCAAGGGCAGAAAAAGTTAGGACATATCATCTTTTGCCAGATGTCTGGCACACTAAAGCCAGAGTGGTGTTGGATAAAATACTACACACATTGGAGAAAAGGTTTGGTTTCCCCTGAGACAAGGTTAGATGACTATTAAAGCAGTTCAAACCAGCTGTGTGTTCAAGGTATTAGAGTTGTTTCCATTTCCTTCTCTTTTGCCTCTCTCTCTTTCTTTTTACCACCGAGTTCCTGGAATCCCTAAACCATAGTTAACTACACAGATTATCCCATTATCTCATTTCCCTCCCCTCTGGCCCACTGACACATAGGTCAATCAGATCATTCACAAGAAGCTTCATGTACAGGGTTGCACTGACAGCCCCATGGCACAATGGTTAGAGCAGGTCCTTTGTGTCCAACTCCAAGGCTTCCAACCACATCAGATGGGTGACAGTGGAGATGTGACTTAAATTCCATATACCTCAGCTGCCTGATTTGTATAAGAATGATGATCGTGATAGCACCTACCCCCAAGGTTATGGTGATATTGTAAAAAGAGTTAATATAGAGGATTTCAAACAATTTTATCACACTGTAAGAACACAGTAAATTTTAGCTATTGTTATGATCTTCATCATTAGCACAGCCTCAAGGCAAAGCCTCTTGCCCATTAGAGCACCTATTTGTTTGTATGAATCTAACACTTTTTGAATTAGAAATCACTGCAATTTGAAGAATAGACTGTACCATCAGGAATCTCATTCACACACACACACACACACACACACACACTGATTTTAAGTTTGTATTTCATAGCATATACAAATTGTGAGTTCATCCTCGCTCTCACCACTTTCCATCCATCTTCCATTTCCAACTGCCTGTTGATTCACTACGTTTAATGCAAATATCTTTTATGGGTCCCACTAACTTGGAACTCTCCAGCCAGGGGATTCTTAGAAATGTAATTCCAGCTTAGCTAAATGGAGAGAATACAAATCTATCATAGTCTACTCCTGGTCAAGTTGGCATCCATTTACACCTCTTTTAACCACACTGAACTTAATTTCCAAATAAAGACAAGCACAAAATCATACTTCCACTTAACATAATGCAACTATCTGTCACATAACCAAAAACATGTTAACCATCTCCCTAAAAGATGCTACACAAATTGCCTTAATCTATTTTGAAGTGATGTTTATTCCTCTTCTAGCTGAGTCACATTCACCCTTTGACATTCTGAAATGTAAATACTGAGATATAAAATTCACTACTATTAATACATTTTACCATAGATAGTAGGGAAATGTTACAGGTGAAGAGAAAAAACAGTTAACATATACACACATCTGTTCATATCACAGTAAAGAAGAAATGTGCATGACTAATGCAGTTCCCATTTATGCAACTGGTCACATTGTCATGACTGGTATTTATAACTACCTTCTTCCACTACCTGTTCTATATTCCCTTTATTCTAAACAAGCATGTCAGCTGGCCACAGTCACTTTGCTGGATAGGCCCCACATCCTCATTCTTGAAGGGTCTGGACCATTAGCAGAACTGCTTATATTGGGACATCAAAGTTTTTCCATTGACTTTAACCATAGGATATGCAAGTACAGAGAGGCATCCCAGGGGATCTCTCTGGATTATTATAGACATATTCTTCCTCATCCCCATGGTGTGGTAGCAATATAGACAATCATATATATGTTTATATGATTTATTATATGTAATAAATACACATATATACATACAACCAAAAGAGTATAGGAACTTGTGGGAGCTGGTTAAATAGTCAATGTAAGGGCTGTCGTATATGATAGGCAGCATGGAAGAGCAAACTGATGTGAGGTTGGTGAGAAATGGACAAAGTGGAACACAGGAATAAAAGCTAGAACTCATGAGGATAAAGTGGAACTCACATCAGCCCCTCACCATCTCCAAGCCACCAACTTTGGTACTGCAGGTATTCTTCATGACATGTTGATGCCCTTCAACCTAGAGCTAAATATGTTCCTGGTTGTGGAGTCAAAGAAGCTAATGGATGATTTGGTTGAGCTAGGCTAACTAGGAGCTATGCATAGAAGTGAATTATGGAAAATGTACTCTCAGCGTACCTAAATTGGTGCAATATAAATTCACCACATATTCCAAGGCAGGCAAAAAAAAAAAAAAAAAAAATTATGCTGGATTATAGAAGAGGTTTCTTATCTTCTAGAATTCATCCCCAGTGGGTTTTTCCCCCTCTCAAATCAGAGATGTATTTCCTCTTTTAAAGGGGAAGGACACCCCCATAGAAGTCCAAATTCTGCACTCCAGACTTAGTTTTGCAATTCAGTGATTTTGTGACATTTAGCAATTTACTTCAAAACTCTAAGTCTCTGCTTCTCCACCTGTAATTGGGACAAGTAAATCCAATCTCTTATTCGCTGATTTGTTGATATAAGAAAATGAGATAACAGTTGTTGAAATATTCTCTAATTTATAAAGAGTAATGTACATGTAAGTAATAGAATTCTTAAATCTCTTTTCACAACAAAGACAGATGATGTCATCAGAACTGCAGAGAATATAACTGATCTTAATTTCTATGTAGTCTCAGCCCAGGTCTTTATAACATGTTTCCCACATTTCAACAAGCTGCCGGCTTTACTTGTGAGGCACCTTCTTTCCATGTGACCAGCAGGCGTAAATGAAATCCATTATAGCCCCTTGTAGGTGGTTAATTTGTTTGAACTGTCATTTACCTGGGCCTTCACTATCTTCCTAATGATCTCCCTGGTGCAATGCAGTGCAACTCTTGCATGTTACCTGTCACCAAAGCAGCTGTTTCCAAAGGTGCTATTTGGTTTTATTTTATGGATTAGTATCCTTCCATACTCTAATGGAAAAAAATCGCAATATAAATAAACACCCTAGAAAAAAATATAGAAGAAGGTGAGCTCCTTGACACCAGTTTTGGCAATGATTTTTTTGGATTTGACACCAAAAGCAAAGGCAATGAGAGCAAAAACAAACAAATGGGGCTACATGAAATTAAAATCCTTCTGCACAGCAAAGGAGAGCCTCAACAGAATGAAAAAGGATAAACAAGTGTTGGTGAGGATTTAGAAGAAAAGAAGCTCTTGTGCACTGTTGTGGGAAAGTAAATTGTTGTGGCCACTATAAACAGCATGGAGGTTCCTCAAAATATTAAAAATAGAAATATCAAAAGATCCAGCATTCCTACTTCTGGGACACTCCCATGTTCAACAGCCAAGACATGGAAGCAACCTGCATATCTGTCAACGGATGAATGGATAAAGAAGATGAGGTACGTATGTGTGTGTGTATGTGTGCACACATGTGTATATGTGTATGCGTGCATGCATGTGTGTGTGTATATATACATATATATATATATATATGTGCATATATATATATATATAGAGAGAGAGAGAGAGAGAGAGAGAGAGACTGAGAGAGAAAGATTATTCATTCATGAGAAAGAAGGAAATACTGCTGTTTAAGACGACATGAATGGACCTTGAGGGCATTATGCTAAGTGAAATAAGTCAGAGAAAGACAAATACTATATTGTGTCACTGATATGCAGAATCTTGAAAAACAACAACAAACCAAACCCATAGAACCAAAGAATAGAAAAGTGGGTTTCCAGGGGCTGGGATGGGCAGAAGGAAAGGTTGGTAAAATTACAAACTTTCAGCTATATGAAAGTTTGAATTAAGTCTGAGAATCTAATGTGTGACATGGTGACTATAGCTGATTATATGTGTGTGTGTGTGTGTGTGTGTGTGTGTGTGTGTGTGTGTGTATGTACTGCATAAATTATATTTGCTAAGAGAGTAAAACCTAAATATACTCATAAAAAATATGTGAGATGATAGATATTAATTAACTAGATGGGAGGCAGGAATGGGAGGAATCCTACGACAAATTTCAAAACACACTCATACACACACACACACACACACACACACACTACCACACGATACCACAAATGAGATACAAGAGAAAGAAATTGTTATTGTAGTCTAAAGAAGGAGGATTTTGTTTCCAAGCCTATTAGGATGAGTGACATGGTGAAGAAAGATGTTTCACCTGGACCTTGAAGAATGTTCAGAATTTCATTAAGTAGAAGTGAGATATGTGTTTGTTAGAGATATGACACAGGGCACAGGATAGAGAAAAGATTGTGTCTGGAAGAGCACAGTGAGTATGGATTGGGACAGCTTTAGCATATGGTTTGTACAGGGCTGTCAACGTGCATGTACTCAGAATGGAGCCAATGAGCAAAGGTGACTCATGTGACCAGGACCAGTGATACATACTAGAGCTTAAAGGATTGTTCTGTTAACCATGGGGCGAGAGGGGCGCCTGGGTGGCGCAGTCGGTTAAGCGTCCGACTTCAGCCAGGTCACGATCTCGCGGTCCGTGAGTTCGAGCCCCGCGTCGGGCTCTGGGCTGATGGCTCAGAGCCTGGAGCCTGTTTCCGATTCTGTGTCTCCCTCTCTCTCTGCCCCTCCCCCGTTCATGCTCTGTCTCTCTCTGTCCCAAAAATAAATAAACGTTGAAAAAAAAATTAAAAAAAAAAAAAAAAAAACCATGGGGCAAGAGACCAAAGTCTGGGAAAATACGTGGCTTGTGTTAATGCCATACAGGGAGAAAAAGCTCATGGAAGGTGGAAATTGTGGTCCAATAAAGGAATGGATGCGAGATGCAGGTAACAAAGAATAAAATATATGTTATATCAGGTCTCTGTCCTTTTTAAAGCATTACCTGTAACAGGTATACATCTGACATGAGGTATATAGTTCCTTGACCAAAAAAAGTAAGGTATCAGGAATATTTAGTGCAACAGCATCTTTTTGAAATACTGCTGCTGAGGAAAGATATTTAAGGCAAATACAAAAGAATTAGGATTCTGTAAATTCCCCATGAACCTTACCCCCGTCATTTTGGCTCTAAAGGATTCACATTTGGAGGATCATTTCATGACACAGAGGTAACCAGCTCTGCTCTGGGAATGCCTTCAGGTTACCCTCCAGTGATCTGAACCATTAGTAAACATTATGGCATACTTAAAAGTTGAATGAGTCACAACATCTCCTCCTCAAAACACAACTGAACCAGCATCCACAACTGTGTTCACTGAGGTGCACCATTACCCGTGTTTTTCTATCTGACACCAAATTAATGTAGCACAAAAACTGGCTGGAAGCCATCCTCCCTTTTTACCCTCATCACTGGCTTCTCCCATTTCATTTTTATTCTTATAATTTCCCAAACGTCCCATGCTGTTTTAATTATGCATGCTTCTATAATTTTGCACATGCCACATGCTTTTCTCTTTGCCTAGAGTACTGTAACCCCCCCCCACACACACACACTCAATCTGTCTGAACAATTATTATTCTTCCTCAAGAACTCAGGAAATCCATTAATTCTAGGCACCTTCTCTGACTCAATCAAAATCTCCTGAGAAATATTTAGTTATTCACTCTCTTATCTGTTAAAACTGTTCCATGTGCATACTTTCAGTGTTACATTTATTCACACACTGAGTCGTAATTATCAATTCATGTATACCCCTCAGCAAGGATATATTCTTCCATGCCCATATTTTATTGCCTTCTCCTTGTTTATCCTCTACCTTATCTTTCTTTCCTGCTTCCAACATATTATTTTGTATTATATAACCTTTTAGAGATTACTTTAAATCATTTTTGTTTCAAGATTAAGTGCATATAAATCAATAAATGTGTGAAAAAACAAAGAAATAATCTCTCCTATTGCTCTGTGCAATCCCTGGGACAGTGCCTGTCATTTGGTGACCTTTGACATTCCAGAAGGTAGCAGAATAGATGACATATGGCAAGTGCTCAATCAAGTTTGGCCCAAAAATCAAATCGTAACTTTTCTTTCAGAGTACTTTTGGACACTTTGACATAAATAAATTGGCATTTCCATCTCAACTGAAACATTTATTGAAAGAAAATTCACATGCTTTTCAATGTCAATAAAATGTTACTCTGGTTATGTAGATAAACAGGAACATTTCTCAAGGTTCTTCTCAGTGTCATCAAACAGACCAACTTCAGGTATTCTATGTAACAACATATTTTAAATCTTCATGCTAGAGAAAAAGGGTAGAAAGTAGGAGAGGCATGCTATGCTAATGGAAACTGATCACCTCCGGCTTTAAAATCACTTCCCTGCCCACTGCTAATCTCATGTCCCCACTCTGTTGCCACTAAAAATAAACAAACAAACAAACAAAAAACACCAGCAAAAAAAATTTTAGATTTACTTAAAAAGTACATAGGAATTTGAAATAAGTGAAACACTAAAGTTAGATTAAGGTGTTGTTTTTTTAATTGACTGCTTGGCTTAACCAGGTTGTGTTGTTTTCTTATAACTGGTTACTTGTACAAATATATCTGATGAACTAAAGCATATACACTTGTACAAATGTGTTTTATAATGAGAATTTATTTATAAATGAGAATAGAGCAGTGAACAAAAAAGATGACATCCTTGCCTTCATTTATCTAATATGCCAATTATACAATCTACAAATAAATGTTATGACTCATTTGTAAGGAACAATAATTTGATGAAAAACTGTTCAATACAAGGGAATAAAGAGGACTACTGTGTTGCTTTAAATCAGTTGGCCAAAGAAAAATCTCTCTGAAGAGGTAATGCAAGAGCAGAGGAATATGGGTCAGGGAGAGATTTCCTGGCAAAGGGAACAACACATGCAAAGACTTTTATATAGTTTTACTGAAAATTCCCTATAAATTATCTCAACTCACTTGATTGGGAAAAATTGTCAAAAGAGTTGGTGTGCATAAACAGCCTCTATCTCAAGTTATCAGAATCTCCATGTTTTCATCATGGAAAAACCCTTTCTCTTTTTACCTTTTTTTTCTTCTGTTTTTGGTTTGGTTTTGTTGTTGCTGTTATTCTAAAACTCTCCAAAGAGGCACTTGTTGAGACCAATAAAATCCTATTGTTAATAAGAAGTTTGAAAATAATAAACTTTCCTTTTGGCATATTGCTCACTTAATGTTAGTTGTCCTCCTCTGAAACAATGTAACAACCTGGGGCACCTAGGTGTCTCAGCTGTTTGAGTGTCCTAACCAACTTTGGCTCAGGTCATGATCTCATGGTTCATGGGTTCAAGCCCCGTGTTGGGCTCTGTGCTGACAGCTCAAAGCCTGGAGCCTGCTTCAGATTTTCAGATTCTGTGTCTCCCTCTCTCTCTCTGCCGCCCCCCCCCCACCCCCATGTAGGCTCTGTTGATCTCTCTCTCTCTCTCAAAAATAAATAAATGTTAAAAAATTAAAGAGAAAACAATGTAACAACCTAACATGACATTGTAGACAGAAAGTAATAATAAAATAAAAAAGAATCAAGTGCAATATGCTGAGAGTTAGTACTGGCCCAGAGCACCCTTAAAAAGAGAGGTGAAACCAAGTTAGTGGAGTCAGGCCAGGAGCCATACCTCAGAATCAAGTCCCCTGCCTGCCTCAAACTCCATCCATAATTACTGATTTTAAAGGAGTCAGTGCTGAATAGGATTTCACTATTTATGAAGATGATTGCAAAGTTACAATGATAGAGAAATTGAAAGTTGCACTTTTGATGGGAAAATATGCAGGATTAGAACTGTCATAGTATTAGGATAAACGAGAAACAAAATCATTTAAGAGATTGATGACATGTGTTTACAGGCTTGAAATATCTGCCTTATTCCTTTAAATTTATATTTTGATCGACCACTTAGGCTGGTGACATATTAAAGTCTATTAACCTCAGTTAGTTTGTCCTCTAAGTAACTTTGGATAGTGCAAGAACAACTTTAAAATTGAATGAATTTCTCTCTGCATTATAAGATATGCTATTTGACCTTTTATGTTTTTAACAGAAATGCTTAGTTATTCCAAAAGTGGTTTGCTATGCCATTATATTGGCCATAAAATATTTCTTCCTGTAATGTCCCTTTTGCCCTTTCTTTTCATCATTAGCATATATTTTACACTTTCAGTTCAATGCTTGAGATCATTTCCATGGAGAGACACTCCTAGATCATTTGTGAAATTGAAATACTATGCCCAAGACAAATTCATTGATAAGAAAAACATTTAAAAACTTGAATATCTTTTTATTGATCTTCCCTAGGCTCAAGGTCCAGATATAAACAATGGGGGAGATAGGGAGGGAAAGGTATTAGAGGTGGAGGGAAAACCTAGCTGAAGACCCACTGAATACAGAGCACAGTGAGGAGAGAAGCCTGGTACTGTCAGGCACAGCTGAGCTGCAGGAGAGAGAGCCAGGACCAGAGTGAATACAGGCAGGCAGGCAGGTTGATCTGCTTTGGGACAGTGTGAGCCTTTTCTCTCTGTCTCACCAACTTAATGGTGATGGCATCACATTACCTTGAAAAAGAATTTTAAATGATCTCTTAACAAGAAAGTGAGCAATTGTTCCTTACCTCTTAGTAGTTACACCCCAGCTACTTCTGAAAGCAAGAGACCAACTCACGGGCCTTGAAAGCTAGCAATCAAATGTTATCAGAGACAAGAAAACCAGTGTCCTAACCAGTCCAAAGAACAAGTGCTGAAGGCCTGAATGAAGGCAGAGACAAAGGGGAATTAAAAAGGAAGACTGAAACACCCTGAGTACATACAGACAAAGGCTTGACAATGAAGATCTGAAATTCACAGTTCTACTGGTAACAGAACATATATCATGAGAATGGCCAGTTGAACTGCAGAGCATATATCTCAGCAAAACTTCTGGTAATGGTTCTGTTCAGACACAGGGCACAAGAAGCCAGAAAACTAGATTTTATGTAAAAACTTCCAATTTTTAATTTGATAATTTGAATTAACATTAATTTACTTAACATATAATGCAAATGTAATTTTTATTTCTTTTGAACATGATGTTTTCAGCTTTACTGGGGTATACTTTATATAGAAAAATTGTATCTTTTTAATGCATCTGCATTTTGATGAATTTGGACATATGCATATACCTGTGATACTATCATCTCAATCAAGGTTATAAATACATCCATCATCTCCAAAGGATTTATATACCCTTGCTTTTGCTTTTTTGTTTTCCATTATTTCTATATTTTTTAGTAATACTTAACATGAGGGGCACCTGGGTGGCTCAGTCAGTTAAGCATCTGACTTTGGCTCAGGTCATGATCTCACAGCTTGTGAGTTGGAGCCCCAAATCGGGCTCTGTGTTCACAGCTCAGAGCCTGGAGCCTGCTTTGGATTCTGTGTCTCCCTCTCTCTCTGCCCTACTCCCCCCTGCTCATGCTCTGTCTCTCAAAAATGAATAAACATTAAAAATAATAAATAAAAAAAAGAATACTTAACATGAGACCTACCCTCTTAAAAAGTTCTTAGCACAATGTATTCTATAGTATGTTGTACAGCAGATCCAAGTGTCTATAGCAAATCTTTATCGATATGAGATCAGACTTCAATATGAAGTCTATTGCAAAATTCATCCCTTTATATCAGCAAGGATTAAGATAAAATTACCAGTTGGGAGAAGGTTACGAAAACTGGATATTTAATCCTAATAAGAATGTCTTTAAACTGTCCTGTGACCTTGGACAATTTAACTCCCATTTTCTCACTTCAGTGTCCTTATCTATAAAATTAGAGGGCAGACTAGGTGACCTCTAAGGTCCCATGAAGTTCAAATATTCTATTATTTATAATGGCTCACCAGATATTTCACTTTGGAAATGAAGAACAAAACGTTGATATCAAGTGTGTACCAAAGCCAGGAACATAGTAAGCAATAAATACATATTTATTAGTAGTATTATTTTTCCTCTTTGGCTCATTGCTTTCTTTCTCTCAAACATTATAAATTGATCACTGCTTTAAATATCTTTATATAATTTCTCTCAGGTAAGATGATGTTAAAGATTAAAATTAAATTTATCCAGTAACTTCTCTGAATTAGAAAATGGAAAAATAGTGGACATTTTTGCCTGTGTTTTATTTAGCCTTCAGTACATTATTTTGCATATAAATTTCAGAAAGGAAAATAGCCTTCAAGCCCTTCAATGCATGTGTAAAAGTTTATCTCTGTAGAATTATTTAAAGAAATTTTCAGATGGCAAAGACCCTTACAAAGCATTAAGCTCAGGTCCTCGCTTTGATAGAAATAACTTAACAATGGCCAAGACTGCAGAGTCAGGTAATAACTTATGACTTAATCAACAGGAGTGATGTGATTTCTGATTTAAGGTGGAACTTATTCATAAACAATGTCTTGCAGGAGGACACAGTTTGAAAATAACAAATTCCTTATTGATTTATGTATCTTTTTCCATACTTGGGAGAACTGACCGCTTGTTAAACAACCTTCATAGTACACTATTACTCTAGAGAACTGAAATTTCTATGGCTACATTTTTCTACACCTTCCAAAATATTTAAGAAACTAAGCTGAAAATTAGACCTACATATATGGTGAAGATTGCTTATCAACTACAACTATTTATTAAGTACATTTTACAAACCATGAGATCACGACCTGAGCCGAAGTCGAATGCTTAAGTGACTGAGCCACTAGGGTGCCCCTACTTTTTAAAACATAGTCTGGTGGTGGTAGCAATGTGAATGGAAGACAAGTCCTGTTCCTGTCATGAGTCAGGAGGAGGAAGTGGTGCACATGCCTGTGTGCTCACATGCACACACACACTCATACACACAAGCACTCACACCATAAATTGCATGAATTTAGCAATCCATGCAATCAGAAGTTAGAAGAGGAAAAAAAGTGAAAGATGACCATTAGGGAATTCTCCTTTGAAACATGAGAGGCTTGAACTAGAGCATGAAAGATGGCAAGGATTTGTATGGGCAGAAAAGAGAGTGGAAGGACATTCTTGGAAAAACAAGAAGAATATGCTCAGACCATGGAGGCTGGCTTAAGCAATTATTAATTAATTATTACTTATTGGGAAGAAGAGGATCCATCAAGAAAATAATTTCTATTCTTGATCACAAAATGTAGCAAATGCACTGAACAATAAAGAAGTGTCAAAGGCCCATCATAGTGGGTAAGGGGCATCATCCAATAAATAATAAGGAGTTGGGAATAGAGGACCAATTCATTAAAGATAAAACATGGCAATGCCATGAAGGATGGACTAACTCTGAAGAAAAGCTAGGAGCCAGGAGACCAGCTAGGAAGATATTACAGAAATCTCAATGCAAAGTGAAAATGGTCCAAAGTGACAGTAGAAAAAAAATGACAAAACATAGCATTTTAAGAGAAACACTGCTGACATGTGATTGCAGAACTACTAGAAAGGGTAAACTAGAGAGAACCATCAAAGTTTATTAAAAGATGTATACCTTGAGAAGCTAAGAGAGAAACAGCACTACAGAGAGAAATATAGTCTTTAGGAAGAGAAGCCAATTGGGGTAGTTGTTGGGACAGATGATATGAAATGGTTAGGGGTGTTACATAAGGCATGGAGTGTATACACAATATTGCACATAATTTCAGGAGATGCTCAGACTTCATTTATTCTATCTAGATTCCAGGAAAGCAAAGCTTACTTTGGATAACTAAGAGCACAAGGAAATGATATTAGAAAGAGATAATATCTATCACTTATTTAGCATCTATTCTATGCCAAACATTATTTTAATATTTTACATATATCATTTTCATATATTATTTAATGTAATCTCCATAAAACTCAATGGTGTAAAATTTTTCTTCTTTTGCAGAAAAATTACCAAAGTACAAGAAGAAAATAAGTGAACTGAAGATGCTTGCATCTGAGCCTTCATACTCTTTACCCTTATTAAAGACATTCTGAAACTTGTTAAATAGTAAGAAAGACTTTACTTGAGACTGTTGCAATAAGGAACAGAGGTTGAACTTAACTCCAAACACAACAGACAGCTGAGGATTTATATCCAATGAGCAGAGAAAGGGATAAAAAATTAAGAGGGGATTTGACCAAATATCAAGGATAGGAGGATTTTTGCTAAACTGGATTCTCAATAAAGGTAGGCCAAGGTCATTAGATACCAAAGATGGGGTATTCTCAACAAATTGGTTATTCATTGCTAAAACTGAGCTCAGTAGGCCAAAGGAAGGGCCCATGGATGAAACCTAGCCAAAAAAGAGAGGGCTCAAGAAAGCCTAACTGAAGTTTGGTCAAGGAGGGAGTTTCTGTCAACCTCTTCACTTTGCATTCATATCTTCATTCAAAAATATTTGCTAAATTCAAACTATATGACAGACACTTTGTTAAGAATAGTAATATCACTTAGGTCAGTCCCTGCCATTATGGAGGCTGGATAATTGATATTTCTCCTTTACCTCTCATCTCAGAGATCTACTCTCCTATGAAGACTTCCCTGGATCCACTTCATCTGGATCTACATCCCTCTTACTGGACTTACCTCTCTAAGCTATAACTTTGTTTAATTGTTTATGTACCCTATTAGACTACAAGCCCTGTGAGGATGTTAACTATACCAGTCTGATTCATTCATACCCAGTAACTAGCACTAAACTTGGTCAGGTAGTAACTCAGAAAACAGTTGACAAAGTTTACAAAATACAGATAATAAAAGCCAGAAATAGATACATGATATCAAAAGTTAACCAAGAGAGATGCTGAGGATATGTTGCTTCTCAGATACAAAGGCTACAGAAAAAGTCAAATGAATGAGGAATTGAAAGGACACTATCAGAAGGAGAAGTCCCAAAATCCTTCTGAGTTTCTGAAATCTGAAGTTCTTAGTGGACCAAACATCAAAGAGATGGGATTTCAGTACAATTCTTTAGAACACAGAACACAGACCTGATCCTGAAGCAAAGGACTCTTGACTCTGGGAGGAGCTATAACACTTCAAGCTAATAGAAGTTCCCAGAGCTCAGTTTAATCCATGTTTTAGCAAATTTCTTTCTCTGGACCTCACTTTCCGCATTAGTAACATGTGGGCTGGGGATGGGGAGAGGGCTGGCAGTGAAATATATGAATATATAGTACAATACATATGAGCAGAAACTCTAAGAGTCTATATGATTCCTTAGCCTACCTTCATGTTTTTGAGGCAGTAAAGGTTATCAGAGGTTTTAATTAAAGAGATGGTGACAGGAAGTTGTGGTGGATATTGGGGTATAATTAATAGCATATCACTTTTATCTTTGGATAGTCAGTTTCTAACACAAATATCTCATTTTCTAAATGAAAATCAAATGATAAAAGATCTTCAAATCAGGAAAGGATAGTTTGTTTAGTGGAAAGAATCTGAATTCTGAAGACCAAATGCCTGGGGTCAAGTCCTAGTTCCGTCACCTGTTAGCCATAGGCAAATTCTTAAACTCTCTGTACTTGAATTTCCCAGTAAGATAAATGGAGATGATTATACATTCCTCATGTGGTTTCTTTTTAAATGTTTATTTATTTTTGAGAAAGAGAGAACGTGCATAGGAGGAGAGGGCAGAGAGAAAGAATCCCAAGCAGGTTTCACGCCATCAGTGCAGAGCCCAACCCCGAGATCATGACCCAAGCTGAAACCAAGAGTCAGACACTTAACCAACTGAGCCAACTAGGCATCCCCATATGATGTTTATAAGTATCACACAAACCAATACCTGTGATGAATACCTGGCAAACTCAAAAATGCTTAACTTATTGCTGTAGGGAAAGAATAGCAAAATTGGCTGCATAACAAGTGTCCAGCACAATGCAAAGGCATGTTTACAAAAGTTACATCATTTGATTCTAACGATAAAAAGGTTGTAGATCGAAAGTCTAACATTCAAGTCTTTTCTCATATCCATATGTCTGGGCATCTCAGGGATTCCAATCATCTGAGTATATATGGGACTGTGTGGGGTATCACTCTGATTCTGAGTATTACTTAAATCTTATAATTAGCAGTATGAGAAAAGTGTTGAATTAAAAACAAAAACAAAATTAAGAACACTCTTCATCATGAATCAATACTGTCTTTCCCATGTTTTGTATTGTTTTTTTTTCTGTAAATTCAATGTCATGACTGGCTTTCCTATATCCGACTAACCTCACTGAAATGACAACCCAGTATATAATTACCTAGTATAGATAATTCAAGTATAGACCTTTGTTTCCCCTAGTAGCTCTGAGAGTCTAGAATGATATTGTAAGGTTAAATACTTCTGTTTACTAAATCTGAGTCCAGATGGATTTCTGAGTCAGTCTGTGTCGATATTCATAAACAACTTAGTATTTAAGTTTTTACCTCTCTATTCAGTATAAACAGCACAAATTTGCTCTTATTTACCCATGTCTGAATAATTACTTCAATTTATTACTAATGACACAATGATATCCTATATAGACCTAAAAATGACACAATCTTACATTGTCTAAAAAATAAAGTAAGGTTGGATCGGGGTAGGAATTTTTTTTCAACTTTTCTTTTGTTTCTCATTTCCTCCCAAATGATCATTTCACATTGAGAACTGTTCATCAAACCCCAAACAAACATTTAGAGTTTTAAGTGCCAGTACAGAGCACCTGCATTCTTGAAAGCAATAATTCCAGGAAAAACGAAAAAAAGAATCAGACAACATGAATGTTATTTATACTTACTCTATGGTCCTAGAGATAACGTGCCTTTAATTATTGACACTTGTACTGTGCCTTTCAGCTTATAGCAAAGGAGTCATGTGCATTATGGCCTTATAACAGGGCCATGGCCAAACTCTTTTTTTTTTTTTTTTTTTTTTTTTTTTTTTTTTTAACGTTTATTTATTTTTGAGACAGAGAGAGACAGAGCATGAACGGGGGAGGGACAGAGAGCGAGGGAGACACAGAATCGGAAGCAGGCTCCAGGCTCTGAGCCATCAGCCCAGAGCCTGACGCGGGGCTCGAACTCACGGACTGCGAGATCGTGACCTGAGCTGAAGTCGGATGCTTAACCGACTGAGCCACCCAGGCGCCCCGGCCAAACTCTTATAATAGGGCCACAGCCAAACTCTCTGAGTCCCCTTCAATGCATTACTGTCCCTACTCTGTCTGGTCATGTCCTGCTAATTTCAACACCACTTTCTTCTCATTATTTTACAGTGATTTCATGTGTATTGTCTGGGTTTTCAGTGAGACTATCCTTAGCCATGTGTTAACAATGCAGACCTGCACTGGAAAGCTCACTGAACTAAGCCCACCAGATCTTGACAAAACAATGGGCCCAACTCTTCATTCTATTTACTCCTCAATGTTTTTCATTTCAGAAAAATTATTGTTTGTTTCTTCACCCCCAGACTAAAAGCCCTAGATGACTGGTCTTATTTACATTAATGAGCGACATGCAGGTGGTTAATATGTGATAGACTTGACAACAGAATAGCACGTGCACCTTGCTCTCTAAACAGCTGTAGAGGCCCAGGCTTCTTCTGGTCAGGGACAGAGAGAAATTCCTAAATCCCTCCAGGTCAGTGATTCTAAACTTTGCCACACATTAGAATCACTTAGGGAGCCCCTGAAAAATACCAATGTCTGGGTCCCTTCTCCAGAGAGTCAGATTTAATTGGTCTGGGATCTGTCTGAGCAGTGGGATTTTTTAAAACCTCCCTGAGTGATTGTAATGTGCAGCCAGGGTTGAGAAACACTAACTGAAGAGTGGTACTCCTCAATGGATGCCTCACATTACAATTCCCTGGGGGACTTTTAACACTACTGATGCCAAGACCCCATCCAAGATCCAATTAAACCAGAGTCTCTGTTAAGTAGGGTCCAGGTATCAGGTGACTAGTCACCTGCTCCACAGGTGATTTTGCCATGGAGTTAAGTTTGGGGTTCCATTGGTTTAAAATCCTCATAACCCCATATGTGGTCTATAGATTTGTCCCCTCCCCCCCCACAAAACAAACAACAGGAAAACAAACCCTGGCATCTAAAATTGCTTGCTAAAATTGAAGAGTTGCAGGCTCCATAGATATACCAAATCAAAATTCGCATTTTAATAAGATCTCCCAAGTAATCAGCATGTGCATGAAAGTGTAAGAAGCTTGGCTCTGAATTGCTTTTCTAAAGACCTGAGGGCAGTACTAGCTTTGCCCAACTCTCTATTTCTTCCCATTGGCTCTCAAGTTCCATGTGAAAATGTACTACTGTTGGGAGCATTGGAGTAGATTGCTTACCATGTACGCTTAACTGCTAAACACTTCAGAAAAGGATTTCTTGTACCTAATTTTTATTAAATAGCATTCTACTAAGCCGACTCCTAAGCCTGAAATGTAGGACTCTTTGTATAAAATCTAAAATAATTTAACCACTTTCTTGCCAACATTTCCCCATTTATTCCCACACTGAACATGATCCATGCCTTCTAGCCTCCTACCTATGTATCCATCCCCACCTAACATGCTCTCCTTCCGTGTTAAAGTACATCCTTTAAAGTTCAGTTACTCCCATTGCCCCATGAAGATTTCTCTAATTCTACCCTATCCCCAGGTAGTAATAATCTCTCCTAGCACAGAATAGTCATAGCATATTATCTGTACCTCTCTTGTGGCCATTTTACATTCTTCATGTCACTTTTCCAGACTTGCTTTATGTCCTCCATTAGATAAGTTATGTTAGGAAAGAATCTATGTATAATTCACCTCTATAAAATTCATACTACCTTTCTCAAAAGTATATGCATAGTAGGTAATTTTTTGGTCCTTATTACAATTTTTTTATGCTTAACCAGTTCAAGCCAGCCTTCTTAGTACAGACCATGTTATCTGCCTTTCCCTCTGAACTTAAAAAGAATTTGCTTCTCTCTGCTCATCACCTCTGCCCCAGCTGGATTGGCACTTCACAAAGTGTGGTCTTTGCAGAATGTGAATTTGAATTATGGATCTCTAAGAAAGATAACAGATGGGGAAAGTATGAAAACTTTATGCACCCAAACACTTTCTTTAAGGAACTACTCACGGGCATCCTTTGCTCTACATGATACTCTGTGGGATATTTTCAATAACAGTGAATGATAATGCCATCCAAGATAAATGTAGGATGACTCAGACTTTTGAGGCTTACCTGGATATATCAATATTTTTCCCTTTCCAATGAGAACATGGGAGTCCTGGCCAATAGAATTAGAATACCATAACAGAATGATCTCAGGCTGAATGGGTGAAACTTTGAGACCAGATATCCTCATAGGAAGAAAACAAGAAAATAACAACAAAACACCGTGTTGGTATTGCTAAGTAAGGATTCTCCTATGCTACAGGTGGATTAACTGAGGAGCTAACAGTATACTATCAATTATGTCTGAGAAATAAGAAAGGACTTATTGAATTGAAACTATCCTAGGAAAAAATTGCACTAGTGATGGTCTTGACTATATTCTCCCCTTGTTCCTTGAAAAATATGAAATAAAAGGGGAAACAGTGAGTAATTAGAAGAATACTTTCATCACCTCTGAAGTCTTAGAAGCTTCTATGATTTTGTGAAACAACAACAAAGAAAGCCACAGAGCAAGCTGTAACAGATGGTACTAATTAGTGTCTCAGAATTCATTAGAAATCATGTCAAAGTTGACTGGCTAGTTGCAAAAATACTTCTGATCAGTCATTCCAAAAGTACTTCATAAATATATTGGGATATTCCACACTGTTTTGTAAATGTTGAAAAACCCAAAAGAATAAGACATAGTGTTGTAGACACTATTTTGTTATTATTTCTCAGCACTGACAGGTCTTTGTCAAAGCTAATGATAAAGTATCCCTCCATTTCCTATTAGATGACTTTAGAATGGAGGGACAAAGGGAATGGAGGGGATAAACAGCTTAGTCTTTATAGCTAAAGGCTAAGAAAAAGAGGTCAGATATATTTATGTCTTTCTGATATCTATATTTATCTTTGTTGACTCCACATTCTGGACAATCCTGATGACTACCTCCTTTGTTCCTGCATCCCACAAAAGGATGAAAAGATATTTGTGGAGGCTTTTTTTATTGATGATTCCAGAAACACATGGACTAAAATGATAAAGGTTCTTGATACAGAAATGTTGCATTCTGTCATATTCTATCTTTTGAAATGTTTTTAAAATAAAGCCTCACTACTTCTATCATTGGTTATAGTGACACTGAAAAACTTCACCTCTCATACAACTGTCCCTAGTCATAAGCCTTTAGTTTTCAATTGTTTTAATTACTCATAAATGTCTCTGGCAATTGAACTGCCAGAGGATTTAGCAACATTTTTGTTATCATTTAGACCAGTGGTTCCTAAACTAAGATATACACTGAAATTACCTTATAAAATATCCATGCTAGGGTCCTGCTATCAGAGATGTATATGTAATTAGTCTTGTAGGTGGCCTGGGAATCAGTATTTTTTAAATCTTCCTATGTATTTTAAGATGCAGACAAGGTTGAAAAATAACAATTTTGATCAAACAGCTCAACAACGAATTTCAATATCCCCTTTAAACCTTGGCATAATAATGGCACAAATCCTATCTAATCTCTACTTCCTATTATTTTTTATTTCAGATATTTTATTGGATAGTCACCAAGATCAGGAAATTCTTCTGAACATCAGACACTAAATCTGCACACAGATGACCTACCTAACAGGGCATTGATAAATAACAGTTAGTAAATGCCCTATAAAAGCCCTTTCCAAGAAAAGGAAACAGAAATGCACAGTTACTACCATTTAGGATGCTACCCCCATTACCTCTTACAACCATCTGAAATGCTGACCATTTGTCCCCAGCCACTGTGAATATAGTTCTAACAGCCACTTTTCCCCTCCATTAATTTCAGACACTACTACTGTCCTATAATATACTAAGACTGAATTCACATTTCCTTTTTTCTTTGCCTTTTTGTATTTCCATGGAAGTCACAATAAGAGATGATTTTAAACAACTAAATTATGATCAATGTGAGCATAAGCTTGTGAATCAAATTGTAAAACCTTTTTAGAAGTCTTATGAATGAAAATTATCAGATAAAAAATGTACATTAATGTCAACATCCTTTTTCTCAATGTGACATTCATGTAGCTTTTCCTTTTTGGATTCCATGTTGTCTCCATTGAAACACTGGCTATATTATATGCCACATGGAAATAACCAAGGTAGATAGCATTATAAGAAACAGTTATATCTGCCAGGAAATAACTTTCATTTGTTGAAAAACAGCTCAAAAAGTAAGAAAAGCCATTAACCATGGATAGGTTCAATACCAAAATAGGAACATAATTATGAACTATAGTAATCACTGGTGCCAATATATATTATCTATTCCTATGCTTAATTATCTCCTTTTTCAAACGGTAGAAGATGCTTTCTGTGCATTGTCCTAAGGCTGTCACACCTAAATCCAGGTAGGTGAGAGGATGGGTTAAATAGGTTATAGGGCTTAAATGATGAGCACTGGGTATTATATGTTAAGTGTTGAGTCACTAAATTGTATAATTGAAACCTGTATTACACTGTATGTTGACTAACTGGAATTTAAACAAAAAGTTTAAAAAATTATGACTAATATTTTTATCTGAAAAAAGGGGGAATCTAGGAAGAATTGGTCATTAAGCTCTTGGTAGCCATTAGACTTTAAAAATTAAATTATCACTCTGTCATTTTTTTAAAGAAAGAAGACCGCAAGTGACCTACATAATTCAACAACCCAGTACAGAACATATTTTCTACACCAAGACCATACAGCTGTCACCACTAACAAACAGCTCCACAGTAATCTCAAATTCCAGCCACTTATTTTGTGAAAGAGAAGATAAATGGGAAAGAGGCAATCATCATGACTCATCTACCTTCCCGGGATTTCCATCTATTTGCTCCAGTTTCTTCCTCGCAGGCATGTTGGAAGATAGATGTGAGGTGCCTTGCCAGACTCATTTTGAGAAATCACTGATTGGGAGATTAAAACTGACATTTATTTTTGCTTCTACAAAGGCTGAATCCTAAGATACCTAATCATTAAAGTATCTTAAGAGTGAGTAAGTCTTAAAAAACCCCTGACAATTTGTGAAGCTAATTGTACCTCCTACAGTTTTACCCATAATCTGGACTGGGTAGATTTCTCTCTCTGCAGAGAGCCTGTTCCTTAGAAACAATAAAGATGGACACAGAGTGTGGATCACTAAATCCCTCTGTGTGGGTATCAGAGTTTATCCATGGGCTGGGGTTATTACGCAAAGGATGCAGGCCTGGTTTTCTGAAGCTGCAGCTCCTGCAGTCTGTAGATACACTCACCGTTAGAGCAATTTTTTTCAGAGTTGGATTTCAAAGTCACCTTCCCAGGGATGTACACTGTTTCGTCGCCCCTGAGGAGGAATGCGCCAAAACCAGTAAGAGACATCATTTTCTGGCTCAGTTCTTGCATTGTTCTACACCTTGAAATTAGGGTCACCAGATCTATCCTTGAAATAAGAATGAGCCAAAGTCTCCATCGTGACTAAATACATCAGCAGCTTAACAGCTAGAGAGGTTAACAAAATGATGAAAACTACCCAATTTATAAAATGCTGAATTTCTCTGGAGTTTTGAACCATTCCTCTGTACTAAAGAGAAAGGTCTCACCTCAGTTTTGTAGAGGGAACAATATATATGAGTGGATGTGAGTCTCTGGTGAATTCTCACTGTCTGACTGACCTTCCTGGATAATCTTCCATGTATTGACTTTTGAATACTATAAAATGAAGGTTATTATGTAAGAGAAAAATCGATAAACTAAATAGGTTCTTCCTATAGGGAAAATGAACATAAAGAAGAATTAATTGATTTAAGCAGTTGTAATGACATGTACGGAAAAAAAACATTTAAAATATGACTTTTTAAAAAGTTTGGAATTACCCTAAGTGGGTTAACTATATAGGAATCATTCTCAAATATGATTATAAGAATTAGACAAGGAAAGGGATGTTGCTGGATAATCAAAATATTAGAAAGCTCTAAAAGGAATAATCCAGGGAAGGGAGTAACTGAAAATCCTCATGTGGGTCAAATAAAGTTGACCTCTGAAAACCAGAAACCATTAAAGCAGCTTTGAACTATTGGGTCTTGACACATGTTCCTGATTTTTGATCAGTTGTGAAGTACATTACAAATAATTTAGGTACAATAATAACTAAAGTATGAGTGGTTTTCAATGATGTGGTTCTTCTTTTATATATAAATTGGAATAAATATAAGGTGTCCTTTTCAATAATGTCAGTCACACTTTCTTGCCTTTCTGTTTGTTATGTTGTGTGGGAGACAAAGGTAGAGTTACTTCCTGGGAGTTGCACAGACTCAGCTATCAGATGTACTGGAACAAAATCCAAGAAGCAAACAAACCAATGAACCAACAGAAAAATATTAGAAAATCTTTCATGATCAGTACTCATGGGGACTGAGAGATTAGATGTCATAGAGGGTAATTAACAAATGCTCTGTATAATGTGTGCTTATAATTCAGGAATGTTCTCCTTAAGAAATCATGTTAGTATTACCTCTTTACTTCAACACTGTAGTGCAGAAAAAGATTAACCTTAAAGAGTTAACTCTCAAGAAGCTAAAATTTAGTAAAAGAGATGAGGAAAGCATATGGTATTTACAAGTTATTGAGCATTTACTCCTTTTCACATCTCTGCTAAACACTACATATACCATCTTACTTAATCCTCATGAAAACACATGAGTCTGGTATGATCATCTATTACTGAGAAATATTCTGATTTGAGAATTTAAGAAAGTTTACCTGAGGTTCCTCGATGTCTCAGTCGATTAAACATCTGACTCTTGGTTTGGACTCAGGTCATGATCTCAGGTTCATGGGATCAAGCTCCATGTTGGGCCCCATGCTTACAATTCGGATCCTGCTTGGGATTCTCTCCCTCACTCTCTGCCCCTCCTCACATCCACATGGCACCCTCTTTCTCTCAAAATAATAAATTTTTTTAAAAATATAAAATTTCTTAAAAAAAAAGAAAGGTTACCTGGGATCACATAACTACGGATCAGAGGACTGAGGTTCCATATGAAATATATTAACAAAGTTGATCATGTTCTCCATATTACCTTATATAACAGTAATGGAAGTCAGAACATGATAAGGACCATAAGAAGATGGAAAATTAAAAACTGTTAGATCAGGAGATGAGAGAGACCTCTCTGAGACAGATTCATAAAAGTCTTTAAAAAAACAGGTAGTACAGCGGCTCAGTCAGTTAAGCATCTAACTCTTGCTTTCGGCTCAGGTCATGATCTCACTGGTTATGGGACTAAGCCCCTGCACTGTCAGTGCAGAGCCCACTTGGGATTCTCTCTCTTCCTCTTGCTCTCCCCCTCCCTCTCAAAATAAATACATAAACATTAAAAAAAAAGAAGAAGAAAGGCAGTATATAAGGATATAAACCAAACTACCATAAAGTCATCAAAAAATCCCTGTGTCTTAGGGGTTTTTGTTCACTCCCCTCAACCTCTCTCATGCTAGCCAAATTACCAATTATGAGTGTGGCATTGCCTTTGGGACTTACACACATTTGCTGAGAAGATAAGAAGCTGCTGTGGGAATTGCCACCCTCTCATTTTCCCTAAGAACTGCAAAAATCGACAGATTCTATCTGAGACTTAGGAAGTCACTTATAATGTGTTATTTTCCCACTCATGGGCATGAAAAGGAACATTTTATTTGCATTATTGATTACAATGCCATTTAAATTTCTTTTGTGCTGAAGTGGCTTGTGAGAAGAGAATCATTTTTAAAGAATGTCTTGAAAACAACAAAAGTTCCAGGTCTCATTAGCTTCATCAAATAACAAGACCATTCATGTATACTATGTCCATCCTTTGGCTACTCTTTAGTTTTCCTTAAGTTGAAGGGATAGGGCAGATGAAGCTCCCAAGCCTCTGTGCGCCAACAGAGCACCCCAAGGCAGTTTCATATACACACTGTGAACCTCTGGGCATCTGCAAGCCAGAGCAGTTTAAAACTCTTATGTTTTCAATAGCTTTCTTTTATTACTTTCTTTTTTTTTTTTTTTTTAAATTTTTTTTTTTTCAAACGTTTATTTATTTTTGGGACAGAGAGAGACAGAGCATGAACGGGGGAGGGGCAGAGAGAGAGGGAGACACAGAATCGGAAACAGGCTCCAGGCTCTGAGCCATCAGCCCAGAGCCTGACGCGGGGCTCGAACTCACGGACCGCGAGATCGTGACCTGGCTGAAGTCGGACGCTTAACCGACTGCGCCACCCAGGCGCCCCTATTACTTTCTTTTTAATGTTTACTTATTTATTTTGAGAGAGAGAAGGAGAGGGAGGGGCAGGGAGAGATAAAATCTCAAGCAGGCTCCTCACTCAGTGCAGAGCCCAAGTTGGGGCTGGACCTCATGACCATGAGATCATTACCTGAGACAAAATCAAGGGTCAGATATTTAACCAACCGAGTCACCCAGGTGCCCCAATAGCTTGCTTTTATATAGAGATTGCCTCTTACCTAAAAAAAAAAACGTAAAATCTTATCCTGTTTTCTGTATATTCTGTTTCCAAAAGGAAAAAGCTAGTTTATTTACTACAAAAACATAATAATTACAGAAATTAGGAAAAAAACCTATCAATTTTATCTCCTCAATTTTGAATTCCTTTTTTTGTTTATTTGTTTTCCTCTTGGTTCTTTCTTTTTTTTTTTTTAATTTTTTAAGTTTATTTATTTTCAGAGAGACAGAGACAGCACAAACAGGGGAGAGGCACAGAGAAAGGGAGAAAGAGAGAGAATCCTAAGCAGGCTTCATGCTGCCAGCACAGAGCCTGATGTGGGGCTTGAAATCACAAACTGTGAGATCATGACCTGAGCTGAAATCAAAAGTCAAACACCTAACCAACTGAGCCACCCAGGTAGGTGCCTCTTCTTGGTTTTCTGTATCTTGCCCTAACAAAGATGATTTTAACTTAGCTATATTTAGAGTACACACACTATTTTGTAATTTGTTTTGGTCAATCGTAGCAAAAGCATTTTCCATGTTGCTCCAGAGTCTTCATAATTAGGATTTTTAAGACTAAGAAATAATTATTAATATCATTTATTATTATCCATGAAGGCTGCCTTTACATTTTACTCAAAGGAAAATATAATATTTAATTTTAAAACCACTGTATCCCAAGTTGTTGGAACATTTACTATTTTATTTCTCTGCAGACTTCTGAAGACTTTATTGATATCTATACCTCATTCTTATTACTATGTGCTAATTTAACTATTCACAAATTATTCCTGGAAGTATGAGGGATGTATATAATTGAATGAGATAAGCAAGCAAATGAACATATCAAAATCACATGCTTGGATTTTATTCTAGGTGAGGGATAAAGGAAGCAACAGGCAGAAATGGAGAGTGAATCATCATTCATTTCATTCTGTAGCCTTTGTCTCACTGGTGGTATGCCTCACTATTCTCCCTTACTCTTTTTCTTCTAGTTATATGTGCATTGCTCTCAAAATATGGAACTAAAGACAACAGCTTTTTAGAGTTACTTTTCTAATGATGAAATTTCCAACAGTACATTTCATTAGTAAACACTTAAGAAAAATTTCTTCCACCACTGACATTTGGCTATGACTTTGTCCCCATTGTTTTGCAGACATACTGGAGAGAGTCAGAGTGGTTTTATAGCTGCTAGGTCTTCTGGTCATTTCTGAAAACATAATTCTTAAGTGTGCAGTGCTCTGGTTCCCATCATATTTTGGGTCCATCCCCACCAAAAGATGAAGTGTATATTGACTAGTTCAAGAGTTTCCATTGGTCCTTTCTTATAGCTTCCATTTTTCCACTGAGATACCCTATCTTTTCACTTATTATGAGTCTATTTTTCTGTATCTCATTAAGCGTAGTTTATTTGGGCCATCTCAGGTTGACCTCCATTGTCTTTTTCTCTTAAGAATGGGCCACATTGGGGGCGCCTGGGTGGCGCAGTCGGTTGAGCATCCGACTTCAGCCAGGTCACCATCTCGCAGTCCGTGAGTTCGAGCCCCGCGTCAGGCTCTGGGCTGATGGCTCGGAGCCTGGAACCTGTTTCCGATTCTGTGTCTCCCTCTCTCTCTGCCCCTCCCCCGTTCATGCTCTGTCTCTCTCTGTCCCAAAAATAAAAAAAAAATAAAAAAAAAAAACGTTGAAAAAAAAAAAAAAAGAATGGGCCACACTTTTTCTTCCAGAGTTATGATATTTTTGTTGAGTAGGCAATTATTTAGTTGGGCATAAACTGCAACCTTTGTCTCCTAGTCAATAGGTCAAATCTCAGTCTCGTTTTTGTTTGTTTTTCTGTCCTGTCTACGTGGGGTTGCTTAGAATCTGCCCACACATGCATGGTTCAGGGCCAGTGAGAGACTTAAAAAAAGTTTATACAAAGATTTGGGGTCCCTCTCCCTGACTATATCTGTTCTGGGGTTCTATCCTTACCATTTTAAGCCAGTACTCTGGACTCTGTTCTCCAATTCTTCAGGTCAGAAAGTCTGCAAATTACTGGAGCTTTATTCCTTATTCATGGCACCAAATGCCACCTGCCCTCTGGCTAAAGTAGTAAAAAACTCACCATGTACAATCCTCTTCTTCCAAGTTTTGATTCTCCTCACATTCACTCTCCAGATCCTTTAAGCTGCCACTTTTTTATATTGTTTTCCAGATTTTGTAGCTGCTATCCATGCAAAAGTAAATCTGTTAATGTGCTCAGTTGGCCATGGAAGCAAAATCATGCCTGATAAATCTCTTTAAAACTAATAGTAGAAGCAAATTAGAATATCCAGAAAATGTCAGAACTAAATCAATCACATGAAGAATCTTGGATTTGTGCCCAACTTGAGCCTAAGGAGGCTCATTATGAATAAAGAGCAAATTAATTCCTCAAGGGTATCTTCAGATTCTTTCAGGAGTCAACCATGCACAGCATGACCATGCTAGTAGTTTTTCTAGAACAACTCTAATATGGGTCTCATCCACACAAACCTTGACTTCTGTAATGGCTTTCTGAATCATTCCTTCTCCTGTAGCTTCTCTCTTCTTCCAATCTTGCCTGAACACTAGCTGTGAGAATCAATCTGCTCAAAAATTTTAATGCCCCATTGTCTAATTAATTCCCAGCTTCTAAACCTAACTTGTTTTTTTCACTTGTCCCCTTCCCAAGTGGTAAGCAGAAAATACTGAATATAGCCTGGGTGGATATGACTTATGCTGAGTAGATACGTGACTTTCGGTAAATTTTTTTAAGCTCTGTACCTGAGTTCCCTAGCATTAATATGAAGCTAACAGAGTACAACCTTATAAGGCTGTTTCACAGATTAAGTGAAGGAACACTTGGAAGGCATCTGAGAACAATGCCTGACACATGATACTCCAGTTAACTGTACTTATTATTATCTATGTTTTGGTTCCACTTTCTATGAAATGGGGAATGTAGTTCAATTTGAAAGGTGAATGGCTCCCATGCAACAATGTTTTTAAAAAATCCTCTGTTCAAATTTGAAGGCTTCAGCTACACAGAACCGTATGCCAGTTACTGCTCTGTACATTATGCAATTTACACTTTCCCACATCAAGATAATTTTCATCAGTGTGAAATGACCTTTTCTTCCATCTCTCTCTCTTAAAATTCTACCCATCCTTTAAGGCTAAGCAAACATAATACCATCCTACCCTAAAACTATGCCTGATCTCACTCAACTAATCATCTCCGCTTCCTCTACCCTTCCAAAGAGGCACTTCTTGTATTTCTTATCCAGTTTCTCCATTCATGCCTTATTCTTTGCCAAGGACTGTGGGATGCTTCACAATGGTAACTAGTTTTTCCATCATTCCATCCTTAGTAGTTCTGCAAGCATTACCTATATATAGTAAGATATCCATAAATAGCTAATGAATTTAATTAAAATATAGTACTTGAGAACTACATTAGCACATAAGAAAAATGAATTTTAAAAATATTCATATTTCTACCAGGAAAATTTAAATGTTGAATAAATTGTCATATTTCTTAAGTGATAACCCAAATTGGTGATATCATCTTTAAAAAGAGCAAAATTTCTCCCTGGAGCATATTTTAGGACTTTGGTTAACATGCAATTTAATTTCATGGTATAAGTAATGACGTTATTTCACATTCCAAAGTCCAGCCACATGGTCTCTTTGGCTCAATGCAATTCACAGCTAGCAAAAACTGCTTAGTGCTGGATTTCACACCTGGTCTCCTGGGACCGGATGGAGGAGCAGTAAATAGTACTGAGAAAGATCATATAGATGCCTGAGAGCCATCTGTGCACAGTGGTATAAATGACAAACCGAAGCATTTCATCTGTCATCCCCAAAGTTAACCTTCTACCTAGGGACTAAGACATAAACAGAGGCAGAGTTTTGTTCTGCTGGGCTGGCAGAAGCTTTGCCTTCCCATCTGATTGAAAGCAAATGCAAAGTGTGCAGGCAAATAAAGCCTGTCCCTTTATCAAGTGCTTGTTCCTGCTGCAGAGGTGTGATTCTATAAGGCTGCCCTTCAAGCTGTTTTCCTGAGATCCATCTGGAGTTGTTTACACAGTTCATCTTATTTGTTTACTTCTAGACATCACTTCTCGTCCTCTACCTAGACTAAATGCTGCTTTGTTGATTTAGATA
Organism: Puma concolor; assembly: GCF_028749965.1. Classification (NCBI taxonomy): domain Eukaryota; kingdom Metazoa; phylum Chordata; class Mammalia; order Carnivora; family Felidae; genus Puma; species Puma concolor. The sequence goes on along the minus strand of NC_141675.1, from coordinate 82,816,205 downwards.
TTAAAAGGTGACTGCTTATACAAAAGTCAGATAGTTTGTACTGCTTAAAAACTCTTCAAATGTTAAAATAGAAGTACTCTGAGAGACTGCACATCCCTATCTCTGCTTTACAAGTGCAGAAACAAGCTTCTATGCTACAATAATGGCAAAGATTCAAAATAATAAATGGCCAACATGGTAGAATGCATAGCCTGATTCTCCTATTCATCTTGTGTTTGGTGGCTTTACATCCCCATGTCCTGGTTGTCATTAAATAAGCAGGTGGTTGTACATTTGGAAGATTCCTCTAACTCTAACTCCCCTGAGTCAAGTCACCTATGGTTGTTCCAAGATTATATGGGTTATTGGCAGAATTCATTTCCTTGGGGTTGTAGGACTGAAGTTTCCATTTTTCTGCTGCTTGTTGGCTAGAGACAGTAGGCAGCTCCTGGAGGCTGCCCCTCTCTACCAACAGTCCATAGCATGTGTGTTTATGTTATTCCAGGTCAGGCAGAATGTGGTTTTCTTTCTCTTCCACTACCAGCTGGAGAAAACTGTAATTTTATGATTAGGTCAGGCCATTCAGATAAGATCGGCTGTGCCATGTAATTTTATCTAATCACAAAAGTAAAATCCAAAATTTTCATGGTCTGAGCATATATACCGGGTAAGAAAATACTGGGAAATACCTTAGAATCCTATCACAGTATTTCATATTTTCTATAGCTACGGTGAATAATAACTTATATTTTCTATTAAATTTTCTAACTGGTTGTCACTAATGAATAGAAATATTATTTTTAGGAATTAAGACCACCAACTGAGTGTGGGCAAGGCTATGTATATGATGATTTCACTCCCAGAGTTAGACTGTTATATGCAAAGGTTAAGGAATTTTGCTTCACTAATTAAGGTCCCAAATTAGTTGACTTTGAGTTAATCAAAAGGGAGATTATCCTGACTGGGCTGACCTATTCCTTTAAACGGACGGGGCCCCTCCTGAAAGAAGAGACAGGAAGCATGAGAGACTATAGTGCTGACCTGGAAACAGCAAACTGCCAAGCTATACAGGAGGCAAATTGCCATCGTAAGGGTGGTTTCTAAGAGCAAAAATAATCCTAACCCTCAGCTGACAACCAGCAAGAAATGGAGGTTCTCTATAATCATGAGGAATTTCCAAGAACTGTTGAGTTTGGAAGAGAACTCAGCCTCAGATGAAATCTCAGCTCTGGCCAACATTGTAATTTCAATCTGGTAAGACCCTAAGCCGAAAACCAAGTTTGTATTTTTATTTGTATTTGTTTTATTTGTATTTCTATTTGTCTTATTTGGTTGCTATTATATCCTTTAATGTTTTGTTTTGTTTTGTTTTGTTTTGTTTTTTGAGAGGGACAGAGTACAAATGGGGGAGGGACAGAGAAAGGGAGACACAAAATCCGAAGCAGGCTTCAGGCTCTGAGCTGTCAGCACAGAGCCCAATGAGGGGCTTAACTCATGCACCATGAGATAACGACCTAGGGCAAAGTCTGAGGGAGGCTTAAACAACTAAGCCACCCCAGAGCCCCTGGCTTAACGTTATTGTATCCTTTAAACCTGGTAACTCTCATCTTTCTTCAATTCTCAAAAATTCACAGCCAGTATCTCAATATTTCTCCAAGTGTGGCTTCAGTAGTATTCTCTTTATTCTTTTGGAACTCTGATTAGACATATATTGGATACTCTTAATCTATCATCCATTACTCTTGTTTTTATCTTTTTTTAATCAGCTTCATTTTGAATGAATGTATTAGTACTATAATAGTGAATTATTAGAACTAAATAGGATGCTTATTGTAGTCTTTATCAAAAATGCTCTATAAAATTAATTTAATGTAGAGTAAATTAATAACTTAATTTTTAAAATTTTCTTGCTGTATCTCTTAGCATTAAATAACTTCATGCATTTGGAATTAGAGATTCCAGGTTCATTTTAAGGGAAAACATTGGTTTATTTTTCTGTGACTTTTTTAATATCCCTCTGCGCCCACCTCTCATTATCTAGCAATTTCTACTTGCATCCTCCACCACATCAATCTAGAACCACATTTTTAATAAGTTCCCTAGACCCAACCCTGCAAGGACATAGGCACCCTGCAGAGCATTCAGACACAAAGTGGTTTGATTCAGTTCCTTTCTCAAGGTTCTATTAGTACCTCTCCCATCACTTCTTAAATCTAGGATTCCATATAAGGTATGACCCCAGGCAGCCATGAGTAACTGTTGCATTCAACCTCCTTAGATATGGAAAGAATATCACACCCATCTCTGGTTCTAAGCAGCAAGATTGGCAATTCCCAATCTGCATGGAAGACTAACTCCTTTTTACCATTCAAGAGCCAAACCTTCAGTTACTATTTGCTTTTAAATAAGACCACAGCATTTGTTAAAGCTGTTCTACTGCTCACTTTGCATATGTCTGTGTCCGATCCACCATTACCCTGGCTAAATCTTGTGTGTCTTATTTTCTCTCTCCTCTTTTTGTCCCTGTCTCTCTCTTATGTCTTCTCTGTCTCCCCACCCCCCCCATGTATTTTCTGTCCCTATCATCTATCTTTCTATTTATCTATCTACCTACCTATCTATCTATCTAGTATATATAATTATATTACTAAATGTTTGGAGCCCAGGATGTCTGAATTATGAATGTACTATATGTCCTTTGACCCAAAGACATCAAGAATTCTTATAATCCACAAATTACTTATAAGGGAGGGTTTTTTTTTTAATGTTTTTTTTTTTTTAATTTATTTTTGAGACAGGGAGAGACAGAGCATGAACAGGGGAGGGTCAGAGAGTGGGAGACACAGAATCTGAAACAGGCTCCAGGCTCTGAGCTGTCAGCACAGGGCCGACGTGGGGCTCGAACTCACAGACTGTGAGATCATGACCTGAGCTGAAGTCAGCTTAACCGACTGAGCCCCCCAGGTGCCCCTAAGGGAGTTTTTATTATTGCTTGTTTATTGACTCTTTGTAATTCTGTCACCAAATTTATTAGCAAGGATTGTTTCTGTTTTACTCCATTGGGTTTTTACTTTGACAATTGTGTTTACCATTCTTAGGATTTCTATTAGGCTTATTCACAGATTTATTTCTTGTCCATTCTCTCCTTGAAATCTTGGTTTTGATTCATTGATTCTCTTCCTTTTTTTTTTTCAACATTTAAACATATTTAATTAAAGTTCCTGTCAGATCAGGGGCGCCTGGGTGGCGCAGTCGGTTAAGCGTCCGACTTCAGCCAGGTCACGATCTCGCGGTCCGTGAGTTCGAGCCCCGCGTCAGGCTCTGGGCTGATGGCTTGGAGCCTGGAGCCTGTTTCCGATTCTGTGTCTCCCTCTCTCTCTGCCCCTCCCCCGTTCATGCTCTGTCTCTCTCTGTCCCAAAAATAAATAAACGTTGAAAAAAAAAAAAAAGTTCCTGTCAGATCAATCCATATTCTCTGGTCCTTTGGATATCAATTTACTTGCCTTTTATGTACACTGGCTGCTTTTCATAACTCTGTAGGTGTCTTGTGTAGTAAAATGCTTGCCTATAATGTTATTTGTAATGATCATTTCCTTCCACCTTGAAGGGTGGTTTTGCAATTGTCTTTAACTATCCTTACTGGGCTCCCCAGTTCTATAACATTTTTTAAGTTTTAAATTTTTATTTTTCTCTGTTGTTCTCAGCAGTAGTTAGTGGAGCTCCTGCCCTATATCTTCATTCAGCACAAGCTTGAGGTTCCAAACACCCCTCAAATAATTATTTTTAATTATTTTACAGGGCAGGTTAACTATACCCTTAGCCTGTTTGGCTCAATTTTTCTAGTATCAGTAAATAAGGGTATATGAAGAAGAAGAAGAAGAATGGAGGAGGAGGAGGAGGAAGAGGAGGAGGAAGAGGAGGAGGAAGAGGAGGGGAGAAGGAGCAGGAGGAGGAGGAGGAGGAATAGGAGAAAGGGAAGAAGGGGAAGGAGGAGGAGGAAGAGGAGGAGGAGGAGGTAGAGGGTGGTGAGAAGGGGGTTGGGGGGAGGAGGAGGGGGGATGAGGAGAAGAAGCAGCAGCAGCAGCATCTCCTGTAGATTCCTGGTATATGAAAGGAGCCCAGTTTGAAACTTTCTAATTGGCATGACTCTGGTCCTCTGTGTGGACTTTAAAATGCTACTAGCTACATGGTTATAATCCTGTATACTATGTGAAATGGAAGTTACTACTCCCACTCACTTTAAAGCTATGTATTCAATCTTCATCTCTGAAACCTGAAAATTTGCCTTCCTTGCTTGGCTCACAGGGTCATTTTGAACAGTAGCACAATATTTTATTTTTATTGCTTCTAAGTATGTGGAAGTGGAAAGGAGTTGAATAAGTAAAAACTAACTTTTTTACCATTTAAAGCTAATAGTAAAAAAAAAAAAAAAAAGTAAATTCCCCTTTACAGTATGTGATAAATCATAAGGCAGGTGCTATCTACCACAAGTGCCTAAGCAATTTATGTTTGTATAAGAAGTTAGACAATGCAACTTTCTTAAGTTTAACAAACTAAAGGTGTAGATTTTTTTTTCCTTAAGACATTTTAAAAGTCTATATAAGGTAATCCAATGGAAAAAAGTCTCTTCAACAAATGGTGTCGGGAAAACTGGACAGCAACATGCAGAAGAATGAAATTGGACCACTTTCTTATACCATATACAAAAATAAATTCAAAATATATGAAAGACCTAAATGTAAGACAAGAAACCAACAAAATCCTAGAGAAGAACACAGGCAGCAAACTCTTTGACATCGGCCAGAGCAACTTCTTACTAGATACATCTCCAGAGGCAAGGGAAACACAAGCAAAAATGAACTACTGGGACCTCATCAAGATAAAAAGCTTCTGCACAATGAAGGAAACAGTCAACAAAACTAAAAGGCAGCCTATGGAATGAGAGAAGATATTTGCAAATGACATATATTATAAACAGTTAGTATCCAAAATCTAAAAAGAACTTATCAAACTCAAAACTCCAAAAACAAATAATCCAGAATGGGCAAAGACAAGAACAGACATTTTCCAAAAAAGACATCCAGATGGCTAACAGAAACATGAAAAGATGCTCAACATCACTCATCATCAGGGAAATATAAATCAAAACCACGATGAGAGATCACCTCACACCTGTCAGAATGGTTAAAATAACAACACAGGAAACAACAGGTGTTGGCAAGGATGCCAGCAAGAGGAACCTTCTTACACCATTGGCAGGAATACAAATTGGTGCAGCCACTCTAGGAAACAGTATGGTGGTTCCTCATAAAGTTAAAAATAGAACTACCCAACAATCCAGCAACTGCACTACTCTGTATTTACTCAAAGGATACAAAAATACAGATTTGAAGGAGTACATGCACCCCAATGTTTATAGCAACATTATCAACAATAGCCAAACTATGGAAAGAGCCCAAATATCCACTGACTGATGAATGGATAAATAAGATGTGGTATGTATGTATGTTTGTATGTACGTACGTATGTATGTATGTATAGTGGAATATTAAACATCAAAAAGAATGACATCTTGCCATTTGCAATGACATGGATGGTGCTAGAGTACATTATGCTAAGTGAAATAAGTCAGTCAGAAAAAGGCAAATACCATATGATTTCACTCATATATGGAATTATAAAACAAAACATATGAACATATGGGAGGAGAAACAGAGAAAGGCAAACAAACCATAAGAGACTCTTTCAGAAAAAATTCAGGGTTGATGGAGGGAAGTGGGTGGGGGATGGTCTAGATGGGTGATGGGTATTAGGAGGATGCGTGTTGTGGTGAGCACTGGTTTTGTATGTAAGTGATGAATCACCAAATTTTACTCCTGAAACCAGTACTGCACTGTATGTTAACTAGATAAAATTTAAATAAAATTTTGAAAAGAAAAATATAAAAATAAAAGTCCATATAAGGTATCCTCAGAATCTCAGCTCTCCCACCTAAAAGCTGTATGACTTTGGGCAAGTCACTTATCTTCTAAGGGTTATAGTGTCATCATCTGTAAAGTGAGACATGGATAACACTATCTCCAAGCTTTAAACTTGTTATAATTCTATGACTATCACTTTCCTTCAGACTGTTTTATTTAAGGAAAATTTTTAACAGAATTTTGACTCTTGAACTGCTAACTGAAACACTTTTATGACTCCTCATGTTCATAAAGTACATTAAAATGCTATGGGAAATGGCTTTATCTGACCATGGGATTATATGTTATAATAACTCATTTAGTGCTAATATAAATTCAGAATCTTTACAGAGCTCCTCAGTTTGAAAGTTTAGACTGCCATTAAACTGTTGGGCAGAAAACCAGGTATTTTCCTGAGCCTAATGATCAGCTTATACTGGCAAAGCATACACGAAACTGGCAACAAAGAAGAAATGCTCACTGTCAGCAAACCACTTCACAACGGAATCCAATTATCCGTGGTCTTCTCTCTCCTCTCAACCAAACTGCAAGATGCTTGAGGACAGTCGTTGCTATTTATACACCAATTTATTCCTGGCCCCCAACACAGTGAAAATAAAATCTGTTATGTGAATTATCTTATTTAAAATTGTATCTTAAATTTTATCAGGATTCTCTGACAACCACCTTAGAGAGAGGTACGAATGTTATCCCAATTTTAAAAATGAGAAAATTAAGGAAAAGAGAGACTGAATAATTTATTCAAGTAAATAAGCATGATTCTTATTTTATTTTGTCTAATTCCAAAGCCTGACCCCTTACTAACTATGTAACATTATCTTCTGTGGTAAACAGAATATACTTACCTATACTTATCAACCTATTAAGTGAACCATCCTTTAAGTTGATCATGGAGATAAGACTTCATTAGAATTTAGTTCAATTTAAGCAAAAAATATTATTTTGAGCACCCTGCCAGGAATTAGGTATTCTGCTAGGCAATTGTGAAGATATATATAGAAGTAGAAGAGTTTCTGCATATAAGGTTCAGGGTCTAGAAGAATGAAGAAAGCTGAACATTAATGACTTTAATACAAGCCAGAGAAATGCAAGGTATACATACAGAAAGCACTGAGTGCTTTGGAGACTCATTTGAAGGGAGATTGGATCCCAATCAGAATAGACTTTAAGAGGAGCTGAAGTTTGGGAAAAGTCTTTAAAATAGATAAGATATTGATAAAACGATAAGAATTTGATATGAATAAATATTATGGGGAAGAAGAATGAAGCTGGCATAAAACATAGTCAAGAAGTTGTGTAACAGTTTGGCTCAAGAACAGGGCATCTGTATGAAAGCAAGTGGACAAAAAGCCTTTAAAAAGATAGCTAAAGACTCTCCTTTTTATATCCCTCTTCTTCACCCAACACAGAGCCTTACTGGTGACCATTACTCTTGGGGCAGGAATATCACACAGTCAGCTGAAGTTCTATTCTAGTGTCATCTTTGGAATTGAGATTCAGTCTTTGCTGCAAGAGAGTATAATATGTCATAACCATTGGCAAAGAATGTTGTCAACAAATTGTATAGTTTTCCAAAGGATTCCCTTTCATAAAGATTTGGCAAGGAAAAAAATTCTGATTCTATCCACATTCTAGTATGCTATTAGCTCATAGGCTCACAGAACTATAGCAATAGAGAAGACTTCAAGAAACATAGACAGGTAGCACTGAAAGGTACTTTGAATGTCTTCCAGCCAGTTCCATTTCCCTATCTTCCAGGGACTTTTGTGTCTATATTAAGCGACTGCCTAGTCTCTTATTACATCTTCCCAGAGGAAAAAATTCTCTAAAGCATCTCTACATCATATATTCCTTCATTTTAAAGTATGGAAATGATTTTATTGCCCATTAATGCTTTCCTCTACCAAGAAATGTCAAGTGACCCCAAAGGTATCAAGAAGGATGGACTGCAACCTTGTGATCTTGTGACAAATACAGCGTGTTATTTAGACTGGAAGATGATGTGAAAAGTGAATGAAAACCTGAGGCCTAAATCTCAGGAACTTCTTTTTTCATCAATGATAGGGCCAAATTACTCAATTTGTTAGTGCCTGAATTTCCCCAGGCGCCAAAATGGAAAGACTAGTTGTATATTATGAAATTCTTTGAGATCCTTCCATAACTTAAGATAGTAATAAAAATTAAAATCCCATATCAATAAAATATACCTATAATTTTATGTAAATCATAGTTTATGAGTTTATTCCTCTTTCTTATGTGTTTTTTCATTCCCAAGTAGGGCATGAGTTCCATGAGGGTGAATCCATACCTTATGGAAGTCTGTTTCTTCTCAGCTTCCGGCATAAGCTCTGGCCTCCTCCAAAGACCTTTAAATAAATTGATTTTTGTAGCATTTTTAACTTGCCAGGATTGTCATTTAGAAATATTTTATTAAATTTGTGGTTACTTTCCTTCATTTTCCTTTTTTATTACGTAACTCACAGTGATTGCATCATCACCTGGCCATAAGAATCATGATTTAATTATAGAATAAATGTCATAAGTTTGTCTGCTTGCATATAATGAAAAAAACAAGAGATTCTATCTCTAAGATCATTTAGAAATTCACTGAAAGCTAAAATGAAAAGAATTTTAGTAGGATTCTACACATACACACACTCTCTCCACACACACACACACACACACACACACACAAGCAATTTATTACTTAGAATTAAATAACATCTCCTTGAAAACAGTTTGCATAACAGTAAAAGGCAATGTGTGAATTATAAATATCACAATTATGGCAAATAAAATTGATTTGTAATATGTAGGCCACAGGTATTTTCTAGGACACCAAAAGATTTTGGCAGTTGAGACCAGCACTTTCTTTACCCTTTTTACTTTCTCATGAGATTATGCATATTTTCATTACATTACATTCTAAGGCAGAAAAGAATATTAAAGAGTGCAATAAATAATCTTTATTTGTGTGCCCTCAAACTTTCTCCTTAGTGACACAATGCCACTGCGTATAAGTAATGAAGCCCATGCTTATTAGCACTCACTCAAGTCAGATCCTAGAAAATGTCCATTCCTGCATAGTTAAGAATTGATGCTATACTGAGGTTCTTTGTCGGAAGAGTGAGCCCAAGGTGTTTGAAGGTGCTTGTGTTGTGTTGTTAGAGAAGGTTGTATGTTTAAATACTTTCTTTTGGATTTACTCACTATTGCCATGTTATTGGTAACAATGAAATTACTGCTTATGTATAGAAAACCACTTGATTACAAATTCCAAAAAACTGTATGTTTGTAAATATCAGACACATTAATTTAGGGAGTGTCACCAGCTCTGATGCACCAACCTCCACCTGCCTCTATCCCAAGTAATGGTTGGAGGTGGGCCAGATGCATAGGAAGCTTCCATCTGTCTAGTGGTGAGCACTTCATTTAAGAAGGCCCATTTCCATCTATCTTGTCAACATGCCAAAGGGGCCAGAAGCACAATGGTGTGTTGCTAAGAGGACATAATCCTTCAAGCTACAGCTCTTTATTTTACGGGGCCCAAACTATTCTGAGGCAACCCTACTCCTGGATATACTAACATCCAATGACAGGAAGTCAAAAGGAACTTTAACTATTGAATTACAGGGCTGCTAAAATGCATTACAAGATATTTTCGTGTCATTTGACTTATTATTGAGTACTGTTAACAGTAATTATCTCTGGGGGTAGAATCAGGATGAACTTTATTTTCTTCTTTGTACTTTTTCATATTTTAAGTGTTCTCTAGCCAATAAAATAATAAAATAAAATAAAATAAAATAAAATAAAATAAAATAAAATAAAATAAAATAAAATAAAACATTTCTATTGAGAGACAACAGGGCATAGTGGGAAGGAGCAGAGGTATTGCAGACAGACCACCTGGTTCAAACCTTAGCTTAAGCTGTTACCAGCTCTGTAATCTTACACAACTGACTTATCCTCTGTAGCAAGTTTCTTCATTTGCAAAGTAGGGATGATGACAATAATAGTAACTGACATAAGACTGTTATGAGGATAAGTTAAAGTAAGTAAAGCAATTAAAATAATGCTGGCATAAAAAGTAAGCACTTTATAACAGATAATGATTATCTTTTAAAGATGCATCTTCAATACTAATGCTGCTTATCCACAGCTTGGCATGATACTGCCTTTCATCTATATGATGAACTTTAGCCTCTGTATCAAAAACAAACTGCTCTTATTCTGATAAAAAATCAAATGACTTCTTTAATCCTACCTATTTCTATGAAAAGGGCAATGTGAGCACTAGACACAACATGCTAAGTAGAGGCTTGAAACTACTTCAAGTGAATAGGGTCACAAAGAACATTAAAACCGGGATCGGGCCACCTCATGGTTAGTGTCAGTTCTATTACTGATTCTGTGGGTGACCTCTGACAAGATGCTTGCTTTCTCTGGGTCTTCTCAGCTTCTCTATCTGCAATATTGTCTATTCCAATACTCTCCTGTTCTCATCTCCCCTACCCCATATAATGGGGAGAAAAGTACAATAAGACAATAAGCAGTAAAACATTCAAAATAACAGTATTTCCATGCAAAATATTTTAGAATCTTGCACTGTAAATACTGATCTTCAAAACATTTCTGTCATGGGAGTGACACCTTCCCCTACCTTATAAGTTAAATAACCGACACATCAGAGGTTTAAATTTAGACACCATGCAAGACTTATCAAAGTCAGAGTACAAAGAAGGGCAACTGAGCACCTGCTAAGTGGATGTGGAAGTGTGCTGCCTCCCCAAAATGAGGGAGTTGAAATGACTCATTGTCTTTGCCTAGTAGTCCAGCACTACATCTTCCCACTCTTCATTATTCCTACTCTTTTCCAGAAAAGGGCAGGGTGTCTAATAAATAAGTAAGAAGAGATTTATGCATGAAGTTATTTATCTTTAATGATTAATACTAGTAAAGGGAGGACATTCAGAGATTATCATGCCCTTGAGGGACCTGGAGTCCACTATCAGGGACTGGTGAGTACACAAAAGATCAAATTACAGAAGTCAAATATAGCAGATGTCATATGACATTTCAGGTTCTGGGAAGCCTGAGAGACTCTACTAAGAAGAAACGTCTTTTGCCTCAATTTACATGAACTCAAAATAATGCTGGTTCATTATCATCTCCTAGAGCAGTGCTTCTCAATGAATCTATAGTGAAGCCAGAATTTATAAAAGTTTCTCATGAATCAAAGATTGATATTTTTGTAAAATGCAATACAAATGAATTCCCTTAAAATGAATGGAAAGAAAGTAAAGACACATCAAAACCTATTTACTATATAGTCATCTGTGTTTCCACACTGGGTGACATTTCCAAACAAATCATTTGACATTTGCATTTCCAACCAAATCATTTCATACATATGAAGCCCAAGAACTGGCAATGTAAAAAGATTTTATCCAAGATTTTATCCATATGACCCAACTTGAACAAATTAGGGACAAAACTTCAAGTGTTCACCCTTCTACCTAAAGGATTTGGTGATTTCTATTACATCCCCCATGTGGGTGTTTTAGTCTCTATGCTCTCACTCTTCCCTTCAGAGAAGTTGATACTAAAAGATGGTTTTGTCTGAGTTTCCTGTTATAAAAACTTTCCACATTAGATAAAATCAAACTGCTAACTTATTGACAAAATATTCTCTTTTTTTGCCAAGTTGCCTATTAAAAACCTCCACTGTAGACACGTACCACATTGGTTTATTGGTTCATCTTCTTTTGTACTTTCAACTGACTTCTCAAGTGGAATGAAGGAGGGTCAAAAGGGAGAAATATTACTTTTAATGCTGCAAATTACAGCCATTCCCTATCCACTATTCTTTAAATTACTCAACATAAGTCAATACCTACATCCACAGTAATTCTATATATATATAGGAAAATTTTTTAAAAGATAGGACTGTACCCTCAGAAGGGAAACCTAATCTGTGAACTATATTCTATATATCCTATATTCTATCTTGATTCCTTGTTTGGTTTTCCTTTTGATATTCAGGTCTTAACTTTAATTTAGAAAATAGATGAATAACAATCCTTTCATGCCATAAAACCAAGGGCATTCCATATAATCATTGAAACTGGTATGGTCATTATCACCTGATGATTCTAGTTGATCTAAAATGCAGAATTATTGTAATATTTATAACACAAAGGCAAATTTATTGGGGACCCTATCTTTAGTCCGAGAAATTCTATAAATTCTTGATGACTCTGTAGCTAATTCATGACTGCAATGTTCTTACAGCAAGAACCCCAAATGAAACTATATTCCTTCAATATTAAAATTACGTTGCTTCTTACCTGTTACCCCAGCATGTGTTTCTAAAACCTACTGAATAATGTGTTCAACATGGTAGGGCAATAATAAATTAAATCCTTTATATTCTTCAATTCTTCAAATCAAGAATTCTCAAAATTTTTAAGGAAAAAAATCTTTCTATTTATATAAATTATGAGCATGTCTATGAGGAAAGCAGGAAACATCCACTGCTATCAGTTTTGCCTCCCACTCCTCTGCAAATCCCGGAAAACCAGGAGGGAGAAAAGGAGAATCATGGTAGTGATGATATAAGAAATTACTAGGGAAGTCTTACAGATCAAGTGAGGGGCAACTGTTTTCTAAATTGTTTCTTTACTTTTTAAAAAAATCCTTACATATGTTCAAGAAGTCCTATTGACTAGGCACCTAGTATAAGAACCCTAATAAATTCCCAACAGACCACACTTCACAGTCGTTAGCTGCCATGTCCAAGACAAAACCTTTCACTTAAATTCCAAGTTTAGAAATAAATGGAATAAATGTGTTGATTGTTCTTTCCTTTTCTGAAAATTAGCCACCATATTATTTTTAACTGTACCGAATTCAGCCAAAATTCAGTTCTCTATGTTGTATCTTCAATTTACTTCAATTTAACCTACACATTAACAGTCTTTGAACTAGCCAAGCAGAAACACCCTGAACTATAGCCCCAGAAATAGGTGAAATGAAATCAATGTTACTAAATCTGCATGTAGTGATTATAGATGGAAAAATTCCATCGTTGCCATGACAATGCCACACATGCCTTTGATTTTTTTTCATAGAATAACAAAATGTACGTTTAATAGAGATGTCTAATTGTCTTTCACTCTGGTTTTTGCTCACCAATATAGCAACATGCTTTTTGTTAAACATCACAGTATTGAAGTTGCTCTGCCTCCAGCTGCCATTAACATATTTTGTATTCATGCTTTGTATAAATTTTGAAAATTTTTCAGTTTAGCTTCCCAAGTATACATTTAATTTATATCTAATGAGACAGGAGAATGTTAAGTAAATGTGAATTGATTAACTGAAAATAGATGTATTAGTGTTTATTAACCTAACAGGAGATAATTTTATTGACTATTTCCTGAACATTGTTAACCCATAACACCTAAACAATTTTTTTAATTGAAGTTTAAAAATAAATTTAAGCACAAACAGATTTAGATGATTCGGGAACTGGTCCTTTCCTATCATTAAAGTCTTAACTGTAACTCAATCTCCTCAAGCAATTCATAAAAAATTCCTTAGAAGGCTATTAGTCCCTCTTTTACTAAATACACACTTTCTTTTACAACAAAACCAGTAAATGGTTATTCTTATCACCTGGACTAAATATGAGTCAATATCTTTTTGGACACTCCAAGTCTGGACATTCCAAATCTGGGAAGCTGCAATAGTTAGGTGTCTCTACTCAATCAAGCCATAATTTGTTAGATGTAACTCTTACTCTTAGTCTTAAATTGTGTCACTTAAACGATAAAGCTTTACGTACTTAACGCAGCTCTTGGGTCCCTCACAAAACTATTCGTCTATTAAGTCAATCCCAAGTACTTGAATGATATTCATATGAACAAATAACTATCGCACCCAGCTGTCTTTGTATACCACTTTCTTCCTTAAATTATGACTCTAGTGTCCATATATAATAGGAGCAGGCTATAATTCAGTGATAACTCTGCACCACATTCCAGTCCCTCTAACCCACATGTTCTCCTCAAATTCCAACAACAGGAGCTATGGTGGAGTATTTCAGCATTTTAGTAAATGTCCTACCAAGCCATCAGTCTGATTTTCATTAACTTTGATTTCTATAAGTACATGGATTAGACAATGTTTTCTGACATGGCTGACTTTTGATGGAACTGGTTATCTCAGCTATAAGGCTGCTCTAGGGAAGACAATCTTATGGCAAGGCCATCTTGGCATTTCAAAAATATATCCTTTTGAAACAAAATGCAGGGGGGAAAAACCCACGTGCAATAAAAACCTGACTAAAAACAAAACCAAAAATAAAACATTCTACTATAAGTCTGTTGCACCTACAACTGAGGATTGTCAACATATTGTGAGATAAATGGAGAAAAACACCATATGTAGTAAACTCCACTTAAGAGCCGGCTCATATATTTTCTTTAGTTTTCTCATGGTCACGCCACAACTGAGTAGCAGATCCAGTATTCAAATGCAGGTCCGTGACTTTAAAGCTTATGCACTTTTCATTATACCCAGTTTCATTAGTACTAAGACCTGCCTGAAGGGTAGAACAGACAATGAATTCCACCTCAAGCCAATGAATTTTCTGTCTTTACCATTTGGGTTATAGTGTGAACTACCTATGCAATCTGGCACGTGAGGTCATGGTATAAAAACTGGTCACAGCCTATTTTAAATCACTACCTCAGTAGAAAAGGTCTCAGAACAAGATGGGACACCAGCAAGTTACTAGGGGTATTTGTCTTTTGTGGACCTACCATTTTACCCTTCTCATGATCTCTTTCTTTATGTGGATGATATTACCATCCTTCCCCTCCCTCTCTAAATATCAGAAAATAGGTGACCTGGATATATGGCATCCCAGTGAGGACAGGCCCACCTGATCCACTCTCTTTCACATGCCCAGTCCAGTGCCACAGTATTACCTAAGTAAAACACCCTCTGTGGCTTCACTGTCTTGTTCTGGCTTCTCCATTTCTAGGGCAGCGTGCAGAGTTTACTAAATTAATCTATTCAGAATTCCCTCCAAATATGTTAACTGCCTACTCAAAAGCTCTTGGACTCCCCACTATCTCCAAGACAGTCATTTCCTTGTCTTTTGAAGAAATCCACAATATCTCATTACTATTTTTCCATTCTCATTTCATACAACTCTGAACTGATACCACAGACAATTTTCTGAACACGCACCAAATTTTCTCACATTCAGGACGTTACCTTAAGGCTAAAATGATATTCCCAACCCAGGGTGATGTTACTTAACTTCATTTGATCACACAGGACCCACCTCAAACGAATCTGCAGTCCTGAAGCTGCTGATTTCTTATTCTGCAGCCACTACCTTATTGAGCTCTTTACCTCCTTTAAATTTCTTACAGATTAGTTTCTTACAGTTAGTTAAAACATTATTATATTATGTATCTCTCTCTCTCTCTGTCTCTCTCTTTCTCTCTCTCTGTCACACACACACACACTCACACACATACTTGTCCTGTATATCCCTCCTAGATTTAATTACTCATTTCCACATCCCTCATAGCATGGGGTTTTAATAACAACAAGTACCCAATAAGCATTGCTTGAAGTAAAGTAACATAAAGTACCCTCTGTAAAACCTTGAAAACATGCCCCAGTGTTTTCATACCAATATGCTTAGGAGCAAAAGCTATAGAATTTTCTATAGTAATAAAACTGCCTGACTTCATTAATGCAAGGTCAGAAATATGGGCCAGCTTGGTGCATTAAGTACTTTCACATCACCCTCACTCCCACCCCATCATATACCTAGGGATGTGTTTTTTTTTTCTTTTTTACCAAGTCACAGATGGCATAAGAGAGAAAATGGAAGAACAGCTGGTACTTCCACAATGGTACCTTGGGCTCTCTCAGAAACTCAGTTCAAACTGTCCCCATAGCCAGAACAAAGCAGCAAAAAAAAACAAAACTGCCTGGCAATAAAACACTTTATTTCATTTGAATTGCCTGAATAATAGCCTCTACCCTCTGTTTAGCTTTAACTTAGGTGACCTGGCAGGTACAATTGCAATGTGTGGGCTCCTTCAATAACAGCAGTAAAGGCATAGTCCTTGAAAGCTGCCAGCATTGATAGCCTCTAGATGTCGCTGGACAGCCTAAGCACAGATAGGGGGTAAAAAGACAGAGATGAAAGGAAGGAGAATCAGGAGGATGGGAGACCACATCCCCGTGGAAGACATCCCACTCCTCCACAGAACACTTATTTGTGAAATCAGCAACAACTCCTTCAAGGATTTAGCAGATGTCTTATTTGAATAGCCCATATAGTTCACATCTCAAGCAGAAGAAAGTAAAATAATGAGAAACTGAAGTGGAAAATTTACTTTATGCTTACGTAGCATATTCACTAGAAAAGGGGATTTCTGTCACAAATTTGGGGATTGGATGAATAATTTCCTAAGAATATGTAATTCTAAATTCAATATACAAGTAGAACCTTTCTCTTCTTGGAAGCCTCTTCAGCTGAAGCTTTACTCTTCAAAGTGTCACCTCCTAATTAAAACTTTCACCCAACCCTCCTAGGAAAATTATAAAGTAAACGCCAAGTGCTTACTATGTGTTAGGCAATATTTTAAACACTGGAGATACAACTGTCAATATAAGATGCATTGTCCTCAAATCTTGTGGAGCTTTTATTTTAGTAGAGGGAGCAAGGACCAGTTGGTAAAGTGGACAGGTGGGAGTGGAGGAAAGAAATGAATAAACATAAATAATCCAGATAATTTTAGAGAATGTTAAGTGGCCTAAAGAAGATAAAGTGATGTGATAGAAGACTGTCATATTTGGAGGGTACTGTAATTTAGGTCATTGGGGAAGAGTTCTCTGAAAAAAGATATTTGAGTTGTGACCTGAATGACAAAAATAAATTCAGAGACAGAGAGAGAGAGAGAAAAGAGAGAGAAAGAGAGAACACAAGTGGGCAAAAATATGAACCCAGAGCATTCCAAGCAAATGGCCCAGAATATTTCTGGCACAGAGGCTCTAAGATGGAAATTAGTTGGAATAAGTTTGTTACATTTGACAAGTGTAAAGAAAGCCAATGTGGCTGGATCATAGTGAACAGAGTAGAAGGTGCTAATATGGAAAGCTGGACTAAGAAGCAGAGGTCAGATATTACAGGATATTGTAGGTCCTGGAAAGGGGGTCAAATTTTATTCTAAGTTCAGACTTCTAAGCAAGTCTTTTAAGGATTTTAAATGGAGGACTGACACAATCTAATTTGCATTTTAAAGGATGACTCCAATTTTTGTAAGGAGAATGGACAGTGGCAGAGCCAGAACAAAGAAGGAAAAAGACAAAAGTTAGGCTAACAGTTCCAGTTCAAGCTGCTGGGTGCTTGGATCAGAACTGAAGCAGTCCTACCTTTACTATGCTCCTGCGGGGCTCTGAGTGAACCTCTACTATAGAATTATCACACTGTATGGCATTCTATTTTTATATGTGTCTGTTACCTACAGTAGACAACAAACCATTTGAAGAATGAGACTACATCTTACTCATCTTCCTAGCCCCCACCATACAATGCACAGCTGACTTAGTAAATGTTGATGGTATGAATTACAATCCTATGACCCACTCCCCAAAGCTCTTTACCTTGGGTAGATTATTTCACCAAATGTCCCCCAAGCTTCAATTTCCTCACCTGCCAAAGTGTATGTCTCTATTTAATCTCATGGCATTCTTTTTAATGTTTATTTCTGACAGAGAGAGAGAGAGAGAGAGAGAGAGAGAGAGAGATCATGAGTGGGGGTGGGGGGGAAGAGAGAGAGGGAGACACAGAATCTGAAGCAGGTTCCAGGCTCTCTGAGCTGTCAGCACAGAGCCCGACAAGGGGCTTGAACTCATGGACCATGAGATCATGACCTGAGCCAAAGTCGGATGCTCAACCGACTGGGCCACCCAGGTGCCCCGAATCTCACGGCATTCTTTTTTTTTTTTTTTTTAAATTTTTTTTTCAACGTTTTTATTTATTTATGGGACAGACAGAGACAGAGCATGAACGGGGGAGGGGCAGAGAGAGAGGGAGACACAGAATCGGAAACAGGCTCCAGGCTCCGAGCCATCCGCCCAGAGCCTGACGCGGGGCTCGAACTCACGGACGGTGAGATCGTGACCTGGCTGAAGTCGGACGCCCAACCGACTGCGCCACCCAGGCGATCACGGCATTCTTAATAACAAAGTACATAATGGAGAAGGTAGAGCTTCATAAAATTACATTTCCTTTGAAATGTTAGGCATTATTGTCAGTTCCTCTCTTCTCTTAAACACCTGCTTTTTTTATAAAGGAACATTTTTTCCCCATATTAGAACTCACTAGAAGTCTCTATGGAAATCCTAGGAGAATTTGGGGATTCAGAATAATCATTTGATTCTCTCAACCCTCCGCTATGCTAGGTGGTTTTAAAAGTACAAGTAATTCCTTCACCTTAAGAATTTCCCAATCATCCTAACTCTTAACCTCCTACAGAAGCCTGGGCTCCACTAATGAACCAAAGTAGATACAAAAATAAGTGTGCAGTACAAAGGCAGTGTGGTGTACAGACAAGATCAGGCCTTGAGTCTCCTTTTGATTTTGCCACCTTCTAGTGTACTTTGCAACATGATTTTATGTACCACTCACCACGTCTTGGTTTTAAACATTCCATCATTATTGATGAGACTAGAGAAAGGGTCTTTAGTTTTCCAAAGACAAACAGTTCTCCAATAGCAACTACATGTCCCACAATTCAATTCAATGCTAGTACTGACTACCTGGAATTAGCGCTGACCCCACAGCTGAAGGACTCTGTCCTATAAGACTGTCTCCACTTTAGATGCTAGTCACAAATAGGGTCCCTAGCCTACCTGCACTTCACCCTAGACAACTATAATTGTGTGGGGTGTCCCACAATTCAATCATCAGGGTCAAAAATTTCCTAAATGACTCAACAAAACTCAGAAAAGCACTATATGTTTTATCCTTGAAAAACATGGGTTCAAACTACATGGATTTGAATGTGGATTTTTTACAGTCTAGTACAATAAATATGAATGCTTTTTCTCTTCCTTATGATTTTCTTAACATATTCTTTTCTTTAGCTTACATTATTGTAAGAATACAGTATATAATATATATAACATACAAAATATATGTTAATCAACTATGTTATTGGCAAGACGTCCTGTCAACAGTAGGCTATTCACAGTTTAGTTTGGGGGGAATCAAAAGTTACATGCAGATTTCTGACTGCGCAAGGAGTTGGTCCCCCTAACCCCTGCAATTGTTGAAGGGTCAACTATACTTACAATTCCAGGCTACAATTCAGAAGCAGCCAAGTGGAAAAGCTGCAAAGGGGAGGGTATGAGGAAAGTGGGGGTACGCAGAGCTTTCATGTCCTGTCCAACACACCTCCCTTCCAGCATATCAATGTGTTCACCTGAAAGTTCCCTTAGCCTTGTTTTTTCAGAGTTTTTATCCAAGTTTCATTACATAGCCCTGATTGATTAAAATTCATCTCCAACCCGTCTCCCCTCCTGGGAGGTTGGAGGTGGGCCTGAAAGTTCTAAACCTCCAGTGACTGGCTTTTCTTCTGGCAACCAATTCCATCCTGAAGTTCACTGGGTGCCTCCCAAGGGTCACCGCTTAGCATAAACTCAGATATGGTCAATAGGCGTTCCTTATGCATAACAAAACACTCTTATCACTCAGGAAATTCCAAGTGTTTTAGGAGCTCTGTACCAGGGCAAAAGACAAACACATATTTTTTTCATTGTAACTCAAAGGGCAATCAACTAGATTATTTCTATGTCCCCTTCTATGGTTCTAAACATTCTTCTATTGGTTTTTATTTATACTTCAGTTTCTCAAGTCAAGTTCTGAACCACTGAACACAAAATCACATGGGTATAGATGTCTGAGGACTATGTGAAGCTTAACACAAAAACAGGATAAAAATGGTTAGCTCTGCATTTCTTACCACCATCACAAAAAGAAAAGATTCTCCATGCTAATGAGATTTCCCAAGACTAGATAAAAAGAAAAAGAAATAGAACCAAAAATGACAATGAATCTCATCCATTCTGATTTCTCTGTATTTGATCATATCTTAAACTGCAAACAATAGCAAATGTTTTCCCCACAGACAATTCAAATAAAGAGAACAAACACATTTTCCAAGAGGATTACTTAAAATGTATCAGAGGTGATAAAACAATCAGAAATATACATGCATATTCATGAACAAAAACGTACATAATGATATGTTATTCACAACTCTTTAGTTGCAACTCCAAACACAAATTCCCAAAGCACCACGTCAAGCTAGACTTTTACAAATCTAACATGATATTAGCCTTCAACTCTGATAGATTTCATATACATATACATATACATATATATATATATATATATATATATATATATATATATATATATAAAATTATAGAATGCCAAATTATAGAAAGGGGAAGAAAGAGGAAGAAAAAAGAAACTGGCTTTAGTCCTGATGGATTTTGTGTCCTCGTGTTTTTGCCACACTGTTGTGTTTGCAGGAGTTGGAACTAGTGATTTGTCACTTCAGTACACACAGACAGCCACAGTAAGGATTTTGCTCCCTGTCTTAAGAGTAAAATAGATGTCGTATTTTTCTCATTTCCTGTACATTCTGTCATGGCCAATAACAAGTGATCAGAAAGTCACCGACACTTTACTGTTAACAGGCAAGCAACCAGAGGGTTTGGCAGCTAAATTGCAATTATTCCAAAATTTACCAAAGGCACCTTGTATTTCAGGCAGTAAAGGGAAGTCACATTTTACAGCACCATCTTGTGAAAGAATAAGGAACTGGCTTGCCAAAGTAATAAGCAAAGAACAAGCCTTTCCAAGCTCATTAAAGGAGATTGTTTTAAAAATTAATTTCTTCATAGTTGTTTGCTTCTTCACAATATATATATGTATGTTTCTAGGCAACTCAATTTGGAGAATTTTTCTTCTCATTTTCAATATTTTTCTCTTGGCACAACTAAATCATTTTGATATTAATCATCAGAGCCACCTGAAACAAAAATCTATGGATTATACCTAAATATGATTTCATATTCAGGCAAAATATTTATCATCTTCTTTATCTATCTCTAAGTATTCTCTTCTTTTAAGCTCTTCTCTTGCGTCTCCATAGATACAAGGACACACAATTTTTAAAAATGAATGGAAAAAGGGGAGGCCAGAGAATTCATTTCTAATAGTTTTCCATAGCAGGGCATAAATCAGAACAACATAAATTGTGTGCATATTATCTAGTATCACAATCAATACTTGTCCTACAAATTAAAAGTGGAAAATTTATGGATGCTATGTTACTTATCTTGAAGTTGGTTTTCTGAATTTTAGGAAAAAGATTCATCAATGCTTTACTCATTATATTCTGCCAAATATCATTTCTTGTTCTAGTTACTTGCAATATGTACCTTTACTCAGTCCAGCAGCTTTCAGACTTTAATGTGCATGAGAAACATCTAGAGTACTTGCTATTTGTTACCAACCAGACATCTACTCTATCCCCAGGCCCTGATTCCAGAGAACTGAAGCTAGAATCCTGCAATACGCATTTCAACCAGGCCACAATTCTAAAGTGGATGATCTATAGCCACACTCTGAGGAACACTGGCCTGACTATACCATCTCATTTTACCATCTGAATCTGTTGGCCTCCTGTGGGACCTCTGATCTGTGCTTACACCCCACCTCCATTTGATCAGTTAATTTTCCTCTTCTATCATATTTTCCCTATAATACTTTGGCCTTGGATCTACTGTTCCTCTATTTGTATGTTGCTCAGTCTTCTAAATTCCTCAGTACAATATACATATATTACCCAGTGTCTGACTTTGGATGAGAGGACAGTCTGTTAATGTCTAGAACAAAGGGAACACTTAAAAGCATCACAATTAAGAACATCCTGACAAGATTCCTAATTGAATTTTATGTCCTATTCTCCACAGTGTTCCCATGACCTAGCATAATATCTCCCACATGATAGACAGTCAACAAATATCTACTAAAAAAATAAACACACATTGTAAAAAAAAATTACCTTGAAACTACTATAGAAGTAGTTAGTTCCTGACATCAACCTTTATAATTATCCACGCCGACTTCCTCAATTTACAGGTAGGTGTGCAGAGGCCCCTCTAAGGCACCTGCCGTAAGCAAATCACTTATAGAAATAAGACCCAAGACTTCTGACTCCCAGTGAAATCCTCCTCCCCCCCGCCCCCCACTACTAGAGCAGATCATCCTGGTGTTTTCTGGAAACAACCTTACGGCAATTAAGTTGTTGTTTGCAACTAATGTTCAATTCCAACCAGACTTCTTTTTCTAAAACACTGAGGATTTCTGAGGGTTGATAGCTCTCCTCTCCTGTTCTCTGACCTTCAACCTCCAAAATCTAATTATCTCCAACTTCATAATCTCCTGGGTAAAATCCTTAACAGGAAAGAACAGGCACAGCTGTACTCTAAGCACAGCTCTATTTACCACAACCATTATAACTTTTCTAATTAAGGTTCCTACAGCTGAGCATTTACAGAGTATGTGCAGTAATTTTGTTTTCACCAAGTTCAAGATAGGTGTATAGTCCCCATAGTTTGTGAAATAAATGTGCTGGGAGAAATATGTGTGTGTGTGTGTAAATACACATACATATAGATGTATGATGTATGTATATGTTATACATGTGTGTAAATACACAATACACATACACACATATAAAATATGAAAAGGAGGGGCGCCTGGGTGGCTCAGTCGGTTGAGCGTCCGACTTTGGCTCAGGTCATGATCTCACGGCTTGTGAGTTCGAGCCCCACATCGGGCTCTGTGCTGACACCTCAGAGCCAGGAGTCTGCATCAGATTCTGTGTCTCCCTCTCTCTCTGCCCTTCCCCTGCTCATGCTCTTTCTTTCTCTCTTGAGAATAAATAAACATTTTAAAAAAATTTTGTTAAAGGATTTTAAAATACGAAAAGGAAGCCACACGATATGGCACCCAGAACTTTACAGTGTGTATGGGGCAACATGAATCTAGGCCTTGATTCTGCCACCAGTTTTTGCAATGTTCCCTTCCTTCCCTGGGTCCAGTCCCCATCTTCCAAATCAGAGGTTAGAATCTGGGAGTCTAGGGAAGTCTAAGATTCCTTACAGGTGCAGTATCTTGGATCTTAAAGTCCCAGAGTAGGAAACTCACTCGCTTTCTAAATCTTAAAGCTAGAAAGAGATTTGTACACAAGGAAAGATTAGACCATAATTCTATTCCCAGACCATCATGAGTCTGCATTGACAGGTTCTGTCCTGGCAAAGGAAGGTTGGAATGAGGCGGTGGCTTCTGCCATTACTCACTCAGCCAAGCGGGTCCCTCTCCTCTCCCACACTCCTCATTCTCAGCCCGAGTTGCCATATCTGAGGGTTGTTTGTATGTTTCCAGAGCTGATCTAGTTCACACACACCAGTGTTATGACTACTCCTGCTCAATTCCCAACAGAGACCCATCCTCCTGCCTTCAAGAACTCAGCATGGAAACCTTTTACAAAACCTTGTTCTGCAGTCCTGCAGCTGAACTGCCAGAGGTTCATGAGACAGTTAAAAAGATACAGCTGGATGAAGAATCCTCCCTCTGCTGCTTACAATCTCTGAGACCTTGAACAAGCCCTGTAATTGTATTGAGCCTCCCTAAAAGAAGACTGGACCGTGCACCTCACCAAACTGGTGTCCGTCTCAAAGATGATAATGTGCAAAGTATCACTCCCAGAGCCTGGCCCATCACAAGTGCCAAAAAAGCAGTTAAAATGCCCAAGAGGCCCCTTCCATTCCTCAAATTTCAAATACATGTGTGAGAGATAAATCCGTATTTTTTACACGACTTGAAGTCTGTAAAAATACAATGTTATTGTCATTCTTTGGGAAACAAAGTTCAGAGCTGTGCAAAGAACACATAGGAAGCTGCCCACGCACATCCTGTCACTGTCACATAGGAGGCAGTTTTAATTCCACAAAATAATGCAAAGAGATGAAACTGCGCAGCTGTACCTGATTTCTACCTGAGTTCTGACTTGATATGGGGGTAAATCGCTTGCCCTCTTTGGGTGTCGGACCCCTTCTGTGCAGTGAGGGGGTGGAGCTGGGCGACCTCTAATTGTCCTTGCCGTTCAGCGACTGCGGCGGTGCAGCCCAAAGGAGGCTGTGCCCTCGCAGCCCTGCGCCTGGGCGGGCCAGGCGCCAGCAGGACTCCCTCCGCCCGGGGCAGGGCTTCCCTCGCCCGCTGTGGGAGGGAGTGGGGGCGGCTCTCCCGCAGCTCCCGAGAGACCAGGCGGCGCTGTCCTCCCACCATCAATAACGCAGTCTTTTGTCAGCAATAAATTCCCTCCAAAATTAATGAAACAGCCCTTTTAAATTCTCATGTCACTGCATCGTACAGCAGGAGCTGGACGAGGCTTCCTGTTCTCTAAATAAATATAAAAGCCATATAAATTGTCTGGAGGCGATATCTAGCTCGCTGGGCCACAATCTAATCTCCTCGACCGCCTACAGAAACAAGGAGAAAGATGGAAACCCAGGATCAATGTTTGATCTGTATTGCAGAAGGCACTCATTCTATCACTCTGGCAGGAGCCCACACACACGGGGCAGCGCTTCCCTGGCAGCCCTCTCCCAGGTCACTGCCGGTCTGCAGTAGTCTGTACTGTGACCTAGAGTGTACTGTGTAGGAATATGAGAGGCCAAGGACATCTTCTTCCTTTTACACCTGAAGAAACCAAAGCCCAGACGAAGAATAAAGGGCCACAATCTACACTTTAGTGTCCAAGGGTCCTAAATCAGTGCTTCTCCAATTTTAATGTGCAGTAGATTGAGTAGGTCTGAGGCGGGGCCTGAGAATGTGTATTTCTAAAAAGTCCCCAGGTGCTGCCCGGCTGCTGGAGGTGTAAACATTACTAGTAGCAAGGGTCTAGAAGAACTTTAGCTCCATTGATGCAGAGTCAGACTTATTTTTTACTATGTTCCCACACCTAACATATCAGTGCAGTAGGTTTTTAATAAAGGTTTATGGGAATAACTAATTGGTACATAAATAAGACAGCATTGCATAGTGGTTAGAAATTTGGACCCTGGAGCTATCCTAGCTCTGCTCACATCCTGGCAATGCCACCAACAAGTTATGTGCCTTGGACAGGTTACTTAACTTCTCTGTACCTCAATTTTCTCAACTGTAAAATTGCATTATGAACAACATATGTCTTACAAGGTTGTTGAGACAGAGGGAAATGAGCTAATATATATAAAGTGCTTAGAACAGTATCTGGCAAGTGGTAAATAACACAAAAAAGTGACTTGCTCAAGGTCACAGAGCTATGTAGAAGACCTAGACCACCACTTATGTCCCTTGACATTTTAGTTCAGTATCATCATGTAATACCTACCAGAGGAACATTCTATTTATTTAATTACAAAGGATGACATTTCCACCCAACAAACCCTCTGAGTTATGAAATGTGAATGCAAATCCCATGAAAAGATATTCCCTGATGGAAGGTAGCAGACAATTAAACATACAGATTTAAGCCAACAAGAAATTCAAACACACGTAACTTCATAAGGAGAAAGAAGCCAAACCTGGTAGTGACACAGATGTGAGTTTAAATCCCAGGTCACCCACGAAGAATCAGTAGGAAGGTGAGCTGGTTATTGTCTCAAAACAACAATCAGCACATGAATAAAATAAATATTTCCCTAACTTAGAGGGTTGATTTGCAGAATAAATAAGATAATGTGTGTAAGGCATATAATGCCACTTTATACATGGCGACAACTCCAGAAATAATAGTCTACAATGGTTGGTATTAGTAAAGCCATAAAACATTTATAAGAGGCACAGATTGGAAAAGCAGCTGACTGTTTTCCAAATGGTGGAAAAACTCCTTAAGTCTCCTGAAGCAATATGGACTGGACGACTGTTCAGGCTTCCTCCAGTTCGGATGGGATGTAACACCATATTATGACTCCTAAACAATAGAAAGTTGTCATTTGCAACATGTGGACTGGACGTTGTTCCAGGCCAGCAGAAAGCCTCATGGTGAGGGACCAGGATAGGGCCTGTCTATATCTGAAAGGTCTAGGCAGAACCAGACACTAGAGAGAAACAATGCATTGTCATGTGACTTTAAATCCTAAGAGAATTTTGAATGCGAAGATTTAATATGTAAGCCAGTAGTGCCCTTAAAGATAGTGTATTGCAACTCTCTTTTTAACTTAATTGTTTTCCCTCTGATAACAATTTAAACATGAATGTATCAGTAACCTGAATCACTGGCATAATCTGAAGCCCATGTTCACTCTCAAATAGCAACCCCATTAGCCTATGCCCAAAAGTTCAAAGACTATATATATATCATCATTGGAGAACTTCTGGGATCAGCTTTGACATGTAAAGCCTTTACAAGTTGTCAACAAGAAAAAGATGGACTAAGTGAAAATCAATGACTTTTCTTGAATTTATCAGATAACTGAGGCTGCAGGGCAAAGTGCTACCCCTAAAATCTGGAGTGACAAACAAATCCATAAGGTACGGCAACCAAGATCTGCTTACTTTGAACCCAAGCCTCTGGACCCTAAGCTGGTAGGAACGTGTAATGATCATTTTGATGAGCTTCTGAAGGCTGACTGGGGACTAGCATAAAAGCGACAATATCTGAGGAATGCAGTCTTATGAAAGGCTCCACATTTTCTTAGGCTTTTCCTCCAGAAGCCCCAGAAAGTTCTCACTGTGAGGATCCCAGAAAATATCAGGTTCTGGCAGAAGAAAGGGACAGGAACCACCGTAAACAATGGTACAGCCACTTTGTAAGACAGTTTGACAGTTTCTTACAAAGCTAAATATAGTTTTAACATATTATTCATCAATTTCACACTTAAGCACCTACCCAACAGATTTAAAAACTTATGCACACACAAAGATCTGCACACAAATGTTTACAGAAGCTTTATTCATAATTTCCAAGAACTGGAAGCAATCAAGATATCCTTCAAAAGGTGAATAATAAACAAACTGTGGTATGTCCATACAATGGAATACTATTCGGTGATAAAATAGAAATGGCCTATCAAGCCAGGCAAAAACATGGATGAATTTTAAATCCCTATTTCTAAATGGAAGAAGTCAGTCTGAAAAGACTACATTCTGTATGATTCTAATTCTATGACATTCTGGAAAAAGCAAAACTATGGAGACGTTTGTAAAAAGATTGGTGGTTGACAGGGGTTTAGAAGAAGACTTAGAAGTCTTCTTAGAAGAAGATTGAGTGGGTGGAGCAAAAATGATTTTTTAAGGTGATAAAAATATTCTGTATGGTACTGTAATGGTGGTTACATGGCATTATGCATTTGTCAAAACCCATAGAAATTTACAGTATAAAGTGTGAAGCAATGTATGACATTTAAGGAAAAGCATTTATGAGGTTGAAGAATCCCAAGACAGAGTACAGACTGACTGAAATCTAACTGTACTACAAATTTATGAAATAACTTCACTGAAGGGACTGGGGGAAAGGTGCTGACCTGAATAACTTTGAAAATGGGCGTGCTCCGTAAGAGTAAGTCAAAAGGAACTGTACATAAGCACTGTACTCTATTTCAAAAGTCATTTCTCACATGGATGAGTTAATAGTTCAGAAACCACTATACATATATACTGCAATTTAACAGTTAAATAAATATGTGATGGATGGTGGGAGCCAAGTGTCTAACTCTTATAGTGGGAAGTTACAGATAACCAGGATTAGGAGGTAGAATGATCCACGTGATGACAATAGAGTTGGAGACAATGCTATGAACTCACATTTAGCTTTATACAGACACAGATGATTACATAAAGTAATAGTTATAAATAAGTACCTGTACACAGGTTAGCATATACATACATATTTTCTGGCTCTGTCAGGTGAGAGAGCCTGGAACCAATGATATGCCAGTAGCAATAAGCACAATTAGTACACAGATCCCAGTTTTCAATATCAAGTTTTAAAGAATTTAAATGGTTTTAAATACTATTTAAATGGCAAAATTTAAGTGGTTTTAAATGCCATTTTTAAGTGCCATTTTCCAATAAAAGATACCAGGGCTCCTTTATGAAATCATTCATTCTAGGACTAGGGAGGGAAATACATTAAGATGAACTTGGAGCATCTGGTTTTGCCAGAAAATAAATGGACACAGAAACCAACTGAAAGAATTCCCCAGTGGCCAATGTTGGAACAGTTTGAACAACAAAATACGTATAGTTCAATTATCCCCCATGAGTCCATACTAATAGAAATAAATGATATAATGAATGAATGAATGAATAGCAAATCTGCTGTGCAGAAGAATTCTGAATAATTTCTGCTGAGACTCTACCTGAAGGGAAATGAAGCATACACCTACTTACTTCAACATGGACTGCACATAGTGACTTACTTGCAAACAGGACTGCATGGAAACAAAGAGGAATGACACAGCGGAGAAACCTGGTAAACACTCCTTTAGCTACATGATCAAGTTTAACATCAATGGTGATGTCAGATTAAAGATAGATAGATAGATAGATAGATAGATAGATAGATAGATAGATACATATAGATATAGATAGATATCCTTGCTGTGATGTAATGAGGATAGCACTTTACCTTTGCAATCTTTCTCCCAAAACCCATCACTTCAGTCTAATCATGAGAAAAACATCATGACAAACACCAATTGAGAAATGTTTTAAAAAGCACCTGACTACTGATCTTCAAAACTGTTAGAGTCCTCAAAAACAAAGTTTGAGAAACTATTTTAGTCAAAGGGAACCTAAGAAGACATGACAAATAAATGCAGCATATTATCCTGGATGAGAATTCTGGAACAGAAAATGAGCAATGGGTAAAAACTAAGCAAATCTGAATAAAGTATAGACTTCATTTGACAATAACCTATCAGTATTGGTTCATTAACTGTGATAACTGCACTACACCAATGGAAGATGTTAATGATAAAGGAAATTGGGTGTGGAATGTATGAGAACTCTCCATTATCTTCACAATGTTTCTGTACATCTAAAACTTTTCTAAAATAAAAAATTTATTAGACAAAATCTGAGGGTCTCTCAAATATCTGAAAATACAAATGCTTCCTACAAAGAAGCTTATAGTTATCAGTACTTATATCTAAGTCACTTAAATCTAAACAGAGAGGAGTGTGATCAAATTCTGGAATGAAAATAAAATAAAATATAGAGATCTGTGGGTCTTCAATGTAAATACATAAAAAGAAGAAGTAAGGTGTATGGGATATGCAAGGTGGATGAGAATACTTTTTAATTTTATGTCCTTGTAATAGAAAAGGCAGATACCATGAGTGCCAAGATGTTCTGGTATAGAGTGGGAAGAGCAGCATGACCCTTCCTGTACTATTTTTGTCAAGTCATCTGCTATCTTTGAGTCTCAGTTTTTCCATATAGTTAATCAAGAGATTAGATTTTAACACCTAAAGAGTCACTCATCTCTGGCCTTCTATGATGCCGTAGTATGGTTCTATCAAGGGCTAAATGGCAAAGGAAATTAACAAGAAGCAGAAAGCTTTAGTTACATTAATTTACTTTAACTTTTGTGAGTGTCAAACTCATAATCAAGGAAAATGGCCTATTGCATATTCTTACTTTATACATTATTTACTACTTTTTAAAAAATGTTTATTTATTTTTGTGGGGGGGAGAGAGTGAGTGGGAGGGGCAGAGAGAGAGAAAAGAGGATTTGAAGCGGGCTCTGAGCTGACAGCAGACAGCCAGATGCACGGCTCAAACTCATGAACCATGAGATCATGACCTGAGCTGAAGTGGGACGCTTAACTGACTGAGCCACCCAGGTGCCCTTATTTCCTACTTTTTTTTTTTAATTTTTAAAAAATGTTTATTTATTTATTTATTTATTTATTTATTTATTTATTTATTTATTTTGAGAGAGAGAGAGAGCAAGCAAGCAAGCACAAGCAGGGGAGGGGCAGAGAGAGAGGGAGACACAGAATCTGAAGCAGGCTGCAGGTTCTGAGCTGTCAACACAGAGTTGATGCGGGGCTCAAACTCACAAACTGTTGAGATCATGACCTGAGCCAAAGTCAGGAGACCTAACCAACTCAGCCACCTAGGCATCCCCCCTATTTCCTACTTTAAAAAAAAAAGGAACCAAATGAAATCCAATAGCATTTCATTCATCTTTTGATAATGGAAAATTTGCCTTTTAAACAGGAAATTTACATTTGACCAGAGAAAGGCAATCTAGAGTTGGCTCATTCCTTTAGCTTGGTGACACTTCACAAAAACAGGCTATAGGTTAATATCTGTTTGTCACAGATGCCAGTAAATTATTTATGGCATAAAAGAATAGAAGCATATGTCTATTTAGATAAAACAGCATAAAAAATGCATTCTTCACTTCCTACACTGATTGCCATTTCATGAAATCTCTCAGATGTGACATCATCAAACTCATGTTGCATTGCCAAAATTCTACAGAGAACAAATAGAGAAAAAATTAGCCATTTTTAGAGACAGATTAATGATATAAAAGTTAATGGTACGGGCATGTTTTATTTACTGGAGAAAGCACAACTGATGAAGGAATAAACAATCTAGCAAAAATGAGGAACTGTTTCAACACAATTTATAGTTGTTTTACAGAAGAATGCCTACTCAGAATTTAACCTGTAATAGACAAAACCAATAGAAAGAGAAAATTCATTTACAGCAATTTAATTTTAAATTTTTATTATATTTCCCTGATAGTACCAGTATTTGAAGCTTGCACACTGAGTCATTATGATTGATGAGGGGACTGCTTTTCTGAATAATTAACAATGGACTCTCACAAGCCCTGATGAGGCAGCTCCAGCACACAGCTGCCTGGTTCTGGGTCTTCTTTCTGTGAGTAAAGCAGCACTGAAATGGGAATTTCATGACCTGGGCTTTTGCTGTGGCTCTGGCCTAAGTTTCCTGTGTGACTTCAGGTTAGCTACTTCAGGTCTCTCAAGTTTCAAGCTTGTAAAACATGATGGCTGAATTGAGGATCTCCCAGATGCATTATGGCTATAGCAGTCAAAGGTCTATGGCAGCGTTTCCCTATCTCAGTACTAGTGACAGCTTGGATTGGATCATTCTGTGTTGGGAGCTGGGGGGTGTCCTGTGCCTTGAGAGAAGTTTAGCAGTGTCTCTGCCCTCAACTCACTAGATGCCATAGTGTCTCCCTCCCCTGCTCACCAAAAATGTCTAGACATTGCCAAAAGTCTAAGAATAAAGTACAAACTCAAAAATTGATTTGGAGATCACCTTTTAGGTAATTGTTAAATCATATAACAGTGTAAATCTCCCAGAAACATGTTTAAAGTTAAAAAAATATATAAGGAGCCAAATTCAATAGATGAGTTAGAACCTATTCTGTTATAAATGATGATTACCTAACTCAAACTAAAGAAATAAAGAAATTTATGACACCTCTGGAAATGAGATCCTGTTAACACCAACATTTAAGGGGCCAGAAAATTATATGCTTATGAAAGAGGCAAAGGAACAGGCAACACTGTAAAAAGAAACCCAGAAAAAAGTGGTATAATAAAAGCCAAGATTCATTATCTTTTCTTACTCAACCCTGCTGGGCTTCCCTGTCTTTAAGACTCAGTTCAGCTCTCTCATTTTCTTTGAAGTCATTAATCTTGATCATTACTATCATTCTTGTCTCTGATTCCTTTTCTTAGCAACTATGCTAAATAAGCTTGCAATTAAGTGAATTCTTTTCAGCAGTATTTGTTGCTATTTTGTGAATTCTGTTCTTCCAACTAGATGTCAATTTCTGGGAGGATAAGGACCTGCTATGCTGTTAATAGCCCTCCAGAGCCTTTGACGGTGCTCAGTGTACTTAGAAAGTCAGTAGATATTTCAGTTATTCGCCATTGATTGACTCCATCATTTTAGTAAACATTAGTGGCCAACTGTCATGTGCTATGTTTTGTTCTGAATACCGTAAGAAAAATAAAGACACACATGTGGTCAGAAAATATCAGCCTAATACTCCCCACCAGAGCCCCTTGTTTCCATTATCTGGCAATGTACTAATTACCACCCATCTAAAAGGGAGATAAACTTGATTACATTTTCTCCTCAAATCAAACTTAGTTTTCCCATTTAAACGCTCCAAAACATGCTTACAATTGTTTTTCTTTAATCCAATCTGTGTTTCCAACAAGAATATTGTATGTTACTTAGAAATCATACCAAATTGGGAATAGGAAGACTTATTTCTATTCTTACATTACCACTAACTTTTATTATGAAATTTCACGGAAGTATTGCCCTTCCTGGTCCTCAGTTTCCCACACAATAAAGTAAGGTAGTTTGATAAATGATTCCTGGTGCCCTTCTAATTCTGACATAGGATTTAGTGATTTAGTCAAGTAAGTCATTCTACCTAATGTTTTCAGCATCTGTGAAGTCAAATAGATTGCAGAAGATAACAATACACACATATATTTTGATGATTAGAAAAAGCTAATTTAGTAAAAGCACCAAATGAGTATGCAATTTCATAAGTCATGCCAACTGACAATATCTCCTTTTTCTCAGCAAACCAATCTAGCTCATCCTGGCAATAAGATAAGAGGTGGGTAGACCTATGAATACTATTACAATGAATTCTGCTTCCAGCTACCTTGAGAGAATGCTGAGGTTGGCAAGACAGTGAGGTGGGCAATAAATTGCTTTTCAGAGAGATGGATATATTTTACTTTCTATCACAAGACTGCCTAATAAGTGAGTCCCTTGAGCACAAGTTAGCTTTTATGAAATGTTATTTAATCTTTGCATTTCATTTCTTTAATTTAAATAATAACCCATATTTTACTTTTTCTGCAGATAGTCAAGCTTTGTCATCACAATGTCTTGCTGAAAAACCAGTCCTTCCTATCAGATGGTTACCTATTAGATGACCTTTTGCTGTGGGTAGGAACACCTTGCACATATATTTTATGCCTCCTTTCAAATGCTAATAATTATGAGAAAGGAAAAGACAGCTGACTGTCTTTGTTTGCAGATTCCTAGAAATTAAAAACTGTGCACAATGACCACCAAGTTTAATGTGCAAGTTATTTCTATTTTAAGCTATGTATATGTACCTCAAACCCTCATATTTGCAAAGTAAAACCATCCACAAATTACTTTCATGCATTGCTAACTATTGTTCACATAATAATAATCAAAACAGAGGAAGAATTAACTGGAATGCTTCTATCCTAATATCGCCTATTAATAAATTTTGTTATGGTTGGTATTTCTTTCCAGCCTTTGCTCATGTACCAACATAATTTACAAAGCTGAAGTCGCAGCTCAGATATAATTTTACATTTGGCTTTTTTACACTGCATAATAGGAAACATTTCTCATTCTGCCTCATAGTCATTATAATGTAAAATGGCCGCTTAACATTCAATTTCTCATGCTCAAACGAAGCCAAATGGTACTTATTCACCATTTCCTATACCAAGGCCGTGATCTGGGGCCTTAGAACCTTTGCATGTGCTATTCCTATGGCTTAAAATGTAGGACCATCTTCGCATATTCAAATACTACACATCCTTAAAGGTTGAGTTCTAAAAGTATGACTTCAGTGAGTTTTCCTAATCATCTCGTCTCCTGTCCTCTCCCAGATGGGGATCACATCCCCTTTCTCTGAATTTCTTTTTTTTTTTAATTAAAAAATTTTTTTAATGTTTATTTATTTTTGAGAGAGACAGAGACAGAATGTGAGTGGGTTGGGGCAGAGAGAGAGGGAGGCACAGAATCTGAAGCAGGCTCCGAGCTGTCAGCACAGAGCCCGACATGGGGCTCCAACTCAAGAGCTGTGAGATCATGACCTGAGCCTTTGGACAGATGCTCAACAGACTGAGCCACCCAGGCGCCCCTGCCCTTTCTCTGAATTTCTAATGAGCTTTCATTTGCTATCTTTTCATATGCTGATTTCTCCCCTTGAATCACAGTTTTGCATACTATGCACCGAGTCAGCCTAACTAAAGATCCTTGAGGATGTCCAATCCTTCACTGTGTTCTCTACAGCAACTAGTACATATTGGAGCTAAGTAAGTGCTCATAGAATGAGTGATATATATATGCTGCATTCTTTTTCTATAGCTGCCTTTTCAATTACAAAACAAAACAAAACAAAACAAAACAAAACAAAACAAAACAAAACAAAACTGGTGGCCTAAAACATAAATGTATTATTCTACAGATCTGTAGATTGGAAGTCTAACCTGGGTTTCACTGGGCTAAAACCTCGGGGTCAGCAGAGTTGTATTCTTTTCAGGAGGCTCTAGGAGAAGATCCATGTCCTTCCCTGTGTCTTTCTTCCACAATCCTGCTTTCTCACTCTGACTCAGCTGGGAAAGGTGCTCTGATTTTAAGGACCCATGTGATTAGATTGAGTTCATCCAGATAATCACAGACAACATCCCCATCTCAAAGTCTTTAACACATCTGTAAAGTTATTTTTACCATATAAGGTACATAGTCACAGAATCTGTGGATTAAGACACGGATATCTCTGGGGCACCATTCAACTACCTAGCACAGATGCTCACATTACAGTTATAATGCAAGAACGCTAAGCATTCTAGACATGATTGCAAATATCCACTCCTTAAGCAGTTAAAGCAAAAGGACAAACAAACCAAACCCTGATATTCAGAAAGAACAAAAATCATGGGGCACCTGGGTGGCTCAGTAGGTTCAGCGTCCAACTTCGGCTCAGGTCATGACCTCACAGTTAGGGAATTCAAGCCCCACATCTGGCTCTGTGTTGACAGCCCAGAGCCTGGAGCCTGCTTCAGATTCCGTGTCTCCCTCTCTCTCTATCCCTCCTCCACTTGCACTCTGTCTCTGTCTCTCTCAAAAATAAATAAATGTTAAAAATTTAAAAAAGAAAGAAAGAAAGAAAGAAAGAATATCTTGCCCAAAGTCCCAGAGTAAATAGCAAGCTTAGATCCTGACTCACTGTGCTGCAATCTTCCCATTTAGTTACCTCTGCCCCCATACCACAGGTCCTTATGAGGAACAGAAAATAATTTGAGACACTGTACAAGGTTCACAGAGGTACATATATTTGCTCAAAATTTTGCAGAGAGAAAAAGAGTGCCTCCTTTGATGAATTCTATCCTAGTGCTTTCCCTTACACCACTCACATTACCACCCCAATAAGTTCAATAAGCAGATATTGGAAAAATCCAAATGATAATTCATAGTGACAAACATGAATTTCCCTTAAAACTTCTCAACAATTCCCAAAGGTTTATTAATGAATCTAAGTTATCTAGGTTCACTTGTAGGTTGAGAGTGAGGGGTTTGAACTGCCACCACAGGAGTATATTCTGCCCAAGACAGTGTGGATAATAAGGTTACACATTCCTTTCAAAGGGCCATAAAGTAAATCCTTCTTTGAGTGTCCCAGGGCAGGCCAAACCCACCAATTCTACGGATGAGAGGAGTGAGGATTCTACTTGTCACCACTGCTGTACCCACAAAGGGTAAGAATCCCATGGTGTTCAGGAAGAAGAAAGCATCCAGAGAAAACAAATTCTGCAATTAGAGTATTTTATAGAATGAAAGCTAACAGTTCTTTTTTTTTTTTTTTTAAATTTTTTTTTCAACATTTATTTATTTTAGGGACAGAGAGAGACAGAGCATGAACGGGGGAGGAGCAGAGAGAGAGGGAGACACAGAATTGGAAACAGGCTCCAGGCTCTGAGCCATCAGCCCAGAGCCTGACGCGGGGCTCGAACCCACTGACCGCGAGATCGTGACCTGGCTGAAGTCGGAGGCTTAACCGACTGCGCCACCCAGGCGCCCCTGAAAGCTAACAGTTCTATAACCTAATGGAGTTTACATATGACTTGCCCATCTGTCCAGTTATTCTTACAATACCTTCTGAGGAAGGAGTTTTTCTTATCCTCAATTTATAGATTGGAAAATTGAGGCTCTGATCATCTTATACAGCTTGTGCAAGATCTTCTCAAACATAGTTCCTTTGACCAAATGTTTCCCATGATGTCAATTGCTACAGAGAAATATCTTCATACAAATATATATTCAGATGTTACAATATTTATCAAGAGATTATGAAAAAAGCAACAAATGAATATAACTGATTTTTGACTGGCCTTTTTCCGTACCTCCCCTTTCCTAATTATGTCTTCAGGGAGATCTCATGAACAAACTGCTCATCTCCCACATAACTCCCACCATTTATTTTCCATCTTGTAAACTAATTTTTCTTTTCTGGGAACTCTTGTTACCTATTGAACACACTCATTTCCAATGAGTGCTACCATTTTTCCCAGGCATGAATTGCTTTCAGTTGATGCTATAGCTCTTTCTGGGCACCACCACCTTCACTGGATCCACATCTGCTGCTTCTTGGTACCTCCATGGACACTGTATATAGTAGCTGTTTCTAGTACATTCTGTCATGTTCCAGTTATCCTTATGGACTGTGATTTCCACCAAATCCCACAATCTCCATTAGACCCTGTTGCCAATATTACTAAGTATTGTTAAAGTCCTGGAGATTTTACTTTGGGGCAGAGTTCTATAAATATTCCTTTTACTTTTTGTTAAATTTTATTCAGTTATCCACATATCAAATTATCAAAGGAATAATCCCCTGTACCATAACTGCCTTAAAGAAACTGTCATAAAAATAATTACCTTAGATCTTACTTATTTATATCCTTTCTAGGAGCTAGATGAATTCTATAGAAGACTCTTTGACAAT
This sequence comes from Puma concolor, assembly GCF_028749965.1. Lineage (NCBI taxonomy): Eukaryota > Metazoa > Chordata > Mammalia > Carnivora > Felidae > Puma > Puma concolor. The sequence continues at coordinate 82,779,289 of NC_141675.1, read as the reverse complement.
GAAAACCTCATTGCTCAAACATTCCTGACCTATTCTCTCTTCCCTTAGACCTTCTCTCCAAAGGCTCCTCACTCTCTCAGGCAGACTTCTCAAAGGCTCATTTCCTCATGCTCCAGAGATGAATTGGTCTAAAATATGGCATGACTTTGAACAATTAATGGACTATAAGAAAACAGAGCTCATTGGCTTTGACTCGCAGAAAATTCTCTTTAAAGTGACTCAGATTTAACGTTTTAGGATTACATTTCATTTTCTGTACATATCTAATTACATAACTTGGTTCTGCAGTGATTAATACTTACATAATCCTAATAATGTAAACATCATGGGGGCTTATTTTTCACATATGTAAATAAAGCATAGAGTTCTCAAGTGTATAAACCATAAAAATTATGGTAAGATTCTAAGAAAATGGGAGATAGAAGAAAAGAAGGCAGAGATAGGAATAGTTTATGCATGAGCAAACTGCATCTTTTGGTTTTGGAATCAACTGCCACTGTTAAAAGTTGATGAATCAAGAGATAGAGTTATTATGTTTATTTCTTATGGTTATGAGTGGATACCAAATATCCACCAGAAAAATGTAAGTTAAAGAAAGGTAAAAGACATTGTCTCTTGCAGTGGATCTTTAGTGAGGAGGTGCGGGGGTGGGGGGGGGGGTGGGGGGGAGACTTTTATTTTTATTTTATGCTCTGCCAAAGTATGAGAATATTTGGGGGATCAAACCCTTGTATTTACTTCAATAAATTTCTTTTTTTTAACATTCCCATGGAATTCACTTATGGTAGATGATATGTATGAACTACTAGTTGAAGAGCACTAGCCTATCACGAGAGGGATCCCCAAAGTTTTATCACTCCAGCTGTCTTCCAGACAAAAAGGACAATCACTTGTCACCATGAGGTGTCCTAAAATCTCAAAGAAACAAATCTTTGTCTGACTCTGACTTGTCTGCCACTGCTGCCCTCTGCCTCTGTAAGCCAAACTATAGGCCAGAGCCTAATGCCAGGTCCAATGAAGAAGTCCTGCTGTTATTTCTAAACACTAAAGTTTCTCAATTATTTATGAATATGCTTTCATGAAATGAAGGCAAAATCCCATACTCTCCACAAAATAAAATTGTGTAATTCAGGTCAGTTGAAATACATTGCAAGCACCATGAGGAAACGTGCAAACATCACATATGAGGAAAGGGTGTTGCTTTCAGCCATTTTCTGCTGACTGCCCTTCAGTCCTGTACTACCTGATCCCTGCCTGGGAACTGCCTTGTCACTCAGAGGACCCACGTGCCCCACACCAGCACTTTGGAGCAGCTGTGCACATGCTAATAAACAGTGTAAGAGAAAACTTGTTGTCTTCCCAAATCATAAGGCAAATGTTTGTTAACCAAAGAGCAGATGTAAAGTTTTCATAACACAATACCTTGCAGGCCCTGAAAAACCTTTTGTTGAAAACGGAAATTATACATATATGATAAAAAATGGTAAACTGAAGCACCATAGAGATTTTTTTTTTTTTAACCAAGATCACACAAAATGAGGATTGAAAAAGAAACTATGGGTCTAATTGCTCATCAGGCTCTTACCATCCTCTCTGGAAGGCAGAAATACAGAAAATATCTTTTCTATATCCAAATTATAGTCTACTTGTGATGCCTATTAGGAAATAGGACATTTTTGTGTATCATAAATAATTAGTCATAAATCCTTTAAGTCTATAACTGAATGTTATTTTTCCCTGTTGGAAAATTTTCAAAATTATCTGGACCATCTAAAGCCTGTAAAGCACCAAAGTGTTCTTTTTCCTTGTTTCTTTCATCCTGTGAAATAATTCTCCCAGCAGTTAGATAGCACCTGGGTACACCGCTGATTTGTAGCTTGCAATGATTATATATATATATATATATATATATATATATATATATATATAACCATAAACACTAAACTTTGGATGGCCCATCTAGGGCATGATACTGATTGTAAGATAGCAAGGGATTAAGTCAATTTCAAAACTGAAACTCTCCAGAAAAGGCCCAGAGATTATATTGACTCACACATATTTAAACTGCAGAGTCACTCAAGAAAAAAATTGCTACCATAGCTCCAAGCCTGGAAGTGATTCCTGATCATCTCTGACATTTTCAAAAACAGAAAATTATTTGGCTTTATTTTAAATGTCACTCCTCTGCAGGTGAAGAACTTATTCACTTAGGAGAGTGCAGAATGGAACTAACTGTGCTGATGCATGCTGGCTACAAGTTTAATAGAATTGACTAAATTCTTGTGAAATAGAATCTGAATATTTGCTGAGTCACGTGGAGGAAATGATCAAAAAAACAAACAAAACAAAACAAAACAACAACAACAACAAAAAACACAAGCTCTTACTTAATCTTCAGAAGGAGTAGGGCCTGCAGGGAAGTTTCCTGGTCTAAGAATTAGAAGGCAGTCCCAACTGCCTAGTTGATGAGTCCCAACTTTATCAATTACTAGCTTGGAGAGTTTGGGGGAGTCAACCATCTCCATAGATCTCTGTTTCTGCATCTGCAACAGAAAAGATAGGACTAGCTGTTTGGTCTCCTCAAAAGCCTTTGATTCCTCAGAAAGCCATTTAATATCTCTTTCTGTCTCTCATATGAAAAAAAAAGGGGGACTAAAATTCCGTGCCCTGATGATCTCAGAAACTATAAGAATGCAATTGAGCATATGGATGTGAATCTACTTTGAAACCATAAAAGGCTACCAAAATAGAAAATATTTGTTTTAATTCATATAGTTACAAAATAATAATATATTAAAAAAAACTATTGCCTTCATTAGCCTAAAATCGTATTTTTTAATTCTAACCAAGTGTTAGAAGTTATGACTACAACCTAATCTGCTTGGATTAATTGGCTATTTCTTATTTCTTTACCCACATGGACATGTTATCTCTCAGAAACAGATAATGGAATTTTCTTTCTGGACAAGAACATGAATAGTTGAGAATTTAGACCAGTCATCCTCTAAGTCTGTATCTAAAGCCTGCAGTATGGCCACTGAAATAAAGGGAAAGTGGCAAGATGCAATTTTAGTCATCAGAATCTATGCCTTTCTATTTTCCTTTGGAGCAGTGTCACCTTAGCGTCTTCTAAAAAATGCAGTGGTTATTTCCACTGCAAAGTTCATGGCCATTCTGAAACAACTTCATGTTTTCTTAGGTGGGGTTCTTCATTGTTCTGCCCTTCTGCCGTTGTTCATGGTTATAGATTTGGCATTGCTAGAAAGAATTTCTATTTCTTTGTAAAAACATGTCTTTGTAAAAGACATTTCTCTTGCCAGGCAAAACTCTTCCCTACCCAATCAAACTGAATTCCTCAGTATTCACTTTTTGCCCCTTACTTTCCTACTTCTGTTCATGCTGTTCCTCCACTTCAGGATCCTTTCCCTCAATAGTTGCATGGTGAAATCTCCACCCTTCAAAGTCCATTATAAATGCCACATACTGGATGAAGACTTCTTTGCTGTTCTTGAAGGCTTGAATGTCTCCATTCTCTGGAATTACGTAGCCTTTTATTCACATCTTAGTAGGGACTTTTGACTTTTCTTGATGCTTACCCACCTTTTTTTGTCTGCCCTTTTATATTCCAGTGGCTTGAGGGAAAGATATGGTCATTATAGTATTTCTCAAAAAAATCTGGCACATACTAATTAGTCTGTTAAATGAACAGGTATAGATTATTAAATTTAAAAGCTATCAACTGTCTCAGCTTTCACCATGCTGCTAGTAAAACCAAGATCCTATTATGTTAATAACTGAATCTTATTAGTTATGAGTCTCTAATATTTACAGGCAATTCAACCTCTGGCAGAGACAGTCCTTTTCACCTCAATATTCCTGAGAATTACCCAAGAAATCTGCTCATGTTTTGCTTAGGATTGTTTGTAATGTGCTATCTTATTCAGCTGATGAAATCTCATGATGCTTCAATGAAAGTACAATTGTTCTAGCCAAGGATATCTTCTTCACTTTACTAGAATGCCATTGTAATGGAACACATCCCTGAATGTTTTATTCCTGCATCTTTATGCACACTCTTCTCTCTGCTGTTTCTTATGCCTTTCTTCCCTGCATGTCAATATCCTAGCCATCCTTAAAAAGCTACATCAGATGACCCAAAGGATGCCATCCCTTATCTTAGAAGATTTGATTCTACCTTTTTTTTGAACTTTGATTAGCATTTTATATTAACTTTCCCCAGCAATAGAGTTAACCTCATCTCTACTACTATCGCCAACTCTTCTTCTCTAACCCTCTGCCACATCTCTACCTCCTTCAACCCTCCACACACACAATACCTCCTCTCTTTTTTCAACAACAAAAGGCAAGTATGTTTCATCTCTGTAGTTTTCATGTTACATTATACATTACCAAATACACAGTTGTGGATCCAGAAACATTGATAGATCTAAAGCACATCAAATGCAGAGAACATATTCAATGGAATTTCTGCATGTCTTCCAATTGTTCTATTATGATTGGGCAAAGTGTCTGGTAGCAGTAGACAGAAGTAGAGTATAGAAGCTAAGAACTCAAGAATCCTAGCCCAGGAACTCACTAGGTATGGCTGTATTTTAGCCTCAACATTCTAAGCTGCAAACGTTAAATAATACGGCTGGCTACATAGTCTGGAAGGCTGGTAGAAGATGCAAATGCAGGACCCTCAGGATGGAGGGAAGGGCTAATTAATCTCTACTTCCTATGGCTTGCCACTTAACCCATGGTGAATGGGTGATCCCAAAAGAATTGAAACTTTCACACTGGAAATAGATTTGAGGGGGCCTGCCGAATGCTCTATGGGCAGAGAGAAATGGTGGAACACAGCTCTCTAAGCAGCCTGGTCACCACCCTGGGCCAGAGGCAGTAGTGTGTCTCAGGGAAGAACGAAGTGGCCAAGAACCTGTCCCAGGGAGGTTAGAGAGGGGGTGGAAAGCAGGGCAATGCATGTGCCCAGGCCCCAATCCCATTGCATAGGTTGCACTGTCCTATTAGGCTTAGCAAAAAAAAAAAAATTCAAATATCAAATTATTAAGAATTTCAAAGCAGGAACCAACTTCAGAACATGAAACACTAAATGCAGGGCTTTCTGCATGCAGGGCCCCAGGAAGCTGTACTAGTTGTGGGCTCATGAAGCCCCACTAAAAATAGTAATAATAGTAATAAATACCTAGAGTTGATGTAAGAGCTACATTTGCATGTGCTGAATAGTGAAAGGCCATTTAAAACTTCCAGATTTAATTTGCTGTTTATATTGAATCACTGGACATCAAACTAGGGAATATGGAGCTAGCCTTAACTTGAATATTCCTTCCTAAGAAATGGAGGAAAGGAGAGGGAGGGAGGGAGGGAGGGAAGAGAAAGGAGAGGAAGAGTAAAGGAAGGGAAGGAGGGAAAAGAAAAGAAAGATAAAGGGGGAAAGGAGAGAGGAAGGAAGAAATCAAGCAAATCCCATATTTCATTTAACTAGGACACAGAAAAAATGGACAAATTCAAAAATATAGTGTAAAGCAGCTGAAATCGGCCTTAGCTCCATGGGACATAGTGGCATAAGGAGCAGTGGTGCATTATGGAGAAAGCAAGTCTCCAGATGGGCTGAAAAGTAGCAGAGAGAGCCAGAATAAAATGCATTTCCTGGTGGTCAGAAGCCTAGGAGAACGATTGGGAGAGGTAAGTATTTTAAGCAAGGGTGAGATGACATGGATCAGATGGAACCCACATATGGGGTGAAATGCAGTGATAAAGTAGAAAAAATGGCAAGGGGTGAGACAGTTCAGCCTTCATAAATTCAGAAAGATCCACAAAAACACAGCTTCTGACAGCAGGAGGATCAGTCATATCTCTTGGACAAGAACTGTGTCCCCTGGTTGCATTAACCAGCAAGGAAGCTGGGGAGCCCAGGACAAGAAGAAGCCCTCCTTGGCCTCACAGTTTGGTTGAGAGAAGTCAAGGAGGTATATCCTCACAGCAAAACCACAGTAGGACTCTATTTGAAGAAAACAGGTGGTATCCTTTGCAGTAGAGGACAGAGATTTTGAGAGACAAATCCCAGAAGGCTACAGTATCCCTTGTCTCCTCTTCCCCCTTCCCAAACTTTTGCAAAGAGCTATGCCAGGAAATTTCAACTCATTCAGCCATATATCCTAAGAAGAGGACCCAGCACAGCCTCGATGAAAGATACTATGAGAAAAGTGAAAAAGAGAAACAAAACTTCCTGTCAGAAAAAAAAAGAAGATACACAGAAAGTATATTGTCATATAACATAAAAATTATAACTAAAAATCTATCAAATTCAAAATTAAAAAAAATGTTTAATGTTTATTTTTGAGAGAGAGAGAGAGAGACAGAGTGTGAGCAGGGGAAGGGCAGAGAGAGAGGAAGACACAGAATCTGAGGCAGGCTCCAGGCTCTGAGCTGTCAGCACAGAATCCTACGTGGGGCTCGAACCCACAAAACCGTGAAATCATGACCTGAGCCAAAGTCAGATGCTTAACTGATTGAGCCATCCAGGTGCCCCAAAATTCAAAATTTTTATAACAATCCTGGCTACAAAGGAAGATCATGAAATGGAAAAACAAGAATTAAGGGAAGAGGCATGATAGGAGGAAGAAGGGAAATATAAGCTTCCAGACTGGAAGAAGTATAAGAAAGAATGGACATTGTGGAAAATTTCCCAAAGTAGGGAAATTGAGAATAGAAATAAACAAATTAAATAAAGAAATGGAATTAAAATAATGAGGGGCACCTGGGTGGCTCAGTTGGCTAAGGATCTGACTCTTGATTTTGGTTCAGGTTGTGATCTCATGGTTCATGGGATGGAATCCCTGCTTTGGATTCTCTCCCTCCCTTTCCGCCCCTCCCCTACTCACGGGGCAGGGGGGAGGGGTGTGTGCTCTCTCTCTCTCAAAATAAATAAATAAATAAATAAATAAATAAATAAATAAATATTGAAAAACAAATAAATCAAATAATGAGTGAAAAATGATAGCTTATGAAATGGGATGAAAATGGAATAAAGGAACATAAAATAGAGTGAAAATAACAGATTTAGAAGCCTGGCAAAGCAAATAAAATATAAACATAATTTAGTCTCTGAAGAAAAAAACCGACACAATGATACAGAACAAATATTTTAAAATATAACTGAAGGAAATTTTCCTCGCATAAAAAAAGGCTTAAATTTACATATTAAATCATGTACCAGGGAAAAGTGACTCAGTCGACACTGAGCTATTTCCTAAAGAAATTATTTGAGTTAAACATCTGGGCAGTCAGGCAAAAAGCTCAAATCACTAATAAAGAGAAAAAGCCATGTTGGTCTCAGATTACCCTATAGTAACACTCAACCGCAGAAGATGAAGAAACAGCTCTTATTCACAGAAATAAAATGTGATCCAAGGAATTTCAATCCATCAGACCAAACTGAGCCTCAGGTATAAAGGAATCAGACTAACGGCTGATCTCAAAGGTCTTCTTTTGGGAAATAGGAACAAAACAAAACAAAACAAAACAAAACAAGGGAAAACTCCAGGCAACCAAGAGCCAAATAGAGAAATGTAAAAGGAATGGCAGTGAAAATGGAAGACATTTGACTGCAAAACAAATACTTTTTTTTATGTTAGGAGTAGGTAGCAGAATATAATTATAAAAACTGATCATATAGAAAAGATACAATGATATAACTTGAGAGGGGGAGGTGGGAAGGAAAATAGAATTTGAGCAAAGCTAGGAGGTGGCCTCCCCAGCAGCTGGTGGGACTCTGAAGTGAGAAGAAAAGCAAGAGACGAAAAGGCATCTTTTACAATACAAAGGTAAATATTAAGAAGTTAACAGTATTGACTACAATTGGGACAAAGAGAATACAAACTATAAGAAACTTTGTAGAGGCTTAGAGAAGTACAAGTGTATACAGTGTATAGTGATAAAGGTAATTATGAGAAAAGTAATCACAACCATCTTAAGAATTACAAATAAAACAGTTGAGAATACTTAAAAATATGTAACAGAAAATATAATATAAAATTATTACAGAACTAAAACCAAATACACCTACAATACCAATGAATGCAAATAAACTTATTCACCTATTCAAATAAAAAGATTTAGGGGCACCTGGGTGGCTCAGGTCATGATCTCACAGTTCATGAGTTCAACCTGTGCACTGGGCTCTGCACTGATAGCATGGAGCCTGCTTAGGATTCTTTCTCTCCCTCTCTCTCTGCCCCTGCCCCCCTCGCATGTTCTCTCTCTATCTGTCTCTCTCTCTCTCTCTCAAAATAAGTAAATAAACTTAAAGGAAAAAAAAGAAAGATTTCTCATTGTAGCATAAAGTAATATGTGAGCACATGCACATACAAAATCAAACCTAAAGAGAGTGATTCAGAAAAGTTTCAAGTAATGAATGGGCAAAGGTATATTAAACATAAGCAGAGCAGAAAAACATGGGTTTACATCAGGCAAAGGTGACTTTAGGCCAAAGAGTAGAAAACTTGTCAAAGAAGAACAGTTTGGGACACTTAAGAGGGAAAATTATTGGGGTGCCTGGGTGGCTCAGTCAGTTAAGCATCTGACTTCGGCTCAGGTCATGATCTCATGGTTTGTGGGTTCGAACCCCACGTCAGGCTCTGTGCTGACAGCTCAGAGCCTGAAGCCTGCTTTGGATTCTGTCTCTCTATCTCTCTCTGCTCTTCCCCCATTCATGCTCTGTCCCTGTCTCTCTCTCTCTCTCTCTCAAAAATAAACATTAAAAAAAGTAAAAATTACTATAATTCAGTTATGAATATCCATATGCCAAATAATATTTTCATAAAGTGAAAATTTCAGAGAAAACAGAACTGGACTAAAACACACTAAAAGTAGGAGGCTTTAATTTACTTCTTTTAATCTAAGATCAATACCAAATACCTAAATAACATAATCAAAAAGGTATCTGATTAATATATATGAAATTATGTTTCTAAAAAATAAAGAATAAACTTTATCTTTAATTGTTCAGATTATATTAAAATAAATAATAAAACATATAGAAAATCTCAATAATTCCCCAAAGTGGAAATAATACAAAACATATTTTCTAATTTCAACACAATGATTGTAGACAACAGCAAAAAAGAAGCTTCTTTAAATTATCTGTATATTAAAAAATGTAATGTGTCATTATCAAATAGGGTTTATTCCAGAAATGGAAAGATGCTTAATTATCAATTATCATAATATCATGTTGATAGATCTAAAATACCAGTTGATGATACTCAGTTAAACATTTGAACAAATTCATTTAAAAAACTAAATAAAGGGGTGCCTGGGTGGCGCAGTTGGTTAAGCCTCCGACTTCAGCCAGGTCACGATCTCGCGGTCCGTGAGTTCGAGCCCCGCGTCAGGCTCTGGGCTGACGGCTCGGAGCCTGGAGCCTGTTTCCGATTCTGTGTCTCCCTCTCTCTCTGCCCCTCCCCCATTCATGCTCTGTCTCTCTCTGTCCCACAAATAAAAATAAAAAACGTTAAAAAAAATTAAAAAAAAAATAAAAAACTAAATAAAATATAAACTGGTGGATAATAATATAATATAATATAATGTCAGGTGTCATAAGGTAAGATAACATAACTATAGTTATGAGGGATGCAGATTTCAGAACAAAACCCAGCATCATGCTTAAGAGTGACACATAAAAGGAATTTACATTAAACACAAGGCAAAACAAACATCCCTGCTAGAGGCATTTTCACTTAACATTATAATAACACAAAAAAGAAAAATAAAATATAAGACTGAAAACTGGAAATGAGAATACATGTTGGTTTGCAAACCAGCCCCATACTCACAGGGCACGGAGAGGCTGAACAAAGAGGCAAGCCACTCCAGATTGGTAGAGACAGGTTTAACAAGCGAGGGAGGAACTTACATACCAGGCTTGTCTTCTGAGCCATGTGACATAAATCCCACATCCACAGCCAGAATCTTACAAGTTGACATAGAGGCCTTAATGGGGTTCAATCACATGCATGGGTCAGAGGCTCTCAACAACACTCCCTCTCTCATGGCTGTGGCCTTCTAACAGTTTCCACTGTGAGAATGGGGGTTAGACCATACATTCCAAGGACAGAGGAGTGAGCGAAGCCTCTAGTTCCCCTGGGGCCAGCTTGAGGGTCAGCCAATGGTCATGCCCTCTCAATGACTTCCTCCACCAACATACATGACACTTGCAAATGATATGATTATATTCCTTGACCCAAGTAACTAAAGTCAGAGAATTCAGTAATGTAGCTGGTTACCAAGCTGTAAATCAGAAATCAAAAGAATCCATAGACACAGAAAACAAGCTACAGGATTAAATGGAGGAAAAACGCATTTATAATAGCAGCAAATAAATAAATAATATATAATTCTTGTGAAAAACTTAAGAACTTTTCACATCTTACACAAGGAAAACTTTAGAAAGCTACTGAAGGTTTCAAAAGAGCTAAACAAATGAAAAGACATTTCTTCTTAAATAGGAAGAACCAGTATCAGAAAGATGTCAATTCCCAGGGTGCCTGGGTGGTTTAGTCAGGTAAGAGTCCGACTTCAGCTCAGGTCATGATCTCATAGTTTGTGAGTTCGAGCCCTGCATCAGGTTCTGTGCTGACAGCTCAGAGCCTGGAGCCTGCTTCGAATTCTGTCTCTCTGTGTTCCTCCCTGCTCACACTGTCTTTTCTCTCTCTCTTAAAAACAAACATTAAACAAAATTAAAAAAAAAAATGTCAATTCCCCTAAGTTTATTTATACTGTAATGTGATATTTCAAAAAATAACTAACAGGCTTTTGTTGTGTTTTTGTGATGATTGTATCTTATTTTTATTGTGTGTTTTTGTTTGTGTACTGGACTACAAAGCTAATTTTAAAGTCCATAAACAAGCAAGAGACAGAAAGAACTCTTTAAAAAATGTAAGAAAGCGTGTCTCTGTTGACAGATATTAAAATACCTTATATAGGTTCTATATTCAAAATGGTATGCTTGGTTCCTCATGAAACAGACCAACAGTATAGGATTGAAAGTCAAGAAAGAAAGCCAAATATATTAGGAAGTTTACTATATAATGAAAATAACATTTGAAGACAGTGGAGAAAAGTTGAAATTTGTGGTGAAGGATTCTGGTCCCATTAGCTAGCTGTCTAAAAGAAAAAAGAAAGCTGGATCCATACTTCATATTTCTGTTAAGAAAACACTAAATAGATTAAAGATATAAAGGCAAAAATTGAAGTGTAATGGTGAATGAACCCAGAATAAACACAGGAGAATTATTTTATTGCCTAGGAGTGGAAAAGACCTTTCTATGACTCTAATCTAGAAGACATAAAAGTAGCAATAGATTAATACACCTACATAAAATTACAGGCTCTTGCCTGGAGGGGAAAACATAAGCAAAGTCAAAAGGCATGAAAACAGAAAACAAATTTTGCAGCTCATATCCATACAGGGCTAATCTCCCCGATATAAAAGGAGCTCTTAGAATGGGAAAAGGGTGGGGGGAAGAAACAACAACAAAAAGTGGTCATGGATACAAACAAATGGTTCACTGAATAGGTTTATTAATGGTCCTCAAACATTTGGAACAATGCTATATGCTCATTCATTTTTTTTTTTTTTGCATTTTAACAGTTTTATTGAGATATAATTCACATAGCACACAATTCATCCATTTAAAGCATATGATTCAATAGTTTTTTTAACATATTCATAGATATGACAACCATCACTTCAGTTAATTTTAGAATATTTTCATCATCTCAAAGAGGAACTCCATATGCTTTAGCTATCACCCTCTATTCCCCAATCTGCCAACACCCTCCCTAGCCCTAAGCAACCACTAATCTACTTTTGGACTCTAAATTTAGCCACTCTGGACTTTCAAATGAATGGAATCATATAATACATGTTATACTATATACCATAAGAAGTCTTTTGTGACTGGCTTCCTTCTCTTAGCATAGTATCTTCAAGGTTCATCCATATTGTAACATATATTTCATTTTTATGACCAAATAATATTCTTTTGTACAGATATATCACTAGTTGTTTCTTTTGTTCACTGATAGATACTGAGTGTTTCTATGTTTTGCCTATTATGAATAATTGTAGTATGAACATTTGCATTTGTATGTTTTTATTCCCTTGAGTATGTACCTAAAAGTAGAATGCTGGGTCATATGATAACATTACGATTAATCATTTGAGGAACAGCCACTCTGTTTTCCAAAGTGGCTGCACTATTTCACATTCCCACAAGCAGCATGTAAAGGTTCCAATTTTTCCATATCTCTGCCAATATTGTTATTATGTGACTTTTGATACTAACTATCCTAATAAGTATGAAGTAGTATATCACTGTGGTTTTGATTTTCATTTCCCTGATGACTAACACATATTTTCATGTACTAATAAGTACATATTTGTATAGCTTCCTTGGAGAAACATCTATTCAGAATACTCGTCCATTTTGTAATTGGGTTACTTGCTGTTTTGTTATTGAGTTTTTTAGAGTTCTTTATGTATTAAAGATACAAGTCCCTTATCAGATAGATGATTTCTACATATTTTTTTCCCATCCTATGGGTTGTCTTTTCACTTTATTAATGGCATCCTTTGAAGCATCTTTTTAAGTAAAAAATAAAAGCTTTTAATTTTGATAAAATCCAAATTATTTTTTTCTTATTGCTTTTGTTTCTGGTGTCATATCTAAGAATCCTTTGACAAATCCAAAGTCATGAAGATATACATGTATGTTTTCTTCTAAGAGTTTATACTTTTAGCTCTCATATTTATGCCTTCAATCCACTTCAAGTTAATTTTTGTATAAAGTTTAAGGCAGGTGCCCAACTTCATTCTTTTGCATATGAAATCCATTTGTCTCAGTCTTCAGTCTTTTGTTGAAAAGAAACATATTGTACAGCCTTGGCATACTTGTAGATCAACTGACCATAGATGCATTCATTTCTTGATTTTCAATTCTATTGCATCTTAACAATGTTAAGCCTTCCAATACATGAACATGGGAATTTTTCCACTTTTTAGATATTTAATTTCTCTCAACAATGTTCTATAGTTTTCAGAGTATGATTCTCTCACTTCTTTTGTTATTCCTTAGTATTTTATTCTTTTTGATGTAACTGCGAATGGAATCATTTTCTTAATTCATTTTGGACTGCTCATTGTAAATATATAGAAATAAAATTGATTTTTATGTATTGATTTTGTGTCCTGAAACTTTGCTGAAATCACTTATTAGTTCTAATAGCTCTTTAGTGGATTCTTTAGGATTTCCTATATATAAGATCATGTCATATGCAAATGGAGATAGCTTTACTTGTTCCATTTCAATCTGGATGCCATTCATTTCTTTCTTTCTTTCTTTCTTTTTTTTTTTTTTTTTTTGCCTAAGTGCCCTAGTTAAAACCTCCAATACAATGTTGTATGGAAGTGGTAGGAGCAGACATCCTTGCCATGGTTCTTATCTTAGGGGAAAAAGAATCAGTCTTTAACTATTAACTATGACTTTAGATGCAGGCTTTTCACAGAGGATTTTTATAAGATTTAGGAAATTCCCTTTCACTCCTAGTTTGTTGGGTATTTTTTTTTTTTATCATGAAAGGATTCTGTATTTTTGTCAAATGATTTTCCGTGTTTGAGATGATCATACCATTTTTGGTTTTTATTCTGCTGATATGATAAATTACATTAATTGACTTTCAGATGTTAAATCAATCTTGCATTCTTGGAATAAATCTAGTTGGTCATGTTGTTTAATTTTGTTGTTGTTACTGTGTTCCAGTTTGCTAGTATATTTTGGAGGATCTTTAATCTGTAGACCAAAAGAGATATCAATATGTAGTTCTCTTGTGAGATCTTTGTTTGGTTTTGGTATCAGGATAATACTGACCTCATAAAGGGGGCTGGAAAGTAGCCCCCTTTGATTTTTTGAGAAGAGTTTGTTAAAAACGGGTATGAATCCTTCTTTAAAGTTTCTTAAACTTTAAAGTTCAGCAATAAAGCCATTTGGGCTTCAGCCTTTCTTTGTGAGTAGTTTTTTTTGTTTTTGTTTTTTTTTTTTTAATTACTAATTCAATCTCTTTGTTTTTATGGGTCTACACAGAATGTCTATTTCTTCTTGAATCAGTTTCAATAGGCTTGTGTCATTCTAGAGATTTGTTCATTTCATCTAAGTTTATCCAACTTGTTGGCATACAATTACTCATAGTATTATTTTATTATCTGTTTTATTTTTTTTATTTTTGTAAGGCCTAAAGTAATGCCTTCTCCATTTTCTGATTCTAGTAATTTTAATCTTCTCTCTTGGTAAATCTAGCTAAAGGTTTCTAAATTTTACTGATTTTTTTCAAAGAGTCAGCATTAGCTTTCATTGATTTTCTGTATTGTTTTTCTATTCTCTATTTCATTAATTTCCACTCTAATATTTATTATTATCTTCCTTTTGCTTGCATTAGGTTTAGTTTGCTCTTCTTTTTACAGTGTCTTAGGATTAAGAGTTAGGTTATTAATTTGAGACATCTTTTTTAATGTAAGCATTAACAACTACAAATATCCCTCTAAGCAATGTTTTACCTGTATCCCCTAAGTTTTTGCATGTGTGTCTTTATTTTCATTCATTTCAAATTATTGTCTAAATTCTTTTTAGATTTCTTCTTTGCCCTTATACTAGCAAAGTTTCTCCAGGCAGGGAGGGAGAGAGAGAGAGGGATTTATTTTAAAGGACTGACTCACGTGACTGTGGGGTCTGGCATGTTTAAAATCCATACAACAGGCTATCAGGGCAGAAACTTAGGTAAGATTTGATGTTCCGATATTGAATTTGAATTATCCAGGGCAGCAGGTTGGAAACTTTTCTGTTCTTTGCATGCTACACAGTTTTTTATCAGAAATTGAACATTTTAAATATATATTATAGCAACTCTGAGTACTGGTCCCTCTTTTCTGAGGCTTATTTGATAAGCAACTGACTGGGTTATTTTGCTGAGGTCTATTCCCTATCCCCCTCCCTCTCCCTCACATCACTGAGCCCCTGATGATACTCCTCACGGAGGCACAGCTTTGTGTATGCCCACAGTCACCCTGGCAGACAGTGGTATTAGTAGGACTCTCTTCTTCTCTCCCTCACCATACCCAGCTGTTATACTCCATCAATGCCCTGTTGCTCCACCTGTTGCTCTATTGTTTTCGATAATGTCCTGGCACATAAATTGCTTTGCAAACTAATCCAATGAAAATGTGACTCCTTTGAAGGAAGAGTTTCTGAGGTTAGTGCTTGTTATTTGTTTTGACCCCAGGAGCTCTCCTCCCCTCTGTCTTATTCCTTGTTTCTCTCCTACAAAGTACCCAGCCTCCAGTCTAGGTTGTATCTTCATTAAATTCACATATCTCCTCCCAGTTGCCTTTCACCATAGCCTCTACTGTTCTTGAGAGTGCCCTTAGGCTTGCCCATAGAACTTCTCCATGCTCTATTGCAAATGAAGTCAGTTCCTTTGGGAATTGACTAGGAACTATCTGTTTTATGACCTGCTTCTCCTACTTGGCATAATCTCTGTGTCCCAGATCTGGGGCTGGAGGTAGGCAGTTTCTCTCTGAAAGAAAAATAGGAACTGAGCCCCTGGTGGGTAAGTAAGGGGGCAGCCAGCAGCCTGAAATCTCTTGGCTTGCCTCTTCTGGCACATAACCACTGCCTCACAAGCCAGGACAAGGGCAATCAAGGGCTCTAACATTAGCACAATACACCCAGGACAGTGCCTCCTTTTGACAAGTGGGGACCAAACATAAAATGAGAATCCCTACTTCTCAACTGTACTTGCCCAGGATTTAGCTTCAGCAATTGGTGTCAAGGCAGAATGAGAACTGATGAAGTCCTGCTCCTTCTAGGAAGAAAGTTCTCTTACTGGGAGCAGTGGGGAGAGGGTGCCCTGTGTTCTTGGCCGCAGCAGTCTGAAGTAAATTCTCCACCTCACTAAGCTGGGAGGGTAGAGAGAGGGAGTTCAAATACCACAGAGTCTAGCCGTTCTTATCTATTTTTGTAGATTTTCTTGAATAGATTTGTCATTTGCTGCTTGTCCTTAAGACTACTTCCAAAGCTTTAAATGACTTTTTATAATTTCTAGTTTCACTAGGAAACAGGGCAACAGGATTCCTCACACTAACATGACAGAAGTCATTCTGCTAAACATTTACTTTTTAAATTTTGTTTTATGTTTATTTATTTTTGAGAGAGTCAGAGTGTGAGCAGAGGAGGAGCAGGGAGAGAGGGAGACACACAATCCGAGGCAAGCTCCAGGCTCTGAGCTGTCAGCACAGAGACCAATGCAGGGCTCGAATTCACAGACCGAAGTGTGAGACCGTGACCCAAGCCAAAGTCGGATGCTCAACCAACTGAGCCACCCAGGCACCCCTGCTCAACACTTATTTTTAATAAGAAAATTCAAATGGAAAACTGTACCAAGATGTCATTTTTGATCTATCAGATTAGCAAAATCTAAATGTGTTTCAACATACTCTGTTAGCAATACTATGAAGAAGTAGGCCCTCCTACCAAATTCCGGTTAAGTATAAATTTGTATGATCCCTAGATAAGGCAGTCCTGAAAAATACAAACTACAAAAGTTTTACCCTTTGACCTGGCAGTTCTACTTCTGGAATTTATCTTGCATATCATTATTTCTAAGAGCAAAGTACGAGAAATAATGGAATACAAGAGGTTAAATAAAGAATGAAGAAGTGATCTATATAGTGATATGAAAAGCGCCCCACAATATATTCAGTGAAAAACAAAGGTTTACACTAACTTCTATGTGAGAAATTGGGAGGATGAATATATATTTACTTAAATTCTCGTAAACTATGGAAATAAATCAAAGTAATCAATGAAAGTGGAGATCAGTACACAACATGATAGATATGGGCAGGGGTAATAATGAGATTTCACACTATTCCTTTGACACTATTTTGCACTTTGAACCATGCAAATGTATTTTTGTATTAATAAATTACATTTAAAAGATAACCAAAATGTAGAATTTCTAGTCAGATAAAGTTACTGGGCACAAAGTGACCTTTGTTATCATATTAAAATCCTTGAATTTATAGAAGAAGAAATAAAGGTCAAGTCCCCAAGGAAAAGGGACTTAGCACAACAAGAGCCCTCCTTAATACCATCACCCATTTAGCCCATCCCCTGCACACCTCCCTTTTAGCAATCCTTGGTTTATTCTCTATAGTTGAGAGTCTTTTTTGTTTTAAGTTTATTTATTTTTGAGAGAGAGAAACAGAGTGTGAGCGAGGGAGGGGCAGAGAGAGAGGGAGACACAGAATCTGAAGCAAGCTGTGTGGGCTATGAGCTGTCAGCACAGGGCCCCCCGTCAGGCTCCAACCCATGAACCAAGAGATCATGACCTGAGCCAAAGTCAGACACCTAACCAACTGAGCCACCCAGGTACCCCAAGCGTCTTTTTTTATAGTTTGCCTCTGTGATAAGCACTGGGCAATGTATGTAAACGATGAATCACTAAATTCTATACCTGAAACTAATATTACTCTGTATGTTAACTAACTGGAATTTAAATAAAAACTTGAAGGAAAAGGGACGTGCTCTAGGATACATGCCAAGTTCTTGACAGAACTAACACTGGCAGTCCTAACACTGATGTTAGAACTCAAGTGTTCCAATTCTAAATCAGGTCTCCGACCACTTCTGCACAACCACTTTTGAAATTAGGGAATTCTGCATTTGACTTTTACTATGTATTACGGGAAGGAAGTCTCATACTGAAAACTGAGCCCTTTCTGATCTGTGGTACCCTAGAGCCACCTGGAATGTGTGGCCTACTTGGCAGCAGCCTCCACATCACCCTTAATGAAGGCATGACGGCTCTAAGTGCTGGGAGCCCTTTATTAAAAAATCACAAAAGCAGGCCTCCAGTGGCCACTTTCTGCAGCACTTTCCTCTTGAAACCACTTTATTGCTTGTATTGTTTCCCAAAAGGCCATCTTAGAAATACTCTCTATGCATCTGTCCACCTTACTGATAGGGTGGACACCCTAACCTTATTCTCATCCTCGGTAACGCTGCAAAACAACCTGTTCCAGAGATGATAGGAATGGTGTCTACGTTATTCATTAATAAATCAGAGATGAAAGCTAAAGAGAACAAGACTCCACTGAGGCAGGTTTAAGAACTTTTTACAAATATTTCTTAATACATTGGTCCTGGCTACTTCTAAAAATGTTGAAGTGGGCATAATTTTTCTCTGCATAGTCTCTCCTTAAGAATTTCTCCTTCTGGGGGCGCCTGGGTGGCTCAGTTGGTTGGGCGTCCGACTTCGGCTCAGGTCACAATCTCGCGGTATGTGAGTTCAAGCCCCGTGTCGGGCTCTGTGCTGACTGCTCAGAGCCTGGAGCCTGTTTCAGATTCTGTGTCTCCCTCTCTCTCTGACCCTCCCCTGTTCATGCTCTGTCTCTTTCTGTCTCAAAAATAAATAAACGTTAAAAAAAATTAAAAAAAAAAAAAAGAATTTCTCCTTCTGGGCACCTGAGTGGCTCAGTGGGTTGAGCACCTGACTTCGGTTCAGGTCATGGTCTCAAGGTTCGTGCGTTCAAACCGTGCGTTGTGCACTGCACTAACAGTCTGGAGCCTGGAGCCTGCTTTGAATTTTGTGTTTCCCTTTCTCTCTGCCTGTTCCCTGCCTGTGCTCTTTCTCTCTCAAAAATAAACATTTACGTAAACAAATAAATAGATAGATAGATAGATACTATCCCACCTATTCTCAGTCTCTCAAGTTCAAATATTGATGAGTACACCAGCTATAGGATTGAGCATGTGATCCACACACGACCAAGCAGAATACCCTATCCCCCACCACAGTGCTTCAATTCCTGATAGGCACCTAACAGCCTAAGCCAATGACTGCATGTGGACTTTGCTGGACTATCAAGAAAAGCCCCACCTTTCTCTTGGGGCTGCTAAACTGAAAGAATGTAAGTCTAGAGATTCCCGCAGTCAATTTTACTCTCACACCAAAGAAGTCCAAATGCAAACCAACATAGAGAAACTAGAATCTGAAAGACTCCTAAAAACAGGGTTTAAGTACCTAAATCCAGCTATGCCTGAAAATTCATTCACTGAACTTCACAGTTCTATGAAAAGGGAAAAAAATAAGATTCTGTTTTTGGCGGTTATTTAGGCTACATGTATGTATCTATTTCTTGCATCTCAAAAATGCTAACAAAGAAATTGTATTATTTAATTATGGGATATAGAAACATTTTCTTAGTTTTAATGCTCTCCAAAGTACAGATGTATTATTTATTCTAACACAATCCCCATGAAAATTAAAAGATTATGCTAGGAAGCAGATATTCAACATGGTATGTCCCCTACTTTAATCCTAAATTCTCTGGAGCACTTAGATGTTTTTTGATAAAAGAATAATATTCTGGAGAGAAAAAAATAAACATAAGGGATAATGATTCTTATAACCTTTCTTACAAACTATAAAGCAATGTCATAATGCTAACAACTTCATCCTCCTGCCCCTATAACAAGCTTTTAAAGTGTACAGTGTGTTAACAATCTCATTTTGAAAATGAGTACGACAAAGTTCCAAAAGTCATCATTTATCCAAAATCACAGAGATAAGGAAGGGAGCAGGCATTGAACACAAGGATCCCAATTTGTTCTCTTTATGTCTAATACACCATGTTGACTTAGATAAGGACCCACAAAATCTGACTGTTAAATTGAAGGATTTAATCTAAACTGCAACTTTTCATTTTCACTTGGGTTCTGGAAATCATAAGGATTTCCTTGTACGTGTGCAAAGCAGTAAGTCGTTCTGCTTCAGTTTTCCTCTACCAGCCCTGTTCAGGAAAACCTGTGTTCACATTATACAGAGATATTGATTTTTCTCATCAATTTAAAAGAAATAATTTTTAAAGTATATTTATGACGAGTGTAGGGAAAACCTCTTTCGCTCATAAGAGGAATGTAAACAATTCTTACAGAGCTGCCTGGGGCTGCTTTAACATAATTTTTAATTTGACTCAAAAACCATCTACAGAGTGGATGTACTTGTAAACACTGGGAACGGGTACTATGTTGTTATGGTGGAAAGAGACAAGAAAAACTGGTCAAGAAGAGTAAGACAAAGCTGCTACACTGGGTAACAAAGGGCGCAGCACAGGGGGTAAGGGAATAGGGTGTGTTGGTCAGGATTTAGAACTGCAAACCACAAAATTCCTTCTGTTTAGGAAGAAAAAGAAAAGCATGTGCTTTGCACATTAGGTGGCTCAAAAGATATCTGAGGTTGAGACAGAGTCAGAGTTAAATGTGTACAAGCAAGAGCAAGTCCAGGGACTGCTTGTGCAGACCCCACCATCACTACCCATGGAGAGACCTACCGCGGCTATCATGGACACCAGATGTCAGAACCTCAAACACTGCGCCTCCAAAGGCCAGACAGCCTTGGCCACTAGGCTTGCCTCAAAACAACTCCCATGGGAGTAACTGCTTTCTTGCATTGCTGTCTTGTAGGGAGTCTGTGGTTGGGAGAGTCTAGACCACATGCCTATGTCCCTGCTGTGAGGAATGCTCCAAGGACAAATTTCTGTATCCTGAATTGAGAACAGTGACATGCAATTAAGTCGAGGGAAATTCCTCAAACACAGGAAGCATATTAAGGGCCCCTGACATTTTCTAAGCATAGACATGTCTACAAAATAGATTAGAGTAAATACAAAGGAGATTTATAAGCCAGAAATACTATATAATGATTTACAGGAAATATTCTTCTGTTGGAAAAAGTAACAGAGAGACTGACAATGACTTTGAGAAACACAGGACTGGAGGCAGAGATTAGGCAGCAAAGGTGTGCCCCCAGCCCCCTAATTATTTTAATCCCTTTACAAAAGTCTTGTGCATCCCTTTGCGCTCTACTCCTTATATATTTCAGATGAAATCATTGTGCACCAAAGATTTTAGAAGCTTTCAAGATAGTTTTATAGAGACAATAATACTAAATGTAAATTGTCCCACCTTGGTCTCAAACATCAGACTCATAGATGCCAAATCCTAAGTTGAAACCAGGTATACTGAAATAGCTTGGTAAATGTACAAAACAAAAATTCCAAAATGTAAGATTAACATCTAAAAGTCTAATGATGAAGCATGTGGATCCACATTTTGAAGGGATCCTCAAAGTACTGAATCACGATAGCCCTGGCTCTAAAGAAAGCTTTCATCCCTGCTTGAAACACATGACAAGCAGAGTTTTACAAAAACAAGTCAGATTCTACCAAAAGAGAGGCTGGTTTAATGATTACAATGTCCTCTGGGGAGGTGTATGATACCAGGACACAGGACACAAATCCTGAGCAGTGCTAACACTCAGGCCTCTGCCTTCCAAAAGGAATGACTAATTTCCAGGTGCACTATTCACCTAGCCTGCTCCTAGTGCATTTAAACTTCTATATATCTGGGTTTAAAAGAGACAATAGGAAAACAGACCACACTCTTGCTTTCTGGATATCAAACACACATATTTATTTACATGATTATTTTGTTATTTCCTGAATGTATTCAGTTGAAAAGAATATCAGGTATTATTTTTTAATAATTTTTTAAAGTTTATTTATTTATTTTTGAGAGTGAGACAGAGAGAGCAAATGGGGGAGGGGCAGAGAGAGGGGGGATAGAATCCCAAGCAGGCTCCATGCTGACAGCGCAGAGCCTGACACAGGGCTCAAACACATGAACTGTGAGATCATGACCTGAGCAGAAACCAAGAGTCAGTTGCTTAACCAACTGAGCCACACAGGTGCCCCAAGAATATTAGGTATTATTATTTAAAATGGAATACTATGTAATGATTATTTTTAAATTATTTAAATATGAATGAATACTTAACATAAATAATATAAACTAAATATCAATATTTAAATATGATTATTTAAAATGAATACTATATGGGACACCTGGCTGGCTCAGTCAGGAAAGCATGCAACTCTTGGTGTCCAGGTTGTGAGTTCGAGCCCCATGCTGGGTGTAGCAATTACTGAAAAATAAAATCTTTTAAAAATAAGTAAATAAATAAATAAAATGAATACTATGTAATATCTACAGAGAAATGTAGGATATTAAATATCTTTAATGTATCAGTTATATTTTTTAATGCATAGGAAAAAAAAAATTAAGGATATGCCAAATTTTAACAATGATTGTATTTAAGTGTTTGGATTTTTTTTAAATTTTTTAAATGTTCATTTATTTTTTAGAGAGAGAGAGAGACAGAAACAGAGCATGAGCAGGGGAGACGCAGAGAAAGGGAGACACAGAATCCAGAGCAGGTACCAGGCTCTGAGCTGTCAGCACAGTGCCCAATGTGGGGCTCAAGCTCACAAACCACGAGATCATGCCCTGAGTGAAGTTGGACCTTAACCGACTGAGCCACCCTGGCGTCCCAAGTATTTGGAATTAATTTTTATTTGATTTTTACTGTTTCTTTATACCGCCCTGGATGTTCTAAATCATCTATGATGCATATATATTACATTACTAATCAGAAAGTAATAGTGAAGGCTTAGCTTAGAGTGTCAAAGTCACAACTGTTTG
This sequence comes from Puma concolor, assembly GCF_028749965.1. Taxonomy (NCBI): domain Eukaryota; kingdom Metazoa; phylum Chordata; class Mammalia; order Carnivora; family Felidae; genus Puma; species Puma concolor. Next base: position 82,756,610 of record NC_141675.1, on the reverse strand, counting down.
ATACATGATAAAATAACGTGATAATTTATTAATGTCTTGAGTATCTGTAGTTTCTAGAAACTTATTTTCTAAATAATATTTTAATTAACTTTTAAGGAAGCTGGACTTTCTAAACTGGACTGCTTCCTTCTTGAAAAAGACGTAGCGGGGCCCCTGGGTGGCTCAGTTGGTTGTGTCCGACTTCAGCACAGGTCATGATCTCATGGTTCGTGGGTTCAAGCCCCGTGTACAGCTTTGTGCAGACAGCTCAGAGCCTGGAGCCTGTTTCAGATTCTGTGTCTCCCTCTCTCTTTGCCCCTCCTCCACTTGTGCATACGTTTTCTCTCTCAAAAATAAACATTAAAAATAAAATTTAAAAAGAAACGAAAAAGACCTAGCAAGATTAAGAAACACTAGGTAACTCAAAGCGTTAACTCAACACCATAAACACCCACTACTACTACGAAGGGGCCTCACATGGTTTCCCGCCACACGTAATGTCTCTTTTAGCTGCATATTACCTGCTGCTCTGTGTGGCTGTGTCCCTTGCTCTGCAATGCTAGCAGGGCTTTCTCTTGCCCCTCTTCTCTCCTTGTTGGTAGTGCACTTGAGTTCATATGCGGGCATTTACCAGTGTTCATCATACTTCATCTGTAAAGTTTTCTTCTTCTTCATCTGTACAGTTTCTTCATCTGTAAAGTGGGCATGGGGTACCCAACAATCCAAATAGTATATCATATCCAACAATACCCAACAAGAAAAGTATCCAACAAGTATCTGGATATGTTGGAAAATTAAATTATCTGGGACATGGGAACACAGTTTTAAAATTATGAAGCAATATACAAAGATTTTATTCTTTTCAATTCTAAAGTTGTTCCTTTTAATAAGCTATGGCTTTGAAAATCAAATAAATACACTAAGCATAATAAAGGATGAAAATAAAACCTAAAAAATGAGGTTTAGTGTTACCAGGAGTCTGAATTGAACTAGAGATATTAAGTTTCATCTAGTCAAAGACATACATGTCTTTCCACAGTCAACATTTCTAAATCTGAGGTGTGTCCTAAACTGGCAGGACCTTATAATGCTGCTACCAGTAGCACTAGGGATGTCTCACTGTCTTCCCAAGTGCAAGCATCGAAAGCACTGTATTCAATCCTTGCAAAACAGGTGTGTGCAGCTCTGAAGAAAGACCTAGAGTAAAGGGTGAAGTGCCTTGAAATGCAGCATCATCAACTCTAATAGTACAGAGGTTGATACTGTGAGAAATGTCACGGATGTGGATGACTGTGAGTCCAAACAGGATCCAGACAAGTCAGACTCCAAATATGGAGAAGCTTCAGGAAAACTTAACCAATCACCCTATCTACATTTTCATTTTTAGATACATATACAAAAGGATATACAAGTTTATAAACTGCCACAAAAGACTTTAAAAACTCCCTAAGTAAGTATACGATAAAATGCAAAGTGGTATGAAGGCATTTATTACTTTTATTGGCAGTATTTTTCTCTGTTGGTTATTAAATGATAATGGGTCTTACAGTCAATGGTGTCTGGATACAACTAAATCGGGTGAATACCCCATTGTTATGATTTTGTTTTTGTTTTCATTCTTCTGTTACCTGAATACTTAAGCTTGCTCTCTTAGGAATAAGGATGTCCTCTTATAAAGTTGTGGCACTATTACTGCATCTCAGAAAATGAACAATACTTCCATAATGCCATCTAAAATCTAGTGCATATTTAAACTTCTCCAATTGTCCAACAATGTCCTATTGATTTTTTTTTAAATTTTTAATGTTTTTTATTTATTTTTTAGATAGAGACAAAACGAATTGTAGAGGAGCAGAGAGAGAGAGAGAGGAAGACACAGAATTTGAAGCAGGTTCCAGGCCCTGAGCTGTCAGCACAGAGCCCAACATGGGGCTCGAACTCACGAACCGTGAGATCATGACCTAAGCCAAAGTCGGATGCTCAACCAACTGAGCCAACCACACACCCCAGTCTTATTGTTCTTTTTAGACCATCATTCAATCAAATGTCATGCCTTGCATTTGACTAAAATTATTGTTATTATTAGCACCATATACCAACTACTCAGTAAGGACAAATTTATTCTGTTTTAACCCCCATCCTCACCCCGCATCTTTTAAGGCATTGCTGTTCATTTGGTTTCATCCTGTTTTTATCTTATGGAACTCTTTGAAGATATGAAATACTTAGAAGTCTTATCAAAAGACTTGCCTACCTGGAATCTGTATTAATTTCTCTCACTGAGTTTCTTAATCTTTCAGAGGTAAGAATAAATAGAAGGTCAATTCTGAACTTAACTTCTGAATTGCAGCAGAACAAGGCTGCTCTCAGGAACTAAGTGAATTGCTCTCTGGAGCAATGCATGCACACACCAGAACTTCCAGGTACCTTCAGAACCATTGCCTTTTGAAAGTTCAGTGTAATGTTCCGGGAGTGATTTAACTTTGGCTAATTGTGTAACCTCCTTATTTTGACAAAATATTCCAACCTTCTTGTTGCCACATTGAAAACAGCTCCCTTCAAATTTTCTTTAGAGGGGAATTAGTACATTGAACATGATGTTCACATTTTGGAAAAACAATTTCTTAATGAACTAAATTTTTTCTCAACAAAGAACGTGCTTTTTCTATTACTGAATAAAATGATTTAGTGTTCATAATGAAAAAATAAATAAATAAAGAGTTGAGGGAAGTGTAAAGACTAAAGAACAAAACAAATTGAATGTTTAGGATAGTAGGAAATGAGTACATACATTTGTTACTATGCTTTTCATTTATATTGAAGCACAAAAAAAAAGAGACAGGGGGTGGATAAGACAACCAAGAGCCACATAATCTAATACTCAAGTACAGTGGGAATGATCAAATTTACCATGCTACTTACTATTGGCTGAATAATTTTCTACCAAGTGTGGCAGAATATTTCATTAAAATTATCTGGCAACAGTAGTACTAAAAGTTATGTTGAATAGACTTCCACAGAAGACACTGGATGGCCAACAGGCACATGCAAAGATGTTCAACATCACTCATTGTAAGAGAAATGCAAATCAAAACCACAGTGAAATATCACCTCACACAAGTTGTATATTTCTTTTTATTTTTATTAAGTCTATTAATTCATTTTGAGAGAGAAAGAGACAGCACAAGTTGTGGAGTGGCAGACAGAGAGAGGGAGAGAGAGAGAATCCCAAGCAGGCTCCACGCTGCCAGTGCAGAGCCCAATGTGGGGCTCACACCCACAAAGCCTCAAGATCATGACCTGAGCCAAAACAGAGTCAAATGCTTAACTGACTAGCCACCCAAGTGCCCCTAGTTGTATATTTCCATTTTAAGTTGTTTGGAATGAATATTTTTGTCTGCTTCTAGCTCTCAGTAGGGTTTCCATAAGACATCTAGACAGTAGAATTATGAGTAGAGTTTTTCTGCATATAAAAATTATTCCTTACTCAGCTGATAATAAACAATAAGCTAACCCAGAAAGGTGGAAGAGGCAGTGACGTCTAAACATTGAGTTAGCATAATGCCTCTATTAGATTGTACAGATTTACTATGTTAAATAATTTCACAACTCAACTGATATGTTATTAAATAAATGGATAAATTCCATCAAGAAATGTTCCCTTTTCTTCTGCTTCTACTTTGCTCCCAAAATGATAATTAAAAAATTCAAATATGTGACCCTGGACAGGAAGCTTCTACAATTATACCTCTAAGAGCCATTCTTACTACATAAGCACTAGGACACCTCAGTGGGCAAATAAAGTCAAGGCCATTTCTATTTTTTTGAGGTTCTCAGTTGCAGAATAAAGAAATGTCAAAATATGGCTACAAAGTGTATTTATATTAAAGGCTTACATTTAACAAATTAATCATATTTTTTCTCTGGAAAACTCAATCATTATACATGTGATGTCTTGGAGACAGCATTAAAAATATGTTTTTGAGGCCCATCATTATAAGAGACCATGGACTCTCCAGTCACTCTTCAACTGCCAGTGTCTCAAAAATCCTGTCAGACACACATTCACTCCACTAACACAGACTTTTGATTCCCCTATCATCTTCACCTCCTGTATAAACTGTTCTCAACTACTTACTGTATATGATCTTTTTTCAATTTCTATGAAACCACGCACCACAGTAAAATACCAAACGTGATAATATCCACAGGAATTAAACAAATCATTGGAATGTTTGCATCAGTATCTTGTTCCACACAATGTTTGATAGGACAAATAATTTTATATCTTTAGTATACCATTTCTATTTTGTGGAGACCATCACAATTCATGGGAAAATAAACTAGAGTTTGAAAATCCATAGAAATATTGACGTTTCATCATTTTTTTTAATTCACAAAAAGAAATGTCTCTTACTTCTCAAGGTATAGGTCAAGATTCAATTTCCTGCTTTTAGCCCATCCTTGTCCATCTATAAACTGTTGATCCCCACTTGCTCTTATCATCTGTATTCAGCCTTGCCAGAAAGTTTATCTTATATCAAGTGTAAATATAATCCTTCAAACTCTGCCTTAAATCTTACTCTCCTTCCTTAGAAACCTCACATCTTCTTTCTGTTCTGCGCCCTCAACAGCTCTCTCTGCTATTTTATATACAGAAATAAGTATAAATCTCTCTCTCCTATTATTCAGAAATAAATGTTCTGTCTAATTTTTGGGTTTTATAGCCATGCTCTGATCACCCTGATTTCCTCCATAACCAACTTCTTAATAAGTGGCTGACATTTTCTCCTTCCCATGCTGCCCTTACCCCATGGCTAGATGAGCCTGTCATTGTCTCTCCAGGGAAACTTTTCTCACAGAGGTGATCAGTGACCCCACTATTCCTAATAAAAGGAACACATTTCAGCCTTGGTCTTACTTTATTTCTCTGAGGTATATAGAAGTCTGGACAAAAGTTTTCTTGAAATTTTCTTGTCTATTATTCCATCCACATCTCTGGCCACTTCTCAACCTCCTGCCAGGATTGATTTATCTCAGCTACCCCTTAAAAGACAGTGTTTCTCAGAGTTCCATCTTTTTTCTTTTCCTCTTACAGTATTTGACCCTCCTGGGTGACCCCATCTACTCTTTTGATTTTAGTTGACATTGTGTTGATGAAGCTCAGATCTCTGAGTTTTATGTCTCTGCAAGGTACCTGGCCACACCAGATGTCCTTGGTACTTCTCTATATACTTATCCAAGGATCATGTTAGGCCCCACAGGGTCACTCCATAGTTTTGATCATCTGTCCAAACCCCTTCTCTTTTTTAATCAATAGAACCAACCCCTTGCCTAATCCAAAACACAAGAATTATGCTTGATACTTCCCTCTTCCCTACTCACCTTCCAAGGTCACCAAGTCCTGTTAAGTCTCTCCACAAATGGTCTCCCAGTCCTGTCACATGCTATTCCCCTGCACAGTTCCGGTTGCTTCAGGACTTTGCCAATTACATTACCTTTCTACCTCTTCTCCCTGCCCCCATTTTATTTACCTTTACTATTTCTACCACAACTTCCAGGATGATCTTTCTAAAATGCAGAGCTGGTCAAGCTATATCCCATCTCTAATGTTGCTTAAAACAGCTCATTGGCTTCCTACAGTCTTTAAAATAAAATAACATATCCCGGGCATGGCCCTCCACAGTCTGTCACTGCCAATCTCTATAGCCTTGTCTTTTACCACATTTGCCTTGCAGCCTACGTTTTAGTCCTGCTGAAATGTATATACCAAATACCGGTATTTCAATCATATTGAAATAAATGCTCTGAATGAATCCCTGGAAAAAACCATGTTCTTTCAAACATTTGCTCCTTGCACATCCTTCTCTCCTGACTCAGCTTGAGCATCACCCAGGAAGCTTTATTCTCTCCTAAAGGACTGGAGAATTTCTCCTATTGTGTATTCTCATAGCTCACTGAACCAATCTCGGCTGCAAGTTTGTCTTTACCAGATGTGTTTAACAGTGTACTCTCTAGGTGGGTGGATTCAGTGTACCTCAAGGGCATGGATCCTGTCTTCCTCATATCTCCACTGTTTTCCTCAATGACTGGCACATGCTATATATCCATCATTGTTGAATGAATTAATATAAGCACTACTTGCTAATACTCCTTTTTGGGTAGTCATATGATAAATACATATGATCTAACTAACCGTATAAATACTTTACTTTACATAGATGTATAGATAGATGTATAAATAAAAAATAAATCAGGAATTTGTAGACTTCTCTTTCCTACTGTAGGCATTAACATCTTTGTCCATAACTTTATGTGTACCCATACACAGACACACATGCAGAAAAGTTTCTTATTCTGCAGAAATACAAAATATTATTTTAGGAAGCACTGACTAACAAAATTACTAAAATGCTTCATGAATGGTAAAGACAATTATTGTCTTTAGGCACATGTAATTGGAACATGCAGTTAAAAAAGTCTTATGTAAGTAAAAGGTATTCCACTGACATCTTTGAGATTACAATTCCTTTTTAAACAATATTCTTATAAATATATTACATATATGTCTCTTTAAAACATTATTTAAAAAACCAAATACATCTTTGAGACTGCAAAGGACATTAGAATTAATATTGAGGCTCAGCGAAAAAAATATCTTGAATAAAATCATACAGCTTGTAAATGGAAAAGTCATAGGAATTTTAAAATTTAATATATTTAAAATTATATCTCATTCCTTTATTGGGAACAATAGGTTTAACTTAATATATTGTAGTCTCTAGGGTCTTTTCTGTAATTTTAAAGCCTCACTTAGACCTGTAAGACAAAAATAAAAAGAATAAGGATTCTATGTGGTACCCACTCATGATGAGACTTTTTTATGTGAGTGTAAGGGGTACCACAGGGGCAGTTTATACTTCATCTGCTTCTAGCATTAAACTCCTGTCAAGCAGAATCCAAGGGAATACAACTTATGTGTCATTAAACCATCAGGGACCCTTAATAAAGTAGAAACCTATAGTGAGATAATGCCAGCCACAGCTTAGCCATTATAAGGAGAACTAACCCACCAGGTCACAAGAAAAAGCACCCAGAAAAGCAAAGGCTCCCCTTCCACATCCAACTCCATCACTATCAGGGAGTTTTACTCCCATTAACCTGGTGACACCACATCTGACACACAGAAGCTAGGCCAAGAGATGGTAAGAAGATGACACTGATGTGTCTATAGTAAGACTACTGACCCCTACCACACCATACTGCATTATAGTTTCATTTGCTCATTTCAATTCAATGCATACATTAACTTCAGATCTCGCTTTCCATAAAAAATGAGACAGCCTATAAATAGCCATCCAAAAAATATTTTAGATTAAGTTCCCTGACTCAGGTCACTAAGTGTTGTTCTTCTTTATTTCTCAGAAATGTTTCATACTCCAAGAGAAATCTGGTGCTCATGATTAGACACAATTTTACATGCTAAGGATTCATATTATTTATGATAATAAAAACAACTTCTATGACTTAACTAATGCAATATACAATTCATAAAGTTCTCTCCTATATGTTTCAATGATCTCCACAGTCACATAGGGTTTTTTTGGTTTTTGTTTTGTTTTGTTTTTAGAGTTGTATTCAGGTAAGCAATATCACATTAATTTGAAAGCTCCCATACAAACTAATTGGTAGATCCTAAAATTGATCCCATGACTTTGGACACCAAGTCCAGTGTTCTAGCCACCACTTAATTGTGCAATGTTGTTGAAGACACAGTATTAGAAAGACACTAATGTATTTTTTTTTTCCTTCAACAAAGTCATTCAGAGTAACTATTCCAATTTAGGGTTTTAATTGTATTTACCTTGTCAAGATATGCTTCCATTCCAAGAAGAGAACCCAAACTTTTGGTTCTTTATATAAGTAGAAACCACTATTAAAGGATAAATAAGTTGAAGAGATGAAGGAAGAAAGAAGGAAAGAAAAAGAGAAAGAGGAAGCCAGGAAGGAAGGAAGGAAGGAAGGAAGGAAGGAAGGAAGGAAGGAAGGAAGGATAAAAGGGAGGGAGGGAAGGAGGGAGGAAGGGAAGACCAGGTATTTCATTTTCAAGAAAAGAAATGGTGCACTAGATACCTAAAACAATCTACTTTTAAAAAGCTTTTTACTCTGCTTGGCAAATTCCAGATAAGATTCTTTGTATGTAAATATGTATGATTTTCTGGGGAAAAGAATGTAAGGCTTTCATCCATTCAGTCCACCATAGAATCATCAGATGAGTACATCCCTTTAAATAAGAAACTATTTGTGTAAAAGACAGAAAATAAAAGGGAAAAATATTCTAGGAGTAGGAAGACACAAGTGAATAAAGCAAAAGGAATCTTGGAAGAGTTTACGGAACTCATGGAATCTGCACTGGGTCTTGAAAGATAGGTTGAATTTTGTTTGACAGGAAGGGAAAAGAGAGGGCATTTCCAGTTAAGAGAAAGGTAGGAGTGAAGACACACATACACGCACACACAAATGCACACGTTTGGGAGAACGCAGATGCTGCTACTTGAGTAGAAGAATTATTGTACGTACGGGTTCAGGAGAGTCCAAGTGCTAAATGAGAGGGCACCAAGCAGAAAGCAAATCCATTTTCTCCTTCCGAAAGCGGTTTTTGTTATCTTCAGTAAGAAGAGCAACACTAGAATGTGTAAGCTACAGAAGATCATTTGTTTTCCCATCTTTATTTTACAGAGGAGAAACTTAAGTCCTTGTGATACTATATGCTTCCTGCCTCACTGTCATACATGATTTGGCCATTTCTACCACTGAAGAAATTCAATACAATCTCCTAAATGTATAGCTAGAGCATACCTCAAAGCATATCTGCTTTTCGTTTAGTGTGGGTTCTAATTATAACTCTTTGAACAGGTTAATGTTTCTCTCAGAGTGTCTTTTATTCATTCATTACTGAAACATTTTCAATGCATGCAGTTCAAGAAAACTGAGTCAATGCAGTCACTTGTGTCAACAGTAAATTCTTTTTATCTTTTTTCATTAGTGTCTTAGTCTAGCACTAGAATCTTTAAGGAAAGAATTGACTATTGTGTAGAAATAACTTTAGAAACTTAAGGTTCATTGATTAGATGAGGTCTGAAGTCCTTCTCTAAAAATTCTATTTTATGTTCTCAAATTTTTCTTTAGAGGAAAATAATTTTTTATGTATTCTGGTTCTTCTTAAATTGCCTTAATATGTTTGTAACTGTATCCTAGATTATTAGATGCTACACAGTTTCACCTTCTCTAGGGATTGACTAAATTCTGAAATGTACACAGAAGGTAAAAATCCCAAGGTGCCTGGATGGCTCAGTCAATTAAATCTCTGACTCTGCATTTTGACCTAGGCTATGATCTCAAGTTTCTTGAGATTGAGCCCCAACTCGAGCTCTGTGCTGATAGCAGACAGCCTGTTTGGGATTCTCTCTTTCCTTCTCTCTCTGCCCCTCCCCTGTTTGCGTTCTCTCTTTCTAAATAAATAAATAAACATTAAAAAAGTTTTTAAGGGGCACCTGGGTGGCTCAGTCGGTTGAGCATCTGACTTCAACTCAGGTCATGATCTCGCGGTCCGTGAGTTCAAGCCCCGCGTCGGGCTCTGTGCTGACAGTTCGGAGCCTGGAGCCTGCTTTGGATTCTCTGTCTCCCTCTCTCTCTGCCCTTCCCCTGTTCATGCTCTGTCTCTCTCACTTTCAAAAATGAATAAATGTTTTAAAAAAAAAAGTTTTTTAAAAGGTAAAAATTCCAAATCCCTAATCACCCTATATGTGCATATGTGTTATTTGTCATATTATGGTAATTTAAGAGTGCCTACCAAAGACACAGAGTGACAGAAATTCATGAATTAAGGAATGAAAAATATATAGAGTTTAAAATGAGTAATTTAGGGGCACCTGGGTGGCTCAGTTGGTTAAGCATCTGACTCTTGATTTTGGCTCAGGTCATGATCTCACAGTTTGTGAGTTCGAGCCCTGAATCAGGTTTAGCACTGACAGTAAGGAGCCTGCTTGGGATTCTCTCCCTTGCTCTCTGCCCTTCCCCCGCTCTCTCTCTCCATCTCTTAGTAAACTTAAAAATATAAAATAAAATAAAATTAGTAATTGAAAATGCCATTTGATGAAGCTTTTGATATATTTAATTACAGAGCCCTGAAGTGATGGTAGTACATCAATAGGGAGATAGTACACTGAGAAATTACTTTCTTTGTATTAAAATTTATTGCAATCACACTGATTAGTTATCCATCTGCTCATACTCCAAATTGATTCTATACCCTGAGATGCTAGGGTTTAAAATATGCAAACAATACTTCCCAGAACCCCAGTGCCAGCTGGCTGACTGAGAAGTCTGCCAATAGGCAGCACTGAGTGGAACTGGAAGTGGGGGCAGGCGGAGAGAGAACTTCCTGTCTCAACTCCAAACCTGGCCCCATTAGCTGTTGTAGCAGTAACACTTGGTCAAGTCTGCAGTTTCTTTCTGCATTCCGCAAGCCAGCCACACTGGGGCCCTTATCTTTACTGTTTCCTCTTTATCCTAGGCTCTTGCTGTAGCTGGGTTTCTAGGTCACCAGGGCTCCCTTTTTGCTCTCTCAACTCTTCAATGACTGTAATGATATCCCGAATCAAATCTATTCCATTTTTAAATGACTAATGCGGTTTCCATTTCCCATCAGGATTCTGACTGATGCTATAAAGTGATGCCAATGGAATGCCAGTCTGTAAATGCCATCTCCTACAATGACCACAGAATGGATATGATGAGAAGAGTCAAAGCCAATGACAGTGCCTTGCCCTTTGGAGCAAGAAAACAGTACAGACACAAACACGTGCCGAATCCAGTGAGCAAAAAGCTATATTCTCTGAAGCTATCCCAGGGAAAAACAAAATTCCCTACACGTCAGTCACTCAGAATAGAGGAAGTGAAAGGGCAGCAATTTTATAAGAGCTTTCCACTAGAAACTGGGCCAAAAAAAAAAAAAAAAAAAAAAAGGAAGGGGGCATTAAGGAATAATTTTATCTTCACTTGGAGAGTTTCAACATTAGTTTATGCTTTTCAGCTTCAACAATTGCCTTGTTCATTAAAGTTTTATGAGTAATTTAGATATTTTCTGCAAAAAGATACAGAATATACAATGAGTTTCTGAGTTCGGGGTTTTCTCCATTAGCTGCCAATTTCTGATTCCTCTCAAAAGGCCTCCCAGAAATGTTGGTCTCTTTCAGCTACTCACACTCTCATTTAGCAAAGAATTAAATGAAAACTGAACACAATTATTTTAATGTTACCTTAAGGATAAAGGCAATGCTATTTTAAATGTTAAATATTTTAGTTCTGGAAAACAGCATGGTGCTTAAATGTCTTTTAGAAAGAAGGAAATAAATAGTACTAATGGGCCACCCAGTAAGGTATACTTGAGACATAATTTTATGGCTACACTCATTTTAAGCCTTTGATATGTGAATCCTAAAAGAATTGTTCTAAGGATACCAATCAGCACAGTCACATTGAAACCCCACTGAGTGTTGCCAGCGGAAGTAACATATCCTCAAGACCTCTGAAAAGGGGGGGCATGTGTAGCCCCTCAGGTATTAAGAACCTTCACAGGGTGTCCCTAGTCATCTGTGAGTGTTCCACTATAACTAGTAGTTCATTATATCGATGTTTCTAGAGGAGGATTATCCTAGCAAAATAGTGTTGCCCCTGCTCATTCCAGTCTTCTGAAAATACAATAATGCCATTTCAGTTACAGAAGAATGTATGAATCCTTTTCACATCTCGTATCTAATCTGATACACACAGAAGCATCACTCTGACTTGACAAATGAAAAACATGAATGCTCATGGAGGTGGGACCTTAGGCCTGATCACACAGATATTGAGCAAAGAATCAGGACTAAGTGGTCAGAAATATCACAAAGCTGGGAAATGTGGTCCTCAATATTCCCAAACACAGAGAGCACACTCAGGGTTTAAATTCCATTCTTTTCAAAGGAAAAAGAAAGTAAGTTGTTTTGTTCCAGATCTGTTCCAGAGATGTCAGAGGATAAATTATTTTAGCCAAGCAAGATTTTGTCCTGTATCTACAGGAAAGTAAAATCAAATTATTGAGTTACATGCATTCCTTTGGGGCTACAGTCTTTGTTTTGAAAGGGAAAGTCTAAAAAATGAAAACTTCTAACATGAACTAGAACCATCCTGAGATTACTCGTGTGTGTATAACAATACAAAAGATAAGTGTGATGGCACTCTACAAGCTAGAAAGCTATATAAACTTCTAGCACATAACTACAGTAAATGAGTTTCCAAAAGTTTCCAAAACCTCAGCATAGTCTACAGCAGTAGTTCTCAAAATATGATCCCTGGACCAACAGTGTCAACATCACCTGAGAATTTGCTAGAAAAGCAAATTCTTGGGCCCCACTGGATCATAAAATCTAGGGGTGGCATCCAGAAAACTGCCTTTTACAAATGCCTCCGGGTAATTCTAATGCATGCTGAAATTCCAGAACCTCAGAGCTAATGGCAGAATTAAATTTAAGGCCAAATTTGACCTTGTAAACAGATTCAGCTGTCCACTGTGTAGACACAGTATTTTCCAACAAATTCCTAAGTGTATTTTCCAACAAAATGAAACTATTGCCTCCTTGCTGTGAAATAATCATAAGTCAGTGCTCTCATGCTGAAAAATCAGCCTTGACAAACCCTAATAAGAGAATAGAACCAAACAACCATTCCACAAGGAAGTTACTACTAAAATAAAATTCCATGGACACCTGCTTCACCTTGAGCAATGCTTGGATCATTAAAATTTTAAAAACCACAGAGGTTGCCACAGACTCCACATGGACAAGACCATTCTGTAAGAATGCTGAGCATGGTTTATGCATTGAGGCAGAACTCAGTCCTCATCCATATTGCATTACCCCTTGGAAAGGTGAATGTACCATATTTCAGGCCATAAATAATTTACCTAAATACCCACAGATCTTCCAAGTATTAGGGTTGTCCTCTTAAACGGGCCAAACCCTGTGATAATTTGCCAAAGAAAAACAGCCATGCCCAGCAGCAAAAGCTGTTCTCTAGTGAGAGCCAGTAATGGAATGGCATACATTCCAGGACTAATCTCATCCTTGGAAATGGGGGATTTTCTTATTCTCTTCCCACTGCATCTGGAGGACCTTGGAACTTCACCATGGGTCTTCTGAATTGCTTCCAGAACAGATCTAATCTAGACAGTGTCTAGCTTTACAAATCTAACTTTTCAGAACCTCATGATACAAGTTCAACTGGTCACCCTGATCCCACAGGGTTGGGATTAAGTTTTTTTTTTTTTTCTTATCACAGTGGGGATAGGGAGCACAGATACTTTTTCTAGACTGGGGACCTCCTGGCTTGATGCCTCCCAAGAGAAGGGATCTTCTCCTCTTCTAAGAAGATTCCAGTGAGTTTCTCAACTCTGAAAAGCTCCAAAATTATGGAATTCCAGATAATGTGTAACCCTGAGAGAAACAAGAACTGTTTCTGTAGCTCACAGGAGGTGTACGAACACCCAATGATTACCCTAGAGCCTTCTGTGGAAGCCAGGTTAGCCAAGAACCCTAGGAATTCCCTCCATGATTCCACAATATTGTATGTTCCTCTGTACGCAGATCTTAGCACATAAAGTACTTCCAGGTTCAGTGGAGATGCCCAGGCTGCCCCTTGAGCTATGTCCTGGTAACCCCCAGAAATGTTTTCCTGACCTTCTCATGAAGCAAACTCCCAGTAAGTACATGGCCCTAAAGGCCACTGGGAGTTTTGGAATCCAAGATAAAGAGCTCAAAGACTCTCCTAGATTTTCTAGAGCATGCTGGGGATGTCACTTATCCTCTCAGAGCAAAAGCCAGCACTCATTAGTGAGTATTCCCATAGAATTTCTAGATGCAGCCTGTCGAAAACCCACCAGAGCTGACTGTGAAGGTCTCAAAGTGAGCATCAGGAACCACCAGTCAACTCTGATGAGACTGATGTCATCAAGAACTGGGATTAAATCTACCATTAGAGATCACGCTGTGGCTACAGCCGAAGGACCTCAATTCTGAGATCCCTGAAACTTATCCTAAGTTTGGACAGGTGAACTTGACCAGATCCTTGGGGAATGTCAACTTGGTGTTGAAGAGACACGCTATGACTGTATTTATTTAGAAGTTTTTACTACTAAAAAAAAAAGTCTCAGGCTAATCCAAGTGTTTAGGGGTTTTAGTTGCTGGGGAAGTATGACAGTTACTGGGAAATCTCATTCTCCTGGAAGTGGGACACCCATTGAAGAAATAATTCTGCAAGGCACAGAAAACCCATAATAGTACCAATGGCTTCATTAAGTGAGACCCAAATGTCCTCTAATAACTTGGGACTCTGCTGAGCCATCCTGTGGTCAGTTTCACAGATCATTACCTTTGGGTCAGATTTATCATTAACTGATACTGTTATTTCTTTAACAAAGTTCCTGAAACCAACTACTTTTTAAAATAAAACTCAAAAGTAATACATGTTTGCTATAACAATATAAAGGAAATTACAAGAGCTTATAAAGCAAAATTAAGTTTTTTCCCCTTCCAGTTTTTCCAGAACCATCTGGTATATATATACTCAACTCTCTCCTACCATATATATATATATATATATATATATATATAAAGTAGCTATATAAATATATATATAGTAGCTATATATATATAGTAGCTATATAAATATATATAGCTATATGAATATATATACAGTAGCCATATATATATATATATATAGTTAAATCCTTCTTGTGAAACTAACAACTTGAATTATAGCTATAACAGATCCAAGATAAATAATAAGCAGCCAGAGGACTTTGTACTGGGCCACGCACCTGACATTATCATCAAGTTGATTTTCCAAGTATTAAGTAAATGATATTGATGAGATGCTGCTGTACCAGAGGTACAAATAGCAAGGTATGTGGAATTGTGGAGAATCCAAGGCTGATGCTTCCAATAGCTCAGCTGTGTTCATTGTTACCATGTGTCTTGAGTATGTAATGACTTGGGGACTTCACAAGGTGTGCCTAATTGTCAAAAGACTCTACTATATTGGTGTTGTGCAAGATTTGTGCTTGTCTTTAATTTAAACTGTCATTAAGTGAAATGAACCTGGTGCTGAGTAAAGCCTATTCTTTCCCTCATGAGTTTACCAAGCCAAACCTAAGATTCATGCCACTGGTCAAGCAAAGTGGACACTGCAGTATTAACCTGCATTTTCCTGATCACCATTAGGTTCCCCATCTGCATATTTAAACATTGCTCAATGTTTAAATTTTTTTACACTTTTTCTATGGGTTGTGTTTTCCTTATTACTTTTTTGGAAGACTTTATATATTAACTTTATATCTAATTTATACAAAAACAAGTTTAATTTCTTCTCACAATTATATTTTACATTTATTACAAATGCAATGTACCATTGTATCCTGTATACCTATCTTGATTTCTTTCAAAGCAAAGTCAGTTACCCCATTACCATTTAGTATATAATCCATGCTTTGCCTTTTCTCCCTGAACTAAAATGTCTATTCAGATACTAAGAAATTATACATTTACATTCACATTTAATTCTATTCCCACTCTTTATGTTGATCTACTGATATATTTGTTCCCGTTGTTTCTTTTTAAAATAATAATAGCATTATAGTAACTTTTACTATCTGGTATGCAGGTTTTCCTCCATTTTTGTCAAACCCGTCTTCAGTCTGTTTTGGATAACACAGGGTTTACAAGAATATAATTTTGAGCACATCATTTTCCCTCTCTGGAACTCACTCAGAAAATCAGATGCGTAGTTCTCCACGTTCTATGGCAGTTCATGTTCCTACATTCTCGTTTCCAGTTCTCTCCTTAGTGTTCCTGGAGATTTCCTGCTCCATAATTGGTGTCATCTAGAAACCTCAGCAGTGCTTTCAATACAGTATCTATTATATGGCATCCAGTACTCCAGGTAGCTGTGCACATGCATGTGTGAGCGTGCATGCGTGAATGCGTGCCAGCGCATGCGGGTGAGTGCATGCTTGCGTGCGTGCTGTGGGCGGAGGTTTCTGGTCATGCTGGTAAGTGGAACCGAAGGTCCCATACCACTAAGTTTCTAATAAGTACAGAAGTTGAGCCAGATTTTGCTTTTTAGTGTGCTCCCTCGAGCAGCATCAGGGGCATCCCTTGGGAGAGTATTGTAAGCGCAGAACCTAGGTCCTCACTGGGGACCTGCATTTTTTACCAGACCTTTATGTGATTCATTTGCAATAGGAGTTTGAAAAGCACTGAACTAGGTGTTGTCTTATATCCCCGCAACTCGAGCATTACAGAAGTCAATGATTAAGTGGTAATCCTGGTTTTCCTGATTCTTCCTATGTATCTGACTGAATTAAATCTGGGAGCATTCTCCAAGGTTTAAGACTTTTCTAAAGAAATTAGTAAGAGGGAAGGAGAAAAACAGTGAACAGTTTGTCTTATAATTTTCCTAGTCCATGATAAATATAGATAACCTGCCTCAGTTGCATGATTATGTATCTTCTTCCTGGTCTTCCTGCTTCCAGTCCTTTTTCCTTTCTACTCTTTCTGCAAATTTCTACTCCCCCATTCAGAAATCTTTAGCTGCTTCTTGTCATACTGCTCCCACAGCCTTGCTGGAACCTGTATACCCACACTGTATCTATTTTATTATAGCCTTTGCTTCTAAGACTTTATTTGAAGATGGGTTCCCTGTTTAAAAAAGAAAAAGAATGGGGCACCTGGGTGGCTCAGTAGGTTAAGCATCTGACTCTGGATTTTGGCTCAGATCATGATCTTATAGTGGAGAGACGTAGAACCGTAAGGAACCCAACTTGGGGCTCCATGCTGGGTATGGAACCTGCTTAAGATTCTCTCTCTCCCTCCGCCCCTCCCCCGATTTCAGGAAAGCGCGCGCGCGTGCTCTCTCTCTCTCTCTCTCTAAAACAACAACAATAACAAAGAAAACAAGAGCTCATTCATCTGTGGCATTTTCCTATTTTAGTATTAGTTAGAAAATGTAAGTTGGTTTACAGCATAAACATAAATAAGCATAGGAAAAAGGGTTACTGTCTCTAGTAAGGAATTGTGACTTAGAACTGATAGTATTTTTCAGCTATCAAGTTAACAAGATTCAAAATAATGTCCAGAGTTATGCAGGATAAAGGTGTCTCTAAAGTGGGAGTGTACAGCATTGTCCCATTCAGAAGGAAGAAATATTTATCAAAATTCTTTTTAAAATGCACAGTAATTATATTTCCAGGAGTTTGTCCTAAGAAAATGTTTAATAATGTACACAGAGATTTAGCTACAGGGATAGTCATCAAAGTGTTGTCTCTGATTAGGGGAGAGGGGAAAAAAAAAACTTGAAATGACATAAATATGAACTAGCTTAAATTGCTTATGGCAAAATCATATAAATGGAACATTTACATAGAGAGATATTCACAAAATTTAATTTTAAAGGATGTGTTAGAAAATAATACCACATTTTAGTGAAATAAACATGTGCATTTAGGTGTGTATTTGGTTTGAGAAGAATGTAGATAACTTTTCATGTTTTACTCTGGAATTACAAGACATTTTCCCCCTCTTTTGTTTTCTTTCCTGTATTTCTAATTTATATTTTTGTGGCTTTTAACCAGAAGAATTAAAAAGTGTTATCTTTCAAAAAGACAGGGTCTTTCTCCTAAGGTGGATGATGGAAGAGATAGAGGTAAAGCCTAAAGAAAAAGTCACCTTGCCTCTTTCAGTTCTATATTTTCTGTTGTTTTTAGATGAAAACTCCAAGTTAGCAAATTGCCATTTCATGCATAATGACTGCCCTGTTGTGGGCAAGCTCAGTTATTTGGGAATTGATTATTCATTAAACAAATATGTAACTACTCATGTCCCTTATATAAAGACAGAATATAGGGCCTTTATTTCCTGAGAGTTTCCCTGTGCCTCACTTGTTCTTTCTGGCACTTTATAGACCCTTCATCAATGGGTTTAAGGCAACTGTATATATAATTTATCCATACCACTCAGTTTGTCCATTTTTAATAACTACAGTTAAAATTCAAGTGTTAAAGTAGTTGAGAACTATTGGCCACAGTTTGAAAAAAGAACAGGTTTTCTTTTCCCCCTTTTTTCCCCCATGTCAACAACTAAGGAAAACCAAGTATAAGGAAAACCACTTGAATTTGCAAGTATAATAATCTTTGTTTTCTCATTTTAATAAATAATACATTTGAACAAATTAAGAAAAATAGACCAGCAAAAGGAAAATATATTAAAATTACCTATAATCCCATTGCTAGGGAATAACTATCCTTAACATTTATAAGCTTATTGTTCCAGGCTATTTTTATTCTAAAATATGCATGTATACATAGCTTATATAACTTGAATCACAGTGTGCCTGTTTTTTGATGAGCCTTCATCTCGTTCAAAAGTGAGTCACGAAGACCTTTCATGGATTACTATCGTATAGCATAAATATAATGGCAGCAGGATGATCAATGTGCCAAGCTGACAAAATTTGTTGTTTTTATTTTTTATTTTGAAAATTTAGACTCACAGAATGGTTGCAGTAATAGTACAAAGAAAGCCTAAAATCCTTTCACCTAAATTCTGTAAATGTTAACTTTTTACTGCTCATGTCTCTCTGTTTGTGTATGTTTCTCTTTTAGCCATTCTCTGTTTATGTGTGTGTATTATACTTTTATTTTTTAAACCATTTAAAAGTAGGCTGCAGAAAATACAGTGCCCCCTTTACCTCTAAATTGACTGCAACTTTCTAAAACAAAGGACGTTTTTACATAAAGACAGTACAATTACTAAAATCAGGAAATTAACATTGATGGGCTATCTCTCCTGATACAGACTGTATACTTTCTCAAATTTTTCTAATTATACCATTAATTTCCTTTATAGGAATATTCTTTTTTTATCCAGGACCCAATCAAGGATCACACATTGCATTGGTGAATTGGGGAAGAGTCAGATCACAGTGCACATTCAAATGTAGGTTTATTCTCCCTCCAGAAATTTTAAAGTCCTTTTCTATTCATTTTTAAGGGCAGTGAGGAGGTCTGGTAAACTGCATTTCAGAAATGCTGTCATAATGGGTTTTAACACCTTTTACTGTTCTTACCGGTGCTATTTTGTAGAATAAGGAACAATATTGACAGGGCTTATGGGAGGTATTTTCATACACTTTTTTAAAAAAGATCTCAGACTTCCATTTTTATATTCTAACGTTTTCATATTTTTTTTTTTTGTAACTGGAGCCATGTAATATGTATAAGGGAAATGTTTGCTTTGTTTCAAGAGTTTTGCTAATTTTTAGGCAGAAAGATAACAGTTGCCTAGAGTTTACCTTATGTTGAACTAAAATCAGTATTCCTTGGGGCACCTGGGTGGCTTAGTTGGCTGGACATCCAACTCTTGATTTCAGCTCGTCATGATCCCAGGGTTGTGGGATCAAGCCCCGTATAAGGTTCTGTGCTGAGCATGGAGCCTGCTTAAGATTCTTTCTCTTTCTTTCTCTGCCCCACTCATGCTTTCTCTCTGTCTCTCTAAAATAAGTAAATAAATATCAGTATTTCTCTTTAAAAAAAAAAAAGGGTGTCAGTCAATTAAGAATTTCTTACCTAATCCTTAAAAAAAAAGACATTGGGGGTTTTAAGCAGGAGGTAAGATTCTCAGATTTTGTTTTGTTTGTTTTAAAAGTCATTTCCCTGGCATTACAGAAAATGGTTTTGAAGAAGCTGTTTTAATAAATTCTTAGAATAGTGGAAGATGAGAGGACAAGGCAGAGACTGGTGATGGGGAGGAGAGAAAATAACATAGATCAAAGCCCAGTATGCAAAGTCACCCCTGCTCCAATACTCCACTGTGGGAATAGAATGGTTTAAGTTTGTGATGCCAGACCTCTTACCACTAATATGAAAATTCACGTACAAGAAAGAGGACACGAAACGTTCCCCACCTTCAACTTACGTTTGCGAAGACTGTTTTAATTGAGTCTTATTTCTTAGTGAAAGATGATAGCTCAGTCTCACGTCTTCCGCTTTCATTTCTAAAAGTCTTTTTATACCGCCACAGTCCCCTAGTGCTATACATCAAATTAAGGCAGGCCTTGAGTGTCAGCCCAAAAGGCTTTACTTTAATATTTAGTGTAATGTTGGAGATCATTCCTAGTCTTGTACATGATTCAAATAACTATTTCTTTAGTCACCTACAGTGCTAAACTTTTGTCATCTAACAAGATAAATTAAAGAATAAGCAACAGCCTATTGAGTTGAAAAAAAAATACGCACAATGTATTATTTTACAATCCCATGAAGGCTAAAGAGCTTACCCTAACAAAATATATCCATCAATTAAATTTTAAAGTCTTGCCTGAAAACTTACTATGCTACACATTTCAATTTGCACCTGAATCTTCTGGAACTAATTTAAAATGCAGATTCTGATTCCATGGGTTTGGGATAATGTCTAAGATTCTTATCTTTAACATTCTGCCCAGGGTATCCATTCTGCTCATTCTCAGACCACATTCTAAAGAAGAATATAGAAATCATCTATTACTTCTCACTGTATTGTAGGTTTTTACTTGAAAACAGAGGTTGGAACTGCAAGTTAGAAAGAACACACACAGGGCTGGAGTCAAGACAAGGAGTCTAAGACCTGTTTGCCATCAACAAACCAGGTGACTCGGGGTAGATCCTGTGATCGTTGTGGGCCTCAGTTTCCACAATGTGGACATCTGCAACAGAAAAGAGAGCTGTTTTTCTACGACATAAGGTATGTTTTTAATAAAAATTTAACAAAAATCCAACCTTCAGAATGAACAAGCTTGAGTTGGTTTAATTGCAGTAAACATATTTATTTAAAAATGTTAAATGTTTTCCTTCTGAGAGTGCAATGCCAAATAGCTACCATATGATTATAAAGAAAATGAAAAACAAAATTACCTTCCTGAGAAAGTGACCCTTTCTCTTTATGAAGTCACAGGCCGAATGAGACAGTAAACAGAGAATGTGGCCAAAGAGTCATGATTCAGGAGATTAAAATATCCCTTCTCAGAAATGGATACACTACTTTTCTGCCTCAGGCACAACTTTCAGAAAAATATATTCTTTGAATTTGGAATGAAGCAATTTTTCATTTCATTTCAACATCTGGCTCTGAAATGAGGGGAGGCAAAGAAACATTGCACCATGTCTTGCTTGAAGAATCATTCAGATTCATAGTGGCAGAGTTCCCCAAGAAATAAATGGGATCCAACTGGAACGTCCCAAATCCAATATATATAGACACTGTACAGAAGATTATATCTTAAAAATCTGTAAGTGGTAAGCTGAAAAAGATGAATGTTTAAAAATGAGAGAGAGAGAGAGAGAGGTGACAGGGCATTTAACTCTCCAGAGTCTCATCCGTTCACTCTCAGTCTTTGGGGTCAGCTGTGCTTTTGGAGAAGCCGCGTTTCCAGGGGTCCTTTTGCCAGCTGCCTGAGTCCTGTTGCTTTTGATCACTCTCTCTGACGGATGTGATGTGATTCTTTTTGCCAGCTCGTCCCTCTGAGTCTGCTAACTCGGCACACGCTGCTCTCACCTCAGTAGCAGGACTGCCTCTCTCTCAGCAAGAGCTCTTAGTCCTGCCAAAGGCCAACACCCCCTGGTGGCCCCCGCACCTCCTGACAGCCCAGCTCCCTGGCAGATGAAGCTCTCCCTCTGGTCCCTGTGTCAGATTCAAAGTCCTGACCAGCTTCCATCAGCAGAAGCTGCCTCTTAATTGCTGTAGATCAAAAAGCATTGAACATGTCAATTAAAATAGAGTGGAAGAGGGCAGACAAAGATAGGGAAGATCTGGCATTTACCAAAATAACCCATTTCCTGCTGGGCTGATGGCTTTCTTTATGCCTCATGGTTCTACTTGATTAATGGGCAGGTCGTTTCTCCAGCAACACCACGAACACAGCAATCGATTTCAGGGTCTGTCTGATTTACCTGACTCTCTGGCTTTTTTCTTTCCTATAATCCATTCCATTCTATAGCAAAAGGGTTTGTCCCTAGAACTACACATATTTCCATTAGAAGAGAACCCGCTCAAGCCACATGCAGATGTGAAGGAAGTAGCCTCATTGCTTTTGACTCACCTCTTATCAGTCCCTTGTACTTTCCTATTATATTCCATCAACATGGCTAAAATATAATTTTCAGAGCTAGAACAGGGCTTCACTACATAGTCTAACAGATGAGTAAAGTGAGGCTCAGAGAGGTGAACTGACTTGCCCAAGGCTACACAGAAACTGTACTTACTAACTCACTTTCTAGTCGGTGCCTGCTTCCATTTTACAGCTATGTTGCTACCCTAGCCATATTTCAAGAACCCGATCTAAGACCTAGAGAAGCAATCGCCAGGAAACGTGCTGGTTAGAAGCCAAGCCTACTACGCCACATTGCCCCTGCCAATTACTGGCTTCCTCCTCTGCAGAGTGGGTAGTTCATGGTCATCATGGAATTGCTGCGAACATTAAGATTGTTAGTGTTGGCAAATCTCTCTTGTCCTCACAATAGCAAGTCTAGTTTATGCACTGCTTCTTAAGTGTTCAAAGAAAGTTGATGGGTTCAGGAAACACTACCCCCAAATATGGCACCTTGGCACATTGAATGTCTTAAGCTGCAGGAGTTTGAGAAAATGGCAGGATTGGGAAGTTCTCTCTGACCTCCCTCTTGCCTTTCTTCCCTGAGACAGGGACCTCTGAAAGGTACTGTCCCTACATCAGGAGGAACGGGGAGTCTCTTATGCATGATGGGAGTTTGGGATCAAGAAATCTTTACCAACAAACCTTGTTAAACTAACCCTTATGTTCCTAGTTACCTCTTCCCCATTTATTATTCCTAACCCAGCCTCCTCTGCTTCATCAGTTCTTCACAGATCTATTCTTTCT
Source organism: Puma concolor (assembly GCF_028749965.1). Taxonomy (NCBI): domain Eukaryota; kingdom Metazoa; phylum Chordata; class Mammalia; order Carnivora; family Felidae; genus Puma; species Puma concolor. The sequence goes on along the minus strand of NC_141675.1, from coordinate 82,733,606 downwards.
TTGTCTAAAAGGTATAAAAGCCCCTGCTCTGGTCATTTCTTAAGGTCTTTATACTTCTGTGGGGGCTCCCAGGTACATGTAAAAAATCAGTAAAATTTGTATGCTTTTCTCCTGCTAAATCTATCATTTCAGACCCAGCAAGGGATCCTAAGAAGGTCAAAGATAACTTTTCCTTCCTTAAAAAGTAAATGTATGTATTGTTCATTAGATTTATGTAATGTAGGGACAATGGTCCCTAATTTGGTAGATCAGCAGATTGCCAAGTTTTATTTTCCAAGTAAGCAAATACAAAAAAAAATCCACTTACTAGCACATCTATCTTGTAAACTAAAGAACACTAAAATTCACAGTAGGAAAGGTATAATTTGAAAAGTAAAAATCCTCCTCAAAAAGTAATAATACTTTTGCTTCTGATGAAAAAAGTGTTGTCATGGGCCAGTGTCAGTACAAACACTGCAGTTTAGTTTGCAAGCCCACTGTCTCCCACTCATCTTCAAGGAGGAAGCACGCTGCCAGAGGCTGTGTGGCCTCTTCCCTCCAGCCTTCCCACGTGAGCCGGGAGATGTAAGGCCTCCGGGGCCTTAACTGTGAACATAATTTCCAAGTTCCTAAATGAAGCAGCTGCCAGTCACCCAAGCCTTAGCCAGTGTTCTTCAAATCTGCACATAAATCCAATTTTCCAGAGTCAGGATCTCCCCAAATCATCAAAGGTAGACCATGGGCAAATATACAAAATGAATGTAACCTGGAAAAAGAGCAAGCCCTGCCCTTTGTTGCAAAATTCATCCACATTGCTGGGGAAGTTCATAAGAGTGGTACACGAGAAAGCAGATGGAAGGCTTAACAGAAGGTCTGTGGGTTCTAATTGCATGAACCTTGTATGGCGATGGCCCTACTCAGTTTTGTGGAATTCAGACCATGCCTGGAGGTGAGGTACCAGTAGGGACAGAGACAGATGAAAATAGGCAAAGAGGCAATAAGAAGTGCAAAGGCCCTGGGGCATGTTGTAAAAGGACACTGTCAGACTAGGGGTGTCTTAGAGGAGTGGAACATCAGGGGAGACAGTCACTGTCTTTAAATGTCTGAAGAGCTGTCAGATAGAAGAGAAAATAGAATTGCCAGAGGGCATAAGAAAGTCAAATGATTGGAAACAAAGAAAAACAGACTTATGCTACATAAAGGAAAACCTTTTAACTCTTAAAGGTGCCAAAAGAAAAAAAAAAAAAACAGGAAAAAAAAAGAGGAAAGGGAAGAAAAGAGCAGTTCTTTTTTGTTTTGATTTTTTGTTTTTCGTGGTTTTTTTTACTTTTTTTTTTAACGTTTATTTATTTTTGAGACAGAGAGAGAGCATGAACAGGGGAGGGTAAGAGAAAGAGGGAGACACAGAATCTGAAACAGGCTCCAGGCTCCGAGCTGTCAGCACAGAGCCCGATGCAGGGCTCGAACCCACGGACCTCGAGATCATGACCTGAGCTGAAGTCGGATGGTTAACCCACTGAGCCACCCAGGCGCCCCTGTTTTTTTTTTTTTTTTGTTGTTGTTGTTGTTGTTTTGTTTGTTTTGTTTTGTTTTGTTTTGTTTTTCATGAACAGTGGTGATTTCCGCATACTGAGAAATATTCAAGAGAAACCAGGTAAAGGGTCTTCAGTAAGTGAGAAGGACTTAGGCCAGATATCTGACAAAAGGAAAGGAGATGATACTATAGATTCTGGCTAGGAATTGAAGATCCTGATAACCCTACCAAGTGATCTTGACCATCCCCTGGTTTCTTTCTCTGTTTCTTTGCCCACAATTGAAGCTTGATACATGGTATGTATTATAAATTCGGAGCATCCTTCTAGTTTGAGTACATTCTGGGTTCTATCAAACACACCTGGTTTTTCTTAGGTTTGATTATGGTAACTGTCATTTATTGAATATTTTCTATGAAAAAGGCACTATAAAATTTTGAAGTAGATTATATCATTATCCCCATTTTATAGATAGGGAAATTAAGTTTCAGAGCTGGTATGTGCTTTGACCAAGCCACACAGCGAGGAAGAGTCAAAAACCTATTTCTAACCACCATCATCTGCTGCTGTTAAGCCCCACAGTGCATGGCCTGAAAACGTCCAAATTTACTCTCTCAAAAGTATTTGCATTTTGCTCCAGCAGCCTCTGCTTCATCGCCAAGTCCCATGCCTAGAAACTGACACAAATTCCTGATTACCCAAGGATTACCTTGGAGATCAGCATCATGAGATTGTTGTCCTTCTCAACTCTATTTTTTTGTTTTGTTTTTTGTTTTGTTTCTTTTGCTATTAAAGTAAGCCTCCATGACAGCTCCTACTTTCACATTCTGGGACTCAGTACCTATGTAAATAACACTTTAGACAACCTAGGCTCCCATGTCCTTGACCCCAAACTACAGTCCTCTTTCTCTGTAGCCCACTTCAATCAATTACCCCTTGGGCTTACGTCCTTTACTATATCTAAGGTATCCTCCTTTTTTAAAATTTATTTTTAAGAGACAGAGAAGGGGAAGGGGCAGAGAGAGAGGGAAAGAGAGAGAATCTCAAGCAGGCTACCCACTGTCAGTGTGGAGCCCGTCAGGGGCTCAAACCCAGACTGCAAGATCATGACCTGAGCAGAAATCAAGAGTCACTTGCTTAACCATCTGAGCCACCCAGGTGCCCCTAAGCTATCCTCCTCCTCACCAAAACAGTTCATCCTTTACACTCCTTCATTTTCTGACCCCGACTCTATGATCCTCATAGTCTCTTGGAGCACTCTTCCCTCTTCTCACAGACTCACTTCCCTGCTCCAGCCTCATCCCAAGATCTCAGGCTGCTCTCACCTCAAGCCCTTTCTTTCCTTCCAGTCCTTTGACACTGCTGCACATGAGCACCTACACCTCCAACCAGCCCCGTCTTCTGCTTCCACATGTGGGCCACTGATGCAGCCGCCACAAACCAAGAGGCCATGAAGACTGACACCATCATGAGCGTGTAGAACTCAGTCACAGCTGCTGCTCAGTCTACACTGCTCAGTGATTCCTAGTCAGTCCCTCCATACTGTCTCAGGCATTTTTCCAGACCCTCACATTTTCCATAAGCTTCTAAATCCCACTCTCTGGTGTAGACTAGATCTTACATCTTATTTCACATGCTCAAGCTTCCAACCTTGCTTCCTCATTCTCAGCACAGAGAATCAGTTCCCTTCTACTACACGGAAGGAAGAGATTACAGAAACCCTATCCACTTCACACCTCTAGATCTAGGTTATCTGTCCACACTTTCCTCCTGCCATCGTGTCATACGTGGCCACGTATGAATAGGTCATGTAGAATAGGCTATTCTATGATGTGATCTATAAGGCCAACTCCTTCTCTAGGTACGCCTGTTACACAAATAGCACATGTGTGACCATGTCTCTGGTTCCTGTCTTCCTCAGGAACTTTATCAGTAGTCAATTTCTCTCCATGTTCTTCAAGCTCTTCTCTATAATTTATCATTCCCATCAGCTTTTAAACATGCTCAAAGATCCCTGAACCCTTTCATATGACTGCAATTACATGGAATTAAATCCTATGTACAGTGAAGGGCTTGGAACAGAATGTGGTGGAAAGGGTTTGTAATTGGGTTTCAGTGGGTCTACGGGTGATGCATTAACTGATTTAGATTTTACATATCAATTTTTAAAAGTTTCTATAATTATAATCTAATACCTTTATAGGTAAAGTGTTATTTTGTAAAAGTACGATTTTTCCTAACTGAAACAATGTGTTGGTTTTTATATCCAGCCAGTCTAGTTGAAAGAGTGCCAAGTCTGTGAGTACAGCAAAGTCTAGGCTGTCTTGCCAGCTCTGAGCGCCCTCTGCTGGTGAAAGTGGGTACAACAGTCAAAGAAACCATTCAGTTTGGTGACCGTTAAAAAACACTTCGTATTTATCACAATGCAGTTTATGTTTTCTTTCATTTCCAATATTGTGTAAGGGCTAGTTAACATGTTACAAGTAGGACTCTTGCTGACTCCATTTGAGCTCTGTATAATAATTCTGTGATGCCTAAAACAGCAGCCATTAGCCACAGGTGACTCCTGGGCACTTTAAATATATGTCGTTTGAAATGACAGGCCTTGTAAGTGTAAAATACATACCATAGTTCAAGGAAAAATTATTTAAAACATCTAATTAAAAATTATATTGATTGCATGTTGAAATGATAATATTTTGGATATAATGGGTTAGAATATCTTACAAAAATTGATTTCACCTCTTCATTTTTCACCTTTTTATATAGAAATTTCATATAGAAATTTTATATAGAAATTTCAAAATTATGTATTTGGTTCGCATTGCATTTCTACTTTACAACATGCCATAGATGCTTCATTCCAAAGTTAAAGTACCATGCATAAACATCAAAGTAGGTCCCTAAAACATGGTTCGTGACTCATGAAATCCTCACACATATATATTGGAATACAATATATTTATTGGAAAATAAAGATGGGAAAACGGGTTGCTGAGTTTTCTATCAATTTTGGAGAGAGCTATTGGTGTGTTAAGTACTGAGGACCGCCAGCCAGCTCTCCTCCCTCAGACAGGGGAGACAGTGGGACATACTGATGCCCCATTTCAAGCCTATCGAGAGGCATCAATGGCACCACTGAGAGCTTACCTAGATGCTGGCCACGGGCTGGCAAGGGAAGCAGAGTAAGAAGTCTGTGATTAGGAAAGCAGCCACACTTCCAGACTTGGTCAGAGTTAAAAATGCCTCTTTCCCCAGGTCAGGTGGGGATGAGTGTGTCACAGCCAGAGTGTGTGATTTAAACCTCTCCAAGAGGGCCTCAGGGCAGTGAGAGAGTTGGAGGTGGGCTTCTGAATGGGAATTCAATTTGAGTGGAGGGCAGTGATGGGGTGAAGGAAGAGGGGAGCACACATGCTGTGTGACCCTCACTCCCCTTCAGAGAGGGCCCGACTCGCTGCCTTAGCAAAAACTGCAAAAAGATCTGAGACTTCTTTCACACATGTCTGAACCTGAGCTGTGTGGCACTCATTTGAAGTATTAATTTCTGCAAACATAATCTATAAACAACTGGTAAGTCAAAAACACACCACCTGTTTCCAGGTGGCCTCTCTGATCCTTAATGCTAGAACCTTCCTAACATTAGCTCATTCATTAGATCTTGAGTAAAACACTTGCTGAAATAACTTTCTAGACCCCAAATGGAGCTGCTCCTGCCTGGGGTGCCACATCAGCAAACCAAGATGTGGAGGACTTTCACATCCCTGTACATGCTCCACTTGACCGGAAACACAGTATATCCGCTCAGCCAATCCCCAAACGCCGAGCCAACTGTGCACACACGCTATACTCATTTACTTGTTCTTTCTCACCACAAATAATGTTGATTATGTGGCCCCAGCCAGGTATTTCCTATTTTTCGTTTCCTCGTTCTTTATTCTTAATCCTATAAAGCTCCCTGCCTTCCTCCCCATTTTGTACTTTTCCAAAAGAAGGCTCTCTGCTTCATGAAGTGTTCAGGTTTGTTTGTACTACCTGAACTGTCTTCATTAATCATTTTTTAAACACTTTGCATAGTAGATGGGGATCGAAGATGTCAAGGTTACAGAAGGCTTTAGGAGCCCTCTTTTCTTGCCATCCATTAATTTATTCAATGTAAAAATGTCTACATTCGGGGCGCCTGGGTGGCTCAGTCAGTTGAGGATCCGACTATGGCTCAGGTCATGATCTCACACTCCGTGGGTTCGAGCCTTGTGTCAGGCTCTGTGCTGACAGCTCAGAGCCTGGAGCCTGCTTCCGATTCTGTGTCTCCCTCTCTCTCTGCCCCTCTCCCACTCGTGCGCTGCCTCTCTCTGTCTCAAAAATAAAAAAAAAAATTTTTTTTTAATGAAAAAAAAGTCTATATTCAACTCCTATTATGTGTCAGGCACTATGCTAGTCAGTAACAATATGATACAGTCTTAGCCAAGGCTGAATTCGGTGGGAAATCACCATTTCCCAGTGCAGTCAACTCCACTTTGAGAAAATTCTCGTATTAGAAAGATTTTGTGTCTATGCATAGAATTATAGAAGACCCTAATGTTTGGAGAAGGTGGGTTTTGAGTTGTTGGCGCCCCGTGTGGTGGATAACTTGCTAACACTCCCTGAGGTAGTCCAGCCTAGATAGCTTCGGCTGGTAGAAAAGTTCATTTGTCTACTTTGTGTAAATCATCCTGGTGACATCAAGTGTTGACATTTACAAAGCGCTCCTCTTTTTTCTCTTGGCAATGTTTTTTATTACAGTTTGCCTTTCCTCATTTTTATCACTTTTTTTCTTTATTTTTATTCTTTTGGTCACTATTTCCATGGAACATTTTTCTCATCCTTCTACTTTCAATCTTTCTGTATCATAGGTTTTAAGTATTTCTCTTTAAAAGCGTACCGTTGAGGGGGCACCTGGGTTTGTTGATCATCCGACTTCAGCTCAGGTCATCTCACGGTTCGTGAGTTCAAGCCCCACATCTGGCTCTGTGTTGACAGCTCAGAGCCTGGAGCCTGCTTCAAATTCTGTCTCCCTCTCTCTCTACCCCTCCCCCGCTCACTTTCACTGTGTCCCTCTCAAAAATAAACATTAAAAAAAATTTTTTTTAAAAAAGGGTGTCATTGGGATTCATCAATCTGACAGTCTATTGGTGACAAAAGGTGTCATTTAATTGGAAACATTTAACCTACAAACATTTAATATAACGACTGAAATATTTAGGTTGAATTTACCATCTATGTACTGGCGTGTACATGCTCTACCTTGTCTGTGCTCCTTTCACATTGATTATATTTTATTATTCTGTTTCCCTCATATTATCTTGGCAGTTTCACATTTTACTACTCTTTTTTGTTCTTATAATGAAGATTACATCAAGCATATTCGACATATCAAGGCCCAATAAAAGTCTTTTACCTCTTCCAAGATACTGGAGAAACTTAACTTTGCTACTTAATGGGTTCTAGACCAGCAGCATAAAAATCACCTAGGTGATTGTTAAACATGACAAATCTCCAGCACCACGCCAGACCTTTTGATCAAAATCTACAATTTAACAAGATGATTCATATGTTAAAAGTTTAAGGAATACTGCTGTACAACATTGTTAGTTCCACTTAAATTTTTATAATTTATATACCATTTTGTGCATTTACATCTTAAACCCCTATCATGTTTTGCACAATGCTCATTTATTCATTTATATTTACCAACAAATATATATTTTTTTAATTTTCTAAAAATGTTTATTTTTGAGAGAAAGATAGAGACAGAGTGCAAGTGGGGGAGGGGTAGAGAGAGGGAGACACAGAATCCGAAGCAGGCTCCAGGCTCTGAGATGTCAGTACAGAGCCCAACGTGGGGCTTGAACCCATGAACAGTGAGATCATGACCTGAGCCAAAGTTGGACACTTAACTGACCAAGCCACCCAAGTACCCCCATACTTTTCGTTTATATTCATTCTTTTTTGTATTTCTGACCTTTCATCCAAGATCATTTTTCTTTGGCCTAAAGCACACATACACACTTACTTTAGACTGTGACTATCCATACTTTTAGTTTGAAGGTTTATTTCCCAATCATTTAAAAAATCTTTATTATGGACATTTTCAAACATATGTGAGTAGAGAGAACAGTGTAATAAACCTGATTTACCCATTGCCAATTATTGATATATGGCTAATCTTTCCTTTCTTATACCTTATTCACTTTCTACTCCCTGACATCAGATCATTTCATCAGTGTTTATCTCTGAAGCATAGGGACTCTTTTTGTTTACAACCTGATCCCAGCATCATCAGGTGATGATCAACACCAAATACTCAATATCATCACATGTCTAGCCAGTCTTCATATCTCCCCATCACCTTATGAATTGTGTTTTCAGTCTATTTGCAACTAGTTAAAATGTCACTTGCGTCTTATATCCCTCCCTCTGTCCAGTTTCCTCACAAATATATTTCATTTTGAAGAATTTTTTTTGTTTTATAAAGTTTCTCACAGTCTGCTTTTGTAGATTTCAACCTTATTTGATATTTAAAATGTTCCTTAATGCCCTATGCTTCCTACAGATTAGTAGATAAATCCAGAAACTTGGTAATTTTGTTGTATTGTTTCTTCCATTTAAAGGCATATATCAAATTCTTCCTCCTTTTATGGTACCAAATGTTGGTGATCAGTACCTAGATCTGTTAATTCTTTGAGGGTTGCAAAATGATCAAAATCTCATTCTATCATTTTTTTTTATTTGACTACCAGTTAAAATGTTCTGTAAAGGGAAATGTATTCTCATCCACTATTCATTTATTCACCAATAAGGTATAGATCTTATTAAAATAACAGGCAGGATAAATGCTCAATTATTCCCCTATTCACCAGTTTTCAAAGACCATGGGTTGGCCCATAGCATCTGCCATAGGTAAGCAGTAAGGGTTACTTTAAGAGGATAAAGATGCTTATAAAGATGTGGATTTAAACATATTTGATGTGTTTCTATTCATTTCCATTACTATTTTTATTGATGCACAGCCTCCTATCTCTGGTTGGTTGGAAGCAGTTTACATAACTCCGGTAGTCTTTGATAGCTTCTTTGCTATCTAGTAATATAAAGACGTTCCAGGTTTATAAATTTAAACCATACCTAAAAATAACCATATCTCTATGCAAGTCTGTTTTCTTTCTTTTTTTTAAAAAAAATTTTTTTTTTCAACGTTTATTTATTTTTGGGACAGGGAGAGACAGAGCATGAACGGGGGAGGGTCAGAGAGAGAGGGAGACAGAGAATCGGAAACAGGCTCCAGGCTCTGAGCCATCAGCCCAGAGCCTGACGCGGGGCTCGAACTCACGGACCGCAAGATCGTGACCTGGCTGAAGTCGGACGCTTAACTAACTGCGCCACCCAGGCGCCCCGCAAGTCTGTTTTCTTTGGGTAGGAAATATTATTTCAAAGACCACAATTTGAGTATGAAAAATGTTGCTTCTTGCCCATAGTTTCTAGGTCTTTTCAGTCAACAAAAATGGTGGAAAATACTTCTAAAAATATGTAGGTGTGTATGGAAAAGCGGGGGGGGGGGGGGGAAGATAAATTCATATATAGATAAAATCATTGAAAATAGTTCCCTTCTGTGTGATTATGTACCAACTGGGTATGGTTAGTTAAGTCCATTGCTTCATTTTATTCTGACTTTTAAAGTTTCCATTTACAAAATTTTGTTTCAAAATTATTTAAAATAAGTTATCTAATTCTAACATCAGATCTACGAAATTAAGTATATACCATTATGTCTAGCTTCTACATCTCCCCAACACATGTATTTCTCCTCCCTCTCTAGAGCTAACTTCAAGAAATGTTGCCCCTCCATTTTTATGGTTGTTATAAAAATGCATACATATTAGCATTTCCCCCACCCCACCCCCTTTTCCAGATAAGTGGTAGAAAACCTTAATACTTTCTCTGCTCTGCTTTTCTCATTTAAAAATATGAGGCACCTGGGTGGCTCAGTTAGTTAAGCATCTGACTTCTGCTCAGCCAATGATCTCACAGTTCATGGGTTCAAGCCCCACCTCAGGCTCTGTGCTGACTGCTCAGAACCTGGAGCCTGCTTTGGATTCTGTGTCTTTCTCTTTCTGTCCCTCCCCTGTTTGTGCTCTGTTTCTGTCTCTCAAAAATAAATAAATGTTGAAAAAAATTATAAAATGAATGATCTTGGAGAAGTATATTCATGATGTAGAAAAATATTCATAGTGTATTCATGATGTAGAAATATGTTCATGAGATTTTGCTGAGTTCTTAAAAGGCAAATAAAAAAATGCACTGTATTTAAAAAATTTTTTTAAATAAATAAAAATATATCCTGGAGGTTGCCTGGGTGGTTCAGTCGGTTAAGTGTCCAACTTCAGTTCAGGTCATGATCTTGCAGTTCGTGGGTTTGAGCCCTGGAGCCTGCTTCAGATTCTGTATCTCCCTTTCTCTCTGTCCCTCTGTTGCTTGTGCTTTGTCTCTCTCTCAAAGATAAATAAACATTGTATCTGTATTATATATAGATAGATAGATCTATCTATATTATAGATATATATATGGCTGAGATTTCCCTTATTCCTTTTGACAGCTAACTAGTACTGCATAGTTCACTAGTCCCTAGTACTTAGGAAAAGTAAAATGAGATAAACTTTCGAACATTAATCAATAAAATGACTCAGTTTGTTTTTTAAGAAATTTGCCAAGAGTGACATCAGCAAGGTAACCAAGTAGACAGCTCCAACCTCCCATATCCCCACAGAAATCTCACAAACAAGCAGAAACTTTCAGAAGCAACATTGCCAGAACTCTGGAAATTAGTCAAAGGTTTATAGTAACCAAGTGAACATAGATTCAAGAAAATTTAACTTACAAACAGGAGAAAAGTGTTCTACTCTGGCATCCTTGAAGGCAACAGTCTTGAAGACAGCAGCCTGCATTCCCAGATGGGAGACTCTATTCCAAATTATTGGGTATGTCTGTTCTAATCTGACTGGGCTAGCTGAAGGAGTTGTGCAAAGTGCTCATCTCTGTTTTCCCTAACAATTCACTGAGGCCAGAAAGGCAGGGAGTATTATTTGAAAATATTACAAAAGTAGATGGACTGTTTGCAGACACCCGAGGTAAGAGTTTACAGTTGAGACATACAACAGACAGCTTAAGCCTTAGGAGGAAACGCTGGAGAAAGTTTCTTTGTGAAATGGGAGCAGTCACCCTTATTTATGGGGGAATTTAGAAAGCCATACTCATGTCCACAGCAAAATGAATGCTCAGAAAAGACCTCAGAAGACCTGAAGTTTTGAACTCAGAGGGAACTTAGGCTCAGTGAAAATCCAGCTAAGTGTGAAAGGAAAGCTTCAGGACAGAGCCAGTCTGTAAACACTTTTAAAAGAGATTTTTCTTTTTTTCTTACCTCTAGAGTTCAAGAAAATCTACATCAAATATAAGATAAACAAAAGCTAAGAAAAAGACACTGTAGAGATCACAAATGAAAGGAATACAATCTCTGCAAAAAAAAAAAAAACAATTTGGAAAAGTCACTAGACAAATTAACTACTGCAACCTTCACCAATCAAAATGAAGAATAAAAACAAAAACCCTGGGGAAAAGGAAGAACTTGATACCCAGGGCTATCATGTTATAAAATTCAAATGTCCAGTTTTCATAAGACAAACAAAGAAACTATATGCTATCTACAGGAAACTCGATGCAAATATAATGGCATAAATAGGTAAAAGTGAAAGTGTGGGGAAAAGTGAGCTGAGTGGCTACACTAATACCAGAAAAAAAATACTTTAAGTCAAAACTGTTACAAGAGACAAAAAGGACATTATATAAGAGGGTCAATTTCATCAAGAAAACATTACAGTTATAAACACGTGCACCAAACAGCGCCTCAGAATAAATACAGAAACATTAAGAGAATTGAAAGAGAAACAGTTGTACAATTGTAGTTGGGAAACTTAAATTCACCACTTTTAATGATGAATACAACACCTAGATGGGAGATCAAAAAGGAAATAGTACACTTGCACAATGCTGTAAACCAATCAGACCTAACAAACATATAGAGTACTCAATCCAACAACAACCAAATACATGTTCTTCTCAAATATATATGGAATGTTGTCCAAGAGACTATATGTTAGACCATCACAGTCAAAATAAATTTTAAAAGATTGAAATCAGGGGCGCCTGGGTGGCGCAGTCGGTTAAGCGTCCGACTTCAGCCAGGTCACGATCTCACCGTCTGTGAGTTCGAGCCCCGCGTCGGGCTCTGGGCTGATGGCTCAGAGCCTGGAGCCTGTTTCTGATTCTGTGTCTCCCTCTCTCTCTGCCCCTCCCCTGTTCATGCTCTGTCTCTCTCTGTCCCAAAAATAAATAAACGTTGAAAAAAAAAAAAAATTTAAAAAAAAGATTGAAATCATACAAAGTATTTTCTCTGATCACAATGTAATAAAGCTGAAAATCAAGAGAAGTGAAAATGTTTACAAATATGTGAAAACAAACACATTTTTAGATAACCAATAATCAATAGGTCAAAAAACAAAAATCAAAAAAGAAATTAGAATATACTTAGAAAAGAAAAAAACAGCAAAAACACAACATATCAAAACTTATGATATGCAACAAAGGTGATACTCAGAGGGAAATTCCTAACTGTACTTGCACTATTAAAAAGATCTCAAATCAATAACCTAACTTTACATCTTATGGAGCTAGAAAAAAAAGAAGACACTACACTGAAAATTATTAGAAAGAAGAAAATAAAATAATAAAGATTAGAATGATGATAAATGAACCAGAGAATAGAAAGACAATAGAATCAACAAAACCAAAATTGGTTTTTGGAAAAGATCAACAAAATTGACAAAAGACTGGCAAAGAAATAAAGAAAAGAAGCAAATAACTAAAATCAGAAATAAAAGTGTGGAGGGGTGCCTAGGTGGCTCAGTCGGTTGAGCGTCCGACTTCAGCCCAGGTCATGATCTTGAGGTTCACCAGTTCAAGCCCCACATCAGGCTCTGTGCTGACAGCTCAGAACCTGAAGCCTGTTTTGAATTCTGTGTCTCCCTCTCTCTCTGTCCCTCCCTTGCTCACACTCTGTCTCTCTCTCAAAAATAAATAAAAACATTAAAATGAGTGTGAACATTACTACCAACCTTATAGAAATAAAAAGGAGCATTATAGAATATCATGAACTACATGAAAAAATTAGGTAGCCTAAATGAAAAGAACAAATTCTTGGAAACACACAAATTACCTAATCAAGAAGAAATTGATCATCTCAACAGACCTATAAGTAAAGACTGAATCAGTAAATAGACTCCCCAAAAAGAAAAGCCCAGGACCAGATGGCATCACTATTAAATTCTACCAAATATTTAAAGAATGAACACTAATTGTTCTCAACTTTTCCAAAAAACAAAACAGGAGGTAACAATTTCTAACTCCTTATATGAAGCCAGTTTACTCTGATACCAAAGCTAGATAAAGATATCACAAGAAAATAAAATTACAGACCAATATTCCTTATGAATATAGATGTAAAAGTCATCAATCAACAAAATGCTAGAAAAAAGACCCCCCCCCAAAAAAAAGAAAAAAAGAAAAAAGAACCTAGCAGCATGTTATAAGGATTGTACCATAACCAAATGGAACTTATCCCAGGAATGTAAGGATAGTTCAACTTAAGAAAATCAATCAGTGTTATATGCCACATTAATAAAGGAAACACATATAAGCAGATACCCACCTACACCCGCACACAATCATCTCAACTGACAAAGAAAAGGTATCTGACAAAGTCCAATACCCTTTTATGATAAACACTAAAAACTGTAGGAATATAAAAGAATTTCCATGACAGGATAAAAGGTATTTATAAAAATCCAATAGCAAACATATACTCAATGGTATAAGACTGAAAGCTTTTCACCTAAGATAAAAATAAAACAAGAATTCCCACTTTCACTGCTGTCATTCAACATTGTGCTATTAGTTCTAGCCAGAGCAATTAGACATGAAAAGAAATAAAAAGAACCTAAGTTGGAACAAAGTAAAACTATCTTTGTTTTCTTATGACATGATCCTATGTATCAAAAATCCCAGAGAATCCACAAGACAACTACTAGAGTTGAAAAATGAAGTCAGAAAAATTGCAGATCAACACATGAAAATCAACTGTTTCTATACACCAGCAAAAAAAAAAAAAAAAAAAAAATCTGCCCCCCCACCACCAAGCCTCTGTCTTAATTGACCTAAATACACCAATTAGAAGATAGATATGGCAGAATGAATTTAAAAATATCCAACTATATACTTTCTACAGGAGATTCACTTCAAATGTAATGGAATAGGTAGGCTGAAACTTAAAAAACCTAAAAAAGACATATTGTGTAAACATTTATCAAAGAGGCACAAGTGGCTATATCAACATCAGAGAAAGTATATTTCAAAGCAAAAAAAATTACCAGAGACAGAGAGGGGCATTATATAATGATAAAATGGTCACTCCATGAAGAAGACACAGCAATCCTAAATGTGTATGCATCAAACAAGACCACAAAACACATGAAGCAACAATATTAATAGAACTGAAATGAAAAACAAATTACAATAATAGTTGGGAGACATTACACCCCTCTTTTGACAAATGGTAAAACAACTAGACAGAAAATCAGTCTAGATGTAGAACTTAACACCATTAACCAACAGGATCTAATCAACATTTATAGAAGTCTCCACTCAAAATCAAAATACACATTCTTTTCATGGAACATATACTCAGAAAATATCCAGGGACCTAAGACAAACCTCAACAAATTTAACAGAAATGAAATCACGCACTGTGTGTCCTCTAACCACAAGAGAACCAAACTAGAAATGAAACAAATATACAAGGAAAATCTCCAAAAACATGGACAAAAATCAGACATAACATTTCTAAATAATGCATGCATCAAGGAACAAGTCTCCAGGGAGATTTTTTTAAAATACATTGAACAAAACAAAGTGAAAACACAACATATAATAATTTGTGGCAGAGCTAAAACAACGCAATTTAACAAAATAGAATTTATATCACTAAATGTTTTACTTAGGAATACTTTTTTTTAGGAATGAAATAGAGCTACAAACCCAGCAGTCATCAATGAGACAAGGGAATACATCAAAAATTCTACACACATGAATTTCAGTATCTTGGATAAAATGGCCAATTCCTTAAAAAACACTAACTCAATAGGAAATGCATAATTTGAATAGGCCTGTAACTATTAATGGAACTGAATTTTTAATTTAAAATTGCCTCTCAAAAAGGATACATCCAGGCACACATGGTTTTTTCTACTGGAGAATTTTTTATAAAACTTTTATTAAAAAGAGTAGCAATTCTATACAATCTTATTGAGAAAACAGAAAAGAAAAAAACCTGTATGTTTAGCAATGCACTAATATAAAATCCGATCAAAGACAGTATAGTTACAGATCAATATTCCTCACAATAAATGCAAAACTCCTTTAAAAATATTAGCAATTCATCAATATACGAAAAGGATTATACAAATCAATGTATTTCCATATACTAGCAAGGAATATGTAGAAACAAAAATATCAATAATTGCACAAAAATAAATACTTTGGAGTAAATCTAACAAAACATACACACAGCACATATGGTGAAATTCTAGTTAAAGAAATCAAAGATTTAAATAACTGGAGAGACATACTTGTAGTCTTTTTTTGAAAGACTCAACACAGTAAAGATGTCATTTCTCCCCAGAAGTTTCATGCAATTCCTTTCAAAATCCCAGCAATATTTCTCATAGATATAAACAAGACTATTCTAAAATTTATATGCTAAGGCAAAAGAACTAGAATAGCTAAAAGAATTTGGAAAAATAGGGTGCAAAAAATCAGTCTACCCAATTTCAAGGCTTACTGTGTAGCTACAGTTATCAACACTTGGAATACTAGCAAAGGGAGGGGCACAGATCAACGAACAGAATAGAGAACTCCAAAATAGACATACACAAAATATACTCAACTGATTATTGAAAAAATTGTAAAAGCCAACTCAATGGAGGATAGATGGCCTCCAGCAAACGGTGCTGGAGCAGTTGGATATCTACACAAAAATAAGTAATAAACCTTAACCTAAACTTCACACTTTATGTAAAAAGTAACTAAAGGGTCACCTGGGTGACTCAAGTTGGTTGAGCATCCGAATCTAGCACTGGTTATGATCTGGCTCGTGAGTTCGAGCCCCACATCACGCTCGCTGTTGTCAGCCTGTCAACACAGAACCCTCTTTGGATCCTCTGCCCCCCTCTTTCTCTGCCCTTTCCCCACTTGTGCACTGTATCTCAAAATATAAATAAAACATTTAAAAAAAACTAACTCAAAAATGAGTAAAGGACTCTAATGTAAAACTTAAAACTATGAAACAGAAATATACATACATATGCATACATACACACACAATCAGAAAATCTTGAGGA
Organism: Puma concolor; assembly: GCF_028749965.1. Taxonomy (NCBI): domain Eukaryota; kingdom Metazoa; phylum Chordata; class Mammalia; order Carnivora; family Felidae; genus Puma; species Puma concolor. The sequence continues at coordinate 82,717,558 of NC_141675.1, read as the reverse complement.
TGAGACAAAGAGTTGTAAAGACATGACCCCAAAGCATGATCCATAAAAGGAAAAATTTATATACACCACTTGGTACTCACCTCTCCAGACCAGAGAAGTTCATTGTCATTTATACATACACTGTTTAGAGCTACTGCCAGCTATACCTGCAGACACACATACTCACATACAAACACATGCCTCTAGTTCTGTGTGAGAGCCCAAGGCCGGGTGAAGGGTATGAGGGCAGAGGTTGGCAGGTGAGTTGAAGAGACTTCCCGAGGTCAGGCAGGCAGTGACTGCACTGCTCATGAGGGCCCAGATTAGGTCAGTAATGACACCAGATAATTAAGTGTGGCAGGTGTAATTAAGGGTATGTCATGATTAACATGACCAAAACCAAATCTGTGTAGTTAAGTTCAGGAATTGGTAACAAAAGTGTGTTTTGAGAGTATGAAAAGCAAGTTATGACAATGGGATGTACAAAAGCTTACAAGAACATCCAAAGACTATTTGGTAAAGGAGGCTCATGAAGCTTGGGAGTAATAAAAATAGAGATAGACAGATTTTGGTTAGCAGTAGGAGAGTACAACCAAGAACACATGATCAGCAAAAGGGCATAAACTTTCAATTGCAAGTTTTGGGGATCTAATATACAGCATGATGACTATGATTAATAATAATATACTGTATATTTGCAATTTACTGAACATTCTCAAGCATTCTCTCTCTCTCTCTCTCTCTCTCACACACACACACACACACACACACACACACACACACACACACACACACATACAAAAGCTAACTGTGGGAGATGACAGCTGTGTTAGTTTCATTGTGGTAATCATTTCACAAGGTATACATATCAAAACATCACATTGTTCACAGTACAAATTTTGTCAAAAATAAACAAAAAAATTTAAAAAGAACACATGATCAGGAATAAGACCTTTCAGCTGAGTGTCTAGAAGTCTTTGTGACTTTCCAGGCCCCCAGTACTATGAGGCTACTCGTTTTCTGGGGCATCTTAAAGGAACCTAGCAGCCACTGACAGCAGGAATTCCAGAATGCTAGACCCAAAGGAGCAATTAGAGATCACCAACTCTCATTGTAATGTGATTAGTGTATGTAACAGAACAGAGTTACAGAGACTACGTGGTGACCCAAGGCCCTGAAGCAAGTTCAAAGCCAGGACTAGCACCCAGGTCTCTTTTTCCTGTTGATTTATTGTACACTATGTTGGAGGTTTTGTTTAAGCACGTAACCCAAATATAATGGGGAGCTAATAAAGTTTTCAAACCCCTGCCCCTGCCCTGTGACTTGTAGTAATCCAAAGCTTTCTTAAAGGTTTCACCCAATTTCCAAGGTGTAGGAGGTGAACGTTCTCCTGGCTGCCTTTAAAGGACTTTGTAGTGTGCTGCACCCTACCACACTACATGGCCACAGCTTAACACTCACTCAGCCACAGTACACAAAATCCACCCAATCATACCAGGTACCTCCTACCACAAATTAAAGGGGGCTACTTTAATCACATATTTAATTTTTTTTAATTGGCCTCTAGATATATCAACTTTTTTCACTGTCAACTTTGATTAATTCTTCAGAAAAGGAAGGCTGAAATCAACCAACTTTCTTTAACAACACCTGCACATCACTGGTGTTCCTTATGCATATGGTAGTGATATGCAGCACAGATATATTACAGAGGGCATGTAGATTTCCTGTATTTGCCAAAGAAGAAACTAAGGCCTAGGGAATGCATTTCAGGGAAGCTAGATACCTCTTTACAAATCCTTTAGTAGTCATGAAAAATAGTATCTTATTTTTAAGTTACCTCCTAATTTCTGCAGCATCGGTTTCCATGGCATGTATATTCCATGGCATGGTTTACTCTATCAAACCAAAGAAGAAACAAACCTTATAAAGATAAAATGTTAAATGGTAGTTGTTACTAAATCTGTTTTCTCAAAATCCATGGAATACCAGGTATAGTGCAGACAAGAACTGTTGCATTCATGGAGTCTTGCAGCATTCAGATTATTATGTGAACACCCACTTAACCTGTTTTTCTCCCAGAGACATCAAACTAAGCCACCAACCACCACACACAGAACAAAGCCACTTCTCTAACCAAATTTAGATGTGGGAGTATTTGTTGAGGCCTTCAATGTACTACGTATCAGTATGAGACTTGGGGGCATTTGTTGACAGTTTTGATGTACTGGATATCATCATCAGTGCTATTCAGGGCTACAGTGGATGGAACTGGAATAACGGAAGACCCTGTTCTTAAACAAAGATATATTAGGGTTACTTCGTAAAGAAAAAAAAAATAATACTCCTTACCCCAAAACTTCCCAAGTCCTTGATTGCAGTAAAGAAAACATGAGACTATTGACTTAACAAATGGATGATTTTATTGAGAGGAGGACAAGATTGGTGTTTGCCTCAAACATCCAGGAAAACAAGCACACAGACATATACATACTTTGGTTTAAAAATTATTCATAATATTAATGTTAAACCTGATATTTAAAGAATCAAATGGGACAGAAGTATAGAAAATAAACCATAAAAACACAAGCTTGCATAGATGAATTAATGTAGATGTACAACTGGCATTTAAGGGAGGCCTGAGCACTGGAGAGTGCTGAATGACATTACCACCTCAACCTCCCAAGACACTTCAAAGTCACCAGCACCATGTTTCTCATTGTCCTCAATGAGGTCATGAGCAGGAGCAACTTGTGCTGTATGAAGGTGAACTGAAATAGACTGTTTCCATCAGCCTAGTCCAGATGGGTATGTACATACCCACCCAGTACTCAACACCAGTCACCTTTAAGGCATCCACAGAGTGTCCCTCACAGTTTCATTTAATCTCTAAATAGGCATGTGGTTTGAGGTGGCCTCTTTGCTTTCTGTCCTCAGACAACTATTTTCCATTAAGGTTCTGCTCATTTCCATGAAGTAGCTATTTCAAAACTGCCTTTCCTTCTGGGCATGGCTACAAATTGGTAAGCACTTGGGTTAAGATCTCACTCAGTTTTTAAACATATCTACATTCCAGATGCCAAAGGGCTTACCAAAAACTCTGAGACTGTCTGGGCATTGTGCAGTATCTCCCTCAGGAAAGCACTTTTCCAAATTATATGACAAATGACAGCACCACCTCTAATTTCCTGAGCAACTTGATTTATATGAGCATACTCTTGTACTTTATAATTCAGCACCTTTTCAAAATATAATATTGTGCTGGGATGGATTCTTTTTAAGGGAAGCCCCATTACAGAGAATTCTCATTGTGGAACACCATTTTTATATGCTATCTTCCCACTCTATCTCCTCATTATTTATAACACTTCATGAAATAAATAGTGGGCTGCCTTTAAGAGGCAGGTGAAAAATATAGTTATTTCTGAAAAAAGGGCATTTGGCTTTCGGTTTATAGCAAGAGCTCAAGTTATAGCCTACGGTGATTTCAAGGGCTAATTCAATCAGAAATTTAAAAAAAAATTCTGACATCAAAAACCCTCTCACTAAATTTAATAGCTAGAAACTATTTTACCAATTATGATCTGAAATTTAGTGCAACAAAAACATACCCTAAGTATGCAATGTGTAATAGTATATTTAACTGTCTTTTTACTGCTCTTATTCCTTGCTTTTTGGTAAAGGACATGTCACTCAAAAACCCTGTCTTTCAATTCTGTTCTTTGTATGTGAACCTCAACAATGAACAATGGAGCACTAACTAAGATGCACAATTAATTCCGTCCTTATCTGAAATGTGGAAACAAGCACAGTGCTGGCTCACTAGGCTATGAAGTTATTCAAAAAGAAAAAAATATTTTCTAGCTTGCTGAGAACACACCACAGCATATTAAATGTATTAGGAATATGTTCCTAGGCAGTATTCACAAATATATAAGGGAAGAAGATGGTTTTCAGGACTAGATATTTCCACAAATCAACATGATTGCTTAGATGATTCTGTTAGTCTATGGCATCAAATACAACTTTATAAAAACACTCTGGTGTCTTCCTTACCATAGTAAAAGTTTTCCTGGTTAATTTTCTCCTAAAAGTAATAAAATAGAAACACTCTTCACATCAACAGTTCTCTCATTTCAACTAAATGTCTCTGTTTTGTTTGGTTTTCTCCCTTTTTTTGTCAATGGTATTAAAAACACAAGAGTGTTGGGTTTAATTTTCACAAAACAATAATAAGTGACCTGACTACATAATACAACCTTTGGAAATATCTTCTACGTAGTCACTATAGAAAAGACAGTCAACTCTCAGTTACTCAGGAAGTGATAACCTGAAGAATCTGGCCAAGAAATCCTCACTCTCCTTCCACCAGCCTTTTTGGTCATGCCACTGCTCATTCACAGATTGAGAGGCAACTCAATGAAGTGATAGATCTATCAGTGAATACATCAGCCATAGCTCAGTGGGAGGAAGTCCAAAGTTTCTGACAGCAAGGATGTTTTAGGATCACCTGTGAATTTTATATCTCAGTGGAGAGTTGATAGTCATTCACATACAGGAAATACAGTACACTGACCTCAGTCAGAATCAAACTAATTTAAGGCAATACAGCTCCCCAAGACATTGCTGGCAAAAAGTGCAAGTCTCATCAGAAAAGTGACTCTGTAAGACCTGAAATCTGCCAGTTTGTCCCTTCCTTTTTGACTTCTCTGGAATTAAATTTCAGCATTTCTAACCACAATTAAAGGGCAGGAGCAACAACAGCCTGGACTCTTCCCTTTCATAATCCTAAGTGTCATCAGGGACAAAGGAGATTCTCTGAAGAGGAATTTGGATGACACCTTGCCCCATACAGCACTATCAGGACAGTCTCCAGTTTGTTCCTTGCTGGTCATATTACCTGTTATAAGCTAAGGAGAAAAACAGGATTCTATCAAAGGTAAGATAAGCAGCTATGGCTTTAAGAGGCACCGGCACCACCAGATAGGAGGAGAAAATGGGAGGGACCACTTTATCTAGTCGCTTCTCGGACTATGAGCAGTAAGTAAAGGACAAAGTACTTTGAAAATCTGTTTTTTCCTTTTGGCTGAAAAAACAGGTTTTGGTTATTTTATGATGGTTTCTAAAAAGCCGGTGTTCTAAGAATATGGCACAATATATCCAGTGAAATCTAACTGAACCATGTTCCCTTTCACATTAACATTCCCTACACAAATACTGTTTTCCCAAGAGGGAAAAAAAGTCTTTCAGTGCAAGTTCTATTCTGTTCTCAGTCCCTCAGAAAGCTGATCACACAAGGGTCTCATTCCTTTATTTACAGGGAAGATCTTACAGCCAGTCACCATAATTATCTTTCAAGAAAATCATCACTGAATAAATGAATAATCTTGATATTCCCCAAAGTGATTTTTATACAAGGCAACACTCGTTAAAAATCAAGGCCCTAAAACGTTAACCACTGATGTGGTAAACTGAATGCACCATATTATATAGCAGGTGTTCCCAAAGAACAATTTGGCACAAGACAAAAACTAGAGAATATTTTGACAGTATTGAAGAAAAATAATTCTCCATTAAAAGTTAATTATTTTTATACTGAAAAGTCCTGACATGGATGGAAAAGTGTGGACAAGGTTAGCAATGAATTTATTCATCATCCAGTTCAGCTGCAGACCACAGAAGAGAAGAAAAGGGGAAAATGAGTCCGGTTCACAATTTTCTAGAGTTCAGTGGACCACAAGGCCCAAGGTCACACACCTTGGCATATGCTGATCTACATCCAAGTGGCCATTGAAAATCTGAAAAGGTTTTCCTCCTGGGAAACATCTATCCATATCATTCTTTTCTAATTTAGATGTTTCTCTATGATCAAAACCTGTAAGTCTTTTTGGTAGTCCATTAGTCTGTTGCTGCTTGTTGTAAAGTCACTTGAGAAAAAGTAGCTCAAAGTTATGCAAAGTCTCTTTCTAAAAATCTCAATGTTCTTTTAAAGCATATGTAGCAACTGTCCAGTCCCCCATAAAGTAATCATGTCTAACAATGGTTTCACACTACAAACTTTTTCAGCTCTGAACATTTAATCTGACCCTTACCTGACCTTGCTTCCAGGCAATGAGTTACAAAAAGCTAGTTGGGGGGCAGAAGGTATACACATTCAGTAGCCTTATGATAAGGCTCCATACTGTGCTCATTCAGCAGTACTAGTGTTAATGGCGCCTCCAGAGAAAGGTATAGAAACAAAGATTTTCCAAGGCCAGAGAATTAGTTTACATCATAACATTAGAGCATAATACATTGTGGGCCTAAAAATTCAATTGTCTGTCTTCCAGCAGTAGAAAGAGGAACAAAAGAAATGTTTCCACATTTTTATAAAAATAACAACGTGAAAAGCAGAGAACACAGTGAGGAATGTTTGGCAGTTCCTTTAAATAGAGTTGTTAGTTAACTTCTATAGTCTTAAAAATAATAATTATCATCTTTGAATGACAGTAAGAGAATTAAACCAATAAAAGGAACGGAATTACTCTGATACTCTTTAAAAAGTGTTTGCTTTACAAAAAAAAATAAAATTAAAATATTTTAAAATTCTTAATTTTTAAAAACCTAGAAAAAAAAGGAACACATTTTCAATACAGATGTTGAATTGGGTGTCACAGGGATCTATGACCTCTGGCCACTCACTAAGACAGCTAAAACACTAATATCCAGGGGTTAAATGGCCTGACATTTTTTGAATGAAAATGTCTCCAGACAGCATTTTACAATAATAAATATGATTGGATAAAGTACATGAGAGGTAAGATAAATGCAGAATTTTTAAAGTAAAACTGGTCATTGTATGAGATAGAAAAATAAACATTTATGAAATAAAAATAATTTGTTTAACTATCAAATAAAAATACATTGTGTTTTTTTTTCTTTAAAGTTACCAGAGAAAACTTTTTAAAACATGAAGCAAAATCACAGGGCAGACAAAGAAAAATACAGCATTACTTTAAGCCAACAAGGCCTCAGCTTTGGATACTGAAACCGCCCTCTAGAATTTGGCTAAGGCTCAGTCCTCCATTTTGTCTGCCCTTGCCTATGTCAATGAAGATTCTGCCTCATTAATTTCATCATGGTCATTCAAAGTCCTGTTTTTTTCTCTTTCCCCATTTCTCGAAAATGACTACATCTCTTAGGGTTTGTTTCTTCCTAGATCATCATTTTCCTAAAAGTTGGCTCTTTTACCCAAGTTTCTACAATCAAAAACTTTATGAACTAATAAAGATCTTTCTCAAAACAGAAGGACCCAAATCCACTCTGAGAAACTATCCTAAACAGCTTCCTAAATTCTGCCTGACTTGAAAGACTATCTGGAAAGATAAGGCAAAAAAGGCAGTTCCAAGTGGGAAAAGAATGGATTAACAGCCTTTCCTCTAGTGACCTAGGTATCTCTTTCCTAAGCAAACACCATACTTGAATGTCAAAACGTCAGATTCATACAATGAAAAATAACACAAAGTCAAGCTGAAAGGAAATTATTTATATATGTCACATGATTGCCATTTATGTGAACTAACTAGAATGGGAAAATAAGTATTTCCACAAGGTTAGAAGCTAGACAGAGACTAGATTTCTCAAAGAGGGCTTTAAAGGTCCTGTACAATGGAATCTGATGCCATGTATCACTGACAAATGCGTCGAACCAAATACCTGAATAAAGAACCATTTTATCTACTTCAACTTCATGTCGAATTAATCTGATTATTGACAGATACACAAAATATTTTTTGAGTGGCTGCCAACAAAACCTGCTGTTTTTTAAGCAGGAGGAAAACTTCAATCTGTGTCCAGAGAGAAAGATGGCATCATCGCTCATATGAATGAACATCTTACCAACTCCAGCCACTGCCCTTGGCTCTCTATGTACAATGTAAAACAAGAGAAGGGATACAAAAGTTTTTTACTTTTTCATGTTCAATGGACTTTGCATAGCCCTGAGTTAAAATTTCATAGAATTAAACTTTTGCCAATAAATACTAATAAATAGCCCAATACCCCAAGGCCTCAGAAAGCCTTGCTATAGAAAGCAACAGCAGAGAGAGTGTCTGGGAATGCCATCTGAGCCAATTCTCCCAAGAGGGCTCAGAAGGATATGGAAAACCGCTAGAGTCCTGGTGGCCAAAATAACATGTTTCAACTGTTCCAGATTTGTTTGTTTTTTTTAACACTTTATGGTTCTGATTTTTAATATTTCCCTGGAGAATACAAAAACCAAAAGATTCTTTCTTCAATATACCATACACTAATGCACGAAAAAAGCTATTTGTTATATTCTTTTATTCTGCATTGTACCCAAACATTGTGTTTTACTCTGATCATTATCTCCACAAAATTCTAATTGCTAGCTAAATAAAGCCTAGTCTCTAGATACCAGTACTCCATACCTAACAAAAATGGCATTTTACAGAGCTTTTAGATACTATATCCCACGAAGCATTTGCAGCATAGAGGTGGCCAACATTCAGAAGCTAGATTTTCTTATACTGCCCAAGTGATCAGGAATAACCAAAACATTCTGAATGAATTAAGATTGTTTATGGTCTGAAAAACACTTGAAGGTAAATCCCAGGAATACAAACAGAGGAAGGAAGAAAAAAATGAGCGTGGAATGCATTCTGTATCATCCAGTAATATTTGCTACAGTGAGTCCGTTTTCAAGGCAGATTCCTAGGTTTTTACTGCTTATAATGGAAACCTTGGAAAGAAGAAAAAGAGAAGAAACACCATTAAGAAAAAACCTTTAAAACTGTTTTCTCCCTGCTCGGGCAAAATAATTTATCTTTATCTCTATGCATTTCAAATGGTTCATGTTTTCTTTGTTCCTGATTATAAAATATATACAGAATCAATGTGTTATTTTCAATTATGTATCAAATGTATGTCAAAGACAGGAAGGCATCCCCTAAGAAGTAATGCATGTATATAAACTGAGAAAAAAAATCATGAGCTACTTTCAGTTAATCCAGTGATGATAAAAAAGCCAACAACTGATAGAAATTGTAGTGTACAGGGTTGTTTTGATAACGTCCAAACAATTCCATCTTTTTAAAAAAAAGTGTTTATTTATTTATCTTGAGAGAGAAAGTATAAGCAAGGAGGAGCAGAGAGAGAGGAAGAGGGAGAGAATCCCAAGCAGGCTCCCCGCTGTCAGTGCAAAGACTGACACTGAGCTTGATCTCACAAACCGTGAAATCGTGACCTGACCTGAAACCAAGAGTCAGATGCTTAAATGACTGAGCCACCCAGGCGCCCCCAATTCCATCTTTTAAATACTGTCTTTTGTGTTACTATCAACTCTGGATGCCAGAGTGGAAAGGGATGGGGTAAGGAGAGCTGTTTAAAAAATAACAAAACTTTTTAAAAAATTAAAGATTTGGTCCAAAAAAAAATAAATAAAATAAAGATTTGGTCTAACTTAGACCTTATATTCTTTCTTCATTTCCTTTGTCTCCATTTTCTTTTGTGTGACAGAAGTTTTCTGTGATGTATATGTGTGTACTTTATTTTTTAAATTTTATTTCTCTTTTTTAAGTTTTTATTTTAATTCCAGTTAGTTAACATACAGTATAATATTAGCTTCAGGTATACAATACAGTGATTCAACATTTCCCTACATCTCCAGGGCTCATCACAAGTGCATTCCTTAATCGCCATCATCTATTTAACCCACCCCCGTCATCTCCCTTCTGGTAACCATCAGTGCGTTCTCTATAGTTACCAGTCTGTTTTCTTGGCTTGTCTGTCTCTCACTCTCTTTTCTTTTGCCCTTGCTCATTTGTTTTGTTTACAGGCACCCTTTAACAACATGATGAAAGCTATAAATTCTCTCTGGAGGAAAATGCACATACATTGACAATCTTGTACTCACTTTAAGGTGTTATGTTTTCTGTTTTACCTTTTTGGTTTTTTAACAAATGAAGAATACTATAATGAGCTTCGAAAAAGGAAGGATAATTTATTTTACCACTCCAGTGACATATAAGACACAATTTGATTTTTCCACCATAGCATAAGCATTATAAAAAAAAAAAAAAAATCCTAACCTTGACCACATCTATTTTTCGTACCTTTATGAGAGGATTCTGATTTTGAGAAATGACGTGTGGAATTATGCTGGTTTGTAACATGAGTGTAATCCAAATCCTCAGCTTCTGTCATGGTAGGCGGTGGTGGCCTGAAGGGAAGTCAGAATTTAAAGAGACAGTCTAAGTCGTGATGACTACACAGCCACCTCCCAATGGACTGCAGGATAAGATAAAAACTTTTTTTTTTTTTTTTTTTTTTTTTTTTTGGTAGAAATGCAAAGCCACAGGGTAGCAGAATTCTCATCTTAGTTCCTGGCCTGTTGCATAACCTTGGGAGTAAATTATTTTAGCTTACTGTAACCTTTGCTTTGATGCACATAACTCAATAAAAACAAATATTTACTGAACACCTAATATGTGTGGGGCACTGTGCTAAGGGCTAGGGAAGCAAAGATTATTGAGATGTGTGACTGCTGCTGTTAATGAGAAATTTACTTTGTTTTGGCAAGCTTTATGAAGAAAAAGAGGACGAAAGGAAAGAACAGAAGGGAAGTAATAAAGAAAGTTAAGGAAAGAAAAAAAAAGGGAGGACAGGTGTCACGTAAGGAGGGAGGAGAGGGAAGTAGGAGAGGGCAAGGAGAGGACAAGGGTCAGCATATAAAATTTAGAGCAAAGTTCCTAATTCCACTAGGTGGCAAAGCAGAGCTTACAAAAGGAAAGGACAGTCACACATTGGCAATTTTTCATGTCAAAAGAAGACAAAATATAAAAAAACAAACATTGGGAAATTTTTCCTACTCTAAAATTTTTATTATTCTAAAACTATGTTACATAGATTTTTTGCAAAAATTTGACATTGATGAGATGAAGAACAAAATCTCTCCTTTTTGTGGTCGTTGCTTCTCAAAGGTACACTTAAATGTTATGTTAAAGCATGGAACCAGATCGGTAACATAATGTGTCAAATATCTAACCATGTTGTACGATGCTTTTTGTAGCTGGAAGGCATAAGTATACTGCAATTCAGAAAGTTATGGTAACCTTGGTACAAAAGTCTCTTTCATAGAAGAATATAGACACGTGATTTCAAATTTCTCACTCTGTCTCCTTCGGTATTCAGTGTCTGCAACAGGTCACCACAGGATACAAACTTGTGTATATACTGAGGACTGTGGTATGGGTTCTACTCAGATGATGTCAATTAACTTTCAGGACAACTGCATGGTAACTGTCATACACATATTTTAGAGTTAAATTAGGTGAGATGAAGTAAGTTATCTGTCCAAGCACACACCGTTGTTAAGTGGCAGGGCTGGGACTCAAACTCACCTAGACTTCAAAATTTATGCTGTTTAATATGCTATGGTCTGCTACATAGATGTGTATTTTTATCAGCAGTAGTATCTGCATCCAATACTATACACACATATGTATATGTGTGTGTGGATATATATATATATCCATATATATACACACGTATATGTATATATACATATACGTGTGTATATATACATTTATGTACATATATACACATATACATATACACAGATGCACATATATGTACACATATACACACATACATATGTATATATATACATATATATATAGTCTGTATATTATACTTTTAAATGGTATTTGGCTTATATTTTAATACTTTCATGCATTTGTTATACACATATAATTAATGTAAGCATAACAAATGATATGGTATTTTTCATTTTTCTTATTTTTCACTTTGAACTATGTGTTTAACAAATATTAAATATTAAATAGTGTTTTTCTTTTGTTATCGACTGACATAACATTTACCTTAAAAAGCAGTCTTACGAGTTGGCAGGAAGAGTTGAGACAAACCATCTGAACTAGAATTAAGAAACTCAACTTCAAAAAACAGGTGGTTAAAGAAGTAACTTAGACCCAAGAAAAAGGGATTGGGAATCAGGGAGCAGAGCCTCATCTCTACATTTTTGCAAACTCTTATATCAAACGATCAAAACCCAGAAAAACAAAAGCCAAATGGGACTCCTAAAAATAAACAAACAATATTACTACCTCACGATCAATTCCTCATCAAGGAAAAGGATGTCAACATGTGCAACACTGCACAGAACTCCCACACATCCACTAGGGTAAAACAAGTCAATCTAGAATGCCCTCAGTTCTCTTTGCATGCTGTTCTCCTTAGTTTCTGATTATACAGAGGACAAATCTTGGCTTATGGCATTCAGTGATCCCTATCAAACAGATTCACTGCACTGGAGATAGTTATTTTAAAGTGAAGGGTATTCACATCCAAAATTAGAAAAATCCTGTTAACCAACAGTTTGTTTTATAGTTTTGATGTATTGGGAATACCTGTTTCCTGTTGTTCTCATGAAATGACTTACATGTTTAAGTTAGCAATACAGGCAAAATACCTTTCAGAATTTACTCAGAAGTCATTGAAGAGGCCCTCCTAGATACCCAGACTAGGCTGTCTCCTTCTTTTCTTATAATACCATGCACTTTTCATCCAAAGCATTCAACATAATGGTTATTTGTATAATTGCTTAGATGATAAATTTCATGAGAACAGGAAGCAGTTCTTTCTTGGTAACTGCTGCTTACTCTAAGATAAAGTTGTCTCTTTTCTAAGAGAAAAATGTAAATAAAACACCAGGTAGTAGTATCAGTATAAAATACTATACTTAAAAGATTTTGGAACTTGGTTGAAACTTTTTCCAGTTACAAAGAGTTGAAGTTAATTCAGATTGTCAGCTGATACTCCATTTCCTTATATAGAGTAATGGACAAAGAAACTGACCATGAATTTTATAAGCTCCTCCCAATAACTTGTCTTCCCTCTACTACTATTATCACTACACTGAAGTAAACTTCTAGACCTAGGAAGCTCCATGTTTTTCAATCCCTGAAACCATCTCTTTCTGTACAAATAGCTAACTAAATCTACTATAATTAAATGTGAAGGAGAAAAAAAAGGGGAAAAAATGTGAAAGAGGAAACCATAGACTCTAATCAGAAAGCATATATTCCAGTATTAGTTGTATAAGGCAACTATAATACTAGGCTTAATGTCTAACTATGAAAATAGAGATTTCGTAAAATTCTAATTTTTTTTTGTTACCTGTATCTATATCTGTATCTACACAAAAAATCTTTCTGTAACCGATACTTAAAGACAAATGTTTCTCTCCAGTCAGTTCTACCAGTCATAGGTGACTTTCATTCATTTATAATAGCCATTTTTAATACAGGATCATTTGATTATTCATTCTTTCAATATGCTAAATATTTTTAAAAGTACGTATTATATTTCAAAAACTTGTTTTCAACTTTAATACATCTTTTTAAATAGCCATTACAGATTGTTCTATCATATCTGATATGAAAATTATTAGTGTTCTAAAGAGCCCACAAGTTTTGAAGACTGCAGAGTAAGCCTAAAGATTTTAATTCAGCTGACTAAAGAAAGCATAATAAACCACACCTATTAACCTACTGAGAACAGATGAGTTACTCCTTTTTTAACTTGGATATTGCAGGGATGAAAATAAAAGTACATAATTATAAAGTATGCCATAAAGAAACCTCTGGCATGTGCTTAACTAAAAGATACAAGAAGAACCAAGTTTATACAATTGACAGAATATACTAGTGTTGCCCTAAGAGCTTTACAAACCTGATGTAGTTTTCCAAAGGATATTTACTTTCTGAAAGCCCGTGAGTTTAAAAATAGACTATGGCTTTTTAAAGACACTAAATATATTCACTTTAAGAAAACAAGTCTAGCAGCTTAAGTGTGGGCAATGAGTGGCAACAACATTATATGTTTTTCAGTGTGATAAAATTTATGTTTTAGAATTAAAACAGATATTAATAATTAGGATGAAAATTCAAGGTTTTAACAGTTTTCAAAGTGTTAGACTCAGTGTTACTTTTGTCTTTTTGTATATAATATTCTCTCTTTCTAGTCCAATTATGTTGTTTTGTTTTGAAAAGCAACAAAAATCAATAAAGGACCAAAAAAAAAAAAAAAAAAAAAGGTTGCTTTCTGCTTCCCCAGAGACTTAAATGTTGTCTACACTTAGGTAGAAAGATAGCAACTGGTCCATTAACTGAAACCCAAGGCTGTTTGAGAGAAGTCAGCAAGTACATACACCACAGCCACAGCTACTTGATCTAGTGGGATTTAGAATAGACTGCCATGACTCAAACTAAGTGTTTGCCAAGGCTTTGAGACTCATGCAGAAATGAATTTAAGCATGTGTAAATATCATGCACATACCAATGTGACCATAAAACTTGGTAAAACTTTAAAACCTGGGATTTTACTGGGAAAAACATCAATCTCATCCCTTCTTAGCCAAGGGCATCAGTTCAGTGAATCCAAAGACAGGAACTGGTCCTACCAAAAAACATATCATTCTTTATAAACCCTAGTTTCCAGTAAAATGATCATTTTCCTGATTTGACTTGTTCAACCCAATTTAAGAACAAACTGAGGGTTACTGGAGGGGTTGTGGGGGGGATGGGCTAAATGGGTAAGGGGCACTAAGGAATCTACTCCTGAAATCATTGTTGCACTATATACTAATTTGGATGTAAATTTTAACAAATAAAAAATAAAATTGAAAAGAAAAAAAAAGAATGCAAACAAAATTTGAGAATACTCCCACAAGACTTGATACCACCTCACAGCTGCCGATTTCTGGATCTCCTCTCCAGAGAATACTCTTCTCAGACAATCCACAACTCCTTACTCACCTCAAAGTCAAGTTCCTCACTCCCCTCTTCAAATGTCATCTTACCTTGCTGGCCTGTCATTCTTAGAACGGTGAGGGTCATCACTTTCTTTTGACTTTGAGTGTGCCGATTTAGTTGTTTTTGGCTATGGACAGAAAAAGAAGGAAAAAAAATGAAAGAAAAGAAAAGCACACATATAGAAAACAAAAGTAAGATTATTAGGTTTAGAAAATATCTAAATCATGCCAAACTCTAGTAATTTCAAGTTACTTACATTCAGTCGAACAACATGAAATATTTTTACATATGGCCATCAGAGATTTAAAAAAAATTACAGTCACAAAAGTATGCTGGAAGCTGTCAATGCAGCCAGATGAACGGCGACATACACATGAACATGCTCCCCCATAGGAATACACCTGGACACCCATTATTAACATAATAGCTGCACAGCAGCTGACCAGAACTTCCAGTCTGTGGAATGTTGGTCTGTGCCCTTAAACCTATTTCTGAAAATCTGACTTGGGGATGGTGATTTTCAAGCTAGGAAACTAAGGAACATTCAGTCCAACCTTTCTAAGAGAAGAACTCTACCAGCACCAATTATAGAATCTAGAAATCAGACTCTAATTTGCTAGAACACTTGCTAGACATGCGACCTCTCCCCTTTTACCTGCCTGATGTGCAATCCCCAAAAATACCTACTCCTTCATAGCTGGGTTAACAAAGAATCTGAGTAACTTCTGGGCAATTATTTGTAGCTTAAATTTGTATAAGTAGAAGCATTTGGGAGCCCTTCTTTTAAAATAAAATACATCAGGAAAAATCCTGAATTACTAGGAGGGTGAAAGAAGGAGATACCTATAAATAATTAACATGGAAAAAATACTTTCATTTGTTTTTCCCCGACAACTGAATAACTGAGCAATAGGAAATAGCGAGCAATACGATTATCATGGTTTCTATGTCTTCTTTTTCCTCCTAATCAATGCTGAGACTCAGACCGAACCAGAGATCCAAGGCAGGAATTTGTTTGAGAGAGAAGAGAAAGAGAGAACAGCGCTAAACATCAACTATGCGTGGGTACACACCCTAGCTGCGACCTCCCAGGCCTAGTACAAACTCCCTCTGAAAAGCCTCTACTATAGGAATTCTTGACCCCAGCAACTCCTCTGTTCTTCTACTATGCTTTCTTCAGCCAATTCAACCCTGTATTTGTTACCTGTCTAGTTTGTCTTCCTCCTACGTTATATATTATTATGAGGAAAATATATCTTTTTCTTTCCCTGCAAGTCCACAGTGGTGCAGTGCACACAGTAACTAATGAGTGCAGTCTGTTAAACTGAACTTGCACCCACCTCGTACAAAAATTAGACTATAGAAGAATAAACTGTGGTCAGTAACCATTTTGTCTAGTGTTCCTGATTAATGAGTGGAAGACAACAGTCCCAGCTCATGCTAGGCAGTTCCTATACTCTGACAGGAGATGGCTGCTGGTGGTATGTGTCAGCCTGCCACGGATCTAGTTATGTCAGAGGAAAGAGAAACAGTGGGTACATGATCACGGATGGACAGAGAGAAAGTAGAGAGAGAGAGAAAAGGCCACTGGGGAAACATGAAAGCATGTGCAAATACTACATTCTCCTGTAACGTAATAATATTTACCTATTTTACTAATATGTAAAACTTAGATTACTCATGACCAGTGGCATGTGCAACTTAATTGGTATTAAAATGAATGGAATGAGTTTTTCAATCTTAGCGGTTACTTTCTCATGGTTACTTTGAAGAATTATGATTTTTTGTAATGAAATAACATTTACGAGTCAGATTTGCATATGCAATACAAGTAATTTGTGTATGCCAAATACACTGGTAGAACTTACCCTAAAAGCAGAGTCCCCTTTATAATTAATTAATAAATAAAATAAGATAAAAACAATAAACAGAACTTACCTTCCAATCAGGGTCATGCTTTCTTTTGTCCAAAGATGATTTCTCCCTCTCCTTGGCTTTCTTGTAAGCTTTCTTTTCTTCAGCCATGAGGAGTCTAGCAATTTCCTAAAAAAAATCCAGTCAGTACCACTGATTGCAGAGTTATGGGCAGAAAATTACTGGGCTACTTCTGACGAGTATTAGTTCAAAAACTTATTAACTAATAAGAACTCACCTCATCCTGGGCTACTTGAGCTGCTCTCATGTCTACCTGGGTAGCCTATGGTACAAAAAAAAAAAAAAAAAAAAAAAAAAAAGGGTAATTTAATTAGAATCTGTGTTGTCCATTTTTAAAAATCTTACATAGAAATACACGAGTATTTCAAACCAGCTGTAAGTAACATCCTTGAAGTTTAACTGGTATACTTTCACCAGCCACCAGCCAGAGCAGGACTGTTTTATCATGTTCCACAGCAGATAGGGATATGGAATTATGATGGTAATGCTTACTCAGTAAGTAAAACTGGACACTCTATTCCCGTTATCTTGCTTTTCCACCCATACTCAACTCATAGAGGATCACAATGCCTATCACATAATCTCAAATTTTATTCAAGAAAACTTAGTGATTATCACCTAAACTTTTGCATGAAAATTTGCTCACCAAAATTTCTTCCTCTTGCAGTTTTCTGGCAATTTCAGCATCATACCACTCCTGATCCCTGTGAGCCACTCGTGATGGGGTAGAGACAGCCTCTTTCATTCCTCTTGGCTTCATTCCTAGAAAACTCAATATAATAAGGCGACTGCATTTGCTTTCTGAAAAGTTGCAAAGTTTAAGAAGTTATTTTTTGTATCTAATATTGACAATACTGGCACCACTACAGAATTCAGAGTGCACCAGAAATAATTTTTTCCCAGAGGCACAGAAGTCGTAGTGCAGATTATCCACACATTTAAACAGTTACCCACCCAAAAGTGCCCAGGAAAAACTCCCCTTTCACATACTTTCTTCAACAGCAGGAAATCATACAGTGAACTGTAAGTGAGGCTTTTGCAAAATAGCAAGTGAAAAAAAAAAAAAGGTTAAGATACTAAAATAAAAAAAAAAAATCAAGAAAGTTACAGAGTCAGAGTTATAAAGAGGCTGTCAAGACTGGAGGAAGTAAGAGTCTTCCTTCTATTTAACTCAGCCTTGTGTACTTTACTTCAGAAACAGCATCACCTCAGAGTTACATGACAGTCCCTGTTAGCCAACCAGTGGCCCTACTGTGGCTTCTGCTCTGACGGCGAACAAACCCACCTGCTCTGGATCTTTCCTGTAGTTTCCATCAGCTCAATGCTGTTGCTAAATTTTAGGGAAGATGTAACATAAGGGAAATACCAGAGAACATAATGACCTTAGATGTCTACTCCTCTGAGAAAAAAGGAACATGGGGTATGGGTAGGGAATTTTTCCCCTACTTTGAAGTTTTATAAGCAGCATATATTCTTTTTATAACTTTTAGTCAAGTGGTAATTGCTGATGTTTATTTCAACACTACAGATATTCCCCTCTGTGTATCCTTTATAAATTATAATTATTGGGCACCTGGGTGGCTCAGTCAGTTAAGCATCCCACTTCAGCTCAGGTCATGATCTCATGGCTCATGAGTTCAAGCCCCGTGTTGGCTCTGTGCTGACAGCTCAGAGACTGGAGCCTGCTTAGGATTCTGTGTCTCCGTCTCTCTCTGCCCCTCCTCTGCTCATGCTCTGTCTGTCTCTCTCTCAAAAATAAATAAACATTAAAAATAAATAAATAAATTATAATTATTCAACAATGTGAATGTATTATAGTGAGAAGTAATATTTTTAATGCCACAAACAAGAGTGATCATCTAGAATAGTGACTTTCAGTAAATGGATTATTGAAGGTAAAAAGAAAATTTACTCCTAATTACCTATTTCTTTGCATCAGTGATTCTCAGCCCTACTTATATATTAAAACCACGTGAGGTGCTTTACATAAACATACAAATCTTTGACTCAAACCTGAAGGACTAATTTAAATAACCTGAATGAGATCTGGCCTTTGGTAGTTCGGGTTGATTGTTTTAAATCTTAACAGTTGATTCTTACTTGAACATGGCATTGAAGCTATTAGTTTACTGTATTATGTCCATCAAAATAACCATACATTAAAATAATTTTTATCAAAATACTTCAATACACTTGATTCACTTGCTTTAAACAAAAAAGAAAAAGAATACAATTAAATTATGGGCACATGAAGAAATTTAAATTATCTGGTGAAGCCTTTGTAGAGCTTTGAACTTAGCTCTGTGGTAAATCCAAAAGCCATGGACTCATCTCTCTTTCCCACAAACATAGACTATTAAACCTGGCTCTCTTAGCTTCAGGCCTTTAGCGTCTGTGTACCTAGAATACCAAATCCACTTCAACTTCCCATCATCTCCAGAACTACTGAATCTTATATTGCTGGGCTGGGCAGGGCTAGCTTTAGTCAGATTTCTGAGTGGTTTGTGACAGTCAGGAAACAGAGGGATACTCATAAGAGTGGATCATATTTAAATGAAATATAAACCTCCCTAAGTTATGATTAGTTTGTTCATAACTAGAAAACAGTATTTCAGGGAAAAGACATGAAATTAGGGAAGCTGACATTGGACAAAGTTGGTGGAAAAGAGGTTGTGATACTATACTCCTACCTACAGAAAAAGGACACTTCAACAAATGCTCAACGCCTTGTTGAGTCTGACAGGGAAGATCACACTTATGCCTTACTCCTTCCATGTTGCCACCAGTGAAAGAAACAACAGAGTGGGATGTGTTCAGATTTGAACACACTAAACCTTCTCCCTTCTTATGCCTCCGCCTGTGCACCAAATTCACTGAGAAAATATTTTAATATATATCAAAGACATTTGGAGGACATTCAAATGAAATAGTCAAATAAACAGACTTATTTGATTTGACAGAGTGATAAGATTGTCACCTCCAGTCAGTTTAAAAGAGAATGACACAGGGGCACCTGGGTGGCTCGGTCAGTTAAGCGTCCGACTTCAGCTCAGGTCATGAGCTCACAGTCCATGAGTTCGAGCCCCACATCGGGCTCTGTGCTGACAGCTCAGAGCCTGGAGCCTGCTTCAAATTCTGTGTCTCCCTCTCTCTCTGCCCCTCCCCTGCTCATGCTCTGTCTCTGTCTCAAAAATAAACAAAAACATTAAAAAAAATTTTTAAGAGAATAACACATAGATCAATGGAATAAAATAGAGCCCAGGAATAAATCTGTGCATATATGTTCAATTAATCTATGACAAAGAAGCCAAGAATATATAGTGGGGAAAAGATAGTCTCTTCAGAAATGGTATTGGAAAACTAGACAGCTACATGCAAAAGAAAGAAACTAAACCATTTTCATATACCATATACGAAAATTAACTCAAATGGATTATAGACTTGAACATAAGACCTGAAACCATAAAACTCCCAGAAGAAAACATAAGCTCTTAGAAATGTTGGTTTTTTTTTTTTGATTTGACATAAAAGTAAAGGTGACAAAAGCAAAAATAAACAAGTGGGACTACATCAAACTAAAATGCTTCTGCACAGCAAAGGAAACCATTAACAAAATGAAAAAGTAACCTATGGAATGGGAGAAAATATTTGCAAATCTGATATGAGGTGACTACCCAAAATACATAAAAAACTCATACAACAGCAAAATACAATCTGATTTAAAAATGGGCAGAGTGGGGCACCTGGGTGGCTCAGTCGGTTAAGTGTCTGACTTCGGCTCAGGTCATGATCTCACTGTTCGTGAGTTTGAGCCCTGGGTCAGGCTCTGTGCTGACAGTTCAGAGCCTGGAGCCTGCTTCGGATTCTGTGTCTCCCTCTCCCTCTGTCCTTTTCCCGCTCATACTGTCTCTCTCTGCCTCTCAAAAAACAAATAAATGCTAGAAAAAAAATTTTTTTTTAAATAAAAAAAAAATAAAAATGGGCAGAGTGCCTGGGTGGCTCAGTTAGTTAAACGTCTGACTTTGGTTCAGGTCATATCTCATGGTTTGTGAGTTCGAGACCCGCATCGGGCTCACTGCTCTCAGCACAGAGCCCACTTTGGATCCTCCTTCCCCCGTTTCTCTGCCCCTCCACCACTCATTCTCTCATTCTCTCCCTCTCTCTCAAAAATAAATAAACTTTAAAAAAATGGGCAGAGGAACTGAATACACATTTTTCTAAAGAAGACATACAAATGGCTAACAGGTACCTGAAAAGGTGTTCAACATCACTAATCATGAGAAAAATGCAAATCAAAACCACAACAAAATATCACTTCACACCTGTTAGAAGGACTATTATCAAAAAGACAAGAAATAATAACTGTTGGTGAGGATGTGGAGAAAAGGGAATGAACCCTCATGCACTGTTACTGAGAACATAAACTGGAAACAGCCACTATGGAAAACAGTATGGAGGTTCCTCAAAAAATAAAAAAAATAAGACTACCATGTGACCCAGCAATTCCACTTTTGGGTATTTATCTGAAAGAAGCAAAAAGCACTAACTCAAGAAGATATCTGCATCCCCATGTTCACTGCAGCATTATTTACAGAAGCTAAGACATAGAAACGACCTAAGTGTCATTCAACATACGAATGGATAGAGAAAACTGTGGTGTATATACAATTAATATTATCCAGCCATAAAAAATAAGGACATCTTGCCATCTGCAACAACATGGACAGACCTTGATGGCATTATGCTAAGTGAAATGAGTCAGAGAAAGACAAATACCATATGATCTCAATTATATAGAGAATCACAAAAAAAAAAAAAAAAAAAAAAGCGCTCACAGATACAGAGAACTGACTGGGAGTTGCCAGCGGCAGACGGTAAGGAGTGAGTAAAATGGGTGAAAGGTATCAAAAGGTACACACTTCCAGTTATAAAATAAATAAGCCTGATGACTACAGTTAGTAATATTGTATTACATATCTGAAAGTTGCTAAGAGAGTACATCTTAAAAGTTCTCATCATAAGAAAAAAAAAAAAAAAAAAACCTTGTGCCTATATATGTGATGAACGTTAACTAGACTTATTGTGAACATTTTGTAATATACACAAATATGGAATCATTACATTGTACACCTTCAACTAATATAATGTTATACATTAACTATATCTCAATATAAATGAATGAATGAATAAATGGTTAACTAATAAGTATCTGAAATAATATCTCCCTAAGTCCCAAATATCTAGTGGGTAAAGAGTTTATTTGAACTACTGATATATCACTGTAATTCACATGTCTCATAAGCAGAAAATCTCCATCATAAAATACTAGATTTCTGGACTGACAGGACTGCCCACTAAATAGTAGTATGCTGTGTACCAAAGGTAAAAAGAGCTTATGTGAGTATTTAAGAAGGAACTTCAGATATTACAATGTAAGGCTGTACATTTCATTATAGAAAACAGAGATGCCTTAAAAAATTTTTTTAAATGCAGTTAGTTGAAAGAAATTGAAGGAATGGCTGCTCTCATCTTGGTAGCCTCAACAATCCAAACACCAGTTTTCAAAAGATCAGGTGAGCCATACTTAACAGTTTCACATTCAATTCTTAATCTAATCCTTGTCTCCTGTTCATCGTTCTCCAGTTTAAGGACACAAGGACCTCCGCCAACAAACACAAATACAGCTTACCTTTAAATTCTCACAGAATAAAACTGTTAAAAGTTTGCTTTTAAACTGTAGAAAAATTAATATGCTGTTATGATTTAATAGCTCATTAGAGAAGTTACCCTCAAAGATGTTACAGTTTTACTGTCCTTTAGAAAGTTAACCAATCTTATATTTAATTTTAACAATTGTATTTTGCATTCCTTTTTCAACTAACTATAAAAAAGCCTGCCCTCAAATTCTCTCATTAGCTCTTTGTCACTCTGCTAGTTTCTTAATTAATAAGTTAAATAAAATTTTGGCCTATGCCAACAACATTAAGAACTATGCTTTTACAAAAACAAGAATAGACACCAGTATTTAGTAATTGCATTTTAATGTAACCTTCTATTCGTGGGGTCACAAAATCAAATGCCTGCAGTAGCTAGGAAGATAGAATTTCTAACGTTGAATATCAAGACCAGCAGCTCTGTTGTAGCCATTTGAGTACCTGCCTAGCCACCTTTTTTTTTAAACCATTGCTGAACTGAATTTTCATACGGTTGCTGAACTGAATTTTCATTTTCTTTATGACCAAGTCTTTTAATAACTTAAATGACTAACATGATAGGAAGAGATAACACAATAGGAGAAACAAACTAAATCAACCTGAATCTGCAACCTAACCAGTTTCCAGACCCAAAAGTAGAGGTTGGCTGGGCAACAGTTAGGAAGAAAATAAGTAGAGATGCCTCGTTGGTACTCTCCAATAACCCTTGCATTGCTGCAAAACTTCAATAAGAGTACAATAGAACCAGGGAGAGGACTATGGTCTAATTATGACTTACAGTGGTAGAACCACAAGGAAAACATCACCATACAGCAGTTTCCAGATAAGAAGAGAGAGAACCATTACTGGGTCAATGAAGGACTTCAGAGGTAAACTTCAGACATGCCAGAACATTCACCTTATTCCTAAACAAATGCCAAGAACTTACCGGATACCGGCATTTCAGAACACCAACTGTAGCATTAGAGTCGTTGATGGTTAGAGCCTAGAAAGTAACTTAAGGAAATGTCTTCAAACTTTAAGTGCAGAAAAATTACCTCAGGTCTAAAATGAGTCCAAACTGCCAGGAGAAACTATAGAAATTATAATACGTGTGAGATCCAGAAAGCTGCTTCTTTAGGAAGCAGCCCAGCTGATTCTGACAAAAATAGACCAAGGCCCACAATTTGAAATATGCTGTTATAAGAGAATGCCTATCTGATCTCTCACTTTACACATGGCAAAGATGAGACCAAAAGAAGCTAGTAATTCCAGCCTTGATTTTCTAGTTAGGCAAATAATACGAAGACAGTGTCACAAGATCTGACTTACACCCAGAAATTCAGGAGCTATGATTTGGTATCTGATTCTCTGGTTTATGGTCTTGACAAATGAAGAACTGTGTCTGGGATGGGCACGTCCACTGCAATCTGGGGCTGGAAGAACTTTGTAAGGAATTGGTGAATTTTCTTAGAAGGTAGTAGTAGAAATGTACAAATATGTTTCTTCTTCCTATATACTTGGTATTAAGTAGATACCTTTTATAATATTTGGCTCCAGGATTTATTTCAAAGCCATGAGTACAAACTACAGAGAAAGAATACGTTGCTGAAGATGCTTATTAAATACATTTGCTTGTATGTGTATATACATGATACCAGGATTTTCAACATGACTGTCCTTTATTACCTGTGTCATGGAGTTGGAGCCATTTCTCACTCTCTGAGAAGGGAGGAGTCCTGGGCCTGTGTTTCCTTTCTCTGTGCTCACCTTGCCCACGGTCCCTCCCATACACAGCTTCCTTGTAATGAAGCCCCGATTTCTGTGAAGACTTGGGTGAAAGTCGGTCTTGGTGTCTGGACTTTTTTTCCCAATTCTGAGTTCGATGGCTACTGTTAGCCTCCCAGTCATCAAATCCAGTACTCAAAAACACCTCACCACTGATCTTGGGAAGTGGAGGTCTCCGAAGTCTCTCATGATCAGACCGCTTCCTTTCATGCTGCTCAGAGTCATTGTGGGGACTGCCCCTCACTTTGCTTGAGCTACAGGATGACAGAAGTTTCCCTGATGAACAGTAATCTTCTAGCTCTTCCAAGTTCTCCATTGGATGTTTGGGTTTCTCTTTCCTTTGCTTCACAGTGTTTCCATCACTTTGGAGTCTACAAGACCTTGAGACTCCAGAACCCAATTCCCTTGCCCTCCTTGACTGTGGCTGGTCTGAGTGGAAGTGGAGGGATGTGAAAAATAGAAATGTAGGTTAACTTAATGAGCATATGAACTCACCACACAGGAAAGACAGGGCCCATATTTTAAAATGGAGAAGACTAGTTTTTCAACAAACTGCAAAGAGGGGATGGGCATTTATTGGATTGGCCCAGGCATAGATGAAGGATTCTGGGTACACGGTCAAAAATTTAAAAGACTAAAATTATGTGAAATAACTTAAATCTGAAAGAAGAGCTTGATTATGATTATGGAGACTTAATACAGTACTTTAATATTTGCCAATAACAAAAGCCATGGCCATTAAATGTTAAATTCTATTTATAAAACCAATTTGGAAGTATTATGGGGGGAAAGTAGGGGTTGAGGGAGTCTCATAAAACAGAAAACAACCAAGCTTTGTGATAATTAAGGTTTCCAGGACGAGGCTTTCAAACATTCTTATTGGAAATGATAATAAATCTCTATAAGAATGTTGCTAGTTTCCATTAGAGTCTGAGAAATGACCCAGTTTTTAGTATTCCCCTACTCTCTCTCCTTAGGTGGCCAAAACAAGTATTCCCAGCCATGCAGTTCAATGTGGAAGAAGATGGGGTAGAGAATTTTAAGTGAGTAAATGACCCTGTTATCTTTGGGTAACTCTGCTCCCAAACTTAACTTAAATTTTACAGAGGAAAAAATTAAAAATGGATGCCATAATAGAATACAGGAAAAGGAGTCCCTTCCATCCCTACATTCACTTCAAAAAACATGATATTGTATTCTTTCTATAAAAAGACAATATGTGCTAAATATACAAATCCTTGATGTAACACAGGGATTTCAGTAACAAATTTCAGTAACAGCACATAGAGGTGTGCTTTTGTCCAGTCTCATTCGGGCACAAGCCTATTGTGAAAATGAAGGAAGGGAATTACTATGCACTTTGCAGGGCATATTTAACATTGTGTAAGGGGCGCCTGGATGGCGCAGTCGGTTAAGCGTCCGACTTCAGCCAGGTCACAATCTCGCGGTCCGTGAGTTCGAGCCCCGCGTCAGGCTCTGGGCTGATGGCTCAGAGCCTGGAGCCTGTTTCCGATTCTGTGTCTTCCTCTTTCTCTGCCCCTCCCCCGTTCATGCTCTGTCTCTCTCTGTCCCAAAAATAAATAAACGTTGAAAAAAAAAAAAATTAAAAAAAAAAAACAAAAAAAAACATTGTGTAAGACCCTTAGTACATGTTGTAATAAAAATAAATCACGGGGCACCTGGGTGGCTTAGTTGATTAAAGCATCCAAACTCTTGATTTCTGCTCAGGTCACAATCTCACAGTTTGTGAGTTCGAGCCCTGCACTGAGCTCTGCACTGACAGTGCGGAGACTGCTTGGGATATTCTCTCTCTCTCTCTCTCTCTCTCCCCCCCCCCCTTGGGCTTGCTCTCTCTCTCTCTCTCCCCCACTCTGTGCACTTTCTCTCTCTCTCAAAATAACTTAAAAAAAAAAAAAAACAGAAGAAAAGAAACCCTAGTTCCAAGAAAACTACTAAATTATCTAAGATTTGTTCCCTGCTGAAATTACTCACTTGCTGAATTGCATCTGAAACAGCTACCCCAATTTGATGGGATGTAGAGGAAATAAAGGACTATACATTTTCTTAGTTTTTAGGGTTTTTCTTTCATTTTGTTTTTGTTGTCTTAGCTTTGTTATTGTTAACCTAATAAAGGAACTGAGAAAGGGGAAATTTGTGCTAAATGTATCACTGACGCCATAACGCTTCTCAAAACCTTCAAATTGTTTCCTCTTGAGCTTTCCAGAAGAAAAGGAAATTTGCTTCAAAGATGATATCCAAATTAAAATCAGTCTTCTAAAATCATCTGAAGAATTTTTGATTAAATTTATTTTTTGCATAAAAGCAAAACTGAAACAGAACAATTACTCTCTATGGTAAAAAAGTATCTATAATTTTAGCAAACTATCATTTTAAGTGTGTCTTGACAACTGAGAATCAATTGACTACTGCTATGAATTATTAATATAAATTGACTAGCTACTTAAATGATAACCATATCCAGGGAACAATGGTTCAGTGTTAATACCAATGTTCCCACAAAGGGCTGCATGAATGAAGTCTGCCTTCTAGCTCCCAAAAAACAAGGGTTCTGTTTTTGACATGGATATGTGAGGCTATGATTGTTCTTTTGGTGGTGGTTTTAATCCTTTCTGAAAAGTTAACTGATAATCAGTTTTACTTTAGTTGAATGTGTTTCAAGAGTTAGAACAGAGCTGTCACTACATTTTCACAGAGTTGATAGGAAAAAATATCTATTGTCTACTTCACTTGTGTTATCTTCAAACCTGGGAAAGAAAAAAGACTGGGGTGGGGACTGGGACTTGTATTTTTCTTGTGACCAAGTTATTTGGCAAATATAATTAAGTTCCTTAGAGCCAACACGTATGCATTTATATATACACATACATATGTATATGTATATACACACACACTTTGTGTGCTTCCATGTTTGTCTTTCAAAATAAGATGATTTTTGTTTAGAAATGGAAGATACTGTCATACACACATAACACTGATACATGTATGAACAACAGTACTTTGGAGTTTAAGTCCTCACCATAATTACATTATTTGATCTTCTCAACACCCATGTGAAGGATGTATTTTTAAACTCTCCATCTTACAGATGAGAGAAAGGCTTAATGTGATTATAGTAGATAACTTCTCAACATTACAAATGCTCTAAGGAAGGAATGAAACTTGAACCAAGGTCTTATGACTCCAAAGACCATGACTTAAAAGAGACTAATATGCCTGTAATACAGGTCAGTGGCTTTGAAAGAAAAACATGGATTCACAAATGAATAAGACATGCCATTTTAGTTGATATAAATCTGACAGATGTTTTAGATAATTTCAGATTTGTAGAAAATCTATAAGTGATCATTTTTAAGATTTACACTGAAGCAAAATAAAAGCTGAAAAGAGGACCACTTCCATAATGATCTATTATAATTATTATATAAGTATGGCAAAAATCAAAGTACACATAAAGATAGAGAAGTACAATTAAAGAATATCCCTATGTGTTGGGAAAAGACAACTGCAAAGAACCTAAGAATTACTTTGAGCATATGAGCCGAATTATGATGGGGTTTCTGTGGAACTCAACTCGGTCTAACTCAAAGGCAAATGAATGAGGATCACACATGTTCAGCAACATATAAACTCTCAACAACACAACTGAAAAGGAATTCCAATATTCACATACATATGCTCAGGAGGTCAAGACTTCATGATTTTAGTAAATGTTCCTGAAAAACCACTGAATTCTTAACATAGGTAGTCCCCTGCCCTCAAGAATGATAGCACTCTGATCCAAACAACCAGATTTGAGTCCCAATTCCAAGTAGTGTAAAGTTTTAACAGAGGGAGGCTAAAATTAATACTTTAGTATACTTAATTACTTGCCATCCTAATGCTTTTCTAGACTTAATAGTTTTATTTTAGTGACTTTTATTTGCAGTGAACATGATTCCAGAGCAGAATTAAAAATAAAAACAAATAAAAAACACAAGAGCACATTTCTAAGGTTATAACTGAATATGAAGAATAAACTCTTCACATTCTGGTTTCCAGCACAAAACTATAAGGCAATACTATTTGTTTGTTTTTTAATTATGTGATACATGATTTCATTAGAAAAACAAGCATAATGAAAATGGTTATCAAGAAAGAACTGAGCACTTTACTTATGGAAGGAGAGCACATCAAGCAATAGAGAGAGAATCAACCTGCCTACGAACTATGCCACAGAGCCGAGCTCTACTGGTAACAAATGTAGAACAATGTGGCTGGGCAAGATTGTACTCAAGGGTAATAATCCTAACATCTGCATATGCATTCCTTTCATTCCACTCATCAAACACCTACTTACCTTTTACAATGAAATCACAGAGAAGTAATTGATAATTAGTTCACAAGAGACTTTAGTAACATGGACCTTAATGTCTTTACTTTCTAGAATCTGCTTTAGGTTTTCCTTACTTGTTATCCTAAGTGTGGTCTCCCAGCTGAACTGCAATCAATACGGACGCTAGAATTAGAGGAGATGTCTTTCCTTTGACAGATCTTTAAAAAGGATGGGACAATACTTGAAAATACTCATTTCCCAACACACTAGTAAGAGAAAGAATCACCAGCACCACAACCGCCACCACAAAGCACCAGCACCACACTGCAAAAGCAGGCACTAGAGAAGAGAAATTCTGAAGGGGCTTTTCACCCTCAGGATTTTTTTCTTTATGGTAATCAAACAGCAAGAAAGCAAAATAGCAAGGACAAATAATGAACATGGAATCTTAAATTTTAATTTTGTCATCAACATACATACTCAGTGGTCTATGTTTAAAACACAAGAGCTTTGTTACCCAACTGATGTGTTGCGTACCATCTTCATTATTCATGGCACTCTGCTGCCTCGGACACTGTGCCCAGACTTCCTTGAGAAAGATCAAGCCCAGAGCCTCACCCCCATTTTCCACACCCCAATTTATGTGCTTAGAATGTAGTACAGCGTTCCAAGTGGCTGCAGCACGAAAGAATGCATGCCAAATCTTACAAAATGCCAGTTGTTTTAACAGCCATGAAAATGGCTCTGGTCATCCAACTAAAGAACAGACGAATTCAGATTCACATAGAATTTGGCCATAAATCCATATGAACCCTGAGGTCACTTTACAGACAGATTTAAAGGAGTGTCCTATGGTTGAGTCTAAGGATAGAGTAAGTCATAATGTAGTCATTGTTACCTCCATTTTCATAGTAGTAATTATCTCCATAAGCACTGGATCCAGAGGACTCTGGAAAGTGTTTCTTTCGCTTTTTCTCTTCCTGTAACTCCTTTTCTTGCAAAAGGCGAGCTATGTCCTGCAAATAAAGAGAGAATGCTAATAAATATTACCAGAGAACAAACAAACCTTTTACAATGAAACAAACTCCATCCAGTGGCCCTAAAGTCAATGGTTTGACCCTCCACTGCCAATCTCTTATGGACTCCATCCATAGCTTTCCAGACTTCATGGCATTAAGCTCATGCTATTCAAATACTCAGTGGAGTAGCACATGATCCAGATGAACAAGAAAGACTTTTTGGTTAATTGAAATTTAAACCTAACTCAATCTGGGACATACAAACCTAGTATTCCTAAAGCTGATTAAACAACAGAATTTTTAAAATTCTTATTTGTGGGCCCTTTTTCCAAGACGATGATTCACTAAGCCTGGATGGAAAAGAGTGCAGTAATCTATAAAACATTAAAATTGTATATACAATTTAATTTTGAAACTTTGAAAAAAATTATTGGCTGATTTAGCTTTGCATTAGAGCACCACTGAAAAAGACAAAATGGTCTTCCTCCTATCTCCCCCTTGCTTCTTTGCCAGGCAAGTTTTTACAGTTACTGAGTGATGAATAACATTCTGACCCTGCCCCCCCCAGCCTATGATGGCAAAAGTATATGCAAATAACTAAAATACAATTAAATCATGAATGCCTCAATAAAAGAGTAAAAATGTCAATGTGAGTATTAAAGAGGCAAATCTTATTTCTGCTTACATGAATTAGTACAAGTCTTTGCATTTGGAATTACTGTTTCATAAAACATAATTTGAGAAAACAAACCTAAAAGAACTCATAAGCCCTTCTGAAGTCATTTTCAATTATTTTTTAATTAATCATATTAATCAAGTAGGCTTACTTTGGGTTAATGTATAAAAAAAAACAGAAAACAAAGACAAAAACAAAAAAAAACCCTCCATAATGAGAAGACCTTCTAGTAAATACATTCATTTGAATGAAAATTCACCATTATATTTCATCTTTCCCTTTTCTGTCATTCAAGCTCACCCACCTCTTGAAAATTTGAAACAATGAGCATAAGACAGAACACAGTTAAAGATCTCTATGCTAGAAAAAAGTAATTTTAATAAAAACATATATTTACTGATTGCCTTCAAGGAACCAAACATTCTCCTAGAGTCCTCTGTAGAAAAACAGGATATATGATCAATATCTTCAAAGCCTTACCTATTAAGTTTTAGAAGCAAAACCATTAGCACGATTTAAGACCCTTTGAAAGGAGAGTGCTCTAAGAGAGGCATTATCACAAGCCAGGTGCAATGGGGCCCAAAGGAGCCTAGCACATCTTCCCCAAGCACATGACAAATTACTAAACTATTGTGTTGAATTCCTTATGCTATTTTTTTGGTTTATATGATTTTATATCAGGGTTACTTCTCCCTGAAAGTTTCCACTTCTATTCCTCAATGGTGGGAAATGAGGAAATTTCAAAATGAGGAAATCTTCAGCACAAAATCAAGGAAATCTAAAAATGTGACTGTCAAATGACTATCAGAAAGGAAAAAAAAAAGAAGGAAAGACATTCCATTAGATTGCTACACTTCTTTATCAACCAGTAATTAAATCTAATTCAGTAGGGAACTCTCAAGAGGTATCATCTCCAGAGGGGTATAAGACCAGAAAACAACATACCAGTTCTATGGATGCAAAAAACATCAATATAACTAAGATAAGAAGAAAGAAGAATTTTCTCAACCAGACACCTTCCACTCCCTCCCCCTTTCTGGCCATACATGTATAATCTTATTTTTAAAGTGCCAAAACATAGGAAATTTTTTTAGTAGCTAAAATGTACTGCTATTTGAGCTATGCTCTAAATATTACCAACTTATATAAATACTTTTTTAGAACATGAAATTCTAATCACTTTCACACTAAATTAATTTTTAATGTAAACTGGTTACTAAGTTTATCCCTGAACAGTTCATATTATAAATGGCTTCAAACTGCTGGATTAGTACCACAGACTTTTCATAAAATGGTCATGCTAATGTTTACTTAAGCAAAAAAAAAAAAAAAAAGGTTTGCCCTAAAATAGTTGCACATTCACATATATTTGGACCTAGGTTCAGAGACACACATATACCTATAGATATTCACATACATACACATACACACACGCTTAAGAATTTCATTTAAAAATAAGTTAAACCAACTAAACACACATTCCTTAGGCTTATTAAATAACACTGACAAATGTTTATGCTATGACTAAAGAAAATGATCCCAATGGAATTAGTCCACTTTAATTACTTACAAACTCACACAGTCCAGTATTCCCAAAGGCTACAACCCTTTCTTCAACAGAGGCTTAGAGAGAAATGCAACTACTATAGTCACACTATGTAAAACAAGTTTTTTTTAAAAAAGGAAGAAAGGAATGAAGGGAGGGAAGGAGGAGGGAGGACAGAAGAATAAAAGAAAAAAGAGAAAGAGAAAGAGGAAGGGAGGGAAGAGGACTGGGGAGAGGAGGAAGGGGAAAGCTACAATGCTGGTAAGACTATCTCTCTCCTTCTGTAAACTTTTTGTTGTTGTTGGTTTAACTTTTCTACATCTGTCTCCCTGAATGGAAATGCTACTTTCCTTACATCTGTGCTCTGTTAAAAAGCACAATAAAATTATACCATAACAAAGTCAGAAATGCTAATTAACCCACACAGAGTTGTGTAACTCTACTCTTCATGTACAATGTTGTTCAGGAAAAATACTCTGTCCCAATAGGAAAGAGGCCTTGGATTCTATATCTGGTTGTTTGGGGAGTTAGAAACAACCAAAGAACTGACCCCAAAAATCTCTTAAAAGAGATTTGGGTGAAAATCCAGAGAGGAATTTTCCACAGCCCTGCTGTCCAATAAGAACATACTAGCTAAGCAGACTCCATAAGAAAATAGAAGAGCACAGAGAGAAGAGAAGGAAAAAAAAAAAAAAAAAAAAAAGAATTAGGTCAGTTCACGAGTAACAGGCAATGATGTTTTTTTTCAAAAGTTGGCCAGAAAAATTCCCACTATTATCTCATCTCAGTGCCCTCTGTGAGGCACCGTGGACTAAAATAAACAAATATGTATTATCATACATTCTTCAATGACAAACTTTACTAATGCAAATTTTGTGCATTTAATATTAATACCATACCAGTCAGCTGAGAGCCCTATCTTCAGATAAGAAAACATCTCCACACGGTAGGCATATTCTGATCTAAAGCATCAGCTGAAAAGTCAGAGAGTCTGAATGGAGCTTTTAAGGCTAGTCTCACTAAATCTCCACAGCTGCACTTCTCATTCAGTCTCTGACAGCACTGGGGAATGGGACCATTTCTGTAGGTCAAACAACAGAGGAGGGCAAGGTAGCTGGGAGATGTGTAAAAGCAAGAAAACTCTTGGCTCAAATCACACCAGACTGGAATATACTTGAGCCTGTTTATTTTTCCCCGTTTCTAATTTAGCACACATCTCTTTCTGTATAGAAATCAGAGCTGTTATAAGGGGCAGAATGGTGGGGAAACACTAGGCAAGAAAGCAAAAAGAAAAGAAATTGACTTAGTATGTAAGAAGCTAAGTTAATATGCACCAAAGGCATTAAACCTCACAACAGCCCTCTAGTGTATGTGCAATTATCATGACTTCTCCATTTCGGAACCTAAGGTTCTACCTGGGTAAGTAAAATGCTGAAAGCCACAGCTAGACATTAAAGAGCTAAGATTCAAACTCAGAGCAGCCTAACTCGAAAGTCTCCATGTTTTCTGTTGTGTCACAGGACATCCGTGTCAGAAGCAGTCAGTCAGGGAACCTGAACTGTACAGATATTTCTCGGTCATCTTATTATAGCTGGAGACCAGTCACTGACTTCCTCAAGTCTTAATTTCTTCATCTGAAGAACAGAGTCAATCACTACACTGCTTACTTTATACAGTATTACCACGAGACTATTTATTGTGATTGCTGTTTAGATTCTACACGCCTAAATAAAGTGCTTTGGTTTCTCTTTCTATCCTGTTTTTCTTGAATGGGGGGGTGGGGGAATCACAGGACACCAGTAGCATTTATAAGAAGCCAACTTCATCACTCTGTTATTTTTTAAAATAGAAGCTTTCCTGTTCAGAAAATATAATCACTTCTTTCAGTTCCCAATTTCATCCCCAAAGCTGTCTTGACTACACAGAGTAACACATCCTGCAGGAAGAAAGAGTTCCTGTGTTGATAACAGGAAGGATAAAAAGCAAATCCTAATGCTTACTTGCAGTTCTGATTATCACATGATCATGGTTTGTTTCTTAAAGAAACAGCTAAATACACACATAGCAGATGTCTCCCGCTCACCTGGCACTGAACAAGGAGTCTTAGAGGGACAAGGATGGCTCAGTGGGAGCAGCAGTATATGCAGGCTGCTTGACTGATGGTCCTCATCCCATCTATTTAACAGGGTGATTCCGTGTGCTGGTTTACCCAAGGCAGGCCCAGCTTATGTAATTATTAATAGCCCCCCTTGAACCTAGAAGAATATGTGAGTATACATACAATAAATCATATGGCCATCCTCCTATTAAAACTCTAAATCATTTTCTTCAGTCTGTGGCCAAGAACAGCACAGCTGGTTTGAAAGAAGAAAAGAATCAATACATGCTGAAAAGGAATTGTTTGTAAGAAAGGCTAAAAGTGTAAAACAAAGGAAATAGTTAAATGCAAATTCAAGTCTCCTTACCAAAAAACACTGCTGCTACTTGTAGTCATTTTCAACTTTAAAAACAATACAATTTAAAAATATATACAGAATTAAACTGATTAGTTCCTTGAGGCAGCGCATCACAGGAGAGTGAAGCCATGAACAGCAAAGAGTGAGAGCACTGGTGGCCCCTGGCCTCTCACGATTGACACGCCCTGACTTGTGTTCAGACCACACACAGGTCTGCTCTCCCTCTCTCAAGACTGCACGAATAACCCACAAACAAACACCCTGTATGGTTTGAATAGTGCCCCCCAAAAAGTAATTTCTACTAAGAACCTCAGAATATGACCTTATTCAAAAATAGGGTCTTTACAGATGTAATTAGTTAAGAGAAAATCATACTAGATGAGGGTGGGTCCCCAATCCAATGACTGGTTTCCTTTTAAGAAAACAAGAGGACACAAAGACACGGGAAGAAGGCCATCTGACCACAGAGGCAGAGACTGAAGTGATCCAGTGACACTCTAAGAAATGCCAATGATTGTCAGGAGCCAGCAGTAGCTAGGGAGAGGCAAAGAAGCATCTTTCCCAATAGGCAGCAGGGACCCACCAAAACCTTGATTTTGGATTCCTGGCCTCCAGAACTGTGAGAGACTCTATTTCTGCTGTTTTAACCACATCAAGTCTGTGGTGATTGTTAAAGCAGCCCAAGGAAACTAATTCACCTCTTACGTTGAATTAGCATCATCTTTAAGAAGAGTTCACTTAGGTTATCGAGGGGCAATAAACAGTGGTCCATGGAGGGCAACACTTGGACTGTGCACCACCAAAGAGGAGAGTTCTGCTGCCCATCCGGCAACCCTGCATTGAGTCCATGAATACAGAAGGCAGCCCTTCCTCAGGGCTGGGGTGGAGGGGCATTATCTTAGTTGTACCTCATCTTTCTTCTCCTGAATGCGTCGTCTCTCGGCCTCAATAGCCAGCTTCTCCTGGATTTCCTGAGCAATTTCACAGTCTTGTTGTTCACTAAAAAACAAAGGTGAAAGTAGTATGAATAAATAATAAATAAATTTTCTTAAAAATACAATTTACTGAATACTATGAACCCGTGCAAATCTTTATCTCACTTAATCCTCACAATAATGATGCAAAGAGGTGGATATTGTCACACGTTACAGATAAAAAAGCTGGGGTCCAGAGTAGTGACAGCATTTCCCTAAGAGCACAGAGAACACAAGTGGCAGAACCAGAATCTGATCCCCAGACACTACAATGGAAAGTCCCAGGCCTTTTCTAAATTCTCTTATCACCTCACCATACTGGGGCCACTCCACAGACAGGCATGCTTTCTCAAGATCTTGCAAAGGAAACGTAAACTATCAGATTAATGTCCACAAATATACAAATCACTAGATGTCACTCTGGTCTCCTAGAAGTGATGGTATGACTTTAAAATGATTTTTATAAGAGTTTAAATTAGATGTGTTTTTCAGTTTCACTAATACTTAAAATACCGTGCAGCTTCAGTTCCCAGTAGACACCTCTCTGGCTGGTGCCAGTTTTCTTAAAACTCAGATCCCTGAGAAACACAAATGCTGCAATACTGCTGCTACCATAGTTTGCCTTGTTTTGGCATTCATGTACTGAACAGGGACTTAAATTTAACACCTGCTATAGTACAGACACCATGCTCAGACACTGAGGATACAAACATGAGTAAATCTTCACTTTGCAGTCAAGGCTCACAATCCTTTTTGGAAGAAGAACCAAGAGGATGATTTTGGTGGGCAAAATAGATCACCTCTAAAACAGCAATGCAAACAAAAAAGAAGAACTGGATATCTCAGAGATGGGTACAAGTGCATGTCTTCTAGATTCAGGTCAAGAAAAGTCAATAGGCAGCTTCAAACTCCAGAACCTGATACCTCTGGAAAGCCAAACTTTACACACAACTGTTAGCTAGGAAGGATGACCATAAACATGCTTAGGGTTTACGACTTAAGAAGAGGTTGGAATGAATTTACAGTTGTGACTTACAGAGGGAGTTTTCTTGCTAAACAAACATTCTCATTCTCCCTCTCATTCTCTCTCTACCGAGTGAACTTAAAACTCTCAATGAATCTCATTCTTGGCTGGCTATTCCACGTTTAACAAACAGCATTTTGTAAAATGGAAAGTGTTGGGGAGGGCAATAATCTGAACTGTGATTAAGGAATTAAAGCCCATACTCTCTCTTCCAACAAAACTGAGAGGCAGAAATTATCCTCATTTGTATACAGAAACGGTCACTTCCAACATGCTTGGAGACAGGCAGGTACAGGTGGACAGAGACGCAGCCATGTACGCACGTGTTATGCCGATACAAAACAGAAAGGAAGGAAGAGGAAGTAAGAGAGCACAGGTAAGGGATGGCAAGACTCTCCTAGAATCAGTAGGAAAAACACTGGACAAGGTAGCTGCAGACCTGATTTCTGGTCCTGCCACTGAGAGTCAGTGAGCCATGCCCTCTCTTGTCAATTTATCAGCTATAAAAGTATTTGGACTTAATGACTTAATCTTATAGGTCTAATATTTTAGAACTCTTAACCACTCAAACCAAAGAATTGAAAAGAAACAAAATCTACTCAAAACAATTTTTATTTATATATCCTCTTTTCATTCACTTACTTCTAATAATTAAGAATCATACACAAAATCATGTTCCTAGTTTTCAAAGACTTCTCTAGTTGGATCTCTCAAACTCAGGTAAAATCTGTACAGGAGTTAGCAAATATTAATTACATGCAAGATAATAATAGATGGGAAAAAGAAGAAGCCCAGCAGAGAAGGCAAATCCAAATGAAATGTTAAAGGTTACAAGTGACACAGATGTCCTCCCTAGTACAGAAAATAAAGAAGTGAGGTTTAAGCTGAGGATAATCACTTCCAATCATATTTCCATGAAGGACAAGATCGAGTTCATGCAGACAATTACACAAAATCCCGAGGAAGCAAAATCACGTGAGAAAGGGGTAGTCAACAATGGGCAAGCCTGATAGTGGACGGGGGCCCCAGGATGCAGAGTGAGTAAGAGCTTCCAGTTCATTAATATTCACAGCATTTCATCCAGCCAGTGAGGTGCAACTGTCAAAACTGCTAGCGTGTGACAATCAGAAAAACTTCCTTTCTAACCACTTATTTCAGCTAGGAGTACCTCCAAAAGCCTGAAGTCCCAGGCAGAAATAGAATATCTGGCTCTCCTCTAATTTAAGACCTATAATCCATTACTCTCTGAATCCTCATTTATATTTAGAGTTTTATCTCAATAATCTCTGAATAATCTCATTATACTATCATTACCCTAATTCAGGGTCTTAAACTTCTGCACCAGCCTCAGAACTGCCCTTGATAGCAAAGCACTGTGAATAATGTAAAAGGCAATGATTTAGAACTCTAGAATACTCTAGCTCTGGCTCTTATCTTTTTGTTTTGTTTTCTGGGGGTGTTTTGTTTTGTTTATTTATTTTGAGAGAGACAGAGAGAACAGAGGAGGGACAGAGAGAGGGGGGGAAAGAAAGAATCCCAAGCAGGCTCCACACTGTCAGTGCAAAGGCTGATGTGGGGCTCGAATTTACAAACCTGTGAGATCATGACCTACCTGAAATGAAATCAAGAGCTGGAGGGTTGAGCCACCCAGGCGCCCCTCTGGCTCTCATCTTAACTCTGGTTATGACCCCAAACCTCCACACCTCTCAAATCTCTCTCTTCTTATTCCATGAGCATTACCCTCCAATCAAGCTTTGTCATCTCTTAATTTGACCACTTTAAAGCTGTCTTCAATCTTGTCCCCCACAATCCTTTATCTACCCATCCCCCAGAGTAGATCCCAAAATGAAAATCTAAAACTCTTTCAATGGTTCTCTGTTGTTTATAACATCCACAAAATCTAAATTCCTAAAAGCATAACTTTTGGTCCAGTTTTTGACTACTTTTCTGGCCTCATGCCCTAACCCATGCCCTTAATCACACACTACACTCCAGCAATACTGAACATCCTGTAGCTACCATGAGATTCCAGGTTCTTTAACCTCTTCCCTTCCCTATTACTCCCTCTGGCTAGAATGGTTTCCTTCAGCTAGCACTATGAACTTCTAATTTAACCATCAAGGCTCAGATTAAATACATCACCTGTGTTAGAATGGTTTTCCCAGTCTCTCCTTTCTTCATTGGCATTAAATGTATTATTTAATTCTCTGTGGCTTACACCAGTCTCTGTAGATTTCAAAAGCCTCAGAGTTTTATTCGGAGGCTCTTAAAGGCAACAGCTATATTTTGTTCCTATCTGTGGTCTCCAATGCCTTTCATGGTGACAGGTATAGCAAGAGTCAGTAAGAGTGTTTATTTACAAAATAAGGAAGCTGAACAAAAGGATGACTAAAATTCTCTCTACAAATAATAAACCAGAAAGGCAAACCCTTCCTCAAAGACAGCAAAAATGATAGGCTTTCCTGTTTATTTGAACACGAACTACAGTAAACTGTGGGGGCCCTTTACTTCTCCCTCTACCCTTTCCCCTCAAAACAATACCTTGTGGTTAAATCCACCATTTAGATATAGGGGATTACACAGAGATTTAGATACAGGGGTCACTCTCAAATAAGAAATGCACCCTCTGAGCTTTTAAAACAGTGCTGGAAGAGACCTTGGATATGATCTTTCCATTTACCGAACTATTACAGGAGGAGACTGAGCAAAGAATGTCTGTCAGATGCTGAAGTTATAAAGAGAACTGAGTGTGTATTTCAGAGCTTTCCAGAAGATCCTGCCTCTCCCTGAAAAGCAAAAGAGGTTCAAGGAAAATAAGAGCAGCAAACATCAACCACGCAAGAGTAAAGGAATCCAATACAACTCATAAAGTTCTTTGATATCCAGTATTTCACTGGATCCCCCAACCAACCTATGAGGCAAAGGGAACAGAGATTATTTTCCACGTGCTATAGGGAAGGAATACAGACTCAGAGAGGTGGATCGAAATGCTCAAAGTCCAACAGTTAAACGTGCTGAGAGTCATACCAGAATCCACTTGTCCCCAAACCTATGAAGTATTCCAACAACAACAAAAATTTCAGACCAAAGAAAACTGTGGGCTAGCCACTATAGGATTTGTAATCTAACAGTGACAGGCATGAGAGGGACAGACACACAGCCTTCTTCCCTGCCCTGGTTGCTGGCTCCACAGAGAAAACCAGTCCCAGCATGCCTCCCTCCCGCCTCCAAATCCTCACAGGTCTTTGTAGCGCTTCTGGAGCTGAGCCTGAGCTTTCAGATCTTCCTCCTGAAGCTGCTTAGCCACCTGGAGATCATGCTGGACCAAACGGTTCCGCTGAATATTCGAGGCCAAATGATGTTCAACTGGACGGAGAGATTGAAGAGAGGAATCACAATGTTTCGTCTGGTTAATAATACGCCTCAGGATAACTTAAGAAGGGTTTTTCCATTAAAAAGAGCTTCATATCCAAGACTTCATTTTATGCTTTCAATAATGCTATATAACAGGCAGCAAAGGAATTATTCCTCTTCTCTTTCCATTAAGTAAAATGAGAATCAGAAAGGTTAAGTAACTTGCCCCTGGTCACATGGCAAAACAGCGGCAGTGACAGGATTTCCACACCAGTTTCCACACTAAAACCAAGGCCAGGGCTCCTTCTGCTCCACAAGCTGTCACTCTATTTATAAACATTTTCAATACTTACTTTTTATATTGACACATGAATTAATGATTCCCAAATTACATATTTGCAAATACGTACTTCTGTGTAACACACATAACTTAGGTTTAGTTTCCATAATTACCTACATAAATATTGAGAAAAGGCCACAACCTAGATACTTCCAATGTCTGCAAAGATGCTCAGGCCCCTCTTCCAGGGGAAGAACAGATGCCAGATAGTATCTCCCTCCTAACAATACTAAGGCAAGGGAAAGGTTCACGCGCCGCTTTTCCTCCCATATACCCAAAGTCTCCTAATCCCTCGCAGCTGTCACATCTTAAAATACCCAGAACTTCATTTTCCACCCAGGTGGCACTTGCCTAGATAAATCCCTCAGGACTGATGGAAAGTAGGCCTGGTGACTCTGTTCTCTCTCCCTGCCTCACCCAAAGAAACCTGCCTCAAGTACTACTAAAAAAGAAAACAGAAGGAACATAATGAGGGCCATTACTCACTCTCTTGTTCTTGCAGGCTGTGGGCCAGGGTGTGGTCCTCTAAGACAGCAAAATCTCGGCACACTGCAGAGGATGAAGCAGGAAAAGCAGACAAGAAGGTTCAATGGTAGTATTTTAATATGTTAAAAAAAAGAATTTGTTTACTTCAAAAATCAATTCTACTATTTTAGGATTATCAGCTTTATAACATGCAGTGCAAAATAGTGACTAGTAAATACAAAGTCTTCATTCACAAACATCCACAGTACCTGCTCAGTGCCAAGCACAGGGTATCACAAAGTAATGGTTAGCTCTGGTCTCTGGCCTAAGGATATTAACCACAGAATCAGAACCCATAAGTCCAGAAGTTCTTTTTTTTTTTTTTTTTTTTTTTTTATTTATTTATGGGAGAGTGCAAGCGGGGGAGGGGAGGCAGAGGGTTCAAAACAGGCTCTGTGCTGACAGGCTGACGCATCAAGCCCAATGTGGGGCTCGAACTCACGAACCACAAGATCATGACCTGAGCCAAAGTCAGACATTCAAACAACTGAGCCACCCAGGTGCCCCATAGGTCCAGAAATTCTAATCCACATCTAAAAAGAGAGGGCAAGTATTGTGGCCATAATACAAGAGACAAGAACTTTCTGCATACTGTTAGCTAAGAGAAAGCTGAGTTCTTGCATAGTCAGAGGAGTTAAAAGAAATCTAGCCTTTGCCTGAACCATCTAGGGTTGAGGGAATCCTCTCCCAGAGACTTACATCTATCCTGCTGCCCCTAAGGAAAAACACACCTTTATTAGTCCCTCGGGTAGGAACAGATTTCTATTTCAGGATAATCACTTCTTTAATGGGACCACACCCTCAGACAGGAGTTAGAACTAGCTCCCCTAGGTCTCGGTAAATGTAGAGCTTCCTAAAAAGAATCTGCATACCAAAAGGATATGGGAAGCTTAGAGGATACAGGAACCTGCCCCTACTGTCACCTCGATTTGGAGATTCAGGCAAGAACGTTCTCTGGCCTATCTTTTTAGGAGCAAATGGGAAGAGATGGTCTCCAAGGTCCACCCCAAACTGCAATTTAAACTCCTGTTTCTTAAAACAAACATACACAAAACAATACTTATAAAGAACTCTTATCATGAAACGTGCCTTTTGTTTGTATGAAGGACATGTAATTTAGGTGATATGTTCTTACTCTATTTCAAACATGTAACTCACATGAAAAAGGAAAATTCCCTAAAGCCACAAACTACTACAACATGTAGGACTCGTGAAACTGTCCCGTAAAGTTACCAGAGTTTATAGATTTCTTTCTGCAGCTTTGAATTTGCCTATGAAG
Source organism: Puma concolor (assembly GCF_028749965.1). Lineage (NCBI taxonomy): Eukaryota > Metazoa > Chordata > Mammalia > Carnivora > Felidae > Puma > Puma concolor. The sequence continues at coordinate 82,675,806 of NC_141675.1, read as the reverse complement.
ACATTTAACTGAAGTGGAATAAAGAAACAATCCTTTGCCATTCTTAGCACTTATATATGCTCACATACATATACATTGACATAGCCAGCCCTGTCCCTGAGAAATAACAATAAAAAAGTAGGTAGATCTTAGAGACATTAAGCTTACTCTGAAATGGTTTTACAATTGGGGAATCATTTCTGCCCAAGAACCATTTAAACAACATATGGCCTGCTTACTTCCTGCAACTGCAAAACTTGTAATTCCAGGAGAAAGTCCTGTTCTTTTACATCTGATATATTCTCAGCAAATTCTAACAACTTTGTGGCCCAGGTCCTAGCTACCCTATGTTTCACAGAATGAAAGTGCTTTCAAGATGAGCTAATTAACTCATTTGATTAATAGGTGAGGAAAATGAGGGCCAGACGGAAGAAAAGAGTTATCAAGGCTATATACAGTTTGTTGGTGACAAGTTATAAGTCAGTATCTGAGCCAGCAAGAGCTCTTTCCTTTCCTGACACCATGACAGCCCTCCGGGATTCCAGGCAAACCAAGAGGTCACAACAGACTGAAAGGAGATATTCTATACTGACTAACATGCACTCCCTAACATGCCTAGTGAATTAATATTAATTGATCAAATGGCTAAGATATGTATGGATTTAATTAACAGAAAACATTCAGAATGAATTAGACAAAATGAATGTAATCAAATCTTGTGCAGAAGAATGCTATTTTATTAGGTTGCTTTATTATTTGAAGCACTTTTATTATACTGCAAAGGCTTATGTCTGTATACTAATGTCCCGTATTAACTTTAGATAAGATTAGATTAATTGTTGAGATTAATATTTGTTATATCATGGATGGCAACCTATTATTAGGTCATAAAATCAATTTACTAAGTCTAGAAATGAATAGGCTAGAAAACAGAGTAAAACACACAGTCGAGGAAACCATGGAATGGAGAAACTTTTTCAGTTTTACTCACATAAAACTCAAACATACGTGTACACACACACACACACACACACACACACACAGCTGTATATATGTATTAGGTCACACTGTAAAACATACAACATCCTGCAGATTATGGTCAAAAAAACTTAAAAGCCACTTCAATTTATGTTACCAAGGCAGAAAGTTATGCCAAACAATATATTTTATACATGTTTAAGGTCATACTGAATAAAAGATTATAAAATTATTGCAGGTTTCCATGTGGATAATCATGTGAAGAACTGCAATAATTTTATATTTTTGTTTTAGTCAGTGCAACATTAAAACATAATGTTTATGGATGCATACACCTGTAATAAAAATATGTTTTTAATATACAGCACTGACACAAACTGAATTTAGAATTGAATCGTGCTCATCTACAAAGAGAGTCAAAGAGCAGGAGTGCCTTTGCTATATCAGATGTTCTATTGATTTACAAACAAAACAGAGAAGACTAAAGCAAATAAGGCAAATATTAACATCTACTAAATTTGGGTGGCAGGATCATGGGTTTATGTATTTCTTTTTTTTTTTTTTTTTAATTTTTTTAATGTTTATTTATTTTTGAGACAGAAAGAGACAGAGCATGAGCAGGAGAGGAGCAGAGAGAGGGAGACACAGAATCCGAAGCAGGCTCCAGGCTCTGAGCTGTCAGCACAGAGCCCAATGCAGGGCTCCAAATCAGGAGCTGTGAGATCATGACCTGAGCCAAAGTCAGACACTCAACTGACTGAGCCACCCAGGCACCCTGGGTTTTCTGTATTTCTTTTGTTTTTTGTAATTTTTTACACACTGCATTTTAAAATTCTACAACACAAACTTTTTCTTTTTAAATCCACATCTTTAATTCCATCAATAGCATATGCTGCTAAACCATAAACATAAAGACATAGTTGCCATATCACAGCAGGTGCAAGGAGTTTATGAATTACTGGTTACCATAACAATGACTCTTCTCAGTGACTTCTTAGTATTTAACCAGCAAGAATGAAGTATCATTGTTATTTGATCCTAAATCTTCTTACAGCGCATATGGGTTAGGGTGTGAGTGAGAAGAGAATCTAGAAGATCTTCAATGACTAAAGGAAGTGCACACACTCATACACAGAATTGTATTGTCAATACACCGAGTTAGCATTTCAGAGTTTACTGAGAACTTCCAAATGCATGATCTCATTTATGCCAAGTATTATGTATTCACTCCAGTTTCTTCTGCATCCACTCTAGTTCCTTTCTAGATGTGCCTCTGTACACTCTGCATCATGACTCTTAACACAAGCTGGAAAACAACCACACATCCAGCCACCTTTGTAAATCAGTAACCAGACTGGGAATTACAAAAAACATTTCATAGCCAGGCCAAATTCAGAGCCTGGATCTTTTCTCCTTCCCTAATCTACTCTACTTTGAAGTAAACAGTATAAGCAGTATAGGAGGATAAACAGCATCAATTCATCTCACCACCTTTCCCTGCAGGCACACTTAAGCTGTATCATTGGACCCTGAATGCCTACCCTCCCACTTCTCAGACTTCTTCCCTCCCATGTTCACTTTCACTCACTCAAATTTCAAGCCGATCTTGCCATTAGAGCCATTCCATCATTCCTCTCCATTCCCATCCAAACTTCAATGGTCCTGTAAGCCTCCTCCCTCTGACCCCAAACATTTTCCCCAAAATTAAGGCATGGTAGCTAAGTCTGTTTTGAAAACTAATCATGCAACTCCACCTCCTTGCTTTTGAAGAGCATCAACAGAAAGAAACACATTTTATCCTTCAACGCAAATAGACAGCTGTCTCCGTGACCAGTTGCAAACTCTTCAGGGCAGGGACCTTGTGGGACTAATCTCTGTACCTTCCACACAATTCTATATGCACTGGATGTAGCATGTAATGAGACTTCAATAGATATTCATTAATTGAAAAAGAAATGAAGAAACACTGGTCAATAAAGTCAAAAAACAGTGAAAGTTCCATAGCCAAAAGAAGAAAACAATTTTATAAATAGAATTAAGCTCTGTTGTTACAACAGAATTACAGAGACTTGTAAAACTTTCAGATATCATTTAAATAAAAACTAGAAACCTTCTCCATTCCCACTAAATGAAATTGTTTTAGTGTTTTTTAATCCATATATATACATATAAGTATACAATGATTTAGTTTACATTAAACCAAGCAAATTTCAGAAATAGGAAACAGGATATATATTTGAAAAATATATATGTGTGTGTGTGTGTACACACACACACACACACACACACACATATATTCTCCCCCCATCCATTTTCCTTGAAGAAAAAGATGATTTTCATTCATTTGTGGATCCCCCTAAATACACAAATGACATAGTTTGTACCTAGTAAACGCATTCATTCAACAAACATTTGCTGAGCTCTCTTGCGATAAATAAGTCATTTCCAAGCCATCACGAAAGTAGAGATGCCAGAAAGGTACATAAACATAATATAATTTGATAAATGCTATAAAGAGCTACAGAAAACTCTTTGAAGGCATAAATAATGGAGGAAATGTGCTTGCTATGAACTGGAGGTAGTTGTAAGTAATAGCAGTGACTCAGAGATATCAAGAAACCTTAAAGTAGCTAACATACAGAATGAATTTCAAAAGAAGGTTAAAATTCCTATGGGCAGAGGGAGTAGGCATTCTAGATGGGGAGGCAAGTGACTCTCACAAACCAGAAGAGTGAAGAAGTCATTCCCCTTCTGTCCTTCTTGTACTCACACCCCAAACTTTCTGAAAATACAATTCCTATGACTCAGTCTTTACAAGCTTCCACCCACATACAAATGCCTGGATTAATAATACATTCACTAGCAACTATTTCTTTCAACTGTGTCTGTACTGCCTTTTATGTCCTGGTATAATTTGTGAATTATCCTATTTTTGTGTGAATGCTATTAGCAACAGATGGAATACATACTCATTGATTTGAGAACAGGGATGATACTTGTTTTCCTTTGTTCTGTACACATGAAAACAGCCTCTATGAATGAGGATGATGTTCCAGACACATATTCTATGTTGAAAAGTTTGGTAATGACAGGCAGCCACAGTTGACATTGATATAGCACTTTATTGATTACAATGCACTTTCATATACATTCCTCCTAATTACCTGAAGGTAAAGGTTTTACCAATATTCTCATTTTATTTATGAAAAAACTAAGGCTCAGAGAAATAAAGTGACTTGACCAAGATTGCCCAACAAATGAACAAATGAATTGGAAACCAAGCCTGGAAGAAGTAATGAGTCTATATTTCACTATGTAAGAAAAGAGTTGATATTATTAAATAGTAAATAAAATAAAATAAATATGCATTAGGTTGTTTGAAACTGTGGATACAACAGAATTTAGGTAAGGATGGCACATGTGCTCAGAAGGTGGGTTCCAGGGCCCAAAATAGAGCAATAAAATGGGGGATATTGTTTATTTTGTCTCACTGTCTCCCAAGAATAAGTCTCTGGCAATCACAGTCAGCCTGTATTCAATTCTAAAAAACAAGGGCAATAAAAAGTTCTTTTCATTTCACAGTGTTTCCTGGGTGATGTGCAAGAAAAACCCTAAGCTGTGTGTGACAACGGTGGAAAATTCCAAGGAAAATTTCCCTTTGGGATCTAACCAGCTTGCCCCATCTCCCCTACTCTCCATCCAGTATCAATGAGATTTTCTCCATTTGCAAAGAGAGTATTAATAAATTTCAGAATAATGTGTCCAAGAGATGTTAAAGACAATTTGTACAAAGAAATAACATGTGTAAACCCCTATGCCTTTGTTTGTTGCCCCTCAAAAGGAATGTCTCCCTAATTTATTAAAGAAGGGTCTCTTTTCTTTATTTAAAGCTCTAATAAAACTGCCTGAGTAAAAGAGAACAGAATGCAGGAAAAACTATGAACAGCTATCATCCTAATGCCAAGTCCTTGACATTTTCATCCCCAACAAATTTTACCTATATAGGGACCAAGAGGATATCAATATCACCATCACTAAGAACAACACCAAAACCAACCCTCACCCCCCCCCATTACTACCACCGTCAGCTCGGGAGCTTCTTAGGTATGCTCAGTTATAGACTATGGACACTCTCGTAACCATCTGCCACAATTATGAGTCCTAAAATAGCATACATAGCTTTGAATCACTGACCACTCTGACAACTGAAACTTCCCATTCAGGCAGGAAATTGAAACGATGGGAATAAGATCTCAGTAATGTCTGAACAATTAATTTACTAGGGAATAAAGGGTAACTGAAACTTTTGCTCCTTCTCTGACTTTTAATGTCCTAGATGTCCATCCTGTTGAAATTAACAAAATCCAAGTACAGTATGACAGAAGGAGGAGAGTGGCACCTAATTTGGGCTGACAAAACACTAGTAAATGACACAGGCCTTCCATCCTCATTTACTTTGTTCCTAGTCGAAGTAGTCAATGACAGGGCTATTATTCTGATCAAGTCTCCAAATCCCCTGTTCTATCCCATATACTATGGTTATTCCATCTGTCTGGAAGATAAAGGATCCTTCTGATAAGAGACGCATAATATCATTAAATCAGATCCACGTTTCTGGAATATTTATCTTTAGTAGAATTATTACCACCCCCCCCCCCTTACTAAACTACCTGAAAAATGCACACAGGCTTCTACAATTCCTTTTTGAAAGACAAACACTTTCATCCACACTTTGTACAAGTGATTGAGTCAAGTATCATTAACCAATGTTTCAACTATTTGGGGATTTTTATGGTTACTGGGTTTTGTTTATGTTTTAGTTGGTTGGTGTGGGTATGGGACACAGAGAATGGGAGCATCCTGCAAGTTGAAGGAAGCTCAGTCACAATTACACACACCGGGGGCAGGGCACAAACCTGTTCTATCTATCTGAGGCACCTCTCCACTATCTAAAAAAATCATAATCAGTCTTCAAACCCTCATTCTAATGTCATTTCTCTACTAATCCAATCTTATAGAATAAAACCAAAACCGTCACAATGGACTCTCACACACCCAGCAGATTTACCTATGCTATATTTCCCCCAGTGATTTCACAGAATATAGTAAATATACTACGGTAGCACTAATCATATTATAATTAATTTACCCATCTGTTTCCCCAGCATACATTCAAGATCCTTGAAAGGCAGGAAAAATATTATGGATCATTTTCTCTCCAACATTTATCCCAGGGCCTGAGATAATGATTTTCAAATAAATGTGGAAATGAGGGCTCCTAAGAAAAATGGTGATTAATACAAATGACATACCATGAAAAATTGCATTTTTTGCAGGTGTGAGCCATCCTCACCTTCCAGCACACCTGAAAAAGGCTAAGGAGCTGCATGTCTACCGACATTACCTAAAATGACAGTAAAGGGTTTCTGCTTCCACCCCCCAAATTTTGGATATATTATAATATATGTATAGTAATGGATAGAAGCTGAAAGAATCCTAGAATATCTATAAAGGCGGTCCATTCAGGCAGGTGGTCAACTGTTGGTCGCTTTACACCACAATTAAACATTATCACTCAATTTCTGAAGAAATGATGGCTTGGAGAGTTGGAATAACAATGCCAAGGATCACATAGTCAATGAAGTGGTACTTCCAAGATGAGACCCCAAGGCTATGAAAAATGACAATATAGATGAGGTTATACGTGTTAAGCTAAATAACCCAGCAGGATGCATAAGATGAATGTGGCATTTTGAAGCAGAGAATGCAATGTATGCTAAGGTGCCGATAGGAATTTTCAGAATCTTGGAGTTAGTGTCCTGAGTCATTTGAGAATGAAAGTTTTTTGTTATTGTTATTAAGGGAAAAAGTATGCTAGCAAAAATAAAGTCTATATAAGTCCCCAAATTTGTATCTGATCTTCCTGAGAACCAAAGCAAGCAGGGAAATATGAAAAGTTGCTCAGTTTTCATGACCTAAAAAAAGAAATAACACCAGTTCGTCACTGGATAGAAATGTTTTACTAGCAGCAAATATGCAACTAAACTGTTGTCATGCTGGAACTTACATAGGAAGCACTAAGTTACATAATGGACATCATCAATAGTTCAAGTATGAGTTTTAAACGTGTGCCTACACGCACACACATCTTCAACAAAAGCACAAGACTGAGCACAGTAAGGAGACATTTTAAAAAACAAAACAATTAATATAATTCCAACATTTCACTCTGATGCAATTTATTAAAATAGGTTCCTGAGTTATTTTTTTTTTTTCTAATCCCCCAAATTCGAAGTTAAATGAAAAGCCCAGTAACCCAAACCACTAGTTTGGCAAGTAGGTATATTATAGCTAACCACAGACACACTAGATTGCAGGCAAGTGGGTTCTGAAAATGCTGAGATAATGTAAGTCACCAAATCAGAAGTACTACTTTAATATCACAAACCATCTACATCATTATCAGAGACCACAGAGTAACTGGGTAACTTATTGGAAAAGTGAAAATGGCTGAGTCAGGAATTTCCATTTGACAGAGCAAAAGATTGAGGGTGAGAGGAATAGTGAAAACATGGGTGGGGGGAGAGGGAGGGGTGGCAGGGCGGAAACAGGGCAGTATTGACTCATCCTGGTAGAACTGTCACATAAAGCTTTCCATAAGGAAGTATCTGACTCAAGTTACCATAAAGGATAAAAACCCCACAAACACAATCTCACAAGCTTTCTGGGTTTGCAGGCATCAGCTTTGTGGATTGGTACTCTGAAGCCAAAGTTTTCTGTGTTGGCAATAACAAAAAAAGTTGCTCTAGAAAAGTGACAACTCAGACTTTATCTATTTTCAGAAAAGGCAGATCTAGATACCAACGCAAATCCCTGAAACTGAGCTTCCTTTCTTCTCAAGAAGCATCCCTTAATCTCAAAATGAGCTCAACCTAGAGGTCACTTCATCTGAGTTCCCAACAAACTGGCGCTTGGGTTCTTTCTGTCCTTGCAGTCCTACCAAGTGACCACGAGTAAGACCCTTCAAAACCCCATATGATGTACATCCACAACATCCAATATTGGAACAGATGTTAGAAAAGATTGCCTTAAACTAGACCAAATTTGTATGTTCTATTGATTCATCATTATTATTCCATCCACCAGGGTCACAATTTGTTTTTCCCCACAATATAAATGGTAGCCATTACTCACATGTAGCAATTTCTTCAAATTAACTAAAATTAAAACTTGAATATTCAGTTCCTCAGTCTCACAAGCCACATTTTCAGGGCTAAATAGCCATATGGGGTTGATGCCTACCATTTTGGACAGTGTGGAATATAGAACATTTCCACCATCAGACAAGTTCTATTGGACAGCACTGCTCTAAACAATAATCACAGTGTGATAGATAGGTTACTGATAATTTAGACAACTAGACTACTCAGTAGCATTTAAAGCCATTTCAATCATTTGTGTATGTGTGTATGAGCACACACAGGCACACACACATAGTATTTTAGGCCAACAGATGTAACTTATTTTACCAGTATGGACAAGAAAGGGTTTTGAATATATTATTGGTTTTGTGTTAACCACTGATTTATCTTCACAATTCCTGTATGGTATTTCACCTGTTTCTTTTTCTTTAGTCCTAAAGCGATGGTAGTTTTGCTAACTTCACCAGAGTGAAAGAATCAAAAGTTGCTCTACAGCAACTGTGCACATATAGTCACAGAAACAAAGGAGCAAAGCTCCACTTAGAAAGGCAAGTGAACTGATTTTAAATACAGTTAAAGCAATTAAATTCTGGGAAATACACCTGCTACTGAATAAACCCACCAGATCGCTAATACTTACTTACCAAACACTTACTGAAGGACTCTGCATTCTGATTAGCCAATGTGTACCTGTGAATCTCAAATGACCTTGAAAATAAAACTGATCAAAAATGGAGATGATTCTCCTAAGTTTACTATCTTTGGTGAATTCCTTAAAGAACAATTGTATTTTACATGGGTGCTCCACTTCAGAACAATTCAGGAATATATGAATTTACAGCAGCTAAATAAATAATTACTTTTGATATCATAAAAGATTTAAAAGAAATAACTCCTGCTTTAAAATGATTCAGTTTACTTTTTAAATGGATTTATAAAATTTCATATTTGACCATAAAAAGACTAGCAAAATTACACTTAGAAAACGATGAAACTCTTTACACAGTGTTTTCTCCAATACACTACACAGAACACTGGTACTCAGTGAATACTCACTGCATAAGGATACTGTATGGTGTAACCAAGAGTACTCTCACTTTGATTACAGTCCTGGCTCTAACACTCACGAGATGAATAATCCTGAACAAAGTAATATAACTTACGTTTGCTCACCTGAAATGACAGAGTGATAACGACCACTGTTAAGGACTTGAGTACTGCAGGAAATGTATATATTTAAAAATACATATTCACAAATTATTTTGATGGAGATAGTCAGACTTTCTATGTAGAAAACAAAAGACCCTTGATAACCACAAACAGTCCTCAAAATACCCAAAATACTTAAATACCCTTAGATAAACAGTAGCAGACAGGATTTGTTTTTTTTTTTTCAAAGCCAATTTCCAGTAAGAATATCCAGACTGTAAGACTTTATTGCTTTTATTTTGATTGCACGTATCCCTAAAGAAACTCCGACCTTCTCTTGTTCCAATATTTGAATGGCACTTTTCCTGGCACTTAAACAAGCCCTCAGATGGTTTGGCAGCCCTCAAATGGTGTTGGTTTCTCTGTTTGCCTTAGCCTAGAAAGAAAAGCCACCCATCTCCTTAAACCCCTGTAGGATAAACCCAGTCATGCCCATTAAAACCCAAAAGATCACATCCAACCCAGCTTAAGTACAAGTTTACACCAAGGAAAGAAAACCATTTTGGTTTATTGGCTTCATATGACAAGAAGAGTTTCCTTAAGTACTAGCTACTGCACATTCTGTTTACCCTTGAGTCAGATATTTCCACTTTCAACTTCTCTTCTGCAAGTAGATACTTTAGCATTTTTTTCCTATTAGGATTAGTAAACACATTTCAATTTCAAGAAATCAAGAGTAATACTCAAAATTGCCCCCCAAAACTTTATTTCAAGTAGTGGTCATGGGATTAAGTAGACATGGTAAAAAGATTCTCTTAGAATCTTGCTCCCTTAAAGCAAATTGTACTACTCACACTTTCACTCTGGTAACCATCTGCCAGAAGTCTACAACATTTCAGTAATATTGGATTATATAAATCTAAAAGTATGAATAAAAAACAAATGGGTAAATCTTGAGATTTTTGGAATTCTACTCTGATATGCTGCCATATGCTCAATAATTGGTCATGTTTACCCACTAGAAATGTGTTTTTCTATAATATATCTTGAGATCATGGGTACTTTCTTAGAATCTAGGAGAATGCCTCCCCAGAAGTTGAGGAGATTTATCTTCCTAATTATAAGATAAGTAAGCTTACATTAAAATCAGATTTCCTAGAAATACAGTCTACACAGAAGAAGGAAGCAATCCACCAGTAAACTAGAAGAAGTCAGCCTATATTTCAAAGCACACATGGAGAACTCCTATGTTGACAGCAGGGAGTTGTGCAAGGAGTTTAAGAAGTGACTCTGTCAACCACTTTGGCTCTCTATGAAGTTCATCATACAGGTTATTTTGTTGTTGTTGTTTTATTTTTGTTATTATTTTAATCTTTTTTTAATGTTTATTTGTTTTTGAGAGAGACAGACAGAGACAGAGACAGAGCACGAGTGAGTGAGGGGCAGAGAGAGGGGGGGAGACACAGAATCCGAAGCAGGCTCCAGGCTCTGACCTGTCAGCACAGAGCCCAATATGGGGCTGGAACCCACGAACCATGAGATCATGACCTGAGCTGAGCCTGGCGCTTAACTGACTGAGCCACCCAGACGCCCCTATTTTTTTCTTTTTTTTTTGAGAAAAATTTCTATTCACTTCAGTGGTATTTAAGTTAGATGTGAACTTTGGATAGTCCTCTATTCCAAAGAAAGCTGGAAACTCAGCTGGTGGTGCAGGACGAAAGAAGCACAAACCAAAGCTTGGAGGCAAATTCCAATAAGGAGGAAGCTGAGATGTCTTCAATAATTACAAAAATAAACAGGGTATATGAAGTGATAACATTATCCGACTTTGAATTTGTCCTATTTAAAAAGTGTTTCAGAAAGAGAAAAAAACAAACGGGAGCTATATACATCAGGATTCAAATATTGTTTGCTTAACAGCTACAAGACTTTGGGCAAGTTATTTAATCTCTGAGCTTCAGGTTCCTCCCTGTAAAATGAGAATGGACTTCTTGAGAAATAAATTAGATAAGTGAAGGGTCAAGGAATACATCCGTCACTCAATAAAAGGAAATTCAAGAAGTGGAACCTATTATTATTGGCATCATCAGAATTAATGAATTATTACAATTAGTTATGTTCTACTAAGTATTTCATCTAGTCAGGTCCCCTAACTAAGCCACTGATTAACACAGATCTAGTCACTTGTCTAGTACAGAATCCATAACAGAATATGCAAACACTACTTCCTCTTCTTCTACCAAAGAATTAAAATGTAATCAACAGTTACTACATTTCTTTTTTGTTAACAGTTACTACATTTCTATAGCTCTTTCTAACCTCTTATGTCCAACTGAGGGAGAATATGTTTCCTATACATATTGTGGACCTAAGTTAAAGGAAAATCAGTATGTCTAAAATGTTTAATAAGCTCCATCACTTCAAACTTTTCTTTTCAACTGAATGTCCAGAGTTAGAAAGCAAAGTAGAATTATATGAGAAAGTCATGTAATTACAGTTTAATCAACATCAAGAATGATAGGAGGGTAGACCACTGAATAGAAGTATAGCCAGTCAAAATATAAACACCTTCACACGTAGATTAAAAACAGTGAATGCCTAAAACTAGACGGATTTTCCTAATTTCTATTCTTTGAGTTGCTCTAGTGAAAGCTTTCTGCCAAATCCACATGCCATTTTGGTATCTTTCCTATAAGAAATGTGGATATTTCTTGCCCAATTTATAGAAATATGGCTTTACTGTAGCATATAAGGAACACACAAATTAAAGTACAAAGAGCTCTGTTCTTAATTCCAGATACCTGTCAGAATTTTAGTTCTGGTTCTGTCACCCACTCACCAAGTGACCTCTGACAAGTCACTTCCCAAATCAGAACCTCAATGTCCTGACCTGTAAGGAAACAGTACAAATTATCTCTAAGAATTCATCCAACTTAAGACATAGGGTTGCATAAAATATAGTTGATTCAGGGTAACTCATATACATTTGTATCTTGGACACCAACACATCATCTAAAATGTGAAAATCACAGCCTGTAAAAAAGACTACCCTATAGGATGACTGTTGTGTTCGCTCCTGCACCAAATACTGCTTTCTTCAACGTTGTTGATTGTTTAACTATTTCTACCATACAAAATGGCAAACATCTGCTTTTATTCATCTGTGTAGTAGCTTCAACCACCAATAAATCTTAAAATAACCTTCCACTCAATCTGGTGCCTTATAAAAAAAAAAAAGTAGTCTTTTCCTGTTTTAACTAGCAGTTCTCTCAGAGCCTTTAGTATCAGGGTAAAATGAGACCATGTTATCAGTCACTTACTGTCCAATGAATACAAATGTGAACTGTGTCATTTACTAAAAGGCTTAAGTGAGGCCAGATAACAACAGTACAGCCTGGAAAAGTGAGCACACTCCATATTCAGAAGGCTTCTTAAAGATCACCAAATGTTTCAGGGGCACCTGGGTGGCTCAGTCGGTTAAGCATCCAACTTCGGCTCAGGTCATGAACTCACAGATTGTGAGTTTGAGCCCCACATTGGGCTCTGTATAACAGCTCAATGCCTGGGGCCTGCTTTGGATCCTGTGTCTCCTTCCCTCTCTGTTGCTCTCCCACTTGCTCTCTCTCTCTCTCTCTTTCAAAAATAAATCAAGATTAAATTTTTTTTTTTAAAAATCACCAAATGTTAAGTTCAACTAGAATGTGTTCCTAAATGCCTTGGATTTCTCTCAGCAATGCTACTGAAACTAGCTTCAGGACCTTCTACATGCAATTACCCTGCAGAGAACTGAAAGAAAATCAGGGACAGCCTGCACCTGTGAACAGGAAAACAAGTTATCCAAATCCTTTCTATTCTAGAGGATTCACTTGCCTCACTGGGTTTTTAAGAAGTCAAAATTATTTGGGCGATTTTTTAAACATTTGAAAAAATGGCTGCCTACAAGTATAAATTTATTTTTTGCAGCACTGCCTATTTTTAAAGCAGTGTTAACTCCTATGTGATATGAAACTGAAAGAGACTAAACAGTGTGCCCTAAGTTAGAAAACAATTCCAAAATAAGTACAATAGAGTATATCCATGCCCAAAGCAGAACACTCTTGAGTTGACTCTTGCTCATGCTTTTCCACCCTCTTTTGATCATAAACCATTTCAAGTTTGCAATCTGTACATCCATCTTAGTCTCCAACTCAAAACTTTCAGATTCTTCACAATTATCTCCCCTTATAATCAAGAACTTTAAAAATACATTCTATGTTTGCTCTGTTTAGGTAAAGCTTCATAAGACCCTTGCTCCCTTTATATCAAAATAAATCTAGAGAGAAAATAGTAAACATAAAAATTCTGAACAGAACCCAACACTTCTAGTAACAGTGACAAAATGACACTATATAACATTCCTGGAAAATGTGCACACATTAGCATAGTCTTACATAACTAAAATTAATTCATAAATAGGTAAGATCACTGCCTCCAAAGGAGACTATTGTATGTTCAGGCCTTGACTTAACCTTAACACCAATCAACCTACAAAAATTTGAGAAATGGGGGAAAAAAATCATACAGCAAAAAGTAAAACTGACTTATTCCTAGTCCTCTATTCCTACCTCAGTGAATGAATGCAAATAATCATAGCTCTTACTCTAGTGTCATTAGTCAGGTTAGTTAACTCAGGTCAGTTTGCCCCCTGGGCACAAGCTGTCAGATAGTCTGACAAGTTTTCTGGAGTATCTCCTATGTGTAACGATCTCCCCAAAATACTGAGATCAGCCAGCCACCAGTCTTTTTCTGAGAGAAAATGAGTAAATTAACACAAAGAATGAATCATTTTGCTTAAGGAAATAAGTAGTTCAAAGTGGGTTGGAGAAATCACAGAAATGAAGTAGGGTAGACTCAAGAGAGAATGAGTACTTGACCTAGGCCTGGTGGGGGTGGGGGGTGTAAAAACCACACTATATTTGGATAGCGTAGAAGGAAACTCTAGGCAGAGGGATAAGGACTCACAGGAACAACGGTCTGGAAGAAGGTTAAAAGTAAAAGTATTACAGGACAACTTGAACAATAATATTATCAAGAGCTTGAATGTATACCACCGCATTTCACAGAATGTTTTCATATCCATTTCTTCAGTTAACCGTAATCACAAACCCAGTAAATATTTTCTCCAAAAAACAGATAAGGCAACTAAAACTTAGAGACACAATGTTATCTCTGAGTCCTTACACCTAATGGGTGGTAAACAGGAGATGTGAAACCAGGTCTTACAAGTCTAGGTTCAAGGTATTTTCCTTTAGAAAGAAGACAGTCCGATTAAGATTAAATTAAATTGTATACTACAAGTCTGATTTCAATTGGGATGAATTACTTAATGTATCAGTAAACTAGATCAAATACTACAAAATAATTCTAGGAGGAGCTCAACTACTAAAAAGATGCATAGCAGAAGTATATAGAGTAAAAATGTCACCTTGCCCACTCCATTTAAAAGAAAGAAGAAAATGATAAGTATATTACATATTGCCAAGTAAAAAGGAATCAAATGTCTGTATTTCTTACCTCCTCTGAATTGGCACAAATCTTTCCAATATCTGTTCCACATTTTGGGAGGAATATACAGACAGAACCCATAAACAGGGAACAGAAAGAAAACTAAATAAAAATAAAATTTCAATAAACCCAAATATGAACAGCTAAATGACACCCTCATGATTTCTATTCTATAATCTATAGAGCTGATTTCATGTTTTACTTAGTAATCAATTAGAAAACAGAAAACAAATTAAGAGTAACACAGTCTATGACAGACAGGTACCCTTCAGGTTTTAAGTGCCAATGAAAACTTCACACACTCAGAAGAGGTCTTGTGACAAGGACCTCACTCAGTAATCACATCCAACTGCTCAGGGCATTTCAGCAATGTCTCCTTTAGTTATGTGATCACCAGTATATATCTATTCCGTAAAATTAACAGAATTGCACTTTTTAATCACAAAGTATCTGGGTTAGGCCTACAAATTATTTGGCTATCCTGTCTTTAAGTTTAGTAATTATCCTAGTTTGGGGAGCTCGAGAAACCACTGAAACCATGTTCCGGAACTTCAGGGGTGTCCACAGTAAAAGCATGGTAAACTGGCATCTATCCGTAGCTCCCTAACCATTTTCTAAACCTCTAGTTTCTCCCCTCCAACATACACATAGCTAAAATGACCTTGGAAGATAAGCTCTATGAGGCTTTAATCGGGTAACTATAAAAATTTTAGAAAAGAAGAAATGCTCTGCGGGTACACTAAAGCCCAATCTGAAATAATAACGTGGGACCATGGAAACCTGAGAAAACAATAGAAGCAATCATGTCAAGTTAGAATCCAGCAATCAAAGATAGGAAAATGGAACTTTTGTAGGCAAAACCAGAAAGTGATCTGTAAATACAAACACCGAGAATGAACAATTCTTTTCAAATGGCTGTTGGCCCAAATGTTAGAGCAAACTCAGTAAGTGCAGATGCGGGGGACAAAGACCTTAATCAAGTCTCTTTCTTCTCTTTATCTACTTCAGGTCTCCCATCTAGACAATAAGGACTTTTTGACAGTATTTGCCAATCCTAGCATTCTATATTGTAAAGACGTAAAGAAAAACAACTAACATTTTAAAGCATTTGATGTAAAGGTGCTACTCAAATGCTGGCAAATGTTATAAAGTAAATCATGGACTTCTCTATATAGCCCAGTTTAAAAAAAAAAAAAAAGTCATTGATGGGGAGGCAGTGAGGAGGGAAAGACAGACACCCTTATAAACCACTCACACTTTTACTATATACAGTTAAAAGTCCTGGAGTAAAGTTAATGGAAAGTGACTCAGCCTTTATGACTCATTAGAAAAATGAAAGCCAAAAAAGTCCAGTGGAGACTCCCCTAGTATTTGGTAACTGAGAAGCAGTATCGAGACTAGAAATGTTCATCACACATTAAGCCTTCAAAGCTTAGTGGTAAATCAACCTAGGTACTTCTGATACAAGTTTCTAAGAAGACAAAGTAACACTTCCTTCATGCAAATGTCAGTTAACACATTTTGAAGAAAGCCAGTAT
This sequence comes from Puma concolor, assembly GCF_028749965.1. Lineage (NCBI taxonomy): Eukaryota > Metazoa > Chordata > Mammalia > Carnivora > Felidae > Puma > Puma concolor. The sequence continues at coordinate 82,659,416 of NC_141675.1, read as the reverse complement.
AAGTAAAAAGCTAAAAATCATAAGCCAACTTTTTTAAAAAGTTCAATCTGTTTACTCATGCCCTCTACTCATGAAAGCTCACAGATCCTTCTTCAGAGCTGGAATATGACATACTCTTATTTTACATAAGGCATCTATCTATACAATCAATTTTGAAATACCCAGAAGTATATATGGAGTGTAAATTTTTTCTTCCTAAAAGAATAAAGAAAAAATCAGGATATAAGTCTAAGTTTTTAAAAGTCACTACAAATATAAAATACACTATCCTAAGAGTTCCATCAGCCACAGTCCCCAACAGCACCAACATAGTAAAGTTATAATTGATGCTCATGGTGATAACTGAAGTATCAAGAAAAGGTTAAATAAGGAAGTTTTTTAAATTTTCATCAAAAACCGTTCAAAAGAAACCACTATTTTTTCCTATACAGTACCTGATAGTAAAAATTTTAAGCTTTGCTGTTAATATGGTCTCTGCCACGATTACTCATCTCACCTTTAAAGTGTGAAAGCAGCCACAGACAATATGTAAACAATGAATACGGCTTTGTTCCAACAAAACTTTACCTATAGGAACTGAAATATGAACTTCATATCATTTTCATATTTCACCAATCTTTGTTCCTCTTTTTTTTTCAATTGTTAAAAAATATAAAACCTATCCTCAGCTTACCTATTGTATGAAATCAAGTGGTGGGTAGGCTGGATTGGCCCATGGGCCACAGTGTGCAGATCCCTACCTTAGAGGAACAAATTTCAATTACTAGAGGGGGGAAAAGATGATGCTCATTCTTGAACACTGACAGAGAAATGTGCTGCCAATACAAAAATGTGAGAGGTTGGAGCAGGGAGGATTCCTTCACTAGGGTGGCCAGAGAATTCTCAGTATATTACAAATGTCCATTATGTAAGTCCAAGAGTATAATATAATCTGGGTATAAGAACTACAGATTCCTGGAACTGTCTCCAAGAAACTCAGTTGATATCTAGGAGGACCAGGAATGTGTTTATGGTAAAACTCCCAACATGAACATCTTATGTTGCACCAATGTTTAAAAACCATCGACATTTGCAAAATATCTGACATTAAGACATGAAGCTACAATATATAAAGAATTCTCAAAATTCAATACAAGAAAACAGTCTGATTTTTTCTAAAGGGGCAAAAGCTTAGAACATATACTTCAACAAACATGTAAGAATAGCAAATAAGACTAAAGAGACTTAACATTATTAGTCATTAAAGAAATGCAAACTAAAAACCACATGTGGTATTATACAGTTATTAAAATAGCTAAAAGTTAAAAAAAAAAAAAAAAAAAAAAAAAAAAAGACCCTGACAATACAAACTGTGGGGAAAGGTGCAGAGTTACTGGAGCTCACATTCACTGCTGGTGGGAATGCAAAATGGTACAGCCACTTCGAAGAACAGTTTGGCAGTTTCTTATAAAACTAAACATACACTCACCATATGACCCAGCAATCCCATCATAGGTGCTTTCCCAAAGAAATCCTTTATGCAAATATTTATGGTGTCTTTATTTATAACCACCAAAAGTGGTTAACAACTCAAATGTTCAACAAGTCAATGGATAAGCATGCGGTGGTACAGCCAAACACTGGAACTCAGCAATAAAAAGAAACAGAATTACTAATACATACAATACGGTATCAGATATATTATGCCAAGTGAAAGAAGCCAAACTCAAAAGACTACTTATTGTATGATCTAAATTATACAATATTTTTGAAAAGGCAAAACAATAGTGGCAGAAAATAAATCAATGGCTAGTGGGAGACAGGTAAAAGGGTAGAGAAGTTTCGGGGTTATGTAACTGTTCTGATCTTAATTGTTCCAATAATTGTAAGACCATATTTGTCAAAACTCAGAACTGTAAATTAAGGATGAATTTTTACTGTATATAAATTAGACCTCAATGAATTTGACTAAAAAGAAAAAAATACTGATATATAAATAACAGATTACACCTAGTTCTGGTTTATAAGAAACTTTTCACTGTTTTTATATCAGTGTATGGTTACCAACTACCATACGTATACATACATACATGAATGTATGTGGGGGTTTTTTGTAAATGAAATAATAGGAAAATAAATGGTTGTTTTTGTGTGTGTGCATTTGTCCTTTTTTCTTTTTATTCTTAAGTTTACTTATTTATTTTGAGAGAGAGAGAGAGTGCAAGCAGGGGAGGGACAGAGAGGGAGAGAGAATTCCAAGCAGGCGCCACACCGTTAGTGCAGAGCCTGATGAGGGACTCAAACTCACAAACCGTGAGCTCATGACCTGAGCAGAAATCAAGAGTCAGACACTTAACCGACTGAGCCACCCAGGCACCCATCTGTCATGTCTTCTAAACATAATATCTGGGAACCCTTATGCACTGGTTTCTAAATTCAAACATCTGGGAATAAATGGTGTAACTAATCCCCCAAGGTCCTCCTGAATATAAAAACCAATTATCCTTTGTAGGTCTTATGCAAGATCTAGGGTATCCTAATTTTACATTTTGAAGCACAGGACACCTTTAACTCGGTCATCAGTTAAAAATATTAATTCAATTGACCGTCCACTAGCTACTTCTGAAACTGCAAATACAGCTGTGACAGGTTTGTTTTTCCCCCCAAAGGTCACAGTGGTTCATTTTAGAAATATGCTCCCGTACTTAGAAAACTGGGATTTCAAACAGAGGTTAATAAGGTTTTGTGGTATCTATAAATGCTTTCTTTATGAACACAATATCACATAGCTTTTTGTCACAGAGGAAAATTCATTTATCTCAATAAAAACTCCTGAACCCCTGACCAGGACTGTGGAAACAACGTGGGCTATGGCTTTCTTTGAGTTTATTTCCCTAATAAGTTTAAAGTGTCCAAGCCTCTCAATGTTATAGCCCTGTTGGGCTGATGATAGCAGAGAAGACATGCAATTTTTTGATAGAATATTGAGGCAGGACTGTGACCTCCTACAGTTCCCTCAGTAATTCATTTAACAAATAAAAAATAAAACCAAAAAAAAAAAGTTTTAATTAAAAAAATAAAGCCTATGTTAACTCATTAACATTCATATCAAACATTATCCCTAAAATAATTTCAAAACATCTCTGAAATTTTTGTCATTGTTTTCATTCTGTTTTAAATATAATATAGTGTTAAGGAACACATTAGAAAATAATCTTATGTATCTACAGAATAAAAGAAAAAGATGACAATGGGGAGGGGAAAACAAAGAGAAAGTCAGGGAGAAAATGGGAGAGGAAGGAGAGGGTGGGAAAGGAGAAAATATTCAGTTTTAAATGTTTCAAATTCTAGTCCCCAGTGTGCCAATTCCTACCTAACCTCAGCACTTTGGTACAATTCACTTCCCTGTCCTGGCCCTCAGATTTTCATGTGGAAAATGAGAAGGCTGGCTTAGATCAGTGGTTTTTAATGCTTTCTACTCTGAGATCCTTTGATTAAATATCAATTAACTTTACAGTGTCACACATGGAAGAAGTTGTCCTTTAAGAATCGATACTTTAAAAAAAAAAAAGTTAGTGTTTAAAAACTGCTTATGAAAAACTCTTTATTTTACAAATGACAGCTATATCCATTTAAAAAAAAATCATTCATTTAAGAAAGGATTGCATTTTTGCATACACCAACTAACTGGAAGATTCTTTTTTTCCCTTTATGTGAGAGGCATTTTGGGTGCAATATGCATTTAGAGGGTTCTTTACAACAACACCTAAACTCTACACAACTGCTTGTTCACCACAGTGAAGACCACGTGCATCACTACAGGGCATGTTTTATTGTGAAACTACCCTTGCACAATAGGTAGTACATAGTAGATAAACATTTTTTTTTAAATATGTGTCAAAGATTCTTTCCAGCTTACAAATTGTGAAATGTTGCTTTGCACTTAAGGAAAAAATTAAAACTATTACTCAAATAAAAATCAAACCCACAAAAGAGCATTTGTTAAAGGTGTTTTCACTGAAATTTTATTCTTAATAATGATTATCTCCAAGGATAGAAGAGCACAGAATTCCTTTTTTCTTTTTCTTTTTTTTCTTTTTAGGTTATACATATCTTTGGGGGATGAATTCTACTTTTAAGATGCACCTATGAAAAAATAAACATTACAAAAATAAAGATTAGGGGTACCTGGGTGGCTCAGTAGATTAAGTGTTCAACTCCTGATTTCACCTTAGGTCATGGTCTCGTAATTGGTGAGTTCAAGCCCCTCATTGGGCTCTGTGCTGACAGCAAAGAGCCTTTGGATTGTGTATGTCCCTCTCTCTCTGCCCCTCCCCCACTCACGCTCTGTCTCTCAAAAATGAATAAATGTTAAAAAAAATTAAAGGGGCGCCTGGGTGGCGCAGTCGGTTGGGCGTCCGACTTCAGCCAGGTCACGATCTCGCGGTCCGTGAGTTCGAGCCCCGCGTCAGGCTCTGGGCTGATGGCTCGGAGCCTGGAGCCTGTTTCCGATTCTGCGTCTCCCTCTCTCTCTGCCCCTCCCCCGTTCATGCTCTGTCTCTCTCTGTCCCAAAAATAAAAAAAAAAAAAAAAAAAAAAAACGTTGAAAAAAAAAAAAAATTAAAAAAAGAAAAAAGATTAAAAAGTTTTATAAATTTAATTCTGGCATTGTAATCTGTGATCCTCGTTGTTAAAAGGCATGATCCCTGCCTGCCCTTTCAGTGCTTATACTATGGGAAGGAATATGAAAGAATTACTATGCCAGAGATATGACTCCTGAACCAACAGGGAGCATTTAATAATACATGCACTCATTCACTCACATATGCAAATATGTGCTGCATATTTGCTGGCTATGCCAAAGACCGGAAGCCAAAAAAGGGAAAAAAAAGATAAATACCACACAAACCTCCCAACTCAAGGAGATCCAGCCATTGTCTCATTTAAAAAACAGTAACAAAAAAATGTGCTGTAGCATTTTGAAGAAAAGAGAAAATCAGTTTGCCCTGAAGCCATATGCTGTACATCTCACAGACACTGCCTTCACGTTATTGCCTAGTGTGCATGTGATATGCTTTAGATCCCGGAGAAAATTTGGCTAACTTATTGCACCAGACCTAATTTTGTATTTTTCCCCTTAAAACTCTGGATTTGTGCCATTTATCTAATTCACCTCATTATGCCACCGGGATGTCCTGGACCTAAAATGAATCAGTGCTTTCCAGACATATTTCTGAAAATGTATTAAATTTTATCTTTCACAAAAGAAGATTTTTCTCTCAGAATAGGCAGCTACCTTACTCCAAGGAGTAATTCGCTAGGTGCACTATTTCAGATGTGCACGCACACACAGTTAACCAACTTTGGAGATGGTACAACTTTCCGTTTCCATCTGAAGACTAGTACAAACACATAACACATAATACATTTCTTACTGCTGTAAGAGAAGAAAAAAGAAGGTTGGCACTGGGAATTGATGGGAAGTTGGTGTATAGTGCTAAATGGCTAAAAATGGGAAAACTCTAAAGGCTATAAAATTACAAAGGAGTTGGTAAAAGTTTAAAAGGGACTAGAAATGGTTTTGAATATTAGCTCTTAAACCAACACTTTATGTGTCAAAAGTTTGTTAGATAGGAGAAAGGACAAGATTATGATGGTAAATGAGCAACTCCAATTAAGTAGTGGTATGGAAAACTAACTGGAGAGAGCAAAAAGAAAGTGAGGGGTCTGGACTGTTGTTTCAGAAAGAAAATTCAGCAAAGAAGCTAAAATTGACCAAAAATCAAAGTTTGTCAACTGATGAACAACTTTCCTTTTCAGAAAAACAAACTCCCAGCTGTGATCTAAACTAAGAGACTTACAGAATACTGTTGGAACCTGACTAAACCTATGTCTAATATCCACAAATTGCATGATGTATTTGAGTTACACATCTGATTTAAAAAATAATGGCTGGGAATTATTTCCAAATATAGTTGGGTAGAAGTTCAAATATTTCAGAAGAAATAAAGGACTATTCCTAAACACTGGCAACAGTATTTCCATTACAAAAAAGTGTACATATGTTACAAATATGCTTTTAAACCAGAAATAATGTGTGTTGACATTTAGCTAGACTTTCCCCTACATATGAACTCAAATGTGTCCCTTTGTCCCTATTTTAAGAGATTCCCAAGGTAAAAACACTGCTGTAGTCTTGTTTTTTTATTTTTTTTAAAGGTCTGTCCAATGATGGATATCTTTAGCAAGCATTGGATTTTAACCTAGAAAAGAAAAAATTTTAATATTAAAATATTCCCTGATGTCAGCTGTTACCCATGACCTCTGTTGAGATGTTCAGGACAAAGGTCACAGGGTTCCCCAACCCCTCCAAAAGAAAAGGCAGTGGGAAGCAACAGGCACCCACGACATTGGAAATCAACTCCATGACCCAAATTGTAATTGCATATAAACCTACCAGAATTTAGAATGAGAAGTGGAAGAGACAGGTTTTTAAAAACAAAGGTTAAAAACCTATGCCACAGTATTAAACAATTTACCACTAAATTTACTTTTCAAACTGAGTTGGAAGTTTCAGTACTAAGAACAATCTCAATGTGTATGTTTTACCAAAACATGGGCACCAGCTTTATTCTCTTTAAATTAGGGTTCAAAGACATTGTTAAGGAGTTATTAGGCTATAATGAAGAGTTACATTAGAGAAAGATATACTTTATTATATTTGAATACTTCCCAGAGCAAAAAGTACAGCACTATTTAGGACGTTCCTAGCCTAATACATCATTTCCTTTGAGAATCTTGGAACCAGAAAAGTCAGATGCTTACAAAGACAATGATCTTCTCAACAATTTCTAACCACCTTCAAAATCAATCAATATTTAATTCTAACTTAATCAAAGAGCCACACCAAATTTCTTTACCACTTTCCCATGAAATGTAAACTGGATTGCCAAACACCACACTATGCAAAATGAAAGTCAATTCAAATGTGTTAAAATTCCAGGGGGTAGGAATGGAAACATCTTGCCTTTTTAGATGGAAAGTGTTTGTTGAACCCCCTGAGAAAGAATGTATTAAAATAAATCATTCATGTCTTGGTTAGAAACCAGAAGACCTAAGAGTCATACAAATGCATATACAGAAAGTGAGTTTCAAGTTTGTCCCAGGTCATCAACATACACAAGGGGCTGGGTAAAATCACAGCACAGTAGGATTAACACTTTACATGGAGTTGTGTTTGAACTCCAATGCTCACTCTACTCATCACCCACCCCAAGGAAGCACTATACACTACACAGGGTCACTTTTTCTTTAGAAACATCCAACACACGGACATATATACACATACACACCCACAAAACTCATACTCAAAAGAATAAAGACAACCAGACAATCTCAGAGACTAGGACTTTCAAAGTATAGCTCTGCCTTTCCTATCACTCAGGCACCAGTCAGGACAGTGCAGTGAAAATTACATTTACATGTGAATGCCTAAATCTTTACCAAAGCTTTGCAGGAAACTGAAAGGTTGAAAAATCTCCAGCCTAAACTCTAATACCCTTCAGGAACAATAGGACAGGCTAGGCCTCATTAAAAATTCTTTATAAAACCAGCGACTCTCTTTGTGTTTGGAACTCTCCGGGAAAGAAAGCAGTCAAGCTTACTTGGTGGGCCTGGGCAATCACAAGACCATCAGAGTCAAATCAAGTTGTCAATGAAACATGCAGTTCCAAGAAAACAAAAATTCTTATTTTCAATTCCACATTCCCAAGACACCACAAGTCACAATGCTCAGATGAGATGACATTCACAACAAAGATAACCTTTGCAAGCTCAGATATCACTCTGGGATTTCCACGCTTCCTAGGGCCAAAGAATAGCCAAAGATAACTAAAGGTTAAGGTGATCCAGCACCCAAAATTTCAACAAAAAATGCTAGATCTTGGAGCAGCCGATCAAGAGCAGGGAAGGGAAGTCAAAGGGCTACCTACTGCTAACCAAACCAGTCCAGTACTAATCAGCCATAATTTTTCAGGGCATCAGTATAAAGAGCCTTTAAAAATCAAGGTCACCAGTTGGTCCCCTATTCCTCCTCGTCCCCTGCTTTTTGTAAGAAAATGCTTATAGGACCTTCCGATCCGTCCGCCCGCGCAGGGCAGTGCCAAGACTAAACTTTCAAACCTTGAGGGAGGTGGGAAAGTCAGCCAGCCAGACGCTGGACTAGAAAAAGTGGAGAGAGAGAAGGAGGGAAAGACTCAAGTTTCAAAACAAAGGCTCCACAAGGAACTGAATGTCAACCCCTCCCCACTTCCTAGCCTTCACGCCAGCTAGGCTGGGCCTTGATTTTTAAGGACACAAATAAGTCAGATTTACCCAGCTCTTGAGCGTTCACCAATTTGCACAACCACTTGCTGAGGGTGGTGCTATCCTCTTTCCCCCCGTCTCGCAGAGGAGAAAGAGGGCTCAGAACGTAAGGACTTGCCCAAGGTACCACAGTAGAGCCTGAACTCAATTCTGTCCCCGTCCAGGACACCAGGGCCAGGGCACCGCGGTGGGAGGAGGGACGAGGGCCGCGGGGACCGAAAGGACGACGTCCCCGCCGGGAGAGAGCGGGGCTGGGAGAGGGGAGGGGCCCCACGCGACTCGCACCCCGGCCCCTACCTTCCTTGACTCCCGGCAGCTTGGACTGGTCGATGCCAACTTCAGCCATGTTGGGCCGGGGTCCCGGCCGCCCCTCGCCGCCCGCTTCCCCGCCGCCGCCGCCGCCGGCCCCGAGCGCGGCCCCGCGCGCAGCAGCAGCGCCCGACGCGGCGCAAAGTCCGGCCGGCAGCGCGCGCCGACCTGGGGGAGGAGGGGCCGCCTCGGAAGGGCTGGCGACAAAGGCGGCGGGAGACCGGTCCCGGCGGCCCAGCTGCCCCGCCGCAGCCACCTGCTCCCGCGCCCCCGGCCCCGATCAATACCAAATATCCGGAGCCCGGAAATGGACCCGGGCCGTCCAGTACGGAGGGAGAGAGGAGACAGAAAGGCGGGCGGGCCTGGGTGGGGAGGGGGTGGGGGAGGGGGAGCTGCAGGTCTGTAACCGCAACTGCTAGTGGCTGGCGAGCGAAGATAGGCGCCCGCGGCCGCCTCCCTGCTGTCTCCTTTGTGCCTTGTGACGCCCCCGAGGCTGGGGCCCCCGCTGTGCCCCCGCCCCCGGGGCCCTGCCTCCCTCCCCACGGAGGGTCGCGTCTGTCGGTGGGGCCTTTGTGTCCTTCTGAAGGCCTCAACAAAAAGGCCACATGGGTCACCCAGAACGTAATCGGTATTGTCACCGGCTTATACAGCATTCTGTGCTCTGGTTCCTGGGCTGAGATTTCCTGTTGCCTGGCTCTGTCTCAGGCATGCTTTGCCTCCGAATTAGAGGAAAAATAACATACGGAGACGGAAAACCTCTAATACAACCTACAGAACTAGACGACAGCTGATATCTAGGCCAGTTTAGAAACGAGGGCGTTCACAACCAGCTGGGGGAACTGAGTCATCCATTCATCAAAAACGCATGAATGTCTACCAAATGTGATGTTAGGTACTGGGGGTGATGAAGTGTGTTTCAAACATTATCTCTCTTATGGCATGTCACATATTGTACTATAATTGTGACATTTTTATCTCCCAAAAATAGAAATCTGTATCTCCTGGCAACAGAATTCTCCCTCCCTTTGGGAAACCCTCCTCCGCAGTGGGCTCCTCTCCTGAGCTTGTGCAATCATAGAACCTCTCTACCACCACCACCCTTCCCACCCCACCCACCCACACACGTTCTTCTAAGGATGGGTGTGTGACGAATACAGGTCAAGAATACTTGCCTGGGATTATTGCCTGAAGAGGGACAGGTACTTTCCGTTTCCTATGGGGAAGCCTTGCCCTCACTAATAAACAATGAAACCAAACTGTAGACTGAGCAAAGATAAAAGAGAGATAAAAAGAGCTTGTTCTGATAACTACAATAGCAAACCAGGTCCCTGGAGTAGCTGGGGTTCAGGCAGTTCCTGGATTCTGGGATCTACTTCCAGCATCCTCTCAAATTTAAGCTAGTAACTTTACTCTCTTCAGCTTGTAAAAATTGACTTCCTGTCATTCATAACTCAAAGAGTCCCAGTATTACAGGCCATATGGAGGTTTTATTTGGAATCGACATTTAAAAAATAGGCAGATTTAGGCTAGCAAAAATTTAGAAGACTTTTTAGGTCAGAGGGTGGGAAACTATGGCTTACAAGCGAATTCCAGCCCACTGGATTTTAATGACTGCATTTTAGATCCGTAAATGATTGTATTTTAAGTCGTTACATAAATACAATGTAATACTTTAAATTTTGCCCCTTAGGTCTCAAAGTCTAAAATATTTACTATTATTGGACCCTTTCCAGAAAACGTTTGCTGATCAGGGTACTAGGCAGAAAGAACATTTAGTAAGTTAAATGTTTGAATAGGAAGGAGATAATATTAGAAAGTTACTTTTATGGTGATTTTTAAGTTCCCTGCCATCTACTGACTTTTTTTAATTCTTGTGGTCATAGAAAATATTTATAGTAGTTATTTTTGGTTTCCCTCTCCAAATCCATTGTCTCTATGCTCTGCCCTGGGAGCTGACATTTTTGAATACATTACCAGGACCTCCTTGCCTTGTGCTTCCTGTTGAGTTGGACCAATGGGAGAAGCACTGGCAGAAGATCAAAAGAAGGGAAGAGAAAAATACCAGCGTATGAATTACACACCCCTCCCCCTTGTACTAGGCCAAAGTTTTGGCCATACCCTGGCCTTCTGTCTACAATGCCTGTCTCAAAGCCTCTTTTCCATGGCTCCAGCTCTCATGGGTCTCTAATAATACCATTTTCTTCAACTGCCTAGGGTTGTAAAGGCTTCCCATATTAGTAGTCCTCTTAACCATACCCACAACTCTGTCATAGTCCCTTCATTATATTCTTTTCAGTTAAACCATTTTGAGTGGGGCTTCTGCTTTCTGCCTAAACTCCATATAATATGGTAAGATATGCCAAAGTGTCACTGCTTTGTTTTCCTTGAAAACATCCATATTTCTGCCATAGAGAAAAACATATACATATATACAAAGTCATGCCTATTGTTTAGGAAATCAGCTGCCTGATTTTTCAACAAAGAAATGGACCAGAAACCCCTTTTAGGTGCTGGACCGGATGACCTTGCAAATCCCCCAAGAGTTAGGCTATCCTTCCCAGCTCCACCCTTATTCTGTATCTACCCCCAACCTGAGCAGTTAGAGCTCAGGGTTACAGGATCAGCACCTTCCAACACAGGACTGAAATGTCTAAATATCTTTTAACTATTTAAAAGGAAATGAATGTATAGTGAGTTTGTGTAGCTAGTTGATGTATTTTAATGTCCTGAAATGTCAATTTTGCAGTAAAAGGAACCAAAAGATAGGCTTCCCAGAGGAGGTACAAATCCCTGATTTTAAGAATATCTCAAACAAGCAATTCAGGGCTGAATTGCAACTCAAATGCTGCAAGGAGAAATAAGGATTTACTTATAAGATAGTATCAAACCACAAATTGAGTAGATTGTTGTAAATGGAGAGTTATATGATACATTTTCTATGTGAAGAGCATTGACTTGGGAATAACAGAACAGGTGGATTGGACTGGGGAGAGTTTGGTCGTGTCAGAAAACTAAAACATTCAAAAGACAACCTCAAGTGGTACTAGTTGGTGAACTTTACGAGAGCAGGGGTTTTTCACCTGTTTTATTCACTACTTTCCCTAATGCCTAGAATAGTGCCTGGAACATAAGAGGCACTCGATAGATATATGTTAAATAAATAATGAATATAGTTATCCAATTGTATTGTCAATAAGAATCCTAAGTTAAAGGAAGGCTAAAGGAAGGGTGCCTGGGTGGCTCAGTTATATGTCCAACTCTTGATTTCGGCTCAGGTCGTGATCTCACGGTTCCTGGGTTCAAGCCCCATGTCCGGCTCTGCGCTGACAGTGCAGAGCCTATTTGGGATTCTCTCTCTCTCTCTCTGCCCCTCCCTCGCTCACACACACTCTCTCTCTCTCAAAATAAATAACAATTTTTTTTAAAAGATGGAATTTATCAAAAGATGGACATTATCAAAACAACCCCATACACTTTGACCTAAAATTCCATCTATTATATACTGTTTTCCCTTACCTATTCACAACAAACCTCTTTGAAATACTTATCTACTCCAATGATCTCCTCTTGCTGCTTCGCATACTTTCTTGAACCCATTCCAACCATACTTTTTAGGCCCGTCACTCCAAAAAAAAAAAAAAAATTTTTATCACATTAACAATGACATTCATGTTGCCAAATCCTGAATTCAGTTTTCAGCCCTTCACAATAAACCAGTTGTTACTGTTTAATAGATATGATTGTACCTTCCTTCTTGAAATGTTTTTGTTCTGTTTTGTTTTGGGGGTTGTTTTTTTGTTTTGTTTTGTTTTTCTTTTCGTTTTTGTTTTTTGCTTATTTCATTATCTCCCACGGGCCTTTTCACTTAACTGATCTCTTTTCCTGGAAAGCCCCCTACCCTTGCCCCACCCCCCTGACAAATAACTGCATGATGTGCTCCTCCATTTTTATTCAGGTATCTGCTCAAGTGCCATTTTCTCAGAGAGACTTCCCTGACTTTATCTAAAATAGTCATCTAATCCCTGCCATTCCATATGTTGCCCACTCTTTTCTTTTTCTCTCTCCAAGTCAGTAATTTCTGCAGATATTATATGTTTAAATGTTTGTTTATTTTGTCAGTCCAATCTACCAAGATAATTGGAACTTTGTCTATATAAATCATTACTGTATCCTTAGTACATAGAACAGTGTTGGCACACAGTGTCTGCTCATAAAATGTGTATTGAATAAATTTTTGGATAAAGAATTCTTTTGGTAATTCTTTTGGAGAATTCTTTTGGATAAAAAATTCTTTTGGTAAAGAATTATTAATGCAGATCATGACTATGCTGATCAAGCAATATCTTTTAAAAAGCAAAATTTTTAAGAAATGAACTTTAAGAAAAAACCTAGACCTTAATACATTGTAGACATAATTAAAAATTTGTTAGAGAAACAACCAGGACTAATCTCGCTTTGCCAAGAGGAAGCTTTAGCTTATACTATCATGTCCTGAAGCCTATTTTTTAAAGGTCATTTATTTATTAAAGATAAATATATTTCTAAGATGGAAAAAAAAAGAAAAAAAACAACAACTATGGACTGTCATTTAGGAGATGTTTCCATGACTTCCATGAGAGTGCAGGCAAGCAACAATGATGACAGTGAGTCTATATGGAGCCAGGGCAACAGAATCTCACCCAGAAGACTTGGCAGGGACTAGGGTAGGATGTTGACAGTTTTCACATGCAGGGATATTAAGCATATTGGCCCAAGTACTGATGAATGCATAGCATAAGGAGAAGCATGAGCCAACAGCAAGAAAGCAAAATTCAGTAGTATGGGCTGTGGTAAAAGGTACCTAACCTCTGGGCTTAGTATACTGAAGTACAAATTCATATACATCATCAATTAAGTACAAACTGCATAAACTATAACTCTCTCATAAAGTATATTTCTAGTTTTTTAATGAACACGAGTACAGTTGTGTAAATGCATTTACAAATTGTGAAAATTAATAAAGAGAAACCTCACTAAAATGTAGTGGGAAGGTCAGAAGGGGGAACACAAAAAGGGGAGCCCCATCATTCAAATGTCAATTATAGGAAGAATTGTCAATTACAGACCCCAACAGAAGCATAGTCAACAAGAAAGAATCATCAGTTATAGGCCTGACAGAGAAAGCTGTGCATTGCATTTCCCACAAGAAATTAACTACCCTTGCAACTCAGCCAATGAGAAACCATCATAACCCCAAACTCTTTTGTTTTTCTGCAATAGGCTTTCATTTAAAACAACCCCTCCCAATTTCTTGCTTCTCCATAAAACAACGTCCCTCTTTTGTATGTGGGATTTGCCTATGGTTTTACCATAGCTTGCGTGTCCTAAGTTGTAATTCTCTGCATTCCTGAGTAAACCCATTTTGCTGATAAAATAACTGGCTATTTTATTTTTAAGGTTAACAAAGTAATCACTAATATAACTTTTTTTGACTGGGTATTTTTTTTTTAACCAAAGGTTAACAACAACAACAAAGATTACGTATGGAAAAAAGTCTTAATTAAAAGGAGAGCTGCAACCTGGAAAGAACTGGAATCTACCTTAATAGGATGACCCATACTGTCATTTTTTCTGTAGGAGACCCAAAATTTAGGAAACTTTTTCTACATGTGATTTTTCCTATGATACCTGTAACCAGAAGGGCAGGACCATAAATTCTAATTGGGAGAAGGAAAAAAAAAATGAATCTGTCCAGCTCAAGCTGTCCACAATGTGATGGCCTTAGTAGATTCTTAGGTAGAGAAATCTAGGGAATCCCTGGCCTATAACACATTTGTGAAAAATCCTCAATATTTTGCTTGGCTCTATCTGGAGAATGCTTGATGTATGAAAGGCATTCAGTGCTTCAGAGAGCTGTACAAACAGTATAAAAACACGAATGAGAAGAATACATATCAATTACAGTGACTACCCCTGAGGGAAAGAACTAGGGGATGTCAAGAAAATGTGCTATATGTTATATCTGCAAGACTGACCACAACATCCTTTCCTACCACATACACCTTCCTGCAAAATGACATTGTAATCCACCATCAGAGTGTGGAGTCTAATTCTCCTCCTATTGAATCTGGGCTGGACTTGTCATGACATTGATCAATAAAATGCAACAGAAGTAACATTCTGAGACTTGTAAGCCCTGGCACTAAATAGACTAGGCAACTTCTGCTTTTATTCTCTGAAAGAGGCCAGCAGACTTGTAAGAAATCTGACTGTCTTAATATCTCCATGTTGTGAGAAGCTCACTAGTTACTATGTGAAAGGGAACAGAGACTCTCAGCCAACATCTCAAGTGGAGGTCCCAACTGACAGCCAACACCAAGAAGATAGCCAAGCATCTTCTCCAAAACCCAGTTGAGACATTTGAGTTAAAGCCATGTGGACCACGTCCTCACTGATCTTGCCCAGTTTTTAGAATATTAAACAAATGTGGGGCAGCTGGGTGGCTCAGTCAGTTAAGTATCTGACTTCGGCTCAGGTCATGATCTCACAGTTCAGGAGTTTGAGCCCTGCGTCGGGCTCTGTGCTGACAGCTCAGCTCTCTCTGTCTCTGCCCATCCCCCACTCATTCTCTGCCTCAATCCCTCAAAATAAACATTAAAAATAAGGATATTAAAAAAAATGAATGTTCTTGGTTAAAGCTAATAAGCAATAGTGTGGTATATTATGTATTCAAAGATAGCCAAAAGAGTGTGCTTCAACTATATCTGTGAAGATTCAATACTTTGAGAAAAGGCCATATATCTGAGACACATATGGAAAATTTTGACCTTGGATCTGGGTATGGTACATTGGTGACTGTATTCTTATTTCCCCCCTTTTTTTCTTTGTATAAGAAATATGTATTTCATAACTCAAAATTTAAAAACCTATTTAGGCTTGCATTTCTGGTTAGGATAGAATGAACAGTTCTAAACACATCTCCTTCCATAAACAACTATACAGCTAAAGAAAACATATGTGGCAACTTGTCAAATGCTGGGCAGTAGGTAGTATGATCCCTAAGGAAAGATAGACACATGAAGTGAGGCTCCCAGTCTCTAGCCAACTTTGTATTTTGGTACAATTTTCTAACATTTATAAAGGAGGTATAATCCAAGCAGAGTCTCTCTGGGGAGGCATGGAATTGAGCACAGGGCTGCTGACATAGTTAAAACGTGTGGGGGAGGGTACTGAAGAGGTCGCTTCACATAGGAGTCCCAAGCGCTTGGCCAAAGCCCGCACATATGCAAGATGAAACTCTATGAGACCTAACAGAGAGCAGCATTCATGGAATAGAGAATGGAATGGCAAGTCAAGAGGTCACTAGATCCTAGAAATGTCTGATTAAAGACCCACTTAGCTTGAGACCTCATTAACACCTCTACTGTTCAGATAAGATACTGAAGAGGCCATAAGTTAAAAGGATAGCCTACTTGGAAAGGCTACTCTTTAGCTTATCTAACAAAGTCTGAAACCAACCCTTGACAGAAGGAAACAGAGTTTCTAGTAAATAACTGTCTGCCAGGGCAAAAGTTAACAATTGATAGAAAAAAAAAAACAATCTAACCAAATTAGATTTAAAATATGTCTTTAGGGGTACCTTGGTGGCTCAGTCGGTTGAGCATCCGACTTTGGCTCAGGTCGTGATCTCACGGTTTGTGGGTTCGAGCCCCATGTTGGGCTCTGTGCTGACAGCTCAGAGCCTGGAGACTGCTTCGGATTCTGTGTCTCCTTCTCTCTCTGCCCCTCTCCCGCTCACACTTTGTCTCACTCTGTTTCTCACGCTTTGTCTCACTCTGTTTCTCAAAAATAAATAAATGTAAAATGTGTCTTTAAAAGTGTCCAGAAAAAAAATTATCTACCAAAAATGACTAGACTTGAGGGGCAACTGGGTGTCTCAGTCAGTTAAGCATCTGACTTTGGCTCAGGTCACGATCCCACCATTGGTGAGTTCGAGCTCCACGTCGGGCTTTGTGCTGACAGCTCATAGCCTGGAGCCTGCTTCAGATTCTGTGTCTCCCTCTCTCTCTGTTCCTTCCCCGCTTGCACTCTGTCTCTCAAAAATAAACATTAAAAAAATAAACATTTTTTTTAAATTACTAGACCTGAAAAAGAGTAGGAAAATGTGGTGAATAATTAAGAACAAAAGCCATCAGTGGTCACAGACACCAAGATGGCCCAGATATTGGAATAGGCCAGGATACAATGAAGCTCTTAGTATCAATTATTATAAGTGTTTTCAAGGATTTAAAGCAAAATGTATGGTCATAAGGAATGAATAGCTGAGGAATCTCAGGAGATAGTAGAAACTGTACAAAAATCAGTGAAAAAATGTAGAAATTTAGCAGGTAAGACCTGAAAATAAGTCAAAATTCTAAAAGTAAAATATATAATATCTGAAGTGAAAAAGAAAACACTGGATAGGCCTACTAATAGAATGAAGATGGTAGAATAAAGACTCTGAACTTGAGGACCGATCAATAAAAATGATTTAATCTGAAAAAAAAAAACCAGAAAATAGATTTTTTTTAAGTTTATGTATTTATTTTGAGAGCCAGAGAGAGCACGAACTGGGGAGGGGCAGAGAGAGAGGGACAAAGAAAATTCCAAGCTAGCTCCATGCTGTCAGTGCAGAGACCCATTCGGAGCTCCATCTCACAGTTCATGAGACCATGACCTGAGCTGATATCAAGAGTCGGATGCTTAATTGAGCTTAATTTTAATGCTGCTTAATTGCCCCCAGAAAATAGATTTTTATTTTAAAAAAATGTTTTTAAATATTTATTTTTGAGAGAGACAGAGACAGAGACAGAGTACAAGATGGAGAGGGGGCAGAGAGAGAGGGAGACACAGAATCCGAAGCAGGCTCTAGGCTCTGAGCTGTCAGCACAGAGCCCAACAAGGGGCTTGAACTCATGAACCGTGAACTGTGAGATCATGATAAGCCAAAGCCAGACGCTCAACTGACTGAGCCACCCAGGTGCCCCCAAAAAATAAATTTTTAAAAGAAGATCTTCAGGTACTTTGGGT
This sequence comes from Puma concolor, assembly GCF_028749965.1. Lineage (NCBI taxonomy): Eukaryota > Metazoa > Chordata > Mammalia > Carnivora > Felidae > Puma > Puma concolor. Next base: position 82,641,716 of record NC_141675.1, on the reverse strand, counting down.
ATATCATTCTGTTTATAATACATGGACTTAGAGATGCAGCAGAGGGAGAATGAGAAGGAAATACTTGAGAGAATAATCAATCAAATCAGTATTCAATATGTAACAAAATAGTCCTTCAAAAATAAAAATAAAACAAAGTTATTTTCTAATAAATAAACACTCAGAAAATTTGTAACCACCAAACCTAAATTATGAGAAATACGAAAGGAAGTTCAAGAGGCTGAAGGAAAGGATAGCAAATGGAATTTCAGACTTAAAGACAGAAAAGTCTAAATATAAGGATAAGTTTTCAAATGTCTAGCTTTTTATCTTTTTACTTTATTTTCCTAAAAGATAATTTGTTTAAAACAAAAAATAAAATTGTAATTTAGTGTTTAGAAAGTATGCAGAAGTAAAATTCATGACAACAAAAGTACAAATGGGTAGATAAATGAAATTAAATCGCTGTAAAGTTGACGTGTGAAAGACACAGATAAATTAGGAAAGAATATGACCCAATTTATTTATGTGTACAGTACAGCCCCAAATACAAAACCTGACAGATATATAAAAAGAACAGTATAGACCAACATCCCTTATGAAAATGGATGCAAAAATCCTCCACAAGATATTAGTAAATCAAAATCAGAAATATACAAAAGGAATAACACATGAACACCAATTGAAGTTATTCCTAGGACTGTGAATGCAAAATCAATTTAGCATTCAACAATCAGTCAATGGATTCAACATCTTAATCATCTCAATAGATATCAAAAAGAGTTTTGACAAAATGCAGCATTGATTTATAATAAAAAAGACTCTCAGAAGACCAGAAATTGAAGGAATATTCCTCAATATCATAAAATGTATCACAAAAAACACGCAGATTGGTGAAATATTGTACTGTTTCCTTCCAAGATTGGGAACAATGATAGGATATGAGCTCTCTTTACTTTTATTCAACATCTTACTGTGCAATATTCCACAAGGCAATAAGAAGGAAAGAAAATAAAGTACACTTAAGCTGGAAAAGAAGTAATTTTATATGTTATATGATTGTCTAAATAGAAAACCCTAAGATATTCAAAGCAACTATTTGAAATTATAAAATTAGCAAAGGTACAGAGTATAAAGTCAATACATAAAAATCTATTGCATTTCTATATATTAGCAACAATTGTAGAATACAAATTTTTAAAATCCATTTACTATAGCATCAAGATATATAAAATTCTTAGAAATGAGTTTAACAACTATATGTGAGACTTCCAGTCTGAAGAGCAGAAACCATTGCTCATAGAAATTGAGGATGATCTATAGTAGAGAATGGTTCTGTGTTCATGGATTAGAAGAATTAATATATTAAGAGGCCATTTTTCTCAAAATTGATGTACAGATGTCATGAAATTCTATCTGAAATCCCAATATTTTTTTTGTAGAAATTGACAAGCTGTGTTTCTAAATCTCATATAGAAATGAAAATGGTTACACTAGTCAAAACAGTTTTGAAACTGAGCAACATTTGTGGACTCACACTTTCAAACTCTTAGTATAAAACTACAGTAATCAAGACAGTGTAGTATTGGCATAAGGAAATAATTCAATGGAATAGAGACTACAGGAAGAAACATATATACTGTATATGCATTTAATTGATTTTTCTATAAAAATAGTTCAGTCTTCTCAACAACTGAAGGATCTGGAACTCATACATTAGTTCTGTATGAAATTTTGTAAGCATTTTAGAATACTGACAGTTTTTAATGTTAAATACACAGGTAACCTATGACCCTTCACTTTCTGTTAAAATGTGACATGCAAAGAAAACACCTTGTATTTGTTTTATCTTATTTCTGCTTCATTTTCCTTTTCTCTTTACTCTTGATGCCCTCACACTTCCTGAAAAAGTGTTGTATAGTAAGTTTTGCCAAAAGTTCTGTTTCCTAATGGCCCCAGGCAAACATAATGGATACAAAAAGTGGCCTTCAAAAGCCAATCCTCTGGGATACCTCAGTGGCTCAGTCAGTTGAGCATCAGACTTGATTTCAGCTCAGGTCATGATCTCACCGTTCCTGAGATCAGGCCCGGCATCAGGCTCTATGATGACAGCATTGAACCTGCTTGGGATTCTCTCTCTCTCCCTCTCTCTTTCTAAACAAACAAACAAACAAACAAACAATAAAAGAAAAGCCAATCCTCAAGATGAGATTTTGGGGTTAGATAACTCATGTTCTGGAACCAAAGCAACTTATTCCCTTGCTATTGTTAAGTGGAGTGGCAAAACTTTCTGGCCTACAATGGAATTACAATTATTCAAGCTTTCACCTTTGGTTAAGTGGAATGAAGTGTAGTTATAAGAAAAGGCATTAAGAGGTCAAGTGGCTATTACACTTCATTGGTACAGAGGCATTTCTAATTATAAAGTTGCAAGAGCTGCAAAAAAGAAGTAAATGCAGACTTGATAGGTGTCTTAAGACAAATATAAGAAATGGGGATCCCTGAGGCCAGAAATTAGGATATTTGGGACTCTGAACCTCCTAAATTCTCTGATCTCTCAGGGCTAGCAGAATCAGTCCTTTCTACTTGCCAGAGGAAAGCAGCATTACCTAAAGACCATGTAATAAACTATGCAAAACAGTGACTGGGTAATATGACCACTGGTGTCCTCAGAATTCATGCCTTACCATTCCTGATGGTCTCCAGGAATGAAACCCAGAATCAGCCTTTAGTACAACCTGAGTAGGGAAGTAAAAGCATGAGAGTTTGCTGGTGTGGTTTCTTGAAGCCTGCCAATGATAATGTCTATGTTAAATGAAGTCAAGATGCCAAAACGTCCATGCTTTATTACTGAGGAATTTCTCAGAAAGCTCAGGGAAGTGGAGATGTTGGAATGACAACACTTGAGAATTACCACCTAAAGCCCAAAGAATGCTACCTTTGCTAAGGTAATATTAAATGCACAGTTGAGAAAGGTATTGGCATCTTTGAAAAGCTCAGTGGTAACTTCCTTTGTCAGTAGGAGAGGATGCTATGAAATTAGTCTAATTAAATACACATGAAGAGAATGGGATTCTGGAATGCCCAAATGCAAAGTAAATATGCAGAAATTCTGGAGTGGTGGTAAGAGGAGCTTGACCATCAAAGAAGGATGGTGATGGCTAATAGTTTATGGTTTTCCTAGGGTTAACAAAGATGGACAGTTGTTTTGTATACATAATGGAGAGATAGAAAGTGGGTGGGGGATGTCTGACATCCAGTGCCACATTGGAAAATTACAGTCCTTCTTTCAGTTTCCATATCTAAGTCTACTCACAGAGCTGGGTCCTATCGAGTGAAAGGCTGGAACCCTGTAACCATACATGGTAAATGTCCTCCAATCTTCTCCATAGGGATTTGCAGCTATTTGACAAGACAACTTGTCATGGGTGATTTTTTTTAAAGTTTATTTATTTATTTTGAGAGAGAGAGAGAGAGAGAGAAGCAGAGGGAGGGAGAGAGAGAATTCCAAGCAAGCTCCACACTGTCAGCACAGAGCCCAAGGCAGAGCTCGATCTCACAAACCATGAGATCATGACCTGAATGGAAATCAAGAGTCCGATGCTTCCCTGACTGAGCCACCCAGGCACTTTGTCCTGGGTGATTTTTAAAAGACATATATGCAATTTGAACTGACTGGTAGGAAGCCTGAAATGCCATATTAGACCCCTAATGAGAGAGGGATCTTCTAGAGGACAGGTGTTAAGTGCAGCTTTTTGTTTTTTTAACTGTACTTAAACATATTTAATTTTAAGTACAGTTCTGATACAAGTCTGTCTCTCAGCTGACCAACTGGGTCTATAGGCTAACCCTATGGTTATTTCCAGAGTCAACAAATGTATGCTAAGGATGGATACACCTCGCAGGTGACAGAATCCTTACGTTGATTCTCTGACCTTTGGAATAAGAGCCAACTGGAGGTGCCAACTGGAAGCGTTTGCAACTGCCCTCCCCCTACCTCAAAATGGAAAATAAGAAGCAATAGAACATTCAAAAGTAATTGAAGGGATTGGAGCCACCATCAAAGACTTAAGCCGCAAAGTTAGTTACCAGAATGTTCCTCATCAATTTATCTCTGACCTCTGTAAAACCCATTTGGATCATAGCGGATGACGGAGACTCCTGTAACCTTAACCAAATTATAACTCCAAACACTACTTTTTTCTGGATGTCAAGAACTGGGAAAAAGTCTGAGATTTTACTCCACTAGCAAGCTAATAAGTTAGCCTGCCACAGTTTCATGGATTGTGGCAGAAAACATGAGATTCCTGAGTTGGAGACAAATGAAGTTTATTACTCACAGAAATAGCAGTCGGCAGAACATCAGCACTTAACATCAGTTCCTTAGGCCCTAACTCACATAGGGTGGAGCACAGAGGGCCGGGTGGTTTTTTCACACTCAGTGGGGTGTGTTACAAGAGAGGAATCTCAAGCATTCTGATCTTGAATCTTTTATTTTGTTTTTAATTTTTATTAATGTTTTTACTTATTTTTGAAGGAGAGCATGAGCAGGGGAGGAGCAGAGAGGGAGACATAGAATTTGAAGCAGGCTCCAGCCTCTAAGCTTCCAGCACAGAGCCCAGTGCGGAGCTCGAACTCACAAACTCTGAGATCATGACCTGAGCCGAAGTCAGATGCCTAACCGACTGAGCCACCCAGGCACCCTAGTAATCTTGAATCTTTTATAGTGGGAAGTGAGACTATCCTTTATTTGACTTGATGGAAAATATTATTTTTCTTATACTAGAACCTACCATTTGCTCTGAAAGGAGATGCTTTTTCTGTCCTCCTCCTCCAAAGCTATTTGGTATAAAACATACCTTGAAAGGTAGTCTAGAATGAAGAAAATCAGTGCCTCTGCTCACACAATATGCAAAAATGTGGGATGCCCACTGAGAATTGACTCTCTTTTTTTTTTTTAATTTTTTTTTTAACATTTATTTATTTTTGGGACAGAGAGAGACAGAGCATGAACGGGGGAGGGGCAGAGAGAGAGGGAGACACAGAATCGGAAACAGGCTCCAGGCTCTGAGCCATCAGCCCAGAGCCTGACGCGGGGCTCGAACTCACGGACCGCGAGATCGTGACCTGAGCTGAAGTCGGACGCCTAACTGACTGCACCACCCAGGCGCCCCGAGAATTGACTCTCAATAGCAGATGCATTATCTTTATTGAAGCACATTAACCAGCCTCTGACATTTGGTGTGTTATTAAAAATTAGTGATCCATTTACCAGAGAGGATCAAATACAGCTTGCCTTTTCATGGCTATGTTTACTGTCCTACTTTTTTTTTGCAATATCACCCTCGGCTGTACCTCAATTCTCAGGTATCCTGACCATGGTGATCATTCTCACATTCTGCAGAATATCCCGGTGGTCAAGTCTATAGATGGCATCATTCTGATTGGTTTGATAAGCAAGAGGTGATGAGTGTGCTCAATACTCTGGTAAGACATATATGTCAGAGAATGGAAAGAAAACCCACAAACATTTAGGGGTAATATTCTTAGGGTCTGGTGATCTGGGGCATACTAAGTCATGGCTAAAAGCAATGAGTATTAACTGGGAATGATTTTGCCTTCAAAAGACATTTGGCAATGTCTGCAGACATTTTTTGGTATTCAAAAATCGGTGGGAGAGGGTTGCATTAAATGGGCCATAAACCAGGGTTGAAGCCAGGGTGACAACAGATGTGGGTAGAGGCAAAGGAAGCAACTAAACATCCTACCAAGCACAGGAAAGCCCCCTTACAATTAGGGAATTCTCTAACCCCAAATCTTAGTAATACCAAGATTGAGAAACTCTGGTTTAAAGTAATAAATCTGATATTGCCCTTTGCAACTTCTACATAAGAGAAAACAATATTGTATATGTTGGTCCCCCCGAATTTTAGAGCCAACATTTACAGCAACTGGGAATACTATTGAGACCCTTTAATTAAGTGACTTAGAGGCTTCACATTTTTAGTGTAGCCTTGTACAAGAGGGGGTTCCACAGTTAGGTCCGTATTGTATTGCCAGCTGCCCTGCCACTTGGAACACACCCATGTGGCTCAGCTCTGCTTCTATCCCTGGCCTAACACTTGCTTTCCTTCTAAGCCATAGACATTTTAGCAATAGCTCTTGATATTACCATGGTGATAAGTCCCCAACTCTTTCTGTTCATCCAACCACAACACAAACAAAAGAAGAACCTACATAATATACTGATGGGCAAGGATAGACCAGTGCAATGGCTTATTGGTGCAATGAAGTTCAGGAGGTTCTAGCATCCCGACTGGATGCCTTGGGGCAGAGAGGGAAATAATAGAAACTGCGAGTGAGTGCAGGGGCGTTAGCCTTCTATGGGGTAGACCAAAGATGCAAGAGATGAGATGGAGGCAACAGAGAATCTCCTTGCCCTTCCAAATCACTATGGACTGTTTTAAGGTGCAGTGACTCCCCGATGTCAGTCTAGATTTATCCAGCGGGGCTCAGCTTTAGTTTCAGGTGAAACTATAGCAAGCACAGAAACACATCACCCTGTGTTTGGTTTCCTTCTTTCCATGCCTTGCTTTTCTTTTTCATCTTGTGATTCTTTGTGCTGTAGGGGAGGCAAAATGGTACCTCTAACCCTCTCAGGGTTTTTGACTGTGACTGAGATGTAATCAGCATAGACAGATTAATAGGATAAAAGCAAAAAATGTATTTGATATAAGTTTTGCATGACAGACAGCCCTCATAAGTAAATGAAGACTCAAAGAAGCAGTTAGATTTGAGTGCTTATCTACACTGAATTGGGCAAAGAGTGGTAAATTGTGAAAATATGACAACACAGATGGGCTTGGGCTTAGGGTAGTTAATTGGGTAGAGAAGTGATTAGAAAGATAAGTGTTAGTTTAACAAGGTTTGTTTTTATAGATTTATCTCAGTGATAAGAATGTTTGTTTTCTCCTGATATCCAAAGGATATCTTCCATTCAGGGTTTTGTCTCCTGCTTTCAGGTAGGAGGAGGAGTCACAGCATCCCTCTTGCACCTGTTGTTTTTCAAGTGTCTTTTAGCTCTAAATAATCCTTATGTCAAAATGGAATATCACGAAGTGGCATATTCTGCCACCCTTTAGTAACCTCCAGTAAAGCATCAGCATGTAATTTTGTCTCAGGGTTTCTTTTTGAAAACTTGAGCTAAAACACAGTGTATTAGAAATATGGATGGCATGTGGTACCTGGGTGGCTTTGTCTTTTGAGCGTTTGACCTTTGATCTCAGCTCAGGTCATGATCTCACAGTTCATGAGATCAAGCCTGAATTGAGCTCTGTGCTAAGCATGGAGCCTGGTTGTGATTCTCTCTCTCCCTCTCTCTCTGCCCCTCCCCTGCTCATGCTCACTCACTCTCTCTCCAAATAAAGAAATAAACTTAAAAAAAAAAAAAAAGCATGGAGGGCATATGGAACTGTAGTCAGTGAGGGGACTGTAGAAGTAGGTTGAGGGCAGTCCATGGAGCACCTTCAAAGTCAAGCGAAGGATTCAAAGGAAGCTCAGGTTCCAAGAATTTAATTCTGTATTCACACAGAGTGGTAGGAACAGAATTCTGCATCAGTAAAGTGACTTAGTGCCTGTCCAGGCATTCATTAGCTAATTAAACTGAGGAGCAGAGATAGCTGATTCTTTCTAGTCACGTAATTCCTAGGAATCTCTCCTTCGTTTAATTATGTGGGGTGCACTCTGCTTCCTGTCAGCAGCCCATCCCTCATGTGCTGAGGAGGAAAGGTCTTCCAGAGGTGAACCAGAGCTTCTTTAGGGAATTAGTTAATAGGAAATCTGCAGCAACCTCAAGCATGAAAATTTCCCCTCCTTACCAGAGGAGACCAGTGCTCAAGCAGCTGAAGAACCCCCAGGCACACCTTCTGTATTATTATCAATATCTCTATGATGCTTTGGGCAATTTCTGAAGCTAATATGGAAACTTGTTGCTGTTGATATTTCTGACTTAAGTTTTTGGGGGGTAAAACAAGAATAGATATAAACTAACAAAATACATGACAAATAGATGGTTTGCAAAATGTAAAATGTGCTAGGGTTCCATCATCATTACGTCTAATTTACAAACAGTGAAATCAGTGAGTAGGTTAATTTTATCTCTGAAGTTAACTTGTACTCTTTATGTTTGGAAAGCATTGTAGTTCTTTTTCTTACAAGGTAAGTGAGGGAAAAGATCAATGAAATAAACATACCTTATGTTTGGCAAATTTCTATATTGAGGTTAAAATGAAGTGTGAAATATTATATTCACATTGTGTCAGTGGTTTTCTTAACTTTATTTCTGCTGAGGTATACCTTGAGGCAAGGCTTCAAATGCAAGTAGTTTATTGGGGCAGATTTATCAGAAGATATCTGGTGAGGATACCATACCCAGTGAGGCTGGGAAATAAAGAAAACCAAAACAGTATGGTATCAAACAAGTTACCACTGTGGGCAACTAGAGAATAATAATGGGAGAGGGGCAGAGAGAGAGGGAGACACAGAATCCAAAGCAGGTTCCAGGTTCTGAACTGTCAACACAGAGCCCAACATGGGGCTCAAACCCATGAGCCGTGAGATCATGACGTGAGCTGAAGTTGGATGTTTAACCAACTGAGCCACCCAGGCACCCCTAGATTTCCTTTTAAAGCCATCAGTCATGTCTTTCTTCTTCAATACATCCTTTTCCAGTGAAGGATCTGGTACCAACCTGCATCTAAACAAGTGTGTGCATCCTAGTCTATGTCTTGCTACAGTGAAAATTAGAACTATAATGGCTTGGGTGTGAGTCGAGGTCATGTACATAATACTCCATAGGCAACTGCTCACTGAAGTACTGAGAGGTATCATCAGTCTGAAGTGCTAAAAAGAATGCTGGATGTGGAAAAAGAAAAAGAAATTGGGACTCGCCAATTGTCATGACATTCATGAGTAGTGCATCATAGATTGAATTTAGGTATTATGAATCTTATTGATGGGCCCTTTCCATTATGGAACACAGCTTCTTGAATGACTGTATCCCTCATATCACTTAGCTCACTGACAGTAATAATATTTGGGATAAACAGGTAATTGGTTATTAACTGTGAGGTTTGTTTGTTTGCTTGTTTATTTTTAAGGAATGTGTTCCTAGATACTACTATCCAAATCTTGTCTTAAATTCTTCCCTCTTAAATTCCAGGGAATGGATATCTGTTCAAGGGATGTAAGTTGTGCCTGATGGAGGTATCTTATACTAAAACTATCTATGGAGCTGAATCTCAGCAGCCAACAAAATTGATTGTTTCTGTGTCCTCTGATTTCCAAAGACTCTTTTTTCCTCTCAACCCACACCTCTTCGCAAAGCTCCTAGTAGTGGCAATAAATCTGAGTTCATCCTGTTATAGTAGTTAATGGACTTAAGAACAGCTGAGCTGAAAAGTCATACCCAGGCAGGAGTTACAAATTACACAAGTCAGGATAAAAGCTTCATAAATATTGACTCCACCTAATGGTTTGTGTCAGAGGAAGAAATCTCATTATGATAATAGCATCTTCTCCCTAAAGCACTGCTCTATGGACTGAAGTTCTGTAAATGTATTAATATCACTAAGAATTTAGTTAATAAAACTGAATTTTTCAATATCTATCTTCATTCATTATTTAATGTATTAATAACATTGAAGGTTTCTCAGAGTGAAATCTTGAAATATATTGTGGTGAGAAATGAAAGGAAATTTGTGGAGGGTAAGGTAGCATTGTGAATCATCCAGGACTGAGCAAAATGGATTATGCAAAGCCAAGGATGTTTGAATTACTTTGTTGTTTTCCATTCAAATGTTCAGGCCATCAGTTAGAATGAGACAAATTCTCCTGCTGGTTTGACTAAGGCTTATGTAAATTCATAAATATGTTTGGCCACCCAAAATGACTTGCTGGAATTCACCTAAAAAAAGAGGAGATGGCTCAATCCAGGAGAGAAAGGTTATATATTGTGGGTAAGCAGGAAGTCACTACTATAAATGAAAGAAAAGGAAGTGATATACTCGAATGCACACAAAAAATAGATTTACTGAGGAAAAAGAGTAGTCGTTCTGAGTTAAAGCAGTGACTTTTTCATAATTCATCAATGGATTTTTTGTGAGATCTATTATCATGCTAGATACTATGTTGGGTGTGCAAATATACAAAAATCATCTTGAATTACCTTTTTTTTTTCTTAAAAAATAATGATGGTTATACATGCTATAAATAGAGAACTATAGGTTATGAGAAAGTGTTCAGCAGAATATTGCCACAGAATATTCAAGGGGAAGAGATCACGGATGTAATTAACCTCAACATTTTACATGAGAGCCTGAAGCCCAGAGCTTGGAAGTACCAATGTTACATTGAGAGGCAGAAGGTGTCAACTTTTTTTTTTTTAACTAGGTGACCAAAGAACATTTTGGCCTGGCTAGATGTCAATGTAAACATTTCCTTATGTGCATTATTATGATAATGTTTTCTTAAAATTAATTTTCTTGGTAGAGACTATTTAAATTAGGATAATCAATGGTGGAATTACTATTCCCTTTAATCAGCATTTGCAATGCATTTGCATTTGCAATCGCAAACTGTGTTCCAGGACCCATGCTAAATATTTCCATCTATTTTTTTCATTTAACCCCTACCACAAGCTAGAAGGTATATGTTACAAGGAGCAATAAAGGAATTATCATCCTGATGCTCAAGCAACTCAGATTTAGAGAGAGACTCTAGACACACAGGCCTATTTAGTAACAAACAGAATGCAATAAGTGACATAATGCAAGTTATATTATGCTTTCAGTATACAGAAGAAGAAGCAATTAATTCTGCCCTAAGAAGATGGAGGAATTCTTAATTGGGAAATATAATCTTGGGCCTCAGACTTTTTCTTTTTCAATGAGTTTCCCAAGTAGAATAATGAAGGATAAGTATCTTCTAGACAATGGGAATTGTGTGAACAAAAGAATGGTCTCTTGAAAGTATTCTCCTATCTCCACTACATAGTGAGGCAAGCTCTAACCAGCTCTCAGAGGATGAGAAAGGGGAAAGCTGAAATCAGGGACAGCGAGGAGCGAACAGGAAACCCAAGATTAGTTCCTAACAAGAGTGAAGTCAGGAACGTGGCCAAACACAGATGTATACCTTTATGAGTTAGATGCTACTAAGGGACAAACCTTCAATCTGCAGTTCAAATCCAAGAGTCACACACAAGGAGAAAAGGCACAGAAGTTACATTTGAAGAGATTCTCCTAGAAAAATGTTCTTTTCTCCCATCCTCTTCTGGAAGAGCCTTGATTCAGATCTTAAATGAATCTGCAGGATGCCTGACAGTTTCCTTTTCTGACATCTCTTGGCTTCAACACTGTTCTTTCTCATAGATATTGACTTTCTTTCTTAAGCATAGCAAGCATCATTACTTCATTGCATGACCTATACAAACATTGAGGTGTTCGCATATGAGTTAACTTGCCTATTAAATCAAAGTCATGTTTGGTTCCCCTTCACCTCACTTGCTCAATGCCACCTACTTCCTCTATTTGGGAGAAAAACAACAACAACAAAAGTATGACAGTCTTTGCCCTCTTTTGCCCTCTTTTCCTCTGAGCACTGAGACTCTGATTTTGGAAATCTCAGCCCTGCCTTGTTTTGGAAACATTTTGTCCTTCCATCTTCCTTGAAATATTCTGTGTCTAGAATAGTCAGGAGCCTTCTTTCCTTTAGTAGGTTGATTTGAAGTAGTCAAACTAATGGGAGGCACCCAAGCACAAACAGAACTACAAACGGACTCTTATTCTACTTACTTATTCATTTGTTTAATCATTAGATATTTTTCTGGGGATTTTTATGTACCCAGACCTCTTGTGGTTGCTGAGGATACGAACAAGGCAATAAGGACAGACTGCACAAAAACATACATAGTAATTTTTTTAGAGTTGAAACATGGGCTAGTCAGGAAATATACAGTGAAAGGCTATGACAGGCAGAACTACCTAGTGGGGAAAAATCAGAGAGATTTTTCTGAGGAAGTGACAATTTTAACTGAGGCTTAAAATGGAGTGTGTGTGTGTGTGTGTGTGTGTGTGTGTGTGTGTGTGTGTATGTAAGTGGGGAGAAGGAAGTGTGCCTCCCTGAAGGTACAAAGTCCTTGTAGCAAAAGTAGCTTGACATTTCTGAAGAACTAAAAGATCATAGTGGCTGAACTATGGTAAGGGAAAGATGAGTCTGGACAAATTGAAGGTGTAAGTAAAGGCAGATAATGCAGGACTTTATAGACTATGTCATGACATTCAATTTTTATCCTAAGTGTAACAAAAAAGGGTTGAAAGGTTTTAAGTATGAATATTACAGACTGGTATTTGCATTTTCCAAAGATTAAAAGCTTTGTGGGAAATGGATTAAAGGGGAGCAAGAGTGGTACAAGGAGACTTAGTATTAATGGTATTTTAGTAGTGTAGGAATGAGATGATAGCTTCCTAGTCTAGGGAGGTGCCAACAAAGACAGATATGGAAAGATATGAAAAATACTTAAGTGGTTTAATGACAGAACTTTGCAATTTGCTGAAAAAGATGGGGAGGAAGGGAGAGCAATGGGGTTCTTGAATGAATAACTGGGTAAACGCCATGCTGCTTAGTTAGTGAACATTAGAAGAGACATGAAACATTGGAGTGAAAATGAGGGGTTTGCTTTTGGACATGGTTGAGAACCTTGTAAAAAATCCAGGTATGGTACTCAAAAGAGAGGTAAAGAGAGAGGCATACATTTTGGAGTCACGGGCATGTAGGTAGTGATTAAAGTTATGCATTTCAGAGAAGAGATTGAAGCATGATAAGGAAAGAGAATCTAGAACAAAACCCTGACAAAGTTCATCTTTCAAAAGTCACAGGAGGAGGAAATGTTAAAAGAAACTGAAAAGGAATGACTAGCAAAGTAGGAGAAAACCAGGGAGTTTTTCAATGAGAAGGCTGTGGTCAACCAAGAAGATTCTGAAAAAGATACACAGGGAGAGGAGATCCAGAAACGGCTCTTGGGTTTGGCAGCAATGATGTTCTTGGAAAGGGCGATTTCGTGGAGCTGGGAACAGGAAGGTAGAAGCAAGATTGAAACAGGCTGAAGTAAATATGTGGGAAAGAACCAGAGGAAGGAAATTATTTCCAGAAGTTTGGCCTTGATGGAGAGAGACACTAGGGATTACTAGGGAAGGAGTTGGAAGTTGTGAATAGTCTAGTAAAGTTTATTTGTTGTTAAGATAAGAGAGAGAAAGGTTTGTTTAAATGATAGTGGCCAATGGACCACTTTACAACTGATAAACCATCTTTACAACTACCATCTCCATGGTAGCTGAAGGAAGAAGGTGAGGTTAGAGACATTTGTCATAGTCCAGGATCCCTGATGGCCAAGGAGTCTACCTTTTAAACTGAGGCCCAAACCCTTTTCTTGACGGTTGCTTCCTCTGGTCTCAATTCTAAGAGTCTGGTTTCCTACTGCTTTCATTTATAGGCTTAGAGAATCTTTTTTCTTACACTGGATTTTTTAATCCAGTTTTTTCTCTTTCTATTTCCATAGACTGTGTTTTATATGATTTCTTGCCCAGTGATTTATCTCACTTACATTTTTGAATGATGTTTTGTTTTGCATCATGTGCTACAAGGAAAGAACCATATATTTGACCCTTGATTTTAAGTCCTCAGTCTGACCAGAATCTAGTCCCCTATTTACTTCTACTCAGACACCTTCCATGCTTTTCAACAGTTATCAAAAGTGCTACTTAAAAACATTAAGCTCCCATATCACAGTGTATCTATGTCTGGAAATTTCTGCTGCCTTGCCTGTCTATTGGTTTAAAGCCCTTTATGGATATTACTTCTTGCTGGTGTTCAATGTTAGGTGTGTATGTTTTATTACTATTACTTTCCCCTGGATTCTGCCAGAGATGTCTCTATATCTCATGGTTCTTCTTAATAAAGAAGTGACAAAACCTCAATGTTTTATTTCTATATTAAAAGATAAATAATCACATTTAACAGCTTGGGGATATTACTGCAAACCTATGGAAATAAAATGGTGTATATGGGGCGCCTGAGGGGTTCAGTCAGTTGGGCGTCTGACTTTGGCTCAGGTCATGATCTCATGGCTCATGGGTTTGAGCCCCACGTTGGGCTCTGTGCTGGCAGCTCGGAGCCTGGAACCTACTTTAGATTCTGTGTCTCCCTCTCTCTCTGCCCCTCTCCTGCTTGTACTCTGTCTCTCTATCTCTCTCAAAAATAAATAATAAACATTAAAAAAAAATTTAAAAGGTGTACAAAGGAATACTATGAACAATTATATGCCAAAAATTAGATTATCTACATGAAATGGACAAATTCCTAGGAAGACACAAACTACCAAAATAAAATCAAGAGGTAGAATAGATCTATACAAATAAGATTGAATTAGTATTTCAATAACTTCCCACAAATAAAAGGCAAAAACCAAATGATTTCACTGTTAAATTCCACAAAACATTTAAAGGAGAATAAATACCAATCCTTACAAACTCTTCAAAAAATAAAAGAGGAGAGAATCAGTTCATTCTATGATGCCAGTATTATCCTGATACCAAAGCTAGACAATGAAATAACAAGAAAATTACAGAACAATATCCCTTATAAATACAGATGCAAAAGCTTTCAACAAAATACTAGCAAACTGAATCTAGTAACATTTACTAAGGATCATACACCAAATGGGATTTATCCCAGAAATACAAGGTTTATTTAACTTATAAGTCAATCAGTGCAATACATCATGCATAAAGGACAAAATCACATGATCAGCTCAATAAATGAGGAAAAAAATTGACAAAATCCAATACCCTTTTATAATAAAAATATTCAACAAGCTAGGAATTGAAGGAATTTCCTTAATCTTGTAAAGGGCATCTGCAAAAAACATCTAGAAATAATATTGTACTTAAGGTAAAAGTTTGAAATCCATCCTCCCTCAGATCAAGAACAAGGTAAGTAGGTCTACTCTCACCATTTCTACTAAACATTGCTCTGGAGGCTATAGCCAGAACGATTGACACAAAAAAGAAATAAAAGAAACTTAGAGTGGACAGGAGAGAATAAAACTATATTTATGGATGACATGATCTTCTATATAGAAAATGCTAAGGAATCTTAAAAAAAACAAAAACAAAAACAAACAAAAGGTTAGAGCTAATAAATGAAGTCAGGAAGGTTTCAAGAAACAAGATCAACGTACAAAAATCAATTGTATTTTCATACCCTGGCAATGAACAATGTGAAAGTTAAATTAAGAAAACAATTCCATTTATTATACCATCAAGAAGAGAAAACATTTAGGAGTAAATTGAACAAAATTAGTGTAAGACGTGTTCCCTGAAAACTACAAGACAGCTTTGAAAGACATGAAAGACCTCAACAGTCAGAGAGACCATATGGAAGACTTAATATTTTAAAAATGGTGAAATTTCTCAAATTGATCCACCAATTCAATGTAATTCTTATCAAAATCCCAATTGCCCTTTTTACAGAAATTGGCAAGCTAATTCTAAAATTTATGTGAAAATGAAAGAGATCCAGAAAAAGGACACAGTTGGAAATCTCACACTTCTTCATTTTGAAACTTACTACAAAGCTACATTAAACAAGCTAGTATGTGGGGGCACCTGGCTGACTTGGTTAAAGCATGCAACTCTTGATCTCAGGGTTGTAAGTTTGAGCCCCACGTTGGGTGTAGAGATTATTTAAAAATAAAATCTAACCAAAAAAAAAAAGATAGTATGGTGGTGATTTAAGGTTAGAAAAACCGATCAATAGAATAGAATTGAGAGACGATAAATAAAACCACATATCAACAAATGGTGCTGGGACAACTAGGTATCTATATATAAAAGAATAAAGTTGAACCCCTACCTCATACCATATACAAAATTTAAAGCAAAATGGGGTCAAAGGCCTACGTTTTAGAGCTAAAACCATAAAACTCTAAAAGAAAACATGGGCATGGGTCTTCATGACTTTGGATTAGGCCACATTTTCTTAAATATACTAAAAATACACACACGCGCACACACACACACACACATACACACAGAAAAAATAAACAAACTGGGCTTTATTCAAATAAAAACTGTGCTTCAAAGGACATTATCAAGAATGTGAAAAAACAATCCACAGAAAGAGGAAATATATTTGCAAATTATATATTGGATAAGGGACTGACATCCACAACATAAAGAACTCTTAATATATAATCCTAAATAATTTATTATAATAAGAATAATAAATTAATAATGGTAATAAGTTAATAATAATATTGTAATAAAAAGACAACCCAATTTTAAAAGTTGCCAAGGTATTTGAATAAACATTTCTACTTTATTCTGAAAAAATAAAAACTTTCTGAACTCTTTTAAATGAAAAAAATATCCATGCACACTCTTGCCAGAATGCCAGAGCCTCTACTTTTGCCTTCTTTTTGTCTGCTGCTTTTTTTCCACTCATTTAACTTCGCATTAAAAATTCTACTAAGAGGGGCTCCTGGGTGGCATAGTCGGTTAAGCATATGACCTTGGCTCAGGTCATGATCTACAGTTCATGGGTTCGAGTTCTGTGTCAGTCTCTGTGCTGACAGCTCAGAGCCTGGAGCCTTCTTCAGATTCTGTGTCTCCCTCACTCTCTGCCCCTCCCTTGCTTGAGCTCTGTCTCTCTCTGTTTCTCAAAAATAAATAAAAGTTAAAAAAAAAAAGAAAACATTACAAAAATTCTACTAAGAAATCACAGGGTCAGAGGGAAGTCCAAATAAAATTGCTTAAGTTTTTTACTTACTGGAAAAAAAGCCCAATTGTTTAATAGAGTCAGAAAGTAATTATTCAAATGTGTTTGAGTCACCATATGGACCTTGATTATCTGTGCTTTTCCTGTCACTCATTATGAGAAATAGTTAAGATGTAAATGATTCTTAGAGTTATCTATAAAATAATATAATTCGACAATGTCTTCACTGACAGAATTGAAATGTTATTTAGAAGCTATAACTGAAATACAGACTAACTGATCAAAATAAAATTGCTCTTGAAAATTTGAAGCAAAATGCTGTAAGTGTCCCTTAAAATTGGGATCTCTCTTATTGGAACAACCGATCATTTTACATTTCTGTTTTCCTAATTGAGGACAAGAGACAATGTGGGTTAAGAGTGGGGCTCTGCAGTGGATTTAGGTTTCCTTTTGGCTCCATAACTTTTCCTTTGTTGTAAAAGGTGAAAAATCAAAACAACTTTATAATTTTTGAGAGACTGATATAGGAATTAAATAAGATACTATATGTGAAACGTTTAGAATAGGGCCTGTCATGGGGTGATTACTCAGTAAGTGGCAACAATAACCTTGTTATGTATTATTATTGTGTATATACTAACAGCTCCAGAAACAAATAATCTAACTTCATTTATTTGTTTAATACAATCACTAGTGAAAATTTGTTTTTATTTGAACAATTAATTAGATTATACACTATATATATATAAATATATATATATATATATATATATATATATATATATATATATATATAATCATGAAAAGAATTTAGTGAAATATTTTGGTCTTTGTGAGCTTTTTCCCCAAAGTAGATGGAAGGATCATGGATAAGGCACTTATTTTTCATCACTTTGCCAACATCAGCTAAAATATGACAGAAGATTCAGGAGATTGCCTCGGAGTTCCCGAAACAAATGTTTGTAGAACAAAAGTAATGCATAACATTTTGTTTAGAAATGAGTCATCAGTACCCAACCTTATCAGAGAAGGCAGTTAATTTGCCTCTTTTAAGTAGGCAAACCCCATAGGAATTGGGGTTCCTTGATCTGCTGTTTAACATCAAAATTTTTAAAAATCCAAAAATTTTATTTACATTTAAAAACATTTTTTTAAATTAAGGAACCATGAACTGAACATGTCTTTAATATTGACTCATATTTAACTTGCCATTTCATTTGTTATTTATTGTCGCGTCTTCATTTTGGATTATGAAATTTATTATCGATATATTATATAGGAATGATCAGGTTTATTATCAGTATATTGTCTATTTTTTACTCTTTTCTTTTTTTAAAAAAATATTTATTTATTTATTTTTGGAGAGAGAGAGAGAGAGAGAGAGGCAGGGAGAGAAAGAAACAGAGAATCCCAAGCAGGCTCCACACTGTCAGCACAGAGCTTGATGGGCTTGAACCCACGAACCATGAGATCATGATCTGAACTGAAACCAAGAGTCGGATGCTTAACTGACTGAGCCTCGCAGGTGCCTCTTTATTCTTTTCTGTAATAATTTCTTGCAACTATACTATTTTTCATCATGTTGTATATTTTTTTGTCCATTAAGTAATACTGATTTTACGTTTTCTATACTGATGTACTTTTTTTTAAATTAGAGCTTAAAAAGCTAATCCAAATAACCTAGTAAATAAATAATGGTAAATGGCATCAAGGTATATTTGAATGACAGGTTTTGAAACACTATGGTATGAAAAACTTTAAGGATCAAGTTTCAAAGACATTGTTCTTGAATTTTTAGGCTAAAGAGAGAACAGAAACTTAAGGAGCTGCAAGTATTGTATTCTGTCAGTTAGCTTTATACCTAGATATAAAGTTTAAGAGCATTATCCAATTTTTCCTTTAAATTTCCATATATTTCAGTTGCTCTTTACTCACAAATGAAATATGTTTTCACTTATTTTTCCTTTGAATCACTCCAATATTTGCAAATCAGGACAGAAACATCTATGACCATAACTGTCTCAAAGTAGTCACAATTTAATAGTGGAGGCAGACACAAAACACGTAACTGCAATGAAATGAAGAATGGATTTGGAGTGATGATAGATATCTAAGCAGTCTTATGAAAGTCCAAAGGAGGTAAAAATAAAACAAAACAAAACAAAACAAAACAAACAAACAAAAAACCAAAATCTATGTCTGAAAGCAAAAGAGAGAGACAGACCCAAAAGACTGAATAGAGCTGGTGGCATTTGATCGGATACTTAAGGAATGAACAGGTAAAATGGCAGTGGAATGAAGGAGTCCAGGTAGATAGAAATTTGTCAGTAAACTCTGAAGTGAGGAAGTGCCAGGTGTGTTCAGGGATTGAAAGCTTACTGTGACTGGTGCCCAGACATATAGTGGAAATGAGCCTGTGAAAGAAAAACAAGGCTGAATATCAAACTAAGAAGTTGAGACTTTATTTAGGGAATTTATTAAGGCAATGGGTTAGTGAAAAGATGGGCCATTGCCCTTCTTTCACATCATCTCATGCTGCCATTTGTGCACAGGGAACGGAGTCAGCTTTAGAGCTAATGCATCTAGAGTTCTCCTGACAGAAGAAGTAAGTGTCAAGGCCAGAGGTCATTAGCACATCTTTGGAGCCATAAAACTGGAATTGTGGATGTACTGAAAGACTTCGACTTAAAAAGAAAACCATTACAATTAAAGCAAGTATTAAAGAGTGTAATTGACGGGACATTTGCCAACTTTGAATTAATTAGATTTAGCTTTAATCTTTAGAAGTGCTGGTTGCAGCAAAATGAAACCATCCTTCTTTAGTGCAGTAAGACATTAATGTTCCCATTATGATTCATTTCCAATTTGAGCTCTTCCCAACTCAAATCTATTTGGTTGGTTAAAAATGAAGTGATGGTTGCAAATAACATGGGCTATCAGGGAGACCTGGGGTGGGGAGGGGGGAAGGAGGGGTAGGGGGGCTCTAATTTGGTCAAATGAAAGGCATTGTTCCCATTTGATTGTTATGAAAATTGAACCAACAGGTTCAATTGCCAATTTTTGCTCTATGCTTGTGCCTGTGTCTGAAGTGCGTGGGCATGCATAGGAATGCCTGCTTTTAGTGAAATGGGCAGGTATGAGATATATCGATTGGGTTCTTCCTGTCATTGACTGAGTAGCAAACCTGTCACTTCTCCAAGTAGTGAATCATGTCGACAGAATGCATTACATTTTATAAGTTTTTTTCTTTGTCCAGATCATCTGTAGTTGAAGCACACTTGCCACCTTTTAAAAGTGATCTCTGCAGCATTCCAGAGCCACTGAAGTATTCATCTTGACCTGGATAGTCAGTTTCTCTGCTAGCACAAAGAAGATTTTTTAACATGAACAAGATCCTTTCAACCACTCTTTGCTTTGGACTCCTAACTTTGTTATCTGTAATGATATTTTTCGAATTGGTGCATGGACGGCCATATCTTACCCAAGGTATGTACACATGAATCTAAAATCCTACAGATGGGTAAATAATCCTTATCTTTCTGTTTGTATTGCCTTGATTTCTCTGCCATTATCAAAATAATATGTTAAGGCGTTAGTATTATTAATCATCAAACATCTTTTCAGAAGTTGCTGTTTTAAATTACATGTAATCCGTGATGCTATTCTTCTCAAGTAAATTAATTTTAACCAACATTGTACTAAATTTATTTTGACTACACCTAATTTTTTATCTAATCATGGGGCACCTTTTTTCTCACTTCTGTTCTATGACCAAAGATAGTGAATGTGTAAGTAGTAATACAATCAATTACCTAATATGTGCATATTTTATTTTATTTTTTAATATGTGCATATTTTAAAGTGTATCTGGGGAAAGCAAAATAATATTTTTAACCTATGAGATTATAAGTAAGTTACTAATGAAAGGAGAATGACTTAGATAAAAACACATTAGGATGGAAATTTGTGTTTGCAGAGATTTGGAAATAATAATGCATGGGGAAATCTACATAGTATTTTCAGGAAGACGATGCTAAATCCACATTATGCATTGACTGTATTTATCAGATTTCTAACATAGAGTACTTACATTAAATGAAATAATTTAATCTATGACATCTAAAATTTGTACCATGAGAAAGTTGGAGAAAATAAATTTTTGCTCTTGTAATATTGTAACTTGTATTGATCTTTCTTTAAAATTTTCAATGCATTTTGTACTGGAAATAGCTCTTCATCTGAGAATCAGTAGGGCTAAATGTAATGTTGATTTATTAGGCAAACAACCTCCTTGAAACTTTTATATATTTCTTTATGTTTGGAAAATAGTAATTTAAAATAGTGCTCTCTAATTTTCCTTCCAGCTTGAAATTTTGAGGTTATCTATCGTCTAACTGAACTCCTTGCTGGGAAGGAAAGAGCCTTTAACTTTGTCTTACATAGGGGAACCAAAACAGGATAGAATACATTTTATTTACATGATACTTGGTTGAGAAGAGGGATCAAGTTTTTCCCTTTGGGATCAAATTCAATTTTACTAGACCATGTTGCTTCCAATGTGGTTTTAAAAGTCAATGAGAGAGCAGTTCTTTTGGCAGTGAAAATAAAATTGCATAAATCCTTGTTATTTATTTATTGGGATTTTCCCATGAAAAATAAGTTGTCTTAGAGACCTAGATATAAGGTTGGGAATCAAAAGAGTCTGGATTTTATCCATAGCTCACATTTAGTCTTTGGCCAATCAAAATCATTGCACATGATAGACATCCTTTGTTCTTCCTGTGAAATGATGGTATTTTCAATGTTCCTAACACAATGTAAATGAGGAAAAATGAGACCATTCACTGAGGACTTTGCAAAATTAGGATGTTGGTGGTAAATGTAACTTCTGATTTCATGTGGATGTGGAATACAGAAAAATCAAACTCTAAAGTATTTTGCTAGGTTAAAGTTAAATAACACCTCTGACCCCAGAATACCACACAGTGATATGCATATATCACTGGCAACATATTGGAAAGGTTTTTCTCTCTGGTACTCCCTTGGATTTATTTTATTGTACATAAACAGAGAAGATTACGTTACTAGTAGGGTTATTTTCTGATCTAAATTGTCTATGATTAGAGTCTCTCTCCATATACACGTATTTCAAAGCAGCCAAAGGTTTGACTTATGTCCTTGAACACATTGTTCAAATAAGCATTTTTGGGGGTTACCATCCCGCTCTTTCTGTGTTAGACAATGTCCAAGACAAATGACACAATCTGCCAGCTGTCATTTGGTTGGAGCTATAGAAATGCATGGTTCAATGGGTAAACCTGACATGGGGCAAACTGCCTACCACAAAATGATGAAGAGTGAATATCAAGACCAAGAATACTGGAAAATTTATTAATTGTTTTGTATTTTATCATTTTGGGGATTTCCAGATTTCTTTCTGGTAAAATTTCTTGTCTATATGTAGTGAGAAGCTTCAAATTTGAGTGAAAAGTGAGGAGACAATGAAACCTTTAAGATTCAGTATCTTTAAAGGGTGCCTGGGTGGCTCAGTCGTTGAAGCACCCAACTTTGGGTCAGGTCTTAATCTCATGGTTCATGAGTTCCAGCCCCACATTGGGCTCTGTGCTGACAGCTCTGAGCCTGGAGCCATTTTTGGATTCCGTGTCTCCCTCTCTCTTTGCCGTTCCCCCGCTCATACTCTCTCTCTGTCTCTCAAAAATGAATAAATATTAAAAAAATTAAAAAAAATTCAGTATCTTAAGTAGCAACGAACCAGTATTATCTGTGTATTTGCAAAAGCCTTCACTCTGTCGTGTCTGGATAACTTTGTCATCCTTTGTGCTAAGGGTTCACCTACACTCAGGTATTTTTTATTCAAGCATTTCCCTTGTCATACTAACTTTTAGTTCAAAGACAAAAGCATATTAAAAGTATGTGTAATTGTTTTCTTTTAAAGCTGTATCTGTTTTAAAACTAAAAATGAAAAAAAGAAAAAAGACTTTTTTTCAATTATATTTCTAAGACAATATCTTAACTTTAGAAATATAAAAAATATTTTTAAAAAATTTCTTGAAAAAACTTTTTCTTCAGGGATTCCTGTAAACCATGGTTGTCTTTAAAGGTACTGACAAGAATTTCTGAGGAGAGTTATGCAAGTGTAACCACTGGAAACAAAAGTAGTAAAGAGAGGCAAATTGATTCAATTTCTTTTGTGAAAAATGTCCCACTTAAATATGCAGAAGTGGATTAGTAATTAAGTTCCTAAAAGCTTCAGCTCTACACTTTCCTTGTTACCTCCTCCTGGTCTTATACATTCTCTAAGTTTAAGGCAATGAATTGGTTTCTCTTATCACAGTTCTAAAATAAGTAGTCATTGTCATCTGGCTATAATATGTACCCTATTTCTTTTTCTAAGAAAAATATTTTAAAGATTGTAGATTGTAATGTAACATTTTGATGAACAACTGTAATAACAATGATGTTATTGCATGGTCACATCTTAAACTAAACTATCTCTGAGGGTCTTCATATAATTGATGTTGAGCAAATTTCCATTGATACTGTATTATGTTTTAATTAATCAGTAGAAAAAATGTTACAGATAATTTCTATGTTTATGAAGTAAAGGAAATTGAAGAGTTGAGCATCCATAAACTATGTTTGGTCAATGTAGAAATGATGCTGTCACCTGTCCCACGTCATCAATTTGCTTCCTCATCAAGTCTCTCTCATTCGTTTTATTAACCTCTTAATTGTTTGAGTTAATCAATTAATATTTTGTAGAAACAAGAAAGACAGATGATTAAACAGAATAATATAGTTAAATTACGGGCCATTTCTGTAGCTAAAACCACAATATTCTCACTTCTAAACTTCAGACTCAATGAATCTAGCTTCTGTTCAAGCTGTCAGCTAGAATGAGGAGCTAGCAAGTGGGGAGCATGATCCCACAGAAGTTCTGGACAAAAGTTTGGCTTTTCAAGCCACATCACAAAAGTTCATTTTGTTTGTAATATACTAGTTGTTACTTCAATTGCATTACTTGTTGATAGATATCTTGTTGAGTCTTCATGTCTTATACCTTGAGTAAAGGTTATTATCCTGATTTCTACTTCAGAATAAAAATATTTACAAAAAATTGGGTGATATTTTGCTTTTAAGGTGTTGAAAGAGTTGAGCATCTGATCAATGAATGGGCTGGGAGGTAAATTGGCAAAGATGGAAAGATGTCAATATGGAGAAAGGAGACTTCATATCACCTTTTCCATAAGATTTCCTTGAATGGTTTAAAGGCAATCTCCAGAACACAAAATGGCTCATATTTAAATGTGCATAGCACATGGAATCTTAAAATCAAATATTGTTTATTTTTTTCTTTAAAAAAATTTTTGGGGTACCAGGGTGGCTCAGTTGGTTAAGGATCCAACTCGTGATCTCAGCTCAGGTCATGATCTCACAGTTTGTGAGTTCAAGCCCCCATCAGGCTCTGCACTGACAGCATGGAGCCTGGTTGGGATTCTCTTTCTGTCTCTCTCTGCCCCTCCCCTGCCCTCTCTTTCTTCCTCTTTCTCTCAAAATAAATAAATAAACTTAAAAAAATAACTTTTATATTTTTCATATTAAACACAAGAGTAGAAAATTTCAACAACACAGATAAAAAATAAGAAATTTACCTGCGATTCTACTACCCAAATTTACCTACTACCCAAATTTAGCAGGTAAATTTTAGGGTGTCACCTTTCAGACATACTGTCTCTCCTCTTCTCTCTCCCTCTCTCATAATCTCTCTTTGCTCCTATACATTCAATGATTTTTGAAACAGCCCCTCTTTTTGGGTTACACACCTTTGTCCACAGCACTTTTTTTGGTGAGTATATGCATTGATAGCTATAAAATGTATTTAATTAAAAGTGCTTTTGGTGACACAGATCGAAAATGGAGGCTTCATTACACTGGGATGATTATTACAGGAAATGAATTGTTTCCAGATAAAGAAGATGCAAACCACGAAGAACTATTGCTGGCTCTACTGAATAAAAATTTTGATTTCCAAAGACCTTCTAGCATTGGTAAGTTAGGAATTTATTCTGTCTTCTGACCTGCTCTTTCTCAATGTTAATTTGTAGTAAAGTAATAACTACTCCTTTTCATGCTGCACTGACAGCTTAAGTGTGTCTTATTATTTCATATTCATGATAAAGCAATGGCATTATTAAAAAATATTAAAATCCTATTTTCTTCAATTAGAGGGTCCTAATGGGATCAGTAACCATCTATTTACAAAATAGTTATCTTTAGTCATATTCTCATCTCTGCAACTTCTCACTCATACAGTTAATATTTTCTTTTACTAAATGCTTCAAATCTGTTCCCAGGTTTTCATTAGAAATTTCACAAATTAACTGCATTTTAATGGCAGTTAAGTTAGCACATTTGCAATGAAATTCTCTCCATGTGGGAAACAATTGGAGTAGAGACCACTGGGAAATTTAGGCACACCGACTGACATTTTTTTCTTTGAAGATCAGCAGAATCTAATTTACAATTATGCATTAGAGTTTTCTCCAAGAAATGACAAATACTGTCAGAAACTTAGCAAGTCTAGCCTAAGAGAAAATGTGAGAATATGTCAATGTGTTACACTCTCCAAAAACATCTGATCCTCTAAAAAAAAAAAATCTAGTCATGGGACAATGTGCTGACTATAACAACATCTTAATGAATACTTTAAAAATACAGGGTTTTAAAATTAGAAATAAGATATTCTCATTGAAGAAAATGTGTGAAATTATAAAAAAGAAAAATTCATACTCAAACTGTAAAACCCAGAGAGAGCTAATATCAATATTCTGGGAATTTCTTTCATGAATGAATTGTATAGATGTTTGTGTCCCACTTTTTTTCACTTACTATTGTTTCATAAAATTTCCTCATGTTAGTAGAATAATTTACTTCTAAATAATAGTCCTTGTTAGAACTATGGTCTGTTTTAGAAAGCTTTGTGCTTATTACAAGAAATCAGGTATTTTCTCATGACATAACTGGTTGCAATTCAATATGTCAGGCATTGAGAAAATATTTGGGTCTTATATTAGGGATGGTGGGTGGTCTCAAATCTTATGGAAAAGACCTTTGCCTTCCACATAAGATCCCGAATGTGTGAATTGGGATGAATCTATTATTGGCCATGAAAGTTTTCATGTAACGAATGTGTCTTGCAGATACAGAACTGACTGGCAAATTGGAAGAACTTAACCAGGTGAGAGTGTGAAATACTTACATTTCAATTTTAATAATAATTAGAAGGCATTTATCTTTGGGCACAGTTTGAAAAATTATTGGTATGATACCGTAAATTTTTTTTATTCCTGCTAGAGAAAAAGTAAAGTAATTCATTAGAAAAAAAAAAATAGTCAAATTCCACTTGGGAAAAAAAAAAAAAAAAAAACAAGGAAGAAAAGAAAACCAAAACAAAACTAAAGCTGAAATGATCTTGAGATAAAATCTGGATTCTCGTCCCAGCTCTCCAATTGTTATGAGACCAGAAAGAAATTAAAATTCTCTGGATCTAAATCTCCTCATCTATAAAATAGGAGGCTATACCTAGATTGGTGATTTTCAAAATTTATTATTATTTTTAAAAGTGGAAATATTTTTTCCCAAATAAATTGGATACGGTCTCATATCCAATTCATTCGGTTGCATACGAAGGTGGAGCTGTTCTGTTTAAAGCACCTGGTTGGGCGCCTGAAGGGTCACCTCTTTGAACCCGCTCTTAGCCTCCCGACAGGGAGACCCTTAGCAGCCTTTTCCCCAACTCCTTGACATGCTGTAAAGAAAATGTGAAAATCACCAGATTCGATGATTTCAAAACTTTTCACAAACATGCATGCAAATCCATTATTATGCAAACCATGTGGCTCTTTGGGAGAGAGAATTGTGTCCCATCATTCTAGGCGGGTCAGACATGGACACTCTCAGTAGCCAGGCTGAACTCTACTTTGGTCAGAGTTAGATCTTCAGGGTGTAGACAATCAGAAAGCTTGCTAAAAATGAAAATGGGTTGAATTCTGGGTAAAAACCCTAAGGCCTCAAAATACTTCTCCCTTCCTGCTGGAAAGGAGAAATATTTCAGGAAATCCAAACATTTACATAACTCTGTGGAGCTCCTTGAAAAGCACTGCTCATTATAGGTGACATGAAATCGAGTCCAGGAACACAGGCTGTGTTTCCAGGCTCCCCATTAATTAACACCCAGAGTGGACTTCCTTAACCATAAACCTGTTTTTTCCTCATGTCCTGTTGAGTCATGTACCTTTCTCAGTCAGTCTCTAAATACTAGTTTCCTTGTACTGTTCCTGTTTCTTTTTGTTTACTTTCTTCATTACTTTTTCTCCTTTTCAATTCCTTGTTTCTCGTTTCTCCCTTTCTTCTGTTTTTCCTACTCTTTTCCCTGTTTTATTCAAATACTTTCTCTTCTTCAACAGAAAATAGCATCATTCTAATTAAAAATGAATAATTTTTATGTTTGATTTTTAACAGCTGGAAAATCTAAAAGAGCATCTCGCAGAGGCCAAAGATTCAGAGATATCCTATGCTATAGGTGGTCTATCTTCTTCCCATCCCAATAAGCGAGGTAAATTTTCATTTCAAATTTTTAAAATTAACATCTGAAAGATGAGTTTTGCAATTATTACTAAGAAGAAAGAGAGTAACTTGATATTTCTTAATCCTATGGTGGTGCTCAAGATCAAGGCTCATATCTTTATTTTTTATTTTATTTATTTTTTAAACAAATTTAATGTTTATTTATTTTTGAGAGAGGGAGAGAGAGAGAGAGACAGAACAGGAGTGGGGGAAGGGGCCGAGAGAGAGGGAGACACAGACTCTAAAGCAGGCTCCAGGTTCTGAGCTGTCAGGACAGAGTCCTACACAGAACTTGAACCCATGAACTGTAGATCATGACCTGAGCTGAAGTTGGGTTCTCAACTAACTGAGACACCCAGGCGCCCCTATTTTATTTTATTTTATTTTATTTTTTAAGTTTATTTATTTTGAGAGAGGGAAAGCAAGAGTGGGGGAGGGGAAGAGAGAGAGGAGAGTGAGAATCCCAGATAGTCAAATTCCACTTGGGAAAAAAAAGAAAAAAGAAAAGAAAAGAAAACCAAACCAAAACTAAAGCTGAAATGATCTTGAGATAAAATCTGGATTCTCAGCACTAGCAGTGCAGAGCCTAATATGGGTGGGGCTCAAACTCACAGACAATAAGATCATGACCTAAGCCGAAGTCAGACACTTCTCCTACTGAGCCACCCAGGCACCTCCGAGGCTCATATTTTTAAAAAAGATTCCAGTGAAAACATTCCCTTATGAATGTATCTGAGTTCTGTGGTGTTTATAGCAGTGTGTCGCAAGGTCATAGGTTCTAGGTTTAAGTAAAATAGGCCCTTATTGTTTAAAATTGTGACTTACCTTTGCTGTTTTGCTTAAACACTGGAGATAGGAGAATCACAAAAGGGAACAATCAAGTTTCAAGTTAATCCAGAATTTTAGAACATCTTTATTAAAGTCATTGCTCTAACGTTTGGTTCAAGGCTTGATTCATAACATATAATTTTAGGAGGATTTGTCTTTTGGATCCCTCTTACTATTTATAATATTTCTTGGGAAATTCTTGTTTCTTGCTGAATTAGTTCTTATATTTGAAAAACTTGTATGTATGTTTTTCCATTCATAGAGTGATGTGAGCCTTCCTAAATCTTGTTTTATTTACACTTGTCTCTCTTCCCAGATTTGTCTTTAACTTGTACATAAACCTATGTCACAATTGCTACTAAGGGGGAAAAGGAGACACTGGTATTATTTAAACACTTAGCATATTATATTTTATATTTTCGTATCTCAAAATATTGTGGTTAATACATAAGCACTAGAGCTACACTGCCTGGGTTCAAGTTAATATTGACATTTTCTACCTGCTTGAACTTGTGCAATTATCTAACTTCCTGTGCCTTATTTTCTTTGCCCCAAATGCAAATTATAATCCTAAGTATCTTTATGAGATTGTTGGGAGGACTTGCTGAGTAATATATGAAAGGAATTTAGAATAATGCCTAGCAAATAGTAAGTACTATGTAAACTTAACTTGTTTTTTATGGTTTTGATCAATGCTATAATTATTATTTTATTCTCTTCATAAACATCAGGTAGCTATTACTATGCCTATTTTATAGATGAGGAAATTACATCTCAGAGGGATTAAATTATATGCTGAAAATAACCCCCTGCTAAGTGACTCAGCCAGTGAACCTGAAGGAGATGGTAGTAGAACCTTCCGGAGTTTTAAGGACTTTGGCTTTTACTAGGTATCATGTGGGACATCACTGGAAAGTTTGAGCTCAAGAGTGATATGAGATAATTTTTAGTACAACCACTCTTGATGCTTTGTGGAGAACACACTGCAAAAGATGGGCAAAGGTAGAAGCAGAGAAAACTTTAACAAAAATAATTTAGTGGTAGCAGCTTGGATTCGGTTTGGCAATAGTGAATTGATAAGGAGGGGTCTTATTCTTTGGCTATATTTTCAACAAAGAAGCCAACAAAATTTCTTGTAGGATTACACGTAGGTTGTATTAAACAATGACGGAAGGTGTCGAGAGTGACTCCAAAGATTTTGTTCCAAGCAACTAGGAAAAAGAGGGCAAATTCTACTTATTGAACCAGAGATAGCTGGAAGAGGAGAAAGTTTGGTAGTGTAGAGGGTTGAAATACAGATTTGTTGGGCCTTCTCATAATTAGCGTAGCTTAGGCTATGATGTGTTACCAGTTTTAATCCAAATCTCAGAGGACTACCATATAATAAAGTCCAATATATGTAGTATAACCCTCTTTGATTTTCTGACTATTTCATTTGAAAGGTTGTTATAGCTTGACTGCCTCTCATATTGCCAAGACATAGGAAAGGACTAGAGGACACATCCCAGGTCTAAACTGCTCCAGTTCAGAACTTGGTTCAGTGAGAAGTGTCACTTCTGAAGTCCACCGGCTAGAATTAGTCATGTGGGCTGCCACCAAAATACTGGCAAGATAGGCTGATAAATTTTAGGAAGTACATATAATACCTGGGGACCACTGCCTCTACTACAGTCAGTCCTTTCATCTCTTCTTAACCACATAGACTATACTTATCCCATTCCCATTAGAGACAATCCCAGATCTCTTTCACTGACTGAACCCAGAACAAAGAACAGGCTTTCCAGGAGAAACTTACTAGTCTTCATTAGATATAGTGTGGCTTCTTCCTCTTCATTCACAGACCTGTTGGCTAAAAGGACAATTCCAATAATTGGCAGAGGAACAGGGACAGGAAAACCACAATCAGAAATCCATCCATAAAGGACACAAACAAGAGATACACAGAATGCTACCCTCCAGGAATTCTGAAACCCCACTGGGCAAATATTATAAAGGTCTTCTACCCTGGGGATGGAAAAAGGTGTCTTGATTTGAGCCTTTAGTATCTAGGAGGAGTCATTTGCCTATTGTAACATTTCTGGTGTCTACACTGTCTGAGATTTTTGCTTTTTCATTTTCATCCCTGGATACATCTTATGTGTTCCTTGGGGAATATTCTCTTCTCTGGGATGGTACAGTTTTCTTGGGTCTCATCCCACTCTTGCAAAGTTGGAGGTCTGAGGTTTATTTTGTCTTAAAATATCAAAGATATTTTTATTTTAGGGTTTATGATGTCCTTTCAAAAATTTAGAAAGCTTCTCATCTGCTTGCTACATGCAAATGCTTTTGAAGAAACAATTTTAATTATTCTGCCTTCTCACCCCCAATTTAGTAGCAGTTGTCTTGAAAGTAGGTGGAACATGGGCACCTGGGTGGCTCAGTCAGTTAAGCATCCGACTTTGGCTCAGGTCATGATCTCATGGTTCGTGGGTTCAAGCCTCGTGCAGGCTCTGTGCTGACAGCTCAGAGCCTAGAGGCTGCTTCGGATTCTGTGTCTCCCTTTCTCTCTGCCTTCGCCCACTCCTGCTCTGTCTTTCTCTCTCTCAAAAATAAATAAACATTAAAATAAAAAAAAAAAAGCAAGTATCTGGAACATGCCTTAAAGACTAAGCACTCACTCTGACTTCTTTATTCAAATTGTTATTTATGGAGCCTCTGTCACTTGGAGTAATTTTAAATCTCATTTTATAGTGTTTTGGATCTAGAGGAAGTTAACCCTTTCAACATTTTGAGAGCTTGTATTTCTGAACTTTTTATTCCCTTTGTATTTGCTGTCACATTGCATTTGGGGATGAATTAGGTAAACTACACTAGCAAAGTAACCTTACTATCTCAGTGATGTAACTTGCTTTAATATTTATTTTTTATTTACATGAAGCCTTGTGTATGTTGGTCACTTTACTCTGTATCCACACTATGTGTCCCCGTAGTGGGACAGGAAAGAAATGGAGGTAAACACATTCTTATCTGCCAAAATTAGACTCATGATCTTAACCTAACTTACTGGGGTCAGGGAAGCACCTTGGAAATGTAAAAAAAGCACAAGGAATATTTGGACAGTCACATCCCTACCACAGATGTTTTGGGCTTATGCTATGCATAGCAATATCATCCCAGTATAGCAGGCCTTCTTATGTACATTTTTGGGTTTCAGTTACTTGTGGTCAACCATAGTCCAGAAGCAAATGATCTTCCTTCTGACATACCATGAGAAAGTCAATAGTACCTTCATACTACATCACAGGGCCTACGTCATTCACCTCATTTCATGTCCTCATATAGGCATTTTATCATCTTACATCATCATCATAAGAAGGGTGATTATAGTATAATAAGACATTGTGAAGAAGCCACATTCACATAACTTGTATTGTAGTATATGGTTATAATTGTTCTATTTTATTATTTATTGTTGTTAATTTCTTTCTGTGCCTAATTTATAAACTAAACTTTATCATCGGTATGTATGTATAGGATAAACATGTATTTTTATTTTTATTTTTTATTTATTTAAAAAAATTTTTTTTAACATTTGTTTATTTTTGAGACAGAGAGAGACAGAGCATGAATGGGGGAGGGTCAGAGAGAGGGAGACACAGAATCTGAAACAGGCTCCAGGCTCTGAGCTGTCAGCACAGAGCCCGACGCGGGGCTCGAACTCACGGACCGCGAGATCATGACCTGAGCGGAAGTCCGCCGCTTAACCAACTGAGCCACCCAGGCACCCCAGGATAAACATGTATTTATAGCATTCAGAACTATCTGCATTTTCAGGCATCCACTGATGGTCTTGGAACACATCCCACACAGATAAGGGGGGACTTCCTGTAGTGATCTGAGTAGACCATTGAATATATAAATTTGAGGTTTAGGGAAACAGCTCATATTGGAGTTATTCATTTGACAGTTATCAACATATCAATATTGCTTGGCATTGTGATGAAACCATCTAAGGAATGACTCTAGATATTAAAGAGAAGACAGCCAGGCCTGAAGCCTAAGTGATTCCAAGGTTAGAGATGGGGCAGATGAGAGAATCAGCAAAGGAGGCTGGGTAGGAGCAGCTACAAAGGAAGGAAGTGACAAAGAATGTCCCACTCCTTCCAGGAAGAAGTAGTGAAACTATATTTGAAGTTGGATAACTCCAACTTTCCTTCTGAACAGCAATAGAAAGATTATTAATGGCTTGACCAAGAATTGTTTGGTGGACTTTTGTTGAAGGAGAAAATGATAAAACAATATTTTTATCATTTGTCAGGAAACACTGACAATACACATCACTTTTGAAAAATTTTGTTTTAAAGGGTAGAAAAATTGGGGTATTAGCTAGAACATTTTGGGGGAGTGTCAAAGAAACTTTTTATTTGTATTTATGCCAGTAGATATTAAAACATATTTGTATGTAGTAGGAACAAAGTAAAACATATGAATTAGATGCCCAGGTTAGGTGACAAAAACAACCCACATTATACTTAAAGTGTGGTTCTATTGCAAAAGTATGAATAACGTTACATGAAAGTAAAATGGACCTAGAGATCCAGCTAATGCAATAGTAACTTATGCTTACTGGGAAATACTATAGTTTGGTTTAATAATTTATTTTATAGTTGATAGACACCTGCTAACTTCATTCAGAATTTGTGATAAAATATGATAAAATACAACATCTTTCCATTTATAAAAATCCTTAATAGATTGCGTATAGAAGGAACATACTTCAACCCAATAAAGGCCATATATAACAAGCCCACAGGTAATATCATATTCAATGGAGAAAAATTGAAAGAGATTTCTCTGAAATTAGGAACATCACTTCTATTAAATATAGTGCTAGAATTCCTAGCTATGCAATTAGGAAAGACAAAGAAATAAAAGGCATCCAAATAAGGAAGGAAGATGTAAAATTCACTTTTTGCTGATGATATAATCTTATATATACAGAATCTCAAAGAGTTAGTAAAAAACTGTTGAAATTAGTTGGTGATTTCAGTAAGTGGCAGATTAAAAAATCAGCTTACAGAAATAAGTGGCATTCCTTTATACTAATGATGAAGCATAAGAAGAAAAAACTATCCCATCACAATAGCATAAAAAATAATAAAATACTTAGGAATAATTTTTTTATTGAATTGTATTTGATATAAAATATTATGTTAGTTTCAGGTATACAGCATAGTGACACAATAGAAAGTGATCACCAGGATAAATCTAGCCACCATCTGTTACCATATAAAGTTTTTCAATATTATTAACTATATTCCCTATGCTGTACACTGAATTCCCATGTCTGATTTATTTTATATCTGGAAGCCTGTACCTTTTAATCCCCTTCCCCTATTTTACACCCTCTCCTCTGGCAACTGCCAGATTATTCTCTGTATCTAAGAGTCTGTTTCTGTTTTGTTTGTTCATTTATTTTTTAGATTCTACATATAAGTGAAAGACTACATATAGTCTTCGTCTTATTTTATTTAGCATAATACCCTCTGGGTCCATCCATGTTGTCACAAATGGCAAAATTTAATTTTTAAATGGATATTCCATTGTGTGTGTGCATGTGTGTGTGTGTGTGTGTGTGTGTGTGTGTGTGTGTGTGTGTGTATAATCAATCTTCTTTATCCATTCATCTAATGATGGACACTTAGGTTCTTTCTATATCTTGGCTATTGTAGATAATGCTGCAATGAACATAGAGACACATGTATCTTTTAAAATTACAGCTTTCATTTTCTGCAGCTAAATATCCAGAAGTAGAACTGCTGTATTATTTAGTAGTTTTGTATTTAATTTTTGAGGAACCTCTGTACTGTTTTCCATAGTGGCTGCACCATTTTGCCTTCCCACCCAAAATGCATGCGGGTTCCCTTTTCTTCACATCTTTGCCCATTCTTGCTTGCTTGCTTGCTTGCTTGCTTGCTTTATTTATTTATTTATTTATTTATTTATTTATTTAATAGCCATTCTTACAGGTATGGCGTGATAGCTCATTGTGGTTTGATTTGCATTTATCTGATGATTTGTGATATTTAGCATCCTTTCATGTGTCTGTTGGCCACTTGTATGTCTTTGGAGAAATGTTTACTCAGGTCTTTTACTCATTTACTTAGGAATAAATTTAACCAAGGAAGTGAAAAATCTGCACAATGAAAACTATAAGTCTTTTCTGAAAGAAATCAAAAAGAAGACACAAACAGATGGAAAGAAATGTGTGTTTATGGATTGGAACAATAAGTATTGTTAAATGGCTGTAATCTGCATAGCTATCTACAGATTCAGTGCAATGTCAAAATACTGTTACACAGAAAACACTATTTCAAAGAAACCACACAAATTTATGTTTCACATAAATAAAAGAAATAATCTTAAAATTTATATGGTACCACAAAAGACCCCAAATAACCAAAGATATCTTGAGGATAAAAGAACAACACCTTATTTTAAACTAGATTTCGAAACCATAGTAGTAAAAACAGTATAGTACTGGCACAAAAATAGACATATAGACCAATAAAACAGAAAACCCAGGATTAAATGCTGGCATATAGAGTCAATTAATATTCAACACAGGGCCAAGAACACCCAGCAGGGAAAGGATAGTCTCTTCAACAAATGATGCTGGGAAAACTGGAGGAATACATGCAGAATTGAATACATGAAATTGGACCTTTATGTCACACCACAAACAGAAATTCACTTGAAATGGATGAAAGACTTACACATTAGACCAGATAACATAAAACACCTACAAGAAAATATAGGGTAATAGCTTATCAATACTGGTCTTGGTAATGACTCTTCGGACATGACACCAAAAGCACAAGCAACAAAAGCAAAAATTAACAAGTGGGACCACATCAAATTTAAAAAATTCCTCACAGCAAAAGAAACAACTAACAAAATGGAATAAAATTTTTGCAAAGCAAATGTTGGACAAGAGGTTAATATCAAAAAAACCCATAAAAGATAGCACTTAATAACAACAAAACCCCCAAGAGTATCTGACTTAAAACATGGGCAGAAGAACTAAATATATTTTTTTTTTCTCAAAGAGGACATCAAAATAGCCAATGGGCACACAAAAGATGCTCAGCTTCACTAATTAGTAGGAAAATGCAAATCAAAACCACAATGAAATATCACCTTACACTTGTTAGAATGGCTATCATTAAGATGACAAGAGACAGCAAGTGCCGGTGAGGATGTGGTGAAAGGGAACTCATACACTGTTGGTAGGAATGTAAATTAGTGCAACCACTATGGCAAACAATATGAAAATTCCTCAAAAAATTAAAAACAGATTTACCGCATGATCCAGCAATTCAACTTCTGGGTGTATTACAACAGATGAGTGGATAAAAAAGAAAATGGGGTACATATACACAATGGAATATTATTCAGCCATGAGAAAGGAAGATATCCTGCCATTTATAATGACATGGGTGAACATTGAGCACATTTTGCTAAGCAAATAAGTCAAAGAAAGACAGGTGGTGTATGATATCACTCATATGTAGAATCTAAAGTCAAACCTGTGGAAGAAAGTAGCAAGTAAAATAGTGGCAACCACGAGATTATAGAGGGAAAGGGATTGGTTAAGGTTGATGGTGTTTAAGTATATAAACTTCTACCGTGTAGAAATAAACCACAGAAATCTAATACACAGTGTAATGAGTGTGGACGATAATATTGCACTATAATGATGTAATATGACAAATACTACTTCAATGGCAATCATATTTACAATATATAAATTTATCAAAGTAACACATTATACACCTTAAATTTAAAAACTGTACTGTGAAATTTATCAAATAAAAAAAAGAGAAGAAAAAAACTCTCCTTAGCTTTCACTCCAATCTGTTCACTTAGTTGCACTCCTAATAACTTGAGCTTTGTGGGTGCATAAACTGAAGTAGGATAGAAGCAGCACATTTGAAGAAACCTGGGGTTGGGAGATGAAAAATAAATATATAGCTGCCTAGCACATAATATCCTCCTAAAAATAGGGATTACAAGAGTGAACCGGACAGAGATCAAGAAACACCAGAATACCGGCTAGAGTTTTTCTTCACCTAGATGGTAAATGATGGATAAACACTAAGGAGTTTGGCTGCTCTACGGGGAATATCTTTTATGACACTTCCTTTAATTCGGGTCCAAAATTTTCCAACTATGCTCCATTGCATACTTCATCGAGCCACTCATGTGATGTAATTTTTGGATATATGTAGATTTATTTCCTGGAAGACTGATTCAGTGATATCTGAAGGGCTGGAAAGGGCAGTGATGATAACTTTCTGAAGCACACTATAAAAAGAAGATGGGAATGGAAAATAAACTTCTTTCATAGGATTTGAATGTAGTTTCGTTTAAAGGAGGATGTGACTCTTGTAGAAATGAAAAGTAGACTCAGTGCTATCATAACACTGTGTGTGTAGGTGGTAATGAGCTTGAGGATTACAGTTTACACAGTGAGAAGAGAGGGAGGGAAACTTGGAGAGTAGATATACTTAGCATTTATTTCAAAGAGTATCTTAACAGTACTGAGTTTTTTTAAAACATTTTTCATTGTGCTCCCATTAATCAATAGAGAATCAAAGATCCATCTTCTTGGGGTCATAATTTTAGAAACCACTTAGATGGAAGGAAATTAGAGAAATTTATAATGTGTTCTATGAAGCTACTACAAGCCTGATGATTGATTGGGAACAGCCTACAGAACATTTAAAAGGACTCATTTGTGCATTTGAAGATTAAAAAACTGATAGAATTGGTTTGATTTTTCTGAAGCATATGAAGACTCGATGTGATAATTAAATTACTTAAATAACATTTGATGGTTTTCAAAGTGAGCCTTAAACTCTCTTCCTTCATTTCCCCCCAGCAAATAGAAACATATTTATCATACTTTTTGCTTATGTTACTTCCTCTTTGGGATTTCAGTTACCCCAAATATAAAACAAAGGGGTATATCTAATAGGATGACCTACTGTATTCTCTTTATAGTATTATATACATTATAATGTAGAACAGTGCTGTCCAATAGAACTTTCTGTGATGATGTGAGCGTTCTCTAATGCATTACCCATTATGGTAGTCACTAGATACAACTCATTACTGAGCACTAGAAATGTGGCTAGTGGGATGAAGAAGCTGAATTTTCTTTTCTTTTCTGTTTTGTTTTTTGTTTTGGTTTTCTAATTTTATTTAAGTCCAAGTTAGTTAACATAGTGTAATAATGGTTTCAGGAGTAGAATTTAGTGATTTATCACTAACATATAACAGCCAGTGCTCATCTCAACAAATGCCCTCCTTAAGGCCCATCACCCATTAATTTTAATTAATTTATAGATGCACATGAGGCTAAGAACTCCATATTGAACATTCCTTTCACAAAACTCTCTCATACTGGCACACATAAACTATTTTATTCAAATGTAATATTTCATCAAATATCCTCCTAATAAAGAATTTGTTTTGCTTTCTTTTTTAGCCTGCTTTTGGAAATACTGTGTCTGAAGGTTTTTCTCTGGATACAAAAAGATAAGAACATTAGAAAAAGATACACATCTACTCACCACTACTTAAAGATTCTAGCTATTTGAGCATAAAGAAAGGATGACGTTTATTCTGCATACTGTATGCTTAAGGTTTAAGTTGTGAATGATGACAAATCAGTTGCACTTTTGCATGGCATGGGTTATCAAATGGCCTTGTAGTGCTAAAATTTACAGTGCTGTATCTATTGTATGCTTTCCGTAGATTCATTTTCTACATATAATTTTGTCTCGTGATGACTCTGATTTTGAGCTATCAATTAAAATATTTTAAAAAGTGGGGCACCCAGGTGGCTCAGTCGGTTGAGCCTCCGACTTCGGCTCAGGTCATGATCTCACTCACGGTTTGTGAGTTCTAGCTCTGTATGGGGCTCACTGCTGTCAGGAGTGTCAGCATGGAGCCTGCTTCAGATCCTCTGTCTCCCTCTCTCTCTACCCCTACCCCGCTCGTGCTATCTCAAAAATAAATAAACATTAAAATAAAAAAATAAAATATTTTAAGGGTGCCTGGGTGGCTTAGTCAGTTAAACATCCAACTTCAGTTGAGGTTATGATTTCAGGGTTCCTGAGTTCAAGCCCCACATTGGGCTCTGTGCTGATAACTCAGAGCCTGGAACCTGCTTCAGGTTTTTTGCCTTTCTCTCTCTCTGCCTCTCCCCTCTCACGCTCTGTGTGTCTCTCTCAAAATTAAATAAACATTAAAAATTTTTTTAAAAAAGTATTTTAAAAATCATCTTGGAAATTAAAATAAATTTAATTGTATCAACTTATGGAAAAAATATGCATCATTGTCCTTTCTCTTTCTTATGATTGTGCTAACTACTATCTCTTTTCTGTTCATTTGGACAATTGTCACTGAAACTACTACAACCAAATGAATACATTACTGGGAGCAGAAATATATGGTTTATTAGACTCTGGAAGAAAATGATATTAGATGTCCCAGAGATAGAAAACTTTCTTATAAAACAATTTGCCTGTTGGTTTCTTAATTCTCATCTATGCCTCCTCCACAGCATCACGAACTATTTGAGACTCAGAATGTCTATAAGAGATTAGCTTCGTTGTGCCAAAAAAATAAACAGAACAAAAGAACTCATTGGATTTCTCCTGATTCTTTTTTTTTTTTCCTTTTCACATCCATATATCAAACTTGCTCTTGCTTACATATGAACAAGCTTATTTACTTAGTCAATTCAAGGCTGGGAATTCAACTTCAATATTGTGTGTCACCTGTTCTAGCCCCAAAACATTGTTAACATAACTTAAAATAACATTAAGGACTAGACTAGATGGCAAGGCCAGCCTGCTCACATTCCCTTACTTCACAATATGGGGGAAATGCAGTTTACCTACATGATATCAATTTTGTGGTGCTTAAAGAGAAAATTATTGCAGAGTATGAACAATATTGCTTAAGTTGAAAAAAACCATAAAACAAACCAAGTTGAGTGACATATCTAAAGTGCCATATATATACTTGTTAGGAACCACTCAAATGTACATAAATATTAGTTGCTCAATCATGCCTGATTATTCCTACATATTTACACCAGTAGTAAACAGAAACATAATATTGTTATGAAGAAAGACAAAAATTCCCGCTTTCATCATCTCATGTTTATTACCTTTGGAACAGTTAAACAATATGCAGGCAGTTTGAATCTTTAGGAGTAAGGTCACACAGAAAGGGTTTTTCTACTTCTTCCTTTTAGGAGAATCCATTAAGTTATATTTTAATAGTTTGCTTTAAGAAATTTAATCCCTAAAGCTATCTGTAGATTAAAGGTAGAATTTGTTAGACTTTCTGTAGTGTGAGTAAATTTTAAGATGATGCGGCATCATAAAACATCCCTCATAAAAAATTGTTTATGTAATTGATGACAGAACACAGAAATCCATATTCACAGTTTGCTCTATGAAGCTTCACAAATGAATGAGATGACTCATCATATTCTGAACAGAAATCATGTTTTAATTTCCTGCTATGTTAAAAGAATGCCCTATTTCGAACTGGTGTACTGTTGATTTATTTTCTACTTTGTATAAAGTAGTGGTGGAAATAACATGAAAAAAAATAGTTATAAGTGGAGAAAACATTTTTCTCTTTTTGTTCATTAAAGTCTTGTATATATATTATATTATGAGATAAATGCATTATTACACATCAGAATAGAGTATAAATCCATACATTGTGACCTCTGACTTTAATTAAATGGAATGCCATAAGCATAACTTTGCATTAAAAAATATAGGTGATAGGAAATCAATTTGTTTATTTCGACTTTAAACCTTCACCATGAGAAAATTTTAGGCTAAAGTAGGCTTTAATACCTTTTGTCAATGCATGAAGCAGCAGCATCCAAGTGGATTAGAAGCTTACAGATAACCAAATGGGAGAAAAAGGGAAGAAAGAACCTCCAAGGAATAGAACACATTCCTAAAATTGAACAGAAGGTTGAAGAAAGCTGGCAAGAAACATTTTAACTTCTTCTTCAGTAATTATTTCAAATAGAAAGTCCTACAGGATATTTTCCATGTACCACTGCTAACTTTCTAATGCAAGCTTCTGAAAACAGAATTGGTTAGCTCTCTCAAAATTCATTTCTCCTTGCTATAGCCCATCTATCACAATTAACAAAATCATTCATTTACTGTATTTTTCTAAAATTTGAAGACTTTCAGCAGTTGAAGAAATTTTCCCTAAACTAAGAATACAAAGCCAACCATGTTCTAAGTGCATATGTTCATTTCTGTGTGTCTTTGATTGCATTCTTTGGATCATACGTTTATTCAATTTTAGTTAAAATTAACAGCTATCCATTTCTCACCTCTTGTAATATGAATATACCTTCTCATAACATTCTTCCTTTATATTCTAAAATAAAACTCTGCCCTATTCATCAAACTTTTCTCCTCCCATATATCAGGTCCATCTGACAGTGATTGCTAGTGTTTAACGTTTTCCAGAGGTTTTACAAACTTCGGCTACTCTCTGGTTCAAGAAATAAGTTGTCTTTGTGTTTTAAAAGCATACCCAATGTACCATTGGCTTATATACCTAAGTTGTAGTAATATTGTAGTTATTGTTGAGAACTGAGCGTTCCAGAGTATCAAACTTTATACTTCGATAGATCAATTAAAAATAATTTGTATCATTTAAAGAAATAATTCTTAAACACATTATACTTTTCAATGCCTTTTTAAACACAGTATATGAAAACAGTCAAACAGTTTCTTAGGCAAGTCAGTAGCATCAAAAAGATTGTTTATTGTACTGTGTTAAAATTACGTGTACTTAATAAGCCCCAGACTGGTCCAGTGGTTTACTTTTTGATGATTCCTAGTCTTCTTCCATACTTTCCTCTGTTACTCCTGTGTGGTTGTTCTCCTCATAATCAGCCACTGCTACTGTTAATTAACTACCAGTTGTAACTAAACAGTTTTTTAATGTTTATTTTTGAGAAATAGAGAGAGCATGAGTGGGGTAGGGAAGAGAGAGAGGGAGACACAGAATCCACAGCAGGCTCTAGGCTCTGAGCTATCAGCACAGAGCCCAGTGTGGGGCTGGAACTCACAGACCACGAGATCATGACCTCCCAGACCGCGAGATCATGACCTGAGCCAAAGTCTGACGCTTAACGGACTGAGCCACCCAGGCGCCTCCTACCAGTTGTAATTTAGAGAAAGTGGTTAGGCACCATGAGATGTCCAAACCTGATAAATGATTAATATCCTTCACTTCCTAATTCTGTCAATATGCCCTGACCTGCAGGTATTTTTTCTTTTTTCAGTTCTTTGGAATAATAAAATTGATGGGCTTAATTACTGTTTTTTTTTTTTTTTTTTTCCTTGCTTACACATCTTCTTTTATTTCTGGAACTGAGGCTGTGCTTTATTTGGTTGAACCTGACTGTAATTTGAATACGTTAAGAGAAGCCTAATCTCATTATCATTTCCAAAGAGGCTCCCAGGAAAAGGATAAAAGAGAAGAAAAAATATTTAACAGAACATATACAATATTGTCTTTCCATGTTCCTCAATAATGAACAAATAGATCCTACCTAAGTTTTACAGAAACAAATCAGTCTTCAGTTATTATTCTTCAACTGGATAAATGTAAGTGGGAATATAGAAAGTATTTCACTGTATTGTGTTTTTTCATTGTTTCTTAGAAAAGTAAAGTTTGGGGCTAGGTAACCATTCCCGTTAGCTAAAATGTATATTTAAAAAATATCCACACATTGAAGTGGTCTGCGTAATTTAATTAAAGCTGTAACAATACTGTGATGTGATGGACTGAAGTTCAAACTGTGGAAAGGATTTGCAGAAGATCAGTTCCTTAAAAGTTTAATCATTAAGGAGTGTAAAGAACTTCACTGAAGCATCTTCCATGTTTCTGTGATTTCACCCAGGGAAGTTGTGTCTGCAAAAACAAAAATTGAAATTGTTAAAGCTACGAGAACTCCATAGATAAGGGGAATACCATCAACTTCGCTTGAGAAGAACTAAAACTACATGATGTTTCATTATACCTTTTATTTCTAGGACATATTTTTATTGCAAAGACAATAACACAAAATTATAATTACAGATCAAAATGCATTAGGAAGAATATCTTCAACGTATAAACTAGGTGCTTATTCTCAAGTCACAGTTCCTTTCTTTGGGTACCTGCTCTATTCTATTTCTTTCCATTTTCAATCTTGGTTCAAGGATGTTGCCATGACATATATAAGAAAGATAAAGAAAATCTGACTACTACTTCCTGTTTATTGCTATGCTAACATATTGATAATTGTTGTATATTTTG
Source organism: Puma concolor (assembly GCF_028749965.1). Classification (NCBI taxonomy): domain Eukaryota; kingdom Metazoa; phylum Chordata; class Mammalia; order Carnivora; family Felidae; genus Puma; species Puma concolor. The sequence goes on along the minus strand of NC_141675.1, from coordinate 82,599,023 downwards.
CTCAAAGGGGAACAATCATAATACTGGAATTTAAACATGGCATTTCTGCTCTTTGAGAGTTCTGTCAGTATATTTGAATGATAGTGTGTCAAAATTGTTTTAAAATAAAAAAATTGTCAGTATAATAAAGCAACATGTGCCTTACATTCTTAAAAGTCTTAGTGCATATGGCAGCAAGGGGTAGCATAATCAATAGTCCTATTTCTACCAAATTTGATCAGGAAGGCACCCTGATTTCAATGGCCTAGAACTTGCTAACTGCACTTAGAGAAAACACCTCTCTGAATTTAAGTTGTTTAGAGCAGAAGGCTATAAAAAACTCAAAACTCAAAATTTTGGTCCAATATGTTAATGACTTGAGGAAGACATTGTGCAAATACCAGATTATCTTCCTTTCCAAAATATAGCAGAGAAGAGGTTAGCATTTGTTCTGCAAACTAGGTAATATAAAGCAGCTGTATCTAGACCTAAACTCAAAATAATAAGCAAAACTTCCACAATTAGAACCAGTTTCACTTTTAGTGTGAACACTTACAGTGAAACCCAGAAGGTGAAAACCCACAAATAAACCTGGTCTAAAAGAGCCTACATTAACTCCTACAGAAGCGGAACAAAGATTTTCACAGTCAGACATACTGCTTCTGTTTGTTTTAGAAATGTATAACCAGAGAAATTGGCATCCAACAATGACAATTATACCCTGAGGACCTTATAGGTGATGAAGAGAACTTTGGTCTAGAAGTCTAGAGACCTGAGTCCTGGACCTTGCTCTGTCTGAGAGCCTGTACAATTTTGAGCAAATCAATTTCCTCTCACAGACCCAATGTCCTCATTTGTTAAAAACAAAACAAAACAAAAGGATTGGATTAAAATAGACCTTATATTCTTGAATCTCTTAGTACTTAATCCAAAAAATATTGTACCAATAAGAAATAATATACCAAAAATTGTTTTGAAAAGTTAAATGGAAATTAGAAATCTATTTTTATGTTTTTTATTATTCATAAACCATAAAACATAAAACTTCACATGAGGAAGTAAAAAAGCATCTGAGAAATCCTGGTGATCATGGCAGGAAATAATAAATAGAAACCTAATGGTTGAGCAGGTGCACTTGCAATGATTGACAAAAGAGAAAAAGAAAATATATGATGTTAAGTTTTATTCTAAACCTATTCTTCTGTGATATACCATCGTGAAACTTTAATAACAAGGACAGTGATTTTCATGATACTCAACAAAGCCTATTAAATGAAGGACATAATATATTAATTTGGATTTCACCCATAGTGATTCGGGAGACATTATATTAATTCAACTACCTTTTGATAGTTTAGTAGCTCTCTGGAGTTTATATGGTCTAAAACTTCATATGAAATTATATGGAAATGAGTTTCCTGAATGATTTTTTTCTTATCATAACCTGTTTTGGCTTAATTCAGAGATACCAAATGGGATGTCCAAGGTGATAGAGAACAGGTGGAAACTGATCAAAGTTTTAATCTCAGTGTCATAATGTTATCAATACATCAAGAAACTGGAGGATTGTGATCCTGATTTCAAGGAGTTACTTGGTTTGTAATAGCAATTAGTTAGATCTTTCTCAGATATAAGGTGGTGATTTTTAACAATCTTAAAGAGTGACCATACTTGGTATATCTCTAGATGTAAAGAAAGTCTGATCTATGTTTTGAAGATCTACTGCTCAAAACGCACTGTTCGTCACAGTATTCATTAAGCATCACCCCCTCCCCATTATTTGTGGACATTCAGTAACTTCATAACTTCATTGATCAAGAGCTCTGTGGACAAGAAAAGATTCTTTTAACTAAGTCATTCTGAGAATAAGAAAGTTGAAGTAAAATATTGACTTCTCATTGTGGTTTAGAGCATTTGACAAAGAGAAAAAAACAGGCATGATTCAAGTTGAGAGGTTCAGGGCTAATGTGATGCTCTTGGGGACTTTGCAGATTTGGTTTAAGCATCATCTTGAGAGAAATAAAAAGCAGAGTTTTCTCTTCTGTAGCTTGAAATTGTCAAACAGTTCCAGGTTGTCTTACCTGCTTGGGAGAGAGGATGCATTCTCTGTAGCCTTTCCTGGGAAAAAACATATTGCTTAGATTTTATGTTTAAAATTTACTGTTTATCATGAATAGACACTTCTCTAAAGAAGACATCCGGATGGCCAACAGGCATATGAAAAGATGTTCAGCGTCGCTCCTTATCAGGGAAATACAAATCAAAACCACACTCAGGTATCACCTCACGCCAGTCAGAGTGGCCAAAATGAACAAATCAGGAGACTATAGATGCTGGAGAGGATGTGGAGAAACGGGAACCCTCTTGCACTGTTGGTGGGAATGCAAATTGGTGCAGCCGCTCTGGAAAGCAGTGTGGAGGTTCCTCAGAAAATTAAAAATAGACCTACCCTATGACCCAGCAATAGCACTGCTAGGAATTTATCCAAGGGACACAGGAGTACTGATGCATAGGGGCACTTGTACCCCAATGTTCATAGCAGCACTCTCAACAATAGCCAAATTATGGAAAGAGCCTAAATGTCCATCAACTGATGAATGGATAAAGAAATTGTGGTTTATATACACAATGGAGTACTACGTGACAATGAGAAAAAATGAAATATGGCCTTTTGTAGCAACGTGGATGGAACTGGAGAGTGTGATGCTAAGTGAAATAAGCCATACAGAGAAAGACAGATACCATATGGTTTCACTCTTATGTGGATCCTGAGAAACTTAACAGGAACCCATGGGGGAGGGGAAGGAAAAAAAAAAAAAAAGAGGTTAGAGTGGGAGACATCCAAAACATAAGAGACTGTTAAAAACTGAGAACAAACTGAGGGTTGATGGGGGGTGGGAGGGAGGAGAGGGTGGGTGATGGGTATTGAGGAGGGCACCTTTTGGGATGAGCACTGGGTGTTGTATGGAAACCAATTTGACAATAAATTTCATATATAAAAAAAATAAAAAAATAAAAAAAAATAAAAAAAATTAAAAAAATAAAATTTACTGTTTAAAACATATAATATGTATGACTGAATATACTTATTAAAATATAAGCTTAGAATTTAAGTTTTCTGGATTTGAATTCTACTTACATCACTTACTAGCTATATGGCATTGTGAATTAATTAATATATCTAAGCTTTTTACTTATTTGTATAATAAAATAATAATAATTATTATTATTGACTACTACATGTCAGACGCTATTCTAAATGTATATTGTATATCAGATTTAGTCCTCTGCACAATGTAATGTGATAGAACTTATTATTATCCTCATTTTACGGAGGGGGATTTCAGAATTTCAACAAGATCCCACAGCTAACAGATGAATTAGGATTTGACTAGAAAACTGACCTCTCTGGTTGGCAGTTTTACCCCTTATACTGTACTGTTTCTCAAGGCACTGGAGAGAGTAATAGGACCTACTTTATGGAACATGATGATTAAATGAAGCTATGTGTGGACAGCACTAAGTATAGGGTCTAGTGCAGAGTAAATTTTCAGAACTATAATCTAAGATGTTATCACTTGCATGTACTATGTGTCCAATACATTCTAGACTACTATATGCATCTAATTTAATATTCACAACACCACACTATGTATCACAATACAATCACCGTGTTATTATGTAAGTGTACAAGACATAGAGAAATAAGGTATCTTCATGGAAACAAGATAATGAATGATGACAGAACCAGGATTTTGATTAGGTGTTCTGATTCTGTGCCTATACTCTTTCTGCTACATCATTCGCTCTCCTATGTTCCATGTTATCATAATTCTGGGAATGTAGTTATCAGCAACAAAATGGTATGTGTCACTGAAATGTGTCTTCTTCATAATAGAGGGATTAGCACACAGTTATGTACATGTGAAGGTGATTTATTACATCAATTAGAATTTTAACCATTGTTCACATATTAATACTCAATAGTTATTTAAGAATCTGGGAGAATAACTGAATCTTTTTTTTGGTGAAATATATCTCGGACATTCTTTTGCTTCTTTTTTTTTTTTTAAATTTTTTTTTTCAACGTTTATTTATTTCTGGGACAGAGAGAGACAGAGCATGAACGGGGGAGGGGCAGAGAGAGAGGGAGACACAGAATCGGAAACAGGCTCCAGGCTCTGAGCCATCAGCCCAGAGCCTGACGCGGGGCTCGAACTCACGGACCGCGAGATCGTGACCTGGCTGAAGTCGGATGCTTAACCGACTGCGCCACCCAGGCGCCCCTCTCTTGCTTCTTTAATGTCATTTAAGTTATTTAGCATCAATATATTATTGAGTACAGAAATGTTGAAAAAGTTATTTTATAACCTAGGAAATCAAAAGGGCAATTTATAAATCAACTGAATCAATTAGCCCATGGCAAAACATTAATCAGAAGCCTGCATATATTGTTACTTTGCCAAATGGTACTCACAGTTGGAATCAATTAGCCTCTGGAATTTGAGAGACGGTTTCCACCAATCCGATCCACAGGGATACCAAATCGCCTTTTTGGATGATCTACTACTTTCCTGTAATAAACCACGTAGAACATTTCTAAGCCGAAGTCCAAGTTATTAATTAATGACTTTTGCTCCTTTATTTCTTGCAGATCTGGGCACTGTCTTTGGGAGTGGGCATACATATGATAGTTACCTTTCATCAGTGCCCACTATATGCCAGACACTATCTCTTATCCTTTCAACATCTGTTAAAGTGGGTATACCTACCTCCATGTCACATCTGAGGAATCAGAAGCTTAGAGAAATTAAATGACTTATCCAAACCAAACAGTGCAGTTGAGAGTTGGGTCTTATTAGCATATCAATTTGCTAGGTGTTTAGCTTGGGTAAGTCCCTTCCTGCTTCAAATCTTGGTGTATTCATTTGATAATAGAAGAAGATTGAAGTCTGTCAGTGGTTTTCCCCAATCTCTGCCTCAAAATGGTTCTTCAAGGGAAAAATGGTTCTTCAAGGGAAAAATGGTAGTGGGAGAGGAAAAAGTGCTGATGCCAACATTGAATGTGAAGTGCATCTCTCTTGTCTTCCCTCAGATTTTACCCAGATACACTTGGTACACAATGGTCTATGTCTGTTACATAGTCTCTGTGCCAAATACTGTTTGAAAAAAAAAAAAAAGCTTCATTATTACAATAAAGTTTAGGGGCACCTGGGTGGCTCAGTTGCTTAAGTGTCCGACTTCAGCCTAGGGCATGATCTTGCCGTTCCCGAGTTTGAGCCCTGTATTGGGCTCTGTGCTGACAGCTCAGAGCCTGGAGCCTGTTTCAGATTCTGTGTCTCCCTCTCCCTCTCTCTGTCCCTTCTCCACTCACACTCTGTCTCTCCAAAAATACATATTAATATAAATAAATAAATAGATAAAAAATTTAAAATAAAGTTTAAAAATCCTACAAGAGACCTTCTAGCTTGTATGTCCTATCAATTCTCTCTTTAGAAAGAAGAAACATCTTAATTGGATTTGTTATTGCCATGCTTTAGTTCTATCAAATCAAAATCCTAATGGGGAGGTCTCAGAATGCTCAGTACATGACTTTCACTGGCCATGGAGCTGTGAGAAGTTTTGAGCCTTCCTAATGAAGATAGAGGCAACTTAACCAATTTTCAACAGCTTAAAGAGTTAAAAAGATTTGTTCAAAACATTTTGAACAGCTTCTATTCTAATTATTTGCATTATATTGTCAATATATACTACACAATTTAAACACCAAAAATTAATGAAAATTTCAATATCTATTATTTTTTCCTATTATCATTGATCATGTAACTACTATATATAAAGTTATTTTTCTGGCTGTCTTGGGATTGATAAATCAGACACAGCCTTTGCTTTCAAAAACCTATAACTAAGTACTCACAGATGGGTAATGATTTAATAAAAATAAGAAGAAAAATCTCTCATTTTTATTGATGCCAAATTTTTACCTTATCAGGATTCCTCATATCACTATTAGGTAAATAATTTATTTAAAAACTCTGAAAAGTATAGAGAATAATGGAAACACAGGGGATTTTTATTGCTGTGTCTTACATATAGAACATTGTATAAACACTGCTTGATTGTAATTAAAACAATAAATTTGGTGGTAATTAATATTTACCTATTGCTTTGTAGAAACCAGGTACTATGCTTTGTACTGTGTAGACAAAGATGATAAAAATGGACATTGAACCTGATATGGATCTATTCTCAAATGATATTGTAAGAATGACGCCATGTTATGGTTTTTTTTGTGTTTTGTTTTTACCTAACTCAGCCTTCTTTTCTGTTGATTAACATTCATCTTCATTTCCAAGTTGGCCCTTAGTTTTGCTAGTCAATGCAGGTAGCATTGTTTGTATGATCTTTATAAGGCTGTCTGCTAGACAACAGTTTGCTCAGTGGGGAGAAAGCTGAAAAAAACATATTTAGTGCTTATCCTTAACCTAGACATACCTCTGCCTCTATTCTTCAGATTTCTAAAAAACATACCTTCTTAAGGGACTTCTGGGTGGCTCAGTTGGTTTAGTGTTCGACTTCAGATCACGTTATGATCTCACAGTTAGTGAGTTCCAACCCCACGTCAGGATCTGTGCTGGCAGCTCAGAGCCTGGAGCCTGCCTCAGATTCTGTGTCTCCCTCCCTCTGCCTCCTCCCCACTCATTCTCTCTCTCAAAAATAATAAACATTAAAAAATATTTTTAAACATACCTTCTTAAGAGGTGTCTATCATTTGTACTTCTGGATTTCTTGACACTACATTGGCTACGTATTTTTTGACTTGCTAATCAATGAGGAAACATGTTATCTGTCAAATTAGCATAAAATTAATGATAAAGCATCATAGGGAAATTATGTATATCATCTGTACTTTAGGTATTCTGATGTAATTATAAATAATTACTGTTGAAAAAAGAAAATGTCTCTTTTTTATTTTGTGTTATTCATATAAGTAAATTTATAGACTTTTATTTTAAGCAATTATTTTCCTTGTGGTAGTAAGAACAAGACCTCCTCAAAGATGTTCACACCATAACCCACAGAATCTATGTCACCTAACATAGCAACAGAGACTTTGCAGATATGATTAATAAGGACCTTGAGATGAGAGAATTATTCTGGATTTTCTGGGTAGGCCCAATGTGGTCTAGCCTCCTTAAAAGTGGAAGATTTTTAAAAGTGATTGAGGAAGAGTGGGTCAGAGGGCTGCAAACTGAGAAGGACTTAACCCACCACTCCTGGCATTGATGATGAAGGAAAGGATCAAGAATCAAGGAATGCTGTGACCTTTAGAAGTTCTCAGAAGAAAATGAGAACCTCAGTCCTACAACCAAAATGAACTGAATTCTGCCAACAACGTGAATAAGCAGGAAATGAATTCTCCACTATTGTCTCCAAGGAGTGTGGACTGCTGACCTCTTGACTTCTGTATCCAGCTGGCAGATTGGGCAAAAGAGAGCACAGAGCAGCTATCAGGGAGAGATTGAGAGGCTACACAGTGGCTAGCAATCATATGGCTACACTTAACTGAAAAGGAGACAGAGAAAAGTGGTATAGAATGACATATGGGGACTGTTGTATAGGACTTCTGACCTATAGAATTATAAGATAATAAATTTGTGTTGTTTTAAGTCCAGAAGTTTAAGGTAAGTCATTACCATAGCAATAAAATAGGAATATGTTTGTCTGATTTAGAGTTATGTCTAAGGGCAATTTGTTTATATATATATAAAACAATTAGACTGAGGCAATTTTTACTCTTTGAACCCGTCAGTTCTTTTACTGACTACCCTACCATAACTCCAGGAAAAGGGTAAGAGAGAAGCCATCTCAGGGTCAAGGAGAGTGCTCAGAAGTCCCAGACAAATAAGAAGAGGAAGTGAGAAACCAACCCCTTCCAGGTGTTTAAAGGACTGGTTGAGAAGGGGAAGGAAACGACAGCTGGGAAAAAGAGGAGTGCCACACATGTGAACTGACCTCCCAGAGCACCTGTGGGATGGATGGTGGCAGGAAAAGCAACACTTCTGCTTTTTAATTTTTTAATTTATTTTTAAAAATTTATTTATTTTGAAAGAGAGAGAGAGAGAGTCGCGCATGAGCAGGGAGAGGAGTCCATTGTGGGGTTCTATCTTACGAAGAGTGAGATCATGACCTGAGTGGAAATCAAGGTCTGGAAGCTTAACCGACTGAGCCACCCAGGCGCCCCTGCTTCTGCTTTTTTAAAAGAAAACATGACAATCTATGCATCATTATAAATTAGAACAGAACATTTATTGGTTCATAGTACCAAGGCATTTTTTTTCAAAAATAAAGGTCCAATAAATGTAAAGAGGATTTTTTTTCTTTCTTTACCACAGTTGATCTTTTTCTGCTCAAGCAAATAGGAGGCAGCTGTAGAATGGTGGAAAGCAAAATATTTTTTTTCCTTCCTTCTTTCCTCATTCCATATGCTTTCCTTCCACCCTTTTCCCAAGATTTGATTAGCAACCAGGACATGAAAGACTCAGATTCTATTTGATTCTTCTACTTATTGATGGTGTGAGCATTTGTAAGACTGTTGTCATTCTGAGCTTGTCTGTCCTTTTTGATAAAATTTAGATACTTCTTGCTCTGTCTATCTTCCCAGCCTGGTTATTTATTTAACATATTTATTTGTTAAGTAATATTTTATTGATTTATGCACAACCATATGTATTTGTTCTCTGCACTGGGGATAGAGTGGTGAATATGACATGCATTAGCTGTTAAAGCTCACATTTTACTTGAAAAAAGCTAATGAGGTAACACACCTGAAATCATTTTACACATTTTAAGTGATTCTACTATTCTTTCCTATAAGTCCTGCCCACTGGTTTTCAAACAATTTGTAGTTTACCATTTCTACAAATAAAAGCTTTATAAAAGAGATCAATGCCTAGAATGTTAAGTGAGGAACACTCTCAGTAAAGAAGTGCCCCTTCTCCATATATGGTGGCCCCTGAAAGAGCTTCCAGAACCACATAAGGCTGCTTAGAGCAGAGTTTGAAAACCCCTGGCCAAGAGTATAAGAATGTTTTTGTTCTAGCCAGAGATCTGTAATTACTTTGATTCATTTTCTAAAATTTGGGATACGTTTCAAATGCTCACATGTACCTTGAAATCAAATAAGAAAAATAAATAAAAGAAATATATATGAAAAACCATGCAGTATTTACAGTTTTTAGCAATAATACAAATGAAAACAATTATTCCCATAAAGCAGATAAACCAACAACATGATCATAGCTCAGTAAGTTAAGTAATTTCTACACAGTCTCCATCCATTTAGAAGTAAAATGGCAAGCTAGTATTTATCTTAACATTTTTGCTGATAAGAAAAATATGTCCAAGTACTACACTCTATGACACATACACTTACAGGAACAAACAGTGTGTAAAACATAAATAGTAAGATAGTGAAATAAGTGTTCTTAAGACGAAAGGGGAAACTGTACTTTCTGACTACCTAGTCCCTCTTGTGACAAAATAATGGTATGACATGGTTTATCTAATCTACCTTTTTCCATTCTAAAAGATTCTGAAATAGTTTAAGGATACAAAATACCTGCCAAACTAATACAAAAAGAATGGATTGGTCATTTTAAATACAACCTAAACTTCACATTGAAATATACTTCCTGTATAAAATAGGATTTGTTAAACATTTACATTCTTTGATAATTCACTTTCTGAAAAATTTTTTACACTCTAAAACAGCAGTTAGAAAACTTGTAGTTAAACTTTTTATTGCGAATCACTTCACACATACAAAATAGTCTATAAATTTATCTATGTTCAGTTTAAAGAAAAATAAAATGAACATTCCTGTTGGCACCAAATTAAGAAACAATATAACCGGCCCTTGAATTCCCCAGTGTTCCTGCTTCCACACGGAATATCTTTCATGGTTCAGTCCCAGAGGTAATCTATAGACTGAATTTTGGTCTAATAATTCTCTTACTTTTCCTTATAATCTGTATGTATTATTCAAAACTCTCTTGTTTAGTGAGGATGGTTCTAAAATTTTATTTAAAGAAATAACATATGAATTCTTCTTCTTTCAGCAAATATTTTGTGTTTTAATATTTGTCCATGTTGATACATGCAGTTTATTTTCACTATTGTATAATATTTTATTATACTAATTAATATATACAACAGTTTATTTAGATTTTCTATCATAGACAGAAAATTGAGTTATGTTCTTTTTTGTCATTATGTACTAGTCAGCTGAAAATTTTCTTATAGATGACTTTAATGTACACTTAAGGATTTCTCTAAGTATATTTTTAGAAGTAGAATTGTCAGCTGTGCCTGTACTTAATTATATTACATAGTACCAGACTGTTCCAAAGTTGTCATAGCAATTTACATACCTAAGAGCCATGTATGACAGTTCCTATTGTTTCAAATCTAGGCCAACCCTTGCATTGTCAGACTTTCAGTTTTGCCATTCTGATGTATTTGTAATTATATCTCATTGTGGTTTTAATTTGCTTCCTTTGAATAAGTTTCTTGCCTTTTCATTTGTTTATTGGCTATTTGGATTTCTTCTCTTGGAAGTGTCTGTTCAAGTCTGTTGCCTGTTTCCTATTGGTTAGTTTTTCTTTTAAATACTGATTTGTAGGAGGGTTACAACTACTCAGAATATTAGATTTTGTCAGATGCAAATATCCTTTCTCAATTGTGGTTAGTCTTTATTGTGTCTTTTATGAAAATCTTTAATGTTGTTTTTAAATTTATCAAGATTTTTACTTTTTATTAATGACTCCACTCTAATGTTATGAAGGTCTTCTCCTATTTCATCCTACAATCTTTTTGTAGTTCTTTCACATTCATGTTTTTAATGCTTTTGAAATTATTTTTTATTTATGGAAGGAGACAAAGGTCATTTTTTTTTATTCATGACCAATTATTTATAAGTGTTAGATTCAGCTTAAGTTTCATGGAAATTTCTTTTGCAGTTTTACCTAGAATTTTATTGCATCTAAGGTATAAATAAGTTTGGAGAGAATTAAAATTTTTATGATATTGAATCTTACTATCTAAAATCTTTTACTAAGGTTATCTTTCATGCCTTCTCAATAATTTTTTAATTTTCTCCATAAAGACGTTTCATGTTTATTGGAATTGTTGTTGTGACACCATATAAAAATATGTGCTGTAGGTTTTTCAACAGGTGTCCCTTACTTGGTTAAAAAGTTTCCTTCTATTTCTATTATCAGTTTACCAGTGATTTTGATCATGAATAGATGTTTACTTTCATTAAGTGTTTTCATGCACCTATTGGGTGATGTGGCTTTCCCTCTTCAATCTGTTAACTATTTTTTGTTGGTTTCTTTGTTTGTTTGTTTGTTTTGAGAGAGAGAGAGAGAGAGAGAGAGAGAGAGAGAGAGAATGAATCTTAAGAAGGTTCCATGCTCAGTGTGGAACCCTACATGGGGCTTGATCCCATGGCTCCAGGATCATGACCTGAGCTGAAATCAAGAGCCAGTCGCTGAACTGAGCCACCAAGGCACCCCTATTAACTGTGTTAATTGTCTTTCCAAAGCAAATCAACCTTACATTGTATTTTTATGATGAACCCAACATGACAATGCTGTATTGTCTTTTTAATACATTACTGGGATTGTTTTGCTGAATTTTTTGGTAGAAATTTGTATCTACAGTCATTAATGAGGTTGTCCTATAATTTTTTCTTGTTCTCTCCATATGTGTATTGGTGATCAGATAATGCTCTTCTCATGAAATTGGTGATCAGATAAGGCTATTCTCATAGCCTCAGGTTTGCACCTTCATTTTTGGTTATCCTATTGTTATTTAATTACATCATGGTAGGAAAATGTGTTCCATTTGATAACCAAGGCCTTAAAATTTTAAGGCTTATTTTGTGAACTGGAACTTCATTGACTTTCATAGTTGTTTCATGTGAACTTAAACATTTTCCCCCAATTGTTGACAGCATTTACGGATCCTGCTTATGATTTTGAGTCTCAAGAAAAGAAACAAGAATCAGAGTGTGGAGAATGATCCCTAAAAACAACAGTCTGATTTGCTGATATATCTTTTTATTTATTTATTTTTATTTTTTATATGTTTATTTGTGAGAGAGTGAGAGAGAGAGAGAGAGACAGAGACAGAATGTGAGAGGGGAAGGGGCAGAAAGAAAGAGAGACAGGGAGAGAGGGAGAGAGAGGGAGAGGGAGACAAAGAAGCTGAAGCAGGCTCCAGGATGTGAGTTGTCACCACAGAGCCCAACGCAGAGCTCAAACTCACTAACTGCAAGATCATGACCTGACCTGAAGTTGGATGCTTAACTGACTGAGCCACCCAGGTGCCCCTGATTAACTGGTACATCTTAAAAGCAAAACAAAATGCTAGGCCCTATAAAGAAGTACATGCCACTCCAGCAACTTTGAGTAATATGCAAAAAGGAAGGATATAGTAATGGCTAACAGGGGATGTTCTTTTAAATAGTTCAGTAATTTAGATTAGTAAAACATAGAATGAAATTACTACATTATAAAGTTTAGATGAATATAGTAGCCAAGCTCCAACATGAACCCCAATAATACTATCATAATGCCATCTCCTTCCATACTGAGAAGGGTTGACTTCTGTAACCAACAGCATATTGTGATTAATGTGTGACATCCAAAGCTACATCATAAAAATATTATAGCTTCTGCCCTGCTTTGTTGGCTCTCACACTAGGGAAGTCATCTGCCATTTCCTAAGGACACTCAGACAGCCCTATAGAAAGGTTTATGTGGCAATGAACTAAAGCCTACTGCCAACCACCAGTGAGGAACTAAGACTTCCTGCCACCAGCCATGTTGAGTGGGTCCTTTTGGAAATGGATAATCCAGCTGTGGTATAGCCTCCAGATGACTGCAGCCCTGGCCAACTTCTTCACTGTAACCTTTGGAGAGACCTTGAACCAGATGCATTCAGGCAAGTTTTTCTAGATTTCTGATGCACAGAAACTATGCAAGAACATAAATGTTTATGAATGTCTTAAGCTGCTATGTTTTGGGCAACTTGTCTGCATAGCAACAGAAATCTTACAGTGAGATTCAAAGTGCTTTGGCATTCTACAAGAGATCACATCCAATTTAGGGGTTCCAGGACAATTTACAGAGCACGTGGAAACAATAAACAAACGGTGGCCCCTGAATTCTGCAATCTTGGCTATCACAATTTAAAATTAAGGTATAGGATTAATAAATTACTATAGGAGGGGGTGCCTGGCTGACTCAGTCAGAAAAGCATGCCACTCTTGATCTCAAGGTCATGAGTCTGAGCCCTACATTGGGGTTAGAAATTACATATATACATACGTAAATAGAAATGATTATAGGGGGACATATATAACTATACAAACTTGGAAGGCCTGATGTGGGAGGACAGACTGAAATGAAGGACTCGGCAAAGCCTTGTAAGGAATGAAAAGGGAAATCATCAACGTCCACAGATTCCAGAATATTAGGATGAAGGACCACAACCAGTGAATGATGATGTAGCTTTTAGGGGCTAATACATAACATCCGGAGTCCACATTCAGAAATAATAGAGAAATAAGATATGATCAATGCATGGATTTCAAAATGTCATTTGTACCAGTGATCAAGCTGAAAATAGGATGTGCCTTTATACCTGCTTGTGAAAGGGCTTCTTTATATTTATTTCCTCCTTGGATCTGACAGATTTATATAACTAGTCATGGTTATCTAGTTACAACAGGAAGAAAGGGGATTAACTGAACATTCTCAATTCCTCCTCAAAAATTGGCCTATTAGGTAAATGGCTACTTTCTCTTCTGGAAGCAGTGGATCAAGGGGGGGGGGGGGAGACAAGAAGCCAGTGTTTCCTTAACTAGAGTCCTCTACATGGAAATCTGAGGCTTAATAAATGGGATATGTTTAGGAGGATGGAAGAAGGTGCTACTTTGCTTAGCAGAAAGTTGATGTATGACTTTTGGAATTCTATTTCAAAGTGGTAATTCAATTTTAAATGGATTCCGTTAAATTTATGATGATGGCACTGACTACACATAATGTCACCTTCAAAGTATTATCCCAGGGAATGGGTGTATGAAGAGGTGTTCGGAAACACACCATGAGCACTGGAATAAATAAGACTGAAGTCACTGTAAAGTAACACAGGCATGCTTGATTTGGAAACTGCTGTAAAGTACTAGGCCAAGGCAGAGAGGACCTTCATTTGCTTGGCTAACGAACCTCTTTGAGGGTCTAATGAAGCTTTTGGAACTTCAACCCAGCAAATAGGTTTACACAAAAATGTGTTCTAGGATTCTCTTTCTTGGGGAGAGTGGGTGATATACATATCAAAATCTATACATAGAATCAATTATTGGCACTTTGGAGAAAATATTTTAAATATATGAGTTAGACTAGGGAGCAAAGGCCAAAGGGACTGTCTCAATCTGTGGTGTTGAGCTGCAGTGATATAACAGTTATGAGGAAAATGGCCCCAGATCATTTTGATAAGAGCATTTCCTATTTTATAGACAGGCTTTTCAATTAGGAGGAAGGAAGCATGCAAATAGGGCACCATACTCTGCATCATTTTCCTGTGTTTCTCACTCTGAAATGGAGCCCATCTTGAATTACCTTCTTTGGGCATCACCAAATAAGAGCTGGAAAGAAATAGCAAAAATTATGAGATCTAGGTTGGCCTAGGTCTGTAGTACTGTTTTGCAATTAATTAGGAAGGAAAATGAAGTGTTAGGATTTTTATCTTTAATCTTTGGGACTATCATCAAGAAAGGCAACCGTATCTGACAAAATGAAACCACAGTTGCTATTCTCAACCATAGTCTGATTTTATGTCTGGCTCAGGATAGAAACTCATATATCATTGGCAAAATTTTTCTAAAACTATTTATTTAATGTGTACATTGTAAGTGAACCTTGCTGTTCTGGGCCTTGGAAATGTGCCTTTTTCATGCAGAAATTCAATTTCTTCATCAGAAGCTGCTGCTTACCTAGAAATTCATTAGACTTGGAGTTAAACAATCTAGTTTTCCAGCTGGTAATCTCAGGAAAATCATTTTGTCTCCCTGAAAATATGCAAAGAAAATGGGGATAATAATATCTTCTTAGGGTATTATAGGGGTTGGAAAAAACCCAACATATACCAGAATGTTAAATTTTTTTTTCTATCTCAGTTTCAGCAGTGGCCTCAAAAAGCTGAGGGAAAAACAGAAGTAGGTGGCAAGTATTTCCTCTTGCATTCCAAAGTGAAATGCTAGACTCATGCAGTATTTGTAAAGGGGTTTCCTACAAACTGATTTTCCCAACTTGAATCCAATAAAAGGACTGAGATAGAACAGGTGAGGAAGGAGAATTTCTGTGGAGTGAGTTATTGGAGAACAGTGTTTTTTTCCCTCCTCTTATAGAGGGAAGGCTTCAAGAAAGCAACTTAGACAGCTTGACATAAGCCCGTGGAAGCAGGCAGGCCTGAGAGAACGATGTCAGTGAAATCTAAAGAGCAAGACTGTGACAGTTTGCTCTAGGCAGAAATGAAGAGATGGTTCTATAAGGACAGCTTCAGTTTCAGTGACTGGAATCAAGGGCGTGGGTTTTCTGTGGTGGAGACGCAGAGAAAGTAGTGGGTAGAGTTGGCCAAGGTTAATTATAAGAGGCATATTCCCTGAGGGGTTTGCTGCCAGAGGTGATGGGTCAGGCGACCTCAGTAGGAGGCTGGTGGTGGTGTTAAATGAAGAGGCTGAAAAAGGACAATGAGGATGAGGGGCAAACTGACCTGCCTGGGGAGAGACATTGCAGGAAGCAAGGGTGTCTATATCAATGGTCCCAGAGGGAGTTAAGTGATGACCTAACAAAAATCAACTTTGAGCATTTACTGAGGCCAGAGAGTAATAAAGCCAGGTCATGATAGTATCAGTCACATCAGATTTTTCTTTATCTCTCTGTATTGCCATCCCTAAGACTGGGGAGGCAGAAGGCAGTCCACTGTAGTAGGGGAAGGGGTGAGGATAAACTGATGACGAGCAACCCCCTTCCCACTGCAGCTTTACAGCATGAATGGGGCCTAAGCTGGGGACAGGAGAAACTTCAATTATATTTATAATTCAGGCTAAGACATAAGAATAGTTATTTAAATGACTGAAATATGGTTGTTTTTCTAATAAAAGTAACCAGGGGGGTTTTTATTATTTCATTGGGACCAGTAGAGTTGTAGCACTGCCTTTGTTTTTATCCAAGTGGTACAAAACAACTCCTACTGAATGGGTGGTGGGTGCATGTGGGTGGGAATGAAAATGTTTTTTCTGAGTTTGTCCCATGGAGTCCTTCTCTTTGAATTAAGTGTTTATAATAGCAGTGTACTGGAGCAAAGTTTATTGACCTGGATCTGTACAATGTGTATAATTACGCTGGGTATCTTCTGTCTGCTTGCCAGAGTCAATCTCTGCCTTGTCTCGTTTGACATCCAGTCTGGGAGGTTAACCTCTTTGGATCACATAAAAATTCCTTTGCTCTCTGGGTTTGGTTTGGGGTAGGCAATGGGTAGTGTTGTAAAGAGACTGGAAGTGAGGTCAGGATAATTTCCCCTGCCTTGCAAGGTCACTTTCCTCTGACTGAAGGTCACTGATTCTTTCAACCCATCTGTATGGTCTTCAGACCAGTGTATAAATCCATTATGATTCCCCTATACTCAGTCTTTTGTAAAAAGTCTTGTGAGCAAACCCTTCAATTTTCCTACTTTACATATGCTGCCTGTTTCCTTCAGAAACCCTGACTGACCCAATAACATTATTTGCTTTGCTGACCTCAAAATATTAATGAGAGAATTCAAGCAATAACAGTTGTAAAAATGTTTATAATAAGTAAATGCAGAGTATTAGTATTGTTTTTTTTTCCCCCCACAAGGTATTCTCAGCATTGTGTGAAGGAGTGAGGAATTTAGAGAAATTCCAGGCCAATTTTAGTATATCTTCTATTAAAGGGTCAGACAGTAGATGCTATTTTGCCAGGGATATAATCATAGCTGCTTTGTTTTACTTGCATAAATGAGAAAACCATTCATTAACTTCAGGCTTTAAGCAAATGAACTGAATTAGGAAAATACTTTGGTCTTCAAAGCATAATTAACTTTGCCCTGAGAATTAAAGTAATTTGCACATCTATCTGAAAATGAAATTGGTGTCGAGTTGAGGTGGAAAAAAAGTTAAGCATCATACAAAATAGAACCAATAGTTTCTTTGCTTCATTTTAATATGATCTGACATAGACATTGTTCTGTTTGACTTTTCCTGATTGTTTTTGTTTCCCCCCAATCATTAATTTATCCTTCCATTTCCATCTCTTATGAAGTTTTTTATAAGCAGGATTTAAAACTTTTCTTTTATAAATATTTTACAATAATTGAGAATAAAGTAATACATGTCATATGCCTGAAAGTCAGTTTTTAAATATGGAGTCATACACCAATATAATTCAAGGATCCATAGATGCTGGAAAATGTTACATCTTCAGTTTCATTACCCTCTTGTTAAAATATGAATAAGAATGCAGGGAACAAATCACAATACCTAGACCTTTGTCACAAATAGAAATCACAGATACATTCAGATCATACTTCAGCCATTGTAGAAACTTTGAAATTGCTTTTATGTTCAGCACTACTTGAAATGATTGTTGTTTTTTAGACTTTTCTCTAAAGCAACTTATTTTATATGTTAACAAATAAGCCTATATGTTGTTATATTACTAATTACTTTTACATTTTTCTGGTAATTCTGTTTCTATGTATGGTAACCTTTGAACTCTTACAAATACTATCCACTTAAAAACAATATTCTGAGAAGGTGTCCATAGGTTTCACCAAACTACCAAAGTGGCCCATCACCCAAAAAAGTATGAATCTCTGGATTAAGTAATGAATGAAATCTTGGGGCTACCGTATGAAAATAGATCTCATACCTATGTCCTTCTCTGGGTGAACATGAGAAGGTAGAGAATGCATGCTTGAGAGAAAAGAATCTTGATACATACACATGAAAACCAGAGGGGTTTATAAGCAACAAGAAAGTGTGTTAAAATAATATGCTAATTCACAATTTTGTGAAAGCTTCAAAAATAAATAAGGAAGTGGTTAAATCTACTTGGATTAGTGGACCAAAGCTATTGTATCAAACACAACAAAAGACCAGCAATTAACCTTATATGTGGCCTCCCAAGCAAAATTACTATAATTTTTATGGATTTTCTTTTTATAAAATAGTTGCAAAACTCTGAACTGTGCCTTTTTATACTAAATATGTGAAAATATTCATTTTTCCCTGTCACTTTATTATACATATTTCAATGATAACAATGATTCTCGTAATGGATGATTGAAAAATTTATTTTATTTTACTTTTTAAATGCTTATTTATTTTCGAAAGTGAGAGCACAAGCAGAGGAGGGGCAAAAGAGAGGGATACAATCATTTCAAGTAGTGCTGTGCTGACGGCAGAGAGCCCCACGTGGGGCTTGAACTCATGAACCAAGCGTGAGATCACGACCTGAGCCAAAGTTAGACAGACACTTAACTGACTGAACCAGGCACCCCAGATGATTGAAAATTTTAATCTTTAATCTTCAGTTATCATTACACTTTGAAAAAATCTAAAATTATTTTTCCTTTAAAATTTAAGAAGGTGTAGATAAATATTTTATGCGTGAGCTATTACTTATTTCCCATTATTTTCCACCGTTCTAATATATAAGACAAATTTAATATTTACTTTGAGACTAAGAGCAGGAATTCCTACTAAAAAAATAAATCCTGAAAAAACCTCACAAGATGTGCCTTTTGAATTTCATTTGAAAGACTAAGACATCAACTATTGAAAAAAATTATAAAATGCATAAATAAATTACATCTATAGGAAAATTGTTAATGTGTATAGGTCATTCTAAATAATTTTTTTTTAAATTTTCTAATGTTTATTTTTGAGAGAGAGAAAGAGAGCATGAGTGGGGGTGGGGTAGAGAGAGAGGGAGACACAGAATCTGAAGCAGGCTCCAGGATCCAAGCTGTCAGTACAGAGCCCGATGTGGAACTTGAACTTGTGAACTAGGAGATCATGACTTGAGCGGAAGTCAGACGTACACTTAACCGACTGAGCCACCCAGGCGCCCCCTAAATAAATTCTACATAAAACACTCCTGACATTGAAGGTCACCTTTGTTGCTATGCCATAGAATAGAGAAAAGTCTTGTCTCTGATTTTAATTCCAGATATGAAACAAGGTAAAATGTCTAGATTAAGGGAGATCCTCAACTTTTCAAGTTCATGGGGAAACTCTCGTACAAATGTATTAGTTCTACTTAACCCATTTCCAACATCTGGAAGTAGTTAGAAGTGAAGAGAAAGGTAGAAAAAAAGAAAATAGATAATTATGATTTTTGACCACATAAGATCATCAGTTGCTAAAATCCTTTCTGGCTTTCAGTGGATAAGACCTTCACAATCTAGCTTCAGAGATACCTATAAGTTTATATGGGTTTTGCATTACATTTTGAACACAGCATCCCTGAGTAGCCCCAAATCTCTTTCCCAATTTCATTTCTTATCCTCTTCCTTATCTCTATCTGATATTGAGCCCACACCATGCTATTGAGCCCTCCCAAGAACATGCTCTGAATGTTCAAGCCTGTAAACCATATCGTACATGAGTCTCTCTTAACAGAATAATTGTTCTTAATCCACTTAATCTTACAACAGCAGTACTAGTTATTTCAAAATTTGTTATTATTGCTAAATATGAAAAATCTTTTTTTTTTTTTTTTTAGCATTTCTGGACAATTCTTGAAAAACACCCACCGTGTCCTTAAATAGTGATTGTTTCTGTTCTATTTTGTCCCCCTACACTCCCATTAGGTTAATTTATAGGTTACAATTTCTCATTCTGTTATCTATCTCTTTTGACATTCTGAAGTCATTTCCTTAATCTTCTCATATGATGAATTTATTTATTCTTTTGCCAGATATAATCTGCTATTTCTTGCACTGTGTAGTCTTTTTTCCTTCAATTTATCATGGGATATTTTAGACATTGGCCAAATAGAATAGTATAGTAAGTTCCCAAGTATCTCTCAGTCTAAATCAACAATCAGCAATTAGGCAAATCTCATTTCATCTGTTCGGTTCTCATTCCTGTACTATTTTGAAGCAAATCCAAAATAAGTACTTTTTTTTATAGTGTAATATTGGTTTCAGGAGTAGAATTTAGTTATTCTAAGATAAATACTTTCAATCAAATTTTTAAATGAGAATCTCTCTCACTTTTAATGTAACTGCAGTACCATTTTCATATTGAAAAGTATGCAATAATTACTTAAAATCATCAAGTAGTGCCTGCTCACATTCACAATTGTTTCTCACATAAATTATTTTTTAAACAAATCATTTATTTGAATCAGTACTCCCCCAAATTGAGACTGGTTAATAAATGTCTTATTCTGCTTTAATCTTTAGGATCCTCTTTCACCTCTGTCTCTTTTTTTTTCCTTCAAAACCATGTAATTTATTTACCAGAGAAACTGGATTGTCTTGCAGTTTCCTATAATCTGACTTTTGCTGTTTTCATCCCTGTTGTGTGTCTGAAGTGATTCCTCTGTCTTTCATATTTCCTGAAAATCTACCTACTAAGAGGATCTAGAAGCAAAACTATTCTGTCTCTTCAGTGGATTTTTGCCAATTTAATACGCACAAGAAGAGTATATCAGTAAAGTTTTAATATGCCTTTTTCTTATGATAATGGGTGGCATCTTTTCATGTGATTTGCATCATTTACATCTGTTTTTTCAGGAACTATTTTTACCTCATTCTTGAGCATTGTTCTTTTTCCTCTCAATTTTTAAATGTTCTTTATATATAATAAAGTTGTTAACACTTTGATGTAACTTATAAGCATTTCTCTAATTTATTATTTTTCTTTTTACTTTGCTTTATGATACCTGTAGCCATGGAAACTTAAAAATGTGTAAACATCAAATGTATCTAGTTTTTCCTTATTTTTTTTCCTGAGATTTTCTGGATTTTGCATCAGAATTTGGAACACTTTATCTCTGAACAGAACTCACCAATGTTTGCTTCCAGTACTTATATGGATTCATCTGTTTTCTCACTTAAATTTGATTCCTTTAGAATTTATCATAATGTATGGTTTGAGAAGGGATCAGTTTTATCTCTTTTTTCCATATCTCCAAGTCATTTATTCAGAATCTATCCTTTCACTCAGTAATATGTGAGGCTGCTTTTTAAATAAAGTTAGTGTCTATTTCTTGAATTTCTGTTCTGTTTTTGTTGTTTTGGTGGTGGTTTTATCTTTGGTCTATCCATGGGCTATTATTATACTACTGTAAAGAAAGGAAAATATTAAAATATTTAGTAGGGCTCTTCTTTCCTCTTTCTTTGGCATTTTTCTGTCTATGCTAGTTTCTAATTTTTTTCTAATTAATTTTGTAATCAATTTCTTTAGATCCAAAAGAACCCTGATGGTATTTTTTATTGCAGTTAGGTTAAGTTTGCAATTTAACTTAAGAAGAGCTGCCATCTTTTCTGCTTTTGAGTCTTTTGATGCCAGTAACACAGTGTGAGCCTCCATTTGTTCAATCCACTGTTTGCATTTCAGCATTATTCTCAGAGGTTTCCTCAGATATGCTCGTATATGAACATTTTTAAAATTTTTATTTAAATTCCAGTTAGTGGAAATATAGGGGACAATTAGTCTAAGCGTACAATATAGTGATTCAGCACTTCCATACAACACCGGGTTCTTATCAAAACAAGTATACTCCTTCATCCCCATCACCTATTTCACCCATCCCCCCACTGCTTTCCCCCTCCCTGGTAACCACCAATTTGTTCTCTACAGTCAAGAGTCTGTTTCTTGGTTTCTCTCCCTCTCTCTTTTCCTCCCTACATTCATTTGTTTTGTTTCTTAAATTCCACATATGGGTGATATCAAATGGTATTTATCTTTCTCTGACTGATTTATTTTGCTCAGCATAATACTCTCTAGCTCCATCCACATCATTGCGAATGGCAAGATTTCATTCTTTTTTTATGGCTGAGGAAGGAGCTTTCTTTGCTAACTGTATGCCTAGGTACATTCCTATTTTAATGCAATTATAAATGAGGTCTATCTTCTATCTGACCTCTGCTGGTAATATAGAAGTACTATTAGCTTTCTGTATTTATGCACTTTGCATTTTAATCAAAAGGGTTTTGTTGTGGTAGTTTTTGCATTGATTATCTTTGTTTTCCAGTTTCTCATTTGTAAATAAAAATAATTTTACTTTTTTCTTTCCAATTCTTATGTCTCTAAATGTTTTCTCTTGTCTAAAGTCATTTCTAAATTATAGTAGAAGTGATGGGTGTGGTTTTCCTATTCCTTGCTTTAGTAAAACTTCCCATATATGTCACCATTAGGTAAGATAGAGGCTTTGGGCTGAGGTGTACATAAATACTCACATATACACACACACATATGCACACACCATGTTAAGGAAATATCTGTCAGTTCTCATTTTGTTGTACTTTAAAAAATATAATAAATGCTAGATTTTGTCAAATGCCTTTTCTGCCATCTAAGGATATAATCATATGCTTTTTCTCCATTGCTCTATTTATATGATGGATTACATTAAAAGAATTCTAATATTGAGTGACACTTTCCCAGAATAAGCCCAATTGGTTTAGATGTATTATATTTTTAAAGTTTTGGATTCTACTTATTAACTTTGTATCTCTGGTTTTTATACTGATATTTATAGATGACATGAATCTAAAATTTCCTTTTAAGAATGTAATGTTTATTATTTGAGGATCAATATTATATTTGTATCAGGAAATGAACTTAGAAAGTTTACTTTATTATGATCTGAAAAGGTAAGATAACCTTGGGATTATCTGATACCTTAGGATTTGATAAAATTCTCATATGAAAATATCTAGATCTACTTTCTCTTGGCAAGCTCTTCTAAAATTAAAAAAAAAAAACTCCATGGTAATTGAATTATTTGTCTCTTTTGGGGTCAATGTTTGTAAATCATATTTTTCCAAAATTTTATCCATTTTCCAGGTCTTCAGTTTATTTGTATTCAGTTGAGCAAAGTAGTTCTCTTTTTAAAGATTCTCTGTTTTGGTGTTTCCATCTTGTCACTTCTAATTTTGTGAATTTACTTTCTACTTTTTTCTTAATTAGCTTAGGTTAACTAGTGGCTTGTATTTTTCTCAAGAAACAGTTTTACATTTATTTTTTATACACTATGGTTTGCTTTACAAACATTGATTTCAGCTTTTGTCGTTATTCTTACCTTCTGCTTTTTTTTCTCATGGCTTTTCTTGACTTACTTTGCCGTTCTTTCCAGATGTTTTTGTGTGTCATTTTGCTTTACTTCTACTTTTAATTTTTATTGGTATAATGATGACTTTTATCTGATATTTGCTTTATGTGCCCCTAATATTACATTTTCATTATTATTATCTTGAACAAAGCATATAATTTTATTTTGTATTCCTCTTTGGCCCAATAGTTATTTAATGACATGGTTTATACTTTTAGGTAAAGATGACTTCTTGTTTTTCTAGTTTTGTTATTAAGTTCTAGTCACACTGTGTTTCAGTCAGTGAATTTTTTTTTAATATACTGTTTTTAGAATTCCTAGAGGGTTTGTTTGTCACCTCAGATATGGTAAATTTTTTGAATACTCCATATGCACTTCAGAAGATGCTATATTTTCTATTGAAGTTCAGAGTTCCAAATAGATCTACAAATTCCATTTTATGGATTATATTGTATATGCCTTCTATAAATTTTAAATATATAATCGGCCTTGGATTTTAAGAAATGAATTAAAGTCTCCTATTCTTAATATGTTTCTTTCTATTTCCTGGCATTCCCTGTGGTTTATCTTTGATAAACATTGGTACACTCTTTTTAAATTTTTATCTATTTCTTTATGTTTTTATTTCTTTTATTTTAGTTTATTTTAATGTATTTTTTCCTGGTATAACTTCTCCATTCTTTTATTGCCAACCTTTCTAAATATCTTTATTTTTAGTTGTGTATCTTAAATATAGAAAAGGGTTGGATTTCCCTTTATCAGCCAATCTGAAAATATTTGCATTTTACTTATTTGTTTAATTATTTTTAATGCTTATTTATTTACTTTGAGAGAGAGAGTGTGTGCATGCTAGCAAGTGGGAGTATGGGAGGGCATAGAGAGAGGGAGAGAGAGAATCTCAAGCAGGCTCCACACTGCAAGCACAGACTACCAGGTGGGGCTGGATCTCATGAACTGTGAGATCATGACCTGAGCCAAAATCAAGAGTTGGACACTTAACTGACTGAGCCGCTCAGGCACCCCCAAAACATTCACATTTTAATAGAAAAGTTACATCTATTGACATTTATTGACATAATCAGTATTTTTTGAATCTGTCATATTGCAAATGTTGTATTTATATATGCCAATATTTTATATAAAGTTTTTCAATACTCCTTATTTTTTATGCTCTCTTTTTTTTATAAGAAAGTTTTAATTTCTTTCTTATTTTTTACCTTGCTCTCTTCATTTGTTTTCTTTTATTCTTCAGGAAAATATTCATTAAACTTAGTTTGTAGTCTTTTTTTTCCCCTTCTTCTCCATGTTTCCAAGTAACTATTTGTAGTGATCACTTTGATTCTCAATTAATAGCCATGAAATAATCAAAATTCATTCTGAATTGTATATGGTCTCACTACTGTTCCTGAATTGTTAGATATTTGATGAATCTATAGTGTCATACTATAATCATAGCACATGGCACTCTTTTCCTTGCAACCCTCATTTCTCTTAAATTATACAGTTATGGTCCCACCAATTCTTATGATGATATCTCTCCAGTCATTCCAGATGTCCAAAGAAACTCACTTAGTATCCTTCTCCAAGAAGTGCTCATGGAAACAATATTCCCTAATTTTTAAAATGCTTATAATAGTTTATTTGTAGCCTTTATATGTGAAAATCTGTTCAAATGGGTATTAAATACTTGCCAATCTCCCTTTATTTCTTGCAGGCTGAGCTGTGTTAGATAGATTATATCTCCCAATATAGTCTCCTCTTATAATACATCCTAAAGATATTGTTAGGATGAAGCCTCAAAATGGATTATATGTATTTATGGTATTGATGCAATATGTGTTTAGTATATATGGTGTTTATGCTATTATAAATTTATATTTAAATATTTACATATAACATCTATATATTGATTTTTCAATTATTTACTGAACTATGTTGCAAGATCCAGAAATCAAAAAAATAACATTTATTAAGAGGCACAAAATTTTCTCCTCTAAAATTTCACTTATTCCTTGGATTTCCATGGCCTTCTTCATACATTGGTCTCTAAACATATCTCTTCTTGTTTTGCATTATAATTCATTATAAGTATTTTCATATTTCTTATTAGTATATGATTTCTCTGAGGGAAAAGACTATACTTCCCTCCTGTTTTCCATCAGAACCCAACACAATGCTTAGGACATAAGTTGAATTAATTTATATTTGTTTATTTAAAATAGGGTCTGGATTTCAAAACCTAGGTGAGGGATTATTTTCTAAGTATAGTAGGATAAATTACAGCCCCTAAGTGGTGATTTTATTTCTTCATGTAGTTCTGAGACTCTCAGAACATAAGTCCAGCAAATTGCATCCTGTATGCTGAGTCATGGAGCACAGCAAGGTCGTGGAATCATGGACAAATGTGACAAATCCTAAAACTCCAAGTAAGCACGTAAGACAGGAGCAAAGGACATGGAAATGAGTGCATGAAAAAGTGGGGTGCCAGATGATGAAATTCTTTTCAGGGTTTGCTGAGGAGTTTTCTTTAATCTTTTAAGCAATGGGAACATTTCACCAAAACACTTTTGTGTTAAATGATGCCCCTGGTAGCAGAGATCCCCCCTCACCTCCTAAACCTGTAATGTCTTATAATAACTATTTTACATGTGCACGCAATGAAATCTTCCTTAGGAAAGTATGACAAAAACATTCATACATACTGTAGCAGTCATTTTACTTCCTCAACAGTTATTTCCCAAATTATGCTATTAAACTAACAAGTTAGCTAAAACATTTAATGTTTAGCTAATGTTTATCTAAAACACTGAATGTAAACATTTAATGTTTACAAATATGTTTACCTCCAAGGTTTTCATCATCTTTTCTTATGTGGAATTCTGTTTCTGGAGTTAGAGTGGCAGGATTAAAAAATAAAAATGTTCCTTCTTCAAGAGTTCACTTACCTCTGTTTACCTTTATGATCGACAGAGCCAGCCGAGAGTCTGTCCAGGGGAGACCCAAAACCAGAGAAGCTCCTTTTCTTCTTTGTTTCAATTACATCATTCTCCAGAGACACAAGTTCATCAAGAAGCAAGAGTTTTGCTGCCAGGTTAGTGGCTGATTTCTCTTCCCTGACTGTGGGCGGTGACTGCACATCTATGACTCCAGAATCAAAAGCCTGTAGGGCAGGAGGGGGTGATTCCACTCATTCAGAAAAAGAAACCTCAAATATGTATAACCATCTGCCTTTGGCTTTTGCTACCTTTAGCTGACATGCCTGCCATGAAACTTGATTTCTTGTGGATTTATGCTCCCGAGAGAAAGACGTTTGGGAACAAAAATGCATAGAGATGAGGTATGTCCAAAAGCAATTAAAACAACAACAACAACACACACCCACACAGGAAATAAATAAAAATTTATAGGTCTGTCTCTAAAATTTAGTATATTAACTGAGCATTCTTTTAGACTCTTTCCCAGTAACAACTGTGTCCTTATCATTCCCATAGCGCTTTATCTATACTTCTTTCATCATTGTACGCATGACATTTTCCCTGTGTTAGATTGATTACAATATATTTGTATTGCTTATTAACTTGTGGATAACCTGAGGGTAATAACTGTGTCTAAACTAGTTTTTTATTTGCTCTCTTCAATGCTTAGGTCAGTGTTTTGCTCATAGTTTGTACTCAGTAGATTTCTGTATGTTTATGGAATGAAATTTGAAAAAAAGACAAACCTCACATTGTTTTCTTTTTACCTTTCATTCATACCTTATTGATTCAAGCTATTAAGCATCCGCTATGTACCAGCTTCTGCATCAGACCTGGGGGACACAAAAATGAACAAAATCCAGTCTCTGCTCTCAGGAAGCTTACTATCGCTTTCCATGTGATTTATTACCACATTGGGTTTTTTTTTTAATAGCTCATTTTATTTTATTTTTTTAGCACTGAACAGTATTCCATTGTCTGGATGCATCTTAGTTTATTTATCCATTCACTTCTTGAAGAATATCTTGTTTGTTTCCAACTTTTGGCAATTATGAATAAGTTGCTATAAATATCTGTGTGCAAGCTTTTGTGTGGACGTAAGTTTTTATCTCCTTAGGTAAATACCAAGGAGCACAATTGCTGGATCATATGATAAGAGTATGTTTAGTTTTGTAAGAAGCCACTAAATTATCTTCCAAAGTGGCTGTACCATTTTGCATTCTCACAAGCAATAATACCACATTGTTAATGAGCGTTTACAGTGAGTCAGAAATATCCCAATGACTTTATCCTCTCATGTGAAATTTCTTATTTGTTTGTTTCACGTATTGGCACTTGACACTTCATTCAAGTCATAGAAGTGTGGGTGTCATTTATGAAGCCTGTCTTTTCCTTTCCTAAGCCCAATCACAGCATTTAAAAAAATGTTCCTATTAATAGTCTCTAGTCATTGTGGAGTCCAGGGGATATTACTTCTTTTCTAAGAAAGTGAGAATATTCCCCTGTGGGAAGAAATCAGCTCCAGGGACCTCCTCCCTGCCCCCCTGTTAATCACATTCTTCCTTGTGCCAGACTCTTGCTCTTGGCAAGATTCTTTTTCTTCACTTTCTGCCTTTCTTCTTAGATTGTTTCCTCCATTCTCTATGTTCTTCATTTTCCCCAGTAAAATGAAAGAGTAGCATTTTCCAGCCTTTTCATCATTGGCCCCAGCAACTTTCTTGTGAAATACATATAGTCTGACAATCTATTGAGCCTCTTCTTTCTTAAACCAACCAAATCTACACTAAGTCTGGACAGTTCTTCCTGAAAAACCTCTCCCTCCCTTTCTCCCTCCCTCCCTCCTTCCTTCCCTTTCTACCTTCCTTCCCTCCTCCCTCCCAGAGAGAGAGAATCTTAAGCGGCCTCCATGCCCAGTGCAGAGCCCAACAATGGCTCAGTGACGTCATGGCAGTGACAGTGAGGTCATGACGTGAGCCTAAATCAACAGTTGGACGCTTAACGGACTGAGCCACCCAGGCACCCCTCTCTTGCTCTGTCGTATTCTCATCAGTAGTGATTTATATCAGCTCCTCTTCACTGCTTAGTGTACATTGTTAATCATCTTATAACCTGCTTCTCTATCTTCTAACTCTCCCTTTTCTATTCTATCCTGAATACTGCCATGAAGTTAATTATTCCAAACACACTCCCACCTTGTAGAAATAAAATAAGAAATATCTCATACCTCTTGTTATTTGCATTGCAAACTCCACAATGTGTTCTAAACTCCTCTTAAAATCTCAACATCTACCACTTCCCTACAAAAGCTTGACAACATAGACACTGGGGAAGGGAAGGATGCTATTATGAGAAAGAAATTCTAAAGAGCAGGAGACAAAACTTTCAAAGGACAAAGATAGGAAATCTTTTATTATCTCTCAAAGCATCCTCCAAAAAAAATGTTATCATTCTTTCAATTGATGCCCATACAAAACAGAGTTTTCTTCCTTTTTAAAGATATTCATGGGGTGCCTGGATGGCTCAGCCAGTTAAGCAAACATCTCTGACTTCAGCTCAGGTCATAATCTCATTGTTCGTGAGTTTGAGCCCCATGTCAGGCTCTGTGCTGACAGCTCAAAACCTGGAGCCTGCTTCAGATTCTGTGTCTCCCTCTCTCTCTGCCCTCCCTGGCTCATGCTCTGTCTCTCTATCTCTCTCGAAAATAAACATTAAAATATTTAAGATGTTCTTAATCCTCAGGAAAAAAAAATCATAGAACTCGTATAAAACTTGTTCTTTGGTAAAATGCATTTCAGGCTCTCATTTGTTATTTAAGAAGTACAGGGACTATTTTCTAATAAGATCAAATAAGCCAAATTAATGTTTCTCTGTGTGGAGATGTCCTCACATTTCTTTTTATTTGTGCTTTAGTCACGGCAACAAGAAAACATTTGTACCGTAATACAAAGTTTGGCCAAAGCTACTCAAATTTTCACACATAACACCTTCAAATTTCACACAAAAGCACTTCATCTTGATGTAATTGATTTAGTTAAAAATATGACTGAAATGATTATGAATTTTCTTTTATGCTTTTTCTGTTCAAAGAATGCTAATACTTATTACTTCCAGGTTATTTATTTATTTATTTATTTTGACATTCAGTTGGATTTCTCTGAATTTACAGTGAGGTCAAGACAGTAGAAAAAATACCTTTTTCATCAGTTTTGTGTTATTAAGGCATCTATTTGTCAGCAGTATCTGCTTCTGACATTAGTAGAAATGGCTTATGATCATAAAAAATATATGGTCCCTTAAGCTAGTTTCCATTACCTCTGTTGCTACATCCACTGAGCGTACTTTTCCTGAACTCCATAGCATCAACGTCACAGCCAGAATAAAATGTGCATTTGCCAGTCTCCCGTCCAGCATCTGAGGGTCACATACATCATGGTCAATATTTATTAGTTTAGCATATAACGATAGAAAACAAAATCTCCTGTAAAGCTTGTTAGATGCAGGTGATAAACCGAATTATTCAGCTTCTTTGTGCTGGAGTGCATCTCTGCAAATCTTGAATCATACTTAAAAGAAGCTATCAGGGGCGCCTGGGTGGCGCAGTCGGTTAAGCGTCCGACTTCAGCCAGGTCATAATCTCGCGGTCCGTGAGTTCGAGCCCCGCGTCAGGCTCTGGGCTGATGGCTCGGAGCCTGGAGCCTGTTTCCGATTCTGTGTCTCCCTCTCTCTGTGCCCCTCCCCCGTTCATGCTCTGTCTCTCTCTGTCCCAAAAATAAATAAACATTGAAAAAAAAAATTAAAAAAAAATAAAATAAAAGAAGCTATCAGTCTCCTGGAATGAATTCTATCAAGGCATCATTTCCATGGAAACCTAGACTGGGATTATATAGCTATAATCATAATTCAGACTAACTAAAGTCTGAGAATTCTAGTTTTTTGTAATCTTATTCTTTGAGTATCTAATCTAAGGATTACAACCTTGCATACCTAAGGGGAAATGTGTGAAATTGGTCAGGTTTTAGAAAATAAGATCTAGTGAGGTCTGTGGTGCACCTGAGAGAATGTGCTGTGTCTGAAAGCATTTAAATTCATAATTTCAAAAACGCCACATATCTAATAGGTGAATATATTTATGTCCTTGTGCTGTGTAAGGATTTCTTAAGTAATATTCAAAAGGTGCACATCTTATAGGAAAGAAATGCTTGTCATATTTCATTCTATTAAAATTGAAAAACTCTGTATTGTAAGATACAATAAACCTAAAAAAATGGCAAAGTACCAAGTGGAGTATATTTTCAACATAATATAAAAATTAAAACTGGCATTTGAAATATTTAAAAAATGATTTTTTTTATAATCTTATTTAAAAAAATTAATTCAAGTTAGTTAACATATAGTGTGAAAATGGTTTCAGTAGACTCTAGTGATTCATCACTTACATATAACACCCAGTGCTCATCCCAAGTGCCCTCCTTAATGTCCATCACCCATCTAGCCCATCCCCCCACCCAACACCCCTCCAGCAACCCTCAGTGTGTTCTCTGTATTTAAGATTCTCTTATGGTTTGCTTTCCTTTTTTTTTTCCTCCCCCTATGTTCATCTATTTTGTTATCTTAAATTCCACATATGAGTGAAATCATATATTTATCTTTCTCTAATTTATTTCACTTAGCATAATACACTCTAGTCCCATCCACGTTGTTGCAAATGGCAAGACTCTTTTTGATTGCCAAGTAATATTTCAGTGTATACATATACCACATCTTCTTTATCCATTCAAATCTGATAAATAAAATTTTAAAAATAACAATAAACTTAATTAACAATTAAGTAAAAATGGGCCAAAGTTATGAATGGACATTTTGTAGAAAAGGAAATAGCCTAATAGAAAACAAACATCCAAAAGTACACCATCCAAAAATACCTGCAACTTGTTTAATGCAAAAAAATGGGAGAGAAATGGTATACCCTTTGGCATACAGCAAGTTGGCAAAAATTCAAAGTGAACATCGCACATATTAGAATGGTGCTTGGAAACAGAGAAACATAAGTGATGCTAGTACAGTTGGAAATTAATCCAATCATTTGGAGAAAATTGAAATATACCTAGAAAAGTTAAAAATGATCATGTACTACCTACAACCCATTTATTTCACTTCTTAGTTTATAGTCCAAAGGAACTCTTACATGTTTATTTGGAGACCTGTATCTGAAAGTTCATAGCCTCACTGTTTATAATGGTAGAAAACCACAATCAACCCAAGGGCTCTACTCAAGAGGAAATGGATGTATAAGTTGAGGTATATTCATACTGTGGACTTAAAACAAATGACTTAAATACATGTGTGTCTACTGTTAAAACAAATGACTTAAATCTTATGTGTATATATATGCAAGGATTGCAAAGAAGCCCTTTTGGGGGGATATGGGAAGTTGTTGAACAATATATATGGCATGCTACCATTTACCTAAATTGGGGATGCACAAAGCAATTTTGTGTATTTTGGAATCTATATATATAATTAAAGTATAAACCAATGGAACTTGATTCATAACTATGATTGCCTCTGTGGAGAGAGGGAAGTAAATAGGATTATGGAAGAAACATAGGGACTTAGTTTTAATCTACATATTTTTTTAAAGCAAGTATGTCTAAAAAATACATTTGTTAATTCTGTATAGTAAGCACAAAGATGTGTCATTCATGCATTTATAATTTTTATATTAAAAACCCTATACAAGCAATTAAAGCTAATATGTGGTCTATATCAGGTCTGCTGGCTGCCAATTTGACCGCTGGTAAAGGGAAAGCATTGTCTGATTTAGGTAAGATCACAGGCTGTGGGCTACAATAGAATGGGCATGATTTCACCACTTAGTACATGGCATCAGGAAAGATTCCCCCTACCCCCATCCTATTCATCCCTTAATGAGAACTCTCAGAAAGCTCTTATTTCCCTAAAAACATCATTTGGAAAGCTGTTGGGAGCAAAAAAGAAAGGATGGTTAGATGGATCTGAAGAACTGGATTTGAGTCTTCTTGTGGCTTTAGTATTAGTGACCTTGGATGTGCATCATTTAATCTATTTGCACTTTAGTTTTCATATTTGTGAAGCAAGGAGTAATTCTCATTTCAAAAGAGCTTTGAGAGGATTGAACTGATTCGTGTATAACTTCTTTGTCCCATAGAGTATTTATAATTTGTAAGAAAGAACACTTATGAGGTAATACTAAGTATTTCTTTAGTAACTACATTCACTTTAGAGTGACTGGAGATTTTTTAGAGTACTTCCTTATAGTACTGTTATTGTGAAACCTCAGTGTGGATTTTAGCAATGAAGATTATCTGCTATAATAAAGACAAATAAATGTTTTATATAGACAGAGTAGCATGTGTATCAACCATGTCTATTAACATTTAATATGGGCATAAAAGTATTTTAGTGTTGTTGATAACTTTTATCAAATATGATTTTAATTTTCATGTTATGTAGTCTAAACTAGTTCTTCTGGAGGTTACCAATAAATACTTTGGACTCTTATAATGTCAATCTCTAGTTACTTCTCTATATTCCATCCTTTCTGAAAGGGGGCAGTAAATTCTGTGTTCTCTTTCTGACAAATTGATATCTGAGCGGAGTATTTTTATAAGTATCAAAAAACAATAAATCATGTTTATGTCTCTAAATTGAGACAGTAGAAAAATAACAAAGAATGTAACAGTTATCTGGTAAAAATACCAAAAAAAAATGCATCCCCTATTCTTTAGAAAATTTGCCACCAAATCATATTTTTTTACTTATAATTATGCTGTTGTCTCTTTAACCTTCCTCAACATAGAGGAAGACATATCAAAACCTTAATTGTATTCTAAAAATGACCTCACATTTCTGACATATCTTTATTTTTTAAAAATAGCTCTCTTAATCAAAGATAAACTACAATTGTGATGTTTTACTTTCTCATTTTTTATCATGTTAAAAACAGGTTACAAAGTGGGAAATTGCCCAATTTTATAAACCTTTCCATGTGGATTTCCTTTAACTATTTTTATGTATGTTTTACTAACCAAGTTTCTCTTCATCTCTGCAATATTATAAATGGCACAGGATGATGGACATTTACAATATTGATGACTATGTGTGAGGCATATATTTTTGTGCTTGGGTGTATATAGGAAAAAAGTCATACTGTATCATCTTACAGATAACCACATCCTGATTATTTGGATAGGGAGATGTAAAAATAAATGCTGAGTTTAAATACACACATTTAATGGTTCAAAGCCATGCTTGTAGCCAGTTAACCAAAAGGCCAAGTTCCTAAATATGGCAGTTGGGACACTAATGAAAATAAACACCCTGGCACCTGCCACACAGAAGACATTTGATTAACTAGTTGAAACTTGATTGCCACAAAATTAGAAATAGAGGAAATTATAGGGAGGGAAGAAAAAGAGTAGGTTCAGTTCCATTTCCCTATTTTGTTGATAGTGGATAAATATAGCCTATGATTTAAACATCTAGTTGGCCCCATATACACTCCAAATCACAGAAAGAGCACTCAAGGATGTTCATTGTATGAATACACCAGAGTGGAGATGTTTGCAAATTTTTCAGTAATTTTTATTGAGTAATTTTTGAATGATATTCCTCTGGCTAGGGAGGAGCTTCAAAAGAGTGAGCATGGAATCTGCCTTATAAAATTAGGTGTGTACTTCATTCATTTTTAGCCAATTGGTCTGCTATGTTTGTGCATTTTCACATTTTAACTATTTTTTTGAGAGAGAATTTTTAACATGAATTTTTTTAAGTTTCTTTATTTTGAGAGAGAGAGAGAGTAGAGGAGGAGCAGAGAGAGAGAGAGAGAGAGAGAGAGAGAGAGAGAGAAACCCTAGCAGGCTCCATGCTGTCAGTGCAGAGCCCACAAACTGTGAGATCATGACCTGAGCCAAAATCAAGAGCTGGACATTTAACCAACAGAACCACCCAGATGCCCCAAGAGAACGAGAATCTTAAGTAGACTTCATGCTTAGGGCAGAGCCTGATGCTGGTCAATCTCACTACCATGAGATCATGACCTGAGCTGAAATCAAGAGTCAGATGCTTCACTGACCGAGCCACCCAGGGGTCCAGCATTCTCACATTTTAAGTAATACTGCTGAATAAACAAGCATTTACATCGTGTAACATCTTAATCTATGTTTCAAAGACTTTCCAACACATAAGAATTTCTTATATATCCCAAAGGGATCCTCGAAACAGTATCTGGAGTGGCAGTGGAGAGGGCAAGGTGTGAAGTTCTGTCACATGTAAGTTTGAGAAGCAACACATATTGTATATTCCCTACAGGAACATTGGGAGTGCATACTGACATAATAAAAACTCTGAAAATGCAGTAGCAAAGAAATTATGTAATTGTATTTAAACTAGAATTAAATGAGAATTCTGCTAAAATGAAGACAGATGTTTGCATTACTGAGAACTGATGCTATAATGAATAATTTTTATGATAAAAAAGTCTCTAAAGTGGGCTGGGGCAAAGAAAG
Organism: Puma concolor; assembly: GCF_028749965.1. NCBI lineage: Eukaryota > Metazoa > Chordata > Mammalia > Carnivora > Felidae > Puma > Puma concolor. The sequence continues at coordinate 82,564,082 of NC_141675.1, read as the reverse complement.
ATTGAGAAGCATAGATCTAAAAAATGAAAGCAAATGAGAGTGAGGGGAAGTGTTAGGATGAGAGGGTTAAGCTGAAAGAAGAAACTACGTGAGTCAATATCTGATGGAATGCGTTTTGTGGTAAAGCTTTTAAACTGGGCTGGTGTTGAAAACAACAAGCAGACTACTCAGGTGATTAAGAACATTTCTCTTCAACCTGTGACTTGGTCATTAATGTCTAACTTATGGATAGTAGACCTATTAGAAAGTCTCAAGAGTACTGAGTTTGGGGGTGAGCCTTGATAACTTTGGAAATTTTTATTTACTTGATTGGAAATATTAAAAATAGACTTTACCCCACAGCTATCTTCAACAAACATGAAAAATAAAGGGCTTAGAGATAAGGGATAAAGGACTTACAAACTATTTCTTTTACCCTGTCTTCCCACTCTGGCCTAACACAGGCATTTAAGTAAGATTTAATAGGGCTTGTTGAAAAGGGTCCCTAGTTCTGACACCATGAAATGGCCACATGTGCCTGCCCACAGCATCACCCACAGTCTTCTTGGAAAATAATGGTGGTCTTCCAGGTAATTGGTGAGTCAGCTTGGCCCTAAGTGAACCTAAACAGAGTAAGATCAAGTGTACCCTATACCCTACTCCACAAGTTATAGTCATCCACATCCTTTTTTTTTTCTTTTTTAAGTCAGCTCCATGCGCAGCACAGAGCCCAACAATAGGTCTTGAACTCATGACACTGAGATCAAGACCTGCACTGACTCATGACCCTGACAAGACCTGCACTGAGATTAAGAGTGCGATGCTTAACCTACTGAGCCCTTTTGATAACAAAGAAAAGCTTCAGGAATAATAGATAACAGAGTGACTATCATTTTTTATTTTAAAAGAGGGCCTAACAGGGACAATGCTTAACACAGTCTGTGTGGCACACTGTAATGAAGAGACTTGCGAGACTCAGACCCTGCCTTGGCTTGACCAGATAGCTTGCGCAAACCCTTTCCATTCTAGGCCGAGTGAAACGGGTTTGGTCTAAATGGCCTCTAATGTTGCTTCCCGCTTTTGAAAAGTCTGCTGGTGAATCTGGCTCTTTTCTGGTACAAGTGAAGACATTGTAGGTAATGATAATAGGTGGTGCATGTTTAGCTAGAAAAACCTTTCTGCTGTCCCTCAAGTCAGCCAGTCTATGCACTAGATTGCATGTAGCTTTTGACATAAACATACTCCTATTGAATTTAAAGTATTTCTAGCTGAAAAGATGGGGTTTCCAAATCTTTCATTTTAAGATGTCATTTATGGTAAGAGATCCCATTTTATACATGTATTTTGAAAGAAAATTGCTACCAATTAAATTATGACATGCTATCAAGTGTAAGACTCACTCTAATTGCAGAGATGTTAAAAGTGCATCAGAATGGATGAAATATGGTACATCTATGTATTTCCAAGTGTCTACTTGGGTTTTTTTTCTTTTTTTCATCATGTTTAAGCCAGTATGCTCAATATTTTAAAAAATATAACTTTCAGTCAATAGATAGGTATTCAACAACATCAGAAAAATATTTCTGTGATGGCAAAGAAACAACCCAGAATTAGATTTGAAGGATAGGAGAAGCATCCTTACTGTGCTATTTCTTGGTCTGGTGACCTTGAATAACATGTCTAAATTGTCAAAATTGTCTAATGAAATTCACTGTATGAATTCACAGAATTTTAATTTTAGTTAACTAAAAATTTTTAAATTAATTTACAAATAGCATAAATCATTATGGATTTGGTTTAGGGCTTCCATTAAGAGCAATAAGTGTGTTTAATATTACATTTAATGTTATTTACTAAAAATGTATAAAGATATGTAATTATTTATGAAAAAAAACACCATATCATTTTTATTCTTATTTTATGATAGCTAAAAACTTTTCAGTGAGAACTCTAAACTGCACATGAAAACATTTCGTGAACTGCAAAATAATGTGAAAAGATTAACTACACGGTATCAAAGGGGATTATAATTTTGCTGAAACCAAAATCCTTCCAGGGGACATAAAGTTTATACTCAGCAACCAGACAAGGAACTGAAAATTTGGGACCATTCATAAAGGCAATCAGCAACACTTATTTTATTTTATTTAAGAAAAAAAAATTAATCTTTATTTCTGAGAGACAGAGCACAAGTGGGGGGAGGGGCAGAGAGAGAGGGAAGACACAGAATCCGAAGCGGGCTCCAGGGTCTGAGCTGGCAGCACAGATCCTGACACAGGGCTCGAACTCACAGACTGCAAGATCATGACCTGAGCTGAAGTCAGCTGCTTAACTGACTGAGCCACCCAGGCGCCCCTGCAACACTTATTTTAAATGATCAAGAGGATATATTTCACTTGGACATCATGCACACAATCTTGCTATTTCAGTGAGTGACAATATTTGAACAGTGTTAAAGAAGTTTGCTAGTAGTTTTCTTTGAAGGGTGAAATAATCATGTGCTTGAGACACTTGCCTGTTGCAAGGCAGAGACTCAGACCAGGTGAGTTGCAAGTCTCTTCTTTATTGGAGCTTCAATTCCACTGCCTCTGATGAATTTGGCCCCACAAACAAGAATGCTGAGTGTGACTGGGCACTTAGAACTTTAGAAGTAGAGAATTGCTTTCACATCCTCATAAATAAGAGACTTAAAAATCACTGAGGATTTTCACCCCAAAAGCAACTGAATTATAAATCATAGCTTCTGTCAGCTAATACATATATCATCTATATCGCCGTCACAAAAATACATCTAAGAAACATAGTCATGTTGCTTAGACATTTACTTGAGATTCTCTTTGTGAAAGTTGTAATTTTCGGTAAATTGTGTGATGAGTATTTTGGTCTATGTTTTGAGTATTATCCTGCTAGAAACGTGAAAATTGAGGCTGCTTTAACATTTCCCCCCTTTTTTTTGTTTTAATTAAAATATCAGAAACACGTTCTCTCTCATTCTCATTGCTCTTCAGTCGGCAGAAGTACATTTTCTAAAATCACAGAGCCAGTTAGAAGAAGATCCAGAAAAACAACTTACATTTTCAGACTCTCAGTTTCATGCTCCTTCAAGTATAACCTATTTGTAAAAGTATAAAACATTTTCCCATCTCCCAAACAAATTGCTTATAAAGTAAAATGCTTACAGGTGAGGTGTTCTTAATGTGGCACACACCTGAATTTTAAAAGGACTTTTCCTGAATGCTATGAATCAGGAAGAATGATAACTTCCCACTATACATGTGTTAATTGGTTTTATTCTATTTGGCACCATTTTCATTCCTTTTTAGACACTACTACTTTAGAAAATCTCAAACTTTGTTGTTAAATCTCTCTCTTTTTGCTTATTTGGAATTGCCAATCATACTACTAGTCTGTTGCAAAAATTTATGGAAACCTACAAAGATACTTTAAAGGAAGATTGCATTGTTTAAAAGCAGGGGTATGTATCTGTAACAGAGTATGTAGAGTCAACATGGTGTGCTGAATGAAATGAATGAAACAGTCTTATGTGGTAGGTAAATAGGAATGCAGAGCAGATATTAACATCCTGGCTTTATTGACAGGAAACTGAAGCTTAGAGAAGGGTAGAAATTTGCCTAAGTTGTACAACCACAGTAAATATGAAGACGTTTATGCCAGAGTCCCAGTTAGTCCATTAATGTTTCACATCTCAGATTCTCATTCTAATGAAAGCAACATGAATCAATATTCTCTAATAATTATTCCAGCAGAGTTTAAGATTCTTCCTTATCAAATCTTAATTTGTGCTTGGATCCCTGAATTAATGCAAGTTTCTTGATATAAAATGATGTCACCCAGAAATAGAAAAAAACTTTAGGGTATGACTGTAGACAATTCTGCTAAGGGGATTTGTTGTTTAATTCCAATGCTTTATAATGAGAAAAACAAGAATCTTTAACACTATGGGTAGGAAAAAGCTGGCAGAGTTGCACATAAACATGCTGCTTGTTCATCTAATACGTGGGGAATTTTTACCTGGTGTAAAAAGGCTTTCAAAAGATAAAGTTGGATAAATGCAGTTACAGATGACACATATAAGCCTCAGGATATTGTAGGCTATTACCACCACTTTTACCTTTAGCCCATTTTGTACTTACATATATTTAATAAAAATATTAATTTACATTTTAATTACATTAAACTAGCCAATATAATCAATGAAAAAATATGGTCTAAAATGTACATGAAAGTCCCAAAATATAAATTTTATAATATGCAACAGGATGCATTTATTAGGTAAACATTACATGTCAAGCACTGGAGATATAAATGTGAGTAAGACACTCTCCCTGTCCTCCAGTTGCTCACAGCCTGGTCAACCTGGAGACCCCCTCAACCACTTGCCCTGCCCAGGGACTTCCTCCTGCAACACTAGACTCTTAATGCTTCCGTTTCTTTCAAGTGCAATGGTTGCAAATAACCATTTTTTAAACATTTGCATTGTACTTTATTATTTTGAAATTAATTTACTTCCTTTCATTATCACATCAGTCACGTTAGATACAGGCAAAATATTATAATTTTGCTTTCTTAAATAGATGTACTGAGACAAGCAGAGTTACTTTAGAATCCTGGTGCCCTAACGCCTGGGACTGTGCGTCTACTTTCTAATACAATGAAGTCGACCAATAGAAAGAGGTTGGCCCTTAAGTTACACCAACATGGTTGTGACTCCTGACTGGGCTGGCTTCTTAACCTCTCTGTTTCCGTATGTTCATCAGGAATGTGGGGCAAAGATTTACCTTATAGGTTTATTATAAGGATTACAGATAATAAAAGTGACTAGCGCAAGTTAATTACGCAAATAATAGCTGTCATTATCCTGTATTGCCTTCTAAATCTGGCAACTTCACAAAATATGCCCTAGTACTTTTCTATGTTATGAAAAATACTTTTTTACCCTTGTTCATTTTAAGGAACAAAGTTACCTGAAATCTAGAATTATGGCAAAGTGGTAGAAGATAAATTATAATAAGGTAATATTGAGTGAGGGAAGGAATTTTACTGAAGAGAGTTAGACGTGGCAAGCACTCTAACATTTGATGTTACAGCATATTATGCATTACCATTAGTTTCAGCAACAATATTTCTATGAAATATTTCCATGAAAATATTAGCATACAACAGAATATCATAATGGGAAGAAAAGAAAGGGAATTAATCCAAATTATACTCAAAAAATAATTATTCAAGTTCTAATTATATTAACAAAAGTGAATTTTAAATTTAATTTTAATATAATTTTATATGATACATCATTTTGTTTTACAGTTCATAAGAGATCTTTATTGACTTTTTAAAAATCTGTAATTATCTTGTTAGGATCATGATTTTTCACAGGGTTTTGGTGATACTGACTGTATAGCATAGTCAGACTATGTCATAAAAGCAGAAGCACTGTGGGCATGATGGGAATGAAGGATCTTGTTACTGGAACTAGACCTTCCACAAGCATGGGAACAACTGAGAAGAAATGGACTGCAAAGGAGGTAGAGGAAGAGGAGAAGCCTCTACCAGCCCTGGCGTGGACAGACAAGTCAGAGCTTGCAGGGAAATGCAACCACCAAAATTGTCCCACGGGAACCACAGCTCTGACTTGGTGGGTCAGTGCCCAAGTTGCCAGTGGTGGCCTGGATGACATTTTAAAAGTGCATTTTTCACATGGTTACAGCCTTATGTATCATTAGGAACACAGAATTTTAGAAAGGGAGGGGATGCTCATTGGAAACTGTTGGATTTAATGCTCTCAAGAGATGGAGAGAGTGAGGCTCAGAGACAATGAACTTGGCCAAGGGAGAGGAGATGAAGGAGAGATTTAAGATGGACAAAGAAGAGGAGGGATCAGGGTAAGGCATGGCAGAGGAGCTGTTCCTGTGGGAGCAGCCTCATGCGGAGGCCTGATGTCATGGAACGTTGGTAAGGGAAAGGCTGGACAATAACCAGTTCAAGGCAACCAAGGCACCAGGCAATTACTGGCAGGTAATGCTAACCACTGCTCCACAAAGGTACCCTGAGAACAATGTGGAGAAAGAAGAGAGAGGGCTCAGTTACAAGAGGCTCTAATCAGAGAGATCTCAGACACAGGGGAGTTGACCTGTATAGAGAGGTATCCAGGGCTAGGAGGGAACTTGGGATCTTTTATAACCTCCCGATCTTAACTCCCAAACTCCAGTTTTACTGAGGAAAGAATGAAGCCCCAGGAAGGCTGAGTGAAAGATGCTGAAGTCAGGACTGGGATTAGAAGTCTGGTCTCCTGACCCCAAAGCTCCTATTCCTCTGATGGCACCATAGTAACTAAGCAAAAGGTGTCCTGTGGGTAGCGATCTCAGTAGATGAAATATCGGCAAGAAGATTAAATGAGGTGATATGTAAAGATTAACCCCAAGTCTTCATTCCTGACTATAGGAAAAACTGGCTGATGTGGGAGCTTCCCTCCATCATTCTCCCACTCAGTCTCCCTGGCACTTGCAGCCCTTTTGTCTCTTTCCATAATAACAGAATATAATTGAGTCCTACTCTGTGCTCCAGGCTTGTTTGAAGTTACAAACTATACAGTGACAGAGTTGGGGCAATATTTTGGGACTGCTTACTTTGAGTTCTTTTTCTTTGGGACAAGTTCAATTAATCTAATATTATTAAGCAAAGGTTCAAATCATTGAAAGTATTTGAACAACAAGTTAAAATTATAATCTCGAGGCCCCCAAATCTGGTCTATAAACAGATCTGCTGCTCTACTGCCCATGATTCATTATATAAGAATCAGTTCAAAACTCTGAGAAAAAAAGGAGAGAAACAAATGTCAACTTTAAATGCCATATTGAGTGACATCACAGTGCAAATCACTTACAACGAGACTTCTATTCATATCTATTGGAGAGTTTCCTTAGAAAAATTCTGTAAGAGGGCTGAAGGCCAGTATCAAAATAAAGAGAAGACACACACTGTACCTGATGCTTTTGGGAAGACATATCAATTTGATAGCTTCTATGGGCATTAAAATAATCATAAATTATTGTTAAAATTATTTAATTTCTAAAAAGGTAACTTAGAAACAAATAATTATCCCATTCCTTAACCTATAGACTCTAGAGGTGTAATTTGAAGGAGCAATATTCCTCATTAGAACTGAATTTATTGAGTATACACTATTACCACACCCTGAAGCAAAATTTTAAATTTCTTACATGTAATTCAAATATATGTTTCAGATTAACTCTCAATTTGATCACTTAATAGCAAGAACACTTCAAATACAAAAGAATAGATATGATTTAACTCTATTCTAAACTGGTACTAATATCATACTTGTATGTTTGAATTTTATAAGAAGAGAAAGAGGATATTTTAGGTTTGAAGAATATAGAATATTGACTCTGGAACTTGATTAATTTAGGGATATTTCTTAGACTCCAATTTTGATAGAAATAAAGATAAGAGAAAACCTTTTCTTTCTACTTAGGTTTTTAAAAGTCAACCATTTTTATACATTTAAAAATTTTATAATATTGGACATCGTTGATGAAAGCAAAATTAAGACTACTAACACTTACAGAAAATCATTATCTTGAGTTGTCTTTCTCTTTGTTTCAAAGTGGAAAACAAAAGCAAAAATTAATCGATAAATATGAAATGTCTGAACTTACAATTAGCTCCACCCTAATTTTGTATTATAAAAATATCTTCTTAGAGTTTCTACTCGTTTTAGAGAGATAAATATTACCATAAAACATTCAAGATCAGGATATAATCAAAACATCTTAAAAGTATGTGAAAATAAAAAAAGTAGTTAAAAGAAAAAAAAACCTAAATTTTTCTCATAGCTTTTATATATAACTTACCTTGTGAAAAATCAGGAGATTCTAACTTTAGAATCCTGTCTGTGCAGTTTCTTCCAAACTCAGCCCTGATGGTGAGTTTTCTCTCTGAGTTTTTATAGTCTCAGTTATACACCCCTTACTCCAATCCCTGCCTTTGCTTTCTCTTACATCATTTCTAGGTTTTCCACTGAACATTTTCCCAAGCTTCTCTTCAATCTCTCCTCCCCTCACCCTCTCTCTTACTCTTTTTCTCTGAGTCTTTCTCTTTCTCTCTCCTATTCTCCACATCTATTTTATCTATTGCTTTGATCATGGTATTTAAGTAGCAACAGGAGCTTGGGCTCTGGAAAATTTAAGTATACATTTAGTATTGTGTTCAGCCTTAGACCCATCACTTCTTCCTGAGGTTTTAGTCTAGCTCGGATAATTACACATCAAATCTGGGAAATAAAATGCAGTAAGATTTTTTCAAAAGAAAGTCACTAGGGTATTTCAATGTAAGATTTAGGGAGATTATAATCAGAAACCCAAACTGATTTATTGGTATATTTTTTGGACCCTTACATTAAACGATCATCTATGGAAATGGTGAGTAGTTTCAGGCTCAGTCAGGTGCACAGCTCTGTGTCAGTGAAACTGACAGCTACTTCATAATTAACATTGCTATACTGGGAAGGTTGTTACCAACAAACCTATAAATACTTAACTGTGACATGTGGGCTATAAATGCAGACGTTGTATTCATTCTTATCTTTCTCTGTCCTCCAGGATTTTAATTTCTTTTTCACCAAGACATTCCTACCTCTGTCTGAATGTTTTCTTCCTTTCCATTTCCTACTAATCACATTTACAACATTATACATGCAGATTGTAAAAAAAAAATAAGTTTTTAAATCCTAGAGATAATAAGTTATGTGTTAGCTCATTATTAGTTCATTTGGTTCAGCACTAGATAGATCCCCATTTGACAGGTAAAGAAACTGAGGCTAGATAAATTAAGTGATGTTATGAGGTCACACAGCTAGGAAGCAGTAACAGGGCCAGATTTCAAATACCTATCTTCTTAATTCCTTATCCAGTTCTTTTCCCACAACTTCATCCTGTCTCACTATTTAAAAAGCTAGAAAAAAATAACCCAAACCAGATCATGTTTTTGCACAAATAGAAATAAATTTGTTCTTCTTGGTTTTGCTTTAAAAAGCATTTAAAATACTACTCACTAGTGTAGGAACTATAACATGGTTGATTTGGATGTAGGTGGGAACGGACCGGAGCACAGTGAATTCGTGGGACAGTAAAATGCTTTATTTTTTGTGAAGGGTTTCCAGGGATAACATATGTCTCAACAAGCCTGAAATTTGAGTAGTTGGCAGTGATAGTTCACAAGTCAAGATAAAAATACAGCCTAATTGTGGACCCTTGTTTAGACATTACGGCCATAAAACGATTATGTTAGCTTGAATCCACATGATGGAAAACTCTCAATATAGATTTAATGGATGCATCCTAATGCTACCAGAAGCCAATATTCTTGATGTACCTTCTACTCTTATTTGAAATGCCTCCCTCAGCATGCTGACAAGTGATATCTGTGGTTGATTTATTCCAGATCTGTCCCTGCTTAAACAGCCCAAAGATTCCACCCTATTTGTGGATTTTGTTGACCTAATTCAAAAGTTTGACTTAACTGTTCTGCAGCAGTAGAAATAGCAACAGTTTATTCCAGGAACATAACCATGGTACATTTAAGCCGTTTACACAGGATTCTGCATATTATCTATCCTTATATAAATTACTTATGCATTTATACATGACAGAGAAATTCTGTTACCTTGAAAGACAGAGTAGACACCAGAGTATATGAAGAAATTGAAAGAGAATATACATCCAGTGATAGAAGGGAGAGATTAAGATGAGAAAGGGAGAAGATATTCATGAAAACTTTTCAGCTAGTATATCATTACTTAATCTGCAGGACAACCTTGCTGAAGAGGTATTATTATTCATATTTAACAGATGAAATAAACTAAAGCTCAAATATGTGAAATGGATAGCCCAAGTGCTCACAGCTTAAAAGTGATGGAATCAGGAGTTGAGACTTGTTCTGTCAGGATTCTGACTGTAAGGAGACAGTACATTGAAACAGTAATTTGAGGAGAATTTAATGCGAGCAGAGTGCAAAGGAACCAGAAAGGACATTGCAGTCCTGTTATTGGACTAAACCAATAATAGGCAGATAACCCTAATCTTGCAGGGTTAAAGGTAAGTACAGACAGACAGATCTGGGTAGAGAAAGTTGCCTGGCAGAAGAAGTGTGACCTTTCATCAAGGGATACAACCAGTCAAGAGTCACCTAAAGGGGAGGGAATTTATGAAATAAACACCAAGATTTAAGTCTGCTTCCTCAATATAATCTCCTGTTGTGTTTACCTTTGGTCAAACCCAATTGGAAAAGAGATTGGGGCACAGATAAAAGACCCAGCACACTGTTTAACCTCAAAACTGTGTTAAAAGACATACAAATGAGATGCTTGGTAAAGATTATCATGACAGCAAATGCCATGATTTACTTGCATTGAAATCTGATACTTCCTAACATTTTTTTTCAAGTTTATTGGGGTGTTATTTATACACACAAAATCCGACCTTTTAAAATGTACAATTTTAGGAGTTCTGACAAATGTAAACGTTATGTAACCTCCGCTAAAATCAAGATATAGACTATAAGTACCCCCTGCACACCAAATTTTCCTCATACCTCTTTAGAGTCAACCCCCTCCCCAACCCCCAGGTCCTAGTAACCACCGATTTGACTTCTGTCCCTATAATTTTGCCTTTTCCAGAGGCTGTAGGAAATTATACAGTATGTAGTCTTTGGTGTCTGGCTTCTTTCGCTTAGAATAAAGCTTCTGTGATTTATCCATGTTGCTAAATGTATCAGCACTTTGTTTCTTTTTAACGAGAGCGTTCTATTGGATGGATGTACCACAATTTTTTTATCCATTCACCAGTTGGTGAAAATTTGGGTAGTTTGCAGTCCGGGATAATTATGAATAAAGCTGTCATAAACATTAACATAGGACTCTTGAGTTGATATTTATGTTTTCAGTTTTCTTGGAGAAATACATATATATGAGATTCCTAAATCATGTGGTATGTTTATGTTTAACTTATTAGGAAACAGCTAAACTGACTTCCAAAGTGGTTCTGCCATTTTGCATTCTTACCAGATATGTATGAGAGTTCCAGTTGTTCAGCATCCTTTCTAGCTTTTGACATTCATTGCTGTTTTCAAAAATTTAGCCATTCGAATAAATGTATACTGGTATGTCACTGTAATTTTTTTAAATGTTTATTTATTTTTGAGAGAGAGGCAGAGAGAAAGGGAGACAGCAAATCTCAAGCAGACTCCATGCTGTCAGCACAGAGCTCAAGGCAGGGCTCAAACTCATGAATTGTGAGATCATGACCTGAGCTGAAATCAAGAGTCAGATACTTACCCTACTGAGCCACCCTGGCACCCCTGTCATGGTATTTTTTTTTTTTTTTAACTTTTGCACATATATCTTTTTTTTTTTTTTTAATATGAAATTTATTGTCAAATTGGTTTCCATACAACACCCAGTGCTCATCCCAAAAGGTGCCCTCCTCATAAAATAAACGTTGAAAAAAAAAAAAAAATTTAAAAAAAAAAAAAAAGGGGCGCCTGGGTGGCGCAGTCGGTTGAGCGTCCGGCTTCAGCCAGGTCACGATCTCGCGGTCCGTGAGTTCGAGCCCCACGTCGGGCTCTGGGCTGATGGCTCAGAGCCTGGAGCCTGTTTCTGATTCTGTGTCTCCCTCTCTCTCTGCCCCTCCCCCGTTCATGCTCTGTCTCTCTCTATCCCAAAAATAAAATAAACGTTGAAAAAAAAAAAAAAAATTCAAAAGGTGCCCTCCTCAATACCCATCACCCACCCTCTCCTCCCTCCCACCCCCCATCAACCCTTAGTTTGTTCTCAGTTCTCAACAGTCTCTTATGCTTTGGCTCTCTCCCACTCTAACCTCTTTTTTTTTTTTTCCTTCCCCTCCCCCATGGGTTTCTGTTAAGTTTCTCAGGATCCACATAAGAGTGAAACCATATGGTATCTGTCTTTCTCTGTATGGCTTATTTCACTTAGCATCACACTCTCCAGTTCCATCCACGTTGCTACAAAAGGCCATATTTCATTTTTTCTCATTGCCACGTAGTACTCCATTGTGTATATAAACCACAATTTCTTTATCCATTCATCAGTTGATGGACATTTAGGCTCTTTCCATAATTTGGCTATTGTTGAGAGTGCTGCTATGAACATTGGGGTACAAGTGCCCCTATGCATCAGTACTCCTGTGTCCCTTGGATAAATTCCTAGCAGTGCTATTGCTGGGTCATAGGGTAGGTCTATTTTTAATTTTCTGAGGAACCTCCACACTGCTTTCCAGAGCGGCTGCACCAATTTGCATTCCCACCAACAGTGCAAGAGGGTTCCCGTTTCTCCACATCCTCTCCAGCATCTATAGTCTCCTGATTTGTTCATTTTGGCCACTCTGACTGGCGTGAGGTGATACCTGAGTGTGGTTTTGATTTGTATTTCCCTGATAAGGAGCGACGCTGAACATCTTTTCATGTGCCTGTTGGCCATCCGGATGTCTTCTTTAGAGAAGTGTCTATTCATGTTTTCTGCCCATTTCTTCAGTGGGTTATTTGCTTTTCGGGTGTGGAGTTTGGTGAGCTCTTTATAGATTTTGGATACTAGCCCTTTGTCCGATATGTCATTTGCAAATATCTTTTCCCATTCCGTTGGTTGCCTTTTAGTTTTGTTGGTTGTTTCCTTTGCTGTGCAGAAGCTTTTTATCTTCATAAGGTCCCAGTAATTCACTTTTGCTTTTAATTCCCTTGCCTTTGGGGATGTGTCGAGTAAGAGATTGCTACGGCTGAGGTCAGAGAGGTCTTTTCCTGCTTTCTCCTCTAAGGTTTTGATGGTTTCCTGTCTCACATTCAGGTCCTTTATCCATTTTGAGTTTATTTTTGTGAATGGTGTGAGAAAGTGGTCTAGTTTCAACCTTCTGCATGTTGCTGTCCAGTTCTCCCAGCACCATTTGTTAAAGAGACTGTCTTTTTTCCATTGGATGTTCTTTCCTGCTTTGTCAAAGATTAGTTGGCCACCTGTCATGGTATTTTAATTTGTATTTTCCTGTTGACTAATGATGTAGAAGATATTTTCTTGTATTTATTTCCCATTCATATATTTTTGGTAAAGTGTCTGTTCATATTTTTTGCTTAATATGTAGTTGTGAGAGTCCTCATAGGTCTGGACACAAGAATTTTATAAGATTTGTGTTTTGCAATTTTTTTCCACTTTGTGACTTCTCTTTTCATTCGCATAACATGTTCTTTCACAGAGTATTTTTAATTTGATTAAATCCAATCAGCCATTTTTTTTTTAATGGATCATTTTTTTTTGTGCCCTGAGCAATCATTCTCTCAGTCAAGTTTGAAAAAAAATTTTTCTCTTTTGTTTACTTTCAGAAGTTTTTCAAAATCCTTTTGGCTATTCTAGATCTTTTACATTGCCATAAAAAAGTTTAGGATCAGCTTGTCAATGTGTACAAAAGAGCTTGCTGGGATTTTATTAGGATTTCATTGAATTTTTAAGGTAAATTTGAGGAAATGTGACATCTTAACAGTATGAAATTTTTTGATCTGTAAACATAGTATACCTCCCTTTTATTTAGATATTGATTTTTCTTAACAATTGTTTTTGTTGTAAAAGGCATATAAATCTTGTATATACTTTGTTAAATGTATTTCCATCTAATTTTCTTGTTGAGGTATAACTGACATATAACATCGTATTAGTTTCAAGTATGCAGTGTAACGATTCGATATTCATGTACACTATGAAATGATCACCACAGTAATTACCATTGATCTCCATAAAAATCATAAATTTTTTTCTTGTGATGAGAACTCTCAAGTTTTATTCTCTTGGCAACTTATAAATATGCAGTATAGTACTATTAACTATACATTACATAGCCATAACATTTATTTATTTATTTATTTATTTATTTATTTATTTTTTCCAATGTTTATTTATTTTTGGGACAGAGAGAGACAGAGCATGAACGGGGGAGGGGCAGAGAGAGAGGGAGACACAGAATCGGAAACAGGCTCCAGGCTCTGAGCCATCAGCCCAGAGCCTGACGCGGGGCTCGAACTCACGGACCGCGAGATCGTGACCTGGCTGAAGTCGGACGCCTAACCCACTGCGCCACCCAGGCGCCCCCATAACATTTATTTTATGGCTAGAAGACCGTACCTCTTGACCCTCTTTGCCAATTTACACACCTTCAACCTCTCACTCCCTAGTGACTTATAACCTTGCCCTCCTGACATAAATTCCGCTTGATCATGACATATATCCTTTTCTATATTGCTGGATTTGAAGTGATGTAATTTTTTAAGTATTTTTATTAATGAGGGATATAGGCCTTTTATCTCTTTAAAATTTATATTTCAGATTTCGGTAACATGGTTATATTGGTCTCATAAAATAATCGAGAAGAACTACATGCTTGTCTTAGTCCATTCAGACTGCTATAATTCAAATACCATAGACTAGCTGGCTTCACCAACAAACACGTAGTTCTCATGTTCTGGGAAGTCCAAGATTAAGGAGTCTGCATATTTGTTGTCTGGTGGGTACCTAATTTCTGGGTCATAAATTATGGTCTTCTTCTGGAACCTGTTTGATAAGGGCAATATTCCCATTCGCGAAAGCTCCGCTGTCATGACCTAATCACCTCCCAAAGACTCCACCTCTGAATAACATCACATTGGGGGGTTAGGATTTCATTCAATACACGAATTTTGCAGGGACACAGATATTCAGTCAATAACAACCCACATCTATTTTCTAGAAGAGTTTGTGTGGAATTTGTATTATTTGCTCCTGGAATGTTTCATCGAAATCCCCAAGTAGGGTCATCTGTGCCATGAGTTGCCTTTGTGGGAAGGTTTTTAATTACAACTTCAAATTCTTTAATACGTCTAGGGCTGATCATTCTAGCTAATTTTCCTGAGTGCGCTCTCATAGCTTTCATCTTTCATATAAAATGTCCATGTCATTAAAGTATTAAAGTTATTTAATTCTGGTGCTCTTTTTCTTCAGTCTTTTTTTTAAATTAGTCATTCTAGAATTCTATACATTTTATTTATCCATTGAAAGAATCAGCATTTGGTAATTTTATTATTTATTTATTTTCATTTTTTTTTAAATTTTTTTAATGTTTACTTATTTTTGAGAGACAGAGAGACAGAGTGAGAGCGGGGGAGGGACATAGAGAGAGGGAGACATAGAATCTGAAGCAGGATCCAGGCACTGAGCTGTCAGCACAGAGCTCAACACAGGGCTTGAGCTAAGCTGAGATCATGACCTGAGCAGAAGTTGGATGCTCAAGGGACTGAGCCACCCGGGTGCGTTGGTCATTTTATTTTAATGATTGCTACTTCATATTGTTTTCTTCCTTTTTCCTGATTTGTGTTTAATGTGCTCATCTGTTTCAATGCTCTTAATATGGATGCTTAGATTATTGATTATAGATACTTCTTTTTTTCTAATATAGTTATATAGTGTAATATATTTTCCTTCTAAGCACTGCTTTAGTTATATCCTATACATTTTTATATGTTCTGTTTTCATGTTTTATTTAATTTGGAATATTTTCTAATTTTCTTTCAAAGTTTTGACTACTGGTTAGTTAGAATATGTCATTTAATTTCCAAATACTTGGTGATTTTTCCCATATTGTTTTGGTTATTGATTGCTAGTTTGTTTTGTATTAAGGAAACATACTTTATATTATTTTAATGCCTATAACTTTGTCAAGATTTGTCTTATGGCCAATAATATAGTTGGTGAGGTTTCATGTGTACTTTACAAAGAATGTGGGGGTGCATAGGTGCCTCATTCGTTAAACATCTGACTCTTGATTTCGGCTCAGGTCATGATCTCATGGTTCATGAGATCAAGCCCCACATCAGGCTCTGCACTGACACTGTTCAGCTTGCTTGGGACTTGCTCTCTCTCTCTCTCTCAAAATAAAGAAACTTTTTTTTTTTAAGTTTAAAAACATATAAAGGATGTGTATTCTATTATTAGTGGGTGGAATATTCTATAAATCTCAGCTAAGTTGGCTGATAATGTTCAAATCTACATTTTTAATGATTTTTGTCTGCTTGTTCTCCCAATTACTGAAGGATTATTGATGTTTCCAAAATTTCTTTATTTCTGTTTTCAGTTCTATCAGCTTTTGCCTTATGTTAGGGCTTTTTATATCTCTTTATCATTAGGTAATTTATCTTTTTATTCCTAGTAAAAATCTTTGTTTTGAAGTTTACTTTGTCTGATATTAAAAAATTCACTATAGCTTTCTTTTGATTGTTGATGGCATGGTGTATCTTTTCCCCCACATTCTTTTATGGTCAGTCAATCTAAGCCATCTGACACTGACAATCTCTAAATTTCAATTGGTTTGTTTTGACCATTGCATTTAATGCAATAATTGATGTATTTAAAACTACAGTCTTAAAAATTGGTTTTTTTTTTTGGTCTCATCTGTTCTCTGTTCCCCATTTTCTCTCATTCTGCCTTATTTTAGATGATTATTTCTACCTACTTTTTATTTTTTGTGTTGTTGCTACAGGTTTACAATATTCAGCACTATGTTGTCATAGTCTTTCTCCAAATATTTTTCTACTTCATCCATAATCTAATAATCTTTCAACAGTTCCTTCTACTTTATCCATTTCTTCCTTTATAGTATTACTGTTACACATTTAAAAAATTTACCTGTTATAAACCCAGTTTTTTATCCATTTTTGCTTTACACAGTTATTATTTTTAATGATTTTAAAAATATTTAAAACCCCATATTTACTACATTTACCATAGCTGATGCTGCTCTGTATGTGTGTGCATTTAGAGTTACAGTGCCATGTAGTAGTATTTTCCTTTTGCTTGAAGAATTTCCTTTAACATTTCTTATAGTGTTTTGTTCAAGAAAGTGTTTAATTCATCTTTTTAAAAAAAAATTTAACATTTATTTATTTTTTTTTAATTTTTTTTTTAATGTTTATTTATTTTTGAGACAGGGAGAGACAGCATGAATGGGGGAGGGTCAGAGAGAGAGGGAGACACAGAATCCGAAACAGGCTCCAGGCTCTGAGCTGTCAGCACAGAGCCTGATGGGGGGCATGAACCCACGAACCGCGAGATCATAACCTGAGCTGAAGTCAGACACCCAACAGACTGAGCCACCCAGGTGCCCCTAATTCACCTTTATTTTTAAATGTTATTATTGTGTACAATGGAATTCTGAGGTGACAATTTTTCTTTCTGTATTTTAAAGCTCACGTTCTATCTTTTTTGGATTAGATAGGGTCTGATGCGAAGTCTGCTATTACCTGCTTGTCTATGTTGTGTTTAATTATATTTTTATTTATATTTATCCTGAAGGTCCCTGAGTTTCTTGATTGTTTTCTTTTATTAATTTACGGGGAAATTGGCTATTATCTCTTCAAATATTTCTTTTGTACCCTTCTCGGTTTTTTTTTCCTGTTATTCTAATTACATGGTTATTAGATCATTTGACACGATCCCCTATCTCCTAGAAGGTCTGATTTTAACTTTTTTTTTAATGTTCATTTATTTATTTTGAAGCAAGAAAGCGCGCGCAAGAGCGCATGCACATATGCAAGTGGGGGAGGGGCAGAGAGAGGGAGAGAGACAATCCCAAGCAGGCTCCACACTGTCAGCACAGAGCCCAATGTGACGCTCAATCTCACGAACGATGAAATCATGACCTGAGCCAAAATCAGGAGTTGGACATTTAACCTACTGAGCCACTAAAGTGCCCCTAAACTCTTTTCCTTCTCTGTATTTCAGTAAGAATATTTTCTATTGATCTAGCTTCAAATTCATTTACTATTTCTCATGCTGAGTTCAGTGTCTGCTATTGTTTGTGTGTGTTAAATTTTAGTATGTCATAGGCCTAGCAAATAAGGATTTCACTTATGTCTTGAGCTTCCAGGAAATATAAATTCTAATGTAGCTTACAAATTGGCTTAAAAATATTATTTAAATATCAACTGTTTTCTTTTGTAACCACTTTAATGATGGCCTTCTTTAGGTACTCTACCTAAGGTCAAACCTTTTGTGTGCCATTTCTCCCCTCAGGGGGGCTGCAACCATTTGAAATTTCTACCTCTGATTGTCTACTGACCTCAGTTTCCTGATGCATTCTAAAAAGTTATGGTTTTGCATGATTTTGTAAAAGTGACATTGTCATCCAGCTTCCTATAAGCTAAATGGAAACACAAGTCTTCTTCCTTACATTTTTATGTCGTATAAGAATATTTTGATAATCCATTTCTATTTATTTTTTGACAAGATTGTTTTTATTATCATCCCAACTTTGTAAACAAGAAAACATTTATTTGAGAGATGCAAAGCATGTTCTCTTAGCTAGGTTCTTATCTTCTACTGCATTTTTCATTGATATAAATCATCCCTCAAGTGAAATTCAGAGGTGTGAGAACTGCATTTACAAGCCCCCTCTTATTTTCATTTGTATTCATCCTGAAGTGAACTCCAGAAAGCTACATTTCTGTTTCATCCAATCTTCCAGGTCAGAGGACTAAATGCTACCTCTGGACTCTAGGAAACTCCTCATGTCACTCTGGATTGCGCAGATTTTTGATATATTCCATGTCTAGGGCACACTGCACGTATGTACTTGCTATGATGGAGCATTTTACAACAGACTAGAGCTTTACAGATCCCCCTTTGAGGCAAAGCCCATTGGCTTCTGCCTTTATTTTATGGGGCTAGAATCTTGTTGGCTGTATTTCAGAAACTGTTTTTACAGCCACACTGTTTGCTGAGCAAAGGAATACCTTTGCCATTTGATACCTCTGCCCATTACACTCTTTCCCCATTAAGATCACCCGACCAGTTACATTAACTACAGGATTCTGTCTGCTAAATTCCAACAGTTCAAATCATTGACTTTACCAATTTAAGGACATGGAAATGCTGGGATGCCAGAAGCCACACTAGAAGGCTAACTACCTTATATATTCTTAATTCTCTTTCTCTGTCTCTCTCACGCACACGCACACATGGTGTCTGAACATGGAATGATTTGATGACCTGTCAACATATAGCACTTCAAAACTGACAAGTCTTTATATAATTTATGTCACTGCTATAGTAACTGCTCTCCTGTGGATGCAACAATACTCTTAGATAACGGGGCAATTATTATTAACACCATTATACAGATGAAAAAACTTTAAAGAATTATACAGATATATAAACTTAGGTATATAAGTTTAAAGAATTATATTTACCTGTTCCTTTAATATGCAAAGAATTTTGCTGGGTCTGTGGAAGTCTTGACCCTGTTCTCAAGGAGCCTATATTTGAATGGGGAAGACAAAATTGAAATGCAAGTAATTCCAAGATGGTCTCCATGTTATGCTGTAAAGAATTCAACCCACCTATTTTAGCTTATTTGCACGATTTTTATAAGCACTTCTTTCCCTAAAGAATCATGTAATACTTGGAATTTTTCCAACAATATCATGTCAAGTGTGTTCTCTCCCATGCTGAGTCAGGAATTACTTGTCTAAAGTCAAAATTATAGGAAATTACAGGGGTGGGCACTGAATAATAAGAATAACCATTTATTGATTACCTTCTTTGATACAGGTATTGTATTATGCTTTTGCAGTCATTATAAAAATAAACATAATTGATTGAAAACTTACCATGTGACAGCATTGTTATTAAATTCTCACTTCTAGGGGCGCCTGGGTGGCGCAGTCAGTTAAGCGTCCGACTTCAGCCAGGTCACGATCTCGCGGTCCATGAGTTCGAGCCCCGCGTCGGGCTCTGGGCTGATGGCTCAGAGCCTGGAGCCTGTTTCCAATTCTGTGTCTCCCTCTCTCTCTGCCCCTCCCCCGTTCATGCTCTGTCTCTCTCTGTCCCCAAAATAAATAAACGTTGAAAAAAAATTCTCACTTCTATGCAGTGAAGGGAGACTGTGATTATCCTCATCTTACAGAAGAAGAAATAAAAACTTAGCCAAAGTCAATAAACTGGCTAATAGTAAAGCCAACATTTCAGTCAAATTTTTCAGATGTTAAAGTTTATGTTTTTTAGCAACTACACTGTACTGTCTCTCCATGTCATCCTAAAAACAATCTTACACAGTAAGTACTATCCACAATTAAATCATGGGGAAACTAGGTTTGGACTATGTTCAAAGTCATACAGGTGTAAATGAGAGAGCTGGGATTTGTGTGCAGGAAAGACTATTCCAAAACCTTTTCTCTAAACCCTACTCAAGACTGTTTTCCACTGTACTACACCAGAGACACTGAGAGGTAAACTTGACAGCTCTGGGTATCCTTGCCTTTCCTGATATGCATCTGTTTAGGCAATCAGCTTCCATCACAGTGGAGAAGTAATATCTCCATGAATTATGCATCCCTTAAACTTTCCTCCATGAACTCACACTGGGAAGGATCCTCAGGCATATCAAAATAAATAAAATTTTTTTAATATGCCATGGGACATAACCTCTCAAATAAGTAGGAAATGCCACTAACAAGCTGATTCAATTCTCTAAGCATCTAGTAAAGCAAAGCTTTACCTTAAGTAAACATACCCAGTACAAACACAATGATAGAGATGTCTAAACATGCTAACAAAACTTTTAAACACAGATATGATATCCAAAGGATGGAGGTAATAGTCCTCTTCTATATTAGTAAGATTGCATCATTCTTCAAGAGAGATACAGACAGACTAGAGTGTCCCAAATGGGGGGCCAGCATAGGGTGGGGTCTGGATAGGAGTTAATCTAAGGACCATCAGAACTAAGGATATATTGGATTTGAAGAAAAGTAAATCTATAAGGAATCCTATCATTATCCTGGGTAATAAATTACAAAAAAAAAAAAAAAAGATAGATTTGAATTCAATAGGAACAAAAGGATTGTTTTCAGTAACATTTTTATTTAATACTTTTTGACGATAAAACTATTCCTCCCAAAGAACAGTTAGCTTCCATATCAAAAGCTACTTGGGAAAAAATGGAAATATCAGGTGTTCTGAAGAAGAAAGGATTATCACATCAACAGCGGGGTGAGATTAGGAAACTTGTAAGGTCCTTCTAAGCTTTGTGATTCTATTAACAAAAATGAAAATATGTTCAAGTAGATAAAAGAAAGGCTTGTTTAGATTATCTTTTATACATTGATCAAAGTTCATACATACGAAAGTTTTAAAATATAAAACCATACCCTAGTGTGATTGCCAGATATATTGAGCAAATCGAAGTAAATTTTCATCTGATTATACTCATATCTGTCACATAGTTTATATCCTGTTGCCTAAACAACTCTACTGGCTGAATAAAACATATGTGCAATATGTGATATGATCATTACACTTTCTTGTTTCAGAATTAGTTCTTGTTACACTATTTTTGCTCATGAAACTATAAGTATTTTCATTTCCAAGGGGGGTATACAGGTGTAGGTATGAATGTAAGTCCTGGTCAGATTTCACTCATTTCATCGATTATTAGCTCTGTATATTACAAATAGTGATTTACTCAACTACAGGCAGAGCATTCTAGAATTATAAACCTTTTAATTCATTGTTTTTCTCAAGCAGAAACAACGTTTAAGCTTATTTTACTCTGAAGTCAAATCAAGGAAGGAAGGATGGAACGACTTACCAGTGATTTGGTAGTTTTTGTTAAACTCTAAATTTCCTTTCAAGTTTCAGGTTACTCCTAACCTGAAATATTGAGTATGCCTCAATATTTGAGGGATTTATAACTCAATGACTGGGAATTAAAAATAAAAAAATATTTTATACACATATCTTGATATGTGTATATGTGTATTTATACACATATCTTGATATGTGTATATGTGATATGTGTATATTGATATCAATATATGTGTATAAAATATGTAATAAATATATATTTAGCATTTATTGAGCACACACTATGAACCATGTAACTGCTTTAAGGTGTTTTACATATGCCAGTTTATTTAATCATCACAATAAACCTATGAGGTAAATTCTTTTATTATATTCATTTTGAAAATAGGAGAACTGAGGTATACAGAAATTAGTCAACAGATTTATTTTGGTTCAGAGGCCTGATGCCTAGCCATTAGTATTTATTGATAGAGAGAATGTACATAGTACATCAATGTGTTCATCATAAAAATTAGTTGGTCATTAGTAAAGATGTTTTCCTTTCTACTTTTTTTAGCAAGTCAATATTTTGTCTAAATGTTATTATATTTTTATATTTTCATATAATTAATATAATTTCTTTGATAATTTTTTTTATTCAGAGCTTGCTCTTTCTTGCTATTCTTTCTCTCAATTGCTTCTCAGCCTTTTGGCTAAGATCAAGTCTGTCTTTCTTTCTTTCTTTCTTTCTTTCTTTCTTTCTTTCTTTCTCTTAAACACACAAGCACACTACACTAGCATTTTCAATGTTTTTATGACTTTGTGTGGTAGAGGTGAATAGATATTTAGCAGAGGAAAGCGAGTTTCCTTTTTTTCATGCATAATCTTCATGCCCCACAGCCTTCTGCAAAACTGGACTTTTGGCTGGCAGGCCTGATTTAATTTAGAAGTATCCCACAGTTTTTCCCTTTGCAGATTAGAAGTAAGATACTTAAGAGAACAACGACCCCCTGGAACCATTTGTTCCTCCATGAACTGGTGTAATTGGGATCTGGAAGTGATAACTGGATCTCTGCCATCCTGAGCTGGTTTGAACAACTGTCACATTTTTGTGTTTCTGGTTCTTGATCTGTGAAATGAGGAGCTTGTTAAAATGATCCTTAAGTCCTTTTTCCAGTCTTCCAGTCTCTGATTTACTAAGTCAGGCAACTGCTTATTTGAGAATGTGTCTACAGTAACTACATTGTGGTCAGTTTCATTTCCATAAATATTTCCTGAGCATCTTTTGTATATCAGGTCTTGACAAAGTCACAGAGCAGGAAAAAGAGTTTGTAGAAGATAACCTGTGTCCTAAAGTAACTTAAGTTCTTGCAAAGAAGAGGTTAATTTTAGAAATAATGGCATTTCAATGTGATTGGTACTATACAAACGGTATAAAAAAAGTTTTATGGAAGCATAGTTTAAATACGATTTGAGAGATTTACCTTCTGTCATATTATTTTAGTTGCCAGGGTGCCTGAAGAGTGGCTGACAGATCTCACCCTAACATTAAGTATGTGAACACATGTTTTTTGAATAAAGAGGTATCTTAACCATCCACAGGCCAAGATTAGAAGAGGACTTTAAGGTCCACAATTGAAACCATAAATGGACAAAAGTAATTTTTTTTACATCCAAGATTCACATATTTCAGCCTCCAAGGATGCTGGTATCAACCTATAAATCAAAGTCCAGGCTTCAAATTATCTTACGTAGGATGATCACCATGAGGTATTTTCTCGAACAGGAATCACACACGCTTAGCCTTGTTCCTCTATATTTCTTAGAATATAAAAGAATGCTGTTCCTTCCACTTCACCTTGATTCTTTGTGTCAGCATTTATACTGATCTGCTCATTACCTGAAATAAACTCTAACTCCCTTGTCTGCCAATTTCCTAGAATTCACCGACCTGCCAAACTGAAGCAATGCTTGACACCTCTCATTAGAATGTATCCTTCAGCCGTGAACCTAATTATGAATGTGGGTATGGTAATAGGAAGTTGAATGTGAAGGTGGGGTTTTACTTTGGGCAGAGTTGACGAATGAAAAGTCTGTGAATGTGAGCACAGCTACCTCCCCCTGGTCTGCCCCACAACACTCTCCTTTCAGCCGCTTGTCGCTGAGCAGCAGTGGGGCGCTGCCATTTGTGTTCATTTTTCACTCATGCGTGAAGTCTAGCATGAAATAACAACAAAACATGCATTAAATTATTGGAAAAAGATTTCCTTATTGTATAAAAGAGACAGAATGAACTAAAATATCACTGAAAATGAGAAACATTAAAGTTCAAATAGCACTGTATTAGAATACTTAATTGCTTCATTAAAAATCGTAAAGGGTAGAGCAGCTACTTCTTCATGTATTAAGTTTTAAAACACTTTTCAAAGATTCTGAGTTCATTAAGCGACAAAACTCCCAATAAAGTGTTTCCCTTGTTTTGTTCACGGCTCCTTTGGCAAAATGTTATTAAATAATTATGAGTTCTTGAACTTAGTCTCATCGAGGAAAAAAAGTTTATTATTTATGATGATCTGATCTAAGCAACTTCATGAGCCTCCATCCCTATGAGCAAGGGTGATATTTTAGTGAAGGTCAAGGAAATCGGAATAAAGACTAGCCCATTTACTTCTATATTACCAAGATGCGGGATCTAATACTAACAACAATAACCACCAATATTTATTTATTCAGTGCTTCCTCAGCGCCAGCACTCTTGTTTAATCTGCATGGTAATGCTAAGTACAGGTACTATTATTCGCCATAAGTTTAAAAAGAACTAACTTTGATAGGAAGGGCTTATATGACTTATCAGAGGTCTCCCAGACAGGAAGTGGTAGAGAGGGGGATTTACACCTGATGTGTTCAGAGTCCACATTTCTAAATACATTCTACATGCTTCCTGAATATAAGCAATTTCCATTCACCCTCTTCTTTTTCTTTTTTTTTTAATTGTTATTTAAATTCAAGTTAGTTAACATATAGTGTAATATTGGTTTCAGGAGTAGAATTGAATGTTTCATCACATATATATAATACCCAGCTATTCACCATTTTAATTAGAACTAGTTATCTAGAATTATACACCTATCTTTTCATTCTTGCTTTTCTTTGTTCCCCAGAAACCTGCTAAGGTAAACAGAGTATTTGGGAAAAGTCAGAAAAAGTATATGAAAGAGGTTATGCTAACCACATGTATATGTTAAACAACCTCTTTTTAGAAGCAGGGCTAGGTGACTTTTTTTTAACGTTTATTGATTTTGAGAGACAGAGAGACAGACAGACCACGAGCAGGGGAGGGGCAGAGAGAGAGGGAGACACAAAATCTGAAGCAGACTCCTTTGAGCTGTTAGCCCAGAGCCCAACGTGGGGCTCGAACCCATGAACCGTAAGATTATGACCTAGGCCAAAGTCGGACACTTAACTGACTGAGCCACACAGGTGCCCCAAGGGCTAGGTGATTCAGGAAGGAAAAATCAGATGTAGGGCTATAGATTCTGGGCCAGCATTGTTACCTTAGTCCAAAGAATTTCAGATCCTAGGGAGAAAGCTCCCTATAGAACTGAGGATTTAGAATGCAAGGCTATTGACTAAACTACTCCGAAGTAAGCTTCTGTTGGAAATGTTTTTCTAGATCTAATGTCTTAAAATTAAAGCTCTATCCACTTAGAAACACAAGCAAAGATTGATTCATTTAACTCAGTATTTTTTAAAATTGATTTAAAAATATAGATTCTGGGTGCATAGTATAAAATTTTTACTTAAATTCAAGAGCATTACAAATGAGTTAAAGATGAAAAGCAGTACAATTCTATTATCACCTCACTGATTTAGACCATCTTTAAAAATTAGCTTTCACTTTCTTGAAAGCCTCATTTTCTCTTTCTTATGAACACACTATTACCAGGGCAGAGAGAAAACATGATTTTCCAAATGTTTCTCTTCAGGTAGGTTTGACTCTGCTACTAGAAGAGGTTTGTATCTAGGGATCCTGTGGACAGACCAGACAGCCTGCAGCTACTATATGGAAGCTAAAATTAAAATGATGTGGCTTCATTTCTGGTATGTACTGTTCATATCTTCTTGTATAAAGGGATGGCTACTCTTTCCTTTTGTTTCAGGCTCTATCAGATACTCCTGACCTACAAGATACTCCTGTGTTTGGCTTACTGGAGTCATCCTTACTCCATTTTAGGAACATTTCTGGATCACTTCCTTTTTGCCACTCCATGACATTTTATGTTTCGTTTTTCTGGTTTCTCAGACCAATTGGTTTTATTACTGACTCCCAATGGTCACCTCATTACTTAGTTTGACTATTTGATTTTGTAATTGCTGTTGGATTTTAATCTTTAATGCATAGCTTCTGGGGTCTGTTCTCTATTTTCAGGTTATTAAAGTAAGAGGTCCCTACTTCTGAGTTCTATTTCAGTGCTATGGAACATGTCCTGACTGGAATTGCCTTTCATTCAAACTCCATCTGATGAGGGATAGAAAATATTATTTCCCTTTACTCAGAATCAGGTATGTGGAGAAAGTAGGGGGATGGTGATTAGAAAGAGAAATGTCCATAGAATTGGTGTGAAAAAAATGTAATTTATTCACTAAACATTACATTAGAATTATAGAATTTAATTATTTAGAATTATGGATTTTCATTTAATTCCATAATTAACGTATTTTCAAAGATGCTAGTCTCATTTCCTATTGCATAGATCTTATTAAAAGGGGAACTAAGTATGGTTGTTTTGCATCCTCAATTTGGCTGAATTTCAGAAACAAATGCACAACATGAGCTAAATTCGTATCTTCACAGTTTTCAGTGCTGTCTGGGACATACTTTTTAGATAAATTATAAACCAGTATTTTATCTTATTGTTTAAATTCTGATAATTAATGTGTATTGGTCACACGATAATACCTTAAGTTTGCTTAGAATTTAGATTCCATTTTTGGGGACACATGTCTTTTGGATACACATTACCTAGAATAGAGCTTCTCAGTATTTTCCAAATAGACTATATCCTCAAGGTGATATTTCTAAAGAGTACATGATAACTTAATATTAAATATCCTTTACTTAGTTTCCAAAGACCACAAAATGCTCTCTATTCCGTAAGTCCTTTCCTATTCTCTCCAGTTGGCTTAGTTTTTCTTTCTGTGCCATTTCATAATGCAAGTACCTTTCCTTTAACTTAAAACTTGACTGCATCTCTGACCCTCACATTGGATTGTAAGGTCCTTGACAGTAGCAACAGCATGTAATCACCTTTGTCTCCAGTCCAGCGTCCAGGTTGATTCCTAAATGTGTTGGATAGTGGTAAGTTTTCCCTTAACTGAGCTGCCATTTTGTTTTATCTTTATCAGAATCATATGGCCTCTTTGGAGGTTCCATCTCATGAGCTCTTTTTGGTTATTTGCTAAAATATTCTTAGATTTTTCATTTTTTGCTAAAAATACCAGTTCCTTTTGGAGAGCTGATTGATGGTTTATATCTTAAAAACCTTATTAAATTTGATGAAAATCCATACTAACTGAGTAGTCTTATTTCTAGCTTTCTTATTTCTAGTCTTCTTGTTCTAGCTTTCACTTTTTACATTTCAAATAACTCTGACCAGATTACTACACTAGGTATGTTCTTCATTCACACACACACCGCTTTGGGCAAATTTTCTGCAGAAAGGGATACTAATACCTATTCTGTACTGTTTTAAGGATGATTAAAGTTAATAATGTATGTAAAGCAAATGCTTAGTATATATTCAATAAATGTTGACTATCATCATAGTTTCACATTCAGTTGAATTTTATAAAAGAGCAATATGTTGGGGTGGTTACTATCATTATTACAATTGTTCAGTTGAGAACTTAAACAAACTGAAGTGGCAGGCTCCAAATCACATATCCAAGAGTAGAGATTGTGTTGAACCTTGAGCAGATTGTTCTCTCTCATTCTCAGATAATTTTCACGTTGGAGAGTAGCAGCATGCTAACATGTAGAGAAATTAGTGGTAGATCTTTTTTAGAAGTGTTTGCAAGTTAAAATAGGAATGGGCAGTGATGGAAATGAAGATACTCTGATGGTAGAAGTTCTGTCAATTGAGGAAGTTCTCAGGAGCCCCTTAAAACACAACAGAGAACAGGTCACTATATTGTATACCTGTGAAAGTCTTCTGTCTCAGCTAAGAGATGCAGACTGATACAGCTCTTTGAGCAAAGCCATTGTAATATATATGTGTATATATATGTGTGTGTGTGTGTGTGTGTGTGTATACACACACACACACATATATATATACGTATATATGTATATACGTATACGTATATATGTGGGTATATATATGATTTTTAAATGGCATACATACATATATATATATATATAGAGAGAGAGAGAGAGAGAGAGTTCTCTGTGACTGAAGCATGATAAAATGTATATGTATCGGGATAGGTATTAGAGGACAGAAGATCCAGAAGGCAGATTGGTTCATTTAACAAATTATAATTTTTCTCAGTTATGCTCCAGAACTGGGCAAAACAATAGAGGCATAAAGAGGCGAGACATGCCATTCCTCTGCTTGAAAACCTCATTCTGAGACAGGAGGTTGAAAAATAAGTTCAGTGGCCACTGTATCCTGTACAGTGAGAACATACAGGAAGGAAATAACCTCATCGCCTCTGCCTGGGGGTTCAGAGGAAAGTTTCATAAAGTAGGAGACATTTAAGATTTGAAGGATGTGTGAGAATACTAAATGATGAGGAAACATTACATGCAAAACCATTTGTGGATTAAAGTGCATGTTCTAGGAAAAGTATTAAATTGGGGCCAGAATATATAATGACTGGGGGGGGGTATAATCTTAATCTTGGAAATGGAAAATTAAAAATATTAATACTAATAACAAGATCATTGCTTCATATTTAAAATGTATTCAGGGGCACCTGGGTGGCTCAGTTGGTTAAGCGTCCGGCTTCGGCTCAGGTCATGATCTCACGGTTTGTGAGTTCGAGCCCCATGTCAGGCTCTGTGCTGACAGCTCGGAGCCTGGAGCCTGGTTCGGATTCTGCATCTCCCTCTCTCTGCCCCTCCCCCACTCATGCTCTGTCTCTCTCTCAAAAATAAATAAACATTAAAAAAAAGAAAAAAGAAAATGTATTTAATACAGAAAGTCCAGATTTAACACATTCAGTGCATGCCTATTAACAGAGCATTTTATCATAGACATGGATTTTTAAACCAACGTATGAACGAGTTAATAATCACAACTTGCTTATTTTCATTGAGCTCTTGAATATACTTGACTCCAAAGTACAGAGATTAGAGAAGTATGAGCTATATATAGTCAGAAAGACTAAAAACCTCAGCAACTAGAACAGACATTTGCTTACTGGCATAGGTACACTGAAGGATGTTCTCTCCTCACATTACCAACATGTCAGGATTTTTAACAGATGTTATTAGGATGCCACAGCAATGCAGAGATGTATGTAAGCTGAGAGCATAATCACTATGAGGACTGAAGGCTGATGATTTGACTGTGTTGAAATTACTCGGGTGTCCCTCTAATTTGTCACATGACTTCATGTTTAACTCTGTTATATGGTTTTTAAATCTGGGTTCTTGATGATTTCTTTTTCTTTTTCTTTTCATGAAGTGGATGATGATTTGTAAACTGACTCTTCATGTTCCTAAACCACTGAGCATTTTAAAAATTAGTTTCCATGAAATAGAAGTGGTTTCAAAGGAAGTCTTGGCTCAACTAGCTTCTGTTTGGGGATTTTGACTGCCAGGATATCCATTCAAAGAAAGATGGTGATTTCTAAATTATTCTATTTTTACTTTGATATCCTCCCTGTAACTCTACAGTTTTCTCCACAGTACTTCCCAGGATTTCCCTCATGTTTGTCTTCAGGATATGTTACCATTAGCAACAGCGATTACTGGCCCTCCTTGTTCCATCAACTACCAAATCTTGGTGTAAAAGTGGAAAAACCTTGTAAACATAATTGTTTACGGAAATATTTTCACATACATTAATAATGGTGATCTTTTCTATTTTTTTAACATGTTGACATATGAAAAGCAAGTGAGAATCAGCAAACTAATCTTGATTATTTCATGTAAACTGAGCCAAAACAATTAACTATAACAGTATGGAGACAACGTTGGATTATAACTTGATCTGTTAACTCATTTCATTTTCATGCAAACTTGAACCACAAATGTTAATTGAATGCCTATTTGTACTAAGTATTGTGTTAAGTGTGAAAATGTTTAGAAACTCAGAAAAAAAAATTCTGTTTTTGAGAAATTCACCAACTAGAGGGAGAGAGAAACATATAAGATTAGTTTTTATAAGGATATCTGCAGAATTCACATGATGTAATGTTAAATCTCTATTCTTTTGGGTGAAAAAACAAACTTCATTTTTATGCCTTAGAGACTTACAGATTTCAGGATAAACTGTAACTATAGGATTTAGGTATGTTTGGGACATGTCTGGAAGTTCAACAGTAGGGATTTATCTGGAATGCCTTGGCATGAAAGACCAAAGAGCTTTATGGGAAAGAACTCTGTAGCAGTGTGAGTTAAGATGCATAAAAAAAATGCATTCTCATAAAAAATGTTCATATATCACTGGAAGGAGGGAGTTTTCTTTAGTCCTTCTCTTGTGGGTATGTCCTTGAGTCCTAATGAGAGGAGAAAAAAATGTGAGTCTCTAACTTTCTGCTAAAGATATGTGGTATGTGCAAGTCATGGTGGAGGTTCACATGTTAGTCTAAGTGGGCAATACCGTCCAGCAATGGACCAGAAGAAAAGTGGGGGAAGATGAAATGCTTTCACATATATTGGCAACTCTGACAACAACAGAGGCATCATGCTGTCTTCTGTATAGGCACCAGCAATTTTGGCCTGGGCACTGGAGCAATGGCTACTTTGGTAGTGTCTCTGTGGCTTAATGGTGATTTCAGCATATTCAGCAGCCATTTTCTTTCCAGTGGTCTAGAGAAGTAGAGGAGAAAAAATGGCAGATAACACAGAGAGGAATAATTTGTGAACAAATGTATGCTACCTTTTTGGAACACAGAGAGATAAGCTGGTAGAGTTTGAAGGCACCTGGAAGTACTCCCAACACTGGATAAAAATAGAGAGCATCGGGCACCTGGGTGGCGCAGTCGGTTAAGCGTCCGACTTCAGCCAGGTCATGATCTCGCGGTCCGTGAGTTCGAGCCCCGTGTCAGGCTCTGGGCTGATGGCTCGGAGCCTGGAGCCTGTTTCCGATTCTGTTTCCCTCTCTCTTTGCCCCTCCCCCGTTCATGCTCTGTCTCTCTCTGTCCCAAAAATAAATAAACGTTGAAAAAAAAATTTAAAAAAAAAATAGCATCATTTTGTATTGTTATTTTAACACCAACTAGACCCCACTTTTAATTTCTTCAGGCTATATTTCTCTAGAGAAAAGTGATCTATAATTAAAACAATATTCCCACGACCCTGTGATTGTGACCTGAGCCAAAGTCAAGAATCGGATGCACTCAATGATGGAGCTGCCCAAGCGCCCGTGAGGTTAATATAATGTTATGACAAATGTTAATTGAATCAGTTTTAAAAAGATGCATCTGAGACACTTACATACATTCTGTAAACTCATATTCCAATAGGCACCAGTTACCTACTTCCTACTTCTCAGCTTCACATCCACCTTTTTTTTGCCCTGCTGGATCTTGGGGATCTTGCCAGGTGGAGAATGTAACCCCTCATCAACAAAGGGCACAGGAGTGAAATACAAGGTGATGGAGTCAGGAGGACTATTCTCTGTTGGGTCCCCACCACTTCGCCATTATTATTACTCAGTGAGGGAGCTTCAGTGGCATCCTCAGATCATACTTCCCTAGGATAAACCACTTGCAAGGAGCTCAGTCCTGCCACATCCTCTGTCTCCAATATGGTTCTTTCATAACTCCCTTCCAATAGTTGAAAATCGCTCCTATCCATTTTTCCCTGTGCAAATGACTGATGTTATATTTGTCTCCTGATTAGACCCTGGACCTTGACTGATATATACCATTTTCTATTTTACTACTAAAAGTAATGTAAATATACAAATAGCAAATTTAGCAAAGTTCTAAAAAGATCATTGCTACTTTTCTCTTTCATGGCATAATGACAATCTGTTGTTTTCCTTTTTATTTTGGTGTCCAGGAAACTCAGAGTCCACAATATACATGATTGGAAAATAATGGAATCCTCATACTAGAGTTAGCAATTTTTTTTATGAAGAGCCAGACAGTAAAGTTTTTCAGCTTTGTAGGTCATATGGTGTCTCTTGCAAATACTCAGCTCTGCTGTTGTGCTAAAGCAGCCAAATAATACAAAAATTAAGGGGAGTGATTGTGTTCTAGTAAAACTTCTTTATGAAAACAGGCATCAGGCTAGATTTGACCTTCAGACTGTCCTTTGCCAACTCCTGCTTTAGAAAATAATCTCATCACATGGATCCATAGTAAAAATATCACATACTAAAAATATAACCTGTGAAATCTATTATTCTTATTTTAAAGCCATAGTGCTATAGAAAAAAATGTAAAGAGTTGAATGGAGCTTCAAGTTAATCTAAAATGACTTTTAACTTAGAAAGGGTACAGACTTGGTAAACAGAACGTTTAGCTATAGAATCAGATGTTCATTATGAACACTGTCATTTTCTACCTGTGAACCCATGGGTAGTTTAATTTATCTCTTTAAACTTTACTTTCCTCTAGCAGAGCATGGAAATATTAATACTTTACCTTAAAGTATTGTGATAATGGTTAGTATAACACAAACATTTAATGAATATTTAGTCTTGGAGTCTATTTTTTTAGGCAGAGGAAGCAAAAACAACAACAAAAAGGAAACTTTTGAAGCCTGCTTTTGAAGTACATAATAGTAATTTGGGGGATAAAACTGGTACATGAGGATAGTTGATATAAAGGCCCAACTAAGTCATGTAGTGTATTATGAAGTCTACTATTTTAGCACTTGTTAAATATTATATCCTTTAAATAATTGCTCAGTGTTAGAGGAGATGCTGACCACTGCATCAGAGGAGGGATCTGGGCAAAGAAGAGAGGACAGCTGGTGTTATATCAAGTCCAACTACCCTAAATAGACTATTTAAAAAAAAGAAGAGACTGAGATACCTTTATTTGTCAAGGTCAAGTGCTGTGCATTATCAGTTGTCATAGGGGCTTGATAAAAAGTTGACTTCATTTAGAGAGAATAAAGTTATGTTTTCTCATACCCCAATTTCTGATTATATACACATTATATATGTATATATATGTATACATATACATATACAAATATATGTTATATACATATATTTGTATCTATATATGCAATATATAAACATATTTGTGTATATATACATATATAAGCATATATATGTATATATGTATATACATATATAATATACTTTATTATAAGTAAATGTAAATATGTAATGTATGACACATATATGGAGAAGAATATAGAGAAAACATCTGCAGAGTTCAATTGCCACAAAGAGAACACTTCTGTAATCATCACTCAGTTCAAGAAATGAAATAATGCCCCACTCATTCTCCTCCTACTCATATTTCTTCCCTGTGAATGAGCTTAATAATATCAATTTCTATTACTATCCTTTAGTTTTGCTTCTATTACTGTTTAGTTTTTGAATTTCATATAAATGGAAAATTACAGTATATATTATCCTTGACTCAGTCTTTTTGATCAATAAGGATTAATGATATTCAAATATGTCATTAGCTTTAGCTAATGTAGCTTTTTATTTTCATTGCCACATAATATTCAGTATATAAATATGCTGTCAGTTAAATATCCATTCTTCTGCTCTTGGGTTTTTCTAAGTCCTTCCTTGGCTATTATGAAACACTACTATGAACATTTTTATATGTGTCTTTTGGTGCATATATGTATGCCTTTTAAAAATATATGTAATACTAAGAGAAATTCCTCTGTCATAAGATATGTTTCTTTTGCCAGTTGATGGGTTTTTTATTCCCAATAATGATCTTTTTTGTACCAAAGTTTACTTTGTGTGATACTGATAGAACTTAAAACATTTCTTTTGTTAGTATTCTATATCTTTTCCCCAAATTTTTAACTTCAACCTTCTTGCACTCTCATATTTTAGAAATTTTTTCTTGTAGGCTATTTTTTTGTCTTTTATCTTACCTTTAGTTAGAGCTCTTAGTCTAGTTATAAGAACTATAACTATTGGTATAGTTGTATTAAAATCTGTCCTCTTTCTATTTGCTTTCTATTTATCCCTCTTCCTTCTTTTGTTATTCCTACCTTCTGCTTCTTTTGGGTATATATAATGTATTTATTTGGTTCCACTTTTTCTTTTGTTGGTGAAATGTATTTTCTTTTTTTTATTGTTCTTTTTTTGTGAATGCTTTAGGAATACAATATCTTTGACTTAGTCTAATATTAATTAGTGCTTTTACCTTAAGAAAATCTAAGTTATTTAAAACATTTAAAATTTTTACTACTGCATTTCAGCTATATGAAATTGTATATTTTAATTCTCTTTCTTTTGATATACATCTACATACACATATATCCTAAGACATTGTGATTTGATATAGTAATCATTATAGACATAGTCAATGTTTATTTAGATTTACCTTGATATTGACCATCTTTATTGCTCTTCATTCCTTTCT
The DNA here is from genome assembly GCF_028749965.1 of Puma concolor. Taxonomy (NCBI): domain Eukaryota; kingdom Metazoa; phylum Chordata; class Mammalia; order Carnivora; family Felidae; genus Puma; species Puma concolor. The sequence goes on along the minus strand of NC_141675.1, from coordinate 82,529,671 downwards.
GCACCTCTAATCTTGCATTTGAGATTCTTTCCTTCTGCTTGAGAAGTGCTCCTTGTAATTCCTCTTTTTTGGGAAAAATTCTCTTTATTTTTTATTTGTATGAAGGTAATTTTATTTCAAATGAACACTTGAAGATGTTTATCATTTTTTTTTCTGGGTCTAGCATTCTAGCTTTGTATGTAGTATGTTTTAACATTATAAAGATAATATTGCAGTTTATTTTTTTATTATTTCTATTAAAGATTCAGCTCTCAGTCTAATTATTACTTCTTTTTTTTTTAATTTTCTTTTTTTGAACGTTTATTTATTTTTGGGACAGAGAGAGACAGAGCATGAACGGGGGAGGGACAGAGAGAGAAGGAGACACAGAATCGGAAACAGGCTCCAGGTTCTGAGCCATCAGCCCAGAGCCTGACCCGGGGCTCGAACTCACGGACCGCGAGCGAGATCGTGACCTGGCTGAAGTCGGACGCTTAACCGACTGTGCCACCCAGGCGCCCCTAATTATCACTTCTTTAAAAATGTTTTGTGTGTTCTTAGTTTCTTTTACATACTATTATTGTTTCAAATTTTCAGGGTTATGAGTAAAATGTAGTTTGGTCATAATTGGCTTGGATCTCATAAACCTTCTTAAATTTCATATGTTTTATCAAGGGATAAATTTTATCCATTATCTATTCACATATTGCTGCTGCTTCTTTCTCTTCTGAGGCTCCAATTATAAACATATTAATGTATCTCACTGAATTTTTATGTGTCTTACCCATTTTTTTTTTTTTTTTGCTTTTTTCATTCATTTACTTCCATGATTCATTAAGATGTTTTATTCTGACCCATCTTCAATGTCACTGATTCTCTCTTCAACTACATCTCAGCTGTTAAATCCTATCATTAAATTATCAACTTCAGTTTTGGAATCTTTCAGTTGCAGAATTTCTACCCTCTAGATTTTTTGTCTTATTTATTTGAATATAGTGAACACAGTTACTTTGAAACTTGGTCTGGCAGCTCCAAAATCTAGAGCCCCATTTAATAGGTTTCTATTATATTTTGTTTCTGCTGATTTTAATTCATATATTCTTGTCACCATGTGTTCCTGATTATTTTTGATTAGATATATTTGTAAATTTTTGATATGATTTGAAGTGGGACTGTAGTCTCTGGAAGTCCCAGTTTACATTTAATACACATTTTCTCCAGTATGTATCTCTTTTAAATTTAAACCAAAAATATATAGAAGTTTATCAGAGATCTCCCACCTTAGCTGGTACTCAAGTGTAATTTTTAGCCAGCCACTCCTATAAGGTTGTCAAAAATATGACTCAAATTATCTTCCTCTTAGAAGCATTTAACAGTACTAGTAGATTCCTGCAGGGGCAGCGTCTAAAATGCTAGGCTCACCTTCCAGAGCTTCATTTTCTGTTTTTTTTTTTTTTTTTTTTTTTTCCATAGCCACACTGAATAGGCAATTCTTCACTGACTTAGTAGCTCTTCAAAGACTCTCCTATAAATGTATGTATGTATGTATGTATTCGTCTATCTCTTTATCTAGTCTCTATTACCTATTTATCCCAGCTTCACTAGCTATCTTTAGTAGAAGAGTTGGTCTAAATTAACTAAGTTCACTTAATCAGAAATGGGCTCTTAATTGCCAAAATGTCTTTCTTTACTATTTTTCTTTGAAAGGTCAATTTAAAAATGTCCTATCATGCTACCACACTATTTTGCTGAAAAATTATTTTAAAAAAAGATTCTTAATTTTTTAATTCTAAGAATTACTATGTAATTGTAATATAGCTAAACTGTTAACTCTGAAATAAAGTAAACTCAAATTAATTTTCATTGAAAATTGATATTTGATGTTTACTAAGATATGTTTCCCTTTTTGAGAAGATTTAAATGTCTTTGGATAATGAGGAACACCTATAATTTGAAGCCAACAGTGTATTTTTATTTTTATTTTATTTTACTCTTTTTAAATTTATTTTATTTATTCTGAGAGCAAGTGAGCAAGCATGAGCTGGAGAAGGGCAGAGACAGAGTGAGAGAGAGAATCCCAAGCAGGCTTCATGCTGTCAGGGCCCAATGTGGAGCTCAATCTCACAAACCATGAAATAACCTGAGCTAAAATCAAGAGTCAGATATTTAAGTGACTGAGCCACCCAGGTGTCCCCAACAGTATGTTTTTAGACATAAGTTTAGTAAAAGACTTGTTTAAACATAACCTATTATTTTATTATTATTATTATTTTTTTTTTTTCTGAGAGGGTATAAGTGAGTGAGGGTGGAGAGAGAGACATAATCCCATGGGCAGGGGCGGGGGGAGAGACAGAGAGAGAGAGAGAGAGAGAGAGAGTGAGAAGCTGGGCTCACCGAAAGCAGGGCTTGTTGAAATATTACTTTAAATAATTGTTTAAATATCACTAAATTCAAAATTACCAAGTATTACTAAATTACTAAACTATTACTATATTAAATATTACTAAAATATCTTCCTAAAACCTACCTGTGTTACAGTGTTAGGCAGATAATAATCAAAGGTGCCTATGCCCTAACTCTGTGAAACCTCTAAATACGTTACCTTACACAGCAAAAGGAACCTTGTAAATATGATTAAGAGTATAGACCTTGATGAGATTGATCTGGATTATCTTTAGAGAGTCCAAATTAAGTACATGAGTCCTTGAAAGTAGAGCATCTTTCCCAGCTGTAGTTAGAGAGATACAATGTGAGAAGGCATGAATTTTGTTGCTGCCTTTGAAGGCAGAGTGGGCTATGAGCCATGGAATGAAGGTGGCCTCTAGAAATTAGAAAAGACAAGGAAGAGAATTTTCCCCTTTAGACTCTAGAAGGGAATGAAGTTTTGCCAATCATCTTTACTTTTAGCTTAGTGAGACCATGTCTGACTTCTGACCTATAGAACCAAAATATGATAATTTGTGTTGTTTCAAGCCACTAAGTTTGTGGTAGTTTATTATGCTAGCAATAGAAACTAACACAACCTCCAAATGAGTTCAACATTTCGATTTCCTTTCATGCAATTCTTTCTTCCTACTGCTCCAGTGTGGTCTTTTAAAAAATAATAAGATAGATACTAATACTCTGCAATCATATAAAGTATAATGGATACTGTTAGGTTAACTTTATTTTATGGGAAATTGAGGTTAGAAAAGTTGAGTTGTCTAAGGTCACAGAGCTAACAATTTTCAGTGCTGAGATTCAAAATCATGCAGTCTGGCTCCAAAAAGCCATGCTCCTAACTAGTCTATACCACCTTTCTTCATTTTAAATTCTTGGTCAAATCCTTTAGTGACTTCACACCTCACATAGAACTGAATTCTACCTGCTTAACCTTTGGTAAATTGTCTGTTATCTACCTATCTCCTGTTTCTCCCCTTGATGCCTTTGTTTCAGCAACAATGGCCTAACCTAACTAATCCTACCTCAGGACTTTTGCATTCATTATTCCAGATGTCTGGAAAACTCTTTCTTCAGATCTTTGCTAACTGAATCCTTGTTTTTTAGGTTTCTGGTTCAAATGGACCTTGCTCAATGAGGCTTCTGTGGCACTTGGTCATACTTATTATCCAGTTTTATTCTCTTCTGGAATTTTTCTGTATTAACATTGCCCTTTAAATTTATTTTTTTGGCTTATGTATTTTCTCTCTGCTCCCTAGAAAGAAACCTCCACCAAATGTGCGATTGTGTATCTCTTGCTTACTTCTGCATTCTACCAAACTAGAATAATGCAGGCAGCGGGCACATAAATATTTTTTTGAATGAATAAGTGATCTCATGCACACTCATAAGCATTTCAATGCACTTTCTACAGTACTCGAGGAGAGATGGTGCTCTGGAAATTACACAGATTTTTCACCTGCATTCATATCAATCAATAATTGCAGAAATTGCAAATTATCAGAAAGCTTTTTAAACATATTTAACAGGATTTTGAATATCTACTATTCCTATTTAAGGTGAGTATATTGGAAGGCAGATATATTTTCTTGCTTAAGGAAGGCAATGAATAAATGACTAAATTATCCTACAAAAAAACAGGGATCAAGTTACCTGAAGGGAAGGGAGATAGAGGGAGATGATTTAACAACTGCTGCTAGGCCTCAGGGGAGAAACCTCTCAAAGTTCCATTGAGGTGTGTACAATTTCATTCTTTTCCTTTGCTCCCTTCTCTCCCCAACCCAAATATCCAACAGAAACCTCTTATTTCAAAATATTTTAAGAGTTATGTTTTGGTTTTGGTGTGTCTGGTTTTAGTTTTTTTTTCCTTTTTTAAAAATACTTTTTTTTAAATGTTTATTGATCTGAGAGAGAGAGAGACAGAGCATGAGCAGGGGAGGGGCAGAGAGAGAGGGTTACACAGAACCCCAAGCAGGCTCCAGGCTCTGAGCTGTCAGCACAGAGCCGGACATGGAGCTGGAACTCAGGAACTGCCAGATCACGACCTGAGTCAAAGTGGGATGCTTAACCTACTGAGCCACCCAGGCGCCCCTTTTTTCCTTTTTAATTGTTATTGTTCTAACATTTGAGACTGATTGCATGAAAGTCAAATGCTCTATAAGAGTAAGGCTGTTCATATAAGCTCCATTAAACATTTATTTCTGCACAATTTATCATGTATTAATAACAAGTATTAATGTATTAATGTATCATATATAATAACAACAACAACAAAAAAAACCCACCCAAGATTCTTTAGAGTCTATTTCAGTAGCTAAAGAATGTTTTTTTTTTTTTAATTTTTTTTTTCAACGTTTATTTATTTTTGGGATAGAGAGAGACAGAGCATGAACGGGGGAGGGGCAGAGAGAGAGGGAGACACAGACCTGGAAACAGGCTCCAGGCTCCGAGCCATCAGCCCAGAGCCTGACGCGGGGCTCGAACTCACGGACCGCGAGATCGTGACCTGGCTGAAGTCGGACGCTTAACCGACTGCGCCACCCAGGCGCCCCATATTTCAGTAGCTAAAGAATGTTAAGAGAACATAAATGTAAATCTTCTTAACACAGTTTATTCTCATGTGCTTGGGTTAACCAAATGTCCTGGTTATTGTATCAATCATATACATAACATACCGAAAACTCACTTCTTTTTCAAGGAAAACATCTAAAGACTTAGAAATTCTAAAGCCATATTACTGAACCTGTGAGAGATGGAGAAGACACCTCAGGAACTAACTATAAAGGTCTAATTATAGCTGTCATTTAGAGGTCTGAAGTAGTGGACGTAAGCATTGGTATAGGGCATCTGCAGTAATTAAACAAACCTATATTATGTAAAAAGAAACTTACAAATAAAAATTTATCTTACGTATACAGTTTAATGTTATATATACATAAAGAGACTTTGCCATTATTTTAACTTTTAATTACCATTATCTGACCTACTATCTGTCTGCCTGGGCCAATCATTTTTCGTGTGTGTGTGTGTGTGTGTGTGTATTTATTTTGAGAGAGAGAGAGAGAGAGAGAAAGAGGGAACGAGCATACACACATGATTGAGGGTTGGGCAGAGAGGGAGAGAGAGATCCCAAGCAGGTTTTGTACTATTAGCATAGAGCCCCATGCAGGGCTTGATTTCATGAACTGTGAGATCATGAGCTGAGCTGAATCAAGAGTCAGACACTTAACCGACTGAGCCACCCAGATGCTCCCATTTTTCCTTATTTTTCTTTATTTTATTTAAAATTTTTTTGTTTTTAACATGTATTTATTTATTTATTTATTTTTTTTTTTTTTTTTTTAAATTTTTTTAATGTTTATCTATTTTTGAGACAGAGAGAGACAGAGTGTGAGCGGGGCAGGGGCAGAGAGAGAGGGAGACACAGAATCCGAAGCAGGCTCCAGGCTCCGAGCTGTCAGCACAGAGCCCGACGCGGGGCTCGAACTCACAGACCGCAAGATCGTGACCTGAGCCGAAGTCGGACGCTCAACCGACTGAGCCACCCAGGTGCCCCAACATGTATTTATTTTTGATAGAGAGAGAGCACAAGCGGAGGAGGAGCAGAGAGAGAAGGAGACACAGAATCTGAAGCAGGCTCCAGGCTCTGAGCTGTCAGCACAGAGCCCGACGCGGGGCTTGAACTCACAAAACACGAGACAATGACCCAAGCCGAAGTCGGATGCCTAACTGACTGAGCCACCCAGGCACCCCAGTTTTCTTTATTTTGGTGAAGTAAGAACTGAGTTACAGCCAGGTTAATAGTCCATGTTCTACATGACTTACAGGGTTGTGAAAATTAAATAAGATCATAGATATGAAAGTCCTTGGTAAACTTTAAAGGACTGTGTGATTGTGAGTTTTTTGTGACATACCAGTGAATACATAGGCAACGACATATAACAGAATACTAGGTAAAAGAGTTCATTGTATACATTAAGTGTAAAATAATAGCATTTGCTGAATGCCTATTATGTGTCCAGTACTGCACTAAATGCTTTATAGATGAGTTCATTGGATTTTATCAAAACCTTAACTAGTTGGTAATATACTGATGTCCAAACAGATGAAGTCTGCCTGAGGACGCATTGCTATTATAAATCATCACTATAAATTGGTTTACTTTCCATGAAGAAAAATAAGAAAAATTAAAAAGAAAATTCCATCTAATTCTATCAAATTAGAATGGCAATTGTTATTAAATTATACTTCTCAAAGTTTCAGAAATTTTGAAGTATTCTTCTGGATCAACCTGAACAATCATTTTTGATGAGCAACATATATTCAATCAACAAATATTTTCTAACTCTTACTAAGTGTCAGATACTGGGCCATGTTGGTTTTAGGATAAGCACAAGTTCTGTTCTCATGAGACTATTTAGCAGGTGATGAGTACACGTTAAAATAATGATAGAAAATTGTAAAGCATTTTTATATTTGGAAAGTTTTATGACTGGGGAGATGAAAGGTGTTAAGGGAGAAGTAGAAGGATCAAACTTCTTGAGAAATGCCTCTCTAGAAAATAAGAGTAAGCTAGATCAACCATAAAGGCAGAGGTGGGTGATGTGCATTCTCAGCAGCAGAAGCAACATATGGAAAATCGGATAGGTACATTTGAGAAGCTTGGTATAGTCAGGCATTGCCAGAGGATGGGCATTGCCAGAGGGGTGATGAGTGACTTCTAGATGTTAAAGAAGAGACATGCAGAGGAAAGATCACAATTGCCTTATTGGGCTAATAAGAAATTGATGTTTTATTATAGAGACATAAGTCTATTGAAAGTTTTTAAGCAGAGGAGAGAGAAGGGCCCATAAGTTTTTTTATAAAAATTGCACAGCTAGCTGAAAAAATAAATGAGAAGAGAAATATAGTGGATAGAGTGAAACCCTTATAAAGCTGTTATACAGGAGAGACATGTTAGTGGTGGATGACGGTAGTGGCACTGGGAAACCAAGTCATGAATTGACCTGAGAGCTATTTAAGAAATAGAATGATAGGATGAGGTGATGTATTGGTGTAGCCAAGACTGTGTCTTTTGAATTCACTTTTTAGGGAGTGCCACTGCTAAAAACACCCCTGCTCCAGACAATTAAGCTCTCTTGTCCAAGGCTGCACCCCTTCCTAGGGTGGCCCTCATCCAATGATTAATAAGTCTGGGGATATAAATGTTCATTCAAACATAACCATAGTGTATCAGTTGAGGCTTCCATTGAGACTACATTGCAACTTTTCCCTCTATCCAATCTTGTTTCCATCTCTTCACTTCCACAGCTGTTGATCCCAAGAGAACTTCCTACTAGACTTGTGAAACACGGATTTCTGCCTCAGAGTTTGCTTCCCAGGGAACCCAATCTGTGGTGATTGGCTAAGGAGTTGGGGTATGTAATGAAGAATAATAATTTCATCGACTACTAGATTTCTGTATTGAAAACTGGGTAATAGGTTATTTAATGAAATAGGGAATCCCAGAAAAAAAAAGCATATTTTAAGCAGTAAGAAGTTGTATTTGCCAAGTGAAGCTATTCAGGTATCTCTTGTCTCTTCAGATCTGCATCCCAGGAGAAAAACCATGGAGGTTGAGAATAAGAGGGATAGGTAAGGGAATTAAAGAATTGACTAGAATGTTTAAAATCATGACCAAGAAGATGGAAAAATAAACTGATGAGAATATGAAAACACATTATAATCTCTAAACTCTTTTGTGAAGAACCATAATTTGGCACGTTTTAACATGGATTCTTGTAAAAATGAAAGGAGCTAAGAAACAATATCATGGCATGCTTTTTAAATTTTTTTAATGTTTATTTATTTTTGAGAGAGACAGAGACAGAATGCGAGTGGGTTAGGGGCAGAAAGGGAGACACAGAAGCAGAAGCAGACTCCAGGCTCTGAGCTGTCAGCACAGAGCCTGACATGGGGCTTGAATGCACAAGCTGTGAGATCATGACCTGAGCTGAAGTTGGATGCTTAACCAACTGAGCCACCCAGGCTCCCCTCATGGCATGCTTTTTAACATGAGACCTAAAGATCAATTTGTTGGTGAGAATATTTTCTTTCTTACATTCTCTGACTGTCTTGAGAGCAGTTAAAAATGTTTCTTCAGGGGGCGCCTGGGTGGCTCAGTCAGTTGGACATTGGACTTCGTCTCAGGTCATGATCCGGCGACTTGTGAGTTCGAGCCCCGTGTTGGGCTGTGTGTTAACATCTCAGAGACTGGAGCCTGCTTTGGATTCTGTGTCTCCTTCTCTCTGTATCCCTTCTGTGCTTGCACGCTCTCTCTCTGTCTCTCAAAAATAAAGATTAAAAAAAGTTAAAAAAAAATTTCTTCAGAGCTCAAATTTAACCAGCTAAGAAGAACCATGAAAGTATTTCAGTTCATTTGACAGGAATCTTCTAACAAAAAGAATGCATCTTAAAATAAATGTCTATGGATGAAAAAAAACATTATAGTACCGTGGAAGTTTGGTCCTGTCTTTTAAGGTCAAGAGCACTTTTGGCTTTTGTGTGATCCTCAATTCAAAACATCTGTCTCTATTAATGATGTGGCAAAGAGGATCATGTAAGATTGGCACCAAAGGATTGGCTATCCTAAAATCCAACAAAGAAGACACTCTTTAGGTGCTTCTTTGGATCTGCTTTGCAGAGAAATAAATCCATCTTTGCTGCACTGAAAATTGCCCAGTCAAAAAATTGTGGCTGAAGAGAAAACTATCTGTCACTCATGACTTGTTTTTTATTGACCAGAAACCAGATCATAGACCCAATTTTCTAACCCAGGGAAAACAAAGTAAAACCCGTGGCTGAGAACTTTGAGTGAACAAGATGTAGATTTTCCAGTTTATTTGAACAGATATTAGATACACAGAAGACAGAGATTGTAATTATGGGTTGAATAGAAGCTCAGAATCAACCACATGGCATATATTAATACAAAAAATATGTATCTACTCACCATGGAAAATAATTGACATGGACTGTATTCTTACAGTTTTGGGAAATAGAGTCTCTGTGCTGGATTATCTTCTGTTTACCCCTCCAGAGCCTCTGCTTACCTGTCTCTACCTGCACTTTGCCTGAGGGGAATGATCTTGGAAGCTACACTAGCTGGCTCCTTGTCTTCTAGCGTTTAGTTGTTTTTCACCAATAGAAGGCACTTCCAGGAGATTCTGTGAGAGGGAAGTCAAGTCAGGGTTTTATTTCCCTGGTCAGTATTCCTTAGGGGTTGTTATTTGCCTTAGCTTCTGGCAGGTGACCATCCTCTCTCTACTCAAAATAGCTCCCTTACTTGACTCCTGCAGGAGTCAGGGTGGCAGCAGTACTCCCCTGTTACTACACCGAGGGTACTGAGCTAGCTTTTATAGTTTCCCTATACCAGTCCCATAGCTTTGCCAAGAATCCATTTTTGAAACCCCCTTCCAGTTACTCACTTTGAGGTTGCCACTTTTTTCCTACTGAGCCTCTAAACTGAACCCAAGTAAAGGTTAATACATGATTAATTGTTCTTCGAACCTTCTCAAAATCTTGGCATCAGAATAGGATTTAATTTAATATTTTTGAAGTCTACTGCAAACCTGTAGCTAGGCTTCTAAACGTGTACATTCATTATAATTGTATTTTTTAGTGCCTACTATGTGCAAGGAACTGGACACAGAGATAAATCAAACACAAACCAGCTCTCAAGATGCTGGTCATGGGTAAGAAACACAGAGCATATTAGAAACGTGGATGACAGGCTTTGGAAATTTAGCACTTGTGCCATATTTCTCATTCCTAATTTTATATTTGATTTTATTTTCAGTGTTTCTTTTGAATTCCTTTACTTTTGGTCTACATTTGGTTTGTTTTATGCACTTTTGTTTTCATAGTCTGATAATTTAAGGAGCTATGTTATGATTGCAATCATTTCTTTACCTAATAATGTTTCCCAATTTATAAGCTTTGCACATTATCTATTGTCTCCCTGCTTGAAAGAATGAGAAATTTGTGTACATATGTCTTCTTACCTCCTCTGCTGGCTTCCCTCATTTCAATTTTTTATTGTGTGGTATTTTTACAGTATAAAGATTTATAACTTTACATTCTCCTCAATAACCATAATTTCAAAGTGGTTTAATGTTATTTATATTTAAAATGATTTAGTGTTCATAGAATTCTCTTTTATAGCATAACTTCTGCCATTTAGAGTTATTTTGGGTCATTGTTTATTTTGGTGGGTCTTGATATTAATAACTTTTACATGTTCTTTTTATAGTCTAAAGATATGTATTAGTATTAGATGCTGCAAATATTTCCTTGCTGTCTTTAACCTTTCCGTTAACTTTGTCTATCATAAACACACGTCTACATAGAAACAAATTCTGAATTTTAACGTAATTAACATTATCAACTGCTTATCTTATAATTTATACTATATTTTGTTTTATTTTCATTTAGAGAGAAAGAGAGCATGCACACAAGCAGGGAAAAGGGGCAGAGGGAGAGAGAGAGAATCTTAAACAGGCTCCATGCTCGGCAATGGAGCCCAGCTCAGGGCTGGACCCCACAATTTTGGGATCATGACCTGAGCTGAAATCAAGAGTCACTCAATCTACTGAGCTCCCCAGGCACCCCTGATTTATATTTTAAAAATGAAAAAAAATCCTTTTAATTGGCTTATAATTTTATCTTTTATATTTAAATTTAAAAACTCTCTTGGAGTTCTTAGAGCCTTTTTTTTTTTTTTTTTTTTACCAGAGAGTGAAACAGTCTCCATGATCCCACCTACTAAGGGCACGTTTTCCTTTCTGCTTTGTGTTAATAACTAATCTTTATTGAGCACTTACCCAATGCCAACCAGTGTCTAAGTGCTTTCTCAACTAATCTTTACAACAACCCTATAAGGAGGTACTTTATTTTGTTTAAAATATATTTTTTTAAAATTCCAGTTTTATTGAGGTATAATGGACATGTAAAATTGTAAGATGTGTAAAATGTACACTGTGGTTGGTGAATTGACATGCATATACACTGTGAAAGGATTCCTCCCACCTCTCACCACACACATCCACCACCTTGCATTGTTTCCTTAGGGGCGCTGTGCTAAGTGAAATAAACCAGACAAAGAAAAATAAGTGCTGCACAGTATCACTTATCTGTGGACTCTAAAATTAAAAAAAAAAAAAAAGTCAAGCTCACAGAAACAGAGAGTAGAGAAAAGTCACTGTCAGAGGCTTGGGGAAGGGGGGAATTAGGGAGTTCGGTAAAAGGGTGTAAAGTTTCATCTATAAGATGAATAAGGTCTGAGGATCTAATGTACAAATGGTGACTATGGCTGATAACATTATATTATATAATTGAAATTTGCTAAGACAGTAGAACTTAAATGTTCTCATTAAATTAATGAATAAATAAATAAATGCACCTTTTTTATTTCCTATTTTATAAAAGAAGAAACTGAGGCATAGAGCAGTGAATAATTAGGCCAAGAACATGTATCTAACTACCAGAACCATATTTTGGGTGCAGGCAGTGGGGTTCCAGTGTCTATGCTTGTAATCCCTACATTCCACTCATCTTTATTCCTTATGTGCATGAGTATTACGACACTAAGTTCTCTGTTTCTTTTTCTATTTTTTTTCTTTTGGTGTAATTTGTCCCTGAATTAGTGCCACAATAATTTTTATTAATGTGTCTTGCAATATATCTGGTAGGATGAGCCTTTGTTCTTCTCTTTCCAAATTGAAATAATCACCTGTGGACTTTATTCTTCAAAGTAAATTTTAAAGTAGTTTTCCTTAGTTCCTCAAAACAACAACAAAAAAACTCTTTTGGATTTTGATATAAATTTGTGTTGAATTTATGGATTAATTTGGGGAAGCACTGATATCTTTGTAATGTTAAAAACTCCACCCATGAACATGAAATTAATCTCTGTATTTGCCTCAGGTTTTATGTCTTTTATGTCCTTTAATATAACTAAAAGTTTTTCTTCATAAATTTCTTATGTGAGGTAAATTCTTTGTTAAGTGAATTACTACCTTTTTTCTCCCAATTGTAAATGGTATCTAATATATACCCCAGTTGGATATTACCAATATAAACAAATGTTCATATTTTGCAAGTTCTTCCTGTATTTAGAATCCCAGGTGAACTCTCTAATTCGAAATTTTTTCGTTATACTTTTCGATGTAGTTAATTCTATCCTCTGTGCATAATGACAGCTTTGTCTCTCTGATCCTTACATCATCTATTGATTTTTTTTCAATCATAGGCCCAGGACTTTTCATTTTATTTCTGATCTTAAATATGTCTAAAGATTTTTCATGAATTGTGAGATTTCCCATAATTTTTTGATCAAATTAAGAAAGTTTCAGTCTATTCCTAACTTTAACTTTTTTTTCTAAATATAAATACTTGTTAATGTTTATCAAATGTTTTGTCTGTATCTATCGATCATTTGATTTTTTTTCCTTTATGTCACTACTGTAATAGATCATCTGAATTTCTGAGTTAAATCTACTGAACAAAATATATTATTTTCAAGACACTTTTGCGTTTGATTAGCAGACATTTTATTTAGGATTTCTGCAACTATATTCATATTTGAAATATGCGTATGATTTTTGTGCTATCCTTATTACAGTTTGGGGCTTAGGTTCATATGGTCTCATGAGCTTTCCCTCTATTTTATTTTTTCATAACAATATGCTAAAGCAAGTTTGTGAAAATTAATCATACAACTGTTTTCATTTGGGGAGTTTCTTGGAGGATAGGGAGGAATAGTTCTTTCATTCCCATTTTAGTTTTTATATTTTTTAAAGCTTATTTATTTTTGAGAGGGGGAGAAGGAGCAGTAAGAGACGGAGAGAGAAAGCATTCAAAGCAGGCTTTGCACTGACAATGTGGAGCCCAATGTGGGGCTCAAACTCACAGACCATGAGATCGTGACCTGAGTCAAAACAAGAGTCAGATGCTTAACCAACTGAGCCACCTAGGAGTCACACCATTTCAGGTTTTTGAAATGATTGTTGGATATGTCAAGTTTTATATTTTTGTGTCAATGTTTCCATTTTGTAACTTTCTGTTTTTTCATTGAAGGTTTTAAATTGTGCAAATTTCCACTGAAACCTATTTATTACATTATTGATGATATTCCTTTACTATCTTATATAAAATAATAAAATTATGAGGAATATTTTGCTTTAATGTTTTCATTAACTGTCAGATTTATGCTCAAATTTACATTTATATTTGAGATTTACGTTTATTTACAAAATCTTCCATGTTTCGTACAACTTTGTTATATCTGCATTCACTATCCTTTTTCATTCTTTATTTTATCATGTGGTATTTGCAAATTTTCTCACCCCTTTCTCTAATCTACAGTGTGGATATGGTAGATGGAACCAGAGTTGCTCATTTACTGCATTGCCCACTTGAGTAGCATCTTTCTTAACATACATATTTTTCATTCCATGTATGTATTTTTCTCTTCTTCAGGAATATCAGTTGGGTCTAGATTGGATCTCTTTCATTTGCTTTCCATTGCTGTTGTCTTTCAGTATTTTTGTCACTGTCTCTTCCATTTGGTGTCACATGTTTACATCTATCCTCTGCCTCATTGCTTCAGTTCCAATGGGATCTCTCATATGCCTTGCAAATCTTAATGGATTTTCAGTGCTTTTTGTTGTGATTTTTAATGGTCTTCCTGATCTCTTCCGGTTTACCTTTCATGGTCTGCTATCTTTCTTTTCCATTTCTTGTATTATTCTTTGAAATTTATTTGCAAATAATTTGTATTCTCTTTTATTATAACTTAGAAATTTATTTTAGAAAATTTCATTTCCCAGGGGTGTTCTCTATTTCATGTTGTTCACTTGTTTCATTATTGCTTTATCTTTTGTTGAAAATATAACTGTAATATAAGTTGTATACTTCCCGCATAACTTTGATGTCTCAGTGTTAGTAGTAACTTCCAGACTTCTTATTTGCTCAGTGGTGTAGCAAAGGGGTGGAGGTGGGCACAATATGCAGTGACAGCTAGTACACAATCTCAAAATATGTTTTCATATAATTTGTGGTGTACTTTACTCTGGGTATGTGTAATCGGAGTCCTCCCTAGGTACACAGGTTATGCTAGTCAATGTCATTATGAAGTGAAGCTTCATAGATCAGAGTTCTCTTATTTATTTTTTTAAAAATTTTAAGGTTTATTTTTGAGAGAAAGAGACAGAGTGCTAAAGAGAGAGGTGCATAGAGAGAGAGAAGGAGACACAGAATCTGATGCAGGCTCCAGCCTCCAAGTTCTTAGCACAGAGCCTGATGTGGGGCTCGGGCCCACAGACCTGAAACATGACCTGTGCTGAAGTCCGCCACTTAACTGATTGAGTCACCCCAGTGCCCCTAGAGTTCTCTTGTTTATTTTAATTTTAATTTTTTTTAAGTTTTAAATGTTTATTTATTATTGAGAGAGAGACACACACACACACAGAGTGCAAGTGGGGGAGGGGCAGAGAGCCAGGGAGACAGAATCTTAGGCCCCAGGCTCTGAGAATTCAGCAAAGAGCCCCACGCGGGGCTCGAACTCACAAACCGCGAGATCATGACCCGAGCCACAGTCAGAAGCCCAACCAACTAAGCCACCCAGGTGCCCCTCTCTTGTTTATTTAATGGTTATTTGCATCTTCTCAGTCATGTTAGCTCTGAGTGACATAGCGGAGTTAAGCTGAAGGTGGCACATTTATGTTGTGTCTTGTATGGCTTTACCTTCCCTAAATCTCTACTGAGTGGAAATAGTGAGTAGTAACCCCTAGGAAATTTCTTTTCTTCTTCTGAGACCCACTGATAACTGTTTTTTGTTTTGTTTTGTTTTGTTTTAATTATTCTAATGAAAGAATCTTATGTTACTTAAGAGCTTCTCACAAACTTTTAGTGAAATCTGTACATTGCTTAATTCCAAAAATGAGTATCTCTTCTGTTTTTCTCTTCTGGTTCAGTTCAGATACTGAAAATATTTGGCAAGTATTCTTTCTAATATGTGGTTTGGCATAATCATCACTTCCTAGTTTTATTAAAGAGGAGACATATGCATTTCTTTTTGTTATAGTTGCTGAGTTCTTTTTTTGTATATTTCTTATAACATATTCCTAGTATGAAAAAAAGTGCTAATATATTTGCATACATGATTGAAGGTAAAATAATTATAATAATACTTCTATCTGAACTGAATGGATTCAGAATTTGTATTAATTAAATCAGGTCTATGTTCAAATTTACATTTTGAATTATCCCCCCATCCCTTCTTCTGTTCAAAATAGGTGTGTGGAGGTTGATTAATAGTTTTAGGAAGATTTGGTAGCATATATCACTTGAGCTTATTCTTATAATTTCATTAACTGTGTTTATGTTTACCAGCTGACAATTATTTAGCATTTATAATATGCTATATACTACATTAACGGTGTATCACATATCAGCTCATTTAATTTTAACAACTACCTTACAAGGTGTATTCTGCAATTAATTCCATTTTATAGGTGAGGAGATTGAAGCATAGAAAGATGAAGCTACTTCCTTAATGTGACACAATTAGTAAGTGGAGCATCTGGGTGTAATACTTACTAATCAGAAAGGATTCTTGCATGTTATTGGTATTTATAGTTATAATTTATAAAGCTTGAATTAGTAAAATTGTATTCTCATTTTTGATATTTCGGAGTTAGGATTTTTTTTTTTTCAACTAACAATAATCAAATATGTAGAACAATAAACTAGAATGGGTCTCAGAAACCATCAGATCCAATTCCTTGATTTTCCAAATCAAGGGCTAGAGAAGGCTAGAGAGCCCTGTCTTTAGAGAGGTCTTTAGGAGCTAAGCCATCCATCCTTGTTACTACATCTGTGGCTCTTTGAAATAATCAGAAGTTCAGCTATTTTGTGACCCTTGAGATACATAAGTATTGAGAAATAGAATCTACCTGTTCATCCATCCAACCATCCATCCATCCACCCACCCACCCATCCATCTTTACTCCTCCTTTAAACACTGTAACAAAAACATAGGCTAGAAGTTATATCTAAAACTCAGAAGATAATTTTGACCCAATGAATCAAGCACCGATAGGTGCTTTCTTAAACTAATTTGCTATCTCTGAACAATTTTATACTCCCAAATTGCTTCAGTGTGATTTAAAGTGAATAAATGTGTCAGCCTAGACCAACAAATAGAATTTTTAAACTAATACAGGATTATAAGATGTATTTTCCCATATATAGCTAAATGACTGCTTACTAAGTGCCAGGCATCGTCAGGGCACTAGACCCTCAGCAGTGAACACAGCTGCTCTTAAATCTCTGTCCCCATGGAATTTGCAGATAAAAGGCAAATAAACTATGATTTAATATAAGCAGGCAGGGAAAACCAAGAAGGGGATGGAGTGAGGAGGTTGGGGTGGTTTTTAGATAAGTTAGTTAGGAAAGACCTCTCTAAGGAGGTATATATGGAGACTGGAATGAAATGATTAATTGAAGCACTTAACAATGAGAGAAGAGCTTTTCAGGGAGAGCATGAGCTGGGCATATTTGAGGAGAAGCAGTGATTCAAGTAGGTGGAGGGTGAAGTCAGGAGGGAAATGGGGGAAGATGCTGTCATACGCGTGAGCAAGGGCTAGCTCATAGAGGGCTTTGCAGAGCCTACCAAGGAGGAGGACACAGTCTAAATGGGGCTAAAGCCCTAGAGGATTTTAAGCCTGGAAATAGTCTGATTTGATTTGTGTTTTGTGAAAGATTGGTCTGTTGCTGTTTGGAGAAGAGAATATGAGAACCAGAAAGGAAATCAAAATGTCAGACAGAACAGATTATAAAGTCATAAGTTATAAATTGATGATCAAGTCAAGTTGAACACAATTACTGTTTTATCTAGACACTGCTTATTGCTTTCTAATTCTCTTTAAATCCCATTGGAATATAGTTTGGTATATTCTGCGACTTTCAACTCGATGCAAGAAAAGAGAACTCAACATTTTATGTAAATGGCATTTACCCTGAGCTCCATGTCCTGTGCCACCACACCTAAATAGATTGGTTCCTCTGACCTAAAAAAAAAAAAAAAAATAGTCTGATACAGTCTAGCCTAAGGCAATAAAATCATACTACTTAAGTTTAAATCCCAGGTTTGCTACTTATCAGCTATGCCTCTGGCCAGCTCTGTAACATTTTCCAAGTTATTTAAGTTCTCTCAATTTCCTTCTGGATATACTTACTAGTACTCACTTACTAAGGTTGCTCTGATGATTAAATAACCTATGGAAGGATTTTAACAAAGAATTTGATGCAGAAGAAAATGTGCAATAAAGGGCACTGGTTGTTGTGTTGTTATCCACTCTGACCCTGGTGAAGATTTTTTTACAATGTTAGTCTTTTCCTGGCTCTACCTGTTTCCATGACTTTTCTATTTTTTTGTAGAAATCTAGGTCAAGAGTTAAGTGTATGGGATAAAATGAAAGAGTAACTTAGAGAAGACAATAATGAAACTACTACTGATAATTCCAACAAAAATTTTCTCCAAGATTAAACTTGAGTGTATGTGTTTATTAATTCATTTATTAAAAACAAAAACAGAAAATACTTATGTCAGTAACAGTAATGTTCCAGGTTCTACATGAGTTACATGGGCAGGAGGAAAGATTCAAAAAACAAAGGAAATTTGTCTTCTGATCTTCATAAATTAATATGTAAATAATATATAATTTTTTTATAATTTGAGAGAGATAGAGAGCATGTGAGCAGGGTAGAGGGGCAGAAGAGAGACAGAGAGAGAGAGAGAGAGACAGAGAGAGACAGAGAGAGACAGAGAGAGAAAGAGAGAAAATATTAAGAAGTTTCCACACCCAGCATGGATGTAGGCCCTGGGATCATGACCTGAGCAAAGATCAAGAGTTGGAAGGTCAACCAACTGAGCTACCCAGGTGCCCCCAAATATTTTAAAATTTAGGTATGATTCTCTCTGTAAAGAGGTAATTTGATATGTCAGATAAAGCTATGTAATTCTGAATATGGATGGCTTCCAATTAGAAAAATTCAAAATTAATAAAATAAAGGAACTTGAAAAACTTTGGATATATTTTTATTTTACTCCTTAATATCCTCTATTGTGAAAAATGGAGCTACAGAATTTACACCTCATTCTAATTTAGCATAGTGACGTGTAAGAAACTCATTGTCTTTTTTGTTTGTGCTGTGGAAAAAAATGTAAGGTATCCTCTTTAATTGACCTTCATTTTTAAATTGAAGTGCAGTTGACATACAATATTATGTTAGTTTTAGGTGCACAACATAGTGATTTGATAACTATATACATTACGAAATATCACAATAAAGGTAGTTATGTCCCTATTAACTGTCTTTAAGAGATTACTTTGCGGAGCCCCTTTCTCTATGGAGTCACTACTCTGAAGGAATATTTTCTTAAACAGGCATTTTTTTCTGAAAATTCTCACAGAACCTTGTGTTTCAAGTTTTAAAAAGACTTTTCAGGCTCATTATCTTTTAAAATGTAACCACACAGATGGCGTGAACATAAGTCCAAAAAGTAAAGGCGAAAAAAAGGAAAAGATTAAATCTGTAATAATTGTTTACCATTTCAAATTGGTAATTTATTTTAGTGAATTACAAAAGAGAGCAAATAAAATACTGGATTCTACCCTAACTAGGTAAAAAGTATCATCCTTTGTGGTTTTTATGACAATGACTTGCTCCCCACTCAAAGTCCTTGCTATAGAAGAAATTGAGTTGACTTTGAGTGAGTTTGAATCCAAATCAAGGTGGATGATTTGTGGTCAAATAATCGAGTGAATCTATAATTTAATTTATTTAACTATAAAATATCAAAAAAAGTCCCCTTTCCCTCATACATCATTCAGCATGACATTTTAAACCATAAAGCAAAATAGTATAATCTAATAAACTAGGAAACTCAATGAGGAAGCCATTTTCTTCCAAGTTTTTCTATCATTTCTAGTTCCAACTACATAGGGCATGTAAAAGGCACCTATTTATATTTGAATAAATATCCCTAGAAGGCTACTTGATTCCTTCCATTATAAGTTATTTTTCTTTTATACTTGAAATCCATCATTGTAAACCTCTCATTTTATTACAATGTTGATGATGAGTTGGTTGTTTTTTCTTAACCAGTGAGAATATTTATGATTAAATATATGTTGGAAATTGTTTACATTTTTCTTTCAAACTTTATTTATTTACCTTACTCTTATTTGAGTGAAAAAAAAAGAATTTGTCTCAGTTTATGATTTGATATACCAGAACTAGAGGTTGAAACTCTACATTCTTGGACATCCATACATTTATGTATAGACACTTACGTGTAGTTAGATTTGGTACTTTCTAGGGTGCAGTTGAAAACACACTGGGGGTAGAAATTTGCTCTATTCTTAGCTCTGAAGTAAATTTCTGTATAACCATATTTGCCACCTCCTCTTAAGGCCTCAGTTTTCTCATACGAAAAACAAAGAGTGGGTCAGATGGTATCTGAATCCATTCCTGCTCTTCATTCTTTAGACCTATGAGCTTACAGTATAAATATACTGTGGAATTGCAAGAAAAAAAATAAAATAAAATTTGATATTTTTTGCCCTGAAAATTCAGTGGGCATAATTTTATATTGAATGTACAAGATTCAAAGTTAGCAGGCAATTGCCTGTTTTAGCTATCAAACTTACATGATGAGATTTTCCTGGAATAAAATCTACCTAAATACATTTCCAAAGCACTCTGTGGGATTCTAATCTGATGTCCATAAATTATTATACAGACCTAACGGTTTAAGAGTCCAAGTTATTTTTACAAATTGAGCTGGCATTCAAGAATATGCCATGCTCACAAGCCAGTCAACTCAATGGACAACTGCATGCACGTGATTGTTATTAACCCCTTTTATTCATCATTCAGGCCACCAAAACACTTGTGCCCTAAATGTGATGCTTGACATTGTAGGCCAATTTGGAGATCTTTTACTAGTAGACATAATGACTGCCCGGGTGAAGACATAAAAGTTAAATGAGCTTCCTCATAAAATCACTTTCCAGGGTTGACATGTTCTTCCGGCACCTAAAGACCTACCATATAAACTGACAAGCAAGACTAACTAGGCATGAGGGATTGTTCCAAAAAGATTGCCAGCCCGAAACATTCTAGCTAATTGAAGGACAAGAACAGTATAACTTCTCTGCTATTTCTAAAATTACAGCTTTATTGTTTGAAAGCTTATGCAGAAACTGTAATTTGTGGATGGTATAATCATTTCAAAGTCACCTGACTTTGAGGGAACAGGAAAGAGTGAATGCTCTACCAGGTGCTTGTCTGGCTTCTCAAATATGGGACAAATCTATAAGGTAAAACAAACCTAGACAATACGGTGAAACAAACTGGTCCCCTTTCCAATGGGATTTCCAGTTCTTGTTGCTCTAAGTGATTAACAAAAGCAGCATCTTCTGAAGAAAGAAATTTTATTGAGAATTTGGGCTTTGTAGAGGTTCTGGACAATTATAAAATCTTCAAAATTATCACTTTGATTGATGATGTACATAAGGATAAAGTGATGTGCTTAAGATTAAACACTAAGTTTGATAATCAGAATTGTAACTGTAATTTTATCTTGCCTTGATGAGGCATTCCTGGGCCCTCATACTGGAGTCATTGCCGAAGACCCAAAAGACCTGGGCAATTGAATGTGGTCTTGTTAATTTTTCCAGCCCATTGTCCTGGTGCTCGCAGGTCACTAGCTAATCTCTGAACTGCTCTTTAGATGGGACTCAGGTGTCCAAATTTGGGATCTAGTACTATTCACACATGTCCTCTTCCAAATCTCTTCCAGGTCCACTCTTCTCACTTATGTCCTACTGGAAAAAAGAGAGCTTTCAGCTTATTGTCTGTCATCAGGAGAGGCTCTTAATACCTCATAAAAACAATTTGCCTTCCTGCTGAAGTAAGGGAGCCCCAGTCCTCAGAAACACAACATGCCTTTTCTCTGTGTAGGAGAGGAAAATAATTTCTTTCCTAAGATCTTCTGCAAATAGAAAACTGGGATGAGATAAATGATGAGAAGAAATTAGCAAATGATAGCAAAGAGGGAAGGATTTCCAAGCAAGGGCATGGTACATGTGAAGACTCTAAGACAAGTGTTCAGAGAATATGAGAACAAAAAGGAATCTACAATGGCTGGGATAGGGAAAGTGAGGGCAAGTTGGAAGGAAGGAAGATTGGAGGAATAGTATACAGGGCCAGCATCATTAGGGGCCCTGTAGAAGAAGGTAAGGATTTATATTTTAGCTTAAATAAAATGGAAAAGTATCGAGGGCTTTATGGATACAGGGTAGTGATATGAGATCACTTATAATTTTAAAAGGTAATTCTAATGTTGTAGAAAATTGATAAAAAGGATGAAAAAGCAGAAGAGGGAACAACCCTTAGGAGGTCATTGTGTAAGTCCTAGTGAAAGGGATTACAGTATGTGCAAAAGGCAGAAGTGATTAGACTGAAAAATAGGTGAAGATATATGCAAAAATACACACTATGTTTCTATATGGTTAAAACATCCCATTACAACACCAGAAATAGGAAACATATGATAAAAAGAAATATAATAGTTGAAGAATCATGAAAAGAAGGAAAACAGATGTAATTGAAATAAGAGTTGAGAAAATCGTAATCCCAAACACACAAGAGGTTAGTTTTGAGGCAGTAGGAAGTTGGGTACATTCTGGTAAGTTGGACATTTAATAGTTTTATAGAGTGATCACTTCCAAGTACACTTAGTAAAATGGAAGCAATACAAAACAATATCCCTACTTTCTGTAAGCATACTTTAAGTATTTTGTAGAGTAGCAAAATCTGTTGGAAAAGCCTAGTTCTCTACTCATGAAAAATGTATTCATAAAATAATTTATATTTATGTCGTGGAATATCATATTGCATTTAAAATCACTGGACTATATAAAATAGCTAGATATAAAATGCAATATTGAGTAAAAAAGCAAGATGCAAACAATATATATTGTGGAGTGATAGTTGTGTAATTTCAAACACAAACTATGTATTGCTTATGAAAGTAACTTGAGGAGTATACCTCTAACGATATTAGTTGCCTCAGTAAATGAAGGAAGAGAACTTAGGAAGGGGTGAGTAGAAGTGACTTTGAGTCTATTTGTAATATATGACTGCCAGAAAATATGAGAAAATACTTAGTGTTTGGTGGGAATATTCATGTTAGTTTTCATTTTCACTGAACCTTTGTATATTGACATTAAAAAAATCAGTATCTTAAAACTAAGCTGATTTTCAGAATGCATACAGATTAAGAAAAAAAAAATCAGTGACCAAAAGATTGGCCATCCATACTAAAAGCCAAAGACCCAGGGGCACCTGGGTGGCAGAGTCTGAGCACCTGGCTCTTGAGTTCAGCCCAGGTAGTGATCTCATGGTTCGCCACATCCGGCTCCACATTGACAGTGTGGAGCCTGCTTGGGATTCTCTCTCTCTCTCTCTCTCTCTCTCTCTCTCTCTCTCTCTCCCTCTCTCTCTCTCTCTCTCTCTCTCTCTTCCCCTCCTCCACTCATATGCTCTTTCTCAAAATAAATAAATAAATAAACTTAAAAAAACCTAAACTTTAAAAGCCAAAGACACAAAAAGCATGAGAGAAAAATTAGGAGACATGGAGCATACATTCTGACATTTCAACATCGGCCAAATGGAGTTTTAAAAGGAGAGAAGAGAGATAATGTAGGAGAGAAAATCATTAGTAGTGAGAAAAAGAGAAATGCAACAATGTCATTGATGTCACAGATGGCAAGTGCTAAGCCTAATAAAGAAACACAAGAGCAAGAATGGGGAATTGTCATCAAAGCTCAGGGAGTCCCAATGTGTGTGCAAAAACATAATAGTGATAATGGTGATGACAGTAGCAACAGGTTACCTATAGAAGAAGATTGACACTGGATTTCCTACTTGCAACTATCCTTGCTAAGAGAACATACAATATTCTCTTTAACAGAGGAAATGCTTCTGAAACTGGAATCATTCACAGTCAAGTAGCATCCTAGAGGAAACACAAAACAAAGACATTTTAAGATAATCAAGAGTTCAGACCATTTTAAAAGACTTAACTGAAATGATATTTAATGACAAAAAATGAATGCAAGAAAGGGAGGATGTAGGATACAAGACACTAGTGAAGAACACAGTAAAACCACAGTTCATAGAATTGTTGATGAAAAAACGTAAAAATCAGGATATAAATAAAAATCTGTAATTAAATTTCCAGATTCTCTACAATGAGAGATAACTGAGATGGAGTGAAGGGGGAAGGAAAGTAAAATTGGGCTAAGGTTTCTTTTGTTCAACAAGTAGATACATTTAATAAGTAAATGTGTAACTTTGGCCAAAAGTAACTTATGGCCATAGGACATAAGTTTAAACTTGATTAAAATGACTGAAAGATTAAAACAGGATATATAAATTTTATTAAAAAAAATTAATGTTTATTTTTGAGAGGGAGACAGAATATGAGTGGGGAGGGGTAGAGAGAGAGGGAGACACAGAATCTGAAGCAGGCTCCAGGCTCCAAGCTGTCGGCACAGAGCCGACACGGGGCTCGAACTCATGAGCTGTGAGATCATGACCTGAGCTGAAGTCGGATGCTCAACTGACTGAGCCACCCAAGGCGCCCCTGGATATATAAATTTTAAATCACCAGAAGTACAAATGTTGAAAATAAAATTCTAACTTCCACAAAATACAGGAAAGAAAAAACAAAATCCGCAATGCTCTTCCCAAAATTACCATGTAATTAGAGGAAAAAAGATGGAACAAATAGGACCAATAGACAAGGATCAAAATAAATATAAAGAGGCAATTCTCCCCTCTAAAAGATAGACAGTTTCAAACTGGGTAAAATCTAACTAACAAATTATAAAAAAAAAAAAAAACTAACAAAAAAATCCGTTTAACACTACACTGAAGGGAGAGTTAAGCTTTTAAAAAGTTAAAAATGAAGTTGAAATATATCAAATTCGAATAAATTTGTAACAAACTCTAACAAAATAAAGAAACATCAAATGAGACAAAGAAGGTATTCTTATTGTATTTTAGGGAAACTTTTCATTTTTTCAGAATATTTTTCTTTTTTAGTTTATTGTCTGATTTTTATCTAGAGATAAAATTATGTATGAGATACTTATCTAGGAGATTTTGAATCTAAGTATATAAATGGGACTTTGTTTACTGTTTGTATGTGTTCATGTAGGTGGTTTTGGGGTCTAGTTTGTTATAACAAATTGAAGAATTTTCCATCTACATTTTATGCTTTTGAAGAGTTTACATGACATAGGAAATAATTGTTGCTCTGGGTCAGAATATGCCTTTGAATATACTTCCTGTTTCTTCTATAATATTAGATTTTAAGTTTATAGACTTTCTTGTATAAACATTCGTAATACCTATATATACCTTAACATAGATAGGTGAGAAATGTTTGTATATTTTTAAACATCTATTTTTCTAGGTTTTAAGCTGTACTAGAATCAAGTTTAAAGGACAAACCCCTCATTTGTCCATTGGTAATTTCGTATAGAACCAATATTTTAAAGAACAAATTATACCTCTCATTTCTTTAGTGATGTGAAAGGATGATAACTTACATGTTTTCATTTGTATCTTCACTTGCTATTCCTATGATCTGAAAATTTTGTATAAATAAACTAATATGAAATCTTTATTCAGGGGGCATCTGATCATTGCAACTAAATTTTGCCTTATGGAAGTAAGGTTTTACTTTTTTTTTTTTTTTTTTTTTGCTGCTTTGCTTATAGATTAATGAGTGCAAGTTGTAATTCTATGCTCTGGTCTGCTAAGTATTCTGGAATTGCTATCATGCAATCCCCTCAAAGAAAATAACTTTTTTTTCATTTTTATATTCTTATTACCTAGCATTGTACCTGGCATATGTTAGGTGACTGATACAAGTTTTCTATTTAAACTATAAGATGTTGATCCAGGTCTGATTCTATATTTGTTGAATAATACTGAATATAAATGGTCATAATGGTTCCTATTAAAATAAAAAATTCAGAGAATGAAAAAAATCACTGTAGAAGGATGAGAAGCCAATTTACTGAAATAAAAATCTCTGCTTCCAAAGGCCCCCTATGTGACATTTCCTCAGTGTTGGTGATATTATTACTTTAAATCTTAATATCCCAACTACAGCCAACATTGGTGTTTACTTAAATCTGCTCATTTATTGAAGGATTACACATTGAAGCTCTTGCCCTTAGGGGAAGTCAGGAGACTAAACAATCGCTTGGGAGCTATTTATGAGTTTGGGTTAGAGAGTGTTTGAGAACTCAGCAACATCCTGAATATAAGACAACATGGCTTCCGGGATGTGAGTAAGAAAGCTGACTCATTGAGGGATATTTGGGTGCTGCTTAGGTGTCTTAATTCCACACCATGTCCCATAGGCCTTTATATTTTTCAGGACAGGAAACCATTATTTTGTCCTTTTTTTTCAGAACTCTTTACCAATCACAACCTTAAAAGGAATTTGTCACCACTGTAGCAAGGGTACTGATGAGATGGTAGAGTCTTGGCCTAGGAAACTTCAACTATTGGCAATGCTATTCACACTTGCAGGTGAAAAGGGGACAACAGTGGTTTTAGACTGGAAAAGCTGGGTTTTTGACCTTGGCTATATGCCAGGTGGTCTACTATGACTTTTTTACTTTACTTTTCTGAATTTTAGTAATTGGTTTATATGATATATGAGATAAACGTGCACACACACACACACACACACACACACACACAGAAATTGTAGGCCACTAGATTATTTTCTGTCCTAGGTCACTACTTGATTCTATGTGACTTGACATTACCTATTTTGAAATCTTCATTCATGTTAAGGAAACAATAAAATTCATCTTGCTACTTTACTCTGATTGAATAATTGATAAGGAGGAGTTAAAAAATTCAAGGTATTTGAATAACACAAGAATAAAAATAATGTATGGTGCTATAGTAAAGAACCTACCAAATTAAAGTGCTAGTTTCAGGTATTGGAGCCATTTAAAGACATTGAAAGTAATGCTGTTCCCTCCCATATTTCTGGATCTATGAGGAAAGCAGCAATATACAGAACAGACTGTGCCATCCAGGGACCATTTCTCACATGCTAGCATTTTTAATAGGTAGCTTTCCAAAGGTTCAATATGGGATTATGTTGTTTACAAACTGAATGTTCATGAACTGGTAGGTGTCTTTCTCTAGTTATGATAAATGTTATTTGTGCTATAATTAAAACTATAGGAATTTAGAGGAATTAGAAACCTCTAGTAAATGGTATGACAACCAACTCTTTATATAATCACAACTTTCTGAGACATAGTTTCCATATTTATAAAGTAAGGGGTTAGATGATCGCTGGATAATCTGTAAAGAAAGAGTGAGGTATTCCTGGCAAATGTGATTTCATAAATGAACATGAGCTGGCTCATTAGTGATAGGCAGAAATGAAACTGAATTGGCAAAAGAGGAAATGGTCTTGCAGGGATTACAAAAGCAGCAGAATATTAAAATGCATCTGAGTATGGCATTTGTAGAAGGTTAAGAAAGCTCACTGTGGCTAGTCATCAGGCTGTGTGTGTTTGATCAACAGTTACCAGTTTCCTCTGAAATCTACAGTGCAGATGCTTCACTCAAATCCCTTGACGATTTAATTCTTTGCAGGTCTTGGCTTAAATCCTAATTCCCAACGAAGAAAACTTTCATTCAGACCTTTGTTGATCCTTGAAACACATCATTTTGGTGCTCTGCAGAGGCGAAGACACTGAACAGTGGTTTTGTTTTGGTTTTGTAACACAGCATTTGGTCACCTCACCAGTCCTCACATCTGCTTCCAGTTTGAGATGAAACCACGTAAACCTCATGCTCCCACTGCAAGCCATGGGTTTGTCACAACATTTTGTCACAAAAATTACATAAGCGTATAAACAGAGGGAAAGCTTTCTGGCTTTGTTTTAAAGTTTTGGTTTATTCCTCTGAATGCAAATGAAATAAATTCAGTAAGAACTGAACATAAAATAAATTATGCTAACCAGAACAGGCAGTGATGTTCCATGCTACCCATTAGAAACACTGATGAGACCAATGTTTCTAATTGGACTGCTAAAAACAAAAACTAGTTTTACTCTCTTTAATGGGCCAATATTGTATCCACAATCCCCCTCTATGTTGTCATTCATTTCGTGGGAGATCAAAATGTGACAAATAAGTGCTGGCTTATTCACAAAAAGAAACATCATGCACTCTCTTAAACAGACATATATGCATATGCTGTATACATACACAAAACCTTTCCAAATACACACATAAAACTTTCAGTGAATTCTCATTATATACAGGAAAAAAGTCCAAGTCCCTTAGTTTAGCACTCAACGTACTTTATAACTGACTTTAACTTCTAAGTGTAGCCTTATTTCCTACCCTGTCCCTTCTAGCATCCATGCTCAAGTTAATCCAAAACAGTATTTCATACCCCACACATCATGTCCTGTACACTTTCAGACTTTAAGCTCACTCTACTTTCTTTTTTTTTTTTTTTTTAATTTTTTTCAACGTTTATTTATTTTTGGGACAGAGAGAGACAGAGCATGAACGGGGGAGGGGCAGAGAGAGAGGGAGACACAGAATCGGAAACAGGCTCCAGGCTCGGAGCCATCAGCCCAGAGCCTGACGCGGGGCTCGAACTCACGGACCGTGAGATCGTGACCTGGCTGAAGTCGGACGCTTAACCGACTGCGCCACCCAGGCGCCCCTAAGCTCACTCTACTTTCTACTTAGCGCATCCAGTTCTATGCTGTCTACCTGGAAATTTACCACTCATCTTTCAGCTAATAGTTTACATCTTTAAAGTTTTCCTTTGTTCCTAATCTTTGTGCATAGCTGAATCATCAGACTTACTTAATCCTTCTATGGTTTGTGCATACCTCTGGTATCGCATTTATTACAGCTGGTCAGATTTGTTTATTTATATGGCTGTCTACCAGTTGCCAAATTCTTGGGACAATGAATCCAGTTCATATATTTCTTTACATTGAGAATAGAGCACAACCCAACTTCTAAGTTTTTGCTTCTTTTGTTTCATTTTTGGTTTTGGTTTTTGCTCTGAATTATACCAGCAGACTGCTAATTTTTTTTTCTCCTGCCTTCAATCGCCACCTACTTTCATTCACTTTGCAAGTTCCTTTCTGATGACCTGTTTCAAAGCACTGATTATGCCACTTTCCTTCTTAAAAATTTCAGAGCATTTCACATACTCTAAGATTGGGCCTGTGGTCCTTACTTCTTATGTGGGCAATTAATCATTTTACCCTAATTTTTTTTTACCTCCTCACCAAATGGTCTTGTTTTCCATTCTACTTTGACTACTCACCCACTTTGAGGGAAATAATTAGACTTTATCAAATACCAACAATGACAACATCTTTATACCCACAAGCTCTAGATTTAAGTCTTCCTTGTATTCAGCCTCTGACAGCACTCTAGGAACTATACTTTTTGGATCCTATCATCTTTTCACTGTACTTCTACCCACCTCCCCCCGACCCCGCCCCTGCAAATCTTTACCTTGCTTAGAATCTGTTCATGCATAATACTGCCCCTCACATCATACTAATCTTCAAAATTAAATTTGATTAAATTAAGCGCTCCTCATACACTGACCCTGCAATCATACTGGAGAAAAACGCGTACTTTATGTAATGATATCGCTTTTAAACACATACCTGCT
This sequence comes from Puma concolor, assembly GCF_028749965.1. NCBI lineage: Eukaryota > Metazoa > Chordata > Mammalia > Carnivora > Felidae > Puma > Puma concolor. The sequence goes on along the minus strand of NC_141675.1, from coordinate 82,500,375 downwards.
AATCTCAAATAGACATTTTCTCCTGACCCACAATTCATTTAGGAAATTTTCTTCTCTCCTACTCCTTTAGAGGATTCTTTCAAATCTTCTCTCTCCTTTAACCTCTATAGCCACCTCCTTTCCAGCCATACTTTCAGCTGATGAAATTGCTTTCTATTTCACTGAGAAGAAAAAAAGCAATTAGAAAAGACTTTCTTTTTTTTTTTAATTTTTTTTCCACGTTTTTTTTAAAAAAAATTTTTTTTTTCAACGTTTATTTATTTTTGGGACAGAGAGAGACAGAGCATGAACGGGGGAGGGGCAGAGAGAGAGGGAGACACAGAATCGGAAACAGGCTCCAGGCTCTGAGCCATCAGCCCAGAGCCCGACGCGGGGCTCGAACTCACGGACCGCGAGATCGTGACCTGGCTGAAGTCGGACGCTTAACCGACTGCGCCACCCAGGCGCCCCTTTTTCCACGTTTTTATTTATTTTTGGGACAGAGAGAGACAGAGCATGAACGGGGGAGGGGCAGAGAGAGAGGGAGACACAGAATCGGAAGCAGGCTCCAGGCTCCGAGCCATCTGCCCAGAGCCTGACGCTGGGCTCGAACTCACGGACCGCGAGATCGTGACCTGGCTGAAGTCGGACGCTTAACCGACTGCGCCACCCAGGCACCCCAGAAAAGACTTTCTACAAGCTTCTACTACACCACATCTATTCCTCTATAAATATTAGTAGCAATATACTTTGCTTTCCCTCCTACTAATATGGATAAACCATTGGGACACTAGATACTAACTCTCTTGAGCACTCAAATATATCACTTCTGCAGTTTTCCATTCCTGCCCTGTCTCATCAATTTCTCCTTCTCCACTGGACTATGGCCAGCAGCACAGAACTAGACCAAATTATCTCCCATCTCAAGTAAACCTTTTCTTGGCCCTATCTCCTCCTTCAGTTACTATCCCATTTCTTTGCCACCTTTTACAACAAAACTTCTCAGAGGATTTAACCTTCACTAATTCTTTTCCATCTCTTCTCTCCTGATCCTACTTTGGTGAGGTTTTAATTATTACCAGTCCACTCAAACTGCTCTTGTCAAGCTTACTAATTGCTTCCCCATTGCTAAATCCAATGGACACTTTGCAGTTCTCAAATTACTTGAAAGTATTTGTCACAGCTGATTACTCTTTCTTTGCCTCATTTAGTTACTGGGGCATTAATTCCTTTTGACTCTATTATGTTCTTCCTCATTAGCACCCTTGTCCTTGGCTGGTTCTTCCTCCTCTCCCTGGACTCTAAATTTTGTACTACTTCAAGGCTCAATCCTTGACCTTCTTCTTTTCTCTGTGTAGGCTTACCCCATGTTTACTCCAGTAACAAGGCATTAAATATCATGTAAATCCCGATGACTCTCAAATTTTTATATCTAGTCCATTTCCCCTGAAGTCTAGCCCCATAGATTCAGCTGCATATACAATTTTTTTTTTTTTTTTTTTTGCTTAGTTACAAATAGGCATCTCAAACTTACTATGTCTACAAATGGCATCTAGACAGCCTAACAAATATTTGTTCTTCCTGGAGTCTTCAACCCATTCTTTCAGATGCTTGGGCTAAAAGAAAATTGGTATCAGTCTGACTTCTCTTTGATCCAGTATTTGATCCATTATCAAATCTTATCAGTTGAAAGTATTTTCAGAATTTGACCCTTCTCATCACTTCCTCCAGGCCAGCATTGCTCTTCTCGATAATGCAATAGCCTATTTGCTCTAACTGCTTCTGTTCTATTCTTTTTGGCTCTTCTCAACACAGTAGTCACAGTGTCTCTTGATAATGAAGTCACATCATTCTACCATTTCATTCATTATCTTCCAGTGGCTTCCTAGCTGGCTATCACCTATGAGGTGCTAAGTATCTACATCCTATCCCTCCCACCTCACCTCTCTGACCTCATCTCCTATCGCTTTCCAGCTTATCCTCCAGTATTTCTGTTATCCCACTCTCTATACTTTTTCTTGAACATTCCAAGCATGCTCCCACTCCTGGGCATTTCCACCTACCACTTCCTCTGCTTTGATGACTGACTCTTCCCGAGATGTTTGCATAAGTTACTATCTCATGTCCTTCAGTTCTCTGCTATACTGTCACTTTTTAGAGATGTTTCTCTTCATCACTCTTTGTACAAGTTTAACCACTTATTGAACTGCCTTTCCTTTTGTCTCTGTTTTATATTCCTCCAAAGCACTCACCACAACCTTGTAGTCTTTACTTACTTGTTTATTGTCTGTCTCCCCCTACTGGACTGCTCCATAAAAATGAGGACTTTATTATTCATTCACTACTGTTCTCCAGTAGCTAGTTTGGTACCTCCCATGTAGTATTTGCTTAATAAATATTCTCTGAATAAATGAATGAATTTCCCTTCATCGCCTCACATATGTGGGCTGTATCAACAACACATATGTGGACTGTAAATGTTGTTCACTGCATTCCATAAATGGCCTTGTATTTTTCTTTCTGTCTTAATCCCATTTTTTAAGCAGCATCCACTTTCTAATTCCACACACTCAGTTTATACCTATATTTCAATTTACATGAGCAAAGATCATTTTAAATATCAGTTTAAATATGCAAAGATCTTACCAACTGGAAGATAGATCAGTCCTTAGAATATCCATAATGCATTATAAACATACCCAGGGATTTAAAAAAAAATGTTTTAAATGCTTTTATTTGTTTTTGAGAGAGAGAAAGAGACAGAGTGCCATCAGGGGAGGGGCAGAGAGAGAGGGAGACACAGAATCTGAAGCAGGCTCCAGGCTCTGAGCTGTCAGCACAGAGCCCAATGCAGGGCTCCAACCCACGAACCATGAGATCATGTCCTGAGGTGAAGTCAGACACTTAACTGACTGAGCCACCCAGGTGCCCCAATACCCAGGGATTTTAGCACTTTCTCTTATCACTGTATAAATTCTTACACAGCAAGTCTGTCCTCTTGTCTGTCTTCTCCCCCAGCTCCAGACTCTAACATGTGGAGGTCCTCAATAATGAATGGCTTTTAAAATAAATATAAAAATAAAAGTTTCATTTCACTAATGTATACAGACATATACAGAAGTCCTTACTATGGTTTCAAATCAGGTCTTTAAAAATTGAAATCCAAACTGCTTGTATACATTCCACAAACATAAATGACCTTCCTTAACCCCACAAGTTCACTTTGTAGCATCCTCTGCCTCAGTTGCCATTATGTTATTCTAGTTCTTGTTTTTTTTTCTAGAATCTTCCAAGCTGTTTTCCACCTTAGGGTCTTTGCCCTTGTTGCTTTTCTGCTTAGATTTTTACATGGCTTGTTGTTTTGTAAATCGAAAACCCAGGTATCAAGTCAAATATCACTTTTTTGTATATATGCCTCCCTTCCTTGCCCACCTAACCTAAAGTCCCTTCCAATTCTCTCTTTATCAAGTCACCCTACATTACTGTCTTTATAGCACCTACCACTATTAAAATTTATTAATCACATGTATTTTATCTCTTCTGCTACCTATTGTATTCCTTCTCCCCATAACCCATATCTCACACATCTAGAACATGAGATGCATGGAGAACATGGACCTTGTTTGCCATATTGAATGATGTGTTCACCATGCCTAAAACTGTGGAACCTTATCGAAACTAAATAAACATGTTTATTTATTTATTTTTTAAATCCACTCCTTTACTTCACTTTTCAAATTACTATATTGGTCTATTTATCCTTTATTAATAGAACCATTCAAGAGTTTATTAATTTAACAGCATTTCTTTGTTGCTTCTCTCTTTATCACAAGACTCCATATAGTCATTTCAAAAAGGAAAGCACACCTTCTGGAGTATGCCTTGGCAGAGATCCTCTAAAGGCAAGAAACGTCCTGAGGTAAACTGTAATTGATTCATAAAGTCACTTCCAGTCTTCAAATTTGTGAAAGACCAAACTTAGCTCCTGAAATAAGCACCTTCCTACTCATGAAGCGATTTTGTGCTGATGCAATCATACGGCATCAGTAGTTTCTAAGGAAGAATAGTACGAAATAATTCCCCACATTTCTAAAAGAGAGCCAGTTCAGGGAGGGAATATACACAGTGATCTTCCAAATCATTAATATTTAAGAACATCAGTGTTTTGTGGCAAATGTGGCTTTCAATGCTTTTGTTTACATAGATTTGTGAGACTATTTTTCATGAGACCAAGAAAAAAATCTATATAAACATATAGAATTGATACCATGGAAACATTCTTGCTTGAAGGGTTTTATACTTAGCTGTCTTAATGTGTTTCCATTGTGGTTGACATTTGCTGAGGACAAATGGAAACATCTTGTTGTAACGTGAAACTTTCTGGGATCCTCCCAGGCTGCACAACCTCTCTTCTTCCTTTAAACTCTATAGACATCTCTTTCTCTTTTACAATGTACCACTTTCTACCTTGTATTATAGTTACACCTCTTTACTCCTAAAGAATGGAATTCTTCACTAACCTCTATATTTTTTCATCACTTCCACTGCTTTTATAATTTTAGGTGCATGGATGATATTCAATAAATATTTGTGGAATATAGAAACAACAACATTTGTATATACAGTTTCTTTTTACTCTTTCAGGATCGAAATTTCTAGAGGAACAAACTGTGGTAATTTTTTTTCATTAAGCTTTCTTTTTACTTCCAGAAAGACATACTTATGTGGAATCCTGTAGAGCATAGATTTCCAGATTCCTAGGAAGCTGAAATGTCTGTCTTACTCTCTATTTGCTTTAATAAATCCCATAGGCTATGTAATGTTAATTTATAAACAAATGGTAGAAAGACAACCAGAAGGTATAAATCCTCTTCCTATCCTGGAGTATGATACAAAGCAAGATGATTATAATGTATTAGATGTAGAAGAGTGGAATTTAGATACCTTATATTACAGTCAGGCAGAATGAATAGGTCTAGGGAATTAGAAATTTTAGGGTTTAGTCAGGAATGGAAGGTTGGTAGTTTTATTTAGCAGGGAAGATGAATAAGGAATAATAGTACAGGACAGTTTGAAAAGGAATATGCAGACTGATGTAAGTGCTGTACTATTTGAATCAAGTTTTGGCCTTTGCTTGGTAGGCAACAGGGAACTCTTGATGGCTTCTGTGCAGGTCAGCGACATGATCAAAGCTATGCTTTAGAAAGAATAATCAGGAAGTATATGCTTGATGAGTTGGCTAGACACAAATGAGAAAAACCTTTTCAGGAACTTTTTGTGGTATACTAGGTAGGTTTTTTTTTTTCCTTTTCCTATGGGAAAATACATAAACTGAAAATTTATTGTTTTTTTTTATTTTTTTTAACGTTTACTTATTTTGGAGACAGAGAGAGACAGAGCATGAATGGGGGAGGGTCAGAGAGAGAGGGAGACACAGAATCCAAAACAGGCTGCAGGCTCTGAGCAGTCAGCACAGAGCCTGACGTGGGGCTCGAACTCACGGACCACGAGATCATGACCTGAGCTGAAGTCGGACGCTTAACCAACTGAGCCACCCAGGCGCCCCAAAAATTTGTTGTTTCTTGACACCGAAGATAAAAAAGATCATCATATAATGAATGAGTCAGCTATGTGTCATTTTTCTCTGTCTGTCTATTCATGCATATATATATATATATATATATATATATATATGTCTGTCTATTCATGCATATATATATATATATTTTTTTTTTTGTCAGAAATATTGCTATTTAGATTTATATACTAAATGTGACATTGTGTCAGAGTTAGATCCTAAGTATAAATATCAGAATGTTTTTGTCTTATTAGATTCTATGACTCAGGGCCGTGGCCACAAACTCAATTCTAAATTTCATCTGATTTTTCTTAGGAACTTCCATTATAAAGGTACTAATGGCAACTGATCTAGAATAAATTTTAATTTAACCTCATGTGTCAAATGTGGTGTTAACTCTCAGAATAGCAAGTTTTCACATGCTTTTTGAAGAATCTACCATTTCAAGAGAAAGCAGGCAGCAGGAAAGGTTAATTAACAATTCAAGTTAACTCTACCATGTACAGGACAATAATATTCCCTCTGGAAGGATCATCATATTACAGACAGTTGATTTTAGTTATTTTACATCACAAAGAACACACCCAGGTACACAGAAATGTTTCTTAAACTTTTTTTGAATCACTAGTGCATTCTGAGCCCTTGTTGGATATAAAGTACAATAGAAATGTTGCCAAGAGACAAGGGGCAAGAGGAATATACCAAGAGACACAGATTTCTGGTTAAGTTAGTAGTTCTTTGTTTCTTTTTCTTTTTCCTTTTCCTTTTCTTTTTTTCTTTTCTTAATCTCATCAGTGCACAAATCAACCACTATTAACCTAGTTCTCTGCTTTTTATTATTTTGGTGGGAGAGTCAGGCCATGTGAATTGTCCTTGGCGCTCTGACCCTGACTTTTAAAACTTTTTACTATTATTAATTGTCATAAAACATATATAACACATTAATCATTTAAAGTATATGGTTCTAGTATATGGTTCTAGCCTGGGTGGCTCCATCAGTTGAGTGTCCGGTTTCGGCTCAGGTCATGATCTTGCGGTCTGTGAGTTCGAGCCCCACGTTGGGCTCTGTGCTGACAGCTCAGAGCCTGGAACCTGCTTCGGATTCTGTGTCTCCCTCTCTCTCTCTGCCCCTCCCCCACTCATGCTCTGTCTCTCTCTCTCAAAAATAAATAAACTTAAAAAAAAATTAAAGTATATGTTTCTATGGCATTAAGTACATTCACATTGTTGTGCAACCACCACTACCAATCCCCTCCAGAGTTTTTTCATCTTCCCTACCTGAAACTCTATCCCATTAAACACTAACTCCCCATTCCCTCTTTCCCTCAGCTCCTGACAACCACCATCTACTTTCTGCCTGTATGAGTTTGACTATTCTAGGTACTTCACATGAGTGGAGTCAGACAGTATTTGTCTTTTTATGACTGGTTATTTCACTTAGTATGATGTCTTCAAGGTTTATCCCTATTGTAGCATGTATCAGAATTTCCTTCCTTTTCAAGGCTGAATAATATTCCACTGCATGTATATGCCACATTTTGTTTATCTACTTGGGTGGCTTCCATGTTTTAGCTATTGTGAGTAACACTACAATGACTCATTGGTCAGCATCTGTGGAATCTGTGTTTTCAATTATTTTGAGTACACACTCAGAAGTAAATTTGCTGGGTGATAGGGAAATACTATGTTTCATTTTCTGAGGAACTACCATACTGTTTTCCACAGAGGTTGTATATATTTACATTCTCACCAGCAATGTTTGAGGGTTCCAATTTCTCGACATTCTCGTCAACACTTATTCTTTGATTTTGTCTGTTTGTTTGTTTTTATATTAGCCATCCTAATGGGTATGAAGTGGTATCTCATTGCGGTTTTGATTTGCATTTCCCTAATGATTAGTGATGTTGAGTATCTTTTTATGTACTTATTGGCCACTGGAGAAATGTCTGTTCAAGCCATAAGAAGAAGAAAAAAACGAAAAACAAAACTAGTCTAGTACCTGGAAAAACTCTCATCTATTACCCCAGAAGTTACCTTCTCATTTTCAATCAGCATGTGGAATAGGATCAATAACTGGAATTTTGCTCTGTGAGCACAAAATCAGATCAAATAGAACTGAATACACTCATAGGCTATTCTATTCAGACTATGGAGAAACTTGACGATTTACCCTTATCCTATGACAGACAATTGACAAATAGCTTCACTTGCTCTCATTCAGTTCATTCTTTCAAATGAGAATATTGCCTTATACTCCTTGGGACACATTATGTAAGCTATGCTGTAATCTGAAGGGAGTTCAATATAACATTTCAATAGGCCATTATTTTTACTATATGCATAAATAATAAGAGTTGCATTCTTTTTATGGGTATATTACAAAATTATCAGTTTCATCAAGAATAATAATAATAATAATAATAATAATAATAAAGTACAGGAATGTGCCAGGTGCTCTTTTATTTTATGCAATGAACTCATTTAACCTTTGTAACTCTATGTCCCCATTTTCATGTGTGAAATTGATTCACAGGGAGATGAATAAATTGACCAATGTTGTGCAGTTTGATATGTAAATTCTACTAAGTCATGCTCTAGAGACCACATTCTTAAATTGTTTTTTCCATACTACCTTTCAAGATGTTAGCTAGGAAATTAGGATGCATATTTTCCAATGTTCCTTTATCTCCCCTCCCTTCTCTTCTCTTCCCTTTCCCCTCCTCCCCTCTCCTCCTCTTCCCTCTCTTCCTTTCCCTTCCCTCCCTCTTCTTTTTTCATTTTCTCTCTTTCTCTCTCTTTCTCTCTTCCCCTCTATCTCCTTTTCTTTCATATCCAGATATGTGCAGTAACTTTCCTTAGATCATGTAGCTAATGATATATTTTCACAATTTCTTTTTTCTTCTTCTTTATATCACATAAACCACTGGAAATTGATTTAGAAAAACTGGTTCATACCCTGGTTCTGTCATTTCTTGGTCTTATTTTTTAGGTAAGTCGTGGCCCACTGTTTCCTCATATAGACATTAAACAAATTAATTCTGTATCACAGGATTATCATGAAGCAAAATAAACTTCATATAGCATCATTTTGAAGCCAGTGAATTTTGTGAGGGCAAAACATCCACTGGGTCTAAGAGTATAATTATAATTAAAAGTCCTTTGAAATATTGCTCACTTTGTATTCTTTCAACCCTATCGCATTTCTTGGAAGAAAATTACTATGTTCCCTTCAGGGCAGAAGAGTATTAAAAGACCAACTTTTTGGCCCTAGTAGTGGCATGTGTTGGCCCTGATGGTACTTGCAATGTGTCCAACGGATCTCATTTGTTTGAGAGCTGCTTTCCTCAGCAAAGGAAGTTCCCAGGCAGGAACAACTATTCTGTCTCCAGTATTGATGTCAGCCGGAGGCCAATTCCCAAATGATACTTCACTGGTTTCATTTACTGGAAAACTGGCTTTCCTTTGGATTATCTTCTGCCTTGATTTTTTTTTTATTAATTTTTTTTCAACTTTTTAAAATTTATTTTTTTAGAGAAACAGACAGAGAGTGAGTGGGAAATGGTCAGAGAGATAGGGAGACACAGAATCCAAAGAAGGTTCCAGGCTCTGAGCTGTCAGCCCAGAGCCTGACACGGGGCTTGAACTCACAAGCTGCGAGATCATGACCTGAGCTGATACTTAACTGACTGAGCCACCCAGGCACGCCTGCCTAGATTTTTAATAGCTGGCCACATCAGCCCAATATTTTAAATATTTCTCTTAGGCACAACTCTTTTGGGTTTCTTGGTGAACCCTCAACCATACTTGGTCATTTACTATTGGACTGTCAAAAGTCCAAACAACCTCTAGATTTTTAGGTGAAGTACCTTTTACATTCCAATCTTTGATCACTCCTGTTGGTTTAGCTATTAACCAAAGTCAATTAGAATCTACTAGTGAAGTTTGAGCTAACAGGGTAAAACAGCATCTGATTTCATTATTAATAAAAAATTTTTAAACTTCCACAGAATTTAGCACATGTAACACTTATTTTTTAAAAATGAATTACAAATATGACTTCCAATTAAAGAAAGTCAGAGTATAAATAAATGACAGGTGTTTTGTAAATGGCAAAATATAGTGCCACTATTAAAAATTATGAAGAGGGGCGCCTGGGTGGCGCAGTCGGTTAAGCGTCCGACTTCAGCCAGGTCACGATCTCGCGGTCCGTGAGTTCGAGCCCCGCGTCAGGCTCTGGACTGATGGCTCGGAGCCTGGAGCCTGTTTCCGATTCTGTGTCTCCCTCTCTCTCTGCCCCTCCCCCGTTCATGCTCTGTCTCTCTCTGTCCCAAAAATAAATAAACGTTGAAAAAAAAAATTAAAAAAAAAATTATGAAGAGTTCTGGGGAAAAAAAAACTATTAATGAGTTGATTAAAAGAGCTAAAATCTGTCAAAATTTGAATAAAATTTGAGTAAGCAAAAACTTGCATTTATGCACAAACCCATGTTAAATATAATAAGAAATTTATTTAAAAATGCAAGGGAAAAATAGAAAAACATCATTAGAAAAATAGTCACTTATCAGCTAATTCATGTCCTCCCTCTACTCCCATCTCTCTCATTTTCTCCTTTCTTCTGCCTGTCTGTCTCCCTCCCTCCTCTCTCTCTCTGCCTCTGTCTTTTTCAACAGATCAAGTTAAATATATTTTATCTGGTCCTGGATTTGGGGTAATTGGAATGATGGAAGGGTGAGGAGCTGGAAAATGGCTGGTGGCATCTGCAGAATAACGAGACTGGGTCCAGTGATCAAGACCAACAAGTGACACACCTCCCACAGAGGTGATTTGATTCTACAGACAATAGGTCTACAGCATAGAGGGCAAATACATGCTAGAAAGAGAGACACTTACATTTTTTATCAGACAGTGATTCTAGATTTCTGGAATAACCTTCCTGACTAAAACTACTAAAATATTGGATAAAATATGTACTTGAAACATCCATCCATCCATATGATTCATTTTAGGGTGGCATGAAAGTAGAAGTAGGAGAAACAACATAAAAATAAACCAACCAAGAACTCTGGGAAATATATGGATGCCCTGTCAGCCCTCACTGAGGGTGTCTGCCAAACATTGGGTGGGAGAGGGTGGGGGGCATTTGAATGAGTATACTTGGTATAGGGGCAGGTGATGGAACAACCATGGTGACCCTTCACATAAAACCAGGATCCCAGAGGGTGAATGCAAGTATGATGTTTTAACATAGATAAGAACAGAAACTTCCCACTCTAAGCCTGGTACTGGATGGAGGGGAGGAAAAACATTATTCTCACTGAGAAATCTTTTTATTTCATTCATAAGTTGTTTTTATTTTTTTAATTTTTTTTCAATATATGAAGTTTATTGTCAAATTGGTTTCCATACAACACCCAGTGCTCATCCCAAAAGGTGCCCCCCTCAATACCCATCATCCACCCTCTCCTCCCTCCCACACCCCATCAACCCTCAGTTTGTTCTCAGTTTTTAAGAGTCTCTTATGCTTTGGCTCTCTCCCACTCTAACCTCTTATTTTTTTTCCTTCCCCTCCCCCATGGGTTTCTGTTAAGTTTCTCAGGATCCACAGAAGAGTGCAAACATATGGTATCTGTCTTTCTCTGTATGACTTATTTCATATAGCATAACACTCTCCGGTTCCATCCACGTTGCTACAAAAGGCCATATTTCATTCTTTCTCATTGCCCTGTAGTACTCCATTGTGTATTTAAGCCACAATTTCTTTATCCATTCATCAGTTGATGGACATTTAGGCTCTTTCATAATGTGGCTATTGTTGAGAGTGCTGCTATAAATATTGGGGTACAAGTGTCCCTATGCATCAGTACTTCTGTATCCTTTGGGTAAATTCCTAGCAGTGCTATTGCTAGGTCATAGGGTAGGTCTGTTTTTAATTTTTTGAGGCACCTCCACACTGTTTCCCAGAGTGGCTGCACCAATTTGCATTCCCACCAACAGTGCAAGAGAGTTCCCGTTTCTCCACATCCTCACTAGCATCTATAGTCTCCTGATTTGTTCATTTTGGCCACTCTGACTGGTGTGAGGTGATATCTGAGTGTGGTTTTGATTTGTATTTGCCTGATGAGGAGTGATGTTGAGCATCTTTTCATGTGCCTGTTGGCCATCTGGATGTCTTCTTTAGAGAAGTGTCTATTCATGTTTTCTGCCCATTTCTTCACTGGGTTATTTGTTTTTCGGGTGTGGAGATTGGTGAGCTCTTTATAGGTTTTGGATACTAGCCCTTTGTCCGATATGTCATTTGCAAATATCTTTTCCCATTCTGTTGGTTGCCTTTTAGTTTTGTTGGTTGTTTCCTTTGCTGTGCAGAAGCTTTTTATCTTTGTAAGGTCCCAGTAGTTCATTTTTGCTTTTAATTCCCTTTCCCTTGGGGATGTGTCAAGTAAGAAATTGCTACGGCTGAGGTCAGAGAGGTCTTTTCCTGCTTTCTCCTCTAGGGTTTTGATGGTTTCCGGTCTCACATTCAGGTCCTTTATCCATTTTGAGTTTATTTTTGTGAATGGTGTGAGAAAGTGGTCTAGTTTCAACCTTCTGCATATTGCTGTCCAGTTCTCCCAGCACCATTTGTTAAAGAGACTGTCTTTTTTCCCTTGGATGTTCTTTCCTGCTTTGTCAAAGATTAGTTGGCCATACGTTTGTGGGTCTAGTTCTGGGGTTTCTGTTCTCCTCCATTGGTCTATGTGTCTGTTTTTGTGCCAATACCATACTGTCTGGATGATTACAGCTTTGTAGTAGAGGCTAAAGTCTGGGATTGTGATACCTCCTGCTTTGGTCTTCTTATTCAAAATTACTTTGGCTATTCAGGGCCTTTTGTGGTTCCATATGAATTTTAGGATTGCTTGTTCTAGTTTCGAGAAGAATGCTGGTGCAATTTTGATTGGGACTGCATTGAATGTGTAGATAGATTTGGGTAGTATTGACATTTTGACAATATTTATTCTTCCAATCCATGAGCACGGAATGTTTTTCCATTTCTTTATATCTTCTTCAATTTCCTTCATAAGCTTTCTATAGCTTTCAGCATACAGATCTTTTACATCTTTGGTTAGATTTATACCTAGGTATTTTATGCTTCTTGGTGCAATTGTGAATGGGATCAGTTTCTTTATTTGTCCTTCTGTTGCTTCATTATTAGTGTATAAGAATGCAACTGATTTCTGTACATTGATTTTGTATCCTGCTACTTTGCAAAATTCATGTATCAGTTCTAGCAGACTTTTGGTGGAGTCTACCAGATTTTCCATGTATAATATCATGTCATCTGCCAAAAGTGAAAGCTTAACTTCATCTTTGCCAATTTTGATGCCTGTGATTTCCCTTTGTTGTCTGATTGCTGATGCTAGAACTTCCAACCCTATGTTAAACAACAGCGGTGAGAGTGGACATCCCTGTTGTGTTCCTGATCTCAGGGAAAAAGCTCTCAGTTTTTCCCCATTGATGATGATGTTATCTGTGGGCTTTTCATAAATGGCTTTTATGATCTTTAAATATGTTCCTTCTATCCTGACTTTCTTGAGGGTTTTTATTAATAAACGTTGCTGAATTTTGTCAAATGCCTTTTCTGCATCGATTGACAGGATCATATGGTTTTCTTTTCTTTTATTAATGTGATGTATCACGTTGATTGATTTCCAAAAGTTGAACCAGCCCTGCATCCCAGGAATGAATCCCACTTGATCATGGTGAATATTTCTTTTTATATGCTGTTGAATTCGATTTGCTAGTATCTTATTGAGAATTTTTGCATCCATATTTATCAGGGGTATTGGCCTGTAGTTCTCTTTTTTTACTGGGTCTCTGTCTGGTTTAGGAATCAAAGTAATACTGGCTTCATAAAATGAGTCTGGAAGTTTTCCTTCCCTTTCTATTTTTTGTAATAGCTTGAGAAGGATAGGTATTATATCTGCTTTAAATGTCTGGTAGGACTCCCCTGGGAAGCCATCTGGTCCTGGACTCTTATTTGTTGGGAGATTTTTGATAACTGATTCAATTCTTCTCTGATTATGGGTCTGTTCAAGCTTTCTATTTCATCCTGATTGAGTTTTGGAAGCGTGTGGGTGTTTAGGAATTTGTCCATTTCTTCCAGGTTGTCCAGTTAGTTGGCATATAATTTTTCATAGTATTCCCTGATAATTGCTTGTATCTCTGAGGGATTGGTTGTAATAAATCCATTTCATTCATGATTTTATCTATTTGGGTCATCTCCCTTTTCTTTTTGAGAAGCCTGGCTAGAGGGTTATAAATTTGTTTATTTTTTCAAAAAACCAACTCTTGGTTTCATTGATCTACTCTACAGCTTTTTTAGATTCTATACTGTTTATTTCTGCTCTGATCTTTATTATTTCTCTTCTTCTGCTGGGTTTAGGCTGTCTTTGCTGTTCTACTTCTATTTCCTTTAGGTGTGCTGTTAGATTTTGTATTTGGGATTTCTCTTGTTTCTTGAGATAGGCCTGGAATGCATTGTATTTTCCTCTCAGGACTGCCTTCGCTGCATCCCAAAGCGTTTGGATTGTTGTATTTTCATTTTCGTTTGTTTCCATATATTTTGTAATTTCTTCTCTAATTGCCTGGTTGACCCACTCATTCTTGAGTAGGGTGTTCTTTAACCTCCATGCTTTTGGAGGTTTTCCAGACTTTTTCCTGTGGTTGATTTCAAGCTTCATAGCATTGTGGTCTGAAAGTATGCATGGTATGATTTCAATTCTTGTATACTTATGATGGACTGTTTTGTGACCCAGTACGTGATCTATCTTGGAGAATGTTCCATGTGCACTCGAGAAGAAAGTATATTCTGTTGCTTTGGGATGCAGAGTTCTAAATATATCTGTCAAGTCCATCTGATCCAATGTATCATTCAGGGCCCTTGTTTCTTTATTGACCGTGTGTCTAGATGATCTATCCATTTCTGTAAGTGGGGTGTTAAAGTCTCCTGCAATTACCACATTCTTATCAGTAAGGTTGCTTATCTTAGTAGTTGTTTTATATATTTGGGGGCCCCTGTATTTGGCACATAGACATTTATAATTGTTAGCTCTTCCTGATGGATAGACCCTGTGATTATTATATAATTCCCTTCTTCATCTCTTGTTACAGCCTTTATTTTAAAGTCTAGTTTGTCTGATATAGGTATGGTTACTTCAGCTTTCTTTTGACTTCCAGTGGCATGATAAATAGTTCTCCATGCCCCCACTCTCAATCTGAAGGTGTCCTCAGGTCTAAAATTAGGCTCTTGTAGACAGCAAATAGATAGGTCTTGGTTTTTTATCCATTCTGATACCCTATGTCTTTTGGTTGGCGCATTTAGTCCATTTACATTCAGTGTTATTATAGAAAGATATGGGTTTAGAGCATCGTGATGTCCATAGGTTTCATGCTTGTAGCGATGTCTCTGGTACTTTGTCTCACAGGATCCCCCTTAGGATCTCTTGTAGAGCTGCTTTAGTGGTGATGAATTCCTTCAGTTTTTGTTTGTTTGGAAAGACCTTTATGTCTCCTTCTATTCTAAATGACAGACTTGCTGGATAAAGGATTCTCGGCTGCATATGTTTCCTGTTCATCACATTGAAGATATCCTGCCATTCCTTTCTGGCCTGCTAAGTTTCAGTAGAGAGATCAGTCACGAGTCTTATAGGTCTCCCTTTATATGTTAGGGCATGTTTATCCCTCGCTGCTTTCAGAATTTTCTCTTTATCCTTCTATTTTGCCAGTTTCACTATGATACGTCATGCAGAAGGTCGATTCAAGTTACGTCTGAAGGGAGTTCTCTGTGCCTCTTGGATTTCAATGCCTTTTTCCTTCCCCAGATCAGGGAAGTTCTCAGCTATTATTTTTTCAAGTACCCCTTCAGCACCTTTCCCTCACTCTTCCTCCTCTGGAATACCAATTATGCATAGATTATTTCTCTTTAGTGCATCACTTAGTTCTCTAATTTTCCCCTCATACTCCTGGATTTTTTTATCTCTCTTTTTCTCAGCTTCCTCTTTTTCCATAATTTTATCTTCCAGTTCACCTATTCTCTCCTCTGCCTCTTCAATCCGAGCTGTAGTTGTCTCCATTTTATTTTGTAGCTCATTAATAGCATCTTTTAGCTCCTCCTGACTGTTCCTTAGTCCCTTCATCTCTGTAGAAATAGATTCTCTGCTGTCCTTTATACTGTTTTCAAGCCCAGTGATTAATTTTTGACTATTATTCTAAATTCACTTTCTGTTATATTGTTTAAATCATTTTTGATCAGTTCGTTAACTGCCATTATTTCCTGGATGTTTTTTTGAGGGGAATTCTTCAGTTTCGTCATTTTGTATAGTCCCTGGAGTGGTGCGGAACTGCAGGGCACTTCCCCTGTGCTGTATTGAATAACTTGTGTTGGTGGGCAGGGCTGCAGTCAGACCTGATGTCTGCCCCCAGCCCACCACTGGGCCACAGTCAGACTGGTGTGTGCCTTCTCTTTCCCTCTCCTAGGGGCGGGATTCACTGTGGGGTGGTGTGGCCCGTCTAGGCTACTTGCACACTGCCAGGCGTGTGGTGCTGGGGATCTGGTGTATTAGCTGGGGTGGATGGGCAAGGTGTACAGGGGTGGGACGGGCAGGTTTAGCTTGCTTTTCCTTCGGAGGTCCGCTTCAAGAGGGGCCCTGCGGCACCAGGAGGGAGTCAGAGCCGCTGGAGGGATGGATCCGCAGAAGCACAGTGTTGGGTGTTTGTGCGGTGCAAGCAAATTCCCTGACAGGAACTGGTTCCCTTTGGGATTTTGGCTGGGGGAGATGGCGCTGGCAAGCGCCTTTGTTCCCCGCCAAGCTGCGCTCTGTCGTCCAGGGCTCAACAGCTCTCCCTCCTGTTGTCCTCCAGCCTTCCCGCTCTCCGAGCAGAGCTGTTAACTTATAACCTTCCAGATGTTAAGTCCTGCTTGCTGTTGGAACACACTCCGTCCAGCCTCTCCGCTTTTGCAAGCCAGACTCGGGGCCTCTGCTTGGCAGGCGGGCTGCCCCCTGTCCCGGCTCCCTCCCGCCATTCCGTGTAGCACGCACCGCCTCTCTGCCCTTCCTACCCTCTTCCGTGGGCCTCCTGTCTGCACTTGGCTCCAGAGAATCTGTTCTGCTAGTCTTCTGGTGGTTTTCTGGGTTATTTAGGCAGGTGTAGGTGGAATCTAAGTGATCAGCAGGACGTGGTGAGCCCAGTGTCCTCCTACGCCGCCATCTTCCTCCTGGTATCCATTTCCCAACAACAGTCTTCCATCTGATGCAGGCTAGAAGAAGGGAACAGCAGCCACTTCCAAAGTGCATCTACATCCATCTCCCTTTCACCTTAGGACCCTAGTAGGAAGGTGCAGCTTGAATAACCAAGTCAAGGAAACAGTCAGATGTATCTGCACCTGTCCGAATCAGGGGAGTAGTGGGGCTGTGCACATCACGCTCTTTCAGTTACTCAGGTTGATAAAGACTCCTCCTTGACTCATGCATCCTCGCTCCTCTTTCCACTCAGCTCCTGAACCTCATAAGTTGTTTTTAAATTTGAGTTTCATCTATGCAAAGCAAACGCATTTTAGGGGTTAAGAAATATGAACCTTGCATATGTATATACCCATGTAACCAGCAGAGAGATAAAGACAGCACTCAAAATTACCTCATGCTCCATCTCAGGGAATACACCCCTATCCCTGGGGTGATCATTATTCTGGCCTCTAGCATCATAGATTAACTTTGCCTATTCGTAAACACTATATAAATGGAGTCATGCACTATATTTTATTTGTGCCTAGCCTTTTTCTCTCCATATTATATTTTTCTCTTTGTGTTATTTTTCTTCCTTTTCTGCCATTTTTTTACTGATGAAGTGTTTTTCTTTATTTATCTCCTGTATTAGCTTTTTCATTGTACATTTTATTATTATTTATTATTATTTTATTATTATTTTGATGGTTAACTTAGAAATAATAGAATGGCATCTCTAATTTATCAACTACAAAATTATCTTAAAAAAGAAAGCACGAAGCATAAAATGCTTCAGAGAGTTTGATTATTAGATTTGGCATTAGTAACTTTCGAGTTGATAGTTCAACCAAGTATGGTCAGAGTTAAAATGCCCCTCAAAAGGAAGTTTTTATTCATCAATTCCCCAGCACCTAGCACAGTACCCGGTATAAAAGAAATGATCAGTAATTATTTGTAGACTTTTGAGTTGAAATGAAACAAAGCAGATCAAGGAAGGAGTCTTAGAAGTTTTCGGAAAACAAGCAAATAACAATTCCTAATAAACCTGGATAGAACAGAATCACAGAGGTTAAAAGGTGATAAAATTGATTACATGTGCAGAGATGAGAATGAATTTATGTCCCCTAACTAGTTTCCTTGCATCTGATATAGTTCCTCTTAAATCTCATTCTAAGGTGGCCAGAACAATCCAACATGCAATTTTTATCATTTCACTCCCTGACCCATTACCTATAAACTTTTATCATTCAGACCCCTGTACCACCATCCAACCTCATCTTTTACTACTTTTTGCCTCACACTTTACATTCCAGCAATATCCAATGCTTGAGATTCCCATACTCATGTCTATGCTTTGTTTTTGTTTTTTGCTTTTTTGTATGATGGTCACTCTTTTCAAGATGCCTTACTTGCTCCCAGTTTTTCACTATCACTAAGAAATTCCTATTCAGATCATGTATCACCTCTTCTGAATCTTTCTTTCTTTCGATTGCCATACCGGATTAGGTGTTTCTGTTAATTGCACGTGGTTCTTTTGGTGTTTTACACAAGAGCACTTCTCAATAAGACTTTCACATGCCAATCTCTGGCTTAGTTCCTAGATCCAAGGGCACCCAGACTAGGACAGCTGATAGGAGTCCTCCTAGGAAACAATGTTGAAAATGAGATTTAGAGATCCTGAATGTTAGTTGCAGCCTCAGGAGTAACTATAGAAGTGAGTGCTGTCATCTGTTCCCCTCTCCTTTCTCTGTTTCCCCAGGTAATAATACCAACTGCATCATGGGGAACCTATTTCCAGATGTTATATACTTCCCCAGAGTTATGACCCCTTCTTGGGGAAAATTTAGCCAACAACGGGATGGGGAGTGACAAAAGCCTGGCCTCCTTGCCTCAATTTGGGACAAATCTGAAGTGATATTTTAGTTCCAAGCTCCATGTAGTTCGTCTTGAAACTTATCACAAATCTGATGTCTTGTTCTGCTTCCTTTCTTTTATTGTCATTCCCTAGGTTCCTTCCAAATAAACTTCCTGTATGCAACTCTCTTCCTTGGAGTCTGTAGGAATTCTGACTGACTTCAAGACTCAAAAGGTAAGTATCTAAATAATCATGCCAATACTGGCTCCCTCTAGGTTTTTCTCCTGCTTAGCAGTGGTGGGGGATGGCCTTGGGGGTGGGTGGCGGGTGGACTGAGTGGAGACAGTAATATAAGATCACAAAGAAGATAGCTTCCCTAATCTCGGGAATGAAAATTTTAGTTTCCTGGTACAAGTCTGTCAAATTTTCTTATATGATCCTCTGTGATATTTGAGCAATATAAGCAATGTTAAAGCCAACTGTGATAGATTTCTCAAAATATTTGGAGACTTTGAAGGGCATGGTGCAATCTTTGTTGGCAGGAGGGGCAACAATCGCAGAGTTAAGACCAGATTTTCACAGTTTATAGATACAAAAGAAAAAAGCTAAGGTTATTCGCCTTCATCTCCTGATTCTGTTCTCTGCCTTTGAAACTTTCCTTCATTCATATCCCAGGACATGCTCCCCTGAGAAACTACCAGTCATGCCATCATTCTCAGAAAGCTTGTCCCATTAGAGTTTAGTATCACAGGACTTCACCTATATTCCTGGGCATAGGCAGTGAGTCTGTTCCAACTTCCCACTTACTGCAATGAGAACTGGACAAACTGCCAATTCTCTTGATTATTCATATTGCTTTATTGATTAGTTATTTCCACAGAACACTTATCTAGCATTCCTGGCAAGACTCGTTTGAGTAAAACCATAAATTGAACAAGAGTGGATTTAAAGTTTGGCTCCATCCCAGATTGCTAGGGGGATAGGCAAAACAGTCATAGATGCTTGTTTGTCTCATTTTCAGTTTTGCGGAGACTGCATGGTATAGTGAAAAGAAAACGATGCGTCAGATGCTCATTCTGGTCCTAAGGTGGTATCTTATGTTCTCTGTATAACCTTGGGCACTTACTCTTTCAGTGCCTTAGTTTCTCCTTTTGTAAAATGGGAGTAATAATGCCTACCATGCCTAATTTACCAAAAATATTAAACTAGGCAAGTGGAACTATTTTATAGATGATAAATTTCTATCTAAAAATAAAATGTGATTATTATAATTTTTTTCTAGGTGGAAAAAAAAGCGTGACTTTGCTTATTGAGGAGCATTTCCTATTTTGATATGCTTTGTTTCCAATGTTCCAAATGTTTGTTATGACCATTTGTGAGTTTCCAATACTATTACATTGATGTTTAAATGACAACAATAAATGGGTCTGGGTAAGTTCTCGAAATGTCAGTTGCCAAATTTCTAGAAAAGTGAAATATTATATTGTGATGTATGTCCATGATTCTTTATTTTTAAGTTTATTTATTTTGAGAGAGAGTGTGAGCACACATGAGTGTGTGAATGGGGGAGGGGCAGAGAGAGATTCCCAAGCAGGCTCTGCATCTTGGGTCCCTATGCGAGGCTTGAACTCACAAATCGATGAGATTATGACCTGAATTCAACTCAAGAGTCGGTCGCTTAACTGACTAAGCCACCCAGGTGCCACTATTCATGATTCTTAAGAAACTGCAGCTTTTTTGCTTTGTTTTTATCCAAGAAACAACTTTTAATTAATAGGAAGAAGTTATCTTGTCTAAGGAAAAAGGAGACTCTGAAAATGTTATGTATTCTGAATATTGTGTAGACTTAAAAATTTCAAGCTTTTTTTGGTAGATATTGGTGTACAACTTGGAAATGAGATTAATGCAAAAGAAAGTAAAATTTTCAAATTCTAAATGGTGATCTAGACCTGATGAACTATATTTCTGCCAAGGGAGGTTTGCTGCTTATCAAGTTTCAATGAATCCTCTGACACTATATCGTTTACACCTTGAAAAATGCATGGGTAAGAGGCACCAACCCCCAAGCAGTGAAAATGCATACATAACTCTTGATTCCCCCCTAACTTTACTACTTATATAGCCTACTGGTCACCAGAAACCTTATCAACACAATTAGAACATTTTTGTATGTTTATATGTATAATACACAGTATTCTTAGAATAAGAGAAAAAAATGTTATTAAGAAAATCATAAGAAATGGGGCACCTGGGTAACTCAGTCAGTTAAGTGTCAGACTTCAGCCCAGGTCATGTTCTCAGTTTGTGAGTTCAAGCCCTGTGTTGGGCTCTCTGCTCTTAGCAAGGAGCACACTTCAGATCCTCTGTCTCCCTCTCTCTCTGACCCTCCCCCTCTTGTGCTCTCTCTCAAAAGTAAATAAACATTAAAAAAATCATAAGGAAGAGAAAATACATTTACAGTACTGTATTGTATCAAAAAATTCCATGTATAAGTGCACCTATATAATTCAAACTTACGCTATTCAAGCACCAATGGTATATTTCTAGAATTGGTATGTTTCGCTACTTCCTTTGGAAAATGCTGGCATGGTCTAAACAAAAACTTTATGAAAACATTACTTCTTTGTCAATAGGAGAAGATTCTGCAGGTAGTTTTTCTACTGCAACGATAAAAAATATTTCCCCTCCAGAAGTTATTTTCTTCATTTCTCAGTAGAAACTATGGAATCACACAGTTATTCCCTTATTTCCTTGGTGGCTTTATTTGGGACTCAGTAGTGTTTACCTTAGAGTAATTTAAAGCAATCTGAGAAAGTTTCAAAATAAATATCACTAATGCAATTATGAAAGCATTATAATTATCATATCAGTAACAGCATTTTAAACAGTGCTTCTTTTCTCAATTCATTCACCTACTGTGGTTGATCTAATTAGTAATTCATCATCACTGTTTCAACTAACACATATACTCTGCTAATTAATGTTTCCAGGAGTATATATGTTGCATATTCAAGACTTTGTCTCTCCATCTGGATGTCTCTTGGCAACTTAAACCCAAACTAACCAAACTGAATATATTATATTTTTTTCAAAAGGACATTCTTTCTTTATATTCTTTTTTTTATAACTCAGGTCCATGGTTCTTCTATCGACTAATTTTCCCCCAAATTCCAGGAGTTTTTTAAAACTTGGGATCCCTTGCCACCTACATTCTATCAAACATTATATTTTTTTTTATTACATCACACAAATATTTCTCAAAATGACATCTTTTTTTTTACCCATCCTACCATCTTTTTTCATGTGTTGTAATCTTTTATCTAACTACTCCCTCCTCACCTTAATTAGCCTTAATTTCTGCATTCTCCAGCCTCACCAGAATGACCTTTGTAAAATACAAGGGGTTTAGATTCTTATATAAAATATCTAGGGATCCCCATTGCCAAAAACAGTAGCCTCCGAAGTGGGCACATACATTCCAGGGAATGAATAAAACTATTTGGTACCAACGAGAAATGTGAATATCTACTTTTATAAATTTTTTGTATTTTTGCCTTTAAAAACTTATATTTTGTGTACATTTGTAACATAAAATCTACAAGTATATCTGCCTATATATTTTATAAGTACATATGAACATATATTGAAGGTATATGTCAAGCTTATTTATTAATAAATGTTTATCATCAAAATAATTTGCAGATCACTGACTTACAGGAGAAAAACCAAAACTCATTATTAGGGATTATCAAGCTCTGATTGATTTGGTTTCTGCCTGACTTTTCCATTTTTATCTTCTCTGCTATGGCCAGTTTCTCTGGCCACTTAGATAATTAAAATGAAGGGTACGAAAGGTTGGCTGGGAAGTAATACTGTGAAAGGAAAAGGGAAGAAGCAAAGCTAGGCATGACACAGATCTGTCAAAGTCTCTGCCAGCCACCGAGAGTGACAGCAGTCCTGTATTGGGCAGAGACAGCGAGGCCTTTCTAGCATGTCTTGGTCTTTCATTGGCTAGCAACCCCAAGGACTGGTCTGTGGGCTCTGTTAAATTTCATGTGGGTCTTTCTGTGAGCTCACTGAAACTCCTTGGACATGACACCCCAAGAGAACCAGGAAGAAGCCGCATTGCCTCTTAGGACCCTTGAGGGTCACGTGCAGGGGCTTCTGTCAGTTGCAGACAGTCCCACATCTCAGAGGAGAAGCTTCAAAGTCACATTGTGAGAAGGGTGTATGGCATGGGCGATACTGTTGAAGCCATTTTTAGAAAATACAGTCTACTATAGGTGTGATGATGATGTTAGTAGTGTTTTGAAGCTTATAAAATAACAGTAACAAAATAACACAAGACAGTTGACTATCATTCTAAGGAAGTAATTAAGTGATGAAATAAAATAAAATTCAATTTAGGAAGAGACCTGAATATAAAATGTCTGGGGATGGTGATGAAATAGAAATAATGCCTTCTTTTTTTTAACCACACAAATCTTAGCCTAAAGCTTTACAGCATCCATACCAAATGGCTATAGTGAAGGATACTGTATGACAACAAATAAAATGAAAAATATCAAAGGACTATGATGCTGTTGATAATACCCACATTGCATTACACATTGCTATGTCCATTCTCATACATTGTCTTACCTGCATGTCACCTTAAATAATGAACAATAACAAAAACAACAACAACAACAACAACAATAAATAAGGGAGGAAGAATTTTATATATTCAGCTAACATATAAGATCAGATTGCTAGTTACTAAAATAACTAGTCTTAGATAAATATAGTTTTATTTTCAATAAAATGCTTCTGAACCTACTGCTGTTGTTTCTAACACTGACCTGAATTTTATACATTTAGGTAACAAACTCAGATTGCTAGTTAGTAAAAGAACTAGTCTTAGATAAATATAGTTTTGTTTTCAAAATAAAATGTTTCTGAACCTACTACCATTGCTTCTAACACTGACCTCCCTCCCACATGACAAAATATTTTTATTATGATTTTATTTAATCTGAGTCTTGTTACCATTGGTTATAAGCATCTGCCTTTTGTGTTTCATTATGCATTCTTTAGCCTAGAGATGGTTCCTTATCCATCGCTGTGAAATTCCACAGTGCTAAACATAGCAAACTGGCACATATATTTATTAAATTGATTTCCTATGAGCTCAATTTAGAGAACCATTATCAATTGGTTTAGTTCAGAAGTTTCAGAGGTAAAATATGCTTCCTAAAACTTGAGTATTACATTTATGATAATTTATTAAGTGTCATATGTTTATTTCCTCTATAGCATAGTAGCAAGTACACAGACATGGAACCAAAATGCCTGGGTTTGTATATAGACTGCTGCTTACTAGTTGTGAGATGCTGAGACAGTTTCTACACATTTTTGTGTCAGTTTTATCATTTGTAAAGGGGTGGTGGTGATAAGAATAGAAGTTCTTCATATATTTATGAAGGGTGAATAACTTAATATCTATAGAGCTATTAGAACATCATGTGGCATATGGCTAACACTATGTATTTCTGTTATGATTATTGATTTCTTTTGGCATCTTTAGAGAAGACATGATGCTTCCTGTGCAGATTTTACTGATATATTTTTCCCGGCAATAATGCTGCTTATATACTTGTAGTATATTTTCTAAAACTAAGCCTAACTCCCAGGCCTCCTTTTTTCTTTTTTCCTTTTTTTAATTTAAATTTTAGTTAGTTAATATACAGTGCAATATTGGTTTCAGGGGAATTCAGTGATTTATCACTTACATACAGCAACCAGTGCTCATCACAAGTGCCCTCCTTTGTACCCATCACCCATCTGGCTGATCTCTCACTCACCTCCCTCCATCGTGAAGAGCTTCTTGTGGTTTGTTTCCTGCTGTTCCCCTCCCCCGCTTCCCATATATTCTCTGTTTTGTTTCTTAAATTCCACATTTGAGTGAAAGCATATGGTATTGTCTTTCTATGAATGACTTATTTCGCTTAGCATAATATATTCTAGTTCCATCCATGCCATTGAAAATGGCAAGATTTCATTCTTCTTAATGGCTGAGTAGTATTCCAGTGTGTGTGTGCGTGTGTGTGTACACACGCACACACGCACACACACACACACAAACACACACCCCATATCATCTTTATCCATTCATCAGTCAATGGACATTTGGGCTCTCTCCATAGTTGGGCTATTGTTGATAATGCTGCTGTAAACATTGGAATGCTCAAAAAACTAAAACTAGAACTACCCTATGATCTGGCAATTACACTATTAAATATTTACCTAAAGGATACAAAAATACAGGCCTCCCTTTTCTTGACCAATATCTACTCTGTGGCTTCACATTGTATGGCCTGGAATATGCATACAAATCTCGACCAAATGCTGTTGGTTGATGGGGAAAGATTTGTTTTGAGATGCTGGATCTCAACTATTTTGTAGTGAGAGGACATGCTGTTCTCTTCATGGTGGAGAATAGTAATCTGCATGGGACAAATAATTACCTACATTTCCCACCTTTTGCTGTTTTTGATTGCTTTCCCTTTTGTAGGAAGAGAAATTTTGCAAACTACTCTTGCAATGACAAGGCTTGCTTTCCCTTGTTTAATGGAGTGTTAAACACAGTCTGAGTTGGAAGCTTTGGGAAAAGAAATAATTCTCCGTATAAACTAAAAAATGGGAGACCCACTCACTTTTTTGGGGAGGGAAATGATTAACTCATTCATTCAATCTTTTAATGAGCATGTTTTTCAGGGTCTGCTCTGGGCCTCTCTTGGGTATAGGAGTTGAGATGAATAGGAATTATGAAAACCTTCTTCCTGAATAATTTATTTTGATGAAGTAGGTTTTTTTTTTAATGCAAGCATGTACCTTGCCAGATGCATACAAATATATGACTTCTAGGGTCGGTCAGACAAAAAAAAAAAAACTCTGAGATTTCACTGTGGTGTAAAAACGAACTAGGGAGTTATGATGGGGCAAGTATGTGCTCAAGGGTCAATTACCCCATATTTACATGGGGCTGCCCACTTTGCCCACTGTGACCAAACAGAAATTTGTGAGTGTCTTAGGACTAACGAGCAAACCTAAAGATATAGTTGAGTCCAACTTGAAGTACTTTACTTAAAAAAAACCAGTCCCCTCTCTTTTTCATGCTAAGACCCTCCCCTTCATCCTACCCTCTTCTTCTTTTTCACTTTCCTTGCTCATGGACATATACTATGGGATTTGCACAGCTCCTGGGTGGCAGGCCTGTCAGACTGTCACTAGGGTCCCAACCTATGTGGAACGAGACATCATCACTGAACCAGGAACATGGCAGAAGAAAATATTGGATTTACCAAGAAGGATAAAATATAGTCAAAAGGAACACCGAACACCAGGGATGGGAATGAGGGTGAGGCTCCCAAGAGGCAACGTCTAAAAACAAGAGTATTAAACTGTTTTCTAAAGACAGTAGGTCCAGGCAAATGCAAGGATTTTGATTTTCTGTGTGAAAGAAAACTTAGGACAGAGCTGGACTATTCAGGACAACAGAGGAGTGGCTGGATACTTCTGTGAGCATCACACAGAGTGTGCTTAGCCAGCTTTTGAAAATAAATGGTAACGGCCATCTCTGATTAGCATTTACTACGTAGAGGAACTACTCTAATTAATTATTTTAATCCTCATAAAATATCTATGAGGTTGGAGCTATTACTATAATCCCTGTGTTATAGATGAGGAAACTGAAGCCCATAGAGTTTAAGTAACTTCGCCAATGTCACACAGCTAGTAAGAGCAGAGTCATGTTATGAACCTGGGAAGCTGAGCCCAGACTCTGGGCTCCTAACCACTCAGCAACGTGCCTGGAAATGTTGTCAGATATTTGAAGGATATAGCTTGAAAGTGCACCCAATTTATTAGCCCTTTCTGAAGACCAACTTCTATTTATGCTTCAAATATGAACTGAGGTCTCTTCTTCTAGAAGACATCCTTGACCATTTTAGGCTATGTTGGGGGTCCTGCTTTCATCCTGGAAATAAGGTTTAGAACTTCTTGATGTCAGAACTGTGATTTACTTTTTGAATTCCCAATGCTTAGCATAGCACTGTGAGCTAAAGAGGAGCTTGTAAAATGGCATTTTGCAGTAGGCAGGATGTCTAAACTTAAGCAATAATTAGAGATCCAAAGAAAATTGAATACAATCTTAACATTCATAAAATAGCTTTGGACATTTAGAAAGCAATAAGCCATCTTTGTAAAATCTATTTAAAAGACTCTATGAAATTTTCCAAACTTAAATTTGCATAAATTATCTTAAAACAAATGGGACTTTAAGAAGGAAAAAATGTTTTGTTTTTAATTAAATACAAAGTTGAACTTCTTTGAACTATGTCAGTTCAAAGTCACTATCCTTTTCTGCTCTAAAGGTCAATGTCACTATTTTCATAATCCACCTATATAATATTAGTGAAATATTGGGGAACATTTCAAAATATATAATTTTCAAATGAATTTCAAAATCCACTGCCTTTTTTTTCTTGTCAGCATCATTTTAATATAATTTTAATATATTTTTAATGTGAATTATGCTCTGAATCAGAAGCACAAAGAGTTATAAGACAGAATACCTGGCATCAGGAAAATCATAATGTGGTTCAGGAAAGTGTATACTTTAAGTAATGAAAACACAATGACTGTGGATGAGAATAATTGGAGTAATGCTGACGGTGTTCAGGTTCAAGCACTTGAAAATAATGATTAGGTCACACACCTATACCAAATGTTCATTTGTATCAGTAAGAGTCCAAGAAAGAAGCCAATAGCATATTCAAAGAGTTGAACTGAAAGGAGCCTAATGAAGGGCACATTTATATTACAGAGGTGTATGCATGGATGAAGGAACTGATAAGGAATGGCAAAATGCCCAGATACTAGCAACAGCAAGGATATCTTAAAATCTCTTGGCCTGAAGGCTCCAGGGGAGAAAATATTGCCAGAATCTGGAAAGACAGCAGTGGAAAAGCAGTTCCATGACAGAAACTGGTAGAGAACTTTGGCACTGCTAAGCCATCACCCAGAGTTCAGAAGGTGTGGGAGATTCAAACATAAATGTTAAAACTGTATGTCCTCCAGTACTCTGTTCCCTTGTGGGTACCTGCTATTTGCTCAATTCAACCAGAAGCCAGAAAGGGCAAGGAAGCCCAGGAGACACAGCCCACAGATATATGGCTAGACAAAGAAATGTAGAAGATGGATATGGAAGAACATATCCTCATATGAGAATTAAGTATATAGTATTATAGTTTGCATAAAAACATGGGGATAGGTCATTCCCATGACTGGGCATGAAGGTTCTCCCAGACCTCCCCAGGTGCAACTGTGATCTTTGTATCCAATGTGAATACATTGAGGCTGGACCCAAATGTTGGAACTTATGTGAAGACTCGGTCAAAGGAGTCACTATGTCACTGATACACTGTCCACTTATATTCCCTGCTCCCAGAAATTAATTTTATTTCCAGCTGATTTTTAACTCATGTTATGAAGAACTCATTCAAAATTTTTTATAAAAAATTTTTTTCACAGGAAAAAGCTGAAATTAAAGGAACATATAAAGATATCCAAGAAAAAACAAAAGCCATATCTGTTTATAAGAGAACTCTTTATTTTTTTAATGTTTATTTAGTTTTTAGAGGGGTGGAGGGGAGAGAGAAGGAGAGAGAGAATCTGAAGCAGACTCTGAGCTGTGAGGGCAAAGCCCGATGTGGGGCTCAGTCCCATGAACCCCAAGATCATGACCTGAACTGAAATTGGTCGCTCAACCAACTGAGCCACACAAGCTCACCAAGATACCTCTTTAGTTAACCTGGGTATTCATAGTTACTTTAACATCACAGAAAGTGACTAGAGATGGGATTAGAAAAGACTAAAGGCTAGGCATAGTGCAGAAGATCCCACAGAGCGAGTGGGTTTTGAACTGAAGCTTAAAGGCAGTATGGCAACACGCCAAATGAAAACTAAATTGGAATACTAAGCAGGAAGCACAAATGAGTAATGGCACAGAGGTAGTTTGAATTATGGCACAACGGGGATTAGTTCTAGTACCCAGAACATGGGATTTGAGTTGGTAGAATTTTAGCATCCTCTTTTAAAGTATCTTGACCACTACTGTAGTTTCTGGCATTACTGATTTTATCAGGCCAAGTCATTTGCAATTGCTGCCCTGTGACCATTTTGACCTATGACAATGGCAATTTCATATGGTTCAACTTAATACATAAAGAGTATTTAATTATACCTGGGATGAGCCACTCTGAGCACAAAGCTTAAGTGAAGTTCCTCTAAACCCACTGGTTACATATTTCTCTTTTATTTGTCTCTTTCTGGAGAGTACTTTTATCTTTATAACATTACTTCTTAAAGTCTACAAATCATGTCATTTATGCCAAGAGTCCATAGGAAAAGAAGTTCATAATGGCATCTTTGAGAGCAAACAATTTTAAGTTGGTGAAAGTGTGGCATGTGCAGGCTTATTCTTGCCATCTTTTTGGTTGAAACTGCTTGCTACTTTTTATTATGTGAGTTGCTATGGTAATGAACATGAATGAACTGAATAATTCTTTAATATTCACATGGCATTTAATGCTGCATCAACATTAGCAATTAAAAAATGAAAGTTGAAAGTTAGTACTATAATAAAAACACAATTTTTATACTTATACTGATGGGTAAAATTTTTGAAGTTTGATAGTATCCACTGATGAACTGGTTCTGACACAGCAATTCCACTTTCAGAAACTTATCACCTGAGTACACTTGCAGACATTGATAAGAATTATAAGAATGTTTGCTGTAGCAATGTTGTGGTAGAAACAGCACAAACGTCTTTCACTATTACATTGATGAATTTAATTATGGCATTGATGATCCATCCATGCAATGTAATATCATGCAGCCTTAAACGGTGAGATCATTTTATATATATTGACATGGAAGGGGCGCCTGGGTGGCTCAGTCGGTTAAGGGGCCGACTTCAGCTCAGGTCATGATCTCGCGGTCCGTGAGTTCGAGCCCCGCGTCAGGCTCTGTGCTGACAGCTCAGAGCCTGGAGCCTGTTTCAGATTCTGTGTCTCCCTCTCTCTGACCCTTCCCCATTCATGCTCTGTCTCTCTCTGTCTGAAAAATAAATAAATATTAAAAAAAACACATATATTTATATATATTGACATGGAAAAGTATCCCAACACATATTTTAAATTAATAAAACAGGTTTCTATATTTCATATTTTGATTTCCTTTTCTGTATATTTATATATTTTTCATATATGTGAATAGAGTGGGAGAGAGAGAACACCTCAAATAAAATGGTGACCTCAATGAAGTAGGATGACAGGTCCAATAGGTGGTACTTTTACTTTTCAATTTAGCACTTTTCGAACATTTGTAAAATGTATAATAAATACATCTCTTTTTAATTAAAATAAAAATGTCCAATTACTGCTTTGATCTGTTTTTTATATTATGAATTTCCTTCTTCTACACATTAGCCTCAGAGTCAGGAAAAGCCAATCGATCAAAAAAAGTTTTTTTAATATTATTTATTCTTGAGAGAGAGAGATGGAATGTGAGCAGGGGAGGGTCAGAGAGACAGAGGGAGACACAGAATCTGAATTAGGCTCCAGGCTCCGAGCTGTCAGCACAGAGCCTGACATAGGGCTCAAGACACGGGGTTTGAACTCACTAACTGCGAGATCATGACCTGAGCTGAAGTCAGACACTTAACCCACTGAACTACCCAGGCACCCCAAGGTCAAGCTATTCAAATGGTTAGACAGACGTCTCCATAGTAATATTCTGAAGCTGTGGAGTGACTCCTGAAGACAAGGGTGGTTTAGTGCTACTCCCTGACCATTCAGATTTCCAGCTCTCTGAGTTACTTTTATTACCATCTGATTTTAGCTCTGCCACCATTAGTGATCCTTTATTCTTGTGCCAGTGATTTACCTTTTGCACATAGCTTCCTAGAGGTTATTGCCATAGGAAAAAATGTGCTTCATCTTCTCTGTAAGGTAAGCTTTAGAAAATTAAATTAATCCTTTTCATATGTTACCAAATCTCACCCCTCATGAGCTCACTGTTATAGCAAGTGAGCTGATATGAACTTGCCTTATAAACTCAGAAAAATACTGTAACTTTGCCATGCTGCAATTGCTCAAAAAATGTTAATTTTATATTATCATTACTACTACTACTACAGAGATGAGAAAACTGAGCTTCTGACAGGGAAAATCTCACTGTGAGTTAGCAACAGAGACATTAAAATTATCACAATATTCTGACTCCCTGAGTCAGAATATTGAATATTCTAAGATTCTAGAATATTCTAAGATTCTAAGGCACATATATATTTGAAGGAGACCCTGAAGAGTTGTCAATCCATCATTATTCTATTCTGTGTCACATGCTTTGGGATTCAGTAGTGAAGATGCTGCTTTTGGAGAAAAATCCTATATCCTAGAGATCACTTCTTAAGTGGAATTTCTTCAAGATGGGATGACACAGGTTAATGTCTTTGCTTGTTCTGAGATTAGAAGAAATGGTTGTTAGTGAATGAAAGTAGCAAAATGGGGTATGTGGATCCTGATGAGGCAACACTGTAAGAAGTAGTCAACTAAAAGCTACAAAATAGTGTTAATTGCTATTATAAAATGAGATTTGGAAATGATTCCAAATATTTTCCAGCAAGAGGGGCCTTAACATTTTTTTTTAATGTTTATTTTTGACAGAGAGAGAGAGGGGGAGAGAGAGAGAGAGAGAGAGCCAGAGAGCATGAGAGAGTACACAAGCCAGGGAGGGGCAAAGAGGGGGGACAGAGGATTTGAAGTGGGTTCTGCATGGACAGCAACAAGCCCAACGTGGGGCTCAAACCCACAAACCAGGAGACCATGACCTGAGCCAAAGTCAGATGCTCAACCAACTGGGCCACCCAGGTATCCCAAGAGGGGCCTTTTTAATTAAAATATTCAGGAAAAAAGTTGTACTTTTAGCCCGTATTATTTTTTAAAACACAGTTAAACATACTGCTATGTGTTTAGCAATGCTTTAAGTAATTTTTATGTTATTAATTGCATGTGGCATCCAAATACATTTAAACGTAATACACGAAGCATGCAGTATAATAATATATGTTTTGTCGAATACAGAAAACTTTTGACAAAAGCTTTGAACTTTTTGCCTTGGTAAGTTTGAGATCATTGGTACAGTAGAAAACATCCAGGACTTGGAGTTTAAAAATGTGTGTGTATACCTGGATCAGCCAGTGAGTACATTCTCTTGAATAGGGATGTATGCTTGGGAAATTGACCACGTGCCAAAATTTTGCATCATTACAAAGGCAGCAGAGAGAACAGGGTTTTCAAGGAAACTATCAATAACACTGACACCTAATAGGGAAAGATTTGTCATGGTCCTATTTCCTGTGATTCTGATCCATTCTTACTGGTGGTCTCTTTTTTTCTCTTTACCATGGAACAGTGACTTCTGCTATGATAGATGCCCCCTCCTACCAAGAATCTGGAGATAAGAAAAATAAAGTAGTTCTCTAGCTTAGACTAATTCATTTACTGGACAAGGGCAGAATGTCTTCCAGGCTTAATCAGCATTATTAAAACTTCTAAAGAAATAATACATTAACTTAAGACCCAGGGTTAACACAGCAAAGTAGTATTTAGAGAAGCAAATTTTATGAGACTGTGACAGCACCATAAGGCACGCAAGAGGGCAAAAGAGATTGAATCAAGCCTGGGTAAGGTGGGTGAGTGTGTGTGCGTACTTATGTGTGTGTGCTCACACGCACTCACGTGCACATCCATGAGAGTAGGTGCAGCGTTTGGGCACAGGTATTCATCTCCCTTTCTACAGGGAAATTAGATGCCACGAATATATTAAAATAATTCAGCATCATCTATAAACTAGCCTTGAGTCTAAATATAAGCTAGCTACTTAAAATGCTTTATACCACAAATCATATAAGTTAACAAATTATCCTATTGACCAACCTTGTGAATTTAGTCAATAAGAGTTTGATGATCTATTATAAAGTCCAGTATTATAAATAAGGCATTTATCAGTCATCTCAGAGAATGCCTTTTAAATATGTATACTCAAGCTGTTGATCAATGTTTTGACTCTTACAGCTTCTAAAAGACAAACTACAAGAGCAATATTTTTCAAAAGTCAAAAATATATATTATGTACTTTTTTAGTGAGGTGAAGGCAATGTTTATAAAATATACATAGAATTTGTTATTGCTGTGCAAATAAATGTGGACTTAAAATCTGTGGATTCAGTTGTGGAAAAAATGACCAGATAATCTGATGGGTCTTCCCCATTTTACTTTATTTATTTAAAAAAATTTTAAATGTTTATTTTTGAGAGAGAGAGAGAGACAGACAGACAGACAGAGACAGAGAGTGGAGGGGTGGGGGCAGAGAGACAAGGAGACACAGAATCTGAAGCAGGCTCCAGGCTCAGACCTGTCAGCACAGAGCCCAATGCAGGGCTTGAACCCACAGACCGTGAGATCATGACCTGAGCCAGTTAGATGCTCAACTGACTGAGCCACCCAGGCGCCCTATTCCCCATTTTATTTCTAATTAATTTATCGTGTTTCTTTCCCCCTCCCCCACAAACAGGTTTTTTTTAATCCCCTCTAGTACATACAACTGGAATTTATATGGAAAAGAATCCTAATATAATTGAGAACAATTCCCTATTGCCCCAACTTCCTAGTGAAGAGGAAAAAGAAACATTTGCTGCATTTGGTTTACAAAATAAATGTATTCTCCAGACCTATCTATGTTGCCTGTGTTTTCATTCAGTGGTTCGGACATGAATTTAACAAGATTGCAAATTTATTGAAATTTATAGGTGTTATTTGTAACACATATTTGGATGGAAAATGAAACTGGATGGATTTCAGCCAAGGCAGTTACTTCATAGTACAGATACAGAGTTCTATTGATACTGAGTGAAACATACTTACTGGGAAGCTTTATAGTGATTGCTAATCTATTTGGTGGAAAAGTTTCAGGCTCTTGAAAAAGAGACCCTGCACATCTCTAAAGGTTAGGAACTAATGATAGAAAAGCACTTACTTCTAGTCTTTCTTTTGCCAACTATGAGACTCAGTTTTCCAGAAAGGCAGCTGGAAGTTTGATATGTCTAGATGTATTATGGATAATAATCAAATATGATGCTCTAGACTACAGAACAGGAAGTGCATAAAGGATGACTCCTGTGCTATAAAGCCATCTGGAAATGCTATTATGCCAGAGAGAAATCAAGAAAATGAGCCCTTGAAAGTAAATTTTTGACATTTACCCCTTTTGCTTGACTCATTCTTAACATTTTAATTTAGGTCTGCATCATACCTTGCCTAAAACTTTAAAATAACCTTCTATCCACCTTCAACATATCCCCAATCTATCACCCCCTTTGTCATCAGAATTATCTTTCTAAGTTGGAAATCTGTTAAAATTACTTTCCACTTTATTACCGTGGTGTGGCAATCTATTGACTCTTGATGAAGGTTCCATCTTCTTAACATGATCACACCAAACCTTCCAGAATTTGCTCCCACCTATATTACCAATCTATTTCTCCAACTATCTTACAGAATAATTAATTGCATGTCCTTTATTGACATGCAGCAAATGCATACCTCTGGTATATATATGAAAAAATAAAATACAGAAAAAATGAAGGTGATATGAAGAAAATTCCCATATATCTTCCTTTTCTTCCAGTTTCAATGCTACAGATCTTTTCTTTTCTGTTCTTTTCTGTTCTCTTTCCCCTCTCCCCTCTCCCTCTTTTTCTCTCTTTTCACTTTCTATTTTGGTTATACATACACACACACACACACACACACACACACACACACACACACACACAATTTTTTATAACAAAATCTAGAGCAACTATCTGCCCCTTAGGAAAAATATTGGTATCCTTAGAAGAGTTTAAAACTGAACAGTCCTGCCTTTTTTATTATTGTCTATAATTTAACTTATACATTTTAAGTATAAGGTTGTAATTAATTTTATTATTCTTCAATCAGTGGCTTATGACTTTAACCACCGGCACTAATGATCATTTTGGTTTACCATCGTTTTATAGGTTTTAAAACTTCTCTCTCACTTTGCTATTCTTTTTTCAATTACCTAATAACGACAATCATTCTTAGTGTTTTTTTATGTCTAAAGATATCTATCTTAGGGGTCTAATTCTTGACCAATTGTTTTTGTAAAGGTTATACAGATTATGACACCTTTACAAAATAAGGGAGATATCATTTCTTTCCCAATGATTTGTAAATACTTGTACAAATTGTAGCTATATATTACTAAATGCTTAGCAGAAATTGCTTATAAACCAAGTTGTCACTTTTATTGTGGCTGTTTTATGTATTTCTGACTTAATTGTATTGTGGTCACAGAATGTGGTCTGCAGGATGTACACAACTGACATTTTGGGAGACTAGTCTTATGGCCTGATTACATGGCCTATTTTCTTATGTGCTTCAATAGATTTTGTGCTTTCTAATTATAGGGTTCATGGTACTAAATGTGCCCATTAAAAGAAGTTTGTTAATTGTACTGCCCCAAATTTACATATCTTTATTTCTATTTTTTTTCTTTAGTATAACCACTACTGAAGGATTGTGCTAAAACCTCTTACTACAAGCAACTGCTAAATTTCTTAGTAAAAGACACGGTATTGTCTATGTATTTCAGACCTGTCAATTTTTATTTTGTATAATTTGACGCTTGGTTATTATGTGCATATAGGTTTAAAATTGCTATATGATCTTGGTCAATTGAGTCATTTATCCTTATCTCTAGTAATTATTTTTGTCTGAAGATCCATTTTGTCTGATTTTAATATACTTGTTCCAGTTCCACTCCCCTAAATGAACTTTGTTATACAGTATTTGGTTCTATCACCTATGGTCTAGCTGTTTGGTCTTCCACTTGGAAGTCTGCAGATGAGCAGATTTAATATACTCTTCTTTGGGGCCATGAACTGTAGAGACACTTCACAGATGCTTATTGAATTATCTGGGTCACTCATAAATGCCCAGGATAAGGGCTCCGTTTTAGAGAGGGACTGGATCAAGATGCTGAATGAGTTTCCCTGCCCCAATTGCTGTCTGGATCCATCATTGTATTAGATATGGCAACACATCCACCATCATAGACTGAAAACACATGACAGGAATCGCTATTTCTAATGCAGAAGTTTTCACTCCATGTGTTAGCTCTGCCTGATCTCTCCATTTGATCCATGGTAAGAGAGGCCAGAGGGCAGGACAAGTGCCCATGCTTGCTACCAGAAGACTGACTACAGCGTACCATTGATACTCTCTGAGGGCTGTCGGTAGTTTCTCAGTGCTCTTGCTACATCTTGTTGTTCCAGTTTGATCAGCTGATTCTAGCAATACTATTATGACCCTTGTAACTAATCATTTTCATGTTTTTAGATTTCTGGTTCTTTTGCAAAGTGATCACTTGTGCCTTGTATTGTAAAAGCTGCTCAAAAATGGACCTATACTCAAGGGGATTGATGTACATTCCATGCTCTCCTCTATCCATTCACAGGCATGTGGTATTAATCAGCATTGAAACAGCATCCTCAAATGTGGACTAAAAAACATTCTGACTATCTTTCTTGACTTCTCATGATCAGTTTGGTCACTAACTATGGATGTTTCTCGGAAAGGAATCATCTCTTGATCGCTTTCTATTTTGAAACTTTTGGACCCTACCCAGTCTATTCTTGGGCTTAATGCTTCTTTCTTTCCTCCAATGGCAACTCAGGCTGGACTGTCTGGTACTACCTTCAAGTGGCCACAGAGCCAAAAAGGGTCCTAAGAATTGAAACTTAACTGTGGTTCAACCACTTACATCCTTTGGTTGGATTGACATGGGCCTAAATCATAAGGATAATTACTACTTGGTTGCATAAGCCATTCACTAAATACCCCTAAGTAACATATGAAGGCTCAAGTGAGTGAAATAATGGATCTCTGCTAAGTTTTATAAAAATGTATCTGTCCCCCTTGCACCTCACCTTTCTAAGAGTCTCATGCTCTATTGACCAAGCAAGCCAGGCAGTTATGCATTTGGCCTTTTTAGATACATGGTCTGGGTGTAAGCAGGGGATTGTTTAAAAACAAATGTAACTACAGATCCAGCAATGGGATATACCGATTTTATGGCAAAAGAGGTAAAATAATAACCCAGGCACCTGTGGAAGGAACAATATAAAACCCCGGAAGTACAGCAGAAAGAGACACATTCATTATCTTTTATTTTTACGATCTACTACTGGAGTCTTCTTCATGAAGAAAAATGCCCTGATATGGCTCTTCCAAATTTAAATTCAATGGGAAATCCTGGTAGGAAATGTGTTCCTGACTTTAGCTGAAGTGATTGATGATACCTTTGGTGGCCCATTATTCTGCCTGTCACAGTGAGTGACGGAAGTCAGACACATACAGGATATGCTGTAGGATTTCATTGATATGAAGCTCAAGGACAAGCAAAACTAATCTATAATGCTAGAAGCCAGAATCATAGTTAGCCCAGGGATAGGGGCTGTAATAAATGAAAAAGGGAACCATATTATTTTCTTGGATGATGGACACATTCTGTATCCTCATCTCTGTTGTAGTTAAACGTGAAATTCAAATATCTGCATACTTTGTATTTGTGAACTTTAATATGTGTAAGTTACCCTCAATTAAAAATATGTTTAGGGGTGCCTGGGTAGCTCGTTTGGTTAAGCATCTGACTTCGGCTCAGATCATGATCTCACTGTTCATGAGTTAGAGCCCTGCATTGGGCTCTGTGCTAACAGCTCAGAGCCTGGAACCTGTTTCAGATTCTGTGTCTCTCTCTCTCTCTCTTCCCCTCCCTCCCTCTCTCTCTATCTTTCAAAAATACATAAACATTTAAATTTTTTTTTTTAATTTTGAAAGTTTTCTAGAGAAAGGGCACTATTTTTCTCCCCTTCCACCTAGTGCCAGAGGTAAGAAAGTCAAATTCTTATTCTTGTCTTGTCATGTGTTTAATTCACCCTTACTCTCTGTAGAGTTCATTAAGGGTCCAGTTTTATCTGATGAATGTAAATGTGGGAGTTCCTCCAACTTCATCTTCTGCCCTCACCCATGTAGTCATCAAACTGCTTTCTTCAAAGTTGGCCGAGACACTCAGAGTAAAGACCAGCTGTGCAACCTTACATTCCCCAGAGTTCCTGTTCTGTTTCTTCTGTTAATCATATCCTTATTTTCGTGTCACCTTAAAATAAGTTTTAAGACATGTGTATGAGGGCTCCTGGGTGGCTCATTCAGTTAAGCATCAGACTCTTGATTTCAGCTCAGGTCATGATCTCACAGTTTGTGGGTTCTAGCCCTGCATTGGGCTCTGTGCTGACAGGTCTGAGCTGACAGGTCTCTCACCATCTCAGATTCACAATTCCACTTAAGAAGTAATCACAACAGGTACTCACAGCGTTTTAGCCTTCTCCTACAGGTTGGAGCAGCCCATCTGGTTTCTGATCTAATATAATGAACATGGTTCTGTCACCTGCTATACATACATACCCTGTAAAAGAGAAATTGAATGCCTCAGTCTGTTTCTGGGATCAGAGTCTAGAAGACATTGGCCGAAGCCAACAGCTGCCTCTACAATTTTTTGTTCTGGTTAAATATGAACATGTTTCTGTCTGAAATTTTATTTTTTAAAAACCTTTTTTATCTGCCATTGCAATATTTAGAGAGGAGAGCACAGCAAAACTATAATCTGACGATGTGCTATCTGAATTGAAATATCTGCCTCTGGGTTTTTATAACTCTTGATCCCTTTCACAAAATTCACAATATACCATCACTTATTCTTCAACACTCAGACTAACTGGA
Source organism: Puma concolor (assembly GCF_028749965.1). Classification (NCBI taxonomy): domain Eukaryota; kingdom Metazoa; phylum Chordata; class Mammalia; order Carnivora; family Felidae; genus Puma; species Puma concolor. Next base: position 82,461,735 of record NC_141675.1, on the reverse strand, counting down.
ACCTGTTTTGTGAAGTATTGCTCTTCTCATTTTCTGAGGAAGAATGAATAAACCCTCCCTTTAAGTCCTCACTTAAATGTGTCTTGTTTATAGCTGTCATGATACTATACTGCATTGTTCTCGTGCGTCTTTTCTCCATGAAATTCTGAGCTCCTTGAGAGCAGCTATCATACCTTGTTCAACTCTAAATCATTAATAAATAGTCATGTGCCTGCTAAATTAAGCACTCAATGAATTATTAGATTTAAATATTAAACACCTCAATTTAATTTCCAGAACTTTATAATCTTAATCTGACTCCACACAAGTCCTACTGCTTCCCCCCACCCCCATTTTTTTATCCACCAGCTAAGCATATTGCCTCATGTTTTCCCAACATGCTGTGACATGTTCATTCTTATCTTTGGGCTTTTCTCTTACTTGGAATGTTGTCTCCCTGCTTTGAAAATTGGCAGTGCATGTGTGGTATATTTAGCAACTCTCTAGTGGCAACAGTATTTTTAAATCATGAAATACAATGACCAATGTATATATTTTTAAAGGACACATAAATGAGAAGTCTCAGAAAAATTCTGGGGTCATCTAGGGGAAGTGATTCAAACCTAGATGACATTAAACACAAGTTCAAGCTTCATTCTGACTGCATTGGTCTGAATTGCACTGAACTGTCTGATATACGGCAGTGTTTTAATAGGCAACAGAGAAACATAAAGTCTGATATGCACCATGCTGTTGTTTTCCAGAGGTTAGAAGGGTAAGGAGCTTATTTGGACTTTGCTGCTGCAAACCCCCACAAATATTATGCTGACGTTAGAGTCTGCAGTGTATTTTTTAAATACACATTTTAAATACTAAAACCATGTATATGTTTTATCCAAACAAGATATTAAACAAGTAGCACCAGTGCAACTTTGCACGTGGTTAGAGAGAAAATCATTGTAGTGTTTGGATTCGTCCCGCACGGTTTTCAATTCATGTTTTAAGTAAAGCAGGATACAACCATAAGTGGAATTTTGAAAGGTGAATCTGTTATTAGCATGTGTTTTTCTGAATGACAGAGCTCAGATAAAAGAAGAATGTTCTCCTTTTCCTTTAAATACATCACATAGGAAATTCAAAGTGATTGAGCACATTTATTTCTCATATTAATTTTAGCAGTTAAATTTATGAAAACCACATAAGAAATGAAATCATTTATTTTAAGCTTGGTTAGTGGGACATGTTTCAAAAGACAGGAAAATATGTAAAATGAGATGTGTGAGTTAAATGACTATTAATTACAGATGTTTAATAAATATTTGTTAATTCACTGTTGACTAAACTAGCCAAAAAAATATCTATGCACAAATAAAGCATAGTAGTTTAATTCTACAAATTTTGGATATGTCTGCCTGGATTTAAACTCCAGCTTTACCAGTCAAGACAAATTACTTAAGTATTCTCTGTCTCTGATACTTCTTGGATAAAATCAGTATCTCATAGTAGTTTTAAGTACATATAATGTAGAATGTGATAATTGTATTCTCACATATATTCTCTAACATTGTATGTACATAAAATAATATAGTTATACATATATACATATACAACGTTGTTAGAAAATTAAATTTATATAAACAGAATATACCTGAGTTTATATATAATTAAACACAAAAATACATACCTAGATATATATGGGTTCATAACCATACATATATATGTATCTGTGTGTGTGAAGTCCTTTGAACAGTGACTACCTGGCTCATGATAAATAAGGTGTTACCAGTTATCATCATTAATATTGATATTATTAATGAATGTCTATGTGTTTAACCAAGGCCACCACCTGTTTGTACTGAATTCACATCCATGGTAGCCTACCCCAGTTCATTGTCTGTTCTTTCTCACATCATCAGTTTTCCCCTCTCTCTCCTGGATTTTCTGTTCAGCATTCAAACTGGCTGAGATTTCTCCTACCTTAACAAATCTTTCTTAACACTAAGTGCCACAGCACTGGGACAAGGTTTGTTTGCATTCGTTTCCCCCTCTCCTCCTCTACCCCCCCCCCCCCAATAAGTGATGCTGGGCCAGTTGGGTATCAATTTAGAAGTAATTTTGAACTGTATCTCATACATTAAATTTACTAATTTTAAATGGATTGTAGACATAAATGTGAAAGACAAAATAATACATATTATAGAGGAAAACAGGATAATGGCTTCATTATTTGGGGGTAAAGATCTTTCAAATAAACACAATATGATTCTAATCATAAAAGGAAAAATTTGAAAAATTGGACTTTGTTAAAATTTAGGACTTCTGCTCATGGAAAGACACTAATAGAGTGAAAAAGAAACTCATGTAGTTGGATAAGATATTTGAAACCTCTGTAACAAAGTTTATATTCAGAATATGTTATAAGTTCTTGCAATTCAATAAGAAAAAGACAAGATAGCCCAATACAAATACTGGGCGAGCACTTCAGAGGAGGATATCCAAATAGCCAGTAAAGGACTCAAGTTAAATAGTAATCAGATAAATGTAAATTAGAATCAAAATAAAATACTACTTCACACTGACCAAAACAGCTAAAAATAAAAAGATAGATAATACCAACTGTTAGCAAGGATGTGGAGCAACTAGAATTCTCATGAACTGCCAGCAGGAGCAGATGGTGACAATTACGTTCATAAACTGGTGGTATTGGCTGAAGCTGACCTTCCTATCTACCCAATGTCCAGTGATTTTTAAACATACTATCTGATTGACATATATACCTTGTTAATGTCTGTTTCCTCAAACAAAAACATGAGAACAGAGGATTTCATCTGTTACGTTTGCTGCTGAAACCCAAGTACCTAGAACATAACTTGGCCCATTATAAATGTTTAATAAGTGACTTTCAATTCCTTTAGTGACATTTTAGGGAGGTTTCTGAGTGGGAAGCAGTTTATTTGTTACACACTGCATTTTTCTTTTACTATTATTAATTTTTTTATATGATTTGTCAGCACAAAGAGGTGAGTCCTATCTAAAAAATATGATAAAGTGATAATAGTATAAAATAAATTACCATAACAATCTCTTATAACTTTGATTTAAGTGACCTTTTTAAATTTCAAGTCTTTAACTCTGGGTCATATTTTTATTTTTATGGCACTTCAGTGATGTGAGGTGGACAGTGAAAATTATTATCATAATCCAACTGTGACCTAAGTAATTGATTGTGTAAAAATTTAAAACAGAGTAGGTTAAAATTATTTTAAACATGGTACTGGGTAGATTGATTAATGTTGTAGGCTTAAGTAGAAGATGCTAAAACTAAGAAGAAATTTGTATCAGAAATAAGAAAGTCCTAAAGCAATGAAGCCCTAAGATAGACTTTTGTCATGGATAAAAAAAAAAAAAAAAAAAAAAAAAAAAAAACTTCCCTGAGAGTTTTTAAGAAAATAGAAAATAACAAATATTTGTAGAAGAGCAGCAATATAGATGGCTTAAAATTTAAGCTCCCTCCCCACCCCTCCTACCATTTGGGGTTAGGAATGTGAAATTTGGAGTTTCTTTGGTTTAGAATTCTATGATCTTTATCTTTGGAATAGTAGTCCCTAATACAAGCTGGATGAGAAATTTATCCAAATAATTTTCATGAACTAGCACAAATCATGAGCACTTTTTCAGCTTTTGGAATTACCCAAATGCAAGTGTGTTTGTATTAGCTTAATTATGAATTTTATTTTGACATATAATTTTATGTATTTTAAGATGTAACTGCATTCAGTAATTTGCTAGCTCTAATTTTCATGAAACATTTCCAGCCTTGTGAAGTAGCAGATAATCAGCAGACAAATACTTATTAGAGACATTGTGAGATTATTTATGGCTCTTTAAGCCTTTAGTTGTGGATCTAGAGAATATGAGAAATGGCAATGATTGTCTTGTAGTTTTCGTGATTAAAATTGATCATATTTGTATAGAATTGGTGCTCATCCTGGTACATGGTAGCATAGAATAAATGTATGTATTTCAATAATAATGTCTGTAAGTAAATATTATTATTGTTGTAAATATTTATAGTCAGTATTTTAAATAATTTTCTTAATGACCAGGGAAACAACTTATTGTGGATATAGCCAGTCCTATTTGTAAAGAAAAATTTATAAAATCCAAAGAAGAAATGAAAATATTGTATTTCAATAGATTTATACTGATTACCCTAAGCACACCAAGAGTACATTAAAAAAAAAAGTGTGGTACCTGGGTGGCTCAGTTGGTTGGGCATCCAACTTTGGCTCAGGTCATGATCTGTGGTTCACGGGTTTGAGCCCCACATGTCTGCTCTCAGCTCAGAGTCTGGAGCCTGCTTCCGGTTCTGTGTCTCCCTCTCTCTGCCCCTCCCCTGCTTCCGCTTGGTCTCTCTCTCTCAAAAATAAATAAAAATGTTAAAAAAAATTTAAAAAAAAGTGTTCTGCTTCCCCCAGGAGACATTTTTGGTTCTGACATATAGAGATTTTAATATATTTATCTAAAATTTGTTGCTAAGGGAGAGCACCTGGGTGGCTCAATCAGTTAAGTGGCTGGCTCTTGGTTTCAGCTCAGCTCATGATCTCCACATTCATGGGTTTGAACCCCGCATTGTGTTCTACACTGACAGTGCAAAGCCTGCTTGGAATTCTCTCTCTCCCTCTCTCTCTGTCCTCCTCACCATGATCTCTGTCTCAAAACAAACAAACAAACAAACAAACATACATACATATTGTTGCTAAGGTAATAGACTGAAGTAATTATAAGTTAAATTGAGGCTGCACTTGTAAAAATGTCTAAACTACCCAAAACAATCTATAGATTCAGTGCAATCTCTATCAAAATACAAATAACATTTTTCACAGAATTAGAACATATAATTCTACAATTTGCATGGAACCACAAGAGACTCTGAACAGCCAAAGCAATCTTGAGAAAGAGAAACAAAGCTAGAGGTATCACAGTCCCAGATTTCAAGATATACTACAAAGCTGTAGTAATGAACACAGGGTGGTCCTGGCACAGAAAGAGACAGAAACATCAGTGGAGCAGAATAGACAACCTAGAGATAAACCCACACACTTATGGCCAATTAATCTATGACAAAGGAGGCAAGAACATACAATGGAGAAAAAGATGGTCTCTTCAACAGATGGTGCTGGGAAAACTGGACACCTATATGCAAAAGAATGAAACCAGACCACTTCCTCACATAATATGCAAAAATAAACCCAAAAATGGATTAAAGACCTAAATATGAGACCTGAAACCATGAAACTCTTAGAAGAAAAGATAGGCTGTAATTTCTTTGACATCTTCCCTAGAAACATGGGTTTTGTTTTTTGTTTTTTGTTTTTTAGTATTTATTTTTGGGACAGCACAAGTGGGGGAGGGGCAGAGAGAGAGGGACAGAGGATCTGAAGCAAGCTACGTGCTGATAGACTGACAGCAGCGAGCCTGATGGGGGGCTTAAACTGACAAGCCACAAGATCATGGCCTGAGCTGAAGTTGAACATTCAACAGACTGAGTCACCCAGGTACCCCGATATATATTTCTAAGTATGTCTCCTGAGGGAAACAAAAGCAAAATTAAACTATTGGGACTACAGTAAAATACAAAGCTTTTGCACAGTGCAAGAAACCATTAATAAAATGACAAAACAACCTACTGAATGGGAGAAGATATTTGCGATATATGTATATATATATATATATATATATATAATATATATACAAAGAATTTATATATATAAAGAATATATATATATATATATATATATATTAAGAATTTATCCAACTCAACACCAAACCCCTCAAATAACCCAATTGAAAATGGGCAGAAGACATGAACAGAAATTTCTCCAAAGAATACAGGCAAATTGCCAACATACTCATGAAAAGATGCTCAGTATCCCTAATCATCAGGGAAATGCAAATCAAAACCACAATGAGATATCACCTCATACCTATCAGAATGGCAAAAAACAAAAAAGAAAGAAACAAAAACAAAAACAAAAACCACGACAAAGAACAAGTATGTGCGAGGACGTAGAGAAAAACGAACTCTTGCACTGTTGGTGGGAATGTAAACTAGAGCAACCATAGTGGAAAACAGTATAAAGGTCCCTCAAAAAATTAAAGATAGAAATACCATATGGTCCAAGAATTCTACCATTGAGTATTTACCTAAAGAAAACAAAAACAGTAATTTGAAACAATACACATACCCCTATGTTTATTGCAGCATTATTTACAATACCAAGATATGGAAGCAGCCCATGTGTTCACTGATAAATAAATGAATAAAGTAAATGTGGTGTGTGTGTGTGTGTGTGTGTGTACACACACACACACACACACACACACACAATGGAATACTACTCAGCCAAAAAGAATGAAATTTTGCCATTTGCCACAACACAGATGGATCTAAAGTGTATAATGCTAAGTGAAATAAGTCAATTAGAGAAAGACAATTACCGTATGATTTTCACTCATATGTGGAATTTAAGAAAGAAATGAACAATAACAAAAGACAAACAAACAAACCAGATTCTTAAAAATAAAGAACTGGTGGTAGCCAGAGAGGAGGTGGCTGGGTAGATGGATGAAACAGATAAAGGGGATTACAAGTATGCTTGACATGATGAGCACTAATATATAGAATTGTTGAATCTTATTGTACACCTGAAACTAATATAACACTGTATGCTATTTATGCTTCAATAAAAAAAATTGAGGCCACACAATAGAAAAATACTTATTTTCTAGGGGAATAGGTAACATATCTTGTTAAGATCAAATTTTGAAAACAAAAAAGCTCTCAAGGACACTGTGGCTAGAAGTATAAACTTTAGAAGTGTTTTTTGTACCTAGTATGTATACCTGTATCGATGGCAAAAATTGACACCGTAATATTTAATAAACAAAACAACCTAAAAAGTTACTGCATTATGACTTTAATTTGCGCATGAAGTGATTTCACATTACCTATAGGATATTTAACTACTGATACTAAAAAACAAACAAACAAGCAAGCAAGCATAGTAGAGTCATTTGAAAACTGTATTTGATTATCTCCATTAAAAAACAAAGTTTCCTTCACTCTTATCATTGCTAATTTGCATTAGTTTAACTTGGAGAGAAGATGGTGACAAGGGTTCTGTATCATCTGATCTATAGCAGGCTACCCATTTCCTAGGGATAAAATTATGAGCCTATCAAATAAAACAAATGGACACAGTTCCAGTTCCTTAGTAATTCCTGGGGATAGGCACGGGGAGGGAAATTATTTTCACTGAAATCAAATTTAGTTTTTAAAACTGTATGATTTTGAGAGGAGCCAAGAACAGAAAAAAAAAATCTTTAAATGGTTATTGGGGGTTTTATGGAAACTGAATAAATGGATGATTTCAATGGGAAGCCAAATGGAACTATTAAAAAAAATGATAATACTGGCAGGAAACCCTTGTTATTTTAAGCCATGTAGCTTTGAGTTGTTAATTATTCAGCACAGTTAACAGGAACAAGAGTACCTAGTGTGCAAGAAACATAAGTACCTAGTAAACTAGCTCTGAACTAGGTAACATCTAGAAACATAATTAAATACCTAGAATTGGTCATGGAAATACTCTTTCAAAGGCAGATTCTCTTGGCATGGAAATGAATTGCCATTTTCTGTATATGTTATTTCTATATATACTATTTCTCTAAAATTCTGTTCATAAACAAATGTCTTACATGCTATTTCTTATGACATTTTGCTTATATGGTACTGTCATGTTTATTAATAACATAATGTGTTTTATGGCTTGTTATGTTCTGTTCTCTGCACAGGAGTAAGTCATTTAACAACCTAAGGCAGTATTTGAATCTAAGGCAATGCATGGCAGTCTGGACACAAAGGGCTCATGTGAGGGAATTTGGATTGGAGGAAAAGATCCTAATTTTTTCATTGATTTGAGGTTGTAGGCAAGCGCTTTGGGCAAGCCTTGTACTCCTCCGAGTCCCTGATTCCTCATTTCCAAACGGAAAGGGAAAGAGCCATTAATGTCTAAAAATTGCCATCTCATCAAACATTGAGTCTAGATTTAAAATACCAAACCACATATTTTAGACTGAACATATATTGTAATTTATCTCTTAGACTTGTCCCACAACACAAGTAAGGATTATAAATAGTTTTTAGATTTCTAAAAGCTAATTTGTGTGATTTCCCTCCTACTGGAGAGAGGATGATCATGACTGATATCAGGTGATTAATATTAACTCTTTATCTAGAAATTAGTTCTAAAACCTAGAAATGAGTTAGAGTTCCATGAGTAAATCCGCTTTATAGGGCATCAAGATTCTGATTTTATACAAATATTTCAAGGCAACCTAGACAAAATGTTTTTAAAAATTACAGCAGGTATTCTAAAAAGATGCAAAATAAACTGGGCACATGCAGGAAAGAATAATTAGGATGGTGAAGTACTTGACACCATGATGTTAGGTGAAATAATTGGAATACTTAGCCTAGAAAAGAGATTGGGGGAATGTGTGTAGCAAAGAGAATAGATTATTCTGTGACCTTTAGGGGAAGAACAAGATTGCATTAATGGAATTAAAGAATTATTTGGCTTATTATCTGGAAGAACTTGTGAGGCTGAATAAAGGAAATCTCATTTATTTATTTATTTTTTTTTTTTAATTTTTTTTTTTTCAACGTTTATTTATTTTTGGGACAGAGAGAGACAGAGCATGAACGGGGGAGGGGCAGAGAGAGAGGGAGACACAGAATCGGAAACAGGCTCCAGGTTCTGAGCCATCAGCCCAGAGCCTGACGCGGGGCTCGAACTCACGGACCGCGAGATCGTGACCTGGCTGAAGTCGGACGCTTAACCGACTGCGCCACCCAGGCGCCCCAAGGAAATCTCATTTAAAATGGAGTTGAGAGGCCAGAAGGGGGAGTTCTCATGCCCTACCACTCTTCATCAGTTGCAGATCCAAACAGGAAGAGACATACCCCGCATTCCCAATGGGAAGAAACCTTCTCTAGTATTCCAGCTGGAGAAAGGAAGAATTTCTCCTTGCTCAGCAACAGCTCAGCCAATAATAGCACAATCCAGTCAATAAAAAACTGACACCTGAACTCCTGCTTTCCTCCAATGGACTTTTGTTCAAAGCAGCTCCTCCCAATTCTCCCCTTTTCTCTATAAAGTAATGTTCCCCTCTCTGGATCTCCAGACTTGCCTATGGTTTGCCATAGCTTGCATGCCCCAAATTGCAATTTCTCTGCTATTCCCAAATAAACCCATTTTGCTGGGAAAATAACTGGCTGTTTTACAAGATTGATGTTTTTAAAATTCCCTCGTAAAGAAGTCAAACAGTAATCACTTGAGAGAAATTCTTCCAAGGAAGTTCGAGAACTAGTTTCATTTTCTAGTTATTCCAAGGGTTTTGGTTATTAGTTTACATGCATTAAGATACTTGATTTAAAAAAGACATTTTGGTATACAGACTGTTCCTCCTGGACCTGGGGCAGGAGAAGGGTAAGGTTTGAGGCTGCACTTCGGAAGATGGTTAATATTGCAAGTCTCTTCAGGGATGGTAGAATTAATTCCCAGGCAAATAGTCCCATTACAGGTCTGAAGCATTCCCAAGGTTAGCCAACCTTCAAAGACAAATACACATTTCTCTAAATACTTCTGCACCAAAATTACATCAATGTGTTCTTTAATTCTTGTATTTTAAAACCCATGATTTTCTTGTGGTGAGTGCCTCAGAGCCATTGGAGACCTCAAGGATGAGGACTTGCCAAAGCCAGTTGTGGCCTGGGCACATATGCCAGCTGGATGGTCATGCTTAACTTTGGGGTTTTATTTTCCTTCTTCTTGCATCTTTGAGTAAAGGGCCCTTTCTTGGCTTTCTTGGGCCACAAATGCTGGACTCTGGACTGAAGACATCTTTAGAACTAGGTTGTCATACGGTACCTCTGAAGGAAAGATTTATTTGCCTTTCTAAGGGATTTGACTAAAACAATTTTCCATTTTGGAGCCTCCATTAAAGAATTCAGAGCAACCTTTCTGATTCTTCACAGTTCAAAAAAGAAAAGAAAAGGCTTTTCTTTGCATACTTCATAGCTTGAATGAATGTCCTTATTAATACTATGGACTACCGCCATGACCATGTGCTTTCAGATTCCTGGATACACTGAAACCCAAGTTACAATTACACATAAGAAATGGCCAGTATCAAAATTTTATTAAAACTCCGGATTTTCAGACTGGAATTTTAGTCCTGTTGATTTTCCTATGTTCCCTGTCAAACAATGGTGGAAACAAGAGCTGAAGAACTTAGCTTTATAGAATTTTCCCTACGTGGACTAGAATCATAGGATTTAAGACAGGATGGACAAACTTCTGAAGTTATATCGTACAAGTCCCCCAATTTATAATTGAGGAAATATTTACCTTAAGATGTTGAATGATTGAATGTACAAGGCAAGTCTCTATTCCTTGCCTGGGGCTCTACCAACCACACCCTGCTTATTCATAGACGTATTCCCAGCCTCCCCGGAGTTCCTAAGGCTGTGACTAAGTGTCTGGCTACTATAATAAAGGAGTCTCTTACAGAAGAAAGAGCCCAGAAATCAGAGGCTGTTTTTTTTTTTTTTTTTTTTTTTTGGCTAAACTAGACACCAAATAAAGTATTATATATTCAATTTTCCAATAGAAGCTTTTCTTCTAAAAACCCCAAATGGAAGAAATACCAAAAAATTACATTGTGGTGTATTCATAGAAAAACTATTGTTTATGTTATCTTTAAATAAATGAAAATATAAGAAAATCTTGTTATATACATTCTAAGGGTAGCATAATAAGTGCAAATATAAGACATGAGGTTCATCTTTATGTGTAGATATTAGGAATCAGTTTTGCATTCAAATGTATTAAGTATGATTAGAAGCTTCATTGTTTTTGGTTCTGAATATTCTATGTAATATGTATTACTAACATTTAAGTCTTTAATAATATTTTTGTAGTTTTATTTCAGCTAATAGTGATATAGATCATTCTTTTTTCATGGAAAAAGTTGAAATGTAGATGGGAATTTTCAGTTCTTTACCTTATGACACCAATATATGAGTTTAAGGAAATTTGTATTTATCTTTGGAAGACCAAGCTAATTCAACACACAGTTACCTAGTGCCACTCTAGAATATTCTATCTATATCCAAGGGCTAATTAAGGTTATAGAGAAGAAAAATGCAGTTACATGTATGTAGAATGTGATCATGTGCATATGGACTGAAAAATGCAGGAACAGCTCAGGGATTTGTGACATCTTGTGCCCAAAGTCTCTAGAGTGGTGGCAGGAGGCAATATGGTGAAGATCAATCTAGAAGAGTGAATGAAGAGCTTGGATCTTATTCTACCCTGTGAATCCTACTGCCCATCTTCCTCCATTTAAAAAAAATACATTAAAGGAGCGTTAGGAAGGGTAGAACTCTGGAGGTAGACAGTCCAGTTTCAAAACTTGGCTTCTCTATTTCATACATAACTTTGGACAAATACTTTTATTTCCATGCCTCTGGTTAGATATTTGTCAAATGAGGATAAAAATATTATAGGCTTCATTCAGTTATTATGGGGAATAAATAGAATGTATTAATGTTGAGTAAGCGTTCAATGAATCTTGGCTATTATTACATCTAGCAGTACTAAAACATTAATATTTTATTTTTGTGAATTTTAGTCTATTTCTGATATAATTCTTTAATGTGAAATACTGATAGCAACATGGAGCATGTGTTGGAGCAAAGTAAGAGTAGATGAAGGATGCCATATCAGAGTCCATTATAGGTAAACAATAACAGTGGCCTCGTTTGATGAGCAGGGAAGGGGAATTGAGATATTTGGAGACTGGGAACTATCTTGGAGATAACACTAACTGGTGGAGCTGGATTGGGGGGAAAGAGAATGGGAGGAGTCAAAGACATCAAGCCAGTTTGGCCTTGAACAGCTGGTAGAAAGTAGTGTCACTGTCTAGGCAGCACTGAATGGAGAGCAAATGCTATTGGGGGAGGAGGAAGATAATGAGTTAGTTTTGAATGTCTGTTGAGTTTGAGCTGCCTACAAAGCATCTAAATATAGCTGTCACACAGTTGGATAAATGGCCTGGATCTTAAAAAAAAAAGTGTGGGTTAGTGGTATAGATTTGATATCCATTAAAATGTCAATGTTCATTGAAACCAAAGGAGTGCAATAGGTAACATAGTCCTAGACAGAGGGTGTAGAATAGAGGACAAGAAGGCCTAGGACACTTAGTTTGTTCTCAACTAAGGGTTGATGGGGGGTGGGAGGGAGGAGAGGGTGGGTGATGGGTACTGAGGAGGGCACCTTTTGGGATGAGCACTGGGTGTTGTATGGAAACCAATTTGACAATAAATTTCATATATAAATAAAAAAAAATAATAAAAAAAAAAAAAAAAAAAAAAAAAAAGCACAAGTACATGAAAAAATAACATTAAGTCAGGAAGGTTTGATCTAAATTATTGTACTGACTCAGTTGGTCCAAAAAAGCTTGTTTGTATTTTGTCTTTATATTTGTATTACTAATGGAATAAAATCAAATGTCTTTCACTCAAATATTTAGATTAAATAATGATAACAGCAAAAATAATTAATTAATTGAAGTATTATGTTATTTGGAAAAGGATAAACATATTAAATCATTTTCATCTTTTAAAAAAAAAAAAAAAAAAAAAAAAAAAAAAGAAGGCCTAGGACAGATCCATAAGGAAATCGTATAGTTCAATAAAGTAAGATGCACCTTCAAATAAGATAAGCAGTCAGAAGAAAGAAAACCAGAAGTTTGTAAGTTTTAGAAGCAAAAGGAACAAAATATTTTGAGGAGGAGGAAGTAATTTACCATATTAAGATGACTGACTGATCTTAATAAGCTAAGGAATGAAAAGTTTCTCCTGGGTGTGGTGAAATAGAAGATATTGAAAACAATGGTGAAAGCAGTTTTGAAGGAACATAAGGGGAGAATCAGACTGCAGAGGGCGGAGTAAATATCTTGGCAGTGTTGAGACTAATGATTGTCAGTTTGTAAAGAAATCAATCAGTCCAGCTGTGATTTTTTTTCCTCCAATAGTGCATTGTGCCTTGGGTACAGGCACAGAAAAGTTGAAAAGTCAAAAATCACATTGATTCAGGGAATGTGGTTTGTTGGAAAGGTGGAATGAAAGGGGAACAGACAGGGAGTTTAGGAAGACAGTGGTGGCAGTAATGACTGTGGACTCTGACTGGATAGGAGGAGAGTATAGAGCTGATAGATGGAAGGAAGCATAGGATTTCAATCAATCAAGGATTCCATTGAGGCTGAAGTTCAACTGTTAGGAGGGTAAATGAGCCAATACGCTATAATCTATAGGAAGAGACTGTGGTCAGAATCCAAGATTCTTTATTATTTGTCTGAGAGGTGGAATAGCTTAGGTGCTGACAAGAAGTTTTGTACTTTGGTAAATAGCTATTCATTTTCCTTGTTATTGACAGAGGACCCGAGGTCTTGATGTCCAGTACCCATTTATGCCTCCAAAAGTGACCTCAGAGTATGACTGGTTGAGAGCCAAGGTGTCAAAGGAGACTCCATAGATGGAGAGCAGTGGGGTTACTCCAGGTAGGAAATCTGGATAAATGGGTCTGGGGCTAAAAAGTGAGGTCTGAGTTGGCAGTACAGATTTGAGAGTCATCTGAATTTGGGTGACCAAAAGAAACCTAAGCAAGGTTCAAAATCTAATTTTTCAGATGTTGGAATATTTTGTGGTTTAGACCATAGCCTGTAGTATTTTTTTTTTACTACAAACAAAATACATATCCTCAATGTTGGAAATCACTGATAAGCCAAAAGAAGAAAATGGAAATAACATATAATCCCACCATGGAAATAAATACTATTAATACTTGACATGTATCTCAGGTCTCTCTCCTGGAGGCATATGCATGTCTATTTAAGTTTTAAAGGAACAAGACTATTCTGCACCTGTTGTTTTATAGTATTTTTTTCATAAAGGGGATGTGTCATTAATATTTTTGTCACTAAATATCTACAACATAATTTTTCACTTTCCACAAAGCAATATTTATCTGTCCAAGCCCAGATGCTACAAAACATTCAAAGGACATATTCTAGTTTTTAATCCCAAGTTGAAAAAGAAAAGCTTTCAAAGTACTGACTAGGTATGTGATTTGGGATATGTCTCTTCTCTCTAAGCCAGGGTGTTGAAAGGATTGGATTAGTGGATCTGTAAAATCTTTTACAGCTCTATAATTTCTGTTCTGTTCTATTTTGTTCTCTTCTATTTTAAAACACTAACTGGTAACATCCTACTAAATTCAGTACGTGGTAAATGTATTCATCTGATTATACTTAGAAGAAAACTGGGGCAGAGAACGCGAAGTGGCTAACACTGACTTCTCAGGAGAGTGAGAGCCAGGGCTGGGAACGGGACCCTGAATGCGCTCCAGTATGTGGGGTTCACTACTCAGCAGAAGCATGCTGGTCACCCCACCCTGCCACTCTGAAATACTGACTTACCCAGTTTGAACCTCCGAGGTTTCTGAGGTTTCAACATCACTAACGGGTTTCAACATCACTAACCTTTATGGGCAAAAGCCTGCTTTCCAATCCTAATGTGGCTTCCTTCTGGACATCCAACCCCCCCCCCTCCCCCTGCCTTCCAGGCCAGAATTCCAGCTCAGCATTCACAGTAAACCTCCTCACTGGATCCAGGAGTCCTATCTTGCCTTGTTGTCAGATCTCATTTTAATCTTTAGTGACTATTCTGTTGGATCACTTCACTGAAGCCGATTCCAACGTTATATTCATTTGAACATTTCTTTTGCAGACCGTTTTTGTCACAGTGTAATTTGTTTGGGGGCAGATTGGAGTCTGTGATTACAGACTACCATTACATTAGTCAGCGCAGACCGTGGCATGTACAGCTGTTTCTCTTTTGTGGTACATTTTTAAAGTTAACTTTTATTAAATTTTCATGAATATACAATATTCATGTATGGTTGACAGTAAAGAAAGGCAAAGGCTTTGTGGAATTCGTGGGAAAAATATGAACTCAAATTAGGAAACCTAATGTCGATTTCCCTGATTATCAGTTTATATTAATATCAAGAATGAAAAGATATTAGAAGTCTACAATGAATGAATCTAATTGGGAAGTTTTTAACACACAAGTTCCATTCTTGATGCTAAACAATCCTTATTTCGTGAAGTACATCAAGGTAACATTGTCACAGTCTTCCTGGATTATGGAGGGAATAGAAATACCTTTGAAAAAGTAGGATATCTTTAGGATCTGTTCTTTTATTTGTACATAGGTAATATATGCTTACATACAAGCTGGGTGTTTTATAGAGTTGTCAAAATTTTTTAAAGTCTTCCTTAAAAGTTGGGTGATCAGACACACCCTCAATAAGCAATTGCTCTTACAAGGTTTGATGGTGGCCACTGAAGGAGCCTGTTAGGAATGGTAAACATTTTACCTTTTAATATGAAGACAGAAATGTAGTAAGCTCTTATTTTTCTGGGGAAATTTTTTATTAAATATTTTTCTTAAATAATACAGAAAATTCTTCAAAAGCTCTTCTCAACTGACCCCGAATCTAATGTTCAGATCTAAACTTCTTGAATATCTTTATTTGGAGCCCCTTAGTTATTTCACATTCAATATATCTGAATGAAAATTTCATTTCCTCTCCTCAAAAAAACTGTTATTTCACAGTTTCCAATCATGATCAATGGCATCTTCCTTATTTTATAGAAGTGCAAAATTTTGTTCTATTTGACTTCTCTTAACAATCACATCTAATAAAAATCTGGTGACGCCTCTCCCCTCCCCATTCCAGAATTTTGCATAGGTCGATAACACATACATAAGACTCTTAAGATCTTTGACGTACCACAATTTTAAATGAGTTATTGAGCCACACAAATTTCTTCTTAGAAAGAGAGACCAAGACAGCAGACAGAGAGTGCTCTCCTCAAATTTTATAGCTTATTCTTAAAGGGATATCACTGGGCCAGTATCTGGTAATTTTCAATTACCACTGCTTTTTATAACATTTATAAACATGAAGTGTTTTGCTCACTATTCATTTTTTTCGGGAGTTTTGATCTACTTATTACTAAACTGAGGTATTTGCCATACTTTTTTTTTTGCGTTATAAAAGCTCTTTTGTTAAAACTTATTACAACTTTTTCTTAATGTTTGTTTTTGAGAGAGAGAGAGAGAGAGAGAGAGCGCACGTGTAGGCATGTGAGCACCAGTGGAGGAGGGGCAGAGAAACAGGGGGACACAGGATCATAAGCAGGCTCTGTGCTGACAGCGGGGAGCCCAGTGTGTGGCTAGAACACACCCACCGTGAGACCATGACCTGAGCATTCAGTCAGACGCTTAACCAAATGAGCCATCCAAGCACCCCTAAAACTTACTAAAACTATTTTAAAGCTCACACTCTGTTGAAAAGCATATAGGGAAATTAAAGTATACCAAAATAACTTTTAAAAGAATATTACACTGAAGTGTAAACGTTTTCATATAATCTGTGTTTTAATATACAGTAGAAAGAATGTGTGAAATACTCAAAAATAGTGCTTCAGTAAAGCCAGTCAGGACTGATGATATAGATAGGTATTGCTTTAAGCATTAAAAATTATGCTAATAATGGATATTTAAATGACATGGGAAAATGTCAATATAAAATTTAATAAAAAAACATAAAACAATATGTACAAAACAAACCTGCTTTAATTAAGAGACTTGAATGTACCTCTAGGAAAAAGACCTGAGACATGTATGCAAACAGCTTTACTAACAATAAAGCTAAAATTTCGATCTCTATCAGTTTGTATCTATGCTCAAATGTAATATCCTTTTCAAGTAAATTTCTGACTCATTTTGGTACCAGAGTTATGCTGGCTCATAAACAGAGATGGGGAATGCATCCTATTTCTCTGTTTTCCAAAAAAAAAAATTGTGTACTCTTGGAATTTTTAATAAATGTTCTATAGAAGTCACCAAGGAAGCTACCTGGACCTGAAACTCCCAGTATGAGAAATTTTATGGTTAAAATTTTATTTAACATATACAGAGTTATTCAGATTTCCTTATATTAGTTTTGGTAATTTGTTATGTAAAATAAAACATGCCTTGAACAGGAGAGGGAGAGGAAAGAGAAACAAATTAAAAACACCAGTACTCCTGTGATCACTGATAGGGAGATGTAATAAGGCTGGAAATGTGTATTTGCTATCAAATTAGTTATAAAGCATGTGACATATATTTTTTGTTTATTGGAAAAAAAAGACATGAAAAATGCCTGATCTGAAGTGAGTTAAATTACTCTCAGTGCCTTAAGCATTCAACAATTTCTGCATTTCTGATTTCTGGTACAGAATTAAACAGCTCCAGGTCTTAAAAATCACAATGGAATTCAGTCTGTTGTGAATAGAGGATTCTTCTTACTTGCAATGGAGCACAATGAATCTACAAGTCATTGCAATAAAACTGTCAAGAAAGATAATTTCCAGGGTCCACTCTTACTAAATTAAGTTGTATTTTAAAAATAGATATGCTCCTCACAAATGTGAAGTTTTATTTTTAAATACTGACACAAAAGACAAGTATGTCTCTTTTCAAAGACTTCCTCATGTCTTAGAGTTTACATAAATCTTACTAAGGATTAAGGTGGAGTGGAGAGAAAGTGAGATTTAAGAATTTAGATAAAAATGGGGCACCTGGGTGGCTGAGTCAGTTAAATGTCTGACTTTGGCTCAGGTCATGATCTTGTGTACATGAGTTCAAGCCCCGCATCGGTTTCTGTGCTGACAGCTCCTGCTTTGGATTCTGTGTCTCCCTCTCTCTCTGCCTCTCCCCTGCTTGTGCGTGCTCTCTCTCTCTCAAAAATAAACAATAAAAACATTAAAAATAAATTAAAAAAATAATTTAGATAAAATTGAAGAGAACATACCAGGTTATATGTTAGTCCTGAGATTCAGATATAAGCGAATGCAAAGGGAATTCACATATAAAATTTTTTCATTAAAAAAATTCTCAACTGCTCTGCAATACTCTATTACAGATATTTTCACAAACACAACAGAAAATATGATAAATCAACCAAATGGAAAATGCAGGTCTGGATCAATACAGAAAACTAATGGAAGTCATAAAGTTTAGAAATATCATTTACAGCAATATGATTGTCACAGTTTATGTGAACAATATATATCTCGGGTCCTAGAAAACAATCTTTGTAGTCTCCTCCAGCCTCAAGGTTCCCAACTCAAAAGTCAGAGTTCTCATTTGAATAGAAATTAGTCAATTTTGTGTTTATCAAGAGGAATCAAATCTAAAGCAACTATGAAAAAACAGTTTGCATGTTCTCATTCAACAAACATGTAGTGATGTCCACTATATGTAAATTACCAAGTCAGGGATGGGTGGGTGATCAGTTGGACAACTTTTACACCAGTTTTATGAATTGCCCCCACCTCTTGGCTCTATCACTGTGAGAATCAGGTGTCTGCGGATATACCTTCACGCTGCATTCTTTCAGAAGCACCGTATTCTCTTGGTTTCTGCTCTAGGGCTTATGTCTCAATGTAGCATGCTGTAGGAGCTGGCACAGCTTTTCTGGAATAGCTAGAAAGGGCACATCCTGCTTAACTTGTGGGGAGTAGGAGTCAAGGGATAAGAATCCCTCTCTTGAGTGTCTTGGTTTGACAGCTCTGAGACATAGGTTTTGTGTTCTTCAGAAACTCTGCAGGGAAATTTAGTTCTGTTTGTCCATAGCAGAACAACTCAATGCACCTTTGGGTTCATCTTTTTTTCTTTCCTACTTTACCTTCATAATTCCACTACTTCTGTTCCTTGGGTTCACTCCCTACATGTAAACCTTTATCTCAAGCTCCACTTTTTGGGAGAACCAAAGACAAAATTTTATTTAAGGATGTGTAAGGTATTCTTCCTATCACAAGAAACTCATGTTACATAGATTTTTAGTCTAGCTCAAGTACAAGAAATACTGTTTAGAGTTATATTATGCAAAATGATTTTGCACTAATTGTGTCACAAAACTTTTCCTTAAAGCAAGTAAGTGGCAGAGCTGGAATTCAAAGTCAGATTTGTTTACATCACCATTTATGTCCCAATAAAACAAAAAGACATGCTCAAATAAGGCAATGGAGGAGAGTTTAATAAATGAGATTCTTCCCAAAACGGAGGTAGGGTTAAGTAAATTCAGAGAGGGATGGTGCACCTATGCTGCGGTCAGGAACAGCAGGGAGCCATTGCCATTCCTGAACCGAAGATGTGAGGGGAAGGAGTAATCAACAGAATCTGGAGATAATAGCTGTAGAGAGAAAGTGACCTTTCAAGATCTATGTCTTTGAAGACAGAAAAAATGCCAAACCACTGCAACCTAGTGGGGAGTGATGTGGGAGAAAGTACCATACCATTTACCACACACTAGAAGGACAAGTCCTCTGGGTGAGTAAGTAAAAGTCTGTCCTATCCATAATCCAGAACTCCACTGGGTTAGAAGGTTGTTAGTGGAAACAAATTCTAATAATGCTCCACTTACCAACCTATAGTTGGGATGGGCTAACAAAGGACAAGGGAGCAGCTGAACAAAGTCAGAAGAGGACTTTGCTACCTCTTTGTCACCTCACCTGGGTGACACTGATGAAATGGAAAAGAATGTAGGACAAGTGATGGACAAAGGAATAGTTTAACAGAGATTAGAGCCTGGGGTCCCAGAAAACAATGGACAGAAGAGTACCCACCAGAGTAGAATGAAAGCCCAGTTGATTCTAAGAATGCAAAGAACTCCTCTAATCACCAATGTGTGGGTAAAGGATACCATCTATATTAAGATTGACCAGGCAGATTTTTGAATACAAAATAATGATTGTTGCATGTCTCATTTTTTTTTCCTTTTGGAATCATACCTTGTGTAGTGGTTATTCTGTCCCGGATTTAACATTATGCAAAATTTGTGGAGGGGAAGAGATAACTGGTTTATTACTTAGTAGGTTGCTGGCATAGGAGCTATGTTTGGATCTGAGGAAGAGGATAGCAAGTGACCTGAAGATCTTGGACTTTGAGCAGTGATGGGGTATGTCCTTGGGATAGTTCTCATGGGTATGTCATCATGGAGAAGAAAATGGAAATTTGGTAGCTTTAAGTATGGACTCTGGCACAACTAACCCAATGCTAACCAATCTGTGTTCTCTTTTTGCTTGGTCCACAGGTAGACTGCATGTCCCAACCCTACAGCAGTGAGTTGTGGCGAAGCAATACGACTCATCAGTGAAAACGAGTGGATGTGATGACTGTCATCCCAGGGGAGTTCAGAACTTTTTACACGCTCTCTTTTCTTTTGGCTAAAACCTGGATACAAAGATCCTGTGAGGTCTCTGAAGCCTAACTTCTACATAATCAAAGGGGTTTGAGTACTGACAATCAATTTTCAGAGTATAAGTTAGATGTAAGAGAGGGAGAAGTGGCCTTCTATTCTGGGAATTATTGACTGAGACTTTTTTTTGTGGTGTTATGGCAGTCAGCATTCTATGATTAATATGAAGATAAAATATTTCAATCGGATGTTACATAAAATAATTAAAACAGTAAGTTAAAAAATAGTAAGACAGAAAACAACTACAGAAATATAAGAGATTTTTTGAGATAAAGTGAAATGTTTATGACAAGAAGAGAAGCTCACTAAAAATATCAGGAATAAAAGTAGAGCTCTAGATTAAACATAGATAAAATAAGAGAACATAATTAACAAGTATATGTGCCTAAAAATGGATATAAAAAAGGATAATTTTCTAGAGAAATATAAATTATAAGATACAGACTCAAATAAGAAGAAAAAATACGTATTACCATTAAAAATACATGCGCATACACACTCTCTTACACAATTCACCAGTTTTTAGAGTTGAAATATGCCGAAGATTGAAGGAATAGAATTACAAACTTTTCCAGAGGACACACTATGAGATATTGGGCCATGCTTTTATGACATTAGTATAACTTTAATGCCCAAACAAGATTTGGGTAGAATAAGGAAAAAATAACAAGCTAACCTCATTTATTGATATATATTCAAAAAAAAAGAACACATATATAAAGCAATATATATTTAAAAATATTATGACAAAATTATGCTTATCTAGCAATGTACATTGTATTCAATTTGGAAAAAAAAATCAGTTCAATAAATATCCCAAAAGCAAAAACCATATAATCATCCTCCTATATTTCCAAATGTTTTGTTAAAATGTAGTATTCATTAATAATGAAAACCACTGTTATCTTAGGATAGACCTTAGCCTGAAAACAGAACACTACAAAACACTTTCTGTAACTATCTAAGATACAATGTTTTTACACTAGGAGTAAGACAAAAATGCATGCTGTAACACTTCTATTCAATATTGTAGTGGGGCAGTAAAGAAAACTTAATTAAGATATGTGGATTGAAAAAGAAAAAAAATTCATTAGCAGATATTAAACATTATTTACATAGAAATCCATTCCCCCCCCCCCTGAAAACTTCATGTCAATTGTTAAAATGATTAATAGAGTGAGGGTAGTTGGATATCTGATGAAAATTCTGTTCCTGGGTATATACCCAAAGGAATTCCCAGAAGAATGCAGGGATACAACATTAGGGAATTATTGAATCGATATTTGCGTTGGGTGATAGAGTTTTAAAGATAAACATGAGTTGTTTCCCCTTAAGAGTAGATAAATAATAGTGTAGTAGAATATGTGGAGTGTTAGGAAGCAGCTGGAAGCAACAAATAAATAAACATAATAAAATTTGAGGGATGCAGCTAATTTGATGCTTAAAGAAGATTTTACAATTTTTACAACTTATATTAACAATACATAAAAATTAAAATTAATACTCTATGCTTTTCCTTTCAAAAGCTAGAGGGCCAAATAGAAGAGAAAGAAAGTCATAAAGAGTGGAAATGAGAGAAATTGGAAATATATTAACAAAAGAGAACATTAACAAAATCACATGTTAATTATTTGAAAAGATCAAAAAATGGATAGAACCATATATATCTATATAGATTAAGACAAAAGAGGAAAAACACTGCTGTTTTAGAAGTGAAGGAGGGAACATCATTACTGATTCTACAAACATTAAAATATAATAAGGCAGGAAGGGAAGGGGAAAAAAAGTAGTTTCAAACAGAGAGGGAGGCAAACCATAAGACTCTTAAAAGAATTTTTTTTTAATGTTTATTTATTTTTGAGACAGAGAGAGAGACAGAATGCTAGTGGGTTAGGGGCAGAGATAGAAGGAGACACAGAATCCAAAGCAGGCTCTAGGCTCAGAGCCATCAGCACAGAGCCGGATACAGAGCTGGAACCCACGAACCCCAAGATCATGACCTGAGCCAAAGTCGGGCGCTCAACCGACCAAACCACACAGACGCCCCAACCGTAGACTCTTAAATGCAGAGAACAAACTCTGTTTGTTTGAGGGTTGATGGGAGGGAAGGGGGGAAATGGGTGATGGGCATTGAGGAGGGCACTTGTTAGGATAAGCACTGGGTGTTGTATGTAAGTGATGAATCACGGGAATCTACCCCCAAAGAGCACACTGTATATACACTGTATGTTAGCTAATGTGACAACAAATTATATATTATTATATATCATTATATATTATATACAGAAAAATATAAACATAAATATAATAATATTATATAAAATATTTTTTATATATGTATATATATTTGTGTGTACACACACACACACACACACACACACACACACAAAAGGACCAAGGGAAGAAGAGTGAACGAAAGTAGTACAATCAATAGAATTAGAAACAATGGACCCAGGCATGGAGCAAGGACTAAACCAACACAGAAAGAGTGAAATGAAAGAAGCAATAAATGAATGGGGAAAAATTAGCGGAAGAGGCAAACGAGTGGATATAAAAACCAATAAGCAAATGAATGAATGGATAAAGGGTCCCACGTGTCCTGGCTGCCCAGGACAGGGAGTGATTTGTAGAGCAGAAAATCCCGGACATCTCTAGGAAGGTGTACACTCAGACATCTGGTGCCAAGGGCTTGGCAATTAACATGTTCCTCTCTGAGAAGGCTCCTAAAGTGACTTCAAGATAGACGTAATAAGAATATGACTGCACAAATATCACTAATGCCTTTGAATATGCTGCTCGCTCCCTCAGATTAACTGTGGGTTCTGTGGGAACAGCAAAATAGAATTGACTACATTGCCTTTCCAATTATGTTCCAGATAATTACCTATTATGTAGCAACCCCCCAGCATGATTTTAATAATCACTATTTAAATAACACATTTTCATGGTCTCCATACAAATTAATATATATATGTATATATATAATGTATATATGTGTATATTTGTATATATATATATATGTGTGTGTGTGTGTGTGTGTGTGTGTGTGTATGTATATATATGTGTGTGTATACTTAATAAGGCAATATTTTGGACAACTATCAATAAATCAACTATCAATAAATTTGACAATTTAGATGGTAAATTCTTGAAACACCACAAACTATTAAAACAGATCCACAAAGGAATTGAAAATATTGCTAACTTTATATCTATTACATAATGCTAATTCATTACTATAAACCTACCCACCATGAAAACTCTAGGTACAGATAGCCTCACTGTTAAATTCTTTCAAATGCTTAGGAAAGAGGTAATACCATTGTTATACAAAATCTCTCAGAAAACAGAAGGGTAGTGTTTTTCAATTTATTTTTTAAGACAGAATGACCGTGACATTAAGACAAGCATATTAAAAGAAAGGTTTATTATAGACCAATATCATTCATGGGTATAGAATTAAATATCCTCAAAATTTTAGCAGATATAATCCAGCAATAATTTCAATTAATTATAAAGAGAAAGTAGTGATGGATTTAGGTGCATCCCAGGATGCTAGTTGGTTTATGATGTGAAAATCAATTGGTATTCTTGCTATCAACAGAATAGAGGATAAAAATCATATGATTATTTAACTAAATGAAGAGAATTTGTCAAATTCAACACCAGTTCAGGATAATAGCTCTCAAAAAAACGAGGAAGAGAAACAAACTTTCCCAGCCCAATAAAGGACATCTGTGAAAAATATCCAAGTAGCACTTCAATGGTGGAAGTCAGAGCACTTTCCTCATAATTGGAACAATACAGTGCTTCCTTTTACCACTTACTTCTATGCAGTATTTCAGTGGAAGTTCTGGACAATGCAATAATAACAGACAACGATTGAAAGGAAATTCACAGACAAGATGATTGTTTCTGTACAATATCCTACTGAATCGGTAAAGGACTAGTAGAAAATATGCTGATTGACATCAGAAGGCTTGCTTTTTGGGGTGTTACTATGGAATGGTTGCTAGGATGCCACATAAACAAATGTTCTACAGGGATGGAAATATTCCATTTCTTGACAGGTATGTAGGTTATTTGGTGTATGCATTTTTCAGAACTCATTGAACTCTAGAATTAAGATCAGTGTATTTATCATAAAGGAAAAAAATTGCAGTTTTCAGAGAGAAACTTGGCAGACACCAACTTAACCAAACGATAAATGTTAACATCACCAGTAAGAAAATATATTGAGATGATACAGTGAAAAGAACATAATATAACTTCTGTGCATTATTTTTCAATGTGCAACTTCAATCATAGATGAGAAAACATCAAACTTGAGAAACATTTTGCAAAATAACTGACCAGCACTCATCAAAATACCAACAATGTAAAAGACATGGAAAGATGGGAGAAGGGAGGAAGTGTCATAAATTGGAGAAGAAGGAGACACAACAACTAAGCACAATATGAGATCCTAAGTGGGATCTTGAAAAAGAAAAAAAAAGGGGGGGGGCAATAGAGAGAAAAACTGGTGAAATTGAAAAAGTCCTGTAGATGATAACATCATAACAAAGTTAATTTCCTGGGTTCGACCATTGTACTCTGCTTATCAAAGTTGTTATCATGGGAAACTGCTTGAAACATATACACAAACTTTCTACTATTCAACTTTTCTGCAAGTCTAAAATTACCTCAAAACAAAAAGCTTAAAAAATCAGTATGTATTTAAAAATGACGACAGTTTAGACTGTGGGAAATGGATACAAGGAAAATTCACAGATGAAAAACAAATCCAAGAATAAAGGAGAAATAGATGTATGAAAACAGCATTATTTCAATTTTTTTAACGTTTGTTTATTTTTGAGTTAGAGAGACAGAGCAAGAGTGGGGGAGGGGTAGAGAGAGGGGAAAACATAGAATCTGAAGCAGGGTCCAGGCTCTGATCTGTCAGCACAGAACCCGACACAAGGCTGAAAATCAAGAACCCTGAGATGGTGACCTGAGCCGAAGTTGGAGGCTTAACTGCCTGAGCCACCCAGGCTCCCCAAAACAGCGTTATTTCGGATCAGTGGGGAAGTGATGAACAATTTAATAAATGATTTGCCCATGTGCCTTTTAAATGCAAACCAACCAACCCAGAGCCCACACCCAACCAACTTCTGCACTGGTTTCTCATACTCTGGGCCACTATTCATCTGTAATAATCAGACCAGGGTCAGGTACCAGACAACTAGTGACAGCCCTATGCCCCAGAGCCACTGAAGTTACTCAGATTAGCCAATCCAAACCTGTTTAACCTGTCCTTGCCTGCTCCTTCCCATGGAAACCACAATAAAGGCTCTTGCCTAGTCCTCTTGTCTACCTCCTGACTGATACTGGTGCTTCCTCCTGTGGCCTTCCTCTTGGCATCTGCAAATTACTATCTTTTCACTGGCAGCTCTCTCTTACTATAAATAACACATATTAAAACAGCATGATATTGCTACACATGCATGCATTCTCTGGTTTAATTCTTACTTTAAGAATGAGGAAAGTAATGAAATCCTCTCCATATTTCATAGATAGAAAAATGGAAACTTAATGAAGATGAAATAACTTCCCAGAATTACAGAGCAGATAAACGGCCACAATCCAAGAACCAAATTCAGACCTATACAAAATTAAATTTCACATCCATTATTTACGGGATATGAGTAGGATTTGCCCAAAATTGTATCAGTGCTCTTTTAGTTTAGGAGTTAACTCTCAATGATATTTATGTAATGTCATAAGACTTTAAAGATATTCCTCCAGAATGTCAACGTTGCCACTCATTTAATGCTTAGCTTCTGGAATTTATTGTTACTTTTTCCTTCCCATCTATATCCTTTCAAGAGTATTTTTATGGAAAGTTGGGAAAGAAGTAGGTGGGGGGAGTGGGTCATAGTTTCTGTGAGTCAGGGTTTTACTTTTAAAATTTGTTTATTATGCCTGTATTAGAATACAGATGCACATCTAAATTAATTTCCAAGATTTTTATTTTCCTAGCAGAACCCAGGGAAAGGGATTATATGTAGTCATTTAATCCATATCTTGAGGTCACTAGCTGGAAAGATTTAGACTATTTGTGGCCCCAAATCAGAGGTCTGTATTGAGTCAAAATTCTGATGTGTAGTCTATTATGACCTGAATTTACTACACAAATCACAGCATCACTAAGAAGGTGTAACCATATATTACAGATCTCCAAATATGATGCAAGATAAAATGAAAGGTACCACTTAGAAGATATTCTTTCAAAAACAAAGAAACAAAATAATCCCAAATGTTACCATATTTTTAGGGCCAAAATTAGTTTATAAAAACATACTAGGGATAGAGAAACAAATCAACCAACATTATAAAACGAACAGCAAAGCAAATTTAGAATGTAGGAAAATATTAAATAACAACTGATCTGGTGTCTTTAACAGATCAACAGTGTGTAACAATAGATAAAAAGATATAAAGAGAGGTAAACAACATAAAAACCAACTGGAAAGTGTGGAACCTACTTGAAAAAATCTATTGGAAAAATATATATTTTGAACAATTGGGGAAATTTGGTTACATAGGAAAATATCCAGATTATTTTTAGAGAGGAATATATACTGATGCACACAGAGGTAAAACAAAAAATCTGAGTTTTGTTTTAAAATAAGACAAAAACAAAAAAGGTAGTGTAGATGAAGTAAAAAAGAATCACAACATGTAATAGCATAAAGTCCCAAATAGGTTTTTAATGTTTCCCTTACAAAGATTAGCACAGAAGATTTAACCTATTATTTACTGCTGGTGAGTTAGAATCCACTTACTTTGCCATAACATGAAAGGAGAGTATAGTTGCATAATTGTGTCCATCTCAAAGTTTTGTTACCCTTAAATTTGACGTGTAATTCCCAAGGCTAGATTTTTTTTTCAGTCCTAGTTAGGGAAAATATAAACTGTAGAGAGAAAAACAATAATCTGATCAATTCCATACATTTTTGTTTTTGTAAACAATATTTAGCTTTGGCAAGGACTGGGAACATGTCATGGACCATGTCTCTGCAGTATGATAGGGCAATTTTATACTGTGTGTGAATAAAATGACATTCAAACATCCAAATGTCAATAAGATGACACTCAAATATTAAAATTGTGTGAAAAAATTTGGGGTGCCTGGGTGGCTCAGTAGGTTAAGTGTCTGACTCTTGATTTCAGCTCAGATCATGGTCTT
Organism: Puma concolor; assembly: GCF_028749965.1. NCBI lineage: Eukaryota > Metazoa > Chordata > Mammalia > Carnivora > Felidae > Puma > Puma concolor. The sequence goes on along the minus strand of NC_141675.1, from coordinate 82,434,024 downwards.
GCAGTTCCTGAAATTGAGCCTCGTCTCTCTCAAAATAAATAAATAAACTTAAAAAAATAAAATTGTGTGAAAAAATAGATTGACTAAACGTGAAATAGTTCTTCTTCCTACCTCAAACTCATTTGTTTTTCAGAGCATCTCCTGAACTTTAGGAAATATCATATCTCTAAACTCTCTATGTCTTTTTGTTTTATAATTCTTTTTAAATTTACTTATTTCAATGTTTATTTATTTTTGGGACAGAGAGAGACAGAGCATGAACGGGGGAGGGGCAGAGAGAGAGGGAGACACAGAATCGGAAACAGGCTCCAGGCTCTGAGCCATCAGCCCAGAGCCTGACGCGGGGCTCGGACTCACGGACCGCGAGATCGTGACCTGGCTGAAGTCGGACGCTTAACCGACTGCGCCACCCAGGCGCCCCTAAATTTACTTATTTATTTTGAGACACAGAGAGAGTAAATGGGAAGGGGCAGAGAGAGAGTGAGAGAGAGAATACCAAGCAGGCTCTGCACTGTCAGCGTGGAGCCCTATGCCGGGCTCAAACTCACAATCTGAGATCATGACCTGAGCTGAAACCAAGAGTCAGACGCTTAAACAACTGAGTCACCAGGCACCCCTATAATTCTTTAATTCCAGTGTCCTAAGAGGATTTCTGAAGTTTTTTTTTTGTTTTTTTTTTTTTTTTGTTTTTTTGTTTTTTGTTTTTGTTTTTTACAAATAATTGGGTCATTTGGAGAGGAATTGTATTTTGGAGAATTTGGTGAGGAATTGTGCAGATAGATACATAGGAAACAATCTTTAGATCTGTCCCCTTTTAACATTTGTAACTAAGGACCTTCAAGCCCTCCTGTCCCAACCTCATTTTGGAGAGAACCAAGAAGTGAAGAGATAAATGCTCAGTCCACATGAGTAGTTAACTGGTGGAATTTATGTGTCTGTTTAGCAAAGTTCTCTTGGAATGTAGAGGATATGTGAAATACGAACATAGGTGGGGCGCCTGGGTGGCGCAGTCGGTTAAGCGTCCGACTTCAGCCAGGTCATGATCTCGCGGTCTGTGAGTTCGAGCCCCGCGTCAGGCTCTGGGCTGATGGCTCAGAGCCTGAAGCCTGTTTCCGATTCTGTGTCTCCCTCTCTCTCTGCCCCTCCCCCGTTCATGCTCTGTCTCTCTCTGTCCCAAAAAAATAAATAAACGTTAAAAAAAAAATTTTAGAAATACGAACATAGGTGTACTAGATAAACAATGGAATGTAATAGAATAAGTCTCTCTAGAAAGAAAGGATACCTGAAAAAATAGGCAAGATTGCTTACATGTTCTTAGAAGAATAGTTTTTACCTGCACACCAGGTTTATATAGGGAAGCAGGAAACAATTTTGAAAAATGTGACATGGCATATGAGGCAGACCTCAAATTTTTTCTTAACATGTATAATCCCCAATACAGAAATGCTTGAAATGGAGGTGGTGCTCATAGAAATATGCAAACAAAGTTGGACTTAGTGAGAAACTTCATGCTTCAATGGAGAGGGGGAAGTTGACATAGCTAAGCTTTCTGAGGTAATCACAATAGGAAAAAAAACCCACAGCTTATACCTAAATTTAGGACGAATTTTCCCTATCTATTCATCAAGTATTATTGTGCTAAATATCTTCTTAAGATGTAAATATTGATGACATTTTATATTTTTCCTGTACAATAAATTACGACATTCTATAAAAAAGTTCATTTCTCCAAGGGGCTTTAAAAGTTGATTTTAACTACCCTGGAAATTGAATTTACAGTCTGTGGCTACCCAGAACACTCAAGATTTTCTCTTCTGTGGGAGGCTGCACCTGACTGCTCTAGAGAATTCATTAAAATGTCCATTCATGCATGCGTGTATTCATTCAACTGAATACAGGTATGGTTAGGTGTTAGAAATTTGGAAATAATGCATATTTCAGTGTTCTAACATAAATTTCCTGAGTAATCAATCTCCTATAAATAAGGTTGCTGTTCGTCTAGTGTCTTCTCAGTACTACTGGGAATACAGAAGTATACACTATAAGCATAATAGAACTTTTTGTTTAATTGCCTGGCATCCTTTTTTTTTCTTTTCTGATAACAATAGTCTGGTTTTACTTTGGTGAAGGAAAGGAACTGTTCCCCCATACAGTTGAGTCTGATGAGAATATGCAAGTGTCTCATTCTTACCCAGTCAGGATATAGGCACACAACCTAGGTTACACTCAATACTTCCTCTGGAATTTGTCTCTTGAACAGAGTGCTCAAGTGTCTGAAAAGTTTGGAATTGAATTACTGGGCTGTATTTTCTACAAAAATTGTTCATCAGTTCCTACTACCTGAACCACTGGAGCTGCCATGGTTTTGTGCTTTGAGTCTAATTCTTAAGTGTGCTCGTTAGTCTACCTGTATAGAAATTCCCCTTCTGCTGCAGATGACCAGAGTCATGACCTCACAGTGAAAAAATTTTAATGAGTATAGTGTGGTGATAACTTTTCCACTGAGTTACCTTAATGGCAATTTAATATACATTGAAAAGTGTCATTTAATAAATAACAACTGTATTTTTAAAATTGCCCGTCAATGACTAATTTTTGTCTTTCTCTTCTTCAACCACAGAACTTAAATATCAAAATATTTTCCTCTCTCCAAGAATCTCATTTGTGAACATTTCCTCCAGTCTTCCTTCAACTCATAAAATACTGCTGTTTTCTACTGTATGTGCTCAGTTTTATGCTGGACCCCCAAGAACTGGCCTAAAATCTACCTGATAGAGATTTAGGGAAAGAGAAAAAAATTTAGTTCGTGCTTTCTTGCTGCCTGATTTCTTGGGTGTTTTGTTTTGCTTTTTGTTTGAGGTCAGGGTTTTCTCCCCCCAAATAACTTTGAAAGAATATGTAAAGTCCTGAAATATCACCTATCCAGACAGAGTGCTCAGGAGAGGGTAGTTTTGTTTTTCCCAATATGGCTAAACAACACTAAATAGGATGTTCATGACTTTCATCCAAAACACGTCCTTAAAAAAACTACTTAGAACCTGCAAGATTCATTTGCTTTACCTATAAATTGGGGCAAATAAGAGTTTCAATTTACTTAAGGAATGGTATCATTTTATATATACATAGGCACCAGTCTAAGTGGTTCAAAGACCAAACCACATTAGGCATAGTCTTCCAGCTCACAACATACACTTTCCTAATGATTGAAGTGATGAAGTTGTAGTAGGAATTTTTTTAAAAAATTTTTTTTTCAACGTTTATTTATTTTTGGGACAGAGAGAGACAGAGCATGAACGGGGGAGGGGCAGAGAGAGAGGGAGACACAGAATCGGAAACAGGCTCCAGGCTCCGAGCCATCAGCCCAGAGCCTGACGCGGGGCTTGAACTCCCGGACCGCGAGATCGTGACCTGGCTGAAGTCGGACGCTTAACCAACTGCGCCACCCAGGCGCCCCTGTAGTAGGAATTTTAACGTGAAAAAAAGTAAATGAAGTCAAAGATAGGAAAGTGACTACTCTTTTAGGAACCAAGCATAAGAGCAAGGTGGGTTTTGTGCTAATAATCAAGAAGGCTTTTGCTGGACACTCTCTTCTTCCAGGAATGGAAATAAAATAATTTTTAAGAGCTTAAATAACAGAAATGCAATTCATTAAATGAAAATAGCATCATTATAATAAACTGGAAAATATAAAGAATACAAAGGAGAGAGAAAATGGAGCCAAGCAAGGGAAATAGAATGACAATAATTATTTTATGATATTCTCCAGGAAGGCCAGGAATGTCACATTTAATACACTTTTCTGTAAACCTTATTCTCTCTCCATACAAGAGCAAAGTTGGATGAGGGGGAAAGAAAAAAATAAATGACTCCAAAATCTGTGAAGCTCCTGATGTGTATTCCATTACAAATGTCCTGAATTTTCAGCTGCTTGTCGACATGGACGTCAGTGACTTTTCACAAAAAGAAAGACCAAAGACTAAACTCATTTGCATTGAATCCTGGATTTTCCATTGACCACTGAGAACTACCACTAAGGAAAATAGTCCCGACACTCAAGGAAGTTCATTATTGTTCTTTAGTATGCACTTCATGAGACATGATCTCAGTTTACTTAAGCTCTTTCTTCTGAACCTTCATTCCAATGGGACAGTTAATTTACTCTACAAACCTGAGTAAACTGTTTAAAAACACCTGCAGTCTCAAGTGTCATATCTAAAGCTAAAGTAATTTTAAGTGGCAAACCAGAAGTTCTTTCAAATCCATGTATCACTAGGGTATAACACATTTGGGCTTACTGATTTGGAGACGTTTTTGCTATACATTTATATAAGTATCTGAATAACAAGTGCTTAATTATCACCACTTCTGGTCAACGGCTGATAAAATAATTGTAGAAGAGTACAAATGAGCAATACTTACACATTTCATATCGACATCATGATGGGCAAGTGATTTAACCTCTCAGGGTTTTAATGGAATTATTTAAAAAATGAAGACAATTTACATGGTTGAAACTTTAATGAAAGAGTACCAAACTAAACTCCTTCCTTACATATATGTCATATAGATTTAATTTCTTTTAATGTTTATGTAGTTTTGAGAGAGAGAGACAGACAGACAGACAGACAGGGTGCGAATGGGGGAGGGGCAGAACAGAATCTGAAGCAGGATCCAGGCTCTGAGCTGTCAGCACAGAGCCCAATGCGGAGCTCAAACTCACGAACTTGCGAGGTCATGACCTGAGCTGAAGTCAGATGCTTACCTCACTGAGCCACCCGGGCACCCCTATATAAATTTAGATACTGCTATTGGATTTATATACTTCTATTCCAGTAATTTAGAAGAGAAACTAGAGAAAAGAAAAACATAAAAATAAATTGCCTATGTACACAATATACAGTATATAAATTATTTGGGGTGGGAGCTGGAGTTTATGTCAAAAAGTTAAAAATGTTGATCAGAAATTATTTTGCTCACTCCCTGTCTTTTGAGAGGATTAATGACAGACATTAACTTGTTCCAGGCCAAATAGTTGTTATCAGAGACCAGAGAATCAAATTCAGAATCCAGTAGTCTTCCCACTTGTGAATCAAATCAAGTCCTTTAACTTCAAATTGACCTTCCATTTAACTAGATAAGATGGAGTTTTTGGTGTGCAACATCTCTGGCAGGGGCTACTCTGTGTCCTCCATCATTCGCAGGACTCCTGGACCTGCTGCTTAAATACCAACTCCTAATTTTATCTTTGATACCTGTGAAAATAATTCTGCCTAAAACTCATTTAGGAAGTATCCTTACTCATACATCACTTTTATCCTTATTATATTAAATACCCCTCAAATTGCATTATAAGGAAAGCAAGGAAGATTATCTTTCCCATTTCACTGAGGTTAAGCAATCTTCCCTGTGTTTCATGCCTCTAATTCCATGTGTTTTCCAAAACCTCAAGCTGCTGCAGGGACACCAAGATGAATGAACCTGCTACCACCAAACTGGCACATAGCCTATCTACCTCTATCAACTGGCACAGATTACAGAAAAGTTGGCAGCCTGAAATATACAGCCCCTTCTCTGAATAATATAAACTGTATTACATAATAAATTACACACTCACTTAAAATCTCATTAAAGTGTTTTGAAATAATTTTACTATTTCCAAAGAACATCAGTTATAGCAGAGGAGGGGAAAGGAGAGAGATGATAAGAATAATAGAGTCTGGCTCTTGGGTTCTGTGTCAGACAATTCATCACAGAAGAATCAGATCTATCCCTTCTGCCTTTGGGGCCTCCTTATCCATCAACTGAAGCTAATCAGACTTGACCAATAACTTCATTCACAAAGCACATTCGTGAAGAATGGCATGCCTCAACAAAGAGTCAGAGGGGACACATGCTGCTTTATACCTAAGTAGGTATCTTATCTGTGTAAACAATATTCTAGATAATTCATAGCTCAGAAAACTCTAATTTTGTTTTTGAAATACATTCAGATTCATAATACATTTTATTTTTTTAATCCTAAAGTATATTTCTAACAAATCAGTTAAAAATTGAAAATATAGGTCATTCTGTAAAAGATTCCACTTTTCTATTGATTTCTACTATTCTGGAAATGTTGTATCTGCATTTATTATAGAACTAAAATGGTCAGGAGGCTTCTATTTCACATATTTTAATTTTCATGACTCATTTTCTTGTTAGAGATAGGTTTATCTCTACAAAAACATTGTAATAAAGTGAAAAGGAAATTTGGTTAAACAAAATACTATGATTACACATGAGCTGGCAGATCTCCTTATTTACCTATTTATGTATTTATTTTATTTTGAGAGAGAGAGAGGGAAGGGAAGGGAAGGGAAGGGAAGAGAAGAGATGAGACGAGACGAGACGAGACGAGACGAGACGAGACGAGACGAGACGAGAAGAGAATGCCAAGCAGGATCCTCACTGTCTGCATGGAGCCTGATATGGGGCTTGAGCTGATAAACTGTGAGATCATGACCTGAGCCTAAATCAAGAGTCAATGCTTAACTGACAGCCACCCAGGTGTCCCTCTTGATTTTTTTAAAATTAAGTTTAAGTAATCTCTGTACCCAACATGGGGCTCATGACTACAACCCTGAGATTAAGAGGGACACTCTACCCACTGAACCGACCGGGCAACCCTAAAAGGATTTTTTTTTCTTAATGTAAGCTCTATACCCAACATGGGGCTTAAATTCATGACCCTGAGATCAAGAGTTGTATGCTCTACCTACTGAGCCAGCCAGCTGCCCCTCTTTGATTTTTAATGTGAGATTTATTATGGATCAGGTTTTTCTAAAGCAGTACCCTCCCAAACAGTTTATTGGCAGAAGTTGTAAAAAACAAAAAACAAAAAACAGAAACAAAAAACTATATTACCTCAAAGGTACTGGTTTTTTTTTTTTTTTTAATATTTTTTTTCAACGTTTATTTATTTTTTTGGGACAGAGAGAGACAGAGCATGAACAGGGGAGGGTCAGAGAGAGAGGGAGACACAGAATCGGAAACAGGCTCCAGGCTCTGAGCCATCAGCCCAGAGCCCGACGCGGGGCTCGAACTCACGGACCGCGAGATCGTGACCTTGCTGAAGTCGGCCGCTTAACCGACTGCGCCACCCAGGCGCCCCAAAGGTACTGGTTTTTTATGGATCTAAAACTTGTTGAGGTTGGGTCATCCTTTATTTATTTATTTATTTATAGTATTTTTGAGTGAGAGAGAGAGAGAGCAAGCGAGTGCAGGACAGGGGCAGAGAGAGAGGGAGACACAAAATTGGAAGCAGGCTCCAGGCTTTGAGCTGTCAGTCAGTACAGAGCCCTATGAATTCACAAGCTGTGAGATCATGACCTAAGCTGAAGTCAGACACTCAACCAACTGAGCCACCCAGGCTCCTTGGCCCTATTTTTATTTCAGTATTCATTGATCTTTATTGTATTAATTTGGAAATACCATATTAGAGTTTTTCAATAGACTCCTGACACTTGGTGAGCACCCAACAAATTCTCAGGAGGATAAATGAATCAATAAATCAATACATGAATAAAATCTTCTCATTCTTTTTTCTTTAAAGAAGTCACTTCTTACTGAGGAAAATTATATTTGTTCTGTGTTTCTTATGTGTGCTTTCCCAAATAAATAAATGCAAGTCATTTCATAGGTCCAGATATTTGGATTTATTTTCATGTATGACTCCAAGAATATTTTGGTTTTTCTCTTTTCTATTTCCCAAATTAGTAAAACTTAAAATATACTGCTTAAAGTCAATCAGATACATTTTAGAAGCATCAAAGGACATACAGAACAAAGGTGGAAAATACATGTAGAATTAGTTCATCTCCAGAATCCATGGCAACATGGAAATACATAGTTGAAAACAGTGCCATATTTAACAATATCCTCGGATATGAATCAAATGAAGTTTTAAGATGACACTTTTTAAAAAGAACTTGGTTTATTTCAAATCTCCCTTCATTCAAAGGCAAATCTCTGAAAACAGATGTTTCCCCTCAGCATTGCCTTTTTTTATACTTTAACTCCTTATGACCCAGTGCAGGAGATACATTATACCACCAATACGTTCAAGTAGACTTCAAGATCAAGTAGGAAGATCAGAGACCAATACAAAGTGCAGAATGGGGAGTGACAGAGCGTCTCATGTCAGCCTACGATGCTGATTAAAGCATGTACTTGTCAACAAACATTCTGACTTTTCTTGCATCTACAAAATGAGGCAGGCGTACATTGTTCTCCCAAATCCAGGTTCTCTCTACTCAGAAATTGTCCTGGCCAACCAAAGACCTAGGCTCAAAGTCAAAGCCAAGTTGTGGAACTTGGACAAATTCTTTTTCAACACAGAGTTACATAGCCCTAAACGGTAAAATGCTGTGATTAGAGTAAATCTCTTTCAGGTCTTAGGTTCTATGAGTCAATGAATTAGAAATTAAATATTTTGAAGATCTACTGAAAAATATACATAAATGAGCCATAGTTTAAAACTTAAAGAAATTGTTCTCTGGGCTCTCAATATCTCAGTCTTACAAATAGTGTATAATCTATGCAAAAAGATTTGACATTTGTCTTCCATGATTATTTCATATATATATATATCTCCGTTCCCAAGTGGAAAGTTGTTGTTGTTTTTTTTTTTTAACAAGAAGTAGAATCTAATACTTTCAATAACTGTTCCAACAAAACTGGTTTTATGCACTCTTAATCAGGCCAAGTAGCTGGTAAATACTCTTTAAGGATAATAAATAGCTGAAATATTTTTTAAAATATATATATTTTTAACATTTATTTATTTTTGAGACAGAGAGACAGAGCATGAATGGGGGAGGGTCAGAGAGAGGGAGACACAGAATCCGAAACAGGCTCCAGGCTCTGAGCTGTCAGCACAGAGCCCGACACGGGGCTCGAACCCACGGACCATGAGATCATGACCTGAGCTGAAGTCGGATGCTTAACCGACTGAGCCACCCAGGTGCCCCAATAGCTGAAATATTTTTATGCAGAATTTTCTGATTTCTCTAATGGGCAGAATGATTTCTCCAGACTAGAGGCTTACTGAAGTACCCAAGGAAGCCATGCTTTTGTAGCTCAGGAACTAGAAGTCTACACCAATATGCTTATGTACATGGCCAGACTTAAACAGTTAGGTAATGAGTTTGGGTCCTGATCTTTTATAGATGAAACTTGATTAAAAGGCTCCATCAGCAGTTGTCCTTTTGTTATAAATCTTATTTACTACTAGTTGAGTTTGCTTGCTAGCATTTTTAGAAATGGATGTGTTTTACTTTATAAATCCTACTCTTCATGCAGGACATTTGTAGTGTGCCTAAATTTCTCTTTTGAAAACCATTATATTGTGGGAGTTTTAGAAATGATAATAGACATACATTTATTCACGTAAGCACCTTTGGATATCTTGTTTTAAATTAGAAGAATTGAATCAAAGTCTACCAGCTCTCCTCTGTAACACATATTTAATTTATTGACATTCAAGAACAATATGTAACATCCAATGTATTCAGTATAATGAATACTTTATGGTTCTCAAGAGGCTCAAGAGGCTCACCAGTATGGGAATTGAAGAAAAATTTACAAGAGTGAAATATACAGAATGTCATGAAAATCCAAGGGAGGGATGGATATATTCTGCTATTGTTTATAAGTCACTATACTATGGAGTCTTAAATAGAACAATGTCTTCCATATTTATTGTTGCATTTCATGTCTATGATAATTTTAGGATCAGCTAGCTGGTCCAAATCTGAATAGAGGGTTTATCATTTGAATGGCAAAATCTTATTTTGACCACTAACTTTTCTAACAGTCAAACTTTTCCTACAGAAAGATGGAAATCTTAGCCTTACACTTGGACATACTAAAAAAGAAATGCCTGGTACAGAGACAAGGGCCCTGAGGTAGGTGTCCAGAAACTCGGATTCTGTTCCACATCTGACAATCGTAAATCTTAGGTAAGTTAGGGGTCAGTAGCAGTTTACATTACATAAGAGGAATCCTGCCAAGATAATCTTAGGATACTTTAAGCTCTACAACTATGAAATATCTTAGATAAGTCTTTCTCTTCATGTCAAAAGGACTGTATCCTAAGTACAATGAATGATATTTATATAATTGATATTTTTTTCTGCATGCCAAGCAAATACAACAGTATGGGCTCAGTATTGTATGAGTTTTACACAGAGACAATATCTTTTACAATGACTTTTACAGTGGGTAAGAAAATGTCACAAAAATTAAACCATGCTGACATCATTATCCAATGTGAACCGGGGTCAGGTTTCTCTAAGAGGAATTAAAAGGAGTTTCTTCCCACAGAAACCCACCTGAATCACCATCTTGTTTAGAAGAAAAGCATCTCCTGAGGAAAAAAAAAAAAAAAAAAAAAGACTGAGCTCCAACAGTTTGAATACACAGGCTGATCCCTCTCTGTAATCTCTCTACCACCACTGAATGCCGAGGATATTCACACATGACCCATGTGCTAGGGTAGCCCTGAAGAAGGATACATTCAAGGTGGAAAAACAGAATCAGAACTCTCTAAGAAAGAAAAAGTACTAGTGAGCACTAGACAGAAGGATCAGGGAGAAGTATGGGTTCTGTGTTCAGGAGAATGCTGATAGGGAAATAATTTCTGTCTCAGACTCCTTTGCAGTTTATGTGTTTCCTGAATAATTGTATTTAACTCCTGAATCATGTCTGTGTAGTAATTTGAAAGACCTACACCATGGAGAGGTCTAACATATTAGTTCCTAAACACTAGCCTGAGCTTTGCTGGAAGACATTCAGGCAGAGAAAAGCATAAAATGTTTACTGGTCACAAGAGCAACACTGGCTTCAGCAAACTGGTATTTGCACTGAGAAAGCAAGGAGAAATCAGTGTCAGGGGCACTGCATAACCTGAACTGCTGGAATAGTGTGGGGACAATTGAACAGTGTTTGAAACTTAGCTGTTGAACTCATGGTCAGAGGAGAAGAGTTCCTAATTCAGGAGCCCTTGCACCAACAGTGAGAGATGACCAACACGGACATAAGCACCCTTGAATTTCATGGAATACCCACCAATGAGAAATCGGAGGAACACTGGATTTCCTGCTTGAAAAGTATATGGAGGCTCAGAGTCATAGCAAAATGGACATTGATATAAGTGAGGTTGCATTAGTACTAGTAAAGCATGTCCACTCAGATCATATTATAATAGTTCTTCTTTGACACTTCCCACATATCCTATCTTAGATAACTAAAAAGATTGTAGGTAGAGATGGCAGTGAACCAAGGAACAAACAAACAAAGATAGAAAATTGGTAGGCAGAAAGAAAGGAGACATATTTAAAGGATTAAATGAGCAAAGGCATGGAACTGGAAAGCAGAAAAGACATTTGAGAATGCCTGGAAGCCTCTTTGATTATCAAAACTCATGTAGGTGAGGGTGAGGTGGGAGAGTGTGCTACTGGTATTTAATGGATAAGGGCCAGAATGCTCCTAAACATCTTACAATGCGTAGGACAATCCTCCACAATAAATAATCGTCTGGCCCAAAATATCAATAGTACAGGAGTTGGAAAATCTTGCTCTAATGCATCCCCTGCCACTGGTATAATATAATATGCTAATAGACCAGTGGGGGCAGTAGTGGAGAAGACTGTACTACACAGAGGGAATAACATGTCCAAAGATAGTATGGTGAGAGGAATTTGAGAAAGAAAAAATGCCATTGTTGCTAAGGTTGAGAGCAAGATGGTGGGATCCAGGATGATGTCTGAAGAGTAGGCAGCAGGGAGGAGTATGTAGACCATGTTAAAATTTATGACGTCTATTCTAATAATTCCTAGTAGTTTCTAAGTGTTCTTGGCACATAGTAGGTATTCAATAAATTATTCCATTCTTTATTAATCTATGCTTTCCAATTTAATTCCATTAGCGATGGAACTCCTTCTGAGCTTCTGGAATGCATGCAGCAGAATTGATAATCCGAGCAAAGTGAATTTCTGAGAATGCTATTTGGTGATGTTTTATCACAAGACTTTAGGAAAACCTCTGCCTTTGGGGCACTTCAGCGTGGCTCACCAGCAGACTCACTATACCCACTGTATGCAAATGTTCAAAAGGAATAATTTTCCTATCCATTCATGTTCTTGACTTTAGAACATTAAACTGGAATGAATAATTTTATTCCTTGCCATCCTACTCTCAATTTTATATCTGGCAAATTCAACGTGAATACTCTCTGAATATGTTTGAAAAATGAGCATAACATTCTACCACTGATTCACTTCTGGAAGAAATGCATTGATGTTTAATGTGTATTTCAGATTCTTCTCTATTCTAGTAACTGGACAGATATCTACCATGAGTGCTTGGAAATCTGTACCACATAAAATGGCTGAAAAAAAATAACAATGATAATAGAGGACGGTCCACACAAAGAGAAAGTATGTGACTGGCATTTTATCACATTCTTTCCCTTCCATCTTGACCACTTTTCTTCAGTTCAGCTTTGGTATTTGCTGGGAGAATCCTGCAATTCACATTGAGTCTCCTGTTCTCTTCCATAGCTAATTCTGATAGAGCAATGCAATATTCTTTTTTCCAGAGTAGCAAAAAGTAGCATTGATGTTTTGCTCTTAACTTTCACAGCTTTTTTTCCTCAGGATTCTAAATGTATTTTGCATGCAAGAAAGACTAAACTGTTAGAGTTGGCTGCTCTTACTATTTTAAGAACAGTGGAAAACTTGAATGTTCCTTGTCCTTCCAATTTCCCAGCTGTTTACCTACTGTCTTTCTATGTTGCTAGTTATGAAGTCATCATAATAGTAAACATCAGCTTACCAAAAATTATCTTTCCTATATACCTTAATATGATCAATTAATATCTGTTACTTTTAACCTAGTATGTGTCTTGGTAAGTCTAAAGATAGTGCATCTGGAGCTATCTAAATGAATTGGTGATGCTTATATTTGGCTGCATTACTCTAGGGTGAAGCCTAGAAGGTTTTATGCTCCTGATGGATTTCTTATGTCCAGAAAGTCAGAGGAACCAACAGACCAGAAGACTTCTAGGTTCCTTGCCAGTTCTAAGATGTTACGATCCTAAACTCCTAGCCTATGATAGGGTTCATGTTAAGATGTAAAATTATTCTTTTACTGTGATATACCAGGTTATGAGTTTCCTTTCAAAGCGATTTCAAGATTTTCTGGGTATTACAGTGTTTTGAAAGAGGCACTTCACAGTACTTATGAAGTTTTAAAATACTAACTGGAAAATTGTTCTGAATTTCATAGTCACTGAATCTTGTTAATGCTATGCTTGTTCATTTTAGTGAATATTTTCAAGGTTCATGTTCTTTATATTCATGGAATTGCATATTAGGAATGAGGATGGGGATTAACCTAAAAAAATAGGCAAAAATAATTTTCACCATTTAGGGTGTTTTGTGTTTCTGAGAATATTCTGATACCTTAATCTAGCCACTGTAAATCAGTCCCTGCCTGAATGTAGTTTGTCCCTTTACAATGGTTATTTTATCTCCACTAAAAAACCTGTACAATTACACATTTGAAAAAAGTTTTCTTTAAAAAAATTTTTTTAACGTTTATTTATTTTTGAGAGAGACAGAGCACAAGCAGAGGAGAGACAGAATCTGAAGCAGGCTCCAGGCTCCAAGCTGTCAGCACAGAGCCCAATGTGGGGCTCAAACTCATGAACCGTGAGATCATGACCTGAGCCAAAGTCAGATGCTTAACTGACTGAGCCACCCAGGTGTCCCTGAAAAATTTTTATTTTTATTTTTTAATGTTTATTTATTTTTGAGAGAGAGACAGAGCATGAGTGGAGGAGGAGCAGAGAGAGGGAGACACAGAATCAAAAGCAGGCTCCAGGCTCTGAGCTGTCAGCACAGAGCCTGACGTGGGGCTTGAACCCATGAACCGTGAGATCCTGACTTGAACTGAAGTCTGACGCTTAACCGACTGAGCCACCCAGGCGCCCCTAAAAATGTTCTTAAAGCAAAATTCCAGTTCTGTCTGGAAACCACCCCTAATCTCCTCTGGGATGTGATTTTTCACTTAACCCTTTGGCAAGCCATAGTCTGTACTTCTCTGGACATGATTCCCACACCACCTTACTTTACTGATACTAGTAATGCATGATTTGCATTCCTTCTACAGGATCAATTATTTAAATGCTGAGATTATAGGGGTTTTGTTTTTGTTTTAATCTCTGGGTGCAGTTAAATTAAAGCAGGAGCCAGGTTTTCATCTGAGTATCTGACTTCTGTAACTGATGTCTTGTGAGGCTCTCAGAAGTTCATTTAATATATCAGTCAAGACTCTTCTTTGTAAGCAACAGAAATCAAATAGGACTAATTTAAGCTGAAAAAGGAAATGACAAAATGTTATTTCATCACCCCAGGATGATGGAAGACATGGTGACAGAGCCTAAGACACCAAAACAAGCCTGAAACTAGTGTCCTCGAACGATTTTCATGAATATGCTCTGAGAGACCACAGATTCTAACATTACAACCATCAATACTGGACCCTGCATTTACTGCCACCAGAATACCTCCCTTGCAAGAGTGGATTCCTTATCTTTTTAAAATAATTTGTTTTGAAGTCTGGACTTGGATCAGAATACAAGGTTGGATACCCATGCTTTGATTTCTTTAATAAGAGAAGCCAAGGAAATCAGTATTTAGGTGTTTTTTTGTTTTTTGTTTTTTGTTTTTTGGCTTCTGTGGCAGAACATCTCTGTGTTATAAGAGGGAGGAAATGAGATAATAAAGGAGATATTCTGAATGGCAAAAAATAATAAATATCCACTTCAGACATCCTTTTTAATTGTCCAAAGTCAGCACACATCCTTTTCCAAAACAATAAAAACACTTCACCTACCTTAAGGCATCTAAGCCTCATACAACAAGCACTGTTCATATGCTCCATCACCTAAATGTCATTTTCAGATAGGATTCTTTTGGCTATGAACAACAAAGAACCATACTCAACTGGCAAAAACCATAGGAATTTATAAACTTATAGAACACTCAGTCTGGAGATAAAGCTGTTTGTTAATTCAGTAACACAATGATTTGAGAAAGAGAGAAGAGGACAGATTTATAGCTCTTCTCAACTCTTATTGGAAAAAAATTATTTTGTAGAACATTCAAACAGAATTTCTCTTATAAATCATTGACAAGGACTATGTTTTCTGTATATATCTAAATAAATTACTGGCAAAGGAAATGGGTTGCAAAGATTGGTATAGACCTACAATCACCCCCTTGGGGCAGTAAAGGGTTCATCTTTCCCAGCATGTTGCTGTTTGGTAAGTGAAAAAGGAGAAAAAAAGTTCTGGAAGATAGCATTTACTCTTTGTAGGCTGTATCTGCACATTTGACTTTTTTTAAAATTTATTAATTTATAAAACAAAGACAGACTTAAATTATCTCTAAGGCTTCTTAAATGCTATTGTTTATTTTTTTAAGTGTTATTTAATTTGAGAGAGAGAGAGAGAGAAAAGCAAGCAGAGGTAGGGGCAGAGAGAAAAGAGAATTTCAAGCAGGTACTATGTTGTCAGTGCAGAGCCTGACACAGGGCTTGACCTCATGGACCACGAGATCATGGCCTGAGCCAAAATCAAGAATTGGATGCTTAACAAACAGCCATCCAGGGACCCAAATGGTAATTTTAATAGACTAATTTAGGGAAAATACACAGATACTTATTTTAACATTCATTGAAAACTATAACTCTAATTCGAGGCAGAATAAATTAATTTAATAGAGATAGAAACTGCAATGGAATCATACTGAAGAGATATATTAATCTCTTATATATAGTGATTAATAAATGTGGGCCAAAAGTGAACATTTATAGACAGAATATATTTCCATTAAAAGTAAAATATGGGGATACCTGGGTGGTCAGTCGGTTAAGCGTCTGACTCTTGATATCAGCTCAAGTCATGACTCACAGTTGGGGAGTTCAAGTCCTGCATCAGGCTCTGCGTTGACAGTGCCAAGCCTGCTTGAGATTCTCTCTCCCCCTCTGGCTGCCCCTGCCCCCTCCCCAAATAAATTAAAAAGAAAAAAAAAATTATTTTTTTAAGGTAGGGACCTCTTATAGGATACTAAAAATTACTGACCTGGGGTGCCTGGCTGGCTCACTCAGTTAAGCACCAACTTCAGCTAAGGCCATGATCTCGCGTTTGTGAGTTCAAGGTTTGTGAGGTTTGTGAGTTCAAGCCCCTTGTCGGGCTCTGTGGTAACAGTTTGGGCCTGCTTAGGATTCTGTGTCTCACTCTTTCTCTCTGCCCCTCCCCTGCTCACACACACAGACATACACTCTCTCTCTCTCTCTCTCTCTCTCTCTCAAATAAACATTAAAAAAAATAAAAATAATAAAAATAAAAATTACAGACCTGAATGAGATTGAGAAGATATTTTTACACCTTCCATATTTTGAACTTGTAGAATAGCAGGAAAGAATGATTTTTTTTGGATCATATGTCTTTTCCTTAAAGTTTACATTTATACAGTCAAGAAAAGCTAACCCATATTACAAACTAGTTACAATTAATTTACCTTTAGAGAGTTATATCATTTTTCATTTGAGTTTCAAATGTTTATAAGAGTTTGGTTTAATTTCAAAGAAATAACTTCACTCCTAAAAAGTTTTCTAGAAGACTTCAGAATTCAAAAATTACTTTCCCATTGACTACATCATGTAAGTTCCATAAGCTAACTCCCTCTTTGCCGTTGCCCTCCACCCCCAGTTATGGAAAGTGGACACTACAAATGAAGCCTAAGGTCAAATAACAAATAACTCACAAATCTCAATGATTAGAGCCAAGCTCCACTGACTCTAAGTTCAATGCTCACTGTGCCTCTTAAATTGTATCTTTCCAAAGGAAACTACGTTAAATTCCAAGAGCTTGTATTTAATTAAAAATTCAGAAACAGCTGCAATTGGATGGGATTTTGTCTTTCCTAATACAGTGTCCAAAAAATCAATTATCTGCATTTCACTTTAAAAATAAGGTAACCTAATAGAATAATTTTCCTTGAAGGGAATGTTAAACCAGTTAAAATCATGTTTAATGAAATATAACCTCTAAAACTAACTGAGGTGATTACTAGGGTGGTTCTGTACTAGGAGAAGACTCTTGGTCTGATTGGTAAAAGAATGGGGTTCATGCCATATTCCTGCCACCTACCATGCGACTCTCAGGGAAGTAATTTTCTCTCCATTTTCTCTGTAGCGTTAGACAAGATTATCTTTAAGGTCTCTTCTGGCCCTCACATGCTCTCATCTTACTATAACTTGAATCAAAATGATCAAATAGTAATAGAATATTAAAACAAGAAGACTCCCAAGATAATTTATTCCAATCATCTCTTTTATAGATAACGATACCTTAGTCTGGAAAGAGGAAGTGGCTGACCCATAGTCACCTGCAAAATTAACATGCTTTATTCATCTTTTTGCAGCTGGCAGAGTAGCAATTTCATACAGTTAGTGGCTCTTCTTGCTAGACTAGACACCAAAGAGAGCAAAAAATTCTCTAAAAGTTATTAGCCTAGTAGTTGGCGTTTGCTCCCAGGAATATAGCCATAGTTTCTACTTCAAAGCAACTAACCAACTGTATGGCCTTATTTACCTGACTTCAACTTTCTCAGTTGTAAGAGAAGAGATTGGAATAGATAAGGCATACCTATTAAAAGAATTTTTATGATAACTACATTTATTCATCTATTTAATAATTATGTGAGTACCTGATACACACCTGCGTTGTTGTGTCTCTGTTCTAGGTATTGTGTTTGTAAAAGGAAACAAAATACACAAGCTTCTAGTCTACAAGGAAGATACAATCTCCTCTGAAAGGAGAATTATTTAAAGAAAAACAAATGAAATAAATTCAGAGCCCTAGGCTAGATAGTACGGGAGGCATCAAAACGCACAAGTCAAAGATCTATGCCCTTCTGAAGATTTAAAATCTAGAGAAGCTCAAAGCAGGTTTTTCCTGTTTTGTGTAGAACATTCTACTGTAGGCATCCAATGTATGCCTGCAAATAGTAAGCACAAAATAAAAAATAAATGAATAAATGGAAGAGGCAATATTAAAGTGTTTATGATCATAATTGCTCTTTATTTATACCTTTTATAAAATAAGTTTTTATATTTGTGATATAAAAGCATTAATAAGTCTTTAAAAAGTGTTGCTCTATTCTTGAGAAATTGGGCTGGGAAAGTAGAAATAAGAGATAGTTTTTCATGTTCTTAGTTTAGATTCATATCTAGCTCTTCATTTTGTTCATCCCTTTCAACAGAAATATTAGTGTTTCAGGAAAGGTTATTTGTTTTGAATTTGTTCCATGACATTCTGTTTTGTCTTGGTAGAGGGGTGAGTGCCTTCTGATTATTAAAAATATTAACTCAAATACCATGATATTAACAGCTTAAGGTGTGTGTCACTCACATTTACAAGGCAAAACATAGTTTCCTTTGTGAAAGACAAAAGTGCTATGGAGAAAACCTTCTCTACCCTGGGACTATAGAAGTTTTGTGTATGTGAAAAGTTTAAATTAGAATAAAGAATTTATAAAATTAAAAAAAAAATAAGCACATAGCCATAATTGTTCTTTGGATTCTGTGTCAATTACAAGACACAAAAACAGAGATCAAGTAGCTCATAAATAGGGGAAATCTCAGATTTGCCACTGATTTTTCCTTTTTAATATTTAATACTTTGAAACATGTAAACTAAGATATGTGTATTTTTTTTCTAGGAAAAAAAAGCCTCTTGGTTTTTTATTAAAATGCAAATTTCCCTTAAACTATGATTTTAAAGGAACCTAAGTTTCAGTTAGAATTTTTCAAAGTACACACTTCTCATCAAATGTTAGAATATTTCAAAGCATGTTACAACTGTGATCAAGCTTATTTCATTTCTAATAAGACATGATGATCATCTTCATTTTAAAGAATTTATTAAAATTGCGGAGGCCTTGCCCCAAATCTCCCAAGATCATAGTTATGCTTCCATATTTTCAATTCAATCCACTATTATACAAAAGCATTGTGGGAGACAATGTAAGGGATATAGAATGTGCTCTCTGCCTTTCATTAGCTCATAATATATTAATTTTTAGCTATATCTTCTAAACTGTCTCCTCTTTTTCTTAAATTTTTTTTTTCAACGTTTATTTATTTTTGGGACAGACAGAGACAGAGCATGAACGGGGGAGGGGCAGAGAGAGAGGGAGACACAGAATCGGAAACAGGCTCCAGGCTCTGAGCCATCATCAGCCCAGAGCCCGACGCGGGGCTCAAACTCACGGACCGTGAGATCGTGACCTGGCTGAAGTCGGACGCTTAACCGACTGCGCCACCCAGGCGCCCCTCTTTTTCTACTTCAACAGTTAAATTCAGGGTATCTCTCCACTCTTTAAACTGGTTAGAACAGGACTGACTGTTACTCAACCCCAGGTAATCAAGAGCAGAAAGATCCACAATAGTTGGACTTTGTGTCTTGTGTTGTGTTGTTTCCTGCTTGCAGCAAAACATAAAATCACAACACAACAGAGCCCTAACATTTAATACAGAGAGGGATTGCAAACCCTTACAAACTTAAAAATAAAATTAACCAGTGTGAAGCAAACTATGTGAATTTAAAAGTAAAAAAAGTCCATAAATAAGACATTAAAACTTTTTAATATTTTTAAAAGCTCATAAAATATTAATGCAAACTTCCACTTGAGCTATAATAGAGTAATATGGAACAGATTCACCATTATAGTTAAACAACAGACAGTTGAGCACAATATGTGAAGCAGTACAGGACTCTCAGTGATCCCTGAGAGAAGGGAAACAAGGTAAGCCATAAAATTTCACCAGCTTCATGCCTGGAGTATGTGCCTAGGCTAAACTCAGGAAAAACTAAACAGATATGAATCCTAATGTCCTAATGAATTAAGGACAGAATTTAATCTTTGAATAAAAGAAATGTCAAAATGGTTAGACTTGGGGCAGAGCACCAGAGACTTCACAGATGGAAGGCTCAGGAGATTTTCTGAGAGGTCTTTTTGAGTCTTTAGCTGAGTATTCCCTACATACATGTGAGAGGAAACAACTAGAAGTTAGGAG
The DNA here is from genome assembly GCF_028749965.1 of Puma concolor. Classification (NCBI taxonomy): domain Eukaryota; kingdom Metazoa; phylum Chordata; class Mammalia; order Carnivora; family Felidae; genus Puma; species Puma concolor. The sequence goes on along the minus strand of NC_141675.1, from coordinate 82,413,837 downwards.
AAAACCAAGAAAAAAAGAAAAGGAGAACAATAACAAGATCCCATAATGGGCTGGGAATAATTCAATAATTCATCCTCCCAACAAGCCTGACAGGAAAGACTTTACAAATGAAAATGGATAGTATCCTCAGAAGAGTGTCACCTTCATAATATGGCTACATTACTCTCAGACAAAAACCTTCTCTGGATACTCCCCAAGAAATCTTAAAAATAAACATTAAAAAGTTCCAACTTATTTTAGTAACTTAACTAAGCATCCGAAAGATCCAATAGTCTTTAAAGGAATGGAGGAAATAACAACCAACAACAAAATTTAAAATGTCAGACACTTAACTGAAAATTACCTGGCATACGAATAATAGGAAATTACTAAAATAATGATAAAAAATAAATCAATAGAAACAAATTCATAAATAGGCTTAATGAAACTCAAAAAGATGTTAAGAAAATTATAAATATACTCCAAATGTTGAAGCAAATAGAAAAATAACCATGGTTAGAAGGAAAAGTAAAGCTATCTCTAAAAACACAAAAGGAAACTACTAGAGAAGAAAAAATACCTGACATGGCAGTTACATTAGAGGGAACAATACTTCCAACACTGTAAACAAATTGCTATACACACATAACCACATGCACAGGCGCATGTGCACGCACACACACGAAACTGTCAAAGATAAAACACATTCAGAAAGAAAATACCAAAAAAAAAAAGTGAAGAGAACACCATGATTTATATGAAAATATCATGTATTTCCCACTTATGTCAATGGATAGATCATCCAGACAGAAAATTGGTAAAGAAAACTTTGGTTGTGAACAACATGTTAGTCCAGATTGACTTAACAGATATTTAGAGAACATTCCATCCAAATGCAACAGAATATATTTTTTCCTCAAGTGCACATGGAACATTTTCTAGGATAGTTCATATGTTAGGCCACAAACCTTAATAAATTTAAGAATACTGAAATAATAGCAAGGATATTTTCTGACGATGGTGGTATGAAACTAGAATTACATGGAGAAAACTGGAAAATTCACAAATATGTGAAGATTAAAAAAACATGCTATTGAACAACTAAAGGGTCAAAGAAGAAATGAAAAGAGAAATAAAATACACCTTGACACAAATGAAAATGGAAATGTAACATACCACTAACATACCAAAATTTATGGGATGCAGCCAAAGCAGTTCTAAGAGGAAAGTTCATGGTAATAAATGCCTATCTTGAGAAACAAGACAGTCTCAAATAACCTAACTTTACACCTTAAGGAACTAGAAAAAGAACAAAGGCTAGAGTTAGAAGGCGGAAAGAAATAACAGAGTAGAAATAAGTGAAACAAATTAAAAATACAATAGAAAACATCAATGAAACTAAGAGTTGTTCTTTGAAAGATAAACAAAATTTACAAGCCTTTAGCTAGACTCACCAAGAAAGAACCAAAATCAGAAATTTAAGAGGTTATGCTACAATTTATTCCACAGAAATACAAAGGATCATAAGTGACTACTATGAAAAATTAGGTCAGCAAATTGGACAAAATTGAAGAAATGGTAAATTTGTAGAAACATACAACCTATCAACACTGACACATAATGAAACAGAAAATCTAAACAGGCTGAATACTAGAAAGGAGACTGTTAGGGAGGTTTTTGATTACTGACCAAAGTCCAGGAAAAAATGGCTTCACTGTTGAATTCTACCAAACATTAAAAGAAAAATTAATACAAATCTTTCTCACACTCTTCCAAAACATAGAAGAGGGGGGAAAACTTCCAAACTAGTTTTACAAGGCCAAGATTATCTTGATATCAAAACCAGACAAGGATGCCACAGAAAAGAAAATTACAGGCCGATGTTCTTGACAAGCCTAATTGCAAAAATCTTCAATAAAATTTTAGCAAATGATTTCAACATACATTAAAAGGATCATAAAGCATGACCAAGTAGGATTTATTCCAGGGTTGCAAGAATGGTTCAACATCCACAAATTAGTCAATATGATTCACCATATTAACAAAATGAAGAATAACAATATGATAATCTCAAATAAATAGAGAAAAAGCATTTGATAAAAATCAACATCTGTTTATGATAAAAACTCTCAACACAGTGGCTATAGAGGAAATGTGGTTCAATATAATAAAGGCAAAATATGACAAACCCACAGCTAAGATCATACTCTGATGAAAAGCTAAGAGCTTTCCCTGTAAGATCAGGAACAGAACAAGGATGCCCTTATTGCCACTTTTATTCAACATAGTGTTGTAATTCCTATCCAGAGCAATTAAGAAAAATAAAAGTCCTCCTAATTGGAAAGGAAATAAAACTGTCACTATTTACAGATGACATGATATTATATACATAGAAAACACTAAAGACTCCAAAAAAACTGTTAAATGAATTCCATAAAGTTGCAAGATACAAAATCAATACAAAAAGAGATTTTGCATTTCTATACACAAATAATGTACTCTCAGAATGAGAATTTGAAAAAAGGATCCCATTTACAATAGATTCAAAAAGAATAAAATATCTAGGAATAAATTTAGTCAAGGAGGCAAAAGACCTATACTCTGAAAACTATAAGGCATTAAAGAAAGAAAATGAAGAAGATAAAAATAAATGGAACGATATTCTGTGATCATGGACTAGAAGAACACTATTAAAATGCCCATACTACGCAAAGTGATATATAGACTTAATGCTATACCTATCAAAAGTCCAAAATAACTTTTCACAGAAATAAAACAAACAATCCTAAAACATGAATGGAACTATAGAACACCCAGAGTAGCCAAAACAATCTTGAGAAGAAACAAAGCTGGAAGTATCATGCTTCCTAATTTCAAACGATATTGCAAAGCTATAGCAATTAAAACATATAATATCAGCATAAAAACAGATATATAGATCTATGGAGCAAAATAGAGAGCCCAGAAATAAACCCATGCATATATGGTCAATTAATTTATGACAAAAGAGCCAAGAATTTACAACAGGGAAAGGGGAGTCTTCTCAAATATTATTAGAAAAATTGGACAGCTGCATGCAAAAGAATGAAACTAAACCACTATCCTATCTTACACCATACACAAAAATCAACTCAAAATAGATTAAGGAATTGAATGTAATACCTGAAACTTTAAAACTCCTGGGGAGTGGGGAACACAGGCAGTAAGCTCCTTGACATAGGTCTTGGCAATGATTTTTTTTGTTTGTTTCTAACACCAAAAGCAAAACAACAAAATTAAAAATAAGCAAATGGGACTACCTCAAACTAAAAAGCTTCTGTACATCAAAGGAAACCAACAAAATGAAAAGGCAACCCACTGAATAAGAGAAAATATTTGCAAATCCTATACCTGTTAAAGGGCTAATATCCAAAATATAGAGAGAACTAATACAACTCAATAACAACAAAAAAAATAGTTAAAATATAGGTAGAATATATGCACAGACATTTTTCCAAAGAAGACATACAGATGTCAAATTGGTACAAAAAGATGCTGTACATCATTAATTGTTAGGCAAATGCAAGTCCAAATCACAATGAAATATCACCTCATACCTGTTAGAATGGCTATTATCAAAAAAGAATAAATGTCAAGTGTGCAAGGATGTGGAGAGAACAGAACGCTTGTGCACTAGTGTTGGGCATGTAAATTGGTGTAACCACTATGGAAATCAGTATGAAGTTTACTCAAAAAATTAAAAATATAATGCCATATGGTTTAGCAAATTCACTTATTAATATTTATATGACAAAAACTAAAATACTAACTCAAAAAGATACATGTACCTTCATGTTCATTGCAGCATTATTTATAATAGCCAAGATATTGAAACAACCTAAGCATCCATCAATGGATGAATAAAGAAATTGCAGTATATATACACAATGGGATATCATTTAGCCATAAAAAAGAATGAAATCTTGCCAGTTACAACAACATGAATGGACCTTGAGGCCATTATGCTAAGTGAAGTCAGTCAGGCAAGAAACACAAAATACTGTATGATACAAGTGGACTCTAAAAATAAGTACAATTTTTAAAAAGCTCATAGATACAGAGAACAGATTGGTGGTTGCTGGAGGTAGAAAGTGAGGAGGGGAAGTGAGAGAATTGGGTAAAACGGTTTTGTTCTTAGTTTAGATACACTGAGCATAAAATAATAATAATGTATTTAGTCTCCTTTGTTGGTACCTGATGCAAAGAAAGCATCCAATAAAGCCTAGCTATTTTATCAATAAAAATTTTAAAAATAAATGAAATATGGCTAGACACTCAGAGGTATAAGAATGGGAAAGAAAAAGTATTTAAAGAAATAGTACCCCCAAATCTCCCAAATTTGATGAAAACTATAAACTTAGAGATAAGTGCAGTTCAATTAATCCCGAGTAAAACCAAACACAAAGAAACTCATTTCAAAGCATATGATGATTTTATTCGAAACAGTGATACAGAGAAAATCTTAAATGCAACCAGATAAAGTGTATTACATACAGAAAAACAAAGATATGAATGATAGATAACTTCCATAAGAACTATGAAAGCCAGAGATAATGTAGATACATCTTTGGAGTACTAAAGGGAAAACAAAACAGTAAAATATTTTTCAGAACTGGTGGCTTTTTTTCAGACAGTGAGGCAATTCAGTGTCATTATGCCTAAACAGGGAAAATAATGTTAAAGTTTTTCAGACAGAAGTAAAATGACATGCACGATATACAATAAAAGGTATCAGAAATGGTAAATACATAAATATAAAAGATATCTTAGGGATGCCTGGGTGGCTCAGTTAAGCATTCAACTTCAGTTCAGATCATGATCTCACAGTTGGTGGGTTCAAGCCCTGCATCTGGCTCTGTGCTGACAGCTTGTCACCTGGATCCTGCTTTAGATTCTGTGTGTCCCTCTCTCTCTGTGCCTCCCCCGCTCACACTCTGTCTCCCTTTCCCTCTCTGTCAAAAATAAACATAAAAAAAAGGAAAAATAGAAAGCAAAGAGCAAAATGGTTGAAAGAGAAATCAAAATCCTATTTGAAGTTTTCAAACTTTTCTCTCCCTAATCAATAGAACAAAGGAGAAAATCAATAATACTGTAGAAAACTTGAATGACCTGACCTGAATGTCATTTATAGATCACTCTATCCAAAATTCAACAGAATATCAAGAATTTCATGTGCACATGGACCATTCACTGAATCAGACTTATTTCTGGTTGTAAAACAAATCGTAGTAAATTAAAGGAGCTTAAGTCATACAAAATATGTTCTCTGACTACGGTGAAGCTAAAGTAGAAGTCTACATCAGAAAGCTATCTGGAATATTTCCCCAATATTTGGAGATTAAACAATTCTATATAATCCATGAATTAAAGAAATTATCACAGGCATTACTAGAACATACATTAAATAAAAATGAGCACAAAAATTTAGAACATGGAAATGAAGTAGAGGGAAATTTATAACATTAAAATCCTTATATTAGTAAAAGAAAAACAAGGTCAAAAATCAATAGTGTAAGCTCTTCAGGATATTTGTCATAGAGTAATGGAAATATATAATCATCACAGGCGCTACTGGTGAATATGTTGAATAAAAATGAGAACCAAAATTTAGAGCATGAAAATGAAGGAGAGGGAAATTTATAGCATTAAAATACTTACATTAGGGGGGAAAAGGTTAAAAATCATGGTGTAAGCTTCAGGATATTTGTCATAGAATAATGGAAATAGGTGATCAAAGACTGTATTGAAATTCTCATTACAGCTTTATTTCATAATAGTTCACAATATGGAAACAATCCATGTCTTATCAATTTACAAATGAACAAATTGTGGGGAATACATTTAATAGAATAATATTCGCCAATAGAAATGGGCTACTGATACATGCAAAAACCCCTACTTTTAAGCGCATTATGCTTAATGAAAGAACCCAAATGCAAATAACATGTACTATATGATTCCATTTATATGAAATTCTAGAACATTCAAAACTATCATGACTGAAAACAGGGAATTGCCATAAGCCAGATGGGAGGACAGGGTATGGCTGAAAACAACTATTAAGGAACTTTATGAGTGAGAGACCCGGTATAATAATTTGGGTAGTGATTGGTTACAGGACTGTGAATATTTATCAAAATTCACTGAATTCTACCTTTAAAATTGCTGAATTTTACTGTAAGTTAGACCCCAGTAAAGCTAATTTTAAATTAAAAAAAATCAATTCCAGAAAAAATAGATATCTGTGAATCTGAGATTCCACCCAAGGGAGCAAGAACCATTTAAAAATAAATATGCAAGAGAACATTCTCTTTCAGGAAGAGTTTTCCATAATTCTGAGTAGTGCGAAATACACAGTATTTCTTTTTTTCAGTAGGAGTTGCCATTGGTGGCCCTGCTGCTTCTAGAGCAAATGGGATGTGTTTGACTTGCTTAGTATGCTCTAGGAGTTTGAATAGAAAGTCTGTATCCGGAGGTACAGGTGGGGATGCCTCCTGCTGGTATCTTTTTAGTTTACTTTCATGATCTAAATATCCTACCCAATTTTATTAGTTTAATTGAATTTCCTTAGAAGTATATATAATATTCTTCATGCATGGTATACTGTGCTATATACTGTACCCAAAGGGTTTATTCAAGCTAAATTAAAAACTGAAAATAAAGATATACACACCTTTATGAGTCAACATTATCCAGCTGGATTTCTTCATTTAAATACTATAAGGGTATTATGTAGATTTTAAATATAAATGAGAAACAGAAGGAGGTATTATACAAGTTGGAAATATTAGAAAAGTCCTACTGAAAGAGAAGGCAGTGTTTCATTATGGAAAGAGCATAGTCTTTGAAATAAAGGTCTAAGCATGGAGAAGAAAAATGTGGCAGTGTGATGAGGGAGAGTGAAAGGAACGGTGGCTGGAATGTAAGGTACTGAGAGGGAAGTTGGGGGAAATGGCACTGAAACGAACAGTGGTTTCACTGACAAAACTCTTAAATGCCAGGCTGAATAGTTTTACCCTAATTCAAAGGCAATGGTTTTTGGTTTTTTGTTTTGTTTTTTGTTTTTTGTTTTGGAGAGGTGTAACACGATCAAAGTTTGCAAGAGAAAGTTTATTTTGGGGGCTCCTGGGTTGCTCAGGTTAAGTGTCCAACTCAGGTCATGATGTCCTGGTTGGTGGGATTGAGCCCCACATCAGGCTCAGCACTGACAGTGTGGAGCCTCCTTGGGATTCCCTTTCTTCCTCTCTCTCTGCCCCTTCCCTGCTCGCACATGTGCACTTTCTCTCTCTCAGAATAAATAAATTAATTAAAAAAATTATTCTGGCACTGTAGAAAGGAGACTGGAGAGAAAAGAGGATGGAAAACCACTTGTAAGGGCGCCACTTTCATCCAACACAACATACTGGGGTTTACATGCCTTCCCCCACATCCCAACTACACACACCATGTTCTCTTAGGATACTTGCAGATGCTCACAGAAGTCAAGGAAGGCACTTGAGTTAGGAAAAAAAAAACATAATGAAACTCTATATTTATATAAAAGCTAACCTTCATAGTAGAAAAGACTTCTACCTTAACATCCTCCTACCCTAGAGCTGTCCTGCCATGTTATAGCCCTATTTCGGCCTAAATAACATTTAGGCATTTCATAGTATACTATTTTTATGGAACTGTCTGACCATTTTTCAGCCTACTGAAGTTCCTTTTTGCTGTCCCTCCTTAGTCAGTTTATGAAGGACTTTATAACCTTTGAAAATCAATATATGGTCTTGTCAGGAAATTGTCCCTTAAAAAAATGGATGCAGTTGTCCAATTGGACACACCAAAAAACAAGACAGAAAATTATCTGAAGAAATCACAAATATAGAGCATATTAGTTTGTGTCTCCCACATCTGACTATATTTGAATTTAGAAGATTTCCTTTGGAAGGCAAAATTTTCTTCTCAGCTATTTTCATGTTCCCACTCAGTAAACATTCACAAATTCCCCCATTAATATTTAATGAGAACCCAGGGTGAAATACCCAACATTTAGATGGCATGGTCAAAGGGTTCCTCTCTTGTATAGACAATACATTTGAGATTACATTGTGGGAAAATCTAGCAAAGAAAAACTCATCTTTTCTCTTAGATGGTCACAAATCAAGTGTAATAATCTTATAGGTGAAAACTGTCATGTAATTAACTTTATAAAAGGTTTCAGAGAGGCTTATAAAAGTGTTCATCCAAAGTCACACAATCAGTAAATTATAGATCCAGAATAAGAACCCATAGTCTTATTCCAGAGCTCACATGCTGACTTGCCATTGCATTGAACAAGCTCTAACCTCCGTCCTAAATCTTAGTGCTCTGTGCACTGAACTATAGTTACACGTGTCTAGGTTTTTCTTTCCAAGATGCTGAGAGATAATGGCATTTAAAGAACTTACTTAGAGGGACACCTGGGTGGCTCAGTCAGTTAAGCATCTGTCTGACTACTGATTTCAGCTCAAGTCGTGATCTTATGGTTCATGGGATTGAGCCCAGCATTGGGCTCTGCACTGTCAGATTCTTTTCTCTCCCCCTCTCTCTCTGCCCCTCCCCTGCTAGTTCTCTCTTGCTATCTCAAAATAAATAAACTTAAAAAAAATAAAGAGCTTACTTAGAAATATGCCTGATGCTAAGTGTGAGTTTAATAAATGATAGCTTATATTAATATAATAATTTAAATAGAGGGGAAAAGGCAAATTTTCTGTCTGATGTTAGTTATCTAGAAGAGCCTGAATAAAGACTTCAAATGTGAGAGGGCTTTTGATAGGTGCTCTGATTCAGCAACTGTAGCATTCAGTGGATGTACTAGAAGGGCTCAGAAGACAGGAGACTTGAATATAAATTCTAGCTCTACCCTGGGATTGGTTCTTTTATTAATTATTTATAAGAGCCAAATATTGTTATAGCTAGAAGGGGTGCTAGAAAAAAATCTAATTCAATGTATTTTAATTTTACTTATAGGTAGACCCATTGAGACCATAGGTAATATTCAAGGAGGCTGTAACCTCCCCCAAGGCTTTCACGGAAACTTTGGAATGTGTTAGTATATGTTATTGCTGCACCCCTCTCCCTGCCCACCCCGCCCCCCACCACTCAAGCAAAACATCCTCATTGTTTTATGGTACTATGAGAATTAGGAGCCATTTATCTGGAACAACTTCTAAAAAGCTTAGTCTTGTGTAGAAAGTATTTTTACACAGCTAGTCAATGACAAAGCCAGAACTAAAATCTAACCTGCATTCTTTTTCTTATACCAATAAAAACAATTGAAAAAAATATGCTTTTGTATTTATTTTAATGTTTGATCGAGTGTGCTTAACCAACGAAAAGGTGAAATGAACGTGAAATGTAAGGAGTTAGAGGTTGCATTTGTTTCATTTATTGTGTTCCAGTGCCAAGAACATACCCAACACAGAGTAGGATCTCAATAAATATTTTTTTGAATGAATAAATGACATTAGCTAGTCTGTCTCATTGAATTGTTTGTTGGATTTCTGAGAACAAAATGCATACTTCAACCACATGGTGGAGCCATTTCATAGTTTATTTGAAAAACAGTTTAGAAGAAACCAAATAATCCAACATACTACCTTTTCTTTGATAAAGTGATTTGAATGCAGAGTATGAAATTTAGATAATTTATCTGGTGAATCTACTCACTTAGAAATCCTTAACAAGTAAAATGGTTAGAATTACTGATAGGAGAATGAAATGTTGCATAGGAGTAGTTTTTACTTCTACTGGTTTAGTTCAGAGAATGTTTTAATCCAAATGACATTTACTTGGTAACTGGTAGGCACTACCTATGGCTCTCTAGTAAGTTCCCTTGGGACAGATAAAAGCATTCACAAAATAGCTGAATCAAGATGGAGATCCCACCTGATGTCTAAAGGTATGGACACATGGGCCACAGAGGTCTCAGGAGAAACAGTAAGAACTGGAGCTTTTCTAAATTTCTATATTTTATCTGACATTAAGGTGAATCAAAGAACTTGGGTCTAAGAGACATGGAAAAATAAAACTTTGTAACTGGGCTTAGATGCTAGAGCTAAAGAGGAAGGGCAGTGATGAAGTCTACTTGTATCAGTTCTAAGGGGCAGGTGATCCTCATTTATTTTAGTTTTTATATTCAATAATGGGGGTAGGGAAATAAGTGAGAATTCCAACATCCGTACTCAACACCATTTCAGAGTTGACTTTGCAGTTTTCTTTCTAATGTTTTCAGGCTGTTTCTGCACATTCACCCTACCTCTAATACACATATGCCCTTTCTCTTACACACACATGCATTCACACACACATTACATCACCTTTTCCAACTGTGGTCACCAGCCTCATCCTCTGGATAGTGCCCTAGGTTTCAGGATGATATGTCACTATTAAAATACCACTTCCCACATATATCTCTATGTAAGTGACTTTTATCCATTTTTTTTCTCTCATTTAAGCTCATCATTTTGAATCATCTCAAGACAAATATATCTTGAATTACAAACCACCTGGGGTAGATATCGGGACTACATTCCCCCTATAAATTATCCATGAAAGGCTAGTGAAAAGAAACAAAGTCCCTGGACAGGGAATAGAGTAGGCTGCCATCAACTCCGTTATGACATTTTCTTTGGTTCTTTTCAATAGCCCGTTCTAAGCTCCTTGTCATATAACCTTAACTTCTCTTTTTATTTCTCTACCAAACCCTCAATGTCTTAATGTAACCTTCTTTTTCATTCAAAGCACTAAGATAAACATTCCAAAATATTGGTGCATCAATGTAGTAAATAATGCCTCAAATTTTAAAAATTGTTCCTTTAGCCAACCATACGAAAATGGTATTTTCTCAATGACTCACAGTATTATGTTGGAACATCCATTCCATAAGTGAAATCCCCTTAACTTTCTCAGGGGTCTACAAATTCCATTTAGAGGAGAAATGAAGGATTATGAGAGAGAGAGAGAGAGAGAGAGAGAGAGAGAGAGAGAGTGTTTGTGTGTGGGGGGTGCCCGTGCACACAATTTGACATTGTTGAAATAAATTCCCCTCTTCTTTAAAAGTTTTACAAAAGCATAGAGTCATTTATAGTTTAAATCTATATTTTTTAATATATAGTACATGGGAGCATACAGACAAAAGTATGCTTTGAAAAACACTTGCACTAAAAGCAGTGAAGGCAGGATCCGACATTCCCTGCAAAACTCTTAGGAAGTGCCAGAGGTATGGCTGTCAAGGAGAAATAAAAAGGGAAAAGAAAAAGAAAAAGGAAGAAATGGAGTTTTTGGTTTTAAGCAATTATGAGGAGGCTGGTAGCTTTATGACAGATCAAAATCTAAACTATAGGCCAACTGTCTTAGCAGAGAGAACCATGGAAAGAGACAGCTAAAATGAGCCCTCGTGTGGTCAGAAAAATCCCTAAAGACTACTGTCAAAAACTACCTGCTTGGAATTGTGTCAGAGTGTAATTCCACTTATGCCCCAGGGATTATTGAAAACAATAGAGCCATCAGCCAGCAATTGAAGGAGTCTAAAATTGAGGGGGATATCAAAGTAAGCAGACAATTTAACAGAGAGATCAGAGAAAGTTAGCCAAAGAGAACTCTGTTAAAATCACCATCACCCCAGAGTGATTCTGCTCTTGCCCTAGCTGCACACTTTGAGGAGTAAGATCAGCAAGTTCACACTGAGAGGGTGAAAGCCTTCCCTAAAATAAGCTAATCAATTCACTAAACAGATTAATGAGCTAATCACAACAAAACAAGACCCAGAAAGGGGTAAGGAGAATAAGCATCCACAATTACTATATTACCTAAAATATCAGCTTTTAATTTTTTTTATTTTTTTATTTTAGAGAGAGGGTGTGTGCTAGCAGGGGAGAGGGGCAGAGGGAGAGAGTAAGAGAGAGAATCTTAAGCAGATTCCATACTGTGGCCTGGGGCCAATCCCACAACCTTGGGATCATGACCTGAGCCAAAATCAAAAGTCCGGGGTGCAACTGACAGAGCCACCCAGGTTCCCTAAAATATCAAACTTTAAATATATGACACATGCAAAACGGGAAAGTATGACTGTATGACTCCTATACCTGGAAAAAAAAAGAGGCAGGAGCCCAGGATAGGACTAGGAGATATAGAATTTAAAGGAAAAAGACTTAACAGGCACTATAACCACATTCAAAGAACTAAAAAAAGCTTAAAGGAAGCTAACATGACAATATCTCATCAGAAGGTGAATACCCTTAAAGAGTTAGAAATTATAACCAAGAAGCAAATGGAAATTACTGAAGTTGTCAAAGTAATTTCACATATAATTTAATAACCAAAAGGAAATAGTCCTTAAAGTAGGTTTGAGTAGATTATGTCTGAATTGAAAGAATCACTGAACTAACTATAAAATAGCATGAGAGAGAATACCCAATCTGAAAAACAATGGGAATAAAGAGTGAAGAAAAATAAACAGAGCTTAAAAAACTAGAAGACACTTGGCTGAAAGTTCCCCAATTTGATGACAGGAAAAAATAGTCTAACACATGATGCTGGGATAACTAGATAGCCAAATTGAAAAGAATTTAGATTTCCACCTCATACCATATAATAAAGTTAACTGAAATGGACCTTACACCTAATGTAAGTGTTAATACTATAAAAAACTAAGAAGAAGAAAAAAAGCTATGTTTTATGAAATTGTGCTTCAAAAGAAACGTCAAGAGAGTGGGGAAAAAAGAACACTGAATGGGAGAAACACATTTTCATAAATTTATAAAGGACTTTAATCCAGAATATGTAAAAGAAAAACTTTTATAACTCAGAATAGACAGCCCAATTAAAACTGGGTAATGGATTTGAACTGATATTTCTCCAAAGAACATATACAAGTGGTGAGTAAGCAAGTTTAAAGATACACAACGTCATTAGCCTCAGAAAAACACACATCAAAAACACAGTGAGAAACCACTCTCTCTACTCACTAAGATGCCTATTATCAGACAGAGAAGAGTAAGTGTTGGTGAGGATGTGGAGAAACTGGAACCATCAAGAACTGCTCGTAAAATGAAAAATGGTGCAAACATTTGAGAAAGCATTCTTCCAGTTTCTCGAAAGATTAAATAAGGATTTACCATATTACCCAGTAATTTCACCCCTGTCTGTATACCTAAGACCATTAAAAACATATATCCAATAGAAACCAGTGCACAAATATTCATAAGCTGCATTACTTATAATAGCCAAAAAGTAGAAACAATCAAACTGCCCAACTGATGAATGGTTAAGATGTGATATATCCATATAATAGAATACTTAGCACCAAATATAAATGAAGTATACTAAGTGCTATGACCTAGATGAATCTTGAATATATTATGTAAAATGAATCCATTCACAGAAGACCACATGTTGTTTGATTCCATTTATATGAGATATCCAGAATAGGCAACTCCATAAGACATAGAGTAAAAAAGTGGTTGTCTAAGGCTGGAGGGATTGGGGGGAACATAATGAAGGCTGCCAGTAAGATGGGGTTTCCTTTTGAGGTGATGAAGTGTTCTAAAATATATTGAGGTTATGTTTGCACCATCCTATGAATACACTAACACCATTAAATTTTACATTTTAAATCTGAGTTGTGTAGTGATTTATGGTTCAAAAACGCTGTTAATTTTTTAATAACATGTCCTCGTGGATTTGAGGAAAATGAGAATAAAAAAACTTCTAAAAGCTTTTACAGGGGCGCCTGGGTGGCGCAGTCGGTTAGGCGTCCGGCTTCAGCCAGGTCACGATCTCGCGGTCCGTGAGTTCGAGCCCCGCGTCAGGCTCTGGGCTGATGGCTCGGAGCCTGGAGCCTGTTTCCGATTCTATGTCTCCCTCTCTCTGCCCCTCCCCTGTTCATGCTCTGTCTCTCTCTGTCCCAAAAATAAATAAACGTTGAAAAAAAAAAAATTTTAAAAGCTTTTACAGAGGCAAAAGAGGTTGCCTATAAAGGAATAGGATTTAAAACTTATTTTAAAAACTTAGTCACACAGGAAAGAATCAAGATTTCAAAATTCTGGAGAAAAGTTTAGTTTTCTGTTTGATTTCCACACCAAAAATGTTCTCATTCAAGTGTAAGTAATATATTAGTTTTTTTTTTTTAATTGCTGCATAACAAATTATCACAAACTTAGTTTAAAATAATCTACACTCAGCAACTTCCCTGTGTCAGGAGCCCAGTGTGGCTTAACTGGGTTCTCTGCTCAGGGTCTCACATAGTAGTAATCTAGATATTGGCCAGGTTATACTCCTTTCTGGAGCTTCAGGTCCTCTATGAATTTACATGGTTGTTGGAAGAATTCCTCTTTCTCAAAGTTATAGGACAAAGGTCCCCTCTTTCTTTCTACTTTCAACTGGGGGCTAATTTTGGCACTTCTAGCACCCCTCGGTTCCTTGCCATGTGGCTCTCACAGACCCTCTTACAACATGGCAGCCTGCTTCATCAAAGGATATTCTTCTCCAGCCATCTAAAGTGTCATCATGTAGTCACGAGAGTGACTATTCCATCACCATTGCTAGAAGTCAGTCACAGTTTCCCACCCACATTCAAGAGGAGACTATACAAGAATTTAATTCATTTGAAGGTCATCTTAGAATCCTTTCTGCCATACAAGGTTTAAGTCTCAGAAAGTTTATCCTCATGCCTTTTCAGAGCAAGTGATCTCAGATATGCGCTTACAAAACATGGCAAAAAAAAAAAAAGAACAAAAACAAAACAACAACAACAAAACTGGGACTTGTGATATAAAAGGGGGGGCATATACCACAAGGACCATTTTGAGGTATGGCTGATTATTAACATTTTAAGGGGTTTTCAGGCCAGTTGTTAAATGTAGTCAATATTAAAAATTAAATAAATGTACAATTAAATAAGTTATATTTAAAAATGGAGGGGTTCCTGGGTGGCTCAGTCAGTTAAGCGTCTGACTTTGTCTCAGGTCGTGATCTCATGGTTGGTGAGTTCAAGCCCCGCATCAGGCCCTGTGCTGACAGCTCAGAGCCTGGAGCCTGCTTCAGATTATGTGTCTCCCTCTCTCTCTCTGCCTCTCCCCACATTCGTACTCTCTCTCAAAAATAAACATTAAAATCTAATAAATATAAAAAAATAAAAACAGTGACAATACTCATTCTTATCACTTCCTAGTTATTTTACTACATTTTCTTACTACTATGCCCAAGATTACTTACATCTATTACATCTTTATGGTAGGCATACTGGACAATAATGAATTACTGCACATCTCTTTCCAACTCTGCCTTCAGTGACTTCAGGTGGCAGTTTGAAATTAGCCATATAGGGAGTATTCACACCACAGAACTTGGCAAAGATTACAAATAAGGCCCAATCCCTTATTGAAGAGCTGGTTGTTAAATATTCAGTACCTCATTGATTGCAGAAAGAAATTTTAGATTTCAAGGCACTATGCCTTATAGAAAAGCAGCAACAGCATAGCTGTTTACAGCTATGAACTTTGAATGCAAAGATGATAGTACAAGGTTTTGAGAGTTTGGGAATGGGAAAAACTATTCAGAGGGTAGAACAAGGGATTCAAATATGGATATGGTATAAGAATCCAACTCCATAGCCCAACTAGAACTTTGCATTCTAAGGTTATTTTGGAATAGGAATATCTCAATACCTTTGGTGAAGATGATTACTCATTGTAGTTCCTAGCTCTCAAAGATATTAACCCCTAGATGGGCTCTATAGTAAATTCTTTCCTCTGGTTGATCCTGTGGAGTAACAGGGAGAGTGAAGGTAGCTGGCCTAGATGGGAGCATAAATTTATGAGATCATTAGTCCAGAGAACATCATATTCCCCTAAGCTTCACCTTTACTGAAGTATAAGATTGTTGTGGGCAGAGGATCAGTCCTGCCTGAAAATTTCTTCAGGTCAACCACAGGCCTTGTACAGAATAGATGCTAAGTACTGTATGCAGATGTCATATTGAATTGAATTGAGCTGAGCTACCTGGCATAGAATTAAGGCCTACGTTCAGTACTTTACTGAATATGATTAATGATTTAAGGATCAGAGATAATGTACTTGGAATAAAAGCTTATGAACAAAAGTAATCTGATGGTCTTATATTTATAAGCATACTGTCTAAACATTTTATGTATCAAGAGTTCCAGCGACACGTATCTATACCTAAAATACAATTTTATTTTATGGAAAACAATTAGGAAGCTCCAACTAAAAATTAAGAACACAACTCACCCCAAATATAAAGTGCTTTTTCTTTATATGCATTTTGAGTATTTTATCTTTTGACATAGAATGTTACACTGAGTTCTACTTTTGAGGACACTGTTTCTTTTTTAATCAGAGAACACTAAAATTTACAGTAATTTTCTCATAGAGAGAGAATATGGAGGGAACCAAAATCTTTGAAGTGTTTCATTCTTTGGCTTATTTCTCTATGAATACTTGAATCCAATAGCTTATAAGTAGATATCCCTGTGAATCTGATATTTCAACTTTCACTGTACAGGATGAAGTTTCTAATGTGTCCTGGGTAAATGGCTTTCTTGGTCAAGACTTCAATTCTCAACACTTTTTGTAATCTCCACTAATTGTAATTCAGTGCTAAGTTTTGAGCTTTACAAAACACAAGATCCCTGAACTTGATATTGAATTTCATTTCATTTACCATTTAATGACTGCTAACAAGTACACTTAACAATAGTTCTTCAACAAATTCATCACCTGGAATCCATAATGCCTTCCTACTTTCATTATCTGTCAGCCCCGTTTTATCTTCATTTTCCCTCATAATCAGCATAGAAGCCATGTTTCACTTACTACAATTACTTTGAAAATACCCAATATTTCATTCTTTCTGCCTCCATCATTCTTACAAAAATAATTCAACCATCCATACTTTCTATCAATATACCAGAGCAGCTAGAAAGAATCATGCAACTAGGTAGAACAGTATATTAGTTTCCTAGAATTACTATAACAAATCAACACAAATTTGTTGGACTAAAACAACAAAAAATTACTCCCTCACAGTTCTGGAGGCCAGAAGTCTGAAATCATTACCACTGGACTGAACTCAAGATGTTGTCAGGGCATTACCTACCTTGTGGCAAGATCATCTAATTTCGACCTCTGTGGTCACATTTTCTCCTCCTCTTTTGTGTATAATGTTCTTCTGCTTCACTCTTTTGCTATCATCTACCTGAACATTCTGAGGTAATTTCTTCAATTCAACATCCTTAATCACATCTTGCATAAACTTTACCATGTAAGTTAACATTCACTGGTTCCAGGATTTAGGATCTGATACCTTTGGGGGACCATTCATTAACCTACCACAAATAGTTGCTCTTTAAATTCATGATCTCAAAATTCAAGTAGGTTCTCCACATTGCCTAGCAATCTTACTATATATCAGCTGACTCTCCAAGAGGACTGTACATCTGCCCTCTCTCAAATCTTTGATATTGTGTCTTTCAAACTCCTCAGCTAAAGAAGAGTCTACATGTTTTATTTTCCTATCTCTCCAACCTAATTCCATGCCATTGCTCAATTGCTTGCTAGGCACCAGCCACAGTTCATTCAACACATACAGCTCTTTCTTAATTCACAGCATTTTACACACACCATACCTTCTCAGATATGCTGCATTGCACTGCTTTTCTTCCTCTTAGCTCTCCCCCAATATTCAGGCAACACTATCTTGTTTCCAATTTCCACCCTCTCCACACTCTTCCCACTCTACATACTTTATTTAATGTAACTGAAGACCACGTTTGTTTATCTACAATTGTATACCTAGTATATAGTCCAATGTCTGGAGCTTAAAAGGCACTTAATGATTTTCTAAATGAATTCTAAATGATAAATGGAATAACTAAATGTTAAAACCTCACAATTTCATGTTGAAGTATCTGCATGGCTGAGAGTGTGAACTTTGGGTTCAGAAAAACTTGTATTTGAATCCTGGCTTCCTCTTGTCTTAACTGGAAGAACGTGAGCAAAGTAAACAATATCTTGGTATTCTACCTATCATTGATTAAAAAGCAGTGTCAAGTTACAACTCTACCTCTGATCAGGTCTGTAATTATGGACCTTGTCAGAACTCAGATCTTTAAAATCATGGGCTTGGATTAAGTGAAGTATGACATTCAAATCATGTCTAATATTCTATAATTCCCTTTTTGTGGAAGATTCTAAATGGGAAAATTCAATAGGACGAAAAATTTATTAAAATTTCTGACAAAACTTAGGTGCACCTGCGTGGCTCAATCGGTTAAGCATCCAACTTTGTCTCAGGTCATGATCTCATGGTTTGTGAGTTTGAGCCCCACATCAGGCTCTGTGCTGACAGCTCAGAGCCTGGAGCCTGCTTCGGATTCTGTGTCTCCCTCTCTGTCCCTCCCGTGCTCACACTCTCTCTCTCCAAAATAAATAAACATAAAAAATTTTTTAAAAAATAAATAACATAAAATTTATGACAAAATTTATATAGCTATGCTGAATATTTATGACTTTTTAAACTTTTCAATGTTTATTATGTACAACATAGGTACATGAAAATATTGTACATTGAATGTACAATGTACCTATTGTACATAGGTACATTGAAAATCATCATAATATCTATCTTTTCAGATTTTACTATGCTTGATTCAGGGGGTTGACAAGCCACACTGTTTGCCAATCATTTTTCATCCTACACATTTGACAGATTGGAAAGCCATGACAAAGAACTAATTTCAGTTCAGCTTGGGTTATTCTTTGAAACTTTCACAGAACTAGATGGATGTGCTCAATGTGAAACAGATGATAGTTTTGGACAACACATCTGTGAGATGGATAGGTAAGAAATAGTATGAGTTCACTCAGAATTTTTATTTTATATATTGTCAGAATATGGAGAAAAAAAATTAACCTCTTTGGTACAAGACAATGTCATATATGGAAACTACTAGCTACTAATTAGAAAAATATTTTAAACATTGTTTCAGGTCATCTTTCAGGCAAGAACTGAAGGCAAGCACATATAGATAATAGACCTTGATATCAGAACCAAGAAGGATATTTAAGATATGCATGCACTGAATAATGAAGAGGGGAAAAAATGAACTTGGAATCAAGATTATCTGGATTCTAGTTCTGGCACTGTCCTGAGCTTGCTTTATAACAATATATCATATAACGGTATATATGTCAGTGTTTTCTCCTGCACTAAGATGTATTGAGTCAAATAATTCTTGTCAACTGTCAACAATATGTGTATCAGTTAAGATGACCTAATGCAAGTAACAGAAGACTTAACTTCAAGTTTACACAATAGGAATACTTACGATTTCATACAATATGAAATCTAGTGATCAGACATTTGATGGCTGCTTGATTTAATGATCAACAATGTCATGAAGGGTCCAGGTTCTTTTCACCTGTGAAGACTCATCCCCTCTTAAATGATGGCTGCAGCAATTTCAGAAATAACACTCACACACAATGTTCAAGAACCAAAGGGACTCTCTGATGCCTTTAAAAATAAGAGAATTGAGAACATTTTTAAAATTGAATTTCATACACACACACACACACACACACACAAGCATACAGAAACAGAGGAGGGATGTATATATATACACATAGGAACATGGTATATTTTAAACCTTAGAATACTTTGGTCAAACTGAGTATAATAAAATTGATTGGTTATTCCTAATTTTGCTGGACAAAGTAGAGAAAGAAAAGGATAAGCCTGGGATTCCAAGTGTCAACTCAAGTACCTCATGAATGACCTGAAGTTTTCTGGGTCTGTCCTAAAAGAAACCCTTATCTCCTATAGCTACAGAGCTGAAATTGTTGAAAACCAAACCCAGAGCCTCATCCTAAGAGTGGCTGAATTATAATGTAAGTTGAATTCCCAACCTCAGAGTGCTGCTGTTAAAATAAGAGCATACGGGTGCCTGGGTGGCTCAGTCAGTTAAGCGGCCGACTTGAGCAGTTCATGGGTTTGATCCCCCCATCGGGCTCTATGCTAACAGCTCAGAGCTTGGAGCCTGCTTCTGCTTATGTCTCTGTCTCTCTCAAAAATAGTAACTATAATTTTTTTTTTTTTTTTTAAATAAGAGCATTGGTTGGGATAGAATAACATTCTCAAAATGGGAATGGAAACATACGGGAAGTTCCTGATGAATCTGGAGACACTGAATGCTTAAGTTCTGATGAGTCTCTTTTGCCAGTGAAAACTACCATGGTATCCCTATCTAAGAAGATTACCCCTGCTTTGCCTGAGAAAACCATAACAGCCTCCCATGAAATAACTGCAATGCTGCTAATTCTCTTCAGGTACTCCTCACCTCCGCCTGAGGCTCTTAGTTTCTAGACCCATAACTAGACTCATGTCCCGGCAGACCCTGAAAATTGAGGTACAAAGTGTGGCCTATGAAGAGGTGTATTATACTACAAAATAACGCCATTCTTTTTCCAATGTATACAGGCAGAAATCCAGAGAATATGTGTGGCAATGGATATTGAGGGTAAGGGATGATGGTAGAAGGAACATAAAATTTACTCAGGCTGAATTTATTGGTATCAGCCATTTAAGCAGAGAATCTGAATGTAATGTTGTGGCTTAGAGGATTAAAAAGGACTCTGGTTGGCTGAAACATAGGCCAAAAGGTGGCCTACACCACATTAAGTAGAAATGCCAGGGGCACCTGGGCGGCTCAGTTGGTTAAGCGACCAACTTCAGCTCAGGTCATGATCTTGCAGTTTGTGAGTTCGAGCCCTTCATCAGGCTCTGTGCTGACAGCTCAGAGTCTGGAGATACTTCAGATTCTATGTCTTCCCCTCTCTCTACCCCTCCCCTGCTCACGCTCTGTGTCTCTCTGTCTCTCAATAATAAATAAACATTAAAAAAAAAAAAAAGAAATGCCAGACGGTCTTGGTAAAAGGATAGAAGTGCTTAGGGAAGTTGGAATGTTAAGGTATATTTATCCTGTGAGACCTTCTCACTCACTCTTGGAGGGTCCAGAGTTCATAGCTTGACTGTGAGAAATTTGTGAGCACAGCCCCAACATCCTTGAACAGCTTTATAGTCACTCTTCTCTACAGATGAGAAATTATAGTGGGAGCTGCTACCACTGAATCAGGAAATCTAAATGCAAAAGGGACAATTGGATTTCGGAATAGCAGAGGGCAAGTGAAAGCACTTAATGAAAGGCAAGATAGGTGTAGTTGTCCTAGAGAGAACAGAGCCAAAGTAGCAATCAGAATAGTCTAACTAGAAGAGAACACATAATGTTGGCTAGCTGAGCACAGTGTTCCTAAGTATCAAATAGATGCATGTCTTTTAAATTTTTACTTGGATGGGGGGACACCTGGCTGACTCAGTCTGCATAGCATGTGATTCTTGATCTCAGAGTCATGAGATCAAACCCCATGTTGAGCATGGAACCGACTTAAATATGAAAAATAATTAAAAAAAATAAATTCTTATTTGATTTGTATAAGCACAAGAGTTCTGGGTCAAGTGAACAAAAGTCTAACTTAAATAATAAAAACAGAGTCATGACCAATGAATTCCCAGATTTGAGTCGGTGTATAGACCCAGAAACTCATGAGTCAAGGGGAGGGTGGGTCCTCTTGAGGAAGAACCCTGTCACACTGTCAAAAATTTTCATTAATCCTTCTTTTAGCCTTCCCCAAAGGTACCTACAGCCAAAGTGACTGTACCTTAGGGAACATAAAATAATCAGATTATTTAACACGGGCTCTAAACTGATACTAATTCAAGGAAACCCAAATTTCACTGTGTTCTACCACTCAGAATAGGGCTTATGGAAATCAGATAATTAATGGAATTTTAGTTCAGATTTGTCACAGAGTGGGTCCCCAAACTGATTTTATAATCATTTTCCTAATCCTGGAATTCATAAGTGGAATATACATTCTCAGCAACTGGTACAACCCACGCATTGGTTCCTTGACTCATGGAGTGAGGGGTATGATAGTAAGAAAGACCAAGTGGAAGCCACTAGAACTGCCTCTATCCAAGAAAATAATAAACCAAAAGCAGTACTGCATTCTTGGAGGGATTGTAAAACTCAGTGCTATCATCAAGGACTTGAACAGGATTCCTATCACATTTCTATTCAACTTGCCTATTTGGCTTGTGCAGAAAACAAGCGGACCTTGGAGAATGACAAAGGACTATCATAAGGTTAACCAGGTGGTGACTCCAATTGCTGCTGAACCAGAAGTGGCTTCATTGCTTGATCAAGTTAATACATAGTCTGGTAACTGGTATGCAGCTATTAATATGGAAAACGTTATTTTTGTCAATTTACCACCAGAAGCTGTTTGATTTCAGTTAGCAATGCCAGAAATACACCTTCACGGTCCTAGCCCAGGGGTGTACCAACTCTCTAGCCCTAGGTCATAATTTAGTTCACAGGGATCTTGGTTGCCCTTTCCCTTCTACTGATCTAGAACACTGATGACAGACTGATTGGACCTACTGAGCAAAAAGTAGCAACTAGTCTAGGTTGTTGGTAAGATACTTGTAGGTCATAGGATGGGATACAAATCTGACAAAATTTCAAGGGCCTCTACTTCAGTGATATTTCTGGGGGTTTAGTTGCATGGGATATGTGGAGATAACCTTTCTAGGATAAATAATAAATTCTTGCATTTGGCCCCTCTTACAACCAAAAAAGAGGCACAATGCCTAGTGGAACTCTTTGGGTTTTGGAGACAACATTCCCCATCAGAGTATGCTGCTCCAGTCCATTTACCTAGTGACCTAAAAAGCTGTTTGTTTTGAATAGGACCCCAACAAGAGAAGGCTCTGCAACAGATTTAGGCTGCTGTGCTACCACCTGTGTCATAAGATCCAGTACCTCTAGTGTCTGAGGTGTCACTGTCAGGTAGGGATGCTGTTCGAATCTTTGGCTGGCTCCTAGAGGTCAATCACAGTGCAGACACTTAGGATCTTGGTAGACAACTGGATAATCAAGTAACTGGCTTGATACGGTGGTGGAATGGCCCTTTTTGAAGACACAGTTACCGGTCTTGGTGGAAATACTGTGAAGGTCTGAAGCAAGGTTCTTCAGAAGGATGCATATGTGCTAAATCAGCATCAAATGTATGGTGCTATTTCTCCCATAGCCAGGATTCATGGAGTTAGGAATCAAGGGGTGGAAATGCGAGTGACATTATTCTATAATGGGAGTCTATACCACTGTTTACCTCCTAGTGACCCACCAAAATTTTGCTTCTTTTCTCCATTACCTCATGCGCTGCTACTCTAGAGATCTTAGTTCCAAAGGGAAGAATGCTTCTACCAGGAGACACAACAATTATTTCATTGAACTGGAAATTAGGGTGAACACATGGCTATTTTGGGTGACTGTTCCTGAGTAATAGGAGAAAACCGAACTTCTACTTTATAATGGAGTTAAAGAGTATGTCTGGAACACAGGCTATCTCTTAGGACATCTGTTAGCAGTACCATATCATGATGAAAATGAAAATGGTCAATGGAAAACTACAACAACCCAATTCAGGCAACATTATCAATGGCCCAGATCCTTAGGGAACAAAGGTTTGGATCACCCTCTAGGTAAAGAACCATGACCAGCTGAGGTGCTTGCTGAAGACAAAGAGAATATGAACAGAAGGTAGTTCTAAATACTAGCAATAGCCATGTGACCAGTTATAGAGTCAATATCTGTAATTTGAATATTTATTCTTTATTCCATTATGAATATGTTTGTATGTGTATGGGAAATATATTTTCTTTCCTTTCTTCTTCCCTCATATAACAGAACATATATTGACTTTATATCATACTATTTAAGTTACTGGATATCAACGAGAAGAGTGAACATCACCCAAGGACTTCCCATCATCTTCTGGGGAAAGGGTATTTTTGGTTGTACACAGCATAGCTGTATCATGTTAGGTGGAAATATGATCTTGTTATTGTCTTTGTCTGGAGATTATGTAGGATTTAAAGAGATGTGTGGGGGGGCTAAATTGACAAGGGATAACCTATGGTGGTTAATTTCCTATCAGCTAGACTGTGGTACCCAGTTGTTTGGTCAAACATCAGTCTGGATATTTTAGATGTAGCTAATGTTTAAATCAGTAGAATATGGCTAAAGAAGATTATCTTTATTAAGGTGAATGGGCCTTATCCAATCAGTTGAAGGCCTTAAAAGATTGAGGTCTCCCAAGAAAGAAAGAATACTGTCTTTAGAATCAAAAACCTTATCACCTCTCCCCTGGGTCTCCAGCCTCCAGATCCTCCTACCTGCAGATTTCAAACTTGCCACAATTGTGTGAGTTAATTCTTTAAACAGCTCTCTCCATACATATATTCCATTAATTCTGTTTCTCTAGAGAACCCTAATACATCTGATAGGTTCAATAGGTTTTCATAAAAATTTCTGTGAGATCAGCTCCCAGCAAGCATCAAGTCTACACTCCCCACACCTAATTATGGTCATCTCCACAACCCTGTATGAGACCACTATCCTAACTTCTCATAGCAAATATCAATTTGTGGTTTTTATATATTACATAAATGTAGGGCTATAGTTCATCTGGCTTATTTCATTTATCACAATGTTAAGAAGATTCATCAATATTGTATGTGGTTACAGTTCATTCTCATTTAGTATAATATTTCATTGTATGAATATACTGACTTAAAATTCATTTTACTGCTAATGGATATTTAGGTAGTTTTAAAATTTTATTTAATACTAATGATTTTGCTACAAAAATTTTAGTACACGTCTTTTGGCAAACAAATGACTTCATTTCTTTGGTGAATAAATGCATATATACTTAGTAAAATTGCTAGATAAGGTGCATACATGTCCAGTTTTAGTAGCTGTAGCAAAAACATGTTTTGTTAATTTATATTCTCATTAACTATACATAAGATAGAATGTTCTACATTATTTTCAACACTTATTTTCTCTTTTTTTTAAACTTTAGCCTTCTGGTAAGTATGTGTTAGCATTCCTTCATGGTTTTATTATGCATTTCCCTGATGACTAGTAAAGCTAAACACCTTACATATATAATATACAACATAATATAAATATGGAAAAATATTTTATACAAATATGTGTAGATTTTATAAGTTTTTATAGATCTTAAAGATACAAAAGCTTTTATATATACAAATTTTATACATACAAATATTTTGTTCATTATTTTATATGGGGACATACATTATTTCTCTTTTTATAACTATCATGTAGTAAGGTG
Source organism: Puma concolor (assembly GCF_028749965.1). NCBI lineage: Eukaryota > Metazoa > Chordata > Mammalia > Carnivora > Felidae > Puma > Puma concolor. Next base: position 82,388,512 of record NC_141675.1, on the reverse strand, counting down.
TGTATTCAAACTTTTGTCCTTTTTTTCATTTGGGTTGTTTTTTCTATGTAGTCAGAAGGACTTTTTTGTTTATTAAAATTGCTGTTTGTTTAAAGATAAAATTTTAAATATGTCCTCCATTTGTGTGAACTATTTTTTCCCCATCTTGTAATGGTATCTTGTGATCATTAAGAAATAAAAATTCTTAATTTTAATATAGTCCAATTTATTAATTTTCCATTCTGATTAGCAATACTTTCCATCCTTTAAGGCTAGAAAACAAACAAAACAAAAAACTTTACCTAAAAACTCCCAGCAAATTACCTCTTATATTTAACTGGCCAAAACTGCATCCTAGGTCTATTCCAAAATTATTAAATGAGAGGAAGAACAGAATTGCCAGGACTGACCTGAAGTAATCAAACTCAACATTCTGGGGCTAGAGAGGGGTCCAGCTTCTGTGTAGCTTTTTATTTGGCCTTTGGGCACAAGAACACTGCATAGAAGCACTCAATAAATATTTCATAAGTTTTTCAACAAGGAAACATATAGAGAAAATGACTACTGGATAGTCAACTAAAATTAACCATGGAAAACTACATGTAATATGTGCATTCCTTGTCTGCCATCTCTAATCAGTGTTCTTTATGCTTTTTTTTTTATGAATGAATTAGATCACCAGTCAGTCTAGAAACTAGAGACCCATGTACGTCAAATACATATATATGAAAATACATTTTTTAGCAAATTGTACTATGTGCTTTCCCTTTTCACATTCTTTCTCTTCTTTTTCTCCTTCCATGCATATTGATGTTATCATTACCTCATTTTAGGCTTTTTAGAATAGTCTTCTCTTCCTACACAGAACCCCTTCCATGTATCCTTCAATACACAGAAATCCATCCCCTAATTTTCTTCCTAATGCATCATTTTCTTTAGAATATACATGGGGGGGCGCCTGGGTGGCGCAGTCAGTTAGGCGTCCGACTTCAACCAGGTCACGATCTCACGGTCCGTGAGTTCGAGCCCCGCGTCGGGCTCTGGGCTGATGGCTCAGAGCCTGGAGCCTGTTTCCGATTCTGTGTCTCCCTCTCTCTCTGCCCCTCGCCCGTTCATGCTCTGTCTCTCTCTGTCCCAAAAATAAATAAACGTTGAAAAAAAAAAATAGAATATACTTCCCTGCTTCCAATCTTCCAATGATTCCCAAATGGCAAATGTAGTGTGATGATTCATTTTACATGTCAACTTGATTGGGCCACAAGATGCTCAGATATTTGGTGAAATATCATTTTAAGTGTTTCTATAAATATTTTTGGATGATATTGATATTCAAAATCAGTAGACTGAGTAAAGCAGATTGCCTCCTTCATCTAATCAACTGAAGTTCTGAATAGAACATCAAAGCTGACCAACACTTCCCCCAACCAATAAGAGAGTTCTTCTGTTTTAACTGCCTTCAAAGTAGGACGTTGACTTTTTCCTGCCTTAAGACTCAAACTGAAAACATAGGCACCTCTCACGTTTTGAACTATGAGCCTTTGGATAAAAACTACACTATAGGCCTTTCTGGTTCTGAGGCTTTGGACTCAGATTGAAGCTACCACATCAGCTCTTCTGGATCTCTAGCTTGCCAACTCATCTTCCAGGTTTTGGGATTGTCAGCCCCCACAATTGTAGAAGCCAATACCATAGAGTAAATTTCTTTCTCTCAATCCTATCCATTCTGTTCCTCTGGAGAATTCTAATACAAAGTCCAAAATCCTTATCAGAAAATCAGAACTATCACTACCCTCTAAATTTATTTCCAATCAACCATTTCCAACATTCTTTCTCACTACCCTCTCACCAAACATTTTTCACTCTGGTCAAAATATTTCACCATTATACACCCTGTGAGTTCTCCCTCATTGCTGCTATCTTTGTTACAATGAAATACACTAGCTCACCTTTATTTGCTAAAATAAAGCTCACCTTCTCGTTGAAACCTCCCTGTTTCTGTGTGTGTGTCTTCATTAATCACTGTATTTGTTTTAAGTTGTCTTAGATGTATTTTACTTTTGTTGCTCTTTCCCAACCAATTAAAGGCAAGCATTTAGTGAGTAATTATGTGTCAGCTACTACACAAAGAGTTTTGCATGCATTATCTAATATAACTACATTATAAGTTAGGCACTATTATTATTGCTATTTTATAAATGAGGAATCAGAGGCTCAGGCATGTTGGGTAATCTTTCCCCAAAGCCAACAGTGGAATCAGGACTCAGCTACAGTTCTGCCTGACTCCAAAGTTCTTTCTCAATACCACCATACTGACATTTGGGTTTTTAACCCTGTCTGTTTACTACAGTTTCTTGTATACAGCAAAACTTGATAATTTCTTGATCTTCATAATAGTAAATGATATTCCCGTTTAAACTGGAATCTAGTGAGCATTCCATGATAGATTCTCCTAGCTTTGCTGCAAAATAACCATGAAGACACAGAAACAGATGCTCACAGTCCCCCAAAGCTTGGATATAAAACCATCATCTTGCTATTGATTCTCCTAGCTATAAGAATTGTGAAGATGAATTGTGAATCATGATTTGTATCCTGAAGAAATGCTTTATGTTATCAATGAAGGTGAGGTTGCTCATAGGTTTTTCATTTTAACTTAGCATTGGCCTTAAACCTCCCAATACAGCCTTCCTTATCTGTTAAAAGCTAGGGGAATAATAACATACTCTAAATAAGAGCTAATACATAGCTCTTACTCTATGCCAGACACTGTTCTAAGTGCATTAAACACAATAATGCACTTAATTCTCACACCAACCTTTTGACATGAGCACTCATCATATCCCCATATCACAGATGTGGAAACTGAAGCATAGAAACACATCAAATGGCATTCTTAAGTACAGATGGTAATTGGCATAGATGGATTTGAATTCAGAGTCCTAAAGATTATCACAATGCTAATCTTCACTATATATATTCATAAGATAGGTGAGTTCCTCCTATGCTGCCTGGCCTTACATTGCAAACTCTGCTCCCTCCCATCCAGTACAAATGCTGTGATCCTTGGAGCCCCTTGGCTGACTCAGGGAGCCAGCTGCAATGGTTGCCCTCTGAAGGGTATAGGCAGCCAACTTGGACTGCATCCTGCAAGCCTCTCTGCTGGAACTCTAAGAGTATGGGCCAAGACATATGGCTGCCTCCACCCAGCTTTCAAAGGACAGGGCTGCCAATAGCCTTGCAACCCAAGCTGGGGAGCACCCTGGGAACAGGACTGGCAGAGAGTCCGGAAGGTCCTTCCCAGTGAACATCCAGCCAAAGATGATTTTTCTTTAGCCTTAAGGTCTAGAGAGGGAATTTGTCCTGTTATGTTTTGGACTTACTTGATACTTTTTTTTCTCCCTTGTGAGGTGGGAAGGTCTATCCCGTACCTGTCTTACCACTGAGTTTTGGAAGCAGGTAACTTGTTTGGTTTCACAGATTCACAAATGGAAGGGAATTTGCCCCAGGACAGATTGTACCTTGAGTCCCTCTTATATCTGATTTAGATGATTTTTAGGTAAGACTTTGGACTTGAACTTTAAAGTTAATGCTGTAAGTTAAGATTTTGGGGGCTATTCAGATGAAATGAATGCATTTTGCATCTGAAAAGAACATGAATTTTAGGGAATCAGAGGTGGAATGCTATCTACTGAATGTTTGTGTCACTCCACCCCCACCCCAAACCACATGTTTGAACCTAATCTGCAAAGTAATAGTATTTGGATGTGAGGTCTTTTGAGGTGATTAAGTCATTAGAGTGGAATCATAAATGAGAGTGGAATCTTATAAATGAGATCTGTGTCCACTTAGAAGAAACCACATATAGCTTCTCTGCGCCTTAAACCATGTGAAGACACAGGTGGGAAGATAACCATCTATGAACCAAGAAGCAGAGTCTCACCAGACACCAAATCTGCCAATACCTTGCTTGATCTTGGACTTCCCAGTCTTCAGCATTGTGAGAAATAAGTTTCAGTTGTTATAAGCCACACAGTCTATAGTATTTTGTTATTGCAACCCCAATGGACTAAGACGTATGGCTCAAAGATGACTTTTCATATGAGATACTCTTAAGTTTATATCTACAATTTAGACCTTTGGCTAAGCACCCGAAAATATCCAACTGCCTACTTGATATCTTTACTTGAATATCTATTAAGAATCTCAAATTTAACATATTAAAAATAACCTGCTGATTGTGCTCTAAAACCCATTCTCTGGCAGTCTTCCCCATTTTAGTTAAAGATTCTTCCATTTGCATTCAGGCAAAAAACCTTGCAATTAACCTTCCTTTTCTCACACAGTAGTTCCAATCCATTGCAAGATAACTTTTGGCATAGCCATCAAATATTCTGTGGACCCATATAAATTTGCTAACTTTTCACCATTTTTGAGCTAGAATAGTATCAATTTCAAATGGCTCAACTTAATATATACCCAGAACCAAACCACCATCTCTACCACTACGGTCCTTGTTCAAGTCACCATTATTTCCCATCTGAGTATTACAGTAGCCACTTGATAGACTTCCACTTTCCTGCAAGCTATTTTCTAGACAGCAGCCCTAGTGATCTGTGAAAGGTACAAATCAAATGTCTCACCGTTATTCAGAATACTCCAATGGCTCCCATCTCAGTCAGATTAAATGTCACCATCCTTAAAATGCCCTACAATGTCCTTCATGATCTTGCTGTCTGCTATTTTTCTATACATGAGCAAATCACATCCCTCACATCCCTGCCCTGCCTCTAACCCTCTTCCACCCATGCTAACCCCCTCCTGTTCCTCAAACACAGGAACAATGCTTCTTTTTGGCATGCACATGCTGTTCCATCTCTCTGCAATTCTCTTGTGCAGATATCTACATGACTCTTTCCCTCCCTTTCATGGGACTTCTGCTCAAATGTCACCTTAGCAGAAGGGCCTTTCCTGGCTACTGTAAGATGGCATGATCCTAGTGCTCTCTTCATAATTCGCCTCCATAATATTTGTCACTAATATATTATGCGTTTATAAGTTTATTGGTTTATTGTCTATATTTATACATTTTCTTAGGGAGGAACTTTGTTGTGTTCATTGCTCTATCTCCGATCTAGCTCATTTTAAGTAAAAATAATATGTATGAAAGAAAGGGAGGGGGGAGAAAGATTAAACCAGCAGCATTATTTTAAATAAAGGATATAAGTGAGTGAGTATAGTTCCCTGATGTCTCTCTTGCTCCTTCTTGGAGAGTACCCAAGGTTAAGTTGCTGATATAGTCTGAGAAGAGTGATGGCTAGAACCAACAATATGTATCAGATCATTATGACAGAAGACAATCTAGTTTTGGGTCCTTATTCAGTAGGTTGTGACCAGGTCATAGGATGTAGAAACACAATGTTCTATCCATTAGTATTCTTATCAACAGTCATTACATGTTCTTCCTATTCCAGAAAATGGTGTGAGAATCAATACAGATACTTTATGTGAAAGTATATCATAAACTGTACTGTTCTAGATAAATTCATGTGGTGGCTGATAACACTTCAAATTTCAACTAGAGTATTAATAAAAAATATCATATAAAGAAATAAAAAACAGATTGTTCCCATGTGTTTATCATCTATGATCTATGCCGAAATAATCCAGAGTATGATATCATTTAGCCATTTACAACCTCAATTTGAAGTAGCAATAATATATAAACTTAAGAAAGGGAACTATAAAAACAATTATAACACAAAAGTATTTACATAGCTGTACTTCCTGGCCTTAAGGCTTTGTGTCAAACAAGTGATTTCCTAAGAATAAGTGACCAGTACATATTTGTTGAAATGGTGAATTTTGTTGCTGTTGTTCCTATCAATAACCAAGAGAAATCCAGGATTCATAGTGGTTTACGTTTTATATTTTTTTTCATTAAAATATATTTATAACACGAAGTGAATACTAAATTAGGTGTTTGGGTGTTTTCTTTCTTTCTAAAGTTTCTCAGGAAACCGTGAGGGTATTTGGAAAAGATCCATTGCTTTGGGAAGTCAGACATTGCATAACTATGGTTTAAATGCTTTTGTGAACACTTTTTACTTTTGGAGGGTGGTGTATAGAAGCACCTTAAAATCTAGTGGACTTGGTTAGGACCTTCCTGTTAGCTCTAGAAGAACCATTTAATACTTCTATTGTGTTTTTAGAGCTCCGTTCATTTCTTTTTTCTTTTCTTTTCTTTTTCTTTAACTCTTTTCCATTTTGTTTTTACATGGAATTCTTTGGCATAATGAATGCCAAGAATGAAAACCATGGATTTACCCTTGAGGCTAAACTTTCCCCTGAACCCAACCCCTCCCCTCCCCCTTCTTTTTTTTTTTTTTTTAACATTACCAGTTGCATTCACCCTTATTTGAATAGAAATTTCTTACCCCCTACACAGCCATTGGCAATGACTGCCTCTGCCTACCTCAGCTTTTGAGATTTGTGTTCATTTCAAATTCGTTCCTTTAAAAAAATAATAAAAATAGAGTTCTGATGCTGGAAAAGCTGGAGGCATTTGAGATACTGATTTAAATATTGCCTATCTGATGGTATTTCTGGGCTTTTAGTCTAGAGAAACTTCTTTGCACTGGGTGAGAGCACCAAGGTAGTTGATAAAAGAGAGAGGGGCACTGTACTCTCCCAAAGATCAAGTGAAGAATCTGGCTTTACTTGTCTCTCAGAGCTGGAGCCACAGGCAAGAGCATCAATATGCTGCCTGCAAAACTCTCTCAAATAGCCTTACTCCTGCCCAGTTTTTCTAAGCCTACTTTCTTAAGTATTAATTAACAAATGAACCAATCCAAAACCACTTAAATGTTGGCTATTTACACACTCATTCCCATTTTGTGAAGAAAAGGGATAGGTTAAATTACTTATAAAAAAAAGTGTAGTGGTGCCAACATACTTATTTAATTTATATTTAACAAGAAAAAGAAAAGAAAAACTAATTGTCTCTATATTCCCCCTCCCGACAACACACTCCATGCTTCATATTTTCTCTTGACTTTGTATAGAATTATTAAAAGGGAAAGAATTTTCAGGGAAAAGCTATTGCTATAATGTGCTGATTGTTACATTAATTTTTCCCCCAGCTCTATTGCTTGGCAGGAATTTTGGACTTTACTCAGGAACTGCTTAGTGAGCTTGTTGGTGGATGGGATTAGCTTAATCTCCTCTCACAAGCCTCTAAGCACTGGGAAAGGCTGGGGTGGAGGAGTGCAGTGGTAAAATGGGAGGGCAGGGAAATAAAGGTTGCTGATGACCAATGCCAAAGTTAAATTCATCTCAGAACTAAATTTGAAAAGTGAGAAGGGAGGAAGGGGAGTGAATGTGGGCACAGAGATGGTGAATAAGAGTGTTAACCTGGGGTAATACTGGTGAGTTCTTCTTGATTTCACTGTGGAGTGCCTCCAAGTTCTGGGGACAGGCAAAAATGAGAGGTAAAGAGTAAGGTCAGGGAAGAGTAGAAGGGTGAAATGTGAAATACAAAAAAGGGAAAAAAGAGAGAAATTTCTGGATATGAAGAGAATAGGGGGCCAACCTGAGATTTGACTCACATTAGTGTACCTTATCCACCATGAAGATGGCGTCGGTGGGGACCACAGTAAGATTTTTTTTTTTTTTTTATATATGAAATTTATTGTCAAATTGGTTTCCATACAACACCCAGTGCTCATCCCAAAAGGTGCCCTCCTCAATACCCATCACCCACCCTCTCCTCCCTCCCACCCCCCATCAACCCTCAGTTTGCTCTCAGTTCTCAACAGTCTCTTATGCTTTGGCTCTCTCCCACTCTAACCTCTTTTTTTTCCTTCCCCTCCCCCATGGGTTCCTGTTAAGTTTCTCAGGATCCACATAAGAGTGAAACCATATGGTATCTGTCTTTCTCTGTATGGCTTATTTCACTTAGCATCACACTCTCCAGTTCCATCCACGTTGCTACAAAAGGCCATATTTCATTTTTTCTCATTGCCACGTAGTATTCCATAGTGTATATAAACCACAATTTCTTTATCCATTCATCAGTTGATGGACATTTAGGCTCTTTCCATAATTTGGCTATTGTTGAGAGTGCTGCTATGAACATTGGGGTACAAGTGCCCCTATGCATCAGTACTCCTGTGTCCCTTGGATAAATTCCTAACAGTGCTATTGCTGGGTCATAGGGTAGGTCTATTTTTAATTTTCTGAGGAACCTCCACACTGCTTTCCAGAGCGGCTGCACCAATTTGCATTCCCACCAACAGTGCAAGAGGGTTCCCGTATCTCCACATCCTCTCCAGCATCTATAGTCTCCTGATTTGTTCATTTTGGCCACTCTGACTGGCGTGAGGTGATACCTGAGTGTGGTTTTAATTTGTATTTCCCTGATAAGGAGCGACGCTGAACATCTTTTCATGTGCCTGTTGGCCATCCGGATGTCTTCTTTAGAGAAGTGTCTATTCATGTTTTCTGCCCATTTCTTCACTGGGTTATTTGCTTTTCGGGTGTGGAGTTTGGTGAGCTCTTTATAGATTTTGGATACTAGCCCTTTGTCTGATATGTCATTTGCAAATATCTTTTCCCATTCCGTTGGTTGCCTTTTAGTTTTGTTGGTTGTTTCCTTTCACAGTAAGATTTTAACATAGAATTCCTAACTTCTTTTTGATCAAGAGTAAATCAGTTAGACTGATGAGTTTTGGAACACAAAGTTTAGGACACAAAGGAACTCTACTGTGCAAAAGAAATATGAGGTATTATCATTACCATTGCTGCATCTGGAGGAGACAGATTTGGTTTATATACTTACAACACAGTAAATTCACTAATTTAAAATTTTAATGTATACCACTGCCTATTCCAAACAAAAGAGGGAATTTTACCAGTTAAGGAGGTATGTTTTCTTTTATAGACAATGGGGCTTGGCAATATTTTAAAATATTCTACAATATTCAATTTTGAACCTGAATAACAGCAACTATATTAAGAAAACTTTTATTAGACCAAGAATAAAACTAAGGCAATTAGATGTTCTCCTACAATTATATAAAATTAAGGAGGGTAAAAAATGGAGAATTAAAAAAAAATTCTTTTATGTTTATTGTTTTTAAGAGAGGGGGAGAGACAGACAGACAGACAGACAAAGAGCAGGCAGGGGAGGGGCAGAGAGAGAGGGAGACACAGAATTGGAAGCAGGCTCCAGGCTCTGAGCTGTCAGCACAGAGCCCAATGTGGGGCTCAAATTCACAGACTTGATATCATGACCTGAGCTTAACCGACTGAGCCACCCAGGTGTCCCTGAAAATGGAGATGTTGTTTATGGAAATTTGTCTATTTTTCCTATTAATTATAAGTCATAAACTTAACTTGAGGTGTACAATTACTGAAGGTTTAGATAGAAGTTTGTAAACAGTGGTATTTTGCAGAATTTTCCCCCATATTTCTGGTTTCTTAATAAATCAGCCAATTAGAACATTTTAATTCATAGTTTAAGAAACCTAGTTAATACCCATAAAAGGGATGAACAATATTGAGTATGCTTTTATACACGCTGTTCAAAAAGCTAAGTGTTTTTGTTTTGACGATTTACTGCTTGATGAGAGATAATGCAACAAATTTACCAAATCTGTGTTTGTTCTTCACGTATATTTTGTCTTTCCAACTGTATTAATTTTTCCCAAGAAAATCACTCGAATTGTTCACCATCTTACATGTGGATTAGTTCTCTAATTCATTACTTTCTCTTCTTACCTTCTTTATTTGATTGTTCTTTACTCAGTCTATTTAACTTGAATGCATAGTTTTCCCCAAATCTAATTATTTAAACTTCTCATTGCTCCTTCAACATTACTGCTTTGTTTCTATAGGTTCCATTAGTCTTATCATTCAGTTCTAAGCACTCTTTAATCTTAATGATGTATTAATTGATCCATCGGTTAACATATTTTTTTTAAGTTCCAAATATACTTTTTTGGCTGATGAATTTGTCTTTAATGTTTTACATTTCTAACTACATTTATAGAATGTGATCTCTATATTTTTATAATAAGTTTTATATGGTCCATTGGATCAATTTTTTATGAATGTTCTATATTTGCCTTAAATTAAATGTACATTCACCAGTTGCTCAGTATTAGACAATGTCAATGAATAGAACAGGTTTATGAATTGCTTTTCTAATCTTTATCATTATTTTTATCTGCATAACCTATCACTTTTTGTGAGATAGGTGAAAAAATCTTCACTGTTATTCTCCCCTTGCTCACTCAGCCAAACTGGATCCCTTGCATTTCTTAAACACTCCAAACATGTTCAAAAGTTCAGGTCTTTGTTTTTTGAAGTAGCTTTGGGTGGTTTGTCCCCAGATTCTGTATAGTTTGTTCCCTCACTTGCTTCAGCCTTCCTTGATATGTTTAATAAGAACCGTTACAGTAAAAGGAATCAAGTAGAAGTTTCTGAAACTGGCTCCCCCACCCTTGGTCTCTAGCCAAAATAATAAAACAGAAGTAACATATACTGAAATTATTGAGGAGATTAGTTCTACAAAGACTTAAAGGTGGAGTCCTTATTACTCCCTACTCAATTTACCTATTTGCCCCTATAAAAACCAGATGGATTGTGGCAGATCATGGTAAATTTCTATAAACAACAAAGTCTCAAATGTGGCTGTTCTGATAGATATGGTGTCTTCACTGAAATGGATCTACAAAAATATCAGGCATTTGGTCTGTGATTGGTGGTCTGGGAAATGCATTTTTCTCAATCCCCATTAGCAAAGAAGTTCAAAAATAGTTTATGTGGGAAGAAAGGCATATATATTGTCTTGCCTAATGGCTATGTTACTTCCTGTTCTTTGCCTCACCATAGTCTGCAGAGATTTTGGTTATGTTGGCTTTCTACAGGATATCATGCTGTAGAACAACATTAACGGTATCTCAGTCAGATTTTGCATAAAATACTCTAGAAGCCTTCGTAGGTCACATATGGGTAGGAGATAATCTCCATGAAGATTCAAAGGTCAGCCATATCGGTAAGTATTTAGGGGTCCAGTGACCTGAGGTCCACGAGGACAAATTTATTTGGATTCTAAAAGAAGCATATATTACATTTGGGAATATTGTTGTAACTAATTTTTGAGTGTCTTGGAAGGCTTATTTTTTTGAGTAGGGTGAAGAGCAATGTTCCCCAGATTGTAAACTGGCCTTTCTATTGGGTCATATGACCCAGTGTATCCTATCATACTACATATGGATCATTTGTGGAGGCTCTAGAGAGTCCTAATAGGGGATTACAGTACAGGCTGTGTTTCTGAAGCAGGTCACAACTTTTGTAGCAGAGGACTATTTCTCATTGAAGACCAGCTTTAGGCATGTTGCCAGGCCCTACAGAAACTGAGCAACTGATTCTAGAAGAAGTAGACCACTTTTGATGAGCCACACTATCACATCCATCATGATATAAGGTCAGATGAAGTTATAACAATGCACTTTTGAATATAAGTAGTGCATTTGAAATTAGGCCTGAGTGTATCCAGATGGGTCCAGACTCCCATGTTATTTCCCTCTGTTGCCTGATGTTATTCCATCAACTTACCCTTATGGCTTCATTGGAGACTCCCTATATCTGCAAAGGAAAATATGTATGCCTGGTTCACTGAATGATTGCCTTTGTTATGTTGGCCCTGAATGAAAATGAAGGAAAATCTTCTCAGACAAAACTAAGAGTTGTGCACTTAGTTATTTGCTTTTAAGGACTCTGCTGGTTCAGAAGTCCTCTTTACTAGGGAAAGGGATGGAGGCGGTGATTTTACCAGAGAGTATATCAAGGTTCCAGTGATCTTAAAAACCTATTATTCATTGGATATTTGTAGTTTCTTATGCCTATAGAACAACAGGTAATAAGATGTCAAGGATGGTTGACACAGATTACACAGGGAGCTAGGATTATTGCTACACAGTAGGAAGAAAGGAATGAGCCTAGAGATTCATTGGGGCATCTCCTGGTGCTTCGTTGACAATTATAACTGTCTGCATGTTTGTCTTCTTTGTAAGTCATGAATAGGTTTGGGCTATACCAGGTAATTTTTTATATATACCAAGATGGTATACATATAATATATGTAACATATTATATAGATTTCTCCTTTTCATGGAGAAATATCTGTTAATGTGCCTAATAACATTGATGAATTTTCAAAAACTAAGTCAACCTTAAAGTGAAACATAAATCTCTCTTGGTTATATACATATATATGTATATATTCATGGATTTAATTTTTTAAGCTTTTAAAAGGTTTTTTAATTCTTTTTTTTTTTTTTAATTTTTTTTTTTTTTTCCAACGTTTATTTATTTTTGGGACAAAGAGAGACAGAGCATGAACGGGGGAGGGGCAGAGAGAGAGGAAGACACAGAATCGGAAACAGGCTCCAGGCTCTGAGCCATCAGCCCAGAGCCTGACGCGGGGCTCGAACTCACGGACCGCGAGATCGTGACCTGGCTGAAGTCGGACGCTTAACCGACTGCGCCACCCAGGCGCCCTTTTTTTTTTTTTTTTTTTTTTAAAGGTTTTTTAATTCTTGTATTGAAGTGTAATGTACAAATTTGAGTGTTACAACTGGATGACTTTTCAGAGTTGTATACTCCCATGTAACCAACACTTAGTCTAAGATTTATAACATTACCTGAACCTAGAAACCTCCCCTATATCCCTCCTAGTTAATACCACCCCCAAATAGAAGCACTATTCTGGCTTCTACCCCTGTAGATTTACCAGTGCTGAAGTTTTATCCACATGAATCATACAGTATATATTTCCTCTGTCTAGTTTCATTTCCCCAATATTATATCTGTCTTTATATACAACAATTCTTTATTTTACATTTACGTATAACATTCTATTGTATAAATATGTCACAATTTGTTCAGGTTTACAGATCATGAATGAAGCTATCATCCATACTTTCATATGTACCTTCTGTTGCATAGATGCACTCATTTCTATTGCGTCTATACGTAGAAGAATGATGAAGTCTTAGGGCATTATATATTCAGATTTAGTAAATACTACTAAAATATTCAAGATGGATGTAGCCATTGAAGTTCACAGAAGAAAGGTATGAGAATTCTATTTGGTCTACCTCCATCTTAACACTTGATTTTTTTTTTTTTTATCTTAGACATTGTAAATGGGAAGGTAGTGATAGCTTAATGTGGCTTTAATTTGCACTTTCCAGATAACTGAAGATTTGAAGACATTTTTATATACTTATGGAACATTTGTATACCTTGTTTTCTAAAGTGACTATCTAGGGAGCACCTGGATGGCTCGGTTGGCTGGGTGTCTGACTTCGGCTCAGGTTATGATCTCATGGTTTATGGGTTCAAGCCCTGCATCAGGCTCTGTGCTGACAGCTCGGAACCTGGAGCCTGTTTCATATTAGGTGTCTCCCTGCCTCTCTCTCTCTCTGTTCATCCCCTGCTCATACACTCTCTCTCTCTCTCTCAAAAAGAGATAAAAGATTAAAATAATAAAGTGACTATTTAGTTGTTTTCCCATTCCTTAAATGAGTTTTATATATTTTTGTTATTTGTCAGAATGTGTTTCAGTATGAGTAGGTCATGTACGTTACAAAGATTTTTCCCAGTCTTTGGACTGATTTTCCTCACCTTTAATATCTTCTGATGAAGAACAATTTTCAGTTCTAACAAAACCTAATTCGTTAATAGTTTATGGTTAGTGTTTAAGAAAACTGTTTAAGTTCACTTTGACTATTCCAAAGACATGAGTTTCTCTTCTGTGTTATCTTACAGGAGTTTTTTCTTGTTTTATGGTTTACTTTTAGATATACAATTCTTCTGGAGTTGAATTTGGGGAGAGTCAAAGTGATATGCAATACTAATGTATTTTAAAAATATGGATATTCAATGAAACCAGTACCATGTATGGAAAAACCCTATCTTCCCCCACTGTTTTGCAGTGTTATCCACACACATATATACAAAGTCTTTTTTAGTAAACGTTTGTTTTACCTCAAGTTTAGTATAAGTTTTGTTCCTTATCAAGATTTTTTGGTAATTTTTCCTTTGCATTTCCATACATATTTTGGGGTCACTTTTCAATTTCTAGAACAAGAAATTTTTTCTGGCATTTGTATTGGGATTATATTAAATCTATCGATTAATTTGATACAAAGGATATCTTTGTGATATTGAATCTTTTTAATTAAAATTTTTAAAAAAAATTTTGAGAGGGAGAAAGCACAAGCATGCTAGTAGGGGAGCCAGGGGGAGGGGGGAGAGAGAGAGAGAGAGAGAGAGAGAGAGAGAATCTTAAGCAGGCTCCACACTGTGCAGAGCCTGACACAAGGTGGGGCTCGATCCCACAATCCTGGGATCATGACCTGAACAGAAATCAAGAGTTGGAGGCTCACCTGCCTGAGCCACCCAGACACCCCCAAACTGAATCTTTCAGTCAATGGATATAGCATACCTCTCTTGTCATTTAGATTCCTAATTTCTCTCAAAAATGAATCCTAACACAGAATCTTAGATATTATATTAAACATATTTTGTTGGTCACTGCAGCCACTTTTGCATTTTAGTTCTGTCTTCTAATAATTCCATTTAAGTTATCGCTAAAAATATGGAATGGGGCAGAAGAAACCTAGATCACTAGGCAAACTGTTAGGGAGGTTTCCTCCAGCTTAATGTGAAGATTCAGTAGCTACTTCCTGGAAAAGTTCACTCAGTTAATTATTGATTCACTTCTAAGAATTTTCATGCAGCCCTCATTTCTCTAGCTTGTCTCAAGTATAGCATGAAATGTTCATTAAATTTTGGATAGGGGCACCTGGATGGTTCAGTTGGTTAAGTATCCATCCCCCGGTTTGTGAGTTCAAGCCCTGTGTTGGGCTCACTGCTGTCAGCACAGAGCCTGCTTCAGATCCTCTGTCCCCCTCTCTCTGCACCTTCCCTCCCACTCTCACATGCTCAATCTCTCTCTCAAAACTAAAAAAAAAACACTAAAAAAATTTGGATAGATTATGACTATATCATTCCTTTTCCAGGGCTGGGTTACAGTCTTTAAATCATTGACACTTGAACATTCAGGAATAAGCAGCAGCAATGCCAGGCTTTCTGGAAAAATTCTCTCAGCAGCCTTGTACAGATTCATTCCTTGTAGCCAGATTCATTCCTTGGCCTCCACTCTCTTCTCATTAACTTTAATCCCAAGTCTTGCATTTGTCTCTAGGAATACATATATTCTTTCAGTTTGACATATTTTTATTCATTTTTGAATAATCAATCATTCATTTGATATTGTTAAAGCTTCCAGACAGAACACCTGTTTGGTCAACATCCCAAAAGATGATTCACCTGGATTCATAATTAGACCCAACATTCTTTCTATGCTTCCATTCTGTCTTTGGTAATTTGTAAAAATCTCATATCCACAAAGTTAATAATTTCATGAAAAAAAGACCCCTGAAATTTAGCTGGTACAACCAATTCATCCCATATTGTTCTTCATTTTTACCATTGCCTACTTCTGGGAAATCTCATGCCATCCTGTTACTAATTCCCCTTCTGTAATCTTGCCAAAGATAGATTTCAAGTTCACATTGATAGTTTTTGGTATCTATATATTGCATCTATTTATAATCATAAAGTACTGTGTTCTGTAACCTGCTCTTTTTTTTACTTCAAATATATATCCTAACCATCATTCTTGGGTTATACAACTGATGACCACCAATCTTTCTTTCCTGATTATTTCTTCTAAGATAATCCTACTGATAGTTTAGAATTGAGATGATGTGATGAACCATAGAACAGAGACAGCAACTACTTACTAAAGGGATTCAATCAATTTGGAGACATCCAGAAGAGTTAAAGACAACTTACAAAAGAGAAAGTAGGACGGTGGTTGCCGCGGGTTGGAGGGTGGGGATTAGGGAGATGTTGGTCATAGAATACGAACTTCCGCTTACAAAACAAAGAAGTTCTCGGGATCTAATGTACAATATAGAAATTGTGGTTAATAACAGTGTATTATATACATGAAAGTTGCTAAGAGTAAACCTTAGATGTTCTCCCCACAAAAAAAGAAATGGTAATTATGTGACATGTGTTAGCTAACCCTGTGGTGGTAATTATTTTGCAATATACACATATATCAAATCAATACCTTAAACTTACACGATGCTATATGTTAATTATAGCTCAATAAAGCTGGAGGAAAACCTGTTCAATTGATCCCTGAAGTTCATAGAGTAATTCTTGTACACAAACCCCTTTAACTCTACCAGTTCTGATTCCCTGACCCAGAGCCAAAGCATCGGCTGAAAAATAATTTTAATATCGCATATATATCTACCAAGTGCACAAGTATGTGGTTATAACTTATTCTTTGGGGTAATTTAGGATGTAGAACCAGTTCTTGAAGAAATCCTAAAGTGTCCTAGTTGCCATGACAAAGGGCAGAGAGCAGGTCCTCTCCTTCACCAGGGCCAACATTTTCTTTCCCAATTCCATTAACCACTGGAATTTTATTTTATTTTTTTAATTTTTTTTTCAACTTTTTTTTTTTTATTTTTTTTTTATTTTAATTTTTTTTTTTTTAACGTTTATTTATTTTTTTGGGACAGAGAGAGACAGAGCATGAACGGGGGAGGGGCAGAGAGAGAGGGAGACACAGAATCAGAAACAGGCTCCAGGCTCTGAGCCATCAGCCCAGAGCCCGACGCGGGGCCCGAACTCACGGACCGCGAGATCGTGACCTGGCTGAAGTCGGACGCTCAACCGACTGCGCCACCCAGGCGCCCCTCAACTTTTATTTATTTTGGGGACAGAGAGAGACAGAGCATGAACGGGGGAGGGGCAGAGAGAGAGGGAGACACAGAATCGGAAACAGGCTCCAGGCTCTGAGCCATCAGCCCAGAGCCTGACGCGGGGCTCGAACTCACGGACCGCGAGATCGTGACCTGGCTGAAGTCGGACGCTTAACCGACTGCGCCACCCAGGCGCCCCAACCGCTGGAATTTTAAATGATAGATTTGTCACTTATATGATCTGTCCATGATAGATAAAACTTTTGAAAATTTAATCTCACAAAAGTCTAATAACACATATTCTATTGTTTCTAGCACATTCTAACTTTCAATGTACTGCCTGAGTTCTTCCTCCATAAGGGTTTTTGTAACTATGACAGCCCATATCAGCTTCTTTCCTTGAAAATTTGTGTGACTTAAGATCTTTTAAGTTTATACATTAATTATAAAGTTGTAAAGGTACTTTGGAGATCTTTAGCTTGTCAATCCTATTTTATAGAAGGGAGTCTGAGACACAAATAGACGATAAATGGGAATGCCATGTAATTTCATATTGTATATGTTGTTTAAATATATATAACACATATTACATATATGCTTATGTTACATATATACACATATGCACATGTATATAAACCTATGTATATAATACATTCTCTGAATTGGTCATCATCCCGAGTGTTTTATTTTCTCCTTTGGTCCCAAAATACAATATTATGAATATGTCAGATATAGTGAATTGATTTGGAGAGGACCTTCACAAAATTCTAGAGAGACCTCCAAATTGTAAATAGATGATATCTGCTGATCATTCTTGGAAAACAGAACATTATTAAATTTAAATATACTCCTTCAAACACTTTTCTTTTTTAATCAGGCTAGAAACTAAGAAATGCCAATAGAACAAGCTGAGGTTTAACAGTATTGATCCTGTTCAGAGTTGTGTAGAGTAGTGTACAGCATCCAAGAAAAAGAAAAGACCCATTCTAGGTCCGAGCATAACAAAACGTCTAGGTGATTGTCAATGTGCAGTTAAATCCCCCTCTGAATGGAGACTTGAAGAATTCGTCCCACTGTGCCTTTAAAAAGCCTCTTGTGTGTTAGTGTGGACTCCGCTGCCAGGCCTAGCTGGGACATTCCTCATCTCTCACTGCTGAGATTCTCTAGATGTCTGTCCGCCAGTCATGGAACTTGCTGAATAGGTCAGCGCTACTTCATGCTCACAGAAAAGGTGGCAAAACAAGCCTGTTGTCTGCTCCCTCTGCTTATTATTTGTTTTAGGCAAATATGAGTCCTCAGGTTTGAGACAGAGCACTGGTGGTAACTAGAGCACAGAAGAATAGCTTAAAGGAGGTGAAGGGAGGGGTTGGCAGGCAGTTCTCACTTGGGGAAGCCTGAGGAGGTGGGGGTTTGGGGTGAACAGGGGCAGAAACGTGAGTTAAAAGAAAAGTCCAAGTGTGCGTCTGGAATCCTTAAGCAGAGGCAGAATACTGACTAGTTGGGCAAATTAAGTCCTTTCAGGGAGGTCCAGATAAATGATTGGTTTGCATTCAAGCAGAAAATAACATTATTTCTGGCTTCATGTGTGTAGGGTAGAGAAAAGAGGACAGCGCCTCCTCTGTTAAGTTGAAAATGTGAAAGAGATAAGATGTACAGAAAATAAAGAGGCACTGCTTTTTCTTTTCCCTAGAAGAGGTGGACTCTGTTGAGGAAGAAATTTTGTTTACTTTATTTTTAATTTTTTAATGTTTATTTTTGAGAGAGACAGAGAGAGAGTGGAGGAGGGGCAGAGAGAGAGGGAGACACAGAACCCGAAGCAGGTTGCAGGCTCCAAGCTGTCAGCACAGAGCCCAATGTGAGGCTCGCGCCCACAAACCCAGAGATCATGACCTGAGCCAAAGTCAGAGGCTTAACCAACTCAGCTACTCAGGTGTCCCATGGAAGACATTTTAAAAATATCAAATTAATGAAAAGTGAAAAGTAATCTATATTCACTCTGTAATCTATACTCACTCTGTAATCTATCTGCCCTAAATGGTGTTGGAAGGCTTGGTGAAGAGCAAGGAGGTTGTCAAACAATGGGTCAGCCTTTGGGGTGTCCTGTGGTCTCAGCTGCACATGGGTAGCTGGTGCAGGCTGCTGGTGCTTAGTATCCATCAGTGTCAGTGGTTTGATATTTTAGTTGAACTAGAACCTCCTTTGGTAATCTGAATCAGAACAATCTGAATGAAAACCCCTTCAACAATGTGGATCTTTGAAGTCAGAACAAAATGTTGAAAGGGGATATTTCTGTGTTCATGAAGAAACTCCTTTCTTATTAAGTTGTAACAGGGGATGACAGAAATGGGAAGAGATTCTCTCTGACTCCTGATGAAAAACTCAAGAAAGCCATTGTACATAGTATATATAAACTTAGTATGCCAAAATGTCAATGCTGTTTTAAGATATAATACATATATGTATGATGGGTTTAGAGTCTGAATTGAAAAGTCGGTCTCTTTAATTTTGAATAGACTACGGTTTATGTTCTTAAAAGCTTCTAGGAGAAAGGTTTTTTTTTTTTTTTTTTTTTTTTTTTTTTTTTTTTTTTTTTTCCCTTATATTCTTACAGCCTAGGAGATAAAGCATTCTATGAAATCAAGAGTGACTTAACCACAGATGTACATATTAAACATTTATTTGTGTAATGTTAAAAAAAGAAACAATGTACAGCATGGTGACTATGGTTAATACTGTATTGCATTTTTGAGAGTTGATGAAAAAGTTTTAAAAACTATTATCACAATTTTTTTATGTATGGTAATAGAGGTTAACTAGATTTATTGTGAGCATTTCACAATGTATACACGTAGCAAATCCATATTTGTACACCTGAAACTAATGTTATAGTCCATTATACCACAGTAAAGAGGTTTTGGTATGAAAGATGCACTGAAATACACAAACACATATATTCAGTTAATAGATATAGATACAGAATGCACACATCTCTATTTAAATATAGAAACACATCAGTACATTGTGGATCTGGATTTGAATCTCGGTTTTATTGTATATAGTTATGTGAATTTAGGCTAATTAGTGTCTCTAAGTTACAATCTTCTATGTAAAATAACTATTCCTAGCTCAGAGTTGTTTAAATGTTTAAATGACATCACATACAGAAAAGGTTTAGCACTGCATTATATGCTTGGTAAATGCTCAACTGGTCTTTGATACTTTTTAGTTTTTGTTTTTGGTTTTTTTTTTTGTCCCCACGTAGCTTGGTTCACAGTTTTTTTGGTGGTCTCTCTTAATTAAAAACTCCTATCTTAAGAATAAAAGGAGTCGATGAAAAGGATAAAAGGTCTTTACCAGTACAGACATTCCAGGGAAAAGACGAAAAGAACTTGTTCAAACACATTCTGAACGTCGTATCAATATTAGTGCATGGGAATAAATAAGTGAAGATAAGGATGGAAGTGTCTACATAAGTCTGTTTTAATGGTTCCAGAAGACTGGAACTTGGTTAAGTGTTCACAAGTACACATGCCTTTTGATTTTTACCTCCTTTTATTTATTTGGGCACAATTTTGGACCAGGCTAATGTTTTAGTTGTCAGAGCATACTCTACCCATCATATACACACGATCTGGATATTGCCATGGTAATGGGGAAGGCTGGCCTGGATTCTTTAGAGTGTGAATGCTTCAAAACAAACAAACTTGCACCATGGACCCACGCAGCCTATTTTAATCAGCATTAATGACTCTGACAACCAGAGGCTCCTTTATCTGCCCCATTTGAAACAATTCACTAATGATAATTAAAAATGCCTGATGTTTGCCAACAATTCCAGAGCGACCTTCTTTAACTTAAAAAACCAAGAGTAGGGAGAAATCTAAGAATAGTATCCATATAAGAAATATTTGTCTGGTGAGTTCAAAGAAGTTTGGAAAGACTGGTACAGAAGGATAACATGGTTTATGAGTTTGAGGAGGGAGATTGTATTACCTCAACTACAAAGCCCAAACTGTTGCTGGGATAGAAAAGGTATTTATAAATAAAACTGGGAGTGGGCATGGAATTTTCATAGAAATTAGCATATACAACCATTAGATAAAATAACTGATGTGGAACTATTATGTAATTTAAAGCTATATCAGGGATTCCTAACATAATTCACAGGAAATGAACTGGCTCCAAGAAGCCTATCTGCCTCTGAAATTTTAGACAATATTTT
The DNA here is from genome assembly GCF_028749965.1 of Puma concolor. Taxonomy (NCBI): domain Eukaryota; kingdom Metazoa; phylum Chordata; class Mammalia; order Carnivora; family Felidae; genus Puma; species Puma concolor. Next base: position 82,367,455 of record NC_141675.1, on the reverse strand, counting down.
GATTTTGGCCCATCTGTGATATTTTTTTTTCTGGAAAGAAGATCCATAGCTCAAAAGTTTTTTGTTTGTTTGTTTGTTTGTTTTTGTTTTTGTTTTTTAAGTTCATTTATTTTTGGGAGAGAGAGCATAAGCTGGGAAGGGACAGAGCCCAGACCCCACTGGTGACTCGATCCCAGGAACCGTGAGATCATAGCCTGAGCCAAAATCAGGAGTCAGACACTCAACAGACTGAGCCACCAGGGTCCCCAGAGCTCAAAAGTTTTTCACTTAATTAAACAGTTATTATGTTCATTATTTTTCAGTCTTTGCATTTTCTTAGGTAATTGAATTTTAAAGTTATTATATTGGAAGGTAAAATTAAAACACATTCCAAGAGTGATTAATAAGTCTATCCTTGGGAATTTATCCTAAATAAAATCCAATTTAGCCTAACAATTCAATATAAAAATAAGTCAACAAGCAAGTATATATCTATCAGAAAGTTTTTAGTGGCCTCAAAAATAGCTTTAAGAATATTTGTCATCTCACCATTACAAGAAATATAAAGCCAAGAGTTGCATAGTTCACTAATTTAGTAGTCAATTAACTGACACCTTCCTCCCTCTTTCTGCTTTGCCTTCTCCATCTATTCACTTACCAGTCAAGGGTGGTCTCCCCAGGTATCAGATGACTGCAGTAGCTCCAGGAATCACATGCAGGTATAACAATGCCTAGCAGTAGAAGAGAGATGATACTCTTCATGTGTCTGTCTTTATTTAAAGCCAGAAAACTTCCCAGAATTCCCTCACATACCCTTTCCCTCTCATTGGTCAAAATTACATTATATGCCTTTGCCTAAACCAATCTTTGGCAGAGATGACTAAATTCATTCTCTACAGGTGGGGAGAGTTTCAGCCTACCTGAAGGACAAAATTGCTCAAAGAAGGGTGAAAATAATTATAGATATATTAGGTAGAAACAAGATGAAGTATTGGCCATTGCACAGACAAGTATCAGTACTGGCCACAATGAACAACCAAAGGAATTTTATTGAAAATTTTGTGGGTTTTTTTCTGGTTAAATATGCCACACACATGGACAATAATTGATAGTAACATAGCCAACATCTGTGACCCAGTCACTCAGTTTAAATACTACTAACATTTGCTCAGATTTTCATTGAAGGATGAAAACTACGAATATATTTATGATCCCATCCCCTCTGTACCCAGCATTGATTAGATTTCCTTCTCTTCTTCCCCAGCTATGACTATTAACCTGAATTCCTTATTTTTTTTGTCATGCTTAATTTCATATTCGTGCTACATATTTACGTACTTTAAGGAAACTCTAAAATTCATTTGTGATTTTCATCCTTTAGTAAAGAAAATAGAAAAATATCAAGTTTGTGGAGGAAAAATACAAATAATAATATTTTATTCCCAAGAGTTTCTGACTATAAAATGTCCCTTGTGGACCTAAATTTGCTTCATCAAGCTCTGTTAGGCAAACAAGTCAGTAAAAATTAGGACTACATTTTACAAGAAATTATTTTTCACAAGCAAAAGTCCGATGATTAATAATCCTCCACTTGTGATCTTAAAAATTTAAAGAAACACTTCAGTGAATTTTGTGTCACGCATGCTAACAGTAGCAGGAACAAGAAATAAATGAAGTCAAATTTCATTATACAGAACACTGCCATCAGGATGATGCTTTGAAATCGAACTGAATTCTTATGCTCTCCATTTTAAATGTGCAACTGAAAATGGGGACCCAGTAGCACATAGTCCAGGAAAAAGCCTTAATATTGCATCCAATAACAGCTATTTTTATTCCATAGGGAAATTTCCAGACTATAAGTCTGCCTGAGTGGGCAGGGAATTGGTGCTCCTATTTGTTGTACTGTCTGTACCATCGAATAAATAAATAAATAAATAAATAAATAAATAAATAAATAAGAAAGACACTATTCATTCTTTAAGACTTTGGACCCAGTTCAACTGGCTAATATACATAAGTTAGGGAGTTTGGGGCTAAGCATAATGCCCCCTGCCCATAATTATACCATAAAATTACCCATAATTTTGTACCCATAAAATTGTACCCATAAAAGTACCAAGTAGATCATGTCTTATTCATGTATTATGTCCAAGCTATGTAAGTAGTCAACAAACAATCCAAGATGAAAGAAAAACAACAGTTCACATTTTAAGGAAGTCACTCTTGTTGGGCATAAACATTGTAATGAGATGTGATAAATGCTCTCTTAAGTGAATATTACAGGGTAATCATATATTATCAGTCAGAAGTTTGGATCCACTGTGGGGATCTGAGAATGTGTCATGGAGAAACATTTAAGATCGTTCTTGAAGAGTAAGTAAGAGCTCACCAGGTAAAGTAGAGAGGATAAGAATGTCAGACAAGCAAAATATGATGTGTTTCAAACATGAAATGCAATTCTATTTGGCTCCTGGCCTTTTGAATGTCATCACTTATAGTGCTCTTTTACTAGAGCCACTTACTTGGCTCTTAATGGACTGCAAATCTGTTCCCATTTTGAGCAAATGTTCTCAGTTTAGCTCCTGAGTTTCTGAGTTTTAGCTCATGAGTAAGTCATACTTTTTGTTTCTTCATTTCATCTTCTGACCTCCTTTGGCCTTCCTATTTGTTTCAGAGGTAAGTCTCTTCTCAAACCCAATACTTTTGTTAATCTTTCGTAATAGACCTTGGAAGCTCACTGGGACCAGAACATGAATCCATAGTATCTGGAAACTCGTTTTCCCATCTTTAAATGTATGGTAAATTTAATCCCTAACTCTTCATCAAGGTTGAAGGAAAATTATTGCACCTCTAAGAATGAGGAATGGCAAAATAATTAAATATCCATAGTAAATCATTTGAATGTGCATGTCACATCTTGCCCCAATCTCCTTCTCTTTCTCTCTCCCTCTCTCTCAGTGTTTTCTTAACCATTTAAAGAAATTATTTGCTCCTTAAGGAATCTTTTTAGATTTTTTTTCAAGTTATCCTTCCATGAAATTTTAACACCATAGATATGTTGTGTATCTATTCATTTACTGTATGTATATCTGAGTTTATATATTAAAAAGTAAAATATTTTTTGTCCCTTAAGAATCAATTTTTACCCATTGGGGGCGATATTGCTCTGTTGAGAATTCATGAATGATAAGTTCATCTATCATCTATCCATCCATTTATACATCTTTCCACTTTTTTCCAAAAGAAAAAAAAAACACTAAACTTTTGTGAACTTTAGTCATCAAGTTTATAAAAAGTGAAACTTACTCTGACTACTTCATGGAGCTGTTATTATAAGATGTTAGGACTGGGGCACCTGAGTGGCTCAGTCAGTTAAGCATCAGACTCTTGGTTTCAGCGAGGGTCATGATCTCACGGTTTGTGGGTTTGAGCCCCACATTGAGCTCTGTGCTGACAAGGCAGTGGCTGCTTGGGATTCTCTCTCTTTCCCTGTCTCTCTGCTCCTCCTTCATGTTCTCATCCTCTTTCTTCTCTCTCTCAAAATAAACAAATAAACTTTAAAACACATATTAAAAAAAAAGATATTAGGACTTACATGAGAGTCCTAAAATCAGTTATTATACAAATCAAACTTTGAAGAGAACTGTGGGCAAAATACACACAAGTTTTGGCCACCATCTTGGAAGTTTTATATTTCTACCATTTTCTCCATGATCTCTGAATAATCTGTTTCATTTCCCTACCAGTTCTTTATGCAGCGGGGTGGGAGGTGGGGGTGGTGGCTGTATGTATGTATGTGGGTGTAGGAATGAGTGAATTTTGCTCATATTTTGTACTTATATTTCAACTATGGACTTATTTCTAGTCACCTGGATGGATTATATAAGAAACCATTGCTAGTTTGTACAATCCTAATTCAAAAACTGAAAAGCAAAATCTCTTTGGGTAGAAGCTCTAGAACTGGTGAAAAAAGAACTCTTCCTCAATCCTGTATCAGTGAGGGAATTTCTGAATTTCTGAGGGGTGTTCTTATACTAAATGGTCTTTAGGTAACTTCTGATTTGATTATTTCTGAAACATTAAAAAACAACCAACCAACCTCTCACCAAACACATGCTAAGTAATCATGTGCCACTAGATAATGTCATTTTGCCGATTAAGTGGTAAAAAGAACAACTTCATGAAAAGGTAACATAGATTTTACTTCTAAAACTCTGAGCAATTAAATGTGTAAAATCTGGCTTCTACTGTAATGCAGTTTCTGCATTCAATTTAAAAAAAAATGTTCTGGTATGGAAAGAATTCAAAAAAGATTCTCATTCAGAATAAATTTATTTCCATACATTTCTTTTAAGATGGACTGGTTTTGAGGCTTTTGTTTATTTGTCAATGATCACGGGTTATGTTTAGTGGATCAATCACACACTTTGGAGCCAGGCATCTAGGCTTGAATCCCATATTAGCATAAAATGGTTGCATGTTTGGGGCAAATGATTCTACCCTTTGAACTTTAGTTTCCTCATTTGAAACAATGGAGATAAGATTATATATTTATAATATTTGGGGGAGATTAAATGAGAGAATGAGCCTAGCACAAAGAAGACATTAAAAAATGTGAATCTGTTTAATTTTCCCAGCCATATTTCCCTCCAAGTGCAGAGACCGCATCTGACATAGATTTGTGAATAGACACTTGTGAACCACCTTCTCCATTCTAAACACGAAATCTTTGGGGGTATTAGGTGATTGATAAATAGGAGAAATGGAGAGACCATCATTTTCATTCATTATCAAGTATTTCCAAAACATATATATTATAGATCAGCCCTCAAGTTGGGCCCTGTGAAGATTTTAAGAATTAATAAAACAAAGCGTTCACTAAAAAGTGGGTGAGACAGACATAAAAAGCAATCAACATTAAAAGGCAAGGCTTGATGATCTATTGTCACAAGGGTTCCAACAAATGCCAAGAGAGCACATTAAAGGGTATGTAAAATTGTATCTGCCGGAAATAATCCCTATTACCAAGAGAAGAAGCAAGGAATCCAAAAACGGTGTCCTATTTAGGGATAGAACTATGGCATAGAGGCTACCTTCTCTGGCATCCTGACCCACAGGTAGTTGGCATTTTAAAGTATGTCCATTCTCTATTTCATGTACTGGTATTACACGCCACTGCTGCTTTCACTTTCATCCTACTTGTATGGGCATCCAGGAACTATAAAATCAACTTTTGCCAAATGTCCAGTGGAGCAGATTAGCTAAGGCTGTTAACAAGGAGCGACTGACAGCCACATTCCTCAAAAATGGCTTGCACTTGGGTTTGGGGAACACGAGCTGCCAAAAGGGAAATTTGTGGGTGCTAAATTTAGAAGTGAATAGAAAACTTGTGGGCTACAAAATCCCATTTGGCTCCTAAGTCAGACACAACTTCAGAGCTGTGTGGGGCTTTTTCTCTCCTTTCCCCCCTCCCTCCCTTTTTTATTTTATTCCCATGGCAGTTTTAGAAGAAGGAGCAAGAATTCCTTTCAAGAAAGAATGTTTATTGCCTGCATGATGCAGGCTTCCATTTAGCTAGAAAAAACATGTTTTTCAATTAACTTTCCCTTGATAAACAATGATTTATTTTAAAGGAACGGCTGTTTTGCAAATTGCAATAAAATAGATTTTATGTAGGAGAAAACCTTACTTTTTTTTTAAAGGGATAATTAGTTGCCAAAGTTTCTAGAAGCAGAGACTAATATTTTTGGCTCTTGCTTCTTCTCATGCCACAATATTTTTAGTAGTGTACCTGAAATGCAAAAGCCTGAATAATCCCACTTGAAGTGTCCGAGTGAAAATGGCATTCATCCAATGTAATCCATTTGATTTCCATTGGTTTGCCTTTTGGTGAACAGATTCTCTTTGCTGATAGCAATTGGCTTTAAAACTGACACCACATCTTGGCTTGATTAAAAATGAATGCCTCATTGTTTCCCATCAAATCTTCACATTTAATTCTCTCACTCGCTCTTTCTCTTTCTCTCATTCTGTCTCTCTCCTTCTTAACTGTATTTAATGTCTAGATGCCTGAGGATTATCAGAATACTTGTCTCTTCGTTGATGTACCAAGCCAAGTAATACAAATGCAAATTTCTTGAATCCTCCTCAGTTACCGCCATATACACATGTCTAGGCATATTCATATATATGAAGTATATAAAAAGGAAAAAAACCCACAAAGTGTTAACTTGAATGTAAGTCATTGCATAAAAACTTACAGTAACTCTGTCCATAAAGCCAAATGGAAAGTGTGCTGATTTTATAGTAAGTGAGAACCTTCATGACAACAATAACAGCAATAGCAATTAACTAAATACCATACCTTTTTTGTCCCCAAACATTTCTCTCTCCCCTGCCACCAGCAGAAGCTGTGAGAGTGATAAGTTTTACCTAACAACTTAAGCTCTTATAATGGCATTTTAAAATCTTTAGCTTGGTGTTTTCATAATTAAAACAGAAATCACCAAGTAATATTTGGCCCAGGAAAAGGCTTATTTATTAATTCTAGCATAAGTGTGCAATTTGAAAATGGGAAGAGCGGAGAAATGCACAATGCTAGTAATCTTTTAAATAATTATATGAAATGCCAACTTTATTGTGATGCAAATAGCCTTACAGACTTGGGAGGCTTTAAGGAAAATGTTTCCACAAAATATGTTGAGATGCTATTTTTATACATCTTTGAGAAATGAAGAAAGAACACATGTATGTTTATAAGAGATCAAATGGGTTACCTACTGGACATGAGGCAAACCAAAACTGTGGTGTAACAGTTCACACATCCAAAAGGAGCAGACTTGATGTGGTCATGCTTGCTCCGGAATGCTCTCCAAGTCTTGGGGTATCTAAGCAACCTCAAAACCCTAAAGTATTCCATGGTTTTAGGAATGCCAAAGGCGACCATAGACTGTCCTGGTGACACCCATGGAGTGTGTTCCTTAATGAACAAATACAACTGGAGAAAAAAAGAATACGTCCCAGAGAAAACCAATTCCATTGGGTGCATAGGAGGCTTCCTTGAAAAAATGAGGATGGTTTATAAAGTGGAAGTCAGAAGAAGTTGTGAGTTTGGATTCTTTCCAAACGTTAAATGTCTGAAGTCAGATCAAGACATCTATGAGACTCCCCCAGTGAAATGTTGAACCTTCTTGAAAATTTTCATTCTGATTATGGGAAAGCCAAATACAGTGCAATTAAATTGTTAAGCTCTCTTACGTGATTTAGCCATCCCAACCATTCAGAAATTCTTGGTATATGATACCTAAACAGCAGCATGTGATGGTTCTGTGGAGGAAAGTTGCCTTTGTACAGGGAGAAGCAGTCTATGGTGGTGATTACAATCATGAGTTTCAGATAGTTAAGATAATTGATGTGATTAGTAGAACCCACAATGATGAGAAACAATTGTCAGCTAGATGGTTCAGGAAGTATGTCACAACTATCAAATTCCAACTGAATCTTTGCCAATATGTAACAGAAGAATGTGACCCTTAATGGGGAAAAAGACTGATACTTGGGTTGAATTAAAAATAGCAAACAATTACTTAGTATTTTGTTTGGAAATATGATGTCATTTCATAATCCTGTATTGATAATAAAAAGCCTATAACTTGAAAAAACACAATGTTGCCTGGCTTGCACAGCTTAGTGGCAACAGATCCAGGATGCCCAAACTACCTTTACTGAATCTATAGAATAATTGGCAAGATATTCCGGTTTTCCATTTCAATTTTCTTTTAAAAATAATTGCATTATAAATGTTAAAAATTATAGAGAGCCTTGAATAAACCAACTGAATTGTATCAGTTTCAATATTTATTGTATTATTTATTATATTTAATATTTTAGGTTTTGATTTTTAAAGAAAAAAAACATTTCAGATAGTTCTGAAATCTGTTGGTACCTTCACTGACTCATTCCATTTTTCTGTCTCTTTCTAGAAGGAACCAGCGTCGGAATGCTTGGGTGGTTCCATTGGTTAAGCATTTGACTCTTGGTTTCAGCTCAGGTCATGATCTCATCATTCATGAGTTCAAGCCCCATGTCAGGTTCTGTTTTCATGGTTCAGAGCCTACTTGGGATTCTCTCTCTCTCTGTCTCTCTCTCAAAATAAATAAACTTTAAAAAAAATTTAAAAAAAGAAGGAACCAGTGTCCTGAAGTTGAATCCTGTCATGCCCATTGGTGTTTTTATATACCATATCATGTTATATACATAATTAAATTATATATGTATATCTATACATTACACATACGTATAATATATATATATGTGTGTATATGCAGCTTTGATTGTTTTAATTTTACTACAGGGTCTTATCCTGCACCCAGATTTAAAATAAAAAGTTCAAGGTGCCTGGATGGCTCACTCAGTAGAGTTTATGACCCTTGATCTGGGTGTTGTGAGTTTGAGCCCCACATTGGGTGTGCAGGTTACTTAAAAATAAAATCTTAAATGAGCCTCCTGGGTGGCTCAGTCAGTTAAGCATCCAACTTCAGCTCAGGTCACCATCTCACTGCTCGTGAATTTCAGCCCCACATTGGGCTCTGTGCTGACAGCTTAGAGCCTGAAGCCTGCTTTGGATTCTGTGTCTCCCTCTCTCTCTGCCCCTCCCCCACTCACACTCTGTCTCTCTCTCTCTCTCTCTCTCTCTCTCTCTCCCTCAAAAATAAAATAAACATTAAAAATATTTTGGCCCTTGCTGGGGATGGGGGTGGGAAGCGCCACATCATGCGTACACTCAAGCAACCTATGAATAAGTCTATGTAGTAGGAAACTGAGGCCTTTTGATAATAGGCGGCAAACAACTGTCACCCCCTGCTAACAACTAACAAAGATCTAAGGCCTTCTTCTGAGGGTGAGTCAACGTGGAAATGAACCTTCTAGACCAGTCAAGCTTCTAACACCTGTAGCCCTGGTTTATACCTTGCTTTAAAGCTCATAAGAAACCCTGAGCCAGAACCACCCACCTAGGCTACTCTCAAACTCCAGACCAAGGGAGTAATGCTCACTGCTTTAAAAAATTAAGTTTTGGGGCGCCTGGGTGGCGCAGTCGGTTAAGCGTCTGACTTCAGCCAGGTCACGATCTCGCGGTCCCTGAGTTCGAGCCCCGCGTCAGGCTCTGGGCTGATGGCTCGGAGCCTGGAGCCTGTTTCCGATTCTGTGTCTCCCTCTCTCTCTGCCCCTCCCCCGTTCATGCTCTGTCTCTCTCTGTCCCAAAAATAAATAAAAAACGTTGAAAAAAAAAAATAAATAAATAAATAAAGAGTGACAGAAGGCTACAAACCAAAAATTAAAAATGCTGAGTAGAAGTCTATATGATTCTTGAAGGTAAAACAATTATATTAGTCTTTATTGGGTCAAATGAGAAAGAAAGAAACTAAAAATTAAATGTACCATTTGTTAAATACTAGTTACATGTTACTTTGTTTAAACTTAAAACAATTCACCTAGGTAAGTCTTATCACATTTTGTAAATAAATGACTAAATACCATGTGACCCAGTAATTCTACTACTGGGTATTCACCCAAAGAAAGTGAAAATACTAATTAAAAAAGATATATTCACCCCTATATTCATGGGGTGGCCAAGATATGGAAGACATGATAGATGAATGGATAAAGAAGGTGATATATATATGTGTGTGTATATATATATATATATATACACATATATATGTATATATATATATTCACCATCAGTATGTGTGTGTGTATATATATATACACACACATATATAAACATATATACATATACACACACATATACACAAATACAAACACACACATATATACACACATATATATACATATATATAACAGAATATTTTTTTCATCAAAAAAAAATGTAATCTTGCCATTTGCCACATATAAATGGACCTAGAAGGTATTATTCTGAGTAAAATAAATTGGACAGAAAAGATAAATACCATATAATATCTATTATACAGAATCAAAAAAAAAAAAAGCTGAAACAGGCCCATGAATACAGAGAATATACTGACGTTTGTCAGAGGGAGGGGGTGGGAAAGGGCAAAATGGAGGAAGAGGAGTGGAAGGTACAGGCTTCCAGTTGTGGAATGAATAAATCATGGGGATAAAAGATACAACGTAAGGACTATAGGCAATTGTGTTGCAACAGGTGGTAGGATAACAGGAGGTGGTTACACTGGTGGTGGACATAGCATGAGGGATAGACAAGTCATATTACTATGTTGTACACCTGAAAGTAATGTAACATTGTGTGCCACCTACTCATCAAATAAATAAATAGTAGATAGATAGTTGATAGATAGATAGATAGATAGATAGATTTCAGATTTGAATTCAGACCAAATGTAGGGAAACCAAATGTTTCCCTACTACCCCATGAGTCAATTAGAGGATTTTGGTTGGTTTGCTTGCTTGCGACAATACCTGTAATAATAAAGAAGTTCCAATCCATAAATGTATTTTTCTATTAGACATAGACAGATAAAGAAGTAAGCAAAAAGTCATAAAGGAGTATAGAAAAAAGAAATAAAAGAAAACAAGTAGCAAAAAAAGCCTAACATTTATAAAGCTTTGTAAGTTACAGTGAGCGTTTGCATGGCTTCCCCGCTGGGTGATGTTTGCCAATCCTGTGTGGACTGGTACCCCATTTCACACGTGAGGCAACTGAGACTCAGAGCAGTAAAGTAACTTGACCAGATCAAGCAAGTGGTAAGTGGGAGAGATGTATTGAGGACTGAGATCTCTTAACTCCAGACATTGTCCTCTTTCTACTATATGTAGTAGAACATGTGTGAACAGAACATCATGTTTTTTTTCTCTGATATAACTTGACTGGCTTTCCCCTCTCTTCCCTTTTGTTGGGAAATTTCAGTGATTTATCACGCAACTCATTAAAATTTCAATTTTACACATCTATATTTTATGCATCTGCAATGTAACCGCAGTACCAACAAGAAATATACTTAGAATATACAATAATTTAGGAGTGAGCTGCTGGACAGGTGTGAGATGCAGAGGCAAAGAACATTCTTTATGAGGCTGCCTTGTGGAGATTATTCTTGATAAAATGGTTAGATTACAAAAGTTGTTGTGTTTCTAAGTACACAGCTTCCACTTTTAAATGTTTCCCCGCCCTTGAAATCTTCCGTCCTTTCTCTATGAATCAAATAGTATCCTTAGTATCCTTACTCCCATTGTCAGACCTTCTACCATACTCTTAAAGCTTCTAGTGTTTAGAATCTACCCGTACACAGGGATTCTAAGTATAAAGAAGCACCATGTTAATAACAAGGGGAATCCCATTTTAGAGTGACTACCTTAGTGGAGGAGAGTCTTTTAGTCACTGAAGGTGTTTAAGCAAAAGAGGGAAAGAATCAGTTCTTCTGCTAACCCCTGGAAAAGTTTTTGAAAAAGATCAAGCGCTAGAAAGGGCCACTGGAAAAGCACGTTGCCCCCACCTGGTGGAGATCTAGGATGGTTACCAGGCAGATTCTGTGTCATGCATGTAGCCTTCCCAGACTGTTTTCTCAGTGTTGGAGAACCGTATGACTATACCCTGAGCTTCTCAAGTGTGTCTGAGTCCTGCTACCTACCACAGACAGATTTCTCTTCATTCCATGGCACTGAGGTTCTAGACAAAACAGTAAATTATGTTCTGCTTCTTCAAAGGGTCATGATGACCCATATATAAAGTTCTGCATTCCTGGAGGGGGCTACCTAGATTGGATGCTGCTTTATGTCTCTGGACTTATTTTATCTTCTTAGAATCAAGACTCTACCAGATGAAGTCTAAGGGGAGCACAGCACTGACTTTGGGTTTCTGAAGGTGTCCCTACTCTGTTTAATTAAAACTGCCTTAAGGCCTTCTAATCCAATTTTTTTCTTCGATTCACAATATATTACTAAAATCTGCTGACTGTTTATATTTCAGTAAAGAACTTTTCTTGCCTGAGGGAAATGACTTAAGCACCAAGGCATTGGGACAAGTAGAGCTTTTTCCTATTTGAACTGGAAAATAATTGTTTCATCCAAGATATGGGCCTCGCAATATAATGAAAGATAAAAATTTACTTCAAGAAAATTAAATGTGGGGCGCCTGGGTGGCGCAGTCGGTTAAGCGTCCGACTTCAGCCAGGTCACGATCTTGCGGTCCGTGAGTTCAAGCCCCGCGTCGGGCTCTGGGCTGATGGCTCAGAGCCTGGAGCCTGTTTCCGATTCTGTGTCTCCCTCTCTCTCTGCCCCTCGCCCGTTCATGCTCTGTCTCTCTCTGTCCCAAAAATAAATAAACGTTGAAAAAAAAAATTAAAAAAAAAAAAAAGAAAATTAAATGTATTGTTCTTAAACTCTGTAAATGTTTTCTTAATGTTTTATTTATTCTTGGGAAAGAGAGAGAGAGAGCATGAGCGAGGGAAGGGCAGAGAGAGAGAGCGGGACACAGAATCCGAAGCAGGCTCCAGGCTCTGAGCTGTCAGCACAGAGCCCGACGCTGGGCTCAAACCCACAAGCGGTGAGATCATGACCTGAGCCGAAGTCAGATGCTCAACCGACTCAGCCATCCAGGGTCATAAGTTATTTAAAAAAGAATATAACCATCAGCAAAGGATGGTAAAGCTGGGTAACAGTTAAATAGACGTGAAAATTATATGTGTGTATGTATGAGGGTTTTTAAAAACTGGACTGAGGGGCATCTGGGAAGCTTAGTTGGTTAAGTGTCTGACTTCGGCTGAGGTCATGATCTCACAGTTTGTGAGTTTGAGCCCCATGTCAGGCTCTGTGCTGACAGTTCAGAGTCTGGAGCCTGCTTCAGATTCTGTGTCTCCCTCTCTCTCTCTCTGCCCCTCCCCTACTCGTGCTTGTTCTCTCTCTCTCAAAAATAAATAAAACAAAAAAAAATTAAAAATAAAAATAAAAACTGGACTGAAACTGGACATAATCTTGGTAACCTATTATGACTATTTTCCCAGATTCATATGCTTTTTTTAAGTTATGGAGAAAGAATATGAAATATTATTATAGTAAAAAGTATAACACATAGTACAAAAAGTATGCAATATGACATAGTAGATAAAAGCATGGGTTAAAGATGAATAAAGGCTGGATCTGTCACTCACTAGTAATGACCTTGGATAAGTTACTTAACATTCATGTGCTCCTGTTTCCTCATGGGTAAAAATGCAGATAATCATATCTTCTTGGGGGCACTTGGGTGGCTCAGGCCATTCAGCTTCCAACTTCAGCTCAGGTCATGATCTTGGGGTTTGTGAGTTCCAGTCCTGCATTGGTTCCATACTGATAGTGTGGAGCCTGCTTGGGATTCTCTCTCCCCCGTCTCTCTGTCCCTCCCATTCGTGCTCTTTCTCTCTCTGTCTCAAAATAAATAAGTTAAAAAATATATATTCATAGGAATGTTATAAACATAAAATGAATAAATAATATTAAACTATTAGGACTGTGTCTGCATATAGAAACATTTGATAAGTGGTAACTCTTGTATACTATGCCTATACATGTGCATCTGTATGGATGTAGTTTAGAAGAGAAGCTGATTGGGGCACCGGGGTGGCTCAGTCGGTTAAACTTGCATCTTCAGCTCAGGTCTCGCTGATCTCCCAGATCTCGCTGATCTTGCTGCTTGTGGATTCGAGTCCTGCATTGGGCTCTGTCTGAAAGCTCAGAGCCTGGAGCCTGCTTCAGATTCTGGGTCTCTCTCTCTCTCTCTCTGCAACACCCCCTGTCACTCACGCTCTGTCTCTCTCTCTCTCTCTCTCTCTCAAAAGTAAATCAATATAAATAAATAAATAAATAAATAAATAAATAAATAAATAAAAGAGAAGCTGAGTGATAGGAATCTCTTACAAATTGTTCTGTTCCCTAGGGCTCTGAGGCATGGGTGTTAGGGAAGGAGTGTGAGCTTTCTCTCCACATATCTTGATTTGCTAATTAGCCATTCTTCATGGTTTTCTTTTTACCTCATCTATACTCTGGATTAAATAACCACAAAGAGGAAATTATACTCTGGGCTTTAGCTTCAAAAAATGGAATAACGCTGTTAGCTGGATCTGGAATACAGGTACACACTCATGAACATAAGTGTATATGCACATGCACACACACACACACACACACACACACACACAGGTCGATATATGCCAATATGTGTTTAAATATAATCCCTATGGTCTAAACTATTTTAATTTTTTTTCATCTTTATTTTTGAGGAAGAGAGGGAGACAGAGCATGAGCAGAGGAGGGGGAGAGAAAGAGGGGGATACAGAATCTGAAGCAGTCTCCAGGCTCTGAGCTGTTTGTCAGCACAGATCCTGACACAGGACTTGAACTCACGAACTGTGAGATCATGACTCCAGCTGAAGTCAGACGCGTAGCCGACTGAGCCACCCAGGCGCCCCTGGTCTACACTAGTTTAAAAGGTCATTATGGCATCACTGAGTAATGAAAAACAAGAGAGCCATTTTACTACTGTGTAAGAATATAAAGCTGTCTCTTAAAATCAAAATGAGAGTAATAATTCTATTTCCCTCAAATTCACAGACTCAAACTTGCACGTAAGCCAACCACATGGACTGTCAGCACAATGACATAATGGATAAGTCTGCTGTGAACTGACAGCCAAAAGAGCACTTACAAAGCTTTGCATAACACACCTGATATTTCAGGCAGATGAACAAATGACTATGCTAATATAGCAGTAGCCTCCAATTCCATTCCTATACTGTAAGAGTTAGAATTGGAATTGAACTGCCTAGGCTCCTTGATCTCAATGCCTAGAAAAAATATCCCCAGCAATTTATCACTTACCATTGCTTCTTCAGCCTATACAGATGGTCTGTATCAGAATTATTCTTTCGATCTGGATGTTGCATCGTTCAAAAAAGCCATTACTCACTCTGTTCCGTATACAAGAAATCCTTCGATACATTCTATTTATATCTGGTTCTAGGAAAAACACATCTCTTAATATTAATGTCTTATCTTTGCTATCTAACAAGAAAAATATTTAAATGTTTTTATTTTCTTCTGCTCTCAGTAATTAAAGATTAGTCATATAAAAGCCATTTCAGGGGCTTAATAATTTAATTTAAAACGTCCTTACATTTTTTTTACATATAATCATTCTGTTTCACAATTTATTATAATTTTTTATTCTTTTTAATTGGATAAGTTTTTTTTTTAATATTGGTGGGACATAAATTCTAAGGAGAGTCAAAGATTTTAACATTTTGCTTTAATTTGTGGTACTTGAAAATCCTGCTGAAAAGAGAAATCTCTCATTGGAAATGAATAGTAAGATAGTAATTAAAAATTCATAATTACCATTGGATTTAATTAAATATGTTGAAGATAAATTCTATGCCACCCCAAAATATCTTCAAGACCTGTGGCATTTTTACTGTTTGTTAAGTGGGTGTATGATACCTGACCTTAAACCCTTGATTTTCCATGATCGTATTGAAGAAGTCCAAACAATTTTGAGTGCCAGTTGGATAGGAATTTAGTAATAATTCAACTTAGGAAAATATGGCTTTTTGTTTGCTGACACATTTTACTTAATTTGTATAAAAGTTTGGCACTGAAAGGGTATTAGTACTCACTGCTTCCTCTTGCCAATTATAAATTCCTCAAACTTTGCACACTATTAAACTAAAACATCACTCTTCTAGGTTATGAATCATATTGTTAGTTGTCTACTACTGCATAACAAATTGCCCCCAAACTTAATGGATTAAAACAACAAACACTTACTATATCATAGTTTCTATGAGGTAGGAATTTGGAACTGCTTTTTGGTTAGAGGTGTCTCATGAGGTACACACTCATGAACATGAGTGTATATGCACATGCACACACACACACAGGTTGATATATGCCAATATGTGTTTAAATATAATCCCTATGGTCTAAACTATTTTAATTTTTTTTCATCTTTATTTTTGAGGAAGAGAGGGAGACAGAGCATGAGCAGAGGAGGGGGAGAGAAAGAGGGGGATACAGAATCTGAAGCAGTCTCCAGGCTCTGAGCTGTTTGTCAGCACAGATCCTGACACAGGACTTGAACTCACGAACTGTGAGATCATGACTCCAGCTGAAGTCAGACGCGTAGCTGATGGATGTCAGCCACTACTGCAATTATCTGAAGGTTTGACTAGGGCTACAGATTCCATTTCAATGCTCATTCATGTGGCTGTGAAAAGTAGGTCTCATTTTCTTGCTGATTGTTGGCCAGAGGCCCCAGTTCAACACAAAGACTGCCCATAGGGCAGTTTGAGTGCTCACAATATGATAGCTGACTTCCCCCGGAGTGAGCCATCCAAGAGAGAAGCTGACTTCACGACGTCTTTAATGATCTAACTTACACACCAGCAATTCTACCACATGCTAGTAGTAAGAAATGAGTCCTTAAATCCAGCTGACACTCGAGAAGAGAGGATTTACCCTTTGAAAGGAGCAATATCTAGTAATTTGTAGATGCAATTGTGTAAATGCAAATTTGTGAACTGCAATCTGCCCTCTGGTTACAAATTATATGTTTATCTCACATGAAAGATAAATATATGCCTCCTCAAGATCCTCCCTACCCCCACAAAAGTCCTATCCTTTTGCAGCATTAGTCCAAAGATACTCCTTGGGTGCAGCTCCTGGAAGAGTTTTTTTGAAACTGAAAAACGGGACTTAATGGACAAAATTGCCCTGTTGCCCAGTGTATCGTGATATAGACATTCGTGCTCAAAAAGGAGGACGTCTGTCTCTGTAACAGGAAAAGAAGGGTAAGTCTAAATCTCTAGAAACTTACTGGGGTGCCTGGGAAGCTCAGTCAGTTGAGCACCTGACTTCTGCACAGGTCATGATCTCATGGTTCCTGGGTTATAGCCCCACATCTGACTTTGGGCTGACAGCGCAGAGCCTGCTTCGAATTCTCTGTCTCCCATCCCCAGCTCACACACTCTTTCTCTCTCTCTCAAAAATAAACATTAAAAAAAAATTTAGGGGCGCCTGGGTGGCTCAGTCGGTTAAGCGGCCGACTTCGGCTCAGGGCAGGATTTCGCAGTCTGTGAGTTCAAGCCCCGCGTCGGGCTCTGTGCTGACAGCTCGGAGCCTGGAGCCTGTTTCAGATTCTGTGTCTCCCTCTCTCTGACCCTCCCCCGTTCATGCTCTGTCTCTCTCTGTCTCAAAAATAAAATAAACGTTAAAAAAATTAAAAAAAAATAATTTAAATCTCTAGAAACTTATCAATGAAAAAGGCAAGGTGTTCATAACAACCTTACCCTTGTTACTGTGCATTTCCTGGTGATCTCCCACAACCGTCTCCTCACCTCCAATATCTTCTTTATCCTTAGCTTGGAGATGTTATTTAAGGTGGTGTCTTGAGCCATTTCTGGGAGTTACTCAGTTTTCCTGCGTAACTCCCATGTATAATGTTATTAAATTTCGTTTGTTTTTTTTCCTATTAATCTGCCTTTTATTACTGAGGGGTTTCAGCCAAGAACCTAGAAGGGTAGGGGGAACTTAGTTTTCCTTCTCCACAAAATTCTGGTTTGTTATACCATAAAACCCTTGTTTTCTTTCTACTACACCAATTCTGACATGACTCAGATTACCACTTCTTAGCATAAATATTCTCACTTGAGCACTGATGCTTTACAAAGAATCCTTTCTTTCCCTGGCCACTATCCTTTGCAAGTTGATTTAAAGACAGTTAAATAAGAAAGAGTGGTATTACAATAATGCACCAAATCTACTCCCAATTTGCATTTTTTCATCTCTTAGGAGCCTCATTTGTCCATTTACTACTTTTTGGCCACACAGTGTTCCAGGCTTGATAAAGTTTGTTAAGTATTGAATGAACTAATTCATTAATCTAGCTACTTTCCCGCCCTACCAGCCTATAAGTCTATCATCATACTGAGAAGGATTAAAAACAAAACAAAACCTCAGAATAAGAAAAAAAAGTAGACACTACAAGAATGCCTGAACAGTAAAGGGACTCCATAAAAAATGTTTCCTGTGAATTTACATCTTTAAGAGGATTACCTCTGGAGGGGTATTGGTGCCTTTTTTTCCAGAGTAAGCAGTTGTGGGGCAGTTTGCGCTCACCTTTTAGCCTCTGTTTCATTAAGAGCTCAGCTCCCTGGGTGGAGAACTTGCTGGGCTGGTTGGCACCTGAATGAGAAAAGCTTTATTATACTGTGGAAAGGGAGGAGCCATGTACGACCTTGACCATGCAGCTTTGGATACTGAGAATCCTCAAAAAGCTTTCTAGTGGTTGCTGTTCTTTAAAATCGATTTTATTAAGATAAAATTTGCATAGAACAAAATAGAACAATTTTAAGGGTACAGTTTGATGAGTTTTGGCAAATATATACATCTTTGGTGTAAATGCCATCACAAGCATGATATATAATACTTGCAACATCCTAAATGGTTTCTTCATGCTGCTTTGCCGTCAATCCACACTCACTCCAAACCCAAAGCAACCATTGATCTACCTTGGATCACAATAGATTGGTTTTGTCTCTTCTAGAATTACATATGTATAGAATCATCCAGTATATACTCTGTGCCTGGCTATTTTTCTCAGCATAATGTTTTATGATTTATGCATGTGGTTCTATCTAGTAGTAGTTCATTGTTCATTTATTTTCCTGGTAAGTACTATTCCCTTACACACACACACACACACACACACACACACACACGTACAATTTACATAGCTGTTCACTTGCTTCTAACATTGAGTCATTTCCAATTTTGATATTATGACTAAAGCTGCCATGTACAATTATATACAGGTCTTTGAGGAAACTTCTTAAAAATGTTTTCTTGGGTAAAAACCTATGAATGGAATTTCTAGGTCATAAGGTATGTGTATTTCTCACTTAAGTAATTACCAAACTATTCTCTGAAGTGATTATATAATTTAACATTTCCAATACAAATATATGAGAATACACTTGCATATATTGGGATAGTCATATGTTTTTCTCCCTTTATTCTGTCAATATTTAAATAGCATTGATTTATTTTTGAATATTAAACCAGCCTTGCATTTTTGGGTTGAACCTCACTTATCCTTTTTATTTATTCCAGGATATTAGTTTGTAGTTCTCTTTTCACATAATGTTTTTGTCTTGTTTTGGGATTAGAAGATGGCTTGGGTAATGTCTGTTCCTCTGCCATTTTCTGAAAGAATTTGTGAAGGATGTGTATTATTTCTACCTTAAAAGATTAATAGAATTCACCAAAGATGCCATTTGGACTTGAAATGTTTTTTATTATGAACCCAACTTCTTTAATTGAACTGTGTTATATAGGTTTTCTTTTTATATTATGTATATTTATAACTTTTTATATTATACATACATTCAAATAATTTGTCTATTTCATTTAAGTTGTTGTCTTAGTCAATTCCGGTGACTATGACAAATTACCCTAGTGTGGATGGTTTATAAACAACATAAATTTATTTCTCACAGTTCTAGAGGCTGGAAGTCTGAGAACAGAGTGCCAGCATGGTTGGGTTCCAAGGATAGCCCTCTTCAGGGTTGCAGACTGCAGTCTTATCTCACATGATGAAAAAAGAGGGCAAGAACTCAGAACTCTCTGGGATCCTTCTTATAAAGACAATAATTCCATTCATAAGGGCTCTACCTTCATGACCTAATTACTACCTAACAGACCCACTTCCAGATATCATCACATTGAGGAATGAGGATTTCAGCATTAGAATTTGGTGTGACACAAATATTCAGTTCATTGCAGTTGTCAAATCTATTTACATAAAGGTGCTTATAATATTCTCTTGCTATCCTTCTCATGTCTGAGGATCTATGATGATATATATCTGTCATTCTTAGTATTGGTAACTTGAGCTTCTCTAATTCCCTTATCAGCCTCCCTAAAAACATGTCAATTTCTTATCTATTTAAAAACAAAAACCAGATTTTATTTGATTGATTTTTTTCAGGTTCTATGTGAATAATTTCTACTCTTGTCTTTACTTGTTTTTTTGTTCTCTTAGGCACTTTGAGCTTAGTTAGGTCTTCAACCAACTGCTCAACTTAGAAACTTAGAGCATTAGTTTTCTACCTTTCTTTCTTTCTTTTTTTCTTGGTTGTTTTCATTTTCATTCAGTTCCAAATGTTGTATTTTCAATTTCTAAAGCTAGGGAATTTTTTTTCACATATTTTCTTTTGTTGATTCTAACCTAAGTGAATTTTGATTGGAGAATATACCCTTTTAAATTTATTGAGGTTTTTTTTCTGTTATTTGCTTATTTCTTTGTTTTGTCTATCTTGATGAAAGTTTAATGTGGACTTGTGAATTCTGCTATTGTTCCTAGATAATTGTATGGAGAAATATAGATAAAAACTGATGAGCTTCATAATAAAGTTAAGGAACTTGTGTGTCGGTTAGCAACCCATCCAGAAGAGGCCTAAAGGAATTTTAACTTAAATTTTACAATGAAATAAAACATATTTTTCTTTAACTTATTTTTAGCAGCTAAAATCTTGGTACAAGATTCTTTTTATATAATTATACAAGAGTGCTTGCCTGAATCAAGAAAAGAGGATAGCTAAATATTGATGCACCTTTCACCTCTATTTGATGCCAATCTCCTCCAGATAGAATTACAGACATTTTTCTTGTTCCTAAAATCAGTGCCATATTGAGTTATAGAAGGGCATCTTCAATCCAAACAATGCCTTGCCCTACTTCATCAGTACTCAGTACAACCTGGAGATTGCAAGGAAGCAACAGCCAGGCTACCTATTATTCATTTTTCATAGTCCCTCTTTAGAAAAGAGCCCTGTGAAATCATGATGCTTCATATAAGTGATTATTCATATGTAAATTCCAGGGAGATGGGTAACATCATCAAGATGACAACATAGGTCTTTCCTGACTTCAATCCCTCTCACAAGAAGTTCAGCTACCAACTACTCATAGATAAGACACCATTGTGAAGATCCCAGAACCTGGAGATGAGGCCATAGGGACCAAGGGGGACCATATTGGAAGAATAAGAGAAGTGGCTATATTCTGACCATATCACTATTCCTCCAGGCCAGGACAGCACAGCACCAAAAAACCCCTTCAAAAACTATAGTTTCTCCAGTGGGAAAAGAGAGCTCAAGGTGACATCCAGCTCCCCTAGACTTGTGGAATGCTTCCCAGAAATACTTTTCAGGTCATGCCCCAGGTAGATCACCACCAGCTCCCCCAGACTTGTGGAATGCTTCCCAGAAATACTTTTCAGGTCATGCCCCAGGTAGATCACTGGGGGCAATATGTGGGGTTTGACCACTGGGGATCAGATAGAGATAGAGAAGAAAGATGGGCTTGTAGCAAACAGGCCTCAGATCTTGGCCCAATGCATTCCTGCTTACAGTGGCAGTTCCCAAACAGAACCCAGCCAGTGACTCTGCCCATCTGCAGAGCCAAACTGAGGGCCTTAACTTACCAGGCAGCTGGATTACAGTACTGTATGATCTGGGTGTTCAGCCATGGAGCCTGTACTAAGGCTCATCTGGGCAGGGAAGCAAATTTGCAGCCCCATTCAACTGTGCAGTTCGGTCTTTAGTCCCTCCCAACCAGGAAGCTTGGCATGAGAATGCAGGCAGCTATAGAACACATCGTAATTGCCCATTTGGGCAAGAAGCCAAACCAATAGCTTTACCCAACTTTTAAGTATAACCCCTAGCCTTGCATAACCAAACAGCCTGAATACTGATCCTGGGTAGCCTCAGATCCCGGCCTGTGGTCTTGTATGATGGCTGAACAAAGCCTGTTTTCTCTTCTAGTCAAGGAGCCCAGCAAGTGACTCCATCCAATCATGACGCATAATCTGTCTCCATCCATTGAGAAATCCTGGGTAGTGGCCCTTTGGAAATTCAGAGGACAGTCTCTAGCTCCTTTAAGCTGCAGGATAGAGCTGAAGGTCCCTCTATACTACACAGCCTAGCCAATGACCTTGCCCAACAATGGAACACAGCCAGAGACCTACTCAATCATGAAGCCCATACTGGAGCCTCAACTTCTGAATACAGAGTCCAGCCAGCAGCACTATCTAGTTATGGAGCACAGTCTGAGGTCTCACCTGACCAGGAGCAACTGTGGAGCTCAGCTCATGAGCCCTGACCAATAGTAGATTCCAACTGGTGTTCTACCCTATGATGGGACACACCCTATGATCTAAATGTGGCTAGAGGTGAATGAAGGATGCAGCTAGTGACTCCACCTGACCATAGGGCACAGCCAGAAGCCCTACTTGAATGTGGAGCCCAGTCAGCAACACCCCTACTGACTTCAGAGCACAGACAGTAAACTCACCTACTAGAAGCCCAATTGCAAGCCCCATCTACCATGGACAATACCAACCCAGTACCCCAGACTGAGCTAACTAGTGAAAGTCTTTAATTATAGTGTTTTCTTGAATCACAAGAGCCTTGTATTGTTTGATTTTATGGGATCTGTCTTCCCTCCTTACATCCATAGCTTCCTACATATATGTTTGAAGCTCAAGTTAAGGATTTATTTACTTAAGAGCTCTTTTATCAAACAAAGATAGGTGTCTTTATTCAATCAAATAAAAACATTTAACTTTTTATTAGTTTGTTCACATGCCGCTATTGGATATTTCTGAGTACTTATGAAGAACAAACACTCAAATCCTCTATTTTTGCTATCTGGCTTTTTCCTCTGGCACACAAGAATGAGGTCCAGCTTTGGGCTACTACAAATTCCTTGGTACTAATTTCATGAAAGTCCATGCACAAAAGAGACACAAAAGATGCAGGTGAGACAGTTTATGAAGCTAACAATAGTGTGCTCCAGGGCAAGCTGTTCGCCAGAGTGAGAAGGCAATGACCACTCTAAGGGAAAGTTACCGGGAAGTGATGAAAGGTTTCCAAATAGAAAGTGATTTTAGCTTCTCATTTATGTCAGAAAATGTAGCATTTTTTGACCTAAAGAATTAGTTAATAACCCAAAGTAAAAATGCCTTGAGAGCCAATAGATAACTAGCCAAGTTTAAGCAGTAGGTCACTATTAATTTTCAAACAGAAAACAAAACTGAATTCTTTTTTTTTAATTTTATTTTAAAGAAAGAGTGTGAGCACAGCATGAAGCCAGGCTTGGGGCTCAACACAGGGCTCAATCCCACAACCCTGGGATCATGACCTGGTCTGAAATCAAGACTCAGATGCGCAACCAACTGAGCCACCCAGGTGCCCCCAAAAACTGAATTCTTAATAAGCTCACTCTACTTTTCTCAGAATTAACACATGGCTGTTCTGTTCCAGCTTTGGGGTAATTATAAGCTCATATTAGTCAGGATCTCCAGAGCCAGTAGGAGATTATATACAAATTTATAATTTTAAATATATATGTGTGTTTCTCTCTCTGATTTTTTTTAATGTTTTTATTTATTTTTGAGAGAGAGACTGAGTGTGAGCGGGGAAGGGGCAGAGGAGAGAGAGACACAGAATCTGAACCAGGCTCCAGGCTCTGAGCTGTCAGCATAGAGTCTGACGCGGGGCTTGAGCCTATGAACCACAAAATCATGACCTGAGCTGCTGGACACGTAACCAACTGAGCCATCCATGTGCCTATATATATATATATATATATATATATATATAGCAAAGTTCAACTGAGTAAATTTGAAGATCTTATTGATTTTATTAACTGACTCATAAATTAGGAAGCATCCCATCCAGCAAGTAGAGGGGAGTTCCAAGGAGCTGTACAAAACGGAAGGTTTTTATAGGAAGGAAGATGGGGTGTAAAGTTATGAGCAAAAGAAAATAAAGATTGTTTTAGGCAAGATCACCTTCCCTTATAAGAAGTGAGGTCTTTTCATGCAGATTGCCTCATTTTCCTTTGTGAAATAGAGAGGGCCTATGTGACAGATGACCTCACTGATACTGATCAGAAAATTCCTGACTGACTGGTTAAGACTACATTTTTGCAAGAGGTTGAAACTGCAGTTAGGTTAGGTATTAGGTCCAGATTTGGTTATGGCTTAAGTGATGCCATTTTGGGCCTTTATATATGTAAAGGCGAGCAGAGACCCTTCAAAAATAATCAAAATAAGCTCTTGCTATATAGTGAGAGAAAGAGAGGTTATAGATTATTTCTGAATATCAAGATTGCTTAAAATAATATATAGTAAATGGTCAATTTCAAATTTTAAACAATGACTTCTGGCAATTTAGTGAAAATATTGAACTCAATCAGTTTTAGCTCAGATTACTATTCATAATATTTGCCATGGTCGATCTTCAATAAGTATTTTCAGTTCATTTATTGTCTCATTAATTTATTCACTCATTCTAATTTCTAATGTACCAGGCAAGTGTAATAACCCCTCATATTATAACAGGAAGATGACCCTAAAGTGTCCTTTATTCTTGGTTGCTCCTATTCAATCATTCAACAATTAAAGATTTATATCATATTTAACAATGTGAGGTTCTGATAGGCAGTAGTATTCAAAGTCAGTTAAGATGTGCTTCCCATCATTATTAAATATTTAAAAATAAAGAGTAGGGAGAATACCAAAATACATTTTCATTAGACGGAATACATGATTGATTTTGAGTACATACCAGCTTTTTTAAAGTACCTCGCCAAGAATGCAGTTAGACACGCACACACCTACACACAGCATGCATAGAATTTATCAAACATCACATAACACATAATATAGGTAAAACCATATATATTCTATAACAAATAAAATGATGCTTTGATATTATAATATTGTTTTTACCTATGGAAATCAGTATCAAATTAACATTAATGTTACTTCCACAAAGCCTTAATAAACAGTATATTAAAATTAAAAAATGCAAAAAATAATTAAAAACACAGTATTATATATCATATTTTCATATAAAAAGCATTCAAGCTAACAGATTATTTTAGTAAGGAAACGGAATATTTATTCATTTTTTAAAAATTTCATTCAAGGAATTCTTTTTTTTTAATTTAATAAATAATTTATATTTAATAAATATATTTAATAAATATATTTAATAAATAAATTTTTATTTATTTATTTTTGAGAGAGAAATAGGGAAGCAGTGGAGAGAGAGGGAGATAGAATCCCAAGCAGGCTCTGTGCTGCCAGTGAGAGTCTGGTGTGGGTCTTGAACCCACGAACCGTGAGATTACTACCTGAGCCAAAATCAAGAGTCAGACGCTTAACTGACTAAGCCACCAAGGCATCCCCTCATTCAAGAAATTCTTTTTTCTTCTTTTAAAGTTTTTATTTATTTTTGAAAGACAGAGTATTAGTCAGGGAGAGGCAGAGAGGGAGACACAGAATCTAATGCAGGCTCTAGGCTCGGAGCTGTCAACACTGAACCCGATGCGGGGCTGGAACCCACAAACCGCCAAGATCATGACCTGAGCTGAAGTCAGACACCCAACCCACTGAACCACCCAGGCACCCCCCTCATTCAAAGAATTCTTAAGTGCAAAGGAAATTAGAGATTTAATAAAGGATCGACAGCTATTAGAAATCACTTTGTTATCTATATCACTTCCAAATTATCACCTTCACAAAATAATAAGTATTTTGTTTCTAATATATTAGTTTCTAACATATGTTATCAAAAGATTGAGAAAGTTATACTCCTACCTGAGAAAAACATTTTTATGAAATAAAACATTTTTAATCAGTTATTAATTTGAAAGCAAATTATTCGTTTTCCATTATTCTATCTGCAAAACCAATAAAAAGTGGAGCGTCCAAGTGGCTCAGTAGGTTAAGTGCCCAACTTCGGCTCAGGTCATGATCTCACGGTTTGTGGGTTCCAGCCCCATGATAGGCTCTGTGCTGACAGTCTGTCTCACACTCTCTCTGCCCCTCCCCCACTTGTACTCGCTCTCTCAAAAATAAACATTAAAAAAATTTAAAACCGGGGCGCCTGGGTGGCTCAGTCGGTTGGGCGTCCGACTTCGGCTCAGGCCATGATCTCGCGGTCCGTGAGTTCGAGCCCTGCATCGGGCTCTGTGCTGACAGCTCGGAGCCTGGAGCCTGTTTCAGATTCTGTGTCTCCCTCTCTCTCTTCCCCATTCATGCTCTGTCTCTCTCTGTCTCAAAAATGAATAAACGTAAAAAAAAAAAAAATTAAAACCAATAAAAGACTAATTTTGGAGGACAGGGATGGAGATCATCTAAAGACTGATGAAATGCAAATCACCTGGATTTATTAACATTCTGAGCATTATTGATCTCTTGCTAGTGACAATACTGAATATGCTTTGAGGTTTAGAATAAAGATTCCTTGACAACCTTTGGTGTTGAGTTCCCAAAAGCCAATAGTTAACAATGAATGGTATTTTATGCTTACGTGATGATGTTTTCTAATTACGCTTTGTTTATTTTCACCACCTCAGATATTTCAGGGGGAATTAAGATACAGAAAAGGAACCAAGTTACAATGAACCCAGACCAGAAGACTTATAGACTGTGATCTTACAACTTCATTACATTGTTTGTTAGAATATATATTTACTACATTTAAAAATAAGCATAGGTGTGTGAATACATTTGCCAAAATAGGTCAAAATAATTTATATTTCTTTTAACTCTAAAAACATTTTGAGACCCTTTTTAACAATGAAGGCATTCAGTAATTATCGTAAATAATATAAATATGAATTAGGTGTTTAATCATTTGACTTTCTAATTAAGGCAAATGGCAGGCATAACACGGAAAGCAATAATCTGTTCCCTTCACACAAATAGCGGCCGAAAGGCAGATGGAGGTGCCAGTTGTGTGGGGTGCAGGTGATTACTGCCCAGCCTGCACACCACCAGGTTGTTTTTCTCGCCACCAGAAAACCGTCCATTAACTTTCCTAAGAGCCAAAAGCAAAAGGAGAGGAATTTATGAAGTCGCTAGCCCATATGGCTGGTAGTGAGTTAATCTGTGTCTGAGCAGCAGGTAGCATGAGCCAGTCTGTCTGTTGGGGCTGTTAGTAACCCAGGGGCAGATCAGAGAACAGCAGGGAAGGGGATCAACTCAGGCTGCAAATACAGTCAGGAATGTGGCAGGAAATTATTTCTGAAAACACACTCTGCAGCATAAGGGCAGCCATCAGATGCTACATGACAATCTATCTGCACTTTGTACACATTGATAATTATATAGAACTGTATGTGTAGGAGCAAACTTAACACATAGATATATAATTATCATGTGATTTTCTTTTTTATAGTTTCTTGCACAAAAATAAATATTTCAAGTGCTCCTTCAAAATAAGATATGTAGGCACTGAGATTTTAAAATGTTGAAAAACAAGAGAAATTGCTCTAGATAGGCTATAATTAGAAAAGGAAGTGGATATGTTCAAAAGGCAAGTGCTCTGATACATAACCAGGAGGAAACTGGGGTTAGATAATATCCTGTGGATGAAATAGCAAAATAGGGAAGGAAAAAAAAGGAAATACTTTAAGAATTGTTTGAAAACACTAAAGGAAGGCTGAGACATGGGGACAATTACATACTAAAACTTAAATAAGAAACCATGAAAATGGTAGCATGATTGAATAATAGTAATTAGTTCCTTCCTTCCTTCCTTCCTTCCGTGTATCGATCTATTGTCCATCTATGTATCTACCTATCTACCTATCATCTATTATCTATGTATGGTAATATGAAGACTAATAGTAAGTTTTGGTATATTCTTGTATTCACAGGGTTAAAATTAAGGCATTTACAAAGATGAACTAAAGCAAGGAATATGCTTCCATGTAGTCTTTTGTTTCTTAGTCATGAAAATAAAGCCACTAATTTGCTCAAAGTTACATTAAAGAGCAAGAACATTGTTGTCATTCTTTAAACCTTGAAGAGAAAGATCAGATGCATAAATTATTCACAGAGGAAAAAAGAAAGCTGAATTAGAATGGCTATCCCCCACCCCCCAAAAAGACCATATCTCTCAATTAGATTATTTTAAAATTATTTACAATTTGTTTTTAATTTTTTAATGTTTATTTTTGAGAGAGAGGGAGAGAGAGTGGAAGACAGGCAGAGAGAGGGAGACACAGAATCTGAAGCAGTCTCTAGGCTCTGAACTGTCAGCACAGAGCCCGACGCCGGGCTTGAACTCATGAACCACGAGATCATGACCTGAGCCAAAATCAGATGCTTAACCGACTGAGACACCCAGGCACACCAGTAATTTCAAATT
Source organism: Puma concolor (assembly GCF_028749965.1). Classification (NCBI taxonomy): domain Eukaryota; kingdom Metazoa; phylum Chordata; class Mammalia; order Carnivora; family Felidae; genus Puma; species Puma concolor. The sequence continues at coordinate 82,339,217 of NC_141675.1, read as the reverse complement.
ATCTTTACAGTATCCTTGTTTTAACGAGTGATTATAGGAATTAGAATCAGGTTTGGAATGTGGACCTTAAGACATAGAAAAGGAATATTTTATTTCTTTTTTCTCCTTCTATTGGGTAAAGAATTCATTGAGCACCTGACCTGTATAGTGAAATGTTCCCAAACAAATACTAAGGGAGATACAGAGATAACCAAATAGTACTAGCCATTGTATAGTTTATAGATAAAAAGGAAACATATTTTTCTGTGATGTTCACAACTAATACTGAATGTGATTACCAAGAAGAAATATTTCCAGAACAGTAAAACTGCTATTTACTTTTAATAATTAACCTTTTTGACGACATAAACTTTTGCTCAAGCTCAGAACATATTCAATGGGTAGAAAGGTTTAGTTATGCAAGATGATTAAATTCTAGAGATCTGCTGTACAACATTGTGCCTGTAGTTAACAATATTATACACTAAAATATTTAAGTGGATAGTTTTCATGTTAAGTGGTTTCACCCAAAATTAAAAACAAAAATTCTCCAAACAAGGAAAATAATTGATTAGGAAGGGGAAGTCTGTGCCCCATGGTCCAAATGCAGCACCGTCTTCCTCTTTCTGAGATCTGTGGCCATTAGTTTCAATGCACCTCATCTCATCTTCTGTTACATCATAGTGAAAATATGTTTTAGGTAAAATTAAAACATTTACTATTTTTATGGCTCTATGATCTGATCCTAGTAATAAAGCATGGCTGTTTCCATAGTGAGGCATGTTCTACTTTGCTTTATAGAAACCTGGAAAGTGAAATAGTGTTACTCCTAGCACATTATAGTTGCTTTGAGATATTTGTTGACTGAATCACTGAATGAATGAATGAATGAATGAAAAAGCCAATAAATGATACCTCATAACTGTCCTCTGACACTTATGTAATTGGGGATACTCTTGAGCATGGACCTCAGAGACCAAATCAAATTTTCTTCTCTCATTTTAAATTTGAACAAACTTCCAAAAAAAATTTTTTTTAGGTGGTCAAGAAAGGCATTGCGAGCAAACTAGCATCTGAGCTGAGCCTTGGAGTTTTGGATAACAAGAATGGAGGGATATAGACATCCCAGGTCAATTCATATCAAGTATCAAAGCATAAAGGAGAAAAATACCAGGACGTGCCCAGAGGGGCAATGCAGAATGGTATGATACTTAATTTTGCCTCTAAATCCTTTCTAAAATTATAGCATAGAGCATCCCTGAAATATAAATATCAAATTTGTGATAATTACGAAAGGATTTTTGAGAGAGAGCAATAAACCCTGGAAGTGATGATTTGGAAGAAGCTTGATTCCTGATGCTGAAGGAAAAGGACACCAAGAATAACAACAGCAATCAGAAAGATGTACCCACCACCAACAGGCTTTATGGTAATATATATGTATGTTTTAGTAATATTTAGTGGTGTCTATGTAAGTTTCATAGAAAATTTTAGAGTTTAAGGTGAAGGAGTTTATATTTTATTAAATGGGAGCATTTGTATGTAAATGTTTTGTTTGTAAATATTTGTAAATTTTATTTTATTTTATTTTATTTTATTTTATTTTATTTTATTTTATTTTAATTATAGGGAAGAGAGAGAGCACATGAGTGGGGGAAAGGAAAGAGGGAGAGAGAGAGGGAGAGAGAGAGAGAGAGAGAGAGAGAGAGAGAGAGTCTTAAGCATGCTCCACACTCAGTGTTGAGCCTGACAAGGAGGATCCCACAACTCTCAGATCATGACCTGTGCCTAAATCAAGAGTCAGACGCTCAACTGACTAAGCCACCCAGACTCCCCTATATTATTTTCTATGTAAATATATATATGTATGTACAGGTTACACAGCAATTTCACATTTGCTACATTTTATTTTTACAATAATAGTTTTCCTTAAATCATGACAATTTTCTAATAAACTCCATTTTATTTTAAAAGTAGAACTGTGTTTTACAAAAACAATTAAATCTGAAGATTTTCATCCATGAAATCTCTTTGAAATGCATCAATGTTCATTGATTTTTTTATGTTTATTTACTTTGGAGAGAGAGAGACAGAGCATGAGCAGGGAAGGGGCTGAGAGAGAGGGAGACACAGAATCTGAAGTAGGCTCAAGGCTCTGAGCTGTCAGCACAGAGCCTGACACAGGGCTTGTACTCACAAATCGCGAGATCATGACCTGAGCTGAAGTCAGACGCTTAGCCAACTGAGGCATCCAGACATCCCAATATTCATTGATTTTTAAAGTTACCATCAAAATAATATATAGACATGATTAAAAGCAACAGTGTTCACCCCATTCCCACTGCTAAGTTCTAAAGGTAATGACTTGTAGTTTAATTTTGTTGTTTGTTATGTTATCTCTGTATCTCTAAATTATATGCATGTACTCTTTGGTTTATGAAAATATACTTATCACCTATTGTTTTCTTGCTATGACCAAAAAATATTTAGCACATTTAGACTACCTTCTCATCTCTTCTTTCCATGCGTTTCCAATATGGCTATGTCATTATTTTTAAGTGTTCCTTGTTGCTACATTTTTATCATTCTCACCTATCACCTACATGGAAAAAAGACTATAACTTAATATAAAAAATCCATATGTAACCATTACCCAACTTAATAAATTAAGTATTGCCAACACATTGAGGTCTTTCCTTCTCTCCCCCCCCCACACCAAATTTCCCCCCATAAATTTGGTATTTGTTATTTACATACAATTCTATACATTTTGTTCCTGCCCACCATCTCTTATTCAAAACCTGTGTGGTCATATGTATTTTGGAATTCAGATGAAATAAAAGTATTACTTTATAGATATTATATATGACACCCTTTGCAGGGTCTAGAGCAGATCCTATACTTAAAATCTTTTCCTGTATTTCTATAACAAAAAGTGTAGATATCCACAACAAATGTGATAAACAAAACCTATAAATAGCTTCATATTATTTTAATCATATTTTATCACTAAATGCGTTAAGATCGGGTAAGCTTTTGCATCCAATTTATTTCAGAGAAAAGAAAACAAACTCCTGATTTTCAGAGCCTTTAAGATTTGAGGCTTATAGATTAGAAATTGTAGCACTGTATTAAAGCCTGCATGTCTTCCTTACTGTCCACGCAGGAGTCATTCCACTCCCCACTTTGTGAAACAAGCCTACTGCTAGTGCTCTTCCCACCCTTGTACCTCTAACTCCTGTCCTCTGTGGTCTGATAACATTGGTCTTCTGTATAGTCTTAAGTGGGCTTTCTTTTCTACATCTATAGGTTGATGCAAAACATGGGGTATCAATATAACACATTGATTGTATGAATATGAGTCATGCAGAACCAGTGATGACATCCATGTCAGTTTTAATTCTATTTTCTTTGTTTCACAATATAAGCCTAACTTCACCCAAACTTTTCATCCAAATATGTTCCCCATCAGCTCCCTCTGAATCCTGAAACTCTCTTAGCTTCTGCATTAAAAATGATTCCCTTTGAGGACACCTTGGTGGATCAGCTGGTTAAGCGACTGACTCTGGATTTTGGCTCAGATCATGAGATAGAGCCCCACCATGAGCCCTCCATGGAGCCCCACCTGGAGCTACAAGTCTGTCAAGATTCTCTCTCCTCTCTGTCTGCCCCTCCCCTGCATAGGTAAGCACACACACAGCCTCTCAAAAATAAAGAAATAAGTGAGGTGGTCTCCTTAAAAAAAAGTTACCCCTTCTTGTTGTCATGTGTGAGTCAAATTCATCTGTGAAAATTGGCCTTTTGTTTCCAGTTTCTTGCAACATCCATAACTACTTTTCCATCTGCATTTTATCATTCAGAAATTTGTTGAAATATATCATTTGCTAATCACCTCTGACTTTTCTATTTATGTTGGGTGTGTACATATATATGTATATTTATATGTGCGTATACATATGTAACAGTGTGTAGTGTGGTCTTAGGAAGGAAAACAAATAAATTTATATTGCTAACTTACTGTTTCTTCTTGTGAATTTTATAAACAAAATTTTCCAAACAACTGTAACTATAAAGGATTATATTACCCAAAAACAAGATGTTGTGGAAGAGAACTCAAAACAATAGTTTTTATTTTAAAGTGCTAAGAAGTTCAATACAGAAAGCAATAAAAGTGCAATAAAAATGAAGATGCACTTTGAAAATATGGGTAAAAGAAAACAATTTCCTATTGTGTCATAAAGAAATAAAAAATTTGAGACTGATTCTAGAGTCCATGGTTATGTCATTTTGACACAATAGGAAGAAAACACAAATGACTAAGAAAAATAAAATTATAAAACAGAAGGATTCAGTAAAAACTGATCCTTGTTACACATTTCCATTGGTGATTTGATGTGAATCCAGAATTTCTGAGTTCTCAACTATATGACGAAGTTCATTTAGATGGAGAAATTATAGGAGTCTATTCAGAAAATATTAGAAAAGGACAACAGCTGCTGTTGGCGTCCCACTCGTGTTCCCCCTTCTCTACCACTGCAACATACTTGCTCCACTTCTAGAACTTGCACACTTTTGTCAGTTTGCTAAAGCTCTTATGTTCACCCATGTGGTAGGCCAGAAGTGCCACAAGTGATGGGAATTGGTACATAAATTCCTCAGCTCCTGATATAGACCATATATTTGTGTCCTTCCAAAATTCATGTTGAAGGCCTAACTGCCAATGTAATATATCTGGAGACAGAATCTGTGAAGAGGTGATAGAGATTCAATGAGGTCATAAATGTGGGGATCTAATCAGATGGAAGTGGTGTTGTAATTAAAAGAGAAAGAGACTTCAGAGATCTGTCTCAGCTTGTGTTCAGAGGAAAGACCATGGTGGGGACACTGAGGCCACCTGCAAGCTAGGAAGAGAGCTCTCACCAGGTACTGGAACTTGCCTGAACCTTGATATTGGACTCTTTAGCCTCCAGAACTGTGACAAGTAAATTTCTGATGTTTAAGCCACTGGCCCTGGTATTTTGTTATATCTGTCTGAAGCAGTCCCTTGGGTGGGATAACCCCAAGGTGCGCATTCCTTAGGAGCTACTCTTGTCATCCCCACTGGGACTGACCTTCTGTTAGTTGAGTACAAAGGGCTTGAAGATTTATGCTTTGTTGGCTGAGGTCTCTTCTAACTTATCAATGTTTTCTTCAATTCCTGTTTTCACTGTATTCTTTATCGGACTCTCTGCTTTTGAAGTAACCCAAACTGGGACAAGAAGCATACTCTCAGTCCAGGTCTTTTGAATTTGCTAATATTTGTTGTGCATGAGGGGAACTGGGGACTGGGCCTGGACAGAAGAGTCAGGGAGAAAACGTTGATTATAGCTTGCTTTATATATAACACTTTATTTCCAAAGGATTCATTAAGTACATAGTATTTTTTTCACATAACAAATTACTCCTCAAAATGCAATTCCTAAGGCATAAATGATCTTCCTCCTCCCCCTCCTCTTTTTCCCGCTCTTCCCCTCTTTTACTCCTCCCCATCCTCCTCCTCCTTCTTCAGTGCTTCAGAAAGAGAAATTCAACAAGAAGTTCAACATAAATAGTTATTTGACAGGAAGAAGAATTAAAAATAACCATATTTAATTAGAAAAGATACTGTGCAATTAAACACTATGCCTGCTACATTTGTTATATGATACTCACAGAGAAAGGCAGTGTTGGTAAATGAAATATAATTTTATTAATGCCAGAAGTACTAAGATGCTGGGGATTTTAAAAATATCAATCTTTGATTGAATTTATGCCAATGAACTGCCTGGATAAATTCTGGAAGAAACTAAGTCACTGAGTGAAACCATTAATACCTCAGTGTAGCAACCAATTTATCCCTTTATTGATAAGAAATGGCACAGGTATATGAAGTAGCCAGTACATCATTATTGCCTCTCTAACCAAAATCCAGTCCTTATTTCTTATCCTCTTAACATCTCCATATCTCTATATCTTCTTAGTCTTTCTGAGAAAAGTATCTTTTTTACTTAATTACTCTTTTTTGTCTTCTCAACTATGTTTTCTTTCCTATTGTATACTTCAGAATCAGTGTTGCATTATTTGTGTTTGAGGGTTAAATGGAAACTTTACTCTGTGGGATTCCAAGTGCTTTTTTTCCTTATTTTCCATTAAAATCATCCGAGTTTTTTTCATATGTATATAATTACATTGGTTACAGGGTTTTATTTTATAAAATACCACTATTCAAAAGCAGTAAATAGAAGGCAGGCTGTTTTGCTAGTTATTGACAGCAAGAGCCTGTTGTCTGTGTTCAAGACTGAGTAATAATCTATTGTTACAGAGTTTATTAATTCCACTAAAACCTTTAATATAAGCTCATATTAATTGTATCTTTAAGCTTCATTCCTCAGCTTAGCAATATTGAAATTTCCTAATTGGAATCTGGAATGACTGTAATTATAACTTACTTAGCTGGAATTTACAAAGTATGCTGCTTCTTATAACTCTTAAAGTAGAATCCTAAGTCAAAACTTTTGAAAGGGAGGCATGAAAGGGCCTGACCTATACTAAAATGTTGTCATTTTATATACAGTATCCTCTCTAAAAGTACGGTCATTTACACCCTTATGATACTGTTTGTGTGGATAAATATTCCTTTCAATTTTTTTAAGAAAAAAAGTCTTAAGAGTTCAGTAAATAAAAGTTGAGAAAATCCTTAAAAATGTTGAAAATATGAAATCCTTTCAAGGAGAGCCCTTTAACTTAAATTACACTTCCTCACAACCATCTTATGTATTGAATCTTTTCAGATGAGCAAAATACCAGTGGAGACTCAGACTCAAATCTCTGGACTCAAGCTGAGACTTATGTTTTCCCATCAGCCTGTCAAAGAGTTGAAGTCAATAGCACAAACTGTATCTAGAAAATATAATTGACACTGAGACAATGGCCTCAAACACATCATGATACTAAAAATTCAGTGTCATAGATTTGACCCCTATGAAAGTGTCTGCTGGCTTCTCCCAAATTCTATAATCTAAAATGTAGGCTAGTTAAGAGAGTGATATTTTTGTGGCAAAGAGCCATGACAATAATCCAAAGTGCAAGCATTTCTGATAGTAGATTAGAAATATTGTCATCATCAAAGGAAGACATGTAGAAGGTAGCATAGATAAGTTTTGAACTATATGTTCAGAGACAAACAGCAAATTTAAATAGGATTGGGATATTATTTGATATGTTCCACTTTCTATGGTTCTTTCTCTTATTTAGAATTTTGGAATAGGAGAGAGGAGCAAATGCTGGATGCTGGATTAAAATTCAAAAAAATGTACTGACAATTCAAGCTTGCGATACTTACTCTGTTATTGTTGTAATAGTTAATAGTGACTCTTACTTACTGAGTATCACTATAGACCAAACATTGAACCAATGCATTTATCATTTTTTGAGCAAGTAAAGAAACCAAGACCCTGAGAGACTAGCTTAACTTCTCTAGTGTGTACTTTACTAGACAAAGGTGTATCTGGGTTTGAAGGCAGCCTTCTTGAACTATAAATAATTTTGAATAAGATTTGGAGAGAGATCATAAAATTCCTACACCATAGACTAGAAGACTTAAGTAAAATGATGTGTGTGAATAAGTTTTGTAAATAAGAAAGCAGGAAACAACACTACTATTATCCTGCATAAAGAAGCCTGAGCATGCAGTCTAGTAGTAGATAAGGCATGCGCATGAACACCAGGTAAGTATACATGCCAATGGAGAGGAACAAGAGAATGTACCACAGTGTTCTGAGGAGGAACAAGTCCTTTCTAGTTAGGGAAAGGAAAATTTTTCAAGGTGTTACTACTTAAGTCAAATATGGGTATTTGAAAATGAAAATGAGTATGGAAAGGCAGTGCCATTAAAGGAAAATACTGAGGGAAAGTTTCCATTTAACATATTTAGTGCTATATTCAGTATTGTGAGAGACATAAAGGCATTTCAGATATAGCCCCTGATCTCAGGATCAAGACTTGCTTTTTGTGTCTTATACGCATGGAATAATTGAATGATAGTGGTATATACCCATTGGGTGCCTTGATGGCAGTCTCTAACTAAAGTTCTGGAAAGAAATTTATTTCCTATTGGAATTGGAGGGTAAAGTGTGATGAGTCCTCCAGCAGAATCAGGCTGTATCATTCTACAAATCATTCAAAGTTCAAAGGTTAGACACTTTCTTTTCCTTCAGCTGGTCCTTAATTTTAACTATGTGAATAATTTCATGTTATGGTCGTATCAGAAATGTAAATAGAATAGTTAAGATCTACAAAGACATACTTGCTAAGTCAAAAACCATTAAAAAAAATATGAGCCAAGAGGATATCTGAAAGAAAATTTTCTTAGTGAGAATGGAGAGAAGCAAAAGTTGTCTCCATTTTTATCTTCTAGAATGTTTCCTTCCCTTGGAGTCCTCAAACTTTGACTCTTGATTCTTGTCTGTACTATATCAAAATGTGGGCCTCTCACTATATATCCCCATACTTTTATTTAATTTTATTTCATAGTACTTTGTAAATATTTCATTAACCATTTACTTTGTGTGAGACACTATGTTAGTTACATTGTAAAATTTATCTCATTGAATCCTCACAAAACACTATAAGATACTGTGTACTTTTATATATTACTATGATTTCCATTTTCATCTGAGGAAAATTTACATTTAAGAAATTAAGCAACTTGGTGTAAATTACACAGGAAGTAAGTTCTCTTGCTAGGATTCAAACCGAGATATCCTCTTGCCTGCTATTTCACACTCATTCACTCGTGATTACATGTGCTTAACACCTATCTCTCAGACTGTCAATTGCCCAAGGTAGCATGCTTATTTTATTTACAGTTGTATTTCCAACATCTAGCCTGGCATTTTGTACATAGCAGACAAATAGAAAATATAAATCCATGTTGCATCAAGATAAAAAATATAGAGTAATGGCATAATTCTTAGAGATAACCTTAATGAGAAAATGAACTTAATAAAGGTCATAAAAATGAACAGGACATTTTGAAAGATTTCCACTTCTGGCCAAGATGGACCAAAAGGGACGAGATAGATCTCATGACTGAAACAACTCAAACACTAGATAAATATATATTTTAAAAATTGTTTCTAAAGATATTTGTATATCAAGTAATGAATGATAGCAATCCCTAATATGAGAAACAAAAGAGGTTAGGCCATGCAATCATTTTAACTTAATGTCTGAATGTTTCCAGGCAACAAAGCAGGAACAGGGAACCCAGGTGGAGCCAGGTAGTCTCCTTGCATTGAGTAAAGAGATCTTAGAGTCCAGAGAGGTCAAGGTGGCTAGGGTTCACAGGACAGAGTCTAAGAGAAAAGAGAATCACATGGAGTAAAAATTCTGGAAATCAGTAAAGGGTCTCCCTTGAGGACTCAGCTGTGTACTGAGTAACTGATTAAACTGCATTTATTTGTGGAAGCCGCCCAAGGCTATAGTAAGAACTGCCTGTGGGGCGCCTGGGTGGCGCAGTCGGTTAAGCGTCCGACTTCAGCCAGGTCACGATCTCGCGGTCCGTGAGTTCGAGCCCCGCGTCGGGCTCTGGGCTGATGGCTCAGAGCCTGGAGCCTGTTTCCGATTCTGTGTCTCCCTCTCTCTCTGCCCCTCCCCTGTTCATGCTCTGTCTCTCTCTGTCCCAAAAATAAATAAACGTTGAAAAAAAAAATTAAAAAAAAGAACTGCCTGAAAGAGATAGGGGAAACAATCTCTAAAATTCAAACAGGGCAGAGAATAGTTTCTGTCCCTATTCCCGTCAGTCAGAGTAGAAAACCCCATAATCCATAGGTCATTGAGGAGCATATTCAGTGGGGCTTTCCTCATTAGCTGTGAAAAATGAGCCCTATGCTAAACGTGTTCTAGTCATGTTTGTCAAATCTTAAAAGTAAGAACGAAAAAGAACAAACCATTTCCAAGTAACTTAACTGCATTCTCAAAAAAGTTCAAGGACATTTATGGAAATAAAACTTTTTAAATGCAGTCCTCAACAAGGACAAAATTCATAAACTCTGGTACCCAACCAAACATTCCCAGCAATTAAAAGAAGTAGGAAACACAAGTCATAATAAGGAGAAAAATTAAATGAAACAGGCCCAGAAATGACACAGATGATAGAATTAGTGGGCAAAGGCATAAAACAGTTATTACATTTGCATTCTATATGTGCAATTATCTAGAGAAAAAAATGAGTATGCTAAACAGAAATATGAAAGATATAAAAAGACATAAATTGAACTTGTAAGAATAGAAACTATAGTGTCTGAGAAAAAATACACTGAATTACATAAATGACAAATAGATACTATAGGTGAATATATTCACGAATTTGAAGACATAGTGATTAAAAGTATTCAAAATGAAACAGAAAAATATTTAAAAAGATAAACAGAGAACTGGTAGCCTGTGGGACAACTTCAAATGATTTAATATACATGAAACTGGAGTCCTAAAGGGCAAGACACAAAAAACTTTGAAAGAGTAATGGCATATAATGTTCCAAATATAATGAAAACTATAAATGCACAGATTCAAGATGTTCAATGAACCCGAATCACATGAAACATGAAACAAAACAAAACAAAACAAAACAAGAACAAACACAAACCAAGACAAAACAAAAACAAACAATAACAACAACAAAACTACACTAATGTACATCATAATCAACTTACTTAAAACCAGTGATAAAGCCATTTTAAAATGTTTCAAATGAAGGGAAAGCACATTACATGTGTAGGAAGAAAGATGAGAACAACAGCAAACATAATGTTGGAAACAATTGAAGCCAAAAGGCAGTGGGGCAACATCTTTAAAGAACTGAAAGAAAAAATACCACAAATCTCAAATTCTCTACCCAGCAAAAATATTTTTTAAAGATGAAGGTGAAGGAAAGACTTATTTTAGACATAGAAAGCTAAAAGAATATGTCACCAAAGACCTGCACAACAAAAACATCAAGGAAGTGCTTCAGGTCAAAAGGAAACTATCTCAGATGGGAATCTGGAACTGTATACAGAATGACAATCCCCCAAAATGGCAACTACTTGGCTAAAATACAATGCTTTAAATTAAAATATCTTTGAAAAATAATTGAAAAACAGTACAGAAGCTTCAACAGAAAAAAAAGGAAGTATACTATTGGAAAGTCCTTATACTATGTAAGAAGTTATATGCTGTCACATGGAAGACATACAAATCATACAATGAGTATGATGACCCCAAATGCCAAAATCAGGAATAACTAAAGGGCATCATTACTGACCAAAATAAATTTTAAAAAATCATAAGAAAATACCATAAAAATTTTTAACAAATTGGACAACTTTGACAAGATATACAAATTCCTACAAAGGCAAAAATTAACACTGACTCAAGAAGAAAGAGAAAGTCTGAATATATCTATAACCAATAAAGAAAATTAAGTAAACATCTTCTCACAAAGAAAAGCTGAGGCTTCTAGGTGAAATTAAATATTAAATGAAATAATAAATGAAATATTTAAAATTAATTTAATATTAAATGAAAATGAAAGTCATTAAATGAAATATTAAATATTAAATGAAATATAGTAACAAGCTTTGACAAATTATTTCAGAAACCAGAGAAAGCACAATTTCCAACACATTTTATGAGGCCAATATTATATCAATATCAAAGCCAGACAATAACATCATGAGAAAATAAAAGTACAGGTAAACAACATTTGTGCACATGGATGCATAAATGATTAACAAAATCCTAGCAAAACTAATATAGCCATATAAAAATATATAAGAAACAATCCCATTTACAATTGCATCAAAAATAATTTTAAAAACCTAGAAGTAAATTTAATCAAGGAGGTGAAAGACGTGTACTCTGAAAAACTAGAAGACATTGATGAAAGAAGTTGGAGATCACACAAACAAATGGAAAGATATATATGTTCATGGAATGGAAGCATTAAGATTGTTAAAATGTCTATACTACCCAAAGCAATCTATAGGTTCAATAGAACCCTTATCAAAATATTTGAAGATAAGAAAAGGGCAGTTAATGGAGAGAGAGATCAAAAGCTGGAGAGTGTGTAGAAAGGTTCCCTACTCACTGAAGGAAGACTTGGTAGTAGGCAGATGATCCAATTACTTATTGCTACATAACAAACTACCCCCAAACAAAATTATTTTATCATACTTATAGATTCTGTGCATAAGGAATTAGGGCTAGGCTCAGAAAACATGGTTTGTTTTTGTGTTCCACAGTATTTAGAGCCTCAGCTGCGAAGATTTGAAAAGCTGGGAGCTGGAATCACCAGGAAGCTTCTTCACTCACATGTCACATGCTTGGACAGAGATGACCCCAATGGCTTCCTCCCTGCATATAGTCTCAGAGCCTCTCCACGTGGCTGGCCTCTCTACATGAACTCTCCAGGATGGTGATCTCAGTGTAGTAGAATTTCTAACACTGCAGCTCAGGTCTCCATGAAGGAATATTTCAACAAACAAGATGGAAGTTTCATGGTTTTCTTTCATCCGCCTCTATTTAGCACCACTTCCACCTGTTTGTCAAAGCATTCACAAGCCTATCAAGATTTAAGGGGAAGGAACCTAGATCCCTATCTAAAACCCCAACAATAGATTAATTTTAGAGAGAAGAAAATGAGGGATTTATGGAAGTGATGGATAATTAAATCTCCCTAATTTTCTCAGCAAAACACATGACACATTTAACTGCTAAAACATGTATGGGGTCAGGAGGTCAATGAGGATGAGAGAAAGAACTAGTGATTTGATATGAGGGGAAAAGTTCTGGAAAAGCCACTATGGTTGAGAAATCAATCAGCAAAGAGTACAGATTTTGAGATTCTTCTAAGACTGAGAAAAACAGTGAAGTGAGAAAGAAATTTAAAATTCAATTTAGTAATCAAACCCATGGAGAAAATACCATTAGCAAAGTAAAAATGTAAATAGATTGGGGGAAATACATAATAATGGACTACTATATTTTAATATTGAGAGATCTCACAAGTTAATAAGACCAGTAGCCCAAGGTGGAAAAACATACTGTCCTAATAATGAACTAAGATCAGGTGTAAGCTTACAGGATTATGTGAAAACTGGGCATTCGTATGTGATTACTAGGTTCAATTAGAAAATAAGAATTCAAAAAGAGGCTTTTTTTCAGGTTTAAGGAATTTTTTTGTGGAGTGGTTTTTAAATGACTGAGGACTATGAGGCACAAGACAAATTTGACCTGTTTTCATGATGTCTGCTGAAGGCATAAGGGACATATTTGAGTTTCAAACAAGCCTTGAGTGGCATGTGCTTCATTAGAGATTTTGTGTGGGAAAGTTGGAGAATATTTATATCTCGAACAGAATAAGAGAAAAAGTTCATAAACTTTATACGAAAATATATTTTGAATAATTTCGATTTATTACACTCACAATACACATGAGCATGCACGCTGATAATTGCTGCATTTTGTAAGTCCATAAACTCAGGTTTCCCTTTGAATAGCAGAATACAGAGAAACCATCCGTTCCCAAATGCTGCTCTCTCTTCATCCCAACAGGTGGGCTTGGGGCTTTTCTATACGTGTAGTTATTGCTGGACAAATCTTTCTCCCTTTCTCTAAGCCATTCGCCCCTCCCTTGAGCTCCAGTTCTTTATGATGAGAGGACTCATTAAGCTTTCTTCCCTGCAGGGAGCTGACACCCAATTAATGAGCTGACACTGTTCTGTGTCCGCTCTCACTAGTGCAATAAGGCTCTGTTTACAAACACAGGCTGTTGTGCCTGTTAGGGAGGGCAGGTTAAAATCCCCCTGCTGGCCCTGTTTGTTCAAAATCATAAGGCTTCTTTAAACAATGTCTTTGTGCCTTAAACATCAGACATTCTGCTTTCAGCAGGATGCAAGCCACCCTAATGGCAACATCCTGTTTGGCGGGAAAGGGACCAATGGCCCAAGCTTTTGGATTATAAATAATATAAATGGTAATATTTTATTGCAAAGTTATTCTCAATGCTATACAACGGTGGACAATTGTGTACTTTTAAGATAAAATATCAGGTTTGCAGACTTTTTTTCCCAACCAAACGTGTAGTTAAATATAAATTCCATCTGTGTTTTCCTCCCTCCACTGAAAATTCCATCTGCCTTTCTCCATTTGGCAAACTACTATCTAACCTCAGGCCCCACATAAAATATCTTGGTGAAATCTTTCTTGAATTCCTCTGGAAGGGGTGACTCTCCACAGAGGTTCTGCAAGAACTTTTAATTGGTTCTATAGTGGGATTCATTACATTAGCTTCCTTTTAATACCACTTCAATAAGGAAATGGCCAAGATATGGCATCGTGCATGACACATAATATGCACTTGCTTAGGCTTTTAGTACTGTGAATATGGGTTTCCTACAGTTGTGCTCTATACCTCCTGGTACCACCCTTATACCTAAGCAACTCATTGGTTACTAAAAGCATGTCTCTTTCTGTTCTGTTTGTATTCCTTGTCTTTCCCACCTGGCTAGTTAGTGATCTAGATCAGCCATAACAGGGCTTATGTAAAATTAGTAAGCAGGTACAATGCCAGCCATGAGCCTTCTCCTTCCAAATAAGTTTGGTATAAAGAATAGAACAAACTTCAGTAAATTCTGGGCTATGAATGAAAATTGGAAATGACCTTCAGCTATGCATGTCATGATGGTCATGTCTCAGTCTCTGAGGTCAGTGTAACTGGAATTAAGAGAGAGAGAGAGAGAATGCAGAAGTGAGAGACCAAAAGTGCTCGATAGAGATAAAGCACATGCTATACTGAATTTAGTAAAGATTTTTAGTCTTTTTCATCAGAACAATGTGAAAATATTAGATGGTTTTAAACAAGGATGGATAATAAGATAAAATGTAGTTTCCTAAAATATTATTTTGGCAGTATTGTGGAGTTTGGATTGGAGGCAGTTCTAAAAGGATATGGGAAGATCCAGCCTGGAATCTACCAGAAGATGAAGATTAAGGTAGTCTGGTATTTTGGACAAGTTTGGTGGTATTGATGAGTGGGATGGTTGTGACAGAGGTGAAAAAGATGCGATAGACTTGAGACGTATTTAGGAGATAAAATTACAAGGAGTTGTTGGTTCATGTATATGAGAAATAAGGTGGGAAAGAGAGAGTGTCAAGATTGCTAGCTTTCATACTTTGCTGGATTGTGGTGTCACTAATTGAGTGAGAACACCCTGGAAAAGTTCATATTTGGGGGTGTGAGTAGAATGCCAGAGCAGGGATAGGGAGCTGCTGAGAGGATTCCTGAGTTCACTTTTGTATATGGGGGATTTGAAGTGTTTGGAAGATACCCAATAGGATTTGAGGAGTGGAAGATTTTTGCATCTAGAACTAAGAAAAAAGTCTACAGAGATATTTATTTATAGCCCCCTGCATATAGTTGGTAGCTAAAGACATGGACACTGATGAGAAAACTTAGGGAAAGGGTATAAAGCAAAGATAAGAAGGTTTAGGGTTAAATTTTGAAAAATCTCAATATATAATGTTCAGGTACAGGGAGAAAAAAGGATTGGTAAGGGGGATGAGTGACTGAGGTGAAGAAAAATAGCTCCAGCAGTGTTAAGTCAAGAAAGAAAGGATGAAGGAATTTCAATGAGAAAAAAAGAGTTACCAAATGCTGCTGAGAAGTCAATTAAGATGAGGATTGAAAATCACCCATTGAATTTAGCAACATGAAACTTACCTGTTTCATTAGCAGGAGCTACTTCAGTAGAGTAACGGAAGTAAAAGGCAGATTAGAATGAGTTTAAGAGTTAGTGCAAGATGAGGACATGGAAACATTGATCATAAGCAACTTATTTTGTTTTGCTTTTAAATTGTGGTAAAATATACATAAACATAAAACTTATCAATTGAATTATTTTTAAGTGGCATTAACTACATTTACATTTTCATACAACCATCACCACCAGCTATCTTTAGAACATTTTTATCCTCCCAAACTGAAACTCAGTATCCATTAGACTCTGACTCTCCATTCCCCTTCTTACCAGATGGTTTTCTACCCTGAGCAATTTAAAACAAATGAAAACAATGAGAGAATATAGATAAGAGGTAGAAAAGGACAAGAAGTTGAGAGTGCGCTATCACTTTTTTTTTAATGAAAGAGACAAACATATTTAAAGTTCATGAGAAGAATCCATCTGAGACAATCACTAGCAAGCTTCCCAAGAAGAAATAATGAAATCTGATCTATTAATAAGTAAAAGCCTTAGACAGAAAAAACGACCCTTTCTTTACAGAAGCAAGGAAAACAAAAATAGGGTATAACTGGGAAAGTCCTCTGGGGGTTGATGGAGGTTTGAAGAAAGTAGAGATGGTTTGATAAGGTTGCTATAGAGACAGTATCAGGATGATATAATCAGAATAGGGAAGTTGTTGAGTTGACAACAGATATTCTATCACAGAGATCCTCTTCCATCTTAGATATATGTTCCAACAGAGTTGTAGGCAAGTTCTTTTATACAACATGTATTAAATGAGCTGCATGACATTAGACATCGCACTGCTCACAAGGGATCACAAAGTGAACAAGATAGAGACCATTCCCTTAAGGATCCCACACGTCAGATAAAAATAACTGTTACCTACTTTGTGCTGCCTCTGAATACTATGCCCTGGGTCCCTAAGATATTTCTCTGGAGATAGAGATAAATAACATAGGCAGAAAAACAATTTGTCATAGTGTTCCCACTGGCTAAAAATTAAAAGCCTAAAGAGGATTTGGAGGTTGAAATGATATTACTGCAATAAAAGTAAAAACAAAGCAATCTGCTTTATTTTCCAAATTCTGATGTTGACCAAGTCCAAACCAAGATTCCAGTGTATTCAACAGTCTGCCAGTGAATGCTGACTCAGTGCCCAAATTCCCCCTTAGTGTACTCTCCTGCTTCAACAAATTCTGATTGTAAAGAAGGCATAGGAAACATGAAAGAAAAAGCTATAAAATTAGAAACAACAAAATGAATTTTAAAATTTGAATAAAAATTTCTTACTCAACATAATAGCCTTGAATTCAAACTACATCATAATGCATATTGAGTTCATACTATAAACTAAGAATTAATCTAAATGCCTTCATGAATGCACTTAATTCTCAGGACAAACTTTTGATTTAGATACTCTTCTTATTCTCATTTCACAAATGAGAGAACTGACATAGAGAAAATCTAAGAAATATGTCCCGGGATTCATAGTTAATGAATGGTAGAGGCAGATTATGACCTGAGAAATCTACTTTAGAGTTTGGATGCTTTATACTGTCTCTCAGCCACTACTCCATGCCAGATAAATACTGAAAAATCTGAGAGCCAAGAAAACTTTCCTCAAACTGAGAACAGATATATACTTCCCTAAAGGAACTGTTCAAACCCTGATAGACTCATCCAATGGTCTTTTGAACAATGCTACAAGATGCCTCTCTAGACCTTGTTTCACTCAAGAAATCTTAGGCTTGATGACAAATGAGAAAGAGAGTTTTTATTATCTTAGACGTCATCTCTTTATTGAGGAAGTGTGTTGGAAATAAGTGGAAGAAAGAAGAAATCAGGAAGTTCTAGATCTTAACTTAAAAAAACCCATAGCCATATGGGTTATAAGTTGCCAACTCCTAAGTCTTACTTTGCTGTGAAATATGGCCACACCTCATCTTCAGTCTTACTTGAATATCTTACTTGAATATTTTGCTAACTTGAAAAGCACTCTGTGGACAAGACCATTAGGAAATTCGGGTCTGGGCACTAATTTGATATAAGGATCTGAGTCATTTGAATCTCTAGTGCAATCCCAATCAAAACTGTACCAGCATTCTTCTCAAAGCTAGAACAAGCAATCCTAAAATTTGTATGGAACCACAAAAGACCCTGAATAGCCAAAGTAATATTGAAGAAGAAGACCAAAGTGGGAGGCATCACAATCCCAGACTTTAGCCTCTACTACAAAGCTGCAATCATCAAGACAGCATGGTATTGGCACAAAAACAGACACATAGACCAATGGAATAGAATAGAGACTCCAGAATTGGACCCACAAAAGTATGGCCAACTAATCTTTGACAAAGCAGGAAAGAATATCCAATGGGAAAAAGACAGTCTCTTTAACAAATGGTGCTGGGATAGAGTGGGAGAGAGAGCCAAAGCATAAGAGACTCTTAAAAACTGAGAACAAACTGAGGGTTGATGGGGGGTGGGAGGGAGGAGAGGGGAGGTGATGGTCATTGAAGAGGGCATCTTTTGGGATGAGCACTGGGTGTTGTATGGAAACTAATTTGACAATAAATTTCATATAAAAAAAACAAATGGTGCTGGGATAACTGGACAGCAACATGCAGAAGAATCAAACTAGACCACTTTCTTATACCATTTACAAAAATGAACTCAAAATGGATAAAGGACCTGAATATGAGATAGAAAACCATCAAAACCCTAGAGGAGAAAGCAGGAAAAAACATTTATGACCTCAGCTGCAGCAATTTCTTACTTGACACATCCCCAAAGGCAAGGGAATTAAAAGCAAAAATGAACTGCCGGGGCCACATGAAAAAAAAAAAAAAAGCTTCTGCACTGCAAAGGAAACAATCAACAAAATGAAAAGGCAACCAATGGAATGGGAAAAGATATTTGCAAATGACATATCAGACAAAGGGCTAGTATCCAAAATCTATAAAGAACTCACTAAACTCTACACCTGAAAAACAAATAATCCAGTGAAGAAATGGGCAGAAAACATGAATAGACACTTCTCTAAAGAAGACATCCAGATGACCAACAGGCACGTGAAAAGATGCTCAATGTCTCTTCTCATCAGGGAAATACAAATCAAAACCACACTTAGGTACCACCTCATGCCAGTCAGAGTGGCTAAAATGAACAAATCAGGAGACTATAGATGCTGGAGAGGATGTGGAGAAACGGGAACCCTCTTGCACTGTTGGTGGGAATGCAAATTGGTGCAACCACTCTGGAAAACAGTGTGAAGGTTCCTCAAAAAATTAAAAATAGATCTACCCTATGACCCAGCAATAGCACTGCTAGGAATTTACTCAAGGGATACAGGAGTGCTGATGTATAGGGGCACTTGTACCCCAATGTTTATAGTAGCACTTTCAACAATAGCCAAATTATGGAAAGAGCCTAACTGTCCATCAACTGATGAATGGATAAAGAAGTTGTGGTTTATATATACAATGGAATACTACTTGGCAATGAGAAAGAATGAAATCTGGCCTTTTGTAGCAACGTGGATGGAACTGGAGAGTGTTATGCTAAGTGAAATAAGTCATACAGAGAAAGACAGATACCATATGTTTTCACTCTTGTGTGGATCCAGAGAAACTTGACAGAAGACTGTGGGGGAGGGGAAGGGGGAAAAAGTTAGAGAGGGAAGGAGGCAAACCATAAGAGACTCTTAAAAACAGAATAAACTGAGGGTTGATGGGGGGTGGGAGGAAGGAGAGGGTGGGTGATGGGTATTGAGGAAGGCACCTGTTGGGATGAGCACTGGGTGTTGTATGGAAACCAATTTGACAATAAATTTTGTATTTAAAAAAAAAAGAATCTCTAATGTTCTTTCTACTACTGAATTTCTATAATTTTTTAAGTATATTCTTCAGTTTTCAAAATTTAGACAACTTATTTTTAGATTTGTGCTTTTTAATTTGATTCTGCAAGAATCCATTATGGTCATATTGTGTACCTTGTCTTTGGATAATGGAAAAAGGGATATCAAAGTATTTATTTTGTTCTGTTCCTTCTGAAAAAAAAATTATTCAGCAAGACTTCAGACATAGTGTTAGTGAAATACAAAGATATATTAATCATTATCCTAGCATATTGCAAAATTATAAATGCATGGCACTCTATATATTTTATCATGTCATCTTTGCAAGAATGCTTTAAGATTGTTAACATTGTCATTTTATGCAGAAAGGGACTGAGACTGAAGAGCTAAGCAACTTGACTAAGGTCCTGTAGCTATTTAAAGACAGAGTGTCAGAATTTGAATGCAGTTTTATCTACATTTAAGGGTCATGTTCTTAATAATTATATTTTTTACCCTCACTGAGTGATTGAAACTGCTTAAGGATACATACAGAGGCACTTAAAGTTGGCATCAAGCACTACTTTACATACACAGTATATATAATTTTCTATGAAATGAGAAGTGACACTCACATAATATTAATAAATGAAATACGGTCCTGTATGCTAGGGTCCCACAAATGGTACTGAAAGTATATTAATTTATTTGCAGGAGCAAGCACTTTGAATTAAATAGATCACAGAAATATGCATAGTGGTAAAAAGCATGGGTACCAGAGTCAGACCCAAGGTCTAACCCAAGTAACTTCAAAATTTGTGTGACCTTGAAGAAATTACTTGTCTTTCCATTTATTCATAAGTAAATTACATATTATACTAAATGTAGTATTTAAAATGTAATAAACGATCAATAAATATTGGTTAGAAAAAGATTCTTAAAGGATAGGAAATTGTCGATAGTCAATGAAGAAGAAGGAAGAATAGGAGAAAATACAGAAAAGGCTGCGTTCAAGACTATGAGTAACTGGAGCGAGTAGAGAAGTTGAGAAATTCTGATAGAATTAGACATTCCAGGATCATCTTGGAGACAATCTGGCCACATAATGGAAAAAAAACAAACACACACTGAATTCCTTGCTGGGCCATTTTGACAGTTTTCTACCTCAAGCGACTAGCCATTCTTCTGAAAGTTAGTTTGTTGTTCTGTAAAATAAGTTTTATTATTCAGAAGCATTTAGGAGAGGATATAGCACAGGGAAAAAAAAGCCATGTATTAGTAAGACATATTATTAAGACATCCATCCTACACTGAACAGCTAATGATAACCCTGTTTATATCTACCTCTTGCACATGTCCAATCCGTTACTGTATTGAGAGACCTCACTCTAACATTTAACCATTGGTGCTATTGTCTTGCCACCCAATTAGTGATAAAGAGCTCTTTCCTGCGAGTCAGGTCTACAAAGCATGCTACCAAGATTTGCAATCCAATGAAGGCAGTCAAGTCCTTTTGACTCTAGAATTGACCAGATTCACATGTGTATATCATATTAAAGAATTTTTTGAAGTTCTGCAGGAAAGAAGTCTTCTGAACTCTGTTTATTCTGACTTCCTCAGACTTATTAGAGGTATGAACCATTTTCATCATTAAGCACTTACTAATATTTAATGGAATCATTGAACTTGCTGTCCTGCCTTTGTTAAAACCATGGGACAGGGCTGCAGTCATCCTTAATTTGACTGAGACAGCAAGATCTCCTTCCAAACAGTTGTTCACAGAGGACTTGGTACTTCTTCACCTGGGCCTTTTCACGTGGCTGCCTGAGTGCACCCAAGGCATAGCTGTTGACTCCCTCCACAATGAGTGATCCCAGAGAGATGGCAAGGCCATGATGGTTTTCATGAGGAAGTCATAAGGTGACCCACATGATAGTGTTTCTGGCATAATATATTTGTTCCAAGGGAGTCAGTAAGTCTAGTCCTTACTCAAGGAAAGAAGCATTAGGTTCCATCTCTCAAACAGAGGAGTGTCAGAGAAGTTGTGAACATATTTCTAAACTACCACAATGCCCTTTTGAATATGGATGAAGGAACTCAGAACCCTGCCTGTGGGTTCTCAGTCACTTCTTTGTTTGTCACCACCTCTTCAAGTTTTCACTATCAAAATCCCAGTCTCCCTCAAAAAGGAGTTCAAAACCATCACTAGACTAGATAATTCTTAATGCCGAAAATGTTGCAGTTTCAAGTGAATATGATGTTCCTTGTTTGCTTTAACATAGATAATGATTTTTGTGAATTCTGTTTGGTCTTCATTTTAATAAAAGTTTCTACCAACCATGAATTCTTGAGATTCTGAGACAATTGATAAATGTAGGAAGTCTGATTTAAGAATGGCTCCTTATGCTAAGCATTAAAAGAATAAAACATTCCCTAAGCAAGATTAGGTTCTCTTATTTGTAGATAAAATTGCGGTAGTAACAACTTGATTTTTTTTCACAAATATATTGTATATTTCTATTCTATTATTCTAAATTTTTTTTTTTAATTTTTTTTTTCAACGTTTTTATTTATTTTTGGGACAGAGAGAGACAGAGCATGAACGGGGGAGGGGCAGAGAGAGAGGGAGACACAGAATCGGAAACAGGCTCCAGGCTCTGAGCCATCAGCCCAGAGCCCGACGCAGGGCTCGAACTCACAGACCGCGAGATCGTGACCTGGCTGAAGTCGGACGCCTAACCGACTGCGCCACCCAGGCGCCCCTATTCTAAATTTTTAATATACAAATAGAGCCTTTCATATAAGAAACATGTGACAGATGGACATTCTGGGTTTTGGTTTCAGTTGTATGAACTTGAGTATCACATCACTTTTATCAACCTGGTTCTCCTCTGTAAACATAAATAAAGTATGTCATTGAATTCAGTGGTCTAAATGCTTTCTGGTACAAACAGTCTCTGGTCCTAAAATTCTGACTTCTAGTTTATTTTTATTTTTTTTAAGTTTATTTATTTATTTTGAGAGAGAGTGCAAGCAAGGGAGGGGTAGAGAGGGAGAATCCTAAGCATGTTCCATGCTGGCAGAGTCCTGAAACCTAGATCATGACCTGAGCTGAAATCAAGAGTGGGAAGCTTAACCGACTGAACCACCCAGGACAGTACCCCCACTTCTAGCTTAAAGTAAATCCTGGTAAAGGGGCGCCTGGGTGGCGCAGTCGGTTAAGCGTCCGACTTCAGCCAGGTCACGATCTCGCGGTCCGTGAGTTCGAGCCCCGCATCAGGCTCTGGGCTGATGGCTCAGAGCCTGGAGCCTGTTTCCGATTCTGTGTCTCCCTCTCTCTCTGCTCCTCCCCCGTTCATGCTCTGTCTCTCTCTGTCCCAAAAATAAATAAACGTTGAAAAAAAAATTAAAAAAAAAATCCTGGTAAAATCTTAAAGCTATAAGTTGGTATTTCTAAGCTGACAAATAGAAGATATATGGGGTTTTTTAATGTTTATTTTTTATTTTTGAGAGAGAGAGTGTGTGTAAGCACAAGCAGGGGAGGGGCAGAGAGAAGGGAACAGAAGATCAGGAGTGGGCTCCACATGCTGACAGCAGAAAGCAGGGCTCAAACTCACCAACCGTGACATCATGATCTGAGCCGAAGTCAGATGCTTAACCAACTGAGCCACCCAGGTGCCCCAGGAAGGGGAGTGTGTGTGTGTGTGTGTGTGTGTGTGTGTGTGTGGAGAGAGAGAGAGAGAGAGCCGAGGAAGGGCAGAGAGAGAGGGAGAAAGGGAAAAAGAGAGAATCCCAAGCAGGCTTCACACTGTCAGAGCAGAGCCCAACTCAGAGCTCGAACCCATTAACCGTGAGATCATGACCCGAACAGAAATAAAGTGTTGGATGCCCAACCAACTGAGTCACCCAGGTGCTTCAGAACATATGTGTTTTAAATGAAGAAAAATGCATGAGATAATATTCAGGAAAGGGATTTTTAATTTGTCTATTACAAGTAAAATATATAATCCAAACGTTACACATGATTCTATGGAAAACACACAGGTATTCTTAACATTGATAGAAAGCTTTCTCTTTACACAAGTTTCAAATAGGTATTTTCTCCTTTAAAATAAACTATCTTAATGATTTATATCGCTTAATACAAAAGATCAAATAATAAAGCAAACTACCAGGATGTAGGTGAATAATAGACATTTATATAAATAAGAAAAAGTGAACCGATTTATGCACCCAGGGCCTAAAATAATACACTGCAGGCACTCTTAGCTCACAATTTCATAACAAAATAAACAAACAAAAATCGATTTAGTGGTAGTTCAATACTAACAAATTAGGATTCTTTTTGTTTATTGATCTGCTCAATAAACTTTCCATCAGCTGAAATGAAGGGCCTAGAAAATAGGACTCTTTTCATGAGCAAATATGTAACACCTGCTGTATGCAGGACACCACAATCAAGTGGTACCAGTCAGTTAATCAGACCTATCAGGTAATCTGATGAAAATATCCTGTTTTGGCCCCATTGCAGGTGTTTTTCAAAAATTAGAAGCTCTAAGGAGGCATAGCACTGATATGTGGGCTCCCAGAGTCACCTCTTAGTGCATGGGGCTTGAAGCAACCTTCTATTCACCCAAGAGACCCTATTCAACTCTTTTACCCTGTGCGATTTCTTTACCCTATGACCTAAATAAGTTCTGCTTTTATTTATTTTTTTTATTTTTTTTTAACGTTTTTATTTATTTTTGAGACAGAGAGAGACAGAGCATGAACGGGGGAGGGACAGAGAGAGAGGGAGACACAGAATCAGAAGCAGGCTCCAGGCTCTGAGCCATCAGCCCAGAGCCCGATGCGGGGCTCGAACTCATGGACCGTGAGATCGTGACCTGAGCTGAAGTCGGACGCTCAACCGACTGAGCCACCCAGGCGCCCCAAGTTCTGATTTTAGACTTGATAGATTCTCACCTTTTTTGGATTCCCTGTTTCTGTGAAATACACCCAGGTGTCAGGCCACCTAAAGACAGCTGGAACTACATGAGAATAATGCATGTCACTGTCTGTCTCATTTTTAGCGAACATATATTTGCACATAAATTGTGCCAGGCCTGGTGCTAAAAGCTTTTTGTACATTAACTCCATTCATCCTTACACCAAGACCCTGAGGTAGATCAGGTAGGTCAGGTACTACTACTTACAGATGAGGAAACCATAACCTAAAGAAGTTAACAATTTCTCAAGGCCACATTGTTGCTAAGTATTAGAGGCTTGACCCAAACCATCTGACTATGGATTCCAGTCTCCACACTGTCCCACTTCTTATCTTCCTTATTCCAAGCTTCCTCTGGGTGTATTTTCAGCAAAATGTAGAATTTTGTGTGTTTAAAATGAATTATAGCTAATTTAAAAAAGAAAGTCTGTATAAACCATTCTCAGGAAAACAAACAACAACCATATTCACTCACACATATACACACACATTCACACACACACAACACTGTTCATGTGTATTCTGTGTAATGGCAGAACATAGATATGAGTCCACTTCGTCATATCTGTAACTCTTCTCCCATCTATGAGTTCACTGTAACATTGTTAGTGACAATCTAGTAAGGGAGGCTACATAATCATTTTTATATAATTATCTATGCTATTTTATATATTACCTTTTTATTTGTTTGTTTTTAAGTTTATGTATCTTGAGAGAGTGAAAGAGAGAGCAAGCATGAGTGGGGGAGGGGCAGAGAGAGAGGGGGAAAGAGAGAGAACCCTAAGCAGGCTCTGCACTGTTAGTGCTCGAAATCACGAACAGGGAGATCATAACCTGAGCCGAAATCAAGAGTCAGACACTTCACCAACTGAGCCACCTAGGGGCTGCTCTATGCTATTTTAAAGGATCTGTAAAATATCTGTACTGTCTATACTACCTTGAACACTTGACATAAGGAAATCAGTAAGTAAAAGACAAAGATTTAGCGAATCTTTTAAGAGTAGAGTTTCCAGGTAGGTAAACTGATCCTCCATAGATATCATGGAGGTTTTTGTTTGTTTGTTTTGGGTTTTTTTGTATCCATAAAATTTAGAGTTTTAGATTAAGCTGATAAAAACTTAGACAACAGGTCTAAGAATCAATGAACAAAACCTGTGATATCCCCATTGATTGTGGCTACTTTTGAGTGGAAGCCTTTATGGTACAGAGACTATAGTGCCCTAAATATTTGGGTATAAGTGATGGATACCAAGTACAAGTACAATATACAAATTTGTGGATAATGGGGAAAATATCTGTTAGGTTACAGCTATGCAGTTGAATACTAGAGGTGTGTGATTTTCCAAGTTACCTGTCAGACATAGAATTTAAAGAATATTTCAAGCTATCCATTATTAATTTCTCAAGAAGCCTTCCTTTCATAAAATAGAAAATCCACTTAATTCTTCATCAGACCCAGTCATAATTTAGTCTAATATGTCTTCCCGTTATCCTTTATACATCTGGCTTTTTCCCTAGGTATTCAAGTATAAATAGTGTACTTGCATGGCTCTTACTGAAGGCTCTCCCGCAGCCCTTTTCTCAAGGCTTCTCTTATGGCAATCACGCCATAAGAGAATAACTCCAATAAAAGATGACATCTGTGCCTCAGATCATTGTGAACCATTTCAGGTAGGCCATGTGTTGTACCTTGACCTAACATCTCATTTCTGTTCCCACTATTGTGGCCAATTAAATGCGGGCCTTGTAAGGAGCCAGTTGACTGGTCGTGTGCCGACTATCACCACAAGAGCTTAAGGGCCACAAATCTCTGTTATTACCAAGCTGTTGCTGCCAGAATCATGCTGATTCCTGACAAAAAGAATAGATTAGGATCAATCAAATCGCCCCCAGGCTTGTCAGTGGGACTTTTAACCACACCTTCTACCTCAAACTTTCCTCTTACCTCCTTCCAAACACCTACGCAGCAGCAAGCTAACAAGGTGTCTGCCAAACCATATGTTCATAATTAGTTAACTTCTTGTCTGTCGCTAGAGGCACCACTGATTCAGCAACAGCCCTCAAGGGTGTTGGGCATCCAATAAGACACCACCAACCAGCAACGGCCCCTCCCCTCAGCGGTAGGAGAAGAGGCATACTTAATTCCAGCTGTGGCATTGTTAAGTGAATTAACTTTATCCTCAATTTAAAAAGCCAGCATGAAATCAAAGGAGACTCCAGAAAAGAAAAATAGAGAAAATGGAAAAAAAAAAAAATGCCTGTAAAGGTTAACTCAACAAGTCTGATGAATGAAACTCAACTGGTTGGCCCCAGTTAGCCAATCACTGCAAAGCAGGTTTCTGGCACCGTTGTTACTTCTGGCATAATTCTTCCTTTTATTTCCCAGTTCTGTGGTTAAGGTCTCTTGTTACACACAGAGGGGATTGATGATATAATTGTTTATGAGCCAGTGGAACACATTTTTAGGTAGTAGTGAGGTTACCGGGCAATGAGAAATTAATGTTAGAAACAGCAGTGTACGATGCTGGCTAAGAAACCTCATCTCAAGGTAAGAAGTGCTACGTCTAAAATTATATTTGCAGTCTACTCTTTGAGGCTATAAATGTCTGCGTGTGTGATTTTCTTTATGAAAAACAGTTGGCAAACAACATTTTTCAAAAAGTTCTAGGGAGATGTGAATTATGAAATATTTTCATTCTGAATTAAGAAAAAATATCTAATACTTGGGAAAAATGTACATTTTCATTAAATTTATTTAAATGAGAATCACTGATGAATTTCTCTACTTTCAACAAAATTATTTATGCAGATACTTCATATAAGTTTGCTTGAAGGATTAAAAATTAAATACTAAAGGCATAATATGATCCTGAATTTTAGTAGCCAAAATTTGGCAATCTCATTTTTTGTTTTGAAGCTTTCAAGAATATGGGGACTAAATCCCTAAACTTGAAAAAAACTTAGGGATGCTTTTTTATAACTTAAATATTAAAAACTTTATTTTAAATTTATATACACTAATGCAGTTATCTAAATTGAAATAAAATATTAGCTAAGTAAAAAGATGTATTCTTAATGTATACACTTAAAATAAAAATTGCTATAAAAACCGAGTGACAAAATGCAACTGGGTAAAAAAACAAACAAACAATATTTGTGTTTTTACAAACAATCTTCATGTGACCAAAATTGTGGATATAAATATACAAGAAGATAGAAAATTTAAATTTTAAAAATAAAATAATTTCTGTCACAGTTAATTATAAATGAAAAACCAATTTATTATTAAGCAATGCTAATCTTAGAATATTGTGATTTTGATGCTGTACTTGATGTTATTAGAAAATCATTTTGTAAAGTAATCTAAGAATTTTAGACAATGCAAAGAACAGGGACAGAACAAACCCAAGATGTAGATACCTACCAAAGATCAGTCACTGTTTTTGCTATCAGCTTGAGATCTAATTTCATTGTCAATCACATAATCTGTGCCATTATATTAAATAACCACTGAGGTTGGTAAGGGACTCAGGGGTCTTGAGTAACAGACATTGTCATGATAATATGTGGCTTTAAAGTAAATTAAGAAACAACTGATGTGGTTTGGGACCAGGGAATTAGAAAGCATAAGCCAAAGGGAAAATGCAGAAACCACAGATTGGTACAAGTTACAGGCAATTTTCTTAATAAACCCCTTTAAGATAATGTCAGACAAGACATGTCAAGCGCTTTCCCTATACTCTATGGAACAAACAAATTAATAATCACAGCCAAATGTTTCCTTTCAAAGACTAGTCACCATCCTAAAAAAAACAAACAAAAAAACACCTTTTTTACAACTTATTTGTCATTAAGCAAGATAACACTTAAAAAAAAAAAAAGTAAGAAGAAAATAATCTGCTAAAAAATGCCCATAGATTAATAAACTCCTTTTTCAGTTTAGTTTCTCCAAAATTTCAATTTTGATGTACACTAAATAAAACAAAACATGATGCAACTAAAAATATTATTTACAATTCCATAGTAGGCTGTCTTTATTTTAGCTTTCAATGTGGTTGACTTATAATGATTTAATTTATAACGATTATTGTACCATGGGACATGAAGATATTCAGGCTAGAAATGGGAAATAATGTTAATGAGATTTTAAGAATTGATATTGAGGAATCTTAAAATCTCACAGCCCTGTTGCATTAAGAAATAATGAACCATGGAAGAACAGAAAATGGTGATTTAATGATGAGTGGGTGTTTTAACAAAAAACTGGCAGTGGTGAGCAGTGCAGATTGGAAGAAAACAAGAGGCTTGTTGAAGATGCTGTGCTCTATATTCGTGACAGGCCTTTGGGCAAGGACAGTGGAAATGGGTTTAGATGGAAAGAGACTGATATGAGATATATTATTAAAGACTAAATCAGATGGCTGCAACTAACGAAAGGAGAAATTCAAGATAATAATGTGAAATTGGCAAACGTGGGTAACAAAAACATGACAGTGGAAAAAAGTAAGGTGAAGACAAGGATAGTGGAAGTCAGTTTTTTGATGGAGGAAATACTGAGTTTAATTTTAGTCAAATTAAACTTGGGGAGTGATATGTACAATGGGAATACGTATCTGACATTCTGGGTTCTGATAAGTGGAAGGGGACCATTTCAGTCTGAGAGTTACTAATATGGTGAGGATTGCTAGACACCTGCAAATAGTGTGACCTTCAAGGGAGTATGGAGTCAATGGTACACAGAGAGGCAAGACTTTACAATGTATTATTTAGTAATTTATAACCATGCTTATTAGGTGAATGAGTAAATAATTCTCCTTTCTTATGCTGTTCTTATTCAGGTTTGGATATGAAGGTTATACTAGCTTGATAAAATGAATTGGGGTATGTTTTCTCTTTTTCTCTTCTCTGTAACTATTTGCAATAAATTAAGATCATCAGTTCTTTGAAAGTTGGATTAAAAATCCATGTATAGGGACACCTTGGTGGCTCAGTGTTCGACTTTGGCTCAGGTCATGATCCCGTGGTTCTTGTGTTCAAGACCCAAGGTTGGCTCTGTGCTGACAGCTCAGGGCCTGGAGCCTGCTTCAGATTCTGTGTGTGTGTCTCTCTCTCTCTGCCTCTCCCCCGCTCATGCTCTGTTTCTCTCTCTCAAAAATAAATAAACATTAAAAAAATTTAAAAGCCCACATATAAAACCATCTGAGTCCAGTGTATATGTTAGAAGAGGATTTTCAACTATGCATTTAGTTTCTTTAAAAGTTATTACAGTATTTAGAGGTTTTTATCTCTCTTGAGTCATTTTAATTCATATTTCTACAAGAGTGATCATTCCTTCCAAGTTTCCAAACATATGTGCATTAATAAATTCATAGTATGTTATAATTTTTTAAGACTCAATTATATCTAAAGTTATAGCTCCCTTATTTCTAATATTTAAATTTCTCTCTTCATAATCAGGGACCTATTATGTCTATTGGATTAGTTTCTTTCAAAAATTACTATTGAATTTGTTGATTAACTTGATATTTTTTCAGTTCTTTCTTGTCATTAATCCTTTCTTTATAATTTTTTCTACTTTTTAAAATTCTACTTTATCTTACCTTTTTTAGATTAAAAAGTTACTTAGTACTTGATTTTTCTTGTTTCCTAGCATTTTCATTTAAGCTTGTGAATCACCTTCTAAATCATTTCACACAAATATTTATGCAAAATTATTTTATTTTATGTAGTTCTTTTTTTTAATGTTTATTTATATTTGAGAGAGAGAGACAGGGAGTGAGCAGGGAAGGGGCAGAGAGAGAGGGAGACAGAATCCAAAGCAGGCTCCAGGCTCTGAGCAGTCAGCACAGAGTCCAACGTGGGGCTCGAACTCACAGACCACAAGATCATGACCTGAGTTGAAGTCAGATGCTTAACCAAGTAAGCCACCCAGGTGCCCCTTATTTTATGTAGTTCTAAACATTTTATGATACTTGTGATTTTTTCTTTAGCTTATTTATTATTTAGACATGTAGACATGGGCTTTACTTGTTTCAGGTGTATTGGCTTCAGTTTACATTCTGATCTCTAATTTTATTGAAGGGCCATTCAATTACTAGAGATTACTCACTAATATCTGAGTTCAGCAAGGCTAAAGAGTGATATTTATCATCTGAATTGTCCAAGACAAAAAAAAATGACAGAAGCTTGGACCATGGTGGTGGGGTGAGAATAGAAATAATTGGAGTATTAGGAAAGTCATTTAGGATTGAAACTTTTTTTTTAATTTATTTTTTTAAATTTACATCCAAGTTAGCATATAGTGCAACAATGATTTCAGGAGTAGATTCCTTGACTGACTGTAGAAAGTGAGGGTGAAGGAAGAGTTAAGTATGACTTCCTTGATAGATTCTGGCTTGAGTGACAGAATGGACGGTGTTACCATTTACTGAGATGGAGAAGGTTGAGAATGATAGCAAAGGTTGCATTCAGTTTTGGACAAATTGTGTCAGTGTTTCCAGTAAGATATCAAGTAGGAGATAGCAAGAATGTAATAAATATGTAGACCTTGAGATCAAAATAATAGTTCAGGCTAAATATATAAATTTTAAGTCATCAAGATAAAGAAAATCATTGAAACTTTGGCAGTGGATCAGTTTGCTGAAAAAAGTTTGTATAAGAAGAAAAGGGACAAGACTGAAAGCTTGAGAAATTCTAGTGGTCTACTAGAAGAGGAGTTGGCAATGGAGACTCTGAAGTCACAGATAGATTGAAGAGGAGAACTTGTGATATCATGGTAGGCAAGAGAAGGAAGTATTTTTAGGAAAAGGAAATCATGAGCAAAGAGATGTAACTAACACTAAAATTAAGATGACTAAATGAAAACTATATTGATACTTAATATACATTATAGAAAATTGAATTGTAAACCTATGATTTTCAAAGTGAATACCCATTAGTATTATGACTAATAATACTAATAAGGATTTTAATAGTTCAGAAAGTCATATGAATTATACATATTTTATTGGCAGGATTAAGTGGCTCTGTCAGATCATTAACTCAAGTAGAAATTCTAATGCGGTAAGTGCATACCATGCTTCAACAAGAGTGAAAATCACTTTCTACAAAGCAACTTTGAAAAATTTGTAGTTTTTGCAGCACAAAATGATTTTAAACAAACAAATGCCTCCTTTAATAAAGGTAGTAAATCTCTCAATTTTGTTTTTGATTTCTAGTTTGCCAAGAACTTTTCATATTATTTCATTTAATTGTCAATGTTGTTGAAGGGAAAAAAAAGAATCTCTCTTTTCTTCTCTTCGTATATCTGCTTTAACCCTATAGAAGGACACTTCTGTCAACAATTCTAACTTTTTTCTTCGGCCCCTTTCTGGTTTCTGCCCATAAAAAAGGGGTTGGTCATTGACTGCACTAAACATGGGTCAGTTCATGTTTTGCTGGTAGGCAAAGTTCCTTTTCTGTAATAAGTAGGCAAGTGCCTTGATTTTTCTTTTACTTCTTGAACTCAGGTGCCAAAATCTTTATGTTTCCTATTGCCATTTGAAAAACATACCTAGTCACATGCTGTTGGGGTCTAACTTCACAGTTCAGTGACTCCTTTCACTCTTTCTCTTCTGTGCTACAAGGTGAAGTAGAGCAGCTGTAAACAATCATGTGATTTGTTGAGTAAATTGAATTTGTTCCACAAATAGCCATTCTAGATTTAAAGAAATCTCACTTAGACATCCAAGCCTAAGTGCATTCTTCCATCATATTTTACCGGAAGAACCCTGTATTGGGGATTATCAAGTGAATACCCAAATTAACACACACACACACACACACACACACACACACACACACACACACACACAGAGTCTTTTTCTCATTGGAGGATTATTTTGGTATGTGCATATACTTACTCCCTTGGCAAGTAAGTTCAGGAGAAGAAATAAATTGCTATTCATGTATTACAAATTTAAAACTGAGGTCCCAAGGTCTTGCAATTTAACTAAGGTCAAGCAGTTAATAAAACCAGAACTAAGATTTATTTTTTTTTTTTAATTTTTTTTTCAACATTTATTTATTTTTGGGACAGAGAGAGACAGAGCATGAACGGGGGAGGGGCAGAGAGAGAGGGAGACACAGAATCGGAAACAGGCTCCAGGCTCTGAGCCATCAGCCCAGAGCCCGACGCGGGGCTCGAACTCACGGACCGTGAGATCGTGACCTGGCTGAAGTCGGACGCTTAACCAACTGCGCCACCCAGGCGCCCCAGAACTAAGATTTAAATCCACATCTTTTCAGTTAGCTTTTAGTCTTATTATACCTAATTTATATTTTTTTGCACAGACATTATGTAATTAGTTGAATTTGATTAATCAAAATATACATAGCATTGTTTGTATTCTTCTGTAAGATATTTGTCATGTGTATTCATCAATAACTCAAATATATCATTTATTTTACTAACACCCAGTAATATATGGACTTTGTGGGTTTCATCTAAAAAAGTGCTCCAAGCTAGATGAACAACCTTCTGAAAATGGGAGCCAGAGTAAGAGAGAGGGGAGAGCAAACATTAAATGTTGATATAATTTCCATACCTGAATAGGAAATGAAATATTATCTAATAACTCACTGTTTTGTCATCTTTACACAAGCATTAGCAAAACGTGGGGCTCTGGCTGAAGTTCCCACGTCAAAACTTTTACAGATCAGAAAAAACAGAGAAAGAGAACAAATGCAGAGTCACACTTAATAAATGCAACAAAACTATAACTATCTCAACCTTGAAATATTATAGTCAGAAATGGCAGCTGATAGTCTCATGTGAATGATAATGAGTTCACAGTAAAAAATCCATGCACCTTCTGCAGAGTAAAAACATTCTGGGAGATTAAAAAAATGGGATATCTGATTCTAGAGAATATAAAGCTGATAAAACAGAAAAAAAATCACGAATATTTAAAACCTGGATATAAATATTCTTAGAATTATAAAGGAGGAGGTTGGAAAATAAGAAGCAAGAATCAGAGATACTGGTTGTCAAAAATATAATAGCTAAGGTAAAAAATGAAAGAATTAGGTAAGAGAATTATACAACCTAATAGAGATATGATGTTAGAGACCTGTCAATACTTTCATAGTAAGAATACAACAAATAAATGAAAATAATGTAAAGAAAGCAATAAATTAAAAGAATAACTGAGAATTCCTCATATTGAAGCCATAAAATCTTAGACTGAAATGCTTGGTAGAGTTTCAAGCCTTAAAGAGAAGAAAATCTCAACACCTTAAAGATACACTGATATATAAGAATATCAAAGATAAAATCTAACAGAATCCAAGAGAATAAGGAATTACTCTAAAAAAGCAGCAAATAACCAGATTACTGTTAGCTCTTCTTGATCTACAGATATGTTAGACTGTTTCTTATTAAAAAATAATACAAATGCAATTAAGTTCTCCTCTTAACCTATATTTACCATAGAAGGATGGATAGATCTTTTCTTGTTGTTTACAAACTCCCCTAATATGCTTTCTTTGGAAGTTAAAATTGAGCTCATAATATTTTAGTTTCAAATGAATCTTTATCAAATAGACTTTGTTTTTTTTATAGCATGTTCTTCAAAAAGTACACAGGGACAGGACATCATAACCTTCCTTTTACAATTTCATCAAAAAAAAGTATCTTAGTTGTGAATAATGGTTTTCAGAATCCTACTCTTATGATTGTACTTCTCTTCCATTGACTTC
The DNA here is from genome assembly GCF_028749965.1 of Puma concolor. Lineage (NCBI taxonomy): Eukaryota > Metazoa > Chordata > Mammalia > Carnivora > Felidae > Puma > Puma concolor. Next base: position 82,304,878 of record NC_141675.1, on the reverse strand, counting down.
TAAAAGTGCTTCCTCATATGTTCATAAATTTAAAGATGAAGGATAGACAATTCTAGACCTGGTTGGTATTTAAATAAAATTAAATAGTCTCATGCTAGCAAGTCATATTAATACAAAATGTTATATTTGCTGCAACAGTTTTTTTACATTTACATTAAAACAAAAAGTGGAATCACATTTCTCAATCAGCACGTGGACTGTCATTGAAAGACACAGAGCCCTTGCTTAAATCTGGTTGTATTACAAAAGTCTTCAGTAAGCCCCCTCTAGTGTCTGAAGGATGCAACAGCTTATTGTCAGAGGATTTGAGAGACCCAAAGACGTGAGAATTGTAGATCGTGGCCTCTAACTTGTCTCCAAGGGACCATGGAGATCATCAACCCCAGTACTCATTCTGTTTACAAATAGGAAAACTAAATGTCCAGGGAGAAAGTGCCTTGTCCAAGGTCACACTGAAAGTCAACAGTATTTATGAAGTAGTAGAACTCATGTCTCATGGCTCCCAGTTCACAGAAAATCTATTCTAGCCCGAGGACTTGAATTCAGGCCCAGCAGGCCCACAGTAGAAGAAAAGTAAGGAATTTTGAGGATGTGAGTTGTTTTGTTTTGTTTTGTTTTGTTTTGTTTTTTTAATGGAAAGGGAACAGAAATAAGGGAAGGGTCATTGGGGTAAAGGAGAAAAAGAGAAAGTTAGCAAAAAGGGTGAGGGAACTGTAATTACTTTATTTAAAGAATTCAGGGATGGGGGGAAGGATAACAGGTTAAGATTTAACACACTTCAGAGTTTATTGATAGGTGATTGGAAATATTCTTAAAAGTGAGCATATGCAAAAATATGGATTTTATTTGTGGTTCTGAAAATAAGATCACTGATGAAATTTAGCTACCAATTTCCCACTTACTAAAAGTTGTCACCTGGGGACACCTGAGTGGCTCAGTCAGTTAAGTGCCTTACTCTTGGTTTGGGCTCAGGTCATGATCTCATGGCTTGTGAGTTCAAGCCCTGCATCTGGCACCCTGCTGATAGTACAGAGTCTGCTTGGGGTTCTCTCTTTCCCTCTCTGCTCCTCCACGGCTTTCTCTCTCTCTCTCTCTCTCTCTCTCTCTCTCTCCCTCCCTCCCTCCCTCCCTCCCTCTCTCTCTCTCTCTCTCTCTCTCTTTCAAAATAAAAATAAACATTTTTTAAAAAAAGTTGTCACCTAGTTGTCTCTTTTTCTTGTCACCTGTCTTAAAAGAGTTTATTGATAATGCAGAACATGAAAATGTCACAAGAAGGCAAGAAACCTTGATTTTCCACCCACTCCAATTCATGATAATGGACTGTCAGTGATGGTGCAAGCTAAACTAAAAACAGTCCTCTATCCTTGAAACAATGTGCAACTTTTGGTCTCCCCATTCTTCCCTCAAAATGTATAATGGGCAAGGCTTCTTTGGAAAATACTTCCAGAATTATCGCTAAAAATGTCAGTTCAAAACAGCCTAGATACTTTATCTTTGAGTGCGTGACTTTAGTATGCATACTATTGCTAGGGTTAGTCTGTGAAAAATATTCAACTGTTTCTTTTTAATGAGCATTAATGTGATAGTGTTCTGTTAAGGGTAGAGATGTGCACCAGGGAGCTCATTGTCTCCTGGGGGAAAACACAGAAGTACAGAAGAGAAGATTGGGGACATATCGTGTCTAGTACCTTTTAATTCCCAGCCTTTTCTATGTCTTAGAAATTATGAAATGTTATGCTGGAGCATTCTGGACAAATGTTCCCAAAGTAATATTGCCTGGCGATAAGGATACCTAACACATGAGTTCCTCTTCACCTATTATACCAGTGTAGAAGGTGAGTGAACAAAGAAGATACAGTTTGAATAGGGACCTAACAGTTAAAAATGCTTTGCAGAAGAAGCTGCCACATGGAATAGACAGTATCGGCATTGAATTAAGAAAGTACCAGGTATGCCTGGGGGATAGCGTGTAAGTGGATGAGAATTCCTCAGTCTCTATGATCTATTCCATGGGATGTAATTACAAAACTCCTTAAGTCTTACTTGTTTACTCATTAATTGAGCTTGTCTGTGCCAGGCAAGAATGGTAGACTTGGAGATAAATGAACTCTATTGAATCTATTTACACCACTCTTAACATGTGGGTCAAACTGCTGGGAAGTCCCTTTTGAAAATAAAAGGACTTCATAGGAATTTCATTCTCTCCCTCATCTTCAATTTTCATCATCATTATCATAAATAAATTTGAATGTCAAGTAAGTCAAATATTGAGAACCAAACTTGTGCCATGTACTGGTCTGAGTACTTTTACATGCATTGTTTCATTTTACATTTATAACAACTCACATCAGTGGACAGTCCCATTGGCCCACCAGTATAAGACAGTCAAAGCATCACAGAATTCCCAGCAAAGCTGGACCATCATATCTTTCAGCAAGTTGCTATATTTAAGATAGTATATATTGTAGGATTCCTATATTTTTAAAGTGTGAAACATTTAAGTGAATCTCATAGATAGAGCTATATCTATGAAAAATTTATAAATCTAATGGAAATACCATTAAAACTAAAATGGTATAAACATTTTCCAACCAGTGAATGATTCTACCCTGCTTCAAGAGAGGATACCTACTTGCACAGGACAAGGAAAGTATGATGGTAGAAGATGAGTTACACAGGAGATCTAAGGTCAAATTGTAATTTGACCCCTATGGCAAATAATATTTCCTTCAAGATTCCGTTTTCCCACTTTTTAAAACACATCAGCTCTTCTCTAAATCACATTATAAAAGCTCTAATTACATCAAATATAGTTTATTGTTTTCACCCCCTGCCACAACTTCCCTTTCTTCCCCACATTTACCATCCTACCCAGGAGCACTCATTTAGTTATGAGAGGGACCCAAGTGCAGAAAATTACTCTACAAACGAGTACTCTGACGGGATGGCTAAAGTAAGTCCTATAGCTGTATTCAGGAGGAAGAGATCAAAATACATTTAAGTTGCTTTGGGACATCTTTCATACCTTCACTTTTTCCCATTACCTGACAATAATCCACATCTTTCCAGTATTTTGCTCACTTATTCTTACCATGCTTGATCACCTTCCATAAGGCATCTATTTTCTTGACTGTTCTCCCCAGTTCTTTCAGTCGTCTTGAGAAATTTTTCCTTTGTGGTCTAACATTTCTACTACTCCTTTACCCAAATCTCCAAATCTGTCACTGTACTGAAGTTCCTATAAAACTTTTCAACAAACCCTGAAATACAGATCAATCCAAACATCCTTTTTATCTGTCTCTATCCCTATGTTGCTGATCACATAATTTAGTTACTACACATCCGTCATCTTTCTCTTTATCTGAACCCTTAGAGCTGAGTATTAGTTCTGTTTCTCTCACTTCTGTGGGAATTTTTAAACTTCATAGCTTTCCACAAGCCTGTATCTCTGTCTCTCAATGAATTTATTGTCTTCTTTGTAGAGAACATAGAGATTATCAAGTAGATACTTTCTCAATCTTCTATCAAAGATTGTGTCACATCAATCTTCCACACCTTTTTTTTTTAATCACTAATTAGTTCCTTTTCTTATTGAGGTTCTAAACCCTATCCTTTTTCTAGATCTTGAATCCTATATGTTTCCTGTATCAAAAGATATTTATCTTATTAAATTTTTGCATTTGGACACACTATGTTCATGTTTATAACAATGTTATTAAGATAATAATTTTTCTAAAAATAATAAATAGGTTCAATATTATCCCAACCAAAACCCAGCAGTCTTTGTTAGAAATTGACAAGCTGACATTGAAATGCAAATAGCCAAGAATAGCCCAGATATCTTTTGAGAAGAACAAAAAATAAGATTTCAAGACTTAGTATAGAATTATAGTGATTAAGACAGTGCATTACTAGAGCAAAAAACAAACAAAAACCAAGATGAATTGAACAGAGTAGGAAATACAAGTTAAACTCAAATCTATGATCACTTGATTTATGATTTGTGAAAATGGTAACACAGAAGTGCAGTGGAGAAAAAGAACAACTGTGTTAATAAATATACTGAATCAAGTGGATATCATTTTGGAGAAAGATGAATCTTGACCTCTACCTAACACAATAAAACATTATATCAGATAGACTTCAGACATAAATGTGCAAGGTAAGACAAAAAAAAAAAAAAACTTTCAGAAAAAAAGATAAGGGTGGCCAAATGTTTGGGGTTAGCCAAAGGTTTAAAAAATAGGACACAAAAAATTAGCATAAAGGAAATATTGATCAATTAAACAATTTTAAAATTCAGAATTTCAGGACATCAAAAGATATCAATTTGAGTGCAAAGGTAACACACAGAGTAGGTGAAGACTTTGTTTTGTTTATAATGAAGCAAATACTCAACTAATCTTTGATGGGATTAATGTATGACAGATGGATTTTTGGGTTCTCATTAAATATTTGATTACTTTGGAAACAGTGCACTAAGTGCCTACTAAATTCCAGGAATGGTGTGCTGGAAACTTTACATACATTATCTCATTTATTCCTCATCACAACCATGCAAACTATGTGGTGATATATTTATAAAGAAAACAAGACTCGGAAGGATTTAGTTATTTGCTTGCAATCTCACTTGTAGTACGAGATGAAGCTATGTTTTAAGCCACAGTCTGAATTCAAAGTCCAAATTCTCTATAATGTGTCTTGGTTGATTTAATTTGATCTAGATGTGTGCATATTTTGTATGACCTATTCCACAGATATAGTATATCTTAAATTTTGAATAGAAAGTGATTTGGGTATCATTTTTATGCCATAAACCTCAGTGGATTCTTGAATTTGAATAATCTCATAGCTAAGTGGGTTTGAGACAATGCTGAAGTGAAAGCACAAGAGGAAAGGAAAACTTCAGTGAAAGAAAAGAAAAGGGGATCCAGAAGAACCTTGATGTAAAAAGACATAGAAAAAAACAGGAAGACATTATATAGCTTAGAAACAGAAAAGTAGTATTTTTGTATAGTGGAAAGACTGTACTAGACTAGAAATATGGAGACATGTAAACAAGAAAGCTGTGCTAAGGTCTCAAGTGTGAACCTGGCAAAGTCCTTTAATCTCTGTGCTACTTCCTTTGTTTACTAAATGAGAGAAATGGACCAAAGGTTTCTAAATGTTCTATGCATCTTTCGTATTAAATGAATTTCTGCTTGTCTACCAAATGCTACATGGAGGGCAAAGGTCATACAGAGCCATTGCAAAATGGCCCAAATTTGTCTACAAATGATGCTTTTCTCTCCCATTTATTTTTCAAAATGATTAGTCATATTTAAGTCAATGCTTTAAAGAATTGAATTTATTTAAATCACAATGCTTTTTTTTTTGTCGCCATGACCTTCTACCAGGCATATGTTTTATATTAAATTGTAGTGAGTTCAGTACCAGGAGGACAATGGTGCTGATTTAGTACCCCCATGTGACTATGTTGGCCATTTTAATATATATGTCTTTCATATGTACACCTTATATATAAGTTTCTTTTATGTAAATAAATACCATTGTGCACCTCTCTGGGCCACATACATACACACACACATGCATACATAAAACAGTGTGAATCAGCCAAAATCCCATAGAGGGCAGTATGGTTTTAGCTGACACAGTATTAATCCTATTTAATTGTAAAGAATGTAATAACTCTTTCTTTAAAGAAATAAAAGGGTGAGAGGTGGAGGACTTCTAATTATCAAGTTGCATATATTCATTGTAAAATCTTTGGAATATACCAAAATAAATATAATTTTTAAATAACCAGTAATTGATGTTTTATATATATATATAGGATTTCAGCAATCCTAACAGGTGAGCAAAGAAAGGTATTTATGCTTCATGGGTGAAAAAAATGGTTAACTTTACAGAGCAAGTAGATTAAAAAAATGTAAAAATAAAGACTAATTCTTCTGATTTCTTGGATCTTGGAAGATCATTTATCAATATGAAAATCAAATAAACATCCCACAAAACATCGCAAAAATAGCAAATCACATACATAAATGCATAAAAAATGAAACAGACAAAATGTGTTAACAATTATTATTTAAATTTGAAATGCACTACAGTCTCCCATAAAAATACTTGTTTTTAAACTGGATTTTTTAAAAATCCAGCTTTATGCTATTTATAAGAATCAGCATGAAAAGTAATGAAAATCTTAAAGCAAGTGCAGCTGAGACAGAGAGAAGGAATAACAATGTCCGAAAATGGACTTTAGGCACCACTTGGGTGGCTGAGTCTGTTAAGCGTCCAACTCTTGGTTTTGGCTCAGGTCATGATCTCACGGTTCATGAGTTCGAGCCCCACATCAGGCTCTGCACTGACACTGTGGAGCCCTCTTGGGATTCTCTCTCTCTGCCCCTCTCATGTCTCTCTCTCTCAAAATAATTAAATAAACTAAAAAAAAAAAAAAAAAAGGAAGTAGACTTTATGGTGAAAACCCTAACGAAGATATAAAGTGGACTGACATGTATTATTGACAAAAGACACATTTTGCGAGGAAGATATGCAGTCATTGACCTTTGTAGGACACACAGTACAATAGCTAAATATATGAAGAAGTATATATTAGAATATGAGCAACTTGAAAATACAGTAAAAACCTTGAATATGTTTCTTTTGAAATTTGGGTAAATCTAAGTTCTTTTGGAACATTCACCCATTTAACCATCATCAAAATAAACTTGCAAAGTGGACACAATCAGAAACTCTATTTGCATTTGAGAAAAAAGACAAAAGATAAATCAAACTTTTATTTTTGTGAAGTCCAATAAAAAATGATAAATCCTTCATAAGCCTGATTAAGGACAAAAGAAAGGGAGTAAAATACACAAAGTGAGAGATAAGACTTAACTGCAGAGGATGTTAAAAGAATAATAAAATGTTATGATAGGTAATTCTATGGCAACATAATTGAGAACTTAAAGAAATGAATGACCCTCTGGCAAAGTGTGTAATTACCACAATTGAATAAAAAAAAATAAGTGGACATTTTTAAATGATTATTATTATTTTTTATTTTTTTTAATGTTTATTCATCTTTGAGAGACAGAGAGAGACAGAGCATGAGTGGGGAAGGGGTAGAGAGAGGGGGAGGCGCAGAATCTGACGCAGGCTCCAGGCTCTGAGCTGTGAGGACAGAGCCTGATGCGGGGCTTGAACTCATGAACTGCGAGATCATGACCTGAGCCAAAGTTGGACGCTCAACCAACTGAGCCATCCAGGCGCCTCTTTAAATGATTATTAATAACTGAAAAAAATGGAAGGAGTGGATAGGTTTACAAGTGATTTCTATCAAACATTTAAATCACAGGTATTTCATATATATATATTAAAGAAACACAGAAAACATCACAAAATCTATAGAGATATTGAAAATGTATTTGATAAAATTAAATGGTTATTCTAATAATAATAACAAATAAAATCGGAATGAAAAGAAACTACTAGGTTTAACACTTGACTATGCAAGTAAAATAGTAAATATCATTATAAATAGCAAAGCTTTATATCATTTTATGTAAGGTCATAGGCTGGACAGGGAGGCCTGCTTTTGACATGACTGGAGGTATACTGAAAGCAATAGGGTAAGGAAACAAATTAGTATTAATATCGAAAAAGAGAGAGTTACACTTCTCTCTTATATGATTGTATTCATCCCAGGAGATTGTAGAAAAATGTATCAAGATTAATATGAGAGTTTGTAAACACTCTGGATACAAGACATACATTAAAAAAAAGTGGTTTTCTCTTTAGCTCTGAAGCATGAGAAAAAAAAACACGCGTAGTTATAATGGCACAAATGCACACACAATTGAAAATACTTCACAATCAGTAGAGTATAGAATATATGTATTTGAAATATATATGTATATAAAAACATATATGACATATAGTCCATATATATATACAAATTGTGAAGTACATAAATTATTCTGAACAAATGAAAGAAGGTGTATACCGCTAATTGAAATGTAAAGTGTTATAGCCAATTCAAAAGAAGCCATCTAGCAACATCTATTAAGATTATAAACCCTTTGACCCAGCCAATACTCCCCTTGCAATCTATCCCTAAGAAATAAATCACTACTACATAAGGATATGCATATGGAAAAAGTTTGTTATGTAATTTTATGGGTAAAATATGGAAGTAATCTGAATATCCATTGAGAGAAATTATTGAATATATCAAGTAAAATTATACAGCCAGTATAATATTTTAGCTATTATATTATTTTATAGCCAAGAAAATAAATTAAAATTTTTTCTAGGTTATTCTATTTCTACAAGGTGTTAGTGAGTGAGAAAAGAAATATTATGTGGAAAAATCTATATAATATCTTTCTTTTCTTTTGTTAAATGATGTTAACATGTAAATTATGTTAAAAACAGCCATACATAATATGTGTGCATGTATTATGTATAGATGTCTGTATACATTTAATTATGTGGGCATGGGTTAATTACTTAAGTGGAGGGGGTGTTGGTGGGGGACACTGTTTAGGACAGGGAGAGACAAGTGATCACTATAGCTGCATAACAAATAACCTTAACACATAGTGGCTTAAAGCATTGATTCTCAACTGGAGGTGATTTTGCTCCCCCATCTGACACTTTTTTATTGTCATGACTTACAAGGAGATTGCTACAGGCAAGAGGCCAGGGATGCTGATGAACATCCTACAATGCACAGAACAGCCCTCCACAACAAAGAATTGTTCTGTCCAAAATATCAGTAGGACAAGCTGAGAAATCCTCGCTTAAAGAAATGACAATATTTATTTTGCTCAGGAATCTGCAATTTGGGTGGGGCAGAGCTCAGGAGAATGGCCTACTTCTGCTCTACCTAGGGTCAGGTTAGAAGACTGGCTGGGATCATGTGAAGGCTCTCTCACTCTGTGGTTTGGTTTTGATACTGACCATAGGTTGGGACCTGAGGCTGTCAATTGGAATGCCTGTCTCCTGTATCCTGGTCTTTCTCATAGCAGTGTGGCTGAGTTCCAAGGTTGAGTATTGAGAGGAAGAGAGAGAGGAAGAGAGAGATGGAGAAAGAAGTCATATCATCTTGTGATATTTATTTTGTTGAGGCAATCCCAAAGTCCCATGAAATTTCAAGATGGAGGGAAACATACTTCTTGAAGGGAGAGGCAAGTTTCTAAAAACACATGTGGGAATGGAAATATTGCTGTGTCCATGTTTGGAAAATATAATCTGTCACACAAGCAACAAAGAAAGAGCTATTTTTAAAATTACTTCGTAAAATTCTCTATAAATGTGTGTGTGGACATTTTAGAATTCCTGCTAAGGTTAACGATTTTACACGTCAGTAACCATTTGTTATTTTCTTCCATTAATATTCATATCTTCTGCATACTTTTTCTATTGTAATTTTAGAGTTTCCTTGTTTATTTTCACATACACTTTTATTGTGAATTTTCTTCCATCTCTTCCAGAAAATATTTAAACTTCTTAAAGGGATAGAAAAATATAAGAAGTTAGAATAGGAAAAAATAGGAGAGACAGAAGAGATTAAAGAAACGCACAGGCATCAAACGAGACCAGAATGAGGATAAAATTTAGTGCCATAAAAACTTTTACCTTCCTATAGACTCTATACTTACACAGCCAATGGAAGGAGAAAAACCTGGACCAAATTCTCAATGTACATATTTATTTTGATATAAAGAACAGAATTGCCCAGGGGGTGGTTAGGGGACCATGAGAAAAGAATACAATATTTAATGAAATACAATAATTTCAATGAAATTACAAGCTTCACAAGTGCTCTTAATATAGAATAAGAAACCAAACCTTTGCAATATCACATGCCTTTCTCTTTGTTCATGATATTATTTATAGAATACTACTCAGCCATAAAAAGGAGGAAATCTTGCCATGAATGGACCTTGAGGGCACTATGCTAAGTGAAATAAGTCAGAAAGAGAAAGTGAAATACTGTATGATTTCACTTATATGAGAAATCTAAAAAGAAACAAAAAAACCCAAACTCATAGGTACAGGGAACAGATCGGTAGTTGCCAGAGGTGGGGGTTGAAGGGTTTGAGGGACGTGGACAAATGTTTAAAGATGATCAAAAGGTACAAACTTATGCTTAAGATAAGTTTATGTTTACTTATGTTATAAGATAAGTAAGTCATGGAGATATAATGTTTATCATGGTGACTATAGTTAATAATACTGTATTGTATGTTCAAAAGTTGATAAGAGAGTAGATCTAAAAAAGGGAAAAAATGTATTTATGCTTAGAAAGTCCTCCTTCAGCCAGAGTTCAGATAAATATGAAGAATACTGGAGCACCTGGGTGGCTCAGTAAGTTAAGCATCTGACTTTGGCTCTCAGGTCATGATCTCATGGCTCATGAGTTTAAGCCCTCCCATCAGGCTCTGCAGTGACAGTGAGCTTGCTTGGGATTCTCTCTCTCTCTCTCTCTCTCTCTCCCCCTCTCTCTCAGCCCCTCCCCCACTTGTGCTTTCTCTCTCTCTCAAAATAAATAAATAAACTTAAAAATTAGAATATAGTGCTTTTTTTATTACACATATCTTAGCCTGAATAATGAAGCTTAAATGAGTGGCACAATATGGCTAATATAACTGCAATTTAATTTTAAGATGTTATGTAAGTTTTTCTCATGTTATTTAGAATATTCATTAGAATAAATTTTTGACAGTTAAAAATTATTAACAAATAAAAACACAATAGCCCAATACTTTGTATTTAAAATATGATTACCTAGGGGCTCATGGGTGGCTCAGTCAGTTAAGCCTCTGACTTAGGCTCAGGTCATGATCTCACGGGTTTTGATTGAGCCCTGTATCGGGCTCTGTGCTGACAGCTCAGAGCCTGGAGCCTACTTCAGGTTCTGTGTCTTCCTCTCTCTCTCTGCCCCTTCCCTGCTTGCACTTCCTATCTTTCTAAAAATAAATAAATATTAAAAAAAATAAAATGTGATTGCCTAATAAGCACTGCAGAATTATTACAATCGCTGATCATTCATAAAATAATAACATTGATTAATAGCAAGATTGGGTGGGTGTTTGGAGATCCAGGTTCTGGTTCTAGCTTTGCATTTCACCATAGGTATACTACTTTGGGCAACTGGTAAAACTCTTGGGTGTGTCTTAGGTGATGGGAGATCAGACAAGGAGATGTCTAAAGCTCCTTTCTTTCCTAAAAATTATGAAATCTACATATCTCAAACCTTGGGAATAACACAGGAAAAATGAAAAAGGATATTTCTGTTTTTATTTATTTATTTATTTATTTTTTATTTATTTATTTTTTCAACGTTTATTTATTTTTGGGACAGAGAGAGACAGAGCATGAACGGGGGAGGGGCAGAGAGAGAGGGAGACACAGAATCAGAAACAGGCTCCAGGCTCTGAGCCATCAGCCCAGAGCCCGACGCGGGGCTCAAACTCACCGACCGCGAGATCGTGACCTGGCTGAAGTCGAACGCTTAACCGACTGCGCCACCCAGGCGCCCCATATTTCTGTTTTTAAATGAGAGCTAGTTCTGCACAAGAGTATGGGGGCCTGTGTTGTCTAAGGTATAACCGGTTGGAGGAGGCACCTCAATTTTGCAGACTCTCAAATTTGCAGTCAAATGCTCTTCCCCCGTGTAGACTCTCAAATTTGGAAGGCCATTCTTTCATCCAGTATTTGGAGATTTGGAAACAGTTCTGACACTGCACTCCTCTCGTTAAAACCCCTCAATAATTTCCCACTGCTGTTAGGATAGAGCACGATGCCTACATGACCCAGTCTCAACCTCCCTCTCCAGTCCCCTTCCCCAGCATTTCTGTTTCTGGTATGTGTTTCAGGACTTTGCAGGTGCTGTTTAGGCTTCCTGGTTGCATATTTGCCTCTCCTCCACCTGTTCAACTCCTACTCTTCCCTCAAGTCTTTACTAAAATATCATTTCTTCAGGAAAATGTACCTAGACACCTCAGTCTACTGCCAGCTTTTCTCCCTCAGGACAAATGGGTTAGGAACACAGTCCAACACTCCCATGGCACTTTATAATTCCTCCTTTATCATACTTATCACAGTTTCAGTTTATGTAAATATGCGTGCAATATTTCCTCCTAGGGTATAAACATCATTAAGACAGAGACTATGTTCTGTTTAGTACTTTCTCCCCAGTACTTCTATCATATAGCATAAAATGGAAGAGGAGCTCACTTTCTTGAGTGAACCTTTTCTTGCATTCACTAAATAAGCTCCCTGCTTTCTGACCTTTGAAGGAATAATCCCTCCAGGGATGGAGAACCCACCACTGCCTAAAACAAAACAAAACAAAACAAAACAAAACAAAACAAAACAAAACAAAACAAATGAACAAACAAAAACCTGTTTCTTTTTAGAAAACTCTATTAGAAGGAGTTTTAAGTGTGGAACATAAGGCTGTATCCCTATAAATTCTCCTTCGTGTTTCTGTTTTGACCCCTGTGTTTACATATAAAAAGTGCTTCTTGAGAGTCACCAAACATGTAGGACTTTCTCTGTTCCTTACATCCGTTTTCAGCTGGAAGGTAGTCGTCTTTCCAATGCAAAAGAAATAGTGTGAGCTGATGCCTCCAGGGAAATGGCTAATTAAAGAAGAGCAAAAGATGAGACAAAACATTGTTCAGCAAAGAGCAAAAGCAAAACACTTGGCTTATAGTTTATTAGCCTCGATAAAACAAAAGATTCAGTGAACCAGCGTTCACATTCTCCTTCTCTTCTGACTGGCTACATTTTGGCCATTTTCTCCTTAAATTCTTTTTATTTATTTATCTTGCAAGATTTGTCATCTACTTTAATTGTCCATTTAAAAAAATTTTCTGGAAATCCTAGTCTTCTTACAATTCAAAGTTCCCACAGGCATCAATGTAGGAGGAAGCTCAATTTGGTGACCATAAACTGTCACTCACTTGAACCCTAATAAGTTATGAGTTAGTGTAACATGATGCATGAATGTTCTGCACTAGAAATTTTCTCTCTCTCTCTCTCTCTTTTTCCCCCTAAGGGCTTAAGCCCTTAAGGCCTGGGCTGAAATCAGTATATCCATCCTCCCACTAAGTTTTCTCCTCACACTTACCAGGACTAGTTCTAAGGACCTAAGTGACCCTGAGAATGGAGAAAAAAGATGCTCTAGGAATGAGGATTAACAGTGATCCTGCTTTACTGCCAACATTTGCACTCCCTGCTGCCCCTTCCTGTCTTCCAAATCACTCCTCATCCTCATGAAATTCCTACTAAATCTCAGCAAAACTGTCCCTATATAAGAAAGGGCAAGGGATTCTTTGTCCCTTTAAAGATATGTGTGGAAAATCAATTACAAAGATAGACTTCTAATCTCAAAATCGTGTTGGATTTTGAATTCTTATTATTGGAAATAATTTGAAGGAGCACATCCTCTTGCTATCGCCGGCCTGTGAATGAAATGGGAAACATCAGAGATTACTGGTAATCCAGCCTCCTTGTGAGTTTTGCTAGTGAACGAGGGCTCACTGCTCACAGAGTATCAAGTTCTATCTTTAGAGAGTACTCAGTGTTCAAAATCCCTTTCTTTTTCAAACTAGTAACTGCCAACTTGTTGATTCTACCTATTGGCACTAGTCCTATTTAATCTCTTTACTACTTTTGTTTTCCTTTGAAGATTATGATCAGAACTATTTAAATTTTCTCCTCTATATGTTAAAAAAAAGGACCCAATTCTTCTTGTATTTTATTGTATTTTAATCTTGGTGTCAAAGCCCCACTACATCTTTGTAGTTTCTGGTGCTTTGGAACAATGCAGTATTTAAATGAAGTGGCCATTTTGGGGGCGCCTGGGTGGTTCAGTCGGTTAAGCCTCAGACTTTGGCTCAGGTCAGGATCTCCTGGTTGTGAGTTCATGATCTCGAGGTTTGTGAGTTCAAGCCCTGCATTAGGCTCTGTGCTGACAGCGCAGAGCCTGGAACCTGCTTTGGATTCTGTGTCTCCCTCTCTCTCTGCCCCTCCCCCCGCTCATGCTCTGTCTCTTTCTGTCTCAAAAATAAATACTAAAAATAAATAAATAAATAAATAAATAAATAAATAAATAATAAATAAAGCGGCTATTTTGTGGTAATTTTTCTCCTTTCTGTAGAATTGTACAATTTTTAAAACGGCTTTGAGTTTGTAGGGAGGAAATAAAGTATTTTTCTACATACAACTTCACCTCTCACTGCACATATGGGTAAAGGTAGAAACATGGAATATTTGTTTTAATTAATATACGTGCAGACATTATCTATCACTATTCTTCAGGTTACTTTAGTTTTAAATGTGATATTATTCCACAAAAATACATCACTAATGATCATCTGTATGATTTCACATACATTTGGATAACTTTTTTCTGATTATGAAAGCAAAACATATTTCTTATAAAATTATAGAAATATGTAGGAAGGTAAAAATAGAATCATCATTACACTTTCCTTAACAAAACAAGTATCATTAACATGTTAGTATATTCTCATTTTTTCATTCATATAAATGCACTGTATGCATTCTAATATAGTTCATATAATATTGTTTGCCCATGTCTAACTTTTTCCAAAAACATTTCCTATAGGTACACACCCCATGCTATGGACATACTATAATTTTTGTTTTAATGTTTTTATTCATTTTTGAGAGAGTGAGAGACAGAGCATGAGTGGGGTAGGGACAGAGACGGGGAGACACAGAATCTGAAGCAGGCTCTAGGCTCTGAGCTGTCAGCACAGAGCCTGACTCAGGGCTCGAACTCACGAACCACGAGATCATGACCTGAGCCCAAGTCTGACACTTAACTGATTGAGCCCTCAAATGCCCTGAACATACTATAATTTAATGAAAGAGTTTCTTGTTATTGTACATTTAGAAAGTTTTTACAAATGTTATACTGATATAATGAACAAAGTTGTACATGATTTTTGTTCAAATTTATTACTTTTATAATTTTTTTGTGCTTGCTGATAAAGAAATAAGGACATTTTAAAGTTCTCAAAATATATTTGCATATGGCTGAATTTCATATATATTTTTCTCCTAACTACTTATATTTTATTATAAAGGATACAATTATTTCTTCATATATTTCTTCACATACAAGAATACTCCTTTCTATCCCTTCTATGTTAAGAAACAAATAAGCAACAGACAGAAAAGATAGGTACATGGAAATAAAAGTTACCTTTATGACTTAAAAAAAAAAAAAGTTTGAGGGGTGGCTCACTTGGTTAAGCATCTGACTTCGGCTTAGGTCATGATGTCACAGTTCATGAGTTCGAGCCCCGTGTCGGGCTCTGTGCTGACAGCTCAGAGCCTGGAGCCTGCTTTGGATTCTCTGTCTCCCTGTCTCTCTGCCCTCTCCTGTTCATGCTCTGTTTCTCTCTGTCTCTCAAAAATAAATAAACGTTAAAAAATTAAAAAAAAAAAAGAAGTTTGCTTCTCAAACACGACTTACATTTGTAGTTCTTTTTTTTTTAATTTTTTTTTTAACGTTTATTTATTTTTGAGACAGAGAGCAGAGTATGAACGGGGGAGGGTCAGAGAGAGAGGGAGACACAGAATCTGAAACAGGCTCCAGGCTCTGAGCCATCAGCACTGAGCCTGATGCGGGGCTTGAACTCACGAACTGCGAGATCATGACCTGAGCCGAAGTCGGACACTTAACCGACTGAGCCACCCAGGCGCCCCTACATTTGTAGTTCTAATAGCTTTCCTAATAAGCATTTCTGAATAATATAGACTTAATTGCCCTATCAGGTGACAATGGCCAGCCACACACAGGTGACACTGTCTAACTAGAACAGAGCCTTCCCTGAAAGGTTTCTTCAAGGGAATCAGAGAAAGTATGTGTGATACAGATGCTGACATTAATGTGGGAAACACATTTCCTTTTCTTTTTCCAAATTCATCTATCAAATACATCTGTTTTCATGGGAATTGCTGCCTCTTTATAGAAAAGTGAGGAGTGGAGAAGGAGCCTTTGTTCCCCAAAATCTTTACACTTCCATCTGTAAGGATTTCAAAACAGTGGGCTTCATGGATTCTTCCAGACACATGCATGTGTATATATGCAAATATAAAAAACATGTACATTTATACACTTCTAGATAGAGAGACTAAAGAAAATGGACAGAATAATTGCTGGTAAAAATTCTTAAAAGATGTAAGTTTTACAACACGCAACTTGAGTTTTTACCAATTGTATTCTGGGACAACAAACCATTTTTTAAAGAGTCTAGTCAATTTTCCTGCTTATCTTTTAGTACCCTTTCACCTGTCAATTAAGCTATTAGAATTCATTTGTATGTTTAAGATTGGCTATGATTTGGTCATGCAGTGCTAATGCTGCTGTTCCAGAGGTGATAGCCAATAAGGCTTCTGGTTGGCTGAAGCAAAAACAGATGATCTGCACTGTGTTCACCGTTGCCTTCTAAGGATTTGGGAGCTTTACTTACTGCTAGCATGGTACTTTACTCATATTCTAATGCTTCTGCTTATTCATTCTAATGGCATTAAGCATTATTAATTTCATAACAATTACAATTCTTAGTATTTTCTTAGATTTTTTCTTTATTTAAAAA
This sequence comes from Puma concolor, assembly GCF_028749965.1. Taxonomy (NCBI): domain Eukaryota; kingdom Metazoa; phylum Chordata; class Mammalia; order Carnivora; family Felidae; genus Puma; species Puma concolor. Next base: position 82,288,229 of record NC_141675.1, on the reverse strand, counting down.
ATTGTTTAATGTTTATTTATTTTTGACAGAGAAAGACAGAGACAGAGACAGAGACAGAGCGAGAGCAGGGGAGGGCAGAGAGAAGGAGACACAGAATCCAAAGCAGGCTCCAGGCTCTGAGCTATCATCACAGAGCCTGACACGAGGCTGGAACCAAGGAACTGTGAGATCATGATCTGAACCAACGTCAGGGGTTAACCCACTGAGCCACCCAGGTGCCCCAGATTGGTTTTGGATGTATAAATGCTTCCACTGACTAGAGGTTGGAATTTTGCTTTCATTTTGTGAAAAAGAAATGTGCAAAACCGAGTTTGGCTAGAAACACCAAATTTCATTATCACTAACTTCAAGTTTCTTGATTTGATTACAAATCAAGTGATTCTGCTAGTAATCAAAATTGGGCTAGTAAGAAATCAGTTAACATTTTATAGATTATAGATTTTAAAAATATGGAATTATAAAATTACTGTAGCTTAACATTTTATATTAAACATATTTGTTTGTTTTATTTTCATGAAGGGATGTCACATTATTTCAGATTCTCTGATAATTCCAGGGCTAGAAGGAATCCAGTTCCAATTGTCCTGTTTTCCTGTTACACTCTGAACTAAGGTTTTTGAAGAAACCAGACAGGGACATCCTTATTTCTATTATCTTCAGGATAAAACAGGATGCCATGGTCAGTGCCAATTCACCTTTCTGGGTTTTAATGCCTCAATCAGCAATCCATCCACTAACCATTAGATCATAAATCCTTAAGAGGGATTTCAGGATCAATAAAGGCACTGAAGCCTAGTTTATGAAAATACTAGTGCTCCTGAAGCAGAAGTTCCTTTCATTTTAAATCATAGCCAGATTAACATATCTCTGATATATAGTAATTATAATAAGTCAATATTTTCACTTTTTCTAATGTGGCTGGAGTAATGAGGAGTGGAGTTGTATCTGATTTTTTTGTTTGTTTGTTTGGGATTCCACATCTCTAACCTTTGTGGTAATGCAAAACTAATTTCACTGTTTTGCATGTATTCTTTTTTTTTTTTTAATTTTTTTTAACGTTTATTTATTTTTGAGACAGAGAGAGACAGAGCATGAACGGGGGAGGGGCAGAGAGAGAGGGAGACACAGAATCGGAAACAGGCTCCAGGCTCTGAGCCATCAGCCCAGAGCCCGACGCGGGGCTCGAACTCACGGACCGCGAGATCGTGACCTGAGCTGAAGTCGGACGCTTAACCGACTGCGCCACCCAGGCGCCCCTTGCATGTATTCTTATAGTAGTACTGAGATTATTTTATTCCGGTTTGGCCAGATTGGTTATCACAGAGCAGACCTTCCTTACCAGTGCACCAAGGCACGATGAGTTAAAGCCCTGAGAAATACTGATGCACCTGTCCTCAGGGTGGCCTGATAGGGTCTCAGAGAAAATGAAAACCTCAAGTCTGACAACTGTCAGGATAAGCCTCAACTGTTTATTCCAGCATGTCCACAAGTATTATTTCTAAGTGTCATTTTATGAGAAAGGCCAGAAGACAATGCTACAGAGTGCAGAAAAGTCTTGCCTTCCTTTGTACAATGAATATAGATCTGCAAACATTTGCTAGTTATCCCTCAAATATGAAGTAGACACTTAATATTTGATAGTATATTTGAGATATACCCTTAGGCTTGAGAATCTTCAAATCTGTGAATATTATCATAGTGTATGATGTGCCTTAACATAATACAATCAAATACAACTGAAAAATTAAGCAACCACTTAATGAGTCATAAATGGAGGGTTAAAGCTGGTTATAGAGCTATTGAAATAAATTCAGGCTGCAACATCCAATAAAGTGGTATCATGAATCTTCATCTCCTTGTCCTCCCTTAGTTCTATATGGCACAGATCTAGTCAGGCCCCAATTCAACATTTCCCTCTATAATTTGTCCAGGGCCTTTCTCTTTTCTGGCTGATTACCTGATATAATTTTTCAAACTTATATTTTTGTTCATTTGTGTTACCAGAATCAACAGTTGACTTTCTTTTGTATAAATACCTTTGGGGTACCTGGGTGGCTCAGTCAATTAAGCTTCTGACTTCAGCTCAGGTCATGATCTCACCATTTATGAGTTTGAGCTCTCCATCAGGGTCTCTGCTGTCAGAGTGGGGCCTGCTTTGGATTTTCTATCTCTGTCTCTCCCTGCCCCTCCCCTGCTCACTCCCTCTCTCTCTCTCTCAAAATGAAATAAATAAAAATTTAAATATATTTGCTTCATGTAGACACAGTTTTTACCATGGCATAAGTTACTGCATACGTATGGTTACTAGGAACTCTGCTGACATGTGGGTGGTAGGTAGTAGGCAAGACTGCACATATCAGCATGACTGATTTCCATATAGTATTCTGGAAGGGTGAAACTCAAATCTATGCCTCCACAAATAAAACGTGTCATAGTTCTCCAGACATGCTAAAACAAAATATGCAAGTGTTAAGTTTCCCAATGTAAATCATCTGCCCAACCGAATTTTCTCTAAGGGTTATGCTTTTCTTTCCCACCATGTGAAAGCAGAAATACAATCTTTTTTTTATTGCCTAGAGATTCAGCTGTTGATGCTATAGGAAGAGGCTATGTTTGTAAAGAGAATTTTTAAACTGTTCTTTTATTATACATGCTACCGAGTTCACTAACGAGGTAATCAAATAAAGTGTCCTCCAGGGGAGAAATGAAAGAACATTCCATATGCCAATCTGTTTATTTCCTTGGCCCACTACTGGTCACACACTACCCTTTGCTGTCTGCAGACATGGTTTGTGTGCAGGTCAAATTACCTTCTATTTTATTATTTCTTTGCCCTGGCAGGAGGTAGTACCCCAATTCAGCAACTGGGCTGTTATTAGCTACCACCTTTTTAACAACATCTCTTCAGCCACAATACACAAGACAGGTTTTAACTGATCTTATTGTTTATAGTAGAAAAAGCAATCACCAGAGAAGTTGCCCCTCTTTCTTTCAAAATGTGAATAAAAAATGGTCAAAGGATTTCAGATTATTGCTTACTTTACTCATTTTTAAACATTTTTTTATGTTTATTTATTTATTTTTGAGAGAGAGCACGCACACACATGTAGGGAAAGGGCAGAAAAAGAAAGAATCCCAAGCAGGCTCCGTGCTGTCAATGCTGAGGCCAACATGGGGCTCAATCTCATGAACCATGAGATCCTGACCTGAGCCGAAATCCAGAGTCAGACGCTTAACCAACTGAGCCACCTGGGTGCCTCTTGACTCATTTTTCAAAAACAAAAACAAAAACAACAGCAAAAACAAAAATCTGCAAACAAACAAAAAAATAAGGCTTATCCCCAAGCAGTAGATCTTAAATAAAAAGATATGCTTAAATCAGACCTTAAGGGTTTGGAAAATTTTCCATCATTTATGATGTCAGGTAAGCTGTATCTTGAGACTTCTGTTGACTTGTCCATAGCTCTTCATGGCTTAACTTTAGGGATCTTCTGCCACCAAATACACTCCCATCCCCAGTAAGCTAAAGTAGCTAATGATTTATGAAACATCTGTGCGCTAAAGTCCATCAAAGACTTAAAAAATATCTAGCCCTCAAAAAATCTGCTTAATAAATGTAGCTTTTATTTTCAGTTCTTTTTTACCAGGCAAGGCACAGCAGTGTATACGTTCAAAGGGTCCTCTACATATAACAATAATAGCTGCTATTCATGACATAGGCAGTGAATTTGGAATTTTCAAGCACTATTGGTCAGCTTTTTAATAAGCTTCTCAGGTAGGTATTTCTTTCTTAATTTATCAGAGGAGCTGAGAATTTGGAGACCATGATAATACAGCCCTAGTTGCTTCTGCCTCAGAGAGTTGAACAAGAACTGGGATGTAGGTATATTTGGATCCAAAGCCTATGCCCTTTTGTTTCAACCAGGTTTTGTTTCATTTGCCCATTTTAGGTCATTTTTAGAGTCAGGAAATTGGATCTTCCAGAGGTTCACATATCCAATTTAGGAGTTTCCAAAAACAAAACAACTCCATCCTCCTTTTTCTTCCTTTGGTGCTCATCACAAAAACGGATTAGGATTTTCTTTGCCTGAACAAGATCATCAATTCTCATAACCTAAATGGGTTTTGATCTGTTTCTCCCATCATCTCAGGGGAGGGTATATTGCCAGAGTATCCCTGCCTCTTATGCCGTGAGAGCAGTCTCACTGCAATGAGTCATGTCCTGTAACCCAGGCAGTATCTTCCAGGCAATGATCCCAAACCTGGTATCATTCACTTAAAAATGTGAACAAACTGTATGGAACAGGAGAAAGGGTTATCTACCAAGTCTGATGCCTTCCTCCTCTTCCTCACCTTCCTTAATGTTGAACACAGAACACGTAAGGAGCATTTGCTGTGTGTTAGCCATTGCTCAGTGCTGTGGATGATGGGCACAATCCAACCCAGAATAAATAAAGGTCAGAACTGGTTTAGAGAAAGGACGATGCAGGCCAGAATCCAAAGTTTTCTCGATCCCTACACCATGCCCACATTTGCTCACTAGGGCTTCGATAACAAGAACTACAGATGAGATGGCTTATGCAGAAAATTTATTTTCTCACATTTCTGGAGGCTGGAAGTCCAAGGCCAAGGTATCAGCAGGATGAACGATTTCTCCTGAGATCTCTCTCCTTGATTTGCAAATGGCCACCTTCTGGCCTTGTCTTCACATGGCCTTTACTCTGTTCATATCATCTCTGGTGTCTCTTCCTCTTCTTATAACCACCAGTCTTATTAAATGAGGGCACCACCCTTATGACCTCTTAACCTTGATTATCTCTTGAGAGGCCCTGTCTCTGAATACATCACATTCAGAGTTGGAGATTCAACATAAATCCTGAGGTAACATAATTCAATCCACAAAAATGGCCATTGCATAAATAGCTATCATGTGCAGTGGAAAGAAGTCCAAGAGAGTAAAAAACCATACTTGTGATAGGAGCATGGATGCTGGAACCAGAGTTTGCCACTTCCCAATCGTGTAAACATTGGTCAAGTTTCTTAACTTCAGTACTTCATTTGTCATCCTCCAAAGCAGGGACAAGAAGAGCACCCACACCCTGGGTGCCTGGCTCTGTCAGTTAAGCCTGGGGCTTTGGCTCAGGTTACAACCTCAAGGTTGGTGAGTTCAAGCCCTGCATCAGGCGCTGCACTGACTGTGTGGAGCCTGCTTGGGATGACCTCCCTCTCCCTCTGCTCCCCCCCTACTTATGCTCTCTCCGCTCCTTCTCTCAAAATAAATAAATAAACTTAAAAAATAAAGAGTAACCACCCCCTAGGTTATTGCCATTTGACATAAGAGTTGGCTACTAGTGGTAGATAATTTTTTTTAATGTTTATTTATTTTTGAGAGAGACTAAGTGGGGGAGGGGTTGAGAGAGAGGGAGACAGAAGCTCTGATGCAGGGCTGGAACCCACAAACCTGGGAATCATGACCTGAGCCAAAGTCCCATTATTAACTGACAGAGCCTTCCAGGTGCCCCAAGTAGATGAATGGTTTTAAAGATGATATTACTCCTTTTTCTCCTCTGGATGTAACATCACAGAAATCATGAGAATAAAATTCAAGAGAAAAGATGGGGGAAATAAAATACCTTAACTGAGAAGTATTTTTTTTTTTTTTTGTAATCGTAACAATTTATTCTATATAATAGTAATTGTGAAGCTAGGGCTAACACAGAGCCAGACACTTTAGGTTCTTGAATTTGTATTTTATATTTAATTTTTTTTAATGTTTATTTATTTTTAAGAGAGAGAGAGAGACAGAGTGTGTGAGCAGGGGAGGGGCAGAGAGAGACATAGAATCTGAAGCAGGCTCCAGGCTCTGAGCTTTGAGCACAGAGCCCAAGGCAGGGCTCTGGGGCTCCAACTCATGAACTCTGAGATCATGACCTGAAAGTCCGATGCTCAGTCGAGCCACCCAGGCGCCCTCTTAAATTTGTATTTTAATTCTTTTTATTAAAAAAAAAAAAATTAATGTTTACTTTGTTTTGAGGAGAGAGACAGAGCATGAGCCGGGGAGGAGGAGGGAGAGAGAGAGAGAGAGAGAGAGAGAGAGAGACAGACAGAATTCTAAGCAGGCTCCAGGCTCTGAGCTGTCAGCACAGAGCCCCACACAGGGCTTCGGGTTCAAACTCCCCTGAACTCACGCATTGCAAGATCATGACCTGAGCTGAAGTCAGAAGCTTAACGGCTGAGCCCCCCAGCCCCAGCCCCTCCCCCCCCCCCCCATATTTTAATTCTCTATTGAGCACCCATGACAGGTTAGAGATTGTTCCAGGCACTTTGGAAACAGCAGTGAACACAATGGACGGGAACAGCTATTCTCCCCAAACTTAAATTCTAGAATGGATATAGATCATCTTCCCGTTTCACACGCCCCTCGGGAGTTGGGGAAAATGAGATATATCAAAAAGAAGGGGAAAAGCCAGTCCGTTCACCAGGTCCTACAGTAGGTTGGCATTGATCACGTGGCCAGAACTACACAGGGGCAGTGTTAAGTCTGGGTGCTGCGTCGGCTCCCCAAGGGCTGCTCCATCCCAGAGACGCCGCGTTGGGCTTTTCCCTGGTTCCGGCGGCAGAGCCGACGAGTCCGCCCCGCCCTGCAGGGGGAGCCGGGTTCGCCCCGTCGGGCCGGGCCGGCAGCGCGGTCCCGCCACCGCCGACTCTCGGCCGACCGCGGACGGCGAGCGGGCCGCCGGCAGGCACCGCGCGGGTTTCGGGTTTCGAAGCCGCGCAGCGCACCCGGGCGCTCGGCGGCAGGTGGCGGCAGGTCTCGGGTCCCCGCGCGGCGGTCGCCTTGAGTGCCAGAGACTTTGGCTTGACGTCTCCTCACCTACGTCACCAGTTTGACAGCCTCGCACCAAATCAGAGGGCGGCGCTCGCCGGGAGTCCCCGGCGTCACCGGGAGCTCCCGCAGATTAGAACTCGCCTCTCCTAGCTCCTCCCCTCAGTCCCATTTAAAGCTCCTACAGGCTTTACCGAAAAATTGAGGGCTCAGTTTCTGCAGCGCCTTCTTCCACTGCAAGATGGTAAGTGAGGACCTGGGGTTTAGGTAATACGCTGGGGAATACCTGGGGGCTCTGAGAGCTAGTAGGCTTTGCATTTAGAATTTCTTCCACCTTGGACGCAAGATTTCTCTGCTACCTGCCCATTAAAAGGGGTGTTCTCTGCTGCCCCATCTACTTCTCCCCTATCTTCTTCCCTCTCTCTGCTCCCTCAGTCTCTCATTCCCCATCTCTCTCATCCTTTTACCTTCTTGTGTTATTTCTACTCTCTGTACTTTCTCCCAACTTTCTTCCCCCCCCCACCTGCACTCACTTTTCATTCTACTTCTTCCTCTAGATTATGCACATATTTGCAGACATTCGGATTTGAGCTAGTCCAAGGTATTTGAGGTTTGTTTTCTTCTCAGGTGTCAATTGCATAATAGTTCAGCTCTGATTCCAATAATAACCTCAGGGAAAGAGCCTACAAACATGCTTTTAGAATAAAAGAAAATAGTGCTTGATAAACTTTTGGCTGAATTTCTTTGGTCTGCACTGCCCAAGCTGGATTTGCCCAAAAGATAGATTGGACTTTTTCAAAACTTAACTTACTGAGGATATTAACAAATTGTGACTTAATTAGCTTAATTCTCTCTCTCTCTCCTTTTCCTTCTTCTTATTTGTTTTCTCGCTGTTTATGTTATGCCCAAAAAGTCCTCAAGTCAACAAAAGACTTGTAGTGGTCAAAAAGAGTCTGTCCGAAGCTGGACTCTGCTGAAATGAATGGCTTTTACCTGATTAAACATTGACAAATAATTAAGAATGAGCTGATGTACAAATTAACCCAGGAAGGCTGCATACCTGCCCCTGCTTGGACATTTGGAAAGACTGTGTGTTTGAAGTTTGAGGAGTCGGGGGCAGGAGGGTGTTCGCTGGCTCAGAACACAGTGGAGAATACATGCCAGGCAGTTAGTAGTGGCAAGATAACTTTGGAAGGGCACGGAGACCTAGTGCTGGAGAGATCTAGAGCCTGCTGCCTCTGCTGACTAACGAATTTCAGCTTTAATGATATGTTTACTTGGAGTGACTATAGGTACCGGTGCTTGGAGTTAGGAGCAAAATGTATGTAGTTATCTCTGGAATGTATCTATATGTCTATACATCCATCTCAAACAGTTTAGACCACTATAGGATCCAGCAGCATTTAAAGCCAGGGAAAGAAGGAAGGAAGGGATGGAGCAGGTGTGTAATTCAGAAACTAAGAAGCAAAGATAAGGAGGTTTCCTTATATGTCATGTTCAGTCCTTTTCAGCCTTAGCATTCTGGGCTCTTTGTCTTTTAACGTTGTTAGAAATATAATTAAGGTATTGCTAGAAAGAGCCAAATAGTCCGTGTATCTTTCAATCATTAAGTAGAATTCCTTTTACTTAGATCCTGGATAGCCTGTTAGATGACTGAGTCATGGCAACAGAAAATACTCTTGGATATTTACAAATTTGGTCCATCCAATACTAGCCTGTTCTTTGCTGAGAGAGCCTAAGGAAACTACTGGGTACACCCAAGGAGCTGATTCCCTGTTAGTAATTATATTTTGACCACTTGAATTAATCTGGGATCTATGCTTAACACCTGTACTGTTTTTGATTCATTGCATGTAATTTGTGCCTCTTTCTCCCACCCTTATCCCCCTCCAAATCCCAATCATTCCATCTCCTGGGACCCTCCCCACCCCCACCCTGATCCCTCATACTGAATTTCACAGAACACTGTTCTGCCTTGCCAAGACCAGTACTTTGTAGGAGGCCAGAGCTATAATTGCCCGTATTCCACTACAACGTCAGAATCTAGTGTTGACGTTTCCACGGAGACTTGGGTCTCTTTCTGGGCTGCTGGTCTCCTGGACAACAGAGAGCCCCAACAAGCACCACAGGCGCAGGGTAAGTTCTGCTCTTCTGCTTTCCCGGTAGGTCTGAAGCCCATTTCCAGCACCCATAGTCGCAAAGCATCATGGGCTAGAACTCTGTAGAAGAAGAAATGGTATGGGAAGTTGAGGAAAGCACAAAGACTCCTGCATTTTACACCCTAAATGACCTGATTTTCTGTACTGTCATATATTGAAAATGAGATTCTTCCCCTCACCCACTGGACAAGATATATTTCTCCCCACACTTTATAGTTTTTGGAGATTTCCAACCCACTGAGGGAATTTGGTTTTGGGTCAAAGATTTATAAACAATATTAGTGAGATGCTTTTGTAGTCAAGATACCAGTTGGAGCATTTCTTTTGGAATTCAGGAAAGTTTCCCTGGGTATAAGAGAGAGATGAGAAAAAATACTAATATACCCTTTTATTTCATAAGGAAGTCCTATGAACATTGTCTTTTTTTTTTTTTTTGCATCCATACCATGTTTATTTTTAAAAAGTTTATTTAGAAAGGAAAGCCAAATCAGAACAACAGTTATCTTTCAAAATGATTTATCTCGGTACCCTTTCCTCTTTCTCTAAAATGAATAGCTATTATTTTTCTTTCTTTTTTTTTTTTTTTTTACAAAGCTCTTGACCAAATTTATTTATTTTTTGGTTTGTTTTTCTTTTTAACTGGGTCATGGTTTTGTTTCTTGTTTGTTTGTTTTTTCAAATTTTTACTTAAATTCTATTTAATTAACATATAGTGTAATATTGTTTTCAAGAGTAGAATTTAGTGATTCATCACTTACATATAACACCCAGTGCTCCCAGCAAGTGCCCTCCTATTCAGGAGGCCCATCACCCATTTAGCCCATCCCCCACCCACCTCCCTCCATCAACCTTCAGTTTGTTCTCTATCTGTTCTCTTAGAGTTGAATAGTATCTTGTAAGTGGAGGGAAAAATGATTCCTTTTTGCTCAAAGAAGACTTCAATTTTGGAGGTAAAGATAACATTGATGGAAAATCATGTATTAATTTTCACTGGGGGCTGAGTAAATAGTTCTTATAAATATTAAAGGAATTTCTATATTAGCAATCTGGTTTCTAGAAAAACTTGTAGACATTTCACCATTAAATATATGTACTCCTGCTTCTGTCATATTATTTTTTTTTTGAATTTCAGAAAAAAAAACAAACAAAACCCCCCCAACATAATGAAACACACTTATATTTCAGGAAGGGAGTTGTTCAGTGTTGTCTTTCTACCACAAGCAACAGAGAAGACAGAATGCCCAAGAATATAAAACCAAACTGTATACAATTTTATTCCTGTCTCCTTACTCATCATTTTACTTTAGTTGAAAATATTTCAGGAATATTTCAGTTTCTGTAGAGATGAGCAAGAGTCAAAACTGTACTAGATGAGGAAAATAAAACAAAAGTAAACCTATAGCATGCATAAGCATAGTTTTTACTGGTAGGTATAGTTTGCTATCAAATATGAAAAAAAAACTTTACAAAAGCATAAGAAACATACGAATGATGACATTTGAAATACATGAATTCAGGGTACAGTTTTGAGATTTCCATCAAGGTCTTCAGAGAAGCAAGATCCAAATTATTTTCAAGTAGAAAGTGATACCACATATAATTCTGAATATGTACTCTCCATCAGCTTTAATGGATAAGCAAACAGGCCAAGATTTTCATGGTTGGGGAAAAATGACACCATCAAAAGTAGGAGTTGATTTTAGAGGCAAACACTATGTTATCAAACGCTAAACCTTAGAAAATAAGATCGAAACTTGGAAAACATAGTGGAATTGCAATGTTATGCCTAGCAGGGGAAGGATCAATAAATATTTGAGTGAATTCATAATGCAGATGGGATGGTTTTTATAAGCTTAGCCAGCAGGAGTTTATATATTAGGAAGAAATGTAACCTCTTAGCTCTTCAAAATTCATCCCTTTAGCCATTTTGGCATATAGTCTATAAATATGTGTCTTTCATAGCATGTTTATCCCTTCTGGAAGCTTTAAATGTTTTGTTTCCTATAAGGAGGCAATAGCTATTTTTAGAAAGGTAATTGGATCCATTAAACTGTCTGAAATCCCTCCATGAGCTCTGCATTACACAAAAACCCCAAGTGTGTTTTCTCAGTTATCCATTTGGTATTTTCACATAGAATCATCCAGTGACTCCAATTTCCCTGTTCCTAACTCATGTTCGTGGGAAGAGGCTCAGCTTTCCTCTCAGCTCTACAGAAACAAGCAGGTATGTATAACCAGGCAGACATGTTCCATGCAAATGCAGTCCATTCTTTTTTTTTTTTTTTTACTTTTATTTTATTCCTAAACTTATTTGAGTATAGTTGACTCTCAATGTTACATTAGTTTCAGGTGTACAACATAGTGATTTGACTTCTCTATACATTATGCTGTGTTCACCACAAGGGTGACTACCATCTGTCACCATACAGATATACTGCTGTCACACTACTACAATATCATTAACTGTATTCCCTATGTTGTGCCGTTTATCCCCATGACTAATGCATGCCATAACTAGAAACCTTTATCTGCCTCTACTCTTCACCCATGTTGCCCCTCCCCCATCACCTTCTCTCTGACAGAGAATACAGTTTATGCTCTGTATTTATAGGATTCTGCCTTCTATTTGCTTATTCATTTTGCTTTTTAGATTCCACATATGAGTGAATTAATATGGTATTTGTCTTTCTCAGTCTGACTCATTTCACTTAGCATGTAGTTTGTTCTTAACATCACCCCTTAATGTTACTTTGCTTCTTTTCCCTTGTTAAATTCATATGTTGACTTGCAATTTAGAACCACAGTGGGTAAATGTCCACAGAGGTGGACAGGAAGATAGGTGATCAATGTCACAGGGAAGAAAACAAAAACAACAAATTCAACAACAACAATCAAAACCCTCTAGGGGGCCCTATAGTCAGGACCTGACTGCATACATTTTAGTCCTATGACCTCTTGAATCCTCTTTTTCCATACCTATGGAATTGAAATATTTATATTGCCTTCCTCAGATGGCTGCTTGAAAGACCAAATGGTATATTGAGTGTGATAGTATTTTTAAAGCACACACATAGCTCATCACTTGGAGAGGGATGATGATTACAAAGTTTTTGCAAAGATTGCCTCATTTATCACATTTTATTTGTTGTTGTTCCTGAGAGAATAATTTGATCTAGTGGATATACAAACAGACCAATCTGAGGATGAAGGAAGCCAGCCCCCCTTGTTTTTCTTCTTTTCTTAATGTGCAAGGAAGGAGTCCAGCGAAACCTTTCTAAATCCTTTTTTCTATATTTAAACAGTTGCACGCAGCTCATTTTCCTACATACCTTCCCGATTCCCTTGTGGTTGCAATCTTAAAAGTCATATAATCTCTTCAAACACTTTGCAATGAATAAGAAGTTCAGAGCACAAAACTGAACAATCAGGTGGTAGGTGGGTGTAGATTGAATTTAGGCGTTAGAGGACAAGGGCTCCCGGAGGTTGAGTTTGTAAAACAAATAGAATAATGATCAAGTTTAAGCAGGTTAAGGATCAGTGGCATTATTATAAGGTTACAAAGTCAATATAGTAGAGCAGCCTTCACCATTGTATGCTTTTTTGCAGCTCCAAGATACTCTGGTGCAGAAGGAAGAAGAACTTGCTAGGTTACACGAAGAGAATAATCACCTTAGACAATACCTGAATTCTGCTTTGGTTAAATGTCTTGAGGAAAAGGCCAAGGTATGTAACTATCCCTTTTATAAAAACACAGCAGTGATTTGAGAATGGAGGTAATTTGGGTAAAACTGCTTAATTAATTGTAGAAGGTGTACTGAACAGCATGGCTTCAAAGGCATTTCTAGGTTAGATGGAGTTTTCTGAAAGGAAATATAGCACTTTCACAAGAATTTTTATGTATCATTTCTTAGAAGTATCTAGACTGCAGATGTTAGCCATGTATTACAGCAAAAGTTGCTTAAGAATCAAGCCAGTCAAGGGAATTGCTAAGACAACAGAGGTTAATCAAAAGACAGAGAGCTAAATGGATGGAACACTGCAGTGGGAATCAGATCCGAAAGACACTCAGTTCTTCTTATCATCAGATTGACTTTCAGTAAATCGCTCTCTCACTTAGCCTCAGTTATGTTCATCTGGATATACATGGCCTAAAAGATCGTTGAAAATCTCCTCAGCTCTAAACTGTTATGAATATGGCTGGAGCCCAGATTTCTTGAGTGGCAGTTATAGATCACCAATTATGTTATCTTTTAATGAATCGTTTTTCTTATACTCTTAAATGAGTTAGACTATTTCTAACTCAAGGACTTATAGCTTGTCCATAGTCTCTTCCTGTTCTGCTTCCTTTCTCTGGGTTTTATATTTCTGTTCTCTTTTTGTCATTTTGTTACAATTATTGCTTCTGTCATCAATCTTTTCCTTGCTTCTAGACAAGCTACGTTATTTGATATTATTTAATTTAAATTGATTATGCTTCTTGCCATTTTTACTGAACATAAAAGTTCAGAGAAGAAAAGATACCATATCTGACTCCTTTACAATCCAGTTAGCTTTGTTAAAAAAGGGAGCACATCTCACAGTTATTAGCTTGGGCTCCTTAGTCCAGCCACCATTTTGTAAAACAAAGGACATTTATTAAATTAGTAAATGATATAGATTAGGCAGGTTTTTTTCTCTCTGTTTCCCAATTGTCCAAGATGTAGAATAATACATATCACACGAAAGTGTTATGAAAGTTAATGGAACAAGAAGAAGCAGTGTTAGTTACTGTTTTCAATCAGTTGCTCTGTCTAGAATCGCATGGCTTCGATTTAATCTAGGCCGCATGATCCTTAGCAAGTCACTAATATGTCTGTGCCTCAGTTTCCTCGCTAAGGAAGATTTTAACAGTACCCATATAAAATGACATTATGCATGTAGCCAGTGTTCAATACATGATAGTTGCTATTATTGTCATTATTATAATAATTACTTTCCTGAATTGAAAATTTAAAGACATTATTTTTTCTTTCAACTTTTAAATGATTAGTAAAAAACATGAATTGTAGTTTCCAGGTAGTAACTTGTCATTATAGATTTTAAGTTGGAAACAGAAGTTAATTCAATCACTTGGTGTGTGTGTGTGTGTGTGTGTGTGAGAGAGAGAGAGAGAGAGAGAGAGACAGAGAGAGACAGAGACAGAGACAGAGACAAAGACAGAGACAGAGAGAATAGAATTTTAATCACGTTTTCTAAGGAGTTAAAGTGACTAGTTAATATTTGAAGGAGTTTTAATTAGACAACAGTAAAGAAAATGATCTTGGTTGACTATCTGACTGTATATTTTCAAATGCTACTTTCCTAGAAATTACTGTCATCAGATGAGTTTTCCAAAGCATGTGGAAAATTCAGAAAGGGAAAGAGGAAACCCAAAGAGCAAAGATATTTTCCTCCTGAGATCCCCCATCACAAAAATGCCAAGAGAAACCTCTCCGGTGAATTTGCTAACTGTGAAGAACAACCTGGGCCCCCTGTGGATCCCTGGGTTCTTCAAACACTTGGATTAAAAGACCTCAATACCATTGATGACACTTTATCAGCTAACTACAGTGCCCTCTCCTCTCATCCCAGAAGAATTGCCAGCACATTTCCCCAGTTTCCGGATGATGCAGTCAATTATGAAAATATCCCCAGGGAGGATCTGCCAATTGACTATGGAGGTGACCAAACAACCCCCTCACATAGCACTGCCAGGCACGGGGAAGATTTTCACTTACTTTCTCAACTTTCAAATGTGCCAGGAGGGCTGCAAACTCCTCCTTACTATACTTCTGATGTGTCTCCCAATAAGACAGAGATGGCCTTTTCCACATCCCTGAGCCCTCACTGTAATGTGAAAACTCATTCCTTCCACCAGGGACAAGCCTTTGTTTGTCGAGATGAGGAGGGAGGCTGGAAGTTCACTTGGGTCCCTAAGCAGTCTTAGTGACCCCTGCTCTAACACAAAAGACTGCCATCAACTCTGTTTACGAAGACCTCTCTTGCACTTGAACCTGACTATTTGGAATACGGAAGCTATTGCCCAGACTGTCTCCTGCCACTTTAAATGTCAATCTCAATTATCCACTTAAATCTGCAGAGAACAGCTTCCAAGAATCCATGATGAAACATGCCTACTCTTTTTTCACCTAAATTTGACTTGTTTACATAGCAACACCTGCTGTTGACTTCCTCCCTTTGCCCTGTACTTGAAAAGGTATTTTCCAATTGCCTGAATACTTCTTTGAGGCCTGCATATGTTCTTTCAATTATAACAAGTCTAACAGCTTTTCTCCCTTCATCAAGCAGTTTAAATGTTCATAGCCTCCACCCTCTCACTTTCGTCCCTCTCCTGCTCCTCTTTATTTCTGAAAACTGCCTCTAGAGTGAATGCTATCATTGCTCCAAGTGCCTGTTACTGAGTGTTCAGTTAGCTGGGTTAGGGTAGAAAGAAGTGTCTTCGCCCATCATCATTCCCGAAGACATAATGTAGATGTGAGCAGTGTTATATGTAGTACAGTTCAGTAAGTTGAGTGTCCTGTGCTAGAGTTGATAAAGAGGCTCTTCAAAGAGCTATAACTCTACTGAATAGGAAATACCACTGATAAATGAAAAGATTTAAGAGAATTAAAATTACTTCAAAATGTGCCACGGTACATCAGCTTCTAGAGGCACCTGGCATTGCCTCTTTAACCAACCATCCTAATTGCCTAGATGCTGTCAAACTTCTATTCCTGGAAGTATTTTCATTCATCATTTTTTCACTCATTGGTCCATTCAAAATGATTGTAGGATACCTACCATGTACCAGGCACTGTGCTATGCGTGGTGATAGAATGTGAGCAAGTTAGACCTTGTGGCCACCCTCATGAGACTTACAGCCACTTTTCTGCTGTGACCTTGAGAAACTTACTTCCCAAGTGTGATGATTCAGTTTTCCTGGCTGCATAATACAGAAGCTGGATGAGATAATCACTAACATTCTCTAAATCGAGGCTGGGTCCATCAGTTTTACACCAACATGGTCATCCTAACTCACTATTCTGTTTAATTTTGATAGACACTATACATATATTGGGTGAGCCTTACATATAATTTTTTAAAATGTGAATCATTTGTAGTTCATACAAGAAACCATTGCTCTGATCACAGTATTCCTTTTCTGGTATGAGCCCATTTTGCAGGTTAATTCAGCCTCTGTGAGAGTAACTTGCTCTAACAAATAGAAACATTATTTTTTTAAATAAGTGTGCATAAATTTAATGTAAATTTTGATGTCAAAGATTTCTCTCTTTCTGAATAAAAAAAATAAATTCTTAGTGCTAATGCTAGTTCTCCTCAAGCTCTCTATCCTTCCCAGAATAATTTACAATCAGAGATGCGCACCTATGTTTTTTGGAGAAAACTACAGTTACTGATAAAATTCACCACCTTGAACCTCTTTCCTGTTTTTCTGTTTTCCACCTCTCAGTGCGTGAGAACATGAGTGTGCCCTTTGGAATTCTTTGTAACTGAGACATGACTTTTGTTGTTGTTTGGTTTTTGGTGTGTTTTTGTGGTTGTGAGCAAGTAATCTATTTTATTAAGTTTTGTTACCACATTGTATTCTTTATAATCCATGAAGGAGAATCTAAGATACTAACTGATGTTATTCTCCAGAGTATTTTCATGACTTAGGAAGAGATAGAACACATTCTATTTTCTAAACACAAAACAAAATAAAACAAAACAAAAACAAAGAAGTGCCTTACATTGCAGTATCGGTGCCCCTGGTGGGTAAAATTTATCTTTTTAAAATAACAAATTTAATAATTAAAATTAAAGAATTAAAATTGATTATAGTTTGATACACTAGGAATCAAGAAAGCAACATAACTATTTTAAAAGTCTAAGTGATCAAGCTGTAAAACAAAATTGATCAGTCAACAAGTATTCATTTTGCACTTTTGTGTGCCGTATCATGGTCATGTACCATGAGTAAACACCCAGGCTTAAAAGGATGCGTTTGAACGGTACAACAGAGCCTCATAAAATGTGATAGTTTAAAATGAAACTTGGTCCTTGCCTGGTTTAAAGATATTACAGCACTCTTGTGATAAATTATGGTAACTTTCTCTGGCTTATTCCATGGATGAAAGAAAGTTACCACATCTTGTGACCATACCTACAGACATTTGATATTTAATTGCATTATGTATAAAAAAATATTTTGTTGATGTTTGAGAAACTGGAAATTTCTCTCACCTGAGTATATGTTCTAACTTTTAAAGTTTTACCATAGTACTTCAGTAAACCACAGTTAAAATTTTATTAATGTAAAGTGAGAAATAAAAATTAAATACTTTTGTGATTGTGATAAATATCTTTATATTGTGTAGAACATTTTCTAGTAATGGATTTTCTTCTCCTAGGTTTTAACCATAATCCTATTTATTGATTTGTACCTCTTTTATATGATGTGTATGGCCAGACCAATCTTCAGCATTTAGGGTTTAACCGTTCTTTTCCTTATCCAGGATACATTAATGAGGCTTTCAGATGTTAAGTGGCCTTGAGTCAAGTGCTTCGTAGGCACAGCAACATAACCTCCCATAAATACTAGCTAGCATCCAGCATCAATTTTAAAATTTTGATGACATTTCCTATGTTCTCTGATCATCTGAAAATAAATCCTACCTAAATCTCACTAATATCTGGAAAATAAGGGCATTTGGAAAGCTTCAGTTATGCAGGTGACATATAATGAATGAGATTAATTTAAAAGACTGCAGTGATGATAAACTATAATCTTGAAAAAATGGCAAAAAAACTGTGAATCAATGTAAAAAAGTTGCTGTATTTTCTCTATTGCAAAAAAACAAATATTTTTCAATGTGACAGATGAATTCAATAACCAGCCTACATCACAGGTTCAAAGGAAAAAGTATAGAATTTAGACATCTGGTGATGATTTTTTGTAAGTTTACGTCTTGTCTATAAAGTCAGAATACACAATTTTACATGTGTTTCAGTTAACCAAAAGATTCGTGTGGGCAAATATTAGATGCATCATTTTTTCTTTATTTTTCACAAAACCAAATAAAATTGGTTTACAACCTACACATGCACAGTGTAAGTATATTTCTTAACATATTTGTTGTATTTTTATCTATATTTTTTTGTTACGTGAACATCATCAGACATCCAGTTATAATTCTTATGTTGGATAGTCTATAAATGTAAAATATAATTTAACAATTAATATTTTAAATGACTTTGATTTGTTTGTGATTGAAAATATTTCTAATTATATGTGAGTCAATTTTGTAATGAATTCATGTCTAATAAATAAATAAATGGCAAAAGCTTAATCCTACTTTTGTCCCTTATTTTAAAAATGTGCTTCAATGAATTGAGCAATAGACTAAGAAAAAGTTTTCAGATCTCATTTCTGCAATAAATATTATGGTATAGAAAGGATATGTGTATTAATTTTCAAAAAGTGTTAAGATTAATAATTAAGGTACTTATTCAATACATAATAGCCTGTGTCCAGCTCTATAGAAGATAAAGGATTGAAATATGTGCTCCAAGTAACTTGCCTATAAATGAGAGAAACATAAATATGCTTATTCAAACAAGCGAATAATTAGCTCTCATAATTGAAAAGTTTGTGTTTCAGCGATAGCTGGATCTAGGTGCCCAAGGAATATTGTCAGGAATGTGGTTTGGAATCTGATGACTAGGAATGGATTCTATAAGGGTATTGAGACAGTACCTTGCCACACAAAAGCATGACCGAAACCAGGATGGGATAGGCAATGTAAATTTAAAAAGCAGCAAGCTATATCCCATAATTTGTTCTCTAGTTTTGCGACATTCTCCTTGTCCTTCACATTGTAATTCCCCAAAATAAATAAAGCTTCAGTTCGATGTTCTAGTTACAGAGTCTACATTTGAAAACCATGGCCAGATTTTCCCTAAGTGAACTAGATAGGGCCTATATCCCTAAGGGGAAGATTAATATCAAGAGAAAACGGTTTGAGACTTGCATTGCAGGGCAAGAACCCATTGCTACGGGGAGATTCTATTACCAGTCATGGATAAACTGGATTTTATTTAGTTTACTTACAGGGATATTTGATTTATTTTTCACTGGAGAAAACTATACCTAAAGCTCACTCACTTTTGTTTTTAATGTATTAATTTAAATTCAAGTTGGTTAACATACAGTGTAGTCTTAGCTTCAGAAGTAGAACCCAGTGATTCATTACTTATGTGTAACATCCAGTGCTCATTGTAACAAGTGCCCTCCTTAATGCCCATCACCCATTTAGCCCATCTCCCACCCACCTCCCTCCAGAAACCCTCAGTTTCTTGTCTGTAAGAGTCTCTTATGGTTTCCCTCCCTCTCTGTTTTTATCTCATTTTTCCTTCCCTTCCCCTATGTTCATCTGTTGTGTTTCTTAAATTCCACATAAGAATGAAATCATGACATTTGTCTTTCTTTGACTGACTTATTTCACTTAGCATAATACTCTAGTTCCATCCACATTGTTACAAATGGCAAGATTTCATTCTTTTTGATTGCCAAGTAATATTCCATTACATATATATACACACACACATAATGGAATATATATGTGTGTATATATGTATGTATATACACATACAACATCTTCTTTATGTATTCATTTGTCGATAGACATTTGAGTTCTTTCTAGTCCTTGGCTATTGTTGATAGTGCTGCTATAAACACTGGGGTGCATATGCCTCTTCAAATCATCAATTTTGTATCCTTTGGATAAATACCTAGTATTTACTAGTAGAAGTAGTATAACTTCTGGTTGTAGGGTAGCTCTACTTTTAGTTTTTTGAGGAACCTCCATACTGTTTTCTAGAGTGGCTGTATCAGTTTACATTCCTACCAACAGTGCAAAAGTGTTCCCCTTTCTCTGCATCCTCGCCAACATCTGTCGTTTTCTGAGTTGTTAATGTTAGCCATTCTGACAGGTGTAAGGTGGTATCTAATCGTGGTTTTGATTTGTATTTCCCTGATGATGAGTGATGTTGAGAATCTTTTCATGTGCCTGTTAGCCATCTGGATGTCTTCTTTGGAAAAGTAACTATTCATGACTTCTACCCATTTCTTCACTGGATTACTTGTTTTTTGGGTGTTGAGTTTGATAAGTTCTTTATAGATTTTGGATACTAACCCTTTATCTGATATGTCGTTTGCAAATATCTTCTCCCATTCCATCAGTTACCTTTTAGTTTTGTTGATTGTTTCCTTTGCTGTGCAGAAGTTTTTTTTTTTTTTTTTTTTTTTTTTTTTTTAATGTGTGTGAGGTCCCAATAGTTCATTTTTGCTTTTATTTCCCTTGCCTCTGGACACATGTCTAGTAAGAAGTTGCTGTGGCTGAGGAAGTTGCTGCCTGTTTTCTCTAATAGGATTTTTATGGTTTCCTGTCTCACATTTAGGTCTTTCATCCATTTTGAAATTGTTTTTGTGTATGGTTCATTCTTATGTGTGTCACCGTCTAGTTTTTCCAGCACCGTTTGCTGAAAAGACTGTCTTTTTTTCTGTTGGATTCTCTTTCCTGCGTTGTTGAAGATTAGTTGGCCATACATTTGTGGGTCCGTTTCTGGGTTCTCTATGCTGTTCCATTGATCTATGTATCTGTTTTTGTGCCAGTACCATTCTGCCTTGATGATTACAGCTTTGTAATATAGCTTGAAGTCTGGAATTGTGATGTCTCCAGCTTTGTTTTCTTTTTCAGGATTGCTTTGGCTATTTTGGGTCTTTTCTGGTTCCATACAAATTTTAGTTTGTTCTAGCTCAGTGAAGAATGCTGGTGTTATTTTAATAGGGATTGCCTTGAATGTGTAGATTGCTTTGGGTAGTATCAACATTTTAACAATATTTATTATTCCAATCCATGAGCATGGAATATTTTTTCCATTTCTTTGTGTCTTCTTCAATTTCTTTCATAAGCCTTCTATAGTTTTTAGCATACAGAACTTTCCCCTCCTTGGTTAGGTTTATTTCTTGGTATCTTAAGGTTTTTGGTGCAATTGTAAATGGGATCGCTTCTTTGGTTTCTCTTTGTGTTGCTTCATTATTGGTGTATAGAAATGCAACCAATTTCTGTACATTGGTTTTATATCCTGAGACTTTGCTGAATTCATATATCAGTTCTAGCAATTTTTTGTGGAGTCTTTTTGGGTTTTCTATGTCAAGTATCATGTCATCTGTGAAGAGTGAAAGTTTGACTTCTTTGCCAATTTGTATGCATTTTATTTCTTTTTGTTGCCTGATTGCTGAGGCTAGGACTTCCAGTACTATGTTGAACAACAGTGGTGAAAGTGGACACCGCTGTCACGTTCCTGACCTTAGGGGGAAACCACTCAGTTTTTCCGCACTGAGGATGATACTAGATGTGGGCTTTTCATATATGACTTTAATGATGTTGAGGTATGTTCCTTCTACCTCTGCTTTCTTAAGGGTTTTTACCAAGAAAGGATGCTGAATTTTGCCATATTCTTTGTCTGCAACTATTGAAAGGATCACATGGTTCTTATCCTTTCTTTTATTAATGTGGTGTATTATAAACCTCACTCACTTTAAATGAACCTTGAATGTCATCAGGACAGGTTATTGGAAACATCTTATCAGAAAGAGGTAGGTATCTTGATTCCCATTTTACAAATGAGAAAACTGAGTCTAAGTTTTTGGATAGATCACATTACAATAAGTAGATGAGTAGATGAGATGTACTCATACAATGAGTAGATGCCAAAATAAACCCTGGCACTGACTTTACTGTTTCTACTATATCATACAATGAAGATGTTTGGGACCAGTCGATGGGCTTGCAGTACAAAGTATTGTATATCTCAGAGCTAGAGGCCTGGAAGCATGGAGAGGCTGTGACATCTTTGCTTACATTCATTACCTGGGTCCAGGTCTCTTAATCCTATTACTGCTAAAAGAGATTGTTCACAAAAGACCTAATTCATCCACTATCATTTCAAAAGAGAGAAGGGAATAAATTGAAAAAGGACTGCAGAAATTTAGATAAAAAGAGTAGGATGGAGGGGCTCATGAGTGGCTCAGTCTATTGAGTTCCAACTCTTGATTTTGGCTCAGGTCATGACCTCAGGTTAGTGAGATAGAGTCCCATGTTGGGCTTAAGGTTCTCTCTCCATGTGGCCCTCTACCCACCCCCCCCCCCCACTTGTGCTATCTCTCTCTCTTTCTCAAAAAAAAAAAAAAAAAGAGTAGGATAGAAAAGGTAGCCTACTCATGGTAAAAAGTATGAATATGCTTCTTAAATGAAAAAAGTTGGATAAATGAAAAGAAATAAATATCTGTTCCAATTGTTCCTGCTAATATAAAGGCTTAATGTAACACTTCATAAACAATGCTCATGCAGTTGCTCTCTTCTCTCTTTGTATGGGAAATGGATTTTATACTTGTTTGAGTAATGGCCTTTCTCCCTTTCCTGGTAATCCTTTTAAGTATAATTCTCAGGGACAGAAAAATAATTGAAAAAGCGTATTTACAATGCTGATCCTACTCCTTCTAACACACAAGGATCATTCAAGCCGCTCATTTTGGAAATTAGGGGTTAAATAATACATTTTCGGGGACACAGCAGGTGTTTTTTTTTTTTTTTTCTCATCTCTCTTACAAGCTTCTAATCTGAAATAATAAGGCATAAAAGGGTGTTTCAAGGTGATTTCTTAATACTCAGTGGCTGTTCCCTCTGGGATAAGACCCAGGATTTCATATCAATAACCAAGAGCTTTCTAAAGGTAATGTTTCCTCAGGGTCCCCCAATTGCTCTGAAACTGAGAGCAGGAGAAGCCCTCTAATAAGTATGCAGTGAAAAGTCAGAAGCCCTTGTTATAGTCAGGCAAAAGGCCAAAAACCACCCCTCTTTCATTTGGTCTCCTGAGATTTGCCACCTTACAGTGGCCACAGAGCCATTCTTCTTCCATCCCTGACCCACAGGGGATTTGTCATGGTGGAACTTGGAAGTGACATCTGCGTGGTGCAGCCCATGGCTGCATCCATTGTTAAGCTGTATATGCACCCAGGAATCTCAGCCTTCTTCAGCAAGGGAGCACCATATTGCCCGAGCCTTGCCCTTTCTTTCTCTTGCTTTTAAGGATCGTAAATAGTTCACCTAGCCTATCCTATTGTCCTCACTCTACATTTCTACAATAGTTTTAATTAATATGCTACCTTCTTTTGGAACCATAGTAGATGGATGGGGCTTCTTGTGAACCATCCTATTAGCAACAATGGAGGAGAAAGGGCTGGAGACCTCTGACAAAGGCAAATCGTATCCTTTCAATGACACTGGAATGAGCTTTTAGGAAATTGTTTAATATCTATGATAATTGATAGAATTTATTCATGTCAGTAGATCAGAATACAGACAAAGATTCACACTCTCCTTCTTACAGTACAATGATATATGGACAAATAAAGAACTCCAGTCAACAAAATGGATTCCTTCACTCACAGCTGTGTGACCTCAGAAATCAACTTAATCTTCCTTGTTCTCAGTGTATGCTTGATTTTTGAACAACATGGGTTTGAACTGCGCAAGTCCACTTATACACAGATTTTTAAAAATGTTTTCTTAAATTATTATTTTGTTTTTGAGAGAGACAGAATGCAAATAGGGGAAGGACAGAGAGAGAGGAAGACATGGAATCTGAAGCAGGCTCCAGGCTCTGAGCTGTCAGAACAGAGCCCAGCAGGTCTCGAGCTCATGAACTGCAAGATCATGACCTGAGCTGAAGTTGGATGCTTAACTGAGTGAGCCACCCAGACACTCCACGCAGATTTTTTTTTATGAATATAGTACAGTACTATAAGTGTGTTTTTTCTTTCTTATGATTTTCTTAATAACATTTTCTTTTCTTTAGCTATTTCATTGTAGTAATACAGTATATAATGTATATACAAACTATTAATCAATTGTTTATGTTACTGGTAAAGCTTCAGGTCAATACTAAGCAATTAGTGAAGGTTTGAGGATTCAAAGTTATACACGGATTTTCAACTGTGCAGGGGTTAGTTCCCCTAGGCTCCAAGTCGTTCAAAGGTCAAACTGTATATCACCATGGAGATAATGTTTGCCCCAACTCATAAGTTTTTGAGATAATCTTGTAATATTAAAGGATCGTATGTAAGTTAAGATTCATTCATTTATCACAACCTTCACATAGAATAAAGTCCATTTTCATTTAATTTTTGAGTGAAAAACTTCATACTTCATAAAATGTAACACTTTAAAAATCAGTTATACATATTTCTAAGGATTCAATTCAGTAAGTACCATTTTCCCACTATGTTCAAAGTACAATTTTATGGTCTAGAGACCATGACCCAGTCTTAAAAGAATTTACAAGCTGGTAAGTGGAGGGAAACTAGGAAGGAGTCATTGAACACTTGTGATCAGAGACATACATTGGGTATAAAGTTAGAATTGCATCAGTAGAGGTAAGAGGGAAAAAAGGAGAAGAAAATCTCAACAGGCAAATATGAAGAATATTCAGGAAATGATGAGTAGCCCAGGTGACTACAAGGTAGATTTTTATAAAATAAAATATATCTTTTGGAATCAAACAAAAATTTCTGAACAGTGAAACACACTGCATCCTCTAAGAATATTCTATTAATAATAAAAGTAAGATAACACCTACAAAATCCAAAAGAGTAAAGACAATAACTTAGGTATATTATTTGCATCCTCAAAATCAATTCAGTCATCACATTGAATGCTTATTTACATTGGTATTGATATTGGTATAGTAACCAGTACGTGTCAGCTTTTCTAGGTTTCTTTTAAAATGCTCTCAATTCTTTTGTTGTTGTTGTCGTTTATTTATTTTGAGAGAGAGAGAGAGAGAAAGAGATAGAGTGGGTAGGAGGAAGAGAGAAAGGGAGGGAGACAATCCCAAGCAGGCTCCATGCTCAGGGCAGAGCCTGATGCAAGGCTCCGTGTGGGGCTTGATCCCAAGACCATGAGATCATGACCTGACCCTCACAGACAAAGGTATGGGGATATAGGTAGTAAAAATTACCACTTGTCCCTGATTCATATCCACCAGTTTGTTTTCAAAATCCTGTTTTTCATTTGCTTGTCTGTCTGTTTATTTGTTTAACATGCTACTTTAATATTTCCTTGAAGATATTAAGTGCACTGCACATATAACATGAGGACTAGGGAGAATATATAGTAATAGTCATTATATTTTTGGAATGTTCACTGATAAGAATGCCTACCACAAGCACTTTCCAATTTGGATAAGGGTAAGGGAATTTCCTCCTTGGAGCTAATGAAGGTATGCAAGAGAATCGTGTAAAGCTTAAAAGACACAGTGAGTTGGGGCGCCTGGGTGGCTCAGTTGGTTAAGCGTCCGACCGGCTCAGGTCATGATCTCACAGTTTGTGGGTTCGAGCCCTGCAATGGGCTCTGTGCTGACAGCTCAGAGCCTGGAGCCTGCTTCTGATTCTGTGTCTCTCTGTCTCTTTGCCCCTCCCCTGATCACGCTCTGTCTCTCTCTGTCTCTCAAAAATAAGTAAATGTGAAAAAAAAAAGACACAGTGAGAAAAAGAATGTGAAAAAGATACAACTGGCTGCAGCAGGATGATTGTGAAATGAAAGGGGAGGCAGCAGAGCAACGTGGACTCCCAATGTTGCTCATGGGAAAGGGATTTCTGTGGTTGCTCAACATGGCAGAAGCTGCTGTGTTTGGGATGTCCATCTCCGAGGCAATGGATATAAGAAGCAAGACTCTAGGGCTGATATCTGGTGGTATGTATGAGCTGAGGTTAAGGGAAGAGGGTATTTTTAGAAGGGATTAAGCGAAAGCTGTGTAGAAGTTCTTCTCCCCTAGGAAGTCCACACAAATATATCCCACAAGGAGCATGATCATGCAATTTGCTGTCCAAGCTGTGACTTCTTTAGACTGTCATTTTAGAGTGATGAATACTAACCTGGAAGGAATATTGGGACAATAGATATAACCTTAATCTATTGCAGTCAAAACAGACATATGTCCATAATGTATAGAAAAATCAGCGTTTGCATGTCTGCCATATAGAGGACAACAACAGCCAGTCATATTATCCGGGAAAGCAGCAACTATGAATAATAATAGGCTAAGCCTCATCTGGTTATGCACATATGTACCCAAATTAAAAGAGGGAAGCAGGAACAGCTCTCCCTATTCTAAGAGGCCTTGAAGTTTAACCTCCATTAAGAGAAGGAATCAGGGGGGCCTGGGTGGCTGAGTCGATTAAGCGCCCAACCTAGGCTCAGGTCATGATCTCAGGGCTCCTGGGTTTGGGCCCACATCGGGCTCTGTGTTGTCAGCTCAGGGCCTGGAGCCTGCTTTGGATTCTATGCTTCCCTTTCTCTCTGCCCCTCCCCCACTCATTCTGTATCTCTCTCTGTCTCTCAAAAATAAATAAATGTCAAAAAAAATTCTAATAAAAAAAAAGGAGGAATCAGTTACAAGATTAAAGTTGAAAGTTCACCTGGACTTATTTTCATGAACAAAAATGATCTAAAACTGAAGAGATCCACCCCCCAAATGGAAAAGGTAATTCAGCACAAGGCTTCAGCAAAAGGGAAAAATAAAGCTAGTTTACCTTAATACTTCAATGAGTTCGTGTTTCCCAATAAACCATTTGCAAGTAGTAGTTGTGGGGAGTGAAAGGTAAGTTGAACAGAGAAATACTATAGGATTTTTTGAAATGAACTGGGGCTCACTTATAACAGGTAATCAAAATGTATAGTAAAATGAATTTAAGCTAAAATACATCTTTCTTTGGCAGTGATTAGGTGCTTCTAAACAAGTTACAAATTACCAAATAAACATATAAAGACCAAAGAAGAAAAAAAAAATTGCCTCGAATTACTTCACCTCACATATTTGTATATACATTTATACATTTGGATTAAAAACATGCATTGAAAAATATGTAAGAAAGTGTTATGTATATATACACACTAAATGACATGTATATTATATATATGCAATGTTATAAACTTTGTTATGAAATACTAACATTTTTTTCTGGTTATTAAATTTTTTGTACAACACAATTTTCAGTTAGTATTTAGCATGGCTATTGTGTGACTATATACTAAAACATATTTAACTAATTACTCTAATTACTTAGTCTTAGACATGAAGATTGTTTTCAATTTTCTTTATTATATATGATGTAACTATGTACACTCTTGTAGATACATATTTTCCCTGTTTATTTCTTAGAATTGTAGTTACCTTGTAAAAAATATTTACACTTTTAAGGTTTTTTAAATGTTTATTTTTGACAGGGAGAGATGGAGAGTGAGCAAGTGAGGGGCAGAGTGAGAGGGAGACAGAATCCCAAGCAAGCTCTGCACCACCAGTGTAGAGACTGACGTGGGGCTTCAACTCATGAACTATGAGATCATGCTCTGGTCCAAAATTATGACTCCAGTGTTTAACCCACTGAACCATCCAGGAGCCCCTGCTTTTAAGGATTTGAATATAAATAGCAAAAAATCTGTAGGCTTTATATTGGAATCCAAGTGACTAAAAAAAGCTCCCATTTATGCCTAGTTTTGAAGAACCAGAGAGAAATTCTTTGGAATCCTGCCCATGAAGAAGTTGTTGTCTTATGAGGCAACGTCTTGTGTCTAATATTAAATATTTGTGTATATGCATTTGCTATGGGTCTCATATATTGAAAGGACACTCAAAAAAATTCTGATGGACATGAAAATTTCAGGTATTGTTTGGAAGTTTAATTTAATAAAATAACTTCAATCAATAGAACTAACATCTAATTATTATTATTTTTATTTTTATTTATTTAATTTTTTTTTTTTTTTGCTGAAAATTGTGACTGAGACCTTTAAACCTCAGGGCACCTGGGTGGCACAGTCAGCTAAGCGTTTGAGTTCGGCTCAGGTCATGATCTCGAGGTTCGTGGGTCTTGGTTCCTGAGTTCGAGCCCCTCGTTGGGCTCTGTGCTGACAACTCAGAGCCTGAAGCCTGCTTCACATTCTGTGTCTCCGTCTGTCTCTATCCCTCCCCCACTGACGCTCTGTCTCTCTCTCTCTCTCTCTCTCAAAAAATTAAATAAACATTAAAAAAAATACCCTTAAACCCTCTAGAGGATTCTGTCAATTGAGAAGTTTCAAAATTTTGAGTTCTGAAGGGTTAGTTATGGAAATAAGCGACATCGTTTTGATTCTAGATGCTACCCATGCCCTTCTTTCTGGCCCAATTTTTGTATCCTCACTCCAAATTCTCCTCGTTCACTCCTCCCCAAACTACCATTTTACACTTACATTTCCATTTGGAGAATTTAGGCTTTCCTTTTACTGCAGCATCATATAACCTCATCTGTGGCTCATTCTTACACGCTTGTTTTAGGAACGGAGAGATTTACTCTCCTTCTGACAATAATCAAAGTAGTCTCAGGCTTAAACAAGAGTTGTTAATTTTGAAAAAAATTTACATTATTTTCTGTTTATAGATGCAATCCATGCTCACTTTCTTCAAGGACCATATTTGATGAAATAATTTACTATCAAACAAAGAAAAGAATCTCATATATATTGTAGATAACAAAGTAAATTAATTCATCAACCCCTCTTTCTCTTCTTTTCCCTCCAAAATATTAGAAAGTGTAAAGAGTAGTGATTTTTGTTATTTTAAGTGTATTCAACGTCACCTTATATATGTGAATATTTTAGTTTCCCTTTGTGTTTTCTCTATTTGTTGAAAACATTAGAAAATTATGGCCCATCTAAAAATCTAGGCAAAGTCAATTTGTTTTTTCTCCAAGGCTTTACTATCATCACTTGCAGATTGTTATTTTTTTTAGCTTGAAAAATACAGAGTGTCAAAATTGTTTCTATGCAAAATATTGATAAATATTTTTTCTGGTACTAGTAATTAAGCATCCTCAAATTATAGTTTTTATGGAAGTTCCCCTAGTAATATTGCATTTTTATATAAGCACATGCATTTACAAACTTTACATTATGCTTTTTATACAAGGGAAATGAGTCATGAAATATATACTAAATGATAAAAGCATAAATATAATTGTAACTTCATTACATGAAACAATTTAACAAAAATGTATACATACAAAGCAAGAAACAGAAATGAGATCAACAATAAAAAGTGTTTTAGGTGGGGAGCAGTGGAGGAAAGGAGAACTTGGATGACATTTTTTTTTTCTAATTTATATTTCTGTTACTATCCAAACCAAAACAATTTGCAGAAAAGCTAAAAAGAGATAATAACCAAAAATAATGAATAGAGATCATAGTGGCAAACATGTGATAAATTTCCATCCTTGCAAAGAAATGAATCAAGTATGTGCCATGGAAAGTTCAAAAAAAAAAGAAAAAGTTATGCGATGGAGTTAGACATTCACGCAACAAATTATTTTAGATTTTTAATTAATTAAATCATTCTATCAGCTATCAAATCATGTATTCTTATTTCATTGTAATTTTTAATAAAACAATACCACTCTAAAGCTAATATCATTAATTTACTAAATTTCATTTACAATTATTATTTATTAATTTTTAAATAGTACTTATATTAATTTATTAAAGTAAAAGCAGCCAGTGCCTTTACATACAACAATCAAAGCCTCGTGTGTGTGTGTGTGTGTGTGTGTGTGTGTGTGTGTATAAATGCACTGAGAAACAATTTTTTGAAGGAAAAGGAATTAAGTTTACATTGTTGTGTGGGAGGGGCCCTGGGACTCAATTTCCTTCCAGAATCTCAAAGGGACAGTAAGGCAGAAACCTTCATCATTTATGTCATTGCTATTCATCTTGATCTTTTAATACGGTTTTTCTAAGAGAGGAGACTATAACAAATATCTGGCCACCTGCTTTCCCTCTCCTTTCCCCTGCTCTTTTGTCTTCCAACTTGTCTATTATCAAGTCCTAAAAATGCTTCCAAGGAAATAATTTTTCTCCCTGGAGTTTGGCTGTCAATCTTATTATCTTTCTGCAATATTATTCTCAAAGTCAAAGCTAAATTTCAACACTTTTTATTACTATCATGACCATTCTGACCCTCTACCAAGCCAGAGACAGATGGTTCAGTGTGTCTAGAGACATCATGTGCGTAAAATATGAAATAAAACAGCACATTACTTTCCATAAAATATTAACTTTTCTTAAATGTAAAAGAACTAAGAAAGTGCTCAGTGCATCTTTACTGTACCATAGATTTTTGTAATCCAACCAATAGGCTTTGGGATCTATTATAACAAACATTGAGAAATATTGACGTATTGGATGACTTTTTTGAACATTGAGTCTTCAATTCTACAAAGGCCAGTTCAAGCAATCTTCATATCATGTCTAGAGTTGATTAAAGCTTAAGACTATCAGTTGATAAGTTCCAAAAAAGGCAGATTTCTTCACAATTTAGTATGGATCATCACTTTCTTCTTAACAGTTGTGTGGCACACAACTTAAATTTTTTAGGACTTTGGCTCGTTTGTAATATTGGCAATAAAATAGCTCCTAACTCAGCTTTTGTGGCAAATATTAAATGAATTAAATTGAAATATTTAAAATCGCTTCTAACACATAGTAAACAGAGATGTTAATTATTATCATTATAAGTCTCATGACCATCTATAAAGTAAAGCACCAGCAAAGACTATGAAAGCTTGGAAGTACAAATTATGAGAACTGGAAGAGATTTTCAAAACCCTCTAAACAACTATATATAGCTCCTATTTTAAGTACAAACAGAAAGTTGGTAGTTTGGAAAGGGACGAAGGCTCTGTGAGTAGGAAGGCTGGTCAATCAAATTGCTTTGGCTCATTCTAAGGGTAAGCCCTTGGGTTGGTCTTTTTACTTTGTTGTCATTTCTGCTACCAATATATATTAGATCCATAAGGGATGTTACTTACTTAAATCTATAATCATTAACAAGGCTCTTGCCTCACCTTAGCATTATGAGAGCAAGTTAATGATTTATTTTTATCAAAACTTTGTATTATTTTTTATTTTATTTATTTATTTTATTATTATTTTTGTTTACTTTTTAAACATTTATTTATTTTTGAGGGATAGATCATGAGCAGGGAAGGGCAGAGAGAGAAGGAGACACAGAATCAAAAGGAGACTCCAGGCTCTGAGCTGTCAGTACAGAGCTTGACATGGGGCTCGAACTCACAAACCTTTGAGATCATGACCTGAGCCGAAGTCAGACGCTTAACCCACTGAGACAACCAGGCCCCTATAAATTTGTATTATTTCTTAAATCACACATTCCTACCAGAGAAATAACAGAAAACAAAGATAAAAAGAACAAGCACAACTCTGAAATCACAATGCACATTTCTGTATACTTCTCATCTTTTCTTCTATACACAGATGTGTATATTTTCCAAAAAAAAACAAAAAACTATTGTGTTTCTTTTCTTTTTTATTATGTAATATTTTATACTGAAAGAATAAGTAGAAATCTTTGTTCCTATATAGGGAAGTTCATATATAAAGGAGTTTTGGATTAGATGGTTCTCATGTTTTCTTCATCCAGAGGTTTCTATGATTAATATTTTACAAAGATGTTTATTAAGGTAAAATTACCTGAAGACTTTAGTGAATGCATATAGAATGATTATAGTTGGCTATTGCATACCTTTGACAATAACTTTTGAATATGTATTTATTGGTATGGAGAAGCAATAATTGTCTTGTTGTAGCCAAGATGTAGAAATATACAATGTTCTTAATCCTATTGCTCTGACCAAGGTGCTGAAATTGGTCCCTGAAATTGCATCCCACTGTCAACAAGCATAAGAAAGTGGTAATTGTTCTCCATTTGATTTCTAATCACATCCAAATGAAGTATTTGGCAAGGTACTAATTAATTCTCAGCATCAACCTCCCCCAACCCCTGCAAAGAAAAGCAGGCTACTATAACCAAAGTTATAGCTGAAGATTAAGATCAAAGCCATGTTATAGCCTATTTCAAAATCTTGATGTTTGGAAAACAAGAAACTTATCTGACACATTTAAGAGACCATAACACAAACATATATATATACAAGAGAAGTTACAAATAGATATTTCCAATACATACATTAGAATCACTCTAATCTTAATGTCATTACTAAATTAGGCAGTGAATTTATGAAAAAATATATTGTGTTGTATTTTCTCACTCTTATCACTGAATTTAGTATCAAATTTAGGCAAGAAGTAAGGTCCACTTCTGTGCCAAAGTCTTTGCTCTCTCAGGACTCTCCCTTCTTTCAGTTTCTATTGAAACCTTTTCTATTTCTAAAGTCTTCTCTCCTTATTTACATGTATTACCATCTACGTGTCATTAAGTACATTCAACAAATAAATCTTAAGGGAGACGACTCAGTTTCATGGCTGGCCATTCAGCTGTTATGTTGTCAACATCCATCTGCACCTTATTCACTCAGTAAAAATTATTTAGCACCACACACCAGACTGTGTATTGAGGAAAAAAAAAAGACAAATGCAAAAATGTTTAATACACACATTTTAAAATAGTAAAATTTCATAACAAAAAATAATGACTTGGAAGCTAAATATAAAAAAAGATTACTTCTACCTTGGGAGAGGTAGTTATCGGAAAAATATGAATAAGCACTGAGGAAATGGCATTTCACTTGGGCCCTGAAGACTGTTAAAGTTTTGACTAATGAAGATTGGAAAAGCATGTGAGAGGAAAAGAAATAGTGAGAATAATATCATGTAGAAAGAAAATCAGGGTGCATGAATAAAGTGATGGTAAACAAAACTGGAAAATTAGGTGGTAATAAAGTTTAGAAAGGCTTCGATTCAACTAGAAAATTTTTACTGGGTTTAAGACTTATCCTTTAGAAAACAGGGATTCATGCAGGCTTTTAAGAAAGAGAATTATTCACTCATAATTATATTTTAGGAAGATAAAGACAGCAATAAACATAGCCGTCAATGAAAAGGAATTGGAAAAATAGGCATTTATGTGCATACCCGTGTATTGGTAGCATTAATAGAGAGGACAGTCAGAAAGGGTGGCATGCATTCTTAACAACTCCTCTACTATACTGCAATTCCCATAAAGAAAATACTTGAATGTTAACTCATTATAATCATAACCTTCAAATGAACTGGAAAATATTTATCATAAGAGTTATTCAAAAGTTTTTCATTGAACAAATACAATGTTAATTGGGTGTTTAATATAAGATACTAAATTGGCTCAATTTAGGAAATAAATTTGTCCTTAAGAAGCTTATATTCTAGTTTGGGATGCAATGTACAAATATATAACTTATATATCACTATATAGTAGCATAGATTAAAGGAACATATTGAGAGGATTTAGCAATATGATGTAGAGAAAATAACACTGCAGCGAGAGTCTAGAAGTCTGAGTTTAAATTCCGGTTGTCACATAGACTTTGTGACCTTCTGTTGTAAGTCAGATTCTTCAGGAAACAGATTCTGATACAGAGGTTTGCATTCAGGAAATTTTCATAAGCATGTTCTCAGGAGCAATACATCTAAGGAAAATATGTATAAGTTTTGGAAAAGAGATGAAAATGAATGGTATTGTGGTCAAAAAACCCTAAGCCAAATAACCCTTTAGAATTGAAGCAAGAAGCTGAATTTTTGTAACCTGACCTTAAAAATAAGATTAGCCTTGGGTGGGATGGCTTCCTTCAAGTGAAGTCAATTTCTGGAGGACTGAGGAAAGGATGACTTGATCCTGAAAGAGATTTTGGGTGGTTCATCACCTACAACATTTCTAACAACTGCTCAGATCCACTTGTCTCAATAGTAAATTAATCTCATCTGGGAACATGTCCTGCAGTATTCTAGCTGATATTTTCCTGGAGAAATTTAGAAGAATTTAAAAACTACAATGGCCATACAGAAGCTTATCTTGGGACTGCAACTGATACTCATCATATCTGCTATTTGTTATCCATTCTATATGTACCTAAACTTCTACTAGCACCTCTTCTCATCTAGGTGACTCACCTTATACTGATCCAGAATGTCATCCCAGTGTGGTATGAGGTCCTGATGACCATGATCTTCTCACCACGGTCAACTATGGCTGATACACTTGTCCATATGCCATCGAATTGGGCAAGAGAGTACCAAGAGTTGCTACAGTGAGTCAGAGAGATGTCAAGCATTTTCTTCTTCTCAGTACTGTGTAACAGTAGCCTGCTCTTCTCCTGATGACCTGGATAAACTACCCATGCCAGTGTTGTGTTTCTTTTCCTTATCTCTTAGTCTTTTTGCATAAAGAGCCCAAATGACTGGGCACTAATAACAGCTTAAAGTCTTATAGTACTAGTACTGTACTATTGTTGGAAGTGTTCCTCCCCTAAGAAGAGGATATCTAGGAAAGAGACTTAGGCATAAATTCTCCAAGTGAGTCAATGGGAGTAAGGGTAAGTGGGCCAGTCTTACCTCCTTTCCTTTGATCTGGCACACATATATTCTATCTACCCTAACCCTAACCCTAACTCCAACCACATCTTGGAGGACAACATAGCATCCTTGTGGGTTATCACATCCAAGTTGGTGCCTCATCTGCATCTACTCTATCAAGCTGGCAGATTCTGGGTGGGATGGTATGTGATGAGTCATATGCCCACTTCCATACCTCCTTTGGTAGTCTCCTTTTTCTGAGGTGATACTGTGAAGTATTCTGAGTGGTGGGTCAAAACTTTATAGGCCCTGAGACAGTGATGCTGGCCAAAGCCCCGAGAATTAGAAGGCAGGCCTATAACTTCCATGTGTAGCTGAAGACTACTTTGGTGGGTCTATGTATGCATAGCCTCCATCTCCACCAGCAACGCTGCTGTATTTGGAAGCCCATTGTGTTGCACTGCAAGCCAAGGTGACCTCTTCCATGGTAAATAGTCTTGGGAGGGTGATAACTTGTAGTAAAAAGATCTTTACAGTTCATGTCCATGACAATAGGGAATTTTTGGTGTATTATCTTTTCTAAGACTAGGGATGGGGACAGGGTCAGAGGTTTCCATTTTACCTTCCCTACTTCAATATCTCTGATCCTACAAGCCAATAAACCAATATGGGGTTCTTCTGAGAACCAAATATGTCCATTCCAATTATTCATTCAAGAACCAGAGAAATAATTTCTGAGATACTATGATCCCAAAAGACTTAATGTCAACTAAACCTGGGCCAGAACTCCATTTATTATCAGGTCCACAGATGCACCCACCTTAACAGCAGGACCATGATAATAATTCAGGCTTTCAAGTGTTAACATCAGCTTGGACTCTATATTCCACAGTTCTCAAAATGTCAGGGCATTCACATTTTAGCTGTGTATGGTTATCTGATTAAACAACCACAAGTCCTTTGGGAGATTGGGGGAAGTTATAATTGTATACACATGCCATAATGTTCAAAATCATTCCTCATGGGGACTCAGCCTCTCCATTAATCAATGGATTAATTAATGGGGTTTGAGAACTGGTTTAGATCTGGAAACTGGGCAAGGGATATGAATATTTTATTAGAGTGATTGCTTGTACCCTTGTTGGCTAACTATATTTCCCATAAAAACACTGTGTCGTTTGAATTGTCTACATAATTCTTAGGCTGCACACTGGCATGGGCACTCATTACCATAATGACTTCAAACTTGCTGTCATCTGACCTCTCTAAATTTGAGTATCTTATCCCCACTGCTTTCACTGAGCCAAAATCTTAGTATCTCTTACCATCTATCCTGGATGTGAGAGGATGGCCATCACTGAGGTTTTTTTTTAATGTACTACATCCACTCTCAGTGCATTGCTAATCACTTTGGTAAACAGAGTCATGGGGCTCTTTTTAATATAATCAGCTATTATGTTTTCTGGTCTCAGTAAATCTACTATAGCATGCCCACCTCTCTGATCATCACCATCTGCCTTAGTATTTCTGGCATTTCTACTTCACTTCAGTGCAGGTTATCATTTCTTTACAAGTTCCAACAGCCATTTTAACAGTGTATTGTATCACGATTCATGTTTCTTCCTGAAGTGTAAATCCTGTATCACTTATCTTTATCAACTTTCTGCTCTTCTTGACCCAACACATTTAGGATCCATTTCACTATATGTACCCAAGATATCTTTATGCATATCTTAAGAGAAGAGTCAAGATATTGAAGACACAGGAATAAGATTTATAAATGATAATTACCTGTTGAGACTTAATGTATACCTACTGGCACTCTAGGTGAACTTGATTCCATTTACATATATATTATGCTTACAGAATGTGAGGACAAGAAACATAAAACTTGGCACCATTTTTCAACAGATCACCACTTGCAATGTGCACACATTCACACACACACACACACACACACACACACACACGCATATATACACCCACACACACACACATACACACACACGCACACACACATGCATACACATTCTCCATCATGGTAAAACAAGGAATAACAGCAGGTTTAACCTAAGTCAAAGGATGAGAGGGAGAGGAGCTCCAATCCTTTAATGTTTAAGTGCCCCCAGTTATGCATGATTGAAAAGAATGAATTCAACTTGCCAAATAGGTCAGCAGACAGTACTATGAAAGATCAGAACAGTCTGGTCATGGATCACCTTTTCCAGCACTGGTCCATTACCTTCCATTTTAGTCAGTGAACATTACCCATTATATCAAGCCTGAGTCATCTAAGATGAAGTAGTCCATGATGCCAGAAATAAGGTGGGTGGAGGAAGGCAGAGATATTGTTAATTCAGGATTGGAACTCTTCCAAACCTAACTTACCAAGGCCAAATTAAAGCACCATGAAATCATATAGTCACAAGAGAAAAACAATTATTGCAAAGAGGACATATATTGCCAATTTCAAAATAGCTTTTAAATATGAAATTAGCAAAACTGATCGTGGTTAGGTGTTAAAAAACAAATACCAAAACAACTACTACTAATTGATCATCTCTTCTGAGAAACTAAGCTTATTTTTTAATTATTATCAGAGTTTTGCAGGTTCATTTTACTGCTGACACCATGGCCAAAATACTGGATCTTAAATGAAATCTAAGTATTCGAGTATGTCCTTGGCTTTCATAATTTGGCCTTTTATCGATCATATTTAATCATTTAGGGTATTGTCTTCTCCCTACGTCTTTCCTTGTCTCTATATTTTAAGGAAACAAATGTTAACCTCTTCAGTATAAATCTCCATCCAAAATTTTTTTTGGCATGGTTCGGTTGGAAGAATTAGTCCTTAAAGAGGTTTGATAAGAATACTTGAAAATAGAAGAACACTGATTTCATTAAATGAATAAAAGGAAAGGGCGCTTCTTAAACCTGTTTAATTAATTTCATTTTAAGTGGCTCCATTAGGAATAAAACGTTTTTATGAAAGATAGGAGAAGGCTGGCATAACTAAGTTTACCTTCATCAGCATGACCACGTAAGAAGTCAAAATTTCCATCTCTATAGAACAAATACGGCTTAATATTGGCAATGTCATCTAATTTAATCTACCTAAATAGGCACTTGTAATGTATTTTAATGAAAAATATCTGAATATGCTTAGGTAAACAAAGTATATAGGCAAACAGCTAGAAAGTGGCTACTTAACATTTGGTACCATATCATTGAAATTAATTTTATTTTATGTGAATTCTTGCCTCAATTGTAAAATACTGCTATTTAATTTAAAAACTGACAGCTAATTCAGCTCATTTGTAAGCATTGAATATACTTGAGAATTGAGTCCAAATGTAAGGCTAATAATCATTACAAAATGCCAATCTGGCCCACAATTTGATTTTTACTTGAAAATTCTGTCTCAGATTTTATTGAACCAAAAGGATTTCCTGTACATACAAAAGTGAATGTCTTCACTTAGAAACTTTCAACAGACTTTTTAGTATTCCAAATGTGTTAGATGGGGAAGTTGTAGCCATTTATAGTCCTGAGTACTAAAGCAAAGCCTCTAACTCAGATAGCCCTCCTATTTTTGTGAATCACTGCTGACATTTTTGGAACAATACTTTAGAGGAATATAAATGCTTGCTGCTTATCTTGAAGCTACTCCATTGAAAAAACTGTCATTTACAGGTGTATTTAACTAGCCAGGTCACTGCACACACATGTACAGTGACCTACTTTTATTCCAATGGTATACAGCAGTGGAATAAGAAGACACTTCTGAAACCAAGAGCTAAGTGACTTAAGTGACTAAAATCCAGTGTCTGAAATTACTAATGTCCTTCTGTGCTGCAGCAAATTATAAAAGTAATTGTTCCAGAACTATTGCCTTGCAAAAGATTGTTTTCTAGATCCAAGTGCCAATATGGCAGAAATATATGTCAGTGATATCTCCAGATTTAGATAGCAAAGTAGCTTCCCATATTTCCCTCATATGTAGGACAGTGATGGAAACATTTTACAGGTATTCAGAAAGGGTTTGTTGAAAGAACCAAAGAACAAATAATTAATTAGTGGACTCTTTCATGATCAAGTAGTACCTCATGTGTATGCAACACCTTACCATTTATCAAACATTCTCAAATATATACAATATAATTGGCTCTTCAAGAGGATGTAGGATATACTGAAATGCACATAAAATTTGGCAGGAGAGCATTAAGGTTTGAGTTCTGTTTTGGTGTGTTTTTCTGCTAAGACAGCTTTGAATAAATAAACATGCTGAGTTTTAATTTATATATCTGCTAATAGGATTGAAAAAACCTCTACCACAAGTTTTGCAGCAAGAATCCAAAGGTTGCATAGAAAAAAGAATTATAAAACTAATTCAAGTGTTAGAATGTCTAATTAGAGATGAACAAACTTCACCTCTGTAAGTTAAGTTACTTGACCCAAGTCCACAGCTACAAATCCAGTTTCCCAGATGTGGGTTACAACAATACCCATTTTTGTCATTTTTACGAACCCCTGATCACATATAGTGTGCTTACACGGGTAAGTCCATTATCCTCTGGAGAGGAAAGTATTTTATTACAAACATCATATTTCAACATTTCATTCAAGGCCTCAATTTTCCCTCTTTTAATACTCACTATAGGCTTTGTAAATGGTTTGTGTTCATCAGAGGAACAAGAACCAGATGCTAAGACTTTTCTTCACTGACTAGAGACTGCAGCATTAGTACAGGCAAATGAATGGTCAGATTTATGAATTAGTTCCCCCAGAAAACTTCCTTTCCAAACCTTATCATCAATTGACAGATCATTCCTTTTCCCTCTGTTTTTCTTATCCTAGCATACTTCTGTTCCTACTTTTAATTTACATTCCTAGCTTTGTGCAAGCCTTTCTAACTGGTTTTCACATTCAGATACTTGTTTTTGTGGAATTCTATGCTAACAGCAGTGAGGAATACCAGGAAGGATTAGATTTTGGAACAAAATTGTGGCCTCTGGAGATTTGAGAATAGGTAGCATTTTTTGGTAATTTAATAAACAGCAAGAAGTGCCTCTCATCCTTGAGAAGATGAAGTGCTCAACACCATTAAACTACTTCATATTTTTAGTTAAGTTTGTTTGAAAACAAAAGGGTGTTATCATTGATGAACTTATTAATAATTCCACATGGCAGTTTCAGTTTTTAGATCTTCTTCTATTTTTCTACTGATTGCAACCAGATGCAGCATTTCCCTTAGAGAAACCTTTTCTTGTGCCTTTCAAATAAAACTAGATTCTCCTGATTTTCTCCCCCACAGGACCATGAATACTTTCTTTATGGCAATTCTGAGAGTTTGTAATGATTCATTTATGTAATGTCTATTTTCCTTTTAGAGTGTGAGTCTCTGAGGGCAGGCAAGTTCCTAACGTTATTCATCTTCTTTTGGCTCAGGGCCTAGGAAAGTAAATGGGATACAGTGTTGTTCAACAAGTGTGCCCAATGGCTGTGTGAACCATCCAGAATGTTTGTCTCAATGATTTCCCCTTCCATTAACATTCCTTACATCACTCTGCAAAGAAGGGCTTTAAGGAAGATCTGGTATTTTAACCAAGAAAATGAAAACTGCACCTTGTGCTCATCAGAGTTAGATATAAAACAGGGAAATTAGTTTAATGCATACCAATTTCTCACAAAAGCCATGAGGGAAAACTTAAAGCCTTTGAAGCTAAACAAATTCCACCTTTCCTTGCATATTTTTATACCATGTAGAAATTGTTCCCATCTGATTCATCCCAAGTCCAAGCTATAACTAAGCCTACTCATACATATGACATGCCGCTTTCTCTTTTGGTGTTGCTGGTAGAAACTTCAAAGATCTCAGAGATTGGTCCCATTGGGAGGACATGTGTGATTTTTCTTGTGAGGATAAAGTCTGATGGGGACAGCTGAGAATGACATTGCAAAATATGGCACTAGAATCAGGATGATCAGGGGTTCCAGGATAGAAGTCACCCTGGGTTTCAATGTAGGGAAGATAAATATGGAAGTCTGGTGGCCTAGGGGATTAATCTCTCCTCTAAGTGATTCTACATTCTTTCTTTTTTGTTTTACTTTTTTTTTTTACTTTTCTTCTGAGCCGCTGTGGATCTCTTTGGAATGTGCTGTTCATTTCAGCATGGATGCACTCAGCAGTTTGTGGCCCGCTGGGCTGTTTTACTTCACTGCCGGGTCATGCTTGCCAGCTTTTGTTGAGAAATAACAGGAGGTCATACATGGTGTCAAGAAAATGTTGGCATAGTTAGAGAAACAGGTATTGTATTAGTTGCAATGAATTCAGACCTACTGATGGTAGGATTAATGAAATCCGTGTCTGGCACTCTCTGTTGCTTGATGGAGCTTACAATGAGCATAGCCTGGACACCAGAATCGAGTCTCAGCAAGCTCTGGCCTGTGGCTTGCTCCTCAAGCCAGATTGGCCCCAGGTATTTGGAAAGTAAGTGCAGGCCTCCTGACACATCTACCTAGACAAGCAGGAGCAGACAGAGGTGAAGAAAAGGAAGATGGAAGGAAGGAAGGAAGGAAGGAAGGAAGGAAGGAAAGAAGGAAGGAAAGAGGAGAAAAAAGGAGAAAATCAGAATTACATGAAATATATACCTTTGGCAATTCCAAAATGAATTAAAATAAACTATATTAAAACGTATTAAGAGTAGCAACACTTTATGAACTGCTTTATTCCAGATAAGTCACTAGTCCAAAAGCTTTACGTTAATGAGTGTATTAATGAATGCATCTCACAACCACACAGTGATGTAGATACTACTTATATCCCAGATGAGAAAGTGGGGCACAGAGAGACAAAGTAAATTTCCCAAGAGTTCACATCTAGGAAAGGGTTGATCCAGGAGTTGAACTCAGAAAATCTGACTGCAGAACCATGTTCTTTAAATTTTTTAAAGTTTTTTTTATTTTTGAGAGACAGAGCAAGAGCAGGGGAGGGACAGAGAGAGAGGGAGACAAAGACTCTGAAGCAGGCTCCAGGCTCTGAGCTGTCAGCACAGAGCCCAACATGGGGCTTGAACTTATGAACCATGAGATTATTACCTGAGCTGAAGTCAGAAGCTTAACCGACTGAGCCACCCAGGCGCCCCCAGAATCTGTGTTCTTATACACCAGGCATAACCGCTTCTTCCTATAGGCTGTCACCCAGACTCTGTTGGTAACCCTCAAACACAGCGTGAGAGAATATGTGGAAAACAACCTTCGAAATATGGAATATTACAACTGTAGTAGACCTCAAAAACAGGTGCTTTTAGAGGAGTACTGGAGGAGAGGAATTTACATGTCTCATGCTTTCATATGAGCAATTGATTTTTTTTCTAACTTTTATGTGTCATGCCAGGAAGGCACAACTTCAAGCCATCCTTCTGCTCAATACAAACTATCTGCCCTTTACTCATTCTTTTTCCCTTATAGAACCTGCACATTAAACTGCCTTTAGATATCATCGGCTAAAATTTCTGAATCAATGGGTAGGGCAGGTCAAAGAGAGGAAAGACCCAGTTATATAGAAAGGCAGTGGAGATTAGAGAGTGCAAGTCTCCTAAAATTTTAGGTGAGTGTTCTGTATATTTCACACACACGGAGACTTAAGATATAGCAGTTTATATTCAAATCATGAAGAAAGGGAGAGACCAATATGGAAAAAAGCTCCAAGAGAGATGGACAGAGATTCTTTCCCTTTCATTGGGCCATAAAAATAGCTATAAAACTCTTTCTGTCACCTTATTTCATGTTTACTTTACCAGCACGCAGTAGCCATGCCTAACATCTTCCTCCCTCTTTTAGTGTTTCCAGAACATCAGGAGCATTCATGTAACATCAATATGTGCAAACATCTAGTCCTGTTACATTTAAGTTTACATGTGTAAGTTCTTGGTATGGCTACAGTGCTCTCTCGCCCCCTTATCTGAGGTTTCTTTTTCTATGGTGTCAGTTACCCAT
Source organism: Puma concolor (assembly GCF_028749965.1). NCBI lineage: Eukaryota > Metazoa > Chordata > Mammalia > Carnivora > Felidae > Puma > Puma concolor. The sequence goes on along the minus strand of NC_141675.1, from coordinate 82,245,768 downwards.
CATCAACCATGGTCAGGAAGCTGATGATCCATCCTTTGTCTGATGTATCCTCAGAAAGTCAACAGTTAGCCTAATGCTACATCACAAAGTCAATGCCATTCACTTCACTTCATCTCACCACGTAGGCACTGAATCATCTCACATCATCACATGAAGGGTGAGTATAGAACCGTAAGATATTTTGAGAGAGAATGAGATCACATTCTCTTAACTTTTATCACAGTATAATGTTAGGATTGTTCTATTTTATTATTAGTTGTTGTTAATCTCTTACTGTGGTAGTTTAAATGAAACTTAACCCAGGTGTGTACAAATAGGAAAACGCTAGTATATTTAGAGTCCAGTAGCATCTACAGTTTCAGGCATGCACTGGGGGGTCTTGAAATGTATCCCTCACAGATAAGGGAAGACTCCTGTACTTCTCTTGTCTCTCTTGCATGACTCTCAGATTGAAACTTGAATGCCTCCTAGCTGTCTTACTAACCTCCAAAGTTGGCCCTGAAGATCATTTAAGGGAGAAAATAGATAAAGACAAACCCTTGAACACACTCGTATTAATATGCTAGTCCTTACCCTCGGACTGGGGCCAGGGGAATTCAGACACAGAATTGAATGCAACTAATTAAAGGTTCCATTTATTTTTCCCAAACTTTCCACGTGAAAACATGGAAAAAAATCATTCAATTTCTGAGTTGCACCTTGGACAATGTCGTTTTTGTAGAAAAAAAATTTAACGTCAAATGATTGTATTCTTCACTACAGAAAACTGCTGTTAAAGTATGAATACAGAATAAATGAAAAATGTGATATCGAAACATCCTTATAAAGTTAGATTAAGTAATATATACAAAGCTCTGTATGAGTTTTGTACACATTATGTATAAAATGTAAAATTACTTGCAAATTTTGGGGACTAGAAGACTTTACTCAAAAGTTTAAAAAGTGATGATCATATCTCTTTTCCAGATAATCTAGCTCATTGTTCTCAAGATAATGCCATCATGCAGTAGCTTTAAAATTTATTTGCTGAGTTATGAGAGACCATCTTCTGTATATAAAAGGAAGCTTGGGATATTACTATAAAATAATTCATAGTATATTTGAATAAATATTTGCATGAAAATTAAATGTACAAAAACTAAAAATTACCATAAGTCACTTTTGCTAAAGTCTTTCCTGAATAATACAGCACTTATTCAGTACTTTGTACTTCTTCTTTTTCATATATTTATATGTACCCTTTCTAATTTTTTTCATGTATTTCTACAGATCGAGGCTTTCCCTTGGCATAGTTTCACTTCATTCCGAAGGATTTCTTTTAGTTTTTTTGTGTGCGTTTTTGATGCAGAATATTCTCTAAGCTTTGTATGAAATGTGTTTATGCCTGTCATACTTGAAAAACATTTTTGCTGAAAAATATTTTGCTTTTTATCTTTCATCTTTTTAAAGACTGTCCATTATCTTCTGACTTCTATCGTTTCTGATGAGAATTTCTCATTCTCATGTTCCATTATATGAATATCTTCTTTTTCTCTAGTTGCTTTTAAATGTTATTTTTGTATTTGGTTTTAGGTTCTTTGCCTTTGGAATGCTGAAGGTTAGCTGTTTGTTATAATGTACTCAGTGTCCTTGGAGTTTCTGGAGCTTCCTGGATCTGAATATTGCTTGTTTGATTACATTTAAAACTGTTACCCATTACTTCTTCAAATATTGCTCTATCCCAAGTTCTCTATCCTCTCTTTATAGCATTCAATTTATATATGCTTACTAATTTATAGTTTCTCAGAGGTTATTGAGACTTTGTCCATTTTCTTCTATATTTTATTTCTCTATGTACTTCAGATTGGATGATTTCTATTGATTCATCTTCAAGTTCACTGAGATTTCTTCCATTGTGTCCAATCTGCTTTTAATCATATTCAATGATTTAAAAAAATTATAAATACTGTATTCATCATTTCCAGGTTTCCCATTTGTTTCTTCTTTACTATTTTCAAGTGTTTCCTGAAATGTCCAATTTTTCACTCATCTATCTTTTCCTATAGATTCTTTAATATACTTATCATGGCTATTTCAAAGTTCTTGTGTGATAATTCCAACATATGCATTATCTGTTGTTCTCTTTTAATTTACTGATATTCTCTTGTTGTGGGTCATATTCTCTTGTTTATTCACAAGTTTTGTGATTTCTTGCTGATATTATGTGCAAAGGAAAAGACAGACATAGAATATATATACATATACCAAAAGGTAATGCATTTTCCTCTTTTAGGTAGACTAAGGGACAGATCAGTTTATTATTTCAAGCAGAAGTTGAACTGTGTATGGAGGTGTTGTGACTTTAATCCCTCTACCAGGATTTGGGATTAGAGCTCCAGAAATTTAGAAAGTTCTCTCTTTTCAGTCCAGCACTCACCTACTTAGGTCACAGAAAGGCCAAGATTTCTATGTTATTAGAAGTTTCATTCGTTGCAACTTTAGTTCGATTCATTTCAACTCTGTGCTTCAATTTTTTGAAAGCTTGCTTTTTTCTGTTGTGTACAATCTGGTTTGGTCATATTCAATTAATTATTTGAAAGTTTTCTCAGGACTGTGAATAAATACTGCAAGATGGTAAGACCTCAAAAATGAAAGACCTTGAGATTATGAAACTATGATAAGGCAAGAGCTTCAGGCTAAAATACCTTGATGAACCTTTGGAAACTGCAAGAGAGCAGCACTGTGAAAGCACAAGATGTGAAAATCCTTCACTCTCACTGAAAGAGTATGAAATTTCCAGATAAACAAAAGAAACAAAAATTTTTCTTTAAATTCATTGAAAAGCTATGGACTCAAATATTTTTAAAATGTAAAAATAAACTCAATAAAGATGATCTCAAGAGACAGAGGGTGCTTTTATACCTGGAGTCAGGCTGGAGGCAGCACTTTGGCCAAAGAAGCTAACCTGCCAGAGAAGGACAGTCTTCTAGATGAAGGGAGAAGAGACAAACTTTTGATTAATTTGTCCTCTGGTATGCCAGAATTTATTCTGTAAGAGCCCCCAGAGCAAAGATAGCCCTCAAGTTATCTCTAACATAGTTATTACATACTTATATATAGTTATACTATAACTATTAGAGACTATTAGTCTCTTAGAGACTATTACATAGAGACTATTACATAGTCTCTTACATAGTTATAGTTATCTCCTAAGTTATTCTCTTACATAGGAAATTTGCCAAGTAAGCAGAGGCTAGAGGTGGCACTGGAAAGCAGAAAGCATATTGCAATCTTTCAATTATGGAGTTGGAAAATCCTGCAATCTGGAAGACTTGCAATCTCAGAACCCTGTGGTTCCTTTAGTCTCCTGTCTCCATTTCCTGGTCTCACAGACTTGGGTCTTGAGGTCTTATAGTCTTAAGGTTTAGAAATATTAAGGTCTAAAATTCTCAAAGTCTTAACAATTTTGCGATCTTGCAGTTTTGTAGTGTTTTACCATAGACTTTAGTGAGAGGAGAGTCCCAAACTCACCTCAAGCAGTTTTATTTCATTGCATAGAGGATGAAACCCTCCAAATTTCTGATATGATAAGTTATTGAGTTATGCCTTGTGACCTAGCATCTAACTTTTCAAAAAGTATATCTATCATACACACACACACAAATACAATATGTCTGCTTAAGTTTAAAATTTAATATAGCTCTTAATTCAATGTTCATAACTGTACCTGTATATCCTAATCCACATATTGTCTAGTGTCAATCATTGTACACATTCTCCATTGTGATACAATCCACTCCCATATTTTTAATCATCAAACACATATCTTTAACTCAAATACCTTTCTTTTTTTTTTTTTTTTTTTTTTTCAACGTTTATTTATTTTTGGGACAGAGAGAGACAGAGCATGAACGGGGGAGGGGCAGAGAGAGAGGGAGACACAGAATCGGAAACAGGCTCCAGGCTCTGAGCCATCAGCCCAGAGCCTGACGCGGGGCTCGAACTCACGGACCGCGAGATCGTGACCTGGCTGAAGTCGGACGCTCAACCGACTGCGCCACCCAGGCGCCCCTCAAATACCTTTCTTAAGCATCATACTTACTTATTGATCTCTCTACTTGAGTGTCACACATACTTCTAATATTAAATGTCCAAAACTTAATTATTCATCTACTCTCTTCTTACTCCACCTCCAACTGGCCCTTTTCTCTCTCTCTCTCATCACAGAGAATGGCATCATCCAGAGTCCCAGGTCTGAATCTCGGATATACACATGATTGATTTTTCCTCCCTTATCCTTATATCCATATAATTATAGAAAACTACTCTTTAAACATATTTTGAAGCCATTTACTTCTCATTAATCCTTCTATCACTAATAAGTCTCAATGGACCATTGAGGGACTCTTGACAGAGGCTAATTGTTTGATGTGCCTCCAGGCAGGCATTCCTTATTTACCTGTTCAATAATTATTTGGAAAGGGGGAGAGTAGAGAAATACGACTACTGGAGCTAGGGTTCTGTCTTTCTTTTATTTTCCTGAACTATCATCTCTGACCTCAAACCTGCATCCAGGTCAGCAAAAGAAAGTCTTAGCAGATAACAAGACTTACCATCCTAAAATGGCATGGTACTTTTAAATCTGTGGTCACTTGAGTCTGCTGCTTGAGGATTTCTGTCATCATCCTAAGCTGTTTATTAAAGTATTCTTCTCCAAAATGTATGGCATTCTTCTAGGAAGGAGATTTGATAATTATAAATGTCTATATTTTCTTACACTTCCAGCTGTATTTTGTTACCTTGGTGACATTTTATATTTGCCCTTGTAGGTTGGCACCCCCCCCCATAAAGCTTTCTTCCTGACCTAGCTATTTTTCCGGGTCTGCCCATGGCAGCAGCTACAGCATTTCACATGGAGTGTTGCAACAGCTCCCAAACTGGTGTCTCTTCCAATATGGCACCATGCTCCTTTCTACCACACCTACACCGAACACAATTTAGCTTCCATACTTCAGCCAGAATGACTGAAAAATACAAATCCAATCACATCACTCGCATGCATGAATTTTTTAATGATTTTTCTTTTCTCCTAGACAAAATGTCAAGGCCTACCAGCACCTAAATTTCTGACCTTATCTTTTGACATTCTCCATTGCAAATACTATTTTCCTGGCAAAATGAACATTTTTTTAAGTTACTCCTACACTCTGTGCTATATTTTCTGACCCTTGGTCATTTTCAAATGTGGTCCTCTTTTCCTGGAATATTCTTGATAGATAGCAATTCTTTACTCATCACTCAGATACACAATTAGACTTCATGTTTTTTGGGATGTTTCTCCTGACTCCTAATACCATCTCCATAGCACCTGATCCTCCCACTGTTGTATACCTACCACACCTTATTTTAATTGCTTAATGGCCTTATTTCCTGTTCTAGATCATAAGCTCTGTGACCAAGAGCCTAACAGGTACTAAATAAATATATTTTGAAAAGGATGGTTGAACATGTGTATAGAAAATTCTATCCCTAGGCCATGGTATGATTCACTGATCAATTATTTCAAAACATTAAATAGGTGTTTATTAAGCAAAGACAAGGGCTAAGAATGTTGAGACAAAACAAATAGAGTCCTTTGAGCTATCACTCCTGTCAGAGGTAATTTCAAGAAAAATATGAGGTAGATCTGGTCCTTAAATAATAGAAATACAGGTTTTCTAAACATGAGGAACAGAATGGAGGAATGGGGAAGAATGAGAGAAGAAAGTTATCATATTGAGAAATAACTGGACAATTATTTAGCATTTCAAGAGCTAGGTTGATGTCAACAGTGTGTAAACATTCTCCTGTATTTGTGAACATCTCGTCCATAGAATATCTATTTGACTTGACTTACCAGCACTATTCTAATAGATAAAAGCTAAATAGGAGTTGTTTCAAATGCCTTATTTAAATGTTAACTTAAATTTTTGTACCCCTTTTTCTGTATCACACAGGTGTTGTGGTTTTTTTTCCCTGCATCACCTATTCAACGTTTTGCCCTCAGACAATATTTATCTCAATCACCTTTTCCCCCCTTCAGCTCCCAAGCAGGACGTTTGCTAATGCACATCGCCATCTGCTGGCGATAGTTTGGAACAAACAGCAGTCTTGTACAAGATTGAGACTTGTTTCTTGTGGAAAGGCTTGTTCAGCCTTTGCTATGGTTAGATTTTTGCTGACATAATGATGTTAGGAAACAAGCAAAAACCACTGTGGAAAACAAATCCCATTTATTATAGATGTACGTACTTGTGAGACTTGGATTATAGAGAAATGTGGATCTTTGCTTTTATGTGTGCTATTAGAAATAGATAATGGATTACAATATATGGATTTACAATATATCGTCAATAAATAGTGGGTGCTGACAGCACTCTGACATCAAGAATAACATAAAGTATCTCTGCATTTGAGAGTGAAGAGAAAAAGCATTCATCTGGAGTCAAAAAATCTGGGTTTTAATTGTGTGGACTTGAGCAAATATCTTCTTTTTGTGATTCTCTGGTGCTTATTAGTTAAATCTCTCCCACCTGCCTTTGGATGTTAATCTGGGAATAAAATGAGGTCACTGAGGTGAGAATGTCAGTGAAAGGCTAAACACATAAAGTGACATGTTTTAGTAGTCGTGGTTGGCTATTGAAATTGGATTACATCTTTCAGAACCGAATTTAGTCTGAGCTTTCATACCATTTCAAGTGGGGACCACAGCTATGATGTCTTATGGGGTAGAGAAAAATGGAGTATAAAAATTATTCATAAGTTTCCTTGTAGTTTTGAGAAAAACAGATGATCCATCCTTCCAAGGATAGTATTTTCATTCCCTTGACTGCTACGTTCAACGAGGATGGGTGGTAACTCAGAGAAGGAGCCTATATCCTCCCTGGAAAGAGGGCTTCACCACAGAGTGATCAAAAACTTTATGTAAGGGTCCACACACAGTTAGTGTAGCTTTATCCTTGGCTCCTACCCTATGTGCACACACCTAGGACCCACAGGACAGATGGGGGTAGGTCATCATCTCATCCCCTAGGCCACAACTGCACACTTTGCTGTTAAAAATTACCTATTGGGGAGCCTGGATGGCTGCCTCAGTTAAGCCTCTTACTTAGCTCAGGTCACGATCTCATAGTTCGTGGGTTCGAGCCCCACATTGGGGTCTGTGCTGACAGCTCAGAACCTGGAGTCTGCTTTGGACCCTGTGTCTCCTTCTCTCTCTGTCCCTTCCCCACACTGTCTGTCTCTCTTTCTCAAAAATTAGTAAACACTAAAAAAATTTAAAAAATATAAAAGTTACCTATTAATGAACTTTTTGTCCTTTTTAAAAATAAAGGTTTTTGGGGGAGAGTTGTGCTTAGGACTCCAGAGAATAGTGAGTCTAGGTATTTCTGTTTACAGATGAGAAAACTGATAACCACAATAGAAACAAAAAAGATTTCTTCCTGACATCACAAAGATATTGGAAAGGTACCCAGATATACTGAAGGTATTTTCTTTGTTTTGGTTTTACAGTACCAGGTGTTGTCCTGGCTTTGTAGATCTTTTTGATCACTACTCCAAAACTGATTCTCACTTTTGAATGTTAGCATCATAAAAAGATAATATCTGATGGTCAAATACCTATTCTTTGGCTTACAAAGATAGAGGACAAACATGGATCAGAAGTTCTGTCAGTAGTAAAATATCCAATGAGTGCTTGAATACCCATGGAAGAGAGGCAGCAGAGAAGGGTAAGCGGAGCTTAAAACAGGGTCCAGAGACAGGCAAATGTTAGCCACCCACACAAGTGTTTGGTGTCATGGAAGTCAAGGAAAACATAGTCGAGTTAATGACCATGTCAGCAGGCAGTGGCCGGGGACCTGGGCCCAGGAATGCAATGGAACTCTCTCAGTTGTTAGGCAGCAAAACCAGAGTCATGATGTCAGAAGTCAAAACTACCAACCATCCTCAAAGAAAGACTGGAGATCTTGGCTACTTCTCAGAGGTAGAATACTCTCTTAATTTCTTCAAACTACCCCAGTTTTTAGGACCCCTAACTTTGATTCTGAACAAAGAGCAACGCTTATAGTCTCTGACTCCAGACAGTGATGGCAATAGTGGTTGAGGACTCTGACATTACACTTGAACTGTTTGGCAGCAGAGTTGGGGTTTTATTGGAATTTAAGCCTACTCAAGATCTAGAGAGAAGCTGAGTTCCTTATGGATCAGGTGCAGAGAAGACTGTAGGGCTGACCAGCAACCTTCCTCACTCAGAACTCAACTCTTGATCCCAACTGGAGGAAACAGAATGTGGTACTTGGAGAATGATCTAGTGTGTCACTGGGCTGCATCTTTTTTTGATTTCTCAATGCCCATAGTCATATTGGTTTCTGGACCTAAAGGCTGGAGTAGCCAAGCAGCAGACCAAGAGATAAGCTGGCAACTTCTATGTGCATTCAGGTTTGAGCATCCTGAAAGCCACAGATGCAAATTCTGGAAGAGAAACCTCCTTCTTTCAGGTGTTCTTAAATCTTATTCGACTTCGAAAATGTATTCAACTGAGGCATCTGGATTTTACTCAAAGGAAACAAAGAAGGCACATCTATTGCTAGACACAGAAGTCCCCACTACAAAGCATGAACTTGAGCAGAATCAAACACAAAGAGTCCTAGTTCTTCCTGTCCTAGACAAAACGAAGACAATTACTTTTAAAGGTCTGTATAAGTGATGTTTGGTCGGCAGAGTTAGTTATTAACATGGGCAGCACGCTCAGGGCCCCACAAAGCACAGTTGGTTCCTACTGCTGTTTAAATTATAACCTTGGGCCCTGTGTCAGACAGCAAGCCGAGGAGGATAGGGACATCATAATAAATAGAAGGAGGCTTGAAATACAGCACAAAATTCCTCTGGTTCACCTATTCATTTTGGAGTCTTTAATGTTTAATATTTAATGAGTATGGATATAATTGATCATTTTAAGTCTTTGTCTCTGCACAGATTTTAAAAGCGACCAACTTAGTTGCCTGCCTGTTGACCCTGTGGGGTAAATGTTCCTGGTCAGTGACTTGGGAGCAGCCTGACTCACTCACAATAGAAACCTTCCTCTTCAGATTGTTAAGTGGCTTCTTAGGAAAACATTAAAGCTTGGTCTCAATCCGGAATCACTCACTGTTACTAGGATAACATTGGGCTTGAAGTCAGGCAAGCATTCCCAAAAAATTTTAGGAGGAAAAGGGTACCTTTTTAGAGTAACCTCTTGGCACTGTTAATTTTGGATTCTATTATATTCAGTGGACATTTACAAGAACCTATGCTAAAGATGGGCTATGAGAATGAAATGACAAAACGGATGGAAGAAGTGCCTAGCAGAGCACTAAAAACAGTGGCATAAATAATAAAATACATAGCTTTAAGGTAACAGATATTTAACCAGTAATCTTAGAAGGTTCAGAGAGCATCACAGGTAATAAAATTACCATCAATCTCATGTCACACAGGTAATCCCTGTTAAGAGTCTCAGTCATTTTTCCTAGGGTAATTATTATTATCATGTTAGATATATACATTATGTTTTCCAACTGCTTCTTGGACACCATGATAACCATCCTGGAGAGATATGGCACAAAGTCTACTCAATCAAAGCTGGGAAATTAACGTTTTAGTCTGGTTCTTCTGAGAACTGGCTTCTGAACTTGAAGGATTTTCTGACGACCCCAGTCTTCATTTTCACCTCTATAAATGTGCATAGAGCTAGACAATCACTAATGGCTCTCTCCACCAAAAATGAACATTAGAAACAAAGTCCTAATGATTGTCCTCTTTTCTCTGTTTCAACATTTTCACCCTAGTATGCACAGACATAGAAAGATTAAATCGGCTAATGTTGGAACTATGACTTCAAAAACCTAGAAGGAAAATTAATCTCATATATTTGCATTTTTTATTAATGATCATGTGTATGTATTTGTAAATGCACACACATGCGTTCATGAACACACACACACACACACACACACACACACACACACATATGCTTGGTAGTACTAGTCACCAATAGGTCAAAAAGATACTCAAATATAAGACCTGACACAGTTTCAGTAATTAGGGAAGGTAAATCTAGTTGGTGTCTTAACTTGCCAGTGAAAAATTGATGAGTTGTGCCTGCTAAAGCTCCAGGCTAAGGTCTAAGCACCCTTGAGAAGACAAGAAAAAAGAATAAGTGATTTACAGATAAGAGCAGTAGCCTTGGCACCAGGAGCCTTTGTTTTCTTAACTTGTAGTCCCTGGGAGAGGAGTGTGCCTCAGCAGGTACAAAGTGTTCCCCAACAATGTTAGACACACGCCAAATTGAAGCCCAGCCAGGTTCCAGCTACCACGCTGAATTCCTGCTTGCCGCTCAGGGGCATATACAAAAGGCAGGCCCAGGTTACCATAGCCTCTCAGGTAAGGACCAAAGCTGGTATTTGTCATCATTAAGGGAATGGGCCATTCTTCTTCCTCCTGTCTTCTAATCAATGGCAGTGCAACTTGCCTGGAAAAAAATAGGGGAACAAAGAAAAACTCAAAATTCTGGACCTAGGTAAGAATGAACTCCCTTCTCTCAACTGCTTCTACATCAGGAATCATTGCCAGATTCTACTGCTTATTCTTTATGTCATCTTGAGTTATATATTTTTCTAAATAGCTATATAAATATTAATATAGTAGTTGTTCTCAGAATACTAAAGTAATGCTTATGCTTGTAGATAATTCAGAAAATCTGAAGAGTCCAAGAAAGAAATTAAGAAGCTTTCATAATCCATAACCCAGCTATGAACACAATGATGATTTTGGTGTATTTTATTCTGATCATCTTTATGTGTGTTATGTACGTATAAAGAGTTTATACACACAAGTGAGTAGGTGTGGAAAATCACTATATCATTTCCATAATTGGTAACACACTACACATTATATTTTTAATTTTTTCAATTAATAATATATCATGGACCTGTTTGTAGTCACTAAGAAATTGTAAAATTACAAAAATAATATCTTTCAGGGTAGTTATAAGTATTAAATTAAGTTAATACTTTATTAAGTATTAATAATTAAGTTTCTACAATGGTACTTGACAGTGATAATCACTGATATAATGCTAATTTCATTAGAATCTAATCAACTTGAGATTGTTTTTCTCTGTGAAATACTCAGAACTGGGGCATCTGGGTTGCTCAGTTAAGCATCCAACTCTCGATTTTGGCTAAGGTCATGATCTCATGGGGTTGTGAGATTGAGCCCCATGTCGCTGATCGAGCCTCAGCATGGAACCTGCTTGGTTTTCTCTCTTTCCCTCTCTCTCTGACCCTCCCCTGCTCACTCTTACTTTCTCTCTCAAAATAAACGATATAAATATATAAAATAAAATACTCAAAACTATACAGCAAAACTATATTTGCAAAGAGGAGGAAGGAGAGGGTTTTGCTGAAGATCAAAGGACTAAAAATCAGTGGCCTTAGTTAGAGTGGCTGATATTTCTTCAGTCCACATCCTAAAGAGTGGTCCAGATTATATATAAGCAGAGTCCACTGGCAAAGAAAACATTAAATATTAATGCAGTTCATTCTATTGTCTGGAAGCTTTAGTCATTATCAAATTCTATTTAACGTCAGGATCAAATTATATCCTTATATCAACCCAGTGATCCTCATTCAGGGTGTTTAACAATATTTTTTAAAAAATCTAACTTTCTTGGTTAAGACTAACTGTTTTGACATTGTAGGGCAGTAAGGCTCAGACCTGAAGTTGTACTCCCCTATGTTCTAATAGAGAGGACTCTTGTATGTTCTGGATATTTTGCTTATATTTATGCAGCCTGAGAGCTGCAAATTGTTGACTCAAATTAGACTTCTTGTTAACTAGGAGGTCAGAGTTGTCTAAAAATGGCATCAACCTTGTGAATAATACTGTGCAAAGTATAAGTAACATGATTAGTTCCATGGTACCAGAGGAAGAAAGACCATCTTTCAAAAGCCCATGATTAAAACAAGGTAGGGGCGGCTCAGTCAGTTGAGCATCTGACTTTGGCTCAGGTCATGATCTCATGGTTCATGAGTTCTAGCCCAGCATCAGAGCTTATTACTGTCAGCACAAAGCCCACATCAGGTCCTTTGTCCCTTGTCCCCTTCTCTCTCTGCCCCTCCCCCACTCGCGATCCCTCTAAAACATAAACACTTTTTTTTTAATATAAAGAAATTAAAACAAGGTACAGCACTACATAGATGCATGAGCCTCTAAGTCACATGGAAGATGTTCTAACATGCTCAACTCTGAGCAGGATAAGCTGCCGTTACCTGGCAGCAAAAAGTTCTGGGAAAGTTTAAAATGGGAAATGCATGGATGGGATGGGAAAACATGGATATTACTTTCCAGCCTGTCATTCTGTAATTCAATAATTATTATCTATATTTGCTAAGCACTGTAATTAGAGTTTTTTTTTTTTACAAATGCAATGCTGTTTAATTAATTTTATTTAATTCCTACAGCAGTAATGCATTTTTTTTTTTTAACGTTTATTGTATTTTTGGGACAGAGAGAGACAGAGCATGAACGGGGGAGGGGCAGAGAGAGAGGGAGACACAGAATCGGAAACAGGCTCCAGGCTCTGAGCCATCAGCCCAGAGCCTGACGCGGGGCTCGAACTCACGAACCGCGAGATCGTGACCTGGCTGAAGTCGGACGCTTAACTGACTGCGCCACCCAGGCGCCCCAGTAATGCATTTTAAAGATGAGGTAAGATGAGAAAGTTGGTATCCACTTATTTAAACTTTAAAACAACTTCCCCAAGACTACCCAGCTAAAAAGTGGCAGTACTGAGTTTTCGAAATTCATAATTATACCGTATGACAGCTGGAATAATTCCACAAATTTGAAACCAGTTGTTGCATTTATCCTATCTTCCTTTTTATACACACACACACACACACACACACACACACACACACACACACCTCTTTCAGATATAACCAAAACATCAAAACAACAAAGGCACAAAGGCATATTTTCTCCTCATCTCGATTATTTCCTTGACTTTGTAAGTGATCTTGCCTGAAGTAGCTCCTTCTTTTAATACATCCAAAGCATAGGTCTGATCCTAACTATTCCCTGCTTAAGCAAACAAAGAAATAAACTCATTCATCTTTTCTGCTTTGACAAAAAAATCCAGATTCCATCGATTAGAATTCAACTCTGTGGCTCTTCAATCTGGTTCAACCTAGTGTTGCCTTGTCAGTCATGGGCAGCCCTTGGTCCCCACTTGTGTTACCACTCTCTCCATAATCTGTCCAAACAGCTACTCAGCATCCACCAACCATAGTATTTACCCCACATCTTGCTCATGCCATTCTCTTAAGGCTGTTGCCCCTGTTGTAAACTTCACCCTTATATCACATGCTATTTCCCTGGCTGTCTCATTTCCATATCCCATTCAGAAATAATTATTTCCTCCTCTCTGCTCTCACATCACTTTAATTTATATTCCTATCATGAGTTTTATTCTGCCTTGGAAGCTCTACAAGGTCGAAGAGTACTTACATGTGAGACACTGTATTAGACACCAAAAATTTAAAGAAAACCAAGGTTGGATCTCCGTTCTCCAGGAGCTAGCAGTCTGGTGTGAGCAAGACTCCACATCTTTTATCTCCCCCACCACGAAGACAACTCATTCTATCTGCCCATCTGGTTTTACTTCTGTGATATTCTGCAGTTGCACCATAGCGTGTCTCAATGTTTTTTTATTCTTATTTAACTTTCTTAGGTCTTGAGGGGGAGGGTCCTGGCTAAGTCAAAAGACTTGTCATCCTGCAATTCTGAAATTTCTCAGGTGCTATCTCTTCAAGGATTTTTTTCCATATACTCTCTATTCTCACTTTTTGGCAACTCTGTTAAACATCAGTTGTATCATTCTGTTATCCATGTATCCTAGAAATATTTTCCATTTCTTTGAGATCTGCAAATGGAGTGATTTCCTCAGATCTAATTCTCAGTTCACTAAGTCTGTGTTTGCAGCAGCATATAATCAGGCTTGGTATTCTATTAAGTCTTAATATTTTTGTGTCAAAGGAGGCAATTAGTCCTATAAATTATCCTATAAATTTAAATAAATAAATTTATTCCTCTATTTTTTGCCTTCTCTGAAATGATTAAATGTTAAAGAATATTTGTCTTCTATTTTTTACTGTCAATTACATATTGTACACTTCTTGTTTTGATGTTTTTCCTAGAGGGTACAGCATACATTCTTAGCGATGCCTGATATTAATAGATGATTCTAATCTCTTTCCACCTATAATAAGAATCTTAAAAGCCCTTTATTTCAATTTCTCCCAGCTGCATTGTATACTATAATTTTAATCATTTATTTAAATCTTATCAAACTTTTTTTTAAATTTTTTTTAACGTTTATTTATTTTTGAGACAGAGAGAGACAGAGCATGAACGGGGGAGGGTCAGAGAGAGAGGGAGACACAGAATCTGAAACAGGCTCCAGGCTCTGAGCTGTCCGCACAGAGCCCGACGTGGGGCTCGAGCTCACATACTGCGAGATCGTGACCTGAGCCGAAGTCGGACGCTCAACCGACTGAGCCACCCAGGCGTCCCTCTTATCAAACATTTTTATTTACTATTTTTTTATTTACTATTTTAAGTAGTCACTATTATATTTGCTCTTCTATTTATTTACTATTTTAAGTAGTCACTATTATATTTGCTGTTCTAAATAGCTACATGCTGTGATGTTTACAGTAAATATTGTGTTTACTGACAAACACTTTTTAGAATTATTTTAGATTGGATTCGATTGTAACTCTTCATCCTGAATAATTTGGAAGCCATGCTTTTATCCCCCCCTCCCCCCCTGTTGAGGGCACTAGAACCTGACCACCAGTTCCTTGGACCTGTTGTTAGATGTGAACGCTTCCTGGGTCACTACTACGTAAGTTCAATTTTTTCCAAAATGACTTTGAGAGGTTTTTGTGTTGTTAACTCTTAATTCTGAAGATTTTGTATTTTATTATCGAGCCCAAGATTGTATCAAAAAGATATAAGATAGTATCAAGAATGTCTAACTATGAGCCAAAAGAAAGGAACAGCCACAGCAGTATATTTAACATGTGGCTCTTACTTTTATTTGTAATTGTTTGTAAAATTTCTTTTGTTGGTTGTGTCTGGCTTTTGACTTCAGCTCAGGCCATGATCTGAAGGGTTTTGAGTTCAAGCCCCACAATGGACTCCATGTTGATTGTGTGGAGCCTGCTTGGGATTCTCTCTCTCTCCCTCTCTCTCTTCCCTTCCTCCACTTGTGCTCTCTTTCTCTCTTAAAATAAATAAATAAGTTTAAAAAAAAGATTTCTTTTGAACAGTTTTATTCAAGCAAACAAAAAAAGAAAAAAGTGAAAAAAACACATAATATGTACATTCTTGTAGGGAAACAAATGTAAAAGTGCCCCACTACTGGCTATTGTCATCCTGCATGCATGGAAACCAAGTAGAAGTGAATTCAAGATGTATGTATGATATTTGCCATCTAAACTAATAAGTGAAGTGTACTTATCACTTTAGAATGCTACTGTATTTCTTAAGGGGAAAAAACGTATCTTATAAAGTAGTCAAGACTGAAATAATTGAACATAAAGACATCAAAGAAATCCCAGAGATACACATACAACAATGTTATAGACAAACAGTGAAAAAGGAAACAGAAGTTCCTTTTCCTCAGTAATTACCCCACGCAGATATAAATAAGTTTATTTGATTACTGACTGTGATAGCCTTGGATTAAGTCTCTGGGTGCTTGAGTTACATGGAATAATGTAGAAAAACACATCGTCTCATCATGGATTGGGTAGGCCCAAGATTCCCAAATTGAAGTAGTTGAAAAAAGAGATGAAAACAACAACAAAAAATGAGTAAAATATTGTCCAGACACCCTATTTATCTGGGGAAAAAGTCCACATTAAATTAAATCTTGGCAGTTCTTTTTTTTTTTTTTTTTTTTTTTTTTGCTCTCACATATTTATAGGGCTGATTTATGAAAGAGCAACCCAGGATATTCCATAATGTCAGCAAGCTGATGGCTAATGGATCATATATTTTATTTTGTTTTTTTTCTTTTAAGTTGGATTATGTGATCATATTTAAAAAACATAGCAGATTATAGTAAAATGAAGATTTAGACTTGTCTTTAAAAATGAGAAAATCTGGCAACACTAGACCAGCAAACCTCTGTGGCAACCGTTCCCTAGAATAGGGTTAATTCAAACCCTTTAAGAAAGACGTGTGCTCTCCAGTGGACCCAGTTACACCACATGTCACTGGGTAAGCATTTGAGGCTATAGCTTCTAATGTAACCACATGCAGCAAAATCAGGACCAACGTCTCAATGGGTTTGATACACTCTTCAGTGCAGGAAATTCCTTTATTAGAGGGAACTACTTGTAGAAGACAGTAATTTCACAACATCACACAGCCACAAAAAAGTATGTTCCTCACCCTTTCTCCAACCTGGTATCTGCTGGTCTATGAACCTATTCAGTAACTTTCGATCCTCTCACCAGGGCTTGAGGGAATTTGCAGGCAATGTGCCATAAAACACCAGGTTCCTACCTCAGGCTCATCTACTTGTCCTCCTATTAATAATGCTGATATCTCCACATTATTCCTCTCACTCTGGGCTGACAGGTTTTACATTCTCTGATACCTTTCTGTATATTTTTTAATTCTTCCTATCTACCTACAAGAAAAGTAGTGGGGAGGTAATAATCCTGGCATTCAACCTTCTCCATCTACCTCTCGCCATTTTCTTCATACCCCATTAGGGTAGAAATGGCAGACTGTCTCTCTTTATTTTGATATAAAATTTCCATTTCTGTAGACCTTTCTTCTTCCCAGGACACCAAATCTCAGGGCTCAGCATTAATATTAAAACATGTATCCTATTTACTGTTGAGATCTTCAATTATGGCTGAGTTTGGAAATAGGATTATATGGGACAAAGCCATTGCTTTAGGAGGTCCTCAAAATTTGTCTCCATTATAGTGCTTGTATATTGTATATAGTGCTTGTAAATTACTCCAAAGACACAGAACGAATTGAAACTTCATGCAGATATCTAGGTCAATAATATAAAAAATGAATAGGGAAGATGGGTCATGTATGGGTTATATAGTTCACTAGAATCTAAGTTCATTTTCAAAATCTGTTGAAGATTTTCAGAATTACTTATATTTCAATATCCAAGATTGTTTTCAATTCATGTTGAAGTTAAATATCTTAGAAATGTTAAAAAATAATTATTTATTAAAAATGACATTAACTGGGGTGCCTGGCTGGTTCAGTTGGTTAAATGTCTGACTTGGTTTTGGCTCAGGTCATGATCTCATGGTTTATGAGATTAAGCCCCATGTCGGACTCTGCACCTTTCTGCACGGAACCTGCTTGGGATTCTCAATCTCTCCTTCTCCCTCTGCCCCTCCCCCACTTGCATGCATACACACTCTTTCTCCCTCTCTCAAAATAAATAAACATGTTTCTTTAAATGACATTAACTACTGGGTACATTCCTTATTTACCACTTCTCCTTTGATCTATTCAGCTATGGGCTGCAAGCATACCATGAGTCCTATGTATACTATTTATCCCAAATTCTTTGGAATGATATTTATCTAGAAAAATAATAAATGTCCCATAAAATGTTTGGCATCAAGCTTAATACATAAAATCCAACCACTGACCTAAATTCACTCCTGGTGTCATCTAATGTCCAAACAATAATTTAAACATCCAAGTATATTATAAAATTTGATGTGGTCATAACATTTGAGTTATCAATTATTTTTTTTTTTTTCAACGTTTATTTATTTTTGGGACAGAGAGAGACAGAGCATGAACGGGGGAGGGGCAGAGAGAGAGGGAGACACAGAATCGGAAACAGGCTCCAGGCTCTGAGCCATCAGCCCAGAGCCTGACATGGCTCAGAGCCTGACGCGGGGCTCGAACTCCCGGACCGCGAGATCGTGACCTGGCTGAAGTCGGACGCTTGACCGACTGCGCCACCCAGGCGCCCCGAGTTATCAATTATTAAATTTAGGCACAGAATTCTGACAACTGTAAGTAGTTTCTAAATTTATTAGTTACCTCAAAGCTAGCACAGCCAACTCCAGTTGCTGATGAAAAGTCCATAAGACAATTCCATCAGTATCTTCTATATCAGGCAGTCTCACTCTTCAGTGAGATAGGTGGATAGTGAGTATAGCATTGTTCATACAACGTTCTAGCAAGTGCTCCCAAAATCAAAATCCCAACAAATAGGCTATTTTTTTTTTTTTTACCACAACTATTAGGTAAAATCAACAGGATTTTACATGATGATAATAGGATACAATCACAGGATACAGGACCTTTACATAAAGGTGAAGATTTATTTTAGTTAGCACTGAATTTAGATTTTTTTTTCCTAACAAAACAAACATAACATTTTGTAGCTTTTTCCTATGTTGTACTAAAACAGCTAACTTACAAATAGCCTACTAGCAGACTTAGAGGCAAATAAGTTCTTATAGCATTTAGTGGAGTAATATTTTAAGATATTAAAATTTAGATGTTTCCTGTTTATTTGGATTCAAAAGTTGTTAATATCCCCAATTTCAGTTGTCTTCCTCTATAGTAAATCTAGAAAATAGAAATAGTCCATTTCCTTTGCTCCCTTGAAGTTAGACATGATCATGTAACCTTCTTTTGGACAATAAGATGCAAGAAGTTTCTGGACTAGTTTCCAAGAAAGATTTTTTTTTTTTTTTACTTTTGTTATATGTTTTGAATTTGTTCAAAATTGTTAGGGTGTCTTTGTCAGTTTACCTTTCATTTTTTCTTTTTTTTTTTTTCCTTCCTTGATAGCAGATCTGCTTCTAGGAGTGTGGCAACCGTATTGTGATCATGACATGAGAGCAACACAGTACTGATGTCAGATCAGGACAGCTTAGATCCCTGATGACGACTGAACAGGTGTTTCAGTAATGAACTCCTTATTCTGAACTTCTTGAGTCTTGAGAAAAGCATGTCTTCTGTTAAAGCCATTGCTAGTTATTGTTGTTGTTATTTTCTGCCAAGATAATTGTGACCGATCCACTATTCAAGTGTCAGTAACATCTGCTTTCCTCTTCACAGTGAGACATGTCAGAGGTTCTCAAACGTTTTAAGTTCAAAGGACGTATTGATATACTGGTGATTTCTTCCTAATGCCATAGACAAAGCAATATCCAGCAGTTACACATATTAAGTAGTTAGAGCCAAACAATTTAACAGTTGTAATTCATGCAGCGTCTGTGTTTCCTTCAAATATGTAAAATGCTACTTTACACCCCTGTGAATGGGCGGCAGTGTCCTAGATTTGGGAACCATGTTCTGCTTTGCTTTGCTAGAACAGAAATGTGAACTTGAACCTTTTAATCCCCATTGTCTGGAGTGGGGATCAAGTGCAGTAGGACACAAAGAAACGTTTTAGGATGAGAAACTAATCTATATCCTGAATATAGAGTTACTTCTATAAGTTTTTAGAAATTATAAAATTCATAATATTGTACATATAAATTACTGAATATATTACATGTAAACACACCAAAGGTAGTAGGACTGATTGTTGAAGAAGATGACAGGATCCAAAATGTCAATGCATACCAATCTGCAATGCTTGAAGTAAAGGATACAATCACTAAACAGCATGAAAGTAAGGCTATGCATCACAGCCAAAGACCACAACAGCAAGAGGTCCTGAAAGTCCAAGAAAGAGTTTTGGTTGTGTATAAGGGCTGTGTGGATGTTTCCTCTCTTTAATCAGGACCCACCAATGTATGCACAAACACACGTTTGAACTATGGAATCCGTAACTGAGTCTTGACTGAGATTTTTTTTTTCATTAAGAAAAATTTTTTAAATTAAATCTTAGTTAGTTAACATGCAGTGCAACATTGGTTTCCAGAGTGGAATTCAGTGATTCATCACTTACATACAGCACCCAGGGCTCATCACAACAAGTGACCTTTTTAAGACCCACCACCCATCTAGCCCATTTCCCACCTGTGTCCCTCAATCAACTGTCATATTGTTCACCATCATTATGAGTCTTTGGTGGTTTGTTTCCCTCTCTTCTCTTCCCCACCCCGTTCCCATGTGTTCATCTGTTTTGTTTCTTAAATTCCATATATGAGTGCAATCATATGGTATTTTTCTTTCTCTGAATGACTTATTTCACTTAGCATAATACATTCTAGCTCCATCCATGCCGTTGCAAATGGCAAGATTTCATTCTTTTTGATGACTGGGTAATATTCTATATTCTTTTGACCACACAGGTATATTCTTGGTATGTAATCAGACCCAGTGGCAACACTCTAGGGGTCTCACCAAGAATGGATAAAAATTATCAATCTACTGTTATTGATTAAACAATGCTGATAAACTGATACCATCCTCACACTCCTTGAACAAATGATTTCAAAGTGATGATATTAATAAATATATTCCATGCCTTGACCAAGGATCAG
Organism: Puma concolor; assembly: GCF_028749965.1. Lineage (NCBI taxonomy): Eukaryota > Metazoa > Chordata > Mammalia > Carnivora > Felidae > Puma > Puma concolor. The sequence continues at coordinate 82,225,195 of NC_141675.1, read as the reverse complement.
TGCTACGCAAGTACCACAGTAATACAGCTCAGGCCAGTTCTGGGTATTCTGGAACTGACACTTACAGCATAATAAATAACATCTTATTAAATCAAAAACAAACTAAAACCAAAGAAAAAATTATGAACTGTAAATCACTGTACAAACATAATGAATTATATAAGGTAATGTTTACTTTGCACTGTTTCATGGTAATAGAGGGCAATGACACCATATAATATTCACAAGCTTCAGTTAATACAGTATCATGCAAAGTAAGGACTGCCTATAGTATGATTATAAAATTATAAAACTGGGGGTGCCCAGGTAGCTCAGACGGTTGAGAATCTGACTCTTGATTTCAGCTCAGATCATGATCCCATGGTCCATGAGTTTGAGCCCCACATTGGGCTCTACACTGACAGTGCAGAGCCTGCTTGGGTTTTGGTCTCCCTCTCTGCACCTCCCATACTTGCTCTGTATCTCTCTCTCAAGATTAATAAAAATTAAAAAAAAAAAAACTTAACAAAATAAGATAAAATTATAAAACTTATGTCTATAAGCCATGGAATAAAAATTCATTAATTCTGGTTATATATTATAGTAGTGTGAAAAGGCTAGTTAAAATAACCAAGTTCGGTTCTAGCTTGATCTTTGACTTACTAATGAATTGATTCTGTTTGTAGAGCCGGGAACATACACATTAAGTTGATCAATTACTCTTAAATATTAATTTCATCCTCTATAAAATAAGGATAACAATATTGTCATGATTGAGAAAGAAAATGCATGTAAAGCACTGGGCATATGGAAGCAGTCAATAAATGTTAACTACAGGTATGGCTTCACAAGCACACAAACTATGCAGTAGTTTGGGACTAGAGCCCCAAGCTAAGAATTGCCTAATATTTAGTGTATTATTCTGGTATAACGATCTTCAAAATCTTAATGATCGATGAACTCTGAACTTGGGTCTTCTAAATGATGTCCTATGGAGCAATGGACTGTATACAACATGCATGCTTTCTTTTCCATTGACACAGAGTGTTGGTGATGTCCCATGAACACAGAATTCTGGTGAGCCCAAGATTCATGGGAGTTCAGCAAGACTCAAAGGTCAAAGTATGCACAAGATAAATGTGCTATGTTTACAACTGAATAAGAGTGACATTGACAACTCCTAGAAACCATGCTTTCTAATCAAAGGAAGACTTAATTTGAATGAAGAAAGAAGGCAACTTTGTTTTAAGACACATGGATGATCAACGAATTCTACCATATCCTTTCTTACTTATGTTACTGCCCTGCACCTGCCAATCACTTGCCCTAAAAAGAATGACATAAAAAGAAAGGGAAAGATAAGCAACCCATAGTTTCTTCCAGTTTCAATCCTTCCCTACTCATCAGTAGGCTGGAAGTAGAATGTGTTGACAGGATGTGCAAGAATCGATAAGTAATATAATAAATACTTGAGCTAATTCTGTGCAGCATTTCACTGTGCTAGCAAGAATGAAATACTTATGCATGCACAAACTACAAACTACAAATTGTGTGATTTCAGTGAATTCCACATACAATTTAAATGCTCTTATATTTGCATTAAAATTGGCATTGTGCAATATAAAAATGTACAATCAAATGCCCACTAAAGATATAAAATTTTATTTTTATTTAGAATGACAATATCAAATTAAAAAAAAACACAATGAGAGGTCAAAGAAAAACTGTGGAAGAAAGGAAGATGCTAGTATTTTTAATGACACTTTCCCCTTGCTTTTTGAAAACACACTTTCATTTTGCACTCAGCACTATAAATAATGTAGCAGGCCCTGGGTAACTAATATTATTACAGTAAGTATTCTTGATAAAATAGGTAACTCATGCTGTGGATGAACAACTACTTGGATTATTACAAATACACAGATTAAAAACACATCCTTGATTCAATCCACATATCTTTTATTTATTTCTTGAGGGAGATTGAAAAATGGAATGCAGAAAGACATAATGAATATTGACCCAACTAAAGGTCTGAAAGGAAAAAAAAACTGCATTAGTAAATGTCAATAGTTTATTTTGTAACCAAACCTGAAAGGTGGGTACTGGCTTGCATGTACATTCTGGGAAATGGAAACATTGGTGATTTCAGGTTTCCTTGGTGATAGGTCTTTCTTTTCAGCTACATTGTCTTTGTAAAGGCAGAGTTGAAAGGTTTGGATGCTATTTCCTCATTCTGTTGGCTTCAAGTTTTTCACGGTGCTAATAATTTGGAGGTCAGATGTGAAAAGATAGTGACAGCATTTCACAGAGTTTGAGAAAAACTTCTCTGAAAACATGGTTGGAGATATTTAATATATGTCCTGTATACGTTTAAGAATTCAAATACTCTCTGGGGCGCCTGGGTGGCGCAGTCTGTTAAGCGTCCGACTTCAGCCAGGTCACGATCTCGCGGTCTGGGAGTTCGAGCCCCGCGTCAGGCTCTGGGCTGATGGCTCCGAGCCTGGAGCCTGTTTCCGATTCTGCGTCTCCCTCTCTCTCTGCCCCTCCCCCGTTCATGCTCTCTCTCTGTCCCAAAAATAAATAAATGTTGGAAAAAAAAAAAAGAATTCAAATACTCTGTTTCTGCTTGAAGTCCATTTTTTTCAGGAAAAAAGAATATTCTGAATATGATTTTTATCTTTATAAAACTCAAATTAATAATCTAATGTGGGTAAGTTTTTTTTTCCCTTACATGGCAAAACTCAGGCCTAATCAGTAATTATTGTATTTTCTTCAAGATAGGTGTTAGAATCATTAAATATTTTCCTAATATAAAACTTGTTTTAACAAGTCACTAAAGCTTAATCTCGATGTCACTTTTTAAATATATATGTATGTATATACATGTGTATATGTGTGTGTGTATATGTACAAATAAATGTATATGTATGTATGTTTACATGCAGATGTAGCTGGGCATTTGGGCCAAAAAAAAAAAAAAAAAAGACATAGTCTGGGGAGAATCTTAATGACAGCATTTTGGCCTTGGAATGACCATCTAAGACTTTGACCCAAAAGGGTGGGTTCAGAGAAGGAGGTAGCCTAACTGAAAAATATCTTACTGAAAAAATATCTTACTGAAAAATAAATGAAGCTCTGAGGGAAGGAGGCAAATCATAAGAGACTCTTAAAAACTGAGAATAAACTGAGGGTTGATGGAGGGTGGGAGGGAGGGGAAAGTGGGTGATGGGCATTGAGGAGGGCACCTGTTGGGATGAGCACTGGGTGTTGTATGGAAACCAATTTGACAATAAATTTCATATTAAAAAAATGAATGAAGCTTTTAAAAGGTGCTCATATGAATAGATAGGATCTACAGGCTTCTGAGAACTAGCTGAAATAATTAATCAATCAAAAACAAAAGTAACTCAACTTCCAAGAAATGTAGTTAAATAAATACCTAAAACATAATTGAATATGAATTCCACTCCGAATTCATTCTTTAATATCGTGAAGTTCTTTTAGAGATAGCAGTGACTTCTCTTTCAACAATGAAGATAACAATGGTAGAATCCTCTAAAAGATGAGGAAAAATTAATATTATTACACTTTCCTAGTTTTATGAAGATATTTTCAGAGAAAAACTACTTAAAGTCAATTGTGTCTTCTTTTTGCATTGTCTAAGGCAAATAGTATGCTTTTCCAATTTATGCCATTTGAGGAAAAAACATCTAATGGCATAAAATAAGCGCATGTTGACATCACATGTTTTCTTTTCCTTCCTTCCTCTCTTCCTTTCTTCCATCCTTTCTCCCTCCCTTTCTTCCTGTCTTTTTTCTTTCCTCTCTAATTTGAAAACAGAGGTGCAGATATCTCTCTGGATAGTGCTTATCATTTTGTTAAGGTATATACCCAGAAGTGGGATTGCTAGATCACACGGTAGTCCTATTTTTAAATATTTCTGTCAGACAATTTTTTTTCCTGAAATTCCAAAAGCTGCCACCACTTCCTGCCACCAATTGTTCCACCTTTTGCTATTACACAAAGTAGGGTGCCAGCTGTTAACTGTCAATAGAACGCTGTACAGGGTACCACCAGAGGCACTGACATTGTAATATCAATCTCATCCAAATGCTGGGACATTTTCATCATCAGCCAATACTAAAGCATAGAAACCACTTTTCATTCCATTCAGAACATGGGGAGAATCCCTCCCACCCTCCCCTGCTTTGTTAATACTCTAAATCAAATAAAGAGACCAAAAGAGAGAGAGAGACAGACAGATAGACAAAGAGAGATATGAAGGGAAAGCCATGGAAGATGAAGATAGAGATTGGAGTGATGCATCTACAAGGCAAGGAACACCAAGGGTTTTTGAAGCTACAGGAAATTAGGCAAGAGACTTGGAACAGATTTTCCCACAGAGCTCCCAGAAGGAACCAACCCTGCCAATACCTTCATTTTGGACTTCTGAACTCCAGAACTACAAAAGAATAAATTTCTGTTAAGTCATGAAGTTTGTGGTAATTTGTTTTGGCAGCCATAAAAAAAATAATACATATGGCATGTTACACTTGATAATCTTTTTCAAGACAATTATTTTCATTGATTCACAAGAGCCACTTAAGACACATATCGTTGTCCTGATTTTATAGGTAAGAAAGCAGAAAAAGTGTTGTGTTGACATTCCTAAGATAGGATAGTGAGATATTTGGAGACCTAATCCACTGGCGTTTTCTAGCTATCCATGACCATTCATTCACTCAGAAAATATTGCCAACCCCATTCTTTGTTCCAGATATTGTGCTTTTTGCTGAGAAGAGATAAGGATAATAAAGACAGACTCCTTGCCATCAATTTGCTTGCAGTCTATGTCATGACATATAGAATATAATGTAAACTTTGTAGAGCCATGAAGTCATGAAGAAGATACTTTCCTGTCAGTATGGAGCAGCAGTAGGGGTGGGGGTGCCACTGGGTAACAATTTGAGCTATGGCCTCAGGATACCAGGATTAATTCAAAGAAATAGAAGAAAGACTTAAACTAATTTAGGTTTAAAATAATTATTATTTATAAAATGCTTTAAAGTTTTTAAAATATTTTTACATGATGATCTTGTATAATAAGTCAGTGTCAGTATAATTAAGTGACTTACTCAAAGATAAGGAAGCTGAGATTTGGTAAACTGGTAAGGATATGAATCGAACTTGTGTCTGTTTCCTTATAATAGTATATCATACCAAACTGGTAGGAAATTCCATATAGTAAATAATTTACATTTCCTTTATTTTCTTTTCCATATTAATATCTTAGAACATTACATCTCATACCCTTCTATGTTAGCACTAATCATAACTATACTTAAATGATTATGTACTTTATTTATTTATGTAGTAGAATCCAATTCACAAGCACATGTTAAATTTAGTCATCGTTTTTCTTTAGTTTTTCTTTACATAGTATAGTTCTCAGTCTTCCTTATTCTTTCATTGGCTTGACATATTTTTAAGAATGAGAGCCATGCATTTTGTAGATTGTGTTCAATTTGGGTTAATCTGATATTTACTCATGATTAGATTTATGTGCCTTTGGCAGAAATACCATAAATGTAATTTTGTATACATCTCAGTGCATCACATCAGGTGATATCTAGCAATCAGTACAGCTTGTATCACCTAGATCATAGTTCCCACTTCCACTAAAATGAACCAGGATTCCTTGGAGAAATGCCTAATTTCAGAACCAAGGCTGGAAATATTCAGAATAATTCCTTTTTTTTTTTTTTTCAACGTTTATTTATTTTTGGGACAGAGAGAGACAGAGCATGAACGGGGGAGGGGCAGAGAGAGAGGGAGACACAGAATCGGAAACAGGCTCCAGGCTCTGAGCCATCAGCCCAGAGCCTGACGCGGGGCTTGAACCCACGGACCGCGAGATCGTGACCTGGCTGAAGTCGGACGCTTAACCGACTGCACCACCCGGGCGCCCCCAGAATAATTCTTGAACAATTTGTTATGCCAGAAGGTAAGGAAGTTCTTAAATAATCATGATTACAAGCCAAAAGAACACAAACTCCAGTTTTAACAAGCTTTCACTGGACAAATCTGATAATTTGAGGACTACGTTAAAGAATAATAATGAGTTATAAAATATTGGTTAAAATAAGAATCCAGTAGTCTTGCCTGGCTGGCTCAGTCACTGGAGTGTGTGACTCTTGATCTCAGGGTTACAAATTAGAGTATGCTTTGGGGGTAGAAATTACTTAAATTAAGAAAAAAAAAAAAGAAGGAAAGAAAGAATCCACGAGTTCTTTATAAATAAACAAATAAATCAGAATTGTTCTTTTTAAATAATATATGCAGAATATTTTTTAATAAAATTTATAAGGTCTAGGGGCGCCTGGGTGGCGCAGTCGGTTAAGCGTCCGACTTCAGCCAGGTCACGATCTCGCGGTCCGGGAGTTCGAGCCCCGCGTCAGGCTCTGGGCTGATGGCTCAGAGCCTGGAGCCTGTTTCCGATTCTGTGTCTCCCTCTCTCTCTGCCCCTCCCCCGTTCATGCTCTGTCTCTCTCTGTCCCAAAAATAAATAAACGTTGAAAAAAAAAAAATAAAAAAAAAAATAAAATTTATAAGGTCTAATAATCTTTCAGGTTTATTTGCTACTTATACATAGCAGCCACCACAGTGACTAACACACAATAAGTACTCACAACACAACTATTCACTATATCAATAACTGAATGAATAAATGAATGGACAGATAAGCAACAGATTCTTGCCGTGATTTTATTTTATTTTTGAAAAATAGCATAACCTTGACCAAAATATCTTATATTTTTAGGTCAAAGTTACCCATGTGCAAAATAATAGCTGATGATAATCCTAACACTTGAAATCAAGATTCTAGATCAAGTATTCCTTCTAGATTTTTGAGTCTGTATAAACCAGTATGGGTTTTTCCTGAAGGTATTTTACGGTATGCCAAATTATTCCCTGGGAATCTGTATTATTACAGTAAGATATTCATGACACAAATTAATGTTGAACAGTACTTTGTGCAATGTTTATTAGGTGTAATAGAGGTATACCTATTTCATTGTTACATTTTTTTGTTACATTGAAAACCTGCCTGGTATTTACATATTTTACACTATTTGCTAAGTTCTGAATTCATCTAAGTATGACCAACAAGAAGATTCATATCTCATTACTTTCTTTATACAAAGAGCTGGACTATAATTAAAGTCATTTATAATTGAAGATTTAGGATTACAGGAAATAGTACAAGGGGGGACACTGAATGGCTTATAAAATATATTCATATGAGAAACAGTTTTGCTGATCACTTTTTAATGGTACTATCTTCTACATTTGAAGCCATTAAAAAAACTCAACATATTTTGTAAAAATTCTATTTCCATTCATATCTTACCCAACATTAGAGAGTGGGAGGGTGAATCACTCTATGGGTCATAAAAAAGGTGAAACTTGGAAGTTAAATTTCCAAGGACACAAAGAAAATCAAGGTTGAAGAGATGATAAAAATTATTAATGAGGAATCTTTGGGTAGCAAAGGACAAAAACCAAATTTAATGTAGCTTAAACCAAAATAGAAGTTTATTTCAAGAGTAGTGAAGTATCTCAGAATCCATGGAATAGAATGTAGCTGGTATCAGGGCCTTAAAAACAGTTAAACCCAAGAAACTGAATATTATAAATATTTTCACCTTAAGAATTCTCTCTGTCTGTCTCTCTTTCTCTCTCTTCTCCTTGTCTATGGTATTTAAAATAGGAAACATGATTACTTAATACAATTCCTGAGCTTTAAATCTTACAATCATCAGGTATCTACCCCTAGGCAGGATGTGGCTTGGAGAACATAGAAATGGTATACAAAATGGCTTCACTTTTTAGAACCATTTTCATGGAGGAAAAGAGAGGGAACTGTCCAAAAATATTGCACTCAGTACAGTAACAATTATGGACAGCACATAGTTCCAGGTGCTTTATGTAGCAGTAATTATCCACAGTTGTCAGATGAGGAAATAAAAGCTCTAAAAAAGGACATATACTGTTCATGGCACTTGGTGGGTAGTGGAACCATCATTTGAACTCATTATTTATTTGATTCTAACAAATGTTTATGTCTTTGCTCAAGTTAAATAAAAACCAGCCACGTTTTTATTAATAGCCAAATTAAGAAAGGATTAATAAATATTTAGAGGCAGAGATATAAGAGATTATAAGGAGCATGGAAATTGAATTGTTTTCTGTTTAAATTCTTATATTGGACTTCAAGTTCTGACCATAATAAAGTAACAGGGACCAGATTTAATTGTCACATTGTAAAAAAAATTAGAAAACTGGGTAAAATATATAAAACACAATTAGACAACAGCACAGAACTGTGATCTTTGAGAGAAAGCAAACAAATAAAAGTGAGCACTATGTCATAAAAATTTCCAGATCATACAGCAGGGAGAGTGTATTAGAATTTTTTAGAGAAACATAACCAATAGTGTGTGTGTGTGTGTGTGTGTGTGTGTGTGTGTGTGTATAAAGAGTTTTATTTTAAGCAATTGCTTTATGCATTATGGAAGCTGGCAAGGCCCAAATATTCAGGACGTGTTAGCAGGCCTTGAGACCCAAGATAGGGCCAAACAGAGCCAATGTTGCAATTCAAATCCTCGGTTTAAGAATTCCCTCTTAATGAGGGCAGACCAGTCTTTTGTTTAATCAATTCCTTCAACTGATTAGATAAGGTCCATCACAATACAGAAGACAATTTGCTTTATTCAGAGTCCAGCAATTTAAAAGTTAATCTCAAGACAAAACTATAAACTTCTAGAAGATAAAATAGCAACTGCCCATGACTTTGGTTTGGCAATACCTTTTTATAGACAATGCCAAAGGCACAATTCATGAAACAAGGAATTGATAAGCTTGACTTCATTAAAATGAAAATTTTCTGCCCTGTTAAAGACATCCCTAAGAGAATGACAAGAAAAGACTTGGACTGTGAGGGAATATATGCAAAAGACATATATGACAAAGTACCATTGTCCAAAACATACAAAGAACTCTTAACTCAACAGTAAGAAAACAACCTGAATAAAAATGAGCCAAAGACCTTAACAAACACCTCAAGAAAGATAAGCAGAGGAAAAATAAGCATGTGAAAAGATGCTTCATATCATATGTCAACAGGAAAATGCAAATTAAAATAATGAGATATTTCTACATACCTATTAGAATGGCCAAAATCCAGAGCACTGATACCACCAAATGCTGGTAAGAATATGCAGCAATGGGAACTTTCATTCCCATGGTGGGAATGGAAAATAGCACAGCCACTTTGGAAGACAGTTTAGTTGCTTCCCACAAAACTAAACATTCTCTTACCCTACAATCCAGCAGCTATATTCTTTGTATATCCCTAAAAAAATTAAAAACTATGTCCACACAAGAACCTGTATACAGGTATTTATAGCAGCTTTATACATAATTGCTCAAGCTGGAAACAACCAAGATGTCCTTCAGTAGATGAACAGATAAATAAACTTTAGTACATCCCGACAGTGGAATATTTTTCAACACTATAAAAATGTGTATTAAGTCATGAAAGGACATGGAGGAACCATAAATGCATATTGTTAAGTGGAAAAAGCCAATCTGAAAATGCTACATATTGTATGGTTCCAATTATATGATATTCTGGCAAAACTATGTATACAGTAAAAAGATTATTTATTGGGAGAAAGCCAAGATGGAAGAACAGCATGGAAGTTTTTGTGCATCTCGTGTCCATGAAATACTGCCAGACCAACACTAACCTATCCTGCACACCTAGAAAACTGATCTGAGGATTAACACAACAATCTGCACAACCTGAACCACAGAATTCAGCAGGTATACGGTGCAGAGAGGTGAACTGGGGGAAAGAAAAGCCGCAGAGGGCAGGGAGCCACTTTTGCATGTGGAGAGAGGACGGAGATGGGGCGGTGGCGGGGGGAGAATATGGGAAAAGCACCGCCCCCCCCAAAAGCAGATGGAGAGAAAGTGGAAGCAGCCTCAGGGACTGAACTAAAAAGGGAGAAAGGAGAAAGGAGAGGGTTTAAATTCCACTAAGACCATAAGCAAGGGAAGCGCAAAGTCTGCAACTCCGCAGCTCCATACCTGGCGGTGCTCTGGTGGGAAGGGCGAATCCCCAGGAGCAGAGTGGAGTCCAGGGTTCTTCAGGCCACACAAAGAGAGGCGGTTCCCCTGCTGGGAGGATGTCTGGTAGAGGCTGTGTGGGTCCCACAAAGGCAAGGCCCCAGTGGACCTGGGGGGAACAGCCACATTCACTGGTGCTGGAACAAGGTCATTAAGGGTGAAGCCTGGTGCCAGATGTGTGTTGTGATTTTCCATAATCGCTGAAATGCTGCTGCTACACTCTCTCGCGAACTTTTTCTGGGGCGGGCTGGCACCCGGCCATAGTCTCTGGGCATCGGCAGCAGCACAAACCCGCAAACGTTCCTGGGTGTGGCCGGCACCTGGCATTTGCTCGGTGAGACCCTCCACAGAGGGGCAGAACAGGTCAAAGCCGCAGTCCCTCAGAAGTGAGGGGTTGAGAAAAACAGCCGCATCTGACACAAAACTCAGGAGGGAAGAGCTCCCTGGGGCTCGGTCACGGACTGTGTAAAAGCGGGGAGTGGACAGAAGCCAGAGACAAAGGATGGGTGCGCGATTGCTGATGGGGTAGAACAGAGTTTAATAAATGGACACCGGGTAGCTGGGTGATGCCATTCTCTCTGCTTCTGTGCATGCTCATACGCACCGACAAGCACCACCATAATTCACCCCAGTAAGCTAAGCAACGCCATGTAGTGGAGAATGCAGCCATTACACTAAGCCCTACCCAACTGGGCCAACCTGGCTCTTCAGGAACACAAGTCTCTCCGCCTGCTTAGTTTATGGACTATAAAGAGCTTCATAGTTTGACTTCTAGGGGAAAATCAATTTCAGTTTGTTAGCCAGTCCATCTATACAATGTTTTCTTTTTTTCTTTTCTCTCTCATTTTTCTTGAATACAGAAAGAAAAAATTCATTTTTATTTTCAATTTTTATTAAAAATATTTTTCTTTACTTTTTTTCTACTATATTTTTTATTTTGTGTAAATTTTTTCTAATTCTATTTTACTTCCATCATTTCATATTAGTCTACTTCAGTGTATTCATTTTTTCAAATTTTCAAAAGATTTCCTTTTTTTCTTCTTTCTTTCCCCTTTTTTCTCTAATCTATCAAGCCCCTTTCAATACCCAGACCAAAACACACCTAGGATCTGGCATCATTTATTCAATTTTGTGTGTTTGTGTGTGTTTGTTTCTAATTTTTAAATTTTAATATTTTTTTAATTTTATTTTTTTAATTTTAATTTTTTTTACCTCATTAATTCCTTTTCTCTCTTCAAAATGATGAAATGAAGGAATTCACCCCAAAAGAAAGAGAAGGAAGAAATAACAGCCAGGGACTTAACCAACACAGATACAAGCAAGATGTCTGAATCAGAATTTAGAATCATGATAATAAGAATACTAGCTGAAGTCGAAAATAGATTAGAATCCCTTTCTGCAAAGATAAAAGAAGTAAAAGCTAGTCAGGATGAAATAAAAATGTTGTAATTGAGCTGTAATTATGGATGGGTACCACGGCAGCAAGGATAGATGAGGCAGAACAGAGAATAAGCAATATAGAGGACAAACATATGGAGAATAATGAAGCAGAAAAAAACAGGGAGATTAAGGCAAAAGAGCACGACTTAAGAATTCGAGAAATCAATGATTCATTAAAAAGGAACAACATCAGAATCATAGGGGTTCCAGAAGAGGAAGAGAGAGAAACAGGGGTAGAAGGGTTAAGTGAGCAAATAATAGCAGAAAACTTTCCCAACCTGGGGAAAGACACAGACATCAAAATCCAGAAAGCACAGAGGACTCCCATTAGATTCAACAAAAACCGACCATCAACAAGGCATATCACAGTCAAATTCACAAAATACTTAGGCAAGGAGAGAATCATGAAAGCAGCAAGGGAAAAAAAGTCCCTAACCTACAAAGGGAAGGCAGATCAGGTTTGCAGCAGACCACAGAAACTTGGCAGGCCAGAAAAGAGTGGCAGGATATATTCAACCTGCTGAATCAGAAAAATATGCAGCCAAGAATTCTTTATCCAGCAAGGCTGTCATTCAAAATAGAAGGAGATAAAAAAGTTTCCTAGACAAACAAAAATTAAAGGAGTTTGTGACCACTAAACCAGCCCTGCAAGAAAATTTTAAGGGAGGGACTCTCTGAGGGGAGAAAAGATAAAAACAACAACAACAACAACAAATAAATAAAGACCAAAAGAAACAAAGACCAGAAAGGACCACAGAACACCACCAGAACCTCCAACTATACAAGCAACATAATGGCAATAAATTCATATCTTTCAATACTCACTCTAAACGTCAATGGGAAGTCTTAGCCTCTGCAACCAGACAACACAAAGAAACAAAAGACATCTAAATCAGCCAGGAGGAGGTCAAACTTTCACTCTTTGCAGATGACATGATACTCTATATGGGAAAACCCAAAAGATTCCACCAAAAAACTGCTAGAACTGATTCATGAATTCAGCAAAGTTGCAGGATATAAAATCAATGCACAGAAATTGGTTGCATTCCTATACATCAACAATGAAGCAACAGAAAGAGAAATCAAGGAATCAATACCATTTAAAATTGCACCAAAACCCATAAAATACCTAGGAATAAAACTAACCAAAGAGGTGAAAAAATCTATACTGAAAACTATAGAAAGCTTATGAAAGAAATTAAAGACACATACACACACACAAAAAAAAGAAAAGGAAAAAGATTCCATGCTCCCGGATAGGAAGAACAAATATTGTTAAAATGTCGATAATACCAAAAGCAATGTACATGTTCAATGCAATCCCTATCAAAATAACACCAGCATTCTTCACAGAGCTAGAACAAATAATCCTAAAATTTGTATGGAACCAGCAAAGATCCTGAATAGCCAAAGCAATCTTGAAAAAGAAAACCAAAGCAGGAGGCATCACAATCCCAGACTTCAAGCTGTATTACAAAGCTGTAATCATCAAGACAGTATGGTACTGGCACAAAAACAGACACTCAGATCAATGGAACAGAATAGAGAACTCAGAAATGGACCCACAAATGTATGGCCAACCAATCTTTGACAAAGCAGGAAAGAATATCCAATGGAATAAAGAAATTCTCTTCAGCAAGTGGTGCTGGGAAAACTGGACAGCGATATGCAGAAGAATGAACATGGACCACTTTCTTACACCATACACAAAATGGATGAAAGACCTAAATGTAAGACAGGAAACCATCAAAATCCTCAAGGAGAAAGTAGGCAGAAACCTCTTTGACCCTGACCACAGCAACCTCTTACTCAACACGTCTCCGGAGGCAACAGAAACAAAAGCAAAAATGAACCATTGGGACCTCATCAAAATAAAAAGCTTCTGCACAGCGAAGGAGACAATCAGCAAAACTAAAAGGCAACCAGCAGAATGAGAGAAGATATTTGCAAACAACATATCAGATAAAGGGTTAGTATCCAAAATCTATAAAGAACTTATCAAACTCAACACCCAAAAAACCCCAAATAATCCAGTGAAGAAATGGGCAAAAGACATGAATAGACACTTCTCCAAAGATGACATCCAGATGGCCAACTGACACATGAAAAAATGCTCAACATCACTCATCATCAGGGAAATGTAAGTCAAAACCACAATGAGATAGCACCTCACACCTGTCAGACTGGGTAACATTAACAAACCAGGCAACAACAGATGTTGGCAAGGATGCGGAAAAAGAGGATCTTTCACATTGCTGGTGCGAATGGAAGCTGGTTCAGCCACTCTGGAAAACAGTATAGAGGTTCCTCAAAAAATTAAAAATAGAACTACCCTATGACCCAGCAATTGTACTACTAGGCATTTATCCAAGGGATACAGGTGTGCTGTTTCAAAGGGACACATGCACCCCAATGTTTATAGCAGCACTATCAACAATAGCCAAAGTATGGAAAGAGCCCAAATGTCCATTAATGGATGAATGGATAAAGAAGATGTGGTATATGCATACAATGGATTGTTAGTTGGCAATCAAAAAGAATGAAATCTTGCCATTTGCAACTATGTGGATGAAACTAGAGGGTATTATGCTAAGTGAAATTAGTCAGTCAGAGAAAGATAAATATCATATGACTTCACTCATGAGGACTTTAAGACATAGAACAGATGAACATAAGGGAAGAGAAGAAAAATAATATAAAAAAAGGGAGGGGGAAAACATAAGGGACTCTTGAATATAGAAAACAAACAGACGGTTACTGGAGGGGTTGTGGGAGGGGGGATGGGCTAAATGGGTAAGGAGCATTAAGGAATCCACTCCTGAAATCATTGTTGCACTATATGCTAACTAATTTGGATGTAAATTTTAAAAAATTAAATTAAAAAAATGATTATTTATTGCCAGGGGTTAAGGGGAGGGAGAGACAAGTTAGCAGAATACAAAACCATAATATTTTTACTATATCCATAGTTTTGCCTTTTTCAGAATATCATATAGTTGAAATCATATAGTATGTAGCTTTTTTGGATTGGCTTTTTTCCAATAACCAATATGTGTTTAAGATTCCTCCATGTCTTTCTATGACTTGTAATTGTGGATACATGCCATTATACATTTGTTCAGACCCACAGAATGTGCACCACCAAGAATGAGCCCTAATGAAAACTATAAACTTTGAGTAATTGTGATGTGTCATTGAGGGCTCATCAGTTGTAACAAATGTACCACTCTGATAAGGGATGTTGATAATGAAGATGGCCAGCAGGAAGTATGTAGAAAAGTATGTAGAAGTATGTCGAATGGGAAAAGATATTTGAAAATGACATATCGGACAAAGGGCTAGTATCCAAAATCTATAAAGAACTCACCAAACTCCACACCCAAAAAACAAATAATCCAATGAAGAAATGGGCAGAAAACATGAATAGACACTTCTCTAAAGAAGACATCCATGGGGCGCCTGGGTGGCGCAGTCGGTTAAGCGTCCGACTTCAGCCAGGTCACGATCTCGCGGTCCGGGAGTTCGAGCCCCGCGTCAGGCTCTGGGCTGATGGCTCAGAGCCTGGAGCCTGTTTCCGATTCTGTGTCTCCCTCTCTCTCTGCCCCTCCCCCGTTCATGCTCTGTCTCTCTCTGTCCCAAAAATAAATAAACGTTGAAAAAAAAAAAATAAAAAAAAAAATAAAATTTATAAGGTCTAATAATCTTTCAGGTTTATTTGCTACTTATACATAGCAGCCACCACAGTGACTAACACACAATAAGTACTCACAACACAACTATTCACTATATCAATAACTGAATGAATAAATGAATGGACAGATAAGCAACAGATTCTTGCCGTGATTTTATTTTATTTTTGAAAAATAGCATAACCTTGACCAAAATATCTTATATTTTTAGGTCAAAGTTACCCATGTGCAAAATAATAGCTGATGATAATCCTAACACTTGAAATCAAGATTCTAGATCAAGTATTCCTTCTAGATTTTTGAGTCTGTATAAACCAGTATGGGTTTTTCCTGAAGGTATTTTACGGTATGCCAAATTATTCCCTGGGAATCTGTATTATTACAGTAAGATATTCATGACACAAATTAATGTTGAACAGTACTTTGTGCAATGTTTATTAGGTGTAATAGAGGTATACCTATTTCATTGTTACATTTTTTTGTTACATTGAAAACCTGCCTGGTATTTACATATTTTACACTATTTGCTAAGTTCTGAATTCATCTAAGTATGACCAACAAGAAGATTCATATCTCATTACTTTCTTTATACAAAGAGCTGGACTATAATTAAAGTCATTTATAATTGAAGATTTAGGATTACAGGAAATAGTACAAGGGGGGACACTGAATGGCTTATAAAATATATTCATATGAGAAACAGTTTTGCTGATCACTTTTTAATGGTACTATCTTCTACATTTGAAGCCATTAAAAAAACTCAACATATTTTGTAAAAATTCTATTTCCATTCATATCTTACCCAACATTAGAGAGTGGGAGGGTGAATCACTCTATGGGTCATAAAAAAGGTGAAACTTGGAAGTTAAATTTCCAAGGACACAAAGAAAATCAAGGTTGAAGAGATGATAAAAATTATTAATGAGGAATCTTTGGGTAGCAAAGGACAAAAACCAAATTTAATGTAGCTTAAACCAAAATAGAAGTTTATTTCAAGAGTAGTGAAGTATCTCAGAATCCATGGAATAGAATGTAGCTGGTATCAGGGCCTTAAAAACAGTTAAACCCAAGAAACTGAATATTATAAATATTTTCACCTTAAGAATTCTCTCTGTCTGTCTCTCTTTCTCTCTCTTCTCCTTGTCTATGGTATTTAAAATAGGAAACATGATTACTTAATACAATTCCTGAGCTTTAAATCTTACAATCATCAGGTATCTACCCCTAGGCAGGATGTGGCTTGGAGAACATAGAAATGGTATACAAAATGGCTTCACTTTTTAGAACCATTTTCATGGAGGAAAAGAGAGGGAACTGTCCAAAAATATTGCACTCAGTACAGTAACAATTATGGACAGCACATAGTTCCAGGTGCTTTATGTAGCAGTAATTATCCACAGTTGTCAGATGAGGAAATAAAAGCTCTAAAAAAGGACATATACTGTTCATGGCACTTGGTGGGTAGTGGAACCATCATTTGAACTCATTATTTATTTGATTCTAACAAATGTTTATGTCTTTGCTCAAGTTAAATAAAAACCAGCCACGTTTTTATTAATAGCCAAATTAAGAAAGGATTAATAAATATTTAGAGGCAGAGATATAAGAGATTATAAGGAGCATGGAAATTGAATTGTTTTCTGTTTAAATTCTTATATTGGACTTCAAGTTCTGACCATAATAAAGTAACAGGGACCAGATTTAATTGTCACATTGTAAAAAAAATTAGAAAACTGGGTAAAATATATAAAACACAATTAGACAACAGCACAGAACTGTGATCTTTGAGAGAAAGCAAACAAATAAAAGTGAGCACTATGTCATAAAAATTTCCAGATCATACAGCAGGGAGAGTGTATTAGAATTTTTTAGAGAAACATAACCAATAGTGTGTGTGTGTGTGTGTGTGTGTGTGTGTGTGTGTGTATAAAGAGTTTTATTTTAAGCAATTGCTTTATGCATTATGGAAGCTGGCAAGGCCCAAATATTCAGGACGTGTTAGCAGGCCTTGAGACCCAAGATAGGGCCAAACAGAGCCAATGTTGCAATTCAAATCCTCGGTTTAAGAATTCCCTCTTAATGAGGGCAGACCAGTCTTTTGTTTAATCAATTCCTTCAACTGATTAGATAAGGTCCATCACAATACAGAAGACAATTTGCTTTATTCAGAGTCCAGCAATTTAAAAGTTAATCTCAAGACAAAACTATAAACTTCTAGAAGATAAAATAGCAACTGCCCATGACTTTGGTTTGGCAATACCTTTTTATAGACAATGCCAAAGGCACAATTCATGAAACAAGGAATTGATAAGCTTGACTTCATTAAAATGAAAATTTTCTGCCCTGTTAAAGACATCCCTAAGAGAATGACAAGAAAAGACTTGGACTGTGAGGGAATATATGCAAAAGACATATATGACAAAGTACCATTGTCCAAAACATACAAAGAACTCTTAACTCAACAGTAAGAAAACAACCTGAATAAAAATGAGCCAAAGACCTTAACAAACACCTCAAGAAAGATAAGCAGAGGAAAAATAAGCATGTGAAAAGATGCTTCATATCATATGTCAACAGGAAAATGCAAATTAAAATAATGAGATATTTCTACATACCTATTAGAATGGC
Organism: Puma concolor; assembly: GCF_028749965.1. Classification (NCBI taxonomy): domain Eukaryota; kingdom Metazoa; phylum Chordata; class Mammalia; order Carnivora; family Felidae; genus Puma; species Puma concolor. Next base: position 82,207,265 of record NC_141675.1, on the reverse strand, counting down.
CAAAATCCAGAGCACTGATACCACCAAATGCTGGTAAGAATATGCAGCAATGGGAACTTTCATTCCCATGGTGGGAATGGAAAATAGCACAGCCACTTTGGAAGACAGTTTAGTTGCTTCCCACAAAACTAAACATTCTCTTACCCTACAATCCAGCAGCTATATTCTTTGTATATCCCTAAAAAAATTAAAAACTATGTCCACACAAGAACCTGTATACAGGTATTTATAGCAGCTTTATACATAATTGCTCAAGCTGGAAACAACCAAGATGTCCTTCAGTAGATGAACAGATAAATAAACTTTAGTACATCCCGACAGTGGAATATTTTTCAACACTATAAAAATGTGTATTAAGTCATGAAAGGACATGGAGGAACCATAAATGCATATTGTTAAGTGGAAAAAGCCAATCTGAAAATGCTACATATTGTATGGTTCCAATTATATGATATTCTGGCAAAACTATGTATACAGTAAAAAGATTATTTATTGGGAGAAAGCCAAGATGGAAGAACAGCATGGAAGTTTTTGTGCATCTCGTGTCCATGAAATACTGCCAGACCAACACTAACCTATCCTGCACACCTAGAAAACTGATCTGAGGATTAACACAACAATCTGCACAACCTGAACCACAGAATTCAGCAGGTATACGGTGCAGAGAGGTGAACTGGGGGAAAGAAAAGCCGCAGAGGGCAGGGAGCCACTTTTGCATGTGGAGAGAGGACGGAGATGGGGCGGTGGCGGGGGGAGAATATGGGAAAAGCACCGCCCCCCCCAAAAGCAGATGGAGAGAAAGTGGAAGCAGCCTCAGGGACTGAACTAAAAAGGGAGAAAGGAGAAAGGAGAGGGTTTAAATTCCACTAAGACCATAAGCAAGGGAAGCGCAAAGTCTGCAACTCCGCAGCTCCATACCTGGCGGTGCTCTGGTGGGAAGGGCGAATCCCCAGGAGCAGAGTGGAGTCCAGGGTTCTTCAGGCCACACAAAGAGAGGCGGTTCCCCTGCTGGGAGGATGTCTGGTAGAGGCTGTGTGGGTCCCACAAAGGCAAGGCCCCAGTGGACCTGGGGGGAACAGCCACATTCACTGGTGCTGGAACAAGGTCATTAAGGGTGAAGCCTGGTGCCAGATGTGTGTTGTGATTTTCCATAATCGCTGAAATGCTGCTGCTACACTCTCTCGCGAACTTTTTCTGGGGCGGGCTGGCACCCGGCCATAGTCTCTGGGCATCGGCAGCAGCACAAACCCGCAAACGTTCCTGGGTGTGGCCGGCACCTGGCATTTGCTCGGTGAGACCCTCCACAGAGGGGCAGAACAGGTCAAAGCCGCAGTCCCTCAGAAGTGAGGGGTTGAGAAAAACAGCCGCATCTGACACAAAACTCAGGAGGGAAGAGCTCCCTGGGGCTCGGTCACGGACTGTGTAAAAGCGGGGAGTGGACAGAAGCCAGAGACAAAGGATGGGTGCGCGATTGCTGATGGGGTAGAACAGAGTTTAATAAATGGACACCGGGTAGCTGGGTGATGCCATTCTCTCTGCTTCTGTGCATGCTCATACGCACCGACAAGCACCACCATAATTCACCCCAGTAAGCTAAGCAACGCCATGTAGTGGAGAATGCAGCCATTACACTAAGCCCTACCCAACTGGGCCAACCTGGCTCTTCAGGAACACAAGTCTCTCCGCCTGCTTAGTTTATGGACTATAAAGAGCTTCATAGTTTGACTTCTAGGGGAAAATCAATTTCAGTTTGTTAGCCAGTCCATCTATACAATGTTTTCTTTTTTTCTTTTCTCTCTCATTTTTCTTGAATACAGAAAGAAAAAATTCATTTTTATTTTCAATTTTTATTAAAAATATTTTTCTTTACTTTTTTTCTACTATATTTTTTATTTTGTGTAAATTTTTTCTAATTCTATTTTACTTCCATCATTTCATATTAGTCTACTTCAGTGTATTCATTTTTTCAAATTTTCAAAAGATTTCCTTTTTTTCTTCTTTCTTTCCCCTTTTTTCTCTAATCTATCAAGCCCCTTTCAATACCCAGACCAAAACACACCTAGGATCTGGCATCATTTATTCAATTTTGTGTGTTTGTGTGTGTTTGTTTCTAATTTTTAAATTTTAATATTTTTTTAATTTTATTTTTTTAATTTTAATTTTTTTTACCTCATTAATTCCTTTTCTCTCTTCAAAATGATGAAATGAAGGAATTCACCCCAAAAGAAAGAGAAGGAAGAAATAACAGCCAGGGACTTAACCAACACAGATACAAGCAAGATGTCTGAATCAGAATTTAGAATCATGATAATAAGAATACTAGCTGAAGTCGAAAATAGATTAGAATCCCTTTCTGCAAAGATAAAAGAAGTAAAAGCTAGTCAGGATGAAATAAAAATGTTGTAATTGAGCTGTAATTATGGATGGGTACCACGGCAGCAAGGATAGATGAGGCAGAACAGAGAATAAGCAATATAGAGGACAAACATATGGAGAATAATGAAGCAGAAAAAAACAGGGAGATTAAGGCAAAAGAGCACGACTTAAGAATTCGAGAAATCAATGATTCATTAAAAAGGAACAACATCAGAATCATAGGGGTTCCAGAAGAGGAAGAGAGAGAAACAGGGGTAGAAGGGTTAAGTGAGCAAATAATAGCAGAAAACTTTCCCAACCTGGGGAAAGACACAGACATCAAAATCCAGAAAGCACAGAGGACTCCCATTAGATTCAACAAAAACCGACCATCAACAAGGCATATCACAGTCAAATTCACAAAATACTTAGGCAAGGAGAGAATCATGAAAGCAGCAAGGGAAAAAAAGTCCCTAACCTACAAAGGGAAGGCAGATCAGGTTTGCAGCAGACCACAGAAACTTGGCAGGCCAGAAAAGAGTGGCAGGATATATTCAACCTGCTGAATCAGAAAAATATGCAGCCAAGAATTCTTTATCCAGCAAGGCTGTCATTCAAAATAGAAGGAGATAAAAAAGTTTCCTAGACAAACAAAAATTAAAGGAGTTTGTGACCACTAAACCAGCCCTGCAAGAAAATTTTAAGGGAGGGACTCTCTGAGGGGAGAAAAGATAAAAACAACAACAACAACAACAAATAAATAAAGACCAAAAGAAACAAAGACCAGAAAGGACCACAGAACACCACCAGAACCTCCAACTATACAAGCAACATAATGGCAATAAATTCATATCTTTCAATACTCACTCTAAACGTCAATGGGAAGTCTTAGCCTCTGCAACCAGACAACACAAAGAAACAAAAGACATCTAAATCAGCCAGGAGGAGGTCAAACTTTCACTCTTTGCAGATGACATGATACTCTATATGGGAAAACCCAAAAGATTCCACCAAAAAACTGCTAGAACTGATTCATGAATTCAGCAAAGTTGCAGGATATAAAATCAATGCACAGAAATTGGTTGCATTCCTATACATCAACAATGAAGCAACAGAAAGAGAAATCAAGGAATCAATACCATTTAAAATTGCACCAAAACCCATAAAATACCTAGGAATAAAACTAACCAAAGAGGTGAAAAAATCTATACTGAAAACTATAGAAAGCTTATGAAAGAAATTAAAGACACATACACACACACAAAAAAAAGAAAAGGAAAAAGATTCCATGCTCCCGGATAGGAAGAACAAATATTGTTAAAATGTCGATAATACCAAAAGCAATGTACATGTTCAATGCAATCCCTATCAAAATAACACCAGCATTCTTCACAGAGCTAGAACAAATAATCCTAAAATTTGTATGGAACCAGCAAAGATCCTGAATAGCCAAAGCAATCTTGAAAAAGAAAACCAAAGCAGGAGGCATCACAATCCCAGACTTCAAGCTGTATTACAAAGCTGTAATCATCAAGACAGTATGGTACTGGCACAAAAACAGACACTCAGATCAATGGAACAGAATAGAGAACTCAGAAATGGACCCACAAATGTATGGCCAACCAATCTTTGACAAAGCAGGAAAGAATATCCAATGGAATAAAGAAATTCTCTTCAGCAAGTGGTGCTGGGAAAACTGGACAGCGATATGCAGAAGAATGAACATGGACCACTTTCTTACACCATACACAAAATGGATGAAAGACCTAAATGTAAGACAGGAAACCATCAAAATCCTCAAGGAGAAAGTAGGCAGAAACCTCTTTGACCCTGACCACAGCAACCTCTTACTCAACACGTCTCCGGAGGCAACAGAAACAAAAGCAAAAATGAACCATTGGGACCTCATCAAAATAAAAAGCTTCTGCACAGCGAAGGAGACAATCAGCAAAACTAAAAGGCAACCAGCAGAATGAGAGAAGATATTTGCAAACAACATATCAGATAAAGGGTTAGTATCCAAAATCTATAAAGAACTTATCAAACTCAACACCCAAAAAACCCCAAATAATCCAGTGAAGAAATGGGCAAAAGACATGAATAGACACTTCTCCAAAGATGACATCCAGATGGCCAACTGACACATGAAAAAATGCTCAACATCACTCATCATCAGGGAAATGTAAGTCAAAACCACAATGAGATAGCACCTCACACCTGTCAGACTGGGTAACATTAACAAACCAGGCAACAACAGATGTTGGCAAGGATGCGGAAAAAGAGGATCTTTCACATTGCTGGTGCGAATGGAAGCTGGTTCAGCCACTCTGGAAAACAGTATAGAGGTTCCTCAAAAAATTAAAAATAGAACTACCCTATGACCCAGCAATTGTACTACTAGGCATTTATCCAAGGGATACAGGTGTGCTGTTTCAAAGGGACACATGCACCCCAATGTTTATAGCAGCACTATCAACAATAGCCAAAGTATGGAAAGAGCCCAAATGTCCATTAATGGATGAATGGATAAAGAAGATGTGGTATATGCATACAATGGATTGTTAGTTGGCAATCAAAAAGAATGAAATCTTGCCATTTGCAACTATGTGGATGAAACTAGAGGGTATTATGCTAAGTGAAATTAGTCAGTCAGAGAAAGATAAATATCATATGACTTCACTCATGAGGACTTTAAGACATAGAACAGATGAACATAAGGGAAGAGAAGAAAAATAATATAAAAAAAGGGAGGGGGAAAACATAAGGGACTCTTGAATATAGAAAACAAACAGACGGTTACTGGAGGGGTTGTGGGAGGGGGGATGGGCTAAATGGGTAAGGAGCATTAAGGAATCCACTCCTGAAATCATTGTTGCACTATATGCTAACTAATTTGGATGTAAATTTTAAAAAATTAAATTAAAAAAATGATTATTTATTGCCAGGGGTTAAGGGGAGGGAGAGACAAGTTAGCAGAATACAAAACCATAATATTTTTACTATATCCATAGTTTTGCCTTTTTCAGAATATCATATAGTTGAAATCATATAGTATGTAGCTTTTTTGGATTGGCTTTTTTCCAATAACCAATATGTGTTTAAGATTCCTCCATGTCTTTCTATGACTTGTAATTGTGGATACATGCCATTATACATTTGTTCAGACCCACAGAATGTGCACCACCAAGAATGAGCCCTAATGAAAACTATAAACTTTGAGTAATTGTGATGTGTCATTGAGGGCTCATCAGTTGTAACAAATGTACCACTCTGATAAGGGATGTTGATAATGAAGATGGCCAGCAGGAAGTATGTAGAAAAGTATGTAGAAGTATGTCGAATGGGAAAAGATATTTGAAAATGACATATCGGACAAAGGGCTAGTATCCAAAATCTATAAAGAACTCACCAAACTCCACACCCAAAAAACAAATAATCCAATGAAGAAATGGGCAGAAAACATGAATAGACACTTCTCTAAAGAAGACATCCATGGGGCGCCTGGGTGGCGCAGTCGGTTAAGCGTCCGACTTCAGCCAGGTCACGATCTCGCGGTCCGTGAGTTCGAGCCCCGCGTCGGACTCTGGGTTGATGGCTCAGAGCCTGGAGCCTGTTTCTGATTCTGTGTCTCCCTCTCTCTCTGCCCCTCCCCCGTTCATGCTCTGTCTCTCTCTGTCCCAAAAAAATAAACGTTAAAAAAAAAAAAAAAAAGAAGACATCCAGATGGCCAACAGGCACATGAAAAGATGCTCAATGTCACTCCTCATCACAGAAATACAAATCAAAACCACACTCAGAAATCACCTCACGCCAGAGTGGCTAAAATGAACAAATCAGGAGACTAAAGATGCTGGCGAGGATGTAGAGAAACGGGAACCCTATTGCACTATTGGTGGGAATGCAAACTGCTGCAGCCACCCTGGAAAACAGTGTGAAGGTCCCCCCCCCCCCAATTAAAAATAGATCTACCCTATGACCCAGCAATAGCACTACTAGGAATTTACCCAAGGGATACAGGAGCACTGATGCATAGGGGCACTTGTACCCCAATGTTTATAGCAGCACTTTCAACAATAGCCAAATGATGGAAAGAGCTTAAATGTCCATGAACTGATGAATGGATAAAGAAGTTGTGGTTTATATACACAATGGAATACTACGTGGCAATGAGAAAGAATGAAATATGGCCTTTTGTAGCAACGTGGATGGAACTGGAGAGTGTTATGCTAAGTGAAATAAGTCATACAGAGATAGACAGATACCATATGTTTTCACTCTTATGTGGATCCTGAGAAACTTAACAGAAGACCATGGGGGAGGGGAAGGAAAAAAAAAAAAGGTTAGAGAGGGAGGAAGCCAAAACATAAGAGACTCTTAAAAACTGAGAACAAACTGAGGGTTGATGGGGGTGGGAGGGAGGGGTGGGTGGGTGATGGGTATTGAGGAGGGCACCTTTTGGGATGAGCACTGGGTATTGTATGGAAACCAATTTGACAATAAATTTCATATTAAAAAAAAAGAAAATTTCTGTAACTTCCTTTCTTATGAACCTATGAATTTTTACATATGAAAAATAATATTTTTTAAAAGTTAATCTTATCCAAATACACCCTTACAGAAACATCCAGAATACTGTTTGATCACATATCTGGGTACTAACCCAGTCAACTTGACACATAAAATTAACCATCACAAAAAGAAATACCAAGAAAAGTACAGCAGTATCACTGACTTGAGAAGACACAGATTAGAATTCAGAATCTGAATTAACTGGAATTTGCAGGGCAGAATTATAAAAAAGAGGGATCTACTCAGAAAAGTTCTGGAAACCTAATTGGGTTCTCTTTGATTCTTACTAAGATGTACATGTCTTGGGTGAATCTCCACAATGTTGAGAAATGGAGGATGGGGAAGCTACGAGCAAATGGTTCCAAGAGTTCTCAAAGGGCAAAAATTATTCAAATTTCCATCATCCAGAGTGAAGCATCTTTGTTGATCACTTGGGACATTCAGTAGCAAGCCAGAAAGGTAGGTCCTTCTGAGTTATTAGTGCAATATAGCTGAAGTTTTCCTATAACAAAGATTACTCTATAACTGCCATGACAAAATTTAAGACCAAACTTATCAAATTTAGTCTCAAGATCCTATCAGAACCAATCCAATCCTTTTTAAGAAAAAAAACAAAATCCAGACTTCTTTCTGTTTTTTAAAGATTTTTCCTATTCTGGTGGTTGCCAGGAGTTAGGGGAAGGGGAAGTGGGGTTTAATGGGCAGGTGGTTTTATTTTAGTGTGATTAAAATGATTTCAGAACTACATAGAGGTGGTAGTTGCAGAGCACTGGGAATGTACTAAGGGCCACTAATTGTATACTTTAAAATGGATAATTTTACTTTACATGAATTTAGCATCAAAAAAAAAAAGTGAAGAAGAAGAAGAGGAAAAAGGAGGAGGATGAGGAAGCTAGAGTGGCTACATTATTACCAGATAAAGTGGACTTTAGACCAGGAAAGATCACAATGGATAAAGAAGGTCATTTCATAGTGATAAATAGATTCATTTATCAAGAAGATATAATAAGAACTCTTATAGGAATTAACAATAAGATATTCTGTTTCACTCTGGAAAATAAACCCAAGATCAATGGATGTTAGTTACAGGAAGGCAGCTTAATGTGAAGAACATTAACAGTAAATAGGTTCAACCAATGATTTAAAGAATATGGCTATAAGAAGTAATATGGCCTCAGGCCTGAGTTCCAATCCCAGTTCTGCTAATTAGTAGCATTGTGATCTTGTACAATTTACTTAACTACTCTAATCATCAGTTTCTTACCTGTAAAACAATAGTAATAAAATCTGCTTCCCATTGATGTCAGAATTACATGAAATTGTATCTGTAAAGCAGCACAGGACCTATAGTAGACGTTGATATATATAATACATATGATATATATACCATATACGATGGGGGTTTGGAGAGGTGGTGGGGTTTCAGAGCTGACAGCCAAGAAAGAATTTTGAAGATGTTTTTGGTGCAAAAAGGTGATTTTATTAAAGCACAGCGACAGAACCCACAGGCAGAAAGAGCTGCACTGGGGTTATGAAGAGTAACTGCCTAAATACTGTGGAATTGGGGGAGATAAAGGCAAGAGGAAGTTTCTTAAAGGGATTTCCAGGTGCTAAAGACTCACAGATTACTGGAGGACTGGCTATTGTCAAGCTAAAGTGTTTTTTTGTTTTTTGTTTTTTTTTACCCTCTAGTAAAGCATTATTAAAATAGTAGGGAGTTCCTGGAGATTAGGCTATTGATAAGATTGCCTTCTTGTAATTTATTAAGATATTTGTAAACTGATAAAGACTCTATCAGTTTAACCATTTGTTTTCTGTCCTTTCCTTTGTTCTCAGGCATCCAGGATTGCCTGCCATGTGTCACAAGTATCCCACCTGGGGAGGAGGATGTTGTTAGCTTGTCCTTTGTCCTCAATTTGCCTTATGCTCCTTCATCAATATATACAAATATAATTACAAACAAGTACTGGAAGGTACTGATATAGGTGAAAAAGTACAATACATTTTACTATGGAAATAAAAATTTTAATGGGGAGAGAATACAAAAAAGGGTAGTTTTATACCAAAAGCAATGTTGGAGCTGAATTTTGCAGAATGTCAGGAGTTTCCTTCCTTTGCAATAATAGTGCATAATATGTAATATTATGTAATAGTGCATAATATATTAAATAGTGTATTTAATATTAAATGAAACCAACAAGATTTGAGACCCAATAAAAATTCAAAACCAAAAACCAAAAAGGCTTAGTTTATTTTCTCAGTGGGATATTTGCTATTTGAATAGTGTTAAAAGATGTAAGAAACTACTCTTTAACTCTGAATAATTTTATTGAAGGAGTAAAAAAGAATAGAATTAGTTAATATATAGACAGAATAAAATACAATTTCTGTTTTTTTTTTTTCCTGTGTAGTTGCTCTTCAGTTTTGGGATAACAAATTTTTGGTTTTTGGTTTTTATTTAGAATTTTTAAAAAAATGTTTATTTACTTTTGAGAGAGAAAGAGGACACAAGTAGGGAAGGGGCAGAGAGAGGGAGACACAGAATCTGAAGCAGGCTTCAGGAACTGAGCTGTCAGAGCAGAGCCCGATGCAGGCCTCAAACTCACTGTGAGATCATGACCTAAGCTGAAGTCAGACGCTTAACCATCTGAGGCAACCAGGAGTTCCTGGGATAACAGTTTTAAGGTAATTTTGACTCTCTCTGTATTTAAGAATATCCCTATATAAAGGGACCATCTTTATATTATATGGAAATCTAGAGTGAATTTCTTCAATTTTAAGCCAGATCTTTGGTCTCCAAAGTTCATGCTCTTTCTTATAATACATAAAACAGAGCTCCCTACTAATAATGAACGTCTTCATGAAATGGCAGGAAGGTATGTTATATAGTTCCAAAGAGAGTATTAACTATACATTCCCTGATAATGAGGCCAGGAGACAGATTGCAGTCAAATACTATAACAGAGAATATTTCATTGAGAAGATGATATTTGAGCAAATACCTGAAGGAAAAGAGAAAACTATAACTTTGTATATCTTGGAGAATGTTTCAAGAAGGGATATTAGCGAGAGCAGAGGGCCCTAGTCAGGAGAATGCCTGGAACACTTAAATGGCAACCCACTGTAGGAAACAGGCAAGTGATAATTCCTGAGAACATTTTATAATGATCACTCTGGCTGCTATGTTGAAAATGGACTATATTTTGCCAAACACAGATGTGGAAAAAAGAGTTAATTCCTATCATAACAATCTAGGCAAGAGGAAATGTTCACTAGGATCAGCTTGATATGGATCAGCTTGATATGGAAAGCATGTGGAAAGAAGTGGCCAGCTGCAAATACATGTTGAATGTACAGGCAATGGGGAATGAATCTAGGATATGAAACAAAGAGAAGAATCAGCAAGGTCTCCAATGTTTTTTGCCTTACCAAATGGAGAGATGGAGTTGCCATCAATTGAGATGGATAAAGCTGAAGGTAGAACACATTTGGGGCATAGGATTAGTAGTTTATTTGAACATATCAAGCATGAGATACTATTACCCAAGTGGAGACATTAAGGACAGTTGGATATACAAAGTCTGAGCTTGGGAAACACATTTGGTGATCATCAGCATAAAGATGGTATTCGAATCCATGAGACAAGATGAGATTATCAAGGAAGTGAAGATAAAAAAGATGATCAAAGACTGAGCCTTGGGTTTCTTCCACATTAGTCAATCTGGGAAACAGTAAGCATCGGCTGATGGGACTGAGAAAGAATGACCTATGAGCTACGAGGAAAACCAAGATATTGAGATATGAATATTATCAGGGAATGTATAGTTAATATTCTCTTTGTGAACTGTAATATACCTTCCTGCCATTTCATGAAGATTTTCACTATTAGTAAGGAGCAATGGTTTATGTTTTACAAGAAAGAGCATGAACTATGGAGACCAAAGACCTGGCTTAAAATAGAAGAAATTCACCTCTAATCAACTCTATGAGCCTGGAGAAATTTAACCTTCCATTTTTCATCTGAAAAATATAAATAATAAACAGGTAAAATGCGTGCAAATAATAAATTTTATTTTTAGCATTTGATATAAAATAACCTATCCTTCAATTCCCCTGCCTACAATGAATAATTCTAATGGTTTATCATATTTCACTGTGTTTGCAGTAGTAGGAAATATCATACGGTTAATATGCTCTACAATTTCTCAGTACATGTTTAACTTCTAAAGGAACTGTGCTTTCTCTTTTTTATTTATCAGAAGAAAATATTTTGGTTCTTTAACCCAAAGACTCGCATTTTTAGTTCTTACCTGTTCTGGTATAGTATAGTTTGCATAACTAGTAACAGGCCTTTCTCTTTTGGAAATCAACTTATTGTTGTGAAACATTCACAGACCTAGATTTCTAAATCCCTCAAAGTTTAATATTATGTTAACATCCTGTAAATCATTGATTTTTAATAGCCTTAGAAGAGAACTTCCCCAGAAATTAAAACAAAGAACTAGTGGAATGAAATCTGAAATCTTCCTTTTATATCAACATCCCATGTTGTGGTGTGGTCCTGTTTAACATTCAATTAGTGGAATTCTAGAGCTAAAAAAAGTAATAGTCAAGCTAACTCTTTCCCTTCTCTCCTCTCTCAGCCTCCAGGGGCTATATCAAAAAACAAACAAACAAATAAACAAACAAACCAAGGTATCTTTCCTTCAAATCTCATATGTTGGAGCTATACCCATCTTTTAATGTCAGACAATGATACCACTCTATATAAAAAAATTTCACAACTCAATCAATTAGAAATATCTAATTTTCACCACTTTATAATTATTCTTGTAAGCTGATTTTCTTGGACAAATTTATTAGCTACTCAAGAATAGAGACTAAGGTCTATGCATACATTTGCCTTTTATCATTTAAACTTAGAAGTTACTCAAAACTTCTAAGGCTGGCTGTACTCAAAACTTCTGGGCTGACTCAACAAGAGCAGAATTTTCAGGTAGCATGGAATATTCGCCAAGATAGACCACATTCCGGGCCATAAAACAAGCCTCGACAAATTTAAAATACTTGTAAGTTTTAGAGTATGTTCTCTGGACATAATGGAATCACCCTAGAAATCAATAACAGAAAGACAACTGAAGAATCTCTACACCGAGAAATGCCTAATAATCCATGGGTCAGGGAATAAGTCTCAAAAGAAATAAAATATAGAGAATGGAATGAAAATGAAAATATAAAATACCAACTATATGAGATGCCACTAAGGCCTTAAATCGACAGTCTGTTTTTACCTCAAAAAAAAAAAATATATATCCAAAACAAATGATAAATAATGAAAATAATAAAGATGCAAACAGAAATCAATACAATTAAAAATAGAAAACCAATAAAACAAGAAGCTGCTTCCTTGGGAAAGGTGACAGGCAGATACAATAAAATTGATAAAGCTGTACTTAGGCTGCCAAAGGAAAAAAAAAATGCTAGCAAAGACATAAATTACCAATATCAAGAATGAGACAAGAGATATCACTATAAATCTTGTAGCATTAAGAAGATAATAAGAAAATACTACAAATAATTCTGCATTCATAAATTCAATTTAGAAGAAATGGACACATTTATCAAAAACCACAAACTACTAATGTCCAATAAAGATGAAACAGTCAACCTAAATAGTCCTATTATCTTTAAAAGAGTTGAATTTGTAATTTAAGCACTCTCCAAAACAAAAACAAAGAAACAGAACCAGATGTTTTACTGAAAATTTTTACTAAAAAATTAAAAAATCGACACCAATTTTACACAATCTCTTTCAGAATATAAAAGAGAAGAGAACATTTTTTATATATTTTTTTAACGTTTATTTATTTTTGAGACAGAGAGAGACAGAGCATGAGCAGGGGAGGGGCAGAGAGAGAGGGAGACACAGAATCTGAAACAGGCTCCAGGCTCTGAGTGGTCAGCACAGAGCCCAACGCGGGGCTCAAACTCATGGACCGTGAGATCATGACCTGAGCCCAAGTCGGACGCTTAACCTACCGAGCCACCCAGGCGCCCCAACATTTTTTAACACATTGTATGAAACTAGTGTTAACAAGATACTAAAAATAGACAAGGAGAGTACAAAACAAAAAGAAAGAATGGGGCGCTGCAGTGGCTCGGTTGGTTGAGCATCCATCCACTCTTGATTTCGGCCAACGTCAAGATCCCAGGGTCATGGGATGGAGCCACCCTCAGCTGTGGAGCTTAAGATTCTCTCTCTCTCCCTCTGCCATTCTCCCCTGCTCACACAGGGGAACAGTCTCCCTCTGTCTCTAAAACAAAAAATAAGGAAGAGAAAGAAAGGAAGGAAGCAAAACAAAAACAAAAAAAACCTACAGACTAATACATCTCATGAGGTTAGACACAAAAACTGTCAACAAAATATTAGAAAATTGAATTCAGCAATGTACAAAAAGAATCATCCGTCATTACCAAGTGGAATCAACTCCAGGTATGAAATACCAGTGAAGCATTTGAAAAATCAATCAATTTTATACACTATATCAACAAAATAAAAAAGAAATATTCGATGACTATATTAATTGGCACAGAAAAAATATTTTACAAAATTCAACATTAAACCATAATAAAAACTATAAGCACATTTGTAATAAAGTGGAATTGCCTTAACCTGATAGAGTATCTACTGAACTTTTGCTATCATCAATACAGAGGGTGAAAGACTGAATATGCTACCTTTAAGATTGGGATGCCTTTTTGGGATGAGCACTGGGTGTTGTATGGAAACCAATTTGACAATAAATTTCATATATTGAAAAAAAAAGATTGGGATGCCTGCTCTCACTATTCTTATTAAATTGGAAGTTCTAGTCAGTGCAATAGGGTGAAAAAAAGAAACAAGGCAAACAGATTGGAAAGGAAGAAATAAAATTGTCCCCATTCCCATGTGATATGACTGCATTGAAACTCTGAAAGACTACAAAAAAAAAAAAATCCTAAAACTATTAAATGAGATCAACAAGGTTGTAGGATTCAAGAGCAACATATAAATATCAATCACATTTTAATATACTAAAAGCAAACATGTGGAAATCAGAATTTAAAACACAATACCACTTATAATTGCTCCAAAGAAAATTAAAGTCTTGGGTATAAATCTGATAAAACATACAAAGGACTGTATCCTAAAAATTACAAAATGTTGATGAAAGAAATAAAAGGAAAACTTCATGGATTCATGATTCATTGATTCGCAAATATAGATTGTAACACTCACCATTGTAAAGACGTCAGTTCTCTCTAAATTACTTACAGCTTTAATGCAATCCTATAAAAAAATATGTGTTGAAGACATACTTGATGATTAGGCACTTTATATACTGTATGTGTACACAGAGATAGGCACTTTATGTGTATTTACAGACATAAACTTTCATGATTTAATTCTATTAATGTCTTTAAAATTTCCCCCATTGGTATGTTCTAAAAATTATTTAATTAACTTTTTGCCAGGTTGAAAGTGTTAACGAAACATCATTTGGCATTAAGCAACCTATAGATTTTGACTTATTTCCAATGTACTGCATTTAAAAAAATGTTATTTGGGGCGCCTGGGTGCCTCAGTCGGTTAAGCGTCCGACTTCGGCTCAGGTCATGATCTCACGGTCTGTGAGTTCGAGCCCTGCTTGGGGCTCTGTGCTGACAGCTCAGAGCCTGGAGCCCATTTCAGATTCTGTGCCTCCCTCTCTCTCTCTGCCCCTCCCCTGTTCATGCTCTGTCTCTCTCTGTCTCAAAAATAAATAAACATTAAAAAAATTAAAAAAAATGTTATTTGACAATATTTTCAATGCATAGATTCTGAGATTCAGTTTTTTATCTAATAATAGTATAATTAACAGAAATGGGAGAGAGGTGGTGAGCCCTGAGTGTCTTTGGTTTTATTCCCAGCTTCTGATAATAAATCTTGAGGTCATCCTCATGTGCTTTTTCTCCACAGATGGTAAAACCATTTATTTTTAAATGTTTGGAATCACATCTTTCTCTACTGATCTTCAAAATTCACAGTGATTAGGGAATGGAGATCTTTGAAATAAAGTCCAAAAATCTGTCAGTTGCATTAAATAAAATCTAAATCTCACTTTTTAAGGACTACACCTTTCCACTCAAATAATGATTTACTTTTTTTTTTTCCTCTCTGTATCTGTATTTGGTGGAATTGAAAATATTATCAGCTTCTTGGCTTGAATGAAGGAATGGCTGACACTTACTTAATTCAATTTATTTTTATAAATGGTCTCAAAGTAAAATAATCAGACATTGAAGCCACATAGAAGTTATTATCATAATAAACTTATGTACATTCCTTATCTTCTTTAAAGGTCTGTGAGGTCGTTGCCTTGCCTGTGAGACCTCTCTGTTTCCAGACTAATGTTCCTTTTGTGTCTCAGTATTGGAATACTCTCACATTCAAACCAGTTCAAGCAACAAAAAATTAATTTATTGTTTCATATAACTGAAAAGTTCAGGGACCAATTTAAGGTCTAGGAAAACTGAACCAAAAATACCATCAGAATTCTAGTTCTGCCCCTCAATTCTGCTTTCCTGTGCTGGCTTCATCCTCGAAGAAATTCTTACCACAAAGCAGCCCCCCGAACACTTCATATTTATACTCTACAGGACTGTAAGGCTAATGGAAAGAATGTTCTTCCTTCTAATAAATCCAGTTAAATTTCATGGATTGAATGATAAACCTGGTGTGAGTCAAGTGTTATTCCTTAGTCCATTTACTATAGATGGGATATGTGGTGCTTGATTAGATGTCCACTGAAATTACAGGGGGTGTGTGGCATTGGATTTTTTGCTTAATGGTAGTCGAGAATTTATTACTAGAAAATAGGAAATAGGTTCTGGACTGGCATAAATAAGATATCCATTGCAGCCCTGGAAACAATACAGACCCAACATAAATGCCTTAGATTAAATCATCAAAGCAATTAAAGAATAAAACTACAAAATGAATTAAAGAATGCTGTGGAGTTTATACTCAGAAGAGCATTATTGCAGTTACAGTTCTGCCACTTTCAAACCATGAGGACATGAGTAAATGACATGAATTCTGTAACCTTTTTTAAAGGAATAAACAAAATGTGTATAATCCACTAATGGGATATTTAAGTATAGAGAAAAATACAAAAGCATTTAAAAAATAAAATTAATAAAACTGTTCAGCAGTTGTGTTGGAACGTAACCAAGATAATAAATTTTTTTCTAACGTTCATTTATTGTTAAGAGACAGAGAGAGGCAGAGCATGAGCATGGGAGGGACAGACAGAGGAGGAGACACAGAATCCAAAGCAGGGTCCAGGCTCTGAGCTGTCAGCACAGAGCCCGAGGTGGGGCTCGAACTCACAAACCACGAGATCATGACTTAAGTTGAAGTTGGATGCTTAACCGACTGAGCCACCCAGGCGCCCTGGAATGTAACCAAGATAATAAAATTAACCATAGTTTTATGTCTTAACAAATAGTTCAAGAATTAATTTAAAAAGACACATACCATCTAAAATAAAATAGTATCAAAATTATAAAGCATTGAAAAATAATGCCCATAAAAAAGAATAATGGCCTCTAAAATATGTGTAAGACTTTCATACAAAAGAAATATAAAAAATTCAAGTCAGGTTTATTAAGTTATAATTTGTATACAATAAGATCACCTTTTTCTGAGTACAGTTCTTGTAATTTTTAACAAACGCACACAGTCATTTGTTAGTGCGACTACTAACAAAATTAAGATAGAGAACGTTTGCATCACCCCCGAAAATTCCCATATAGTCCTTCATAGCCAATATACTTTCCCTGCATCTAGCCCCTGGCTATCACCATTTTTGTTCATTTGCTTTTAATGTCCTTATAGTTTTGGATTTTCCAGAACATCGTATTAATGGAATAATACAATTAGTGGATTTTTAAATCTGGCCTCTTTCACTTAGCATCGTGTATGCAATTGCATTCATCCCTGATGTTGCATGCATCAGTAATCTCTTCCATCTTATTGTTGAATAAAATCTCATTCCACAGTGTTCCACAGCTGGTTTCTCTATGTTACAGTCGATTGACATTTGAGCTGTTTCCAGTTTGGGGCAGTTATTAATAACATTGCAATAAACTTTTCCACACAGCATTTTGTTGTTTTGTAAACATAGGTTTCAATTCTCTTGGGTAAATATCCAGTGGTGAGATTCCTAGGTCAAATGACAAGTGTTTAACTTTATAATAAATTACCAAACCTATTTTGAAAATGTCTGTGCCATTTTGCATTCCCACTGTTAATGTCTAAAACATTCCAATTCCTTCACACTCTTGCCAGCATTTGTTATTCTCAATTGTTTCTAGTTTTTGAAAGTTTTATTTTTAAAAAGTTTTATACTTTAAGTTTGATATTAATGTTTATCACCTATTTCAAATTAATCAATCTTTGTGTGGTGGAAAGTGGAATTGAGAAAGGTTTTGCATAAGAATATCTAAGAGTTTTAGCCCTATTTGCTTAAATGACTATTCTTTCCCAACTGAACTGCCTTAGCATTCTTGACGAAATTTAGTTAACTATATATTTGTAAGTCTATCTATGGACTCTTTATTATCATTCTATGGGTCTATTCCACACTGGAATAGATTAAATAAATAGATAGTAATGATACAAAAATATGTACACAATTATACATAATTATATAATTATTTACTTTATTTTTTCATTTAATATTTATATAGCTTATAATGTTTATATAATTATACATAATTATTATATACATACCAAAAATAATAAAAATCCCTCTTAAGCATACATGGAGTATTTATAATTGTATTTTGTAACTACAAAGAAATTCTTGTAAAAACTTTCAAACACTTCACAGCAGACAAGACACATTCGGTGATCAAAAATAAGAAAAATTGAAACTTAAAGGGCTAAAAATTTGAATCAGGAACCTAGAACAAAAGAAATACATTAAGCCTAAAGATCATAGATGAGAAAACATAATAAAATAAAAGCATAAATTAATAAAATAAAATTGTATAATATATCTTACATGAAGTATTACAGAGAATCAAAAAAAAAGGAATGTGTGCAGCTAATTTTATGAGACTGGTAAAACTAAGATATCATATTCTATAAAGATGCATATTTAGTTAATAACAGTACAACATTGGCTGGAAGGATTTCATATGTATCAAATTTATCATAGTGGTTACTCTAGGAGAGACAGGGAAAGAGGTAAACCATACTGAGCTGGAGAACAAAAGAGATTTTTAATTTTATCTATAAGATCATTTCTTTAATTAAAAAATATATGTGAGTTTGTGTGTGCATGAAACACTGATATTCACAATATCCTTCTAAGCATTTTCTGTGGTTTTAAATATTTTGAACCAAAACAGTAACTTTCTATGTTGCTTTAAGATCAAAATTAGCTAGTCATTGCAAAACTTGTCATAAAATGGCAAAGCACTAAATACTAGTAAGACAAACAACCCTCCTTTGAACAACGTTTTAGGCAAATCATGTACCCATTTCTTATGAAGTACTGATTGATAAATAAATGCACTTTCAAAACTCTTCAATCTTTTCACTACTTATCATGTAATTGATAATTGTGAAGTGAATAACCAGTGACCAACTTACAAGTGCCCAGAAAGTATGACAATAACAAAGTAAGGGACCAGACGGAGGTGGGAGTGGCAATGTGGAGGTGTGCACGCCTTGCCAATGTTCCACTCCATGCTCAGCTCACTGTCGACGCTCAGTAAATGTTAAACAACAACAATAATAATGGGTACCATCTGCATGCCAAATTTAGAGTGGTAGAAACATACAGGATTGACAGCCCTAAAGGCCAGACTTCCCTCCCTGATTATTCCCAACATGTACAGCATTTTTCTTAGCTCAGTTAATAGCATAAGTAGTCTCTCACTCAGGAAAAAAGCCACTGTTTTCTTTCACTCTACCCTCTCCATCATAGCTCATGCACCCTTCCAGAAACTTATCTGTCTCCAGTCTCTGCCCCTTCTAACACATGCTGAACCTTGCTGTTGGTTGTTTACATGAAAAAATAAAAAAGATAAAAATTCAAATCTAGTTGTATTAATTATGTGCTTAGAAAACCTCCAATCATGTTTCATTGTCTAAGAGAATAAAATCTTAATATTTTAGCTTCTATGCAAGGCTTCTTAATGTATTGCCTCAACTCATATTTCCAATGTAATAGCATGCTATGTCGCTTGAAAACCTTCTCCTGCATCCTGTGCGTAACACATATGAGGCTAATTGACGTTTCCCAAATAAAACATCCCATGCCTTTTTAAGTCTTCACACTTTTTCCTCATTGTGAAGTGATTTCCTTATCTCTCTGCCTGTTGGATTCCTACCCATTCTTCAAAGCTCAACTTGTCTTTTCCTTTATGAGGGCATCACTGATCCTCCCAGGAGAATCTAATTTCTCTCTTTCATTTCCTTTTTAACACATCATTTGTGTCTTTCACACTGTATTATATCTGTGTTACCTTAATAATTATAGCTGAAATTCATTTATTTAAAAAAATTTAAAGTTTATTTATTTATTTTGAGAGAGAGAGAGAGAGAGAGCGAGCGAGCGAGCCTGGGAGGGACAGAGAGGAAGGAAGAAAGAGAGAATCCCAAGCAGGCTCTTTACTATCAGCATGGGGCCTGATGTGGAGCTTGAACTCACAAACCGTGAGATCATGACCTGAGCTGAAACCAAGAGTCAAATGCTTAACCTGTTGAGCCGCCCAGGTACCCTTACAGCTAAAATTTATTAAACACTGTGCATCAGACATTTTTCTAAGTTCATTTTGTGATTCCATTAAGATTATTATACTATTATATATTAACTCATATAATCTTCACAACAACCCAAGAAGAGTATTATTACCTATTCTATACATAAGAGAAATAAAATACAGAGAAATCAACTAATTTGACCAGAGCTAGTAAGTGATATAGCTGGGATTCAAACTCTGGTAAGCTGCTTGTCTTGCTACTAGATTGAGTTACTTTAGAGCAAGTGACTGCCTTATTTTCAACCTGCCAACCTTTTTTTTTTTTCATTTTATTTATTTATTTTGTGAGAGAGGGTACATGTACACACGCACACATGGGTGAGGGGCAGAGAGGGAGAGAATCCCAAGCAGCTGTCAGCGTGCAGCCCAATGTGGGGTTTGGTCTCCTGAACCCTGAGATGAGATCATGACCTGAGCTGAAATCAAGAGTCAGAAGCTTAACCAACTGAGCTACCCAGGCGCCCCATCAATTCACCAGTTATTGCAATTAACTAACTTAATTGCTATAAACATTTTGCAATATATACCTGTATCAAATCATCACATCTATATACCTTAAACTTACAAAATGTTATATGTCGATTATATCTCAATAATTTCTACCTTGATACCATTCCCCAACCTACATAAACATCTAATTCATCATAACAGAGCTTTATATAGCTAGTAAATAAGCTATGGAAAGTAATAAGAAAAAAAGTTTCAATTGGTATCATTTGAAGACAATGATATTATTATTATTATTATTATTATTTTATTTTTATTATTACAGTAGTCCCCCCTTATCCATGGGGGATATGTTCTAAGACTTCCAATGATGCCCTGAAACTGTAGATATTTTCAAACCCTGTATGTACTGTGTTTTTTCTTATACATACATACTATGATCCAGTTTAATTTGTAAATTAGGCACAGTAAGAGATCAACAACAATAGTTAATGATAAATAGAACAATTATAACAATATACTATAATAAAAGTTATGTGAATGTGGTATTTCTCTCTTTCTGGAAATACCTTCTTTTACTGTACTTATGCTTCTCCTTGTGATGATGTGAGATGATAAAATGCCCTCATGATGACATGGAGGTGAGTGATGTAGGCACTGTGAGGTAGCATTAGACTACCAATGACCTTTTTTTAAAAATTTATTTATTTTGAAAGAGTCAGAGAGAGAGAGAGAGAGGGAGAGAGAGAATCCCAAGCAAGCTCCATGCTGTCAACGCAGAGCCCGACATGAGGCTCAAACCCACGAACCAGGAGATCATGACCTGAGATGAAATCAAGTGTTGGACAGACACTTAACCTATGGAGCCACCCAGGTGCCCCTACCAGTGACCTTCTGATGATACTTTCAGACCACAGTTGACCACAGATAATGGATACTGTGAAAAGGAAAGCCGTGGATAAAGAGGGACTACTGTGTCCAACTAATATTATTTCAACAAAGAAAAATTAAAACAGCTCTCAGGTCTCTATCCTTTCCTCTCCGAGAATGGAGACTAAACAGGCCTTGGAGTTCTTTAGTTCTAGGTTATCGTCCCTACCAGGAGTAATTAATAACTATTCTGTTTCATGCCCTCAAACTGGAGGTGTAACCCTGAAGACATTTTCAACATACACAAGCAGTGTTTTGGAAGGCTTAGATCAACTTATCCACAAGGAAACCCTAGGAATTGTACAAAGGGAGAATGTAATGGCTAAATGTTTCTGTCCACCCCACCCCCCGCCACCTGCCCTGCCAAATTTATACATTAAAGTCCTAACCCCCAATGTGATGGTATTAGGAGGTGGAGCCTTTGGGAGATAGTTAGGTCATGAAGGTGGAGATGTCATGAATGTGATTATTGCTCTTGTGAGAAGGGACAGGAGAGCTTGTCCCCTCTCTCTCTGTGCACCATATGAGGAGACAGTCATCTGTAAACCAGGATGCATGCCTCACCAGACACTGGACCTGCCAGCATCTTGATCTTGGACTTCCCAGCCTCCAAAACTGTGAGAAATAAACGTTTATTGTTCCAGCTACCCAGTCTATGGTGATTTGTTATAGCAGCCAGAGTTGACTAGAGTCACCTTGGAAACTGGCTGGATATGGTCTCTTTGAAAATGGATGGAAAATAACCACGTGGGTTCCTTTAAAGGCTATGCTCAAAGGACTTCAGCACTGGGGAAGGTTGAGGACCTCTATACGCTATGAAGACACCAACCATAAAGGTCTTCTTTCACAACACAATGACTGAGAAACCAAGGAAAACAATGATACTGATGGAAATAACCAGACTCTTAAGGCTCCTCTACATGAACACACTTGTTAGGACCATGTAAGTTCCAGAGAGGGCAAGGGGTCCACTAAAAATTGATAATCAACTTATTTCCAATCTTAAAAAGTTGGGAGTATACAGGAAATTATAATTTGATTTAGAAAAATAAGAAAATTCCATAGAACATTTAACACCTATTAGACTTAATGAGTGAATTGATTTATCAAACCACAGTTTGGAACCCATTTGTAAAATACTTGAAAGTTTATAGAGAATAGACAAAATTTTTGTCTTTTTTTGTTTTTTGTTTTTTTTTTTAATAAATCCTGAAATCTGTTGGCTTTTTCAATAAATCTATTGAGAAATAGTAGTGACAATGTGGCTAAATCCATCAAAACATTGATGAAGTCACATAATTTTATATAATAAGGAATTATAAAAAGTGAATAGAGTATCATTTTTCATTTTCTAAAAGAGCCAATCACACACACACAAAATGGAAGAATTTACAACTCCCTATTTGTCTAAATCCTAATGTCATTAATTCCTTCTGCAGGAATAACACCACAGGAGTAAAAAGCTATATATGAAAAGATGTCCATCACAGTTTTATTCATAAATTCAAAAAGTTGGTAACCAAAATTATGTAATTCATTCAAATTGGGACATGATTTACAGAGCAAGGTGGCACTAAAAATGAATCACAGGTATTTTCTGATCTAGGACAGTCATATGTTAGAACTATCTCTTGAAAACTAGAAACTATGGCTATAGCAACAATAAATTCAATTAGGTACATTATAGTCTACTTATTATAAATAACAGCTATGGAGACTCTGCTTACAATTCATGTTCAATTCAACTCGACATACTTGTATTACATAGTGGACATACAGTAGCGACAAAGACAGGTACTATCCTTGTCCTTTGGGAGCTGAAATTTTATTGGCTTATAAAACTACATCTATACTGCGATTTCACCATGTAAACATTGTCAACATATGTACTAATAATTAAAAATAAAAAAGGAAAAGAAGACCCAGTGCCAGACTTTATGGTAGTGAGTAAAACTTGGGGTGATTTTTTTTCACTTTGTGTTATTTCTAACATATTGTTTAGGTAACAATACATTTAGAAAAAAAATAAATGATGCCTAACAATTATTCAAACCATCAGCATTAAGTTTTTTGAGCTCTATTATATAATAAGTAAATGCTTTACTAATATTTCCTCCTATAATCTTTGCAATCTGTGTATGATAAACCTGATGTTTAGAGGAATTAAATAATTGGCCTAAGATCAAATATACGATAAGTGTCTAAATCCAGAGTCAAATGCTTGATTCCAAAAGCTCTGTTCTTAATCACTATCGCTTACCCGCCAGAGAAGGCCCTGTCTTCCATGTGGATGTTATACACCTCACTTAATTTCCTGTTGGTTCCATACTTAACATTAAACACTCAAAATAACAACTTTAAATCTGGCCATGACCCAATGCAAAGTCTCCCAGGAGACTGCTGGCCCCATATCAGAGATCCCAGATGGGAAATCCATACAAGCCTCCTTCCTAGGCCTACTTTGGCAGCAAGTATTTCAATCCCAGATGGAAATGGCAAGTGAACAAAACCAAACTGAACAGCTCAAATAGGCAGGATTGATCCTGTTATCTTAAATCAAATTTTTAAAAAGTTAAAATCAGAATGGGGGCGCCTGGGTGGCTCAGTCAGTTAAGCGTCTGACTTCAGCTCAGGTCATCAGCTCATGGTTCCTGAGTTTGAGGCCCACATTGAGCTCTGTGCTGATGGTGCAGAGCCTGCTTGGGATTCTCTCTCTTTCCCTCTCTCTCTGCCCCTCCCTGACTTGCACTTTCTCTCTCTCAAAATAAACAAATTTTATTTTAAAAAAAGTTAAAATCAGGAGACAGATAATTGATTAGATTTTTTCAGGTTGTCTTTTAACTATAAAATGTAGCCCTCTAAATTGTAGTGACCAACCGGAAAAATCAATACACTTTTTGCAATACATTCTACCCTTTGACAAACCACTTTTATGGGTTTTCTATTAGGTCTATTGTGTTGTCATCATGCTTTTTATACCTATTTCACCTAACCCTATTTTGTATACCAGGTACTCATTATTTAATAAGAAAGCAAAGGTTTTTTCCCTCTTGATAATGCAGTAAATCCAAATGTTAACAGAAATAAGACGTTCTATTTATAACTTAACCTTAGCTGTAGAGGTTAGGTTCACCCTCACCCTGCCCTACTGCCCAAACTGTAATATTCCCAAGAATGCAGTATTAATATCAGGGTAATGCCCCATCTGCTGCAAATGGAAAAGACATACTTTTTGGAGTAGAAATGTTCTAGGCTAAATCATTATTCCATCAGTCATCTAGCTGTGTAACTTTGGACAATTTCTGTAATCTCTCTGACTTTTAATGTCAGTGAGCAAAGGGACTAAAGGTAAAAGATGGTTTAATGGGCAAAGGTCAGTTTATAAATGAATTTTCCTCATAAACACCAATATCTCAGATTTTATTCTGCAGGAGAAATATTATTTCTATGAGAGGTTTTGCTTTCTTTCTATAAACCCTGATATTAATGGCTATGTCTAAGGGATGTGTTGTGTCTCTGGTGACAGTGTGAAAGTCTTTGTTTGACTACCATGTGCTTTTTGTGTCTGTGCCTGTGGTCTATATTCCTTTTTGGTGACTGCCCACATGGATACTGAATGATCCTCCTTTGCTTCAAAGGAGTCTCACTTAGAAGTTTACATTTTATCAAAAGAAAAATGCACAACTGTTGAACAGCAACTTAAATATACAATATAAAGTGAAATTAAAAATCCCCTCTTCAAGACCTCATGAGGGCCCCACACAAAGGGCAGGATGCCCCACTAGTCTTAGAGCTGTTCGTGCAATCGTTTCATGTGTGAATGCATACTGAGAACAGAAACCAAAAATCACTAAGCAGAAATTCGAAGAGGCTATGATTCGCATTTTAAGAGAATTCACGGAAGGCTGCCTTTAAGAGAAATTTCTTAATGTATATAAAAGGCGTATTATTGTTTTTGGATTACTTTTAAAGTACTCCTTCCTCCTTTGTACCCCATATTATTACAGAAAAGGTTAGAAGCATCTTATGATAAAAGACACATTACACAGTGAAGCCACATATTAAAGTAATTTGGGGGAAGGGGGTGAGGCTAAGCAAAGAATACAGTTATTGAAAAAAAAAACAATAGTTACTATAATTAAGCATTAAATTTAGCTCACAAACATTTTTATGGGGAAGACATAGAATTACATTTGTGTCAAGACTTTCCCTGAAATGATAACGTCTGACTCTTTCTTACCGCTTTGGGAAAATGAATAACTTTCTCTGGAATTTAATTATTGAAGAAAAACCCTATCCAGCTCTCTGAGGAAGAAATTCAGCTGGTTTCACTAAAGGGGAAGGGAGGAAAGAGATAAGTATTTGGGCAGTGAGAGAGAGAGACAGCCAGAGTGAGCGGTAAGTGTTCCATGGGTAAAGTTATAGAAGTCTCAGAGCACTTACAGGTAACAGGAGCTTGCATGGATAACTGGAGGCAAGTCAGGCCAGAATGGTTTTCATACCACTCCTTTGGAGTGGCAGCAATTATACCTCTCGCCTCAGCTTTTGGAAAAAAAAAAAAAAAGTATGATTAGCATTCAACAGAAACATTTTAAGTGTAAGAAGCACACCTAACCATGGTGAATGCATAGCAAAAGTACTACACAGTTTCCCATTATCGTGACATCAAGTAAGTTTGAGAAGCACCATAATGAGTAATATTGGATATTCTGCTAAGTTGGGAGACAGGGTCTCATGCGAGATTTAAATTAATCTAGGGGGGAAAATGTAAATCTGATTCTCACACACAAGTTTTATAGAATAAATTCATACATGCTACATGTAAAATGAGTTATATCATCACAAGATTTGTCTACTGAAAAAACCACATATGTCATCTACCAAAATGTTAAATCTCTGCCATCTGCAGATCTGTTTAAATGCTTCTGAAAACAAGCTGCTTTGAAAAATTTACAAAGTAAAAGCTTTAAGCAGAAATCTTGTTTTCAAAGATGAAGTACTTTCTGTTTCTATTCAGCAAAAAAAGTATGGGATGTCTTGTAGGGAAAAGATTGAGGAGAATATGGACATTAATGTAAATATCAACAGCTTTTTCAGGTAGGTGCATGGATAATATGGCAAAGTATTTGTATAAGCAACCACCCAGCCGACTTTGGGGATTAAATCCCATCATACTTTCAGTTAAACAAATTCTCAGACCACTTTTCTTCAAATCTTTATGCAGATGTCAAGACAGTTTGGTGCTAGACATCTAAATGGAAAAGATATGGATTCCAAAATCTTTCGGCTAGTACTTTTGTATAACTCATCATAAATATTAATTATCTCTGTTCAGCAGGAAAATTGGTAGTAAAAAGATTAACGATCAATTTTTGGATGAACCAAAGGTCTCCAGACTTTTTTGGCAATAGTGAAGAGATGTAAATATTTAAGTACACACGTTTTGAGTGTGCTACATGTGAAATATTCACCTAAACGTTATTTGTATATTTTTATTATATAATTAGAAACAAATCCCACTATCAATATTTGTGCTTTTGAGACCTGTGACACCTCATATGTATTGCTTCAAAGTTTCTTGGCCTCCTTTGTCTTTTGTTTATGTTGTCTGCTATGAGTACCTGCTTTGCATGAATTGTGATACACCTGGGCCACCTCCCTGTGCCATGCATCTCTTATTTCCTGTCCCATGATTGCCCTGTTGACTGAAAAGCTTGGGAAGCAATGACAACCAACTAAGCATCCATGAAATAAAACTGAGAATCACCCATTCTTGTGTGAAATACTGATAAATGGGAACTAGTGAGTAATTCTCTCCCCCCACCATCCCTAAAATGGGATGTCTTGGGAGACAGTTTGCACAGCTTATTGGTGGCCTGGATGTCAACAATAAATTGCATTTTTCAGCAACCAAATCAATAACATGTCCTACTAACTGGCTTTTTCTTTTCTCTGCTTCATTCACCTTTCCCCTCACCCCTGCTCTCTGGTATTGCACTTCCCAGTAACAGTCTCAGACAAACACTTTGGCTCAGGCTCCACTTTCTGTGGAACCTAGGCTAAAACAAGACTCTATATTTCTCTGTCAATTTATTATAAATACAAAACATATTTATATATTACTAAAATACAAAATGTATTTTCAATATATCCTTAATTTTTAAGAAATGCTGTATGCTAACTTTACTTTGTAAATTTATAATAATAAATTATAATTACAAAAGAAATGTATTATATCTTTCTATTTTCTATTTATTCATACATGGTTATGATATTGGTCTGTATAAATGAGGATTCTGTTTTAAAAAGTGTATAATTTTTATAAAATCATTCAGTGTATAAAAGAAAAGCAGCAAAACTTAAGACATCACAAAATGGAAAATGAGTGGACAAGTAATCACTTGTATTAGATGTTTTGGGGAGTCCCAGTCCAAAATGGTGAGAAAGGAGACTCCTAACCTCACCTCCACCCCTGGACACACCAAATCTACAGGTGTAATGGAGCAATCCCCTTTGAAAGAAAGCCAGAAACTAGATACGTGACTTCTACACATCGGACAAACAAGAAACTACTCAAAACAAAGTGGGTAGGAAAGGCTGAGACCCACTCTGGCCACAGTAACATACAAGGAGAGAATTCACAATTCCCAGCTTGTCTCTGAGTGCAAAGGTTTGGAGCCAACATCAAGTTCCCCATCTGAGAGATGGACCCCCAAAACACTAGCGTGGGAAGCCAATGGGGGCTCGTATCTACAAGACTTACAAGACTGTAGCAAACAAAGAGAGTTTGGCTCATGAGGACTCACTGTGGCCATCTCCCTTGGGCTCAGTGCAAAAGTTGCAGGTAGAAATTCCAACTTTCACTCTTTTCCTGAAAAAGGTCTCATTGGCATACTTTAAAACTGCTGCCTGACGGTCAGCTTCTAATTTAGTGCACTTTTAGGGGCTGACTGGGATCCTCCTTGGAAACCAGGGAAACCAAGAGGCACATTGTCCCTGTTATCCCTTTGGCCTGCTTCAGGTCACTGGTGTCACCCAGGAAGGAGTTTTGTGCTCACAGCTCTCACTCTGGCTTATGTGGCTGTTAACCTAAGCATACATCTGTTGGTTACCTGGCTCTGGTGGCCAGTAGAATTTGTGTTCATGTGTCCCACACAGTAGTAAACAAAGAAACAGTACAGTGGAATTCATCCAGATGAGCAAGAAGAAAAAATAAAATGAAGAAGGGTAAAAATTGCTAAAAAGACTTATGTGACCCTATCAAGCAAACAAATATTTGCATTATAGGGGGTTCAGAAGGAGAAGAGAGAGAACAAGGGGACAGAAAGCTTCATCAAAGAAATAATAGCTGAAAACTTCCCAACCCTAGGGACAGAAACAGACATCCAGATCCAGGAAGCCCAGAGAGTTCCAAATAAAGTGAATTTAAAGAGACCCACACCGGGGCACCAGGTGGCTCAGTCGGTTAAACATCCAACTTTGGCTCAGGTCATGATCACATGGTTCATGGGTTCAAGCCCCACATTGGGCTCTGTGCTGACAGCTCAGAGCCTGGAGCCTGCTTTGGATTCTGTGTCTCCCTCTGTGTCCCTCCTCCATTCTCTGTCTCTATCTGTCTCAAAATAAATATATAAACATTAAACAAAAGAGAGACACCCATACCACGTCACATTGTAATTAAGTTGTCTAAAATTAAAGACAAGGAGATAATCTTAAAACCAGCAAAACAAAAACAACTTGTTATTTACAAGTGAATAGAATGGTTATTATCAAAAAGACAAGAAATAACAAGTGCTGTCAAGGAAGCGGAGAAAAGAGAACCTTCATGCAATGTTAGTAAGAGTGTAAATTGGTGTAGCCACTGTGAAAAACAGTATGGAGCTTTCTGAAAAATTAAAAATAGACCTACCATATGATCCAGCAATTCTACTTCTCAGTATATACCCATATGAAATGAAAATAGGATATTAAAGAGATATTTGCACG
Source organism: Puma concolor (assembly GCF_028749965.1). Taxonomy (NCBI): domain Eukaryota; kingdom Metazoa; phylum Chordata; class Mammalia; order Carnivora; family Felidae; genus Puma; species Puma concolor. The sequence continues at coordinate 82,178,120 of NC_141675.1, read as the reverse complement.
CCCATGTTCATTGCAGCATTATTCACAATAGCTAAGATATAGAAACAACCTAATTATTCAAGAGATGAATGGATAAAGAAGACATGTTATGTACACACACGCACACACCTAATGGTATAATGTGTGTATGTTTGTGTGTGTGTGTATGTATATTATATGTCCAATATATTACATATATTCTATATAAGATTGTTATTCAGCCAGGAGAAAGAATGAAATTTGGCGATTTATTTATTTAAAAATTTTTTTTAACGTTTGTTTATTTTTGAGAAACAGAGAGAGACAGAGCAGGAGCAGGGGAGGGGCAGAGAGAGAGGGGAGCGCAGAATCTGAAGCAGGCTCCAGGCTCCTAGCTGTCAGCACAGACCCTGAAGCAGGGCTCAAACCCACGAACCGTGAGATTATGACCTAAGCCAAAGTCGGATGCTTAACCGACTGAGCCACCCAGGTGTCCCGAAATTTGGCCATTTAAAACAACATGGATGGAACTTGAGGGCCTTATACTAAGTGAAATAAACCTGACAGAGAAAGACAAATACTGCATGGTGTCATTGGTATATGTACTTTAAAGGATATGCCTAAGTGTAGGGTTTTATTGTTATTGTTGTTTGATGCTACTTGGTGTTCTCTGAACTTTCTGCATCTGTGGCTTGTGGTCTGACATTAATCTGGGGAAAATTCTCATTCATTATTATTACAGATACTTTATCTCTTCTTTTTTTTCTCTTTCTTTTCCTTCCAGTATATTTATTACATGCATATAGTAGTTGTCCCATAGTCCTTGCACATTCTGTTAAGTCTTTGTTATTTTATGTTTTGGTTTTTGAGGATTCTATTGATATATTTTCTAACTCAGAGATTCTTTCCTCAGCTGGGTCCAGTCTATTAATAAGCCAAAGACATTCTTCTGTTACAGTATTTTTATCTCTGGCATTATGTCTTTATTTTTTTAAAATATTTATTTTTTTAAAGAGAGAGCAGGGCAGGGGCGAGGGGGAGAGCATGAGCAGGGGAGGGGCAGAGAGAGATGGAGACAGAGCCTGAAGCAGTCTCTAGGCTCTGAACTGTCAGCACAGAGCCTGATGCGGGGCTGGAACCCATGAGCTGTGCAATCATGACCTGAGCCAAAGTCAGATGCTTAACCAACTGAGCCACCCAGGTGGCCCTTTTTAATGTTTTCTTAGGGTTTCCATCTCTCAGCTTACATTTCCCACCTGCTATTGCATGCTATCTTCTTTAGCCATCAGAGTCCTCAGCATATTAATCATTGTTGTTTTAAATTCCTGGTCTGATAATTTCAACATCTTTGCCATTTTCAGCTCTATTGTTTGCTCCATTTCTTCAAAATTATGTTGTTTTGCCTTTTGGTATGCCTTGTAATTTTTTCTTGACAGCCAAACATAAAGTACTTAAGAAAAGGAACTGCTGTAAATAGGCCTTTAGTAATATGGTGATGAGGTACAGGGACAGGGGAAAAGATTTATTGTCTTATTACAATGTCTCAGACTTATAGTGAGCCTATGCCTCTGGACTGTAAAGTTCACAAATGCTTCTCAGTTTTCCCCTCCCCCTTAAGGAGGGACATAGTAGCTGGAGTGGGCTGGAATGGCCCTTTCCCAGGCCAGTCAAGTTCTGATAATACTTCAATTAACCAGTTTAGTCTCTGTTTAACTAGCTTCCTCTGCAGGCAGGACTTGTTGAGTGGAACAGAGTGTTCTGATGTATTTCAGAATGGTTCCTTTCCCCCTCCCCTGCTGGAAACCTAAAGAGATTTTTCTCCCATATTTACTATGGGAACCAGAACAAGCTCCTGGAAAAAAAAATCTCACAATATTTTGGGAACTCTCCTATGACAGGTCCCCAACTTTCAGAGTTGTCTGTACCGAGCCGCCTGCAATTTGGAAAACACATTTCAGGTTTCCGCATGCTGGCACTGATTCCCATAATGCTTTCCTCTTGAATGTCTACTTCAGGAAGCCATGATTCCCTGTATTCCCCTGTGGGTATCTCCAACTTTGAGCCCTGTGTCCTCCACTCTCTTATCGTTTCAAGAAGTCTCATTGATTTCCTTTAGACTGTTCAGCTTTTTGCTTGCTTTAATGGAGTGGTAACTTCTAAGGTCCTCACATGCAGAACCAGAAACCAGAAGTCTGTTTTGCAATTTCTTACAAAATTAAACATACTCTCACCATACAGTCCAGCTGTTGTGCTCTTTGGTATTTACTTAAACTTGTTGAAGACATATATTCACACAAAAAACTACACACAGATGCTTATTGCAGACATTCATAATTGCCAAAACTTTCAAGCAACCGAGATGTCCTTCACGGATACACAAACTGTGGTATATCCAGACAACAAAATGTTATTCAGTATTTTAAAAGAAGAGAGCTAGTGAGCCATGAAAAGACACAGAGGAGGTTTAAATGCATATGACTAAGTCAAAGAAACCAATCTGAAAAGACTACCTATTATATGATTCCAATTATAAGACATTCTAGAAAAGGTGAAACTATGGAGAGAGAAAAAACACCAGCAATCACCATAGGTTAGGAGGAGAGGAGAGATGAACCAAAGATTTTTAGGGCTGTGGAACTTACTCTGTAGAATGCTATAATGCTGGGTGCATGTCATTATATATTTGTCAGAACCCATAAAACTCACAGTACCAACAGTAAACTCTAATGTAAAATATGTACTTTTAATGATAATAATGTGTCAGCATAGGCTAATTGATTATAATTAATGCACCACTCTGGTAAGAGCAGTATGATGGTGGCAAGGCTGTGCATATATTTGGTGGGGGGAGGGGAGTAAGTAGGAATTCACTGTACTTTCTACTACATTTTGCTGTGAAACTAAAACTGCTCTTTAAAAAAAGGTCTATTTTTTAAAAAAGAAAGAGAAGGATCACTCAGAGGGTGAATCCAAAGACACAGAAGATTATTTCCAGGATTTGAAACCTCATGGAGTTGATCCAACTGGCTTTCAAAATTTATTGGAACCAGTTATTCTTTTTTTCCTTTCATTTTCTTCCTCTATTTTAGAATGGAAAAGCTGGTGCCTTGGTGTCTCTGTCAGTTAAGCATTCACTCAGGTCATGATCTCACAGCTCATGGGTTTGAGCCCTGCGTCGGGCTCTGTGCTGACAGCTCAGAGCCTGGAGCCTGCTTCAGATTCTGTGTCTCCCTCTATCTCTGCCCTCCCCTTCTCCCCCCACTCTCTTCCTGTGTCTCTTGCTATCAAAAATAAGTAAAGATTAAAAAAATTTTGGAATGGGAAAGTTGGTAACTGTTGTCCCATGCCTGTCCCACCAATGTGTTGTGGAAGCAGTTAACTTGCTATCTAGTTTCATGTGTCCACAAATGGAGTGGAATTTTGTCAGGACAGATAAATCATAACCAGAGTCTCAACTATACCTGACTTGAATGTCTTTCACATGTGGGATGTGCATGAATCCATAGGGCAGATTGTGACACACTAAATAATTTCCCACTTAGTTCACACCCTAATCCACAGAACCCATGAATATTACTTTATATGGCAAAGGAAACTTTCCAGATATAATGTAGTTAATGATCTTGAGAGAAAAAGAATTTCCTGTATTATCTCTAAGGGCCTGATACAATAACTAGGGTCCTTTTGAGAAGGATGCAAGAGGAATCAGAATCACAGCAGAGATCATATGATATGCAGATAATATGATAAGCAGGTATTGAAGTCATGCATTTTGAAGATGGGGGAAGTGGATTGTGATGGCTAATTTTATATCTCAGCTTGGCTCAGCTACTGTGCCCAAATGACTGGTCAAACACTAGTCCAGATGTTGCTATGAAGATATTCTTTAGATGGGATTAAGATTTAAATCATTAAAAAAAAAAAAGATTTTAATCAGTTAGACTTTGGGTCAAGTAGATAACTTAGGTAGACCTCAACCAAACTGTTGAAGGTCAAAAGACTGAGGTCTGAAAGGGAGAAGAAATTCTGCCTCTAGATTGCCTTCAGACATGATAACATGACCTCAACTCTTCCCCAGGATTTCAGTCTTTCAACCTGTTCTGAAAATTTCAAACTTGTCAGCCTCCAGAATTCCATGAGCCAATTCTGTAAAATAAATCTCCGCCCTCTCTCTGCCTCTCTATTAGATAGATGATAGATAGATAGATAGATAGATAAAAATAGATATAGATATATTGATCTCCAGATCTTCTTTGACTTATGATGGGGCTATATCCTAATGAACCAATCATAAATTGAAAATATTGCAAGTTGGGGCGCCTGGGTGGCTCAGTCGGTTGAGCGTCCGACTTCAGCCAGGTCACGATCTCGCGGTCCGGGAGTTCAAGCCCCGCGTCAGGCTCTGGGCTGATGGCTCAGAGCCTGGAGCCTGTTTCCGATTCTGTGTCTCCCTCTCTCTCTGCCCCTCCCCCGTTCATGCTCTGTCTCTCTCTGTCCCAAAAATAAATAAACGTTGAAAGAAAAATTTAAAAAAAAAAAAAGAAAATATTGCAAGTTGAAAATGTATTTGATACATCTAGTTTACTAAATTTCATCACGTAGCCTAGTCTACCTTAAATGTGCTCAGAACACTTGCATGAGCCTACAATTGGGCAAAATCATCTCACACAAAGCTATTTAGTAATAGAATGTTGAATATCTCATGTAATTATTGAATACTGTACAGAAGGTGAAATACAAAGTGGTTGTAAGTGTATCAGTTGTTTACCCTCATGATCAAGAGACTGAATGGAAGCTATAGCCCCATTGCAGGTAGCCATGCAGTAGCTGAGCATCATGGGAGAATATTGTACTTCACATGGCTAGCCCAGGAAAAGATCAATTCAAGTACGGATTCTACTGAATGCTTATCATACACCATTGTAAAGCTGAAAAATCCAAAGTCAAACCATCATTAGTCAGGGATCAAAGATGTACATGTATGATGATGTATTCATAAACACTGAATCTATCTCTTTGTAGAGCTCTAATAAAGGGACATAAACCAAAAATATAGGTGGCCTTTAGAAGCTGGAAAAAAAACAAGGAAACATATTCTCTTCTCCAGCTTCTGGAAGGAACTGGAGTTGGCTGTGTTGACACGTTTGAATTTAGTACAGTGAATCTAATTTTGTGCTTCTGGTCACCAGAACTGTAAAAGAATACATTAATGGTATTTTAAACCACCAACTTTGTGATAATCTGTGACAGCAGCCATAAGAAACTAATACAGGACCTTATCCCCATTTAATTAGTAAAATATTCCTGTTTTAACATATGTTTTTTAGGTAATACCTTCCCTCTTGTTTAAATGACAAATGTAGCTGACTCACCTTATGTCTCACTTCACATTATTTCAGTCCCTGTTTTACTCATTTTTATGGTGCCAACCTACTGTGTGTGAGTGTTATCTATGGCACCTCACATCAGCTGTATGGAATAACATCATTTTTCTTCCAGAGCTTCTCTGTCACTATGCTGTGGGACAATGGCGAGAAAATTGTCAGTCATTCTGGCATGGAGAAAATCTCAATCCCTATGTGGCTCCTTTTAACCAATGAGGGATGGAAGCCAATGGATACTTCCTTTTCCTGAAACTCAGGGGCAATACACAAATATCTTCTACGTGGTTCCTCTAAGGTATCTAGCAAGACAGATTTCTGGTTTCGTACTGTGATTAGTATGATAGTTTACTCTTAGATTGGCTTTCTTTCTTCCCTTTTATACCCTACCTACTCCCCTTCTTATCTCATAGGATCACTTTCAAAAATAAATAATCTGCATGGAGACCCATATTTCACACCTGCGGGACAAACTGGCTTAAATTGGCTGGTAACAGAAAAGACCTTGGAAGTCACACCATCAGAACAGGTTTCTAAAACTAGAACACTCACCAGATAGCTGTAAGGAGAGTGTTGTTGTTGGTGAAACTGTAATAACCCTTGCATTATAGTCATTAAGAATCTCACCAATGATAGGTCGGAATAAGGTGCACATAGAAAGTGAAACTTTCATTTCCGAAGTAGCTTTACAAGTTGACATTTAAATTATGTAGGGCAGGGTGCCTGAGTGGTTCAGTAGGTTGAGCATCTGACTCTTAATTTTGGCTCAGGTCATGATCTCACAGTTCATGAGATTGAGCCCTGATGGGCTCTGCACTGACAGCATGGAGCCTGCTTGGGAGTCTCTCTCTCTCCCCTTCTCTCTCTCTCTCTCTCTCTCTCTCTCTCTCTCTCTCTTTCCCTCTGTCTGCCCATCCCCTGCATATGCTCCTGTGTGCTCGCTTTCTCTCTCTCTCTCAAAACAAATAAATTAAAAAAAAAACATAAATAAATTATATAGGACAACAGTAATTCTAAAGATGGCGATTTTGCTGGCTTTTATTTACAGCTTCAAAAGCTTTAAAAATAAATTGATAGACTCAGGTAATTATACTTTGAAAATAAGAAAGCCTGCACAGTAACATTAAGAAAGACCTACTTCTCTTGCAGCTACAAGGCAGAGGCCCAAGTTTTAATTAAAAAGGTAGTGCAGTTATGACTAATTCTATAAATTTGATATGTCTTTTATGCCAAAGACAAGGTGCTAATAGAAAAAGAGTGAGGTCTGCACTGGGGATATTTGATTGAATGAGCTGAAGACCTTAAACCTCTAGATTCTCCTGAGTCCTCCCACCCAGCAGAAACAATTTCTTTTCCTTGGAAATAGAAGTCTCATCTCCTGAAGTTTCTGCAAAGACACCAGAGGCAGTTGCCTTACAAGATCATGGGTTTTGTTTTTGTTTTTTTATATTTGTTTGTTTATTTATTTAGTGCGAGGAGGGGAGAGGGGCAGACGGCAAGAGAGAGAAAGAGACAGAGTCTCAAGCAGGCTCTGCACATCAGCATGAAGCCTGATGCAGGGCTTGATCCTACGACCCTGTGATCATGACCTGAGCCCAAATCAAGAGTCCTACCCTCAACTGACTGAGCCACCCAGGTGCCCCTGTATTTTGTTTTTTAAATAAAAAAAATGTCTTTGTATCCTATAGGTGCCTCCACAATAACAAATATAGTCATCTGGAGCAAGGAAATAAAAGCTCCCTTTCAGGAGGAGAAAAACAGGAGAGAGAGAGAGAATCATTAAGCAAATAGGATAAAATGCTAATTGATGAATCTGGATAAAATATATATCGATGCTCTTTGTACTATTTTAATTTTTGAAACTCTTTTAAGTTTGAAGTTATTCCCCCCCAAAATAAGTTTGAAATACATATTTTCCAAACCGCCCTCAAAAGAAATGAGGAAACACAAGGCTTTTCCTCAAGAGACCCCCTAAATGCTGCATCTCTAAGGAGAGCAACGTTTCAAGAAGTATTCTTTGATTTTAAAACGTTATGGGAGTTTAAAATATTTTTAAGTTCACACTCAACACCCCCCAACATGCTTCAGGAATAAGTTTTAGATGATTAGTTGGATGAGTAGCTTTTTATATCTAATAAAACCACTTTCGTTAGACATGCCAGAGCAGGAGATTGTGAAATTGGTATGAGCTGGTTCAAAAGTAATCCCAGCCCTTGCTTGCATTCCAAACAAGCAACATCAAAAAGTAAACCCAGGGAGCAAGTTGTTCCATAAGTCTTTGACTTCTCTGACCCTTAGAAATAGCTGAATTCTAAAAGACAGAATAGTACCCATAAATTTAATTTTCTAAAACCTTAAAACATAAGATGCCCTGTAAGTGTCCAAAATGAATCACCTTCCTAACTAGCTAAAAATTATTAGGAATGTATCTTGCATTTTTTTTTTAGTTTATGCTATATGACAAGGAAAGCAATTTTTAAAAATCTGAGATTTTATTGTTTAGCCTGATCAAATATTTTCATCCACTTCTATAATTTAATGTCCAAATTACAAATGGTTAAAATACTTCAAGTAATATATAATGTCACCTTATCAGAACCATTTCAGATGTATGGTTCTTTGTTTCTCTAATCTGACCACTACCTGTCTGCCTCTTTACTGTAAAATCAGCATTCTCCTTCCACTGTGAAACAAAAGACGTATTTTGAACCTCTTTGTGGGAGAAATCTGATCAAGCTTGGAATGTAGAGATGAAAACATATCTCCTATGGCACAGATGATAATTTCTAGGGAAAACCTTAACAACTCTTTCTCCTTTCTCTTACTTTCCAGAAGCAGCAATTTAAAACTTAAATGCTTAATCAATTCAGATGAGTTATACCAGCAAATTAAAACTTCTAGGTTGTGCTAAAAATATCAGGTGATTCCCTACCCTGGGATAAGCAAACTACATTTGTCCGTTAGGCCATAATTTCAATTCTTAAACTTTATTGTAACCTACTCACTTTACATAGAAGTAAATTGTAGTCTAGATGGGAAAAAGCTTGCCCAAAGCAGAGTTGGAATTAGCATCTAGGCATCTTGTCTCAGTCTAACATTATATGTATCACACCTAGAAAACTGTTTCTATGTATTCTGGATTTACCCTCCTGATTACTTCAGCCTGAATGCAAGGAGTTCTAATTCCCTGGGCTGATGATACTTGGATAATTGTCTATGTATCGGTTTTAATGAGAAACAGGATTGTTCCCATTCGAAATCTAACTGGCTCTACAGAGTTCAAATTAGTTGTAACTTTTTGGTGGTTGTTGCTTGAGGTAAGCACAAATCCCTGACAAATATTGCTTTCACTGTTAAAAAATGACTTTTGGTATTTCAAGAATAAAATCAACCATTTTCTAAGTTATTACCATATTCTGGGGGTGGTTGGGAGCAGAGCAAAGGGGCAAGGACTCACAATAGCCAGGGTAAACTCAACCAAGGCACATGGTTTCTGCTAACTGCCTGGTAGACTCCACCATGATAACTGCCCTAAATCTCATTGGATTCATTACTTGAGGACCCCCAAACTAGTCTACATGCAACCCCAGTACTCTGAGCGCTCCTCCTCCTATTGCATGCCACCTGTAGATGGCACACAGAAGCCTCTGTAGATTATACATGCGCACAAATAGTGGGGTGAACTCTGCTGAATTGGGAGAAGGTGCATTACTCCGAACACTTTAGGGCACTGTCCTAGAGAAAATAAATGGGCAGCTGTCAGAACCAAGCTGGCTTGGTAGGGTTGAGAAAATACTTCCTCTCCAGAGGGAACAAGAGTGAAGCAGGTGTATTCATAGGAAAGATCTGAGACCCAAAGAATCCCTAGCTGGGTTGACTGCTGAAGATCTTTCCCTTCTGAAAGAGTGGGGAAGGTGGCTACTTCTTCAAAGACAACAATATTGCAAAATAAACAATGCAAGACTCTAAGGAACATGGGAAAAAAAAGAAAGATGGCACCATCAAAAGAACATAAAAAGTTACCAGTAACCAACCCCAAAGAACTGGAGATCTATGAATTGCCTGATAAAAACCAAAATAATAGTTTTAAGTTGCTTAGCAAGCTGCAAATAACACAGATAAACAACACAGAAAAACAGTGCATGAACAAAGAAGTTCAACAAAAAGAAATCACAAAAAAGAACCAAATGAATTCTGGAGCTGAAGAATACAGTGAATGAGATGAAAAATTGCAATACTGTCAACAACAACCTCTATCAAGCAGAAAGAAGAAATGGGGAACAGTGGGTATTTTCTAAGAGGGAAGTTTACAGTGATAAATGCCCACACTAAGAAAAAAGATCTCAAATAAGCAACCTAACTATATACTTCAAAGAACTACAAAAAAGAGAAATTAAGCCCAGAGTTAGCTGAAAGAAGGAACTAATAAAAATGAGAGCCAAACAAATGAAATAGACCAGAAAAACAACAGAAAATAACTAAGTTGTTTTTTTAAAGATAGAGGAAATTGACAACCCTTTACCTACCTGAATTGAGGAAAAAAGAAAAACATTCAAATAAAATTATTAATGGAAAAGGAGACATTACCTTTGATAGCACAGAAATTTAAACGGTTATGTAGATGACTATGAACAATCATACATATGCCAATGAATTGGGCAACCTAGAAGAAATGGATACATTCCTAGAAAATTACAATTTACCAACCCTGAATCATGAAAAAACAGAAAATCTGAATAGCCAAAAAACAAGTAAGGATATTGAACCAGCAATCATAAACTTTTCAGCAAGTAAAAGCCCATGGCTTCACTTGTGAATTCTACCAAACATTGAAAAAAGAATTAACATTAATCTATCTCAAGCTCTTCCAAAAAAACTTGAAAGGAGAGAACACTTTAGTATTGAAAAACTCATGTTCTGAGGTTGTACTCTTCCAAGGAGGATTTGTGTTTTCCTCTGCAAGGCGACTGGGGGCATTTTCAATCTGGGATCTTGTTAAATAAAATTGGACCATATAGGTGTGTAACTGAGTCGCATAATCACATGAGAACCAACTCATGAATTTTTTACATTTTTTTTTTCTGTATCAACACTCAAGGCATAAAAAAGCAAGTTTTTTTTTCTACCACTTTCTGAATATTGACACTTGTGCCTCACCCACTCTTTCATTAAAGTTATGATCATTTGTAGTCCTAGCCTTATATTAGTGTTCCCTATTTGAGGGTCCACCTCAGCAAGCCCTAGAATTCATGTCACGTCTCCATCACTCCATGCAATCCTCAAAATGGCAGATCAAATATCTTTGGGTGCAAGTTGCCTCCTAAGTTTTCTTATCTCCCATGATTCCTGCCTTGACTTTGGTTTGGGCCTTTGATAATGTCTTACCTTATTGCAAGTCTACCCAAAATGTGCATTTTAAAAACCATTGTTTATAAATTTTTATTTTATTAGGAGGATCATTAAAGTGCGTCTCTTAAGTCATAAATAAAATAACAAATTGTTCTAACCCAAGATTAACTGAACGTTAAACTATTCATTGATTTAAAAAAGGTTTATTGAATTTTTCACATCCTACTTCATACTGTTCAAGGCAATGGTGATTCAGAAGTGAATAAAAACAAGTCCCAAACTTCATGACTCTCAAAGACTAATTAATGAATAGACCACATATAATAAATGTATGAGTAAGTATGAGGGTTTCTCTTTCCAGATCATTTCTACCTAGATCTGTCTATTGTAAACTTTGCATGGACCCTGATGGGAAGAAGGAGGGATAGTGAAATGGTGAGGGAGCTGAATGTGATAGTTTTATTAAAAAGAAAAAAAATGGGGTGCCTGGGTGGCTCAGTCGGCTGATAACTTTTATTTACCTGAGTGATAACTTCAGCTCAAGAAATTCCACCTCCTCATTTTACAAATGTGAAAAAAACCAAAAAGCTGACATAATTTCTTGTAATTTTCTTTTCTAATTCAGCTTCCAACAATTGTGGTTCACTTTCCAGAAATAAAGGCTTTTATTCCTCCATCAGCTGAATCCTATGTTTCTACAATATACTCGCATTTGACAGATACTGAGTCTTTTGTAAATTATGAAAATATTAACAGCCCTTATTGGTCATATGCTTAAATTATTCATAACATTTTCTACATGAGTTTTGATGGAATGTAATTCATTTCTTAAAGCTATTTTAACTTTCTATTTCTTTATTATCCAAATACCTTAAATTAATTTATCTTCTTTTAAAAAGGGATATAATGCAGTTACATATATTACTCTCCCAATGTCTATTTGAATTTAGCTCTATTTTCACTGAGATATTTTATAAAAATGTAATTCAATCACATTCACTAGTTACAAATTAAGGTATAAATGGAAATAAAATACTATATTTAATATGTATGTTTATTTAGTTTTAAATAGTGTTGAGTCGGCAGAGTAGCCATCATAGAGCTGGCTGTACTTTTTATATAAAATTTAAAAGATAGAAAAATCTCATCCTCACTTGCCTTATTGAGTCAATACTTAATTACTGACAACTAGGGGCGCCTGGGTGGCTCAGTCAGTTAAGCATCTGACTTCGGCTCAGGTTATGATATCACTGGGTTTGTGAGTTTGAGCCCTGCATCAGGCTCTGTGCTAACAGCTCAGAGCCTGGAGCCTCCTTCAGATTCTATGTCTCCTCCTCCCATGCCCCTCCCATGCTCATGCTCTGTCTCTCTCTGTCTCTCAATAATAAATAAACGTTAAAAAATGTTTTAATTACTGACTAGTATTAGTGATGTAAATATGCATATTAGGCAATATGTCTCATTTCTAGCAGTTTACCCGCTAATGCAGATGACAGATAATCATAATGCAATATGATAAGTACCATAATAGTAATCTATAAAGTCATCAAGTGAAGATGAGGTTGACTCACTTAGTGGTGGGTGGTATGGATAAGTCTCAGGATGCTTCAAAATGCATGCGACCATTGCATTGAGACTGTAAAAAAAAAGGAAAGAAAAGAAAATAATAAAGATTTTTTAAGGTGTTTGGAAAATAGTATCACAATGATGAGACAGAAGAGACAACAGTGTAGAGAGTTTTTAGTGTCACACTAAAGACTTTTAAGTTTATTCTGTGTAGAAAGGGCAGCGAGATTTAATGAATGTCAGGCAGAATAGATACCATGTGCAAAGTTATGAATGTTTAGAAACTTGCGGGCACCAAGTTCTACGTGAATAGATAATGAGGTATTTATGGAGTAGATTTCTATGTATGTGAGTCTTGAGGAATAAGCATGAGTCAATTTAAAGAGGGTATTGCCTGACTTGCTAAGAGTGTGATATTTGCTCCACAGAAATTGTGAGCCAAAGAATCCTCTTACAAAGTGGGATTGACATGATAATAACCATTGTTAGCTGAATGCACATGATGTGCCAAGATACCCCCACCCTGCTCATTTGATTTCAATGTGATTGTGATAGAACATTCTCTCTACTTCCTGTGCTCCCCACTCAGAATGTGTCTCAAAGACTCCCTGCTGGGCTTTTTTGAAAGCTGCTCTGCCTTGTGTAGACAAGATCTCTAAGTTTAGGGGAACTAATACCACTGAAGGAAACCCCAACAAACAGGAATGGGTGAATCAATCCCCCATGGACTTTCATCCACTCTAAGGGCAATTCTGAGGTATATTCAGCATAGTTTCTTATTTGAGCCTAGAAGAATTAAGCCCTGATTCCCCACAATGGTAACTGGCTTTTCCTCCTTCTTTGTTTCACTTTTTCCACTCCTTCACCTCTGATTTCTGGGATTACAGATGCTTGCCTTGAGGTTTGCCTGGAGACTAGATGATCTTATCTGAGGTGGGGATCTTTTGAAATGATGCTGTTTCTTCTTAAGATCTGTCCCTGTCTCTCCTGATTGCCTATAGACCAATAACTAGGGTCAGATTTCAGAATAGGCTGAGAAGGAAAAACAGTCTGTGCTCAGACAGTGGATCAAAACTGTTTCAAGTTCTAGCTAATCTATATAAGAGGGAACCAAAAGAACATATGAGGCCCCTGAGACTGGTGGGCCAGTGTGGAAGTGTTGAATATAAGGCACCATAACATAATATTGATATAGAAGAACTCTGCCGTGACTCAAGATTTAACATTATGTCAAGGACATTTAGAGTTGGTCCTAAAACATTGCTGGAATGGTTCTTTAGGTCTTGGACACAATAAACATGGTAAATAGTACATGAACTTGAGATGTAAGAACTGTTTTATCAGCATGTTGTGAAAGGAATCAGAAGGCATAGGGAGGTAGGCAAGTTAGAATGGGTTTAATCTGTGAGACTAGAGAACCAATCACTCACCCTGTGTTACTTGAGAAGGCCCAAATTACACTCTCTTCACTAAGAAGGCATTGAATGCATATGTGAGGGGACTGCTGGCTTTATTGAGAATGTTAGTGCTGACTGTTCTCTGTAAGCCATGGTTGACTATAAGAGATGGTGATGGAGCTGGGATCTTTAGTTTTGTAGCAGTAAGTCACACACAGAGAACTGAGACACGGAGGTTCTTCTTTCCAGGAAGCAGTTTTATTGGTGCAGGAATGGGCTCAGTGGGCTAAGACCCAAAAAGCTGAGTCCCGAGCACAGTGGGGGGTTGCCTTTTGTACAATTTTTGCTCCTTTGCCTCCCATATATGGTAACATACAGTATGAATGGACGGTTTATGTTACAGGGTCATGAGTAATGTTGTGAACACACACATAGCCAGGTTGCCTTCCCTCGTCTTGAGGTTTTCACCACAATCCTTAGGGAGGGACTCTACCACAGTTTCAATGGGGATACTTGGTTGTGGGAAAATAGGAGAGGCCAGATGTTGGCACTTAATGATCAGAGGCAACCTGGAAAAATCTATAAGGTTGGTGTGGCAACCAGGGTTTCTAGAACATTAGGGATCTGAGATGGTACCTAGTTGACCATAATGATTCCAAGAATGAGATAGGAGCTATAATTGTATAACCAGAAAAAAAAGTTAAATGGTGAGCAGAAAGCTTATGTCAGCAACTGCAAAGGGAAATAGTGATCCCTTATCCAGTTTCTCTACATGAGACAATTCTTAGACCCAGAGCCTATCCATTGAAAATGAGGCTGAGTCCTGTGGAGAAAGAACACTTCAATACCAACACACGTGTATAAAATACAATATTTCCCTCATTCTTCCCCAAAGGAACCAACAGCCATTTATAAGAATAAAACAATTCATTGGGGAAAAAAGGAAATACCCATATTTTTCTAGTTAAGAAATCTGAACTGACACTGGATCTAAAATATGGGTTCTAGAATGCATTGTGCCCCTCCCCCTCCCTTCTTGTTAGGATGAGGACCCGTGGAAGCCAGGTGATAAATGGAATTACGGTCCAAATACATCTTACTATGTGTGCAACAGGTCTTTGGATATGTAACTCTGGTCATCTCCTTAATCCCAATACATATTTATATGAATATATTTAAAAGTAGACAGAACCCTCATATTGATTATTTTGACTATGGATAATAAGTAATATTATGATCTCTTAAAAATATGATAAATCATCATTCCCATGAGCTCATTGCTTCAGCTCTTAGTTTCATAGGCATTTTTGGGCAGATGTAAAATCACAACTAGAATGCAGGATATCCATTGAGGCTGCAGCCTTTATTTAAATTCCCTCAGGGTTCATTTTAAAGCTGATGGTTTCAGCTGATATTTTGGATTTGCTTCACATTGTTAACTGCTTTAATATAGATTGGAAAAACCAACTTCACATCCTTTTGCTTGTGAGCGGGATAAATTCCCCAAGACAAAAACCAAGGATGACTGACCTTACTCAGCTTTTGTGCTTTTATTTATTGAGGAAGTCTAAAGTGCCATGAGATTGAGTAAGTCAAATAAATAGATTGGGGTTGGCGCTCTGGGTAATTTGTTTGTTTCTCTTTGTTTGGTCCCTTTTCCAAGTACAGCCAATCCTATTGCCATGCAGACAAACATGACCGTTTGCTGGTAAATTATCACTTTTTGGAAACTGAGCTAACACACTAGTGCCTCATTTAAACAAAAAAAAAAATGAAAGCAAAACCTAATGTAAATACCTAACAGCCCACTCCTATTTGTGTTTCGGTTGGGTGGTTTAAATGGCTTATGAATTTTGTTTTCCTCACATATAAAATCAGCTTATTCTCTTAGCTTTCAACTGAAAACTCAAAACTATTCTTTTGAACACAAACAGAACAATTTTGAATCTCTTGCCACAGATTTTTGGAAAACACTTATGTTCATAATGACCATTAACCCATACATTAACCCATTGCCAAGCATTTCTGTGGATGGCACAGTGAGTAAAACGAAACACATATGGGCTTTGTTCAGCCAAATTCAGGCACCTGTTGAACTCCTACTAGACTCTAGGACTTATGTGAGGAAAGAGGGATAAACCTCTTGATCTAGGGAAAGAGCATAAACCTAGTGACTTGCATAAAGTTGCTTACTAAGTAATGGAGAAAAGAAAGCAGCATCATTTATTATCACTTGAACCTGCTAGGTGACATAAGAAAGAGATGAAGTGCCATAAAGTTCTCTGCATGAGAATGAGCACCTTTTATTGGGGAAGATTTTGTGAGCTCAGTTGAACAGGTTTGAATGATGAAAAACAAATGAGGAAGAGGAAGTGAGGCCTGATAACAGATAAGTGATCTTTCCAAGTGAATCAAATGCACTAATGAATTTTAAAAGGCGTATGTTTTAGTCTACGGTAAGGTGAATATTACCCTTTACAGCAATTATTTTTATAACTAAATTAGGTCATCCATAAAGGCTTGATTTTTCAGGGACACTGGAAGCATACATCACTGTAAAATCTCTGGGGAAGCCTGACCTGATACCGCATATAATTGAGACATTCCTGCTTCCTTCAGGGAGTAAATCCGTTGATTTTCAACTATTTTATTCACCTCTAATTTAAGTGTCCTCTTTCTAAATGGTAATTTGACCCAGAACATCTCTGAAATGTCTGAGACATTTAGCAATTCCTCAAGGGGCCGTTACACCTGTGAGTCATGATGAATTCAGAAGGTAGAACAAGTTAATGACTTTGGGAAAAAAAAAAAATTGTATTTGATGTGGTAGGATTCACTTCCAGGAAATCACTTAGCATAAACTCTAAAGGTCAGCAGGATGGAAGGTACCAACATGCTTGCCTCCCACCATTTCCTTTGGGGTCCAATAAAGGAACATTTTTGAATACTTATCAGAAGAGACACTTTTACAAACTAACATCAGAACAGCAGCATGAGGCTGTTAACAGAGGACTGACGTAAGAATTTAGAGGCCCCACAGTTCTGAAAGTGTTACCTTATCATGCATGTGATCCTTTCATACGTTTAATAGTAAGAAATAAGAGGCAGGCGCGGTTCTAGTTTATAGGCTTGAAAATTTTGGAAGCTACTCCCTGGTAGTGAACTGGGCAAAGCCAATCACAATTCAAATTGCATTAGCAATAAAGTTGAGAGGATCAGAACAGATCACTTGGCCACAACCCAGTGTCCAAGATAGTGTGGAAAGAAATGGAGTGTATTAATAAGTAACATAGTTTGAGGTGTTGTATTAAATTTGAGGCTCTGTTTGAAAGTTATGAACCAGCAGCTGTTTGCAAAAATCATAGGCCTAGCAGGGAATTTAACTGAATGAGACTATAAAGTTTTTTTGTTTTGTTTTGTTTTGTTTTAAATAGAGTGATGTTCTGGTTCAAATGATAATAGGTTGATTTTATTTATTTATTTAAATGTGTACTTATTTTTGAGAGAGAGAGAGAGAACGTGGTGGGGGTGGGGGAGGGGCAGAGAGAGAGAGACACAGAATCTGAAACAGGCTCCAGCTCTGAGCAATCAGCACAGAGCCCAACGGGGAGCTCAAACCCACAAACCCACGAACCCACGAACTGTGGGATCATGACCTGAGTAGAAGTCCAATGCTCAACGGACTGAGCCACCCAGGCGCCCTGTATATGTTGATTATATTTAAATGGAAGCCTAGAAAATTGATTCAGAAACTGGAAATATCAGTGTTGGATAAAGCTTCTAAAAATATCTGATTGACATACTTTTATTTATTTATTTATTTATTTATTTATTTATTTATTTATTTATTTAGAGAGCAAGCATGCATGGGAATAGGGGGGAGGCGCAGAAGGAGAGAGAAAGAATCTTCAACAGGCTCCACACTCTGTGCAGAGTCCAACAAGGGGCTGGATCCCAGGACCCTGGGATCCTGACCTGAGCCAAAATCAAGGGTCAGATGCTCAACCAACTGAGCCACCCAGGAGCCCTGACACACTTATTTTACAGATGGAGAAACTGAGGCCCTACAGATATTTGACTAGGGGTGTATGTATATGTCTATATATATATACAGAGAGAAAGAAGATTCATTTTCAACATATATCACAGGGAATTAAGAATAAGAATCGTGAATTAAAGTACATCATAATCTTTTAGAGGGAAATAAGTAAGGCTCAGTCATGCCATGTGGCATAGCTGTCCCAGGAAATAACAGAGTTGTCTAGGACAGACTGTCTTCCCCCCAAATCCCCTGGGCAAGTGTTATCCTCCACTTTCCCCTCTAATGGGTTAAACAGCTGAACTTTGATTGGACTTGACTCTACAGTAAATCTTCTCTGAACTTTTAATCAAACGTCAACAAACATTTTATAAATTTCAGCTTCAAAGAAATATCAAATTTATGAAAATATTCCAAGTACACTTCTAGTGACAAACATCAGTCACAAATGCCATCTGCATGTATGTATGATAATAGAAGAAAAAAAACAGACAACAAAGATAAAAACCACAATGAGGACAGGAGTTAGCCTTAAGTAATGGAAATTACATCATACCTATATTATTTCTTCCTTTAAAAATTAACTGCATATTATAAGTTTACTCTGAAAGTACAGTGTTCTACAAGTATAGTGTGTGTGTGTGTGTGTGTGTGTGTGTGTGTGTGTGCGCATGTTTGAAAAAATAAAGAACTCAGAATGTTTTTTTAGAAAAGCTACTATTCTCAGCATTGAATTTCATGTGGTACTCTGCTATCTTCAGCTCAGCCTCTCTTGGGAGACTCAGTCTGTTCACTAGCCATAATAGCAGAAATTATCAGGAGAAACCTTAACCCGGCATACATAGACCTGACAAATGCAAAAGGTCTAGAAAAACATTTAGCTGCAGAAAACTCAGAGAGGCTAGCTCTCTGGTTTGAATATTATTGAGTAGAAATGTTTGTCTTCCTGGTTTGGAATTGAATATGCAAATTTATTGTAAACTGTGAAGTGTTAGGTAAATTCCAGGGATTGTTAGTGTATTAGCTCTTCTAAAGTTATCTGTGTTTTAGAAAGAATTCCTGCAGTTGTAATGACCTTACTTCAAAGGACTGACAGATCCACAAATGATGAGCTCAGTGGCAAGGCTAGAGTAGCAAATTTACAACTGGACTTTGAGTAGTAAACTGAGAATTGAACTTCACTATATAGAGTAGAAAAATTCTAATTTTAGAGGGACAATGCAGGGAAGCTTCATAACTATGGTACTGAGGATTGTTTTGCAGCCTGATTAGGATTTTACCTGGCATCAATGAGGAAAGACCCCCCAAAAGAAAACGATAGCATGTGCAAGATGCCAGATGTTTGAAGGGTCTAATATATTTGAGGTGGGAAGAGTGGTTCCAGATAGGCCTAGAGATAGAAGTTGAGGCAAAAAGAATAAAGAGGCTCATTTGCTGAGGTGTTTGGATTTTATCTTATAAGCACTGGGTATCAAAAAAAGTTTTTATGCATCAGAAAAAGAGATCGAATCTGCATTTTAGGAAGCTAGCTTTGGTGAAATAGCAGAAGGCAGAGTGGGGAAAAATACCTAAAATTCAATGTAATGTTCTTTTGCAGAAGTTCTGAAATAGTAATTTTTTTTCAAGCAAATCAATGAAAGTAAAAATATGATATAATCAGATTGTGTGCTCTTTGGTACAAACCTCTTTGAATTAGGATGTAGAGGCTGTGAAAAGCATGCAAATGACCTTGAATCTTCTAGTTTGGAAACAAGTGGATTATACACGTTATTCAAGATTAAGACAACTTGATTGATGATGGTCAACAATGAAATTTGCACTACTACATTTCCTGGTTTTTTAAATCACTTTTTATTTATTCATTTCTGTAATATGCTACCTACCAACAGACCTGTAGGGCTGTAGGTATTTCTCTGCCCTTAGCAGACTTTCAACCCACTTGCAATGATGGATGTGGATACAGTGACACAAGACAAATGCAATGAGATTATGAGATGGGTATAAAATACAACATAATCCAAGGAGAAAGGCATTGATTCTCACTGCTTATGAAGGTCTGTGTAATTAAACTGTGAGCGGCTTGAGGTCAGGAACTGTGTGTTATTCATCTTTAAATTTTGAACCTAGCCCAGTGTCTGACACCTAGTTGACATTCAGACAATATTTATTTATTTTTTTAATATATGAAATTTATTATCAAATTGGTTTCCATACAACACCCAGTGCTCATCCCAAAAGATGTCCTCCTCAATGCCCATCACCCACCCTCCCCTCCCAGACAATATTTATTAATTGGAATTATTTGTAAATAGATTAACAGAGAGGCTTGTTGTACATAAAACTTCCAGTTTGGAATACTTGTTAATCTCAATTAGTTTTCTCACAGTCTAATAGAGAAACTAGGTAAGTGAAAACAAATTGTTTTTGAAAAAAAAAATGCATAGTAAAAATGTGTTGGCAAAAAAAATTCAGGAAAAACATATTTTTTCATGGATATATCTTCTGTGAAATGGAGATTTGGTTTGACTGGGCACACCTCTAGGGCCTTCTCAAGTGTTCTGAGTCAGAGTTTTGGGGGGCAGGCTGCTACCCCCCATTTATTTTTGTTTCACAGCTGATCCTGATATATGTCACCTAGTTGAAAACTAGTGTTCAGTGTAACAACTTGCTATGTGAGACAGAATCATTTTCCCATTAAAACAAACAAATACAAAGGTAACAGTCACTGCCTACCTGGCCAGTTATTGTCTAGGGCAGGTCTTCTTAAATTCTGATGCTGCTGCCTCTCATTGACTTTAGACAAGCAATCACATACTTGAGAGTTTTTCGTATAAAGGCAAACTCCATACCTCATCATGCCATGTATAATTTTAATAAGATTTAATTAGCTCATATGAAAAATACTCCAAAGAATTTGACGAGATTAGAGCATTTTATTTTTTTAAATGAGATACCCTCAGGAAAATGAGATAATTTTGTTTACCAGTCATTAGCTGGACTTTTTTCCCCTTTATATCTTTAAGCTGTCTGTAAGTCTTTTTTCTATTTTTTTTTTTTTTTGAGCTGAATCATAGCTCATAAATACATACCACAAACTCCAGTGTATGTACCTGTCAGCATTGCTTACTCCTGTCAAGGCACCTCTATTGGTTCTAACCACAAATCCTGGAGTGACCACACACCAGCAGCTACTTTCCAGGCTAATCTCCAGAAGAAAGTTGGAAAGAATCAGTTCCTGAACGAATACTTTCAATACCCCTAGTTATTTTGGCATGCTTTTCTTCTCAGTGGACTTGAAAATAAAGTCACCCATTTCAGTTGTGAAGGTCGCTCATGAAGACAGGCTGCCAAATTCCTCTATCGTGATGATGTGATTGTGAGGATATCCAGGCAAGCAATGGAATGATGCTCTCTGGTTGTACATGGTTCAGAAGCATGGGGATTTGAACAAGCTGGGCTGTGAAATTATTGGTCCTGGAATTCTATGCCTCAACTTTAATTCTTAAAATAATGGGATTTCTGAGCACTTCAGATTCCTAGCTAAGCTCCTGTTAAAAACCATGTTTTCGCTGGGCTAGATTCTCCTTTTCAATGGAAAACAGTTTCCATCCAAACAAGAAATGGAACTCTTTCCACGTATATACCTGTATTTCTTCTCTACTTCTCCCATCCCACTAGGTGTACATTTGTTCTGATTCGCTCTTGATATCCTTTGCATAGAAAAAGGAATTGCTTCACCCTACTTCACATCATCCCCAAGAAAAGATATAGGTAAAATATATATCCCATGATGTAATAAGCCACATTTCTTAGAAAAAATGATTTCATCGGTTAAGAAAAGGGAGGATGGAAATATATGGAAATATGATATCAACATTATCAAAATTACTATTATCATTATAAAGATAGTGGTAACAGTTGTGACAGTATTATTAATTTTTAGCAAAGTGAATATTCTGTAGTCAGATGAATGATCCCTCCTTATTAAGGCAAATCTTGGTTGGAGGCCCAAGTTTAAGAGTAAGCCCATACAGTTTTGAAGCTACCTTAATTTCAGAACTGCTGGTATTTTACTTAGAACACTGTATATCTATTTAAGGACAAATACCTAACAGATTTGCTGCATCTCCCTCAAATGTTTAGTTCATTTTCTGCCAAGTGTCATCATTATCATCCCTTGAATTTGAAAACATTTAGTAAGATATAAATATTTTAGATAAATGTTCACTTAACATTTATGAGAATTCTGTTAGGTGGCTATTAGGATCCTTATCTTACACATGGAGAACTAAGGCTCAAAGGGTCACATGTAACTTGCCCATTATAACATATTAAGCAGTAGAGGTGGGAGTAAGACACCCAATTTCTGACTTGAGTACATTTATCAAGAATAACTTATCCAAAGCAGATAAAATCGTACAACGGGAAAATGGGTTAAATAGCATCAATCCAAATCACCCACTTTGACCTAACACCCACTCTGACACCCGAGCTGCCAAGATCATTTACTGCACAATCAACTAGATATCTCTTGAGACTCTAGAGCTCTTTACAACACAAGAGGCTATTTCAACCTTAGATTGTTTTCTTTATGAACCTGAGGTTTTCATTCCAGGGAAAGGAACTCTTAGATAGCAAAATAATGTCCTAGGATGAAAGAAAAGTAGCAGACTTGGAACTACAGGTAGGAGTAAGAATGAAAAACTATTGTTTTCAGGAATTAGAGTATGTTATTGTTAGGAGACTATTATACAGATATTATTTAGTCAAGGTCACATAGAAAGCTGTCAAAAGTGCCAGGACTTCTAGTTAGATATCCAGACTTAGTATAGTGGTCTTTCCACTGTCCTGGTATATAACCGCACTCTCCATATTACACTGATGCATAGCCTCCTGAATCCCAAGAGTTATATTTAAAATGTCCTTGCTCAGTTCAAACTAAGATGAGAAAATGAACTCTCCCAGGAAAAACTGTATTGAAATTACAATTCTTTTTGGTCATTTGAGTCAAGAAGGGGGAGTATACCTACTATTTTTATGAGAAGTCATCCTTAAAATACTAGTTCTTCACCACATGATTACTGGTGTAAATATATCATTTATTTAAAGTGCCAATGCTCCAAAGCCTTTAAGAGAAAGGACTACATGGGATCATGCAAATGATAAACTTGTGTTAGTTGACAATTGTTTTAGTAATTGTATCCATCATCATATTTACATTTCTGTAATTAGTTGAAGATATTTACACGAAGTTATGTCTCTAATTTAATGCAGTCATTATTATCAGTCAGTAAATATTAAGCTTGAATTCCACCAGTATGTTTCGAAAGCATTTAATTTTAAAAGAATAACTTTCTACTGGAACCTTAATCTCCATTGACTAACAATTACCAAACACCCACATTCGGCAAGGAACAGGCACTGTGAAGAGTTTGGAACTTGTAGACCTCATCCTTAAATAGCTTACAATAGTGTTGAATGAAGTGAAATAGTATTATAGAGCCCCATATACAGTAATAAATGGTACTACATGATATCATAATATATGACACTCCAGATGAGTGGTATGAACTGTAGGACCCCAGAAAAGGAAGAGGTTGCTATTGACCAAAGAGGAAGACTGGCAATGTGAGAATATACCGCTTTTTAAAATTAAAACAAAGTCTACTCCATATAGCGATATTTTATCCGTGAGAATAAATCTAAGATTTAAGTGAAGACTTGAACTGAGGGCTCAGACTCCTACTTTAGTCTCTTCACATAACACTTAAGGTCTTATGAGCTGTAAGTTTAGGAAAGCTTTTAGGATCTTATTTTTTTAAAGGCCTACTCTCTTCTCTACTTTTCTCTCAATATTATTTTGTGTCTCCAGAAAGGAATAATATTTCTTCCACTACACTACATCTGGTTTATAGGGAATATTTGAGGACCATAAAATATTTGAATTGAAGTTTGGACTCATTAGCATTCATTCCTTCATGTCACACTATCAATTTCTCACCTAAGAAAGCAAGGAGCTGAGCACTTTAAAGCTGGCATTGCTCTCCAAAAAGGTTTGTCCTTTTCACTGGCTGGCCATAAGGTCAGCCATTTGTGTCTGCTTAGTGAGGAGAGAAAACCTTCAGCAATAGCTTATCTCTTACAAACTATAACAGTTCCTTAAGAAACTCAAGTAATGGGGTGCCTGGGTGGCTCACTCGGTTAAGCTTCTGACTTCAGCTCAGGTCATGATCTCGCGGTTCATGAGTTTGGGACCTGTGTTGGGCTCTGTGCTGACAGCCTGGAACCTGGAGCCTGCTTTAGATTCTGTGTCTCCCTCTCTCTCTGCCCCTCCTCTCCTCCCTCCCTCTCTCTCTCTCTCTCTCAAAAATAAATAAAGACATTAAAAAAATTAAAGAAGAAGAAGAAGCTCAAGGAATGTATTGAGTCAGAGCCCCCTTGGCTCACTGCTAGTCCAAGTTACAGAAGTCACAGTGGAGAGATCTTTACTGACTCCAGAAAGATCCTTGGGGAAATTATTCTGGTCTTAGTTGGGGTGGTAGGTCCCTTAACTAAAAAGTAAGCAGTTTCATCCCCCAAAAGTAAAATTTTTAGGGACAAAGATGATCTCTGTACACTCTGCTTTTATTAGCATATGCCACAAAAGCCACAGGGCTTTCCACTAACCACAATGACCCTGTGATTAGTAAATGAGGAACAATTGAATAAAATACAACAATTAACAGCATAGACTTTGAAATCAAGGCCCATCACTGCCACTAAGCAGTCATCAATCACTGAGAATTAACTTTTGGAGAGACAGAAGCGGCCAATGTAGCAGTAAGAGGATGGTTTGGAACCCTAAACCAGCATTTTAGTCCCAGTTCCACCTCTTATTAGCTGAGATTTTGAGCAATTACCTAACCTTTATGTGCTTCTACTTCCTCATCTAAAAATTGGGACTAATGGTAATATCTACTCAGTGGGTTTTATTTTGTATCAAATAAGTTGATAACTTTTATAACTAACTATAATAGCTATTATAACTAGGACCTGGTAATTAATAAATGTTGGATAAGAGTTTGTTATGATTATTATCATCAATTTTTTAACCCCTCACTTTCTTCATTTGTAAAATGGAAAGATAGATACAGTTACCTCATAAAACTGATACTATAATTAAAGAAAATTATGTAGGTAGGACACTTAATGTAGTGCCAACATATAGTATACCCATGTATTTTATCTATTAGTATTATTATTGTTATTATATGGAGCACTGACATTATTAAAATATGGTATTTTACAGTATGACTGGTTGCCTGATGCATATAAGTGTCCTGTTAAAGAACATTCTCTTTCTGGTGATTCTCTCTTCTGCGTAGCAAAGGAGCCTGAAGTGTCTTTCAGGAGATTAAGTGTTCTTTAATAGTATAACCCAGCAGGAAAAAAAAAATGTTACATTAGTCTCAAAAGATTGTCCTCACACATGTCACCTCTCCTTTTGAAAGAATGACTACCTTCAGTGACAAATTCACCAAAAGAAGTTTAATGAAACCATTAACTTGTAATGGAAATAGGTAAAGAAGTAATCCAGCAGAAAGAAAAATGTAACAACTTGGTTCATAAGAAATTCTGTTTGGATGAATCCACAGGGAAAACTCTATTTTCCCTTCAAATAATCTTTTGGCCCTGGTAAAAGATATTTCTAAGAGTAGTCTTTTGATGACTGCTACTGTTTCAGCCACCAACCTTTAGCAGTAGACTCAGTCTGGACAGAAACAAAATGGGACAGGAAGAAAAGACAAAGTACAATGTCATGGGCTACTTTCTGATGTGAAGGCCAAAGGCCATTCTTGGTACTGGAGAGATCCATATCTTGCCTTAGATAGAAAATATTCACATTCAGCTTAAGGGTAAGAAAAAAAACCAAATATTATAAGTTTGCCCACCTTGTTTAAAGAGATGACTCTTGTGCATACAGGAAATAGCAGGACAAGAAGGAAGCAATATATTTGTTCTGAAATGATTTTGTCACTTCACCAGATAGCCATCATAGCTTTCTAACAGATGATGTCAAAGAAACATAACAGTGGGTTTAGGATGTTCTAAAGGATGTTCTTACATGGTTAAATGTTTGTCTAATTCATTCAGAGATTCTTTTTTTTTTTTTAATTTTTTTGGTAATCTTTATTTATTTTTGAGAGAGAGAGAGAGGGTGCAAGTGGGGGGAGGAACAGAGAGAGAAGGAGACACAGACTCCAAAGGAGACTCCAGACTCTGAGCTGTCAGCACAAAGCCGGACACAGGGCTCAAACTCAAGGACTGCGAGATCATGACCTGAGCCGAAGTTGGACACTTAACTGACTGAGCCACTCAGGCACCCCTCATTCAGAAATTCTTAAAACAATAACAAATAATCAGAGATCTTCTACCTTTTAAGTCTATGTAGATGAATTAATTGCTCTAATGTTATCCACTGATTGAAAAAGTTGGTAAGGAATTCTATTAGGAATATAGATTAGGCTCTGATTCTTCATAGAAACACTTCCTCATGTGTTCCGTTGACACTTAAACCAATAGAGTTTTGAACTAAATATAAATATTTTCTCCAACTTAAAAGAACTGTGTTGACATTTTCAGTGAACAATTTAGGCATAAGTGAACTAGCAGCTTGTATATGTATAAAAATCAAATATGGCTTTTCCAGGTAATAAATTCATACCAGTACATTGACTTGTAGTAGCTTAACAGATGGAAATTTGTCAGCATAAAGTTAATAACAGATTGAAATTGGCCAAAATGTTGAACTTCACTTAACATACTCTGTTGGGTTGAACAAAAACAAATACTAATCTTTTGATTAATTTAATTAATTCACTGGGACTACGAATTCGGTTAGTTACTAAAGCATACATAGATCCAATTTCCCTTTCCACTTCATAGTAGAAATCAGGAGATAATCTTTTTAAATAATGGAGACAGATTGTGGTAGATCCCTGGCAGCAATCTTCAGCGGACTTTTCTTTGAAAGTCGAACATACTCCAACATCAAAACCTCAAGTGGAAGAATTAGGTAGATTCAACCCTAGAATTTTAATACACATCACAAACAGAATGGAAATTTATCTTTTTCTTTCTTTGAGGCAACTCTGGGAAATTAAGACACCTAAACACTAAACTTAAACTGCCATTATCAGCCACAGAGACACAGGTTCCCCATCTGTCCCAAAATGACACTTTAAAAGAGGAACAATTTGCTCTTTTTATTGGCTTCTCTTGGTAATATAGCTAATACTGAATTTTGAAAAGATTATTTCAACATAATATTGCTTATTGGCTATAGAGGCCTCAATCCTTTTTCCCTAGCTCTTAATCTATAACTTCTATGATTCTGATGAAAATTGGACATAAATAAAACAGGAATGTTTAACATATTTCAAAACAAAAAGACTCAGATGACCAAACATTATTAAAAGTAATGCCTTCACTCTCCCAAACAATGTACTTACAACCACAAAGATGTGTACAAATATAGGGTTGTATCTCATGAGAGAGCAATAAATAAATCTGAGATCAAAGGAATTCCTTGTGTAATTCTTTGAGTATGCAGTAGCAAAGTCATAAATCTATAGAATGCTAAGGTCCTTTAGTGTAAATGCTCACTTACCTCCTTATTTTCTCCATTGAAAAATCTCAGGGATCAGCAGTGACAGACTGAAGACCACCCAACTGAGTGTCAAGCAGTATTCATCAGTATAGAACTGAGGAGAAACCACCATATTGAACACCTTTAGAGAGAAAAATACTGATGTTTTATGTTTTCAGCAGTATATGAGTGTCCCAAAAGACAAAAAAAAAAAAAAACATAGAAAAGCGTATTTCAGATGACTGACACTTCTTAGATGAAATGGAATGAATTAGACATGAAAGTTGTTTTAACTATAAAATATCATAAGTTGAAGATCAAAAAGATTGCTTAGTTATTGCTCCTGAGCAACCCATTTCATATGGGTTACTCCTTAAGAAACATTTTGGGGGTATGAACTATTACACAGTCATGTTTGAATTCCCACAACAAGGTAGAAGTCCTGGTACATAGTGTTCAGTAAATATTTTGGATTAAACAATGCTGTTTATCTCCACATTCTATCCTTTAATATAGTATCTGACCATAATAGGTGCCTAACTGCTTAGGGGTTTTGTGTATGTAGGTGTGTGAATAATGATAACATAAATAAATACCGTCTTTCAATTCCATGTGCCTCTATCATACATTCTGTGCCCAGCATTGTGGTCATCTTTGGGCACTCAGAAGATAAAACTAATCCCAAACATAAACCTTCCTTGGTTGTCAAAGCTTGCTGCATACTTTATCCTTTATACATTACTGTTCCAGATTTACCCTGTCCAGTCATTGAAATACGACAGAACTCCTGCTTGGTCTTCATCATAAGAGGGCCTGAGACATTTATGGGGGAGCAGGGGGAGTGCAGTAAATACTGAAGAGTAAGTAGTTCTACCACTCCCTCTTATACACAGGTTGACTTAAAGAAATGCAAAATGATATATGAGGACCAAGTGTCTACAAGCACTCAGAGACAAGTGAGACATCACGCTTGATTCACTCTGGGAGGAGCGCAAACACCAGAGCTCACGCTTGGCTTCTCAGGCATGATCGAGAGTTCTTTCATGGATTTGTTGACTTTCTGGTTGTATAGTGTAAAAGAGCAGAAGCTTCAGGTGACAAGATGACCTCCTTCCTATGGGCCCTTTCGGTAAAGCCCTCTTCACTGGGGGAGACCAAGAGGACAGTCTTGGGAAAGATATTGTCAGTGTGCATTTTTATCTTTGTCTAGTAGGATGTATAAGTTTTGAAATACTTCATTGAGAAAAGCCCAAAATACTTCACTGAGACATATTCATGAATATATCTTCGTTAGTCTAATATATAATAAACACATACTGACCACTTATTATGTACTCGGCATGATGCTTTGCATTGTAATCTCTCTCTTAATCTTAACAACAATCCTATAGGATACATGATACAAGATGAAGAAAATGAGGCTTAGAGAGAAGAAATAATTTGTCCTACATTACTTATCTAGTAAGTGGTATATATGATTTCTATTTTAATTGTACTATTGAAATAGTTATTTTGAGATGGTGACCCTTCTTACTCCAGTCCTCCTTTCCAACACAAACACACACACACACACACACACACACATATGCACAAACACTAACACAGCACTCTTCTTTCATTACAACCAGAATGATCATCCTAAAGCAGAGATGTGACTTTGCCCTCATTACTCTTTAAAAACAAAAACAAAAACCAAACATGTTTAGTAACCCACACTGCCACTCTTCTTCTAAATAACCATCAATGGCTTCATACTGCTCATGATGGAAAGTGCTTTCTTTAGGGGTTCCTGGGTGGCTCCATTGTTAAGCATCTGACTTCGGCTCAGGTCACAATCTCTTGGTTTGTGAGTTCGAGCCCCATGGTGGTCTCTGTGCTGACAGTTCAGAGCCTGGAGCCTGCTTCAGATTCTGTGTCTCCCTCTCTCTCTGCCCTTGACCTGCTTGTTCTCTCTCTCTCTCTCTCTCCCTCTCTCAAAAGTAAATAAATATTAAAACATTTTTTGTAAAAAAGAAAGTGCTCTATTTAACTGTTAAGGTGCTTCATAATCTAGCCCTGACCCCAAACCTCTCCTTTTCGTGTATTTCATGTCTCAGCCAAACCCATTTCCGCAAGATATCTTCAGTAGTTTCTCACCTCAGGAATTTCCTCACATGGTTTTCTCAATTTGAAGTACTCTTCACCTAATTCTACAACTGGCCTACAAACCCAATTTATCTTAAAGACAAATTTCCCTTCTTTTAGGACATCAGAGGACTGAAGAAAGATTTAGATACCTTCCTTAAGTGTTAAAAGACAAAGATAAAACAGTGAAGTGAACACTGGAAAGTTAATAGTGATGGTCACCGTAGACAGAACAACAAAAACACTAAGACACATTTGTGTACAGACAGTAAAGTTAAGGTATCAACAAATACATTCTGATCTGAGGTGGTTTCCTGTCCATGTAAGAAATGTATGGTGCCAGGTACGCCTGCGTGGTTCAGTAGGTTGAGCATCCAACTTCGGCCCAGGTCATGATCTCATGGTGTAGGAGTTCGAGCCCTGCCTTGTGCTCTGCACTGATGGCATGGAGCCTGCTTGGGATCCTCTGTCCTCCTCTCTCTCTGCCCTTCCCCCATTCATATTCTCTCTCAAAAATAAAAATAAACATTAAAAAAATAAATAAATAGGGGCGCCTGGGTGGCTCAGTCGGTTAAGCGTCCGACTTCCGCTCAGGTCAAATCTCGCGGTCCGTGGGTTCGAGCCCGGCGTCGGGCTCTGGGCTGATGGCTCAGAGCCTGTAGCCTGCTTCCGATTCTGTGTCTCCCTCTCTCTCTGCCCCTCCCCCGTTCATACTCTGTCTCTCTCTGTCTCAAAAATAAATAAACATTAAAAAAAATTTTTTTTAATAAATAAAATAAAAAATAAATATATATTGTCTATTCTAATGCATATATTAATCTAATAACATATAATTCTGATACATATATATCATAGTAATGTTCAAACAAAACATGTGTGCTTTTAAGTTCCATCTCTGCACATTTTTTATTCATTATTTTGACTCATTTATTTTCAAGAGTTACTCTACAGTTCCCTAAAAGCTGAAAGATCAGAGAATTTAGATCTCATCTTTTTTCTTATATCAACTAGTTAAGGCATCCTGACCACTCACTAAAATTCTTCCTAGATAGGTGAAATTGTATAATACTTGTGCATATGTCTCACATGGATTTTTGTGTGAATCAAATTGTTTAATTTATTCAACATGCTCTTACAGCAGTTACATATGTCAAGGATTTTGTGCTTAGAAAAAAGTATGATTAAGATATTTCATACATTATTTAATCTCTCATAGTACAGATAACAGTAGATGTGAAAGCCTTTTGAAAACTCCAAAATGCTTCACATGTATAAAGAATTATTATCACTAAACGTATATAAGAAACACTTATAATACTTAAATTAACCTTTGAGGTTAATGTCATAATAACTTCCATATGCTTGTCAACAACATGTCCTTTAGGGAGGCTTCTGTAAAAAAAAGAGTCTACAGAGTAAGATTCTTTGCTTGTTGGTCTCCTTTGGCTTGGCTTTCTTAAGTTCTTACAAGTTTACTTAGTCCTAGTTTCAATAGTGAGATTTCTCCAAATGGTATAACCAGTAACATATTAATAGTAGTCAAAATCGGGACGCCTGGGTAGCTCAGCCGGTTAAGCATCTGACTTCAGCTCAGGTCATGGTCTTGCGGTTCGTGAGCTCAAGCCCCACATTGGGCTCTGTGCTAACAGTTCAGAGCCTAAAGCCTGCTTCTGATTCTGTGTCTCCCTCTCTCTCTGCCCCTTCCCTGCTTGTGCTCTGTCTCTCTCTCTCAAAAATAAGTAAACATTAAAAAATTTAAAAAAAAGTAGTCAAAATCAAGGCCTTTTAGTTTGTAAAATATTAAAATCAGTATTGTTGAGCTCCTTGGAGTCATAGTTAAAATGTGATTAATTTGGATCCACTCATGGCTCTCCTTGAGGATAACTGTGCATGGTTGATACTGGGAGAAGACAGAAGTCTTTAGCAGACAAGAATGAGCAAACATTGCTCTCTGAATGTCCATAAAGCTGTCAATCACTGTAAATTAAAACTTAAACTTTCTCCACTGGTGTCTTCATTCAGACTTAAGTGTTAGCATCACAGCTGAGGCAATAGGCTAATCAACGGTGTTTCCTTTCCATTCATTAATACAATATTGGTTTGTGGCCATCTGGGACTCTCTCCCTTCCTACATTTACTGGCGGTTGCATATTTAGAAAGCATTGTTTTACTTTTCACAGTTTTGAGGATGTTTCAGTTTTAGGCCCTTTCACAATAGCCATTATGGGACTCATCCTTAGACATTTAATTACTATGTTTCTGTTTTCTGGACTTATGTTTCCTGTAGTACTTTTAGGATACCCCTTCTCTCACAGCAACTGGTATACACTCAGGAAACATAGTTTAATTTTAATGTAGACACCTGGGTGGCTCAGTCAGTTAAGCATCTGACTTTGGCTCAGGTCATGATTTCATGGCTTGTGAGTTCGAGTCCCGCCTGGGGTGAGCACGAGCCCCGCTTCAGGTGAACATGAACCCTGCTTCAGCTGAGCCCTGCTTCTCTCTCCCTCTTATTCTCTCTCTCTGCCCCTTGTAGATTCTCTCTCTTCCTCTCTCCCACTTGCACCCTCTCTCAAAAATAAATAAAGATTGCAGTTTTTAAAAAAATAATAAAAAATTAAAATCAATACCAAAAAAATCTTATGAAAGAAAATCTGAGCCTACTCAAGGAAGTCATCTAACTAAAAGTAAAAATTAAAAATAACATGTTTTAGGATTTACTTTAAATTTTTGAAAATTTTTACAGAGCTTTTTGCAGTATTCAAAAATCATTTGACACCCAAGTTTTAGAACAGAGGGCCACAGCATATTGAGCCAGAGGATCTATAGGGTGTTTCCAGTCCAAACTCTGCACCTCAGAGGTAGAGGAAACCCATAGAGACTCATCTGATTTGAATAAGGGGACTCAACAACTTGGTGGCAAAGCCCAAGTCCCCTGAGGCTCATTATCCCAATTCATTTTACTGTCTCACATCAACTGGGTTGTTTAAATCTCACTTTATAAATTCATAAGAGCACCCTCTCATCGATAATATGCTTCTGACATTTGTAGTTGGAATAAGAAGCAAATACACACAATGAATGATGCGACTGTTCAGATTCTCTAGATTCTTTTTCTGATTCCCTAGATATTATGTGTAGAAAACCTAAAACATCACAAGAAGCATGAAGGACCTACCTGACATGGGACATACACCAGACCTCTTGAGGAAGTGATTTAAGATAAGCTCTGAATGAGGATTATGCAGCAGCCATAGGTTGGCAGCAAACGGAAGAGCATTTAGAGCTAGGAGAACAGCATAAGCAAAATCCTTAAAGCAGGAAGTCTCTAGGTACCTCCAACGATTTGAAATGAAGCCATAATGGCTGGGGCATAATGAGTGAAGTAAAAGCAGAGGTTGCAAAAATGAGTAGAGATCAGCCTATGCAGGCCTTGTGGACCACATTAAGGATTCATATTTTACCTTTTCGTTGTTGTGGACAATTTTTGAAACATTTTAAGCAGAAAACACAATGATATAAATTTTAGGAAAAATCTCTTCTAGGTTCAATATACATTATGGGTAAAAAGTGGAAAGAATGCACATGAGGCAATCAGATAGAAAGCTACTGTGATAATCTAGGAAAACATGAGTGATCAGTGACAGTAAGGTGGCAACAGAGTTAAAGAGACACGCACACAATGGGAGTTTCGTTTGAATGTAGAACCAACAGATTTAGAATACACTTCTCTGGTTAAAAGGATTGAAAATGCTCAGTTAATCAAGTAGTTTTGTTACTCACTTTGAGGTGCCTTTTGTATTGATTCCTTCTTCAGCCATATCTATAAGGAACTGTCAGATCCTCATAAACGAGCAGAGAAGCTGTACCTGCTCTCTGGGCCACATGTCTTTAATATAGTAGCTGTGGAGTCAGCCTCCCTTGTGTTCAAATCCTGACTCATCTACTCAACAGTTATGAGAACACGGACAACTCACAAAACCCCTTTAACCTCACCTCCAAGGGGATAAGATTAACACTTTCCATTTACCTACCACCATCTTAGTTTGATCGAGGCTTAATAAGATAATGGAGACATATCAGTTTAAAAGCATTTTGATCACACCTCCTCACCTCCAAAAGAAAATTAAATTTACACCAAAAAGTTGTTTTAAGACATTAAACACACAATGACAATATTGACCAGCCTAAGGAGAGAGACTAACATCATGCCAAGAGTCCAGGTAAATCATCTTGCAGGTAATTAAGCCCCATCCAAGCATTCAGGGAATCTTAAACACAAATGCCAAGCATGGGCAGATATATGAGGGGAATCTCTAAATAAAAGAGACAAGAATAAAGAGAAAAAAACTGAAATGAACAGAGCCTATGTGAAGAGAAGTTTAGGAAAAGCTTTAATTTTCATGTTCAGAGCAATAAGAAAAAAAAAACATTAGAATTTAAAAGCATAACATAGCAGAAATGAGGAACTCAACAGAATATTTAAACAGCTTTAGGAAAATGGAGGAGAAACAATTAAAAAAAATAGACAATGAGTTCAGAACGTCCAACATATATAAGTGAGAGGATTTACAGAAAAAGAGAACAGGGAGGAAAGAGGAGAGGATCATACTTGTAAAATATGTTGGGAAACTTGTCCAGAAATTAGGACTTTAGATTGACATAAAATAGAAGGAAATAAATCCAAACTGAAGAAATATAAGAACTCAGGATGTAAGAATAAAAATTTTACAAGCTTCCAGAGAGGAGGAAGATGAAGCCAGATATTAAGCATAAGACTGGGATTCAGAATGGAGTGGGACTTCTCAAGAAACAATAGTGGAAACAAGAAGAAAACTGAACATCTTTAACATTCCTAGCTAAGTAATGAAAGATCTCAATTTTTAATCCAGCCAGATTCAAAGTTAAATCTGAAGATATGACAGAAATATTTTAGTTCACAAAAAAATTCCATGAGCCATTCTCAGAAAGCTTCTGATTTTGTCTTTCACTTTAATGCAGGATTCAGGGGAGTCAACACAAGAGGCAGGATGACAATTGTACAGAAGACCTAAAGAGCAACTAGCCCACATTTAAGTAATGTGACCCAAGAAACAGACTCTCACCACAAGACACCTTCTGCTCTGGTGAACCTCTGTCAAATTCTTATCAACGTGGGCCATGTGCTAATGAAGTCCCCACTTCCAGTCACTGATAGCAACTGAAGACATTCACCCCACTATTTCCTGAGAACTGGACATTGGCCATGGTGAGCTTAGAAAAAAAAAATCAAACATCTCCCTCCTCACCCATATCCAGTATCCAGATTTGCCAGATGCCAGACTATGGAACTTTCTCTATTTCCCAAGGCTCACTGGGTACCTTTTCCAATGAATCCCCTAGAAGAAATTCTTAAAACCTCAAAGAAATATGAAAACCAAACTATGGTCCAGACTCCACTTAAGTAATTTTCTGCTAGGAATATTGTTCTTATGACAATGTGATTCTTTTTATAGAGTTATTTGTGTTTCCTAATCAATTTGTATATGTGTATGCTTTCATATTGATATGAAAATAATTTAAAAACAAGGAAAAATCATTGAGAAAAAGTTGAGATATGAAGTGTTTAACATAGGCTGATATACAATGGGCTCTTAATACATCACAAGTATAATTGTTTTAATTTTATGTAGTCCTTCCATTTCCTGGTATCAGTAATTTTTCTGAAATACAGTTTGGGTGAATAGTCATATAATGACTTCATTATTTAACACCTGCATTCAAAATGTCCTTTTCCTACAACTGAGGAACACGATGCAAACTTCCTTAAAATGTTAACAACGATAAAAAGAAATATCAATTATATTAATGTTCATAAATTAGTTTTATATTAATTCTAATAAAAATATTTGATGAACGACCTATCTATAGATTTTAGTCCACATTCAAATAATTGTGTTCATGTAGGACATACATAGATATAAACTAGACAAAAGATGTAATAAAAAGGCTACCCTAGCAATTAAGAGACCTTGAATCTAGTTCTGATTCTGTCACTACCTAAGTCATCAAGCTTGGTTGGGTCACTTGCCTCAGAGCAGCAGATTTCTTGTCTGCAAAATTAGAACATTGGACATCATGCTGGATTGTACCTTGTCAACTTGACCAAGGCTCAGAACGACATTTCCCAGAATCTCTTTTTCTTTATGGTCTTTACTAGAGTTGACAAAGGAGGAACTTAACTGAGATGTGGAAGGTCAGAGTAAAACAGATGTCACTACTTTGGGAAGGATGTCTCAGTGTGGGATGGTGCTGAGCAGATGCAGAAGTATCCAGTAGATCCCAGCTTACATCACTTCCTTCCACTCTGTTTGTAGCTCACCTTCCCTACCGCCAGCCCTACGGGCCCAAGCCCACTAGCAAGGATTTATTTGGCTGCAGTCTTACAGAGGCCTAGCTTCCTGAGAGGTGGAGATTTCCATTCAACCCCTCAGAAGCTTCCCCCCTTGTGGATCTGATTCATAGACTAAACGTGTTTGATATCCTGCATTTCCAAGAAAGCTCTGTTTGTCCACTCACACCAGTGCTTACAGTGGACTGGTCAGTGACCTTTTCATGGATCTTCCAACTCTCCTGTAGACAGTCACTTCTCCCCTTCCTCCTATATTCGGTCAAGGTCTAATTCCTACTATAAATCCCTTCGCTAAGTGATACCTACAATGGCTCTGGTTCCCTGAGAAATGCGTTGCTGAGCTCTATGACCCCTTCTGAATCTGATATTCTGGGATTCTCAGTATGATATTATGCGATCTACGTATATCTCAGTAAATAGTAGGGGCAGATTCAAGTCTCTTCATCTATTTCTAGCAGACAACAGGGAAGTTAAGCAATATTGTAAGTTTGCATGTGACTTCCCAGAATGCCAACAGAGTATCAAGTTCTCAGATTTCAAGTATATAACCAAAAAAAAGGATTTAAAGTGAGTGCATATGGATTAAGTAGACACACAGGCTCACCTCTACATAATAGTATATATTTAGATCACAAGTGCTTAAAAAAGAAATTAAATAAAAAATAACAAATACTCCTATTCATGCTTAAGTATACAAAGATAAAATAGACACTAAAGATTTGTTCAATGGCCAAGGCCACAGCTGAGTCCTACCCCCAGCTCCTTCCCATTAGTCCTCCATTGTTGCAAAACTATTTCACTTGCACGTAAAGGAGAACAATATCTCAGAAACTATTCTAAGACAATAAATCATGAGAGCTGGTTTGTTCACATTTTTTTCTTTTCTTTTTATTCTTGAGGTAAACCTCCCACAGAGAAGGTTATATCAAGCAAGGGATTCAACAAAATGAATGAAAATATATTTATGTCACTCATGGATTATTTTTCTATGGCACAGTTCCAATCCATAGCCCTGGAGGAAAAAAAAAAATGTGTGTGTGCATGTGTGTATGTGTGTGTATGTGTATTTGTGTGTTGTATGGTTCCTTAACTTCATAATTGCAGCTGTTCAAACATTTATCATTTCATGTTACAAAATAAGGAATTTACCGAAGCACAAAGAAGCAGCATATTTTTCCATCAGTTTAGCATTTGTCTCGGGATTTAAACAAACAAATTAAGAACGCATGTGGATTTCGCGTAAACTAATTTGGCTTCTTAAAATCAATTCCAAAATTATCCTTTCTTTGCTACCTCCTTCTGCTGAAAGCATTACCAATTCATCTCTGCGTGCTACATTAATTATAAAAGTTAATATTGGCACATTATGTTAGTTTAGAAAATGTGTTTGTGTAGATAAAATAGATCACCCAGTTATAATAGGAAAAGACATTGGTTTTGGAGTCCAAGGATCCTTACTATCTGTGCAACAAAGAGGATGGGACACAGGTGGGGGGATCACCACTATCCTATAAAGCTTAGATTAGACAATGGGTGTTTGAAGGTGATTTGTGAAAGGTCTAGAATGAAACAAAGAGCGTTGAATCGATTTTCATTACGTAGATGAAGAACAGCCACTAAACGATTCACCCAGAATTATATAGAGGTATAACAGGACTAGGAATCCAAAGTCTACACTCCTAGTGTAATATTCTTTCCACTACATGTCTCTGCGTCTCAGTTATTAGGTTTTTTTTTTTCCTACTATGGACTACATCATTTCATGTAGAAATTTAACAAAAAACAACATATTTAATTTTTTTAATGTTTATTTATTTTCAAGAGACAGAGTGTGAGCAGGGAAGGGACAGAGAGAGGGAGGGAGCCACAGAATCCGAAGCAGGCTCCAGGCTCTGAGCTGTCAGCACAGAGCCTGACGCAGGGCTCCAACTCATGAGCCATGAGATCATGACCTGAGGTGAATTTGGATGCTTAACCTACTGAGCCACCCACATGCCCCAACAAACAACATATTTTAAAGATTCAGGAGATTGGAATCCAAACTTTCTGAGTTTAAATCTGAGCTCTCTCACTAACTTGGCAGCTGAGTACATTCATTAACTTCTCTGTGCTTCAATTTCATCATCCTTAAAATCAAGATAAAATTAGCATCAATATCACAGGGCTGTTTTGCAGATTATTTGAGTTAGCACATGCAAAGCACTGAGAAAAGTGCCTAGTACATAAGAAGCATTCAGTAAATGCTAGCATTTTTTTTTTTTTTTTTTGTGAAAACAGTCCTATAGAGGCACTATGTTGATGCAATCTATTATACTAGACTTGCCATCGGTAGTCATAGCAACATGACTGGTATCCTTAAGAGCATTGGGGATGAGGTGAGGAAAATATGTGTAGGATGGTGCTGACTTCATTTCCAGAGATGAAACTCAAAAAAGCAGCTCCAGCTTCAAAATGAGCAACACCATTCATTGCTAGAAAATCCAGAATTCATGGAACAACCATATTTGAATAAAGACATCCATTGTTTATTTACTCCTTTTTTTTTTTTTTTTTTAGCAAAACTGTAGGATTCTTGGAAGGTTTAGCAATGACTATAGAATATAAAGATAAATATACTGAGATTTATCAGCCTAATAGGAGTCCATCAACACAAGATATTAGGGTAAATGCTGTATACCAGAAGCAAAAATCATGGAATGTTAGGGTGGGAAGATAACTTAGGGTCTACCTGCTCACACCAACCCTCATCCCATCTAATAAACACCTTTCTTTTGTATCATCTTTAAATAATCTTCCAGCCACTATTTAACGTTTCAAAGGATAGGAAAATTTTCACTTCCCAAGGAAATTGTCTCACAAACCTGATAGTAATAGATTTTTAGAAAGTTTCTCTTTACTTTGAGCATAATTTTGTTCATAGTAACCTTTATCAACAGGAACTCATTCCTCATTCAAAGGGTATAATAATATTTTATAAACAAGAAGGACCGTGAAAAGGTACTACAAAACTTAAGTTGTTATTAGTAAGCATTGTAAAATAAGTTATATTTGGGTATAATGAGATGGTCCTGACCATCATGGCCCTGAATATAGTCATCTGAGGCTTCTTATCATCATTTTGTGCTTTTCACACTAGCTATGACCTGTATCTATTCTCATGTTTGGTCAGGTACCACATGTCCAACTTACACCCTTCAAAAATGAACCCACAATATACTTTGAGTAGACATGTTTTTCTTCCTGATCAACTTCATTTGTTGATGACATATTTGTTTCTGTTTTAGGCCATTCTGATTTACATTTCTATTACTATTGGAGGAGGTCTTCAAGAGGGCATGACCACTGGTTGACCCATCAACTGGACCTGGGCAATCAGAGGCTCCTTACCCCCTCCCCTGTCTTTGGAATGTATGCCCTGCCCACTGTTCTCATAACTGGAACCATTTCAAGGTTGCAACCTCAAAAGAGTAACATGCTATTGAGACTGTCTGGACTGTATATGAGACTGAACCCTGTTAAAGCCTCTACAGAAACTTACAAGATTCTGGCTGGTTGGTGCAGAGACTTGTTTTGTGACCACCCAAGACAAGCATTGTTTATAAGTTCCCTGGCTTATTAAAACATCCAGGGGTGTCTGGGTAGCTTTGTGACAAAGCCTGACTGGGACCCTAAAAGGTGGAATCTCTGGCAAAGTGAGAAGAAACAAGAGAAGTGTGTTGTGGTGGTTGACAGTGAAACAGAGCTTCCCATGCCATCTGACCAGTAATACACAGGATAGTTTTAAATAGTAATTACCCAAGACTTCTAGTAATAGAGAAATGAACCTTGAAACTCTTAAGAGAAACACTTTCATTCTTTGTCCCTTTAAAATGTAAATCTTATCACGTCTTCAAAATGTAAATACCCCAAGGGATAACTAAAACACTGCCCACCGGGAGACCAAATAAAATAAGAGGGGGAAAGTTCCCTTTTTAGAGAACAGACTGCTTAGAAGCTCCCTTGCCCAAAATGCACTCCATAGTCTCCATGAACTACTTGCAAATCTTAAAAGTCTCCTTCATAAATAATAATAAAAAACTTTAGCATTGGGAACAGGTAACATTAATTTTACATAATCTGGATTCAAGAGTTATTTATAAACTAGTGAGTTTTGCATTGCTGTGTGTGATTCGTGGATAAAATTTTGGAATGGAAGTTAGAAGGGCTCTGTGTCTGTATGTTTATGCAGGTCTATGGATGTATGTATTTTTTAAGTTTATTTATTTATTAATTTTGAGAGAGAGAGAGCGAGCATTCACACAAGCAGGGGGAGGGGCAGAGAAAGGGAGAGTGAGAATCCAAAGCAGGCTCCGTGCTGTCAGCGCAGAGCCTGAGGTGGGATTTGATCCCATGAACCGTGAGATCATGACCTGAGCAGAGATCAAGAACCAGACACTTAACAAACTGAGCCACCCACGTACCCCTGTATGTTATGTACTTGTAACTCTACCTCTGGATGGTATTGCCAAAATTTGTAAAAAAGATCTACTTAATTGGTTTAAAATAAGTGCATATATGTTAAGTATTCCTAAAACTCTCAGAAATGTAGAAAGTAACCCAAATGCTTTTCCAGTTCAACTAGTTTAGGTTTGTTGGCTTAATTAAAATAGGCATGTCTTCAAATTATCAGCATTAGAATTAATTCAAGCATACAACTTTTATTCTACCTGGGTTTACTAGTCAAATGAATTCATGTTACCTCTGTTACAAAATTTGTCAGCAAGAAAAATAACTTAAGTTGATGGCTAGCTCTTTAATGCCTCATGAAATTTTCATGAGTAATCTAAACATATTTGTTAAGAACAAGTGAATCAAATAGGTGTAAATGGATACACAAAGTTGGAGATAAAGAGAATTCTTACCTTGTATAACGAGTTGGCTAAAAGTGGATGAATTTGTGATAGAATTTTTTAAAAAAGTAATCTTTTTGTGTGTGTGGTTTTTTTTTCCTGGCATTTTAACACAACATTTTTATTGCTTTTGAGGGTTTCCCTAGAGCAGACATCCTTCTATTGCGCAGCTGTTTCATTTTGGCATTTTAAAAGTTGAGGCTGAGGTTACAAATGCTTCCAAGACCAATTAAATGCCCAGGGTAATTAAAGGTGAAGGCGCACAGGCTTTAAAGAACAAGGTCCGTAGCTTTTCCTCTCTGTGCGCACCATCCTTGGTTGTTAGCAGGTGAGTTTTGACAGTACTTTCCGCCTCAGATTTCCAGAGAGCCTTCTGAAGCCCTGATCACTGGGGCTCCATCTAGCAGGAAAGTCAGAGCCCAGTCAGGAGCCTGCACCAGCCTGACGCCCACCGGCGGCGGAAATAGGAGAGGAGCAGAGTGCGGGAAGCTGACAAAACTAGGGGAGCCTTCCTGTTGGTCTGAAAGCAAGGAGAATGCAGTTCACACAGCTACAGAAGGGCGGATGGTAGTTCCCTCCTTCTGCAAGCTTAGTAAACCCAGGAGACGGGCACCCACTGTGGAGAACTGCATGCCTGCTCCAAGGCTTCTTGCAATTTCTTCAGGGTTTCATCGACGCCGTTGTAGACCAGCGAGAGGTCAAAGTAGTATGCATAGTGGCTGCGGATGGCCTCGGAGGCTTTCTGCAGCTGCTGCAGGGCCTCTGTCTGTGCCCCCTGGTCGGAGGGTGCGATGAACACAATGAACGATGACAGTTCTGCTGTGCAGACAATCTTCAGGGTCTGGGGCTCAATGTCCAGGATGGCAATCCTGTCCTGCTTATGAATCTGGTGCAGGGTTTCAAATGTGGTGCCAAACACGTTGCCCTGGTAGCTGCCAAACTCCAGGAATTCGTTGGCAGAGATGCCCCTCGTCATGTCTTCGGTGGAGACAAAGTGGTATTTTCCCCATCTTCCCCACTCTTCCTGGGCGGTCGTGTGGTACACGGGGTGGGGTACGCAAACTTGTCCAGGTTCTGGCTGAGCAGGGCACTCTTAATGTGGCAGCGGCCCACCCCGCTGGCTCCTATAAGCACCAGGGTCTTCCTCATGAACGCCGGGAGCCGAACAACTTCCTCGTAGGAAACGACCTCCAACTGGTCAAAAATCGAGCTGTGCTTGGCCAGGTACTGGTCTTTGTACTTCTTCCCGAAGGGACTGCAGCTTGGGGCTTCGCTCGCAGCAGACTGAGCCATGCTTGCCACTCGCCATTCCTGCAGCTCAGGAGAAAGGATCAATCCAGCTGACTCCTTGGAGGAAGCTTCCACCTGCCCTTGCCACCAGTTACTGTCGTCTTTGCTGGGTATCTTGATGATGTCCCCGGTAACAAACTTCAGCCCCACCTCCTTGCAGGGGATCAGGTGGTCCTTTTTGGGGTCACAGTCAAACTTGGCTCTCATGACCATCTGTAGTGCAGGAAGATGATTCTGCTGGTTGGGAATTACTTTTAATGAGATGGTTCCTTTGGTTTCTTTCATCGCCTTCTGCAGCCGCTCTACTGATAGTTGCATTTGTGCCATTGATTTCTAGGCTCTCATCCCCAACGTGAAGGGAGCCTTGTCTGTGAATCATGGCCATGGTACAGGACTGCTTGTCGTTCAGCTTCAGGATGATTCCCATGGGTGACCGTCTCGAACTGGATGAGTCCCACCTTCTGTACGTCCTGCCCCTTGGCCTGGGCAAGGCTTCCTGGGGCAGCCCAGCCGTTGGTGTCCATGCCCTCGGTCACAGCGTTCGCCTGGTGTGAGCAGCCTCGGGCTGGCTGTGCTTCTGCAGCAAGTGCTCCAAGTAGAGGTCAGAGACAGCGGTGCGCATGCCGCACCCCCACCCTCGTCCTCGCTCCCCTAGAGCGTAATCTTCCTGGGGCCTGGAGGCGGGGCCTTGAGCCGCAAGGCGGGCAGAACCGGAAGTGCCAGCGGAAGCCTGCAGGGCCCCAGAGGTGGCGGGGGTGGTGCGGCCCCATCACCTCCCCACCCGCGGCGCGCTGGAAGGGCCAAAAGGTAATCTTTAGTATCAGTTGTGTATTTATATAAAACTACAGCTTAATTTGCTTCAACTGCAAATGAGGATAAATTTTCTTAGATTATGGATCACTGCTGCTACCAGGTTATGAAAGTGTTGTTTTGTTTCTTTCAAGTACTCTGCCTTGAAAACAAAAATTGTGGGTATTTTTTTTTTTTTTTACTTTTTGTTATATTTTTAATTTTTTTTTTTTAAAGTTTATGTATTTATTTTGAGAGAGAGGGGAACGCAAGCAAGGGAAGGGAAGAGAGAGAGGGGAAGAGAGAGAATTCCAAGTAGGCTCTGCACTGGCAGCTCAGAGCCCAACAGGGGGCTCAAACTCACCAACCGTGAGGTCGTCGTGACCTGAGCCAAAATCAAGAGCAGGAGGTTTAACTAAATGAGCCACCCAGGTGCCCCAAAGATTGTGTTTCATCAATGATTTCCCCTGCCTCATGCTGTTTGTATCAGGTCTTTGATTACTTTAGAGAACTGAATCTTCTCAATAGTAAAGGAGCAAAGTTTTTTTTCCACAGCTATGAAACCTTTTGTATTTGCTTTAAAAATCTTTTATTGCCATTTCAGTGAAATAGAGAATTACATGTTGTTTCATGAAGATGTATGATTCTATCAAGTCAATTTTCTGAAAAATTTCCCCCAAATCAAATTCCAAATGAAATATTTTTGTCTTTTTTTGTGATTTGTTCATCTTGTTGTCAAGTTGAAAGCATGGTTGATTTATCTCTAAAGATTCTCATTTCCTAATTAATGTATTTATGGTAAAATGTCTATCTTCTAAATCCTGTTTTGGCCTCATCCTTCCTATTTCTGTATATGGTGCTATCATCCATTCAGTAAAGAATCAGCCATTCCCAGAGAGATGACCAGCATGGCTGGTGTAAATGTAGTTAGCTGGAGTATTATACATACTCTTTATACATACTTTCACTTCTTAATTGCCTTTTTTAAGAAAATACTTTCCAGGTAGATGGTGTTTGGCTGTCCTTTTTCTGTTAATAAACCTTATTTTTCACTTTTTGTTTTGAATTTATGAAATTTTGTAAATACTTTAGGGGCTTACAACAGCGATGCACTCTTTGTTGACTCTGTCTTCTAGCTTAGAAGCTCAGCCATCCGCTGTGTTGGTTCTGTGATTTTAGCCCATCTGTTTCTTGCCTCTGCAATGGGGCTTTTATTTTTGGAGTCTAATTGTTCTTTTCAAAAATGAAGCCCGTTCATTTCTACGAATGCAGTATCCTCAAAAATTTCTTTAAGGGCATTAATTACACCTCGCTCTCTTCTGGTTCCTAAATTAAGAACTTGGAACTCAGTTATTTGATTTTTTGGTGTACGAATTGGAAGTTCTGACTGACAAATTTTGGGAGAAAGTAAAGGTGTTTTCACTCCACTAGAAATCTTTATAGCCATTAATATAAAGGCACATCTGAAAGAAGGTCTACTGGGAGGCTTATTCCTTCGTTCATTTCTGTGTCTGCACTTGCGATCTGGTGCCACTGAAGCTACCTGGCAACCAATGGCAGGAGAAGTCACGGAGACAGAGCCAATAATATCAAATACCAATAATATCACACCAATAATGTCAAAATGAAAAGATAAAAGGGCTCTAGTCCTGGATGTTATTGCTGAGGCAATGATAGACAATGCTGAAGATGTCCTATTGATGGACTTTTTACATTATGGGTTTATATACATATATATATATACACACACACACACAGACACACTTTTTTCTTTTTTTTTGGTGGACAGCGCAAATGGGGGAGGGGCAAAGAGAGGGGCACAGAGGATCTGAAGCAGACTCTGTGCTGACAGGCTGACAACAGAGAGCCCTGTGTGGGGCTCGAACTCACCAATGGTGAGACCATGACCTGAGCCAAAGTCAGACACTCAACTGACTGAGTCACCCAGGTGCCCCTAATATTTTTTAGGTTAGATTTAGGTTTTCTGTAATTACAGCTAACATTATCCAAATCCATATACCACCTCCTACAATTCATTTTCCAAAATTTAATCAGAGCAGACTTTTGAAATCACATATCACATCA
This sequence comes from Puma concolor, assembly GCF_028749965.1. NCBI lineage: Eukaryota > Metazoa > Chordata > Mammalia > Carnivora > Felidae > Puma > Puma concolor. Next base: position 82,133,234 of record NC_141675.1, on the reverse strand, counting down.
TGCTACTTTGCCACCTATGTTTGTCCAATGGCTTCCCATCCTATTTAGAATAAAAACCAAACTCGTATCTGGTTTACAAAACCTGGCATGGTCTGACCTCTGCTTCCCTCTATGGCCTGCTTTTTAACCTTCAATTCTCTTACCTTCTTTTAGATTTTCAAACATGGGAAGATTACTCCTATTTTGGGGTCTTTGCACAAGCTCTTCTCACTCGCAGAAGTGTTCTCCCCATGATCTTTGAACAGCTGGCTCCTTCTTGTTCAGCTCTCAACTAACATATCAGCTTTTCAAAGAGCTCTTTCATAATTATCCAAATTAGAGCAACCACTCAGTAATTTTTCTATCACATTAACTTCTCTTAATTATTTGCATCGAAGTTACCTCAATCTGACTCATTCTTTTTTAAAAAAACATTGCCTTATTTGCCTTTCAATAATGTAAGATTTATGAGAACAAGGACATTCAACAAGATGTTGAAATACTGCAGTATTTCCATTATCTAGAAGAGTGCGTGGCATTTAATAAGCCCTAAATAAATAGTTGTTGAATAAATGAATGAATCTACTCTTCCAGAAATTCTTCACTGCTCTGATCAGCTGGTGGTATTGTTCTCCAGTTACTCATACTGCTGTATGTGTACGTATATCTGCTCCGTCATTTCAGTAGGATTTGGGAGGGAGAGATCGATAAATGATTATATTCAACAGCATTTTAATAGGATTCAGAGACAATTCCCTAAATGTAATCATCATTCCCTTTGAACTTTTTTTTTTTTTTTTAATTTTTTTAACGTTTATTTATTTTTTTGGGACAGAGAGAGACAGAGCATGAACGGGGGAGGGGCAGAGAGAGAGGGAGACACAGAATCAGAAACAGGCTCCAGGCTCTGAGCCATCAGCCCAGAGCCGACGCGGGGCTCGAACTCACGGACCGCGAGATCGTGACCTGGCTGAAGTCGGACGCTTAACCGACTGCGCCACCCAGGCGCCCCATGAACTTTTTAGTAATATGGACACCACTGTTCACCCAAAAGTAATATGATTTTTTTTACACTTCCCAAATTATAATCAAAATTCCTCAATAGAAACAGAGAACCAGAAAGGAGCTTCATGCATGAGGCACACATACAGAAGGTGTCTGTTTAGGCCTTCCTATTTTGGAGTTATTAATTTGCATTACACAGATACAAAAATAAGCAGACTCTAAAACTCTAGACTCTAGTATAGACTAGAAGAAAAATATGTTAGTGAGAATGCAACTTGCTCCCTACATCTTGTGACCTGAGATATGAGAGTATATTCAGCGATTTCCAGACTCTGCATGTTATAGATCATAATATTTGCCAGATAGGAATTAACTTTTTATTTTGCCTTATTAAGACAAGTATGGGGGCGCCTGGGTGGCTCAGTCGGTTAAGCGGCCGACTTCGGCTCAGGTCACGATCTCACACTCCGTGAGTTCCAGCCCCGCGTCGGGCTCTGTGCTGACAGCTCAGAGCCTGGAGCCTGTTTCAGATTCTGTGTCTCCCTCTCTCTGACCCTCCCCCATTCATGCTCTGTCTCTCTCTGTCTCAAAAATAAATAAACGTTAAAAAAAAAATAAAAAAAAAAAAAGACAAGTATGAATACTATTACTATTATAAAATAGAGGACATTATGACATCAGATATTGCAAATGATACATCGAAGAAGAAAGGACACTTCTTTAAATGAAATACTTCGAGCTTTGTGAAAAATTACTTCATCAGTCTTATTCTCATTTTGCAATGGGCTGGTGGACTTAATGTTCAGAACTAGTCCTTTTTTTTAATGCTTATATTTGAGAGGGAGGGAGAGAGAGAGAGCGAGAGAGACAAAATGCAAGCAGGGGAGGGGCAGAGACAGAGGGGACAGAAAATCCAAAGCAGGCTCTGTGCTGACAGCTGAGAGCCCAACGTGGGACTCAGACCCACAAACCATGATATCATGAGCTGAACCAGTCAGATGCTTAATTGACTGAGCTACCCAGGAGTCCCCAGCACTAGTTCTAAGACTAGCAAAAGTTTCCTGGAACTTAATCTGATGATGTGAATTTAAGGCTCAACTCCACACTGTGTGACCATGAATAAATTACCTAACCTACTAGAGACTCAGTTTCTTTATCTTTTTCTGCTTATCTAGATGGAGAAGTATGAGGCCCAAATGAAACAAGTATGTTTAAAAATATTTTGTAAGCTACAAATGTCTTTATAAATATAACTTATGGATAAATAGAATATATGGATTAAGTTACATGAATATAACTTAAGATGAGAGATAAAGAGGCATGGGGAGTCCAGTCTTTTTCACCTGAGGAGTGGGAAGTTGCTTTAAACTTAGGAACGAAGTTTTGGAGGAAAGATCAGCAGTTTAGTTTGGGACGCAAGTTTGAGGTATTTATTGGCCACTCAAGTGGACATGTCAGGTAGGCATTTGGACGTAAGAACTTGGAATATATGGGAGAGGAATAGCCTCGAGATATAAATTTGTCAATTGTTAGCCTGTAAGTGGCTTTAATAATCACTAAGCTGGAGGAGATAACCAAGGAAATGAGGCAGACACAGAAGGAAATAGGTCTCATGTCTGTCCTCTGGGCATGCTACAGTTCTGACATCAGCGAAAAAAGGGAAGTAAAGGATGTTGAAGAGGAACAGTCAGCTGAAAATTTCTGCAGATACATGAGGTTAGAACACCTACTTGAAGCCCTGTGTAACTCAGGCTGATGAATTCAGTACCCATTTAGCCACAGCAAATGTAAAACCACTACTTGCCACTGAGTTGCCAGAGATAAACGTTAAATGTAAAGCTGTTTACATAGACAAACCACACATACGCACATTAACATGCATTCAAAAAATGCCCCCTGCGGTCTTGAAATCTGAGCATTCCGAGGTAGGTAAGGAGAGGGTAGAATTGCAATGTAAGAAGTTGCGGGCGATCACAGACTGCAGCTTCAAGGCGCTCAGAGGAAGCATCAGTGGCCCATGAGCAGAATCGGTGGATGCACTAAATGACTGCTTAGGGATTTGGAAATTGAATTCTTGCTTTGCCAGTGGTCTAATTGAATTCATGCTTTGCCAGTGGTCTAATTGGATAGTATGTAGGTCTAATGAATCAAGCTTCAAGTAGCTTCGCAATGTGTCACACTTTAAATCAACTTAATAAGGAATTTGCAGGTGTGTTCAAACATTAAGTAATATTTTGCTTTCCTAAAGGAACTTTTCCCAAACCTACCTATGCCATCTTTTAATAGTGAAACCACCCATCATCATTTAAGTAGAGTTTGAATTTCAGAAACGCAATTTGTACCAAAATGTTGGGTAACACACTGATGATATAATTTAAGGCACATGCAGCCATAAAGCTACAAGTCAATTACAACATCTATGTTCAGAGTGAGTGGGAGGAGAATAAAATCTAGAGCGAACACCCACCACATTTTAACAAATCTTTTTTAAACTTCATTTTTGGTTGCAGCAAAATCTTGCCTTGAGACATTTAGTTATATCTTAGTTTCCCCTGGTGCTGGCTGACCCTACTGTCATATTTCACCTCAGTCCTTTCCCCAAGTTGGGGACTCGCTGCTTACCTCCCTCACGGCTGATAGGCAGTGCCCCCTAGTGGCCATTGTGGAAAAAGAGCCTGAAGAATGCCCCAGTTCTACAAAGGATGGTGAGAATCTGAAGCGCAAACTGGTAAGGAGAAACTGTTGCCAGGGTGTTTCAGCTTGAACCGGTTTTCTCTTCTTCCTTTCATTTTTTATTTGTTTATTTTGGCAACCTATCTTCCTTGATGTTATTTCCAAACATTCTTTCTTTCTCGATATTGTTTCTAAACATATAAATGTGCATCTTCTATCAACAGGATCTTGCTACAGATTCTATACTTAGAATCTATGGCATGACGAACGTGACAAGCAAAGACAGACGATATGAATGCTATTTTAGGCTCACACAGATACTAGAACAAAGCAGAAGATGATTTGGAGAATTTTTATTCCTGGAGAATCAAGGCAAAAACAGTATTCACAACATTCTTTTCCCAAAATATGTTGCCTAGTGACCAAATGGAATCAATTGTCAATTGATCTGGTGGGAATCTCAATAGATGGTCTGTTTGACTACCCTTTATAAGGAAGAATAACGATGAGTTTGTGAAGCTCTATCTACCAGGGGAAAGGAGTCTGTGGCAAGAAGAAATTAGAAAGGGGGAGTGTCTTTTAAAGGACACGAAAGAGCTATGTCAGAATGAGAGAGAAATAGAAAGGTTGGATTTAATTTGTTGAAAACTATAATTATTTAAAAAAACAGAAAGGAATAAGATAGAAACTTTATAACAGTAAGTTTAGAAATCCATGTATGTTTAAAGGACTTTATATATTAATGTGTTAATTCTTCATAACAATCTTACGAGGAAATAAATGTGAATATTGTTCCCCTTTTACATTTTAGAAAATTGAATCAAAGAAAGTTAAGAAATTTGACCAAAGTAAAAGACAATCCGTGTCCAGAATCCATTCTCTTAAGAAAGGATATTATGAAAAAATAAAATTAAATTTAAAAATGGGAAAGAGAATAGAGAAGTTTGGAAATAAACAATAAGAATATTAAAAACTGAATGTACTCATATGTATTAATCAGCTCGGGCTGCCATAACAAAATACCATAAACCAGGTGGCTTAAACAACAGATATTTATTTTCTCTCAGTTCTGGGGGCTGGGAGTCCCAGATTAAGTTGCTGGATGATTCCATTTCTGATGAAAGCTCTCTTCCTGGTTTGTAGATTGCCACTTTCTCACTGTATACTCACCTGGCCTTTCTTCCATGAGCATGTGGTGAGAGAGAGAGAAAGAGAAAGGGGGAGGGAAGCAGAGGGGGTGGGGGGAGAAAAGAGTGTTTCTTCCTCTTACAAGAACACCATCTCTCTGGGATTAGGGCCCCATCCTGTGACCTTAGGTAGTCTTAATTACCCCCTGAAGGCTCCAACACTAAGTACAGTCACATTGGGGGGTTAAGCCTTCAATACATACATTTTAGGAGACACAATTACCACAGGACCATCTCTAATCCTATATAAGTGAAATAAAAGTTAAAAAAGATATCAAAAATATCATTTGGGGGGATATGTATAAATATTTATTGTAGCATTAGTCATAGCAGTGAAATAAAATAAATCAAAACTGAAAACGAGTGCCTGGATGGCTCAGTCAGTTGAGCATCTGACTTCAGCTCAGGTCATGATCTCGCAGTTTATGTATTTGAGCCCCACATCAGGCTCACTGCTGTTAGCCTGCCAGCCAGAGCCTGCTTCAGATCCTCTGTCCTCCTCTCTCTGCTTCTCCCCCACTTGTACTCTCCTAAAAAAAAAAAAAAAAAAAGAAATGAATATATTTTTTTAAAAACTCTGAAAAACAGAATGCTCCTTGATGGGGCAATGAATGAGCACATGTGGTACACCCATGTCGTGAAATATTATATAGCCATTAAAAAGGATGAATTAAAGTAGTTGATGTGAAGGGTTAAAGGTAAATAAGCCAGAGGAGATGAGTACATGACAGGATCATAATTTATATAAAACAGTGACAAAAATAATCCTGTATGTTCCAGTAGTTTTTTTTAATTGAATATGTAGCATTATATTAGTTTCAGATGTACAATATAATTCAATAATATATACTGAAAAATTATTACAGTAAGCCTAACATCCACTCATTAAAGAAAATATTTTAAAAAAATTTTTAATGTTTGTTTATTTTTGAGAGAGAGAGAGACAGAGGGTGAGCTGGGGAGGGGCAGAAAGAGAGGGAAACACAGAATCTGAAACAGGCCAGACTCTAAGCTTTCAGCACAGAGCCCAACACAGGCTCAAACTTCGTGGACTGCAAGAGCATGACCTGAGCTGAAGTTGGACGCTTTGCCACCCACGCGCCCCTAAAGAAGATATTATTTAATGCAATTTGGACGATATATTTAAATTGTATCTAGCATAAGTGACATAATCTAGAACAAATCCAGCATTCAATGGGAAAGCAGATTAGATTTCTAAAAGGAGTACTTAGCAAAGAAAGGATGATCAGGACTTAGATCAAATCCTCAGAAACTGGGCTTCTAGAAGCAGCTTGAGAGCTGTTTCTGAGACAATAACTATGGCACTTCCACTTTTCCCTGAGTGTAGATCCAGTGGGCTCCCATCGTCAGGAGAAAAAGGCCTCAGGCAAGCAGAAGCACGTGTTCACAATAAATTTGAGGCAAGACCTTCTTCTCTGAACCGTTGTTCATCACCACTGATGTATCCAATCTCTTTCCGAGTCTTGTTGCTTCAGTGTCCTTAAAATTGCTTGAATCTGTTCACCTCTTAACCTCCACTCTCCTACCAGACTAGATCAGTCTCTTGCCTAGACTATGGTACGTACATGTTTCTAACTGGACTTCTTCCCTTCACTATGCTTTCTTCCAGTTCATTCTACTCATGACAGCTTTATTGTTATTTGCACACTATAAATACGATCATGCCATTTCCTTGCTTAAAACACTCTGATGCTTCTTCAGCGCCATCTGAATTTAAAGTCTGAACCTGTTATCATACTTTGGACTTCTTAACATGACCCACAAGATGTATTTCAAGTGCCTACTCCATAAAACATACATACCTCCCTCCACCTCACATTATCCCCACTGAGTGTCCATGATGCCTGACAAATCTTGGCCTAGAAGGTGGATCTCTGTAACCCTTCTCATCCCTCAGGGAAAGCAAAAAGAGATAGAGAATACAAATATATTATTTCCCTACATAATCTTATCTTAAAATGATATGAATAATCTCAGCATCCCAATCTTTATTCTTATGATGGTGGGAAACTATTCCACAATTTCTCTTGTTGCTTTGGACCCCCCACCCAAAGATGACTTTACAATCCACTTCTTCTTTTAGGTCTGAGGAAAGTTTATGCAAATAAGCTTATGTTGGGGGTGGGAGGTTACATTTTGAGAGGCAGTCCCTGTTGGGAAAATATTTAAAACTAATTTATAGAAAAAAATGCTACTTGGAATTGAGAAGGTTGTGGATTAGTCCCATCTCAAACAAAATACCAGCCTCTGATTCTTTTTCCTGTCTAGACACTAGACTTGCATTGCCTCCTATAAGACCACATGCAGGGGCCCTCATATATGGCTGAAGCATGCATAGTCCTGTTGTGACAAAAAGATTTTCTTCTCTCAGGAACAAATTGCTGATACTGAGTCTTTTAGTTTGGGGAAACCCCAAAAGGTGAAAATTGACCCACATGTGCCAACAAAAAGGATATTATTTAAATGCTGAGATCCATATCTAACTCCTTAATAAAAACATAGGGATTAGGAGTGGAGGAATACCCTTTCTCCTGTACAAACTCTGAATAAATGCATATTGCACGTGATCTAGTCCCTGGTTATTTCTGAAGATTCATCTGTTACTATGCCCCCTTTCTCCCAATCTACTTCTCTCTCTCTCTCTCTCTCTCTCTCTCTCTCTCTCTTTAATATTTCATGCATACTGATGTACTCCTAATTTTCTAGAACTTTTCACTGGCTCTTTTCTCTGCTACTTGGAAGGACAGTCATTTCCTACTTCCATCAGGATTGCTTACTCATTCTCTATGTTTTACTTCAGATATTACCATTTTTAGAGAGCTTTCCTGAACTTTCCAAGTCTGGGCTTTTCCCCCTCCTTTGTCCTCTCATTTTATATAAAAATTATATTAATCACACTGTCTTAGAATTGCCTGCTTACCTGCCTGTTTCAACCACCAGACAGTAAAATTATTGACAGTGAGGACTTCCTTTTCTTCTCATTTAAATCCTAAGTGCCTAGAAAAATACCTGGTACAGGAGATGCTATATGAACTATAAAGCTATAAATAAATAAAGATGCTATATTATATAAGCAGATTAGAGAGGTAAGGACATGGCTGTCTTCACTTACCTTCACCACCTTCCTTATCTTCCCTAATCTCACATCAGATACCAGCCCTGGTTTTATAGTCTGCCCTCAAACATCAGTTTAAGTCAATCTAAGTGTTCTGGTTTCTCAGGTTAAATAATTAGGCAGATTCATCCATACATCTCGCCTTCTGTCAGTCTGATCCAGACCAGATATGAGTCTCATCATGGCTTCAAAGAAGAAAGACATGGGTATGTTTAACTGCAGAAAGGTACTAACATGGTTTGAAGTTCAGTGGAAAATTCAAGGACATGAAGTTTGCATCCTTCACTACGCCCACTCTGCCAGTTACACTGAGTTAATGGCCAAACCCCATAAACTGTATTCCAGAAATGTCACCAGAATCTGGGCTTTCTCCATCTTTATTGCTAGTGCCCTAGTTCAAGTTCTTTTCTTACAGTCTTTTACCTACAAGCCTTTGATCACAGATTCCTTCTGTCATCCAGCCCCTTAATACTCCGTGCTTCCCACTCCTCCTCATTCCCCAAACTGCAGCCAGATTTATCAATTAAAAACAAATATTAAGTCATTTCAATTCAAAATGTATGTTAGATCATCTTTGCTTACTGAGAAAAAAATCGAATAAGATATTTCACAATTTGCTTCAGGAATAAATGAATATTATTTGATGAATAACATTTATTGTTTCAAGTTTTATTTCTGTAGTGGCAACTGTTCCTCAGGCACCAGAAATTCTTAGAAGTCCTAGTGAGTATCATGAAAATTAATTTTTGAAACTGCTTTTTGCTGTAATATATTTTGTTGTTGCACTAAGCACCTGTGATGTCTGATATTTTTCCAGGAGTATCAAGTTGCAAAGAATTGTAATTCAATTTCAGAGTTAATTTTTATGTAGGATGGGCAAATAGCTACACAGCAATGCAAAAAATTGCTTTAGGAACTATTAGGTGGTCTTACATTTCAAGCATCCACCACCAGGGGGAGCTAGATAAAACTTTTTTCCTCTTTTTCTGCCCAAAACCTGTGTCGGAAATATGCTGCGATTTTTCGGTTTCATTTTGGCAGTTCCTTGGTAATTCCAGTTGATTCATCTCAGTAAAGATGGTAACATGCCAGATTTGGGATATTGCTTCCATTTTCTCAATTTTCCCCAAGTTCTTAAACTTTGGAATGCTACAATTTGAAACCCTGTATGTCAGAAATTTAAGCTAAGGCTTTTTTCCCTGTTATGATAAAACAAATAGACAAACAAACAGAAAAACAAAACAAAGACTGAAGGAGTGGTAACCACTGTGTCAAATATTTTAGTCTAAATTTTCTCTACTGGGAGCTAGAGCCGGCCTGGCCCATTAACTAGACATGCAAATTAGTGGTTTTTACTGGGAAAAAGTTGGCCTGGTTTTCTAGACCAGCCTCGTATCCAGTGGAAACCAAGGGAAAGTGTAAGCTCTGGGAGAATTCTGGGACTTAGAGCTCATGATGCCTCATGTAATTTCTGTGTAAGGAAGCTGGGATAGGCCATGTACAGGGTTTCAGTAAGCGAAAGTGGAGAGTAAGTGGAATAGGTAGGACATCACATGCAGAAAACTTTGGCAGAGTAGCAAATTTGCCACTTGGTTACTTACTCCATAGATTGTAAGCCTGATCACCTAAAAGAGATATAGAGTCAGATGGACTTTTGTCTCAGACTCATGAATACCAAAAATGTAAGCGATCCTAGAAATCAGGTAGTGCAGTGATTTCAAAATATGCTATGATCAATCTCATAGCATATTTTCACTTCACAGAGTTTACTAAAGAGGTAAAGGTAGTGGAGAGGGGGTTGAGTGACTGGGGCTCTGGTACTTTCTCCAGTTCAATCTAAGGTGATTTTATTTGTTTAATTTAGTATGTTTCCATCAAAGATTTCCCTTTGGGGAAAAAGCACTAAGATAGGTAGGTAGGTAGGTAGGTAGGTAGGTAGGTAGGTAGATAGATAATACATAGATAGATACATAGATAGGGATAGAGATGTATAATATATATAATATAATTGGTGATTCTGAAAAGAAGACCTTACTGAGGGAAAAAAATAAAAAAAACCTAGAGGAAGGGAGAAGTGGTAATTCCAAACTTCAGTGTTGAGCCCCCTCTTACCAAGGATAGCTTGCTAATGCCCAATTTATATTTTTACAGTACTTTAGAGTTTTAAAAATATTTCACATTCACTGTCTTATTTAAAGACCATAACTCACTTGGTGGCTTAGTCATTTAAGGGGTCTAACTCTTGGTCTCATCTCAGGTCTTGATCTCAGGGTTGTGAGTTCAAGCCCCATGTTGGGTGTGGAGCCTACTTGAAGAGATAATAGCCATAACTCTTTGTTAGTATGTATCCTATTTACCTACTTTTTTTTTTCAAGTTTTATTGAAGTATGATTGACAAATAACAATTATACATACTAAAGATGTACATTATGTTTTGATATGTGTATATATTGAAAATGATTACCACAAGCAGGCTAATTAACATATCCATTATCTCATATATTCTTTTTTTTTTTTTTTTAATGTTTATTTATTTATTTTGAGAGAGAGAGGGAAAGCGAGAGCATGAGCTGGGGGAGGACCAGAGAAAGAGGAGACAGAGAATCCTAAGCAGGCTCAGTTCTGTCAGCGTGTGGCAGGTCTTGATCTCACAAACCCTGTGATCATGATATGAGCCAAAATCAAGAATCAGATGCTTACCTGACTGAGCCACCTAGGCGCCCCTCACATAGTTATTCTTTGCATGTGTGTGGTGAGAACACTTGCAATTTACTTTCTTAGCAAATTACAAGTATAAGGTACACTATTATTAATTGTAGTCACCATACTATATATAGCCGACCTCCAGGATTTATTTATTTTATAACTGAAAGTTTGTACCCATTGATCAACATTTCATATTAATTATTTTTTATATGTCTTGGCCATTTGCATGTATTCTTTGGAAAAATATCTATTTGTGTTCTTTTTAAAAATATTTTATTTTTAAATAATCTCTACACCCAATGTGTGATTTGAACATATGCGCTTGAGATCAAGAGTTGCATGCTTTTCTGACTGACCCAGCCAGATGTCCCTAATTAGGTTCTTTGCTCATATTTAATTGGATTATTGGGTTATTTAGCATTTTTTGTTTTTATTTATTTATTTTTTTGTTACTGAATTGTCTGAGTTTCTTATATAATTTGGATATTAGCTCTCTTTCAGATATATAGTTTGGAAATATTTTTTAATATTCATAGCTTACCTTTTCATTTGGTGATTATTTCTTTTGCTGCGCAGAAACTTTTTTGTTTGATATAGTCTCACTTGTTTGTTTTTCCTTTTGTTGACTGTGATTTTGCTATCAAATCAAATATATATATATATTGCCAAGACCAATATCAAAGAGCTTTCCCCCCCCCCCCCCCCCCCCCCGTGTTTTCTACTAGGAGCTTTAGGATTCCAGGTCTTACTTTTAAGTCTTTAATCCATTTAGACTCAATTTTATGTATGATGTAAGATAAGGGTCCAATTTCATTCTTTAGCATTTGGATATCCAGTTTTCACAAAGCCATTTATTGAAGAGACTAACTTTGCCCCATGGTGTATTAGTTGCTTATGTATGCATGAATTTATTTCTAGGCTCTGTATTATGTTCCATTGGTCTATGTGTCTGTTTTTCTACACCAGTATCATACCGTTTTGATTACTGTAACTATGTAAGTAATTTGAAATGAGTATGTGTGATGACATCTGCTTGACTCTTTCTGCTCAAGATTCCTTTTGCCATTAGAAATCTTTTGCGGTTCCATACGATTTTTAGGATTTTTAAATTTTATTTCTGTGAAAAATGACATTGGAATTTTGATAGAGAATGCATTGAAGTATTAGGTGCTTTGGGTCGTATGGACATACTAACAATATTAACTCTTCCAGTCCATACTTAGGGGATATTTTTCCATTTATTTGGGTTGTCTTCCATCTTTGTCTAACAATGTCTTACAGTTTTTAGTGTACAGATCTTTCACCTCCTTGGGTAATTGTATTCCCAAGTATTTTATTCTTTTTGATGCTATTGTAAATGGGATTGTTTTTTAAATGTCTCTTTTGGATAGTTCATTGTTAGTGTATAAAAATGCAACTCATTTTTGCATGTTGATGTGATACCCTGAAATTTTACTGAATATTTTAATTAATTTTAACAGTTTATCAGTAAATTCTTTAAGGGTTTTCATTATGTAACATCATGTCATTTGCAAACACAGACAGTTGTACATCTTTCTGTTTTGGAAGCCTTTATTTCCTTTTCTTGCCTCATTGCTTTGATTAGGACTTCAAATCCTATGTTGAAAATAAGTGGTGAAAATGGGCACCTGTGTCTTACTCTTGATCTTAGAGAAAAAGATTTTAGCTTTTCACAACTGAATACAATGTTAGCTGTGGGCTATTACATATGGCCTTCATTGTGTTTGAATACATTCCTTCTATACCTAATTTGTTGAAAGTGTTTACTATGAAAGAATATTGAATTTTGTCAAATGCTTCTGCTGTCCCTACTGAAATGATCATATGATTTTTAACTTTCATTTTTAATACATTTATCCCACATTTATTGATTCGGTCTTCTTACTCATTATAGGGTCTCTTCAGATTTTATATTTTTTTCATGATTCAGTCTTGGTAGGTTGTATTTTTCTAGGAATTGTATCCATTTCTTCTAAGATACCAAGTTTTTGGTGTGTTATTGTATAGTAGCCTCCTACGATTCTTTGTATTTATGTAATATTGGCTGCAATGTCTCTTATTTATTTATTTGGTTCTTCTCTCATTTTTTTCTTGGTTAGTCTAGCTAATGGTTTGTCAACTTTGCTTATCTTTTCAAGAAACCAATTCTTAGTTTCATTAATCTCTATTTATTGCTGTTCCAGTCTCTTATTTAATTTATTCTGAGTCTGATCTGTGTTTTGTTCATTTGTTTGTTTTCTTTCTCTGCTGCTAATTTTAGGCTTTGTTTGTTCCTCTTTTTCTAGTTCCGTAAGGTGTGAAGTTAGGTTGTTTATTTGAGAACTTTTTTTTTTTTTCTTAAAATAGGAGTTTATTGCTATAAAACTCCCTCTTAGCACTGCTTTTACTGCATATAATAAGTTTTGGTATGTTATGTTTCCATTTTAATTTGTTGCAAGATAGTTTTGATTTCTCTTTTGATTCCTTCTTTGACCAATTAATTAGTCATTCAGGAGTGTGTTGGTAACTTCCACGTATCTGTGCAATTTTCAGTTTTCTTTCTGTTTTTGATTTCTAGGTTCATAACATTGTGCTCAGAAAAAAACACAATCTTCTTTAATTTGTCAAGCCTTGTTTTGTGGTCTAACATATGATCTATCCTGGACAACATTCTGTGTGCACTTGAGAAGAATATATATTCTGCTGCTGTTGGATGGAATGTCCTGTATATGTTCCTCAGGTACATTTGGTCTAAAGTGTAAGTCTAAAGTGTCAAATCCCGTGTTTCCTTATTAATTTTCTATATGGATGATATATCCATTGTTGAAATTGTGATATTGAACTCCCCTACTATTATTGTACTGTGTCTATTTCTCCCTTCATTTCTGTTAATATTTGCTTTGTATGTTTAGGTGATCCAATGTTGTGTGTATATGAATTTACAATTGTCATATTCTTTTAATTAATTGATCTCTTCATACTTATATAGTTAACTTCTTTGTCTCTCTTGACAGTTTTGAATTAAAGTCTGTCTTGTCTAATATGGTTATATCCACTCTTGCTCTCTTTTGGTTAGGACTTGCATGGAATATCTTTTTCTATCCCTTTTCCTATCCCTACGTGTGTTCTTAAAGCTGAAGTGAGTCTCTTGTAGGCAGTATATAATTGGGTTTTGTTATGGTATCCATTTAGCTACTTTCTGTCTTTTGCTTGGAAACTTTAACCTATTTATATTTTAAAAGATTATTGAGGGGCGCCTGGGTGGCGCAGTCGGTTAAGCGTCCGACTTCAGCCAGGTCATGATCTCGCGGTCCGTGAGTTCGAGCCCTGCGTCAGGCTCTGGGCTGATGGCTCAGATCCTGGAGCCTGTTTCCGATTCTGTGTCTCCCTCTCTCTCTGCCCCTCCCCTGTTCATGCTCTGTCTCTCTCTGTCCCAAAAATAAATAAACGTTGAAAAAAAATAAATAAAAATAAAAGATTATTGATAGGTAAGAAATTACTATTGTTATTTTGTTGTTTCCTGGTTGTTTTGTGGTTCATTTGTTTCCTTCTTCTCTTGCTATCTTCTTTTGTTATTTGATCATTTCTTTAGTGGTATATTTTGATCATTTTCTCTTTATTCTATGTGTACTTACTATAACTTTTTGCTTTGTGGTTACCAGGAAGCATAAATAAAATATCTTAGAGTTGTCTATTTTCAGCTGATAACAACTTAATTTTGATTACATTTAAAAATGTTTTATGTCTTTGATGTCACAATTTACATATTTTTATATTACGTATCTATCCATTAACAAGTTATTGTAGCTATAGTTGTTTTTAATACATTGTCACTATTCTTTATACCAGAGTTAAAAGTGATTAACACACCACAATTACAGTGTTGGAGTATTCTGAATTTGACTATATACTAATCTTTATCATTGGGCTTTTTAATTTCGTGTTTTCATATTATTAAATAGTTTCTTTTTATTTCAACTTAAAGAGCTCCCGTTAGCAGTTTTTATAAGGCAAGTCTAGTGGTGATGAACTCTTTCAGCTTTTCTTTGTCTGGGAATGCCTTTATCTCTCCTTCATGTCTGAAGGACAGCTTTGTTGGGTATAGTATTCTTGAATGGCAGGTTTTTGTTTTTGTTTTTGTTTTATATCTTTTTTCATGTTTTACTTATTTTTGAGACAGAGACAGTGTGAGCAGGGGAGGGGGCAGAGAGAGTGAGACACAGAATCTGAAGCAGGCTCCAGGCTCTGAGCTGTCAGCACAGAGCCCGACATAGGGCTCAAACTCACAAACCGCCAGATCATGACCTGAGCCAAAGTCGGACGCTTAACCGACTGAGCCACCCAGGCACCCCGGTTTTTGTTTTTGTTTTAGTGCTTTGAATATATCATTCACTCTCTCTTGGCCCATATGGTTTCTGCTGATAAATTTGCTTATAGTTTTATGGGGATTCCCTTGTATAAACTGATTCTTTTTTTCTTTGGCTCCTTTCAAAATTCTCTCTTTGCCTTTGATTTTTGACAGCTTGACTATAATGTGATTTGGTGACATTTTCTTTGGGTTGATCCTGACTGGGGACCCTTGGGCTACTTATACCTGGATATCTGTATCTCTCCCCAGACTTGGAAAGGTTGTAGCCATCATTTCTTAAATAAGTTTCCTGACCCTCTTTTTCTCCTGGTATTCCCATGATGCATGTTCGATCTTCTTGATGGTGTTCTGTATCTATTATACAACTGCTGTGGCCATGGCTCTGGTGTCTCGGGTGTGGGTACTCATGGGACAGCTGTGAAGCCAGTGTCCAAAGCATGAGTATGTACAGAGTGAGTATTATTCCAGGGCCAGGATCTGGAGTTTGGATATGTATGGAGTGGCCATAGCTCTGGAGTCCAGGATGTATTGGGGTTGAGGTTAATGGCATCCCAGTCCCATGATTGGCAACAGTGGCTTCTTCTTCAGGGCCAGAACATCACCCCGTTCTCAGGGTGGGGTGGAGGGTCGGAGGCAGAGATGGCTGTTGCTTGCTTCAGTGACAAAAGCTGCTGGTGTCCTCTGTGGAGCAGGTCACTGGGGTCTGTGCTAATAAACATTACTGAATCCTCCATTGTGAGAGCTGCAAGGAGTCCATGGCTGTTACAGGGGCTGTTGGGGTACTTTATGGAAAATATAGCTGTGGTCCCCACAGAGGAGACCACTGAGAGCCATGGTAGCATCTGTTGCCTTCTTTGTTCCTTGCCATCTCTGGATGGCTTAGTTACGCTGATTTCCATAGCAATCCTGTCTGTGTGGTTATTCTCTGCTTTTTGTTGTGTTGTGTTTTGTTTTATTTATTTTTGCTTCATTGTGTTGCTACAGGTTTTTAACTGGACTTTCAAGACCTCCTAAGGCTATTTGTGCTTGTTAGTAGTTGTGTAATCTTTTTTTCCTGTGGGGAGACAAAGGCTGGGATCACCTACTCCACCATCTTGCTGACATCACCATTTCTTCCTTTACCTTTAGGTTTTGTAATTATTGGGGTTGTCCTATTTCTCTTACCAATTTATATATCCCTCTTTAATTTATGTATTTTCTGCTTATTCCTAGCACTGTTCCTTGCTCACAGTAGACCTCATGAACATTTGTAGAATATGAAATATTCAGTGTTTGGCATATAGTAGGCACTCAAAAAATGCTTGCATATAATTGGTTTGGATGAAACATTATGATGTACAGCAAAGCATGCCCTTTAGCCTTCGGCAGCAGGAGTCATTTCTTTTAATCTCCTAAAGCTGGCTTAGCTAATATACCTGCTCCAAATGTTCACTTGCATATTGGAATAGGAAGTCTATTCCTGGAACAAACTAAATTCATAGGCTCTGTGAGGGCAATAGCTTTGCCTAGAGCACCTCACTGACATTTATTCACAGAAGGAAACCACCCTAGCATCAGAATGAGCTGAGCAAGCTGTAGGTGTTGCAAATTAGGACTCCAGTTGGGAAACCCACACAGCACACACCAACAAAAAAACCCTTCAGCTAGTCTTAAGCTAAATGCACAGATGTGTGGGGGGGATTCCTTAAATAGCAGGGGTGGGTTGTAAGTTTAGACTATGATATCTCCACTGTGTGCTATGGGGGTGTGGAGAGGGAAAGAAGATTAAAGCAGAAGTGCAGGACATTTTAAGTTGGAATATGATAGTGGGAATAACTAGATACCCAGCATTTGAAAAATATAATTCTTCCCTTGTCTTAACTTTTAGGTAGATAGGTCGATAAATAAGTGCACACACATGCACAGACACACATACAACCTATATTCCATTATGTTTCCTTCCCTCTTCTTGGCTGGAAAAAGAATACACATGAGATTTATTTGGATTTTCAATGCAAAAGAAAAGGAAGGAAGTCACAAAAGTATAAGCAATTGGAAGTGAAAACAGTATGCTTTTTGTTTTTCCTTTAAGAGGAAGACTTGATGTATAGTGCTCTATCTGGGACTCAACACATAGGTGGAGAAAACAAGATCCTCCCCTCTTTCCATTTCTCCCTGTGCCCCAATTGCATAATTGGGCCTGCTTGTCACGGCAGTCTCAGGCATTGCCAATTAGCCTCCTTGGTTGCCAGGGGAGTAAATGCTTTTACCGGGGCCACAGAAGATTTCTCATGAACCCCAAACTGCATCTACCATTTTCTTTTGGCTCCATGTGCCAGTGGATCAGTAAGTAAAGTAAGAAATTGATGTCATAAGGATGCAATCATCCAAGATTATCAGAAGTGATACTTCCTGCCACCTAAGGTAAGCAGGAAGGAGTATATTTGAACTACCATGTTGCTTTCTTTCTCAGGAATAATTACAGGATGACAGCAGTAACCACAGAGGGCTTAGACCATACAAGGCAAGCAACTCAGACCAGCCAACATGCTAGCTAAGGATAAGAAAACCCTAGAATGAATAGTTGGAGAGGAAGAAAATGATGACAGATATCAATTATACCTTACGATTACACCAGGGACTGGAGTATATTTCCGTCAGTATCTTGCCTTAAATTTCATCATCTACGGGCATTCAGTGGAGCTTGGAGGTTACCACTCTACCCCAATAACAAGTAGAGAGATGAACAGATTGAAAAATCAACAGCGCTTCTTAGATCCATAAGAGAGGCAAGGACACAGGGAAAACTGCCTCCCCAAAGAGTGGAGTGTACTGGGAGTTGTAGCCTAGCAGAGCAGAGACTCAGAAAGGCAGACCTCCCACAGAAGCAGTGCCAGCGTGGGACACCTGGACTGCAACTTCTGATGAATTGCAGAAAGCTCTGAGAAGTCTGAGTCATCTCAGCATAGACACCGTTGAGAGTTAAAAACTCCGCGGGGCCACAGTTAGGGGGACCAACACAGTATTGTGAGGTTTACCTCTAGGACTTTGACCTGGTTCTCACAGTAAATATAGGAGAAAAATTCCCTGGGGCTTCCAGCAGGGGGAAGAGGAAAGGAGCCATTTTAAAATATGCCAGAACATTCTGTTCTTCTTAATGAGGCCTGCCCTCACCGGGAATTAGTCAACCAGAGCTTAACCTGCCAGGGTTAATCTCAGAGTCCAACTGACCCAGGGAAGGGAAATGACTAACTCAAGCCCACTCTAGCCATTGTGTTCCACCTAAGGGGGAGGAAAAAACTTGAGAAAACACTTGTGGAGTAACACCTATAACCAGATAACTGAAAGATGGAGACCTCATTGTACTGCAGGACACGTCCCCTCCTCCCACACATTCCTATCGGTTTACTAAAGGCCTACTTACAGCAGTTCCTTTTACTTGGTACATCTTGTCAAGCTATTAAGAAAAAGTTTCAAGGCATACCAAAAGGCAAATGAAACAATTTTAAGAGACAAAGCAAGCATCAGAAGCAGACATGGAAAAGATGTTGCAATTATCAGATGGAGAATTTAAAATGATTATTTAATATGCTAAGGACTCTAATGGACAAAATAGCATGCAAAAACAGATCTAAGATGTAAGAAGAGAGATGGAAATCCAAAGAAGTAACCAAAGAGAAATGCTATAGGTAAATACATACATTTAAATAAATAAATATATATTTATAAATAAATAAAGTGAGTAGAAATGAAGAATGCCTTTTTTTTTTTTTAATTGTCAAGTTAGCTAACATACAGTGTAGTCTTGGCTTCGAGAGTAGATTCCCATGATTTATCACATACATACAACACCCAGTGCTCATCCCATAGCTCATCTGATGCTAGTGCCCTCCTCGATGACTGTCACCCATATTCCCCGGCCCCCAACCCCCATCAACCCTCAGTTCTCTGTATTTAAGAGTCTTTTATGGTTTGCTTCCCTCCCTGTTTTTATCTTATTTTTCCTTTCCTTCCCATGGAGTTATTAGTGGACTGGGCATGACTAAGAATCTATGAGCAGGAGGATATATCAATAAATAAACCTACAACTGCCCTCAAAAAGTAAAGTCTTTGAAAAAGTATCATATATGTTTGTTTTATCTATACCCATGTTTCCTTTCTGGCAAATAAAATACTATGAGGTACAGAAAAATTAGAGAAATAGGTGCACACAGGTGTCACTTTTACTGACAATAACTTCCGTATAACCAAATCCAGTAGATATTTCGCTGTCTTTAATTTACTCACTTCTAAAGAGCAACCTTTCTGGAAAAAGGTTGTCTTTTGGCATTTGATATACCAGATTCTCTCAGGTTTTTTACCTACCTCCATGACCCTTTCTTTTTACTCTTCCTGGTTCTTTCTTCCTGTACTCAACATGTAAAGGGTGGATTAATTTAGGACTTACTCTGAAGTACTCTTTCATTTTTTTTTTTCCAACTCCAGGATTACATTTTAAGTGATCTAATTTTTATCCATGAATTCAGTTACCACCAAATAAGATGATTCGTAGTACATTACCCAAGAGCTTTCATCTGTACTCTAGAATCTTAAATCTAGCTGCCAGCTTGATATTTCTACTTGGACATGTCAAAGCTATCCCAAGCTCATCATTTCTAACATTGAACTAATTATTCTTTCCACCAAATTAAAACAAAAGCACAATAACTCAAAGAAACAAGCAAACAAAAACCCTAAGCCTTATCAGTGTTTAATGGTGTTCCTTATCTTGAAGAAAGGTGATGTCACTCATTCAGTTGTGCAAGATAAATCAGGTTTATCTTTCATTAATTAATTCAACCTCTTGTGTTCCAGGCATAGTTTTACATGTTTGTTTTTTTTTTAATTTTTTTTTTCAACGTTTATTTATTTTTGGGACAGAGAGAGACCATGAACGGGCGAGGGGCAGAGAGAGAGGGAGACACAGAATCGGAAACAGGCTCCAGGCTCTGAGCCATCAGCCCAGAGCCCGACACGGGGCTCGAACTCACGGACCGCGAGATCGTGACCTGGCTGAGGTCGGACGCTTAACCTACTGCGCCACCCAGGCGCCCCTACATGTTTTGAATTACAACATTAAATAAAACAGATACATTCCTGTCCATGTGAAGAGAAACACTTCTCTCCTCCCTACACCCATGTCTATCAGGTCCTAACCCTTTACTTCCTAATGATTCCTTAAATCTGTGCATTTTGTTTCAATGTAAGTACCAAGTAGTCCAAGCTAGTATAAATTCTCATTTGTACCATTACTAAAATAACTCATGACTAGTCTCCTTCCTCTATTCTTATCCCTTTCCATAAGCATTCCTCTTCTTGTGGCCAGAATAAGCTTTACAACATAGTGATCTCATCATCTCCTTTCTTTGTTTAAAAATTCTTTCACAATGTTCCACTACTCTGGAGCTGGAAACCAAAATACTTAACACCCTTTGTAAGGCTCTGCATGATCTGGCCACTGTTAATATCTACAAAGTTTTTCTTCACTTTTTCTGCTCTTGCCACACTGACATTTTCTCATGTGTCTTTAAGACAACATTCCTTCCCACTAAAGCTTTTGTGTATGCTATTCTTCCTGTTGGGAAGGCTGATCAATTCCACTCCCACCACTCTTCTACAAGTTAACTCATTGTAATACATAACTGAAGTTAATTGCTGCACAATTAGGGAAGGGGTCTCTGAGTCCCTGCACTAGGGATATTTAATTTCATAAGAATATGCACTTCCTTTTATGAAGTACTAAAGCAATAATAATCATAGTATATCATAACAAATCAAATAAGAATGTAGGGAAATCTTTCAATAATAATAAAAAATATTGTATCAATTTGGCCCTCTAATAGATAACAGTTATAAATATAGGATAAAATTAAGAAAAAAACTATAGAAAGCACTCAAGGGTGGGCGCCTGAGCGACTCAGTGGGTTGAGCATCCAACTGTTGGTTTTGGCTCAGGTGGTGAACTCCAGGTTCCTGAGTTCAGCCCTGCATCCCACTCTTCACTGATGGTGCAGAGCCTGCTTGGTATTCTCCCGTCTCTCTCCCTTTCTCTCTCTCTCTCTCTCTCTCTCTCTCTCACTCAAAATAAAATAAATAAACTTAAAAAAAAAAGAAAGGGATGACAAAAAATACACAAACTGGAGGGGAGTCTATCCTTAAATGAAGGGTGAACTTCACCTTCATGCACCATTTTTTGCCTGAAGAAATGCTCCAGTTTGCACACCATAGTGGAGTTGGAATTTAGGCACAAAGCTACTGTTTGAAGAGAAAAGGACAAGAGTTTAATGCTACTGTCATGGCTGAAAAGGGAACTGGTGAATCCTAAGAAAGAGTGATCCAGAGAGGGGAACAACAAAATCTGCATGTTACTCCACCCAAAGTTCTTGACTGACCCCTGAATTACACAAATGCAGGACAGATCTAGATGGTCACAGGAAGGCAATAGCCAGAGGATGAAAGAACTGAGCAGTGATTTCACCTGTTGCCAAAGACAGGAGAAAGGAATTTGAACTTTGACACAAGAATTTGTCATTTTGACTGCTAGAACAAAAATCATCATGTTTTATTGGAAGATAAGAGCATTCAGTGTCTCCACAACATATTAGGAAAATGTCCAGTATAATATAAAAAATAAGTAATGAAGAAACAAACAAAAAATGTGATCAATAGTTAAAAAAAAGCAATACAGACTAAAGATGATCCAATATTAGAATTAACAGACAAGAACTTTCAAACAGATATTATATTATAAATATGTTCAAGTATTTAAAGGAAAATGCAGCTGTAATGAATGAACAAATGGTGAATATTGACAGAGAAATGGAAACTTAAAAAGAAAAACTAAGTGGAAATTCTAGACCTAACATTTACAGTATCTGACATGAAAACTTCATTCTTGAATTTTTGAACTTTTTAGAGCAGATTGGAAGTGGCAAAATAGTACGTAAGTAAACTTGAAGATAAATCAATACAAAGTTCCTAGTCTGAAGAACAAAGAGAAAAAAATAATAGAGAAAAGGAACAGAATTTCAGTTATCTGTAAGACAATATCAAATAGTGTAACATACACATAATTGGAATCTCATAAAATGAAGTAAAGGAGAATTGAATAGAAAAGTATTTTAAAATAATGATGGCTGAAAATTCTTAAAATTTGTTAGTAAACTTTAATGATGATAGAAACAAGGAAAACACACATGGTTTTCTCACAGTCAAATTACTGTAAGTCAAAGATAAAGAGAGAACTTTGAATATAGACAAAGAAAAGCAAACTGTTGCATACAGGAGAACAAATTAAATATATCTGACTTCTTATAAAAACCATAGGAAATTGCAGAGAAAACTTTCTGGAATGATGGAGACATTCTATATCTTGATAAGAGTGGTGATTATACAGGTATATACACATATATATGTGTTGATATATATGTATATATGTGTATATATAAAAAATGTCATCAATATATTCACATAATGTGTGAATTTTAATTTATGTAAATTGTATCAAAATGAATTTATTTTAAATACATACAAGGAGAAAGACATTGCACAGAGAAGAGCATGAGTATAAATGACTCCTGACTTCTCACTAGAAGTCTGTAAAGTGTTACACTTGAACAAAACAAAACTGTCTATGTTGGATTCTACAGTCAGTAAAAATATATTTCAAAAGAAAGACATGTTCAGACAGAAAGAATTTGTTTCCTGCACTATAGAATTTGCTGACCTGCACTACAAAAACTTTTCAAAATGCTAGCTGAAATTATTCAGGCCAAAAAAAAAAAAAAAAAAAAAAAGATACCAGATGGAATTCTGTATCGGCAGGAAGAAATGAAGAACATTAGAATAGAATATCTGGAAAATTATAAAAAAGACTTAAAGTATCTTATTTTTTTATGTATAGTTTTAAATTTGAAGTACTATTAACTGTTTATACCAAACTAATAATATATTATGACATATATAATATGTGGAAGTAAAATATGAAACAACTAGAGTGTAAGAAGTGAGAAGAGGTGAAAATGGCCTCATATCCCTTCAGATCCCATGATGTAATACTCTATAATATTATTTGAAAGTAAGCTGTGAATACTTAAAGATGTTTATTGTAATCTCTAGAACAACAAGTAAAAAACAACATAAAATGGTTTAGTTAAAAAGTTCAGAGGCAAAAAGGGATACCAAAGACAGTGATTTACTCCTCTCTGCCTTAAAAACAAACAAACAAACAAACAAACAAACAAACAAACAAACAAACCAGGAAAGAAAGACTACAGGAACAGTGACTAAATAGAATAAGTGGAAAACTTAAATCATATGAATAGTTACATTAAATAAAAATGAGCTAAACATTTCAATTAAAAGGCAAAGATTGTCAAATTGAACTTAAAACAACAACCATATGCTGTTTACAAGAAACACACTAAACACAGCACAGGCTGGTTGAAAATAATGGGGTAAGAAGAAAATATATCATGCAACAATAAATGTGAGAAAGCTGGTGTGGCTATATTTATACCAGATGAAGTAGACTTAAAAATACAGAGTGTTACTAGATATAAAGAGGGGCATTTTATAAGAAGAAAAATTAGTTAAGAAGATGATAATCCCAAATACATATGCACGTTATATGAAAGAGGCAGAACGATTACTTCCTGTAGATGTCAACATAACTTGAGGCCATGCTGTACTATTCTGTAGCTATATGTTAGTCATGAAGGGTTCTGGTCTTAGATTGAAGCCAAGACTTTGGACAGCACAGTGAAGAGAAAATACACATTATGCATCTACAGTTTTGTTTTCATCATTAAATTATTAGTCACATCTCACTGGGTCCTGTCTTACTGCTAAACCTCCAGTTACAAGCAAATCAATACATTTGTTTATTGTTTTAGTCAATTTTTGGCAAATTTCTAGTATTTGTAGCATTTGTAGTCAAGGATGTCCTTATTTGAAACAGTGAAACATGAGCATACAATTGCTAAAATAAACATTATACTGTAAGTGTATTAGAAAATCAATTCCCATAAACAGACACTGAGGAATCTGAGAGTCTCTGGGTCTCCTGTTGCACCCATTGATAGCAGAAAACATTTAGCTTTTATAAGACCTTATCAGGATCACATAGATCTATTGGGAAGAATATGGATTTTATGATGATCAAAGATGACATTTTAGATTCTTCCTTTTAAATGTTTTAATTGTGACTAAACCAGTCGCAGATGTATCTTGAATCAGAGAGAGATCCTTTGTTAAACCTGTATTTGTTCCTCAAATCAACATTTTGATATCCTTGCTTCTGAATAAGCCTCGCTCACCATGTTCAGTAGGAATTTACTTCTTTTCCCATGCACCTGCTTCCTTTTTCTATCCTTGTATCTGTTATTCTGTATTGTAATTTCTTTTTTTTTTTTTTTTTTTCATTTACCAACTCAACCAATTAATATGCTACTTAAAGGTAAGGTTCGGGGCGCCTAGGTGGCGCAGTCGGTTGAGCGTCCGACTTCAGCCAGGTCACAATCTCGCGGTCCGTGAGTTCGAGCCCCGCGTCAGGCTCTGGGCTGATGGCTCGGAGCCTGGAGCCTGTTTCCGATTCTGTGTCTCCCTCTCTCTCTGCCCCTCCCCCGTTCATGCTCTGTCTCTCTCTGTCCCAAAAAAAATAAATAAACGTTGAAAAAAAAAATTTTTTTTAAAGGTAAGGTTCATGCTTTCTAAATCTTCAAATTCACCATATCTGGTTTAGTGCCTGCTGGAATGAATGTTTGTTGTTGAATTAAATGAGATGAAATCAAATAAAATAAGATTTACATATTTGTACCAATATGGATCTTTTTTAAAATCTACTATTAGGATTTCTTAGACCTACACGTGTATGTGTACAGTAGAAATTTTCATTTTTCATTTTTTCAAGTTTTTATTTAAAATCCAGTCAGTTAACATACAATGTAATATTATTTTCAACTATGGAATTTAGTGATTCATCACTTACATACAACACCTGGTGCTCATCACAAGTGCACTTCTTACTCCCCATCACTTATTTAACGCATCCACTCACATACCTCCCCTCTGGTAACCATCAATTTTTTCTCTATAGTTAAGAGTCTGTTTCTTGGTTTTCCTCTCTCCTCCCCCGCCATGTTCATTGTTTTGTTTCTTAAATTTCTCTTATTAGCGAAATCATATGGTATTTGTCTTTCTCTGATTAATTTCACTTAGCATAATACTCTCTAGCTCCATCTATATTTTTTGCAAATAGCAAGATTTCATTATGTTTTTATGGTTGAGTAATATGCCGTTGTATATTTATAACACATCTTTTTTTATCCATTTGTCAGTCAGTGGACATATGGGCCCTTTCCATAATTTAGCTATTGTTGATAGTGCTGCTATAAACATGGAATGCATGGACCCCTTTGAATTAGTATTTTTGTACCCTTTGGGTAAATTACCTAGTAGCACAATTGCTGGATTGTAGGGTAATTCTATTCTTAGCTTTTTGTGGACCCTCCATCCTGTTTTCTACAGTGGCTGCACCATTTTCATTCCCACCAACAGTATAAGAGGGCTACCCTTTCTGTGCATCCTCCCCAACATCTACCGTTTCTTGTGTTGTTGATTTTAGCCATTCTGACTGGTGTGAAGTGATACTTCACTGTAGTTTTGATTTGTATTTCCCTGATTATGAGTGATATGGAGCATCTTCGCATGTGTCTGTTAGCCATCTGGATGTCTTCTTTGGAAAAATGTTCTGCCCGTTTCTTAACTGGGTTATTTGGTTTTTGGGTGTTGAGTTTGATAAGTTTTTTAACATATTTTGGATACTATCAGATATGTCATTTGCAAATATCTTCTCCCATTGCATATGTTTTCATTAGTTTTGTTGAATGTTTCCTTCCCTATGCAGAAGATTTTTATTTTGATGAGGTTCCAATTATTTATTTTTTATTTCGTTTCCCTTGCCTTAGGAGGCATATCTAGTAAGAAGTTGTTATGGCCAATGTCAAAGAGGTTACTGTTTGTTTTCTTCTCTAGAATTTTAATGGCTTTCTGTCTCACAATTAGGTCTTTAATCCATTTTGAATTTATTTTTATGTATGGTGTAAGGAAGTAGTCCAGTTTCATTTTTTACATGTTGCTGTCCAGTTTTTCCAACACCATTTGTTGAAGATACTATGTTTTTTCCATTGGATATTCTTTCCTGCTTTGTTGAAGATTAATTGCCCATCTACTTGTGAGTTCATTTCTGGGTTTTCTATTGTGTTCTGTTGATCTATGTTTCAATTTTTGTGCCAGTACCCTACTGTTTTGATAACTATAGCTTTGTAATATAACTTTTTTTTTTTTTTTAATTTTTTTTTTTTTTCAACCTTTATTTATTTTGGGGACAGAGAGAGTCAGAGCATGAACGGGGGAGGGGCAGAGAGAGAGGGAGACACAGAATCGGAAACAGGCTCCAGGCTCTGAGCCATCAGCCCAGAGCCCGACGCGGGGCTCGAACTCCCGGACCGCGAGATCGTGACCTGGCTGAAGTCGGACGCTTAACCGACTGCGCCACCCAGGCGCCCCTGTAATATAACTTTTAAGTTGGAAATTGTGATGCCTCCAGTGTTCCTTTTCTTATTCAAGCTTGCTTTTGTTATTCAGGGTCTTTTGTGGTTCCATGCAAATTTTAGGATTATTTAGCTCTGTGAAAAATGCTGGTGGTATTTTGATAGGAATTGCATTAAATATGTAGATTACTTTGGGTAATATATACATTTTAACAATATTTGTTCTTCCAATCCATAAGCATGGAATGTTTTTCCATTTCTTTGTGTCATCTTCTATTTCTTTCATCAGTGTTTTATAGTTTTCAAAGTATAGATCTTTTACCTTTTTGGTTATGGTTTATTCTCAGGTTCTTATTGGGTTTTGGTGCAATTGTAAATGGGATTGATTTTTTTTTATTTCTTTTTCTGTTGCTTCATTATTGGTGTATAGAAATGCAACATATTTCTGTACATTGATTTTGTATCCTACGATTTTACTAAATTTGTGTATTTAGTGCTAGAAATTGTTGGGTGGAGAGTTTTGGCGTGTTTGGGGGATATAGAGTATAATGCCATCGGCAAATAGTGAAGGTTTGACTTCTTCCTTGCCAGTTTGGATGCCTTTTATTTCTTTGTGTTCTCTGATTACTGTGGCTAGGACTTCCAGTAGTGTGGTAATAATGGTGGTGAGAGTGGGCATCCTTGTCTTGTTCCTGACTGTAGAGGAAAAGCTCTCAATTTTCTCCATTGAGGATGATACTAGCTGTGGGTTTTTTATATATGGCTTTGTGATATTGAGGTATTTGGCTTTGATTTGTTAGTATTTTATTGAGATTTTGCATCTATGTTAAACAGGGATATTGGTCTGTAGTTCTATTTTTGGTGGAATCTGTCATATTTTGGTAACAGAGTAATGCTGGACTCATAGAATGAATTTGGAAGTTTTCCTTCCATTTATGATTTTTGGAACAGTTTGAGAAGAATAGGTATTAACTCTTCTTTAAATTTTTCATAGAATTTTCCTGTGAAGACATCTGGTCCTGGTCTTTTGTTTGTTAGGACTGTTTTGATTGCTGATTAGATTTCTTTTCTGGTTATCGGTATGTTCAAATTTTCTATTCCCTCCTGTTTTAGTTTGGGTAGTTTATATGTTTCTAAGAATTTATCCATTTCTTCTTTTTTCCAATTTGTTGGTGTATAGTTTTTCATAATATTATTTTATGACTATTTGTATTTCTGTGGTGTTCATTGCTACTTCTCCTCTCTCATTTGTGGTTTAATCACTTGAGTCCTTTCTCTTTTTTTCTTGATAAGTCTAGCCAGAGGTTTATGAATTTTATTGATTTTTTCCCATAAAACCAGTTCATCACTTCATTGATCTGTTCTATTGTTTTGTTTTTAGTTTTTATATTACATATTTCTGCTCTAATCTTTATTATTTCCCTTCTGCTGGTTTAGGCTTAGTTTGTTGTTCTTTCTCTGGCTCCTTTGGGTGCAAGTTTAAGTTGTTTATCTGAGGTTTTTCTTGATTTTTGATATAGGCCTGTATTGTTCTATACTTCCCTCTTAGGACTGCTTCTGCTGCATCCCTAAGATTTTTGACCGTTGTGTTTTCATTTTCATTTGTTTTCATATGTATTTTTTCTTTGGTTTCCTAGTTGGCCCATTCATTGTTTAGTAGCATTTTATTTAACCTCCAAGTATTTGTGGTCTTTCCAAATTTTTTCTTGTGGTCAACTTCAAGTTTCCTAGCATTTGTGGTCAGAAAATATGTATGGTATGATCTCAGTCTTTTTGTATTTGTTGAGGCCTGAATTGTGACCCAGAGAATGTTCCATGTGCACTTGAAAAGAATGTGTGTTTTGCTGCTCTATGATGGAATGTTCTGAACATATCTGTTAAGTCCATCTGGTCTGGTGTGTCATTCAAAGTCATTGTTTCCTTGTTGATTTTCTCTTTAGATGATCTGTCCATTGATGTAAGTGGGGTGTTAAAGTCCTCTACTCTTATTTTATCATTATCAATTAGTTCCTTTACATTTGTTATTACTTGTTTTATATATTTGGGTGCTTTCATGTTGGGAGTATAGATATTTGCAATTGTTAGATATTTTTGTTGGATAGACCCCCTTTATTCTGATATTGTGTCCTTTTTCATCTGTTGTTACAGTCTTTGATTTAAAATATAGTTTGTCTGATGTAAGTATTGCGACTCCAGCTTTCTTTTGATGTCTATTTGCATGATAAATATTTCTCCATCCCCTCACTTTCAATCTGCAGATGTCTTTAGGTCTAAAATGAGTTTCTTGAGGCAGCATATAAATGGGTCTTTTTTTTTTTTTTTTTTTTTTTTTGTAGTCCATTCTGACATTCTATGTCTTTTGATTGGAACCTTTAGTCCACTTACATTCAGAGTAATTATTGTAGATATGTATTTAGGGCCATTTTGTTACTTGTTTTGTCATTGTTTTCTGGAGATTTTCTCTGTTCCTATCTTATCTTTGTCATTTTTGGTCTTTCTTTTTCACTCAGAGTTCCCCTTTAATACTTACTTCAGGGCTGGTTTAGTGGCCATGAACTTCTTTAGATTTTGTCTGGGAAACTCTTTATCTCTCCTTTTATACTGAATGACAGCCCAGTTTGATAGAGTCTTCTTGGCTGCAGATTTTTCCTATTCAGCACATTGAATATATCATTCCACCCCCTTTTGGCTTGCCAAATTTCTCTTGAAAGATCTGCAGCTAGCCTTATGGGTCTTCCCTTGTAAGTTAGGGATTTCTTTTGTCTTGCAGCTGTAAGGATTTTTTATCTCTATATTTGGCAAATTTGATTGTAATATGTATTGGTATAGGCCTGCATTTGTTGATTTTGATGGGAATTCTCTGTGTCTCCTATATTTGGATGTCTGTTTCCTTCTTCAGATTAGGGAAATTTTCATTTATTATTTCCTCAACTAAATTCTCTATCCCCTTTCTCTCTTCTTCTGGGACTCCTATAATGCAAACGTTATAATGTTTGATGGAGTCAGTGAGTTCCCTATGTCTATTCTCATATTCCATAATTCTTTTTTCTTTTGTTCAGCCTCATTATTTTCCATTATTTTATCTTCTGTATTACTTATTTGTTCCTCTTCTTCTTCCATCCTGTGTTCATTACATCCAGTGTTTCAAATCTCAGCTATTGTATTTTTTCATTTCTAACTGTTTTTGAAATCTTTTATCTCTGCAGTAAGGGCTTCCCTGAAGTCTTTCATTCTTTTCTCAAGCCTAAATTCTCCATCAGCCATATTAGTTGTACCTGTTTTGATTAGATCTCTATAACCGTATCTTTTTGTTTCATTTGGGATGAATTCCTCCATTTTGGCATTTTGTCTAAGTCTCTGTCTTCTCTGTGGTAGAAAAGCCTGTTGTATTTCCTACTTGTGAGAGTAATGGCTTTATGAGGAAGCAGTCATACAGTGAGCAGTGCCTGGTGCTTTTAGGGAGTATATCTGGGATGTGCTGGTGCACTTTCATGCTGTGTTTTGGCTGCTCTGTTCTTCAGGCCAGTTGTCTGCAGAGGCACTTCTTGCCTGCAGTGGGGAGTGTTTGGACCTTGGCCAGAGTGTGGCGAGTTTTACCTAGGCATGCTTTGGTCTACCTGTTAAATGAGACCTGATACTATGTCAACTGAAACCTTGAAAAACTCTGTGGTTGGGAGATGTGGTGTGGGCAGGGCCTTCTTCTGGTCTTCTGGGGAAGGAGCCCTCCATGCTGGGACTGAGGCAGACTTGATCTAGAAGGGCAATACTGGCAGAGTGCAGGGGTGTGGGACCCTGTGTAAGCACGTTAGGCAGCCTGTGTCAGTGCTATGCTGTTTACTGCAGGTGGGTGGCTCTGTACTTATGCTGAGGGGCAGGGGAAGGAAATGGTGCCAGCAAGCTCCTTTGTCTCCAGAGAGGGGTCTCTGTGCTTGCTTCTCCCAGAAAAGTACTCTGAGAAAAGAGCCAACAATCTCCCCACTGTGCATCCCAGACATTTTTCAGACCACTGTTTTCATGCTGTCTGCCTCTGGATTGCCTGCCCACCTTCTCTCAGGAGTAGTGCAGTGCCCTCAGACTCTATCCCAGCCAGGCCCTGTGGACTTTAAAAATCCAGGCTTTAGGGATATGGTATTGGCAGGGGCCTGTGCTGGTCTCCCTGAGGAGGGTCTGATAGCAGGTTTGACCCAGAAGGGCTGTCATACCAGAGCGCAGGGGTATGGGAGCTGCAGCAAGCAAACTAGGCAGCTAGTATCTGGGAGAGTCATTCTCAGCAGGTATCTCTGTACCTGTGCTGAAGGGTGGGGGTCAGGGGGAAGGGTGCTAGCCGGCTCCTTTGTCCCAAGAGAGGTGTCTCTGTGAAAGCCACCTCTCAGTGTCAGCTCTAAGAAGAACAAATAATATCTCCACTGTGTGCCCCAGGCATTCTTCAGATCTCTGACTCCACTATGGTCCTTCCCAGGGTTGTTTGCCTGTCTTCTCTCCAGGAGTAGGGCAGTGCCCTCAGGGTTCATTCACAACCAAACTCCCCTCCCCTTTTAAAACTCTAGTTTCCAAGCCTCACTAGTTGCAAAAATTCATGAAAATCAGCCCCTCATTTTCCCAGTCAATGGCTTTGGGGAAGTGCTCTCCTTGTGTGTTCCCCTGTGTGCTCCTCTGTCTCTCTCTCTCCTCTGTGACCAGGGCTCCCTCCCCTCTACAGCACCCGCGATCTGTTTCTCCCCAAAACCATGTCTTTGCACTACCTACCTTCTTCAACGTGGCCTCTTCTCTCCCTCTAGTTGTGCAGTTTGTTCTGTCAGACTTCAGGTTGATTTCTTGGGTATTCAGACTGATTTGATAGTTATCTAGTTGTGTGGAGGGAGGTGAGGAGCCTAGGGCCCTCCTACTAAAAGCTGCCATCTTAACTCTGGGCAAAATTTTTAAATTAAAAGCAATAGAGACTCTCCTAAGCTACTTTAAGTGAAGTGAGTTGATTTTAATGTGTCAGTAAATGATGAAAGTACTCAGAGGAACCTCAAATATTTGTTGCTGTTTCTTGGAAACCCCAGGTATGAAATTATCTATTGACATCCAGCAGAAGCAGGAGTTCATAACCTTCACTTCAGAGAACTATTAATATGATTTATGACTTCTGATGAAAAATGGAGACCTTTAAAAAAATTAAAGCACTAATATGGAATTTAAAAATACCCACATACTTTGCATTCGGACTTGATAACTGATAACACTGTGGTATTGGCTTCGAGTCTCTTTTTTTTCTTCAGAGAAACAAAATACTACACGTAAATTGGACCCCCTTTTAACCAATCCATTCACATTTCTCTTCCTAGTCTACAGAAGCAACTGCTAATGTGAATTTAGAGTGCACCATCTTCTGATATGGATAAGTATACTCATAATCAATATATATTTCCTTTACTTTGAAGTGTTTTGCCAAGATTATGTTTGATCAGTTGCTAGTATTTTTGAATTTATTTTTACCAACTTCATTTGCATTATCTCTTTATCATGCTTTTTTTTTGTTATCTCCCTTTCTTTCCTTTTATTGGACTGATAGCGTTGTCTTTTCTCTGGCCTATCAATATTTTCCACTCTATCAATCTACTACTTTTAAACTTAGACACTTATACTATTTTAGTGGCTTCTATTATATTTTAATATATCTAAAATGTCATTTAGTGTTTCTGAAACATTAAACTTAAAATTTATTTCTCCTAAACAAGAAAAAGATATATCTACTTTAACAACCATATTGATTACTCCCCTCTGATCTCTCATGTTATTTAGTATTTTAATTCCACCTTCTTTTTTTACATATACAAAAAACATCATTATTTAAAAATTAATATTTAATCCTTATGTTTATTTATTAATATATTTATTTACTTATTGCTCATATTTTCTTCTTGCATGCTACTTCCTCTGGGTTTGCTTTCTTTCCTGCTTAAGTATATTTTCTATTTATAAATTCCATGGAGAGTGCTTTCACTTAGCATTTATTTCTTTTTGAAAATGTGTTTATTTCATCCACAGGTTTGAATTATGGTTTAGTTAATATATAATTTTAGGGTGACAGTTTTATTTTTTTCCCTCAGAGTTTTGATAATATTATTCCAAAAGTCAGCCAGCCTCAATTTTTGCTGATAAGAAATTCACTGACAGTTAAAACTACTTATTTTTATATTACAATTTTGTTCTTTTTTTTCTTTTTATTGGTTTTTTAAATCACTTTGAGCACTTGCAACAGATAAACACACTAATTTTAAAGTGTCTTTCTTTTATTTCTTTTCCTGTGATCCCATACATATCCATTTTTTTCATTTGTAAGTCTGTGATCCACCTTTCTATGTTTAAATCTGTAAGTAAGAACATCTTCAGTGGTCATCTTCCTGGGGAGTCTTACCTGAACTTTGAGTGTTGGAGGTTCCTCTATGGGGCAGTTTTTTCATTGCCTCTGCCTAGGCCCTATGGGTAGACTGGTTCCAATTTTTATATCGGGTTTTCTACCTCAGGTTCTTCCAAATAGTTCAGGTGCTGTAAATTTGAGCTGTGCACAAGTATAGAACTATAAGATCTCAAGCTTTTACTGGTGACTTGGTTCATACCTAAGACCTCAGAAGCCGTTGCGTGGGGGAGATTTCAGAGATTTTAAGACTCTAGGCAAATACAGAGTAGCACTTACTTGGCTTCTGGCTTCTACTAAGAGCCTAGCTCCAGCTCTCACTGCATTTATCAATTTTTTCATGCAGCTTAAAAATTCAAGTCACTAACACATATATTCTCACTTTCTCAAAAACAACATGGCTTCAACTTTTGATTATTGCCACGGCTCTGGGATTATTTTTCATTTATGGCATCTAGCTGTTTCCCTTTTTTATTTTATATCTTGTCTAATTGTTTTTAATTTACTTAAAATACAGTAGCCAGCATTGCTATATGTTCAGAGTAAGAACAAGAGCTCATGCTCTATTTAGCCTGCCCTTTAACTTGGAGTCTGACCCTTCTATTCCTTCAGTCTGTCTTTTTTTTCAGTGTCTTTCTATTCAATAGCCATTGTCTCTGTGAGCAGATATTTTATGCTAGACCATATGTTTGCAGCCTGTTTATGGATTTGCTGCTCTTGAGCCAGTCTGAGTGAACTCACTCAAAGAACAACCTAAGTCAGTTTCTCTTAGTAGGGGTGGTAGGTTGGGACTTGAAAAGATGTTAGTTAGGCCTAGGCAGGCACTATTATTAACATATTTCATACACTTTCTAATGTAAGGCTCAGATTTACAAAATGAATAAGAGATTAGAGATCACTTAAGAAATAAGAATATTACATAATAGATATGCAAAACTATTTGTTGAAAGAGTTCATTCATCATTCATCAGTGAATGAATGGCCTGGGCTTTCATTTAAACTCT
Source organism: Puma concolor (assembly GCF_028749965.1). Taxonomy (NCBI): domain Eukaryota; kingdom Metazoa; phylum Chordata; class Mammalia; order Carnivora; family Felidae; genus Puma; species Puma concolor. The sequence continues at coordinate 82,099,202 of NC_141675.1, read as the reverse complement.
GCATCTATTTAACTTAAGCAAAACCTTTCTCTGTCTCTCATTTTCCTCAGCTTTAAATAGTGAGGAAGGGGCACCTGGGTGGCACAGTCGGTTGAGTATCTGACTCTTGATTTTGACTCAGGTCATGTATGATCTCATTGTTCGTGAGATCGAGCCCCACATCGACTCCATGCTGCCAGCACAGAGCCTGCTTGGAATTTTCTCTCTCTCTCTCTCTCTCTCTCTCTCTCTCCTTCTCTCTCTCAGCCCCTCCTCAGTTCACACATGCATGCTCTCTCTCTCTCTCTCTCTCTCTCTTTCTCTCAAAATAAATAAACATTTAAATAAAATAAAAATAAAATGGTGAATATAAAATTGGCTCTGCCTACTTCACAGGCTGTTACAAGAACAGAATCACAAGGAGGTAGAGTATGTACAAATATTTTGAAACTGTAAAACATTATATAAATATGACTTATTGCTGTTGTTGTAACATAAAGCTATATTTTGATTCACAATACCACTTATGCAGTCTTATTATAATCTCTGATATGTAATGACAAAATAATAAAGCTTATTAATCATCAAGCCATTCTTGGTCATATTTCATTATTATAATATGTCAGTGGTGCCAAAAATATAAACAACCATTTAAGAATCATGTTGCTTTGAAAGGTTATTAAGCAGCCTGATTGCTAAGAAAACTTAGTCTTTGGAGCTAGGTTTATCTCTTTACAAATGCTAGTTCTCCCACTTTACAGCTACTTGATCTTGTGAAGTTAGAAGTTAATTTTTCTGAATCTTCGTTATCTAATTTTTGAAATGGAGATAATTATACTGGCCTCTTGTCCTTAGAATGATTAAATGGCATGACGTGAGTCTGGGTAGGTAAATCCTACCACCCATCATCTTGTCTCTCTCCAGGTAGTCTCCTACTACCTTCCAACACAATCCTTTATAGCAAATTTCAAGGTCAGCAAGATTGAAAAGGACTATATAGTTGGACGAAATATTTTTTTAAGGAAAACACTGTCTATAAATTCAGCTATTGATAAGTTACACAGCTGTGGCTTTTTTTTCGGGGGGGGGCAGATTTGTTATTGTAATCCATCATAAATATGCTTTAGGAAATGGTCACTTTCTATGGTTAATTAAACTTGATAGCCAATCACTAGGACCTATTTTATGCAATTTATGTAATTCCCTGAATAGTTTTCAATGTATATATCTAGGCTATGTTTGCTTGTTTGTTTGTTTGTTTTAATTTTATTCTCAAGCTAGTTAACATACAGTGTAGTTTTGGTTTCAGGAGTAGAACCCAGTGATTCATCACTTATATATAACAGCCGGTGCTCATGCCAACAAGTATCCTCCTTAATGCCCAGCACCCATTTACCCCACCCCTCCACCCCTCACTGCCATCAACCCTCAGTTTGCTCTCTGTATTTAAAAGTCTTTTATGGTTTGCCTCTTTCTCTGTTTTTATCTTATTTTTCCTTCCCTTCCCCTTGTGATCATCTGTTAAGTTTCTCAAATTTCACATATGAGTGAAATCATGTGATATCTGTCTTTCTCTGACTTATTTCAATTAGCAGAATATCCTCCAGTTCCATCCATGTTGTTGCAAATGGCAAGATTTCATTCTTTTTCATAGCCAAATAGTATTCCTTTGTGTATGCATATGTATATCTGTCTGTCTATCTATCAATCAATCAATGTATCCATTCATTGGTTGATGGACATTTTGGCTCTTTCCATAATTTGGCTATTGTTGATAGCACTGCTGTAAACGTTGGGGTGCATGTGCCCCTTTGAATCAGCTCTCCTGTTTCCTTTGGATAAATTACTAATAATGCAATCGCTGGGTTGTAGGGTAATTCTATTCTTAATTTTTTGAAGAACCTCCATACTGCTTTCCAGAGTATCTGCACCAGTTTACATTCCCACCAACAGTGCAAGAGGGCTCCCTTTCTCCACATCCTTGCCAACATCTGTTGTTTCCTGCGTTGTTCATTTTAGCCATTCGGACTGGTGTGAGGTGGTATCTCACTATGGTTTTGATTTGTATTTCCCTGATTATGAACAATGTTGAGCATCTTTTCATGTGTCTGTTTGCCATCTGGATGTCTTCTTTGGTAGGCTAGGATTTTTTAGATGAAAGTATATGTAAGAAAACAATGTAGTGTGTTAAGGATGTGATTATGATTCTGTCACACTCCAGAGGAAAATGTTGCATTATTTTTATGTTTTCTCTTTTAACTCTTCAAAAGATAATGTGTTTCACAAGAATTACTAACATGGTATGTCTTCGATCTACTTTTCAAAACTGGGAAGTAATTATGCAGTATATTTGGAGATGTTCTCTCTGCCTTTTTGCGTGTAATCTTTCTCTGTTCTGCTCTGGTTTGTTGCTGAATTAACAATAATTGATTAATTAAGTGATTTATATAGCTCTGAATAAAAACATTTGATATTCCTGAATAAAATATATTGAAACTCTTCCTAAGGGTAAGCAGTTTAATGAAATGTAATAGGAAGCAGACTTCTTTTGAGACAGTTTGATTTTATACTTTTCTTGGTTTCTCTCGAGGGCAGGTTTTATCTACAAACTATGTGACTTGTATTGAATATTGGCATTGTCATAATTGAGTGAACCTTTAATTGTAGACTTTGGGTGGCTTTCAAGAGGAAGAAGAATTTCCTTTTAATTATCTTTGGCTAATTATCTCTGCATTAATGGCCTGACTGCTGTTATTCATCATACTTGAAATATAAATAGAGGATTAGAGCTGAGGGGACAGTCCTAGACAAGGGCTTTTCTCTCCATGTCAAAGCCACTGTTCATGTTAGGGGTCCGTGAAAGTCCAGTAATTCTCAGGAGCTTGGGCTTTGATTAGTGGACACAAGACTTCTGACGCTCCATCATATTAAATAATTGTATTAGTCATGGTTCTTTTATTTATAAATGAAAGATAATCTAACCATTTTCCAGAAAAAAAACAAAAACAAAAACAATTGGTTCATGTGATTATAAAGTCCAGAGAGAAAATGTTTTAGATATTGCTAGATCCAGGGACTCAGAATAGGTCTTCAGGAAGTTTTTCTCTCTTCATTGGTTCCCTCTTTTTTCGTCTGTTGGTTTCATCCAGCAGATGACAACTTAGCAGCTTTTATTCCTCCAGTAACCTCATCAAAATATCATTTTCCTTTTTGAAAATTCCAGGAGTAGTCCCAGTTCAATTTCTTTGGACTTATTTGGACTATATACCTTTTATAAACTAATTATCAGAGCTAGAAAAGACTACTTATGGGGTGGGCTTAGATTACATGCCTTTTTCTGGATTCAATCCTACCCAGAAAACAAGGATTGAGAGAAGGGAAGAACTTAATTTCCTTAAAAAAAAAGTAAATCAAAATGTCATTGCTATGAAAAGGGAGAATAGATACTGGGTTGAAAGAAAGAAAGAAAGAAAGAAAGAAAGAAAGAAAGAAAGAAAGAAAGAAAGAAAGAAAGAAAAGGAAGAAAAGGAAGGAAGGAAGGAAGGAAGGAAGGAAGGAAGGAAGAAAAAAAATCTTGGTCATGCATTTGTTAGTAATATTTGTGTTGTATCTAAACAATGAACAAAAGTTAATAAAGTGAACACATGGCTTGTAGAATATAGAGTAGTGGGCATTTGGGGCAAAGAGAACAGCAAAGACATAGGGATGGTTAAAGAGTATAATAGTTTAGAGAAATGGGATTAGATTGTTATTGTGGGTAAATCTCATAATAATCTCATGCAGTATCGTTTCTCAAGTAGACCCTTATTCCTCCTCAGAAATAATACTACATTGCCCGGGAACATTCACTTTCTTACTTTCCTAGGTGGCTATTTCATACCTGATCCTTTGGTCTCAAATATCCAACACCCAACACCTCCTCTCCCATTCTTGGTTTAGGCTATCTTATTTCCCATTTAGAAAGCAATAGAAGAGAACCAGAAAAGACAGTCTTCAAATTCCCAGAACTCCCTTGACTCCCCTACTAGCATCACTCCTGTTGCTCTGAACTCTGTGCGGCTTAAAGGAACCCTTCCAGTTATACACTAGATTCAATTCACACAGGGTCATTCTTCCAGTAATTTTCTCCTCCCTATCCTGCATTTTAAATTTTCCCTCTCTACCTATATGTCCATGTGCATGCAGCTAAATATGGGTGATGATAATACACTGGTGTGTTGAGTGGTCTCATATCAAACTCAAGACAACAATTCTGAAGTGAAACCTTGTTATTTTTCTTATGAGCATGGGAGAAACAAAAACAAAATACTTCTTGTTGCCACATACACCTCAAGAATCCATCTCATTCTCTGTTCCCTCTTACAGCCAAATTCTTTTAAAATTATTTTGCTTTCTGTGCCAGTTTTCTTTCCCCTCTGTCTTGAACCTGTTTCAAGAAGAATCTGCTTCTGCCACTCCACAAACCTCCTCTCATCAAGCCCACTATGACCTCTGTTGTTGCCAAGTGCAATAGTCAGTCCTCAGTGCTCATTTTACTTGACCCAGCCCCAGAACTTGCCATATTGACTATTTCCTTCACTTTAAAACATTTTCTTCACTTGACTTCCAAGTCCTACATTCTTGCTGGCTTTGTTATTTTCATGCTCCTCGTTGCTTCCTTCTCATCATCTTGACCTTTCATTACTGAGGTGCCTCAGGGATATTCCCTGGACCTTGGATTTCCTCACTTTTTTCCTAATGGCTTCTGATGGTTTCAAAATGAATATATCCTGAGCAGTCCTTTCTCCTGAATGGTGGCTTCCTAAACATGGTCACTTTGAAGTCTAAAGCATCTTGAACTAAAAAAAAAAAAATCTCTAATATACCCCCTTAGTCAACACTGCTGCTCCTTCTTTCCAGTTGCTTAGGCCCAAACTGTGAACTTATCTTGTACTTTCAAATCCTATACCTAATATGTCAGAAGTTCCTGTAAGCTTAACTTTTTACAAAACATGGTTTGCAACCACTTCTTACCACTCCCTTGTGCCATTCCAATGCAGATCCCCATTTTTTCTCACTTCACTTACTGCAGTAGCCTCTCACCTGCGATGATGTTCCCCTATAGCTTATTCTTTATAAAAGAAGCAGTGTCTTGGTAAGATTTAAGGTATATCATATCCCCCTCTGCTCAGAACTCTCCAACAGATCCCAGATCTGAATATATTCTGTGTGCTTCCTAGATCCTTTCTGTCTTTCCCTACCTTGTTGTTAGCTCAAACAGACTAAATCTTTTAGATTGTGTATAGGATTCCTTGATCTTTGGGTTCTGGTTGGACTGAGCAATGAAAGGCATGAGCTAAAGATTGGTAGACAGGATGAGAGTGAGGTCTAGGTTTTCCTCTGCTTCCATGTGGTCAAAAAATGTTGACTATTTCACTCTACTAAAAGTCACAGGTGCTGTCTAATAGCTCACTCGATACAGACATCCTCGATTTCTCATAGCCAGTCCTTCTTGCCACTTTAGGACAGTGGTAGTAATGCTGCTCACTGCTACGGGTCCTGGGTACCATACAATTCCATACCGGGTTTCCTAAATCTTGTCCATACATTCGGAAGTAGAAAATTTATTAAACTATCATTTAATTTCCCAGTTTATGTATGCCATCCATTCCTGCTGGTACTGTGAATGATACATTTGCCATCATACACAGAGTAAACTGAAAGTTCCTTACAATGGTCTACAAGGATGTACGTTATTGTAACCTTGGACTTCATTTTCTATTCTCTCACATGCTTCTTATACTCTAACCACAGGACTCCTCTTTTTTCTTTCCTTTTCTTTCCATATATATATATATATATATATATATATATATGCACCTTTTACAGTTGCTATTAAGTCTGTTCACTCTTCCACCTTACTTCGGCCTTCGTACAAAAGCCATCAAGCCATCTTCTCCCTAGGGTTTTCTATGAATACTGTTTAAAATTGAAAATCTCCTCTCAACACTTCCTATCCCATGTTTCTGCTTAATCTGAATTAATCTGAATCTGTGGAATTTATCACAATATAATGTGCTCTGGATTTTTCTTATTTATTTATTTATTGTCTGTCTCCTGCCACTGGAGTGTAAGCTTAAGAAGAGGAAGCAATTTGATCTTTCTTATTCATTGAAATGCTTTGAGTATTTACAGTGGCCGTGGGCACAGAGTAGATGCTTAATTAACGTTGTTGAATGAGTGAATAAACAACAACAACACAAGCCCACAAGAAACGTTATGGGCGATTTGATAAGAGCGAAAATATTTTCTGCTGATGGTATCAGAAAAATGGAATTTGGATTGCACCTTGAGAGTGGACATGTGAGATGACTGAAGAGTTTTCCCAGACAGTAACAACCTGGATAAGGTTACACTGATGGAAAAGTATTCAAAAAGCAGTAAGTCTTTTAGTTGTGTTGTGTGTTATATGCGTATGGAATCAGAAAAGGTAAGTTGCTGAAGATAGGCTGAGGCCAGAGAATGGATTGCCCCCAGTGCAGGGTAAAACAAACCGGGACAAATTTTATCTTGTAGCAAATTAGATGTGACAAGGTGATTGAGACGTCAAATGTCACAGTCAGAGTTGTATCCTAGAAAGAAGGATTTGGTGATAGTGTACACAGGTTAGGAGAGGGGAGACTAATGACCTTCAAATAAACTAAAAAGCCAGTAGGAGCGGTGATGAGCCCTAAACCACAGCAGTGGCAAGGAGTATGGGGAGGAGAGCTGTAACATAGATTGTGAGAGTATCTTGACCCAGAGAGGAGAAGAATATATTTTTTAAGGTGCTCGGAAGAACTGATCCCTCAATTACCAGCTGACCTTGAATCAGCACAGCTCTTTATTTCATTTTTCCGATATTTCATTAAACAATAGGTTTAATGTTTTTTTTCTGCTTGAATTCATTAGCCAGAAATACTCTGTGATACACTGTAAGTAGAGAGTGTTTATCACAGCTTAGTGCTCTGTCATTTTGAACCTATTTAATAGCAACATCACAAACAGAACATCTGCCAATGAGCATGGTAGTGATCCCAGCCTCAGCTGTTATTGCAGATAGAGTGTAGCAGGGGTGGGAGTGCTTAGTGCAAGAGTGGCAGCCAGGCCAGGCGTGGCACAGCTGGGGCTCTTACCACCCCTACCAGGGCATGGGTCATCTGTCTGTCAGCAATACCAAGGGCCAAATTTTAGTGGTGCTGGATGTGGTGTTGGGAGCCCCAGGATTCCAGTATTGGGATGCACTTTATACAGTGATGAATAAAAGCCTAAAATGGTGCCTTTTCTATAATACTGCATCTATAATGGAGGAGAAATAGAAGAAAGACAGAGGCAAAGCTCTATCGCTTTGTTTCCAATGATAGTGTGCATGATAATTAATTTAAAGAAACATTAATGGAAAACTGTTATGTTCTTGTCATCATCCTAAGTGCTCAAATTAGAGATTCAACATATAGCATTAACCCATGGGAGCTTACAGTACAGCAGGTGAAAGAGAGATACAGAAATTTATAATTCAATAACAGAAGTGTGATGCATAATAAAAGTATAAAAGAAGGAGCATTCAATTCTGCCTGAGAAAGTTTGATAGTGCTTACATGGAAGGGAAGAAGAGTGGGCATTCCACGCAGAAGTAATATTAACCAAGGCACACGGAGCATAAAACTACATGGCATGTTCAGGTAATAGTGTTTAGTGTATATGTAGTTTAAATTCATAGATTTCTTGGGGAGAAGAAAAGAGAAAAGCAATTGTCTCAGTATGAGTGAGGAGGAGAAATCTCTGAGATTTGTTGTCACTTTGTACAACTTAACTAGCATTTGGGCACTTGTGGAGAATCCAATTTCTTAGACATCTGACTTTGGATTACTTGGAGAGAACCATGGTTGTGCCATGAAACGCATAGGAAAGTCTTGCTTTGTTATTACTATACTGACTTTTAGAATACTGGGGATAGAAAGACACAGAGTGATCCTTGAATTGTATTGATAGGGAGAATATTGCACAGTTAATGCTTTGCTCCAGGTCTCATAGCAGAGGGGGAAAATAGAATTATAGTTTTGGATTAGAACTCAGATCTCCTAATTCCTGAGATGTTGCTGTTTCTATACTGTGTAGTTTTAAAATTAGGCTCCCTTTATTAATTTTTTTGGCATCATAAAATACATGGACATATATCTCAATAGGAAGGTTGCTTGAGGTTTGCATGAGTTAAAAATAAGGGCATGAAGCTATTAGGAAGACAAAAGATAGTATTTCTTCAATCTAATTTACAAAATAGTGACCTTGTGACTTAAGATTAAAGCTTTTTTTAAGAAATTGGAGGCACCAGAGTTGAACTATGAGCAGGCTCCTGGTAAACTCATTGTATTATCTCACAGACCCTATTCCTAGACAGTAATGGACAGCAGATAAGGGAGAAGAGAAGTTGTCTGTTTAGCTTTGCAAGTGAGAAATGCAATACAGGAACTAGGTCTAAAGAGACAAAAGCATTCTTTATGACTCTTTGGAAAGAGCCCTTTCACCTTTCAAATATTCTTTCAAATATCACTAGACCTTGGATGCTGATGTGTGCGATATGGGTGGAGGAGAGGGGATTATTTAAGCATTACTCAGTGAATCAAATAAGCATAGAACTACAATATCCTACCGACTTGCTAGTCCAATCACATCCATTTTAGAGACTCAGAGGTCTGAGATACAGAGGATAAATGCTTTGATTATTTATATATAATTATTTCAGTTCAGAGCGAAGATGAGAACCTGGATTACTCCAGAGAAAGCCATTACCTCCTCATCTTCCCTCTTGCAGTGGCTACTTTTTGGAATAAATAGTCACTTTCAATCTCTTTACAAGTGAGGCCAGAATAAAACTTGTTTCAGTACTCAACCCCCAGACCCAGAATATGGCTAACCAGCCCCAGAATAGAATGAAGGGAAGGGGAAGGAGGGAGGAGGACTTAGAGAGAGAGAGAGAGAGAGAGAGAGAGAGAGAGAGAGAGAGAGAGGTGAGGGAGAAAGAAAGGGAAAAGTAAGAGAGGAGGCAGACAGGGGGAAAACAGAGACAGAGATAACCAGAACTAAGATGATATAATTCTTCCCCATTCCACATCTTCCACCAGGAAGAAGAAACGGTCTAGCCAGGACAAGACAGTTAGCTCTCGTTTGCCTTGTGGCACCTCTACAGTTAGGTAGCTTACCATGTTAGGGATGAAATTAAGAAACCTGAGGACCAGTCACTTCCCTTTTCTGGACTTCAATTTATTCAACTAAAAAATAAGTGGTGGTCTATGTTATAGTGCTGGCCCTAAAATATGCCCACAGATTTTTTGATACTCCTTCTTTCAAGAGGTAGAACTGAATTCCATTCCTCTTGAATTTGCAAGGAACTCATTTCTAACCAATAGACTATTACAGAAAGGATGCTGTGTCGCTTTGGAGACTAGGTCATAGAAGGCACTGTGGTTTCCTCCTTGCTCTCTCTCTTTGGGATCTCTTGCTCTGGGGTAAGCCAATGATGCGTCATTAGGATACTCAACCAACCTTATGGAGAGGTTCATATTAAACCTCAGGCTTCCTACCAACACTCATGTGTTTGCATTTGGAGATGGATCTTCTAGCCCTGGTCAAGTTTTCAGATGGACATAGCCCTGATCAACAGTTTGACAGCAACCTCGTGAGGAGCTCTGAGTAAGAAACACCCGGCTAAATCACTCCCAAATTCCTGACCGAAACCCACAGAAAATGTGAGATAATCAATATTTGTTGTTTTATTTTTATTTTTTTTAATCTTTATTTTCGAGAGAGAGACAGAGACAGAGACAGAGTGCAAGCAGGGGAGGAACAGAGAGAAAGAGAGACACTCGCAGAATCCGAAGCAGGTCTGAGCTATCAGCACAGAGCCCAATGCGGGGCTCCAACTCCTGAACCATGAGTTCATGACCTGAGCTGAAGTTGGATGCTCAACCGACCGAGCTACCCAGGCACCCCAATATTTGTTGTTTTAAGCTGCTAAAAAGTAATTGATTATATGGCAGCACACAAAGAAATGCAACTTTTTTTAACTTTTTACTTTTTCAGAGTCTGATTTTTTTTTTTGTAGCCTTCAACACTTAGAGCCATACAAAATTGTATTGTTTATTCTTTCATTTTTAGATATGAAAGATTACAGTTCAACTATCTGGTCTGGAAAGTACCACAGTATTCAGCAGGTTAAGAACTTTCTCTTGAGCCTCTTCCTTTTCCCCAACTTTCTTTTATAGAATAGTAATAATAATAATAATAATAATAATAATACCACTCCAAGCATGTAATTTATAGATGTTAGAGGTTCACATTTACTATATAATTTTACCCTTACATCAATCTACTGAGGTGGATATACTATACTCCTATAATATATGAGGAAATTGAAAACTTGAGAGCAAAAGTGTCTGAAAGGCACACAGTAAATAGGAGAACTGGCACTCCAGTTCAGGTCTCCTGATTCCGCTATATCCAAGGCTCTTATTTATAAAAATAACCATTCAACTTTCCTCCCTAAACCCTGACACTAAGTCCACATTTTAGCTGTCCATCTGGTATTTGGGAATTGTTACTGATCTCCCTTCCCTTTTACATTGCAGTCCTGAGGTTTGTAAATTAGTGAATAGGTTCACTTATTCTCCCTTTTATCCTTTGGTTCTTCTTAGCAGTCATTTAATTGTCTTTGCCAACAGCCAAGTTGTTATACCTTGAACACATTGTCCTACTGTAGATGACCGATGATATGGATGTAATGAATACTAGGGTTCCTGCCTTTGGTTAATTGCAGTTGTTTAATGGGGCACCTGGGTGGCTCAGTCAGTTAAGTGTCTGACTTCACTCAGTTAAGTGTCATGATCTTGAAGTCTGCGTTCGAGCCCCGCGATGGGCTCTGTGCTGACAGCTCAGAGCATGGGGCCTGCTTCGGATTCTGTGTCTCCCTCTTTCTGCCCCTCCCACACTCACGCTGTCTCTCTCTGCCTCTCAAAAATGAATAAACGTTAAACAATTAAAAAATAAATTGCAGTTGATTAAACTACATTGATTATTTTCCATAATTTTAACTACATTTTGTTTTTCTCATATTTTATGTAATTTCATAACAAGATATGAAAATAAAGGTCTCAAACCTCAGTATTTGGCAAGGAAACTTAAGTTTTACTGTAAGAAAAATATACATTGTCTAAAAGATCGGGATTTGCTTTTACTTTTCTTTTTGTCCAAATTTATGTTATTACTAATTTTTCACTGAAACATTTGCAGACATTAAAAAGGTACTTAATGTATACTTTATAAGAATATACATCTAACTCATTTTGGGAGATTTAATAGTCTGAGGTAGGCCCCAAATATGTGCAATTAAAAAAAATGCTTATTTATTTATTTTGAAAGAGAGAAAGAACATGCATGCATAGGCAGGGGGAGGGAGGCAGAGAGAGAGGAAGAGAGAGAATCCTAAACTGACTCCCCACTCAGCGTGGAACCAGATGCTGGGCTGCATCTAATGACCAGGAGATCACAGCCTGAGTAGATATCAAGAATCAGATGCCCAACTGACTGAGCCACCCAGGCGCCCCTCTGCAATTCTTTAAAAGAACTACTTGCCTGAGGTGTTTTGAAACATTGAATTATAAATTAACTGCAAGCATGTACCATAGTTTTTGACAAAAGTAACAAGTTGTTATGTATGGCTTTGTGTCTTAAATGAGAAATAAATATCAGCTTTGATCTTACTTTTTTTTCAATAAAGCATAGAATATTAAAATTCCTGTCACCTAGAGTAGGATAAAAATAGCTCATGAGGCACCTGGGTGGCTCAGTCAGTTAAACATCTGACTCTTGATTTTGGCTTAGGTCATGATCTCGCAGTTTGTGAGTTCCGGTCCACTTTTCTACAGACAGTGTGGAGTCTGCTTGGAATGCTCTCTCTTTCCCTCCCTCTGTCCCTCTCCTGCTTTTGCACACTCTCTCTCTCAATAAATAAACAAACAAAGACACACACAAAAAAACTTAAAAAAATAGCTCATGTTCTGAGTTCAGAGTTGGAATCTTCCTGCTTTCTTTCTATGAGGCCATTTCAAAGAGCCATTTTTTTCTACTTAAATATTTAAGTGTTTTGTATTATCCAGGAGAAAACCTTTGTCAATTATTCTCTAAAGAATTTTGAGTATGTCCATAATCTCCTCACTATACTAAGCAATCAAACTTTTTCTTTGTTCAGCATTGTAACTTGTTAGTATGGATTTAGGCTCCTTAAGCACAAAGAGAGATTTCTTCATGACCAAATGATACTGCACAACATTAGAGAAGTCGTAAAAATTCAAATCTTTAATACAAAGAATCCAAATCATAGAGCAGATGCATAGATGGCGGCCGACTTCATAATACCCACAACAATGTTTATTTCTTCTTTCATCTGAGCTCTAGCATGTTCAGTTTGAATTCCCTATTTAGCTCTTCAGATAAATAGATCAAGGGAGACTTTCTAATGACCGTGTTACATGCTCTGCTGTGTTCTAAATGTCTTCAATCCTTCTGAGACTCCCTGGATATTCAAAAATGAAATGGCTCGTTGGCAGATGGTTTGAGCATCACATTCTTAGAAAACTACCTAAAGCCACTGAATGGAAATTAACCAAATACAGAAACTTGCCAATTTTTAAGAATCCTTTTCCTTAATCAGAAGCTGTAATCATTATTATGCATTCCTTCTGTAACTTTCCTTAGGGAAAATTATGGACAAGGCGTATTCATTTTCGTATACTCTTTTTTCACAACTACCTGACCTGACACCTTGGCAAGCTGAGGTGGGGTGTTGGCAGGAAAGTCCTTCCATTCCTTCATTATCAAGGTATTTAACATAACTCCGTATGTAGTTCTCTTGCCTCTTCAGGCAATCTCAATATCTCATTCTTAGGCTAAGACAGTGCTTTGTGTTCACCAAGTTCCACTTCATTTTTCTCTTCCCAGGAACCCAGGAAGAATGCATTTTCCAGCCTTCTCTATGACTGGATCAGCACTCACAGCTAGTTTTGGCCAGTGGATTGTAAGTGAGAGTAATAAGTGTCATATTTAGAAGTTCAGAACAGCAGGAAGCCACACATTTCAGATGGCAGAACTACAGAAATGTAAGCCCGTATCTGGACATATAGCATAAAGACGAAATGACTCTTGTGATATAAAGCTACTGAAATGTTGGAGTTCTTTGTTAGCACAATGTAGCTTATCTGAATCTGATTAATACATGTGATGATTACAGCAATCCTACCAGATTCCAGATGTCAGTGTTTGATGTTTCATATATTAGAAATACACTGCACTAACTGCTCCTCTATTTAATTGTCTTCTTGTGCCAAGGCAACTCCAAGGGCTAAACATGCCCTATATTTTCATCTATTGCCTGCAAACACCTTGTTTAAAGGATGATTTGTAGTCTTCCTTGGCTGGAGAAAATCAGAGCCTACAAGGGTAAAAGAGGAGTTAAAGAGAGATACAAATTAATGGTTCTTAGACTTTTTGTGCATTAGAATCACCTGGAAAGTTTATTTCAAGTGCAAATCTGCCCCACTCTCGAGATCCTAATTTAGTTAATCTTGGATGGGTCAAGAAATATGCATTTTCATGCATGAACCCCAAATGGTTCCAATATGGATGCATCAAGGAACACACTTTAAGAAGTACTGGACCAGACTCTCATAAAGCTTTTCTCCTCTTATAACCTGAGTAATAAAATAAAAACTATGGAAAGGGTTTGAAAGAACTCTCATAGGTAGTAGTTGATAGTTGACCCATGGAATACCTGAATTATCAAGGGCACAATATTAAAACATAGACCTCTAGACAATGCCCAGGACCCAATAAATCAACTCTTCTAAGGGAGGGGCCCATCCTGGGATCTTCATCTTAAGATGCCCCCCAAATGATCTTTATACACACAGAAGTTTGAAATCATTGCCATAGGGACTGATTATCATTCTGCATTCTTATATCTTTATACCCAGGTAAATTTATTATTGATATCTTTTTCATGCACTTTAGTTTACCAGTCACTTCAAATTTTCAAACTAGAAGTGTACGCATTATCACTAGGATTCTTATTAGTTATAAGAAATGATAATTGGAACTCACAGTGTAAATCACAGCTGCTAAAAGATTAAATTTGTTTTTCAAGGTATAAGGGGGATACATTTTATTTTCCATTAAGACAAATACAAATAATTTATTTTGAAAGAAAAATTATAACCTGATCATAGAGTCTAGAAGACACAAAAAAATAATTCTATTTTTTAAATTCTTAAACAAATGTTAAAATAGAAAAAAATGAAATTCTATAAAATCATAATATGACAAGGCCAGATGACACATCAGACACTTGATATGACATTTAATTAGCTTTTTGTGGCTTTACATTAACTGACTTGTTGATTTGAATGTATAATGGTCCATATTAAATAGTTACAATTAGAAATACTTCCACATGAATCTTATAGGAAAAGTTCCAGAATTGGCACTAGATCAGGTGTCAGAAGTCTAGATTAGAGGCCTAACCATACTGCTAATTGGCTGAGTGTCATTAGGAAAGTCACTTATCCTAAATAATGTGTGCCTGCTCTGTACTGCTTTTGTGCATTTTGGGAGAGTAAAAAAAAAAAAAAAAAAAAGAAAGAAAAGAAAGAAGAAAGATAAGGAAAGAAAAGTGATGCATGTGAAATCAATTTGTAAACCATAACCCATTATGCAAATGTAAGTTTCTGCAACCATGAGCATGATTCCATTATGGGTATAGTACTGGCCAACACTTATCAAGCACTTATAATATGCCAGGCACTGTGCTATGCACTTACATGCATTATATCATTTAATGCCCACAAAACCCAGTGAGGTTAATAATATGATCTCCATTTTACTAAGTAGGAGATTGAGGCCCATAGAGCCCATGGTCAAACAGATAATTAGGAGAGAAGCAATACACACATTCATCTCTACTTGACTTAAAACTCCTGCTCCTAAATAGGCAATATTGCTATGTAAATGATATACATTTAACTTGCAATCATATCATGTCAATTATGAATATGCATGACCCACAAGGAAATTTTCTTATCATTTGCCTCATTGAAGTATTTGACACCGAATATTATACTCAAGTATGGCATGTTGGGTCAGAGGCTAATAACATAACCTCTTAGCCTTTCTTCATACGGTAAAAATATGGTCCATTATCTTTCTGACCCTTGTATAGCTAATGCCAAAAGCTATGACTTTATACTGCTTGCATTGTCTTTATATTGTTAATGGAAATTGATACTCACCAGAGCTAACTTTGCTTTTGAGAACACAATTATGTAGCTACTCATTCATAAGAAATCATGTTTAATTTCCATGTCTTTGCCATTCATCCTTTATTTTTTTTCACTAAAAAAATAATTCATAAATAACAAAAGTAATTTCTCAAATTTTGTGAAGATATTTTGTATTTGGGACATTGAGCTAATAAGGAATAAGATTATGGGTAAAAGCATTCTCTTCCTTTTTAGGATTTGGAGCAACTTACATTACCCCACCACCACCTTTTAACACATTGGAAGATAAACTGCTTTCTTCCAAGTGAAAATCCTTGAACATCCATCAAGGATGGATTAATCTCCTTTAAGAAGAAATGAATATAGAATATGGACTGTGCTCAATCATTTTCTGTTGGATATTCAGGTAGGTAGGATGGCCTGTCATTTCTTAATTCCAAGTTCCACGATGAGTCACATTTCCTCTGGGGAGTCCTTATTCCCATATCTTTTCTTTCAACAGGAAAAAGGATCTAATAGTTTGTTAGAACAGAGAAGGGATTTTCTGCTTTTCTCTCCAAGTGCAGTAGTGGAATAAACATCTGGCTTCTTTTCCATCCCTCACTATTAGTGACTGAGAAAGGCTGACACTCATTGGGTCATAGCTCACAAGCAGCCAGCATTAATGTATTGAAGGTGACTGCTCATGTCTGGTGTGGTCGTTTGCTCTTTTCACTCAGCTCCTGTTCAGGGTAGCAGATTGTGTTTCTGGTTGTCTTACAGTTAAAGTCACCAGACAGGGAGCCTCTATTCTCCCACCAGAGTGGATGGAAGGAACTATTTTCCAGCTTTTTCTCCTCTGATGGAGTGTTAAGTCAGATCACTATTTTGAATCCTTATTTTGAGGATTCAGGTGTTTTTGATTTGGGGACAGAAAAGAAGTCTCCCATTATGTCCTTAGGGCCAGCCTGTGTTCTCCAGTCTTACTATTGCCAGGGACACTTGAATCCCCATTCAGATATATACTCTTTGGATGAATACTTTAGTTCTGAAATTACAAACTAGTGGCCCTTAGGCTAAATACATGTTCATGCATTTTGATTGGTTCTTTCTTTCTTTCTTTCTTTCTTTCTTTCTTTCTTTCTTAAGCCATCCCATAATTGGGAGACTACTTACAAATATTAATTTTTAGATTCTTTTGAAAAATTCAACAATCTTCCAACAGTGGGGCTGAGTGACAAATATTGTGATGGAGCTGAGTAGACGTTGCTCCTTTTTGAAGAAATACTCTTCAGTTACCCACCGGCCCAATCATCTCTATTATCTCCCTCACTGGGAGATCAAATGTCATGTGCCTTTTATGATTGTGTCAAAATGTTTCAACTAAAGGAATATGTATCTATACCTATGTCCCTATAAACATGAGTCTTAGATGGACAGCATATGTATTATGTTTATATCTGGTCCTTTTTTCCTTTTTTCTTACTTTCTGATTCCTGTAGGCACTTGAATTGACTATCTCTTCTCAGAAACTTGAATGAGAAGGGATTCATATACCAAATGCTACAATAAATCCCTAACAATCTGAATCTTTCAGCTGTCAGTTCTAAAAATAATGAGATTTTGTGTAAACTTCCATTTCATTTGGAACATTTTCTCACTCGCTTTCTGTCCTTTCCCAGATTTCCTCTCATACACATGAGAAAGCAGCTAAAGAGGCACCTCAGACTTTCCTAGTACCTAAACCAAGCCTAGGTTTCCTAAAGTGGAATACTCTTCTGGTATGAATTCAAAAGCCATAAAAAGAAGAGGGGAGAGAGACAGGTAAAAACTTGTTAGTACAAATTAAATCACATAAAAATAGAACTTTATTGACGCTAACAACTTTAGGCAGTTTAGAGAGCACTAGTTTACAATGACAGAACACCATGTATCCCTGTGTGAGCGTGTTTGGTTCTTCCAGGGAAAATGTGCTATAGGTTTTCTGTAGAGCTGAGTCTTACAGCTTCCACCTGAACCAACTCATGTCCACAATGCTCCCTTGGGATATGCATACCCTGTAAGTGTCGTTACCCAAGTACACCTGACTGACTCATAACGTGAGGTGGATTGACAAACTCAGAGGAAACACACTTAAATTCTTTGCTCAGTTTGAAACTATTGGGCAAGATAGAGGATCAGACTCTAGGCAAGTTTCACATACTGACCTTCTAGGGCCCAAGAAGAGTGTGCTCTTCTGAGGCCATTAGAGAGGCAATAATTCTGGATTCAGGTCCTCAGGTCTTTTGTCTCCTAGAAATAAATAGTTTTTAAAAATCAATAAAGGGGACACAGTCTGGTAGTCCACTAGATGATAAAAATGTCAGTTATTCCCATAGGTTCATGACACAAAGAGGGCTGGTATGGATAGCAGCCACCACCCACCATACGGTAATTATAGGATATAAAAGTCATTGTTATTGGATAAATCCGTGAAATGGTGAAGAGCAAGGGCTGAGATCTGGGGAGCAGGGGGTTCCAATCTGGTGCCATTTTGTATCCATTGAGTTTCTGATTCTTGGGGAACAGGCTTACACAGGTGTGTCTCCCACTGGGGCTGGGTATGAATCTCTGCCCGGCTCTTGCTCCTGAGGTGACTCTCTCCTTCACAGTAGGTGACACAGCAGCGACAGGCCGCAGAGGGCTTCCCTCTGTGCTTGGACATTGTATCTGGGGCTGAAGAGGTGCCTGCAGCCCTCCCTGAGCCCTGGAGTTCTGGGGGCTCTTTCAAACGACTTCTCCTCCTTTGAACATGGTCCAGACTGATGTCAGACTGAGAAGAACAGCTTTCATTCCAGCCAGAGCTGGCACTCAGACTTCTCAGGGGAAGAGCCAACCGCAAGGCCTTCCAGAATTTAGAGCCAGAGTGTTTGGACTTTTCTCCCTTCCAGCTCACAAAAGACACGGATTCCTTCAGCTGCAGGATGCTTGGGTGTGGATGCTCAAGGGGGCGGTACTCAACCACAATGAGCTTGGTGGAAATGGAGTTCTGGCACATGATACCCAGTTTAAACTCCAGCATGCTGATACTTTTTTCTGTCACATAGTCTGGGCTCAGGACAACAATCATCCTTCGGCTTCTCTGAATGAAGTCAAAAACTGCTTCCACTGTATCTATAGGAAAATGGAAAGATAGGACAATGCCTAGTGAAAACTTATATAAACTGGAGTTCATCATTGTCCATCCTACAAAGGAGAGGCAATAAATAAACACTCAGGAACATAGGTTCTCAGTGTTAAATAATCTGCCCAGCAAATGAATCTTCTACATTACTCATATCAATGATTGCTAAGTTCCTGCTACCTTCAGGGATGAGAAAATTTACCACCTCTAAAATCAGCTAATTTCAGCTATTTGTAAATTATTTTTTTAAAAAATATTCTTCCCTGCCACTTTTATCTGGTAGTCTTAGATCTAATAGCTTCAAATCTCTAAAAATCTCACTGCTTGGGGTGCCCGGGTAGCTCAGTCGGTTAAACGTCCAACTTCGCTCAGGTCATGATCTCACAGCTCGTCAGTTCGAGCCCCACATCAGGCTCTGTGCTAACAGTTCAGAGCCTGTAGCCTGCTTCAGATTTTTGTGTCTCCGTCTCTCTCTGCCCCTCTCCAACTCCCTCTCTCTCTCTCTCAAAAATAAATAAATATTAAAAAAATAAAAATAAAAAAATAAAAATCTCATTGTATTTTTTTCTCATCTTTAGATTTAGATCAGCTTCGGAAGTATTATCTTATCCCCCGTAAGACATGCTTTCAAGTCTCTTTCCCCATTTTTATCCTGTTTTTCTGAATAATATTCAGTTCATATACGTGTTTCCTGAGAATAGTACCTGGAAGAGGACTGAACATAAGGTGTCAGACTTAGTCTTATCAGCAAAGAGCAATAGGGAATTGCCATCTCCTAAAATCCACACAGTTATATCTCTTGGTTCTTAAAATTTTTGGACACAGCATCAGACAGTTCATAGTATTGACCTGGTTATCAAACAAAATTCCCTTCCTTTTTGCATGTATATGTATGAAGAATTGGACTAAAAATCAATTAAAGGAGCAACAACATATACAATGGGTGGGAATCAATCAAAGACTTCTGATAATGGATTAACTTCTAATAGTTACTGTGGTGGGTTTGGACAGATTCCAATGGAAAATTCCTGAAATAAATGTAGTGCTTAACTCATTATGAGATTTAAGGGCTTAAACAATGTGATTTCCTGAAGGAAAGGATTTCCAAATGTGTAAATCACAGCCACTGATGATTCTGAAAACAAGTGCTATATAGACAGACCATGAGGTTGGGGACCTCCCCTTTTGGGGCCAGAGATGAAAGAGGGATGGAGAGACTTTCTAGCCTGTGATGACTAGCTGAAAGTTTGCAGTACATTTGATCATTACAGTTTGACATGGAATGAAGGAGCTGTGCTCCTTACCAGCTTAGTTCTTTCCAATGAGTAAATTTAACATGAACCTGAAGGGTAATTGAAAGAGACATGTGTTCAGTTTTCAAGACCTTTTAACTAGTTTTATCAAGAGTGCAAAGTAGTTTTAGAGAATTTTTATTTTGATCTTAAAAGATAAGTCTAAATTTTCACTTATCTTCAAAGCCTGTGTGTGTGCGCACGCGTGCGTGCGTGTGTGTGCGCGTGCGTGTGTGTGTGTGTGTCTTTTGGAAACTCCTTTATGCCAGCCCTACTCAGAATCTGTGTAGCTGCCTTTCATAAACCTGAGAATGTAAAAGTAGAAAATCTGCTTCTCTTATCTCATGAGAAATACGATATAACCTTAAGACAACGTGGATAGATAATCAACCAAAAAGAACTTTGTGCACTCAAATTGTGTGTGTGCGCATGTGTACATTGTGTGTTTCACTTCAAAATAGTCCTATTAGGAAAATGTTCTGTCCAATGGGGATACCACTGTTGAAAATAAAATGCTGTCCTAGATCCTGTAAGGAAAGATTCTAGCTTTTTATCTTTTTTTTTTTTTTTTTTTTTTTTTTTAATTATTGGTACCTCATCCTGAAAATGCAAAATTTGCATTTGAGACAGGGCAATGCTAAAGAAACAAATACGGTGGAATGTCTGGTGGAATTCTAGACATTGAAGAATGGATGTAAGATGCTTATCAGATGGGGGTTGGGCTATTCCCTGGGGCCTTCAGGCAGTACTTTGAAGAAAATTGCCTCCTTTATGACTTATTTTAATGTCTTCCATATTGTAAAAACTGCAGTTGAGGATGTGAATTGTTACTATTTTTTAATGCTGAATATTACATGGAGAGGGAGTCATAAGTTGTTTATTCTGTTTGGCTCAAACAGTGGGGTATGGCTATAGGCTGATGAGACCAGATTTCTTGTGTAGTGCTAAATTACTTTTGAGGTCACATTTTCTGATCTAGAATTCATCAATACTGTAGAATATCTGGCCTTTAAAAGTCACAATCTCCCTGCAATTCACCTAGAAGAAAACCAGGACTATAATTTGGTTTTTGCCTAGATTATTGGTGTATGCAAGGGCAGCAAACTTCTCTCTCTCTTTCTTAAAATATGAAGTGTAGTAAAAACAAAAAAAAAATGGAGTGGGGGCGCCTGGGTGACTCAGTCAGTTAAGAGTCTGACTCCGGCTTATGTCATGATCTTGTGGTCCGTGAGTTTGAGCCCTGCGTCGGCTCTGTGTTGACAGCTCAGAGCCTGGAGCCTGTTTCGGATTCTGTCTCCCTCTCTCTCTTTGCCCCTCCCCTGCTTATGCGTGCTCTCTCTCTCTCTCTCTCTGTCTCTCTCTCTCTCTCTCAAAAATAAATAAACATTGAAAAAAATTGCAATAAAAAAAGTGGGGTAAGGTGAGCCACCTAATTGGGAAGATGAATCTGAATCCAAAAATACTTGTTTCTCCATTTATCTGTTTTTATCTTAATATATTTAAATCTGAGTTCATCCATCTATAAATGCATATAATAAGAGCAAGCTTACAGGGTTAAAAATACCTATGTGTAAATATCTACATGTGGTAGACATTTGAATTAATCACTTTGGTTAAATTATTATTCACTGTCTAGTGAATGTGATATTAAACTAATGTATGGACTAATGTTAATTGATTTTGAATCAATTCTTTAAAAAAAATTTTTTTTTTACATTTATTTATTTTTGCTAAACAGAGAGAGAGAGAGCGCGCGCGCGCGCGCACAAGTGGGGGAGGGGCAGAGATAGAAGGAGACACAGAATCCAAAGCAGGCTCCAAGCTGACTGTCAGCACAGACCCCGATGCGGGGCTTGAGCCCACAAACAGCAAGATCTGACCTGAGCCGGAGTTGGACGCTTAAACCGACTGAGCCACCCAGGCGCCCCTAATTTGAATCAATTCTTCATGGTAACTTTAATATGTGGATTTATAAATGAATAAATTTTAAAACTTCTATTTACTTTAAAATAAACAGTGAATAAAAAAAACCTATTGAAATAATCTAGCCTATTGCTCTCTCTCTCTCTCTCTCTCTCTACCGCTCTGCTATTCTTCCTCCGTCTCCACACACACACACACACACACACACCTGGTATACTAGAAGAATTCATTTTACTTAAGTTTTATTTACATGTAAAAACAATGTTGATATAAAGTTCTCATTTTTTCTCAGATTTCTCTCAGAGAAATTTAACTAATGTAACTTCTAAAATTTCTTTTTATGTGTATCATGAATCCTTCTTATTCTCATTTCTTATGACCAAACATGAAAATAAAGACATAAAACACATGCACAAAATAAAATTCAAAGCTGAAAATAAATGGTTTATTTTTAAAAGAAATTTACAAATCAAATGGAAAATGGAAAATACAAAAGTTTATGAATAAAATAAAAAAGATAATAAGATAATCTTAAAATATTAAAACCTATGGAAAGAAGTGGATAATTAGCAAATGGAATGATGCTTTTGTTTCCCAATACAATGGAGTGTTTTTTTTATTAGAATCCTAGGGAATCATCTAAGTTACAATACAGAAGATAATTAAATAAATTTTATATGATTGTGTAATTAGACATTTTATATGTCATGGTTCTTTGTTAACTTGGGTGCAGAAGATCTTTGTATCATATATCTAAAACCATTAAGGTTTTTTGAAACAGTGAAGCAAAAATTGTATTTCCTCATCTCCCCCCAAAATTTTGTATGGGGTATCTTCGGGGACATAAACAAAACAAAAACTATAAAACACAATTTTCTGCGAATGAGACATATCATTTAGATTTGAGATGCTTTCGATTTTTGCATTTGATAAAGTTTAATATCAAAGACCAGTATATAAATATGAAAAAGAATATCAAGAAGTTTCTAGGGGTACCCAAAAGCACTTGGGATAAATATTGAATCCGAAAGTGCAGAAAGAATGCAGCGTTGGCAAGAGAATGGCCACCTGTGAGGGGACTGTCCTCCATTACCTAAAACTCATGCAATTGACACTCAAAGCTTGTCTAGTGTCAACTCTCTCCTGGTCTTGGGGGTGAAGGTTAACAGGAGGAGTAATTGTGGTTTGTAATAAAGAAAAGCATTAATAGGCAAAAAAGATCCAAGGATGGCTCTATACCATAGTTTTATAGTCAAGAATTCATGAAGTTTTTGTTTTCTTCAATTAAAAATAATACCTTCACTATAGAGAAATGATTTGTTATGTACTTTAGTGCTGCAGAAGGGCACTTAAACATAGGATATAGTTTTAGAATTGGTTATCAACATTCATAACACTGGGATAAGGGTTCCCTTAAATTATGGATTGTGGTGTCTCATAGGATACTCATGCTTTTCTATAGGTATTTTATTTTCCTTTTCTCTATTACCCAACAGGCCAAGTAGAGATTTATCTCCCCAATAGCTGAATGCTGAGATTACCACAGCCTAGTCTCTAAGTGTGTGTATGTACTTATGACAAAGTAGATGATCAGTTAATTCCAGAAGTCTGGTCACTGCCTAGCAGTGACCATAGAAGCTCTGTGCCTAACAGATTCCACTGCACCCATACCAAATGTAGCAGCAGTAAGTTATTTATACTAATTTAAGGAAGGCAATAACTAACAACAACTACTCTGTGAGCTATGAATTTACAAATGATGTACAGAAAACCATGACACAAAAGCACTACAGTAAAAGCATAATTTAAAAACTGGACAAGAGTTCCAGTGGTTTGTAATATTGTGTCAATAGCTATTTAAAGTCACATGCTTGTGTACACATGTGTGTGCATATATACACATATATATACATACGTATACACACACATATACATACATATATACACGTATATAATCCATGTGTATATATATATATACACAATGTAGATATACATACATTTATAACTCATGTGTTTGTGCATATATGTGTGTGTGTGTGTATGTGTGTGTGTGTATTCACCACTCTGTAAACTCTGGACTTAGTTTTCACTTTTCCAAGTCCTAATAACAGTACAATTTTATTTAAAACAAAAAAAACAAGTTTCATGGAAGACACTGACTTGTTTAGGATGAATGTATTAACTGTACTAGTGAATAAAATATCGAAAATACTGGGTGGTCCAGTTAATTCTCTTAGAATATTAATGTTAAAAGCAACTCTCAAGGTCACTGAGTCTAACTTCCACATTTTACAATGGGAGACAGAAGCGAGTGAGGAGAAATCACTTTCCTAATATTCACATTAGCAAGGCTGAGATTAAAAGACAAATTGCTGAACACCCTGTTCTGTGCTTTTCTCACAAGCCAGCAAATGCCCTAAAAGCATTTTGCTGTTATTTCACTCTCTATTAGCACCATTAGGAGAAGCTTCCTGTCAGACTAAGCCAAGGGTGGGGCCACCTGCAAACTCTGGTTGATAGGAGGCACCATAGGCAGGGGAGATGGAGTGACAAATATGGGTCAACCTACAGATATCCAGGAGTTTACTGAAATAAAAAACAAACAACAAAAAAAACGTATGGTATATTTTTCAAGTTGACAAATAGGACATCAATGACCTGAGAAGGAGGACACAAGGGATGTAGTAGAAACCACAGGCGAGCCCTTTAAAACCATCATAAGGAACACTTTCAGTTACGCTGCTGCTCTGTATAGTCCTAAAGGGGTGCCCGTCTGGCCTTGAGGGCACGCTGGACAACACAATGAGCCGAAGAGCTCCTTGTCCTCAGCTAAAACAAATGTGGGCCTTCATTCTCTTTTTAACTGATGAGTAAAAATGAAAAGTACTTGGAAACTCACTATGACCTTGTTAACAGCTGAGTTATCTTTAAGGGGTCTTGAAATCCACAGCCAAAGGCTGCTCCACAACGTTAAGGTGATAAAACATGAGAAAGGGAATAGAGACGTGGAACAGGGACGGAGGAGGCAGAGAGGGGAAATTCGCATCAACTAAGTCTTTGCCTGCAAAGAACATAGTGCCATCAGACACTGGGGACGGACTGGAGGCACTACCATTCTAAACCTTAGTATTGCCTGAGGAAGCACCACGACCAGTCATAGTCACCCTGAATTTATCCCTCCGGGGAGGCTTGGACAGAATTGTTTTCTGTCTGTGAAACAATACGTTGGGAACAAAGAAAGGGGACTCTCTTCCTTCCCGGAGTGCCCTTGGTTCTTTTTACCCATTTTGTTATTGTCCCTTTCATACATTTTTCAAGGATGCATAGGAGAGACCCTGCTCGCCACTTCTAGACCACCTGGAGCTTTTCTTCACTGGCATGGCCACCTGCAGCTGCTTCCAGAACCTGCCCTGTGGATACTTGGATTTCTCCCCTTTCCATTTAATGACCGTGAGCACCGTCTTAGCCCTCTTCAGCTCTTTCACCTTCGTCTCCTTCACCGCTTTGTACTGTACTAAAATGACGTTGATGTTGCCCCGAGAGGCCATGTTTTCTAGGCCAGCCTTGAGCTCCAGGAGGGCTTGGGTTCCCTGGAGCACGTAGTTGGGGCTTAGGACAACCAGGAGGCGTCTGCTTTTCTGAATGAAGCTCAAGGTCTCATCTGTGACAACTGAGAAAGAAAACACCATGGGGATTAGTGTTGGCCAAGAATTCCCCAAAAGCCTGGGGCTTGGGGAGCAAGTGTAGGGATCTTGGGGTAACAGCCTGGGAGTTGAGGTGAAACTTTTACCAAGAACGTTTGCAACAACTTAATCCTTAGATCCACTCTGTCCAATAAATGCCACACTCTTCCAAGGTACTGAAAACGATATGCACATATTCCGCCCCAAAAAAGAATTCTTAACAGGCATGAAGCCAAGTATACTTCTGTGACCTTGGTCTTCAAAAGCTTTATGAGAAATAGATGAATTGTACAGAAATCGATTTCTTCAAACCATGTGGCATGCTGCAGCCCAGTCAAATCAGCTCCTGAGCCCTTTCTCCCCAACGATACCCCATGTGGCTTCTCTCTAATGCCAGTGGGTGTTTGAAAAGATAATCATCATAGACAAAGTCATGGAAATTCAGTTCTCACCAACACAGGAAAGCAAGAGTAGGAACGTTCATTTTCTGAAAGTCCCTCTTTGTTGCCAGACTCCTGCCTGACTCAGACTGGTCTATGTCCTTAGAATAGGAACTTTAAAAAGTCTAGCTAACTGAATGGCATTTTGGCTGGCATCACATTCTCAGCTCAGCCTTCTATTCTGCTCACTGCTCTGGAGTCTAAATTAGTCCCTGGATCTTTCTCCTTAAACTCCTATCATTACTATGAAACCGTGTGTTTCAGCAGCTGCTAGCTAATGTGTCTGCCTTCACTAGCAGGCAAATACTTTCTTCAGGTCAGAAAAGAAGAAGAGGAAACAGGGAAAATGGAAATTCAGTGTAATTCTATTCTGTTATCAAGGGCTCTGATTAGTTCCTGTCACTAAATTCTTGGGAATAATCCATCTCCTCAAGGCTGCTTATCTAGGATTGTATAATCCTTTACCTGGAGTTTAAATAGGAGCTAAGTCCAGGGAATACACGAGTGTTGTGGGAAGCTATTTCATGGCTTACGATACTCCCCTAAGTAGTCATTTTGCCCCTTCACCTTCAACAGGTACAGAGGCCAAGGGGAAATATCTGCAATTAAAATTCCATGTGCAGTCTGGAGGAGAATTGAGGAATAAGTAATTATGTGCTTGAGGCAGTATTGCTGGAGGCAGGCCATGTATACGCATGGAAAGAGACCCAGAGGCAAAGAGGAAGAAGAGTGGCAGAGAGGATGTGGCTCACAAGGACCCACCATCAAAGCAAGATGTAAGAGTAACTATGTGGAATTTGAATCCTTCAAAGGATTGTCAACCCCTACCGGCAGGCCATTGTTATACTGTATACCTTTATATAACTTTTCACCAAGTGATCAATATTTGTTGAATGGCAGAATGAATGAATAAATGGATGAATAAGTGATTTAGGACTTTAAGTCTTAAAATGAGTGGAATTTGTCCTTTAGCTGTTCAGTCAAGTCATCATTTCCTGGCAAAATGATCCTGAGAGACACATCAGCTGCAGAACACAAGCATGATGGACTTCTAGGTGATGACAGGAGATAAAGTAAGTGGTCCGGCTAATGCAAGATGAGCGTAAACATTTAAGTCTATTTTATATCTCCATTATCCATATAATAGTTTCAAAAACATCTCAAATGGCTAACATAAACAGGATTTTAGGGGAGGAAAATCAGTTTGTTGTACTGAAGATCAGACACATTACATGCATTGCAACAGTACAAAGTTTAACGGAGGGTTTAGGAATGCTATTATGTATTTATTAAAACAGACTCAAATGGACTGTCACTTTGTATGTTACTGGGTGGATCTGAAAATTAGAGATGTACTTTTCCTTGAAAGCATTCAGCAATTCAAGTTTCTTTTTTTTTTAAACTACTAGAATATACTGGCCTTTGTAAAATTTTAAACTACATCTCAAATGTATAAGCTGATAGAAAGGAAGAAACAGACCTAAGAAAAAGGGGAATATGAATAGCATTGGCTTGCTAGAAAGCAAAAGTGAAGAAAAGGAAATTAGCAAATACCACAGAGAAAATATTCTGATTATTATGAGTGAGTACTATAAAGAGAGATTTCGTGCATTCTTTTCACAAACTCATTGTTAGTAAAATCAAATACACCTCAGCCTTTGTAAAAATGTTGTTTGAACTCAGTGTTTGTAAAAAAAAAAACCAAAAAAACAAAAAAAAACATTCTAGGGAAACTAATGCAGATTTGCTTAAACCTTCTACATATCTAAACGTGTGTAAGCAGAGCATTTAAAACTGAGGTATTTAATAGAGTTCTAATCCACTGTGCCTCCACACTTTTCTGACAATGAGTTCTTAAAACTTACAAGAGGAACTATTTTACAACCATAAATGGCACTTGAATAATCTACAACTCACAATGTAATTTTATTCCTAAAGAAGTCTCTATTACATCAAACAATTGGATGTTAAATATCTGAAGATGCCAACATAGAGCTCTGCCATGACTCTCACACCTGACCCCAAACTAAGGGTTCCCTTTGCCATTCAGAGGGTGGCATCACTTGTACTCATGTGAGATACCTACTTCCCCCAGGCAGACTGTCACGGTCAAAGATGCACAGCTTGTATCCAAATTCATTCTCCAAAACTCCACGGAGGGTCAGTAACACAAACTCTTCTTCCTCAGCATTCCTTGCGTAAGATACATAAATATCATACTCTTTCCCATCTGGCAAAAGAAAGAAAGATCGAATATAAATTAGAAGAGTTTCTCAGTAGTATTGCATTTTTTTTTTCTTAAATCAAACTTTTGCATACTAGACATTTTTCTTTTTTTTTTTTTTTTTTTTTTTTTTTTACTGTATGAATTATCTGACAGATTTCATGTGATTTCCCACCTGTGACAGGTCTCCAGGCAAAATGACTATTTTAAGGTGTAATTACAAATTTTGTCTGATGTGTATACTACTCTCATATCACTAAATTTAGTTTTTATAGTGGAGAATAAATGAGATTTGGCTCATTTGACAATGAATTAACACAATCAGGAGGCAAATAGTCAATCATAGACACTGGCAATGAATACCATACAGAAAATTTACAGTTCCTGTCCTAGTTTGTCACTCACTGATATATTAGAATTATAAATTGAGCAAAACTTTCAGAAAGTGTCTAAATTATTTATACATGAAAATAACCACAATTAAAAATATACTTCGATTTGGTGCACCTGGGTGGCTCAGTTGGTTAAACATCCGACTCTTGATCTCAGCTCAGGTCATGATCTCATAGTTTGTGAGTTCAAGCCCCTCTGTCAGCACAGAGCCCGCTTGGAATTCTCTCTCAACCTCTCTCTCTCTCTCATTGCCCTCTCCTCCCCACCTCAAAAATAAATAAACATTTGAAATATATATATATACTTAGATTCAATAAACCCATCTTTCCCAAAGTTGCCTGATTATAAACATCACCTCTCAGTAAAAATACAGGTTCTGTGTCTCTTCCACAAACCTACTGAATGAAAATCTTTATGGGCTGAGTCTAAGAATCAGTATGTTTCATTGTTCCATGCCTGTCACCAGGCAAATGTGCACTAGTGCAGTGCTTCTAAGACTTTAATGTGCACCTGAATCATCCGGGAATATTGTTAAAATGTGGATCCTGACTCAGAATAGGGGTTAGCTTAATAGCCTCCTTTTATCAAGCTCCCATGTGATGCTGATGTTGCTGGTGCATGGACCACTTTTAAGTACAAAGAGTGGACCTACACTGTCCAGTTACAGGAGACACAGCTACACGTAGCTATCGGATGCTTGAAATGCAACTGGTCTGAACTGGGATATGCTGTAAATTTAAAACACAACACATGCCAAATTTTGACATTTTGACCACAAATAATAAGATTAAAATATCACCATCAGCTTTTAAATATTAATTATACGCTAAAATAATAGTATTTTGAGTATATTGGGTTAAATAAGGTATATTATTAAAATAATTTTCACTTTCTTTTTACTTTTCCTACTGTGACCACTAGAAAATATTAAATTACATATGTGGCTTGCATTATATTTCTATTTGGACAGGCTAACCTAGACTAAACACATATTGAGCCAAGGAAACAAAATAATATACATTAGAAAGATTTTCAATAGTAAGGGCCGAAACAAAAGATAGTTAGATTAAATCTCCCAGTTATTCTAGCTTTTATCAAGTCAACATGCTTTCTGAAAAGGACAGTTGAAGGTATTTACATCAAACGTTCATTACTCACCTAAAATGGTTTCATCTGTTCCAAAATGAGCCCGGTAAAATAAGACCATCTCCAGCCAGTAAACGTGGTAAACAACAATGAGGATCACTACCAGCAGCACTGTGGCTCCAAAACCACATGCTAATTCCACTGTGTATCTTGGAGCTATCAATGGAGGGAACAACAGAGAAACAATTGATTTTTACGTGGTGATCACGCTGGCCTGTCATCCTGCAAATAGTTGGGTAAGCTAAGCAGCTGAGCCATGCTCCTGACTTGTATGTGTGAACAAGCAGAGATAACGTGATAGGGATTAAGCACTAGGTTTTAATGCCAGACTGTGTCATAGTTCTCTTTTTGTTTCCAGCACCTGACACAGGCGTTCTTAACCATTAGGTGACTTAAGGGGACTTTGATGTTACATAAATTAATACACATTAATGGCATATAAAGGGTATATTGTATTCATTTTAGCATTGGGCAGGATTTAGAAGGTCATGTCATTCAGTGCACAATCTGATAAGTGAATCTCCTTAAAAATATTTTTGAAAAGTGTGATTCCATCTTCCATTTGTCCATTTTGGGGATGGACTCCTTATTACTACCTAGACAAGACCATGAAACTGATAGAATTTTAATTGCTGGAGGAGCAGTTGGATTGAGTGAAAATCTTAATGTGTTTCCATTAGTCTTAATTCCATTTTCTTTTCAGTGCCATTTGGAAGAAATTTAATTACCTTTCCTATAAATTCAGAAAAAAGCCTCAAAAATCTTATTTTCACTGGGCAGAAACAGAGGAATCTACCAAATGCTAAGTATGCTTGGCTTTGAAAGTATCTCTCAGGTTTATAGTTCTAGGATACACATTCTGAAGATTAACTTGTAATATCCAGGCATGGACAGATTCCCACCTAATCTGTTTACTTTTATATGATAGGCATTTTAGCAGTTTCTTTGGAATTATCAGAAATAGAATAAGATGATTCCTGACTTCCTAGAAACTAGATACGTATTAATTCAGCCCTGTAAACAAGGTCTATTATGACGAAACCACCAGCCACTCGTCTCATTTATCATGGCCTTTTCTTCAAAAACATCAGGAAGATTTAGCTCTATGTCTTTGCTCATGCTGGGACTTCTGGTGAGAATAATGCTTTCTCTTTCTTTAGTTTTCAAGCCCATGCTCCAATGTCATTATTTCGTATAGGCTTTCCTAGAATAAAACTCGTCTTGCACCTGACATCTGCCTGGCAGCAATTTCAACTCTTCTCAATGTTTATAATTGTATTAGAGCATTTGTGTTATATTTTAATTTGTCTACAAGCTTGATTCTCTACTCTCTCTTGCTTCCCACTAAACTATACTTTTGTTGTCTTCTAGGTAAAGACTATGTCTTCTTCATCCCTCCTATCCCTAAAACACAGAGGATCTCAATGAACGTTTCCTGATATAACACCATATACTTCTGGGATATTTAAAAGAAATCTAGTCCTCCAATATCAGCAACTTCATTTGGTTGCCTTATTAGCTTGTGATAATGAAGCCTAAGTGTTTGAAGAGGGAATAGAATAGTTGGATCTGAAACACAAGTGGCTTAAATTGTGTATTAGTTGACTTGACAATTACTTATTACCATCTATTATTTGCCAGATGCTGTTGGGGACACGATGGTGGATAAGTCCAAAAGGATTTCTGCCTTCTTAGAGTTAACATTCTAATGCAAGGAAATAAATAATAAGACAACTAATGTTAGGTAGTGATCAGTGCTATAAAGGAAATAAACTAGGGTAATGTGACAGAGGTGACTGAGAGGCTGGGCTGGGCAGGAGAGGTGTATCAGGTCAGGTAGTGAGAAAAGGCTTCTTTGATCGCCTGAACATTGTGTTAAGTGCTTGCCAAGGTGAGGCACAGAGGAATTTTGTTCAAAGCTGGGACTGTTATCCAGGCTCCCTGATTCCAAAGTCCAGAGATCTTTGGAGATCTCTGCCATGAAGTTTAATTATTGATCATATACTAGTGGAAAAATCCCCTTTAAAACAGGTATCTATCCTACTGGGGAAATGGTAAGCAGCCTGGAGCTGAGCCTGAAGTTCTCTAATTAAAGGGCAGATCTTAGAGTTTTAAGTTCATTATCCTAAACTCGGGATGCTTATCCTATCTCAGAGATAGTATGGAACTCCGCAGTGCAGAATTATTACCAGTTATTCTTGTTCTCATTCCATGAATAATGATGTTTAAAATAAGAAAACTCCATCATCAAATGTCAAAAGCTATGTCGGTGCAGTTGTTGAGAATTTGCTAAGATCAATTTGGGTAGCTGGCATGAAAATTGCTGTGTCCTTGGTATTTCTGAGCACACGTTATGTTAACAGCACACTGGGGTAATTCCCATTGTCATCTTCATTCTTTGCTCAGTTATTCTTGCTCCTCTGGCTGGACATTTTGTAATTGTGAAAAAAAAGAGGTCAGTGAATGCACTTACCTGAAATGGATTCAGAAATATATATATATGTATATCAATAGATATCTTGCCTAACAATCAAGAGGTCAATTACCTTCATGAATTTCTCTCTGCCACATTTATTTTACTACTGCTTCTTTTCTTTCTTTCTTTTATTTTTTGTGGGGATTTTTAATTTGGTTTTGGGTCATTGAATTACATGTGTCATATTTATAGATCGCATTTTGTGGGGCCATATTGATGATATCAAGAAATTCCTCATGCTATTTAACTAATTGAACTCTTAAGATAAATAATCCACGGGGCTGAATTTCTAAATAGCTTAAACCACATGCAGGAAATGTTCTAAAAAGCTTTCCTATAAAGCTTTGCTGGCTTGCAGGGAAAGGGTGACCCTCAGCCCACATTTTCTGTCTGCCCCAGCTGGACCTCTGATGTTTTGGCATAAAGATTTTACTGTGATGCAATCCCAGACAAAAGGGTTCCCAATCAGGAAAGAGTGATGCAATTTGACCAAACTGGACTTCTAAACCGCGTCTCTCTTTGATCTCACTTATAATTGATTTAGGATATTGCCAAATTTAGCCACTTGCTCTGCTGTTACTCCCTGAATCAGAATTCCCTCCACTCCTTTTGCAGTTCTACAGTAATAACAGGTTCCAAAGCTCACATTTCCAGCTACCGCCCTGAGTTAAACTAATCCAGGACTTTAGCTCCAGTCTTTTACCCTGTTTCAAGCTCTTGATCTACAATTGTGTTTCTCCTTGGAAACCTAACTTATTATTTTTATCTTTATTAGTTGGGGCCTTGCTATCCACTGAGTCTCCCAGCCCAACAGCTTCTTGGACTCCCAGGTATTCCCTGCCACAGAACCTGTGTGTTCTTTGCTAAACTGCTGAGACCTCTTGATAATTTTGGGAACCATGTAATGACAATTTCCCTGAATTACAAACTATTAGAATGCTTTGTCTATATGATAGTAAACCAGAGACGTATAACTGAATTAACTTGCAGACCTGCTTTGTTTGACTACCATAGTGTGGTGAAATTTGTGCATTTGGCCTTAGAGAAGCAATTGACACTGGGATAGCCTCCTCTCCATAATATTTACAATGACAGTTTTTTCTAAGGTGGATAAGTGGCAGTTGATCTGTGTGTGATCTGTGGGAGAAAGGACACAACAACGTTGAGCCCCACCATCACCCTAGTTTTTTTGCCTGAAGGCACTTTTAGACTCTGGCATAGAAAGGGGAAAACCAAAAAGAAGTACAGTCATCACAGTGAGCTAAGGAGACAGAAATCAGAATTCAGAACTACTGACTTAGGGTGAATTTACAAGCCTGGGCAAAGAGGGAAGAAAACTGTGTAGAAAAAGAGCTCTATAAATCTGCAAGGGGTGACCTCAAGTCTTTGGAAAAATATAAAGCTTTGCATTGGCCGATGACACTTCACAAGATCAGGCAAAGAACAGTTACTAGTGAAAGAAAAACTACCAGGAAGGGGACAACTGCTAGGAAACTGGGAATTGAACAACTGTAGGTGCGCATGCAGGACTGGGGCACTTAAGACTGGAGTGAAGAAGCTTTGGGTAGCTCCCCATGTGTTAAGCAGAGACCCCAGTCTAGATAAATCCAATCTGGCCTTAAAGAAAAGGCTATTTTTTTCAGATGTAAGGTCCTGCAAAGATAAGGAGGACTCTTAAAAAAAAAAAAAAGCTGTTAGACAAGTAAATTAACTACCTGTGAGAAAAAAGACAACACTCACTTTAAAAACTCAGACACTCAATGATGCGGCATACATAACGGCCAGCATATGATTAAAAAACAAAACAATAAAAAGCAAGAAAAGACCCATAATCACAAGAAAAATCAGCCAATAAAAAAAGAAACAGAATCAAAATTGACAAATATGATGGAATTAGCAAATTAGCACTTAAAATGAGTATTATCAATATTCCTGTTGAATTAAAAAAAAGATGACAAAACAGAGGAATGTAGGGGAAAGGAAGGAGAAATAGAAAAACAAACAAGGAGGCAAACCATAAGAGATTCTTCAATACAGAGAACAAACTGAAGGTTACTAGAGGGGAGGTGGGTGGGGGATGGGCTAAATGGGTGATGGGTATTAAGAAGGGCACTTGTTGGGATGAGCACTGAGTGTTGTATGTAGGTGATGAATCACTAAATTCCTCTCCTGAAACCAATACTACACTGTATATTAACTCACTTAAACTTAAATAAGATCTTGGAAGAAAAAAAAAAAAAGAACAACTAAAAAATACCAATAGGGGTATTTTTATGGAGAAATGGAAATCCAAACACTGAAAAATACAATTCTGAAATTTAAAATTCTGCAGATTAAACATCAAAAAATAAATGATTAGTGGAAACTAGAAACTACCCAAATTGAAACACAGGAAAGGATAAAATAAAAATGAGAATCTCAGTCATCTATGGGACAACCCCAAGTGGTCTATACTAAATTTAACAGAGCTATTAGAAGAAAAGGAAAGAATGAATGAATGAAAAAGTGAGCAAAACATATTTAAAGAAATAATGGCTAAATTTTTCAAATTAAATTAAAAACATAAACTTATGGAACCAAGAAGTTTAGAAAAATATTTTAAATGTTTATCTTTGAGAGAGAGAGAGAGAGAGAGGAGACGGAGAGAGAGAGAGAGAGAGGGAGAATGTGAGCGGGGAGGGGCAGAGAGAGAGAAAGACAGACATAGAATCTCAAGCAGGCTACAGGCTATGAGCTGTCAGCACAGAGCCCAACATGGGGCTCAAACTCAAGAACTGCAAGATCATGACCTGAGCCAAAGTCAGACACTTAAATGACTGAGCCACACAGATGCTGCGGAACCAAGGCATTTAAAGAACCCTAATTAAGATGCATTCAAATAAAACCACACCAAGAATTTGTTAAATTTCAATAGATACTCATTATATAGATATAGAAGATTACTCTCACACAGATAAAAGCCAGCTACAAAAAAACACCTATAAATAACATCATATTTAACATGTCCTCTAAGATAAGAAAAATGCAAGTATGGTCACTCTGATAACTTCTACTGTTCATGGTACTGGAGGTGCAAGAGAGTGACAGAGGAAGAAAGAAGTCAAAGGCATAAAGTTTGGAAAGGAAGGAGTAAAAGTATGTTTATATCTTGTAAACATGATCAAGTGTATAGAAAATGCTAAGGAACCTAAAAAACAAAATAAACAGAAACCCTATTTAATCAGTGAATTTGGAAGTCAGAATACCAAGATCAATGCATAAAAATCAATGAACTCATTTCTATTTCCTATCAATGAGCAACTGAAAAGTGAAATTTTCAAAATACCATTACGATAGCAACACAAAACATTTAGGGTTAAATTTAACATGTCTGTAAGACCTGTACACATAAAACCAAAAATGAAAAAAAAGCTGAGAAAAATCAATGATAACTAAATAAATTGAAAAGCATATAATGTTCATGGATTGGAAATCTCAATACTGTTAAGATTTCAATTCCCTCCAAATTGGTTTACAAATTTAATACAATTCTAATCAAATCCCAGCAGGCTCTAACATAGAAATTCACAAGATAATACGAAAATCTATAGAAAAATATTGTTTTCAGAAATAGGTCAACACTTTGAAAAGAAAAAAGGAGGAAGGCAACAGTTTCTGACTTCATCACTTACGGTGTGGAGCTTGATTGGGATTCTCTCCCTCCCTCCCTGTCTCTCTCTCTCTCTCTCTCTCTCTCTCTCTCTCTCTCAGTCCCTCCCCAGCTTACAGGCATAGTGCTCTCTCTCTCTCTCAAAATAAATAAGTAAAAACATTTTTTTAAAAAGGAAGACTTTAAAAATAAGTGCTCAACATCATTAGTATCTGAAATGCAAATTAAAAAATATAGTGTGATACCAGTACCCATTTACTAGCATGGCTAAAATTAAAAACTCTGATAACTTCAAAAGGTGGTAAGAATATATGTAGAACATGGGAATTTATATTCATTTCTAGTGGAAGTATAAAATAGTACAACCTCTTTGGAAGTAGTTTTTCCAGTTTCTCATAAAGTTCAACACACATCTAGCCTTAGCTCCCACCTGTCTCCTCTATAAAACAACTGCATGTTTAACATGTTTACGTTAGCTGTGTCTCCTTTAATACTTTGCTTTAACCGACTAGATGAAATTGTGCCATCCAAAGAGCTATTAGGTCCAAAGACCTATCCAAGTAAATTCTTATTTGGAGCCCTTCCTGTCATCTTTTTGATGAAAGACATAGAATGCTTTGTCAATGAATCCAGAAGGATCCTTATGTATAATGTATTAATATGAGCTCAGGTATCACCACTGAATTGCAGCATTACCTGGTCCAGAACAGAAGCCAAGTAACAAACACACACCTCTGGTACCACGAGATGTACGCAGACCAGACTAGATTATCTGTAATACTGATGTAATATCAGCACAGATCTTCCAGTCTAGTGGACATACTTGTCCTTTCACATCCCTGATACCATTCATACATAACCATTCAGAGCATGGCTTTTTGTGGACAGGAGCTACTCATGTACCTCTGGCAGGCTGACTTCTGCATCACTCCTAGACTAAACATGATTTTAATTGACTGTTTAATCCTCTCTGACAATAAGTAATTAATTTATGTTATCCCCTATAATTATTTCCCAAAATGCTTGTTTCAGAAAACAAGTCCCACAAAATGCTGCATTCTCCAGGAATCTGAAGTCAAATATATTTGAAAAATATATTTGCCTCCTATATTCCAACTCCCTGCAGATATTCATACCAAATGTTAACACATGAAAGACTCTCAGGGGCCCTTGACTAAAGTAACTTGATTGATTTTGTTTAATCTAGAGTTTAAAGATACTTTATGTATTATAAAAGCCTTTGTCAAATAACACCTGTGAAAATTTTGTGGAAATAAGTAGACTTAACATTTGTTGAGCATTTAATATATTTGTATAAAAGCGAGTAATTGTGCTGAGTGCTTTAAACAACCTTATAAGAGAGTGGTATCATCTGCCTAGTTTAAATATAAAGAAATGGAAGGTCAGAGAGGTTAAGTGATTTTTTCAAGGTTACAGAGTTAGGATGCTCAGAAACCAAGATTCCAACACAGGCCCTCTGAGTTTAGAGTACAAATATTGAATTGCAGTACTATAAAGAGTTCCAGTAGTGTTCTTAAGGAACGAACTTTGGGAAACTGCCTTATATTATCTGGTTGAGTCTTGTTGTTTTACACTGGCTTCTGAGGTGCTGAAGCAATGAACTATCCAGAACCAATCCACTAAGACTTAAGTGCCATATATACTCCAGGACTTTGCTTTTTACTTTCTAGATTGTAATGGAATGTTAAGGTGAAATTTGTTTTTGCATCAGCTTTAAAAAAAGGTTTAAATCCCATTGCAAAATGTAAGAATTATGTATTAACTTCTTTTTTGTTGTTTTTTTACTTTTGGTATACATATTATAGGAGACTAGAATCCGCGATGATTCTGAATGACATGACTGCACATGTGATGAATCATCATGATCTTTCTCTAGATCACTGAAAAACATTCTTGAAGGCATTAATTGTCTGAGGTTCTGTGTTAGGTGAGAGACCCAAAGATAATTTTAGACACACTCTGTTTCAGTAGCAACAGCTCACACAAAAGAGCTTTATCATTTTTATTTATTATAGAAGAAATTAGTAATAGCAACATAGAAATCCTTTTACATATTTTAAGTCATTGTTTAAATAATTTTCATTTTAGCAATTGTGGCTAGTGGTATATTATAAACCTGCTTGAATGTTGTTACATAACATTTAAAATGATCATTTTAAAATTATATTTTTGAGAAGAAATATTTTATATCTTACTTAACTACTTGAATATAATTTGATGGTTGC
Organism: Puma concolor; assembly: GCF_028749965.1. Classification (NCBI taxonomy): domain Eukaryota; kingdom Metazoa; phylum Chordata; class Mammalia; order Carnivora; family Felidae; genus Puma; species Puma concolor. Next base: position 82,061,265 of record NC_141675.1, on the reverse strand, counting down.
TATTTATAATGTTTCATTATTATAGATAATGCTTCTAAGAATAGTGATGGGTACATAATTCTCTTTCTGTTATTTGTGCAGGAAAAATTCCAAAAGTATTAAGTCATATGATATGGTCATTTTTATGACCCTTGAACTCTGCCATCAATGGTTTCTAAAAGGGTCTTTACAATTCACCACAATATGTAACTCTACCAGTTTTATTATATCTTTGGTAGTTTTAAATATTTTATTTTTCATTTTTCATGACTGTATTGATATAAAATTATACCTCCTTTTAATAATCATATGGATTTTTTAAGCCACACTTGGGCACTAAGTTACTAAGAGTATAAGAATTAATATTTTGAGTGTCTTCACATAGATGGATATTTTCTTTCAAGATTTTTCAATTCATCTCTGATTCCTTACTATATGCCAGATGTGCTAGGTGCTGGAGCACTGTCTTCTCAATATTTCTTTTTTTCCTTATTCACCACAATGTTACGTTTGGAGTTCACAGACTCATCTGCTGAGTGCATCCATTACCTTTCTGTTTCACCTTGGCTGGTTTGTCAACCTCCCCTTTGGCATTTCTAGCATGACAGACATAGTTGCGCTTGAGATCCTCAGCAGTAACTTTTTTGATGCTCAAAACCTGAGTTCTCGTTTCATCTTCTGTTGTAGTGAAACTTATACTAGAAATAGGGGAAAGAAAATCAAAGCATGAGCAAGGCTGCAGGGCCATGTGCTGTGTGTGAATCAGACAAGTAGACAACCACAGAGCCCCTAGATGAAGGCAGACAGAATGCCCATAGGCTGTGTTGCCCGTGATCCAATGGTTACAAAGAAAGAATAACTTCTAGATTCCAATAACATTTTTTTTTAAAGTTTATCTACTTATTTTGAGAAAGAGAGAGGGAAAGAGAAAGAGAGGGAGAGAGAGAGAGAGAGAGAGAGAGAGAGAGAGAGAGAGAATGCATGAGAGTGGGAGAGGGGCAGAGAGAGAGAGAGAGGGAGAGAAGGAATCTCAAGCATGGAGCCCAACACAGGGCTGGATCCCACAAACCATGAGATCATGACCTGAGCTGCAACCAAGAGTTGGATGCTTACCTGATTAAGCCACCCAGGTGCCCCTCCAATAGCAGTCCTTACATTTTATACCACACACAATCCCAGTATCTAGATCAAACCTCTTCGTTGGTAACACATTATAGCTTTCTCTTCAAAGCAAAATGTCTCCTTACAAACTTATGAGACAGGATTCTGTATCAGAGTAGAAAGAAGCTTCTGAGGCCAGATCCATTTGGGGTTTGATCCAATCTCTGTCACTTACTGGCTATATACTTTCAGCACAGTAAGTAATCTTTCAAAGTCTTGCGTTCCTTCTTTGAAAGAGGTAAATAGCAATGCCTACACAGTGTATTACATGTATTAACTTACTCAAGAACCGTGAGGATTGAGTATGTCAATACGTAAGTATCAGAACAACGCTAAATAAATATACATATAGGCTATTATTACCATACACAGCAATAGTTCATATGTTTGAATTCAGGGATTCCCAAAGCTTGAGTTTTGAACACAGGTAGAATATTTTAGTCAAAATGCTGAAAGCCCATGGGTTCAATCTTAACATATTAAAGGAAGAAAATTCTCAAAGCAAGTAAGCTTTATGAAAAATAAATACCTCTGAATCTCCATGTCGGAGATCAAGTGCTTTGGGTCCAAGATCAAGATCTAAAATCCCTGGGAACTACTTGCTATGAAGAGAAAACAAAATCTCTCTCCTATGGCTGACATCCAGGTTCTCCTTCCAATAAGGCTTACCATCAGTCGTGAGAACTTGGTCAAAGCTTATGATGAGTTTAGCCTAAACTCAACTGCACTGCTCCACCAGGAACACTGAGTTGTGCTGAAATTGCAGCAAGGAGGAACATCATGATTTTCATATCATTCATTCATTATTATTATGAGGATAGAAAGCACAATGTTCAGAATTCCTGAAATGATCAGTACTCTCCCTTTGTGCCTCCAGCTACATCTTTAATCAGTTCCTTCTGAAAAAACTGCTCTAATTTCAGGAGGCTCCTTCTGTACCTTTAAATATGCTCTGCTTCTCTAACATCTAGCCATTGCACATGATGTTCCTCTTACCAGGAACATTCTTTCTATTTCTTTACCTGGTTTATTTCTACTCATCCTTCAAATCTTTATGTAGGTACTATACCATCTGGGAAACACTGCCTAATCCTCCAAAATGGACTGGACTCCTTAACTGAAGCTTCTGATAACCTCTAATACTTTCCAATCACTACATTTATCACAATTATTGAAATTTCTGCTCTATCACTCTTACTCCGATAAAATCTACTCAGTTAGGGACTAAGTATCTTGCATAGCACCTGCTGTAATGTAGACATTTTGTAACTTCTGCACAAAGTCTGACTTTACTACTAGGAAAGACATATCTTTTGATTTCTAGAAGTTCAAGTAGCCAAAGATCTATTTGCACATCACGTTAAGGCCTGAGGTTTTAGAACTACTTTGTCATGTAGTTGGTCAGCTGCTGATTTTTATTTATTATTGTTCTGAACCAATTATTATCTTGCAATTGTCTGCTTCATTTCCAGAAGAATCTTTTTTCAAAGACCCGTATTTTCCTTCCTGCCAACCCTATGTCCTTAAAAAAAATTATATTTATCTAGAATTAAAATGAGGGTGCCTGGGGGGCTTAGTCTGACTTTGGCTCAGGTCATGATGAGTTTGAGCTCCACATCAGGCTTTCTGCTGTCAGCTTAGAGCCTGCTTTGGATCCTCAGTCTCCCTCTCTCTTTGTCCCTCCCCCACTCATGCTCTCTCTCTAAAACACAAACATTAAAACAAAAAAAAAAATAAAATAAAATGACTCAGCTTGTTAAAAATAAAATTTAAAGAATGTATTTAGTCAGTATTTTAAAAAATGATTATCAATTATAAAGGTGACATGCATGCTATGTGAGATAAGAATGAGGAGGAAGAAGAAAGGAAATGTATGCTTATTGCAAGACAAGAAACACACAATTTAGCTGAGGCACAAATACAGAGGCCTAGACTCCAGACTTGAGAAAGAAAAGAACAGGGCCACACTGACCAGCTTACACGTATCCAGGGCCCTATATTGTAGTTTTTCATGCATGTGGGCTACACATCCCATCTACTCTGAAGGGAGAATCATGAATGTGTGATTATCAGAAGGTATCTGGGTCTTGAATTGCAAATCCAGGAATTCTGCTTTGGAATGCAGCCACTAAAGACTTGAAAATCTTGCTGATTTTTGGTAATGATGGGGAAAAGTCAGGGTTGTTACTTTCAATGATTAGTATATACCCAAGGGCATTAGACTGAGGACAAATGTTGGTCACCCCTTGTCTGAGCCAACAGTACCTTTCATTGACAGTTACATCAATATTGGAGTCGTCTGGCTTTTTTCCATCAATGGTCCACCAAACCTCATTGCGGGCATCTTTCAGGAAAGTAAAATAGACTGTACAAGGGATGAGTAGCTCCTCACCTAAAATAACAAGTTAACCCATCAGGGTGTACCCTTCACATGGCAATAATGGTTCCACTCTGATTAATCAGAAGCTATAAAAGTATACTTAAAACTCTACTTCTAAGTACTTTTCAAGTGGCCTGTCACAGTAATGTACCATACTTCATTACAAAATAAACAAACCAAGAAAAAAGGTGGAGCAGCTTTATACCAAATTTCCAGAATGACCATCTTTTTATACAATCCATGTATATTCTACTATAACAGTATTTGTTCAAAGAGGCTCTGTCAACATACTTGGAGCCCTAAACTTCCATGGACTACTCTTATCCTTTATTTCTCTCATAAACAGTGACTGAGGAGAGGTTCTCCAGATTGTTGGAACTTGGCCCAGAAAATACAGGGTAATGCCAATGCTGAGAGGCAGGTCAGGTCTGGCTATAAGGGTGCAGTCAATAAGTTTAAATATCATTTACATATATATTTATATATAGTGAATATTATATGTAGTTAATATATATAGTGAATATTTATATATTTATAAATATTAGTATTTATGAATAACATTCTCTGCTATCTTTCCAAGATGGAACATGAGGTCAGGGGGATCCGGAGGCAGAAAATGATAATAATGAGACAAAGAGCAGCAGCATACTTACTAAGACCTTTATATAATTTGCTGTGATAAATATTTATATTTATTAGTGGTCTCATTTAATTTTAATAAGATACTATGGGGTATTTTTAAAATCCACCTTTTATAGATGTGCAAACTAATGCTTAAAGATGTTAAATGCCATTCCTAGATGAAATTGTTAATAAGTGGCAGACCAGAATTTGACCCAGAATGACTTCCATTCCAGCTTACCCAGGACAGCTCTGTTCTATGCCTACTTTCCTAGTTAGTTATTGATATCAGCTGCTTTCACTCTCAGAAAGTGTGCAGGTTGAGATGACAAATTATATTGTCATCCAAATTTGAACTCAGGTATGTCTCACTGAGTGGTCCTACTCCATCCCTTCCTCTAAGATGCATGGTTCTTACGCCTTCCCCTTCAGTTTCTATATTAATATGCAGGAAGGAAACATGAACATAGATTTTGCAATCATACGGTAGGTAGAGGTAGATGAAACACACTAGATCATTCGTAAGGGTTCACCTGAGAGCAGGAAGAATGTACATATTACTATACAAAGCCACTGAGAATTCTGGGAAATGTGGTCCATTTGGGATTGGCGGACCTCTTAGTGTGTTCTTTGTTTGTTTGTTTTACAGGCAGCTCACTATTTGAAACTTTATCTTAATTTTAGGAGGGCATCATTGTTTTCTACCTACATTTGATCACGACCTCTGCTATCTTTAGTAGATTTTAAAAATATGTTCTTTTATACCTTTCATTGGGTTTGGAGGGAATTTATTGTAAAGGATACAATATAGAAACTCTTAAAATTTTCTATGGTTTTCAGTTTAACTGTGGGAGGCTTTGAGCCAGAAGAATAACAAATTATGCCTTATTCGGTTGGTCACAGAAGATTTTTGTCCAGAATGGAAAATTATGAAAACTAAAAGGAGCCCCAGACAGCCACAGGAAGCACCCAATAGTGTTCTGATCAAGCTGTATGAGGTCTACCAGTTGTTATCCGTTAAATTCATAGTCCTCCTTTGATCTCCTGCCCTCGCCCCTCTGCAGTGGAGTAAAAGCTTAAAGGAAGTCTTGTGCTCATGTTGCAGTCTTGGAAAACACAAGGCCTGTGCAAGCTAATGTGTGCATCACACAGAAATCACTAATCAGGAGAGGGGAGCCACTGCAGAGGACGAAGGGAGCAGCTGCGGAGAGAGAAGCCGAGAATCCCAGAGACACCCAAGAGATGGACGAAGGAGCTAATCCCCAGAGCTGCCTTCGTTTCTGACACCATTTCAAGTTTCACTTCATGTTGTTTCCCTACAATAGCCCTCTATTCTCATACTTTAACTTAAGTGACATTTTATTCCTTGTAATTAAGAGAATCTAACTGAAATTAAGAGGCACAGCTATAATTACCTGGCTCTTTCTCGTAGACTACAAGATCATTGGGTGAATAGATCTGAGGAGGCAATGCGTCTTTTGGAGAGCCTATGTTCGAGAGGAAGAGACAAAAGGGAGATGATGTTAAATCACGTAGCCCTTATCTCTCATAACCCATTTCCAAGATTTGCTCTTTTGTAAACTTTTGTCCAACTTCCTGGCATCGTTTGGCAATTCTTCCTGACAGGGCCAATAGCTCAATGTACAGTAAATTACAACACTTCATTCATTTAAAACAAACAAAGAGACATACATAAAATACTAAGTAGCTTCCATGTTTCAGGACAGAAGATTTAACCAGTGTTTTTGCTTTCCAAAGCTTACATGAAATATACTTCTAATAGTATAAGATAAATTGCTTTCATGTCTTACTCAATTGTTTCTTTTCTACATATTTCTCCAGAACATGCTTGAGTGTCTAGTATGGGACTTGGCTAAATAAGTAAATATTAAGTAAACAAATATGTAAATGGAAAATTCAAAATCACATTTATGAAGCCAGCACACAAGTCTACCTGATGTCTGTGTCAGTTGACTGTTAATTCGTAGGATTGCTGCTCTTTATAACATTCTATATTTCTAAATTGAAAGAAAAATACCCCCACGGGGTTTTACAGTGTCATGTTTAAGAGTAAAGGCTTCAAAGATTTAACAACCAGGGTTCTTATCCTTAGTTGGTCATGTACTAACCATATGACTCTGGGTTGTTACTTAATCTTTCAAAAGCTAATTTTCCTCACCTCTAAAAGGAGGATAATTAAACTCACTGCACAGGTTCATTATAAGAATTAAATTAAATCATGCATATTAAATTAAGTAATGCATATTAAAACATCCTATTGGTATATTATAAGTACTCAATACTTCACAGCTTTAAAAAACAAACTTGTATTTTGCTTGAAGGTTAGATAAGAACCACACCTCACATCAGCATCTGTCAACTTCCGTATTTATAAAGGTGACCAAGCATGCCTATTCTCAACTTTCCTAATCCTGAATTTAAGAATCTATATCAGAAATAATTTCCAAGATGAATTTAAGGTTAGATTATTCATTTGGCTTTTTAAGGCCATTCACGTTAAGTTCTCTCTCTTTTTTTAATGTTTATTATTTTGAGAGAGAACGAGAGAGTGCAAGCACAGGATGGGTGGAAAGAGAAGGAGAGAGAGAATAGCAAGCAGGCCCCACACTGTCAGTGCAGTATGGGGTTTGAACTCACAAACAGTGAGATCATGACCTGAGCCACCTGGTATCCCCATTCATGTTAAGTTAAAAATTTAGTCTGATTTTTCTTCTGAATTAGTTCCCAGCTCAGCATTATTCCAAAAGTAGGAAGAGGAAGAGGAGAGGTGATTACAAAATTTTTCAGTTTGAATTTTATTTGTACTATTATGTTAAAGCCCTTAAAAATTATGCCCAAATTATGTCAAACTAGTAGAGAAGGCCCTGAACCAAGAATAAGAAACCTGGGATTTGGAATCACTTCTTCCACTAACAGAGCATCTCTAAACAGTTTACTTTGATTTTTTTGTTTGTTTTTTTGTTTTTAATTTTTATTTATTTATTTTGAGGGGGGAGGGGGGAAGGGAGTGGGGGAGGGGCAGAGAGAGAAGGTGAGAGAGAATCCTAACCAGGCTCCATGCTCAGTGGTCAGCATGGAGCTCAACACAGTGCTCTATTTCACCACCTTGAGATCATGATCTGAGCGGACAACAAGAGTAGGACACTTAACCCAGGAGCCCCCAAAACAGGTTACTTTGTGTTGTTGTGTCTCAATGACATCTATGAAAAGATGGGGTGTGAAACGTTTTCACTCTGATATGCTCTCATTTTGAATACCATGGGCACAGGGTATTCAGGGCTCTCCCCTAAATGCCACCTATCCTGACACTGGTCCTCTTGATTTCTGGATTTGACAGTCTTTTGACTATGGCCTGGATATTGTCCTTTCCACTTTCCTCATTTCCCACCACCTGTTCTCTCGTGGCAAAGCAATGGTTGAACCCTGCCAGCAAGCAGCTCCATCTACAACAGTTCCAGTACATAGAAAGACAGAGCTCATTTAATTCAAACACAACACCTTTTTTGACAATAATATTAACTACTATTCATTGAGTTTCCACTCTTTGCCTGGAACTGGATTAACATAATATATATATTATTTCTGATATTCCCAACTATACTGAATGTGAGGTTCTCTTAGTCCCAGAGGACAGACAAGGAGACTGAGACCCTGAGCAAAGGCATTTTGCTAATAAATGGCATGGGTACAAGTTGAACACAGATTCACCCGGCACTGTTTCCACTCCTCATTCATTCATATAGACCAATGATTCATGCAGTACACTGATAGGTATTGAGTGCCTACTCTGAATGTGGAATGTGTTGTGGCTCCAGCACAATGAACAAAAAAGATCAACCTCTTTTCTCATAGAATTTACATACCTGTTTGTAATAAACTATCAAGAGCCAAAACAAAATTACTGCATTTTGCTGTGTGCACTTAGTACAAAACCATGCTTACCTACCACCTTCACAGTCAGAGTCCTAGTGAGATGGAAGGTACGCCCGTTTTCTGGATATGTAACAACACATGTGTAATCTCCATTGTTTGAAACCAAGGCTATGAGAAAGCTCAAGCTCATGCCTTCAGGTACTACATTATTAAAGTTCTGTATTTTATGGCAGCCCTAGAAGAAGGAAAAAAAGACATTCAGTATTGAGATACATGCATGGAAAATATACAAATGCACGTATATATACACACATCTAATTTTACATGGAACATACAAATATCTATGCTGGCTGCACCTTTTACAAACTATTTTGGTCCAGTACTTAATGATATTTCTGTAAAGAATGAATGTGATGTTTCATTATATTTTATGCAAAATGAAAATAGGAATTCTAAACTGAGATATGAATTCAAAAGCATGGGCTTCCTGTCTCAGGATCCAGTATTTGAATTTTGGAAATCCCACATTAGTAGTTAAATAAGATTAAAGTTGTGAAAACAACTAGGGCAACTTAAGAAAATGCATCTGCTGCCATTTAAGAAACACTTAGTTTTCCTATCTCCATTTATTCACTGATTATATTAATTTGGGAGTCCAGCCACTCTGCTAATTCAGGCTTAGTTTAGGTGTCTGGTTCTGGCAGTCTTTTCCTTTTTTTTAATATTTATTTTTGAAAGAGAGAGAGTGAGAAGGAGAGAGAATCCCATGCAGACTCCATGCTCAGAGCAGAGCCTGATGTGGGGCTCGATCCGATGATGGTGAGATATTGACCTGAACGGAAATCAAGCGTCAGATGCTTAACCAAATAAGCCACCCAGGCGACCCTGAGGTTTTGGCATTCTTGATCACCCTGTTGAATCACTCTATCAGTCGCTTCCAAACTTTTTTGTGTTTTCCTTATTTATTTTACAATCCAATATTACAGACTTCAGAATCTAAAACTAAAAGATATTTTATGAGTCTGACGAAGAGTGAAGTTTATTTCTATTCTAACTTATATTTTCATATACTTCTGTTGATTTTTAAAATTTTGAGAGTGTAATAGCTCATGAAACATAACTGGACTCCTGTTTTGGCTCTCTGATTCCCACTAATTGGCTTATTGTTTTATTTTATTTTATTTTATTTTATTTTATTTTATTTTATTTTATTTATTTATTTTTTAAAAAATTTTTTTTTCAACGTTTATTTATTTTTGGGACAGAGAGAGACAGAGCATGAACGGGGGAGGGGCAGAGAGAGAGGGAGACACAGAATCGGAAACAGGCTCCAGGCTCCGAGCCATCAGCCCAGAGCCTGACGCGGGGCTCGAACTCACGGACCGCGAGATCGTGACCTGGGTGAAGTCGGACGCTTAACCGACTGCGCCACCCAGGCGCCCCTTATTTTATTTTATTAATAAAAAAATACAGCGGTGCCTGGGTGGCTCAATCAGTTAAGCGTTGGACTTCAGCTCAGGTCATGATCTCATGGCTCATGAGTTTGAGCCCCACGTCAGTCTTTGTGCTGACAGCTCAGACCCTGGAGCCTGCTTGGGATTCTGTGTCTCTGTCTCTCTCTGTCTCTCTCTCTCTCAAAAGTAAACATTAAAAAAAACTAAAGAAAAAATACAGCATCTGTGACAAAATTATGTGTTGAACAGTTACTTTTAGAGAAACTTTGTTTTCTTTAAAAAAAAAAAGCACTTTCAACAATAGCCAAATTATGGAAAGAGCCTAAATATCCATCAACTGATGAATGGATAAAGAAATTGTGGTTTATATACACAATGGAATACTACGTGGCAATGAGAAAGAATGAAATATGGCCTTTTGTAGCAACGTGGATGGAACTGGAGAGTGTTATGCTAAGTGAAGTAAGTCATACAGAGAAAGACAGATACCATATGTTTTCACTCTTATGTGGATCCTGAGAAACTTAACAGAAGACCGTGGGGGAGGGGAAGGAAAAAAAAAAAAAAAAAGAAGTTAGAGAGGGAGGGAGCCAAACCATAAGAGACTCTTGAAAACGGAGAACAATCTGAGGGCTGATGGGGGGGTGGGAGGTAGAGGAGGGTAGGTGATGGGTATTGAGGAGGGCACCTGTTGGAATGAGCACTGGGTGTTGTATGGAAACCAATTTGTCAATAAATTTCATATTTAAAAAAATTGAATGTATCATACATATTTTCAGCTGTTCACATAAACCAAAAAAAACCAAAAACCAAAAAACCACGCAGCTTATTGAAATTAACTTTTATGCAAAAATAAAATTTATATTTGATTTTTTAAAAATAAAATGAAAAAATAAAAAAAATCAATAATCTGTAACAAAATGGACTGGGTTATACCTAAGGTTTTGTAGCTCTTGAAAATTCTGGGAAGCTATTATTGGCTTATAGCTTAGATTTACTGTATTCACATATTTAACTTTGATTCTTGAAACTTTACGGTTTTCTTACGTCAATTCCTGGAGCATGTGTTTTGAAATATGATAGTTACACTAAATGGCATATTTTGCAATGCTTTGTCACAGGAACTATGTCTTTTAAGAATATCACTAAACTTTTGATTCATGGAAATGATCATCAAGAGGAAGCTGTTATACACTTATTTTCTGAATGCAATTTATCTTGTTTTGATAAACGGTGTTTCTAGACACTTGTCACATCAGCAAAGTATTTCAATGTTCTTAGGTTATCACAAAGAATAAGGCCACAGAGACCTGTACTCTTATAATGAATTTATGTCAGATTTGGTTTAAATTGAGTTTAGACTATCTATAGAATTCTATTTGATTTTTGTGGCACCTTTCATTTAAACAGCTCAAAGCTATTTTCTTCTCTCATTTGTTAGGTTAGCTGTTCTTAAATCCACATGAAGTAGACAGATCACACTAAATATGCTCTAGTTTTACAGGTGGAAAAAAAAATGAGACAGATAAGGAGGTATTCCAGATAATACACAGCAAAGCCAAAACTCAGTTTTTCAGATATAAGAACAAAGGTTTTTGACTAGCTTCTTAACTAAGAATGAACACCTGTCCTTGGGAGTTAGTTGAGGCTGGAAAAATTATATTGACACATGTAGTGACATGCTCTCTGTTATCTCACTTAATCCTTATTTCAAACTTAGCAAGTTTGGAATGTTCTTATGCCCATTTTCTAGATGAGGATATAAAGAAAGGCCTAGAAAGGTTAAGTGATTGCCAATGCCATAGAGCTAGGTAGTGTCAGAGCTAAAATTTAAATCTAGATCCACCTGCTTTGAGGCCTTTTCTTTGAACCCCAACTGACCCTGTCTCCCTTCCCTGGTTATGCACATATGCTGTACCTGGGCCAGTCCCAGTGTTAATAGCATGCCATGGCTCTATCATTTAAATAAGGTTGATTCCCATAGATAGTGAGAAACTGTACAATTACACTCTTCAGGATAAGAAGTTGAACAACTATGGGGCACCTGGGTGGCTCCGTGGGTTAAGCTTCTGACTTCATGAGGTCATGATCTCATGATTCATGAGTTTGGGCCCTGTGTCAGGCTCTGTGCTGACAGCTCAAAGCCTGAAGCCTGATTCAGATTCCATGTCTCCTTCTGTCTCTACCCCTTCCCTACTCAAGTTCTCCCTCTCTCTCTTTCTCTCTCTCAAAAACTAAATAAACATTAAAAACAATTTTAAAAAAGGAAGTTGACAACTAGTACTAAACTGGTCAATAGTACTTCTTAAGAATGTGCTAAAAGAAACCTTTCTTTTTTGACTAAGTATCATTTATGTAAAAACTATTCAAAAACACATTGTTTTAGGATTCATAGTATGTACTAAAAATATGAAGAAACACTTCTGGCTCAAAGTCTTTTCATTCATTCACTCATTAATTCATTCACCCTTGAGCATTAATCATAAACCACATACCAGCCACTGTGTGAGGTCCTGAGAATACAACATTGAATAAAACAAAGGATCAGCTCTTATGGACTCATCATGAACAGAGAAATAGAATCAGACACATCTATATAGCAAGGAAAATGGCACAAAACAGGTATGTGTTGATCTCTTGCTAGCTCTCTCTTTTTCTTCTTATTTGAACCCATGAACATGAACTTGAAATTTGGCATGGATACACTTAAAGGTATTCAATGGGCCTGTGTGTCAATGGTCTAAGTATGCTTTCTTGTGAGTTCTTCCCTTCTTTCCATAAAGGATAAAAATGTCGACCAGGGACAGGTTTTTCTTAGAGCTTCTTTGTCTAGGAAAGCATTTTGAATTAAGCAATATTCCATAAAAATCAATGGGAAAGTTTGGGGTCTAATCTACTATTCAGAAAAGGCTTACCATTCAAATATTTTAAATTAGCTAGATTTAACCAAAAGAAATAAAAAGCCATTTTTAAGTTATAAGACCTATAGCATGTTAGCAAAGGAAATGAAAGAAACATTTTACATTCTAAATGTGCATGTGCATGTGCATGGTAGGGGGACCTGCGAGGCATTGTTTAACTATAAATAACCATTAACTTTAGCCTGTAGTGTGTGATGAACTCTATTTCCTATATGCAATTGCATCTCTGGACCCTTTGGTACATGCACCTGATACACATAGGATACTTTCAAACCTAATAAACTATTCCTAAAAATAAATCCTACATATTTCAAAATCATTTATTTGGAATCCAGGAAAAAAAAAAAAAAGATTTGAACAAGAATCTAAAGGTGTCCAAGGGGGAAAAAAAATGTTTCCAAATACAATAAACGGTTAACGGTAAATTGATTTCCACTGTGAAGCAAACACTTATCTGACTAGAAAACAAGTCATCCACTTAGTTGACCAGTCAGTTCCTCATTTTGAATTAAAAAGAGAGAAGTTGGACAGGAGAAATTCTTTTCCAACATATAGTGGTGGCCATGACAACCTACCACAATGTATAGGTAAAGAACAACACAAGAAATGACTTTGAGATCTTCGAGAGGAAATAAATCATGTGCTGAAGTGTGGGGTGTGAGTTAGGGGATGTTGTGAGTAAAAGGGGACAAATATGTCCATTTAACCAACCTACAACTTTTTTTTTTTAATTTTTTTTTTCAACGTCTATTTATTTTTGGGACAGAGAGAGACAGAGCATGAACGGGGGAGGGGCAGAGAGAGGGAGACACAGAATCGGAAACAGGCTCCAGGCTCTGAGCCATCAGCCCAGAGCCTGACGCAGGGCTCCAACTCACTGACCGCGAGATCGTGACCTGGCTGAAGTCAGACGCTTAACCGACTGCGCCACCCAGGCGCCCCTACCAACCTACAACTTTTAAAGAACTGTATGAGAGCACAAGAATGGTGAAGATACAGTTCCTAACCTCTAGGTACGCAGTCTAATGGAGAATCGCAACAAATACTGTGGAAAGCATATTGGGGTAGGGGAGTGGGGGGAAAGATTAAACAGAAAACATTTAGAAAAACTTCATGGAGAAGGAAAATGTGGACTGGCTTCTTAAAGGGTTAAGTAGAATATTACCACCTCTGTAGGAGGAGGGGAGACGTGGGAGATGCCACTCCAGGGACAAGGAAAAGTGTGAACGAACCCCCTCCACTCTTACAGCATTTTGCCTTCTGTGTGAGCCCTTCACCAACGTTATTGTAGTGATTTCTTTTCATGTGTATTTCTTCCTCTACAAGAGGTACTCTTAGGGGCAGGTAGAGGGGGTAGATGAGTACTGTATCCACATGGGCAGCAACTTGCCCAATGCTTGGCACACGGTAAACATGCAATACATTTACACAATACATTTGTGTTGTGTGGTCAAAAATATGAATGAGAGAAGCAAGCTCTAGATGTGGAGTTTCAAGTTCAAGCGGTATGCAAATGAGAACAAGAAGATGAATACAAGAAATATGAGACATGGGATGGGTGAGCTGTAGGACAGATGGGGAAACTGCAAGCGAGGATACAAAGAGTTTAACTGAGAAATAATGGGTTAGGAATATCTACTGACATTTTTGCATCCAGGTTGGTCTGGATGCATCATACTTGTTCACAAAATTTTATAAGAGTTCTACACTGGAGTCACTTCCAGGGAACAGAACTATGTCATCCATTGTTTACGCAACAGATATTTACAAAACCCTTCCCACGTGACAGGTACTATGTTAGGAGATGGGCACACACACAGTAGACGGTAAAAACAGAAATGGCCCTTATTCCCATGGAATTTTCCAGTCCGGTCTAATTCATTCAGGTATTTAATCAATTCCTAAATACAGAGTGCAGAGGCTCTGTTTTGTGCTGTGTGCTTGTGATTCAAGGGATAGAAAGAGAGAGGTCACTACCCAGGACAGGAGAGAAAAGTGCAGTCATTACAGTAACAAAGGTGAGGTATAATTTAAGTGCTGTCAAAATACAGAGTGGGTGATTCATTCAGCTAAAGTCAGCTTCAGGGCTTCACAGATATTTGAACTGGGTTTAAGTTTAAAGGATGTAACTTAACTCCCCAGAAGCCCTCAAACTATGTGTAAAATGCTGTGTATGTATATAGGCATATATAGAATTAAATGTGTATGGCTTGGAAAGAAAATATGATACACACTTCCTTTATACCAAAGGTTAAAAATCATTATATAGGGACCATAAAGAAAGGAAAGAGATAAAGAACGAACCAAACTAAGATGTCAGATCAAATTGAAACAAGCAGCTTAAAATAAAGTCTATTACATAGTCCTTGGACTAACTTAACAATACGTGCCGTGCCAACAAGAAGGCCAAGCCTGGCACGCTTTCAGAAATGTGCTTTCCTGATGGCATTTTGTCAAAAGAGGCAAAAGTTTTTCAATTTTCTGAGAGATTTATAAACAATATCTGGCCAATTCTGATTAATCTCACACTGAAAATTAGAGGTGGAGGTAATATCCCAATTTTAATGATCACACTGAGTACAAGGAAAACCAGCTATTTGCAAAGTGATATCCGGAATGATATCTATTCTGCTAAATAGCACTTGAGAACATTTCAGCAGCTGCCATAAATGTAATATCCAAAACACCTACTAAAGTGGTTCCTCTGATCCTCAGTAAGAAGGGAAAATTTGCCTTGGTTTCTACAAGTGTCTCTGGCAAAAAATGTTCACATGCCCAGTTATACTGATGAGAACGAGGAATGATCACACTTACCTGTGTCTTTATTCCTATGTATTTGGAAGTCCCTATGAGAACAAACAGGCAGCCTCCAATTTATACACGTGTTTTGTTCCAGAAGTTCTTTTATAAGCTGGCTATTTGAAATTCAGTAAATCACTTCCAAGCCATGGTTTGCTTTCCAGGCTAGTAACAAAACCTGGCTTGTTCAACAAACATTTACTGAACATCAGTTTAACTCACAGGGTTGTTGAATTAGAGACCTATGAATTCTGGGCCCAGACTGAAGAAAACCCTGCCATGCAGAAAGACAGGAGGAGAGAAGACACACAGAGAAGAAAAAGTCAAGCCTGCCCCATGTCCCCTGCAATTCTGAAAGAGAAACTTTGGATCTTCTGCTCCCACTAATCCCAGGTTTCTGAGCCTCCTCTCACTTCCCTGAGGCCCTATTTCCACAGGTTTCCTTATGGCCCACAGACTCCCTTAACCTAATCCATGTGCAAAACCTGCTCTGCCCTTCAAAATGCTTTATGCTCCAGGGGCGCCTGGGTGGCTCAGTCGGTTGAGTGTCCGACTTCAGGTCAGGTCACGATCTCGCGGTCCATGAGTTCGAGCCCCGCGTCGGGCTCTGGGCTGATGGCTCGGAGCCTGGAGCCTGCTTCCGATTCTGTGTCTCCCTCTCTCTCTGTCCCTCCCCCGTTCATGCTCTGTCTCTCTCTGTCTCAAAAATAAATAAATGCAAAAAAATAAAAAATAAATGCTTTATGCTCCAGAAATAAAGACTGGAGTGCTCTCTCTGTGTCATTTCTGAAGAGTATAATCTTTAGAACCCAACAGAAGTGGCTTGAAATTCCAGATTCTCCCAATATTGGCTGGATTGTTTTGAGTAAATTATATAAAATAGTGTAAAACTATGGGCTCCTGACATAGATTGTATAGGGTTGAATCTTAGCTCATAGCTCTGGGACCTTGGAAAAATCTCTCAACCACTATATAGTTGGGGGTTTTCATAACGATATAATGGAGCGAACAGCAGAGTTTACTTCATGTTGAGAGAATGAAAATAATTAAAGCATTTGGAAAAATTCCTGTGCTTGGTAAATGTCAGCTATTCTTGTTTACCTTTCTGAGCTTCTTGTTCCTAATGATATCTACCCTGAAGGATTGTGGTAAGTGTTACATATAACATATAAAGTACCCAGTACAATGTATTTTACCGCTAAAATGCAAGAAATGTTAGTCTCCTTTTCCTCCTTTCAATTCATTCGTTTTCACCTTTCTGCCAACAGGAAAACAAATTTGCTGGAACTGATAAATGTGTCTTTTAACTCTCACAGTTATTACTAAAAGAGACCATTTCTCCAACGTCAGGGTAGGGAACTCAGCTGATAACAACTGAGAGAGAGTTACTGTAGGAGGGCCAAGAAACCCAGATGGATGCAGGGAGTGACTGTAGATGGTAGAAAATGAAAAGCAATGTCAGCGTAGGAGAATGCCCCTTCTAAGAACACTGATTTTGCTCCCAAGATTGCAGAACTCTTAGGATTAAAGGTGTCAATTACTCCAAGATGGAGAAATAAAAAGCAGTATAGCACACATCAGTAGCAACCTTTTCATAATCATAGAATAGAAAGGATGTCTGGTTACTGATTGTCCTTTTTAGTCACCTGCACATTGTTGGGTATCTGCCATGGCAATGGTTTCACTGCTATGACTTTTTTCTTGATCTTCTTTCCAGGCTTCCTGCTTTTATTCACCCATGAATATTCTCTCCAGATTTTCACATTAGCCCTTTTCTCTTATCATTTTATTTTGTTTTCTTAAGGGATTCAACTATCATATAGATGCATCTAATTCTCTGTCTCTAGCTTTGACTTTTTCTTCTGTATTGGGATTGTTTTTATTGTTCTTTCTGAAATCTGTCCTTATGTAATGGCTAGTGACACATGCTTACTACCTCTACTCATAAAGGTAGAGGCAGTATACATTGTGAACATTATTCACAACAAGCGCACAAAATGGCAAAGGATCTCCTGGTTGATGGAACCTCCTACGGAGACATGACTGTACCAGGTCCACAGCCTGCACTGACAAAGCTCTAGACCCATACACACGTAGCCACTGCCTACAGGTCACTGCCACATAGGTATCTCACAGACACTTCTAACTCCATCTGACATTATCTAAATACATTACTTGCCCCCCAAACCTGCTTCTTCCCTGCTGTTTCATACCTTGGTTAATAGCACCAACATTCATCCAACCAGGAAAACCAAAAAATCTGGAAATCATTAAGAATACAGAGATGGGTGTGCTATAACTTTACTCTCAAGAAATAGTCAGTCTCACAGGGCACAGGTATGTAAATTTCTCTCTCTTCTTAAAACCAACATTAACGATGTTTGTCACTCTTGTGGAAGTTAGAATTCTACTTTTGATAAGAGTAAGAATTCTTTTATTTTTATTTTTATTTTGAGAGATAAAGAGAGAGAGAGAGAGAGAGAGAGAGAGCATGTGAGCAGGGGAGGGCCAGAGACGGAGGAAGAGAAAGAATACCAAGCAGGCTCCGTACTCTCAGTGCAGAGCCTGGCACAGGGCTCGACTGCATAAACCATCAGATCATGACCTGAGCTGATATCAAGAGTCAGATGCTTGGGGTCGCCCACGGACCCCAAGAATTCTTATTTATAAACTTGTCTGAATTAAACTGTGGTCTCTTTTTGAAACTATGTAGGGCAGGACATATATCTCATTGATTATAACCCCCTGACATATTTCATTGAATACAATTGATCTTTAACAGCTGTTGAAAATGACTGTAATGAAATGAAATGAAAAATGACTGTAAAACAATAAAGGAAGTGAACAGTGAGATGGAGACAGACATAAATAAGTAGCTGTGGGATTAT
Source organism: Puma concolor (assembly GCF_028749965.1). Lineage (NCBI taxonomy): Eukaryota > Metazoa > Chordata > Mammalia > Carnivora > Felidae > Puma > Puma concolor. The sequence continues at coordinate 82,043,168 of NC_141675.1, read as the reverse complement.
ATCAGGGAAAAATTATCTATAGCTGGAGAGAACAGGGAACAAACATTGATATGAAGACAGTAGAATTTGATATGTTCTAATGAAAGAATAGGGGACATGCCAGGCATTGGGAATGTATCAAGAAAAAAGAAGGAAAATTATAGAATACATAAGGAAATAAAATTAAGTTTTTCAGACTATTGAGTATTCAAAGTACAGAAAAAGTGAACACGGTTAGAGATGAGAGAACTCATTTGCAGGTAAATAGAAGAATACATTTTTAAAAAACTGGAAAATACTTTACACTTATTGACATAAAATTGTTCATATGATTCTTTTAATCATTTTTTATCTTTTTTACTACAGAACATTACAATCATAGAATACACAATGATCCCCTGTACCTGTACCTAGACTCAAAAGTATCAATTCAAGCTATGTCTTACTTCATTTACACCTACTCACTGGACCCCAAGACTATTGTGAAGCAAATGACAGACATTCTGTAATTTCACTTGTAAATATATCTGTGTGTATCTCCAAGTGACAAGACCCCTTCTGCAAGCATAACTGTAGTAACATTATCACAATTTAAAAAGTAATAATAACGCATTGTATTATCAATATTCTGTGTTCAGAGTTCCCCGATTTTCTCCTAGCTTGTTTTAGAGTTTGTTTGAATAAAACACGATTTAATGAAGGTCCATATACTGCAATTGGTTTTTATATATCTGAAATCAGTCTTTTTCTCTCTCACTCATTCTCTTTCTTCCCTCTTTCCCTCCCTTTCTCTTAATCCTCTCAGTATAACATAAAATAGATATAAAAAAATACTTCAATGTATATATGAGTTAATGTATTATTGTAAAGCAAATACCTTCAAACCACCACTGAGGTCCAGGAATAGAACAGTACTCCTCACACCTGAAAAGTTTCTGCATGCCCCATGTCAATCACAGATCTTTTACTATCCCCCAAAGAGGCCATTATCTATACTTTCACAGTAGAATTGTTTTCTTGTTTTCATTTATAATTTCATCACCTCCACAGACACTATAGTCTCAACCATTTTTAAATGTGTCTTATATGTTTCTTTGAATCTACACATTTTCACATCATGCCTTTCTTTTTTCTTGCAATTTATCTGTTGAATAACTCAAGGCCTATAGAATTCTCCAGTATGGATTTTGCTGACTGCAAACTCATTGTGTAGATCAATACATTCCCCTCTTCTCTACATATCCTGCAAAATGGCAGCCGGATCCAAATCAGACTCAGGTTTAATCCATTTGGAACAATTATAGGTGATATTTTATTCTTTCATAAGAACGGATATGTCCAGCTGTTTGATTTCTTATGATGGTACCAGTCACTGATTCTTAATGCTTAGATTTATTAATTTTTTCGGGGTTGAAAAATGATTATATACTTTTATAAAAACACACTTCTCTGTACTATTTCATTACTCGGTGCACATTTCTTATAGAAAAGGCAGAAAAAATACTTGATATTTTCCCTTTACCAGTTTTCAAGATAACAAACTGATTTCTATCATCCACTAAATGTGACCAATTATTTTGAAATAGTATGAACTTACAGATTTAAATTTAATTCTTAAGATTTAACCCATTGTGACTAATCCCTCCTGAAGTTCAAATTGTTCCATTTTCAACCAATGGAAAACTCTTAAAGTTAGCTCCTAGGTCATTTCATTAATGACTTAAACTGTTAGATGTTAACATTTTATTTATTTTTATTTTTTATTTATTTGTATTTCTTAAAAAAATTTTTTTTAATGTTTATTTATTTTTGAGAGAGACATAGACAGAATGCTAGTGGGTTAGGGGCAGAGAGAGAGACACACAGAATCCGAAGCAAGCTCCAGGCTCTGAGCTGTCAGCACAAAGCCCGATGCAGGGCTTGAACTCACCAGCTGTGAGATCATGTGACCTGAGCTGAGTGAAGTTGGATGCTTAACCAACTGAGCCACCCAGGTGCCCCGATAACATTTTAAACTATGATTATGAATTGCCTATTTCTTCCTTTAAATCTGTCAACTTCTGCTTCATGCATTTGGACACACTGCTGTGAAGCACACGTACTATTTTTATGGCTTTCTGATGAACTGACCCTTTTATTATTTTGAAAAGTCCTCTTTATCTCCGGCAAAGTCTACTTTATGTGTTACTGGCATATCCGTTCTAGCTTCCTTGTTTTTATTCACCATTTATTTTCCATTTAAAGTTATTTTCTCCACTCTACTTTCTGTACATATTAAGGCATTATCTATCACATTCACTTACAATTATGTTCCTCTTAGTTTCAGGCTTCATTTATGAAATGACTTATTTTCTTCTTTCTAAATTTTTACTGAATTATATAACTTCTGGACTTTTTTTTTTTTTTAATTTTTTTTTTTCAACGTTTATTTATTTTTGGGACAGAGAGAGACAGAGCATGAACGGGGGAGGGGCAGAGAGAGAGGGAGACACAGAATCGGAAACAGGCTCCAGGCTCTGAGCCATCAGCCCAGAGCCTGACGCGGGGCTCGAACTCACGGACCGCGAGATCATGACCTGGCTGAAGTCGGACGCCTAACCGACTGCGCCACCCAGGCGCCCCTGGACTTTTCTAATTCTTATTTATCTATGTTATTCTTTCTCATCTTATATCATTTCTTAATGTCTTGTGGCTCATTTTTGAAACAGTAAGTCATATTATGTCCTTCTGGCATGCATTTTCTTTTTTGATAGAAATGTTATTCTGCTTCTTATTCTTCTTTTTCTTATAACTTTGAATGGGATTTTTCCCTTGGTTTTTTTGTTGTTTATTTTTATGTAAAGTTAGGTTTTTTTTGTTTGTTTGTTTTTTTGTTTGTTTGTTTATTTTGTTTTGTTTTCCCTGAGCTTTTAGGTTGGCAGATTTTCTAACTTCACAGAGATCTCTCTTACAAACTAGGATCTTGAGATTTCCTGAGCCTCTTCTGCTCTTCCATTTTTAGCTGGTCCTTCTCTTTTCTTCCTCTGTATTGTCCTGATCCTGTTTATTTGTTTTCAAGTTTATTATTTATCTATTTATTTATTTATTTATTTATTTATTGAGAGCTCATGCACGTGTGAGAGGGGAAGAGAGAAATGGAGAGACAGAATCCCAAGCTGTCAGTGCAGAGCCCCATGTGGGGCTCGATCTCATGAACCATGAGATCATGACCTGAGCTGAAATCAAGAGTGAGACGCTTAACTGACTGAGCCACCCAGGTGCCCCAGTGATCCTGTTTACTTTTGATCACACTCCCAGCAGCTTGTCCTCAGTGGAGGTGGCATTTTATTCAGAGTTACAAGGCACTTGGACTATTTCCATCCCTTCAGAACTTCTTACTATGGGCCTCTTGGATTCACCTTCTATTTGAGAGCATAACTCTTCCTTATTTCAGCTGCTGTTCTCAAATTAGCCCACCTTACTTTCCAGTGAGTACCACTGGCTTTTGGGGGGTTCCCTATTGTCAAGTCTGCAAGGTACCACATTACTTCCATCTGCCCTCTTCCCTAGACACTGATTCTGTGTGTGGTTTTCCCATAAGTAGATGCATGTTTTACAAACACATGTAAATGTGGTCCAGAAGGGTTTAGCTTTGGCTTCTGTGGATATTTGAAGACATTAAACAACAATGCCACTACCCCAGGGGCCACCTCCAACACTTTCATTTTTGATTAAACAATTTCCAAGTCTCTTAGATGTGCAAAAGACCACAGAAGGATTGTGTCCACAAATGAGGGCAAACATAAACACACACACAAGTAATAATAAAATACAGTGTTGATTAATCAAGGTGTTGAAATACACCAGAAGAACGGGCAGCTGCTGGCCTCACTCAGCAGCCAGCAGAAGCATGTGGCATTTCTCCAATGGTATTTCATACGAAATTAATAGAAATATAGTAATTCTAGTTATCCACTGAATGTAATTTGGGAGATGGTGAATGGAGACAAAGCATTCTCTACCACTTTCTTTAAAATGGCACAAACTGAGGAAGTGATAAAAGATTTGTATAAAGCTATTAAGGAAGAATAAGAAATCTGATGGGCAAAATGGCATTCTCTACATTAACTCAACAGTTATTGGCATTTTAGAGAGGGCAAAATGCTCTTGAGCTTGCTTACCATATACCAAGTGATGGTTGGTTTGACACTGGAAGGAAAAAATCCATCTACATTTGGACAAGTGATCTTCTGAACACCATATTCTATATATAGTCTATGCACTGGGAGTTTCATGGAGGAATTGAAGCAGCTATCTTTCTGAACCACTTCAAGAGGAAATGCAACTTTGCTGCAATACGTGGTGTTCCTGAAAAGAGAAATACACAGTAAATGGGCAATCTCATTTTCATTTGATTTAACACAGCAATCCCATTGAAATGAGCTAAAGGAAATAATGCTACATATGGAGATTTCATTTATCCGTAAGTTCATGTAAGAATTAAATGTATTATGGAGGTATTTCCTGTACCAATTTGACATCACAAAATAAAAACAGACACCATTAACTACTATTGATATACTGAAATATTTACCTTTTAGGGTGACTGGGGATTGCACTTGTGTTTGAATGTCTGCACACATCATTTCATCTGCCTGGATAGGGCTCTTCTCCTCCCATCACCCCGCACTTAGACATTCCCTTGACTGAATTTATCATAGTTCAAACAAGGGCACGACCATGTGTATTTTCTTTTGTTCCTTGCATGTAATACAGTGTCTAAACTTTCAGAAGGCACTGAATAAATACATTATTTTTAATATTTATTTATTTTTAAGAGACAGAGAGAGACAGAGCATGAGCAGGGGAGGGGCAGAGAGAGAGAAGGAGACACAGAATCTGAAGTAGGCTCCAGTCTCTGAGCCTGATGCAGGGCTCAAACTCATGAACTGCGAGATCATGACCTGAACCGAAGTGGGACGCTTAACCAACTGAGCCACCCAGGCGTCCCTGAATAAATGTTTCTTAAATGAATGGAATGAATGTAATACATGCATCTACATATGGGAAAGCAATAAAGGGAACACAGATAATGAAAGTAACTGATCTTAGGGTGATGGGTAAATGGGTCATTCACTGTTCACCCTTGTTTTGTGATTTCTGTGTAAGGTGACAAACACATATTAGATATTCATTAACTGATTAATTGAGACTAAATACAATGAAATAGGGAGATGCAATTCCCCCCTTTCCAAGATGAGAAGAGGGGTGTTTAAAGATGACTTATGACAATGGTAATAAGGTGAGAAGAGAGAGTGGCAGCTTTGATTTCTACCTACAAAAAGCAAAAGGTCCACCATGTGAAAGAAGTATTCTTTTTTTTCTTAGTTTATTTACTTTGAGAAAGAGAGAGAGAGAGTACGAGCAGTGGAGTGGGGGAGAGAGAGAGAGAGAGAGATAATCCCAAAGCACTGACAGTGCAGAGCCTGATGCAAGGCTTGAACTCAAAGAACCATGAGATCACGACCTCAGCCAAAACCCAGAGATGGACACTTAACCGACTGAGCCACCCAGGCAACCCCTGGAAGAAATATTCTACAGTTGGAAATTATACAGAGGGTAATTTTCAGCTTTGTAAAATATATTCTCTGTTTAAAAAAAAAAAATGATGAACAGTGGTGGGACTGACTTTTCCAGCTCCAAAAGTAAAATATGGATGTTATCTTAAGAGGGACATTGAAGCAAGAATACAATTGGTTCAGTCTTAGAGGATGAATCTTTTTTTTTTATTTAAAAAAAATTTTTTTTCAACGTTTTTATTTTTGGGACAGAGAGAGACAGAGCATGAACGGGGGAGAGGCAGAGAGAGAGGGAGACACAGAATCGGAAGCAGGCTCCAGGCTCCGAGCCATCAGCCCAGAGCCTGACGCGGGGCTCGAACTCATGGACCGCGAGATCGTGACCTGGCTGAAGTTGGACGCTTAACCGACTGCGCCACCCAGGCGCCCCATTAGAGGATGAATCTTAATTTATGGCCTTAAATACATCAGGCCTTTGATTTTACATGGTTCAGTTTAAGGTCATTCTTCATTTAGGAATCACCTCAGGACAGTGGGAAGCTTCTGGTGTCCCCACCAGACAGGTTCACTTCTAGATTTTCTTTGGGGACACAGAATATTGGCAGACAGATAAACTGAATATATGGCCATCTGATAAGTATGGAAACTGCTAAGTAACATTTAAGGAATACTCAGGCCTAAACAGCCATACTGTTCCTGTAATGTAAAAGAAGATTAGAAAAGTTTGAGGAAGGGCTCTAGACAATTAGGAAACAGAAATAGAGATAATGAAACACTAAAATGCAGAGTAGACAACAAGGTCATCCAGAAACCTACTGATGACCCCTTCCCAAGTATTTCCTGATATCCACTACATGTGGAATGTTAATGGATTAACAACCATCAAAGATGAAAAGGAGGTCAAGGAGTTTAGGCTAATTTTCTCATTGGGTGGATACAGATACCAAAGTTATCAGATACTGACTTGCATGAGGTCACCAGCTAAGTAGGGTCAGGGCTGGGCAGATGGCCTAGTTTCTGTGTCTTTTCATCCAGTGCTCCTTCCACTATAATCTGTCTTAAACTCTCCTACAACGCTGTCTTGGGACATGAACAGTGGACACAGGCTCCTTGGAAGCCCACATGCTAGTCTAGAGTCCACTCCAATAAAACTAAAGAGTCAGGTGAAAATCTCAAATAGGCCTTCAGAAGTTACAAGGGACTCCCAAGGCCACAGTGATGAAAATGCTCTGTGACAGAGAAAAGGTCCTTTTTCACTTCATCACGACACAGCTTAAATATATGAAAACATAGTCATATTTCTCCGTTAGAGAATAGTTAATATCCATGAGAGACAAGGGGCACTCAGAAGAAGATGTGGAATTATCTATCATTATGTTATTCTCTGTTGTACTGGTATGTCATTCAGCCCTATTGTTATGGGCCGAACTGTGTCCCCCAAATCCCTATGTTGAATTCCTAACCTCCAATACCTCAGAATGTGGCCATATTTGGAGACAAGCCTTGAAAGAGGTAATTAAGGTAAAATGAGTATGGTGGGCCCTAATCCAATATGACTGATGTGCTTAGAAGAAGAGAATAGGACAGAGATGACACATAGGGAAGACCTTATGAAGACATGGGAAGAAGATGGATGTGTATGAACCAAGAAGAGAGAAATGTAATCAACCCTGATGACACATTGATCTTGGAATTCTAGCCTCCCAAACAGTGAGAACACACATTTCTAGTATTTAGTTACCAGTCTGCGGTATTTTGTTTTGGTAGCCATAGCAAACCAATGCACCTATTAAACAGCAGGAAACTATGTAAAAACAAAACACACACACACACACACACACACACACACACACACAAACCAAAAAAACAAAATAGTTATAAGCCATAAGCCAGATGGAAATTTAAACAACAAAGTAAAGCCTGGATGCTAAAAGGGGATCTTGGGAAAAAAGTAGCCAGAGAACTAAGCCTTAAAATGATTATTCTCTAGGGTTGCCTGGGTGGCTCATTTGGTTAAATGTCTGACTCTTGACTTTGGCTCAGGTCATGATCTCAGGGTCATGGGATGGAGCCCTGTATCCACCTATGCACTGAGCATGGAGCCTGCTTGGGGTTCTCACTCTGCCTCCCTCCCTCTCCCTGCTCCTACCATGCTTGCACACTCTCTCTCCCCCCCAAAATAAATAAATAAACATTTAAAAAATGATTATTCTTGGGGCTCCTGGGTGGTTCAGGCAGTTAAGTGTCTTGTGTGACTTCGCCTCAGGTTATGATCTCGAGGTTCGTGAGTTCAAGCCCCGCGTTGGGCTCTGTGCTGACAGCTGGGAGCCTGGAGCCTTCTTTGGATTCTGTGTCTTCCTCTCTCTTCCCCTCCCGCACTTGCTCTCTGTCTCTCTCTCTCAAAAATAAATAAACATTAAAAAACTTAAAAATAAATAAATAAATAAATAAATAAATAAATAAATAAATAAAAATAAATTATTATTCTTCAGAGGGAGCTCAGTTTTTTAAAGATTTTTTTTCAGAGCAAAAAACTATTAATTAATATTAATTAAAATAATAATAGAATGGGTATATTATGTAGTAAAATGCAAAATCTACATGAACTTTCAAGATTAAAAAAATTGATTTGAAAGAAATTTTGCAGTGTTGGTAGGGTGCTTTGGGTTACATTCTTCGATTCCCAATGATACGGTGTTTATTTGCTTCCTAGGGGATTTTGGTGAAAAAATTTGAAAGGCATTGCTCTAAATATATTTGATGGTTCCCAAATACTCTTTCTTCCATAAGGCATCGAAAGGCCTTACTCTGTGCCTGGAATTTTGAAAGATGCCAAGAATAACAGATATATATGGGTTCTAGTCCTCGCCCTCCTCATTGTCTAGGGAAATGAATGCCTCCAGGTAGGGCAGAAATGAAGGCAGGCTCTAATATCAGGGAAAAGGAACAAATAAACAAGATTCCAGCATTAGATAATCCTGATATATGCCAGGGTTTGAAAAGGAACCAGTTATAAAGAAAATTCTCAGGAGTACAGCCATTTTCTCTGTGCACCTCTTTCAGACAACCTCTGCTAAGCCACTGAGGTGAGGTGTAACTAACTCTTTCTAGATGCTTCCTTCCCCTCCCCAGCTTCATAGCAGATGCATCATCTGGAAAAAAGCCCAGGAACTAAAGGGAAAAGAGAAAGTCACCACCAAGAATCAGGCTACCTTAACATGCAGGTATAGTTGCCCGTGTCATTGAGGAGGGTGGGTCGGAACCAGAGCACATCTTTCTCCTTACTAATGCGGTTGTCAGGAAGGCGGAAGTTAATTGGCTCCTCCAAGTCCCGGTCCTGCCTAGTCCAATACCAGATCAGAGTAAGGCCAGCTGAATGGGCTGTGCTGTAGTTGTATTTCAAGAAATGTTCAAAGAGCGGGCATTTGATGCGAGCTGGCTCATCTTCAAACACTTGGATCTGCCTCATGGTGTCTAGTCCCCAGTCATCACAGCGCTCTGGAACGATCAGAAAAGAAAGGAAAGGCTGGTGAGTCATCTCATCTTAAAGGGCTGCAGAGAACATACCTTCCCCTTAGGACACCCAATCAATTCCAGGAACCCCCTTCTCTGGTCAGGTTTAGTAACCCTTCCGTAATAATTGCATGTCCTATGGGGAGCCTGGGTGGCTCAGTCAGTTAAGCATCTAACTTCAGTTCTGGTCATGATCTCCCAATTGGTGAGTTTGAGCCCCACGTTGGACTATGCACTGACAGTGCACAACCTACTTGGGATTCTCTCTCTCTCCCCCTCTCTGCCCCTCCCCCACTTGCATTCTCTCTCACTCTCTCTCTCTCTCTCTCAAAATAAATAAGCAAACTTTAATAATAATAATAATAATAATAATAATAATTGCATGTAATAGAAACCTGTGGTATGAAGAAATTATTTCTCTACCTTCCTTTATCATCTTTTGATTACCTCTTGGATAATGATTTGATCTTGTAACTTGATCCTACTGTACCCTATAAGGTATGATGGAGAATCTCACCTGAAAAAGAAATCATGTGCTCCTCTTTCACCCCTGTGGGAACAGAGGAGGTTCTACGAGGAAAATTGTAACTGAAAAGACAACCCTCAAGACTCTCAGTTCTTCCCAGGTCTCCTGATTTAGTGCCTAGATCTGCCCAGGCAAAGGTATCTACGTAACAGACTCACAAGCAAACCACATGTGTAATAAATAAAATGAAGTTCACCACTAAAGTTTGTGGTTGTTTGTCAAGGCAACATTTTTGTGGCAGCAGATAACCAAGAGAACAACTAAATTTGTGGCTACTTTAATTTTGATAAAAGCAAAGAATTGGAAGCCATGTGACATGCAGAAGAATTTGTAAGCAGTAAATCCTTAAGTAATAGATCTCTGAGAAATTTAACAAACTGGCTTTTCCAAGACTCAACAAATTACTATTATTTATAATCACTATGCTTTTATTTAGAAATACCTCTTAAAATCCAATATACAAAGAAAGAATGGGAAAGATCAAAATGTTGTCCACACCAATCCAAATATGACAGTAATTTTTTAAAATAAAACATCTATCTTACCAGATTCTTGAAATACATTTTCATTAAAGTTAAAAAGTTGCAGAATCAGCTCATTCAGTTTATAGGAAATTACAACTGTAGTTTTTCAGATACATATGTCAGATTGAATACATGCAACCAATTTCACTCCTTTCTGAAACTTCACTGAAACTAAAATAATGTTTCAAGACATAACCCCAAGTAATAGCAAGAATAGGAAAAAAGACAGGAACAACATCAAAATTGACAAGCTGTAATCAGTTCAGCACATTTAAACAGACAAATCCTAAACCGGCACGGAAGCCTGGAGAGCATACCAATGTACAACTCCGAATGCAGAAAAGACCCAGAAGGAACTGTCAGCCCTGAGATAAGGAATCACCAGTGCCATTCACCCAATATTTCCGGGTTCTCTTCTAGGCTGAAGACTCCACTTTTCCACCCCTCTGAAGGAGAGGCCATGTGACTAAATTTGGCCAATATGATGTAGTGAGTGTCACTTGTGTTGATTAATTTAAGGGCTAGAGCATATTTTATCATGTTCCCTTTTTGTCTGCCTTGGCAAATATAAAAGCACAGGGATTGAGCCTCCTTTAACTTGGGCCCCTTGATGTAGATGACATAAAACAAAGGAAAAAAAACAGAAAGCAGAGAACCATCAATTAAATAAGTCAATGAAAACAGACTTACACCACAAAACTATTTTTTTTTTTAACTGGAAAAAGAGAAGATGCTATAAAGAACCAGAGAGTAAGAAAGGAGACCAAAAAAAAAAAAAAAAAAAAAAAAAAAAAAAAAAAAAAAAAAAATGGTCACTTACAAAAGACCAGGGATCAGAATGGCTTTGGAACTTTCAAAAACAAGATTGGAAACTGGAAGATAATGAAGCAATGTATGTGAAGGGGAATTATTTTCAATTTTGAAACTAAACCCAAAGAAACAATCAAGTGTGAAGGTGGCATTTTCAGGCACATCAAGACTCAGTAATTTTACTTCCCATATGTTCTTTATCATGAGGCTTCTGAGGGATTTGTGTTAGTAAAATGAGAGGGAAAAAAAGTAAATTATGAGATAAAGGAAGAAGGGATCCAGTTCAAGACAGAGGGGAAAGGAATCTCCAGAATAACAATGAAGGAGATTCTAGGCACACAGCTATGCAGCAGGGCTTGGTGATGAACCAGGGTAAGTAGAAGGGGATGGAAATCTCCAATTAAAAAAATAATAATAATTGTAACTAATAAATTACCTGATGAAATTAGCGCTATGGAAAATTATGCTGAAAGGCAACTGTAAAGTATGAAACAGTTATCCAGAAGATCCAAATTAAAGTGAGCCTATGAAGGCAAGGCAATTAATAACTTCCAAAAGTAAGAAAGTAAACATAATCATAGTTCATTAATATGTGAAGGCATATTAATTAAATGATTATTGATTCAAATATTGTAGCACATACGTAGAGAAGAATGGGTAAATAAAGGAGAGGGTATGGCCATTTAAGAGAGAAATCTCATTTACTATAAGTAAAAAGTGAGGGGCGCCTGGGTGGCTCAGTCGGTTAAGCGTCCGACTTCGGCTAAGGTCATGATCTCACAGTTTGTGGGTTTGAGTCCTGTGTCAGGCTCTGTGCTGACTCTCAGATCCTGGAGCCTGTTTCGGATTCTGTGTCTCCCTCTCTCTCTGGCCTTCCCCGTCTCTGTTTCTCTCTGTGTCTCAAAAATAAGTAAGCGTTAAAAAAAAAAAAAAGTGAAAAAAAAATAATGCCCAGAGTTGGCTACATGAAAAATGACAATAGGCACAAATTGATTAGCAAAATATAGATAGGAAATGCCAGAAGAAATCAATAAAATACCTAAAAGTGGTGGCTTCTGAAGAAAAGAGCTAGCAGATGTGAGGCAACTTTAGGCAGAAAGAGTACAATTATTTTGGTGTAAACCTTTTAATATATTGGCCTTAAAAAAATCTCTGTGCGTGATTTCTTTGAGCATAATTAACCTCATAATTAGAAGAAAAAAGGGAAGGAAAGATGGTAGGAAGGAAGGGAGCGCGTACCTATCATGCAATACAATTGGCAAAGCCAATCTCCGTGTTTCACCACCCTAATCATATTAACTTTCCGTTAGGACAAAAAAAAAAGTCTTGATTTCACTTTTTAATTCCAAAATTTGTATCAGTGTGCTTTGGCACGGCAGTCATTCACTTTTGAATTATAAGGTATAGTTTAAAAGAAAAAGAGTGACAGGCAGCTGGGCTGCTGATGGTATCTGGAACGTCACCATACTGTTTGTCACCTGAAGGGAAAAGATGCTCCTGCCTTCTGTATTTCATAAAAATATGCTTTAGGCTGTTCCTACAGGCACCTCCCTCAAGAGGTCTTTCTATGTCTCCACATGTGGATGATGGTAGAGGCAAGGCTATCAAATGAAAGTTAACATCCTTCTTGCAACTCTGCTCCCTAATACGTCTCAATTCAGATCACCCCAACCTGGGCCAGTAGACAGCAGTTCTCACGCCATGACTGTCATAACAGGATCCCTGGTAAACCAGACAGAAAGAGGAGACCCTTCTGAGGGTTAATGGCACGTTGATTAAAGGAGACTTCCTGACACCGATATTACAAATTGTCACTTTGTTTGGTGCCTGGAGGTCTTTACAGTCCTGGGAATGATGAATAGTAAGATGGATGATAAGTGACAGGTCCATTTTTCTTTTGTAAAAGTAGGAGAATGCAGACTGTGAAAAGGGGGATGAGCAGACCGCGAGTGTGACATCTCAACCGCAAGCACGTACTCAGACCAACCGAGGAGGAAGTAGGACATGGAACTCCGGTGACCACTGGGGCAGATGTGGCAGAGACCGGCTTAATGTTCCCGAACCCTGGTTTCCCTTGGCCCATATGGAAACTACATATCCTTGGCAACTGAATTGGGGCCATTTGGTTTGGTTCTGGCCAATGGATGCAGCTGGAAATGTTTTAACCTGAAACTCCCAGCTTAACCTACGAAGCTTTCTCCTTCCCTCACATGGAGTCCCTGAGGGCCAGAAAATTTTGAATAACATAGTATCACAAGATGGAAGGAGCCTGGATCCCTGCCACTGTTTGGAGCAGAGCTCCTTGGAAATGCCATCTCACTTTCAGGGGGCTGTGATTGAGTGAAGAAATCAACTTCTACTGCGTTCAGCCACTGAGATGTGGGGGGCATATTGTTACAGTAACTAGTATTTCCATCTTTCTTACACTAACTAGTATTTCTACCTTAACTAACAGAAGGCAGGATTCTCCTTTTATCGCATAACTTAATACATCAAGAGCAGACACATTTTAAAACAGCTTTTGTTAAAGTCCCTCACATACTAAAATTTAAATGCAGATCACTTAGATTTTTGGCTGATTCCATAGACTTAAAATATTTTCAATCAATTTAAATGCAATTCATCTTAAAGTGGCAAATAAATCACTATACCTACTAGGTATCTCCCTTACAGATTGTCCCATGGGCCAAGTAAACATATCTATAAAGTGAATCAGCCTCCTTTACAACAGGGACTGAAAAATACACATATCGGCATTCCTAAACATTAGCCAAAAAAAAAAAAAAAAAAAAGGTATTATTGAGATTTTTCTTTGGGGTGTTTGTCCATTTGAAATTTGTTCTCTGAGTTTTTAAGTTTCCCTCGCCAGCCACCCGAGGGTATTTTGTTGGAGCTTTTTAAATTATTCAATGAACAAATAAAAATAAAATCTATGGCAACAGGCTGGAGTGTCATGTAATACCAAATTAATTATATGACTCACTGCAGGCACCAGCTGAAGAAAAGACTGGGGAAAAGGCTGCTATGCAAATATATTTGTCTCTAATAACAGCAAAGGGAATTTAGCAAATTATTGGCAGAGCGAATTACTTTTTTGTTTAAAATGTCCCTTCTTACCCGGTGTGCTCCACAGTGGAAGTCCTCTCTCAACTGGCCGCTCGACATGGGGAGCCACAAAGTCATCATTTCCCTCAGCCAAAGGATTTCTTTAGGCTGAGGCTGGGTGGCACAGAGGACTAATGGAATGTGCAAAGCTTCCCAAAGCCAAGTCACTGGAAAATCCAACCCACGCTCCTGACAGCAATTAGCATTTATATAGCAGGGTATACATTTTAACTAATTAATCTCACAACACCCTCTTGGGCTTTCATGCCCATTCCCACATTACATGCCAGGAAACGGAGACAGAGAGATTAATTGACTTACTTTTGCCTGACTGGTAGCACAAATAAAGGCTTCCTGAACATAGATCTAGGATGCTTGTCCCTAATCTGTGCTCACACATTCAAAGCAAGATATTTCCCACAGGAAAAGCTATTCATATATTTGTATTTATTAAATATTCATTCAGAATCTGCTGGGAGCAAGGCACTGGGCTGGGAGCTGGGTAGAAAGATATGTAGATATAAAAACTTAGGAAGCTCAGGTATAAAAAAAAAAGGGAAAGATTTAAATGTTGGACGACTTCAGGTAGAATTACTTTCCATATGTGATTAATCGCCATATGCCACTTAATTGACATATAACCTTGGGCAAATTCTTCCCCTCTCAGACTCAGTTTTTGCATGTGTAACATGCCTACCTTAGAGTGTTGAGTGAGGATTAAGGGGCTTAGTAAAATACAAGGAGCTCAGGACATATTGGGCTGCACTTGCATCATAAATCTGAATAGGACCTTGCCTGTCAAGAAGTTGACAATCTTGGAAAAAGAAAGATTAAGTGAAAATACCTGGTGGAATGAACCAACTATTATAATAGGCTATCATATGATTGTATTACATTATATTAGGGTAGGGGAAGCAAATGGTAATCTTGAGATTGGATTGTGATCAGAAACAATCCTTTTTCATATCCTCAGCTGGAACTCAATATGCTTTAAAAACCGTCCCACCAGTAAATTTCAGTAGTCTTATCTAAGCCTGAGGGCAGAGACTAAGTATAATGAAAAGGCTGGTTTTATAACCCATTCTTATAGCTTTGCTTAATTTTGTTTTTCTAGTGGTATACGTGGCTTCTCAGGAAATATTAGCCGGGGACTGTGGTCTAGGGAGAATCCAAGGTGTGAGTAATGTTGAATGACCTGCACAATGACAAAGAGTAAGTCAACAAGTTGAGTGTGGGCAAGTTTCTGAGGCAAGATAGAGGAGTGCCAGACGCCGGAACATTAGCAGGAGCCCTAATAGAGGAGGCATATGGCACAAAGCACAGAGCACCACAGTTGGGGACAACAGATATTATTTAAAGACAGGCTTTGGCACCTGAATTTATTAATTCATTAAAAAATTACACAGTGAGCATCCTGCCATGGGTCAAGCTCAGGATGCACTGGTGAACAAAACAAAGGTCTCATGGAGCCTACCTCCTAACACAGGGAGACTGACAATCAAATAAGAAAAGTATAGGGGTGCCTCGGTGGCTCAGTCGGTGAAGCGTCCGACTTCAGCTCAGGTCATGATCTCGCGGTTCATGAATTCGATCCCTGCGTCGGGCTCTGTGCAGACAGCTCAGAGCCTGGAGCCTTCTTCAGATTCTGTGTCTCCCTCCGTCTCTGTCCTCCCCTGCTCATGTTCGTTCTTTCTCTTTCTTTCTTTCTTTCTTTCTTTCTTTCTTTCTTTCTTTCTTTCTTTCTTTCTTTCTCAAAAATAAACATTAAACATTTTTTTTTAATAAATAAGAAAAGCACAGAGTATTTTGGAAGGTTAGTCAATGGAACAAAGAAAAACATAAAACCTGGTAAGAGGGATCAGGAATGAGGGAGAGGGAAGAGTGAAGAAGGAGGAATTTACAATTTTAAAGAGGGCAGTCAGGGTGAGTCCCTCAGCCATTACGAACCTCAGGTCCTAAAACCAAAACTTCAAGCTCATACTACAGAGGAGTTATGAAAACTGAATGAGCCTAAGACATAAAGTACGATAGCAACTGTAAAGTTCTATGCACATATTAGTTACAATTAATCTGTGTGCTGCCATTTTCTATGTGACCTTTGGAAAACGATTTTCTCACTCTTGTCTATGGAAGAAACTGCTAGTCATGTCCCACTGACTTTGTCCCCACACTCCCCTTCTTCAAAAGTATGGGAATTTTCATCTGGGCACATAGCCATTCAGAAGAAAGACTACATTTCCCAAGCTTTCCCCTCACTTGGATGTGCTCAAGTGGCAAGTTCTAATCATTGGAATATATTTGAAATTTCATGTGGTAGATTCCAAAAACATTTTTTTTCTTTTTATTATTATTATTATATTTTGAGAGAGCATGCACATGCACACATGAGCAGGGGAAAGGGCAGAGGGAAGAAAGACAGAGAGAGAGAGAGAGAGAGAGAGAGAGAGAGAGAGAGAGAGAGAGAATATTAAGCAGGCTGTTATGCTCAGTGTTGAACCCCATGCCCGGCTCGATCTCCCAACCCTGAGATCATGACCTGAGCTGAAATCAAGAGTCAGACACCTAACCGACCGAGCCCCCCAGGTGTCCCTGAAAACATTTCTTGAGAGATACTGGTATGTTCCTAGGCTCCGGCTCCCATCCCATTTCTTCCATCCTGCTGCTTGGAACAGGGACGCTACATCATGGAAGACAAGAATGAAGGGCACACCTAACAGATGGTGGAATGTGAAAGTGAAAGGCATAAAGTAAGGTGCTGCCTTACCAGCCCTCAGCATTCTAGCTCTAGATTTTACATAAGAAAGAAACTTTCCCATATTGCTACTCAAAGTGTGGTTCACAACCCACCAGCATCATCAGCACCTTGGTAGCTTGTCAGAACTGAAGATCTTTAGGCCCCACCCAGACTAACTGAATTAGAAACTACCGTTTAACAAGATTTTCAGATTATTCCTAAGCACATTAACATTGGATAAGTATTAGTTTAAACCAGGATTGTTTTGTGTGTCCTTAGTCACAGTTGATCATCATACTGAAGGATAACAATGTCTTATTTCATCTATTAAAGTAGGCAGATTGTTGAATAAATTGTGAGGTTTATCCACCCCATAAGTCTATGTCTCTTTGATTAGTTACGTTTAAAAAATATTTTCTTTTTTGTTCCTCAATGGAAAAAAAAATGCTTAAAATAGCAGGATATTCTTCTAGCAAAGTTCTATAGCAAACAACTGGTTTAAAAAAAAATCTACAAACTGTATTTCCTAGAATATGATGTAAGTAGAAAAATATCATTAAAAGAGGTATTTTTTTTTTTATCCAGGGGAGAGCTACCCAAACAAAAGTCTAGAAAATGTTTCTGAAGTTCTGTGGTTATCAACTAAGCTTTGAAAAGAAGAGAGAGAAGTGAGGGGTGGGGGAGGAAGAGCCGGAGAGGCTGTGAGCATCCATCAGAAATCCTCATGTCGCTTGTACTGTTCAACAACACTGAGCTAATAACTCGGCAGATGGTTTTCCTGGACCAGATAATTAGACATACCTTACTCCCACCAAAAAAGGGAGTTTTCTTGATTGAGTAATTTGAAGAAAATAAGAAATAGCCCTGAGCAGATGAGAAGATTTGTGAGATAAAGAAAGCATGCCAGATTCAGAAAGCTGGTTGATGGGGGCAGGGGGTGGGGGATCCGCATGCGACAGCCTCAGTTTTGCAGATGTCATTAGAGCTTGTTCCTAGGACAAATTTTATTCCCGATTGTGTGCTGCTCCTTCCTGTAGCACCAGACTTTCATCTTTACCCTGCCCTAAAGACTGTTACTTTATATCAATTAAAAGGGGTGGGTCTGGCCAGTTCTTTTACAAAATGTGGAGCAAATAATTACCAGGCAAAGACGAAAACAAAGAAATAACGTAAAGGAAGAGGTAAAAGAGGAAAATGAACCCTCACCGATGAAAACATCCAAACCCATGAAGTGTAAAGCCAGAACATATACCATTGTCACTGATACTTAAAGTTACAAAATCACATTATCTAAAAGATGACTGAGAGTTGGGGTTTTTCAGAGCCTAATTATCATCACAGAGCCAGTACACCAGGCTCTCTGAACAGTATGGTTTTCATTCCGTCTCTGTCACGTGGAAGTTCCTTTCTGACTTTCTGAACATGAGTGCCACGTTCTACAAAGTTTCCCTCGTGGTAGAGGATGTGAGGAAAAACCCCGGGGTCTCCATCTCCAGAGAATTTTACAGTCCCTAGGTCTAGAAGAGCTGCTGAAGGTCTGCAGGCTCTTTCTTGGTCTCCATGAAGTCAGTTCACAACCGGTTTTTGGAGCTCCAACAAAAGGATGCTTAATCATGTGTTAATGTCCAAGTAGGGTCCAACAGACCCCCTGCCTGCTGCTGTGCATAATCAAGAAGAACACGGAATAGCATCATCTAATAGCCACCTACAAAAGGCTCTGTTTCTCCCATCAAAGTTGCAGCAGGGGTTAGCAGGCTAAAGAATGGATTCTGGGTGTGCTGCCTCTGTACCATGGTTCTATTATTTTGTTTAAAAAAAAAATTCTTGTAATGAGCATCCTCATGTAGCTGAAGGGAATGATTTTCTTTGCAGGGCTGTTGTGACCATACATAAACTGGCTTATGTCAAGTGTGGCACAGCACACTGGAGAAACTCTAAGCAGTCATTATCTGGTTTCTATGGTTTTTTTTTTTTTATCCCCAAGAAATCTTTTCTAATCTGTGATTAAGATGTAAAGATCCAATTACCATTCTCATATAATAATCAAGCAGCCTTCACTCTCTATTTTCATTATTACATAATATTTATTCAGGGTCCTATGAGTGCCAGCGGCTATAAACAAAATGCAGGGAAAAACATGATCTCTGCCTTCAGATTTCTATTCAAGAAACAGGTTGTCAGCATTAGAAGTAAAGGTATTTCACACTCTATCATAGAATCCCAGAACATAAGGATTTTAGGTCTGCTTGTAGCCTCCAGTGTTGGTAGAATAGCTGGTAATACCCCATACCACAGATGAGTGAATGAAGCTAAGAGAGAATAAAAACAGGTCTGAGACATGAGCCAACAATCGATGACAGAGGTGTGAAGGGACCAAACCACATCTCCTATATCCCGAAACAACTTTCCCTCTGGCGTATACAGTACCTAGTCTCTGAAGTCTGGCAATCCTAGTTCAAATTCTTGTTCTGTCACTTCCTAGCCATGTGAGTACCCACAAGCAAATTAAATATCCTATATGCCAAAGCAGGCTAATCTGAAGATTAAATGGGACAATACTTTTAAAGTATTTAGCAGAGAGCTGTTCATTGGTCCTATTATTTATACTGCATTCCTCTCTGAATTCCACGCTGAGTATGGCCAATTTCAAACTGAATATGGCCCAACAAATGTTGTTAACATTTAAACTATGGGGACTTGCCCCTAACAAAGTGTTTGAGGGTATTGGACTGCAAGGCAGTTTTAAAAACATTCAGAATAACACTTTCATTTTACAAACGGGGCAACTAAGCCCAGAGAGCTAACTTGATAAATGGCACTGAGCTCACGAGTGGCAAGCACAGAATCGCTTCTTTTTGATCCAAATGTCATTTCCTTTCTCTTACATCATCCGGGTAAAATAGATATTCCTAAGACATATCTCCAGAAACACTCCTAGTTGGTACTGGGCACGTAAGCAGTACAATATTATATTCCTCTTCCAAATAGAGGATGAAATAGGCAAAATAGCAAACCTCAGAATAGTGGAACAAATAGCATTAACAATGGACTGCAGATGATAACTTTGCGTGCATTCTATGTGATCAAGCCACACAACTATTCTTTTCCTCCCACTCATACTATAGGTAAAGACACTGGTATGTGGATCTTGTCTTTGAAGCTGAAAACAAAGTAGGTGGTAATGCGGACCATACTTGGGGCACCTGGAAAGAAGGATCCTGTTTCCTCATGTGTAATAATGCATGAAGCAAAATACACTGCTAATGGCTACCACATAAAATGGTTGACAGGGGTAAAAAAGGTCATACACAAAAATACCATAGGTTCAGGTGCACAGTATGAACCTAATAAATTTTAGCTACGATTATG
This sequence comes from Puma concolor, assembly GCF_028749965.1. Taxonomy (NCBI): domain Eukaryota; kingdom Metazoa; phylum Chordata; class Mammalia; order Carnivora; family Felidae; genus Puma; species Puma concolor. The sequence goes on along the minus strand of NC_141675.1, from coordinate 82,023,050 downwards.
TTGATTTTCATAGATGAGGGAATTAAGACCTAGAAAGATAGCAGGGAAAACAAATTATTGTGTGTATTGGCTTGTTAGTTTTTACTGCACTTTACCAGAGCCAGGGAAAGAAAACACAAAATTAAGACTTGAATCCTAAAATGTAGAAAGCAGGCTAAGCATGGACTGACTTCTTAAATTAGTGTAGATAACTCAAGCAATCACTTTCCCACTCAACAGTGAGGTGGAAATTTAAAGGCCCTCTAGGTACTCTGGGGCACATGGGTGGCTCAGTCAGTTAAGCATCAGACTTCAGCTCAGGTCATGATCTCATGGTTCATGAGTTAGAGCCCCACGTCGGGTTCTGTGCTGGCAGCTCAGAGCCTGGAGCCCGCTTTGGATTCTGTGTTTCCCTCTCTCTCTGCCCCTACCCCATTCGTGCTCTGTCTCTATCTCTCAAAGATGAATAAACCTTAAAAAAAAAATTGCTTTAAAGGCCCTCTAGGTACTCAACTGGTCTTCGTGCCCTCCATCTCTACATCAGAAATCCCAACAAAGGTTCAAGGAGCCTTGTTCAGTGAAAGTACATCAATGGCCTTGAACTCTCAATTAGGAGCTATCTGATTCCTCCACCTCAAGACTTGCAGCCATATTCTACACACAACTACAAAGCCAAAGGAAAGAACATCTTGTGAGCCTTGCCAGCAACCTCCCCAGCAATTTCTCAGGAAATTGCCTGGAGTAAAAGGGCATTTGAGATCTTCATCACCTGCCAGGATGAGACACAGGCTACAATCCTGCCACTGCATTTAAGAGAGGCATCACCTGTGAAATGCCAGTGCAGTCTCATTCAATTTTAATAATGTGTCAAGCATGTAGATTTTTCTTGAAGGCTGGTCGTGACAAGCAGAAGACAAAAGATTCTGAGAGAAAATCAGGTGAAGCAAACATCAGAAGCTGAGAGCATAAGCAGTGGGGATTGGGGAAACGTCTGGCTGTGAATGATGAGGGGGTGGTGGGAAGGATTCATGAGGGAGGAGTCCAGAGTGGCTGGGTTTTCAGTGGCTCCTTGGCTAGAGAACAGTGTCAGCTCCCAAGAGGAGGAGCAGATCCTGGGAAGATAAAAGCCAAGATACAATCATGGTCCACCTTTCTAAATATTTAAGTCACTTATAATCCACTATGCACCTTAGAAAACCACTACACATTGGAGTAGGAAGGGATCCTTCTGAATCACCCAGGATGACACATTATACAGATTAGGCTCTGAGCCCAGAGGGGTGACAGAGTGCTTGAGTGAAAGACTGGTTAGTAACAGAGGCAGGATGAAACCTTCCAGGTCCTAGTTATTTGCCCCATATCACGTTATCTTTTGCTTATAAAACCAACTATGAAAGAGAGTTCACAATGCACTTAAATCAATCAGTCTTTGCTTGTCTTTTCTCCCTGGATGTCAGAGGTTGAATTTTTATACCTATATCTATGTTCAGTTTGTTTGTTTGTTTGTTTTTAAGTCTAGTTGACATACAATGTTACAATAGTTTCAGGTGTACAACATAGTGATTCAACAACTCTATACATTTCGCCATGCTCACCACAAATGTAGCCACCATCTGCTCCCATACACTCCTATGACCCTACATTCAGCTCTTGACTCGCTGTAGTCTTAAGGTTGAGGACATTTGCCTCTAACATATATAGTGCTGAAGAGAAAGCGGGAACCACAAACCAAATTTTCTGAACTCCAGAGCTCTTAAAATTTAGGGAGCAAAACAGGAGAAGGAACGTTTCATATATGACGTAAAAGCAGTTTAACTCCAGAGAAATCAAAATGTAGAATCTCTCCTATAATATCCTTATTGTTAACCCCCTTTCTCATGACACACATGTTCCCTCTCAACACACATACACCAGTGGTCTGCCACTGAAAAGCAGCAATATAATTACTATACATTAGAAAAACAAAAATAACATAAATTGGTGCAAGATCAGGAAAAGGATCTGCTGTCATTGCCAAGAGGGCTTTTAGGTGCTTCATGGTACAAGTAAAGCTGTTGTGGTATATATATCTCAGGGGGGATGTGTTCATCCAGGTATAAATCCCAAAGCAAAACTGTCCGGTCCAGAATGCTCATCTCTGGGCATTTTCAGTCTCCCAATGCTATAGTTCTCTACCTCATGGAGAAACTGATTATGAAGGTGGTTGATTAGAAACACAACATCTTGTTTCCATACTCTTAGAGGCAGGAAAATGTGTCAAACTCATCACTTAGGAATCATTGTTTTCTTTCCCCTACCACATCTCATCCAAGATTACAAATCCATGATTGTTAACAGAATCCACAATAATTTATGTTTTACATGGCAGTTTCAGACACATTATATCCTTTTATCACACAATGAGGCGTTGTTGCCCTGTTTTGGAGTTTGGAAAGAGGCTCAGCATGACTTGGAAAACTCATGGTGCTGGTGGGCAGAGTTTTCTGAGTCCAGAACCAATGACCCTCCCAGAGCCAGTCCTTTCTCCATTAACCCTCTCAGGCTCTCTTGTATCATGCTCAGTCCTTTGATTTCCAGTTTAAAGACTTTATACATAATTTCTTCCCTCAATTCTTCCCACTCATATTCTTTATGTTAACAAACATCTCAAACTATGTTTTTTCCTTCTGTCTTAAAAAAACCTTTTTTTTGTTTATTCATTTTTGAGACAGAGAGAGAGTGAGCAGGGGAGGGGCAGAAAGAGGGAGACACAGAATCCAAAGTAGGCTCCAGGCTCCGAGCTGTCAGCACAGAGCCCAACATGGGGCTCGAACTCATGAACCAGGAGATCATGACCTGAGCCAAAGTCAGAGTCTTAACCGACTGGGCCACCCTGGTGCCCTCTTTCCTTCTGTGTTCTAGCCAACTAGCTACTGAACCTTTGTTTGAATATAGGAATGCAATCTCAGACAGATATCTTTAAATTTCCTTGACACTAAATATATAGTTCCTGAGGTACCTTTTGTAGTGTTCTCTATAGAGAATAACAACATAGGGTTGGGGCACCTGATTTCTTATCCTAACTCTGTCAGTGTGACCACCACCATCATTATTATTAGAACTACCACAACCAACTAATAGTGAATGCTTCCCATATACCAGCTATTAAGTGATTTACTTTTGCTATCTCTTTTAATTCTCCTAACCATTCTTTCAGATAGCTTTATTATTGCCCCCACTTAATAAATGAGGAGCATGAGTCTTAGGTAAGTTAAAGAACATCCACATGATTACACATAGTTAATTAATTAAACAAGGAGGCCATTAGACTCAGGTGGTTTTAATGCCTTAGCAGCCTACCTAAGCAAACCAAAGCCTAAGCCTGTAATGTCTCAAGGTCAAAAAATCAAAACCCAAGGCAACTGATTACAAACAGCCAACTAGACTTTATCAGGTAATGCAACTACTTAAGCTATCGTCAAATGAACAGTTCTCTTCTTTGCTTCCACCTCTTCTCTAGAAAAGTCTTGCCCCCACTTCCCATTGTTGAAGTGCTCCCAATGACTTCCAGTTTGGTACTGCCTAATTCAAATTGATTTTTTTGCTCAAATAAACTCTTAAAATTTTTAATATGCCTCAGTTTATCTTTTAGCAATAGTAAGTTTGTGACAGAGGATTCTAACACAGATCTGCCTCATTCCAGACCTTAAAATTTAACCCTGACTGTGCCCAAGTAACTTCCCTTTTCTTGCATCCAGCTTTCTCATGTATAATATGTAAGAAGGTAACACCGGATGAGCTCTGATTCCTTCCACCTCTACAATATGATGGGTTTACAATCAAGACTAACTTCAAGAGTGTTTTCTAGCTGAATCTTAAAAATGTAAAATCAAGCCAGTTTTTCAGGGAAAAGAGTGGAGTTGGGGTGCTAGTTAATATAGAGTGGAACAAACTGGGTCTTTTTAATGAGGAGCATAAACTCCTTGATTAGTGGTTCCCAGCATCAGAAGGCACACGTCACAGCCAAGAGGCAACCGGCCAGATCACATCTGTCTGAATTAGAGTGTCATTATGTAGTCATGTTTCCAATGGAGACAATGAAGCTATCTTCAATGCTCAACTTCTCCTCACAACACCCCCTTTTAAAAAGCAGAGAAGTCAGAAATGTCAGCTTGTCCTCGAAGGCAGCTCCCTCAGGCATTAGCTGCCTCTGTCTTATTAAGTATAGTCAGGCATGACTCAGCTCCTCCATCAACTGTCTGTGAAGGAGAACATTTCACGCTGGTAGAAAATCACCTTAAGCAGAAATATAGAAGGCATTTAAGGTACACAATTAGAGCTGCATTGCTTATTACTCAAAATCAAATCATCCTTTTCTTATCCTAGACAGGAGAGCATAATCACAGCCAATAGGGAAACAAAACTGCATTCGCTTAGAGCACATACGATCACCCTGTCACCTCTGGTTACAACTATCAGCCACTCAGACACCTCTTCTGTCTGGGTTAGAAAGAAAGGTGAACTGTGGGTTATGGCGTGTCCTTCAATCAATAAACCCGCAGTGAAAACCTAATACATGCAACAGTTTATAATATGCAGGTTCCAACGTGGGGATAAAGACACAAGGAAGACATGGTCTCTCATCTCAAAGATCTCGCTAGCTAGAGAGGAAGCACAGACAATCACAATACCAGCAAAATGAAGTAAATGTTCAAACAAAAAAGATACAGCATGTCATAAGAGGGCAGAAGGAGCCCTTATCTCTGACGGTGAGAGGTGGGAAGTTCAACAAAACCTTCACAGGAGAGATGGCATATGAATTAAGCCTGAAAACCGAATAGAGGATGCAGTGACAGATTCGAGGGGAGGGGTCCACGCTGATGGAACATGGTGAGCAAAGACCTAGAGCGTGCGGGAACTGTGATGAGTCTTTCAGTCAACTGAGTGGGGGGTGTGGCAGCAGAGCCCGAGAATGGAAGACCATGGTTCTACAGGGTAATAAGTTCATACTTTATCTTGCAGGAACTGGGAGTCACTGATGCTTCTGGAAGAATGAAGTGACACATATTAATTACAACTATGGTGGAGATAAAGACTGGATTGGGAAATACATGTTAGTGCCCTGAGACTGTCTGATGGGTCATACACATGTGCAATTCCACATGAATCAAGAATGGAATTTCCCTATCTACTTGTCATCTCGGCTTTTCCTTGTACACACCACAAATGAAGACAGAAGAGACCATTACAGCAATGGGGAAGGAGGGAGTGGGTAGGCAGTGAAGCTGATCACTTCTGAGGTGGTCCTTTTGCTCTACAGTTGCTGGAGGGGAGGACTGTGAGTTATCGATGTGAGAGAGACATTACTGTTCCTTCTCCATCTCCCAACCCCCGTCATCACCACTGATAATACGTGGGGCTGTAGAGGGGGCAACAGTTTTATTAGAGTTCCTAAAATTTAATTATCCAGAACCTTTACTGTGTCTCTCTTGAGCCTGTCTGCAAAGTATTTTAATAACCAGAAACCTCAATGAATGGCAGTGCTCTATATCTCAGCGCACTGTCTATATATCACTTATGGCACATAGAACACCATTCCATGGGTACAGATGTTTCAAGGCCTGGATCCTCCTTCTACCTACCTAAGAGCTCCTTGTTAACAGGACTACTGTCCTTTTCATCGTCATGACCCCACTGTGCTTGAAAAAACCTAAAAGCTCTTAAACATTCTAAGCAGAGAAGAAAACAGTGGCAGATCCAGTGATGAGACTGGAAACAGGACTTTAAAATTACTAAAAAAATTAAAGGTTAGCAGAGATAAGGCACACATGAGAAGAAAATATTTTAAAATTACACATCTGATAAAGGACTTACATGCAGGACATATAAAGAACTCTCAAAATTCAGCAAGAAAGCAATTTAAAAAGGGACAAAAGATTTCAATAGGCATTTTATCAAAGAAGATATACAGATGGCAAATAAGCCCATGAACACATAGCCCAAATCATTAGTCATTAGTTGCCAATTAAAAATCACATAAGATACTACTCCATACTTCTTAGAATGGCTAATATTTAAAAAATGGAAAATACCAAGTTTGGGGGAGAATATGCAGCTGTTGAAACTCTCATTCATAGCTGATGGGAATGCATAATGAAGTACAATCACTTTGGAAAACAAGTAACATTTTCCTCTTAAGTTACACACAACACTTACAGTAGGATCCAGCAATATTAGTTCTAGATATTTACCCAAGAGAAATGAAAATTCATGTTCAGACAAAAGCCTGCACCCAGATCGTTATGGCAGTCTTAAGCATGATTGTCAAAACCCTGAAGCACCCAAATGAACATCAGCTAGCAGATGAATAAACAAACTGTGGTATGTCTATAAAATGGAATACGACCCAGCAACAAGAAACGGACTTCTGATACACTAGACAATATGAGCACATCTCAAGTACATTATACTTAGTGAAAGAAGTCCAGTATCATATGATTCCATCTAAATGACATTCTGGATAAGGCATAATCATAGGCACATAAAACAGATCAGTGATTGCTAGGGGCTTGGGTCAGGAAAGGTTGGCCGTACAGTAGAAGCATGAGAGAAATTTGGGGGCATAATGGAACTTGGTTGCCCCTGAAATGCAGCAGCTTTCATGTGGCTGTATGCATTTGCTAAAATTCAGAGACTCCATACACCAAAACCTGATTGATACTATATGAAAATAAAACAGTAAATAAAAATACATAAATTCCAAAAGGCCAAAAGTTGTGTGGGATAAAAATGGATCTAAATAATTCCAGGCTCTTCATTAGAGATTTGGCTTTATTTGCAACAACTGGCAGGGGGGAGACATTTGGCTATAGACTCATTCTGCACTGCCTGTTCCCAACCATATCCAAGAAGTCAAATTCTCCAAGACCCAACTTGGTCACTACTGCTCTAGATATGGCTGGCTCTCTTTTGTGACACTGACTACTTTCCTCCTCGCATAACTGTTATTTACGTTTGTGGCTGATCTTGGGCTAGATTGTGAGCTCAAAGACAGGGCTTGGATCCTGACTACGCAACATAATGTTGAGCACACAGAGTTTGGCAGATATTTGTTTCAAATTGGGTGCAATGAGGAAGCTTACTATAAAAGCAAAGATCGATAACTGAATAGGGATAAAAGTCTACACTTCCTCAGAACTTCCTGATACACACGTTATGCTTTCCCATACAAATCATCTCATAGATGATGTAAAGACTGGCATTTCAGCCAATTATCACATCCATTCCTTCATTCACTGAGTTTTTATTGAACGCTTAGTAAGTGCAAAGCCTTATGCCAGCTACTAAAGATAGAGAGGTGAATAAACCTGTGTCTGTCCCCATGAAACTTTAATTTCAGGGAAGATGACAGATATTAAATAACTAATTAACTCAGTAATTAAGTAAATATTTACATAATTAAGAACTTAGATGGGATCATAGCAGGTACAATGAAAAAGAAGTACAGGGTGATATGAAAGAATATATAACAGGGAGATATGTGTCTGAGCCCAAGTGCTTGGAGGAAAAAGGGGATGTTCTCTGAAGAACTGACTTTTGCACCGAGCGCTGTAGAATAAAGACAAGAGGAACAAAGTTGAGGGGAGAGTGTGTGGTAGATTTAGAGTAGAAAGGAAACACTCTGTGTGAATGTCTGAAAGTATCTCAGGAAGCTTCATTGCCAGGGTCAGGAAGATAGAACACAAGGAGGTTGAATCAATGAGTATAGATCCAAATATATAAGGCCATGTAGGCCACCGTAAGGAATTGAAATTTTATCCTCAGAATAATGGGAAATACTTTCGAGATTTTCATCAGAGAAAGATTATTTAATTTAACATTTTAAGTAGATAACACTGGTTGCCATGTGAAGAATGGGCTATAGGAGCAAGAGTGGAAGAGGAATGGCCAGTTGTGAAGCTACTGCAGAAAAGTCAAGAGTGAGATGGTATGGTTTAGGCTAGGATGATAGCTAAAGAGAAGTAGACAGAGTCATGTGAAAGAACAGCTAAGATGGATTGATAAGAAGTGCAGAAAAAAACAAAAACAAACAAACAACAACAACAACAACAACACACACACTAAAAAACAGTTAACTTGGTCCAGAGAGTCTCAAACCTCAAACTTGCAGTATCAGTTATGGAATCCTTGAGGGCTAGACTCAGAAGGAACTAGACAATTTTACAGATGAGGAAACACAGATTTAGAAACATAGATTCAAACACAAGGTCATCCAGAAAAGTATCAACAGAGCTGAACCACACTATCAAGCAATTTTATGTTGCTTGTGTTATTCTTATTTATACTTTTTAAAGTCCAAATTCAACTTCTGCTTTATTCTGAGGAGAAATCAGCATACATTATTCTTCACTGTTAAAGAAAGCACAGTAATGGTGCCATCCATGGGTCATGGTCAATCGTAGAGACCCCCAAGACATTTAAATATAATGGCCCATCAAAATATCAAAATATTATAAATACTTGCTCAATGAATGAATGAATTTTCTTTTGCAATTATATTAAAAAATACAATTCAAGGGATACAGGAGTGCTGATGCATAGGGGCACTTGTACCCCGATGTTTATAGCAGCACTTTCAACAACAGCCAAATTATGGAAAGAGCCAAATGTCAATCAACTAATGAATGGATAAAGAAGTTGTGGTTTATATATACAATGGAATACTACTTGGCAATGAGAAAGAATGAAATATGGCCTTTTTTTTAGCAACGTGGATGGAACTAGAAAGTGTTATGCTAAGTGAAATAAGTCATACAGAGAAAGACAGATACCATATGTTTTCACTCTTATGTGGATCCTGAGAAACTTAACAAAAGACCATGGGGGAGGGGAAGGGGGAAAAAAGTTACAGAGACGGAAGGAAGGAGGCAAACCATAAGAGACTCTTAAAAACTGAGAATAAACTGAGGGTTGATGGGGGGTGGGAAGGAGGGGAAAGGGGGTGATGGAGGGCACCTGTTGGGATGAGCACTGGGTGTTGTATGGAAACCAATTTGACAATAAATTTCGTATTAAAAAATACAATTCAAAAACAATACAAATATCGACTGACTTAGAGTCATCAAAGTCAAAATAAGTGGCAAAGAATCATGGGAGCATAGACAAATTTTCAAGCAACTGGTTTTGAAGAATATGCTACTACTTGCCTTTGAATTCTTAGAAGATTGATAAGTAAATAACCATCTGGAGAAAAGATAACCCTCTGGGCAAGGATTTAATTGCATTTGGAAATGTGTATTCTTGTGGGCAAACACCCACCTTCAAATGCAAAAATCTCAATCCTAATCTCATAATACAGAGAACAAATTGGTGCTTACCCATATGCCCAGTACGTATTGTCATTTTTTGAGCTCATTCAGCTGAATCTCTCTGCTTACTTACTTGCTTTTGCTGATTACAGAAAAACTTTGAAATATGTTATCTCACTGGATCTCCATAACAACTTTGTGATATTATCATCTTCATTTTATAAATAAGGACAGAGAGTCACATGAAGCCAAGATTTGACATGAGTCCAGAATTTTTTTTTTCTCTGCATTATATATTGTGAATAATTCAGGGCATTTTCTGACCCAGGCCATTTTCTGAGCTCCCATAGCACTGGGATTTAAATTCATTACACTAACAAAAAAGAAAATACTCAGATGCTCCTCTCCCGGACAGAGAGTAATTGCTGAGTCTAGGGAAGACCTCTGATTTCACCATGATCTTTTTTGATGTAATGTGTTTTATCTTAGGGACCATTCTCAAAGTGGCAGCGGTATCGAACCCAACCTGAGATTCACCTTTTATTCAATACTTCAAACAGGCAATTATGATGGAAGACAGTTTGGCAGTTTTTCAAAAATGTTAAACATAGAATTACCGTATGACTCAGCAACTCCCCTCTTAGGTATACACTCCAGAGAAATGAGAACAATCCATACAAAAATCTGTACACATATGTTCACAGTATTATTGATGTGACACAAAAATGGAAACAATCTAAATGTCCATGAATGATGAATGGACAAATAATGGAGTGTTCTTCATCAGTAAAAAGTAATGAAGTGCCAATACGTGCTGCTACATGGATGTATCTTGAAAACTTAAGTGAAAACATTATGCCAAGCCAGTTATAAAAATCCACATATAATTCCATTTCTATGAAATGCCCAGAGTAGGCAAATCTATAGAGACAGGAAGGTTGCCTAAAGCAACTAGTGGTTGCCTAAAGCTGAGAGAAATGGGGAGAAGGAATGGGGATTGGCAGCTAGGGCGTACAGAGTTTATTTTTTGGGTGATGAATATGTTCTTAACTTAGGCTTAGGATGTCATGATGGCAAGGCTAACATGATTAGTTTCTACTGCTTTCAACATGTGGAGTCTTTATAAAAAAATATAAAATAAATGATGTCCTTAGTAGTGAAAGGGTTGGAATCCCCTAGGTCTGCAAGGTAAAATAATAATGGGCTTGGGACTAGAAGACAAGGGCTTGGGTCCTGGTTCTTTTACCTACTATCCGTATGGCTATGGTTAAGTCACTTAACCTCTCCAAGTCTCCGCTTCTTATCTGTGAAGTGAAAATATGATACACTTCTGATGATCAATAATGCAAGCATTTTAAAACTATGAAACACTATATAATTGCATCCACCACTCTAAAAATTAGTTGCTATAATGATAATGTGAACTGTATCTGGCACACACTGTAAGCCTAAAATTACCTATGTTTATTGCATGGAGAAAAGAAGGAATGCTGACAGATGAAGGAAAGCACACTCATTTGTTGAACACATGTATCATCATGCCCACAGATGTTGAAATATTGACAGCTGGCTGAGTACACTCTGTGGTACTGATATCTTAAAAACAAAAACAGAAAACTGCCTGTAATCAACAGAAATGTTTAAGTGAGCTGATGAATGAAATAAGAATTAGGGTACACAGATATTTGGGGGCTATTTAGCATAAGCAAACGTTGTGAAGCAGAGAACTGGGAACTCAACTGATTTCAACTTCCAACAATTTGGGTGGCTAAATATTTACTTTCTTGAAATTACACATCTAACACAAATATCAGTCATAGCTGTAATGTAGGAAATTTAACAGTAATATCTCTTTTGCCTTACCAATCTCCAAACTTGGTAGTGTACGAAGGTCATTTCATAAATACTGAAATCATCCCTGTGCTAGGGAAGTTATTAACAACCCAGTCTACAGATAGAAACAGAGCTCATTAACCAACAGTACCTTGCAATTGCTCCTTGCTTACCATCCTGAGGACTCCAATGGCTTAGGCCTTCATTCTTTCTTCCAACATTAAGATACTTTCTTTCTAATTATTGGATTGGAATATATTCAGATGATACATAAAATTATTTGAAAAGAGGGTAAATGAATTCAAACATAATTCCACTTTCTAAAGATAATCACTGTTAAGATTTCAGTATGTTCTACCAAGGGTTTTCTATATGTACACACACACATACATACACACACCTGCACACACCAGTGTGTGGCAAACGAGCTGGGGAGTAGGAGGGCCTGCTCTGTACAGTCTGTTTATCAGTTTCCACGGAGCGAAACTCTAAACCAACAGTTTACCTAAGGGCTCATAAAATTCCTGAAAACTGAACAAGTAGCTCTCATAAGCCAGCTGGTGAGAGCTGGCACCAAAAAACAAATGCCACAGTTTATAAGTTTGCAGACTAGTCCGGCTGTAAGGTACCTGGTTGTTGTTGTTGTTGTTGTTGTTGTTGTTGTTGTTGTTGTTGTTTTAAGATGCATTTATTTTTGACAGAGAGAGAGAGAGAGAGAGAGTGCAAATGGGGGAGGAGAAGAGAGAGGGAGACACAGAATCCGAAACAGGCTCCAGGCTCTGAGCTGTCAGCACAGAGGTCGACATGGGGCTCGAACTCACAAACAGTGAGATCATGACCTGAGCTGGAGTCGGTTGCTTAACCGACTGAGCCACCCAGGAGCCCCTGCATGGTATCTGTTTTTAAACAGAAATATCTATTATTTAAAAAAAATTAATGTTTATTTATTTTTGAGAGAGAGAGAGCATTGCAAGGGAAGGACAGAGAGAGAGGGAGACACAGAATCTGAAGCAGGCTCCAGGCTCTGAGCTGTCAGCACAGAGACTGACATGGGGCTCGAACTCAGGAACCACAAGATAATGACCTGAGCCAAAACCAAGAGTCAGATGCTTAATCCAGTGAGCCACCCAGGCACCCCCAGAAATATCTATTATAAACTAAGCTCCGTATCAACAAATGCAAAATTATACTTTTAATGTTTCAATTGTATCCCCATGTTACTGATATAACACATTATTTAAGCATCTTTTACCACTGGATATTTTTGCAGAGTTTCCAATATTACCTATTTTAACAGTTGTATGAAAAACAAAGTTGTGACTACATCTTGATACACTTCTCTGATTATTTCCTTAGGCTATATGCGTAGAGGCTCATTACTAGGTCAAAGGGAGGCACTTTAGTATCTTTGAAACAAATAGCTCCAGTGCCCTCCACAAAGCCTGTTCCAAGAACACTCTGGCCCACAGGGTATATTAACACCACATCTGGCATCTGGTTGTTAGACCACCATATCCTGGCCATTGCTAGGTGGGATTTGTTCTCTTCAATCATTGCCAAAGTAATGGGTCAAGAATGGTTGGTTCAATTTGCATCTATCTTCTTACTCATGAACTTGATTCTTTCAACTATGATCAATTCAGTTTTATCTTTTTTGAACTGCCTGAAATGCAAGTTAAATATTTTTGAGTGTTCATACAAGAGTTCCTTAATGACATCAACCCTTTGCCATATTCTATATTTTCCAGTTTTTCATTTGCCCTTTAACTTATAATGTCAATGTTTACGTAGTCAAATATAGCAAACCTTGAATGGCCCCTACCTTTGATGATACAGCTGGAAAGGTATCCTCTACCTCAACATTATGAAAAAGTTTGCATATATTTTCTTCTAGTACTTTTTAGGATTTAATTTATTTGTTACCTTTAAATATTTCATTCAACTGAGATTTTTTTTAGCGGGGGGGGGGGAGGGGGGAGGCAAAAGGTAAGAATGTAACTTTATATTAAAGAAAGTATCCAAACGTTCTAGCACCTAAATATATCTTTTCTCACTAACTCTGGATGCTACCTTGGGCAGCTGCCAGCTGTAGAGCTGGCTTCGTTTCTTTTCTGGATTCCCGGTTTCACTTCAATCTTGTCCTCTGAGAATTTCTTACCAACTCAGCAATTCATTTTAAAAGACATTTATTTTTAAATGCATCATTTCTGGTTGCCTCACAGCAGAAGGGTTGTTTAGGAGACCTTGTCCACCATACGGGAGAAGCTGAAATCTTCTCCAATCTATTTCCCGCATAGCAGCTAGCATGACCATGTAAAAACTAGATAATGTCAGGAACCAGCTCAAACCCTGTCAATGACTTTCTGTTGCAGTGAAGGGAAATGTGACAACACCCTTAATATGCGCTGGATCCTGCCCACCTCACTCTCCCCCTAGTTCTTGCAACTAGAGCAACACCGGCAGCATGATCCTCACAGCTGAGGGTCTCCACACAGGCCATCCTGCTGCCTTCCCTTTGCTTTGTGTAGGTGGTTCTTTCTTATCCTTCAGTTCTCAAGAGAACGTCATCCACTTGAGTAGATGTTCCCTAGCCACCTGACAAATGGAGCTCCGTCTGATTTCTTTTCATTAATGTAACGACCTGTAGGTAATTTTCACAGAACTGTCTTTTAATATGTGTTTATTTACTTACTTTCTTCTGTCCCATACTCTTCCGAACACTATAAGCTTCATGGGAGCACAGATCATTCCTGTCTTATTTACAAATAAATTACAGGAAAGCCCAGCGTCTAGCACACATCCATACACTATGAATGAATGATTACAAAGTGTCTTACTTATCTTTACATTCCCTTTGGTAACAAAGTTTTGCACATAACAGGTGCCCAGGAAACATCAACTGAGCTAGGTTTCACATCTCATCATGGAGAACCAGTTTTCCTAAATGTAGAGGTTATACAGACCTCTGACGTGTTCCTTTTAAATCACAAAGGTACATTCTCAAAATAAAAGGGGAATACTTACCATCCTTCTGTGATTAAAGTATTGCATACTTTAAAACAGATAACTAATCTATGGAAAACACTGATTTCCGTGAGACTGAAGGGGATTTGTGCATTAAACCTGAAAAATTTTTCAGGTGCTCACTTCTGGAGAGTTTGCAGGGAGTGAAATAACATATCTATGTATGGATTGGTGATAATGCTGCCAGCCAATCTTTTGTGCACTTGCTGCACCCAGGTGAGTGTTACTCTGGCTATTTTGTTGCCACATACACCTACATACAAACATATACACATACACAAAAGTGACAGTTTCTGAAAAAGATAAAACATTCCAGCTCCATCAGGAATAAAATGGAACTTGGAGTGAAACCATCATCAAATTTCAAAATTCACACCCAATCACTGCCAAAGTCTAGCAGGGAAAAAAAAAAAGCTGATATTTTTAGACTGAAAAGAATTTTCTAGAGCTTTACACTGTTGGGTACCAAAAAACTTTCTGAGCCATATGTAAATATCATTTACTGAGTCCCCAAGCACCCTGGAGGAAGGACAGAGCCTGCTGTAGTTGGGTAAGAAGGAAAAGATACGGAGATACAGTCACCATCTCTGAGTTTGCCCCATGGGAAGCTAACTGAACAACGGCAAAGCCATCTTGCAGTATACCAAAGTTAATGGTTTCCCACTTCACTCAAACCCATTGCATCAGCACTGAACCACCATGCCTTCATCCATCTGTAGCCTTGTTTAGAACTGCTCTTTCCTTTAGAAAACTTCTTATAGCCTTGGGAAAATGTGTCTCATCTGAATACATGAAGTCAAAGTGCACGGTATATGTTTCAGGAATCCTGGAGCAAATCAATTTAAAGTAGTATCTGCAATGTGAAAAATCACATCCTGTGTTTTGTTTAATTGGTTGAGTGTTTCTTTTGGCAAATATATGTGCTCCACTATATCAATTACTGTTTTAACTGTATTAAAAGTTTTAATTAAAAGTTTTAATTCTTTTAATTAAAAGAATTCCGTGGCAACGTGGTATAGCATAACTAGCATGTGTGCATTTTAATATCAAACAGGTATACAAGTTGTACCACTCAATAGCTCTAGTAAGTTACTAAGCTAATTTAACTTTTTAATTCATTTTTCTGAATCTAGGGTTCCTCACTGGTAACAAAATAAAAATGCCTATCCCTATCTTATGGGGCTATTCAAAAATTTATGTTGGGGCGCCTGGGTGGTGCAGTCGGTTAAGCGTCCGACTTCAGCCAGGTCACGATCTCGCGGTCTGTGAGTTCGAGCCCCGCGTCAGGCTCTGGGCTGATGGCTCAGAGCCTGGAGCCTGTTTCCGATTCTGTGTCTCCCTCTCTCTCTGCCCCTCCCCCATTCATGCTCTGTCTCTCTCTGTCCCAAAAATAAATAAACGTTGAAAAAAAAATTAAAAAAAAAATTTATGTAATATTATATATAATCATAATCCCTGGTTCAATTGTTCAATTAATGTTAGTTCCCCCACCTCCTTTTTCTTCCATTACACACACACACACACACACACACACACACACACTCCACTACATAGTTATTACCAATTCACAAAAAAATTAGAATAAAATAGATTTAAAGCCATGCTTAGCTTAACATGATCTTCCTTTAGTGATTAAAAAAAATCCAATAGTGTGTAATGTTTCATGGCTAATATTGCCATCATCAATTACCACTGCATTGTAGATGAGAGAATGGACCCTTGTAATAACAGGATATTTAGAGTAATAAAGGTGAGATATCTAATAAAGCAAACAGGAACAAAGACCCTGCCTTCACTTTCTTCCTAAAATCTCCCTTGGTATGTCACTAAGAACACTGCATGCAGTGGGAGTGACTCCTCCAACACATTCATTACTAATTGCTCTATTCACAATTTCCATGATTTCAATTATTCTCCAAAGCTACACCTTCCTCCTAGACCTGAATACAGGCTGGGTTTCTACTGAGCCTCAAGCAAATACAGTGCTAATAGGAAAGGCATGTTATAGCTCATGTCAATTGCAAACAACAGCAGATTGTTTCTGCCTTAGACCTTAGGAAGGCAGAGTGTAAAGGGGGATACAGAGTCTGTCACTGTCTCCTCTTCATTATTGTGAAGGCCACGATTAGCTCTTTGCTTCCACCATATCTGCTGTACAGTTTCGTCAGAGTTGCGACCGGCAAAGCAGTATCCCTGGACATGTTGATGGCTCTCATGGCTGGAGGTGACCGTATTTAAGGAAACCTCTACAATATGCATGGCTTTTATTTGCTCTCATCATTTTTTTAAGTTTATTTACTTATTTTGAGAGAGAGGAAGAGAGTGAGCACACGTCAGGGAGGAACAGAGAGAGAGGGAGAAAGAGAATCCCAAGCAGGCTCTACACTGTAAGCACAGAGCCCAACACAGGGCTCAAACTCACCACGAGATCACGTTGTACACTTTATGGACTGAGCCATCCAGGTCCTCCATGCTCTCATCATTTTAATACATTAGGGATGAGAAAAAGAGTCAGAATGTAAAAAAAATAATGATAATAAAATAAAAAAGACCTAGATAAAAAAGAAATGTTTAAAAATGTTCGAAAAGAATACCATCCAGGAGCTCCTGGGGGGCTCAGTCAGTTAAGCGTCTGACTTCAGCCCACGTCATGATCTTGCGGTCCGTGAGTTCAGGACCCACGCCGGGCTCCGTGCTGACAGTTTGGACTGGAGCCTGCTTCAGATTCGGTGTCTCCCTTTCTCTCTGCCCCTCCCCCATTTGTGCTCTGTCTCTGTCTGACTCTGAAAAATGAAAAAACCTTAAAAAAAAAAAAAAAAAGAATACCATCCAATACCATCTATTTCCTTGGGGAGGCGGGGGGGGGGGTGAATATATACTTGGGTTGGTATCAAATCCAGTGAGCTCCTCTGTGAGAAGACTGTCTCTGTGTCTCTATCTCTCTTTGTATCTCTCTCTCCTTTTCTCCTCCTCCTTCCTCTTTCCCTACCTCCCTTCCTCTCCCTCTCTCCTCTTTCTCTCAGTCTTTCTGTCTCTATCTGTATCTCTTATCTCTTCTCTCTCTCTCCTTGTCTCCCTTCCCTTCCTTTTCTCTCCGCCTCCCTGTTCCTTCTCGTCACAGTTCTGTACCTTGAGTAAAAAGTGCTGAAGAAGCATTTAAAATCAAGCCATGGATGTCAAAAAGTCTTGCATAAGAGAAATTCAATTCTCCCTAGGGGACTAGATAGATCAAAAAGTCCAAGGCAAATTAGAAAATATGAGGATAATATTAATGCTTTCTCTCTGAAAAGCAAAAATTAGTTCATCAGGAAACTTTTGGGGGCAGTCTGAACTCCCAAAGGATCTAGAGAATAACAGAGTTAACCCAGGCTCATCAATTTAAGCTATTAGGTATAATGTGTTTAAACAGCAAACAAGCCCATGGTGAATGATTAAAGGTTTCTCCCCAAAGAAAAAAGGGAAAACAAAGTTATATAGTAAATAATGGTTAACGATGGTGGGGATCCACTTGGGAACAACAATTTGTATATCTGTGTTTGCTTTAACAACAATACAGTCCTATATTTCAACTATGGTTGTTCTTGTAGGTAAGTTTAAGTAATTAGAAATTGAAACCCACCATGTAATATTAACAAAAAGTTATATTTACATAGAAAAGCCACTGGTGGCTGATGGATGCACTCTGTTTCTTTCCTTTCAGGAATCTACATTTACAGTGTAAGCCCTACAAGTTCCACTAGGAAGCATAGTTGGCGATACTCTTCACTTGTTCCCTCTTGTTGGTGTGGTCCCTTTAAAGGGACCATAACATTCTATTACGGAAGTTAAGGTGGAATGCAAACATCAGTACCTTCATGCACATATCAAAGTGCACCCTCCTGCCTACCTCAGGAAGCACTTCAAAAAATATGAAAGTATTTCGAAAGGGTTGATGAACAAATAGCCTTAAACTATTAGTTCAGACTCTACAAACACCATGGGAAAGTGATATTCATTTCTCAGTAATGTACAGTTATACCAAAAGTTTGATTCTGACGGCAGAAAGAGAAATAAAATTCATGAAAACAATAGAACTCCGCCAAGTCTAGTTTATTATGGGTTTGACTGTTTTATCTGTTTTCTCTCATTTTCTCTGCCATCTTGTATTATCATTGTGCCTATTGCTTTTAAAACAGAGAAAGACAAAAAGAGGGCATTTTTGTATTTCAGCTTTTATAGGTTTGGATAAAAGGTACTTGAAATTATTTACTGAGGTTCCCAGAGTATTTGTAAAATGGATCCATTTCTCTCTGTGCCTCAAAAATAAATAATGAGAGATACTGGCCCTTAGTGGATTTCAAAATACAAGTATCATTGTGTTTTTATCTTGAGAGTACATATATATATTATTTTATTCTAGTGTATATATGTATATAGTGCATATATACATAGTGTATATATATTTTTAATTATTTTTATTATATTATATATATACATATATATGTGTGTGTATATATATATACATATATATACCTATATACACACACATACATATACATACACACACATTTTATATATATATATATATACATATATATATACATATATATGTGTGTGTGTATATATATATATATGTGTGTGGGGCGCCTGGGTGGCGCAGTCGGTTAGGCGTCCGACT
This sequence comes from Puma concolor, assembly GCF_028749965.1. Taxonomy (NCBI): domain Eukaryota; kingdom Metazoa; phylum Chordata; class Mammalia; order Carnivora; family Felidae; genus Puma; species Puma concolor. The sequence continues at coordinate 82,004,270 of NC_141675.1, read as the reverse complement.
TCAGCCAGGTCACCATCTCGCGGTCCGTGAGTTCGAGCCCCGCGTCAGGCTCTGGACTGATGGCTCAGAGCCTGGAGCCTGTTTCCGATTCTGTGTCTCCCTCTCTCTCTGCCCCTCCCCCGTTCATGCTCTGTCTCTCTCTGTCCCAAAAATAAATAAACGTTAAAAAAAAAAAAAAAAAAAAGTTTATATATATATGTGTGTGTGTGTGTGTGTGTGTGTGTGTGTGTGTATATGTATATATATATTTAGTGCATAGGATTTAGTCACTGATCATCAAGACAGTGGTCTGGTTTTATAAAGCTCATCATAAGGCAGAAACAAAGGTTTGCAAACACCTTGCAAAAACGAAGGTGTTTAAACCTTGAATGAATTCTCATAAAGCAGACATTGTCACCTATAACCCCATATACAAAATGTATTCCCTGCAAAAATCTGGGTTTCTCTTAACTAATGCAGCCATGTTAAGGAAGAATCAGGTCATTTCTCTAAACATAGAATTACCACTGTGATACAAGAAGCTGTTCAGGAGAGTTTATATTTGCAAAGTTAGCATCAGGCCCATAAATTGTGGTACTCAAATCTCTTTTCAATCAAGCTACAGAGTACCTACCTTTGGGAAGCATAAGCAACTTAAAAATAAGCATCAGGGTGTTTCAAAATACAAGAAAAGAAAAAAAAGAGGGAATACATCTGCTCCCAAGGAGGATTTAAAGGACACCAGGGTGAAATGTTATAATTCCAATGACCTTTAGGTCTAAGAATAAAATGAAACTATATTCTTCAGACATCCTCAAATTGTTTCGACTAAATTGCATAGAAACGAAGTATGTTCAGGATGACCAGCCATGAGCAACAGACAGGACTGAATGTCACACAAGTACATCAAAGTATGGAGTTTTTCAGAAAGCATATTCAGATACTAGGGAGCTACTGGGATTGGCAACAAACTAAAAAAAAATTAAAAAAAAAAGCTTACCAAAGCTAAAAGAACCATTACATAGCATCAGAAATATTATAAGCCCTTACAAAAGTAAGATACACACACACAAACACACACACACACACACACACACACACACACACACACACACACAAAAGAACCAGCCGACTATATCTAAAATGTATTAAACACAAATAGTCTCTTCACCTGTAAGAATTCCTATCCCCAACCTACCCTTCTAGCTTGGCTTCTAAATACCCTCACATTATCCAATAGTCCAACTGCACTGTTCTGGTCCCAAATAAGAGATACATTATCTCCAAGAAAAGAGCAATTGTTCTTTGACTGGGATGTGTTCTCTCAGAGCCCTGTACCAGGCTAGTAACTTTCTCTGCTCTCCCATGGCATTCTGTTTGGTTATTTATTTTCTCTTCTCTCTGTCAGACTTGACTCTAAGACACTTACATAAGAGCCTACCCTTATTTGTCCCGGATGCTATAATATGAAATTGTCAAACACATGATCTTTAGACTAAAGTAAAATCATGGTAAAAGAAATACTTGCCATTTAGAAATTGCTTATTTAGGGGCTTCCGATGGCTTAGTCAGTTAAGCATCCAACTTTGGCTCAGGTCATGATCTTGCAGTTCATGGGTTCGAGCCCTGCGTCGGGTCCTGTGCTTACAGCTCAGAGCCTACAGCCTGGAGCCTGCTTTGGATTCTGTCTCCCTCTGTCTCTGCCCCTCCCCCACTCATTCTCTCGTTCTCATTTTCTCTGTCTCTCAAAAAATAAACATTAAAAAAATTTAGAAATTGCTTATTTAAATAAAAGGAAGAGTGTATCTGTGTTCGTCCATAATGTGTAATAATTCTCATAGTGCTCTTTAATAAAAAATCAAACAAGAAAGAAGAATTGGCTGAAGCTTTGCTATTTTTGGTTGGTTGGTTGGGTTTATAGGTAAGGTCACAGTGACCACAGACTGATTAAATGGCTTCCTTAATGTCGTTAAACACTCACAAAGTGACAGTCAGAACTTAAAGCAATGTCTCTCGATTCTTAGTAAGCCAGTGTTTTTACGCATTTATTTTTCATAGTGAAAAATAAATAAATAAGTTATTTATTAGTCACTCTCAAAAAGCCAAAAGATTATTTCCACCCTTGGCAAATTTCTCAAAATTAATGGCAATTAAATCACAGGATCTTAACCTCTATTAGCAGAACAAAATCCTAAAAGAAGGCAATGTCATTTATTTTTTAAGCATTTATTTTGACAGAGAGACAGAGAACATGAAGAATGGAGGAAGGTCAGAGACAGAGAATCCCAAGCAGGCTCTGAGAGCCCAATGTGGGGCTCAATCTCATGAACTGTGAGATCATGACCTGAGCCGAAGTCAAGAGTCAGAGCTTAACCAACTGAGCCACCCAGGTGCTCCAAGAAGGCAATGTAGTTTAAATTTTTTTTTCAACGTTTTTTATTTATTTTTGGGACAGAGAGAGACAGAGCATGAACGGGGGAGGGGCAGAGAGAGAGGGAGACACAGAATCGGAAACAGGCTCCAGGCTCCGAGCCATCAGCCCAGAGCCTGACGCAGGACTCCAACTCACTGACCGCGAGATCGTGACCTGGCTGAAGTTGGATGCTTAACCGACTGCGCCACCCAGGCGCCCCAAGAAGGCAATGTAGTTTAAAGGAAAGAGGTCTGCTTCGGGAGTTGAGGCAGTCTTCAGAACCTAGGGCTACTGGACATGCCACGAGACCACTGTTAACCTAGGTCACTTCTTTGGTTCTTCTTTTCCTAAACTATAAAATGTGTGTAAGAATCTCCAGGTTCCCAACCCCAGTCTCCATTGTTTTCTGTGACATTAATGACAATGTGTGTGAAATCTAGCCCTGCACCTGGCACATAGTCATCTGTTGACCTTGAAATAAAAAACAATATTCAAAGATCTGTGTGTGTGTGTGTGTGTGTGTGTGTGTGTGTGTGTGTGTGTGCATGCACCTGGAGTGACAATGCAGTGCTATCTTTTTCACATGGTCTCTGTAACAAATAATTTTGATATGGCAATATTTTTTAAAGTCACCATATTACATGTGGTGCCATTCTCAACCCTGTCCCCAGCGTGGAATCACAAATTGCAAATATTTATTTCTACTCTAAAGGCAGTTTTAACAGTTCAACTTCTAACATGTTGCCAATGGAACACACCAAAGGAGAAATGTGTGACAAGTTGCTATCAGAATTGTTGCAAAACAAAACTTCTTTGAGTTTAGTATCGGAAATGTTCAATACCATAAGAAGCAAAAATGGGCATATTGAATTTTGAGCTTACTGTGCAGTGATTTTCCTCCTGAAGAAAACAACTAAGGTGGGGGGCGGAGGAGTCATGAGGGAAGATATTTCTTATCTAAAAAGTGCAGAAATCTATTGAGTGGTTCTTTAACAGTTAGCGAAACCTGTGACCCTTTGGATTTTAATCTTTTTTTTTTTAATTGTGTGAGGATCTAGTTGAAGTCATAGTTATGTTATGTATTAGCTTTGTGACTTTGGGTAATTCACTTAACCTCTTTAATTCTAATTTTCTTTTTCAAAACAGGTGGTTACAACAGCCTGACCGCTTTATATTTTGGGAGTGAGAGTCAAATGATATTGGATATGTAAAATGCAAAGTGCTTTTTCAGCAAAGGAAGGTTTATTATTACCACTATAACTACCACATTATATTATCACCATTATAATTATCCAAGCTCTAATTCCTTAAAAGTGAATGCTTTTTTCTTAAGCATTTGCTTTAATGGCTACCTGAGATGAAAATATTGCTTCCACTTCCCTGAATGAATAAGGAAATCCTAGTATTGCTACCAGAAAGATTGTGTTCTGAGGTCAGAATTCTGTGCCTTGAAGTCCAGTTCACTGCACTTAAAACACACTGCATGGAACTAAAGCTCTTATGTCAATATGGCTTTTTTTAAATGTGGGGCTTCCCAGGAGTGCCTCGGTGGCTCAGTCAAATAAGTGTCTGACTCTAGATTTTGGCTGAGGTCATGATCTCGGTTCCTGGGATCAAGCCCCAGGTATTGCTCTGAGCTGACAGTGTGGAGCCTGCTTGGGATTCTTTCTCCTTTGCCCCTCCTCTGATCATGCTGGCTGTCTCTCTCTCTCAAAATAAAGAAAATTATGTTTTTTATTATTTTTTTAAATTTTTAATGTTTATTTATTTTTGAGAGAGAGAGAGGGAGAGAGAGCACAAGCAGGGGAGAAGCACAGGGAAAGGGAGACACAGAATCTGAAACAGGCTCCAGACTCTGAGCTGTCAGCACAGAGCCCGACGTGGGGCTCGAACTCATAAACAGTAAGATCATGACCTGAGCCGAAGCCGGATGCTCAACCAACTGAGCCACGCAGGCACCTCTAAAATTATGTTTTTTTTTTTTTTTTTTTTAATTTTTTTTCAACGTTTATTTATTTTTGGGACAGAGAGAGACAGAGCATGAACGGGCGAGGGGCAGAGAGAGAGGGAGACACAGAATCGGAAACAGGCTCCAGGCTCTGAGCCATCAGCCCAGAGCCCGACGCGGGACTCGAACTCACGGACCGCAAGATCGTGACCTGGCTGAAGTCGGACGCTTAACCGACTGCGCCACCCAGGCGCCCCTAAAATTATGTTTTTTAAATGTGGGGCTCCCCTTAAAAGAAGAGACCACACAGAAAGGCCCAGAACAACCAAACAAGACTCCTACTAATATCATATGCATGTACATTGATTTAGGGTTTTCTGGCTATTACCCTTTTATTCTTCACATCAATCTGTGATTCCATTAAAGCTGGGAACATGAAGCATAGGAAGAAGCTCATGAAAGGCCAACAAGCCTGCCAGCATCTATATGGTTGTACGAAGTGATACCTTGATGTATGAGAAGTTGGTTGATTCCCCCAACACGTGCAATGGTCTCTTTTGTCCCCTGGTAGCCCAGAGTTAGTTTCTCCTTTTATTTTTGTCAACAACGCTTCCTTTTTGTTCCTCTTCCTCCAACTAGGAAGTGCATCACTGACACAGACACAATATACCTTTTCATAAGGAAGGCAAATGAGTATGTGCCAGATGGGCTGAGGGGATTACAACATGTTTCCTGCTCCCATGGTGACTCAATGGGGCTGGTATGAAAACTTATCTTATTCAAGAAGTCAGCTTCCCCGGCAGAGTTATGAGTCACAGTTCCTGGGTAGAAAACTCGCTTTCCAATAGCATTTGGGGTGGGGGGTGGGGGACCTCCTTGGATGGATTACAGTAAAGGTCATTCAGAAAAGCAACACTGCCAGGATGGCTGGGGAGATACCAATACCCTCAAACTTCTGAGATCTCACTGATCTCTCAACAAGAGTAACACGGTCAACTCTCCCTTTACCTTCAAGGGGAGGCAGGACATAAAACCATATCGATGAATTACTGGTATGAATCCAAACAAGTCCCATTATAAAATTGGCCAATTTGGGCAAAAGGGATGTGAAGGGACTTTTTTCCATCCATTTATGAAATATATATACAGAGAGAGTGCCTACTATGTGTCTACATACCAATCATTACTGCAAGTATTTGGGTAACAAACAAAGAGGACAAGTCCTTGTCCTTGCACAGCTTACAAGCAGAGAAATTGGGAAGGAAGGAGAAAGGGAAGGGGGCAGGGGGAAGAGAGAGAGAGAGGAGAAGAAAAGAGAAGAGGGCAGGGAGGAAAAAGAGGAGAAAGGAGGAGAAGGAGACAAGAGAAAATTTGTATAATGTCAGGAAATGATGAGTGTCATAAAGGAAACTAAAGGTGGGTATAGGAATGTGTGATTGGCAGGGCTATTCTAGTTAAGGTGGTTAAAGAAGGCCTCTGTAAGTAGATAACATTCAAGCATAGAACTAAATCAAATAAGAACTGATTATAATCAGGGATTATGTTCAACATGTTTAAAATTAAGGACATCACAGCACTGACCAGTCACATGAGACACTCAATCGAGCAGGAAAGATGCTGATCTAAACAGCCATTAGATCTGTGTACTAGTGGTTCCCAGCTGCATATCAGTCCAGGTTAGCAAATATGCTTTCCTTGTGAAAAGGGCCAATGAGGTTGGAAGTTATCTTTACTTCTCTCAGCTTTGAGTCGTACTCTGTCCTAGTTATACCCTTTCTTTAGTGCTATTTTTGGTTTCTGATAAAATGCTTTAAGTGGTATAGAAAAACTGAAACATACCCAGAAAAGATAATCAGGTTGAAGAGGGCTCAAATCCATGGTATGTGAAGAACATAGGAAAACACTGTCAAGGTTATATGATCACTATTTTAACATTTCTGAAGACCTCTCACACAGGAGAGGAATTAAAATAATGGTATTCAAAGTATTCTCCATGGTCTTCAGGGGAATTATACATGAGAAGCTTCTTCAAATGAAGATATCTAGGTTCCTTGAATTAAAATTAGACTACCACTGGATTGACTATTTTCTACTTAAATCAAGCCGTTGAACCAGAGAAATGTGGAAATGACAAAAACAAATCTCAATCATGTATACTAGAAAGCTTTGTAAGAACTTGGCCAGTCCAAAGACATATGGGCTGCAATGAGATGATTACTAGGTAGAGTTACCATGGAACCGTTCTGAGCAGTAATTCTGGAGATGAGAGGATCCCTGAAAGGATGAACTTTCAAATCCCTTGTGAATCCGATTTCACATGATCCAGTTCCACGATGACCGAGTTTGATTATTCAAACTCAAACAAGCTTTGGCTGGCTTCTCTTAAGAAGAAACACCCAGGGGCACCTGGATGGTTCAGTTGGCTGAGCATCTGACTTCAGCTTAGGCCATGATCTCATGGCTCATGAATTCGAGCCCCAAGTCAGGCTCTGTGCTGACAGCTCGGAGCCTGGAGCCTGCTTTGGATTCTGTGTCTCCCTCTCTCTCTCTGGCCCTCCCCTGCTCATTCTCTGTCTCTCAAAAATGAATAAACATTAAAAAAAAAATTTTAAAAAAGAAGCAACACCCAAAGGAAAAAAAAAAATGAGCCTAATGATAGATTCTTTCTTTCCCAGATAGAAGCAGTATGACAGGAACCCATCATTCTTAAAAGGTCTCAATGGACTGTTAGCCCCAAGGCCTCTTCCACTACGTCCTGAAGTTTAAAAAACAGGGTCATGCTACCATCTCTGTCATTTCTTGTCTCAGAAGACCTGAGGTGAAGGGAAAGAAGCCAGATTCTAGTCGGCTTGGATATGATGGAAAATTCCTGTATTTAGACATACAGACCACTGCCCCAAGTACACTATGCCCCTTAAAGACTAAAGGTGTCAGTGGTCCTCCCACCACCAAAATTCTATTTCTTTCATATCTGTGATTCCATGGTACCACGAAAGACAATGGATTTAAATATTATTTTGTCTTAACTCATTTTTCAGAGAGTTGACACATTATACCCTAGAGATCATCTGTACCTTAATAGATTGCCAAAAACCATTCACTTACCTGAGGCATCACTTTGCAGGATCCCATAGAAGTAGAGACTCATTACACACCACAGAAGTCCCATCCTGTCAACATAAATACAAAGTTAAGGGAGAGTACTTATCACTCTCAAGAGTTTAATAATTACTGCATCCCCATGCTGACTATGGACGGGGACCTGTTCTAACACGTTTACAATATTAACAAATTTAATTGCAGGAACCAACCAATAAAATAGTTTTTTTTTTTTCTTTCATCACCCATACTACAGATAAGGAAACTGATACAAGTTTAAATAACATAGCCAACCTCCTTTGCCTAGAAAGTGGTAGAATAATGGTCAAGCTCCAGCAGTTTGGCTCTAGAACAATCTCTTAATCATTCAACTATAACTGCCTACTTAAGAAAAATATTCCTCTTCAATGTTTTCATCAGGAGTCACATTTCTGGCAGACAAATTTGATCTCTTTAGCATTCTTGTGGTCTGGAAATATTTTATGACCCAGGCACTTCTCCTTCTTAGTGATAAATAGAAAGTCTAGAAATCCTGGGTTCAAACTCGGTTTATAGTCCACTACACTCTGACTTTATAGCAGGGGGAAATGTATAAACCTCATGTCCTGCTGTGCCTGCTCTCCTCTTCTCCTTGGAAGAGACAAATGATGAGGGTAAAGTCGGGTTTCTGTGACGGTTAGCCTTTCTATTGATAACCAGCTGAACCAGCCAACTAGCAAGAACTATGCCCTTACATTTGGTTGCATGATCTCTAATACAGAAGGCCTAGAGATTTAACAATCCTGCGAAACTTATTTCCTTACTACCTTAGACATACCTTCCCCCTGATAAATCCTTGGTAGGGATATAACTACTGATACCTGGATATTTCTGAAAAATTCCATATTTAAGGCTGTCGCTGTTTTGAACACAGCAGTCACCTATGGGTGCTTACAGAGGTCTTGAAAACTTGTCCAGATCTCATTTCTAGTAAGTGACAGAGATGGGATTTATGCCACATCCAGCCAATAATAGCCCATGACACAAGGTTCACAACCATAGGGACCTAATAATCTAAAAAAAGGTGTAAGAGGTATTTGATAGGGTGGCCACACAATAGCACTTTTAATGAGACACGTGTGGGGGCACCTGGGTGGCTCCGTTAGTTAAGCATCCAACTTCAGCTCAGGTCATGATCTCATGGTTTGTGAGTTGGAGTCCTGCATCAGGCTCTGTGCTGACAGCTCAGAGCTTGGAGCCTGCTTCAGATTCTGTGTCTCCCTCTCTCTCTCTGCCCCTCCCCAGCTCACGCTCTGACTCTGTCTCTCAAAAATGAATAAACATTAAAAAAAGAAAATTTAAATGAGACACCTGTAAGAGTGTGGCACCAAAACAAAGGTATAAACTGGTACTGCCTGAGAAGTCCAGAGTACCTGCTCACTTTAAATGACAATGCAAGTTTCCGACATCTGTCACCTCTCTTGATCACTGATCACCACAAATCTCCAGTTCATATTGTACTCTCTCCTTTAGCATGACCGTTCAAAAACCACAAGTGAGTTTATTATATCCTAAACAACCTTTTTATCCCAGAGATTAAATGTTTCTTTCTTACCACCACCATTCCCTTCCAATTCTTATATCGTTAACTTAGGGCACTCTTCTGTCATTAATTTATTCAATAAAACATGTGCTGAGCACTTTCTGTTTACAAGTCTCTGTGATACAAATACAGGGACCTCCTCTAAAGGCATTTCTTCCCAGTAGAGGACATAAATCATTACAACGTCACAGCTATGAACAAGACACATGCAGAGGCACTATAAGGTATACAAAGATTTATCAGACAAGTTCGAGCACTAAGCAGGTCTAGCAAAGACTTAAAATGTGCACAAAAATAATGACAGTACAAAGTAAACACTGATAAGCATAGAGAGGAACAGATAAGTGTTATGGAAGATTAGCCAAAGAAAGAGATTACTTCAGCCAAAGCCATCAAAGAAGACTAAATACAAGAAGTAGCTTTTGAACTGAGCAAGAACTGAATTGAAGCAGAAGGAAAATGGGGAAAAGAAACTCAGTGGAGAATAATGTTCACAGATAGGAAAAGCATGGAACATAAAAAGGAAATAGTCTGTAAATAATTCAGTTTGGCTCAAGCACAGGGTATTAGTAAAAGAACGATAAAGAGTTTGTTGGAAGGCGGGGAGTGTTAGGATCAGATTCCAGCAAGGCCTTGAATAGCAAGCAAAGGACTCAGGATTTAATTTAAACAGAAAATAGGGAATCAATAAAGGTTTCTGATTAGAAGACTGACTTGATCATCAAATTGTGCCTTCTGGAGATCATTCTTGCCAGAATGTATGGATGTATTGCCACTAAATTCTGTCTTTTTATTTATTTATTTATTTATTTATTTATTTATTTATTTATTTTTTAAATATATGAAATTTATTGTCAAACTGGTTTCCATAAAACACCCAGTGCTCATCCCAAAAGATGCCCTCTTCAATATCCATCATCCACCCTCCCCTCCCTCCCACCCCCCATCAGCCCTCAGTTTGTTCTCATTTTTTAAGTCTCTTATGCTTTGGCTCTCTCCCACTCTAACCTCTCTTTTTTTTTTTCCTTTAAATTCTGTCTTGAAATCATTTTGTCTCCTGAGCCTGTCATCATAGTAATTGTTTAACTCCTAGCTTTGTGTCATCTATGAACTTGATCAGCATGCCACCTATGTCCTCATCCAAGTCATTAATAAAAGTATTTAATAATTCTGCATTAATCATTGTCAGTGGAGAACAACCAGATATTTCATTGCAGATTCAGGGCACAGTAACTTCAGCCTCAATACTCCCTGTGCTAAAGCACTCTCCCTCTCAAATTGCTTTTGGCTATATATAAAAAAACAAAACAAAACAAAACAAAACAAAACCAAAAGCCCACACCTCTGGATTGTCCCAATTCGCCTGTTTATAAGCTGCTGAATTCCTAGGGCAACACTTAGAAGACATTCTAATTAGTGTGACTGAGGTCCTTAATTGATATTCCCTTGAGTAACTGGATTATTTCAGAGGCAGCAAGGAGTCAGGTCATCAAGGTAAAGCCAATCTAAAGATAACCTGTGTGCAAACACAAATCCAGGGTCAGTCCTGTCCTGTGATGAATTAGAATAAAGCAGATTGAAAAGAAAATGTGATTGTGCAGGCTGGTTTGACAGACTAAAGGTACCAAGGTTAGTGGGAGGAGGTTGGCTGGTTCATTTAACATCGTCTTCCGTTCTCCCTCAGAATTTTATTATTGTGACTAGTAATACATTTTTGGTTCTTGTGTCTTGGGGAGAGAGGGTGCTGGATATTTTCAGAGATGGAAAAGCTGTCAGAAAGCAAAGGAACCTGCCTAATAACACACAGTTTCTCATGGTCCGAATTACAACCCAGCTTTAGATTACTGCCATGGCATTTAACAGACTCTGCCCTTGCTTCAGATGATTGCAACCAACAAAAATAAATTCCCAGTCAGCCTTTCCTGCACTATCCATTTTACCTACCGTCTAATCATTTTCATACGTCCCCTCTTAGGTATTGGTACTTCGCTCCTATTTAATTCCACTGTTCCCTGGTATATCAACTCAGATGCCAATACCACCTGGCAAAAAGTTTCAAACATGTACTTATTTTTATGTAATCAGCAATAATTATTAATGATGATTGTCAACATGTGGTCAGCACTTTAACATCTACCTCTGCATATGAATCATTCCATTGCCTGCATTCTCTAGGCTTACTAAGCTTCAGGATCTCCTTACCTCTGAGTCAGCTCTGACCAATGATTCTCTCACAGGGCCAGCAGGTGACAGGCTGAAACTAGGTCTCCTACCCCAAGGCTAGTATTATCCCTGAATCACTTCGCCTTCTTCCTGCACTGTAACATTTCACCATGCCACAGGACTGGATTTCTCACTCAGTTTCCTGATTCCACATTTAGCCCATACCCAGATCCTAGCCACTCTTTGAAGCCGATCTACCTAGTTGGAACATGGACCTTCCACCTGGGGCTTGTCAGCACTCTTTTCCAGAAGCCTGAATTCTGTCCCCCATAAGGTCTTGCTCCAAGCTAGATATGCCTCCCATAACCACAGAGTTGCCATGAGCTGCTTCATTCCTGGTTGACAGATGTCCTTTGCTATGATCTGTGCACTGAAAACTTGGCCATAAACACCAAGCTACAAACCCTAGATGGTCATCTCCATGCCGGGTCAACCCTGCAGCCAAATCACTTCTTAAGTCCTGATCCTATCCAGATCATAACTTACTGATAAACTCAGTAACTGTACCTAACTTACTTCTCTAACTTACTAATAAACTTTGAGCAGATTTTGCATGTATGCTCACCTAAGATATGACAAACAAGCCTTTAAAGGACATGGGACAAGTTATTAATTATCCCATCTTACAGAAAGGGAGCGATGGCATTTATTAAGAAATCAAAGTTATTTTCACCATCCATCTTTTATCTAGTTCACAGTTTTTGAACCATAAAGGGACCCTTGTGCAGAATACTTCAGAAAAAAATATTTACCAGTAAATAAAATTACCAACAAAGTGACATGGAAAACTCTAATGATGAGTAAAACGAAGTAAGCAAAACCCACTTTGTTTCTCTTAACGAACGCAGCTATAAACCTGGGAAGAATGCATAAAACAATTATATGAAGACTCCAAAAAGTAAATAAAGCACATTCTTTTCAAGTACACATAGGAAATTTACCAAGATCAGCTATATTATGAACTATAAATTAAACCTTAACAAATTTAAAATAATTGAGCATATATGCTCTAACTATAGAATTAAACTAGAAACCAATAAAAGAAAATGACAGGATAATATTCGAACACTTAGAAATTAAGGTATATACAGCTGAGCCTTGAACAAGAAAGGGTTGGGGTGTTGACCATCCACACAGTCAAAAATCCATGCATAACTTTTGGTTCCTCAAAAACTTAACTACTAACAACCTACTGTTGACAGGAAGGCTTGCCATTAATACAAAGAGTTGGTTAACACATATTTTGTATGCTATATATGTTATATACAATATACTTACAATAGAATAAGCTAGAGAAAAGAAAATGTTATTAAGAAAATCATAAGAAACAGAAAATACATTGACAGAAATGTAGTACATTTATTGAAAAAAAATCTGTGTATAAGTGGATCTGCACAATTCAAAACCATTATTCAAGGGTCAATCATGTGTCTCAATAATTCATGGGTCAAAAAGAAGACTATTAGAAAATTCTTAAACTGAACAAAAATGAAAATACAACATACCAAAACGAGTGGGATGCAGCTAATGCAGCATTTAGAAAATAATTTATAGTATTAAAAGGTTTATATTAGATAAGAAGAAAAATTTGAAGTCAATAAGCTAATCATCTACCTTAAGGACCTAGAATAAGAGGAGAAAAATACAACAAGCAAGCAAAATGAAGGAAATGATGAAAAGTAGAGATGAAAAAATTTTAAAGAGAAAAAAAATGAACCCAAAAGTTGGTTTTTTGAAAAGAACAGCAACAATAAAAAACTTGGTAAACCTCTAACCAGGTAAACCAATGGAAAAAAAAAGACACATATCACTAATGTCAGAAATAAAAGAGGCTACATCACTAATGATCATGGGACATTAAAATGGTAATAAAGGGGAAACTGGTAATTAAGGGAATACTAAATATTCTAGTCACATAGTACACAATTTTGATGAAATGGACGAATATTTCAAAGCCCACAAACTACCAAAGCTCATCCAAAATGAAATTTACAATGTTATTGGTCCTATCATTATTTTTTTTAAATAAATTTGCTGTTAGAAACCTTACAAAAAAGTAATTTCCAAGCTCCAGATGATTTCACTGGTGAATCTGACCAAACATTTGAAGAATAAATAGCATCTCTTCTAGATAATCTCTTCCAGAAAATAAAAGACAAAACAATAACCAGTTCATTTTATGACACAACATTACTCTGATTTGAAATTCTGCCACAGATGATATAAGTAAACAAATCTACAGATATCCCACAACCAAGCAGAGTTCAACCCAGCAATGCAACACTGGTTTCAGTATTTTAAAAGGCCAAAAAAGTATACCACATGATTATCTTAATTGACGCAAGAAGAACATTTGACAAAATTCAGTATCCATTCATGATAAAAGTCCTTAGCAAACTAAGAATAGAAGGGAACCTCCTCAAACCAATAAAGAGCATCTATAAAAAACCTACAGCTAACATAACATCTAATGTTGAAAACCAAATACTTTTCCACTCAGATCAGCAGCAAGACAAGGATATTCATTATTAGTACTATTCACCATCATCCTGGAAGTCTTAACTAGTACAGTAAGGCTAGTCACAGATGATGTAATTTTCAACATAGAAAACCCTAAAGAATTTATTACAAAAAAAAGAAGTCATAGCATACGTAATTATATGAAAAAATTATATATACTAGCAATAACAATGGTAAACAAAACTTTTTTGTTTATTTATTTAATTTGAAAGAGAGAGAGCACAAGTGTGCATGCAGGGATGGGGCAGGAAGAGAGGGAGAGAGACAGAATACCCAGCAGACCCCTACTCACAGTGCGGAGCCCAATGCAGGGCTTGAACTCACAAACCCAAACCGTGAGATCATGACAAAAGCAGAAACCAAGAGTCAGAGGACGCTTAACTGACTGAGCCACCCAGGTGCCTAGAAAACAAAACTTTTTAAAAGACTCCTTATAATAAGGGGCACCTGGGTGGCTCAGTTAGTTAAGCATCTGACTTTGGCTCAGGTCATATCACTGCTGCTGACTTTGAGCCCCACATCAGGCTTTCTCCAGGAGCCTGGAGCCTACTTCAGATTCTGTCTCTGTTTCTCTGCCCCTCCCCTGCTTGTGTTCTCTCTCTATCTCTCTCAAATATAAAATAAAAAAAAAAAAAAAAACAAAACAAAACATTAAAAGAATTTAAAAATAAATAAATAAAGAGACTTGTTATAATAACTAAAAAAAATGCTGAGCAAAAAGTCTAACCAATATGTAAAAAGGTCTGTATGCTGAAATATATAAAATATTGATAAAAGAAATCAAAGCTGACTTAAATAAATAGAAATACATGGTTGGCAAAATGGCCTCATGCCCTAAATCCCTGGAATCTGTTTTGTTGTCCTACTTAGCCAAAAGAACTCTGCAAACATAATTAACGTTATGGACTTCAAAATATGGAGATTATACTAGATGATCCACATGGACTCAATCTAATCATTAACATCAGCCCTTAAGCAAAGAACTTTCTCTGGTTAAAGTCAGAGAGATGTAGCAGACAGACAAATCATGGAAATGTGAAGTGAGAAAAGAACTTGAGAGGACTTTGGTGTTAAAGATGAATGTAGTAACCTGTCAAGTACCTTCTGTTTGGTCGCAGGTGACCTTCTAGAGCTGTGAGAGATTTTCAGCTGATAGCCTGACAGCCAGCGAGAGAACGGTAGCTAGGGCCTTCAACATGGGAAATAAAATTCTACCAACAACTTGAAGATGTGGTGAAAGAGGAACTCTCTTACACTCAGTAGGAATGCAAACTGATGCAGCCACTTGGAAAACAGCATAGAGGTTCCTCAAAAAGTTAAAAATGGAACTATCCTACAATCCAGCAATCATACTACTAGGTGTTTACCTGAAGAATACAAAAATATTAATTCAAAGAGATACATACACCCCGATGTCCACAGCAGCATTATTTACAACAGCCAAATTATGGAAGCAGCTCAAGTGCCCATCAATAGATAAGTGGATAAAAATGATGTGGTATATATATACAATGGAATATTATTCAGCCATAAAAAAGAATGAAATCTTGCCATTTGCAGCAACATGGATGGAGCTAGAGAGTATTATGCTAAGTGAAGTAAGTCAGTCAGAGAAAGACAAATACCATATGTTTTCACTCATATGTGGAATTTAGGAGCAAAAAAAAAAATGAGCAAAGTGGGGGAAGTGAGAGGGAGCACTGCAAAAAATAGACTCTTCACTATAGAGAACAAAGTGATGGCTACTAGAAGGGAGATGGAGGTATGAGTTATAAAGATAATGGGTATTATGGAGTGTACTGGTTGTGATGAGCACTGGGTAATGTATGGAACTGTTGAATCACTACAGTGCACACCTGAAACTAATATTACATTTTAGGTTAACTCACTGGAATTTAAATAAAAACTTTCAAAAAATCTGCCCAGCTTTGCAACCATACTCTTCCCCAGAGCCTCCAGAAAGGAACATAACCTTGCTGACACTTTAACTTTAGCCACGTAAGACACTAGGCAGAGAATATTGTACCTGAACCGACTCACAGAAACTGTGATGTAATACATGGATGTTGTTTTAAGCCACCACATTTCTGGTAATTTATTAGTGGCAATAGAAAATAATGCAAGAGACATACCATATTTATGGATTGAAAGACTCCACATAGAAAGATGTCAATTCTCCCCCACATTAATCGACATATTTAATAAAATTCCAATAAAAAATCTTAGCAAGATTTGTTTATAGATATGGACAAGCTGATTTTAAAACGTATATGGAAAGAGAAATGCCTTGAATTTTGACAAACATTTTGAAAACGAAGAATAAAGTTGTAGGAATCACAGTATAAGCATCCCAACTTTTTAAATTTTTTTTTCAACGTTTTATATTTATTTTGGGACAGAGAGAGACAGAGCATGAGCGGGGGAGGGGCAGAGAGAGAGGGAGACACAGAATCGGAAACAGGCTCCAGGCTCTGAGCCATCAGCCCAGAGCCCGACGCGGGGCTCGAACTCATGGACCGCGAGATCGTGACCTGGCTGAAGTCGGACGCTTAACCGACTGCGCCACCCAGGCGCCCCCCAACTTTTTTAAAAATTGAAGTACGGTTGACAAAATATAATATTAGTTTCAGGGATACAACATGGTGATTTGACAATTACATACATTACAAAATGTTCACCATGGTACAGTTACCATCTGTCACCATACAAAGCTATTACAATATTGACTATACATATACTGTACTTTTCATCCGTATGACTTACTAATTTTACAACTTGAAGTCTGTGCCTCTTAATCACCTTCACCTGTTTTACCCATTGCCCATCACCTATAGTAACCACACGTAATCACATTTGTTCTCTGTATTTATAAGTCTATTTCTGTTCTTTATTTGTCTGTTGGTTTTTTAAGATTCCACATATAAGTGAAGTCATTTGGTATCTGCCTTTTATCGTCTGACTTAAATGCTTAGCATAATATCCTCTAGGTCCATCCATGTTGTGAACGGTAAAATTTCCTTCTGTGCATGGGGTTGTGTGTATACACAACGTTTTCTTTATCCATCTAAACAACCCAGTTTTAAATGTCAAAAGTCTTAAAGAGACATTTACTGAAAAGGATATTCAGGAGGTAAATTAACACAGGAAAGGATGTTCAACATCATCAGCCATAAGGGAAATGAAAATTAAAAGCACAAAATTAGATACCACTACATACCTTTCAGAATCACTAAAGTAAGAAATACTGGCAATGCTGAGTGCTAAACAGAATACAGAGCAACTGAAACCGTCCTACTGCGGTGACTACACAATGGCACTGCCTCTCTGGAAAATCACATGGCCACTTCTTAGAAAGACAAACATACACTTGCCATACGATGCAGCATCCACACTCCTGGGTATTTACCCAAAAGAACTGGAAACTTATGTTGACACAAAAACCTGTACATGAGTGTTTATGGCAGCTCTGTTATTAATTGTCAAAAACTGGACACAACTCAAATGCCCTTCAACAGGCAAATGGATAAACAAACTGGTATACTGGAAAAAATAGCCTACTTTTCAGCAAGACAAAGCAACGAGCTGTCCATAACAACAACTTGGATGAATGCCAAAGGTATGTTAAGAGAAAAAAGGCAGTCTCGATAGGTTACCAACTGTCCAGTTCCATCTAAATGACATACCTGAAAAGACAAAACTAGAGTGACAGAGAACAGATCAGGGGCTAGAAGTAGTGGGCAGGTGTTAACTATAAAGGGATAGCACAGTAGTGTCTTTGGGATGATAGAAGAGTCTGTGTCCTGACTGGGTCAGTGATTAAATGCGTCTATACAATTCATAGAGTTGTACTTTTAAAAAAGTCAATCTTATTGTATGTTAATTAAAAATTTATTTTTTTAAGTAGCACAAGTCTTCCTTTTTAACAGTTCTGCAAATGATTTGTGAACCCTTGTAGACAGGTTAAATAAATGAAAGCTGTTTTAACCTAAATATGGTTTCTATTTTCAACATTTACTTTGAAAATAACACTGTCCTGTTGTTAAGTACTGAATGTTCCAGAAAAGTCCAGCAGTAGAAATACATAGAAAGATCAATGAAACATCCCCACTTTCAGCATAAGCCAGTGTCGCTAACCTTGATATAACAGCAGAGTCAAAGTTCATTCCAGAAAACATTGGCACACTCCTCTTAGATATTACCTTCCCCTTTGTTACTAAAGAGCTTCAGAGTGTGGGGAACTCTGAGAGGACATATATAATATACCACCTGCCATCTTTAGAAGCTTGGAATAGAATGTGAACAGATTGATTTCCTTTTGTTCTTTAATATTTTGAACAGCAACATGCTCTGTGGGGTGAGGGAAGAAATATCATCAAGTCTCATCCTTCATGAGAGAGAACTAGAACTAGGTTTTCAGTGAGATGAAGGTGAAAGAAACCTTAAGAAGCACACTACAGTTGGAGTTCTAAGTTTGATTGTTTGACCTTGAATAGCCTGAGAGAGGAGGAGATAGATTCATAACAACCACTTAAGAGTCATAAGCTGATCACTATCTTGATGACTAAGACTGACATTCTAGATGTTCATGGACACTTCTTAATGAGAATGAAAAGAGTGTTCCATTTCCTAGTGGGTGGACAATTTGATGGTTAAGTATTAACCACGTACACAGGGAGACTGAGGCAGGAGTTTGCATGGTGGGGGTGACAATACTTACCTCAACAGTCTGTTGGGAGGAGTGTAGTTGATAATTCCTGTAGAGGAGTTAGCACTGTCCAGGCACATAGGAAGCTTTCAGCAAATACTGATTATCATTATCTCTTATTAAAGTGGATAACAAACGTGAAAAACTTGAGAAAATGTGGAGCAGTTGACCAATGGGAGTTATCATTAATATTAGTTAAAAGAAGAGCCCAAGTGACTTAGTTCAAGTTGACCATTGACCATTGGGCAAAACTTGCTGTACCAGGTCCAAGTGTAGTGCCCTATTCCCTAAATATTTCAGAGAAGACGGTCCTCTGATTGACAATAGTTGTAAATCCAGCCTCTGTACCTTATGGAAAAGCTAAGATTCATATGATACCCTCTACAGTCAAGTTGAACTTGGGGAGATTATGGTCCAGGGCATTTTCCTTCTCTAGTCTTTCAATACCTCATTTTTTTTTTTTTAACTGGAAGTAAAACCCTCCGCCATGACTATCTCATGAGGTGGTTACAGAGGACCAAATGGTGTGACATGTGGACAGAGATTTAATATAATGTGTTATGCTGCTGGGTTTATATGAAATAAGCTGAAATTTTTATTTTGCTTGTCTAAATTTGAAAGAATCTGAAGCAGTGGAGAACACTTCCTCAAAAAGGAACAGCATAAATTACTTACGTCACATCAGAACCTGGATTACCTTTGGCAATATTGATGGAGACAGGCAAGAATACATCTTCTAAGATCTGGTACTATTCTATCTTTTAGTCAGGTGATGATTTCATAATGATGCATTTGTAACAATTCATCAATCTGTACACTTAGTATTTGTGTATTTTACTGTTAATATGTTATGCTTCTTCAAAATATTACGGAAAAACTTTCACTTGATTGAAGTTAGAGTGGTTTAAACAACACGGACAGGTTAGAGAAAACTACAGGGTAACACTATAACCTTTTAAATCAAGAAAGCAGCTTAACATCCAACACCGAATATGACAGGGAATCATTTCAGGGAGTTTTATGGCTGCGGTGGAGAAGAATATTTATGAGAATGTACCTAAGATTCCTTCTAAGTCACTCAACAAATATTTATCAAGCCCTGGACACACTCTGAGGGCGGAGGAGGGAAGGAAAATGCCCCTGTCCTCCTGGAGCTTACAGTCTTGAAGCACAGTGCTAAACCAAAGGCATTTTACAGCGTGTGAGAGGAGAGAGGAGGGAGCAGCTCCCTGGGGAAATATGATGCCATCTGGAGTTCAAGTAGGGAAGTAGGTGACATTACAGCTATCACAGACACAAAACAGTCATGTCACCTTATAGGCTCAGATCCAGTAACCTCCAGGTTAGGAAATTAATTACTTTTTCCAGCATAGAAAAGCTTCTTAGCCATCCGAGGTTTTCTCCCTTTAAATGTCATATAAGAACACTGCCACTAATAACCTCTAATTCAAAGGGATGGCCTGAATATCAGGATGCTGCCTTTGAGGCTCACAAGAGAAAGACATCACGTACAAACTGTTAGAGAGGCCACAGGTAACAAAGCTGTGGCCAAGTTTCCATTGATTTCTCCATAAAGACTGTACGCTCTCACTTCTGCATCTACAGAATCAAATTTTGTTCAAATCAAGATTTATTGAACCCCTATTTCATATACTTTAATAGAAACTGTGAGGTATAGAGAAATAAACATACAGTGCTTATGATCATGGATCTAACAGTTTGGGAGCCAAGTCAGACTTACACACACACACACACAAGAAAAAAGTAGAGACGAGAACAAGTATATGGTCATACTGTATAATCACACCAAAGTACATGATGGAAACTATCAAACTGTCATATCCCATAATGTGCATTCTGCCAAAGGACCATGTGGCCAAATGATTTTGAAGAGTGACACGTCCCAAAGTTCTTTCGTGGAGATTCAGTATACACATTAGCATTTTAAAGACTCTGGTCATCTGCCAAGTAAATATCCTGGTTGACTTGTTTCAGCACAGCATTAACCAAAGCTGTTTGACCATGAACCCCTTTTTTATGCGTTATACATCTTAGAGTTCCATTGGAAATCCTGCTACAGATAGTAAAAAATTTAACTGGGGAAGGGAGAGCCCAAACCCTAATTCCCAGATCAATCCTCAATTTATAAGATACAGATGCTTCTCAAAGTCACCCAACTCGGGACTAAACTGGCTACCAGGGAAAGAAAATAAATCGACAGTTCCCCACAACTTTATCCCCATTCTGCAGACTTTCCTGATTCTCTCTTATCTTGTCGCTGGCTAAAAGTAAATGATACCTTTTCTAAAAACTCTAAGCAGGTATCTGTACTTCTCTTAGAACCCTGAGAACTGTCTATCCTGATCTGTACTATTTAGGTTTTTTTTTTCCTTTTCATCTCCCATTTTGGACCAGGACTCCAAGCTTATGTCCACAGTCCAACACTATTACACAATAAACACATATATGCATATGGCAACTGCCGAGAAGTAGAAAGAACCTATCCCAAGGACACAGTCAATCTCTGTTCTAGTTTGCTGTTGGTCACTCTTTAATTGTGTGCCCCTTAGATAATTTACTGTGGATCCCAGTATCCTCATCAGTAAGATAGGATTGCAAACATTTACTTCATAGGCTGCTGTAAGGATCAAATTAGATACTATTCATGGAAAAGCTTCATAACAGTGAAGTGTGATGCAAATATGAGATGTTAATGCTTTATTTTACACACATCTTCATGTGCAAACTAGATTGTTCAGCAGGGCTAAAAGCCATCCAAAGGATGCCCTCTCTTCCAAGAGTGGGTCTAGACACACGTCACTGTGAGCCCTGTGGCTCTCCTCAAAATCCACTGCTTAAATACTGAACCCACCTTCAGAAATTAGACTTGAATGGGTCTCTGCCATCTTGGTCTCACAACAGAATCAATTGTTCTTTCACAAGATCACTTCCCTGTGTCATCTTTGCTTCTGGCAGGAAAAAATGACTGGCTTGCTATCATCCATCAGACTAGAGCTTCACCTGCACTCGTCTTCAGGGACCTGGAAGCTCTTCAGGGACCTGGAAGCGTCAGGAGCTTCAGCTACTCAAACAGATCCCGTAGTGCCTAAGGGCTCCTCACTGTCAATTATGCAGAGAAACAAGAGGGATGGGTCCTGGGTCCTAGTCCTGACTCTTGCATTAATTAGTGGTATGACTCTGCTTATGCACCGCAGGTGGCTTAGTTTCCACAACTAGCTTTATTAAAAAGAGTTCAAGTCACAAGTTAAAAAAGAACTTTCACAGAAGACTTACCACGTACCAAACTGACACTGCTAATGATGAGAAAACACAGGGCCTTTAGGCCAGCCTCTGCTTTCAAGCATTCTGCCTGTTAGAGAGAACAATCCATTAGGCATCCTCTCCATTCCTACCTCCAATCTTGTCCCTGAAATGCAGAGATAATATTCCAAGTCTTTCTGGGAACCCACATAAGCCAAAAGTAGAGAGCCTTAAAGAAAGTATCATCTCTCTGTATCTAAAGTGTTAAAGAACGTCCCCTTATGAACTAACACTGTGTGAGTCTGTGGGCATCTGTGTCCCGGTTGAAAAAATTCTATGGCTTCTTTCATGGCTTTTTGGACACCAGGATTATCCTGACAGATGGCAATGTGTACCCACCAGTCCCATAGTCTGGGATGTGACCTCAGTCTACCAGATCACTCTGGATGGAGGGAAGGGGTGAGGGGCTCTGGCCACAGTTCTTTACATATGCATTTGACATTTGGTGATTTTATTGCAAATAAAGTAAGAGCATGCAATCCCCCTTTCATCAGAATGACAATGGGCTGGAATTTTATAGTGCTATTATCTGCTGATCCATAAACCACTAAAAACTCAAGTGACCCTATTTCCAACAAATATGATACTTAGAAAAAAACAGTGCCCTCACAGAGAGGTGCTCAAGCAGCGCTTAATATGAGGTTTTAAAATGCTCTGACAAGAAAATTGAGCAGGAGGACAGAACATATACTAATATATGTGTATACATACACACACAGATATCCATATATATATATATATATATATATATATATATATATATAGAGAGAGAGAGAGAGAGAGAGAGAGAGAGAGATAATGTGTGTGTGTGTGTTTGTGTGTGTGGGGGGAGGGTGGGTTAGACAAAGTACAAGTGGGGATTTTGTGACTTCCAATGCAAAGCTAATAAATGATAACTGAGGATCTACTATGCGACATTAAATGCTAAAAGATGAAACAGATTTGAACATCCAGGAACTCACAACCTACTAGGGATCTCCTAACATGCATATTGTTCATTACAACCCTGTAGCTAAATCTGTTCTTTTAGTTAAATGTTCCAATACCTGGTTCTTTCACTTAGTACCTGTAGAATATTGGTACAGATTACTTAATCTGTGTGTGCTTAGGTTCCTCAACTATACAATGGGGGAGTATAACAGTCCCTACTTCATATGTTTGTTGACAGAATCTTATAAGTGAACATATACAAAATGCCTTAATGCATATTTACTATTATTATTTCTTTAACTACACAAAGCAGTTTAGCTATGTTTGCTTACACCATCATAAGTATACAAATGAGTCCAAGGAACATGCTGTAAAGAAGGAATTATCTGCATTTTAATTGGCGGGGGGGGGGGGGGAGGCAAGAGGGATTGGGGGGGATGAGAGGCTCCTTGAATCAGATGGCAATACAGCTGGACTCTGGAGACAGGTAACATGCTGAAATGCAGCCATGCATAGGAAGAAAGGCATTTAGTGCAAAATTAGAGTAAAACAAGCCTTACTTTTGACCACTGGGCATAGAACAGGAAGGAAAACTTGCTGAAAAATTCCAATTAGATGAATATTATCTTGCAGTTATGAAGTCCCTGAAACCACAGACTAAGAACAACTATTAGAAACAGAAACTTTGTCCTGCACATCATTTCACGGGCATACACCCAATGCAGCTGCTAATCATAGCAATGCATGGTTACCACTTTCTACTCTAGGTAGCAGTACTAGTGATAATAGGAGTTAATAGGATATTACCCAAGCGATGGAGCCCTTAAACGCATGTTCAATTATGCTGACACTGCCAGTTCAAGAATGGAAGGCGTTCTCATTAGCACATGAAACACAATATTTTTAAAACATTGTGTCACTCACAAAGCTTATATGTATATTCATTTAAGCCTCTTAAGACTGCCAGGAGTTTGACATTTAATATCAATCCCATTTTACAGAAAAAGTAGTGATTTCCCCAAAGGTCTAGCATTAATGGTGTTCAAACTCGGATACCTTGACCCCAAATCTCATGATCTTTCTACTATGTGCTCCCTCTCTGGTTTTGCTGCCATTATTCTAGATGTTTGTATCAGTGACGTGGGGACAGAAACACTATTTTCTGCTGGGGGCTGAATGACTATCTTCTGCTGAGCAAACAATCTCAGCATTTATCATGTCCAAAAGGAAATCCCATGCTGCTTCATGCCATTGATCTGTAGCTGTCTCCAACAAAAGGACCTGAATGCCTGCTGTGGCCCTGGGAATTTTAAATAAGGAGTCAATGAGAGATGCTGGTAAGTGATTCTGTAATTGTCTAGGGGCGGGTAAAACCTTGGTGGAATAATAATCATATCAAGATGCCGACTACATGAACGACCCTGCCATGCATTACAACAGGGTACTTCAACTCCAAAGCCTGGAGTGGCACGTCCGCATAATTAATCTCACTCTGCAATAACCCCACAGGGTCAGCAAGATTGGCATTCTGTAGCCGAAATTAATGTCCTATTATTTCAGTCCCCTTCAGTGTTTCTTCAGGTTCAGGAAAATAGTATCAGATGCAGCAGCTATGTTGACACAGACAAGGTTTTAAAGGATCGCCAAGTTACAAAATAAGTAAGTAAGTAAGTAAGTAAATAAATAAATAAATAAATAAATAAAATCCTCCCATAAATCCTGGCAGGTAGACGGAGAATGAATTCAATACACACTCCTAATACCCCTACTAAATTCAAGGCTCTTAATAGTTTTATTTTATTCTTGGATTAACCTAGACCCTCCAAAGGTCACATAGTGATCCATATTGTCCAGCGTGGGCTTCTAGAGAATGCTTTCAAGAAATTACATTTTGGTATTGTGTCCTCGTTTTAGAGAAATATTAAGTGATTAATATTAGATTAAAAATTAGGTTACAAAGTTATCTTCTTTTACAGGACTTCTCAGGGCCTTTAGAATGCTAATAATACACACTGTGAACTAAATCACTTAGGAATCATTCACAGTGCTCCTCAAACTTAATTGACTTTCAAATTTTTTGTTTAAAATATCTCCAAGTTATTAGGATTCTTGGCACAGTTTAGAAATGCTGACTGAAGTTCTTTCAGGAAGAAAGGGGTTTCATCTGTAAAAGGCACCCAGCAATAGGCCAGGCTTTGAGAAATTCCTGTAAATTCTCTCATAGGACATATTATTAAAAACTCCTAGTGAGGTATGGGTCATGAATTCTTAATTGAGGAAAAAAAGTGGGAAATTCAAATCAATTTTCTAATTTACTAAGCCATCCCCATGGCAATTTGATGGAGAAGCACTAACATAATGACTAGCTAAAATGAGACATAAGGCATGCTGGTGAACGTAAGTACAGTAATGCTATGCTCGGCCAGTATAGCTAATTGGAGTCGATTATGATTTCACTTCTTCTAGCATTTCGGATGCTTAAAGACCATTGCCAAATCAGAGTGTAAGACACCATAGATACAGAGTCAGAAAACAGAGGTGAGCTGTTATTTCTTCAGTTAGAAAAGGAGTCAACCACATAAAGGGACCCAGCAAATAACACTTTCACCTCTGTGACTTCATAGATGCCCGAAAAATTAAAGGTGTTCATTGGTCTGCCTTTCCCTGAAAAAGAGAAAGATGAGAAAAGGCATGCATTCATTAGGCTGACCTAAACACTGGTAGTATTTTTTGCATGTAAATACTTCTTTCTATCCACTGATGCTTGAAAAAACAGACCAAAATCTTATTTTCCAAAGCCCAAGGAAGCAATGCCTACCACATCACAAACAAGAAGGCAGTAAAAGCTTTAGGTAAGTTTTGGGTGCCATGAGGCACCCCTAATGACTGACTGATGGCAAGGACCAAACTGATTCTCCCACACAGCACAACTTAATTCTATTTCCCTGATGTCCTTCATGGGACATTCTGGATCCTCCAGGATCTGGTGCCACGAACTCCTCACCTCACCCTCTTCAGAACTCTCCTCATAAGCTCGGATTCCCACCACAGATTCCCACAGATGGTGCTAAAAATCAGCGCCATGCCTCCCTTCCCTTTAAATCATCCCTTCTGCCTTGTATGACCTGCATTCCCCTCTTCACATGAACACACACTGCCTGTCCTTCCAGATCGATTTCCACAAACATTTCCTTCATGAAATGTCCCTCCCTCTCTTAGCCCGGCCCAGTTTATCCCTTCTCCCTACAACTTTGCCTTACGGTTCCAGTAATGGAATGTTCTACTTTGTATGACTGTTAAGTGTGTGTGTTTTCCCTCTTGAGATTGAGAACAGGGTCCACCTGTGAGGAATGTCTGTCTCGCAAGGCCTCGCATGAAGCTCCGCACACAGAAAGTGCTCAGTGCTGTGGGACTGAAAGATTGTGGTCTCCTGAATATTGTGATTCTACAGGCTGTTTCTCAGTCTAGGGAAATACTCTGACTCTGTCATTTGTTTTCCACACCTCTGGTCTCTCAGCACTCATCTCTTTCTCCAGATCACCTTTAGGGAGGTGTTTTCTCACTAAAATCTGTCAGACAATTTACAGGAATGCCCTGGGACTATCTTCTGCTTTGCCAGGGTAGTACTTGGTTATGCCTTATACTATGCACATTTGCATTTACCCCATGTATGATGCTGCTGAGCAAGTGAGACCCCAGTGAGCTCCTGTCCAAGTGTCTACACAGGGAAGTAGGCCCAGAATATTGTTTCACGGGGATTCACAGTGTCTGATTCAACATGATTGCAGCTCATTATTTTTTGGCCAGGGTGAGATCCCTGGGGCATGCTGCTGCTGGGCAAAAAAGGAACTCCCTTCTTCTTAACTGTGTATGTTCCAGTAGATGACTGTATTTCTAACTGCTATTTCTAACTCCTCAGTAGCTCTGAGGAACGTCTAGATTAGAAAGGAAGAGGGGTGCCTGGGTGGCCCAGTCCACTGAGCGTCCAACTCTTGATTTCAGCTCAGGTCATGATATCACAGTTCGTGAGTTCGAGTCCTACATCGGGCTCTGTACCGAGCGCATGGAGCCTGCTTGGGATTCTCTCTCTCTCCCTCTCTCTGTCTGCCCCTCATCCCCCGCTCAAAATTAATAAATATACTTTAAAAAAAAAGGAAGGGAGAACTGATAAGAGGAATAACAGACATTTCTTTGGCCCCTTCATATCACTTCCCAAACCCTGAACTCTGGAGTTTTTACCTGAAGCATCATTTGGGCCAGGAGTGAGGGGTATGAGCAGGAACACAGGCAAGCAGAGAGTGGAGAGGTAATAAGGCAAGCCAGGACGATGAGTGGAAAAAACAGAACCCCAGGAAATGTCACTTTGAGAACAATATCTGTTCATTCAACAAATATTTTTCAAACCCCTACTCTCTACCAGGTACCTTACTCAACCAAAACAAGCCATGCTTTGACTGTAGGCTTCTTTTCAGGTCTTATTTTATTTGATATTCATGACACTTATTCAGAAAGAAATATAATTTTCCTGCTTCACAGATGAAGAAATTAGGTGCAAAAAGGTGAAGTGTCCTACTCAAGCTATCACAGCAATCACATAGCAGAGCTGGTTTCAAATAAGGTTCTCTGATTGCAGCAGATTGCTGACCGATTCTTCTGCCTTATTCTCCCCGACACCCATGGCAAGCTATGAACTAAACAGACGTAGGAAGTGTTCAATATTTAGCTTGCTGTGTTTCACAAAACAACCCAAAAGATCAATTAAAAACAATAAAGATTCACTGGAGCAAAGGTCATGGAAAATGCCAGTCTATATTGGTAAAATCCCTGAATTATAAGCAAAAAAAAAAAAAAAAAAAAAATCTCACTCGAAAAGCTTTTATTACTTTGAAAGTAATCGAGTGGCACAAATGATGTGTTTCTGGGAACTGCACAGACTTAGATTATTTGTAATTAGTGTAGCATCACTTGTGTAAATGGGGGCATGACATTCAAAGGTTTTAAAGTTGTTTTTCCCAGTCAGTTTCCCAAGAAAACACCTTTGTGTTTCGAATCTTGGGCAAATAGAACTCTACTTATCACTACGGGCAGGATGTTGAAATTTCACGGGCAGTTTTTAATAGGTAGGTTAAAATGCTAATGATGGTGGTTGCCAGGAGCTGGAGGGCAGAGGATACAGGAAGTTAGTGTTTAAAGGGTACAATTTCTGTTGAAACTTGGGATGATGGGAAAGTGCTGAAGATGGATGGTGGCGACAGTTGCACAACAATGTGAATGTACTCTCTTCCACAGAATGGTTAAGATGATAGACGTTATATATATTTTATCACGATAAAAAATGAAAATTAAAAAGATGCTAATGAATTTCAAAACATATTTCATCATGAAGGTATATATTTTTTTATACAAAGCCAAAATCAACCGTCAGTTGAATCTCTGGTTGATAACAAACAAACAAACAAACAAAAATACTTTTATTCCAAACTGCATTAGTTAGACATATTAAAATATGCCCTAGCCTCTGTAAGAACAAATGCAAATTAAGAATAAGAGACTTAATTCTCCTTGAAAATAAGGAAAGAGATTCCCACCACCCCCCTCACTTTTTGTCAGCGCATTTACTTTAGAAAACTAGTCATTATTAGGTACTTCCCCTTTCTTTAAGTATATAAATCCTTTTGAAGATTACATAGGTCTCTTGTCACCTTTGTGACACAGAAATATCTTTCTCAAAGACCAGTGGGCCATAGACCAAAGACCATAGAGGTGCTGGGTCGCCTGAGTGGCTCAGTCGGTTAAGTGGTCCACTTCGGCTCAGGTCATGATCTCACGGTTCATGAGTTCGAGCCCTACATCAGGCTCTGTGCTGACAGCTCAGAGCCTGGAGCCTACTTTGGATTCTGTCTGTCTGTCTCTCTCTCTCTGCCCCTCCCTGCTCATACTCTGTCTCTCTCTCAGAAATAAATAAACATTAAGAAAAAAATTTTAAAAAATGATAGAGATGCTTCCTCTAGTTTCTGTTGGAGGAGAGATGCTTTACTTTGGTAGGATGCAATGCTCTAAGTTGTAGAACTACTTCCTGTCAGATCCAGCATTCCCACCCCTGGATATTTATCCAAAACAACTGAAATCAGGATCTCCAAGAAGTATCTTCACTCCCATACTCATTGTAGCACTATTCACAATAGCCAAGACATGGAGAAAACTTAAATGCCCAACCACAAATGAAGGGATAAAGAAAATGTTGTGTATAAATACAACGTAATGCTACTCAGCCTTAAAAAAGAAGGAAATTTTGCAGTATGGGACAACATGGATGAACTTTGAGGACACTCTGCTAAGTGAAATAATCCAATCACAGGAAGACAAATACTACTTGTTTCCAGTTTGAAGAGGTATCTATAACAGTCAAATTCATAGAATCAGAGTGCAATGGTGGTTGCCAGGGGTTGCAGGGAGGGGAAAATGAGAGGTACTAATCAATGGGCATAGGTTTCAGTTAAGAAAGATGAATAAATTATAGGGATCTCCTTTACAGCATTGTACTTATAGTCAACAATAATGTATTTTAGACATATACATTTGTTAAAAGTGTAGATCTCAGGTTAAGAATCTGTACCACAGTAAAGTATAATTAAAACAAAATAAAGAGATGAGAAGTTTTTCATCTGAGTAAAACCAATTAACTAACAATTACCAAGTTAAGTCAGCATGAACTTTGCACGACAAATTCATCCTACTTGAAAACAAGTTGTAGTTTATCTCAAAAACATGTATGCAATGAGCTGCTTGGCCATATAAAAGGATAAGATTTCTTTCTGTTTTTGCCATCTCTTAGTGGGTTGCCTGTGATGTGTTTCATATCCTGGTTTAATGCTTACTTAATGATGAAAGTGTCTTCTTTCTCTCTTACCTTTGTGGAAAGGATTTCTAGGTTGAGAGGGTTTTTTCTTAATTACATTTCCACAACTATATGTAAATCTATAACATTTATACTATAACATGTATAATTTTCACTAAAATTAATTCTAGCGGGAGAAAAACTAAAACACAGACCCACATGAGAGAAAAGACTAACTCTCTTTATTACAACCTGGCAGGAAAACTGAGGGCAAGTGAACATGTGGAAAAAAGGGAAAAACAAATTTTAAAATAATGAATGTTGGTATTTATGAAAGCAAACGAATGGCCAATGGAACAACCAGGACTGAAAGAAATTTCCCTACAGATGGGCTCATGACGAAAATTTTGTAAAATTACTTCCAAAAAGAGAATTCCATGCCTTCAGTTTCAAAATGGGTATCATACAAACATTAGTCCACCAAAGACAAGAAATGGAAAATCTAAACGGAAGAAAGGCAAAGAGACCTTGGGAAGGAGGGAGGAAAGGAGAGAGAGAGAGAGAAAGAGAGAGAGAGAGAGAGAGAACAACTGGGGGAGGGACGGATATTAATGTGAATACAGTACTCAGAGTTCATAGAAACTTATCCTTCAATTTCTAACGAACTTCCTGTCATGTCTGCACATTTAATACCTCTTGGATTTCCCTTAAAAACACTCTGACAATTTTGTTATAGGGTTGTTAGCATTTATTCCTTTCTACCTTGTGTTAAGCTAGTTCTATATATGTCTCATCTCTTCTGATTTCATTGTGAGCACCTTAAGGGCTTGAGGGCAAAACAAGTTTTCTTATTATTTTTTTAGTTCTTGTTTGCATCATTACGATGTCACATGGAGAGCACAGGACTAGAAAATATCTTCTAAATAAATGAATGAATATAAGTAGAAAGAAGTATTCAAACAATTTTCATAATCTTAATAATCCCCCCCAAAAAGAGGAAACAGGCATTACATATTCAAGATCTGTTTGCAATAACAGGAAAAAATAGCAAGTGTTCACTGGGATTGTTCTTATATAGGTCAAATAATTGTCTGCTTGATTATTTATTTACTCTTTTTATTTTGTTTATAATTATATTTTTATATGATTACATTTATTTTATTTTACTTGATTTATCATGTTACCGATCATTTTATATTTTATTTATTTATTTATTTTATCTTATATATTCATTTATTATATTTACTTTTGTTTGTATTTATTGCAATTTTACTAATTACACTCAGCAGTTTTGTGAAGGGTCACGAACTTCACCAGAATTATACAATACAGAAGTGTGATTATGCGACAAATGAGTGGAATGAATAAGGAAACTATACGACAAAGATGTACAGACTAGAAGAGAAAACAGAGTGCCAGACAATAAGAAAAACAATCATGCCAGGGAAAGTGGGCAACGTGGAGATGTTGGGAAAAAGAATCTGAAAAGAATCTGTAAGAGGAGATAGAAGAAGCCCTTTTGAAATGATGAAACTCCTCCCTTTCCAAGTTTTCAAAAAGCAAACATAATCAACTAAAACAAGGTTATTTTCCTGAGATCAGATGCACCAAAATCTGATTCTAGACCTTACTCTGACTTTGTGATCAGGCTTCCAATTCTTAAAACAAATACACAATCGTGTTGTACAGATATAACCGTATTAATAAAATATCAATACGAAGTTTCTCTGTGTCTTAAATATAATCCCTTGCACAGTAAATTCCCATCGCTTCTGAAAGCTCAAATACCCCCTATCATTGAGGTACTTTTCAAAGCAGTGGGAGGAGAAAACAGATCTGATAGTGGGGCAAGCCCTTTTGTTCCAGGGTCTGTAAAACCTGGTCACAGCAATGGCAGGACTGAGACCATTTGAAAGATATCTTGCTGACAAGAATCATGAAAATGTCCTTTATTCATATATTTCCTTCACATATCCAAGTTCGTTGAAAGCAGAGGCTTTCATTCAACAACACGCACTGAAGGGCTTCTACTGAGTGCAAAGCCATCCGCCCTGCCCTGCAGACAAAAGATGAGGAAGACACAGTCTCTGATCACAAGACACAGTCTATCAGAATCCACCAACACAAAAGCCATCAAGAGAAACGCAAAGTTAGATGTCTGTTCTAAGACGGTGCTTCTGGAATAGTAATGTGCATAAGGATGACCTGGAGATCTCAGTAAAGCAGAGATTCTGATGCACTAAGTACAAGACAAGACTCAAGGGTCCGCATTTCTAAGTCACCCCTGGAGGCTGTTGCTCCTGTGCCACAAACCACAGACTGAAAAGCAACAGTCTAAGGGATAAAGTGCAAATAAACAAAGGGCTATGGAAATGCAAAGTTAGAAGTGATGCCTTCTAGCAGGTAAGTTCAGCTGGGTTCCACAGAGAAGATTCTGCATTTAAAGAGTAGAGAAGCAGAGGTAATAGAGGTGTGTGTCTGTGTAAGCAGGTGAAACCAGAAAAAAGGAGAGGGGAGAGTGTAGAGGGAAGGAGGCAAGGAAAGAGGAGAAGGAACTGAAAAGAGAGAAAATGAGCTGAGCAAAAGTTCTGAAAGCAGAAAAATGCATCAACTATTTAGAGAAAAGCAAGGTGTCTGGTAAGATCAGAGTGCAATTTGCAAAGGCGGTGACAAAGACTTATGGGAAATAGGCCTAGATTGATCAGCAGGAGAAAAATGATCGGGGTCGTATGGATTGGACTCTTTTTTTTGGGGGGGAGGGACATCTGATCACCAAAAAGGGAAGCAAAGTCCAGCTGTTAAAATAAATTATTCCAAATAAAACATCCTAGAATGTAGGTCTTGTTTAAAGTTATTCATATTCCACATTTGGACATTTATAGCTAAGTACCCAAAACCATTACTGTTCTTCAGTATAATTTGCCTTTCTGCAAATCATAGCCCAGCCTCAGCCAAATAACCTTTCTTCACACAAGTCTAGGAGTGCCTGGGTGGCTCAGTCAGTTAAGCCTTCGACTTCTTCAGCTCAGGTCATGATCTCAGGTCCATGAGTTCAAGCCCTGCCTTGGGCTCTGTGCTGACGGCTCAGAGCCTGGAGCCTGCTTTGGATTCTGTGTCTCCCTCTCTGACCCTCCCCCGCTCATGCATGCGCGCTCTCTCTCTCTCTCTCAAACATAAATAAACATTAAAAAAAAACACAAGTCTATGTAGTACTGAAAAAAATATGGTCTGCTCCAAACTCTTTCAGTGTCTGTCATTAGGACCCCTAAACTCCAGCAGTGGTTCAGTGGAATCACAAATCATTTGTATTTATTCTGAAAACCTAATAATATCCAAAAATATTTCAGAATGTAACATACTGGAAAAGGAAGTTAAATGGGTTTATAAGAATATATAGAATTTGCACAGCAGTCAACATGGAAAGGCACAGCATAGTCAGTTCATGGTGGCACAGGGCAGGGGAACTCTGCCACCCAGGAAGTTCAAGTAAGCTGCCAGACCCTGAATGGACAAGTTCATTGCCTTCTCTGCCAACATTACTAGTAACAATAAAAAGAAAAGAAAGGATATCTAAGGTACCTAAGGTAAAGATATCTAATAAATTTTCTATCAGTATTTGTTTTTGTGTCTGTCCGAATCAGTAAAATTTGTAAATGTCATGATGGGTTCTTTGGGATAGGATGTGGGTCTCACTTAGCAAGAGGCTCCATGTCAATTGCTTAAATAAGTCTGGAGGTAATGAAAAACATAAGAACAGTAAAAATTGCCCATAGATACATAAATGAATAGGCATGTGATAAAGCAGGTATTAAATAACATTAACAGTAGAATCAAGGTAACGGTTCTATGGATGTTCGCTGTCACAGCTTTTCAACTTTGCTGCATGCTTTTATGTTTGCATAATAAAATGTTAGGGTAAAATTACCTATGATCCTATTACTCCCCCTTTAAAAATTTTATTAAGTAGAAGGGGTGTCTGGGTGTTTCAGTTGGTTAAGCATCTGACTTCGGCTCAGGTCACGGGATCTTGTTGTCTTATGAGTTCGAGCCCCGTGTGGGGCTCTGCGCTGACAGCTCAGAGCCTAGAGGTTGCTTTGGATTCTGTGTCTCCCTCTCTCTGCCCTTCCCCCATTCAGTCTCTCCTCTCTCTATCTCTCTCTCAGAAATAAACAAACATTAAAAAAATATATTAAGTAGGAAGTGAAAATATTATGTCCCCGTCTTCTCTCTTTTTAGCACTCATTAATCCCATTCCCAAAATTATTACATGGAACTACCAGATTTAGAATTTTACATTTTTTGCATATAACTTTTTTCTTTATTTTTATTTTTACAAAAATTGAACTCTACATATCATTCACATTTATCCAGATCAGTTCACATAGTTATACTGTTATACTTCACTCCTTTTATTTATTTATTTAAAAAAAAAATTTTAACATTTATGTATTTTTGAGACAGAGAGAGACAGAGCATGAACAGGGGAGGGTCAGAGAGAGAGGGAGACACAGAATCCGAAACAGGCTCCAGGCTCTGAGCTGTCAGCACAGAGCCCGACACGGGGCTCGAACTCATGGACCGCGAGATCATGACCTGAGCTGAAGTCGGACGCTTAATCGACTGAGCCACCCAGGCGCCCCACTTCACTGCTTTTAATAACTCAATACAATTCCACTGCCAGCTACACCATACATAGTGTGTTTAACTATTTCCCTATTGATGGTGTTTTGATTATTTTCAGAAATTTCATACCACATTTAGTATGATTAGGTTATTTTAATATTAACAGAAAAAAATCCATAGGTCCCTTGCATCTACCCAGAAGACCACAGGAAAAATCTGAAGTGATTCTAGTGGCTAAGAAGCATAACATCTAAAAGGGGAGAAAATCAAAATACACAGAATCAAAGGCATATGGTTATAGCTAAACAGCTGATAACTCAGTTTACTAGGCAGTATCAATTACCAAGCAAATACCCAGTAGCTAACAAGTAGGCACACTAGCGACAGAATGATTTCGGCACAAACTTAAGAAAATTAATCCACTTCAAGCATCCTCAGATCCTCATTCTGCTAACTTGCTTATCTGAGTCCTTATGCCCAAGCACAGAAGAAAAGCAAATTTGAATGGAAGGCAAAAGGCTTTTATAAGTAGGCATGTTGATGGCAGTGAGAAAGTGGAGCTATTGAAAGCAAACAAGAAAACTAAAAAACAAAACAAAACAAAAATATATATAATAAACAGTGATATGGAGCCTGGGACCATTTAGTGTTAAAGCCTTACATATTTTAACAGGCCCTGAGGACATCATTATGCACAATATAAAATAATTGATGTTCAAAATCATGGCCCTGAATTATTAATTAAAGGTATAATTTCTCAGGATACTCACTGTAAGACAGCTGTGTGGTATGGAATACACTTTAGAAAGACATAGTATTAAAACAGTTACAAGATCCTTGATCACAGAAGACAGGGAAAAAGCCCTAAGCCAACCACCTCACTCAACAGAAAAACAAAAGCAGGAACATAACTTGATTGATCCAAGGTCAGTGGGTTGTTGGAAATAATCAGAGCTGCCATCCAGGAGAGGCGAATCTTACGACACTGTTTGTGGCCACCCCACGGTTACAAAATTGACAGTTAGGAACTGTTGCCTTAACTTCTCGTAATGCTCTCCAACCCAGAAAGTAGTTATCCCAGAGTCTTTTCAGAGAGCCGAGGTTTTTACCTTAAGAAATACTGTGATCAGAGGTGTGAGTGAGTGGCCCTGCTGGAGGACAGAGAGTGAATTATAAGGCATTTTTCTTGGAGAAGAATTATAAGGTTTTTCTTGGAGAAGTAGACCTTCTAAACCCAAGAGAGAGAAATGCAGTGTTTATTGACAATGGAGAGAGCAGCACAAAAGCGAACTTAAAAGATCAACACATTTAGCATGGGAAAAACAAGTTGTGTGTGTGTGAGTGTGTGTGTGAGTGTGTGTGTGTCCTTGCTAGCATGTATTTCTGGTCACCAAAGTATTGTTTAGGATCAATCAACGTTGAGAATGTAGCCTGATTCTTTCTCTGAAGACTCATCATTGCTAAATAAACGGAACAGGCAACGGATTTCAAAGAAAACTGCCCAAGGAGGCAGGAGACCTCCATTCAAGGCTCTGTGTGCGTCTGGACAAGGGCTTCGGGGTTTTGACGTGTAAAGTGAGGGAACTGAATCTGAAGATCTCTAAGCTTCCTCATGGTTATGATTCATGTTTCTAGTCAGGTCTTAGCAAATAAAAATGAGACAAATAGGGGAAATCCCAATAGCATGTAGTATGCAATACAGACAAAGTTTCATATATTTGCAACAAGGGCTTGTTGCAACAAAGGCGTTCTGAGCCCTGTTTGAAATAGAGGCCTTCTTTTCCTAAGCCCTATCCTCCACCTCGCTGCTTTTTTTTTTTTTTTTTTTAAATTCTCTCCCTCTTTCTATCTTCTTATCTAGATGACCTTAAGAAAATCAGAAAGGGCCTCAGAAGCCCAATTATATTATTTGGACACTATTTGGGAGCCAGAAGCTCAGGATGGAGCAGTGACTTTCCTGAGGTCAACAGCTTGCTTGTGAAAAATGCGGGATCACTTTTGATTCCCAGGTGAGACTTTCCTCTGATGAAGCCATGCTGCCTCCCAACTCTGAAAAACTACCAGAAACTATAACTGTCCCCTAAAAATAATACACCATTTATATCCCAGGCAAAAGTCATGTCTAAACAGGCAACGGGCCTGTGTCAAAGGAAGACAGCTCCTCGGGCCCAGGGGCAAGGAGCCAGCTGCCTGGAGAAGCTAAAGCCGCTGCTCTCTTCCCACGACTCCGTGAAGATTTATGGTGTACATGGGGAATCCTGGCCAAACCACCTCCAGGCAGTGTTGGACCAGATCCCTAAAGGAGTCCCTGCAGCTATGAAGCTTTTAACATGTTTATCTGCGGGGGCCCCCTGACAGCTGTGAGTTCCTGAAGCTTCCCTGTAAGGAACAAGACCATACTTTGAGATATCCAAACGTGAGAGATTGGAGCCAAACATCCTTAGCTGTAACATTTCATTAAAAAAAAAAAAAAAAAAAAAAGTTTAACTGGGTTGGGGATTGGTAAAGTCTTTGTAAATCCTGAGGGGAAAGAGCTCTGTATTTAGTGTGAATTCTTACATGCAGCACTGGCCCGGTGTGACCGCTGCTCATTTTGGTAACTCTCTTTTTATTCTTTTAAATTAAAGCGGTTAATCAGCTGCTGGGCGCTTTCTATCACTGCAACGCTCCTTCCTTCCAGAACCCAGGCAGTGTCTCAATTCTGACATTCAATCAAAGGATTACCATTTTTGAACAGCACAGCTTTCAGATTAGTAGTAAGCCAATTAAAAAAAAAAAAAAAAAAGAATAAGAAAGAAAGAAAATAGATTTAATAAATAAATAAATAAATAAATAAATAAATAAATAAATAAATAAAAAGAGAGAGAGCTTTGCACTCCTGATACCCTGGCCTGCAAGCGGCTAGCCTTTGAAACGGCAAGAAGAAACTGCTCTCAAAGACACTTTCTCAGACGCTGCCAAGTGCAGAGGGACTATTTCTCAGGGGAAGCTTGTCTGGGCTGATTCGCACTTGTTTCAGGGTGTGTCCCCATCCCCTCCGAGAGGTCTGCCCTGGGCAAGACCGCATTCATCAGTCATTTAGAAAAATTAAAAAAAAAAACAAAACAAATCCCGAGCTGGCAGCCAGTGGGAGGTTTTCTACACGGATGTGCACTCCCACGTGCTCCAGTCACAGACATGACCGGGCTGGTGAGAGGGCCCGACGGATCCGTGCCAGGCCCAGACACAAGTCCTCCATTCTGACACGGAGCACTGCCAAGCGGGAAGGAACCACATCCTTCCTCATCCTAAGGCCCCTTCCTAAATTGAGCAGTTGTTCCACGGAGAAGGCACAGGGGGGAGGGAGGAGGCGACATCACTAGTTGGTGTTCATTGTAACAAGGGGAAACCTTTATTCGCGATATGAAGTTTCTAAGTGAATTCGCCACGGGATCTCAACGCCGGAAAGGCCCTCAAATATCATTTTGACTCGGACATTTTCCAATATTCAAATATCCCTCTGACATCCTTGCCAAGCGGATGTGCAGTCCCTCTTTAAATATCTCTAAGGATGGCGAACTCATTACCAAGTTACTTTTCCTATGGCCCGAACTGTAATAAGTGTCAACTTATGTTGCACTGGACTCTGATCCCCTGGAATCTGTACCTCCTTGTCCTGGTTGAGGTCTCTGGCATCATGTCAGAAGCCTCCCTCTGTCTTCCACAGACACCTGAGGGCATTCAGCTCAGTGGTTCTGGTATTTGGAAGCAGCATTGCCTTATCTCCACAGACCTCACTTTCCAAAATGGGAGACCAGGGCTTTTACCAAGCACTTGTTTCCATACTTGCTTCTCTAACCCTCAAATGTAAGAAAAGGATATTGAGGAAATGAAAAGATCACTAAAACAGGAAAAACTAGCATCAATTGATCAAGGCACCTCCTATGCTACCCAGGCTTAAAAGGGAATTGAAAAAGGAGAAAAGGAAGCAATATGACCAGTGGGTTAGCTCACCCATGTTGGGTTTCTAGGGAATTATCAGACCGATCAGTGTTGTAACTAAACATCTGTCACAAGATTCTCATGTGCCCCTAGGCAAACTGGATGGGGCCACGGGACAGAGGGTATGCCTTGGCAGAGTGAAGCAAAGAGCAAAGTTTCACCAGGACTTTGGAGTCTCACAGACTAGACTCACATCCTCTGTAGCTATGTGAGTTTCTCAACCACACTGAGTCTCCATTTCCTCATTGGTGGATAGGTCAGTAAAGCAACTCATGAAATCAGGTATGAAGATGATGTGAGATAATATTATAAAGCACCTGACACATACTAAACACTCAGATTTCTCAGCTATTATGTTTTATTATTATTACCAGAAGTCTAGCCTTCAATTCTCCCAAATTTTTCCCGACCCAGCATAGCAATGCAGAAAGCAGAAAACCCATATATCTGGTGGGGTGAAATGAGGCCAATTCTCACGTGGCAGAAGCAAAGCAAGAGAAGCAGCATCACAGTGGAAAGTACACTGTAACAGAGCTTGGAGGACCAATAACAAGGGCACCTGGGTGGCTCAGTCGGTTGAGCATCTGACTTCAGCTCAGGTCATGATCTCACGGTTCCTGAGTTCAAGCCCCACATTGGGCTCTCTGCTGTCAGCACAGAGCCCACTTTGGATCTTCTGTCCCCGCCCCCTTGCCCCTCCTCCATTCACGCTTGATCTCTCTCTCTCTCTCAAAAATAAACACTTAAAAAATTAAAAAGAAGACCAATTACAGAGTTTTGGCTAACTCTAAGCAAGACACATCCTACTCTGTCCTATTTGCAAAGCCAGGGGTTTAGCTTTTTTGACCCTAACATGCTAGTATTCTCAGAGAACCATTACAAGTCTTCTGTGTAAAGACAGCGAGGAAGGCTTGATTTCCATAAGCCTCCTCCCTCTCCCCTGAGTGATGTCTCTACATGCAACCGTAAAAATTCCACACACCACGAAGCACAGAACGTGAAGTTGTCACCCCAATTTGATATTCCTTAAGGATCCCTCTAAGAGGACACAACACTTCAGGGGAGCACTGAATGGAGGTTATAGATTTTGTACTCACTTGCTATTAGCTGTTGCAATCGCAGGAGACAAAGCATTAGGTGTGTTTGTTTTAAATAAGTCAAGACAAGTGAATGAGCTCTGCCATGTTTCAACAAGTGGGAAGCCAGGAGAGATGTTTTATACACATTCAGGAATATGTGCTTGGAAACGCTGACAGGAAAGATTTACAGAATGACCTAATTCAAAGATGTACGGATCTCCTGGGGAGATCCTGGGTACCTACTCAGGAGTGCTTTTGTAAAGAAGGCCTTCCTCTTTACTCTGTAGTGTTCTGTGCTTTGGTAGAAGGCAGTAAAAAGCCTGCCAGGGGATGAATGAGGAATCAGACAGCTGCCACTATAACACTGGGGTTACAAAGAGCCTACCCTCTGGGTAGAGCAAGACCTTGCAAGTAATGAAGTCCAGAAACTGTGGGCAAATTTAGAACAGGGACACAGAAGAACCAGAGATGTGCCCCACAAAGATCATCGGGCAGTGGTGCATAGTGTGAAACAGAAGGATGAGCCACAGAAAGGTATCCACTGGATCTATGGACGTGCAGTGAGTACCCTTGAATCAAGGGCTAAGTGGTTACTTGATCCTTACCACAATCTCTGAGCTTCAGTTGCCTCACTGAAGCCAATTCAGACCAAACTGACCTTGGGGAGTCATCGTCAAAGCAAACGAGGTAAGGGACACATAAGCAATTTGGAAATTGTTAAGCATGTGGACAAACACAAGAAAGTACTCCTATCACTACTCAGTAAAGCCAAAAAGCATTATGTTACTGAATTAAATAAGCAATATTTATTTTTATAGGCTCTTCCTCCCAAAATGATACTGACATGCTTACATAAGCCAATTTCATTTCAGTCAACATTCCAATTACCTATACACTTCTTCTTGCTTTTCACATACTGAAGGCAGAATCATCAGGGAATTTTTAAAGAACCAGTTACCAATATATGTCAGAAGGACATTACAGTCAACATATTAGCCATAGGTCAAGTCACGTTGGCTTGCGATTGTACCCTAATATTTTTAGTTCCTGGGATGGTCCTGAACAATCACTTACAATGATTCTAAGTCACTTTCCCAAGTGAAAATAAAGGAATGCAATCGGTTTTGCCTGGACCATTATAATAGAATGTTCATTATTCCCTTCCTAAGTTCCAGTGCTATAGCACCGAATACCAGATCTGTCTAAAATACAGATCTGATAATGATCCTCCCTTGCTCAAGAATATTCAGCACTTCTCCTTGTCTTACAGGTTTAAGTGCAAATTCCTCAACAGAGTACTTAAGGTCCTCAACAATATGGCTTTGGCTCACCTTTTTTAAATACGATCTTCAATGACCCTGGTGCTTGAATATCATCTCCCGCTCAAACTGGGCTCTCCCCAAGCAAGACACCAGCTTCCCCACCCCCCCTCACTTTATGTTTTCATTTTCCTTTATCTGGAGTATCATTTGTGGTTTTTAACTGTCAGCTTAGGTCAGCTGGAATTATGTTTTCTGGAATCCCCTTCTCTGCATGGTTCTTAGGGGTAGCCACAGGGAAATGCACACGAGATTTGGAAGGGACGTGTAGCAGTATCCATTGCTTTGTGAGGGCCTGTCTAGGCTCCTAGGTACTACTGACTCTCACATACATAACTGCTGATCTGGTGGCTGATCTAAGAGGGGGCAGCAGCCATACCCAATGTACCTTCAACGTCTCCAGTCCAAGGCCAGGCAGATGTGGAGCTCTGTGGCTAAGACCCCCAGCTCCTTCTGCAGGCCATTCACATTGGCCAGGTTAGGTACAGAGAGATAGTTAAGGGTTGTCCAGGTTTCTCTCTTCCCCATCACATCCAGCTTTTCTTCCTGACTGCTTGCCTACCACAGACAGAAGTAGTCTTCTACAGTCTTCTTCGCCACCTCCTTCTCATCTCCCACTGTTCCCTTTTGAGGCTTTAACTGTCCAGCTTCCCCCCCCCCCCCCGCAATTGTAGGTACCATCCTTATAATAAATCCCACATTCCATATCATTCACCCATATCATTTATGCTCCCTGGTTGGACCCAAACTCATACACTAATATTTTTACACTCCCCACTAATCTATGTCCAAAACCTGCCCATCGATTCAAGAATCACTTCAAACACCACCTCCTCATAAATCCTTTCCTGAGTGACACAGCTGTCTTTTTAAAACACTAAAAGGGGACTATTACTCAGCCATCAAAATGAATGAAATCTTGCCATTTGCAACCACATGGATGAAACTGGAATGTATTATGCTAAGCGAAGTAAGTCAGTCAGAGAAAGACAAATGCCATATGATTTTACTCATATGTGGAAATTAGGAAACAAAACAGATGAACATACGGGAAGCAAAAAGAGAGAGAGAAACAAACCCTAAGAGACTCTTAATGATAGAGAACAAACTGAGGGTTACTGGAGGGGAGGTGGGCAGGGGATGAGCTAAATGGGTGATGGCTATTAAGAAGGGCACTTGGGATGAGCACTGGGTGTTGTATGTAAGTGATGAAACACTAAATTCCACTCCTGAAACCAATATTACACCATATGCTAGCTAACTAGAATTTAAATAAAAATTTGGGGAAAAAACACAAAAAGGTCTTTCCATATATCTTTTAGTTATCTTACATACTCTTACACTCTTCCAAATGTTGTACAAGTTGTATTGCAAACCTCTGTGAGCATCTTATCTTTCAAAATGATCCATAAATTCTTGTTCTTCAGGGGTTGTGTTTGTGTAACGATATTTTAATCTCCATATCTCACTAGTGACTTGCCTACAGAAGCTTCTCAGGAAACATCCCAAAGAGTAAATGAATTATCCATGCTACCACTCCCTTTTTAATATCACAGGTAACTAAAACTCAGTGCTACAGTATATGGTATAGCCTCACTTACATGCAGACTATTCTGGGGCCACTTTATTCTTTCCATCCCCTTCCCTTAGAGAAGAGCCTGTCTCATGCGAATCCAACCCTGTATATTTTTATCGTACACACGGCTCTAACAAAACTCGTCAGCCTGCTCCCTAGTCTCTAGTAAAGCGGAAACAGCTAATTATATGGGGAATGGAGAGAAAGCTGCTAGAGGAAGACATGCTGAAAGTAAGAAAAAAAATAGCAGACAATGAAAGAGAGGACAGAAATTTATGAAAATCAGATTACATAAATTTAAAAATATACCAGTCTAGGGCCACTTATTACATGGGTACATGATCTCATCTCAATAAATTTTAAAGGAATTACAGTCCACTCCAATAAGCTGTCCTGAATCACCAAGATTAAGTAATGCCACCTATCTTAGAATAATCTCCTTCTGAAATTATTTTTAAAACAAAAATTTACAAGAAAGTTACGGGTGGCTCAGTCAGTTGAACATCTGACTCTTCATTTCAGTTCAGGTCATGACCCAGGGTCAGGGGATAGAGCCCCGTTGTCTGGCTCCATGTTGAGCATAAAGCCTGCTTCAGATTCTCTCTCTCTCTCTCTCTCTCTCTCTCTCTCTCTCTCTCTCCCCCCCTTCCTCAGCTCATGTGCCTTCTCTCTAAAAAATTAAAAAAAAAAAGTTACATATTGATATCTTACTATTTAAAAAAAAAATCCCACAGCACCTCCCATTCTCAGGAAAAGAAAAAGCTTTTTATTTTTTTTAAATTTTTTAATATTTACTTTTGAGAGATAGAGAGAGAGAGAGAATGACAGAGTGCAAGCAGGGAAGGGGCAGAGAGAGAGGGAGACACAGAATCTGAAGCGGGCTCCAGGCTCTGAGCTGTCAGCACAGAGCCCGACACAGGGCTCAAACTCGTGAACCATGAGATCATGACCTGAGCTGAAGTTGGGCGCTCAACCAACTGGGCCACCCAGGTGCCCCCCAAAAAGTTTATTTTTATTTTTATTTTGTCATGCATTCATTCAACTAATATATAGTGATGGCCAACCAAGACTCAGGAACTGTTCTCATGCTTGTGTGTATGTGTGTGTATTGTGTGTATGGACCTTTCCTCCAAGGAAATCATCAAACTTGGGCCATGTGAGATGATAAATTTACACCTTTTAAATATCTCATAAAAAAAAAGGTCATTGTAAGTCAGCACCCTATTGGTTTCTTACAAAGATGCAAGCAAATGCAATCAACCAAAGAGGACTGAGTTCATTGCTACTAGTTTCTTCCAGGGCAAAATAAACTGTCAACTAGAATGAAGCTTCTTGCCTTCCCAACACAACCTTTGCCTCATTTCTCTGCCAAACATCTTTTCACTGCAGGGAAGATCCCTGGAGACACCAAAGGTGCTGCAACCCTGCACAATTTGCTTTGGAAGAAAAACGTGGCAAAACACAGGTAAGAAATATTTGATTTTATCATCACCGCCTCCCCAGTACATATATGGAGGCAACTATAACACCCTTTAGTTTTATCCCCTGGCTTAAAACTAAAACTTATAAT
Organism: Puma concolor; assembly: GCF_028749965.1. Classification (NCBI taxonomy): domain Eukaryota; kingdom Metazoa; phylum Chordata; class Mammalia; order Carnivora; family Felidae; genus Puma; species Puma concolor. The sequence continues at coordinate 81,960,564 of NC_141675.1, read as the reverse complement.
TTACATAAGGTTGCAACAGGATTGGATTAGATAATGAAAATAAAGCATTCAGCACAGCTTCTGGCACACAAGAAACATTGCATCAATATTAGTGTGATGATTAGCAAGAGGTCCTAAACTTGCAGCAAGCTCTGTAAATTAGCCTCATTAAGGGTTATCTAGGGTAAAATTTGAGTCTTCTCCTGCTTTCCCTTTGCCACCCAGAATGTTCTGGAGTCATCACGGGAATGTAAAATAACTTCCCAGCAAGTCAGGTCCGGCTGGGCAGCAGGATGTGCAGGGTGAGAAGTACTGTCTACAGGTATGTCAGATGTCTGGAAGAGAGAGAGACAGGGCAGTCCTACAGCATCTTGGCTCCCATATCATTCCCCAGGACTGGCCCTTCTACCTGCAGGAGTTTTCTGCTGAGGGCAAGGTACCAGAATGGGTCCTAGAACAAAATTAGTATCACTGATTATAGGATTGGATCATTGGCTCTGAGTTTTGAAGGAAGTTAGTAAAATAAGCACAAGTGAAAAACTGCCTGAGTATGTAAGTGTAAGCATGTTTGGGGAGGTTATTTTAGTTCAAAAAAAATAATAAAAATAGCTCAAATGGACTGAGCACTAATTATGTTCCAGGCACTGTGCTAAGCACTTTGTGTACATACTTAATCCTAACAACGATTTTATTCTTGTGCCAACAACGCAGATGAGGACACAGGTTTAAAGATGTTAAGTAAATTTACCATATCCCAGAGGTAGTGAGTAGCATTACCCTGCACAGATTGTCTCATTCTAAAACCCACTTTTCTTTATCACTATGCTAATGAAACAATACAACTTGAAGAATAGGTCACGTATTCATTCACTGATTCAATACATTTATTGAACTATTCCTCATATTCTCATTGACCTATTCCTCATCCCACCATAAAGTGAGACAAACAGAGATGAATAAAATATTCAGGGTCACTTCCAATCAAAATGCAGGACGGTATAGTGGCTCAGCTTGCCCAAGTTCAGATACTAGCTTTACGACTGACTGTGATCTTGAGCCTCAGTTTTCTCTTCCTCAATGAAAAGTAATAGAGAATCAAGTCATTCTGTGGTTTCAACAAGCTAATGTTCGTAAAGCACTTAAAAGGTGCCTGGCATATGTTTTCAAGCTATTTTTAGTTTATATTATTAAAGGCATGTATGAGACTCCATATGCATATGTAGGTGAAGAGTTCATGAAGGAGTTTTATTTCTGGAAGAGTTGGGCACCATCTAAATGTGTAGATCCAGAAAGAAGAAACTGATATTACGTGGAATTAAATTTGCCTTTCATACGCTTCCTCCTCAATACAGCAGATTTCCGAAACTGGTATTGAAAATCTTAAAAGGAAATAGCTCTGGGTGCAGTGTTTTGGGGGACTGCTTACATAAAACACCTACACAAGAACTGTAAAATTTCCAGCTGAATTGAACTGAGCAGCAGTGCCTACATTTCCATCCATTACTTAGTGCCTGTGGAAATAAGAATATCATTTGAGAAAAAGCAAAGGAATCTAATTTTGCCTATTTTACCTGTGTGTGTGTGTGTGTGTGTGTGTTGAGACATTCTAATGGGGGTTTGTCTGTTTGTTTGGAGACATTCCAATAGGAAAGTCCATGAATGACACATCAATGAAACTGAACGGTCTCTCTCCTCTGTTCATAGGGGATCAGAAGAGTTTAAATCCTCATCTAATAAATAAATTCTTCCATTTTCCTTCACTCTCTGGGGCTCCAAATATGTCAAACCTGGTCACTATCCTACTTCAATCCTTTCGGTGACTTTCCTTCTGCATTTTGCATAAGATCCCAACTCCCGCCCACCGCCTGAAAGTGTGATGTAGCCCCAGCTTATATTGCGACCTTATTTCCAGCCCCTCTTCCCCTCTCACCTGGCCCCTGCCCTCTCAGCCATGATTTCAGACCAGCCTGGCTCCTTCTCAGGCATTTTCCTTAGCTCAAATGTCGCCTTCTCAGAGGTGTCATCCCTGAGGACCCTATTTAAAACTGTCCCTCCTCCACATCCCTTTAGTGCTGCTGTCATTGTTTCATCTCAGTTCCTTGTTTCTTGCCCTGAAATCATTTGTATTTCTTCTGTCTGCTTGTCTGTTATCTGTTCACTTATATTGTTCTTCTGTCTCTCTCCCTCCTAACAAGGAATTACCTCAACATCTCTGCTTCCCAAAGCAATTTTTGACTGTGTATGTTTACATATGCATACATGTGCATAAATGTATATATGTGCATAAACATATGTGTGTACGTGTGTATGCATGCGTGTGCATAAACGCATATGTGTACGTGTGTGTGCACGTGCATAAACACATATGTGCTCATATGTGTGCGTGTGCATAAACATGTGTGTTCACATGTGTGCATAAACACGTGTGTGCGTGCATGTGCATAAGCATGTGTGTGAATGCATGCGTGTGCATAAACATATATGTGTGTGTGCCTATGCACACGTGCATAAACATATATGTGAGTATGTGTACGTGTGCATGAATGTGCATAAACATATATGTGTGTATGTGTGTGTACAAAACAAGTTTTTTATTTCAATATTACAGACATGATTTGTTTTCTTGTTCAGTTCCATTTCTTTCTTTCTACCCCTTGAGGACAAACAATTATACTAACACCTATCTGTGCATGTATTTATTCATCATTTACTCAGGATTAAGTAGTTGCTATTTGCCAGGCACTGTTCATGGCATACAGCAGACAGCCGGGTCTCTGGCCTTGAGGATGTTACATTCTAGTGGGGGTGAACTAAACAATAAACAATAGACAGACTAAAGTAATTCAATAAATCACATATGGGAGCTGAGAAAAGTGGCAACTGCTATGGAAAAAGGAAAAGCGGGCAGAGTGGGTAAGTCAGATGAGCAATGGCATGGGTGGAGATGGGAAGCAGGATGAGGGGTGATTTTATGTAAAGCAATCAAATAGGCTTCTTGGAGCAGATATTTGAGCAAAAGCTTCAAGGGGATGGGGGAGTTAGCTACGTGGTTATCTGAGACACTGGGTCAGAGAGGAAACAGAATGCAAACTATACAGGGTCTTACAAGGCAGTTTTAAGACTGGCTCACACGCCGAGTGAAATAATGTGTGCTTACTTGTGCCAGCTACTGCCTGGGGAACTTCATTTGTACTAACTGATTTAGTCATCACAACAACCCAATGAGTTATGTGCCATGTTAATCTCATTTCACACGGAGAAGTTAAGTAATTTGCCCAGGATTACACAAATGGAGCCAGAATATGAACCTATGCAAGTCTCCAAATCCCTACGATATATTGCCTCTCAGTATAGAAAATTGTGATCCAGTGATTCTCAGACTTCAGTGCAAAGGCCCTCGATACCTGCTTCTTTAACAAGCTATCTTGTATGATTCAGATGTAGATGGTCCAGGTATCACAATTTTCACCAGTCAAATTCCTCCTCCACAGGAAAACTTTCCAGATATTTTAAGGTAAATACCACATTCACTTCCTATACTTACCATCCCCTTTGTCTGTCAAATTGGGAAAAATTTCCTTAGACCAGCAGAAGCATCTACTCAACATACCCACCCTCTCCATCAGAGTTTCACGTGAATTTCATCACATGGGTGAGGGTCTGGGACAAATAGCAGCGCTGAATGGGGAGAGGGATGAGTATTTACTGTGGAACCTATGGGTGCCAGTCTAGGGACTTGACACATTTTATCTTGCTTTAACCTCTGTAATATATATAAATATATAAAGACAGGTACAGATATAGATATTGATGTGTATCTATCTAGGAGATAGCCAGAGTATGCTAATTTCCATTCCACAGATGAGGAAACCAAGTCTACACAGGCTGAGCAAGCAATATCTAGGGTTCAATGACTCTAAAACCAGCCAACTTTTCACTACCCATTCTAATCATTCACGCCCCAACCCCTGCCATTGTTTCATTCTGTAATTGGAAACCGAAGTCCAAGCTTCCAGAAAAGTGCTATTTAGTGTGTATTTCCACTCTCCAGCATCCATCATTTCTGTAAGTTGAAAAAACTCCTATATTTATTCAATGAGAGCCAAGCTTCTTCCATGGGCACTAAATTAGCTCAAAAGAATAAAGCAGAAAATATGCACTCATAATGCTAAAATTCAAATGAAAGCCAAATATTTTATCTCTTTATTTCTTTGTAGAAGATTATGGTGATTAATGGTGATACAGAGCTTGCGTTATATAAAAAAAGGCTCTCTTTTCATTTCCCAAACAGTAAATGTCAATGTGCATAACCCAGCCATCTCTTTTCTCTTCCCACCCCCAAACCTGCATCCTGAGGGGAAAACAGTGTGTAGGTCATGGGAATGTGGCAGAATCCCATCCTGAAGGACATGGAAGGTGTCTTTAGGGATCTGACTCCCAGTGCAACACTCGGTTGTGAGTCTCACTGAGGACAAGGAGGCTGCTGGGTGTCTGGGATTTAGGGTGCTCCACATGCCATGGCGTGTGGGTGCCTCTGTGGCAAGAAGAGGGTTGTTCTTCTCTTGGCTTTTCACAGTATCTTCTAAGTCATTACTCTACAGGCACAGACTCATAGAACACCATACCTTAGAGAGCATCTTGTCCAAATTTCTCATTTTAGAAGTGGGAAAAAGGACACTGAGAAGGAAAAGCAATTAACCAGTAGTGGGTTGGACTGTTGGACTGAATCATTAAAGGGAAAAAATACATATAACTTGGAGTTAGAAAGCTGGGGTCCAAGTCCCAGTGCCACTAGTCACTAGCTATGTGGCTTCAGCAAATATTTAGCCTCTCAGACTCAGGATGAAAAATGTTGTTGCTTTAATTACCTCAAATTATTGTAAAAAAAAAAATATGTGTGTGTGTGGGTGTGTGTGTGTGGGTGTGTGTGTGGGTGTGTGTGGGTGTGGGTGTATATACAATAACATTCATTCTGAGGGCTTTTACAGTTCTATATAAACAAAAACTATTATTGTTTGAAACTAAGTATTATACTTCCTACTCCAATATCAATTTGGGCATGCAGTTGAATATCATTGCAGATGTTAATCATATTCGATGTTAAAATCCCCATGCACCAGGCTCTTAACAAGTGTTATGGCATATGAATGACACCTATCAAAAGCCTGATGAAAGGGGTTTTAGTATCCCTTCTTACAGATGATGAAAATAAAGCAGAGACAGACCAAATAACCAAACGCAGGGAAGCTGGTCTGGTTCTAGAGCTCACAAATGTTACACGGCCAAAATTTTAGGTTACCATAGCATCTAACCATAGCTGGCTTAAAGAACTGTGTTATCTATGAAAAGAACACTTTCAGATAGCAGTGTTTATAAAATGACTGGTTCTCTTTTCTGTTGTCTTTAGCATTGATTGGAAAAGGAGGAAACCAGTGTAATCATGAGGACTTATGTGCCAGACAGGTAGAAACCACAGGCATCTCCTGGATATAAACTAGATATAAAAAGTCACCAGTCTTTATCCAAATTATATCAAATAATAGCTGGACGGATGCATATTCTTCATTGCTTTTAGAAATCTTGAGATCAGAGTTCACTGCAGCTGCCCGCTTCCCTGGAAACTTCCTACTTTCTTTTGGTTAATTAATTCATGACAGTTGACACTGGCCTTGCTGTCAATATATGCAAGCGAGCACTTCCTTCCCTTCCCTCTGTTTGCAGCAAAACACCCTTTATCATTAGAATAAAAAAATGTCCTTTTCCATCATTGAGCCAGTGATGTCCAACTTTCTTTCTTTCTTTCTTTCTTTCTTTCTTTCTTTCTTTCTTTCTTTCTTCCTTTCTTTAATTTTAGAGAGGGAGGAAGAAAGCGTGAGTGAGGAAGAAGGGCAGAGGAAGGAGAGGGAGAGGAACGGAGGGAGAGAGACAGAGAGAAAGAGAGAGAGAGAGAGAGAGAGAGAGAGAGAGAGAGAGAATCCCAAGAAGGTTCCACACTCAGTGTGGAGCCCAAGGTGGGGCTCAATCCCATGACCCTGGGATCACGACTTGAGCTGAAATCCAGAGTCAGATGCTCAACTGACTGAGCAACCCCAGTGCCCCAATGTCCAGACTTCTTAGACTCTGTGATTCCTTAGCATTTTTCCAATTTTCTGTGACCATAAACTTAAAGGAATTAAAAGTTACCTTGTTAGTCCGTAGAGATGGCCTTTGAGATACTTAGAAACATAATAAAGCATGAGAAAACTAGGAAACGTATTCTGGGCTTACTTGACACAGTATGAAACCATCATTCACTTAACTCTGTTCCTTTTATATACAAGGCACTGTGCTACGTGTCTCAGCTGCTTAGGTGCTAATCAGGGAGTTGGACAAGAACACAAAGGGACAAATTACTGGCTCAGAGTACAAACAAATAACTAAAATCACAGTAGAGATAGGAAGAAGATGGTAAAGCATTTAAAGGGGTCCATGGACCAGGAAGGAGCAAGAAAGGATTCAAGCAGCATTGTAGGAAGGACAGAGGAGGAGAGGAGATGGCTGCTGAGGTGGTATGGTGTGGGGACACAAGGAGGGGACATTCCTAGATCTAGCTATACAAGTCTTCCGATTTTATGGTTGGGGTCTAGCAAATGTGGCGGTATCATAGACCAAACGGCTTTACACTCAGGCACACACCAGTTCTAAATCTCAGTAACTGGATCACCTTGAGCAAGTCTGTAAGTGTCTCTGAGCCTCAGTTCTTCCATCTGTAAAAGGCAGACAATAATATACACCTAAGAGTTACTTTTATGCTTAAATGAAATGACAGAAGTGCATGCACCAATGAATGTTGATTTCCTTTGCCCTCCTCTGTTTGACCGGAAAATAGATCTCTCTGCATAAAACATAGGGTATTTTCTGTTTATTTCCCTTTCCCCTTCTAGCCTAGACTTTCACAAAGAGATATGGGGACGGAATTTCAGATTTAAAGGAAACTTTAAAATAAATAAATAAATAACAACATATTGCAGAAGGAACTTAGGGATCATCCTGTACAGCTCGCTCACATTTGAGGCTCAGAGGTAGAGACTTCTCAGTCACAGCCAAGGTAATACCAGGATCAGAATGGCAGGATGGGGACAGGTGGGTAAGCAGTCCTAGCCCAGGCTCTCAGTTCTTATCCAGAGGCCACACAATTTCAGGTCTTTCTTACCCACTTAACCTCTCTGAGCCTTAGTTGCCTCCAAAAATACCCAGGATCATTGCAAGAATTGAATGAGGTGATGTCTGTAAGGCACTCAGTACAATCCATGATGGAGTTCAGTAAAGAGTAGTTATTAAATTTTGATATTCACGTTTAAAAATTTTTTTTAAATTTTTTAATGTTTATTTATTTTTGAGAGAGACAAAATAGAGCATGAGTGGGGGAGGCACGGGGGGGGGGGGGGAAGGAAACACAGAATCAGAAACGGGCTCCAGGCTCTGCACTGTCAGCACAGAGCCCAATGAGGGGCTCGAACCCACAAACCATGAGATCATGTCCTGAGCTGAAGTCCGACGCTTAACTGACTGAGCCACCCAGGCACCCGATTTTTAATGTTTTTAATGTTTATTTTTGAGAGAGATAGAGAGAAAGAACGAGCAGGGGAGGGGAAGAGTGAGAGAGGGAGACACAGAATCCGAAGCAGGCTCCAAACTCCAAGGTGTCAGTGCAGAGCCCCACGCAGGGCTCAAACTCACAAACCGCAAGATCATGACCTGAGCTGAAGTCGGACGCTTAACTGACTGAGCCACCCAGGTGCCCCTTGATTTTCACATTTTAACAGACGAATACATCGAAGGAATGTATGGCAGAAGAATGAATCCGTGTTTATTAAATGCCTCCTGTGACTGAGGTGCTGAGAGAGAGAGACTCCAGCTTCTGGGCAGGCATCAGTGTCCCTGTTTCCCAACTGAAGAGATGGAGGTTCATGTCAACACTCTACCTTGCCCCCTGCACCTGTCAGGCTGCACCACTCCACACGGCTCCAACTGCCTGAGCTAGGCAGAATATAAAGTCAGGCTACAAGGAGGTATCCCCATCAGTGCGACAACCCCATCCGTGTGACAACCCCATCATTACATCCTCACTTTTTAAAAAAGAAAAGAAAAACAACCAAATTTGCTCAGTTTTGAGCAAATGAGTAGCTAACCCAAATTAATCCTCCAAAATATCAGATGCCAAATGTTCTGTAACTTGCCAGTTCATTGGGGCTTTTATTTCTCCCACAGAACAATTTCCAAAATGGGCAAAGAGCACAGTAGGTGGCTCTCTTTAATATTTCACGGGCAAGGCGACAATGACTCACCAGGTCCTACATCTGTGTCACTAGCAGAAGCCTGACAAAGTTGAGCAACAAATGAAACTGTGTGTATGCTGGAGATAACCTTTATTTTATTCTTTTTCTTCTGCCTCCTCCTCTGATTTCCTCCAGCTACATTCTGCTTTTCTAACAGTGCCAGGTAAGATGACGCTAACTGGGCACCTTTTGGCAAATGCAAACATATGCTTCCAAATGCCAAAAGCAAGGAGCAAAACATTTCTCCCAGAACTGCATTTGCAAGCCTGTCTGCTTGCTGCAGAGCAGAGAAACCTGATGGCCTGTGGGGAGTCTCAACGGATAAATGGCCCCATTGCCTGGGCCAGAAACAGATCTGTTCATTTTCCTACATAAGCCTGCAGCCATCAGTTTCCACAGGGAGGACTGAGGCTCCAGACCAGTGATCAGCACCCGCCAGCAGCAGTGAGTGGTCTTTTCTGCAAATGCCGCCTGTGCATGCTGTTCCCTATTCCATCCTGGACCCACAGAATTGGTGAAAGAAGTGAAGAATGCTATGGCCACTCGTGACATTTGTTCTTCAATCTTCTTACTACCCTGTGAATTAGCACAAGGATGACAGAGGGAGGAAACCATTGAGAACAGGAAGAAAAAAACGTGACATGTCTTCACAGTACTCTTCCTCCTAGGACTGGAAAGTACATTACATCAAACACAGGAGAGTAGGCAGGTTGCCTTAGAGATCGGGGCTTTCAAACTTCCTCTCCTGAGAGCTGGCCCCCCGAAACTCTACAGAGCATGTTGACGAATTGTTCCCTCAGCAAGGAAATTTCCTCTTTGGGACAGAAAGGATACCCTGCAATCACCAGCCAAGTAAGGCCAACTTAACTGAAGTAAATTGTTAAGGAGCTCATTGAAGATGTGACAGAGTGTGACGGGAAAAGCCCTTAACTAGAAGTCACCAGGTGTGAACTGTGTATCCAGGGCTGAAACTTAAGAACCATGTGACTCTAGAAACCTCTCAACTCTCTGAGTCTCATTCAGTCTCTTTCTCAGTAAAATTGAGACCAGCTAAGAAGAGATATTGTTTAATGAGCACCTACTCACTACATCTACTTCACATTATTCCACTTAATTTTACCCTCACGCAAATCCTTGGGGTAAGCATTTTCTTTTCCATTTTAGAATTGGATAAAATGAAAGCTCTAAGTGGTGAAATAAATTGCTCAGTATTACCTAGCTACACAGGTATTAGAACTGAAATTCGAATTTGGCCACAAAACCTAAGCTCCTTCCACTATTAATATGCCTGCCACGTCCTTCCCTCAGGGCTATAGCAAGTAGCAAGGAAGATCATATATATGGAATATGCCTTGGAAATTTTAAAGTTCTCTTTGCGTGTATGATTTTTGTCACAGGTAATCTGGATAAGGAGAAAAGCTATAACTGGGTATTCTTTCTTTAAAGAACCAGAACCAAAAGAAGTTACCTTCCAATCTCCCTTCCATTCCCTTGTCTGACCTTATTTTTAACATTTTCTTTTTGCCCACAAGTCACCGGTTTCTCAGGCACGCGTTCAGATGCATACTGGCCAGCTCATCACAATGCATGCACACGGAACAGACTGACGGAAGCAAGTGATCCCACCCTCTGCAAACGCTTGGTGTGGGAGGCATCTCCAGGGGCACCACCAAGTTCTTCCTTGCCCTCAAGATGTATCGCACTCCCCCCTATGCACTCATCAATACCCCACACAAACGAGAGGGACTGGGAAGCAGGTAGCTAACTACAAATGCTGAGAACTCAATTCAGACACTTACGGCATAGCCAGGAGACAGTAGTAAATAACTGTATGAAGTCAATCAGAATAAAATCAATTTTCATGAGCATGGTGAGGATATATGAGGAGGTTTTTTTCATTTTAAAATGCCAATAATTAAGGAAGACGAGAGTAGGCATTTGTAGTATTTCTGTTTAAATAAGGCAAGTTTGTGTCCACAGGGACTGAATTTTGCACCACCACTATATAGTCCAAAAGAAACACATGAGAATTGTGTTGTTGTTTTCCTACAGTAAAAAAAAAAAAAAAAAAAAAAAAAGAAAAGAAAAAGAAAAAAGAAAGAAAAAGGAAGAGAAAATGAAAAGAAAAGAAAAGAAAAGAAAAGAAAAAAGAAAAGAAAAGAAAAACCATAAAGTTGCTTGTCTGACCGAAGACAGCAGGAATACAAGGCTTAGAACAGTCTGTAACACAGATGGAACTTCCAACTTCTCCTCTTGTCTTCCTACTTTTTGTCAAATTCCAGACGCTCTTTGCCAATAAAGGATGCCACAGATCAGGGCTTCATAGACCTGAGGCTTGGCCTAACATCTAGGGGGTTTGGCATCACTGAGAAACATTCATTTTGTATTCCAAGTCAAGCATCCATGATCAAAGTTACATGGAGACAGCACTGGGAAAACACTTTTGGAGCAGTTCAAACTCCAAAAAAGTAAACACCACAACATCCCCGATTAAAAAAAAAAAAAAAAAAAAGTCCCTGTGAGGTGGTATGAAATCACCTTTCTGAAAATCCCCTGTCTTCACGGTTACTGTATAACAATATTTACAATAGCAGCCATCAATCTCAAACTAACCAGGTGCCATGCCAGGCACTGTGCTAAAAGTACTATCTGAATGATCCCATTTCGTCCTCCCCACGACCCTAAGGGCTTCTTCTGATCCTTATAATCTCCATGTTGCGGCTGGGGGGGGGTGGGGAGGAAACACACACACACACACACACACACACACACACACACACACACAGTACCAGAAGGACTGCCTCAATTGCCCGACCAAGTTCACACAGCTAACACTGGGCAGAGCTGGACTCAAAACCAGGTAAATCGTCCGCTTGAGCCCGTAGCTACCCCAGGATCTGTGAAGCCAAGCAGCGAAAGCGCTTCAAGAGGCGCGGCTGCTCTCAATTTCACAACCGGAGGTGGAGGGAAGACAGACTGGGGACGGCTCTTAAAGGAAACGGCAGAAGTTTGCTTTTATGTTCGTGATTTTTTTCTCTGTAACTCGGCTTCCTTGTTCCATGCCAGCATTCAGAAGTGCCAGGGGCCATGGCTCCGTGAAGCCAGCTACTCCTAAACGAGGGGCATCCCATCCCCTACAGGACCACCGGCCTCCTCCCGGCGCTGGGAGACAGCTGCGGGTACCAACCCAAGTCATCCGCGCCCGGGCGTCCCTCCCCTCGCCACCACCTCCCCGGGCGCCTGCCAGACAACCTCGGCAGGGGCATCTTTCTGAGAAAGCAGGTCAGGGGGAGACCGAGCGAAGCTGCGAGCAGCCTTTCCCCAGGCTGTCACAGCTCCAGGCTGGGAGCGGCGTGACACACGCTGGGACACACTGCCCTCTTCTATCCTCACCGCTCACAGCAGCGCCCTGGAGAAACCCGGGCGGGGGTACGCCAGGGTGGATCCCTTGAAGGGCTGGAAGTGGGGTGCAGCAACGCGCAGCCGTCCCCAAACTGCGGTATCTAAAGCTCCACAAAGCAAAGATGGGTTCGAGTCCTGGTCACGGCACTAACTAGCTGTGTGACCTATCCCAGCCGCTGCCTCGCTCTGTGCCTCAGTTTGTCCTTTTGAAAAAATAAGAGGGTGGAAGAGATGATTTCCAGGGGGGTCCTTCCACCCTGAGAGGTGGGTAGGTGATTCCTCCAAGCCCTGCAGGCAGCGAGAGACTCACCTTTCTTGGGAAGCAGCGCGGGGCACACCGAACCGGTGGGGAAGGGTGCAGGGTCACCCAGCACTGCTGCTTTTCGGTGCGTCTGGCCAAAGAGGAGCCCGGGGACCCCGATTCGGCCAGTCTTCCCCCAATGAGCCTCTTACTTTCCGCCGCACTTTCTTTTTCCCCCTTTGGGGCTCCTCCCCCGGCGCGGCGCGATTGGCGGGCGCCGCGCTGCTCCGGCTCCACCCGCAGCCCTGGCTCGCCAGCCCGAGGCGCTCGGGGCTCCGCGGAGCTGCGGCCGCGGGGCGGCACCGACGGCAGCTCCGCCCGCGGCGAGGAGGAGCCGCGCTGGGGCCGAACTGCGGGCGGACGCCAGGCTGCGCCCGGCCCCGTCTGCGCCTAGCCCCCGCCTGGGCTGGCTCGAGCGCGCCGGCGAAGGAGAGGGTGGGTCCCGCAGCTCGGCCCGCTGCCAGGCGCACGGCCAGAATACGCCCCCACCGTGCGCAGAGATGCACACAGGCGTTCATTGCAAGCACCCTGTCTTCACAGGCGACATCGATGCCACCCCGCCTTTTCTCCCCGGGTCTGTGTACTTAGCTATCCTGCTGCAGCAGGGCCGTGAATCAATTCAGGCCACAGGATGTGCGCGAGCCCACCAGGTGCCAAGCACCGAGTGCGACAGGAAGAAACAGACAAAATTTCGGTGTTTCCGGGGCTCTTGCTCCGCCACGAGTGGCACCCGTGGGAACAAACAACTGGTCATGAGAGCAGGACTGCATCTGTATTTTCCACTGGTGGATACCCAGTGCCTAGCACAGTACCTGGTACAAAGTAAGCCCCGAAGACGTGTGAGTTGAATGAGTGAATGAATGAATGAATGAACGAACGAACGAACGAACGAAATAAATCTCAAAAACATTACTTCCCCTTCTTTCATTCCCATTTCTCAAGGTTTCTGCCAGAGACCTCAAGTACTCTCTCCCATTCTAGATGGTAGTCTGGATAATCATCCCAAGAGACTTCATAAAGATTTTCATTAAGTCAACTTCTTTGTTCAAGAACCTTCTGTTGGTGGTCCATCACGATTTCTTCCTGACTGGCGGGGCCCTGTCGTCATCACCTGTCCCCATTTCTGACACTTCCTAACAAAGGCCCTCCACCACATTGACTTGTCTCTTCATACATGCCTTGCCCGCCACCATCTCCTTGATTTTTTTTTTCCTTCCACATTTAGAGTTAGCTAATTGAATCTTACGAATTTATCCAAGAAATCGGCATCCAGAGAGACAGAAGTTAAGGCAAAGGAGAAGAAGAGGGCCTGCGTGAACTATCAGGTGGAACTAGCGGGTGGCAGTCTCTGTGCATCTACCTGCAAAGATGGCCAGCAATGCAAAACCCAGACAGCGCCCATGCCTTCAAGGAGCTTAGCTCCCCAAGGCAAAATAACACAATAGCGGAAGCTATAGAAGTGTCCATGTTCTTGCATTTACTGATATCATTTATGAAAATTAATCCCTGGAAACGATTATTGGTCCCTGGATACCTTTCCCAGAGTACATGCTCACAACATTGTTTCTGAACCCAAAGGCAAATAATCCAAAAGAATTTTTAAAATGACCTGTATGAAGCAAAAAGAGAACTGTTCCTTGATTTATTATTTATTCATTAAACATACTCAGGACATGGACTTTTTTTTTTCTGTTATAGTACCCTTACCAAGCACTTACATAGGTGCTTACGATATAGCAGGCACTTTGCTTATTTAATTCTCATGACCAATAGGGTACTACTATCATCTCCAACTTATTGATCAGATACAGAGAAGTTGTATCTTGCCCACAGCTACAAGCCTACAAGGGGAGAATATAAATTGAGAACTATTGAGAACTGAGGCAGTCAGTCTTCCTGTTATTAGCCGCTCCACTGTATAGCCTCGTGTGCTTTCTAGAAGACAAGACTGTGTGCCAGGCACATGCTGGGGATTCAAAATTGAGCCACCTATAGTCCTGGACTGTGAGGGACTACTCAGCTTAATGAAGATGACACACATATAGACAAATAATCATTGCATTATATATTGAAATTTGAAGACAACATAAGTGGGAATGAAAATGAAGAAAGAACTAATGCTATGTATGCACACAATAAAATAGCTGCTATCAAATTAACATATTATAAAAATATGTCTACAAATAAAAATGCTTACAATATAATTAATAAGTTTGTGTAAAAGTCATGGAAACACATGGGCGGTAATTGAAAGAAATGTGGAAAGCGTGAATGTATTAGGATTATGAGAGTGTAAGCATACTTTTTCCTTTTTTAAATTTGTTTTAATGTAAAAAGACAAAAATGTTAAGAACTCACATACTACGTATTCAACGAACAGTTGTCCCATGAGCGAATGAATGAATGAATGAGGCTGCAAACTCATTGGTGTCAGTACCTAACAGTGTTGGGTGTGTAGGGCATGCCCAATAAAATATTCTGAAATTGGTTGAAGTATTGGAAATGCATGACTTTCTTCTTCCCTCTGCTACCATACCTCACCTTTTCCCTCTGATTATCTTTACTCGTATGCCTCAGAATATTGCTAGTCCCTTGAACCCAATCCAGTCAGAGTTTGGGCCCTAACACTTCGTAGTCAAGGTATCTAATGACATCCTCTTTGCCAAATTCAGTGGTTAATTCTGTCTTCATCTTACTTGACCTATTTGCAGCATTAGATACAGTTGATCAGTTTCTCCTTCAAACTCCTTCTTACCTGACTTCTCTTTTTCCATTGATTCATCTGCTGCTCCTTTCCAGACTCTTTTGTTGGTTCCTTCACCTCTTCATCATCGCTGAAGGCTAGAATGCCCCAGGGCTTATCCTTGGTGTGCTTATGTTCCCTGCCTGGGAGATCATATCCAGGCACATAGCTTTCTCAAACATCTGTACGATAATGACCTGCAAATTTAAGTTTGCAGACAGAACCCCAGACTGTCTTTAACCTATTGCTTCCTTTAAATGTCTTCTCTAATGTTTCATATACATTTCAAACTTTACATATTCCAAACAAACTATTTCTACCACTCCCCAAACCACCTCCTCTCCCAGTTTTCCCAGACTGATAAGAAACACCATCTTTTACCCAGTTGTTCAGGCCAAAAGGTTGGATTCACCACTGATCCCTTGCTTTTTCTCATAGCTCATCTGCAAACCAGTGGCAAATTTTGTTTCCTCTACATTCAGAACACATCTCAAATCTGAACACTAGTTCTCTCTTCCACCACAACCACTATAGACCAGGTCACTGTCCTCTCTCCCCTCACTGGCCCCCTGCTTAGCTGCTTGCCTCCAGGGTCTTTCCTCACACTTCAGGTGATTTATCAATGGATATCAGAATAAAAGCAGGCTAGGGATTGAGGGCAAGGACCTTGGATCCAGACTGCCTGGTTTCTAGTTTAAATTCTATAACATATTAACACAACTAGTCAAGTTACTTAACTTCTTTGTGCCTCACTTTTATCATCTGTAAAAATATAATAATAATAATAATAATAATAATCATGTCTACCTCAGAGGGTTGTTGTAAAATTTAATGAGCTAATTAGAAAAGAGATTGGCACACGGGAAGTACTATATAAATACTAGTTATTATTTTTACTAGTGGTAAAATGTCATCCTCTGTTCTCAAATATTCAATGAATTGTTATCATGATTAGAGCAATTTCCAGAGTGCTTACTGTAGCCTACAAGGCCCTACGCTGAATTACTTCTTCTTCTTTTTTTTTTTAATGTTTACTTATTTTTGAGAGAGAGAGATGCCCAAGCAGGGGAGGGACAGAGAGAGAGGGAGACACAGAATCTGAAACAGGCTCCAGACTCTGAGCTGTCAGCACAGAGCCCGACACAGGGCTTGAACTCACGGACCCACGAGATCATGACCTGCGATGCAATCAAGAGTCAAATGCTTACCCAACTGAGCCACCCAGGTGCCCCAACACTGAATTACTTCTTTAGGTCTCTCACCGTGTGCTTCTCACGGCTGCCAAGCATACCAGTTCCCCATGCTGGGAACTTTGCGCATGCTGTTGCCTCTGCCTGGAATTTTCTTCCCCTTTGGCTTGCTCCCTTCCTTCACGCACACCTCCACTCAACTGTCACCTTTTCACATAGGTGACAATCTATGCGACCTTTTCTGACAGCCTATCAAATGCTACTTCTTTTATTCTCTATCTTAATTATATTACCTGTGATCTTAATTATGTTACATTTTAATTTGCTTATTGAGTGTCTCCTTTGCTGGAACCTGGAACTTAGGCTCCAGAAGGGTGATATGATGTTTCCCTAGCAAATACACAGTACTCTGGATACAGTACTCATTTAATACACATTTGTTGAACTATAAACGCAGTCTAAAACTCTCATGATTAAACCAAGACCCAAAGATATTAAGTGACCAATTCCTTGCCCCCTCTCCTTTGATTTACATCTTTGCAAAGCCAGAATAATGGAAGAGATGAAATAAAACAATAAGTGGCTTTTATTGGCTGGGATCAGAGTAAAGAAAGTGCAATATAGAGACATTTTACTTTAAGTTTTTGGATGGAAGTTGAAGAGCAGGACTGAGCCAAAAGGAAAAACGTGAACAAGGCAACAAGTAATGATGTCACTTCCCTGTCCTTTTACATCCCCCCATTTATACTTCTTATCCATTTTTCCTCCCATCACAACCCAAGCCCTGTAGCTGCTTTCTAACTGTCCCCTTATTGTGCTCAACCATGCTTTTGCCCATTGCCCCTGCTGTGCCTGGTGTTTCCAAGTCAATCCTCCCTCTTGCTACTTACAGCCTCTGTCCCCAATAAAAGCCCCCCTCCCCTCAGTTTGGTTTGAGTAGGTGTAGGTAAACAAGCAGATTGAACAAAGTTATGTTAAGATAGAGATTACTAAGAGCTCAGGCCTGTCTTACCAGCGGTATGTGCTCATGTGCCCAGACACACTTCTTTGACTACTGAAAGTCCAGGGGTTTAGAAGAGGAAATATGGCTGCACAATGGGAGACTTTCTTCATTTCTACCCCTCAACCTAGAAGGTATGTTATGTGTGGCCCTGGAAGAAGAGAGGTGAAAGCAGAATTCCTGGATCCCCTCCAGAACTCTCTTCATATAGGGATGGAGTTGGGCCCCAGGAACAGGTGATTGTCCCACATGTTAAACACAGCTGGACATCAGTTAAAGCAATGAAAACAGAATTTATTCGGTGACTACTGACAGTAGGTAAAAGAACTAAGCTTCATTCTGATTTGTGCAGAGAAAATTTGGTTGTTTCAAAAGAGAAAGAGGGAGAGGGGAGGAGAGGGGCTCAGTAGAGTCAGAGAAAAAAAAATTAAAACAAGTTGGTCAATGTAAATACGATTAGGCCAGCTACATCTGCTGGTTGGCAGTTAAAGTTAAGATTCTATCCTCCCATGGAGACTGCCATGCCTGATGATTGCATTTCAAAGGAGTGGCTCTCAGATCCTTGAGAAAGATACTTCTGTGTAGTAAGAGATACATATTCACAATCGGAAGCCCTTTTTAGTAAATGCTCTAAGAAAAGGAGGTCAGAGTCCTCTCATCAGATGTTGGCTAGAACAAATAATAAATTTTCCTGGCAGCCTTGAGCTTTCTCAGGCAGGCATTTAATGGGAGGCTGGGGTCATCACAGGGGCATAGACTCATGCTGCTAAAAGCCATGCTAGAGTTTAGTCTAGTCTCTTAGCCCAGGAGTTTGGATGGAGTTGTTATATGCCGAGAATTCTGCAGTGTTCAGAGGCTGCTAGAGTCTTTCACGGGATACGTGTAGTGGGAAATTCAGTACCCCATTCCCCCAGTTGCTTCTGCTTTAACACTAGCTTCCTCTCCCTTGGAATGCTTGTCTTCATGGCGATACACCTCCTGCACCGTCACGGGAGCGTATCTAGATGAGTGACAGGATGACGGGCAAAGACATGTTTTCCAAAAGACAGCCTGAGTCTTCTTGGCCTATGGCCTAAAGCTCCTGGAGACTGCTAGAAAAGACCTAATTTTCCCTCCCTGCTTTTCTCCTTCCACACAGAAGCTTTGAAGTAAAGGTCAGGATTTTAATAAAGTCTTGGAGGATGGTTATTATGCGGTGTTGACACTTCCCTACAGCAGGAAATTTAAAGACAAGATCTTTGCATGCAGAGAGGGGAAGCCTACCTTTATGGTTCTCATTTGGCCTTGTAAGTAGTTAACAACACATTTACCAGCTTCCAGTCTCCAAAATCTAATCCAAATTGAAGGCATGCTCTTTATATAGATACCATCACCTATTTTATCCCATAAGCCAAACCACTGCAATATTCTTTAGGGCAGACTCCATCGAAATCGCTTACCATCTGGTGAATAACAACCAATCGGTGCCAGTTAAAATCACGCTAATATGTGCTTGTTCATAAGGCAGTATGAGAGGGCTGTGCCATTTAGTCCTTTTCTTTCTGTGCAGCACCAGGAAGACTGAATGATCTCCTAGCAGGCAGGCACTTATATTATTCACCTCCAGAGAAAGATTTTCAAATAGTCATCTGGGATTCAGAGACTTTGTATGGGATTTCTTCTCTGCCCCCAGCATTGAGAAATTTATCTTTTATTCATTTGTTTATTCAAACATGTGTTGAACACTTGCTTTGTACAGGCACTGTGGGTGATGCTGTGGTAGGGTAGACGTGGATCCTTCATTATAGAAGAAGACATGATGTCTACATAGATTATAAGACACAAAGTTGAAATAATAGCTCCTCTTCGAGAAATGGCTATTACATGGCATGGCCTTCAAACATGCATTATTTCTAAGCTTTCCAATAACTTTAAAAGGTAGACAGAGTTTTCCCTACTTTAAATGTTGAGAAAATAAAGTCAGAGAAGCTTACTTGCTTAAGGCCACACAGCTAATTAACTTGAACCTAATGGCGAGCCCCAGATTGAACAAATTCTGAAGGCCATACTTCTCCATACTATGCTAAGGTCCACGAGACAGTTAAAATAAAGGACTTTTGGAGCACTGGTTCTGTTGGAGGAAGGAAAGAAGGAAGGGAAATGGCTTCTGTTTGGAGGTGTCAAAGAAAGAAACTGAGAGGGGGTCAGGAGCAGGGATTGGGAAGACAGTTGGAATTAAGATTCATGGTGACAGAGGGAAGGAGTGAGAAGTGATAGGACAAGGGCACAGCATTATTTCTTCATCCACCCAACTACTGCTCGAAATGTAAATAAAGAACTGCAACGTGAGGTGGTAAGTGCTTTTGGAAAGACAGCATGATGCTCTCCTAAGCTCAGAGGAAGTGGTTTCACAGCACCAAGAGGTGGGAAAGGAGAGTGGGGTGAATCCTCTCACTAGCTGGAGAACTTGTGGGAAGTCGTGGGAGAAAGGACTGGAAAACTATCCTTTACTTAGATACTGGAGGAAAGGGGAGAATTCTATTGAAATTACCCACTAGAGAGCAAGAACTATAACGTGCTGGCCCCTCTATCCCAGAATGGTGCCTGACATAAGAACTGCTTGAACAAATGCGTGAGTTACTGATGCCTGCTGAGGGCCAGGTGCTATGTAGGCCTGGTGCTTTTTTACAAACATCATGTCATTACCACAGCATCTCCATGAGGTGGGTATTTATTTTTTCCTGTTCAGGACATAGGAAGAATTCTAAGGCCCAGTGAGGTAATAGGGCTTGCCCAACATCACAGAACTAAAAACATATAAAGCTGGAATTTAAACTTTGACTCTAGAAGTTGTCCTTTCTTTCCCACTCTCTGGCCTACTGTAAATGGCAGGCTAAGGCAGTATATTGTTATGCTGTATGTTATGCTGTATTGTTAGCCCTTTTGTTATTATTTTAAATAGAGATTTTATGGAAGTGTGACACAAGTATGTAAATTTACACTTATCATATGTGTAGAGCATGATGAATTTTCAAAAAGTAAACATATCCAGATCAAGAAAATTGGGGCACCCAGGTGACTCAGTCGATTAAACGTCCAACTTTGGCTCAGGTCATGATCTCACAGTTCATGGGTTTGAGCCTCACATTGGGCTCTGTGCTGACAGCTCAGAGCCTGGAGCCTGCTTTGGGTTCTGTGTCTCCCTCGCTCTCTGCCCCTCCCCCACTCACACTCTGGCTTGCTCTCTCTCAAAAATAAACATTTTTTTTTTAAATCACATTATCACAACCAACAGAGTTTGACTTTATATGAAAGTATCTTCATTTCATTTTTTTTTTGTATTATTTTGAGAGAGAGAGAAGGAAAGAGAGAGAGTGGGGGGTAGGGGCAGAGAGAAAGGGAGACAGAGAGAGAGAATCCCCTGCAGGCTCCACACTGTCAGCACAGAGCCCGATGCTGGGCTTGAACTCACAAACCGTGAGATCATGACCTGAGCTGAAGTCAGATGCTCAACCCAAGTATCTTCATTTCTGTTACAGCGAAATATTCCCCCTTTATTTGTGTACATACCATTCACGGGAACTCATGGGTTACTGAGTGAAAATCTGCCTAGAAAATGAGTTGGTTGGTAAACAATAGCTCCTCTTTGAGGAGCGTGTGAGGTCCCTAAAGTCAGAGGTTGTCTTTATTAAGCACCAGAGGCATACCTTGGGATCACCAGGCCAGGGGCAAATCTGGCTATGTCTAAACCCCAAGCAGTAAAAACGGAAGCAGCAATGAGACTTCTCTATCTAATTTGAAAATGTATTTATAATTAGCATGCGGGTTTGTTGTATTCCTACATTTATAACCTGTGAAAGTTATAGTTGTCACGGAGCTAGCCCGGATATGGAAAAATCCTGCAAAAGAAGAGGAAGAGTGGATGCTTCAGTGAGGAAAGAGGCATAGGAGGAAAGAGGCACTTAACTGGAGGAAGACAACCTGGCTTGCAGTCCAGGTGTGGCTGTTCATTTTCTGTGCTCTCTGAGCTTCTGCTTCTTTGCCTTGGAAATGGTCATGAACTTCCAGCATTGTATTGGTCGTCAGCCCTTACTAAGAATCTAAATTACCTGGGCTTTTTAATTTTGTTTTATTGGTCTTTTCATATGGTTTGTTTTGTCTTTAATGATTAGAGATGCCCCATCTTTATGCTAACCTGTGGGTTGTGGACATAGCATGAGATTAATCACCTCACTCCAGAAGTGATTCTAATAATGGAAATTTGATTAGAAAATGACTGGACTTGCAGGTCATGTATTAGCTCATAAATTATCATATATTAGTTGAAACACAAATTTGGAAAAGTTCAAAAATAGTCACTTAATCTGACTCCAAAAGCTGTATATTTAAAATGTATTTATCTAAGAGAATAACCCCATGTTTATTTTAAATGTTTGTTTATTTTTGACAGAGAGAGAGAGAGAGAGAGAGAGAGAGAGAAGGAGACAGAGCACAAGTGGGGGAAGAGCAGAGAGAGAGGGAGACACAGAACCCAAAGCAGGCTCCAGGCTCCGAGCTGTCAGACAGAGCCCATCGCAACTCACGAACCATGAGATCATGACCTAAGCCGAAGTTGGACACCCCACCGACTGAGCCACCCAGGCTCCTCTCACGGTTCTTATCACAAGAGATAATTAAATGTAAATACATTTAGTAAAATATACACATTTGTTGTGGTTGAATATCACAGAAAGTCTGCGGGAAGGAAGAGCAATTAAGAGATTATTTGGCTGTTTCTGTGTATGCTTACTAATCCCAAATGAACTATGATATTGTTTGCTTATTTAAGATTTGCTTTGGTATTTGGAAAGGCTATCATGTGAAAATAAAGAAAACAATTCAGAGACTAGAACGATTAGTAAATATAAAATCCTGTATTGTGTTCCAGAGGAAATGCACAGTAAACTTAAAAAGAAAGAGTTCTAGTATGAAAGCTGAACAACCATACGCACTCACACTCACGCTATGGAATAGAAGATGATTTCCAGCTGGGAAATCAGGGAAGTTTTATGGAGATGGTATATGAGATCAGCCTTGAAAGATGGATGGGATTTGTCAAAAGGAGAGGGAGGTGGGAGGCACTTAGGCAGTAGGCACAGCAGGGACAGACACATAGTGGCATCCGTGCACACAGCAAGGAGGAAAGAAAGAAATGGTGGAGATTTCTTGACTGTAGTCTCTAACCCTGGGAGTAGGTAGAGATAGGGAAGAAAGGCTAGTTGGAAACTAGTCATGGCAGGCTTGGCTATGTTAAATCTTGTTTTATTTTTATATTGTTTAATATTTATTTATTTATGAGAGACAGCATGAGCAGGGGAGGGAGACACAGAATCCGAAGCTGCCTCCAGATTCTGAGCTGTCACCACAGAGCCCAGCATGGGGCTCAAACTCACGAACTGCAAGCTCATGACCTGAGCTGAAGTCAGATGCTTAACTGACTGAGCCATCCAGGCACCCATTGGCTATGTTAAAGCACCATTGTCTCAAACTGTGAGGAGCCCTTCAAAGTTGATGAGTAAAGGGAGTGAGTTGCCTCAGGTCACACAGATGATAGGAGAGAGATCGACTGGAATTCAGATCCTCTGAGCTGAAGTCTAAAGATAACTTTCACTGTCCCCAACTACTGGAAAAGTGTTGGTAGGGTCATGGGAGAACACCCAGGCCAAATACACCACATTTAAAGATGCGAAGACTTTTCTATAAGAGCCTAAGTGCTTGGAAGTAGGTTCTTCAGAAGTGAAAGACAAAAATGACATGTATAATGACATTCCCCTTGGGAGCTTTCAGGCCTTCTCCAGGGTAGAGGGCACCAGGTACTTATCAGTGCAGATCAGTAGCATGCAGCAGGTTGGCATCAGGAGGCACAGAAGGGCATTGCATTAGAAACTGCAGAGGGAATTTAAAATTGACCAAATGCAATTACCCAAGTTGGAATTTGGCCAAGGTCTCAAGATTTAATATCACCACTCGTCCTGGGTCCTTGTAAAGACCCTCTGTGGTCACAGACCTTAATTTTATTGTTCCTGTAAAATTCATGGGATAGCATTTCTCAGCCTTCCTCCCATCCCCAAACCAGGACTCTTTGCTTTCTTTTCTTGGCCACGGTGTTTCCAATATGGCTTTGATTGCTGCTGCTGACACCAAGACACTTTCATTGCCCCTGAAGGCCATTTTATTTATTGGTGCTATGTTTCTAAAGGATGCATTTCCTTCCACCAATATGTTCAGCTGGCCACGTAATAGCATAGGCTGACATTTTGGTCACCACTCAGGAGAGCAGCAGATTGTGTAAATTCCATAGCTCTGCATGTCAATTGTGAGGTACCTTGAAAAAACTTTGTACAGGTTGACTTTGCTTTAAAAAAAATTATAGAAAACATACAACTCTAGAAAATGTAGCAGAAAACAGAATCTACTATCACATTTTGAAAGGCAAGAAGGTTTAGGGGTTCCTAGATGGCTCAATAGGTTAAGTATCTGACCCTTGATTTCGGCGCAGGTGACGGTCTCATGGTCTCATGGTTCATGGGTTCAAGCCCCACATTGGGCTCCACGTTGACAGCATGAAGTTCGCTTGAGATTCTCTCTCCCCCTCTTCCCTCCTTCTCTCTTTCCCACTCCCCCGCTTGTGCTTACTCTCTCTCTCTCTCTCTTTCTCTCTCTAAATAAATTTAAAAACTCAAAAAAAGGCAAAAAGGTTTAATTAACTATTATGCATATACACACATTAACTTTTTATAATGAAAACTAAAGCATAACTAAAATGGAAACATATGCATAGAGAAAATACTGCAAAATGTTTGAAAGGTCATACAACAAACCTCAAATTCCAATAGTTAGATAGGCAAATATGTGATAAAACTACTAATAAATAAGGAAATGTAGTTCCAAAAATATTTGGAACAGTATTGAACTTCACTATTTATCAGAGGAATGCAAATGGCAACAATAAGGAACATTTTTACATTTATTATTGAAAAAGACTTAAAACTAATTTTGGTAATGAAATTATGGGATTACTGGTACCCAGCTACATTTCCATAATGCTAATGTTAATAGACACAACTCTTTGAAAAAGTAATTTGGCAATTAAAATCAAGATCTTAGAATGTTATATTCTTTAAGCTAGAAATTTCAATCCTGGAAATTTACCTAAAGAAATAATTCAAACAGAGAGGAAACTATCTTCAGAGATACAGACTACAAAATGCAATGGCAGAGGGCACCTGTTGGGATGAGCACTGGGTGTTGTATGGAAACCAATTTGACAATAAATTTCACATTTTAAAAAAATGCAATGGTAAGCTAAGGTTAATATCCAGAATATATAAAGAATTTCTATAACTCAGTAACAAAAAACAAATAACCCAACTAAAAAATGGGTAAAGGACTTGAATAGACATTTCTTCAAAGATATACAAATGGACAGTAATCACATGAGAATATGCTCGGTATCACTCATCTGTAGGGAAATACAAATCAAAGTCACAATGAAATGCCACCACCTACAAAAACAAAACAAAACAAAATGAAAACAAAAGGAAGCAAAAAAAGAAAAGAAAATAATATGTGTCAGTGAGGATGTGGAAAAAATGGAACCCTTGTGCACTGTTGGTGGAATGTAAAATGGCACAGCTTCTATGGCACAGTACAATTCTTCCCCAAAATATTTAAAAATAGAATTACTATATGATCCAGGAGTTCCACTTTTGGGTATATACCCCAAAATTGAAAGAAAGGTCTCGAAGAGGTATTTGTAAACCCATGTGCATAGCAGCATTTTTCACAATAATCAAAAGGTGGAAGGATCCCAAGTGTTCATCAACTGACAGATGGATAAACAAAAGGTAGTAAATACATTCAATCAAATATTATTCACCCTGACAAAGGAAAGACATTCTGACATGTGCTACAATGTGGATGAATCTTGAAGACATGCTAAGTGAAAGAAGCCATATGCAAAAAGACAAATGCTCTATAAATCCACTTACATGAGGTATCTAGAACAGTCAAATTCATAGAGACAGAAAGTAGAATGCTAGTTACCAGGGGGTAGGAGTATGGGGAAAGGGAAGTTATTGTTTAATGAGTACAGATTTTTGGTCTTAAAATAAAAAGAAAAGGGTTCTAGGTGTTGATTACATAAGAACATGATGAATGTATTCACCATTACCAAACTGTACACATAAAGATGTTTAAGAGGGAACATTTATTGCTATGTATATTTTAGCACAAATTAAAAATGGAAACAAGGGCAACCTGATTTTTTAAGAAATAGGAAAATGACTTGATCAATATCGACAGGTCATGTGTAGAGTATGATACATCCACTAGGATTATAATTATATACAGTATAAGAAATCTGATATTAAATTTTAAAACAGAATTCTGAATTCATATTTATAGACATGCAATACAATTAAAATGAAAAGTAGAGCATTAAGATGTGTAGAACTGTGTATGTATAAACTTTGTGATGTTTTCTTTATATTGTTCTACAATAATATTACTTGTGAAAGAAATAAAATTGCCACTTCTCCAAAAAGAGGGATTTAATATCTTTTCTCTTGAGAGAAAGAATTAAAAATAAATGTTCTTTTCTTTATTGTTTTAATTCCAGTATAGTTAACATACATGTGTACAATATGGCGACTCAAAAATTCTATGCATCACTCAGTGTTCATCATGATATGTGTAATCTTAATCCTCTTCACCTATAAACACAAATATACTTCCTACCCATGGAATATTGCACGCATAAGTAACTTGTACATAGAGAAGCCCCTTTAGAAAGAGAAATCAAAACATGTATTTAGTTTGGGATAAGAGCAATAAAATAAAATGGAACTCAAACCATGAATTATAGAAAACCACAAGGATACAAAAACACTGAGCGTATTATTTAGCATTTTATGTTGTAGCATATCCCATTTGTGATTCATTTGTAATATTATGATTGTTTTATTGAATTTTTTTCCTTTTAGATGTATGGTTTTATGAGATTAGTAACCTTACTTTGTAGTTGTTCATATCTAATGATGCAAAAACAATTTTCTATTGGACCATATCTCCAATTTTATAATGGAGGTTGATAGAAAGATGTGATTTGGTAAATATTCTTTATAATAAGTAGATTTGAAAAGATACCAAATGCTAGCTTTAAGTGCTTATTCATTCAATAAATACACATTTTTTTCTTCACAAAATAATTTATAACTGATGTTTAAAATTCACAAATATGTTAGATGTCTCTAGATGTTATTTAACATGTAACAGTTTTTCTAACTGTAAAAATGAGGTAAGTGGCCTCATTCCCTCTGTGATAATCAAGTATTCTGTAAGCATAAGTGAAATCACATGAAACCACTATATGTAAAACAATTACGGTTTAAATGAAGAGTTCATTATGAAGCAGATAAATGGAGAAAAAGAGATAGAGAGAGGGCACAGAGCTATATTATGCCCAAATGTGGTTCTGTGAGCACATGAAAGTGGAACCACAGAAAACAAGAGAGGAAGGGACACTCCAAAGAGTCCCTACCATGCTTGGCTGACCCTTCCTAACTATTTGCCCAAGACCCAGCCTGGGATGGATGTTCAACTTTCTGACTGATTGGTGATGGATTCTTGAGTAAGGTATCTGACTTCTCTATGCCTGGAAATTAAAAACGCTTTATCTTAAAAAGTAAGAATTACTGTGATGATTAAAAAGGATAATGCATTTAAATTGCCTACTATAGAGTCTGGTGCATTATACGTGAACAGAAAATGGAAGTTTCTGCCCCATCCATTGACTTAAAATGAATTCCTAATTTGTCTACTCTTCATAAAGAACCACGGGTACCATAAGGAAACCATAGCTGATACTAATTCTTATTCTCCCCCAAGTCCAACACAATTCTTTACATGTGATAGGTACTTGATATACATATATTGATTAACGCAAGCATTCAATAAACACTTTTTGCTCGATCAACATTGCGGCAGGAGATATATGGTTTTAAGATGCTTTCCTGATTTATTGTGAGAAGTCCAAAGTACCAAGCCAGCTCCTGCCTTACTATTTAAGAAGGAAAGATCCTTAATAATTACAATTCTTTAAGCTTATGTCCAAAGTACCAAGCCAGCTCCTGCCTTACTATTTAAGAAGAGGTAACGGAACGATCCTTGCCGGAATTGTTGTAATAATTACAATTCTTTAAGTTTATGCACTTCAATCCACCTCACAAGGCATTATTGTCTATAACCTGATCCTCAAAACAACAGGTAAGAAAGGGAAGAAGCAGTAATTATTATCCTGATTTTAACATGAGGCTCAAATCGGGTGATGTGACTTGCAAATATATAGTAAATGTCAGCAAAGGGACCTGAATCCAGGTCTGCCACACCATGGTCTCTTTACAATGCTTCTTTGGTTTATGACAGAATAAGACTTGTTCCAACACAAGACTTCCTACAACCTTGCAGACCTATTATTTGCCCATCTCCATGTAACACAGAACTAGTCAGTATCTTCATCACCAGGCTTCAGAGCGTTTAGATATGAGTCCACACCTACAACTGCATTGTGGTTTATTGAGGCATGTTGACTTCCCCTTGAGAAAGACACAAAAAGATGATTTTTTTAAATTATTGTAATCATTATTGTTTCATACGGACTGCTCCACCAATCTTTTCATACTCCATTCATATTAAATAATCATCAGTTTTGAATTTTTTTACCTTTGATGACCCACAACTCAGGGCTAAGGTTTTGAAGAGAATCTTAGTGTAAAATCAGTGGGTAAAACTGTCTGGTCTTCAAACCAAAGAAATGAAGTCGGCATCTCAAAAGGGAGACTGCCAGCATCTTTCCCAGGTATTGTTGATGGCAGCTGTCTGTCATGAGCACGAATGCCATGTGATTTGGCCTCACAGGCCAGTCTTGCTGATATAACAACCTGATACCTTGTCACTTAAGAAGCTCTGGTGTATTAGGGAACGTTAAATTGTGTGGCTGCCTTTATCATCCCATTGGCATGTCTTAATCTAAGATATAGGGACCAAAGTTGGAACTGATTGACAGTACAATTAGGAGATACCAAAACCACATGCTATATAATCTATGGGTATTTAATATTAGCCCTTCTCATGCCTGCAGCCATGCACTCATTGTTTACCATGTACCTACTATGTGCAAAGTACTGCACAAGGATTATGGAGACTATTCTGAATCTGACACATTCTTTGCTATCAACAAATTTTTAGAATCTCAGAGGAGGTAAGAGTTGACAAATAGATACCACAGAAAGAATATGGAATGAGAACTAAAGACAGTTACAGAGTGCAAAGTGGTTTAGAAAAAATAAAAATAAAACAAATCACCCCAATTGTTTCCATCTGGCAAATTGTCCCCTCCATATATATTCCTTGGTTTTAAACAATTCTGTGAAAACCTAACATTCCACACTCTCACTTTGTATCCTATGTTGGTTCTTCCTAAATTCATCATCATCAAAAAATTAAGGTCTCTTTTTGCCCCTGCTATTCCTTCTCTTGTTTTTAGAGAGTAAAAGCTTAGTTCTGCTCATTAAGTGGTTTTAAATATTATGTTTTATTTTCCTGCTAATAGAAGCCTTGGCATTCATAGAGCGAAAATTTCAAAGGAGATTGAAAATGGGGGCTTGTCCAATTGTCTGGATGCAAGCACGTGACTTCTGACTTGAGACCATCTCTTACAAAGGACAACGGGGGAGAGACAACACATGACAGCAAAACGTGCATCCTGCTACTGAAAATTTTAAAGGTCAGACTGCAAGTGACCTGCTCTTATATGTGAATTTCACAGTGACTGAAAAACAAATGTTCTGAAGAGATTAGCTGGATAAAATGACTATTAGAAACTCACCATTTATGTATGTCACGACAAATGGAGCAGCATAAAAGCATTTTTTTTCTGAATTTCTTTGAGGTATGACAGCGAAAATTAATTTGAGACTAGAGAATAGGAAGGGAGAGTTATAAATTTGGAATTTGACAAATAAGGCATGCTTATACAATGTGCCAAGTCTGAAGTAAAAAATGAACTTATGAGAAAATCCCAAGTCCTTGTGAAGAAGTCTCTTTTCTTAAATTTTTTTTTTGGCCAGTCAGTCTTTTTCTATTTTTTTTTCTTTTTGCCTTTTTGTCATTATTCTTATTTTTATTGTGTTTCTAAAGTCTTGAGCCATGATCAGATCATCACCATTATCATCATCATGGAAAAACATACATTAAAAAGTGAACGTGCATTTTTTTCTGAGTTGTTTACAAACTAGCACATAAACACTAAGTTCCGCTTTCAGCTTTAAGCCTCGGGGGCGGGAATTTACGGAACCTACTAAAATTAAACAGTAGTATTTTTATATGTCTATTTACATATATATTTTATGTATATAGGGCAACTATAAATCTATGGTGCTGATTTTTCATATGCATCTGTACACCAGTGCCCACACACACAGCCCACACACACCAGGCAGAACTCTTACTATATATATGTATGTGTACACACAAACCACATGTACGATACTTTATATAGTACTTTGTCCATCTGTTTAAGAAGTTTCCATATATTCCCTTCAATAGAGTTGAATGTGCACATGTGTTTCCGATTTGAGATCAGGTGAATCCATCTTTTTATTTCTGCTCTGCACATGGTGTAGGGTGCCCCAAAACATGGTAGGTGGTTAGCAAATCTTGTCTGAACTAAATTGGATTGAATGGTGAATACCACATATAATGAATTAAATCAGTACAGCACTGATAAGATAGATAACACAGGCACAAAGAGATCTGGCTTAAAACTACAATCAGAATAGTTCAAGTCCTGGAGTTTGGAAGGATCAAGGTGCGGTAAAGAGAGCATATCCAGACATAGAAGTCACAGAATCTGGGTGCGAATCTCAGCTCTGCTACTGAATAGCTGTGTGACTGGGGATGATTTATTTAACATCTCGCAACAGTCCTTCCCTGTTGAAGCATGAAACATCAGACTAAATAACATGTACAGGCGACTTGTGGGTGCAAAGTACTCGGTACACCTTGCACGGTTGCTCATTTTCTGTTCTAAGTTTCAGCTGTTTAATATTTGGAAGGAATAGCTTTGTCTTTCCCGGAGTTTAAATGTGCACTGCCTCTCCTACTTAAAGGAAAATTAATTGCTTAAAAATATTAGACCTTTGAATTAGTTCAGTTATATGATCTGTTATTTTATTCAGCAAGCACGAACCTTCCAGTGTAACAGTTAACTCTGACGTGTCCACTTTTACACAAGGATGTTAATAGTGGTGCGACCTCTTCGTAGGGCATTGGCAGTTAGGAGAGTGAGAGCTGGACACTGACTATGGGCAAATCATTCCTCCAGGCTCTGGCCCACAATCCCTCTGTCTTTAAAAGAAGGGGCTTATACTGTATATTAAGGTTACCCTGACTTTGGTGATTCTGCACGCAGTAAAAGGTTCTTGTTTATTTGAATTTATAAGAAACAGCAGAGGAAGAAGTGGGGGGGAAGGAAAGTTATTTGGTCCCATCGAACAATGGATTCTTTTTTATTATTATCATTTCCTCTATCTCCGTAAGTGTCCAAATTGAAATGCACCCTTTTCCAGCCAACTCTCCGTAGCTAAAAATGCAGATCTTTGATTATGCTTGCTTTGTAATGTGAATTATTGCTTTAAACAATGGCAGTTAATCTCATTCTCATATTCTCTCTTTAGCTGCTTGCTGAGAGTTTCCCGTGTGTCAGCTGCCTTGGTGTTACGGGAGCTGCACAAGATAAGACATGGTGCCTGTTGTCAACTGAGACAGAAAAAGAGAAGACAACTGAAGAAGAACAAATATGTCTTCTAATTAGGGCATGAGAAGGAGTGGGGTTTTGAGGAGAGAGTGATTAATTCTGACTAAAGGAAACAACGCTTACTAATATAAAATAAATGAATTGTAAATTTTCCATAACACTCCTCAAGATAACTATTTCTTTAAAAAAATAATAATATTTGAGAGTGATGCACATTTAGGCCTGCAATACTGCCCATGGAAGGGTTTCTGCCAAAGTGCTGGATCCCACTTGCCTTGATGAAAAAAGAGTCGGTGATTGCCTGGGTGGCTCAATTAAGCATCTGACTTTAGCTCAGATCATGATCTCACACTTTGTGAGTTTGAGCCCTGCATCGGGCTCTGTGCTGACAGCTCAGAGCCTGGAGCCTGCTTCCAATTCTGTGTCTCCCTCTCTCTCTCTACCCTACCACCAGTTGTGCTCTGTCTCTCTCTGTCTCCAGAAATAAATAAACATTTTAAAAATTAAAAAAGAAAGAAAGAATAACAGAATGAGGTTTGGGGAAGATAGTCTGTCCCCAAAAGCCCTATCCACCAATCCTGCTTCCAATTCATTCATTTATTCAAAAAATATTTATGAACAGCCTTTTCTGTTCCAGGTACTGTGTCTAAGTGTTAGGGATGTAGAAATAATTGAATTGATAAAGATTCACCACTTCACCTTCGAGAAGTGGCTGAACCTAGGACTGGGGCAGGAAATACACAAGACAAGCCTAGAGCATCTCATAATGCCAGAAAGTAAGAAAGTGCTAAAAAAAAAAAAAAAAAAAAAAAATTGGTGGAATATGTCAAACAAGAATAGGAGTGATGGAAAGGGTTCCCAATGGTCAAATCTGGAACAATTTGAACAACAAAATAAATAAAGTAGTATTGGATTATACCCCATAAAAACAAAAATCTTCGAGTTTATGTTAATAAAAATAAATGATGAAAAATTTAATAAATTGGTCAGGAGAGACAAATCTCCCATGCAGAAGAATTCCAGATCATGTACACAGATACTCTGCCTCCGAGGAGTTGGAGCATAATTGCCCCCTCTTTAAAGGTGGACTGTGTATAGTGACTTCCTTCCAAAGATTACAAGATAGACAACTGGGTGGGGGGAAAGAAACAGTACACTGGAGGAAGCTGACAAATGCTACATCAGCCAAGTGATCGAGGTCAATACCATCAGTCATAAATCCTGTTGACCATATGCACTATCTATATGTGATGAAAATGGTACCGCACCTCTGTGATCTTCCCCTTCAAAATTCATAAGATCCATCTAATCATGAGAATAATATCATAAAATTTCCTAAAGAGGACATTTTGGGTATTCCTACAATATATCTGACTAGTATGCTTTAAAATTCTCAAGTTCATCAAAAACAAGCAAAATCTGAGAAACTGTCAAAGCCAAGAAGAGCTCAAGGCCACATGGCAACTTCATGTAACATAGTAACCTGGATGGGATTCTGGGTTAGAAAAAGGGCATTATAGAAAAACTAAGGAAATCTGACGAAACTACAGGCCTTAGCTAATAATAATAATGTTCCAATATTGGCTCATTAATTGTGACAAATGCACCATAGTAAAGGGAGATGTTGGTAATGACTGAAACCGGGTATACAGGAATTCTCTGTGCTACTGTCTCATTTTTCTCCTGAAAATACAATGTTGCACTAAAAATTAAAGTGTATTTAAAAAGTTTCACCACTTAATGGAGCTTAATAATTTACATAAGATAAAATGTAAAATATACAGTATGTAGGATGAAAAAAATTCTGTGAAAAGAATAAGGCAGAAAAGAGTAGAGATTCCTGGGGGTAGTATAATTTCATCCAGAGCAGTCAGAGGAGGTCTACTGGAGAAGGTAATATCTGAACAAGGATTTCAAAGGTGAGGCAGGCGATGCATAGCTAACTAGAGAAAGAGATTTCAAGAAGATAGAATAGGAGGGGCAAAGACTCTGAGGTAGGAGCAAGCTTGTTGTGTTTAAGGAGTAGCAAGGACACCAGTGTGGCTGGAGTAAAGTAGAAGGTGACGCAAGACATACAGTGGTTGGTCAGACCATGTAGTGCCTTTTTAACTACATTGCAAGGTATTTATCTCTTACTCAGAGTGAGATGTGAGGCTTCTAGTGGATTCTGAGCAGAAAATCAACATGATCTGGTCTATTTTTTTTGAATTTTATTTATTTGAAAGAGAGCAAGTGAGGGAGGGGCAGAGAAAGGGAGAAAGAGAGACAGAGAGAGAGAGAGAGAGAGAGAGAGAGAGAGAGAGAATCACAAGCAGGCTCTGCACCGTCAGCACAGAGCCGACACTGGTCTCAAACTCAGGAACTGTGAGATCATGACCTGAGCCAACGTCTGGTGTTTAACCAATTGAGCTTCCCAGGCGCCAGATCTGATCTATTTTTTAATGGGATGGAACATCTCTGAATGTCACCCAGATCATAGACTGCAGGAGGGAAAAAAAAAGAAGCAGGGGAATCTGTTGCCATTATCTAGGTAAGAGATGATGGTGGTTTCAGTCAGGGATTTCTAGGTAGGGTTGGTGAGAGGTGGTAGATTCAGGATACCTTTTTCATGCAGAACCAGTAGATTGTTCACTGTTTGAATGAAGGGAACAAGGATGGATGGTCATTAACCAAGGGGAAAGATTGTAAAATGAGCAGGTTGGTGGTAGAAGACCAGAAGTTCATCATCAAGTTTCTGTTCTTCTACCTCTCAAATATATTTCAGACTTGCCTTTCTGCTATCTCCACTGCCACCTCTCTTATCAATTATCTAGCATTTTTTTTTTTTCTCCTGGACTTTAGCCAGAGCTCCCTAACTGGGCTCTCTGCTTTATTCTCGTCTTCCTTCGATCAATTTCCTTCCTGGAAATGAATATGATCTATTAAAAATATAAATGGATCAAATCATTCACTGCATAAAGCTGTCCAAGTGATTTTCTTTCATTCACTGTAGCTGAAATGCACTTCTGTCTATAACTTGAGATTCACTAAACACCACTTCATATTGGTCTTTTCTCAGTGCCTCCATGGCAAGCTCCTTCCTTCCCTATCCTCCTGCCCCATTCTCCATTACTCACCTGCCCTGCTGCTCCCGGGGCATTTGGACCGACAGTTCCTTCTGCCTAGAATACATTTCACATGAGTGGCACCTTCCTGGTGCTTGTATTTTGGCTTCAGAAAGCTTTCCTCTTTGTTCTTATTTAAAACACACTCCCTCTCTCTCTTTGTTATTCTAAGTTACACGTTTCTTTCTTAAAAAAAAAAAAAAAAAAAAAAGTGATTATTTATTTATTTACTTTGAGCGAGAACACGTGTGAGCAGGGGAGGGGCAGACAGAGGGAGAAAGCGAGATTCCCGAGCAGACACAGCGCTGTCAGCGCAGAGCCTGACTCGGGGCTCAAACTCACAACCCGTGAGATCGTGACTTGGGCTGGAATCAAGAGTCAGATGCTTAACTGACTGAGCCACCCACGAGCCCCACGCATGTTTATTTCTTATCACAATTTGTCACTTTGCTGCTTCCGGTTGCCCCTTTTTCCATCTAATCTACAAACTACATAATCGGGCCAGATCTGTTTAGTCCAATAATTCATTCCAAATGTCTAATAGCCACAGAACATATTAGGACCTCAATCTCTATTTGATGAATTAATGTATTTTGAGGTTTTCCTGTTGTTTTATTAACACATTCTTTGGACAGGCTTTTGGCCTCAGTTTTACGCCCTCATCCTGGATGCCACACTGTGGAGTCCACAGAGTTCATAGAGAAACACCGGTAAATGCTTAACCTGCAGAAGCCACTTAGCAGCTCGTGTCAGTGATAGGCTCTCATTGAGTGGGCCTCTCTTGTTCTGTTCAAGTGGAGTAAAAATAGGCACTGCTTAGCAACCAGCATTTCGCACTGAGCTGGGAGGCAGAGTAATGCTAGGGCTAGCACACTGAAGGGATTCAGGAACTAGTAAGTACATTAAAGAATTAAGGAAAAGTGCTTTTGGAAAAAGGGTCCGAACGGTTGCTCCAGAAAGAACATGAACATGACACGCTAATGATGAAAAGACCCCTTTTTACGGTAAACCTTTGCATCGTCTAAATTACGGACTACACTCAGGTCAGATTACAAAAGGTTCTTCACATAAACCGAAATAGAACCATGGCACATAAATCTTCCCTAACCCTCTTGTTTAATTAGGTTCTTTGCCCTTTTGAGCACATACCCACCCCCTTGGAGATAAACGTAAAGCCAAATTAAGAATTGAGCTTTGCTTATTTGGGGCTCTTGCTTTGGGTTTGATTATTTATTCTAATCAGCCAGCTGGTATATCCACATCTCAGTTTTATTTCTGCCACTCCATCTCCATACAAACTTGGGTAAGTCACTTTTGGGCTCTGAGACCAATTTTCCACAGCTCCCTGTCAAGGGATGTGATTCAGTGACCTCCAAAGCCGCTTTTTCACTAAAAGTCAGTGGTGGAATTATCTTACTTTTGTCAACATTCTAGCTTCCAGAAGCAACTTTTAGCATGCAATCTATATTAAAAAAAATCTAATGATTTCAAGAGACATAGAATAAATAAAATACATTTATATTTTCATTACCAGGCACTCTCACTTATGCATCTCATTTAATTCTTCCAACGATCTCTTGAAGATGGTAGTGTGCATAGTTTACAGACAAGAAAACTAAAGCTTGGGAAAGCAAAATGTATAGTCCTAACTCATAGAGAGTTAACATCTGTAAGTAATTTTAGTATTTTAATCCTGATTGTTTGATTCTTAAACATAGAGAATTATCTCCCATATTACAGCTAAGTTATAGTAAAATTAGAAAAATAAATTAGGTTAAAATGGGTGATGGGCATTAAGGAGGGCACTTGTTGGGATGAACACTGGGTGTCATGTGTAAGAGATGAATCACTGGGTTCTACTCCTGAAGCCAAGGCTACGCTGTGTGTTAAGTAACTTAAATTTAAATTAAAAAAAAAAAAGAAAAATAAGTCGCAGCTTATTGTCTTTACGCTCCAAATGCATCCTTCAATACATACTCTGATGAACAATGGAATATTTGTAATCATTTTTCCTGACAAGTGAGCACAAAGATTTCTCAGTAGAGGGCGCTATTGGGACATTGGAGAAGGAGGAGGCTTCCTCTGAGGACTGGGGGTCAGCAGAGAGGGTGTGAAAATATATGGTGGAGCCTGCCTCAGCCATGGGCCCAGAACACAGTCTCTCTAGGATCCTGCAGCCTCTGCCTGATAACCTTCTCACAGCCACCTGCCCAAATCCTCTGGATGAGTCCTAACCTCCTGTGACCCAAAGGGTCACACACCCAGCAGTGGTTTCAACTGTGAGGCTTTTCCCCTCCTCAGTGTGGCCTGCCTGGCTCTGAAGCCCTCCTGCCTTGGCGTGCCAGGATTCCTACTCTGCCTCTACACCACAGATTGCTGACCTTCTGCAGCTCACCTGTAACCAGAGGATTATCTGCTGTTTGCCCTGCAACACCAGCCCAGTTCTGGAGTCTCTGTTATCCTGTGGCTGAACCATAACTTCCTTAACGAGGTCTCTGCTTCCAAGTATGTGCTTTCTTGGCACTCTACGTGGTACCATAGAGAGTTTCCTTATATCTTACAGTTACTCTCTTATAGTGGTTAATTATTTTTTATATTTAACTTCCCCATTTTAATCTAAGTGGTTTCTATTTATCTCTTGACTGGACCCAGACTGCCACATCAACGGAATTAAATTTGTGATACATTTCAGCAGAGTATTGTATTTATTAAAGGGAGGATGAAGCTCTCAATTATTTTAAAAAATAGCATCTTAGAGGGGCGCCTGGGTGGCTCTGTCGGTTGAGCATCCAGCTTCGGCTCAGGTCATGATCTCAGCTCATGTGTTTGAGCCCCGCATCCAGCTCTGTGCGGACAGCTCAGAGCCGGAACCTGCCTCAGATTCTGTCTCCATCTCTCTCTCTGCCCCTCCCCTGCTGGCATCCTCTCTCTCTCTGTCTCTCTCTCTGTCATATAAATAAATATTTAAAAAATTAAAAAATAACATCTGATGGTTCATATTGATGGAATTAATAGAGTAAGGAGAGAAGATTGTCAAAGACAGGTCTAGAAACCAACCCTAAGGAAGGATTGAGGAACAATCTGGGTTATTGACAAATGAATATTCAGGGGTGCTTGGGTGGCTCAGTCAGGTAAGCGACTGACTCCTGATTTCAGTTCTGGTAATGATACCATGGTTCTGGAGTTCATGTCCCACATCATGGGTTTGAGCTCCCCATCCATCTTGGCACTGGCAGTGCACAGCCTGCTTGGGAGTTTCTCTGTGCCCCTCCCCCACTCATGAGCACAGGCATGCACTAATGCTCTCTCTCCCTCCCTCTCAAAATAAATAAATAAACTTTAAAAAAAAAGAAAAATGCATATTCAATTTTGGCTCCAAATATCTGTCCCTTCTCTCTCTATTTTTAATACCGTGAAACCATTTGGTAATTAAAAAGAAGGGTAGGAAATATCAATGCAATTGAGAGTGAAGTTGACTTCTTAGGGTCCTTAGGAAGTTTTTGTTTGCATATTTCTACCTTTAGGAACTTGTAAAATATCCATCTGAAGACTAGTGGAGGGAAGATTCTAGTGGAGTGACACAGAAATCCATCTTGTGTCTAATTTGGTTCAATGTTTCTGCTACCAAATTAAAAACAAAGGGGAAAGATTCGTTAAACTTTCAAATAACAGACGCTGAGAGGAATAATAAATGTATAGGTAGAGAATAAAGAACCACAAAGATCTATGTAGAGTTGAAACTAAGCACTCTATAATTTAACAATGTTAAATGAAAGCTGAGTCCTCAGTAAATTCATATTTTAAGACAAGTTCCTAAAATTTATAACTCTCCCCAAATGACAGAAAGTTTACTATTTTCTCAATAAGAAATTATATGTATTGCCTGTCTCTGCTGATTGCTTTTGGTAAAAGTGAATCCCTTGATGAATCTTCAGAAAGATTCATAAATATAAAGAATTCACTGTCTTGATCTTCTTTTATCAGTTCTTAAGGATCAGACATGGGTTGTGCCTACACAAAGTCATAAATCTGGTCAATTCAGGTTGAAGAGAAAAGCAAGTCAAATGGGTGGAAAATAAATCAAGGAGATGTCAGCTATAAAACAACTCCTTACATGATTCAGTTTTTCAGTTTCCACGACCATGTGAGTGTCTCATGCAGTA
Organism: Puma concolor; assembly: GCF_028749965.1. Lineage (NCBI taxonomy): Eukaryota > Metazoa > Chordata > Mammalia > Carnivora > Felidae > Puma > Puma concolor. The sequence goes on along the minus strand of NC_141675.1, from coordinate 81,922,530 downwards.
TATGTAACCAGAGAAAATTTGAGGTGGATTAATGGAAGCTATAAAAGACATTACCGGCCCATAACCAAAAATGAGCTACCATACATACGTGCCTTAGATAAAGTCACCTTAAAGGATTTATTACAATCAAGAATAGTATACTAATAAAAATAGCTAATAATTACTGAGAGATGGTAAACACTCTATTTGTCTTAGAGATTAAGTATGGTGTTAAATTCATACAGATGCAGTCCTTGCATCCTACGGTGCCTGACTTCAAAGCCACTTTCTGCACTCCAAGACTTGACAGGAACCTGGAGATCATTTTGTCCACACTTCATTTTGTGGAAGAAATAGTTCTAAGGGGAAAATTACATGTATAACATGGATTCACAGAATCAGAACTCAAGCCTATGTCTCCTGACTCCTTGTCTGTGATGTTTTTCTTCACACAAAGCTCCTAAGGGACATCGGATTCTCCTTGATGCTGCAGAGGATGTGTTTTGAGTCTGCCTATATGCAGAGTAGAATAGAATACCAAAGGTAAGGGCAGGGGAAGAAAGGCAATCATTGAATGAACTTATTTTTTAAGTGTATTTATGTATTTTGAGAGAGACAGAAACAGTGTGAGTTGGGGAGGGCCAGAGAGAGAGGAAGAGAGAGAGAATCACAAGCAGGCTCCTCACTGCCAATGCAGAGCCCAGCGCAGGGCTTGAACCCATAAACCATGACCTGAGCCAAAGTCAGACTCTTAACTGACTAAGCCACCCAGGTACCCCTCATTGAATGAATCAGAGCCTATGGAGTTGGTAATGTTCAGATATGGATAGGTAGTTCAATATATATTTTTATGCTTACTATGAGACAGTTACTGTGCCAGGTGCTATAGGAGAGTAATAAATCAAGCAGATATAAATCTTTCTCTCAAAATAATTATATAAAATATAGTAGAGGAAAAGTATACATCTATTTACTATTTTAATACAAGGCAGCCATTTTGAAGCCCATGAAGTCCATTTTTTCTTTAGAAGAATATTGGCTTGGGTAATTAACCAGTGCATTCCTTATATTGTAAGTTCCATGATTAAGAGCTTAGTCTTTGAATTGCACTGCCCCCTGAAACATCAACAAAACCAAAAGGCAGCCTACAGAATTGGAGAAGATATTTGCAAATGACATATCAGATAAAGGGTTAGTATCCAAAATCTGTAAAGAACTAATCAAACTCAACACCCAAAAAACAAAAAATCCAGTGAAGAAATGGGCAGAAGACAAGAACAGACACTTTTTCAAAGAAGACATCCAGATGGCTAACAGACACATGAAAAGATGCTCCACATCACTTATCATCAGGGAAATACAGTTCAAAACCACCATGAGATACCACCTCACGCCTGTCAGAATGGCTAAAATTAACAACTCAGGAAACAACAGATGTTGGTGAGGATGCAGAGAAAAGGAAACACTTTTGCACTGCTGGTGGGAATGCAAACTGGTACAGCTACTGTGGAAAACAGTATGGAGGTTCCTCAAAAAATTAAAAATACAGCTACCTTACAGCCCAGCAATTGCACTACTAGGTATTTATCTAAAGGATATAAAAATGCTGATTTGAAGTGGCACATGCACCCTAATGTTTCTAACAGTATGATCAATAATAGCCAAATTATGGAAACAGCCTAAATGTCCATCGACTGATGAATGGGTAAAGAAGATCTGGTGTGTGTGTGTGTGTGTATGTATGTATATAGTGGAATATTACTTGGTGATCAAAAAGAATGAAATCTTGCTATTTGCAGTAACATAATATGCAGTAACATAATAGAGTGTATTATGCTAAGTGAAATAAGTCAGTCAGATAAAGACAAATACCATATGATTTCACTCATATGTGAAATTTAAGAAACAAAACAGATGAACACAGGGAAAGGGAAAGAAAAGTAAGATAAAAAAATATAAGAGACTCTTAAATACAGAGAACAAACTGAGGGTTTCTGGCGGGGTATTGGGTGGGGGGATGGGCTAAATGGGTTATGGGCATTAACGGGGGCACTTGTTAGGATGAGCACTGGGTGTTATATCCAAGTTATGAATCACTAAATTCTACTCCTGAAACCATTACTACACTCTATGTTAACTAACCTGGTTTTAAATTTTAAAAAATGAGTTAAAAAATAAATAAAAACAATTAGTGAAATAACATTTCCTGTCAGTTCTTCTGGATAAAGACAATCCAGATATATGTCATTTAGGATAATAAAGAAATGCGAGTTTTTTGTCACACAAACAAGTATAAATGGATGTTGAAGGAAGAATTCTAGGTTGAGAAAAAGGCAACAACTCAAAGTATGTTCAAAGAAAGTAAATAGGTGAAGAAATAATTTTGTGTGATGGGCAGGTGATGGTAAAGGGAAGAACAAAGAGAGAAATGGCAAAAGGTAGGTATATGGTTGTCACATCATAGAAGCTCTGGAACAACAAATTAAGGAGTGTCTACTAAGCTCTTTCCCCCTCCTTATTTTCTAAAACATATCTGTAAGAGGGATGCAATATGGAGAAACAATTTCAGCCCTCAATTACCTCTTGTTCACATACTATTTTAGTGCTTGATGTTACCAAGTGCTTCCATAGATATTCTCATTCAAGTTTCACAACAAGGAGACGTAGGTGAAATTGTTTTCTACCAGATGGAGCTAAATCCTGTGTTTTGTAACTCAAGGTCTATGTTCTTTACAATAATCCCCAGTTAAGCCTGCAGTTCATTTGATCTTAGTGCTCTGGGAAGCTACGGGCACAAAAAAGGTGTACTTCATGGTATAGGGCTCATGAGGACAGTTTGAGCTAGAACCAGGCATGTTAACCAAGATGAGGCAGAGACGGAGCATGGCAGTGGGGCTGGGGAGTGACCAACCTGCAAGTGCAAGACCTATATTTGTCCCTTGTCACTCATGTGTGAGACATGAGTGAGAGACACTCAAGAGTCCCATTAGGCAGTCAACTCTGTAGGGCAGGGCAGGTTACTGAGTAGACCCATAGTCTGTGGGAAGCATCTGCAAAGACTAAGGAAAATTCTGTATCTGCAGCCCCTTGGGCATATTAGGAAGACAAGGATTCAGGAATTGTAGTAAGGATTCCAGGAAAAAGCGAGAGTCAGAGTGTTACAAATGGCAATGCTTCTCAAACTTTTCGGTACATTAGAATCACCTGCAGGTCTTTTCAGAAATGCTGATTCTGAATGGATAGGTCTGGGGGAGGACCTGAGATTCTGCATCTCTGACAAGTTCTCGGGTGTTATGGATGCTGATGGTTCTCTGCCGAGTAGCAGAGTTCTAAAAGCAAAAGAGAGTCAGAACAGATTAGGTGTCAGGGGCCCTGGAGCTGTCTTAGATGAGGATCCCTCCCGAAAACTCCAAAGTCCAAACTGGCATGTGGGGATCATTCAACCTCTGCTATGTAGAAGGAAAGAACTCAATATAGGCTAAGCTTGACCCACCTCCCCCGTCTCTGTTTGCTGTGACAGTAGTGATGGAGAGGAGTCTCAATTCATTAGGAAAGCACTCCTCTGAGACCCACACACCCATACAGGGTCATTCTCAAGTAGTCGTTTGATATATATAAATACTTTTTAAACAAGCTTTGATATCTTTGCAGAAGAACTGGAGTCAGTCTTTTCAGACCCTGCCCTAGGTCAGTGGGAAATAATAAGTATGAGATTTTTATTGTTTTAAACCTGGCAGTAAATTCGGGAGCATGGCTCAGCGTCTGTAGCTTACCCAAGAGAGCTGAAAATAGGATTCACTGGCAGAGAATGTCATCTGCTGTGTCTGAGATTGAAACAAAAGCCAGATGGGCCCCAAAGACAGAAGAGGTGGGGCAGATCGGAAATGCCCTTCAAGGGCTATATAAAATGCAGGATGAGAAATTTGTATTTTACCCTTTGAACTGAAAGGGTGTTAGGAGACTAATCGCCTTGAAATGATGGGGACAACTGTGTAATGTCAAAGATAAAGCTGGATACTAGTTAAATTGGTAAAGACAGATTTTAATCAGTAATATACTATTGCAATAAGGAAAAAAATTGCAGTGCGAACTGAATTTTCAACTTTGATTTGTACAGAAGTGACTGGGCATAAAAAGGGAGAATGAGGGATTAAGGAAAGAAATCAGCAGGGCCTCAGCAGAGTCAATGAAGTAAAAAATCACAAAAAGCAGGAAGGTGGTGGGAGGGGCGGTGGTCCCTATCAAACCCATCTGGATTTGTTAACTGGTTCTTATCAGACTTAGGCTCTTGGTTTCCCATACAGGCTGAGAGACAGGGACCCTATTTCAGATGTTGGCTGGAATAAGCAGTAAATTATTTTGGCAGCCTTGAGTTTTCTCCAGCAGGTACTTTAGGAGGAGCTAGGGTCATCCTAGGGATAGAGCCTTAAGCTGTTAGAAACTATGATGTTATTTTGGTCAAGTCTTTATAGGCCAAGGTTGAGGCCTAGTCAAGAAGAGGGCCCAGAGGAGCTTGGCTGGAGTTTGGTCAGAGGAAATCTTTGTCACTAAATAGTATGACATTGAGGGTTCTGGAAATTTCCTAAATGGCTCTACCTTTGGAAAATTCTGAAGCCTGGAGAATATGCCCACATTCAGTCCTTTGCTAGGATTCTAATCAGAGCATCAAAGATGCATAAAAAAGAACTATCAGCTGTGTTAATAATAGCAAAGTAAACCATAAAAAATTAGTGCTGGAAAGACTCAAAGGATTCATCCATACAGCCCCGTCCTCATCATCCCCATCTCTGGTGCATTTCAGAAATGTAGACAGGGCACCTGGGTGGCTCCGTTGGTTGAGCATCCTACTTCAGGTCATGACCTTGCAGTTTGTGAGTTTGAGCCCCATGTTGGGCTCTGGGCTGACAGCTCAGAGCCTGGAGCCTGCTTCAGATTCTGTGTCTCCCTCTCTCTCTGCCCCTCCCTCACTCATGCTCTGTCTCTCTAAAAAATAAATAAACATAAAAAAACTAAATAAATAAAATAAAAAAAGTAAATGTGGACAATGTGATTCAAGAAAAGGTAAGTGTCTCTCCCAAGACCATGCTTAGTTAGGGAGAGAGTCAGATATGTGTCAGATATATGGTTTAGGTTCAGAAAAAACAGTTGTTGAAGCAGTGGGAAATTTGATTTCACAAAGGCTGGGATTCTCCCCTCCTAAATGGAGTTTGCACTGCCTCCCCAGCCCTCCCCACACCCACATCCCCGTCCATCCTCCAGCAGCACCCACAGCCTCAGGTGTAGTGGGAGGCATGAGTCCCAATGCCATCTGTGCTGCTAGGATGCCCTGGTATTTCCATCCTCCACCCTCTGCATCCCATCTCCACCCCTAGATTTTCTGTTTAGGAAAATATGCACTGGAAGCTAAGAACTATTTGAGCTCATCTCTCTCTCCCTCTCACCACTCCCTCCCCACACACATAAACACACATTTCTGCCTTGAGTCAGTTTGTCAAACCTTTTGTTATTTACCCTTTAGTGTCACAAATAAGTCTGGTCTTGCCAATGTGAACCACATTGCAGTATTATTTATATAGCAGCAATTGCTTCCTGCATCTGTGATTATAACCTAGGGGAGAGAACTAGAGCGCCGGCTGGTCCTTCAAGTGTTTCCTTTTTGCTTAAGTCATTAATGTTCCAACATTCGGAGCAGGTTTTCTGTCATGGCTTTTAGCCGCTAAACTAACGTTACATTAAAGTGATAAATGATGCTATAAAAATGAGGAACCCCAGCTGAGGGATTAATGTGAGGTGCCCTTTAAAAGGGATTTAGATTGTGTATTTTGAATGTATTTGTGATGAGATTTCTTGAGCATTTCAGTAATACACCAGCTTTACACTCTTGCATTCTCATGTTGTCTGTTTAAACAAAGGCAGATCAGCTCTCGCTTCATAGACACCAAAGATAAATCTTCTCATTAAATGAAGCCCTTTTGGTCCGATCCAGGTGGAAGCCCATGGTAGGCAAATGATTAAGCGGCTCCTCTGCACTCATTACCATTCATTCTGTCCACACTGCCTTCCTCTTCTTAATCTCTTCCTTTCTTTTTCCCTCCACAAGAGCCAGCCTGCTTTTTCATACCAAGTGGGTGAAGCCTTGTTCTGACATCCTATAGTGTGCAGGTGGTTTGGCAGAGGATTAAAACAAACAAACAAACAAACAAACAAAAACTCTTCATTGCTGACAACTCTTCTATTGAGTCACTGGCCATTTTATGTTATCATCAAGTTACTCCAGACCACTGAGGGGTTGGTTAAAGAAAAGCTCAAACATTTTCTTGGTTTTGTCATAGGTAGATTTATTTTAGTTTTACATTTGTAAGAAGCTTTCAAACGAAAACTCTTGTTCACCCAAGTACAAGCTGTTACAGTCAAAGTATCATAAGACGTATGTGGTAATATTTGCTAGGAAGATAATTATGTTTCCATTAACCAAAATACTAACATTAAATAATTTCTTAATGTCACCTTTAGTGAGATCTTTCCCCCTCATACCTTTACTCTTATGTCACCGTCCTAACTTCTTTTATTGGCACTCAAAAATAGTTATGATACAGGATGACGTAGGTATAAGAGGTGTCATAGCAACCAGAAGAAGCTGTAATTATCCTGCAGTGCTATCAGTTTGGTTTTGCAGGGAGTTATGTTCTTAAAAAAAAAAAGTGTAGTTTCTTTTCAAGTTAAGGCAATTAGAAATCTGTGCAGATTGGCTATTCCATGAAACCTTCAAAAGCACATCTGAGCCCAGTTTCTCTGCTTCTTATTTGCAACACACATAAAGAAAAATGGGGATTGTATTGCTAATTCAAGCCAAAGATGCTTTGGGGGATTCCTAGCTGTCTTCTGTTTTATCATTAATGTTCCAACTGAAGGACTACAGTCTTCTCAAACTTACCAAGTCTTCTTAGTTCTCCAGTTCCCTTTCTTCCCTTTTGGATTAGATTTGATTCACAACCTGGAAGATTATGTGTCTTTGAGCACATACAGAGACACAGGGAAATTGGGTTCTTAAAAATTAAAACCAAAAAGTAAGTGATAAGAGTAATTCAAAGATAGCTGTCTGTCAACAGTTCATCAGTATAATCACTTTCCTGTATTAAAGATGCCAACTGGAAAAACCCTTATAGTAAGTAGGAATACAGCAGAAATACTGGAATCTGAGCTTTGCTCTTTATGGATGACCAGTTCAGCTCCCCATTACTCATCAATCACCAAAATTTTGTTTGAATTCACTACTCGTCAAAGCCAAAAAGTCTCTACTCTAACTAAATCTTTATTACACAACTATTTGTGCTTGCCTTTACTTTCATAAGTTTATTTATTTATTTTAGAGATTGAGAATCCAAAGCAGGCTCCTCACTGCCAGCGGGGACCTCAGTGTGGAGATCGAACTCACAAACCATGAGATCAAAACCTGAGCTGAAATCAAGAGTTGGACGCTTAACCAACTGAGTCACCCAGGCGCCCCATACGTTTCATATTTTTTAAGGTATTTTATTACCTCCTCCATTTTCCCCTTCTTTTTATTTTCCTACATTAAAAGACTTTTAAGAAACCCTTAGTTATTGGGGCACCTGGGTGGCTCAGTCAGTTAAGCATCAGACTCTTGGTTTCGACTCAGATCACGATCTCACAGTTCATGAGTTAGAGTCCCACATCCAACTCTGTGCTGACAGTGCAGAGCCTGCTTGGGACTCTCTCTCTCCCTCTTTCTCTGCCCCTCCCTTGCTCTCTCTCTCTTTCTCTCTCTCTCTCTCAAAATGAATAAATAAACTTAAATTAAAAAAAAGAAAACATTAAAGAAAAAAGAACCCTTGATTATTTAAATGATTTCTCAGCATTAAGATGTAATTCTTCATACTATTAGATCTTCATTTTGGCCAAACCTGTTGTCTTTCAGGGGTTTTCTTAGCCATCTGCTGAGTTAACTTTGGTTAGATCACTAAACCCAGGGATCAGATGTACTAATTCTTACATCCATCTATAGAGAACCATGCTCAGGAATAGACAAGATAGATAGAAAATACTAGAGGGGTGCCTGGGTAGCTCAGTCAGTTAAGTGTCCAACTTCAGCTCAGGCCATGAGCTCACAGTTCGTGGGTTCGAGCCCCATGTTGGGCTCAGAGCCTGGAAAACTGCTTCAGATTCTGTGTCTTCCTCTCTCTCTGCCCTTCCCCTGCTCACACTTTGTTTCTCTCTCTCTCTCTCTCTCTCTCTCTTTCAAAAATAAATAAACATTAAAAAATTAAAAAAATACTAGAGGGAGGTAAAGGGAACACAGATGAGGAAATGGGATGGTATATATAGTTCTAAATTACAACAATGGAATTTTATGAAAGACTTACTGCATTAAAAGCAACTTTTTCCCCCATATTATTTTTCTCCCATCTAGAATATTCTATTAGCTTACCTCCTGGTTTCACACCTTCACAAAATAAAACAAAACTTTATTTTAGAAATTCCCTATTAGAAAAAAATCTGCGTCACAGTTTTTCAAGGTATGGTCCATGAACTCTTTGATTAAGGATCATTTACCAAAAAAGTGGATTCCTAGTCTCCTCCTCAAACTAATTAGTCAGAACCTGTGTACCTTTCTAACAAGCCTTGTTGGTAATTCTTAAACCATCAGCTATTAGTGTATACAGTAGAGTCTAAAATACCCACTTTACCCCAAGAGGTTCTATAAAATGTGGCCTAATTTCTCATTAGTTTTCTTAGTCTCAGGATTAGCCAGGTTCTTTTGATTTGAGAACCTGAGACTCCTTCCAAGCTTGGTTTATAAAATGGACATATCAAGGATTGAGGTAACCCTAGGGACAAACCACTCTCTGACTCTTATAAAAGAACTCCATGATTTCTCTTCTTGGAGTTTGTATCCCCTCAAAATTTTAATTTTCCATGGCCTTGATTCTATCTTACAGTTTTCCTTTCTATATCTTCTCTTCCAGCTTTATCTTCCACTGAAACTTTGTGTTCCAAAGCTCAAATAACTATAGAAGGCATATATATGATTGGCCTCATTCATCTTTTGGTCCAAGCCAATGTGTAGGTTTCTGACAAACCTGTGGAGTAGCTCAACTCTAATTCAATGAGAGGTATTTGGAGACAAGGTGCCATGGTAATGATTGTGGCTACCTAAGAGAAAGCCCTGAGTGATGGTTGGGTACATGGGCGGTGACCAAGAAGAGGTTGTATATTGTCAAGCACTGCACCCTCTCTTCCCTACCTTAAGTACACATAGTGTCTTTCCTAAAGAGCACACTAGACTTACCCACCTCTCTGCCTTTGTGTGTATATTCCCTTCTATCTAAAATGACCTACTTTTCCAGTCTACATCTACTGAAGTCTTAGTATTCCTTCAAGGTCCTTTCTCAATTTAATTTCATGGAGGTTGCCTGAACTCTCTAGAGAGAATTAAACTCTTCATGATCTATTTTCTCTATACCCCTTTAAAATGCCTTTTTCACCTTTAAAGTAAAGTCTGTGTATGTTGCCTATAATTAAGCTCATTGGATAACTGTGAGCCCCTGGAGATCAGGAACCTTTATCATTGATGATTCCTCTGAAGAGCTTAAGCACAGTGCTTGTAAGCATTAAGCAACAAAACAGTGAATTGAAGTTTATTAATGATGTGACTAATCCAAACTTATAAAGTTCAAATCATTTTGGGCGTTGGTTACAATTTATGGTGGTATTATATTCACTTCCATAGTTTCAGTTACATAATGTTAAGATAGTTTATTAATTTATGTGAAAAGAAAGAGTAACAAAAACAATGCCTGTGATATGTGTTCTTTCAAAAAACATGGAAATTCAAAGGGATATTATGTGTCTTATAGTTTATCTGATAAATAAATTAACTTCGTAAACATCCAGCTTTATTACTTAGCTGCTCTGGGTGTTATTTCCCCCCTTTATAAAATAAAGGAGCTTGTCTGGATAGTCTGGATGTTCTCTAAAATACCTCTCGGTTCTGACATCCTGTAATATTAGGGGCTTTGTGTATCATTACCAATATAACTCCCATTCCCTGTCATTCTTCTCCCTTTATTTCCCCACCCGTTAAAATATTTTTTGCACTGTTTCTTATTCCTCATCTCTAAAGATATAACCTCCAAATTTGGAGAGACCTCCAAATTCATTATCTGTGCAGTGGTCAGACTCTACTTGATCTCCACCATCCTTGGGTTTACAATGGGACTTTTATACCGACCCTATTATCTTCCATTTCAAGCTACATTGGAAGAAATGCTCCACACCTCAAATCTTTTTTAGTGTAATTTCCTTCAATCTAACTTAATTAAGATGTTTTGAAGATTTTGTGTAAGTAGAGAGTCTAACTGTCATGACAAAATGCACAGGGACTTCCAGGAAGTTGGCTAGAGCACACACACTGGGGATTCTCTCCCCTCACGCCTCTCCTCAGGGAGCCCCAGCTGGTGAGTCAGGGCTGTGCTGGCAGAACCCTTGAAAGAGCCTGGAAAATAAAATTCCTGAGAAGGGCAGATTCTTCTTCTCAGTGGAAAATGCCAGGTTGTGAAAACAGAGGCCGAATGACTGAACTTACAGCAGTGATTATCTCAGAATGCTAATTAACGATTTTCTTCAAGTTTTCAGAGATTTAAAGGCCTCCTACTTTGCTCTAACTGTATCCATTTTTGCATAAGCATGTTTGGATTTTCTGTTTGGATTCCAGAGAATGATTGAACGTTTGTTTTCCCTTTCCTTCCTAGGATTTTTGCACTCATTCCCCACTTTCTCTCAGAGTCTATGATGGGAATTTCTTTTGTGGACCTGGTTTTGTTTTGTTTTTGTTGTTGTTGTTTATCCTTCTTTCAATTTAAATGACCGTGAGTGAATGTCTCCATTTTTAGATCCAAGCACTAACATAATTTTTAATATATTGACAGTCAGGATCTCAAGCTCTTTGACATCAGATGGATTTGGTCCATTTGGTTTCTCCCTCATGGTGATATATAAATGATGAGGTGGGAAGGGTGTCTACCCCAGGTGCAGGCAGTGAGAGAGTACATTGTGGGTAGAATTTGTAAACCACAATAAAACTGACTATAATTCAGTTTGATTTTTATTATCACCATGTGCAGGCACCTCTAAGAAATGCCGGTAATAAAATATTCCTCTTTGAAAAAATTTTTTGGTCCAAGTTCTAAATCAATTGTTCTCAAAGTATACTTTGACCTAAGACCACTGGAAATACAAGAGATTCTTTCCAGGAGCTTGTGAAGTCAAAACTATCTTTATAATAACACTAAAATAACATTTGCCTTTTTCTCTACAATTCTCTTGATTGTACAGTGAAGTTTCCAGAAGCAGCATGTGATTGTACAATACGCCGGATGATGAAACAAATAGGAGTGTTTCACAGCAGTGAAAATGCAAAGCCAATGTACCTCTGTACTAATTTTAATGTGGTTTTTAATTCAAACTATGCTGTTAACATGTAATATTTTTATTGTTATTTTAAAATGAGTTATAGGGGCGCCTGGGTGGCGCAGTCGGTTAAGCGTCCGACTTCAGCCAGGTCACGATCTCACGGTCCGTGAGTTCGAGCCCCGCGTCAGGCTCTGGGCTGATGGCTCAGAGCCTGGAGCCTGTTTCCGATTCTGTGTCTCCCTCTCTCTCTGTCTCTCTCTGTCCCAAAAATAAATAAAAACATTGAAAAAAATTACAAAAAAATGAGTTATAAATATATACTTAACAGATTTTCATTCTAATGTCTAATATGGTAAATATCACTAGGTGTCTACAAAAGTAAAAGATGTTTCGTATCTTAAATTATTTAAGAGATCCTGAGATCAAAAAGTTTGAAAATCACTGTTCGAAACAAATGTTGTGGTTAATTTTCTTTTTGATAGCTGCAGAGTGTTCCTCTGAAAAGATGAAACATATGTTATACATTACACATTTAATTATTATACATTAAATATATAATATAAATATACATTGAACAAGTAACCAATTGATTGACATAATTTCTAATCTTTACTATTATTAACATATCCACAATTAATATACTTATGTACAATTACTTTCACGCTTACCTATAAGATGTCTATATCATATGTTATCTGGGGAGGCCATCTTTGAGACTAAAAAGGTAGGGATATCTGTAATTATGCTGGGACAAAACAAGTGTAAACCAGGACTATATTCCAGTCAAACTAAGATGCATCATATCTCCACTTATATAGCACCTACTATGTGTTAAGCATCTGGCATATATTACTATATTTAATAATCATGGCAACCCAATGAAGAACTTGCTGTTATTATCCCCATCAGACAAATTAGAAAAGTCTGACAAAAGGAATATCAAATATTTTCCCCAATGCCATACACTTAGTAAATGAAAAACCAGGATTCAAACCCAAACAGTCTGACTGCAGCCTCTATGCTGTTAGTCTCCACATTATGTTGTCTCTCTTTGAGACATGTAGGAAATCACTAAAGCATACATTCCTAGAATTATAATTGTGAGCAAAGGAGATGTGAAGTTTTATGTTGATAGATATTTCCAAATATCCTCCCATAAAGTTGAATCAATAACCTCTAACTAGGGATGCATAAGATTACCTATTTCCACAAATTCTCACCAATGTTGTATATGATCAATCCTTATAAAAATAACTACCTGATAGGAGAAAAATTGTATTTCAGCGTGTTTGTTTTGCTCCTGATGATAGTTGAACATACTTTCATGTGTTTAAGAATGATATGTTGTGATGGTTAATTTTGTGTGTCAACTTGACTGAGCTAAGCAACACCCAAGCTGTTGGTAAAACATTACAGGGTGTGCCCTTGAGGGCGCCCTTGGAAGTGATTAGCAATAGCATCAATAGACTGAGTAAAGATCTCCCTCACCAATGCTGGCAGGTATCATCCAATCCACTGACAGCCTGAAGGGGACAAAAAGGAGGAAGAAGAGTGAATTTTCTCTCTACCTGAACTGAGACATCCATCATCTGCCCTCAGACATTAACGCTCCTGGTTTCCAAACTCAAACCAGGACTTAACACTACTGACGCACTGTTTCTCTGGCCTTCAAACTCAGACTGAATGATAGCACTAGATTTCCTGATTATCTTGCTTGAAGATGGCAAATCTGAGATTTTTTGTCCTCCAAAACCATGTAAGCCAATTCTTGTAATAAGTCTCCTCTTCCCTACAGCTGTCTATCATCTAGCTATCTATCTACCTATCTATCTACCCAATTGGGTCTATTTCTCTGGAGAATGTTGACTGCTACATATGTACTCACGTTTCTGTTTATAATTGTTGCATTTTTTCAGTTATATTCTTCATCTTTGGCTTATCGATTTGTGGGAGACTGTATTAAGGAAATCAGACCAATTATCTGTCATATATATTTCAAATACCTTCCCTCTTCTTTTCACTATGTTTATATTACTTTGCCATGTCGATTCTTTTTTTTTTTTTTTTTAATTTTTTTTTTTTCTTCAACGTTTTTATTTTATTTTTGGGACAGAGAGAGACAGAGCATGAACGGGGGTGGGGCAGAGAGAGAGGGAGACACAGAATGGGAAGCAGGCTCCAGGCTCCGAGCCATCAGCCCAGAGCCTGACGCGGGGCTCGAACTCCCGGACCGCGAGATCGTGACCTGGCTGAAGTCGGACGCTTAACCGACTGCGCCACCCAGGCGCCCCTGCCATGTCGATTCTTAAAAGTGCATTTGTATAATTAAATTGAATAATCTTTCCTTTCATGGATTTTGAATTGCCTTTTATATTCAAATGGACAGCCTCATGTCATGTATGGGTGTGCATTTATGCCTCTCTGTGTGTGTGTACAACTTTCAGAATTCTTCTTGGTTCTTTTAGTGCTTAATTTTCACATTTCAATCTGTGAATCACCTGTCACTTATTTCAGTGTAGAAAGTGAGGTAGGTAGTTGCCTTGAATTTTATTTTCTAATATGCATTTTAGATTATTATACTGTCATAATATATATTATATATATGATGATGTCAGTCACCTCTCATTTCTCTACTTTTTAAAAAATATCCTGGATTTTTTCATGTCTAGTTTTCTATATGAATATTATAAATAGCTAATCTAAATATAAAGTGAAAATTCCACCCATGTTGTTAATTAATTTCTCCCTAATTCTAATTTATATAGATTTAAATTTTATAATAGTTCACTTGAAAATTCTTTATTATTTCAAGGAATTCAAAAGAATTCAGGAATTCTTTATTATTTCAAGTCTTATTTGAGTTGGTCAATAGTTTTAAACTCATATTCACATAGATCTTATTTGAAAATAGAAGGAATAGCTATTTTTATATAATAATTTTATACACAGGACGTTACTGAATTCTAATGTTGCATTCTTAAATATGAATATACAAACAATGATCAAACATAAAATAAATCTTTCAAAATGAAAAAGCTGAATACAATAAATAAGCATAAAAGAGAAAAGCTACCCCTGGAGCTAACACAGATAATTCAAAGAAAACTGAGGAAGACTTCAAATAAAAACAACACTAATCAGAGGTCTTGGAGAGATTAGAAAAAATATTTCATAAATAAAACAAAAACAGAATGCCATGGGAAGGGAACAAATGAGTACAAGGAAGAGGTCTTAGAATTTAAAAAAACTGCTCAGTTAAACAATTCAAGAGCAGTGTTCAAATATGAATTCAAGGAAATGTCCCACTTTGGTGCAAATCTAATACAATTCTCTATTTTGGAAGGAAGGGCTTGTGTTGGTGTTAGAGCTCTATATCTTGAGATTTGTTTCCTAATCCTAATTTACCTAACCTAAATAGTCAAAATGACTTTTCAGTATTGTAGATCAAGTAGGTTCTGGTTTGTTTTGATTTATGACATGAAATGTCCCTAGTTCTTCTTTTGGCTTCACACTACCTACTTTCCCTCTTGTTTTTTTTTTTTTTGTTTGTTTGTTTAAGTGCATAGTGTGTTGTTTTATAAATTATCTATTTATACCTCACTTTCACTATTAAACTAGGAATTCCTAGAGGATAAAGACTATCCGTTTAGACTTTTATACACATTCTGAAAAGAACACCCATACCCTAATGGACACTACGGATTGGCATTGAATGAAAATGAAGTTTAACAAATGTCGACTTTCCATGTAGCAGACAGAACACTACACGGTATTTGGAATCCAAGGGAACACCTAGTGCACGATGATTTCAATGTTACTGAAAGTAGAGATGGTGAAAAAGAAAATTACCAAGGTACAAACTAAAAATGGGTTTCTCCTTCTCAACCTCAGCACTGTTGGTATTTTGGGCCAAATAATTCCCTATTGTAGGGAACTGTCCTGTGCATTCAGGAAGCTTAGAATTGTTTCTGGCCTGTATCCATAAGACTTCCCACAGTTGTGACAGGCACAAATGTTGCCAGTCATTGCCAAATGTCCCCTGGTGGGCAAAGTTGCCCCTGGTTGAGAACCACCAAGTTAACGTAAGGCACGTTCGGTAAAATAATATGAACAAAGTACGTTGGACATTCAAAATAAGAGAGAAACAACTGGTTAAAAAAGTGAGGAACGTTTTCATGAATAAGTTGTTTAAGATGAGACATTATTAGCACTATGTTGAAATTTGGGCTAAAATGTTCACCCCTTGAGCTCTGAACAAGTTTGATTTATTAATTTTGAGCATGAGTTTTAGTAAAGGGCATTTATAAAGCTAGAGGAAAATTATGCTATGAATATTTTCTCACGTATAAATATCAAGGACATAATACTATTCTTTAACTGATTCTTTGTATATTTTCCAAATAAATCTGTAGATTTGCAGGTTTTTTTTTTTTTTTCATCTTGATAATGCAGTTTAATAGTATTGTCTATTTTCTTGGTAAAGTGTTCCTGTTTCATTATACAATGACCCTCTTAATTCCTAACAGATTTTTTTGCCTTAATGTTTATTTTGTTATTAATATAAACTAAGCATTCCTTTGGCTAGACATTGTTTGATATTCCCCCCTCTTATAATTTCATTATCAATTATTTTATTGTTTATTATGTAAGTTTTTTCTTTTGTAAATAGCATATATTTTGATATTGTTCCTTTAATCCTTTCTGAGAATCTTTTAATAGGCAATATTATATTTAACTGTCAATTTTTAATCCTTTGCATTTACTATAATTGGTGACAACTTTAGATTTATTTTACGATCTTAATTTTTTATATAGAAAACTATAGGGGTAAGAGAATGGACTCCAGACCCAGACTCTGAGTCTACTAACCATGTGAGTTTGAGCAAACTATTTAAATCATTTGCCTGCCAATTTCATAATCTGTAAAACGACATGCTTGTGATGCTCTTTGCCTGACATCATTGTAAGAATTCAATGTGAAAACACATCTAATACACTTATAATGCTGCCTAATTTTACTATAGGCATTTAATGGTTTTATTTGTTTATGTCATTTTATACTTTCCATACTATGCGTTCTTTGCACTTTTTCTTTTTGGTCTTCTTCCATTGGATTAACTTCAGGGTCACATAACTTATTTCTTGTTCTTGTCCTTACTAATTTCAAAGTTTTACATTGCCATTTATATTCTTTTGTGATTACTTTTAACTTCTTAAAGTTTAAGTTAAAAGTTTAATCAGTAACTTTGCTTTCCACACAAACAATACAAAAATGGTAAGATTATTTATTCACATATTTCTCAATATTTTGCTCACCATTGCTTCTTGTAGCCCATTTCTTCCAGGCCTTAAAATCCTTCTTTCTGCAGGAGGAGCCTATCAGGGAAAATTCTCTCAGTTTTGGTTTATCTGAAATTTTCTTCAGATGACCCTCATTCTTGAGAGATTGGCTGGGCAGAGAATTATAGGTTGACAGTTATGTCTTTCCACACTGTGAAGCTATTCTTCCATAATCTTGATCCCTATTGGTTTTGTTGTGCTATCTATAGTCAGTCTAATTACAGTTCTTTTTATGTAATGTCTTTTCTATTTCAGTTGTATTTTACATATTCTCTTTGATTTAGTGTTCTGAAGTTTTAATAAAATATGTCTAAGTGTGGAATTATTCATTCTTTATAGAGCTTATGCTTCTTGATAAGGAAGAATTTTAATTCTGTAAATTCTCAACAATGTTGTTTTCAAACAATTATGTTGTTATTTTCCATATGGTTGTCTCTTGGAACTCCTATCAACTGTGTGTTGGGCATGCATAGTCTATTCTCCTTGTCTCTGAACTTGTCTTCATGTTCCTATCTCACTGTATCTGTACTGCATTCCAGATGATTTTATCCAATTTATCGTTCAATTCTCTAAATCATGCTTCAGTTCTTATTAGCCTCCCCAAAACTATTTAATGGTGATATTTTGATAGACCCCTTCTGTGAGACATTTTCTTTTCTTTTTTATATTATTTATTTTGAGAGAGAGAGAAAGAGAGGGTGTTAGTAGGGGAGGGAGAGAGAGAGAGAGAGAGAGGAGAGAGGGAATCCCAAGCAGACTCCACACTGTCAGCACAGAACCCAACGTGGGGCTCGATCTCATGTACCTTGAGATCATGACCTGATCCAAAATCAAGAGTTGGAGGCTTAATCGACTGAGCCACCCAGGCGCCCCTGTGAGAGATTTTTTATGATCTAATTGGTGGAACGCCTCTTCAGAATGTTTTTATATTTGCTTTGTTAGGCACTCACTGATCGAGAACCAATTTTTATCCTAATTATTGAGATGAGAGTTTCTCTATCTTGCAATTATTGGTAATTCAGACTCTAATATTCAAAGCCTTGGGTTCAGGTTTCCAAGTTCTATGTTTTCTTTTTTTCCATCCAGAATTGATGCAGGGAGGATCTTCACTGTTGTCTATCTTCTTCCTATGTCAGTGTATAGATTTTACTCTACTTTACCTTTTCACCGAGGTTTCTTAGGACCCCAGCTATATGCATCAATCTTTTATCCAACTTCTTACATGAAGGAACTCAAGTTTTGTCATTAAAATTCAAGTACTAGACATTTTGTCTGATACTCAATGCTTCTCTTTATTGTGCCCTATGGTTTCCAGAGATTTGGCCCATGAACTGACTACTTTTCATGTTTACCACCCAAGGATTTTTATTCCATCTTCTTAGTTCAGCCACACATTTCATATATATATATGTGTGTGTGTATATATATATATATATATATATATATATGGTTGTATTAAATCCAGCATCTCTAGTTATTCATAGTGGGAGGAATTTTATTCTCCTTCAGCCCACCATTTTACTAGAAGCATGTGGGATAGCACTGTCGATCAATTCCAATAATTTGTATATTGAAAGCTCGCCATGCATCAGACTTCACAGGAAAACATGGTACTATTTTCAAAAAGCTTTTAATTCAAATCTCTGTTAATGGTAATGGCAACAAATATCTCCTTTTTCGAGTGTTAGGAAACCAGAAGGTTATTTTAAATATTCAGCTAACCTTACAGCAAAACCCAGACACTTCGGCTTCACGGCGGGGACCTTCCATTTTCAAAGACCAAAAATGAATACAGTAAAACCTTGGTTTGCAAGCATAATTTGTTCTGGAAACATGCTTGTAATCCAAAGCACT
Source organism: Puma concolor (assembly GCF_028749965.1). Taxonomy (NCBI): domain Eukaryota; kingdom Metazoa; phylum Chordata; class Mammalia; order Carnivora; family Felidae; genus Puma; species Puma concolor. The sequence continues at coordinate 81,903,924 of NC_141675.1, read as the reverse complement.
TGTACATCAAAGCAATTTTCCCCATGAGAAATAATGGAAACTCGGGTGATTTGTTCCACAACCCAAAAATATTAGTATAAAAATGATTACAATACTGTAATATAATACAAAATAATAAAGAAAATGCAAAATATAAAGAAAAATAATAATGAACCTGCACTTACTTTTGTAAACCTTCGTGGCTGGTGTGAGGGCGACGAGAGGAGGGTTATTGTGCAGGACGACTTTCACTATCACTAACGGAATCACTGGTATCTGTTGGCTCAGTGGAATCTTTTTCTTTTCACCAACTTTAACAGGGAACCTATCCGAGGACTCTTGCTTTTGCCTCCTTTCGAGGATTTCATGGAAATGTGACATAGCATTGTCATTCAACAGATTCATTGCTCACACTGTTACAGCCTTACTTGGGTGATGCTTTTCTATAAAATTTTGCACTGTTTCCCACATTGTACACATCTCCCTAATCTCATTTGAAGTGAGGGATTCCTCCGCCTTTTTCTCCTCCTCCTCTGCAGATGAGATCTCCTCCATAGCCTCTTGCTGTCGCTTGCGGTGCAGATCAATGAGTTCCTGGTGGTCAGCTCTAGATGTTCCACATCATGTACTACTCATATTGCAAGACATCACTCGTTTATCAAGTGAAAGTTTATGAGAAATGTTTGCTTGTCTTAAGGAATGCTCGCAGAACAAGTTACTCACAATCTAAGGTTTCATTGTATATAGATCATAATAATATAACAAATTATGCATTCTGGTTATAGAAGCGTTACTAAGAAAAGAATTAGGAGCAGAACATAAAGATGGTGAAATTATATTAAAGTGAGAGATATTGACAAGTTCTTTGAAAAATTGAAATCAAAAGGAAAATAAATTATTCACAGCCATTGAAATTCGGAGGTTCTCAATAGTAATTTGGGGTATTTATCACATGCTGTATTCATATGTACCCCCCAAATGTGAAATTTCAAATACAGTATGCATGAATTAGTTGATAAAATACCTTAAAACATAAAGCATACCTTAAAATATAAAGAATATATTTTAGTGTTCATTGCTCAACTGTTTTGTCTAATAAGTTGATCAGATATAGCTTCATGAAAGGTGCCAGGTATCACTATGTAATTTCAAATTCCAGTCTAAAACTGTATCAGTTTTGGGGCCCCTCGGTGGCTCAATTGGTTCAGCATTTGACTTCAGCTCAGGTCATGATCTCACAGTTTGTGGGTTCGAGTCATATATCGAGTTCTCTGCTGACAGCTGAGAGCCTGGAGCCTGCTTCAGAGTCTATGTCTCCCTCTCTCTCTGCCCCTCCCCTGATCACACTCTGTCTGACTCTGCCTCAGAAATAAATAAACATTAAAAAACAAATAAACCGATATCAGCATTTCAAAAATGGAAAAAAAATATAACTCTTATATTTGTCTTATTTTTATTTTTTTAATTATTTATTTTCAGACAGAGAGAGAGAGAGAGAGAGAGCACAAGAAGGCGAGGGGCAGTGAGAGAGGGAGAGAGAGAGAGTCCCAAGCAGGATCCACACTGTCAACACAGAGTCCAACGTAGGACTTGATCTCACAAACCCATGAGATCATTACCTGAGCTGAAATCAAAAGTGGACACTCAACCAAGTGAGCCTCCCAGGCAGCCCCCAACTTTTATATTTTTAAAAGTCATTTTCTTCCTTTCTGTCTTTTTCTTCCTAAAATCAAGTGAAACTCATGGCTTGAAATCCCAAATAAATTACTTCTGTCATAGCTTTTTACCTGTATGCCAGTTATAAGTAGTATCTGAACACAAATTCTAATGAACAAATGGGTGTGTTGTGAGGAAGCAGAAATAAAAGTCACTGCGTGAAGGAGCAAATATAATTTAAAATTACTCCTTATTCATTTACTGAAGAGTAAAAAGCTTATTAAAATCAAAAATTATAGTCACCGTGGTTTAAGCTGTAAATCCATAAATTTCAGATGTATTTTATTGCATAGCTATTCTTCTAAGTGATGAGAACCATAAAGAGCTTTCAGACAGCCTCTCTTACTGCAGGTTCATCATATTCTTAATTGCTTTCACTAAAAAATGAAACTGATCTATAAGTTAATAAGCAGATAGGATAATTTCTAATTTAGATCTTAATTCCAAGCCTGCCTGAAAACTAAGCAAAGAAAAATATGCTCAGAGGACGTGATGGATCAGCAAAGGCTGATTATTTCAGCCTCAACTAATGGGGTGGCAACATTGTAGACTAAGTCACAGATCAAAAGCCAGTCTCTGCATGCTTCCGGTGTTTCTCTTTGACTTTGGCCAAATGCTAAAATGTTTCTTAATAATGGAACATACTAAACAAAATTATCTATTAAGAAAGCTGTGTCAGGATTCTGAGTATAATAACCCCTTATTTTCTGTAGAAATATGGGATTTATAAAGGATTTCTGCATAGAGGTCTGATAATATATACCTAAGTAAGTTAATGCTCTGAGAAGCAAAATGACTTTCCCAAGCACAAACAACTAATTAATTTCCAATAGGAATAAAACTCATTCTTTCTTCTATACCACGAACTTCCTCATATACTGAAAGTGTAGGTTTAATAATTGAATACTTCTTCTTTTGTCACACCCTTTCTCCTTCCTTGTAATCAGAACAATCATTGCCTCTGGAATATGCGATCCCTGCCCCCCACCCCCCCCAAAATGAGCAGAACCCTTTACAAAGAAAGCAATCCATTTCTGGTATAGTTATAGGAGCTCCCAATAGCCCAACCCTACTGTTGATAAGAGCTATAAAGTCTACAAAAAAAAACAAAAAACAAAAAAAAACACAAAGAACAAATGAACAAAAAAACATCTATAGACTACGGATAGGAGTCATGGTATGGGGAAGCAACAATAGCAACAATATGGGGGTGAATTTTCAGGGATCCCTACCCCATTTAGAAGTATTTCAAGGTAAACTGCAACTTCAGATTGACACAGTGTGGAAGTTCCAAAACTTTTTTTTTTTTTCTGGCCACAGGAAACAAAGAAAGGAACATGGGTGGGCTGCAGATGTGGGTAGATGGTAGAGAACTAGGGAAAGAATCCTTCATTCTGGGAATAAACTCTCATAAATTTCAGCCCAACTGCAGGTAGAAGACTGACCCAAACAACAGAATAACATTTAAGAAACTGAAATGAAACTTGAACAACCATCCTCAGAAAATGAGACAGAATTTATAATCTAGATATAACTGGGTTGATTGTGGGGCGCCTGGGTGGCGCAGTCGGTTAAGCGTCCGACTTCATCCAGGTCACGATCTCTTAACCGACTTCAGCCAGGTCACGATCTTGCGGTCCGTGAGTTCGAGCCCCGCATCGGGCTCTGGGCTGATGGCTGAGAGCCTGGAGCCTGTTTCCGATTCTGTGTCTCCCTCTCTCTCTGCCCCTCCCCTGTTCATGCTCTGTCTCTCTCTGTCCCAAAAATAAATAAACATTGAAAAAAAAAATAACTGGGTTGATTGACTGCTAAGAGATAAATAAAAATTCTTTCCAAAGAACTATAAGCAAAATCTACAGTTTAAAAAAATAAAACACTCACCAATTTTCCTGACACAATCCCAAATCAACTGACATACCCAGAATTAGGAACTGCTAGCTGTTCTAAGAACAAGGCAACAACAGATGCCAACCTGAGATGACATAGATGTTGAAATGGTCAGATAGGACTTTAAAGCAACTATGATAACTGTGTTTCATGGGGTAAAGAAAATATATTAGAAAAGAGAGGAAATCACAGCAAAAAAATGGGGAACAACAAAGAAATTTTAGACCTAGCAGAATGGAGATGACAGAGAAAAATGTCAGTGAACTTGAACACATATCAATAGAAATTACCAATCTGAAGAAAAGAAAAAAATAAGATTGAAAAAAAATTAAGAAGGTCTCAGAGACCTTTAGGACAATCTAAAAAGGCTTAACATATGCATAATTGGTGCCCAGAAGGAAAAGAAGAGTAAGGACAGGAAGGAAAAAAAAAAGATTAAAAAAATTACGAACCCCATTAAAAATTTAGATAAAGGGTATATATTTACAGATTCAAGAAAGTCAATAACTCCCAAGCAAGACAAACCCACAGAAACCCATGTTTATACAAATTATAATCAAACTTCTAAGTAGCAAACATAGTGAGAGTATCTCAGAAATAGACAAAAATGACACATTACGTGCAAGATAACAATTTAAATGTCTGCATATTTCTTTGTGTCATATGGATAAATTAACTTAAGCTAAATCGCACCTAAGTGCAGGAGGTAAAACTATATAAAACTCTTAGAAAAAACTCTGTGTACATGTTGTACCCTTGGATTAGTCAATGTCTTTTTTAGGGATGACAACTAAAACACAAACAACCATAGAAAAAAGATAAATTGGGCTTTATCAAGATTACAAATGTGCGCTTTAAACAGCACTATCAAGAAAGTGAAAAGGCAACCAACACAATGGAAGAATATGGAGCAAATCATATATCTCATATGGGACTAGTACCCAGGATATATAAAGGATTCATATAGTAAAAAAGGCAAATAAATTTTTTATAGAGGCAAAGGATTTAAATAGATATTTCTCCCAAGAAGATATACAAATAACCAATAAGCACAAGAAAAATGCTAAAAGTCACAAGTCATTAGGAAAGTGCTAATCAAAACCACAAGGCAATACTAGTAGAATGGTCGGAATCAGAAAGTAAGATAATAACAAATGTTGGCAAGTATATGGAAAAGTCAGAACCCTAGTTCACTGCTGATTAGAATGTGAAACAGTACAGCTGCTTTAGAAAACAGTGTGACATTTTCTCAAAAAATTAAATATAGAGTTACCATTTGATCCAAGAATTCCAATCCTATGTATATACCCAACAGAAATTAAAACATATGTCCACACAAGAATTTGTACATGAAAGTTTATTGCAGCATTATTTACAGCCAAAAGGTTGAAACAATCCAAATGTCCATCAACTGATGAATGAATGAACACAATGAGGTGTATCTCTACAAAGGAGTATTATGTGGCCATAAAAAGGAGTGAAGTGATAATATTGTCTGGGTTATTCATAAACCCTGAAAACATTATGTAAAGTCAAAGAAGCCAATCGCAAGGACTACATATGCTGTGATTCCATATATATTATATGTTCCGAATAGAGAATTCTACGGGGATAGAGAGCAGATTGTGGTTTCCTAGAATAGAGGAGCTGGAGGGTTAGGAATGATAGCTAAATAGTACAGGGTGTCTTTTGGGGGTAACAAAAATATCCTAAAATTGATTGTGATGATAGTTGCACAGCTCCATTAACATATTAAAAACTATTGAATTTTACACCTTAAATGGCGACTATATGCTATATGTGAATTTTATCTCCATAAAGCTGTTAAAAAAAAAAAAAAAGGATAATATGTTAAGACCCAGTAGGGATTATTCCAGAAATATAAGGTTGGTATAATATTTGAAAATCAACAGAGTGACATCAGCAAAATGGCAGAATAGGAGGAGATTCTAGTACTCAAACTCTTACAGAAACATCAATTTTGAACAGCCACTCACAAATGAGAATACCTTTATAGGAGCATAGGAGTCTGGCTGATAGGTCCCAGCTCTCTTGTAACAAAAAACCTAAGAGTAGATGCATTGAAGAGAGTAAGAAGAACAGTTTTACTATGATGTCACCTCTTGTGTGTGGGTGGAAGGAAGGGAGAGAGATAAGCAGGGAATGAGAATTATGGTATGAGGACATCTGTGTTTCTGTGTCTCGTGATGGGGTGGATGGAGAAATAACAGAGAGAATACAGAATAAATAACAGCTTGATATAAGATGATGTATTGTGAATACATTATGTATGGATATGTCCTGCTGGAAGTATAGACAGAACTTCCAGGTAGAGATATCCATGGGACAGTTAAATAAAAAGGTCTGCAGTTCAGAGTTTTCAGCTAGAGCTGGAAATATTTAGCATGTGGATGACAGTTGAAACCAAAAGACATGATGCCATGGTCCCTTAAGTGAACAAGGCAAAGGGCTAAGGATGAGCTCCTGGGAACACTGACATGACATTGAAAGGGTGAGTATAAGAAAAAGAATCCAGAGGGGCGCCTGGGTGGTTCAGTAGGTTAAGCTTCCAACTTCAGCTCAGGTCATGATAATTGCAATTTGTGAGTTTGAGCCCCACATCGGGCTCTGTGCTGACAGCTCAGAGCCTGGAGCCTGCTTTGGATTCTGTGTCTCCCTCTTTCTCTGCTCCTCCCCTGCTCATCCTCTGTCTCTCTCTCAAAAATAAATAAACATTAAAAAATAAATTTAAAAAAAGAAAAAGAAAGAAAAAGAATCTAGAGGGGCGCCTGGTGGCTCAGTTGGTTAAGTGTTGGACTTCAGCTCAGGTCAAGATCTCGTCGTTTGTGGGTTCAAGCCCCGCATAGGGCTCACTGCTGTCCAAGCAAAATCCTCTGTTCCCCCTTCTCTCTCTGCCCCGTCCTTGCTCATGCTCTCTCTCTCTTTCTCTCTCTCTCAAAAAAAAAAAAAAAAAACTTAAAAAGAAAAAGAAATCCAGAAGAAAATTAAACTTAAATAAAGTTAAAATAATAAAATAAAACTTAAAAAGAAAAAGAAAAAGAATCCAGAGAAAATTAAGGAGATTCTGAGAGGTTAGAGGAAAGCCAAAAAGAGAGGGCTATTACAGAAGCTCAGAGAGGAAATACAACACAATGGGAAGATGCAGTGGCCATTTTCAAATGCCAATTTGGGATCACCACATTTCAAGGGAAGCAACTAAAGTGTTTAATCCAGAGAAGATAAAACCACAAGATAGAAGCAGAAACAAGTACAGAGTTGGTCTTCTGATATCTGCAGACTAATGATGCATAAAATGGAGTAGCTTTTTGTGTATATGAGGGCTCAAAATCCAGAACTAGAATCAATACATAGAAGGTTCAGAAAGAAAGATTTCAGCTCCATTTAAGGAAAGGGAAATTTAACAAAAAATTCTGCATTTGTGAGAATTATAAAAACATAAAATGGGCTGCCTTGGTGGAGGTTGTTAGTACTAGACTGATAGACCACATGTTAGAGGATCAGGGGTTCATGCAGAGAGACACCATATATGTATCACCATTATCCAGAAGTACTTAATAAACAGTGTGTTGAATAACATGTAATTGTTAATGGTTAGCCATTTTTAACCAACAAAAATGACAATTTTGTTAAGTTCAATCTAGTATTTACTAAATGGAAAAAATATTGAAAAATAAATAAATAATGAATGAATGAATGAATGAATGAATATTGGACTAAGAAGTCCTTTTGATTTTCAGTCAATAAAAATATATATGCTTTAAAAAAATCTGTTCTAGGGGTGGCTGGGTGGCTTAGTGGGTTAAGCTTCCTTCCAACTCTATTTTGGCTCAGGTCATGATCTCGAGGTTCGTGAGTTTGAGCCCCACATCAGGCTCTGCACTGTCACTGCAGAGCCTGCTTAGGATACTCTCTCTTTCCCTCTCTCTCTGCTCCTCCATATACTTGCTCTCTCTCTCTCTCTGTCTCAAAATAAATAAATTTAAAAAAAAAATTAAAAAACAAAAAGTCAGTTCTAAAAACACTGAGGGAAATAACACAAATTGACTATATGGTGTGCTAGAAGGAGATATGTTCCCTTCCATTCTCACACAGAAATTTTTAAAGGGGTCCAAAAGCAATATTTTAGTTAAGTATTATTATATACTTATTTACTTGAGTAAATTTAATGATAAATATTGTATTGAAAGTCAATTGTAAGTTCTGTAGACCGAACAGCAAAATTATTATTTTATTATTATTGTTATTGATAACACCAAAAAAGAAAAAAATGTTATCTAATAAACTTCTGAATCAAGAAATTCAATATTCAGAATTCAACTTTTTTTAATTTAAAAGAAAAATAACTTATTTACCAATTCAGCTTATATGATTCAATTTCCATTGGCTATTATCATCCATTTGTAAGGACTTTAAGGAACTTCAGAAGGAAAGAAATTGCTAGTTGTTGATTTTTTTTTAATGATTCCAAGTTACTATGAATATAACTTCCTCGTGTTGTTGCTTGGGAGTCATAAATGTCACCACAAGTGCAAGTTTTTGTTCTTATTTTGATTTCTATTGACTAAGCCTTTCCCTTTTCAGCCACTTAGTGTCACCCTATCACAGCCCAAATTATAGTCTAAATTATAAAGACAAAGTGCTCCTTTCCTCAGCCACATTGGAATGCAGACTCCATGGAGCATAAATTGTTCCCTAGGGCATGCAACAGTAAATCTTTCATTTTCTTTCACTTTCCTCATTCTAGAGAATTTCTGGCAAAATTACATGATACGAAAAAAATGAGTATTTTCTTCTTTGATATTTTGGTACATTTTGTAGGTTTGTATTCTACATTATTTTCATCTTGTTAGGAATCTGATTAATTATTAGCATGCCTAACTTTTGAATAAAAGCTGATTAAACACATAATTAATTATTAATAATATGCCAAAGAACATGCAGCCATTTTCTGGATCTAGATGTTAATAATTACAAACACTTCAGTTGACATTTTAGCCAGAGTGATCTCTAGATGAGATCCTGATCAGGGTGTTGTCTTGCTCAAAAATCTTCAAAGCAGTTTTATTTCCTGAAGGCAAAAACTTGTCCAATCTCTTTCTTCTAATATTTAAGGCCTCCATGATCTGGCCCCACATCCCTAGTTCTAGCCACACTGGAGTCTGGTTGCCAATGCCCAACTGCCAGTTACACAATCTTGACTTCATACTTTTGCTCACTCTGTTATTTCCACTTGACATGCCATTGCATTATTTATTTCTATGCATCCTTCCTGATCCATCTCCAATATTGTCTTCTCCATGAAAACTGCTATGAAATAGACATGATATTTCAAACACAAAACATCCAAAGTCAGAAAGGTTTTGCCATTCTCTGATTAATATTTTATAAGTGTGGAGAAGTGTTTTCCATAATCCATGCCCCCTACAGCATACTTCCTTTCATGTCTCATTGTCTATATAGGTGGGTCACGTACCATGCCTAAACTAATTATTAACAAGGTGAGTGAATGGATGTCACAAATGGGGATCCATGGGGATAGCTGAAGAATGAAAAGCTCAATAAGGGCAGTGTTATAAGAGGAGAGACATAGATTTTGGGTAGACTGTCATCGTTTTCAACTCTTTCCAATGTAAAGTTAATTGTCATGTCTAGAAATTCCAATAGCATTTTCTTTACATACAGTTATCAAACAGAGCCTATTTCAAGTAGCCTGCATTACAGATGAAGAATAGACCTGAAATTTTATCTGTTTATCTCAGTATCTGCCACACAGTGGGTACCAACAAAGTTCTTTGGAATTAAATCTTATTTAAGTGACCATCACTAATATTCTTCAATGGCAGAACAATGACTCTGAACCCCATGTGTAGAAGGCCATAACTGGAGGTTAGAGAAAGAACAACATTTGTGTATACACACTGCAGGTGGTTATGGCTCTGTTCCTAATTCTATCTCTGCTACTTCCTAGCTGTGTGGACTTTGGCAAGTTGCATGAGTCCCATAGCTTCACTGTCACCATGTGTAAAATGGAATGATTCTGCATGAAAATAAAAAATCTTCATGTAAAGTTTGAAGTGAATCAATGTTTGCCAGTTGCTTAGTCCTTTGGCAGAGAGTTAGTGACTGGTAGCTACAGTTAGTAATCTCCTTGGATCACAAAGTTATGGCTGTTTTGGTCAATGCAGGGTATGGAAACAAAATAAGCTTCCTGGAGCATGTATCCTTTCTATAAACCAAAACAAGCCAATTTCCGTATAGATAAATGGGGCTGGCAAGACACATTTACCTTTTCTCTACTGTCATGGCAACAAAGTCAGCAAAACTGATTAATTCTGAATTTTCCCATTACCTTTTCTGGAATTAAAACAACACAACTGCTCAAAGACATTTTTTATTATTCTTTTAAAAGAAGTTGACTCTAATCTTTATGTGAAAAGAGAGAAAACCAAGCACCCCAAAATGAAGGTAGGAAGGTAAGTAATATGAGATGCTGCCCCAAGACCTGACCTTCACTGTGAACCTCCTTATATTCACTAACCTTTGTCTTAAATTTTTCCCTAAGCTCTTCTTTCTGGCTTACCTCTTAACTCAGGCAAATGAAACCCAAAACTATCCCTCAGTTTGATGATCACTGTCCTGACAAGACCTCTCACCAGCCCAGACCACCCAGACCATTTGAGCTAAACCTCTAACTCCCATCTGCACAGATAGACCTTGGAGTGGCCCCCAGGGTCTAGAGCAATTGCTCTTACATCATTATAATACTAAAATCTCTGTCCTCAGCTTCGTTTACATAACATACAATGTATGTATAGGCATGTTTTCCTAAGGCACATATGTGACCTTATGCCCACCTCTACATATGATGACAAGGTTTCCCTATCTAAATATCCAACCTAAACCTAAATAAAAGGTATCCATTCACCCTGTCTCACAGAGTCACAGCTCTAGAAGCTATTCTCCATGACCTCCTTATTTGCCTCGAATAAAGTTGATTTTGTGCCACAACTCTACCTGATATATCTGTGACTCACCAGGAGTGAGCTCATGTTGGTTGGATTACAATATGACAGGAAAATGAAGACTATTTACCCCTCATGCACTCACAGAGTTTTGAGTAATGTTTCGTAAAAATCTAATTTGGAAGTTAGAATCCTGAAGTTTTAGTATCTGACAAGAAAAAAAAAAATTCCACTGAAGTTTGGGAAAGAGACTAAGAAGTAGAGCTTAATATCTGTCACATTACATTTACAAAGCAATAAACTCAGCTCTTTAGCAACTGCAATGTTTATCCAATTGTTTTTAAAACACGACCAGAATTTGCAATTTTCAAGAATTCAATAATGTTACTGGTTAATAAAACAACTCTTACTCACATCTAATCTAAGCATGGTTTGTCAATTATTACCATAAACAGTGGCACTTACAGCAAATGTTTAACTCCAAGTTATGTCAAAGCACTTTTCAGAGTGATATAATTTGTGTTAAATCTGCAAAGGACTATATTTAATGGTCCATTTCAGACGTGGCCTCTTAGTTGCTGGTACAATCTAGTAATGAATGTAGAACAAACCAATGTCAAGTTTTTTCCATTCAAAAAGCTGGAGAGACACTATCTCCCCAAGCTGAACTTAAATTCATCCAACTACTATGCTTTTGTAGAAGTTCTGGTTCTCTTTTTCCACCCTCCACATTTGTTTTTCCTGGTTAATACCTTTTTATATTCATGTGACACTAGTTTGGCCAGCAAAGTCCCAGCAAAAGTGACCTTCAATGTGTGCTTATTTTTCCCCCTCTCATATAATCTGGAAGGCACCTTCACTGTCAAAGAATGTCTGCTCCTTTGCTCCCACAAGCAGCTTGCTCTCTGGTCAGCCAGCTGTATGTGATGTTCTAAACCCACTCATCCATCAACTAGCTCATTTATTCAACAAATATTTATTGAGAGCTTACTATGTGAAAGACACCATCATAGGTACTAGAGATACACAGTGAACAAAACAGCAATAGGCAAATTTCCTTCCCAGAAGCAGAAAGTGTTATGGGTCCCCAGAAAAAAGAAAGTTGCAATAGAGCTTTCTTGATGCAAGAAATGATACTTTTGCCCCCCACCCCAGCTATTTTCAGTGACCCATGCCTTACCAGCTTTCCTTGCCCAAGCATACTTCCTGCAGAACTTCCTAGGAGGTGTCAGAATTACAAAGAAATGCAAAAACCTCCCTAGTTAAGGATTTTAAAAGAACAAAGGAAATGTACAAACTAACAGGTTAGGCAGAGACAATAAATCAGTGGTAAAAAGTTCCAGTGCTGTTTGAAAAGTAAGCAAGGCCCTGCATTCTTTACCTGAAATAAGGTGCCCAGGACTCCATCCAGTTTAAACTGTCTGTCAGAACACAGCCACACGGGGGCGCCTGGGTGGCGCAGTCGGTTAAGCGTCCGACTTCAGCCAGGTCACGATCTCGCGGTCCGTGAGTTCCAGCCCCGCGTCAGGCTCTGGGCTGATGGCTCAGAGTCTGGAGCCTGTTTCCGATTCTGTGTCTCCCTCTCTCTCTGCCCCTCCCCCGTTCATGCTCTGTCTCTCTCTGTCCCCAAAATAAATAAACGTTGAAAAAAAAAATAAAAAATAAAAAAGAACACAGCCACAGTGCCTTCCCCCGGTGGAAGTTACCTCTGCTTCATTTTAATGTGAAAGTCTCTGCCCTAGTTGGATCACAAGCTTCATTAACATAACATAGGATGCACATATAGGCATGTTTTCCACGTAAGCCCGCACAAACTTATGCCTGCCTTTACAAGTGATGACAGAGCTCCTCTGTCTGAATATTTATCCTAGCCTTAAATAAATGGAACCCATTCACCTCTGCTCAGAAAGTCATGGCTCTGGAAGTATTCCTTGTGATCTCCTTTTTTGCTGCAAATAAAGTTTCCTTTGTGTGACAACTTCACCTGGTGTAGTCTCTACCTGTAACTCATCAAGAAGCCACCTCATGTTAGTTGGGTTACATTTGCTTATGACTTTTTCACTCCAGAGGGAGAGAAACAATAGCATGACAAGTAGGCATTTCCAAAAATTCTTTGGAAAACATAAATTACAGAAAGAGTAGACAGGGAGAGTTGCCTAGGGAGGAGTTTATTGTAATAGCAAATAGAGTGGTCGGGGAAGGCCTTAGTGAAAATGTGGCATTTTAGCCAAGAGATTAAAGAGGTGAAGAAGTAAACCAAATGGGGAAATGAGGGCGCTGCCTTGAAGACTAAGCGAAGAACAAATGCAAAGGCCCTGAGGCAGAGGAATACCTGGAAAGTTCAAGGAAAGGCAAGAAGTTCAATGTGCTGGGAACAGAGTGAGTCAAGAGAAGATCAGTAGAATATAAGTTCAAAAAGAGCAGATCTTATAAGGTTTTGTAAACTACTGCAAGTATTTCTGTTTCACTTTGAAGGAAATAAGCCACTCAAGAGTTTTGTGCAGAGCAGTGACAGGATCTAACTTATAGTTAAGAGCATGACTATGGTTGTTGTATCCAGGTAGACAGTATGCAGGCAAGTGTAAAAACAGAAGGACCTGATAGGAAGCCATTGAGATCATTTAGGTGCCAAGTGATAGTGATTGGGGTGAAAAATTGCTAATGAAAAGTGATACAGGGGCTCCTGGGTAGCTCAGTCAGTTAGGCATTCGACTTCGGCTTGGGTCATGATCTCGTGGTCCGGGAGTTCAAGTCCTGCGTCAGGCTCTTTGCAGAGCCTGGAGCCTGCTTCTGATTTTGTGTCTCCCTCTCTTTCTGCCCCCCTCCCACACTCTGTCTCTCTCTCTCTTCCTCAAAAATAAATAAACATTAAAAAAAAAAGAGCAGTGGTAGAGTTCTGTACATACATAAAACCTTGGTTTGCCAGCATAATTCACTCTGGAAGCATGTTTGTAATCCAAAGCACATGTATATCAAAGCAAATTTCAAGAAGCATTGGCTCAGTTGTGATAATGTGACATTCAGCATCATGTACTACTCATGTTGCAAGACATTGCTCGTTTATCAAGTTAAAATTTATTAGAAATGTTTGCTCATCTTGCAGAACACTCACAGAACAAGTTACTCATCATCCAAGGTTTTACTGTATCTTGAAATCAGAGACCACAGGATTTGCTGATTGATTGGAGATGAAATATGAAAGAGAGACCTAAAAAATGTTTTCAAGTCTTTTTTGCCTGAACAACCAAAAAGAAACAGTTGTAATGTACTGAGATAGGAAAAATCAGTGGGAATAAGAGGAGAGGAGAGGTGGGGGAAATCAGAAGCTAGATTTGGGGCAAGTTTACTTGCAGAAGGTCTGGTGGACATCTAAATGGTAACATGGAGTTGGCAGGTGGTTATGCAAGTTCAGGGAACAGATTTGGATCAGAGAGATGAATCTTGGAGTCCTTAGTTTGTGGAGGAAAATCTATGAAGCTGAATGAGATTCCTGAAAGTGTGCTTGTATACAGAGAAGAAAGCTCTCCTCATGGCATCTCAAACATGTCAAGTCTGGGTACAAGAGGGAAAATCCACAAAGGAAATGGAGAGAAGCAGTCAGTAAAATGGAAGCAAATCAGGAAATGTATTGTTCTGGAAGTCAGGTGAAGAAAGTGTTTAAAGGAAGAAGTGATTGTCTATGTCAAATGCTGCCAATTAGGTCAAGTAAGATGAAGACTGAAAATTGACCATTGGTTTAGCAATGTGATCAATGTTTTCTCTCACTGGGATGGAGCAGCAAATGATGAAATCGAACAGCCAGACGTGCTGCCTCATTTGAAGTCCCCCTTACCTACCCCCTGGATCCCATAGTTTTCATGAACTGAACTGATTTTGGAATTTCTTTCTTTTATTATGCTCCAGAAATCACTGCCTTGTGTCTTTGCCTTGTCTGATTTCATGTTGGTATTTTAAGTAGATTTTTTAAAAAATCATGTGAAGGAGGTAAATTATTATTATCATTATTTTGTAAGAAATACAGTTTTGAGAGAAGATAAGTGTTTTATTGTTACACTTCTGGTTAGTGGCAAAGTGGTGACTTCAGCACAGGAGCACAGACTCCTAGAACTTTCTCCTGCTCCATTAGTTTCCATAAAGGGAATGGTTGATGCCTCTTTCCTTTTCCTTTGGACCTTCCTTTATGAATTGCCCACTTCTTTTCATAACTTCTGTTTATTCTTATTTAATCCCTTGAATTTGCATCCTTAGATTTTTTTTAACACCTGCATACCATGACCTTTAAGGAAAAATATCGATAGAACTTTAGAGATTCAGGGAATCTGGCCTTCTGCCAGGCTCCAAATCCAGATTATAGCTTCATATCCTCTCCTGTCCATCCTCTGCTGTAGGATTTACTCTCTTCTACTATCCAGCACAAGAGAAAGGCTAGGGTAAATGGCCAGCACTGTACCATTGAACATACAGCTGTCCATTCTCTTGTTACAAAAATACTGATATAGAGTTCAACCTCCAACTACTCAGTAAATATTGTGAGTATAATCTCATCTATCATCACAGTTACATGTCCTCTTTCTCCTTCTTCCTGATTCTTTCCAAGAGTTTTGTTGTCTTCCACCCTTATATTCAAACATAAGAAGTCCATAGAATCTTTTTTTTAAGTTTTTTTTAATGTTTATTTATTTATTTTGAGAGAGAGAGATAGAGAGAGAGAGGCAGGGGCAGAGAGAGAGAGAGAGAGAGAGAGAGAGAGAGAATCCCAAACAAGCTCCACACTCAGCATGGAGCCCAACATGGGGCTCAATCTCACAACCGTGAGATAATGACTTGAGTTGAAATCAAGAGTCAGATACCTAACCGACCAAGCTACCCAGGTGCCGTAGAAGTCCACAGAATCTTAATGACGTAAGAGATCATGTTGTTAAGAGTAGCAGTCATCCATCTTCAACTTGACTTCCTAGGGATGGTAACTCATGACCATTCATGCATGTGAGCATGTATTTGGGAAAAAATACTGGATTAATCACAACTTTTAGATGATAAAACATAAATTACAAAAAGCTTACAGACAGTGGACTATATCAGTGCCAATTTCCTGGTTATGATATTGTACAAGGCAAGATGTTACCATTGGAAAAAAGGATATATGAGACCTCTGTGTTTCTTCTTAAAACTGAATGTGAATCTACAATTATCTCAAAATAAAAAGCTTAAAATTTATAGAGGTAAAGGGACATTCATGAGCAGTCTTCTTTTTCCAAGACCTTCAAACTGTCATAACGCTGGGAAGGGAATATCCAAGGGAAACTTCTGTCTTATGCAGAATCTACCATGCTGGCCTTTGGAAGTGGTATAAAAAAGTCACAGAAGCCAACAGATAAATAGCAATCTGGAAATAGAGAGGTGGCGATGAATATGAATTTTTATTTTAGCACCAAATATAGTCGTCATGTTTGCAGTATTATTGTTAGTATAGATTCCACCTCCTATCAGCTGCCATACTCTCAGACAGCCACCTGCTGCAAAACTGTGTTTTTTTGTTTTTTGTTTTTTTCACAAGAATTATTTAATCTATGTATCTGGCTGGTCATAGTTCCAGTTTCCAAACTAAACCAAACGTGCTGCCTTTGTTTCCACTCCATCTCTTTTCTAGTCTTCTGGCTTCCCTTTCCTTTCCCAGGATTTAAGACCATTGACTCCGCTCACGGAAGTCAGGCTTCTGACCGCCTAATAAATAAGTTCACCAGTGAAGAGCCTATTTTTCCTTCTGTTTAATTACAGGCTTCAGAGACACTCAAAATGGAGGGTGTCCTAGGGACAAATAATACTGTAGGCTTGGTTTACTTATCTCCCGTTGGTACTGGCACCAAGCCCTTCCTCTGCTTTGAAATTCATGGTCGTGTCTGTGGCTGCATACTAAACAGACTGAGGCCACCACGCAGCCTGCTTAGCCTGTCCAGATGCAGCTCAACTAATGTATATACCTTAATGGCCCGTTCATAACAGCAGGTTAGATAACTAACACTGTTGGTTTGCTTCTTGTGCAATCCAGGTATGTGATCATAAATGAATTCATGTATTACCATTTGAATTGGATGTCGTGAACTATCCTGTTGAACTACAACATGCTTGTTCTGAATCCTATGATTGGCTTCAAAATTGATCCTTAGAAATGTATGTATGTATAAAATGATTAGGTGACAATTAAAAAATAAAATCAAAAGTACAAAAACTTTAAATGTGAAAATTAAATTTCCCTCCTACTCTTGTTTCCTCACTCTCATTTCCCTTATACAGAGAAACTCGCTGTTAAGTTTTAAGCAGAGATATTCATTCAATGCATATAGGAGTCTATGAGTGTACATTTTATATAGAGAGAAAACACTATAGCTATGTTTCCCTAATTGCATAAAAACTAGCAGGATGTACACGGTGTTTCACAATTTGTTCCTTTTACTTAATTATAACTCTTAGAGGCCTTTTCCATGTCAGCATCTGCAATCTGCCCTACCTTTCTATTATTTATTTATTTATTTATTTATTTATTTATTTATTTATTTAAAGTAAGCTCTACACTCAGCATGGGTTGTCAACTCACAACCCTGAGACCAAGAGTTGCATGCTCTCCTGATGCCCATATGATACCTTTAAAATTTTTTTAATGTTTTTATTTATTTTTGAGAGAGAGAGAGAAAGAGAGAGAGAGAGATGGAACATGATTGGGGGAGGGGTAGAGAGAGAGAGGCAGACACAGAATCCAGATCAGGCTCCAGGCTCTAAGCTGTCAGCAGAGAGCCCGACACAGGGCTCTAACTCATGGACCACAAGATCATGACCTGAGCCAAAGTCAGACGCCCAACCGACTGAGCCACCCGGGTGTCCCATCTATCATACCTTTTTAAATATCTGCTTAGTACTTTGTTGAGTGGATATAATCCTTTCGTATTTAAATAGCCACATTTTGATGGATATTTGCTATTTCTAATATTTTGTGATCAACAATGCTTTGGTGAACACTATTGCATGTAATTATTTATGCCACGTGTAGTAGTATCTCTAGGATTTATTCTTGGCAGAATTCTTGACAAACAGATGTATTCAGGTTTTAGGTAAATAGGTATTGCCTCTCCCAAAGAGGTTGTACAGTTTTCCCAACCATGTAAGAGAGGACTTGTCTCCCCACAGCTACCTCTCTTTATTCTAGTATCATTTTTTTCAACGTGCCATTCTGATTATAATTGTAAGCTATATTTATCTAATTATGAATGTGGTTAAGCATCTTAAAAATAATTGGCTATATTCTTTCCACTAACCACTCAGTTCTTTATCATTTCCTGAATAATGCCTATTCCTCACTGGTTTGAAATAGCAGCTGACATCGTTGTTTATTTTAATAGTTTCTGAAATATATTCTATTTTTTAATGTTTATTTATTTATTTATTTATTGAGAAAGAGAGAGAGAGAGAGCAGAGGAGGGGCAGAGAGGGAGAGAATCTTAAGCAGGTTCTATGCTGTCAGCACAGAGCCAGATGTGGGGCTCGATCTCACGAACCATGAGATCATGACTTTAGCCAAAATCAAGAGTCAGACATTTAATGGACTGAACCACCCATGTGCTCCTGTTAAATTTATCTTATTGTTTACAAACATCAGTACCAATTTTTGTAAATTTCTATATTTTTCTAATAAGTCTTAATATAAAGTAACTTTGTGCCTCTTTATTCTTTTTCAGTACTTCCTTAGATATTTTTGCAAAGTTTTATTTTATTTTTTTGTGATTGTGTCATTTCATTAAAATAAACTTTGAAATATACACTGTTTAAAAGTAGGGTGTGGTCATGATGAGAAAAGGAAGGCTTTATGCCCAAGATTGGGTTAGACCTGGGACTGGAAATGATATGTAGAAAAAGAGGAGCAAAAAGGATCAACAAAGGGAAGAAAACTAAATAAACATTCCAGGTACCAGATTCTGTATAAAACCCAGAAATGCCCTGGAATAAAACATGCTCTTGAATGACCTGAGTAATTTAAGCAGCCAGCTGGTTTTGCAGGTCAGCATGTATAACCCTGGCTTCTAAGGACTTGACAAACTACCAGGGTTCTGACCTTACATTGAAATTCCTTGAACTCTGTGTACCTGTGCGCACGCACCCAACATGCCTGCCCCAGCGTGCATGTTACCAGTCACAAGGAGCACCATTAATGAGTGCTTTGGTAGGAAGCATAACTTAGAGGCTAACAAGTTCTAGGAAAAGAGGGAGATCAACACAGACGGCCAGACACCAGTTTCGAGCAGCTTGTTCTTCAAGTATGGTGAGATCCAGACCTTTTCGTTTTACATCAGTCATCTCAAAAATGGGAACCTCGTGTTTGCCACTATTCCAGGTAACCATCTCTCTTTTCGGGAAAAGATTTTTGGAGGTACTCTAAGAATCTGATTGTGATAGTTTGTTCTTTGGGTACCTTAACTACTCTTACATTTAGAAGTTTCTGTTTAAGACAGTGTTACCAGCATCTTATGACTTATTATATTTACTGGTCAGAGATACAGAAAACAAAATGGTCCATGACAGTAGTTTTCTTTCTTCTGTATCTGTATCAGTTCTGTTGCTGTTGAAGTAATATGATGCAATTTAGTCTTTGCTTAACTTTACTAGGCTGTGAATTTTTTTAAATAAAAAATGTTATTGATATATCAAACTGCTGCGGCAGGATTCATTTTAAGACATGTTTACTGTTGCCTGCAAGTGTACTTAAGGCTTGACCATTTTTTCAGTGCTGAGTAATGTAGACAGAACCATCTTAGAGTTTATTTTGACTCCTCTGCTCTAGCATCTCATTCAGACTAATACCCGCATCTCTGTATCTGTGTTACTTGAACGCAATGTATCTGAAAGATTTAGGTCTGAAATACATTAAGACTTTGCTCACCATTTCACGATAAGCCTGAAGCCTGACAGCTAATGCATTGGCAGCGAGGTGGTAATAATATAAGACTGTGGACCCCTTGCTAGGTAGGGTGCAGCACCCAAGAAGTCTAGGAAGTGACTTGAAATTGAAATGCGGGCTTTATTTGTTTATCTGTTAAGCTGGATCCCAAATGATTTCATCTACTCATAAATAAACTTTCCTTATGAACAAAATTTGAATGTTCATTTTCCTCTCAGTTAGTATGCAAATCTATTTGCAGCATTTCTAGCAAAAGAGAGTGCAACTCATTTTCTGTGCTTATAAATTGTTCATTACCATGCTCTCTGATGGCCAATTCATGGCTCCATCTGCGACTCCACAAATCTCTTTGCCCAGATAAACGTGGTGGTGTAAATATAAGGTGCTGAAGAGGATGCATTCGGGATTAAAGGGAAAAAAGACGTGTCTCACAAAAATTCCCAAGCCTATCATTTTAAATTTTGAAACTTCGTATCTGTTCTGTTATTTGTGTGGTATAGTCCAGAAAAATAAATACTACACTGATCTCCTTAACCCAAGTTTTAGGACTACATATAAATGACTTGTAAAGATTTTCTTGAAAGAGTCTCAGTTCAAGGGAAAAACAAACCTACAAACAAAACCTCTAGGAAGGAGTACTTTCTTTCCTCTGTGATGTGTTATTGTAACCTGCAAGGCTCAACACAGAGAACTAAGATAATTATATTGAAATTCCTATGGTTTGGGTTGTTTAAAACAAAGCAATCAAGGTTATTACT
The DNA here is from genome assembly GCF_028749965.1 of Puma concolor. Lineage (NCBI taxonomy): Eukaryota > Metazoa > Chordata > Mammalia > Carnivora > Felidae > Puma > Puma concolor. Next base: position 81,883,654 of record NC_141675.1, on the reverse strand, counting down.
TTTTCTCTCTTCTTTGATAAAGAGAGAAAAGTAAATCTCAACTGGAATGTCATGTAATTTTAAATCGACCTTCCCCTTCGAGGTAGTTTAAGTCACTTCTTCATGCATATATTTAACACCCATTAATGCTAATGGAATGGACTTCTGTTTTCAGGTAGGGAACTTGATTTCTTTGTGTGAAAATACTACTCGCAAATAATGAACTTCCTTCCTCTGGCTAAAATGTGAAAACAAAGAAAAAATGCAAGGTGCAAAAAAGGTCTTTAGAGCAAGCCAAATCTGCCTGCAGAACGAACAAAAGGCATTTTCACATCCATCTGTAAGGGTGTGTAGGATAGGAATCTGGCTCACAATGTATATCCCCTGTCACTGCTGAGCTAGAGGATCTATCCAGAGATTTTTATTTTTCAATTAAAATTCTGTGCACCAATAATAGACTCTGCAACAGAGCTTTTAATTAAAAAAACAAACGAAATGATATAAACCCACATTGTCTCTAAGCGCCATTTGTATTAAAGGATTAGACTAATGAGAAGTTCGGGTTTCATTGTTCTAAACATGTGTTTCAGTTGGTGCTCTCGGACCCACCATGTGAAGAAAAGGAAATGTAAGTAAATAGCAAGAGGCTCCATGTTTTTATTTAGCATTTTCAAAATTCAAAGAATAAATAAGGCTCAAGTCATTTGAGAAGCCCCAAATGAGTTTCACATGATTATAATCATGCAAGCAAAGTAAGAGTAAATTGTTTTTAAATGCAAATGGCTCAATTTTTCTAAACGCAGAAAAAAGATGCACTTTCATTATGATTGGCTTTGTTAAATATATGGGGCCTCATTGATTTCTAGGTATTTTTGCTTACTCCATTCTCCACCACTGAGGTATTGAGGGTTCTTTAGGTTCATGAAAGAATCACAACGTCATCTATGGTTGCATCCACACTCCTAAGTCACAGTGATAGTGGGCTGCAGTTTTCTGCATATTCATTTTCAAATAGAAGCAAACTCACAAAAATTCTAACGTGTATTATATGTATATTTCAAAGTGCTTTTGATGTATACTACGTGAATAATTGCCTCAATTTTCTCACTCTTTGTGCTATAGACTTAATGGTTCCCAGAATTCTATTCGGGAAATGGGGAGAAGGTGCCATTAATAACACTGCTGCTGATTAATGACAACTGTAATGCACTGTGACTTTGTGCAAGTGTCAGAAAAGCATGTCTGCCAAGCACTGTCTTCTCCTGGGTGTAGCCCTCACTGCCAACTAACTGTTTTCAATTATCGTTGCCAGTTACCCTCAAGGCCACAGTCTCAAGGCCTGGGCATTGCCTCCAAATTAAGAGGCCATGTTATGTGAATGCCTTCCTCGGCCCTGGAACCATTCACTTGGTTTTGGTGGTTCATCTCATTATTGATAAGCTGCATGTTAAGTCTGTGCTGTTCTTCCAGCTTTTCCGTTGCTCTCCTTTGTTCTTTCTTTGCACTGATCTTAGACTTGTTTTTTTCTGTCTTCTGGTGTTTGTGGCATAATGGAGGTCTTGATGACTGATGTATTTACTTAACTCTGGACCTCCTGGCTGCCTCATCTTGCCCAATCTCTTCTGCCTTTGACCCAGAATAAGAGAAACAGAAATTCATAATTGGAAAGGCTCATAAATGTTGAACGTAATTCTCCAACATGATAGGAAACTATACTGTTGAGGAACTTGATAAGCTGCCTTTAGAGTCACTGAGGCCACTGGTCTCCCTTTCACATAAAGAAATGGAGACTCAAAGGGAGACAGCAGCGAGTTAACGCAGGGTTTCAATTAGTACTTAAGTACAATTTTTTGGCTACCTCACTTTGCATGTAAATGTCTGATGTATTTGTCACTATTTAATACCATTTCTTTTGAATGGAAATAAGAAACTACTTCAAATAAAATGCAAGTTAGCAGAAGATAAAAAGAGAAGGCAAGAAAGTACCTGGTATCGCAGGTGGGATTAAGTGACTGTATACATTGAAGATGCTTTCCCAAATCTTTTGTCACCACAGGAAGGTGTTTGAGAGATGATTAGTTCTATTTAAATCTGTTTTCAGGGGCGCCTGGGTGGCGCAGTCGGTTAAGCGTCCGACTTCAGCCAGGTCACGATCTCGCGGTCCGCGAGTTCGAGCCCTGCGTCGGGCTCTGGGCTGATGGCTCAGAGCCTGGAGCCTGTTTCCGATTCTGTGTCTCCCTCTCTCTCTCTGCCCCTCCCCCGTTCATGCTCTGTCTCTCTCTGTCCCAAAAATAAATAAATGTTGAAAAAAAAATTAAAAAAAAAATAAATCTGTTTTCAAACGTATTTTCTCTGATCTAAGCATTTCTTTAGTATGAACAACGCATTGCTAGGCTGTCTTTGTATAAAATTTAAATACTATGTATGATCATACATATATAGGATTCTGTAAATGAATTGCATTAACAGATTGCATTAATTGATTAATATGTCGCCATCTAACCTGGTTTGAGGAAGTGAAGTGTTTTTCTCAAGAGTAAGCAAGTAAAATGCAGAGCTTGGATTTGGACCCAGGACTGACTCCTGAGTCCAGAATTTTATATTACAACTATACACATGTATCATACACATACGTATACTGTATGTACTATTATACTACTGTATACGTGCTATAATTTTGCACTACAAAACTATATTGTATGTCTAATATTAAATGAAGTGATACACTGGCAGAAATACCTGAGGGATATATGATTCGCCTATTCTTCTAGATACTACACAACCTCCCCTCGATTAATTAAGTCAAGTCACCCGTCTCTGGGTGATATGATATGGCACCTATCTCTCTCCCAGACTATTGTAGCTAAATCTCACTTTTGCCTATGTTAAGGAATGGTTTAAAAAAGAAAGGACCCATGAAATTTGTTACTGCATTTACTCTAAGGGCATATGAAAAACACTGCTCCTATTGCCCACAGTACCCTCTTCATAAAGCCCCATAGTTTGAATTCTCCCCTGGTGTCTACTCCAGGAATAGTTGTGCATCTGGTGAGTAATGCTGCATGATTTTGTTAATTTTAGAGGATACCATATAGCCAGTTCTCCCTCTCATCCTCTTCACTGCTAGAAAGGTTAAGCCAGATCTCGAGTTGGGTTCTAATTTTACATACTACATTCAGTTTAAAAAATGATCTCACTCTTGGCTTAGTCTCTCTGTGTGAGACCCTCCACACTCTCATTTCTATTTTTTTCTTTTTTTGGGGGGGGGGGGATTTTTAATATTTTTGAAACATTTAGGAGCACAGGATACTGAATGCATTCAGGCAGGACTCCACATAGTAATGTGAGGCCAGAGCCGGCTTTTACTGTTCCCGGGGCGGTTGGGGGGGGTTGCTGCATGGTGGTAGGAGACACCGACTCCACTGCCAGACGGTCTGGATGTGAAGCCTGACTCTCCCACTTGTAGCTCTGTTATCTTGGGCAAGCTAGTTAATGTCTCCCCGACTGAATTTTCTGAATTGTAAAATGAGGATTATAATATTGTGACCTTACCTAATAACGTTGTAAATTGGAAAGCGAGTTAATTCCCCTGAAGTTATATAACTGGTTTAGAAGAATGCCTGGCACAGGAAGTTCTGGGCGATTCTAGCAAAGGAGCCAACAGAGTGACTCTGCAGTTTTCTTCCTGAATTTATCAAATTAATGAAATGGTAGTTAATCTTAGGTCCACAGAATCTCAGCACTGAGAAGAATAATAAAGATCAATAAGTCTAATCATCTCTGTAGAGGAAGAATCATCTCCACAACACCCAAGCAGAAAAGGACAATAGCCTTCCAGTAGGGTCAGAAATGATGTGCATCAACAACCACTTCCAGAGAACTCTGATTATTGGGAACATCTTTCTTAAGCATCAGAGTTGGTTCTCATTTCTCCTGATCGTTTTTTCATTTTTGGCATCTTCCCAATTTGACCAATCATATATAAATCTCCAAATAGTAACTTCATTTTTTTAAAATTGCAACTTTTCCTACACTGACTATCTTGCATCTAAAATTCGAGCAATTAGAACATTATTACAGTTTAGATACTGTTTTTTTTTTTTTTAAGAATTAAGAAAAATCTGTTTAAGGGGCACCTGGCTGGCTCAGTCAATAGAGTATAAGACCCTTGATCCCAGGGTCATGAGTTTAAGCCCCACGTTGGGCTTGGAACCTACTTAAAATGAAAAAAAAAAAAGAAAAAAAAAGAAAAATCTTTAAAAATTGACCTTGAGAAAAACATGGAAATAATGGGGGGGGGGGGGGAATAGGAGGGAAGCACACAGAGTCAGAAGACCTGTAATCTGGTTTGAATTCTTCAGCCTTGGGGCACCTGGGTGGCTCAGTTGGTTAAGGGTCTGACTTCCCTTCAGGTCATGATCTCACAGTTCATGGGTTTGAGCCCCATGTTAGGCTCTGTGCTGACAGCTCAGAGCCTGGAGCCTGCTTCAGATTCTGTGTCTCCCTCTCTCTTTGCTCTTACCGTGTTCGTGCTCTATGTCTCTCTGTCAAAAATAAATAAACATTTTTTTTTAAATTAAAAATAAATAAATAAATAAATAAATAAATAAATAAATCCATTCTTTGGCCAGCTAGTGACTTCCCCACTGACTTTCCTACTCTGGGTTTTCGTTGTAAAGTATGTAAAATTCTGAGAGTGAAAGAAATGATCCCAAAGGTGCCTGCAATTCTGAAATTATTTAATCACTTAGCATTTGTCCAGCTAATTGCTTCTTGGCCATTGTATTTAGGGCATATCAGAAACTGCACCTGTGGGTGCACAGGATCAGAAAGAGAAAGTGAAATAAGTCAATTTGGATAATTGCTATCACTGGAAACAAATATTGAGTGGCTCAAAAATTAGATCTGAGAAACAAATTGAGGTAGTTAATCTTTAGAATTGACATTCTGATAAGGATATGGTCTATTTTTACATGTACGGAGAGTAAGCACAGATTTATAATGGAGGAAGATGAAGAAATCCACACTTCTGATCATGCCCTCAGATTTTAAGATTCCAGACAGGAACCTTCTTCTCTTTTATTGGGCTAGGACACAAGAGAATTCCCCCACATCCATCTAAGGCAGGGTACTACATATTTAAGATTTATATATTTTTAAGATAATATTTAAAATTGTATGGCTATAAATATAATACATCGTATTTTCAAACAGTATGGAAATATGGAAAAGATAAAGAGCCTCATGATACCATCTGCCAGAGAAGGAAGCATTGTTAGTAATTTGGTGTATATGAGTGCACTACTATATAATAACTATTTTGTGAAATCATTGTAATTGTATGAAAGAAAATATACAAAGTAGAATTGAGCCCTCTATATCATTTTACTTCACAAAGCTTTTAATTATAAATATGAATCTACATTCTTTTTGATGACTGGATAACATTCTTTTATAAGGATGTGGCATTAATATTTTTAAATGCTTTGTTGATGATTGCTTGTCTTAGGATGCTTTATTAAAGTTATACTTCAGCTGCCATTTTTTCCCAGCCTTTTGAACCTGTGACTTTAGGTGAACACACACACACACACACACACACACACACACACACACGCACACAATCTAAAACACAAAAAATGAAAGGAAAAAAAAAAAAACCTGTTCTCTGGGTGATTAAGTTTCCTATTAAATATTTGGGGTAAAATTTTTATGTTGACACTTCACAACTGTTAAAAAGTCACTTCTGACTAGTGTGATGATAAACATGACACACTGCCTCCTTGGAGATGTTGGGAGCAATAAATTAGCTGACAGTTATGAGTGCTTTCAAGCTGAAAAGTACTGAGTGTTATTTTAACAAAGACTGAAGTAGCCATGATTAAGTACAGCTCCAACTCACAAGCTTATCGAGCTGTGATGAACAGGTTTCCACTGTTTAATCCCAGAATACTTTGATAATGGTCCATGTACTGAAGTATGAGAAAATGCTGTCAGCAAACCTACATTCAGCGTACCATGCCTGGCATAGTGGAATATCACAGAGGTATCTCCACCTGGGGAGTGAAACCCCCTGAAAATCACACTGCAGATTTTGTTTTCTTTTTTGTTGTTTTTTTTTTCTTTTTTTTAAATGTGTATGTTCATTTGTTTTTGTTTTCTTTTGTTTTTTTGTTTTTGTTTTTGTTCTTTGAATTTTGTTTTCGTGTGATCTTTTAAAACTTATCCAAGAAGGGCACCTGGGTGGCTCAATGGGTTGAGCATCTGACTCTTGATTTCAGCTCAGGTCATGATCCCAAGGTCATGGGACCAAGCCCTGTGATGAACCCCACGTCAGGTTTTATGCTGAGAGTAGAGCTTACTTAAGATTCTCTCTCTCTCTCTCTCTCTCTCTCTCTCTCTCTCTCCCCCTCTTCCCCTCTTGCAGTCTCTCTCTCTTTGAAAACTAAAAATAAGTAAATAAACTTGTCCCAGAATGATTTAATCGTGCCTAGACACACAAATGATTTGTCCATCCTGACTGAAGAAATCAGCTTCTCATTCCTTGATAAACGGCACATGTACCCACATTCATTCATTTTCCCTTTTTCCCAATTTCTTCTTCCAAGCTGGTTTCCAGCCTGCTTCTTTTTACCAAAATATTAAAGGTTAACAGATTTTAAACCTTCCAGGTGACTGCATTTTAAAAAAGTCTAGGTCTCTGGATAAACAGAATGGTGGGAAGATTATCTGCCTAATACCTAATACCTATGACATGTTAGCCCTGGGAAGTTAGTCACTACTTTCTCAATACGCAACCATATATGTAACTCGATAATCAAACCTATTAAAGTGCAATTATCTATGTATGTTTCGGATAGTTTCACATTTACCTGTATTCTTAGTGTCCTGAATGAAGCGGGCACACTGTATACATTTGCTTAATTGGGCTGGGGCGGGGTGTGATGTGCAGTGAGTATTGTTCCAGGGAAACTGGTAGGGTCAGAACGGATAACATGGTCTGAAAGAATAGGCTTTGACCAGCTAGAGGTCCAGCACTAACTATTGTCCTTCTACCACCAGGTGCATAAACTATAAAGATCAATACACAAATGGCTGGTATATCTGGTAAGGACATCCCAATTTGTGATAAATTTTTGGTGTTATGTATACACTCTGTGTCCTAAATAATGGAGATGGCACATGAAATCATACAGTTAAGGAAATGTTAGGGGTCATGTAATACATGTGGAAACATCATTTTCAGTTTATTGTCCCCTGTTTACTAATGTACTTCCTGTGACAGGGAACATAACTATTTTTAGGAATAATATCTTGTTCCCAAATTAGAGACATGTAACAGTAAAATAATTGTTCTTTCTCTTGAAATCTCCACCACATGACTCCTCTACTGATTCCAAAAGTCTTGAAAACCCTCAAAATAAAACCGCTGCCTTTTATAAGCTAGTCCTTCAGAAATTATAAGACAGTTGTTATCAATCTCCTCATACATGACTTCCATATTTTCTAAGCAAGTTTATCAGTTCTCTCAATTAGAAGGTTAGCTCCTGTCTTGTCCACCTTTAAATCCCCAACCCCAACATTTAGAACCTGTTCAGTTGCTTAAATACTAGTTGAATGTATGGCTGGCTGGCTGAAAGAAAGGAATAATGAATGAATGAAGGAAGGAACAAAGATCCCGTTCCTTAGAACACCCCTCCAATTTCCAGAGGAAATGATCATTACCCCCTGGCAAGATCCACCACTCTGCAGCAGGGAATATTCCTGGTTCAGTGAGGATGGATGAGGTGTGGCAGGGGATTGCTCAAGGAATCCGGCCTCACAGAACCTTGCATCCTAGCTCCTGAAGCTCTTGCCCCTTCTCCAGGAAGTAGCAGCAGTCTTACTTACTCCTCTGCTGCTTCTTCTGGCATCAGGTTCTTGTTGCTGATTTTCCTGGTGGCTCTTCTCTGTGGAGTAGTGTTCTCCTGCCTCCATTGCTGGCTGCAGAGACCTCGAATTGATTCCCCAAGACGCACTATGGCTGTTTTTGCTGTTGGAGACTTGGACCCCGTTTATGGTGAGCTGTCTGCACACTTCTAGACTTCCTGTTAGAAATCTAATGGTTTGTAGTGAATTGAAAAACTAACCTCTGGAAAGCAGATTGGTGAACTGAGAACAAAACATAGTTTATTAGAGACTCAAAGGAATTCAGTGAGGAGAAAGTCTACATGAGATAACTTCAGAAGAAAGGAGGATCCCCACCCCCCCCCGCCAAATGTGACTTAGGGAAATGACTCGTAGTTTAGTACAAGGATAGACCTAAACATTTTCTCAGTCAATACACAAAAGCGAAGAGAGACACAGGACTTGTCTCTCCAAGTGAGTGGTAGGGTTTAAGGTACAGAATAGTCTTTCTGAGCCTTTGATATAAGTCTAGCCTGCCTTGTGTTCATAGTCTCATTTACTAAGTTCTCTATGCCTCACTTATCTGCAATGACATTGAACCACACTTTCCAGATTGTCTGCTACCAATGGACAGCCTGAAATACTTGGAATCGGGTAGGCGGATGTCAATATCCATGTCCTTTCTCTCCAGACACACAAGTAGCACCCTGATCCTGCCTGCTTCCAACCCCCACCCCCAAAACTATGCCCTTTCTGCTATTTTCTAGTTTACATAAGAGTAAGGAATGGATCCAAGTTTTCAGAGTTATTTGTAGCTGCAGCCTTAGCTGTAAGTAATAGAACTATCACTTAATTGATCTGGGAGGTCACAGATCATAGTTTATTTATTTGTGTTAAGCATTGTTCTCCACCAGACCGTCTGTTGTGAAACTTTCCCTTTAAGATGCTATTTTGTACACCATCCATAGTTGCCTTGGGAGAGTGTGGTGGAGATTAACAGCCACCCTCCAGGAACTTGGACCAGCATAAGATTTTTAATAGATGGAGCAGGGCATGCCCTGAGAAAACCAACAGCTAAATAAAAAGTGGGGTAAAAAATTAGCTTAAATGTTTTAATATCAAAACTTGGTACTCTAAGATTTAGGGATTATATTTATTATTGACTTTTTAAAAAGTTATATTTAATGGAAGAAACACATGTCAATTTGAGAAATGGTTACTTGGGGAAGGATAATTAAAGTCTCCAATGAAAAAATAATCTTTCTCTTAAGATTGAACACATTCTATTAAGCATAGGAGGAAATCGGGTCACTGACATTCTAATAAATTTTATTAGTCAAAGTGGTCAACATGGCCACATTGGTCTATTTTTCTTTATTTGATTTGAGATATTTAACAAATAAATGCAATTATGATTCTTCCAACCTGACTTGAGTTTCTAAAGAGGAGAATCTTCTCTGGTCTTCTTAGCCTTTACTTACTCAGAAGAAGACTCTTTTCTAGACTGTCTTGAATCTTTAAAAATGTCTCCTCATAATAAGTAAGCTACCCAGTTATACTGTTATCATTTTTAACACAGTTTATTTGCCACAGTTATATCCCCATTTATCTGATGTTTTCTATTTCCTGTGTGGTGGTTTACACATATGCTTTTGAATTTGCCTGAACTTGCCTCCACAGACAGGTATTACTGGGAGAGAAGGTGTCAAGCATGATCGATTACTGCAATAATCTGAATATAATCATATCAAATGCAGGGCATTAGAATCACATTCTCTGTATTACTATATGACCCTGAAGTCATTAAGGACAGGAAAAGAATATACTTGGGAAGAAATGGTTCTTTAAAAAAATACAGTCACAGTTTATTTCACATCTACCAAGTGCTAGGCACAAGATTGGGGCTTCTTGGATGTTATTTCTAACTGCTAAAAACCAACCTGGAAAAGTGGCTATTATTTCTCCCAAAGGATGTTATATACTTTTCTCACTGTGCTGGATAAATATACCACATAGGCCTTTGCTGCAAGTCAACTAATAGACTTCAAGTTGTCCATAATTGAGGGCAGGGAGCCAGCAGAAATCTGGGCAGGACACTCATGGCTTAGTCACCTCATCCCTTGTGCTAAGTACAGCCTGGTATGTCAAACCTCCAGACATTTCCACTGGGTGATTCCTCAACGGTAGGGATTACTCCCCAGAATCCACATCCCCTTTCTCATTCTCTTGGGTCCTCCTTAATCCCACTGGTAGCTCACTGAATCTTACTTTGCTCAAGAAACACATAAACTCTCCCTCAGCTGAAGTTATTACAAAACTCATTTTTGTCGCTTTCCATCTTAGGACCACAGGCTCAGTTTCCCATTTCTATTTATTTATTTATTTATTTTCCCCTTGCCTAGTTGTGTGTTAGGTTATCCCACCTCCCACCCATCTATCCTATCTCAGGGTTGCTCAGAGTAGCTGTACAGACAGTGAACAGCTATTCACACAGTCTTGGATGTGAATGTGGCTCCCAGAGTTGTGCTTCCTTGCATTCCTGTATTTCCTCTCTAAAAAAAAAAAAAAAAAAAAAAAATAGAACAGGGGCACTTGAGTGGCTCAGTTGGTTAAGCATCTGATTTTCGATTTCAGCTCAGGTCATGATCCCTGACCTGCATGGGGTTCTCTCTCCCTCTGCCACATCGCCCCTTGTGCTCTCTTTCACTTTCTCTCTCTCTCTGAAAAAAAAAATTGCAACAGAATAATTTTTGAAGTGGTATTCTCTGTGATCTTTAGTGATATCTTTCTGACTAGCAATTTGTGTATTACACATCCCAGAGAGTCAATTTTTTAAGGCATTCTGAAACCCAGACCCAGACCCAGACTGGATTTCATTTCCCCACTGGATCCCCATTACACTTTCATTTCCCCTGACAAACGATTCTTTCGATCTACTGTTTCTGGAAAAAGAGGTTTCCTCCAAAAGAGAAATGAAGAACCACTACAGGATCTTTTTACGGCTACAGGGGAGGTCAGGACCCAAATCTCCACAGTACCCCATAGAGTATGCGCTTACAGCTTCAAGGTGATCCCGTCACTGCCAGATTCACACACCCACACGGCTGGGTATGGGGCTTCACCTGTGTTTTCCTCACAGTCTCAGGTCAGAGGACAGAGGAAAATGAGAACCCAGTTGGAAGATAATGGTGACGCGAGAATATGAAATAAGATTTCTGGACTCCCTGCCACCCTCTGAGCACAAAGAGGAAGATAGCAAATTCCCTCCTGAATACAAAATGTCGGAAATGGGTCATTTAAAACATTTTAATGGAGAGAACTGGATTTGCTCTATTAAACTTGGGTTTCTTCCTAGATCTTTATTTTATTTCTTCAAAAATTATCTCATTCTATTGCCACTATTTGTTGAATATATTAGTTGAAACAGCTCTGCTCTTCTGATCTGTGGATCCAAGATTTGACTCTCAGGGTCCCATAGAAGCTGCCCTCAACTGAAGAGCCAAGAAGAGAATTTTGACAGAATATGGAAAGGTAGAGTAGACTGAAATTGAGTGCTGTTAAAATGTGTACAATGGGAGATTTCTCTCACTAGCAATTCCAGGCAATATTATTATGGCTCAAGTTGTCAATGACCTTTTTTTTTAATGTTTATTTATTTATTTACTTATTTATTTATTTATGAGAGAGAGAGAGAGAGAGAGAGAGAGAGAGAGAGAGAGAGAGAAATAGCACAGGGGAGGGGCAGAGAGAGAGAAGAAGACACAGAATCCGAAGCAGGCTCCAGGCTCTGAGCTATCAGCACAGAGCCTGATGCAGGGCTCAAACCCACAAACCACGAGATCATGACCTGAGCTGAAGTCGGACACTTAATCGACTGAGCCACCCAGGCACCCCACCAAGTTGTCAATTATCTCAATTAGAAATATCCAAGAGAGAAAGGCAAATGTGTGGCCTGGGATCCTCGTAAACAGTGTGTAAACATGTTATGTTTCCATGTCCATAACATATCACAATGAAATTATTTGCACACCATAAAGGGAGAAAAAAATCTCTCTGCTACCCCCTTGGAGGGTAAGGAGGAAGGGTGGTACTGCTAGGGAAAGAAAGAAAGAGGGGGATCAAAAGAAAGTCAGGAGGGTGAAGGGAAAGGGGAAAGATAAGAGCAAAAGGAGAAGGAATCTACAGTTTGAAGCTGGAGATATTTTGAGTACTGAAATTAATACCTATTTATTTCATACAAGCCCTAAAGTCATGCTTGTTTTTTGTTTGTTTGTTTTGTTTTGTTCTCTTGTGTCAGTCCCGCCTCCTTTTCCTGGACTCAGCCCCAGGGGTCTCCTAGATAGTCTGTCTTCCCATTATCACCCTCCCCTGCTACCCCTGACTCATCTCCTGGATCCTTCGTTTTCCCTTAGCATCCGTGCTATTCCCTGGGAAGGACCTGTTCAACGTCCTATGCCTTCCTGAATGGGGTTGTCCATAAAGTGGTCTCTGAGACCTCTCACCCCTTCTTTCAGTCATCAGACCCTAGCAGTTCTAGAATTAACTCAGCACCTGTGTTAGGGGCAGACATGATTTCTTGTTTCAATGTTGTCTTATGGCCTTACCTTGCCTTACCTATTTTAATGATGCTTTTAAGATCCTTCTTATCTGCAAAGTCCACAGAAAACAAGAGATTTGCAGGTTTTCCCTCCTTCAAATGTATAAGTTGAGAGAACCCACATTGGGCAACAGAAAGTGATTTTTTAAAGGAATGTATGCAAATTTTTAGTAAAGTGGGAAAAGAAAATCATTAAAATTCTCCATAACCATCTGTACCCCAAGATCAAGGACTGTGAGACAGGCTGAACAGAGAGAAAATACAAGTGACTTAAGAAAAAGTTTTGAGTTTGTCAGTTTAATGGTTTTGCTTATTAAATCTGCATTTAAAAAATGGCAAAGAAGTTTTAAATTTGTTTATGAACAGAAATTTTTCTGTTAATTTACTGAAAATAATGAAAATAAGTTTTCACTGAAAATAAGGTTTTGAAGCTGAATTCTCTTATTTATGAGAAAGCAAGACATTTAAGGATAATGAAAAGAAAAACGTTTGGGGTCTGGTAGGTGAGAGAAGGACTAAGGGCTTGAGGGAGAAAAAGCAATCTAGTGTTCATTAGAAAAGAAAATTTGAGAGCATAGAGGAGAGAATCCCACCATTATTGACAGCATAGCAGAGAGATCCTTGCCATTATTTAACTAAAGTAATAAATTACTATAAAATCTATATTGACTGCTTTTCCATCCTATGTGATTCAGAGCTGGGTCCTATTAGCTCTAACAGGGCAGAAAACAGATCCCATGCTATTCCTGAGAAGCCAACAAGGTGAGCACCCACATTGACACCCTTCCTGAAGACACTCATCTTGGCTTAGCTCCTCTTGGGGGCTGATCTCCTCAATAATGCTGCCTTTCAGATCTAATCTTCCTGACCCCATTTCTTCTGCAATTTCAGAGATAATCTTCCCCTTTTCTTACTTCAGGGTAAATAGAAGTACTAAACTTTCAGCAATGATTAAATGGGAGGGTTCTGAATTGGGGAGGGGAAAGAGAACTGGACAGGGACAGAGAAGAAGCCTGCCCTTCCATGTCCCTCCTTTCCTCCCCCAATTCTCCCGGATCCTATCTTATCTTCAGATGGTTTCTTTTTTTTTTTTTTTTTTCTTAATGTTTATTTATTTTGAAAGACAGAGGGAGAGAATAGGGGAAGGGCAGAGAGAGAGGGAGACAGAGGATCTAAAGGAGGCTCTGCACCAACAGCACAGATATGGGGCTCAAACTCATGAACCGTAAGACCACGATCTGAGTCGGAGCTGGACACATAACTAACAGCCACCAGGGTGCCCCTAGGATGGTTTCTGAAGTGTTATTTCTGTATACTTTATGTTCTCCATGTAAATATTCTGTGACTCGTTTTAGGCGAGGAAAGAGGGAGTATTTCATTCACATGCTTTCTTTTCAGGGCATGATAATAGTAACGGCTCACAATTTATTGAGCATTTACCATGTGCCATGCTCTGTACTACCATCTCTAGTCTCGTTTATTCTTCTCTACCACCTTACGAGGGGTCCACTATCATTCTGAACACTCTAAAGATGAGGGAAGCAAGGCACTTAGAAATCAAGTGACACAGCCGATAGTAGAACAGTGACTGAAATTCAGGCACTGTCCACCACTCTGATAGAAGAGGAAGGAATGAGATACAGAAATGAAAAGAGATGAAAGAAGTGGAAGGGGCAAGTTCAATAAGGCAAGTCAATGGGACTGCTCTTAACGATGTGGGAAATCTGAACTCTGGCTATAAAAACTCAGCAGTGAGTAGATTGGTTTTACAGAATTCAACAACAAACTCATACCTTCGCCAGAAGTTCCATAGAAAATGACAGGATGTTTGCAGGCATTTTAACTGAGTTCTTCCAGCTTAATTTGTCAGAACATAAAAATTATGTCTGCTCACCGCTCCCTTCATACGATACAGATATCCCCCGCTATCTGAAAGCAAGCCTTTCATAAGCCGAAAAGACTTAAAGAAGCGATTACCATTAATTTATATGGAAAAATTTTTGAGTGTTTCCAGACCCCAAAAATAACCTGTCTTTTCTGATTCCTTAGAACACACCTTGCTACTGAATGCACAAAGGAGGTCAAGATAAAGCACAGAGAGATGCTCACAGACACATTTCAAAGCCATGGTGGCTTGATGTTGGGAGGTGGAGTGTAGCTGCAGGGAAGGAGCTGTGTGGGGCCACTCTCCTGCTCAGGTGCACACGGCCTCTACAGTGGCTCACTGCGAAACAAATACTGAACATCATTCTCTTTTCACCCTTTTTTGTAAAAACAAAAACCCTCTTTGAATTTCGGTTAGCAAAAGCAGTTACTAATGGACGTGTTTCATAAAACAGAAGTGGGGTAATGAGAACATTCGGAAAGTGGAGGGTACCGGTATTGTCTGTAAACCTGCTTTGAAAAAAAATTAAAAACTGATATATGTTTGATTTCACAAAAGCTTTCTGAGCACATGGAGTTAGTTATGTTGATCAAATGAATGCCCTGTGGTTTTCATAACAGGCTTAAGAGCAACGGCCAAATTTGTAGTAAGACGATAACATAAAACTTACCTACCACAGAGAGTAATTGTTAATATCCATCTGCCAGAAGCACAATATTGGTAATAACAGCAGTAGAGATAAATTTGAGCTAAAAATTGTCAAGTTAATCTGATCAACCACTCCAGGCAGAATGATAGCTAAATGACCATTGACTTGCTACTAGATATACCAGGAGCAGTTCACCTAGGAAATGGACAATGCTTAGTACCAGTACCCACAATGCAGGGAGGTGCTGGGGCAAATACGCTTTGCCAATGTTAACTGTTTTATCCAGTGCCTCAGACTTAGCTTACATCATCCTAAGTTTCCTAACTGCAAAAGCCTCTAACTCCACAAATTATTCTGTTTAATAATCTCTGTGCTATAATGTTGATAATGATAATGATTAAATATTTAACCATTAAAATAAGATAAATTAGAACATAATATTGTAAATAAAAGAAAATGCATGCATATTCCTGGCATATGGTAGAGTTCTTGATATATCTACTACTACTACTAATGATAATTAGTTATTAATGGATAATTATTATGTATCAGGTTTTGTTTTAAGCACTCTAAATTCATTTAGCCTTGCTTTTACAGACATAGATACTGACATTATCCTTTTATTGCATAGGAGAAAACTGACATACAGAATTGTTATGTAATAGCTTAGGAGTAGATCATTCAATTAAATAAATAATTCCTCCAGGGAAGTGCTGAACCAGGTTTCCATTCAACATTCTCTACCCCTCATACATTATATTAATGTTTGAATTCTTCTACTCTGCTCTCCCAGCCAGTGAATACAAATACAAATGTATGAACATTCACGGTTCCAAATAAACATTATTCATTCCAAAGTAAAGATTCTGAGCAACCTGCATTTGGATTCCAGTGATACAGCTATTGCCTAACATGTAACTATTCCTTAAGTTGTTTTGATAATTGTGTCATTTTCTTTGGGATCTCCTTGGTGGTATCACATTTTAACTCTTCAAGAAGAGGTCAGCCAACTTTCTCTATTAAGGGCTAGATAGGAAACACATTTGGTTTTGCAGGCCAGTTGTCTCTGTGGGGACTACTCATCTCTGCCATTGTAATGCAAAAAGGGACAATATGTAAATGAATGACATAGCTGTGTTCCAATTAAATTCAATATACAAAAAATGGTCAAAGAGCTAGATTTATTTCAAGGGCCTATTTTTTTCTTTAATGGTGAATTTAGAGCTGTTACTGAAATTTATAGTTGTTATTGTTTTGAAAAGAAGGAATCAAATCATTTCAAGACAGCCGAAGACCCTGGTTAATATATATATATATATATATATATATATATATATATATATATACATATATATATATAAAGGGAGAGGGAGAGATGTCGTTATGAAATATTACTGTTGGTTCCTGTTGTAACTCAAAAATAGTAACAATCTTTCAAGGGAATACTAATAGATTTCCAAAAGAGGTACTGAAATAAGTTCATCTCTCCAAGTGATCAGTTTGAGGAAGAAAATGCTTGTTTTTGATATTTAATGGTGTCTAGAGTGCATAATTTAATAGTTGAAATTTTGGGGCGCCTGGGTGGCTCAGTCAGTTAAGTGTCCAACTTCTGCTCAGGTCATGATTTCAGGATTCATGAATTTGAGTCCCCCTTCCCCCCACCGCCTCTTGTCAGGCTCTGTGTCCACAGCTAGAGCCTGGAGCCTGCTTTGGATTCCATGTCTCCCTCCCTCTCCCTCTCTGCCCCTCCCCCTACTCATGCTCTGTCGTCTCTAAAATAAACATAAAAAAATTTAAAAATAATAATAAAGTCAAATTTTTGATTTTGAAGCATTTTTCAAAACTTTTGTAATGTTTTTTCTTTATTGTGTGTGTGTACTTTAAGTGCAAACTTTGCACAAGTTAACATTTTTACTATTTATTATAGAGAAATGTTTAATTATGTTAGTTGTAGTTTGCAGAGCATAAATCTAAAATAATGGAGTTCAGACATTATATTTAAATATTTGTATTGAAATTTGCATTTCCCATGAAGGAAACATTAGCTAAAATACCATTAGTATTTACAGGAATCTTATCTTCTAATCTACCAAAAAGGGCATCCCTCCTACTTTCAGCTGCTAAAATGTAAATGCTTCTTGATGGGTTAGTCAATGATGATATAATCTGTTCACGAGAGCAAATTTTCTTGCTATAGTGACTAACCTATCACTGTAGAGAGCAAGATACTTGTAAATTTTTTCTCAAGGGTACAAATAATTTTCTGTTGCTCTAGTGATCCAAGAAATGCCAGATTTTATTAGGCAGTTCCTGTACTTCTGTTTTATGCTGACTAGAAAGATTACAAGTCCCCGTTTTTCTCTTTCCAGGGACAGAAATGGCTGTGAATTCAACTGTTGGAATTCACCTTCAAACTCAAAACCCTGAACTGTATCCTGCTCCATGTTTTGGCACATTAGGACCCCCACCTCCATATGAAGAAACTCTGAAATCAAGTCGATTTTAGCTCTGGATCATCAACTGGAAACATCAGAAATATTTTTAATTCTAAAAATCAAATTTAGGAACAATTCTTTTATTTAGTGGGAATTCCCAGAAATCAATTAATATAGCCTGAAAAAGGACAAATAGGCAGAAGAATGAATGTGGGGAAAGAATTTTGGTCAGGAAGATATTTCAGTAGTAAATTAGTGGACCCTTAGTGTATCATTGCTGTGTTATATTTTGTGCTACACAATCAAGTCAATGTTTCTCCATCAGTACTCAAATAGACAGTGATTAATGCATGGAGTGGGTCTTCATTAAGTTTGGGATTTCACTCCAAGTACACATCACAGCTTTCCTGGCCTTATTATCTCTCTTTTAATCTGACCTCCCCCCTAGTATGGAATTAATGAGAATTATCATAATTTCACAATGACCCGAGCATGGTGCCAGACCCAGACCAGAAAGAGAATATTTGAATTAAGGTAAAAGGTGACACTAGGGAACAAGGGACACTCAGAATTGAAGGGTGAAGGATGAATGAAGAGGAAGATTAAGAGCCCAGTTCAAACAGTTGCCTGTCTCAGCCTGAGGAGAGAGAAAGTGTAGATAGAAGCTGAAGAACTCTACCTAAGCTGTGGACCATATGTAATAGCACAGTGTGGAGAAAAAGAAAGCTCTCATTTTGTATGAGTAGATATGGACTCTGGAGCCCTCAGCCTTTCTCTGGTGTCTGAAGACTTGGCATTTCTTGGGGAACTATGATAAGAACCTTTGGCATAGATATCAATGTTCTCATTGAGAACCCTGAGTACAGAAGTAGCAATGGGACATTTTCAACTGGCATTTTTGCGGTGGCCATGAGCAAGGGGGGCAGAAAAAGAAATCCGTGGCACATGTCCGGCTGTCATCGGCTGACAAATTTGTCGAACAAAACAACCTGTATCTCCACTTATTCATCTAATATACCTCTTAAATTTAACTTGACCAAATTTATCTCTTGATCTTTTCCCAGATGTGTTTATCCAAACCTCCTTCATCTCAATTGATGGTAACAGCAAATATCCAGTTGCTCAGACCAAAGAACTTGGAGTCATTTTTGAGTCTTCCCTTTGTGTCATTTCCTATATCCGTGTTGTCAGAAAATGGCTTGGCTCTTGGGCACCTGGGTGGCTCAGTCATTTAAGCGTCTGACTCTTGACCTCGGCTTATGTCACAATCTCATGGTTCATGAGTTGGAGCCCCATGTTAGAGCCTGCTTGGAATCCTCTCTCCTCTCTCTGCCCCATCGCACTCATGCTCACTCTCTCTCTCTCTCTCTCTCTCTCAAAATAAATAAATAAATTGATAAAAAAAATTAATATTTAAAAAAATAACAAACAAAACAAGAAAATGGACTGGCTTGGCTTTAACTTCAAAATAAGCCTACACTCTATACAGTTTCTACTGCATCTCTGCTGTGAGCCAGTCACTACCAGTTCTTGCCTGGATGGTTGTAATAGCATCTCAACTTGTCCTTTTGCTTCTAGCCTGCCTTTCTGTATTCTGTTTCCAACACAGTAGCCGGAGTCATTTTTTCAAAATGTAAAGAGGATCATGTCCTTTAACTAAACTCCAATGACATTCCACCTCACTGAGAGAGAATGCCGAAGTCCTTGACCCATGGCCCTGTAGGATCAATACCCTGTTCAGTCTTCTTTCCTTTGAGTCATATCCTTCCTCATTTGCCCCAGGAACACTGTTATCAGACCTATCAGGTGTTAACCTCCCTGCATCTTTCTGTTAGGGACTCTGGTACTCACTGTTTCTTTTGCCTGCAATACTTTTCCCCCAGATATCGATATTATTTCACCCTTTTACTTCCTCTAAGTCTTTGTCCCAATGTCACCTTTTCATGAAACCCACCCTGATTATTCTACTTTTTTTCATAATTTAAGGTTTTTCTTGACTTTATTTATTTTGAGAGAGAGAGAGAGAGAGAGCAGGGAGGGGGAAGAGGGAGAGAGAGAGAATCTGAAGCAGGATCCACTCTGTCAGCACAGAGCCCAATGTGGGGCTTGAACCCAGTAACCACAAACTCATGATCTGAGTCAAAGTCAAGAGTCAGATATTCAACCAACTTAGCCACCCAGGTGCCCCTGATTATTCTAAATTGCAACCTTTCCCAGACCTGATACTTTCAATTCTTTCTCTCAGATATACTTTTTCCAAAGAATTTTTCATCTACTCTACTACATATTTGAATTCTATTTAAAATCTGTATTCATCTTCCCTTGATAGAATGCAAATCTATGTGGGAGGGACTTTTGCATTATTCAATAATTTATATCCAAGGGTATAAAAGAGTCTGTTACTTAGCATGTATTCAAACACATTTTTTAAGCAATGTTACCTAGTTCTGGAAAGTCCCAAAAATAACAGGATGAGATTTGATGGGGACAAGGCTTTATGACAGTGAATGTGGGTAAGAGCCAGGGACAGCTGGCTTAGTGCTGCTAAAATAACCTCATTAGTATCTACTGTTGAAAGAAGACCAGAGAAACTTGTGTTAATGTACTTTAATAATCCCAGGTAGGCATGCAGGGTTTAAGATGCACACACTGCTTTCAGATTTTATTGTCATAATTTTGTGACCAAGCTATTCCTAACTTCAGGATATCCATGGGAAATTGAACATATCCACTCCCTTCTGAAATCCACTAAGATTACAGTAAAAAAGTAAAAATGTTTTTAATTCACAAGAACAAAGAGAGTGGCAAGAAGATGACAAAGAGGATGCACAACAAGATTTTAGTACCTGGAAGATGTCTCAGATGTGTATAGATGGAGAAATCATAATTAATTTGGGTTTCAAGTTTATCTACTTTGCTAAGTGTCTCCAGGGAAGAAACTGAGAAGAATGAAGCAAATTCATGCTGTAACAATGTAGAAGGGCCCAAGAATAAGAGGTAAGAGAGGTGAAGGGAATTCTGGAAATTATCATAAACATGATCTACAGGAAGATAGTATTAAGCAACCCATAGAAGAGCCAGTTCCAGTCAGAACATGACAGCAAATGGTGTAGGATGATAAGAGGGATGATAAAGGAAAAGATATAAATGAAAATGTGGTGATAAATTAATGATTGGTAAATGGAAAGTGAAGGAACTGAAAAGACAAGGCAATTATAAATCTATGAAAAACAGAGGTTGGATTAACCCTTCAGCCCCCGAAATGGTTACGCTATGAATAATGTAAATAATTAATATTGAGTTTTACATTGAACATTAGTCATCTCGACAAGCTAGGCAGAGGGGGAAGTGTGATTGAGGAAAGGTGGTAGGATTTAATAAGAAAACTAAATCGTAGTCAGATGGTGGGAAGTCAGTGAATAATATCTAAAAGTAAAAGAAAACAACAATGGTAAAGTACATCATTTGGAAATTAGGTCATAAGTATCTGAAGCAAAACACTAAATGAGTTGAAAATTATTGCCTCAAGAAATAGGACTTGGAGAAGGGCTGGCTTTTATCATGAGTCGACAGTACTATTTGACTTTTAAAACTAAATATGTGTGTTACTTTAATTCTCTCTATATATGTAAATATAAATATAAAAATATATCACTGTCTTCATTTAACAGATTAGAAAATGTGGGTTGTGGAAGGGTAATTGACTTGCCCAAGACGTGTAGCAAGTCATTAGCATGGGAGACTATATTACAGACTAGGCATTTTGATCTTTCAATTCCTATTCCAGGTTTTTTTCCACAATGATCCTCTAACTTCATAAGTGGCTACAAAAATAAACATCAGAGAAAATGGGTTACAGTTAAGTTTATCTCAAATAAGTAATGCTAGGGAGTTTTTGTTCATATCCGATGAGCTTCATATGTTAAAATTCATCCCAGGCAGTGGCTACATTGCTACCTAGAAAAGTATAAGCACATCTGGAAACAGGGCTAATGATTGAGCATCTGGAGCTTCCCAAAGACATTAGTGACAATATGGTTGAAGTGATCGGAATTTATTTTTGTGACTTGAATTTATGTGTCAGGACAAGCCTAACCAACACGTATGCTTGGCATGTGGTAGGCTGGTTAATTTAGGGGGGTAGGGAAGAAAGAATGGGGATAGGGTGTGGGCAGGCAAGTAAGGCTGGTAGAAAAAGAGTTTCTTTCCATAAAAACTTTTTTGGCAAAGACCTCATCAGAGATCCCAGACTACGTTTTTTACTTAATTCTAAAAAACCACATACTAAACAACTGTTACATGTTAATTATTGTACGAGGTTCTGGATGTATTTTTTCTACCAAAGTTAGTATGATTTTTAATATTAGAGTTTCCACTATTTTGCTCTGATCTCCAGACAGAGACTTAGAAGTTCTAGCAGATGCTCTTTATGGTCCACTGAAAACAACTGAAAGTAATAAAACTAATTTGGATTATATGATTATCATAAACTTTTAAAAAGAAATTTAAAATGATAAACCTGTGTTTTTTTCTGTCATCTCATTTCTGAAAATCTTTACTTGCATCTTAGTTCACCAATAAATTTTTAAAATTCTATTTATTTTATTTGCATATTTTTAAAATATAATTTATTGTCAAGTTGGCTAACATACAGTGTATACAGTGTGCTCTTGGTTTTGAGGGTCGATTCCCAGGATTCACCGCTTACATACAACACCCAGTGCTCATCCCAACAAGTGTCCTCCTCAGTGCCCATTTTAAAATTCTTTTAACCTGTTGTCTCAGATTTTAATTCTAATAGGACTAGAGTGTTTCCGTCTTCTGTTAAAGACCATTCCTTTTTTTTTAAACAAAGCTTTTCTTACTGCTAAAGGGTGTAGCTTTTTCTTTGAACATCCAGCAGAGGGCATGAAAGCCTACCTATGATTCTAGCCCAGTGTTAGATTTGATTTAACGGCTAGATGAAATCATGAAGCTGGGTTACTATTGACATCAGATTTTTGACAGACCCAAGCCTAATGGAATAATCATGACATTCAAATTTTCAAGGAGGAATCTATTAGCTCATATTGCTCACAGTGAAGCTGAGCATCAGATAAGACACCGGCCAGGTGTAGAAAATCTGAAATGTACCCTTACTTATGAGGATGGGACCTCTGAGTTAGCATTGCCCACAAAGGCGGGCTAACTTATGCACACGATTTTATGTGACATGTAGCGTCTACAGCACCGACCCTACAGTTCCAGCCTATTTCTTTTTTACCTGACCACAAGTTCCCCTTTAATTTTCGGTTTTGTAGTTCCAGACTTGTTTCATTTGTGTGAGGAACACAACTTTTATAAAAGACAACTTCAAAATTCAATATCTTTCACGGAAATGAAATAGAATTGGGATAGAGCTGAACAGCATTCATGTGAACAATGAAATGAAACTCCAGCACAATATTATATCTAAGGCAAAATGTGAAATACTTCAGGATGGTATAAGAGAAAATGAGACAATGAAAATGTGCTGGCAATGAGACCCCACTTTTGATAGAGAATGATTTTTTTAAAATCAGACCAACAGAAAAAAAAAAGAAAATATACATTCCAAAGGGATCATTTGCTTTTAAATTCATTTTGCTTTGTGATTTTGTGCAAAATAACTCTATACAGGCTGTTTTTTTGTTTTGTTTTGTTTTGTTTTGCCTTTCCTATTTAATACTGGATCCTGGAAAAGAGTATAATTCGTGTTGTTATTTTACTAAATGTATTTCTAGGAAAATGAAGTAAAAGTGACATCCCTTTACATAATGGAATCATTTAGTGATAAACAAAATGTAATTTAAATTTGTGGGGGTGCCTGGATGGTTCAGTTGGTGGAACATCTGACTCTTGGTTTTCAGCTCAGGTCATGATCTCATGGTTCATGAGATTGGGCCCCATGTTGGGTTCCATACTAATAAGGTGGAGCCTGCTTGGGATTCTCTCTCTCCTCTCTCTGCCCCTCCCCTGTGCTCTCTCTCTCTCAAAACAAATAAACTTAAAAACGTAAATTTGTGCATTTAGAAAAGTTATTCTTTCCTTCTAAAATTATGTCAGTCTATACCTAACTCATGAAGCAAATAATGTATACCAATCAAGATGGCAGATTTTTACATTAATAAAATGAAAAATGGTAGTGCTCAGAAGCACTAAAACTATCAATGAATGCAGGCTGAAATTATCAATAAATACAGGTTTCTTATTTTTATTATTATGGATGTTGGGGAAAGACTTCTTTTTTTTTTTTATAATGTTTTTTCAACGTTTATTTTATTTTTGGGACAGAGAGAGACAGAGCATGAACGGGGGAGGGGCAGAGAGAGAGGGAGACACAGAATCGGAAACAGGCTCCAGGCTCTGAGCCATCAGCCCAGAGCCTGACGCGGGGCTCGAACTCCCGGACCGCGAGATCGTGACCTGGCTGAAGTCGGACGCTTAACCGACTGCACCACCCAGGCGCCCCCTTTTTTTTTTTTTTTTTGACTTCTTTTTTGGAAACATCTGTTTATGGGATCCAACAAGCAAAACTAAGAGAAATTTTTTTCTCTAGCAATTAATATAATTATGTCTGTCTTTATATTTAATAGTTTTTCTTTTTTCCATTGCATATGAAAACTGAAGTGTCAATTCAGATTATTCTCTCCTTTATGTATCTAAATTTGGGTAAATTTATAAACTTAAAGAGTCTTAGTTACCACTAATTAATTGCCTTCTAGATTTAGTTATTATTTTTGCTTGGAGAATATTGAGAGACACAAAATAAGAAAGCCTATGGACATATTTTATATAATCAGTGAATGATTGCAACTTAACCTGATATTGTGTGGAATATTTGTCACCTGAGATATGGCAAAAAAAAAAAAAAATTCAACGCTATATGAGGAGAGTTGGTATGAAGGGATGGGATACCAATCTCTTAAAGATGTTAAAACAGGGGCGCCTAAGTGGCCGACTTCGGCTCAGGTCATGATCTCGCGGTCTGTGAGTTCGAGCCACGCGTCGGGCTCTGTGCTGACAGCTTGGAGCCTGGAGCCTGTTTCAGATTCTGTGTCTCCCTCTCTCTGACCCTCCCCCGTTCATGCTCTGTCTCTCTCTGTCTCAAAAATAAATAAACATTAAAAAAAAAAAAGATGTTAAAACATTACTGGGGAATGTTTTGATAAGCTGTTAAATATAAGAGAAAGCAAAAGAGTGAGGAACCACAGGGCTTTTGCTTCGCTGTTTGAGGTATACATGTTTTTTTCATTACAGAGCTAAACTTTGTAAGGTTTTAAAAGAGAGTTTGTTTAAAAATACATTTTCTGTAGCACCTGGGTGACTCAGTTAAGCTTCTGACTTCAGCTCAAGTCATGATCTCATGGTTCCCCTGTTCGAATCCCAAGTCAGGCTCTGTGCCGACAGCTCAGAGCCTGGAGCCTGCTTCAGATTCTGTGTCTCCCTCTCTCTCTGCCCTTCCCCTGCTCATTCTTTCTCTCTCTCTCAAAAATAAATACAATATTTTTAAAAAATATCTTCTTTTACTGTAATTTTATTAGCATAAGTCAAGAATTCCATTAAGAAAGCAACAAGATTTGACATATACTCAGAACAGCCATTAATGGGACACTAACTGCACATGATGAAGTCTCCATTATGTTTCTAGCTCCCGATTTTTATTCTCCAATAATGAATATTTTTCTGTTTCCCTCATCTTTGTTTTGAAAAGATTTGCTAAGTGCTTCAGTTTCTGCTGTGTTAACCAAATTAGCTTATTTTGTTTTTATTTACTAACCTCAAAGCCTTTCCCATCTCTATTAAATAGATATCCCCTGATATCCTTTTCCAATCAATACTTCCCACTCAATAGCTTTAGAAAAGAAAGGCATAGTGTAATGCGTGTTTTAATTTAGTAAAGGAGAAACTATGGTTTGCAACTAGAGTATATCTCAATTCCTTCCCCAAGTTCTCTGGGCTTAGCTTGGCTTACAATATCATAATTTAAAAAAACAGCAGAGAAGTTTAATGATTTCAACAACCCTCCCCAGTTTTCCACTGACATCCAGCCCCTCCTCCAGCAAATTCAGGAAAACAATTCAAGACCGAAGTCTATTGGCTTCATGTCCCTTTATCTGTATGAAAGCTACATCACAAAATCATCCCCTTTCCTTCTTTCAAACTTTCAATTTCCTTTTCAACTCTGGTTTTTCTCTCCCCCTGCCCCCCAAGTACTATCAAGAAATGTTAAAGCTGTCAGTTTTGTGGAAGGAGTCAAGTTTTTGCAAAGGAAATGTCATAGTATTTTACATTTCGCCAAAGTCTCCTAAACCTGGATTCAAATATAGACTATAGAAATTAAAATCATAGTATATGATTTGAGTCATATCAACAGCAAAGTGTGGACAATTTTGGATTTGGAATTTTGGACCCATTTAAAACATATATTGCAGATAGTAGCCACAAATCAGATATTGGAAAAACTGATATTAAGGAGTCTTTAATTGTTAATGTTGTTGACTGATCATTAATGGTATTGTGCTTATATTATCAAAAAGGTCTTTATTATATAATGAAGTATTTATGAGTGGGAAAATATGATTTCTGGGATGTGTTTTAAGTAACCATATATATAAATAAGCAAACATCATTTTCTTATTTTTTTGGCTTTGGAAACATATATAGTGAATTTGAGCGGTTAAAAAATAGAAAACTGCAGGCTCCAAATGGTGTCACTTGAACTGAGTTCCCAAACTGGGGCTTAATACCCAATCTAACTGCAGTTGAGCCTCTCCAGAAATGTGACCTTAACAGGTCAGTCAGGAATTGTTTTCTCCATCAACACCAATAAGTCTGTCACCTGGGTCCTCTTCATCCCCCAAAGAAAGATGAGGTCATCAGCATGTTAAGACACTTTGCAAACAGCATCCTCTGGAACAATCTTTTCCTTTTGCTAATAATTTTCTTGCCCCCACCTTCATCCATAAAAACCTTGCAGTTTTGTACAGCTCCTCAGAGCACCTCTCTGCTTGCTGCTGGATTGGGGTGCTGCTTGATTCATGAAGTGTTCAAGACAACCGATTAGATCTTCACATTTACTTGGTTGAATTTTGTTATTTAACACAGTGTATGTCCATTTTTAATTTGCTAACTCTAATCCTAGCTTGTGCCTTTACTTTGTATGAGCAATGAACTTGGTATGAGCAAAGACATTTAATAAGCTATTGTACCTTTTGCTTACAGTATATTCTATTTTAAGAATAAAATAGAATTAGTTAAACCATTGTATACCAAAATCCAGTCCTTCACATATGGACTATCTCATTTTTGATTACCTGAAAAGTGTTTTTACTTATTTTTATATTTCAACTCAGTTTCAAACTTAAATGGATTTTAATGGAAAAAAAAGTTTAATGGAAACTTTAAATTGTATTGTAAGTGGAAAATGTGCTTTTTCAAATCCGTATACAAATAAATAGATGGCTATAAAACATAAATATTTAACGTACCACCTAAAAACATGTCAAATAGCATCGTTAGTTTAACACACTTTGAGAAGCTCATCAATATAAGCTTTGAAATTTGGGAAGCACCATAACATGGGACCAAAAACATGAAAATCTATAATTGCTATCCGCAGAAATATTCAAACAATTAGTGATTATTTAAAAAGTTGATCAACTGTATGGAGAACACACGGAGGGTTACTGGAGGGGTTGTGGGGGGGGGTGGGCTAAATGGGTAAGGGGCATTAAGGTATCTACTCCTGAAATCATTGTTGCGCTATAATACTAAATAACTTGAATGCAAATTTAAAAAATTTTTTAAAAAGTTGATCAATGGTGCTCAATTTATTTAAATAAATGCAGATCAAAGCAACAATATAATATTCCTTTTTACCCATGATACTGATAGCAATATTAAAGATTGTTAACATCTTGTGTTGATGGCACTGTAGGGAAATAAGCCCTTTTATATGTTACCGGTGAAAGTGTAAATCAGTACATTTTTTGGGGGGTGCAATTTGACTATAGATATCAAAAGTGTTAATATATTCACATAGATTCAGCATTTCCACTCTTAGACAGGGAGAGTAACGCTATAGTTATAATCCTGCATGAAGACAAAGGTGTTTTTAAAAAAATATCCGTTGCCACATAGCCTATAATTGCAAAAATGAAGGTATTTAAAGGGACAGATGAGATAAATAACAGTTTATATAAACAATGAACTATGCAGCCATTAAAAAGAATGAGGTGTTATGGAAAAATGCCAATAAATATATTTAATTATTGATTTTATTTTAAAAATGAAACTACTGAGTAGCAGCATGGTGAATACATTTTCCAAGGATCTATATATGCCATAAATTTTATTTTTTTTTGTTTGAAAGGATACAAGTAATATGTAAGAGGTACAACTCTTGGGAGAGAGACTGTAAGGGAAGTCCATGGATGCTGGTAAGAGAGATGTTAATGTTCACAGTTCTGTATTGTTAATTTTTGAAAAATCTTAAGCATATATAATTTTCTCTGTTTCAATAGATTCTCTAAGTGCTGGAATAATTAGTGTTTTTGTTTGTTTGTTTGTTTGTTTGTTTTCTTCCTTATCTTTTATTGAGATAATAAGATTATCTCAATAAAAATTTTAAGTGACAAATCACCAGCGTTTTTGAATGGAAACATAGGGTAACCAATATCGCATTGTGCATTATGTTGTTTTCAATTAATTACTGCACATCAGGGGCCAACATTATTTACTTGGGAATAATTATTTCTGAGCTCAAAAGCTGCAGAGCCTGCTCCAATAATTCTTTTACTACCTAATTCTCAGTTAATTCCTCTGTTTTATTTATTTTAAAAAGTTGAATGTTTATTTTTGAGAGAGAGAGAGACAAAGACAGCATGAGCAGGGGAGGGGCAGGGAGAGAGGGAGACACAGAATCTGAAACAGGCTCCAGGCTCCAAGCTGTCAGCACAGAGCTGGACACAGGGCTTGAACCCACGAACCGTGACATCATGACCTAAGCTGAAGTTGGACACTTAACTGACTGAGTCACCCAGGTGCCCCTGTTCTCCAACTTTCTGTAATGCACACATACAACGTGTATAATAACAGAAGGCTAATTTCCATTAAAAGTGTGATATTAGAAAATAGGATTTAATGGAGAGGTAGGTAAATAAAATTGTCCAATTTTATAAATTTTATTTTTTCTTGTTCCAAGTAACAAGATACGACTGAATTTTAGTATCAGATACTGTTTGTATATTTTGGGCTTATCTTAATTTTTCTTTCTGGGCATGTTGAGTTGCTACCATGTCAATTATTACTTCTTCACTATTTAATATTTGTTTTGTTGTCACTGTATTCTTTGTTATGCTTTATTTTGGGAAGATTCATTAAATTATAGTGAATTAGTAATAAACATTCCCAAAGGAATAAAAAAAAATGAATATTTCTCCGAGGATATACGAAACATTTTTATTGAGAAAAATTTTAAAACATTCATGAATGTCAATATTCTGAATCCTCTGAAATATTTTCTTATACAAACGAAGTCTTTGAGGAAGGAAAAATTTATCTCTCTAAAATCTAATGAGTTATTTAATTAATTTTACCCTGCCTTTCCCAAGAAGAATTTCAAGAGACTTGTTAGAATATGTAAAACATGACAGACAATGTATCATAAAATAAGGATGGGAATAAAAATTTTAAAAACCAAGGCTGAGAAAGAACAACACGAAATTAATTTTAAACTGCATAGAATGACACCAATATAACAGGTAAACGTGATCTACAAATAATTGTTTAAGTGTCAATTACATGGTTAATAATATCCATGAAATAAAAGTGAATCAGTTATTCTTAACCTTAAAGTTAGATTAG
This sequence comes from Puma concolor, assembly GCF_028749965.1. Lineage (NCBI taxonomy): Eukaryota > Metazoa > Chordata > Mammalia > Carnivora > Felidae > Puma > Puma concolor. The sequence goes on along the minus strand of NC_141675.1, from coordinate 81,854,336 downwards.
AATTTCTCCTGAGAATACTATTAAAGAGATACCATGTGAAGTCATGAACACCACGCTCAATGTAAATATATGTTCTAGGCTTTCATCATCTTATTTTCACATTGTTTTTAGCTTTATCAACTTAAAATACTTCTTTTGGGGGTCTTCAGAAATTTGCAGCTAAATTTCCATTTTCCAGAGAACTACTATCTAGTTCAGTGGGTAGCCTGTTAAGGTACTGCAAAAGCATTAAGCAATTCATGTGATTTACAAGAAATCAGAAAACCTGAGATTAAATTATATAACTTTATTTTTTTTTTTAATTTTTTTTTTTCAACGTTTATTTATTTGTGGAACAGAGAGAGACAGAGCATGAACGGGGGAGGGGCAGAGAGAGAGGGAGACACAGAATCGGAAACAGGCTCCAGGCTCTGAGCCATCAGCCCAGAGCCCGACGGGGGGCTTGAACTCACGGACCGCGAGATCGTGACCTGGCTGAAGTCGGACGCTTAACCCAGGCGCCCCTAAATTATATAACTTTAAAAACAAACCCTACCATTAAAAAAAAATGTATGACCACAGTGTGAATATGAACAAGATGCTATTAGCAATCATTCACTGATTTCTTTACGTGTATTATTAAATATATAATTCCATTTTTTTTTTTCTCGACAAATAGACATTTTGTGAGAAAAACCTGATCTTTATTTCAGTGGAGAGTTGTGAGAATTTATTTCTTCCAATCAACAAATATTTGTTAAATTTTATCATTTGTCAGATATTTTCCTGGGTGCTAAGGATCCAGTTGGTGGGAGAACACCTGAATCAGTGAATTTTAATATGGTGCATTTCTGAAACATTTTTGGACATCCAATATATAAATGACTGAACTCTCCAGTTTAGCTGTTGCAGCTGTGGTCTAATAATTTGGCAATATATAGGCAAACTTACAGTCACAATAAAATAATACACAGATCTCTTATGTTGTTTACGAGGAAGACAGTGACCACTGCTCTGGTATTAATCTGACATTTGCTTTTGACATTCCAAGTATGGAAGGGACACTTCTTATCTTTCAGTTCCACCAGCAGCTGGTAGATGAAGCTGTTAATTTCTTTTTTCTATTTTAACAGAGTCAGAGTAACAGTAGGGTTTGATATACTAGTTTAAATGTGGAAAATCATCTTCAAAGTTATCAAATAACTCACTCAGTTGAGAACACAAAGAATGAACCAAAAGCCAGAGAAGGAGCTAAGAGGCTGTCAATACCTTCAAAGATTAGAATCTCTGGCCTCTTTTAAAGGTTGCTTTCTAGTCTTAAAGTATCATTTTACTTGAATATCACCATGTCACAATCTCTAATAGCAATAGGAAATCACAAACAAACATTTGTATATCCTAGCAACCTTATCTGCAAATACAGGGCAAGTGTATGTGAGCATGTGCAAGAGGAGGGTAGAAAGGAGGGAGAATATGGGAATAACAGAAAAGGAGCAGTGATAGCAGAATCAAACTTCTTGATTAAGCTGAGCAATTAACTTAGTTGAACATGAGGACTAAGTAAGTGCTCCTAGATCAACCTGCTATTGTATTAACCTAAACATATTGATTGATCATTTCAGGAACATATATACACAGACTGATGTGTGGCACTTTACACTCTCGTGTCCACGGCATACATTTTGGCGGTCTCTGTCCGAGGGTCTATGTATGACTTGGCCATGGAAATAGCTGCATTTGAGTAGGCTTTCCTCATGGAATACGGATAGTTCCTTTCAGGTCCAACATCTGTTGGAAAGAGATAAATGTAGTTGTATAGAAATAATTATGATTCAGTGAACTTTGGGGAAAAATGTCATTTTACACATTCTTCTCATAAAGAGACAAAAATATAAATACTTTAAGAAGGAATCATCTAAGAAGAACCCTAGAATAAAATCTAAGATTTTCATCTGGAAAGTTATTTTTAGATTAAAAGCTTAGGTACTTTCCTTCTTTTTCTCTCCTCCCTCTCTTCTGTCCTTCCTTCCTTCCTTCCTTCCTTCTTTCCTTTCTCTTTTCTTCCTTCCTTCCCTCCTTCCTTCTTTCCTGATGAGGAGATGGATTTTCTTGCTTTTTAACAATATTTTTAGAAACCCAATAGTAATACATTATATTTTTTAACAACAAATATTTGACTCGGCTCTCAGTCTACTTCTCTGTTTAACTCTAGATATAAATTTAGTAGATTAGATGAAGTTAGATATATAATATTATGAACACATTGAAATCATCATTATATATTTAGATATTGGATACAGTTATAGATGTGGTTTTTTCACCCAATATACCACTTATGAGGTATGAGGCTTGAATATTGCAAATCAGTTTTCTTTGAACAACAGAAACTTCTCAAGTGTCATTTTTTATAAGAGGTAGGGATCAAGTAAGCAACATTATTTTGCACTGGTGAGAACTGTTTCTACCAGATTGGAAAGATTGATAATGGAGGCAAGTAAGCGTGCTATTTTATTTTGTTCTTACCTTTGAAGAGGTATAAGCAGCATGTCAGGACAGCACCAGCCAAAAAGCAACCCAGAGACCCAGCCATTCCAAGCCAGCAAGACCAACCAAATTTGTATTGGATGCCAAGAAATATATTGTGCAAAACCAGAGAAGAACGTTCTACATAAACATCAACAGCATACCACACTGAACCAATGATTCCTGGGGCACCTGAAAGAAAGAAAAGTTGCTAAAATAATACAGGCTTTCCAAATGTAAGTTCATGGACTGCTACCCAAAATGGATGGCATCATTTAGAGAGGGATAATAATCATTTGGAGGGGCAATAATAATTGCTATCTATTTTGTGTTTCTTCCAAATTATGTATCAGTTTATACATAAAGAGAAATACAAAAATTTTAAAATGCAGTGTTCATCTGTTTGTGTAAACTTAAAATGATCATTGTGGTTTTCTTTAATTTTCCTCTCTCACATGTTATTTTGAATGCTGTGTAAAAGGAAATATGAAAAACAACAGAAAAAAAGAAAGAACACAAAATTGAAGACAAATAATACACAGCATACGTTCACTCTATTGATTTTTTTTTTTAATTTTTTTTTTCAACGTTTATTTATTTTTGGGACAGAGAGAGACAGAGCATGAACGGGGGAGGGGCAGAGAGAGAGGGAGACACAGAATCGGAAACAGGCTCCAGGCTCTGAGCCATCAGCCCAGAGCCTGACGCGGGGCTCGAACTCCCGGACCGCGAGATCGTGACCTGGCTGAAGTCGGACGCTTAACCGACTGCGCCACCCAGGCGCCCCTCTATTGATTTTTTTAATTAAAAGTATATATCTTTAAGAATATTCTATTCTTCTCTGCCCCACCCCCTGGACCCACAATTAAAGCTGTGTCAGCTACATAATCAGCACCCATATGGAAACTATGTTTTTTGAAGTCAATAATTTTAGTCTGTTGGGCTTAAAAACAAATAACTGGAGTAAAAATTGTCTTTATTTTAAAATAAATTCTTACCTACCACCCACACACCATGAGAGAACAAACTAAGAAATTTTGTTCCTTTTAAACAAAATTTAACCCCGAAATTAGTCTATCTGACAATTTGGCTTGGAATGATGCCAGTAGAGTCTGCTTCTTTTAAAGGTATAAATTGCACATCAGTGCTAAGGTGCAGGAAAAAAAAAGGTGAGGAGCTATAGGACAAAATGCTATGTGAAAATGGTGTTTCACATTCTTTTCTAGGGGGTCTGTGATATGTATTTAAGTCACCATTTCATTGCATTATTTTCCCAGTTGTTTAATGCAAGAAGTTTAAGGACAGATAATGAACACATAACCTTTAGATAACAGGGTATAAATTACCACCTATTTTCTACAATACTTCTAATCTATGGGTTTAAGATGGAAATTCCTTTTTTAAAACTTAGAAACAGATTATGTAAAATTATATATACATATAACACACATAGATACATATATATATGAAATATGCATATATTTCATTTTATACCATATGAAAATAGCATGTCATATATATTTATATATATGTATGGTGTTAGTATTTTATGTATTATATATATTTATTATATGTAATATAATATAATTATATAATATATATCTAATTTCTTCTCTTTTTAGGTTTATTTATTTTGAAAGAGTCGGGGGGGTGGGGGTAGGGCATGGAGAGAGGGAGAAAGAGAGAGAAGTCCAAGCAGGCTCTGCACCACCAGCACGGAGCCCAATGTGGAGCTCAAACTCATGAACCAGGAGATTATAACCTGAACCAAAATCAAGAGGCAGAGGCTTAACTGACTGAGCCACCCAGGTACCCTTGGCATAATAATTTCAAATGATGGTTTCAAGCCTTTGGCAATATCTGGAAATTTAATTTCATCATTTCTTCATCCATTCCTATAGGGAATTTTTCATCAACTGTTATTTTTTTTTTAATTTTTTTTTTAACATTTATTTTTGAGACAGAGACAGAGCATGAACGGGGGAGGGTCAGAGAGAGGGAGACACAGAATCTGAAACAGGCTCCAGGCTCTGAGCCATCAGCCCAGAGCCCGACGCGGGGCTTGAACTCATGGACCACGAGATCATGACCTGAGCCGAAGTCGGCCGCTTAACCGACTGAGCCACCCAGGCGCCCCAATCAACTCATATTTTAATATTTAGCTGATTTTTATTTTTTTAAATAAAAAGGGGCATATATAATGGTATCTCAGAAAGTATTCTGGAACAAAACTGTATGCATTAAATGGTGTTTAAATTTGTTAAATAAAACACATGGTTACATACAAAAGCTCTATGTTATCACTAGGCCAACCTAGACATGAGAATAAATGTCTTAAAAAGGAAAACTTACTAAGTTCTTATGGTTTTTTAATACAACCTAAGGATCATCAGGCCTTGACTCAATGCTTGTGTGAAAAAATTCAGGGAGGCCCCAGTTTTGACTGTGTGATGGGTTAGGCTCTCTGCTATGGGCTCACTCTGTCCACACTGGATCTTTACAACAGCAATTCAGAATAGATTTTATTGCTGGGATGTGGCCTTATTTTGCAGATCAAGTAAAGAAGACCAGTTAAGAAACTGGCCTAAGGTCAAAAATCACATATATATATCTCCAAGTATTAAAAAAATTTAAAAAAAAAGTTTAATGTTTATTTTTGCTACAGAAAGACAGACATGTGTGGGGGAGGGTCAGAGAGAGAGAGAGAGAGGGAAACACATAATCTGAAGCAGGCTCCAGGCTCTGAGCTGTCAGCACAGAGCCCGATGTGGGGCTCAAACTCGGGAACAGCAAGATCATGACCTGAGCTGAAGTTGGACGCTTAACCGACTGAGCCACCCAGGTGCCCCTAAAAAAATTTTTTTTTAAGTAAACTCTACCCCCAACGTGGAACTCGAGTTCCCAACTCTGAGATCAAGATTGCATACTCTACTGACTGAGCCAGCCAGACACTTCTGCAAGTATTTTTAATTCCAAAATCCCTATCCATTCATTTTATACTTCCTGGTGAAGTTATCACTTATATTTGCTTTGCTAAATTTTCACTACTACCATTAAAAAAAAAAAAAAGATAGTTTCCTCTCTGGGGGTGTGCCCATTGGTTTTCAATCTTCCTGCACTTTGGTCTCTTGGACAGTGTATTTTCTCCCAACTTGCATTAAGGTCTTAAGAAGACATCATATTGTGACAGAGGAAGACTAAAGTGAATTTAATGACAGAATTTAATGATGCTTTTTCATCAATAAACACCATGTAAAGTGCTTCTTGACTTGTTTATAAGTCATGCTTGATTTATTATCCTTCAGAATTCCATTTATTCATCTGCCTCTTAAGTGGAGATATAATCTGCTTATTGTTACATTTACATTCAGATGGGTTGGCACATAAGAAAACCTGACATGGGACTTGGCACAACTTAGTTGCTAAAGAATTGCTAAAGAATTGCCTACTCCTACAGTGGGTACAGGTAAGGAGATGGGACCTTGGGACTTTAGGATTTAACTTCAAGAATAATAAAAAATAAATTATTTGAAAAATTTAAACCATTATATAACTTTTTAAATGGTTAAAAATAGTTTGAGGACTTCAATAAACTTTGATCTAACATCGTACCAAAAATTAATTATCTGATTTCACAGCTGAAGAAAGAAGGGCTGATGTGCTCCTTATTCCTTCAATCTAGAAAAGCAAGTCACATATGATGTTAAAATGAACAGCTTCACGGGGCACCTGTATAGCTTAGTCGGTTCAGTGACTGACTCTTGATTTTGGCTTAGGTCATGATCTCAGGGTCATGAGATAGAGCCCCACATTGGTCTCTGCGCTAATACTGTGGAGCCTGCTTGGGATTCTCTCTCTGCCCCTCCCCTGTTCATTTGCACATGTGCACGTGTGCTCTTCCTCTCTCTCTGGAACAAAACTTAATAATAAATAAACTTAAAAAAAATGAACTGCTTCACAACTGCATCCTCCTTCATCTCAAGACTGTAGATGAGCACCTCTACCCCCATCCCTAGTGCAGAGAGTACCTGCTATTAGTAATATGGTTCCAGCAACAAAGCAGATGCGGACTTTGATGTATGGCTCATCAGGGAGGAATTTCACACAGTGGAGACCAAGAAGCAGGGTGATAAATCCAAATCCAGCTAAAATATCTGCAGTAATCATCAACGCTCGAGTTACCACCAGCTTCACTGGAAGATCAGGGCATGTGGTTAAATCATGGTCAGAGGAAGGAAACACGTTAATGTCGAGGTGTGCCAAAAAACAGATAATTACATACATTAACAAATGCCCATTGAATTAGAATTTAAATTTGCATGAACTTGGATTTTTTTTTCATAAAATGCAAAAATATCATGAGATTATCGGTATTATTATTTGTTTAAGCACTGATTATTACTTAGACTTGTCGGCCCCCTAGCAAAATGCTTGGCCTATCGTGTACACTAAATACCTTTTTCCTTGTTTGTTTCTTGTTCTGGAATGAGACTTGTTCACAAGTATTATAGCTGAATACTCAATTGAAAGTAGAGTATCTATTCTGCAGAGTTGCCCAATGAATATTTAAGAAATAAACAATCACTACAGTTGTTTGAAGTTCCATTGAAAAATATACTTAAAATAACTGGTTAAAATTTGGTACAGGGGAGCAGGATAAAATGATTCAAGATGTCTCTTGCCCGTTCAGGCTAATGGGAGCCATCTCTTCTAAAGCCATCTCTTTAGAAGGAGGAGGAGCTACAGAGCTTCTGTTATTTAGTCGAAGACTACTTCTAAAGGCCAGATCATATTCTTTTTCATCGCTTCCAGGGGTGACCCTTCTTGGCCAACATTCCATCTTAACCCTTTAATCTTGCACTGTCAACTGAGCAAATTTCAACTATGGCCAATGAGAATATGTGGTAGAAGGTCCAGGGAAGACGGTATTAGGTAAGTAGAAGTGGAATAGTAGCAATCATCTTCTGCAGTGGAAGCATCCTCAAATGTGAAAACCTCTTGAACTGCGAGTCTCGGTTATGCTAACTTAAAAATGGGAAATTTTGTCAGAAATGGAGGGTTAATTACCTGATGTCAAAACTACTACTATTTTAGCTCGCTAATGGAAAGGAGGAATACAATTTATTCTTTTTGAGGGTATTGTAATTATGTTTTATTTTCATAGTGATGGGGGCTTCCTTGTATTTTAAATAATTCTTCTGCAGTGGTGAGATAAATTTAGGGCTGATTTAGTAATAGATTGCTTGTAAAATGTGGCCAATTTATTTAAAATAAAAAAATACCTTTATAATCCATCTAAGAGGAAATCAATGCATAAAATCAGCTTTTACCTGATTAATAGGTGAATAATTAAGATCTTAATATATGGCATTATTTCAAAAAATTTAGATTTATATTTCTAATTTAGGCCAAATCTAAGGCTTATTTTTCTCAAATTTCAAGAAAGAGAAAAATATGTGCCTAACTAGGCTATATATATAGAAGCGTGTTTCCTACTCAGCACCCCAAGCCAAGCAGTCCCACACTTTGGAGTGCCTTCCTTAAATATTAAGTCCCTTTTGGACCTGGGACCAATAGGGCCAGGATTGCCTTTGAATGGGACACCTTGAAATTGTGACCCTGGTTTTCCCCTCTCCAAGCCTTGATCCTACATATAGCATGATTTCTGATGCTCTGTAGAACTCCAGGACTCATGTCTATGGTATTATCCAGCCAGCCTTATGGCCTGTCCAGTTCTAAGAGGGCAGTTCTGCAGGCAGACTGCTAATGCTAACGAACCAGGAATTTTTTTTCCCAGGTATTGTCTGAGAACTGGCTGCTAGAATAATGTTAAATATTCTGACTGGAGAAAAGGGAACTCAAATTAACTATATCAACAAGAGCCCTGAAAAAAATTTTTGTCTGGGTCTGTATATCCTAGGTCCATAGGACAGTGGGAAAAGTTATCTAATTGTGATTCTATAAAAGATATCAAAGACTAAAAATAAAATTTTATAGGTAATATCCTAACTTAGAGGGTATAGTTGTTATTTTCTTAGAATACATGTTTGTATCTGTAGTCTCTAAGCATATGATGGAATTTCTTAATCAAAAGTAATTACTTTTTAAGATATTATTTGAAATTAATAGGTAAGAACATATTTTAAAATGTGAGCTAGTGCAGGCAAAAGATTAAAAAAAGAAATATTTAAAAATACAATCAGCAGTTTTCTCTGTGCAGTAAGCTTATGAGTGATTTTCTGATATTCTTGTATAAATGTACATAACAACATTTACAAGTTTGAAATATTTTATCTTTATTTTTTTTTCTCCGCTCCCACCATAGCACCACATTTCTGGAATAGCCTAGTGTCCACATGAACTTACATTTTTATTGACCAAATCATGCTTTTTCGTGGATAGAAGTAGGTTACCACAAGGAGGGAAAAAGAGAAAGAATTAAGAAGTTTCAAAAAAAAAATGAAATATAGGCTTTATGAATTAGGTTAAAAAAAAAACACTCAAATCCTAAATAGCAGAAGAAGATATTTTAGAGCACTGCTCCTTTTAAGTGCTTATCCCTGGACTGAAATAGCTGTCCAGGGGAAAAGTCACATTCCAAGCATTTGCTTTTCATTTATCTTCAGAAAAGAAGTTGCCATGCTCTACCATACCCCGTCTGCTTTGAAGGAGACCAAAACCAATTAGCTTTAACAACAGCACCAGTATTTCTTGGCATGATTCAATGTTCTAAATAAATAAATATCTGCTGTGGAGAAATACTGAGAGAATCAATGATAACATTTTTTCATCTATGAAATCTCTTTATTCATAGAAATATGGACCTTGTTAACACCTAATTAAAATTTAAAGCTAAAGGTTAGGAAGAAGAAGGAGCTGGCTTTACTATTTCTGTTAATTGTGTGTCATATGTATTGATTCTTTTCATTCCCTGATCCTCTAATCTGTGTTTTTTTTTTTTTTTTTTTTGCCTATCTCCATGTCTGTTTTTCTCTTTGTCTCTGCCCCCTCTGTTTCCACCTTCTCTCTTTCTCAGCAACTTTCTCAATGAATTACTGTCAACTTCCTATTTGACTTACATCACAGCTAAAAGACATCTCTGAAATGGTTTTCCTCTAATGTGTCAATTCTAATCCTCCAGTAACCACACCCTGAAGAATTCATCTCACTTTGAAAAGTGTTTACTTTAAGTCTGTGTGTAAGACACTCTGCCAGGTATTTGGGGGGAGGGGATGAAGAAGTTAATATTTTTACCTTAAAAGAATGTATACAACATGGAAAAAGATAAAATATGCCCAACGTGTTTCAATTCACGTTTCTGAACTTTTTATGGAAACATTTAAAATGAGACAGAACTTTACCATAGTTCTGTAGAAACACACACACACACACACACACACACAATGAAAACCTGTTTGGGATCCCTCCCTGGCAAGGGGGTTGTCTAAGGCATACATACAGGGGTGTTCGGCAAGGATAGAATCATACTCGTCACAGGTGCGAATCCCATCAAAAACGTTCGTGACACACTCCCACCAGAGGCCTCGGCATTTGGTGCTCACCTAGATGTTGGGAGAAGACACTGTGTGAAACAACTCATGCAGGCACACTCTAGTTCCCCTCGATCAAAGGAAGACCTTGGCTGTTGTGCGTTTGATAGTAAAGTACATTGGTTGCAAGCGTGATCAGAATTCCATTTACAACAAACACAATGTGTTTTACAGTATTTTCCCTTAAGCACTAACAACTAAAGGCTTTCTCCACCAGGAAATGAATTCACTTCCTGATGGGGTGGGGAGGGGGGGCAGTGGTACCTAACTAGATAAAGTCTTCATTACATATAGGCAAATGTCTATGGCTGGTTCGATCGTGGAGTCATGGTTTCACACGGAGACAATTTATGTCACTTTTCCTCTGCTGACATTTTTCATCATAAATAAATAAATAAATAAATAAATAAATATAACAATAAATGCTAACTCTTGACGTCCTGAGTCTATTAAGAATGTACATTAATTTTTCACCCTGATAAACACTGAGTCCCATGAAGAAAGGTATTATTGTATATGAAGTTCACAATTTTACAATAATTGCCAAAGAATGCCATACCTCAGGACAGCAACAAATGAAATATAAAGACCCACAGCTTCTTCCTTTTTGCTCCACTGACACATTACAAATGTTCCAGCTATGATATGAATGTGAACGAACTGAGCATTAATGTCATAGAACCTGACAGCTGGAAACCACTTTTACTTAGAATCATAGTGCAGATGATTCTAAGTGTCCACCTAGAGCTAAAAGACACCAGTGCCCAGAGCCATTCCATGTTTTATCTGTAAGCTGCACATCACAAAAGATTTCCTAAAATTGTAAACATGCCAATGGGAAATAGTTTCAAATATTCTTGACACAGCTCATGCATATGGAACAGAGCTAATATGATTGTTTGTCCTGATTCAATTACAGATTCACATTACCTTGGGATTCTGGGAATAGTTTAGTAAAATTTAACCAAGAATTATCTTGGAAAATAAAAACTTATTTTTTTTTTCCTTAAAGAAAGACTAAATAACAATGTAGGAAGAGAAATGCCAAAGCGGGGAGATTAAAATTGGTGTGAAGAAAGGAAGAGACATAAAACCCTTTGATCTGCAAAAGGAAACCGTATCAGGGAATATTTGTGCTTTGAAGCTTTGCTTGGTGTTCTACCTTGCAGGTGTATTGTGTGCCAAATAAAACTTTACTGCTTGTTCTTCCACTACAAATGTCAATGTTGTACTTCTATTGCCCTTTTATAGGTAAAATACACATAATCAGTAATAATAAATCTATATTGAGTCCATACTGTGAAGCAGTTACTATTTAAGTATATTATTATCCCATTTATTCCTTAACTGCTCCTGTGAGACATCAATTACTATCAGCTATTTTACAAATAAGGAGAATGAGGAATAGAAAAGGTAAGTGATAACCCCAAGCAAGCATAGTTCACAAATATGGCAATCTGTGTGCTTGCTCTTAAGCACCGCAGTATACTTAAAACCATTTTAAGAAATTCCAAATCCGTTTCAGGCTAGAGTACTCCAGCACTGAAAATGAGAAGATAGCTTGGGGTGAAGGGTTATAAACCCTAACTTTAATCTTGTCCTATGGCTATTATTCTACAAACCTTCACTTTGGCTTGCTCTTCCTAAGGTTAAAACTGAAGGGATGCTTTGGGGATATTATCTGCCTCAGGAACTGCAGTAACCAAAAATTTAACACAGATCTACTTTGTGAAAGGTAACATACCAATTTTTTAATGATGGATGTGAGCATCTCAAGTTAGATATGCATGCAATTTAAGCTGCCACTAAAAAAGTATAGACTTTAAATCTAAGTTGACACTTTTTAAATGTGTTGTATCTTTGGGCAAGATCTTACCCTTTTTTGAGCCTCAATCTTCTTATCTGCGTAAAGGAGATAGTGCTAGGATAGTTATAAGAATTAAAAAATTACAAACACACAATATAAATGATTTGCTCATAAGTGATCTTAGTAAAGTACTTAAACATCGTAACAACCTGAGTAGTGACAGTGTTCAACATTGCTAACTAACCACAATCAAAGTGAAGAAGGGTAGGTATGATGGGTTGAATGATGCCCCCTCCCTCACTTCTCCCACCAAAGATTTGTCTAAGTCCTAATCCCCAGAACCTATGGATTTTTGGATGTTATCTTTTTTGGAAAAAGGGACTTTGCATATGGCCAACTAATCTTTGACAAAGCAGGAAAGAACATCCAATGGAAAAAAGACAGTCTCTTTAACAAATGGTGCTAGGAGAACTGGACAGCAACATGCAGAATGAAACTAGACCACTTTCTTACACCATTCACAAAAACAAACTCAAAATGGATAAAGGACCTGAGTGTGAGACAGGAAACCATCAAAACCCTAGAGGAGAAAGCAGGAAAAAACCTCTCTGACCTCAGCCGCAGCAATTTCTTACCTGACATAACCCCAAAGGCAAAGGAATTAAAAACAAAAGTGAACTATTGGGACCTCATGAAGATAAAAAGCTTCTGCACTGCAAAGGAAACAATCAACAAAACCAACGGAATGGGAAATGCCAACTAAAAGGCAACCAACGGAATGGGAAATGATATTTGCAAATGACATATCAGATAAGGGCTAGTATCCAAAATCTGTAAACAACTCACCAAACTCCACACCCGAAAAACAAATAATCCAGTGAACAAATGGGCAGAAAACATGAATAGACACTTCTCTAAAGAAGACATCCAGATGGCCAACAGGCACATGCTCAACGTCGCTCCTCATCAGGGAAATACAAATCAAAACCACACTCAGATACCACCTCACGCCAGTCAGAGTGGCTAAAATGAACAAATCAGGGGACTATAGATGCTGGCGAAGATGTGGAGAAACAGGAACCCTCTTGCACTGTTGGTGGGAATGCAAAATGGTGCAGATGCTCTGGAAAACAGTGTGGAGGTTCCTCAAAAAATTAAAAATAGATCTACCCTTTGATCCAGCAATAGCACTGCTAGGAGTTTACCTAAGGAATACAGGAGTGCTGATGCATAGGGGCACTTGTACCTCAATGTTTATAGCAGCACTCTCAACAATAGCCAAATTATGGAAAGAGCCTAAATGTCCATCAATTGATGCATGGATAGAGAAATTGTGGTTTATATACACAATGGAATACTACGTGGCAATGAGAAAGAATGAAATATGACCCTTTGTAGCAACGTGGATGGAACTGGAGAGTGTTATGCTAAGTGAAATAAGCCATACAGAGAAAGACAGATACCATATGTTGTCACTCCTATGTGGATCCTGAGAAACTTGACAGAAGACCATAGGGGAGGGGAAGGAAAAAAAAAAGAGGTTAGAGAGGGAGGGAGCCAAAACATAACAGATTCTTAAAAACTGAGAACAAACTGAGGGTTGATGGGGGTTGGGAGGGAGGGGAGGGTGGGTGATGGGTATTGAGGAGGGCACCTATTGGGATGAGCACTGGGTTTTATGGAAACCAATTTGACAATAAATTTCATATTTAAAAAAAAGGAAAAAGGGACTTTGCATATGTAGTGAAGTTAAGGATCTTGAGGTAATGAGATCATCTTGGATTACCCGGGTGGGCCCCAAATTTAATGACAAGTGCTTTAATGAGAGACACATAGAAAAGAAGGTAATATGACCACAGAGGCAGAGATTGAAGTGATGTGGCTGTAAATCAAGGAATGGAGTAGTGACCAGAAGCCAGAAGAGGAGAGGAACAGATTCTCCCCTAGAGCCTTCAGAGGGGGCACAGCCTTGTCAACACCTTGATTTCAAACTTGTAACCTCCAGAACTGCAAGAGAATAAATTTCTCTTGAGTTAAGCCACCAAATTGTGGTAATTTGTTATGGCAGCCCTAGGAGACAAATACAGTAGGTATGATTGGTACAGAGCTGTTATACTGAAATAGAAAACAGGACTTCTCATAGCTTATTCCTGTTCAGTCCCTCAATTAACAAGAACATACTGGATCCAGTTTACACCAACCAGAGCTAGGTTATACGGATTTGAAGTCACTGTTCCATAATTAGACAGTGACTGTCCATAATTCCTGCTGTCTAACATAGCCCCATTAAAACAAACAAACAAACAAACAAACAAACAAACACTCCTACTGTGGTATTTCTTTTTATATATGAGGTTATTTAGAAAGGAACCTGAGAGATATATGTAGGAATACTCATTTTACACTAAAAAAGAGTCTCTTGGCAAAATAATCCAGCAGTGGTGTCATTTTCAAGGCTATTGATCATTTACCTGCAATGACCATATTTAGAAAAGCAATGAGCTCATTAGAGGAAACAGGAATCTAATTTCATTAGGTATTAATGCTCAGGGGCACACTATTAGATTGCTTGGTATTCACACTCGGTTAAGGTACGTGAGAATAGTGGCTGTAATTAACTAAACTTCTGTGTTAATATAGCACTTACTGGAGACACCCTTAAAGGTGCCTTTGTGCACAAAGACAAGGTTAAAATTTTTTATGGTATTTATCATATTTAGGGAAGCCCTCCTTGGCTATAATATATAATCTTCACTTACTTATTCCTGTGTTATACAGAGGCTTATTAAGAACTCTCTCAAAGGCAAGTAAATCTAAATTCTTAAAAGTTTTAAGACAAGGTTCTGTTTAAAAAGGAGACTGATGCTTCAAATGTTATGATTAACCTTTCTTAAAGGGCAAAAATGCAAAATGTTAACTAATAATTCTTATCTTGCAGGGTCATTCAAAATAGAAGATTGCAATTTTAAGCTTACTCTTCTAACATGCAATTTATACATTATTAAATACAGATAATGATACTAGAGGGATTTCTATATTATTTCAATGAATATCTGTCCTGACGTGAGATTATCTCCTAAATGGGGAGAACTCAGTTTATCCAAGATGTAACAATAAAAGCACAAGTCACAAACATGAGGCTGGCATAAATCTCTTAATATTATTTAATTACAATAGTAAAACAGAGATCTTATAGAGCAGTCCATATTTCTGCTTTCCTTTGGCAACTTAGTCATGCTGGCCACCTGGACTCCTCAGTCCCACATAACAATGATTAGCGCCAAGGGACTGGCTGCTTCCTTTAGATGGGGCTTGTACTCACAGTTTTCCTCCCCCTCCCTCCTCCCCCAATCTGCCTCTCTCAAGGATGTTGGTTACCTGGTTCCTAACAGCATTTAACTTTCTCACTCCTCGTGTATAATAATGAGAATGACTCCCTTTGCCTTCAATTTGTCAAATTTCTACCTATCCTTCAAATGGCACTTCAAAGATACTCCTTCTTCCAAGAAGTTCTCCCAGTTTCTCCAGCTAGGGTTAATTTATTCCTAGATCATACCATAATCTGTGCATATTTTCTATAGTATTTACAAATTGCATTACTATTCTTCTGTGCATTTGCAGACATCTGTCTCCCAAGTCTGTCTGTTGTCCTCTTTCAAACTATATTCATTAAAGATCTGCCATGTGCCAGTCAACAGACTAACAAAATGCTGGGGATAAAGCAAAGCCCAAGAAAGGTATGGCACCTCGCTTCAAGGAGCTTACAGACCCTCCTGCTTGGAACATAATGGATGCTCAAAAGATGTTTATTAAGAAAAAAAAATTGGTCACTTTTTCTTTTTTTTTTTTTTTTGAATCTTTATTTCCTTTGAGAGAGAGACAGAGACAGAGACAGAGTGCGAGCAGGGGAGGGGCAGAGAGAATTCGAAGCAGGTTCCAGGCTCTGAGCTGTCAGCACACAGCCTGATGCAGGCTCCAAATCACGAAAGCAAGTTCATGACCTGAGCCAAAGTCAGAAGCCCAACCGACTGAGCCACCCAGGCGTCCTGGTCACTTTTTAAAATTCACATTAACTATCTGTCTTTAGATAATGGTTACTGATACACTCTATGCACAACTGGTGCTTAATATATGCTTCTGACTTGACTGAATGGATAAAACAGCTGAATCTAGGAGTCAAAGAATTATGATTTAGACTATAGAGTTAATACTGATTTATTGTCACGCTGGACCCTATCTACTCAACCAGCTCTGGGAAGTAAGTGCTTACCACAGGACTCGGGATGAGCAGGATACCACTCAGAAAATTCTTTAGGACACCATACTGACCACGTATCTTCCCTGTTGAATTTATAGTATCCTAAATTAGTTCCTTAATCCTGGGATTTCCTATTCCCATCTCTTTAGCAACTTCCCATTAAGGCTTCTCTACCCTTGTCTTTGCCATTTTTTTTCCTTGTCACTTTGGAAATATTTACAGACAGCAACATACAATTTTGCCTGCCTTGTCTTGTTTCCTGTAGTACTGGATGTGTTTGTCTTGCCTCCATGTATTTTATATATCTTTTGGGAATTAGAGAAACTTAAAAATACTTTAATTAATCGGCATTTATTTTTCTTCCAGCTGTGTGGGGAAAAATATATTTATATACTCAATAGTTTTAATAAATATGTATCGTTGGCTGGCCACTATAAAATAAGATTTTTCTTTGTCAATGCGCATTAAGTTATAAGTGCATATGCACTGAGATGTGTGTGTAAATATAATACATAGAGAGAGAAGTATGCATAAACCAGAAGAAAAGTAGAAGAAGCCATGAAGATGTACTATTTTAAAAACCACCTTGCACACACATATTATAGGAATTTATGCTTTTCACACCACTTTATCATTCTTGTGTTAATGTTCTTTAATACAGAAGATACAACTTAGCTGTTACCAGTATTTACTTAAATATATTCATTAAGATGCAAAACCTTAATAATTCCATAGTAAATAACATACTTTACTACTAATACTTGAGACAATTTCAATTTTAACATGAAATGCATTTGAGTTTTTTTTATACCAGGATTCTGAACTTTTCATTTTAATATTTTATATTATTGGGACACCTGGGTGGCTCAGTCACTTGAGTGTATGACTCCTGATTTTGGCTTAGGTCATGATTCCAGGGTCCTGGGATCAAGTTCTATGTAGGGATAAATGCTGAGCATGGAGCCTGCTTAAGATTCTCTCTCCCTTTCTATCTCTCCCTCTGCCCCTCTTCCCCACTCATGCTCTCTCTCTCTCTCAAATATATATATATATATATATATATATATATATATATATATATATTACTATCCCAAGGTCTAAAAGAACTCAAAACAGTCATTTATAAAGGTAAAGAAGCAAGATTAAAGTAAGCATAATAGATGTTACCTTTCCTTTCCTCTCCATTTATGTGCCACGAGTTATTTGCTGAAATACATTTGGTTTAGATCTGCCTGTTTATTTGTGGGAGGCTGGCTAAAAGTAAAAATGGCAAGAACGAGATAATACTTACTTAGTAGGTGAAATGGTCTTCATGGTTATATTACCTAATTTACATATTTGAACTAAACATTTCTATTTTTTTAAGTTTATTTATTTATTTTGAGAGAGAGACAGAGTACACGAGTGAGAGAGGGGCAGAGAGAGAGGGAGAGAGAATCCCAAGTAGGCTCTGCTCTGTCAGCTCAGAGCCTGATGTGGGGCTCAGATTCACGAATCATGAGATCATGACCCCAGCCGAAAACAAGAGCCAGACACTTACCCGACTGAAGCATCCAGGCACCCCTAAATATATCAGTTTTAACATTTATTGTTTATTTAAATCACACGTTTAATCATCTTAGAATGTTTCTGAAAGCATGGCATCCTAACTTTGCAATGACTACTGCATCAGTTGTGACAGATCAGTGTTTGCTGAGTGAATGGTAATAAAATATTAGTTTACTTTTTCCTTTCTTCGTTTCTTCATTTCTGTCTTTATTTAAAGCACCAGGCAGAAAAAACTATATTCTCTGGACCAGAATACACTCTTCACCAACCTTATTGTACATCCCAGGGAATTAGATTTTTATTCCTGCCTTTTTAAAAAAAGGGGCGAAATCCATATCTTCAACAATTTTAAATTGTACTAAGATTAAAAAGCCTTGCCTACAAAATGGTGGTGGTCTCCCCACAGAGATACTTTTCATTTATGGCTCAATGTGTGATTTCCAAAGATCACATCGCATGATATTCATTCTTGTCATAAACATGCCAAGTATCTTAATAGATGCGCCCTGTCAGTTCATGTGAATCATGAGTTTCCATGATGTGGAAATTGGTGTGAAGAGGAGGAGATCATGAGATGAACAAGAGAATATTTGTAGCCGCCAATGTCTGCTGAATGAGTTTGCAATGAGTCGGGAAAGTAAAACCAGTATATATATATATATATATATATATATATATATAATCAGAGTACATGCAGGTATGATAATTTTAACATTTATTTTATATCCAAAACAACTGCGGCATCATTAATGTAATTAGAAATCCCAGGGAAGAACCTGATCATGGGGATAAAATAAATCCAAATGTGAGAAACCTTCATTTGAGGTAATAAAATTTTAATCATAATAGTGCTTGGTGTATAGCAAATTCTCAGTAAATAATTAATGCAAGATTAACTGAAAACGGATTAATCTTGTGAAAACATTCTTTCCCTCTGATAATTGAAAGAACTTTGCCAAGAAACTACTTTTTTTTTTAATTTAAGTGTGGTATATGAAGAATTTCATATTTTCTAATATAGTTAACGAACTAATAATAATAATTCAGTTTATTTTTCTTTCTAAGATGCATTTAGGGGCACCGGGGTGGCGCAGTCGGTTAAGCATCCGACTTCAGCCAGGTCAGGATCTCGCGGTCCGTGAGTTCGAGCCCCGCGTCAGGCTCTGGGCTGATGGCTCAGAGCCTGGAGCCTGTTTCCGATTCTGTGTCTCCCTCTCTCGTTGCTCCTCCCCCGTTCATGCTCTGTCTCTCTCTGTCCCAAAAATAAATAAACGTTGGGAAAAAAAAGAAAAAGAAAAGATGCATATAATAGGTAACTCATGCTACTTTGTCTCTATTGTTTGCTCTTATTCCCTGGTTAGATAAAAAGGAAACAGTCATAAGTATAAAAATGGGCAAACCACAGCTCAGAGAAGTGAACAAAATTTCTCCAAGAGAATCAATAGCTAACACAGGGATAGAACTTAAATCTCATATCTCTACCTTCAGTGAACATTATACAAAATGTCATCTCCTCCTCCAGAACAAAAACAAAACAATAAACTGCAAATAGACAATAATATATCTCTCGTTTATTGACTGATTTGTATTTGCCCGGGACTGTGGTAAATGCTTTAGGTACACAAGCTCATTGAATCCTCACAAGGCACTTATTACATTATTATCCTCCCTTTACAGAAGAAAAAATGTGCTTTATAGCAATTTAAATGTCTGCTATTTAAAAGCATACAGGTATTGCCTGGGAGTGTGGGATTTAATCTAGGGTCCTCTCACATCAAGTCCAACCTGTGAACTTTCCCACTAGAAAGCATTGTACTCCTGGCCCCCTCGAGGTGCTGTATAATAATCTCAGTGAGGAAAAAATAGTGGGATGGTCCAGGGACATTGCTGCTTAATGACTTCTGTACAGAGACTCGTTTTCCTCCATTTGAGCTCTTGGTGAGTGACTCCACCATTCCTCTAATTGCTTAAAAACAGTAAAGTGGATTTCAACCTTGGCTTGTCCCTTGAATCAGCTCCTTTCTCCACATGCACTTATTAATCCTATCCATTCAAGTTCTTTAGAGCTTCCCATATCTTCACGTCTCTCTATGCTGGCTGCCTCACTAGTTCAAGCCATCAATGTTTCCCTCCTGTTCTACGGCAAAGACCTCCCAACTAGTCTCCTACATTTCCTTCTATTCATTCTAACCTTTCTCCATAAGTAGCCACAACAATTGATATTTGTAAAACACGTGTGCATATTTGTTTACAGTGAAACACCTTTCACTACAGTGTAAGATCTATATTTTACTTGAACACAAAGCCTTTGATGACCAAGCTCCTATTGTCTCCTCCCTACATTAGAAATTCTTACCATGCTGACATAGTCCAAAGCCACATATATTGCTCTCATACCTGGATCGCTGCCCATACTATTTCCTGTGCTTGCAATACTCTCTACTTCTTCCTTACTCACCTGTCCTTAGGTCCTACGCTAGGTGTTTCTTCTGGGTTGCCTTTACTCATTCTCTAAGACTGGGTGAGCCAGTCACTCAGAGTTATTTGTTATCATGGCACTTGTCACACCGTATGGTAACTTTCAGTTCACTTGCCCATAACTCCCAGTAATGTTGGGACAACCCAAGGTAGATCCAGGTCACATATTCCTTCCAAACCTCTACCCACTGCAACCCCAGGGGGACAGAGGTATCAGACAGTATTTGTGGAATGAAAGAAGATAGAAAGAAAATAATAAAAGGAGAGAGAGAGAGGGAAGGAAACAGAGATGAGGGGGAAATTATGGGAAGGAAAAAGAATAAGTAAGGAGAGGAAGAGCATAAGGGGTAGAAGAGGGAAAAAAGGAGACAGGGAAAAAAGGAGAATGGAGGTAGCTAGAAAAAGAGGGTGGAGGGAAGGACAAGAAGAAATAAGTAATGAGGAATGGAGTAATATGGAAGGAAGAACATAGGAAGTAACAGAGAAACAGAGAGGGTTTGCATTAGATTCCAAATGGAAGTTTCTGGGGGAGACTGTAGACACCATGGGTCCTTCAGTGAGTGGCCATGACTTTGGGATCACAGACAGTCATAGTCAAGGAGTCCTTGTGTTAAACAACATGAAGACTGAGGAAGGATCTTAAAACTATGGAGTTTACTTCATCTTCTAATTGAAGAAACTGAGCTAATTGAAGACATAGCGGGGGCTTGCTCAATGGAAGACAGGTAAGATGCGAACACAGGCTGGAATAATCTCGAAGCCCTAGATCTTTCCACCCCATCAGTCCTCCCAGAGACACAGGAATCAGTAATGGAGGAGCAGGGCCCCCGGTCCCTGGTTTGGAGCTGTGCACTGTGCCATCCGTGTGCCGTTTCTTTTCTCCTAACATTTTTACTTAATGCAAAGAACTTTCTTCAAGGGAGGCATGAGTAAGGCAAAATAATGTTTTATACCATTTTGAGTATGCTGCAGTAAGACAAAAGAGTATTTGAGCTCTTTCTGCCTTGTGCTCCCGGTTATTCATCTTAATCCTCTAACAAGCCTTGAGTTTTTACTCATTCTGTACTTTTGCCATGTATCCTCTCGTCTAGAAGGCCCCTGCTGCCATTTCTACCTTTTGAAGTCCTTTTGGAGGCTTTGCTCAAATGCCTTTTCCTCCCTGAGGCCAGCTTCAATGTCCTCAACAGGAAATAATCATTCTATCTTCTTTGCTTCAATGGTATATTGTTCATTTCTTTCTCAAATATGAACTGGCCTATGCCTTTCATTATAGTTCCATGTGTATCTTTTTTCTCTACTAAATGTCCACTCCTAGAAGGCATGACCCATTCCCGCTTTATCTTCGCCTCCCCTAGGAAGATTAGCCCAGTACTTTTTATATGTCATACATTCCATGTTTGTTACGTTGAATTGAACTGTTGAATCCATTTTCCATTTTCCATCTCCATCACTCTAGAAGATTAACAAAGCTAACAAAGCTAAAAATTCATAATACTCCTTTTTGCTTAAATACTGCACAGGTGGGTTTTTTTTAAAGCACTTTTACTGTGTTAACTTTTGTCCAATAGTTGTTTAAAGTGAGCTGCTCATGTGGACCAAAAATGATACATACATAAGGAAGGAAGCAAGGAGCGAGAGTAACAGACTTGAGTCAGTGGGTATCCGAACACTGAAATCTGTGGATAATTGTATGCCTTCATATATTGGCCAACTGAAGGAGCAATTATTACAAGAGGTCCCTGTCGCATTGAAAATACTGACCAATAGAGATTGTTGGAGAGCAGAAGCCTCATTTGTTACAGTTTTTCTTTTAATGTGGAAGCGTCTTGGAGAATGTTTGCATAGTATGTTTCAAGTATGGGAAATAAGAAAGAAGCTAAGAAATGCTAACTCTTGTCCAAAGTTAGCAAGGATTTACTTGAGGTGAATAACCTGGACTGCTCATACCATTCATTTTAACTAGAAGTGTTCTTGCACAGAGCAGATGGCAAATTGGTTGGATGTACTGAAATACAAGCAAGAAAATGCTTTAAATGCCGGGACTCTCCATCTCCCTCAGCAAGGTCTGACCCTTCCTAAACTTCCATTCTTGCCAAGGGAAGTTAGTATTTCTGTCGGCTTAAGCAGAAAGATTTTCAAATTGTTTCAGAAAATATTTTAACAGTGCTTTTAGATGAGATTTTGCATATTTTTCAAAAATAATTTTGTGTGTGCTAGAGTCCAATATATTTCTAAATTAATCTCCTACTACTGGCAGTCAGGATTCTGGGGAGCTAATGGCAGCAGACATTTTTATCTGCACTTTTCTCTGAGCACTGTTCAAAAGGCATTCTTTTTTTCATTCACCACTTACATGCGAGGCCAGATAAAATACATCACTGGACTCACATATAGCACACATCCTTTGCAGTATTTCAATTCTATCGCAATTTTCAGGCACATAATTTTCTAGCTCTAAAGAAGTATTTATAACTCTGTTGGTTTTGAAATGCCATGTAGAAGTCAGAGGAAAATTAAAAGCTAAATATAAATAAATAAATAAATAAATAAATAAATAATAAATAAAGCAAGCCAAAATAATACACAGCAGAATAGAAAGGTCATTACTTTCTGTTTCTAACTGTAACATGAGAGTCTAATAAATAAAATTAGGAGGAAAAAAATATATAAACTAGCTCTTGGGTATCTTTCCTAAACTTCATAGAGGTGATATTATAGCATTTGTTAGAACAAATTGTTCCCCTCAGGATATAAGTAAGAGAGTTGTTGCATAGTCATTGAGTTCCTGATATATTGTTTCTTTTCTTACCTACTTTTTCTGAAACCTCACTAATGAACAGTAGCTGATTTTGAAGATTTGATTTTTAATCAGTTCTACCTTCCTCACATTCCTATAGCCGCAGGAAATTACTGTAAATTTCAAAATGGTTTCTTTCTGAGCTTCTCCAGTAAGAAAAATAAAATCTGCAAATGTGAACCACTCACTCATTTGTGTTAACAGTTGGCTTCCAAGAGCAACTTATTTTTGAGAGTTTCTTAAATCCATATCTGTCCCCCATACTTTGGGACCCACTGGAAAGATTTGTTCTTCCTCTCGCTCCTACTTGGAAACACCTTAAAATAACAATTCCTCTTATGTAGGAAATGGGTAGGTTTTTATACACCTTGAGCTTGATTACTCAATTTCTTAGATTATCACTCTTTAAGAGAGGCCAGTCATAATGCTGTCATCCAAATTAGAAAATGGTTATGAGAAAGGCTGTCACTGGAATGTTATTCTAATTTAGTATAAGCAGCAGTGGAAGAGGTGAGTTTCTAGAAGACTCAGTGGCAGGGATTATGTAATTACACTTATGCAAATTTATCCTTAAGAAAAAAGAGGGATTATCCAGTTACCTCATCTATATAATGGGATAATAACAATGCCTACCTCATAGATCAGCTGTGAGGATTAAATGAGCTAACATAAGACTCAGTAAGTAGTAAGTAAGGAGTAAGTCCATCCACGTTGGCTATTATTTCTATCCCCAGTAAGCATCCTGAGACAGCGGGGCTGAGAGAAAATTTGGACAGGCTTGGGTCAGAAAAAGAAGGTGCTGACTTCTTACCTCCAGGGAATCGTCAGCATTCACCATCCAACAGTCTGTCCAGGTGGCCACAACCAAGAACCCAGTAGAGAAAAAGGCAAAGAAGCAGGCGGCGTACTGAAGAAGATCCCTCATTTTAGCAAGCAGCCTGTCTGGAAGGGACACATGGGCAGCTGCGAGCCCTGAGCCCACTCAGGTGGCTGGAACGTTGTCAGTCTTCTGAGCTTCTGGTACCTGGGGATGTGAAAATACCGGTCTTTTACTTTTCCTCACACCCCACCGCAGACGTCTTAAGTTGTGGTAAGAGTAACGCGAACAGGCTGTAACCCACAGAGGGGTCCTGGAGGTCATTATCCAAAGCAACCAGCCTCCAATCAGAAGCCAGGTCAGTGAAAGGGCTGAGTGTGTTTTGGGTGGGGGAGAAAAGGCACTGTGGTAACATTTTCGGGCCAGACTGTGGGCTAATGTGAGGTGATGGTCACCCGAGGCACGTGCCAGCGCCAAGATGGAGAGAAGAAGGGTCACACCCCATGCTGACGCCTGTAAACCGATCTTTCTCAGGCCCTCCAGGGAAAGTGAGCTATTCTCCTCCCCCTCAGTAAGGAGGCTACACGGTTGACTGAGTGCTCTTTTATTATGAGGACTATTTTAATATTCGTTGACTACCTTGGACAGACAGGCCACTGGTGAAACTATGCTAAACAAGTGTTTGCTCAAGGGAGTTTGCATTCCACAGTGTTGGGCAGAACAGCTCCTTGAAGGGTTTCCAGCACCCTCGCCCCAGGTGGAGTCACAGTTCCTAACCTTCTGGCACCACAGAGTGGGAAGGCATGCGCAGTTTCATCGTCAGTTCTGTGTGTAAATCCTTGCTCTGAAGCTTATAGGCGGAGGGCACTTGGGCTGTGGGTTCTGGAAAACCGGAGGTACTAATACCATCTTCATGAGACATTTGTGAGAATTGTCTGATATCGTGTCTGTATATCATTTAGGACAGTATCCAACAAAAGTAGTTAAGTGGCAAATATTAACATGACCAAGAAGTCCTTATATGGTTACTTTTCTCCCATATATTCCTGACTGAATGCATGTCAAAAAACAAGCGAACAAACGAACAAAAACACCTGTTTATGTTAGGGAAAAACATTTTTAAAAAGTTTTTGATATAACATATACAACTGGAGCTTTACTTTTATCTGAATGGGTAGTTTTATTGGGTAAAAATATTCCATAACCAGTAGTCTTTTTAAAATACCTAGAAGAGCATACACACACCCATTTTATCATAATCAGATAGACTTCTCTAAACTAAAACACAGCACTTAAGTGTAATAATTAAAACTATATTACATGGTTCTTAATCCAAGAGAGAGAATACAAAAGGGGTGAGATAGAAAAAGAAGAGGGTGGTGAGGAACAGGAAAAGAATTACAAATAGGCCATTACTTTGGGAAGACTCAGCTACTAAGTTATTTTAGGAATGGCTCAAGGAAGGATTACTTTTTTTCCAACTTAAAAATGATTGGGTTATACTCTTTAGGGTAAAAGGCTAAAATCAGTATTGATACACTATCCTTCAAGGATATATTAAAATAATAACTTTTTATAACTGAAACTTGTTATTTTCTCATTTTAATTCATTTGTGTTCAAATATATAAAAATGTAAATTTAAAGTTAAGAGTAAATGCATAAGTTTATGTAAAACCATATGTGGAAGATAAACTTAACTGTCACCATAAACGAGGATACATATGTTAGAGGTAGTTACTGTTAGTTTGTAAGTTGCACTCGAGATGCTTTCAATTTTACTAATTTTACTGACTTACTTTACTTAACAATTGGGAAAAATAATGCTTATTGTTTGAAGTGTTCATTCAAGAATGGAATTATCTATGGTGTAAGGCAGCCACAATGCATACATACTATTTTGCTGAGTCACAATTGAATCTTTCCCTGTGCCCTAAAATCTAAAACGTTCATGCTCTATTGGTCTGGGAGAGGAAACCCATTCCAAAAGCACACAACCCGTTACAGGAAAAATCCCGGACTTAGCAGCTAGCTTTCCACCTAGGGACCTTTCACAATGAACTATTCCCGCTAACAGTGCACCCAGGGCAATGGTTCTAAAACTTCAGTGCACACTGGAATTTCCAAAGCCACTTGTTACAAATGCAGAAGTGGGAGCTCCACCCTCAAAGATTTGAATTCAGGAAATTGGGAGTGGAGGGCACGTGTTCAGATTTTACAAATGTCTTGTTTAAAATTCTGATTCTGAAACAGATGACCACACTGAGAGACTGAGAAGAAGAGGAGAAAATCAGAATTAAAACCAGCATACTATTTTTCATAGTCATATACTATAGACCGCAAAGCCATGGGAGGGGAGATGTCAGAATTGCATCTTTGGTACAAACACTTCCCTATTGATAACCAATAGCAGGTCCCAGATCCAGATATAAGAGCTTAACAGAGAAGATCAAGAAAGAGAGAAAACGCTGAGCACATGCATGCACTCTATATGCAAACACAAACATGTACACGTGTATCTTGGGAAATCAGAGATTCTTCTATAAGAAAAGTATAGACTATAAATTACTTTCATTCCTCAAGTGGTACTAAACATTGCATATCTTTGAGGGTGAAGGTACTATTCCTATAACTATAGAACTGTTCCTGAATCAAAAGTTTAGTACTTTTAGAGAACAACACAAGGCAATCAGATTTAAATGTTCATTTCTGTGGGTGAGTCCATAATATGAAAGGGCACCCAGGAAAGGAGAGCCATACCAACTAACAGAGGAGGAAGGACTTCATGATGGAATGTGTGTGCATTTCTAAGGAAGATTGAAATGTGTAGGCAGCTGTGAAGATGGAGAGTGTAGAAGGAGAACAAATCCCTCACAAGTCCATACAGACAATCACTTTTGCTTTCTGCCCGTGCTGTCGACTCTGGTAACTAGCTTTATCAACTCATTCACAGTTTAGTTCTGTTCCATGCCCACATTTATGGGCAGCCTACTCTGACTCCAGTTTTATGCGAGGTTCTGGGGACACAGAAAAAAATAGAAGATGGAAGACGTGGTCCCTGTCTTGGAGAAGTTATAGTCAATGACCCAGAGCCAGGCTCATGGTGTGAAATGAAGAACTCCACTTAGGTAACTCTGAATACAACCTTAAGTTATAGTTCCACTCCCCAGAATAATGTCCAGGCATATTAGTTAGAAAAAAGCAGAGTTTCCCAATGTAATAGAAACACAAAGGACAATTGTCACCATGCATGTGGCTCAGCAGTGTTTACAAAATATTTTCAAATGCATTATCTCATGTAAGTGTCATAAAGACAGCTTTGTTTTGTTCAGTGCACCCCAAGTGCTTAAAATTCCGCCTGGCATGAGGTAGGTCTTACCAAATATATGCTGAATTTAATTGAATCCTCACAGCTCCCACATTTTATAGAAAAGGAAGTAAGGTTACACTTGCTCTTTCTGAGCCATCCCGGCTCCCCCAGGATCAATCCCAGGCTGGCAGAAGTGGCACTACCATCTTTGCAGCTCCAGAGCTCTCTGTTCTGCACAGTCGCTAAGAAATTTCGGTCCATTCATATTCACTGTGTTCCCCTGGGCACACACTGGGCCTGGATGAAGCCTTAAAGCCACCTGGTGATGAAGTGAGTGGCTCCCTCAGCCTGGCAGCTGAGCTCTTGGTCTGTGGAAGGAGCTCATTGAACAACTGGAAAGACTGCAGTTACCCCTTTGGCCTGTAGGTGGAAGCAGCTCAGCACTTTCAGAAAAACAGTAAGGTGTTTTTTTGTGTGTGTTAACTGTTGTTTCTCTTAGTGTCACACACTGTCCCTTCTATCTATATTCTTTATAAGAATACACGTCCTTAGAAGGAATAGCTGATTTATACCACAACTCATGAATGCTCTTCTCACTCATTTTTAATTGCCCAGTGCTCATTGGAAAAACTTACATGACAAAATCAGTTGCTGTTGTCAGAGCCCATACTGACTATAACTCATAGCAAAATAAATCTGTGGTTAAAAGCTTGGACCTCAGAGTCAGGCAAACCTGAGTTCAGGCTAAGCCACTTAACACATGTGCTCTCCTGGGCCGGTCACTTAATCGCTTGCTCAATAAAATGAGAATTATGAAATCTGTCTAAGATGGCTATGAAAGGTAAGCAACATTTTCAAAAGCCTTAATACAGTGCCTGGAAAATAATAAACAATGAATTACGATTTCAGAGTAGATGAGTTGGAACCCCTTTCCCTAGACTTACAGTGAGATTTGAGAACTCTCTCCTTTCTCCATGATGACAAGGAAGTGAGACTCAACACATACTACCAGTTGTCTCCAAAAAATCTTCTAGTATTTATCTTCTTTGTTGCAGTTCACAGTATATGGCGATGGGAGCGGGATGCTGGGTGGTGCAGGGCTGAGATAGCTGGCCACTAAGAGTTGCAAAACAGGTTCTAAGACACCTCTTTTGCAATTTCTGCCTGGGGTCTCTCATCCCATTGTGGAATGTGATATTTTTTGTCTAGTGACTTCAGTTGAAACTGGGACTAAATGCTTCCAAATGAAAAACGTATTACAGAGACTTATGTGATGTTAGACTGGAACTCTAGTGTTCATCCTGGCTAGACCATGCTTAGATTAGTTGTGCTTAGTTCTGAGTACCACCAGTTAATGAAAATGGAACCCATCTAGAGGAGAAGCTTCCAGGTAGTGAAGTTAATGAGGAGATTGGCAGCCATCTCATATTAGGTATGGCTGGGAAAGTTGGGATCGAGAGGGTATTTGAATCTAAATAAAGGAGACAAACATGATAGTGGGTTTTAAATAATAGGAGAATTGCCATGATGATCTTTCTGGGAGGCTTTGGTGAATGTGACTAAAAAAATATTTGAGAGCATAGGAAAACAGAATTGTACTCAGTTAAGGGAGAAATTTCCAACAATTTCCAGTCTGGTCTGGTGGGTTTCTTGACATTGAAGATATTCACATAGAGGAAGGCTTACCACTGGTAGAGTGTTCATGAATCAGTTCATGATGGGATACTTGGACTCTCCAATTTGAAAACACATGGAAGAGCATGAGGTCCTGGAAATTTTATGCTGTTAATTTATGTCTTACTTTACATAGAATTTGAGTCTTACTTAAGCCAAATCTCAGAGATGACTCAGTGAATCATTCATCAAAAATCACACCTCAATTCAGCAGCAATGCTTACAGCATTACTCATTCTGTAACTTATTTCACCTGGAAAAACAAGACTTTCATCATGTTACGGTACCATTCAGCCTTCAAGGGTGCTTTGGGTGAATGTGCTAGAATAAACCTGGTATCAAAGGTTAGCATTTTACTCCCTTTGAGTTAACACATAACTCATAAAGCCATCCTAACATGAAACTTTTCTCTTGAATGGCCTACACCCCTCTACCGACATCCTTATGTTCAGTATTAAATTGGTATTAAGTGAGTCCGTCAGAATCAGGCTTCTCACACGTGAAACTCTTTTTTCAAATGATTCATGCACATTCAATTTGCCATTACTAAGTTTTTCTCATCATTTTGCTCTTCATTCTTATTTTCTCTCCTTATATGTAAGCATTCACTTATGGAGTTAGTTTCAGCTCTTCTGTTTACATCACAAAGACTTTGGGGCACCTGGGTGGCTCAGTCAGTTAAGCATCTGACTTTGGCTCAGGTCGTGATCTCAAAGGTCATGAGTTCAAGCCCTGCATTGGGCTCTGTGCTAACAGCTCAGAGCCTGAAGCTGCTTTGGATTCTGTCTCAGTCTCTGTCTCTGCCTCTCTCTCTCTCTCTCTCTCTCTCTCTCTCTCTCTCTCTCTCTTTCTCTCTCTCTCTCAAAATAAATAATAAGCATTAAAAACAAATCCCAAAGACTCTGTGAATGGTGAATGTTCAGTGTATCCTTCATCCATATTGGGTAAGACTATCAGGGGATTGTAGGACATGCTCTCACAAACTTTCAGGCTGTGTCCTTATCACTGCCCCTCTGTGCCCACCTTTATAATCCAGTGGGATCAATTAATGTATTCTTACCTCAGCTCTCTGGGATGAAAATAGCACAAAGAAAGTTCCCATCAAGACAGTGGATTACTAA
Source organism: Puma concolor (assembly GCF_028749965.1). Lineage (NCBI taxonomy): Eukaryota > Metazoa > Chordata > Mammalia > Carnivora > Felidae > Puma > Puma concolor. The sequence continues at coordinate 81,824,476 of NC_141675.1, read as the reverse complement.
CTTCCAATTTCACTTACTACACTTGTGCTAAATGACATCAGTGATAAAATCATGTTAGCAAGGGCCTAGAGCTGGGAGGAAAGAGTGAGTACTCTGCTATATCCATAGTTTAGCATATTTTTGGGACAGTAGAGAAAAATGAAGTTGGAGTGGCAAGTTATGGTCACATTGTAGATCTTCAATTCCAGATTGAGGAGCATGGATTAACTTGATATTTGTTGTGAATCAATGAACGTTTTCAACAAGAAAGCACGAGTGATGAAGTAGCAGAGGGACCAGACAGCATCCTTTTCTTCTGCCCCGTGAACTTAATTCCTCTCTGTCCTAATCCTTAGCCTTTAAACCAGAGTGAGCTCCACCAACCAGGTATGGGGAAGCAAATGTAAACAAGTCCTGATCAATGAATTATACTTTAGGAAATTACCTTCACTCGTTCCCTTGCTCTTTGCCCCAAATCACCCCATGCCAGTGTCCTGTCTTCCAATAGCTTCCTGGATTCAGAGTCTTTGGAGTCTATCAGTCATTGAAATCCTGGTACTGACCACTTGGACTTGTAAATGGACTGGACTGTCTAGTTTTTACCTTTGGTGGCTCCTAGGACACAGCTTGTACTCCCCCTCCTGGCCAGTCTGACTAACATCCATCCCATCCTGCTCACCTCTAGTCCCTGGGACCTCCCCTTGTGTCAGTCCATTTAAGAAGACCTGTTTCCTTTTGTCCACCAAGGAGAAGCAACTCCAGTCCTTAACTGACCCTCTGGTTCTTTGGCACGTGACCTAAAATGTACTAATTTAGAAGCAAATTCATCAGCCTAATTTTTTTTAACCTTCATAACTTGTCTACACTTTACACATCCAGCATTATTTTCACAGTCAGTCTTGAGCTGGAAAAGCAGTAGGGAGCCAAAAGGGAACAGAAATGCAAAGGACGTGACTGCTCGGGGGGAGGAACGTGTGGTGGGGACATCTTGCTATTTCTACTCCATAGCCTATGCTGTGTTCCGTGTAAGTAGCTACTGCTGGAACCACAAACACTCTGACCTTTCCTGACTTATATCTTTGTTCATATTGCTTTGTCTTTAGGAGTGATCTCCACTAATACTCCAAACCCACTTATCCCAAACCAATATATCTTTCCAGATGCCTTCTTCAGAAAGCCTGTTATTAATAACATGAGACAACATTTATCTTTCCTGTCATTTCCTCTGTATATCTTGAGATGGCTAACTATGTTATCAACTTGAGTGGGTCACAGAGCACCCTGACATTTGGTCAAACAGTACTCTGGGTGTTTCTGTGAGGGTGTTTGGGTGAGATTAATATTGAAAGCAGTATACTGAGTAAAGTAGATTGTCCTTCTTAATGTGGGTGGGTCTCATCCAGTCCTCTGAAGGCCCGAATAGAACAAGGCTAAACTTCCTCCCAGTAAGAGAGAATTCTTCCCATCAGACTGCCTCCAAACTGGAACATTAGTTTTTCTCTCCCCTTCAGACTTGAACTAAAACATTTGCCCTTCCTTGGTCTGCAGACTGCCAGCCTTCAGATGAGAACTATAATTGGCTCTCCTGGTTCTCAGACCTGCAGATTGTGGACCAATTCTTCTGGGTCTCCAGCTTAACCATTCATCTTGCAGGTCTTGGGACTTGACTTGCCCACCACCATAACCACAGTAGAGTGATAGATACATGTAGATATAGATATATAGATAACTAGGATATATACAGACAGACACATATCTCCCACATCCTATTAGTTCTGTTTCTTTGTAGAACCTTTCTATACCTCTCATAAGACAATGATATATTACCCCCTCTTTCTTACTCAGTCCTTATCAATGTAGCTCCCATTCTAGTTATTATGCATTTTTCCCCCTTAATCTGTGGTAACCTCTGTCTCTGAACATATGTTGATGCTCTTTCTTCTAGCTGGGATGGTTTTTATTTTTCTTGCCATTTATTATAATCCTCATCATCATTAACTTCACGGACCCTGATTTGATATCGTTAGCTCACTCTCCTCTTTGTCGTTTGGATTTGTAATCCACAGCCACATAGTTTAGCACATCATTATTTCAAGTTTTCTATATGTTAGTCTGATGTCTCCAGATAGTGCTTAACAAAACAAAAATCTTCAGTATAAAGTGTATGTTAGGCATATGATGGGCTTACTATCCCCAAATCAATAAAACACCATTTAAGAAGTTTGCAGTCAAATAGATAGATACATGATAGACAGACAGATAGATAGATAGATCTTGTGTTGAAATATGTGTTTCTGAAAAATGTTTTAGGAGCATAAATGATGGAGTGATTAATATCTTTAGGCAATTATTGCTAAGACTTAATGGAGGAGCTGATGGTTGATCTGATATTTAAATGCTTAGACGTCACTGAACACAAAAGATGGAAAAAGAGTATTGCTGGCAAAGGAACAAAGGCCCAGGGGTCAATCTCATTGTTGAGGGATGAGTTTGTGATAGCCATCCTCTAGGCAAATGAAACAGGGATATTTATTTATTTATTTATTTGGCCTGTACTAAGTACAGTGATTACATCATTGTAGAATCTCACAGGCTGGGGTTGTTTGTTTGTTTAAGAATATAAGTTTCCTGGAAATAGAAACTGTGCCTAGTTTTACTGAATTCCAGGGTTCAATAACTATATGTTGAGTGAATGCATAAATTAATAAATGAGTTGCATTTCCATTTGTTAGGTGTCATGCTGGAAACTCATCAAAGAACAAAATATGCCAGTGGGGAAAGGGCATTCAATAATATTTAGGCTCTTAATAGATATTTGCTATCTCGCAGATAAAGATATAAGTTTACCTTTCACATTCTACATAGGTCCCTCTACAGTGGTCCTGTAATAGTATAGTTTATCTGGAATACATTTTACATTTAAGAGGCAGGATGTTTTAGTAAAAAGCGAAAGATTTATATGATCTGAAGAGAAACCAGAGTATGAGAGGCAGGACGTTTTAATAGAAAATACTGAGCTGAAATTCCATATACTTGGTTCACTCCCAGGTACACTTTAGATTTTCTTAGCTTTTATGATAATTAAGTAGCTTTAACAATTGTCCAGTAAATTTGGTCATTATAGATAGTCAATTTATGTAACAGAGGTTCAAAACAAGACTTCAAGTAAATTTCTATACCTATGCTTCAAATGAATAAAAGGTCTATATACGAGTTTTCAAAGAAGTAATGGAAAGAACTCTTTATCAAGTTAGCTATATTTAACTGGAGTTCATGAACATTTTCACTTATATTACTTAATTTTGTATTTAAGACGTAATTAGAAAAGCATCATATCACCATTTTTTAGATGAAGAAAATGAGCACCGTTTGTCAAAACACTTAACCAAAGTGACAGAACAAGAATGTGGCAGAATCAGAGTTTGGAAGCAAGACAAAGCGGAACACAGGCAGGTGTCCAGTAGAAACTATGAAAGCCAACGTACATGAGTCAGGGAAATGGAAGTCCTTCTGAAATCAAGGCCTCCTCACACCTGGCAAATGTTCAGGGACAAGCTTCTACTCTACCTGGTAGCTGTCCAAAATCCTGACTCCATAAGATCCTAAGGCAGGATTCAAGTGTAAGATCAACGTAAGACCGAACAAGATAGAATCAGGGCCTGGCACTCGTGACCTTCGGATTGTCATCTTGGTCCTACAAAAGCTTTGTACTGAAACTATGAAGCAAGTCACTTCACTCATCTAAATTTATCAGTGAAATAGTTTCAACCAACCTGCCCTCAGGGAGACGGTGAAATTGACATCACTCAGGAAAGGTGGAAGGCGCTCTATTGTACTTTGTACCCTGTTTTATATCCGTGTAGAAACACTGTAAAGTTTTACCCTCCATCAGAAAGACCTTCTGGCATTCTGGCCTCTTCCCTCTCTCCCAAACCTACTCATTGGGATCCTCTTCCATCTTCAAGAAACTTCTCAAATGTTATCTTCTTATGAGTATAGTGTGACGCCCCCGTTTGTATGTAATCTCTCCTTTGAACTAATTTTAACTCTTGGCTTATAATACATATATATATATATATATATATATATATATATATTACATATATTACACATATACATATATTACATATATATATATATTACACATAAGAATAATTATTAGTGTTGCAAACATTTACTGAAGGCTTATTACATGACACAAACTGAGCTAATTCTTTTTTAAATATCATCTCTTTTCATTCTCCCAACAATCAGAAGAGGTCATTGCTATTATGAACACACATTTTATGGATGAGGAAACAGGTGATATATATTTTTTCATTATTTAAAAACATTTTTAACGTTTTTATTTATTTTTGAGAGACAGACAGAGACGGAGTGTGAGCAGGGGAGGGGCAGAAAGAGACGGAGACCCAGAATTTGAAGCAGGCTCTGAGCTGTAAGCACAGAGCCCAACCTATAAACCGTGAGATCATGACCTGAGCTGAAGTTGGACGCTTAACTGACTGAGCCACCCAGGTGCCCCTAGAGTGATGGATATTTTTTAATGTTTATTTATTTTGAGACAGAGAGATAGAGCACGGATGAGTGGGGGTGGGGCAGAAAGAAAGGGAGAGAATGAATCCCAAGCAGGCTCTGTGCTGTCAGGGCATAGCCCAACAGGTCGCCCTGTCTCTGAGCTGAAATCAAGAGTCAGATGCTTAACTGATTGAGCCTGATTGGAGTGATATTTTATGCTATCCCAGTTTTCACAAGTAGCACATAATGGAGCTGGGATCCTGGGTCAGACTGACTCCAGAGAATATGGTACTAATGCCACTATACAAGGTAAACTTCTACCTTATATTAGCACCACACTTTTTCCTACTAGATCACTAGAAACCCATGGTTAAAACCAGAAGGCTATCTTGGAGGTAATCTTGTTTAGCCACCCCATTTTACAGATGAAGAAAAACAATGAGACTCCATGAAAACATTGTATCCAAGGTGACTGACACAACTGTGAATGAGACACATAGGACCAAAGCCCCTCCACTTTTCACTTTCCACAATGCCTGTGAGATTCATCAGGGCATAGAGGGCACCTCCTCACCCTCTTATCACCTGCATGGCCACCTTCTTATAGCAAGTGCTTAAAAACTAAATTTTACTGGATTTTTTTGTAATCAATGGTCAGTAATTAGAACACGTGGAGATATCAGAGTATATCATGGTTGTTAATGACATACATCAAATGCAAGCTACTAATGTTCTTACATATGTAAGGAGACTTTAAACAGATAATCAAAACATTGGTAGACACTGTTTTTACCTTTTTTGTTTTGTTTTTGGCAGAGATCGATTAAATTGATCAACTAAGTTCTATTAAGCCAAACTGATTTACAGAAATGAAACGAACTACAAGGGATAAAGTCCCAAAATGGGGTTTAGGCATGAAAATTCTCATGGTAGAAGGAAACTAATCATGTGACCATCCATTTAAACAAAATTTTCCAACCACAAAAATTCAAACAGTGGAAAAAAAAAAAACTTTCCTGGGTGGTCAGCTGCATTAGCATCAATTCCTCAGTACCTCCTTTACCACATTGGCTTTGCACTACCCTTTTAAAGGTTCCCATTGCTATCAGGAGAAAATACAAAGTATTTAGCTCGGCATGCAAGATCTTTCCCAATCTGACCCTTGTCTGCTTTCCTAGATTCGCCTGTTACGACTCCTTAACATGCACGCAGTTCCTTTGAACCAGTAACGCTCTCTGGCATCTGGACAAAGCCTTTTCCTCTATCTGGAAGATCTCTGCTCTTCCCCTCTCCTCACCACTTAACTCCTCTGCCCCTTTATAGACTCAAGTTTCATTATTTAGTAGGTGATTGACTTTTAAAACTGTTTGATCATCAAAATCACCTGAGGAGTTGTTATCAAAAAGCAGATACCCACAGAGATTGTGGTTTCCGGGCATCATAATTTCTTAACAGAGCTTTGGGAGATTCTGGGAAATCACTGCCTTAGATAACTGCTCAGAACCTACCCTTCACTATGATATCACTTATCAGACTGTAATTGCGTCTCTCCTCCCAACCAGAGACGCTCCTTATTGGCAGAGACGCACCTTTCATTTCTCTAACACCAGCCAGCATTAGGTCATTAAGCAAGGTTGTGTGAATAAATGAAGTTGGCAGATCACCAGCTTCTTTTCTCAAATTGTTCCCTCTGTTTACTTTATTTTCTAATAAGCTTTTCAGATCCTCTTGGTTAAAGTTGATAATACTGTAAGTTATCCTGGTAGATATTTTTATTTTTCTTTTGCAACACTTTACAGTCTGACTTGTATTTATGTATTTGGATATCTCTCCCACTGAGTTCTGAGCTTCTGAAGTCAGAGTAAGTCTTTTTTTTTTTTTTTCCAATTCTGTGATTCTTTCAATAATCATGAACATACCACATTCATATTTGTTGAATTAAAATAAAACTTATATTTCTTTAATTTCCTCATCTTTCATATCACTGGGGTTCCCAGAATCAAACACTTTAGGCCCACATAACGTGTAACATTTCACAGAAATACAGCCAATTAACTTGAGTTTGTCTCATATAAAAAAAGCTTTTGATTCTCAAGCAAAAATTTAGGACCACACTCATATATATCCAACAGGAAGAGGGATGAGGTTTCAGAATGTGGGAGTAGGACATAATTAGTACAAGGACACAATATTCTTCATAGTACATAAATCTGTAATCAGTTTCAGAAAAATATATTCTGAAGTTGGTGATGTAGATTAGTTTGCAAATTGTGTCTCAGTCACTCAACTCCAATGTCCCTTTAGCTCCAAGTTCTCTCCAGTAGGATCTGTCAGCAAAAGCAGTACCTGAGAATGGCTCTGATGTTTGGCAAAATGAAGGAGGTGGTTACTGGAATTATTGTTCCCAATGTGATAATCTGAAATCCAGATATTGGGGGAAAAAAGACAAAAATTTAGAGCTGGGTAACTAATCAGGGATTTAAAAAAAAAAAAATGAAAGGGCTAAATCAGGGCAAGGGTGAAGAAATTGAGAAGGATTAGAAAAGGTTGGTGACCAGAGGAAGATAACAATTAAGAAAGCTAAATCTAAAAATTGTCAACATGCTGAGTACTCATTTTGGATTGACCCACAAACACTTTGCTGGGTAGAGGGAAGACTCTTGAAATAAATAAATCAGAATCAACTGTAAATGTTGCACAAATAGATAAATGATGAATGAACAAATGCATGAAAGGATATCCGGATCAGTTTATGTCCGTAATTGCAAGTAAGGTCATCATACTGTGTTCTATCGACACTTTGCCATCCTCTTTGGGCAGAAATGTCTAATTCTCTCAACTAAAACTGGGCTTGCTCTCTCTCTCTCTCACACACACAAACTGTTGTTTTTTGCTTTATGAGATATTTTTATGTCTAAAACATTCCCTTTTACTCTTGGCATGTGGGCCTTTCAGCTGAGGCCTGCAAGGGGCAATAGCTTTTTCTAGTAGGACTCAACTCTGATCTATAATGAGGCTACACTCATAGCTCTGACATTCCAAAGAGCCCAGGAGTTGGAGCAAAATTAAATGCCAAGTCTATGAAACAAAATAAAACAGCGTAAATCCCCTTGGTCAGTTAACATTTGCAAAAATGCTGTCAGTAAGTTATTAAGCAAATACTATTTATTTGACCTTCAGGAATTGTATGTGAAAGGAAAAGGTAGGGCTGCTTATCATTTATCCTAAAGTGCATCTCACATGCTAGAGTTTGAACATCCCTTCTGAATATATAAAAGTGACTGGAGTCAGGTGCAATAAGGAAAGAAACAGGAACACTGTACTTCACAATAAACACACAAAGTATTATTGAAAGTTTTGTAAGCATATGCACCTCTTTAAAGAGAAACATACAGGGGCACCTGGGTGGCTTGGTCGGTTAAGCGTCCGACTCCAGCTCAGGTCATGGTCTCGTGGTCCGTGATTTCGAGCCCCGCGTTGGGCTCTGTGTTAACAGCTCAGAGCCTGGAGCCTGTTTCGGATTCTGTGTCTCCCTCTCTCTCTGCCCCTCCCCTGTTCATGCTCTGTCTCAAAAATAAATAAACGTTAAAAAAAATTAAAAAAAAAAAACAACAAACATACAGTCCAGAGACCTGTAAATCTAATGCCATTGAAATTTATTTAGCTATACCCTACCCTGCTACCTTCAATTTAAAGATGTCAAATACAATGATAGACCTAATTGATCTTTGCTTATATTCTTATTAATGATAGTTAAAATTAGAGCAAATATAGTAGTAGAACTCAGCATAGAGTATATGTAAAATGAAGTTTGTTTTCTTTTAGGTATTGCCTTTAAGCCAAAAAAGACACATTTCTGTTTATATTAATAACTGGTATTTTTCAAAACATGTGTCGACTGAAAACGATGTGCCTGGATCTAGCTAGATGAGCTGGTATCTGAATGTGGGAGTGAATTCACAGATCTCACATTCTGAACTCCATGTGCTACACGTATTAGATTCAACCACAAGAGGATTGTTTTCCAAACAGATGGCCAACAACGAGTCCCATCCTGCAGAGTGATGAAGAATGGAGTGTTTGAGGGCGTTAGAAAGGTCAGGAGGAGAAGAAAGTAAACAGTCGACTTGCCACTCCTTCAGATGGCATCCTCCATAAGCTGTGAACATTTTCTGAGCTAAAGCACTTCCTAAGATTTATTGATAATTTACACATTTAGCCTTGTACGCATTAAAGACCTCTAACCCCGCCAAAGTGGAAACTACCAACAACAATAACAAAAAAGAATAAAAAGAAAAAAAATCTATTTTCAGTGTTGGAGGGAAAAACAGAGAAAGAACTTCCTAGGGCTGCTTCCAGTGATTCATGGCCCCACCCCTCACATGGTAGACTGGACTTGATTTTTGGTAGCTGGAGTTTTTTACTTGCTTTTTTATCTCTCTACAACCTTTCTATGCCTGAATTATATGATTCTATCAGCTATACCCTCACAAGCAGTAATGCTGCTGCCTAAAATCCTTACTCTTACTTTTATCACCCATAAGGGAAGACAAGCATCTGAGACAGCCCCTGAGAAGCTTCTTTTTACAAAAAGAAAAGAAAAGGGGGAGTCATGTATTTCCTAACAAGTAAGGTAAGGTTCTAATTGCAGGGGAAATATATAAGGATCTCTCAGATCCTTTGCCAGATTAACAATTAAAAACTATATTGTCTTATATGTTTAAAGTATGGGTACATTTTGGACTGTTATGTGTTTTCCATGTCACTGATTGGTTCTACAGAACCAGTAATATATTTCCTATATCACTGCTTGGTTCTGAAGAATTTATTCATAAAGAAAACATGTTGCCAGAGCACTGTACTAGATATTGGACAATCAAAGATAACTAAGAGTCTTTTCTCTAGGAGTTCACAATCTATCTACAGCACAATTGTTTTAGAGCAATGCAAAGTAGTTAAATGCCACGTATCACAACTATATTTAAGGCATGTCTACTACTCAGGCTTAAGTTCAGAAAGGAGAGTGTCCCTTAGAACTTAATGTTAAAAAACATAATTAAGTTAACCTTTCTCTCCTTAAACTGGTCAAGCAGATTAGGAATCAGGGACCACATTTCTTGTTCCTAAATAAGTCACTCCTAAAAATGTAATATGTTCTGAGCCTGGATGCTTTGTGGAATCATTCATAAAATATTTCTGTTACTGCTAAGTGTGAAGTAAGAATTTGCTAGCTGATAGTCTCAGTGACATTCTGGAGATGGAGGTAGATTATGGATGAGGAACAAGGAACAAGAAGAATAAAGACTCTCAAAGACCCGAGTTTTAGCCCCAACTCAGACACATAGTCATTAATTTAGGAAAAAATATTTCACTACTTTTAGTCCTTAAAAAAATTTTTTTAATGTTTATTTTTTGAAAGAGAGAGAGAGACACACACAGAGCGCAAATAGGGAAGGTGCAGAGAGAGAGGGAGACACAGAATCCGAAGCAGGGTCCAGGCTCTGACCTGTCAGCACAGAATTGGATGCGGGGCTCAAACCCACAAACCATGAGATCATGACCTGAGCCTAAGTGGGACGCTCAACTGACTGAACCACCCAGGTGCCCCGTTCACTACTTTTAGTCTCAACTTCAAAGCCTGAGGAGGAAAGGAAGGGAGCTCTCGGCTTCTTCTTCTTCTTCTTCTTCTTCTTTTTCTTCTTCTTCTTTTAAGTTTATTTATTTATTTTGAGAGAGAAAAAGAGAGAGTGAGAGAATGTGAGCAGGGAAGGGGCAGAGAGAGAGAGAATTTCAAGCAGGCTCCCCGCCACCAGAGCAGAGCCTGAGACAAGGCTCAAACCCATGAACTGTGAGATCATGACCTGAGCCAAAATCAGGAGTCAGATGCTTAGCCAACCCAGGTACCCCGGGGGCTCTCAGCTTCTTAAAAGTCTTATTCTAAATTGGATTTCCTAAACCCTCCCCATGTCAAACAAAGGACACTGAGCAATAGAAAGAGTTGGGGTGGTAACGTCATGGATGAGAGGGTAGAACAAACCAAGGGTTGCATCTAGAGATTCAGGCAGATATCCACATGCACAGTGAGATCTGAAATGCAGGTAGAAATACCAGAGGTGAGAAGGCTAAAACTAATAATCAGGAAGTAGGATCTGGCAGGATGGAGCAGGAGGCAGGAAGCAGGCCCTGGCAAGCAGATCAGATATAATCTACCAGCGTTAGGTAGACTTTGACACCTAAGCGAGAACTTTGCCAATCCCAGCTCTTACGTTTCTCTTCAAAGAAAGTAATGGAGAAAAGCTAATTTGCTGATAATTGTTAAGTGCCAAGGGCCATATTGTGCACTTCTCAAAAGCTAGCTCTTTAATTCCACTTTGCTTTTGGGGAAACTGAGGTTCAGAGAGTGTTAGTAATTTGCTCTAGATTTAGGGGACATGAAGGAGCGTGGCGTCCATCCTGAAAGGGTCTGATGAGCCCTTTTGCTGACAGTGAGCCCTCTAACTCTTTGCAGTTTCTTGATTCTTTGGGTTGAAAAGGAGAAAATCTCTGAATGCTGTCCAAAAGAAAAATCTTTCATTAACCCGGCTTCAAGTACAGTAAGCATGGTCAGGATGTAAGTTATGTGGGAATTGAGGAGGGCTGAGATGTAGGGCTTAGGGCCTAGAGATGAAATGGATGCACTTCATAATAGAGCAAGTGCTCAAAACTAGAGTAAGCTCTCTGAGGTGTTAGGGCAAACAGCTCAGGAGGTAGAACACAGAGAGAAAAGATGATGGTGACCACAGGCAGGCAGCAGCCCATTCAGGTGGATGTTTAACCATCTGGGGCAGCAGGCATGTGGGCTCCAGTGTCAGAGACTCTGGAAGCTGGCAATTTAGAGAACCAAGGAGAATGGCAGAGGGTTGAACGTCTGGGTGCCTGACTTGAAACCAGGGTTTAGGAGTAGACAAAATCCCTGCTGCCAGATCAACTGGACAGAATAGCACAGTGCTCTATCCATTCATTAACAAATCAACAATTACAGTAAAATCTTGGTTTGCCGGCATCATCTGTTCTGGAAATATGCTTGTAATCCAAAGCACTCATATATTAAAGCAAATTGCAAGAGCCATTGACTCAGTTTTGATCACGTGACGTTCAGTGTCACGTACTACTCATATTGCAAGACATTGCTCGTTTTTCAAGTTAAAACTTACTAGAAATGTTTGCTCGTCTTATGGAATACTCGCGGACCAAGTTACCTGCAATACAAGGTTTTACTGTGTTTCTTTTGCACCTACTAGATTTGAGGGTTTGTTCTGGCCTAGGGTTATAGCAGTGACCACAGTAGACAAACAAACATTCCTACCTTCATAGAACTTATTTTCTATTCGAAGAAGGAAACCAGCTAGTAATTCAGGTACCAAGGAACGAGGCAAGAACATAATTTCAAGAACAGATATTAGTTGGCAAATTGAGAACTTCAGGGAGTCTGATTCAATTCTCTCTGCCTGAATTATTAGTTTATGATTTATAAGGTTTCTGCTGAATGGGGACACACTTGGTCTCAAACCCTGGAGTGACATTGAACTTACAAAATGTCTAGTTTGGAGGTGTATAACAGCAGAGGAGTCACTAATGATATTAGAGTCTATATTAAGGAAATTATCATGGACAAATGTAACCCTCACATATATCTAGCTTATTCATACCTATCTGATTGTCTCTATGAGAATATGCATGGTCACAGCAGACATTTAGGCAGATTATGTATGCTGCACATTACCTAAATCTTGTTTACCATTCAGACCATATTCTTTGTGAATTCCATTCCTGTAGATAGTAGCGTGCAACTTGAATGGCAATATCTAGCAGCCCTAACCTTTTACCAAGGGGTAATGATTGATATTAACTGACTAGTGGTGTTAACCAAGATACTTGACACTAAAATCAGTCACTAATATTAGTCTGCAAAAAAACTAAGTCAAATGAGTCCATTTAAATTAAGGAGCATGTTCAAAAGTAAAGAGCTCAAGATATAGCATAAATTGAGGAAACTTCACAGTTCTTCTTTCTCCTAGTTCAAGGAGGAACTTTTGAATTAAATAAAAATCCCTGAGGATGCAAGACTTCCACATGACTTTCTAGGTGTTTGTTTGTTTGTTTGTTTGTTTAAGGAAAAAACAACACACTTCGGGGCACCTCAGGGACTCAGTCGGTTTAAACGTCCGACTTTGGCTCAGGTCATGATCCCACATTGGTGGGTCCAAGCCCTGCATCCAGCTCTGTGCTGACAGCTCAGAGCCTGGAGCCTGCTTCGGTTTCTGTGTCTCCCTCTTTCTCTGCCCCTCCTCTACTCATGCTCTCTCACTCTCCATAATAAATAAACATTAAAAAAACCCACACATCTTTCAATCTAATCTTAAAAACTTTTAAAATAGCAGAGGTAGAATATCTCTAAGAGAGTTCTAAAAAGGAAAGAGACCCTCCAAAAATTACATAAATACAAGTACAGTCTTATATTTGGAAGCTGGGTTTCCAGGAAGGCGCAATTACAGCTCTGTCCATCTCTTCTACGCTGACCTGCCTTCCTATAGAGGAATGTCACCTGTGTGGGGTGAAAGGAGGTGTTCTCTGTAAGCCTCTGCTTTTCTCAGAATGTAAAATTTGCTTTGAAACTTTGTGCTAATTCTGACTCAGTTCACAGGACCTTTACAAGTTTCATCTACCCACACCTACTTTTATTTGAGCAAAGGAAAATAACATTTAGCTTTTCCTTCCAGCAAACAAGTCTCAACAAAGCCAAAGCTGCTTTAGTCATTTTTCTAGCCATCCTTTTGTAAGATTTTATTTATCATAATGAGCTCGAGTCACCTTTTTCCCTAAAGATAGAAAGAAAGAAATGACAGAATGATTATTAGGTCATAGTACTCGATAAACAAATTAATATATTTATCAATAGGGGAAGACATTCATGATAAATCTTTAAATGGTAAAAAGCTAATGAATAAATAGTAAAGATTTATTTTATAAAGTAAATATATACAGTTTTTATTAGAGAAAAAATCTAGGATAATTTACATCAAAATTTAAATAGTCAAGAGTTTCCTCTGAGGGATGTATTTTAGATTATTTTAGTAGAGAGTTGTTTGCTTATCTTCTCTACAATGAATATTAATTGTATAATAAAAATGACCGAATGATCAAATTATAGCAGTTTTTGCTTCCTGTTTCCTTATGAACATTTAGAACTATAGTTAAAGAGCAATTTTATGTATCCAACATACATTTACTGAGCATTGTGACCTATACACAATTTCATTTGAGCCTCATTTATAGCTCCGTGAATCAGTCAGTTGAAAGATATGCTGGCCCTGCGACCTTAGTGGTAATCGCCAGAGAGAAAGGCAAATGTATAGTTGGGTAAAATGGGCCAGTAGAATTGGCCTGACTTGGGGACTGGCTCTTCAAAGGCAATCACTCTCTGGGGATGGGGATCTAAATTAATGAGTGGCATATGCCAGCAGGATTTGCTATTCAGTAGAGACAACCTAAATGAAGACAACAGTGTTATAAAGAAGAGAGTTCATCTGTTAAGAAGCAAGACTCACAACAGTATTAGCCAGAGAAAGGGAAAGGAGAATTAATCAGGTTATCAGGATCTATGACCAAGTGCTTGAGATTTAGAGAATCAAGGATTTTTTATTTTTATTTATTTATTATAATATTTTATTATTTATTTTTGAGAGAAAGAGAGAACATGCTAGCGAGGGAGGGGCAGGAGACAGAGGATCCAAAACAGGCTCTGCACTGAGAACACAGCCTGATGCGGGGTTCAAACTCATGCACTGTGAGATCATGACCTGAGCTGAAGTCCAACGCTTAACAGACTGAGCCACCCAGGTACCCCTCAAGGACATTTTATAAGATTGCTCTTTGTGCTCTAATAATACAATATAAGCTAAAATGCTTATTAAAGGTTTAAAGGCATGATTTCTGCCTGTAGATAAACTGCAATTTTTTTTTTTTTTATAGCAAGTGATAGAAAACCCAAATCAAGCTACTTTCAACAACAAAAGGGTTTGGTTGACATGAATAAGTGAAAAGGTATAGAGTTTTCTGGCGCTGTCTCCACAATTCTTTACGTTCTACCCTCTTCAAGAATGGTAGTTTGGTCTTCCAGTTGACTTTCCCCATCCTGACAGAATGGTTCCAACATTCACATACACACATTTCACCGTCTAGGAGATAGAAGACTGTTGTTACACTAAAATTCCCCATAACATCCTGAAGCAACTCTGAATGGACTCACTCAAGTCAAATGTCTCACTCTACTACTATTACTGTGGCAAAAAGAGTGAAATGCAGTGAGTGGCTTGGTTTAAATTATTGCATTAGGTATCTACCACTGTGTAACAAAACTTAATAGCTTCAAGCAACAAATGTTTATTTCTATGGGTCAGGAACAGAGGGTCAGCTTAGCTTGAGTGGTTCTGATTCAGGATCTCTCATGAAGTCAAATGTTGGCCAGAGTGAAGTCTCGTGACAGTACAGCTTGGGAAGGATGTGCTTCCACTCTACTGTTGTTGGCAGGCCCCCGTTCCTCACTGGTTATTGGCTGATCACTTCCTGTCTTCATATTAGGGGCCTATATTATTATTAGCTGCCTGAGTGTCCTCATGACATGGCAGCTGGCTTCCCACATGCTGAATGGTCACAGAGACAGAGTGTGTGCCTCCAAGAAAAAAAAGCTGCAATCTCTTTAATAACCTAATCTGAAAAATACCATTAATTCTGCCAAATTCGGTTGGTCACACAGACCAGTGCCAGTAAAATGTGGGATGAGACTCCACAAGGTGTGAATGCCAGGTGGAGAGAGATTTTTGAGGGCTATTTTGGAGGCTTCCTACCATAGCCCTGTTCACGACTTTGCAGCCAAGAGCAGTATATGAGAACCCGACATAAATTAGATCCTGTTGTGTTCCCACAGAATACTAATTCTAATGAATTATAAAATGTTCCACAATAAAGTGGGTTCTGTGGCCAGTAAAGTTCAGGCAACAAAACAAAACTAACAGGTTTCTTTTTGGATAATAAGATCCTTTCAAAAGAAAGCATTTTGTAGGTCCTGTTTTCTGAGGAATACACTTCGGCCAATATTAATTGGACATGTGGAGAACATTTTCACCTTGATCCTCCTCTAATCCTAATGTCGACTCCTTGGTTAGTTGACAAGCATGAACTAAATGTTCCCACTGGAGAAATTCACACTGGAGTAGTACATTTGAGTCTCTGGTTCACTGGTCAAATTTCCCTCTTTGATAGGTTTCATCTGCTGTGTGGGTAAATTTCTGAGAGAAGATAACGTATACTCTAATTTCAAGTCTTAAGCATCATCAATTTTCCAAAAGGTCACAGGATAGAAATATTGTTTTATGGGAGAAATAATGATATATATTATCTTGCTTTCTATCATACTCTATGATTTCACCATGCACTTTTATATCCATCATCAAATACAAACTTTAGTAGTTATAAGGACAGAAAGTATTATTCTATCATAAAAGGAAAAGGAAAAAAAAATTCTTTCAGAATGGCAAATGAATCTTTCCGCTCAAAAGGAATCAAGATATGGAAGATAGTCTTCACTAAAGTTAAGAGCTTAAAAAATAACCCATGCTTTCAAGTTTTGAGTTCAAATGATAATTTTGAATGTTTCTATTTATCTTTTTCCTTGAACACTCCCACATCCTGTCCTGGAACAATTATAAGGCCTTGGCAACCCTCAGACATTCTCATTTTTGGAGGCTCCAGTTTACGCTATATTGAAGGTAGTGGAAGCTACCTGTGGTAGGTTGTTCAAATCCCCCTGAAGCATAAGTCATTCATCCCCTTAAGCATCTGGGAGTGTTGGATGCTGGTGGATCACAGCTGAGACCCTCTTCAAAGTATTGCTCTCAGTTGTAGGGAGCTTCCCATCCAAGCATACACCCCCTACTGGGAACTCATATCTCAGAATGTAAAGAAACAAAGTTATGGCTTCCTTCCCCAACTTGGGACAACTATGAAAGGTCATCCTAAATCAAAAGCTCTATGTGGGATTGGTCAAGTCATTGCTGTCCCTACATCACAGTGCAACTTCTCTTTGTGTCCAATCTTGTCCCTTCACCCTCTTCCAGATGTGTTCCAATGAGCCCTTCTGAGTAAATCTGTTTCTCAGTCTTCATCTCAGAGTCTTTTTCCCAGGGAACTTGACTTAATACCTTTGGTATCCAAAGTTGGGCCTGAGAAACAGATTTTTTTTTAACGTTTATTTATTTTTGAGACAGAGAGAGACAGAGAATGAATGGGGGAGGGTCAGAGAGAGGGAGACACAGAATCCGAAACAGGCTCCAGGTTCTGAGCTGTCAGCACAGAGCCTGACAGGGGGCTCGAACCCGCGGACCGAGAGATCATGACCTGAGCTGAAGTCGGCCACTTAACCGACTGAGCCACCCAGACGCCCCAAGAAACAGATTTTAAAATGGCATTTTAGAAGTCAGATAATTTGCCAGTGGAGTATTCATAGCTATTGGTGTGCTTTATTAGTGAAATTATTTTAAAAAATCACTGATGATTAACTTGGAAATAATAATGTTGGAAT
This sequence comes from Puma concolor, assembly GCF_028749965.1. NCBI lineage: Eukaryota > Metazoa > Chordata > Mammalia > Carnivora > Felidae > Puma > Puma concolor. The sequence continues at coordinate 81,807,360 of NC_141675.1, read as the reverse complement.
GGAATATTCTGATGGTGCAATATGTCATATATTGGGGGAAAAATGCGAGGCCTATGGTGATAGCTACCTGTTTAAATTACCAATTTAAGATATGGCAGCATATGAAATGATTCTTATCCCCCATAGCTGGAGAGCCAATAAGAGCAGTCCCAAGACTCAAGAGTTCTATAAAAAGTGTTGAATTGCTATCTGGAAAGTCTGTTCCGACAAGGTCAAAACCCTGATTGGAAAGGAGTAGTATCCTTTGACTTGCAATGAGAATAACTAGGTTGATGCCTTTGAAAACCTCAAACTCCAAACCTAAATTCTCTGGGCCTGTAAAAGTAGCCCACTCCTCCAAGTTAACGACTAGTCTTTCCCCCTACTCAAGAACTGTGTAGAAGCCCCTGTCTTGCAAGGTAACATGTATTCTCCCCACCATTAAATATATCTACACTTGTCTTCTAGATCAGTAATTAGAGCTGAGTCACAATATAGCTTGGCTGGGAAAAACTGGGCCTGATAAGGAAGAAATGAATACTATGTTTAAGAAATTGCTAGACCTAGCCAAAATACAGTGGCATGAGCTGGGAGAGCATATACAGGACTAGGACCTAAGAGTGCTAAATGAAAGAGGGTAGGCAGGACTCAAATCTATGTAAGGAAAAGTTGATTGATAAGGGATCACCCTTCTGTGATAAAAAGATTTAATACTCAATAATTTAATCCTGGTAGACAGTATTAACATGCTTCTAAGATTAATAAGCTTCTTAGGAACTTAGGGAAAGAGATGGCTCATATTTGATGAAGTGGAAATCCTAGAACTCTCATGGAGGATGGTAGCAGGAGGTATTAAAAAACTTGAAGAAGTGAGCATGTCAGAATGGCTACACCACCTAGGGCTGGAAACCCACCAGCCAATTATTTGGTATGGAAGAGCCCCAAAGATGTTTCATTTACCAGTACAACAAAGAATGCACTGGAGAATGTGGTATCAGTATATCAGTATGGTTGGAAAGATAAGTCATGGCTATTATCAGTAGACCAAAGCTGATGGCAGGAAAGAATGTTACAGAATAATGGAGATTAAAAAAAAAAAAAAAAAAAAAAAGTAAGGATTGTTTCAGATGGCAATTCACCATCTGAAGCAAGGACATGTAATAGCTCTAAAGATCTGAAGATCTGAATGACAGCTAAGGGATATGAGAGATGTGCATACCTATGGATATAGTTAATAGATCATAGTGTTCTCAGGCACAAGATAAATGGACAGACAAAAAGAGTATTACCTAATTTACACAGTGAAAACAAACCAAGATGGATAAAGAAGAACTGGGGGATGGGCAGCTGTCCTAATAAAAGTCTTAATTTCCAAGACCAGAACCCATGGGTTAAAGGAGAAAAAAATCTAAAAAATATTTGGAGATCTGTTGCATCAGTGAGGTTCTGAGGGAATCTGTGGTGTGTGATATACTAATACTCCTCACAAACAAACAAACACTGGGCAGCCCTCATTGAAAGCATCATATTTAAAATATCATATTTAAGAATACTTTGACTTATTTTCCAAGTGACATGCAAGGCTGCCAACTTTGAGTGGTCCCAGAACAATAAAGTGTTCTGTAGCTATTCTAGGCTATAGCTCAGGAAGCCTTGCCACCCGAGCCATATGACAAGTAAATCCTAATGTTACTAAAAGTATGATTAAGTCCTAGTAAGATCAGCCAAGATTATGTTCACATGGGTGCTTCTTTATATCTGGCTGGATGAAAGAGGAACAAAAAAAGATACACTTGGTTTACAGATAGTTTGGCTCAATGGGTGGTGAAAGCCAAAGATGGACCATATAACCTCACTTAAGGCAACACTGAAAACAGCAGTATGGAGAAATCCTCTGACCAGTGAGAACTTCAGGTGGTACAACTGATCATTCACTGTGTGTGATAAGAACAAGAACTCTTAGGAAGAATACATAAAACTCAACAATATACAGAAACTCAAGGCAAACAATTGGCCAGGAGACTGGAAGAAAGATTCACTTTGGGAAAAGGAGGTCTAGGGGAGAGACATATGGGTGTATCTATGGGGCCAGCACAAAGTGTGATCTTTGGATCACATGCTAATGTCCACCAAAGAGCATCCACTACTAAACAAGCAATAAACAACCAAATAAGTGTTGAAACCAGACGGTAAGTACAACTTATTTGCAGATGTAGCCCCAACTCAAGTCAACTTTTAGAGAAATTTAACTCATTAACACCTTACTTTAATTAACAGACAGGAAAGAAACAAAACAAAGAGATTATACTTTGGTCTTCACAGTCTTTTTAATTCACATCTGAAATATAAATAAAAATAATTTTAAAATATAAAACAGTCAGTGAAGTAAATACTTGTAACCAGTAATCAAAAAGAGACACAGTTTATGGAAGCAGTCCCACAAATGACCCAGACCTAATCATTGGAATTAGCAAAGACTCTAAAATAATAATTATAAACATAGGAAAGCATTTATAGGTAAAGATAGATATAATGAGAGAAATACAAACTCTAAAAGGAAAAAAAATAGAAAGCTTATAACAGAAAAATACAATATCTGAAATTACAGTATTGACTGGATGATGTCAATAGCAAATTGGGTAGTAAAAGAGAAAAATAATGAACCTGAAGATAAGCCAATGAAAGCATCTAAACTGAAACAGAGAGAGAAACAGGATTGGAGAGTGAGGATTAGTGACCTGTGGGATAATATCAAGTGATGTAACATTGTTGTAACTGAAGTTTCAGAAAGAAAGGAGAGAAAAATGCATTTTAAACATTATTGCTGAATTTTTTAAAAATTTGTTTAATTTTTCAATGTACAAATGCAAAAATTTCAATAAATCCAGGCAGGAAACATACAAATAAAAGCATACTTAGACACTTTTTCGATGAAAGCCAAAAATAAAAGGGGGGGAGGGGAATCTTGAAAGAAGCTAGAGGCAAAGAAAAAAAAATTAAGACAAAAAGAGAAAGCAACGTATAATGTATAGGGAATCAGAAATTTGAGAATGGCTGATTTCTCATGAGAAACAAGGCAAGTTAGAAGACAATAGAAAGATGCTTTAAAGACTCAAAACAAAGGAAAACAAATCAAAACAAAAAGTCAATTTATAATTCTATATCCAATGAAAATATCCTTCAAAACTGAACTTAAAATAAGGACTAAATGAGATGATGTATGTTTAAGTGCTCAATTAATAATAGGTATTTCATAAATACTATAAAGACTGTGAGCTCTCATGCTTATTAAGTAACCCGCGCATAGTAGGCACTCAGTAAACATTGGCTGAATAAAAGAATGAAGTAGTCTCATATAAGTAAATGTTTCATATCTGTGTGATTATAATAATAGATGTTTGCTCTTTAGAAAAAAATAATAAGGTGAAACAAAGGCATTTCAGATAAACAAAATTGAGGGAATTAGTTTACCCCAGAAAACCCACACTAAACATAATTCCTTAATTTCTTTAAAATGATTCATTTAGAAAGCATTTGATTATTTAAAGCAAGAAAATAACAGTGTTACTTGAAAATAGTGCAAAGAAGAAGAGGGCTAAATATTTTTGTAAAGGTCTTGTTTTATTAGTGAAGCGGTATAATATCATTCAAAGATAGGCAATGATAATTTAAGAATGAATATTTTAATCTCTAGAGTAACCACTAAAAATAAATATTAAAACAAAGGAGAGATAATCAAAATGGCAATAGAGGAAATTAAAATCAACTTTAAGGGAAAAAAATAAGTTTATCTAAAAAAAAGCAGCCAATGTGGAACAAAGGAATGAAAAACAGAATGGGAACAAGAAAAAAACCAAACAAGGTAGTAGGCTGAATTCCAACCAAATCAGTAATTACATTAAATTTAGTAAATGGACTAAACATTCTAGCTTGTTCTTACCTTACCTGTCTTCCCCACTTCCTCTTTCTTATTATACCAGTTCAGTTTCTTATCATCTCCATTTTAATGATTGGGAAGTCTTTCTTAAATGGTCTTCCTGCTTCAATTTCCTCACATGCCACACCAATACTAGCTAAATCTTTGTAAAACCCAAATCAAACCATATCGCATAACTCAGCTCAAGCAATCCTTATTATTGCCTTACTGGTTCCTTTCTTGCCTAGATGTAAGGTTACAGATCTCTTATCATAAAAGAGGGCCTGAAGCTGAATATTGGAACCTGAGGAAATGTCCCTATTTTCCTCCTGGAAATAGTTTACACCATTTTAAAGAATTTTGCAGACCCTTTCCCTTGGACTAGGTTTCTGACTCCCTGCTCTAGTTCTTTAGGCATCTGTACTTGCTTTGCAAGATTTCTTTGTTTCTTGTTTACTTTGTCCTGAATACTGTAGTCAGTTTCTTCTTTGCTTGACAATTTACAGGCCAAAGGTCAGCCAAGCCCCAATCCCAGCTCAGCTTAATCCAACACAGGCCAGCCCAACCCAGTTAAGAATCCCAGCCTTTGTTAGAATCACTGGCTGGGCCAGCAGGAGCATTCAAACATTTTGCACTGTCAAAACTTGAGCATATGGTTTTCTTTTGGTTCTTGGACCCAATTCCAAAATGTGTGTGTGGAGGCTTCCCCAAACCAACAAGCAATTCTCAGACACCAGCAGGTGTCAATTCAACTGAATTCTCATACTATCTACCTACCTAGATTCCACAGGTAAAAGGTTCAGTCTCACAAGACTGCCCTCTGCCATAGATGCCCATCATAAGCCCAGGTTATTGCCTGTCCTTCTGACCAACTGACTGTAAATCAGAAGTTCCCACAATTCCCTCTTTGGGTTTTATTAATTTGCCAGAAGTCCCCATGGAACGCAAGAAACCAGTTGACTCACTAGATTCCTGATTTATCACACAGGATATTAAAGGCTATGAATCAACAACCAGATGAAGAGATACATAGGGCGAGGTCCTGAACAAAGGAGCTTCTGTTCCATGGCTTTGGGGCTTAGAATGGTAACACATGGAAGTGTTCTGGTTCCCCAACCTGGAAGCTTTCTGACCCTACTCCTTTTGGGTTTTTATGTAGGCTTCATGATGTAGCCATCAATGAATTAATTGATTCATTCATTGGCATTGGAGATTGATCCAACTCTAGCCCCTCTCCTACTCTGGAAATCAGGGAGTAGGATTGTAAATTCCAACCCCAACATTGTTTCCCCTGGCAACCAGCCCCCATCCTGAGGTGCTCTCCAAATGTCACCTTGTTAACATAAACCCAATAGTTGTGGAAAGGAGTTTGTTATGAAGGAAAGTCATTATTTCAACATTTCAACATTATGGCTCTGAAGGGTCATCAGGAACTGAGGACAAAAAAACAAACATTATAACAAAAGATGCCCCCATTGCTTCTACAGTTCCAAAAATTCCAGGGGTTTTGGAAGTTGTGATCCAGGAACTGTGGATGAAGACCAAATATATTTAAGAAATATTAGATTACAGCTACCTCCAAATTTCAGAATTTCCTAAACATGCCTTTCTCTGTCATTTGTTTATGTCTTTATGAACTCCCATTTTTCTTTCTGAAATACTCTATTTTTTTTTCTGCTTTCAGAACTCTTACTTATCCTCTAAGATCTGGCCCAAATCTCACACAAACTGGGAGAAATATTTCCCAAGCAGAATTAGCCTGTCTCCTCTTTCTCAGTGTTCCCACGCTACTTTGAATCAACACAGATCACACTGAATTGTAAATACTGTCTGCCTGCTCCAACCGTTAATCTGGGAAGAACAAGATTTTATTATTGGAAGAAAGTAGTCTTACTGAGATGGTGGCATAGTTACTGCTGATTTTATTTCTCTTCACAGGTAGAACAACTAAAATCTATTTAAGAAAAAGACACCACTGAGAATCCTAGAACGTGAGTCTGAGGCTCAATCACCCCCTGTACCTCAGAGATCAAGACAGACTGCATTAGAAGGGTAAGAGAAGTAGCTACATTTTGGTTGCACTGCCCCTCATATAGGTCAGTTCCACACACCTGCCCTAAAACACTAAGTCTCCCTAGTTTTAATAGGAAGGAAAGAGCTCTCAGTGAAGAACCAGCTTTGCTGTAGCATTGGGGTTGCTTAGTGGGGCCCCTATTCTGATGTCATATCAGGGGAACTACAGGGGAATCTGTAGACCTCAAACAGTGGGAATCAGACCGTGATGGAGCAGGTGGGTAGGGTTTGCAACAACCAGCACACAGATCTTGGCAGACTGAGTTCACACCTGCAGTGCCAAAGTAATGCCAACCAATGGTTTCTCTTATTTGCAAAACCAAGTCAGGAGCACACCTGACCAGGAAATTCAGCAAGGTGCAGATCTGCCGGATTTGGATCCTCAAACAAGGTGTTATGCTGGCCCTAGAGTTTGGTTTGCTTGTCCACAGCCAAGCAATGAGTTGAATCATAGCCCCACAACAAATCAGCTACCACTGGAATCAGTGTAGCCCAGCGGTGATTAAGCTGAAAGGCAGGCAGGCAAAAAGTAGATTGTCACCAGAGTAAAGCCAGTAGTAGCAGGCATGGAGTGTTTCCCAACTATGCACAGGTAGGGGTGTCAATTTATAGCCAAAGCTGAGGGTAGCTCCCCACACCTCCCAACCAGAGAGGCTCTTTGGAAAATTGAGAGTAGCTTTAGCAATCCTTCCTTATTCTCCTTAGAGAATAAGCTAATTACACATTCTCCAATGTGCAGTAAGCCAATGAAAAAAAATGACATTGAGCTTCTGCCAAGAATAAAAATAGGCTAGTTATTGGTGTGGTGCCATATAGAATGAGGACCTAATGCTCAAAGTCCTGAACTCCCCATTGGATAACAAGTGAGGGTTCTTAAAGGCAAAAATTAATGTTAGGGTTCCTGGGTAGAGAGACATTTAATGGTTGGTGGAGAATGAAGTAATATTCTTAAGATGTTATCTTCTATTATTTGACATCCAGCATGTCTGGTTGTGAGAGAGCCTGTTCCACTTCAAAAACTGTAACTCTGTAAAATATCTCTATTCTTTATTAGTGAGTTAATAAAATACAATGTATTAGAGTAAGACATTTTGTGATTCTTATCAATAGTAATTTATTATGTTTAAGTGATTGTATAAATATTCTCTAAATATTTATGAGTATACTGTATAAGTATACTCAAATAAGTATGAGTATATATTTATGAGTAAATATTTATGAGTATACTGTGTTAAACAGTATATACCTAAACAGTAAACAGTATATATGTAAAATTCTACCAGTGCTCAACGGTGGCCTTGATATAGTTTAACAAATCTGACCTACATTCCATTCCCCACTAGCATTTTTTCTCATATGGTTTTATCACCAGTTATGAAGTGTCTTTTGTCTCTAATTGATGAGAAAGTCTGGAGACAACCCCTGGAAGCATTGTGACCCAGCAGCTCAAGGCACAATCCTATAGTAATTACACAAAAGAGTACAGTAAAGAATTAAAAGCATACTGATACCAAAAGACACCAAAATACACACAAAAAAGACAGCAGGATAAGAAACAAAAAACAGCAGATTTACAAAACAACCAGGAAATAATAACAAAGATTGTGGGTTGCAAAGCAGCAAGAGAGCACGCCTAAACTCATGTAACAAAGCTAGCATTATGCTGATACCGAAACCCAAGGATAATACTAGAAAAGAAAACTAAAGGCCAATATCCCTGATGAATACAGGTGTACAAATTGTCAATAAAATATTAACTAACTGAAATCAGCAGCACACTAAAAAATAATTCACCATGATCAAGTGGGATTTATCTTGGGATGCAAGGATGGTTCAATATATGCAAACAGTAGTTGTGATAACATTGCATTAATAGAATGAAAGAAAAGAATCATATAGTAATCTCAATAAATGCAGAGAAATATTTGACAAAATTCAACATCCATTTCTGATAAAAACTCTTAATAAATCAGAAGAAACATAGCTCAACATAATGAAGACCAGATATGACAAGCCCACAGCTAATATAGTCAATGGTGAAAGGTTGAAAGCTTATACTTTGAGATCGGAGATAAGACAAAGGTACCCACTTTTACCACTCATTTTTATTCAGCATAGTACTAGAAGTCCTAGCAAGAACAATCAGACAAGAAAAAAGATATAAAAAGTATCAGACTTTGATAAGAAAGAAATGCAGTCACCTGAGTGACTCAGTCGGTTGAGCATCTGACTTTGGCTCAGGTCATTATCTCGCGGTTCATGAGTTTGAGCCCCACATCAGGTTCATTGTTGTCAGCACAGAGTCTGCTTCAGATCCTCTGTTCCCATCTCTCTCTGCCCCTCTCTCACTCACACACTCTCTCTCTCAAATATAAAAACATAAAAAGAAAACAAAAAAGTAAAATTGTCTCTGTGTATAGGTGATATGGTTTTATATATAGAAAATCCTAAATATCCAACCAAAAGTTTGCTAAATCTAATCAGTGAACTCAGTAAAGTTGCCAGATACAAAATTAACATACACCAATCAGTAGCATTTCTTTACTATAACAATGAATTTTCTCAAAAAGAAATAAATAAAATAATCCCATTTAAAATAGCATGAATAACAATAAAACACAGGAATAAATTTAACCATGAAGGTGAAAGATCTCTACTTTGAAAACTAGAAGACATTGGTGAAAAAAAATTGAAGAAGACACAAATAAATGGAAAGGCATTCCATGTTCATGGACTGGAAGAATTAATATTGTTAAAAATGTCAATCATTTTTGACAGTCATCTGTAGATTCAATGCAATCCTTATAAAGACTCAATTTCACTTTTTACAGAAGTAGAAAAACACTCCTAAACTTTATATGGAAACACAAAGACCCTGAATAGCCAAAGAAATCTTGAAAAAGAAGAACAAAGTGGGAGGTATCACTATTACTGGTTTCAGACTATCTTATAAAGTCATAGTCATCAAAACAGTATGTTACTGGCATAAAAACAGGCAGATGGACCAATAAAACAGAATCAAGAGATCAAAAATAAACCCAGCCACATATGGTCAACTAATGTTTGACAAGGAAGTCATGAATACTAAATGGAGAAAGAAAATCTCTTCAGTAAATGGTGCTGGAATAATTGGATATTCACATGTAAGAAAATGAAACTGGACCTTTATCTTACAGCACTAACAAAATTAACTCCAAATGGATTAAAGACCTAAATATAAGACCTGAAATCATGAAACTCTTAGAAGAAAACAGAGGAATAAAGCCCTTTGACATGGGTCATGGTAATGATTTTTTGGATATAACATGTAAAGCACAACCAAAATAAAATAAAATAAAATAAAATAAAATAAAATAAAATAAAATAAAATAAAATAAAATAAAATAAAATAAACCAGGTGGGACAACATCAAACTAAAAAGCTTCTGAACAACAAAAAAAAACACCAACAAAATGAAAAGACAATCTACAAAATGGGAAAAAAATACTTGCAAGTCACATATCTGATAAGGAGTTAATATTCAAAATATATAAGGAACTCATACAACTCAGTAGCAAAAAACAAATGACCACCTAAAAAATGGGCGAAGGATTTGAACAAACATTTCTCCAAAGGAGATCAATGAAAGGCCAACAGATATATGAAAAGTCGCTCAACGTGACCAATCATTAGAGGAGTGCAAATTATTACAAGTTAACTCCTCATGCCTGTTAGAATGGCCATCACCAAAAAGACAAGAGATAACAAATTCTGGCATGGATGTGGAGAAAAGGAAACCCTTGTATACTGTTGGTGTGAATGTAAATGGGTATAGCCAACATGGAAAACAGTATGGAGGATCCTCAAAAAATTAAAAATAGAACTACTATATTCTAAAGCAATTCCACTTCCAGGAATACATCCAAAGAAAATAAAAACATCAATTTTAAAAGGTATCTTCACCCTCATATTCATAGCAACATTGTTTACAATAAATAACACATGGAAACAACCTAAGTGTTCACTGATGGATGAATGGATAAAGAAGTTATGCCATATATATATATATATATATATATATATATATATATATATATAATGGAATGTTATTCAGCCACAAAAAAATGAGTAAACCCTATCATTTGTGACAACATGCATGAACCTTGAAGGCATTATGCTAAATAAAATATGTCAGAGAAAGATAAATACTATATGATCTCATTTATATGTGGAATCTAACAAAACAATCTCATAGAAAAAGGGGTCAGTCTTGTGGTTAACGGAAGCAGAGGGCAGGGGAAGAGAGAGCTGGAGGAAGGTGGTTAAAAGGTACAGACTTGCAGTTATAAGATAAACAAGTACTAAGGATACAATATACAACATAATGACTACAGCTAACAGTGCTCTTTGATTACACAGGAAAATTGTTAAGAGAATAAATCCTAAGAGTTCTCATTGCAAGGAGAACATTTTTTTCCTTTTTTTTTTTTTTTTTGTATCCATATGAGAAGACAGATGTTAGCTTAACCTATTGTGGTTATAATGAAACTGGAGCACTTTCTTACACCATACACAAAAATAAATTCAAAATGGATGAAAAACTTAAATGTGAGACAGGAAACCATCAGAATCCTACAGGAGAAAACAGGCAGTGACCTCTTTGACCTCAGCTGCAGCAACTTCTTACTTGACATGCCTCAGGAGGCAAGAGAAACAAAAGCAAAAATGAACTATTGGAACCTTATCAAGATAAAAAGCTTCTGCACAGTGAAGGAAAGAATAAAAAAAAACTCAAAGGCAACCAACGGAATGGGAGAAGATATTTGCAAATCACATATTGGATAAATCTATAAAGAACTTACCGACTCAATACCCAATAACAAATGATCCAGTGGGCAGAAGATATGAAAAGACACTTTTCCAAAGAAGACATCCACGTAGCTAACAGACACATGAAAAGATGGTCAACATCATTCATCATCAGAGAAATACAAAACAAGACCATAACAACGGCTAAACCTGTCAGAAGGGCTAAAATGAACAACTCAGGAAACAACATATGTTGGCAAGGATACAGAGAAAGGGGAACATTTCTGCACTGTTGGTGGGAATACAAACTGGTGCAGCCAGTCTGGAGAACAATATGAATGTTCCTCAAAAAGTTGAAAATAGAGCTACCCTACAATCCAGTAATAGCACTACTAGGTATTTATCCGAAGGATACAAATAATACTGATTCAAAAGGACACATGCACCCCAATATTTATAGCAGCACTACCAACAATAGCTAAATTATGAAGAGCCCAAATGTCCATTGACTGATGAGTGGATAAAGAAGATGTTATATATATATATATATATACACACACACACATCTTGCCATTTGCAACATCATGGATAGAACTAGAGGGTATTATGCTAAGCAAAATAAGTCAGATAGAGAAAGGCAGATATGTGATTCCACTCATATGTGGAATTTGAGAAACACAACAGAGGAACATAGGGGAAGGGAAGGAAAAATAAGATATAAGCACAGAGGGAGGCAAACCGTAAGAGACTCTTAAACACAGAGAACAAACTGAGGGTTACTGGAGGGGAGGCAGGTGGGGGGATGGCTTAAATGGGTGATGAATATTAAGGAGGGCACTTGTTGGGGTGAGCACTGGGAGTTATATGTAAGTGATGAATCACTGGGTTGTACTCCTGAAGCCATGGCAACACTGTATGTTAACTAACTTGAGTTTTTTAAAACATAATAATTTCACAATATATGTAAATCACACCATCATATTGTACACCTTATATACAATGATATATATCAATTATTTGTCAATAAAACTGGGAAATTTTTTCAATTAAAAAAGAAAATATCATTATATCCTCTTTGTCCTTGGACAAATGCTGATATTTAAAAGATTTTCAAGAAGCAATACATTTAAGGGAACATATAGTTTATTATAATCTAGAGCAAGAAGCCTATAAAAAATGGAGGGTTCTACCCTTTCACTGGTTAGAATCAAATATAGGGTTATAATAAAATTGCACTGGAGCTATTCATTTAATCCAGCTGGAATTTACTAAGAACTTATATCGCATCAGAGCTCAAGAGTATGTGGAAAGAACTTATGGTTAATAATACTGAATAAGTAGAGGGAGGGAATCAAATTTAGAAGTCCTTCATGCAAAGTGAGTGAAGTTTGAATTTAATTGAAATGTTAGATCTGTTTGTTCAGGAGCAAAAATTTTTATAATCTTCATTCAGCAAATTTTTTTGCAGAGATAAGACAAATTTCAGTACAAACAAGATGGAGAGGAGTACTTAAAACACTTCAATTACCAAATTCTATCACTTTACGGGTACACAATTATATTCAGAAAATTGAGAACTTGATTACACATCATACTTACTATGTTATAAGAAAAGTTCCAAAAGGCTTCTATCCAACAAGTTTGTTAATTAACTTGAATAAATAACATGCATCAAACAGCAGAATATTAGAAAGTTAGCCCAGAGTGAGACCATCTGCAATTTGTAAAATTACACTCTTTAAAAAATAATGATAATAAATTAGGTTTCAGTAATGTCCTGTATCGTAAATGTTGTTCAAAGGAAGGTCCATAGGTTCTCTTATTTAGGCAAATTTACCTACTAAACTGAGGTATAAATTTCAATAACTATTGAAGTCTCTCCAAGAACAGCAACTGGAAAAAGGAAAGATGATCTTCAGCAGAATTGGATTTAATTAAAAGACAATGCCCATTGAATTTCAATATAGGCAGGCCAATACAATAGATCAGTTCATAATCTGTTTTTTAATACAATTTAGCTTGTTGAAGGCTTGAGCAATGGACTCATGTTTGAATTTTCCAGAAAAATTCACTGTGAGGACTGGTTAGGATATCCTGAGAAAGCAGATAGCTCTCATTCCAAACCCCACAATTTGTAATCATCTTAAAAATGCTACCATTCTTAGAGATGCTCCTCCTTTCCATCTTCTGTATGTTATAGAGAATTTATGGATGAGTTTCTGGGTCTGGTTGATGCATTTGTTTGTACTCAAGAAGGAGTTGTCAAGATTTTTATTATACTTTACATATTCAGTCCTACGGGGCATTTCTATTTTGAAAGTTGCTGAACTGGAGAAATGAGTGCGTTCATGGTTAGATATTCTTTGTACAATGTGAGAGAAACCATGTTTTGTAAATCATGCTTTATTTCTGGTTTATCTTTATACCACCTCTCAGTGACCCTTGTTACGATATAAAATTCACAGAGCTACACACTGGGCTTACAAAACAGGAATTTGGCAAGAAGAAAGTGATTTTTCCCATATCACAAAAAAAATTATATGTAATATAATTTGTGGAGGAAATGGAAAGATTAAAGAATCCGGGGAATAAATTTCAAAATCTGATTCCCAATCTACAATGATACATTGAACATTTACTGTTTACAGGTCCCTGTGCTGCTTCCTAGAATGTGGAGGAGATGCAAACTTAAAAATAAAGTAAACAATCCCCCCACCTCAGGAATGAAAACTTTGTAGCAGAAAGATAAACTAGTGCTAATATGAATTAAAGTTGAATAAGAGTCATGAGACTAGTGTAAAGTTCTGTAGGATCATAGAGAAGGAAATGTGTTAGGAAGATTCAAAGATGACTTAGAATACATGGAAATGTTTGACCTGGATTTTAAAATCAAATCAAGATTTTATATATATGTGTGTGTGTGTGTGTGTGTGTGTGTGTGTGTGTAAAATCATATATATATAATATTATTATACTCTGTGCTAATATTATATATTATATAATAATATTATTTATATATTATACATATTTATAATATGTAAATAAATAAAGTCAACACTTACAAATGGCAAGAAAGAGACAGACTTGCAATCTGGGCTGAGAGAAAACCGTGAGTAAAACACCAAAGTAGGGAAATGAAAAATGTAGTTTGCATACCAGAAAAAGTAAGTTCTGATCATTTTGTGAAGAACTTTGATTGTAAAGTGAAGAAATTGAACTTTAGCCTTTGGGAAATCAGAGGCCCTTAAAGTTCATGCTTGGAACTTTAAAAGATTCCTCTAGAACTGAGTAGTGTGGAAAAATAACTGGAATGAGAAAAGGGGGAAAAAATGAGGGCAAGGAAAATAAGGGCTTGTTGTTTTAGTAGGCAAAGATAAAGAGCACTTGCATAGCATTGGAAGTTCTAGCCAGAGAAATTAGGCAAGAAAAGCAAATAATGAAATCAATGAAATTAGAAGGAAAGAAGTAAAATCATCTGCTTGCAGGTGATATGACCTTATATGTAGAAAGCCTTAATGATTACACACACACACACACACACACACAACTAGAACTAATAAATAATTTCACTAAAGTAGCAGGACACACAGTCAATACCTAAAAATGAGGTGCATTTCTATGTACTCAAAGTGAACAATCTGAAAGAGAAAATTATAAAAATAATTCCATTTACAATAGCATCAAAAAGAATATAATACTTAGAAATTAAGGAGGTGAAAGATTTGTACATTGCAAACATTGTTGAAAGAAATTAAATAAAATATAAATAAATGGAAACAGACCTTATGTTCATAGATTGGAAAACTTAATATTGTTAAAATGTCAATACTACCCAAAATTACCTACAGATTCAATGCAATCCCTATCAAAATCCCAATGATATATATTTTTAAAATTTTTAATGTTTATTTATTTTTGAGACAGAGAGAGAGCATGAATGGGGGAGGGTCAGAGAGAGAGGGAGACACAGAATCTGAAACAGGCTCCAGGCTCTGAGCTGTCAGCACAGAGCCCAACGCGGGGCTTGAACTCATGGACGTCGAGATCATGACCTGAGCCGAAGTCAGACACTGAACCAACTGAGCCACCCAGACGCCCCTGATACTTTTTGTGTAAATAGAAAAAAATCCTAAAATTCATACAGAGTCTCAAGGGACCCCAAATAGTCAAAACAGTCTTGAAAAAGAACAATACTGGAGGACTCACACTTCTGATTTCAAAACTTACTACAAAGCTACAGTAACCAAAACAGTGTGATAGTGGCATAAAGACAGACATACAGACTGATGGAATAGAACAGAGAGCCCATAGATAAACCTTCTTATATACATACAGTCAAATGATTTTTGACAAGGGTGCCAGGACCATTCAATGGGGATAAAGCAGTCTTTTCAACAAATGGTGTGGAAAAACTAGATATCCACTTCACTTGGAAAGATGAAGTCAAAACCTTACCTAACACCATATTCAAAAATTACCTCAAAATGGTTATAAGTCATAATTTCAGACCTAAAGCAGTAAATATCTCTGGAACAAACATAAGACAAAAACTTCATACATTGAATTTGGCAATGATTTCTTGGATATGACACTGAAGGCCTAGGTAACAAAAGAAATTCAGTTAAATTGGACCTCATGAATATTTTAAAAATTTGTGCATCAAAAGATACTATCAGAGTAAAAAGGCAAACCACAGAATGGGAGAAAACATTTGTAAATCACATATCTGATAAGGGATTAACATCCAGAATATATACAGAACTCCTAGAACTCAACAAAAACAACCCAATTCAAAAATGGGCAAATGACTTGAATATACATTTCTCCAAAAAAGATACACAAATGACTGATAATCACACAAAAAGACGATTGATGTCCTAATCATTAGGGAAATGCAAATCAAAACTACAATGATATACCACCTCTTACCCATTAGATGGCTACTATCAAAAAAATAGAAAACAGTGTTGGCAAGGATGTAGAAAAATTGGAACCCTCATGCACTACTAGTGGGAATGTAAAATGATACACTCACCTGGGAAAATAGTATAGGCATTCCTCAAAACATTAAAAATAGAATTACCATATTATCCACCAATTTTACTTCTGGGTATATGCCCCAAGTAATTTAAATCAGGGTCTCGAAGAATATTTGTTCACCCATGTTCAGAGCATCATTATTCACAGTATTGGAAACATGGAAGAAATTTAAATGCCCATTGAGGGATGAACAGATAAGTAAAATGTAGTGTATACGTCCAATGAAATATTATTCAACCTAAAAAAGGGGGAAACATTGACACATGCTACAACATAAATGAACCTTGAGGACATTATGCTGAATGAAACAAGCCAGTCACAAAAGACAGGTACTGTATGTGAGATAACAAAGTATATACACATTGGTCTTTGTTGTTCCTGGCACAGGGCCCCTAAAACCTTTGTAAATTCCTAAGTGATAAGAACACTAAGGGCACCTCTTGTTCTAATACAGTAAAACCCTGGTTTGCAAGCATAATTCGCTCTGGAAACATGCTTGTAATCCAAAGCAATTGTATATCAAAATGAATTTCCCCATAATAAATAATGGAAACTCAGATGATTCATTCCACAACCCAAAAATATTCATATAAAATGATTACAATACTGTAATACAATGCAAGGTAATAAAGAAAATACAAAATATAAAGAAAAATAAACAAATTAACCTTCACTTACATTTGAAAACCTTTGTGACTGGTGTGAGGGAGACAGGAAAGAGGAGGGTTACTGTGTAGAATGAATTTCACTATCACTAATGGAGTCGCTGCTATCTATTGGCTCAATGGAATCTTTTTCTTTTCACACAACTTTAACAAGGAACCTATCCAGTGATACTTGCCTTTGCCTCCTTTTGAAGATTTCATGGAAATGTGACATTGCATTGTCATTAAACAGATTTATCGCTCACACAGCTACAGCTTTATTCAGGTGATGCTCTTCTATAAAATTTTGCAATGTTTCCCACATTTGTTTTTTACACATCTCCCTAATCTCATTTGAAGTGAGGGATTCCTCCACCTTTTTCTCCTCCTCTTCTGCAGACGAGATGCATAGACTTCTTATAAAATCTTGCAATTTCAGCCACTTGAATATCTTGTTCTTACTTCATGATGATTTCATTCTTAACTTCCACGATAATCATTCCTTCTTCTTACCACCTTTCTTTTCAACCTTTTTCTGCATGGGGGGCATTGTATATGCTCACGTGGATATCAACTACAGTACAGTAGTAATAAACTCTTGTCATATACTGTATTTAATGTAACTGTCAATAAGGCAGCAGAGGAAAGGGTCTATATCTGCAGCTAGCCTGGCCTAGAATGAACAAAGCATTCCTAAGCTTACTCTTGGATGGAAAAGCAGAGGACTGTCCATAGTTGCTTTGAAGTGACAAAAAATATACTAGTGTCAGTTGTGGACACCTTTCAACATTCTGAAAAATCAATGATTTTTTCCAAATACCATGGCCTGAGACTAAGCATCCAAGCATGGGAAACCATGACCCACAATCCCATAGCAAGAAAGAAAGAGAGAGGAACCATTGGCTCAGTTGTGGTCATGTGACATTCAGCACCACGTACGACTTGTATTGTAAGATACCACTCATTTATCAAGCTAAAATTTATTAGAAATAGAATAAGTTACTCATAGAACAAGTTACTCACAATTCAAGGTTTTATATTTGTCTTTGACCCCATCTTTGACACAGGATTCCTAAGAACCCTGTAAATTCCTTTTATTTTTTAACTTTATTTATTTATTTTGAGATAGAGAGAACCAGTAGGGAAGGGCCAGAGAGATCAGGGGACAAAGGATCTAAAGCAGGCTCAGTGCTGACAACAGAGAGCCTGATGAAGGACTTGAACTCACATACTGTGAGATCATGACCTGAACTGAAGTTGGATGCTTAACCAACTGAGCCACCCAGGTGCCCCAAGCCGTGTAAATTCTTGAGTGGTAAAAGCATCTAGCAGCATCTTTTGTTTTAGTGGGTTGACTCTAGGTGCACTGATGGAGGGTTCCTGAATGGCACTGATCATCACAAAGACCAAGCCATGATTAGATGCATGGAATTTTCAGCTCCATCTTCCATTTTCCAGAGACAGAAGAGGGGTTGAAATTGGAATTAATAATGGATCATGTCTACATGAGAAAGCCTGTAAAATCTCATTAGTGCAGGGTTCAGGGAGCTTCCAGGTGGGTGAACACATTCACCTCCATGTGATGAACACTCAATGAAGCTCAATGCAGACAGAAGCTCTGGTACTGGGCACCTTCCTAAACCTTGCTCTATGTAACACTTCATCTGGCTGTTCATCTGTATCCTTTAGCAGAACCTTTAATAAACTGGTACGTATGTTCTGCGAGGTGCTCTGGCAAATCAGTTAAATCCAAGGAGGGGGGTCATTGGAACCTCCAATCTATGTGGTTGGTTAGAAGCACAGTTGACAAGCACAGGTATCTGAAGTATGTGCGTGCATTTTTTTTTTGGGGGGGGGGGGAGTCCTGAGGGACTATGCCCTTAACCTGCGAGATCTGATGCTATCTCCAGGTAGGTAGTGTGAGAATTGAGTTAAATTGTAGGGCACTCAGCTGGCATCACAGAGACTTAGTGGATGTGTGGGGAAACCTCCCACCCCCACCCCCACATTGTAATTCCATCTTAGAACCTTTACATAACATGTCTTCACTTATGTGAGGTACTTAGAGTCGTCAAAATCATGGAGACAGAAAGTAGAATGGTGGCTGCCAGGGACTGGGGGGAAGGGGACATGGTGAGTTATTGTTTAGTGGGGATAGTTTCAATTTTATAAGATGAAAAGAGTTCTGGAAACGGACCGTGGTGATGGTTGCACAATATTATGAATGTATTTAATGTGACTGAACTGTACACTTAAAAATGGTTAAGATGGTAAATTTTATGTTACATGTATTTTATCACAATTAAAATATTTTTATTTTTTTTTAACGTTTATTTATTTTTGAGACAGAGACAGAGCATGAATGGGGGAGGGTCAGAGAGAGGGAGACATAGAATCTGAAACAGGCTCCAGGCTCTGAGCTGTCAACACAGAGCCTGACGCGGGGCTCGAACTCACGGACCGCAAGATCATGACCCGAGCTGAAGTCGGCTGCTTAACCAACTGAGCCACCCAGGGCCCCCACAATTAAAATATTTTTTAAGATAAAGAGCACTTGAAGCAAAGCATTGGTTGTGAGGGTAAAGAAGAGGCAATGAATGTGAAAAATTGTTTATAAACAGAATTCAGAGTTCTCAAGGAAAAACCTGCTTAATGATTAAGTAGAGAGTCAATGTTATCTTGGTTCTAATCCCAGTTCTGCTATTTACTAGCTGTATAGTCTTGGAACAGTTTCATGTCTCAGAAGTACATTTCCAGAATTCTGCCAGAATTTGGTGTTGGGACATACTCCATGAAAGGATACTCACTTCATATGAACATCCTCTGTAAAAACAGAAGCAACTTCTTTTTAAATTAAAAAAAAATAATGAGGACTATGATTAGGTTGAATCCCTTTAAAGTGGGTACATTAAAAATGACTTTGCATATATTTGATAATAGTCAGTAGGCGTTTTCATATGTGAGCCATTTTATCTTATGAGAATAAAACATACAAGACTGTGTATAACCTAGCATAGAGAATCATACTGGCTACAGTAAAATCCTCATATATTAATCCACATAGGATAAATTCTCAATTTGAACTCTGCTCCATGATCGAATGATAAAATATTTTCAACCTAAATGATGAATGTTATCTGCAATCGTTAAAATTCAAAAGTATATAAATGTTTCATAGTTGTAATGATAATTACTGTTTTCTTTTATAGCACTGAATCTTTATTTCAGCAAGACTTTGTGGTGTAAGAGAAAGATATAACTATTTTATTTAAAATAGCCATTTCAATACCACTTATTGAATGTCATATCCCTACTGCTTTCAAATGCCAGCTCTGTTACAGAATAAATTATTTTATATGTTTGAGTATGAATAACATTGAGTTTAATGAGACTAGGGATAGTCTCACTAAACATGCCGCTGGCTTACCACAGATAGGTAATTTGCTACAATGTTATTTGTGTGTGGCAGTTCAAAAATTTCCATCAACAGGCACATTAGTCTGAAAATTTACAGATTTACAGACATGATGTAGCTCATGCTCTGTGTGTACAAACATTCTGTTACAAATATAGTCATCTAAATTTGAAAGTTATTATACTTTCAAGATCATAGTATGTTTACTATAGCAGTATTTTATCAGCAATTAAAGGAGAAAATTTTGAAAAAAGGAAGAGATACATTCAAGTCTGTTGTTTGTTAATTTCATAAGCTACAGTTATGACAATAACCTAAAGATGCAATTAATATATTGTTTGCACTTGTTGGATACAAGACTTTCTTTAAAAACAATTTCACATGCCTAGCACACTAAGATGATGGTTTTTATTATTTTCTGCAAAAACCTTATTGGTTTTCCTCCTGATTTCTTTTAGACTCAGTTTAATTTAATTTATTTATTTAATTTTTTTTAATTTTATATTTTAGAGAGAGAGAGAGAGAGAGCATGAGCAGGGGAGGAACAGAGAGAGAGAGGGAGACACAGAATCCAAAGCAGGATCCAAACTGTCAGCACTGACCCCGACAAGGGGCTTGAACCCATAAGCAATGAGATCATGACCTGAGCTGAAGTCGGATGCTTAACCAACTGAGACACCCGGGCACCCCTAATTTATTTATTTTTAAATGTTTATTTCTTTTTTGAGATAGAGAGTGCCAGAAGGGGTGGGGCAGACAGAGAGGAGGACAGAAGATCTGATGCAGGGCTCAAACTCATGAACCTCGAGGTCATGATCTGAGGTGAAGTCAGACACTCAACCCACTGGGTCACCCAGGTGCTCCTAGGCTCAGTTTAATTTTAATGAACCTAAAGGTCTTCATATGAAAGATCCTAAAAAGTAAAAATTGAAAACTTCTGATGTCTCTCAAATACAAAAAGTAAAAAAAAAATTCTGAATTGGAAATATAACTGTGAATCTGGATATTGTTCCACTCTTTGTTTTCATACCTAAGCAACAGCAATGATTTGTTTTATTGCAATTTTCCCTCTGTGTGAGTGACCTTCCTCATGTGAAATCTTTTTTTTAAACAAGTTCTTATATCCAACATATGCATGCCACTGGAATATTAGTGAGGATGAACACTACGTTGAAACGGTCTATATGGATTCTCACAGGATTGTACAGAAAATTTTCTTTAAAAAATGATAACAGTACACATGCTTACTATTATAGTTACTGGATAATGACATGTAAATTCCACAACTTACATGTTTTTCTAATAACCTGAGATGTGATGCTTTCCTTTAAATTCATATCATCTTAAAATCATCCCAGAAAAAGGGGGTCGCTTTCTATAAAATTATTTCTTGAGTAGCATTTATTAGAAAAATTTCAAAAACAATAATTAAACAGAAACACATCACACATTTCCCCTCTATCACTAAATCAAAAGTTAAAAGAGAAAGAATTAGGACTTGGAAATTTTCAATAAGTCTGTAACTCTTTAAGTATTTGGCTGAAGTGAGGTAAAGACAGATCACAGAAATCAATTTGTTGGTAAGAATAAAAATATCAAAACAACAAAATTAAAGGTATAAACAAGTCAAAAGTAAATGAGTCCAAGTCTAGCCATGGCAATCCCTATTTATCATAGACATGTAATTACCTCTAAACATGTAATGACGGTGTGAGAAAGAGAAGTCAGATTACTAGGGGTCTATTGTGTGGAAGAGTAAGGTTAACACAAAAGAGTTCTAAAAATAACTTCATCATATTTTATACGTGTTTGAGATTCTTTGAGTTTCTTTTCTGCAGGTAAAAATATGAGTGTACTCCCCCCAAATCAAAGACATTTAGAATAATGTTTATTTATTGAACTGCTTTGAACACCTTCTGTGAGCCAGTCCACTTGTGACACTGCAGATATGTTAGGCAGAACTCTGTAAAGTGAATAGAAATCCAATTACCCAAGCCAAAGAGAAGACTTAATTAGCTGACATGAAAATATAGGGATATCAGAAGGGGCAGGGATAGATCTAGTCTCGGAGACATCCAAATCCAGGGTATTAAACCCTTGACGATTTCCCTTCTCGTCTCTGTGTTTCTCCCTATCTACTGGCTTCATTCTTTAACAGCAGAAAGTCCACTAGGCTTGACTCATTGTTTCAAGTAGTCCTAGGCTTACATTCTCTACAATCTCACAATCAAATAGAATAGAATTCTTCTCTATTGGCTTCATTTTTAAAAAGTAAAAAGGGCTCTTTTTTCTCAGTTTTATGTATTTGTTTTTGAAGATATAATTGGTTTTATTAAGCAATTCATGAATTGGGTAGCATCCTATTTAGCAAGTAGAGACATGCTTCTGGCTTCCCAGTTTAGTCACATGCCATCACAGACTATGGTCTCGGCATCAGGGTACAATGATTGGTCCCCCTATCTTGCCATCCTGGGAACAAGAAGACTGTGATGGTCAACACAAAACACATGGAGAAAGAATTGTTTCCCAAAGAAAAATGTGCATTATTATCAGAAGCGAAGATGCCCACCACAATGGGGAAACGAAACAATGATAAAATGTAGTGTTCTCAAGGCATTCACAATTGAGTACTAAATTCAATAAAAATGAACTGTGATAATGTGAGATGAGCGTTAAACCAAAGGTTTGTGCAAAATCAAGAATTGGACAAAAATATGACAAATAACAGCTGTCCTGAAAATGGCACGTGGCTGGGAAGGTCAGAAATGGATCTTGAATAATAAAAGGGAACTTAGCAAGTGAAGGGAAATAAGAGCATTCTTAGTGAAGCTGTGGAACTAGAGTTTTAGAAAGTATGGGAAATTCAACTGCACATTTGGAGATCAGGGAGTGTTCTAGCACTGTTTGAATAAATGGGCCACCAACATGGAGGTGGATTGAGGGAGAGAGATCAAGAAATCAATTGAAATCACATTGCAGAGGTCCTTAAATGTCATGGTGGTGATTTCAGAAACTGTCAGACCTGCCAGATATTCTGGCTTTGGGTCAACTAGTCAGGTGTCAAACATGTGGTAAGAAAAGCACCCTAAGACAAATCAATTGGAAAGCCTACAGGCTGAGGGGTCACAGTGGCACTTCCTTTCATTTGTTCACAACCAGAATACAGCCACATATTGCAATTTCTGTGTATCTTTATCAGTGGACAATTTTGTGCAGTTTTAGCTACTCTAACTCTCACAAGGTTTTGGTATTGCTATTCTATTAAGAGTTCTTGTTGCCGGCTAACAATGTGCCACCAAGTAGGTGGTTACATACCACACTTGCTTATTTCTCATTTCCTCACAGTTTTCACAGGTCAGGAGTCTGTGCATGGGGTAGATGGGTCTTTTCCACGGGTCTCAAATGACTGCCAACAAAGTGGTAACTGGGGCTTACATCCTGAGACTGCCTTGCTGTCTTCTTCCCGACTCATTCAAGTTGTGCGCAGAATTCAGGTCCTTTTGGTTGTAGAACTCGTGGCAGCTTCCATCTTCCTCAAGACCAGCCAGACAAAAATCTCTCAAGCTTCGAAGTGCTTCCTTCGAAGTACTGCCTGATTAAGTCAGGACCTCCTGGATAGTCTTCCTTTTGATTAACTCAAAATAATCTGATTTGGGGCTTTAGCTGCAGCTTCAAAATCCATTTGCCACATAACAGAACATCATCACAGGAATGAAATCCATCATGTCAAAATTTCACTCACCCTCGAAGGGAGGGATTTATACAAGACATGCACACCATGGAGTGGGCATTTGGGGACCCATTTCAAATTTCTTGCCTCCCCGGGCTTATTAAACATTCCTGCAAAGAGACAGTGGTAGACTGAATAATGTGCTCCCTCCCCACCACCAAGATATCTATGTCCCAATCTCTGAAACTTGTGAATGCTACTTTATATGGCAACCAAAAAAAAAAAAAAAAAAAAAAAAAAAAGGACTTTGCTGCCATGATTGAATTAATGATTTGAAATAAGTAAATTATCTAAGATTATCAGGTTGAACCCTAAATGCAATCACATGTATTCTAATAAAAAAGAGATGAAAGAAAATTTGATACAGAAGATAAGACAACATCATTATGAAAGCAGAGACTGGGTTTTGTGATCACAAGCCAAGTATAGCGAGCAGCCAACAGAAGCTAGGAGAGGCTAGGACAGGACTATCCTCCAGAGCACGCCCCCAGAGGGAACACAGCACTTGCCAACACCTTGACTTCTGCCCAGTGAAAATATTCTCAGACATATGACCTCCAGAACTGTGAGAAATAAATTCCTGTTCTTTTAAAACACCAAATCTGTGCTAGTTTATTGCAGTGGCCATAGGAAACTAACACAGCAAGGCTGTCACATTTACTCTTAGATCCAGCTCTTTGTCACCAACTTTGTAAGTTAAGATGATGATTACAAGCAGGTCTGGTGGAGTCAGATATATATATATATATATATATATATATATATATATACACACACACACATATATATATGAGGTATATACATATATATATATATATATATATATATATATCAAGAAGGTATATACATATATCAAGAAGGTGTGTGTGTATATATATATATATATATATATATATATGTATCAAGAAGGTATATACATATATCAAGAGGACTATTTGATACCTCAATTATTAAAATGGACCTTTTCCTAAGTCCTGAGTGTATATTGTGGCAAGAATATTAAAAGACACCGAATATATGATTAACAAAACCTTTATTTTATTTTTTTATTTTTTAAAGTCAATTATTTTCAAGAGGGCTTTCTTTCCTTCCCTTTTAAAAATTTTTAAATGTTTATTTATTTTTGACAGAGAGAGACAGAGAGACAGAGCATGAGCAGGGAATGGTCAGAGAGAGGGAGACACAGAATCCAATGCAGGTTCCAGGCTCAGAGCTGTCAGTATAGAACCCAATGCAGGGCTCAAACTCATGAACCATGAGATCATGACCTGAGCCAAAGTCAGAAGCTTAACTGATTGAGCCACCCAGTCTCTCTGTAAAACTTTTTAAAAAATGTTTATTTATTTATTTTTAGAAAAAGAGAGAGAAAGTGAGCAGGGAAGGGGGAGAGAGAGGGAGAGAAAGGGAGAGAGAATCTCAAGCAGGCTCCACACTGTCAGACCGATGTGGTGATGGAACCCACAAACCTGTGAGACCATGAGCTGAGCCAAAATCAAGAGATGCTGAACTGACTGAGCCACCCAGGTGTCCCTGAGTAGCAAAACCTTTAAACTGGTGTTTAACCTTGATCACAACTTTTTTTAAAGGTTTATTATTAGGTGTTTATAATGCAAATAATATAACAACTTAGTGGTCCATGTATATTATAAATAAATAATTAAATATACATCTTTCTGGGGTACTTTAATTTTTAAATATTTATTTACTTATTTATTTGTTTATTTATTTTTGCTGTTAGGAGTTTGAAGGACATATTCATAAAAAATGAGAAGCTCCTGGAGATCATTGGCTTGTCTGGGTAAAGTTTATATTTTAGAAAAATAACATGGTACAAGTGTGGAAAATGGGGGTTGAAGATTAAAAGCAGGGAGACTTCCTCTACATCACTCAGAATGTTATGGATAAAGGTAGAACATCCTATGTTTAAGATAGTTAATAATATAATAATCAGCAACATATGGGGTTGCAAGCGTGTGGCGATCTCTATGGCTTTGTATGAATCCTTATAGTACCTCTCTGGGGTCGAAACTGTTGATCTCATTGCATAAAATCACTTACTCAAAAAATATTATTGAGCATTACTATAGGCTTAGTACTTTATTAAAGGTTGAGGATTAAATTAAGTTGGGGGTCACGGAACTTTCCTAGACAACACAACTTGTAGATGCTGAGTTGGGACCACATTCAGGTCTGCCTGGCACCTATTTTTGAAGGGCAGAGAGAAAGGTAGAAGAAAGAGGAAGGCAAAACATGAGATAACAGCATTATCATAACTGCTTAAAACCAGTGATCTACCTATTGCCTGGAGGCAGTTGATATGAGAAAAGCAACAAAGCCCTGATAAACTCTAAAAGTTCCTCACTGGGGGTCCTAAACTATTGTGAAAGCAACAGCAGCATTCCAAGGTCCTTGGGATGTCCTGGAATTATAGCTTTGACTTATACTAATGAGCCACTAAAAAATCAAGATAAAAAAAGAGGAAGAAAAAGAAAGCCATCACATTCAAATACAGCAGTTTTTTGTGCAACTTTTCTCAACCATAGCTAATTTGATTTCTAATTATATGATTAGAAGCGAACCTGATTAGCTCTTTCTGGGATAAGTAATTTAAACTCCACTTTACTACATAAAGTGGAATTTACTGTTGGATTAAACATTCCAAAATAGTGTCATAAATATTCCTAAAGCTGGAAATGACCTTGAATGTTCATTTGTTCATCATTCTACTTTAATCTTTCTACCATAGGTCTGTAGGGCATATCTACATAAAGATGATCCCAACCCTGCACCTTATGTAGGAAATATTCCAACATAATTAAATATAATATATTGATTGAGAATTTATGTACTAGGCACAGTGTCTAAAAAGAGAAAAATTAAATTCCCTCTGTAATTATTTTTCTTTAAAAATATTTAATTATGTTTGACTTTAGAAAGAAGTGATCCTGAACTCTTTTATTAAGTTTTATTATTTTTCTTAAAAAAAAAAAAAACAAAAAAAAAAAACCCTCACTCCTCCAGTTGCCCTCCATTTTCAGTTTCAGACAAATAATGTTAAGTAAATCATGATCCCAAATTATAATCACTATCAAATGAAGGTCATTAATTACCTGTGTGCTCTCAACCTAAGCAAAATATAGAACGTATGTAATTACTGGGATAATTCAAGCCAAGGAAAACATTTTGCTGCATTTGTGAGACCTCTCCCTGACACTCTGATTTATGTTTGGGAAAAGATGGCCCAGTTTAACCTGAATGCTCTTGAATTTTTCCATAATCAAAGAGAACTGTGTCCCCAGTGGCTCTATAACACCAAGGCCAGCTTACTTCACCGGGGGATCAAATACCATCTTTCACTTTAGATGGCTAATAGATAAAATAACCTGGACTCTCAGTAATTTTTTTTAGTTCATATTTGCATTACTTGTGTATATAGTTTATTTCTTAGTTATTATTTCATTTTTCATTGATTCTACATCTATTTCTTCCTAACAGTCTTCAGCTCAGGATCTGCTAATGTGTTGCATGTTTTTGACTCAAACAACAACAACAACAACAACCTCTTAAGGAGTAATAATAACAACAACAATTATGAAAGGTTCCATTAATTAATTCAAACTTCATAAATGCCAGTCACTGTACAATTTGGCTTTAAGTTCATTGGTTCATTATAATCCTACAGAATAGGTTGTCTTTTTCACATGAGGAAACTGAAGATTCAGGGAGACTAGGGTATTATTCTAAGTACTCAAGAAGCAGCTGCTGGGGCACCTGGGTTGCTCAGTTGGTTAAGAGTCCAACTTCAGCTCAGGTCATGATCTCGAAGTTCGCAAGTTCAAGCACCATATAGGGCTTTCTGCTGTCAGCTTAGAGACTGCTTTGGATCCTCTGTCTCCCTCTCTCTCTGCCCTTCCCCCTCCTGTTCTCTCTCTCTCTCTCTCTCTCTCTCCCTTTCTCAAAAATAAACATTAAGAAAAAAAAAAGAAGCAGCTGCCAAGATGGCATTAAATGTGCAAAAAAAAAAAAAATGTATTAGAGGAAACAACTGTGTGGAAGAAAATATGGATGGAGGTGAAGGAGACAGGCCACAATACAATTGGGACCCAAAATGAAGGAGGTGAGGGTGTGGAGGGTTGGGTGTAAACATCCTAGACTGCCTGAAGTCTAAGGAAGTTTTGGCAAAATTGTTGGGAGCCCTTGAGCGAAAGTCATTGACAAAAGAGAATGGGTCAGCCAAATATGTTTGCCACTCTCAGTCATTGGCCTGAGCAGCCCATGGAAAGGATGGCTTCAAGCGAAACACGGGAAATGTTTTCAAATCCAGCAGCCAGAGACATCAGTCAGTTACACTCCCTATAGTTCTGGGAGATGGGTTCTCATGGCAGCCACAGCTAAATAAGTAGTGAAGCGGAGATTCAACCCAGTATATCCATGACTACAGACACCATCCCCTTTGCTGTTAGGTTTATTATTTTCTTCATGAGCTTTGCATATTCTCTCAATTTTGGTACTATTCAATATTTTACAACTGGAATTAACAATTCTTGGCTGCTTTTAAAAATATGCTTTGCCATTTTTCTTTTTTTTTTTTATTTTTTTTTCAACGTTTTTATTTATTTTTGGGACAGAGAGAGACAGAGCATGAACGGGGGAGGGGCAGAGAGAGAGGGAGACACAGAATCGGAAACAGGCTCCAGGCTCCGAGCCACCAGCCCAGAGCCCGACGCGGGGCTCGAACTCACGGACCGCGAGATCGTGACCTGGCTGAAGTCAGACGCTTAACCGACTGCGCCACCCAGGCGCCCCATCCATTTTTCTTTTTTAACATTGAGTAAATCATTTTCAATATCTTTAAGATGATAAGTAATTTGATAATGTAATCCAATATCTAGAATGTAGTTTGTTACCATAAATTGTGATTCTTAAACCCCAAACCCTGCTCTCATGTAGAAAACCTTTATAATTTTACCCTGGGTTTTGGGTCAATTTAGCAGGCTTTATACAGGGAATAAAATGAATCATGTCTCACAAACATATTCCTTTCTAAACCAAATCTGCAGATATTTCTATCAGACTCCTAGAACCTTTGTGAAATATTGGGACGTAGATGTGGGAGATGACTAACTGCTTTTTCCATGCCCTTCCTTGATACACCCATCGGTACCACATAATCCTATGGCTCGTTCAACCATTATCCTATGGCTTGAAGGTCACTCCCTTTAAATATTGGTGAATTGGGAATCGTGGTGAATCAAACCATGCCAAAACTCAACAGTTTTGACAGCAAACCTTCATTTTCTAACCTCTATGGTTGTGAGGTTGATGGGGCTGATTTAGGCTAATCTGGGATGGACTCCTTTATACACCTGCAGCTTAGCCAGGGGCCTCTGCTCTACGGTGGGCTCAATGGGGCAGGGGAACAGGGCAGCTGCTCTCTATGCATCTTTCTCTTCTTCCTGGGTCTAGCTGGGACATGTCTTCCTCAGGTGATGGCAGATGTGCAAGAGTCTAAGAAGACTGGCACACTCCCGCTTTACCTCATGCCACTGGCCAAAGCTAGTCACCCAAACAAGCCCTATGAAAGTCAAGGGTTGGAAAATCATACCATATTATTTTCATGGAAACAAAACAGTAAAGTCACATAGCCAAGGATGTGGACTCAGGAAAAAAAAAAAAAAAAAAATAAGAACTTGGTGCCATTGGTGAACAATACCACAAATAGGGATCCTACCTTGTCTTTGTTCTACTGTTGTCCTATCTATTTGAAATTAATGTGTTGAATATTTACTGATACAGCTTTGTGCAAGATGCCTTTTTCTGGCAATTGAGTGGACATATTTCAATTTAATACGGGAAGTAAACACAAAAGCATATTATTTTCTGCTCTATGGTCTGGCCACCACATCTTCATGAGACTTATGTAATGGCAGGCCTTTCTTTTGCCTCACTCTGTTCTCTCCCCCTCTCTCCCAAGGTGGTATCTTCCATTTTCATGGCTTAAAACAAAACAAAACAAACAAACAAACAAAAACAAAAGAAAAACTTCATTACTTCCAAACACACACACACACACACACACACACACACACACACACACACACACTTTTAAGTCTTCCTAAGGACCTTGACATACTGGTCTCATCCCTTACTATCCCCACCCACCCCCACTCCCTAGGTTCCCTATGGAATCTGGCCATGCTGGCCTTTTTTCTGTTCTTCACCAACTACAAAAAACTCTGGGTTTTTGTACACTTAGACTCACGAAGTTAGCTACTATGCTATGCAGGTCCTAGTTCAAACATCACCTCCTCAGGGAAACCTGTTCTTACCATCTAAACTGAAGAAGGTAATCTGTAACAATCATTCATTTTCACATTACCTGTTTTTATTGTCTACATATCACTTCTCTCTTTGAAATAGTCTTATTTATTTTTGTTGTTTATTGTCTGACCCCCCTTTTTAAGAATGAAATTTCCATGAGAGCAAGAACTTTCCCTGTCTTGTTCCTAGCTGTGTCCTTGATGGTTACTACACATGGTAGGCACTCACAAATATTTGGTAAATGATGAATGAATGATTCGAGTTTCTGATGATCTAGCCCAAACCATTCTCTTAGGTGCTAGTCTATTATATCTGTCTCTAATCAGATGTTCCATGGGTACCACACTCAACATTGACAATGCTGAATTTTGTCTCCATTTTGTCTCCAAACCCAGGCTTTGGCCAGTGCTCTCTATGCTGGTAAATGGTAGAACTTCTACCCAGTTGCTCATGTCAGAAAGTCAGATAGTTTTTCTTGACTCCTTCCTCTCAGTTACTCTTCACATCTCAATTGTTAACAAATGTTATTTATTCTGATTTAAAAATATTTATCAGAACCATCCATGTTTCTAGTCTCACTGCCACTGCCATCACTCTGCAATGGTTTTCTCACTGATCTCTGTCCACAAACCTGGGTCACATATTAGCTGTGTGATCTTGTACACATTTCTTAACTTCACAGTGACTCAGTTTCCTCATTTCTCAAATTGGGTTAATCTCTTACAGCTATTGTGGCAGGTTAAATAGTATCCCCCCTCTCTGAAAAATTCATATTGATCCTCAGGATACAATCTTTGGGAAATAGTCTTTGCAAATGCAATCAAGTTAAGATCAGGTCACACTGCATCAGGGTGGGCCTGATAACAAGAGGGAAATCTAGACACAGAGATAGACAGAGGGAAGAATATTGAAGACCCATGAGACAAGGCCATGTGAAGAAGAAGGCAGATATTGAATTGGTGAATTTCCAAGCCAAGGAGCACCAACGACTGTCAACAACCACCAAAAGCCAGGAAGAAGCAGGGAAAGATTCTCCCCTGGAGCCTGCAGAGAGAGCATGACCATGTCAACATCTTCCTTTCAGACTTTGAGCCTATAAGAGAATAAATTTCAGAACTGTAAGAGGATAAATTTCTGTTCTTCAAAGCCATTCCTTTTGTGAAAATTTGTTGCAGCAGCTGTAGGAAACTAATATGGTTGTTCTGAAGATTAAGTAGGATCATTTATAGCTATGCCCATAGTAAGCAGGCAGTAAAAGTTATTTTATTTTCATCATCATTATGAACCTAGATTGAAACTCTTAAAATGTAGATATAAGCAAGGAACCTGCCTACTTAAAACTTTTCAGAGGCTTTTCACTGCCTACAGGAAAGAGTCCACAACCTTAAGATCATTCAAAATGCCCTGAACAAAAATCTAACCATGTACCCACCTCTGTTTACTTCTTTCTCCTATATTCTTTCTTCTCCAGCTATACACACTTTCTTCCAAATCCTTGTTCTCTCCCGTCTGCAGGCTTTCTAAGATGCTATTCCCTTCTGGAGTACTGTTCCTTTCCCTTCCCAGGACACTCTCCTTTGGGTCTCTGTCTGAAGTCCTTTAAGGGAGGCTTTCCTGATTAGGAGACACTCCTCTGTCTTGCATCCCTGAGTACACTCTACTTCTATCTTCTGCTACTTTCATCACACTTGTGAATGTTCATTTGTATTCCTAGTTATACAGTAAGCTCTGAAAGGACTGGCTACAATTGTCTTATTCCTTGTGCTTAGCCAATACCTGATGTATAGTCAGCACTACCTTAATAAATATATGTTACATAAATAAGGTTATTTATTTATTAATTTACCTATTTGACATTAAATTTATCTTTTTAAAATTTCTTAAGGTTTTTATTTATTTTTTGAGACACAGAGAGACAGAGCATGAGCAGAGGAGGGGCAGAGAGAGGGGGAGACCCAGAATCTGAAGTGGGCTCCAGGCTTTGAGCTGGGGCTCAGACTCACAGAGTGTGAGGTCATGATCTGAGCTGAAGTCAGACGCTTAACCTACTAAGCCACCAAGGCGCCCCTAAATTTATTTTTTTTAATTTAAGTTAGTTAACATACAGTGTAGTATTGGCTTCAAGAGTAGAACCCAGTGATTCATCACTTACATATAAGACCCAGTGCTCATCCCAACAAGTGTCCTCCTTAATGCCCATCACCCATTTAGCCCATCCCCCCCTCACCTCCCCTCTAGCAACCCCCAGTCTGTTCTCTGTATTTAAGAGTCTCTTATGGTTTGCCTCTCTCTGTGTTTTTATCTTATTTTTATACAATGTCACAAATACAATAATAAATACACAATAGTGACCCATAAAGGGAGAACAGACAGGTTAGCTATCAGATCACCTAGAACAAACTAAGAGTCACAGAATTTTATGGATAGGGAAGTTGCTAAAGTGTGCTTATTTCAGTCTCTTCCTATATTTCATAAATGAATAACCAGAAGCCCAGAGAGGTGAAGCATTTGCCCAACAGACACCAATGACAAAACTAGAACCGAAATTCTTTTTCTTCTCCAAAGAGTTCTTCCATAGCATTATGCTGCTTTCACTAAAGAAAGATGGGGCCAGGACAACTGAAAAATAAATGAATGAGAGTTAACACAACTGAAGGAATGGATCTGGGGAAAACACTAGACTTGTTTACAGAGGACAGGAATAGTGATGATATGAGAGTATGTTCAAAAGACTCCAGGATTGCCAAATAGGGTGATTAAAAAATGATAGGAAGTAACTGAAATTCCTTAAGTGCAGTGAGAGAATGTGTAACTAAGGGAGGAGAAATTAAATTCCTGCAGTGCAGTGAGTATGTAATCTGGGGAGGAGAGAAATTCCCTAAATTGAGATGCACCACAGAAGGAACAGAGAATTTATGAAAGACCTATTATCTAGCAGTATCCATCCTGGTTGCCCTCAGAGTCTGGAGGAGAACAAGAGCCAGGAACTAACAAAGCAGTTTCACACAGATAACAGCATTGTGTGTGCCAGGGTAAGGAGGGACATCTTTAGTCAGATTCCTTTACCCACTAAATCCACAAAGTCCTGGGTCAGCACTGGTGTCAGGGTAACTTTTCCTCTGTCCCAGAACTCTGCCTATTTTTCCTATATTCTTCTCTGAGCAAAAGCTGATCTTCCTATGCCCTCTATTTACAATTCTGGGTAAATAGAATTATATCCAATCAGTAAACCAATCTGGAATACTTCCTTTCCTGATTCTCCTCTATTACATTCAATCAGTCCCTAAATCCCAACCAAATTTCTGGCATGGACAAGAAGACCTTTTATAATTTGGGTTAGCTAACTCACTACCCTCTCTGCAGAACTTTATCCTCATACACGCTATACCTTAGCCACACTGTTCTCTGAGATCTTTAGGTAATTTTCACATTTTCACACTTTTACTTGTTACTCATTTCTAGAGGAGCAAGGGATAACTTTGTCATTCAATTCTGAATGTCTTTCCAAAATAAATATTTGAGCTAAA
The DNA here is from genome assembly GCF_028749965.1 of Puma concolor. Taxonomy (NCBI): domain Eukaryota; kingdom Metazoa; phylum Chordata; class Mammalia; order Carnivora; family Felidae; genus Puma; species Puma concolor. Next base: position 81,773,927 of record NC_141675.1, on the reverse strand, counting down.
ATGATATACTCATGAAGAATTTCAATATATTATACAATTTTAATATATTTTCACATAGAGAATATATGTTATGTTCTAAGTGTATAACATGTATAATTATGAAGTCTATATACATAACATGTATTCATTACTCCGCTATACTTACATGAGAATTTAGAGTTAACAATTATATGCACATTAAACTCATCAAATGCCAATGACTGTTTAAATAATATTTAATAGCAACTTCTTTGTAATTCTTTTAACAGCAATAGTGACGATGATTAAGATAATTAAACAGAGCCCCCGGGGAGATGAATGCCTAAAAATCCACATATTCCGGAAACTTTAAGAAGTTACTTAGAGCTGTTTGGGTAATGTAACAATTTCTTTGCAAACATGTATTCAGTTACAGAAATTAGGCAATTCTGGGGGCGCCTGGGTGGCTCAGTGGGTTAAGCGTCCGACTTCGGCTCAGATCGTGATCTCATGGTTCCTGAGTTGGAGCCTCGCGTCGGACTCTGTGCTGACAGCTCAGAGCCTGGAGCCTGCTTCAGATTCTGTGTCTCGCTCTCTCTCTGCCCCTCCCCTGCTCATGCTCTGTCTCTCTCTGTCTCAAAAATAAATAAAACATTAAAAAAAATTTTAATAAGAAAAAGAAATTAGGCAATTCTGTACTTTATAACATTAGAGCGAAGGTTACTCCTTGTTATGGGCTTTCATAGTTATTTACTTATAACTCTAGTATAGTATTTAATTTGTTTTTATAATAACTCTCAAAATAGGCATGATTTTCCATTAAGACCATAAGCTCCTAGAGGTAAGAATAAATTTATATATAGGAACACAATTATTGTTAATGAATTCATAAGACAACATATATGGTGTTTCAGTAAGCTAGGACATTTTTATCCTTAACCCAATTTTATGGCCTGCCTATCTCTCAAATTTCCCCCCAAAATGCTATGTCCATAAATATTGAAGTTAAAACCGTTTCCATTATTTTCTGGATTATTACAATAACCTTTAACTTGCCTTTCTTACAATCTCTCTCCTACACTGCTGTCAGATTGATCTTTCCAATGTAAATTTAATCAGATCACACTTCCTGCTTGTCCTTACTTTATTAGTCAGGATTGTGACAAGAAATCAATGTCAAAAAGGGGGGGGGGGGAGGGTGTTGAGAAGAATTAAATGAAGGGACTGTTTTCAAATTGGTGAGGAAGATTAAAGGGAAGAACCCAGGATTATCAGCAGCAGAAAGCCACTATCATGAGGCATCCTAAAGGAAAGGGGGAAAGAGCGTTTAGTAAAACCCACCAAGAGGCTGCCTCTATAGGAAAAGACAGCCACAGGAAACTGCCAGAGGAAACTGAGGAAACTCAGCCATCAGCACACCCAACTGATTTAGATCTGGCAGCCTAGAAAGAGAGGTAAGACAGGTAGTCTTGTGCAAGTTATTGATGAGGGAGTATTCAACTGAAATCTGCAAGGTAGTAAAGGGAGCCAGAGAAGGCTAAGAACAGAATTAGTCAAAAATATGACTTCAGGACAGGGTTAAGCTTAATTTAATCCCGTAGGAAACTCCAGAACATTGATTGTAGCCAGAGGTTTTCCTCCCCAGAGAAAGGAAGACTGCATTGTCATATGTGTGCATGAGTCAGTCATTAGCTATTGGTTGACCCAAGGAGGAGGAGACTGTTTAACTTCCCAGAAATCTCTGGGGGTATCAGCTTCAATAGGCCTATGGCAATATCCCAGAATAATATGTCAGCTTGAGCAGTTCAGCCGAGATATGCAGCCACTGGGGTGTGGGTGTACCGGCTCGGCAAAGGGCATCTGGAGGGGTCCATTGCTTCTGCTCCAGTCTACCACTTGTACTTCTCAGGTCCATTTACTTCTCACAATAAACACTTCCCATTTCTTCTCAGCCTCGTCAGGGTTTGTGTAGGTCTCAATTTCCAGGAAAACTTCTAAGAGGAGCATTAGTAGGATGAATTACTACCTTCTTTGCTGATACTGGTTTCAAGTTTGTAAGTGACACTCATCATCTCCTTCTCCTAGCCTTCTAAATTCCTCTTATTCTCACCTAAAGCTTCAAATGGCCTAAGGTAGCTTGTTTGGTGAGATGACTCAGACTCTTATCCCAGAGAGTTGATGCCCTGGTTACCATTCCTTTACCGTGGTTGCTATTCTTTCATTTATAATTCAAGTTGGTCATGGAAGTACTAAGAGATACCCTGTTGTCCACCTGAGTACCAAACATATTCCTCTTATTAATTGCAGCAACCCTATCTCCATAGGATTATCAGGCTACAAGACCCTAGTGTGTATTAAAATATCCCAGCGAATACAATTGTGCCACTATAGTTAACTCCTTTCTTTACTTGTTGGTCTACTTGAGGAACTCGGAGTGATCAGGTATCGGCCATGGCTTAAGTTTAGTGGAACTTCTGCATATCTCTGAGTGGAAGCATCCCTCCTTGCGGAAAAAAAAAAAAAAAAAAAAATCTCTAGATCCATAGCATGTAAAGTAGAGGAGACAGGAAATACAAATTCTTCCAGGTAAGCCCATGAAGTAGGGTCATGCTTTCCTCCTTCTCTTGATTTCTGAACTCATGTATTCTAGTTATTTGGAATATGGTGTAACAGCCATTGGGTTAGGATAAATAGAGTGCTTTCTGAAGACTCGTGTCCCTATTACAGGGTATCATCTCTGGTACTGAAAGCTGTGCCCTAAAATTGGCATTTCCATGCTCTTTCATATCAGCAGCCTCTAAATGATTGAATATATGATAGTACCAGAGGATCCTTTGCCATGTTCCTCTACCTCCACACCTCTTTTGCAGTACAGGGGATGTCTTGGTCTGAGGTGATATTATGCAGAATCCCAACCAATAGATAACTGCATGAGCTCATGCATGTGATGCTGACTGAGATATTGCTGATAGGTAAAGTTAAATACATGCTTAGAATATGTGTCACTCTGTTCATGAAAAATTATTGCCTCTGTCATGGTGAGAAGGATCCGATATTATCAACTTGCCATCGAATGTCTGCCTGATTATCTCAAAGGATGATATCATATCAGGGGCTCAGAATCAGAATTTGTTTCTGGATAGGTTCAGCATTTGGCTGTGACACTAACTGGATCAGCTTCAGTGAGAAAATGGAGTCCATGCTTTTGAGTTCATAAATAGTCTCCATCTCTGTCCACCATGGGTACTCTATGAGTCCTTTGAACAACAAGAGGTTGATTTATAATGTATCAGACCAGTCATCCTTGATAGCTGGTGGTTTTGTTTCTCTTCAAAAGTGGATGCTTTCTGATGAGTGTTAATATAAGGTGGTAAATTCCTCTTACTTTGTGTTTGTTCCCATATGTTCATCTGCTTTCCTTTTCCCTGGGCCTCCATGTCCCAACTATGCCAATTTCATTCCTTACATCCCTCCAACCAATGAGCCAAGCCATTCACCACTGTCCATGCATCTGTGTATATGTTTACTTTGAAGGATGTGTCGCTCAACAAAATCGGATGATGAGTAATACTGAACAAAGCTCCATCTACTTTTTTTCATCACTACTCTTTGTCAAGGCTACCCATGAGTAGGGCTGTATTGTAACAGCAGCTGATGTGGGGTCCACACTAAAATACAAAGCTGAACCATCTAGGGAACAAGTCTGAGCAGTTTTCCTCTAAGCATTCCCCCAAGAGGTCAAAATTCTGAGCTGCATGACTAGTGTCTGTTGAGACTATGCTAGGTGACATGAAAGTGTGGGACATTTGTTTATCCAGCTTACTTATGCCCTTTGGAACTGCTGAAGGCTCATCCAAGATGTAATCCTTCCATTTTAAAAGTAATTTTTTTCTGGAGCTGCTAAAATGTGTGTCTTGGTGAGGCCGACAGCTACCAGGTCACAATGAGCATCTCTGATGCCATGGTTCTTTGATGTCCTTTGGGCAGGTATTTTACCACTGTGATCCCTACCACCAAATGGAAATTGGACTACTACACAATGGGGTAAGGAGAAGTATGCCTAGAATATAGGAGATTCTTTATGACATCTCTTAGTATTAACATGCCCCGTGAATAAGGTCAATGGAAAATTACAAGCCATTTCAGGTAGAACTATTAATAGCCCAGACACCGGAGGAATGAAGGTTTGTGTCACCCTATCAGGTAAAGAACCATGACCACCTGAAGTGTTTGCTGAAGGAAAGGGAATACAGAATGTGTAGTAGAAGAAGGTAATCAGAAACAAGGAGTAGAACTGTCATGCGAATTTCCTCCTAATTTTGTTATGAATATATATATATATATATATATAGAGAGAGAGAGAGAGAGAGAGAGAGAAATAGATAATAGATAGATAAAGCAAATATCTTTGTTTTCTTTCCTCTCATATTTCTGTGTCATAAAACATAGATTTATTAACTTTATATTAGTATTTAAGTATTGTTAATTTTATTTTACAGTATTTAAGTTATGAGATATCAGAAGAAAAGTATATATCACTCAAGGACTTTCCCACCTGTTCTGGAGAAGGGATTAGACATTTTCGGTTGTATGCAGAATAGTTAGTTATATCATGTAAGATTGGAGGTATGACCATGTTAATGTCTTTATTTGGAGATTAAGTATAGTTGAAGAAGATGCATACAAATGCCAAGTTGACAAGGAGTGGACTTGTGATGGTTTATCAACTGGCTTCAATCTACTTCTCCCACCGTCTAGAAAAAACAGGTGCGAGAAACCCTGGCAGCCTTGAAGCTGCTTCTTTGAATTTGCAATTCAATATGTTAGTCACTACAGGGCTTGGCAAAAAGAGGGCTTGAACCTCTGTCTTTAGATTTACAGTCTAATGCTTAACTTAGCCATTTCACCCATGTTCATAAACCGCTGACTATTTTCAACAAACCACAAAGATATCGGCACTCTTTATCTCCTATTCTTTGCCTGAGCTGGTATGGAGGGGACTGCTCTTAGTCTCCTAATCCGAGCTGAGCTTGGTCAACCCTCCTAATTTATTAGGAATGGATTGAAGGATTGTGTATGCAAATAAGAAATATCATTGGGGTTTAATATGTGGTGGGGAGCTTAGAGGGTGCTTGTGTCAACTTGACTGGGCTAAGGGATGCCCAGATAGCTGATAAAACATTATGTATGGGTACGCCTGCGAGGACGGCTCTGGAAGAATTTAGATTTTGATCGGTAAACTGAGAAACGAAGATCTCCCTCACCAGTGCAAGTGGGCACCATCCAATACACCGAGGCCTAAATAGAACAAAAAAGCAAAGAAAGGGTGAGTTTCCTCTTTGCACCTAGGACACTGGTCCTTATGATTCTCTGGTCACTGGACTTAGACTGAAGTATAGTACCAGATATCCTGGGTCTCCAGCTTACCGTTGGCAGATCATAAGACTTCTCTGCTTCCACAATCGTGTGAGCCAAGTCCTATGATAAATATAAATAAAATTAATATATTTTACAAATAAATAAGTTTTATATAGTATTGGTCTGTTTCTCTGAAGCACTCTGACTAATACACCATGCCCAGTAACATTCCAACAGCTGTGTTTTGAATGGTGTTCTCTACTGCAGATGACATAATCTTGCTCCAGAATCTCAGTCGCCTGCTTTGAAATTCTTCTGTTGGGTCTTGCCAGAGACTCCACATACATTTTGTATCCTACAGACAACTCTTGCACCACTGTAGGATCTTCTGGGTCACATGATCCAAGTGGTAGGACTGCTTGCTTTATACCCTGGATGTGCCCTTTCTTGTCCAGGGCTCTCACTGAAAACTGGCAGATTTCCACATCAGTTGATGCATCATTCAATGATGTATTCCCAAGTGTAGTATTTGCTGCACTTTGCTTCTTTTTTAATGTTTATTTATTTTTGAGAGAGAGAGGGAGAGCGAGAGCAAGCGAGAGAGAGAGAGAACGCAAGTGGGGAAGAAGCAGAGAGAGAAGGAAAGACAGAAGCTTAAGCAGGCTCCACACTGTCATCACAGAGCCTGACACACACAGGGCTCAAACTCTGGAGCCATGAGATCATGACATGAGCCAAAATCAAGAGTCTGAGCCACCCAGGCACCCCCCCCCACACACACACTTTGCTTCTTTTTAAGGGGCAGATGGATAAGGTGCAATGATTTCCCCTTTACCTTCGAGGGGATGTTCCACTGTGCCCTAGACCACTGGATCCCTAAAAGTGTCACAGATGTGACAAGCCACTCAATTTTTGTATGGCTCGTCTCTCCCCCTCTCTGAAGCACACGTGTTTTATCATGGCTTCCAGAGTCTACTTTGGCTGTGAATTCAGCCTTCTCTGAACTTCTGTTATTCTCACAGTTAAGTCCTGCTTCTGTCCACCAGCTCAGTATATCTTCCAGCTGCAGATGATAAGAATCTCTCCAAAAACTGCCAGAGCACCTGTGACCTTCGCAGTTAGTTTTAAATCGATGATTCGTTGTTTTCTCTTCTGAATGTGCCAGCGGGAAACCACCAATTGCCACTTAATTCCACATTCCTTAATTTTATTATTTTGCCCGCATCTCTCAAATGCCAGAGACACTGTAAAAGCTAATGTATCTCTGTCATCTTAGTAATTGTACTGCTACAACGTCCAAGGAACTATCAACACTTCACTTATCACTAGGGACAGGGTCGTCACTGCCATCCAGCTAGTGTATGATCCAACTCCAAATTTAAAAGTTTAGAATTTCCTTTCCAAGACAATTTCTGGTACTAATTCTCTTAATTCATGTGCCCTGGAAGCAGAATCTGAGGCAGAGAGTCTTATGCAAATGATTATTATTATTTTTTTTTTTGAAATGTTGTCAGGATAAACTGTACAGGGGCAGTGGAAACGGGTCAGGGTAAGGGAAGAAGCTGGACAAAGGCATCGTTTCAGGAGAAATTCATCCTCAGCCTGAACCCACAAAGAGCTCTGGAGTGTCAGTTGTTTACAGAGGTTGTACTACCTAGATCCAAGGGTGCTGAGCTGTATAATATTCTGACATTAACCAACCACGGGTTACCGGCCACTGCTAAAGTGGAGGGCTGCATGATTTCCTAGACATCTCTTAGTAAAAGAGCCCTCACGAGCCTAGGACTCTCCTCATGGCTGCTAAAATATGTTGTAGGCGGCCAACACCTGCAGCATCTGGGGGGATGAGTGTACCATGGTGACAAAGAAGAAGAAGCAGAGCACCAATCGCATCTGCCATAGCAGCTCCACTCTCCTCCAGCTCTCTGATTTCCTAAAGCTGCTTCTCACCATCAAAGCCAGAGGGCAAGAGAGACCATTGATGCACCTATAAAGATGCATTTCCTGGTACACAGAGCCGGGTGGAGATGACTGCAGAATGGATGTAGAGGAGTGCACAGAAAAGGTGCTTATCCATAAAATCATTCCGGATGTCCACATAATCTGACAGATAAAGCCCAAAGTCCTCAGCCTGGCGGGATCTTCACGTGTCTCCTTCTCGCCTGCTTGAGGCTTTATATTTCATGGTTCCCTACCTAATATAATGTATGCTCTGGCCAAAATTTCTCTTTTTTTTTAATATTTATTTATTTCTGAGAGAGAGAGAGAGAGAGAGAGAGAGAGAGACAGAGTGTGAGCGGGGGAGGGGCAGAGGGAGAGGGAGACACAGAATCTGAAGCAGGATCCAGGCTCTGAGCTGTCAGCATAGAGCCCGATGTGGGGCTCAAACCCATGAACTGTGAGATCAGGACCTGAGCTGAAGTCAAGTGCTTAATCAACTGAGCCACCTGGGCGCCCCAAAATTTCTCTGACTTCTATTTCTGAAATAATTTTATTCTTGCCTGATAGTCCCCTTCCCAATCTCCGTACACCTCCCTGCCACACTACCACTACTGTGCCCCCCCCACACATACATAACTTTATCCTAACAACAACCATTTTATAAAATACTTCTTTATAAATCCATTTCTCAGGTAGATTTTAAATTACTTGAAGAAAGGGATGACTTTGTTTTTCCATTGTTTTGGGACAGAGTAGAAATGAGTGAATGAATGGAATAAATAATGATTATTTATTCATAGCCCTCAATATTCAGTTTTAACGAACCTCTTTTTAATGACTCTTTCCTCTCCTGTATTGAATTTAGATACCCCTCCACTCTATTTCCATCACCCTTTACTTAGATATTTTATAGAATTTACATTATGGCATTACAGTGGTTTGGTCAGGTGCCTGTCACCCACACTGGAATATGGGCCTTTCATCAGTATAATTCTAGTGCCTGACAAATAACAGGTCCTTGAAAAACATAAAAGATGAATAAATGATTGAATGAGTATAACAGACAGTGAGGAACCATACAGGCTCCTGGTTAGGCTCCTCTTATTTTTCTTTTTCAGAATCAGAGGAAGAATTACAAATTATAGTGGGATTTTAATGAGTGTGGCATGTTCAGCAGGCTGCACAATATTTGACTGAATGTCACAGACAGATGATACATTAGGTGGAAAGAGAGATAGAGATAGAGGTGATGAGGATACTGTAGTTTTATCTAATTAGTTTTCAATGCTTATAAGGGAAATTTTCCAAATGATAGTATATGTAATTTTATCTATAGTCTTTGAGTAAGGATGCATTTCAGTTAAGAGTGTTTTAAGGTACTCAACACTGTGAATTTGTTAGTATATTTAGAGTGTCACTGGCTCAAAAATTTCTAAGAACCTGATTGATCTCTAGAATAAACACCCTTTAGACAAAATGGTTTGAAAATACCTTGATCTGAAAGTTGTGGCTCCTTAGAGTTCTCAAACCCAAAATTTCATTCAAAAAGCTTCTCTTTGCAGAATTTTATGGAAAAATTGCCTTTGCAAATCATTCTTTGGGGTGATCTTTCATGAGCACATGCATAACATACATGTTAATGCCTCCAGCACAGACAGTCTCATTTATGAACTCTGATGAGAACAAAAGTTTCTGTAAAGTCTGACAGCCTTTGACAGAATTGGAGCTTTTCTAATGGCAACAACATCCATCTGCTTTTCTAAACACCTGATGAAAGGAAAGCAAGAAAATGAAACCATGTTTCAACATGTTTCAGACTAATAATTAATGTCAGTCCAACACAACTGGAAATACAACTGTTTCCTTGGTGCCCCCTCTCCTAACCTTGGTTCTTAATAAACAAAGTGTATGCAATCACAGTTCCCAGTCTCAGGTTGACTATTTTTACCCCATTTCCTTCCCTCCTAGTCCTAATATATCTTACCAGTAACAAAAACAAAAACATGTTCTGCTATCTCCGAATAAATCACCTGTGTTTAATTTTTTCTGTACCTACTGTTTTATTTTATTTTGAAGTAACATGAAGCAATTCTACATTGCTCAATGCTGTGCTTTCTTACAGTCTTATCTTTCCTTCTATCTTAACTCCTAAGGGAAAATGTTAAGAGTTGGAAGGGACCTCAGAGACAGTTTTATCTGGTATCCTTCTTCTATCTACCTGAAAAACTTAAATCCAGAGAAATTGCACATGCGGGTCAGGTGGCTATGCTAGGAAGAGAACCCCGGTTTCTTGACTGATATTCCCTGAGTCTTCCTCATGAAGTCCACACTACTTCTCAAGGTGCTATTCATGTCTTTCCTCACTCATTCATTCATGAGTTCATACCTGTAAGCTCTTAGAATCTTATGGTGCCCATAATATTTATCAATATCTTATTTTTCTTGTGACCATCGCTTCATTACATTATTTCATTATATGTAATGATAATTTTTGTTAAACCAGAAACATATAAATAAATATCTGTAACATATTTACACAGCTGTCTCTTTAAGGAAAGTCACTGTTAATGGGGCGCCTGGGTGGTGCAGTCGGTTAAGCGTCTGACTTCAGCCAGGTCACGATCTCCCGGTCTGTGAGTTGGAGCCCCGCGTCGGGCTCTGGGCTGATGGCTCAGAGCCTGGAGCCTGTTTCCGATTCTGTGTCTTCCTCTCTCTCTGCCCCTCGCCCGTTCATGCTCTGTCTCTCTCTGTCCCAAAAATAAATAAACGTTGGAAGGAAAAAAAAAAAAAAAAAAAAAAGGAAAGTCACTGTTACTTTTTAAAAACATTTACTTATCCAGGTAGGTAGAATAATAGCCTTTTCCAAAGATGTCTGGACCTCAATTCCCCAAACCTAGGAGTATGTCACATTACCTGGCAAAAGGAGGATTAAGGGTGCAGATGGAATTAAGGCTGCTAATCAGCTGACCTGCAGATGTAGAGTTGACTTGCATTGTCCCAGTGGGACCAATGTTATCACTAGGGTCCTTATATGTGGCAGAGGGAGCAAAAGAGAGGGAAGCAGAGAGGTGGCAGTGAGAAAAGAACTTAGCTCAAAGCTGCTGATCTGAAGACGGAGGAAGAGAGGCAAGAACCAAAAGGTGTAGGTAGCCTCTAGAATCTGCAAAGGAAAGGAACAGAACTTCCAGAAAGGTACCAAGCCCTGCTGACAACCTAATTTTAGCCCAGCGAGACCCATTTAAGTCTTCTGAACTACAGAACTGTTAAGATAATAAGTTTTGGGGGGCACCTGGGTGGCTCAGTCGGTTGAGCTTCCGACTTCTGCTCAGGTCATGATCTTGAGGTTCGTGAGTTCGAGCCCCACATCAGACTCCCTGCTCCTGTTGGACCCTCTGTCCCCCTCTCTCTGCTGATGCCCCACTTGCGTGCTCTCAAAAATAAATAAATGTTTTAAAAAGGATAATAAATTTCTTGTTTTGAGCCATTAATTTAGTGGTAATTTGTTACAGTGTCCATAGAAAAATAATTCACTGTTAGAGGGATACAAAAACATTTAAAAAAAGGTAGAACCTCTGTTTTTGGCCAACTGGATTGCAGAACTGTGACCAGAACACTCTAGCACAGTGCTAAACAGTCGAAGAATCTGAGATGATGGGATGTTCTCCATGTGCAAGTGTCCAGTGTGAGGCCGTTCACGATTCTGAGTTCTCAGAATGTGGCAAGACCAAGAAAGAGAATGCATTTTTAATTTTCGTTTTAATTAATTAAAATTTAAAGAACCACACAGAACTATTGGCTATCAAACTGGACAGCACGGCTATTATCTGGATTATAATTAAATGCTTCTCCCCTATATCCTGCCAAGGGATTGAAAGGCAGTTCTCACAGAATAATAATGGAGCAAATCGGAAACATGTCTTTGCCTGTTCTAAGTACTGGAGCCCTGTTTATCAGACAACGTACTCAGTAAATATTTAACAAAGCTTGGGGGAATGTGGTGGCAACCACCATTAACATTAAGGAGGCAGAGAAGACAAAATTCAGACAAATCTGCAGCCACAATCCATCTGGGTAGGCCCGTGCAGCGGTAAGACGAGGGCCATGCAAATCGTAAACTGCTCACATCTAGTGGTCCTGACCCCACAAGTGTGTGTTACTATGGGTCAAAGTTACAGGAAAGCAGTTTCAAATTCACTCCTAACTGTGGGACTTTTGCAATACCACATTTTTTGTCCTTTTCCAATTTCTCATGTTTACTCCCTGATTCTGCTTCCACCTGGTTTAACCTCTACCTTGTGCAACTTTCCTAAAATAAGTAATCTTTTCAAAGCCTTTCTCAGGTGGGGGAAAGATGGGATGGGAGAGAGGGCTGAAACAATGGTAGATTTCCTTTTGAGAGTCTAGTTTCTAACTTGAACGTAACAGTACGTACGTACACACGTGCCTTTGCAAACTAATTTCAGTTAGTGTTGATTTTTTATATGGGTTATGGGATCTTAATTATTTATGTATACTTCATTTTATGGCAGACTAAGGCAGCTTCTCTCATTGTGAAATCTCTCACCTCCACCCCATTCTCCGTCCTCACTGTTAGGTTCTAGTTCAGATCCTCATCACCTTCCTCCCACACCATTATTATAAGAGATAAGACTCGTTGGAGAGTTAATACGTGCCAGGACATTTTCTACATGTGTTTCATGTAGTATCTCTCTCCTTACTACCACCCAACGATGGCAGTAATATTAGTATCCTTATTTTGCAGACAAAGACAGGATCCAAAAGATAGTAAGTAATTTGCCTTATGCTACACAGCTAGCAACCAAGGAAGCCAGGATTGGAATGGAGGCAATCTGGTGATACAGTCCCTGCTCTTTGTCATTTTTGCCACATTGCCTTCAACAACTTGATTATGATACACAGCCAGTTGGCATCAGTTAGAAGATGGATGACAATTAATTTGTTAGTATCATAAAATAGTGTAGTTACTATAATAAGTTAATAGGTAGTTTATTCTTTTTTATTTTTTTAATGTTTATTTATTCTTGAGAGAGAGAGAGAGACAGAGACAGAAACAGAGTGAGCAGGGGAGGGGCAGAGAGAGAGGGAGACACAAAATTCGAAGCAGGCTCCAGGCTCTGAGCTGTCAGCACAGAGCCTGACGCAGGGCTCGGACTCACAGACTGTGAGATCATGACCTGAGCCAAAGTCGGACTCTTAACCAACTGAGCCACCCAGGCACCCCAGTAGTTTATTCTTTAGACCTATGATTTGTCAGTAAGAGAATAGTTTTTCAGAAGATAAAAGGAAATCAAGTTTATGTTTCTAAAAGTCTCAGGCAGAGGACCTAGAATGGTGAACATATAATCAAGAATCAATAAATGTTAGGTATCATATTCTTGAATTGGGAAACATTTATAGCCCAAGAAACTAGAATTACACATAACCTTGCATTCTGCAACATATGTGTGTGTGTGTGTGTGTGTGTGTGTGTGTGTGTGTATACACACATGATTGAGGGGGTAAAGATTGAGATCTCTGTTAATAATCCCTTAATTAGGTAGTTAACTGGTCTCCAGCAGTATGCTGATCTTATCCCATCATATTTTTTCAACTGGTTTTTCGCATTTTCCTTTCAATTTGAACCCCACCACTTTCCTGGCCTCCAGCTCCCCCCAGATTACAGTCACATCCTTCTAACCAGAGTACAGTGTTGTACCCATGCCCAATCCCCTCCACAATCCATTCTTCACTCCTCAGAGCCATATTGTTAAAAACATTATCAAATCAACCTCATTAGCTCTTGTTCTTACCGAAAATTTTTTCGTGCCTCCCTACTGCCCTGAAGAAAAAAATACGAATATCCCTAGGTAGAACTCATCCTTCACACCTGCATATTAGTTGGAAATAATCTCTAATGCCCATTCTTCCTCACCAACCCTTCTTGTCCTAAGTCTTATTATTCCTCCCTTCCATATAGTAGTGTTGCATTTCACAGACTACAATCATGCATAATGTAATTGTCCTTAAACAGCTCATAGGAAGGAGCCACATTATGTGGCTCATGTGTAAATGTGTAAATCCAAAAGCCCAGCTCCTCCTCCATCTCTGAAATGGTCAAAACAGAGAGGGAGAGTTCTGTTTCTCACCCAACGTTCTCTTTCAAGGGCACACATGCCTCTGCCCTGTGCTGGTGGACAAAACCATCCAGCATTTCCAAAAGTTATTATCATCTTGATTCAGTATAAATGTGTAAAATCTCATAAAGGCATACAAGCTTCGTCCCCACCCATCTCTGGCAGGTCTCGCTCTCTGCCTCCAATGTTGCCGCCTTTGACATTGTTCAAACCCTCTCACCAACCTATTCTTACACTGTTAATACAGCCTTTCCATTAACTGACTTCTGTCTCTGCCTCCTGAGCCCAGAAAAATCTGACACACAAATCCTTGCTTGAAATTCTCAATACTCAAGTCCTTGCTTAAAATCCAGTGATCACTTCTCACTGCTTCATACATGATAAAGCCCACACTCCTGAGCATGGCACGCAAGTCTTGTCAATTCAATCACTTACTACATGCGCGTCCTATGTGTACGTTGACCCCAAAAGCCTACAGGATCCAGAGAAATAACATAAATGAATAGGAAGAGCGGACCCTGTGGAGAAATGGGAAACCAGAGAGCCCATCTAGAGCTGCAAGATACTTCCATCTCTTTCCGATCAGAATCTAGAAAATTTTCAGTGAAATCTCACAATTTTTCAAAGTCAAAGCTAATTTAGTTTTTGAAAAATTACTGGGAAGTTCAAACAAAAATGCATGTTGAGGCCAAATATGAGCTGCAGCTCCTATGTTCGTACATTTGTTCTATATTTGTAGTATGAATCCTTCCCTCTACCCAAAATGTCCCTCATGCAGCTGGGAGTTTAGTTCAAATATTTAGTTCTGCATGATGAAATCACAGCTTGCCTACATTTGACCACAGGACACTCACCTAGGTTCTTCCAGTGCAGCTACCCTTTCTCACACCCTTCCCATGTGCTGGGTGCAGAGCTCAGCCCTTCGTAGGCATTGCCCAACTGATTTTGTTTACTTTTTATAACAATCTGAGTTATGTATATTTATTTTATGTTACAGACGGGGGAAAAGAGACACAGAGAGATTAACGACCTTGTTTAGCATCATGTCTACGGTAGGGAGAAAGCAGTGACTTACCTTCAATTCTGTCTTATCCTAAAGCCAAGGTATTAAAAATTATCATCTTTATCACATTGCCATTTCTTTTTGTTTGATCTCCCCCCACCACCATCACCACCGTAAGAACCATCATCTCCTGAAGAGCCCAAACTGCTTTTACTTCCTGTCGGGTTGTAGTGCCTCAGATACCTCAGTATAAAGATTGGAGACTTCATCCATCTGTTCACTCATTCACTTCATTACTGACTCTTACTAAATACCTACTATTCCCTCTGATATGAGTCTGATTTGGGGACTTGCGAAGAGCTCAACTTGTGGCTGTCATTGCACTTGCTGAGTGGTGTGGGAAGTCACAAAGGTGGTGGAAGAGAAGCATGTGCTTCAGGTGGGTAGAGTGCACTGCATAAAGTATTTGCCTCAGGAGCCAGACCTATTGAATTTGGATGTCAATTCTGTCCTAGTCCAGCTGTGTTACTTGGGTAAACTACTTTACTTATCTAGCCCTCAGTTTCCTCATCTGTAGCGATCATTACCCAGCTCATTGGCTTTTGTGATTATTAAGTGAGGTCATAGAAATAAAGCCCTTAGAATCTAAATAATCAGTCAGCATTACTTACCATGATGATTAATTTTATGTCTCCATACGACTAGGCTGTAGTGGCCAGTTGTTTAGTCAAGCACCTGTCTAGTACAGCACCTGCTGTAAAGATATTTTACTATATAATTAACATTTAAATCACTAGAGTTTGAGTAAAGCAAATTACCTTCCCTAGTGTGGGTGGGCCTCATCCAATCAGTTGAAGGCCTTAATAACAAAGACTAATAGGGCACCTGGGTGGCTCAGTCTGGTTAAGCATCCAACACTTGGTCTTGGCTCAGGTCATGATCTCATGGTTCATGAAGCTGAACCCCACATCGAGCTCTGTGCTGATAGCATGGAGCCTGCTTGGGATCTCCCTTTCTCCCCCTCTCTCTGCCCCTCCTGTGCATGTTCTCTCTCTGTCTCGCTCTCTCATATTATCTCTCTGTCAAAACAAATAATGAAATCAACTTTAAAAAGAAAAAAAAAGACTAATGTTTCTGGAGAGAAAGGAATTTTTCTCAAAACTGCAAGATGTCTGACTCAAGACTACCATATCAACTCTTACCTGAGTCTCCAGCCTGCTGGCCTGCTCTACCAATTTCCGACTTTGCACTTCACATAATAGTATGCGCCAATTCTTTAAAATTAATCTCTTTACCTCTTTGTCTCTTTCTGTACCTCTCTGTCTCTGTCTCTCTGTAACGTGTCTAATATCTTGTCTAATGCAGGGATGTATATCAAGGGACATAAAGAGATAGAGAAATAGATGAGACAGATATAGATATAGATATATACATATCTTCTATTGGTTCTCTTTCTATGGAGAACCCTAATTAACATAGTTAGAATTACATTATGCAGATTAAAAGTAAAATATCATTAGTAATTTGACCTTGATTCTTGATGATGAAATTGGTGGAGGGTTTCTAGTGTCTCTAATGGGTAAAAGTAAACCTTTCCCCCAAAAAATTCAAGCAAAGGGATAAAATAAGGAAATAGTCCTTCACTAACTTGCTTCAAAGTAATTTTTTTATAATTCAAAGTGTAGATTTTATGGCTGAAATTCCACCATCTTTTTTTCCCTTTTCTGAAGAGACAGAACTGCCAGGCTGTGAGCAAGGGGAAGGCGTAAGGAGGAGCTCATCTCCACATGATGCAGCAGAGAGCTAATAACAATCTTAAACCAAGGATTCACCCCCACTCCCCCCATGCCCGTCGCTGCCAAACATCTGATAAGCCACACTGTTCTGCAAGATACTTACTTGGTACCAAGCCTCCGTCCTCCCTCTGCTCTTGGCCCACCCCTTCTCAGAAAGAGCCCCTCAGCCTTTGGTCCCTGCCATAGAAACTACCAGAAGGGGGACCTGTCTAGGGCCAGGAGAAGGGGCGTGAACATCTCATTCAAAGCCCCCATCCCTCTCGTTGCTGCCTTGTCCATTTCTAAATACAAAATTGCATCTGGCTGCTAGAAACCCTGCATATCCTGTCACCATGATTTAACTGTGACATTAAATGGGATTCTAATAGAATCCAGGCAAGGAAAAGAGAGTTTCTGAACAAATGTGAGGATCGTTTGTAATTGGCAGCATCAGCAAATTAGATATGTCTGTTCTGTGTGAAATAACAACTATTATTTCAAGTGCTTGCTCTGTACTAACTACTGTTCCAAGTCATGCACACGTATAAACTAGCTTAATGATCATAATATGATAAAGTAAAGTTTAACTCATTGAAAGAGAAAAAATCTAACGCCCAAGTGTGTTATACAAATGTTCCAAGATTCCTCAATTAGTAAACAATAGAACCAGGGTTCAAAAATTTGTGGTTTAAAAAATGTTTTTAACGTTTTACTTATTTTTGAGAGAGAAAGAGACAGATAGATAGAGCGAGAGTGGGGCAGGGGCAGAGAGAGAGGGAGACACAGAATCCTAAGCAGGCTCTAGGCTCAGAACTGTCAGCACAGAGCCCGACGCGGGGCTCGAACCCATGAACAGTGAGATCATGACCTGAGCTGAAGTGGGACTGTTAACCAACTGAGCCACCCAGGTGCTCCAAAAGTTTTTGCTTTTAAACACTTACACCTCGCTACCCTCTAAAAAACTGAAAGAAGTTTCAAAGGACTGTTTTCAGCAGTTATGACAGGCATGAACCAATGGTTTTTAGAACCTTCATGTTCTAACACTAAAATTCATGCTAAATTTTCACATTTGTACTCTGGTTCCTCTCTCAAGCCCTGAATAATTACACAACAGATTGTTTGCCTAGAAATGTATCCATACATTCTGCTTTCACAACCCGAGAAGTGCAAAAAGTCAGTGTTACCATGCGGTGCCACTAAGGGGAAAATGTCCCTTCTGAAGGCTTTCTTACTCTTATCACTAGTTTCTGAGAGCCTCTCATGCTGCCCTTTGGGACTGTGTTTCTTTGCCTGCACTCTATGACCCTTCGTCTCACTTTTACTCTCCACTCTTGGTGTATCTCTCGAACTTATTTCCGGTCCTCAGGATTATAGCTGAGCCTAAGCATCAGTACAGACGGACATGGATGGAGTAAACCAGCAGTCTATTTGGTCTTTTCGCCCAGACCTCTGTCTTCAGCAGCAACACCTCTTCCAAAGGATCTGATCCCCCAGGTGTGGGTCTTAGTGGACAGAAGAAGAGATGGAGAAAGGACACGAAGGAGTCAGAGGGTAGCCACAGTGTGGAACACCTCACTGGAGGAGAAATACAGGGTAAGGATGGCTAAGCCCTGAAAGCCAATGGTCCTCAATGGATTTCATTTACACAGGGAACTACTGTAGAAGCATGCTTAAAGGCTTGTGCTCCAGACCATGGTGTGTAGTTTGGGATCCCAGAGCTTCCATTTACCAAATACGATCTTGGGTAATAGAGGACAGAGCATATAAAAGTCTAGTAATGATAGCGTGTTACCCACAAAGGTCAGCTTTTATTACTTAGGGTCATTGAGCTTTATACTTGGGTGACCTTTTGAAAGTCAATTCCTAATTATTATTGGTAGGGAAATTGAGAGGAGAAAAGAAGTAATTTGTCTACGGGTACAAAGGAGATCTTCCTGTTCAACAGGCCAAGACATTTGCCATGCCATCGCCAACCTTTCTAGAAACTTCTTGGTCACAGCGATGCCTTTTTTGCTTATGCTTCATATATTAGAGGTCCATGTTTGTGAGTTGTTTTTCCTCTTAAGTGGATGGATTTATGCTGAGCCATGATCTCACCTCTGTGCAGTGAGGGAAGGACAGAAAACTAGACAGGATTAGGGATACCAGAGATGGGCATAGGACACACTGCAGTAAACAGCATTTACCACAACCTCACAAATAAGGCTGCGGTCAGTGAAGTAATCAGCCTCACACAGCCCTGAAACAAAATGAAAACAAAAACACAGGGCCATACTGACCACAGAATTCAAACCTCCGGTTGCCTGCGAACTGTAGGTTGATAGAAACAGGCCCTCCTGCAGGTTAAAAGGACCCAAGCATGAGTGTATTCATTGAACGCATATCTTGTCTTCATTAATCCAATCTGAGCAACAAAGAAAAAAACATTTCCAAGAACAGTTTTAATTCTGAATCGACTGGAACGACAACAAAACAGATCATGATTCACATGGTAGTGGTCTAGACTTACAGCAAATTCTGAGAACCTCCTTTGAGCTGAATACTCCTGGAGGATAGACAAATCACGTGTGATTGATACTTCTGCAGCTACACCCACACGTGCCCGCAGAACATCCACCTGGACCTAGAAAGAATTACTACCTGCAGGCCCAGACTCTGGGGACTCCACATGGATGTGGTCCCGCCCTTCAGAGCTGACTGAGAGCCTTCCTGGGGTCTGGAAGACTTTCACACTCACTTGTTAATCAGGCTTATTCCAAATGAAATCCTTTATCCAGCTCATGTGGTACCCTCTTCATGGCTAGTCCCCAAATTTCTGGGCAGACCTGTCCTTTGGACTTAAACCTTCAAAAGTTGTCTGGAGATAGCCAGGTAGAAGTGAGGGTGATGGGGTTTCGGTTTGTTGCTGTTGTTGTTGTTGTTTCACTTTCATATAGACTTAAATATTTTTTTAATGTTTATTTTTGAGAGAGAGAGACAGAGAGCGAGGGGGAAGGGCAGAGAGAGAGGGAGACACAGAATCCGAAGCAGGCTCCAGGCTCTGAGCTGTTAGCACAGACCTGATGCGGGGCTCAAACCCACGAGAACCGTGAGATCATGACCTGAGCCCAAGTCGGTTGATTAACTGACTGACCCACCCAGGCACCCCTGAAAAAACTTTTTTAAGGGTAGTTTTACATTCACAGCAAAATTGAGCAGAAGGTACAGAGATTCTCAGGTACCACCTGCCCCCACACATGCACAGCCCCGTATCAGCACCTCCCAAGTGTTAGAGTCATTTTCATCCCTCTCATTCACACTCTGAGCCTTTCTTTTCTTTCTTACTCTTCATTCCTTGTGACAAACTGGCAGCTCCCATGGTAAATATGGAAGTCTATCTTGTTTTCTCCTCTTGCTTTATCCTTGTTTTCTATGTTTACTTCTGCCTCCGATGTGCTTCTGGTTTTACTAAAATCATAGAAGCTTCTCCTCCTACCACACTCAAACCACATACAGAAATCAGTTGGGAAAACATTTTAATTATTCCAAACCACAAGGTCACTTCTGAGTAACTACAAAGAAGGAAGCTTTAGAGACCTGTGGAGGGAAACTGAAGTCTCAGCTAGACTGAAACCTGAGGGGGGTTCTAAAATGGAACCAGGACCTTGACTTCCTGAATGCTAGCCCAGTTCTTTTTCCTCTAGGGAAAGACTTTATTTTTCATGTTTATTTATTTTTGAGAGAGAGAGAGAGAGCAAGAGAGCATGCATACGCAGGAGAGAGGCAGAGAGAGAGGGGGACAGAGGGTCCGAAGCAGAGAGCCACACAGGGCTTGAACCCACGGAACCCTGAGGCCACCACCCCAGTCAAACCAAGGCGCTTAACCAACCAGGCCACCCAGGTGCCCCTGAGGGAAGGCTTTTATATGCTCTCATCTTTGATGAACAGTTGCCTGATAACTCATTGATGAAACACTCTTTGGGCCATGATGGGGGTGCCCATTGGCCAGGTCCCCCTAAGAAATAATCACTGCTTTAAGACAAACTGCTGTGGGAAAGAGACTGGTGTGCGTGTGTGTGTGTGTGTGTGTGTGTGTGTGTGTGTGTGTGTAGGGGTGGGGGAGGGTAGGCAGCACTTTAGTAACGGTGATAATAGATTAAAGGGTATATATTCAGGTCGCTATCAGACCACTCTGTAGTGGAAAGTACTGGAAGTGCTTCTAACTTGCTGTGTGATCATAGGGAAATCTTGTTTCCTCTCTGGGTCTCAGTTTCCCAACAGAAAATGCCTTTTAATGAGATAGTAAAATAAAGTTGAAAATGAAAACGGGGGGTCTCTTGAGGCCTCTGCTTTTCATCTTTTATGCATTTTTAGCATTTCCACATATAGTCATTTTGGGGTAAATGTAGATCGAATGGATGGAAAGCCTGAGAAGTCTCACAAGAGGAAAAAGGGGGGGGGGCGAGAAATGAGAGAGAAGGAGTCAGGAGCACACCGGACCCTGAGCCTGCCCAGTAAGTCCCCACACCGTTCCTGCCCAGGGCGCAGGGGCCAGCGAGGAGGGCTCCTGCGCTTCCCGAAGCTTTCCTAGTGAGCCGCCCTGAAACCGCCAGGGGGCGCTGCGCGGCGGCCGGCGGGCCGGGGGCGGAGCCGCTTTAAATCGCGGCGCCCAGCAGGTTGGCGTCTCAGTCCCAGCCGAGAGCCGCGCAGCTTTTCGCGTCCCAACTCCAGCGCCGACCCGGACCGGACCCTGACCCACAGTTTCGCCAGGGGCAGCACCAGGAGCAAGGCTCCCCGCAGTCACTTTCTCTGCGCGGCTCCGTCACCCCGGGGAGTCCCAGGTGCGCACCTGCCAGCTCCGCCTTCTGCACCTGCCACCGGCGAGCCAGCGCGGGCACCGGAGCGAGCCATGGCCAACGCGGGACTGCAGCTGTTAGGCTTCATCCTGGCCTTCCTGGGCTGGATCGGCTCCATCGTCAGCACGGCACTGCCCCAATGGAAGATTTACTCCTACGCTGGCGACAACATCGTGACTGCCCAGGCCATCTACGAGGGGCTGTGGATGTCCTGCGTGTCACAGAGCACCGGGCAGATACAGTGCAAAGTCTTCGACTCCTTGCTGAATCTGAACAGTGAGTGCCTTCCCCACCCCCACGGCCGTGAACCTGAGACCCCAGGCCCCCAGGGGCTCCTTTTTTGGGTAGAGGCTACCAGTTGATTCCGTGATGTAATTACATGATGAAACTTAAGTTGATCAGGTCTTCTGATCATGTGCTTTGTGGTGAGGAAGCAAAAGAACTGTGGTTTGGGAAAAGAGACTCCCTGGGCTCAGCTCTGATTTTCCCTCCAACTCCCTGGGTGACACGTTTCTCCTGTAGGTGTGTTTTTATCTTAAATTCCCTTGAGAGTGAAGTGGAGATTGAGTGGGTGAAGGCCAACCTCCAACTTCAGATCGAAGGCCTTTCCTGGACATTGTATAAGATTCAGTGTAAATTGAAGAATGGTTGGGTTTGGGCAAGAAAACCCTGTGCTTTAAAAAGTTCAGAGGCTGGTAGCTTTTCCAGATTCTACGATTACTAGACAATCCCAACGTTTTAGATGAATTGTGAGGGTTTTAAAATCTATCTTTACTATGAGTTTCCATAGTAAAAGTCACATTCCTACATGGACTGTCCCAACCCAGTGAGTACTACCCACACTTGAGCTTGAAGGCTCTGATCCTTTTGAGTTTTGAGATCCACTAAGTGTGGGGAGGCTCCATCGCATTCTCTTCCTTGACTCGGGGTTCGCATTCAAGCTGGACTCTGCAGAGGAGGCAGATTGTGTCATGTCATTTTGGAAAGTGTAGGCTGGTGGCAGGTGGAAAAGGGTGACAAGAAGGAAAAGTTCTAAATAAGCTCCCATCATAACAGGGAGGGAAGAGTGAGGGCATGGAGAAAATGTGGCAAAGGAGACACAGTTGAGGAAGGCAGAACTCAGCCGGGGAGGAAGGTAGTGAGAGACACAGTAGGTCTTCTCCAAGCTTCCGTCTTCCTCAAAAGAATGTCTGTGTAACGCACGTCCATCCTTCTGTCAAGTGAGAGAGGGTTATGCAGAGAGAACTATTTTGAGAGATGTATTTCTAAGGATGATGGGGAGAAGGATGATAGAATGGCCTTTTTACTTTTATTTTTCTAGGTAAAAGCTTTTGAGTGCCTTTTCAGAAATGCATTAAATTGCCACTTACTTAGGTCATAACAATTCATGGCTGGAGTACCTTCCTTGAGGTACTCCACTAGTTGTCCTGCACCTGTGTGCCTCGTATGGCCTTGGACTAACTTGAGGAAAAGTTTCCTCTGTCTTTACCTGGACAAATGAGCCTGCCCGTCAGCCCCCTTTGTGTTCTGAGGGTAAGCCTCGCTGTCATCATGCAAACTTACTTCTGTTGACCTGTCCACCTGCTATGTGTGGTTTTGTCAGAAACCATACAGTTTAGAGTTATTAAATCTGTTCTGAATCTGTTCAAACAGCTTGAGCACCTGGTCCGTCAATGTGCATGGTGGTTTTGAGTGTTCTCGTTTCAACTTTTCAAAGTTCCCATATTGTTAGGATCCCTTTATACCAAATATAAGAAGTATATTAAGTACGCTCCCTTATGTAATCATTGAATCTCCCCATGAAAAGACGAATGCGTGTAAGGAAATGATGTCAGGCATTTTGCATGTCATGCTAAGGACTTGGCAGATGGAGAAGGTTTTAAGGGCAATTCCAGAGAGCTCTCTGATTCTTCTGATCAAAACAGTTCATTCTCAACACATTTAACTAGGTTTCCTTTTACTTCCTTAAGCCACCAAATAGAATCCATGACCAAATTGATCCATGTTGTAAATACTCCAACAGGTAGGTCATTGCTATACATGATAAAGTGTCAAAATGTTTTACTTCCATTTATTCCCTGCTAATATAGCAGTTGTGGTTTTTTGAAGCTATTGTAGAAGAACTAAATACACTCCCCTGCACATTTTAGAGATTGCTTCCTGATGATTTAAGTCCAGATCAGATTCCTCTTTTTGTTTTGGTCGAAACCAGGGTTTATCCAAAGTGGAGGTGAGGCCTTTCTCTCAAAACTGATTCCCAGAAGAGGGAGCCTTGACTCACAGGTACTTTCCCAAGCTGCCAATGACTGACCAGATGCCTTTGAATGAAGCCTAGTGAACCTGTCTCTGTTTCTCTGCCTGGGCTGTGGTCCTCACCCTCACCTAATGTAGAGACCTGGGGTAGTGGTGATTCATTGGCTGGATTGGATACAGTTTTGTAACATCTAGAAGAGAATGATTATCTTATGTGTAAGTAGTGTCCCTTGTAAAGGGTTGCATTCCAGGAAGTGCTTTTAGCTTATAGCTTAACTAGAAGTTTCCTGAAATTGTACCTTGTTCTCTTTGCCAGTCGAGCCCACTTGGCATCTTAGGGTGGAGATAGAGAAATTTATCAAGGTTTGTAACAACAGACATGTTAAAAGCCCTTGATCCCCTGCTCTAGCTAGTGTCAGCTATAAAAAGCATGTGGCATTCATAAAATATCTAAAGGAATATAGGGTATTGAAACCAGTATAGGAAATGGGATACAACAGGGCTTTTTTTTTTTTTTTTAATGTGGTTCTTGCAAAGTAGTTTATTAAAATGTAACTGAGAAACTTCCTGGGGGGTTGGGGGGAGGGAAATGTTACACTGTGTATTGTGGTTTTACTATGGCCGAAACCATTTCAGTTCCATCCCAGGTATGAGATGCTTATTGACAAGATGACTCCTGCAGCTGAGAATTGGCATATACAATGAGGAGTGCCAGATACAGCTGCAGTAGACTTTTCCTGATTAAACTGTACATCTCGCCTTGTGTTGATCCAGTTCTCAAGCTTTTGGCGAGCTTGTGTCTATTTTATGTAGTTAATTCATTGTTTCTTCTTGCTTGATTTTAGTGGCGAGAGCGGTCCAAAGGATTGGGCTGTCCAAGTAGGCTGCAGTGTGGGAGGTGTGCAAGTAGAGAAGTAAGCATTTTGTAGGAATGTTGTAGGGAAAATCCAAGCACCAGACAAATGGAAGGTTAGGCTAGACTCTCCTAAGTCTCATGTAACTTTGGGATTCTGTAATTTGTTTATAAGCTCCTCTAGCCTGTTCCACTTGCTTTGCATGAACCCACATGTGTGTAGGTGTGCTTAATGAGTATGGGTTGTCAGTGAGGTTTCCCAGCACTCTCCCCATGATGTCAGGCTCAATCAAAGAGACGAAATCACTGACTTGGATTTTAAGTCTTTAAAGCATAGGCAGAGAGGAAGGTAGGTACTCACATTTCCCCAGTCTACATAATGCATGCTGCAACCAAGGGGTGTTCAAGGGGCCACTGGTGTTCGACTCTGTTTCATGAATTAGTTTTGACTCTTGGAATGATGAAAGTAAAAAAAAAAATTAAAAATCTAAGCTTGAAATCAGAAGTTCTCAATGCTTACCCTAGTTTTGTGCTAAGTAGCTTTGTATATTATGGTAAGCCACTCCATCTCTCTGGGCTGTAGTTTTCCCACTTATAAAATAGGGCAGAGTGAGGGGGATGGGGAGATGAATCCATGATTCATTCATCAACTCAACAAATGTAAGCCAGGCCCTATTCTTGCTCCCAGGGATGCAGCTGAAATGATTTAGAAGGTGCCAGTGTTGATTCCTGCCTGTGCCAACATTCTTTGTTACTGACTGCCATGATTGAAGGCAAAGAAGCAAGTGGCATAGTTTAGGTTTCCCTGATGGGAGCGATGGCTAAGTGGTAATATGGAAGCTTACATTCAATCATGAGGCAATTTCTCTAAGAAACAAACAAAAAAGATAGCGAGACTACTCAGGACATCCTGAGAAGTGCTAAGTCCTGACTCCTCCCAGACCACTTCAGTGACTGTGGCAGTGTTCTGAGGTCATACGCAGTGGCCACCAGCTTAGGCGTCAATAAAATGGAAATCATAACAATGAGAACTCTTGAGAAACTTTGAACTTGAGTAAAAGTGAAAAAACCATGGGAGTATATAGTTCTGTGAGTCTGTGATGAGCTCATTTAATTGCAGGGAAGAGAGCGTTTTTGTTTCAGTCACCCAATGGTCGGTTCATTTACTTGCCTAACACTTATTAAGCAACTACTCATGCAAAGGGAGACCACGTGAGGGTGTGGATTTAATGAAAATCGATTTTGTTTGATACATACTGTGTAAGGTAGTGATATAGCAATATGGCCAGTAAATAGCATACACAATTATACAATGCCAAGTATCTACAGGAGACTTTGCTGCTTGTATAGTAAGACTTAAAAAAAAAAAAAAAAAAAAAAAGAAACCTTTAGAAAAAAAATGGACATACTTGTCTATACTTGTCTTTCTACACTCATGTTGATTAACCCAACTGTAGTCGATCAGTAACTTCTCACTCATTTCTTGTCTTGTAAGTAGAGGTCTTTGTAAGTACTTTTTCAAATTATACTTTCGGGTCGAAAGTGGTGAGAACCCCTTAGGGGGTCTTTAATCTCAAGATTATCGGTCTAGGTAAGTGTAATTAAAAGACTGCCTCCTCTATTTACTGCTGAATAATGATGAGAAACAATAGTGTAACTTTCTGAATGTTTGCTAACCATTTTCCCCACAGACAACTTTAGTCAGTGATAAGAATATTGTAGAGGTGTCTCCAAACTTAAAGGGCCAGGAAAGGAACAGATTGCTTCCAGAGTTGATCCAATTAGGCCAGCTCAGAGTTAATAGTTCAAGGCTATACTGTATCTATCTGGTCTAAAATGCTGTTTTGTGGCTCTCAAAGATTTCTCAACTTCTTTATCCTGCTCATCATTATTCTACTAGGAAAAAGAAAAAAAGAAAGAAAGAAAGAAAGAATGAGCTCAGAAGCTCATTCAATGCAGAATTCTAAAATTTTGAAAGCTAAAAAAATAAAGAAGTTAAGCACAAAATATGATTTGTTCCCTCCTTGTATAAGTTTCTGGCTTTTAATGATTGAAACTAAGTCTAGCTTTATATAGGAAATTTTTACTCTACCCAGGCTCACTAAGGAGGCGTTGCTCATGAGTATATCAAAGACTAAGCTAAACACCAGAGTATTTTCTCTGTTGTATTAGTGCAAATTTGAAAAAATAAAAACATGTTCTAATTTGAATTCGTTGAACACAGGTTGAATAACCCATGTAGCTTGCCAGGTACTGTTCGTAGTGTTTTGGATGGAACAAATATCTGCCCTAAGACCTCAAGGAGCTCACAATTACATATTTTAGACCTCTGGCTTAAAAGGCTTCCATAAGACCTTAATTTGAAGGATTCATCTGGTTCCAGCTTAAAATTGTGCAATTTAGATTCTATCTCCACATAAAATTCTCATAACTTGTAACACAACACTTGCTCACTTTGACTTTGTAATCCATTGTTACATATGCCTAACTAGTGAGTTTTCATGTTGTTATGATTCTCAGCCTTTTTTTTTAACAACCCCCCCACCCCACACATATCAATATAGTTAAGAATTCATCCAAATGTCTCCAATGAAGCAAGATGAGATTTTGTGTTTGATGTGCATCCAGTATTGTAACATAGAAATTGTGCAAGTCAGTGGATGCCGAGACATAAATGAAAAGAGAGAAGGAGAAAAATACTGCTTTGCAAAATAACACTATTGCTTTATCAGATCTTTAAAAATGAAACATGATCTCTGTTCCATTCAGCTTATATGATTCCCAAGCAATTTTTTTTCTATTTTCGCCATTATTTTTTGTGCATTGTACAAATAATTCATTATTCTGTGAAGAAATAAAACAGAGGGGGTTTTGTAATGAACAGAAGAAAATGTTTCCTCCCCCTTAGAAGCTTTGTGAAATAAGGGGAAAGAATAAAATGGGTATGGCATGAACCAACTGTGCTTTCCCGGAGGACTTGAAGGGGGAAAACTTAGAGATGAAAACTGTGAATATTCGATCATTCCAGGTGAGTGCAGATGGAGACATGGAGTAGTTTATCTATGTGTGCTCCCTGTCTGGGTGGTTTTATACAAGTGTGACTCATGAGACTGAGGCACAGTAGACTCCCCGTGAAGAATACCTTGTGATTCAAGTGCTCAGACCTGCTGGGCTGGTGGCCTGGTGTTTTTACATGAAGTGCAGATCAGGATGATTATTACAGTCTCTGAGTCAGGTTGGGGGCCCTACAAGACAAACAAAGTGGAAAACTTGGAGAGACATCATAGTTTAACAATAAAAGTGGTTAATAAAGGTTGGAAAACTGTTTATGAGAGAAAAAGGCAGGAGAGGCTGAGAGATGTGGAAGGCTGCATGTAATTTAAGGGTCGTCATGGTAAGAATATTTGCTAACTGTGCTCTCTATATTGAAGGTAAAAATCCTGCCACCCCTCCTTTTAGCCCCTACAATGACTTCTGATTACACTTAGAATAAACACCGAACCCCGTACTCCAGATTGCAAAGCCCTGCATGATCTATGCCTTCTGACCACCATGCTAAACCCACCTCATTTTATTTCTCACATTCTGTCATCCTCCAGTAGAGTGA
The DNA here is from genome assembly GCF_028749965.1 of Puma concolor. Lineage (NCBI taxonomy): Eukaryota > Metazoa > Chordata > Mammalia > Carnivora > Felidae > Puma > Puma concolor. The sequence goes on along the minus strand of NC_141675.1, from coordinate 81,746,210 downwards.
CCCCCTGTCCCCACTTGCCCAGGATTCAGGTCCTTCTCAGGAGGTAGGACTTGTAGTTTTAACACCAAGACAGTAGGGTGCCTGAGTAGGCTCAGTAGGCTAAGTGTCCAACTCTTGGTTTTGGCTCAGGTCGTGATCTCACAGTTCGTGGGTTCGAGGCCCCACATCAGGCTCTGCACTGGCAGCATGGAGCCTGCTTGGGATTCTCTCTCTCTCTCTCTCTCCCCCTCTCTCTCTCTCTCAAAATAAATAAATAAACTTGGGGGAAAAAAAAGACAGTGCCAGGCAAACAGACAGGAGTCATCCTATCCTCCTGGCATATGGATTATCTTTGTGAGTTTCAGCATTTCCTCTTCCGGTATTCTTCTGCTCTCAGTGGCATTTGGAACCAAATCTGAAATTTGTGTTATGTATAAGAACTTAGTTATTTTGCTTTTCATTTCCCTATTACATAATGATAGTCCTTGCAAAAACTGTTGGGAAATGAGAAGGAAGGACACACTGTGACAGTGGATTCCTTGGTACTTTCCTCCTCTTACCTCAGGATTGTTTGTGATTCCAAGGAAGAAGGTTTGTGTTAATCTTACAAGCAGCTTCAGTTCCTGGGAAATGCATACGGAACATGTGTTTTCTTTCAGCAGTTCTTATACTACCCTGGAATCTTAAGCGAAGTGTGTGGGTAGGGTACACGTGTGCCCACACACGCTTCTAAGGACGTGGATATGTAAGGGGGGGAAGGTGTTTCCATTTTGGCATGTAATTAAATCATGGGGCGCCTGTATGGCTCAGTCAGTTGAGCATCTGACTTCAGCTCAGATTATGATCTCGTGGTTCACAAGTTCGAGCCCCGCCTCAGGCTCTGTACTGACAGCTTGGAGCCTGGGACCTGCTTCAGATTCTGTGTCTCCCTCTCTCTGCCCCTCCCCTGCTCCTTCTCTCTCTCTCTCTCTCTCTCTCTCTCTCTCTCTCTCTCAAGTAAAGAAATAAATAAACATTAAATTTTTTTAATCAAATAAAAATTTATCTTGGCTTCCAAAATATCTCTCAGATACAGTAAAATAAAATACCTTTGATTCTTGTGATTTTATCAGAGATTGGATGTAAATATTAAAACATTAAAATTGAATGATGTTTTAGAAATCTTTAGAGTTAACTGCAGCTGGGAATGTAAGTTTTCAGCCTTGAACATAATAAGACTGAGCTTAAGTATCAGTCTGATAATGAGATACAAAACCTTTCCATCATGTCAGCCACTTTTGCAGACCATCAAGAAGTAAGGTGTTCCAACTTCTTGGCTAGAGATATCGTCATTCACACTTTCCATAATAGAAGCATGGTCCCAAAGAATAATAAGCAGCTTACCCAAGATGGCACGGTATGTTAAAATGTAAATAATATTTATATCTGCAAAAATAATTGTCACGTGTTAACACTGTCAATAAGATAAAGATCTTTATCTGAAGGAGGAAAAAAGTCTACAATTATTCAAAGTCATTTCCCCATAAGTGAGTGAAAAAGTTGAAGGGGAGAAACTTTTTTTTTCAATCTGTGCCTTCATTCCACAGTGATGGTATCATGGTTTTTACTCTTTAAGTAACATACTGGTATAATCTCCCAAAGCCGACTGTATCTATTTGATCATGATTTAGTACGCCAAGGACAATAACAGGATATGAGAAAATTAGTGGAATCTTGAGAAATGCTACATTAAATTATTGTCTGCTATTTTACAACCTGACAGTTTAATCGTTTTGGACACTGGTGATATCTCTGAAAATATAAAACTACTATGTTCCAAACTAACATCTCAAAGTTTATTTGGTTTTGTTCTAAGAAAATGCCATTGATATCCCCCACCCCCAGCCCAATCACTGGAGATACAAATGTTACTTCTCCAGCCATGATAATCTTTGAGAAATTCGTTACTCGTCTTCTAAATTCACCTGTTTTTTTCTGAAGCTTGATGACTGGAGTATAAAGCCATTGACTATTACCAAAGTATATTGTAAGCCATGTTAATTATAAATGGTTTAACATTAAGGATAATACATAGGATTGTTATTTCAGAATTAAAATACTCTGCTAGTGAGGATTAGAGATGTATTAGTTCTGCTAAACCTATTCAACCAGGTCATTAATTATTTTTCTAGAGAATTTGAAGTTCATATTGAAAACATAAAATGTGAGAGCTGGAGGACTTCTTACTCATCATCCAGCCAGGTGTTTCTTTTTCTGGAGAGGAAACTTTGTTGGTTACCTGCAGAAACATTGCTAGAACTGGGCTGTCCTGACTCCTAGTTCATTTTTATCTCTTCCCTACAATATTGGAATATACTTGGCCTTCATTCATTCTCCTCTTGTTGGCCTAGGCGTCCTTTTTCCATGTTGTAAAATGTTTCCTTCCAGGCACTTTGCAAGCAACCCGCGCTTTGATGGTGATTGGCATCCTTCTGGGACTTATAGCCATCTTTGTGGCCACTGTTGGCATGAAGTGCATGAAGTGCATGGAAGACGATGAGGTGCAGAAGATGCGGATGGCTGTCATTGGGGGTGTGACATTTCTCATTGCAGGTAAGAGTGGCCCCGTCCCCCCGCCCCCCGTGTCTCTGGCACAGTTGAAGACCTCGGTTTCGGTTTCCTGAGAGTTTATTGGATTGGTTGCACTTAAACTGATTTATTTAAGCTCCTTTCAGATCTTGAAGGATGTATTTCGGTTCCTTTAAAATCTCGAAGACACAGAAACCTTGAGTCGACTTTCACTCTCTCAAATAGGATCCAAATGAAAATTTGAGATCTGTGCTCATGGCGGCAGAGAGGGGGGGCAGTTCTGTTCATTGAGTTCCCAGGTGCCGGCTGTTTTTCTACAACCTGTCTTCCAGGTGAAGAGAGGTATTTTCTATTTGGCAAACACTAAGGAACAATTCTATATGATTCAGAAATTTTCTGTAGTGTCTCCACAGACACTATGAAGCAGAGATGGGGAGTAATGACAGAGAGAGTACGTGAAGATTGTGTGAATTGTACAGGTCTGTGAGCAATGGATGGGATTGAGGTTTTTTGGAGAAAAATGAGGACAACATTCCAGGCAGACAGATCTGATTCCAGAATAAATAGGATGTACTATAAAGAAGTGAAGAGAAAGGCCAAATGGAGTAGAGGTGGAACGTTGGAATGGCAGGAAATTAGGTAGATGAGATAAGAAAGAGAGAGCCTTGATAAAGTAATGAAGTTTGTTTTCCATAGACAACATACATGTATTTGTTGCTTCATTCAAGTGTTGATTGATGTGTTACATATGTGACCTTTGAGAAAATGAGCACCAGAAGAAGACGTGGACAGTTCCATTATAAAATTCTATAATAAGGGGTGCCTGGGTGGCTCAGTCCATTTAGTGTCCAACTTCAGCTCAGGTCATGATCTCACAGTTTGTGAGTTCAAGCCTCATGTCAGGCTCTGTGCTGACAGCTCAGAGCCTGGAGCCTGCTTTGGACTCTGTGTCTCCCTCTCTCTTCTCCTCCCGAGCTCATACTCTGTCTCTCTCTCTCTCTCTCAAAAATAAATAAACATTTAAAAAAAAACTTTTAAGCCTATAATAAGAATTATATTAAATAAGATTGTTCATGTTTATGTATACACATATAAATATGTATAAATGTGTGTATATAAAATAATAGACTACTATATAAATTATAAACAGTGTATATACCTTATATAGCATATGTAGTAGTCTATTATAGTTTTTTAAAATGACACTAGTGATATAATCTACCATTAGGAAGAGCTAGAATTAGACTTTCTTTTCTCATTTTCTCTTTGACAAAAGACTTTGTAGGGCCTTTAGCCCAGCATCATATGTGGATTTTACCAATAGTGAAGGAAGAGTGTCTGTGGCTTTATTAAAGATTTGGCTAAAGGGATCAGTCTTTGAATTTATTCAAATTAGCTCCTGTCAGAAAAAGCACGGATGGCATTTTATTCCCAACAGTTTGGTCCCAAAGGCTATGAATAAACTGCATAGTGCCCCTTCTTTGCTTACCTTCTTATAACTTCTGTAAGTGCAACACCCCTGCTTCTGTTTTACGGTGGTGAGGGTAGCAGGTTCCGGAGCCTTGTCATCGGTAGCCCTTGTCTCGGTAGCCAAAAGCAATAGTGTTTTCTGTCAAGTATTAGAGACAATTAGATTGGGCCAATTTTGGCGGGGAGTAGGGAGGGGAGGGGGAAGGAGGGAGTAGCATGGACATATTTAATCTGTTTATAGTGATAGTTTTATAGAATTACTGCAAAAAGAAGCTACTTAATCTCTTCGGATAAGAAATACTGAGATATTTTATACTTCTTATAAATGATAGAAGTAATTATGTTGAGTAAGTAGTTTCCCTGGTATTACTGAAATAGGAAGTGTGTGAGAAATTGAGGGCATGCTACGTAAATCGATGTAGCATATGGCACCTCACCAGTTCTCAAGGCAATATCTGTCATGTCTGGCCAGTGGGGCAGTAGGATTTGGTCCATACTGAGACAGGTCCTGCTCTTCCCTGCTATCTAGTTGTTTACTTTCCTTTTGGTCCTGTAGAAATGTAAATCTCGAATTTGGGTCAAGAAAAATGGAGAAGGGTTTTCATCTTCTCTTTTGCAAGTGACTGTCTGTACTAATACGGACATTGGCTTTATCAAAAAGTTTAGTACACTAATGTGTAACAATATCTTTGAAGGAGATCTTAGCTGACACCAAGCTGTTGAGTTATTTCCCAATGAAGTGTTATTTGTACCTGTGACCTTGGACTGTAAGTGAATAAGATGATATGAAGAGTGTAAACCATGCCCAACTTCAACTTAATATTTTTGCCTCTCTTAACAGAATACTTGGAATAAATCATGTCTAAATCTCCAGGCTCCCTCAGTTAAACTTGTCTAAATTAAAATTGACTAAATTAAAAATGTCAGCACTATTGATGAGATTCAATTCTTGTAAAATGCTTATAAATGTAATGGGTGTATATTTTATGTTCATTGTTCCACAATGATTAACAGTCTTTTGTTTTGATTTTCTGTAGGTCTGGCTGTTTTAGTTGCCACAGCATGGTATGGCAATAGAATTGTTCAAGAATTTTATGATCCCATGACCCCGGTCAATGCCAGGTAATGCTATTCATGCATAAAATAGTTTGTTCTCTGAGAAAATACCCTTTTTATGTTCTGCAAAGTCCAACTAGTGCTGTAACTTCCCAGATTTGCTGGGAGGTTTATGAAATTTTAGTCAAACTTGAAAATAATCTAAAAGGCCTCTAACTGATGTTAAAATGAGTTTTAACAGCCTATATTGATGACAAAATTTGCTTAAAAGTAGAACATTTCCAAGCTTTATACTTTTCAAGTATATACTGGACCTTTATTTCTTGTTTATTCTTTTAATATCAATAAAGATGTTAACATATTTAACATTTGCTTTTTGAAGTATATCCCAACATTTACCACACTTGATTGATTGATTATTTGTAAGTTAACACACTGTTTATGATTGCTTGAAAAAATAGTACAAGTGTAGAGGTTACTGAATAGTACTTCAATCCCAACAGTTTAATTTTATTTAAGAAAAAAAATATATAACTTATTTATGAAAAAAATAAGTTGAGATACTACTTTGAAATTTTCTGTTCCATAACAGCTATAAAATTGGCTTTGCTAAGGTCATTTTTCTTAAAATTGCAAGTTGTAGAAATAACAGAGCTGAGTCTTAGCTCTCATGTAACAACACTCTTTGATCAGCGACAAGGCTCTTTGTCTCACTGTGTTCACATCATTAAGGCCTAATAACTGCATTCAAAGTCAGGATGTTAAGGTATAATTATTGTTTGTTTAGAGCTAGGATGAATGGATGAAGAATCACAGTGATTGGAGAGATAAGGTGTGCTTCTCTTCTTGTAATCACCCACATCTAGGAGAACACATACTGCAGTGATCATGATCCTGTTGGAGCCCATCCCCTAAGACTTACAATATAGGGACGGAAATTGCAAAGTCTCAGTAGGCTAAAATTTTATCAGTAATGCATGTGAAAGCACTTCATAAATTGCTTGGCACTGTATACTTGTTATTTACATGGTGTTCCATGATCCTGAAAACCATCCACTGAGGCAGACGAGATTATCCTGCTTTAAGAGAAGCAGAAACTTAAGGCTGGGACGTGAAGGTACTTACTAGCCAAAAGTGCAACAGTGGAGAATCCAGGCCTCATCACTCTAGATCCAGCCCTCCTCTACTCTGTGGTCCACCATCATTCACAGATCCTCTCCTCAGGAGTCTGGCTTCATACATCCACCTGGATCAGCTAATCTGAATGGTCTGTGGATTGCTTAGAAGTCTTTTTTTTTTTTTTTTTTTTTTTTTTTTTTAAGAAAACCACACATTTCTGACTTCAGTGTATGTAGGTATCTAGGATCAACTATTGAAATTCTAATAGTCTCCATCGCTCTCTAGCAGTTTCTTTACAGGATATGGTTGCTACTTGGCAAGAGCATAATTGTTCAGTTTTAGCCTGAGAATCATGGTCCAAGTCATAAACATGCTTTACAGGTCTCCTACATGTGGTAAAGTCTTTGGAAATATTTGTGTGATTAACCTGGTGTTGCATGCCATATTGCCTGAGCTACTATTGCAAAGTGTCTACAACTGTAATGTAAACATTCTTATATGTATGTATTCATAAACCTTAGAGTACTTCCCCCAAGGGATCATGGGGGATTTGTTTTTAATTGGAAAAATATTAAATGAATATGATACTGATTTCCATCCTTAATTATATTATAAAAATTTTCAATGGTCCATTGATTAAACAAATGCATTGTCTTTTCTTTTTAGGTATGAATTTGGTCAGGCTCTCTTCACTGGCTGGGCTGCTGCTTCTCTCTGCCTTCTGGGAGGTGCCCTACTTTGCTGTTCCTGTCCCCGGAAAACAACATCTTACCCAACGCCACGGCCTTATCCAAAACCTGCACCTTCCAGTGGGAAAGACTACGTGTGACACAGAAGCAAAAGGAGACAGCACTATCGAAAGAAGTAGAAAATGGACATTGTAATACTGTCATTGACCTTAGACTTTTGACTATTGTAGTCTGAACTGTGGTATTACCAAACCAAACCAAACAAAATCAAAAAAAAAAAAAAAAAAACAAAAAAACAAAACAAAAAAAAAACAAAAACAAACCAAAAACAAAAAACCCGATATTTAAAAAAAAAAAATACCTGTTGCTAAAAATGGCTTAGTCTTATTTTATCTCCTTTCCTTCAATACAGGAGGGAAGCCTTTTCCATTTTTATTACTGCTTCCCACTGAGTAATCACCTCAAATGTGGGGAGGGGGCGCTCCATAAATATATATAGATATGTATATATACATGTTTTTCTATAAAAAGTCCGATAACAAAAGCTCTTATCATTATATTGGTACCATTATACTTAAAGTATATCTAAAAAAAGAAAAATATATTTAATTCTATATTGATTGACAAAAGCAGTTTATTTGGTATATTTCTCTTCTTCTGTATGGACACATATATAATAGGTCAAATATCATTTTCCCTCTTTCATGAGTTTTTAGTGTCTTTGACAGAAGCCCTAATCTATTTTATCAAGTATGACTTTTTTCACTTCTTCACATGTGCCCTTTTCATGTGCTTCTTTTATATTATTTTTATTATATTCTTACACTATGTGCTTTGTCATCAGTCATTTTTCATGTCTTTATTGTTTTTTTTCATTAGGTTGAGCTTAATATTGAATCTGATAACACATTTTATATGCCTACAATTTAATGCCTAGAGTCAGTAAGAATCTCCTACAAATCAGAGCGTTAGAATATCTTTCTGTATGACCAGATGATATATTCCTGTTGACCTTCCCACACGATTTCTGTACTCTGCCTTACAACACTCTTGTTTGCTTTGAAAATATTTGTCTGATTGAGTTGCTGTGTGCTACTTTCCCAGGTGTTGTAACACAATTTTATTGATTGAGTTTTTAAGCTACTTATTCACAGTTGTATATCCCCCCAAACTATCTTTTTCTCCCCGCACCCCCTCAACCATATTGTTTTCTCATATGTAATTATCGTATAGTTTACTTCTTTCTAGAAAAAAATGTCTCACATGTCTGAATGAAGTGCTAAACTTCCTGTAGTTATAAGCTGATGATGAATATTCCCTCTCTAGCTGTAAGCGAGTCACTTAATCTTTCTCCTTTTTTCCCATCTGTCAAATTGAGATAATGATACTTAACCAGCTGGTAGAGGCAGTGTGAGTATCAATTAGTTGATATTATTCTCATGCTTTGAACATGAACTATGCCTAAGTAGTGTTTTTATTTGCTCAATTGGCTGTTAAGAAGTCACTGAACCCAACCTCTACAATGCCTTTACATCGCCCAGCACCTTCCTTTCTCTATTGATCCATTTCCTTTCTATCAGCTGTGTATGCCATGCTATTGGTTCCCTGTTCCATTTTAACAATTGCTCTTCGTGTTCCTGTCTGAGAAATTACTACTTCACTTGAGCAAGATGATGTAATGGAAGGGTGTTGGCTTTGGTGTCTGGAGACCTGATTTGAATCTTGGTGCTATCAATTACTACGTGAGTTTGGGCAAGGCACTTTGCTGCCCTAGATTTATTGCCTCATCTGTAAAAAGGGGATTGTGACTCCTGACCTGCCTACCTCACAGGGCTGTTGTGGGGATCCAGTAATATGGGATACATGTAAATATGGTTTGATAAGGTAAAAAGAAAAATACTCTATGAAAAAAGAATTAAGGATTTGAGTGCACAGGTTTTGGGTTGCTTTTCAAATCACTGAAAAGAGAGAAATTTTAAGAAATGGCTTTCTTGCCTTAATCTCTCACATGATGGGACACTAAAGTGGAATTCAGCTTACTAAATGGAAAAGATTCTGAGGAAGTCTTAGTTTCTTCAGTCAGTATGGCCTGATGCTTTTTGTGGCTAAGCTCTTCTCCTTTCAGTAATGCAGACTTGACTTAGCACAAGTTTGCAGATGTAATGGGTAAAACAGGAGCGTAAGCATTAGCAAAGGCAAAATATGGAAGATTTTTTGAATTAAAGTAACTGGCCAGCATATACAAGGTGTTGCTATTAGCTGGCAGCTAGCACTACTTGAATAGGTAGTTTGAGAATGGAAATTCATGGTGAAACCACATGGGGAAGTTATCCAAAGGGCTGCATCATATGAGGATATGAACCAGAAAATTTTAGTGTGTCTTCCAAATCTGAAACTCTATGTTCTTAGAAGGTATAAATCAAAGAGACTTTCTACTTACATACGTCCTAATGATGTCTGAGTGTAAATGTATGTGGCTACTGGTTGCTAAACTCTACAGAGAAATTGATAGTCTAAAATGGCCAACAGAATTGGTACACCAGAATTTATCCAATTCTGCTATTTTTGTACTCCTCTTCTGTGCCTGGAAACAGACAAATAGATATTTTGGAGTTTTGTAATGAGAATTTGTATAAAGCATTACTCTTTTTCAATAAACTGTGTTTTTTTAATAAAAAATAGCTTGTTTTTCTAATTATTTCAAGATCGTCATGGTTGGAAGAAGCTATGGTTTAGGATAGGATCTGACTCACTGTACATTCCTGGGAAAGTGCTATTGTGCCTCTGGGCCATCTATCAAGTAGTTGAGTAACTCTACCCACTGTAATGGCCTATTTCTCTCAAACTGAGTTTCTACCTCATCAAGGCTGGTGATAGAAGAGAATTCCAAGAGAAGGTGCTTTATTTTCCTCATCCACAAATAGGGGACATGCTACAAAAGATGACTAAATGGTAAAATAGCCATTGTACAGTATTGTGCAAGCGTAAGGTGGTTGTGTTCCTCAGAAGGTGGAAGAGTGACAGACGGTAGGCTAGAAATTCATTATCGTTTTTGTGATGATTATTATCAAAACTATCTCTGAGGAAAGCAAGTGATGAAACACATTCACTGATTATCTGAAAATATCAATAATTGATAAAGCCTTAATTGTAACCCCTCCCTGGGCAATTTTCATATTAAAGATACAGGCTTGTAAACAAATGATTGCAGCTCTGTGTGGAATTTCAGACATCAACAGGATGGGTGAGAGACTAAGGTTGTCAGTTTGATCTAAACTATTTGAGCAAATGCAACAGAATCCCAACTCTTTCTGTAGAATTTAAATTTCTGGGGGTAGGGTCCAGGCCCATGCAATTTGAGAGGAGATAAAATGCATAGGTGCTCCTGACAAGAACTCTGAAGGGAAAAGCCTGGATTGTAAATCATACCGAGTAGACACCCCCTTCTGTGTGAGCTCATCCTTGTTGGATGCCATTTTTCTGCAAACCATGCCATTTCCCCTACCTTTTAGCACTTCCTATGTAGATGTGTGTCCGGTTCAGGGAAAACTCCATGCCATTTTTATATTCCCCATTTGTAAACCTGTTGCTAATATCCTAATAAAATCCAGTAGTGGATACTTTCCCTTCTCTCTGCATGTGGCAGAAATGTAAGATTTCTGTAGTACCCTCCTCTCCCAGCCTAGACATATTCCATGTGCCCGCAACCTGCCCTAAAATCTCTAAAGTTAGCTGGTACCATGGAAACTGACAGAAGTCAGTGTAGATTCTAGGGTTATGGGGAATAGCTTGTTGAGTCCAAAAATAATCAAAAACATTCTCAATGTTCTGAACTTCTGCAAACCTCATGGCATTTTGTATACTAGACTTCCATTGACAGGTTTTTCCAATATGGCCAGTATTGGCAATTGGACTTGAGATATGAATTTACCCAATTAATACTTACTGAACACCAATGATAAGTCCAGTGTCAGTGAATGCAGACAAGGCTAAGTGATGTAGGGTACCAACAGACCCTGTCCTGGTGGTATCTCATCATGATTTTGATTTGTATTTTCCTAATGATGAGTGATGTTGAGTATTTCTTCATGTGTCAGCCATCTGAATGTCTTATTTGGAAAAATGTCTATTCCTGTCTTCTGCTCATTTCTTAATTTGCTTGTTTTTTGGCTGTTGAGTTTGATAAATTTTTTATGACTTTGCATACGAACCCTTTACTAGATAAGTCATTTGTAAATATCTTCTCCCATTCTGAAGACTGCCTTTTAGTTTTGTTGATTGTTTCCTTTGCTGTACAGAGCTTTTTATCTTGATGAAGTCCCAATAGTTCATGTTGGCTTTTGTTTCCTTTGCCTTCGGCGATGTGTCTAGTAAGAAGTAGCTCTCGTAGAGGTCAAAGAGGTTGCTGCCTGTGTTCTCCTCTAGGATATTGATGGTTTCCTATCTCATATTTAGGTCTTTCACCCATTTTGAATTTATTTTTGTATATGGTGTAAGGAAGTGGTACAGTTTCATTCTTCTGCATGTTGCTGTCCAGTTCTCCCATTACCATTTGTTGAAGAGACTGTCTTTTTTCCATTGGATATTCTTTCCTGCTTTGCCAAAGATGAGGTGACCATATAGTTGTGGGTCCATTTCTGGGTTTTCTATTCTGTTCCATTGATCTATGTGCCCATTTTTTGTGAAAAATAAGTCAACCAGAGAAAGACAAATATCTTATGATTTCACTCATATATGGAATTTAAGAAACAAAGTAGATGAACATATAGAAAAGGGCAGGGGAAAAGAAGAAAGGGAAACAAATCACAGGAGACTCTTAATGATAGAGAAAAACCTGAGGGATGATGAGGGGATGTCGGAGATGGGCTAGATGGATGATGTATATCAGGGAGGGTGCTTGTTGTGACGAGCACTGGGTGTTGAGTGTGGTTGATTAATTGCTGAATTCTGTTCCTATAATCAATATTGCACTGCATGTTAACTAAGTAACATTAATAAAATAAAATAAAATAAAATAAAGAAAAAAAGACCCTATCCAGATAATGAGCAGGGTGAACAATTATTACGTGGGAAGAGAACTAAACTTGGAATCTAGCACTGGTTCCACCATTGATCAGCCACAGTGAGCTATGGAGAGCTCCATCGATTTTTTTTTTTTTTTTTAATCTGTAAAATGAGGAGCTTGGCCCCATGCAATGGTTCTTATCCATAACAAAATCAGATTCACTGGTGGTTTTGAAATGTCCCATTTCTAGGGTCTTACCCCAGATCAGGGCAATCAGAACCTCTGAGAGGAAGTCCCAGGTAGTAGCTTTCCAGAAGACTCCAATGCATGAACTGGGTTGCAAACCACTGGACAATGTCATCCTTCAGCAATAATGCTCAAAATCTTTTTCTGGCTAAACACACACCCAACTACTTCATAGATTACATTGTTGTCTAATTACCCTTTCTCTAATATTGTGGTTTTATTTTCCAGTTTTAGGGTTTTTGTTGTTGGTGGTGTGTGTTTGTTTGCTGAGGGGAGAGACGGAGTTAAAGGGAGGCAGTTTTAAGAGGTTATTCTCATATTTCTTTAGAAAAATAACTTCTTTTCTTGTCATTTTCTATTATTTTTAAGTAACTCTCCAAAATAGCCATTAATGCAAAAGAAATTATTTATTAAAGAACAGCCTTCCACTTAAAAATAACATTCTCTCAAGAGGATAAATGATTATAAAACAGAGCCTGAGTTATTTTCCTTTGCTACAGGAAATTTTCAGAAAGTCCTTAGCTAAATCATAATTTTACTTCCTTTGTTTTTAATTGATGAATTATTTTATTTCAGTTTTTTCATCATCTCTATGACTTTTTGTCTTGATTCTCTTTCCCCACAAAAAGAAAAAGTAAACACACACACACACACACATACACACACACACACACACATAATTTGGAAAAGGTAAATTTTGAAAACTGGACAAGTATTTCTTAACTAAGTTGACCTGAATTAAAGTACTTTATTCTCCCAAAATGGATATTTTTCTTTTAATCTAGCACAAAAATGAATTCCATATGGGTTAAGGACTTGAATATGAAAACAAAAACTTAAAAAATTTCAGAAGAAAAAAAATTGAACAGATTCTTTACCATTAATTACAGAATTTTTTTATTAAATAAAACACAAATGGAAACCATTTTTAAAGGAGATATACAACTACATTAAAATGAAGAACTTCTGTTCATCAAAAACATGATAGGAACATAAAAAGATAGTCCATAATTGGGAGGAGAAACCATGACATAACATATAATAAACAAAAATTTTATATCCAGAATATAAAAACAACACCAATAAATCAATTTAAAATACATAACTCAATAGAAAAATAGCCAAAATTCATGCAAAGGTATTTCACAAAAGATGAATGATATAAGGTCATTAAAGATATGAAAATACGCCCAACTTTATTAATAACCTTAACAAAAAACCTTACATATAAAATTAGTGAAATGCAAATGTAGGCCATAGGCATACTCCATAGATTGGCAAAATTTACAAGTCTAATAATACAAGTGTTGATCAATGGTGGTGAGTCTCTCAATTGGTCCAACCAAGTTTGAAATACTGTTATATTATAAATTTAAACATCCAAACTCCTATACAATGAACTACTAGAAAAAATCACATATATACCAGTATACATGAATACAATTGACCAATGTAGTAATTTTACTAGAAAGAAAACTGGAATTCTTTCAAATGTTCACTGGTGAGAGTGTGATAAATTGTGGCATATTCATACAATAGAATATCTTGTAGCAGTGAAAATGAAAAAAGTACAGCCATACATGAAATAAAGTATTTTATGTATTCAATGATTATGTTATTTAGAAATGTGATTTTGAGTGATTAAAAAAAAAAAAGTCCCACAGGGACACACTGAGTTATAATACCATTTTTATAAAACTCAAAACTAAGTAATATATTGTTAAGGCATATATACATAAGAGACAACCTATTGAGAAAGAAAATCCTGGGAATGATAGACACAAAATTCAATACAGTGTTACATCTGGAAGAAGGCCTGTGGTGAGATCAGTGAAGAGCTTACAGACACGGATGTTGTTGGCTATGTTCTAGTCCTGGGTTTGGTAGAGGGTTCACAGGTATTCATTATATATAATTATTATTCTTTAAAACTTACATATATATTCTTTTGTTTGTATCAAATAGTGTATTGGAAAAGACAATAAAGAGATGTGTTATAAAACAAAGAAATGTCAACAGGTTTCCACTTTTATGTCCCATTAGCTAAAATGGTGTTCCTGTGGTCACATTCCACAGCAAGTTGGGAAGTTTAGTTACACAGATGAGCACATTGTTGCCCCTGAGTATCAGATTTTGCTTGTCTCATTAGTTAGATCACCTCAACCAATTTACTAATGTCTCTCAACCTCAGCAATAACATGTGTGTGACTTAACCCACAGAGTTTTCGTAGAAATCAAATGACATTACATAATGTGAATGTCCTTTGTAAACCAAAAACACTGAACAAATATAAGGGATTATGCTTTTCAGGCATAATTCTCTTGGAAAAAGGAAAACCGTTATCTTTTTTATTTATTTTTAAAAAATGTTTAATGTTTATTTATTTTTGAGAGAGGGAGAGAGAGAAAGAGTGAGAGAGAGTGCAAGTGAGGGAGCACAGAGAGAGAGGGAGACACAATCTGAAGCAGGCTCCAGGATCTGACCTGTCAACACAGAGCCTGACTTGGAGCTTGGACTCACAAACTGAGATATCATGACCTGGGCCCAAGTCATACGCTTAACTGAGCCATTATCTTCACAATTTCAAGTGCACAGTTGATTGGGTAGGGTCTTTTCTCTGATTTCATATATTAACCAACCTCCGTGTCTGTCTTTCACAATAATATATCTACTTAGAATTGAGAGACCCATATTACAGAATCAAAAAGCCAGGTTAGCATAATACATCATATAGACAAGCACATTTCCTGATGATGTGACTTAAAAAAATGATAAAACATAAAATGCACATAACATTAAAAATGTCTAGATGCAGCAACTTTACTCTTTTATATCCTCATGAGATGTTGGAAGCAAAGCAATTTTGTTGAAATGTTATCAGTGAAACTGTCCTCTCTGCACGTTAGTGCTTACTCTGTGCCAAATTCTGATCCAAACAGAAAGTATAGAGATGAGGAAAACATAGCCTTTGCCTCAGGGCCACCTTTTTGCAAAAACCCAGAATGATACCATCCTCACTGTGGTCTACATGAATGATGTACCATAGAGGTTGCGCAGTGGATAGCCCAGAAGGCCATACACAGAGGCTTCAAAAACATAAATTATGAGAGAAATAAAAAATTAATCAACTAGGATACAAATTCAGGTTGTGAGAGAAACCTTGAATGACCACTAATGACCAGAGAAAAACCATTTATTTCCTATTCTTCAGAGTGGTAAAAGTCTTAAAACCTAAAAACACCAAGTGTTGGCTAGGATATGAAGGAATGGGTTCTCAATCTCATTTACAAGTGTGAACTGGTAAACCACTAACTATAGAAAGCCAATTTCAAAACACCTAGGAGAATTGCTCCTTTCACTGTGATCTGGCAATTTTAACTTGAGATAGAAATCCTTGAATAGCAAATACCTGGGCATACCATGATTGCATGCATAGAAGAGGTGAAACTGTTGGTGTTGAGTGCTAAGGGAAGCCCAGAAGCAGGGAGCAGTTAATAACTTTAGAGAGTTGAGAAAGCTGGTAGAGAGAGAAGCACGAAGGCATGGTCAGGACAAAACAAAGAAAGGCATTCCCAGTGGAGGGCAAGATGTGCACAGGTGAAAGGGCAAGCAATGTGGTGAACAAAACACATAAGTTATGCTAAGCGACTCAGCATACTTAAGGCAAAAGTGAACAGAAAGTGTAATAAAGATAAGGCATATGCAAAGATTCAAGTTTCAGATTAAGAAATTTGAGTAGGTGCTTCCCTATCTACAAAGATTAAATAACTTTTTCTCTGAGAATTAAAGGGAAGATCTGATACAAGCTCTAGAGTTTAAGAAAATTTGGCACTAGACATCTTTTGATACTGGACATCTCTTGTGATTTTTTTTAATGTCTAGTATTCACTCCTCCTTCTAGTAATGGCACTATGGTTTGTTTTAGATAAATATCCTATATTACTCTCTGTAAGTATTGTTCAGATGGCCTATCCTACCACCCAACAGGATAGAAACATAGGTGTATAAATATCTACAATGTTTTTGAACATCAGTATCTTCCATATTTCTGGCAAAGCTGTAATAATTGTTATGAATATTATTATAGAATATAGAGGAAAAATAACCAAGACTCCCTTAGACGTACATATCCAATTTTCCATCTGCATTTCATCACTAGGAAGATTGGTGTGTCTGATGGATTCTTCCTACATTATGGTTCTTAATCTTTCTCTTGAAGAAAGAGATTTAATCCATCAATGAACCCTGTCAACTCTACCTGCAAATTTCATCCTGAATCAGGTTGTTTCTCTCCAACTGTTACTGCAGTCCAAACCATGGTCATCTACCAAGACCAGCAGAAGAACCTCCCAAATGATTCCCTGCTTCCAGTCCTGTGCCCTACAGTCTATTCTCCAAATAGTAAAAAGATGGATCTTTTGAAAACGTAAGTTAGGTAATTCTCCTATCTTTGCTCTTCACAATCCTCCAGAATTTCCAAACAATTTAAAATAAAATCTGACCCGAGGTGTCTTCCCATCCTTGTAACTTACCGCTATCCTCCTAAATCATTCTGCCCCAGCCTCTTGTCTCATTGTCATCCTTGTAACGCAACAAGCAAGCATCTTTAATTTATTGGTTTTCTCTGAGCTTCACTTTTCTCAGAATTGCAAGATTTCACCATACCAGAAAAGTCTTATCTAATCACCCTATTTGAAATGGTGCCCCATCACTCTATTCCTTTGTCCTGCTTCATTTTTCCTAACACGACAGCAAGGGCAGAATGTTATACTGTGTACTTATTCATGTGTTAGTGTATTGCCTGACTGGCCTCTGATTAAATACCCAAAGAAGGCAGGAGATTTATATATTTATGTAAGTTTTATGTTTGTTCACCACTAGATCATAGAGTCTAGGACCATAGAGTTTACCCTGTAGTATAACTCAAGTAGTGGCTAGTAAATAAATTCATTAA
Organism: Puma concolor; assembly: GCF_028749965.1. Classification (NCBI taxonomy): domain Eukaryota; kingdom Metazoa; phylum Chordata; class Mammalia; order Carnivora; family Felidae; genus Puma; species Puma concolor. Next base: position 81,729,123 of record NC_141675.1, on the reverse strand, counting down.
TCAAGTGAATGATTATTTTAAGGCAGAATATATGAACCAGGTTGGGCCAAAGAGATTTCATTCTTTTTGTTCATTCTTTATTATAATTATTAGTGAGGAAAACTCTCCTTTTCTATAATTTGTTAGATGAAAAAAGAAAAACATAAAGCCAAAAAATAAATAATAAATAAGGTCATCTCTATAAGAAAAGCAGCACTGCAGGATGGAGAGGAACAGTGCCTAATAACATAATGCCAACCCGTAGATGCAGCCACACCAAAAATAGCTGTAACTCTGGACTTTTGGGTGCCAGTACACTACTTATTTCTTTTCTTTAAAAAACTTTAATGTTTATTTATTTTTGAAACAGGGAGAGTAAGGGAGGGGCAGAGGGAGAGGGAGACACGGAATCTGAAATAGGCTCCAAACCCTGAGCTGTCAGCACAGAGCCCGACATGGGGCTCGAACTCACAAACTGAGAGATCATGACCTGAGCTGAAGTCAGATGCTTAACTAACTGAGCCACCCAGGTGCCCCTTTTATTTTCTTAATGCCTTTGACTTAGATTTTTGTCATTTGCTTCTGAAAGAGTCCTAATATAATTACCAATCTCCTCATATAAAAATAGATCAAGTGAGATCTGGGAAGATGGTGGGGGGGGGAGAGTTTTCACCAAATTCACAAAATTAATGATGGAGCCAAGATTTACGCTTAGAACATCTGAATCCAAATCCTGGTCTTTTTTTACTCTATCGCTTAGCTGGCTGCACAAATAGATTCAACCGCCCCATGATCTTAGGTTGTTGGGCATTAACAAAACAGCCTAGTATTTGAGCCAAGAATCCTAGGAAATTAAGTAGATTGAGATGAAGTTCCTTGTATTATTTAATCTTTTAAAATTTAAACTGCTACTTCACCGTGGGGGAGTCTAGCTCAGGAAAAAGAAAAAAAATTCCTTTAAAGAAAATATGAGGATTAATCCTCTCAGTGAAACTTAAGCTATAGGTTCCCTGAAGAAAGGAAAATCACTTTTATAAAGACTTGTTTTTCCTCAGAAACTTGTAACATTCATGCTTTTTTTTCTTCCCCTGGGTTTATTGCACCTCACAAATCTTTTAATTCCCTGCATCTGGATGAATGTAACTGAATCATAGTTTCTGTGCAATCTGTGGACCTGCCAACCCCAAGTTCAACCTTGGGACTGTCAGAGTATCTAACAAAGTGTGGAGCTCAGTAACTGGCATACAGTAGGCATTTGACACGGGGCTCCAACTTATGAACAAACCATGAGATCATGACCTGAGCCAAAACCAAGAGTCGGATGCTCAGCCCACTGAGCCATTCAGGCACCACCCCCAAAACCCCAAACTTGACATATAGCCTTTACTCAACATCTCCACCATAAGTCGAATAGGAATCTCAAAACAAAACATGGGCAAAACCAAATTCCTGATACCAAAGCAAACCAAATTAAGAAGGTCTCTCCATTCTCAGTCTAAGTGTGACTGCCTCTTCAGTGTTATGGGCCAAAGTCTTAGCTATATCCTTGACTGCATTTTTTGGTTTACACACTATATCCAATCCATCATTGAATCCTGTGAGCTGCAGTTCAAAATTGATCTCAAATCTAACTCTCAAATCTAACTCTCACCACCTAACTCCAAGCCCCACAGTCTCTCATTTAGACTACTGATGTTTTATTAGACCTTTTCATTGTTCACTGGGCTTTAATCCTCATCTACTTGGAGTCCAATTTCTAGGCAACAGCATGATTATCTTAAAACCCAAATCATAAGTGTCTTTCTTCTGCTTAAAATCCTCCACAGTTTTTACATTTTACTTGGAATAAAATTCCAATCCCATACCTTGGCCCATTGTCTGTAAGGACCCCTGTATTATATGACCCTTGCTTCCCTCTCTGATGTCATCTCCTTTCCCTGACTCATTCTTTGTTAACCACAAATACTTCTCCCCTACAAAATCCATATTACCAACCTAGGACATCTGCATTTGCCATACCATTTGACAACATAGCTCTTCCCTCAGCTATCCACATGGTTAATTCATCTCTCATTGCATCCAGGTTTTTGCTCAAATGTCACCTTGTTCAAAAACACTTCTTGACCAATCTAAACACAACAACATGTAACCCAGACCCTCATCACTGTCTAACATCGTATCTGCTTTTTATCCATAATTCTTATCTACAATAGATGCAGTATATGCTTATTTGTTCATGTGCATATCATTTGTCTCCGACAGAATGCACACTTCATAGAAATGGAGAACTTTTCTGTTTTTTGTTTTTATTTTTTTTTAGCATTTATTTATTTTTGAGAGAGAGAGAGAGAGAGAGAGAGAGAGAGAGAGAGCGCACAAGCCAGGGAAGGGTATAGAGAGTGGGAGACACAGAATCCAAAGCAGTCTCCAGGCTCTGAGCTGTCAGCACAGAGCTGACATAGGGCCTGAACCCATGAGATCGTGACTTGGGCTGAAGTTGGTTGTTTAACCAACTGAGCCACCCAGGCACCCCGAGAATTTTTCTGTTTTGTTCACTGCTATATTTCCAGCTGCTACAACTGTGTCAGAGCAGGTATTCAATGACTTCTTCATTGATTAGTAATTAACTTTTCTTCTTTTCCTTTAACATTGTCCTATACCTTGTTCCATGGATTCTTAACAAAGAAGAACAGTAATAATTTTTTATGTCTGATTTTTCCCACATCCTTTGTATAAGATACAGTATTATATTTCTGTTTTAAGATACTCATTGTGAGATGGTAGAGGCATGGGAGAGAAGATGAAATGCCCTGCTTAGTTACATGCTTGTAGAATTCCAGGGATGAACTGACCACCAGGAGGGGAACTTGTGGAAATGAAAATGATGAGTAGGAAGGCAGTATTTTCTCTTTGCTCAAAAGTTTCTTCCATGTAGGCCTGAATGAGATCCTAGAGGTCAATGGTGCAATCTAGACTATGTTGAATCCTTCTTCCAGCATCCTGCACGAGTGATCAACCCTTTTACCTCCAAAGGCAAGAAGCTCACTGAAATGCAGGGCCATGGATGTCATAAGTCAGAAACTTCTCCCCAGTAAGCTCTGTTCTCTGAATTATCTTTCAGTACATTATGAGGTTATATTCCATTTGTCACTAGAGATTTCTTTTTCCTGCCAGGTCCCCAGAAAACTACCTTCCAGATCCCCTGTCAGTCTTGATCCTTAACCAAGTGTGAAAGCTGTCATCATTTCTAAAGCTCACATCAGGCCCTTCTCTCTCTGCCCAGCCTCAAGGCCTTATGGCTACATCATCAGGCTTTCTGTAACTGTGACTCATCTCATAGATCACATCAAAGACACACTGGTGCCTGAGAACCTCTCAGGAGAGACTCTTGCTGGGAACATACTCAAGCGTTAGATTTTGTGAGGCTTGTCAGTGCCAATGAATATAGTAATGCCAGCTACAGTTCTAAGAATGAGGAGCACCCACTTAGACATGAGCCTTCTTACCTCTCCCTAACCAGTTCTGGAGTCCACAATGACACTTAAATATAGCTTAATGATTAAGTCTTTTCCATTTACTACTCTGTGACCTTGGTGAGGTCATTAATCCTCTCAAAGCTTCAATTGCCTCAGCTTCAACTGGGAATTATGAGTACCAAATTTTTTTTGAGTTGATGTTAGTATTAAATAGTTATATTTCTTGTCCATAATAGTCACTCAGGAAATTTACCTACTATTAGTTATTCTTTTCTTTATAATGGCATGGGGAAAACATATATTTTAGTTTATCTTCTCATATTCTTTGCAACTGCTTCAGCAAAAGTTCTCACTTATATGTAACTGAAAGGTAAGACTTATCAGAACGTGGGATGCCTGGGCGGTTCAGTTGGGTAAGCATCTGGCTCTTGATTTCGGCTTAGGTTGTGACGTCACATTTTGTAAGTTCAGCCCCATGTTGGCTCTGCATTGACATTGCAAAGCCTGCTTGGGATCCCCCCTCTCTGTCTGTCTCTCTTTCTCACTCTCAATCTCTCTCCCTCCCCAGTTTTTACTCTCTCTCTCCCAAAATAAATAAATAAAAACTTAAAAAAAACTTACCAGAGTTTGTAAAAAAAAAATTGAATTATTGATCATTCAAATTGAATTTTTATAAAATATTTTGCAAATGTATTGTTCTAGTGAAATGTAATCAAGTATTTGAAGACATTCCTCTTAATAAATAGTATCATAATTACAAAAAAAACATTTTATTCAATCATTTAGACAACTTGGTAACTTCCATTTACATTTATCTTCTTTTGGTATTGTTATCAACATTTACTCTCCATGGTAAGACTGGGTCTCTCCGATATAATGAGATTGGATCATTGCACAAATAGGATGGTCCTATCAATGTGTTAAAGGAAATCATAAAATTAAAATATTTTCCAGTTCTACAGCACAATCACCTAAATTCATAGGTTTTCAGAGTTTGGTGTTCAGTCTTCTGGAGGACCCTGGGACTTGTTCAGCAGTCTTCTGAAGTCAAAACTAATGTGCCTTTTCCACTGATGGTACAAAACTTTCGGTGTATGAGCATGAACCAATGCTTGGACATCAAACTTTATTTGTAGTCACTGTATTCTTCTCTGCCACATCAGTTCCATTCATTCATCAAAGAATATCCTTCATGAAGTGCTAAGAATTATTGATTTTGTTAAACCTCAACCTTTAGCTAAAAGCCTAGTACACATTCTGCGTGATGAAATGAGAAGTTTGCATAAAGCACTCTGCTCCATACCAAAGTGTGAAAGCTGTCTGAAGGAAAAGCTGCTTTTTTCATGGGACACCATTTTTACCTGAAAGAATGATTAAAAGACAAACTATGGTTATTCGAACTTGGGTATTAGGCAAACATGTTCTTGAAAAAATAAGCAACAGCCTCACTTCATGGAAAACAACTGAGAGTATTTGTTGCCAATGATACCATTTGCACTTTCAAATAAAACTGTATAGCCATTTGCAATTTGTAAAATATGTATCTGCCACCATGAGCTTGACAGCTCACCAATACTTAGACTTTCCTGATGAGATTGGTAGTATTAACAAAGATAATTTGTCAATGTTGTAGAATGAAATGAGCCATCCCTTTGGAAGATCTACATAACTTAGCGATCTTAGTTATCAACATAACCATAGTATTTTCCATGTTGGCTATGCCAATTTACATTCCCGCCAACATTCCCAACAAAAAAGGTTCCCTCTTGTCCATGTTTCTTGCCTAATTGCTGGCACTAGGACTTCCAGTAATATGTTAAATAGAAGTGGCAAGAATGGATATCCATGACTTGTTCCTGATTTTAGAGAAAAGGTTTTCAACGTTTCACTATTGAGTATGATGTCCACTCTGGGCTTGTCATTTATGGTTTTTACTATGTTGAGGTACATTCCTTCTATACATAATTTGTTGAGAATTTTTTATCGTGAAAGGATATTGAATTTTGTCAAATGCTTTTTCTGCATCTATTGAGATTATCATACCATTTTTAGCCTTTATTTTGTTAATGTGATGGTCACATTTATTTATTTGTATATGTTGAATTATCCTTGCATCCCACAGAGAAATCTTAGTTGCCCATAGCATATGACCATTTTAATGTGCTGTTGAATTGAATTTGCTAGTGTTTTATTATTTTTGCATCTATGTCTTTTCTGGTTTTCTTGAAGGTGATAATAATATCCTCATTCTCCTAGATCAGAAAATAAAGTAATATCCCATGCTTCTTGTATAAATAAAAATATCAGCTTTTTTCTGTAAAGCTTGATTAGAAAATACTTAATCAAGAACATCTTGGGCCCAAAAGAACATCCTATTTCTACCCCATAGAATTAATTTATGCACCTAGTCATAGGCAGTGGAGTTAGAAAATGTCCAGAATTCTCTGCAGGGGCAGGGCCTGTCCCAAGATGCTTACCCACTGGAGGATGCTGGAAGAAAGAATGTCTGAAGGCTGAGCCTTGGCCAGGACCCAAAAAAGAGAAAATGCTAGATTATACATGTGCGATGACCTCTTTCCCCCAAATCACCTATCAGATAACTCACCCATCTCTCATAGGCAAGGATTGGTGAAGGAAATAGAAGGCAGATTTCCCCCTGTCCCCCAAATTCCAAAATGATAGATGTTCTTTTATGAGTTGCTTCAGAAAAGCAAGCCAATGGAGAGAAAGATGCTTACCATCGTCCAGTATCTGTCCATGGCAGATGATTTTTTTCATTGCTATAACCAGAATATTCCTTTAATTTAGTGTTCTACTCATTTCATTCAACATTTTATTGTATTAATACTTTACATGCTTCTGCTTAGTCTCCATAGTTACTGTTTTATCACCTAATATTTGTCCATTAAAAATGGGACATATTACTTAAGTATTCTCTTACAGCTATACATTTCAATTGTTTCTCATTTTCACTTTGGTAATCATCTTCTTGCATATGGCCCTTTCCCTACTTTTAAATTTTCTTTGCTGCGTTTACATAAATGGGATTACTGAATACTTTTATAATCCTTCATACGTATTGCCAAACTTCTCTCTACAGGATGATGCACAAATGCCAGACTTTGGCCTAAACATCACAAGGTAGAGGGCTCCAAATTGGAAAATGGTTTTTAAAGAGTGTGGACATTTTAAGTCTCCTCCTGACCTCATAAATATATTCTACACCTTTCCTTCTGCTATCTTCCTCCTCCCATTGACCAGTTTGTCAAAGCTCCAGAACAAATGACTTCCCTTAGCCTTTTATGGAGTTGAATAAAGCTGAAAACCCAAGGCAAAAGTCAGGGAACTTTCCAGAGAAGGAGAATTGAACATTATTCTGAATCTACTGAGGACCCCACCCTTTCCTCATTTCCTTTCCTGAATGACTGTCCAAAAATTCTTTTTAATTTGAGGACCTGCTTCTTGCTTGTTTAGAATGTCAAAGTTCCTCATTGGACTCTTGATAGTAAGTATCAAGTATCTCATACAAAATCCTGGTTGTACCTGTAAATCTTTTCATTATCTTCCAATGTAGTTCAATTGTTTTTGTATACAGAGAATGCAAGTTAGATGTTAATATCCTCCACAAAATCAAAGACCTCAATCTCAATTTACCTTTCATATATTTTTTATCCAGACACTTACACCCTGCTCTTCAGGCCCCTAACTCAGGAAGTCACCTGATTTCCTAACTGGTTTTCAATTGTTTTCCTTTGTAGATCATCCAATTATTTCCTTATTCTTGGTACAAAAATATATCTCCTATAATTATCTTGTTGGTCTTCAGAGATCCTGTGCAGGTTAGAATAGCATTTGGGGGATTTTCTGAGAAGACTGTTTAATATCTCTTTTGTCTATCTTAGACTTCTCATTCATTCTAGTTTGATAATATCCACATTACAATTATCTATTCAAGTTCTACAACCTTTATACATACATATTGTTTTTCTGATTCAAAAATTCATACATTCATAGATTTTTTTCCATGAATGTACATGGAATCTTCAGTATATGTGAGATATCAATATATACGAGAAAGGTGAATTTTCTTGGACTTCAGTGCTACTAGAGCTAATAAATTATGTTGCTAAAATTAAAAATGAAAGACTTTTGTCGTAACTGTGCTGAAATTTGCCCTATATTTCTTTGTCGTCCTTTCAGGAGCTGGCGTAAAAAGCCCTGGATGTGGTAAGCCCTTAAATAATGTCTCCTTATTGGGCCACAGAGATGCTTTCACATTACACACTTGGATTATTATTAATAAAATTGCTTCAATTATCTTTTGCTCACACTGTTACTAAAGTTAAAAATTTATAAAATAATAATAATGGAAGGATCTCATGTCATGTTTCCAGCTTTCTGCTAAGAACTTAGCTGGCCATAGCTGCTGATGGTGAGTCTAGGGACTCCTGACCTCTCTTGTTCGCTCCACTTCCCCCACTCCACTTAGATGCAGTGGCAAGTGAATGAAACAAGTCTGGAGCCATTTGTGTTTGACCCGTGAATACCTTAGCCACACCTTAGACTCCACCTTTCTTCTGATACCTTGAATTTAGAAGCTTATTTTTGGACTGCCTAGTTGGCTCTTTATAGAACTTCTCAAAGTTCTTAATACACAGACACAGACACACACACACACACACACACACACACACACACACACGCTCCTGGCAATTATTACCGAAACTGCTTGCTATGGTATCCTTCTCATTTTTTTAGGGAGATGGTCTCTGTAACCAGTAAAACAATACTGCTTTTCAACCTGAAGAGATATCCAGGAAATATATTACTTTGTAAATCCTCTGTTCCTTGGTTATATAACTTGCTGCTTTCTCCTGTGGTTCCTGATAACAATAACCAATGACAATAACTGTGGTAACCCCAGAAGCAGCCAATCTCCTTCTTTCTCTAAGGTCCAACCAACCGCTGACCACTTTTTCTTGCTTGTCAATAATTGGGGGAATAATTTGGTTAAACACTCAGGGATTATTTTGAGTGGCAGCTTTATAGTTCTGCGGAAAATACAAAATAAACCCCTTCAGTGAAAATGGTTAAAATTGTTCACAATATATTTTTTCCCATACTTTTCAATCTAATCTGTCACTAAGTCATGCTCTTTTTTTCTTGTAAATATGCCTCAAATCATCTATTTTTTTTTCCATTTCTCTGCTGTTACCTTAGTCTAAGCCACTGAACTATTTAAATACCTCCAAATATGCGACCCCTCACCCATCCATTCCTACCTCCTTTGCCAATCCCCTTAGATCAGTCCCTCCCTCTTCCCATGTACTGCTTGATAGTGTAGGAGGCTAAACTTTGCAGATCGTGATAACCAGGCTATATGTCAGCTGGCTTCCTACTGTTTCTACTAATGGGAGATAGGAGATTGGAGAATGTAGGAAGGGAGAACCCAGCTATTTCCCTCTTACTTCCAGGCCATAGTCAGCCTCTCTGACTCCGTCTCTTTTCTGTGATCTAGTTCCCATTTCCCATGGTTCCAGCTTCTTCCAGGAGACCCTGGACCCTAGGCACCCAGTTTGCCACCTCCTTCCTTGGTCCCTCCAGCCATGGCATGTTAGAGACTTCCAGCTGTTGCTAACTCTGGGTTACCTTGTTGGTAACAAGGGACCTGGGTTACCGGTTGACTTTTAATTCACTTCATCAACTGTCAACTATCAGCAGACTCTTTCCAGACTGTAAAACTGTCAGGGAGAGAAATGGACTACTATAACCAAAGAATTTAAGGTCTAACACTGTTGTCCTACTTCTTAAGACAAAGACTATCTCCATTGGCACAAAATAACAAAGCTATTATCATGGATTAGTTGATGAATGTTCTTTGCAAGAACTAAGACTCCAACCCACCACTGAAACCGAATAAAGACACCATTTAGAAGGAAAAATAATCAACAACACACACACACACACACACACACACACACACACACACACAAAGACACCAAAAACTGACTTTGAACTGTGTACTCCCCAACATAGACCACTAATGATTGTTTATAATGTGGATTCTCTCTGGCATTTAACTCTTTCTTTTTGAATATGATGATGGGTGGGGCACCTGCCTCTGGCTAGACAGACTACATGACGGTAGGTGCAGCTGCAGCAATATACAAATGGTGTTCAGATAAAAGTCTCTAGTGAGCAGGGTCTTCTTTGTTCTGTTGTTTGTACAATCACTGAGCAAAGAGTACCAGTATGAGCTTCACCTTTAATTGCCAGACTTCTCTGCAGTGCATACAATTCCCTTTCTGCAGTCATGGCAATTTCTCAGCAACGCTGGTGGTCAAAAAACCCTGTACTGTTCAAACCCTTTGGACCACTGCATAATTTTAAAATATACAGCCTTTAGTATTTATAGCCCATGGAAATCATACTTTGAACCTGGCTAAGTCTCATTCCTCACAGACTTAATTTCTTATAAACTCATTGCAGCTACATTGGAAAGAAGGAAAAAGGCCTGAAACTATATTCAATCAGGGGCAACATAATGTTTACAATTTGATAATTATGATTGCAAAACATCATGGTCTCCTTTAATCGGGGCTCTGACTATGCAGCAACCTAGTTCAAGCCAAGTTTTTTAGACAAATGAGGATATTAATATTTGGAAGACACAGTCCAATCCTTAAGAAGTTCAAAATTAGAAAATTTCACAAATGATGAACCTGAATTATTTTTTTAAGTTACACAAGAAATAAAAGAAATGCGTTACATGGTTGCAAATAATTGGAAGAGATCACATTTTGTTATAAAATTTAGAAAAGACTTCATGGAGAAGCCTTGAAAGACAATTAAGATTTCATAATGAAAATATAAGAACAGCAGGAACAAAGATATCCCAGGATTGTCAGACATATTTGTGGGGGGCACAGAATAGTCTATTGCCTTTGGATTCTCCTGACCAGAAGTAGTAAACAGCTAAACATGAGAAAATGGCTGGGACCATTTTGTGAAAATTTAGAACATTAGAATGGGCAATGTGCCTCTGATCTGATAGCCAATAAAGAAATTTTTAAGGCAAGATAGCAGTGTTTATTATTATATTTTTATATTTTGCCATTTACTTTGATGTCAGGTTCAAATTCTAGAATACTTAGACATGAAATATAACAACACTCAAAATCCAAGAATAAGATCTAGCCAGTGCTTCTGCTTAAAATATCAACATCTGGATTATTGCTTAAAGATTTAAGCAACCAGCGCTTTTTATACTTTAAATTCTTTGGGCACAAAAGTAAATATATCCATACCTGTATGTTTGCAAATTTGCTTAGTTTCATTACAAGCCATAAGACATGTCAGAGTAACTCAAGTCACATTCTCCTGCCTGTTGTGAGCATAAAGAGAAATTCAACTGTTTTAGTTCAATTCACTTGATAGAGTTGGGGAATTCTTGTCTTTTTATGGAACTTCAAGGAAGAAGAGAAGATTATGTTCTGTATTATGTGTTAGAATGTTCTGGGAGGATAAATACTATTTTTTTAATCAGCAATTGAAAATTGTAAGGGGAGTGTCATAAATCTAGTTGCCATAGTAAATCTCTGTGGAAAAAGTGGATCATTTATAAAAAACTGCTTTGCAAAAACATATAAAACATTTACCCACCCGCATTTGAAAAGACACTGCCCATGATAGCATTCTTTCCTTCATTCTAACTTGGCTCTTTCTTTCCAATCATTAAAGTGAAACAAATCCACTTTCCTTCTTGTCTTTCTTTTCCCTTGATTATCTCACCAAGGATTAGCAATTTTATTAGTCTTTTCCAACAACCAACATTTGATTTTTCAGATACTCTCTGCAGTATAATTTTTTAAAATTTAATTGATATCTGTATTCTCTATATCTTTTGTTCTGCTTTATTTGGATTTAACTTGTTACTTTCTTTTATTATTATTATTATTTTTTAAATGTTTATTTATTTTTGAGATAGAAACAGAGTGCAAGTGGGGGAGGGACAGAGAGAGAGGGAGACACAGAATCCGAAGCAGACTTCAGGCTCTCAGCTGTCAGCAAAAAGCCCAATGTGGAGCTGGAACTCACGAACTGTGAGATCATGACCTGAGCCGAAATCGTATGCTTAACTGACCAAGCCACCCAGGTGCCCCTAACTTGTTATTCTTTAAGGGGAAAAAAAAAAACCTTCTTGAGATAAATGAGCTAGGGTTCATTGATTTTCTCTCTTCTTTCCTAATACATAAATTTAAAGATAAAAATTTTCCTCTAAGCACAGCTTTCTCTGCATCATCTAGGTTTTGAAACATGGAACTTTTGTTATCATTCAGTTAAATATATGTTCTAACTTCCATTTTTATTTCATTGCTCGATTGTCTAATTTGAAGCACTCTCTCTCTCTCTCTCTCTCTCGTTTTTTTGAAACCCATTAAAACAACAGTTTAATTGAGAAAAAAAAAAAGTGTATGGTACACTATTGTAACCTATAGTCACCATGCTGTGTGTGAGATCTCTAGAAGGTAGTCATATAACAGAAACTTTGTGCCCTTGATCAGTGTCTCCCATTCCACCCCCTCCCTCATGCTGTCCCTGGTAAGCAGCACCCCACTTTTTTATGAGTTGGCTTTTTAGATTCCACACATAACTGAGATCATACAGTATTGGTTTTCCATGGCTGGCTTATTTAGCACAATGTCCTCCAGGTCTATCCATGTTGTCACAAGTAGCAAGATGTCCTTCCTTTTTTAGATGGAATAATATTTCCTCATCTGTGTATACCACATTTGCTTTATCCATTCATCCATCAGTGGACACTCGGGTTGTTTCCATATCTTAGATATTATGAATAGTGCTGTTGCAGGACTGAGGTATCTCTCTGAGATCCTGATTCTTTTTTTTTTTTTAATTTTTTAATGTTTATTTATTTTAGAGAGATATAGAGACAGAGAGAGAGACAGAGCACAAGTAGGAGATGGGCACAGACAGAGAGAGGAAGACACAGAATCTGAAACAGGCTCCAGGCTCTGAGCTGTCAGCACAGAGCCTGATGCGGAGCTTGAACTCGGGAACAGCAAGATTATGACCTGAGCCAAAGTCAGACACTGAACTTACTGAGCCACCCAGGTGACCCCTGCTTAATTTTTTTGAATAAAAATTCAAAAGTAGAATTGCTGGATCATATGGTAGGTATTTCCATTTTTAATGTTTTCAAGTACTGTTTTCCATAATGGCTGCACCATGAAGTTCATTTTAAATTTTTAAAAACTGTGACAATTTTTATTGTAGCTACCTCTTTTTCTAATTATTAATTTTTATTTTAATTTCATTTTTGGTCAAAGGATACACACTGTGATGTCAGTCCATTGAAATTCACTGAGATTTACTCTATCATATAGAATATAGTCAATTATTATAAGTGTTTTTTCAGGGATTAAAAAACGCACCTTTTGAAGTTTGGAGTATAGTATTTCATGCACGTTAATTAGGTCAAGTTTTTACATTTTTCAAATATTCATAGAGAATTTTTAGTGTTTTGTTAAACAGCTTTTATAGTATCATATATAGTTTGAGTCTGTATTTTTAGTAAATGTTATTTGCATACACATTTAAAATTATTATAACTTCTTTGTGAATTAAATCTTCAATCATTTTCAAGTGACTTTTTATATCATATCAAGTGACTGTTCTTTTGCCTTAAAAATCTACTTGTCTGATATCACAATAGCTACACTGACTTTCTTTTGGTAAATATTTGCATGGTATGTATTTTCCATCCTTGCACATTCATTCTTTCTATATCCTTATGTTTTAATTGTGTCACTAGTATAATTGGTTTAAATCTATATCTTATAATTTATCCCAATCTTTTTATTGTATCTTTGTCCCCTTCTTTTGAATTTTTTTTTAGTTTTTACTCCATTTTCCTGTTTATAGTAGCAGGAAAGTTATGTATTCTCTAACTCTTCTTTAAGATACTAGATATTCTGGGGCACCTGGATGGTTCAGTTTGTTCAGCATCCGACTCTTGATTTCTGCTCAGGTCATGATCTCATGGTTTGTGAGTTTGAGTCCCTTGTTAGGCTCTGCAATGACAGCCCAAAGCCTGCTTGGGATTCTCCCTCTCCCTCTTCCCCCCATGTGTTCTCTCTCTCTCTCTGTCTCTCTCTGTCTCTTCTCAAAATAAACATTTTAAAAAAGGATGCTAGATTACTCTTTCAGAGATTCAAGTATGATTCCTTAATTTATTAAGTCTAATACCCATTTGCTTTTTAATCTGTGTTCTACAAGTAGCAAAGAAATTTTTAACTCCATTTAGATCCTTTTGACTTAGACACCACTGTTGTAATATACTTCAATCCCGTCTATGCTGTAAACTCAGAAAATACTACTACTAATTGGACAATACTCATTTATATTGACCCCCATCCTTTTCAAATTTATTTGTGACTTACCACCTGTATCTACAGCCTCCAGTTTGGGATAACTTTGTTTTCCATAGAAGATCATACTTTCATATTTCCCCAGCTACAGGTCTACTAGCTCTATTTTTCTTTTTGTTATGATGTCCTTATTTTTATCACATTCATGAGTAATAGTATAGAATTCTAGATTGGTAGATATTTTTGTATAGAAAAATGGATATGTTATCTCATACTTGTTATTAAAAAGTTATCTGTTAATTTCTGTGAAGATTATCTTTTCCTGGCTGCTTTTTTATTAGGTTTATATGTTGCTTTTTTTTTTTCTAAAATAACTGAATATATTTATTTCTGCTTTTTTTTTCTTTTTTTTTTTACTAAATGGGCTTCATGCCCATCATGGAGCCCAACATGGGGCTTGATTTATGACCCTGAGATCAAGACCTGAGCTGAAATCAAGACTGGGATCCTTAATCGACTGAACCACCCAGGCACCCCTATTTCTGCTTTCAAATTTTAAGTGGTTGAATTTTTTTCTAGTTAAACTTTAGAAACTAATATTTCACATTAGGACATTATGAATAAATATCACAGATGTTCAATTTGAATTTTGCAGTATTTTACTTTAACAGTTTTATAAATGATTAAGTTTTATAAATGTTGCATGAATATTCAAAAAGAATGTATATTATCTGTGTTGCAAATATCAGTATGTATCTTCGGCTCAGGTCATGATCTCACAGCTTGTGAGTTCAAGCCCCGCGTCGGGCTCTGTGCTGACAGCTTGGAGCCTGGACCCTGCTTCAGATTCCGTGTCTCCCTCTCTCTCTGCCCCATCCCCACTCATGCTCTGTCTCTCTCTGTCTTAAAAATAAATAAAACATTATTTTTTTTTAAAGAAAGACCTTTCTGAGCTGCAGGCTTCCTCAAGTTTTTAGGGAGGTGACTGGCATCAGCCAGCTTATTCCATGGGGTTTGGACGAGAGCTGGCCTGGGCTTTTTGAAAGGACAGTAACAAGGTGGCAAGCTTTACTAAGGCTTGGAAAGGATTTCATAATTCCATTTGGTATAATTTTTATGGATGAGACATGCATAAAATCCTCTTCTAAAATGATGAGATAGAGAAATGTCTCAGTGCTATGAGTTTCAACTAACTTTAGTGCTTCTGTATGTTAAACATGTAAACAAGCAGATGTTTTAGTTGGAATATTTCAATATGCTGAAAGCCTCTTCCTTTTTAGTTTAGTGCTATTTTAAAAACTCAAGTTCTCTGGGACAACTGGTCAGATACAGGGAGAGAGAAATCTTAGCTATAAAAGAGTTGACAAGGTTGGAAAATTCCAATGCATCCTAATTGTTGTTAATGCTGAGGGCTTGGTGCCTGTAGCTCTATTCTAATAGTATTTTCTCAAAGATCCTTCTTGAGGAAATGCTAATAAGTGTTCTTACAAAACGATGATGAGAGAAGTATTTTCCTTTTATAATTTATGGGTTTTTTTTTAATTTTTTTTTCAACGTTTTTATTTATTTTTGGGACAGAGAGAGACAGAGCATGAACGGGGGAGGGGCAGAGAGAGAAGGAGACACAGAATCAGAAACAGGCTCCAGGCTCCGAGCCATCAGCCCAGAGCCTGACGTGGGGCTCGAACTCACGGACCGCGAGATCGTGACCTGGCTGAAGTCGGACGCTTAACCGACTGCGCCACCCAGGCGCCCCTATAATTTATGCTTAATACCACATTAAAAAATAAAGATACTTTGTATTCTTTTATTATTGAAGAAATGCAATGTCTTTTTTTAAAAATTTTTTTAACGTTTATTTATTTTTGAAACAGAGAGAGACAGAGCATGAAAGGGAAGGTAAGAGAGAGAGGGAGACACAGAATCTGAAGCAGGCTCCAGGTTCTGAGCCATCAGCCCAGAGCCCGACGCGGGGCTTGAACTCACGGACCGCGAGATCGTGACCTGAGCCGAAGTCGGACACTTAACGACTGAGCCACCCAGATGCCCCAAAAATGCAATGTCTTTTATGTTTATCTTGAATACCTAGGTTACACAAATATAGATTTTGTGGCTAAAAGGATAATACATTAAAAAAAAATCTTGAGTCTCTCAAACTGTGACTAAATGGAATAAGGAAAAATCAGATTTACTCAAATTGAAATTAAACAACTAGAGACTTTTTAAAAAAAAATCATGTTGGAGGGGCGCCTGAGTGGCTCAGTCAGTGAAGCATCTGACTTGGGCTCAGGACATGGTCTCAGAGCTCATGGATTCAAGCCCTGTGTCAGGCTCTGTGCTGACAGCTCAAAGCCTAGAGCCTGCTTTGGATTCTGTGTCTCCTTGTCACTCTGTGCCCCTCCCAAACTTGTGCTCTTTCTCTCTCTCTCTCTCTCTCTCTCTCTCTCTCAAAAAATAAATAAAAGTTAAAAACAAATTTTAAATCATATTGGGGAAAAAAAAAAGATGGTGAGAATAGTGATAATCTTTCCAAGATGTATGTACTGATGATGTTTGAAAAAGCTTAATTCAAATCTATCAGTTTATTGTTAAGCACTTCATTTTTTTCCTCTTTACTTTAATGGATATATATACAATATGATTTTCATATTCAGTAGTACTCACAAAATATGAAATAATTTGAATTCTCCATTTTCATCTGTTATTAGCTTGGAAAGAACACATTTGAAAACAATTTTTTAAATCAGTTATTGCAGCAATTCAGTTGTGAAATCATTTTTAATGTTGACTGTATTCAAAGTATTTAGTATAGCTCATGGTTCTCTATTGGGTTTCTATCAGTACATTATAACATTAAAAGTATTTCTGTGGTCTGGAAAGTTGGAAGAATGTACCTAAAATGTTGGGAGGTGTTTATATACAGGAAAGAAAGAAAAAAAGTACACACCCACACCCACATTCACACACACACACTTTGGGATCAGATATCCCTAGATTTAAGTTTAGTTATCCTAACTAGCTTTATGACCTTGGGTAAATGTATTAATTTATCCAAGGACCTTTATTCTTGCAAGGAACACAAAGATGCTGCAAGTGAGAACACGGCCATGGACTCTCAGGATTGGAAGGAACAACAAGATACCTTTCAATATTTGATGCTGGAATACGTTTAAATAACATCCATACTTAATGCAATGCTGCTTGAAGATCATTGATAGGCCAAGCATCTACCAAATTGAAAGACGTATAAAGAAGAGAATATTTATGTGTCACAGAGTAAGATAGTTATTCAATGTATTATATTATTCAACGTTCACAAAAATGATGACATTTTTATTTTTATTTGTATTTTTATGCCTTTAGGCTCAAGAAAATTAGATGACCAAACCTAAATCATAAAAGCTAGAGACTGAATATACAAATGGACAATAGCCAGGCCATGTATAAAAACAGAGCACTGATACACAACCTGCAGCAACTTGCCCAGGAAATCAATTTACTCTCTATAATAAACAGCCCAGAAAGCCAGCTTGCTATTACAATGGAGACTTGTAGGAAGACCGATTTCCATCTCTAGTAATAATTCAGGAAGCTAAACAATAACTCCTCTAATAATTGACTCCAAATGACCAGAGCTTCATTATTAATTGATAGTTTCCTTAATTTTCCCCACTTCCAACTTCCAACCAACCAGGGAAAGTCAAATATGCACCCCTCACCAATCACATATGATTTGCCACCTCGCTTCTGGTTGGCCCACCTACAGCTTCTGCAGGCTAATAGTCTACAATTTTAGCACATCTGAAGCCTTCCATTTTCTCCACTACAAAGCTGTCCCACCCTGCCTGCCTTTGAGTCTCTATCAGAATGCAAGTGACAGTGGCTGACTCCCTTGCTATAGCAAACTATCAGTAAATAGGTTTTGCTTTTCTTGTTTAGTCTATATTTATTTGCACAAAAGTTAATAAAAGGTAGGATTTAAGAGTTTATTACATGTGTACAAATAGGTTATAACTACACGAACATGCATTGTGATGTAGTTACGATAGGCAAATGTCCATCAATAAAAGACAAATAAAAGACATTGGAAAACCTTACAATAATGAAAAATGAAGACACTACACCTATAGAGAGCAACACTGATAACTCTTTCTTTCAGGAAAAAGGTACTTGTGGTTATTAGAAAGGGACATATGGGGGATTGCAGCACACCAGCATCTGGAATTTATTGACCTGGCTGGGTTTCATTAGAAATTCTTGATTTTCAATCCAGACTTGTTGGCTAGAATATATTTCCTTCCCAATATAAAATTCACAATTATTTATTGAACTTGTAGTTTGGGTGCAAAAGGTATGGGACATTCCAACTTCTAGGAGATCCATTTTTGTTTTATTCTGAGAAAAAATTCTTTTTTGGGAGCACGAGCTCCCTTTAAAATCTACTCCTAAATTCCTGTCTCAAGCCAGATCTGTGCATTTCCCACAGTCAAACTTCTCTGCTCCACAGCTGCTGGGAAAGAATGACCGCTTAACAAACTTGTTCTGGGACTCAACTGAATTCCTGATGGAAATCTAGCCATGTATGCGACAGGGAAGGAGTGAGGGGTCACTTTTTAGACTGTAACCAGGTTTCCCCTTCTTATCTAGGCTCCTTCTTAACTCATCCCATTAGGGATTAGAAAAATATCTCTGAAATTATGTAATAGAATTCCAAAACTTTGTTAGATAATTTCCACCATAACGATTGATGGGGGGAAGGACAGATGACACCTGGTGGGGAGTTGGCGAAGGTTGAAAGTTCTTTCATTTGTTTAAACATTTTAACATGTCATATGACCTTTTTTAGCCTTTTTATTTTCCTTTAAAAATTTTTTTAACATTTATTTATTTTCGAGAGAGAGAGAGAAAAAAGAGAGACAGAATGAGAGAGGGGGAAGGGGCAGAGAGAGAGGGTGACACAGAATCCAAAGCAGAGCTGTCAGCACAGAGCCCGTCACAGGGATCAAACTCACAAACCGCAAGATCATGACCTGAGCTGAAGTCAGATGCTTAACGGACTGAGCCACCCAAGCACCCCTCCTTTCCTTTTTCCTTTTTATCTTGAAATCATTCTAGACTTGTAGGAAAGTTGCAAAACTAGTGTGAAGATTTCCCACATATCCCCACCAAGCATCTCCTGATGTTAACATCTTAGAAATATATGTATATATACTGACTAAGCATATATACGCCTCTATATTTACGTGTGTGTGTGTGTGTGTGTGTGTGTGTGTATGAACATCAAGAGTCCATTCCATACTGGTATCTCTGATCCTATTTCAATACCATAAGATTCATTCTAATCTAAAATGGTAAGGTTTTGATGGTAGAGGAACTCTTTCTTTAATAAAAACAAAAACATAAAGGTCCCAAAGCCTTAGCTCTGCTGAAGAGTTGCACAGGTTTTGCATGGATTAAGTGGCAAGAGGAGAGTCATACCGTGAAAAGTGTTTCCAGTAGATGGGGAAGGGAAGGGAAGAGCTGAGGCTGATATACATAGGGATATAAGGCTGAGCTACCCAAAGAAACCCATATACAAATATTTGTTTCCTTTATTATTGAACACAGGACTGTAACATAAAGCTATATTCTAATGAGTACTTCATGCCTTATTAGGAATTCTGTCTCAGTAATGAAGAGATCTCTCCTGCTCACCCATTTTTCTCATCCCCAAGTCTACATTTGCTGAATACTCAGAAATGCATGATCTCTTGCTTCCTGAAACTTGGAATCAGCTAGGTTAAGACCCATTTCCTCTCTCATGATCTTGGCAGCATCTGGGAAGTTCTCTGCCAAAATTCCAGGCAGCTATGTAAAATATGGTGCTTGGGAATGAACAGACATGTGAATGAAGTATGTGGGTGCTATTGTTTGGTGAAAATTTATAGGTTGCCCTTTTGAGTTTCAGACTTATAAGCAGCATGAATAATAATGTACTTGGTATTAATGTTGTAATTTTATTCAAAAATGTACATCTAACACCGCAAAATATTATTATGCTTTTGCATTGTATAAGTGTCTTCTATGACTTATGCAATTATTATGGTTAGAAATATTCACTGATTCTGGTGATTAACTTAATTATACCAGTTTCTTAACATGTGGGAAGGTTGTCCCTTTCTGTTGACTCAACACTAATACTTTACAATCTGTTGAGTTTCCACTCTATTCTGAGCATAAAGCTAAATGCAACGTTCAATAACATATAGCACATACATGTCTTTTTCCTGAAGACATTCCTTCTACATCCAACAAATTCTGGCTTGTGCTCTGACGATGGAAAGATCTTAGAAGTCATCACTCCTGTCCTTACAACAACAACAACAAGCTGAACAAATTAAAAATCAATTATTTTTTTCTTGGACTCATCAGAAAAGCGAGATCACAGGTCAAACTACCACCCTGGAAAAACACATAAATTCAGAGAGACACAGTTGACCCACCTATCTGATTTGGAAGGTACGAAGCTAATAGGAACACTTAAATGATGATTTTAATGAAATGCTAGAGTCTGAGTGTAGACTATCATGAGAACGAGAAATTCCTAGGGGCTGCAGTCTTCAGTAAATTCCCACATTTTTGTAGGTTTTACTTCCAGGTACGCCACTGGGTTCTTAAATCGAAGATCCAAGAAAGATGCTCTGTCTCTGGCAGGGGAGGGGAAGTATAATCATTGTGAAATATACAAGCATTCTCCAGTAACAAAGGCCTACTCTCAAGAATAAAGGACTACTAAAACTTTATTCTACTTGAGGGAGAACACTCCTCCCACTTTAGTCCCCTCTAGCCTTCCTGTAACACCTGAGGGGGTGGGGAGAGGAAGCTAAATCACTGAAGAAACTCTCCTGAAGGTCATGGCCAGAAACAAAGACCCATTAAAAGACTGAAATCTAATCACAGGATTATGGAATGATTTCCCTCCCCCATATTTTACCACCAATAAGCTCCAGCATAATAATAGTGGATTACAGCTAAAAGAGCTACAAGACATATGCTTTTTCTGAGGAAGAGTACTTAGGGAAGCTCAAAGTCAAGACAGGAGATAAAACAAAGACTGGACTGGAATCAGAAGCCTCTGGCACTTAAAACTGCAACAAGCATTAAAGAGTCCATTTCCTAGGCAGATTAACATAAATCCTTATACTAAAGTACTATTTACCTCACTTCCTGTTATGTGATTCATGATATCCAGCTTTAAGTAAAAAATTATAAGATATGCCAAAAAGCAAGAAAAGATACAGGCTAAAGAGGCAAAATAAGTATTAGAACCAGACTCTGACATAACACCGATGTTGGAAGTATCAAAGAATTTTAAAAAACTATGATTGGGGCACCTGGATGGCTCAGTTGGCTAAGCTTCCAACTTCAGCTCAGGCCATAATCTCACAGTGCATGATTTCGAGCCCCGCATTGGGCTCAGTGCTGACAATTCCGAGCCTGAAGCCTGCTTCAGATTCTGTGTCTCCCTCTCTCTCTGTCCCTCCTTTGCTTATACTCTGTATCTCTCTCTCTCTTTCTCTATCTCAAAAATAAATAAACATTAAAAAATAAAATAAAAAATAAAATAACTATGATTAATATGTTAGGACTTGAAATGAAATAGCAGACAACATGAGAAAAACAGGTGGATAATGTAATCAGGAATATGAAAATTCTTTTTTTTAATTTTTTTAATCTTTATTTATTTTTGAGAGAGAGAAGAGAGCTCAAGCAGTGAGAGGCAGAGAGAGAGGGAGACACAGCATCCGAAGCAGGTTCCAGGCTCTGAGCGGTTAGCACAGAGCCTGATGCAGGGCTTGAACTCATGAACTGTAAGATCATGACCTGAGCTGAAGTTGGATGCTTAACCCACTGAGCCACCCAGGCGCCCAGGAATATGGAAATTCTAAAGAACCAAAAGTAAATGATAGAAGTAAAAAATGTTATAACAGAAATCAAAATGCCATTTATGGTCCTATCAGAGACTGGACAAGGTTGAGGAAAGAATCCGTGAGCTTGCAGATAGATTGATAGAATCTTCTCAAACTGCAAAGCAAAGAGAAAAACAAAATAATAAAACAACACCCACCCCAGAACATTCAAGAACTGCTGAGTAATTACAAAAGGTGAAACACATGCATAATTTTAATAACAGGAGCTGTAAGAGAGAGAGCAAGTAGTTTAAATCTGAGGAAGAGTGTCAAGATCCACTTTGAGGGTGTGGAGGAAGCCAAAGAGCCTTCATGAAACAGAAACAAAATATAAGAGATCGGAAATGGAATCAAGACACATAAGATTTCTCTATTTTTCAATCCATTCCAGAATCTGCATTTTTTGTTTGTTTGTTTTTTTGCAGCTGGATGGCTGTAGGGTCCTGCTACAATAACAGTCAGAAGCTCTCATCATGCTTAAAGGTCAGCCCGGACGGGTTGAACCAAAGCTTTATAGCTTTGTGCAAACACCTGCCATCTACAGCATTTTGCTCTGCTGCCTCTTGGCTTTTCACTACCAAACCAACCTTCTCCAGAGACAGAATCATAGCAGGGATGAGGAATAAAGGAAGCTACAACAACAAACATCTTGTCTGGCCCTTTCTCAAGTACCTTTGCTTTTCCTTTGCATGTCCAACACACTCCTTAGTTATACAGTCTAGAAGAAAGCATGAGTTTTTCAAATATTATTTTATACCACATGAAAAATTTCCTTATCCAGATCCCTAGCCTGGCTTTTAAGGCCCAGTAAGCTAAATGATTATCTATCAAAAATTAAAGGCTTTTTAATCAGCCTTGTTGACAGTGGCTTTTAGGAACACAAGACTGGCATTAAAGAAAGCAAGAAATGTAGAAGTAATTCATACGAAGGTGAGGAGGGTCTGAACTAAGACTGTAGTGACGTTGAGGAAGAGTAGACTGAGAGGGAGAGAGAGAGAGACCTTGGGACCAGAATGAATGTTGGACAGAGACATAAAAAGAAGCTTGTATTTGAGGACTTTGTAAACAAAATATATTCCTTAACAAAGACATGTTATTGGTTCTAGGAAACCAGACCTACAAAATGAGTGGAACAATGATAAAATAAGAGGGAGAATTGAGTCTATACTTTAAAGAGTCAGAGAAAAGTTTGCAAGACATAAGGGCAGCAGGTCATGAAAAGCCACACAGGTTTGACATATTTGAACATGATGCTACAGACAACAAGGAGCCAATGGTGATGCTTGAATGACATCAGGCAGCAATTTGAAGGATGAGTGGGAGGAGGAGAGGTTGCAAGTAGAGATAAAAAGCTTTTGCAGGTTCTCTGGCATGGAGGGAGCAGCACAAAACCATGTAGGGGAACCAGGGACGTTCCCTGTGGATCACTGGTCCACAGTGATCAAAGGCACATGGTATATACCTCTGTACCTGTTTCTCATCTCTAAAGAGTAGTAATTCCACTGGCATATAGTTACTGTAAAGCTCAGAGCAGCAGTGCAGTAGAATGAATATGAGTATATGAGTAGAAACCAGACTTCGTGGGTTAAAATCCCAACTCTGCTACTTACTGGCTGAATATCCTTGTGAAATTTGCTGACCCTCAATGTGCCTCAAGTTCCTCATTTGTAGAATGGAACTTAAAACAATACCTTCTCCATAGGCTTGTATGAAGAATTATGGAATACATATACACAAAGAACTCTATTGAGTGCATAGTAAAATGTTATGTGTTGGCTATAATTATGTATATATAGAGAGAGTACCTGATGAAATGCTCAATAAATAACATGCCTCATTTTAAAAATACAGTAGTTGGGAAAAAAAGTATAATAGATGAGGATTTAAAGGCCACTAGTTCAATTCCATCTGAGACTCTGCATCTGAGACTCCCCTTACAGCATCCTTGCCCCACACTTGTCTAGCTTCTGCTTGAACAATTCCGATAGCAAGGAGGTCAGAAAGACATTTCATGGAATGTGTCAAAACTCCAGGGTAAGATTTGCTCTCTGTCTCAACCACTCTCTGGCTTCTGGCTAATAACCCTGACTCATTGCCCAGTTACTCTCATTAGGGATCATAAAACAAGGGAGACCACAAAAGGACCCTGCCCTTCCAGCAATAGTTGCAGCCCTATTTTCTTTAGTCTGTGCTTCATTAGAGGCTGAAAGGATCTTTTCTTTCCTTTTCTCTGTGGTGGCCTCTTGGACATTGAGTTTGATCTTTTGCCTTCTATCATAATCCTATGAAAAGTATAAACTTCCATATCCTTGTCTAATTAAGCAATCTCCTGCTGTACTAATTGGGGATGAATAGGTAAGCATCCTAGAACTTGATAACTGAAATAATTCGACAAATACTTACTGAGCACTGAGTTAGAAGATGAGACTAGAATTAAATCAAATGTCAATCTTTTCTTCTTGGACTTCAACTCTTGTTGGGGACTCCTATGAAGAAATAATATGTCAGGTAGAGTTTTAAATCAATTTGGTAATAACAGGCTCTAGACTTTCCCTTCTGAGACTCTTGATGTTCATGTCTCTTGGTTTAGTCCAACCATAGCCACTCAAATTCTGAAATGGGTAAAAATAATAAGATTTGTCTGAGAATTTGAATATTGGCAAGAATATCCATTGTGGTTTTTAGCTCAGAGCATTAGGAATACAATTATAAAAATGATAGAAAATGCAATGACATTAGAAAACTTGTGGGTTTCATTTGGAGAAACATTCACCATGAATTTGAAAGCTGTACTGAATACCTAAAAACATTTCTTCTACCATTTTATTTAACTCATGAGAAAGTTGAAACCAAAACCAACGGAGAGACTCACCCAAATTTGTGTGAGGTAATGAGAGGTAATGAGTCGACGATGGGGCATCTGTGAAAAGACGTGTTGCAAACATTTGGAAATCTGCAACTAGAGTACAAGTCAGGGCCAGAGATAGAGATTGTGAAGGAGTCTCTTGAGCACTGATGTAGCTAAAGTTCTGCCAGTGAATTAAATCTTTACAAGGTAATTGTTTAGAGAGAGAAGATGAGGGTCAAAGGCTGAGTTTTGTGGTAAATAATCACGGGTTGGTGAAGGAAGGAAGAAAACTTGCAAACAAATTTGCCTGTAAAGTAGAAGAAGACTGGAAGAGAATGCTGCCATAGAACATCATAAATATCATAGTTCTGGGTTTCAGAAAGAAATGAATAGTCGACAATCCAATTGTCTAGATAGGTCAAGGAAACTCCTGACTGAGAATTGACCAAATGAGGTCCCTAAAAACATTTGGAAGTCATCTTAAAAGAGCAGTGCCTGCAGATGCCAGAATTCAAGGTGCTAAATTGGGGACTGAGGCTTGCCTTTTGTATTAGCAAGTGTTATCACTTATCTTTTTGGGTAGGGTTGCTGGGAAGACCAGAGCAATGTCCTTGACCTTCTGCCAGCACAGAATGACTCCTCTTTACCTCACAGGGAGACCTTCAGATTTTATAGACCTTGATGCTGTCTCTGCTATCAGATTGCATGGCCCTTTATTGTAAAAGATCCCTGATTTTTGTACCTAAGTTTAATGTGTATTTTTGTTCTGGAGGTTTCCACTGAACCCCATATGTTCTACCACCAACTGGTGGTATTTTCTGGACCTGGGATACTTCTTAATCTATGCTATTGTGCCCAATTAGCCTTATGCTGGGCTCTGTGTGTTAGGCCCAATGCCACTGTATTAATCAGGTATATCCCTGACTCGTGGGGGAATCACAACAAGTACCCAATGAGTTTGTACAGATGAATATAAAGTATTGAGGGAACACAGAAGGTGGAGATAAATTGCCTGAAGGTTTGTCAATAGAAATTACATTTTCTTCAGAGAAGCTCCCAGTCCTGGGCCCCTTACCCTCTCCTCCCTCCCCGTTCCTATCTACATTAAGCTGCAGTAGTTCCTGGGTAGCAAGGGTTCCTATACAGGTGGAAAGACGTCATTTTAGGAGTATGTTCCTGATTTTCCTGACTTGCCAGTTAAAGTACCATCTGACTCATGGTGCCTCAGGTATCTATTGCTCAACAAGCCAGGTGTGATAGCTCTGAGAGATCCAAGTCCCACAGCCATAATAAAGGCTAGAATTTTCATTTAGTAAACAACGTGGTCTGTAATTTTGGTTTTGTTTTCTCACTCGATTGAGCTGTTGCCTAAAACTACAGCCTTTAAAAAAATACATATTTCACTATAAATTTATTTCTAGAAAGTCTGCCAGCTTAACTACAAAATTTGGAATAAATTTTCCTTCGGTATTTTCTTAAATGTCTAATTAGATGCGGTGTTTCTTAGAATCTTGTGATATTGCACTCGACTTTAAAATGAGCTAATCTGGGCCTCCTATCTGATTCTTGAATCAGCTCTTCTTCATTTCTACCATGTGGACATCTGGTCTTCCAGTCAGTCAATAGTGGGTGGCATGTGGCTAGACTTATGATCAGTCCTTAATACTGGGCTCTCTTTACGAAATGGTCCATTATTTATTCTGTGTGTTATGTTTTCTGGATTTTAGAGCAGACGCCTCATCATAACTATCCTATTATCTTAATGTTGCATAATTTTTAAATTGCTTTCATTTACATTTCTTCATATGATTCTTACATTACTGTGAAGAAGACAGAACTGGTATTATCACCATGTCCCCAGGAGAACAGCCACGCAGGTCCCCAGTTCTACGTTATGTTTACTACCTCATACTATGATGACTGTCAAAATCTTTTTCAACATACCCCCCAGATGACTGTGTAAAGGACATTTGTCAGCACTCAGCTTCTATTACAGATCCCTCAGGGACAAATGTATCATGTCTTTATGTTCAAATTAACTTGATATTCTTTAATGTGGTTGTATAGAGTTGACCGGGGCGGGAAGAACTGGGCACCTGAGTGGCCCAGTCAATTAAGTGTCTGACTTTTGATCTCAGCTCAGGTCGTGATGATCTCATGATTCCTGAGTTCAAGCCCTGCACTGGACTCTGCACTGACAGTGTGGAGCCTGTTTGGGATTCTCACTTTCTGGACCTCCCCCACTTGTGCTTGTGCTTTCTCTCTCTCAAAAATAAATAAATAAACATTAAAAATAAATAAATTATAAACTCAAGCTATTGTACTTTGCCATCTTAGTAAAAAAAATAACACTATGAATTTTCTTTTTTTTTTAAACTTTATTTATTTTGAGAGACAGAGAGAGCAAGCATGAGTGGATGAGGGGCAGAGAGAGAAGGAGAGAGAGAGAGAGAGAGAGGATCCTAAGTCCCATCAAGGGACTTGAACCCATGAACCAGGAGATCATGACCTGAGCTGAGGTCAGATGCTTAACTAACTGAGCTATCCAGGCACCCCAACACTATTAGTTTTCCACTCGGGGATAAATTTGTTATCCTTCAAGGAGTCAAAACTTTTTAAAAAGTGGCCAGAGTTTAGGCCAGGAGTCATATCAAATAATAGCCACTGTTGATTTTGTGCCTACTATGTGGCAGTCACTGAGCCAAGTTCTCTGCACACATCACCTCCCTTCAAGGTGAGTTAATGACCACTCTCAGTTAAGTGTTATTATTTCTATTCTATCATTGAGAAAACTAAAACTTTGACAGTTTGAACAACTCCCATTGATGTGTAGAAACTTCAGGCTCTGGGATTTTTTTTTTAGATGCTAAATTGCTTTTATTTTTTTTTCAGTATATGAAGTTAATTGTCAAATTCATTTCCATACAACACCCAGTGCTCATCCCAAAAGGTGCCCTCCTCAATACCCATCACCCACCCTCCCCTCCCTCCCACCCCCCATCAAATAACCCAGTGAAGAAATGGGCAGAAAACATCCGGATTCTTCTCTAAAGAAGACATCCGGATGTCCAACAGGCACATGAAAAGATGTTCAATGTCGCTCCTCATCAGGGAAATACAAATCAAAACCACACTCAGATATCACCTCACGCCAGTCAGAGTGGCCAAAAGGAACAAATCAGGAGACTATAGATGCTGGAGAGGATGTGGAGAAACGGCAACCCTCTTGGACTGTTGGTGGGATGGCAAATTGGTGCAGCCACTCTTGAAAACAGGCTCTGGGATTTAAATCTACACTTTTCTTACTCAAAATCCTAAGCTCTTAGATGCTGTGTTGGTATTTCTTTAAGTGTGCTGTCCAGACCACGTGCATGAGACTACCTGAGATACCTGTCCATAAATCAGTTTTGTGGGCCTTTTCCCAAAGCTACTGAATGGGAATTCCCGGAGATATGGCCCAGGCATCCAAATTTGGAACAAGTTTTCATTTGGAACACTAAGGTTTGAAAACAATTACATTCTGCAATCTTCTTTCTCAAACACTTTTATAAAGGTGAAGGAAGGGTGTGGAGAAGCTTTGGCTTCAGCATACATGTGGGTGCTGCCACATAGTTATGATTGTGATCAGTGTTTACTTCATTTATAGCCATCAAAGGGTTTGTCGTTGGCTATTTTGATACTGCACAGGATGGCATGAATAAAGTATTTGGAATTGGAAACTGGAGAGTTTTTGCTATTTTCCATCCCTTATGTTTAGAGACAGTGAGGATCCATGAAGACTTAAAATCTCAGAACTTTCTGTTTTGTAGGAAGGCTGTACAAATGTTTAAATAGCAACTCTTCTTCCTGTTCCAAAGTCTCTACAAGTATGTTGTTACCGTCCTCCTGGGCTATTCCTGCCATAGTGCTTTCTCTAAAATATGAAGAAAAGAATGAATAAACCTCACTAAACCATTGAGGAGTGTTTACTGAAAAGAGAGATGCCAGGAAGAAAAATCATCATTTGGATTTGTCAGGAAGGTACTGTAATATACAGACCACAACTCCTCAAAAACTTTTATGAAATGCACAAAAGGAGATGTCTATGGAGTGAGACATAAGAGGGCATAGTGTCTTCAGGGGTTTAGAAATGAGTCCAATAACATATGTGAGGAACCTTCATATTTAAATTATCAGTGTGAGTTTTCACATTAATAGTGCTCCTTCCTGCCTGACTCTTGGGTGTGGGTCTTGCTTCTCTAGCAAGCCCATCTGCATATGTCTTTGTGACTACCCCAAGCCCTAGTGCAGTGAAATACACCAATGTGGTTGTTTTGTTAATGCTGATTATGAAGACCCAATTGTAATTTGAGTAAAGTACCCTGTAAATTAAATTAAAGTGGAGAATCTTGATTTTCAAAAGTTGAAGCAAAAGGGAGATATTACTCTTCTGTATCTATCATCTATCTATATCTATCTATCTATCATCTATCTATCTATCTATCTATCTATCTATCATCTCTCTATCCATCTACCCATCCATACATCTGTGTAATTAGCCAGTGAGGATGGCTTCCTTGTGTAGCCTCATTTTTTTTATTTTTATTTTTATTTTTATTTTTATTTTTTTTTTTAATTTTTTTTTTCAACGTTTATTTATTTTTGGGACAGAGAGAGACAGAGCATGAACGGGGGAGGGGCAGAGAGAGAGGGAGACACAGAATCGGAAACAGGCTCCAGGCTCCGAGCCATCAGCCCAGAGCCCGACGCGGGGCTCGAACTCACGGACCGTGAGATCGTGACCTGGCTAAAGTCGGACGCTTAACCGACTGCGCCACCCAGGCGCCCCAACCTCATTTTTTTAAAATGTTTATCTATTTTTGAGAGAGAAAGAGAGACAGAGTGTGAGTGGGGGAGGGTCAGAGAAAGAAGGACAGAATCCAAAGCAGGCTCCAGGCTCCGAGCTGTCAGTACAGAGCCCAATGCAGGGCTCAAAACTCATGAGCTGTGAGACCATGACCTGAGCCAAAGTAGGACGCTTAACTGACTGAGCCACCCAGGTGTCCGTGTAGCCTCATTTTTACTGATGAGAAAACATGGCTGTGAGAAGTAAAGGTAACTGCACAAAGTGATAGAGCTAATGCCAGAGTCAAAACAGTAATTTAAGTCACTCCAAACTGAGGGCATTTTTGTCTTCAAGAAAGTTCCATGGGAAAACAGAATTCTTCAAAGAGAGATGGAAAGTATACATTACCATTGTTATTGCTGTACACTATTGATATTATTAAGCCTCATGTTGACCTAGCTTCACTCCTTCTCAACTGCTGATGCCTGTGCCAGGGACTTCACGATCATAAACTGCAAAAGATTTCCTGCTTTTGAATGTTTTGAGATTAAAAGTGCCAAACCTGCTTGTGGGGCTAGGTATTGTTTTCATTTCTTTTCTGTGTGGGTGGTCTACTGTGATTTTCAAGACCACCTCTATCGCGGAGCTGGAACATTAGCTGATGGTTGATGGTGCTCTAGGGAATTAAGAACTGTTGTTTTCTCTTCTAAAACAACAGCTGAGCTAGCCAAGCCCAGGTCAGCATGCACACACACACACACACACACACACACACATACACACACAAGACATAAACACACACACCTGCATAAAGAGATTAGCCTCCAGCTTCAACTCCACCCACCCAATCCCTTCATCAAAAGGAGCTCCCCTTAACATTCCAAAGCTCCCAATCCCATCTGCAGACATCTAGAAATGTATGCACTGATATCAAGACACCAGGGACAGGTTTACAAAAGGAACCCCTAATCCAGTGACCCAGTTTTCTCAAACAGCAGCCTGAGGAGCAGGAGACTTACATTTGTCAGTGTAGTTAGTTCAGTCACCTTGAAAATGCACCTACCCCAGAATCAACTTCTGCCTTTCTGTCCTAGGACTCCTTGCTTGCATTAAGCACACAAAAAAATTGCTCCACTCCTAATGATATGCTTCTGTCTCGCTATTTGACATGTGTCAGGTGGATTCAGCAAACCAGAAGCAGGCCCGCAATCTGCCCAACCACTGCACTCTAATTTTCGTGTTTCAATTTGTTGTGTGTGCAGCTCTTTGGAGAGAAGTTCTACCCATGAGTACCCACAGAATTTTTAAAGTGTGTCACTTTAAAGCAATCCTCTTGGTCAATAACACTGTGCAGGTGCCAGAGGGAATGCCAGGTTGCTGTGGGAGTTAGCCATATTTCAACATTCTAAGAGAGGCATAGCTAACCAAAGACTGGTGGAAGATACCTCTGACATGTTGGTTTTAGACAAACTTGAACTGAAAAAATGCAGTTGTATTTTCCCTTCCTTTGTTTGCCCCAGTGAACTTTTGTTCCATTAGCACTGTTCTTTCTTCAGAATCTGGCATCTGCTGTTCAAACCACCCCCTCATGCTCAGACATGTTTATGAACTTTTCTCAGAAAGTTCTGACGTTACCTCTCTGGGAAGTTTTGTCAGAAGCGTTTCCATGAGCCAAATTTTAATGAATTCTCAACAACTCTTCTAGCTGCCCAGGGCCTCCCTCAGATGCTGCAGTGATCGGGGTCAAGGTGGTCAATCTCCACCTTTTAAAAAGAAAAATGGAGGAACAATAATGATCTTGAAAAATTAGTCTCGGGCTCATTCCTAGGATACTCTCCCATGAAAGGTGCAGCTTGGGACATATAACCTCAACCTAGGATTCAGAAATTCTCCTAGAAATGAGGAGTAGAGGTGAGTAGCCTTAAAAGGTCATAATAGAGGCTAAGGGGAAAGGTAAGGATAGAAAAGATTATAGCAAAGAGGAACAGAAGGGTGTGTTTGGAAGAAAAATTAGCAATGTGGGTAGCATTGTACAAAAGGAAGAAAACTTATGCCTGTTAAATAGGTATTATGGCTTAGGTCCTTGGGAAAGCACTTTAAATGTAGCATCTCATCTAACTCTTGTAAGGAAGATTGAGTTGTTTTTGAACCTCCCAAATTCACATGTTGAGGTCCTAACCCCAGTAGTCCAGAATGGAATCTTACTTGGAAATAGGGTTGTTGAAGACATGATTAGTTATGATGAGGTCCTTTGAGTGGACCCTAATCCAATACGACTGGTGTTCTTATAAAAAGGAGAAATTTGGTACCAGACACTCTTAGAGGGAAGACAATGTGAGGTGACACAGGGGGAGGACAGCCATATTTAAGCTAAGGAGAGAGACTTGGAACAGAGCCTTCTCTCACAGCCCTTGGAAGGAACCAGCCCTCCTGACACCTTGATTTTTGACCTCGTGCCTCCAGAACTGTGAGGTAGTAAATCTCTGTTGTTAAAGCCACTATTTGTGGTACTTTGCTATTGCAGTCCTAGCAAACTAATACAGAAGATGTAGAGGACAAGGGCAGAACACCCCAAGTTGAGCTACTGTGGCATGAAGATCATTTTAAGTTAAAAGCAATCAAAACCCAGCAGATTCATGGGGTTCTTAGGTGGCTCAGTCGATTAAGTGTCCAACGTCAGCTCAGGTCATGATCTCACAGCCCGTGAGTTTGAGCCCTGCATCAGGCGCTGGGCTGACAGCTCAGAGCCTAGAGTCTGCTTCATATTCTGTGTCTCCTTCTCTCTCTGCACCCCCGCCTCAAAAATGAATAAACGTTAAAAAATAAAAATAAAAATAAAAATAAAAACAGCAGATTCAGGAAACGCTCTTTACAGCCCCCACAACTGTCTAAAAAGAACTTAGAGAGAGGACCTGTCATTTTTCTTGACTGTCTTTGAAATTCCATGTCTATATGGATTGATTCCCTGTATGTACAAAATTAAATTTGATTTTCTCCTGTTAATCTGTCTCCTGTCAATTTGATTCTTAGCCCAACTAGAAGATCTGGAAGTGCAGAGATAATTCTTCCTCTTTTCCTCCCTGTTATCATTTCACACAAGAGGAAACTAAGGCTTGAAGAGGTTCTTCAGGTTTATTTATAACAAGTGAGTTGAAGCTTGAATACAGCTCTTCCTGAAGCCAAAGTCCGGTGCTTTTTCCTGGTACCCAATTAGAGCTTGTTGCTGTAATAAAATATGGCCTCCTTTGAAAAGAACATGATTACTCTGTGGTTTTGAAACATTTTGTCTAGAGATGCCTTTGTTCACAATGTAGTGAAGAAGTTCTGTGCACTAAAATTGCAGTGGATGATGATGTCACCCTCCTGTGACTGTCTCAAGTGATCTCAAGGAGAAGTAAAAAAAGGGAAGAACTGGAAAACCAGTTAGACAGAGGCACAAACAATATTTTTAAACAATCAGAAGTGATAGAAACATAATGTGTTCAGCTGACCTAAGGGTCTTTCTTGTGTCTATATGGAACAATGATTACAACCATAATAAATGAGATCATGTGATGTGCAAGTATTTACACCTTTCCCTTTTCATACATATAATCCCCTGTAGCTAACAAGCTTCAGAGCAGTTCTTTACAGCAATCTGAAAGACCGTCTCCCAGGCTATCATCCTCAGTAAGACAACAAATAAGGTGTTTACTAACCTAATTTGGGGTTGGCTTTCTCTGAGTAGACAGTTCACCATGTAACGAAAATAATGGCAAAGATGCTTCAGTTGGAGTGGGGATGGTGTCTATGACTGACCTATTTATCCCTCTCCCCATCACCACACTCTGATGGTCCCTAAGAGACCTATTGAAACCCACTGTAGGAGAACATGGCTTGAAAACCACTGTATACAAAGGGAAATCAGATGGACACTAATCATAATATCATCAGTCATACTACAAGGGAGCAAGAAATGGTCATTATTAAATGACATGAAATGTATCTTATAAAAGCAGACATTATACCCGTTCCTCCATAGTGCATAAAAGATGTAAAGTAAATGTGCCACTTACCAGCCATGTGATACAGGGCAAGTTCTTTCCTCTCTGACTCTGTTTCCCTACTTGTAAGGTCTAAGTCATTGTGTATGACCTGTGCACCTCACAGGCTCAGAGAAATGACCAATGATGTGAAAAGAACCTTGCAAATCATGGAGCAAAGTGCCCCAACATAATGTGGATCATTCTTTTGCTGAATTCGCTAAGCATAAAAAAAATTATATAAAGGAAATACTCAGTTAAACATGCAGAGGAATCAGTGAGGGATGTGGAGGTGAAGGCTCCTGATTCCCAAGCCAAAGTAGTACAAGTTAGGCTGAACACCAATGTCTGGGAGAGTCAGCACACCGTGAAATTATGAAGTGTGATCATTAACTGGACCATTCTGCACAGGCCTTCATCTCTGCGTTCAGCATTCTCTTTGAAGTCCATGACCTTCTATGTGTCACTGAACTGCTGAATGACTACTCTGAACTGAATCGAGCATCCCAGTCCACCCTGCTGATGCAATCAGACAAGGTTCACCCTGCACAGCCAGAGTCCCTGGTCTGCATTCAGTCTAGCAATTCAAGTGAAGAACTACAGGGCTATTAAAATGTGTAAGACCTGCAGTCAAGCATAAGCCATGGACTACAGGAATAAGAACGACTAACCTATGGTTCATTTTTGTTCTTCTAGTCCTGTTGGAAACTCTTGGAGACTCATTTATTTTTAATGAGGAATGCAACCAATACTTAGCCAAAAACAATGAAAGGGCACCATTTCACTCTATACCTAGTTTTCAAAAATTCCAGAATTTAAGAGGAAAGGGACGTAGACATCACTTAGCCCAACTCTCATTTCATAGGTGGCCAAACTAAGATCCCAAAAGAGATATTGACTTTTCAAAGTCCACTTAGTAGGTAAGCAGGAGAGCAAGTTTTAGAACTCAGATCAATATCTCCCAGCCTCATGTTTTATTTATGGACTACCAAAGGAATTGGCATATTAGCATTAAAGGGGAAGCCAGGGAGGTTGAGTAGGTGAGATCTCATTCATACAACGTGCTTGGAGCCTCAACATCAACAACAAAGACACATAAATTGCCTAATTACATAGCTCTGTGCTGGGCATAGAAATTGTAGGTTGGGGGTGCCTGGGTGGCTCAGTCGGTTGAGCCTCCAACTCTTGATTTTTGTTTAGGTTGTGATCTCATGGTTCGTGAGTTCAAGACCTGCGTGGGACTCCAAGCTGACAGTGTGGAACCTGCTTGACTCTCTCTCTGCCTCTCTCTCTCTTAAAATAAAGATGGGCATGTATCCCTCCCCCACATGCACGCTTGTGCCCTCTCCCTTTCTTAAAATAAATTAATTTGGGGCGCCTGGGTGGCGCAGTCGGTTAAGCATCCAACTTCAGCCAGGTCACGATCTCGCGGTCCGGGAGTTCGAGCCCCGCGTCAGGCTCTGGGCTGATGGCTCGGAGCCTGGAGCCTGTTTCCGATTCTGTGTCTCCCTCTCTCTCTGCCCCTCCCCCGTTCATGCTCTGTTTCTCTCTGTCCCAAAAAAAATAAATAAAAAACGTTGAAAAAAAAATTAAAAAAAAAAATAAAATAAAATTAATTAATTAAAAAAAAGAAATTATAGGTTGTGTTAGCCAAATGTATTTGTGGAAACATTTTGAATATATATTTCAGTAGATGCATACATTAATAAGTTTAAAATAAAATATTAAACAACTCATTAGTGGTGCATCTGTTTTCATAAACTGCCACCTCATGACTTAGTTTGTAACTAAGATTTGATAAATCACATGAGAATAGACTCTAAGATATCATAGGCATTCTAAATGAATTATATAGAACTGCAATACCTTACTGGAATTAATAACAGCTTCTTGATGTATGTATGCATCGTATGTATTGATGCATGTGTGTATGTACATACTGATGTATGTAGGCATGTATACGTATCCATGAGTCTACAGAATACATCTCTATAGCACTTTAGGAAAATCTTTACAAAATAAAGTTTCATCTCTTCACATTTTATTCTGAGACACTGAGAAGTGATGTGACTCATCCAGTTCTCACACTTGTTTGCTGCATAACTATGGGCAGATTCCTGAACTAATCTGTGCCTTAATTTCCTCCTGTATAAAATGGGGACAATAGTTCTACCTGTCTCATAGGATTGTTGTGCTACGTGAAATAATGTATGTAAAGCACTCCTGAAGGATGAACTCCTTTTATAACTACATGTTAAGTTGACACAGAGAAGTTATGAAGCTAAAACAAGAATCTGTGGTTTCTGACTCCTGTTTCTCTGCCCTTTCATTCTTCTGCTTTCCCTTTTACTCCTTGTCCCACCGAAATGTCTAGCATTCTCAGTAGTTTATGCATACATCTTCCCTGAAAGAATTTCTTCTCCTCAATTTGGGAAATGAATTCCTCCCCATTTCTGTTTTATTTTAACTTTGACTTTATTATAGAAGTAATTTAAACTTTTAAAATACCTAAGTCATTAAATTGAGAACTTACCAATCTGAGTTGATAAGTGTCAATTTACCAATATGAATTGATAATCTGAACTCTTAGTTTTTACTTTTTTAAGTTTATTTCAAGAGAGAAGGAGAGCATCATGCATGAGTGTAGGCAAGGGACAGAGAGAGAGGGAGAGAGAGAATCCCAAGAAGGCTCCTCCCTGTCAGCGCAGAGCCTGACACAGGCTCAATCACACAAACTGTGAGGCCATGACCTAAGCCAAAATCAAGAGTTGGGCACGTAACTGACTGAGCCACCCAGGTGCCCCAGAACTCTTGTTTTTCCAAGGAAAAAATACTTCACAGTTTTAGAGTTCATTATTGGTGTAAGATGCCTTCATCTCCATTATTTAATGTGATTTTTAGAAGAACTCTGTGAGCTAGTCACAGCATACATTTTATGGTTGAGGACCTGAGGCCCAGAAAAGTTAAATAACCACAAGGTATCAAACAGTCATAAGTGGCAGAGTGAAGACTAGAATCTAGTTCAAGTGCCATGATTTCCAATTCCTATAAAGTCTGAACAGGAGCACTAGAACAAGGAAGAGTAAAGTCTGTGGAAAAGTAGAGAGCTCCAAACATGGAAATGTTGGCTCAGTATTCCCTAGACTTCCTATTTTTAAAGAGAAGCCAGAAGCATTTTTTATGTGAGATCCAAGTTTTAAAACGTTCTGAATTCCAAGTAAAACATATCCTTGGGCCACCTGTATGCAATTTTTGATCTAGACTGATAAATTCTTGGCCACATATGCCTCTTTCTACTGCCGAGACTGAATTTATTTCAGAAGAGACTCTGCTTATCAAAATGTTTCTTTTTCTCTCGGGCTACGATAAGCCAAGTCAACTTTTTCTAAACTCAAAACCTAGACTCGGATTCTAACGACCAACTCAAACTTGACATAGCACTCCCCAGTCGTCTAAATCATACTATCACCCATCTGGTTTCTCAGGGACCCCAAGAGTCAACCTTGATTTCTGTCCTACTCTCGCATCCCACATGCAACATATAAGAACGTTCTGGTATCTGTCCCTGAAATTAAACCCTAGTCCAACTATGCGTCACTTTTGCTCCCAAGCTTCCATTCTCTGCATGGCAGTGTGACCATTTAAAAATAAAAGGCAGATTATGTCACACTGTTGACTACAACATCTTTGAGGCTTCCCATTGCGAGCAGAAAAAAAGTCCCACACGGCCCTAAATGATCAGGTCTGCTCTAGCTCTCCTGCCTCTTTTCTCCCTTGTGGTTGCTTGGCAAGAGCCACATTGACCTTCTTTTCGTCTCTCAAACACACCACACTCATTGCTGAGAGCTTTGCAATTTCTATTTCTTCTTCCTGAGATAAACTCCTGCCCCAGCTTACTGAGTGACGCCATGGCATGAAAGTACAGGCTCTGGTCATGGGCTTCCTCGTTTAAATTTCAGGTCTGTCACATCAGGCAAGTGGTTTCATGTCTCTGTGCTTCAGTAGGCTCACCTTTAATATGGAGATAATAAGTAATAGTCCCTCCTTCTTAAGGGTTGCCATTAAGCTTAAATTAGTTAAAAGTAGAGAGCTCACAGTCTTTGCACACAGTAGGTAGTTTATCTTCAGACATTATCTGTGTATCACTCACTGACTTCCTCTTATTCAGGTCTCAATTTTTTAAATTTAAAAAAAATTTAAGTTTAAATTTTAAAATTTTAAAATAGCACCTCCTCAAAGAAGCCCTCGCTGCCTCCTAAAAGACCTCTCTCCTCAGTCTCTTACATATTACTCTATTTTTCTAACAACACTTCTCAGTAGTTGACATTTTCTTATTTACTTATCTACATGTTTATAGAACATATCCCCCCATTTGAATGTACAAATGTTGCAAGAAGACAGGGATTTGTTTTTTTTTAAGGTTTTATTTTTAAGTACTCTCTATACCCAATGTGGGACTCAAACTCTGAATCCTGAGATTAAGAGTCACATCAAGAGACTGAGTCAGCCAGGTGTCTAGGGATTCCATTTTGATAAGCACCTGAAAGGCTGAATTCAAAATGCCCCCAGACTAACAAGAGTGCCTGACACATGGTGGGTGCCCCACAAATATTTGTTGTGTGTGTCCCCCCCCAACAGCACTGACATACACACAGGGGTGCTTAGCAAAGATGTGCTCAAATGACTGAAATCCTTTTTAGCATGGTTTCCCACTTGAGGACTTTAGAACGGACTGTTCTTTTGTTGTTGTCATTTTAATGTTTATTTTTGAGCGACAGAGTGCAAGTGGTAGAGGGGCAGAGAGAGAGGGAGACACAGAATCTGAAGGAGGCTCCAGGCTCTGAGCTGTCAGCACAGAGCCCAATGCAGGGCTCAAACTCATGAACTGTGAGATCATAACCTGAGCCTAAGCTGGGTGCTTAACTGACTGAGCCACCCAGGCGTCCCAAGAACAGCCTGTTCCTGATTCCCTAATAAAGCACCATCATCCCATTAGAATCATGTTCTTCTTTCAATAGTCAAGTCTGGAACAAAACAAAATGCTAATCTTATTCACACTTTACACAGGATTGCACTTTAGACAGGATTCTCAGCTACAAATAATTCCATATAAGAAATTTGTTCTTAGGCTTTCCCATCATAGGTATAGGACTCCAGTTTTCCATACACTTCAAAGAGAAATGCTAAACTATTCATATTAAAATGTTAATAGAAAATCTTTGTCAAATAAAACCTCTCCATCCACAATTGCTATTACCCAGAGATGTTCTAAGTTGTATTTGAGGGCAGTATCTTGCTTTTAAAGGGTCCAGTTACTGTATCTGATTCTAATAAAATTGTGTAGGAGGACATTCAGCACAGGATTGCAGCAGGAAAGACATTGGTCTAACCCCCTCATTTAGAGTAGGAGCAAATGAGGCAGAGAGGGCACTTCTCAAAGTCAAGAGCAGATTCAGGTGGTTTTGTTCCCATTCCAGAAGTTTCTCCACTATGTAACTGACTTTATATATTCTCTTATTTTCTTCGTTTTTGCCACCCCATTTTTTGCTAAAAAAATTTCAAACAAATAAAAAAAAAAAAGGAAAGTACAGTATAATGGATACTTTTATGTCCATATAATCTAGACTGGACACTTGTTAATATTTTGCTACATTTACATTATGAATTTTTTTACTTTAGTTTAAAGTAAATCATTCATAGCACAGCATTTTGTCTCTGTGATACATTTATAAAAATGAAAAAGTGTATTCCCTTATGTAACCACAATATTATTGTCATACCTAACAAAATTTAGAATAATTCCTTAACATCATCTAATACCCAAATCATATTCCAATTCTTCCAAGGGCTGCAATAATTTCATTTATAGCTGGTTTGTTTAACTGGGATCCAATCAAGACATTGCCTCTTGAGAGTTGTTTCTTAACTCTCTTTTAGTTTAAAATATTCCCTCTTTTAATGTCATAATATATTATTTCTGTTTACTTATTATTTTAATTTTCAAAATATTGACCTGTTGAAAATACAGGCAAATTATTCTCTAAAAGTCCAGCCTGTATGTTGATGCAAATCCTTCATTATTGGTGTTTGATTTTCTTCCTCTGTCCTCCATATTTCTTATGATTGAAAGTAAGAGCTAAAGATTTGATTACATTAACATCAAAGTGCCTCTATTTTTGAAGATATCAATTTTCCGCCATTTCTCTATTATAAGTAATTGAACAAACCCTTGAAATTGACTTACAAAGAGTAACAGAAAAGGCTAGCAGGTGGTGTGGGAAGAAGGAAGAATATCCCAATTACATCACTGCATTCCAGGATCTGGTATTTAGCTATGGTCCTCAGAACTTGAAAGGATTTAAAGAGACACACAAAGGGAATGAAATACAAACCAGAATGTTACCTTTATTATTTGTAATGAGATATGTAAGCATTAAACCTACTAGAATATTACCATTGGTAAGAGTGGTACATTTCCCCCTATAGGCAGTGGTTTTGGGGACTACTTACATATTAGAATTTTCTAGTACTCTTAAAAAAAAAATACTACTCCATAGATTCTGATTTAATTGGGCTTGGGTGAAACTGGGCACTGATACTTTTTAAAACCTCCCAAGGTGGTTCAAAAATGCTACTAGGGTTGGGAAACACTGCTGTAGGTAAGTCCAAACCAGAAGCCAAATTGTTATCAGAAAGTTGTTTTGGAAACATAAAATTAGAATTTGGGATGTTAATGATATGAATAAAGAGAGTTGGAAGTGACAATACCAGGGGCACCTGGGTGGCTCAGTGGGTTAAGCATCCCACTTCCTCTGGGGTCATGATCTCATGGCTTGTGAGTTTGAGCCCCACATTGGGCTCTGTGCTGACAGCTCAGAGCCTGGAGTCTTCTTTGGTTTCTGTCTCCCTCTTTCTCTCTCTGCCCCTTCCCCCTTCAAAAATAAATAAACATTAAAAAAAAAAAAAACAAAGAGACAATACCAGTCAGTTGTATCCTAACATCTGAAAACATAAGAGTCATTGGAATATGCTTACATTTAAAAAAAAAGAGGAAGAAAGAAAGAAAGAAAAAAGGGAAAACTAGATCTCTGCTTCCCACTTCACTCTCTTCTTCTCCATCCACATTCAGATTCTGATTAAAGAATTCTAGGGTGGGCCCCCAGATGCTATGGTAGCAAACAACAAAGGTGATTCTGATGCAGGTAATCCATGGTCCCTGCACTAAGGAATACCAGTCTGTAACCTCTGGGATACACTTGCCCTGAGGAGTAGAGAAGACCAGTGTTGTTCTCAAACTTAACTACATCAGAATGAATTACAAGGCATGTTGAAACTCACCTACCTCCTAGTTTCTGACTCAGTAGGTTTGGGGTGGAGCCCACAGTTTGCATTTCTAACAAATTTAAGGAAGTGGTTCTCAACCAGGGAGATTTTGCCTTCCAGGGGACATTTGGCAGTATCCAGAGACATTTCTTTTTTTAAGACTTAATTTTTTAGAGCACTTTTATTCATAGCAAAACTAAGTGGAAGGTACAGAGATGCTTTCACACACCTGTGCCCCACACATGCATCACCTCCCCTATGATCAGCTACTCCACCAGCAATATTTTGTCATTTCAAGCTCCTCCTTCTAATTTTTTTCATCTACTTTTTGAATCTCAGGGTATTGGAGACCTCTTCAAGGAACATGCCTCCATTTCTCCCTTTTGAGAATCCTTTACAGAACCTTTACGTAGAAGAGGTTTGTGTTTTCCGTACTTCCTCTCAGAAGCCAACTCCCTCGTAAGTCCTGATCCTGGAATAACTGCTAGTTTTGTTCAGAACTGTTTGGAATGCTTTCATCTATATAGCATATAGAAAAGAACTTAAGACAAAATTATTTAGGACAATAATAGTATTTATAATCGTATTTATTCTTTTAATTT
Source organism: Puma concolor (assembly GCF_028749965.1). NCBI lineage: Eukaryota > Metazoa > Chordata > Mammalia > Carnivora > Felidae > Puma > Puma concolor. Next base: position 81,687,711 of record NC_141675.1, on the reverse strand, counting down.
TTATTTTTTTTCTTATGCCACCTGTGCCACAATAGTGATTTCTTAAAGATAAAAAAACATCTTCTTAAAAGTCTAATGCATGTATCTATTTTATGTTAGAGTATGATATGAGGTTTCATAAAATAAGAAAGGGTGGAACCTCTTTTTGAAGTCAAGAGCTCTTTTCACAGAGATGGGAGAACAAGTCCTACAGGTTTGAAGACAGCCCAGAGGGTGCACAGACAGCCTCAAAGGAGCACAGGGTTTGAGGGTCATAATCATGACCTGGGTACTCCAAAATGCAGGAGCAAGGCCTGACATTTCTTGTTTCACCTTGAGTGAGATATTCCCATTATGATTTGTTACTGTTTTGATTTAGTGTTAATGCTGGTTTATTATCGTACCCACACTTCTCACAGTGCGTAAGAAACAGGTATTATAAGAGCTTGTGAAATCACCCAAAGAAAAACACAATCTAGTAAAGCAGACTGATATGTGCCCAGTAAGAAAGATTGACCAGTACACCAATAACTCTGAAACAGACAGAAAACCCAAGGGTTCTAGTAGACACAAGCTATGAGCTGTGGTTACATTTGATTTGAATAATCACAGGAGGCTTCACAAAGGAATTGTCTTGAATGGTGCCTGGGATTTGAAAAGCAGAACTGGTGAAGAACATTTCAGGCTAAAAGAACACTATAAGCAAAGATCTTTGTGTATCTGTAGCTAGGCAATGCAATAGTGCAAGAGTTAAATGCATCTTTTAGAGCTGCTGGGGCTCCAGTGATGAATAGAAAGACTTAGTGGAGATTAAAATGGAATTTCTCATTGACCTGAACTAAAGAGAAACAACCATCTGGCCATTAATTCTCATTTTAAGAATGACTTTGAGTCCAGCTATGCAGTAAGGATTTGGGGGGAGGGTACCTTGGTTTAAAGGTCTCTAGAAACTGTTGTTATTTTCTGTGCTGCCTCCATAGGGTAGATAGGAAGGGAGTGAGATATTATAGGCCCAGGTCTACCCACCCTGGAAATCCAATTGAGCTCACTCTTAAGGAACACAATAAAAGCCTCCCCTCTGGGTTAGACTACAGTTTGCACCATTGGTATGCCAAGAAGCTTCAAAGCACACCCTTGTTATCTTCATTATTTGTTGGATTTTTCATTTGGGAGTTGTTTTCTTTTTTAAATGTTTTGCCTACATATGCATATTACATTATGTGAAATGTAGCTAATTTTCCAGTTCCCAGCTGTAAATAAATCACTGCTTACGAAACTTTTCAAACCACTGCCTGTTGACTTCTATCCCAAACATACTTTCTATGACAAGGATGGGAATCTTTTAAGAAAGAGAAAGCTGGAGGACATCCAGTCACGTATTTCAAGAACTTCTAGTAAGCAATTGAATTAGGCCTTCATCTTACGATGTAAGCAGACTCTATGGTCCAAGTAGCCACCCTGAGGCAACCGAAAGAAGCCCAGTCAGCCACTGGGTTTGAGCAATTCCAGGGTGACTCCCTTATAACAGTGGTATTCTGATGATGGAATCAGTGAAGAATGAACTCCCAGAAAGATCTCAGAAAGTCTGATGTCATTAAAGATCTCAATTATCTAAGTAAAAGAAGAAGAATGTAAAATGGGAATTTCCCGTCATCTCCTTGGCACAGACCCAAAGGGTCTGAATGTGCCACAAAAGGAAGCAGTTCTTCCTTGAATACTGTGATATTTCCTTCCTCAGGCAGGGCCATGTGAGTGTGGAACCTTGGATATATAAGTCAGTCAGAAAGGATTCCTGGAGATCAGAGCTGGTTTCAACATGGGTCCTCCTACAATATACCTGGGAGTTTGAGGATGGAACAGAAGAGGTTTGTGATGGAAGAAGCAGACTTTAGAATCAGAAAGCTGACATTGAAACTCCTCAGCCACCACACCTAGCCACGTTACTCGGGCTTAACTTCTCTGAGTTTCATTGGAAAATGGCGTGTGGGAGGGAAAGGTATTGATTAGCACTGTTTGTAACAGTACAGTCTCAAGAATCAAATGGATCTGAAAATGCCCCATAGGCCAGTGAGTCTCAAACTTAAATATGTACACAGATCACCCAGAATCTTGTTAAAATGCAGATTCTGATTTAGTAGCTCTGAGGCAGGGCTGGGGAATCTGGATTTCTACCAAGTTCTCAGGTGATGTTCCATGAGGCTAGTCCATAGAGCACACTTTGAACAGCACGGTGGTAGAGAGTAAAGCATCAGATGGTAATGGGTTGTTTTTAGCCCATTTTAGCAAGTTTTCTGAAAAGGATAATTTCTAGTTTTTATACTTTAATTTTTTCCCCATCTTCACCAACTCCTATCCCAACCCTACATATCAACCTACACTCTAGTAATCATACAAATGCTCACTTAATACCATTCCTGCTCAGAATGATAACCAACAGTTTCACTGAAGAGTAGGATTAGGGGAAAACTGGTTTTTCACAGAGTATTTATGTAGAATTATTCACAGTTATCTTCATAGACAGCAGATATTTGGGAATTATGATAAGGATATAAAATATTTTCCACAACTGCTTGAAAAGTTGACAAAAAGACTTGGAGTGGATTTTATAGAAAAGATCCCTTGTAAATCCTATAATATTTGTATACCATGTATATTTGTATAATCTATACACTTGTGTAATATTTTATATAATATTTTACCATTTTCAGGACACTTTCACATATATGGCTTCATTTATGCTTCAGAAAATGGTAGGATGGATAGACACCATTAGGCCCATTTTACGGATGACGAAACTAGAACTCAGAGAGATGAAGCGAGTTGCTCAAGGATATACTCAGCCAGTTGCTACAGCACTAAGACACAGTCCCTTTCTTTGATTCCTAGTGTAGTGCTCTTTCCTTTGTGTCCCCGTCCACAGAGCTTACCACCCTGACTCAAAAAAGTTATGGTTTGGTTTGTTGAACTCTGCTTATGAGTGAGGCTCTGGATAGCAGAACGTGAAAGGTGTTGGACATTGTGGATTTGGCTACTGTGTGTACACTGTCAGCAGGGAGCCCGGGAACATGGGTATCTCTCATACTAATCACATGAGAACTTACTCCAACCCTGCATTTTCAGATGATTCATTTGCTTGTTTCATTTCCAGCCAAGAATGCAATGTCCTATTCATTTTGGAATGCTTATAGATGAGAGTTGTAAGTGGTGGGGGTGGAGGACAACTTGATCATTACAGTCATCTCAAATGGTGCTTGGCTTTCTACTCTTCAAAAATATCCTTCTTACCTTCTCTATGATATGCCCCTGACCACTCCAACTCCTAGTGATCTCAAACTCTTTTTTCCTGTTCATTATTAACTCTGTTGTGAGTAACACTTGTAAGGCACTTGGCATCATATACTGGTATTTTGCCTGTAGGGATGTCTTACTCAGGGATGTGTGTGTGTGTGTGTGTGTGTGTGTGTGTGTGTGTGTGTCTGTGTGTTATTTCCTTGCCAAATGAAACTGGGGTTTCTTTGAGGACAGGGACAAACTTTTTTTTTTTTACATTTTATCTTATATTGAATGCTGAAAATAAGAAATGGAGATACATGGTGAAACCTATATTGAATTTGAATTCAGATCATGTGGATCAACTTCCCATTAGCTATGCAATGCTGAGAAAGATGCTGGAACTGTGAACTTTGGCTTCCTCTTGTAGAAAATGAGACTATTAGTACCTATCTCATACTATTGTCATAAAAAGTACATGAAATAATCTGTGTGAAAGTAACTTACAAACTCATAAGAGCTGTACAAATGTAAAGAATGTGTTTGTACTTGCTTTCAGGATAATGTACACTAAAGGGAGGAGTCAGCTGGCACCACCAGTCATATACAATGCATTGGCTTCCTCCCAGAGGCAGTTCACATTTTTATGTCCTGCTATGCAAAGAAATATAGCCACATGGAAACGATATTATTAATTTGCTTTTGCAAAAGTGGGAAAGATAAAAGATCTATGATTCAAGGAAAGCTGATATGATCCAGATGCCAAAAATGTTCATTAACAGCTGTCAACATTGTAGTTTCATGGAACCCAGATCCTAGAAGTTCAGCTTTCACTTAGGAAATTATCTTTTAAATTCCCAGTATTTGGTGGGAATGTTAAGAGAAATGGCATGATGGGGAGGAAAAGGATTCACTTTCCAGAATGAGGATGCTAACATAAGCATAACATATACCTACTAGCTTCTCCAAAAGTGGTTCTAAAAACCCAAACCCACCCTTCCCTTCCTACTTAACCACTTTCTGTTGGTACCACATCAAAATGCTTCCTGTTTCTGGTCCTGAGACCATTCCATAACATTCCCTTGTCCTCTCTTACCCCACCACTCATGTAATGACAGTTGCCACATATTTAATACCTACTAGGTGTCAGGAGCTACACGGGTGATCTTCATTATTTGAAATCTTCAAATATACCTTGCAATAAGTTTTTCATTGTTCCAACGTTGTAGAAATCAAGATCTCAATTATCAAGTATGTTGCTTATAGTCCTTTGTGGATCAGGTGGGGCCAGAGTTCAAACTGGGTCTCTATGATACATTGTCCATGTTCTAACTCACCACATCCACCAGTTCACAAATTTAAGACAAGTTTTTCCCCTAATACTCACAAAACTTACAGCATAACTTAAAAATGTCTATCCCTGTACCCTGTACCCCAATCAAACTTTGGGAAACAAGTTTTCCAAAGGCTACTGGTGCTCTACAAGCAAACCTGTCCCCATAACAGAGAAGACAAAGGCAGCCTGTGAGGGAAATTCCAGGGGAGAACGAAGCCAGCACTGTGTCCTCACTTTCCACCTCCCAGTTTCCCTTCAACACCCGCCCAACTCACCAGGTCTACCCATCTACTCCATTCTGGAATTTCCCACCACCATCATCTTTCAAAGTCCTTTTCTGTGTGCTATATGTGGACAATTCCCTTTCATGTCCAAACACATGCAAGATAAAACACACACACACACGCACACACACGCACACACACACACACATTAAGGAAAGACTTTAAAAAGCATGGGGTTTTGGTTGTGCCCAGTCCACAGTCTGTTTGAAGTAGGTACTTTCTTTTCTGTACTGCATATTCTTCTAGATATCAGAACATTCTACACTGCTCACTACTAGAAGTCATTCTGGCCTTGGGTCCCTGAGCAACACGATGTTGAACAAGACCTCATTTTCTCTTTCTGGTTGCTTGGTTGGGGAACAAACACAGTTGGGGATCAGACTGAACTGGTTACTGTTCCAGCCAGTCCTGTGTCAGCAATTAAGTGATTTAGCAGCTCTATGCCCCAGTTATTTATATGTAACCTGGGGACATTTTTTATTGTCTTCTTTAGTTACACTTAGACTATACTTCTTTCTACGCCCAGTGAGAGGCACTGGCCCCATTAAGGTCTCTCTACCTTATGTCAGCTCCCTGGGGAAGACCTTCATACCAGAAATCTGACTTCTGAAGGACTTGCCATTTTGTTTCTGTTTCTGGCCTATGGCAAGCTAGTTTAAAAGCAGAACTGATTTGACTTACCATGAATGTTTAAACCTTTTCTGGCTTGAAAATCCATAATTCTTTTCTGATAATCTATCCAAGTACACACTACCACTCACAAGAGACAAAATAATTCACATGTTCCATAGCAATAACAAATACCCACTCATATATTTGGCAAAATGTTGATATTTATCGGCAGGCATATGATGGGCACATGGAGGTTTGTGGTACCACTTGACTCTGATGTAGGTTTGAAAATGTCCCTAGTAAAATGTAAAAGAATGATTCTTTTTCATAAGTTTCTAAATTTCTACTTGAATCAATCTAAAACTACAGGTGTTTCTCCTACCACTTCCCTCAAAATATCTCCAAAATACTTTGCTTTGCCCCAACTCCTATTGTTTATTCTGACCAGCAGACTTATTCACCTTCCTATGTAAATGAAGCAGTGGAATTGTCTAGGGAGCTCATAGGTATCCTTTCTCCTTTGCATGGCCTGCTGCCCACATTCCTGGACAATGGATTGAACCACTTTTCTTCTGAATACTGCTAATGGCTTCTTCCATGAAGGTTTTCGACTGCGTCCTATGGACTGAGTCTATCTCTCTGTGGTCACAATGTAAAAGGATGTGTGCGATGTTTCTATGACAACCTCTGTCTTCTTTTTCCAAAGGGGTGAGTTCCACCTTCACTTTGGTTTTAAGTTCCTCAAGAACAAAACGGATGTTTTCTACTTCCTTAATAATTTGCCACAAAATCGAATGCAGTATCTTTTGCAATGAGAGCCCTCAGGACATGTAAACTCAAGTTTTTGTTTTCCTGTTGAGAGATCTAAAGAAAGCTATGACTTCTCCAGGGAATCAAAGTGACAAATTTCATAGAATGAAAACCAGAGTAGAAGTGATGTTGGGGGTCTGATATCTGGATAGCTTACATGAGAAAGGCCATTTTTTGACCTCATCTTTCCTTTTACTTTAAATGTGCACATTTGTTTTTTATCCTATCTCATTACTATAGTCATCCGTCGTTCCTTTCTTCCCCCCTTCCCACTGACTTAATAGCTGTTAGTGGAGAAAAGGAGAGAAACATTTAACATACAATGATAGTACCTTGAAGGTGCTTAGGAGGTATTTGCTGAGCAAAGAATTGAATTGCCATCACCATCACCCCATCCCCCATTTTTTTTTTTTTTGCCCCTTTGCAAAAAGGTGAGTCTTCTGTAATGGCACTGAGAAGTAAAGTTGTGTTTAGTATATTGAATATGAAAAGAAAAATACTCTCTTGAGAGGGCAAGAAGCAGTACAGCTTATAAAGGAAAGAAATAAAACTTTTTTTTTTTCCCCTTAGGATCCTGTGACATATCTAGTCAATTGGGAAAGAAAAATTTCTGATGAGCCCTGAAATCACCAAAACTTTAGTTTCAAAAATCCAGGCAGAAGGGACTAGAGTACAGCATCACAAGGATCCTTTCAAGTATAAAAGTCAGACTCATATTTTAGCATACAAATATATTTCAGCAATACATTTAATACTCTGAAGGAGAAGGGAGAGAGAAAGAAGGAAGGGACATATGGAGAAAGAAACAAGGAAAGACAAAACAGAAAGAAAAAGAAATAACCAAAAGAATGGTAAAGAGGAACTGACTTCTCTGTTAAAGAGAAAAAGAGAGAGAGAGAGAGAGGAAGAGAGAGAGAGGTATATTTGCCTGAGGCATGATTTAAGGTTAAATAAATAATTAAATGAAGTAATTCTAAAAATTATGTTCATGTGGCTCCACCTATAGGCATAAAGATTGCTTTTCAGATCCTCAGTCATTGAGGACTTTCAAGTGACAGTTGAATTCTGACAGTTTAAACCTTGGAGCAGAGCTGAGAGGGTTATCGTCTTCTAGGAAAATGTGTTACACACTGCCCTGAATAATGAGATGAGCTACTTAGCTTATAAATATTGGAGATCTGTGAAATCATTACTGATTTTAGTTTTAAGAGCTACATTAAAAGGCCTTGTATTATTGAGACACTGTAATAAAATTTTAACAAGACCACATGCTCTAGAAGCCATATTAAAATACAATTTTTGTTATGATTTCTTTGGAGTCCATTTTCAGCTATGCTGGAAATAACCAATAACCATAAATATTTATAACAAAATAACATCTTCTATAGAATGAAGATTTTATGAAGCCATTTTTTATTAGTTAATCCTTTGAATAGAGCAGAATTAAAAGATTGCCATCCTTTCAAATGAATAAATGTCAAAACCAAAACACAAAGAAAGACCATAATAGTAATTTGAATGCAAATTAGTAGCTGAGATTCAGATATCACAACACTTCAACACAGAGTTGAAGAATTTCCTGTTGAAGAATCAATCCCCTTAGTTTCTTGAAAGTGGTTGAAATGTTTTCCTCCCATTTCTGCCTCTGAAAATTATGATGATACATCAAGGCTCTGATATATTACAGCCTTTCCCTGATTGTCAGACTCAGGAAGTAACATTTGTTTTTCAATTCCTATATTCCCATCACATTTTACTTTTACCTATTTTATGATCCATTTAGTATTTACATGTGAGAATTATTGAATTTATATCTATACACTCATCTCCTTGTAAGCAAGAGCCACATATTCTTATTTTTTGACTGGCCCAAATTTTCACTAGGTTGAAAAGGAGTATCATTAACTAACTATAGGTTAGTTTATTCATTTACCTTAAGTATTCCCTACAAAGCATTGCATAGCTGTCTCTTCTCATTTTCATCTTTCAAGTGTTTGTTACATGGTTAACCAACTTGGTAATAAACTCATGTTTTACATTTCTTTCCTACCTACTGTGTCAGTCAGTGTTCTCTAGAGAAACATAGCCAATAAAATGTGTGTGTGTGTGTGTGTGTGTGTGTGTGTGTGTGTGTAGACATACATACTAGAGGAGAGGGGAGAAGGAGAGGGGAGAAAGAAGAGTAGAGATTTAAAAGATTTGCTTTTGTAATTGTGGGAGTTGGCAAGTTTGTATAATGTAGAACAGGCCAGAAGCATGGAGACCCAAGCTGGATTCCTCTTAAGGTCTCATTGAGGCAGAATTTCTTCTTTGGGAAAGCTCAGCTTATGCTCGCTCAAGGCCTTTGACTGATTGGGTGAAGCCCACACACATTATCAAGGATAATCTCCCTTAAAGTCAACTGACCGTAAAAAAGTTAACCACCATCTACAAAATACCTTAACAGCAATATCTAGACTAGTGCTTGACCAAATAATTGGCACTATAGCCTACCCTAACTGACACATAAAATTAGCCATCATATCTACCTTTTCTCAGGCTCTGGTTTTAGAAGAACCCAGGCTCAGAATGTAGTAATTAATTTAAAAAGAAACCCATTATCTTTGGTTCTGTGATTTTTCTCCAGCAACAGGTGGTCAAGGAGCTGGCAGATGAGAGCTTTGAATGTCTACTTGGATACTGAAGACATCAAAAATAAGTCTTTATACTGAAAGACAGGATAAGTAAATAGTTTAGGACATAGGCCCTGGAGCTAGACCACAGGGGTTCAAATGCCAATTTTGCCACTTACAAGCTATGAGACTTGAAGCAAGTGGTTAACCTCAGTCTGATTTTTTCTTTTCAAAATGAGAATAATAATGATTTCTGCCTCTTTGGATTTTGTGGGAACTGCATTAAAACCTATAAAATGCTTAGGGCAGTGTCTGTTACATACTAAGTGCTACAGGTATTATCTGTGACAATAATAATGAGAATGAGCATGATGTGATGATGGTGATGGTGATGGTGATAATTACTAGCACAGGAAAGATGGAAAGGTAAAGAGTGATCCAGAAGATAAAGATTTCCATGAATAAGGCCAGGAGGTGATAGTTTTGTGGAAGCCTTGTGAATGACACAGACAGATGGTTTAAACTTGGGAAGAGCTGAGCTTTAGAAGAAGGAAGAAGAAATCTTTAAGTTACGGTTAAGAGGAGGGAGGCAGGCAAAACACCTGTCTTCACCTGAGCTTCTTAGAACATACACTGAGACAACACTTTAGTGTTGAGATAAATAGGAATGTGAGATATATTGAAATTAGCCGAGACTGTTTTTCAGAAAATAAGGTATTAGATCAAGAACATAGCATTCTGATGACTTCAGAATGATTGCTTTTTGTTTAAAGCTTTCTTTGTGACTTCCTTTAAAGTAAAGATAGAGGATAGAATGGTATGGGACAGGAAGTTAGTGTGTGTGTGTGTGTGTGTGTGTGTGTGTGTGTGTGTGAGGGGGGAAGGGAGCTACATGTACAAGAGCATAAAGTAATGACTGTCTCAAGTAGTTACTGTCATTATATTTTAAAAATAAAATTAAAATAATATTTTCAACTTAAATCTTGCCTTTTTCATTTAATATTCTGTATTGAAAATTATGCCATTAAGAATTCCTCAAATTTATTATTTTACTGAGGATTCAATGTTATATTATACCAATGTTTCACAAGGTCTTTAAGCCATTTAAATATTTTATCATTTTAAGTCATATAATTGATAATAAATAAACTCCATTGTTTAAATTTTGATCACATTTACAAAGTAATTTTCTTCAGTAGTTTAAATTGTTTCCAATGTTTTATGTTAAAAAATATCTTGATATTTTTATTGAATTTTGATTATTAGAGAGATTGAAATTTTATTTCACATGTGAATTGATATGTCATATTTCTTTTTTTTTTGTGAGTTTGTATCTTTTGCTTATTATTCATTTGGAGAGAAAAAGTATTTTTCATTGATATAAATGAGACTTTTGTGTATTGATTATATCAACATTTCACCTGTCATATACAATGCAAATATTCATTCCTAGGCTGTGTCTTCTTTTTAATACTATCTATGAAGTTTTGGTACCAATATTTCAATTGTCGGTCCAAATTGAGTGATATTTTTACTTGCTAATTTAATTTATTACTTTCAGATTTAGTAGAACCTCCTTTATCCTGTAAGGGTAAAGACAAAAGTAATTGCAAAAGATGAGTAAATACAATTTTTAAGACATATTTTAAACTTGCAGTAATTAGAATAGTGTGCAATTTTTATAAGACCTTAACATTTCACTCAGTCCTTAGTATGAAGATCTGATTGGTGTATAAAGCAGTTAAATTTCTGGTATTTAGTTGCCATTTATCAAGATTTTTTCCCCTAAATTTTCTGGCTTCTCCTGTTGGGTCTTTTCTATTAGAATAGGAGGATGTATTCCTGGAAAATTTGGAATTGATTATTATATTTCAAATGAGTAATGCAGTCTTTTTTTTAAAGAAAAACTATAATATTGTTTTTGAACTGGACCACACCTGTTAGTCTAAGGGTTCTATACTGAAGGTATAATAGTTCACCTATTCATTCCTATCTTTCTGTTATTATATTTCTTTCTGTATTATATTATACAGAAATTATTATATTTCTTTCTGTATTAACTTTAAATAAATGTGGAAAATACCGTACCAATTAGAGAAGTAGAATATTGTCTTAACTCGGCACCTCATAAAACTTTGTAGTAATTTCTTTCTAACCTAGAAATGGCTTTATTGCTTCTATGCAGAGGAAATTTTCTATCTCCAGGGAGGCAGGGAGAAGGGTACTGATTTCTCTGACCGATTATCTTACTTCACTTTGTTATTTTGTTTTTGTTGACATTGTTTTCACTACTGCTGCTACTAATATTCAATATCAAAAGCACGACAGAATTCAAACACAAATAAAATTTTTCTCTGCTTTTGTAAATTTCCGTTTTGATAAATGTGCATGCATGAACACATACCCATGTCATAAAAACAGCCATTCTCCTTTTTCCTTTGGCAAATATATTGTGATGCCTCTTTCGGGCATTTTTAAAAAAGATTTCAAGTACAGCTAAGGGTTACTTTATATACTCTTAAAGAAACTTTCTAAAATATATTTTAATAAATTATATCTAAGGTGCTAAGGAAAGAAAGCCCAGTTTCAGACTTCTTTTCAAACATCTACTAAATCTCAAATGTCATGATGTTCTGTTAGAAGATCTATTGGCCAAGTACTAAACTCATCCATGGCTCTTCATGTTGCTAGATCAACACTTACAACCTAACGTCACAGTGTTTGTGGTTGTGTATTTAGAAAGACACTTTCTATCTGTGGGATTCTACTTCTCTATGTGTAAGCTGAGTCTAGGTCTACCCATGGTTCTTCACAACAAAATGGGGAAGAAAAATGTGATAATATCTGTAAGTGTGTTAAAAGTCTAGAACTCACTGTCCAATACGTATAGATCATTAGGCATGCAAGATAAAATTTTTTTTAAAAAATTATTTGTTTTTTAATCATTGAGATAAAGAGGAGGACAGGGTACAGAGCATTTACTTCCATCCATTTATTCATTTATTAGTTCACTCAAAATGTCATTGAGAGCCTACTCTATCCGAGGCATTGTATGAGGACTGCTAAGTCGAAATGGTATAGCACTTTAAGGAAAATACCATCTAGGGAGAGGAACAAATATAGGTACAAAGAGCTGTAACAGAACACCTGACGTGATGAGGTTGAAAGTGACTATCAACAGTATGGGATAAGAAAATAGCAATTGTATAAAGGGAAGAGGCAAGTTTGCTTCAACTGACTTTCATTATGTAAAGCTATTGGCAATATTCTATATTTACAAACTGCTCTAAGAAAAAAACACAAAAGATGATATCAGCACTATAATATCAGAGTCTGCTAGTACTTCTCTTAATTAATTTTTCTTACCTCAATAATTTTTCTTAAGTAACATATAAATTTTTTTTTTTAATTTTTTTTTTCAACGTTTATTTATTTTTGGGACAGAGAGAGACAGAGCATGAATGGGGGAGGGGCAGAGAGAGAGGGAGACACAGAATCGGAAACAGGCTCCAGGCTCTGAGCCATCAGCCCAGAGCCCGACGCGGGGCTCGAACTCACAGACCGTGAGATCGTGACCTGGCTGAAGTCGGACGCTTAACCGACTGCGCCACCCAGGCGCCCCAGTAACATATAAAATTTAACCAGGAATTTAAGTATACAAAATTAACTGAGCAGACTGTGAATCCCTTATTCCATGTCTCCCAGCCACCACTCCTCCACCCCACCTCAAAGGTACCCACTATTGATGGCTTTGTACAAATTCTTATAGCCGCTTTCTATGAATTGATGCACATATGCAAATATATTCAATACATATTTCAGAGATACATAAGAAGCATTGTTAAGCAGCTTGTGGGCTGTTTTCAGCTACAATTATTTCTTGAAGAAATCTGCATTCTTTCATCATCTTTTTAAATCACTATTGTAATAGAATTCCACAATAGAATTCCACAAAAATAGATTTATCTTTAGAATTGGGCATGGGCGTCTGAGTGCCCAGGGTTGTTCATACCTAGACTTTCCAAGAATGTATGGGAATGGAAAAAGGAAATGATTTCCAGATCTTCAACTTTCAAATGAACTTTTACCTAAAATTGATTTGCCTGAGAATGATCCTATTGACTGAAAGTTCTCCTTTCCTCCCTCCACATTTGCAATCAAATAATCAGTCAGTCAATCAGATCAATCACCATTCACCCATTTAACAGCAGAGAAGTACACCTCTCACCAATCCTTATCTTTCACTATGATGCAATTGCCTCAAGATAGAAATGATTTTGGAGTGCAAATCAAAAGACAGTTGGAAAATGCATAGCTTCTTGAGCAAAGGGACTGGAAGAACAAGGGACAGAAAGTTTTAACATATTGAGAGATAACATTGATTTTATTCAGGCAATTGGAATAGCATAGAATTGGAAATGACATGGTTGTCCCAGCTATTTGTATGCTATTTAAACTGAAAATGAAGTCAAATGTTTTTGACACAAATGCAAGAACTATCTTTGCTATTTGGATTATATGGCAGACATTTTCCATAAATTGAATGAATGAATTTATAACACCTAGGTTTGGACGAAAATATATTTAAATCATGCGCACAATATTAGAAACATCAGAATTCATATATTTTGCAATAAAACATTGTGATTAAAATAAAGTTGAAGTCATAGTTTCTCAAAGTCCTTTTGAAGAACAGGTAAACAAAATTTTAAAGATCATTGTCTAATGATACTCTCCTGTTGATAGACTTCTCTCATTCCTTCAATCAGCAGATCCTTACTGAACACCTACTGTGTGCCCAACAATTTATTTTAAGAGCTGGAGGTACATTAGTGAATAATAAATTAACAAAATTATCCAACTAACTAAACAAAAAAAAACACTTAAACACCAATGTTGGAGGAGGCAGGAAATAAATACACAAATTCATAAAAAAATAAAATACACACTATGTTAAATGATAATGATGAAGTGTGCCCTTTTATATAGGGTAGTCAGGAGAGGCTTAGTGACATTTGAGTGAAGGCTTGAAATAGGTCAGGGAACAAGTGATAAATTACAGGCAGAGGGAACAGGAAGTGAATGGGCCCTATGCCAACGTTATGTCTGGAGTTAGAAGATTTGAAAGGATGGCAAAATGTCTCGAGTAGGGTGAGCCAAGAAAGAGTGTTGGTTGGCGGTGGGTGGGGAGGGGAGAAAGGCAAGGAGAGGGAGCACTGGGAGGAGAGGAAATTATATTGAGGTAAGGTTTATATGACATTGTAAAATACTGGCTTTTGCTGTGAGGGAGAGGGGAAGCTGGTGAAGAATTCTAAGCAGGAGACAGACAGGATCTGATTTTCATTTTCAAAGAATCACTCTATCTGGCCTATTAAAAGTAGACCACAGGAGGGAGTGGAAGTCTGGAGACCAGTTAGGAGGCTGTTTCAATCATTCAGGTAGGAGATGGTGGTGGCTTAGACCAGAGTAGTTAGAATGGAGGAGGTGAACAATGAGTACAATTTTCATATGTCTCTAAACTTTGTCTAAATAGACAAAATAGGGCTGTACAAATTTCTGGGAAATTAAATAGAGATAAGGGGTTTCAAATATGCCTTCCAGAATTTTGGCCTGAGCTCCTGGAATGATGAAATTTCAACTTACTGAGATCTAGAAAATTGAGACAGGAACAGATTTGGAAGAGATCAATTGAGAGGTTTGTTTTTTGTTTTTTGTTTTGTTTTGTTTTTGGGGTTTTTGTTTGGTTTGGTTTGGTTTTTTTGCATGTTATGTGTGGGATACATACAAGATACAGAAAAGGAGACACCAGTGGCATCTGGAAGTCAGAGGAGGAATGTATGAGGAAGAAAGTGTGGAGTGGAGAGCAGCAGGTGTTAAATCAGAACCAAGAGGCCAGATCCAAGAGGCCAGAGGAGGTCACCAAAGAAATGAGGATAGATGGAAAGAAGTCTTAGGATTGAGTCCTGGGGACCTAAAACAGGAGAACTGAGAGGAGATGAAGAGGAATAAAGAAAGGAGACCCAATCTGAGTGGCCATGGAAGAAGGGAGAAAGCCAGGAGAGCACGATGTTTTGGAAAGCAAGAGAAATTATTTTGCTTTAAAGTACTTCCTATTTTTCGCTATTATTTTAAAAAATGAAGCAATGAAGATACATGTTTGTGAACATATGTGAATATTTCCTGAGGATTCATTCCAGAAGTAGAATTGCTATGTCAAAAATATGTACATTTCGAAATTTTATAGACTCTGCCAAACTGCCTTCCAAAGCTGCTTCAACAGTTGATTACCCTTCCAGAGTGTTTGAGAGCGCTCACTTCCTCGCATTATTACACATTCTTAGTATTTCCAAACTTTAAAAATAAGTAAAAATATCTGATTTTGATTGTGATTTGCAGTTTTCTGATTAGTGTTAGTGTGAGCATATTTTTATCACTTTATTGGCCATTTGTATTTCTTCAGTGAATCCTGGTCCACACCAATGGCCCAGTTTTTATTGACCTGTTTTTTTATCGATGTGTAGATGTAGAAGCAGTTTTATATTCTGAATATAATTTCCTGTCTGTCACTTGTTGTTCAACTTTGTTTACGGTGTCTGTCAGCACAGACAAATTAACAAATTTTATGTAGTTAAGTGTGTCAAACCTTTTCTTTCTGGCTCTGGGGTTGTGTTTTGCTTAGATTTTCCCCACCATATGGTTAGAAAAATTACCCTGCATTTTCTCCTTAACACTTTTATAATTCTGTTTTTTTTTTTAATTTACCTCTCTAAGCCATAAGGAATTTATACTGATATGTGGCTTGAAAATAACTATTTTTTTCCAAATGCTTAACACATTTTGGCAACACCATTCATTGAATACTTGCTCTTTTTTCCCACCAATTTGAAATGTCATTTTAACCATCAGCTTAATTTCAATATTTTCATAATTCTGTTTCTGGACTCTGTGTCCTATTCAATTGGCCTATATGTCTCTTTTGGCATAATTTTACATATTTTAATAACTATTATGTTATGATACCTTTTTACATTTTAAACAAGTTTTTTATCTTATCTTTTGGGAGGTTACTGTTTCACATTTTCCCTTTCATTTAAACATTAAAACCAACGGGTGGATTTTCCTGGGATTTTATTTGACTTATACCTAATCTGAAAAAAAGTGTGCATATTTCTAATAATGAATCTTCCTTCAATAAGCACAGCATACTTTTCCATTCTTCTGTATTCCTTGACAGGGTTCTAGAATTATCTTAATGAAAGTCTTACTCATTTTATGTTAGGCTTATTCCTAGTTAATGTATGGTTTTTCCTAGAATTTTGTGAGAAGGGATATTTTGAAAAGGTGGCCAATCTCAACATTAAGAGTCTACCTCAGATTTTCATATTCGTAGCCCTATTGACTCGCTTTCAGTCAATACAATTACATAGCATTCTGAGTAATTAAAATGTGTCTTTATGGGGTGCCTGGGTGTCTCAGTCAGTTAGGCATCCAAGTCTTGATTTTGGCTCAGGTCATGATCTCATGGTTGTGAGAAAGAGCCCTTGTTGGGCTCTGTGCTGAGTGTGGAGCCTGCCTAAGATTCTCTTGCCCTCACCTTCTCCCCAACCCACACTCTATCTCCAAAAAAACAAACAAAAAAAAGTGTGTTTGCTAAAATGTTTTGGGTTTTCCAATCCAGTACTTGTCAATTTATAGCTGGCAGTGTAATAAAACAGTCCACTAGATGGCAGAACAAACCGTCTTTCCTGTACTCTTGTAAACCTTTTCTGACAAGAAACTTGATTCACAACCCCACTGAGAATAAATTATTTTTAGCCCACAGTGCACCAGCATACACTGGTGAGTTATTTAAAAAAACAACATAAAATAGATCAATAATCCCTGACTCCAAACAATTGCCATAAATTATACTTTATTAAAGTCCTCAAATCAACATTGTGTTTTTTTGGTCTTTCATTCAGCTTTCTGCATCCAGTGCAGAGCTGTGGGTATTCTATACAGGTCAATTTTTTACTTTCTCCTTAATTCAATTTTTTCTCCCTCCAGATAACTACCAAATTGTTTCAATCATCACCCTGTGCCCAAAACCCCCAAACTGTATTCTTGACTCTGAACTCGCTTTCATCCTCAGGTCTCATATTCTTTTTTTTAATGTTTATTTATTTTTGAGAGAGAGAGCGTGCAAGTGGGAGAGGGGCAGAGGGAGAGAGAGACATAGAATTTGAAGCAGGCTCCAGGCTCTGAGCTGTCAGCACAGAGCCCGATGCAGGGCTCAAACCCACCAACGGTGAGATCAGGACCTGAGCCAAAGTCAGATGCTCAACCGACTGAGCTACCCAGGCGCCCCTCAGGTCTCATATTCTTAATAATGGACCAGCGTGTCTCATAGGCTAAGGAAGATAGGTTGCTAGTACTTACCTTCCCTCAGTGACCTCTTGGCAAATATTTTTCAAACAGCAGGTTTTGGCCCATTAGTGGGTCGGGAAATTAATGTAGTTAATTGCATCTAGCAATATAAAAAATGAAATATAATAGAAAAATAATGGGGACCTGGGTGGCTCACGCTAATAGATCAGAGCCTGGAGCCTGCTTCAGATTCTGTGTCTCCCTCTCTCTGTTCCTCCCCAGCTCACTCTCTCTCTATTTCTCCCTCAAAAAATAAATAAAAGCCAATAAAAATTTTAAACAAAAACAAAAAAGAAAACTATCAAAACATAATGACATAGTAAACGAAAATATTCCTTCTATCAGATATTTGTGTTAGCTAAGTATATGCATCTATAGGAACGTGAGTACTGGATTGTGATTAAAATGTATTTTTTACTGTGAGTCACAGTCCAAAAAGTTTGAAGAAGAAAAAAAATCCTACTAGAATCTCTCAGACTTTACCTTACCTAATATAATAGAGAAACCCAAGGCTACCCCTTCTGAAATTTAACAGGTCACTTCGTGTCTAGACCCTCAGTCTTTGCACAAATATTAAACTCCTGTACTATATCTCCAGGTGCATGAAACCATGAAATCTACCTAGAAGTCTTTCTAAAGTCTTTCTAAAGTCCCAGCCTGTCCATAGGTGCTCAGGCATCAGGTTCCTTCCACTCTTTTGCCATAATCAGCTTCAGCGTTCCTGCAGGCTGTCCTCTAAGCATCTGCTATCTCTTTGCCTGGCTTGTTTGCAAGGGCAGGTTTAAAACCTACTCGTGCTCGAATCCCATTGGACATTCACATTCACTTATATGTCTTACTGGCACTGAAAAGTGAACACGTTTGAATCTTAACTCATTGTATTTGTCCCAATGAATATCTTGATTTTTACGGTATTTTTAATTTTTTAAGTGTATTTATTTATCCTGAGAGAGTGTGTGAAAGTGTCAGAGAGAGAGAGAGAGAGAGAGAGGGAGAGAGAAAGAATCACAAGCAGGCTCCGCACTGCCAGCACAGAGCCAGATGCAGGGCCCAAACCCAGGAACCACCAGGAGATCATGACCTGAGCCAAAATCAAGAGCCAGACACAGCTGACTGAGCCACTCAGGCGCTCCTTGAGTTTTACGATATTAACGGTTTCATCTCTCTGGTAATTACTTAGGCTTGAGATCTTAAAATGACTATTAGAATAGATGTTAATAGCATTACCTTTGGACTTAAAAGAATCTGCCTTTGAATATCAGCTTTACCACTTTTTCTCCTTATGTCTTTATGCAAGTTACTTAGCATCCCTAATTCTTTGTCTTCCTTATCTATGCACTAGGAATGGTGCCCATGTTACAAAGGCATTGAGAAGACTAATGTGATGCTTTCAAAGCTCTTTAACACTGAGTTTGGCAAAAAGGGAGAACACGGTAAAGGTGAATTATTGTTTTTGCTGGTAGTAGTAGAGATAGCAGCAGCAGCAATCCTGAAAAAACTCAGCAGAATCTTTCATTCACTTTGGTATGATCTGAATTCCCCCTTTTTTTAAAAGCTGAATTCTTTTGAGTTTTTGATCCTGCATAGTACCTAGCTTAATGTCTTCTATGTGGAATGCACTTGGTAATAAGGGATGCCTATGAGAAATCTTTTTTATCTGATTATTCTCTAATCATTCATTATATTTAACTAATCTTTTAATAGTATGTTCCTCAAGTACTTATATTTGCCTTTTATATTGGAGAATTAATATTTTCTAAAAGTGCTGTTAATACTCTACAATTTTGTAGTGAAAATTGTGAGGTATTAGTGTTACTCCCTTAAAAAAGAAAAGAGAAATATATGTATGCTTTGTGTTTATAGAGATGAGACTAATAAAATACATTTTTCTTCATTATGAACTTCATGTTTAAAAAAAAATTAATGTTTATTTATTTTTGAGAGAGAGACAGACAGAGACAGAGAGAGAGACAGAGCATGAGCATGGGCAGGGAGGGGAAAAGAGAAAGGAAAACACAATTTGAAGCAGGCTCCAGGCTCTGAGCTGTCAGCACAGAACCCAATGTGGGGCTCGAACTCACAAATAGTGAGATCATGACCTGAGGCAAAGTCAGACACTTAGCTGACTGAGCCACCCAGGTGCACCTATGAAGTTCATGTTTTAAATGTAAAATAAGAATCAGAGCCTAAATATTGGAAAGCTACTCTCAAATGACTTTGAGGTCTTCCCCCAAATATTTGATGTATTTTGAAAAATTTAAATGATCTGGCTCCTTGAAATTCTCAAGATATTCTGGAAAGAATATGCCTTCAGTGTAGCAGAAAAAGAGATAAGATGTTTGGAGACACTTTGTTACTATGACACCCCTACATCTAATCCAGTACCGAGCATGTTACTCAACTGTATTTATTGAAGGAATGCATAAATAAATAGAAGCAGTCACATTCTGAACTTGTTAAATAATATACTGATAGTAGTTAAGCTAGTAATCTCTAGGACTTAATTTTACTCTTCCTAAAATGGAGAAGGACTAGCTTACAGGACTAGCATCATGTGCAAGGAGAACTGTATGAAAGTGCATGATAGATAGTAAACGTATCGTTAGTTTCCTCCCCCTTTTATTGATGGAATGATAAAACTTACCTACTCAAATGGCCACGTTGGTCTTATTAATAGAGGTTTTATTGTTTTGGTAAAGCTATAAATGCATAGGATTAATTGTAATTAAAGACTGCAATTTAAGCACTGAATACCACAGCTAGCCCTAGAAAAGATTTTAGGCCATCTAATCTTATTACTTCATTTTATAGATGAGGAAAGGAAGGCACAGAGAGGTGGAGATATCTCTTTCCCAAATTCCCTCAGTAAGTTAATGGCTTTAGTGAAACTGCATTCAGATATCTTAATTCCCAGTAGCACACAATACAATCTCTTCTTTCTCTCTCTGTCTTTCATTTCCCCCTCCTTCCCTGTATTTATTTTTTATTTTAACATTTATTCATTTTTGAGAGACAGAGAGAGTCAGAGTGTGAGCAGGGAGGAGAGAGAGGGAGGCACAGAATCTGAAGCAGGCTCCAGTCTCTGAGCTGTCAGCACAGAGCTCCAAACGGGGTTTGAACCCACGAACCACGAGTTCATGACCTGAGCCGAATTTGGACACTCAATTGACTGAGCCACCCATGTCCACCTCCTTCCCTTTCCCAGGCAGCTTTCCAGGATTGGCGTCAGATGATCATCGGCCAAGAGGGACCCACCAGAAAAGCCAGTGAGACAGCAGGCAACGTTAAGACACAGCATCTGTTAATGTTTTATTCTCATGTAAAACATCAGCTAGAAACTTAGGCAGAGCTCTCTGGGGTGGCCAGCTCACGTGCACATACGCCATCCGCCATGGCCTTTGAGACTCTGGAGAAGTGATGGGAAGCTATGAGGAAATGCAATAGTGAGCAGTTAGTCAAAGGACTTCTCCATATGTGGCTGGCACCTGTGTTCAATAAATCTTTAGTCCTTACATTTGTTAAGTACTTAGATATTTCGTTAGCTGTTTTTCCAATTCTTTCTGATTTACTTGTATTTATGTCCAGTATTTTAACAATATGTTCCTATATTACAGGTGAAAATGTCTTTATTTATAAAAATAGTTTCTAAGAAATAAGTAATTATTTAATAAAATTATTAAAAATTTATCTTCTTAGGAGCGCCTGGGTGGTTCAGTCGGTTGAGCGTCCGACTTCAGCTCAGGCTGGTCATGTTCTCAGAGTTTGTGAGTTCGAGCCCTGCTTGGGGCTCTGTGCTGACAGGTCAGAGCCTGGAGCCTGCTTCGGATTCTGTGTCTCCCTCTCTCTCTCTCTGTTCCTCCCCCATTTGTGCTCTGTCTCTCTCAAAAATAAATAAGCATTAAAAAAAATCTTTAAAAAATTATCTTCTTAGAATTGCATTGATGTGTCAATTGAAATATGTTTTGCTTATGTAACCATTTCCCTTCTTCAGATTTTCAAAAAAATGTTGACATCTATAAAAAAGGTGTCTGTAAAATTGTTTTAATGTTTACTTATTTTTGAGAGAGAGAGAGCATGAACAGGGTAGGGGAAGAGACTGAGGGAAAGGAATCTGAAGCAGGCTCCAGGCTCGGAGCTGTCAGCACAGAACCCGACGCAGGCTTAAACTCACGAACTGCAATATCATGACCTGAGCCGAAGTTGGGCGCTTAACCGACTGAGCCACCCAGGCACCCCAAATAAAGGTGTCTGTAAACAAAAAGTATTGTTCACCTCATCTTTAAGTTTTAACTTTTCTGTTTAAAAAATCAATAAATTATTACCTTTAACGGATTTTGAATAAGTCGATAAAATCAGTACCATCATTTTGAGAATTTTTAACCTCATTAGGAACTGAAATTGGATCTAAAAAAGCAGAATTAATTATATTTTCAAATGTCAATCATTTATTCAATCTATTGTTTATTATTTAAAAAATTTTTTTTAATGTTTTTATTTATTTTTGAGACAGACAGAGACAGAGAATGAGTGGGGGAGGAGCAGAGAGAGAGGGAGACACAGAATCTGAAACAGGCTCCAGGCTCCAAGCTGTCAGCACAGAGCCTGACGCGGGGCTCGAACTCATGGACTGTGAGATCATGACCTGAGCTGAAGTCAGTTGCTTAACTGACGGAGCCACCCAGGCGCCCCTCCATCTATCATTTATTGAGCATTTCTTATTTTTCAGGCCCCTGCAACCATATCTCCTATTGTATCCCTTGTCACAAAAAGGCTTCATCAAGCCTTTTGTGAAAGGCTTCACAAAAAGGTATTATTGGTTCCATATTGCAGATGAGTAAATGGACATGTAAAGAGGCCCAATCACGTGAGAGGCAGCGTAAGATTCAAATGCAGTGTGTTTGGGGCTTCTTTCATTGTGCTGTGAAGTGTCAATCAACTCAAAACATTCAGCATTTATTGAGCAGTGGCCATGTGTCAGATGCCATCCTAGGTATTGTCTGTTTCCCTCATGCCACCTCACACACAGCTAAGCATTACACCAATCTGAAACAGAATCTCAAAAAGATCAAATTTACTTTCCCTAGAGAGATGTTGATAATTTGATTCTCAGTCTGATTCTCAATACTCCACATTTTTCTAGGAGTTGTCAAGGATGTGAGATAGAATTCAAAACGTCCATCAACCTGGATGGGAAAAAAGTAATCATTTTCATACTAATCTTTAATACAATTTAACACTGTCATCAACTATGAGTGATGACACAAAAAAAAAAAAAAAAAAATCACAGTAGTCCTGGAGTTCAAGGTAGCCGAAGGTATCCAGCATGTAAAAATGATTAAGATTCAAAAACTCCCATACTGGCTTTCAAAAAAGTCATTAAATGCCTACCATATGTCCCTTGCTGGGCTTCATGGGTCAACAGAAGAACTTACCCCAGTGAGCTCAGAGATTTATGAAGCAAATAGGCGTGTGAACGTTAAGCATATATAGAGGGCTCAGGTGGTAATGAAGATGGTCGGAGAAAGATAAAATCACCAACTTCACCCCAGACAGCTCCTCAGGGACAGAGGCCACCAGGAGGCATTTCTTCAAAGAAGAGTTCCTTGAGCTACAACTTTGTGAAACATAGTAACTCACCTTGCAACAACAGTTCAGGCAATGGGTGCGAAGTCTTGGTAAAAAGAACAACTTGTGCAAAGGCACTAAAAGCGATCGGCGTGTGTTTGGAGACCCGAACACAGTGCAGGACGAGTGGGTGCAAGATGCACGTGAGGCTGTAAAGCCAGGCCGGGGCGGTCATACCGGTCACTCCACCTTAATATAGTGCCACGTTTCCAGAAGAGGGAAAAGCTTTGAGAAATATCAATTTCCCTTGAGGATTAGCCATGTGTTTATCAAACAAGTGGTCAGGGCTGATCTCTACAAGTCTTCATTATTCCCTGACTGTAAGCACTGCTTTGCCTCAAACCTGCCTTGAGTTTCAGGTGCTTGATTTCCTGGAGGTGCAGCAGAGACATCTGAGGTTGATGAGACGCCAGAGAGAGAGAGAGAGAGAGAGAGAGAGGCAGGGGGTGGGGGGGGGGGGGCAGGGTCCTCTTAGTGTGGGGTCCTGGGCTCTGGAATGTTAACCAGATGTTCAGACAGAGCTCCAGTTTGTTTTCCTTCTGAATGTGGTTCTCACTTTGAGGACAGGGGCTGGAAATGGGGGGGGGGGGGGGCTTGCAGGAGTTCTAGGAGCCGCGAAAGGAGGAAGATGAAAGCATTGGCTCTTCAAATCTTGACTTCTGTTCCAGAGACTAGTGCGAATCTTCCTGCACTGCTCCAAGAGGAGTCCCCAGCTTCAGTTGGGAAAAATAACATTTTCAAAAGCTTTTGAGCTCACCAGTGGGACTAAAGTTGGGAGAGCATTGGGCTTGTGCGGTAGTGGGGGCCAGAGATTAAAATTTATTGCAGTAACAGCCCTTTCTGTGTGTCAAGCACTATGCTAAACATTTTACAAATATGAGGTCATTTTTTTCCTCACAGTAATTCCACAAGGTGGGGATTACTTTCCCTAGTTTGTTGATTAGAAAGCTGTGCTTTGAGAGGTTAAGTGGTTTCTCAGACTTCATCTTACAGTTTGCCTGTGTAAGAGCCAAGATTTATACTCAGGTCTGGCTGACTCCAAAAGCCCATGCTCTATATGTAAAGAGGCAGTTTTACATAGTGGAAAGAGCACTTTTTAAGGAGTCATTTTGGATCTAGCTTCTCACTCTGCCATTTAAATTACTGTGAAATCTGGGTTAAGCCGTTTACTCTGTTTCTTGGTGTCCTTAGATGCAAAATGGGATTAATAATGATTTTATTTGCTACAGATACTTGTGGAATTCGATTGAATTCAGGTCTGTAAAAGGGCTTTTGATGTTGTGAAATCCTATGGAAAAGAATTTATCCATTTGTATTTCTTGCAAAGCCTCAGTTTTCTTACCTACAAATTTGGGATAATAGCGGTGCTGCATATCTCACATGGATGTTGGAAGAAACAATGAAGATGATCTATGAGGAAGTACTTTTATAAGCTGTAAAGTATTATACAAATGAAGTAATGTGCAAGCAATCACCTTATAATTCTAATAGTCTGTAAGGGATTATAGTGATTACTGTCAGTTCCTCTGAGACTAATAACATGTATCACTAGTTAATATTCTCTCACTTTTATTAGGTTCCTTCGATTGCTGTGGCATATATTTTCCAAGTAACTTGGCATAGAACTTCCTCCTATCCAATTCTCCTCCTCCCAGCCTCTCTGCCACTATAAAACAAGATGACGCCATTATAAAAGCAACAGCCTGTTCTTTGAATGACCTGCCCAACTCAGAGCCTCGTGTATTACGTATCCTAAGATCTGCACATGCATTAATACTATAAAAGAGGTTTTGTGAGAGAGACAAATACAAACACCATGAGGTCACTTCTTCCAGAGTATAACAGGATGCAGACTCTTGGAAGAAAATAGTATAAATGTCCTTTTGGAAAATTTTGTCTCTGAGCTCAGAACACATTATAAATTTTTCCAGAACCCTCCAACATACAGTACATCAAACAGTGTGCCTTTTCTTTTCTTTCCTTTATTTCTCTCTCTCTTTAAGTACTATTTTCAGAGAATGGAGGAAAAGCTGGGAGGAGGTTTTAGTGGTTAGTGATTTCCAATGTCAGTGCCTGCTCTTAAGGCCCCAGTCTGTTTGCAGAGAGAACAGTGTTGTGGGTCCAGAATCAAGGTCTCAGGCCCACTTTCCCAGCTGGGTGAATAGTTCAGTTTTTCAGCCATCGGCATCTGCCAAGGAGGTCAGTATGACATGCCATTAAGTAAATACTGAGGTGGAAATCAGGACTGCTGGCTTGGCTAAATAATTCTACCAATGATTGTAGTATGACAAAATCACTACTTTTAATGAGGTCTACTGAGTTCCTGACACCACTTGGCAGAGGCGTAAGAAACAGTTGTTGAATGATGGAAAAAATATATATATATATAATAATATATATAAAATAGGTAGTAATCAGTGAGCAAAATTTCATTGGAAGCATTCTGGTCACTGTACTTCTAGACTTCTGACAGTGCTGGCTGTAGTGTATGGCTTGTTTTTCAGAGGATGTCTCCAGAGAGAAGGGGTAAGAGCTTTGAGGTGAACTCCCGTCTTTTGTCTCCACTATACTGTACTACCTCCTATGGTGAGTGAATTGCCCTCTCTGAGCTTCGATTTCCCCATGTATAAATGAATCTAGATAATCTAGGCTACATCCAGTTCTGGAAGATCACTTCTGGCTCTGTGAATCTACTTCGACTGTACAAGTCATAACGATTCAACCCTAGACCTAGAATACTCAGTAAACCCTCAAAGCTAAATCTCCATTCTCAGAAGAGATCACAAACACACAAGAAGTTGTATAGTCGCTTCTGACAGACAGAAGTACCATGGTTTCTTTTGGTGTCTTATTCAAGCATTTGGCTACTTGATTAGCTATCGACTCCATATTCAGAAAGGCTAGGTAGTAAATTGACATCTTTTGCTCTCACAACAATTAATTTTTATTAATTAGTATTAATAATTAATCAATTATTAATTATTATCGACAGATAATTAATTATTAAATTGTATTAAAAGACTCAAAGACTGCAATTGTTGATCTTCAGTCTTTTCTCTAGACCAATGGCTTTCATTCATCATTGCATATTAATGTTAACTATGTAGCTTTTATTTTTTGAAAGTTTATTTATTTATTTTAGAAAGAGAGTGCAGGTGGAGGAGGGGCAGGGAGGCAGAGAGAATCCTAAGGAGACTCCACATTTTCAGCGCAGGACCTGACATGGGGTTCAAACTCGGGAACCTTGAGATCATGACCTGAGCCAAAATCAAGAAATGGACGCTCAACTGACTGAGCCACCCAGGTGCCTTTCCATGTAACTTTTAAAAGAGAAGGATTCAGGGTGTATTCACTGAGATTTTGATTTAATTGGTCTGATTTAAGCAGGGTGGAGTCCAGGCATTTTTTTTTTTTTTTAAGCTATTCAAGTGATTGTACTATGTGGTCAGGGTTGAGAAATACCATACTAGAACAGTGTCTCTTAAATATGAATGTGCAAATGGGAACCTGGGAATCTTGTTCAAATGATGATTCTGATTCTGCAGATCTGAGGCAGTGTCTGGGATTCTATATTTCTAATAAATTCCCAGGTGATGCTGATGCTTTGACCCTTGCCACTAGAAGTGTGGTCCATGGACCAGTAGCATTAGAATCATCTAGAAGGATGTTAGGATGCAGAATCTCAGACCCCACCCTGACCTACTATATTACAGTTAGCCAGAGGAGCAGAACCAACAGGAGAAATATACAGATAAATAGATTCATTTATAAGTAATTAGCTCATGTGACTTTGGAGGCTGACAGATTCCAAGACATGCAGTGAGCCAACTGGAGACCTAGGAGAGTCAATGGTATAGTTCCAGTATGAATCCAAAGGCCTGAGAACCAAGAGAGCTAATGGTGCAGTTTTTTTGTTTTTGTTTTTGTTTTTGTTTTTCGCATATTTTTAAAATTCTTTTTTAATGTTTATTTATTTTAGAAAGAGAGAGAGAAAGAGACAGGGCATCAACAGGGGAGGGACAGACAGAGAGGGAGACACAGAATCTGACGCTGACTTCAGGCTCTGACCTGTCAACACAGAGCCCAACACAGGGCTTGAACTCATGAACCACGAGATATGACCTGAGCTGAAGTCTGACACTTACCCAATGGTGCAGTTCTAGTCTAAAAGCAACAAGCTGAGGCTTGGAAGAACCAATGTTTCCCTGAGTTAAAAGGCGGGAAAAACCAATGTCCCAGCTCAAGGCAGTCAAGACTGGAAGAGTTCACCCTTACTCTAGGGAGCGTTAGCCTTTTTTTTCTATTCAGACTTTCAAGTGATTGGATAAGGGCCACTCACATTAAGGAGGGCACTCTGATTTGCCTAATCTAGGAATTCAAATGCTAATCATATCTGGAAAAACCTCACAGATACAGCCAGAATTATTGGGTATTTGACCAGATACCTGTCCACTACTGGGCCCCATCAAGTTGACACATAAAATTAACCATCACATCTACTTACCCAGAGTATATCTTTTAACATATAATGTATATGCATACATTTAATACACAAATACAAGTATGAGAAATAATGTACTACAATGACAATTCTCAATCTTTTGGTCTGTTGACTCCTTTACGCTCTTAAAATATTATGGATCCCAAAGTACTTTTGTCTCTATGGTTTTATCTATTGATAATTCCTATATTACAAATGAAAACTGAGTATTTCTGAAATTATTTATTAGTTTGAAATAACAACTTACTCTATGTTAACATAAATAACACATTTTAATGAAAAAGTAAGCACATTTTTTTTAAAAAACAAAGACTTGTGAGTAAAGTAGCATTGTTATACATTTTTGCAAAATTCTTTAATGTCTGCTTTAATAGAAAGCAGCTGGATTCTTGTACTGGATACTTGCTTGTGAATTTAATATGTGGCAGTATTGTACATCATGTAGACTCCAGAGAACTTTACTGTATTCCCATAAAGTAACGAGTGAAAAAAGGCAAGTAATACCTTAATATTATCATAAAAATGGTTTTAATCTTGAATACTCCCTCAAAATGTCTCCGGGGCTTCCAGGGTTCCCTGGAAGACACTGTGAGATTGTTGTTGTGGAGACAATCTAGAGAATCTATACAACTCCTTCCAGAACAGTCACCCTTGGATTCCATCTGAAAACTTGCCACAATTCTACTGAAATCTGGGACAATTACAGCACTTTCTAGAGGAAGCCAGCCCCTTTTTCCACCAGCAAATTGCACAGTACTGCCAGGAGTTTCAAAGACCAACAATTAGAATGTCAGTTTTGCAAGTCTACTAACCCCTCACTGTACACGCATTTTTTCAACCTTAGCGCTGCTGAGATTTTCAGTCGAATAATTATTTGCTGGGGGCGGGGGGCGGGTTGGTTGTACTATGTATTGTAGAATGTTTAGCAGCATCCTTGGCCTCGATCACTAGATACCACCACCTTCTCGCTAATGTGACAACCAAAAGTGTCTCCAGACATCACCAAATGTCCCCTGAAAGACAAAATTACACCGACCTGAGAAGCACTACATAGACCAAGAAAAACAATGGGAGGGGGTGAGGGTAGGAGACAAGAGTTTTGGCTTTGGTTTTGTCTTCTGTGTGGATAGGGAAGCCTTTAACTAGAATAAGGGAATAAAGGGGGAAGAGAAGTCTTGAGAGGAAACACAACAAATTCAAGTTTGTGATGTTGACTTTGAAATATCTAAGGGCTCTTTCTTCATGATTAGAATGCGGATAGAGTCATCAGACGAACTGCCACCAAAAGACTGAAAGCAGAGGTTCTCCAGTCACAATGTAACTTTCAGAACACGTTGCGTGATTTGATTAAAAATTTTTTTTTTCATACGTTTATTATGTTCCAGGAACCTCATAAGATCTCTTATAAATAGCTGTTATTCTCTCTAGAGGGGCCCTTTTACTGATGAGACGCTGTGATTGAGAGAAGTCGAGTAACTACGCAAAGTAAAAAACGCACAATGGCTTAGTTTGGTCTGACTCCAGAATCTAAGGGCTTTTTATAACCCCTTTCTCTCCTTCCTCTCTCTCTTCTTTCTTTTTTTCATCAAATACAAATGGCCACCATGTTCCAGGGGATATGTATGGTTCTGGTATACACTAGGGTAATGGAAACATATAGTCTTTTCCTCCTATGGAGCTTTTGTTCTAACAGCAAAGATAAAAAAACTAAACAAGAGATACTAAACTGTATTAATTGCCTTGGTGAGAAATCACAGCGCCATAGGATCCCATGGCAAGATCATCTATTCTAGTCTCCAAAGGGGGAGTGGTCAGAAAATGCTCCCTACAGGAAGTGATGTTTAAGATAAAATCTTAATGATGAGTAAGAATTAGAAAAAAAGGAGGGGAATGAAGATTTGAATGTGTGAAGGATGCCTCTGTCTATTTTTTTTTTTTTTTTTTTTTTTTTGCTGTTTATAAGTCTAAATTCTTCTATTTTCTTTCATCTTTATGCCCAATGACATTAATAGCATTTGGCTAATATATAACATAAATATGTGGTTGTATTTATTGAAAGCACCTTTTCTTTGAATTTCAATTAAATTACAGCAGGAGCAGCAGTATAGCACAGTGAAGCTTTGAAGCCTAGATTCAAATCTCAGATCTATAACATTCCAGGGGTGAGACATTCAGTAAGGCATTTCCCTCTGGAATTTCCACTGGTTTTCACTTGTAAAATGGCAATGGGCTATTGTAAAAGCCATATAAAATAATATATATGGAGATGCTTTTGCAAATGTAGGCTTTTATTAATAACTGGACTATTATTCTGCCAGGTCAAAGGATCAACATAAGGAAAGTCATGGCCCGAAAGTCATGCTTGAGAAAAAACAAAAAATTCATATTAGCTGGAGCCTTGAGATTTGATGCAAAAGACCAAAATGCAAGTTTAATCAGTCTGGTTGTGGGTCTTAAATATCAGAGGGCTTACTAAATTTAATAGATGATCTATCCCATGTAGATTATCACTCTTTATTGCTTTGACACCAGAGTAAGAGCCAATATTCTCTGAGAAACTTTATTGCATCTGGCAGTATCTATAAAGCTTTTATAAATAACAATATATTTATATGCTGTCATTTTCACAACTGATTCAGAAGCAGTGTAAATATTTCTTCAATTTCCAAGTATGCTTGATTTGAAATTGGGCTCCAGAAAACTGTCTAGTAGATGAATAACATTTCTAGGGTGCAAAAAGAAATATAAATAGTAGACTAAATTTAGAAATGTTTTGGGATTTTCCAAACTGTGCTATGTAGATGTCCAGCCAAGCAGCTTGTGTGTGCGTAGGGGGGTGAGAGGGTCACAACAACCAGAGCTACAGGGACCAAGAAGTGGCCTTGGTGAAGTTGAACGATGTAATGTAGGACAGTGAGGTGAGCAAGGGGGGAAGACCTGGAATCAAGAGTCCAGGAGAGAGGACACCTAGAGACCACAGAATGTACTGGTCTCAGACACAGAAAGGATCTCATTGGGGAAACAACAACAACAACAACAACAACAACAACGAAACACTTGAAAAAATGTCTAGTACAGAGGGAGACATTGCCATTGCCAAAAAGTTCCAGGGTGGTTCTGGGAAGTCTCCAAGAGACCAGGAATGCACCTTATGTTGTGTAAAGAGCCTGAGTCCTGGAGGCAGAACACATGCTTCTCAGGCCCAGCTGGTAACTATAAGCCAAAATCTTCCACAGGTCACTTCACCAACCTGAGACTTAGTTTCACCATCTGTAAAATGGAACAGAACTAGAACCTTATTCATAAGGTTGTTTTGAGAAAGGAAAAAAAATGTTACATCTGTAAAAATTTCTATGCATATGAGGTAGTATATAAAATATAATACATAAAATATAAGTTGCAGACAAGGGAACTCAATAAACAATGTTATTAAAACAAGAAATGATTAATTTTGTTTGAACTTTTTAATAGTATATATGGTTTTTTTTTGTATTTGGAATACCTTGGTTTTTTAAGCTCTAAGCTACCTAAATTTTATTGTAAACACCTATAGTTTCTAATAAAACAAAAAGAAAATTCCCCTTTGAAAAGTATGCTAAATCTCAAATAAAAATATAATTTAGTAATTAAAAAAAAGAGGAGCATGATTTGAGGGCTCACAGTACATAACGAGCCAAACACAGGGTTAGATATGCCCAACATATAGTCTTTGCACAAAGTGTGGTTTAGAATTTAGACTTCTTTCTTTTTAAAAAAAAAATTTTTTTTTGTTTATTTATTTTTGAGAGAGAGAGACAGCATGCAAGCAGGGGAGGGGCAGAGAGGGAGACATAGAATATGAAGCAGGTTCCGAGCTCTGAGCTGTCAGCACAGAGCCCAATGAGGGGCTCAAACCCATGAACCATGAAACCATGAGATCATGACCTGAGACGAAGTCGGACACTCAACCAACTGAACCACCCAGGCGCCCTTAGAATTCTCTTTCTAATGAGAGAGAGAGGAAGAGCCTAAAGTTCAGAAAGTATTTAAAATCAACTTTAAAAGACCTTTCCATTCCAGGGATGTACGTTTAGTGCAGCACCTCCTTCACTGTGAAATGAGTTCCTGGGACGGTTAGAACATGGGGCCATAATATTTTCCATCTAGAAACTAAATGTCTGGAAGTGAATCTGAGACAAAAGGTATGATACACTTACTAGAGTTTTACGTACATAGTCAAACTGATTACTAGGAAGCTTTGACTATTTTAAAGTCTCACTAGTCCTAGAGAATGTCCATTTCCTCACTGCCTTGCCAACATGGGACATTAAAAATCTTTCTTTAAATTTTAACATTCTACTAGAATATAAACAGAATCTTACTATTGTATTGTGCATTTCTTTGAAAATAAATGGATTTTTAGCCTGAAGAATTTTGCTCAATGTTGTGAATAAAACTATTTGGTCAGTGAATATTCACACCCTTCATTCATAAGATATTTACAAATCTTTCCTCACCCTTTTGCAAATAGTGGGAAAGTGTCTGTTTTCACGTATCCTGAGTATTATATTTTTCAATCTGCACCTCAAATATTAAGAGGAGAATCTGACAAGAAAAAATGGTTTAATTTCTTTCATTAGTAGGTATTTGAAGGAAATTGGATAAATATCTCTAACAGTTAACTTATGAGAAATAAAAAGGGACAGGATTAGACTATCTGCAGAATGAATTTATGGGGTGGGTAGAATGAAAGTAAATATAGATAGGAATTTCAAGGTGAATTTAAAAGCCAAAACTTTGTGGGGCACCTGGGTGGCTCAGCCCTCTGTCGGTTGAGCATCTCACTCTTGATTTGGGCTCATATCACCATCTCGTGGTTCGTGAGATCAAGCTCCGCCTTGGGGTTTGCACTGACAGCACAGAGCCTGCTTGGGACCCTCTCTCTTTCTTTCTTTCTCTCCCCCCCCCCCTCTGTCTGCCTCTCTCTCAAAATAAAGAAATAAACTTAAAAAATGAATAAAAGCCAGAACTTTTTAAACCAAGTACAGATCATATAATAATGCAAGAAGCAGAATTGAGGAAATACAAAAGCAGAATTAGGAAAAATAATAAAACTGACCATCTACAATTTATTCCATGTGCCCGATTACCAATAAAAGAAAGGTACAATATTCCAATAGTAGTTTCCAGGACCTTTTCTTCTTTCATGATCTGGTGGTAGGCCACTTTCCATTCTGCACTTAACCCTTGATTTCGTTTCCATCTTGTGACCTCTCTCCTGCCCTTTGGACCTGGCATGGGAACTCAGATTCCTTGGCTTTGTCCTTGGTTGAACTCTGCAGACTTTGACTCATACCCACCTTTCCAATTCAATGCTCTTGGATTCCTTGGGTAATATTCTTTGGGTAATAACTTTGCCCTTATTTCTGACCACAACGTTCAAAGGCAGCACTCACACTGGGGTACTGCAAGGGTATATCTGGATAGTTTGGGTAAAGAAGGTAGTGATAGGTAAAAGTATAGGTGCTGTTGATGGAAACGATTACCTAAGCCTTGAATCTTTTCTTCATTTGTGCTTGTGCCTATAGATAGCAATGACTCTTAATAGTAATAATTATGTCTCACAATCCCCCAGCATGACTCTGTACCTTCATCACATGAAATGATGAAGATGAAATGAAAGATGTTTCCAAATGAAAACAAAGGCCTTCAACCACCCGTTTACTCAACCAGATCTTTAAGATGTAGCTCGAAAACGACCTCCTTTATGCAGCCTTCCTTGATTCACCGAGGATGTTCAATTTTCTCTTCTTTGCCCTTCTACAGTTGTTTACAGAAATGAATAGTAAATGCAGTGTTATTTAGTAATGTTTCCAATTAAACAAGGATCTCCACAGCAATACTACAAACTCCTTCTGCTTCACCAAACCTAGCAAACTGCCCTGTCTGTCATAAGCCCTAGGTAAATCCTTCTAAATAAATGTTTGGTGATGCCAGTGATGAAAGCAAAACAAGAAGTGCCATCTTCATTCCATAGAATGGATGAAGTAATTGAGCTGTAACAGACACAGAGGCCTACCCAAGGGTCAGCTAAACAGCTAGGAAACATCAAATCAGGGGCCCAAGTCCAAATTCTCTGATACCCATCTTGGGAAGTTTTTTCCCCTCAAAATACTATTTTCAAATTGAAATGAGATATTAGAACACCTAAACAGAGTAGTCCTGAGGACCAGGTGGCCAAAAGCTTAGACATGCTCATCAGGACATGAAAAGTGCTCTGTGTTTCGTTTCTAGTTCCTTCTAAGGTTAACATTTTACTCGCTTTTAATTACGTAAGAAAAAATATTATATTCTCCCTGAGCTTATGCTGAGGGATAACGTAGGGAACACTCAGTTTGTAAAACTCAGGACTTGCGGCTTCAAAGAAGTTCCAAACGGGTGAGAAGTTTCACAGATTAGGAATTTTTTCTTTTTTTGTGTTTTGCAAGTCTGTTGTTATGCATTCATGGTTATGTTCAATCTGTATAATGTATTATGTATATTTTAAATGGACATTCTTTAGGGAAGCTGTACAAAGAAGCTGTACAAAAAACATAATATTTTTCCCACTTCACAAACTCAGAAAAACATGCAGAGGTTATAGAGCAACTCAGGGGCAGAGTCTTCGTGTTCAGAGCTTTCCTTGGTTCACTGAGCTGGATAACGGGACAAAGGGCTGTTTTATGACTATGCTTCCTCTTCAATCCACTGTGCCTTGCAGGCTCTTGTGCTATGCAATGGAGCATGTTCATACAGAAATGTCTGTGGAACATTCAAGCAGAGCTGGTGCTCTCACAGCATGCCTTTGAAGAGCAACAGACCCCCGGCCTTCAAACCAAATCCCTACCTTGAAGCTAAAACTCCATCACTGATATCTTTCACCCACCGCTGCCCATTCTTTGTCTCCCCACCCCCATTACACGGCATCTCTTACATTTCCTCTCAGCGAACCCACACCCACAGGTTGTTCCAAGACCCAACTTAGGTACCATCTTAGACTTTTTTTTTCCATCCTACAGCCAATATTATATATCAATCCTCCCACTTCTCAGCACTTAGCCCCTTGAAGTCATCCTTCCTTCATTCCCCTCTGTGATTTGGTTCGGGACACAGTGCTTCTGTTGGCCCTTCCTGCCTCCAGCCTTGTCCCATTCCAATCAGTGATCCACAGGCCAGCCAGACTAACAGAAATAAGACTGTGGCCATTTTGATGCTTTAAACCTCTTCAGCTCTTTCTGGCTGACACCCACCTCCTATCCTCCTCTTCACCCTAATTTCGTTCACCCATTTTCTAGGATAAATTTCAGACACCTTAATATGGCTCAGGAGGCCTTTGTGATTTGTCTCTGTCTCTCATCACCTTTATCTTTCCTCACTCCTTTTGTATTCTGTGCTCCTTCCAGACTGAACAACTTAGAGTCCCATGCAAGCACCTTGCTACTTGTCCCGCCCTATTCCCTGGCTCATGGAAATGCAATTTCCTTTACTTGGAATATCCTCTTATCCTATTCCCCACTCCATTCCTTCTCTTTGCACTTTTAGCCTGAATAACTCTTGTACTTCTGGCCTCAGCCAACATACCATTTCCTTCAGAAAGCCTGCTAAACCCTGTTAGCTGAGTTAGGGCTCATATGCTGGCCTGGTTGACAACTGGTGTTTACTCCTAGTTAATACAAATGGCATAGTTTTAAAATTGCACATTGTTTCTCCTATTACACTATCAGCAATTTGAGTCCAAAGACTGCATTTTAATTCTTTGTGTGACTCCACAATAGCATAATCGCACATAGTAGGGCTTCAACAAATATTAGTTGAAAAAATAAAGGGCTGCTATCATGGAGATCTCAGTAAATTAAAACTATACTGGTTATATATACATATATATATATATATATATATATATATATATATAATCTAGTAGGATTAACATATCTAGGATTGACACCTCCCTAGCCCTTGCTGACTACGTATCAATATCACAGTATAGGGGAATTTGATCACATAATGGAACCTTTGCAAATGTTTATTTTTTGTGTTTTTTATTGGGAGTGGAGCTGAAGACCACACTGGAGCTGTGATGAACAAAGCAGCTCAAAAGCAATTCTTGGCATTTCTCTCAACTTCATCAATGCTCAGGTTTTACTCTGACTTTGTATTTAGATTTTATCAACCTGTGGAACCCCTGGCCAAAGTGTTTTGGCACTGGTTAAATAACCACATTTTTATTAAATGAAAAGTGAGTCAGAGTCTATAAAGTAGTTTCTGGTAATGGTTTAGCGACATGCTTCTCAAACTTTAGCATGCATCAGAATTCTGGAGAAGTCTGGACATCCTCTAGTCTGCACACTAAAAGATACTTGGGCTATGTCTCGTGAATTTTTATTCCTAGCAAGCTTTTAAGTGAAGCTGATGCTAGGAGTTCACAGAGCATTGCCTAGAACAGGTTAGGCAACAATCAACAGTTATTTATTAAGGGCTCACAGTGTGAGAGACACAACAATTAGGGCAAGATCCTACCCAAAGGGTATCCAATCACTTCCACAAATATTTATGAAGTGTCTACTGTGCCACCAAGTACTGGCATACACATTGGGGCTCCCGGTGTAGTGGCAGAAGCTGACACTGGTAACCGAGATTCTGACGCAGACTGAGGTTGTTGAAATAAGTAGTTTGGCTGATGTATATGATGGGCAAAAATAGAAAGGGAATTTCAGACCAGAGGAGAAGGGCTTTGAATCTCATCTTAAGGAACCTGTTCATGTTTATGTTTGCCACTGGGAAAACAATATTTTTTTAAGAAGGAGAATAATATTAATATTTTCTTGGAACACTGACAGTAATTTCTAATAGCATTTTGCATGGCTATATGGATGGACTGAGGGTAGAGACAAAGAGACTAGTGAGGATTGCTCTTGTTCCAGCAATAAGTAATGAAAACAAAGTGGGGAATGGGAGTAAAATCTCAATTTGAATACAAATATATAGCCCCCTTGAAGCACAGTGAGAGAAGTCCTGGGGCTTTCCTGCTCCTCAAGAATATTGCAGGCCCCATGAAGGCCTTATAAACCAATTTGTTGGCTCTTTCCTCATGCTGAAATAAAGGGAGAAATCAAATTTATTTTGTTTATTAATGTATTCCCGGCACATGATAAAGTTCCTGGTACATACTGGTGCTAAATAAATACGGATTGATTGCCAAGATGGAAAAGCTCTAAGTGTTATCTAAACTTATCCATTTATTATTTATTCATAAACAGTGAAACCAGAGACCAAAAAAGAGGAATTGACTAAAATCATACATCTGGTTACCAGTAAAACCAGGACTAGAATCAACATGTCTTGATTTCTAGTCCAGTGCCTTTAAACATCACACCAAGCACCAATCAGGCTTCTATTAAAACTGATATTGTGTTAGGGATAATGAGTTACTCCTGCATGACCTCATTGTTTTCTGTTTGTCTGCCACATGCTGTGGTCTGGCAGACAGCAATCCATTTAAGTCATCTGCTTCCAGCCAATGGCATTCTTGACTAAAACAATAAAATGTGTTTTTCTCCAATCTGTATCCCACTTCGAGCGGTTTGTTTTTCTCTACTCTGTATTTCACCAGAAGCCATTGCAACTTAACTCCACAAGTCTTTCAAACAGAGAAAATAAAGTGGTTTAACAAGCAAGAACTGCGGAGAGATATTAAATTCTCAAACCACATCTTCGGTGAAAAAAAAGTATCACATGGAAAATGCGCTGGAGTCTTTTGGTCAAACCTTGTAAAAAGTCTCTGTTGCGAATGTCCGTTGCCATGTCCCCGGTAAAGCTCTTCAATAAACACATTGTCCTCCCCCACAGTGTGTGTTCTGGAGATAATAAAGAGGAAGGGAGTAGTGGTACTAGAACTCCCAGGGGGAAATTGGCCAGGTTCCTACCATTTGCAGTCCACCATCTGTGCAATGGCATGGCCATATACGTGCTTCAGAGTAATACAGAGCTTCTTGCGTCTAAGATAAGAACAAAACACTGGGTTATAATTCCAAAGTCATAGATGTTGGTCACTGCTCACAGAGTGTGTGGCCTTAAACCCACTTGAACTCTTTGCGTTAAATTTTTCGACCGTAATCTCTCACTGATTCAGAAAGAGCATTTAGGAAGAAAATGTTTATCTGACAGTAACGGGGAAGTTCTGAAACAGTCATGTGTTTATTTTATTTTATTTTTTTATTTTTTTTTTTTAACGTTTATTTATTTGAGAGACAGAGAGAGATAGAGCATGAGCATGGGAGGGGCAGAGATAGGAGGAGACACGGAATCTGAAGCAGGCTCTAGGCTTTGAGCTGTTAGCACAGAGCCCAATGCAGGGCTCGAACTCACAAACCGTGAGATCATGACCTGAGCTGAAGTCGGATGCTTAATCGACTGAGCCACCCAGGCACCCCTATAGTCATGTGTTTAAACATCTACTAAGACCACCTGGATCATTTCTGTGTGGTCTTATCATTAATTGTAGAGTGTGAAGGTGAATGATCTTTGTGAGTAGTAATGTGTCCAAGGCTTTCTAACATCACCAGCTTATATGTTTATATTTCCTTCTAACATGAGTGTTTAGTGCTATAAAATTCCCTTTAAATATTGCTTTCGTGACATCTTGTAAAATTTGAGGATGTTTTTGTTTTTATTCAATTCAAAATACTTCCTAATTCCTTTTTGAAATCTTTGACTCAGATAGGCTATTTAGAAATGCATTATTTGGTTTCCAAATACGAAGGACTTTTGCAGATACCTTTCAAAACTCTTTCATATCTAATTTAATTCCACATTAGGTTTAATTTTATTCCATATTAACATGTACTGTAAGGCTTGCATCCTTTTAAATTTGTTCATATTTGTTTTATGACCCAGAATATAGTCTATCTTGGAAAATATTTGTGTACAACACATAACACATTCTGTCCTTTTTAAGTAGAGTATTCTACAAATGTCGTTTCAGGGGCACCTTGGTGGCTCAGTTGGTTGAGCATCTGACATTGACTCAGGCCATGATCTCAGTTTGTGAATTTAAGCCCTGCATCAGGCTCACTTCTGTCAGTGCAGAGCCCACTTTGGATCCTCTGTCCCCCTCTCTCTCTGCCTCTCCCCTGCTTGCATTCTTTCTCTCTCTCTCCCTCTCTCAAAAATAAATAAACAAAACAAAACAAAAACAAATGTCAGTTAGATCAAGTTGGTTGATACTGTTGTTGAAGTCTTATATATGTTTACTCACTTTGTGTCTATTCTATCGGTTATTGAAAGAGGGGAATTAAAATTAAAATCTTCAACTAAATGTAAATTTGCTGATTTCCCTTTACCTTTCTATCGCTTTTTTTCTTTCATTTTGAAGCTATGTTATTAGGTACATAAATGTATAGGATTATGTCCTCTTGATTAGTTCAATCCTTTATCATTGTGAAATGGCCTTCATTTTTCCTGATAATATTCTCTGTTCTGAAATCTACTTTGTCTGGTATTGATATAGCCATTACAACTTTCTTCAGATTTGGTATTAGCTTGTTACATATTTTTCAATCATTTTGTTTTTAACCTTTTTAAAAAAAAATTATTATTATTATTTATATTTTAGCTAATATACAGTGCAATATTGGTTTCAGAAGTAGAATTAAGTGATTCATCACTTACATACAACATCCAGTTTTCATCACAAGTGTCCTTCTTAATACCCATCACCCATCTAGCCCATGTCCCACCCATTTCTCTCTCCATCAACTTTCAGTTTGTTATCTACCATTAAAAATCTCTTGTGGTTTATTTTTCTCTTTCCTGCTCCTTTTCAATATATTCATCTGTTTTGTTTCTTAAATTCCACAGATGAGTGAAATCATATGATATTTGTCTTTTTCTGACTGACTTATTTTATTTAGCAAAATACGTTGTAGCTCCATCCATGTTGTTGTAAATTGCAAGATTTCATTTTTTGATCACTGAGTAATATTCCATTGTAAATATATACCACATCTTTATTCATTGGTCGATGAACATTTGGGCTTTCTCCATAGATTGGCTATTGTTGATAATGCTACTATAAACATTGGGGTGCATGAACCCCTTTGAATCTGTGTTTATGTGTCCTTTGGGCGAATACCTAACAGTGTAATTGCTTGATTGTAGCCTTGTACTATTTTTAGTTTTTTGAAGAACCTCATTACTGTTCTCAAGAGAAGCTGCATGAGCAGTGCAAGAGTCCCCCTTTCTCTGCATTCTCACCAACACCTGCTGTTTCTTGTGTTGTTAATTTTAGTCATTCCAACAGGCATAAGGTGGTATCTCATTGTGATTTTGATTTGTATTTCTCTAATGATGAGTGATGTTGAGCATCTTTTCATGTGTTTATTAGCCATATGGATGTCTTCTTTGGAAAAGTATCTATTCATGTCTTCTGCCCATTCTTTAACTGAGTTGTTTGTGTTTTGGCTGTTGAGTTTGATGGGTTCTTTATACATTTTGGATACTAACACTTTATCAGATATGTGATTTGAAATTACCTCTCCCATTCTGTAGGCTGCCTTTTAGTTTTGTTGATTGTTTCCTTTGCTGTGCAGAAGTTTTTCATCTTGATCAAGTCCCAATACTTCATGTTTGTTTTTATTTCCTTGCCTTCAGTGATGTGTCTAGTAAGAAGTTGCTTGGGCTGAGGTCAAAGATAACCTCTGTTTTTATACTTAAAAGCTTTTTTTTTTTTTTTTTTGGCAGCATATAATTGGCATGTATTTTTTTTTATTTAAAAAACTTTTTTTAATGTTTTAATTTATTTTTGAAGGAGAAAGAGAGACAGAGCATGAGTGGGGGAGGAGCAGAGAGAGAGAGCTACAGAATTTGAAGCAGGCTCCAAGCTGTCAGCACAGAGCCGGATGCGGGGCTCAAACTCATGAACTGTGAGATCATGACCTTAGCCGAAGTCAGATGCTTAACTGACTGAGCCACCCAGGTGCCCCGGCATGTATTTTTTTTAATCCAACTTGAAAATCTTGCCTTTTAATTGGTGTGTTTAGACTATTTACATTTAACGAGATTGTTGATATTTTCAGGCTTTTTTCCATCTTGCTTTTTGTTCCCTGTTTTCTCATCTATTCTTTATTTCTTTCCCTTTATTTTTCTACCTTCTTTTATTTGTTATGATTCCATTTTCTCTCATTTGTTGTCTTATTAACTACAACACTTTGGTTATAACAGTAGTTTCTTTACCTTATCACAATCTACACCTCTCAGTGATGTTATACTATTTCATATGTGAGAACTTTATAAAAGTATTACTTTCATTTCTCCTCTCCTGGCATTTATGTTATTGCTGCTATACACATTACTTATATACATATTATAAACACCAACCTATATTGGTGATGTTTTTGTTTAAACAGCTAATTATCTTTTAACTAGAATTAAGAAATAATTTCACAAAATCACATGTATTTAACTCATACAGTTATGATTTCCAGGCTTCTTGATTCTTCTCTTTTAATCTAGTATCGTTTTTTTTTCTCTTCTTGAAGAACTTACTTTACCACTTCTTGTTCAAGTCTACTAGCAATGAATTCCTTAGGATTTTATATGTTTCAAAAAGCTTTAATTTGTCTTCATTTTGAAAGATACTTTCGTAAATATAAAATTTTAGGTTGACATTTTTCTCTAAATACATTCAAGATGTGGGGCACCCGGGTGGCTGTCGGTTGAGCATCTGACTTCGACTCAGGTCATGGTCTCACACTCATGGGTTTGAGCCCCGCGTCGGGCTCTGTGCGGACAGCTCAGAGCCTGGAGCCTCCCTTCAGATTCTGTGTCTTCCTCCCTCTCTGCCCCTCCCTCACTTGTACTCTGTCTCTCTCTCCCTCAAAATAAATAAACATAGGGGCGCCTGGGTGGCTCCGTCGGTTGAGCGGCCGACTTCGGCTCAG
Organism: Puma concolor; assembly: GCF_028749965.1. Taxonomy (NCBI): domain Eukaryota; kingdom Metazoa; phylum Chordata; class Mammalia; order Carnivora; family Felidae; genus Puma; species Puma concolor. The sequence goes on along the minus strand of NC_141675.1, from coordinate 81,646,321 downwards.
GTCATGATCTCGCGGTCTGTGAGTTCGAGCCCCGTGTCGGGCTCTGTGCTGACAGCTCAAAGCCTGAAGCCTGTTTCGGATTCTGTGTCTCCCTCTCTCTCTGACCCTCCCCCGTTCATGCTCTGTCTCTCTCTGTCTCAAAAATAAATAAACTTTAAAAAAAAATTAAAAAAAAATAAAAAATAAACATAATAATAAAAAAAAATTTTTGAAGACATTCAAGATGCTACATCATTGTTGTGCTTTTTGCATTGCTCCCTACGAGAAATTTTCTGTTATCCTTCTTTGTTCCTCTGTACATAAACTGTCGTTTTCCTCTGTATTTTATGAAAATTCTCTTTTTTTGATTGGTTTGGTGCAGTTTGATTTTTATGTATCTCAGTGTAGCTGTCTTCATGATTCTTCTGTTTGAAGTACACTGAGCTTATTAAATTTGTCAATTCATAGTTTTCATCAAATTTGAAAAATTTTGGTTATATTTGCAAATATTCTTTTTTAAATATTTCTTAAAATTTACTTTGGGAGAGAGAGAAAGAGTGTGAGGATGAGCAGGGAAGGGGCAGAGAGAGAAGAAGAGAGAGAATCCCAAGCAGGCTCCACACTGTCAGCACAAAGCCTGACTCAGGGCTTGATCTCACAAACCATGAGGTCATGACCTGAGCCAAAATCAAGAGTCAGATGCCCAACTGACTGCACCATGCAGGCACCCCTGCAAATATTCTTGTTTGTCCTGCCTTTCTTCTCTTCTAGGGCTTTGAGTTATATGTCAACTAAGTAACCTGACATTCTCCTACAGCCCACTGCAGCTGTGTCCTTTTAATTTTTTTTTTTACTTTTTTTTCCTCTTTACATTTTATTTTGATAGTGTCTATTCTTAAGCCTTAAGTTCACTAATATTTTCCTCTGCCATATCTGATCTGTAATTAATCTACACAATGTATTATTTTTAAATCTCAGACACTGTAATTTAATCATTAGAAATTCAATTTGGGTTTTTAAAAAATATCTTCTTTGACTCTAACTAATATAACCAGGATTTCCTCTAACTTTTGAACATACAAAACACAATTATAATTATTTCAATGCACTTTTTAATAATTTTAAAACCTGTTTCTTTTCTGGGTTGGTATTGACTGGTGAATTTTTCTCTTCATTACAGGTCACATATTCCTGCTTTGTTTTGTTTTGCATGCCAGGCAATTTTTAACTGGATGCCAGACACTGTAAATTTTACACCATTGAGTGCATGTTATGAGTTTGTCTTCCCCAAAAAGGATATGTTGAAGTTCTAATCCTTAGTACCTTAGAATGTGACCTTATTAGAAAAATATTTACAGAAGCAATCAAGTTAAAATGAGGTCTTCAGAGTGAGCCCTAATGTTATGTGACTGGTGTCCTTATAAAAAGAAGAAATTTGAGCACAGAGACAAAAATGCACAGAGGAAAGACAATGTGAAGACACATAGGGAGAACACCATATGAAGACAGATTGAAGTGATGCATCTACAAGCCAAAGAACACTCAAGACTACCAGAATTGAAGAAAGAGTCATGGAATGATTTCTTCTCTATCACCTTCAGAGAAAGCACAACCCTGCTGATTTGATTTCAGACTTCTAGCCTCCGGAACTATAAGACAATATTGTTTTAAGCCACACATTTTGGCACTTTGTTATGGAAGCTCTAGGAAATGAATATAGTGCTCAGTGTTTTGTATTCATGTAAAGATTCTTGAGCTTTGGTATGGAATGCTAAGTGACTGGGAAGCAGTTTGATCCTTTTGAGTCTTGCTTTTAAGCTCTTCTAAGAGAGTAGAGCAGTACTTACTCTAGAGCTAATTTTACCTTGCTACTGAGACAAGACCTGTCTTCTGAGCATTCCACCCAATGCCCCCATAAATTAGGAGTTTTCCTAGTCTGGCTGTGTAGAAAGATACATTCTTCTTGCCTCCTGTGAGCTTCAAGTACAATTATTGCTAATCCTTTCAGGTGGTTGTTTCCCTGGCCTCAAGCCATTTTCTCATAACCATTCATTTATTTGTACTCTCCTGAATACTTGAGGGAGACTGCAGATTTCTGGAGTTCTCTCTGCGTATAGCTGTCAGCAACATGGCTGTACTGCCAACGTCTTCCCAGACTTTCAGTTGGGTCTGTCAGTCATGGAGTCTGAAGGCTCCTTCTCTGTCATAGGCCAGAAACTCTCTCAAGGCAGTAAGCCAGAGCAATAGTAATGCTCATTTGCTTCTCCCTAAGTGATTGCTGCTCCTTGTTGCCTGAGGTCCAGTGTGTTGAAAACAATTGTTTCAATATTTTTTTTGTCATTTTGTACAGATGTTTAGTTATCTCAGATGTGTATGGTAGAGGGAGGAAAAGTAAATTTAAACTTTGTAACTATACTGGCCAGAAGCAGAATCCAATCATTTTTCTAGCATGATTGATCAAACTTTGTCTTCTTTATTGAGTCCTAAGAAATGTTTTTCAACCTTACAACTCAGTATTGGATATGTGAACACATATTAAAAATTCAAATGCTTTGGAAATTGCCTGATGTGTTATACTGGGTTACATAATTGTATGATCGCATAATTACTATATTGCATATACTGACTTATTGATGGAAAAATGCAGGGGATTTGTCACAGGAATACTTTTTGCTTCAGTCCATTTCACTGGGTCAAAGGCAGTTTTGCATGCTATTTCATCTGGAAGCTCCAGACTTGTGAGGTCAAAGTGAAACAGAAATGCTAAGACATGCTCCCATATGTTGGGATATGTGACATGAATATTCACTCACAGATGTACTCACTATTGTAGTAGTGCTACAGATTTATTCTACAATATCCAGATATTATATGACACATTCTGTTTTGCATAGTTCTGAACTGAATTTTTTTTTCAACGTTTATTTATTTATTTGGGACAGAGAGAGACAGAGCATGAACGGGGGAGGGGCAGAGAGAGAGGGAGACACAGAATCGGAAACAGGCTCCAGGCTCTGAGCCATCAGCCCAGAGCCTGACGCGGGGCTCGAACTCACGGACCCCGAGATCGTGACCTGGCTGAAGTCGGACGCTTAACCGACTGCGCCACCCAGGCGCCCCTGAACTGAATTTTTTTTTTTTTTTTTTTTTTAAATTTTTTTTTTCAACGTTTATTTATTTTTGGGACAGAGAGAGACAGAGCATGAACGGGGGAGGGGCAGAGAGAGAGGGAGACACAGAATCGGAAACAGGCTCCAGGCTCTGAGCCATCAGCCCAGAGCCCGACGCGGGGCTCAAACTCACGGACCGTGAGATCTTGACCTGGTTGAAGTCGGACGCTTAACCGACTGCGCCACCCAGGCGCCCCTGAACTGAATTTTTAAAGAAAGATGATGTTTATAATTGCATATCCTATAATATTAGATATATTTCTTTTTTTTTTTAAGATTAGGTTTATTTCTGCAAGGAGAGGTTTCCTTTTGTTCAGGTATTGATGAGAACTTGAATGGCTGTCATAGTTTATATATTTGATGTCTAGAAGAATTTCCTCCACACTATCTTCTGAATCAATGCATTTCAAACCTTGTTTTGCTTTCCATTACCTTTAGGCCATTTGCTGGCTGTCACAGGACCTATTTTTATGACAATATGAGCTCTGGTCCTGCATCTATATTCTCCATTGTGAGATGGATGGACACAATGGCTGTAGGAGTATGCCTGAAAATTATTCCTAGGAAAATATTATCACTAGACTACTTTTTCCTTTAAAGCTTTGAATTTGGAAATAACTAAATTTACAGAGAAGTTTCAAAAATGAAACTTGTAAAAGAACAATTGCATATAACCTATGCCCTAATTCCCTCATTGTTAATGTTTTTCCCTTTTGCTTTATTGTTTTTCAGCCTTTCTCTCTTTTTCTCCAATCATTTACTTATTTATCATCATGTGAACTCATGAATTTCTTGAACCCACATTCTTATGTGTCCTTGTACATGACTTTATACTTTTTTTATCACTTTACTCTCAGGACTAACAAATCGTTCATCCAGCTCATTTTGACCTGCTCCAACACTGGTCCATCCATGACTTTGGCATCCTTGATTCCTGTCAGTGGAGATGGTATTAAAGGCCGAGATCTGTGTGCTGGGTGTGCTCAGTGCTAATAGTGTATATCACTTGAACCCTTTTAACTTAAGTAATTGCATGCCACATAAATATATTCCACTGAAGCCAAATTAGATGCGTTCCCTCCCAACTCAAATTCCCTGTGACAACTCCAAGGACACACTTCATGAATGGAAATGTAACAGAAGGAATTGGAGAGAAAATAAAATTTTTAGAAACTTTATAGCAATGGAAGACCATAGGGTTACAGGGCCAGGGCTCCTCCCGAGCCTCAAGAATAGTCTACAGAAAGTTTACCTTGTTCATTAGCTTTTTGGTAAGTCTGCCTTGATCTGCTGAAAAGTTGATTTCACCCTTTATTATGTAGGGAAGGAAGGTGTCAAGAACAAGAAGGCTTGAAAAATAAATAAAACTAGATTAGCCAATAGAGTTTTGTGAAAAAAATTTTATTCCATACTTGTGGACTTCTTTAAGCTCTTCAGGAGCTTTTTACTGTTCACCAGCTTGGCTTTTCCCAATGGATCACTTTTCATCCAGTATTCTATTGACTCTGACATGTTCAAAATTACTAAGAGAAGATACGTAACTTGAATTTATTTCATATCAACTCCATTATGTGAAAATATGTTTTTATGAAATTTATGGTGACAAGAGCACAGGGTTTGAGGCCAAACAGGCCTTTGAACAATTGTTAAATAACTACAGCTAATTGGAAGTAAGTAGTTCAAGGCCTGAGGTACCTGGCTAAGATGAGCACACTCTGCCCTCTATAGCCTTCAAGGTGATAGTGGTATTGCCATTGTTACTCTGTCAAAATGCTGTGTGATGAATACAGAAACTGAGAACAAGTGCTTAAAGACATTGCACAACGTTTTGGCAGAGTGATTTCATTTCTTCTGGAAGTATGATAAAACGTGGTGCCTGTATTTTGTAGGCCCTGTTTCCAGAAATTCATTTTGATTTTGTTTTTCTGAGTATCAGTATTTGACAAATGGGCAGTGAGTTGAAAACACCAAAAACTTGGTCCTTTCCACAGAAACGCAGGGCCAAATGGACCCCAAAGAGGCATTTTTATTCTAATACACTCTACCACTTTATGATTCTAAGACACTTCTTTATAAAAACAGAAATTGTCTAACTCTCACTTCCCTCTAAACTAAGCAATTTATAAGAGCACAGGAAAACACATCTTTCGCCAAAGTTTTTGCCATTTGCCAACCAATTTTGATTATGAAAGGCTGTCTAGGCTAGTCATGTAGTAGCTAATTTGGACCTGTCCAGACAAAATCAGAAAAGGAATTATGAGGCTGGCTTTGGTACGAAGCAATGAATAGAACACGTGCTATGTTTCCAGTTATTTCAGGAGAAAACTTTCTTTAATTCTAGTTCAGGAAGCAATGCCAAATTTCCGAAGGGATCTGCTCATTAGTGTTTAATGCAGAAATAGTGGAAAGATATTCTTGACTAAATGCAAGAGACCAAGTTGCTCACATACTCTAGCATTCAAAAAATCAAAAATGTATGGATACTTATGCCTTTATGGTGTCTTCTCTGAAATACATATAAAATAATCTTATTTTACTGTGTAAATAGTCTGTAGATTTCTAGTTGGCATAGGTATTACTGAACACAAAAATCACCAGACTGAAATTAAAAACAACTCTAGCTCCATTTCTGTCCATGATAATCATCTACCTCTCCAAGATGTGGAGGAAACATAAGTTAAATGAGGGAATTAAGCAGATAAATCTACTTCCATTTCTAATAATTGGTGTCCCCAAATCATTTTCTGTTTCTCATTTTTTTTATTAGGCATTAACAAGCAATTTACCCATATGCTATTAGAAAATGAGTAGTTAATACAATAACAGCAAAAGTAGCTTAATCATTCTATTTTTAATTCTTTCTAAATGGTGAAGCCCAAAATAAAAATGCCAGAAAAGTGGTCTGTTTTTGTGATTAACGATGACGTTACTAACCATTGCTTGCAGGTAGCGTGTACATTCTTATTGTAGAGATGTGTTCAAACAGATGTTAGAACAGGGGGCAGCTGAGCGTGTAACTTGTCCCTGGAGTTCTCCAGGAAGCCTGAAAAAGCCAGAGAGTCCACTATAGACTGATGGGAGAGTCACCGGGTGCCATGTTCTCAGATCCTTTGGAATCAGTTGAGTTACACTCATCTTCGTCTAAATGGACCCTTACCGGCTGCCCTCTGCCAAATCCTGTGAAGATCAGAGACCGCATTTGGATCATCATTCCCCTCCAAGGCTAGAAGGCATATAGGAGTGTTTTTGAGATCCCTCAAAAACATTGCGCTCCCTTTGCTTGAATCAGCGGAAGGGATTTGAAGAAGGACACCGAATCAGCAAGTTAAACCAAGCTACTAAGTACTGTGGATATCATATTCCATGCTCCCAGACCAGGTTACAATTAGAGAGGTAAAATCTATTTCTAGATGAGGGCCCCGGAACCCAGAAAGGCGAAGCAGGTTTATAAATAATTTATGGGATAAAAAAATGTAACTAAGGCAAGCTCAAAGGCCTCTGACACCCAGAGCGGTGCTCTTTCTACAGTGTGGGGAGGGAGAGGAGGGTGGGGGCTGAAGAAAAAAAAAAATCTGTCTCAGCCAAAATGTCACTCCAACAAGTACCAATACCACTCAACAAGTGCTCTCAGGGTCCTTGATTGTTTATTTCAAATCCTCAGTTTTCCTGTGGAGGAGCCAATCTTGTTTCTACTCCAGCCAAGGTGACCCACCCTTTGGCAGGTTCACCAGAATCTTAAGGGTGCAGTTACAAAGGGCTCCTGTTTACAGTAGAACCATTCAAGAAATCTGGTTTTGCTTCACAAACAAATAAAACTTTTTGCCTAGAGAGTGTGGATTAAATATTTTTTATTTACTCATTATAAATGAGGAATAGTCAACAGAAATCTTTCTCTACTGGGTGAAGAGCAACTTTGTGCTCTACTTTTCTGGTTATTTTGAGCCTCACTGTTGACTTCTTGCTGGGGTTGCCATGAGCAGACTAATCTTTCCACCTCTGACTTTCAGTTCACCTCTGAAATTTTGAAGCTATATTTATAGTGACTGACCTGGAAGTGAGTCTATCTAAATACTCTCGATCATCCAGTAATGTATGGTGAGTATCTATTATTTGGATTCTTGCAATCCTTCCTCCAGATTAATGTCAATTCAATCTATCTTCCATAGCATCAATATTATTTTACTGAAATGTACCCTTGTACATCAAACTTCTTAATAAGGAATTCTAAACTCTTTATGAAGTAGCCCCAATTTATAGGTCCATTTACTGCTGTTTACCTCTACAATCCATAGGTCCCAATAACACAATACTAAGCATTGTTATTAAAACTACCCTCAGGTTTTTGTTCTTTATGCCTTTTTATTCACCCTGTTCTACCTTCCTGAATACTATTTCTTCCTTTGCCTGCTATAAAAACTACTCTTCCTAATGGCCAATCTAAAAGGTCCTATCTACACTGTATGTTTTTTTTGGGGGGGGGGGTTGTTTTTGTTTTGTTTTGTTTTTTTGCCCCCCTTCCTTAGCAATCTTCCTTTGTATCTCCTTTACATGTATTTCCATAAGAGTTTACACTTACCTTAATAAGTGTGTGTGTGTGTGTGTGTGTGTGTGTGTGTTCTTTAGATATTGTGTACTCCTTAGGACTATGAACCAAGTCTTGTTGTCTTTGACATTCTCAATGTTGTATGTGATATTTGATAAATTGAGTTAATAAAATTCACCAAGTATTGTGAAGAACATCTTGTGATTAAACTTTTTTGTTTGCATATTTATTTTTTGGTTGGTTTAAGATCAGTGAAGCAAAAATATATGTATTAACAGCACACATGAGCCTACAAAACTCATAATAAATTATCATATATGCTTCAAATTTTTCATTTTAGAGACACAGCAAACATGAGCATTAGAAGGAGAGAGGGAGGATCTTAAGCAGGCTCCATGCCCAGTGAAGAGCCCAATGCAACCCTGGGATCAAGACCTGAGCTGAAATCAAGAGTTGGATGCTTAACTGACTGAACTGGCCAGGTGCCCCTATGCTTAAGATTAAAAAAAAAAAAAAAAAAATACTACACATCAAATTGTAATGCCATCCCAAACCTCAATTCTCTCTCCAGAGGCAATTGTTCTTATGGATTTGGTGCATATGCAATTTATGTTTTCATATCTTTTCTAAATACATATATGCATCAATAAATGAAATCTATGACTCTTTTATATGTTTTTTAAAGTATATATAAATAGTACCATATTGCATGTATCCTCTTTCAACTTGCTTTTTCACTTACTATCTGTAAATACCAATTCTTAGAGTCTAATTTTTTATTTTGACATATGGTATTCCCTCACATGAATGTATCATAATTAATTTGGTAATTCTTCAAACACTGGGACTATTTCTAACTTTTTCCTTTTACAATCAATATTTTAATGAGCATCCATGTAAATTTCTTCCTGTATATATATGCAAGAACTTCTCTAGGGGTTATCCCTAGAAGTGGAATTTTCAGGTCATTTTCTGAGGCCAAATTGCTCTTCAAGGGGATTTTTATAAACTAGCAGTACATGACAGTTGTGTCTCTATAATCTTGCCACATCAGTATTTGTTTTATTGTCATTTTATTTATTTTTGGTCAGTATTATGGCATATCTTCCCTTCTAACTTTCCTGGCCCATAAGTAATAACTCCATGGATCTGATGCCATCAGATCCCTCCCTGAGAATAATGACTCTCTGAGGTATTCTTTATTCATTTGGCCTCAACAAGTTTTGTTTTTGTTTTTTGTCTTGGTAACACTGAAGGATTATCCCTTTGCATTTTCTGCTACTAATCCTCTATTTCAGGCTAGCCGTGATTGTCATCATATATAATCTTTATAGTTCTACTTTTGTCAAGTAGCCTGAGATCAAATACCACCGGCATCTATCCCTGGACTGGATTATTTTTTTCTCTGCTAAAATGTGACCGAATTTTTTTTTTTTTTCTGATGCTCTCCCTAGTGCCTCATCTCCAGATCCTGCTCTGCTTGTTTTCCTCACGAAGAGAACCATGGGATACCTGTCTCGATTCCTGTCACACTTCTTCTGTGCCCTATCAGGTTCCTAGCCAGTCTCCCACTTCTCCAGTCCCCCGATGTTTCCCATAGGTTTTTCTGACCATAATCTTGCACTCCATCACTGATTAGTTTATTCATAATATTTTCAGTGTGTCTTTTCTTTGGAACCTCTGGGCCATGGCCCAGGCACAACACAATTCCCTCTGCTGCCTCCACCCACTTTTAGTCATCAATATCAACCATGATTCTTGGTATATCCAGTCCACACAGGCTCCTGACACACTCACGTCCTGGCAGTTTAAACTCCTATGACTTCCAGGGGTGTTGGTTTTTTAACACCTGGATAAAAAATGTGGGTGGAGTGCACATACTGTGGTTTGTCTTTGATCAGGCACTCCCCATGACAAATACCTCTAGGAGGCTCCAGTTACCTGCCCCACCCAAAGTCCCCAGAAGGAACAACGTTATATTTCACATTTCCCAGCTTCTTCTTCTCCTCCCCCACCATCACAGATGGATATCTGCTCAAACATGCAAAACCACTGGATGGACAGATATGTAAGACTTCTGTGGCCTGGTTTCAAAAGGTCATCTAGGTCATTGGTTTACTGCCCTGGCTGAACATTAGAATCACCTGGGAAACTTTTTATAAATTTGTCAATGCCCAAGTACCTTTCCTCAAGATAAACATTTAATGTCCCAATGTGGGATAAAGTTTATATTTTTAATAACCTCCTCCAACAAGTGACTCTAATGACAACCAGCACTGAGAACTGAGAACAGAAAGCCATCTATAACATACAGTTTATTGTCTAAATTAACACAATTTTAGGAAAACCCAGGCCAGGAAGATGAAGTTCCAAATGCCTTTATTGTTTGTTTCAATAACTATCCCCCAAATCTGTTTATATGAATAGCAGACTACTCAATTAGCTCTTCTTACTCCTTCTTAGGACAATAGGTAACTTTAATAAGTTCATCAGAAGATTGTTTATTCAAGACTCTTAGAAATCCTTGCTCCTCTATATCCACCAACCCTAAACTGTTATGTCACAAACTTATTCAATCTCAAGTTAGCTCCAGCATTGAAACATTTACCCTAAACTATATCCCCAAATCCTCATATAGATCCCACCCTTGCCCTCTCTGTTTTTGAGATGCTACTGAGGCATCAAAATATGCCCCTTACCCTTGTTGTGTTAAGTAATAAACACTGCTTTCTTTTTCCAAGAGGTTATTTTGGTGGTCAACAGGTTATCTTGGTGATAGTTCCAAGAAGCTGACTGTAGACAATCACGATCTGGGGCAATCTAATTGTCTCTCTAATCTTAGACACCCAGAGACTATTGTCAGCTGAAGGTAGGTGACAGACCTAAGACCTGGTGATGGATAGCCAAGAATCATGTTTTTAGCAGATTATGTACAAGATGAATATGTTGAAGAAGCTGGTAATAAAGAGATCTGATAAAAAAGCTGATACTAAAGAATAAATAGATAAAGCTGATAAGCAAAATTATGCAGAGAGATAAAGCAATGGGGGAAAAGAGTGTGGCCTCTGAGAGATGGTCTTCTCAGTATATGCCATTCTGCTGTGAGTGAGGCCTGTGTGCACACTACTTTATTTCCTCACTTGGAAATCTGGTTAAGTGCTTGTGGTATTATGGCAGGGCAGGTAACTGCCTGTTTATGTATTTACTGATTTTTGCTTCTTTATCATGAAGCTCTCATTGTCAACTATTGATGTATCAATAAGGAAAAAACAAAAACAAAACACTCTTCCTTCCTCACAGATGACTAAGAACAGCAGTTGTGTCTCTAATGATTTGACCCCATACATTCAATGAGAATGTAAAGCATATTTTGTGTTGCTAAATCATGAAGCTCCACCTGGTTGGCCATTAAGCAAATTCTGATTAGTTGTTAAGCCCATGCAGGACAAGAAATTGGAGGACAGTTTCTAAAAGAGAAGGCCTAAATAAAGAAAATGGGTCATGGGAACAGAAAAAGGGGTTGGATGCTTTGTGGCCCCCAGCCTTTCGAGTGGTCCATAGGTGGTCTGTGGCTTATAAACTATCAGGGCCTGAGGATCTGGAGAAGGAACATTTAACTGATCAGGGCTGTTTTCAACCAAACTAACTCCACATCTTGACCAGCTGTTGATCACTTAGGAAAACTTGCCCTTGTGTAAAGAGGAACAGCTTCTCACCTATAATTCTGATTCAAACATCCAAAGTGTGAGTGAATTAAAGAGCTTCAAGTTTTCATATATCAAGTAAATGTGCCTATATTTGCTCAGTCAAGGGGTAAGTACCTCTGAGCTGGACTCGAATGCATTAGTATATCCCAAGCTGAGAAAACGGAGAGTGGAACCACTACTTTCCACCATGAAGATTGTTGCCCACCTACCCCTTTATTTAAACTAGTTTTTGTTCCTTGCAATCAAAATCTATTACTAGAAGACTACTTGTATAGTTATAGAATATGCAGACATTTCTCAGGCCCTTAGTAAAGATTGGCCTTAAGCTTTAAAATAACCCTAGGAAGTGGGGTCACCTGGGCAGCTCACTTGGTTAAGCATCAGACTCTTGATTTTGGCTCAGGATATGATCTCACAGCTCTTGGTATCGAGCCCCGGCTTGGACTTCTCTTTCTCCCTCTCTCTCTGTACCTTTCTCTCAAAATAAATAAGTAAACATAAAAAAATTAACCCTAGGAAGTAAGTATACTCATCTCCAATTTACCAATAATTAAACAGATGCCCCATTTTATTACTAAAGCTTAGCTTAAATAACTTGCCCAAAGTCAGATAGCAAGGTGAAGGCAGAATGAGTTTAACCAATTCCCCAGTCCTCATGTTATCAACCAGACCTTCTCAAGACTGCTTATCTTACAAGGATTGAAGTAGACAGGATAGCAGTTTCACAAAACAATATATCCAAAGTTCCAGCATGGCTCCTATGGCAGTTTGTAAAGCCATGTTACAAAGAGGAATTCGTGGGGAATTATGAGGGTTAACATGTTTATTTTTCATGGCTCGAAACATCCCCGAAGTCTCAGATCTGATGCAACTAAATAAATGGAATATTTTGGCTTAAATAGTAAAAACAAATAAAAAAGCGAAAAACGTCATCACTATGACTTTCTCTTAATGATTCCTAATGTTTTTAGCAGCTGCCTCTACAACTGCAGAAAGTATCCATTTGAAAAAATAATTGAGTTGATTTTGAATGTCAAGGAAATCAGTTCTTTTTCTGTTAGGGTGCCTTTCAGTCCCAAATTAACTATATTAATATATATATATTAATAATATACATTTATATATATAATATATTTATATATAATAAAAATATATTAATATAATAATTAATTAATATATATAATATATAATAATATATATAACAATATACAGCTATATATAGTCATATTGTTTTTAAAGAATTAATTTAATACTAAAACTTCTTTATGAATCAAAAGAAAAAATAAATGTCATTGCACTATGTTTAACTCTATTGTAGCCTGTTATCCATAGACATTGTAAGTACTATAAGGTGATTATAGAAGATTATTTCTAATTTTAACATACCTTTCAGTGTTAATATTCAACAGTTTCATCATCTAGCTGCTATGATCAATTGTGAATTTCTATTTTCTCTCTTTGGGGTTTAGAGCATAATGATCAGCTAGAATAATCTAATAGCAATAGGGAGCAATGGTTACCTCTATTTTTTAGACTGATATTCTTTTGGGGCACCTGGGTGGCTCAGTCGGTTGAGTGCTTGACTTCCACTCAGGTCATGATCTCATGAGTCTGAGATCCACATCGGGCTCTGTGCTGAAAGCTCAGAGCCTGGAGCCTGCTTCAAATTCTGTGTGTCTCTCTCTCTCTTGCTGCCCCTCCCCAGCTCATGCTCCGTCTCTCTCTCTCTATCGAAAATAAACAAACAAACAAAAATTTAGACTGATATTCTTTCAATAAATTGCCTACATGGAAAGGTTATAAAGATATTTGCTTTTCTTTCTGAACACAGCCTGGTATCATTAAACGTCTACTAGAATCCAATGTTTCCTTAGTCTGTTTTTGTTACAAATTCTTATGGCTTTAATAGGAAAATATTGGCACAGTCATGTGTAAACTGTGCATATTTTTGTGCTCTTTTCGAGCTTTCAGAGACTTGTTTGCTATTCAGGTTTTATCCGTTCATTCATCTACCTCAGCAAAGTTGATCATCTACTGACATTATTTATTTTTGAGTGTTTAGCCATCCTCTCAGTCTTGTCCATTTGTTCATCCATCAAACATGCTTAGGAAACAAAAATAAATGATCAAAGTCCCTGGCTTGAAGAGTTAAAGGGGAAGAAATGCATATAAACATCTATTTGTAAGAACGTGATACATGAATTTGGAAATACAAAGAGACAGAATTTACCTACAGTATTTTGGAAATACTGAGGAAGGCATGCTTAATACTGACAGGATAAATTAAGAAAAACTTGTTGGAGAAATGTTAGTCTAGTTGAATTTTTCTTTTATGTAGTTTATTGTTTTTTTGTTGAGGTGTCATTAACATGGAACATTATATTAGTTTCATGTCTACAACATAAATGATTTGATGTTTGTATATATTGCAAAATGATCACCAAAGTCTAGTAAACATCCATCACAACATATAGTTAAACTTTTTATTTTCTTGTGGCTAGAATTTTTAAGATCTCTCTAAGCAACTTTCAAGTATGCGATACAGTATTATGAACTATAGTCGACATGCTATACATTATATCCTCATGGCTTATTAACTCATTGAATCATCTCAACAACCCTATGATTTCAGTAGTAGTGTTAACTCATTACCTCATTCAATCTTTATCTTAATGTTGGGAGATGGCAGAGTGGTAAACAATCAGCCCTGGGTCACTTGGTCAGGTACCACAGGAAATTAGAATGGGATTTTCCTGGCTTCATTTTGACTGAGAGGCCAATAAGATAAATATTAGTTACCAAAGTATAAAACAAACCATTCCTACCAACTTTTTTTTTCTTTTCTTTTCTTTTCTTTTCTTTTCTTTTTTTTTTTTTAAACATGAAATGGTACCTGGGCTATGGAATCTCTGGGACAGAGCAAAAATAAAAACACTGGAAGAGAAGGTGTGATCATGGGATTTGCAGGGACTTTTCTTTGGAAACATGTTGTTATGCTCTAAATCTTTATCCCATCCATTTGGTGTAGGGACGCCGTTAACTTCTAACTGCAAACACAGTGGGAGGGGTTTCATGAACATATAACTAAAAGAGCTTTAGCATGTGTTCTCAAAAATGGAGCATTACTGGGGCGCCTGGGTGGCGCAGTCGGTTAAGCGTCCGACTTCAGCCAGGTCACGATCTCGCGGTCTGTGAGTTCGAGCCCCGCGTCAGGCTCTGGGCTGATGGCTCAGAACCTGGACCCTGTTTCCGATTCTGTGTCTCCCTCTCTCTCTGCCCCTCCCCCGTTCATGCTCTGTCTCTCTCTGTCCCAAAAATAAATAAACGTTGAAAAAAAAAATTTAAAAAAAAAAAAATGGAGCATTACAGAACACTGGCTGTCTCTGTCCTGAGAAAGCTTTTTCAGGCTGTAAGTTAGGAATTCTAAAGAACAAAAGCAGGCCTGGGTTTGGGATAGAGACTGGAGAGGGCTTCTGCACTGTGATCCATCACTGCCCAATGGCTAAGGGATGCTTGAATGTTTCTAAGGGTCAGATTAAGGGCCACATGAGACAAAGCCAGCAAAGGGTCTTCTTGGTCCTCTCCAAAAGGGTTGCCTGGACGAGGGAGAGGCAAGAAACTATATGTGTAACCCTGGATAACCAGGTGCAGGAAAAAGGATTACAGATAGCCACCTGGAATAAAGGTATCCAGGGAATTTAAGAGAGTGATTCGGCAAAGAATCTCCACAGAATTCACAAAAACATCACCAAGAGAAAGATTTGACTCTTAACATTCAAATCCATGGAGCAGAAAGCCACCCAATCAAGTAAAAAATGTCTTACTCATCCTCTTTCTTTCTTTCTCTCTTTCTTTCTTTCTTTCTTTCTTTCTTTCTTTCTTTCTTTCTTTCTTTCTTTTCTTTCTTAGACTCCAGTAGAAAAAGAAACATGAAAACAGCTAGTGAGTAAGTGAAAGAGACAGAGCAGAAGGACCTTAGCACCCTTAGTTCATCCCCTTCCCCACTGCAGGCCTGCAACTTGAAGTAGAACCAAACTTGGCCAGGAGAACAATTAGCTGCTGTATCAGGTGCAGGAATTTGGCTAGTATCTTGGACAGACATTACAGTGTCTGAATTCATACTGTTTACACTGAAAGTAACCATAAAATTATAAACTAAGAACTGAAGCCATGGGGCCTATAGCTGTGTCTTCCAGGGCCTAGGAAGACTTACTTCACTGATTAAAATTCAGAGAATAGTGGGAGACACACATACAGTTATATCTCATTACGTCATGAGTTCAACAAGCAAGAGATACTAGTAAAAGTTAAAGTCATTGTTTCCAACTCTCCTGGTCCCTGGAAAAGAGGCAAATCTCCAGATGTTCACAAGGGCAACATCAAATGATAACTATTGATGAATTTCCATGTTTTGCGTAAGTTCTGGCTTTTCTATCTAAAAATGCTTTTCATCAGAGAAGGAATACTGAACACTGAACTAGGATTAGAGCAATTTCAGTTAAGCCTTGTGTTGTACTTCTTGGTAACTCAACATCTTATCTGTAAGGTAGGAAAAAAAAATCACTGTTTTGCCTACCTTATAGGATTATTTTGAAGAGCAAATGAGAATAAAATTTGGTAGTTTACACAGTGCAAACGTGTGTGTGTATGTGTTCAAATATGGATAAAATTTTAAATATAATTTGAAATAAAAATAAAAGGCAATATACATAATATAAAATTATGTATAAATTAAAATATCTCCCCCCCACACACAAAAGAACACTATGTATTGTTCATGGAGAAATATGTGTATATACAGAAATGTGCATACATTCAAGATACATGTGTGAATGTAGACAAGGAATATAGTCAAAGAAGACTTAAGTTTAGCCAGAGGGTGTTCATTATTTTTTTTTACAAAAATGACAAAATGTTAGCAGTTATTAATACCAGGTTGTGGGAACTCAGAAGTTTGTTATTCTTTGTACTTTTTTGATTTGGGGGGAACTTTTTTTTTATAAAATCCAGAATCACAAGAAATATACACGAAGAATGAATTAGAAAACAGATGTGACAGTTGTGGGAAAACTGCAAAAGGCTTTAAAAATGTACAGCAAGTTCCAAATATATTGTAACTTAAAAAAAACATTTTTACTATATAAGTATAGTTGACATACAATGTTATATTAGTTTCAGGTGCACAATATAGTGATCCGATAATTCTGTAGGGTACACAGTGCTCACCGGGATGAATGTAGTCGCCATATGTCACCACACAACGTTATTACAACATTATTGACTATATTCCCTATGCTCTATTTTTCATCTCCATATTGCGAGTTTTAATTTTGAGATTTAAATGTTGTCTAAGGCTCTTTTTACATTCCATTATAACAAATAACAAATGATAGCAAAAACCTTGAAATATATGCTTGAGTGACCAGTCAACAATGTCTGAATGAAAAGTATTTTCATTTAATTGCAAAGACGGATATACCATTTGTGACTTAATCAAGTCTGTGCCATGCAAATATTTGTCCAAATGTCTAAGAGTGGGCCTCTGTTTTCAAAAGCTCTTTTCTGAGCTCAAATCATTAAAAAGATTTCAAATTTTGTGGCTAAATAGCATGCCCTTTCTTCTGTTTATAAGGGTAACACACGATTTGAGGAAGATCCATGAAACGCAGGAACGAAGTTTTGAAAAATTAAAACAACCCATAATTCATTTTTCAGAGGTAATAATTTCCTTCAAGTAGTTTTTCTATAAATATAGAGTTGGTATTATTGTTCCAAATATGTTTATGTGTTTTGCTCTTCCCTGAATTCTGTCAGCTGTCATTCAATTTCCTTGAAAGCATGCTCTTACCATGATATTCCAGCATATGTTAACATCCATCATTTATGTTACATTCTTCTCCTGATGAATATACAAGTTACTTTCAGTTTCTTAATATTAGGTTTAACACTTCAATGAATGTCCTTACTTATAAATATTGTTACATGTTACTGGCTAGCTTTCCTTAGAGTAAGTCCCTAAGTGTATTACTATTAAGGGAATGTGAACCCTTTTTAAGATACTAGATACTGACAAATTTTTCTCCTCCCCAAAATTAAAGTCCAGGTTGGAATTTAGAAATGTAGGGATTTTGGAATAAAAATAGGTTGTATAAACCAGACAGCAGGTAAAATCCTTAATCAGGTATAAGGAAACACATCCAATCAAACACAATCAAACACAATATTTCCTTAGCAAAATGCATTTGTTGTTATTAAAAAGAATAAATAAAAACTATAAGTAGCCTCTCATCAGTTTAAGTCTGTTTTGCTACGAAATAAGCTATGAAAAACTTTTAAACTTTGGAAGTGTAGACAAAGGATTACAGATCTGTATCAATTGATATGCATTTACAGTGTGAATGAGTATAGTAATTCATAGAATTTTGAGCCAGTATTATTTTTAAATTTAACAATTTGATAAACAAAAATAGAATATTTTAAAAATTTCAACACTTTTCTTATATGCTATTTATTTCATTGTCTTTCTTTTGGTATTGTTATAATGTCTTTTAGTCTTTTACAGTTGAATTCATTGTATTGATAAACTTTCTATTAAATTAATATTTATATTAATTATTAATATATTAATACAAGAGATCTTGATATTAAAGATAACACTTTAATATATGTTGAAATTTTTCACAGTTGATTATAATTTTAATATTTAATTTTAATATTTAAAAGTGTATAGTTAAATCCACTAATCTTTTACTTTGTAACATAGTTACTTTTATGTTTCTGAAATTCCTCCTTACTTATTGATCAAATACTCACCTTTATTTTTTCTTGTTCTCCTGATGACTACAGGTTTTATATATAACTATGATTCTGTTGGAATTTTATTTGGCGTATGTTTAATAAAAGGAAGGGATTTTACAATCTTGTTTTTGCTGTTAAAAATGGAGATATTTCAGAAGATCTTTGGTATTCAACTTTAGGCTGTATTGGTATGTGTGTAAACCAGAGCCCTCAGATGTTTGAGCTTTAATGGGGACAAAAGAGTGATCAACAACAAAACTTGAATGCACAGATGTAAATTATTTGCAGTTGTTAAATTCTCATAATTTGGCATCAGTTACAAGCCTTTGTTTATCATATCAATTCAAATTATACTTTATGTTTTGCATGGATTTGATTCAATTAAGTATGGATAATAATAAAAATTCCAATGCCACTCAAAATATCAAAAATAAATTTTGATCCTTTCCTTCTGCTTGCTCTAATTTTTATGTTTTCTATTATTATTATTAATATCATCTGACTTAGGCTGAGTTTTCCCAGAAATAGTCTCTGAATCAAAGATGTGAATGCAAGTAGCATATTTGAGAGGTGATTCCAGGAAGAACTGGAAAGGAAGTAGGGAAGGGAAACAGACAAGGAAAGGAAGCCAGTGAAGGACATGTTAGGGAGCATATTGCTGCAGTGGCCAGAGGAGGCTCAATTCTTCTGGGGACATCTCACAAATGGAGAACATACCTGAGCTTTATCACAATCAAGAGCTAGTTTTGCTCTTTCCTTTCCTTCACCACATCTTACTTTTGGTCTGAAGTACCATTTCCTAAGCAACTGCAGTAACTATCTCAGTAATATCCCCTCTTCCAGGGTCCCAGGGTTCTTAATACAATTGTTTTTTTATGCCCTAGTCTAATATATTTTTTTAATTTTTTAATGTTTATTTATCTTTGAGAGAGAGAGAGAGAGAGCATAAGTAGGGAAAGGGCAGAGAGAGAGAGGGAGACACAGAATCTGAAGCAGGCCCCAGGATCTGAGCTGTCAGCACAGAGCCCCACTGGGGGGCTTGAACCCACCAACCATGAGATCATGACCTGAGCCAAAGTTAGATGCTTAACTGACTGAGAACCCCAGGTATTCCCCAAGTCTTATCTCTTAAATGCACAATTGCCATGCACAAGAGGTTCAATAGATGGCCATTCTCTACGAATAGAATATAAACCCTGAGAATCAGTGGCCTCAAAAATTGCTATCATATCTCCTTTTTAGCTATACCTTACTGCTTTTCATAACATATAGTCCAAGAAAACTGGGCTCCTTTCTATTTCTAAAAAATATGCCATGTTTGCTAAACATGTACATCTTGTTACATTCTTATCTCCCTAGAATGAGGTTATCTTTCCCTCATATCACTCTACTGAAATCCTGTCTGTTGTACAAAGTGCAGCTCAACTATTCTCTCTTTCAAGAAGTTCTCTGTAACTCCTAAGCTACAAATAACATGGTCTTTTGAAATTTCTTAAAACACAAGCCGTCTTTTGCTTTGAACTGTGTTTGCTTCTATAACTCCTAGGTTGTCTTTTGGGGGCACAGGGTCCATTATTCATTCTTCCATTCTCCATTAAATCAAGCAAGTACTTTACACATAGCAGACACATAAAAGAAATCTATTAAATCCATGCAATTATGAATCTTGCTAAAGATGAAAGAACTGAGAAACAACAAGAGTTGTTTTCAAATATTGTCAGAGATGTCAAGTAAATGGATTTAACTTTTTCCTCTTATCATAGGGGATGATGAGAACAAATTGATGTAAGTTACATGGGCCATGGAGATTGATGAAGGGGCTTTCCATGAATTTTTCAGGGATATATCAGCTGAATGTTTGTTACATTTTTATTTCTTGTTTGATTTATTGGTTCTTCCAATTAATTAGTCAATTGACAGTATTGATATATATCAAACACTGTTCTAGTTTCTAGGTATACAGTGGTAAACAAAATATCTGATTCCTAAAGGAATCCCTTTTTGCTAAAGAATAAAGATGAAATCCAAACATATACATATTTATTGTGGCCAGTGCCATGAAGAAAAATGACAATGCACTGTGCAATAGATTATGACATGGATTTGATATTAAAAAGGCAACAAAAATCCATGGGAGAGAGTAACATTTAAGTTGATAACTGAGGGATGAGGGAGAATTCCAATGAGAGAGAGAGAGAGAGAGAATTACGGGGAAAGCATCTGAGATCTGGACAAGCTTACTAAAGTAAAAGTTGTCCTGTAAAAATAGAATAGTAAGTAGGAGGAAATTTGCAAGAGGTAAGGCTGAGTTTGGCATTGGCTAGATCATCCATTACCTTGCAGAAAAGCCAAAAGTTTTGTATGTTATCTCAACTACAGTGGGAAATCATTGAAGAATATTTGGCTGGGGAATGATGTGATCACACTTACATAATTTTAATATAGATTATTTTAACTGTTGTATGGAGAACAAATTGGAGGAAAACAATCATGAAAGCTGGGAGAGCAGAAAGAAGGCTATTGCAATTTACCAACTGAGAGATTATGATGTTTTGCTTTAGCGTGGTGGCCTGTACTAAAGAGAAAAAAAGTGAATTAGAGATATATCTTTAATTTTTAATGCAAAAGGGTAAGTGATTAGCTATTAGTATAAGGAAAACAGATCTCAAGAATAATTTTAAGGTTTTTGGTTTGAGCAACCAGGTGAATATTGGATTTCATGATATGGGGAAGACTAGAAAAGTCAAATGAGATTGAGGGGGAAGGCTTGAGATAAAGAGACACTTCCTCATGTTTCTGGGGTCCCCAAAGCAATTTGGTTGGATCTACCCAATGGCTCTGTCTTTGCTGTCTCAAGTTTCTCCAATTTGCCCTCTGCGTATAAAACTATTCTTCAGAGTTTCTCTCTGACCCTCTGTTGAATTTCCACTGTGTTTAGATCCATCTCAGACTCTACAGACCTGCTGGATTCAGATTCAGATCTGATTACAGTAGTTCCGTTTGTTTCCTTTGCTCATCTTGACATGTAGCCTAAGAGTAAACAATATCCTCTTCTACAGAAATCTGAGCACAGCATAAATAAAATGGAAAATAAAAGCAAAGCCACTTATAATATCTTGTGCAATTGAACAATATTGGTATTTTCAACTTTGAACCTTGAGAGATTTTGTACGTTTTCTTTGTTCTCAAGAATGTCTTCTCCCCAGGTCTTTGTTGGACTTTCCTGAGGATATGTTTGTTGGAACTGTGGTATATTTGAAGTTAGGGTTTTTCAAAATTACAGAGATGCATTGTTTTTTTCTAATGCATTACATGCAAATAAAATCCAAGAACTTTGCCTGATGTGGAAGCAGGGTTTCTAAAAGGTCTCAGGGTTTGTAAAGCACCTGCAAGGATTTCACAGATTGCATTTCAATTAAGGAATCAGCAAGGAAGAGTTTAAAATTTGATAAGGTCATTCTCCCCAGAAAAAGGATTTTATTACAAAAGTGTGGTTTACATGCTAGTTAAGTCACCAAATCACTGTATGCTTGTATGCTGACAAGTCACTTTCCAATCTAGGCCTGGAAGTCTTCAGCTGAATTGGGGATCTGCACTAGAGAATTTTAAAATGTTCTCTCATCCTAAAACACCCCATGAGTTTAACTATGCAAGGTTGTCTCTGATTCATGCTCATGGTGTCCTCTTCAGCCTTCCCTTTGAGTGGTAAGTCAGTATATGATTGTAGGTAGTGGGAAGTTTGGATATGCATGGTAGTAGGAGGATATGTGATTTGGCTCACCACATCAGAAAGCTAGTTACGAATCTCATTCACTGACTTAGTTCCAGGTTTACTGTGGGATTGACAATAGCACAAATCCTTGGGTCTTGATCTGTTTCCTTATCAGAAAAATTTGAGAAGTTTTGATCTACATTCATGGGAAAAAGAGTGGAGATTATGAATAAATATATAATTTGTCTTCATTGTTCTGTTTTCAGAATGTCAGATGAGAAGCCCTCTTAAAAACAATGTCACTGGGGCGCCTGGGTGGCGCAGTCGGTTAAGCGTCCGACTTCAGCCAGGTCACGATCTCGCGGTCCGTGAGTTCGAGCCCCGTGTCGGGCTCTGGGCTGGTGGCTCGGAGCCTGGAGCCTGTTTCCGATTCTGCGTCTCCCTCTCTCTCTCTGCCCCTCCCCCGTTCATGCTCTGTCTCTCTCTGTCCCAAAAATAAATAAACGTTGAAAAAAAATTAAAAAAAAAAAAAACAATGTCACTGAAGAAACATGAATGAATGAAAACATCTATATCTGGCCCTTAATATCCTTGAGCCTTGTCAAAAAGCCTTAGTATTATAGTATAATTTTCCATGGAAAGGGATATAAGTTTTGCCAATAAAAATGAGGTGGCAAATGTAATACAAGGATAAACTCCTGTTTTCATGAGTTCTTTTCTGTTAGCCTACAATAATACAGAAACAGATCTCTAGAGAATTTCAAATTTTGTGCGATAGGATATGAGGTCTGGCAGTCTTTCTGAGGGAGCATGTAGACGTTAGTTGATCTTGTTTCTTTGTGGGTGTATGAGGAATGAGGTGGGGGGAAACATAGAAGAAAGAGGCATTCGACAGAAACTCTTTCATATATCCCCAACTTTGAGAAGGAACTTGGTATAGCTTATCTCTCAAAGTGCAGCCATACTTCTGGAAAGTTAAGTATATTGTTTTAATAAAATTGTTTCCCGCCTCGCTAAAGTCTTCCATCCTAAGGGATATCAGATGAGATTCTTGAACAAGAGGAGGGACCAATTAGCTTGAAATATCTTGTCCCTGGGTATGGATGAGCAAATTGTCTATGGTTTGCTAGTGGTGAGACCTTGGCTCTTCCATTTTGCAGTATAACTTTAACCCTTTGTACAGGGAATGTCCAGGAGTCCCCAGGTGCGGAGACAACATCTATTATCTTACATGTATGGAAGGGCTTTCAAAATGATGAAGTGCTACAAAAATTAAAGTGATGTTATTTTTTTAATAAAAGTTTTTGTTTATTTATTTATGTAGACAGAGAGAGCTAGCAGGGGAGGGGCAGAGAGAGAGGGAGAAAGAGAATCCCAATAGTCTTCATGCTGTCAGTGCAGAGCCCATTGTGGGGCTCGAACCCACAAACCATGAGATCAAGACCTGACCCCAAACCAAGAGCCAGAAGCTTAACTGACTCAACTACCCACGCACCACAAAGTGATGTTATATTCTGAAAAACAATGACTATTATTGTCTATGAAATAATTCACCATTCGTGAATCAAAAGGAACACCTCTGACTGCTTCAAAGACTGGCTTCCGTACCTGCAATATTTTTGAGAAGGGAGATTCGTTATCTTTTTGACTTCAGGAAACATCTATGCCACTTGAAGTTGATCCTGGGAAATAAGTCTAGGAAGGCTCTTTTTTGGTAAAAATTCAGTTTTGATTATAAAATGATATGCAAAATATCTCTGCAAATCCTTCCCAAAGCATTGGTGTCCTAAATGG
Source organism: Puma concolor (assembly GCF_028749965.1). Taxonomy (NCBI): domain Eukaryota; kingdom Metazoa; phylum Chordata; class Mammalia; order Carnivora; family Felidae; genus Puma; species Puma concolor. The sequence goes on along the minus strand of NC_141675.1, from coordinate 81,622,618 downwards.
GATCAGCGTGTGGCATCCCAGGGTGTTTCCTTTGAAGGAAGCTGACTGTACAATTTCTTTTATGTTTATTTTAACAAATCAACATGTGATTATACTTTGTGTGGTAGAGCCTGAGGTCTGGCAGTCTTTCAGATGCCAAATGTCAAGTTAACAGTCCATGTATTCTTGTGGATATGTAAAGATTGAAGTGGGGGAAAAATGGAGATTTTATTTATACAATTTGCATCATCAAGTAAGAGGAAGGAGTTGCCTAAAAAGTTTTGAAAGATATACATGCATATTTTTGCAGTACTTTAAAAGTAATTATTAAAAATTTAAATGTGGTTTGAAGATAATGTTAATTTTTAAATATAAAGTGTTCCATCCTACAGAAGTAAATAAGTCCAGGTCAGTTTACTACTTACATTCTGAACTCTTCCAAGTACATGGTGGCAAAGGAGACAGATTCAGCAGAAAGAGGAGTTACAATATCAGTTTGGCTAATTATTTATTTATTTCGTTTTCTCTGTTGAGTTATTTCATCACTGCAGGGGTCTTATCTTCTCCATTTATCAAGTGGGGTGGGAGAGTAGGGTAGCTAAACACCTACTCCTTATTTTCCCTAGATCCTGGATTCTCTACATGATTCCTTCCTGTGGGTAAAGACAGAGGGCAGAAGAATACACATGCTGGACAGAGTGAGCGGGAGGTTCCCCAGGGATCTGGGGCATATGGATCAACTCTGCAGTGTCTGGAATCGTTACTACGCTACGGGTTGTCTCAAAACAATAACGCCAGTCTCCCGCTCTACTGGCTGAGGCTGGCTGATATTTCTAGGCAAAATCAACAAGCTCTCAGTAAGCTGAGACTTTTAATGACCCCCAGGGAGCTTGGAAATTTGCTTGGGAACCAAAGTTTAACTTTATCCCAGAAATAGATGTGGGTGAGGGGAAGTAATGCTTTAGGGGACTATGAAAAAATGTGATGACATCGTATTTTTAACATGAAAGAATCCAAGCATACTTAGAGCTGAGAGGGATTTCAGAAGTTTTGTTCTACACTTTCCTTCACTGATGGGGGTAAAAGAGGCCTGGGATATCACAATTAGTCCATGGCAGAGGCAGAACGAGATTGGGAGTATTCTGATTTCCTGTGCAGGGTTATTTTATGTGCATGTCTCTTTTGAAATACAGGTTCATTTTGTTCACTCATCCAAATAGCATTTTCTAGAACACAGATGTGGTGTTGAGATCTAGTAAGTCTCTTTCTTCCCAAGAGGCTAAGAGGATGATGATCATGAGATATCTCCTTGAGTAAGTTTCCATTTGGATGATCTGAACATGGTCAGGTAGGGCAAATGAAAGGTAATTTGGAAGTGAACACAGCAGAAGTGGGCTGGACATGGTACAGCATGGTTAAAAAAACTGCGGACAGGCCCCCAGCCAGGTTGGTGAGGAGGAACAGGTGGCCAGGTAATCAGGAAGCTGGAATCTATTTTCAGGGGAGTTAAAATGAGTAGTGAAGTCAGAATCTAAAGTACTCAGGGATAATGAGTGACAAGTTCTCCAGCAGCAGCACATTGTTGGGTTTTGTAAGAGTACTGCCAATGTATTTGTTGGAATGAATTCCTTAAAATTACGATGGTAAGCAAAATAATCAATTTTAAAGAGATATTTTTGGTATTTTAGTTTTGATAGTTTTATTTGGATCACCAAGTTTTTTTTGAAGAGTTTGAAAATTTCTGTGGAGAACACATTTCTTGATTCAAAAGTGAAGCAAAATTATTTTTCTTTCTTTCCAACCTTTTCCTCATACACACACACACACACACACACACACACACACACACACACACTTTGTAGCTGATAGTAAATCATATGAGTTGTTAATCTGTGTGTCTACAAATGAGATTTTGGTAAAAGACAAAGCACTAATTTATATACATATATATATTTAAACTATATATATATATATATATATATATATATATATATATATATATTATTCATAATTTTCTTACCTCAAGAGCAATTTTGTCGAAGATGTGCCAAGGCAAGGCTCTTAATGAGATGCTGAGTTTTCTGGGGCTAAGAAGGGGAAGGACTATGTATCTTCTTGAGACTTGGAAAGACCTCACCCTACAGCAGGTTGGATGGGCTGCTAGTACTTATCAGGCACTAGAGAACAGAACATAAGAGGCTCAAAAGTCCTGGTGGAGGGACATCTAGATGCTATCTGGAGAAGCAGGGATGCTAGCATGCAGGGTACCACAGGTTTGACCATCCATGACGGAAACGTTAGAAATATCCTAAAAGAAGGATATGGTGATAAGTGTGGGCAAAACAGACTAGAATAATAAGAAAGACAGGCACCTAGTTCTAGAATTGAGGGGTTCTTCGTAGCTTAGGCTTTACTGCCCTAATATTTGGCTCTTTTTATTTCCCTGTGATCCCAACAGAAGATGATCTGGAGGCCAGGAGAAGGTTGGAGAAATTGGATAGAACAAAGCATCTGGTGGCAGGTGCTGAAAGGAAATCACGTCTGGAATTCCTGATGAGGGTCCCCATGATCAGGGATCATGAGGAAAATGGGCTCTGGACTCATATTCAAATCCTGCCTCCATAAGTTATTTCCTCTGTGGACTTTTTTTTTTCTTTTAAACAAGCAAAAACAACAAAAAGTCAACTTCTTCTACCCAAATTACTTTATTTGTACAGTTTTTACAATATTATGTCCTTAGTTTTTCCCCATTTCCTAATGCCATAGATCAAGTAAAACCACAAAATGTACCCAGCTCAGAATCCTCAATTGGTATTATTTGAACTTGAACAATGGTGAAAGTCCAATGCTGTGAGGGAATTTAGTGTAAGTTCTTTACCTGTCAAGTAATATCTTTTTTTTTTTACTATTTTTTTAAAAGTTTACTTATTTATTTTGGGAGAACAAGAGAGCAAGCAGGGGAGGGGAAGAGAGAGAGGGAAAGAGGGAATCCCAAGCAGGCTCCACACTGTCAGTGCATAGCCTAACGTGGAACTCAAACTCATGAATCATGACATCCTGACCTGAGCTGTAGTTAAAAGTAGGATCCTTAACCGACTGAGCCACCCAGGAACCCTAGCCAAGTAGTATCTTTACATTTCTTCCAAAGTGTTCTGTATTCAGCTTTCCATCTAGTAGTCACCATCAGGGGTGGCTGTAAGATGAGACAGACGGTGCCACGGCAGAAAAATGAAGCTCGGTCCCCAGTTTCTGCCAACAAGAATTAGGTGCCGATTTAGGTAGCTTACTGTCTGGCATTAGGGATGTCAGACAACTGAAAACAGGGGCTTGGTTTAAGAAGAATCTCAGTTACAGAGAGAAGGAGCAAGGTGGGGCCCCATTCCAGAGTAAGTGGGATGATCATTATTCTATTTAGATAAGTATAATGTTGGAGGTAAGCCCCCATTTTCCTTATATGTCTTGCTGTGGGAACTTCTTGAGTAGTTCTTCAGAAGTTCCCTACCTTGGCCTGAGAGTAGGCAGGTAAGTTTGATTTCAGGGTGTGAGTGGCAAAGCGATAGAAAAACCACTTATTATATATAAAAACCCGCAGCTGGGGCATCTGGGTGGCTCAGTCGGTTGAGCGTCCAACTTCGGCTCAGGTCATGATCTCACAGTTGTGAGTTCGAGCCCTGTGTGAGGCTCTGTGCTGAGAGCTTGGAGCCTGGAGCCTGCTTCCGATTCTGTGTCTCCCTCTCTCTCTACTCCTCCCCTACTCATGCTCTGTCTCTCTCTCTCTCTGTCAAAAATAAATAAACATTAAAACAAAACAAAACAAAACCACAGCTTCCAAACCTGCTTTTTTAACAATAAAAGTAATACTTGGATATTCATTGCTTCAATTTCTGCATCCACTCAAGTGGTTCTAAAATTAAAGTTGGAAAGGAGAATTGATGAATTATCAGCCGTAATACTCTAATAGGAGAAGAGATGGGTTCAGTTTCTAAACCAGATTTCAAGGGTGCAGTAGGCCAGTAGGAGAAAGTGAAGCTGAGTTTGCTGTGGGAGGAAACCTTCTTGAACCAATAGGTGACTGGGCCCAGATTTGGTCTCAAGAGCCTGCAGCAGGGCTGAGCCTGAAATGTGAGGTCAGGGAGTCCCTGCTATGGAGAACTCAGAGAGAGAGATGGAAAGGGGGTCTCAAAGATAGGCAGAGCATGAGGGTAATCTCAGAATAATGGATCACCCATACGTACAGAGTAATCTCTCCCAGCGTTTCTCAAGAGTAAGGTTTTTCTCTGCATCCATGCACAGTGATCTGGCATGTCTTATGTAGGAATGAATTATGACCTATTTACTTATGGTCATGACTCTTGCTATATGCATTTTGTCACCTATCAAGTTGAGTTCAGGGTCATATTCAGCTTCTGGCTAATACATATAGTTTTACACACATGCACCTTGTCCGTATTTATTTTGCAAAAAAAAAAAAAAAAAAAAAAAAATCGTGAGTCTGTGACTCTAGCTGAATGAGGTACATAAAACAAAGTTGGTGACTGAAGAAAAAAAATGTGCTTCGTACAAATTTAACCAAAGCAGAATTTTGACAGGAGCTTTGAAGATATTTGAGGAGTAGGGAGTGGCCATTAAGTACAGCGCGAGAAACAGTAAACAGACTTCAGCCCTGGGCCTGCAACTTGTAAACTGGCAGCCTTTGGCAAATTGTTCCTCTTTTAGAAGTCTCGTTTTTCTCACTGGTAAAATGACAGGACTAATGTCTTTCCCAAAAAGGAACTCGAAAGTTAAATGACTACATGTTTCTGGCACAATAACCAATACAGAGGATATACCCAGTTCTCTTGATCTTGTTCTGAACTGTTTTTAGCTTAAATTATTTGGGGATAATTAGCATTCTTATGTCACTTTTTTCTCATTCAACTAAAATGCAAGTCTCAGGAGGAATGAATTTAGAATGCCTCCATGACAGGAGAGTGGGGACTGAGAGTTTGCAGTGTTTTGTTTGATTTGGAATTGTAGTGCTTGATTAGGAATTAAGGTAAGCACAGGGACAGAGCTATTAAGGAAATTGGAAGGGAACAGAGAGTCCTGGAATGTGGCAACTCCTGCTCGGTTTTAAATGTAAGTTAAATATTAATTTTTATAAAAAAAAAAAAAAAAACAAAAAAACACCTCTCCGTCCACGGAGGACTTTTTTTTTCTTATGGTGATAGATTGTTGGTGGTTTGCCTTTCACATTAACTTATTTGGAGGAAAAAAAAAAGTCTTCAGATGATCCTATTTGTGTAATAAAAAAAGTATTCCAAACAGCTCCCTTGTCGCCAGCATCAACAGCAGCTGAACAGGGTTGGGTTGTTGCATAGTGAGAATTATTCCTTTCATTTTAAAGGAATCAAAAATGTTTGGGGCAAGCGAGAGCCCCGGTTACACATGATCAAAACAAACTACTATGAGATTTGCTTACGGAAAGTGTTGATTAAGTCTGCTGCTGAAGTCTGAGTACACTTTTCATTGTACCATAAGGATTTTGCAGGAAAGAGAGAAGTCAGCTTTGAAAAATTGAGCTGATTTGGGGGAAATAAGAAGCATTTGAAGATCTCCTTTTTTCCTGAATTCCTTCCTGCTGGGGGTTTCCTAAAGCAAGTGGGTAGGATAATACTGTCAACTTGTAAACAGAAGTCAAAAGGAAATTCAAGCTTCTGTCAAGATTCATTCCAAATATAATAAAAAAGGAAGTGATGGAATCCCTTTTAAGGCTTTTGGATGGATTCTCTTGTGCTCTGGCTGTCCTCTGAATTGTAAGGAATGGGGAACAAAAGCAAAATTGCACTCTACCAGTGCCCATCTTAGCAGAAACTCCAACATCTGTCACTTCCAATGGGTCCCTTTTCCACCTCTTCATTTTTTCTTACTTTCATGCATTTTTGTTTCTTTTCCCTTTTTATTTTTTTTTTAATTTTTTTTTCAACATTTATTTATTTTTGCGACAGAGAGAGACAGAGCATGAACGGGGGAGGGGCAGAGAGAGAGGGAGACACAGAATCGGAAACAGGCTCCAGGCTCTGAGCCATCAGCCCAGAGCCCGACGCGGGGCTCGAACTCCCGGACCGCGAGATCGTGACCTGGCTGAAGTCTGACGCTTAACCGACTGCGCCACCCAGGCGCCCCATCTTTTCCCTTTTTAAAAAATTCACAAAGCTACTATCATCCAGTGTCCCAGACGTGCAGCAGGCATGTTTTACTTTGTCAATATATCAAATGAATCCTGCTGTTCCTGCCACTGCCTAGGTACGTGACCCATGGGCCTAAGTTTCCTCATTCATAATGTAAGGAAACTGAATAAGATTTGCTGTGCTTAAGCCATGTTCTAGCCCAGGGTTTCTCAACTTGTGCACTGTTGATACACTAGGGTGGGTAATTCTTGTTGTAGGAGGCTCTCCTGGTCATCATGAAATAGTTAGCACCGCATCCTGCCTCTATCCATTAGAAGCCGGGTGTACAACTGTACTCTTCCCTAGTTGTGACAACAATGTCTCCTTGGGGATGGGGGGAACAGCACTAACTAAATCGGTGGTTCTCAAACTTTGGTGGATCTAGAACCCCTGGGGGACATGGTAGAAACATTAAGGTCCATACATGATTCCACTTCAAAAAGCCAGGGCCTCTGTGTCTTTTACTAGTTTTTGGATACACAACGAAATTTGAGAATCACTCTCTGTAAGAAATTGTATTAACGAAGTGATTCTCAAAGTATGATCCTTGCACAAAAAGCCTCAGGAACTTATTAGGGTTCAAGGAAGGAAGGAAAGAACCAATCACCAAGGGACTTGTTAGAAATACACATTTTGGAGCCCCATCCCAGTCTTAGTGAGTCCAAAACTCTGACATGGCACCCAGTTGTCGAAGATATGACGCAGGTAAAGAGAAAGTGCATTCTTGGCACACCCAAGACATTCCAGAGTGTGAGAGACCCAGAGAGGACTGCCTTCCTCAACACACGTTGATGCCATCAGTTAGAGCCTTGCCTGGTATCAATTTCTCCATCTTACATGGCTCTTATCCCAATATGGTCATGAACATTTGTTCTGATCCAGCCTTAAAGGGGAGATTAGAATGTCCTTCTGGGGGAACAGATATCTGAGGATATGAGGACTGGCACATCTCGGACTCATGAATCCTCCATGGCACCTGGAGTCCTGACCCATGGGCTTACTCTTTGGGCTATGGCATTGACACTAGGCTGGTAGTTCTCAATCTTGGATTCATCTTAGAATCACTTAGGAAACTTAAAAAAAAAAAAAAATCTCAATGCTGAGGCCATACCCAGACCAATTAAATCAGAATCTCTCTGAGTGAGAGCCAATTATCAGCTTTTTTGCCTTTTCAGTTGATTCCAACTGAATTCAGTTGAATCCAAAGTTGATTCCTTCAGCTTTTTTTGCCTTTCAGATGATTCCAACGTTCAAGCACCTCTGAGATGTCAATTAATGCTTTCTATAAAGACACACAGGGTTTTTACAGAGGGAGATAAAAGCAGAAGGATATGCAGAAGATTCGAAAGCACTTGCTCAGATTTGAGGATCTGAAGGAAGTTTGGTATGGCTACAGACTCTAAGCTTTTGACTCTGTGCCAGTTCTTCTCTACGGTTTTCCAAGATTCTTCTACCAGAAGCCACCTTTGCAGGCTCTTCATTTCTACACTACTTTGACTAGAATCTAACATGTACCACATTCTACCTTGTATTATAGTGTCATATATTAAGTTTGTGTCCTGTACAACATTGTGAGCTTTCAGGAATAAGAACCCTGGCTTATCCATCTGCCGTTTTCCCCAGAATACCGAATTGAGAGCAAGCATCCAAAGACAGGAGTTTAATGGACATTTATAAGATGACGTGGGAATGACATGGAACCTAAGGATGATCTATAGCAAAGCCTCCTGGCACTTTGTCCCCAGCCACACAGCAGGACTGCCTCGCCTAGTGTGCTTCAAAACCTGCCACAAGCGCACTGATTAACTCTGGACTCTGAGTCTTATCTGAAAAGAGAGTCAATCCCTAGAGAAAAAGTCTGGGCAGGTGACCCAAGTGCAAATTCTGGCATACTGAACATTTAAAGCATTCAGTACACACTCAGCTCCAAACTGGAGCTTTTCCATCAGTGGAATGAGCCAGAATGAGAGAGGTTTGGTGGAGAAAAATAATAACAGCATGATTCTTTGGGGCGCCTCGGAATTACAAAGGCAAGGCTGTTCATGGTCAGAGTGGTCAAACCCAGCAAGATGAATGAAGGAAGGACCATAAAATTCTGGCAACCTCCTCAGCAGAGTGGGGATTCCATACACAAGACTGTTTTTTTTTTTTTGAAGATTCATTAACTAGATGATACATGTGGTTCTTTCCCATCACCCTTCCCTCTTGCTCACCATCTCAGTGGCGGAGGAGACTTTGGAGAAATTGCCACAGGCACTAGGAGAACACAGGAATGCCTTCAGGAGGCAGGTTGGAGTCAAGGGTCCAGTGAGTAAGCTCTCTGGAATCTTTGGAGAGTTTGGAGCCAACAAACAGGAAATAGGGGAACACCTTGACTCAGAAGGTATTTATGAGAGAGGAGAAGCAGAGGAACAGGAAAGCCCCCAGCTAAAGTGTATTGGAGTCTGGCAGCCAGCCCTTTCTTTCAGCTTTCTCATTCCTAGATGGATGCTCATGGCTTAAGTCCTGGGGGTACTGGAAGTTTAAACTGCCTCTTTGTTCAACTCCTACAGTAAGAATTTCTATTTGAAAAACATTGGCTGTGTTGGGACATTTGCCTGTTGCAGAAGATGAGGAAGCTGAGGCTTGATTGCACAAGATACACGGGTGGTACACAGGCAGAATGTTAAGGACGGCTTCGCCTTTCCAATGGTCCTCTAGGTCCCGTGATACCACCTGAGCACAGAAAGGTGGGCTATTTGGCTCCTCCCTTGCCCCCACCTCCGCTCCAAGGCAGACACACACACCCACTCAAAGTGGGATGAAAAGGCAAGGGACGGACCCTCCCTAAGGGAAGGCGCAGGAAACTCGGATTCCATTGGCCCAAGGTTGAGTCCTTCCTTTGCCTTTTCACACTTCTGTAAACTTGAACTCATTGCCTTTCTCCTCAAGCCTCCGCACCTGGGCCAGTTGGTCCCCTGGTGCTTTCCTCCCAGCCTGAGATGGAGCTTCAGTGCTTCCCCTGAATGTGACGGGCTCTGCCAACTGCGAGGCCATGCACCAATTCCAGAAGAGGATTGGAGTCCTAACCTAAGCCGGGGTCTCCTCCACTCTAAAAAGGGAGCATTCCCATCCATTCTGCAACGCAGAAGGGTGCCCACGTGGAAAGCACCGGTCTCGGACCGGCCCCTAGCGGCGCCCGCTCCCCGGCTGGCACTGGGCGGTGCGGCACCTGGCCTGCGGACGGCAGCGGCCGGGGCCTGCAGGGCGCGCGCTGAGCGCCGGCGAGCCGCTCGCGGAGGCTCGGGCAGCAGGAGGAGCGTGTGAGCTGTGGGCGTCCCTTTAAGAGCGGCCGGCCGACCCGGCCTCCGCCTCTCAGTCGGCGGAGCGCCGGCGGCCACCTGGGGCTCGCGGGGCAGCCGGATCGCGGCGGGGCCGGCGCTCTCACCGCGGAGGTGGGAGACGGGGCCCTGACGCCAGGTGCCTGAGCCGTCTGTGAGCGTGGCCGTCCCGCGCCTCTCCGCGCCGGAGGATGCGGGAGCGCATCTGGGCGCCGCTGCCGCTGCTGCCGCTGCTGCCGCTGCTGCTGCTGCTGCTCCCGCCGCCACTGTGGGGCGGCCCCCTGGACAGCCCGCGCCCGGAGGCGCAGCGCGAGCCCGGGCCTCTGCAGCCCTTCGACCTGCTCTACGCCAGCGGCGTGGCTGCCTACTACAGCGAGGACTACGAGCAAGCGGTGCGCGACTTGGAAGCGGCGCTGCGCAGCCACCGGCGCCTGCGGGAGGTCCGCGCGCGCTGCGCCCGCCACTGCGCCGCGCGCCGCCCGCTCGCGTCCCCCGGCGCCGGCCCCGCGGCCGAGCTGCCCTTCTTCCGCGCGCTGCTGGAGCGGGCGCGCTGCTACCGCAGCTGCCAGACCCAGCGCCTCGGGGGCCCCGCGTCCCGCCACCGCGTCAGCGAGGATGTGCGCAGCGACTTCCAGCGCAGAGTGCCCTACAACTACCTGCAGCGGGCCTACATCAAGGTACCCAGAGCGCGCACCTAACGCCCCCTGCGGCTCCGGGACGCTCTCTCGAGCCCTCCCCCACGGCCCCTGTCCCTTGGCCGGCGCTCTCTGCTCCTTAACCTTTCTGCGCGCGTCTCCTTTTGCCTGTCTGTCTTCTGTTTGTGCATCTAGGTATCTGGTGGCCCAGGGTGTGTAACCAACACTAGATGGATGAACCGGGCGCAAGCCATTAGCTCCACTGGCATCAACTTGTCTCTCCAAAAGAGGACAGCATTGATACTATGAGGTTTCAAGGACCCATCCCACGCTAATTTTTGAGACTTTGGCACAGCCGGGTCTAGTATAAGGTCTTCCCTCCCTTCGTTTCTTGATCCAACCTCACCCCCATTTCTCTTCCGTCTCCACTCACTCATCCCTCGTGTACACCCAGTCTGCAGCTTTTCTCTGAAGTTTAAAAGAAAACAACCTCAGAACAACAAAGTTAAAAGTTGCCTTGCTCTGAAACAAATTTATTTTCTTCTATTTCCCCCTGCACCTACAAAGCAGTAAAGATCAAAAGTTAAAGAGCAGGTACTGAAGAGGTGAATCTGTGTGAGGCAATCTGACTAAAAGTATCTACCCAAAGTGCTGACTTACTCTCCTTTTACAGAGGGCTTCTGATTTCTGGAGGTAAGCACTGGAGTGAGTTATTTGACGTCAGATGCCCAGTACTCTCCTTTGGGTTTTATTTGTGTGTATTCAACCTGCCTGAAGTTAGTGTCGGCAGTATACGGTGTATGTGGGCATTTTATCCACATCCACAATTTTGACCATCTATCTGGACGCTTCAGCAGAGAATTTAGGCTATTTCTGGACACCATCCATGACACTCTGAACTTATAGTTTTCTCCTCCGTCCCCCACTTTCTGGCTTTTTATGTCAAGGTGTCAGTGTCTCTTCTACACCTGTTGAAGTGACGGCTTTGTGGGTTGGCCCTTACTGTTAGCCGGTAGACGAGGCTGAATTTCTAGGGTGGCAAAAATAGACACCATGTACATCCATGTGAACACCATCCCACAAGGTCTGTGCTCTTGTGGGAAGGGCTCTCTGGAGATTTGCAGTTGTTTGTGGAGTTCAGGAAATCACAACTGAGACTACCAGTGCTATGGCTAAGGGGCTGGAGTCCACTAGACTAATATCTTGGGTAAGAAATAAGGATAAAGCCTGAATCCTTTCCAAGATTTGTCTTCTGCTTGCTTGTGCTTCTTGAGGAATTTGCTAAAGCATGCATGAAGTATAAATCTACTTTCTTTCGGATGAATGGCATGATTTTTGGTGGTCTTAGAGAAATCAGTCAATAGCAGAGAGGGAAGAGACCTTAAGTACCTGACAGCTGAAGATAAACTGAGCCAGTTCCCAGAATAGAATGTGTGGGTGGTCCAGTTTGGTCCCCATAGCACAGTCTTCCCAGGAATCTCAGATGTGAGGTTGGCAGTCCCCCACCTTGGGGAGATACTTCTGTCACACACCTTGGGGAGATTTTCCTTTCTCGCGTCTGGAGAAGGAACGCGTACTCGTCTCCAGCCCTATAAAAATAAATAACCATGAGGTAACTTTTGAAATGTCGGTTTCTTTGGTTCTCCAATGAAGCCTGCATCGCTGTTAATGTCACGTTTAGCAGTCATTCTGCTTCAGTCCCCTGGCTGGAGGGTCAAAATGGTGAAGCTATAGGTTTGACACGCCTCACATTTTTGCGGTGAATTGATCATAGGAATCAGCTACTCCTGGGCACCTCTGTGGGTGAACTGTTGGGTGTGACGGATCAACCAATGAAGTTTAAGAAGTTCTCTCAAAAAGATGAACCTGTGTGCTAATTTCTGTTTTATCAGCAGTGTTTCTGAGAACGGAACACGTATCTTCTCCCTATTCACCTCTACTCTAATAAGCAAAGTTTCTTGGATCTACATAACTGATAATCTCTTGGGGAGATATTTGTGTTTCTTTGGAGATTCATTTTTGATGGCTGGAGTTTGTAGGGGTGTCTCTGTGAATGTGTAATAAGGTGTAACATGGTTCCTCCCTCCCTTCTCCCAAGAACTCCACAAGTTCAGTCTCTGCTTGGCTTCCTGGGAATTTTAATCATAAACATATGCACGCACGCACGCATGCACCCATGCATGCAGACGCCATCCTTTGAGAGTAAAACAAAACTCTCAAATAATAACAAAGTATGCTCAGGCTCTGACAAGTGTGGGTCCAGAAGTGCTTACTCGCTGATGATAGAATGAGGAGTTCTCTGCATGTGCCTGGATATGAGTGTGGCCCTTCATGGTGTTGAATTATTTTTGACTTCAGTGAACCAGGCTGCACTTGAAAAGGAGAGTCCTGGGCCAGACTGAATTCAATGGCAAGTTCACAACCAGAATTTGAGAACCATGAAGCCTATAATATGGTCAGAACTAGTGGGCTTCCTAGAGATAAGGAAGTACCGTTCTTCTCAGGTCAGGATTTACCAACTATAGAAGCTCTCAGGAGCTGCTGTTCCTCTACCATATCCCAGCTGGTGAGCCACTGATGGAAGCAGATTTTTTATACCAGTATGTTGGAGAGGAAGATGGGTTGCAAAATCTGAGTCCCATCAAGTCCAGTTTTTCATTTCGCAGCTGGGGAAAGGGAGAACCCGAGAGGGAAAGGGGCCCACATAAGTGTTACATATTTAATGGCAGAGGCAATAGGATTTGATGAAATGGGCACAGGACTGAGAATCAGGAGTCTGGGCTTTGTGGATAACTAATGCCCATGCCTGTGCTGTGCCTGCTGCCCGCTGGGGTCGCCTTAGGTCCCCCGGCATCCTGCAGTCCCCAGGGCTATCCTTCTGCCAGATTTGGACAGCTCCAGGGATGAGTAGGTCCTTGTCCTGGGGTATAACAGACACTCACTGCATTTATCTTAAGCACTGCTCTGTAGAATGTTCCTTAAGAACTGGCATGTTGGGAATTTGTCTGGACAGCTATGAGGCAGTAGTCCCACTTGGTGTCTAGCCACACCTTTTTGTTTAAATGCAGGGTGAGACTCTTCAAACTTTGATTTTTATCATTTCAGATTGTTAGATACGACTCATCAGTCATAGCCCAAAGCCTAACATAGAACTTTCATTATAGTATTCCCTGCTCAGAAACCTTTAGTGGTTTCCCCTTGCTGCCTGATAAAGCCCACATAGTTGAATCCAGTATCCATAGCCCGGCTCCCGCCTAACCTTCCTGGCCCTATATTCCCCTCTCTGCCTCCTTCCAGCTAGAGGGGGCAATGGATGTTTTGTGTATTTGTTTTGTGTATTTGATACTTTTGCACATCTGGGCTTTGTTTATTCTCTAGGTGGTGGGTAGGTTCTAGAATGGGATAGATCTGGAATTGAACTTTTAGTTCCTCAGTCTTTGGCTGCTTGACTGTGAGAAAATTATGTAAACTTTCTGAGCTTTGCTTTTCCCATCTGCAACATGGGGAAATAATAGGACTTATCTGATTGGTTTAGGCTAGGTTTAAGAGAAGATTTAGGTAAAGTGTCCTATTTCTCACTAAACACTGGAGATATAACATAATAAGAAATAAACATACTTCTTCTTCTTACTAGTTTAATAGTAGATTTTTCCTTCTTCTGTACATGTTCGAATGGTAATTATCCTAACACAAATATACCTCTTTCTCTGAGGCCCTCCTTCCTTCTGTCTGGAGCTCCCAAGAGAACACAGTTTCTCCTTCCTTTGAATGTCCACAGCAAAGAATTTCTCCCTCTCATAGCATGTTTTATTTTTAGCTTTGTTTTCTGAGAAATCCCTTTATTTGACTGTCACTTATGTGAGCTTCTTGACATGACTTCTTGTCTTAGTCATTTTTGCATCTCCTAAAGTGGGAGTTTCTCGATCTGGATGATTACTAGGTGGATGATTATTAATCATACAGGCATTAAAATATGATTTAAAATTATAAATTTAGGTATAATAGATCTCAGTTGAGTCCTCAGCTTCTGTATCCCCCTCAAATATCAAAAACAGAGTGCAGTAGCAATAAACCCTCAGTGTATGTTTGTTGAATGATAATAGCTTGGTTTCTTGTGTAGAGATACTATTGCGAAAGATCTTTGTATGGCAGCCGGAGGTATCCTCATACTAGTTATTTGGTTTCTTGGCTGGTCAGTTGCAGCAGAAACTTACAGAAAGACTGCAGATTCCTGGACTTCTCACTCTTTTCTGCTTGTGAGTTCTGGCTAGTGTTGCAAACGTCAGTCTCTTTTTCCTCCATCTTTTTTTTTTTTTTTTCCTAATTTAATTATTACTTAAAGCTATGCTTCAGAAAATCTTTGACACATTGTGCCTGTTTTATGTATATTTGTTGAATTTAAACAAACGTAAGAGAGATACTTTTTTCCCCTTATCTCTGTGCTTTGTATTCAGGAATACTTTGACAGTAGCTGTTTTTCTCCCACTGTTCCCAGGCTTTGAATAAAAAACAAAAACAAAAAGCAAAAGACCAGTGCTGCTTATTTATTTTTTTAACTTAAAAAAAGCTTGCCCCTGCATGTTTTGTTTCTGAGTTGGTGCTTTGGGCCATTTGACCTTTGTTTTTCTTCTCAGGATTAAAGGGGGGGGAGGGGTGGGGGGAAACGGAAATAGCAGTTAAGTTAGGCAATCCTATCTCCCTCCTGGAGTCATCTCTTGACCATAATCTATTTTATTAGGGGTTTCTAGAAAAGAAAAAAAAGTAAACCTAAGGAACTTTCTCACTCTTAATCTACTTTATCAACTTCTTTCTCTTTCTAGATGAATGCCTTAACAAAACAAAACAAACAAAAAATGGAAAGCCTAGGTCACGACTGCTAGTTATTTCTGAACTGTTACTTTGGAATAGAAACCTTTTTTGTGTCCCTTTTTAGCTCTATGTAGACAGTGTACATTTCCCCCCCCCCCCAAATTATTTCAACTAGGAAGTTAACTTTATGTCTTCTTGAAATAGCTATTCTGAAATTGCCCTAGTGATTATTTCCTCAGGGATATGGCTTTTTTTTTTTTTTTTTTTTTTTGGTTACAACTGGGCCTTTTTTGTGCCTGAATCATCAAAATCCACTAGTAGCATCTTTGTGTCCCACTTCTTAGGGAGGAAACCTTGGAGATTCTTTGTCTAGGAGCTTTTCAGTCCTATGAGCCAAGGAATCAGAATCTCAGTTGTCTCCATTGGGGGCTTGTCCATTTGGGGCCTCCCAAATGGAGCTCAAGTCTTTATTAGTCATCCATTGCGATTACAAATAGGAAGTGCCACAGAGGCTTTAAAATTCAGCTTGATGAGAGCAGGAACTGCTTATAAGCTTTTCTCCTCTCCTAGTCTGGTGAATCAGGGATTCCTTTACAGGTTTTAATAAAGGAAAGCAATACACTGCTCGTCTCTCTTCACAGATTCCATCTCTGAGAATCAAATAAATGCATTCTGTCACTAATATCATTAGCTCCCTGATAATTTCCAGAGGGATAGCGGTGTGGAATTCCTCTGGGAATGTTTAATAAAATGTCAGCTTGCTTCATGGATGAGGCTTGATACATTCTGAAAGATGGCTGGGTTCACCTAAAACAAAAAGTCCTGGGATTCGCTGTAATAATGGTTCTTCTGTATTGGCGAGGAATTGAGTAAACAGGATTTCTTAGAATCACATACAGATAGATCTTAGAGCTGGGGGAGAGAGAGAGAGAGAAGTATTTTGCTCATGAAATGTGGTCTAGCAAGGGCGACAAGTGAAAATGGTTGCAACTATAATGATGCTATACCTTGAAGGATCCTCAGTGATCATGAAATCCATCCCTGTCACTTGATAGCTGATGACACTGGCCTCAGAGTTTCCATGACAATTCGAGGAGGGTCACTAGGTGAAGCTGAGTTCAAAATGTAGGTGTTCTACTTTCTGGCCAGTGCTTTTCCCAGACTCTATGCAGTGGCCATGGCTACCTTCTGAAGGACTGTCTGGTGAATCAGTGGTGTGGCTGAGGTCTGCAGGGGACCTGTTGCCTTCGGAGACAGAGCAGACACAAGGCAGAGCTTCCTGAACTGCCCTGCCCACCCTGCATTTTCATTCACATGATGCATAAGCCACTCAGCCAAGAGTCATAGTTGTCTGGTGGAAAATTTTGCATTTCTCATTAGGAAAAATAATTTCTCCTGTCTTTTTTTCCATTCAGCTTTTCTCCTATAATTCTTGTTCTGTCCTTTTATCCATCCCTCCTTTCCTGCCGTCTGACTTCCTAGCTATGTAATTTCCATGAGGCCTAGCCCTCATTTGCCAAATGGCCCAAACACATCTTTAAAAAATGATTTGGTATGCTTTAGTGCTGGAGTGTAAGATTTTTGGTTTTCAGGACGGAAGAAGGTTACAGACCATTGTCAGAAGAAGCTGGTCTCACTTGACCACACCCCTTTCTGCTTTACTTTGCTTTCTATACTCACTTCGCTCTTTCTTCCTCTCCTCCCTGATTCCTGGTCCCACTGGTGATCCACACAGTGCAATTACATGTGAAAAGGAGAGGGCTGAGGGGGTCGACACAGGAGAGAGAAAAGCAGGTAGTGGTAGAAGCAATGTCAGATTTCTGGCTCTCATGAAATGAAGGCCATAAGAGCTTCTTGTTTAATTTTGTATACAGACATAGGTATCTACTTCTGTGAGACTTCTTTTAATGTCCCTTTTCCCCATTTGCCTTGTGCAAGACTTGGGCATATGTTGGGAAGATGTTCCCCTCCCCTCCCAGCTCCCCATCTTTCTGCAGCTGCTAACTACCACATTCATGGAACATCAGTGTTCCAACCATCTCATTTCACAGATGGGAAAATAAAGCCTGAAGGAGAATCAAGTTGTCCAAACTCATCCAGCAATTTAATGGAAAATCCAGATTAGAATTCAAGAACCCTGAGTCCCACCTTTGTGACATTGCAGATGACCACTTTGTTTATAAGGCTCACCCTAAAAACACAAACTCAACCCAATTTAAATGAAACACATTATTTGCTAAATGGAATAAACCCTGAAGATAAAAGCTACCTTATACGATGCTATTCCCTGAGCTACTATTCTGCCCACTTTGGGAAAAACTCAGGAATAGGAACCTGGGTTATTGCTGTTCCCCAGTAAGCCTGATGAAAATGAATGAGGCGAAGAATCTTCTTTGGAAGAGAAATGAAAGAGTAGAGCCAGAGAGAGGGAGATCCAAGATGTCAGATTTTCCAGAAGTTTAGGGGTATCAGAATGATCCTACTGGAATTCATTATCTGCAAATAGTGGATTTCAGTTTTTGGACAAGTAATGGGATACTCCTGAGGACTGCAGCGTAATTATACTGGAACTCAGGAAGGGACTGGAGAAAAGCAAGAGATAGAATGAAATAAACAAATCCAAAGCAAAACAGAGGAACTGTTAACAAACCCTCAATCACAGAAATGTTAAATGAGCCAATTTTGATTTATTTTTCCTGCTTCACTGCTAAATTTTTAGCTTTTACTCTGCCAAGATCAAGAAGCTTGCATGAAGAAATCAACACATAATTAGGACTCCAGACACAGTGAATTACCTTAAAACCAGATTTGGCTGTTTTTAAAAGAATGACCTCAAATTATAGTATCAAAGACTAATCCGGAAGACCTTACTAATTATTTCCCCACTGAAGCAAGAGCTGTTTCTTAATAATAGTTTTTAGATTGAATCCAGGATCAACAATTAGAATTTGATTCTAGAATATGGCATTTAGAAAAGTCACCAGGGACAGAGACTTTCATAGTCAATCATTGTTTCCATAGGATTACCGAGGACTCAATTATGCGGTGAAGTCTACATGCTTTCAGGTCAGTAGGCCTTAATCTGGAGTGTCCAAATTTTTGCTTATTGATATTTTGGGATGAATTATTCTCTGTTGTGATGGGCTGTCCTGTACACGTTATGATGGTTACCAGCATGCCTGGTCTATACCCACTTTATAGCAGTAGCCACACCTTCAGCCCCACTCCAAGCTGTGACAACAAAAAACGTCTTCAGACATTTCAAAATGTTTCTTGGGTGTCAAAATCACCGCACATGAGAATCGCTGATTTAAATATTTAGGCATATTTAAGATAACTGGACATCACCTTTAGACAAGTATAAATCAAGTTTTTGACAATATATTCTAGATAGCAATGTGCTTACTGATGAACCATGATATTTATGCAAATGTTTGGCTGTAATGTGACACCTTTTATAAGGGGAAACCCATTGGAAGTTGGAAGTAGAGCTTCATTCTCCAAGATGCAGATCCCTGGGCTCATGTCCTATAGCTGGTCCTCCTTTGTGGGTGCGCTAAGTTAGCTTGTATGAAAGCCTGGGGGATCTGGCTTCTCTCTACTTCCACTTGTCAACTGAATGTGATAGGGCAGGTTACTTTAGCAATACAAACTAACACTCTTGGTTCTAAACTTCAGACTCCAGAACCAACTTACATCTCTTTCAACTTGGAATGTAACCAAACTCAATCATGTAAAAGTTACCCACTGCAACTGTTAGTTTTCTTGGGGTTAGCTCTGTGTCATATGTAATCTTAGAAGACAACTTGACTCGAACCCTAAACACCCACTTATAGAAGCCTAAAAGTAGGGAATATAAATAAAAGGGTTTCAGAGGAAAGAAAAAATGACAAAGAGATTGAGAGAGAGAGTGAGTCAGAGGGTATCTCAGTCTGTTTGGGTGCTATCACAGAACCCACAGGCTGGGTGGCTTATAAACAGCAAACATTTATCCCTCGCAGTTCTAGAGGCTGTGAGGCCAAGATTATGGCACCTGTAGATCAGGGTCTGGTGAGAGTCCTGCTTTGCTGTAACCTCACATGGCAGAAGGGGCCAGGAAGCTTTCTAGGGCCTCTTTTATAAGGTCCCCAATCCCATACATGAGAGCTTTGCCTTCACAACCTAATCACCTCCTAGATACCCACCTCCCAATACTATCACCTAGGGGACTAGGTTTCAGCATATGAATATCAGGGGGACACAAACATTCTGACCCTACCAAAGAGAGATACAGAAATAGAGGGAGAACGATGGAGAGATGATAGAAACAAGGAAAGCGAAGGCAATGAAATCAAAGGCCAGGCCAGGTCCCATGTGTATAAGGAGGTTTCATGAAGCAACACGTGGGTGTCACACTCTGACATCCATGTCTGTCATAAAGCCAATCATTCAGAAGCAGATGTTGATCATTCTGAAAGCCTTCCAATGCCACAGGCCTGTTCTCAGTAGAGACGTTTCTGCTTTGAGAACGCCTGGGGTAGGAGAGCCACTCAGTTTCCTCCGTGAAACAGAAGGAAGGAATCCTTTTGGGGGAGATTGTATATGCACAGCACTGAATATTCACCAAGTGATATGATCCCCCTCCAATAAATAAATAAATGACACAGGAAACCAAACAAAAAAGAGATTCTTAGTAAAAATGTTCCCTTTTAATTTATATTAAACTACACTGCTTTCCCAATCAGCAATTAAAGAATTTTCTGAGCACTTTTAGGGGTAACATTCTCTTTTGGGAATGTGAAGATGATTAAAGCATTTCTTCTACCTTCAAGTAGGTTCATTGAAGGAAACTCCTATGAGATTATGTGGACGCTGTTCAGGGATGTTCTGTATCCACGTGATGGAATTAAGTATGAAAAAAAGACATGTCTTAAAGACTTGTAGTATATGAGGAATGCCCTTTAGAAAATGCTGGTAATTTTAAACTTTGAGATAGGAAAACAGGACTAAAAAAGAAAAACTTTTGGAAGCAGAGATGGTGGAAAAGCCGAAGAATTAATCAAGAGTGCAGGTTGTTTTAAGAGTACATTTGCTCTATCGTATGTTTGAGGCTTAAAAAAAATCAATATATGGTAAGATATGAAATGCTACCTTTTAGGAAATTTTACTGATAATTAGAGTTATAAAATATACTGCCTCAAAGCTCAGTCCAAGTGAATTGTGGTTTCAGTGACTTTCAGTTTCTTGAGGGAAATGCCATTTTGCTACTTCAGGTTTCTTTGAAATCGTAGGAGTAGCTCAATCTTTCCTTTTATAGCATGCCTGGTTACTCACCATCTCTGTGACTCCGTGTCCATCTCTGTGAAAAGATAATAAAATTACCTTAAAAAAAAACTCCACAGAAATCACACATTTGGACTGAGCTTTGAAGCAGTATGTTTTATAATTCTTAGTAATTATAAATATTATTGATTTACTATTACTATGTTTCAGGTATTATGCTAAAAGCCTTAAAAAATTTTCCCATCAAATTCTCATAACAACCCTAAGATACAGATCTTAGTACAGCTGACCCTTGAACAACACAGGGGTTAAGGGCACCAACCCCCACACAGTTGAAACTCCACATACAACTTTTGATCCCCCAACAATGTAACTGTTAATAATTTACACTTGACCTGAAGCATCACTGATAGCATAAACAGTCCATCAACATATATTTTGTATGTTTACATGTGTCATCTACTGTATTCTTATGTAAAGGAAGCTAGAGGAAAGGAAATGTTAGTAAGGAAATTAGAAGGAAGAGGAAATACATTTACAGTCTGTGCTGTATTTCCTGAAAAAAAAAAATCTGTGTGTAAGTGAACCCATGCAGCTAAAACCAATGTTGATCATTGATCATTTAATTATCATTTAATTGGTAATTTAATTGTCATTTTGCTATAGGGACACTGAAGCTTAAAAGGTTAAATAATATGTCTGAGATTGGGGCGCCTGGGTGACTCAGTCGGCTAAGCATCTGACTTTGACTCAGGTCATGATCTCACTGTTTGGTTTGTGAGTTCAAGCCCCGCATCAGACTATGTGCTGATGGCTCAGAGCCTGGAGCCTGCTTCGGATTCTGTCTCCTTCTCTTTGTGCCCCTCCCTGACTCATGCTTTCTCTCTGTCTCAAAAATAAATACAAAAACAAAACAAACAAACAAAAATAAAAAAAAAAACAAAAAAAAAAAACATCAAAAATATGTCTGAGATCATACAGCTAGTATGACATAACAGAGGCAAAATCTGAACACAGGTTTTTCTGATGACAAAGCCAGAGTTCTCAATTACTTCTCATGGCTTACATTTTGGCATCAAACAGACCTGTATTCAAAAAGTCCTCTCTTTTATGCATTGTAGGACCTTCTAAAAGCTCACCTGTATGAACCTGAGTTTCTTTTCTTTTCTTTTTTCTTTTCTTTTCTTTTCTTTTCTTTTCTTTTCTTTTCTTTTCTTTTCTTTTCTTTTCTTCCCTTCCCTTCCCTTCCCTTCCCTTCCCTTCCCTTTCCTTTCTCTTTTCGTCTTTTCTTTCTTAAGTTTATTTATTTATTTTGAGAGAGAGAACAAAGTGGGGAGAGGCAGAGAGAGAGAATCCCAAGTGGGCTCCATGCTGATGCAAGGCTCGAACTCATGAACTGTGAGATTGATGAGGGACCAGAAGGCAAGTTGAGAGCCAAACACAAAGTTGCACAACCCTTCACCTGCCTCTCCCCCTTCCAAGGTGGGATTTGTGTGACATTCCTCAGGCACTCTTGGCTGCCCAAGAACAAAAGGACAGAGAACAAATGGTTAAAGTGAGAGTCTCCATCAGTTTACACATATTTTAGTAATATTACAAGAAAAGGGCTTTATTATCAATAGTTTAATCTCCAGGAACTCCCTACTGTCTTAATGATAATGCTTTGCTAGAGGGGAAAACAACCTTAGTTTGACAATAGCCAGGCCTCCAGTAATCTGTGAGTCTTCTTTAGCATATGGAAATCCCTTTAAGAAACTCCCTCTTGACTTTACCTCCCTCCCCCCAACTCCATAGTATATAACCAGTCACTCTTCACAACCCCAGTGCAGCTCTTCCTGCCAATGGGTCCTTTCCCCAGGCTTTAATAAAATCACCTTTTTGCACAAAAGACATCTTTAAGAATTCTTTCTTGGCCGTCATCTTCGAACCACCACCACTCTTCCAAAATTCCATCAAGATCATGACCTGAGGCGAAATCAAGAGTTGGTTGCTCAACCAATTAAACCACCCAGGCACCCCTAAACCCGAGTTCTGTCTGGCAAATGGGAGTAGTCATACCTACTCTACTGGGTTCTTGTGAGAAGTTTTTAAAATTTGTGGGCTCACTTAGGTTGGCACTGACAGAAAAGTACTTATTTGGGGTGCCTGGATGGCTCAGTTGGTTGAGTGTTTAACACTTGATTTTGGCTTAGGTTGTGATCCCAGGTTTGTGGGATGGAGCCCTGCCTTGGGCTCTGTGCTGAGCAGAGAGGCTGCTTCAGATTCTCTCTCTCTCTTTCCTTCTGCTCTCTTCCCTAAAAAAAGAAAGAAAGAAAGAAAGAAAGAAAGAAAGAAAGAAGAAAAGGAAAGGAAAGAAAAGAAAAGAAAAAAGAAAAGAAAAGAAAAGAAAAGAAAAGAAAAGAAAAGAAAAGAAAAGAAAAAAGAGAGGGGAAAAAAGTACTCATTCTTTGTCTTTGAGTGTCTGGGCAGAGGACAAACTTGTGAAGGAAGGTGAAAGGCAAAGGGAAAGTTAAACCAACATATCATGATCAACTGACAAGATAATTGTATGTGCAGAAGGTAGAGAAAAGCTTAGAGACGCAAAAAAACCAGAACCTGACATGCTCAATTTGAGCTACTGGCTTCAAGTTCAATTCTCTGTACAATGGAGCACAGACTTACCAGCCTCCTTTCACCATTGGGCTAAAACAAAAAACATCTTCTTACTGGGCACTTGGGATTGTGTTGCAAAAAGTCCTTTTGCTCTCTTCCCCACTATGTTTTCTGACTCTCTGATTTCACAATTTCCTTGAGATTGTGGCCTCTTCTTTGTATTTTCCAAAAAAAATGGACTCTGTTCAAACACATTCCAAACTTTCTCTGTTTCCTATTAGTAGATAAAATCTCTTCCCGCAGACCAACACATCTTGGGAATTTTAAACCCCTTTAAGCCTCTTCCCCACCCTGGTCTTGAGTATCCCTAGGGGATGGCCTAGGTTTGGGAATCAAGAAACAACTCTTTATCATAGACACCAGTGATTTAGACTGCTTCTTATATAACAGTCAGGTAAATGGGCGAGTAGCTCAAATAACAAAGTAGAGGGTAATTAGTCTAGGATCAAATAATTCAGGCTCTGTCCCTGGTTTTATCACTAATGTTTCTCTCTAGGCCTTAAGGTGTCCTTTTGGACAAGGGAAACACTGGACCAGAGGGTTTATAAGAGCCCATTTATCTCTGCCAGCCAGAGATTCTAAAATACTTTAGTGGACTGGTACAGTGATTCAACCATCTACCTGTGGAAAAGAAAAAAGTGATGAGATTGTAATGGAATAAAAAGTAGAATGAGATAAAAGGCATTTGAAAGGTCACAAGAAAGGAAGTACTTCCAGTGTGTCTGATGCTGGTCCTCACATTTGGATAGTCAATCATTGCAAAGGAGAACTTGAAAGAAGGTTGCACTAATATTCATTTGGTGGTAACTTAAGAGGTATTAGATAAACTTGGGCATGTGCAGGAAAGACAAAGAGACAACTCAAAACTATGTTTTATAAAAGTTGAAATAGGGATGAAGAGACTAAAGAAACAAGGTTTTAAAAAGATCATTAGCTGAGACAATTAATTATTCTTGATCTTTATGGCATTGAGGAACTGAACAATTTAGACCAACTAACAGAAGTTACAGAGAACAAATATCTCGTCTCAAACACAGAAGACTTTTCCTAATACTAAGAGGTACTTAGATATAATTGGGAACCCCAGAAGAAGGTGTTTGAAAATGAGTCTGACAAATGCTTCACAGGGAGGCCGCATTTAAATTTCAAGCACAAAAGTGATATTGAGATAGATAAGATTTAACATTTTTTTTACAATCTCCAGAGTTAATAAGACTCCGTGATCTTATGAAATGAAAATCTGTCTTGTACCCTCAGATGGGGGAATCATTAAGTACTTTTTTATTAGAAAAGTCCTACAGCTCTCTCTCTCTGTCCTGCTTCTTCATTCTGGTTAAAATAATCTTAGACCAGGGTCACCAGCACATTCTCTGTAAATAGTTTACAGAAATGTGAAAAAGTAAAAAGAGAGAGAGAAAAAACAAAACAAAACAAAAAACCCAAAACACAGTACCAAGCCTTAAAACCCTCACGGGAACACACACTCATGGAATATTTAGCAGTAACAATATCCACATGTATAATCCACATCAGTCCTCTGGTTTCTGAGGACTGTGTCTCCGAGGTAACATCTGAAAAGGATTGAGTCGCGGTTACAGAGTACCACTGAACGTTTTAAGTTGGATGTAATACAACGGATCAAAACATCCATGCTTAAGAATGGAAGGTGGGGTATACCTCTCTTAGTAAGTGCATCACCATATACTCAGAAAACCCAATTTCATTTAAACAGTCTTTGCACTGCTATTTTTTTTCTTAATGTCTATTTATTTTTGAGAGACAACGCAAGCAGGGGAGGGAGAAAGGATTCTAAGCAGGCTCTGCGCTGACAGCAGCAAGCCTGATGTGTGGCCCAAACTCACAAGCCCATGAGATCATAACCTGAGCCAAAGTCAGAAGCTCAACCCCAGGAGCCCCTGCACTGCTATTCTTATTTGTGTCACTTCTGTGCTATCCAGAGACCAGTCTGAAAACCTGGCCTTATTCCACACTATAGTTTCAGTTCTTAAACCTTTGCCAGTGTTATTCCTGGTCAGTTTCCTATGGAGGTTTTTAGGGGGTCTGCCCAGGACTTCATATTTAAGAATATTTAACATCCTTTAAAGGATTTTATATTTATAGAATTTTATATTTTATAGATTTTATATTTATAGAATTCATAAATATTTATAGAATCCCTTTATCTGCTTCCCTCCTCCCTGAAATTTCTGCCTTACTCTCTAGATGGGAAGAAGAGTCATGGCTGCTTCTCCTGGGGAAGACGGGAGTGGAGGTCCAGGCCTTCTGCTCAACCAGCTGAGCATGGTTTTTTCCCTTGTGTTTGGCTGGAGCAGGACACTTACTGTCACAATCCTTTCTATTCTGTTATGACTAAGTTGTCTGGTCCTTTAATTAGAGAGAACATGCTTTGGGGGGCCTTTTTTGTATACCACCATTGGTATTACCATATTGTAGGCTTTTCCAGAGTCCTATCTGAGATATCTGGGAGACAAAAAGAAAATCCAGAACATTCACTATTATGTTGGAATTCACCTAGCCAGTCCACCTCCTTCATGCCACCTTTCAGTCTTCCTGTCTTTGTCTGTTGTAGTATGTCCAGAGTTTTTAGGTGTACTTCAAAGGAGGTCTAGGGAGAAATGAGTTTATTCTATCTTGTTCAGGACTAGAAGTCTCCATGCAGACTCTTTAAATTATCTTTAAATTATGATGATGATGATGATGATGATGATGATGAATACAATTTGGAGTGGACCTAATTTCAAAACTCTGGCAGAGCTATTACCAATGCTTTACTGCAAGAAGCTACAGAAAAGTCCTTCTGATCTCTAACAAAAGTCTCAGTCACGCTTCTCTCTCCAACACTAAACCAAACCTACGTAAATCAACTGGATTTTGCCACTGTTCATTGTTAACAGTATTCTTTCCTACTTCTGATTTAAAAAGTCCTGCTTATAAAAAAGTCCCAGCACTTTTGCTGGGTTGCCACTAGCCTGCCCTTTCATTTGTTTATGGACCCATAGAGGAGACCCCTCTGGAACACCATGATGTAACTCTTCACAGATACATAAATATTTGATAATCCTGGTTCATCTTTCCAATAAGACACATAATAAAGATTTGCCTACTAGGTTATACATGGGAAACCAATTTACATAGGACTTAAGAAAAAAAAAATGTTCCTAAATGATGATTCCCTTTTCTCTTTCCTATTGTCCTAGAATAAATATTACATTACCATAATTAATACCTCTTTCATTCTACAGATTATTACATGTGAGTCTTTGACCTGACATTGATACATAGCTGATATCACTACTTGATTCTTTGTACTTGGTCCAACCTTATAAGTCATTTTAAGATTAATAACATGAAAAAAAAGATTAATAACATGAAAGTTATTAGGTGTGATACTAGTTATTGGTTATTGGGTGTGATACTTTGGAAATACTAGATACTAGATATTAGTTATTGGGTGTGATACTTTGGAAATAATACTAGAGGAAGGTGTTAGAATATTGTGGCTCTAATCATAATATGCCACTAACTCTGTGTGGCTATATGATGATGTACTTCCCTTGTGTTGGTCTCAGTTTCTTCATTTATAAAATGAGGTGGCATGCCTAGTGGCTCAGTCAGTGACTCTTGGTTTGAGCTCAGGTCATGATCCCAGGGTTGTGGGATTGAGCCCCATGTCAGGCTCCGTGATGAGTGTGGAAGCTACTTGAGATATTCTCTCTCTCTCTCTCTCTCTCTCTCTCTCTCTTTCCCTCTGCCCCTCTCTGGTGCTCACACACTCTCTCAAAATAAAATAAAATAAAATAAAATAAAATAAAATAAAATAAAATAAAAAGGCAGAATATTTCCTCCTATTAAAAAAGTCATTAACTGTTATTAAATTGTGAAACTTTTAGCAATTAAGTTGTTTGCTCCTTGATTTGGTCATTATAAATCCTAACATTTTACCCTCAGGATGAAAAATTTTGATGTTTAGTCACTAAAATGGTACGTTTTGGCAACATAAAATGCTGAATATATTAGAAAGGAAATTCAAATGTGTAAGCCCTCTGGCATCCTAGAAATAGGCCTTTGTGGGTCCTGAAAAAATACTTTGACCTTATCACTCAGTTCAATTGTAACTTCAGTGTTACAAACAAACAAACAAACAAACAAACAACAAAAAACATTGTATTTGCTACACAGTTCTATAGACTTCCCTCTGAAATTTTGTACGCTAATAGTTAAGATTCAATTTTATGTATAATTTTCAGTTGATTAGTAGCACGATATTAACTCTACCCTAGTGTCATTTAAAACCTTAAATGGCACACAGTCTGACTATAAAGCAGTAGACAGATTCCACAGATCCCTGAGAAAGACTTTAACATCTTTGAAACTCAGTTTCCCTTTGTGTAAAATGGGAAATGGGGATATCACTAATATTATTCTATTTGTGGAACAGATTTACTTTTATGGTTGAGTAAAGTATTTTGAAAATGTTCAAGTTCTATACAAATGTACCAGCAAAGTCATTATTTATTCATAAAAGAATATATACAGTTTATAAAATTGTTTTAATATATACATATTATATAAATATAATTATATAATATATATTTATATAATTATATAAATATAATTAACCACATTGAATTGCCCATTTTTACTTGGACAATGGCAGCATCATACTGGTCATAAAGCTCAATAATATGGCCTAAAAGTATTTTTCCAAATGCTTTCAAGCTTATATAAATCAAATGTGGATAGTGTGGACATAAGAGAACATATGTAGAGATTTCTTTTCGTCCTTGCAATTATTAGGATCTCTGACTTCCTTTAATACATTCCAGACCCATGCATGCCTTTACCCCTGGGAGGTGGGGAGTGGGGAGTGGAAGATTTTGCTTAAAACAATACTTGGAGCAGGAATAGTTTGATAAGGTCAGTGGCTAGAATATTTACAGCTTCTTGTTTTGAATTCTTATGATAACATTAGCTCCCAAAGATTATCTGGCAATGTGTGGGAGATCTAGCAGCAATAAGAACTGGGCCTTCAAGTGAGACTTCTAGATGTGATACATGAGGTAGAAAGAAATGAAAGAATGTGAGCTTGTGAGTGTGGTCTCCTTGACCCCATAGTATAGTAAGTGTGTGTGTGTATGTATTTGTGTGTGTGTGTGTGTGTGTGTGTGTGTGTGTGTGTGTGTGTGTTGAGGGGGGTCATTAATTATCAGGTCAATAACTGTCATGATCCTAGAGCTGAAGTTATTTCAGTGCTGTGCCTTCTTAGGGTTGTTTGTTTGTTTTTTTGTTTGTTTTTATCAATAGCTTGTTTGTTTTATGAGTCGTTCCCTTCTTGGCTTTTTTCTTGAACTGTGTGTGAGAAACCAGCATCATTATCAGAGCAATTCCTTCCTTGAAGTCATGCAAAATATCAGTGACAGAGTCAGGACACGCATGATAGGTAGGTTGCAGTGCTTAACTTCCTGATCTGGTTGTCATTGCTTTTGAGTGGTGAGGACTACCAGGGAAATGAAGAGAATTGCCTCTCCTGTTTGCATCATGCCTGGAAATTGGTGAAGTACATTCACACACATGTCTTCACTTTTTCGTGGGAGCCATGTGAGAAAGCCCAGATTTTCTGGTCTGTCCAGTCAGACGCTGAGAGAATGGCAGCGTGACTCAGTAGAGGCTGTCTCACTCCAAGGCCAGTGTTCTTGTGCCAGCATATCACAGCTGCTGTCTGTTCAGATTTGAAGCATTCTTTGTAGCCACAAAGCTATAAACTCTAATTAAAGTTTCCATTCCAAGGCTCTCATGATGCCATTCTTCTGTGTCTTTATCTTTTCTGATATGTAGTATTTCCAAGCTAAAAAGACTATAATTCAGTCATTTGCCTCTCTCTTTAATATATAGGAGCTTTTGGCCCCTGTTGGGTGTCTGTACTCACTGATCTATGACAACATGAGAGGGGCTGGGTGTGAGAATGCTCTTTCCAGCCAGCAGCTAGCACGATGGCACAAATGAATGTCAGATCACCAAAAGTTTTTCCCATCAGAGATGGAATCCGTACCGCCCTCCTTGTTTCTTGAGCCCTGTGGGTAATACTCCCAATTGTCCATTTCATATAAATGAAGTCATAGTTATGTAGAACTAAATTCATTGGCCAGTTCTTGGCGTATATTTTTGTTCCATTTCTGAACATCCTATTTGTGCTTCATATAAGCACTGATATACAGTGTTAGATCCCATTCTCTGATCAGCGATAGGGCTATAGGATTTTTGGAATCTAAGATGGTACACTGAAAGAGATGGTTTACAATTACATGTGTTTTTATTGTTGTTGTTTTGTTTTTTCTTTTGCCCTTTATTCTATATTTACATGTCTTTCCCTTGACTTGTAGAGTGAGGATTATAACTTGTTTTTGTTTTTCAGTTTTCCCCTAAGTTGACATATCTTCATGGACTTAGCCCTCTCTTATTGTTGCCACTGTGTGGCCCAAGAGAAATTTCAACTTAAATCTCAGCTCTTAAACTTTTGGGTGGGATTTGTTCTTTCATATTGGGAAATTATAAACAATATGTTGAACACTGTATCATTCTGTGGAGTAATTCTTACTATTTTATAGACTTTGAGAGAGTTTGTCTTTGAGACACAACTATTTATTTATTTACGTAATCTCTACATCCAGCATAGGGTTTGAACTCATGACCCTGAGATCCAGAGCTGCATGCTCTACTGAGTGAGCCAGCCCGGTGGCTGTGACACAGTTCAACTTCTAGCTCCTGTGTATATCTTTGTAGCTTTGGGCAATTTATTTACTGTATTTATGAATCAGTTTTATCATCTGGCAAATGAGCATAATAATAAATCTGGGTTTTTTGGTCTGAATGAACAACTTCTAGAAGTATAATGAGTATTAAGTGAGCTAATTCATATAAAGTGCTTAAATATGCCCAGCAAGTCATAAGCATGAAGCACATGTTAGCTTTTCTGTTAAAACTAATGGATCACACTTTGGGAAATACTGATTCTATTCTTTTAGTAAGTTTTCACACTTGTAATATTGATTAGGTTTGGCCTGGGTGGTAGAATTGGCTTGATATAACCAAACAATCGTGGTGGATATATTGTGCACCCAAGTGCAACCAAAATGTTTGTAATATCCGGGATGTTGACCTTGAGTCAACCTTTCCAAGGCCACCGTTGTCCCAGTGTTTATGGAACCGTGCCTGGGTCCCGTGGAAATTGCAGGGAAAATGTGAATCAGTGGACTGTTTTGCTTGGCTGCTAAATTTGGCTTACTGTTTCATAAATTAGGACATATCTGTCTAGAATGGTTCTTGTTGCCACCAGTAACCAGGGTCACAGAATTGAAGGACATCAGATATGCAAGAGAAATGGAAAATAAGTTCCCAAAGTAATGTTTTCTGCAAGAATCCCAAGGCTAGTGGCAGTGCTGAAGAAAGCTAAATAGGAAATGTAGCTTGAGGATTGAGATTTCCTGCTTTTAACTCAGAACGGATGTGGATATAGACATGAGGATGTGGTCCATGATTTTGCTTTGCTGGGTGGAAGGAATAGCATCAGTATTAGATTGTTGATTAGCATTTTTGGTAATGTATGTAGTCCCAGAGTTGCAGGCAATAGAAGAGAAATTAATCTTCCAGATCAGCTCATTCTCAATTCTGGTTATACAGTATACTGGATTGTTAGCCATTGCTCTGTATCAATGTTTGTGAAACTCTCAGAATTAACCTAAACTACTTTGGTTTATGCTACGTAGCACCATGTTTCTTCTTAAGTAGAGATGATAATGGAGAAAGAATATGAGATTTTTTATCATGTAAAAGGAAACATAAATAACATTGGGATCTTTCAGTGAAGTATATATATATATATATATATATATATATACACACACACATATATATAAGTATATATACATATATACTTACATATATATGTATACTTATAATATTTAATCATATATAAACTTATTTAATCTTCAGTTGTCCTGGAATTATCATTAAAGAAGATTATGGTGAGTTTTGCCAAACTTAAACAGAAGCCATGAGCTTTTCAATTATTTTCTGTGTATCTACTATTTATTCTGGTGACATGGTGTTAAACTAAACCAAAACGAAGACAGACACTCCTTTTGTACAGCTGCTTACTTTAACTTCCATACTCTGTCACATTCTAACCAATGCCACTACTGATCCCCCTCCTGGCTCCTGGACATCTTCTTTGAAGACTTCAGCTTCCAGTTCATGAAACTTTGGCATGGTCCTGGCTTTTTGTTCACTGTCCAACTACCAACCTCTGCGAATTCAACAACCATGAGGACATTGGTTTGACAGCTTCCCTTTAATCTGCTCAAATTTCTGTATCTGATTTTGCCCTGACTAGTTATCTAGTATTTCAGAAATTCCCTTGATGCCCCCCCTCCTATATTTATTTACCATTCTGTCTAAATCATCTCCAAGGCTGGCCTCTTTATTCACTTGTATAGAGGCAGATGGGCATTTGCATTACAATAAAGATTGACTCTCTCTCTTTTCCTTAACTTTCCCTCTTGTCAAGCTTTGCAGTATTTAAGCCTTGAACATTGCAAGATGAAAGTTACACAGCCATGCCTTTGGGATCTACCACTTATTGTCACCACAGGCTCACAGCTAGGGTTTTAGTGTTTTTTTGGGAGTTTCCTGCTGTTCCTCAATATTTTTTTGTCAGAGTTGATGTTCAGAATCTTTTAGAGTCCCCAGATCTGTAATTCTTCATTCTCTGCATGACTTTATTTCTTACATTACTAAGTCATGTTTTAATAAGGGATGGAATTTAGGATGGTATGTTGGGAAAGGAGAAGAGAGGCCATGTATATGAGTCCCTAAGAAGGTGAAATTAATAGGCATTTGTATCTTTTTTTTTTTTTTAATAAAGTAAAAGTAAAAGAGAAATATCAGAATTGACCCAGCAGTTTGGAGCCTAGGTGACTGATGGATTGTGATTCATGAACAAAAATAAGAAATATAGGAAAGAAAGTAGAGTAGGGGAAGGATGTCATTTTCCTTGCCTTTCTGTTCCTCTTTGCCCTTTTAAAAGTTTAATTAATTTGTGCTTAATTACCTTAAATAAAACAGAAAAAAAATACTGCTTAAGATGAATGAGCTTTCAAAATAAAAGGGCACATACCAGAGACCAAATAGGGTTCAGGCCCTGGCTTCCAGAAAGAATAATCCTTTTAATAAGTCCATTTTAAGCCCTCTAATGTTAGATAACTAGGACAGTATCCTGCCTTTGGGAAAATGCCATAAGTCCTTTGCCCTTACTTTTTTTTTTTTTTTTTTTTTTTTTGTAATAGCCATGTAAGTGAGATGCAGCTCTTAATGGGACTATTTTCTAGATTTTATGTCTTGTCTTAAGCACCAGCTCCTTTGCTAAGCTGACTGTTTGCTCCGAGGGTTTTGTTTTTTAGCAAGTCAAAGATTGACAGAATTGGTGAGGAAGTGACACATGGCACTGGGGTTATTTTAGTAGGAGCTTGGCTGGAATATCTACATGGCCCTTGTATGCTATTTCAGCTGAAACATTTCCTCTTTGATAGAAATATGGTGTGGCTAAGACCTACTGGAAACCATGACTGTACGTCCTTAGTGATACGTTAGCAGCACCAGGGATCCAGGTGGTTCCTACCATACAGTTCAAGTTAGGTTCTCTCTCCCCTTTCTCCAGTGTTTTCCTTAATGCTCTAGCCTCTCTGTGTCTCATCTTCTCCACTTCACAGAGAATGTCAAAACATAAGAAATAGACACTGAGTTTCCAACATCTCTTTGCTTTCATCCTGCCAGAATGCTGTTTTCCTCTGCCAGCCTATAGATTCTTTAAAAACTTCATTTGGTAGGGTTGCCAGGGTGGCCATCAGGTGGTTAGGCCTCCCAGCTCTTGATTTTAGCGGTGGTCATGATCTCACAGTTTGTGAGTTCAAGCTTCACTCACATCATGCCCACATCGGGCTCTGCACTAACAGTGTGGAACCTGCTTGAAATTCTCTCTCTTCCTCTCTCTTTGCCCCTCCCCATTCACACTGTGTGTGTGTGTGTGTGTGTGTGTGTGTGTGTGTGTCTCAAAATAAATAAAAAAAAAAAAACCACTTCATTTCACTTCATTTGGTATAAATGTTTTTAGTATTATCCAAGTAGTGTATATACTAGGGGTCTGGCATCTGCCATATTTCCTTTTAAACTTTTATAGATTGTCATTAAAAAAAAAAAAAAGAAAAGAACTTTCTGGCATAGGTACATAAGGCACATATACTAACTACTGCCAGATACCTGTTTAACGTGTATCTTTTCCTAACCAAGTTGTCAGTCTTGCTGCACATGTTATAATAACATTTCCTTTCTTTTCTTAAAGTAGGAATCAGCCTGGGAAGCCCATTATATTATTTCATTAACTGTGAATTAAGGAGAAGCAGGAAGCTGAGAGTATGCCTTCAGTAAGTTAAGTCACTGTTATGTGTATTTTTTTGTTTCCACTTGGAAGTTGTGACTCCTAGAACTAGTTCCATCAGCTTGAAAGCTATTTCAGACCAGAAGGCATTCGACAGATTTAAACTTAATGTTGTCTCTAATTTACCTAGAAGGTAAATATGTGTCTTCACATCAGAATTACTATGAAAGCCAACAGGCATAATTTTTGGATCACATGTTTTTAAATTTATTTGTGGCCAACATTCCTCTTCATTTGTATCATAAAAACTAGCTTCATTATTTAATTCATGTATAGAACAAACATCATATACTAAACATGACAGAATCCCAGTTTTAAAGGTTCATAGTTTGGGGGCATGTAGGCAGGCATATATGCCAAGTTTTAAAAATCGTCTGTGAAAAGGACCATGAAAACGTGGATCAGGGAAAGGACAACTTGGGTTAAGTCAAGAAAAACTTCTCTGGGAAGTTGACATTGAAGTTGTGCCTTTCAAATGAATGAGAGTCCCCCAGACAGAGGAAACAGGGTGGGGCTTTCCAAATTGGAAGAGAAACCTGGTTAAAGACTTGGTGGTGGTGAAGTGCTTGGAAAGAATTCTACTGGGTAGTCCCTATTCTAAGGTAATAGTGGAAAAGATTTTTTGAGTCCATAATCTGCCCAGTGAGAATTGCAGAAGTAGATCTGTAAAATGTTTGTCTTTTTACCAGATTAATATTTTGTTTTTAAGAAGCACTTTACTCAAGACATTTTTTTAGTGACTATGATCTAATCGACCCCAGAAGGAAAAAGAAATGAAAAGGAAATAAATGCTCTCTTCTAAATAAATGACCAATGATTTGAGGACACAACCATGTTTATTTAAGTAAGAAACTGGTTTGACCTGATGCATAATGAGGAATGAAAAAATGCTGTTGGGGCACAGAGGAGGGAGCAGCTCTGAAGACTCACCCACAGGGTCCCGGATCATCTACCTACAGAGAGGATTCATTGACTTGACATTCTTTCCACTTTATGGCACAGACACTGACCACAGGCTTTACCTCACCAACCACTGAGACTTTGCCAGGCCCAGAAAGCCTTCCCCACAAAGGCTCCCATTCATCATTTCTTCACTCTGTGATTGAAATGTGATGTGGTATCAGGCAATACTAGAGCTAAATATGGGATTGAAAACCCAAATTGCACTAGGGTGGTAGCTTTGTGGTTTCCAAGTCTTTTTTAACAGACCTCACAAATTGGACACCCATCGTGTCCTGCCCAGATGATTATGACGCCATGGGCTGGTAAGGCCCAGCCTGAAAGCCAGCACTTGTCTCCTAGTTTCTGACGTGCTTCTCCTCACACTCTCAAAGCCCTCCATGGCTTATTCCTGTAAATACTGCATCCTCGCCCTGATAAGATACAGAAGAGGATGGGGCCTAAGGGGAGCACTTGTGACTGCCTCCTAGAATTGGGAGAGACCATTTACTTTGTCCTGCCTGTGGTTGGCAGGGCAGAAGCAGAAAGTCACAAGGAAGGAGAAATTAGGCAGTTCTTAATAATCTGGCCTCAGGACGTGGAGGCCCATCCTCTATTGCTCTTGTTTCAAATGGCTACGTTGGAATTTTTTAATTAACCTCAACATCTGAGTCACTCCGTTGGAAGCTTCTTCAGTCATTTTGTATGAATGGTGGTGGCAGGGGTCCTGGAAGATAAAGGGGTAGAGCACATTGTGTGACTGTGGGGCTCCTAACATCTGCCTAGAGGCACCGTAGGGGGTGTGAGGAAGACTTCTAACTAAAATAGGTCTAGTTCTTGCTCCCTCTGGCTCTCCTGCATGCTGAGTACTCAGGGTGTTTTAAGTGTAGGGGAACTAAAGGGTGGTGTAGGTGAGAGTCAAATATTGTACATTTCAAAACAAAAACAAAAGCAAAAAATATGGGGTGCCTGGGTAGTTCAGTCGGTTAAGTGTCTGACTCGGGATTTTGGCTCAGGTATGATCTTGCGGTTCGTGAGATCGAGCCCCACATCAGGCTCTGCACTCACAACTTGGAGCCTGTTTGTGGTTCTCTCTCTGTCTTTCTCTCTCTCTGTCTCTCTCTCTCTGTCTCTGTCTCTCTCTCTCTCTCTCTCTCTCTCTCTCTCTCTCTGCCCCTCCCCGGCTTGTACACTCTCTTTTTCTCTCTCTCTTTCCCAAAATAAATAAATAAACTTAAAAAATATATTCCATGGGTGGAAGGAGGTTCATTCCTGAACATTTTCAAGTATTACAGGGACTGTTTTCATGCCAGTCACATATGTAAAAATGCTAAGTAAAATTTATCATTTTAATAAACATGAATCTCATTACTATATATATATTTTTTAGTTTCTTATTTTTCTAAAAGTGAGAAAATATTCAAGCCCAGGGATTTTTCTTTGGATCAATGTTTAACGTTCTTACAGGTCCATAGTTATTACTCAGGGAAGAAACCCAATCTTCCCTATACCTCTCTTCTGATCTGGTCTCTCGGGGTGTGCTGAGTTTTACCCTAAAACTGCAGGTATCAGGTAAGAGCCAAGATAAAGATGTGTTATTAGACACAATTTTTATCCTTCCATTGCCAATTCTGACTCATTTTGTTTACAATTCAGTTACAAGGGAGACCCACATTTTTTTTGTTTTTTTGTTTTTTTGTTTTAGACATCAGCAGTGTACAAAGAAACACAGACTTAGTTCATACCACTTTTCAGATCAACAAAGAAATATGGACCTTTTGAGCTTAATGAATAATCTTCCATCTTTCCCTTCCTCCCAAGACATCTCAAAAGTTTTTGGTGTGGTTCAGGACAGTCATTTCATTCTGTATTGCCAAAGGATTTTACCCCACTGCATGATTATCCAGATGCAATTTTAAGTATCTTTATATCTGAGGAAATAATATTTTTTGTGATTCCAAAAGGTTTTGAAGGAAATGTTAATTTTAAGGACCTAAGAAAGAACTCCTTTAAAAATGGCATTAAATTTTATGTTCATCAAGTGAGAGTTCAGATCTATTGAAATGAGGATTATTTCCATGTGTTCCACAGGAAATTTTATGTTTGGTCTCTGTTAAACTTGCCTTGCATAAAGTCAAATTGGAAACCTAGCATGTAAGTTTTGATAAGAGAAACTTTCATTGTATAATTCATGTGTTGAGGAGTCAGCAGACATTCACTTGAAGAGCTTGTTAAACACTTGGACTGATACTTTTATTTCTAATATTTGTTAAATGTGTGAAATATAATAAGGCATCGTTCAGCTTAGTTATCAGTGAAACTGTGAGGTAGTCACCTTTGCCTTTAATTTACATTAATCCAGCAAAGTTTGTCTTTGTCTTCTTTCTTTTACCTACCTGCCCTTTCTTTCTACTTATTCCCTACCCACAAATCGTCATCAAAAATAAAACAAAACCCATGAAAATTGGGGGCATTATAGAAGTTCATAGATCTGCATTTGGAATAACTAATCTATTTTTAATCAAATATTGAGTTCCTATAGTGTGTACTAATATCTTTAATTTACATTAAATAAGAGTTCAGATTGATAGATAACACATTGACCTTTCCCTGAACGATCTTACATTAAAGCAGGTGATACAAATGTTTAAACAGTGATAGAATTTGAAAAGTATTTGTATAGAGTTAAATAAAAAGTGCTGTAGAATATGCATAGGAAAGAATTTGTTTTACCTGGTGGCATTTGTAAAGCTGTGACCTCATAAGAAGTGACTTTAACTGAGTCTGGATAGATGGGTAAGAGTGTGCAAATCAAGTTTTCAAGATAGAGTCAATAGCACTGGTTATCATATAAGGGTTACAGATTTACTTACTGCTACTCAAATGCATGAATAAGTTAAAGCTTATGTTCTACAGATTTAACCTTCATAAATATCCACCCTACTAAATGGATGGGCCAGGGGCTGGACTATGGAGCAGGACTTTAATTTGTCAGTTAATTATATTTCATTCCTTCCTGGTTTCTTTTTTTTTCTTTTTTCTTTTTTTTTTTTTTTCCTGTTTTGAATGGCTCAATCTCTTTGGGAAAATACTCAGTTTTTCGGATTTCCTGTCTCTTCCCCATGCTCCTTTCCATGACAAGAGAATTTCTTTCTGGATATTTGAGAGAGCTTATGTGACTTCTTGGTAGCAGGGAAGTTTTGTCCAGATCCTCATGGAGTTCTCCAGATCCAGCCCCTGGACTGGCATTCACTGAGGTACTTTGGTCCCATTTGATTTTGTGCAGAGAAGAGTTTGGATTCATGATTTCCCTCGTCCTAACCTTTTATAAAATTGTGGAGTCTTTACCCACTGCAATCTCATTGCATCCCCAGGTCTCTGTGTCAATGACTGGGTCAATTCTGAAGTTTCTACCATGGAAGCAGGAGTAGTGGATCCCCTCAGGCTGTGTGCAGGCTCAGGAAACCCAGAGCACCACTGCAGGCTGGGAGGTAGAAAGGAGAGTTGGGTATCCGGAAGCCAGAAAGGCACCCAGTGACACCAACACCTCATATTGTGGTTCTTTCTTCAAAATTTCCACTCTGAGCTTTGCTCTTCCAGGGAGAGAATATTCAGTAGCACCATGTCAGAGATAATGAAGTATGAAAATGAGACAGTGATTTTGAGGAACAAGAGGAGACAGTGGGTCCAAGATGCATGAAGGTCAGAGTCAAATTTAGTCTGAATTTGGGGGATGAGTCGTTGAAGATGACCTCAACATTTGTTGCTTGGGTGATGGTGTCGTTAGTGATTCCATTGGTAAAAATAAACAGTATAGACTGATGAGTGTGGGAGTTAACTTAGTGAGGCTAGTTTTGGTTAATTGCCTTAGTATGTCCAGGTTTCTAAAACAGTACTATAGACTGGATAGCTTTTAAGAAAAGAAATTTATTTCTCATAGGTCTAGAGGGTGTGTAAGCCCAAGGTGGAGGCACTGACGTATTCTGAATCTGGTGAGAGCCCACTTCTTGCTATGTCCTCATGTGGTAGAAGCAGCAAGGGAGCTTTCTGGGGTCTCTTTTCTGAACCAAGAATACCATTCATGAGGGCTCCACCCTTGTGACCTAATCACCCTCCAAAGGCACCACCTCCATTTACCATCATATTATGAATCAGGTTCCACCATAGGAATTTTTTTGGCAGGGAGGGGCACAAACAATCAGAATAAGCTGTAGTGAATAACACATTTTGTTTGATTAAATCTTTTCAGTATACTTTGCTTTCCTCGACAGAACAGTTTTCATCTCTCTTTACCTGTCCAGTGGAAAGTATTACCCTGGACATTTAAAGATCAGGCCATTACATGTTATTGATTTTGTAAAATTACTGGGAATATATTAAAGTGTGGACTTTTAAATTTAAGACGAAAGTAAGGTAAAGAGGAAGTTATCAACAAAGTAAAAGTGCACTGCATTTCTATAATCTATGTTAACGAATGCAAGGAGGACATTCCCAAACATATCGAATATGCCAATAATTCAAAAGTTAATTTTGTACGTAAACATTCTTATTTCCTCCACCGAGGTTTTCTAACCTGTTTCGAACAAAGAGTTAAAAGTAATTACTATTAAACAATGAAAAATATGCTGCGATGAGGAAAAATGTAGTCAGCTCTAATAAGAGTAATTCTAAAGTGTCATTCATTTGGAAGGAGCATGTTGAATCTGTTAGACTGTGTGGAGCTGCAAAGGATCGGATAATGTGCTTAGGCACCTGTGTAACAATTGGGAAATCAGTCATGTTTCTGCTGTGGCAACACCTCTGTTCTCAATTCAGAGCCTGTGTATTTAACCCCATATATCCAGAGACTTGTAGCATCTCAGGGGCTTAGTTATCTTTAAGTGTGTCTGTATGGACAAACATAGGTGTTTCCTCATTATGGCCTTCTTGGTTGACACCATGCTTCTGCTAAAAACTCTCAGTCAAAACAGCAGACATCACAGGTGACTGCACCAGTAGATAGTGCTGTGCAGCAGAAAGAGCACTGGGTTCCAGCTCTTTCTCTTCCCTGTGACTCCCTGTGACCCAGAAAAAGTCACCATTTCTCTCTGGGCCTCAGTCATGACTTCTGTGAAATGAGAGAATTTCATGAGGAGCATCATGAGAATAATCCAGCATCTACTCCAAACACGTCTTTAAACCAAGCCCACATATACTGTCTGAGGCAACATTCGTGGTTAATGCAATCCTAATTGTTTTCTCCAAAAGCTACATTGTTGTTGTTTTAATCTCAATTAAAGCTGTGAGTGATCTCACTTCTGCTCTAGGATTGAGGAGACTGTGACTCAAAAAGTCCAATTGAGAGAAGATTAGAGCTGAGGTCTGTCTGACCCCCAAACTTTATGTAGTTTGCATTGTTTCCTATTGTCTCCTGGAAAGAAAAATAAAGAAATGGAATAAAGGCATTTCATAGAGTTGGCGTATTTTTATATATTAACATTTTTTTAAATATTTAATGTAGCTTTGAAACTACAAGACCACTGGTCAGAATAACAGTTTTACTTTTAGCATCTGTGGCTATTCATTTACTCAGTTGACATTTGGATTAGAGGGTCATCACAGTAGGGCTTCCTTCCCTTTCCAGTATGCTTTCAGGACTTGGAAATCCTGTGACTAAGACTATAGTCTTAGGCATTCTGGCCAAAAGATAGAGAAAATTAAGACAGCTTTCTGAATAATTTAGACATAAAATGATTTTGACGCAAAATAATTTAGACACAAAATATATGAAATGTAACTGCCACTCTATCTTAAACGATGGGAACGTTTGGTTAAAAGCTCATGAGATTAATTGCCATCCATATTCCTTTTGGTAGCAAGAGACTTCTTATTTTTGTTCTTCCTATTCTCAAGCTTGTCAGCTGCGGAAGAGGTCTTGGTGTAGGATAAAGGAGGTGAGTGGTGAGGGGATATTCAGGAATTCTAGCCATATACACCAAATGCATAGTATACACAATCAACTCACTTGAGTCCTAACCTATCATGGGTTGATTCAAATGCCAACTCTGCTCTTTAATAGCTGTTTGACCTGGGCTAAGTCTTTGAGAGAATACAACACTCTTTATATCTCCTTTTCATTAACAACTCAAGTTGTTTTGACGAATGCCTATTGAATTTGAGAGAAATTCTTTTTTTTCAAAATAATGAGCATGGGGCACTACATAGGCCCTTAACCTATTAATTGTTCCTATAACAAAAACATCCAAATTTTCATTGTAAAAATCCAACCAAGTTTGTAGTTATTATTTGTTCATCTTTAAACAAGTTTAATTAGCTCTTTTGTCTGAACATTGCTACAGGCCCAGTGGAAGCCAGAAGGCAGGGTTCTCTTGTGTGGAGCCCAGGATTGCTCTTGGGTGCAGTTGGCAAAGGGGAAGAAAGGTTTGATGTTAATCCAAAATGTTTCTGAAAGGCTATACATGATTTGAAAATGGATTAGATCTCTAGGGGTGCCTCGGGAATTTTTATACTCAGTTAATTTTAGAAAGAACTTTTATTTAAAGCTTCTTTTATGTCTGTGATGGGGCAGGCCACACCACAATTACACATTTTTAGATGGGTGGATCCTTTGATGACAGATATAATTTCTACCCCCTCATTTTTCCCCAGTTGAAAGATTACCATTTAAAAATCCTTTGAAAAAGGGTTTGATCCTTTTTGCACATTGAGATTTTTTTTTTTCACTCTTGAGGAGATTTATGTAGGCTGTAGTTTTTAGTCGAAAAGGACACACAAGGGAATTGAATCCTTTTCTCATCCAAGTTAGAAAGAATGGGTGTGGGTTTTCTTCCTTTGATGTGGATGAGGCACACCTCCTCCCTAACACTTCTGATGATTTTAGTGTTTCCTGCTGTTAGGACTTTACCCTGAGCGTCCCATCTTTTCTCCCTGTCTTTCCCTTAAAATACACAATATGTTTTGTGCCTACTCATGCCAAATACGATCTTGGATGGGTTACGCTGAAGAAGCAAGGCCATAAATTATTTTCATAACTGGATTTTCACATTTTTAGAAAGTCCATTTTTTTTCATAAGAGGAATACCTGGACATCTTTACTCACTGGTTGGTTTTTATGACTTCAGGTGAATGTAGGTAAGTACCATGATTCTCTGCACTATGGGATTCTGGTTAAATATACATATTCACTTACTTAAACTTGGAATGTTATGTTCTTTAAAATACGATTACAGTGAAACTTCGATTTGTGTTTTTAAAATGTGTGAGTATATGACCTCTTCTCAAAAGTGATTCTCTATCTTCCTGTATGATGTATTGATATTAGTAATGATAATTAGTTGTTATTGAGCATTTGTTCTATGTAAGGCACTCTGCTAGGCACATCTCCTGTATAAACTCATTTATTCCTCATAAGAACCCTGATGTAGCCATTCTTCTTCTTCTTCTTACTATCATCTTTCTATAGATGAGGAAACCAAGACTACCTTCTGCATAGTCATGTAATTAAGAAAAAGCAAATTCAAGATTCGCATCCAGGTTCCTCTCACAAGGTCAATGTGTCAGCCATTAGTTGTTTAGCCTTTCAGTTAAATGCCTTAAATTGGATGTCGCCAAAGCCCTAGCAATTCAGAACATTTTTGTTCCCTATGAACTGTAATTTTGTTGGCATGAGTGAGTGGCCTGAGTATCGTCACATTATTCTTCCTACTGCGCTGGTTCTATCATTGCCTCTTTGAATCACTTCAGCTTTTCTGCATTTCATGTTATAAACTTAGTTTATGTTCTAAAATAGCGTTGGCTTAAAGTAAATTTGTTATTTTAAGATCTTGAGGCAAATAACACAGTGCAAGGTGATGGTACCTCAGGCAGGTATATGGCTGATGTATAATAGTGCCTCTCCTCTAGATTAGACTCATGGACTGAGAAAGGGTCCCTTGCTCTCTGAGGCCTGAAGAGGAGAAAATGGTCAAAGTAGATGATAGTTTACTTTAGCAATCAGACTCATTTTCCTGAAAAAATTTGAGGCCCTTTCCCTTTCTCCAAATTACTCTTTTTCATTCCATTTGTATTCAGTTTCAGTTTTGTAAAGATACAACATACAACTTAATATAGGAAGCCCTTACATTATAGCCACTTATTTTGACATCGATGGTAACATGAAGCTGTATTTTTTTACATATTAATTATATACTAAAGTAAGAAAAATAGGTAAGAAAATCTTAAAGACTTCCTTTAAATGGATATTACTATAATCTCTATTCCTAGTCTATTATGTGTCAAAGTAATTTACATACATGAACTTACAATAATAATAAATGATGCCATAAAACATGTAAAAGTTTTATAATTTGCAGATTGATTTTTATTCATCATATTATTTGACAACTTCTGTAGCTTTATGAAAAAGACAGGAATACTTATGCTTTGCCT
Source organism: Puma concolor (assembly GCF_028749965.1). NCBI lineage: Eukaryota > Metazoa > Chordata > Mammalia > Carnivora > Felidae > Puma > Puma concolor. The sequence goes on along the minus strand of NC_141675.1, from coordinate 81,579,876 downwards.
ATTATGGAGAAGGGGAAACAGAGGCACATAAGCGCCAACTGTTTGCTTGGAGACACCGTAAGAATTAGATGTCTTAACTGGGTGTTAATGTTAGCCATAGCTGTAAGGTTGGTAATGTAAACCCTGAACTTCTTTTGAAGCAAATTATTGTTTGTGTGGGGATGAAACATCAGCATGTTTCTTTTTGCTTTAATTAAGAGGTTCTAGAAGGTGTTGGTGAATTCAACAGAGGAGAAAGCCATTATTTTTATTCCATTCTCTCTTATTTTTCCATCACAGAAGTCTCCTGGAGAAGTGTTCTTTTTTTTTTTTTTTTTTTTTTTTTTTTCAATTATTTTCCCCTCAAGTTTTACAGAGACCACATAAGGAGGGATTAGAAAATTTGCCCAAATCTCATTCCCTTTCACCTTTGCTAACAAGATCATCTGGAGACAATGAGATAAAGACTAAAACTCTCATTATGATACCCAAGGTCCTTCATACAATGCAGCCTTACTGGTAGCCTCATTGCCTACTCCTTATGCTCTTAATCAAAATATTGGCATTGCATGAATTCATTCTGCCCACTTATTTATCTGTGATTATACTTATGGTCTTTTTTTTTTTTTTTTTTTTTTTTTTTTTTTTTTTTTTGCCTGGCAGGCCCTAATGCCATCCCCTGAACTGATTTTCCAGATTGTGTAATCACCTCCCTAATTTGTCCATGGCTGTGAATTCTCTTATTATTTGTTTCTTCTGCCTTTACTTTGAGCATAATATATAACCTGCCTTTCCCTACCCTATTGTAATAACTGTGAAGTTGTTAACTGAATGGTTTTATGGTCTAAGCACTGTCCTAATTACTTTTCATGCATTATTTAATGGCTTTTCATAAATCTCCAAAATTGCTATTAACACCCTTTCCCCATGGATAAGAAAGAAAAGTAGACCCTGGTAGGTTGATTCTCTAGGTCACACAATTGGTAAATGACAGACAGTATTTTGAGTTCAGATCTATCTGCTTTAAAGCCAAAGCTTTTTGCCATTAAAACATACTGCCTCAAGTCAGTGAATTAAAAAAGAAGTTCAATGCCTTATTGACTTCTGTGTACCAGTTCCCAGCCCCATGTATGGTATTGATAGTCAGTTAAGCAGGTAGAAAGTGTAATGCAAACTGGGGCAGTGTTTCTGTGTCTTTGAGACACTAGTAGACTCTCAATCTCAGGAAGATCAGTTATCAAGGAAAGGTATTATGAGCTGTGGGCATCTAAAGGGATGCTGCCAAATCATATTCTACTAAAAACAAAATTTAAATATATTTATTGCTCATTAGTTGCTCATTTATTGTTCATTAACTTATGGTATATTATTTATGTATTAACTCAATTCTCAAAATAATCCCTTGTGGTAGGTACTAGTATGTCCCACCGCACAGGTGTGGAGTATTGAGGCACAGAAAGGTTAGGTTGATGTCAGTGGTTCCATAGGTTGTGGGTGACTGAGCTAGGACTGGAGAATGGCGGACATTCGGGCTCCAGTGCCCATGCCCCCCAGTGCTGTGCAAACAGCCTCCATGCAAACAGTGCTCCCACCCACCTGAACCCCCAGCAAAGGGCCCACGGGAGCTGGCTGACCACTCTTGCACCTTGTGACTATAAACATTAATGTGTACCTACAGCTTTCTTTGCAGCTTGTCTGAAAGAGCAGAGTCTTAGTTTGCAGGAAGAAAATGATGATCTTATCGAGAGTAAATAAAAACAAAGAGAAGTTTGGGCATACTCTCAACAGCTGAAGGAACTGAGCCTAATTTTTCCTCGCTGTGAAATTAAGAGTGAGGAGAGTAACACTTGGAATTACTATAGCCCTTTCTAGTCTGTGAAAACATATGTCATCTGGTCTTAAAATAAGTTTCCCTGTCGAATGGAGCTATTATTGTTTGCCGTTCTCCTTTGCTAGATTACAAAGTTCCTTGTACATAATTCCCCCTAACCACTTGCCTTTAAGTAGGTGATAATGAATGATGGTTGCACTGGAGAGTAGTAGAAGAGGAAACAACAGCATCTTCCATTTACTGAGATCTTGTAAGTGCCAAATAATAGACATGTATTTTCTAGTTTACTAGTAGTAATCATTGGTTTTTGTCAAACTCATCATAAATATAATCAAAACTGCTAAAATGAGCAGTTTGACTTCCCTGACTACAGAATTTTTTCATCTTTCAATAAATGTTTATTGAAAGGTTCCCAAGTAGTAGAGCCTGTTCTAAGCAATGAAAACAAAGTGATAATTAAAAAAATATATATATGTAAACAAAGAAAAGAACCCTTGATCTCTGGATTCATGGAGCTAGGTTACAGTTGCTCAGTTCTTTTCCCCCTTAGGTATTTCTCTACTCTGTCTACCTACAAACTCCGGTTATACTTTATTATGTCTTTTTTTAATGTTTATTTATTTATTTTGGAAGAGAGAGAGCAAGGGAGGGGCAGAGAGAGACGTAGAGAGAGAGAATCCCAAGCATGCTCTGTGCTGTCACCATAGAGCCCAATGTGGGGTTTGAGCCCACAAACCATGAGATCATGACCTGGACTGAAATGAAGAGTTAGACATTAATTGACTGAGCCACCCAGGCTCCCCTACTTTATTGTATCTTAAGAGGATTGAGAGGACTTAGAGTATCTCTCTGTCAGTTCTCACATGAGGTTTTAAGCCATGTTGGAGGCAATCGGAAGGACCCTTGATTGATTTGCCTTACGCCAACAGGAGCAGTTTTGAGTCATTTGAAAATTGTTAGATTGAATGACATTTTGTTTTTTCTGGTCTCCTATTTCTGTAAGATGCAATCAGTACTTGAAATTTGGATGATGAAGAAGGGATAAATTCTAATCATGTTATGACTGGAGTCAAACCTTAAGTGAACAATTACTGGTTTTCCAGTAATTACTGGCCCCCTCTATTTTTCTTTCTAAATGTGTGTCTAAAGGGTATTTCCTCTTCTTAGTGTTAAAATTAATACCATTAATGTAATAACTGAAATCTCTATCGTTTCAAACCGTTTATCATTCCTTATGTCTTTTGAGCCTCACAATAACGAGCTGAGGTGGGTATATAACATCCCCTTTTACATGATGAAGTAACCAAAGAGTGAGGCACCATTCCTAAGTTCCCCATTAGGCAAGGAGGATTCCATATTTCTTGTTTTTTGTTTGTTTGTTTGTTTGTTTTTGTACTAGACAATATCGCCATCACTCAGGAAGATTGCAAGACCATTCTGTTTGCTGGTGTGTGTGTGTGTGTGTGTGTGTGTGTGTGTGTGTGTGTGTGTGAGACAGAAGAGAGAAAGGAGAAAGGGGGAGAGAGAGAGAAACCTAGGATGGGAGAGAAGAAATTCAATCTCAACTGATTTTCCAGATCAGGATCCAGACCTCAAGACCCCTTTGCTGGCATAGAAAGTTTTTCCTATGTCTGGACAGGAGATGAGAGAAGGACAACCATGAAAAAGAGCCAATTGCTACAGATGACTAGGCAAAGAAAATGTTGAGAGTTGCTAGGAGACCAGTTGTGCTGTCAGGCTCAGGAATGAGAACATGTCGGATGGAGGGCACTGGGCTGGAATTTGTGTTATACACAAAACGTTCAATCACGCATGCCAGTGGGGCTGAGTCAGAATCAACCAGAGCTAAAAACAGTCAGGAAAGTTTTCCTACCTCTTTTTTTGTTTCTCTCTCTCTCTCTCTCTTTAATTTTTATATTTTTCAGATATAGACTCCTGGTTAAAGATTCCACAGTAGGTATGGGACGCTTCAAAAATTTTAGTGCCTCTTGGATGTAGATGGTACTGTGTTTTAAACCACCATTCAGAATGAGAAAAAAAAATACTAAGCCCAAGGGGAGTTTTAGCTTGCCTGTCTTTGGAGTTCCTTTGAGGTAGTTGAAATTATTGATCAAATGAATCATCACTGCTGAGTCAAAGTCAAGTTTCCTCACACTGTTTACAAGAGAAGACAGGATGGTGTGTCCTTACCTGTAGTCGAAAGACCTCATTGCTGATTTCTGTGTTTGCACCAAGGAGCTGGTGTGGCCTTGAGCTTGCCATCTTTTTTCTGTGAATTTCCTTTCTCCTCAGACACATGAGGACAGAAATTGTGGATTATAACACCTTTTGGATTATTCAGCTTTATTTGATTCCAGGACCACAGACAGGTGACAGCAACCTCGAACAACTTCTGTTTATTCCACCTACGTGGGTCACAAGGTAAACTTGAAATGGGAGACTATGTGGATCCGTAAGCAGACACTGTCACTTTGTAAGAGTGTACCCTTCTTGGTGAATTTATTCTTTTCTACCTTGCATGGCAGTAACTTATTTCATGCTCTAGTGGATGTTGCTGGAGCTATGATAGCTACCTCATCTTTGCACGATTAATGCAGCACGTCACGATATTTTAGAATTGCCCAGCATTCCATTTTCTAGAGCCAGGAAAGAACTTCAGGGAATGTTCTGGCTTTTGATACTTTGTGGTCAAACACATCCTCTTTCTTGTCAAGATTCCAGGAAGCAGGGAGCACTTGGCTGTTGACATCCAGAGTGTGCTCCTTCCAAAGAACATAAATATCTCAAAATGAAGGACACTTGTCCTTAATTGCTTCAATTTTAACATATATATATGTATGTGTATATACATGTGTGTGTATATATGTGTATATATACATATATATGTGTGTGTATGTGTGTGTATATATATGTGTGTGTGTGTATATATATGTATGTATACATATATACATATATACACACACATATATATGTGTGTGTGTGTGTGTATATATATATATATATACATATATATATATATATATAATTCATGTCTTAAAATGGTTGGAAGATACCACTGCTGACGTTAATGGTTAAGCCCAGGAAGAAAGTTGTCCAAGAAATATGAACTGAATAGATGAAATAAAATCTGTTTAATTCACATCTAATACCATGCAGAGAGCAACAGTTGACGCTACCACAAGCAGTATAAGACTAAGCTGGGTTTAAATATCCTTGGGGGATTTTCTCTGAAACGTGGCTGAAAAGTAGTTTGGAGACGTTGAACTATGAATCATTGCAAAGTGCATATTCAGTCATATTGTTCCTCTAATACAAAATCTGTAATAATCCCTCTACAGCATAAACAGTCTGCCTGCCTTAGCCTGGAATTCAAGGCTCTCGAGTTTGTCTGACCCATCCTATCATTCAGCCTGATTTTCCATTACTTCTTTTCAGGTACCCTAAGTACCAGCCCAGTCTCTCTCCTACTTGTCTCTTCCTGGTGCCTCTCCCTTCCATCTCTACATGGGTAAATCTGTTCAATTACCTACCTTTTCTTTAAGGCCCTTCAGGAAGCTTTCTCTGACCCCTGAAGTTGGAAGAATGCTTTCCTTTGTGTCCTCCTCTTAGTGCATTGATTCTTTTTCTGCTTTGCATGACAGTAACTTGTTTCACGTTCTGGTATTCACTGCTAGGTTGTGAGGTCCTTGGGTCCTCTGTTTTACCTCTGTATTTGTCAAAGGATCGCCCACATTATGGACTAACAAGTGATAGCGGAGTGGATGAGCGGTATCTGGAGGAAGTGCTGTTTGTCTGGTGTCCTCATTCAGTGTGAGTGGAGAGTAGCTTGTGCAAAATTAGAGGAGAGGAGGTTTTAGAAAGAAGTGATTGTGATCAGAGTCATTCTACTTGTCTAAGAGTTTGATGCTCTGTGTACGTTTCTCTCTCTGTTTACTTTCACATCTTTCCTTTCTTTATTTTAGAAGGGTCCTAAGACTATGTGTGAGGAAGGGAGAGAAAAAGACATGGAACAAGAGTTGACAAAAGAGATGCTGGTTAGGGAGACACTAGCTTGCCTTCAGTTGTGCACCACTGTCTCTTCATCTTTCCCCTGTCGCTGTAATGAGATGCGATTGTTCTAGAATACTCATACAGATAGACCTCTTGTAAATGTGAGAGTTAAATTGTGTTTGGAAAAGTGAGACATCTCTTTCTCTTTACAGGGAAGCCATAAGTGTGAGATTATAAATTTAGAATCATAGTGCTTAAATTTAGATTTGGACTCCCTGGAATGAGTGAGATTTTAAGATGAAGTGGTCCAATTATACTTTAATGAATAAATTGAAACAGTAGAAGATGGAATGTTTTAGTTCGAGTCACATAGCTTTTCTGTGGAGATTCGAGAGTAACCCAAGTGTCCGAACTTGTAGGTTAAGTGTCCTGTCTTTTGTCTGTGCAGTAGTGTTTCTTAACTTAATGATAAACATTCATTTTATGATATGTTTCAATAACTGATCCATCCACAAAGAGTAAACTGTGCTCAACAATATTCCCTGTAAGTTTTGTTTGTCAATTTAAAAGTTCAGGCAAGGTTCCTACATCTGCAGATACGATTCACCAAACAGTCTTATTTGTAGCTCATGTGAGGTATGTTTCCACGATCACAAGCACCTCTTCCTTCAGCTCCCATTTGTGGGGCATCCATATGCCACTGCACCACTGGCTTTGAAACAGAAATTCAGTTTGCCATCAGCGAAGCTGTAGACATTCTGGCCCCACTCTGCGTGTGTCCTACTTTTCTTGACCGCACCACAGTTTCTGGCCACGCTGCTGTCATCGTCCTTCATTCACGGCCACCAGAGCTGTGGGGGCAGCGACAGTTCTCAGGCCAGATGAAGGAGTGCATGCCGGGCCTCAGCGCTTGATGATCCTCTTAGCATCTACAGTCAAGCATGTCTGTAGTTGATTAGCTCAGACTTGACTGGAAGTTGAAAAAAGGCATATTGTTTGTGGTTCATTGTGAAAAATAAGGTTTTATCAAACCTATCTGACAGTGGAATGACATCCAAGCCTTTGTGGCATCTCTTCTCTGTAGCTCTGAAGAAGTGGGCTGAGAGGTTAGGGTGAGTGACCTCGTGGGCTTCCTTCTAACTCTCTGAGCCTGCATGGAAATAGCCAGCATTCAATGGCTGGAAATATTTTTAATCTTTTTCATTGAAGGATAACGTACACACAGAGAAGTGCACAGCTCATAAGTTGCAACGTATGCATCCTTTTAACAAAGACCATTTACCATCACCCACGCTCCATTCAGAACTCTAGATCTCTCTTTCCAGTAGTGTTAATGGAAATTCTGATAATCAGCCTTCCACAGGGTTGATTATAAGCTACTGTTTATATTGTCTCTGTATATATGATGTGATTTTGTTCTTGCTATTTGCAGAGTGATATAAGTGCAGCTTAAAAATAGTACAGGAAGACACTCTGATATGAGACTGTTACAATAGTGGCTTAAGAATAATATTTACTTTTTCTGGAATAATACATGTTCATTGCAGATAATCTGCAAAATACAGAGAAGCAAAGTACAAATAAGAAATTAAGTAATCAATGCTCACTCAACATCATTTCCCATACCTAACCATTCCTAACACTTCAATATGTACCATTTTAAGTACACTTCCGCTAAATACATATGTACATTTAAACAAAATTTGAATCATATGGTGCGTGTTTTTTTCTAACTTTTAGTAATTAAAAATGTATAAAATGAAACCTTTATGTTTTTAAATGGCTGTAATGTAACTATCATATGACTGTATTATAATGTGTTTAACAAACACTTCCTCTACTTTGAGCTGTGTACAGTTTTGCACTCTCGTAAATATTGCTTAATGCTCATTGGTTTATTTAAATATTCATTTCTCATCATTTCCTTAAAGTACATTCCTAGGAGTAGACTTACTAAATCAATAATACACACACTTTAAGGCATTTGAAACACATTGCCAAATCATTGTTGAGAAAGTTGGTACCACTTAATACTCAGCAGCAGCTGAGACATGTTTCCTAGAATTACTGCCAGCTTTCTAGATTATATTTAAGTAAAAGAAACTGGGATAATTTGATGGATAAAAAAATTCATCTTGTCATAATATGCATTTTTGATTATAAATATGAAAAATCTTTAAAAATTGGGGTGCCTGGGTGGCTCAGTCGGTTAAGCAGCCGACTTCGGCTCAGGTCATAATTTCGCGGTCTGTGAGTTCGAGCCCTGCGTCGGGCTCTGTGCTGACAGCTCAGAGCCTGGAGCCTGTTTCAGATTCTGTGTCTCCCTCTCTCTGACCCTCCCCCATTCATGCTCTGTCTCTCTCTGTCTCAAAAATAAATAAACGTGAAAAAAAAATGTTTAAATATGTTTATTGATCATTGTTCCTGTCTTTTGTCCATTTTATTGAGGTATTGATTTTTTCAGTTGTTTCAGTTTATTTATTTATTTTTGAGAGAGAGAGAGAGAGAGAGAGAGAGAGAGAGAGAGAGTGAGAGGGGAAGGGGCAGAGGGAGAGAGAGGGAGAGACAAAATCTCAAGCAAGTTCCGCACTGCACTGTCAGCAAGGAGCCTGATGTGGGGCTCAAACTTACAAACCGTGAGATCATGACCTGAGCCAAAACTAAGAGTTGGACGCTTAACTGACTGAGCCACCCAGGAACCCCTGATTATTTTTCTCATTGCTATATGATAGGATTTATTTTATGGCTAAGGATATTAACCTTGCACATACTTTTCCTAATTCACCATTGTTCCTTAAATTATCACCCAAACTCAGATCTGAGATGAGAAGATTTACCCAGTACTAATTTGAAATAAATTTTAAATACTAGAAAAATAAATTATCTTTTTAATCACTCAGATAACTTTTTCAGGTTTGCAACTGTTTGTTGCAACATTTATGTGCCTAGAAAGACCCATGAATACTACAAGAAGATGATAACTATAATCTTTCCTGGAATGGAAAGTAGTGAAATAGCCCAGTAGTGCTTTTAAAATTCTCATTGGGATAATTTGGAATAAATCAAATTATTCTATTTTTGACTTTTCTAATAAAAATTCACAGTAGCTGTCAACCTACATTTGCCCATTGATTAGGATTAGTTAGGAATTATAGAAGTAGACTGGATTTATATGTCCCTAGAACTGTAAGTAGATTTAACTGATTTGCCAGGAAAAAAAAATTATTGAATATTTTAATTCAGTATTTCTAGATGTAAGATTCCTTTTAGGGACTGGTACGAAAAAAGCCTGTTTATTGTGGTTTATAATAGAAGGATTTAGAAATTAGTATAAGCCCTTCAGAGGACACTTATTTCAGCATTTACTTTGTAAACATTTGGATACCGTCTGGATGCCTAAAACAAATCATGATAGCTAAAGCCAGTGTCATGGGATTTTGCTTAGTTCATGAATTTCAGTGCAAATATGTCATTGTGGAACATGTTGGAATTTACTGAGGAAATTAGGTACTTAGATTTGATGTATCTCTTGGAAGCTAGTGGAAAAAATGTTCTAGAATCCAGAATTAGAGCCAAGATGATTTTACTTTCTAAAGTTTCTCCAATAAATTATTTTCCTTGATATAATTTACTCTGCTTTTAAATCATTTAAAAAGACCTTGAGCAGTGTATACATTATTTGATTGTGAAGTTCTGCTCTGGCCAGATTAACAATGAGCATTTTAGACTCAATTAACAGAAGTTAAAGAAGTGAGGGCAACATACAAGTGTGAAACATAAAGCTATAGGAAAAGCATGGAATTTGAGGCTAGTTTGAGGTGATGGAAATTCCTGCTTCAGGCAGACAATGTGTTTTTACTAAAGATAACTTTTTTGAGAAGACTGGCTATTAATATGGCTTGTTAGAAATAAGAGTGTTTAATGTGGGGAGGAGAAATGGCTATGTAGATAATCAGGATTTTTTATCTTGTAAACTTTTGCCTCCTTGCTGTAACTGTTAGTACTCCCTCCTTGGATTGGGTGCTCTTGGTTACAACTCTTGATTATGCTGGAGAAGAATAGGGGAGGCAGCATGACTAAGGCAAATCATGCATATTCCTTCAGAGGACACATTCAATTTTTGTAACTTTAGGAACTTGATATTCCTAGGACTTAGTTATTCCAAATGCAAGACAAAAATTGAACCAGATACCTTCCAGAACCTCTTCTACAGCTTGTAATATACGATGACCTCTAAGAAAATGAGATAGATGTCATCAGATGAGAGTAATCTCATATTCTCACCATCAATTCCTCCAGCCCACTAGCTTCTGAAGGTATATAGACATGCTGCTTTCTTTTCTATCTCAATAATAATAATAATAGTAGTAGTAGTAATAGTAATATCAAAAAAAGACAATAAAGTAAAATAAATCTCTATAAAGATTAATAGGTTAAAATTTTGACTAGTACCTTGGATCTAGCTTCTTCCCTGTTGCTTTCCAAAGGAGTTCATGCTTGCAATTTTATTTATTTATTTATTTATTTATTTATTTATTTATTTATTTATTTTTTATTTTTTTACTTCTGCATCATCAGTATATTTATAGCTACAAGGTGATTGCTATCAGTTCATAAACCTACATTAAAGCACCCATCTTGAAACAATAAACCTCCTTTGGCTTCACTTTTTTCTCCAATATCACAACTTTCAAAACTTGTCTGGTCTTGCTGTCTCTTCTGCCTCTTCCCCCTTTTTCTCCACAACTCATCCTAATTGGGTTTCTGGCTACACCACCACACTGCAATGGTGCTCATAAATGTCCTCAGTGGTCCACATCTAGCTAGAGCCAATGGTCAGCTATCTGCCTCCAGCTTTCTTGACCTGTCAGCAGTGTTTCACTTTCATGATCTTGCATCTGGAACCCTAACTTCTCTAGGCTTCCCTTCTCTTATTCTTGCTAGATTTCCTTCTTTTGACAGACTGTTTTCTATCTTTTTTGTTGGCTCGTCTTTTTTGCTAGATCTCTGAGGGTTGCAAGTGCCAGACCATTTCAGTCATTAAAGAGAGACAGATTTTTTAATTTTATTTTAATTTAGAAATTTTGTTTAATGTTTGTTTATTTCTGAGACACACACACACACACACACACACACACACACACAGCATGAGTGGGGAATGGGTCAGAGAGAGAGGGAGACACAGAATCTGAAGCAGGGTCCAGGCTCTGAGCTGTCAGCACAGAGCCTGATGTGGGGCTCGAACTCACAGACCGTGAGATCATGACCTGAACCAAAGTCGGATGCTTAACCAACTGAGCCACCCAGGCACCTCAAGAGACGCAGAATTTTAACATACAGGGATAAAGACTGGCAAAGCAGGAAAGAACTTGTTGCAAATTTTACCAGGAAGAAGTTCTGTCGGGTTGGAGCTTCGGGTAGGTGAAGGGGACATTTATTTATGGAAGGAGCTTAAAATGTCCCATCAAGTATGTAATAGCTACTTTGAGAGTAGGAACAGATTTCTAGGGACTGTGTATCCTCAATTTTCTCTAGCCTTGACATTGGTGAAAGTCAAAAGGTGCTAACTCAGTGAGGTTGGTGAGCTAATTAAACCCCATTTTGAGGGTGGCAGTTTCCTTTCATTGGAAACCAAAGTCTTAGCAATGTGCCAGAAGAGAAGCCAAGAGTGTGTCACCGTAGACTTTCTTGTTCTTCTTGGTGTATTTTCTCTAGAGGGTACTACTCTAGGGTCTGGGGCCAAACCACATTGAGGATGATATTCATTCCTTAATTCACCCAAATATTTTTTGAGCTTTTATTATGTTGAAGGCACTGATGGGTTAAGCTGTCTTAGACAATATACCAGAGAATGGAGTTTTTGTTGGAACTAATAATTAAAGTGCCACTGACCTCTTCACCATGAAGTACCTTCTTTCCATAGTTTCTCAGGATACCATTGGGCATGGGATGGCATATATAGCAAGGGTTTATAAAGTCATAATAAGGGATTAAATCAGTTGATTTTTAAAAAAATATTTGGAACTTTTTCTGATAAAAGTCTTAGAACTTATACTTTAATTTCAATTTTTTGGATGTGAAAGCATCAGTAAGTAGGAGAACTGAAAATTGTTGCTAAAGAAAAAAAAATGCATTGTTCAGATCAGCAAATTTCAGTCATCCTCCTGAGCAAAATAGATAACCCATTTATTTATTTATTTATTTATTTATTTATTTATTTATTTATTATTCTATTTCATTTTGCAGGCATAGGTGATCCTTTTAAGTGATGAGACTTCTCATTCAGGAAATTGCAACTCTGCCCATTATAAAACAGCCCTGTCTGTGTATCTTCCTTCCAGGAATATTGTATTGATCAAGCAATAGATTTCCAAATAAAACTAATCTCGTACATAGTATTACTCTATGTGGCTTTGCCAGGTCTTGAGAAATGCTAAAAAATAGGAACTAGTTCAGTTTTGACATCAGTTAGGGTTTAGAGTGAGCCCAGTTTACCAAATCTGGTATGTCTAAGACCAAACAACTTTTGTGTGAGAAAAAGATGAAGCTAACTTCCCATCAACATCTGTGTGTGTCCGGCAGGGTCCCAGTGTGGCTAGAACACCAGAGGACCGACAGAGTGACAAGCAGGGAAGAGTACACCCCAGTGTGGGCAGAACACCAGGGAACCCACAGAGTGACCAGTAGGGTTGGTTATGGTATCTGGAGTTTTACAATGTTTCAGAGGATGGGACAGTGTTGTCAATTCTTGTTATTTAGCTGTTTTGTTTTTTTTTTCCAATTCTTGTTATTTAGCTGTTGATTTACTTTTAATTGCTTGTTGCAGTTCAACTAGGTTAATTTCCTTCTTAAAGATCTTTCAGAATGTTTGCTGACAGTATATTCTCTTTCAAGTTCTGAGAAAGGATTTTATAAGTAATTTATAAAATTTATCTTAGACATCTTTCACAAATAGTTAAAAAGAAACCTTTTTATCAGATACTTATGGGTGGGAAGAATCATAAGTATATACTTATGGTAGGTAAACGTGTCCATCCCACATGTAGACTAACATTAAATATCAGAGAGTAATGCAAAATCATTACTTATCCAAAAGAAAAACCCTAGAGATTGAAATGACAGAATGATGGAAAGGATACTGAGGATTTGTCATTAGGAGTTTTTGTGTCATTAATTCTTTCTTTTTTCATTTATTTGGGTAGTGAGGGAAATAACTAGTGAAAGGATATAGAGTCACACAAGTATTTGTGTCTTTGCTCCTGTGGAAGAAACATGGACCTCAAGTTTCTAGAATATAGAGAGAACCTCAAAATAATTTGTATTTCTTCTTCCTCCTTCTCTTCTTTCTCTTTTCTCTTCCTTTACTTTTTGTTCAATAAATACTTCTTGAATGCCATATATTAGGCATTGTGCTGGGTGAAAAGATGGCTCAGACTCCAATCATATCTACTAAGAGCCAAGGATCTGATAATGGAGACATCTACAAAAAAAACCCAACACACACACACACACACACACACACACACACACACACACACACACTTTATAGTTAAATGTAAAGATAAACTACTTGAAAATATAGTGGAGAGAATTACTCTTCAGTTAGTGACTATCAAAGAAAACATTATCCAGAGTGACATTTGAACTGGATCTTGAAAAGTAAGAAGGGGAGGCATTTGGAAGACATTCTAGACAGGTGGAATGCCATAAGTGAAAGCACAGATGAGGGGCTCTGTGGTTTTTTTTGTTTTGTTTTTTGTTGTTTGGAAGCTCTGAATAGACAAAGCCAGAGATATAGGTTGGAGCCAGATTGTGAATGAGTTTGAATGGCATATTAAGAATTTTATATTATAGATGGTAGGTCTTAAATGATTTTAAGCAAAGGAATTTGACTGTCAGATTTGTGAAACTGATCGCAGGAGGACAGAGTGATGGAAGATGGATGGAAGCTATTGTAATAACCCAAAAAGGCTTTTGCCTTTGGTGACAAAGGCAGATATGACAATCAAATATTGTGTGGGCATTTTATATAAAATTAAGGACATAACATTATAAAAAAAAAAAAACCAATATTTCTTTTCAAATGCTGTGTTGACCAAGGTTTTGGCTGAGGAGAGGGAGAGCAAGAACGAGCAAGCCATCAGTTAGAATGGCGTAGGTACAGAAAAAATAATCTCTGTGTCTTTATTGATATAACTCTGGCTGTTATAAAAGAGAAACTCCTAAATATCAGTGGTTTAAAACAAAAAGAATTATTCTCACTTAAAATTCAAGTGGTGGTTGGGTGGTCGTGGGGAGTACTTTCCTTGGCCATCTTCAACAAATGGCTTTCAAGGTCATTCTGGGTATTGACATCTGTCAGCCAGTAAAGAGAGGAGAAAGAGTCCATAATTACATGGGAGGCTTTTCTGGGTCAGGGCTGGAAATGGCATAAAACATCTGCATCCATATTTCATTGTCTAAGTCAGTCTTGTGGCCACAATTAATTCAAAGGGGCTGAGAAATATACTCTATCTTTGTGCCCAGGGTAAAAAGGATGTAGGTTTAGTGAACAACTAGGCAAACTCTGAAATACTGACATCTGTGCTGACCCTGGGAGAAACTGGATTCTGTAATGGAGGCCATAATACTCTTCTGGAAACCTTGGACATCTTGCATTCTGGGACAAGGGGTTTTTAGGCATGGGCATCCTATTACTTCCCTCTGCCAAGAACATGCTCAAGATACTGTGTTAATTTAGGGGGGTGGGGATTTACAAAACTGTACAGAATTTTATCTTTTTAAAATGTGGACAGTCTTTGTGTTTTTAAAATATATACATTTAGATGGTTACTTCAGTGAAGTCTGGGAATGTGCTTGCCCTGTACCTATTCCTTGTGCCTATCAGAGAGCCACACACACTGTGAATCTCAATAAAGAGAGGTCAAATAAATATATACATATGGGAATGCACAAAGACTAGAAATATACACGAGCTGTTAATTGTATTTATATCAAGCTACAAAATATGTGCCTGTTTAAAACTGTCTGTTCCCCTCTCTGAATATCCATATCCAGCTCATCTAGCATTGATTTGTCTCGTGACTCACGCCTCAGAAAGGATCAGAAACAAATGACCTAATTGTGTCCTAGAATTTTCTTATTGAGAATGTTTATTCTAAGTTTATTTTGTTTTAATGTTTATTTAGGGTCAGTTTAAACTTAATTGTGTAAATTTAAAGTCAACTGTGTAGTTGAATATAAGCAGTCTCAAATCTAACTCATCACAAAAAAAGAATGGAGGCGCCTCAGTTTCCTTCCTTGCAGAAAATAGTTAAGTCTGCTTTTCTCTCCTCAGTCTCTTTCCCTACACTCCTTGGGTGACAGGGCTTGAGTTTTAGAGGCAGCTCAGAGAGGGTCTGCTGGTCGTCACACAAGCTTCATTCACTCCACGAGTAATACTAATTATAATAAAACAATCATGACAATGGATGGGAGGAGACTTGGGCACATTTGTATGTCACTGAACATCAAGGTTGGAAACTTTAATGGAACGTTATTATTTGAATCTCTAATAAAACATATACCTGGTATTTAATAGAACATTAAACATGCCATCAGAACTTTTCAAGTTTAAAAATGCAAAACAGAAGCCTGGAAGCAACTGCAAATATGACTTCTAAAAATAACTTTTTTTTTTTTTTCTGTCAAGCAGTGTCTGCTAGAGGACAGCTGTTAGTACTACAATATACTAGTCAAATGCACAGACCAGAGCAAGAGTTTAGCAAAATACCTTTGTCCCCAAAACATTTGGTTTTGCCTTTGGCATCCCGCGAAGTAGGATTCTAGGCTCAGACATGGAAATGATTAATTCTGAGTCTCTCATGTCAGTATTACTGTTTTACATTTGACTACTCCCCATCTCATGCTATCTGCAGACTGTCTCTCACTGACTAATTAGAAGCAGCCCGTCCTTTACCAGTAGCTACATTCCATACATGGCACATTTTTCATGGGTTATGAAGCAATCTGTAAAGGTAGTTCTCTTAACTTTAAAATAAGCCATTCCACAAACCATCCATTGGAGAATGTGGTTTAGTACCAATATATTACCCTAACAGAATAGCTTGACGTAACTTCCTTAAACAAATAAAGGATCCTCTTCATGGAAGCTCAGAACTAAACATAAACAAAATTATGCAATAGGATTTGCACATGGTTCCAACTATGCCTGCCTTCACATACCTATTCTGGTATTCTCTCATGCTGGTATTCTCTTCTCACTAGTACATTCCTTCTGGGTCTTGCTCCCTACTGAAGTCATTGCTTATGGTTGGGGTGGAAGGTAGGGTTTACAGATATAAGAGATGTTGGTATTAATAATGTAAATAAGGACTCAACTGGGAGCAAGATACTATTATTAGCCCCAATTTACAAATTACAAAGTACAGAGTGATTAAGTAACTTGCCCAAAGCCACATAGTAAGCAGAAGGGCTGGGATTTCAACACAGATAGTCTAGCTTTGCCTTAATATGCAATGCCCATGGGGTACCTGGGTGGCTCAGTTGGTTAAGCATCCGATTTTGACTCAGGTCATGATTTCATGGTTCATGGGTTCAAGCCCCGCGTTGGGCTCCGTGCTGACAGCTCGGAGCCTGGAGCCTGCTTCGGA
Organism: Puma concolor; assembly: GCF_028749965.1. Lineage (NCBI taxonomy): Eukaryota > Metazoa > Chordata > Mammalia > Carnivora > Felidae > Puma > Puma concolor. Next base: position 81,563,424 of record NC_141675.1, on the reverse strand, counting down.
TTCTGTCTCCTTCTCTCTCTGCCCCTCCCCCAATCAGTCTCTGTTTCTCTGTCTCTCAAAAATGAATAAACATTAAAAAAAATTTAAAAAATGATAAAATAAAATTTAATGCTTACACATGATACTCGTACCATTAATCAGTAAGTATTATTGGAAACCTATCAAGTCCATGGCATACAAATATAGCTATTCTGCATAATGTGATAGAACAATGGGTGATATATGGCTTGTGGGGTTTCAGTTATTAGAGCTAGTTATTGGGAGTGAGAAATTATTTTATTTATTCATTTGAATTTGTTAAATGGGTTATGGCCTGTAAAACATTTTGAGACTAGAGAGTTAAATAAGGTGACGTTTGTATCAAGGATTACGGCATGAGGAGATATGATATGTCATGTGCATATGTTTATGGCATAGGACACAGAATTAGGAAGTGCCAAAAGACAGATATACCTAAGAAGCTATGAGCCTCACAGGGAAAGGTTAAGGTTCAAGGATATAAGGAAGGATTCCAGAATAAAAAGATAGTATTTCAGTTGAACTTTGAAGGATAGAAGCATTTGAATACAACTGACAGGATCCCTGTGATGAGGGATTGGAGGACATTCCAGGCAGGGGGTGGGGGAGGGGGAGAGGGAGGGGTTGGGAAGGGGGAGAGGGAGAGGGAGAGGGTGGGTGGGTGGGGTGGAGAATTCTGCAGAAAAGAGCATCATTTTGTTCTTAGTGCACACTGAGAAGTAAAAGTATGCTGAGATTGGAAAAGAAAATTGGCATATTATGGAGGACCTTGAGGAAAAAGAAAGTCTGTCTGCCATTTATTGAGTACACCAGACATTTTGACAGTTTTCTTTTTTTCTTTTTTTTTTTTTTTGTCATGTAATTCTCACAACCATGAATAGTTGTTGTTTTCTGTTCTACCAAATTAAAAAAACATTGAAGCCTATCAGACTAAGAATCTTGCCCAAGGTCAATTGGTGATATGCTGGGATTCAAATCCATACTTGCATGAATCTTAACACATGTTGTTTTCATTCCATCAGACTCTGTTTCTTCCAAAGGCAATAAGAAATCCTTAAAGATTTCTCAAAAGAAGAATACATGAGTATATTTACTCATTAGGCACTATTTTGCCCAATGATTAGGAAGGAGACAAGAGTAAGATGTACTGGTGGCCTCAAGTAGAAGATGGGAGAACAAGAAATGGTTTGTAGGACATTGTGGAATTAGACTTTGCAAGGCTTAGTATTGTTTACGTACAGTAGGAGGGGTTGGTAAACATAAACTGGGTGATCTATTTCTGTCTTTGAATTTTGTGGTTAGATCTGCATTCCTATCATCCTGCTGCTGGTCTTTGTAATTCCTGACCTTTCCTTGAGCCATTGCCTGCCCGCCCACCTCATCACCAGAGTGTTTCATTAAGGACATAGAACCATATTGCATTAAATGAAATCTACCCATAAGCTCCTTTCATCAGCCTTTCAATGAAATATGTGTTCTTTTGAAACATCACATCTCCCTCAGTTGAAATTTGTACACAGTAAATTCCCAAACACGGCATACTATGTGAGTGCCTTCCTAAGGCCTAAGGAAATAAAATGGATAAGGATTGTCAGGCAATTGTTGGGGAAGTAAGAAGAAAGGCAAGCAGTGAAAGAAGCTTTTTTAGTTTTGTTTTTGATTCCAGCCCAATGCCTTTATGAATGCCTCATGGTCAGAAACAATGACACTGGGGCACCTGGGTGGCTCAGTCCGTTGGGCATCTGACTCTTGGTTTCAGCTCAGGTCATGATCTTATGGTTCATGTGTTTGAGCCCTGCATTAGGCTCTGCACTGATGGTGCAGAGCCTGCTTTGGATTCTCTCTCTCCTTCCCTCTCTCTGGCTCTCCCCTGTTTGTGCTCTTTCTCTCTCTCTTTTTCTCTCTCTCTCTCAAAATAAAATAAATAAACTTAAAAAAATTTTAAAAAAGAAACACTGGCACTGGATGTGCTAAGAGTCCTACCATTAGGAATGAAGCAGGAACTCAGTATAGCATAGGAAAATCAAGATGTTCAGGTAATCATTCCTGCCATCCCTCTCTCCTGTTCCCTATATTGCTAACATGTTAATAGGTGGATTTTGGCTTATGATCCACTCTGAAAAAACTCCCAAGTTTTTATAATCAGATTCACCCATTTGTGAGACAGAGGGACAAAATGGCACAAATTATAGTTTGGTGTGAAATCTTTGCTTTGTCCCTTGGGGATATACTACATCTCAGGAAATAGAGATCATAGTCTAAATTAGGCTATTGTGACTAAGGTACAACGTATCGTTCAGTTACTTAACAACAGAGAAATGATGTCTTGACCAAAAGCACGCACAACTACCAAAAAAAAAAAAAAAAAAAAATACTAGCTGGAATTAGAGCAAGTGAGAGGGAAATACTTCCATGACTCACTGACTGTTTAAAATATCCAGGAAATTTTTCTGATTTGGCATTCATGGTACCTCTAATTCCCACAAAATTAATATGTGAGCTTGAATAGATTTTGTGTTCACTTGTAACTTTCAGAAACTTGGCAGCTTTGGTTGTTGAATGACTTACAAGTTAGATATGAACTTCCTTACACATCTTAAGCCTAATTTAAAAATAGATGCCTTGGGTTAGGATTTAGCTTTATAGTTTATTAGTGGTAGTGTTACTGTAGTTTTTAAATAGCTGCTTCTTTCCCTTAACCTTCAGGCATTTGGCGAACCTCAAAAGCAGTGAATTTCAGTGAATTTGATGCCTCCCTCCAAAAGCTGCTTAAGAGCAAAAATTTCCAGCTTTTTTTTTTTTTTTTTTTACAAAACCCATGTAGTTTTCTCAGGCATTGTTTCAGGCATTGGATTCTATTGAAGCAAAATGGTCACATCAAAATGTTCAAAACTCTGAAGCTAAACAGATTTTATAGATACCCAGTTTTTAAAAGAAGTTTCTTGATTTTGTCCAAAGCCTTAATATCTGAGTAATCCAAGATTATTACTTTGAATTTTTTCTCCATTGATCTGTCATAACTGGTGGAAAAAAAAAAAAAAAAAACCCTTTACCTTTGCTCTTAAAAATGGAACCATGCCTTGTAGAATTTACCAATGTAACTTACTTAGAATCATGATGGCATTCCTTGGCCTTACAAAATCTGTTGATGAGCAGAAACCTGCACTTTCATGGTATGAAAAGAAGTCAGTTAGGCTTACAAACAAGAATATGTGATAAAGGGAGTGTGGTTAGGGCTCTAGCAGGATACTAAAGGGAGTTCAAGAATATATTTGTCCTGGTTTTGTAGTTGGCATCAGTTTGTTTTTCACATCCTACAGTGCTAGCAGGACAAGGACATCAGCATTAATGGAAGGTGGCCAGGGTTGTTGGAGGGTGTGATACAGTGTACGTGAATAGTCTTGGGAGTGCAGTAGAGCAGTGAAATAAGGACATAATGATGAATAACAAAATGTCACTTTTTCCATTTCTGGAAGTTAATGGCTCTCTCAGTCCCTTGGTCTTTGTTTCTTTCATGATGACACCATGGCTGGAGATACAGGGGAGGACACGGCCTCCGTGACTGAGAACAGTGACCTTTCCACTTTTCCATTCTCTAGTGTTGGATGACAGTATATGCTTTTGGTGTTGCCTGGTGCAGCTGGGCTGAGAGTCCCTTACACCTGGAAATTGTCTTTACCTGATACATTGGCCAAGCGCATACTGAGCACTTACTGTGTGCATTAACTTTATAAACGTGCAGAGGGCATAGACCTGCTGTTCAAAGGACACACAGTCAGTGGGGAGAGGCAGCCATGAAGACAGTTAATATGCTAATGTGGCATGTTGGGGGGTGCAAGAGGCATGCCCACAAGACTACAGAAGCACGGGGTAGGAAGCCACTTCAGCCTCACCAGCTGCCAGGAAGCAGGTGCTACCTGCCTGGGTCTGCTTCCTCTCTGGCTCAGCCTTTGTCCCAGGGAAATGGTGGGTACCAGCAAGCAATCCGGAGAGGTGGCTATCAACACAGAACTTCCACAACTGGATGTACCTCGTTGGTAGCTAATAAAAATGCTCTCCTTCCAAATCCATTAAGCTAGTAACACAGCAGGAGAAGGAGAAAGCCACAGAATGTCACTACAAAGACTCTCTGGTAAAACCCAGATTTCTCCCTGAAAGAGATCTCACCTTTGGTGAGTTTTCTTTGCATGTGTGCCTTCTCTGGTCTTTTCTCAACATCCTTTTATTATTGGGGAAGAACACTCTGACCCTTTGCACAAGGTTAAAATAACAGAAGCAGCTCAAATGAAGGTTGGATTTTGCTGACCCTTTTACATCCTCCCTATAACTTGCTGTCCGTATCAGTAAAGCGGGGATATGGAGGAGGAGGGGTCTTCTCCCAGCTTCAAGCATGTTGTTAAAGCTGTCGAGACAATTAAGTCTCTTTTGCTCTTTTAAGTTGATATAAACATGTCACCCTTTCTATTCCTGGCCACACCCCTTCTTCTCCTCACTCCAACTGTGTTACCAACTTGTTTCTAGCATTCTTGGGATCATTTACCACCCATTCCATCTCAGAACTTTGACCCATGTTTGAAACTCCAAGAGTCTGTCTCTTGCAGTTCCTGTGGGTCCTGACAGTTTTGGCCTGTGTTCAAGGCATACTTTTACCTTCTAGGGGATTATTAATATCCATGATCTTTACTCTCAGGTTAAAATAAAAAAAATCCGTAAGAAATTTGATAAGTGCTACTTGTGCACAGAATATCACTTACCATCATCTTATTGGAAAAGGACTAGGTGGTCAACAAGCCAATTGACAGACATGAGCTAAAATTTTCTTTGTCCAAGGCGTTGTGCAGGCCCCTTAAGGGTACATGTAGGAGAATATGCACTCTCCTAAGTGATTCTAAGTCAGCAACTGCTGAGGTGATCTGAATAGCTGAAGTTTGGTTTTGTACTGAAATGTAGATGAATGAAAAATTCTGCCTAAAACAAACACCTCATGCCACACGGTCTCTGGTTGGCCCACCTTTCAACAACTTTGTCTCCTACGGGAGAGACCTGTGAGGTAAAGTGTGGCAGCTTCTTTCTTCCTCTTCAGTGTCCACTCACTATGGCCACTATAGGACACCTGTAGGAAACCCCTAAAAGAACAAGCATTTGCTTCAGATGGAGGCAGGATACAGGATTCTGCCCCCAGGGGAAAGAAAAGGGGCAGCTCTGAGGAAGGGGGCCCCTGGAGAGAACTGTGAGGGAGAGCAAAGGCCTCAGCAAGGCCTGAATGGTGGGTTTTAGATATTTCCCCAGGGACTTAGCCTCCTCTGCCTCTCTCTGAACCTTGAGAACCAGTGCTTCTCAGACTCTCTTGTGCATACACATCACTTGGGTGATTGTGTTCAGATGTGGTTTCAATTCAGGAGCTCTGGAGTGGAGCCAGAGATTAGCATTTCTACCAAGTTCCCAGGTGATGCTTTTGCTTCTGGTCTGAGGATCACACTCTTTGTGGAGCAAGACTCTAACCCACCCATCAGCGTGTAAAAGGAAGCAGGATAAGAAGATGTTTAATAAAATCAAATTGTCCGAACTTTTCAAAATTGATTTATAGGTGGTGCTGAATTCCATCTCTTTCTGCTCCAGTTCCCCTCTCCCCCTCCTCCCTTGTCTGAAGGTTGGCAGCTCCATCAGGCCTCTCTGCTATAAATGAACCCAAGTTACCCGGGATGAGGTCACATTTTCCAAAGACATGTTTCTAGTCTGTGGTGAAGGATGGGGGGGCGGTCTGTCTGAGCAGTTGAGGCCTGGGAAGTGTAGCCTGTGTAAGATAGAGCAGAGTCTGGGCAGAGCTCAGATTTGAGAACATTCCCCGGGCAGGGAAAGTGGGGGGGCCTGAGCAGCTGTGTGGGTTTCTTTAATCCAGTCTCCTGGACCTGTGGAAATAGACTCTGTTCTGGCATGTTTCAGGCATCCCAGTTGCCTGCTGCTAGAGAAAAGTCTCTGTCATTTCTGTTGGTACCTACAAGTTTAGTTAAAGTCTCTTAAAGAGGAATGAATTAACCCAGATGAATTAATCCATGCCTTCTTGAAATTATGCTCCCTATAGATTTGGCCTTTCAGTGTCCAATATTGTGATTTATAAGCAATATATATTTGGTCATTCAGATGACCAAAATATATTTCTCATACATATTTGGTCTTTGTCCAAGGATCCTGGCTGATAGCTCCTAAAACCTTGGAATTTCCTGTGATAAAAGCCAAAATGGTCTTCTGTTATGTTAATGCGATGACTTTTAGAAGCCCTTTGGTAACCTAAGGATGGGGACTGGTTGCCTGGAGAATCCACCCTGTGAGTAGAGGGTTGGAATAATTAATCTCACCTCCTTGGGAGGGGGAGAGGCACTGTAATTGAGTCTCAAGTCAATTGAGAAGAGTTCAATTGCCAATGGACAATGATTTAATCAATTATGTCTATGTATTAAAGCCTCCTATAAAAAATCCAAAAAGGACTGGGTTTCTAGAGCTTCTGGGTTGGTGAATGCATGGATGTGTGGGGTGAGTGGGTATACCTAGGGAGAGCATAAGAGCTCTATATCCATTCTTGCATACTTTTCCCTATGTCCCTCTTCCATCTGGCTATACTTGAGTTGTATCCTTTATAATAAATCAGTAATCTAGCAAGTAAACAGGTTGCCTGAATTCTGTGAGCCACTCGAGCAAGATAATTGTACTCAAGGAGGGGATTATTGGTACCTCCAATCTATAGGCAGTAGGGCAAAAGCACAAGTAAACATCTGAATTTGAGATTAGTGTCCGAAATGAGGTGGTGGTCGGGGGGCGGGGGCATGGTGGTGGTGGTGGAATCTTGAGGGACTAAGCCCTTAACCTGTGGAATCTGATGCTGTCTTTGGGTAGATGCTGGCAGAATTGAGTTGAACTATAGGACACCAAGTTGGTGTCTAAAGAATTACGTGTTGGTATGGGGGAGCCCCCCATCCCAATGTCAGAATTGGTTGCAGAACCATTTTATAGGGTCCCAATATCAAATAGAATGAGAATATTTTTAAAATTTCCAAATTTCATTTGAGAAGAATCTAGTTAAAGTTACATAATTTTTTGTAGATATTTATTGAGCAACTGCTATGTGGAGTCTCTGTGTTGAGTACTTGGGAATATAGTTGATAACCAAAGGGAGGTGGTAGCTGCCCTGATGGGACTGCCTATACTTTAGTTGGGGAGACAGCCACTTAACAATTCATATTGGTCTATTGGGGGGGGGGGGGTAGGGGGCTGCATAGCAAAATACCGTAGACTGGTGGCTTAAACAACAGACATTTGTTTTCTTATAGTTATAGATGCCAGAAGTCAAAGATCAAAGCTTCATCTCATTCCATTTCTGCTGAGAACCCTCTTCCTGGCTTGCCCACAGCTACCTTCTTTCAGTTCTCAAATGGTCTTTCCTCAGTGCATACACAAAGGGAGAGATAGAGATAGAGATAGAGATGATAGAGATACAGATAGATAGAGATAGGGATAAGAATAGAGCTAGAGATAGGAGAGAGAGAGAGGCAGAGAGGGAGAGAACACTCTCTGATGTCTCTTCTTTTAAGGACACTAATCCTATAGATCTCATTTAACTGTAATTATTTCCTTAGAGGCCCTATCTCCAGATAGAGCCACCTTGGGGTTAGGGCTTCAATGTAAGAATTTTGGGGAGAACACCAACTTTTAGTCTACAATATAAACAAACAAATTAGACCTAATTACACACTATGGTACATACAAGAAGGAACAAGATAGAGGCTCTTTTTTTAGAGCTGTATTCTATGCAATTGGTTTATAAAGATTATTTTATCCATCAGAATATAAATCAGTAAAACTAGGAACATAAAATTGAGAATAATAGTATATTCTGTGTGCCTTTTTGGAAACCAGGGTTTATTTTATTCATACTTGCTCCAGTGTCCACATAGTAATCTTCAGCTTCCTTCAAGAGAATGTGACTGGTTTGTGAAATATGACTATTGCCTGACTCTTGAAATGTAATTAACAGATACCTTACATATGTAAATAATGGGCATTTTGGTTTTTAGTGAAACTAAGGAATGGGAAAAATAACATTTTCTATCTGGCAAGAGTGCCTATCCCAAAATTTTTCTTACATTTTGCTTATCATCTAAAGTCTTCCTTGCATGAATTGAAAACCTTTTTGTTATCATGGTTCTTATTCAAATAAAAGGGTGTAATTTAAAACACATTAATATGGGGGTGCTTCGGTGGCTCAGTCAGTTGAATGTTCAATTCTTGATTTCGGCTCAAGTAATGATCCCAGGGTTGTGGGATTGAGCCCCAGGTTGGGCTCTGCACTAAGCATGGAACCTGCTTGAGATTCTCTCTTTCCTTTACCCTGTTCTCCACTCATGCTCTCTCTCTCGTTCTCTCTCTCTCTCTCTCTCATTCTCTCTCTCTCTCTCTCTCTCTCTCTCTAAAATAAGACTTAAAAAAAGAAACAAAACACATTAATGTGAATTTAAGTTTTTCAGACTTGGTTTTATAAAATTAAATATAATGTCACTCTTTGGCTGAAGAAAAATCAAGTTGAGAAATTTCCAGTTTTTATCCAAACCAAAACAAACTTGGATGAGTAAGAAGACTACTAAAAATGAGACTGTATATTATGTGCACCTTGTTATTATTCCTAACTCTAAAATGCACTATTAAGGCTTGTTTACGAGCACAGAGGTCAACGTTCTCTTTACCATGTAATGTTCCTGTCACACATCCTATTTCTACTGGGGAACATATGGAATCCCCTGACTGACTGAGGTCCCTCTTTCAGAAAGCAAGGAAGGTGTGTATTCCCCATGCCCCCCACTGCTGAGGAAGGGGAGAGGGCTTGGGGAAGTCTAAAGAACATTATATTTGACTTTCCTGCTGTACTGCTTGCAGGACCACTCTTAGAGAAATGTGTTCAGTTTTGGGCTAACCATTTAAGGTAGATATTGAAGAAGGAAAACTATTCAAGTTAGAGAATGAGATAGTATGGGAGATATAGCTCTATCATGTGAAGAGAGAAGACTATTAAGTTTAGTTGCCTTGGTTCTTACCCATCATACTGGGTGGGATGGGGGAATTAGGGCAGTACCTGAGAGTATCTCCACATGCCTGGTGGCCAAGAAGAATCCTTGTGGGACTACAAAACTTGGATTGATAGGTGAAAATTTCAGGATCATAGAAATTGTACAATGTGAGAACCAGTTTTGAAGCAGGGTTCATAGATGAATGGGCTGCTTTGGGTAGAGGAGGGAGTGATGTTGGCCTCACTGTAGGGATCCAATCCAAGCTTGATGAAGAGTAAAGATATTATACATGATAAAGAAGATCCTAGTGCAAACAGCTGACTGTGAGTCAGTAGCATCTCTCCCAGGGCTGCAATTCTATGATTTTTCCTCCACCCTTAAACACCCCAAAGATAAGACAAAGCCAGCCAGATGTCCCTTCTGAGATGAGCTCTCAAGTCATTCTGAGTAGCAGGTGATGACTTCACCAGATCCTCAGAGAACAGGCGCCTACTTTTAGATTATTCATAATGTAGTTCCTCTGACTCTGATCTTCTTTAGACCACCATAATTATATAAGCCAGATTCTTTCATTAGCTAAATAGCTTTCTTGATAATAAAGTAAACATTTAGAAATTAAAGTGTGGATGAGGGACTCCGATTAGGCATTATTTCAGTGAACTCACTTTTGCATTAGTGGTTTCAGAGTGTAATGTAGTGTTAGTGATTGAGAACATAAGAGAATGAAGTCCATTTATAGCCCTCTGCATACATGGTCAATTGATTTTCAATTAAGGTATCAAGGCAATTCAGTGGAAAAAGGATTTTTTTTTTTTTTTTTTTTTTTTGTAGCAAATGGTGACAGAAAGATTAGATAGCCGTATGGCCAAAAAAAAAAAAAAAAGACTCAATCTTTTATCTCACATCATATACAAAAATTAACTGAAACTGGGGCACCTGGGTGTAAGAATTGAAAATATAAAATTTCTGTAAGAAAATATAGTAGAAAAATCTTAGTAATTTTAGATTTGGTGATTATTTCTTAAATAGGGAATGAAATACACAAAATGTAAAAGGAAAAAAAAAAAAGCAAGAAATTTGACCCCATCAAATTTCAAAGGATTTCTCTTCAAAAGACACATAAAAAAAAATGAAAAGGCAGCCATGGACTGGAGGAAGGTATTTGCAAAATATTATCTGACAAAGGACATGTATCTACAACATATAAGGAACACTTATAACTCAGTAAAAAGAAAAACAAGTTTAAAAAACAGGAGAAGATTTAAACTGACACTTCACCAAAGATGATGTATAGTTAACAAATAAGTATATGAAAAGTTGCTTACTATCATCAGAGAAATTAAAGACTTTTATCTATTGTTTTAAGCAGCATTATTTGTAATTGCTAAAAATTAGAAACACATATCCATTAATAAGTATATGGTGAAACAAATTACAGTATTGACATACAATGGGATACTACTCAGCAATACAGAGAAATAAATTACTGAGATGTGCAACAACATGGTTGAATCTCAAGCTATTTTTGCTGAGTGAAAGAAGACAGATAAAAACGTATATGCTGGGGTGCGCCTGGGTGGCTCAGTCGGTTGAGCATCCAACTCTTGATATCAGGTCAGGTCATGATTCTAAGGTTGTGGGATCGTGCCCCACGTTGGGCTCTGTGCTGACAGCATGGAGCCTGCTTGAGACTCTCTCTCTCTCTCTCTCTCTCTCTCTCTCTCTCTCTCTCTCTCTTTTTTTCTCCCACTCCCCTTTCCTCTGCTTGCACTCTCTCTCTTTCTCTAAAAAAAAGTGTACACTGTTTAATTCATTTTATAGAATTAAAAGAAACCTCAAAAAACATTAAAATGTAGGAAGCAGATCAGTGGTTGCCTCTGAATGAGCAAAGGGAGAGAGATGGATTTTACAAAGAGGTGCAAGGAAACTTGTAGTGGTAATGGATATATTCATTATCATGATTGTGGTATTCTTTCATGAATGAATACATATATCAAAACTCATCAAATTGCATTCTTTAATTTGTACAATGTATCAGTCATCAGTCATATCTTAGTAAAGATCTATATGTATGCTTGCATATGCACACATCCACACACATATGTAGATACACACACTCATATAAGCGTGTATACACACAGATAATTTAGTTACATACACTCACACATACCTAACCATATATTCTTAGTCCAATTAATAGCCTCTCTGCCCTCAGTTTAATTTTGTGTAAAATAGTGATATAATATTACTTCCCTCCTGGGGAGAACAACAGTGCTGAGCACAGAGCAAGAGCTCAATAAACATTAACCAGAATTGTTACTCTGTGGTGATCATTTTGAGTCTATTGATTTTATTCTACCTCTCATTTATTTTCCCTTTATCTTTATGAGCATCTGTACTACCAGGAACACAACGGTGTTCCTTCATGAACTATTTTTTTTGGAACTTCTAGTTTGTTTTTTGTTTGTGTGGTGTGTTGGTTGGTTGCAAGATCGGACTCTTGTGGAAGACTGAATAGAACAAATGGGTGCAGAAGACTTTCAGATGGCATTCCCAGGCCTGAGAAAGGAAAATATTGTGCTCAGAAACTTTCCATCCTCCTCCACAGCTGAAATGCCTCCCTTGGCTGAAATGCTTCCCTCAGCATTTCTGCTTTGAACACCCTTTCTTGAGGGATCCTAACCCAGCTGCAAGAATTCACTGTGGGCTGAAACCTGGCAGATTAAATCTTGGGGAGGGAAAATGATTTGAAAGTAATATTTGTTCTTAAAATGGCAAACCAGTATTGCACATTTTTATTATTTTCTTTGTTTCAGTTGAATTGTTGGGGATTTTGCCTATCAGCAGCAATTAGACACTTGAATTTGCCAAATGGCAGATTTCTTTTGCTTCTTGTATTTTTTAAAAGAATATAGTCCAAACTATAATTTTTCAAAATCAGCTCTTCTTTAGGTAACATCTCATTAGTGCAGCTACTGAACACCCACAGTTTGTATCCATTTTTTTAAGTGTGTCTAGTGGTAAAGAAGGTTAAGCAAATTATGTAACCTATTTCATATTAAATTGCATTAGTTGAGCAAAGAGCGAAATGGCATTGTTTATTTTAATGCCATAAAATTCTGTCATTCCCCCTGCCCCCATTTCCCATTTTACTATAGAGAACGAAAACAAAAACCTTGCTATGTACTGATTGCCTATCATCCTGACTAAGGTGATTTTCTTCTGTTGCATCCTTGCTCTTCTGTCATTCAAAGTGACCACTCAGCTACTGACAGCCTGCTTCCTTCAGATCCCAATCTGCACCTACATCAGTTTTGATTATCTTCATCCTGTACCCGCAACACTCATAGCATATCATGTCACATGAAGGTATTATTACTGATGTCATAGATGTGGATTAATATAAATGACATTATCTACAACTATGAACTGCTTACTTGGGCTTGCAGGTCAGGAAATTGCTACCGATTAATATCTTAATTTCAAAAGACGTTTGACAGTGTCCTTCATTATATTCTAATATTCATGACCAGCTAGAGAAATGTTTTCTGATTGGTATTACATGTGGGTTTGTAACTGCTTGAAGGGTGTCAAATAATGCATCAGTATTAAACCAGAAGAAGGACTCTAGCTAGTAGTAAGCTTTGGGGTAGCCTAGAGTGATAACATTTGCCTAAAACTGAAATAACTTGGTAAGATAACAGAAAAGAGAGCCCACTTATTGTACAGCAGAGTCTCTGCAATGGAGGGCAATTGGAATCCAGCCAACTTTTTCTAACATTTTCCAAAAAACTCACACATACACCACACTTAGCTACAAAGCTTAGGAGAAAGACTCAAAAGTTGTAGTAAAGTAATGGGAATCAATGATAAGACATGTCCTCCAGACAAAAACTAATGAGATCTAGGACTGGATCTGAAGAAGCATATTAGAATTTCCATGTTCACTTCTGGGTAGCTTCTCTTAAAGAAGACATACAAACAGAGAGGATTAGAATGTGTAATTTGACACATTCATTTAAGAACTGGAGATTTTTCTTCTTGCAGAATAGAAGACTGTGTGGGAATATAATTGCCGCCTTCATATGTCTGAAGAACTATCACAGGAAAAAGGGATTACATTACTCTTTTTTCATTCTTCCAAAGTGCAAAATCAGAGGCAGTGGTGGTAGTGATAGGGAGGGAGATTATGGTTCAACCTTAGAAAAATTATGTTTTGACTTAGATCTTTTGTAGAATAGAGTAGACTTTTTTGGAAAGTAGTGATTTTCTTCACACACAAAAATTCAACCAGAGACTGTACAAACACTTTGGGTTCATTTAGATAAGCATTTCTCACAGCTAGTCAACTAGCTTTGAGAGATAGTACACAGAATATTGCTCCCATGGATATTCACAATGGATGTCAGCATATTAGTTGTTCTGAAATTCCCACAACGAAGACACCTATTTACTTGGTTTAACCCAGCATGTTTCAAATTTATTTAAGTCCTAAAAATGTCCACATATTGTGAAACAGATATCCTCAGAACACACATTGAGATATACAATTAAAGCAGGTAGATCTGATGGCTTTGATTCCATGAAAACTATTCTCTACATATTTATTAACACATTCATGTGTTGATCAGTGTGTGTGTGTGTGTGTGTGTGTGTGTGTGTGTGTGTGTGTATCAGAGGGTGGGTTTTAAGGCATGTTTATATATAACTGACAATTTTGAAACATAGTTTTCGTCAAGGTTGGTAAATTAATGGCATGATGAATAAATAATGCTTTAAGGATCCCAACTGCCTCAAGAAAGCTACAATTCTTAACTCTCCCTCAGAGAGGTCATGAAAGCCAAATATATTCACCACACATCATCAACTGCTCATCAACAGAAAAGTAAGGCCGTAACCCCAGGATTATTTTTTTCTCCTCCCCTTCCCTTCTCTGCCATTTAGGCAAAAAGCCAATTTCTTGAAAGTGGTGAGGGAGGGCAGGGAGGGATGTGAGAGAATACAGGGTTGAATCATATCTTAAACATCTGGTTTTATTTTTGTGCAAGCACCATGCACAGAACTTAATTAATGTGACTGAAAATAACCGTGTGTCTGTTGAAACATTGGGTAGACCTTGTATACGCATGCTTCTCTTTCCTAAGTGCTCTGACCCTGTGCCCATTATCACACCGTCAGGATTTAGTTATGAGCAGGAGTGATGAACGTGTATAGCCCTCTCTTTTCCTCTTCTGTTTTCTGACTTTCTGGGTTTTTTTTTTTTTTCCTGTAGTTTTCTTTCTAGAAAACTACTACTTTGGCAAGGGTTGAGGACTGAGTCACGGACGTGCCCTTACTCACGTCTTCTGTAATTTGAAACCAGAATCTGAAGCAAATTCTAATACAGCTGTGACAGGCAGCCTTTCGGCTCTTGAAATGCTATCCACACACATATGCACACACCTGCAAAGCTGTTTTTCCTATTCCTCTGGAAGCTTCTATGGGATGACATGTAGTTGGGAAGCAGCAAGGAGAATCCCCTTCCTGTCTCTTACAGAAGTTTTTTTTTTTTTTTTTTTTTAACTTGTGAATGTTATGCTGATCAAAACAACAACAACAACAACAGCAACAGCAACAACAGCAACACAACAACACTTCTGGAATATAGAATACATTGTAGCTGATCTTCAGCTCTTGTCCCTGTAGTCCAATCAGATACTATAAGTCTTCAAATCTAATAAGCTGCTCTAAGAGAATGTTGGTGTGAATATTTTATGTAAATATTACATATAGAAACCTCAGTACAGCTAGCCAAAGATATGAAAAGTACTAGCTTTAAAATAGACCAACGACTTGGTACCAAGCTTAAATTTTAGCTTTTCCTGTCTCTCTCTTTTTAATGTATTTAGTTATGAATGTCAGAGCCCATATCTACTAGGTAAAAAGGATCTCTAATGAAAGGAAGCAAAATCTAGTGTTATTTTCAAACCATTTTTCTTAACTGAATCCATTTTTCAAATGAAAACTCTTGAGTGATCGTGATTTTAGGAAAGAGAAAGAGAGAAGGAAAGAAGGGAGAGAGGGAAAGAAGAAAAGGAAAGAAGGAAGGAAGGAAGGAAGGAAGGAAGGAAGGAAGGAAGGAAAAAAAGGAAGGGAAGGAGGGAGAGAGGGGAAAGAAGAAAAGGAAGGAAGGGATGAATAGTATGAGAAAGTGTATGGTTGGCATGGGTTTAGCCTTCCTTTGCCCATCTTCCACAAAATTGAATCCATATTTTGTGATCTCAGAAGTGAAGGAGTATGTTTATCATTATGTCTTTGGTGTTTGGCACAGATTATCTTTAAGATATTACTTTAAAATAAGTGTGATCTTGTATGATCAGGTTCAACCAGAAAAATGGAAGCAGATTATATTAAGAGATGTTTATTGCAAATAAATGGCTTACATGATTGGGGGGGGCTATCCTGACAAGTCTGAAATCTTTAGGACAGACCATCAGGAAGGGCAGACTTGAACTCTTGGCCATGAGCTGAAGCTGCTGTCTACAGAAGGAACTTATTTTTCCTTAAGGAAGAAGGAATTATTTTCTTAAGGCCTTTCAAATTATTGAATCAGGTTCACTTGTTATCTAGGATAATCTACTTAAACTGTTGTGGAATTTAATTACATCTACAAAACACCTTCACAAACGTCCAGGTTGGAGTGGGGACTGTAGCCTAGCTAAGTTGACATATGAAACTGGCCATGACACTTCGGTATTTAGTTTACATTAGCTCTCTCTGTCACTGTCTCCCTGTCTCTCTTTCTCTCCACTGTGATTAGAACTAGAATGTATGAAGGAATTTGGGGGTGGGGTGGGGAAGGATACAATCCAGTAAACAGGAAAGCAAGATAATGGGAAGAAGAAAATTTGAGTTGATTTTTTTTTTTTTCCTACAGATGACTTTTCTTACAATGACAGTCTTATTTTCCCTTGTTGAGGAAGAAGCAAGTTTAGAGGTTTTGGCTCCCAGGAGGCTCAGACCTAATTGTGATGCCCAATTGCATTAATTTTCCTATCATTTAGAAGTAAATCCAAGTTTCTTACCTTGGCCTACATGCCTTTGCTGCTCTGGACCTTGCTTGATTATCAAGGCTTAGCCATATATTATCAGGTTCTGGAAAAACCAGAAGAGTTTTTGTATTCCTCAAAGATGTCAAAGGCATCCTTTTTCTTTTGCCTTGAATATTTTCTCCCAAGTCTTCTGTCTCCAGGCTTTGTTACTAAGGTCCCATCTCAGTTATTACCTCCTCAGAGAGGAGTAAGGACCCTAAGGAATCCCCTCTTCCCCAAATTACTCTATCTCACTATCCAATTTTAATTTTTATTTTGAAGAGTTATATCTGTAATAATCTTAGTGATTTAACAGTTTTCTTAGTTATGTAACTCTATCTGGATCTTTTTGAAAACAGAGACCCCTTTTTAAAAAATTTTTAATGTTTATTTTTGACAGAGAGAGGGAGAGACAGAGCATGAGTTGGGGAGGGGCAGAGAGCGAGAGAGACATAGAATCTGAAGCAGGCTCCAGGCTCCAAGCTTTTGGCACAGAGCCTGATGTGGGGCTCAGACTCACAGACCACAAGGTCATGACCTGAGCCGAAGTCAGGCACTTAACTGACTGAGCCACCCAGGTGCCCCAAGACTCCCTTTTTGTTTTCCACTATATCACAGTGACAGGAGCCTCATCTGACATTTAGTAAGGCTTTACACCATTCTTTCTTTCTTTTTTTTTAATTTTTTTAACTTTTTTTTTTTTTTTTAGAGAGAGAGAAAGAGAAAGAGAGAGAGACAGAGTGTGAGTGAGGGAGGGGCAGAGAGAGATGGGAACAGAATCCAAAGCAGGCTACAGGCTCTGAGCTGTCAGTCCAGAGCCCAACTTGGGGCTCGAACTCATGAGCAGAGAGATCATGACCTGATGACCTGAGCCAAAGTCAGACACTTAACCGACTGAGCCACCTAGGCACCCCAGCTGAACACCATTCTTATTGAATGAATGGATGCATCCCAATTTACTTTTCAGACACAATTATTTACTCATCCCTGTATATTCTTTTCTTTGACCTTTCTCCTAACACTGTATTTTCTCATTATATATATTTTTATTTTAAGCTAGTTTATAATATTATTTTTGGAAGTTGTATGTATATATTCTGTTGATAAAATGTGTGACTTTGCAGAATTAATCAAGTGTCCCTGGTGAGGTGTCTGATGCTCCAATCCTGAGTAGAATGTATCAATGTCTTAGAATTCTTATAGGGACCACAAGGGAGACAAATGTCAGAACTGTATTCTGTGTGTGACGAATTCTAAGAAGAGGTGTGGCAGCTGTAAGGGAATTGGGAGCCGAGAGAATGTGCCTTGGCTGAGATTTTCTGTATCTTTCCACCGTACTGACTTTTCTGTACTGTAAAATCTCTCCCTTTTGGCATCTGGTTCAGCCGAAACTAATATGTCATATGTTAGGATTATGAAGTGTGGTGAGAAAGCAGTGAGTATCTGGGGGGTAACTTCTACTTCTGCCTAATTCTGTAGAAGTATTAACTGATAATTATCAAAATCTTGAGAATGGAGTTGGACATCTATTCATTCCCTTATTGGTACTTTTGTTCTGCTTTTATTTTGAAAACACTTGATTGACCCTGTGTATTATTTAGCAGATGTGCAAAATCCTAACTAAATTAAAATAAGACACAATTTTATTTTTAATTTTATACTTGTTTGCACAGTGTTTACTATTACCTGGGAAGTCCAGTAAAGCAAGATAGTTCTATTGTTCTCATTGGATTTCTGCCTGGAATTCAGCCAGATAACATTCCAAAAGTCCTATTTTAATAACAAATATGTGATTTTAAGGAAGATTTGCTAGGAAAAAAAAATTAAGGTATGTTTTTTACTCCACCATGTGTGCGTTCAAAATATAGCACTATTTTATGGGCAGATTATAATTTCAAACTTTGAATATCATATCATGCAGGGAATAACTTTGTACTCTGTTTTCCCTGTTGTCTACATTGTTCTCAGCTAGGAGGATATGAACTTGTGTGCATTATCAGGATATCGTTAGGGCAATTTTTGGTAATGGATTAATAATTATGTCTTAAGAATATTTCTGATTGGAAATACACTGCAGAAGACTTCACCAGCTCTTATTATGATAGACATAAAAGGATGTACAACAAGCCAGGGAGTGGATACCAAGCAAATTAGAACTCAAAAAAGAGCATGATACTTCCATGATTATCAAAAAATAAATACTTGTGATTTATGATTTCCCTTCTTCAGATGTGCATGTTCTAGTTTCAGAGGAGAAAGTTTCCCCAAATGTCATATGCTTTTATGAAGTCACTTGTGAGAATGTAGTTTTCTGTCTGTATCTCAATGCATTAAGACCACCTACATTGTCAGTGTTATTTGAATTATGAAATAATTTAGTTGACTGGATTTTGTTTCTTTCTGGAAATATCGCCAGATATCACTTAGATAAAAGCAGACAACTCATTTATTTACATATGCTTACTATTTAAGTGATTGACCTTGACCCACAGTCAGTAGCTTTGCTAATGCTCATAAGTTACAGAGGGAATATCTTCTCTAGCTGAAGTTGGTTTAGTAAATGTAAACCTAACATAGTAAATGAGAGGGCTGTTGCAAATGGAGGCGCAAATTCAAGCAGGTTATTTATACAAATATTTGGATTACCTCTGGGTAATCAAATGCCATCTGGGCATTTGGGCAGATGGGTAAACGAATTGCCATCTATTGACTACCCTCCAAGTGTCCCATCTCAATGGTTCAGTGGGATGCCGAGTTGGCTTTGTCATCAGTGGCTTATCCTGGACCTACACTGTACACAAAGCATAGACCATAATAGTTGCCAAAGGGGGGAAAAAGACAGAATTCATTTTGCTATAAGGAATGGACAAGTTCAACTCGGAGGAATGATGATATGGTTTGAGAACTGTCTTTGAGTTCTGGAATGACTGTAAGGTAGCAATGAGATGGGGCATCTTAGAAATAGCTGGAGAAGTCAGAACCAGTACCCGTGAGAGGATTTTACAGGGTTGCAATGCAACACAGCCACATCTACTCCATTGAGCACCTTATCCCCGGAGGGGTTCCCATAAAGCCTGGACAGTCCAGTGGCAGTGGAGGTACAAACAGACATGAGGAAATTGATGGAGTATTTGCAAGGCCATAGATTTGTTTTAAGGCTTCACATCTTCCCCAGGCACTGCTATTTACTATTTACCAAAAGCAAAATGTCCAAGAAACTAGAAAGGGAACAGATATGTATATTTTAGTTAAACTTTAGATAAGCAAGTAAGGATTATAAAGGCTTAGTATTTTGCCCAATAGTTGATAGAACTGGGAATCCGTGCGAGGTCTCGTTGGCTTCAAAGCTTAATTTGTTTTAATTTCCTTTTATTGTTTCCTCTTCTTTTAAAATGAACTTGCTGACTTGGCAGTCAAATTAGATTAATTAGCAGTCAAATTCTTAACTCCTTCCTCTTCTGCATTTGCTGGAGATCTAAAGGAGGACTGTGAGTGTAGTGGAAAGAACATTTTACTAAGGGTCAGAAAATCTGAGTTTTAGCTCTGATTCTGCTACTGACCCTCAAGAACCTTGTAGAAACCTCCCACCCTCATGCCATTCATCTTTGAGCTGTAGTTCCCCATGAGAAGAATGTGCTTCTGTGGCCTCTATGCTGCTTTTCAGCCCAGGCACTGTGCCTCCTGCAAGTCCAGGATTCTCGACTTGACTTGGGGAGACACTCCTGACTGAGGATTTGTGGAAGCCTGTCCAGATTGATTACCATTATTCTCATTATCATTCGGAATCATGGTAGACGTGCACCTGCTTAGTATCAAGAACAGTAGAAGGGCTTGATAGAAGCATAGTGCCTTCCTATTAAAAATCAATAGGAAATTCCTGCATAATTAAATTGGGCCAAGCTCTCCCAGGCTTCCTATATCCTGGTTTCTTCCCTTCCACCAACATCAAACAGTAACTCATTCAAGGAGAGTAAGACGATGCTGAGACCTGTGAATTACCCAGAGCAAACTAGCACCGTTTTACTCATCACTATGGTTTCATCACCTCAGGCATCAGTGAGTTCCACAGGCCTTCTGGATGATAGAGAGCTGGTGCCTTAATTTTGATTTGCTGCTTTAGTTCTTAGAGGAAGAAAACTTCCTGCATTTCCATTATCTGCAGTAGGACTCAGATGAGGTTTTACTATCGTTAATAGAAATGTGATCAATGTAATGCTGCATCTTAACCCACACACATACACATATACATACACATACACACATATACACACACATGTTTATTCTCTTATAATAGTGATGATATAGGAATGGTTTTGAAATTGTTTCATTTTGTATATTTTCAAGCACTTTCCTATGTTTACTTTCGTACAACCTTTTGCTAATATGCTATGTATCCAGCTCTATTCTATTACTAGAGATTATTTTAGGAAGGAAAATGTAATGACCATCTCTAATGGATACATTTCAAATGAAAATATCTATCTGCCTTCATTTTCAGTGTTAGAATCTATCAGCTTTCTTTCCTACTCTGGCTTCCTACCAAAGTGTTATTTTATTTGAGTGAAAAACAAATACAAGGGTTCACCAGTATTCTCCAGAATGTGGAGCTCTGGGGACACATTTTCACAGCTTCTTGTTACTAAGACAGTCAGCGTACTGGAATCCCACTTACCCTTAAAAGGGAACAGTAACTGCACCAGTGTAAAATAAAAACCATTCCTTTGAATTCAGGCCAGAAGATTTAGTTTAGGGACTGCAAATGGTGCAAAATAGAAAATATGGCATTTTTGTCCATACTGTTGTTCTGAAGGAAGAGGTTAAATTAATCTTTAAAATCTTCTCTCACAAATCTAATAATTTCTTACTACATTTTTATAATAATAATGATAATAATAAAAATAATATTACAACATAGTATTACAATATTATTGCAACAAAGATACAATGTAATAAAATGACATTTGCAGGGCATCCTGACCATGGACATACAGAGTGAACAAGTAAAAATTTTTGTAATCACATCATCTGATTTCTAATACCATGCTCTTTCTGCTGTCTACACTGCTATTTCATGGAAACTTGCAACAAACTCTGGACTGGATCAATTAAAAAAAAAAGCATCCAACATGCTGATGACCCACAACCACCAACACAGTGCAGAATCTGAGATTCCTATTCCTGTCAGGTTAGCAAGACATCAGGGGATCCTACTCCAGCTAGGTCTTAAACAAAATAAAAAAAATTCTTCCTCCCCATCTCTACTCCTCTACCATTGCATTCAGACAATAGGGGCCAGTTTGAGATATTGAAAACAGCTAATTGCCAGATAAGATACAGGCAATTATACACTTTAATCATTAAGGTATTTCCGTCTGGGGAATGTATTTGTGTGTGTGTGTGTGTGTGTGTGTGTGTGTGTGTGTGTGTGTGAGAAAGAGAGAGAGAGAGAGAGAGAGAGGGAGAGAGAAAGAGGGAGATTCCAAACTAGGTAAGAAAAATGGGGTAATTACTTTCTTACATGTTGAGAAATATCACAAAGTTGAACTTCCCATGACCATGAATTTTTTAAGTTCTGTTTACAGTACTGCTTTCCACTTAACAATTAAAAATTGTCCTTGTGGCCAATAAAGGCAGTTTGTCCCTCTCCCTGTCCTTGGGGACATCTAAAGTCACATAAAAGCAATTGAGAGAAATTATTTAAGTTTTAAAATGTTAATGGAGGACAAACAATGGCCAGACCAGATGCTGAGCTGTTGACCTAGGTCTTTGGGGCCTTTCAGGTTGCAGAATAGCTATTAGTGGCTTTCAGCATTTGCAAGTCAGGCATGGAAAGTTTTGAGCAGGCTCTGACAAAAGTACTGGTTTTAATTCTGTAATTGCACTAAGTTGAAGCCAGCTGTGAACCTCTTAGGACCTGTTATTGGACTGAGATTTTAAACATTTTGCTGATTAGGCAGTAGAATTTTCTTCGCTTCACTCCCACCCTCTTTGTGAAAATGTACTCTTAAAAAGCTTAAAGGAAACAGGATATGAAAATAACAAATAAAGAACTTGTGTTGAGCACAGATTTTAGTGCTTACCTAAAGGTCACATAACCCACCATATGGAACTTAATTTATGACTGTGACATATTAGCTTTGTATTATATGCTCAATAAATATTTGTTGAATGTGTCACATGTTGGTCAGCCCACTTTTTGTGTGTGGTATAATGGAAATGTATCCAATCTATCTACAAGACCAGTAACTTTTCCGCAGATAATAATTCAGTTTGTCCTAACTCAGGGCCACTTTATGTAAGGACAACAAACTAAAAAATGTGGATGACTTAAGTCAAAACCATCACCACTCCTGGAAAAATACGACTTTACCTATCGTGATCAGGAAGATGAAAGCATTGACTCTTCATAAGGGATAGATATGAATTTGTTTATTCCATACATTGAGTGTCCTTAGATGACCATTCAGATCAGATTCTACTGGTGATATTATGATTTATGAGAAATATATATTTGGTTATCTAGATAACCAAATATATATTTCTCAAATATTTGGTCTTACTCTATGGTTCCTGTCTCATGGCTCCAAAACCCTTGGAATTTCCTGATTGATGAGAGCAAGGGGAGCATCTTTTGTTATAATAGTTGGTCTCTTTTCCTCAGTTCCTATAATCACTTCAGAGCCATAAAGGTGAAATGGGTGTCTTGCTTTTCATAACAAGCCCCTTTCCACCAAAACTGAGTTTATGTTAATGAAATGACTTCTGGAAAGCACCTAAAGACAGGGGCTGATTGCCAGGATAAGCAACCTTAGTTAGAGGACTGGAACTTTTAGTCCCATGCCCCTGATTTCTGGGAAGAGAAAGGGGCTAGAGGTTGAACCAGTCATTAGTGGCCAGTTACTGAATCAATCATATTATATATTATAACTTTATAAGATAAAGCCTCCATAAAAACCCAACGAATAGAGTTTGGAGATCTTCCAGGTTGATGCACACATGGAGATTTGGGGAGAGTGGAACAGTCCAAGAGAGCATGAAAGTGCCACACTTTGCCTCATACATCTCTTCCATCTGGCTGTTCCTGAGTTATATCCTTTTGTAATAACCCAGTACTCTAGTAAGTAAAATTGTCTTCTGAGTTCTGAGAGCCACTCTAGAAAAATAATCTAACCTGAGGAGGCGGTCTTTGGGACCTCCGGTATGTAGACTGTAAGTCAGAAGCACAGGTGATAACCTGGGCTTACAACTGATGTCTGACATAGGGGACAATGAGGTCAGTCTTGTGGGGCTGATCCCTTAACCTGTGGGATTCATTTGAACTGTAAGACACCCAGCTGGTGTCAGAGCAATGCTTGCTGGTGCAGGGAAACCCCCTCTCTCCCCCACCACACATAGTGGAACTGGAATCAGAATCGTTACCATGTCTTATGAGACCACGGTCCACATTGAATCTTAGCTCTACTTTTCCAAAATTATTCTGCAAGGGACAGATTCACTAACATTAGTTGCCATTCTCTTTTACAAGCCTGAAGTAACTCCTTTATGCGTACGAGGTTGAACAACATAATCATTTATAGACCCAATGAAAAGTACTTAAATGTTCTGGCAATTCTTTGCAAACAGCCCCATCCCAGAACTTTCAACTCTCCCTGAAATCTATGCTGCCAAACATGCAGTTGTTCTGTAGTTGGCAGTCTCCAAACATGCTGTCACATGCACTTTTATAGACAAATTTCTGCAGTGCCAGTTACAGTGAACATTATGACACACATATTGAATCATTAGGTAGAAAGAATTAAAAGGCTGAATATCCCTTCACAAAATATCTAATGCAACTGTGGTCACTCTTCTCGTTTGTCAGTAGTTCAGTGAGTTTTTGTTCCTGTTCCTTATTCCTAGAACACATAGTAATCATTTTAGCTATATCATATGAATGAAATACAGGAAGCAGACAACGTTCATGCCTTCACTGTATTTACTCCTTCCAACCAACCTATGCTGAATACCTACAGAGTGTTCTAGACTTTGGGGGAATAAGAATGAATAAGTCTCATTTTCTATACTTGACAAGTTCCAATTCAATAGAAAATCAACCAAAATAATTTCTTTTTTTACTTATTTTGAGGGAGAGAGAGAGAGAGAGACAGAGAGAGAGAGAGAGAGAGAGAGAAAGAGAGAGAGAGAGAAAGAGAGAGAGAAGGAGAAAATCTCAATCAGGCTCCATACTGTCAGCTCAGAACGATGTGGGGCTTCATCTCATGAACCATAAGATCATGATCTGAGCTGAAATCCAAAGAGTCAGATGCTTAACTGACTGAGCCACCCAGGCACCCCTCAAATAATTTCTTATATCAATTCCTCTCTCCTGTAACTCCCATGCTATTTTGGAAGTCTTTGGCGGGGGGGGGGGGGGGGGTGTGGTTTACCACAGTCTACTTTACATGAGAGTCTTATGTGTGTAACTTTTATGCTCTTTGGTGGACTCAGAACATCTGGAAGGCAAAACTGTGTCTTCTTATCTTTGTATCCGTGATTTCCACTGTAGTTCTTGGGACATACTATGTGATTAACATATTTCTAAACTGAATGAGTGGAGTGATCCAATGGGCATCTTCCACTAAATTTGTAAGACTTTTAGCTAGTAATCTAGTATCTCTGGGTCCCTTTTCCTCATCTGTAAGTAAAGAAGTGAGGATAATATATGCTATATCTTATAAAGTTATAATATCAGATTTAGGTGCATTAAATGTTGCAAACTGTGAAGCACTAAACTAATGTGAAGGATCACTCCTAATAAAATTAAATATGTGCTTTCATTTAACTGTGAGTTGCCACTGATGTATAATTGGCAGTGATGTTTGAAGAAATCTGATAGGCCTTATAATTAGTGGAGAATTCAACCATCATATGTCCCATAAAATTTTCCTTCCTTATAATGATCATTTGTTAAAAAAAAAAAAGGAAAAAAAAAGGTTATAATGAAGCATACTAAGTCCAGTTTATTTTTCTAAATTTTTAACCTCTGTCTTGTCTATATAATGTGAATTATTGTGGCATATGGTTCTATTCAGAGTATGATAAATACTGTATGTACTTTGGGAAGGAAACTATAGGGTATGTATCTGGCTTGTCTTAAGGAAAAAATAAATGACTTTTCAGTTACTTCCAATTCTGGTTTCAGTGATTAACGCATCCTAGAGGAACAACTTTCTTTAGGCTACAATGCCAGGTACTATACTTATTTCATCCCTGGAGTTTTAGATGGAATGTAAACTGAAAAACATTTAGCTTTTATTTTGGATGACTTTCTTTTCTTCTATTCCTGCTTGTGTCTTTCACGTTTTTCTTTTTCTTTTCCTCATTCTGGAGTGAGTTCTTCTTGTTTAAATCTAGATTTTTATCCAGAAGACACCAGAGGGCATTGAAATAATAGGGTTTGGGGGTGGAGTGGATGCTCAGGGGGTCAGGAGAGGCCTCAGCAGCCCTAGTGCCAACAGGTTCTGTATGTCATCATAGCCTCTAAGAGACTTGGGACCAGTCAGGATTCCACGTTAGTGCTGGGTCTTGTCATTAGTATAGGGGATGAGCACCTTATGAAACTGTTTGGGTGTGTTTTGTATTCTTGTAGGAGACAGTTAGTCCAGTAAAACCATAAGAAGGGGCAAGGATGAGGTACAGGAAACTAAAGTGTTGTATTCACAGATCCTAGAGAGAGAGACTCACTGCCTGTAATGAGAGGGGAGCACCAAGGAAGCTGACTGTATTAAGTAGTTGGGGAGAGGGAGGGAGAGAGCGAGGACCCGTGGGCAAGTGCTTTTATTGGGTGTCAGGGTGGAGTACATAAACAGAAGGCAGAAAAGGATTTCATTGGTGTATTTGAATGTCACCATATCATAATCAGGGGAGGGCAAGAAGGGAAATTTTTGGCAAGGGGAGTCTTATCACACTGGTACACCTGGCCACCTGGGCAAGTGTTCATATCCTCTTTGTGGTTTTGTTGAAACAGCAGGAGTATTTGAAGTTTTAAAATTCTTAATGTGGAGGGGTGCTTGGGTGGCTCAGTTAGTTAAGTGCCTGGCTTGTGATATCGCCTCAGGTCATGATCTCGCAGTCATGGGATTGAACCCCAGGTTGGATTCTGCATTGGACTCCGTGTTGGGTTCGGCATTGGGTGTGGAGCCTGCTTGGGATTCTCTGTCTGCCTCTCCCTCTTCCCCTCCCCTGCTATGTGCTCATGCTGTCTCTCTCTGTCTTTCTCTCTCTCTCAAAATAAGTAAACATTTAAAAAGAATAAAATTCATACTGTGGAGTGTTTGTCAATAAATATTTGCTCTAGTTTGCTCTTGGGTTTAGACATATCTCAATACCGACTCTAATTCAGTTTTATTTTTCCTATTTCCCAAAAGGATAGTTTCTATCATCAGTGTGAACTAACTATTCTCAGGTGTGTTCTTAGATTTGGAGGTCTTTGAGATCTGTGGAGAAGTATAAACTTAGCACAGACTGGAAGATGGCTTCGTCATGAAAATAAATGGTAACAACTTATAGATATTATTTAAACCCAGATATTGATCCTCACACTACTATGGGAATAGTCCATTGTCTTAATTTTTAAGAAAAATCATGTTTCATTGAACAAACATTGAGTGCAACATGTGACACTAAAACAGATGCAAAAAAAATAAAGAGTAGACACAGTATCCGTATTTCAATTGCTATGACTTGATCTTAACAAAATGCCTTACCATAGAATCAGCATTCATATTTCAAATGATTAATGAGCATTAGCCATCCAAAATAACTTTAAAACCATTCTGATTAATAACTATATGAAGAAAGCAGTATCATGCAAATAGGATCCATAGGTGTGGGAGACTGAGGTATTGAGACTGAGGGATAAAGATTAAGAGAGAGTAAAAAAGTCCATTTGCTAAAAGCTGAGATCTCAGTATCTTATTATTTTCTACAATCTCTATTCAGAGTAGTGATTCTTCTTCCTTGGAGTCAATATTTTTGTTGAAGCTCAGGGATCTATGAAGTCCCCCAAATTATATGCACATTTGTATATACATGATCATTTTTATGGGGAAGAATCTAAAGCTTACGATAGATTCTTGGGGCGCCTGGGTGGCTCAGTCGGTTAAGCGTCCGACTTCAGCTCAGGTCACGATCTCGCGGTCCGCGAGTTCGAGCCCCGCGTTGGGCTCTGGGCAGATGGCTCAGAGCCTGGAGCCTGCTTCCGATTCTGTGTCTCCCTCTCTCTCTGCCCCTCCCCCGTTCATGCTGTGTCTCTCTCTGTCTCAAAAATAAATAAATGTTAAAAAAAATTTTTTTAAAGCTTACGATAGATTCTAAAAGTTATAATCCAGTAATATTAAGAATCGCTAATGTGAATTTTGGCTTATAATTAGCTTCCCTTTTAGGGAAGATAGTGTTTGGTGGAAGGATCCTAGAACTGGGATGGAAAAGTGTAAATTATAGTCCTTAATTCTTTCCATTCTAGCAGTGTGACCTCTCATGTGTGTGACCTACAATATTTTTATCTTTAAAATTGTCGATACTCCCTTTCTGAGAGTCAAAAGATGTGGGGTATATGGTTGGCTGAAGTAAATAATTAATAATATGCAACACAAAGATAATTATTATTGTCTTAAATTGTTTGGGCTTCTACAACTGCTAATCCATGATAACTTTTGTTTGTTAGTTGAAAATTTCATTATATTACCAAGTAAATATATCCTTCCTATCTTGCCAATGTTGTCAATGTAGTTTTTCAACGATTGTTATTCAGCTCATAGGTTTTCCATGTATCTGGAGGCCTTTGTCTTTAAATGAATCAATATAAGTATTTAATATACCATGGTCATTGCCTGGTCTACATCATAGTGGGGACAGTGGGGTCAGGTCGACCACAACTCTAGGGCAGAGCAAAGGGTATCCCTGACCTGTGGCAGAGGCTACTAAGGGAATTTGGGAGAACTAATTTTGTTTTCTTTGAATAAAGATCAAAGATAGGTTTAGAGAATAAGACTGAGGAAGAAGTAAAAAATAAATGAATGTGATTTGACATAAGGTTATGAGTTGAATTCTCTGCCTTGTCTCCATGCAATCATGCAGTTTTGCTAGAAACTGCTAGAATTGTTTCTGAGACTCAATGTTGCTGTTTTTTAAGTGGAGATAAAAAAGAATAATCTCATAGAATATACTAAGCATGAAATAATTATATCTGTAGGATGCAACTTCTCAACTACAAAATGGTATACCACTTTAAATGTTATTAGTCATTAAAGAATAATCATTCAACACAATTCCAAAGTGCAAAATAATTGGATCATTCCCTTGGAGTTTGTTCTGATGGGATTTCACTAGTATTTACATGTAAATATATAGTATAAACATATGTGTATATATATATGTGTAAGTACTATAAATATATATAGTACTTACATATATGTATATATATACACACACATATATATATATACATCATTTACTATTTGTTGTTTGGGGACCCATTAAATATGCAGGATGCATCATTAGTTAAGAGCAAACTTCTCAAATGAGAAATCAGAGACAAAATAAAAAATGAGAAAGAGTTTGGAAGAAAAGGGAGAGTCATGGAGTACAAAAACAGAAACTACCTACCAGTGAATATTTGAGAACAGCAAAAGGGAGGTGGTGACAACAACCAGGACTTTCAGAAGTAAATTTTGTTCTGGAGGTAGAAAAATAGGAAGCCAACCGATTCAGAGATAGAACAGGACAGACAGTGATTGCAAAAGAATAAAATAATTAACAGGAAATAGTCACAGCACTGATAGTTTCAGGGACTCTTTACTGCAGCTTACTATATATTACTTAAACTAAAGTACCTAACAGTTGGGCACATATCCTGTTTGTACCTTTCATTCCCTGCCCCCACGCCAAATCTCACTGCTAATTAGCAGCACATGTTAAGGGAAAAAGTCCAATAAGACATTCCAATGTGAGATTCGGGTTTGCTTCAATTCCCCAAACCCCCTCAAGCTCAACAGATGGTTCTTGGTCATTTGCCTTTTGTTCACATGGGGATAACTTTGAGCTATCAATAGCTCAGTACTCCCACCCTGCTGTCTTTTAGTGTAAATTAAGGCAAAGGGCATGAAAACAGTATCAGTAAGATAGCAGAAATAAAAGGAAAATGTATAGGATCCTTGGTGGGTGACAAAAAATTGATAACATAGATTGTAACTGGTAGATCAAAACAGAATGACACAAACGAATCCTGCAAATTGAATCAAGTGTTCAAAACAGAAAATAAGTTCTTTAAGGATTTAAGATTCTGTAGTCTTTAGAAAGTTAAAACTTTTTATATATCTTCAATAAACTTTATATTCATATAGCATTTGATAATTTTAATGTTATCTATGATTGGATGTTATATAGGGTAACTCACCCAATTCCCAAATATAATGGGGTGAGTAGGGTGTCAATTATCCTGATACCTGTTTTATATATAATGACCCAGAGGAGTTAATACATTTTCTTAAAGTCATTCAACAAATTATGCAGGAGCCAAGGGTCAAATGTTTGTCTTCTGATGCCAAGCGCTTTGTTTTACCAACTATTCTTAATTGCCAAAGAACCACATTAAAAACAAGGGAAAAATAGTCATTCTGGCAGATATTTCCAAATCTTTAAAATTTATTTATTTATTTATTTATCTTTTTTTTTTTTTTATTTGTTTAAATTCAAGATAGTTAACATACAGTGTAGTACTGGTTTCAGGAGTAGAACCCAGTGATTCATCACTTAAATATAACACCGAGTGTATTTATTTATTGTTAATTGCATGCAGTAAATTGTACCTTGTGGTGTAGAGTTCTGTTACTTTTAACAAATGCAAAGGGTCATGTAACCACCACCAGAATTAAGAGACAGAGCAGTTCCATCATCCCCTCAAAATTTCTTCATGCTGCCCTTTTATAGTCTACACCTCTCTTGCCCCCAGCCCTTGATCACCATTGATCTCCTCTTTGTTCCTGAAGTTTTGCCAACTCCAGAATGTCTATAAATGGAATCAAAGAGTGTGAAGGTTTTTGAGTCTGGCTTCTTTCTGTTTTCAAATATTTTATATGTGTGATTGGAATCACATGGAGAATATGTGATTATTTCCCTATTTTTAACATTTATATCTGGAACTGTGCAGTCTTGTAGAAACTGCTGAATTCCTATGTTTATTGTGAAACCTGATGTCCAATTTCTGAAGCAATCAGTATTCAAATTACATCACTTATAGGCTGTACCTAACATACCTAAAGGAATACCAGCACTGAAAATGTTAGTTTGTCTCTCACTTTCTTTGAGTGTCTCCAACATTACTAAACCCGACTTGAAATTGAAATTATGAGGATAATTACTGACATGTAATTTGGTATACCAACTACCTCTTTAATCAGACTTCTGCACAATTTTATTTATAGAAGAGGTCCATGAAAAATTTTTAGATGCCTTTACATCATGCTGAATCTTGTGTTGGCTGGCATTTGATAGGAGACCATATTAAAACTTTTTTGAACATTGTGTTCAGTTTGAATATTGTTCCAGAAAGTGTTTTTAAACATTAGCCTGAAATTAGGGAGACCTATGTCAGGAAAGTAAATATATATCCAAAGGCAGAAAATACTAGCTTCTCTGGTTGCTAAGGCATTGTATTCAAATTCATGTTTACTGAACGTTTGACTATAAACTAAGAACACTATTGAAAGGGAGAGGACCTATTTATCTTGAGTAATAGAATAGTAATATTGCTCCTTTCTGCTTGGAAAAATCATCAAAAACATGGGATTTCAGACTAGATGGCTTCTGCAGTCTTTTGTAAATTGCTTAAACCATGGGAATTAAAAGGCAGGAAAACCAGGTGTAGGTAACTCGATAAGAATAGTTTTTCTTCCTCAGGAACTTTCAGAGTTAGAGCCAAGTGCCACATCCCAATAACATGATTGAGAGATGGTTTGCAGATGAAAGTTGAAATTTTCCTTCCAGAAACAGTCAGAATGGATGCAGGTGATCCAGAAAGCATGCACTGAAAAGCACCACAGCAACTAGTGAGATAAAGCATCTTAGGTTTTCTCTGCATAAATAGCAAAAAGATTTTAAATTATTTTTCATGTTTATTTTTGAGAGAGAGAGAGAGAGGCAGAGAGAGAGAGAGAGAGAGAGAGGCAGAGAGAGAGAGGGAGACACAGAATCCAAAGCAGGCTCCAGGCTCCGAGCTGTCCAAAGCCAGGCTCGAACCCACTGACTGTGAGATCATGACCTGAGCCAAAGTCAGACCCTTAACCTACTGAGCCACCCAGGAGCCCCAATAGAAAAAAGATTTTAAAAGACCAAAACCAAAACAAAACCAAACCAAACCAAAACAAAACAAAAACCCAGGTGATTTGCTATAAAGAAGTATGAGAAAATTACCAAACTGGACTAAATATTTACTTTCTTTAATGAATTCTTCTGTATGGCTTTACACATTTAATATTAATTTTTAATAAAGATTTATATTTTGATTATTTTAATTAATAAAAGGCAAATATCACAATATTGCTAGCTCAGTTAAATCACATCTACAAAAAAAGTGAAAACTTAATAGTCTGTCTTAGTAATTAGGTGCCCTCTGTAATCTGGTGACAATTAATCTAATTGTAGACAACGATCTGACTTTATTTTCTGTAATTATCGGTAAGAGATTAAATAACAGGTCTACTTCTGGTATAAGGACTTCATAGTGAATTGAATCCCAGCTATGGGGATCATGAACTCCTATTCAGATATTGAGAGCTCAATGAAGTCAGATAATATACGTGAGATACCTGTAGGATGCCACATTTACCATGGACATTCAATAAATATTAACTGCCCCCCACTCCGGCTCTTAAGAGATAATCAAATATTTACTTATGAAACACAGGCCAGCACTTTTTAGTGCAAAAACCTAAAAAATTTAAAAGGCCTGTAAATGACTTCATGAGTAAGTGGTAATCTCAATCTTTCTACCTTCCTCTTTGCTTCCTGGAAATTTGTCTCTTGCTTCCTCCCTCCTCTCCCTAGACATTCTTAGCCAAGGTCCAGATACATCATCATTTTCTTCTCTCATATCAGCAGAGATACATTTGGGCTTTTAAAGAATAGACTTTGTAAGGAAACTAAAAGAAAACCAAACAAAAATAAAAATCACCATGAAATTGCAACAGAACACAGGGTCCCCATTCTAAGAATCATAGAATTTCAATGAATTCTGGAGGTATTCACTGAGTGCCAAACCTTATGCAGGGCCCTACAAAGATTAGGTCAAAAATACCATTGGTCTGAGCTGTGACTGCTCATTTGGGTACGCCACTCACTGTGAGGACGTCTCAACATGGAAACATGGAGCAATGAAAATTCCCCTTTGGGTGTGTCAACTGGAAAGAATAAATGGAGGTTTCTGAATTCCACAGCTTGGCTGGAAAAGCTCTTCAAATATGAATCTCCATTCTTCCAAATCCTGACTTTGCATTAAGTCCTTCACTCTGACTTTTCATTCTGTAAGAATAGGAGTCAAAGGGAATACCAGTCACCTGTTTTTGCTTTGGGGTATCCTGGGTGAGATGGCTTTCCAATTCTTCTTGCTAAATATGATAATTATCCCTCTGAGGATAGGGGTAACATTTCTCTCTTATTGGGTATGGTACTGTAAATTTGGGTTCCAGATGATGGGAATTGTGAGAAATCTGACTCACTCTTCTAGAAATATATGCAAATAGAGGGAACCTGCTGACAGGAATAGAAAAGCCACCTCAAATGAAAGGCAAGGAATAGAGTACAGGGGCCTCAGGGAACAATGTGGGTAGAGAAGTTGGAAGAAACCTGGTCTGAGAACTGTATTATGTGATGTCAGATTGGAGGGTGGATGCTTAGACCCAACACAGAGAATGTCTTGTGCGCAGAACACATGTACCAACATGGGGAGAAGGATCAGAGTGGGAGGGGGAAAAGCAGAAAAGTCAAATCCTGAGAGGAATGATGGATGAAATTAGTAGTATAGTCTATTGTGCATTTAAGATTCACTAAATATTAACAGTACCTACTATGGAGATCTATTTTATTTTAGTGAAAATATCATTAATACTTATAGGCACTTTTATAGGTCAAGTAATGACCTCCTTCATATAACCTGATATTACATTATAAGGTCAGAATGAATTATTTACTCGAATACTTTTCAGGTACCCAGCCATTCTCCCCAACATTGGTTAAGGATGGATTATTGTATTTTACATGGGGGGGTTAGCTGGTTGTGATACCGTTTTTTGGGGGTTGTCTTTATGGAAGAATACAGAAGAATAATACCACAAGGCATGTTTATTTCATCCCTACTTCTAGTAAAGTATTACCTATTTGGTCATTTCTCTCTCCAGAGCTAAGTAGCAGGAGTTTAGTTAGGCATCATAGCTTAAAAATCACATGCCTCTGAGCCAGAATGCCTGCATTTGAATTATACTCTGTTGTTTCTAACCCCATTAACTTGGGCAATTTCTTTTCAGTGCTCGGCACCTCAGTTTCCCCAAATAGGTATGACGATGCATTGATAATATTACCTACTGACAATAGTCCCTAGTTTATAAGATTGTTATGTGGATTAAATGAGTTAGTGCTTGTAAATCACCTAAAACACTGCTTGACTTATGGAAAGTACTGATGTTTGAAATAAAAATTTAGAGATTCTCTTCTCACTGACATTTTTCATTTTGCAGTTTAAAACACCTGGCAAATATTCATTCATCTTTTCCTAAGGACATGCATTTCACTGATTGAAAAACCAGACCCAGGGGCACCTGGGTGGCTCAGTCAGTTGAGTGTCCAACTTCGGCTCAGGTCATGATCTCACGGTCTGTGAGTTCGAGCCCCACAGTCGGTCTCTGTGCTGACAGCTCAGAGCCTGGAGCCTGCTTCGGATCCTGTGTCTCCCTCTCTCTGCCCCTCCCCTGCTCATACTCTGTCTCTCTCTCTCTCTGTCAAAAATAAATAAAAAACATTAAAAAAAAAAAAAAAAAAAAAGAGAGAAAGAAAAAGAGAAACCAGACCCAGATAATAGAACAATTAATGTCTATATGATCTGTTCAGTTTACAGAGCTATTCTCATTTCAGGTCGTTATAACAATACTATGAGAAAAGAATGGCAAGAATTCTCAAGAATCTCATTTTTAAGTAAACAGGCTAAGAGAAAGAAAGTTAATGAACAGTTGGATGTATGAATGGCTGCATGGAGAGATAGAGGGACAAGCAGCAGATGGAGAGCTAGGGGATAGACATTTGTTGGAATGAATATTACAGATTTGTACAATTTGAGCTTTAAGTATGGACTTCATTTTTAAAAACTGTGGATGGGAAAGATTTATACATAATGCAGGAATAAAATTTTTACAAAAAAGAGAAAGCCACTTTTTTAAAAAAAAGGAAATTATAAAAGAGAAAATGTGTTTTCTTTGGATTCAGGCATTAAAACAGTGTTGAAAATCTAATTGTTATAAAACAATAACAAAAAAATTCAAAAAAGGAAGACTTTAAAAACAAAGTGAAATAGGCCAATTTAATTTTACTTTTCCAGGCTTAAGAAATGCCAAAAAATAAACAGAGCCAGAGGCAAATTATTATTATTTTATAAGCTGCAAAGATGCATAAGAAAGGAAATCAATCTTGTTTTTTTCTGATTATTTCTCCACCAGATTAAAGCATTTACCAAAATGGTATGAAATCTCTGAAATCACCCAAGTGTTTTGTTGTTGTTGTTGTTGTTATGTTAACTTTTTAACTGCAACTTTCGATTATTTGGAAACATTTCATGTTGGGTGTTGTATAAGCATCAGTTTCCAGATGCCTGTAGTTTGGCATTGTTTAGGCTAACCATCTGGAGGATTCTAGCCTGGTGTAAGGCAAAGATCCCTAGTTAGGGTCTTGAGGACTGAGGTTTCCAAGTGACTTTAGGAAAATCATTCTCCCATTCTGGGTCTCAGTTTCTTCTTTTATAGAATTGAGGGATTTGGACTAAATGATGCCTAAAACTCCTTCCAGTTTTATAACCAGCCAATCTTTGCTCTAGCATTTTAACTGGGATTTTGTAGACATTGCTTCCTTTTGTCTTGCATTTTTGACGCAGTCCACTCTTCCTTGGAAAATGATTCCTTAGAACGCTTTTCTGAAAGGCCAGTTAGGCTTCAGGCACTTCAGCAGACTTAAAATAATCAACATGTGTTTGTAGCAGCCGCCCAGCCAGACCACGCACGGGAAAAATCACCCCACCCCTGGATGGACTTCACACTAGAGACCCATACTTAACTATGACCTTATTTATCTTTGCTATGTATCTGGGACTGATCAGACATAGCAGGCTTTCATGAAAGGGGAAAGCTCTGACTTTTAAGATGAGACCTGAGGTCAGGCCTACTCAGCTCTAAAAAATGATGCTTATGAGAGAAAGTCCTTGATGGACTCATCACAGCTTCTTTAGAGTTATTGCTCATGCTATATTTGGGAATCCAGTAAGTTGCTTTAAAGAAGGGTTTGGATGAGTTAGAAAAAAGAAGAGGCAAACTTAGTTATTAAGAAAGTTTTCCAGGTCTTCCCCCCAATAATATTTTAATTAATTTTAATTTTTCCTAAGTCTCTTTGACGTTCTCATTATCAAGATGACACATTTGTGTGCTGATTTCATGTCCAATGCTATCAAGATACTTGATGCGGGCTTCTTAAATCACTCCCTTTGTTTTCACCAGCAACCTGGTATTGAATGCCATAGCTTTTCTGGAGGTGGCAGCTAATGGAAAAGACTTTGAACTGACTTGGTAGCTTCTTACTTGTTTTATGGAAGTAGACCAACTGTGAACCTTTCCTAATCAGCAGGTTTCTGCCACCTCCTGCTGCCAGTGATGGTGACTACTCGCAGAATTGTGTCTACTGGACAAAGCATGTTAAATTTTATTTTCGTCACTGTCATTAACATCCAGGGAATGCGTCCCTTCCTAAACACTCAAGGTAATA
Source organism: Puma concolor (assembly GCF_028749965.1). NCBI lineage: Eukaryota > Metazoa > Chordata > Mammalia > Carnivora > Felidae > Puma > Puma concolor. The sequence goes on along the minus strand of NC_141675.1, from coordinate 81,527,228 downwards.
AGAAAGATATGACAGGTTCTTGTCATCATGGAGGAGAGAAGACATACTTAAATAGAAATAATGATAGCAACATTTGTTGTGGGTTTGTGGATATGCGTGTGTGTGTGTGTGTGTGTGTGTGTGTGTGTGTGTGTGTTCATTCTCAGTAATATCTTCCATTTGTTCCTTACAGAAATCCTTGAGGTAGACCATGCAAGGATCATCATTGCTATTTCATCAATGGGGTTATTAAAACTAAGAGGGCAGTACAGCTACTTGACTGAGGTTCTGCCAGTAGAAGATAGACTCAGGTCATTTGTCTGCTTACTATTGCAAAGTGTCAAATTAAAAGTATTGTAAATGACTGTAAGCATCACGATATGTATGGATGTAGGGATAGAGGAACATTTTCATGTAAGAATAAATCAATAAATCATTGAACCAATACTGTTGAGTATTTTGACAATTTTTCAGTTCTAGAAACTAAGCTTAACCTCTCCAAGTATTCTGAATATGGAATACTCACATTGTACTTCTGGGCTTAAGTATTTTGGCTTAAAAATAGGTATTTATTCCAGGGGAATATGTGGTTAAAAGTAACATCAGTACCATTGATCTCTGTTGTTTTAGAGGAGTCTGTGTTCATAGGCACTGGAAGGACCAGGCCCCTTGGGTTTTCCTCTCCTTTGTTTGTCTAACTAGCCTTTCCTTAAATGTGAGGTCAAAGAAGTGACTGTGTTGAATCTTCCCAGTTATTGAAATGAATGACAGTTATCTTGGCTTTCTTAAGCGAGGACTTGGTCAAACTGTATTCCAAGTCTCCCGTGTGTGTTTTGGATAGGGATGAGTGGTATAGAATCCAGTAGTTTCTTCCTACATAAGTCACAGTGGCACTAAGGTTTCTGCATCTATTTTTATAATAGTCTGGCCCATTACCACATAAGAAGTTTGCAGATGTCTGTATTAGAGGAAAAGTTAAAAATATTTACTCTGTCCTAAAACAATGAACAATTTACAGAGAGGAACGCAACAACCTCAAGTGATACATGAAGACATATATCCACAGCCACTTGTAGTTCTTTCCCTCCTTATGCTTACATAAAAATAAACTAGCAGTGGGAAGGCATAGTGTTAGAAAGGCCTGAAATCCTTATCGAAGCTTGGGTTTTCTCACCCAAAATGAGATTATTAGCACCTGCCTTAGAGTGATATTAAGAAGGCTAAACATGACAATTTATTTAAAGTGCTTAGCACAGTGGTACAATACATGGTAATCATTTTATTATCGTTATTACATTGCAGAAATCTGCATCGGTGTGCAAGTGATCTTGAACTGAGAAAATGTGAATAGTTCAGTATGACAGGCCACAATGTCTAAGGGCATAGCTTGCTTAAAGTAGCTTCCCTCTTATTAGAAATTCTCTTTGCTGAGTAGAAAATTTTCTGATAAAGTTTCATATAATTATTGAACAACTACATGTGAAATAATAAGAGGGTCAGTCCATAAATATCTGTATAATTGACCACTGTATTGTCACACCCTGACAATTCATAGGAAAGATAAGCTAAACACATTTATTTTCACTGATTTGTTCAAATCTGTTGTGCTTAGGTTAATGTGTATGTGTATAAATGAGGTTGCATGTCTATGGCATTTGCAAGTTTTCTCTGGCATTAAAGCACTTTTCTGCTCTCTTAGGGCCAATTTGCACCATTCCGATGTCCTGAGTCATTTGGATTTAATCACGAAGACAAGATCATTCAAGTCAAAGAGAGAAACCTTTCAGGAAATAGGCTGTAGAGAGATATAATGTTAAATTTTTGGTTGTGAATCCACAAACAAAACATGCCTTCTGTTCCAGAATAACAGGGGCCATAACACCCTCAGCATACAATATCTCATACCACCTGCACAATGCATCATGGCTTAGAGATGTGGCTCCATGACAAACACATAACTGTGTACTGCTGGCAATGAATGTGCTAAGGAGAAATCCAGAGGATAATTTCTTTTAAAATCTATTTCCCATTATCCAAGCTGTCTTAGGGACTTGTTTTGGTTATTGTCAGGAATCAGATATATTTACCATGCTGTTGCTGGCTCTACAGAATCAACAAATCTTTCGCATCCCATGTGTGTGCTATTTAGCCTTTGGAAATAATGCCTCTTTTTGAAATATTTTTTGGGATGATCCCCAAGCTTCTGTAACTAAAGAAGCAACAGTAAAAAAAATTTTTTTCTTTCCTGAGAGAGCAGCTGAGGTGGCTTAAATTTATACTACTAAGTAGAATTTCACTGCTGCAGTCATGGCTGTCTGATTTATGAAGGAACAAGAAATGACATTGCCATATGATACACTACTTCCTTGAACAAAATCCTTTAGACTATGGAGGGACCACTCCTGACTGACAGGACAGCTGGAAAGGATCTAAAGAACAAAGCAAGGGACACACAGAGAGAAGATGGGGGCAGATTCCATGAGAGAGAGTGCTGCCACCTATCTGCCTTCAGAGCTAAGACATCTGAAGCCCATGATGAAACTATTCTTAAAGGAACAACATTTTCTACTGAAAAGACTCATTGATTCAATGTGCCTATGTTTGAAGGGTTACCTTACGCCTATTTGGAATGGTCATGACCTGTGGATTGAAGACCAGTTGCTAGAAGTTCTAAGACACATTCTAGTTAGCACAATCAAGGGCATTGGAGAGGCCAGAGCTTTCTAAAGCTAGAATGGGCTGCTCAGGAAGATAGTGAATTTCCTGTCACTGAGGTATTCAGTCAGAAGTCACATGACCATTGATGGAACTTTGAAGAGGATTTAAGCAACAGAACAGAGGATGGAGATTTGGCCAGGTGACTCTTAAGATCTTTTTGAGCTCTGAGATTCAATGGAAAAAGCAGTGGGAATGTAGTAAATATATATTAGATTTGTAATTTACAAACTTGTCATTTTTTCTACAAATTACATTCTGGATTTAAAAATTAAAATAAAATAATAACAAAATAAGCATTGCTATTATTCCCCTTGTACACATGAGACAATTACATTAAGACAGATTAGGATTTATCATATACTGAATCCAACAGAATATGAAATCCCATCAATGATCTATGTTGTGAATTTCTTCTCCCTTCAGGATAAATGAGCCATACATGTAGTGACCAGCGATTGAGGCAGAGGATTGAAAGACCAGCAAAGTAGAGAGCAGGAGCATATCGTAGAGACCTACCATCACGCCTGAACTCTAAGGGAAAATATTCGATCAAGAAGCAGAATGCAAATACCCCACCTCCCCTCACCACACACACACACACACACACACACACACACACACACACACACACACACAAACTTCTCTATTCAAATTTTTCTAATTGCTTACTTCCAGTGGACTTTTTTATCTGTTGACTTAACCTTGGGGCTGAGTTTCAGGCCCGGCAAGACTATAGCAATCATAATCTTAACCAAAGAGTTTTCCAAAGGTACTGGTTGTACCCTAGCTCATTCCAGTAATATCCAAAAGATTGAAGTATTGACTTCTAGATCAGTGCTATTTCTGCTGTAGAATACAATCTCTTATTGACATGTGAGGAAGATCCTGGAACAGGAATGAATTATTCTTCAGTGAATGAAGCAAGGTAGGGATAGCCAAAGGATGTCTGGGTAAGGCTTGTTATATACTGAAGCACCCTTTAAAATTTTTTTTAATTTAGCGTCTAAAATGGGTTGACTTGATTATATCATTCTTGGAATTTATATAATCAGATATGTAAACATAGCAAGCCAGAAGTCACCCAGCAGAGGAAGTAGCAGATTCAGAGATATTGATTGGTCAACAAGATGCCAGCAGAACCAGAACTAGAATCTATGGCTTTTGTCTCACATATCCCTCATTACACAGGTAGCTCCTTCCTCATATGTCTAGTAAAGAATATTCTGTACCTCTGAAGACATCAGCTTCAGGGCATGATGCTGTCTATTGGAAAGAGTGATGCAGATCAGAATGATATATAAAGAAGGCCAAGGCCTTGGAAATGCCACAAGACCTTCCAAAATGGCAGAGAAGACAGTGAGCCCCTCGTTTTGACTCAAGCCACAAAAGATGTTGCAGGTCAGGGTTGGTGTCTATGTTCATTCAAGTATGTTCACAATGTAAACCTCTTCTCTAGCCCAATTTCCCATTTTCCCATGGTCAGCCTCAGTTACAGCCAACTGAAACTCCTTTCCCAATACATAGCATGCTATTTTCAGTCATGGTTACTTCACCTACAATGCCTTTTTCTATCCATCCTCAGCTGTCAATCTTATCCGTCTGTCAAGATTAAAACCAAATGTCCCCTCCTTTATGCAGTCTTACTTCCCCTTCCCCAATGATATGCTTTCTCACATAGCCATGCTTGTTGGTGCCCTGTCTACTTTTCTCTCAGAAATAATAAAAATTATTTGGATAAAAATTAGAGAAATTCCAATGACAAGAAAATACAAGGAATTCACTAACTTCATGAAAGTATGAAATAGGTATTCATTTTTTATTTCATTTTATATAATATTAGACTTATTTTATTCATTCATTCTTTTAGTTTAATAAACCTTTGATTATGTGAGCACCCACTCCTCATTTCCAAATCACATCTTTTTTTTCCAAAGACCAGCACAACTATTATAGTCTTCATGAATCTCTCCCTAATTCCTGACCTGTAAGTAATAAATGCTTCTCATAAATCAGCTATGCTTTGTCTATATTTTGCCACCAAACATTCCCCCATCCCCCCAGTAGAGAGTAAATCCCCAGAAGAGTATTTTTCTTGGAGAAAAATATGAAGAGAAGATAGCACATATTTTTTTTCCTTTCTTAATAAGATCAAATCAGATTTGCTGATATCCTACTCACACCAAATTCTTGGTCTCTCGGTGTAATATTTCATATGCAAAAATTATGAGGTGATGATTTAATTGACTCTTTTTTTTTTTCTCTATGAAAGATTTCAAGCCATCAGCATTTGGCAGCCAAGACCATTCCATTTACCCTCTGGTTCTGGAAAAGATATTTGAAAACGCAACAGAATGAAAGCCAGGGTTGTTAAAACTATCATTTCCCTAAAGGATGTCAGAAGTCCTAAGGGGAAATATTTACAAGGAGAATCTGTTTTCCCTTTGGAATTTGCAGATTTTATTTGTCTATTTTTCTCTTATAACATGTCTCACCCTTGCCCCATCCCACGTGGCTAGAAGACAGATCTGCTTGTCTTCCCACTGATGAATTCATCGTTCCGTAGCTGGTTGTAAGTCTATGCCTACTTAAGTAGATGTCTTTCAGTTAATCAAGGTTTGCTAACAGGTCCTCAACGTTACCATTAGTTTATTTTTATTTTTTTAAAAATTCTTTAGAACGACCTACTAGTTCCAATTTATAACCAAACTCTTTTTGAAAAATAGTTATCTGGAGAGTGCTATAATTTTTTTTTTTTTTTAATTTTTTATTTTTTTTTTTCAACGTTTATTTTTATTTTTGGGACAGAGAGACACAGAGCATGAACGGGGGAGGGGCAGAGAGAGAGAGGGAGACACAGAATCGGAAACAGGCTCCAGGCTCTGAGCCATCAACCCAGAGCCTGACGCGGGGCTCGAACTCACGGACCGCGAGATCGTGACCTGGCTGAAGTCGGACGTTTAACCGACTGCGCCACCCAGGCGCCCCAAGAGTGCTATAATTTTAACAGGCTACCATAATTTTAGAAACTTGTCGACCTAATAAATGCCACCATTTTGAGTTAAGTGTTCTTTCTGTGTGTTACCACATCACTCTTTTTTGCACTTAACTCAATGTCTGATTATTGTCTGCTTATTTACTGGTTGTAGCCCTCACAATGCTATAGTCTCTTATTATATACATGTATATGCAGAGACACACTCATGCCCTATGTGCCTAAGGTGTAATCAGTGCTAGCCCACAATGACAATAAGTGTTTGAAGAGTAGAAAACTACATGAACAGCTTCTGATAAAGTTCTTATTGACAACCTAAGCTGTGCCAAGGAGGCTTAATCACTAGGAATACAACAACCAGTCAGAGAGACAGAAACATAACTTTTTGTGAATTGAACATCCCTTCAAATTAAAAAAGAGAAGATGGTTCTGTTTTGTTTTTCTACAAGTGAGTTTATTCTTTCTTCCTCCCTCCCTCTTTCTTTTCTCTCTCTCCCTCCCTCCTCTTCTCTTTTCTTTCTTTCTTTCTTTCTTTCTTTCTTTCGCTTGAAATATCTCTTAATCTTCTGTATGCTGGTTAAAAAAAAAAAAAAAAAGTCTTCAGAATTCTGCCTCCAGAGAACCAATGGAGTGCTCAAATATGTCAATGGGTAATTATGATTATACGAGGGAAGTACTATGACAAGTTCACAGATCTATCTGGCATGTGAGATTTGGTTATTCATGGAAGACATAGCAGAGGAAACAATGTCTAAGTAAGCCACTAAAGATAAATAAGAACTAATCAGAAAAAGATTTGGAAGAAGAATTTCCCAAGAAAAGGAGCACTGTAACCAGAAAGAGGAGAGATGAATGGAACTGACACAAAGGTTAACAGGCCCGTGTTTAGAAAGTAACAAAGAATAGTGTGAGGTGAGTCTGGGCAGGTAAACCAGGACCAGTCAGGCAGGAGTTTATGAGTCACTTAAGGAATTTGAACTTTCTCCTCATACCAGTGGAGGAGCCTTTGAAAATTTAAATCAGAGAAAGATAAGATCAGATTTGTATTTTAGAAAGGATCATTCTGGCTTCAATGTAGTAAATAGACTAAGGGGATTAGGAGTTTACAAGAATGTTCCCCTCAGCTAATGGTTCTTTGTGTATTTAGACATTATGCCCTTTATGCACATGTGCACGCATGCGCTCACATGCACATGTACATGCACACACACAGAGCTTTTTCAGAATTTCATTTATTTAAATTATATAAATCAAATTCAGTGGTGACAATAACACACCTTCTTCCAAGATTAAACCCTTCCTTGAAGGAAATATTTCTTTATTCAGAAAATCACGATCAACTTAGACTTTTGCTTACTTCTCATTCTGCTTTCATTTCTTTTCCTTCAAAACACCCATATACCATATATCTGTTTTGGAAAATTAGAAAACAAAATAAAAAATAACAATTGTTAAGCCCTAAATGAAGTTCCCTGACTCTGCTTGAACACAGCTAATATGAACATTTGGTCCATAAAATTTTTCTAGTGAATTTCTGTTACATAAATGGATTCATACCATACACACTACTATGCAGTCTGCTTTTTTCTTTCAGGGGTATATTATGAACATCTTTGCGTGTCTTATTATCCTCAGTGGGCGTATAATATTCTACCATATGATTGTGCTGTAATTTAGTCCATCCCTGTTGTTACAAACGTCACTGTTAATTTGACCAGATCAGTTTATATGGAATCTTAGAAATTCTGCTTCACAAAATTAAGATGACATTTCCCAGGCAGACTTCTCTGGTATTATGGGTTTTTAGCATTTTTCAGGAACTTTACCAGCTCATTAAAATAATACCAGGAAAGTATCTTCCCTTTGGGAGTTTTCTATGTTAGGAAACTTTTTACCTAACAATAAAATGAAAGGAGATGCTTAGAGGAAGAGAGTCTTGATCAAACTCCTTTTTGGAATAAACCAAAATGGAGGTTTAAGTACCATAAATAAAAACAGATGTACCGCTCCAGAATGCTGAGGAGAGAAGATTAATTTGCCCTGAAATTTTTAGTTTTATCCTGAGAAATAATAAAAGAAACCATGTATTTTAATTCTCATTTGGAACTCTGATTTTTCTTAATCTTGTTTCCCATCCTGTTTTAATGTCCAATGGGTCTACCGAGGTAATTTCATGATACTTTTGTGGAGAGAACCTGAATTAAAAGTTAGAGTACCCTAGTTAGGTTGCTAGTGTTGTCTTGATCAGTTTATCACTTGGGAGAATATAGCTGAGAGATTATGGGCCTGAGTTCTGGTATAAGCCATCACTGGGTTTAGAGTCAGATTCAATTCCTTATGGTTTTTAGTTTTCTCAATTGTAAATGAAGTTATTGACTTCTTCCTCACTGTTATTTTTATGTTTAAAATGTGCTGTGTTTGTTTGCTAAAGCTGCTATAAAAAAAATACCACAGACTGGGTGGCTTGAACAACAGACATTTATTTTTTCATGGTTCTGGAGGCTAGAAGTTCAAGATCAGCGTTGTCTGCAGGATTGTTTTTTTTCTGAGGCCTCTGTCCTTGGCTTGCAGATGGTTGCCACCTGGTTGTGTCCTCACATGGTCTTTTCCTCTGTGTGCCAGTTACACTGGTGTCTCTATGTCCTAGTCTCCTTTTCTTATAAAGACATCAGTCAAACTGGATTAGGGTCCACACTAAAGGCCTCAGTTTAACTTAATTACCTCTTTAGAGTTCTAATCTCTAAATACAGTCACATTCTGAGGTACTTGGGGTTAGGGTTTTGGCATATGAATTTTAGAGAGTACAATTCAGTCTATAGCATGTAGTAATATATGTTTATTTCAGGTCTCTGGAATACTGTATGCTCAACTATTATTATTTAGCTTCCCTGAGCTTCCTTTTTCTCATGGGATATTAATATCTGCCCAATCTATATATGACAATGACTTGAGATAAATTATGTTAACTTTCTTTGTAAAATAACTGGTAGATGGCTGTTGTTTATTTTAGGTACACACATCCATACATACTTTCTTCCCTCTGAGAAAATGCACGTCACATCCAGGCATTTGCTCTTAGCTTCTTTTCCATGAGAGCTGGCAGTAGGAAGGGTTAGGCTCCCATTGGTCTCCCTTTTACTCTTATTGATCTCAGCAGGATTGATCTCTTATTGATCTCTTTTCCTCCTGAAGAGGAAAGCACAAGGTTAATAATTGTCAGTTCATATAGCCATTCCCATAGAGACTTCTGCTGACATGAGGGAGGTGGCAAAGAGGAATGAAAGTGACAGACTATCTCTGCCTTGCTGTCTACAGGTAGAGGCAAGTGAGAATTCCACTAGGCAAGTGAGAATTCCATCATGGGAATGTTTTTAAATGAAAAGAATGAAAGCTGCTTAGATTATTTTCTAACAGGTCCATATGTTCTTCGGGGTTGAAAGAGCAGAGGTGGAAATTGGATTGCAGAGGTGACAACTCATGGATGGAAGATATGTTCCTTGTCATGACTTGGCTGAGATTTCTTTCTGGTTGAAAACTGGACTTGCTATGGAGTCTGTAAAACATAAAAGCCTTTAGATTAACAGAAAGTGGGTCTTCCAGAAATGGGAAATGTGGCAGTTTCGTACTTTATTGGCATGCTTGACAACTACTCTGGACATGTGAGTACGTGGTCTGGTTCCATAATGTTCACGATTCAGGACCAGCTGGAAATCGGATTGCAGGGAGTCAGGTGTACTGGCACCTGTAGCTCAGAAGGATTGATTAACTCTATCTGTCTGGCTGCAGACCATCCTGTGTTACTAATATAACTTAGTAAAGTAGACTTACTCCTCTACAGTGACATAGTGATGTTTCTGGAAGATCGTTTCAAAAGATTCAGACTATTCCAATGCTCTGAGGTTTTCAAATCTCCCCCAAATGGGACACAATATGTTCTTAGCTCCAAACCCACATCACTTTGGCCCCAGCCTACTTTTCAAGTATTCTTGACTACTCCAAATCCCACTTTGAACACTTGCACTCTCAACAAATTAATCCTCACACGCAAATAACACTTTTTTTTTTTTTTTTTTTTTTTTTTTTTGGTATGCCATTCCTGGCATCTATGCCTATTGAAATGCCATCCATCCTTCAGGGTCTATTACAAAAGCCATATTTGTAAGATTTCCATAAAGACTTCCTAGGTCCAAAACCATCTATTTAGAGGTGCTTTTTCCTAGTTTGAACCTTTACAGTGTTTGTTTTTACTTTTTTTATGGTCCCTTACTCAACCCCAAATTATAGGTATTTTTTCCCTCTGATTTCTCACCCCTTCTCCCAGATTAGCTGCTAAAAAGCAAGAATTATCACAGTTTTCTGTCCACCATTCCCACCTACCCAATACCGAGCACAGAACCCTAATTGAATGTTGGTCAGGTTGAACTGAAAGACAAAGTAGAGTATCCTGAGCCTCACAGTTCCTAGAAATACAAAGCTTATAGTACCCTCTGCAGACAAAATGGGAACATTGGACTCCATTTATAGAAGATAATAGTGGCCCTCTATTTCTAGTACAGACCAAACATCCAGCTGCTAAACTACAATATAACATTTCCAGGGGAAGGAAGCCAATGTAAATCCACAGTATGTGTAAAGTCAAAATCAGAAAGCCTGAGTTTTTTAAACCGCTGAATGTAATTTTACAGTCTATTTGATATGATTTTTCTAGGCTGTGGTTCAATTCAAACCAGTCTCTTCATTTGAACACAGTCTCATAGTTCTCTTCTGTACTTATTAGTACCTACTTTGCAGCATTAATTTAGTTTATTCTGGGTGGCATAGAGAAAGGTATTCCTTTTATGATTTTTGGAGAGATATATTTTGGGTGTGAGTTTTTTATATGCACTTGTCAAAAATGGTACACTCTTTATTTTCCTGCTGAATGAGGAGGATTGGCCACTTAGTCTCAGACACAATGAAATTTACTAGAAAAATCAGTAACTTAGAAGACCAGGTTGTGGGGCTCAACACTTCTATCAGGATCCATGTGGCCCTAACAAAAATTTCTTACTTGGGACACCTGGGTGGCTCAGTTGGTTAAGCATCTGACTCTTAATTTTGGCTCAGGTCATGATCTCATGGTTGGTGGGACTGAGCCCCATGTGGGGTTCTGTGCTTACAACGCAGAGCCTGCTTGGGGTTCTTGCTCTTGCTCAATCTCTCCCTCTCTCTCTCTCTCTCTCTCTCTCTCTCTCTCTCTCTCTCCCTGCTCCTTCTTGCCTTCAAAATAAATAAATAAACGTTTTTTTTTTTAAAAAAGGAAAAATATCTCACTCTGTATTTTACTTATCTTATTTACAGAAGTATAACAAAATGGGGAGTCTTATACCAAATTATGTCTAAAGACAATTTCAGTCTTAGCACTTTGAGATTGTGGGATCACTTACATGATGACTTTACAACTAAAGCCATTCTTTCATCAAAGTTAACAAAGTTTGGGGCGCCTGGGTGGCTCAGTCGGTTGAGCGTCCGACTTCGGCTCAGGTCATGATCTCGCGGTCTGTGAGTTCGAGCCCCGCGTCGGGCTCTGTGCTGACAGCTCAGAGCCTGGAGCCTGTTTCAGATTCTGTGTCTCCCTCTCTCTGACCCTCCCCCATTCATGCTCTGTCTCTCTCTGTCTCAAAAATAAACGTTAAAAATAAAAAAAAAAAAATTAAAAAAAAAAAAAAAAGTTAACAAAGTTTGCCCAGAGTGTGTGTGTGGGCATATGCATGTGTATGTATACAACAAAGTAGAGTCTCAGAGAGCTGATTAGTCTTTTGAGACACTGAAGCAGAAGGATGGTTCTTTGGTCAAAAAAGTTAGAAAAATGTAGGATACAATATCTGACTCATGGAAATTATCTATCATAGTAGTTGAAAGTCTAAAAAGCCTTACCCTAAATAAATACGTTTAGCTTTTAATATAGTTTATCTTACACTTAGTTAATTATAAAAGCTTTTTTTTAAATAAGTCTTATGGCCATTGAGGATAATATACTTCTTAACAAGATAAAGATTAATTACAAACCCACAGACATTTTCCCCTGTCTTTCTAGGTTGTTATGAGCCACTTATAATAATTGTTCATGCTCTCATTTTTGGAAGTCTGGAAGTCTCACTTTATGTGGGCCAAAGACCTCCAGTGTGCCTCAAGTGTAGACTTTGCCCAATGCTCACTCCAACTCCTCTCTAGTCATCAGTTCTCCAGTCAAGTTTCTTCAGTGCTAAGATGTACTCTTTTGCATTATATCACACGTAACCTAGTTCAAAATGAAATGATTATTTTCTCTATCCCATAATCAAACTTTGGAACCACCTTTAAAAAATAGTGATTTCCATTATTATTCTATCATGTTCTTAATTGACTGGCTTTGAAATTTTAAAGATATCCTTAACTTTTATATTTTCTTGATTAATACATAGACTGAATTGTGTCCCCCCAAGTTAATATGTTGAACCCTTAACTCTCAGTGTGATGGTATTTGGAGATAGGGCCTTTGGGAAATAATTAGGTTTAGATGAGGCCATGAGAGTGGGGCTGTCATGGTAGGATTAGTGCCTTTATAGAAGAGACACAAGAGAGTTTTCACACTCTCTCTGCCATGTTAAGACATAAAGAAAAGGCAGCCATCTGCAGACCATAAGAGCGCTCTTGATAAAACCTGACCATGCTGGCACACTGATCTCAGTTTTCTAGCCTCCAGAACTGTGAGAAAACAAATATGGTAGTCTATGGTACCCATTCTATGGTATTTCACTATGGTAGCCCATGCTGACTAGGATAATAAACTTGCTTCTTTTTATGTGAGAGAGTATTATAATGTTGCCCCCAAATTTTTCCTCTTTTCCAGTCTTCCCTTACTCCCAGTTTATCCTGCAACAACCAGACCAATCTTTTCAAAGAGAGAAGATATCAAGTTGATAATATACTCTTATTCTCATACCCTTCTTCCTTCTGAGAAATTTAAAGTATTTCAGACTTACAGCTTCTTGTTCTGTAAGGAAGGAGCTTGGATGTTGCTATCAGTAAAAAGCTGATATGGACTGAGAAATCAACAACTATTCTAGGATCCAAAAAAGAGGTGGGGACACAAGGCAAATCACTGCCCTCAGGATTGAAGAGATAGGTGAATACAAGTTGTTATGGCTTACAGAGCAATGGCTCACAAGTAGAAATCACTGTGGGAACAAGTGCTGGGGTAGGGAAACTTGAACTCTAAATTACCAATTGCTGTAAGCTCAGTGTGGACAATTCTGAGAGTTAAAATGTCCAGGGGGACCCAGTCATAGAAGCCCCCTCAGTATTGTGAGAACAATAGGAACAAAGCAAAAGGGCAAGAAATATTGTGGATGTTCATCAACCTGTATCAATAGTCACTTTCAACTTTAATGGTCCAAATGCACCAATTAAAAGACAGAGACTGACAGAGTGAATAAAAAAGCAGGACCCAAATACATGTTGTCTACAAGAAATCCACTTTAAATTTAGAGACACATATAAATTAAAAGTAAATGTGTGGATTAATGCTAGCATTAATTAAAAGAAAGTAAGAGTAGCCATATTAATTTCAAGAACAGCAGACCTTGGGGCACCTAGGTGGTTCAGTCGGTTAAGCGTCTGACTTGGGCTCAGGTCATGATCTCAAAGTTTGTGGGTTCTAGCCCTGCATTGGGCTCTGGGCTGACAGCTCAGAGCCTGGAGCCTACTTTGGATTCTGTGTCTCCATCTCTGTCTGTCCCTGCCCCGCTCATGCTCTCTCTCTCTCTCTCTCAACAATAAATTAACATTAAATTTTTTTTTTAAAAAGAGGAGCAGACCTCAAAGTAAGACGTTATAGATAATAAAGGGGGATTACCTAATGCTAAAGGGGTTAATTCTCTAAGAAGACATAATCCTTAACATGTATGTACCTAACAACAGAGCATCTAACTCATGAGCCAAAAGTTGATAGAACTGCAAAGAGAAATAGATGAATCTACTATTATATTTGAGACTTCAACACCCCTCTAATAGAAACAGACGGATGCATCAGGTAGAAAAATCAGTGAGGGCATAGTAGAACCCAATACCACTATCAGTGCACTAAATATAGTGGGCATCCATATGTTACTTCATCCAAAAACAGGAGAATTCTTCTCAAGCTCTTTGGATGATTCACCAGGATAGACCACATTCCAGGACATAAAGATACCTTAATCATTTAACCAAGTGGAATTTATTTCAGGTATGCAACACTGGCTCAACAATCAAAAATCAATTAATATAATCTATTACATCAAGCTAAAAAAGAAAAAAATCACATGATCGTATATAATAGATATGGAAAAACATTTGACAAAATCCAACACCCATTCATGATAAAAATTCTCAGTAAATTAGGAAGAGAGAGGAACTTCTGCAACTTAATAAAGTCAATATAACAAAAACCTACAACTAACATCATTTTTACAGTTAAAAACTTGAAGCTTTCCCTCTAAGAACAAGTAAACAGGTGGATCACAAGGATGCCCCCTCTCACCACTTATTTTCAGCTTCTAATTGGAAGGGCTTGCTAATGCAATAAGGCAAGGAAAGGAAATAAAAGATATATGATTGGGAAGAAAGAGATAAAACTATTCACAGATGATATGATCATCTTAGTGGAAAATAGGAAAACATTGACAAAAAATCTCCTGGAACTAATAAATGATTATAGCAAGGTTACAGGATACAAAGTTAATGTACAGAAGTCAATCACTTTCCTATATACCCCAATGAATAAAGTAGTATTTGAACTTTAAGAAAAACCACAAAAACATTTACATTAGCACCCCACAAAATGAAATACTTTGGTGTAATTATAACAAAATATGTACAAGAAATATATGAGAACTACAAAACTCTGATGAATGAAATCAAAGAACTAAACAGAGATTCCATGGTCCATAGAAAAGGAAGATTCACTATTGACAGTCAGTGGAGAAGATGTCAGTTCTATAGATTCAATATAATCCCAATCAAAATCCTAGTTTATTTTATAGTTACCCACAAACTTATTCTAAAGTTTATATGGAGGGGGAAAAGACTCAGAAGAGCCAACACGATATTTATGGAGAAGACCAAAAGTTAAAGACTGACATTACCAAACCTCAAGATCTATTATAAAGTTGCAATATTCAAAATAGTGTGGTATGGCAAAAGAATAGAAAAATAGCTCAATAGAACAGAATAAAGAGCCTAGGAATAGACCCATATATAAATAGCCCACTGGTTTTTGACAGAGAACCAAAGGCAGTACAATAGAAAAATGTCTCCTACAAGTGGTGCAGGAACAACTGGACATTCACATGCAAAAAAAAAAAAAAAAAAAAAAAAAAGGAAAATGACCCTACATACAGAATGTATGTCCTTCACAAATATTAACTCAAAATTGATCATAGACCTAAATGTAAAATGCAAAACGGTAAAACTTATAGAAGATAGCTTGCATGAACTTGGGTATGACAGTAAGTTTTGGATACAACATTAAAGGCACCATCCATGAAAGAAATAATTGAGGGCTGAGCTTCATTCAAAACAGAAACAAACAAACAAAAAAAAACTTCTGTTCTGCAAAAGACAATGTCAAGAAAATTAGAAGACAAGCAACAGACTAGGAAAAAATATTCACAAAAGGCACATTTGAGATAAACAGTTGTTATCCAAAATATAAAGAACTATTAAAATTCAAAAATAAGAAAACAGCCCAATTTAAAAATGATCCAAAGACCTTAGCAGACATATCACCGAAGAAAATGTACAGATGATAAATGAGTACATGGAAAAATCCTCCACATCATATGTCATCAGGGGAATGGAAATAAAAAAAGCAACCGTGCTATACCACCATACACCTTGTTAATGACCCAGTTCCAGAATACTGACATCAGTGCTGGTGAGGATATGGAGCAACAAGAGTTTTCATTCATTTCTGGTGAGAATACAAAATGGGGAGACCACTCCAGAAGAAGTTTGGCACTGTCTTGCAAAATTACATTGTTCTTAGTATACTCATCTAGCAGTGTTGCTCCTTAGTATTTGCCCAAAGGAGTTGAAAACTTGGGTACACACAAAAAGCTACATGTGGATGTTTCTAGGAGCTTTATTCACAATTATGAAATCTTGAAGCAACCAAGATATTTTCCAGTAGGTGAATGGATAAATCAGCTGTGGTGCATCCAGATGATGGAATATTATTTAATGTAAAAATAAATAAACTGTCAAACCATGAAAAGACATGGAGAAACCTTAAACGTGTATTACTAAGTAAAAGAAGTCAATCTGAAAAAGCATGCTACTATATGATTGCAACTATATGACATTCTGGAAAAGGCAAGGCTATGTGGAGAAAGTAGATAAATCAGGGGTTGGGGCAGGGAAAATGAATAGATGGAGAACAGGATTTTAGGGCACAAAATTGCTCTGTACGCTACTGTAATGATATATACCTGTCATTATACATTTCTCCAAATTCCACAGAGTGTACAACACCAAGAGTGAATCCTGTGGACTTTGGGTGATTATGATGTGTCAGTGTAGTTTTCTTGGTTGTAACGAACATACCACTCTGGTCGGGGGTGTTGATAATGGGAGAGACTATCTTCATGTGGGGGTAAGGAAGATACTGGAAATCTCCATTCTTTCCTTTCAATTTTGCTGTGAACCTAAACTTACTTTAAAAAAATAAAATAAAATAAAATAAAATAAAATAAAATAAAATAAAATAAAATAAAATAAAAATGAAGAAAAAGTTTTCCATTGCTACCTCAAATATGGTTTTTATTTTTGAAATCTTTTTTGGAATGAGGCAGGGGAGATGTTCACAACTACACTCACATACATACACACATAGGTGTATCTGTTTCTCTTTTTCCAACAGTAAAAATCAAAACACCTCACTTTAGTGTTCAGAAAGCCCCATAATACAACCCTGTTCACCTTTCTTCCCATTACTCTGTAATCTAGACCTTACACATGAGCCAGGTTAGCCATGCATCTGAGACATCCACATGGTTTTCATTCTTCATCACCCAGCCTTATTCCCACTTTCTCAATGAGGCCTTCCCTGAACCTCCCAGGCAACTATGATTTCAAATGTCTCTCAATTTCTCTAGTGCTGTGTTGCCAGATACCACTTACTCTGCCCTCTAATCCTGTAGAAACTTAGTTCTTGATATTTTAGTCTGTGTATGTCTTCTTAACCTACTGGACTGTATTTAATAAAAGATCAAGGACCATACTGAAAATATTTTATATCCTCACAGAACACCTATCATGTTCTTTCTATGGCAGGGGTGATCAGCAAACACTTGTTACATGGACCAGATATATATGAATTTGCCTCTACTTTGAAATAACAGGGATTAAAATCCCAAACACATGTTTATGAACATCTTAATAAAAGAGATTCTAACCACAGTCTTGCCATTCGTTTTCCATTCACAACCTTTTTCTTTTTTTTTTTTTTCAACGTTTATTTATTTTTGGGACAGAGAGAGACAGAGCATGAACGGGGGAGGGGCAGAGAGAGAGGGAGACACAGAATCGGAAACAGGCTCCAGGCTCTGAGCCGTCAGCCCAGAGCCTGACGCGGGGCTCGAACTCACAGACCGCGAGATCGTGACCTGGCTGAAGTCGGACGCTTAACCAACTGCGCCACCCAGGCGCCCCATTCACAACCTTTTTCTACTTGAGGCAGTGGTACTAAATAATTTAAAGGGCCATTCTAGCCCTGCTTACCTATTGCTAATGGAAGTTCATATCCACAGACCAATGCAAGTACCACAAAAGTAACTGAAGAAACGATGCTACCTGATAAGTTCAGTCAGTAAGTGAACTTCTCCAAGCTTTAACCTCCTCAGACATTCAGATGGACTGGAACTTCTTTCCAGTATAGTCTGTTGGCTAAGGTACAGAGAAAATGCTTGTGTTTATAATTTAGCTTGTGTATGTGGCCGGGATATTTAATTTACAATACAGCCTGAAGGTTACTGCTGTGGCTGAATGCTTTAAAAAGTGCAGGTGTGATGCCAGAGGAACTTATGGAACACTGAAAGAACTCTATCATCAAAACCACCTCTTTAATAAGAACATGTGGCCTGTCAGGTTAGGAACACCCGTTAGTCAGCTTGATGGGTTGAATACCTGAAGGGACCTTAGTCTCCCCTTGAAGAGCCCTCCAAGAGGGGTCTTTGGAGTGAAACTCCCTTTGGCTTTCAGCCATGGTGCATTCCTTAACATGAGGTGAAGTAAAGGTTTTGAAATACATTTTGAAGTAAATCTCCCCACCCTTATAGGGGCTAGAGAGAGTTTGTATTTCAAAGAGGAATGTGGCATAGTTATACCAAAAACGTACAAGTGGAAAAGCTTTTGATTTGCTTGTTTGCTTTTCTTATATTTCTTACAGTGGAGTGGTTTGGGTGGAATGTTAAATTTGTTTCATAAACACAAAGTAGAAGGGAGATGTTGGGAATTACAATGCCAGCATTTTCCTATACGGTCGCTAAACTCTAAAGCTCTCCCCAAGTCATCAGTTTTGCCAGGCTATCTCCGATGTTATCCTAGCACTGTTACACTTTTTAACAAGGCAAGGCCCAATTTATTATTTCTTTTCCCTGACTGTGCGCCTCCACCTGCAATCCACTCAGGAAAGGCAGTTGCTTGTGAGAGAAATAGGAAGTAAACCTGGGTTTTGATTCTCAGTCCTAGGGGCTCCCATCCCTCCTTGCCCATGACAAGCATTTTATACCCACCTTCTTATTCCACAAAACAATGTTGCAGGCACACAAAAAGTTTTGAAATTCTTTTTTTTTTCATAGTCTCAAAAACGGAAAGGTCAGCGGCAAGTCTACATGAAGCTATTTTATTGCTGATCTTTAAAGCCTATCTTCGAAGTGCAAAGCCCACATCCATAGTTAATTGCCAGTTTGCAATCGTATTTGACAAATGAAGTCAAAGTTTTGCAACTTTGTACAGTTTGGGGAGGGGGAATGTGCTCCGGCTGCCACTGATTGCAGAGACATAACTCTGGTAGTAAGCAATTAGGGAGCTGGCTGTTGGCTCCAGGGAAGTGATGGCCAGCGAGAGCTTTTTTAATGGGTCACTAGGGAAAGACAACATTCATCTCCATTTATCATAATGAAAACCAGGCAGAAGCAAAGCATGAGTGAACTGTTAGAACAACAAAATTTGTTTTGGTACCAGGAAGTTCATTAAGGGCAACTCAGTCTATCCCAACACTGGCTTCTATGTGGTGCTACAGCTCATTGTTTGTATTATAATGTGTGCTTGTAAATAATGATCAGGTACTTCTGCCCTGGGCGCGACGTGAGGTAGGAGGCTTCTCTTCTAGCTTTTTGAAGAATGTCACAATAGGAATTGGGTAGACAGTAAATGATCATTTTTATTACTTTTATTTTTATTAGTAGTATTGTGAAGTGCCTTGTAAACTATACAACAATACACAGGGTAAATTCTTATTAACAACCTCGTGAACAAGATTGTGCTCATCAACATGGGGATCCCAGAGGAATGGAATCCAGTTCTGAGCTCACAAAGGGGGACACTGGATTTCTGTTTATTTTATTTTTTTTTATAATCAAGACACAAATAAGATTCTTTACCAGTTAAAATGATGACTTCTGCAATAGCCATGAGACGTTGGCAAAACTGGAACAGGAAATGAGTGACATCTGCCTTCCAAAGAAATTTCTAAAGAGGAATAAAGCTGTGATTCCAAAAACAGTAGCAGGAAGCAAATGTCAGAGAGGTCTTGGCCCAAAACCTTCTTTTCGGTAACCATTAGTCATCCTCTGACACCTCAAGGGAGACTTCTCACAATACTTCAGAGGTTAAGATCCTGCCCAGTTATTCAATCTTACCCTGTCCTAATGTTTAGAACAAAAAACAACAGGCACATACCAGTAAGCCACACACACTAGTTTCATTGGATCTGTGACACATTCCATCACTAAGACAGTACTCTCTCCTTACCCAGAGAGCATCCAAGCTTTGGCTATCCTCTCGTTAGGGAGTTAGACAATACAGTACACAGATTGCTTGAGGGATTTTGTCCAATTAAGCGCACACATATTTTTTGGCTAATATTTTGAGGTTTTCTTCTTTTTCAAAAGCTTCGAGGGCTTTTTGTTTTAAATAGTTTCTAATCGGAAATGGTACCTTTAAAAGTTCTGCTTCTTCACTTTAGTGTTTTCCTTACCCTGAAAGATGGTTTTTATTTAGATAAGAAACCTTCTAGCAAACTTAGCTGATACGATCTGTTGTTGCCCTGGGCTCATGAGGTCAACCTCATTTGACTGTAGCTACTCAAGAGTCAGTGTTTAACATTAAGTTGTAAACATCAGCTTGAAACTTACCAGAGTTCAGAAAGAGCTGGAGTCTATTAATCAGGCCCAGGACCATAAGTAATTGAAGGAAAGAGTATAAGCAGTTTGGCAAAAGAAAATGCTTTAAAAGTGCATATTCTTCCTTTCCAACTTACTCCACAGAGAAAACGTTACTCTTTAGAAACACCATCTCCCATCTAATCCTTACCAAATAGCATTTTGAAAGCTATAAATATTTACTTATAACCATGACTACATTTTAAACTCACATTCTGTAAATGCAAAGATAAGTTCATTTTCTACATTAGCATGAACACCTAACCTGTGAATTAATATGTATTTTTTAGAGCTAGAAATTTCTAAATTTTCTTTTTTTTTTTTTAATGTTTATTTTTGAGACAGAGAGAGACAGAGCATGAATGGGGGAGGGGCAGAGAGAGAGGGAGACACAGAATCGGAAGCAGGCTCCAGGCTCTGAGCCATCAGCCCAGAGCCCAATGTGGGGCTCGAACTCATGGACCGTGAGATTGTGACCTGAGCTGAAGTCGGACGCTCAACCGACTGAGCCACCCAGGCGCCCCAAAATTTCTAAATTTTCTACATTAAGATGTAGGAAAGAATTAATTACTAGAAATTTCCCTTACATGGGTGTTTATCTTTTATACCTCTGCTGTGTCCAAAAGGACTTTGAATTACCTAAGGTAATTATTTATATCATTAGATTTTTGAAATGGAATAAAAACAAAAAAAAATCAAAGATAAAAGGGAAGTATACCAGTTTCAGTCTAATATACTAGAAACCCACTATAATACAGTTACTGTATATGAGAATAAAATTAAGCTCAGAGCTTCTTAGTAGTCAGAACAAAAAGGGCAATGCACTATATTATACAGTCTTCAATATCTGGTAAAATTTATTTTATTTTCATTTTAAATGTTTACTTATTTTGAGAAAGGCGGGGGGCGGGGGGGGGAATGTGTGCATGAGCAGGGGAGGGGCAGAGAGAGAGGGAGAAAGAGAATCCCAAGTGGGCTCTGTGTTCAGTGCAGAGCCTGACACGGGGCTCGATCTCATGAACAGTGAGATGATGACTTGAGCTGAAATCAAGAGTCGGATGCTTAACTGACTGAGCCATTCAGGCGCCTCGGTAAAATCAATTTTATAAATTTGTCAAGAGAAGCAAGCAATTACTTGCTGAAGTATAAAAAACTAAAGTATAAAAATAATTCAACACATTGGTATTTTTACAAGTTATATTAACAACATAAAGGATAGTAACACCATCAGAAACTGAAATAAGAATGCAAAGTGGTTTTCTTTTTTTTTTTTTTTTTAATGTTTACTTATTTTGAGAGAGAGAGAGCATGAGCAGCGGAAGGGCAGAGAGAGGGAGACACAGAATCTGAAGCAGGCTCCAGGCTTTGAGCTGTCAGCACAGAACCCAGTGTGGGGCTCCAATCCATAAACCTTGAGATCATGACCTGAGCAGAAGTCAGACGCTTAACTGACAACTGACTGAGCCACCCAGGGGCCCCCAAAGTGGTTTTTCACCTAGCTATTTTTTGAATCTCTCAAATTCTGACCACATTATATGGAAATGTTTAGGAATATTCTAAAATAAAATTGAATTCTTATTAAACAGCCTGGCCTTTACATTTGAAATACTATAATCCATAGGATTTAGTTTAACCCAGTACTTAAAAAAATGCTTTCGAATTTTGTTTCAAAACTTAATGGATCTTTAAGACTATTCTCTTAATATGTTGTTCAATTTTTAAAATTATTTGTTTGCTTAGTTGGTTTTGTAAAGAAAAATTAACTTTGAGTTGGCAAAAATTTGAGGTAAATTTGGAGATATTAGCAAATGCTACAAAAATGTCTGGTGTCACCAGTATGAAACAAACAAAACAAAACAAAACATCTTATTGTTTTGTAAAAGGATGTTTATGCCTTTTAGCCAATGAATTTTCAGTGTTTAACATGATGTGCATGCTATTATCGAGTGACTTCCTTTCCCTCCAGCCAGTGTGTTTCTGCTGCTAACTAAAATTTAAAAATTCTGCTGTGACCTAGAAACAGAAAGGCCTTCAGTGTCAACTTACTTGCTTGTCGTCCGGTAAGAAACCTCCTAGTGGGTTAAAAATTCTCTAAAGTTGCTATATTGTGAAATTTAAGTAAAGAGCCAAGGCAAAAAATATAGCACTTCATCAGAATGAAATGCATGATGTTGGATGCATTCCCAAAGTTAGGGTGGTGAAAGCAGAGAGAGAGTTCCCTTCTTTATTGAAATATGAATGTTTGAGTAGAAGAATGGAAATTACTTATTTTGGGCTTGCTGATTTATCCTGGTTGCATAAAAAGGCTTCAGAAGATAGAAAGCGATTCTAAATAGTCTATCTCAGAAGTACAGTATTCTTACATTTTTAAAATGTGCTTTAGAATTGCCTTTCTTGCATATGTCTTACAAGCTGTCCTAAATTTCATATTCAAACTATTTGAGCTTCATATATCTCCTAATTCAGAAGACAGGGAGCTTACATATGACCCCTAAACTATGTTTGGGAAGTTTAGAATGGTTTGCTTTGTTCTATGTGTCTGAATTGAAAAACATCACTATAGAAAGAATAGGCAAAATGGAGAGGGAGAGAAAGGAATGGAAGGGGAAAAGACAGGGCACTGACCCATGCTTGTCCTCTTTTTATTTTAAAAGTAAAAGCATTATCTCTCACCTGAATTACTGGCATGTTCTCTTGCTCATTACCAAAGATCTATTCTCCACACATCAGTCTGAATTGTTATATTAAAATGTGTTTCAGATATTGTTTAAAATTATTTAATGGTTCCCTATTGCACTTTGAATAAACTCTCCCATGATCTCTCTTTCTCCAGTTCTTCCAGTGTCTCTCTTTAGTCTTTGCTCTGCTTTAAAAACATGTCAATACCTTTTCCACTTGACTTTCTTTTGCCAGGAAAGGGCCCTTTCAGTTCACTTCCTTTTGCCTGGAATGTTCTTCCTCCTGTTCTACACATGATTGGCTTCTCAACATTTAGATCTCAACTGAAAAATACCATTGCACAGTGACCTTCTTTGACTAATTTATCTAATAGAGTCCTGCTTCCATCCCAACCCCAGGCAGCTCTTATAGTATGGTTTGTTCATTTATTTCTTTATAGCATTCAGCACAATGTGAAATTAAGTTCATTAATGACTTACTTACTTTAGCCTCGTCCCCTGGGATGAGGCTGTAAGTATGTAGAAAGCAGAGTCTTTGTTTTGACCCTGTTAGATACTCTCATCAACTATCACAGCATCTAGCACTGATTCAATACAAAATATATATTTGCTGAATAAGTGAATGAATGAAATGAAGAATTTGGCAATGACTGGAGTGCTTTGCCTTTGTGTATTTTCTTGAATAGAAAGATGGTAAATTATAAAACATTTAGAAGTTCCTCTAGAACTTTGGTGGGAAAAGTTTACATATGGCAGAGATGAGGAAGTTATATTAGGAATTTAGTTAGGGCCAAATCCTGGAGGTTTTGAATGTCATAGTACATAGTTTCTGGGATCTCTTTTGTGGTCAATGGATAGCTACTGAAGGTTTCTAAATAGTCAATGCGTACTTTTGAAATGCTTCTTTATTACTAGCTATGGAAAACCATTAGTGAGTCAAAAGAGTTTCATTCACTCACCAGTGGACAGAGTAACTTCTGAATGTCAGCAGGGCATTGATTTAATCAGCATTCATTTCTTTTTCCGTACAGAATGACTGCCACGTACAGTCATGCTTCTGGGCTGGCAGGAGAAAATGTTCACTTCACAGCCTGAGTTGAAATGGCCCAGTGTGTCCTGAATGCATTTCTGGCCAGAATTTCTCATATCTCAGTGGGGCGGTCGGCTCCCTGAAAAGTACCATCTTGTTGTCAGATCATTCCCCTTTCCTCAGTTGCTCTTTATTCTGCAGGGTTTTTTTTTCTTCCTAATGTATAGAGTTACCCTCTCCTGTGGCTTATTTTATTTTGGTCTTAAAGGAGGTCCAATGTGGAGCCTTTAAGGGCAGTTTGCGTTTTCTTTGTTTCGACGATCATGCCTTAGTTGAAACCTAGTACTTACAAGGCCTTATAATAATCTCCATCCCAAAATACAGCGTTATATGCAGCACACACATATTCACTTGGACTTTTCCTACCATTTCAGATGTGTATATCTAATTTCTAAAATTGAGTACAAAGATATCAAGCTTCCAGTTAAAATAATGACTTGTTTTATAGACTTTGGAAGCCAGTTCCAGTTTCCTGAACTGGTTCACAATGATTTAAAAGTCATGGCCAGTTCATGAATAAGTTTTATGGTTTAACCTTAAGTTATCAAGTCTTTTTAAAAGTTTTCTTTTAGGGGCGCCCGGGTGGCTCAGTCAGTTGAGCGTCTGACTTTGGCCCAGGTCATGATCTCACAGTTCGTGAGTTCGTGAGTTCAAGCCCTGCGTCGGGCTCTGTGCTGACAGCTCAGGGCCTGGAGCCTGCTTCAGATTCTGTGTCTCCCTCTCTCTCTGCCCCATCCCCATTCATGCTCTGTCTCAAAAATAAATTTTTTTAATGTTTTACTTATTTTTGAGACAGAGAGAGACAGAGCGTGAGCAGGGGAGGGGCAGAGAGAGCGAGACACGGAATCTGAAGCAGGCTCCAGGCTCTGAGCTGTCAGCACAGAGCCCAATGAGGGGCTCGAACTCACGGACCACAAGATCATGACCTGAGCTGAAGTCGGATGCTCAACCGACTGAGCCACCCAGGCATCCCAGATCTTCTTAATATTTGTATTGGTGAAGATGGTAATCTTCACCATCTTCATTGGTATAAGCTCACGACTGGCTTATAAATGGGGAAAGCATCAAATAGGAAAAAACAACAACAACAATGTGGCAAAATTTAAGAAAAAGAACCAATTTGTCAACATCAGTTTTTGAGAGCTACTGAATCATATTCAGTGTTGTTAATCAGTATTGAAGCTCTCAGTGTGAATGATGACTTCAGAAATGTTATTAAACTGACATCCTTTTAATACAGTAGAGCTTAGGAAGCACACTCACATGTAATACACTTTTTGATGTGTGTGTAAAAGATTGACTTGTTAGAAGTTCTTTTTTTCCTCTTTTTTTTTTTTTTAGACATATCATAGACATCCTCTATATGTAAAGTAGGTGGAAAACAAACAAACAAAAAGAAGTCATATGACCCCTATTCTCAAAGAGCTCTACCAGAAAAAAACGAATATACTCAGGTAGGCGCAAAGCACAGAAGAGTCTGATAAGTTCTTGTAGAGGAATAGGGATAAGATGATATTGTTGTACTTGCCTGTTGCTGGAATGTTGAGAAAGGATCTCTTAGAGAAGACAGGATTTAGGCTTGGCCTTATGGGATTTGTTAGATTTCAGTAAGAAAAGACCAAGGACGAAGACTCTCTAAGTCAGTGGAATAGCCTGAGCCGAAGATGAAGGTAGGAAAGTAAAAATCATAAATATTTATTTATGTTCTGTCAACTTTAATGGCCTGTGCTATATAGAATCAGAGTGTGTCAGTGCTAATCTGTTTTGTTCATAATTTATAGTTTGGCTCTTGACTAAAGACAGTTTCCACAAACCACGAAGACCTTACTATATTCTCGTAAATTATGTGTCCATGGGAGCTATAGATTATACCATCATTATTGAATATATATTTATATCTTTGAAACAGATCATCTATAAATTGTATTTTTGTTTATTTTTTTTAATTTTTGTTTTAAAATATGTATTTTTGTTTTAAATTTATTTATTTAAATTCAAGTTACTTAACATACAGTGTTGTATTGGTTTCAGGAGTCGAACCCAGGGATTCATCACTTATATATAACACCCAGTGCTCATTCCAACCAGTGCCCTCCTTAATCACATCACCCATCTAGCCCATCCCGCCACTCACCTCCCCTCCAGCAACTCTCAGTTTGTTCTCTGTATTTAAGAGTCTGTTATGGTTTGCCTCCCTCTCTGTTATTGGTTTGTTTGTTTTTCTTTTTTTTTTCTTTTTTTTAAACGTTTATTTATTTTTGAGACAGGGAGAGACAGCATGAACGGGGGAGGGTCAGAGGGAGAGGGATACACAGAATCTGAAACAGGCTCCAGGCTCTGAGCTGTCAGCACAGAGCCCGATGAGGGGCTCGAACTCAGGGACCACGAGGTCATGACCTGAGCCGAAGTCGGATGCTTAACCGACTGAACCACCCAGGCGTCCCTGTTTTTTTTTTTTTTTTTTTTTTAGGAATTTTGTGATTTATGAAGCACGTTTATATACATGACACAATTAAATCCTTCCAAAATCCTTTGCAGTAGATGGTGGTATGGGGTTTTTGTCTTAAAGGAGAACTTTGTTTGTCTTAAAGGAGAACTAAGGCACAAATGTTTAAAATGACTTTTTCCAGGTTTACTTGACCAATAAGTGTAGCCACACCCAATTTAGAACCTACTGTTTTTCCTCTATATCTATATCCTCATCACTGTGTAGATGTCCATACAATTCATATTTATCTGTGTTGGTATGTGAGAAGTTGAGAAAATATAAATTAAGAAAGAAACCACATCCCAAATTAGTGACAAGCGAAATCATTCTGTGAGTACAGAATTGAGGACAAAGGTAAAGGGGACAGGGAAAGCAGACAAGACAAGATTTGATGGAAGGAAGGCCAATAGCTAAGAGTAGGCACATTCAAGAGGAAAAGAGATTTTACTATTATTAGACAAAATTAAGGATCTTAGGTCTTAAAATAAGGCAGTTTATGTTTTCTGTGGTTAGGACTAAGATTATCTATCACGGAACGGCAGTAGCTGGGGACTTGGGAACTCAGTACTTCTTTTTTAGTAATATCTGTGTAGCAAGACTGTCAAAAGCAGACTCAATTGAATCTTACATGTTGTTCTGTGATTTTTTTTTGTGTACTTTTTAATAACGATGCATTTTCATGTCACCATACTCCAAAACAAGTCAAACATAATTTGAACTTTGCCAAGAAAAAGACTGCTAATGTGAATATTCACTTTTCTGTTATGGAACAAACAGATATGTCTCTAGACATTCTCTGTGTCTAGAGCATAGGGCAAAATGTCTCAGGTTGAGTAAATTTAATCCTATTTTCTTGGAAAAAAATGCATCATTGCGTTTCATGGAGAGCAATGTATTGTGTGGTTTAGGAGAGGATTTTGTGGTGTCTATGGAGTGGTTATTAAAAATTCTTCTTTTATATTAATGAGAATCAAAGTTATATGTCTGGAATGAAATATTTCAATCAAAAAGGAGTGTGGTAGAAAGTTTTATGTGCTGTATTCAACATTTCTTATGATTGGTTTCTACTACTCTTAGTTTTGTATTCTTCACATTCTAGAGCAGGATAACAAATTTGGTGGAGTGAGAGGTATATTCATTCCCATCCTCTGGAAAGTCATAGTTTATACTCCCATTGTCAGGATGAAAGGCAAAAGGAACAAAAAGAAAAGAAGAGAAAAATACAAGATAAAAATGTCAAAAATATGAATTAGAGGTAGCACCACATTGGCAGCTTTCTGCGTGGTTTTTTTTTTAACTTTTTTATTTATTTGTGAAACAGAGAGAGACAGACTATGAATGGGGGAGGGGCAGAGAGAGACAGAGACACGGAATCAAGGCAGATTCTAGGCTCTGAGCTGTCACCGCAGAGCCCTACGTGGGGCTCGAACTCAAAAACCGTGAGATCATGACCTGAGCTGAAGTCAGATGTTCAACCGACTGAGCCATCCAGGCGCCTCGGCAGCTTTCTGTTTTGGTCAATCATGAAATAAACAGAAGCATAAAGATTCAATTTCCCTGAAAATGCAGATGGCTCAGCAAAGAGCAAGAAAAGAATGAACTTGGAATAGAGCATGTGTATCAATTTTCACCAAAGCCCAGATTGCCACATATCATCTTAGGAGCCCTGTTTATTACCCTCCCACTTTTCAGTATGGGGGGTTGTGTATAGTGAATATGAACTAGAACTTGGCCCTGCCACTTTAGCTGTTAGTCCTTGGGCTAGTACCAAGCTGGGTTAGAAATGTTTGTCTTCATTTGGTTCTTTTTTTTTTTTTTTTTTTCCCTTCTGTAGCTTAACCAGCTGGAAAAGGCAGTGGAAGCAGCCCACACGTTTTTCATGGCCAACCCTGAGCACATGGAAATGCAGCAGAACATTGAGAATTATAGAACAATGGCCGGTGTTGAAGTACTCCAGTTGGTAGACCGAGAAGCCAAACCACATCTGGTGAGCACTGGGGACGATTGCCCTAATCAGAAGGTGCTCCTGAGTTTCATTTGACTCAAAGCAGATTCCTGTGCATGGGGGTTTCAGGTTGAGTCTCGGTTTCCAATACAGTGATAGTTTTATATTTTCAGAGTTCTCAGATGAAATATTGTCATTATCAGGGCTGAAAAAATTAACAGAAAATGAAAATACCTTTAGAAAATAAGTAAGATATGATGAAAAGTAGAATGTGATATAAACATCTGTCACCCTCTCTGAACGTCAGTGCCCCCACCATCCTTTGATTTTACATATGGGAGTTGAAGCCAGTGTGAATTGTTCAGGTCATACTGTGGTTTCCCAGCTCCCAGTCCAGGTGCTTTTCCATCATATCTATACTTTTAAAATTCTGATTATTTTAAAGCTATGTAATTATTCATTTAAATGAAAGCTTACTTAAAATCACAGTAAGTTGAAGGTTTTTTTTTTTTCAACCGGTGATGTCACCATTCTCAACATGTGACCTCCAAGATAATTGAAGAATAGAGTAAGAGAAAAAGATTTTCAGAAGCCTATTATCATCACCATCATTATCATCATTATTATTATTATTAAATTTGTCCAGCCCTGGAAAGTGGATGCGTCACAGCCACCTACATCAATCTCCCTGGCCTTTGGTGCATGGCCATAGCTACATGCAGATGGGGTTAGAAAATATTGTCTTGCACGTGCTCAGGAAGAATATGAAATTGACTGGTGCCACAGCATTCACTTTGCTGGTAACTCCCATCTCATTTACAATTACTTGAAGCCACAGAAGTTACCTTTTGTCTTCCAGTACAACCCTTCATTATTCTTCCACAGCACAAGAGCACAGTGCCCCCTGCCCAAACGATCCTGAATCTGTCTAAATCCTGCTATTCAAGCACCCCAATATTTTTCTGCTTCTTTGCAGGAGAGTTACAGTGCAGGAGTTAAACATTATGAGGCTGATGACTTTGAGCTAGCTATCAAGTACTTTGAACAAGCTTTAAGAGAATATTTCAGTGAAGATACGGAGTGCAGAGCCCTGTGTGAGGGGCCTCAGAGATTCGAAGAGTATGAGTACTTAGGGTACAAAGCTGGCCTCTATGAAGCCATTGCAGGTAAAGCTTGCTTTTCCCTTTATTTATTTCCTGATTATAGAAATACTACATGCAATCTGTAAACTATTCTAATAATACAGAAGTATATGTTGCAAAAAATGGAAGATATATTTAGCCCATCTATCTCCAATAAATAAATCTACCTAGTTTAAATGTTGTTGACTGTGGTCCCAAACTTTTTCAGATGCATATGTAAATGTTTATGTATTTATTGATAATTATTAGTTCATTTTTTATAAAAATAAGACAATACTATGGGTACTGATTTTCAGCATATTTGTTTTTTTGTTTTATTTTATGCTTAACAATGTAGGTGGACTTCTTCTCATGTAAGTACATGTAGATCTACCTTATTGTATTTAATGGTTGTTTAATGTTCCAATATATGTGGAAAGCATAATTGACTGGTTCATTTACTGATGAATATTAAGGACGTTGAAGGTTTTCATTATTGTAAACTGTGTATTAGTGAATACTTTTGTGTAGTTTTCTTCAATTAATTAAAAGGGCATTTCATTATATATGAAAATTTAATACATTACCAAGTGGCTTTTAAAATAGGTAATATGGGGGCGCCTGGGTGGCTCAGTCGGTTAAGTGGCCGACTTCGGCTCAGGTCACGATCTCACACTCCGTGAGTTCGAGCCCCGCGTCGGGCTCTGTGCTGACCCCTCAGAGCCTGGAGCCTGTTTCCGATTCTGTGTCTCCCTCTCTCTCTGACCCTCCCCCGTTCATGCTCTGTCTCTGTCTCAAAAAATAAATAAATGTAAAAAAAAAAAAAAAATTTAAAATAGGTAATATGAATTATAATTGAGGAGATTGGCTAGTTAACCATTTATGGTGGGAAGCATATGCAAAAACACAAAAATAAATTCTATTTATGTTAATGTAAGTATGAAAATAAAGCTATTTGAACAAAATGCAAAAGAATATTTTTATAATGGAAGGAGAAGAAAACCACTTCTCAGCATGACAAAAGACAAGAAATATGAAGAAAAAGACAGACTTTACATAAGATTTATAATATAAGAGATACAATAAATTAAGCTGAATTACAAATGATAAGGGGAAAAAGTTGCAAAATATTTAGAGGCAAATCGTTAATATTCATAATATTTGAGTAGAACCTGTAAATTATTATTAGTAGTGGTAATTTATTTCTGATTTATTGATAGCCATAATAATAAGCAACATTTATATAGCAGTTACAATGTAGAAAGCATTTTACATATTTCATATTTATATATCTTTTAATCCTCTAAACAACTTCTTGTACGTGTCTGAGGAGTTTATACCTCATAGCAATGTGATTATGGTGAAGCTAGAAATATGGGGTGGCTGGGTCCAGCAGGTGGTTCAGCGGGTTAAGCATCTGACCTTGATTTCTGCTCAGGTCATGATCTCATGGTTCATGGGATCAAGCCCCAAGTCAGGCTCTGCACTGACAATATGGAGCCTGCTTGGGATTCTCTCTCTCTCTCTCTCTCTCTCTCTCTCTGCCTTTCCCTTGCTTGTGCATGCTCTCTCTTTCTCTCCCTTTCTCTCTCCCTCTCAAAATAAATAAATAAACATTAACAACAAAAAAAAGTGAAGTTGGGAATCAAACCTAGGCTTATCTCACTCTAGAGCTCATATGTTTTAGGTCTACATAATTGAAAAATGGGCGAAGGATAACTTATTCAATAATACGTGTTTAACAAATATCTGTTGAGTGCATATTGTGTTCCAAGTTATAAATATATAAAACAACAATGCTCCACTTCACCAATACTTGTAGAAAGGCAAATTATGGAAGTGAGTCTGTTCTCCCTAAGTGCCAACAGTTTTCGGTCTCCACGAAAAGTACCACTCACCTAAGGAGTTCAAACCAAATCCCAAATGTTACCTTCCATTCCAACATTTCCCTTAATTGCTATTATCTTCTGATTTGTTACCAAACTATGATTGCTAGCATAGTTACTAAACTATACTACCTCCTAATAGAATGTAAGATTCCCTAATTCTCTCCACCCCTTTTGTTACCACTCTGGTTCAAATCAACAGTATGTTTTAACAAAGCCACTGTGATAGCCTCCTTTCTGGCCCTCATGTCCTGATGACGTTTTACTCTGTAGGCAGAGGGAACAGTCTTCTTAAAAAACGAAAGTATGTTCACAGAACCCTCCTGCCAAAGACTCCCATTGCACTTGAAATAAAATCCGAAACCTTTAATAAGGACATTCATCCTTATTGTTGTGCACTTGTGTATATTTTCATCCTTTCTCTTTTCCTGTCTTTGATCCACTCCTAGGTTCATTTTCACTCACAGACTTTGAAACTTGTTGTTTTCCTCTATTACTTGCCTAATGTTCTATATTGTTAATTGCTTGGTCCTCAGCACCTAAGTATACTGACTGGCAGATAGTAGGTGCTTAGTAAATATTTTTAAACCAATGAGTGGAAGGAAAAAAGAGGGGAAGGAGGGAAGGAAGGAAGGAAGGAAGCAAGGAAGGAGGGAGGGAGGGAGGGAGGGAGGGAGGGAGGGAGGGAAGGAAGGGAGGGTGGGAGGGAGGGAAAAAGGAAGGGAAGGAGAAAAGAAGGAAATGACCTTTCCATCATCACACTGCAGATTAAAAGGATTATTTTGAACATGTAGGTCATAAATTGTTAAGGTCTTTGAGAGGGACATTTAGGAAACATCTTTTAAAATTCAGATTAAGAAGTAGACTGAAAATCGGGGTGCCTGGGTGGCTCAGTTGGTTAAGCGTCTGACTTCAGCTCAGGTCGTGATCTCCTGATTCCTGAGTTCAAGCCCTGTATCTAGCTCTGTGCTGACAGCCCAGGCCCTGGAGTCTGCTTCAGATTCTGTGTCTCCCTCTTTCTCTGCCCTCCGCACTTGTGCGCTCTCTGTCTCTCTCTCTCTCAAAAATAAGTAAACATTAAAAAAAGTGAAAAAAAAAGAAGTACACTGGAAATCAATTTGTTGGATGAACTCTTTGCCTCCTTATCAGTTACTCAAAACCCAACTCAATTCACCTAAAATCAGTAAAAATATCTGAATTATTGAGGATTTTTTTCCCCAAAGGTTTTGTTTTGCTAGGCCTCTGGCAAAGTCATCTGCCTACATTTTTGTGAGCACTGTTCATTTTAATGTCAGTTTTATATGTGTTTCACATTTCAATTGTTGAGTATTTGTTTGCACTTAATCTTTTATTTGGAAATCCTTTTCCTTTATTATAGTTTATTATCTTATAGTAGTGTAAGGAGGATATGTATCCTGTCTCCACCCCCACAATCTCCTCTACACCTGCCTCCATTAATAGCTACTGAAGAGCTCTCACAAATGTCCTACATCTGATTTAGGAAAATTAACTAACTGATACTTACAGAAAAACATTTAATGATTTGCTTGAGGTCATCATAATATGTTGGTTGCTGGAAAAAAATAGAGATCTCCTAACGTAGGCTCTTAATGCTTACTACACCTATCACCAACATTACCCCCACTTCCAGTAAAGACAAGTGATTTAAAAAGGCATGGTTCCTAAAACTCAATCAAATATTGTATATTACAGAAATATGGTAAGTCTTTTAGGGAATTCGATGCATATCCAATTTATTATGAGAAGGAAATTTTAAAAAGTATTCCCACACAAGTGACTTAGATCTCAAACTTATTAAAACATAATAATTGTATAATAACATGTGATATAAAAAGGAGAAAAGAAATACAACTAATAAAATACAGCATAGCTGTATGTAAATTCTTGTCTGCTTCAAAACTGTTCTAAATTAAGACTGAAACTGGCTTTTAAAATACAGAATGTATTTAAGAAGTCAGAATATTTGAATTTTTAGAGTTAGAAGAACTTTAAAAATTGGAGAAAAATACAAATGGCTTCTCAATGCAGTTGTTTATGACTGTGCTTGTTGAAACTCTAAAGAATATCCTTGCATCACTCTCATTTTGTTGCTATTTATATCTTACATTGAAAAATACCTCCATTCAGATTTGGTGTTCTTGTTGGGTGTGTTTTCCACCTCTCCCTTTTGCTTGTCATTTGGAATTAGGAGGAGTGGGTATTAAAAGGTAAGAGACATGCCAATGGCCAAGTAACTAAGAACAAAACAGTTGAAGGTTGTTTGTTGTTTTCCTAAGAAATAAAACAACTATTTATTGGATTTTTATATAGCTATTTATTTATAAGATGCTAAACAAATAGAACTCATTCTTCCCCTCCCAGCCTCCAACTGTAATTAAGAACCAGTGGGCTGTAGGGATTCTGTTTGCTGTGCCATGTTGGGTTGAGTTAGCCAGACTGTGCAAAAACTGGTGGATTTTCCTACAGACCAGAAAACACCCTTTTTGTTGTGTTCTGAGGTCCCTATTCAAGTCATCAAGATACAAGCCAAACTCCACCCAACAGAAAACCTTTTTGAAAGGAGATATTTGTGGTAATAAAATATAAAGTCATAATGTCAGAAGGTTTTATCGTCATTCTCATGAGAATCTGCTCAGCACAAGCATGAATAAACTCTCTTCTATCTGGAAAAGATTGTCTCCATCTTCATTGCAAAAATAATTGGGGGAAAATGTAGGAAATGTTTGCTTCTCTGGGACATTAGCCACTTGTGTTTCCTCAGCTCATGCTTGGATGAGATAGAGCCCAGAGCTAGAGGGAGTGTGACAACCTCTACACTGGAGAATCCTATTTGTAAGTGAGAAGGATGGGAGCAAATAAAGGGGCACAAAGAGTCAGAGTGTGTATCCAAATTCTTTAGTTTTCCTCCTTATCCTATTTTACCAGTCCCTATAGTATTAGAATTTCCAATGTTCAAGTGATAGAGCCTTTTGTAAGTGAGTGGAATAGGTTCCTGACTAATAGATGTAAATTATATATATATATATATATATATATATATATATATATATATATTCTATTTCCCCTTTAGGAAAAGTTCTTGGAAATGTTAAGGAGAAAAAGCATCTTTGCTTCTCTTCTGTACACAAACTGTGTGGCAATTACTTCCTCTCAACTGTTCCTTAGCGTGACCAGGATCTGAACATCCGATCTCCACCCAGAACACTTCAGGCCACCCAGTATCCAAAGAGAGGCCTCAGAGTTATTAAACAGGAAAGATACATCAGCAGCAGGGCATGGGTGGGGTGAGATGGCCTGTGTCACTCTCAGGAGATGTAGAAAAAAGATACACGGAAAGGGAGAGTGCAGTACAGAGAAAAGATCAGGGTCCAGAAGATTTGGAATCTACTATTAGTTACTTTAGTGATCACTGATCAGGAGGCCTTGGCAAGTCACTTACTTCCTTGGTGAAAACGATTTCTGCTCATAAAATGAAGATAATAATGAGATCACTCTAGCAGTGTGGTGAAGTGAGGAATGCCCTACATTAACTGTGGCTCTGACCTTGAAGTCTGGACACTCTGGCAGACAGGAGGGACCCACCTCTTACTCTTGTCTTCCAGATCACTATATGCAGGTGCTGGTTTGTCAGCATGAATGCGTCAGGGAGCTTGCCACCCGCCCTGGCCGCCTCTCACCAATTGAGAACTTTCTTCCCCTGCATTATGACTACCTACAGTTTGCCTACTATCGAGGTAAAGCATGGACTATCCTGAAAACCTTTGAGGGAGGGGTGTTGCTCATCATTACAGACATTGCATTTTCTTCTGTATTTCTCAGTTTACCATTGAGGCAGTGGGGATTAATATGTTTTTGCTCTCAACTCACATCACTGCAGCTCAGGCCAATGAGAGCAGGTGAAACCCCAAGTGGGCAAATGCTGTGATAATGCCCTGCAAGTTATACTAGGCTGACACTTTACATGATTTTTAAATTGAATTTTTCTACTTAATTTTAAAAGGTCATATATTGGAGCGCCTGGGTGGCTCAGTCAGTTAAGCGTCCAACTCTTGATTTCCTCGCAAGTCATGATCTCACAGTTCTTGAGATCAGGCCCTGCATTGGGCCCTCCTCTGACAGTGTGGAGCCTACTCGGGATTCTCTCTGACCCTCCCCCACTTGCACTTCTCTCAAAATAAATAAATAAACTTAAAGAAAGTCATATATTCATAGGTCTAAAGACTGAATATCATAAAAGCCTCCTTCTCTTCCTTTTTCCTGCAACCCAATTTCATGCCCTACGACCCAGTTTCTGATTTATCTCTTTGAAATACACACACACACACACACACACACACCAACTTATTTCCCCCTCTTATACATAGAAGGTAGCACATTATTTATACTGTTATTTACGATGTTTTCTTCACTGAATAATATATATCGGTGGCGTCTGGCCGGCTCAGTCAGTGGAACATGTGACTCTTGATCTTGGGGTTGTAGGTCTGAGCCCTCTACATTGCTGTAGAGATTATTTAAACATGAAATTAAAAAAAAATGTGTATATATATATATGTATATATATGTGTATATATACATATATATATATATATATATATATATATATGTATATATACACACACACACCAGATTTTAAAGCTTTTTAGTAAGTTGGGCCTATGAAATTGCCATTTGCTTAAGTCAAAAATGGTCAAATTTTGGCAATATTATATGGTTTGACCTAATTGTGTCAGTACATGGAGATCTTCCTCACTCATTTTTCTTTATAGCAGCATATCATTGTCCTATAATTTATTTTATGTGTCTCCTTATTCATGGGCATTGTGTTGTTTGTTACAGCTTTCTATTTCAATCAAGGATCAAATGAATAACATTTTATGTAAGTTATTTCACATTCACACATAAATATATATATAGGACAAATTTCTAGCAGTATAATTGCTGTGTTGAATGGTTTATTCATTTAAAATTTTGATAGATGTTGCCACATTTTCTTCCATATGGAGTACATTTTTCATTGCCCATCAATAAAATATACTGGGGAAATTTTAGATATTTCACCAATCCATTAGGTGAAATTTTTTTTTATCTCAAATTAGTTTTAATTTCTATGTATCTAATTGAGAAAGAGAGACTGAGCATCTTTCCTTATGTTTAAAAGCAATCAATAGACTTGTGGTTGCTGAAATTGGTTTTAGATATCATGTTGTCAAACTCAGTACAAACACAGAATTAACTCCCAAAAATTCTCCTCTGTTTATCTCTATTAAATGATATAAGTTGTAGCAAACATCTTCAGGTGGAAACTTTTAATAATTGATGCAAAACATCTAGCACCAAAGCAGACCAAAGATAGTACCTTTTAAACACCTGAAATCATGTCTTTCCTTTTGTCTGTGGCTATTTTTTTTTTTTTTTGAAATATAATTAACATACGGTGTTACATTAGTTTCAGGCATACAACGATTCTGTGCATTACTCAGGGCTCATCATGATAAGTGTAGTCACCATCTGTCACCAAACAACATTATTACAATTTTATTGACTGTATTTGCTGTGCTGTACGTTTCAAGTCTGTGATTTATTTATCGTATACCTGGAAGTTTGTACCTTTTAATCCTCTTTATTTATTCCTCCCATCCCCCTCCTCACCTCCCCTCTGACAACCATCAGTTTGTTCTCTGTATTTGAGAATCTGTTTTAATTGGTGACTATTTTTGTGTGTGCTCTCCAGCCTTACCTTTTCTTCCCTCTTATTCATGTTGAATGCTGACCTCTAACAGTTTCTAGATTTCTTAAAAATCCTCTAGATGGACGTAGGCTAACTCTAATGCTGCAGCTCTCTGGCGTTTCAGTTGGCGAATACGTGAAAGCCTTGGAGTGTGCTAAAGCTTATCTTCTCCTCCATCCGGATGATGAGGATGTACTAGACAATGTGGATTACTATGAGAGCCTGCTAGATGACAGCAGTGACCCAGCATCCATTGAGGCCAGAGAGGTGAGACCAATGTCCTGAGAGGAAACTGCATTCTGTGAGAGGCACTGGGCAGAACTGGTAAAAATGTAGCACCGCTCTTAAAGCTATCTAGCAATTCAGTAAATGTTGTAGAATCCAGTTCTTTTGTACTTTGCTTATTAATGCCAGGAGCATATTTTTCTCATATGTGATAGCTTGTGAAAATCTGTTGAGATGGAGACTTTTTTTTTGTAGCTGTGCATATTTTTTTAGCTCATATGTCACTGTCTAATGAAAAATATTTCCACTTGAACATTTATCATATTTCTTAACTGTTATTTAAATATAAACTTTTCTTTCATTTTTTTTTTCCCTCTAGGATTTGGCAATGTTCGTGAAGCGTCATAAACTGGAATCGGAACTAATAAAATCAGCTGCAGAGGGTCTGGGATTTTCATACACAGAGCCAGTAAGAGCAAAGAGGAAAAAGAAAATGTTTTCTTTAGAGAACTATTTGATGGACTTCTTATTTATGATTTTATTTCCCAGCTTCAATTACTGAAAATTCTAATCTCTTGCCTTACATTAACAAAACCCAGGGAGTTGGGGGGGATGTTTATTCAATGTGTATGCTAAATGTTAAAAGACTTTAATAGATTTCCATAGCACTGAGACTCAAAGTCAAAAGCAAACTTTTCTGGGGAGAAGTGTTTTGTACCTGATGGTTTTATTTATTGAACTCTGGATGCAACATTTTGTATTTCTCTTATACATTTTAACCATTAAAAGACTTCAATCCCTGCTGAAGAACAAAATCGATCTCCATTGTACTATTCATTGTGCTGACTTTCCTCCACTTGTCCGTGTTCGCTTCCCGTCATTCTGCATGTGAAGACACGCTTTTTGCAGAACCGGCACTGTGGTACAGAGAGATCTCTGTTCTGATTTCTATTTAAGGTTTCATAAGCAATTTCTACATGTTTATACCTTTTTAAATCATTTTTAGCTGCATATGTGGAATTGACATGCAATGAATGATGATTTTCTTGAGACTGAGCATTTGTTTTGTTTCTGACTTTTTTTCTACCATATTTAACGCAGGAAGCATTTTTCTCTGTATTGAACTATGAATAAATTCCCAGGAGTGGGATTATTCTGCCATCAAAGGATATGAGAAGTTTTAAAGTTGTTGAAATTGCTTTTCTAAGAGAGTTTTCTCATACCTTCATTGGTCCTAGCAATTCATAAAAGTATCAGTTTACTGTGGTGCGTAGGTGGCTCAGTCAGTTGAGCATCAACTCTTGATTTTGGCTCAGGTCATGATCCCAGGGTTGTGGGATCAATCCCCTTGTTGGGCTCCACACTGAACATGTAGCCAGCTTAAGATTCTCCCTCTCTCTCTTTCTCTCTCTCTCCCTCCCTCATTCTCTCTCTTTCTCTCCCTCTGCCTCTCTCTCCCTCTCGTGTTCTATCTCTCTCTTTCAATTTTTTTTTAAGTACTAGTTTACTACAAACATCTCAGCAATGGGAAATAACATTTTAAAGTCATTCATATTTCTTAGGTACAAAATGGTATATCATTGTTGTTTTAACTTGTATTCCTTTGATGACCGGCAAAAATAAATTTTTCACATATTCTGATTAATTACTTTTCCTCTGATTTGAATTATCTGGGCATACCTGTTTTTTTATTTGCTTACCTGTTGGTTAACTACATATAAGTTCTTTATATAATGTACATTATCATATGTTTATAAAAAACACTTATGGGCTCTGTGCTGAGAGCTCAGAGCCTGGAGCCCACTTCAGATTCTGTGTGCCCCTCTGTCTGCCCCTCCCCCACTCACAGTCTGTCTCTTGCATTGTCTCAAAAATAAATAAACATTAAAAAAAAATTTTTTTAAACACTATTAGTAATATATCCTATTTGTAACATATTTTTTTCATTTCTGTCTTTGTTATGTCAGGTTTTACTGGCACATTAAAAAAATTAGGATAATTTAAGGTATATAATAAACATTTTTCTTATTTTGAGAGAGTGAGAGAGTAAGAACAAGTCGGAGAAGGGCAGAGCGAGAGGGAGAGAGAGGAAGAGACAATCTCAAGCAGGTTTTGCACGCTGTGCAGAGCCCGACATGGGACTCGATCTCAGGAGCCATGAGATCATGACCTGAACCGACTTCAAGAGCCCAGCACTTAACCGACTGAGCCACTCAGGCACCCCTCTAATAAACATTTTTAACATGCTTATAACCAGCCCTACTTACTATCTTCTTAAAATTTCATTCTCCCAAGAGACTTCAGAAAAACTCACTTTATGATCCTACACAGATGATTAATCAAGCTGTACATTTCTGTGTGTTTGTTTTGTTCAAAAAACATAAGGGAGTTGTACTAAATGATCATGTAATTGTCTTCCTGACACCAAATTCCAAATAATTTCTTGGACAAAAAATATAAATGCTTAGGCTAATTCCATGCTACTTTAAAAAATCCATTTGTGCAGCATATTGTCTTTGCCAAAATAGCATCAACTTTAACTGTTGTTTTTTTTTTTTTAATTAATCTGTTTAAGTTATTTACTGGATCTTTATACAGTGTGCAAGTTTCCCAATGATTTAGGTCTTTTGAGTGTTTTAAGTGTATATTTTATTTTTGTGAGTTACGTTTTAGTGATAAAGCTACTGAAGTGGTTTTTATGTTTGTTTCTTTGTTTTTAATTTAAAACAGAATTATTGGATCCGATATGGAGGACGACAGGATGAGAATCGGTGAGTTCTTCATTCAGAACACAATCTGTTTATTTTTAATGAGGAGAAATACTTAGATTCATACTCAGTATAAAGACCTTGTCTCTATGAAATAGGCAAAAATACATAATTAAAAGATTCCACACTGGGAATTAGTTCCTCAGCCTTCTGGTCCCAGCTCTTCCTGTACTTCTGTGTGACCTTGAGTGATTTATCTTCCTTCCCAGTCTTGTGTTTTTCCTCCAGTTTAAGGGGTTGGAGCAGGTGATCCCTGAAGGCGAAATATTCTGTGATTCTAAATCAGAGAAAATTGGATGCTATTTGTGATTTATTAACAGAATTGAGCTTAATTTTTTTCTTGTTAATGCTGAATTGTCTTACTGCATTTGAAAGCAAGAAGCTCAAAAAGTTTCACTGCAAGCTAAAATATTAGGTGTAGCTAATCTAACCAGAAGTGAAGGGACCTCGTTTTTCTAAATGATAGAAGTGAAAAGTCAATGTATATGTTATGAACAGTTCAAGGAATCCTAGAACGTTGGAGTTACGTGTTTGAGATGACATGGTCTATCCTATTCATTTTCAAATTCAGAAACTGAGGTTCTGACAAGGCAAAGGACTCTCTCAGAGTGTCACTGCAAGGGACTGGCAGATTGAGATCTTCCTATTCAAAATTCTGTGGTCTTTCACTAGGCTTCAAGGCCTCAACCTCTGGGTGGCCTAAAATTATCAGAAGATACCTAAGAGTGCACCTGCGTATTTGGGTTTATTCAATCCATGGATATTGAAAGGACATCATTGCTATGATCTGGATGTTTGCCAAGTTTAAAACTTGTGTCTTCTTTCTTGGAATAGTCGAGAATCACTACACTAGGTCTCGGTTTATTTCTATTCAGTCATTGTTCAGTGATGCACTCTGCTCCAGACAAAAATAAAACACTCTGAACATTACAAAGATTCACACGATAATTCTTTTCTCTCTGTTGAGACTTAATGTCTAATCCCAAGGGGATAAAGTTATGGATACAATTAACTGTAAAAAAAAAAAAAAAAAAAAAAAAAAAAGGTGCTAAGGAGATTTAGAGAAGTGAAATAGAGCACAGTCTTTGAGGAAATAGAGGTCTTCATGGAGGCAGTGGCAGTTAATTTGATCCTGAAAAACAGGTGGACTTGTGCAAAACAAAAATACACAATATGGAGTCACAGACTACCTGAGTAAGGTGGCTTTTGTCTTTGAGCATATTTATGCAGTGAGAAATTCAATTCCAACTGTTTTTAACGGCAGGGTCCCTTCAGGAGTGAACGTGGAGGGGGCAGAAGTTCATGGATTGTCAATGGGGAAAAAATCATCACCCAAGATAGATCGAGACTTAAGAGAGGGTAAGTATCTGTGCACTTTTACTTACAGCAGGAGGGAAAGGAGATGAGACTTGGCTTCTTAGTCTTAGATGAGACTTTAGTTCTTACTAAAATTAAGGAAGATCCCACTTTCTCTGGAAAGTAACGAGTTAGGACTAAGCTAGGACATTTATAAAATTCTGAAAGCAAGCCTCAAAAACAAGACTGTCTCAGATTTGTGTATCATTGCCTTTGGTTTTCAATATAAGTGCTTCCAAGGTCACTCCCTCATCTGTTTCCCGCAGGAATCCCGTGAGCTGGGCAGGGATTGAATGATCATTGGGACCCTCGGTTAAGTACCTGAGGCTTGGACTGTTCCCAGGGCTTCCTTCTGTTGTGCAGCGAGTGAGTGCTAGATAGTGCAGAATAGACTGCATCAGGGGAACTTGAAGAGGCAGGTCATATGGATATACAAGAGTTAACCTAAGATGCCTGAGGCACATATGCTTGAGCAGGGATCTGAGTGATAAGTAGATTCTAGTGAATTGACAGAGATGTGGAGGGGGACGTTCTGCTGGAGAAAACAAGTGGAACAAAGGCACAGAGATAGAACAGAACATCATATGCCTATTTATATCAGTTCAAAATTAGTGCAAACATATATAGAGTGTTGTCAAAAGTAGTTTATAAATGGAGCTAAACACTGTTATAATAATAAGTTATTGGCCCCAGTGGTGGTACTCAGTTGTGACCCTTAACAATTATTACGATAGCTATCTATTTTAGAATTTTTCAAGCAAATTTACCCACCGTTTGTTTGAATACTGAAAGCATCTCATGTGAGACAAGTGTCCTCACTTCACAGGCAAGAAAAGTGAGGTTCACAGAGACACAGTGACTCGCCTGGTGTCTCAACAGCTCTTAACAGGTTGAGGAGGCATTTGAAC
Organism: Puma concolor; assembly: GCF_028749965.1. Taxonomy (NCBI): domain Eukaryota; kingdom Metazoa; phylum Chordata; class Mammalia; order Carnivora; family Felidae; genus Puma; species Puma concolor. The sequence goes on along the minus strand of NC_141675.1, from coordinate 81,484,881 downwards.
CCAGGCATTTGAATCCAAAGCCCATTTTCCCTTCCTTACCTGGAGATGGAACATAGAAGTGTCTAGATATCCAAAGTGTATTCTTTATTGATTAAATACGTGCATGATAAGAAGGCTTTAAAAACCTGCATTGAGAAGTACAGTTCTCCTTTCCCCAACCAGAGAGTATGTCAGCACATTCCTCTAGCTGATTTGAAAATTTCTGGCTCTCTCTAGCTCTCACATTTCCCAGCCCTTTCCTTCCTTAGCTTCCAAGTCAGTTTGAGGCAGTAAACAGGATAATATGCTCATCTAATCTGACCTGGACCTCAGTTTGCAGCCACAAAGCCCGAGCTGTTTTATAAATGCCAGAGAATTTCATGGTCAGCCAGAGTTCACATTGCTTTTTAAGCTGAGAAATCACCCAGGAAGTACATGCCAATAAGCCAGCACTTTGCTGTGGATGTTTGGGAACCTCCAGGATAGTTGCCAAACTTCAAAGCATTTTTTTCTGGCTACCAGGGACTCTGATGTCCAGAACCTGACTAGGAAGGCTGGAATAAAGAGTAGAGTGGGAGACTGTACAGGATGGAGAGAGACCGTGATTGGCTGGGCTACCAAATTCTGTCCTTTCTCTAGAATTTGCTTAGTTGAACGGGCTACCGCTTCTTACGATGTTCTGTGGGAAACCACTGGAAAGCCTTCTGTGTAATCACTGGAGATCTAAATAGTTTCTAAATCAGTGGTAGTGGTAGACAGAGGCAAAGTTCCCAACCAGAAAACACTTACATATCTTAGTCTGGCTGAAAGATGTCAGGGAGGCGAGAAAGGATGCATGCTTCACCGTGTAGAATACGTTTCAGCTTTTCTCATCGTTCACAAAGCCATCATCATCTACTCTGGTTACCTAACAGTTTTTAGTAGTATTCCAACTGGATGGCTCTTAAACACTGCAGGAGTGACCCAGGACGACATCCCAGAGTGACACCACTCCATGGAACGTGCCTCTCCTCTCACTAAAACCATCTGTCACTTACCCATTCTCCTTTCAATACCAGTCTCCAAAGGTCTTGCTCCATAATAATCCCAGTCAGTATAGTAGAAATAACACTGAACTTGGAATCAGGAGTCCCACTTTCCAGGATCAACTAGTCTGATGTGCTGTGCTGTGATGGATGACTAAAGACTTGGTGTCTCTGGGCTGTATGACCCTTGGCTGTGAAAGAAGCCTTGCAACTTTTTGCAGAAGACCAGTGTGAAAAGTCTTTTGTAAACCGTAAAGGGCTATGCTCACATAAGGGCTTGTTACTCAGCACATCCCTGTTGTGACTTGTATGATGTTATAATATTTACGGTCAAATGCTTCTTCCTGGCATGTGAGCCACAGGCAGTGAGCACAAAGGAATATTTTCCTAGACGATCCCTCTTTATTGCAACCGGAGAGTCAGAGCCAGGCACATACTTTATGAATGAGAGAAGAATTAAGTTGTTTAACTAAATCTCCTTGAGCTGTGGTTAAGAGTTGGCTGAAGCCATCAAATCAGGCCCCAGGAACCACAACTTATTGGACCACATTTTTATTTTTATTTCAATGTTTTCCTCTGTCTGGTGTGCTACTAGTCATTTGTAGGCTGCTAGTTGTGCATTTTTGGATAGCAGGGTTTGTTTTGCCTATTTTTTTTTCCTTGTGGTTAATAGTTGGGTAGTTGGTTATTTTTCTGTTACATGCATGTGTAGGAAAGCTCTGTATAAAACTCTCTGCTTAGTGGTGATTCTGTTAACTACATGAAAAGCAGATATCTAGAACAGATTCTGCCTGAACCTATTGGTGTGTAGGGAGTTAAGACTCCATGCTGCATTTTGTCTCTTCACCTGATTTTTGTGTGTTCCATGTGGCAGGACTGGGGGAATTGTCGATATCCCAGTAGCACTTTTTAAAATATACTCTTTTATGCTTATTAAGATGCCTCAGTCAAAACATAACACAATATACCAGGCATATTTGATGATAATACTATAATAATCAACATAATTATACCAAATACTTATAGAGCACTTGATAATGGTGGACATTTTTCTAAATGTTTTAGTTTTAGTAACTGTTAAAGCCATATTTGAAAATAAGGTAATTATATTTAAAGTAATACACTCTCAGCATAGAAAAGGAAAAAAAATAGGACAAAGTACAAAGCAACTGAGCTCACTAAACCCGTCTTCAGTCATCCATTTTTATTTGGGTTTTATATCAGAAAATGCTTTTCAGCAAACCTACAAGTATCTTGTCTTGCTTGTTGACAGAACATTTCTTTTACATTTCTAAATGGGAGTGGAATATCCAGTTTACTTTCCCAGATATTTGAGAAACTGCCTCAATTTGGCAACAAATGTTAATCAGCTGTAGAGATTGGAGCAGCCTTTCTCAAACAACCTGTGTTTTATGTTAAGAGGTTCTGCCGGGGAGTGTGGGGAGTCTACTGTTTTTTTATTGCTACAAAAAAATAACACAAATGTAGCAGCTTAAAATAACATGCATTAACTATGCCATAGTTCCCACCGTTTCTGAGGTCAGGAATATGGGGATAGCCTAGTTGGGTCCCTTGCTTCAGGGTCTGTCATAGGGTCTGTCAAGTAGTTTGATCAGGGCTGGGGTCTCTTTAAGGCTTGACTAGGGAATGATCTTCCAAGCTCAGATGATAGAATTTGGTTCTGAAAGTCTTAGTGGATGGAGGTGTGCAGTTCCTAGTTGATTGTTGACTGGGGGTGGCCTCATTCCTTGCCATGTGAGTCTGTCTAATGCAGCCACATGCCTCATCAAACTGCAAGTGGAGAAGGCAATAAACTGAGTCTGCTAGCAGGATAGAAGTTGCATTCTCATGCAATACAATCACAGAAGTGACATCCCATCACTTTTTCTATATTCTGTTGCTTAGAGGCAAATTCAAGGCCCCACCCACACTTGAGGAAAGCAAATTATGCAAACCCATGAATTCCAGGAGGCAGTCATTATTAGGGGGCCATCTTAGAGTCTTTCTGCCTGAAGGAAGGAAGGAAGGAAGGAAGGAAGGAAGGAAGGAAGGAAGAAAAGGAGGGAGGGAGGAAGGGAGAAAGAAAGGGAGGGAGGGAGGGAGGGAAGGAAGGCAGGGTAAGATTAATGGTGAGAACAGCTTCATATTGTTTTGATACTCAGGATATTCATAATGCCTGTGTAGATACTAAAAGTTCTAAGAACTTCTCTTAAATCTTATGTAACCTAGTGCTCCCAAACACATTTGATCAAGAAACTCTTTTTTCATCAAAAACTTTCTGCGAAACAAAGGCACTGAATTGTGTATGTATGCGTATTTTTTTTTTAACTCATCCAAAAGATTGGTATTGAAATTATAACTTGTGGTTATATTCCTGGAATCCAAGAAATTCTGTATTTATAAGTTTTGATGTGGCCCCTAGTGGGTCATGTAAATAACAACCTTATAACCAAGTACTACCATGAGATTTCATACCGCACTGGGTGCAGTTACTGTTACATCAACACCAGTTCGTAATACTTCAGTGGTTGAAGGCTGACAAGAAATGAAGTAGAACAAACTGGTAAGTAATGTATTAGGACCAGATAAAGGCCCAAATTCATCATGGAACACTACAATTTCATAGTAATTTCAACAGAGAAAAGTTGCAGTGGAATGAGTCATTACACACCAAAAATACTATGAAGAATGCTGGCTGAAAAGAACCTGGGCCAGATCAGTTAGTAGAATATTCACATGGAAGGTAGCTTTCTTGTTTCTACAAAATAACATTAACCGTTTCATTAAGATCATTAACTTGAATGTAGTTGGTTTTATGGTCTTGCTTTTATTTAATGTTGTGAATCAGTTTTGGAATTATAGTTATTGGAAACTCTGAGGATAAATATACCATTCGTAGTTCTATCATATTGTAAGCACTGAAGCAAAATTGTGGCAAACTAATGTGTCAGCCCTGCACCTCCTTAGGGGACGTTTCCTTAACAGATAACTGTGTATTACCGAAGATTGAGAAACACTGTCTCTTCACTAATTGTGGGCTGTGGGGACTCTTTCATCCTAACTAGACTAATGAATTTGTTGTTTTCCCAACTTTGACTGGTTTTGTTTTCAAGAAATAGAATAGACAGAAACTTCGACTGGTTTCTTCCTTCTTTAACTGATGTGTTTTAGTGTGTTGGTGACCATTGCTTGACTGGGGGAAGAAGGGAGAAGCTGTGCCCCTGCTCCCCCACCCCCCAGTGCCTCCATCCAGGCCAAACTGTTGTTACTGACAGCACCTGCATCAGGTCCCTTTGGAGTACTATAAAGAGCAAAAAACCTGTTTTTCTTTTCTGTTCGGTTTTCTGGTCAAGAGGGCTGTACTCTGTTACATCTGAAGATTTCCTCACCGGCAGAGGCTTTGTCCTTCAGTCGTAATGTCTGTGAGGAAAGGGCTTTGTCAGGTCTATATTTTGTAAGTTATCACCTAAAACATGACCCCAGAGCATCACCTTCTGAAAAGCCTATATGGGCTAATTTCATAAAGATGTGGGCTCTATTCATGGAGAGAGCAGGTGGCTATAGGAAACCTTCCTGTGCAAAGAAAATGATATAAAGATTTTCCCAGAGAACAGAGAAAAGCAAATATTCCAAAAATAAGACCATCTAGAGTCAGTTAAGTGGTGGAAGAAGACGGGGAAGGAGTTGGCTGGCTTGGGTGTGACTGTTCTGGTGATGGATTTACCAGCTGAGTTGTGGAGTGAAGACATTTCTCTACAAACAAGTGAGACTGAGGTGTGTATCTCATGTGTGGGTGCACAAACATGTAATCAAGTAATTGCATGTGGTGTTGTAACAGAATTATGGACCAAGGGTTGTGGAGAAGGGTGGGTGCTGTTGCCCAGAGAATTCTGGAAGGTCTTCTCAGAGTCATCACAGAGAATCCTGTGAGATTCAGAGTCTACTTTACAGGCTCATCACTGGAATCAAGTGAAAAGATGGTTTATCAAACCCCAAATACTAACAAATGTGTTAATATTATTGTGATGCCATGGAGAAGCCTAACAGTCGGATATCTGTCTTTTTTCCTGAATCCATATTGAATTTATCAGGCTTCCAATTTGTCTTTGCCTTCTTAAGCATTCATGGGCAAATGGAGTCTCATGAATTTCACATTGAAAACTGTTGGGTGTTGTGTGCTCACCCCCTTGGGAACAGAGGTAACAGAGAAGACAATGTGTTCTGTCCCTTCAGGTGGTCCTCTGCTCTACGAGAACATCACGTTTGTCTATAACTCAGAGCAGCTGAACGGGACCCAGCGGGTTCTCCTGGATAACGTCCTGTCGGAAGAACAGTGCCGGGAGCTCCACAGCGTGGCCAGTGTGAGGACCAGAGAGGGAGGGGAGCCTGATATTGGGCTGGCCTGGCATGAGCCCTGGAGTTGTCTGGTCCTGGGCTCACTTGGAGTCAGGAACCAGATCTGAAATACCACTTTCTTTAGGACAGGGACATTGACTGTGGGAGCATTTTCATAGCCTTGTTTGGAATTGTCTTACTTTTGTCTAGATCTGGACACAGAATGGATCTGGGGTCCATAGTGGCTTCATACCTAGAACAAGACCCATTCAGCACATGCCCTGGCTGCCATATAAAGTCACTGGGAGAGTCTCTTTATTTTAATCGATAATAAACAAATATATTAATCATTTATATTCTACCCATTTCTACAAAAAATGATATTTTGTAAGGAAAATGTAGAGTTAAGTTTAAATAAAGATATCTCTTTTGATTGGAAGAATTAATGATACCAGCATCGTGGTACAAAATAGGGATGGTTCTGAGTATTGACTTTGGTCCTTAGCTTCCTGGAAGTCAAGGAAAAAAATGGAGACCTGATTAATTCATAGTTGTTATTAATAAAGCATCTTCTTGTGTATTGCTTCCAGGGAATCATGCTCGTTGGTGATGGATACAGAGGGAAAACTTCACCCCATACACCCAATGAAAAGTTTGAAGGTGCCACTGTCCTGAAAGCACTCAAGGTACAGTCATAGCTTCTTTTGGGCTTGGGTTCCTAAGTGTCAACCCAGGGCCTTCTGTTTTAGATCCCTTCATGTAGTCACCAATTTATCAAACTTTATATCTCATCAACTTGCAACTGACAGATAATATACAACCCCCCTGTCTTCAGGGAGCTCCTGGTTCAATGGTGAAATCATACTGAACCACGTGATTATCCTGTACCTCAACAGGCATCATTGGGGAGAAAGAGGAAAGTTCTCTAAAGGAGAGAGGATGAAGAGATTAGCTTTCAGTGTTCCCTCTGTGATTAGGAAGGGTGACTTTCAATGGCTCATTTTACTAACCCAAATCCACAAGCATGTAATCGTATTCCCACTAGTCAACGCAGACATGCCATCCCTCTGTTGCCTTACTGAAACCTGGTGTCTGTTTTTCTCAAGTCTTCCAATCAACCCAGTGCTATTTAGTGTTCTTATTTTTCTTCAGTTTGGTTATGAAGGCCGAGTCCCACTGAAGAGTGCCCGTCTGTTTTATGACATCAGCGAGAAGGCTCGAAAGATTGTAGAATCCTATTTCATGCTGAACTCAACCCTGTATTTTTCCTATACACACATGGTCTGCCGAACAGCCCTGTCTGGTAAGATTCCAGAGTGTGAACTTGTTCTCTTCCACCCACAGTGACATGAGAAAGAAAACAATGTAACACAAAGCTCTATTACATTTTAGACTAATGGTTTAGCCAAGTTCCAAATTCCTAAAACAGAAGAAGCTTGCTAATCTTTATTTTTCCCTTCCTTCTTTTACTCCTTTTTGGTCGCCTAAAGTTCCAAACGACCATTGCTCTGCCTATCTTTCCTTTCAAGTCCATTTAAGCAAGTAGCTTAAAGTCACACAGAGAAATACTTTTCTGCTTTAGGCTTTACCTTCCAGGGAATCAGGAACCTGGAAATCACGGTCCCCCTTTGCATCCAAAAGCATTAAGTAGAAGCATGGAAGATGAAGGGATTGTCGAAAGATATGTTCTTAAAAAGGCAGAGACTGCCTCACTCCCTGCTGTCATTATTTCGTCCCTAGATCTTCTCTTCCACACCCTCCTGAGTAGGAGGGAAGGGACAGTGTCATGGGAGAAGACTTTAAGACTTTAACATATGAACTTTCAGCTGGATCTTTTTTTTTTTTTTTTTTTTTTTACATTTTCATTTCACCCCTCCCCTTTTTCTGCCCTACATGAAGTACAACCCATGGAATGCAGGGCAATTCAATTATGTATGTTTATGTCAGGAAACTTTTATAGCAGAACAGGCAGATGTGACTTGCCCAAGGTTTTACATCAAGTTTGCACCAAACCAAGACCAGTCTCTTGACTGCCTATCTGGTTCTTAAATCTATCTGGGTCTACTTATGTCTCCAAAAATTTCCAAAAGGCACCAGCGATAGGAGAAGACAGTCCGGTTGTCAGCTCTGCTGTTAGAGGTTACTGCTCTCCTGCCATTCTCTCCTTCCATTTTCTGGCAGGTCAGCAGGAGAGAAGAACTGACCTCAGTCATCCCATCCATGCTGACAATTGCCTGTTGGATCCTGAGGCCAATGAATGCTGGAAGGAGCCTCCCGCCTACACATTCCGGGACTACAGGTACAACCAGCACAAGCTTCTAAAGCAAGCTTCTGCCCAACAGTTATCAAAACCCATGGAAACTAGAAAACTGAACTGTTTTGCTTGTCATCATATCCATCTCTGTGAGGCAGAGATTCTCAAATAAGCTCCCGAAGCAGCTGCCACAACCAGGAAGCGACATGATCATCTCATATTTTTGCCACAAAATTCCAAGCACGTTTTGTTGCATCTTAATCCACAACGTGCCCATTTTGTTTTAATGTAAAAACTAAAGGGTTTTTCTTTTGTTTTGTTTTGTTTATTTGATCGTTTGGCTTTCACCGAAACATATCCCTTGTCGTATGTATAGTTCAGTCTGAGAAGACAGGGATATGCTGTCTCAATGCACAAAGGGATCTTACAATGCCACTAACCTAGGTCAGCCTTTTGTACATAAGAAACTGGAAAGTCAGAGGAAGAAATGGGATGCTATGTAAGTGTGTAAAGAGAATTGTCAGGAGTTACAGTCCTCATGTATATAGTAGTGTGTTAATTATTAACTGCAGCATGCTCCAGACAAAAACATTTCTTGAGCACCCCCTATCTTCAAGGCAAGACCACACCTCCTGGAGTTCTGTAGCTACTTAGGGGAAAGATGCATCCTTTAGAGTTACAAGCGTAAAAGGGAAGAAGAGAGTTGTAAGTAGTGTGGGCAGGTGCAAAGGGGTAGATTAAATCTAGTTAGGTGTTCTTGGGAAAAAGTGAAATGTGAGTTGAAGTTTAAAATAGAATGAAAATTTTAGCATAAGTGAAACAAATAAATACTTCGGGGGTAGGGCCCAAACTATATCTGTCCTTACTTACTCTTTAGGGTTAGGAAAGTCGGTTATTTCAATGTCTAGTTCAAAAGAAACTTACCAATCAGGCTTGTCAGTTTACAACCATTTGTCAGTATTCTGTGATGATGCTTTTGTAAACATATAATAGTATACATTTTTTCTTTTTTTTTTTCTTATAGCGCTCTCCTATATATGAATGATGACTTTGAAGGAGGAGAATTCATATTCACTGAGATGGATGCCAAGACTGTGACTGTAAGTAAACCTATGCAGGCAAATTTATGTAGCATTTATCTCAATCTTGCCATTTTCCGAGGACTCACAGACTATTGGATTTCAAATATCTGAGCTTGAGAATTCAAGAGGTATAAAGGGGCCCAATAAATGTATACATCATAAAATGTTAGAAATGGAATCACCATCTGGGGTGCCTGGGTGGCTCAGTCAGTTGGGCATCTGACTTCAGCTCAGGTCATGATCTCACAGTTCATGAGTTCGAGCCTCATGTCAGGCTCCATGCTGACAGCTCAGAGCCTGGAGCCTGCTTCAGATTCTTTGTCTCCCTCTCTTTCTACCCCTCCCCTGCTCATGCTCTGTCTCCATCTGTCTCAAAAATAAATAAAAACAGGGGCGCCTGGGTGGCGCAGTCGGTTAAGCGTCCGACTTCATCCAGGTCACGATCTCGCGGTCCGTGAGTTCGAGCCCCGCGTCGGGCTCTGGGCGGATGGCTCAGAGCCTGGAGCCTGTTTCCGATTCTGTGTCTCCCTCTCTCTCTGCCCCTCCCCCGTTCATGCTCTGTCTCTCTCTGTCCCAAAAATAAATAAACGTTGGAAAAAAAAAATTAAAAAAAAAAAAATAAAAAAAATAAATAAAAACATTTAAAAAATTTTTTAATAACAAAAAAGAAATGGAATCACCAATCATATATATTCTTTAAACTGCCCATCTGTAAAATGGACTAGAAGATATATATACACACATATATATATCATATATATTATATATACACATATATATACTATATATATTATATACACATATATGTATATATATGTATATATAGCATACATATATAGTATACTATATACATATATATACACATATATACATATATAGTATACATATATACTTATGTATATATATAGTATACATATATAGTATACATATAGTATACATATATATATGTATATAGATAGTAATATATATATATGACAGATGACAGATATATATATATATACTAATATATATATATATTATATATATTAGTCTGATGGAAGCATAAAAACACCTATTTCTTTTTTTTAAATTTTTTAATGTTTTATTTATTCTTGAGAGAGAGAGAGAGAGCATGAGTGAGGGAGTGGCCAAGAGAGAGGGAGACACAGAATCTGAAGCAGGCTCCAGGCTGACCTGTCAGCACAAAGCCCCACATGGGGCTTGAACTCACAAGCGGTGGGATCATGACCTGAGCCAAAGTTGGACGCTTAACCAACTGAGCCACCCAGGCGCCCCAAAAAACACCAATTTCTAAGTCATCCATGCCTAGGGCTAGCCAAATGATTCTACAGAATAGCTTTCAAGCAACGTGGTGTTCTATATGCTTGGATTGAGCATTGGGCTCTAGACCTTTAGTTATCAAAATGTGTGTGTGTGTGTGTGTGTGTGTGTGTGTGTGTGTGTACACACACACGTATGTATCTATATGATTGACTGTAAGTAAACCTATACCTGAAAATTGATATATATATACATTCATACACACACACTTTGGATGAGATTCTAAATACGCCTTCATAGGTAAAAATCAACAGTTAATTTCCATCACCGTCTTCCTAAGCAAATCAATGCCTCTGGAAAACCAGTCTGCTGAGTTAATAGGCCATATAGCCAGCATCCTTTGGACTTTAAGCCAGAGCACATACACCATGGTAGGAAAACATGTTTTCCAAGGGAAGAGATAATTGAATTGTAAATGGATTATGTAAATGATATCTTTCTTCCATACAAAATCTAAATAGTTGAGGCATGTATCTGACAAACTTCAAGGATTTTGCATTATTCAAGCTATTTCCACAACTTTTTCTGAATTTTATGTTTTTCCTTTCCTATTTTGTACCCTTTACTCATAGTGAAACATCCATATATCATTCATGGCATACCTACTGGGGTATAAACAGATGAGGGGGAACCCTGTGGAAATTGTGGTTAAGGTTGTCCAGAAACATTGGAATAATTAAGAAAAATTATTTCATACAGTTTCATGCAATGATGTATATCTAAAAGGCTATCATGACTCACACTTTTTTGTAACAGCTTAAGTATCAACAGAGTATTTTAATGCTTCATGATCTGGGAAATTAAATCAAAATTGATGATCCGGGTTGTTTATAATCCTGACACAAAATTATCTTTTTTTTTTTTTTTTTGAAAAGCTTCTGTGCAGAAAGCATTTGTTTTCTGAGCTCTGCTAACACTAAAACAAATTTTTAAATGCTTGCATCTCACACAGTTGGAAAGAACATCAGACAGGTGGTTGAAAAGATTTCTTTACTTCTCCTCCATCTAGTGGCCATATTTGGAAATGCTCAATGTTTGAAAGTAAGTGATGCCTGGACTACAATGTGAGAATCAGTCATTCATTAATTATCGAATGCAAGGTTAACTGTAATTCTGCCCTTTTTTTAAAAAAAAAAAATAATAATGTTTATTTACTTTGGACAGAGAGAGAGAGACAGAGCATGAGCAGGGGAGGGGCAGAGAGAGAGGGAGACACAGAATCCAAAGCAGGCTCCAGGCTCTGAGCCGTCAGCACAGAGCCCAACGTGGGGATCGAACTCACAGACCGCAAGATCATGACCTGAGCCGAAGTTCGACACTCAACTGACTGAGCCACCCAGGCGCCCCTGTAATTCTGCCTTTTAAAGATGTGAAAGCAGATAATACTGCTGTTTAATGTAGCTATACTTTTAACAGAAAGTTGTAACTATTTTAAAAAGTACTGAATCTAACCACCACTACCCCCCAAAAAAAGAAGAGAAATCGATTTAAACAATGTTTTGATTCAAAAGCTCCAAGTTGACAGATTCATTTTCACAGATTAACTCTACTTCAGATGAACACATATGGTGGAGTTTTTAAGGCATTTTGTGAGTAATTAAAATTCTTAGGTAATCAGCCCAAATAAAGAGAAATGGATAGTGTTACTTTTCGTTTCTTTGACTCTGAAGGGAAAACTGAAGCAGAGAAATGGCCCAACTTAGGGCTTTATAAGGAAGAAAAGTCTTCTAAGTTTTTTACTTTGGAAAAGTCTGGGAACTGCATGAATAGTGGCTAAGATTTACATCTACAAGCACAACACAAAGGCTTCTCTGACTTTTAATCATCAGTTAGATGGAAAGCAAAAGGAATTTTCTTTTATCATACTTGGAAGATACATGGATTATTTTCAACAGCAGCATGTTTGTAAAACATGAGTATTTTGGGATTTGGGTTTCTCTGCAAGTTTGAAAGAGATGAAATTTAATAAGTTCTATTTGCTTCGTGAAAAGTTAAATTCAATATGAAACTGTGTGCCAAAAGTATGTTTACAGTCATCTAAATTTCTGAACATATTTTCCTGTAGAAGTAATGTCATAAATGAAAATTATTTATTCCTTTACGTGGCTGATATATAACAGGTGGCGCTCTCCATTTGAGAAAATTAGTTGTAGAGACTTCTGTGAGCCTACACACCTATAATCAATTCCAAATGCTTCAGGCAGCTGATAGCTTCTTTTCCTACACTTTCCCAAGTTCTTCATGTATAAAAGTACTTTCAATTCATCCAATTCCATCAGGGAGAAAGCATTAAATTGTCCCCACACACTTTCTTCAATATTGTAAAATGTTACTGCTGACATTTGATAATCACACAGAAGCATTGGCAACCACGTGTGGTTGAGTGAATCCTTACCAGCACCAGGGCATAAGCTACTCAGAAAACTGGAAACTAGATCTCAAAGCAGTGTGTCTACAAAGGCTTTCCACTGGACTTCATATGTTCCAAGTATCATTTATGTTGCTGTCTCTGTGTGGAAATGTAAAACACATTCTTTCTCCAGAAAAATGAAATCAGGTTGATGCCAAGGGCACCAATACCTAGCAAACTCTCTAGATTTACCTCAGAAAAGTCACCTTGATGAAGCTGCATAAGGAATCAACTCTCTCGGGGCGACTGGGTGGCTCAGTCAGTTGAGTGTCCAACTTCGGCTCAGATCATGATCTCACAGTTTGTGACTTTGAGCCTGATGTCGGGCTGGGCTCTGTGCTGACAGCTCGGAGCCTGGAGCCTGCTTCGGATTCTGTATCTCTCTCTCTCTCTGCCCCTCCTCTGCTCGCCTTCTCCCTCTCCCTCTCTCTCTCTCCTCTCTCAAAATAAATATTAAAAAAAAATTTTAATGCATTTTAAGAAATCAACTCTCTCCAGGAAAAACAAATCACTCCTTAATTACTGTGAATAGAAGAGTAACCAGCAACTGCTTTTCTCTGCTCTCCCCTTTAACACACACACACACACACACACACACACACACACACACACACACATCTCAGACTTTCTGACTCCTTAATACACCTCCCTCCACCTTTTCATATGTAGGTTATAGTCTAGGGGTACCTGTGTTAGGTAGTATCCAAGGGATTCAGGAAGTTTTGCAAATATTCCTCCTGAAGCTGGCAGTGAAAAAATATAGCCTCCCATTTTAAGGTGAAGGAAACCAAAAGTTCTTCTAATGGGCATGTATTCAGAAAATAACTAGTTAAAATGAGCCCCTCTTATTCAATAGTAGAATGGTAACATTTTTTTCTTTTACTTTAATTTTTTTAATGTTTTTTTAAATTTATTTTTGAGAGAGAGAGAGAGAGAGTGGAGGAGGGGCAGAGAGAGAGAGGGAGACACAGAATCTGAAGCAGGCTCCAGGCTCTGAGCTGTCAGCATAGAGGCCAATGGGGGGCTCGAACTCGTGAATCATGAGATCATGACCTGAGCCAATGTCAGGCGCTTAACTGACTGCTGAGCCACCCAGGTACCCCTACTTTACTTTTCTAAGCTGTAGTATGGAATGAGTAATGTTTCTGTGTTTCTCAAAAAAGAAAAATGAATTCTACTGACATCAGGCACTTCTTAAAATACAGAAGCAAGGCCCCTTATATTCTGTTGGTTAAGTTCACTCGATTTGGAGAGCCTGGTCATTTGATCTAACATTTAGGCTCCCCTAGCAGCGTCCCTTTTCTCCCTACCCTCTTCTACTTAAACATTAGTGAACAGTTTCACCTGAGTGACGCACAAGCTTGGAAGGACTATGTCGGTCATTTCAGAGCCCTGGAGGCCATGGACTAGGTCTCCTCAAGGGGTAGAGTGTTCTCATCACTGGAAGGATTAAAGCACGTGCTGAGGACCATTGGACAGGCATATTGTAATGGCAATTAAAGCATCATATGAGGGGCGCCTGGGTGGCGCAATCGGTTAAGCGTCCGACTTCAGCCAGGTCACGATCTCGCGGTCCGTGAGTTCGAGCCCCGCGTCGGGCTCTGGGCTGATGGCTCAGAGCCTGGAGCCTGTTTCCGATTCTGTGTCTCCCTCTCTCTCTGCCCCTCCCCCGTTCATGCTCTGTCTCTCTCTGTCCCAAAAATAAATAAACTTTGAAAAAAAAAAATAAAAATAAAGCATCATATGAAATTAGACTTCCCTTTTAAAAATCTTTGTATTGTGAAAAGTTCACAAACCATTAATGTACAATTAAGGACAGAGGAGGAGCGCACCCGTGGAAAGCCTACCTAGATCAATAATAAAAATCTACCACACTCTAGATGTCCCCTTGATTTGTTTTTGTCATCCCACAATTCCACAAATATGAAATAGACATCTACGTTCTGCCAGATACTGTGTTAGCACTCAAGGCGGGGGTGCGGGGTGGGGGTAGGGGTGGGGAGGAATAAAAGAGACTTTGTTTTCGTGGAGTTTGCTGGCCATCGGATAGCATGTATTGAACACTTGCTCTGTGCCATGGACTATGCCAGCCATTCTCCCTGAATAATTTTGTGACTCAATTAGATATTATTTTGAACTCATCTTTGCTTTACAGATGAGGAAATTGAACCAATCCATGTCTATTTCAACCCCAGGATTCCATTACTTTGATGCAAAACTTGACCTAAATAATCCCATAGAAGGGTAGAGAAAGGGGTCGTAGAATTCCCATGATACGGAATTGAGAGTCTAATTTTCACTTTCCTACTCAGGCCTCTATCAAACCAAAGTGTGGGCGCATGATCAGTTTCTCTTCCGGAGGAGAGAATCCGCATGGAGTGAAGGCAGTCACCAAGGGCCAGAGGTGCGCTGTGGCTCTGTGGTTTACCTTGGATCCACTTTATAGAGAATTGGTGAGTATGTGATCCACTCAGAAGGCCAATTAGATGCCCAAAGACCTGCTTCCTGGATTGATTTCTCCAGAAAGTCCTTCCATTGTTCCATACCCATTAGGGATCTTAGAGATCATAAAAATCAATCAATCAACCAACCAGGTTATTACAGATTCCTTTATTTCTGGTTTCCAACACTGCCTCTGTTTTCCAAGCAAGCTCAAATTTTCTTGTTCAGATCCATGACGAAGCAATTATACCTCTGATGCCTGTAGTGTGAGGTTGAGAGAAAGATGAGGGGCTCGGAAGGCATTTCTTGATCAGATGGGTTCTAATAAGTGAATGTTTGTGGAAATAGACATCAGAGTGATAGCTGGCAGTCTCTAGTTTGTCTTGAGCTTAGTTACAAACTGTGGCTTCAGGAGAAAGGAACCGCTTTCTGCTGGGCACCAGAAAACTGATTTGTTTTCTCAACAAATCGTTAAAAAGAGCACTGAATAATTTATGAGACACATGTGGAAGATGATGAGTGAACCTGGAAGTTTATTATTATTTACTATTAACTTAAACATTACCTATTAAAATATTATTATTACATTGGAAGGAGACAATCTGAATAAGGGACCGTGATCCCGTCCTTCTGGATGCCCTGACCAGAGGTAATAGTCTCTATCTGTGAGGCTTCAGAGGAATGAGACCAATGGGTAAAAGCCCATGAGAGGAAAATGTTGGCTCAACATAGGAATGACTTTCAAATTGTCACGACCTTTTGGTGGAGTCGCATGCTTTGGAAGCACCAAGCTCCTTGTCACTAACTGGCTCCAGCCCAAGCCTCGGCAATAGCTTGCCATGGGATGCTGAAATGGAAACAGCAACTTCGTAGTCTTCCATCCCCTCCAGCCCCGAGTACTGACAAGCTCTGAAATTCTAGTCTTTAAAATCGCATTCTGTCCAACTTTCTCTTTAGAGACCTTGCTTGGATCCACTTTAGTCAGAAACTGTTTAAAATTAATTCCTCTGCCTCATACTTTTTTGCCATCAAATCTGACTCACACGGTTTTTAGGCCACGTTCTGTAAGCATTCTTTCACAAACTTCATTTACAGAAGATCTGCTTTGTGCCCGGAAACTCTGTTAGGGGCCCTGGGGGTGCAAGGGTGACAGAACATAGTCTGTGACCGTGAGGAGCTTGGAGAAGTCAACAAGGAAGTAGATTGAAGACAGCAGTGTGGGTTTTGTAGGGGGCATCAAGAAGCTTACTCCTGACCGAGATGATAGCCATCAGCCAGGCACTGAAAGGAAAAAGAGTGGTCCTGACAGGGTTGGGGGGCAGAGCACATAGTTCTGAAGACTACAAGGGGGCACCGAACAGTCTCCCTCAGGTGTGATTCTTTGCTCGTGCTTCTCCACTCTGAAATGCCAACACCGCCCCCCCCCTCCCCTCACTCCACCGCCACTAGACTCCTGCATCAGGGAATCTAGACAGATGAGTAGACAGGGAGGGTCGTATGTTATTGGAACATCATCACACTCCTTCCTTTCTTTAGTGTTCAATTGAACGACATTCAGTCTGTTTCATTCCTGAGTATCCCAGCCCTCTCTTCAAGATATTTTCTATCAAAATAAACTAATACAAAGAAAATTCTTGTGGCTCCTTCCTAATCCAGAGAGCTTTGGGAAACTTCTCCAGAACCCGGGCAGTAGCGGCATCTAGTGGTCACAGGAGGGAATGACCAGAACCTCTTGAGCAACTACTAGAAAATTTAGCCTAGGGGATTCTCAGGCTCTGCTCCGCACTGGAACCACCCGGAGAGCTTTACAAACTACTGGCATCTGTCTTCCATCCTCAGACATTCTGGGGATCTGGCGTTCATTTACGGATACGGAATGTGATCTGGGTGTGGGGAGCTTTAAAACTCCCTGGGCAATTCTAACATGCAACAAAGTTTGAGAGTCCTGAGTTCGGTGCGTCTTCTCAGACTAAATTCCCGAGCAGGGAGAGCCTATGGAGGAGTCGTCAGAGCTTGCCGATCTCTGCACGTGCTCTAGATTGTTTTGAAGGTATCAATTCCCAAGGAGTGGATAGCATCATAAATTCTTAAGGATGTACAATATCAGAAGCTTCAGTTCCCTGTACACGCAGTTCCAGCTCACGAACTTCTTTCTGTTCAGGAGAGATATGATTTGGGATGTCTCTCGTGGCAGTCAGATTTGAGAGTCTGTGCCATTTTTGTACATCAGTTTGTTAAGCAGCAAGTTATTGTTTCCACGTTCATGAAGTAGCGCTCAGGCATCTTAGCATCACAGCGGTTTAGTGTCTGTTATTTAGTACATTGGGCCCTTTGGGTTGACTTCATGTAAGCGTCATTTTCAATTCGGAGGTCTTGAATGGAAAAAGGGCTTTGTTTTCAAGCCACCAAATAGTTTTCCCGTAACTTGCTGCGCAAGGCGTTGTGCTAGGGGCCAGCAATAGGCAACGTGGACTACATATTCCTGTTTTCAAGGAGCTGGAGGTCAGAATGAAGATTGAGTGCAAGAGCTAAAGTAATTAAAACACCAGGTAAAGTTCAGTAAGAATTATTAGGGGCAGTTGCACATGTTAGGGGACATAAAGAGGAAACGAGAAAAGCTTTGTTGAAAAGATGGCATTTAGCATGCAGCTGAGAGAGACATACTTGAAGCAGAGAAGGGACCCTTCATCCATTCATGTGTTTACTCATCAGATATAGCGGAGCCCTTGCCAAATGTCAGTGGGTGTTCTGGGCACCTGAAATACAAGAATGACCAAAAAGACAAGCTCTCCTGCTTTCATGGCACTTAACTTCTAGTGGAAAAAGAAAATAAGGAAAAGAGGAAATAATTGAGAGATGTCCAGGTGGTGAGAAATGATGTGTGGAAGAGGGAGCAAGGTAACTGGTTTGAGACTAAAGGGTGAGGGTGCTCCAGACAAGTGACATGTGAGTTGGCATCTGAGTGACAAGAAGAAGCCAACTGTGATAAAGGTCCTGGGAAGAGTATTCCAGGTAGAGACCAGGTTGCAAAGGCCCAGAGATCAGAGGTGGCTTGGAGTGGCTAACACACCAAGAAATCTAGAGTGGCCAGAACATGGTAGGCAAATGCAAGATGGACAGTGGTCTGAAAAGGGGACACAGAGGAGGAGGAGTCAGACATGACAAACTAGTTAAGAATCCTGAATTCTATTCTAACTGGGGTGGGGAAGCCATGTGGCCTTCTCTGCTCCCCACTTACCCCCCAACCTAGGAAGTTACAGAATAGGAAAGACATTGTCATACTCTAGTACGTACAGGAAAGGAAGCATCTGGCCTACATGTTGTGGGCTAGAATAGTGATAGAGAAGGTGTATGAACATGGAAGGCTGCAGGTGCCATTTGGAAGTATACCAACTGGGCCTGCTGACGGTTTGATGGATGGGGAAGGGAATGCCTAGGATATGATGGAAGCATCCAGAAATACCTTTAACCTAGACTAGGGCAAGGGATTTCTTGGAGAGTGCTGCATTCGGGGATTTTGAGGTAACTTAGGAAGTTACAGAACAAGGTGAGGTAAAAGGAGAAGGCAAGGAGAACCAATGAAGAGAGAAAGTTCTGACTCGGGCAACTCCTTATAAGCACATCAAGAAGATTGGGCCTGAAAATTCAAGTAAAAAGAACCCAAGTAAAGGTTGTGAGCTGTGAACCAGATAGTGACAGGGTCCGAATTAAAGTGCAGAAGGCCCATTAGAAGCATGTGTGAGTGGGTGTGAAATGGGAATATGATTTGGAAGCTGAGTTCGATGAAGAGAGCCTAAACCTGTGGTTCTGAGGTGGGAGCAATTTTGCCTCCCAGGGCACATTCAGCAATGTCTAGAGACGGGAGGGAGGTGCTGCTGGGTACCTGGAGTGGGCAGAGGCCAGGGATGCTGCTAAACATTCTACAGGGCACAAGCCTACCACCACCACCAAAGAATCATCTGCTCCAAAATGTCAGGAGTGCCACAGTTGAGAAATCCTGCTCTAAACTAAGGCAGCAGTAATGTGCACTGAAAAGGAGTGGAAACAGGAGATAGAACAGAGGGGAGTAGGTGATTTATCAGATCCAAGGAACCATGGCTGGGCTTTTAGGGCAAATGGTGAGGAGGGGCAGTCTTTACTGACAGAGAGAACTTGTGTGGAGGACCAGCATAGGTGTGTGGGGCAGAAAACGCTGACTCCAGCCTGAACACTGGATTGAGAACTGAGTGGGAGACATCTATGGAACCACAAAGTAGAAAGGGTATGGATCAGTTGAATACACAAGACTTCTTGGCCAAAGAGAAATCTTGGAAAGTAATTGCTTAGGGCATGAGGCAGTCAGCAGAAGGCACCAGTCGAGGGACAGAGATGAGGTTTAGTCTTTAACTGGATCTAGCACCAATCTATGCACAGATGGATGCCTGGAAGTGTTTGGGAAGCACCTGCCACTGGGGCTGATTCTGATTCTTGTAATAGAAATGTGTAAATTATCTTTTTTTGTAGGAGCGAATACAGGCCGATGAAGTGATCGCAATTCTGGATCAAGAACAACAAGGGAAGCATGAACTGAATATCAACCCCAAAGATGAGCTATAAAAATGAGGAAAGAAAAAGTTCTATCAGATATTTATTTAAATTGTTAATCTTATGAGAACCTTTTTATTTTTGTACAGAGCTATGGTATAAATTAACAGGTTAATCCGAGTCACCAGAGCCCCCTTTTGTTCTCGAGGATGCTTGCTTTGCCTCACTCCGTCTGTCTATCTTGGTTTTTCATCCGGTCATCAACCCTCCCCCACCCCAACCCCCACACATGTGCATACACACACCTCGTTTGTTGCACATGCGAAAGCTGAAGCAGAAAGAATAAGCGCATTCTTGGCGAAACTACACCTCTCATGCGTGCTCCAGTTCTAAAGTTAGCGTGTGATTTGGACGCGAAGCCTTTCTGGCCCTGTGCCCTTGAGCAACACCCTCTCCCGGTCCTGGCGGCCATGAGCTGGAGTCTGAGGAGCCCCCAGTGGGGTCTGCACCGCCTCATGCGTCACTGATTGGCTCTGAAAAGCACGGCAGAAGACGGAGAGCCCCAGCCTTCGCAGGGCCTTGGTGGAGTTAATTGGCTCTGGTATTTTCACCTGAGAACAAAGTGACACTGGAAGCTTCGATTCATCCTCCACAGTGCTCCAGAAAGGACTGCCCTCAGACTTGCGTCTTTTAAAAGGTGGTTCAGTGGGTTGAAGTAGAAGGACTCTTCACCCCGGTGACTTAGGAAGAAAATCTTCAATCCTGCCTGAATCAGGGCACCGCCCACACATTGCCTGAGTGTGGGGTCCTTTGGCCAGAAGGGGCATTTCGTAAGAAAGATGGATTTCTGACTGATTCCAATATTCACCTGCATGTATTTCGGTGTCCCCTCATCTTTGCTGCTATCCAGTTCACAGATTTGTGCTTGTGTCTGATTGTTTAATACAGGGAGCCTTATTCTAACATCTGGCATTTATTTGTCTTCTCCCAAATGTTTGGTTTGTCTTCAGGGAATGGCTTTGTGGCTTTGCGGACAGCCCAGGGACACCATTGGGCCATGACTAGTTGTGCTGGCAGGTGCTTTGGGGCCACAAGGAAAGTGGAAGCACTATTTTTGAAGGAACAGAAATGGTTAGCAGCGGTGTTAGTCCGGAGAACCACTGGTCCGCGGCCAGAATTCTTGGGAAGCTCTTCAGAGACACTGTTTGGGGTGGAGCCCTGGGTGGTTCCGGCCTGGGGGAGCCTGTGCCGCTAACCAGTGGGAGATTCTCTGCCTCTGTGATGGGCACTGGTAGAGGAGTAGTTCTTAAGTGAGCCAGCAGATCAAAACGTTTTCTGAAAATCACATTTATTCTTTTGCCGTTTATGATCGTGGTTGACAATAAGCATATTCATCCTTTGAGACTGAAAAACTGAGTCATAGTGAGTTATGTGCTGTCTGTTTCCCACCCAAGCTCCAGTTGGGAGAGCCCAAGGAGCATTAGATTATAATCCCAGCTGGATCAACTATGCCTGTGTGACCTGGAGCTACTGTCTTTCCCTTTCTGGGCCTCACTTGCCTTTTCTGAAAGCGACATAATTGGTTATAATCGTTTCCAAACGCCCTCCACCCTCTCACTCAAACTACAAAGCAGATAAAAGACAAAAACAAGAAGATCTTAGAAATGTGTGCAAATACAATCAGATTCACTTCGACAAACACTCGGAGAATCGGGAATGGGTTCCTTATGTACACATCTGATTTCAAGAACTTTAAACCCAACTTTAGGGCTAAAACGTCCTGAGCTTTGAAAAGGTAGATTTCTGTTTGCTTGCTGTCTCGCTGAGAAGCATGTGCTGGCACTCTGATTTGCTGATAGGAGAATCTGGGCAAGATCTAATTTCTGTTTTCTGGCAACAAGGCATCAACAAAGAAAACAGTCTTTGGCTCCTCGTAGCTCCCACTTCCTGGGTGCTGCGGGAGCCCCAGGAGGGGCAGGGACTTGGGCGCTGATGCTGAGACGCGGCCCGGCAGAAAGTGGGTGATGGCCTCCATAGATGTCGTGTGGATCCACGTCGCCAGCCATGTGCTGACTGCACGGAGGAGTGATTCCTGTTTTTCAGGTTGCCCATGTCGTTTTACACCTGGGACATCATGTATCCACTAAAGCGTTTACTGTTTAATCTGCTCCGCATCAAACCATACACGATTTTCTTCAGATAGTTAGGGAGTGTCATCAGATGACTTGAGACAAACCTGAGCCTGAGCCGGGGCTGCTGAGTCGAGTGATGTGAGGATGCCCGGCCAGGGCGTGCGGACTCTTGAACGCTGGCGCTGGATGGCGTCCACTACAGGGAGGGGTGCCTTTTTCGATTTAGCCCGAGATGGTACTTACTCCTCAGTCTATGGACCTGGACGGCTGTGTCGATCCAGAAGCGGTGCCTTTTTCTGATTCACTCAGAAATGCTGTATGTGCTGGAGACAGCCCCGGCTGGAAGGCCCGCCCACTTATTATGACCTCATGTCCGGGCCTCTGCGGCTATACCTCTTGGGGAACTACCACTGGTCTGATGACCATCCCTCCTTTGGGTGAAAAGCCTGCAGTTTCACAAAGCTTTTATTTTCACCGTATTATTGCATTGGATGCTTCTAAGCAGAGCTTGCTCACACACTAGCACCCCAGGACGTGTTCTGGGTACAGATCATTATGCCACTTCCCAGATGAGGAAATGGATGGCAGTAGAGGGAAACTGGAGGCTGTGATCACTTAGCTTGGAATGTCTGTGTCTCAGGTAGAAGCACAGCCTTTTGAACCGGAGGGGAGAGGGGCGCCTGGGTGGCTCAGTTGGGCAAGTGTCCTACTTCGGCTCAGGTCGCGATCTCGCTGTTCGTGAGCTCGAGCCCTGTGTCAGGCTCTGTGCTGACAGCTCGGAGCCTGGAGCCTGCTTCTGATTCTGTGTCTCCCTCTCTCTCTGCCCACCCCCACTCATACTCTGTCTCTCTCTCACACAAATATAAACATTGGGGCGCCTGGGTGGCTCAGTCGGTTGAGCGTCTGGCTTCAGCTCAGGTCATGATCTCGCAGTTCGTGGGTTCGAGCCCCGCGTTGGGCTCTGGGCTGATGGCTTGGAGCCTGGAGCCTGCTTCAGATTCTGTGTCTCCCTCTCTCTCTGCTCCTCCCCTGCCTCTCTCTCTCTCCTTCAAAAATAAGTCAAAAAATTTTTTTAAATAAATAAATAAACATTAAAAAAATTGAACAGTAGGGGAGAAAAATTAACGGGGTCGTTTGCTCCCTTGGCCATTCTTCCAGGTGTATTAAATATAAAATAATACATTAGCGTGAAGAGAAAAGTAAGATGTTTAGAAAATCTGAACTTTTGCTCCTCTCCTATTTTCCTGCTGAGCGATGTATGTTCCCCTTCTCTCCTCAGAGATACATCGAATGCAGGTTGCATAATTCGATTAGATCAGCCCCACTTTTGAAAAAAACACTATGTACCAGGCATTGCCTTCATGAAGCTCACAGAGAGGGTTCTTTCAGTCAGGGGTCATTTTCCTCTTCCTCCAAGGCACAAAGAACCTGGAAGTTCAATTTCTTCTTGAGAAAACACTGACACGAGACAGAGCGATATTCTTGGATGTGCACGGCGCTTTCTTCAGAGCCCTGAATAAAAATTATTTGACAAGAAATTTTAGTGTTAACGCAGTCTTCATCATTACTGCGTACATAGCACTTTTTGGCGCTTATTCAGCTGAGGAAAAGCCACAGAATGAGTCACTACCGTTTAATAATATATACCTGTGAATTTTAATTGAAGTACAAATGCTGAATGATTTCACATAAGACCGCCACAGGGAAGAACTGACGTCAAGGAAGGAGATGATGGGGGCCACCTCACCAGTCCCTTCTGCCAAATAATTAAACATTCTGGGGTGACTGATGGTGGTGTGGCTGAGAAGTGGGAGAAAGTTGAACTGTTCCCACATCCAGAACTCTTCAGGGAAACAGGAGCCATTTGGCAAACACTCCAGACCACAGGTTAGATTGGGCCCATGGTAACGATCCCTCTCTTCCTCTTGCCAAGAAGCCTGCAATGTGAAGTGACCTCCCCACCTAGTCCCACAGCCCACCCGCAAATCCCCTACTCCCAGATAATTTCATGTTTCCAGCATGAGACATAGGGCTGTTTGTTTGGTTGATCAACCTGGTTGATTTCCCCAGACCCACTGAGACAGGTAACGTCAAGCACTCTTTGAGCTCACTGCTGGGTTGGAGCTGCAGACTGATGCTGTCAGAGCTTCCCCTTACAGCCTATCCACGGAAAATCACCACGTTCTCTGTGCCCCCTACCGACCTTTGAAGCCAAACAACGTCAAGTCTGGAACAATCTGATCATGGATCTTGGCTTGCTTCGCAATGGATGGCATCAGCCATGTGAAAAGTTGGCATGGGAGTCACCTCTGCCCTCAAAAATCTTGTTAAGGGCCCACAAGAAAAATAACCAAACAAGATGTCCCTGCCCTCTCTTTTCCTGTCACATATTTGCCAGGAGGAACGTCTGAATGCTCCTTTCATTCACTGTACACATACCTTTTCTAGCCACTTGATAGGATACACCTGAGAGGAAGGGGAACCGAAGGTAACAAGAGCAGACTTTAACAGCCTTTCCACTCTATCTGTCCTTCTCCTCAGGCGTCTGTTCTGGAAGGGCCACCCACCTGCTTTCTTCATTCCAGTCTCCAACAATGAACTGGGTGTCATTCATCTATCTGGGGACTCTTGCCCTTGACCCCTTTGGTTAGATTTAGGTGCCTCCTTTCTCGATGGTAGTGTGATGGCCTAGGCTTTGGAAACCCTATTCAGCTTCTAGTTAAACCTTCCCTTCTTCTCCCAAGTTGGTGCTTCGACCTCGGAATTACTACCTCATGGTGGGCGGGGGTAGAAAAGAGGACTAAGGAAGACACATTACCTGCTATGTCTCATCTTTTTCCACTTGTAAATCACATATGCCATTGTTTCAAAGGGTTGTAATCATGGCTGGCATTTATAAAGCTTTTTTATGGACTCGAAGCACTTGGCAATCATACATAACTACACAATTATCTTGAGAGACACATCAGTGCAATCTTCATTTTGTAAACAGGGAAAATGAACAGTTGCGGGGGAGGGTTGGAGTAGAGCTCTGGTCGCCCCTGAATTCATGAATCAGACAGTTTTGAGTGGCTGCTCCATGGTGGGTTTAAGGAGTTATTAAAAAAAAAAAAATTACTAAGATCCCATCCCTTCCTTTAAGGATTTCAAAGCAAAGTGGAAAAAAAAAAAAAAAAGATGTAAACAAATGAAACAATGCAAAATGAAGGAAGTGCTGTGATAAAGAGTTACAATAGAGGGCACCTGGGTGGCTCAGTTGGTTGAGCCTCCAACTTTGGCTCAGGTCATGATCTCACAGTTCGTGGGTTTGAGCCCTGCGTCGGGCTCTCTGCTGATAGCTCGGAGCCTGTTTCAGATTCTGTGTCTCCCTCTCTTTCGCTGCCCCTCCCCAGCTTGTGCTCTGTCTCTCTCTGTCTCTCAAAAATAAATAAACATTAAAAACAGAAAATAAGATAAAAAGTTTCAATAGAAACAGGGACAAAAAAGGCCATGTGAGTTGAGAGAAGGGAGTGGTTGCAGAGACCTTTTTTCACCATAAAGGCACCAGTTCAGAGGACACTGACTCTGCCACCAATAAGCAGAAATGAACCACGTGACCTCTCATCACAGCACAGTATCCTCCACTGAAAAAGCACAGGGTGTCGCCTGGATGATTTCTTGGGTTCTGAAATGTTAAACTGTCAGAAAAAGAGTTCACGTAAAAGCTGGTGTTCTGGAGGGGGCGCGGAATGGGATCTTTATTGCAGTTTGCCCTGGGAAAGCACTTTAATGAATGCTGTGAAAATCCGAATAAATACCACTTTATAAGGAAGTTGTTTCTTATTACCCTGTGAGGAGGTATATTTAAGTGGGTGGGGTGAAGCCGCCTAGGACCATGCCTCTTCCTGAAAAGCAGAGGAGCAGTGAGTGTCAGGGGGAACTGAAGTAAACCCCCTCCTTGAGTGAGCTCTTCCAGTGGCCTTTCCTTCTGCCCATGAGTCCACGAATCTGGACTCCCATGCATCTGATCTCACATGCCCTGGAGCCAATCCACTCACTCAAATTCTTAACCTTTCATCTTAGAAATGGGAATAATGAGCATATCCCAGCCCACCTGAGGACAGTCAGGTGTGTTGTCTGAAAAGCCTCAAGCATTTGGCAAAATTAGTCAAGGTGTTAGCAAAACCAGAAAGCTGTGCAATGCTTTAGTAAGGACATCTCTTCCAATGACAAGCAGGGCACAGGGTTTCAGAGGCTTTGGGAATCCTTGGAAGAAAATCATTTCCAACAGGAGTTAATGGGACCTATTTGCCTCATTTCAAACCCAAGGGCTGCGATAGGACCTCCTTCAATAAGTGTCCAATCATACTTACTGTGTTTGTTCTCTATACCTGTTTTTGGTTTATTCACCTTTGCAAATGCCTTTGAAGGTCTTAGGTAATTATACTGCTTAGATTTAAAATAAATTATAGAGCCCCGAGGCTTAGAAGCTAACTTCAAGGCTTCTGGTCAGAGGAATATGCTGGGGTCTCCTGATACTCCAGTGTTTAGCCACATTTACTGAACAGACACCAGTATTTCTACTGGATTTGAAGTTGAGAGTTTCAGGACATGATATTCTCACACGATCATATGAATTAGAATTATACTTCTTTAAAGTCCATATTGGTAAGTAAATAAAACTATTTTGCCCCCCCCCCCATCTAAGATAAAGATGTGACAATATGTTTTAGCAAATTGGGTTCTGAGTGGTCTTCGTTTGAAATGTATTCTGCTTTTAGGTACTTTGTACAAGTGAAAAACAGGCATGAAGGCATTGTTGGACCTCCCTTGACTGGATTCCTGGAGGAATGTTCCATTTTCCTTCATCGTTTATAGCATTGTGGTCACTGTTTTGCAACATCCCAGTAGACAAGGTCGTTATTCACATACAGGGAAAAGGAAGCCCGGAATAGATGAATACTTTGCCTTAAGTCAAAGTCACAAAGACGTCAGCTTCCCGAGTGAAAACTAAGTGGTTGGATTCTCTAAGGACACGCTGCAGTTCTGGCCATTCTTTTGAAGAGGTGGGAGGGAGGCGGAATTGTAACGAGCCTATCTGACCCCAGGACTCACCGCTCCTCACACCCCAGTGGGAATCTGGAAGGAGGCTACTGTCCTCAGCCAGATGGTTGCCACGACTACTCTGAGTGTGCCAGGTGTGATGAAAGCTCTGCTCAGACATGCTCTGGGTTCCTCGCAGGGAGCTCTTTGAGCCTCCTCTGAACTTCCAGGCCGCAGGGCTGAGCACAGGGTACAGATTTCTCTTCCAGACATTTGGCATCTGTGTAATGATTTTTGTCTCTACGGGTAATACAAGTACATCAGATGCTGCTCCCTGTACCATGAACTTTGCTTTGAAGCGCCAGCGAGACACTTCAAAGGCTCGGCACCATGCGGAGATTCTGTTCCTGGGGACTCTGCTCTGTCGAGGTGTGCCCATCAACCTGGGACACATTGCCTACCGAGGCACTTACAACTAAAGACCGGTTGTCAAATATGTCACAGGTGACAAATTGGCATACTGAAAGCTTCAAACCGCACTGCCTTCAGAATAAGCATAGAATGTACATCATGCTTCGAACCCTGCGCGGGGAGAAAAGTGTCATTTAAATGCAGTGTGATTTACAAACTACAGAAAACGAGACTGAGATTGGAGTGGCCTGCAAAACTCAGCACAGAGTTCTTTGGGTCATTGTTTTTCTCAAGTCCACATTGAACTGTCCAGAGCTATTTAGACTGGGAAGATCAAGCAAGCCTGTGGTGGAAACTCAAGGGAGAATCACAGACACAATAAAGTTCTGTATTTATAATTCAGCAAATAAAGGCCGCTGCAAATAGCCGGCTCCAGGTTGGAAGGGGTTTGGAGAGCATCTGGTCCTACACCCCTTCTTTCAGAGTTGGGGAAACTGAGGCCTAGAGAAGAAATTGATTTATCCGACTTTACTCCAAAAGCTGCTGGTAGAAACTGGACTTAAACCCAGGTCGCCTGACTCCTGGTCCATCCAGAGCACTCTCAACAGAGTCAGGGGAGAATAGCTCGAAGAACGCAGGCTTTGTGCCACCCAGACTTGGAATATTTGCAGCCTTTTACCAGCTCTCTGATTATGGACACATTTCTTGTCCCCTCATATTCGATGCCTTCATCCATAAAAGAAGTAGTAATAACGATCTGTTGAGTGATCAGATTTAATTGGGACAATAGAAGGAAAATGTCAAACACACAGCAGGCAAACGTTAAAAGGTAACCGTTGTTTTTACTACAGGAGAACAGTTTTGTAAAAAGAAGAAAAATGAATATGATTATGATTTCTCTAGCAGTGCTTTTTCAGTTCTCATGATTTTTTTTTAATGCATGCTCCCATGAAGCATCTCGAAATCTTCTAAGTTAATTTTCATTCAGTTAGATTTAAAAATTATCTCTGGCCATGAACAGCACGCTTCTTGCTGGGGGCAGGGGCACAGGGGAGGAGAAACTGGTTATACAATATTGAGAGGCTGTTTTAATTCCAAACTAGTTGTCAGCCCCCAGTCTAGAAGGAGATCCTGGCTTCCCTGCCCACCTCATCTGGTCCTTTGATGCCCTAGCCTCCTGCACTGGGATATTTCAGCAACGTTTCTTAGTTGTCCCTGTTTCAGCTCGTTGGAAGGCACAATTTTTTTTCTAGTCCTTTTACTAAGCATTCTCTCACTTTCATTTCCATGGTGTAGAAAACACAGAATCAAAGCTTAGCAGCAGATGGCACTATCAGCATACTTTGCATTAAGGGGTAAAAAAAAAAAAAAAAAAAAAAAAAGAAAGAAAAGAAAAAAAAGTATGATGCCTTCATTCATTCATTCATTCATTTTGACAAGTCTCAATTTAACATCGAATATGTGTTCAATATTGAGAGGGATGCTAAACAAACATAAGAGGTGGCCCTTAAAGTTCAGGGGGAAGACGATGTGATATGAGAGGATACGCAGGGGACCTGTGTGAACACAGAGGATGTAGGTTCTGGTGGTTTTTGAAGAGAACAAGATGGCGGCAGGCTTGAATAGCAAAGGTAGAATTTTTTGAGGGAATTGGTCTAGAGCCGTTCCTTCAAGGATGAGTAGAATATAGAATGGCAAAAATGAAAGGGGGTACATGAAACAAACTGTCAAAGCAGAGTTACCTGCTGTCCTGACCATCAACAGCACTATATCCCTGGCAGCTACTGTCCCAAGTCTGACCCCTATGGCTTACAGAAATCCTCATGGCTCGGGGCGCCTGGGTGGCTCAGTTAGTTGTTTAACCAACTCTTGATTTCAGTCCAGGTCATGATCCCAGGGTTGTGGGATCGAATGCTGTGTCACACTCTGTGCTGAGCATGGAGCCTGCCTGAGATCCTCTCTCTCTCTCCCTCTGCCCCTCTCCTCCCTCCCCCTTCAAATAAAAATATTAAAAAGATATAAGAAAAAAAGAAAAAACGAAATCCTCATGGCTCACATGGGTGGCCGCTCTCACAACCATGATGCCATTTGACTCTGACTGCAATCCTATGACTTTAGCTTTACCCACATTGTTATCCTAATTTGATTAATAAGAAAATTGAGTCCCTCAGAGGGAAAGTGACTTGCTTAAAGTCACACAGCAGCCTCTGGCAGTGCTGGGATCCAAAACTGGATTGCATCCCAGCTCATGAAGCAGAAAACCAAGGCTCTTGTGACACAGGCCATCACAGCAGAGAGAGCTTGGGACGCAGAGCAGATCAGTTTCAGCTGTCAGTCTGGGTTCGGGTTACTGAGGGCTTGACCAAGAGCTAGACTAGACTGTGTGGTGTGGGGCTGATCCTGTAAACCTCAGGAAGGATTCTGAGGTTTGGGGAAGCTAGACACGGATGTTACACGCTGCAGCTGCATACGAGGCAATGGAAGAATCAGGGAGACGAGCGAAGAAATTGTTACAGAAATCAAGGCTGGGGCTGGGGAGTAAATGGGAGTGCTCTGTTCCAGTGGGGAGATTTTGTTATTGTCATTAATTCCTCTCTTGTAGAAGTAAAACAAAGCAGACTGACTTTAAAATGGTGGTTTTGAATTCCCTATAGACAGCACGTCCCCTTACTTCCTGCACCCAGAGAGGTCTAATCCCACTCCCCTCTACCACACACACACACACACACACACACACACACACACACACCTGAGCCCACTACTGCCAAGGCATACCATGAGGACAGCCCCAATCAGGTTGGGGACCATGGGACAAGAGGGAAAATGACTAAGGAGAACATATTGAATAAAAAAGAAATAAGGACTTGGTGGCTAACAGAGTCACCAAGGAAAGAAGATTAAAATCATTAGTCTGAGCTCTCGAGCCTAGGAGAAGAATGTCACTGATGCAAGTAGAGAGATGAGGGGGAAAAGTAAACTGGTTCCATAGAGAGCATGACCTTGTTGGACATGAGGACTCCTAGTAGCTGCCGGACACTCAGCTGAGTACAAACTTATTTCCTACTCTGTTTATTGATTTCTTGCTTTTCACTTTTTTTAAAAATTTTTCTAATGTTTATTTATTTTTGAGACAGGGACAGAGCACAGGCAGGGGAGGGGCAGAGAGAGGGAAAGACACAGAATCTGAAGCAGGCTCCAGGCTCTGAGCTGTCAGCACAGAGCCCAACAAGGGGCTCGAACTCGTGAACCGTGAGATCGTGATTTGAGCTGAAGTCGGATGCTTAACGAACTGAGCCACACAGGCGCCCCATTGCTTTTCACTTTTGAGTAAAAACTTAGAAATGATTTTTTTTAAAAAGTCTTTTACAAGTAGGGAAATGAGGGATAGAACTGCCAAGTTATTAGTGTTGCCACTCCTTGTGCAAAACCCTTCTGCTGACATCAAAACAAAGCCTATGGCCTTTTTATTCTTAGGGCTTACAGAACTGTGCACATCGGGGCCCCTGTCTACACCCTCTCTTCCTGGTTATCTCGTCCCAAACACAGTCCCCCCCTTTGCTTCTCAGATGTTTGCTGTCTTTTCTCTCTACATGGAACACTCTCAAGCTCCCAACTCCCCCAGCTTCACCAGGAAACTCTCACTGTGGGCCAGTGTCACCCGTTCCTGGGGGAGAAGCTGAGGCTAAAACCAGGATGGCCCCAGACAAACCTGGACAGTCTGCTCTAATGTTGGATGCTTCTTCCTCCAGGAAGCCTCCTCTGACCTGCCATAGCCCTGGGCTAAGTTCAGTCTCCCTGCTGAGGAGTCCGGCTCTGACCTTTGTTGTCTTCTCACTTTCCTAATTACTAAGTGGCCATCTTCCCTGCTTTCCACAGCGGCTGTCTTAGTGCCACCTCGTCTCTGGTCCAAGCAACCTTTGTCTCTCCGCTGAAGGAATACAGCAGCTTCCTAACTCCCACTACTTCCCTACTTCCACCATTGTCCCCCTGTCAGAGTATTCACCATGAAAAAACCAGTCATCCTTTCAAAACGTAAGCCAGATTGTGTCTCTCCTCTGCTCCAAATCTTTCACTTGTTTTCCATCTCACTGGCTGAGCCTTTACAATGGCCCACAAGACTGAGCCAGTTACCTCTCTGCCCTCACCTCCTTTACACTCCCTGCTTACTTAGCTTCAGTGGCACTGGCCCCCTTACTGTCCTAGACCGTGCCTGGGATGCTCCTGCCTCAGGGCCTTTGCATACATTGTTGATGCTTGTACCTTTCTCCCTTCAGGTGTTCACAGGGCTCATCCCTCATGTCCAGCAATCAGGATCAAAGCTCACGTTCTTAGGGAGGTGTTCCATGACCTTGCTTTATGCTTGAATTCCTACAGCTGAAATCCCCTCTCTGGTTTGTTTTCACAGCACTTACAACCTATTTACATTTCACCTCATTTAATTTATCTGCCTATCTCCCTCCTCTCCAAATGTAGTTTCTAGGGCGGGAACTGTATTCGTTACGGTATTTCCAGGCTTTAAAATAGTACGTGGCACAGAGCAGAACTTGAGAAATATTTATTGAAAACGTGCATATGTGATTCAGTGAAGGAGTCAATGAACACAGTGGAGAGGGCAGCTGACGGAGCCTCAGAGTTTTAGTGTAGCCACTCTGGGTTTGGGTGCTTTTTCCCTCTAGCTCTTATTTTCTCCAACTGTGGAATGAAGGATTTGGACTCGGTGCTCTTTAAGGACACCACAAATAGTGGTATTCTCCCAACCTACCAGTCAGTGCTAGGGAAGCAGCAGACTCCAATGTTGTTATCGACCTGGGCTTGAAAGCAAGGAAACATTAACAGGCAAACAGAAGCGTTGTGCACGTTACAAGTGATAAAAATATATATACGAGAGACAGGAGGATTCCATACATGAGGAAATTGTCAAGAAGACGAATGATGGAGCTGAGCTGACACAGACAATTTATTATGGGGCTAGCATTGTACCTCACCCCAGGGACAAATTGCCCTAGCAGCCTGGAAAATGACACCATGGGCGGGCCAATCCCCATCAGATTACAAAGCCCGGCACTGATACAATTTGTGATTAGAGCACTGCTTGCAAATCTTTCCTCACACCCACCAAATGGCCCCCAGAGTGGGTGGATTCTCAAATTAGTCATATGAGAACAGAGGGTTTAACAGAAGAGGGATTCTAGGAGGTTCTAGGCTGTTCCATTTTCAAATGCATCAGCCCTTCAGAAATGGGAAGTAATTCAAGATGCACATATTTTCTCTCTATTGCTACACTGCCTCGGGTGGGACAAACAAGTCGGCCGCCATCTTAGGGCACTTGGAAAGACGGTGGAAAGGGCTGGAGCAGTTCATGTAAAGGAGACACTTAGAGTGCTACAGCCGCCACACCCTGCGTGTGGGGGACCAGACCGGTTATTCAGCTTCTCCTGTACAGCTACCTTGTGGATACAAACCTGAGCCCAGGAAGGTCAGCCAGTTATTCTGCAGTAACCGAACCCACCATGTTGCGGTGCTTATCAGCAGGATCGCCCTCTGCAGTTGTGGTTGAATACGATTTTGCTGTTGTCATCTTGTTTGGTAACACCGAGATAGCAAGTGTTGCAAGTGTAATTATTACTTCTGAAATGCGCTCTTGGCAGTTCCTGGTGGTGTACCTCTATGTGGTGGTGTGTGTGTGTGTGTGTGTGTGTGTGTGTGTGTATCTACCATTCTCCTCAGTCTTCTCAGAGCAGTCTGGGAACTTGGATTCCACCTCAAGGAAGTAACCGTGGATTGGATTTATATCCAACTGATAGTTAATGCCAGAGATTGTGTTGAATGTTTCCTTGTGCTCTTAAACCTTTTAAGCTAGTACCTTTGGTTCCATTTTACAGACAAGGAAATTGAGGCTCAAAGAGGTTAAAACCATAGTGAGAGCAGTTTGCTAAGCCCGGAGTTAAGGATTTTAGGATTTGTTCCCTAGACATGGAAACTTTTTTTTTTTTTTTTTTGAGACAGAGATAGAGAAAAATAGAGAACACCAGCAGGGGAGAAGGGCAGAGGGATAGAGAGAGAGAATCCTAAGCAGGCTTCATACTGAGCATGGAGCCTGACACGGGGCTCAGTCCCCCGACAACTGGGATCACAACCTGAGCCGAAATCAAGAGTTGGATGCTTAACTGGCTGATCCACCCAGGCCTGCCTTGATACAATTTAAAATTGTATGAAGTAAAATAAAAATAAAATCTTAAGAGGAACATGACTGTATAAAACAGGAAAAATCAGGCTTCTTGGGTTGAAGCAGGAGTCTGGACTTTGGAGCCCTGTCCACCTGCCCCCCTCATCCTCCTCTGTGGTCTCCCTAGAGCTGTGTGGGGCACATTCCAAATAGCCTGCTGGGTGAACTCCAAGTTGCCCCCAGCTTGAAAGTGCTATGAATCTATGATTCTGAGAAGTTCCTACTCAGATCAGATGCAGATCCTTCCTCTGGACGACTACTGCAACTAGCCAGACCACAGATACAGGATGCTGAATTTCTTCAGGAGTTTACATAAGTTTACAAAAGCATAGAATGTCATAGAGGGAAAAGCATAGAAATCAGCAAGTCTAAAAACCCCACATACCTAATAATAGGATAATAATTTTTTGTTTTATTTAAAGCCCAGGAAGAAGCCCAGAAAGAAGAAATGATTTGCCCAGGGAAGTCAGTCAGTCACTTGTCCAGTTGTGTTGTCTTTTAGAGAGGTGACATTTACAATATATAGCAACTAGTGTCCCTTAAGCAATCAGAACAAATAACATGCTGGGACAGGGTCTGAGGGAGGCCCACCATGGCAACTTTTAACCCATCAGTTGTTAGACTGTGACGCTGCCACAGGGGTTCTAGAGGAAGGATTGAGGGCACCAGGGCAGCGAAGTTTGAGATGGTCTAGGGGCTGGGCTGGGGGAAGTGGCTTCTTACAAATGACCCAGAATTATTTAGCGACTAGTCTATCCATCATGGTACAACATAGCAGAACAACAGTCCTTGCCTTCATGCATTAATTCAGCAGAATACCCAAAGCTGCACGATTTCCTTGCAGCTGCTATTAAGGTAACTGTGACTTTGTCCCAGTGCTGATGCTGCTTCCTTTCCAGGAGAGGAAAGAAGAGGCAGAGAGGAACAGAACTTCTGCCAGCCAAGTGTCACATCAAAGCATTCCACCCAGATCCACACAGGTGCAGATACCTGAGGGCCATCTCCAAGCAGATAGTGCCATCTCTGGTAATTGGGTTGACATCATCTTGCAGCCTTAGAGGATTTGAATCCCTCCCATGACTCCTTCCACCTCCCACCTGGTGGTGAAAAACTCTGGCTGGGAGCTCATGATATGCAAAGGCAGATGCAGGGAAACTACAATGTCATACTCCTCAAGGGAGAGACTTCTCTTAGGTTCTGATCCAGACGCCTAAAGGGAAAAGAGGATGAAGGCCCCGGTTGCCTACAAGTGGGTGCAAAGAGGGAGCCAAAGATGGTCATAGAAACATATACTCATGGGATTAGAAGTCTCCTTAATAGTCATCTAGTGCTCCCCACCCCCGCCCCATCCCTGGGCCCAGACTTGAATCTTCAAACTGGACCAGCCCCAGCCAGACTGAAAGATGCGCTGCTCCTAAATGAGCCTTGGTTTCCCTCACTTCCAGATCTTTCTACATATAGTCTCCTCAGCCTACAGTTCCCCTCCTCTTCCCCTGATGCTTCTTGGGCCCATCTCCTTCTTGTCTTCTAAATCTCATTTCAGAAAATATTTAAGTAAGGTCTGTATTAGATACCCTTTAGAAATGTGTCCACAGCCACTGGAATTTCACACATGTAGCACTCACTACACGGATGTTTTCATCTCTGTCTCCCTCCCTAGACTGTGAACTACATGAGGACAGGGATTGGCTCTATTATGCTGATCTAGCAGTACCTCCAACAGGACCTAGCACAACAAAGGCATTACAAAATATGAATGGGGGCGCCTGGGTGGCTCAGGCAGTTAAGCATCCAACTCGATTTCAACTCGTGTCATGATCATGAGATTGAGCCCCGCATTGGGTTCTGTGCTGACTGCACAGAACCTGCTTGGGATTCTTTTTCTCTGCAACACCCCCCCCTCTCTCTCTATCTCTCAAATAAATAAATAAATTTAAAAAATGTAAAGGAAAGAATGAATTAATGAATGAATTGCTACATCTTGAGCCCTGGCAAAGTATTTGCATTCATAAACATTATCATTGCACCAGACTTATGAAGAAGAAAAAACTTGTTAGGTTTATAAGAAGTAATATTTTAATTCCCATTTTATGGATGAGGAAAAAAAATCCTCTGAAAGAAGAGAAAAAAAACGCTATATATATTTAGAATATATATGGGCCATTCATTGTGCTAGGTACTCTCAAAACTTTTACATTTTTATCCTCGTACCTGACCTGTGAAGAGTTCATCACATTTTTAAAATTTATGTTGGGGCGCCTGGGGGGTGCAGTCAGTTAAGCATCCAACTTTGGCTCAGGTCATGATCTCCCAGTTCCTGAATTTGAGCCCCACGTTGGGATCTGTGCTGACAGCTCAGAGCCTGGAGCCTGCTTCAGATCCTGTCTCCTTATCTCTCTTCCCCTCCCCCACTCGCGCTCTGTCTCACTCTCTCTCAAAAGTAGGTAAAAACTTAAAAAAAGAAATGAATGTATGTTGTCAATTTACACATTCGTTTCAGCGTACAGTTCTATGGGTCCTGACAAATGCATCGGGTTATACTGCTGCCACCTCCATTGCGATACAGAACTGTTCCACGGCCCTCCACATGCTGCCTTTTGTAGCCATGCCCTCCCCACCGCACCCCCCTCCAGCTCCCTGCCAAGCCCGGCTGTGTTCTCCATCATTGTAGTTTGCTTAAAATCCGAGAATTGAAGCAACTCACTCAAAGTGAGCAGCTAGTGGGCAATTAGGTTTTGTCTTTGAGCCCAGGATTCTGATTCCCTGTGAGGGTGGAAAGTGAAAGCTCAGCTCCAAGGAAAACAGCTGTGCTATTCCCTGGCCCACCTCCCACCTCCACCGACAGGGCCCTGTCCTTGGTCCATGTTCCACGGAGGCAGGGCAAACATGGCCTCATTACAGAAGGCAGAAATCTGATAAAGCTCCACCTCTGATCATTCAGTAGGTTCTGAGGGAAGACTGTGTTCCTACCCAATGGAATGATCTGAAAACCATTATGATCAGCAGGCTGCTTAGCCGACTGTGGTGTAAGAGATTGGTCTTTTTCCAGTTCCCTCACTTATCTCCAAGACAAGAGGGTTCTGAGGGAAGGTCACTGCTAAACATTTACCTCCCCACCAAGGCCCCAGGGCCCTTTTCCAGACATGGATTGGACTGCAGGTGAGCCTTGCTTGCACAAGGTGGGTGCCGCTGCTAATTGGGCTGATGTAATTAACTGTCGCGGTTGTGCCCCTGGGAAGCCAGCCACGGTCTCAGCTTGAGCGGCCTCCCTGGGCCAGCCTGCGGCGTGGGCACGAATCTTGCGGGAGCTCTGAATGCAAACAGGTTTAGAGGCGGCTTCAAAAGCGGAGAGCTGGACTACAGCTGGGAGAGGGCCATTTCCCTGGGGGACGCTGGCTTCATGGGACCTAAGGGATCGAGAAATCATTTCATGTTCATCCTGCTTTTAATCAGGGTGGCAGGATATTGGTGCCACTTTTGTCTAAAGATAATCTCTTTTCTAAATAATAATAGAACAAGTACTTGTTTTGGGCTGAAGTAAGATAAGTGAGTTCTGATCTGCCCTGACAGATACAGGAAATAGCTGTGGGCCTCCAGCATTTAACCCAGCCCCCCCCCCCCCAACTGCTTCCCTTCAGTCTGGGACCCCGCCCCTGCCTTTCTTTCCTCCCTGGATACCTTAGGAAATAATTTGTAATTTACTAGGGCTCCTGCTCTCCCTCAGGCTGCAAGCCTGTGCTGCAAAACGCCATCCATCTCTGCCACCCAGTGAAGCTGGATCTGCTCCTGAGGGCTTTGGAGATAAGTAGCCCTGGTGCTTTAGGTGTGGAAGCCTCCAGAGACCCCAGCCTTTGCACCCTGTGTTCTCTGCTGACAGGCTCCAGCAGCAACAGACCAAAACCCTAGGCTCACACACAAAACCAGGGACAGCAAGTAATGGAAGGAAGTTCACGGGCTATGAAAACCCCACCTTCTGGCCAAGTTACCTGCTGGCTGGGTGATCTTGGAAGAGTTGCTCACCTTCTCTATGAACATCATCTTCCTCCCCTGTGCAACAGTATAAGTGAAACTGATCCTTGTAGGGCTGTAGACAGAATAGTGCATGTCAAGTGCATACAGAACATGCTGGATAGTAGTAATTATAATCACCCCCATCATCATCATCACTGTTCCTACACAGAGTTTGGTTTAAAACAACGGTGTTTGGGTATTTTTGTAAATTATATACTTGATGTGTTCTCGGTCTTTTGCTACCAATCCGCAATATGATACAACATGAAGAACGTCCCAGCTAACGCCTGGCCTTTATTACTGAATGGAACTTCTGCCCTGAGAGCCTGTTGCGTTTCACCTTAAACTTGGATGTACACCAAGTAGTAGATGGAAAAGTTTTCTCTCTCCCTGAGCCCAGAGCCCAGAGCCCGGGACTAAGCCAACACTGCCAGGCTTGGCCCTCTGCTTCCACATCCTACCCTGGTTCTTCTGCGCCCCCACCCCACCACTACCCCAACCTCAGAATCAAAGCTCCTCCTAAATAGGATGCAACTTCTAGCCAAAATAAATACTTGGTGAAAGAAAAAAAAAAATCTCAAGAGATCACAGACCAGCAATGAAAAGAAGAGAATGGGAATCCTCTTCTTTTCCTACATCTGCCACTTTCCCAGTCTGGAGACCTATGCACCGAAGTTGGGCGACACTCCTCTGACTGAGAGTGGACATCCTCCTATCTCCTTAACACTTTGCTTATTTCAGGGGGTGTTCCTTTGCAATGATGTCTGGGCATCAGAGGAGAGGGTGTGAGCCCCACAGAATACGGGGGTTCAAGACATGAGATGTCAGGTCATTTGAATGCAGAAAACTACCTTTAACACTAGAGGTATTAGTGCGGGGCTAATGATGTCATGATCCATTCATTGGCTATTTCCTGGATCAAAATGATAGCTGATACCCTCCTTTCACTTTCTTTTGAGGTACCTCCTGCCTCCTCTTTTTAGATCTAAAAATTTGGGACCAAATGAAAAAAAGACGTGGATCAGGTAAATAATTAATCCATAAAACAACCCCCTAATTCATAGGTTCCCTGGTAACATGTCTAAAGTTAAAAGTGAATTTAGCTTGTGTCTTTGTCCATTGAATATATATGAACTTTCCATCACACTAATATTCAGAATTTAAAGATCAACTTTCCAGGATGCCTGGGTGGCTTAATTGGTGAAGTGTCCAACTTTTGGTATCAGCTCAGGTCATGACCTCAGATCAGTTCATGAGATTAAGCCCTGCATCAGGCTCTGTGCTGATAGCTCAGAGCCTGCTTAGGATTCTCTCTCCCTCTCTCTCTCTGCCCCTCCCTCCCTCCCTCTCTCTCTCTCAAAATAAATAAACATTAAAAAAATAAAAATCAGCTTTCATCTTAGGGCTTTGAGCTAGTACTGACATTGGCTTTGAAATCTCTTATCTTCTTTGGAGAGAAAAACTGAGGATCAAAAGAAATTTTCAGATGTAGCCAGTATCACAGTAAATAATCACATGACTTAATCTTTCCATTCTTAAACTACTCTTCCAGGGACCTTACAGGCTTAGTTCCTCACCCATAAAATGAAGGTTATAATTATCCATTTTCTATGCTATGAAGAAATATGCCAAAAATATCTAAAGTAGAAATCTCTAAATTCAACAGTAGTTTTTTATTTTATTTTATTTTATTTTATTTTATTTTATTTTATTTTATTTTATTTTATTTTATTTTATTTTATTTTAGAGAGAGAGAGTAGGGGAAAGGGGCAAAGGGAGAGAGAATCTTAAGCAGGTTCCATGCTCAGTGCAGAGCCTGACTCGAGGCTCAATCCTACAACCCTGGGATCATGACCTGAGCCAAAATCAAGAGTCAGATACTGAAACAACTGGGCCAACTCGGCTTCCATCAGTAGTTTTTTTTAAATGGTGGGATTATAAGTAAACTTATTTTTTGTTTTTGTTTTTTTCATGTTTTGCAGTTTTTAGCACAAAACAACGTATTTTTTTAACTTTATTTTGACAAAGAGAGAGAGAAAGAGAGAGAGAGCATGAGCAAGGGAGGGACAGAGAGAGAGAGAGAGAGAGGGAGAGAGAATCATAAGCAGGCTCCTCACTGCCAGCACAGAGCCTGACTCAAGGCTTGAACTCACCAACCATGAGATCATGACCTGAGCTGAGGTCCAGAGTCAGACACTTAACTGACTGAGCCACCCAGACACTCCAAACAACTTATTAATTTTATGCTAAAGAGATATTAGTTAAACATCATATTTCATAAGGCTGTATAATGCATAAGAGTTGTGCTATAACAATAGTTACGTTATTCAGTTATTACTCAGCTTCTCTACCATTTTATAGATTCTTAGGCCTTGCGGTACCCTTTTCCTGGGGAGTAGTCCCAAGCAAAGAATCTAGGGGACTCAGAGGCTACTCAGTGAAACATCCTGTACCCTTCTAGCCATTTAAAGACAAAGTCATTTAACCTGTGTATCCCTGTACCAATGCAGAATGTAGCCAAGCTCAGTCATAGACTCACATCACTCTGTTCCATGTTCCTGAGGTTCAGGCCCGGCCAAATGAAGAGAGTTCCTGGGTGAGGACACCCAGGGTGGGAAACAGAGCACTGAGTCATTCCATTCTCACCACATGTTAACTGCGAGGCCTCAGCCCACCCATTAGCCTCAGGCAAAGTCTGTTGGCCACTGTTTCTCCATCTGTGGGCCCCAATGCTGACCAATCGTCCCCTCTGGCACCTTATAAGGGAAAGCTAATTAGAAAACTCACCTTGTAAGAATGCTGCAGAAAGACCTTTCACACGGAGTAGAACCACAGTGCCCAGAGGCATTGTGACTCAGTGGTAGAGCTGACTTCCAACACCCAGGTCTGATCACTCTCCAGCCAAAAAAATAAAGGGAAGATGTATCTGGCAAAGGCCAGGCCAATTCCCACGGGACCAGCCACAAAAATAGTGCACGGGAGTGGCAGGTCCTCAAAGTGCTCAAGAAAGTACTAGTTACATGTACAGTGACAGAAAGAGAAGGGAAGAGATCAATCAGCTCATTTACTCATTTGTTTATTTTATTAGTGTATATTGTCTGCCCCTAATGTATCAAGGGCTGTGTTATTTGTTTTGGGGAAAACAGAGATGAATCAGATAGCCCTAGCCCTCAGGTCTAGTTAGAGGGAAAGATAGACCATAAAATAGTAAAATGCCTTACAATTTTAGAAATGAAAATATATACAAAAGTCATGGAATTACAACATCAGAGGAGGTTTAGGCTGAGAGCAAAAAGGAAAACTTCACATGGGAGTTAAAGCTGAATTGGGTCTTAACAGAATGACTATAAGTTCACCACACACTGAAAAGCATACCAGAAAGACAAATGTGCATAAATAGATAGGAACAACAAAGACAGAGTACATGATCCAGCTTTTGAAAGTTACTACTGTTTCCTAAATAGTCTATAGCACTCCATAGCCATCTCATTCTCTAAAATTGTCATGGAAGTTTCTCTGCACCTAAACCCCACCGGAAGAGTGGTATTCGTAAAGTAGTCCAGTGAACTGAGAGAAACAAAGGGGGGGAAAAGTAGGAGTTGAACAATATGAGGTCCCCCCCCCAAAAACTCCATCCATATCCTTTCAGTCAAGGCTCTAGAATGCTCTTTCTTCAAGGCTGTCAGAAGCCTAGCCTAAGCTGGCTTTGGGTGATTCTTCCACTCCATCTGCCAACTTAATTATTTGGTAGAGTTTTACACTACGCTGGCTGGGAACCACTCAACAGCCATCTGTGTGTTTGTGTGTTTTTTAATGTTGTTATCCTTTGTGTTTTATCTTTTGTTTTTGTTTTTCTTATTTCCCCACTTACTCTGGCCTTGCGTATGTAAGGAGGTGTAAACTTTCCTGTTTGCCATCTTGGGAGATAGTTAAATGCTTGTCACTACTTTGTCTATATTCCCTCCATTCCATTTCTCTCTCTCCTGAGAATAACCATCTTGAGCAGAGTTGTGATCTCTTCTACTCATTCCTCATGATTCCCTCTTATTTTTTCAGCCTAAAGAGATAAAAAATAATAATAATAAGGTGCAGAAACAACTGCTGAGATGAAAAGGAGCTAGATACTTGGGAGACCACAATGCCCTCCCTTTTCTCTGAGGCAGATATGAGCAGAGAGGTAGAGTCATCATATTAACACATTCTTCTGGGCATGGACCCATTGCTGCCCATGACTCAGTAGATGGTGGGGACTCTGAAGTCATCCTCCTAAATGATTACTTTATTGCCTAGAGAAAGTAGAACTTTATAAAGGTCAAAGTAGGCGTTGATGCTTTTCCAGAGTATTCTTC
The DNA here is from genome assembly GCF_028749965.1 of Puma concolor. Classification (NCBI taxonomy): domain Eukaryota; kingdom Metazoa; phylum Chordata; class Mammalia; order Carnivora; family Felidae; genus Puma; species Puma concolor. The sequence continues at coordinate 81,443,359 of NC_141675.1, read as the reverse complement.
TCCAGTATCTTGGTGCCTTTTCCAAGATCACAAGCTTTGAGGCATAGCCCATGGAGGCCAACATCAACTTTGGCTCTTAGATTAGAACAGGCCCACATACACGTTTATTCACTATTTTATTTTATTTTTTTTTAATGTTTATTTATTTTTGGAGAGAGAGACAGAGTGGGGGAGGGGCAGAAAGAGAGGGAGACACAGAATCTGAAGCAGGCTCCAGGCTCTAAGCTGTCAGCACAGAGCCTGATGTGGGGCTCGAACCCATGAGCTGTGAGATCATGACCTGAGCCAAAGTCGGACGCTTAACTGACTGAGCCCCCCAGGCACCCCTTTGGTGTTTTAAATGAACAGAAAGATACCTTGGCTTCCAATTCCTTTCTCTTGTTCTCAGTGACAATAGCATATCCATCTTTCTGAAAACACTATTCTGATAACATCATTTTTCTGTTTCAAAATCTCCATTAGCTTTCTTCTGCCTTTACACTTGGCCTTAGTCAAAAGGCCGAGAAGTGATAGCCTTCTTCTGCCTTTAAGACAAAATCCAAGCTATATAGTCATGCACTTCATGTCCCTAGGTTCTCAGGTAACTCTGCAACTTTGTGTCTCCATATTCCCAGCCACATACCCAACCCACCCAGCCACAATAAAGGCTTGACGATCCTCGACACACGCACCTGCCTGCCTCATGGAGGCTGTGACTCACTGTTCTTTTCTGCTTGAATTGCATTTCCTTTGAATCTCCAAGAAAGAAAAGAAAACAACACAAATTGGGACTGTAACTGCTGGCTCATCCTCCTTGACTCTCCCTAATTCAACATAACTGCACTCTCATTCCTAGGACACAAGTAATATTTTACCTGTATTTCCCATTTTATCTGTATTAGAATTTCTCTCTCTCAGTACCATTAAAATTTTCCCCTGTCAGAAGAGAAGTAATTTGGAGGCTGGGGGACTTTTGTCTGTTTGCTTTAATGCTATATCCCAAGCACCTAGAACAGTATCTGGCAAGTGACGGATGCTCAATCAGTAAGTATTGACAGAGCACCTCTGTGATGCTAGATACTGCTAGCTGTCTATGTGTATACCTACACTTTTCCACTGACTGTGTGTTCCATGAAGGCATGAAGGCCATGGTTTATTCATCTCTGATGTACTTAGCATAAGGCCTGGCACACACTAAGAAGTTGGTAAACATTTGTTCGGCAAATGACATCCTGAATGAAGGCATATCTTTATAACCAGCTAGCTCCACCCATTATCTTTTTAGTTCTTAAGTAACTACTTTCTTTCTGCCTCTATTCTTCAGATTTCCGTGACAAGGCTCTTTATTGCCCTTGAATTACAAAAACCAACAATGGACATTTGTCATACCTTTGTTGCGGCAAATACTTATCAGAACTTTACCCATATTGTGAGTATCCCTGTCATTGTTTCCTATAGAGTTCAGAGGAAAGTCAGTGGTGAAGTGGGGAGATTGGGAAAGAACTAAATTGAAATGAGTGATGACAAATGTAAAGAAAAATCCCACACTCATTTCCCCCACTAACTTCACTCTCTAATCCTTTTATTTCTGTAGTAGATACATATAATCACTTATAATTTGTGCTATTTGAATAACTTGAATACCTACTGGAAAACTTGCTATTTTATTGTAGAGGATTAGCTTTGAAACAAGGATTTTGCTGATTGGCCCATTTTTATAATACTCTGAAATTAGGATATTTTTCACATTTATAATAATTCTAAGTTATTGTGACTCATACAATATCAGGTGATGTCCATTAGGACAGAGTCCAGATTTATTCACCTTTGAGTCCCCATTAGCTAACCCAGTTCTAGGCATAGAATGAGGTCTAAATGTACTTAATTATAATATGATAAATCATTCAGTTGGTCAATTGACTGAATGAATATCTATTAATGTATTACTCTACGTCACACATTTTGCTGCATTCTGGAGTAATCCAAAACAAGCATGAGAGTTAATTTCCTGAGTTATTCACAGGCTAGTGGATAAACACATCCACAATGAGTTGCAAACTACTCAAAATAATTTTGTGGTATAGTCACAACTGCAGTTTCAAATTTATCATACTTTTATCAAATCATCATACTTTTATCCCCAGTTTGCTGTGAACAGTGCTCTGACAGCATCTGGCTAGGATGAATAAGATGGAAAGATTCTGGAGCCAGGGAGATCTAACTGTGTCTATGCAGTAATCTGAGGGAGAGGTAGCGATGATATAATTAAGTTTTTTCCAGGGGGAGTACAGAGGAAAGAATGTGTCTGGGAAATATCATGGAGGAGACATTGTCAAAATTTGGCAACCACTTAAATTAAAAATGCATATACAGCCTGGAAAACTGTAGGAGCATTAACAGAAGAGCAAGAGGTGGAAAAAAGTCAGGGTGGGAGAAGATTCGGGTTAGGCATCCTGAGCGTTGTTTTACACTTTCATTTACTTATTTATTTTAGTGCTAACAGAAATTCTAGATGTCTACCAGGGAGTTTAAATTGTGGGAGTAGAAATAAGGAGAAATTAAAATACTAAAGACAGGGATTTAGAAGTTACTTGTGTATTGCACAAGAGCTGTTATCTTCCTAATAGATGCATATTTGGTCAAAGCTATGAAACTAAGTAAGCATCTCTTTTTCAAAAGTGTAGAAAGAGAAGAATAAAAAGATTAAAGACAAAAGCTTGTGTTAAAAATTACTTTCATGGAGAAAAAACAAAAATAATGTCAGAGAAGAAGAGATTAACAGAGATGATGGAGAATGAGGAGTGTGTCTTAGAAGCAAGGGAAGAAGGAGAAACCCAGACTTGGTGAAGACAGAAGGTATGCATGTCAGTCCATGAAGGTGGGTTTGGAACTATTCAAGGGTGACTGACTTTGATTCTACACCACCCCAGATCTGGATCCTAAAACTTCAATATTACAATCACCCAAATCCAAATAGTTGAAAGTTGAGATTGGTCTGGTCATCCTTAAGCAGAATCATCATGCTTAAGAACCATTATCCTGCATGGTAATCTGATGTTTGCATAGTTTTAAAGTATTATTTATGAGCACTTTCACATACATTTTCCCATGTAAATCCTAAAACAGGTGGTTCAGATAGATCTTTTAATCTCCATTTTCTCAGGTGAGAAGATAGGAAGTCAGAAAACTTAAATTAGTAATAACAACAAAGAGTAAGCCACAGATCTTCTGACATTATCCAAAGTTCTTGTTCTACATGGCACTAACTTCACCTTGCACGAAAGGGGCCATAGGGTTCTGAAGACAAGTGTCATTCTATTTCAGATCCTGACACACCGGGGCCTCTTTAGGAGACAAGATGAAAGGATAATATTCCAAATGGAGAGAGAAACTCCTTGGGCATCTGGATGTCTTGATAGTGATAATAATCAGCTCATTTGGAACAGTTTTATTGTTTAGAAAGTGGCTTCCTCACTTTAGCATGACAGTCAAGGCTCCCAATACCTTACTGAATCAGAATTGCTGGGTCCATTTTACAGATGAGGAAAATGAGACTCAGAGACAATATGTAAACTACTAACAGTTATGTAGCTGGATTAAGACTATACTCAATGTCAGCTCTTCACATTCTTAGTAAGGAATTAAATTTTAAGAGAATATGGAAAAGAAAGTGGCCATTTTGTGATGCTGCAATGAAAATTAATGGTGGTGGTGGTGGTGATAGAGGGGGTTGGGGATGTTTGCAAGCTTCCAGAACAGCAAGGGTGGTGGATTGTAAAATTGATGCTCTGGTGGGGGTGAACACAAAGGAGGTTGAAGCAATGCTGCAAGTCCTAGTGGTCTTTGAAACTCTCAGAAGGCTGACCACATTCTCCTGCCAGGTCATTCTGGTTGGACACGCTCCTTCAGTCACATGGTGCTTCTTTTTAATTTCAAGATAGGGTTGGGGATTATGTGTTGATCTCTATCAGAAACAAACCATTCCCTCCTTTAAACTTAAATGAATCTTTTATGAGGTAAAGGACCTTATCTAGGCTGGTGCCTGAATAATTTAATGGTTTTCTGAACTAATTGTACCCAGAGGCATGTACATTGAATAAATTAAGTGAGATAAGCTATCCTTATCCTCGTGTTGGTAACACATTTCTTCTTACCGCCATCTTCTATTGCTGTCATCATTCTAGAAAAGTGACTCAGTCTCACCTGAAGGGAAATGGAACTGAGCAGTTGGTAAGGCTGATGACATGTGGTTTGTGACTAAGCGTTCCCAGAAATGAAGGGTTGATCTTCTCCCCTATGGCAATATACAGTATGGCAGCTGTTTTCCTAAGACTCCACTGACTTGGTTGCCAATTTCCTTAATCCAACTTCAGTCAGTACCTAAAACTATGAGAAAAGACAATGAGAAAATGGGCTGTTTGGCAGCTGTGCCCGTGCCCATCATAAAACATCGCTGATTTGTGGTAAGAATGGAGTTGGTCCCAAGAATCCAATGAATTGATTTTATAGCAGTAATTTATCAATGCTTGATAATTTCTAATGAATTTGAACCGTGCAAGAAGGTAAAAATGCAAGATTGATCTAATCTACTCTCCTTGATCTTGGCTGCACTTTGAAACCACCTAGGGACTTTTTAAAAATTGCTAATGCCTACATGCCAGAAACTGAAAGATTTCCCAGGTTGAAGCAGAGTTTGAGAACTAATTCAATGAATAACCTTTCATTGTAGGAATTGGTCTTCAAAGCTTTTTCACTTCTATTATCCAATCTCATTGCCATAACTGCTGTGTGCACTGGTCCAGGTAGATGATTCCCTTCATTTTACTGAAGGTATCAAGGTCACACAGCTAGTCTGCAGCCAACATCCTCTTTTTAAGTGGACACCTTATTCTATTTAAGCTAATGCTCTCCCTGCGGTGAATGATGGACAGCAGTTAGACAGTGGTGTCCATGCTTAAAAGGACATGATTATGCGAAAGTTAATCTTTGTGGGTGAATGCTCGAACTCTGAAGCCTTTTTCCTACTTTGTCAAACATTCCGTATTAAAAATAAATCTAGCAGAGAACTGTTTCTAATGAGTACCTGCATTAAATCCATCTGGAGATCTTGTTAAAATGCAGATTCTAAACCCAAACCCAAGAGAATCTGATATGGTCAATCAGAAATGGTACATTTGAATCTGCATTTCAGAGCTCTTTAAGGTGATTCTTATGCCCATTGAAGCTAGAGAAGCATCGCATAGTGTAATTTTCAAAGTGCTGTCCATCGTCAGATTGGCAATGTAGTGACTTCTTGCACTGAGACTTGGAATACGATTCAGCAATCTGTTAAAGCTTTTCTACCAGTTCTGTTGTAAAGCAAGAACCTACAACACTCCTGAAAGTATGGCAGTTGAGGCATTAGAAATATTCCCCCTAGAATTTCAATATGTCTGAGGATCAGCTAGACAAACTTGGTAAAAACCAGAACTGCCTCAAAACTATAAGTCTTTACGTTGATATACAAGTACTGGTTCTGTATAGTCAAGAAATGCTCTATGCTTCTTATGAAAAACCATTATTGGTGTTTTCTATTTAATATAGAACAATACCATAGCAAATCACAAGATAATAGTGAAAAAAAAACATCGATTGAATTTTATCGTCAGAGGAAGGGAGCCATGTTTCTACCATTAATTACCCATGTGACTTTGGGTAAGTCACTTCTCTGATCTCAGTTTTTCATTTCTAAAGTGGGATTAATTATCACACCAATGAAACAAGGTTATTGTAAGTTTCTAACAATATGCTCAGTAGAAAAGGGCATTGTAAATTCATTCTGTACAATTAATTCTGTGCAAATATGATTATTTTATAATAGAGACAGTGGAGTCTTCTTTGGTGGCCTTGGAGAGTTAGAGATTTGCTTCCCAGTGGGTTTGTTTTCCTTTCTCTCTCTCTTTCTTTCTTTCTTTTTTTCTTTCTTTCAAGACAGATGTGAATTTTGAGAGAAAATCCTTTTGATACTTTTTAACAATATGGTAGAATCTGGAAAAACGTTGGCTATATATTTAACTTGAGACCAGCATGATATATTTTATTGTAGTTAGTCTGAATTTCTTTACTAACACATAATGAAATATCATATAGTCCCTTGACAGTCATGTTTTCAAAGAATGTTTACAGATATACTCAAGGCGATTAATGGAAAAAAGCAGCATACAAATTGTATATGTAGTATTATGCCGATATTAGAAGATACATGAAATAAGAAATCAAATATTTTTGAGCATCTACCATACAAAATAGTGAAAATTTCTCCCAGTCTTTGTTCATAAACATAACTGTTGTATGAAAAATATTCTATTCTACAATAATACTGCATTTTGACCAACATCTCCTTAGTAACTATTTTGATTACTAGCATTTGTTGTTGCTATAATTTTAGAGTAAGATTTCCAGAAAAATTTTAATACCTCCAAGGATAGATACTGAGTTCTTTGAGCCTACAGCTCACATTAAGTGATAAGCAATGCTATAAAATTAGCGTGTGTGTGATATATTATTTGATATTATAAAATTATAAAGTTATTTTATTCAATAGACTATACATATCTGTAAACACCCTAAGATGATGGAAAGAAAATCATTAGTTAAAAATGTAAGCCACTATGTTGAGATAGTGCCTAGAATTTAAAGAAGAGAGACAAAATGGTCCCAAGAGCATATGGAGAGAAAAGGACCCTCATGTTAACCAAGAAAGTGCAACTGGTAAAATCTAGATCTTAGCTTCTGGTTAGCACTTGTCACATCAATGCTTTAACTGAACTGAATGGACAAAAACTTTGATCAAGCTACTCCAAGCTACTTCTACTTTCATAGAAGATGGTTCTCTTTGAAACTCCTGTAGAAGCATACTTGTCCTTCTGCTTAGGAGCTGTGAGCCTCCCTGAACCAGTCTTGCCACCTAGAGAGAACTTTCTTTGTCAGTTTAAGGATGGAACTGGAGGGTATTATGCTAAGTGAAATAAGTCAATCAGAGAAAGACAGGTACCATATATTTTCACTCATATGTAGATCTTAAGAAACTTAACAGAAGACCATGGAGGAAGGGAAGGGGTAAAAAAAAAGTTACAGAGAGGGAGGGAGGCAAACCTTAAGAGACTCTTAAATACAAAGAACAAGATGGGGGGGTGGGGGAGAGTGGAAAGGGGGTGATGGGCATGGCGGAGGGCACTTGTTAAGATGAGCACTGGGTGTTTTATGAAAGCCAATTTGACACTAAATGATATTAAATAAATTAAAAAAAATAAACAACAGCAACAACAAAATGACAAGTAAGAAAATTGTTATACACCTTTCCTTTCTGTCTGTGGAAAGAGGAGGGAATAACTGAGTTTCTAAATAATTTTGGAGGTAAATTGTGTTCTCTGAAGGGAAGTTTAAGGAATCTTAATTACCTTAATTACCACAGTTTTAAAGTTCAGGTTCAATATATGGTTCTATGAATAAAAACAAATGATTCAGTGAACTTTCCTACACATAAATATTTGCCTATAACTATGATAAGATCCTCTAGTAGATTCTAGTATGTGAAAATTCTAGGTCAAGGGGAATGATCATTTTCAGTCTCCTCGAACATGTTGGTTAGCTGATTTCCTGATTGATTTACATCAGTTTATATTCCCAGTGAAGTAGATAAAGTGTTCATTTGGCTTTAACTACAACAGAAGCTCATTGTTGTCAATTTATATGCAGAAATTAAAAAAAAAAGTTTTCTTCAAATATTTTATAACCAGTACAGTTTTGTCAGTTTCTCCTTTACCATAAAGTATAAAATTATCTTCTATTTCCATTGGACGCCCTTCATCAAATTAAAGAAATTGTCTTCTATTGCTAATTTGAGAAGAGTCTGTCATGAATGGGTGTGGGATTTGTTGAATGCTACCTCTGAATCTGTTTAAATGATAATCTTTTCTCATTTATTCTGTGTATAATATGAATTATACTGATTAAATATCTTCAACCAAACTTTTATTCCTGGGAAAACCCCTTTTCATATGGCATCTTGGCATTTGTACGTATTGTTATATTCCTAGTGTCCTAAGATGAAAATTTAAATTATGATGTACAGCCTTTCTTCTTTTTTAGTTCATGCCTTTAAAGCCAATTTTTTTCTTTTGTCAGTGTTAGCTGCATACTACAAGTTGTAATATGCTGCATTTTTGTACACCATTAAAGAATTTTGTAATTTACATCATGATTTATTCATTTAGTCCATGAGTTGTGTGAGAAGGACATCAATTAATATAGAACCATATACTATGCAGTATCTTTTTCTAGTGGACATATCCTATATTATAATTTTAATACTTTGAGATATTAAGGTCAAGTTTGTTAATTATATGGTTCAAACCTCTATTTGGACTGACTTTTGTCTGCTTATCTATCAGTTACTGAGAAAAGGTTTTAAATCTTTCACATTGACGGTAGTTTTATAGTTTGTAGTTTGTAGTCTTACTGCTCTTGGGTACAGACAGGTGTATAATTGTTACAATTTTTATGTCTTATTACTTCCAATAATGCTTTTTGCCTTAAAGCCTGATTTGTCGGATAGTAATAGAATAAGATTAGGTAAATTTTGGTTAATATTTGCATACTATATCTTTTTCCACTTTTTATATTTTTAACCTCTCTACATATTTATGTGTAAGGTGTGACTCATAAATTGAATGTGGATCTTTATTTTTATCAGCTCTGAAATATGTGGTTTGTTTACAGACAATTTATCACTGATATTTTTAAGTTTAAATCTACCATCTCCATCTTGCTATTTGTTTTTTGTTTGCCCCATCTGTTCTTTTTTTTTCTTTCTGCCTGTCTTCTTTCTGATTAATCGTTTTTAAAGTTATCATTTTATTTTCTCCTCCATTAACTTCTGAGTTACAAATTACTTTTCTATTCTTTTAGTGCTTACCCTAGGGATTACAACATGAACTTCTGAATTATTAGTGCCTACTCAAAATTTGTGTTTTGTCCATTTCCAGAAAATGTGAGAAACTGAGGCCACTAACATTCTATTTTTCCCCATTAAGCCTTTTTAAATATACATGTCAAGTATTTTAATATATTTTAAACCCCGCCTTATATTACCAGTATTGTTTTACATGATGGTATTCATTTCTACGTACCTACATAGTTACTTTTCCCAGTGTTTTTATTTTCTCCTCTTGACATTTCTGTCTAGGATAATTTCCTTCCTGCACTTGAGTTTATGATTGTTTTCCTTCTGCCCACAGGAGGCCTGTTAGTGTATCTTTTAGTGCATGTCTGCTGCCAGTGAATTTTTGCAGTATTTATTTGAAATTTTTTTCTGTTTTTAATGCACTTTTTAAAGGTACTTTCATTGGTATAAAATTTTAGACTGTTAGTTTGTTTCCAGTACTAATCATTCTCTGGTCTTCTGGCTTTCTTCATTTCCTTTGAAGAGCTACCTTATCAGTTTTTTACTTCTTTGAAAGAAATGTGTCTGTTTGTCTGGGAGCTCTTAAAATTTTCTTTCTGATTTTTATTTGTTTTTTTTTTTAGTTGTTTTCCTCTAATGTGATTGAGGGTGATTGTTTTTTGTACTTATCCTGACTAAAAAACAGAGCTTTTTGGGTTTGTGGCTAATTCCTTTTGTCAGTTTTGGAAAATCCTTTTTTAATCTTTTTAATTTTTTTAAGAAAATACTTTTTTTAAATGTGATTCACCTGTTGGCAATTTTTTTACAGTGTTTTTTTCCCCCTCTCCCAGTTATTTTACCATATTCCTGGCCTGACTAATAATTTTGAATTGATTGCTTGACATTGTGTGTTAAAATTATTGTGTCTCTGTGTATATATTTTTTATTCTGAAGGGTATTTATTTTCTTTTAGCTCATAGATAGATGTTAGGTAGATTATTTCAAGTCTCTGAGGGATTGTGATAACTTGAGGCTCAATTTCAATCTTTGTGAGGACTGGTCTAATTCCAATTTCCTCTGACTCCTAAGCAAGTCATGTGAGTAATGTAATCCTTAGTTCTCTTTTTCCACTGGTCACCAGGAAGTTCATGTTCACTTAATGTTCAAGTACAATAACTATATTGACCTTGCTCTGTATTTTATTTCTTCTTATAGCAAATATTTCTTGTTTTTAATTTAATTATCTTCTTGTACCTTTATCTAGTATTGTAAAGATTCTCAAATACTTTTTAAGAAAAAAATTTTAATGTTTATTTATTTTTAAGAGAGAGAGACAGAGCATGAGTGGGAAGGGACAGAGAGAGAGGGAAACACAGAATCTGAAGCAGGCTCCAGACTCTGAGCTGTCAGCAAAGAGCCCGATGCAGGGCTCGAGCTCACAAACTGCGAGATCATGACCTGAGCCAAAGTCGGACACTCAACCGAGACACCCAGGTGCCCCTCAAATATCTTTTGGAATCCATTCATTCATCACTTAGTATCACCTGTCAACATTATTTAGGGCACTAACTGGATTGTAGGTAGGGCCATGCATATGGACTTTTTCTGACTTAAAGAGGCTTGCAGTCTAATAGCAGGTAAATAACGAACAGATGAGTGGAATGCTTGAGAGTAGGAAGACTGGCTAACAGTGCATAAACCATGTGCTGTAGGAAAGAAGACAAAGGAATAACACAGTTTGCCTAGAATGATATTGGAGAACACGAAGGTAGTATTTGAGGGAGCAGGTAAAGAACGAGTTAGATTTCCAGGAGAGCACCACTGCTAAGGCAACAACATGAATAAAGGTAGAAGAGGAGAAAAATGTATTTGAGAGAAGAGTCTGGTAAAGAATGAGATGAACATCGTGGAGGGTACTGTTGATTCGAGTCAGCAGGGTCGGGTAAGGCTGGTTGAAACCCTCGTTTCTGAGACTCTTAAGCCAGCGATAGGATCGAGTGTTCTTCTTTGGTGATCTTAAGATTAGTGCCAGTTCTTTAATTACCTCCCAAGAGATGTGTTACTAAATCAAAAACAAGAAATAATCAGTGCCTCCAGCGCTAAGAATAACCAAGGAAAGAGAAACACACCTGCCTTTTTGGTCACCAATACTAATATTTTACTTTCTTGGGTCTTGAGCGGTAAGCTGAAGCCATGAGTTGGAACGGAATGCAGGCTGCTGTCGGGTGATGATTCAAGCTGTTAGATTTGCAAAACTGAATGTGGGTGGTTTTGTTGTGTAATCCTTTGCCTTAATCTTTCTGCCTTTAATGAAGTGCTTTGACTGTCTCTTTATGTGTATGCCTGTTAGATGTAGGACATGCATGGAGTTTCTTAATGGAACCTCATCAAATTTAAAATCATGATTGAAAAATTGCTTGCCCTAGGTTAAAAAAAAAGTCCTCTTTAGTTATAAAAGAAAATAAAATTAAAAAAGAAAGAAAGAAAAGGAAATACTGATAATCAAAGGCAGGCTATGCCATTGGTATAATTTTATTTGGGAATTTTAAGTCCAGAGAATAAAATAATTTGGTCAGATTTGCTTCTCATTTCAAGTGAGTCTCAGAGTGAGAATTTAATGTACTGAACTAGTGCTCACATGCAGTGTTGAAGGGAAATTTGGGATCTGAAAGGGAAAAATTGATTAAAAAGTAATTAAATCACAGACTGAATGTTTTGCTTAACATTTTGAAAAACAGGAAAAGCCAAACATGTTCCCAAGCAGAATGCTGTCAGTTCAACCGTTTCTCAGTATTTCGGTCAATATTCTATCAACAAACATTTATTGAGTGTCTACTACATGCCAGGCTTCCTGTTCACCTGCACAGATAGTGATGACCAAATACAGGCACAAACTGCTGATCTTGCTGAGATTAGAGTCTAGGGAGGATCATTAGACAAATAAGCACACATGTGAAAGAATAATTCCAAATATGAGGAAAATGCTGGAAAGAAAAAAAAAAAAAAGCGCAATCCTACAAAAGCCAGTAACGAAGAGATGGGCCATAAACATCTCTACTGTTTGTGGACATCAGAAGTGGATGGCATACAGGAAACGGTTACCCTGAGCTGCTGGGTGCTATGGACAGAACGGGGGTCAGAGTGAGATTCTTGTTCTTAAGACACTTAGGGCTTTCCCACCACGTCCTGCAAGGGCAGAGGTTCTTAGGAGGTTCCTGAAGTTAGGTTTGTCCCTCTTCTCCCCCCCTCGACTAGTACCTTCACCAGTCCCCTCTTCTCCACTCTGTCTCCACAAGGCTGTCAGACATTTCTCACACTCGACTCCAAGAGGGCCTCACTCCTTCCAGTAGCTTCCAAAGCTTCTCCTTTACAGGCTTACATTCCGCTGCTCTCTATTCATAGCGAATTCGAGGGCCTGGCGGACAGGCCCCTCTGTGATCTTAGCGGCCTTCAACGAGCTTCACCAGATTTGCCTTCTGTCACTCTTGTCCACACCCACGCACCCCAAGATCCAGCCTCAGTTAGTGTTTGTCGCGGCAACATTCACTTCCCTGAGAGAGGCAGGTTCTGTTTTCTTCTTCTGGGAAGCATTCCCTCCCTTTTTTGCCTGGAAAGTCCCCACTCATTCCATAGTATCTAGGGCAAATGTGACTTCCTTACCAAAGCTTTCTCCCACCTCCTCAGGCAGAGCTAGTCACTTCTTTCCCGGTGCTTCCCAAGCAGTCTGTACTAATTATTCCTTTCATCACATAGTGCTCTATTTGTCTTTGGTTATTTTGTAAATCAGATTATGAATGTTCTGATGCAGTTCTAGAATCTCACTTTGGCTCCTTTAGGTAGTTACCTAATACCATGTTTTGTATAATTCTATTTATTTTATTTTATTTTATTTTATTTATTTATTTTTTTTTATCTATTTAGAGATAGAGTGCAAGCAGGGGATAGGCAGAGAAAGAGGGAGAGAGAGAGAGAATCCAATCCCAAGTAGGCTCCACACTGTCAGAGCAGAGCCCCATGTGGGGCTCAAACTCACAAACTGTGAGATGACCTGAGCCGAAATCAAGAGTCAGACGCTTGACCCTCTGAGTCACCCAGGCGCCCCTTATATAGATTAATATATGATTGTGGAAGGAGAGAAAAAGTGAGGGGTCCCTGGTGTCTGTTTCTGTTAGTTTTTAATTTATAACTAAATTATGGCTCATGGTGTATTCTTAATGTCTGCTGGTAGGAATAAAATCAAGAGCTCAGGTGGTTGTTAAAAGTAAATTTTGAGCGTCAAACTAGAGAGCTTTGATGCTTAGGAGGAAGAGTAGCCCTCAGACCATACGGCAACTGTGTAAATTATAACATGCTGTCCTTTCCTCAAGACACTTTACTTCTACCCGTTGAAGAATTATCATTATATGCAAGTTTTGTTAGAACAAAGCCCTTTTGGGGTGCGTGGGTGACTCGGTTGAGCGCCCAACTCTTGTTTGGGCTCAGGTCATGATCCCAGGGCTCAGGTCATGATCCCAGGATAATGGGATCAAGCCCTGTGCTGAGTGTGGAGTGGAGCCTGCTTAAGATTCTCTCTCCTTCTCTCTTTCTCTTTTTCTCTCTGCCCCTCCCCAGCTTGTGGTCTTTCTTTCTCTCTCTAAAATAAAAAATAAGAATAAAACATTTTTTAAAAAGCACTTTATTTTTCCCGCTGTCTACAATTGCTGTGAAAAATATACAGGTGTATGATATCTATAGACAAGGATATGAATGCTGTGCCCATGTTCAGTGCTCGATCTGTAGAACTCTAGGCAGTGGGCTTTTGAAAAGATACTATGCTCCACACTATAAACAACACCAGATTCCTGCTTTAAGAAAAAACAGAAAATTACAAGTTCATCTTCAAATGGACACCAAGGTCATTATCATCATGAACAACAAATGCCTACTGAATATGTAGGCAGTTGTGTCTGCCTTACAGAAGACAAGAAGCTATGCTACGGGATTAATTTCTTCCTCATATGAATGTCTAGATCATACTATGTCTTCTCTGTTTAAAGTTTATCTCCGTCTACTTTGAATTATGCACATGTATAATACATGTATTATTCACAACTTTCTCTCAAGCAGAATCTTCTGGGGCTTAGTGTTAATATTGGACCCAATTTTAGGCCACAGAGCTATCTTTGGTATTGGATTTATGCACAAGACCAATGTTGATGGGTAAGAGGAAAAAGTCTAACTTAACTCCCAAATTGATGGGTTAAGTGGAATATAAATGTGTTGTACTTATTAAAATAATTGTGATAACATAACATTTTATACCCACAATCATTTTTTTTCCCCAGCAGTTCATCCATATGTTCACATACCTACCTAATCAAAACAATAGGTTTTCTAGTCTTGCTGACTTAAGATAGAGAAATTTCAAGGTAGAATTAGAAATGATGTGTTAGTGTTTTCCTGGATTCGGGTTATAAATCTCTAAGAGTAACTTAGAGATTTTGGACAGGGACAAAATATTTGAAAAACAATAAGATTTGGCTTCCTTCAGACCATAGCAGTTTTCTTCACCAAGAGATCAAGAATATATTCCCATCCAGAGCCTTTTCTCTGACTATGGCTTCTTCCCAGAACACTACTGCTCAGATCTCTCTGGGGCTCAGCCCTTCGACTCATTCAAGTCTCTATTGTTCTTCCCTGAGAGGCTTTCCTCAATCATACTTAATGAGGTGCAAGAGATGAGAATATAGGCGTTGGTGGGCACTGAAGAAAGGAGCTGTACTTCTTGCTCTAAGAACAGAGCCCTGGGAAAGTAGCAAGACTTCAGTATGAATGCTGTGCATGAGTCTGGTAGGTGGAGCCCTAAACAGCATGAGAAAGGTTACCATGTTTCTAAGCCTGGTATGGAGACAGCTGTGGGTCAGGGGTGGACACTGGCATGACAGAAAGAAACCTCTCATAACTCATGGATGGTTGAGTAAGGGCCAAATGGGATCATGGAATCCTTAGTGAATATCTGACTGGATAGTTGACTGAATGCACCTGAGTACCACACCTTCCCGTCCCCACCAATACAACTTAGACTAAGCACCAGGCAAAGGAAGAACAGAGCCTGAATTGTCTGAGACTGTTCTATACTGGCAAAAGTAGAGCTTGAAGTAGAAATTAAGTCAAAGTTTAATAACAAGAAAGGAAAATAAATTTCTTACACATTTAGGTTTGTGGGCTTAGATTCGTACATTCTACAAAAGGGAAATAAAAAAGTGCAGGTGTGCTGACAGTGGAAAGAGGTGTGAAATTAGCATGACTGAAAAATGATGAGTTTGGTGGGAAAGTCAAGTGATATACGCAGAGGGCTTGGTGTACAAAGACATGTAAAATGTGATCTCATCTTCAAGAAGATCACAGATGGCCCATAGAGATAAGTGTGTTCTTTAGAATATCAGAAGTAATCCAAGGGATTATATGCTAAGTGTAGCCACTGCAGAAATTCAGATGAGGGAATAACTAGTGAAGGTTGCTTGTCAGGAAAGGCCATACAACAGAGGGGTGGGACTTGAAATTGGCCATGAGAGAAGCATAAGACTGAGACAAATAATAGATACAATGATGTGGTAGTAAAACTATGTGTGTTGTGTTTGAGAAACTGGAGAATAGCTATATTATGGCAGGTGTGTTAGAACATAGCTAGCTAAGGCACATTGGAGACATCCATCTGGTCCAGGTGTAGAACACTCAGCTAAAGACTGAACTTCAATCTGTAATCAGTGAGGAGCCATCACAAGTGTCTGGATAGAGGGAATTTCTGTCAAATGGAATGCATCAAAAAATTAATTTCCAACAGTGTGCAATTTTCCTTGTAGCAAACCAGACAGCCTTATTACATAAGATCAAACTAAAGTGATTGGATAGGAGAGACTATACTCCAAAAAGGCAGAGAAACTAGAGGTACAAGCTGGAAACCAGAAACATAAGAGGAGCTAAACATTAAAGATGCTCTGATGATGCAGCCTTATCTTGATGTTAGAGATTGTCTATGTAGACTTGCTTTGCAAATATTACACATCATTACTATTATTGTCTGAAAGGCAATACAGCAATGCGCAAATGAATGAGTGACCCATGTTTACATCTATTAGAGTTTAGTTTACTCACTGATCTTGGGGATTGTGTGAGGTCCAGTGCTGTCCCTAGGAAGTGATTTGCATAGATGCTCCTGTGCCCTATGTGGGCATATGGAGAAAAGCGTACCCTTATAGAAATGTAAATCAGGAGAGGGCCTGGGTGGCTCAGTCAGTTAAGCTGTCCACTTCAGCTCAGGTCATGATCTCGCGGTTCGTGGGTTCAAGCTCTATGTCGGGGCTACGTGTTGACAGCTCACAGCCTGGAGCCTGCTCTGGATTCTGTGTCTCCCTCTCTCTCTGCCCCTTCCCTGCTTGTGCTCTGCCTCTCTCTAAAATAAATAAAAATGTAAAAATATTAAAAAATAATAGAAATGTAACTCAGATTTGTCACTGTCTGTGTCACTGTGACCCTACACTGATTTCCTATTACAGTCAGAATAAATAAAAATCACACTTCTTACCATGGGTTACTTGGCTCTATATGATCTGGCCTGGTCCTTGCCACTGTCTGATTTGATTTCCTAGTACTCCTGGCCTGCTTCACCCCACTGCAGCTGCACTGGATTCTTCCTATTTCTTTAACAACTATATTCCCATCCATGGACTTTGCTCTTATTGTGGTCTCTTCCCAAAACACTTGTCCTCAGATCTTTCTTCGGCTCAGCGCTTTGACTCATTCAGGTCCCTGCTCAATTGTTCTTCCCCAAGACATGTTCCTTGACCGCGGCATAAATAATCACCTCCGTCTCCCATCCCACCACTCCTCTTTATTTTTGTCTAGCTTCAGTATTTTTTATTGCATTGATTAGTAACTGACACTGTAGTAGTAACTTATTTGTGTGCTTATTATTAATTTCTCTTACTAGAATGTAAGCTCTGTGAGGTCAAAGCCTTTGTCTAACACCTCTGTTAAGTCCTGGCCTGGAAGACGCTCTGACGCCTGTTGGTACTTGTTGTATAAATGAATAAATAAATGAAAAACATATCATTATTGCTATCATCATTCCGTTTTCTTTTTAAATTCCAATTCCAGTATAGTTACCATATATTGTGATATTAGCTTCAGTTGTATAATATGGCAACTCAACAATTCTATACTATTGCTATCATTCTTAAGAACCAATATTGACTGAGATCTTACCCACATGCTATGACTGGGTGATTAAATGCTGTACTTGGTTATTCCTCATAACCACTTCCCTAGTCCCTGAATCACTTAGCGGTGAGGTAACTTTTGTAAACTTACTCAGCTAGCAAAAGGATGAATCAAGAATTAAACCCGGGACTGCCAAGCTCCAGTAGTCTTGTTTTATCATATGCTATATGTGGGAACCACCATGCCGTACAAGTGTATGTGTGCGAGCATTAGTTCAGTGCCTGCAAATTAGTAACTGAAAGCAACTAACTCTCTTGGACAAAAATCTCTAAGTCAAAAGAAAACTTCGGGGAATGTAGCTGGCAGCATGCCATTGGTTTAAGGTCTCGATACCTTAAGCACAATGTTTTGCTGTTGTTGTTTTGTTTTGTTTTGTTTTGGGCACCCGGAATTACCAATGGTATTTTATTTCATTTATACTTCAAGTTTTTATTTAAATTCTAGCTAGTTAACATATAGCATTATTGTTCGTCGTTTGTTTGCAGACTTAAAAAAATGTGTTTTTTCTTGGAGCACCAGGGTGGCTCAGGGGGTTAAGCTCCAACTCTTGATTTCAGCTCAGGTTACGATCTCACGGTTTGTGGGTTTGAGTCCCACACTGGGCCCTGCACTGACAGCGCGGAGCCTCTTGGGATTCTCTCTCCCCCCATCTCTTTGCCCCTTCCCCGCTTGCACTCTGTCTCTCAAAATAAACTCAAAAAAAGATGCCTATTTTCTTAAATGTATGCCCTGGCCTTTGGAATATTTCACTTCCAACAGTCTGAAACTGTGGCCGTTTTGGGAGTACTAGTCTGATTATGGGGCCCTTAATTCGAAAACATGGGTAGCTGGAAGGGCCTGGAAGTTTATATACTCCTTGGATTGCCCTTTACCAGTAACTGATAGGTACAAGATTATGAAACTCAAAATCCATGGCCTCAGGTTGGGACCTCTTTGAGACAACCTAACATTCCAGAGTTCACCTCCAAGTTCAAGCTAAAGCTGCTCTGCCCGAGACTTTGCCCAATACTGCACCTTTGCCTGGTTGGCTTTCTCCCCTTTCCTGTCCTGCTTCTCCCACTCTCTTGCCATTTTCCCTCGGAGCACTTTGTCA
Source organism: Puma concolor (assembly GCF_028749965.1). Taxonomy (NCBI): domain Eukaryota; kingdom Metazoa; phylum Chordata; class Mammalia; order Carnivora; family Felidae; genus Puma; species Puma concolor. The sequence goes on along the minus strand of NC_141675.1, from coordinate 81,425,105 downwards.
CCAAATCACTCGTATGTTAAAATTTTTTCGGTTCTGGCTCTGATAGTAGAGAATCTAACCCAAGATAGTGATTCACCCAATTCCCCCCTAGTGCAAATGAGACTACTTTGGCCACGCCTAAATTGCCTTTCCCTAGACATCCATACTTTTCTCACCACTCATGTTCTTCCCAGACTTGTAAAGGTGAGATTTTTACTCATTGGAGCCAAATGCTAGGGAAGATCCACTGTAAAGAAATAGCATTTTATAGAAGAATCACCTTGGGCGTGTATAGATCCTAGTTCTTTGCTTCCTGGAGCTCAAGCATAGATTTGACCTAACTCATTTCCTCCCCACATTCCTGGCTAGTAGACAAGTACAGGGAGGAAAGAAGGGCTGAGTCACTGAGGCTTAATTCACTTGTCTATTTCTTTGCCCTTAGAGCTTGCTTTAATTGAAGAAACATTCAGTGGGATTAACTTTGCTACAAAAAAGCATTCTGGGTCTCCTTTCAAGGCAGGCCTTTGGCTGTATTAGAACAGCATGAATACTTAAAGCCTTTGAACAATGCAGATATTTTCTAGTTCTGAGTGAACTGTCTTTCCAGTTGGGTCCATAGAACTGACCTTCTCCTGTGTCATCTCTGTGCCTGCAACCGAAATATAGGAGCAGCAGTATATGGATGCAGTGACAGAAGCTAACTTCATCAGATAACTGGGCTAGGCCTTCTCTCTTGAGGCCCAGATAGGGTTCCCAAACATCAAGAAAGTTTAGGAAAGAACAAACTTGCCTCTTTACCATGGAAGACAGGAACACTGAGGAAAGATTGCTCTCATCTAATACCCTGCGTTATAATTCTCAGGGTCTTGATAGAGTGCCGTTGTTTGGCTTAAGCCAAACTGGGGCATGCTTTGCATAAGAAAGTCAGAGAAGTAGTTAGGAATGCTCTTACCATGGAGTGATAGGAAGAGTACTGCAGTGGACATGAAGAAGACCCCTGGGAAGTTGCTCTAGGTTGATCACTGACTGGTTGTGTGACCTTGGGAGATTGACTCAAGTTACCTGGGCAATGGTGTGTCCCTACTGTAGAATGAGGTGGTCTCTACCAGCTCACCATTGTCAGTTTTCTATGATTTTGTCTTTCTTTCAGCGGTATTCAGTGTTAGTACGGACATTGGGTGTTTTCTGTATCGGCTAGCCTTGGTGCAGAAGACTGGTGATTCCTCACGTGGCATTCTCCCCAGGGCATAGAGCTTTCCTGCTCCTTGCCCCGTATCTTGGAAAGTGGAAAGACTGCAAGCTGATCCAAGAGTCACTGAGCAACTGTCCAAATGTTCTGAAGGGTGGCTACCCCACTGGCAATGTTTTTTTAAAGTAAGCTCTACATTGGGGGTGCCTGGGTGACTCACCGTTTGTGGGTTTCAGCCCCATGTTGGGCCCTGTGCTGACAGCTCTGAGCCTGGAGCCCGCTTCAGATTCTGTGTCTCCCTCTCTCTTGGCCTCTCCCTTGCTCAAACTCTGTCTCTCACTCTCTCTCTCTCAAAAATAAATACACATAAAAAAAGATTTAAAACAGTAAACTCTTCGTTGAATGTGGGGCTCAAACTCATGACCCCAGGATCAAGAGCCACATGCTCTACTGATTGAGCCAGCCAGGTGCTCTCCCATTAGCAATTTTTAAATGTTTAAGCTATGGAGCAGCAGGAAAACAGACTTTTTCTAAAATTCTATTATCCTTTAGGGGCAACAGTTTCCTGAAGTAGATATAGTGGCCTCTCTTTCCTGGTCATATATAAACGTGACATTGCAGGACCCGTTCCTGCAGGACCCCTTAATGAAAGCCACTTATTGACAGTCTCCCTATATTATTAGGCTATTACGATTTTGCTTGTGACACGCATCCCACAAGAGAGTCCAAATGCTGCTTCTCCAACAATGCCTTAGGTCTCTCTAATCAAAATCATCTCTCTACTCTCTACTCTCCTAAGTAATTCATACCGTAATCTCTCCCTGCAAAGCCTTACTGACATTTGTTTGTTTCTTCATCTTCTACTACCTTCTCCCTAAATTCTAGACTATATGCACCTGAAGGACAAGGGCTAAGTCTTACACCTATGTTGATCCTTGAACCCAGAACACATTAGAAATGATGGCCTTTCAAGCATTGACACCTGTTTTATTCAACCATTTCAGAAGAGGCAGCAAGAATCAGAGGAAAGAGCAAAGATTTTAGAGTCAGGAAAGTGGTATTTCACTCCTGGTCCTTCTACTTACTCTCTGCATGGGCTTGTTCAAATTTTTTCAAATATTCAGACCTCTGTAACAAATTCGAATTGAACCCGTAACATGGCAATGTCATCCCTTAACTTGACAGGACTGCATGAGGGCAGAAATATCTGTTGTAAAAATAAGCCTCAAGAAATAGTAGCCGATGTTATGATTATGTTTATGACTATTATTTGTCTCTATGGAATGCACCTATCTGTACTGTGGAAAGTGATATAAAAATGGATTGGATCTAAATTTGTGATACGGATTTTTTTTCCTGGCCCAAGGTAATGAGAATATGTCACAGAGAAAGATGTTTGTAGATGAGAGGTAAACATGGGAGCCTTAACTTTGTTAAAATGTTTGATTTATAAGTATACACACACAGTGGTTTGTAGCAATTATGAAAAAAATGTTAACAATCATAATTTCTGTGGTGTAGTTACATGGACAGGTATCACACTACTTTTAAATTTTTTCATACCTTTAAAAGTACAAATACTATGTATGCTAAAAAAGAAAAATAAAGCTCACTTCTATACACACCATAAGGCTTAAGGTATTCTCTGTTGATACTATTTTTTTTTTTCCTTAATAGGAAGCATATCTTAATAGGAAGCCAATGGCCAATCAAGGAGAAGCTAGAGTAGGTGTCAGTGGAGTTTCAAGCTCTGGGAAGAAATCCAGAGGAAGATGGAAAGAGCAGGTGAGATCTGAAATCTGAGGGTTATACCCCAGCTGGGGATTGGAACCCCCAACCATCACAGCTCTTTCCTTTCTATAATAGACAGGAGCCAAACAGTAGCTATTGCATTGTGTAGTGTGTTTGAAAAGACAACCTTCAATATGTGTATGAAGATAAACTTTGAATATGCCATGTAGCTTTGAATCTCTTCACCTTTTTTCCTTCCTTATTCTGAAAGCCATTTAGGGAAAGAACAACATAAGAACTGTTTTTCCTGTGTATTATAACTGAAAGAAATCCATCAAATCTTTCCCAAATACTTAGTATGTTTTCAACACTTTACTTAGAAGTTGGGATAGAAAACTGTAAAACGATCACTGTGCAGGAAACACTTTCAAGAGACACATGGCCACCAAAACCCAAACAACAACAACCACAACCACATTGTGGTAACACCCATAGAAGCAGGGGTGATATTCAAACCATTTATCCAGCTATACCGAATGTGCACAGACCCCTCAGAATGTACACACTGACCGAGAATGGGTGCCTGCCCTAAAAAAATTAATGTTAACTGTTCTGAGGCAGGAAGGATCGTTCTTGCATCAAGGAGTACCTGGGTTTTAAAGGCATTTTTGACAGTGTAGTTGGCAGCCATCTATTCTATTTGTTTTGTTTTCTATTTCACTTTTTACTTTCTCTTTTTTTTTCCCCAGAGAGTAAGAGAAGTGTTATGTTCTACATCACAACAACTATAATGCTTTCTAGTGGTCAGAAACAATCCCCTGCCAAAAATCAAAATGAATAGCAGAGGTCATCTGAACTGTGTCACAGAAACAGGAATATAAGCCAGGGCTATAGAGTCATACCTATGGCGGATAATCAATGAAGCTTGGTTGTGGAGGTGATGTTTCAAGAGTTAATCTTGAAAGCTGGGTCATCTTAAAGATAGATAAGGAGATGGGTGAGAGTGAGGTCAATGCATTCTGTTGGAAAGAATAGTGTATCAAGGCACAGAAGCATGAAAATTCAAGGATTGTCTTTTCATTTTATAGTTCTCAAGTGACTAGTGTTATGAGGTTCATCAGTGAACAACACACAGAAGCCTGTCTAGTCAAATTACATTCTAGCAGGGAAAGTGGTATAGGCAGAATTGGTTGGATGACATTAGACTTGAAGAGTGAATCAGTGGTGGACTGTAGATGGGCTTTATCTTTTCAGCAATGGCCAGCAGTTGAAGGGTTCTCCCTCCATTAAGGGGTCTGGGTGCATTGGAGATAGCCTGGGGGGTGACAGATTCTGGAACTGCCTAGCACAAGACCACAGGCATCTGCTTTCTGGATGTGTGTTTGTGTTCCTCCCAAGAGGAGTGATCCACTGAAAAATTACTTGCTAATTTAGAGATAGTAGTACCATCTACTACTCTGAAATGGAATGAAGGACTTGGTGTAACCCTTGGCTTTACCCCTACCTAGCTTTGTGAACTTGGACATGGATGTGACCTCTCAGAGCCTCAGCTCTTACCTGTAAACTATAACTAATAATGTTTGCTCTGCCTATTACATAAGACTGTAGAAGTCAAAAGAGGCAATTTCTATGAAATTTCTTAGAAAACTTTGAATCAGTGTATATGAAGAATAGAAAGATTTCAAATTTATTTGTGTAATCAATCATAAGATCCTTTACCAGATTTCCTTTATCTTTGTTTTTCTTAATTTTCTGCATATATATATATATACATATATATATGAGAGGAGCTGTATATAGCTGTATATATATATATACACACACACATATATATATGTATATATATACAGTATATATATATACTACATATATATGTACTACATATATAGTATTTTATATACATGTATATTTCATATACATATATATGATTACATATCATTTCTACATTATATACACACACACATACATATATATGTATATGTATATATATACACGTATATATATATATATTTCCCCCCTGAGAGATTAAACCAGGATGCCTCAGCTGGGAGAGACATGTTATGGAGAGATATTGTCCTGGAAAATGCCTCAGCTGTTGCACAATTCTTTGCTTTTATCCCAGAAACTCCCACAGCTTTCCTCGAAATGGTATTAATTCTTATGGCGTCTTAATTTTATGTCAGTATGCAGCCCTGTGGTCTTCCTCAAGTGGTGGGCTACCTCATGTAGAACTACACACTTCTAGAATACTCATGGTAGTAAAAAACTTAGAGCTCTACTCCTCTAATAGGGCTAGAAAAGAGCAAGACCTACCTGTCTTGTCCAAGGATTCATATAGCTCACAGCAGAGGGATGCCTAGAACCTGAGCTCTGTACTCTAGAGTCCTTGTAGTTCAGCTCCTCTCATTTCTATCCCTAGCACATTCTCATCATCTCAGATTTGGATTCCTGATGCGTATGAACAAGAAGTGGAAAAGAAAACTTAATGTCTTCCTTCCAAAGTGTGGGAGGGTCTTTCTCAGAGAAAGCCTGCAAAATTTTGAAACTCAGACTAGGAGTTTTTTAATCTGGTAGGTTCCCAGGATTCACCTATGACAGATACATAAAAGTCTTTTCATAAATAAATAATAGAATAGAATAAAATAAAGTAAAATAAAAGCCTAGAGACCATTAACTATGCTTTAGGCTTTTTAGATTTTTTGTAAAGCTTATTTACTTATTTTGAGAGAAAGAGAGAGAGCTCACACAAGCAGGGGAGGGGCAGAGAGAAGGAGAGACAGAATCCCAAGCAGGCTCTGCACCATCGGTGCAGAGCCTGTGAAGAACGTGAAATCATGACCTGAGCTGAGATCAAGAGCTGGACACTTAACCAACTCACCATCCAGGCACCCCTGCTTCAGGCTTTTTAAAATAATGCTTTGCAGGTATTAACTCATCTAGTTCTCACAACAAAGTTACAAGGTACCACACTGCCCCCATTCTACACATGAGGCTCATTAGGCAAAGAGAGGTTAAGGAGCTTTCCCAAAGTCACCAGCTGGCAGTGGGAACATAGAGGGTCATACTGCACAGCTAAGTCCTTGTTCGTATTTCCTACACACACACTTTAATGCAGACACCGGTTTGCCGTAGTGTGGGAGAGATGATACATCCTCATGAACGTCAAGCATTCTCGGGCTTCAGGGGATTGTCCAGCTGGGAGGGACACTTGCCTCAGTTTCTCTAGGAGAGGGTAGGCTTAAAGTAAGAATGACAACGTTCTGCCATTAAGGAATACCTAGGTTTTTCGAAAGGAATTTTTGGGAGACAGGCCATGGAACTATAATTTTTTTTTTTCCTTAAAAAATTTTGGGTAAGCAGAGAAGTTGTTAATCCTTAATCCAGGTACTGCAGTGAATATTCTTTTTTTTTTTTTTTTTTTTTTTTGCATTCAAAACCAAAACCAAAAAAAATCAAGAAGATCAAAGCAAGTGTAAGAGGTGTTTTGCACCATGAGCATAAGAGCCACAATTGGTTCCAACACTCCCAGAGTGCGAATTCCAGAAAGTGCTTTAGGCCAGGAGTGTTTGTGGCTAAACAAAAGCACGGGGGTGGGAAAACAGTAAAGCAAGTACAGAGGGAGAGAAAGATCCATTTGTAGGCAGCACCCAAAGTATTCATTGCCAAATTACGCTGAGAAAGAGGATCAAAAAGAACAAGAACAAGGGCTTAGCTGTGGCATGGAAAAGAGACCTCTTCTAAGCAGAGGTTGTGTTGCACTAAAAGTGGGAAAGGAAGGTTGGGACTAGCAGTTCTTTGTTAGTGGCTAGTTGGATGCAGCCTTGCTGTGAGATGCAGGATAGTCCTATTTCCTGCCTGGACCTCGGTTTCCTCCTCCAGAAAATGAGGAAATTAGACCCGATGCTTCCTAAGTTCCTTTTGGTCTATACCTCTAATATCATAGTGTTGTGTTTTTCTCCACCCTGACTTGTCCACAGTGCTTTGCAACAGACCAAAAAGTATCAAGGGAAGCTGAGCAATCTTTTGAACAGGAATCACCGAGGGAACCCTCAGCACCAAAGCCCATGTACCACTTCTGTGCAGACTTTTGCCGATCTCAGCCTGTCCGTCTGATTCTCATACCTTAACAAAGTTTTTACTTCTGATTCTCTCACTGTGAATGCACACGACCCATTCCACATGAGAAAGAGTGCCTGGTATTACACAAGAGTACCATGGAAATAATTGGGATGGAGTTCATAAGAAAATAGTCTTTCAGCCAAGAGACAGGAGCTCTTTTCCTCAGGAAAGGAAAAAAATGCATTATAATCATGGGAGAGAGGCAGACATTCACCACTCCTGCCACCCTCACCAAGGAAGGTCAAAGTGTTAAAGAGGCTGTGATGATGAGCAAAGACTGTGGTATTGTACCCCAGGACAAGAAGTAATGAGGCTGAGGAGATGAAAGACGGAGGGGAGAGGCAGCCAAGCTACGTTCTCATGAATAGGATATTATATGAGGGAAGAAGAAAAAGGGCAGTATATGAAAACACAGAACTCCCATTGATTACTGAATCCTGATTGAACACTAGCCAGCTAGGGGACACCATGATGCCTTCTGCCGAGTCCTGGTAAGGCTACACTTAGATATGACTTCCTGTCCTGCATGTGACTCTTGAAGTTATCACAGGTCTGAAGGTAGGGGTCGATATGAATGGAGGCAACTGCCTCCAAGGAATGGCCTGAAGTTCTTGCCAAAGTACGAATAACCCTGGAGCCCTATCCACCGTAGAGGGAATCACGACTCTTCTGGGAATATCAGGTGTGCACAGAGAATGAAATACCGTGTGGATGTCTCTGGTAGTAAAGAGAGGGAGTTAGGCAATGAAATGGGACAGTTCCAAAGATAATTTTCACATCATTTTGCTGAGTTTGTGTTGCTTATGAGTAAACCAGGTAGGGTGAAACACTTTAGGGTCCCTGAAAAAGCAAAAGACAAAGGGAAAAGATGGACCCCTGTCCCAAAAGTAGTAAAAGAAAAATACACACACACACACACACACACACACACACACATTCCCAGTGGCCTGAGAATCACTCTGAACACCAGGTGTTAGACTTCCTAGGGCTTTCTCCTGCCTGGGTGAGTTTCACAAAGGTGAATTTCCTAGAACATTATTTTAAAAGAATATTGGATATTTATGAATACCAGGATTTGTTTCACTATACCAAACACACTGGTACCTTGATGACACTCCAGTTTTAGAATCCTTGGGCACAGATGTTCTGAACATATCCAAAATGCGTCTGGCAGGAGGCCCTGTAGGATGACATAGCAGAATTTCTATTTATTTCACAGCCCGGAATCTGACAATGGGTTGCTCTTTGTGTTCTTTTTCTTTTCAATCTCATTTAAAATCCAGGCTTTTCTAAACCCTAGGTATTGTGAGTGCTTTCAAGTTCTTTCTCTAACTTTTAGGAAGGTGTTGGTTAATTGACAAAAAATTAGATACAGTTTGATGCAGACCTAGCTGAAAAACGGTAGGGCAGGATGACCAACTTATAAAAGGTAGTACCTAGAGTTTAGAAATATAAAACCATTATTCTGAATCATTATGATTTCTTTTACGGACAAAATTGTGGCATTCCTCAAATTCTAGAGCAAATGTCAGATGAGTTAAAGTACCATAAAATTCTCACTATACTCTCTGCGGCTCCCTATGCAAAACTCTCTTTGCTAGAAATCTCTTCCTGTCTCTTGGCCTTCAGCATGTAGCTTTTACTTGAATTACAAAATACTATACCCTCCAAGGTCCTAGACCGAGAATTCTGATCTCACAATTGCAAAGGAGAAACCTACCTGCCAGTACTTGTCACCCACTTGGCACATGGATTCAGCATCAGTGTGCAGAATTACAAATCTCATAAATTTCAAGTGCACACCCAACACTGACTCTAAAATCTATACTTTAAACTCATGAACTATTCATATATATACATATACATATATATACATATGTACACATATATATGTGTATATATACATATATGTACATATGTGTACATATGTATATATATGGCTTTGTGACTGTAATTTGTCTTAAAATTATAACCTTATATCTATTTTGGCAGACTTGTTTCAGGACACTCTTAAGCTCTCTTTAACGGATATTGCTGAAATATGTGCCAGGGGTTCACAACCCTCAGATTACAGATGTGAAGATGAGGTGCAGAAAATCAAGCACCTGGCCCCAGTCACCAGACTTACTTCAGTGTAGTGTTCTTTCAACCCCATCTCTTTGTATTTCCATGAAAACCCAGGGGAGGGGCAGGGAGAGGGGGACAGAGAATCTGAAGTGAGCTCTGCGTTGACATCAGAGAGTCCAGTGCAGGGCCTGAACCACGAGATCATGACCTGAGCCCAAGTTGGATGCTCAACCAACTGAGCTACCCAGGTGCCCCTGTATAGAACCATTTCTGATATGAGCCTGAAGCACCAGGAGAAAAGACAATGTCAATCAAGCTTGGAAAAATAATAATGGACACTATGGCTTTTGGGGGTACAAAGAGGATGCTGGGAAATCTAAACTTAAGGCTAGAAGTCCCTTATGTGCTAGTTTATCTTATAAGAAAACCATAGAATATGTAAGAGAAAGAGTCATTGAAGGAAGAATGCCAATCTGTGGGTGCCCTGATTCAAGATTAAGAGTATCTTCCCTGATTCAGGAAGGCTCGATTATGTACCCACCACTCACGTGTAGCCCTTTATTCTATACTTTTATTTTGCTATCAGAAGTGCCTTGTATACCAACTGGCATCCCTGGGTTACCTTCCTAAAGAATCCGAACAGTACACCCAAAAGCAGAAATATGGTCCTCAGAAGTCCTATGCAAATCGGGTAAATTTTGGTGCACACGAATTATTAAAGAATAATGACTCATGTTTTTTTAGAAACACAGGATGGGCAAGCTCTTGTCACCAAAATTTACATGGAGAAATTCTACTTGCTGAATAATTAACTATATGAGTACCATATATCCTTTGTATCCCTAGAACTATATTGCTCAACCATTGAGCCTTTTGTTTGAGAAAATTCATCTAGGAGATTATCACATGAAAACTCAGTCTGACATTTAACTTAATCAACCTCACCATCAACATTAGAGTCCAAAGTGGCGCTGTCTCTTTATATTCATCTCCTGATTTAACAATTTTGAAACACCTTTTTATGTCAATTTTTTAATTTCTTTAATTTCTTTCTTTATGGGGATCAAATGAAAGATTATGAATTCTTAGGAAAAACTAAAAACAGACTACAAAGACGAGACTACAAAGACCACTATCCCTTCTTGAAAGATGATGCAGTACTTTAGAGCAACATGGCAAGAAAACTAGAAATTAGGCAACAGTAAATTCATCTCACTACCCTTCTGGGTTTCTTATTGCATCATCTTTCTGGGCCAGCTGTCTAATAAGACTGTAATGAAAGTCACTTGTATAATTTTACATCTTCTAATGGGCACATAAAATATAAAAAGAAACAGATAAAATTAATTCTAATAACATATTATTTAATCCACAATATCTTTTAACACGTAATCAACATGAAAATTATCAATGAGATATTTCATATTCTTTACTTTTATTAAGCCTCTGATATCAAATATATATTTTTCACTTACAGCACATCTCAGTTTTAAATACCCACAATTTCAAGTGCTCAGCAATCACATGTAGCGAGTGGCTACCATATCAGCACGGTTTTGGACAATTCCACCATTCTTCCTTTTTTAAAAATTTTAGTCTTTTGTTTATTGGCTCATTAGAATTGACAAGTAAGAATAAAGTAATTCCTACCATGTTAAAGAGACAAAATGTCTCAATATATGAAAAAGCAAAGCCACTAAATTTCCATACTGCATTTTAGATTTATATGATAATATAAATGCTGTGATAATTGTAAGGAATACATTTAATTGTTTCTTTAAGTAGTTTTGGAATTGTTAAAACAACAGTAAGAGAACATAAAACTGAAAAAAAAATGGGCCAAAGACTTGAACAGACATATCTAAACATATTTGAACAGACATAGCTAAAAAAGATATACAGGTGAAAAATAAGCCTATGAAAAGATGCTCCACATATGTCATCAGGGAAATGCATATGAAAACAATGAGGTACCACTGTATACCTATTAGAATGGTCAAAATCCAGAATACTAACAACACTAAAGGTTGGCAAGGATGTAAAGCAACTGGAACTCTCATTCATTGTTGACGGGAAGGCAAAATGGTACAGCCACTTTGGAAGACAGTTTGACACTTGGTTACAAAACTAAACATATTCTTACCATGCAATCCACCGATCATGCTCCTTGGAATTACTCAAAAGAGTTGAAAACCTATGCCCATGCAGAAACTTGCACACAGATGTTTATAGAGACTTTATTCACAATTGCCCAAATTTGGAAGTCACCAAGATGTCCTACAGAAAGTGAAAGGACAAAAAAACTGGTACATCCAGGCAATGGAATATTATTCAACACTAAAAAGAAATGAGCTATTAAGCCATGAAAAGGCATGGAGGAAACTTAAACGCATATGACTAAGTGGAAGAAGTCCATCTGAAAAGACTACATGCTGTATGATTCTAGCTATATGACATTCTGGAAGAAGCAAAACCATGGAGATTGTAAGAGGATTGCCAGATAGTAAGAGTGGTTGCCAGGAGTTTTGGGGTGGGAGGAATTTCAGGGAAGTGAAACTACTCTTTATGGTCCTGCAATGATGGATACGTGTCACTGTATATTTGTCCAAACCCATAGCAAATCAGCACCAAGTGTGAACCCTAATGGAACCCATGGGCTTTGGGTGATTATGAGGTGTCAATGAAGGTTCCTCAATTCTAACACATGGCCCGCTCTGGTGGGGGGGTGCTGATAATGAGGAAAGCTGTGCATGGGTGAGGTCAGAGGCTACATGGGAAAGTTATGCTATCCTCTCAATTTTACTATGAAACAAACTACACTAAAAAAGTCTTAAAATGTTTCTATCAAGTTTTTGTTTTACACTTCAGAAGATTTCTAAGAGACAATAAAAGCCATGAAGTAGAAATCTATATGAATAGCTAGAACTGCTCAAAAAAATAAGTTTATTTGATTATAAAGTGCCTTAATAGCATATCAAGAATTAACCATTTTCTTTGCTCTTTTTCTTTTCTTGGAAACATTGTATCAATCATTTCATTTTGGAGGCTCTATCACCTAGATTTTAAGGAATAAGAATTTTGAACTTTTTGGTACCCCTAATTTAAGCTGAATCTTCTTTGCCTATTTGAATGTACATATACATGATATGATTCTATATATAAACAGGAAAACAAACTGATATTGTTAAAGTGTTATGTATTATATCCAATGTCATTCCATAGTTATTTATAAATCTAAGTCATTAAATTGTTTTCATGCCATCTAATGTAGCCCATAAAAGAACAAACTTTCCTATTTCTTTAGTAAAAATCATCAAACCATTTTGATAGTAGATATTTTATTGGCTGAATCAATGTATATAATTGAGAGTTGAGATTAACACTGAGTTTAAAGGGGAACATGCCCAGAGCCCACCATCTGTAGTGCTGTTTCCACATACAACCAGGCATCTGCATCCCTTCCCAACACTGCTGAGGTCATTGTCATGGGAAAATCACTAAATAGACATTAGGAGTATCTGTAGTTTAGTTCCTATTCCAAAGCAAACTCATTCTGATTTCAATCAAATAAAGTATTAAATCTGTGAGTATCTCATGTACCAAATGAGGGTATTTTCCTGGTCTTTCCTACCTCATAGATTGGTGAAAATAAGAAAATAATAATAATTTTCTCTGAGATGAGAAACATCAATATTTGAATCTCCGTAATGTCTCTTTCCTCTTCCTCAATGATAAAAATAAAGCCAAAGGACAGACAGACACACACACACGCATACACACATGTACACACACACACGAACACACACACCATCAACACCATTTCTTGATGCATTTTTATTTATTTTGTAAATTTTATTGCATGCCCTGGCAAACATGGGTGTGCCTCTGGCTCACCAAAATCCCATTACACAAAATACCAAAAGACAAGCAACAGAAGCTTAAAAAAAAAAAAAAAAAAAGTATCACATCTATAAGAAAGAAACTTTCAAAAACATTAATAAAGCATATAAAACATTTGACATTTAATTTTTTTACAATTATAAAAATAATAAAAAAAACACAACCTTTAACATTTAACATCCCACATACTGTACTTTAGGAGAATGTCAAGAAAACAAGAGTTCAGTGGAATTAATGAAGAAAGTTCTATTCTCCTTTTCTGTTTCTAATCACCTCCAAACAAAAACCTTTCTACTCCTCAGCTAACTGCGTTGAGCTGAGGCCACCAGAACTCCATTAAGCCCACTCCCACTTGTCTGTCCCTAATACTCTTTCACCCCTTATCCTAGCTACTCATACACTCAAAGAGCGCAAGTTGCCACCAGGACATGAGGCCAGTAGTTGTGCTTAGCCTTGGCTAGTGCCAAACACATGATACAGTACAGGGATTTCTGAGTCCTTAGTGCTACCTGAACAGTGCTGAAATAGCTCAGAAGAAGTCCTAGGTTTGTTCAAACACTCAGGACAGTAGAGGAAGCTATTTCCCTCCTCGCATTGCCAATGCACAGCTTTTATTCTTCCCCTTAATAGGTTTTCAAATCCACATATTTATTCCACAAAGTAACAGTGCCCACAACCACTTAAGCACAATAAAACTTTGAAATCAAGGACTCACTCTCTTTTAACATACAAAATAAAAATAATAATAAAAAACAACTTTCCCATCCCCCTATCTTACAGTTATGGCATTTATTTTCTTATTTGACATTGTCATCTTACTAAGTGGTGTTTCCATGAAAATATAAAAACAATAATAATAATAATAAAAAAAAATTTTGAACTGTGGTTCTGGAAAACCCACTATCCCAAGAAGAAAACAAAAATTGAAACACAAAGTAGGCAATATCACACACAAAACATATATACACTTTTCAGGTGAAACTCACACATTATATTTTTGAGCCAGGTTAGCCCTTTTGCACTTTAAAACAGAAATGGAAGCTTATGTGCAATCAAAGCCCTTTACTAGAATGCACAGAAGGATTTTAGAGCTCATTAGCATATGTACAAAATATTTGTTTTAGAGTTTGGAAAACAAAAGTATCTTTCTGAAAGATCTACAGGAGTATTGTCATTTACAGGTTTTCTCAAAGTCTGAAGACAATTCTATGTTTAAGTGGTTCAAGCAACGCCTCCCTTGGAAGGCTGATCCCCTCATCTGTGGGGACATTTTTATGTCTATGACAGTCCAGAAGAGAGATGGACGGGAAATTGGATTCTCACAGTTATTTTCCAACAAACTCAAACTCTTATTGATCAAAAATGAAAAGTTATATAGTGATGCAACTGATGCCACAAGAAAGCTGATCTCATAATCTTATATTTTCCAAATCACTACTGTTTTCATCCTTGGAGAGAGAACAATAAACAAGCTTCTACTTGCAGAGTTTTACATCATTGGAGGATTTCCAAAAGAAACTTTTACCAAATAATATTATCTGTGTTTCAAAAGGTCTTCTAAGAATTTCAGTTCACAGCTCACTGACTGCTTACCATTTAAAGGAAATTCAGTATTTCTGTATGATTCCTGTTTTTCCTGGATATTCTTAATAAACCTTATGACTTCAGTGTAAGAACTAGATAGAGGGCATTCATTCTAATCAAATCAAACTTAATTTGAACAGTGGTAGCAAATGTCTAATTGACTTAGTCAACCCAGTACCGAAACTTAGTTTTCAGGCTTCTGTAATGGCCACAAACGTTTTCCCAATAAATATTAAGAGATAAGGCATCTGGTATTAAATGTAAGTGGATTGCTGATATACCCAGATACATATACCAGGTGTGTTTGACCCGGTTGCCACACACCTTTTAAGAATTATTAGGCATTACCTACATTCCCCATTCCCAACCAAAAGCAAGAGAGGCTATTTCCCTTCTTCCAGTGCCACACTCCTGTGACAGTGTGAACGTGGATTTTTTTTCTTGTGATTGGACTAAAAATAACCCCAAAGTGAATGAGCGTCACTAACAGCAGTGCCAGTAACATAAAGTACGCCAACATACAGAACTGTGGATATATGTATACAGTCTCTCCCATATGATAAGCAATGGTAAATACAACTGGATGCATCCAAAGGTTTGATGTGCCAACTGTTTAATATCAAAATAAGTGAAGGGACATTTTTGTCACTCACATGTGCCGTCAAGCTCCAGATACCTATTACCATACATGATACCCCTTGAAATAAAGGGTATAGATAAACCATCCAAACAAGTAAATTAAAAAAAAATAATAAGTTGATAAGTGCAACTCAATTTCCTTTCCTTTAAATTACATTTAAACAAAACTCAATGTCCCCCACCCAAAAATACATACTGTATATTTATATATTTATATATATAGTCTTAGACTATAAGGGTGAACATGCTTTATAAAAGTCAATGAGAAATCTTTGCAGCTTAAGGAGACACCCACTGCTCTCTTGCTCACTTCCACCTAGCCATGGTAACTTCAGTCCTGCAAGCAATAGATTTGGAGGCTTAAAGCCAGAATCAGAATCAGATGCCAGGTTGGACATTAAATCAAAGGTAGCCTCTTACTTCTTCTTCCCTTAAGAAACCAGACTGAGAAGAGGAAGGAGAAGACCTAGGGAGAACGCTCGGAAGGTCAAGCACTAGTGCTTTGTAGGGAGGCAGACAGATGGGGACAGGATGGTAAGAGTTCACACGGTGGTGCTCACTCCCCCTCTTCCTTGATGCGCTGTTGCTTGTTGCGACGAGCATCCATGTCAAAGTTGAAGTCATTCCACTCATCGCGGGGCGGGAAGGAGATGGTCTGGCGCAGGGTGAAGCGCACAGCGTCAATAACGCGCTCGCCCCGGGTCTCGCTGGAGCCCACGCTGACTGTGGAGGCACCACTTGGGGTCCTCAGGAGGTGGGGAGGGGAGGAGAAGTCGTGGAGCTGTCGGTGGTCCAGGATGCCCTTCCAGATGGCATGTCTGAATTGCTCAGGGATTTTTAGACTTGCCAAATCCTGTGCAATAAGAAAGGGGAGCAAACAGATTTAGGACAAAGGGACAGACTGACGATTTAGTCCACATCATTTTATCATTCCCCAGTGTTCTGATTTAACAGTCCTGAATTGATTGATCTCCAAATTGGAAAATAAAATTAATTCTCTGATAACCCTTGCCATTATATGTAAGCAAAAGGCACAGCCTTGAGGTGCCATTTCTGCTTGTGGATAACACCCCACTTGCTCTCTAATGGTCTGTTTTTTCACTGGTAAAGTAGGGATAGTTAGATCAGAGGGCAAAAGTCCTAAACCAAAAACATGAGATAAAGGTACCTTCCAACTCTTAAATCTACCTGGCTCTAGTCACTAGAAGAAAGATATCAATGGAACATCACCACTGCTCAAATGAGTAGATGAGGAAAAAAAAAAGTTTATTAATAGGTAATGAACACTCTCTGTATACCAGGCACTGAACTAATTATTTTATATACATGATCTCATTTAATGCTCAGATTAGTGGTAGATACTATTGCACCCGCTTTATAGATTGAAAAGCTGAAGTTCAGAGAGGTTGACAAGTCTAAAGTTACACAACTAAGTAAATGAAATGGGGACTCAGGACAGCCTCTGAGCCTAAACTGCCCTAATGGCCAGAAGGTCTCTTGGTGTTTGGATAAACCAGGGTATCCAAATGCAAAGTATGTGTCCATCCTCTATTAATGGGGGTAGAAGGCATTACAAAGATAGCTTAACTATCTGTGGAGACATCTCTTACATTTTTATCTGCATTATCTCTTCATTAGCTTGTTTCAGTGATGGCTCACATTATTTTTGTTTGTTTGTTTGTTTGTTTGTTTGTTTGTTTGTTTGTTTGTTTTGGAGCAGCATGGTGGGTAGAAAGAACACTGTGTTTGGAGTAAGAAGACCTTGACAGAGGTTCTTATTCTGTCACTGAATGACTCTAGACCTTCATCAAGTCACTTTTTCCCTACTGGCCTCAGTTTCTTCATTGATAAAATGGGATCAAATTCCTTTTTACATCAGCACCCATTGTGGGCTCTTGTGTGAATATGGATGTGAAAGTACTAGACCAATTATAAATGACACTATCTAAATCTTAACCATTGGCATTATTACCATATTAAATTATTATTAACCCAGTCCGGCATCTTAGAAGGGATACTTATGAAAACTGCCAAATGTAACCATATCGTTTTCCCAGGAAGGGATGCCAAATGACTCAGACAGGTATTGAGAGACAAGCTGCAAAAGAAGTTTCTATTTCCAGTAATGAGATGGAAGAAGCTGAGGTGAGGATGCAGAAATGAGATAGCTTCCCAATTACTTCCCAGTTTGGACGTTTGCAGTATGGGCACTCCAATTTCCCATTCTGGCAGAAGAATACACCATAAAGAAGGCAACCCACACGGAGATGAGTAAGTGTAACTCTTTATGCTTCTGGAGCTCTCAATAAGTCTCTAACGCTGTAAACTGGCCTCCCTCAATCTCCATGATTCTCTGGATAGATTTTAACTTATGATAGATGAGGAAATTGTTGTCCAGAGACCGGCACAAGACCTAGCCAACACCAACAGAGATGGACTTCTGGAGAACATCTGCAGATCCTAATAGCCAAGGGAGTACCTTGACACACTCCCCAGTGGGGACAGGGAGCAAGTGGATGGCATAACTTTAAAAAAAATAGGGAAGGGACCGATTCTCTGTTCTATCATATAGGACTATCAAAGAGAGGGCAACTCTCTTCTCCTCAACGGATGGACATCATTGTAAAGTTACCCAAAACCTGTCAAAACTTACTACTAAAGCATTCTCTATAGTTTTCACTTATAATTTATTCCATCAGGGAGCAGCAGCCAGGGTGATGTGTGGGGTGGAGAGGGGTGGGCACAGAGGCAGTGCAGTATGTACTTGTCATCACAAGGGCTGGGGCATTCTCATGCTGCAGGGGCATCTCTAGCATCGGTGCTCAAGGAGGGGAAAGAAGAGATCTCAACTACACAAACAGCAGCAGAGGCAGAGAATATTTCTTCCACTAGTCCAAAAGACCCTCTGGAAGCTGGAAGAGAGGATAGTAAACCCCAAAGAGAACAGCATGAAGAGAAGCCTGGAAGGAAAATCAGATTGCCATAAGCCAGAACAATACAAGCTCCCAAGAATACAAGCCATTCATGAAGTGGTATAGGAAGCACACACACACACACACACACACACACACACACACAGTCCCCTTCCATCCAGCTTGCTGCAAAAGACAAAGAATATCAAAGCCAGAGGGAGTGATTTTGAACCCAGTTTGATAAACTGAGGCTCAGAGAGGCAAAGTGATAACCCAAAGTCTCATTATTACTAAAAAGCATGGATGGGACTTGAACCATGACCAGTGAATTTTCTCAATGATCAGGGATGGCTTGGCCCTATTCTAATATAATTGAAAATGGGGGAACATATGGTTCTAATTGAGAGGAATGGCTGAATCCTCCTTAAGGTCCTACTTTAAGGAAAGGCAGAAGAAGCCAGTTAACAGAGTTAAAGACCAGAAGCTTCCACCTTAGGACTCTATTCCTAGTTCTGTCATCAACTCATCATGCAAATGATTATAATGTTGTCTCTCCATGATTTAAAGTGAGGATAATATCACCTGATTCCTGATAGCTTCCCTGGGGTCTCATACTGATTAATGAGCACATCTAAAAAATTCTCTAAATTCTTTCGAGATTATAAATATCTTGGAGGTGGGAATTGGGTTTCCTCTTTCCCACTCTGAATACAGTATGTGTGCTATAGAGAATTACTGGCTGATCTGACAAGCAGAGGAAGACTGATCACCAAACTTCTCACGTATGTAGGCTAAGGCCTGGGAATCTTTCTAATATGGTAATGGTTTCCACCAAATTTGGGGACTGAGGGTATGATAACAAATTTTAAAACCAGGGGGAACTGAACTACAAGGTGGATGTCACCAGGGGGAGGGAATGAAGAAATAAAACTCAAGAGAAAAGTCTAACAGTTACTTACATCCATGGAGTAATGCTCAATCTGATAGATGGTGGTCAGCCCCTGGGTCGTGAAATAGTCCAGACATGATGAACAGCCCAACCTCGCTAAGAAACTGCAGAGGGAGGAGGGAAGAGGAAGGAGGAAACAGAAACAGAAAGTTCACCCCAACTGCATTGGCGAGATAAAGGAAAACCCAACATTATCGCCCTCGGATGCCCTACAGGAAAGACTAGGGGCAGGTGAAACATATGGAGGCCTTGGATTTGAGGTTTGGGAATGGTTAGTGACTTGAACTTTAGGTCTATAGAAATTAAAATCAATTCTGAAGATACCTGCAGAGCAGTGATTTTCAAAAGGTGATTGGTGGAATTCTCAGGGGTTCTACACAGATAAGTGCCTTATGAGCCATTGCAGGGGGGTGAAAGGAAGGAGCCCAGTGGTCAGGTTCCCAGCGCTCTTGCCTCCTGCCTCTTCACGTCCAAAAGAGCACCTCTACTCGAATTGCTTTGTCTCCGGGGTTTCTGAGAATGGTTCATGCGGCTAAGAAAAAAATGGAGGCTACTCTACTAGGAATGCTTTCTGATTTATGTCCTACTCAGAATACAGACCCCTCCTTTCTGGCGCTGGTCTCAGATTGGTGATGCCACCATCACAGAGCCACAGGTTGGGTGGCACAAGCCACACGCCTTGCCGTCTCTCTGACACTGTTTAGGACTGCCGCATCAGTCACATGGGGATCAGTACCCATTGTTCCAACAGCCAAACGAAAGGGTCATTCTGCACGTGAAGCAGGGGCAGACGATGTGCACTAGGCGTGGATGTGGCACCCACTCTCACTTCTGTGGGAAGAGATCTTTCAGGCTTCACACATTTCCCTCTTCTGGCTGTCTGAACCCCCTTGCCTAAGGTGTGCCTGCTTTGTGTATGGCAGTGTAACAGCGGCCATTGGCTTCTTGAAAGTCTCTGTCGTCTCTGTAACCATTAAAACTTAAAACTTCTTTACGGACATCCCACTCCGACATAACGAGGCCATGGTGGCTGAGAGCTAGGAGTCCTGGAGAACGGGAAAGGGAGCGAGATAGCAAGTTTACGGCCCTTCTTGGGCCCCCAGCCCTGAGCACCAGTTTGAAGGCCACAACTGACCATGTGAAACTGTGAGGGAGGAGGAAGAGGGTAAGTGAAGATGAGGGGAAACAAGCATGAAAAATGATTTGCCTATAAACTCACATTTTCACTTTGTCCCCTATGGATTATAGTGCTTTTCCTCGATTAAACACTGCTGACCACTCCACAGATCAGAGATAACAGTGCTGAACACCCATCGTAGGAAGGGCTGCTTTCTTTTTTTTCCCAACTGCGTACTGAACTCTGAGAGCGTCCGCCCTCCACCACCCCGAGTTGCTGAGGACAGGCCCCCGGGGGCACATGCCGTGGACTCACCTGACAAGGCTGCAATCTGTGGGGTACGGAGGTGGGGGAGTGCAGTGGGAGGTGGATGGCATGGAGAGTGGGGGAGGGAGGGCCTGGGTGGGGCTGAGTCCATTCATGTCTCCAGCCATTGGCATGTGGGTGCCCATCATAGGAACTGAACAGAAGCAGGAGGAACAGAGAGGGTTACTGCCGTCATCAGTACCAGCTTCCCAGGGGTCCATCTTGTCTGGTTTAATGTTACCAAGGGCCTAATCCACCAGCCTTCCTTTTCAGTCTTCTCTCTCACTGCACCCCTTAAGCACCTTATGTCTCATCCAACAGAAGACAACGTTCACCAAACTCCAAACTAATTACACATTTCTCGAACCCTGCATGTGCTCCTAGGACAATCTCCCCCCACTTCTTTCTAATGCTCTGTTCAACTGCATACTACTCCTGAGGTTAATATATTCCTCTTTGCATTTGCCTTCATGGCTTATATTTCTGTCTCCCTTGTTAGGCTAACTCCTTAGGCCTGGCACAGATCACGTGCTCGGTAAACTGAGGTGAGGTGAACAAATAAACAGATCTGTGAATGAGAATGACCTCTGGAATAACTGTTTGGGAACAGGAGGATTTATTGCAATATTTGGGAACCATAGGCCTATTAAGCAAGAATGAAATGAAAGGTTCCAGCTCTTTCTTATGGTCCATTTCTGGATTGTATTCAGGGACACCAGCAACACTGATTGGTTTTTTACTAAACTACAAACTGGAAACATCTACCTATAGAGAAGAAGTGCTTAATACAGACCATATCTATGAAGCAAATTTTGTCTTCAGGTCAAAAAAACAGAGGAACATTGCTACTAAAAGATTAATGCGATTTGCTTTTATTTTCGTGAATAGCAATATGCTCCCAAAGGAAAGGCCTCTGTCACCAACTAGCCCCCTAAAGAGCACAGGCTTATTTTATCTTATCACTTTCCCTTCTGACTTTGCCGGTGTTATCAAAGAAAATTGTGAAGTATAAAGAAAAAGTAGGCAAACCGTAAATTACACAAATGTGAAGGAACAAATGGACTCTAAGATGTCACAAGAGAGAAAATAAAGTAAAAAAAAAAAATGACACTTTTTCCTTTTGGTGTCAGAGTAGCAGACCTGTCAGGGGGTGAGGTTTGGAGCCTTAGGATGAATTTATCACTAGTGAGACAGCAGTTTGGCTCTAAAGTCTTTGTTAGCAAACCAAGCAACCTTACCACATACACCTGTATCTCATTTAAATCTGAATCTTTGCCATCGGACCACAGAGAGTCACAACCCTAGCTTCCCTTAACTTTAAGAAAACAAAACCAAAACAAAACCTCTAATCTCTTCAAGGTAATACTGAAATGCAGGTTTAAAGGCTTGATCAGAATAATGAAGGATTTCAAAGGACAAGATTGAGGCATTATTTTATGAGGGGCACTGTAGGATACATGTATAGTGTTTAGACTTCTGTGTCCTTATAATACATCCTTCTGCATTTCTAGCATCCGTTTGATTTTCTCTAGTTTGGATATGCACTTTGCTAGATTTAGTTCTAGTGGATAATTCTATTTACAGCAAAGCTATATAGCAATCATCATTCATTTGGAGGCCCAATTTTCACATTGACTCTCACGGTTATACTTAGTCGATGTGAGTAGTCTGTGCGTGAATAAGTAAAAGGGAGTCTCCTTTCTCTATGTCAGTTCCTTAATGACTGTATATAGGATGGCGTGGACAAGATGAGAAGGCTAAGATCACAGGGACACACAATCATAAGATGTTAAAAGTGAAGAGTGATACTTTTATGAGTGGAAATGGAGCATTAGAGCAGAGAGGTTACTTGTCCATAGTTGCATGGCTAGTCCTGCCATAGCATCCAGAGGACAATCTATTTCTCTAGACTTTAAGTCTACCACACCATGCTACTTCCCACATGTTGGATATATTTCCTTTTCACTATCTCAAAGGATGTAGGAGGTGGGTCCCCCAACCAGGTTGATGGGAAATGCATGGTTGTTTTCACAGAGATCCTTTTCTCTACTGAAGGAACAGCCTCCTTTATCTCTACCAATGTGCTTTGCCATGAACCATACACTTCAAAAGCGACGAAAAGCTCACCATGAGGAACTCAAGCCATTAGGCTGTGATCTGTCTGTTCCACTGTGCCTTTCCTCAGCTTAAAAAGCAAGCCTCTCCCCGCACCCCGGAGTGGAGTCCTCCCCTACACTAGCCCTGTGGACCCATAAGGCGCAGCTAAACGGAGATGCTCTTACTGTTGGCTCCCATGCCATCAGGAATGGTGGTAGGAGTGAGGGCGTTGCGCTGCTGAGGGTTGATAAGCTGGCTCACAGAAGGCAGCTTGTTCATGCTGTTCATTTTGTTGAGAGGTGGAGAGCTGTTACCATATGAAGACTGAGTCTGCATCGAGGTCCTGGGAACACAAACATGGCAATGATGGTGAGCAGGTCATACTGAACAGGGCGGACTGGTCAGATCCCACAGGTCTCAGATTGAAACGTGGCCTTGAACTACAATTTGTAAAAATATTCCTCCAGGACCTATGACAAGAAATTATTTATTTCCGTCTGAGAACTTTTTTTTTTTTTTTTTTTTTTTTGTAAACTAGGGAGGGATTGCAAGGCTATCATCAAGTCATATTTCTCCTGAATTTAGAGTATGAAGTTGCATATCTTCCTAAAGAATCTCTTTTGTGAGAGGGGAAACAATTGCATCTTCTTTTTACCTCTATTATTTTTTTTCTCCATCTCTTTCCCCTCTCTGGCCCTTCAACTCAAACAAGTTTGAAAATCAATAAGGGAAAAGAAGTCAGTGAAGACCCAAAGGCTTAAGAAAGACATGGAGATGCCAATTTCAAATTGCAGCTGAGGCCTGTTGTGTGTAGCTTCCTAGGCCAGTTGGGATATACAGAAAATGACTATGAGCATCATCAAATCGGGAATTTGGCAGCACAGCCTGCTGTCATGCAGAGGCCACAACATGGAAACATGCTTCCTCTGCTTAGGTGTTCGAGGGCCTTTGAGAAAACCCATGGGGATGCCAGCCGCCTTTCTACACAGGAGAAGCCCGGAGCCCAAACAACTCTTCTGTTGATTTTTGACAAGTCTCCTGGGAGACAAAGACCAACAAAAAAATTCCACTTAGCATAACTTCAATTTGGAAATTTACTCGGATTGGCTTGTCATTCTATGCATCATATCACATATGATATTCCTTACCAACTGTCACGTCTCACTTTCTGATTACAGAACTAGTGATATCTACGATCATCAGAGCAGGATATAGCATCAGAAAAAGTTTAAGACTTCCTCTAGCATATACTAGAATCTATAGGTCCCCGTGTGGGCCACTAAATATCTTTGCTTTTTTTAATCACAAAAAAACTCTATAAATGAAATACATACACACTTGTTCAAATTGGATGTTAGAGGTAGAAAAATAGTAAGAAACAGTCCCATCTGTGAGAAGCTCATACAGTAGTGGATACATGGGGATAACAATCCAACCTACCTTATAAGGCTGTGGTGGGAACTGGAAAAGATAAGATGAGGAAGAACTTTATGGGCTATATGCCATTTACAGTGAGTATGACCACAGAACGAAGATGGGGCTTAAGCATGTTTTGAAACTATGGTGGGAAAACTCCCCTTTTACAATTTTCAGACAAAGTGCGTTATTTTTTCCTATTTGTCTCCTTCCTGCAGTCATATTTATTATAGTAGATAAGAGAGTGAAAAAACAGTTTCTCTAACATTTTATTTTGTATATATGTGTATATAAAACACTCTATGTTTTATATATATATACATATATATAAAACTCTATATTATATAAATTATATATATGTATTATATATAGAGAGAAACTTTCTGTGTTTGTATGTGTGTGCATGTATATATATATATATATATATATATATATTTGTATGTGTGTGCATGTATATATATATATATATATATATATATATATATATATATATTTGCATAAATAAGTATGGCAATTGGTGTACAATTAACAATTCAACTGTGTTCTATAATTACTGACTTTAAGGTAGGAGGCATTGCTTTTGCTGTTTAGATCTTTTCAAGAACTCACAATTATAGGTCCATGTTGTATAAACAGGTGTTTACGTAATAAACCCTCCCAATTGCAAGACACTTCAGGTTACTAAGCTCTCCTTTATCCATTTTCTGAATGATTTCCACATCCCTCTGGAGGAGAACATGGTCTGGCAGGGCAGGGATTGGCAGAAATTATTATGCCTATTTTACATATGTGTAAATATAAGGTCTTAAGAATAAATGGGCACGAGTCACACATTACTAAATGATGAGTTGAGGGTCTCCTGGTTCCTAGTCCAGGAGTTTCTTTCTTTTATTCTGTGGTAACTTTCCAGAAACAAGACAGTATTATGCATTAGGTTACAGAATCAGAAAATGGGTTAAGTGGTAAGAGAAGTGGGAGAGACTGAGATATGGTAGGGGGCAAGGGATCTAGCAGTCAGTCCCCCCAACTATCATCAATCCAACTATCATCTATCCCCGTGTTGAAGCCTAGTGTTAAGAGTTAGCACGTTGGATATACTTAGGAACACTTGTAAATCCATATCAAAGTGCAGAGAAGCACAGGGAAAAGTGGCCAAGAGATGCTTTGCCAGGTGCTTTTTCCATTTTTTCCCACTCCAGGGGGAAAAACTCCCCCTGTTCAGACTCCAGGGGCAGGTTGATCTTCTGCAGCCTAAAGATACCTCTCTCTTTCTCCTCCATTTTCCCAAATCAGTCAAATGCAAAGCAAGAGCTTATGGAAGCATTGCTTGAACCATTAATATTCACCTTTAGGAAAATAAAAATATTTTTAAAGCTTTGCATTTTTCCTGCGTGCTCTAGTATAATAAATTCCTTCTTCCAAATCCTATTACACTTCTCTCCTCTGTTTCTTTTTGAGGTCTGTATTTTTGACCATTTTATTAGGTCATTTATTAAGAGCAGCCTAAACTATTTTAGGAAGCTAGCTCAAAAACCATAGATGAACAAAGAAGGAACATGAAATTTGGAGTCAAACAAAACATCCAGGTTCATCTTCTAGATTTGACACAAATTAATTGATTTTGTATGTTATGCAAGGCTCTTGAGTCTTATTTTCTTTATCTGTAGAACAGGTATTATACTTACTCTAGAAGAGCTGCTATAAAGACTAACATGGAATAATATGGAAACAACCTAACAGTCTATTGATACACGAGTGGATAAAGATTCGGCATATATACAATCACATATTACTCATTCATAAAAAAGAATGAGATCTTGCCATTTGTGACAACATGAATGGACCTGTTGAGTGAAATAAGTCAGATAGGAAAATAAATTGTATGATTTTACCTATATGTGGAATCTAAAAGTAAAATAAATGAACAAACAAAACAAAAACATACTCATAAGTACAGAGAACAAACTGGTATTTGCCAGAGGGACCAAGGATTGGAGGAATGAGCTAAGTAGGTGAAGGGGATTAAAAGGTACAAACTTCCAGTTATAAGATAAATGTCACATGGATGCAAAGTACAGCATAAGGAACACAGTCAATAATACTGTAATAACTTTTTATAGTGACAGATGGTGACTACACTTAACGTGGTGAGCATTTTATAGTGTATATAAATGTCAAATCACTGTGTTGTACACCTGAAACTAATATAATATGTTAACTATATTTCAATTAAAAAAAAATAATAGAGGGGCACCTGAGTGGCTCAGTTGGTTGAGCGTCTAGCTTGTGATTTCGGCTCAGGGTATGATCGAGCCCCGTGTGGGGCTCTTCCCTGAGGGTGGAACCTGCTTAAGATTCTCTCTCTCTCTCTTTTCCTCTCCTCCTCTCCTTCACTCACATGCTCTCTCTCTTTATCAAATAATAATAATAATAATAATAATAATAATAATAATAGGTTTTTTTTTTTAAGTTTATTTATTTGGAGAGCAAGCCCATGCATGCAAGAGGAGAGGAGAAGAGAGAGAGAGGGAGGGAAAGAATCCCAAGCAGTCTCCACACTGTCAGCGCAGAGCCTGACAGAGTGCTCAAGTCCATGAACCCTGAGTTCATGACCTGAGCTGCAATCAAGTGTCAGACCCTTCACCAACTGAGCCACCCAGGTGCCCCAGTAATACCAGATTTGTAAAAATAATTAAAAAAATAAAAAAGTAAAATCTATTATATTCTTTAAAAAGAAAACATTAAATTAGATTATATGAGAGCCCTGAACATTGTCCCGTAATTTGTAGATGCTCAAGCAACTTTGGTTCTTTTTACTCTTACCCTCAGTAGCAAATGTTTAATACTCTCGTGTTTGGTCAAGGGAGTGAGAGGTATCAGTTTAAGAATTAACAGGAGGAGATGAAAACTATTCTTTCTTGAACAAGTCCAGGAATTAGGGTGAGTGGATAAATGGGGTAAGAGAGTGCAAAAAAGTCAGAAATTCTGATTGCCTCTCTTTTAATGTGGAAGAGAGGGTTAAAGCCACAGGGAGCAAGGTCAGGGCAGTCTGTTTATCATTAAGTTTTCAATGCCTGAAATACAGTGAAATACAAAGAGTATTCTGATAAGCTCTATGTGTTGTGGAAAAGGGAGCAAGACTGAATAAGTCTGTGACCAATTTAAAGGCCTTGAAGAACCACCTTACCCCCCACCCCCCTTACACATATAATGTCACAGTCATTGAGTGGAAAGTCCCAAGGATTATTGAGGAATCTGAAGAGAAGGAAAAAGTGTACAAGGACAATAAGGATCTGTGACGTGATGGGTTTCTTGCCCTCCTCCACCCTCCCAGTGCGTGCACGCGCACGCACACACATGCACGCGCGCGCGCACACACACACACACACACACCCAAAAAAGCGATAATGTAGCAATCCTCAGAAAAACAACCAGGAGTAAGCCTCAGGCTGTTTTCTCTAGATTTCTCTAGATTTTTGCAGGAATCCAACATAACAGAGATGTAGAAAGACATGTTTCATGTAATTCTAGTTTTGAGGAGAAATTCTGGAAAAGTCAAGTCCTAGGTCTTAACTTTAACAGCTCAGGCTTCTGTGTACATTGCTAAGAAAACAATTCAGTATCTCAGAGCTGTAAGTGACCTTAAATCATTTAGGATGAAAAACACAGGTTTCCTGATTACAAGCCTCATGCCTATATCCATAGCAAAGAGCCCAAATTCTTGAAAAGACAAATTCAAAGTCATCTCCATCTTGATGGAGATATATAGAATTCCGCCAAAGGATTCCTTTTTTTTTTTTTTTTTTTTTTTTTTTGCCTTAAATCTTTCATTGTTGGTTAGAAAGCAACTCTCTGGTAGAATTTGGTGATACCTGAGGGTAAATCTAGTCCAGCAAACTGTTTCTGGAGTACAGAATTTGAGAGGGGAAAGAGATAATGAAGATAAAACAAAATACCCCCTATCTCAGGAAGGTCAAAAAAAAGGGAAGCCATGTGACATTAGAAAAGGAATTGTTCTTCCTCAAAATTTTGCCCACGACTGCCCTGCCAGTAACCTTACCCTCCAGTTGGGTAATCTTGCTTCTTTTTTTAAATTTTTTTTTTCAACATTTATTTATTTTTGGGACAGAGAGAGACAGAGCATGAACGGGGGAGGGGCAGAGAGAGAGGGAGACACAGAATCGGAAACAGGCTCCAGGCTCCGAGCCATCAGCCCAGAGCCCGACGCGGGGCTCGAACTCACGGACCGCGAGATCGTGACCTGGCTGAAGTCGGACGCTTAACCGACTGCGCCACCCAGGTGCCCCGGGTAATCTTGCTTCTAAAGACAAAAGGCGGCATTGGTTCTCTAGATAGATCAACTGAAATTATACAATATTTTCCATTAGTTCATGTATATACATTTATATAAGTCACTATACATGCATTAAAAACTTGCATAAAAATGGGATGAAAGAAAAAAAACTTGTGAAAGAAAAAGCAAATGCAAAAAAAAAACTAAACATACTCATTAACCCTTTTAGGGATTTGTGAACCCCTTAAAAGGGGATTGGAAAGTTATTTGAAAAGACCTCAACAGCATAATGAGTGCATCAGATTCTACTAATATACTTTTGTCTTGAACATAATTTTTTCTTAAGTATTTTTTCAAGCTACTAGATTACTTATTTTTATTCAGAACAAGTGTTTTTGAAGCTTTTAAAAATAATTGCTCAAAGATTAGAACATAGTGTAATTAAAACAAAATTGGACAACAGGTTCCACTACAGAGTTCTGGATGATGATTTGCTAATGCCCATGCCACAGAAGCCGAATTATTTAATAGATTGGGATTTGGATTTGATTTAAGTTTGGCAATTTCATATATAGCTCGAGAGCTGTTCAGAGAGGTAGACAAATGATACTATAGTACCTGACTCCTTATGGTGAAATTAAACACCCACAGGGCTAAAATATATTTCAAGTTGAGGTAGGCATTGAAATTTATTTTTAGAACTGATGACCTTAATACAGAGCATAAGAACACCAAATACTGACAGAAGTGGAACAAAACCAAAGGGACTGTTCAATTACTCTTGTTCTTAAACTCACACATGGTACTTCAAGCATTGATGGGAAAATATTCTAGGATTAAGGAATTAAAAAAGCAAGAGAGACAGAAAGAAAAACTGCAAGATGAACCAAGATGCAAAAGTTTATTGAAAATTAAAATCACACATCCATAAAGCAACAGCCTCAATAACAAGAAATCATTGCTGTGATGACACAGAATAAAGGGCTGGTGATTTGGTGTGGGGAGAAGTGGGGAGAGAGTTTTCAAGTCTTTAAACTATTATTTTAAAATACATTTCTAAAATGGAAAGCAATAGATTCTCTAAACTCTTTGAGCCAAAAGAAAAATCATCTATTCTTTCTATCTTTAAGTTTCAGACCAGGAGTGCAGATTTTCACATTGTCTACCTGGACATCACTTAAATAAAATGTAAGTGTCCTGGACAAAGGAGTTGGAACAGTATCAGCAATATGGCTAGTTTCATGGTAGGACTGAGAGATAGGGGCTCCAATGAGCAAATTAGTCATAGATTTGGTGAGAGGCCTTTGAACCCCATTTCGGCCATTGAAATATGATCTTTAACTGCCTGGAATAATATTACTGAGGTGGTTTTACCCTCGTATTAAAATGACAAATTAGGTTTATCTGCCTTGGGGTCTTAACAATAGCTTGCGGGGTAGGGCCCCGGGGTTTCCATGAGCCAGGAAGATTATCATATCAGATGCCAACAAGGTGGCAGTGGTAGGATCTAACACGGTGTTACTGAACTTTCTATCTACATATTGAGGGGAGGACACTAATAATGCAAACTCTCTAAAAGAAGAAAAGAACATTCCCCCCACATTGGCTACTTATAGTAATTATCATCTCTCTGCCCAGCAGTACACTTGACACTTTAGTGTGTTACTATTTGTAATATTATTGCATGACCAGCATTAAAAGGGCCTGACTGAAGCTCTCAGTCATCTAGAATTTTCTTATGCACAGACAATAACAACTTTTTTCTCCTTTTCTTAAAAAGACATCTTAAGTTTGAGACCTGCTCAAAAGCTTCTTTATGAGTTTTAGAAACACAACAGAAGGTAACAAAAGGGTTCCAATAAACATCTTAATGCCCCTCTTTCCAACCTGAGCCCCTCCCTTCTAAGAAAAACACAAAGCTCACAGACAAACACAGGGGTTCCTGACTGCCCAGTGCTAGATATAAGGATGCAGAATCCGTGGAAAATGTCCTTTCTTGTAAAGTTTTGAGTCCCTTCAAAAGATTTTCTCACTACTGGCTGTATGCCTTTGAGCAGTTGGGTCTCTGAGCCAAAGTGTCTTCAAGTTCTGCTTACGAGGGCTGGACACACACACACGTGCACGCGCGCGCACACACACACACATACATGGACACACAAGAAACACACGCTCAAAATACAGATATGGGGTGTGGGGGGGTGGTCTATGGGTACACTGATCGGTTTGGAGGGCTGGAATGTCTAAAGAAGACGTCAGACTGTTTCGGGGTTTCTCTCCGGGGCTCCACAAGCTCATTCCTGAAGCAGGCTGAAAGGAGACTGCAGAGAGGACCAGAGAAAAGAAGAGGTGAAGACTTAGGACTTCATATATTCACATCAACTGAATACAGAAATACCCTCCTACCTTCATGATCACAGTAAGACAGAATAGAATGACCTACAAAGCTATTTTTGCTCCTTCCTCATTATCCTCCTTTAAAATTTCTCAGAGATGCCTTCCTCTCAAGATTTTTGTGAAGAAATGAGATAAAGTAGTGGTAGTTAACTAGAATTATCAGAATCACCCATAGAACTTTAAAAAAGAAACAAACAAACAAACAAACAAACAAAACAAGATCCCTCAGAGACCAGGCTGGGGCCCAGGCATATATATTTTCAGCAAGTTCTTCAAGTGATTCAGTTGAGGACTAAGGTGTCAGGGTAGGTCAAGGTACTTAGTACAGTGCTTGGCACATTGGACTTGATGACTTGAAAAGGGAATGCAGAGACAAGAATTAACAATAATCTTTTATAAAATGTCATTGGCCCAATTATGATACCTCATTATTGTTCCTGTGTAGCCTAACTATGAAGCATGAAGAAATACGATCTTATCAGTATGGGGACTGCAGCACATGTATTTGTAAAGAACTATTAATGAGCATTTTGCATGTGCCCAGATTGAGGTGGATAAATATCTTAATCCTTTCAGTCACAAACTTGGCCTCCAAATGCACATATCAAACTCATGAAAGCAACTTTTACATAATTAAGAAATCAATTATGCCACAAGGATGCCAGGAACAGATCCTTTTACTTTGCTCAAGATTGTGTAACCCTATGAACTGTTTGGGAATTATTTCCCAGATGGCTTTGAGTCACATTTGGTTATTCCTTACAAAGGAACAAAGCCATTTTTATTTGGTTAGGGCTGGAATTCAGTAAAACATCTCACCAGCAAGAATTGAGATCATCTTAAAGAATATGCCAGAATATGAATTAGTAGGGGCACAATTTACTCTCAGATAAAGAATTGTAACTGACTTCTTGTCTGGAGATTACATTTTGGGGCTTCTCTTGGAGCAAGGACTGGATGGGACAACATGCAGGAATCGTCTTTTAGTTATGACAAGAGTATATATACGGACCACGAGGGTCCAAACTTTGAGATCTAGAACTGAGATTAGTGGTGCAATGAGATGTGAGAACTTAGAAAAGTGATTTAATCTATCTGAATTCAATTAGTCACAGGTTTTTCCTCATTACCAATTCATGGCTAATAAATCTCTGCCCTGAAAACTTTCTAACAGAGCTGTGATGTTCAAAAAGTAACCCTGTATAAACTGTAAAAGTTGTGTTGTTCCTTGACCTAGAAGGTTGAACCAAATGAAATTGTCAATATCCACCTGTTTTTTCCTCTATAAGATTGGCAATTGCAAACAAATACTCTGGACATATGAAGGATTTTTTTTTATTTTTTTTAATGTTTTTTATTTATTTTTGAGACAGAGACAGAGCATGAACGGGGGAGGGGCAGAGAGAGAGGGAGACACAGAATCGGAAGCAGGCTCCAGGCTCTGAGCCATCAGCCCAGAGCCCGACGCGGGGCTCGAACTCACGGACCGCGAGATCGTGACCTGAGCCGAAGTTGGGCGCTTAACCGACTGAGCCACCCAGGCGCCCCAAGGATTTCTAAATCAAACTTAGAAATATGGTCTAAATCATACCTATCAACAAGACAAAGATTTGTGTATTCTCCTCTCTCCTATGTTGATAATGCTGAAAATATTGCTTGCTTCTCCTTCAGCTATGTAATCTGAGGAAAAAATACCAATACTCTTAGAGAAAGCCATAGTCAAATGAGCTTAAAGAGGTAAGGCTTTGTACTGAAACCACAAGGATACATACGAACTGACTGATACAGAGATATAGAAGTGGGCATAGATATTTATTTTAGTTTTATTATTATAACTTTCTTAACCAATGAAGCAGACAAAACACTGCAAAGAGCTGTGTCTTCCAGATCTGACTCTCATCTCACCTTGATTATAAACTGGTTATAAAATCACAGGCACAGTCATTGGGCCTCAGTTTCCCCAACTACGGTAGGATGAGATTAGAACCATGACCTTCCAGATCCCACTATGCTCCACTGTTCTCTGACCTGTATTACTGATAATCTACAATCATCAAGGGATCACCAAGGAGAAGGAAACACTCCTCAGGATGCCACGTTTGTATTACAATTAAAATAAATCCATACTGTAGAAACTCAAAAATAATTTTCCAGGAAAACAAGAGTAAGGCTAAGTATAATTTTAACAAAATGATGTTGACCTGAGATCACGGTGGAAGCCAAGACGGAGGATAAACTACAGGAAAAAAATGAAAAAGCAATACTATTGGTCCAAAGTGCACACATCAAAAGATTGCTAAAAAGGTCTCAAGTAGCTTCTGCAAAGTTGTCTTAAGAGTTAATGTCCCTTGGGGCACCTGGGTAGCTCAGCTGGCTAAGTGTCTGACTCTTGATCTCGGCTCAGGTCATGATCTCATGGTTCCTGAGGTCGAGCCCCGGGTTGGGCTCCACACTAACAGTGCGAAGCCTGCTTGAGATTCTCTCTCTTCCTCTCTGTCTCTGCACCTCCCCTGCTCATGCTCGCTTGCTCGCTCTCTTCCCTCCCTCTAAATAAATAAACTTAAAAAAAAAAAAAAAGAACTGTAGTTTCTTTGTTAAAAAAAAAAAAGAGTTAATGTCCCTTGAAAATATGAAGGCAGAGTCCAGTGTCAAGAATGGGTCTAATTTGTCCTCCCATGAGATTCTTGTTTCTATAAACATAACCCCAGAATGTTTATTTCAGTGTGAGCAAATCAACTAAAATCACACTTCTTTGCAAATGTGTATAAAGCCTACTTATATCTATACCAATTTGATTCACAAAAATTCCGTGTAAAATTTATTTTCCATAAAGCCTATGATCATGAAGGTAACTGTGAAGGAATTTTTGAAAAAGGAAAACCATGCACAAATGAAAAGCAAGCGAGAGAAAACACATAGTGAGAAACAGAAGTAACTCAGCTGAAAATATTTTATTGCCACTTAGTGGAAACTATGTATTTTCTTCCCACTAATTTTCCCTCTACTAAAAAGAAAAGCACAAAATTGATCCCTTACCAGCATAAAATTGGTACTATATTTTTGGAAAGGAAATCACAGGCTATTACAGGCATTTTCCAAGCTGATTTTTTTCTTTTCAAATGATTGCCAGGGAATTAGATTTCCATTTTTCTTTGTCTAGTCATTCATACTCTTTCTTGGAGATTTACACATAAACAAGAGAGCTGAAAAAAAAAACCCAGTGGAAGAACGCAGCAACCAGAGAATTTATGCAGATGTATATTACTCATTCGAGACCCATGTATATATGATAAAATAAAGACAGAATGAAGCCAAATGTCTATATTTTGCAAAGATTTCATTTGCAGTGTCACATTCTTCCATGCACAAGGCACCACACTGAAGTTAGCTCTTACACACTGAGAGATAGTAACTCAAAAACATGCAAGGACGCTTTTAAATGGACACCCCAGGGAAGGGGGAGGCTACTATTTCCTCACTATTTATCTATGGCTACACATGCAAAAAAGGGATGATATGTTTCTAATGTCTTCGGGGCTTTTAAAAATAACACAAGTTTAATATGCAGTTTCTCTCTGATGAAATAGATTGCTTTATGAAATCCAAATTATAAAATAATTTCCCTTCAGAGCAATGCCACCCAGTCAGACGACAAGCGCTGGATAACTCCTCACGTGGGAGCACAGGGTTATGTATTCTCATGTACACCATGTAAATGAACACAAATTGCCTATGCCCCCAGCTGACTAAGGTAGAGCTTCCTGGTTTATCAAATCTCCAAAATTATGGCACTAAACTATTCCTTCTATGGTATGATCTAGAGAAGTTGTTTAAAGTTGTCCTATTAACTTATACAATGCTCAGAATAAATTTCCAGAGCTTTCTTAGGATTCAAAAGGTAGTCTGATTAGGAATTCACCACTAAATTGTAAACTATGGAAAGGTAGGAACTTTTCCCTCTGTCCTTAATGCTTTCCCATAACAGATCTTCAATAAAAGTTTGTTAGGTGAATCAACTCAACTACTCTAGACTTAGCTGATGATAAGGTCACAACACTAACCATATTTTGTGTCCAGATGGGCATCCCTAACTTTCTCAGACAAAAGAGATCTCTGTTAAAGGCTGTCGTTTTGGTAGATGCCAAAATACCACTTTAAAAATCACTGGAGGCTTTCCTAAAACGTTTTCATACCTCTCTACTTTAGGATACATGTATTAGCTTCCAAATATTTCTAGCAAAAAATCTGAGCTTTGAGAGGCATGAAGGATGATCCCACTCATTTATCTAGAACAAGAACTGGCAAACTACAGTGGATGTAGTTTGGGCCATAGGCTAAGAATGGTTTTTACATTTTTAAAAGGTGTGAAAATTCAGAAGAAGAAGAATTAGATCATGATATGAAAATTATATGAAATTCAAGCTTTAGTGTCCATAAAAATTAGTGGCCACTCTCATTCATTTATACAATGTTTATGATTGCTTTTGTGCTACACAGACAGAACTGGGCAGCTGGCTGCAAGAGACCATATGGACTAGAAAGCTGAAGATGTTTACTATTGGTGTTTTGCAGGAAAAACAAGTTTGCCAACCTCTTTGCTAGATGGTCAGGCTTTTATAAACCACATAGTTTAATAAGTATCAATGTGGCCTGACAGTACTTTTTCTGTTAAGGGGGGGGGGGGGGGGGCGGGGAGAGGCAGGAAGGACTATCACAGAGTAACTAGCTCAGCATGATATGCTACTATGTAATCTTTCTGAGTTCATTTTGGCTGAGCCAAACATTTCCAGAGTGTACTGGAGGCATTTTCCGAGTGTTTTTTTAATACCAGGGCATGCATATTTGGGAAAAGGTACGTATCCTCTCTCGGTCTGTAAGTGATGTTACGGGTCTGTTTCTTTGATCCTTGCTGTATGATTTGACAAGAACTAAATCGGTTTTAAACTTGAATATATTAACATACATTTTCTTCTGATATCCTAAAGAATATGTAGGATTGGCAATGGGAATTCTGTTTGCCACCCTGATTTCTCATTCTCCTTTGGGATATTCTGTGTCCCCAAGAAAACTCCTGATTAAACTTCCCACTCAGCCTTACTATAAAACTTTATAATTATGATTTGCAAAACTTCATGCTCAAAGTAAATGGTGGGATCCCTTCCAGGCAAAAAAAGGTCTTCAATGCTCAACAAGCCTGAAGTCCTTTAAGGGAGAGCACAGTTCTTTTCCACCCCTCTGCTGCTCACCCCATATGCCACAGGCAGGGGTGCTCAGAGGTTGCCTCCTGACTATCCCAGATGCAGCCCAACTCCTCAGCTGCATTTATGTTGATTAAAAAAAAAAAGAATGAGAGACCTCTTTCTTTCACTTTCCGTAGTTCTGTATAGTTGCTAATAATATATCAGAAATTAATCATTATTTATTGTTCATTTGCTGTAAAAGACAAAATTTGCCTTAGGCAAGATGGTTTTGGCTTCATTTCTTTTTGTCTGGAGAGTAGAGTCAAATGTTTGAATTACTTAGACATTTTACATTATCTACAGAGACTCTGGCAATATTTTCAGTATAGACACAATATCTTACTGAAAGTAACAAGTGATTATTCTTAACCACAGATCAACAGAGTCTTGACTTGGTAACTTTCCTTTCTCCCATAAGAGCTATGCTATTCTGATTAGTCACAAAACAATAGCATTAAAGATCCAAGAGTCAAGGTAAAAATCAACATATAAATAGGTTGCATGCTGATTCTAATGTGGTTGCAAACTCTGGCCCAATGTATGTAAAAATGTATTGTTGGAAGACAACCTAGAACAGAGATGCTGAAACCTGGCAATAAGACTCCACTTTGCCCTGTTGCATCCGGGCAGTTTCCCAATGAGCACACACCGGGTCTCAGAATCCTCAACACAGTGCTCAGATAAGTCACTTAGAGGAAAACCTAGGCGTTAACCCCAGTCTACGATGGTTTTCCCAAAAGTGGGTTGTTTGCATCCCCAGAAAGGTACAGGACAATCCACTGGGATAAGGGAAGATGACGTGTTTTAAAATATACACATTGTTACTAGAATAGCCTGTATACCCAAAATTCTTCTATTGATAGAGGTGTATGGTTGAGGCGTGGAGAGAACAAACTCTCTCTGTAGGAGTCTCTGTAATTCACTTGAAATGGTTTAGCTTCATTTCAGAAGCCGGGTGGAACTTCTAAAGGTATGGAAAGAAACTTAGAAGGTGGTCGAAACTAAAGAGGGGGCCCCGTACCAGCTCATGTGAACCTCTCATGTTCTGCTGCCTCACGGCCTCTTCTACGCCATCCACCCATTGCCCTGCTTCTACCCCAAACAAACAGCCACTGTTACTCACACCTCCTAAAATGACACATCAACACACTCACTGTTTCTGAAGTAAATGTTGGTGCTGTTGCTGCTGTTGTTGCCTGTATGTCTCGATTGTGTGCTGAGGAAGGTACTGCATGAGTTCCAGGGACTCTTTGATCTTCAACAGCATTTCATAGGTCTCACGGCCCCTCACCTACATGAAGGACACAGGAAGGAGAAGGAAGCATGAAGAACTCTAGAACAATTAGCAGTATAGTCAATCGTCTTTGTGCATTCTGCAATAACGAATCTGCCTGCTCGCTAATGTTCACTGGTGACGTGAACATCGGTACTGGGGGTGCCCTGTGGTCATTCGTGGACGTGCGCAGAGCAGCACATTTTGGTTGCTCAGGAGAACAAGGGTGTGCTCCGCCATCTTGTTTCACGGTTCCTGCTGCAAACAAGTATCCTTTCCATGGTTTCTTTACTGCCACATTTTGCACATTTTTGTGGTTTTTGATGGTGAACCTGTTCTCTAAAGTGGTCCCCAAGGGTAGTGCTGAAGTGCTGTCTAATACTTCAGGTGCCAGAAGGCTGTAGTGGGCCTTAAGGAGAAAATGTGTTAGATCAGCTTCATGTAGGCCCAAGTTATAGTGCTGTTGGTCATGAGCTAAGTGTTAAAATGAATCAATAGTATATATTAAATAAGGTGTCTTTACTGATGGGCTGCTGAAAATGTCGTGCCCAGAGGCTCACGGGAACTTAATCCTATATTTCCCCATGAGCAATGATTCAGTATTTAAGATAGCATTTGCAGGGATTTTAGAAGACAAAACTACCCAAAATAATGGGAATGAGCTGTAATTAAATATCCCTGGAAGGGCATTCAGCTGAGGCAAAATAGGCTTCTTCTCTCTTTAAAAGAGTCTCCGAAAAGGGTTTAAAAGTATGAGCAGGACCAGGACTGGAGCAAGGCAAGCAGGGCCCGTGAGCACTTGCAGGGCCCTAAGAGTGAGTGCTTATTTAAATTCTGCACCCTAGGCATTTTACTTGCCTCACCCCAGTCCCCTCCCTGAGGATGAGAGGCAGGGTTTGTCAGAAGTCAGAAATGGAAAGGTTTCCTCTCCCTTAACTCTTACTTGCCCCAGCTCTGTGATCACCTCTGCGAAGCTCCCCACTGACCTGTCTTTTCGTGAGTCTTCTGTCCTTTCTAGGTGCTGCTACTGCATCATGCCTGATGCTCCAGAGGCAATTATTTCATTATATCCTGTCTCCTCGCTAGAAGGCAAGCTCTTTGAAGAGTTGTATTCTACTGATCTGCAAATGCTAAAGGCCTAGCATATTTGCCACCCCAACAGACACCAACTAAACTCATGTGAAATTAAAAGCTCCCCCCCCCCTTTTTTTTAATTCACACAATCCACTGTGGCTAATTCTTTACTGCACGTTCAAGATGTAACTGATTACACAGGACCTCCTTCCTTAGCACAAACTGAAATTTCATTAAAAACAGCTTCTCAAGTGGTTCCTATCTCAGCAACTGGAAACATATTAGGTCTTTTGGAATACGTGGGATATCAGGAAAATGTTTAACTTAAAGTTCACAAGTCAGTTTCCATATGTAGCCTGAGAAAAAAGACACCGAGAATCTTGGCTAACTCACTGCCTGATTGTTTTACTAGCAAGCAGTCTATTGCCCTGAAGGTCAGGGCCCAAAGAAGGTAGGGAAGCAGGTATGGCACACCCAAACCTGTTGGTTTGCTTTAGCTTCCATACAGGGCGGCAGCTCCCAGTCAGATCTCCTGGCCTTCCTTGCCTGGATCTCAGGTCAGTCAAGATGGCATCAAGGGTTATACTCGTTACCAAGACTTGACTGCCACTCTAGATGACCAAACCTAAGGTCATAAGAATCCAACAAACTTCAACCATAGTCTAAGACAGGGAGCCTCAGCGACCGTAAGAAGACTCATGTTCCTTGTAGGAATGAACAGTGCTGTTACACAGCAACTGGGCTGAGTCTCCTAGATATTCACACGTTAACTGAGGACTCTGTCTTGCTTGGCCTTCTTTATAGCACTTCCTAAAAGAAGTCACAGTCGAGTCTGGAATTGTTGTACTGTCAGATCTGTGAACTCTGTCTGGCAAAATTTCAGTCTTGGTGACGATATGGCATGACCATGCTGTCTAGGGGAATCTTATGATTCTTAAACAAAGAATCTTACGATTCTTAAACAAATTAATAATAAATATTTGGGTAAGAAAAATTATATTAGGACAGTAACTTTGGCTGGATGGGTAGCGGGAGAGGAGCCTGCACTACTGACGTATTTCAACATTGGGGAAGAAAGGGATCATTTCCTGATTTTTCAAACAATAGCTTCTCCCTGTTTTATCTCCCTCATCACCACCACCCCTTTCTCATTGTCACAGATAATAAGATGACACAGAGGAAGAGCTCATTCAGAGAAGGTAAAATGAAGTAAACGTGAATACTCAAAGGAGACTCACTGGTAAATATAACAGCTCATCATCTGGGGATCTCCGTTTTTTGATGGATGTCATCTGGATGCCGTGTGTGTTCTGACGAAAAGCTAGTGGAGGGAAAATGCAAGTTTCATCCTGGGAACATTTCTGAAGCACTAATACATTCATTAAACAGACAGTAGCCTCCGCAAGACCTGTGAGATTTGAGTTGCCAGTCCTAAACCTCCATTTACTTGGTGATAATCGCGTTTGCATTAAGGGCACACCTAACAATCATGAGGTGGGGGAGGGGAGTGAGCAGAAGGAAGACTTAGGGGAGCTGGCTTAAGTCATGTGCAGGAATCCCTGTGTCTTGCTGGCCTGCGACTGCGAACAGCTGTTAAGGAAAGGAAAGATAAATTGGTTTGGTGTTTCATGTTTCAGATCATTTGTCTTCCAAGGAGGGAAATGTGTGCTGTGGAAGTTGTCTTGGCCATGCATTCAGCTTGTGTGTTCAGCCCGCTCGTGGTAGTGCATACATCACGGAACTTCAGACATGCAGTCTCATTTCCAGGGCTGTTTTCCCTTTGGGAAAGTGAGTGAATGCAGCTCATAAATCCCTAAGGTTTCCAAAATTAGCAACTACACCATATATCCAGGATATAGAGCTGATCCTTTTACCGAAGCTAAGATAATCTATTCTTACTAAAAGTCATTAATTTGTAGGTAACTGAGGTGCTCAGGGAGCATATAGAAGCTATACCACCAGACAGACTCAAGAGCAAAATTAGGGTGGGGATATAACTTTCTTCATATGTGTATGTATACAAAGTAAAGGCATGTATATGTGTGTGTGTGTGTATGTATATATATACATATATATACATATATATATGTATACATATATCTGTGTGTGTGTGTGTGTGTATACACACACACACACACACATATATATATATATATATATATATATATATATATATATATATATATATACTTTTTTGAGGAATAATTAGGGAGAGGAGTCTAACAAGAAGGGCAAATAATACTATAAAAAGTATATATGTAAGATATATGTCAAGCATACATATATACTTTTTTGAGAAATAATCAGGGAGAGAAGGAGCCTAACAAAAGGGCAAATAATGCCATATATATGGCATTATAATACCATTATAATAAAAGTATAATAAATACTTTTTTGAGAAATAATCAGGGAAAGAAGGACCCTAACAGGAAGGAAAATCATACTGAACAGTTACAAGTTGATGATGAGTAGCTGTTATAACACAATACAATTTATATATCTTCAGAATACTAATCCAAATAAGATTAAAATGTTTTTTTCATGATATAAGTCATAGGGTGGTGCATTTTAAAATACTTGCTGTAGTGATAACAGGCTGACATGGGGCACCTCCTAGAATCAACTTTGCAATCAGATGGGCATGCGGATCAGTGGTTTTCACACTTTGTTCCCTGGAGGTCTGGGCCCCTCTGGGGCTGTACCGCATGGGCAAGGGATGGTTGTGAGCAGAGCATGGAGCCACAGACGATCCCCTACTCCCGTCCCCTTCAAATAGAGTCACTCTGCTTTAATCTATATGCATTTTAGGTTTTTTGAAATATTTCATTAAAGCAAAAAAAAAAGCTTTTAATGCTTAACAAAAGAAGTTTGAAAACAGCAGACCTAAATTGTTAGCCTTACTGTAAATGAGGTAACTGAGGCCCCAAGGCCCCAAGAACTGTCAAAATTCAATGCAACCCAGATCTTCAGAGTCCCCAGACTGTGCTTTGTGAAATATATTCTTAAATCCCACTATTCCCAGGAGTTCATTAGGTAGGTAGATGCTATTTTCAGCCCTGATGCTCAATTACAGAGAAGTCAACTGACATCAGTAGCTGACACCCAGAGTTTCTGATTCAAGAAGGCTGGGAACTAAGAATTTGCATTTCTACTCAGTTTCAAGATAATGCTGATGTTACTGGTCTGGGAGTCACAGTTTTAGGACCGCTGGACTAAGAAATCCTCACAATGAGGATTTGCTTTTGTAAAGCTGTGGTGCACAGCTGGCGTCCATTTCAGCACCTCCATTAATGGGACAGCAGTTTGCACTGGCTGTGGGGCCTCAAGTCAAGTATGGAGTATCTGGAGAAAATTTAGCCCTACCCCATTTGGCTACTACAGCTACTTACGGCGCTTCGTACCGTCACCGTTCTTTGCGCTGTCCGAGACTTGCTGCTTCCTGATGCTGTCTTCATCCGCCTTCCTGTCTCTCCCTGGGCAAGCACAGATCCTGGCCTCAAAGCAGCGTCGGCCCAGGACTTGCCCACTAGGAATCAGAGAAGAGGGAGAGAAAGGGCGAAATTGAAAAGACCCTTAAAAGCCCTGGAATTCTCTCATTTCCATTTCTGATGCTGGCCATCACCCACCCACCATGACCACCAGTTCACTCATCGCTGCTCCGAGAATGGACCCAGAAGCGCTTGGCAGAACACAAAAATGCTTGCATGCCACAAACAACATTAGTAAATATGATTCCATTTGTTCCGCAAGAACCCCCAAGCCATTAACTGAACAGTTGGATTTAACTACAGATTTTGAAGGACAGTTGAGTTGAGCTTATGGATGTCTCTGGATAAAACCCCCTTAGGCAGCCCAGACTTACTCAAAGAGGTTGTTAACTGCCTTGGGAGCCACATGAAAACAAACACTGTCTAATCAGAAACTACTGTAGTCAAATGTCAAGAATTCAGGTATAAAGTGACTTGCATGCCTTCCTGGTTCTTTTCTCCCCTCTACTTTAACGCACCCTGTTCTGTCTCCACCTTCTTAGATCTTTTATGTCAGTGTTTGCAGCCAGGATTTAAAGCACAAAGGACAAAATCAAGGTTAGCTCTTTGCTATACATGGGAAGTTAATGACAGAGCAAACACAATTTCACTTTGCCCTCTGCTCACGGTGTTTTACAGAATGACAATTCCGCATATGCCACTTACTCTCTGGTTTCCAGAGTAACAATGATTAAAATTGGACGGCGGTTCATCCCTCCAACACAACTGCTGTTACACATGAAATTGTACAGGACTGTCGTGAATTCAGTGCCAACCTGAACACAGGAGGAAAAAGAATCTGGGTTAACACTGATTTGAACTGATGTTTGTTCTTTCTTCCATCACAGTTCTTCTATGTAACCAACTCACTTCTCATGAGGTGATATGCTTTCCTTTAGGGAGACAAACTCTAAAACCCATTGTAGATTCCTCTTTGCCTTGCCTCTTGGGAAACTTAAAGCTAATGTTTGCAACATTGGACACTACATTAGGTGAAATGGGCTTTTAAAATATTAATTTTTGATCCTATTCATTTGTAAGCTAATCCCTATCACCCTATTCAAATGGGGGGGGGGGGAGATGAAAAAATTACCCATAACAACAGCAACACCCCAGGGATATTTCCCCTATGTGAATAAAACAGTGCAACACAGATTTAAATGTAGACTTCCATAAATAACACTGTGGAGCTGAAAAGGCCCTCAGGATTAAAAATCACCTAGTCCTAAGTGGTCATTTATGGGTGAGTCAACTCAAGTTTAGAGAGGGAAAGTCATAGGCTAAAGGTCCACACAGAAAGCCAGCAAACCAAAAGACTCTGGTTTCACTGCTCCAGTGTTCTTCCCACAGAACCAGTCTGGGAACAGGGGCACAGAGCAATGTTACCAAGTTAACTTAGTGCAAATTAAAAGAGTTCTTAAGGAGACAGACAGTCTATAACAAAGCGGAAGAGGGGAAGTACAAAAACTTTTGTATTTGATGACAAAGACTAAGGCAGAAATAGATGCTCAAAACACACTAATGTTCTCCTAAGTCAGCCCAGCGCTTATCTTTTTACCTGGGGTGGTTCATAAGGTACCAACACACTCTGTCTTCCTGTGATGGGGTCTTCTACATACTGGGCATGGCTGTTCCCTTCTACTCGAATCAAATGACTAGGAGGAGCAATCTGTCCTGCAGAACAGAGAAAGACAAAATAGTTAGTTCTTTGCCTTCAAAATTTAAAACAATGAAGCTGCATGGACAAAATATTGGTGGCTAAAGAAATAGTTTGTTTAATACAGAAAATACATATCCTTGGAAAAAGGAACAGATCTCATTGCCAGATATCTAATAAATGAAGGTGTACCTTTGTAGCAATAGAGATGGCTGGAATGCTCATCTATATTTAAGTAATAGTTCTTTGTTTCTGGTGCTTAAGGTAAATAATTCAAGCTTTCACAGTACTCCATGACTATGTCTCTGCCCTGATCCATAGAGGGGATTCTGTTAACTTCCATGGGAAATGGAAGGAAAAGGATTAATTTAAAAATACAACTCAGCTTGAGAGAAGATGCTTCCCTCAAATTGACTAGCAAAAACATTCAATAAGGATAAGCATTTCACTGCCTATTCTTTTCTCTGCTACAAAGTATCCATATTTACACCTGCTTTTTTTTTTAAGATCTACACCCATTGTCGGACTTGAACTCATGATCCTGAGACCAACAGTTGCATACTCTACTGATTGAGCCAGCCAGGTACCTGGTTTTACACTTGCTTTGGTCATAAAGATAAATTCATTGGCTTTGTGGTGCTGAAAGAGCTCCAGGTAGGAGAATAAGAAAAAGGAAGTATGCTTTTAAAAGAGTATAGGCCAGGGGTGTTTAGGTGGCTCAGTCAGTTAAGCAGCCGTGTTTTGATTTTGGCTCAAGTCATAATCTTACAGTTTGTCAGATCATGCCCTGCATCAGGCTCTTTGCTGACAGTGTGGAGCCTGCTTGGGATTCTCTCTCTCCCTCTCTCTCTGCTCCTCCCCCATTCATGTTCGTTCTCTCCACACCCCCAATCCCTCTTAAAAGAAGTAAATAAAACTTTTAAAAAACTCAAATAAAAATGAGCATAGGCCAGATTTCACAAAATTGGGATACCTGACAGAGCTCCAAAGGAAAGAAGCTGATCTGAGAATTGGGAGCCATAAGGGTGTTGTTAACATTTGGATACATATTACCATTCTATACAATTTTATACTCAATAAAAGTCAAACATTAAGTGTGAAAATGCTCTCTGAAGAATCACCTATTTGGCAAAAACTAAAAATAGCTATCATGTCAAACAATGAGAAAGCGAAAGAAAACAAAATATAGTTGTATCATCTTGATGGATCAAGGACAGTTATAGAAACCTATAATGGAGTCTACATATAAGGAATACTCTTTAAGGCATACTGTTAAGTGAAAAACAAGATAAAGAGGTATTGAGGGGAGCCTGGGTGGCTCAGTCTGTTAAGC
This sequence comes from Puma concolor, assembly GCF_028749965.1. NCBI lineage: Eukaryota > Metazoa > Chordata > Mammalia > Carnivora > Felidae > Puma > Puma concolor. The sequence continues at coordinate 81,380,308 of NC_141675.1, read as the reverse complement.
CTCTGACTCTTGATTATGGCTCAGGTCATGATCTTATGGTTTGTGAGATCTAACCCTGCTTGGGATTCTCTCTCTCTTTCTCTATCTCTCTCTCTGCCTCTCCCCCACTGGCATACATGCACATGCTCTCTCTCTCTCTCAAAATAAATACTCCTTTTTTTAAAAGAAAGGTATTGAAAATGAGGCCATGTAGACAAGGACTAGAAGTTAATTTGTAAAAAGTAGTTGTGTTAAGGTGGGAGGGTTTTAACTTTCTCTTTTGAAATTTCTACCCACTCTTTTTCTTCCTCCATTAATTTTTCTTCACTATCTATTCCTACATCCATACTAGCTACCTACCAATATTTCTATTTTTAACATATTTTCTATCTAAAGTATCCTAACTTGCAAGCCTCTGCACCCAGATCACTCTTTGGTGAATATTTATGTGTTCTCTTGTCCTTCCTTTCCACTTTCCTCTGCTCCTTACCTAGCCTCCTTTCATAGAACCTTAGAATATTCAATGTAAGAGAACCCATGGAAATAGTGACCTCCTTTGTAAAGCCCTTGTTGGATATGAGGCTCAGAACTTGGGGCCTGACATTTCTATGGACACAAAGGTTAAAGGAGACCCCAAGATACCTGTTCCCTGATCCATAGTCCTTTACTTTGCTGTCCCCCTTCCCAGCTTATGTTCTAGATCTTCTATTTACTCCTTTTATCCATTATTCATCTTCATTCCTTTTTCATCTCTCCCACTTTCCTCTTCTGTTTTTTCATGTTTCTCACCTTTGATGCTTCCTCCACTTACCCTTCCTGCTCAGAATTGATATAATCTTAATAATCACTCTAGGAAAGGCACTAAAGCTGAGGGTTGCCATTGCCTGGGCTGGACAAATCGGAAGTCAGGTTGTCCCTTCTACATCCTCTCATTCAAAAAAAGGATAAAAGAGACAAAGGAGGGAAGCAGTAGGGACTGGAGAGGCAAGTCCAGGTCATCTAGTAATCACCAATATGAAATTAAACTGTCCAATCATTATGGAAGCCACAAGTTTATCATTTTTCTCAAACAGCCCATTAGACATAAAGGTAGGCTGACCTGCCATCGGATTGCACAGATTGGAACCCAGTCGATGGGTTCCAAAGAAAAATCTCCACAGGATCTCTATATTCAAAGAGCTTAGCTAAACAGCCACCAATCCTAATTCTTACCCTCATTGAATTCACGGCTCAGTTCATGGTTGGGGCACCGTTTCACCACCTCGGTGACATGTTCAGCCTTCTTGTAGACAGGCATGGCACGGATGACAGCGCCCTGTGGTGGTGGGGTCATCACCTTGATCTGGATGGGACATGTCTTTGCAATTTGGCAGTAGAGTTTCTTCAGTTCAGTGGAATACTGCTTAGAGATGGGCCGATGGTGGCAGGAAGGAAAGAACCAACAGGAGATACCATTACTTTCCAAATCAGAATAAGGACAACATGTTCACTTTGTACAGATGTATGTTCACAGTTGGCTACTACATACACGACAGCGAGCAATCTTATTAGAAGAAGTTATATTCATCAATCAAATTAATCATTTTTCCTACTTTAAATACAATCCCATGGCAAAAGAAGAGTTTGCATTTATCAAAACATATTTATGCCATTATTTCCTGTTATCTTTAGGATAAAGAAATTGAGTCTCAGAGGGGTTTAAATAATTAATACCACAAACACCTTTAGGGAGTTCCAGAAACTAAATGGAAAAAACAGTGTTTTCATGTACTGAGTAATATTTCAGAGATTGTAATTTACCCTGCCCTTACAAGACTCTAGAGAGACTCAGAGGAAATAGGATTTATGGAAAAATTAAGATGGAATGGAATATCTGGCAGAGAGTAAAGAGATCTTACCCAAGGTCAACCAACTAGAAAATTACAAAGCAAAAGTTCTCCCAAACTACTGTACTTATGTTCTCCTGTCATAGCCTGAGACCATGAGAAAGCTGACAGGGGCCATTTGGTTCTATACTCTCATGAAAAAGGACAGGCCTGTTGTAATGCCACAAATCATGGTGGCAAAAGCCATCAAGATACAGAACTCTTCACTCATAAGTGACTGTAATGCTTCCTGCCCATAATTCCTTCTGCAGGGAAAGGAAATTCAGTAGTTGGTTGGTTGGCTGGCTGGTTGTAGAACTGGCAAAATAGGGAAAAAGCATGAGACTTAGAACCAAATAGAAGAAAAAAAGCCCTATCCTGTGCTTCTTCCTCTCCCCGTCTCTGAACCAATGTAGAAAGTCTCCATTCCAATCCCTACATTCTATTAAATCTTAGTGTCCCGATCCTCTGTGTCAATTCCCCATCATGGTATTTCCTTCTCATTCTGCTGCTAACGTGAAACCACCCAGGCACCAGAATTGCCAGCCAAGAGTGGGGCACCTAGTAACACCCAAACAAAGGTAAACACACACACACACACACACACACACACACACACACACACACTCAGTTTGCAATGACATTCTTCCAGGGGAAAGACACTGGGGACCAGGAGCCAGAATGGCAAAAAGATTTATTACTAATATGTTTCAACCCAACTCTGACAAAAGGCAAATGTCCTACTAAAACGTACATTTAAAATAACCATTTTATCTCTTTCCTTTTGAAATATTTTATTTAAAGAATCCTTCTTTTCATCCCAAGCCTTTTAGTATATGAAATTTTCAGTTAAAAATTTCCTAATGCTAGAAATGTGTTGCATAATCAGCTCTCCATGCCCACAGGTCAAGGATTAAACACAGCAAAAGGGTTTTATATAGCCTGAAGAAATAGGGAGCATGCCAAAAATTGACCACAAAAATAAAATTCTACTTGGGACACACTGAATGGAATCTAGAAGAATATTTTTGTGCTAGTGTTTTTTAACCAATGACTTTACAAAACAAAGGCACTGCCTTGGGATGTGTTAAGAACTCACTTTTACTGAGAACTCTCAGAAAAGAAGCATAGCTGTTTGTGTGTTTTAGTTAGGAGATATATAATCTAACCATGGGTTTCATAAGGTTCACCTTAGGAAAAATGACTGAAAAATAAGTTTGTCACCTGAAGGCATATAAGATACCTACCCAAGTATGTAAAGACTGCAGAAAAAGAAGGATAAGTGTTCAGAATACGACAGTTAAAAAACATATACCATTTCAATAACTGATATACTAAAATGTGAAAGTACTAAAAACAAATGTAGGCATCATCAGGTATTAATCCTCGCTCGTTCTCAGGGATGGGGGAAGGGAATCTAATTTCTGAGTCTGAATAACCATAAATAATCATAGCTTTACCATTTCCTGAGTTCTGTTGTCAGAAATGCAATCCTCACACAACCCTATGAGGAAGGTATTACAGGTATACAATCTCTTATCTGAAACCCTTGGGGTCAGATGTTTTAGAGTCCAGAACCGTTTTGATTTTAGAAAGGGAGTAGAGTTCCTATAGCATATATTATAAACACCTCCAGCAGCATTTAGGTCAGCGCCCCATAATCAAACCTTAGCATTACTTCGGAATTCATGAACATTCATACCAACTGGGAAATAAGCATAAGGCCTCAGAGTTCAGGCTAGATTTCACCACCAAATGAATCTGCCACAAACTCCACGAAACTAAAACCGAACCAAACCAACTTTGGGTTTTGGGAGCTCTTGGGATTTCAGAATCGCAGATAACAGATAATGAAACAGCATTATTACCCCCATTTTATAGATAAGAAAATTGAGGCATGGAGAGGACTAGCCTGAGGTCACCAAGGAGAGCTGGTTAGCAACCAGTGTAGAAGAGTCCTAGTCCCGGCCTTTTAACAACGGTTCCTTGTCTCTATTTCTCTTGGCTCAGCAGTGCTAATTCGTGTACTTTTACATTTTTCTATTTCCCAACAGCATGACTATTTTCTGAACCAACTTAAAAGGCATACAATCTTCTCTAACATTAAAATGGGCTCAACAGCGGTTGACTCACCATCAACCATTCCTCTTTATTTCTCAGTGCAATAATGTTTGCTCACTGAACTGCAGAGAGAGGGAGCAAGCGATAGAGCTGGAAAAGTCCTGGATGAGGAGGAGGTCGTCCTTGGAGGCTATACTACCAGCTAGCTGGTAGCTGTGTGTTAGCACTCTTGTTACAGCTCAGGGGAATTCACGTAGGAGGCCCTGATCTTCCACATGGTTTATTAAGGCCCTTTTGTGTTCTGACCCCATCTCTCTCTCCGCCCCTCCCCGTACCCTCCTAATACATTCACCTCCCACGTGTTCTACTCATGCAGACATCTTAATGCCTCAAACACATTACACTCATCACCCACAATTCAATCATGCCACTCGGTCTAGAACAACTCAAGTTCTTCCTCTGTTCTCCACACCAAGCGAGGACAATTTAGTCCTAGCCCTCTGCTAGGACTGCATCTAGTACTATAGACCACATTTTCCAGTTTTAATGATGCAGGTTTCATATTGACTAAATCCAAATCTAAATCTAAATATCAGACCAGGGCCAAGATCCCTTTGATTACTGCTTCTGGTTAAACTACTAGGCCTGCTGTTCAGTAACTAGAGGGGCTGAAGCTGAAGAGGCCTGGCACGCTTGGTTCTTTACAAAGCCAAGCTTCTGCTACTCTGTTTCTTTTACTGGCAAATCCAACCTGTGATGATGTTTAATATTTTTCCAGCACTAAATTCGGGCTCCCTGGCCTATAGTGTATTCATAATTCTTTACACTTGCCCATTTCCCTCATCTTCTACCAAATAGCCCACTGTCACCAATTTCCCAGGCTTCTGCATGACCACAAAAAATGGGAATCTGATCTATGCCAATATTCTAGAATACACTGGTAACTTAAGTTGGCACAGCGTGGAAACTGAAACACATCTGGTTTCTCTTTATGTCTCTCTCTTTCTCCCTGGGACTTCTAAAATTTACCTTTAAACCACTCCCAACACTGACTTGACATTCTTGAATTCTAAGGTCTAATTTCTTATTTTGGGTCTGCATTCTTTGTTGTAATCAGCTTTGAGGTATAACTTACTACAAAATATACCAATTTTAACTATACAAGTTGATGACTTTTGACAAATGCACACAGTTGTGTAACCATCACCGCCAACACCCTATTCATCAAGATTATCTTTTGCCCTTTTGCAGTTAATTCTCTCCCTGATCTGTTCCTAAGCAACCATGTACCCACTTTCTCTCACTGCACTTTGCCAGAATTTTACAGAAATGGAATGATACAGTATATAATCTTAGATGCCTGGCTTCTTTTCACTTAGCATAATGCTCATCCACGTGTTTGCCTGCATCAGCATTTCATATTTAATGAAATTCCATTATTTGTCAATTCATCATTTATTTCCAGTTTGTATTTACTATGAATACAACTCTTACGAACATTCATACACAAATCTTAGTGAGGACACATGTTCTCATTTTTCTGGATAGGGACCTGGAAGTATGATTGTTCAGTACGTGTATGCTTAACTTTATAAGAAACTGCCAAACTGTTTTACAAAGAGACTCTGTCACTTTACATTGCCACCAGCAATGTATGAAGGTGTCACATCCTCATCAGCACTTGTTATTGTCCATGTTAATGCCATTCTAGCAGGTATATATGGTTCTTATTGTGTTTTAAATTAGCATTTCCCCGATGATTACTGATGTTGAGTGTCTTTTCATATACTTCATGTACTTCATTTATATTTTTATATAATAAAAAAATTAAATATAAATATTTTATATAAATAAATTAAAGTATAAAATTGAAAATATAAATAGATTTATATTCATTTTATACTATTTCATATACTTATTTACTATTCTTTTTAAAGTGTTCAAATCTTTCATACTTCTTGAATTTTAACTTTTTTTAAGTTTACTTATTTACTTTGAGAGAGAGAAAGAGTGCAAGTGGGGAAGGGGTAGAGAGAGAAGTAGAAAGAGAATCCCAAGCAGGCTCCATGCTGTGCAGAGCCTGATGTGGGGCTTGATCTCACAAACTGAGATTATGACTTGGCCTGAAATCAAGAGTTGACGCTTAACCAACTTAGCCATCCGGCATCCCTTAAATTTTAATTTTATAATTGGGTTGCTTGTATTCTTAATTTGAGTTGAAAAAGTTCTTCATATATTCCAGATACAAGTCCTTTATCAGATATGTTTTTAAAATATGTTTTCCCCCAGTCTGTAGCTTGTCTTTTTTTTTTTTTAACCAATTTTCTGTGTTTTTCCAAAACAGTTAATTTTGAGGAATCATCAATATTTTGCCTTTAAGGCTCATTTCCTTTCTGTCCTAAGAAATCTTGGCCTAGCTTGATGTTCAGAAGGATTTTGTATGTTTGCGTGTAGAAGATTTATAGTTTTAGCTGTTGCATGTAGTTCTATATCTATGTTCAGTCAATTCTCCTCTTCCTTTTCATCTTCTTTTTATTTTTTTTTTTTTTAAATTTTTTTTTTCAACGTTTTTTATTTTATTTTTGGGACAGAGAGAGACAGAGCATGAACGGGGGAGGGGCAGAGAGAGAGGGAGACACAGAATCGGAAACAGGCTCCAGGCTCCGAGCCATCAGCCCAGAGCCTGACGCGGGGCTCGAACTCACGGACCGCGAGATCGTGACCTGGCTGAAGTCGGACGCTTAACCGACTGCGCCACCCAGGCGCCCCTTCATCTTCTTTTTAACAACTATCTATTTGTTCCAGAAACATTCTGGGACTCTGTTCAATAGCCTTGGCATCTTTTTTGAAAATTAATTGGCCAAATGCATTCACGTTTTTATCTGGACACTGCTCTTTTCTATTGATCTATGTGTCTTCATACATCAGTGCACACTGTTTGGATTACTCCAATTTTATAGGAAGTCTTGAAATCAGGTAAATGGCAACCTCCAATTTTGTTCTTTTTCAAGATTGTTTTGGCTATTTCAGGTCTTCTGAATTTCCATTTAAAATTTACAAGCAAGTTGTCGATTATCACAAAATACCTGGTAAAATTTTGGATGAAATTGTTTCTAATATATAGGTCATCTTGAAAAGAAGTGATATATTCACAATATTGTGTATTTTAATCTATGAATGTGGTATATATATCCAAATAGGAACCTTTAATTTCTCCCAGGAATGTTTCATAATTTTCAGTATGTAAATCTTGCACATATTTTGTTAGACTGCTCCTTTGGTATTTTTTTAATTGTTTACATGCTACTTCAAAATGTTTAATTTCTAATTTTATTTCTTCAGTATATAAAAACATAATTGATCTTTGTATATTGACTGTGTATCCTGTGACCTTGCTAAACTTATTAGTTCTAGTAATTTTTTATAGCTATCTTATGATTTTCTACATAGATGATTATATTAACTGTGACTAAAGACAGTTTTACTCCTTTCCAATATGCATGACTTTTAATTTTTATTCTTGCCCAACTGCAAGAATTGAACTATGGTCCAATTTGTTATTGTTTTATTTTTATTTTTTAAATTGATATCTTAGACCATTGATTTTAGACTTGTTTCCCTAATATAAGCATTTAATTCTGCAAAGGTACATCTAAAGCATCCCTTTGGCTATATCTACAACATTTTGATATATTCTTAATATGGAGGAATATATAAGCATTTCTTTTGGAGGTTGGATTATCCAATATAATTTGACATCCAATTATAATTTCTTTTGGAGTCTTCATATTCAATATAATAAAGGACCATACTTACATTCTTGAGAAAGATAATTCTTCCTCTAAGACTTCTGTTTATTTAGTGGGTTCCGTCTCTGGCTCTAACCTATTTCCCCTTTGCATGATTTTCTTATCATTCCAAATGGATTTTTTTCATTGCTGTTCTATGGTCATTTTTTTCTGTAGCTAGGTTTTTTCAACTATAGGTATCAAAGGAAGAACCCAATTGAGCCTATATCTGAAAAGAGAATCTCCTATATCTAAGAACTTCGTTGGTGATGCATGTCCATTGCATTGAATCTCCAGCAGCTCTTTGGGTAGATATCAAACATTCCAGCCTTTATGTTTAAAGGTATAACCTATCTCTTCCCACAATGCTGTCACTATTAGAAGCAGTTATGAAGGATTAAAGACTTATAAATTTCTCAACTTCTTTTTCCATAAATGTGTCTGGTTTTTTTCATAATTATAACATATGCACACAGAAATTCTGAAAAACAGAAATATATGACATATTTCCCCCACCCAGAGATGCACACCATTACCATTTTAGACTTTTTCCTATTCATATAAACACATACATATACACAAACACTCTCTCACAAACACACACACCCTTATACAAACTGGAACACACCATAAAAAATTTTGGTATCTTGTCTTATTTAACATATCGTGAGTGTGTCTAATTTAAAAATATAATGTGAAAGGGCTGTAATTATAGTATTAAAAAGAGACATACCATGATTTATTTAATCATGCCTTTCTTATAGAATATGAATTATATTATAATTTAAAAATATTAAAAATAATGCTCTTGTGCACATTTTAAAAAATTACATTTATTTATTTATTTTTGAGAGAGTCAGAGACAGTGTGAGTGAGGGAGAGAGGGAGTGAGAGAATCCCAAGCAGGCTCCGCACTATCAGTGCAGAGCCTGATGCGGGGCTTGAACTCAGGAAACCAAGAGTCAGATGCTTAACTGACTGAGCCACCTGGGTGCCCCATGCTGTGCACATTTTAATTCACAAATCCTTTGCAAATAAATTAGTTTCAGTTGGATCCCTTAAAACCAGATAGTTGAGTCAATGCACATGTTAGTATTGTAGGGAAGTCCAAGGTCAATTTGAATTTTCTTCCTTTAAGTAAGCTGCTTATTTTTCCCTAGATCCTTACAGGATTTGTTTCCTTCTTTATTTTTATTTTCTTTTAAGTGAGAATATTTCTAATTTTTTTTTGGAAATTATTTGGGAATTGGTGAGCTCTTTCAACTTACATACTTTAACTCAATATAATTTACTTTTCTTGTTTTACTTATATTTTTGCTTTTTCTACTCATTAATTTTCAGAAACATGCAAGTCTTACTTTGGATCCACATTGTCTATCTTTCATACATTTTATATACTCAAACATGAATTGTTAGCATATTTTCCTTTTGTCTGCATTCAGGGAAAGCTTGTCAAAGTCATGTACATAACATGTGTAGGGTTTTCTAGAGTTAGTTCTGTTCTGCCCTACTACAATTAGTTGTAAGTCTTCTATTGCACTTAAATGTTGTTCTTTATCTTGCTTAATCTCCCTTTTTACCTTATACAGTGATCTTTCCATCACAGCCTGCTGTTCTAGGTATGTTATTTTCTTCACCAATTTATAGTGCTTATGTTTTATTCTTTGTACTGAAGCAATCTTCTAATTTTTTTTCTGGTTTCTAGGATGTTTTTGCTTCCTTTGGTTCATTAAAATGCTGTTCCCTTATATTTAGAGTTCTTTTACTTCTTCCTCCCCCCTCCTCCTCCCTCTCCCCTTCCTTCTCCCCCTTGTTGTTGTTGTTGTTTTGATATAGGTATGTAATCACTTTTATAGTTTTCTGTGAATATAATAAGATATAACTAGGGCTAGTATTTGCATCCCTCATGTCTCTTTGACAATTGAAAATTTGACAAATGTCAATTTTCAATTTGATTCTATAAGCCCTTTAAAAAATAAAAATTGCTACACTGTTATAAATAGCATGAGTGTCCAATTTAGTTGGGCTTTCTCCTGTAATTCATAATATTTTAGTGGAAAGTTAAGATTCTATATAAGAATTTGCTTATCAGCTGCCACTGTAAACTAGGCATGAGATCTATATATTAACATCATTCAATAATTACCAAACAAACGTTTACTAAGCACATACTACCTATGGTCAGATACTCTGTTCTATACAAGGAACATAGAGAAATAAGATTCAAAACCCCATAATGCAGGAACTTATATATCCTTGCTGCGTAGGGCAGTTTTTGAAACATAAACTGAAAGAAAAACTTAGTCTTACCTCAAATTGGTCATGGTTTAGAGGTAGAATGAAACAATCCACTGAGCATAGCAGAGGTATACAGAATGTATTATGGGATTACAGAGGATAGAGCAATAACATATTTGTTAATAAATTTGCTATTTATTTAGTATTATATTCAAGACTGTTTTAGTTCTGGAAATTCAGCAGTTAAAAAAAAAGCAAAGTCCATGCTCTAAAGGTGTCACTGCTCTAGAATAAACAAATAAATACTATGTCAGATGGTAATAGGTGCTATAAAGAAAATAAAGTCAGGGTAAAATTAAAGGATATAGTCAAGAACCAGGAGCTGGGTAGTGTGGTGTGAGGGGGATATTATTTCATCAGGGAAGAATTCTTTGATATATTGATATGTAAAGAAAGATCTGAAGGAAATACACTGGATTGAGCCATGCATACACCTAGGGAAATAATATTTCAATTACTGGAGCTAGCATATGCTAAGGTCCTGAGGAGAGTATGTCTGTCAAGGAGACCAGTAAGCAAAGGCTACAGTGGTAAGGGACAAGATCTGAAGCAGACAGAATATGGGGCCCAGACCACATAAGGCCTTACAGGCCAGGGAAAGACTTCAACTTAGTGTGAGCTAGGAAGTCATTGGAGAGGTCTGAGAAAGTGACATGATATGATTTCCACTTGAATAGTATTTTGGCTGTTATGTGAAAAACAGACTTTATAGATGGAACAGAGAGATCAGTAAAGAAGCTACTGCAAATAATTCAAGTAAAAAATCCCAGTGGCTTAGACCAGCAGTAGAGTTGGTGAGAAGCAGTTGGTTTCTGGATATATTTTAACCAGATTTACTGGCAGATTGGTTGGAGATAAGAGAGAAAGAGAAAAGTAAATGTATTATACTGGAGAAGAAAGATTTCACAGTGTAGTGATATTTAAGTGAGGCCTTAAAAGGCAAGTTATTCACCAACTATATGGTATACCCAAGGATGCCAGAATGGAAGAGCCAAGAGACAGAGAGCAGGCTTTCCACAGAGAGGGAATATCATGGATATAAGCAGAGAGATGTTAACTATGGCTAAACTATAGGTGGGGGGAGACAGGAGGGGGAGAGGCAGGAGGCAGAGGGGCACAACAGAAAGCAATGAGGCTAAGCCAGGAAGGCAGTTGCCAGATTCTGAGGAGCCCTGGATGTCAGAAGAAACAGCTAGACTCTACCAGCAGGCAAAGAAGAGTCACTAAGGAATGCATACCAAGGGACGAATCTATCAGGTCAATGTATTAAGTAAAGCAAAGCCAGTAGGAGTGAGACTGGAATAAAGTAAGAGGAAGGGGACCTGTCAGGAGGTGTTCAGGCAAGAAAGGAGGAGGGCCCAAAATAGGGTGATAGAAATGACTAAACAGGTGGAGAGACGGAGGACATAGGACTCACTAAAACTCAGTCTTCTAGTTTTCATCATGAAAGCACCAAAACAGACTGAGAATTGTTTTTCATTGGAACAAAAGATGCTTGCAAAAATAAGACCAGTTATTTGCTTATTACCTTTTCTAAAAAAAAAAAAAAAAAAAAAAAAAAAAAATGAACGAGAGTTAGTTTAGGGCTCCCAACAGTCAGTAGTAAAATAAGACTTGGCTTAGTCAATGGACTCTTCAACAAATAGAGAAAACAAAAGATAGTTAGCTTTAATTCTGGACCAAGAAAATAAAATAACATGAGGTAACACTGGAATTCATAGGCCAACTTTGTTGTGAAAGAAGTAAGGGCTTAGTTATCCAAGCCAAGAGCATGAGGGAAGGACTCTTACTCAACCCCATCAATTGTAAGCAATAGTCACTGAGCTAGGGGTCAAGAGTCAAGATTTAAAAATTCTGCCTCCTCTACTCATTCCCTGGGTCTTTATGCAATCACTTAACTTCTCACCAACATAAAATTAAAATATATACATATAAACTTCTATAGCTCTTAGGGTGGAGGGGTAAAATCATGGATGGATAGGAGAAGCCTTAGTCAACTGCAAAGACCAACATAAAAGCTGTGAATTATGATTATTACTGAAGACTCATATTTCTAAGATCTTCCACATAAAGTGTTTAATGTAGCGTAAGTAACTTGGGGAGCATTGTGAAAACATTATTTCAACCTGGTGAGGGAGTGGTTGTCAGATAATAAAAATCTGCTTAAGTTTGAATATTAATCATTTACAATGAAATCAGACAATTCTTATTTACCTGGTAGTGATCACTAAGTTCTAGACCATGTCAAGCTACTGGGTTCATTTGTTTAAGAAAATGAATGGATTTGGTTTATCTGCTTCCATACATTTTTATATACACATGTATAGATTCATAAGTAAGTACAATATAATTTTATGTGTCCTTAAAATTTACTTAAGCTACACTGATCAACATTTAATCTCAGCAATCTCTTTTCATTTCTCTTGTTTTCAATATTTATCTGTGTTCTTACATGTGGACATACTCATTCACTTTAATAGAAGGAAGAAGAGAGGGTAATGAGATAGAATGGAGGGAGACCTTCTGGCTTCATCTGTAATATTTTATTTAGAAACAATATTTGAGGGGTGCCTGGTTGGCTAAGTCAGTTAAGCATCTGACTTCAGCTCGGGTCATGATCTCACGTTCCGTGAGTTTGAGCCCCGTGTCAGGCTCTGTGTTGACAGCTTACAGCCTGGAACCTGCTTCAGATTCTGTGTCTCCCTCTCTATGCAACCCCCCCCCCCCACCACTCACACCTCTCTCTCTTACTCTCAAAAGTAAATAAACATTAATTTTTTAAAAAAACAATATTTGAAGCAATATGGATTTTGGTAGATACTCAGGTATCTAAACTTATTTGCTGTTTTTGTAGGCTTGAAATATTTCCTAATAAAAATTTTAATAAATAAATTTAATATGGGCAGTACCTGTAAGTCTGTTGCAGACTTATAATTTTAGAATATGGAGAATATAGAAATAAGATATTAGAACCCAGAAGAAACATTATAGCATGTCTTGTCCAAACTTTATTCCCCCATTAATTTTCAGATATAAAACTTAGTGAAGTTGGTTCATTAATTTAACAAATATTTATTGAACACCTGCTTCATGACAGGCTCTCTCCTGAATTCCAGGGAACTAGCAGTATACTTGGGCTAATGGAGTTGGCTTAGAGGAAGCAATGACATTAAACAAATTATTTCTAAAAATGTGATATATGTTCTAAAGAAAAAGCAGAGGGACACAAGGCAAAGGGTGAAGCTCTATTTAGTTTGGAGGGTCAGGAGAGCATCCCTGAAGAAGTGATTTCTAAAGGTTGCACTAAACCTAGGCAATGTAGGAATGAACTCAGATTTCCTTACTTCGGAAAAACTAATACTTTTACAACTTCATTACACCCTGATGACCGAGTTTCCATATAAAACCAAACTGACATTGTAAGCCAAGGATTTGGTTTTCTGTTTCTATTATCAAATCACTTGTTTCAAGGCAGTTTTAGTTTATGATACCATGGCTAAGCTTTTCTTACAAAGTTAGATCAGCTTAGAGATGATTTGGTTCAGCCACTCCAGTTCCAGAGGAAATATCCAAGCCCCAGAGAGGAGAGGAGACTTGCTCAAACACACTCAGCAACAAGGACCATCTTGACACACAGGCCAATGTCCCAACTCATGCACCATGCGGTCTTAACACTAGCAGTATGGGGCCCAAGTGGAACTGGTGTATTTCATACCAGAGTGAATTTACATAAACATTCAATATGATTAGAAAAACAAGTATAAAGCTCAGAGTTCATCTAAAAAATAAAATTTGATCACCATTTCCTGCAAGATTACAAGGATATTCCATTCTGCTATTTGTTTCAATATCACATGCTTTTTAGTTTAGTAAATAAGTCTGACTAGGAATTGTGATTTTCTTCCTAAAAGGTAAGTACATTTTCAGAATGGGATCTTGAATGTAAGAATAACAGGAAATGCCCACTAATTGTTTTAAGAACCAATTTTACCCCGTCTGGTCTTAGATTTGATAAGTCAGCAGTGGACTGTATTAATCTTTTTATATACGGTATTTAGGTAAAATACCACATGAACTTGTAGCTCTTAAAATTAGGCAAATCTTAATGTAAAATCAGAAAATAAAATATTGTGATAGAGAAAGAGAAAAAAAAAAAAGGAAAAGAAAAAAGCATATGTGAAAGAATTTACTTCCAAAGATAAAGTAATTGATCTCTCGAAAAAAGTCATAGCCTTTGGCCACTCTGTCACTGAGGAATTTCAGGCAACTCACATGATCTCTCTGAACACTGAGCTAATAATCATCCATAGGGGAAAATGAGAGAACTTCATTAGATGATCTATGTTTCTTTTGTTTTGAATATTTTATGATCTGATGCAAATCTGTCAGAGAATTCAGTTTCCAGGTTCACAATGGCAAGGTACCTCTTTAAAAAGAATCTGGAAAACAGAGTGTTGATAATCTTTCTGATCAGAAGTACATAAAAATAGTAGGAATCAATGTGTGTACTGATATAAATGTATGCATATCCAATAGTGTGTTTATTCCTAAGGATTGCTAACCTATGAGTAAGAACAAACAGCCACATTTTTTGTTGGGCCTCAACAAAATTTCCTCTTCCACAATCTTGAGCATCCACATGAACAAAGTATTTCTATAGTGTCATGGGACAGAGGTGCCTCAAAACTGACAAATGAACTAACCTCTTTCTTGCTATACAATATCCCTGACAAAATGGAAAAGCAAGCTTTGCCTGAGTTTTGTTTCACTTTGTGAAGGAGGGGTGAAGGTTTGGCATACTGAGGAGTGAACTCCACAAAGCCAAATATCATGTTCAAATAAAATAACTCCAGGGGATTTTGGAAAACAAGAGTAAATTCAGCTCCTCTACTAATAATATGTTGCAAAGAGAAGTGGGGAGAAAAGCATTCCAGTAACTACGACCCCACCGTCACCACCTGCCTCAGTAGACATACTATATTACATGCCCTTGGCTGCCAGACTGGTAATTCAGTATCACAATGCATAGAGATGCCAGCTAATATCAGCACACACCTGCATAATTTTTCAACAGCTCGCTTTCCTAAAGGTGCAACACAGACCCTCCCTCCCCACGCCATCAAAAAGCAAAACAAAACACTTACTCTTTCAACCTCTCCCAGAAGAAATACCATACCATATGCAAATCCCAAATTGCAAGGCTAACGTCACCTACAAATGTCCAAGAATATGGAAGGAATAAACATCATTGGAATAGACAGACCAGTAACTACATAACCCACCCACTCCTCCATCCATTCTCAAGGGAAGCAGCAGTATAATATAGTGTCAAAGCCATTCTGATGCTACAGTGCCAGCTTGCAGATAAATCCACATCTGGCAAGCCATCATGCTGAAAGAATATATCTCAAATTTTTTTTCTAATTTATTTTTTTAAGTTTTTATTTATTTTGAGAGACACAGAGAATGGAGGAGGGGCAGAGAGAATCCCAGGGAGAATCTGGATGTGGGGCTCAAACTCATGAAGCGTGAGATCATGACCTGAGTCATAACCAAGAGTCAGATGCTTAACTGACTGAGCCACCCAGGCACCCCTTTTTCTAATTTAGTACTATGTACACTATGACCTATTGGCCATTAGCCCACGGAATAGACCGTAGTATATAAACAAGATCCAACTGTGGTCCATGAACGCGGGGGCAAATTACCTACTGTGAGGATGGCCGGGTCTAAAAAGGAGAGTAAAATCTATGCCAAGGCTTAAATATACCAACAACTTTTCTTGGCTTCTGCATGAATCTGAGATGATTGCAGTAAAAGAAAATTAAAAATAATGAGATTTACGAATAATCTAAAAGACGATTACCATTCACCAGTAAGAAATGCTAAGGTGTGCTTCTAACTTATGGTTCTTATTTGCAGAGAGTTCAAAGAATACAAGAGGTGAAAGGTGGGGTCTTTACAACTTCAGATAACCTATAATATTTGACAAGAAAAAAAGGGCAAGTCCCAAAGCTGTCACAACACTATTCATCTAAATATGGCCATTATCAAGTGCAAAGCCAGTCTGAATTTAGTCAGAATTATCCTAAAATATTCAGTGATTTCAATTTTTTTCTTCTCTAAACTGTATTTTTTGGAATGGCCGAGTCAAAAAGCCCCTTTTAAGAGGGTAAGAGAATGATAAAAGCAATAACTGAACTGGTGGAAAATAAAATCTTATAAAACAGATGGGATATTCAGAGAGGACAATATAAAGTTCTGGCAACTGACTTGGCAGAGGGAAAGACTACTAAGGAGGAGAAATGAGATGCTTGAGGGGCTCAGCTGTTTGAGTGTCTGACTCTTGATTTCAGCTCAGGTCATGATCTCATGATTTGTGAGATCAAGCCCCGCATCAGGCTCCAGGCTAACGGTATGGAGCCTGCTTGGGATTCTCTCTCCCCCTCTCTCTGCCCCTCCACCCAATGGCTCTCTCTCTCTCTCTCTCTCTCTCTCTCTCTCCAAATAAATACACATTTTTTAAAAAGAAATGAGAAGGTTGAAAATAAAAATATAAGGGTCAAACATAATTTTCAACCAAGAAGCTTTGGAAAATTAACTATAACTATCTAATTTGCTAAAATGCAAAAACAGTCTTAGCTGGAAAGAGCCAGATACAGCTCCAGTATGATCTGCTTGCAATCGATTGAATAACCTGTTTCACATATAATTGTATGGGCTAATTATATACTATGTTCCGGGTCTGTCCTCTATAAATAAACTCACTTGAGAAATATTATAAATTTCACATTTAGGAAGAGAGGTTTTTTAAAAAAAAAATTAGTAATTAAAAGGTGGTCACTTTAAAGGTTTTAGTTAAGTAAATACATTCTGAACAAACATCAGGTTAATGTTCTGTCATGGCTATGATGGATGATGTATCAAAATACCAAAAGCAAAACTAGCAAGTGAATGCATGTATATAGTTTGGGGGCAGGTTCGGGTATTTTCTTGAGAAATCAGCTTTAAAAGGTTAGGTGAAAACCCAAAATATCATTCAAGAACCAATTGATTATCCTTGCTGTGACTACACCACAGTTTAATCACCTCATTTCTAAACTGCACATGTACAACCGAGTGGTAAATATCGCCCAAAGACTCACTGACAGGAAGGCAGGAGGGCAGGACTCTAGTTATGCACTTGCCCACTGACTTCCTGCATCATCTTAGGGAAATCACTTCTCCTAGTGGCCTTCAACTTCTTCATTCACAAGGAAGGCATCCCACTTAGGACCGCATCTACTTCAAAGGAAGGGGAAATCTGCAAAGTGAGCTTGCAAACAGAGCCCAGGCCACCACCTCCTATTGAATCTATCATCATGATTGGGCAGGAAGAGATTCCAAAATTGGCCCCCTAGTCCTCTGGCAAGGCATTCAACTTCTCCTCCCTGTCTCCCTTCCTGCCACAGTCGTCTAGCTGCCAGACATGTACGAATTGTGTGCTTGATAGTTTAAAAAAAAAAAAAAAATCCTTCCTCCAAGCACTTTTCCCCGATGGCCCCAGCCAAAGGGCCGCCTGTTGCCACCTGTCAGTTGTGGGGATTAATTACCTGAGCCCAGGCTGGGAGCGGCACATTCTTCCCAGGGCCGCGCCCACAGATGTTGACATCAAGCAGGTGGGCTATCTGCTACCTGCTTACCTTGAAGACCAGCCCGGAGCCCACTGAGGCCTGGCAGGTGGAGGGGGGGGGGGCGGGGGCTGGGACATTCAGACTGCACCATAGATCAACAAAACCGTGGTAGGGAGGGATGTGCCCAGATACCTCTCTGGGAAGCCCCAGGCAGCTCTGTGGCCAGCCCTGGGCACTGGCCTAGCTGGGAAACAGCTGCAGCCTCCCTTTCTGGAGGACAGCGTGTTGGCACAGACCTTGGGAAGGGGTGGGGGGTGGAGCCCGCCAGCCTGGTTCTAGATGCCTGAGGGTATGAATTTGGAAAGCCAGTTTAGAAAGATTTGACAGACCTGATTGGTAATTTTGCAACTCTGTCTCCCCAGGAGGGTAAAATGACCTTTCAGGTAGAGTCTCCTGTCAGGGCCACCCCTGCCAACCCTGCTTGACCAGTAATACCATCTGCAGTTACCTTCACAAGGCAGACACTGGAGAGCATTCGCCAGAGTGACTGGTATACAGCAGGTGCTCCATAAATGTTAGCTTACCTCCAATGTTTCCTCAAGTCACAACAACCCTGAGAACTCTCAAGGGGTGAGGTGACTCTCCTGTTCTACATGTGCAGAAACGGGGGCTCAAATGTTTAAAGCAACACTCCAATAAATGCCGGAGCTGAGCATGGAACTTCGGGCGATTTGTCTTCTTCTCAGTGCTGACGAAATGCCTGTGAAAAACTCTCATGACCGCGTGTCCTGCATACTGCATGGCCCTCCGCAAAACAAACCTGGATGCCCCCCAGCAATACGGGAAGATACAATTATCTGTGGACAAAAAATTCTTCCAGCAGGAACGCGGGTGAGCAGAAACCCTGGGGGACAGGGCACCCCATCAGACATACCTAGTTTAACTTTCCGGTGTCTAAATAAGAGAACAAACTCAGGGAAAAGGTCACACCAAGCGCCAGCAGTAGGGCAGGATCAGAACCTATGACTCCCAGCTTCCAACCCCATGATCTTTTCACTGTAAAACATTCCTATCCACTTCTTTCATAAAAGGTGTTATCTGGGGGGCAGGTTGGTGGGCATATCAGGAGAGCTTCCTAGGGGCGCACACACACTTTGGACAAGAAACAGTCTATGCCACCTGTCGCTTCCCTTTCACTGCAGCAGGAGCGTGTCTGGCTAACAAGGCTACCTTCCAGGGCACAGCTCTGGGTTTTAGCCCTTATTTGCCCTTAAGGGAGAGAAAGCATCTTCTTTCCCCCTCGGGGTGACTCACTGTACCCGACACCCTGCAAAGCCCTGCAGGGGCTTCCTCTTATACCTGTTATTTCTCTCAAACTCAGGGTCCAAACCCAACGCCCCCACTTCTTCCTTAGCCCTTACGTTGGCATATGGAGAAGGCAGCCTCGGGTCAGAAAGGTGCCAGGCTTGTTCAGAGCTCAGGTCACTGTCCACCAAGAATGCTTCCCATCCCTGGTCCAGGGCAATGCTTCACGCTGTGGCCCTCAGACTGGCAGGAATCCATCCCAGGGCTATTCTTCTTCAACCCTTGGATGCTAGAGTTGAAGGTCATTGTCTATCCTTCCCCAGACTCTTGTGCTTTCCTTGAAAGTGACTCCCAGGGTACACAGTTCTTAAACCTCTAGTCCCTGCTGAAGGCTGCATCTTTCCAGTGAACAGAAACACATTTAGGAACTTGTCACCGCCAGACACACTCACAGCCTTATATAATGGCGTGGGCACCCTTTGCAAGATAATAACAAACCTATTAGTTCCCTTTCGCTAGATTCATTGCTTGTTTTGAAGTGCCATCTGCAAATTAACCCTAAAAGTAAACTCTCTACTAAGTGTGGTAACTTGTTTGGAACTGAAGGATACTGTTTTTACTGGAAGGCTAGGTGGACCGGGCTTATGAGAAGAGATGTGGGACTATATCTTGACAGCGTGGACGGTAATAGCGTCTATTAATTTCCAGAAATGACATCGTCACTCGCCATGTGGAGTCATTACCTGCTTATAGAGCATTTTTAGACATGCTATCCATTTAATTTTCAGCTAACTCTGAGTAAATCATTCTTCTCCACTCTTGGTCAATGAAGAATCAGAGGCTCAGGTAGATAAACTCGTGTGCTCACAACAAAACAGGGGTAGAAGACAAGGTCAGGCCTCTAATCTAGGTTTAAGCATCAAATCCAGGGCACCTACTGTACCTGTATATACACCACATGGGACATTGTACAAGATCTCCCTGTGCACTGATGTTGTCCTTGTTGTGTTCAAGTCACTGTTCTATATGTTAGGACAGGAAGGGGTGGGGATCAAGTCCCTACTCTCCAGAAATTTACCATTAAGGAAAGATTAATAGAAATAAATAATGCTGACAAACAATAGAATATAAAATGAAGATACAAATGTAATGAAACATGAACACCACAGAGCTTTCTGGCTTCAAAGTCCCAGGAAGTTATTGAGACTCTGAAAAATTGTTATCGCCTCTCAAGGATGGAGGCTTATAAACGTTGCAGCAAGTATTCTCCAAACCCTTAACATATGGGCTTACCATCCGTCACTTCTCTCTCCCTCCTTCCCTTTCTCCAACACACACACACACACACACACACACACACACACACACACACACACACGAGTTAAGCTCTGTTTTACAACAAAAGAGGTTAGCCGTTTTTAAGAAGAAAAAAAATAGACGACTCAGTTCACTCCTAAAATATTGCATACCTTCCAAATTCAGGCTTCAATTAGCAGACTAAATTATGAACAGACGTCTACAGTTTTGAGGATGACTGCATGAAAAAGAAAAATTTAGAATCTGTACCTTTCAATGAACCCTAGCATTTGCCATCCCTAATTTCCTAATGCATGCTCAAGTATTCAAATAGCTGAATATTTTGGTGATATCACTGTACAAAGTAGGACCCGTGTTTGCTGTATATTAAACACACACACACACACACACACACACACACACACACACACACACAAGCTAATACTTATTGAACATGATTTAATCTAGACACTTTGCTAAATTCTTGTGTCTTAATATAGCCTTCACAGTAACCTGTGAAGTTGATATTATGACTCTCATTTGCCAGATAAGTGAACTGAGACCCAGAAAGGTTTAAAAAGTTGCCCAATCTTTCACAGCTACTAAGTAGCAGGGCCAAATTGAACTCCAAGTCCTCCTGATGGCAGTTCCTAACCCCCTTGCTCCTAACCTGCGGGGCACAGCTCAGGGTGCTAGGGGAGATACCCTCTGACCCGCTGCCAATCCTTATGTGACTTTAGCAGGGTGATTAGCCTGCTGGAGCTGTTGACTCCTCATCTCCAAGACAGAGATAATTCCACTAACCCCTTTGAACTTGTTGTGAGGGTTGAACGGGGAAACCAGGCAGTGTTTACCATCCAGCGGCGGGGCCGGCTAAGTGCGTGATGAACAGCAACTCTCACCGTGGTATCACTGTGTTCAGCTTCGGTACTTATTTCCACTGTACAGCTTTAGTGCTAGACCAGTGACCAGCAACATAATTTTAGCGAGACAAAATATTTTCAAAGCAAACTTCTAAAGGTTACTCTTTGACTCAAGGTATGTTTCTGGGGTGAATCAGAAAACAGAGAAGAAAAAGTAGAGACAGAAAGAAAGGAAATTGGAAGGCTAGTTTCACCACTATAACTGAAACCTAGGTAACTGGATTCTTAACTCTCTTTCTGAGGTTCTTAATAATGCATCCTGTTTTATTGTTTTCTGTACGTGTGAGGGAGGAGCCATACAGGTTCTTTGTGCTTCTACCTACAATATATAAACTGTAATCCTAATGCACTGTCCTTCTGACAGAAATTCAGTTTAGCAAACAGGTTTAAATCTTTCCATGAAAGAGTACCAGCAATTGTTGAGAATCATTATTACTCTGATATTTTATATCCTTCGTCCCTTTTGCCACAGAGAAATAGACACCCAGGTGTAAATACAATGGGATTAAAAAATAAGGGAGATGAGTACCCAATGGATTTCAAAACATAAACAGAGGTCATGCTTGCTGATCTCCTTAGACTTACTGTATTTTTTTTTTATTACACTTAAGATACCAGGCGCTTTTAAGTGTGCTACTGTGAATTTGTGAAAAGTTTAAGAGACTTACAGTTCGCTTCAACTACAGGTACCCTACCATTCCAAGTGGACAATGACAAGATGAATTTCTTTCAAGGCTACACCATCACATAGGCAAACCGTGATGTTTCTTTACAACATATAAGTATAGGAAATCACCATGGGGAAACACTGAGATCCTGGGGGAACTGTTAAGATACTACCAAGCAAAGTTGTAACTCAATAAATTAGATCAGATTTGCTGCTTGATACCTTTAAGCCAAGTCTTAAACTTTTGTTCCCCATCCCCTTTTTAAATAAATCCACAAGAACTCAATAATTTTGAGGTGTCTATTTCCATGGTTGATAATTAGGGACTGTGTGGCCAACTAATATGTAGGTGTCTGTGTTTGCTGGGGGTGGGGGAAGGAGGCAGGGGGAGGGGAGAGACATAAACAAATCCTTACCTCTACCTGCAACACCTCTTAAAAGCTTATCATAATGTTACTTCCTATTTCTTTACAGTTCATTTGTTTAAGATGAAAACATGCTTCATCTTGTGGCTTTTTTTTTCCTTTTCTTTCTTTTCTTTTTTCTTTTTTCTCCTTCCTTCCTTCCTTCCTTCCTTCCTTCCTTCCTTCCTTCCTCCCTTTCTTTCTTTCTTTCTTTCTTTCTTTCTTTCTTTCTTTCTTTCTTTCTTTCTTTCTTTCCTTCTTTCCATTCCTTATAAACTTAATATTCTATGTAGCCCCAGTGGGGAAAAGAATGCAATATACAGTCTTAGTGATGCTATGGAGTTAGAGTAGACCGGTTAAAATGTTTTAGCAATAACAAGAAAAATAATCAAGCAAACCTGTTAAGAACAGTTATCTTTACTAACAAATCTGAAAGAGTATCGGGAAGGAAACAGATATGACACAAAGGAAAAAAGAAGGAGGGTAGGAGGCCCCATAGCCATGGAAGAGAAGAGTGCTAGTTCAGTGTATATTTAAACGCATGTGCAGACTTTTTGTTATGTCACAAATGCTGAATTTGCTGTCGTGAGAGGACTGAAAAATTCACTTGTGCTTAAAGAGTTATTGTTTGAGCGAGGAATAGGACTGCCAGATATACCCGCTTAAAATTTAATCTAAAACCAATGATTCGTTTGTTAGCCTAAGGACATCCCATAAGTAGATGGGATGTACTTATGCTAAAATTTTTGTTGTTTATCTGAAATTCATATTTAACTGGATATCTTGGATCTTTTTCTAAGTCTGACAACCCCAACCGGAAAGGACATACAGAAGTTTTCTTAAATTTTTGTTATTGACATTTTCAAATTTATCAAACCCCACACACCCGTCACCTATCTTCAACAGTTATTAACATTTTTCTAACCTTATTTCAGGATAGAGGGGAGTATGACAGGTAGGAATGAGAAAAGAGAGAGGGCAATATTTTGGACAGAGGGGATAGCAGGAGACCAGGAACAGGGGTAGGAAAACAAAACAAAAATCGTCTTCTGATGACTGTGAAACATCACTCCTGGCGGCTGGGCAGAGTATATTTTTGGAATCACAGCATGCTGTGAGGAACACAATACTCACCGAGGCAGAGGGCTGGCTTCCCTATGCACCCAATTGGTGTCAAATCTCAAGAAAAGTTACATAACTCTTCATTTGAGAAGTGAGGGTAATAATTGCCAACGTGACAGGTTTGTTATAAGGATTAAATGTGATAATATATACGTGTGTGTGTTGAAAAATATAAGGCATTTTACAAACAGAATGAGATTATTGTTACTGGTGGGAGTCTGGGCCAAAAAGGAACACTTTGATCAGAGCATGACATGCTCCGAGGTCAGTGTGCAGTCACTGACAACGGGCATCAGTGATCTTGCATCTGAGCTGTGTGTTGGAGAGATCCCTTCACCTGACACAGAAGAGGAGGGTGTGGGGGTTGGGGAGGAGCAGAGATGGAGCCCACTACACCAGCTGAACCAGAGCTGTAGAGGCTCCCTGTAGAACAGGGACTGTGAGAAGAGGTAGGAGGGATACTGCTGAGACCAAATCAGCAGGATGCCACTAAGTCTAGGTTTCTAGGGGGCGTGCCATGAGAGATGGTAATATCATTTGGCTGATCAATATCCTTATTTCTACAGGTCACAGGGCAAAACCTTTTCAGTTTGTCCAACCCCAGAAGAGGTCTCCTTTCCAACTGTCTACCACTCATAATACTAGAAAGTACCTTTCTAAATAATTCGATTCTCCTTAGGTAGGATTGCCATTAATAAATGTTGATGATTCTCGTAAACCTCCAACACTTTGGGCTCATTCAATTTCAAATCATGTGCCCACTGAAAAAACAAGGCCTACTCTCAGAAGAGGGGTTCCTTGACATTCTAAGTTGTACATGTTTGTTTGACTTATCTCCTTAGAAGATCCAAGTTGAAAAACAAAACAAACAAAAAAACCCTCTTCTCTCCAAATTGACATTTTCTTTAATGTGGAATATGGATAAAACCAAGAATGAAATCTCTTGAAAACAACAAATACTCATGGAAATAAACCACCATCCATTCAATCAAAGGCATGCGCATTCTGAGCACCTGCTTCAAAGTCAGACATGCTGATGATAACACTTGACTAGTAAGCCAAATCTCCCCTAACCCACTTCTATGGACCATCTCATCATGGTCTGAACCTAGCTTTGCCCTGCTGGCAGACAAATGGTGGCTAACAGAACAAGGATTAAGCAGACAGAATGGATGTACTGCAATGCCTTCATTATGCTCCTTATATCTGAGACATCAGGAGGCTGGTATACATACCAGAGTCAATATTTCTGCTCATTTACCTGACTGGCCACCTGATTCATTTCTAATTAGGACTGAGAAAAAAAAAAAAAAAAAAAAAAAAAAAAAAAAAGATCTTCAAGGTATTCCCAATCAGAGAACTCAGAGGAGAGAGCTGGAAAAGGTGTCTTATTTTAAAGGCCTCATAACCTATAATTTATCCTTCCCTCTTTTAATATCTCAGCATTAGGAGTTGAAGTTTATCAACATTAACCATCCCTCTGTATTCTTACAAGTCACACTGTATGTAGCTTCATAAATTATACAGAATCTAAGAAACAAAGCCCCAAGGGATTTAATTCTCAAACCCTGTATGGATGGGATCTTAATCTGGGCACAAGGCAGAACTTCACCCAGGTCACAGGGAATCAGGGACATAATCAGATTAAGACCACCCAACTCTATCACAATCAACATTAAAGTACTTAGAAATGAATGATCCAGTTGTCAGTCCTCAAAATTAAGAAGTGTGTGCCCTTTAACAATTTAGAAAAAAAAAAAAAACAAAAGAAATGAAAAACAAATTTATGAAATCCACAAATAATGATTGTATCTGAACAAAGTATCAAAATACACACTTTTCCTAGCCAACATGACCCAACCCGAGCACAGATTTAGGTGCAGACTTTTAGGAATTGTGTTCCTGATGGAAAAAAGAAAAGGGGGGGGGGTGAGAGTGTGCCGTTTGGTGCAGTAAACTCTCTCATCAAACCAGCTGGATTTTGGTCTTAATCACCATCATAGATGAAAGCGACCTTCAAGTTTGGGAACCCACAGCCCAAGTGCAAGGAAGGATCTGTTCCGTAAGAACAGCAGCAGAGTGACTGGGGAGACACATGCACAGAAAGTACATAGAACCCCTGGTCATGTATTTGTGTTCATTGTCAGTAGAAATCCCTATTGGAAAATCCCTGATTTAGACATTAGGAGGAGGAAAAGCAACCTCATGAAATCCGAATGGCACAAAGCCCACTTTTTCTCGCCCTTGCCAACATGCCTTAAGAATCTGTGTTTTCCAAATAGAATATTAATAAATTCCCCCCCAAGTCTCTCATCTACAAAACTAAAAAAAAAAAAAAAAGAATCTGTCAGACTATCAAAGCACTGTCAGTGCCAGTAAAACACATCATTAAGGTGAGTAATTTTCCTGTTTACTTCAAACACTTTTTTTCCCAAACTCGAACCTGGGCAGGTCTGATCAGGTAAGGCTTTGGAACGAGTAAAAGCGTCCCCAATTTCTACATAAACGCTGCAGGCCATGGGGCAAAGACAAGTCTCAACCAGCACTCCACAGTAGTCCAGCTTCCCGGCGCCTCTGGTCTTGTCTCCTCATACCTTACAAGTATCGTCATGTCTCTAAGCCCTCAAATTCTATTTTATCCGCAACACACACACACACATTTGCACATACATCCATGTGTTTTTCTTCCTTTTACCTGCAATTAATATATACAAATATTTGGAACAAATCATATAACAATTCTTCTTCCTGTGCACCTTTCAAAATAAAATATTTTCCACTCTGAATTCATGGGTTCTTCATGCGCGGACAAATGGCAGAATGCAAAAGAATAATCTTTTCCAATTATTAAAACTGCTGTAGTTTTTAAATGCCGCGGAGCAGAGATCTGACTTCTCTCTCTTCCTCTCTCTTTTAGGGAAATAGGTACTATTGTCTTAAACAATGTTTTTAAGGTCTGCCTTGTATGCAAATATATCTACTCTGTAATGTATGATTCCCTTCTTTAAAAAAAAAAAGGAAATTAGAGAAACTGCTATCTTTGATTAATCTTTCAGTGTGGTCTATTTCTAAGGAGACAGGAAGCTGGAGTTCGAGATTAGTCTTAGATCTATCTTGTCTATATGAATAGAGCAGTGCGTCTCCTGAGTTGACTTCCCAGTCTATAAATTAGAGCATTAAAAAAAAAGTCCCTAAATCACAGGGAGTTCTACCGTCTGCAAAGCACTTTGGATTCTTTGGGTGAGAGGTGTTGCTCTTGTTAAGAAGACACTGCACTTACATAATCCTAAACAGGCTCACAAATTGGGAAGGCAGTTTTCAAGCCAAAGGCACGATGTTTTTGTGTTGTTTTGTTCTGTTTTTTTTTTTTTGTTTGTTTTTGTTTTTGTTTTTGTTTTTGTTTTGTTTTCTCTTAGAGTAGAGATGAACTTATTTTCATACTGGTCAGAAGTATCTATTTGCCCCTATTCATTTACCCTGTTTCCTTCCTGGTGTCATCACTGTCATTGCTTCTGCCTCCCCGACCATACTTACTTTGTTTTAGGCAGAACAGGGAAATGAAAAGGAAATTAAATAATGAGTGATATAGAGCTGAACCTGAGTGGAAGCTCTTATTATGTCCCCACCCTTGGGGCAGGGACATGGGAGCAAAGTAAAGGAGCCAGGAGTGAGGGGAGGGGCCTCAGCAAATCCCGTCCTATTTATTGCTTGCCAGCAGGGAAGAAGGGAGGACCCAGCTCACCTCTGCCCTTGCTTTCTTGATCCCATTAGAAGAACTTACATTTGAGCAGGCAGAAAGGTGACAGACACAAAAGAGTGAAAGTCCAGATACTAGTAAAAAGGGCCTTTCATTCAAGGGTCATTCATTCCTGAGCTTATGAGGATAGCTTTGCTTTTTATTTGCTAGATGACTTTAAGCCTAGAGAGGTAAGTAACTCTGTATCTGTAAACTGTGAGTATTAATTACTTACCTGGAAGAACTGCCGCATGAATCAGTTGCCATGATATGACGTGTCTTGTGGAGTTCTTGGCCTGATGCTCAATAAATGGTAACTACCAATTTCATCCCCATCATCTAAATCTTGAAGTTGGTCATCAGATGCCAAATTCTGACACCATAATACCATATACAGGAGAATAAGCATAATTAACTATACCGCCAGAGGTAAAAATGTAAGTCAAACATTATATTTTATTAGAAAATGAAGGAAGGGGCAAAGAGCTTTTTATTTTAGCCTTCCTTGCTAAATCATTGCTTCTGGTTTTAGCTGGTGAGCTGTCTCCAGCTCCAGCTATTGGATCTGAGTTGGACCAGAGCTAAGGGACCTGATCTCCACCCGCTGGGAAGTTGGGCCTGAGCAACCCCCTTGGTTTCAGGACATTGACTCTAATAGCTGTCCATCTGCCAGTCCCAGGGGTTACTATAATAGGAAGAGTTTAGCCCATCAAGCCCTTTGCAGAGAAGTCAAAGCTAATGTTCATTAGCTAGTCACTGAGTAAAACCCAAGGACAAGAAGAAATGTGAATGTTCACATTGTCTGAGGACTTATTTCCCCTAATGAGAGCATGATAACTTTCAGAGCACACCAAGTTCCAGGCCCCAAATTAAAACGCCAGACCTATATGCTGTCAATCGAAACCTACCACGTATAGGCCAAATGCCCGCTTCTTTGATTACAGTGTTCCTATAATAGAGAAATAAGATTAGGAAGGCGGAGGGGGCTCAAAGACTGCAGACAAGGAAGGACTAACATCACTATTGTAAGGTGAGCACATGACCAAGGACAAAGTCCTAACTCCACCATCCAGCTGCCTAGACACTCAGGCTCCTCACTGCACCTGCAAACTTCTGTGCCCTGATCTTCAACAGGAAGATGGGGATAACAACACTGAAACTGGATGCTGTTGTGAGGCTCCAGTGATATCGTGGAAATGAAAATAACTTGCACATTACAAATGTAGGATAAAACCATGAAATAAATAATGTAAGAAGTACTCTCAGAAAGACCTTTCTGGAAAGGGTGGAACTTTCTGCCTACGTAAGCTACTGTCTGTGCTAGGTTTATATTTACATCAATGACTGGCTGGGAAATTAATAATAAAGGTCATTAATCAATTCACGTCGAAATATTTAATAGGCACAGAAAGAACTCTGGAGCCAAGGAATCTGAAACAGCAGATTTAAATAACTATCCTGCACTTGGAAATTACAAGGGTTTTGTTGTTGTCGTCACAGAGGGCACAAGCCTGTTCTCACCTAACTAGGCTCCAGAGCCCCTATCAGTTTTCGTTTCAGGGCAAGTTGGTAGCATTGGCATTGAGCAAGGAACCACACAGACAACACAAGGGCAGGCTGTTCCTCTGACTGACCACTTCTGACCCATCTCATCCAGGAAAAGTGAGTGCAGAAACTTCGAGTTTTCTTCCATTTCCCTAGTACTATCTCAGAATTACACAATTACACACGGTGTTTTAACCCTTACGGAATTCTACACGATTGTTTCCTGTTTCAACTGTTCCAGACCTCATAAGCCATGCCCATCCCACTTTTATACACTGACAGTATCCTGACAGTATTTACTGATTGTCCGTATACTCTCTTATTCCTTCCAAGCCCAAAGAAAATGTATCTTTATTTTTTCTTGTGACACATACTAATTTGTCTTTTGTTATAATTAGAGGTCTTCATTTGTCTTCCTGGCTAGAAGACTCTGAACTTCTAGAGAGAGACCTTACTTTATGCATCTTTCACTCAAGTAGTAAGCATAAGAAAAGAAGAACAAATCTGCATTCTATGTAAAGGGAAATTACACATACAAAACAAATAAAAAACTCATTTGAGTTGAAGAACTATATCACTGAGGTCTGTGATACAAACTCACTATTTTGAAAAGGAAAGAGGCTAATGATTTTTCAACTGTATTATCAAACTGGAAGTTTCTTGCTCCAGTAAAATAAATGCTGATATCCAGTTTCCAGATGATTTCAGAATATTTTTTTAATGCAATAAAATGAACTTTGTCCCTAGTCCTTGCCATGAAAATTGAAAGGCAGATAGTTTTTTGTTTTGTCTTGTTTTTCAAACCCACAAGTTATCAATCCTTTGTATCAAGAACTGGGACAGACTGTTAAAAGGGCAGCTCTGCACTATTATCTATAAAGTTTCCAGCTTTCTTCAGCACCCAGATTCTCTTGGTCAGATCTAAAATCTGAACTCCAGATATGCCGAACTATCTTTGTGTCAATAATAGTTTGATACTCTCTCATCAGCACCCCCATCCTCTTCTAATCACACTGAATAGCCACTTGCCTTTCTTTCCAGAGTCCAGGAAAATGAAGGTTGACAATGCAGCTGATACTTACTCAGTATACTTAATCAGATACTTAATCCCACATTGTGTAAAGCGAGCTTGTATATCAGATGAGGTATGCCTGTGAAATGGATGTAAGTTTACCCCCGAAAAAAAAAAATAGTGTATTTGGTTGAAAAAAGTGAAGGTTACATTTTGGCTTATTAATTAAAGGAAAGAAAGGGTACATATTTGAAGAAAACTGTCAGAGAAGTGTAGGAGTCACTGACACTGAAGTTAGTTGAGGAGTGAAATGAACTAATTTTCAAAGAAGCTGCTCCAAAAACTGTCGAGTTTCACGTTTGAAATACTACATGTGCCCTTCTCTAGCTCTGCCATCCCCTCCCTTAATATCTGGGTCAAATAAACAGGGAGAGAAGAAGGGGAAGCTGGTTCTTTAAAAACTGACAGTCAGATTCTAAGTTCTTTGCATGGATCTAGCTTTCTGAATAAATGCTTAAAGCTCTTAACCATATTATATGTAGTATATCTACAGCAAGCTGTCGTATGCTTCCCAGAAGGAGCATGTCCCAGGCACTAAAGCAGGAAGAAACATGTAACTGATAGTTCTTTTCAGACACTTGGGTCTCCAGGCAGGTGATTAACAAAATCTCTTCCGGTCCAATTTCTATAGGTAGACTAAGATATATGGCACCTGTAACGAATTTTGAATCCTTTGTGGGGGGACCAGTAAAAATAAAAAAATAAAAAATACAATAAAATGTATGATCTCTAATAGTCAGTAAAAAGAATGAAGAGACTTTATAACTCAATTCACTGAACATTCATTGAGGGTCAACCATGGGTCAAAACACAAATATATTTTTCCTGTGACTGATTTTGTTAAATACCATTTCTATGTTTAATAGCATATTTTTCCCCAGTATGCCCAAAACGGAAGTAAAAGATGCCTCCATTTTCTTTGTGCTACTATTAAATATACTATTTTTGCCCAGTACAAGACCAACAGTGTTAATTCTTATACCTAGGATGGGAAACAGGAATAAGGTTTAAATTTTTCGTCTAGTACGTTTCTTTCACAGATAAGAAAATTGAAGCCCAAAGCAGCAGAATGGCCTGACCAAGGCCATCAAGTCAGTCATGGGCTCCCTGTCCAGAGCTCTTCCTGCTTCAATCTATAAAACTTCCTCCTTGCATTTCCAATGCAAGGCAGAAGCAGAGTGAACAGTGTTTCTTCATCTGGCCACTACACACATGTAGGTACTTTCTCACACATACAACGCAATAGGGTAAATAGCCAAGACCAATCCTAAGAGGAAAACAGTAAACAGAGCACCAAAAACTTCCCAAATGCTTGAGGAATACATCACTGACTTCTTTGTTACTATAGTCCTGATAGAGCTTTAAAACAACAGTGTGCAGAAAATGCTGTGTTAGGAGGAAAAAACGACCCCGATTATGGACAGCAAGGTTCTGTCTCTGAAATATATACTGCAAATCCTCTCCAAACCTCACACTGATCTGTGTTTCCCTTATCTCTGATCTGGTTATTGCAATAGTCACCCAATCAGCGTCTCTGCCTTCAGTCTTCCTGCCTCCATACTGCTGCCAGTTATCTTCCTTCAATAGACTTTAATGTCACCCCCCATTCACTCACAGTCCTTCCGTATCAGCTCAATGCCTGCAAGATTGAGGCCAAACTCCAAAAGATGATTCAGAGCCCCCCTCTATCTGGCTCTGTGGACTTTTCTCCAGTCTCATTTACTGGTTCCTCCTTCCCCCTTGTCCCCACGCCCCCTGCTGTTCTCCCAAATATTGCATGGTCCAAGTATACCAGACTATTCCCTCCTCTGAGACTTACATGGCATGTTCATGTCCCCATGTTTTTACTCACCTTAATCCTCCTCTATCTGGAGTGTCCTTTCTCTCTTTCCCTATAGCAAGATCTTGTTCATCTTTGGAAAGCCAACTTTAAACGTGAAGTCTGCTGTGAAGGTGGGAAAATTAGTCTGCTTTCCGTGCTGTACCACGCTTTGTTCAGACAAGGAATATGATCGGACCATACCTATTGAGACCCATTATATATGCCAGCATTATGATACAGAGATGAAAAGAGAAAGCTACTGCCTCTGAGTTCACATGATAATCGTGAGGCAGACATGCCATACATCGTGACTTTGAATATGTGTACAAAGTGTAATGAATGTAACAGAAGGAAATCCTGAGTGAGGGAGTGAGTGAGTGTGTGTGTGTGCGTGCATGCGTGTGTGTGTGTGTGTGTGTGTGTGTGTGTGTGTGTCAGGGGGAGGGACATGGCAAGGAAAGGCTTCATCTACAATTACAGCTTTCAGTGTATTTTAAAGGATGAGCAGGAGTCTGCCTGGCAGACAAGGAGGGTTGTGGGTAGGGGGACATTCCAGACAGATTATAGCACCTGTCACACTGAATTACAGCTAGGTTTATCAGTTTGCCTGATAGACTGTGAGCTCTTTGAAGAAGGCTAACTCACCTATCTATTAATATGATTACCCTACAGCTTTAATAATAAAAAGGCTGATTTATCAAGGGCCTGCTCAGTGCCAGGCATTGGACCATGGGCTTCACGCACTGCATTCTCAACAACCTGCAAGCAAGATGATTTACACCCGAAAGAGAGGGCTCTGGTAACTAGCTTCATAACCCTAATAAACTATGGAGTATGTGTGTTTTTCTTCAGAGTGCACCTTCTGGTGCTCAAGAAATGCACCTTGAAACTAAAGGTGCGGGGGCCCCTGGATGGCTCAGTTGGTCAAGCATCTGACTTCGGCTCAGGTCATGATCTCGCATTCGTGAGTTTGAGCCCCACATCTGTGCAGCCCCAGCACAGCTGTGCTGACAGCTCAGAGCCTGGAGCCTGTTTTGGATTCTGTGTCTCCCTCTCTCTCTGCCACTCCCCAACTTGTGCTCTGTCAATCTCTCTCTCTCTCTCTCAAAAACAAACAAACATAAAAAAAAAATAAATAAACAACTAAAGGTGTGGGTCAGTGCATTGGAACAACGGAGACCTATTGATACGGGGCCTTCAACATAGCTTCAACAAAAGAACTTGGGGACGTGAGTCCACGTGCATACGATATAAAATGTAAGAAGCATAAGATGGGCGATACTATGACAGCAGTGGTAACTGTGTACTTGGTCATCCCAGGCTGGCTGAGTAATTACTCTAAAGCTTCTGAGAAGATAACATTGTAAATACTGCAAGAAAATAAATTAACACTGCATTCTTCACGTAATTACTGAGCTCTCCACATAGCTGGTGTTTCTTAAAACTTACTGATAAAAAAAAAGTCCTCTATCTTTTTATTTGGGGGTATTTCACTCAGATCCTTACTTCTGGATAGTTCCTTCATAGTGTATTTTATTAATATTTCCCCTCAAAATAAAAACTGTGTCTTGATATACCAAGAAAAGTGAGCAATAGTAAA
This sequence comes from Puma concolor, assembly GCF_028749965.1. Lineage (NCBI taxonomy): Eukaryota > Metazoa > Chordata > Mammalia > Carnivora > Felidae > Puma > Puma concolor. The sequence continues at coordinate 81,347,212 of NC_141675.1, read as the reverse complement.
AGGAAACATTGTTAAAATAAAAAAAATATATATGTGTAGTTTCATTTCCTAGAGAAACTCATTGTTAACATTTTGGTGTCCAAAAATATGATTTTTAAAGTATGTATGAACAAAAGAGAAACTAAGTGTCTGGATGTGAACTAATGCCTTTTCCAAGAAACTGATCAAATATAATCAAAATTGAAGTGACAGAAGTGAAGCATTTTCTCCCTTAGAAAGTTCTAAGACAGAGGGCAACCCCTGTCCTTCATGCATACAGTATTTATAGATGCCTCAGAAAGTATGAAAAAATTCAGTTTTATGGGTAAGAAAACTTTCATTACACAAACTTCCCCTTTGGAAACTCAAAATATTCATTTCACTAAAAAGAACCGCTACACTCTAACTTTGGGCAGTTTCCTTCCTATTTTTCTTACCACTCCCTGTCCTTTCCTTGCTTTCTTTGCCCTTTTCTCTACGTATCTCATTTCCTTGACAGAACAAAAATATGAACCAGAAGGGGGAAGACACAGGAAAATATGAGAGGCTGCAGGAGTCATGGGGAAGAGCCGTCTTTCTTGTGAATTCAGAATATTTAATACATTACAGCACGTACCCCCAACCCTCTGCCCAAAAGGTATCAAGAAGCAGATCACTGTCCCAAAATGTCATTACTTTTTAAAGCACAAAGATTTAAGAAGGTATGTAAGTAATGTGTATTAAAACAAAACAAAACAAAACAAAACAAAACAAAACAAAATAGCAAGTAGGCTTCTTGGCTTCTCACTCTCACTCCCACAGGGTATTTCTATTTATACATACATACATATACATACAATACACACATATAATACATATACATACATATACATACATGTATATATATGGGTGTGTCTATATATATATGTGTGTGTATATATATATATATGTGTATATATATATGTGTATATATATATATATATATATATATATATATATATATGATAAAGACAAAGCATGGAGACAGGTAAAGACAATTAAAAATCCTGTCGTTCAATCGATATTTATAGCATTTAACCTTATCCCCCAACTGGCTCCTGTCCCTGCTTCTGTTATTTTCTTTTTCACAGAGTTTTGAGCAATACCTCTGAGTACTTGGGAGCAAATATTCAGCTATTTTTCTTACTCTGTTTTGCACAAAATCTCTATCATAACCATTAAAAAGTTTGGAAAGCATAATTTCTTTGTGCCTACTGCTAGCTTAATAGGTAGATTCATGAGCTATTCCTGACGTTCCTAATATTTTTATATCCACTTCATATTGGCAACTATTTTTATACTACTCAGCTCAATGTTGGCATTGCCTACACACCACAAGGGTATATATTCTAACCACCAGGCTATTAATGCATATACTTGTTACATGAAGAAATGATATTTTAAGGAGAATCCGCTAAAACTTTATAAATCTTGTAAAAATTCGACATGTTTGAACAGGCACTGAAACACAAACAAGCCTTGGCCCTGTCTCATGCCGAATGGGTTGGTTACAGATGTTCTCCTGCAAGCTATATCTTGCCTATTACAAGAACATTCATTTCCCAAACACATCATTTCACCTACGTTGCCCAAAGCAAAACAAAACGCACACAAAAATCAGAGGATTTTTGAAATACAACTATGAACTCTTAAACTCTTTGACTAATTTATGTCCTCACAGAGAAGACCAAACATCTGATTTCCAGAATGCCACCGTATGATGACTGCTTGCTGTCCCACATGCAAGCTAATGACAAGAGGGGAGTCTAGCTTGGCATGTGAATTTTTCTGACCTACAAAACTGATGCCCGGGCCAGCAGTGACTCATAAAGCTGGAGACATTAGCTCATGGCAATGATTCAGTCGTGAGAATTCTGACGAGGGCCTCTCCCCTCACTGGTGCTTCAAGGGGGAAATCAGTCCCTGGAAGGTATGGCTTAGGACCTAGGCACAAATGTTAATGTATCTGTGATCAAGCGCCGTGAAGAGGGGCAACACTTTCTGTGTGACAACAGCCGCCCTAGTGAGAAAATAACTCCATAAGCTCGCACCTGCGGCACACTCCAGTTAGAAGAGCCTTACAAAGAGGTCCTTATCCCCCACAGCCAGCCATTTCAATCAGCCCAGGAGAAGAGTGTGAATTCTATTCTAGAGACTACTTGGCTTTCTCCTCATGGAGAGAGGGAAGGCAGAGGGTCAAGTGTCTGGACGCTAGCAGGCTTTGGCTTTTATTACCAGGGGTGAGAGTGAACATGGTAGGAAGTTTTGAAATAGGCTGGATAATAATTATCTCATTCAAGCAGAGCCTTCAGCTTGGACATCAGTAATAGGATGTGAATGTTAATTTTGCAAGACAGGAAACTGTAAGCCTTACCTGCTGCCTCTATCCCAAGGCAGCAGTGACAGTTTGCATGAGGATAGACTTCCCAGTTTACAGACCACAGCACTTCACTACCTCTCTCGACCCTCACAGCAACCCTGGACAGGAAGTGTCATTATCCTTGTTTAAAAGAGGAGAAAACTGAGGCACTAGGGAGGTTAAGTGATTTCCAAAGGCCCCAGCTAGAAAATGGCTGCCAACCCTGTACTAACATATTTCCCTTGGTAAGATAGCTGATCATTTCAGCTTCTACTTTGGCTCTCCATTCCTCCTCCCTCCCTTCCTATGTAGTCCCTGGAGGCAGTGACGTCCACATCTGCTTCTTGTGCTCTCTCAACATCTGTCCTTCCTGTCTCAAGTGCACTGTATCAGTGAGTGAAAGGTAGGCCCCACCATCAAGGGTCTGCACGACTTCTGCTTCTCTCATTCCAGTCTCTCTTCAATCTGCCTCCATACACTGCTGCGTTAACGGGCTTTATATGTAGATCAGAGCATGATAATTCCTATGCTCAAAAAAGTGTTCAGTGTCAGCACACTGCCCACGGTATGGAGTCCAAAAGCCTTGATCATCATAGGCTGGCCTCATTCTACCTTTCGAGGCTTAACTTTTGCAGTTTCCCATACATGACCACAGGCAGAAGAGTAGAACTGATGTCCTAGAAAGGGCACAGTAGTCTTTCCCCTGTGTTTCTATTCCACTGCCTGTCTATAAAGTCCACTCTCTTCCCCCACCTAACCAAGAGGCTGGCACAGAAGAGGGCATCCATTGCTGTCTTTTTCTTTCCAGCCACAAAACACTTCTCTGGATGCATAGAATTTTTAATTCAAAGGAACTTCAGAGGCTACTTGATTGGTTCTCTCATCTGAAACTTGAGTCAAGGGTCTCCTCTGTTTTCACACACTGTGGTAGCTGAGCTCACCACCACTGGAGGCAGTGCATCCCAACCATATGGAACCAAGACCATTCTTCACTTTGAGCTGGAATCTGTTGCCCTGTGACTTCCTCTCTTTTGTGGAACTTGGGCCCTCTGTGGCCATCTAAACAAGCATAGAATGTGGCTAGTTCCAGGAAAGCTGGCAATAAAAAGGACCTCTGTGCAACTGATTGACAATATCCCCCTTTCATAGCATGGGTCTCAGTTCTTTTTGGGTTGAGGCTGTACAAATAATTACTCCCCAGTGCTATCTTCCAGAGGACATTAATTTATCTCAAAATAGTTCTCATTGAATAATTGTTCAAAGGACTTACACATCAGAAATAGACATGTCAGGGGCGCCTGGGTGGCTCAGTCGGTTGAGCGTCTGACTTCGGCTCAGGTCATGATCTCGCGGTTCGTGGGTTCAAGCCCCGCGTCGGGCTCTGTGCTGACAGCTCAGAGCCTGGAGCCTGTTTCGGATTCTGTGTCTCCCTCTCTCTCTGACCCTCCCCCGTTCATGCTCTGTCTCTCTCTGTCTCAAAAATAAATAAATGTTAAAAAATTAAAAAAAAAAAAAAAGAAACAGACATTGTCAGTGTGTCTGGGTGCAATTCAAAACCATAAGATAAATGTTATTCATCTTCCGGGAGCTTCGATTTTAAAGACTTTTTTTTTAAGATAAGGAGAAGGAATATGTATATTTAAAGGTATGTTTATATTAAGATTTTAATAATGAAATATGTCACAGAAACAAAACAAAACAAAAACCCAGAAAGTATATATCTTCTAAGAATCAAGACCAACTTAGATTATACCCTCAGGATGCCCAAGGTAGAGATTCATTTTTCTCTGCTCCTAATTGTGATAAAAGTTTTAAAGTACTGTTTCAATATCACTTCCACCACAAGGTATAAAGGTACGCACCAGGAGACAGAGGTACCCCTAGAGAGGATTCCCTATTACAGTTCCCAAGGAATCCATGAGTGTGGCGAGCAGCTTAGTCTATATTCTAATCCTAATTATCCAATTACGACCCATGCAATTAAAAATCACCAGTGACTAGTCACAGTGTTAGGTACTTTGCATTCAGTATATTTAATCCTATTAATAAAATGCTACCTAAAGATCTATTATTCCCATTATAAGGATGAAGAAACTGCCTTAGGCATAGTGTCTTGCCCAAGGCCACACAGATGGAGGGAGGCAGAATTCAACTCCAGGTCTATCTACTTAGAGAGGCTGAATACTTTCCACTCAAGCAAGCACCCTGCCTCCTTCGGTGCCAGTTTGTCCTTACTTTAGCAAAGGAGCCACAGTCCTTGTTTTCAGGAAGAGGCAAAGATGTGCTGGATATCTACCAGGATGGTCACAGTACATGTCACCGTCCGATAACTGAAAATGATACTCTGTAAGCATCTTCCGTATATTATAGGATTATATGTGCCATATCATATCTCATTGTAAGGTAGCAGTTGGTAGCACATTTTCATCTTAAATTGGGAATTTACAGAAAAGAGATAACCCCCCTATTCTGTTTAAATGTTTGGAAGTATTACATTTTCTGTTTCTGAAGTCTAAAATTCTGATGTCAACCAAATTCAAAAAGTAATAAATTAGGAGCTAATCTATGCCTCACAACCATATGTCCAACTGACAACTTCAAAACAAATTTTCAAACCATTTTAAAAAAGAAAACCGGGGCGCCTGGGTGGCTTGGTTGGTTAAGCGTCCGACTTCAGCTCAGGTCATGATCTCACGGTCCGTGAGTTCGAGCCCCGCGTCGGGCTCTGTGCTGACAGCTCAGAGCCCGGAGCCTGTTTCAGATTCTGTGTCTCCCTCTCTCTCTGCCCCTCCCCTGTTCATTCTCTGTCTCTCTCTGTCTCAAAAATAAATAAATGTTAAAAAAAATTTAAAAAAAAATAAAAATAAAAAAGAAAACCTGTTAATTTGGGAATGTTGGTAAGCAAGTTTTAGAAGGCTGTAACCTCTCACACTGCTCATATAACAGCATGGGCAGTACCCAGGCAAAATACATCCATTCTAATCCATTCCACTTCTAATTTATTTTGTCTTGAAGCTTTATCCACGTGGTGAGCACAACTGACCCACTACTGAGATGGGTGACAAAAGATACCTAAGCAGCTCTGACCGTGTCTTTGTGTATGTGGATACACACTAGGACCCTCAAAAGGAGACACTATGAAAGTCAAGTTCAAATCTAAGCTTTGTGAAGTTAAGTTGTATTCTGAGACAGTGGGAAGGAAAGCTTAATTTCAAAAGTAATTATAATAAAAGAATATTTCTAACATGTAGAAAGAACATATAAAATTGGCAGTAACTAAAAAGTTAAGCCTCACAGCTACCGAAGTCAAACCATCACTACTACACACAGAAAAGGGGATTTAAAATCGTATTGCTTGGCGGCGCCTGGGTGGCTCAGTCGGTTAAGCGTCCGACCTCGGCTCAGGTAATGACCTCAGCTCAGGTCATGATCTCGCGGCTCATGAGTTCGAGACCCGCGTCGGGCTCTGGGTGGACAGCTCGGAGCCTGGAGCCTGCTTTGGATTCTGTGTCTCCCTCTCTCTGCCCCTCCCCTTCTCATGCTCTGTCTCTCTCTGTCTCAAAAATAAATTAAACATAAAAAAAAATTAAAATCGTATTGCTTGTCTTTACTTCACTAAAATACCAGCAGGTTATTATGGATTCCTTCCAGGAAATTTCAAAGCATTTAGGGAAGTATGTGGAATGACATATTTACCATGTTCATTGATGAAGACCACCTAACCATTTGATATAAAATGCATATTTCTCAAAGAGGAACAAGAGTTGCTAGGTAAAAGAAAATAAGAAGTCCCCTTTCCTCTCCTTTCCTCAAAGAGTTCAACTTTCCTAACAAGAACACAGAAGGAAATAAGGGGTAAGTTACTATACTTTGAAGCAGCATCCAGGAGATTACATAGAATGCATTTGTCAAGGAAGCCAAGATTTTAGACTGAATTTCAACATTCAATTTCAAGTGATTTGGCTTTCTCCTCGTCTTGGAAATCCATATTATGAAAATATACCATAAAAGCATCTTAGAAAATATTCAACAAAAAACTTTAAGTGTGCACAGTATACTTTTACAGAAGAACCCACTTGGCATTTTCTAACAAACTATTCTCCCTTCTCCTCTCTCCTCTTCTTCCTTTTGATTAGCCTTTCCCCTCCCTGCTTCTAATCCCAAAGTATCCAAGTACACGTGGGTAGACGCTGAAAGGAGGTGGTATAAACATAAAAATGTAACAAAAAGTTTCTCAGCATAATTTTTACACATATGTCTATACCACCGTGTGAAGAGAAGCGCGATAACAGAAAACCATGGGGCACTAGGCAAGAAATCGATTCAAAACTATGAATACGTTACAGAAACTTCTGCAAATAGCTACCTATTGAATGTTTCTTGAGTAGGAAACTAGACTGGAAGAAGTCTACATCTCCTTCTGGTTCTGCTAAGTGAGACATCTTCCTTTCCCTAGACCTCGAGTGCCCCATCACTTGCCATTGTAGCTTTTACAGCAAAAAAGGGCACAGATGAGTTACTGCTTGTTAAATTATGTGATGACTGTCAGATGTAAAATATAAATACCTGTAAAATATGCCTTTCTGGGGGGGCCTGGGTGCCTTAATCAATTATGTGTCCAACTCTTGATTTTGGCTCAGGTTATGATCTCACGGTTGTGAGATCAAACACCGCACTGAGCATGGAGCCTACTTGGGATTCTCTCTCTTGTACTCTCTCTGCCCCTCCCCCATGCTCCCTCTCTCTCCCTCTCTCTCTCAAAATAAATAAATAGACATTTAAAAATATGGCTTTGTTACACCTCTATACAAAAGTATAAGCTGTAGTCCTTGAAGATAAACATGAAATATGATCCCAAACCAGTGAATATAATGCAAGAACAATATAAGCCTAAAGAAGGAGTTATCTATGGTAAACCTTAGAGGGTGATGATATATTTTTCAAAGACTGACTAAAATTTGTCAAGTTGCCTTTTTTTTTTAATGTTTATTTATTTTTGAGAGAGAAAGAAGAGTGCAAGCTGCAGAGGGGCAGAGAGAGAGACACACACAGAATCTGAAGCAGGCTCCAGGCTCTGAGCTGTCAGCACAGAGCCCAACGCAGGATTAAACTCACGGACTATGAGATCATGACCTGAGCTGAAGTGGGACACTTAACCGACTGAGCCACCCAGGCACCCCTGTCAAGTGCCTTTCTAAACTCAAAGGGAATAAAGTTAAACTAAATAATTTTAAAAGAGTGTGCATTGATTTATACTTGTATAATTTCAGTACATTCTAGGCATGAGAATAAGCAAAGGAGAAAGAGGTTATTTATCTATAACCTCTTAATTAAGAAGAACTTCTTAATTATCATATTAGGATACATTTTCTACACATCTATTCTGTGGAAATATTAAAAAAAAGTTATTCCAGGGGCGCCTGGGTGGTGCAGTCGGTTAAGCGTCCGACTTCAGCCAGGTCACGATCTCGCAGTCTGTGAGTTCGAGCCCCGCATCAGGCTCTGGGCTGATGGCTCAGAGCCTGGAGCCTGTTTCCGATTCTGTGTCTCCCTCTCTCTCTGCCCCTCCCCCGTTCATGCTCTGTCTCTCTCTGTCCCAAAAATAAATAAACGTTGAAAAAAAAATTTTTTAAAGGTAAGTACCAAATCCTGGATCTAACGTACAACTTGTGTCCTCAAAGACTCCATGACCAAACATTCAGGCAAAGGAACAGAACTCTGTCCATTAGCACTCAGAACCTTTCTCATAAATACTTACTTTTAGGGACATTTTATCTTCTCAAGACAGCTCTGCTTTAGAGATTATGGTGACAGTCATGATAGTAAACACAGACACAAAGTAGACTTTCAAATTCAATAAGATCCAGTTTTTTTCTTTTTTTTTTTCTTTACAAGAAAAATCTTCAATACCTTTAAAAATTCATTCAAACCCTGAAACTAAAGAATGGTCTACACCACAGAATTCTTTTTTGAATAGAATCTTGGCAACGGGAAGATGTTTTTTAAGTATCCATTCTAATTTTCCTAGGGAAAATTTTGAGAAACACAGGTGTCTCAGATTCCTATACATCAAATCCAATAAAATTCTGGCATCAAAAAGTTAGTTAAAATGGTTATTATAATAGCATACCAGTTTTAGATAAATCAATTCATAAAATAACTTAAAAAATTTATAAGTAAACTTAACATACAAGTCATTCAAGATATTTAAGCAAATTTTATAGGATTATGAGAAGTATTTTGCTCTTTTAAACTATTACAGTGGCTCGTGGTAGTCAGAATTTTGCTTTTATGACATACAGTTAATCATATCTATGACTTACTTGATGACAAGTCCTTGGTCAGACATACAATCTATAGTAACAATATTGTTCTTATGGGAAAATGAGATTTGCTTTCCCAAGAAAACAAAATAATAAGGAAAAAAAAGTCTTAACACAGGGAAGAAGGAAAAGTAAGGAAGCAAGGGAGAGAGAAGGAAGAAATATCTTTCAAGTCCAAATTATAATTATTGTAAGTTAATTCCTTTGTTACTCAACTAGAGTAACATATTTGTATTTATATAAACATTAATATTTATTTTTGTATTTTTAAGAAAAAGAGAGTATTTTTTCTTTTGCTGACCACATAAAATAAATCATAATTTAAAAGCTTTTTATTGGTTCTGCTGAAATGTTACCAATACAACACTGAGAAAAAAAGTAACTGATTAACAGTTGCAGGATCGAATTAAATGTTTTAAGAAGAAATTATTTTATATTATAAAAAACTACATATATACATGCATATATTATTTACCACAGAGTATATTTTCTTTTTTTTTTTTTTTTTAATTTTTTTTTTCAACGTTTATTTATTTTTGGGACAGAGAGAGACAGAGCATGAACGGGGGAGGGGCAGAGAGAGAGGAAGACACAGAATCGGAAACAGGCTCCAGGCTCTGAGCCATCAGCCCAGAGCCTGACGCGGGGCTCGAACTCACAGACCGCGAGATCGTGACCTGGCTGAAGTCGGACGCTTAACCGACTGCGCCACCCAGGCGCCCCAACCACAGAGTATATTTTCATCCCACTTTTATTTCTAGGGATTGATATATCTATATTGTTTCATCCATCCTTGCTTATAAATGGAAAACTGATGAAACTGTAAGCATTCAAGCAGGTACATCAAAACACAAAAATCCAGGATAAGATAACATATCATGTTTTGAGAACTTGATCTCTCAGGTTCCAAAGAGTTTCATGAACTTTAATGAGACCTCACAACAATACTGCCAAGTAAATACCATAAGACCCATTGAACAGATGGGCAGGGACAAAACAAGGTCCCCGGATCACAATTGCTTGTTAGTACACAAAAGTCTCCCTCTGAGTCCAGTGTTCTACCTCATGGGTCACACTCTTCTTCTCAGATTCAAATGAGAACCCTTAAGCTAAGTAATCATTGTTCTTCCTATCTAACATAACTTGGAAACCATTCAAATAAAAAGAAACGTACTTTGAAATGGAGTACTCGTCTTTGTTCTATTTTTCTCCAAGACTCAGCAGATGATATTGTTTAAACAGCATAAAAAGTAGAAATAAAAACTGAATGATTAGCCCATGAAGGAACCACTGTTTGACTGATGAACTTCAAAATTCACTATTCCTCATATCACAATTAGAAATTACATTCCAAGTCTTCAGACCTTGGTAATACATTAACAAGGTAGCATATTATACTGGCTTTTAATTTTTTGTTTTCACTAAGAAATCATGAGTTTTCATTATAGATTCAGTGTGGAATGAGAATGTTCATTCTATTTGTAAAGTGAGAATCTCTCCCTGATTTACCTCACAATAAATGAGATCTAGCCTCTCTGGCTACTATCAGATTTTCTTTTAAATTTCACCTGAGGGGAGCCTGATGATGGGGCCATCATCATTATTAAAAACCACAGCAGAGACTGCTGCTAAGATCATTACCTTTAGACCTCCGTGTGTTTAATTACAGGACCCCTTGTTTTAAAAGCCATTCCATGTCTACAGAATGTCTGCAGGGCTTCAAAGAGTCTAAGATTTTTCCCTTACAATAAACTCTCCTTTAATCTTAAAAAATTGGAAATGGGTGGGCATAAAGCTATGTTATCTCAAGTCACCTTCCAGTTCTGGTGACCTGAGTAGATGTAGTAATTGCTGTTGATAGAAAACTACAAGGATTTATTTTACACACAGTTGCTTTTACTCATGACATGAGAGCTGATTGCTAAACCCCTTTCCTGAGAAAAATACACGCTCCTTTCTCCATTAGAGGGGGTGGGAACCATTGCATGACTTGGTCACACTACGGAAAAGGCTGATATTGGGGATACAAGTGGGAGAAGATGCAGAACTCATATATGAGAAGGCACCAAGTGCAACATTCCCTCAGTAAATGCACACACCATTCTGGCTGATTTTAAAGGACCTTTGTCAAGTTTAACGATATACTGCATTTCTTCTGAGTCATTAAAAATTTTGTATGACATTATTCTCGGTTTATACCTCATGATTTTTGTTCTGGCACACTCTCTATGTGCCAGTTAAAAATAAGCTATCAGTTAGTGAGTTGAGAAAATTGATGTGGAACTCTTTAAATCTCACTGCCGTTTTAGGATTACAATTTTGGCCAATTTTGGAGAGTTAAGTTATAGAGTTCCATGAATTCTCTAATGATAAAAACAAAAGCCAAACAATAACTTTTTCCTTAGATGAGAAACCAAAAATACATACTATTATTTTTTTTTATAAACTAAAATTTTAATTTTATTTTATGAGAAGGTGAAAGTCATTTATTGCATGAAAAACACTGAGAAAATTCTGCCATGACAACGTGTGGCTTAGTTTATTGTACAAAGGGATTAATCTATACAGGTTTTTAAAGGGATAGAGAATTATTTACTTCTGAGTGGAACATGTTTACTAGTAATCTTTCCCTTACTTGCTTGCTTTAATTTCCAGTTATATTATTTAAACTCCACATCATCTTCCCTGGTCACTGTTTAATATATTGCAAGGATAACATTCAGCATATCTATTGTTTTCTTTGGTCTATAGTGGTTTACAAATTTTTTAAAAAATAAAATCATTACTGTCATTTAAAGATCTGGAGATATTACACGCAAACCCAGGTTTCCAGCTGTTCTTGAAAAACTATTCTTTCAACACCAGATGGGCTTTCCCGCATGACAACAGGCTGGGGTTGCAAAGCACTTACACTGTATGTGCTGCCATCCCTGTTCTCATCATCTGATTCCGGCTGATATTTTGGTATACCATCTCTAAGGTAGCCCAGTTCTAGTCCAAATGATATGTTAAACAAAAGGGCCTGATGATCGGATTCCCATTCTTTTTTATTTTATCTTATTTTTTTAAGTTTATTTATTTATTTTGAGAGAGAAAGAGGCAGAGAAGACAGAGGGACGGAGGGAGAATCCCAAGCAGGCTCCACGCTGTCAGCACAGAGCAGGCCCTGGGGCTGAAACCCGCAAACTGCGAGATCATGACCTGAGCAGAAATCAAGAATCAGACGCTCAACCGACTGAGTCACCCAGGCGCCCCTCGAGTCCCAAAAACCACAAGAGAAACTGACCACGACTAATGGTAACACAGTAAAGGAGGAAAAGAAGGAGGAGAAAGAGGAAGAAGGGAAGGACCAGAAGAAAAAAAGAAACTGTCATAGAAAAAGAAATGCCAGCTTTATTTAAATTTGCTAGTTATTTCTTTTTAATTAGTGGTTAGTTCTCATATTAGATATAATAAGTCAATGCCAAAATTTTCATTTTTAAATAAAAACTATAGTGTGTTCAACAAATCTCTCAGAATAGTGTGGGAGGGGCATAAACATTAGATTAGGTGAAACTGGCTTATCACAAATACATTGATCTAGAGTCAGTCTAAACAAATTAGGGCAAGCATGCTGATTAAGTGACTCTGCTCTGCACTCGGGACAATACCCCTGCAGCATGTCTTGTAATGGAAACTCATTTTTAAATCCAATCTAGGGTTGAGTATGACACACAAACCATCACCAAGAATCTTCAAGTTCTTTATTTAGGAGAGTCTTCCTCAATACTTGGTAAACTAAGGAAGAGCTGCAGAGCAGGTGAATATGATCAATGTTATTATTTTCCTCATCATGAGAGAGGCACAAAAAGGCACTTTTTTTTCCTCATCATGAGAGAGAGGCACAAAAAGGAGATTTGCAGGACAGCTATGTCAAGAAGTGAAAATAACCTTGTTATGGGTAACTGGCGGGAGCCAGTCTACTGACTTCGATCCCTCAGCAATAAAGTCTAACACCCACTCAATTATGAGATCAGCTCAAGTCCCAATTAAAGCTCAAACTTTGAAGACCAAAGTGTTTCCTTTGTGAAAAGAAGTTGATAAATCATATTCACCATGAAAAAGTGTGTCTGTACATCATGTCCTTTGATGGGCTATTCTTAAGAGTCCCAAGATTCCAGAGGGCCACGCAATGGGCTGGCTTGCATTAGATTTCTGCAGAGCTGGCAGCCTTATTCTGGAAGTCTTACATTACAGGTAACCTGATGACAGGGAGGGTGGGCCACAGGCATGCATCTCAGCTCGCCTGTGAAGCCAAGGGGAGAGAGCTTTGCAAGACTGATATGCTGGGATCAATGAAACTCTCCGGGGAACTGGCTGTTCCCCTTTCAAATGCCACCTCCCTAATCTCTCCACTTGCTCAAGTCAGATTCTTCAAAGCTCTGAACAGGACACGAGGCTGGCATGATTAGGAGAGGCAAAGGAAGAATGCTCTCTCTATAAATCATGGGTGGAGGGAGAAAGCATCAAATTTACAGACAGTTAACAATCAAGGTCAGAACTGAGGGATACTGCTTGGAAGTATAATTGCTTCCTTTAACCATGAAGAGAAAACAAAGTCTCATAATATTTATTAAGGGCCTACACTATGCTGGACAGTGTGCTGGGCACCAGGTCAGGATGCCTGACCTCTAAGACCTTGAAATCTATGAAGGGAGAAAGTCACAAGAGCAAAAATGACTGTATGTCCAAAGGCCAGGTCATTACCTCAGACTAAGCACAACAGAAAACACTAACCTGAGGTTTTCACAGTGTTTGCACACAGATAATACTGTGTGCCATGGGTTATGAGAAAACAGCTCTCAAACTGAGGAAGGTGTGTGAGGCTTATAATCGAGACAGACTGACCTATATTCACAAAGAGGCCTGGTCACTGGAGTCCAGGGAAAGAAAACACTCTGCCCCCAGAAGTGGTGTTCTGATCAGACCTCTCGGTTCTCAGGTAGGTGCCACAGAAAGCTGATCTCTGCCTCCCCACCAACTCCAAAAGCATTCCAGGTCAGTACATATGATTCTTTCTAATGGCCCCAGAGTAATTCGTTATATGGATTTGCCCCAATTTGTTGAAAGTCCCCCACTGGCGAGCGTTGTAGGCTCCCAGTACTCTGCCATCGCAAATCAATATGTTGACTCTTTGATAAGTGAAATCCACTGTTGTGTTTTATTTACCACGGTGACTACAAAAGGCATCCCCATAAATGAAGTGGCAGATTAACAATGAAAAATAAATGCTGAAGTCAACAGGTTCTTAAAATATGGAGAGGATCCTGCCTTGTGCAGGCAAGGAGGCTGCATTGGCTTGGGCAGGCATAGGAAAATAGCACAGCCACCCTGCAGAAGTCTGCGTATGGGGCGGCCTGTAATCATTCTCTAGCATCTATTCATATATTTGGATAGTGGATAGTATCACAGTCCCTTGGGGCTAGAGTATGTATGCATGCCTGAAAGCACTAAGGAAAGCAAGAAAAGTAGAAACATTCTGCTCTCCGTCCTTTCAAATTATTACTTGTACGAGTGAACCTTCACAAAACTGTAATAAACTCATGAAACAAAGGGATCAAAATTCAGATTCATAAACATTTATATGCCTATGGCCAGTCAGGCGCTGATCAGTGCTCTAGACAGAGCATGCAATTCTCATAATAAGGGATGTATTAACATGGCCACTTGCAGACATGAAAAAGCGAGTTTTAAAGAGATTGGATTCTTTGGGCAGGTCGCTTATGCTGCTAGGAAATTTCAGAATTGAAATCTGTACCTAAGTTTCCTGCCATTTCTAAAACACCATTCTGTCAACTGTCTTATAGCTAATGATTCCTAGCTATAATACTGGAGTAGCACCTTAATATAATAAGTGGTAGGCCTCTCTTAGCAGTAGCAATTATATTATAGAAATAAGCAAAGAGTCTGAAAGTAAATTCTGAATTCAGTACTGCTTGGGTCTGAATGTGTGTGTGTGTGTGTGTGTGTGTGTGTGTGTGTGTGTCCCTGAAACAGAGAATATGGAAAATGTTATCACACTTCATTTTATTTCATTGGAAGAAGTTTAAAATAAATACCATATTTTTATGGAACTGGACACACAACTGTATTTGTTATGTAAAAAATAGAGGGGTGTTTTGGTGGCTCAGTTGGTTAAGTGTCCGGCTTTGGCTCAGGTCATGATCTCCTAGTTCGTGAGTTTGAGCCCTCGGTCGGGCTCTGTGCTGACAGCTCAGAGCCTGGAGCCTGCTTTGGATTCTGTGTCTCCCTCTCTCTCCGCTCCTTCCCCATTCACATTCTGTCTCTGTTTCTCTCTCAAAAATAAATAAACATTAAAAAAATAAAAAAATAGAGAAAGCAAAGGAAATATGCATATACACTTTAAATGTATTAATTGTGTTTTGGCAGTAATTATGCGTAAAATCAGAATGAAAAGAGAAAACACAAAAGGACAATGACAAGTGATAAAATGGTACTAAATAGTGTTTATTACAGAATTACCAGAATACCATGTAGTAAGTGTGGCTCTTCCTAATGACAGCTGTTTCTGCTGCTTCCCGTTTGTGCACGGTTTTAAATTATAGTGTTTTATTTTGAAAAGTTGCTTTAAAATGCACATATGCCTAAGAAATAGGTGTTGTGTAACAGGACATTTAAAAAACCCTCCATCCACCTTTTGGGATGAACAACGGATGTTGTATGGAAACCAATTTGACAATAAATTTCATATTAAAAAAATAATAAAATAAAATAAAATAAAATAAAATAAAATAAAATAAAATAAAATAAAAAACCCTCCATCACTTGGTCTTTAGCACCATACTACACAGGGCCTGTGTGTCCCTGTATGTCTCCTTCTATCAATCAGGGGGAAAGACAGTCTAGACAGGATGGCAGACAGACTTGAACTGGGAGTGAGGGGTCCTGGGTTCCTTTCCCTCCTCGACAGGTGATAAGCCTTGGAACCTTGACTTCTCTAAGTTTCCTCATTTATAAAAGTGGGGCTAACAGACTCAGTTGTGAGGCTCAACCAAAATAAATGTCTGGGACAATACTTTTTAAAATGTGAGGTCTATGGGGGCACCTGGGTGGCTCAGACCTTTAAGCGTCCGACTCTTGGTTTATCTTACGGCTCATGATAGCTCTGCCGTCATGCTGACAGTGCTTGTCTGTTTGGGATTCTCTCTCTCTCTCTCACTCATTCTCTGTCCCTCCCCTGCACACTCATGCTCTCTCTTGCTCTCTCTCTCTCCCCTGCCCTCAAAATAAATAAATGATGTTTGAAAAACAAACAAACAAACAAAAGTGAGGTCGATGTATAAGTGCGAGGATATATAATTTGGCCTAGAGACTCAGATGCTGCTATGTACAAGATACTGGTGTCTGTGGATAGATCTGAGGTCTTTTCAAGTGATTTCAACTGCTACTCAGATAAGGGTTCAAGTGTCCTAAATTTAGAAGAAATGCAACTGGGCCTAAAATAAAACTGATGATGAACAAGAAAGTACTACTTAGGAAAACTCTAGACACCACATGCTACACCAGTAGGGGAGAATGGACATCTAATTCAATCTATTCTATACAACCTGTAAAATTCTATATGGTTCTGTAAAATCTATAGGGCAGACTGTAGACAAATGAACCAAGATCCAAGAAAGGCAAAACAGCTTAATGCAGGCCACTCATTAAATGGCAGGCAAAACACCTAATAAGAACCTAAGTCCTTCTAGAAGTGTCCTATGTTGATTATTAACACTAGCACACCAGAAGAAAAGAAAACAAATTTTACCAGACTCCTCTTTTTCCTCATCAGAGACACAGATAGAACGCAAGAAAGACCAAGTGACTTGCCTAAAGTCACAAAGATGATCATGTCTAGAATCCAGGTTTTCTGCCCCCCAAAGAGTGACCTTTCCCCTAACAGCAATGCCTACTCCTTTATTCAGGGTACAGACCTCACTGTTGTCCCACCTAAGGAAATTTTACCAGTATACTCCACAAGACATTTTATTTTCTTTTTAACCTGCCACTTAGGCATACATCCCCAACCTTATGTGTGTGTGTGCGTGTGTGTGCGTGTGTGTGTGGGACAATTTACTTGTCCTAGAGAGGGGCTTTGATGGTTCAGAATTGTGTTGAATCTAAAAAAAATAAACCTTAAGACTTCTGTATGGGAGGTGATACAGGAGGCAAAGGGTGGCTGATTTAATGTTCCACTTGCAACAAGATCTATCACCATGGTTTTTAAACCATTTTAGAAAGGAAGTGAGCAATCATTAAGTGGTCTCCATATGCCCATCAGCCCTTCAGATGTGCTTATTCCTAACACAGCAGAGCTTGGCCTGGGTATGCAAACAAAAAACTGTTAGCCTTGGAGATCAGGGATTATGAACACCCAATCGGCAACCCCTATTCTTTTTTTTTTTTTTTTTTTTTTTTTTTTTTTTTTTTAAAATTTTTTTTTCAACGTTTATTTATTTTTGGGACAGAGAGAGACAGAGCATGAACGGGGGAGGAGCAGAGAGAGAGGGAGACACAGAATCGGAAACAGGCTCCAGGCTCTGAGCCATAAGCCCAGAGCCTGATGCGGGGCTCGAACTCATGGACCGCGAGATCGTGACCTGGCTGAAGTCGGACGCTTAACCGACTGCGCCACCCAGGCGCCCCAGCAACCCCTATTCTAAAGCACATTTTGCTCCCCTTATAAAATGGTTAGTCGGGCAGATCTTCAGCAAAGTATTACTTAGATTGATCAACCAATATTTATTAAGGCCTATGAACTCTAAGTTTACTCACCGTTAGTGTCCACCTCCAGGATTATTAATATAAAAGACACTCATGATTATAACACAGTTGGTGAGTAACACATGGAAAAAAGATCAAATTGTAGGCTCATAGTTAGACTTTATGTTTGAAATATGAACCATGACAGAACCGCTTCTCCAATCATGAAAGAAAAGCACTAAAATAAAATTTTAGGCAAGTGTTGAACATCCTTATGTGGAACGGTAGAAAAAGAAAGAAAGAGGGGTGCCTGGGTGGCTCAGTCAGTTAAGTGTCCAACTTCAGCTCAGGTCACAATCTCAGCGTTCCTGAGTTTAAGCCCCGAGTCAGGCTCTGTGCTGACAGCTCAGAGACTGGAGCCTGCTTCAGATTCTGTGTCTCCCTGTCTCTCTGCCCGTCCCCGACTCACACTCAGTCTCTCTCTCTCTCTCTCTCTCTTTCTCTCTCTCAAAAAATGAATAAACATTGAAAAAAATTTTAATTAGAAAAAATGAAAAAGAAAGAACACAATCTGGTGGGGCAGGTCAGAATCAGAAATAGGTCCTGTTACACAGAAGCCTCTGTCCGTTTAGGGATGTCATTTAACCTCCACATTCTTGGCTTTCCTTAGTAGTGAAATGGGAAGTATACAGCTCATCCTACTTAGCTCACAAAGAAGTGAAGACAAAATGAGGGAACACATGTGAAATTACATGGGGATATAGTCTTATAAATGTAGATTGTTTTATGAACCATATACAGCTGGATTAAAGCAATAGCGAACTAGATGCTATAATACAGAAGTAAAACACTTTCCAAAGAAAGCTATTTGCCAAAGAGGAAAAAAAAAAACCTGTTAAAACCATTCTAAAGCTATTTTTCAATAAGAGGATGATATTTCGAAGTGCTTTTAGAATCCATGCAAATATTAAGTTGTTTGAAAAACATGCATGCCACTTTGGTATTGGCCATTCTTTGATCAAGCAATTAAAACCAGCCTTGTACATCTCCTCCCTTATATACAAACCTTATTTATAATACATTAACAATATGAACTTTTAAAAAAATTTTTTTTCAACGTTTATTTATTTTTTTGGGACAGAGAGAGACAGAGCATGAACGGGGGAGGGGCAGAGAGAGAGGGAGACACAGAATCGGAAACAGGCCCCAGGCTCCGAGCCATCAGCCCAGAGCCCGACGCGGGGCTCGAACTCACGGACCGCGAGATCGCGACCTGGCTGAAGTTGGACGCCCAACCGACTGCGCCACCCAGGCGCCCCAACAATATGAACTTTTAAATAGAATAAACATTCTTGTACCTTTTTAATTTTTGAAAATATTTCCATATTTTCTTGGAAAAGTTACATATGTAAAGTTCTTTTTTTCAACATTTTTAATCATAATGTCTTTGGACTAATTCAGGACTCTGATGTACAGTTTTAGAAGCGTCTTTGGGGGAAAATTATAAAGGTGATAAATCTATTTGTATCAATAAGTTACGATTTGTGTTATAGAACCTACACGTATAAACAAATTTAGCCCTTCCTTAATAAATGAAATTTATATTTCTTATTACCCCATGCCTGTGATTTTATTTTTTAGCCACATATTAATATGGCATTTACTTCTTTAAAATAAGGAGACTGGTAACTATCCTACATTCTGGTAAATGCAAATACGCATCCTACGACTATGATATTTCTTGTTGGCATACTGCTTTATAGCTTTCCAAAAACTTTTACACCAAGGACCCCTGACAGCCGGGAGGGGGAGAACAGATTCGCTGAAATTACTACGTGCCAGCCAGAACACAGGACTTTGGTTCCCAGATCAGGGCTTTGCCCACTCAATGGTACTTTTTCGTTCTCTGGTTCAGTGTTAAATACTCAAAACCACAATGTCCTTGGAGGACAGGGAGAAACTGTGAAATGAATCTCTAAGCCTTGACAGAGTTGAAAAGTCCCTGGGGGGAAGGGGGTGGGCAATGAAGACCACCCTTGGAGGCAAGGGTCAGGTTTAAGGGCACACAGGTGCCCGGGGCTCTTACCGTCCAGGTGGCCGACTTGGCGGTGCTAGACTGCTGGAAAGACACGTCGAAGCTGTGCGGGCCCGGGTAGTCGGTGTTGGAAGGGATGGCGGGGGAAGGCGACAGGGCATCGAAGGTGGAGCTGGGCTGCGCGTAGGGCGACGGTGCCGTGACGCTGTTCTGCGCATGGTCTGTGTTGTAGGGGCTGGTAGACGAGGAGCCGTTCTGAATCTGCTGGTCCATGCTGTTCAGGAGCCCCAGGTTCGTGTACTGTGGCTGCAGGACACCCAGAAACCCCAGAGTTAGCCATTTCAGCTGCCCATCATTGCTCCGAAAAGGCGTCATTTGGTGCATACGTTGTCCAGAAATCCACCTTGGGTCTATGAAACTTCATGTTTCAAGTAAAGGGACCAATTTGCGATACACGGAAACAGCAAGGGAAGTCTGAGGCCTGTGCGTGCCTTGTAAGGGTGCAGCCTTGGGAGACTGTGGTCTCCTGAAGAGCAACTAAACGTAGAATATATACAACGATACTGAGGTAGCATTGTATGGTGACAGACGGTGGCTGCATGTGTGGTGGGCATAGCATAAGGTATAGACTTGACATCACCATATTGTACCCCTGAAATGAATGTAACATTGTGTGGCAACTATATTTGAATTAAAGAAAATATGGAATACATGCTCATTAACAAACTGGGCAGAAATGTCCAGTGTTTAGTAGGTGTATAGAATATCTTTAAAATAAATGAATACCACATGCTACTTTCCCCCCTCTCCTGCCATGTTATTCAGAATGAGAATGATCACTGGATAGATATGTTATAAAAGGGATGTGAGCATCAAATTGTTTCAGATGGAACAAAAGCAGATGTTCTCCAAATTTCCTTGTAGTCTTATTATCTAAATTCTGTCCCAGGGTACCAAGAGTGCCCCCCAACCCCCGACCAAGGTCTCAGTTCATCAAGACTGGCGAAGCATCGGTAGCAAGGTAAGGGTGAGTCACCTATATGTTTTTAAAAGTAACATGCTAGTATACCATCCAAACACAGCCTAATTTTTCCTCTGTTCTTTCATTTTCTTTGCAGCAGTTTGTTCTTTGCCAGAGTAGAACATGTGTAAGAGAAATATCACTTAGTTATAATAAACATTCTATATTTGATGTAATTGAGGCGCACATTAGTTCGGGTAACTCCGCTGCCTAATGTTTTATGCCTTCTGTGCAAATGGTTACAGTAGGCATTCTGTGCATGGTGTATGGAAAGAATGAATTAACTTTTCATTAAATCTGCATGTACGGAAAGAATGGATTAACTTTTCATTTAATCTGCAAAAAAAAAAAAAAAAAAACTATTACTATCGGAGAGGGGGAGTGATTTGCTCAAGCATCAGCTAATAAGCAAAGAGTGGGAATTATGAAACCAAATCTTCTGACTCTGAGTCTAGGGCCCTGCCCAGCACCATCACACCTGTCAGCCTGAGGAGATAATTCAAGTCATTCCTAAACTTGAGTCAAACTGGACACATTTCCAGAAGGGGCAACCACTGTATGGGACAGGTTTGCTTGTACAGGTTAATCTCATTGTTTCTTCAAGGGAGTGAAGGGGAAACCAAGCAAAAGCAAGAAGAGAAAAAACAGTCTTGTGGGCACCCAGGAGACTGGCTCCTCCCTGGAAAAAGAACTCTGAGAGTCCTAGCCCCAGTAAAACGATGGAGAAGAACAAACTTACAAAAGCAATAGACGCTTGACAAAAATGTTAATGAAACTAAATTATTTAACCAAACTTTTGGTATTTCACATGGCGGGGGGAGAAGCGAAGAACTCTGCCATTCCCTTCAGTCCAGAGAGCATCTGTCTAAATGTTAAAGGCCGCATGCCCATTCCATTACATTTATACTTTCGCATTCCACTGCCGAATGCCACGTCCCCATTTGCTCTTCAAATAACTATTAATCTCTTGACACTTATCCCCATGCTGACAAGAGCAGCTGTTTGTCTTGCCTCCTCTCCCCTCTGACTTCGGCAGCTCCTATCCCCCCCTCCTTCTTTCCATCTTCAGCTCTCCCCTCTTGACAGGTGAGGCAGGACTGCAGGTGAGATGAGGAGGGGAGAAGAAAATAAAACCCCGAGGCCCCACAAAGCGTCCACCCCCCCACCCCCAGGCTGAATTCAAAGTCCCCAGGCATCCAAGCCTGCAGCAGCAGAGGAGGAATGGGATTGAAAAGATATTATTTGTGTTCAAGTTAAGGGTCAGCATGCAAAGCCCTCCTGAACGTCCGGGAGGAATCAGATAATGCTCCCAGAGGCACGTGCTTCCCTACAGCAGTACAATTAGGGAAGCGGCGGGCCCTGACATAAAGGACAAAGAAACTGGGCCGAGCACTTTCTCACAGGCAGTAAAATGCCTGTTGAGCCACCCTTCCCTCCTCCTTCCAGCTATGCAGAATTGGAACTTCAGCTAATTGTGGGCTTGGATGAGAACAAAGAAACATAGCCCTTTGAAAACTCTTTTTTTTTTTTTTTTTCAATATATGTAAAGAGAAAAGTTTTGGGACCAGCTTTAAAAGCCAGTGAGCAAACACTCAGCACTTCGCTAAGGACTTAAGAGAAAGGGAAAATGCATTCACCTCAGAGGCACCTAGGAGACCCCTGGGACTGCGGTGAGGCTGAACATAATGGGTGGTTCTAAAGAAACAGAAGCCTTATTCCCAGTCATTAACAGCACTGTGGGTGCTGATGGCTGGGCTTTTAAATGTCATCATTTTTAATTCCAGTCAGTTTAGGTGAAAAATTTTACTTAATAACAACAGAGTGTGCGTCCACTGCCTAGGTTTCTTTATGCATCATAAAGCTGGAATTCTTAGGTTTAGACAAAGA
Source organism: Puma concolor (assembly GCF_028749965.1). NCBI lineage: Eukaryota > Metazoa > Chordata > Mammalia > Carnivora > Felidae > Puma > Puma concolor. Next base: position 81,324,845 of record NC_141675.1, on the reverse strand, counting down.
GCTGCTCACTATCCAAGATAAAAATGGAAAAACACATTTCAATGCAAACCTTTCTTAAATGTTACTTTAAAGAAACATAACCAAGTAGTATACTCAATTGTCTTAAAAAAAAATCTAAAGTACAAAACCAGCACTACTAACTTTATTTTTTTTTCAACGTTTATTTATTTTTGGGACAGAGAGAGACAGAGCATGAACGGGCGAGGGGCAGAGAGAGAGGGAGACACAGAATCGGAAACAGGCTCCAGGCTCTGAGCCATCAGCCCAGAGCCCGACGCGGGGCTGGAACTCACAGAACGCGAGATCGTGACCTGGCTGAAGTCGGACGCTTAACCAACTGCGCCACCCAGGCGCCCCCCAGCACTACTAACTTTAAATTAATTAGCCAAAAATACAAACAAGAACAAACCCAAAGAATTCCATGAAAGGAAATCTACTTGGATACTTTGCTTAACTTTATTAAAAATCAATGTCATAAACCTGCCATGGGAAACAGTCCTTTTGAAGTTAATTTAAAAAGCATTTAGTTAACAACAACGAGAGAAGTTTCTTATTTGCCTCTTTGATTTGACAAGAGAGTGGACATGTGGACAGAGCAGCATTGGAGGCTGAGGGGCAGATCAACATTGCCGAGAAGAGCAAGTCCTCCATAGGCCAGATCAGCAAAATAATTTGCATGACTTAGTGCAAAATGAAAATACAGGCCCTCTTGTTCATAAATTATTAAGTTTCAAAATGGTGGTGCACTTGGCTAGCTCAGTTGGTTAGGAGTCTGACTCTTGATTTCAGCTCAGGTCACAATCTCATGGTTCCTGAGTTCGAGCCCCACTGTCAGTCCCGAGACTGCTTGGTATTCTCTTTCTCTCTGCAACCCCCACCCCCACCCCTGCCCCATTCCCTCTCTGTCTCTCTCTCTCAAAATAAAATTAAAAAAAATAAATAAACATTAAAAAAATGGTGATAGCAGAGCAATAAACAAAGCACAGCACCCTTTGCTACTACATACCTTGTATGCCCATGAAGCTAGCTCTGTACCAGGTTAATGAGAACAATATTTATACCTTATTTTCCACAAAGGGAAGCTTATGGGATGAATGGAGCAATGCCTGTGCCCCTTCTTTACTATAATTCCATGAATATAAGGGGTGGGGATCTTGTGTTATTCTTGGATGTTCATGTAATGCCTATTTACAGTGACCAGTAAAAGAGTGTGAAAAGTTAGAACATGGCACTTGCACATCAGTCAAAAAACTGCACTTAGAAGAACTGTATGGGGTCGTCTATGTCCCATGTGTTCTCATATAATAAGAACTATTAGCATATTTGAAATGAAATAGAAACTAGATTGTCCCTTTCTAAACCGTGAGGCATCTTGATTTTGAAATAAACTTAATATATTCTGTAAACACTCGATGAATGAATGAATGCATGCATGCATGAATGAATGAATAAAAAATGTCATATATCTACCCTATCATGTCTGAAAGAGGAGACAGCCTTGTTTCCACAAAACCTGAAAGGCAAAATGAACACAACTTGTCTGAAGTCTACTGTAAGCCTGAAAACAACTGATTTCCTCTGAATTCAAACAGATGCATCATTTCCTATAAAATAACTTTGAAACAGAAGACTCACCACCTGGACCCTAGGTTTTTTACCAGCATCTGTAACTGGAATATATTCAGTTTCATCGCACACTAGTTGATCTGACCGCAGAAAGGATGAAACACACCTTGGTCACAGAGACTTATACTCCTGGTAATCACAGAACAAATTGGGGGTGTTCTGAAACATGGAGCTGTCATGATTAGTGTAGGGATACCCAGGGGCTGAATCTTAAACTGCTTGCTTTTACCATTAGGAAAGAGTAAGTTTAGATAAGTAGTATTACCAAATACAGATAAAAGTATTTTCTTGTTTTTCTCCTCTCTTATACCCTTCACATTCTCATAGCCATCTATAGGCTCTGATTTGTTTCTTCACTAAACTTCAGTTTGGATGGATTATTAGAATTAAAATACAGAAGATTAGATTTTTTTTTCCTGAGTGGACACTGCTGTAAGAGTGCCCTATAAATGCAATCCCTATTTAGTTTCATCTATTTTTTTCCCCCTGGGTTACACTGTTAAATGATCTTAAACTCTGAAAATAATATGAACCTAAATTTTCTTCTCATCTGCTCAGCAATACTGTGTCAGTATATATCACTGAAAATAAAACTCAATATTGAATACCTGGGTTTATACTTAAGGCTGACAATGTAATAAGTACTTTCCTATAAAAGAATTTAGCATCAAAAAAAAAAAAAAAAAAAAAAAAAGGATCCCCATCAAGTCATTTGACCAGTGCAATGGAAAGAGGGACTTAGACATAATTTGTGTTTCTGAAAACTTTCTCCTCCAATTTATAAGAGACATGTTATAAGTTCTATTTACTAGACATTACCATCCGTAATAGCTAATTTATGGCAGCATGGCAACAAGAGCTAACAGTCTATGGCAAGAGGTTAATTCAAAAAATAAGAAGAAAAGGAATGAAAGCCAAATCAGGAATAGGAGAGGTTGCTGTCAGGATATGTAATCGAAATTAATTTACTTCCATTGAGGAGTGCTTGGGTGGCTCAGTCAGTTAAGCCTCTGACTTCAGCTCGGGTCATGATCTCACGGCTCATGGGTTCAAGCCCCACATCGGGCTCTGTGCTGACAGCTCAGAGCCTGGAGCCTGCTTTGGATTTTGTCTCCTTTTCTCTCTGCCCCACCCCGACTCGTTTTCTCTCTCTCTCTGTCACTCAAAAATAAGTAAACATTAAACACATTTTTAAATGTTTCCTTGTCACAGGAAACAATAAGTTGCCCAAATTTCATTTGGAAGAAATGATATTTATAATCTTTGACTGATTATTAGACAAGGCTAGGGAAGGGAATTGAATACTCTTTAGCACTTACCATTCCTGAATGGATCCTAGTAATGGAACAGAACTTGGAACCTAGACTTGGTGATGTGGGGTCTAAGTTCCAACACTGCCACTAGTGTGCTGAAAACTCTGTGCAAGGTACATGAACCACCTGGACCTTAGTTTCCTACAAGGAGACTGAATCTCATGATCAAACATAAAAGGTGCCTCAATTCTAGCATTCTGAAAGATGACCACACTCCTCCACAAAGCTATATTAAAGTGCCATGAGATTACTTTCAAAACATGAGATAACCTGCTTTTTTATTTATCCAGATTTACCAAGCCAAACCTAGAAATCAGCAGCATGCATACACTTTCCTCAGCTGATTAAACCTTTCACCTTGGGTTTCCTGAAGGAGCTCTTGTGAACATTCTAAAGCCCCTCCTGGGAAAAGAAAGCAGTTTTCCTTGTGACCCTGGCTTTACAAAGCATTCATTCGAATATGCTCTAGTAGACAGTTCTACACTTCATCCCCAAATATCAGCAGGATGGTGACTTTTCAACAAGCACTGCCGTAGGGAGAAATGCTTGTCATTTTTTAGTGCTCTACTGCCTGCCTCACCTGAAAGAATGATAGCTTGTTTTATGCTAGAATTGAACACAACTGAGTTAAAATGCTCCATTCGCAGCCAAGAAGATATTTGTATAACAACGTCAAGTTGAAGTACCATCTTTCAACCTTAAGAATATATTCAGCATCTGATTTTTCTCAAGACCAGATTTTGTTCCTTGTAAAATATTTCGCTTCTTTTATCTTCCAAATGATCCCCCAAAGCACATGCTTCGAGGTAAAGTGTACTCACACCTTACAATAAACAGCCTGTAAGAATAAAGCACCTAAGCGCACAGGAACTTCTGGCAGCAGGCAGAGAGTTTACTAGAATGCTTTATGGTCTGACACAAAGTGCCGAGATTCCTTTGAGGCCCGAGATTCCGTAACTCAGGAAAGAGCTCCCTAAAAGCCAATGCCAGACAACCTCAGGTGAGATGAATAACTACACAGTTGGCTGATCAGGTGGACAGCAATGCCGAAAAACACTGGACAACAGCATTTGCAAATCCAGGTGGTGGACCATGTTGAGGTTAAAACTCAGCCTAAATTTACTGAATTCACACTGTGGAGAGCTCAACCAAGAAAAAATAAACTTCAGGTTCTTATTTCAGTCAGTACTCCTTTTCAGTAATGACAAATGAGCAAAATTATAATCACGAGCATCTAAATTCTTCAAAGGGCTTTGTCACCATCAACATACCAAGGCGGCATGGGGCTTAGCAGAAAGGCATAATTCTAAATTCAATCACTTCTAGATGCGGATATTAAGGAAAAATATACAGAGTTCCAATTTTTTCAAAGTTGGAAAAAATATGTTTGAAGACATTTTCAGCCTCTCACAATCACTATTTTGATAGCTTTATTTAGCAGAAGTGGTAACGTGAAAGGAAGAGAGTACATAGTAATGAAAATTTTCAGTGAAGGTCAGGTCACTTATATGGAAAGCATACCATGGTGATTTTAGAAGATCATCGATAATGTTTCATTGGTTTTTAAAATGAGTTTAAGGTATTTAAAAATAATTTTTGTAATATATCTGTGTAAGCCATATCAGAAATCATGACTTCGATCAGCTGGAGTGATTAAATGTGATTATCATTGTATAACAGAGGATAGCTTTGTTTACCATGATGTGAAACTGAAGACACAGCCGTTTCAGTAAACAGTGACCATTCAAAAGTTTTAAAAGTCTGAAACGTATGGAGCATCCATATCCAATCCTGTCTACAAAAAGAATAGTAGCTACTACTTCTACTACGAATAATCTTTCTGAGTCCTTACCTATGTTTTTTAGAGTCTTCAAGTTCTGCTCATTCATTTAATCCTCATGAGCTAGGTGGCATTATCATCCCATGTTTTATACATAACTTATAGATGAGGAAACCGAAGCCCCGCAAGATTAAGTAACTTGCTCAAGGTAGTAAGCGACACAGCCCGAATGAGAAACTGGTAAATCTGGCTTGAGAACCCGCTTGCTTACTTATCTTTCATTCCAATTGCATGTAAATCTGAGTCCCTCAGATTTCTGCCTGGAATTTTTATCTAAAACTTACATTCAATGAAAGCATACCATTCTAGATCTTAAAAACAACAACAACAACAAAAAACAGTTGTCCATTTTAAGGACAGGATATAAAACTAACCATTCTTAGACTGTGCATAACTGCAGACAGTGAGAGACCCAGCTCCTCGGAGCCTGCCACCAGCAGCTCAGTGTAGATGAGATCATGTCTCTCTCAAGTTGAAGACCATGGGCAGGTCCCAACTGTCTTAGAGTAAAGCACCCCCCCCATCCCGAGTCTTGCCAGTGGCCTCGCCACACTATTTGAAACTCTCTCCTTTGCTCACTAAACAACCTGCAAACAGGCACTCCTCAAGTTTTTCAAAGGCAGACTCCTTCAGTCCGCAGCCCCCTCCCACTGGCGGGCTGTATCCTAGTTCGTCTTGTAGTTTTAGCTCAATGCCATTCTCCCCAGGAGAAGCCCTCTTCACCCAGGTAGGCATTCCCCTTTGTTTCACACGGTCTTACTGCTCGGACTTTCCCTCGACATCGCATCATTATAACTGAAATTATTTGTACAAATATATATATATATATATATATATATATATATATATATATATATATTAAATATCGGTCTTTTCTGCTACACCATAAATCTATGAGAGATTGTATCTCGTTCATCACCGGGTCTCAGTCTGCAACGGCGTGTGAACCACAGTGGCTGCTCGGGAAATATTTATTGAAAGAATAAATGCAAAATATTTTCCAGTAAAAAGCACTTTCAGAAGATACCTCTTTTTATTCAAATGCGCCTAACTGTTGACTTTTATGCTGAAGGAAGCCTGCCTTCAAATCGGCTTCATGTCTTTACACACTACTGCAGACTAAATGTCATGGTGCATCTGCAAATAATCTCTATGACCTTTACTCTGTGCTCTGCTTTGTTTTGGTAGGTGGGATTGTGCTTTTAGCTTCAGCTTTTATGGGAACTAGTAGCAGAATAGCCAGTCCTGTCACTCATAAGGCAGTGAGTAATACTCAGTAGCTCACACCTAGCTGGAAAGTTTATTAATGAGCTCCTACTTCCTTAAAACAAACACATACACGTTTTCGTGGCAGGGCAGTGTCTTTTCCCTCATGGCCTCGAGTTTGTTCCTAATGCATCTAGGTCAGCAGTCAGAATCCAAATCTTTGTGGCCATATAATTATTCACTTCCTACCGACGGTGCTTGTGGCCGAATGCAGATTTCTTTGGGAAGAAACCACCCGGAAACAAGCTTAGAGTAAGACGTTTGTTTCTGGTGGATAGGCCACAAAGTTTGTCCCTCCCTCTCTGATTTCCATGATTTTCTGCCCTGTTAGCTAGAAGTCAGTTTAGAATAATGCCATAATTAAGGGCTTACAGTGTATGTTTTCAGGAACGGAGATTGTACTTTATCAGACTTACACACCATTTTCTTGCAAAGGGTCTAAGTTCATGACTTCATTTCCCTGACTTTATAATACACACAGAGAGGTTGAAACACTAGCTTTTCTTTGCAGATAGAAAAGTAAAGCATGAAACAAGGAGTGCACTACTCAGTTTTACTATCCTATATATATTCAAATGAGAAACACTGTTTCTGTGTTCCTCTTGCTTGTCAAGTTCTTTGCTGATTGCTACATTTTTCATTGTATTTGAGATGAAAGTTTTTAGTGATTTACTACGCTTTGTAATTAGACACGGTGACTTACATAACATTGGAGTGTTCCTTTAAGCTGTCACTTTTAACTGCAAAATAAAACCGAAGTTTCCAGCTATGCAGAAGACATGCCTTACTTTGAAAAGACAGCCATCTATTCATTTCATCCTATTTACTCAATCACGAAAGTAACAGTCAATCAGTTTAATAATTACAACAGCCCCTGGTGTCTTATTTGAACACGAAAAAACAAACAAACAAAAAACTAGGACACCATGGTTAAGAACAAAATGACTTAAAGATTTCTCAGACATCCTTTAGTGATAATAACACCATTGAAAATAAAACAGGAAAGTGTTTGCAAATCATCAAGCTTATTCACCCAGAGCAAACCACCCAAATCTCTGGTGATGACCAAGAGCCATGCAGGGGACAAAATGAATCAGGGGACAAAATTAATCAGTGTGGAAGCAAGTAAACACTTTTAAGAAGTGACTGCAAAGCAAGATAACAATCTAATCTATTCAGTTTTTTAAAAAATCAAACACATTCTCTGTCCTCATGGGTAATCCATTAAATGAAAGCAGCACACACTTTACACTGTTTACCTCTGTCAGAGTAGAAGTCATTTCTTACTTGGGAAACTTCCCTGTCTTAAAAACTTTCTTGCCACTTAAGGTATAATGGAAATAAATACCAGGGTTCGTGAAAGAGAGAGAGAGAGAGACAGAGAGGGAGAGGGACTTGTAAGATGTCAAGGAAAACCATATGATGCAGAATGTACAGGCAGAGACAAGGTTTGTTCAACGTTGAAGTCACTTTACTTTTTGCACAGGTTAGTTATAAAGAGCCATTTCTGTAAAAGTATATATTATAGGCCACATTTTTATTTGAAGATACCCCTTCATGCAACAGCAACAGAGCATGCCTCCATCACATTCAGGAACATCACTGGGTGGCCCTGGAGAGGATACAGAGATAAGTACGGCACGTGCCCTACCCACCAGGATTGGGGAGAAGGCATCTGGGCCTCCCAGAGAGCAGTGAAGGATGAACAGAGAAGTGCACAAAAGCTCAGGGGAGGGAGAAGTTATTCTGAATGGGGGGAGGGGGGCAGTTCTGAGAAAATGTTAAGGGTGAAGTAGCCTCCCAGCAGGGCCTTAAGAACTAGAAACAATCTGATCTGAAGATAAATATCTGGGGGCTGGTGTTGGGGGTTAGAAAAAAGCTAGGAAAAATACCCTTTCTGGAAACTTACTATTCTGTTTTTCAGCCTTTCAGATACTTTGGGACTGGCTACTGAAATAATTTCCAAGCCTGAGGCTTATTCTGGGCTTTCTGCTTCACCCAGGGTCACCATTTCTCTCTGTGTGTATACCCGTGGAGTCCCCAACCTTAGTCTGGTGACAGAGTCTCACATGGTCCATTTAAAAATAATCAAGCCGTTCCCAAAACATCTGATGTTGCCGTTGGTTGAGAGGGTAATGGTTTTCCTTTTAATTCTGATTCCATCAATAGAGTGACACTAATCCAGACTGATTTGAGTAAACAGGGCATATTCTCCATTGTCTCTGTGATCTGAGAAAGAATAAACTTGAGAAAGCTCACTGCCTGGATTGGAAATGGCCCCTTTGGGTGTTTTTGCGCAAGCTTGAAAGGAAAAAGAAAATGCCTGTACAGAGTTCTTTCCAAGGCAAGCTGACTTTGGGGGTGGTAATTCTCATAGTGGTATTACACTAAACTGCACCTATTAGTGGCTTTAGCACCAATAAGAAAGCAGAACCATTTCTTTTGTAGTGTTTCCAGAAGAGTTGACGAGAGTGTTTCATAAATTTCCGCCCCTGGCAACACACTACAGCTTGACTCAAAATTCCCTCTTTCAGCCTTTATAGGATTTTTTTTTCTTTTTTTTTTACCATTTAAGAAACACAGACAAGATGCAGTTCAGATCGCACATTTTGCAGGAGATATCAATTTACACTCTACCCACATCCACTAACATTCCAAAAATGTTTTCTTCTTGCCAATATTCCCTCACCTAGAACCAACATGTGCTTTACCTTAACACCAGTTACTGAACTTTAAATTGACAGGTAAGTATTACCTGGCAAAGCCATCTCAGAATGGACATGACAGCCTGATTTTACTTTGTCTTTGAAAAAGCAAACCTGAGCAGATTGTATAAACTTAGTCATTATCAAGTAAGAAATACATTTAGAAATGAGAGCTTCCCAAGATGTGTGTTTTGTTTTTGTTTTTTCCAGAGTATGAAAAGGTATGCCTTTTGAATGGGATAGATGTGCTGTAGTATCAGACCAACTAAGAAAATCAAATATAGGGAAGTAGAAAGAAAAGACTGTATAGACACTCCCTCTAACCACTTTGCTCTGCAAAGGAGGTTGTAAGCAATGTGGTCGTTGATGTCACTTTGCTGTGTCCCCTGATGTCTGCACAAAGATGAAATCAGCACAACCACATTTCGATATTGGGTATTTTCAAAATCCACTTTCTGTTAGTGGAGGATTAGGTTTGTAAGGAAGAGAACGGAATGAGATATAAGCTTGGACTTCTCCCCCCACTTATCACTGAGGCCAGTTCTCCCTCCTACCCACTCCCCTTTACATTTAAATCAAGTCACTGAGTCATCTCCCACCCTGAGCCCACCCTCACCTACCCCTCCATTATTTCTGTAATTGCCTACATGAGATGGAAGTGAAGAAGGAGGTTGTGGAAGGAAAGGATATTAATATGGGTGAAGGTGAAGACACGTCTTCCCTCAATATTTCTGTTCAAATCTCAAACGCAAATATGTCACCTCAACCAAAATGAAATTTGAGATATTTATGGCAAAGAGTTCTTAATTTGAGATTCCAAAATCTTGACTTTTTTTTATTGCTGTTTTTGTTTAATTGGGGGTGGGGGGGCAGGGTGTTTGTTTCTTAAATGAGACATTCACATTTGCTTCTGCTCTATTATTTCCTGGTTGGGATTCTCATGTAGGAAAAATATCATACTTGGTATATTCTCTCACATTTACCTCCGGGATTACTATTTGCATTTCGAGCAGTGACCAGAGAAATGGTTTTCTCATCCTGATTCTAAGATAACTATTTAATAAAGTTAATCCTAAATAATAGAAGCAATCAGTCTGGATTCTGTTCCAGCTTTGATTAATTTAGGCATGCAATTACTGGAGTGCCTGGGTGGCTCAGTCCATTAAGCATCTAGCTTCCGCTCAGGTCATGATCTCCTGGTTTGTGAGTTCAAGCTCCATATCGGGCTCTTGGCTGACAGCTCAGAGCCTGGAGACTGCTTAAGATTCTGTGTCTCCTTCTCTCTCTACCCCTCACCCACTTGTGCTCTGTCTCTCCACAATGAATAAATGTTAAAAAAAAGTAAAAAATAAAAATAACAATGTAATTACTGAGTCCCTATAAGGATAAGATAATTTATCTGTCTCTGTAGAGGTCTAAGGAATGGGATCAGGAAACTCTCAACTTCACCTAGCCCAAGAAATCACTTGGGCTATTTTTTCTCCTTCCCTGCAGGATGACACCTGTCACTCCTACAGCATGTAGACAAAGTTTTGAATCATGGATTCTGAGCCTTGTCCATGCCTTCAAAACATTCATAGTTTCTAATTCTCAGAACATGGAAGTCCCTACCATATTTTGTTGCTATTTCTACAACAGCTTTCCATTTTGACATACATGCTAAATACAGATCTGTGTTTAAATCAACATTCTCTTTTCAAGTCAATATATCATGCTGGTATATCAGCATCTGGTCATCTGGTCCTATGCAGTTTTTCCTTGTATTTTTATTAATTTTACTCTACTCAGAATGACCTTCCTTCTGCAACTTGGCTGAATTCTGGTCCTCAAACTACATAAAATATTACCTTCAACCTGAGCAGTTTGAAACCATTTCATTGTCTTTGAAAGTCTTTAGTGTCTCCTACCACATTCTGTTTCATACTGAAGTCATTCATGATACCTTACGTTCACCTAGAATTGCGAATTCTCAGACACCAGAGGCTACAACTGTTCACTTCTGCTTTCCTTACACTGCCTAGCAATACGACTGTACTTAATTAGCCCCTAGTAAATGTTGGGTTGTAAGGAAATGCTTCTTTCATGGTGGAAATAATCTAAATGGTTTGTGGATAGGATATCAAAACTACTGTATCTGTTTACCAACAAATTTATACTACTTTTCCATTTTGGGGTGGAGGTGGAGGAGATAATGAAATAAAGAGTGGGCCTTCATTTGTAGGGTGATCATACACTTTGTCTTCGAAGTGGAACACTTTTGAAAGAGAAAGTGGTGCTATTCATAATTACATTTGAATGGCATGCATAAATTAGGACAAACCAAAACCAATTGTTTCCAACTTATCCATGGCAGGGACCATAGCTATTAAAGAGAGTAATGCGCAGAGAATGTATAAGTTGTATGAGACTTTAGACATGACCCATTTCTACCCTTCCAAAGTTCCCAGAGAAGTAATGGATATTCTTGCAAGATGGCCAATGTGCAATGCAGAGAAATGCATTTTTATACTTCTAGGCTGTCTTGAACAAGTGTTCCCCTGTACAGCTCCAATTATACCACTCTTCTGTTCAAAATCCTTCCATGGTTCATCACTGCCACACTATTCAATGTGATTTGGCCTTCCATGAGACACTCTGTCTTATATTTCTAACTTTATTTCCTAATTTTTTCATGCTTTCACTTCCATTTGAGCTATTTGACATTGCTGGGCACACCAGCATTCACCCCAGCTCTGAGCCTCTGCTGATGCTTGTTTCTTCACCCTAAATCCTCCTTCCCTCTCATATTTCAAGGACTTAGAAATTTCTACCCAACCTTACAAGTGCAGCTGCAATTTACTTACACATATAGACTTTCTTGATCCTCCTGTTTCAAGGTACTCTCTTTCTCTTTGATCCTTTATATATCTTGCTCATACTTCTCATATGACAATGAGGATCTGCCCTGTATTATAACTCTATGTACTCATTTCCTCTATGAACTGTAAACTTCTTGGTGTAGGAACTGTTTCTTCCCTTCCTACATACCATCTTCTATATAACGGATGCTTCAGGAAACATTTCTGTGAAAAGAGTAAGGTGGTCCTCTAACCAAAGTCTCCCTCCCCCCATACTAGCACTCACGAATATTGATGAAATTCAAATTCATCAAAAGGTATCAGTGAAAATGATAAGATGTTTACAGAGTTAGTACATTAATAATCTACGCTTTACTATTTTTTTGCGCCTCCAAATTGTGTTCTTAAGAGAAGATTGGGACTCAAATTCATAACCTAATGTTTGCATCAACTGTTTAATTTTGACACTTCAATACATTTTCTTTCAGAAGCCAAATCCACTACTCTGTCGGATGTCCTGCATAAGTAACTCAGTCCACCACATTGGTGCTGAATAATAATGCTACATCAGACATCTGACTTTTTTCCTCATACATTCAAAAGAGAATTCTGAGTCCATCATTTGGAAAACTTTTCATCTTCAAAATAATAAGACTACAGAGGGGTCTTCTGGTATCTGTGTTTATCCTTTCTTATTTACTGACATAAACTGACTCAAAGAATAAATAGTGTATTCAATGGGGGGAGCTTAACTTCAAAATATTACTATGAAGGGAGGACTTGTACTTATACTCCTCTATCCCACAAGCTCAGGTCTCACTCAAAGCTATCATACGCACCTCAAAGAAAGCTTGGGAACATTTGGGGCAACATATTTCTTAACTGTTTGACCCATAGCCTTCCTTAATGTAACATCTCCTAACTTCAGACAGATCCTCCCTTCATGGGAAGAAGACAGAATCCAAATTGATATTATTCATCATCTGAGGAAAATTTAGTAACTTTGCTTTCAGAAGATGTATGTGGCATGGTGAAAAAGCAACCAATATTTTTTTGGTTGCCATAGCTAAGCAGACATTCATTCATGTTTCTCAGTATACTCTCCACACCCCAGTTGAGGATCACTGCTCTCCTAAAAAAAAAAAAAACAAAAACAAAACAAAAACAAAAAACAAAAAAACAAAAAAACAAAACAAAACAAACATGCTTTTTCCTTATCTAGGTAAAGGATAAGTGATATATTATCACCACTCATTTTTCCAATAGTAGCAAAAGAAGGTATGGTCTATCATCTGTGATCTAAGATCTCTTTCTCCCAGTCCCCTCTGCGCTTGAGGGCAACCAGTTGTAAAAGAAGCAATGCAATCTAAGACTACAGCATGGAAAGAGGAACACAGCCTGGCTGACAGCTGAATTAAATCTGCAGATTCTGCTTCCAACCTACTATGCTTTTACATATGGTGCTAAACATCAGAAAGCTTAAGATAATACATTTATTAACTATTAAGAGAAAAAAATCACTCCCATGGGAAAAATGTCTCGTGGAGACTGTATTAGGGAGGAAAGACTTTTTCCCTTGACCATTCCTCTCCAGTAGATTTGCACATCAGTTCTTTCAGGAAACTTTTTTGGAGCATTTACTATGGATCACAAAAGCTCTTTTCAGAATGCTTTCTGTCTCTCTTGGTGTGAAAGAGAAAAAAGGTTCAAGTAAGTCAACAGGACTCACTTATCCACCTATACCTCTCTCTACGACAGAGAGAGAGAGAGAGAGAGAGAGAGATCATTAACCCCGATTTATAAAATGAGGTGTTCTGTATAGGAGCCTTGAAGCCCCATTTACTTCTAGAATACTGGAACCCATTCACTAAAGTACCTTTCCATCTTCACACAGGAACCCAGACAGACATTTTTAATAAAAATGTCCTAAATGTCCTTCTAAGGAGGAGTTTGGAAGTCTCTTTCTGTTTCTCTTTCTCGCTCTCTCTTGCACACACACATGCATGCATGCACACAGCCCAGTTTTGTTTTTTGTTTTTTATTTTTGTTTATTTTTTTTTTTGTGGGGTTTTTTTGGCAAGAAGGTTGAACTGAAACTTAATCTGTGAAGTATTTCCCTTCTTTTGAGACTCTTTCTCCAAGACTGAGACCAGTCCCAGAGGCAGGGTCATTCCGCGCCTGACACACCAGAGTGGTGCTTCCTTGAAGCCTCTTTCCCTTGTAACCCAAGGGAAATTCTGCCTGTTACATCCTGCCCATGTTCTCCTCCCTTCCAGACCCTTTCACTAACTGTTCACTAACAGTTTCCCAAAATCTAGCTCTGCTTGGAGGGAAAAAAAAATTGCAAAGATGTGGAAAAAGGGGTAGAGAAAGAACAGTGTTCTTACATTGTCTTTATCAACCCAAAGAAGCTACTAGGAAATTAATTTTAAAAACTATTTGAAGTCAGAGAATGGGTTATTGTTTCAAACTAATTTTCATTCTCATGGGCAGCCAGATGGCTTTTATTCTTAATCTACCCAATTTTTAACAATTTTTGTGGGATAATAGATCACTCTTTCTGTATCAAGGGTTACTAAGAAACGTTATCTTAAGATAAATTAAGAAGCGTTACAACTTTTATATTAAATTCCCGGATTCTCAGGGCCATGCGGTCCCAGGATATTTTGTATAGTCAGATATAGAATTGCATTTTTTACGGAGGACTAGATATTAAAACATAACACTATACAGCAAAGAAAGCTGTGCTTAAGTAATAGAATGAAAATCAAGCTATAAAAATTATGCATAATATACACATTATTGGAAGGATATAAAATTCACAATGGCAACACACAAAAAGAGGCAGGAAGTTAGAGAAATTCAGCCATATTTTTTCATAGATATCCTCTATACACATTAAAAGCATTCTAAGAGAAAACAGATCACTTGGGCACCTGACTATACACATTCACCTAAAGTTTTTAAAAACGCAAACCATGGAAAGGTATTTTCTCTCATGATAAGGGTGCTACACTCTCACATATGACATGACTCTTTTGCCTCCATAAAAGGTAATCATTCCTACAGGTTATCTTCTATGCACATTTACGCAGTTTTTTCCTTCATGAGAAATAATCATTACTTTCCACTTGGCATCTTCATACTTTTCTTACAGATATCTCTAAACCACCTTTTCTTTCTATCCCTTTCTACTTGGACCCAAAGTCAGATCCCAGCCTACTTATAAATATGTGTGTGAAATAGCTCCTTAACAAACATAAAGTCAGATATGATATGACCGGCAGACCACTTATTTAGTAATGAAAACTCGCCAAGGTGGGGTCAATCTTTAAAGTCACCTCCATTTTTTTTTTTTTTTTTTTTTTTTTTGGTTAACTGTTTGGTAACATTTTAAGCTAACTTTCAATGTTAAAGCCAAACAAGAAACTCAAGTTTCTCCACTGAGGACGAGCAAGCCTGCTTGAATGTTTTAAAGGAAAATAGGCACTTCCTTTTCCTTCTGTAGATAACTCGATATTTCCCCTGCTATATTTACACAGTTCAGGTGTCTAGACGATAGCATGGTCAGTATGACAACGCAGGCCCTGCTTTGCTGCCCTTTGTGCGATTCTTCCTTTTGCCGTGCACACTGAGTCCTATGCACTTTGTTTTGATTTTTAAGAAGCTCAGTTTGAGTCCTCCAGTCCTCCAGTCTACTTTTCCAAGCATTCCCCTGCAAGCATTTTCATCTGAAACTGAACTCACGCTCACCACCCGTCCCCCCCTCCCCCAATCTGATTAGTGTCAACACAGCTGCCCTATTCTGAGGAATGTAAACTAATATTGTTGTTAGACCTCCCTCAACCATAGGAAACTTCCTCAAAGCTTTATAGTCTCTTCAGGAGTTTTTTTTTTTTTTTCCCCCTATATCCATTTGCCCAGTGATTTAAATCCCTGAGACAAATTTGAGGAGAGATCAGAGAGCCAAATCATCAATTCCAATCCTATATGCTATGATACACATTTGCCACGTACGCATGTATAAATATTTAATCATGCATTGCCCAAAAATAACTTTGTAATTACACAGTGAAAGTCTTAAGTCAATCACCAGACAATAGGAACATTAGTGAAGTCCCCTGAAGATTTCGATGGGTCTCTGGATTGATAGGATTCAAAACAAAGATGGCTTAACAAAAAAAAAAAAAAAAAAAAAAAAAAATCTCACCTGGATTATTTTGAAAAAGCTTCATTTGCTTTTAGGATGAAGTCTGGAGATAGAACTGAGAACTTAACTGAGTTAAGACACAGTCAACTAATTTATCTTACTGGTACGTGAGCACACAACAGAGGAGTCATTTCAATGTATCTAGCAGAATGTGAGCTTCTCTTCCAGTCTGTTCTTCCAAAAAGGGATTTTACAAACTCCTGAATATTGGGTTTCTTCAAATACATAACATTACCCAGAAATTTCTCTTTTGTCTTTTCTCCTATTATTTCATTTCCCACTTAAAGGAAAAAAAATCTTACAGTCACCACAGAAAACATTTACCAAGAAAAGGAGATTCCTATACACGATTTGCAAAACCATTACATTGGGTGACCAAGAACCACAAATATGTAAGCTTTTGTTTAAAAATAAAAAAATGAAAAAAGCATCTCTAAATGGAGTGCTAAAATCTAAAATCCTTACCTCACTAAATTGAGTCTGGGCATTGTTTTCCAGGTACAACATGTTAGCAGTAAGATTGATCAATGCCGCTGTCCTCTCTTCTGGCTCCAGGATTTTGCCAACCCCCCCACCCCCTCTGAGACCCTGACAATAGGAATCTACTAAGAAGATAACAGAACTCAAGTCCCTCTCTCTCTTTCTCTCTCTGTACATAATTTTAGGTTCCCTAATATATACCCAACTATAGGCATGAGGGGGCGGGACTCTTGTCTTTACCTGTCCAATCCATCAACTTCCACCTGGAGTCCTCACTCCAATGGAGTGAGGCCTCTCCCATCTCATTAAGTAGTTAGAATTCCTTATCACCAATCTTTAAAAGAAAAAGAAAGAAAGAAGAAAAAAAAAAAAAAAACAGGAGAGAGACAGGTAAAACTTTCCCTTGTCTCTTTCACAAGAAAGTGCACTCTCTCCTGAAAACAAAACAAAATCTCCCCAAACAAACCACAAACCTGTACCACCACCAGGACTTAGAGAAGGCATTTCAGAAGGTTATTTTACACTTTGCAACTGAAAAGTAAAACTTCAGGGAAAGCTTTTGGAAGGCCTTTTTTTTTTTTTTTTTTTAAACTAGATGTGGAGTTTTAAGAATGACTACACAAAGTTAGAAATTAGGAAGAAATACTCAACTCCATGGTTATAGTTACTCAATGTAAAAATTAAAATCCACTGCCTGATAGCTAAAAACTTTTTAACTTATTCTCCACAGAGAAATAGTTTAATACAAAGTTATGCCAACATAAGCCATTGGATTTTTCAGAGTATAGTTAAAGAACAATTTAAAACGTTTGGTCCCGTTAACTTGTAAAGACAAACATCCATATTATGTACAGGAAATAGAAACCCTGGGAAAAGTGCCCATTTTTTTTAAGCTCTTAAAAGGAAAAAAAAAAAGCACTGCTTCTTTCCATCATTATTTCTTGGGACATGGAATCAACACAATAGCTTATCTATTTGAATATTTATTTTCTCTATTGTATCTAGTTTTCATTAATGCTCAATGATAATATTTTTTCTATAAACGGATAATAAATTTTAAATAGAAAGAGTAAATCTTAAAGTTTGAGAAACCAGTTAGCTCTGCCATAAAATATATTTACATAAATACATAAAAACCGTATTGTAGAATCTGGCCTAACCTTGGTTACCATAATGTAGTGAGGATGAAATGCACCCTGATGATTATTGTTTGATTCACTAGAATATTCTTGTTACTGCTGAGTATTCTATGTAATTCAATTAGATTTATATCAAAACACCACTCCCCACCCCCCCACTTGGAAAGCCATGTCCCTCTGTATCCTGCCTGAATGGTACAACTGGCAAGACAGCTGGAAGTGGATATTTAGGTTTTTTCCAAAATTTAGGGGTGCCTGGGTGGCTCAGTCAGTTAAAAATTGATTTCAGCTCAGGTCATGATCTCATGGCTTGTGAGTTCGAGCCCTGCATCGTGCTCTGTGCTGACAGCTCAGAGCCTGCCTGGAATTCTCTCCTTCTGTCTCTCTCTCTCTGCCCCTCTCCCACTCATGGTTGTGCTCTCTTGCTCTCTCTCTCTCAAAAATAAATAAATAAACATTAAAAAAAAATTTAAAGATAAGATGACTAGAAGAAAATTAGAAGCCAGGCTACATCAGTTTATAAACTTTAGAAATAAAGTGTGCAAATATATTCATGAACTTAGATTTGCCTCCCTTTTTACCCCTATTTTGCACCCATTAAATACATGCACATAAAGGATGATGTGATTGTTGGCACACTTATTTTAAAGCCCCCAGTCACTAATATTTTTTTGAAAAATATTTTCTTTTTTTTTTTTTTAATTTTTTTTTCAACGTTTTATTTTATTTTTGGGACAGAGAGAGACAGAGCATGAACGGGGTAGGGACAGAGAGAGAGGGAGACACAGAATCGGAAACAGGCTCCAGGCTCTGAGACATCAGCCCATAGCCTGACGCGGGGCTCGAACTCAGACTGCGAGATCGTGACCTGGCTAAAGTCGGACGCTTAACCGACTGCGCCACCCAGGCGCCCCTTGAAAAATATTTTCAATAACATCATTTGATCTCAAGAGTCCAAGAATATGACAACACTCTGTGACACTACAAATTTATGTCAGACATAATGTTCATTTTTTTTCTCTGAAATATTGGGAAAAAATGACTTCTTACTGCCTGTAATGAACGACATGAGCTCTGGGTACAAGGGAAAAAAAGAGAGAAGAAATTACTTACAGAACACAATTATAATTATTTGCACCATGTATTTAAATTCTACACCCACTGACAGCTTCAGAGTCAACAGTGAAGAGCCGATTGTTGCTTCCTTAATCTGTGCTCTATTCCAGTGGTTCAAAAACTTGGGTGACCCTGAGAATCATCCAGAGTACTTCTTAAAAACAGATTTGTGGACCTGGTCCCAGAGCTACTGAATCAGACTCTGCAGGGATGTGACCTCTACAGCTGTATTTTGTGCAGCTCATGAGGCATTTCTGAATGAGTCAGGCTTGGCAATCAATGCTCTAAAGTAAATGCCATTAAGGATAACTGCTCAGAAAGTCAACATTGGATCTTTTTTTTTTTTTTTTTTTTTACAATAATAGGGTAGCATAACTATTTGAACCCTAAATCTAGGCCTCACAGACTCAAATGTTGATAATATTCTAGCAACATGTAAACAAATGTCATCTTTTACAAAATCAAAAGATTCCCAGCAGGATTGGATGGACTGAAATGCCAAATTCTTTCTATTGACCACCTCAGCCTTTAGCATAATCAAGTCTGAGGACGATGGTCTGTATCTAACATAGCTACTAAGATTCTGGACAAAATCTAAGCCATGTGTATCTTATCTCCCTATCTGCCACTGCTGTTTGGGTGCTCTGGGTAGCTGAGGGGAAAGAACACAGGACTGGGGGTTACAGGAGTAACTAGGAGATACAGGTTGTAATCCCAGCTCTGTCTTTAGTTAGCTCTGTGCCTTTGGGGCAGGTCACTTAACCACTCTGGATTCAGGTTCCTCATTTGTGAAATGAGGGGCAGAACGAAATGATTTCTAAAGACCATTACAAAGATAAGAGTGTCTGTCCATAATCCAAGGAAGGAAGTGATTTGGAGGGTTATTTGCATTCTTCTTTTTTTTTACTTGTATATTTTATACAACAATCTGTGCATCTCCAAACTGTATACTTGAAGCAGTCAGGTTGTCCAGACTCTAAGATGCTTAAATGACCTAAAGAAAAAGGTACAATGTATTGTGGGGGGAAATCTGTGCTTTTAGCTTTATGTAGCCTCCTGATAAAAAATTTACTAATAGTCACCAATTCATCTAAATTTGAACTTAGCACAAACATTTCCATAAAAGAGTTAGCCAAAGTGCATCAGATGTTTGATTTCAGAATTGGAATATAAATATCAGGCATTTCCTTAAACAGATTACAGAGAAGCAACAATGCCTTGCACTCCCCCACACAACAATGCTTATCCTTGCATCTCAAAGGTTTAGTAATGGGCATTAATTTTCCTAATGACTTAGTGATGTATGTAAGTATCATTATCCCCATTTTGCAGATAAATAAACAAACTCAAAGGCTTGAAGTGGGATTCCTGAGTCCTCAGGAGTCAGAACAACTGTGTTTAGCTCTCATAACTTTCCATTCTCAGCGCTTTCACTCAGATTCTTCAAAGATTCATGACCTCAGAATGAGCGGTGAGTACATTGGTGGAAACGTCATTGTTGTGAATCCAGTGCATTGGGAAGAGAAGTCACCCAAGATGTGGGATCAGCATGTATGCTTTCCTGAAATACTACTGTTTACATATTGTTGACGGTTCTCCTTAACAGTTATTCATGTAGGAGCTCTTTGTATATTATAGATAATAACCCTTTATCATAAACATTGGAAATACTTTGCTGTGTGCTGGTGTATGTCTGGTCTTGCAAACTTTATGTGGTTTTATGGGTTGCTTTCTGGGGTAGATGAATCCTAATTTTTCTATAGTCAGATTTACCAATTTTTTTCCTTATGACTTACTATTTTTCAGAGTTTGAGAGGCCTTTCCCAGCCCAACATTATAAAATTCTGCAACCATATTATCATCTCATATTCTTAAGGCTTTTGATGTGTTTTTTTACATGCAAATTGTTCAATCCTTTGGAATTTATATTGGTATGAGAAACAAATGAAGATCCTCTCCCTCCCAGAATAGATAACATACCTTTTTCATTTTACCAATTTTTTTCCTTCTGATTTGACATGTAATCTTTATAATATACCAAATATCAATGGCTCCATTTTATACCTCTATGGAAGCAACTATATAAATCCTTGAGACACTTAAAACATTTGTTTGAATTTCTTAATCCATTCTGTGTGAAGCTGAGTAGGGAATAACATGGTACCTGCGACATTCTAAAAAGTAAAGAAAGAAAAAAAAATGGAAGCAATTTTGTGTTCCTGGATTTACGTCTGCCCTCAATGGTTGGAGGTAGGTTAGGTGTAGAGGGTAGGGAAATGCTTAGGTTTCATGAAGCTACATATTGGAGACTGGTGTTGTAGTGGGTTCCCTTATGAAGCCCTCAGTTCTATTGAATAGAGAGAAAAGAGAAGTTAAAGAGGTTTGGGTAAATTTGGCCAGATTTAGGTAGACATTTATTAAAGTAAACACAGATTGATGACCTGTTTTCATAGCAGCAAGCTGAGACTCCAAGAAAGAATATTCTAAATATTCTAAATATTCTGATTTTAAACATATTGAGATTTCTATGCATTAATGACAAATCTAGAAAAATGAATATCTAGCAGTGTCCCTACTTTCCCCCTTCCCTTTAGAGCCCCACTCCCATCACTGTATCTTTCCTAACCAACAGCCCTTATGCCAGTGGAAAAAAACAAACTACAGTTGAATCTTGAACATGGGTTTGAACTACACAGGTCCACTTATTTGCAGATTTTTTAGAGTATACTACAGTAAATGTACTTTCTCTTCCTTATGGTTTTCTTAATAACATTTTATTTTCTGTAGTTTACTTTATTATAAGAATATGGTATATAATACATACAACATACAGAATATGTGTTAATCGACTGTTCCATCATCAATAAGGCTTCCAGTCAACTGGAGGCTATTTGTAGTTAAGTTTTAAGGAAGCCAAAAGTTATATGCAGATTTCCAACTATTGGGGGACTGGCACATGTTACCCTCATGTTGCTCAATGGTTAATTGTACTTCTGCAGACACTCAGGGCCCTTCACAGTCTGGCTCCAAGAAATCCTCTTAGCCTCCCTTTCCATATATTCCACTCTGCTTGCCACATGCTGGCCCCAGCTGACCATTCTGCCCTCTTGCTCAGTCTGGCTCCTCAGTCTAGAATGCTTTCATTTCTTTACCTGATCAATTAATACATTTTCTTCTTCCTTAAATGCCACCTGCATGACGAATTATCCAATTCCCTAAGTTAAATCTTCCCTTATTTTATAAGAATACATATTTAAAAAGTAATAAGATACTATCTGACTAGGCAAAATTTTGTATACTTTTCTATCTCCCCCAGCAGGTGTGAACTTTGAGGTTGGAGTACATTTTTTGTTCATCATATTACATGGAAGGTCTAAAAGCTTGACGAATATAAGTTCAATTGAACAGTTTAATTCTGTACGAAAGAATTAGAAGGTTAAATAGTAGATTCTTTTACTCAAAGTATTTATTAGGACCCAGAGGCATTTACTGTGGGAATCAATATGCAGTATCTAATTAAAATTGAAAAAGAGAAAAAAAAAAATGATGCTTTTGATCCAAGTATAGTACTTCAAGTTCTTAATAATTATTTGTCAAAAGGAAAATTGTCAGAATAATAAAACTGCTAGCTAAAAATGATTGGGGCTTTATAGAACATGTGTGAAAGCTAAGAAATGTTGGGACTTTCCAAGCTGCCACAGAACAAAATCAATTAGATCACTTCAATGCCAGCCACCATGAAGGATGGCCAACACAGGACACCCCAAGTAACTTTCAGTGATCTTATCCATCCCAAGTGATTTCATTTTCCTCCTGCTCTGGAGAGGTGAGAAGAGTTAGCATTTGTAGAAGCTACTGAAAATCACTTAATTAATTCACCAAATCAATGCTCTCTTTATTCTTCAGCTAAATTCTAAAGCAAAATATAAGATCACATCCATTTTGGGGCCACTAGCTAGACTCTGAAAAATGAGTCTTACAGACGTAGAAAGGGAGCCAAGTTCTGTCCTAAATCTTTCAGATGTACTCAGGCTATAATGCTTTATTTTTGTAAACTGTCAAGTAAAACGTAAAATGGTGACATTGTACTCTTTGTATTTTTAATGGGGTAGGTAGTCTTCAAAGCACTTGATATATAGCAAACTTATTTTATTCTCATATGAAATTATGATTCAGGTACTGTTATTATTCCTATGTCACAAATGAAGATGAAAACATTGAAATACAGACAAATACTAAGTGATGAAATCAAGATTAGAACCTATATATTTTGACTCCCAAATCCACACAAACCCTGTGCCATTTGAGAAGATTACGTCTTTGTATCTCTTCCCACCCCAATATTTAACCCTTCTTCAATGTCATGTTTGTAGCTCCTTTACCAGATGCCCCATTCTATGATTATACTAATAACAGTATTGTTAACCACTTCCCCCTATTTAGATAGTGCCTCACTTTGGAAGGATTCGAAAACAGTCCAGGTAAATAGATGTACAAATGCACAAAGATCGTCTCTCCTAGCACTGTTTTTAATTTGCATTTAAAATTTTGAGATTACAAAAATAATGGGGTATTTAGAAGCAAAAAATTAAAAATTAAAAATTAAAAATTAAATTTAAACACCATCTGTAAGCATAATTCTCAGAGAGAATTATTAAGACTTGCCATGATCTTCTTTCTCTGTTTATGTATGTATTCTATAAACAAATTTAGAATCATATATAGAATATATAGAGAGAACATATATAGAATATCTATAAAGAATATAGATATAATATAGTATGATGTAATACATATATACATATACATATTAGCTATCATAGTATTATGAGCATTTCCCATGTTAAGTATTTCTAAAATTAAAAGTTCTGGGTCAGGGCACCTGGGTGGCTCAGTTAGTTAAGTATGCGACTCTTGATTTTGGCACAGGTTGATATCATGGTTTGTGCAACCCCACATTGGGCTCTGCACTAATAGTATAGAACCTGCTTGGGATTCTCTCTCTCTCCCCCTTATCTCTCTGCCCCTCTCCCACTTTTGCTTTCTTTCTCCCTCCCCCCTCCCTCTCTCTCTCTCTCACTCTCCTTCTCTATCTCTCTCTCTCTCTCAAAATAAATCAGTAAATTTTAAAAACAAGTAATGGGTCAAAGGTTATGAACTTAAGTTGCTTGACGGGTATAGAATCACATTGTTTTCCAAAAAGGCCGCATCAATTGCATTTGTAGGAGGATAAGGACCACAGTACTACGGATTATCTTTTCTAATTTTACAAATAAAAAAGAACTATTTTCTTTTTCTTTTCACTTTTTTTTTTTAGCCTTTATTTTTAAGGGAGAGAGAGACAGAGTGTGAGCAAAGGAGGGGCAGAGAGAGAGAGGGAGACACAGAATCTAAAACAGGCTCTAGGCTCTGAACTGAGAGCACAGAGCCTGATGCGGGGCTTGAACTCATGAACCAGGAGATCATGACCTGACCTGAGCCGAAATTGCAGGCTTAACCGGCTGAGCCACCCAGGCAGCTAAAGAATTATTTTCTTATTTTAATATCAATCCCCTAGATTATGAGCAAGATTAAATATATTTCAATACATTTATTAGCCCTTTGCATTTCTTCTTTAAATGATGTGTTAACATCCTTTGCTTTCCCCTCCAATCTCTACCCCACTGGAACACTAGTGTTTTCCTCATTAATAATATAAGGAACATTTTTGTCATATATTTTCCAAGTTTCTTTCCTTTTTTAGTATTATACATATTAAAATAAGAACTCTGATTACTTTATTACATAAAAATTACTTCTTTTATATCATGAATCACAGAACTTAGAGGTAACCACTGTTAATAGTTTGGTACATTCTCTTCCATAGATACTAATACTCCATACAACTCTGTACATAAGATAGCATACATTAAAGATGTATTTGTTAAGTATGCATGTATGTGTCTGTGTAAACCTATGTGCATTCCTATTTTTTGAAGTTATTAACATGAATACTCAAGTCATCACAAGTATTGTTTGAAACACTGTTTTAAAATTGCTGTATGATGTTGTTGAATTAATTTAGCCATTTTATAGTAATTGGGCATTCATCTGCTTCTATTTTTCTTTAACACTATAAAGCAAAAAGTACTACGTTATGAATTAAGATACATTGTTAGAAGCTGGATTATTCAATGTAAAGACATTCAGTAGCTTAAGGGCCAACAGATAATACTACATTCATTTCTGGACATTATACCAGTTTATCTCTAGACCGACTATATAAAACAGAGTTTACCCTATTGCAACATCATTGTCATTAGCAGCTACTATTATTTAAACTTCTTTAGTAGTTTAGAGCAAAAATACAAAAAACAAAATTAATTTCCTTCTATTGCTATTATACACTATTCATTAAAATGAATATATTCATCTCCATCCCCGTTGACCGCTCTGCTTTTGAGAGTGCAAGTCTTTAAATCAGACTAAGTTGCATTTGAATACTGGTGTGTTCACTTAGGTTTTTAGAACCTTCATCTATGAAATCAAAACATCATGCCGTATTATAACTTTTAGCTTCCTAACCAATTCTATAGCAGTGCTTAGTTTACACTAGGGTCTAAATAGGTTTCAGTACCATTTTATTCTTTTATTTATTCCTATCTGTAGTTCTGAACATGGCTACTGAATATCCTTTATAAATTCGTATTTCCATAAATACTAGATTTCTTAGTGTTTCAATAGATCATTTTAATCAGACTATCTTTCCTTCTTTTCCTGTCATAGCCTCCAAATGGTTGCTGCCAGAGTAATTGGTCTATAGTCAATTGGCAGCTTGGAATAGAGGAAAGAGCCCTGGAAGCATCAGCAGAAGACTGGGGTTTAGGTCTCACCTCTGTGATTTTAAGTGAGTCCCTTTTTTTGAATATTTTATGAACAAATATTCATTCAAGCCAATTGCATAACATGTCACCCTTCTTTATGGTTCAATACTGAGATATATTCCAATACAATACCAGCTTTTAAATAATTTACCCTACCTAAAACCCTAGAAAGGCAGCCCATCTTGCCTTTAAGCATCGTGCATGAAAGGGTATCATCCTAAGAGTCATGGATTTTGGGTTAAGTTCTGGCTCTGACAGTAGATTGATTATATTATATAAAACAAGACATTTCCCTGTCCATTTTGCAGTTTCCAATCTGTTCATTGGAGTTAGTTTTGTTATATATTTGGCACCCTATCTTATTATGATTCTAGTTTCCTTGAAGTTTGTGTTTGTCTATTTAACCATAAATCTGAATTTTACCATTGATGAAGACAGACAACTTCCCTATCAACTTTACATCTCACATCTTTTCCTTGTGGTATTTCCTTCCTAAAAAGCCTGTGAGGCAGTTGATTCTACAGACAAGTTGATTTCTATCAACTTTCCAGCCATAGAGATTTTAGGCTTCACTTTTAGTTCCTCTATTTTTCTTTCCTCAGCAGGAATATTAGGTTGGGTGATGGATGCCTCATTCTCCCTGGAGGCTGTACTTTGAGGCAACTCAGCTTTCTTTCTTACGTAAATTCTCTCCACCCTTTCCAGGAAAAAAAATCCCTAGGCAAAATAAAAAGGAGGTGTATTTATTTTGGAGTCCTGGATGATCTCCAGGGAATAATCATATTTTGCCTCTGAGAATCCCAATGTCCTTTTAGGGTTTCAAATCACTGGTCTGCACTCACCATTAGTTACAGGATATGTGTTCAACTGGTAAACCCAGTACAGCTCCAGGAAATTGAATGGAGAAGTCACCAGTTTGTCACTTTGGGAAAATATCCATGAGCTCATCCATGAATCTCCCTCCATTATATCTACATCACCTTTACTTCAGAGACTGTGGTGGATGAATTAAACATTCCTGGAGCCCTGTTTCTACTCATTCTCTCTTCTACATTATTCACACTTGCACTATGTCTACATCTGAAGTACGAAAAAATGGTGTATGTAAATATGATTTATATATATTTTCAAGTTTCACTTTATGCACCCTGTGACTTGCTATGTGACCTTGACACCTCTCTGGAAGTACAGTCCCCTGGAAGTACAACAAAGGGTTGGCCAATTCTAATGGGATTTCTAAAGTCCCTTCTTGGCCTGACATTCTCAGATTCTCCATAGGCTCCTAAGGGACACTAACTTCTCTCTTACTATGCAACTTAGATAAAGTCTGCTTGGGCAGAAAACAGCTGTTTATCACAAAATTCAACAAGGAAAGCTACTTTTAAAAAATAAGTCAGAATGATTGAGAGAGAGAGAGAGATGGAGAAAGCCTGAAGACCTAGCTGGACACAGGATCACTATCCCTGCCACCTCCAGGAGAGGGGTGGAGATAATTTAGGCATGACAAACCACGGTGTTTCTCAGAATTGGCAAAGCAGCGTGTACTGGCTGCTCTCCTAGGCACCAAAGTCACCAGACTGCTGTAATCTTCATTCTGTGACAACAGGCCATGGGAGAAAAAGTGCCCGTCACTGGAACCCATTTCTACTCATTCTAAGCATAGGGCATAGGAGGCCCTGATCTAAAAATAATAGTGAAAAAGGCATAAAAATAAAAAAAAAATAATAAAGTTGAAAACATGGTTCCTGGTATCATTTTTGCCCCAAGAACCCTGAATAGAAAAGAAAGTGAAGACTTCACAGAATTGGAAGGCAGGACCTAGTAAATAAGGTCTGGAGGTGAACCCTGGGCATTGTCTACAAAAATGGAAAACCAAATCCAACTTTAAGAGTACCTAAGGGGTGCCTGGGTGGCTCAATTGGTTAAGTGCCCAACTCCTGGTTTTGGCTCAGGTCATGATCTCACAGTTCATGAAATAAGCCCCACACTGGGCTCTGTGCTGATGGTGTGGACCCTGCTTGGGATTCTCTCTCTCTCCCCCCCTCTCTCTGTACCTCCCCTGCTCATGTGTGTTCATGCACATCCTAGCTCTCTCTCTCTCTCTCAAAATAAACGAACTTAAAAAAAAAAGAGAGAACCTAAAAATGTTGTGGTATAAACCCCATGATGAATTCTGGCTTTAAAATGTCTATCTTTCTATCTAGGATAGTCCTAATTGCGTATTTTATTGACACTCTTATTAATGGGCTAACAAGGATGCAGTAGTTTGGAGTTTTGCAGTAAGAACATTAGATATTAATGTTCAGAGCATGTAGCTCTTATATTTCACAATTTTGCAGCTCTGTGCACCCTTGCATCTCTATTCTCTCCAGCAGGCGAAGTCAGGTGAGCTCTTCAACACCCATATAACTTGTTTCCTCCGTTTTGTTCAACATCTGAGTGTCCACTGTGTACCCAGCATTGCACTGGCACCTGTGGATCACATGTCTAATCTAGGCATCCACTTATCTCAGCTCTAAATGGCCCAATCCTGGAAATACCTGCATTATTATAGATCTCATCTCATTATTTTTTGTTCTGTTTTCATGAATCTCACACTAAAATATGAGCCTGAGGGCAAGGGTGATGCCCAACTTAGTTTTGTACTCCGTGCAGCTTGGACAGAGTACATAACAGGTATGCAAATTCTGTTCACCAGGTGACCATTCTGGTTCAAGCCTTGAGATACATCTGTGAAGCAGTCGTGGCCTTATTACACCCAATTCTCACATGTGGAAGCCAGGTTACAGAGGGGTTAGATGTTATATTCAAGTTTACACACAAACTATGCTTAAGGCTGCATGTGCTCCTGTGCAAAAAAGACTGCCCTCCCACACGCAGGCCCCAAGAAGGGGAGAAAGTCTAGTCTCAGAGCAAATCAATCTGTTTATATGCTCAGCAGGAGAAAAAGAGAGGTCCCTGTTGCCAGAAATGACTCCCCAAGATACTCGTTCCCACTTAGCAGTTTTCTTCTCCTTAATGTTGATCTCCTGAGGTTCCTACTGTCACAGACACAATAACTGACTTAGTTCCAGTTTCCCAAGCCTGATTCACAACTCGATTAAAAAGTGGTGCAACCAAGTAGGTGTGCCTCTGTGACCCAGGTGGTTAAGCCAGATCTTCTGGCCTACGGAGGCCGCTGGTTTGATTTTGTAAGAACACATTACCTGCATTGATCATTAACTGGATAACTCTGCAGCAGTTGTCACAAAGAGATTAAAAAAAAAAAAAAGAAAAGAAAAGAAAAGAAAAGAAAAGAAAAGAAAAGAAAAAGAAAAAGAAAAAGAAAAAGAAAAAGAAAAAGAAAAAGAAAAAGAAAAAGAAAAAAGACCCAGGAGTACTGCATCTAAAAAATACAGGTAATTTCCAGTAAAGACAGGAATTTACTTTAGGATTAAAATAGGTGTTGCTTAAAAGTAAAGAAAAACAAAGTATTAATAACTTCCTAATAATAATGCAGAAATCATTTCTTCAGCTGGAAACCAGTACACTTCAAATTGTTGAGTTCAAATCACAGAACCATGTGGCAAAGTCAGGTTCCATTATAAATAACCTGAACAAAAGCTCACTCCCCGCCCCCCCCCCCACAAGGTACAGAACAGCCCCAGTAAAATAAAAATAAAGGTGGGGCTCTTGGGTGGCTCAGTCGGTTAAGTGTCTGACTCTTGGCTTCGGCTCAGGTCACTATCTCATGGCTCATGAGTTTGAGCCCTACGTCAGGCTCTGTGCTGATAGTGCGGAGGCTGCTTGGGATCCTCCCCCTCCCTCTCTCTCTGACCCTCCCCTGCTCACACTCTGTATCTCTATCAAAATAAATAAAATAAACCTTAAAAATTTTTAAATAAAAAATAAAATAAAGCTGTGTAATTATTTGTAATTCAGTTGCTAAATGAAGCTGCTAGTGGGTGGACTACTCTCATCTTAATCAAAAGCTTATCTCTATTCTTTTAATTATTCCTTTTTATTCACTGGGTTTTATGATTTAGATAGATTTTCTTCAAGTTAAGGGATTTAACCTAGTGCTGAAGGGCCGAGTCAATGACAGTGGAAGTGGTGTATCCTGAAACTATGAGTGAGATTACGACCAAACAAGAACCCTGAGGCTTCAATCTGAGCATCTCTTTAAAAGACAGATTCAGCATCTTGTCTCCCAACTGATTTCTCATTGGCGTATATTCTTTCAATTTTTGTTTAGCAACCAGAGTCAGTTCTTAGTCATGGTCAATAGCTAGAAGACTATGAAGGTAGATTAAAACTCATGCATGATCCTCAAACCATCAGACCTCCTCCCCTTTATGCCTCCACTGTTACTCTAGAGGGAAACAGGTCAAAAATGCTTATCGGTTCACATCACCGGGAAAATTGTCAAACTTGAGTTCTACCTCCTCTCCCTTCCCAACTGAGAAATCTAAACAGAAAAATAAAAGGCAAGGCTTTTTAAATTTAAATAAACATTAATAGATTTAATTATATTCTAAGGTTAAGTCATAGATCTGTTTAGGGTATGTCAATGCTAAAAGGGATGTTAGAGATTATAGGTTGAGACCATTCTGTTGCTTCTCACACACACCTGCACCTATACACATTTCATTTCTAATATTGACTGAATACTTCATTGCACATGGTCTTACAATAAAACCAAAGAAGAATCAGTATCTGTCCTCAGATATCCTGATAGAATGGAAGAGACATCTCTAAACAACAATAACCACAACAAACTAATGAAGTTTATAAAGTGAGGATGAAATGTCTGTAAAATAGCAATTAAAATAAATGTGGAGTGTTAAGTTACAAGTGACAGTTCTCTGGAAACAAGGGAGAAGGAATGATGAATTCCCAGTGAGGAGATAAGAGGTTTAGTTTCATCACAGTTGGGCAGGATTTGGAAGGAAGACAAAGAGAAATAAGACAGACATTCCTAAATTGAAGCAACGGCATGGGACAAAAGACAGAGACATGAAATTATGTTTTCAGAATAACAAAATGGAGTTAGGTGACCATGGGGAGTGCTTGGGACATGGAAGGAAGAGTAAGTAAACATGTTAGAATAAGACGGTGGTGGGCTTGAATTATCTCCATCTTTCTCAAACGTAAGGTTACTAAGCCATTATGACTTATGATTTATGATTTAACTTCCCTGAAAATACAGGTATGGGCTAGATCACCTCTTATCTCCTATGACTCTATTTTTCTAACTCTTTGGATTAAAAATGGAAAATCCTCATGTGAACAGAAAGAATATCAAAAAGATTCTAGAGTTAGAGGGAACTGTCTTCTGCCATTGCTATCACCAAAGATTAACTTCAACCACTCTTCTCTTTCTCATCCTCTCCATGCCTGCCAAGTCCACCCAACTGTCACAACAGCATTTGCCCTCTGACCTTCAGCAAACAATGCACAGAATGCCTTTTTAAACTGTTAGATGCTACATACTTGTTTCTTTAAGGACTGACCTGCAAGGCTAATTAGAGAGTTCAATGCTCTGCTCATGGGGGGGGGGGGGGGGGGGGTCAAACATTTACCCTTAGAACTGGAAAGCAAAACTAGTGCTCCCAATAGATCCCTAGCCTTCAAGGACTCTAACCCAGCAAGGGCTAGCCTATGTTCTCAAGATAATTTAGGGATTCAAATGTAAGGACCAATTTTTTCATCATACTCTTGGATAAGGCTATCGACCTCAGTAGTTAGCAATCAATTAGGCATGTGCCCATAAATTCTTTTCCCATTATTTCCTAGGACTGGAAGTGGACACATCCATAATGAGTGCCATTTTCCCTTCTTGTGCCTCAGCAAGAGCAGGGGAAGGAGAAGAGGCTCTGCCATTGTCTCTGGGAGGGAGATGTGGTATTTCAAAGATAAGGGATGAAAGAGAACGCCTGGCTTACAGTGGCGATACCTGATAGAGATACTCTAGAAATCATACAACCAAACCTTTTTCATTTTAGAGGCTGACCATATAAAACCCTAAAATGGAACATAAGTGTCCCACTGCTTGGCAACAATTTTGTGAACATGAAACGGCTCTCCTCATTCTCAGTTCTTCATTCCTATTGGGAAGAATTACATTACTAACTGCATTTAACTAAGAGAAATACATGTTTA
Source organism: Puma concolor (assembly GCF_028749965.1). Lineage (NCBI taxonomy): Eukaryota > Metazoa > Chordata > Mammalia > Carnivora > Felidae > Puma > Puma concolor. The sequence continues at coordinate 81,293,309 of NC_141675.1, read as the reverse complement.
CATAAGCCGCCATGTCTTATATTCTGGGGGTACCAGAATCGCCTCTTATGTACTCATTGAGCTGACTTTGAAATAAGTTTTGGTCACTAGGACAGGTTTTCTAATAAATACATCAAGCCCTTAATAAACGTTACCCTCTGCTGCTCCCTACTAAAACATTTTTCAGATTTAAGTTCAGGCCTTTTAAAAGGTAAAAGAAATATGTGAGTCAAATGAGAAAGGAGAAGTTACATAGCAGTAAAATCTGAGGACAAGATGCGTGCGACATGCAGAAAGGTGGAAGACGTGCCTGAGTATATTAGATGTCACCTCACAAAAGCTTGGATGCAAGGAGCGTGCTCGAACAAATAGAAAGACAAAAGTAAATGGAGACAAGGAGAGGAAAACAGTGACATTAGGATTTAGGTTGTTGTGCAGAAGGTAGTCTCCACTCTGCACTAAAAGGACAGAACTTAGAATCTAGCAAGAAGAGCAGTATCCTCTGGGTTTGAGATGGAAAAATAAGAAAGAAAGAAAGAAAGAAAGAAAGAAAGAAAGAAAGAAAGAAAGAAAGAAAGAAAGAAAGAAAGAAGACTGCCTTGGGGGAGAATGGGTTTGTAGTTATAAAAAGTTTATCTACATGTTAGGCTAAATCAAGTGGATTCAGTTCATGACAAATGACTTATTTATACATAGGTTTGAATTCTATTTTCTTCCTGTAGAAAGATTTGTACTCAAAATGGTCAGTTAAGTATATGGGTCTTAAGGATATATCTGATGACAGTATTTACTAACATTTTATCCAGCACATCACTGTAATACACTAATATGTTGTATCTGATGCTATACCTAAAAGCACTTTGAACTTAGCTTGAAGAGCAATGGTTCCAAGTCAAAAGGTGGGCCACAGAGTCCTGGCTCTGATCCTCACTAAGTCTGTAGGCTCTGGGAGAACCTGAAACTCCATTTCCACGTTTATTACAGGAGGCTATCACCACCCACATTACCTAACCTACAAGGTACCTGTGAGAACTGCCCAATAAGAAATAGTGTTAATCCTGCTATCTGCCACAACGTGGATGGAACTGGAATGTATTACGCTAAGTGAAATAAGTCAGTCAGAGAAAGACAGATATCATATGTTTTCACTCATATGTGGAACTTGAGAAATTGAACAGAAGACCATGAGGAAAGGGAAGGGGGAAAAATAGTTACAGACAGAGATGGAGGGAGGCAAACCATAAGAGACTCTTAAAAAAAAAAGAGAGGGGCGCCTGGGTGGCGCAGTCGGTTAAGCGTCCGACTTCAGCCAGGTCACAATCTCGCGGTCCGTGAGTTCGAGCCCCGCGTCAGGCTCTGGGCTGATGGCTCAGAGCCTGGAGCCTGTTTCCGATTCTGTGTCTCCCTCTCTCTCTGCCCCTCCCCCGTTCATGCTCTGTCTCTCTCTGTCCCAAAAATAAATAAAAACGTTGAAAAAAAAATTAAAAAAAAAAAAAGAGAACAAACAGGGCTGATGGGGGCGGGAGAGTGGGGGAGAGGGGAAAATAGGTGATGGGCATTGAGGAGGGTACTTCTTGGGGTGAGCACTGGGTGTTGTATGGAAGCAATGAATCATGGAAATCTACCCCCAAAACCAGGAGCACACTGTATACACTGTATGTTAGACAACTTGACAGTAAATTACATTAATAATTAATTAACTAGTTAATTAAATTAAAAAAAAGTGTCGGGGTGCCTGACTGGCTCAGTTGGTATAGCATTCAACTCTTTTTTTCTTCTTTTAAAAATTTTTTTAAACGCTTATTTATTTTTGGGAGACAGAGAGACACAGGGCAAGCAGGGGAGGGACAGACAGAGAGGGAGACACAGACTCCGAAGCAGGCTCCAGGCTCCCAGCTGTCAGCACAGAGCCCGACGTGGGGCTTGAACCCACAAAGCGCAGGATCATGACCTGGGCCGAAGTCAGACGTTCAACCGATTGAGCCACCCAGGCGCCCCAAGCATGCAACTCTTGATCTTGGGGTTGTGACTCTGAGCCCCACACTGGGTGTAGATATTACTTAAAAAGATAAAAAAAAATCATGTTTTATAAACTATAACATGGAAAGGAAAAATAGCAGAGATTAGAATCTCTAATAGTGTATTAATATTGCCAAACCAGTGATACATGTAATATCTGTGCGTTCTCTTTATCATACTCCTTCCCCCAAACACATACATACACACAGACACACAATTTCTTTCACATTTTATCTCTAACTATCTCAACTGAGGAGTCATCAGCTCACAAAAGAATTCAGTCACAGTGAAAGATGGCTATAGAGTACTTTTAAATATACATAGTTCTTTTTTATCTTCTGCCAAGTATGAACTTTGTCTTAAAGGAAATACTATTTGTTAAAAGAAAGCAAATTTGTCTTTAGACAAACCATAAAATGTGAAACAGCCATGAATTAAGTGTTTTTTTTTTTTCCATATCCAGTGATATGTTTTTGATCTTCAGGGGACCCAGACTAGATGGATCTGGGTCCTCTTTCCCTCCCAAGGTTATGCAGTTATTTGCATACTGTAATTATGGAATGAAATTCAAGGCTGCTTGGGTGGTAAGATTTGATGACCTTGGAGATCACTCCTAACCATAAGATTTCTATGATTCAGAACAAACAAACAAACGAACAACAAAAATGTGGGGAGCCCACAACATAGTTAAACTAGAACTGGAGAGCATAATTCGACAATATTTCTAATGCCACTTAGACTGTGTAATGTTGTTAAATGTCTAGAAAATGATTCTAGGTGCTGTTAAATAAGGAGCAAAGTCACCTACAAAAACACGTGGCAGTCAGTATTGTTCTCTAACTCTGCTAGGAACTGGCTTCTGAATTTTGAGTCATGGTCTGCTAAAAGGAAACAATTTTGGCTTGGCAACTTACCTTCTTTGTCTGAATTAACAAGATGTGTACGAAATTAACAAAGGCATACTCCAAGAGATCTCTAACTGAGTCCATCAACCTTATTAAACACGGTTCCACTTCACAATAGTTTTGTGGAGCCATAATGGCCTGAAGCTGTCTGAAAGATTTACTGTCTAAGGACTTTGACCTAAAATAAGATTTACAAGGGAAATTTCTGAGAGTAATATGAAAGCAAGAATGAGAATTACTCAAAGGGAGTGAGGCTGACATGATCAGGAGGGTTTAAAAAAATACAGTAAAAGCCTTAGTTGGTACAGTAGAAGTTTCTTTTTTCAGATCTAACATTGTAGGGGAAAGTGCGTACAGAACATTGCATCAAGATCAAGATAACTTTTAGAGAGATTGCTTCATATCCTGGTGGCTTAACTTCCCAGAGAAGAGAAGAAAAAAAAAAATCCTTACCACTGGCCTTCCTTAGGAAAGCTTTTCACTGATTTATGGATTGCAGAGGAGGCCACCAAGCAAAAGGAGAGACCCTATTCTCTCTTTACATCGAGAGGCCTTGATGTTTGAGGATACAGCTGCCTTCAGATGCTCAGATAAAAGACACTAAGTGCAAAGTAGTAGTATTATCTACTTATTATCCCACTTATCTGCTTATTCCTTCCTTGAAGTCCTACTTCTGTCTGCAATATCAATCACTTCTCCGTCAGCCTGTCTCACTACAAAGGGAGGATTTGATCCCCTGCTTAGCCCTCCAGAAGCAGCGGACCCATGCAAGACTAATTCATTACACCACCAAGTCCGCAGGACAAGATTATGTGGGGAGTGGGGGTGATATGCTCTTAGAGCACAATTCTTGAAAATGATGCAGACATTCAATCTACCTTTCCATCAAACATGGTCATCTAGGCACTAAACTTGGCATTGAGTAAGCACCAAACACATTAGGGGAGGTCTTGATACTTTCTCCAACTGGTTGGGCAAAATGGCAATGTGAAAGCAACTATTTAACATTATCCAAAAAAATTGACAGTCTCAAGTTGGTACATATAGATTGGTGAAATATAGAGTTCATTTCAAGAGATGGTACACAGGCACTTATTTTTTTTTTTAATAGACACCATCACAGTATACTGCAAATAATCAGGAAAACTGAATGTGAGGCTGGCTCCTTCACCAACTGGCTATGTAATCCAGGGCTTATCACTTCACTTCTCTGAGCTTTGCTTCCTTAACGGTAAAAAGATATTATCTATTAGATGATCTCTAAAGCTGATTCCAGTACCGACATTCTCAGAGAATGCCTACAGTGTTAGGATATAAAGAAAAAGAAGCTGGCTTGCCATTGTATTCAAAATAGGTCTTGCGCTTGGGAAACAATACATAATAGTTTGGGCGAGAGACAAGAAGCACATTAGTGGACTGTGCTGAACTCCCAGCTGACTTGAACTCCTAGATTCATTACAAAGTTTCATTTAACTGTCTTCATTAGCTGTTCTTAGTACATCAAAGAAGTGTTTCCAAATCCTTACAATTAGCCATGTAAACAGAAGTACAATTTATCACTTCACCATGCTCAGCAAACAAGGTTTCCGATACACTATCACATCCTACTGAGGATAATATCCTGACTAAAACCATTAGGTTGGGCATGCAAATATTAAACAAGGTTTTGTACAGAGAAAGGTTTCAACACTTTAAGTGAATCAATCAATAAATTTGCTGAATGTTAATGAGACTTGACCCACTGATCAACGTTAGCAGACATTGCCCAGACATTTTCTGTTTTAGTTGAATGAGAGCCAAGATCTCACTCTTTGATAACCAAGCAATCAACCAAACAAATCTTTATTCAGTCCTAAGTAGTGCTGATATTATTGACTATGCCCAAATATTCAACTCAGGAAGTCTAAACAAGAATCCGTAACAAAAAAGGAGGCAATCATGAGTAATTAAAGAAAGTAAGGGTTCCTTCAATGTCAATCCGCTGATCAATGCTGACAATATCTTTCATGGTTAGTTTTATTATCTTCTGCAGGTAGGGCACATATGAAACAATGTTAAAGAACATATGTCTTTGGGATTCTATTCTTTCAATTTGGAGCTCCAGAACAAGAGACATATTTTCAACTGTTTAACAGTATAAAATATTATAGGTGCCTTTTATTTATTTTTATTTTGTAATGTTTATTTATTTTTGAGAGAAAGAGACAGAGTGTCAGCAGGAGAGGGGCAGAGAGAGAGAAGGAGATGCAGAATCGGTAAAAAGATATTATCTATTAAGAGAGAGGGAGATGCAGAATCGGAAGCAGGCTCCAAGCTCTGAGCTGTTAGCACAGAGCGCAAAGCAGGATTCGAACTCAGAAGCTGTGACATCATGACTTCATCATGGCCTGAGCCACTCAGGCACCCCAGGTGCCTTTATTTAGACATACTACTGACTTGTTCACTAATGAAGTTAAATTGCTTTTAATAACATTTAATTACAAACAAATCCAAAGAGTTAATGTACTTATAATGGCATGACATATATATTACATGCTTTCGTGAAGATCGAGAGTGATAATGAACATGAAATCACTTTTTTAAACTGTGGAAGGTTATTCAAACAGAAGATATTTTATTTGTTTTTGATGTATAGGTATCATTTTCTAAATCCATACTGCAGTTAGCTTTGGTTCTTTCAAACAAAAACCTCTGACACAGAACATGATTTATACAGTAGAAGTGACAGACTAATTTTGAGAGAAAACTTGCAACATTAAACATTTTGTCCTGCCTAACAATCTTTAGAGATGACTTGGATTAGCCTCCTCAAATTTACATAAACTCAGAGAAAAATGTTCTTCAAAGCAAAAAAGAACAGCCTTCTAGGCACAATACTTTTTGATAACTCCCCAACTGCCCCAACTTCTGTTGTCTGATTCTATCGCAAATTGCTTAACTGATGTCAAAGAAGCATTTTAAATTAATATTTACGCATTCCAGACGAACAAAAAGAGCAGTAGATGGCATATGGAAATGGCAACAGAAAAATCCAATGAGGATGGACAGGAAATTGTTGGAGGGATTGTGTGTAGTTTTCAAAATTTCCATCAAGATAATGGCAGAGTAGGATGATTATGTAGTGTCCTTCAGGCTCCGTGGAGCACTCAAATTGCACCGCCTTCTTAGGGAGCTAAAAATTTGATTAAAGAGTTGAGTCCATTGGACCTCCAAACCAACAAACATTTGCTAAGCCTGAAATAAGGTCAGGCTTTGTAATGTGTTTTACAGAAAAGAAAGTAATGATTCCTGCTTTCTTGGAGCTTCAAGCTTCATGAACAATCTGTCATAATTTATAAATCAGTTTGTGACTCATTATGGGAATAAAATCAATGGTTCCAAATTTTTAGCCTTAAAAAAATGTATTTAGCACTGCCAAATTTAGTGTATAAAGTGAGTGATCAACAAGATGATTCTAATTGAGAGAAGACATAGCATTAAAAGAACAACCTATCTTTTCTTATGTTCCTGATCAGCTTTCTCTGAAGGTGAGTGACAAGGAGAAGGTTCAGCATGGAATTACCTGAGGTGGCTGCTGTGAAGAATAGCATGTTTGCATGTCTTAAATAGGTGTAGTCATTAAAAAAAAATTATTTTTCTTTTGATACGTCCCTAATGGGTAAATATATTTAATATATGTAAGTCATTTATAGTGTATAATTATTATAATCATATTTTCACTCAAAGACCATATTACTTATTCAACTAGTTCTAAACAAGTTATTATGCTTCAAATGAATACCAACTAAGTGGTAAAATACAAAGCAAGGTTCAAACGTAGTTCCGCCATCTACTGGGCACATAATCTGTAACCCAAATAGATGGTACAGCTGGTTAGTCAGACATAAACCACAACTAAAATACAGAAACTGATCACCACGTCCTTAACATTGGCTTACATCCAATATTCTCTAGGGGACTGACTAGAGATAACACTACTTCAAATAAAATTTTGCTTTTATTTTTACCCAGAATACACTTTTACTCTTCTATTCAACAGGATCATCACATAGAATCAAAGTTGTAGAGGATGCCAGACATCTTAATACCTTTAATTTTAAACATTAAAAAAATACACACATGGGGTTCCTGGGTGGCTGAGTCAGTTAAATATCTGGCTCTTGATTTCGGCTCAGGTCATGATCTCACAGTTGGTGAGTTTGAGCCCCATGTCGGGCTCCACACTGACAGTGCAAGCCTGCTTGGAACTCTCTCTCTCCCTGTCTCTCTGCCCCTTCCCTGCGCACTCTCTCTCTCTCTCTCTCCCTCACACACACACACACACACATACACACACACACACACACTAAATAAATTAACTTAAAAAATGCACACTTCTACAAACAGAATCAGAAAACAACAACTGTGAGCATTTGCTCAGCACTTCTTAAGGCTAGGCATGATTCTCATTGCTTTAACTTATATGATTTTTATTTATGATTTTATATTCATCTTAACCTACAAGGGAGGTGCCATTATAATTCACATTTTACAAATGAGAGAAGAAGCACAGAGTGATGAAATAACTTGCTGTAAGTCATAATGAGCTAGGTAGTAGACATGGGCTTTGAACAGGTTTTCTGCAGCCAAATAACTTGCTATTGTGCTGACCATGGCATAAAGCTCCTCTGGTCGTCTCTGTGCACATGCTTGTACTTCTCATCAACGTCACAGACTAGAAAGTTGTCCATTTATGTGTGTGTGTGTGTGTGTGTGTGTGTGTGTGTGTGTGTGCGCGCGCGCGCGCTTTTCAGGCCTGCATTTAATCCATTACCTGCACTTGAATCTACTTGAACTTTCACCATGGCATCCATATACAACTGCCAAATTACATTTTCAGTACGTGCCCTTGTCACAGCCTCAAGTTGAGTCAACCATACAATGACAAGTCACCTGTTATTGTGCAGTAGGTGCTATCGCATCACAGTTCTAATGCAGATGGTAAATTTGGGATTTGGGGTCAGAATTCTTTATTGTTTATGATAAGGAATTAAATTAATTGCTTAATAATAGTGCTTTGACTCTAACATTGGTCTTTCCGGATTTGGGAGCAATCTGATGAATAATTATCTAGAAAAAAATTTTTTTAATGTTTATTTACTTTTGACAGAGAGAGAGAGAGAGACAGAGCATGAGCAGGGGAGGGGGAAGGAGAGAGGGAGACACAGAATCCAAAGCAGGCTCCAGGCTCTGAGCTGTCAGCACAGCACCGGCGTGGGGCTCGAACTCACAGCCACAAGATCATGACCTGAGCCAAAGTCAGAGGCTTAACTGACTAAGCCACCCAGGCGCCTCTCTAGAAATTTTAAAGAAAGTTAAAAACAATAATTTGCAACTACTTCTAATCTTTGTGATTCAAGATTTTTTTTAAAGAAAGAATTACATGATAATAAAAGTTATGACACTACCAAAAAAAAAATGTGGATGTTAAAACTGATACAATATTGTAACATCTATATAAAACTACCTCTTAAGTTGTGTTTATTTAAAACAACCCATTGTGTTCTGTATTTGGCCTAATAAAAAGTAAATATTAAAAAAAAAGTAAATATTGGGGCACCTGTATGGCTCAGTCGGTTGGGCGTCTGACTTTGGCTCAGGTCATGATCTCACAGCCCGTGAGTTCGAGCCCTGCGTCAGGCTCTGTGCTGACAGCTCAAAGCCTGGAGCCTGCTGTGGATTCTGTGTCTCCCTCTCTCTCTGCTCTTCCCCTGCTCATGCTCTGTCTCTCTCTGTCTCAAAAATAAATTTAAAAAAAACATTAAAAGCTTTTTAAATTATTATTATTTTTTTTATTTTAAAAATTTTTTTTTCCCCAACATTTATTTATTTTTGGGACAGAGAGAGACAGAGCATGAACGGGGGAGGGGCAGAGAGAGAGGGAGACACAGAATTGGAAACAGGCTCCAGGCTCTGAGCCATCAGCCCAGAGCCCGACGCGGGGCTCGAACTCACGGAGCGCGAGATCGTGACCTGGCTGAAGTCGGACGCTTAACCAACTGCGCCACCCAGGCGCCCCAAAAACTTTTTAAATTAAATATTAAAAAATATTGAGCAATACTATTGTGATAATCTCTTTCTATTCACTACCTAATTTCATTTTCGAAATAATCACATTAATCCCATGTTATAAAAGAAAAAAAATACAACAACCCTAATGCTTAGGCAGGGTGAGTTATTCAAACACCCACAGTATTTAAACACAGAGTTCAAAGCACTTAGCCCTTGGAGTAAATCTCTAACAATAAAATACTACTTGATTTGTTTTATGTGTTGGCATATGACATGAGATTCCATTTTTACAGGTTATTCTAGGAAAATTTTGATATTAAAATTTAGGTATCAAGATGTCTAGAGTTGAATATCAGTTATCTCTTTTGTAAGCAAAAAATGGAAGCTAGAGAGTTATAGTGATGTGTCAGGTCACCCAGCTACGTGGTGTAGAATTCAGGACCAGAATTGAGGTTCCCAAATGTTTATGGTAGCACCTTGCTCTCTGCACAATAGCCTATCTTTGTATAGACTGCACAGTCTATTGGAATGTGTGAACCCAGAGTTTCTTTCCTTTTGTAATTCAGTCATAAGGTAATGGCTGGATTCTATCACCTATCAGACAATGTAGTGTCCTAGACTTTGCATAAGACTCATGGTTTTCCAACCACAAGCTACTCTTCAGCTGAACCTCTTGAGAGGTTAAGAAGGCTAGTTTCATTCTGCTGCTACAGAAGAATAATTTGAAATTGAAACCGAACTTCAAATTTGCCAAACCTCAGATGATTCTGGGAATTCTTTCAAAACAAAACCAGCAAAGAAAATGCCTGTTTTATTCTTCACCATTGAGACTTTCACCAGATAAAGCAAGACACTGAATTTCTGTAACACTCAGAAGAGCATCCCATTACTACCGCATAAATTAAGAGCTCGGTAATCTTTTTTTTCTTTCCCTCTGAAACTATCACAAACTATCCCTATCTATTTAAGGACTGTATACAACCAGAATAAGACAATATTTTGGGAGTCATTACCACTGTGGGAGTCATTACCATTCAAGGTCTTTTAGTATGACCAAGATGAACAACTAGGTCAAAAAAGGGGAAAAAAAAGTTAAAAAACCCACTGGCACATCAGTTATTGCCTAAGATACCATTATACAATGAAGAAAGGTTTTGAAGTACACACTTAAAGTTCTGTCATAGATTGAGACCTTTCTATATGTTTGTATGAAAGCATGACTGCTGCATGGCCAAAATATGTGTCAACCCACAGTTCATATCTTTTGCTTCACACTTTATTATTTGTTAATTTTAAAAGGCCATCAAGGAGAACATATATTTCATATTTTCATAAAATCCCTCCGAGGCTGCAAGGCAAGGGATCGACAAGGCATGTGCGCAGCACGCAGGAAAGATTACATCAAGAGAGCTTACTTCCTGTCACCCCAAAGAACAGATGCAACCAAGGGAAAAAGCCTTCTCTTCAAAAGGTGCAAGGCAACTGTTTTCCTAATTGCTCTTATTCTTGTTGTTGTGTCAAGGTGGGGTGCATAGGTTTATTTGTGCATTTTTTAAACCAAAGGAAAGATTTTTGAGTGTAACATTTACCACTGGGTTTTGTTGTGTTTTTGTTTGGTTTGGTTTGGTTTTGCACACGATTTATGCTTTTAGAGAGGCTCGTTTTCAGAAGAAATCTGAATGAGGACACAGTGTGTAGAAAGACATTCCAATGAACTGGTTAGGCAAGTAGTTGTTTGGAAGGAACATTGCCTCTGGGCTCAGGAGGCAGATGGAGGCAGCACATTGGAGAAGGAATGGGGGAGTAGCAGGATTTAGTCCCTTCTCTCTCCAGCTCCAGACAGTGTTCATATTCATGACTAATCTTCAGGAGTACAATCCCTCACCGCCCACCTAGCCTCCACGAAAAGCACCGAATGGGAAGCACTCATTTTCTCAAATATGAAAATGTTGCTTTTGTATACTGATTTTTGCAAGTCTCCCATCCCCCTTGCCCTGGAGAAAAGAAGGAAAAGAAAGTCACCAACTCGTTAGATTCCCCGCCGCATAGTTATTATTTAGAACAGGTTTTGTTATGTGTTTCCAACAGGGCACATTGGTTTATATATGTTTTCACTAATGGTTCTGGAAAATGTGTATGCGCGTGCTGTGGTCCTATCAAAGCCACGCTAAGATACAAAAGAAGTCGCAGCAAGACTGAATTCAGAAGCAAGGATTGGCAGTTTGTCTGTTACTAAGGATGAAGGGACTGAGTTATCAACCAGTCCAATTCCCTGCTTTTACACATAAGGGGAATAAGGCTCAGAGGGGGAAGTTGTCTGTCCTTCAACAAAAAGCCAATTAGTGACAGCAGCATGAGGACTAGAAGCCCAGGCTTCTGACTCCCAGGCCAGTGGTTTCTCCCTAAACCTCCCAGCTGCTAAAGTTTGAGTACTTTTCACAATGGAAGAGATAGTGGGGTACCTGGGAGGCTCAGTCGGTTAAAGCTTCTGACTATTGATTTCAGCTTGGGTCATGATCTCATGTTGGTGGGATTGAGCCCCTGTTTTGGGCTCTGCACTGACAGCATGGAGCCTGCTTGATATTCTCTTTCTCTCTCTTTGCCCCTCCCCTGCTCACACATGTGTTCTCTCTCTCTCTCTCTCTCTCTCTCTCTCTCTCTCTCTCAAAATAAACAAACATGAAAAAAAATTTAATGGAATAGATAGTAAATTTATAAGGTCCACATGTGAAATACTAATTTTGGGGATCCTGGGTGGCTCAGTTGGTTAAGCAACCGACTTTGGCTCAGGCCATGATCTCACGGTTGGTGAGTTCAAGCCTCGCATCAGGCTCTGAGCTTCAGGCTCTGGGCTGACAGCTCAGAGCCTGGAGCCTGCTTTGGATTCTGCATCCCTGTCTCTCTGCCTCCCTCCACCCACCCCCACCCCCCCCAGCTCACACTCTGTTGCTCTCTCTCTTTCAAAAATAAATAAGCTTTCAAAAAATAAATGAAAAATTTAAAAAATAAAACCCTAATTTTTCTTCCTATGCCAAAGGACCTCCAAAGAACCTAGTTTTACCTGTGATGTGTTGATTCTGGAATCTCAAGAAAAAGAGACACGTTGGTTTCCCATTACCAATGATTCACAAAATAGATTGTTTTCCTTCTCCATATTGTTTTTAGTTTTCTTTCTATGTGATCAATTTCAAGTAGCTGAACAGTTTCTTTTTCAAAACCAACTATTGCTGGAAGGCACTTGAAATATCTTGGTTAAATGGGAAGTGGACTATATCCATTTAATTCACCAGCAGAGATGGTTTGTGCTGATTCCCTTTGTCCAGGGCAGCCAACATCACTAAATCCATAATGGTCCATTGAAGTTCGTATTATAGAAAAATCATCTTGACACCCAACCCAGACATCCAAAAGAGAGGAATATTTTTAAAAGCCATATTTTATAAGGCTGTCTAAGTTCTAATTTAAATAAGAGCAGGTAGTAACAGCTATTTGAATGAAACATACTCAATTCCAAGACAAATAACATGGGCTTTATGTGTAATTTACTTTCTGATTCACTTTCCTGTACCATGAAGGTACAAAACTGAGATGATAAAATACCCACTCTCTTACTATCTCTTACAGAGGGTGTGGTGAGAAAAGCTTTGAATAATATCATTAAGAGCTCTTCAGCTTTTTTGGGAGGATGATAAGTAGATACAATGAAGAACTGTGGTTTTTTTAATGTATAGATGAATATGTCTCTCCTAAACACAAAGAATAATCTTGATAGACGAAAGAGACCAAAATGAAGCTCACATCACTGCTGACAATATTTTTTTGATAGACACCCCGACTCAGCTCACCTATCTGCATAAATGAAGTGAGAGTCTGCACAACGACTGCACAAACTAAATTGGTAAGTCTGTCTGTCTCTGTCTCTGTCTTTCTCTCTAACACGCACATACACAAACACACAGACACATTTAGGTTTTACCTTTTACCAGATGAAGACTTCCATAACCCTCCTAATCAGAAATAATTAATCCAGCTACTGGTTTCATCTGCTTTTTTTTTTTTTTAATCTCTATTCTAGCATTTTATCAACATGTTTCTTGTTTTCTAGTTAGTAGCATAGTCACCTTTATCCCACATGAGGTTGTAAAGTAAAGGGACTCATTTTCATCTCTGTTCCTACTTTAGGAGCTGGCACTTAGTATGTCCTGAATAAATGCTAGGGAAGAAAATGTAGACAAGAAATATTCCTGTAGAGAGACTCAGTCTTAATCTTTACACACCTACTTACCTTGACAATACGAAAAGAGTTTGGGGTCAGATGCATGGCAGGCACCTCCACATCTCTAGCCGCCATCTTCTAGTTACCCCTACTCTTTATGCTATAACTGGTTCAGCAAGACCATCAGGTTAGAATGCATCACTGTCTTTCTTGAAGGACCCGAACGCAACTATATTGTCTATTTCCTTTCTCCTTTTCTTGCCTGTTGGGTTCAAGCCAAACCAAAATGGCCTTCCCCCCATTACACAGTTTACCACTTAACTCAAAGTGTTAACTCAAGGGGTCTTGAACTAACAGCTCACATATAGGTTCAGGGAACTTAAAAATAATCATTTGCGTTACTCTAGGTAAAAGCTAATATTCTCCAGTTCTTACATATCGCCATCATTTGCTGTTCTCTTACATTGATGCTTCACACATTTAAACCTGTTCCCTGGGGCGCCTGGGTGGCGCAGTCGGTTAAGCGTTCGACTTCAGCCAGGTCACGATCTCGCGGTCCATGAGTTCGAGCCCCGCTTCAGGCTCTGGGCTGATGGCTCAGAGCCTGGAGCCTGTTTCCGATTCTGTGTCTCCCTCTCTCTCTGCCCCTCCCCCGTTCATGCTCTGTCTCTCTCTGTCCCAAAAATAAACGTTGAAAAAAAAAAAAAAAAAAAAAAAAAAAAACCTGTCCCCTAACTTAGTTCTCACAGCCTGAAATGACTTCTCTTTCTTCTCTTTCACCTGGCCCATATATTTTCTGAGCTTTCAAATAGAAATGAATATCAGAATTCCTGCTGAATTTTATCTATATTCTCCTCTGGTGCTTACCAGTTTCTATCTTGATAAGAGTTGTTTGTATGTATCTCCTGTTTGGTAACAAATTATGAAGTCCTTGGGAGTATAAAATGCTTTGTTTATTCATCAAATCCTCAGAATGTCTCAAGTATAGAAAGCAGCAAATGTTAGCTAAGTGCAGGACCACCGAGCTGCTTAATGCCTAACGGTTATCATTCTTAATAGAGTCTGATATGAATACTGTCGCCAAAGTTATAATGCCCAGAAGTCATTACCAATGACTAAACTCTGGTCCATTGTTCAATATGGGTACCCGTTTATTTTCTCATCTATTCATCTCTCAATAGGTAAGAAACAAATATTTTATTTGATATGATTGATATTTTGAAAGAGAGAGAGAAGGTGTGCCTGCACATGTGAGTGGGAGAGGGTTCCATCAACACAGAGCCCAATGCAGGGCTCCAAACCAAGAAGTCTGAGATCATGAACTGAGGTGAAATCAAGAGTCAGATACTTAATCGACTGAGCCACCCAGATGCCCCAGGTGTGATCATTTAGATCATTTATAACCTAGTTCATTAACTTCATCATTGTCTCCCCTACTGATTTTAAGTTATAGGTAGTGATAGACTAAGCTCTTTTAGTTAAATTTTGCACCCTTAGCAGAGTATCTTGAACTTAGTAAATAAGCAGCAAATTCTTGTTGAATTGACAAGAATACAAGCTTTAGACTATAGTCTTTTTGCCAGGGAAAAGATTCTTATAAACCTACAGTTTTAGAAAACCACATATGATGGGGTGCCTGGATGGCTCAGTCAGTTAAGCCTCTGACTTCAGCTCAGGTCATGATCTTGCACTCTGTGAGTTCAAGCCGCACATCGGGCTTTGTGCTGACAGCTCAGAGCCTGGAGCCTGCTTTGGATTCTCTGTCTCCCTCTCTCATTGCCCCTCTGCCTCTCATGCTCCCTCTCTCTCTCTCTCTCTCTCTCTCTCTCTCTCTCTCTCTCACTCTCTCTCTCTCTCTCAAAAATAAATAAACATTAAAAAAATTTTAAGAAAACCACGTATGAGAATTTGTTTAACAACATTTTACTGATGAAGACACATGAAGCCAACCACTTAATACGTTTAATTTCTTTTTCTCAACTATGATATTCTACATTTTTATTTTCTTAATGGCATAGCCCAGCAGAACTTTCCACATGTTTTAAGATGAATGACAGCTAAAACTGTCTATTTTAAAGCAGAGACTGGCCTAGAAGTTCCTTCTTTGTCATTATGGTTCTGTACCCTTGGGCAAGTCACTGTCCACTCAGAGCCAGAGTTCCTCCGCCTATAAAAATACGGATGTTAAATATTGGATTGCTCCATATTTCTCCAACATCAGAATCACCTGGAGGGCTTTATTGAAAGATTGTTGCCCTCCCTCTCCTAGTTTCTGTTTCAGCAGATCTGGAGTGGAACCCAAAATATTTTCGTTCTTTACAGTTCTTGATGCTGCTGGCCAGAGACCACATCTTGAGATCTAGGAGTCCATGCAGCTCTGATTTTATTATCATACTAAGATTCAAAACAAGGGATATCAGGGTATCCAATTCCAAAGCTTGTGCTCTAGAGCAGAGAACATTTTACTATGTTAAGATTACTGAATGAAATGCAAATAACTAATATAAAATGATAGTAATTAAAGTGAAAATGTTTTTTGAAAGTTCTATAAAACCTGAATGGACACCAGAGTAGATCAGCTTAATTTTTTTTTTTTTTATGTTTATTTCTTTTTGAGAGACAGAGAGAGACAGAGGGCAAGTGAGGGAGGGGCAGAGAGAGGGACACATAGAATCTGAAGCAGGCTCCAGCCTGCTGAGCTATCAGCATAGAGCCCAATGCGGGGCTTGAACCCATGAACCCCGACATCATGAGCTGAGCCAAAGTTGGATGCTTAACCGACTGAGCCACCCACATGTCCCCAGAGTATATCAGCTTTGAAAAGAAATCTACTTCAAAATTTGATTTAATTTGAAGAAAACTCTATCTAGTTTCAAACGGGAAAAAAAAAAGGGCTAAACAGAGATTACAGCATGCTAGTATATCTTCAAATACTACTTCTTTTTTTTTTTTGAAATACAAAAATACAAATCCATACCAATTTCACCTTTTCCTACAGCAGTAATTACTCTATTTGGGATTGAAAATTTCCTATTTCCAGATTTATCATATTCTAAAGAGGAACAGCAATGAGCAATCACCACTGAGAACTGGCCACACACAAAATATTGTGTTAATTGCTTTACACATCCCATCTCCATTCTCTAAACAGTTTTTCTCTGGTGGGTCATCGATACCATCATCCTCATTTCACAAGTGGGTGAACTGAAGCCCAGAAACACACCAGAATTTAGCTAAGGTCCTCCAAGTAGTGGATGAGAGATTGGGATTCAAATGCAGGCAGCAATCTCCCTCCAGCTTGAACTCACTACCACTAACTATCTTTAATAGTAGATGGAAAGGCAGGTCTACAAATCCAGAAAGTTAGGTTTAGTCCAGGGTCAACCATAAACCCTAGTGGAAACACTGGAGAAGTTCAGCCTAATCAACTTGGATCCTAGTTTTCCTGTCTATTAAAGGAAAGCTGGAGCAGAACTATGTATCATGTCTATAGCTCCTGAGTCTAATATTCTAGAATTTTCCAGGTTTTGTAGATTAAAACTATATTAAATGAACTGGTCACTGAAGGAAAGAACAGGTGACTTACAGCATATTACTTCAGACAAATCAGATTTTCTCTAAGCCAGCATGCTAGGATTTCAACCTCGTCGGTTTTTAAGAGAATGCAAGGTCAGAATCAGCTCCTGTGTTTCTGCTGAAATCCTTTTCTGTTTATCTGCCCTCTTCAACTTTGTCATTGTGAATGCATATACACTAAGCACAGTGTCTTAAGTAACATTGCTGAGGTTACACCAAAGACAGGTGTTAGGGGAACTATTTCCCTGGGGCAATCATTTCCAACTCTCCCTCCTCAAAAACAGAGGGAGGGGATAGAAGGAAAAAGGGTTTCTTTTCAGATTAAACACAGCGACTGCAAACACCTTCCCCTAGGCAATAAATTCTCTGCCGTGCGTGCTGCAGTTTACCCAAACACCAAATCAAAAAGCAAACAGCCCCTTTTGTAAGGGAGGAGCTGTCACCTGTCAACTGATGTTTGTGAATTTCTAGAGAAGAAAAAAGAAAGAAAGAAAGAAAATCCTTTCCCTTATTTTATTAAGCAGACTGTTTGTTCAAGGTTTGAAATGCATACTTGTGTTTAGGGTAAAAGTCCCTGGCCTGGCAATCCTGAACAAAGTGGTCCCTTCTGATTGGTTACAGTGCACAAAGAACAGAACAGGACAACAGTCTGCTCTTCTGGGGACCCCTGAACTCCGTCTAATCAGAGTGGATATCAGGCCATCTCATAAGCAACATTAAGGGACTACAAACCCATCTTCCAAAAACTGGAGGGTTTTTTCTATGTGGAATATATTTTGTCTATTTCACTTGTTTTTATAGAACTAATAAAAGCTTATTTGGTACAAATTATGATTGAATGATTATTTTAATGGCAGCAGCCAAGGAATGAGAGCAGTAAAGATACTAAAACAAGGGTTAAGAAGCACTGCATGGAAAAGGAGAAAATGTTATGTACATTCCCATGTTCAGGGCTAGCCCTAGGAGGATAGCTTGCAAATATACTGGGTACCTTTCTTTCATAGCCTTTCTTCATACTGTCTGCATCCCAATGAAGCCTGTCCACCCCACTCATCAGTGCTCCATTCTCCAAGATGTCCTACTCATCTCTAGTCAAAACTACCATCCCTTCCAACGATTACAGTCAAAGGTTGTTTAAACAGGGACTGTTTCACCTCAATGTGCAAACGGCCAGAATCCCTTTTAGTCACCTAGAAGTATTCACATTTTTTTAAAAGTAGTCTTTCATGCCCAGTGTGGAGCCCAATGTGGGGCTTGAACTCACAACCCTGAGATCAAGACCTGAACTGAGATCAAGAGTCAGACGCTTAACCGACTGAGCCACCTAGGTGCCCCAAAAAACCGGCATTTTTTTTGGAAAGAGATTGTATAACCAAAATTGATTTCAAGTTTATAGACACTTTTGCACAGTTGTAGGAGTATAAACTCATGAAAAGAAATTTGGTATTATTAACACTGGTGTTAATACAGTTTTATTCTAAGCATCTAGCACAAGAAAACGTTTTATAAATAAATATTCTTAAAAATCTAGGAGTAAAGAACAGTTAAATAGATCATTGTAGATTTATGTAATGACATATAAGACAACAATTAAAGCTCTTTTGAAGCTTAGTAAATAAGAAAAATAGGTTCACTTCTGAATGCGAAAAAAGTAGACTGGAAAATTTATATATGACGTGATCCAAAAACATCTTAAAAAATCTATTTCTTCAAGGAAAAAAACTGGAAAAAAGACTAAAATTTTATAATTGTTATCATGAAGTTGAGATTGTATATGCTTTTGATATTTACTTCTAAAGTTCTTTTTTATGATTTTATAATCAGAGCAATTTATTAATTTGCATTTTATTATAAAAAGTAATATATATTCACCTATCTCAGAGTTCTTATGAAAAACAGCACAGACAAGTGATAACAAAAATGATTTTTAAATGACTATAATTTTATATGTCAGGAACTTTGAATGAAAGCAAATCAGACAATGAAATAAACATTGTAATTCTCTGAGGCCAATGATAGGTACTATTGTCTATCCATAAAAACGAAGGAAAGGTTCACAGAGATTATCAAGTTAACATGACTAAAATTGGTAAAGACAGAATTCCAATCACAGTGTATCTGACTAAAACTCTCATGTCATAATTCTGAAGTAATAAACTGTATAGCCCCGTTAAGTATAATGTAGTAAAAAAACAAAAAACAAAAACAAAAAACCCTTAAACAAGTCTGCCTACACTGAACTGTAGTGTTTTTCTAGAAGACCTGACCAGAGGAAGTAGAAATGGGAGAGAAGTGGAACACCTGGAAAGGAACAAGGGAATGCATAGGAGAAACAAAGAGGGTAACAGTGGAGATGTGAAGGTGGTTCTAGAAGCCTGAGGAGACCTGGTAGGAAGGAAAGGGAAGGAAAATAGGGATGCCTTCTTTCAAGTGAGCTCTTGATATTGGCATCAGACTTGGGGTTGGCAGACATTATTCATGTCAGGTGTCTGGGAGACCAACATTTATAGAAAATAATTCCTGTTTATATGACATAGCAATAATCATACCCTTTCCACCTCTTGAGCCAGGAGGAGGCATGTAGGATAGGAAATTAAGAATTTTTGAGTGACTCATGCAGCAACATTGTTAACCAGCCCCTTGTAGCCTGACTAGAGCGACCTAATGAAAAATACTTTGTTCACAGAGTATGTTCGTTATAATATATATATGTATGTATGTATGTGTATATATATATTTGTATAATATATATATACATACATATATGTGTTATACATATATAAAAATGTATATATACATATATATTATACATATATACAAATATATAATATATATTTTATTACAAATATGTAGTATTATTTGTATATATGTGTAATATATATGTATATATTTATATATGTATATATATGTACACAAATATATACATTTGTATATATGTATAATATATATATGTATATTTAAAGAATGAAATTTTGCAAATGAGGACAAAAGATTGGCATATAAAAAACAATCTTGATACAATTCTATAATGTTAGAAAATACCTATAGGTGTGATTCTGAGAGGGAGAAAAGGTTGAGGGAGGTATAGAGGGAACGTTTTTAAACTTATATTCAATAAAAATTCAGCAAATTAGAGCTCTGACATGGTTTATAGTCCTGCTTGGAAAATATAAGTACATATTTTTCTTTGAAAAAAAATTCTGATGAACAAAATTGTACATAGAATTCCCTATTCTTCCTGATATTATTCAGTCAGAATTGTAACTTTAGTATGAAGGAAGAATAACATCAACGGTAAATACCCGGTTCAATAAAATAGACTTATTCTCTTGAGTTCTTTAAAAATACATATGACAGTTATAAGTAAAACTTATAACATTGTCTGATAGAGTGTTCAATGTACATAGATGTATTTTACATATATTTTATATATATTTTATATATACATTTTATATATGTCATATTATATATGACAACATCATGGGGGAGGGTTATGAAACCAATATGTGGTAAGTTTTCTACATTCCATTTGAAGTGGTAAAATATTGATTCTCAATAGACTGTAAAAAATTATGACTATAATCCCTAGAGAAACAATTTGAAAATATGCAAAGAAATATAGCCAAAACCAAGATAGAACAGTTAAAAGAAAATACTAAAAATAGGTCAAATGATCTAAATAGTGGTAGAAAAAAGGGAGACAAAAGAGCAACGGAGAAAAAAAACAAACAAAACCTAAATGGTGTGTATGTATACATATATATATTAATATATAATATATATAATATATGTATACACATATGTAATATTTGTATATATGTAATATTATGTACAATGAATATATATATATACATATATATACATATATATATATATAATGAAACTGATATCAATATGCCAATTAATAGATTGCCAGAATGGATAAAAAGTGACCCAGCTATATGTTTTCTAGAAGAAACTCACACAAATATGAACCAAAACAGACAGACTTGAAAGGAGCAAAAGACAAATCCATAATTGGAGTTGAAGACTTCAGTATTCATCTGTCAGTAATCAATAGAACTATGAAACTAAAATAAACAAGGATAGAGAAAAACTGTATAATACCACAAACCAACAGAACCTAATTGACATTTATAGATCAGCGTATGCCCACAGAATATTCACCAAGATAAACCATATCTTGACTCATGAAACAAACCTTAAAAAATTTCAAAAATTTGCAATCATACAAAGTATGTTTTCTGGTCATAATGGAATTAAACCAGAAGTCAGTAAGGGACAGGTAACAGGAAATACCCAAATACTTCGAAATTAAACAGACTTATAAATACACATAGGTCAAAGACAGAGTCTCAAGGGCAAACAGAAAATGCTTTAAACTGAGCAATATAAAAATACAACATATCAACATTTAGTGGATGCCACCAAAGCAGTGTCTCATGGGAAATTTATAAACATAAATACTAACATTAGAACACAAGAAAGATCTCAACTCAGTAATATAAACTTCTAATTTAAGAAACCTGAAAAAAAGACGAGCAAAATAAACCCAATGAAGCAGAAGAAAATGAGACCAGAAATAATAAAGTTGAAAACAGAAAGACAATAGAGAAAAACAGGGAAACCAAAAAGCTGAGCTGGTTTCTCAAAAGATCAATACTATTCATAAATTTTTAGCGAGACTGATGGAGAAAAAGAGGACACAAGTTACCAATGTCAGAAATGAACAGGAGGATATTACAGACCCCATAGGTATTAAAAGGGTAGTAAGGAAATACTCCAAACAATTCTGTACAAAAAAAAATCAAAACTTTGATGCAATTAACCAATTCCTTACAAACCACTATTTATGAAAACTTACCCAAGATAAATCATCTCATTAGGTCTGTAACAATTAATGAAACTACTTAACGAGCTTTCCAAAAAAGAAATATCCATGCCCAGATGGTTTTATTAGTAAATTCTTCCAAACATTTCATAAGAAATTATATCAATTTTACTTAATCTTTCCCAGATATACATACAGATACCTCACACAAAGCACAAACACAGAAATCATACTGAGGTTCACATGAATAAAACTGGCAAGATGAAAATGACCATGCATCATAATTATTAATACCATCTCTCAATGGTGGGCTTAACCCTCATTTGCTTTAAACTGTAGTTTCTTTCCTATCTATCAGAGCCCAAAACATTAAAATTCTACAAAAGTCTACAAAATTCTATCTAGTCTTATCATTTTAGATATTAGAAACAATGTCACAATGAAGCCTTCATTTCTGTATAGGTGTGTGTGTGTGTGTTTGTGTGCATGTCAGTGTGTGTATGTATGTATGTCAGCATATATATTTGTGTATATACTTATTTATATATTTTAAATTACTTTGTGAAAGAAATTCCTAGAAGCAGCCTTAAAGGATGAGTGTAAATACCTTTAAAATTTAATAAATTAGAATAGGCAAATTGTTCTCCAAATACGTCAATTTATACTCTTGTCCAAAGTGAAAAGGTTGTCTGTTTCCCAATATCATCAGCACTGGATATTACCAATCATTTAAATCTTTGCTGACCAGGTAGAAGACAATTTATGATGAACAGTGAATCTCATTCTTTGACTTCACAATTTTTTTTATTAGAGAAGTTGAATATTTAATGTCAATGAAACATATGTGAAGTACTTATACTCTTTGCCAAAGAGCAGGGATTTTATCTTTCTCTTATTTTAGTATCTTTTAAATTTTTATTTTATTTTATTTTATTTTATTTTATTTTATTTTATTTTATTTTATTTTATTTTATTTAGAGAGTGTGTGCATGCATGAAAGAGAGAACACAGAACGGGCAGAGAGAGGAGGAGAGAGAGAATCCCTAGCAGGCTCCACACTATCAGCACTGAGCCAAATGCAAGGCTTGAACTCATGATCCGTGAGATCACGACCTGAGCCAAAGTCGAGCCCTTAACTGACCGAGCCACCCTGGTGCCCCTCTTTCTCGTAGTTTTAAATATTTAGGTTGTTAGGGCTATTAAAACTTTGTCATGTGTTATAAAATTTTAAATGTATATTTTGTCCTTTTTTTCTATAGAAATTTCTCCTTAGCTAAATGTTTAAGCCTCATCATTTAAAACTTCTAAGCTTTACAGTATAGTATTTTTAGTAAGTTGTTTTCATAACAAAAACTTGGGCCTCTTTTCCTTTCCCTGTTTTGGTCAGTTTGACTCACTCATAGTTCAAGGCTTAAATAAAAATATCTGTAACACATTGCCTTCTCTGTAACACATTGCCAGTCCTTCTCAGGTACAATAAATCATTCCTTTTATGTGTGTCTTCAAAAAGTATATACATATGAATACTCTTCCTAAGTAACTTTATACACATTGGCTCATTTGCTACATTAGGGTGTTCTCAAAGCTAGAGACCATGATTTCTTCATCTGTATCACAAAGAACATAGCACACAGTAAGTACTAAGGAAATGTCTGTTGCTAGATCTAGTGTATATATACTTGAAATCTTATAGGAATCTTGGGCCATTTAAGATGTAGGGCAGTATGCTGTGGTCTACACCTTTCCAAATACAAGCACACTATCTGCTCTTTTGAAATGCAGAGGTGATGAGCTAAAGACTCTTCATGTATATCTGGGATGCTACAATAAGAATTTATAAAAATGGATGGTTTTAGATAATTACCACTCAAATCGCAAGGGAAAAACCCAGTTCAATTATATACGGCTTCTTCTAAAGCACAAAGAGTCAACAAATGCACAAATAAAAGTTATGTAGTTTCCATGAATCATTCCAGGAGAACATTTAAATATTGATGCCATTATCTACCCATTGAAGACATGACAGGCATACTGTGACAGTTTGTAAATAAGGCAAGGCTGAGATGTGAAGTAATATATACCGGACATTAGAATCAGAAGCCAACAGGATCTTGGAAACATAGGCTAAATTATTTTAAAAAATTGAGAAATCCCATTCATCTTCATTTGTTAATTCAATGTAGTTCAGTCTTCAGTGACATTAAAATCATTCTAATGAAGAAGGCACATATACTTTCTGCAATTCAGATTTCTTTGCTAATAATCAGAGCAACACATTAAGATTCTGTTTCTTGACTAATTATCAAGGTGAAGGTTGTATCAAAAGTCATTAAAGGTGGATGCCGTTCTCGATTTCATCATTTCCGTCCTTAATAATCGGACATGTTGTTTCATGTCCACAGATTCATATTTCTTGCACAGTGAGAACATCTAGGCTGAGATCCAAAATTTAAAAAAAAACTATTACATGGAAAACGAAAGTAACTTATATGTAGCGTTTTGGAACTGTTTAGCTATTAACCTATACATAAGTCAAGCAAAAATATGCTATGAAGTAATAGAAGGAAAGAACCTCACACCAGTTGCAGCAGCTACTTGTTTGAAGGATGATGTCATTTCAAAAAATTGTGATTTAGAATTATAACAGGACCATATGGATCAATGTTAAGTTGAATGCTCTCAGTTTCAATCAGGTCAGTCCTCCCAGGAGCGTTATTAAAAGTCAATTTCAAAGAATCAATATAAAGTGTATATATATATATATATATATATATATATATATATATATATATATATATATAACTGATGCTCGGGAAATAATGTTGGACACAAATGGATAATTCTTTTAAATATCAGTACTTCTTAAATAACAATATCCCTCAACCCATGAAGCAGTGTATTCTTAGGTAGATACTTTATCAGGAGAGCAATGGCATCTGTGTAATTTCTTGGCTTTCTCCCCTTCATTCTTCCCATTTTCTTTAAAAAAAATTTTTTTTAATGTTTATTTTTGAGAGAGACAGAGACAGAGCGTGAGTGGGGGAGGGGAAGAGAGAGAGGGAGACACAGAATCTGAAGCAGGCTCCAGGCTCTGAGCTGTCAGTACAGAACCCAGTGCGGGGCTCAAACTCACGGACTGTAAGATCATGACCTGAGCTGAAGTTGGACACCCAACCGACTGAGTCACCCAAGTGCCCCGATTCTTTCCATTTTCTAACATCCTGTATAGCTTCCATGTCTCTTACTCAGGTACTGTACTAGGATTTCTCTAAAGTTTCCTTAGCTGATTTGTAAAAGCATCACAATGGACTTTAAATGACTGAAGTTTTGCTTGAATAGCAAATCTGGGTACTTTCCAGCAGAAGCAAAAAAACAGTGCAAGTAAAAAATAAATTACCTAAAAAGCATAATGCTTTTGGCACTGACAGACCATAGTCAAAAGGGAAGGAATACAAGAGGCAGATGGGACTGGAAGCATTGCTGATGTGAATGCTCAAGAAGAGAATAACCCCCTGGCTGGAGATATTCTAGAACTGCACTACCCAATATATTACCAATGAGCCACAGGTGGTCATTCAAATTTAAATTAGATAAAGTTAAAATTAAGCTTCTCAGTTGTACCAACCACATATCAAATGCCCAAAGGACACATGTGGCTGGTGACTATTGCATTGAACAATACAGAATATAGAACAGTTACATCATTGAAAGAAACTTCTTTTGGACAGGACTGCTTGAAAAAGAACTTTTGGACTTTATAGATAACTTCCAAATCTCATTTCTTATGACTTCAAAATTTCCTGAGGGTCTATTATGAGACATATACTGAAACAAATACTGAGCATGACAAAATATGGCCCCTGTCCCCTTGAGAGACAGAGAAATAAACAATTATAATATTTTATAATATGTAATAGGACTAAAAATATACCTCAGTTGCCTCAGAGGAATGGTCTCTGCTATATGGTGAAGAATGGTGATATGGAAATTTTCCCAGAGAAGATAGAATACATGGTTGTTGAGGGGTAGATAGGAATTGGGTAGAGGGGGAAAAAAATCAACCTCCCACCCCCCAATAAAAAACCCAAGATGTTCCTAAGGACAAAATTTTTAATAATATAATGAAGTAAACAGCATGACACATTAAAAAAATCACATGCTACAGTGTGCGAAAGTGTGTGAAATGACAGTCAAAACTGTAAATAAAAAGGCTTGATTCTCCATTTTAAGCTTTATATAAATTTGCTCACTTTTATGAGTCCAGGAATCAGAACAGAAAATCCCCAGAGAGAACATACAAAGATAAGTTTGCCTAGGCTCGCACTACCTAGCAAGAGGTGATGTTATTCAGTGAATTGGGGATATCCTAATTTCGAAGCCACTGTTGTATAAGAATTTCCCCCATTTATGTTTAATTATAATACATTCCAAGGCCTTGAGTGACCTGCCTTGGATTTATCCATCAGTCTCCTTTCACTAGCTCAAAGATAACTGAAAAGCGTATTGATATTAGAATGGAAGAGGCCACTGAAGAATTGCATTTTCTTTTCATCAACTTAGTGACAAAACATCAGTGTAACCACAAAGTTACAACTTCATATTTTTGGTTGTTCCCTCTTGCCTTTCCTGACACACCTTCATCCAATATCAAAAAAAAAAAAAAAAAAAGTACAATCCAAAGAAAGAAAGAAGTACAATCCAGATAAATACACACACACACACACACACACACACACAGAGTGAAAATTCCAGTAACATCTTCTATCAGAAAGGCAAGGCAAGGTATTTTTAAAGTGATTTCCAAGATCATGCCCACATGTGTTCTATGAAATATCCACCTTTTCTCTACCTTTTTTTTTTTTTTTGTCCTATTTTTCTAGAAGGGTTTGTTTGTTTGGGTGTATGTGTGTGTGTGTGTTTACAGGAAAGGCAACAGAATTTGTACGGTGAATAATCATTTAAAAAATAACAAAACAAAACAAGCCCACTAGCACGATGTACTGCACAAATACAGAAAATTTCATCCAAACATTTAGGATAAGTGTCTTTTATTATTATTAACCCATTACACTCGTTTGTATGAGAAACTGAGGCCTAAGGTCACTAGTGACTCAGTGGTAAAGCCAAGAAAACAAAAGTCAAAAAACAAAAACCACCTATTTTATGTATTATTTACCTTCTTTCCCCTTGTTCTATTACTAGGTACTTAAACTTGTGTCTTCACATTGAATTTACTTTCTCCTCCCTCATTAAAGAAGAAGAGTTCCATCCTGCCCTAGTATAGACAGAATTTGGATAGAATTTAGGTCTAGACTCGGACTCTAACTGTCTCTTCCCCCTATGAAACCTTGGACTGGTATCATCCTTCCCAAACTGGGATAGACATGAGGAAAGATTCAGATAAAGGATGTAAGGGATTATTCCCAGCCCACATTTCCCACACTAGTGGAAGAAGCACACGCAGTAGGCAGAGTTGATGAAGAGAATCCACAAATGCTTAATTTTCTCTACTGACCACACTGACTTTCTGCCCAATGGCTTAGCCCATTCAGAGCCACCTGCCTTCTCATATGCCACGAAATATAGAGATTTAACAGAGATGTGGATAGCATGGCCCACAGATTATAGGAGAATCTCCTGCCACTCACCCACATGGGGTCACTGAGGTCTGAGTCCTGCATGCGGATACAGTCCATGCTAATCTCAATCTTGTTTCTTGCACCATTTTCTGATGGCTCATCCACAAAGTTCAAGTCAATGGGCTGAACTGAACATATAGGCCTATAATAAAGGACAAACAAAAGGGTGTTAGGCAGGGAATGGGACTAAAACACAAGAACCCAGGGGATAACAGTGAGCTCTCTCAGTTTCAAAGATGGCAGCTCTCATTGGTTGGAGTCAGAAACTCTAGGTTTGAATCGTGGCTCAACCACATGCCGTATGTGTAATCTCAGGCAGTTCAAATCTAAATCCTATTCATAAAATGGGAATCATGATCCTTACCCTTGTCAGAGAATTGCTGAGTGGATGTGGGAGAGAAAGGATGTATCAGGAACTTAGTATTTTATACCCCATCCCTTAGGGTACCAAGTGCTCTGGTATTTCCTCTTAAATTGTTCACTTATCCAAACTCAATAAAGAAGACAATAATCATTTTCCTAGCAAGGCATAAATGACCAACAAAATTTAGTGTTTTACCTCTTCAGGGGGTATTTGTATTGTACCAGCAACTAAGAGTCTTTAAGCCAAAGGAACAGATTTTGAATATCAAGGGAGTCATTGGGGAACCTATTTGGAGGTAGTCAGGAGACCAAAATTACGCTCCAAAATTATACCACCTTGCAATAATGATCTTCATTCAGTATTATAAACTGAATAAATCTGCAATGAATTTTGACACAGAAATACTATTGGAGGAAATACATTTTTCCAACAATATTGACTGATTTTTATTGATTTTAGGAGCACGTCATAGTAAGCAATATTTTTATAATCTGAATTTGCCCATTTATAATAATTTAAGTACAATATTTTGTGTTTATTTGATACTTACTGTTCCAGAAAATCCCAGATATGCTGGAAGACCTCTGGACTGAGGAATTCACTTGTCTGTGTGCTCTGGGACATAGTGGATCGGTAATAGCTTTCTTTCCAAGAGAAATGAGCTGGGGTTTCTACGAACCTTAAAAGAACAAAAATGAAACTAGAATTATAGTCTCTGTATTTAGGATGTTGAGTATTTAAACTAAAGCATACTCAATCAAGAATAACTCAAGTGCATTTTCAGAACCATGCAGGCAGGTACAGCGAATTTTACAAGTTGCATGAGTGGTGTTTCTTTGGGCAATGTCATGGATCCCATTTTGCCATACAGTTAGACAATCACATCTTCTATCAAGTTATTCTGTAACTAATAATGTTGTTAACACTCTACACTTCCACTATCCAGCATCAATGCTCTGAAGATTTCAAAAAGAAAATAAACATTGCCTCATTAATTCTGACAGCCAGGGTGACCTATTATTAAACTTGTTTTAAAATGACTCAACTGATTATCTGCCCATTCTGCCTCCAGCAGGTAAAAAGTAGAACCAGAAAACAGAGAGGCGTTCAGAAAATTTAAATTTCACCTGCAGCAAAATCACCTGTCTCATAACTACCATCTCAGCATTGTGCCCAGGGAAAATAAACTCAAACCTCTGAACCTAGTTTTTTCTACTTTTTAAAAAAATTTTAATCACCAGTTAACCTACCTTGATGTGTATGTGGGTGGTTGTTAATTGGAATGTAAAATTCTATGTTAGACTAAAGGATTAAGTATTCAGACTAAACATCTGAATATGTTGCAAATGAGTATTATTTCTGTTTGCTCCATTTTGTTGCTGGGTCCCCACGTTTGCCTTTACTTAAAAAAAATAACCTTGATCCCTATATAATGTGAAGGAAAATATCAGCTTTCTCAGGTGATGCTGTCTCCAGTTGGCATATTATCTACACAGATCATCTTAGTATGTGATTCATTGTGACTATCAGTAGACTAATTTTACCCCAGGAAGAAATTAACTAAGCTTTTCATCATTACTTTTAATATCATAAAGTGTTAATAAATAGTGTACTAAGATAGTCAATCATCTTAAATTTGCAAATGAATACTCTGAGCTTGTTACATAACAGAAGATAATAGCATTGGGTTTATTGTTGATAATTTCCAACCTGTAAGGAGAAATACATTCATTTACTCAAGTTAAACACATTATGAGCATCTATTATTTACTAGCAAGAATAAAGGCCACTGAAAATAAAAAGCAAATAAAACAGTGTCATCTCTAGAAGATCAATGTATAGAAAGTAAGATAGGAAACCAAACCTCTAATAAATAGAATATGTATAACGCTATGAAAGTACAAAGATAAAATATATCAGCTCATCTAAGGGATCAAAGAAAGAGCCTTAAAGAAGGAGAAGAAATTTGCTATGCCAGGTAGGGATTAATAATATGAGTGAGCAGTCTATGGCGACAGCATAGACAAAATCCTAAAATGGAAAATCATTTGGTGTATGTGAGAAAATTGCAAGAAACTCTATGTTAGTAGAGTATAAGATTTAGGGCAAAGAACACTGGAAAACAGAACTGGAGAGAGGAGAATAAAATCATACGCTTATGTTTAAAGAAAGCTTAAATATTTCAATACTTTCAGGTTTTGCAACACATTTTAAAATTAAGTTTTAATTTTGAGATAAATATTTACATACAGAGAGAGTCCATGCACCTTTTATGCTGTTCTCCCAATGGTATACAACAACTTACAAAACTGTTCAAACATATTCCAACCAGGATATTGACACTGCTACAACTCACTGATCTTATTCAGAAATTCTCAGTTTTACTTATACTCGTGTGCACACATGCATCCATGCATGAGTTACGGATGGATTTCTTTCTGCACATCCATATCCACCTCTACAGCATTAAAGGGTTTTAAGCATGAGGCTGCCAGTCAGAATATGTTTTGTACTGAGAAATCTGGAAGCTGTGTGAAGGAAAGATTTCGAGCACATCAGTTTATGGGCAAAGTGGTTGCACCAGTCCAAGTAAGACAAGAGGATGCTAGCAGAAATGGGGATGGAGAAGATGGCCACAAACTGAACTACTGGCAAAAGGCTAAATCAGACCCTGCTTATGTTACATTCATATTTTCCCTCTAGTCACTCTCTGACACCTAAAGACCTTCCCTATATTTCTGCTGTCCCCACTAACCAGCTGCAAAACCGCGGGCAAGTCTCTGAGCTTCAGCTTCCTTGACTGTGACACAGGGACAGTCGCCTCTGCTCTGCTGCCTCACAGACACCTACCCAGTCCTCAATGATCTCCTCCCCACAAGGCATTTCCCAGTCCTTCACTTGAACTATAATCTTCCTTCTCCAAACTTTCTTGGCCTTCAGTTGCATCTCGTCAATGATAATTCACCCTACTTTCCTTGGACAACAATCGAGTGTAGAGAATTTTAAGTAACTTGAAGGCAACGTCCATATCTCTTTGCATCCCTTACAATTTTATATTTCCTTGAGGTTGGAGTGGAAGGAACATGGGTTTTGAAGTGAGACAGACTTGGGTTCAAATTTTAGCTCTACCATTGTCACACTTTAAGGACATGGTCAATTTACTTAGCCTCTTTGTATCTTCAACTATGCTTCCTTTACCAGGTGGTTGAAATAATGTGCTACCTATTTTGTATACAGTGCCTGGTGCCTGGGTTGGATTAGGTCAGGTATTACAAAATGTGTATCCAGGAAAAGTTGCTGAATTGAACTAATTAAATAGCATATTTGAAAGGCCTGTGGAAGCTGTAAAAGTGTCACACAAAAGTTATTAAACCTGAATTATCCCCTCATTTCTCTCCAGTTCAAACTGTTCTTTCTCTTTCTGTGTTCTTTCACCATAAAATGCTCGCCATCACCTCTCTTTTCTCTCCTAGATCACCTTTATTGACATTGAATAGGGCAATAGCCCCTCTCCTTTCATCCCTCCCCCAAGACCTCAAGCTTAACAGTGACTTTACTACAAAAGTTGAGAGTGAGGTTTGGAATACATCAGCAGTTTTCAAATTGGTTGCATGAAACTCTAGGGTTTCCGGTGCCTCCGTGTGTTCACCAGATGTAAAGAAATGGCCATATTGATAGGAGTCCAGACGCTCCTCCTTCTTAACACCAAGAAGTTTGGCTTTTGCCTGTCTTATGTATAGTAGTGTTCCAAGCAAGATTTCATTTGAAGAACAGGTTCTGTTACAGTGTTTTAGAAAATCAGTGGTCTAAGTTGGAGGATCTTCACTGTCTCTCCTGTGCAAATCCAGAATTGATTCCAGGTCTCTGAATAAAGATGTAAAATATTATTGACAGGAAGGAAGGAGATCAGCTAGTGCCATAGGGCAGGAAGAGTGAGGTAAACCCTACCTATCTTCAGAGGCTTTGCCTTTGGATGAATCTCAGTGTCAATTTACTCATGGAACAATCACTGTGTTCAAGGGGGTTTGTCAAACCAGTCACACCCACAGACAGGAAGCCTCAAGTCCCTTTTTTTTTTCTTTTCAGCTTGTTTTTTTGTGGATTAAATACCCTGTGCTCTTAGTATCAGCAAAAAAAAAAAAAAAAAAAAGGAACCCTACTCTGTAGAAGTGAGCTGAAAACCCCAAGAGGTACCCACAAACAGTTTGCATTTTCTCTTGCTTTTTTCTTTTCTGCCCCAGGAGTCGTCACTCAAATCCCTTACATTAAGTTTCTTTCAGCACTCCTGAAAATCTCCAAATCTAATATTTCAGAGTTCCAAACAACCTTAATATTATAGATGGATTTTAGAATTAATAGATCTCTGAGACCATCTAGCCTACTTTTTCTTATTTAATAGGTGGAAAAGTGAAATCTAAAAAGAACCAGTTCACCCCAGTTATATTGTACTCAACATAAGTCTTTACCCACGGTCCAGGAAAAATAAATTGAATCATCAGACACAAATTTTCATCATGAATTGCCCAACCCTTGGCCTCTTGGAACAGTTCCCATACTTAGCATTTTCTGGATATTTAAAGCCTCTTTACTCCCCTTTAGAGCATCCATACTTAAAACTATGAGAGTAGGAATATACTTGATTGTATACCAACATCCTCTAATTCACTTAACAAAACAAAACAGCATTTGGTAGTGATGCAGATCAGAAAAGAAGCTGATTGGCTGTTCCTCGACTTCCTGATTCAAAGGCTCCCTTGACAGGGTGTCACTCCTTCTGGTATAGAGACAGAATGTGGCATGGGGAACACCAGAAAAGCAGACCTGGAGTGCCCCCTCAGGAACTGTGCCAACACTTGGAAAGATGGGGTCACACGTGAATCTAAACCTTTGGGGACCACATAGAATGTCAAAGTCACTTGTGCCCTTAAACACTGTCTAGACTTGCTATCTATTTTCACAGGGAAACTGAGGCTGATACCTTAAAAACTTAGCCTAGATCCACTGTTGTGCTAGAGCACTGGCTAATGAAAGCAGACTGTTCAATATTCTGGAATTTTTTCAAGCCAGTTTTTAAACACAGTCATTATTATAATTTATTACAAAGTATTAAACTTTAAATAATGTTAAAAGCAAAGATAATAAATACTCAAACCTGATCACTTCCTAATTATTTTACTATTATCTATGTTCTTGAAAGCCTTTTTAAAAAAATAATGTAGGGAAATTACTCAGATTTTTAAAAAATCCTGTGTGAATTTATTGCTACACTTATCTAATGTACTTTAGTGAACTATTTATGTGCAAAAGACTCAATAATACATATATTGAGATTATGTGAAAAGCTATGCGGGGATTTATTGATGAAGGAGACATGTATGTTGTTTTTTGAAAGTTTTTCATAGTTTAGTGTCAGAAATAGAACACCTTCAATGTTTGCCTAATTTTTACCCTCTGTCATAACCTTATGTGCTCTTAATTTCCCTCTGGACTGGGATCTTCTGAAGGGCAGAAAAGCCAGCATGGAACATTCATTTTGGTTTGTGCTCTATTTGCCTGGTGATTGGCAGAAAAGGATTGCCATTGATTATGACAGGATTTCACATCACTGGGCCTGCTTTTCTAGTTTTCCACATGACACTTTTAGGCTCAGAGAGGTTAAGGAAGTTGTTCAAGTTCACTCAGCTAGTAAATGATAGAGCTGGGCTTTATTTAGTTACTTAATTAGTTAATAATGCTGGGCTTTAAATTTAAGATTGTATGACTTCATAGTTAATGCTTTATTAAATTATATATATATTATATATAATATACATATATGCATATATAATATACATATATAATAATGCTCATGCTTTATATATATATTATATATACATATGGTTCTAATTTTCATTCATAATAAAAGTTTTTATAGTTAGAATTTTTTTCTGTAAAATAACAAAAATCCTACCAACTCTGTCTCATCACAATCATTACCCCTTTTCTTCCAAGTGAGCAGGAAATGATGTGAGAAAACACATACTGACCAATGAATGATATTGACAGAACATTTGGCCTTTCTGAAGATTCTCAATATTGGTAAGAGCTGACTCTAAAATGTCATGTAAGAAAAAACAGCTGAGGTCACTATTGTTTTCCAAGGGGACTTGAGCAGTCAAAACCTATGGGATTGTTCCCAATTCTCAGATAAAAGTGATTTAAAACTCTGAACATGACTTCTTCTGTATATCCATCCATCCAACCTACCAATCCATCAAATTATTGCTTAACCTCTCTGGACCTTCCCCCATACAAGTCTTCCAGTTGGCCTCAGGAATTTTCCAAATCACATAATGCCATTTTTATTTTTAGTTCAGAAGCAATCCTGCATTTTCAGCTTACTCTGCTATTATAACCACTCTGATTATTAATTGTCATACTTAGTTTAAAGGATGCTGAAGAACACCTTGATGCCCTTTAATAAATTGCCTAATCATTGCACACAACAGTGCCCAAGAGCCCTGGAGGAGTAAATTTATTCATATGCTTTAGATATATGTCAAAGTCCAGAAACTCACTCATATAATTTAAATAAGGTACATTAACATCTTTTCTTCATTAAATGGAAATCTTTCCTTTTCAACTTCATGTTGAAAAATGACCAGTCTGTTCCTTATCTTTGTATTAATCCCAGAGTCAAACCCATATATCAACTTCACTTCCAGCAAAGAAAACTCACATGGATAAAATGCATTTAGAGCACACACACACACACACACACACACACACACACACATATATAGTATATAAATATATTGTATATATATAGTATATACATATAGTATATATAGTATATATACATTGTATACAATTATATACATTGTATACAATTGTATACATATTGTATATATATGTATTGTATGTAGATATTTTTTTAATTTTATGGTTGAACTGATAAACTGTATTCTTTTTTTTTCTTTTTTTTAATTTTTTTTTCAACGTTTATTTATTTTTGGGACAGAGAGAGACAGAGCATGAACGGGGGAGGGGCAGAGAGAGAGGGAGACACAGAATTGGAAACAGGCTCCAGGCTCCGAGCCATCAGCCCAGAGCCCGACGCGGGGCTCGAACTCACGGACCGCGAGATCGTGACCTGGCTGAAGTGGGACGCTTAACCGACTGCGCCCACCCAGGCGCCCCGATAAACTGTATTCTTAAGAAAATCTCTTTTGTATCTGTCAATATCCATTTATCCTCCATTCTGCCATAATTAATGGAGTTCCTTCTCATCTTCAGACGCCTTTTCTCTTCCCACTACCACCTGTCTGAAGACCTGATTTCCCACAGCTTGCTTCTGCCATAACCCTTTACTGTGCACCCCGAACTCCCAATTCTCCCATCAAAGTCTACATATATCTAGGGTCAACTCACCAGTTGTTAACTCTGAGATAGTGATTTTTTTCTTCTCTCAAGTACCAAGTCCTCTAAAGTCGATATTTTGTGCCCCAGTCTCTATCCTAACCAATTGCTGCCTTCAGGTAATGATTTGTCTGGCTGTAACCCCGATCTCTCACACCCCCATCCCAGTGAACCTTCCTGCTGCTATCATGTCACTGGTCAGCAATCTCTTCTAACTTCTGTGTGATCATCAACTTCCCCAAACAGTATTTCTATCAGGCTACTCCTTTCCTGACTCAGATTTCATAATCGCTCATCTTCATAGCCTGGGCAAAATCTAATTAGACCTCATCCCTCATCCTTTTTATTCCTTTGGACAGACCCTCTTTTCCAAATTATTCAGCTAGCTGTACCCTACATGTTATTTCTTTTCAGCAAGTGTCTTTTCAAATTATAACCTCTTATACTCCACCATCTTCCCCCAGGTCACATTCTTCACATTTACTAACATCTAGTACAAAGCTCAGCACACCTAAAAAAGGTACTGCAATACACTAAATATTTGTGTTGCCTCCCAAATTCATAAGTTGAAACTTAATCTCCAGAGTCATAGTATTTGTAGGTGGGGCTTTGAGGAGATGATCAGGTCATTATGGTAGAGTCCTCATGAATAGGATTCATGCCCTTATAATAGAGGTCCTAGAGAGCACTCTTCCCCATTCCTCCTTGTGAGATTACAGAGAGAGAAGACTGCCATCTATGAACTAGGAAGTGGAACCTCAGGAGACACTAAATCTGCCAGTGCCTTGATCTTGGACTTCAGAGCCTTCAAAATTGAAAATTGTAAGAAATAAATCTCTGTTGTTTATAAGCTACCCAAGCTGTAGTATTTTGTGATAGCATCCTGAAGGGACCAAGACATCCACCATATTTTTTTGTTTATTGTTTGAGTTTACTTTCTCAATTTGGCATGTTTTAAGCATTCCTGTCCCTAGTTAATTCTACCGTAATTTACTCATGTTGAAATGGTGTTTCCATATTGTATACCCAGGTCCTCTAACAAATGAGAGGCTGGGAGTCAAAACACATATTCCTACTTTCCTGGTTCTTTCTAGCAAAGAGTTATAGAACAAAAACAAAAAACAAAACTGAAAAAGGCTTTATTTCTCATCCTCTATACTTTCTACAAATAAGAACTCACAGGGATTTTATTCACAGTCCCACAGGAAACCTACAGGGATCTCGTGCTAAACCCCAGGCATCCTGGCTCCCTCTGCAATGCTCTGAAGAAAGTGTGCAATTATAACTTCCTATGGGGCACCTGGGAGGCTCAGTGAATTAAACATCTGACTCTTGGTTTCTGCTCAGGTCATGATCTCACAGTTCATGAGTTCAAGCCCCGCATTGGGTTCTGCACTGACAGCAGAACCTGCCTGGTCTTCTCTCTCCCCCTCTCCCTCTGCCCCTCCACAGCTTGCTTGCTCTCTCTCTCTCTCTCTCTCAAAATAAATAAATAAAATCATAAAAAATGTAAACTTCTTGTAAACTGAGCTGTCTCTAAATCCATGAACATAAAAAAAAAACAAAACAAAAAAAAAAAAAAAACATCATCCAACATCACTGTCCTATAATAAATTGATCAGTTAATAGTCTGATCCATTTAAATCTAGAATTTGGCTTCTGGTGAAGATAATGATAAGGGAGACTTGAATCCATCTTACTTCTAATATCATTTTTGACATTATAGCACAAATATAGACACTTGCAAACTTACACACAAGGAACATATCTATAAACTGCTCCCAAATTACAATTTAGAAGACATCTGGGGCTGCCTGTGTGGTTCAGTCAGTTAAGCATCCGACTCTTGGTTTTGGCTCAGGGCATAATCTCACAGTTCCTGAGTTCAAGCCCCACATCAGGCTTTTTTGGGATTCCCTCTCTCCTTCTCTCTCTGCCCCTCCCCTGCTCTAACTCTCTCTCTCTCTCTCTCTCTCTCTCAAAATAAGTAAATAAAATTTAAAATTTTTAGAAGATATTTGAATAAATGTAATCACCATTACATCAGGCTTTGAATATGTTAGAGTTTTGTACTAATGTGAAGACCTGATAGGAAGTTCGTGTAGCATCCATGACTGAGATATATGAGCATCGAGTTCTGGAAGGACTATGGGAAAATACAAATCTACAGGGGAGTTTTCTTAGGATGCAGTTTTCTTACGATTGCAAGCATCCTCACCCTGGATACTTACAGACTATTATCTGATCATTTATTATATTTAAACACTAGAAGATGGTAAATTATCAGATCCGGTCTAAGCTTATTTTTTCTTGCCTCAGTGCATACTGAGGCATAAATATTGTAATTATTTAAGTACTTGCCTAATTGTCTCCATTAATATATTAGTATTTTAAATATAGGATGGTGACACAATTACTAGAGCATATCTCAGAAACATAGTGGTCAATATTTTATTGCTACATAAATAATGATTCACATTTGTTATACATACTCTAGTATGAAGTTATTTCCACATACATCTCATTTGATAGTCATATTATGACCTATGTATCATCTGAACCATATGAAATCATTATTTTAGAGGTCAAAAATGGTGAAATATAGCAAGTTTATATGGCTCAAATTCATAGCATGGGTATTACTATAGCATGGAAATTCATAGCATGGATAATCAGTTAAATAGCTGATTAAAAGACTGGTTAAGGTCATACATTCCAAAAGTCAATGGCACATCCAGGTCCTGAACCTCATTCTTAGGAGTGATTAGATGGACAACCCACCAAAGAAAGCAACAAGGAGTGACATTTGTATTAAGTGATAAGAGATTTTCTGTGTTCTTTTTAAATATAAATTTGTCTAAAATGTACATTTTATTCTAAATATGATCTACAAATTATAGCAAAATAATTTAATGTGTTTATCAGCTGTATATGTGATGGGCTGAAGAATTAGTAGTAAAAATTAAAGAAAAAAGCGCTATGGCAGGAAGCTTCAAAAACAAATTCTTTGGAGCACCCACCCTTACCGATTTGCTAAATTATCTATGTATTTCCTTCAACGTAAGGCCACCATATATTTTCACCTGCCCTGACTCCATTTGTTCCAAGTCTTGGTACTGAAATAGCTTAACTTCAAAATTTTAAGGTGCATTTTATTTTATTATAACAGGAGATAAGATTTTGGTGGTATAAAAAACAGAAGTTTTTAAACATTAAAAATCAATTATCTTGTTATTCCCGACCCTCACAAACACCTTCATTTTCTCTGTTCCCTTCATTCTACTTCCCTTTGATCATGCTTTACCCATTTTGCAAAAGGGTTTTTACAGGGTCTGTCTCGTGTATAAAGTTCATATTACCATGTTTACCTAATTCCTTAACAGTTGATATAAGAATTGTTTATACCAGGCTATTTCAATAATTTGTTTGTTAAATTTTATTCTAAGTTGTTAAACATACAAATTGGCTAAAGGGAGGAAATGCAGTTTAACAAACCTTAAATTTTAGAGATTTTTTTTTTTTCTGAATGGGATATGATGCATGTTAAAGGATATTACCTGGCAGTAATGTTTGATATTTAAATAATAAATCATAAGGATTTATTTATTGAGCAACACATTTATAGACATCATCGTGAAAAGAAGCAGGAGAAAGAGAGAGGCTCTGCCATCTTTGGTTCATCCTATCTGCACTTCTGTATATATTTTCAGACACTTACCTGAAACTGTATTATCTATTTACTTATATATTGTCAGTTTCACCCATGAGAATGTAAACTCAATGAGAGCAGACTGTTTGTTCACTGCTGCATCTCCAGGGTCTAGAACAGTGCCTGAAAATACTGCATAATGCTTGTGAATAAAGAACGAGAACATT
This sequence comes from Puma concolor, assembly GCF_028749965.1. Classification (NCBI taxonomy): domain Eukaryota; kingdom Metazoa; phylum Chordata; class Mammalia; order Carnivora; family Felidae; genus Puma; species Puma concolor. The sequence continues at coordinate 81,254,455 of NC_141675.1, read as the reverse complement.
AAGAGATTTCATGGACTGGAATCCTGTTTCTTTTTCCAACTACCCCTACCCCATGTTCCCAACACTCCCATGTTAGCTATTGCCTCAGTTCCACTTTAAAGACGTGAGGAAACTATAGTTCTCAATAATTAAGAAATGTCCACACTACAGCCTCTTGAAGATAAAAACTTACATGAATATATCTTTGCATATATGTTCATATATAAATAACAGAATTCATAATAATACGGCATTCATAAATATTTGTTGAATGAGTGAATGAATGAATGGCCTTTGTTCACACAGACTAGTAGAGTTAGTGTACAAATACAGGTCAAATTGATTCCCAAGTCTTTTTTTTTTTTTTTTTTTTTCTTGATAGATCACAATGACTCCTGTGAGGAAGTGGATGTTTTGCAACAATGAAAGAGAAAATTTTAGGGAAAAAAAATACAAGCACAAGAATAAAGAGACAGGTACATACACCTCAGAAGTTCCTGAGAATTTCAATGTGATGACAACCCAATAAAAAGTTTCCCAATGGTGATCCTGAATCATTAAGAGTTTGCATGGTAAATACTATTCTTGGTTTAAAAAGACAGTGAAGTATGCCTTATGCTCGGAAATATCAACCTTCCAATATTCTTTTAAAATACTATTTAAAGAGTATATGCTTGTTTATCTAGAGAATCCAACAGCCCAGAATGACATATTCCCAAGGGCTCCTGGTAGAGAAATTTTGTTTTTACTAAGACAGTATGGCTCTCTTTGTTCCTTTCTGATCAGGATCACATCTTGTCTTAGAGTACAGTTTCTTATTTACAGTTTCTAATGGAGATGTAGCTCTTGGGCATAAGAACCTCATTTATTTCAGTAGTCTAACACAGTAGCAGGCACCAAGTGGGTGTCAAGCAAAGGCTTCTAGAAGGAAATATTTGGAAAATAGAGTACACATGACTATGCCAATCCCTACAGAAACAACAGTTAACATTTGATTGCTGCTGTAGGCAAGGTATTCTGCGATATGCCTGACATGCATTTATTTCCACAACATCCTGTGATGTACATGCCAATACTATCCCATTTTACAGATAAGAAAACTGAAGCCAAGTGGTAATTTACTTCCTCCAGAGTACATGGTAACTGGGAGGATGGGACATCTGGGGTCTGAAGGATTTGGTTTGAGAGTCTCTAGTCTGTTAATTACAAAGTGAATGTCTATGGGCAGATTATTCTGCGTCTCTAAGGCCGAATTTCCATATCTGTAACAGTGAAAAAAGAAACAGCACTTATCTCACGCAAGAGGGAAGGCCTTGAAATCTTACCTCAGAAGGTTACTCCACTTCCTCAGCAACGGGCAGTCGGTGTCACACTTAAAGTTCAAGAGAACCACCTGACCCACATTTGGAAAATACAGAGTCCCTGTCCCTACCTCCCAAAGATTCTGTTTCAAATGATCTGGAATAAGGCCCAAGAATCTGCACTTTAAAGAAACTGCATGTGAAAGCATAAGGCTTGAGAAATCACCTACATTCTAATCCCTTTGAAGCTTTTATCGAAAATGTAGCACCTTGATAAATCTGCATTTTCTCCAAATATCCATCCTCACATAGGCAAGCCATTATCACATTCTTGCTCACTAAAATGTCTTTTTTATCACCTGAATCAAACAGTATGGTGTAACGATTACAGTTAATATTGTATAATACATCCTACATGCCAGGCATTGTTCTAAATGCTTGATGGATAATAACTCATTCAATCCATCAACAATCCATGGTAGTTTGACTATTTGAATCCTCATTTTATAGATGAGGAAACTGAGCCACACAGAGCATAAGTAACTTCCTCAAAGTACACACTCAGTCCATGAGGGTGACAAAGTCAGCCGGCTGGCTCCAGAGTCTGGAGCCTAACTATCTATCACACTGTGCTGACTCTCCCAGAGACAGAGGTCAGAACCCTGGCTTGCAGGTGATCCTGGTCAAGTCTCTGCTCCTCTCTGGGATTCAAGTTCCTTCTCTAGGAAGTGAGGGGGCTGTCCCTAGTGATCTCTCAGGCCCTCTGGTTCAAAGATCCTATCATTTATTTTACAGGAGACTTTTGACCTTGTTATCTGACGGACCAAGGCTCTAGAATTGCTGACGGTAAGACACGTTCTCTCTTCTAGAACTGCCCCGCTGTTATTTTTTCTTTACCTGCCAATTCAGAAAACTTTCCTCTGAGTCACTTGTCCTTTCTTCTTGGTGAGGAATCCAAATGCACTTCAGTCTAGAGCCGGTAGGTAGATCTCTACAGACTTCCTTCTGAGCCCGTACTGCTGTCTTTGTTTAATCAGGCTTCCAAAGTGCTTATGCCTGAGCCTGTTTCAACCTCATTACCCTCCCAAAGAGGCCCACCGGCTTCTTGTTCCTGCTTTGCTATTCTCCTTTTGAGCAACAGCACTTTTCAGACCTAATTGGTGCTCAGTCCCATCTCTCTAGAGTCGTCCTCACACCTGTAATTCTGTGCTATCACCCCATTCCAGGCTTCAACTCGTGGGCTTTTAGCCTCCTTTTTCTTAAATCTGGCTACACGTTACGACACTTGGGGGGAGGGCTGAAAATAGAGATGCCTGGGTGCTACCCCAAAGCAATGAAATCAGAATGTTGAAGAATAGGATCTGGGAAGAAGTATTATTCAAAAATTCAGAAGTTCCACAAGAGATTCTAATGTGCGGCATGGTGGAGCAACACTGGTGTCCAGGGCTGATGATTCTCTAGTGGGGGGATAAGCAAACTGGAATCACCTGGGCAGCTGGCTCCTCCTCACGCCCAGGGAGGGAAGTCTGGGCATGTGAGGCAGACAAGGAGCCACCTTCCAGGTGGTTTGAAGAAGCCCCTTTGTGAAACAAAGTTCTAGCTGAACCTTTAAAAGCAAGATGGATCACTACACCTTTCTTTCACCCACCTTAGTGGAATATCCCGAGGCTTCTCACTGCATCCTGCACCAAGTTATTATTTCTTTTCTTTTTATGTTTTTTAATGTTTATTCGTTTTTGAGAGAGAGAGAGACAGAGAGAGAGAGAGCGCGCGCGCGCGCGATGAGTGGGGGAGGGGCAGAAAGCGAGAGGGAGACACAGAATCTGAAGCGGGCTCCAGGCTCTGAGTTGTCAGCACAGAGCCTGACACAGAGCTCGAACCCACGAACCGCGAGATCCTGATCTGAGCCCAAGTCAGATGCTCAACCGACGGAGCCATCCAGACGCCCCTATTTCTAATCATGAAGAACAATGCAGAGGAAAAAGCACTTGACTTGACAGTAAGATCCATATTCTTCTTCTCTGTCTGGACTAACTCGCTGGGTAACTTTGGGGGATTCCCTTTTTTCAGTCAAAGCTTCATTTCCTCCTATGTGTAAAAGAAGCTAATTGGATTACTAATCACTAAGCTTCCTTCCTATTTTAGTATTCTTCTATTTGAAGGCCCCAAACCTATTGTTCCTCAACTGTTACACAACCAACCCCAGTTCTTTCTTTCCACATTCAGCTGACGCCAGACGGCACATCTAGGCAAACCTCTTCCTGATCCCTGGTGAAGATTGCCCACTGCAAACCAATACCGGGCTTCAAAGGCTCTTTTAAACTTCCTTACTATACCAAGAACTACTGCTGCCCAAGCTTCAGTTCAGGCCCCTGGGTCTTCACAAAGGTCCTTCCTGTCAGAGTCCTCTGAGAGCAACCCCATGTGAGAGCAATCGCCTTTCACATTTCTCAGCGTCCCACCTCCTGCAGGAAGGCAGGGATGATGAATCCTCTAGCTGTCCAGTGATTAGAAGGTAACTGCAGTGTGGCCTTGGAAGGCTTCTGTTTGCTCGCTCTGTCTTAGTGGGAGATGGCCGAGTCTGTAAGGAGGTGCTGGCTGATGAATGTGCAGCAGAGAAATGGTAGCCAGAGTCTCTCCCTTTCCCTTTCTGCCAGCTTCTAGTCCCCTTTTTCTTGGGAGATGCACCATCTAAAGGTGTTGGAGACGATGGCCTCTAAGGCCACCTACACTGAGACTCTTTCTAGGTAGTATGTACAAGTATGTGGGTGTTTCCCCCACAAGTAATTGGAATATACCTACACTAATAATGATAATAAAAAATAATAAAATTACTATTTGGCAAGATGAAAACTTAAACTGAGGAATGTTCTTGGGTTTTGATCTGCTCTGCAGTGGGCAAGATCCTCCTCTTTGCCCTAGTTCTTTGACTTTTGAATCTTGGATTGGAGGAAGGAGCAAAAGAATGAAGAAAAAAAAATTCACAAGGGTATTTTAGTGAATTACTGAATAAAGGGCTCTGAGTCAGAATAAAGGGTAAAAATGAAACATACATTGAGCTTGCTGGGGAGGGGAGCTTGGGCAGTAATTGGCAAAAGAGAGATTAATGGAGTAACATGAAGACTGGAGAGAAAAGTAAATGAGAAAGGAAAGTGTTACTCAAGGCTACAAACTGGCTCTTCTTTAACATCCTTCCAAAGACCAAAAATAAATAAATAAATAAATAATAAAGGAAATTTAAAAGAATGGAAGTAAACAAATGAAAAAATGAAAATTCTTTTAAACTGTATTTCATCTGTGCTTTTTAAAAAAAATTAATGTTTATTTATTTTTGAAAGAGAGACAGGGAACATGAGCAGAGAGAGAGGGAGACACAGGATCCGAAGCAGGCTCCAGGCTCTGAGCTGTCAGCACAGAACCTGATGCAGGGCTCGAACCCATAGAACTGCCAGATCATGACCTGAGCCGAAGCCTCACCCTTAATGACTGAGCCACTCAGGTGCCCCTGATCTGTGCTTTTTGAACACTGTACTACCTAGACAACCCTGACTGTCCATAGGCTTAACGGCATAAGAAGCATGATGATATTTAAGACGCTTACCTACCTTTCACACAAGGAGATTCCAGAACAGTTCATAGAGAAAAGGAGAGGCATAATCCCATAGAAAAAGGCTCTCCAGGGAAATCTGACTCCAGAAAAATGGAAGACTCTCAGGTAAAAAAACAGAGGTCTATAGGGGCACCTATGTGGCTCATTCGGCTAAGCATCTGATTCTTGATTTCGGCTCAGGTAATGATTTCACAGGTCCTGGGATCCAGCTCCGAGTGGGGCTCTGCCCTGAACTGCTTGGGATTCTCCCTCTCCCTCTCTCTCTGCCCCTCCCCCACTCTCACACACAGAATCACTCTCTCTCTCAAAATAAATAAATAAAATTTAAAATATTTTAAAAAACCAGAGGTCTACAAACAACTACACACATAAACAACTGCCGTCTGTTTCTGTAAAGCATTTTGGAGTGCCGCCATGCTTATTTGCTTCGAAGAGTCTGTGCACCGCTCACATCACAGTGTCAGAGTTGAGTAGTTGCAGCAAGGACTACATGGCCTATCAAGCTAGAAAGAGCTGCTATTTGACCTTTTACAAGACTTATTTATGAGTAACACTTACTACCAGACATTTTAAAAGAAAACTTAAAAAAATAAAAGTTTAACTGCATAATCATGAATACTTCAAATTATCAAGGAGGCAATGGGTAAGCATGTCTGTTGTTGGAATGTTTATAAAAACAGTTGGGGGGGATAAGAAGATTTCCAACAAATTAGATGCTAAGAGAGCACCTACGGAAGTGTGAACTACGGGCACAACATCAAGGAGACAAACGGGATGTGATGGCTGCTGCAGGAACGAATTCAGAAATTTACAGCTCAGAAGGAGCTGAGCTTTGGTAAGTGATGCCACAGACTGGTTCTAGACTGGATGATGTAGGAGCAAGTATGAGAGGAAGGTTTCGCTAACAGGAGCAGCATGGTGTTCTGGCCACTGCAATGCTGTCGCTGGAATTTCCCTCTGCACAGTTGGTAATCCATGATAGTAAGCTCCACCCCTGGTTGATGCTTATGACGCATCCTTGAAGTTTCTTTTGCTGTAGATGAGCACTTCCTGTTTTTCCAATATGTAGCCCCTCTCCATCAAAGCACGCCCTTAATGATATTATCTGTCTTTAACAATTTGTTGTTTTTGTTTTTTAACAATTTTTAATTTTAGCTTCCCGGAGCCTGAGGGGAACAGCACATCAAAGAGCAAGCTTTCTCCTTTTCCCACATAAATGAATTTCTTAAGTCTATCCTTTGCATATATGTTCCCCATAACAACCAAGTCTGTCTTCTCTTTGTAAGCTCAGTGTAAAAATTGACTTTTGGAGGGTGGATTCAATTTCAGGCTAAAAGGAAAAGAAGAAAACTGCTCTAAAGGATGGTGCTTATCCAGTGCAGAACAGATCTCCTCAGGCCTAATTTCCAGATTTTACAGAAGCAATAAATAATTTAGGGATTGGACAAGCATGATTATTTTTGATTAATGAAACTGACCTAATTTAAACAGGATATTTACGACCCCTATTTCAGATATTCTCTGTGACCTGCAAGTTAGTGAGGTCATGTTATTACAACATTGCACATAAAAAAATGCAAATTTAGAACATTTGTGTAAAAAAAAAAATCTACAACCATAGCTGTTTAAAACAATATAAATTTTCACTTGCCAGTTCATCCACCTTCTCCTAGGAGCGGTCAGCTGCTGCCTGTAGCTATGTTTCCTACATCTTAGTTATCAAAAACAACTTTATTTGTTTATTTTTCAAAGTTATTAAGTTTATCACAAGTATAGCGTGATACTCCCAAGTGAATAATGATCTGATTCAAGTGAAAGATGATATTTAGTATATTATTAATTATGAGATGATCTGTGATTGGCCCAGATGAAGGTGTGTGTTTGTGTGTCCAGAAAGTTATTAAATGGCAGTAGAACAACTTCTTAGTTTCAAAGATGCTGAAACATGGGAGTGACTTACAGGCAGAACACAGTGTGCATATGGGTGTGCATGTGTGTGTGTGTCCATATTTTTTAGTTAAATGTTTTACCAAGTTATTGCAACAAATGGTTATGAACTAGATCTAAAGGTTCTTGGAGATTCTGATAAGTCTCTGTTAAACAAGGTCTATGATTGGTAGATGCACTGAAGAGAAATTTTAGAATAGATTAGTGCCATAATGGGAAATAAATGTGAATAAGATAGCTTTTTATTTTGGGTTATTTTCAAAGGTTTGGCTATAAAGTTCAGGCTACCGGAAAGTCCTTCAGTCCTGTTGCAGTGAGTGCTGTAGATTTCTGGCTTCTCCAGTGTGTTGAGTGAGGTGAAAACTGTAAAGTTCTTTTTCTAATGAAACAAATCCACTGTTGGTACTGAGTTGGGGGGGGAAGAGTGGCAAATTCCATCTCTTTAACAGAAGTGATCATGGAATAACGAATGGTTCCATATTTTGGAGTTAAAGGTGAGTGAAGGATAACCTAAGTATGTGTAAATTACCATACTGTTTCTACAATGTATTTAAATTGAGAATGTAAGAAAATCTTACAATGCACGTTCATTACAACAAAATCGTCTTGAACAAATCTGCTATCCCTTGGGGTTTGACCTCTCTCAAGAAAAGTGAAAATAAAAGTATATTTCACGAAAGGGAGCATAATACATTAAAGGGAAGTATCTAATATAATTAAAGACAAAGGTTCTAAAGTGCCTAATGGGAGCATTGGGAACTGATTGGAAACATGAATTTTGGAATCCTGGTTTTGCCACACTATAGATGTTTGGCTTTGAGTGAGTTATATATAAGCTTTCTAAACCCCATTTCCCTCATTTGGAGAATAGGGATACAAATACCTACTGTGTTATGTTGCAGTAAGAGTAAAGTATCTGGTCCAGATCCTGGCAGGGACTCAATAACAGGTAGGTAACAGTTATCACTGTTCTAAACTGTGGTCTAAAGTGAAATTCCCATCCCCTGAGAATGATGAGTCATAGTGGTTACAGTGAAGTGCATGGTTCAGTTCTATGGAGACTTAAAGTTATTTCTCAGACAATTTTATGGTCTCTTGATTTTGTTAACAAAAGAAAAGCAAACCAAGCCACTGCACAGAAATTTATACAGTGATAAATCTTTAGAATTCCACACTAAGAATCCTTCTGGTTTATGTACAGTACCCAAATTCTTTACCTGGCTAGCTGCTCTGATTTTTAGCACCAGATTTATATACCATGATGACTGGACCCAAAACCACCACAGGGGTGGTCTCAGACTTGGCACTTGTGACCTTATTAAGGGTGTAGAATCATTTCCCATCAGTGACTGTATGTAATTGCAATAATCCTTTGCTGACAGGTATACACCTACTAGGTCTTTCTGCTGAACAAGGCACATTTCCTGAAGCAAAAAGTAGCACATTCATAGGAGACCAAATGTATTCTCCCTGAGAACTTCATCTTCTTGCTGGCCAGAAAATATCCTACATGATCTTTGTTTTAGAGTAAAAGATAACTAGGGGCACCTGGGTGGCTCAGTCAGCTGAGCATCTGACTTGGTTTCAGCTCAGGTCATGATCTCAGGGTTGCTGAGATCCAGCCCTGCTTCGCGCTCTGACCTGAAAGTGTGGAGCCTGCTTGGGATTCCATCTCCCTCTCTCTCTCTGCCTCTCCCCAGTCTTGCTCTCATGCACTCTCTCTCCAATAAACAAACAAACAAACAAACAAACACCAAACATTTGAGTAAAAGCTAACTACAGTGGACAATAAATGACGTACTCCCAAAACAACTGCCACAAACTGTATTTCTCGTTCACACTAAGTCTTAGGAGAATATTTACTTCATGCAGCTCTCCTGTCCAACTTTTCTATAAGCAGAAACTCTGAGATCCAGAATCCTTCCATCCAGGACAGGCTATCCTTCAGAGCCTCAAAAACTTCCCCTGGGTCCTCTCTATCCAGCCTATAAGTGAAGAGAGGAGGGAAGGGGAGACAAGGGAGAAGAGAGGAAGGGAGAGAGCATGGGAAGGATCTTATAGTAATCTTAGGAAGTGGGGAAGTAGCAAGCACCAGTTCTGCCATATTGCATTGGTCAGAACCAAGTCATGTGGCCACATCTTACTTTAAGGGAAGCTGGAAAATATAGTCAACCCTGGAAAATAAAACAGTTTGGTGAACACATACCAACCAATCTTTTTCTTTGTTTCATTTTTTTTTTTTTTAATTTGGTTTTGGATTTCAGGACGCAATTTTTTAAAAAAAAGATGATGCTGGTATCTGTGCATGTGTAAAACTGACATAGTTCTGAGATGCATGCTGAGTGAAATCTTTGACATGTATTTACCTCTTTTATTCATACTTCCTCCTAAGAATCTAGAGGCCTCTTACTTCTTAGAGGACTTTGTAAAGATTATCTCTAACCAAGGGAAATCTATCAAAGACTATGATGTATACTAACAAGAGAGAGAATCTTGAAAGCAATCTTGAAGGTAGGAAAAGTAGTTACTCGAACAGCTCCAAAGTTTACATAAAGGAAACTTCTCAAGATTTCCAAGCACCTGACTTATAAACAGACACCTTAACAAAACCCTGGCAAAGCAAGATTTCTTTCCCGTTGCTTGTTTTTCTGTACTTGTTCTTTGAATGTTGATATTCCTGCAGTGAGCCAGTACTATGTGAAAGGATGACTCCTGGAACCAAAGCTGAGAGTTAGTCTCTTTGCATATGTCTCAGTTGGCTCTCAGGACAAGCAGAGCACCAGAGTTAGGACAGAGCACTGGGAACATGAGCACCTTTCAAAATGTCATGACAAGGAAGGGATGAGCCCAGAACTTGAAAACACTTAGAAATTGTTCCTTTTCCACATTCCAACTTGTGAGAGTCCTTTGTTATCTTAGATCACACACAAATTCCAATTACATGGTGTCTTTAATTTAGCTACAGGTGACAATAACATACCACTGAGCATCTGTAAATATCCTGTATAAATTGGAGAGTTGGAAACCCACTTTACCCAAATTGCTTTTAAGTTTCAGATGTGTTACACAAAAATGGGAACTTTTAAAAATATACTTTGGAGAGAATGTAAGACAAAGCTTTAACCACTCTTACCATGGTGGACAAAATCTTTTCACTTGATGAAATATTTCCTAATTAGTGATTTGTGAAATCTCTTAAAAAACTTAAAAATGACTTATACTTATTGTGTTCTTGGCATGTTTACTAATATAATATGCAATTATAAAGATTATGAGAACTTTAGTTGTAATTGTGAAAAGGGATGTAAAAAACTTCCAGGAAAAAGACACCTAATATTAGAAATTTAATAACTGACTCAATTAACTCTACATATGAAATTGTAATTTAATTATTCAACTATAATATTTGTAAGAGAAAGATTTGAAATATATTTTGTTATTTAATGGCAGCCTTCAATCTCTGCTCCTTTCAAAATTCAAAGAGGAAGTAAGTCAGGGAGATGGGAAGATTGACTTTGTGAAGTTGTAATTGGAACAGTCCCCTGGGGGTGGTGGAACACATTTAAGACTGCTTCCTAGTAGTTTGGGATAAGATAAATTTGTTTCAGATGAAGGAGACTCACCTCAAGAAAATTAGCTATTTATCCAAGAACTCAAAGACCAAAGGGAAAATATCAAAGGCTAGCTTTCAGTCCTGCCTAAAACCAGATGCTCATGTGTAGATTGTTTACTTAAGCACTGATAACCAGGCTCTTCCCCACTTGTTAAAACAAGTTAGTAGTTTGTCCATTCATTCAGCAAACATTTACTGAGTACCTATTACTTGCCAGGCAGTGTGTTAAGTGCCAGAAATACAGAGAATAAATCAAATGCTCTAAGAGCCCATGGGATGGAGATGGAGAGGACATCAAACCCACATTAAGAGCTAGGTTTGTGCATCTCGATACATATCTTTTTTTAAATTTATTTTCTTCTTTTTCGAGAGAGTAAGAGCACACACAAGCAGGGAAGAGGGGCGGGGGGGGGGGGGAGGGAGAGAGAGAATCTTAGCAGTCTCCACACTCAGTGCGATGCTGGGCTTGATCCCACAACCCTGGGATCATGACCTGAGCTGAAACCAAGAGTCAGATGCTCAACCAACTGAGCCACCCAGGCGCTCCTCAATACATATCTGATCTTTAAGCTAAATAATCAGGAATTCCAATCCCGACCTATCTCCCTACTGGAACGGTGGTCTGGGGGAATTCCACATAAACCTAGATCTTAGAGCTATAAGAGATGGTGATAATGGAGACCCCCATCACCCCTGAGTTTATAAATTGACCTGATTACAGCAGACATCTTCAATGGCTTCCTATCAAGTTTGAAGCCCAAACTCAATGGCATAGTTTTGAAGATGCTTCATGATCTGACTCTAATCTCATCTCATAAGAAAATATAATTCATAACTAGTCTTAATTTCTGAAAAAGTTCTTGCATTTCATGGCCTCTCTGCCTACTTTACTTTCTTTCAGTCATATGTGTTTACTAATCAGTGACTTAGCTAATCTTTATATCACCTCAAATATAAGTCTTCAGAAATGTTTCTCATCACTCTCCAGTCAAGATAACTCTGTCTCCCATACTTCCATGGTTAGCTTCTAGTTCTTACTGAATTCTGCCTTGTGCAAAAGCTATTTGTGTACATGCCCATTTCTATTCCCTGTAACTGAGATCAAGGGCGATGTATTACTATATCTTAATATCCAGCACTGTGCCTACTAATAACGTTGGTGCAGGGGTATAACCTCAATAAATGTAAATTAATTTGAATTGCTCTATGTTTTCCTTGTCCATCTTGGGCACTAAAACTCTCCAAAAGAAGGAAAACTCAAATTCCGTCTACCAGCCAGCTATGACTTTTTTCCAGGGTCCTCTAGACCCTCTCCTCTGTGATCCTTCATACTCTTGCTCTTTCTCTGTCCATCCAACAACACCCAGATCAACAGCTTCCTATTACAGAAGTTCCATCAACCCACGCCTTTCCCTCATATTCTTTATTCAAGCCCAGGGGTGACAAATTCAAATGCCCATAAGCACAAGACACAAAACATCAATGCAAGAATCCAGCTGGAGGACAGTAAGAAGTAGATGGACCTATCTGGAAATAATATGTCCCATCAAGGCAACTACAGGGGCACCTGGTGGCTCAGTTGGTTAAGCCTCCAACTCTTGATTTTGACTCAGATTATGATCTCAAAGTTCAGGAGATCAAGCCCTGCATTGGGTTCCATGCTCACAGCACAGAGACTGATGGGGATTTTCTGTCTCCCTCTCTCTCCGCCCCTCCTTGTGCATGCTCTCTCTTTCTCAAAATAAATAAACTTAAAAAAAAAAGCAACTGGATTATTTTTTTTTTGTCATACAAAGAATACTTTTCGGATTATAATGCTGTCATCATGCTACTACCTTAACATAAAGCAAGTTTAACTGCATTAAACTCCATTCTCCGTATCTTTGCATCTTTTTTCTCTCCACCTGAAGTGCCTCCACTTTTATCTACCCTTCAAGGCCTGGAGCTAATGTAACTTACCTCCTTGAAACCTCTCCAATCCCTGCAGTTGGAATTTGAAATTAGTTTTGACCCTGTTCACACTGTCCCTTTTAAAGAGCTCTTGTCTACCACTCATCAGAACACACCTCACGCCAGTTCTATTTGCATCCATGAGCTCTTTCTTATGGTGTCATCCTCTACCTCCCTCAGCACAGTGCCTCTGTACACACAAACTCTATATATACTGTTGAATTAAACTCACATCCCTTTGAAACTTCCCCTGAGCTGTAGCAAATTCTACAAGCCAGGTTTCTGAAAAGCACTACACCCACATTATGGATGGGAAAATCTATGTTTCAGATGATGAGGCAATGGTCCCTGATTTAACTATAAAACCAGTGGCAACATCAAGGTCAGAAGCCATATCTCTGACAATGCAAGGTCCACAGAGTTAGATGCCCTCGCCTGGAACACCATTACCAATGTGTTTACACAATACTTCAACCTCTCCAAGAGAACAGGGAGGCACTCTAATTGATGAAGACACTCTTGATATTGAACTTATTTATAGTCTTTGGAGAGGAGGGAGACAGTTTGGTGAGGGCGCTGTTAAAACTCTAGGAACTTGGCAGCAACCGGTGCACAGGAATTACCCCTGCTTTGCATTTTAACACTGCTGTGATTTGTAGACATCACTATTTAATGAAGCACACAGCTGTGCCAGAAGAGCAGGGGCGGAGCTTGGCAATAAAGGGTCAGCAGGAAATCTGGCAATCATGTCATCTGGAATTTCCCTAACCCAGTCATGGCCCCCCTCTTCTTCCTTTGCCCTCCCCCAGCACAACCTCCAGTCACTCTGCAAAACGACCATTTTAATTACACAAATCACCAAGCAGAGAAAGTGCGGTAGAAGTCTTGCCCTTTCACTCATCTTTAGCAAGTATATTTTTATAAGTCCAGGAACTAGATTGGCCAAACCAGCAAGATAAAATAAGAAATGATCCAAACCGCTAGCTAAAATTGTAATGGAAACATTGAGGGAAGCTAAAAACGAAATCTCTTTGGATAATATTATAAATTATTTCTTTTAATTAAATTAGCCCTGCCCTTTCTTATTTTAGCTGCAAACAGAAGTTTCCAAAGCAGCGATTTGAAAGTTGAGAAATCCTGTGGTGTCCTGTGAAGCTGAGTTTTGTAGTGGGGTTCAAGTCCTATTCAGGAATGTACTGATCGTGAGACATAGAGAAGTTAACTTGCTTGGCCTCTTTGAGCTATGTTTTTGTCCCCTACAACATGGGGATAATAGTATATATCCAATGGGGATGTTAGGAGGGTTACCTGAGATGAGTATATTTATAAATTCTGGCACGTAGGGGCACTCAGTGTATGTTTTCTCTTTTCCTTTCCTCCCTCACTCATTTCCCCCAACACATCCATACATTTCCATGACTTAACAGATTTCTTTTAAAACGTAATAGATTCAAGTCAGTAGTTGATATCTGGAGTGTCACACAACACATTCTTCTTGCGATTGCTAAATAAATGATATGAATTATCGTGATGTCTTTATTTCAATGATTCAAAGTATCTATCTATCTATCTATCTATCTATCATCTATCTATCTATATTCACTTCCAAAGTGTTCTTACAAAGTATAAGCAAGGGCACAAGTATCTGTGCCCTTTATAGATAGAGAAAATGGGAAAAAGGTTAAGTTGTATGCCCCAAATATTTAAAGGAGAACTACAATCCTTGAGTTATATCATCCTTTATTAGCTTTCCCCATATTACCTCAAAGTATCCTCCTTGGAGTTATAAATCAAAGACGAGACTGATAGTCCACAGAAATGTTTACTAAAGACATCGTAAATTAAAAAATCAACTGTAATTCCTAAATAAAGCAAAGGGAAAACAATCAGTGTTCTATTTGCTACATGTTCCATTAAGAATAAATAACATGGAGGTGCCTGGGTGGCTCAGTTGGTTAAAAATCCAACTTCAGCTCAGGTCATGATCTCCCAGTGTCGTTAGTTTGAGCCCCACGTAGTTGAAAGCTCAGAGCCTGGAGCCTGCTTCTGATTCTGTGTCTTCCTCTCTCTCTCTGCTCTTTTACCACTCATGCTGTTTTTCTTTCTCTCAAAAATAAACATTTTAAAACATTTTAGGGGTGCCTGGGTGGCTCAGTTGATTAAGTGACCGACTTCGGCTCAGTTCATGATCTTACCATTCCTGACTTTGAGCCCCACATTGGGCTCTGTGCTGACAGCTCAGAGCCTGGAGCCTGTTTCATATTCTGTGTCTCTCTCCATCTCCACCCCCTCCCCAACTCACTCTCTGTCTCTATCTCTCAAAAATAAAATAAACATTAAAACTATTAAAAAAATTTAAGAAAAAAGAGGAGCACCTAGGTGGCTCGGTTAAGTGTCAAAATTCAACTCAAGTCATGATCTCCTGGTTCCTGAGTTCAAGCCCTGTGTTGGGCTCTGTGCTGACAGTTCAGAGCCTGGAGCCTGTTTCAGATTCTGTGTCTCCCTCTCTCTCTGCCACTCCCCCACTCACACTCTGTCTCTCTCACTCTCTCTCTCTCAAAAATGAATAAACCTTAGAAAATTTAAAAAAAAAGAATAAATAACATGAAGCTCTGTTAAGTAAGGATGGATTTAAAATAAAGACAAATTAATGTTTTAATGTCATACTTGTTTTCAATTTTTGTCCTCATAATGGAAAAAGAAAATAATAAGACGAACAGTGAAAAGGTTAGACAGAAATATAATCTTCATGTTAGCTGGAAGCTTGTGAAGTAAAGCTATAACTAACTCATAAATTCAATTCTTTTGTGTGGGGAAAAAAAGCCATTTATGTTAAAAGTTGGAAAACATCACAAACCTACCAAAAAGGAGAAAGTAGTAGTTGATTCAACACTGTATCTTCCTTGTTTTTAATAAAGCCGAATAGTAGTAGTGACTAAAACACATGTAAAAAAACCCATATTTCAGCTGAATCTTAAATTTAATGACATACAAGATAAATAATATACCATACCATAATCAATTAAAGAGTGATAAGAAAGAGAAATAAGACAGGGCAGAATACTAAATAACACTAACGGGACATATAACTGCGTGGGAGTATGTCATAAGACATACCTAATCACGTACGTTCCAGATGCATGCGATTGTTTTTGTTGTAATGTGAAGAACTGAATTTCCACTCTAAAATTTCTTGAACAATGGAAAAGGTCAACACTCTGCTACTCTATCGGTATTTCTGCATTATAGAGCAATCTGTGGGTATAAAGAAGTTGATGAGCAGTAATCACTTTTTAAGTATTTTGAAAAATGAAAAGTCCTCCTCCCCTTGTATATTATGTTATTTTCTGGGAGGATACGCAATCTCATTAGAGTGGAGTAAAATAGTGGATAATGAAGGAATCCATGAACGAATCTGCGTCTCTGCCGGGTGGCCTTGGGGATTGAAGCCCCTGGCCCGTGTATTCTCAGTACTCTTGCATTGTGCTCCCTTTTGTGAACTGTTCATTTGCGATCAGCAAACATGCTCCAAGGGTCTGCTCTGTGTGAAGTATCACCAGCCACTTTGGTATACCATATCTCAGGAAGCATATGCCATTTGAGTTTTTTCTCAGAGATTAGATGTATTCAGGCCTGAGAAGAAATTAAGCAACCAAACTGAACGCTGTTATATGCCATCGGTCACAGAGTATAGATTTTGGCATAAAATTTACAAGTGACAAAACTGAAAATCAGAATCTGATGAGCAAAAAAGGAAACTGAAAGATAGACTGTGGTTTCTTTTAGACTTTTGTTCACAAAATGACAATTTGGTTTCCTTAAATGAATATGTTTTGCATGAGTCCTACCACGGGTAGAGAAACTATGTGCTAACATGGGTTCCAACTTTAAAGTTAAAAGTAGTACATATAGTTATTTGAGTTCCACATTAGTAAGTCATTTTTTTAAGTTGTGCATATTGTCAAGACTGCTTTCAAAGACTGTTTATTAATGTACTGCTCAAGATCATGAAATTAATTTGGTGGGCCACAACTAGCTTAAGAAAAGAGAGAGGGAGAGATGGAAAGAGAGAATGAGCATGTATATAAGCATAAGAGATGACTCTGGCATGGAATAAATCACAGTGGAATAACTGGAATATATCAGATCCCATTGCATATCGTATAGATAAGTATTGTTTTATGAAATTTTGTGGTTCAACGGATAGATAATTATGTGTCTATGTATGTATGTGTTTGCACAGTACACATATGCTACATAAACAGCATACTTTTGTTATGGCTAGTGATCAAAAATATTGGAGGATTACTCTAAAGAATAGTTAAGATATGGGGCGCCCGGGTGGCTCAGTCGGTTAAGTCTCTGATGTTGGCTCAGGTCATGATCTCGCAGTTTGCAAGTTCGAGCTCCACGTCGCGTTCTGTGCTGATAGCTCAGAGCCTGGATCCTGCTCCGTATTCTGTGTGTGTCTCTCTCTCTTTCTGCCCCACCCCCACTCATGCTCTGTCTCTCTCTCTCTCTCAAAAATAAATAAACATTAAAAATTTTTAAAAATAATAGTTAAGATACATTTTTAAGTTTTCTTTCATTCAATTTTTTTCTTTAAAGATTTTGTTTTTAAGTCATCTTTGCACCCAATGTGGGGCTCGAATGCACAACCCCAAGATCAAGAGTCACATGGTCTGCCAACTGAGCCAGCCAGGTGTCCCTAAAATTCATTTTTAATCAGCAGTTAGTTTCTACTTATATAAGTATAACATTTTTTTTTTACAGGCTTTAAATTTGTCTTACTGACTTTTAATTTTTTATTGAGGTATAACTGACATACAATGCCATATTAGATTCAGGCGTATAACATAATGATTCGATATTTGTATACCCTGTAAAGTGATTGCCACACTAGGTCTGGTTACCATCCATCACCACACATAGTTATAGAATTATTTTCCTGTGATAAGAACTTCTAATATTTACTCTTTTAGCAACTTTCAAATATGAAATACAGTATTATTAACTATAGTCACCATGCTATACATTATATCCCCATGACATATGCATTTTATAACTACAAATGTGTACCTTCTGCCTCTTTTCACCCATTTTGCTTCCCCTCACCCACTCACCTCTGGTAACCACAAATCTGTTCTCTTTATCAATGAGCTTGTTGTTTTCAATTTCTTCTTTTTTTAAAAAAAAATTCTTATTTAAGTGAGCTCATACAGTATATGTCTTTGTCTGACTTATTTCACTTAGCATAATGCTCTTAAAGCCCATCCATGTTGTTGCAGATGGCAAGATTTCATTCTTTTATTATGACATAATAATATTCAGATGTTGTATATATGCCACATCTTATTTATTCATTCATGTATCGATGGACACAGGTAGTCCCCATAGGTTGGCTATTGTAAATAATGCTTCATAGGGGTGCATAAATCTTTTCAAGTTAATGTTTTCATGCTCTTCTGGCCAGAAGTGGGATTGCTGAATTATATGGTACTTATATTTTTAATTTTATTGAGGAACTTCCATACTATTTTCCATAGTAGCTACACCAGTTTATATTCCCACCAACAGTGTACAAGTGTTCCCTTTTCTCCACATCTTCAACAATACTTATTTCTTGTCTTTTTGATAAACAGCCATTCTAACCAGTGTAGGATGATATATCATTTTGATTTTGATTTAACTTTCTACCTTTTAAGTTATAATTATTATAACGTATTAATATCTTTGTTATTATTATTTTTAAGGTGATAATTTTTTCAGGAAAATTATCTAAATTTTAAATTAGTGACATTATTAAGGTCTTACTATGAAACATCTAGAAGAGCAAAAATTTTAATACACTATAATCATAAACACATCCTTACCTTCTGAGACAGCAAACCTATGCCTAGGGTCATTTCCAAAGGAAAAAATTTGAGACAAAGAAAATATATGATTGTATATAGATTATGATTACAGAATTGTTAATAACAAAAAATACATAACTCACCTAAAAATCAACATGAAAGACTTTATCATGTACCAGCAAGTCTACAAAGTACAATGTTATATGCAGTCATTAAAATCATCACTCTGGCAGATTCAGAAAAATGCGTACATGGTACATTTAATTAATACAACTTTATCTGTGCTGTGGTTACAGCTTTTAAAATATTCTGCCAGCATATAAGCTAGATATTGGAAGGAAACAGGAAAACATAAAAGCGTAGGTTTCTGGAGTGATTAAATAGTAGATACATATTTAAAAAAAAAGAGGTTAGAGTGGGAGAGAGCCAAAGCATAAGAGACTGTTAAAAACTGAGAACAAACTGAGGGTTGATGGGGGGTGGGAGGGAGGGGAGGGTGGGTGATGGGTATTGAGGAGGGCACCTTTTGGGATGAGCACTGGGTGTTGTATGGAAACCAATTTGACAATAAATATCATATATTAAAAATAAATAAATAAATAAATAAAAATTCTGTTTGTAGCTCATGTTATCATAAAACAGTGCTATTAAAAATTCTTATATCTTAGTATGGTTCTAAAATATGATCAATATTGACAACAATTATCAGCAAAGCTAAAATTCTTTAGATATAGCTAAAATCTTATGAAAGTGAGCTAGCAAGAGTGCTTTGAGACCTATTATAAATATGAGCAAAATGAGGCAAGACCTATTGTATATGGTTGGGGACCTCTTTGTGTGTGCACGGAATTATATGAGATGTGAAGGATTGTCCCTCCTGGGTTGGAGGGGCTTGTTTGGGGTTTCCATTGAAGCAGCAGGACTCTGGAATCAGAACCACTCCTGCTTTAGGCAACATTTCAAGCCCTCTCTGTGGCCCTACCTTATCTATTAAACACAGTTGGTGATAACCCGTGTGCCTTGGTCTTTGAGAGATTTACCTTTTGCCTGGCTGATAGTAGGATCTAGGTAATTCTGGGTCTGATTTATCGGTGTTAGATGGAGGAGAAGTACACCAGCATCAGATGTATAGCTTGATGTGTCACAAGATGCCGAGAGCCCACGGGCAGAAGATAGGAAGAGTCTCTAGGGCAAAAACCAGAATTAAGGACTAAGGTCACAGCGGCAACCTGATCTATTTTCCTGCCAAAATAATGCTTGCCATAATTGTCATCCTATGTGTTAAATGGTTCGCATCGGGAGATGGTAGTGCTGAAACAAGGGAGCGATTGTGAAATACTACAATGTTATATAGAGGTTTTCTCCATATTTATTTTCTTTGTTTAATTTTTTAATGTTTATTTTTCAGAAAGAGAGAGAGATGGAACATGAGCAAGGGAGGGGCAGAGAGAGAGGGAGACAGAGAATCTGAAGCAGGCTCCAGGCTCTGAGCTGTCAGCAGAGAGCCCAACGTGGGGCTTGAACTCACGAACTGTGAGACTGACCTGAGCTGAAGTCAGACGCTTCACCACCCAGGTGCCCCAAGATTTTCTCCATATTTAAAAAGCGTACTTGAGTGCTTGTAAGAGTGGTTCATACCTTGGTAGACATGTTTGGGCAATATGGGATGGATACATTCTTCTTTAGTTTGGCAATCCAAACTAAATCTGGACCTTCACTCTGGGCCTTCTTTCTGGATGTTCTAGGCTCTGAGGTGCCACAGCTACTGTAAAAGGGCTGCTGCCATTGTTATTCCACAGCCCACTATGTCCTGCCTCGTGTGAACAATTTAAAGCAGCAGATGATCTCTTTTCATGCCTATACCAGTGTTTCTTTCTATGGTTTGACATATACAAAATCTTTCACATACCTGGAGACTCCATTGTACCCCTACAGGGATTTTCCTTTATTGAGGATCTTGAAAACAATAGGTTCCTTTTCAATTGACCAAATATAAAATTATATCTTATACTAGGCATGTTTTTCTGTAAACTGTACATGCTCTCCAGCCCACCAGAGGTTTTAACTTGAGGGTGGGAGGCATGAGGACTCCAGAGGATAAAGGCAGCTCTGTGCTAAGGTGCAACTCCATATACAGTAATGACATCTGTTAGTTAACATCAACCATAAGCTAAGAGTAAAGAAAGCTGAAATATATATCATATATGATATATATCATATCATATCATATCATATCATATCTAGGCATATACATGGCAGGAGTTTCTATGAAATCAAGGCAATCACTTGTTCTATAGGAATGTCTTTCAAAAGTATACAAATGTTGGGGTGCTTGGGTGGCTCAGTTGATTGAGCATCTGACTTTTGATTTCACCTCAGGTCATGATCCCAGCTTCGTGGGATTGAGCCTTGCATCAACCCCAACCTGCATCAGGCTCTGGGCTCCTGTAAAACTGAGTTTCGAGGCTGCTTATGATTCTCTCTCTTTTCCTCTGCCCCACTTGTGCACGCTCTCTCTCTCTCTCTCTTCCTAAAAAAAGTAGTATACAAATGTTAAAATGTTTCCAATCATTTCACCAAAATATGTCAGGCACTTAAGTGTCATATCTTTAAATTTATATGGGGAGGCTGTGCAGAAGGAGTGTATCCAATAATTAATACATTTGTTTAACTCCCTGGATGCATATTAGAACCATCTGGAAAGCAGGAACCCCGGGTGGCTCAGTCAGTTAAGCCTCTGACTCTTGATTTCAGCTCAGGTCATGATCTCACAGTTCATGAGTCTGAGCCCTGCATCAGGCTCTGTGCCGACAACACAGAGCCTACTTGGGATTCTGTCTCCCTCTCTCTCTGCCTATCCCCTGCTCACTCTCTATCTCTCAAAAATTAAATAAAAATAAACTTAAAAAAAAGAAAAGGAGTTCAACTTGTGTTCATTGAAGTTGTCTTCATTTCCCAGTAAAATTTTCCTTGAAAAACATAGTTCAGAAGTAAGATAAAAACCCTCGATCGACTTGCCTTCTCCTTTCATCAATAAGGACACAAGACCCCAGAGAAGAGACCTTTCCTTGCTTAAGGATGCCATAGTCTAGATTCAAGTGAATCCTTCGTTTCTTTATTCCCAGAGCATAGGGTTTTTTTTCTCCTCCCCAGCAGTGAGTTGCTGTTATTCCTCTGCTTCAATAGAAATAAGCAGAAGTTCATATACCTAACTACCTAGCAATGATGATACCACTTTTGTAGTATTGACACTCCCATTACAAATTAGGATGTTGCCATAAGGAATCATTTTATGGAATGACTCATTATTTGATATAATATTGCTTATTTTAAGACATATGTATATATGCAATATATATATACATATACATATATATGTTATATATTGCATAATAATGAGAAATAATCTTTAACCCTTGCTGAGATAGGTGACTTACATCTGTTTGATTTCCTGGCCCACTCTTCTCTTGTTTCAAAGTCCTGAACTATAGTTACTTAAATTCTTTTAAATAACAAAAATTCTGTTATTATGAGAACCTCTTTTTTTTTTTAAAGCTGAGGTAACTATCCTATTAATTTTTTAACTCAAACTTATATATCACATACTACATACCAGATATTGTGCATTATTAACCCTTATTACCCAATTAACACTTATACCAATCCTACAAGGTAGGTTTTATTATTATCCCCATTTTATATATGAGGAAACTGAGACACAGAGTGGTTAGGCAATTTGTCTGAAGGAACACCCAGATAGTGGCAGAGCTGAGACCATAACCAATTCCAATAACAAAGTTCAGGCATGTGAGTCTATAATACACTCCTTCCCAGACAGCTTGCATTGAAAAAACCTGGGCTGTCAATCACTAAGTAACACTAGACTTCTGTGATTTTTCTATTTTTTATCTGAAAGGAAAAAAAAAAGAGTCACTCCTAGGAATTTTTTTACCTGGCTGGATTTATCAAAATGTATAAAACTTCTGTGGAGAAGAAAATTTAGCCTATTTTATTCATTTTACTCTTTCAAAACTATGTTTTCCTACAAACAATCTTAAAATGTGCATGGAACCACAAAACACCCCAAATAGCCAAAGTGATGTTGACAAGGAAAAGCAAAGCTGGAGTCATCCCAATTGGGGACTTCAAGTTATATTACAAAGCCAAAGTGATCAAAACAGTATGGTACTGGTACAAAAATAGACAGACCAATGGAACAGAATACAAAATCCAGACATTAACCCACAACTATATGGTCAACAAAACCTTGACAAATCAGAGAAGAATATCCAATGGCAAAAGTCTCTTCAACAACTGGTGTTGGGAAAACTGGACAGCAACATGAAAAAGAATGAAACTGGACCACTTTCTTACACTATACACAAAAATAAATTCAAAACGATTAACAACCTAAATGTGAAACATGAAACAATTAAAATCCTAGAGGAGAATACAGGTAGTAACCTCGTTGACATTGTCTATAGCGGCTTCTTACTAGATGTGTCTCTGGAGGCAAGGGAAACAACAGAAAAAAAAAAAACTATTGGGACTTCATCAAAAAGAAAAAACAACAACAACTAAAAAACAAACAACAAAAAACTTCTGCACAACAAAGGAAACAATCAACAAAACTAAAAGGCAACTACAGAAGAGGAGAAAATATTTGCAAAGGACGGATCTGATAAAGTGTTAGTATTCATAATATATGAAGAACTTCTAAAACTCAACACCCAAAACGCAAATAATCCAATTATAAATGGGCAGAAGACTCGAATAGATATTTTTCCAAAGAAGACATCCAGATGACCAACAGACACATGAAAAGATGCTCAACATCACTCATCTTCAGGGAAATACAAATCAAAACTCTACTGAGATGTCACCTCTCACCTGTCAGAATGGCTAAAATCAACAACATGAGAAAGAACAGGTGTTGGCAAGGATGTGGGGAAAGAGGAACCCTCTTGTACTGTTGGCGGGGATGCAAATTGGTACAGCCACTTTGGAAAACAGTGTGGAGTTTCCTCAAAAAGTAAAAAATAGAACTATCCTACAATCCAGCAATTGCATTACTGGGTATTTACCTAAAGAATGCAAAAATACTAATTCAAAGGGATACATGCACCCCAATGTTTTTAGCAGCATTATCTACAATAGCCAAATTATGGAAAGAACCCAAATATGCATCTACTGATGAATAAAGAAGATGTGGTATGTGTATGTGTGTATGTGTGTGTGTGTGTGTGTGTGTGTGTGTGTGTGATATAGGATTATTATTCAGCCATAAAAAAGAATGAAATTGGGGTGCTTGGGTAGCTCAGTTAAGTATCCAACTCTTGATTTCAGCTCAGGTCACAAGATTGAGGTCAGGTTGTGAGATCAAGCCTTATATTTAGCTTGCCTGGGATTCTCTCTCTCTGTTTGTCTCTGCCCCTTCTCCCCCTCAACATAAATAAATAAACATTAAAAAAAAACTGGTAAGTAGAAATAGTGCTTTAAAAAGAAGAATGAAATCTTGGGGCCCCTGGGTGGCTCAGTCAGTTAAGCATCCAACCGCGGCTCAGGTCATGATCTCACAGTTCGTGAGTTTGAGCCCTGAGTCAGGCTCTGTGCTGACATCTCAGAGCCTGGAGCCTGTTTCGGATTCTGTTTCCCTCTCTCTCTGCCCCTCCCCTGCACGCACTCTGTCTCTCTTTCTCTCTTTCGAACATAAATAAACATTAAAAAAATTAAAATAAATTTTAAAAAGAATGAAATATTGTCACTTGCAATAACATGGATGGAGCTAGAGTGTTATGCTAAGCAAAATAAATCAGAGAAAGAAAGACAAGTGACATATGATTTCACTCATATGTGGAATTTAAGAAACAAAGCAAAAGAGCAGGGGGGTGGAGACAGAGGTAAAGCAAGAAACAGACTCTTAACTATAGAGAACAAACTGATGGTTATCAGAAGGGAGGTGGGTGGGGAGATGGGTGAAATAGGTGATGGGGGCTAGGGAGTTCTCTTGGATGAGTACCAGCTGATATATGGAAGTGTTGAATCACTATAGTGTATACCTGAAACTAACATTACACTGTATGTTACCTAACTGGAACTTAAATTTAAAAAAAAGATTTTTTTCTAATTTTTAAAACATTTCCTAAGTGCCAACATGGTACTAAACTCTAAGGAAACAAAATACAATAATAGTGCCAGGAGTGCAAAAAGCTATGTATAATATAAAGTGACACATGGTACTCATTCAATCAAGAAATATTTACTGAGTGGTTCTTCTCTGCTGAGCACTACACTAGGTCCTGAGGAAATGGAGCTCTGGACAAAAAGACCTGTCCCTCCTTAAACTTAGAGGCTAGTGAGGGAGACAGACATCAGTGAGACACAGTAATTGCTCCCATAGAACTCTGACAAGTGTATCAAGTGTATCAATGAAAGCATGCATTAAGGGGCTCCAAGCCTCATGTCAAGGTGTTTCCCTCAGAGTGACAATGAGACTGAGATCTGAATGGTGGGTAGATGTTATCTAAGTATTGGGCTGTCTAGAAAGCTAAAGAAACTACTTTATTGGCTGTGGATGGCTTCACAAGGGAAATGATAGGAACTGGGGCTGGAAAAGTTACTTCAATATTGCCACATAGAGAACCAGAAAAAGAGTGCTGTGGGAAGAAAAATGGCATGAGCCAACATAACCTCGCTATTTAACCTTTTAAGTCAGAGCAGGACAGAAGCCCACAGACATGTATCTACACATACATCCATACATATACACACTCCAGCACACTGACCACTTTGCCACCCCCAAGCTTCGCCTTCCTTGCAGTCTATTGTACGAGACTAGCCTAATGTGTAAGTAAAAGCTGGTTGGTCAGTAGACAGAAGATATGTATGGCTTGGTTGTCCCAATAGGAACCCAAAGAAATGTTCTCCAGGACAGGGAACAACAAAGTACCTTTAATTCACACTAAAGTGTAAGTGGTTTCTATCAGGTTTTTTCCAGTGAGAAAAGTTTTGTTAGAGATCTTGAGGCTCTCTCATCAATTGTGGTCCCTCCGTGACAGGCCAAGATGAGGTTGCATATTGTGCACTGGAGACTTGGTGTTTTTGTCTTAGTTTTCCTAACATCTGACTTGTGTAACTCTGGATAAATCATGACCAGTTTCTGAGCTTCTGTTTCCTTCTGTTCTGAGAAGGAAATACAAATGGCAGAGTTCTAAGTTCTCTTCTGGATCACTGAGGACTGTGTGACCAAAATGTGGCGCATTGGTACATTTTCTGGCTCTTCTCTGCATTAGGATTTAAGGAATTTTTTTAGGGGTCGGGGGAGTGCATGCAAGTGAGGAAGGGGCAGAGAAAGAGAGAGAGAGAGGGAGAGAGAGAATCTGAAGCAAGCTTCATGTCCAGTGTAGAGCCCAACACGGGGGCTTGATCTCATGACCATGAGATAATGACCTGAGATGAAGTCAAGAGTTGGATGTTTAACCGACTGAACTACCCAGGTGCCCCTCCAAAAACTACTTTTATCTAAAGCCCGAAACATCCCCTCTACCTCTCCTTTCAATCCCATCATATATAAACTCTATTCAGACTAGTAGCCACCTGCGTATCCCTTTCCTTTTCATATAGGTGGACCTTTGCATTGGGACCCCTGCAAATAGGAACAGTAAAAGTTGTTTATGTGTATAAGGCAGGCTTTGGGGTTAGCCTTGCTTCCAGTTCTGGCTGCACCACTCACCAACTATTTAGCCTCATTAAGTAGTGTTTCTCACCTGCAAAATAAAAATGACGAGGCACCTATGTGTATATTTTAAGAGGATAGATGTGAAAATACATAGCATAATGCCTGACACACACTGCCTAAGTCAGTCTCAACACCTGTTGTCAATGATGTGATCTATTAATTTCCTACTCTTCTGTATGCATACAGTTTCCCAAGGTCACATTTCAAAGGACAGAGTAAGACTCAAATTCAGGTTTGTGCTTTTTGCTCTACTCAGTCCTGATTCTTTACCTAGTTAAAAACAGAGTAGCAAGTCGTGGAAACTCTCAGCAAGACTCAACCTCAGCCTTCTCTTTTGGCGTTTTCCATGTGGCATGTACCCTGCTCATTCTACGCCTGGCATGGTTCAAGCTGGTTGCTTTGGGACCATGCAGGGGAGAAAGCTTTGTGGAATGCATTGTGAAGTCCTACTTATCTTCTGAATGAGTAAAGAATTTGAGGCCCTAGGGAAGAGGTGACTTACCAATCACATCTCCCCTTCAACAAGTCAAGAAACAATGGAGAGATAATCTATGACAGCAAGGAAAAAGCTCCCTAATTCTCTAAAGTCCCCAAAGAGGCCCCTGGAGGGTTTCAAATCTGAATCATTTTGGCTGAGAAGGAAGTTGGTTTCAAAATGAACTTTCAGAAAGTTGAGATTCATTGTCAATAAATCTTCCCTACAGTTTCTGTCTGATGTTTCACATTCAGTTAAAACCTTTAATTCCCCCAGGGAAACTACTAAAACAACAAGGGGCCCTTAGGAAGCTTTGTTACCAGCCCACGGAAGCAGCTCCAGAACCAAGAAGCCCCCAAAGTCAATTTGACAGGACTAACCTTCAAGCACAGATCCAGCAGTGCTAATTTGAGGAAAGTTTTTTGAATAATCATATACTATTAGGGATTGCTAAGGCCCTATCAAATAATGTGCTCACACTCAGGAATTTCAATCCTGCAGAAAAGTTACCCTTTTACCCAAACTTGTTAAGGGTAAATCATGCATTTATGTTGATCTGCATGGGAAAAGGAAAAGGAAAAGGAAACAAAAAAGCTTAGTGTCAAGTCAAAACAGAGGGCAGATTCAAAAAATATATTCAACTAACATTACTAAACATGACTATGTGCCAGACATTATCACCCTTACTTTGCAAAAGTGAAAAACGAGTATAGACACAAAGAGCAAACTATACAAGGTCACTTATCCAGTAGAAGACAGTTAAGAGGATTGGTTGCATAGTGGCAAGTTCAAGCCTAGGCTTCTTTCCCCTGGGCCTTGTGAACTTGTGATTTTTTTTTTTTCATTTTTATTCTCTATAGAGGTAAAAATTATCCAAAAACTCACTGTTTTGTATTCTTCTCACATTTGCTGCTCAGCTTAAAAATTATACATGTCCTCACATTGCTATAAGTCTGTTTTTGTAAACTTTATCTGGTTTCCTGAAAGATGGCTTCCCATAAATCAGTTGGACTTTCCCACGATCTCTCATTCATATAGAGCATGCCTCACTTAAATTTCTGTTATACTTTCTTCAATTGTGATTTTTAGAAATACCAAGAGAGAAATTTTCATAATCTTCACATCCTCACAGAAACAGACACATTCTTAACTCCCTTTTGTCACACATAACTCTTTAGGACCAATTACTAGAGTTGTCACCCTGTTATACAAAGACTTTCTTGGAAGACAGTATAATCATGTTCAGTTGAGAATTCTGTGCTAGACTATAACTACTTTTATATACGTTTGCTTATTCAATCTTTACAGTAATCATATGAGACAGGTAAAATTTATTTTCTCCTTTTTACACTTGAAGAAACTGAGTCCTGGAGAAGTGTAATAACTTACTCCAAGCAGCTGATAAGCTGGCAGCAGAAGAGAGCAAGTAGTTTTAAACTAATCTCTAGAGTCTTTGTTATTCAATCTATTTTATCATAAACTACGGAAAGACAATAGCCTCAACCGTCATCTTGCCACTATACATATATATATATATATATATATATATATACACACACACACATACACACACACACACATATGTATGTGTACATATACATTTGTGTGTGTGTGTGTGTGTGTGTGTACACACACACACATATATAGTTCCAACTCTAGTTTCAAAGTCTCTCTTTTTAGAAAACTTGGAAACTAATTTTAACTACCCTTATGAAATCACAAATCACAGATTTTTTGGTTTGGATGGACCTTGCTAATCTGCCAAACCACAGTTCATTAACATCACTTCTGTACTATCTTAACTGTCAAAAAGATTTGGAAGGTATTAACATGATCCAAGGCTTTTTATGTTCCTATGATGGTATATTGTGATTATTACCACACCATAGTCATTCCTCAAATTATCTGTGGAATATTTCAAGGCTGTAAGAGAGCTCACTATCTTAACTTCAAGAAATGAAGACGTCAGTGCTACTAAATGGCCCTGTTTCTAGCTGTGTGTCAACTCTTCTCACTAAAGTATATCAGTGTTAAGATGAAAATGAGGGTTTACCTTGAACGCATCAAGGGGCCTAAGGCATGTTATTGTCACAGCTATTGTTCTAGCTATCCAGTCAATAATTCTCATGAATATCTGATTCTGAACGGTGATAACACAATCGAGCATGATACCTATGTACGTACTTACTCACAACTAGGAAATTGCCACGCTATTTATTGGTCTTCACCATGTGGGGTTTCCATGTCTCATCTTTAATTTTGGCATAATAATGCTTAAGCAGCAATGATGTAGCAATAACCAAATGAGACAGAACAGGGAGCACCCTATATTGTGCCTGACCAAGAGTAAGGTGTTCAATAAATGCTTGTTGAAACACAATCTGAGAATGATGGCACCACTTTTCCATGAAGGTCGTATTACTAAGATGGAGACATGTCAGAAAACTGTGCTGCTAGTGTTTCTGATCACCATGGTATTGCTTCTACAGCTGCTGTTTAACAACCTCAGTTAGAAAAACCAAAAGGATCATCAACCCAAAGGAGCCTCTGGGCAGGCATTTAACCTCAAGTTATTGCACAATCTGTTGATCCACCTTTTATCAAGGCTCACTCCAGACACTTCACATGTCCCTGCAGATTAAGCTGCTAAGACTTCTAAAAGGTACAAGGGGATTTATCCACTCCGTACTGCAATCAGACAAGTGGTCCCTAGTCACAAAACAGCATCAGCACACAAAACTCTTCTGTTTCTAGGATAAGACACTGCCAAAACTGGGATGGCTTGAGTAAATTCCTTTAGTAGCTAAAATCCAAGTTGGTAAAAATGTATATAAAGCATCATAACTCAAGCTTAATTACCTACTTAACTTTAACATTCTAAATAGGAGGATTTGGTGAGGGTTTTTTCCCCCTTTTTATTTCAGGACAAAGGAAAACCTTCAAATTCTCTATATAATAACATAGATGATTTTCAACAAACCAATGCTGGTATGCACAAAGCTATGTCAAAATGCCTAGGTCTTTGGTTTTGCAAACTCTAGAATTTTTTTTACATATATAATAATATCTTTTTTTTTTACTCAAAGATAATCAAATCTATGTTGAATTATATTTCTGTCCTATTTTCCTGTCGTTTAGATGTTCTGGATTTTTTACATCATTTCTGTGGACAAAACAATGGATAACTGGATGATCAATCAATGGTACTTGAATTCAAACTCAATGTTTAGAATCACTGAAATGTCACCTCCAGCTTCCTTTCATATTTAACACAAAATAAGAAGGATATGTCACAACTTTGAATTTGGGTATTTTATTATTCAAAGTTCACGTGCATAAAGTTAGTGAAAATAAAATCTTTTCTAAACATCAAGGTCATTATGTAGTATGTGGGGACTTGCACAAAAAGAGCAATGACTTTGAGTCAAGAGAAATGAGTGAGCTCAAATCACTTATTGGTTTTGTGACCCAAGGCAGATCTTCACCTCTGTGTGCCTTCGTGTCCTTATCATGAGGTTAAATAAGGGTATGAAGAGCAACTTCAGACAGGTACTATGAGTGTTAAAATGAGGCAGTGAAGGTGGAACTCCTGTGACACAGGAGGGGCTTACTGTTTTTCTGAAGGAAAGAATTTGTGAGCTAAAAAACAAACAGGAAAAATGGCCTTTCTTTTCTACCAGACTATAAGCTCTGTGAAAGCAGGAACCTTGTGCCCATTTCATCCTTGTGTGCCTAGAACTTAACTATGGTGCACACTTGGTTCAATAAAAGTTGAATCAAATAATTCAGTAATGGTTAAATTGAATCTGCTTGTATTAATGTCTGTTATTTCTTTTTATTCTTTTTAATTTGTGTGAGACAAGTAATAATAGATACTATTATTTCTATTACACACTGTCATTTCCCTAACACTGCAGTCCTATATCTAAAACAAAACATGATATAAAGTACTTAAATATTGTTTAAAAGTTAACCTTAAGTAGCAATTTATTTTTTATTATTTTTTTAATGTTTATTTATTTTTGAGACAGAGAGAGACAGAGCATGAATGGGGGAGGGTCAGAGAGAGGGAAACACAGAATCCGGAACAGGCTCCAGGCTCTGAGCTGTCAGCACAGAGCCCGACGCGGGGCTCGAACTCACAAACTGTGAGATCATGACCTGAGCCGAAGTCGGACGCCTAACCGACTGAGACACTCAGGCACCCTTTAAGTAGCAATTTAAATGTCATTTGGTTTAAGTAAAATCAATAGACCCTAGACCTTACAATGGGCAAAGTAATCCACTGAACTGTTGGTGATAGACATGTAAAAATAGAAAAATTTATATAATAATCTACTATATGCAGATATTGTTGTAAGAACTTTACATGTATCAGTATATTTAATCCTCATAATAAGACAGGTTCTATTATTAGCCTATTTTTATAGATAGGGAAAGTGAAGGAATAATCTATATATGGCTTTATGGCTAATTAAAAAGTGAGGCTGCACTGTGAACTCAGTCCTTCTGGCTTTAGGAAAGCATCATTAACTACTTTCTATGTCCCTTCTGTAAGGTGTAACTCATAGCCCCGTCTTAAATGAAAGATGATTGCCACCGCTAATTGAACAAAATTAAGAAAAGTAAACCATGAGGAAGAAAGGAGGAAAGAAGAACTGATTATCAAAACTCAAAGACATTTTGATTTACACTTTTAAAAAGTATTTGATTCTATAAATATCCTAAAGAATAAAACCCATATAATCATAACAAGTAATCCAGAAAAAAGCACTTGCCAATATCTAACATTCATAAAGAGAACTAGGAACAGAGGGGGACTTCTTCAGTTTCATCAAGAATATCTACAAGAAGAAAAAAATACAGCCAACAGCATATGAAATGGCAAGAAACTGGATGCTTCCGAAGATTGGGAATGAAGCAAAGATGTTCTTTCTCACCAGTCCTATTCAAAATTGTACTAGAAACCCTAACTAGTGGAATAAGATGAGAAAAACGTATCAAATGTATACAAATAGGAAAGAAACAAAACTGCCTTTATTCGAAAGTGACATAGTTGTTTCTGTATAAAATTCCAAAGAGATTACAGAAATCTCCTGAAAAAATAAGTTAATGTAACAAATTCACAAAATACAAGGCTACTATATAAAAATTGCTTTATATATATCAGAAATGAACAATTAGAAATTAAAAAAATATATAGTAGCACGAAAAAGGAGAGAAATATTTGTGGCTCCTTTCTTTCCTTCATCTTCATTTCCTTTGCCTGTCTTTGTGTTTTCTTTTTATTTACATCTTGTCTCCTTTCCTTCCTTCCTCTTCCTCTACACACTTTCATTTTTCAAACTGGGATACACCTCACTGCAATATGAATGTTACATAACTTACCAAGCAACAGGCTACAAATGGTCTTGGTGAAAAAATGGAGCCTTTCCTCATTCCATACATGACAATAAACTCTATATTATTTTAAAATAAAGGTAAATAAAGTATATAATGATATATGGTTGCATTTTCTTCTGAATTTGAGACAGATGAAGAGACTGTATGAAAAATTTAACAATGGAAGAAAAAGAGTATGACTGCCACAGAATCACTGAATCAGAGAAACAAAGATCTAGATTTGCAAGAGGCAAAGATACTGAGGGGTGAAGGGCAGAATCTACTCTATGAGTGACTGACCTGCTACTAAGCTCAAGTTTATCATCTCCATCTCCTTCAGGCAAACCTAGCATGGATTTGATTATTGGCAGGCCAGCCATTAGCAAATGTATTAGAATCTATTAAATATGGTCTCCAGACCAGCACAAAAGAGTGATGCTCTGTAGATGAAGTTCCAAGAGTTTAAAAAAAAAATAGAGGTAGCAAAGAAAATATGTGAATTGATCCTCCCCCTGAAAACAAATAAGCAAGCAAAAAAAAAAAAAATCATTATTTTCAGCCATGTCACAAGTACCTGTTACATAAAATCTTTCACTTATAGCCCCATCTCAAGCATCCACTTGCATGGCTTCGTTGGAAAAATAACAGAAATATCCAAGATGACCTCTTTTCTGATGTGAGAATTTAATACAGGATATAGATGGAAACAAATAAGGTGTTATCTAAAGCATATATATTTTAGTATTCAACTAATTCTTCAAATTACTTGAATTAATCCATTACAGATTTGTACTCTTTCATACATTTATATTCTTCAGAAAATTTTGGATTTTGAGTAGTGATATCCAAGGACATGCTTTCCCTAGAAGTATACAATAATTAAAACAAAGGGAGAAGGTAATAAGGCATAACAGTTTTTCTGTGTGAATTAAGCTTGGTAAAGTACCTGAAATATAAGTGTTCATTTGGGGAATGATAGTAGCTAAATCCAAAGATGGTTTTGCATTAGTAGCCAACAAATTATTTTATAAAGCATGGAATACCAAGTATGCCAAATAAAAGGAGTCACTTAATGAAATTTAAATAGGGACAATTCTTTTGAATTTGTACTAGCCTAAAGGTAAGAGAATGTTCATAGTGGTAAATGATGTACTGGAGTGCTTCTACCTCTAGTATTCTACATTTCTATTGGTCACTCAATTATTAAAACAAAACAAAACAAAAAACTGGCCTCTTTATAGAATAAATAGCAATAGACACCCAAAAGGACAATAGCAGAAAAACAAAAGACCATCTGGTGCTATAGGTAACAGAGGACAATAATATAGACTCAAGGCTCCTTGAATGGGAAGGTTTCTTTCCTTCTACAGATGAGAGCCCTAAAGTTTAAGCAGGGCAATGAATCATTTAAAGCAGTGGTTCTTGGGGTGCCTGGGTGGCTCAGTCAGTTAAGTATCCAACTTCAGCTTAGGTCATGATCTCGTGGTCCATGGGTGCGAGACCTGCATTGGGCTCCGAGCCTGGAACCTGCTTCAGATTCTGTGTCTCCCTCTCTCTCTGCACCACCCCACTTACACTTTGTCTCTCTCTCTCTCTCAAAAATAAACAAACATTAAAATATTACAAAAAAAATAAAGCAGTGGTTCTTAATTAGAGGTGATTTTTGTCCCTCAGGGAACATTTGGAAATGCTTGGAGATATTTTTCGTTGTTAGAGAGCTTGAGGAATAGGCATACTATTGGCATCTAGCAGAAAGGGGCCAGGGATGCTGCTGAACATTCTACAATTCATAGGCAAATCCCCCCATCCCACCCCAACAGAGAGTGATCCAGCCCAAAATGTCAATCGTATGGAGGTTTAGAAGCACTGAGTTGACACACAACCAGGTAAGCTAGTTACCTTTCTATTTCTAGCAGTAAGGGAGAAGGTTAAATCACTAAATACACTATAAATCATTTAAATCATTGCATTTTCCTTGTCACGATGGAGCAGAGACTGGAAAGTTCTTGACAGTGCCAACTCCAGTTGACATTCTATTACGTAACGCATTGGATTCAAGAGTCTGATCAAAGAAACATCATCAGGACAAATTTCAAACATGTGGAAATATATTTTAACTCTGGTTGAAAATATAAAGTATCACACAGAAGAATTAAATGTGCCTCTAAAAATAGTTCTGTTAATTACCAGCCACTGCATTCATAGAAGAATTTTACAAAAGTGACTACTATCTACATCGGGTTAATCTGGCCAAAAGAGAAGAATATAAGAGAACAGTTAAGCATGCCAATAATAGCCCTAATCCATCACTCCTAACTCCTCCTCATTCCAGCCAGGATTGGATTCCTTCCTGAGGAACTCCAGCATCAATCTGAGGACATGTGTCGGTAGGGAGTTCTACAAGGTGCAGCTCGGGGGGACCCATAGAATGACAATAATGTCCACAGATCCACCTGAAACTGCTGGAGAGCTGGAAAGACCACAGAATGTTAGAGCTAGAAATAAGGGAGAGATTATTTCAACCACCCTCATTTTTAGTCCAGGGAAACAGAGGACCTGAGACGGGAGATGGAGGAGAATGACTGGTCCAATGTCAAATAACAAGTTAATGTCAGAGCCAGAATCCTGTTCTCTGGAATACCCTGGCCACCATTCAACATACGGTAGATGTGCAGACTAAGTAAATATGTCCTCTATCTACTCTGTATGAACTTTGTTGAGTTCTGTATATGTAGTTGGTTTTACTCACATAGTGAGTCACTATATTTCATTCTACTGAAGAAATTTTCCAGGAGATTGGAAGTCTGACAAGAAAAAGCAACTTTTCCAAGGTCACAAAGCTGGCAAGTGGCAGAGCCTGGATTTAAACCAATGTAATTTCATTCCAAGTACAAAATATTGAACTATTTGGGTTACTCAGTATGCCAGGGAAAACAACAAGGTAGATGAAAAGAGGCCAGGATTGCCACCATATTGGAGATAAAAAGCACAAGGACTTCTCCTGATAAAAACATGAAGATACAACATGTTCAAGATTAAAAAATAAACCTGCCTCATTTATTTTCAATATCTAGCCTCCTTTTTTTTTTCTTCAATTCCCTGTCTCATTTAGTATATTACTGTAACAAGGAGATGAACTACTGGAAAGAGTTTTCCAATAATTTAACAGAAACTTTTCCTGTGAATTACCGTAAAAGAAATCACAACTGCTTCAAGTAGCAGGTAATATAGGATATACTTATCCTTTGGGGCAGTGGGTGGGGGGGAGGCGGTGGTGACCCTTTTGCCAGTCTAATGAAAATTATCAGTACCCTCAGAAGAAAAGTGAACACATATGCACATAGTTTTGACACACTTTCATATGTAAACCATTCATGGAAACCCCAGAAGCCCATGAGTGGCCCTCAAATTCTTTAGGTGAAGAATTTTTTTTTGTTTTAGAACAAGCTCCTGACATCAAGAAGATGTATGACTTTGAACAAATTAAATGAACCTTGGCATCTCAGTTTCTCCAATTTAAAGAGGTAGATTTGCACTCTAGATTTGTCATTCTATGTTGCTGATGGAAACCGCAGAATATGGTCGAAAGTACTCCAGAGGTACTCAGAAAACCCTGTCTGACGTCACAGATGTGTGCTCCAAGGAGGTTTACTTCCCCTGTCTGGGGCTTATTCTTTGCAGTTATAAAGTGAAGAGTTAATAAAAGATGACCTGTAAAGTACCTTTCAGCTCTAATGGTTTGGGATTCTTAATTCAGGGAAGAATAATGTGGGTCAGGAAACAGCTTTACCTCCTTAATGAACATGTAAACCCAGAGTCACCTGCTTATCACAGAAACTTTTCTGGACCTCTCAAGCTATTACTTACATAGACAAGACATCATACTAGCTCCTGGCCAGGTCCTAGGGTGTGACAAGTGAGTAGGGATGCTGTAGCAGTGGATATCAGTTTTTTTGATCAGCTCCATTGCCAAGCTTTGTAGCCATAAACCCCTGGGGGACTGAACCCTATCAGCAGCCACATCTTCACTTACTAAAGAGTACAGTGATAAGGACTCAATTGGGTTCGGGGAGAGAATGGGTCAGGAAGTAACTTCAAAACTAGAGGAAACTGAACAGCTGTTTCTTGGACAGAGGGGCGTTGTAGCCAATACTCTCAGTGTCAGAAGTATTTAAACTGCATCCTCTTAGGCAATCAAGTATCCTTTTGAAATCAAAGAGCTTTCCCCAAGCACAAAAGGATCAGAATAAATCTTCCTTATCTTAGGGAAGATCACACCCTATACTAGCATTCACTGATAACATTTCTAAATTTCTGAGATCTGGAGACTTGAGTTAAAGTATATCCCTTTTCTGGGTCTGAAGTTACTCATATTTGCAACTGTCGAGGGTGGGCAGAGGTTGGGGAGCATGGAGAGGATTAGACAAGACCACCTCTGAGGCATTTTACTGTTTGAAGATATTGAGTATATTTTTCTCAAGCCAACATATTTCTTTAAACTCAATCTCCCAAACCTGCAGTTCTGTTTAAGGAATCAGACATTGAATCTTATTCCTGGACTTTTTGATATAACCATGCTTCCTTGGCCTCTAATACATTTGCAGAGCCATAACAGATAAAGCAAGTTGCAACATTTCAGACCACACTACATTGAGGGTTTCTTTGAAATAAAAAGGGAATAAAGAGCAATAACACATCTTGATAGATATCCTTCTAAAAAGACCCCCAATTGTTTGCTTTCACCCAGTTATTTTGCATCCACTCAGTTTTTTAGCAGGCATGTTTTGGACACCTGCTACATTCTAAAACCTTAGGAATAAGACATCACTTCTGGTTTGAGTGTGTTCATGGTTGAAGGGAAGATGGACAATGACAACACCATGCTCACAGTCCCTCTACCATGGTTTTAGAATTTGAAGGTCCCTTGAAGGACTCCTAGTGTAACCACCCATTTGAAGCTTGACATTTCTTTATAGTGGCTATGCCATGTGGTTGTCTTCCTAATCTTTGGCCAACTCAGATAATCAGGAGTCACACTATTTCTTGAGTTAGCCCACTTCATTTTCATTTCTGATTCCATTTTCCTTGGAAATTATATAAGAGCACAAAATAGGTTCCCATTACACAAAGGACATAACGATATCAATAAAGGAAGATGTGAGAGGGGGCATCATGGTCATGTATCAGCTTGGCATCTGATTTCTGACACAGGGCTCATTAACACCAGGCAAATGCTTTCCCATTTCTTGTGCTGGTTTTCCCATCTCTGGAATTGGGTTATGTGAAAGAAAAGCTTTGCATTTGCATGAACACTAGCTTAGGAAATATAAAATCATTTCCATTTCACTACAACTGAGTCAAATCAAGTGAATCAAAAAGGGACTATGGACTTCAGTGATTCTAGTTCTCCAGTCTCTGTTGAACCTAATTGAACATTCTTTTCTGACCAGGCAATGATAAGACTTAATTTGCCCCATCGTCTGCTTCTCTGTCATCCAGAGTGTTAATTTTAGTTCTTCATTAGCCCAATCACCATGGACCTCCTAAAACCCCAACTTTCCCTTCAATAAACTTCTCAGTGAATTTTTTCACTAGTGGTGTGTTCCTTCAGTTGGCAAGTTAGTAAACTTTCTAATTATTTT
Source organism: Puma concolor (assembly GCF_028749965.1). Lineage (NCBI taxonomy): Eukaryota > Metazoa > Chordata > Mammalia > Carnivora > Felidae > Puma > Puma concolor. The sequence continues at coordinate 81,216,963 of NC_141675.1, read as the reverse complement.
TTAGCTCTTAGGTGTTTTCTGATTTATTCTTTTTCAGTAGGTGGACTCTAAGGTCCTGTATACCTGTAGCAGCCCATGAAGCTATATTTCCAAGGAAGCCAAAGGTAAGCCCACCTGCCACCCACTGTCCGAAGTTTAGTATGTAAGGATCTCTCGTTCCAAAGAACCAAGGACATTCTTCTGTGCCACATCTCTGGTTCTTTCTAAGGCATTACCACTCTGCCTTGGAGAGAGTTCTATTCCAGCCACTCCTGTTTAGATCTCTTACTCGCTCTCTTTCATTCTCATCCTCCATATTGAGGAGAAGAAGCTGCAAAGACTAGTTCTAATAGATGATTAGATATAGATATAGATATATAGATAATAGATATGATATAGATAATATAGATGATACAGATATAGACAGATAGATATAGATATAGATACAGATATATAAATATTTGTCTCAAAAAAGAAACAAGAATCAAAGTCAGAAATCAATGGCTAGGATGAGCCTAGACCTGGACACTCAGAGCATTCCTACCTGTCTTCCTTTTCTCTCCTGGAATGACCAACCACAGATTTGCACCCTCTCTTCTTGTCCTTCTACCACAAAAGCAAATAATTTAGAGACCATCTAGCCAAAGTCCTCATTTTACAGCAGAAACACTGAGACTCAGAAATGTGAGGTGCAATGTTCAGGTATGCAGAATCATTTGGTGCAAGGTCAAGTATAGAATATGGGGTTTCCAATTCCGAAAGCAGTGCTTGTCTTGTGGCCCCATGCTCTTCCTCCCTGTTAATTTTTTAGCTAGTGTCATTTTTTTTAGTTCATATTGTCTTAGGGAGCAATATACGACTGATTCACCCTTTAACCCTTTAAAGTTAAGACCACTGGGAAGAGACAAATGCCTTAAGTAAATACTGTTATCAAATTGCCAGTTCTGCAGAAAAAAAAAAAAACGCTGAGATAGAAGGATCTTTCCTTCTTCTTTTCTTTCTTTCCTATCCTTCCTTCTTTCTTCCGTGGAACACACTCATGCAGTTTCCATGATCTGAAATTCCCTTTTCCATCTTTATTTCACTCCCTAAAGTCAAGTTTGTTACTCTGTTTATATCACCCTCAAGCTCTCTGGCCAATTGTTCACTGTAGCATTTATAATGCATATGTAAGTTGTTTGATTAGCTATCTCTCTTCCTTATAGGATGTTAGGTTTTTGAAGACAAAGAATGGATCCTGATCAGCTTTATATTACTGGCACTTACCAAGTGCCTGGCACACCACAGGTACCAAATCAGTGTTGAATCATCGAGTGGAAGAATAAAGAATGAAAGAAAAGCATTTCTTTGGGGGCAACATGACCCTGCAACCATGAGAAGTTGTCACAATTCTACAAGAAGACTACATCATGCTGTGTGTTCTCGTTCACCCACTCACACCTTATTTTAGTCATAATAGTATTTCACCAACTGCTCTCCCACAGTTGTTGAAACTGCAGATGTCTAGGATGTAATCAAATCTCTTGGTCCCCCAAACTTTGAATATAAAACCTTACTGAACGTATATTTCATCTTAGGTGACATGTCCAAATTCTGCAGATTTCCTTCTGGTGAGAACACTGGGCGCTTTAACACTTTGAGAGCAGGTGCTGAGCTGTTGTTATTCCAGAGATTCTGTAAATTCAGAAGTAGTGAGCAGGGGGTATGACTGGCAGGCTACTGCGATGACTTCATGTTCAAGTATAAAGAAGAGACTGCGTTCCCAATGAAGGATCAGAGGATGAAGTCATCATCTTGGCTGTGTTTGGGAACTGAAGTTGTCCAACTATATGGTGGGACATTCAATATGCTAAATGTGATAGGGGATGGAACTGATTCACCGGATACTGAAAAAGAAATGTAGCCCGTCGTGCCTTAGAAATGGCATTTCTTCTGCTGCTCTGGCATCTCGTATGTCAGCAACTGAGTTTTCAAAGAAAGATTTGTTTCTAAAGGAGGTGAATGAGTTGGGCATGTGGTATAAATTGTTACTAAAGCACGGCATAGATGGTAGGGACTTCACAAGGCAGCAAAAGGTAATGGATGTGGCTTTCTTCTAGTCTGCTACTCACTAGCCATAAGGCCTTGGGTGACATGTAATCACTCTGTGCTTATTTTCTCATCTGTAAAATGGGAGATAATAACAGTAGATACCTCATGGGGTTGTTCTTCAGCTAAAATGAATAGATATAAACCACTTAATATAATGCTCAGCACATGGTTAACTATGTGTCAGATGTTATTATTCTTTTAGGTAGTGTCTTTATAATCATTAAGGTTTTGATCCATAGAATAAGATAACCCTGGGCTTGTATCTCAGCTTTTACCACTTAATAGCTGCATGGATCTGACAAGTTCATGAACTGTTAATCCTGAGTTTTCTCATCTGTATGAGAGAAAGGATGAAATCATCTAAAGCATAAGATTTTCTGAAGATTAAAAAAAATAGCATGGCAATGTGCATGGCATGATTCCCAGTGTATTTGAGTGCTCATTAGTATCATTACCAAGAGTACCATAATACTCTTTATTTGCCATTTGGTAACTGAGGCTCTGGGGACTCAAAGATTCACCCATTGTCTTTAAGAATCTCAGGCTGGTGTGGGAAGTGGAAGGATGTTTTGGTGCAATGGGGGAAGGAGAACCTTGGCAGTATGTAGAGAAGACCATAAGGTCACAGTGGCAGGAGTGATACTCATGTTATTTTTGAGTAGAAATTTTCAGTGCAGAACAAGGCTGATGAAAGGCTTTGTAGGCAAAATTAATGAACTTAAAGCCATAAAAGATGTATCAGTGTTAATTTTCTTTTCATTGTTATTGTTCTGAATAATATTAAATGAACAACTTTATACACAGTCTAAATATAATTTTTTCCCTAGGGTCAATTCCCAGAAATGAAACTGCCAGGTCAAATGGTCAACATTCTTGAGAATTTTGCAAAATACTGTCCTCTTTTCTACCAGAATGATGTAACAATTTTAAGCAATGTAGGAAGGTGCCACTCCCAGAAACCTCGACCACACTGGGTATTAAATTTAAAAAGGAAAATTCAGCAGAAAACGGCAGCTCATTCTTAATACACACACACACACACACACACACACACACACACACACACACCCATTGTCAATTTGCAGTCTTTCTTTGTTAATTTTCTCTCATATCTTTTATTTTGCACCAGTATGTAAATATGCACATTAAGAATATTGGGTGCCTGGGTGGCTCAGTTGGTTAAGCATCCAGAACTTGGTTTTGGCTCAGGTCATGATCTCATGGTTCATGAATTTGAGCCCCACATCAGGCTGTGTGCTGACAGTGTGCAGCCTGCTTGGGATTTTCTCTCTCCCTCTCTCTCTCTGCCCCTCCCCTGCTCATGCTCCTTCTCTCTCAAAATAAATAAATAAACATAAAAAAATGCAGCTATTAAGTGATTAACACTGCCACATATTGAAATATTTTTCCTAGTTTGCCTTTTCAATTTATATATGATAGTATTATTTTAGTGTAAACAATTATATTTTTTATAACAAAAGCAGTCGGTCTTTTCCTTTATGGTTTCTACCTTTGCTTTTATACTTAGAGATGCCTTCTTCAAATTCTAATAAATATACAATTTGGGGGACTCATTCAAAACCACTCAGGTTGTTCTGGTACTTGACTGTTAAACCTTCCTATTTCTTTCACTGGCATGAGCACTTATCATCTGATTTTTAACTCCAAGCAGCAGGATCCACTCCTTGGGTCTCTGCTGTGTTTGACTGACTTGTTTGTCTACTCTGGTACCCTTATTAATATGTTTTTAAATAACTGGTAATAAAAATCTAACCTTTTTTTTTTCAATTGCTTCTTGGCCATTTACTTCTCCAGATAGTTTTGTCAATTTTTAACAACGCACTATAAGTCACTTAGAATTGTGACTGGAATTCTGTATCATTTGTACCTTTCTTTGGGGGAGAACTGACTCTTTACTTATCAAGTATTTCCATCAAGATTCTGCTTTTTCTACACTTATTCAGGTCTTCTCTATTTCTCATTGAAGTTTTGTGTTCTTCCTCATATACATCAGGCACTTTCCTTGGTAAGTCATCTCCAAATAATTTATGTCTTTGCTATTGTTCTAAGTAAGATAATTTCCCTTTAAAATTTAAACATGATTTTGTTGATATATTAAAAAGCTGTGACTATCTAAATATTTATGTATTATTTCTTAACCCACCCAATTACAAACTTCAAAATTTATACTAATGGTTTTCAAGGGGTGCAGAGGTTTTATTTATTTATTTATTTATTTAAATTATTATTATTATTATTATTATTATTATTATTATTATTATTTTGGTAAGTGTGTTAAGGCCACAGGAAGGTTTCTGTTTTGATTAGAGAAAGGGAGGCTTGGGAAGACATAACCTATTCTGTTCTTCAGAAGAACTAATTAACAAATCAGAAGAACTTTTTGTATAAGAACTAAACCTCTGTCTTGAGGCCCTTAAATGAGGCCACACTTAGATCAGATGTATATGGGGCTATAATTGGTTTCATTTCCTTTGATGCAGCCTACCAAGCTCAGTGGTGGGAGAGGGGATGCAGGGAGGACACAACCTCCTCAAGGAATTCTTCCATTTAACCTGTTTGCCAGCGGAGATGGATTCAGAAATCCGGGCAGGGGATGTGGATACAGACTGCACAGAGTAGCAGAAAAACCTATGGGTTGAGAATATGGAGACTGTTTCTTAGCTCTAAGTTAGTTATGCAACCCGAGTCAAATAGTACTGGCAATCTGGACTTCGGCAGACTACAAGGTTGGATTATATTTCTGATTTGTGACTCTCTTTTGAGTTCCCTGTATTTTTACAAATTTTTTAAAAAAATTTTTAACGTTTTATTTATTTTTAAGAGAGAGAGAGATAGAGCATGAACGGGGCAGGGGCAGAGAGAGAGGGAGACACAGAATCAGAAGCAGGCTCCAGGCTCTGAGCCATCAGGCCAGAGCCTGACGCGGGGCTTGAACTCACGGACCGCGAGATCGTGACCTGAGCTGAAGTCAGAGGCTTAACCGACTGAGCCACCCAGGCGCCCCATACAAATTTTTAAAGAATAACCTACAGAAACAGAAATCTTTCCTATACTGCATGACAATGAGATATTCTAATTTAATAACTGTCCTTTGATGAAAATCTTTCCAAAATATATGATCCACTTTCCAGCCCTTGTTGAGTGAACAAAACCTTACCTATGTTATCAAACTCGGTGTCATATAGGTCTTCAGCTTGCAGATCATTTTCACCTCATCTCAACTCCGATTTCAGCCCCAGCTATGAAACTTCCATGCCAGTTCAGATCTGCCACATATTAATGGAGTCTCATCTCAAATTCATTCCATGTTTCTATCTGCATTTTGTTTCGAAGCCTCCTCTGATGCTGCAAAAATATGCTCAGCCTAGTGCACGGGTAGCCTGGGTAAATGGAGAATATGAGGGACTTAATGCCCCTGAAATAATCTTCAATTAAAGGAGGCTGTAGATAAACATTCTAGTCTCCTATTCTATTGGTAGAAAATTCTGGGAGTCATTATGTATGTTTTATAGGAGATCCTGGTACAAACAAGCCCCCATTGCTCACTGTGGCAACTTTCATAAATCACTTCATAGTGACTCTTTTTCCCTATCTCATTTCTTCTGTGTGTGTTTCCCAGGATCATCACCCAAATAAACTAGTGACATTCAAGTCCTTGTTTCAGTCTCTGCATTTGATGGAATCTGAATTAAGGTACTTGAGATCATTGGAGCACCTGGGTGGCTCAGTCGGTTGAGCTTCTGATTTCAGCTCAGGTCACGATCTCACAGTTCCTGAGTTCAAGCCCCGCCTGGAGTTCACTTGTGGGGCTCACTTGTGGGGGTTCACTGCTGCCAGTGTAGAGCCCACTTCAGATGCTCTGTTCACCCTTCTGCCCCTCCCCTGTTCACTCTCAAAATGAATACACACACACACACACACACACACACACACACACACAGATACTTGAGATCATCATTCCAAGCAATAACTGTAATTAGAGATACACAGATTTTCAGTGGCATACTCCAGGACCCAATGGGTCTGGATAAGAAGTCCTGAAACATGCTATCTCATTTTCTTTCTTTCTTTCTTTTTAATGTTTATTTATTTGAGAGAGAGAGAGAGAGAGAGAGAGAACAAGCAGGGGAGGGGCAGAGACAGAGAGGGAGACACAGAATCCGAAACAGGCTCCAGGCTCTGAGCTGTCAGCACAGAGCCCGACGCGGGACTTGAACTCACGAACCGCGAGATCATGACCTGAGCTGAAGTGTGAAGCTTAACCAACTGAGCCACCCAGGTGTCCGCTGTCTCATTTTCTTAGGAAAAGAATCCCTCAAATTGACATAGTCTTGGGTCTCTCACCACTTCTGCAGAGGTCTGGGATAAAATAGGGACACCAGTGTCATTATCACCCATCTGTCGTTCTATAGCTTCTTGTCTTCAGAATTTATTAAAAATCCAGAGTTAAACAGCTTTCCTTTTCTCACCATTATGAAAATTACCCTTCACTCATGACATCGATTATGTTTTGTTGACTTTGTTCAAAGACCTGCCAATGATTTCTTTATGACTAAAGTAATAAACACAAGCATTGTCAGTTTGCATCCTATTACTCCTTATAGTAGCAACATTATTTCCATTTGCTGAACTTAGGTCAGATAGATGCTCTCTGGCAATTATTTTAAAAATTATGTTTCTAACTCCACTGACAACCCATCTGCAAAGTAGATCTTAGTAATGAAGCTGACTTTAAGGTAAATTAAGAAAACTGCCAGAGTGAAACAAGTATGGATGGTGGAATTGTGTCGTTGTTGTTACCATTCATTACCCCAGGAATGTCTGATACTAAAACACATGATTAAATTTCTCTCATCAGTGTCCATCCTTTGTTAAATTTATTCCTAAGTATTTTGTGGTTTTATTTTTACACTGTTATAAATAATATTGTTTCTTTTGCAACTTTTTATTATTGATGCAGGGAAATAAAATGGGTTTTTTTTTAATTTATACTATGTGATCTTGCTAAATTATTAATTCTAGTAAGTTGCTTTTGTAAATTCCTTAGGGATTTTTTTGATGTACTTTATAGGTTTCCAATCTTTATGATTGATTTTATTTATTTGTTTGTTTACATTTATTGCCCTAAACTGGAGACTTCAGAATAATATTGAATATTCATTGGCAAGAGCAAACTTTCCTTTTGCCCCCACTTAAAGAGGAAATGATTCATATTTTCTCATATAGCAGAATGTTAGCTGGAGGGTTTTTGTGTTTTTTTTTTTTTTTTTTTTTTTTTTTTTTTTTTTGTAGATGTCCTTTATCAAATTGAGAAAGATGTCTTCCTTTCTAGGTCCTAGAGTTATAAAAGGATATTATTCTGTCAAACACTTTTTCTGCATCTATTTAGAGCGTGTGGGTTTTTTCTTTTGATAACGTGATGAATTAAACTGAATTTCAAATTTTTGAACAAACCTTGCATTTCTGGGACACATGGGTGGCTCAGTCAGTTGAAAGCCCACCTCTTGATTTTGGCTCAGGTCATGATCCCAGGGTCATGAGTTTGAGCCCTCATTGGGCTCTGCACTGAACACTAAGAGTGGGGACTGCTTAAAATTCTCTCTCCCTCTCACTCTGCCCCTCTCCCCTGCTTGCGTGCATGCTCTCTAAAATTAAAAAAACAATCCTTGCACTTATAGGGTAAAACTTAGTCATGATATGCTATTAGTTTATCTACTGCTAGATTTGATATGCTAATATTTTTAAGGATGTTTACATCTATGTTCCTGAGAGATATTGGTATGAATTTTTCTCTTATTTGTAATGTATTTACCACATTTTGGCATCAGGAATATGGGGACTTCAGTTGAGAAACATTCTTGAGTTGAGGAGAGTTCTTTCCCCCCCTATATTTTGAAATAATTTATATAAGACTGGTATTATTTCTTGTTTAACTGATTGATTGGATTCAACACTGAAACAGAGAGATTTTTCTGTGGAAAGGCCTTTGATAACAAATTAAATTTTTTAATAATTTAGAGCTATTCAAATTTTTATTATCTCTATGAGTCAATTTTGGTAAGTTATATTTTTCAAGGAACATGTAATTTCTCCTATGTTCTTAAATTGATTGGTATAAAGGTGTTCATATTACCATATTATCCTTTACTGTCTTGAGTATCTGTTAGGATACTTTCTTTTGCTCTTGCTATTGGTTTTTGTAAAATGTTTTTCTTTTTTTTTTTTCCTTGATTGGCCTTGCTAGAGGTTTAATAATTTTTATTAATTCTATACAAAGAACCAACTATTAGCTTTAATTTCTCTCATGTTAATTTATGTTTGTGTCTTATTTTTCCCCTTTTACTTAGGCTTTAATATGCTCTTTTTTTTTCCCCTATCATCTTAATGCAGGCACTCACATCATTATTTTAACTTTTTTCCCCTAAAATAGATGTTTAATGTATAAATTTCCCTCTGTACTACTCTGACTATATCACTGTACTCTTTGTCATTCATTTCTAGTGTGCTTTATTATTCTTTATGTCCTACATTTCAGTTCCTATCTAGCATAATATGTTTTTGGCTGAAAAAATTTCTTTTAACATTTTGTGTTGTTAGTGCAGGCTTGCTAACAACAAATTCCCCACATTTTGTGTTTTTGAAAATGTCTTCATTTCACCATTGTTTTTCAAAGATATTTTCATAGGATATGGAATCCTGCTTTAATAGTTTCTGTTGTTATTTGCTTGTTTTTCTTTTTTGCTTTTTTTTGTTTTTTGTTTTTTAGTTTTAGTTTAGTTTTTTTTTTGGGGGGGGGCAGGTAGTATTTAAAAGATGCCATTCCACTGTCTTCAACCTCTTTCTTCTTTCATATTGAATAATCTCAAGTCCATTGGCACTTTCTTCCCCTATCTCCAGTCTTCTGTGAAGCACATGTGGATTTTAAAACATTCAGTTGCTGCACATTTTAATTACAGATTTTCCATTTTATTTCCTTTCATATATTTCATTTCTCTACTTAAAGTCTTCATCTGTCTACCACTAAGAACGTGTTTTCCTTTTAGCCCTTGAAATTATTCATAACAGCTTCCTGAAAATGTTTATTTGTTAAATCAAACTCTAGGGCCATCTCAGTCTCTCTATACTGACTTCATTTTTTTGCTTGTCTTGTAATTATGTTATTTGATACTGGGCATTTTGGACGATATGTTTAGATATACTAGATTTTGTTATTTGTCTCTGCCTGATGATTGTGGATTTTTGTTCAAGCAAGCAGTTCAATTACTATGCACCTTGAACTTGTATTTGCTCAGTTTTGTGCTTGTTAGGACATATCTGTGTAAAGTCTACAATATTTCTGAAGCCCCTATAATGTGGTGAGACTTAACATCTAAGCCCTGTATCTTCTGTGGATATTATAAAAACTCAGTTTTAGGCTTTAAAAGTGGTGTAGAGTAGGCCTCACTCTAAGGGTAGGAGTCAGAAAACTATTGCCTGTGTGACTCAAGCCTGGCTCAGTACTTGGGTATTTTATAAATAAAGCTTTACTGGAATACAGACACACTCGTTATTTATGTGGTCTGTATAGATGCTTTGACACCACAAAGGCAACAGAGAGCATATGGACCAGAGGCCCTAAAATATTTACTGTCTAGCCCTTTACAGACTAAGGGTTCTGATGCCTGCTCTAGGACATGATCCATATTCTTAATGAGTGGTCTTTCTGCTGTCTCAGCTGACAGCTCAAGATATCAATAAGATTTCTTCACTCTGGCTGGGTGTGGAACATCTGTGCCTCCCATAACTGCACAACCTTCAGTCTCTCTCTTCTGCTCTCATCTCTATAGCATTTGCTTGCTTATAAGCCTCCCACCGTCTCTTTCTGTACTTGGGAAGCTCAGTTCTTACCCAGAGACTTGACAGAAGCACCTTCCAGGATCCCCACTCAGCTCAACTCTACCCTCCTGGTGTGCTCTCTTATAGATTCCAGAGGCTTCGGCAACTTTTAATTCTGCTCTCTGCTGTAACTTCAATAGGACCTCTGTGCTTTGCTCACAGTACAGTTCCCTGTCGCAGTTTAGAAAGTTGTTCCCAGGCAGAGAGCCAGGATAATCATGGAACATACTTCATGAGTGTTTCTTTCAAAGATTTCAGGCTTGCACTATTGGTTGTTCAATGCCTTCAAACAGTTTTCTCATGTATTTGTTTAATGTTACAGTGTTTGCATATGATCACAAGTATAAGTTCATTTATCGTCACTTTGAAATACCAAATCCACTTTGTAACCCATTTTTTTGTAAATGCATGTGACTGAGTAAACATACGAAAGCATTTTACCTTTTAATGTACACTGAGCCAGCTATAAGATTATAGTAAAATATGTTATTTGAGAACTACCCATACGGAATAAGCTTGAATTTAGAATAATGCATCATTCTGTTCTTCCCTTAGAAGCTGTGAAGAATTTCTTCAGTTGCCTTCCAGATCCCTAACATCCCTCAAAGTAAATGAAGCAGATTAACCGATATTATATAATCTATTATTATTTTAGTCTGTTTACCTATTCTGAATCATTTATTAATATTCTTATCTCTCTTCTCCTTCTCTAAAATGTTGAAATTCAGACGGTAGGTTGACTTTGAACATTTCCAATTTTATTGGCTTTGCTAAAGAATGCAACATCATTCTTACCATAGAAATCTATTTGACTATTCTCTGCCCCTTCATTGCATAGAAGGAAAGGCATCCTATGTTACTTCTGTGTAAGTCCGTAGGGGTTTTGAATTATGATAGAGTGTGTACTTCTTCCCTATTCACCCAAAATAGGAGTTTCTTTGTTAAAGGGTCACAATTTTAATAGCACAAAATCAGATCACTAAGTGTTTATTTTTATAACTATTATCATTATCAAGGAATTGGACAAATTATGTTTAATTAAATGATACTCATCTGTTTATAATTGGATGCAGGCTTACTGATAATATGTTTGATAAATATATTATGGCTATAAACAATCTCTAAAAATAAGAAAGGCCTAGTAAATATTTGAATAATGGGGTTCTGCTATTACTACCTTTGCTAAGGAAAACTATATTTTCAGTTAGATATCAGATATGCAACATAGTCACAGTACTCATAATTATATGAATATATATTGGAGTGTTCACACTTAAAGTTTCTTTCTGGTTATGTCTCACATAAAGAACTTAGGTTGAAATAACACTTTCACATACTGGAGGCTATTATTAAGTCAAAGTTGAACTTAAAATTAAAAATAAAAAAAGACAGGCTTTTAAAATAGACGTGCTAATAAGACCTTAAGTGAACTTTCATGGTTTGGCTGTGGAAATTAGCAGACTTTTATCTATAAAAAGGGTAATTGGTATGTTAGGTAGGTTACTTTCTGCTGCAAGTAATAGACACCCCAGTTAAAAGTGGCTTTAAAATAATATATTTTTCATATAACTAAATGTGAAGTATGATTTCAGAATTAATTCAGTAGTTCAATAACATCATCAAGGACTGGAGTTCGCTTCTCCTTCCTCCGCCATCTTCCACATGTTGGTTTATGCCCTCAGACACGCACCTTCATAGTTTCAAGCAAGCTGCAATGGTTACAAGTATTATTTACTTCATTGTCAAGTTGCTTAGGCACTGATCTATTTGAATGTTTTACACAGAACACACCAAAGTGGGACCTGTGGGACCTGATCCTATAGGAAAGCAGTTAAACAGGATAAATATAAGACTATAATATCAAACTAGGCTTAAGTATGTGGCTAGCAGGGGTCAATTGATGTCGGTGATATTTCCCTATTTCCAGCGTTATGCTGGTCCAAGTTGAACAATTGGATTTGGCGGGGGGGCATCATCCCTGAATTGTAGTATATGTTATTTGCATAGTGTAAATACTCCCATCGTGGCCAATTTTAAGCTAGGAAAATGATGTTTTGAACGCAGAGTTACGAAGAGATGGGAGGGGCACACGCTTAAACGTGAGTAGTTTCACCACACAAATGTATTAGTGTAAACCTGAACAGCACAGATAATTGTAAAACGTGGCAAACAATTCAGAAGAGATGAGTTTTAGTTACTCATTGTGTTCACCTTTAATATTGTTTGCTTAGTTATGAGCTTGTATACTTTATTTTTTAATAATGGCCGTGTATAACAACTGGCTTGCAGAATTCCTGAAAATATAATGACCGGCTGTTCTGAACTAGCTTGAGCACACCACTGTCCCCCACCAGCCATCTCCCTTCTGTCTTTATTAAATTTACAGCCTTATACCATGTGCACACATTTTATTAAGCATTATACACAAAAACATTTTGATTGCATTCACCGTAAAAGTAGATGCAACTTCGTTCTATCGAATATCCAAGGCAGAAAATGGGGCAAAGCTTGAGCACATTAAAATATTTTATAAACTCAACGAAAAGGCCTAAGTAATAAAGTCTTATCCGATTTTACTGATATTTGATCAAAAGTAAAGAAAACTGAAAAACGGCATCTTGAATAAGTGATAGAGCCACACGTCTTAAATTCTGAGTCAGTGTTCCTCAGCCCTGCTCTGGTTCCAGTGTGGTCCTGGTCAAGGCGCAGTGAGTCATGGGGCATGGTTTTTCTCACTTGGAAAATGGGAAGGCAATACCAGTCTTGAAGGTCTCCTCTAGTTCTAAAATTTGTCATTGTGATTTTCTAGAACATCTATGGCTTTGAGTATAACTTGTCTGAGTCTTTATGCTTAAAGTGAGTTTCTTATGGACAATATATATTTAGGCAATCTCTATCTTTTAATTGGTATATTTGGACCATTCATATTAAGTTGATTATGGGTTTTAGTGGGTTAATATTGACTATGTTTGCACCTGTTCTTTTATTTATTGGATTTGTTATTTGATCCCACTACTGTCACCTCTTTTCAAGCATACTTTGGTTTTAATTGAGCATACTATATGATACCATTTTATACCCTCTATTTGTGTATCAATTACAATTAAACATTTGCCCTAGGGTTCACAATATGCATTTCTAACTAATTTAAATCTGCCTTCAGATAACACTATATTTCATGTGTAGGGTAGGTGCCTTACAACAAAGTAACTTCCAATTCCTCTTTCTCATCTCTTGGGACACTCCTGCCATCTATTTCACTTAGCTCTATGTTTTAATCAATTAATACATTGTTACTATTATTGCTTTAAACTGTTTTCTTTTAGATCAAGAATAAGAAAGAAATTTATTTTACTTCACTTATTCTTTCTCCAACCCTCTTCTTTCCTTTCATATAGGGAAGATACGCTTATTCAAGCATATTACCTATATTATTTTCCTTCTGCTATAAGGACTTCTTCTAAGATTTATTGCAGGCAGGTGTGATGGCAATAAATTCTCCCTAGTTTTTGTTTGTCTCTTTTTTTTCTTTCACTTTTGAATGATAATTTCATTGGATGTGGAATTTTAGGTTTGTGGGTTTTTTTTTCCCCAATCCATTTAGTATTTCTTGTTTGCCTGAATAATTTTTCTTGTTTGCCTGAATAATTTTTAGAAGTCTGTTGTAATTCTTCTTCTTGTTCTCCTTCAGGTAAGGTGATTCCCTCCCTCCCTCCTTCACCCTCAGGTTCTTTCAAGATTTTCTCTGTCATTGGTTTTCTACAGTTCAATTATGATATATTCCTATAAGTGTGTGTGTGTGTGTGTGTGTGTGTGTGTGTGTGTGTGTGTGTGTGTTTGGTTTTGGTTTTGATGTTTCTTGTCGTCTGAGATCTGCAGTTCTTGTTTTCTTTAATTTGAGAAAGTTCTCAACCATTATTACCTTAAATATTTCTTCTGTTATCTTGTCTCTTTTTCTGGTATTCTTATGACAAGAATGCTATACTTTTTGATACTGTTCTTGGATGATCTGTTTGTTTTTTCATTCTTTTTTTCTCCTTGCATTTCAGTTTGGAAGACCCTATTGACTTATTTTCCAGTTTATTGCTTCTTTCCCTGGCTGTGGACTATTGATGAGTCAGTCTACTGATGAGCCCATAAAAGGCATTTTCATTCTTGTTATACTATTTTGTGTGTTTGAAAAGGCTTTATTTTTTATAGCAGTTGTAGGTATACAGCAGAATTGAGCAGAGACACAGAGATTTCCCATATATCACCTACTTACACATATGCACAGCTTCCCCCATGTGCAACCAGAGAGGTACATTTGTGACGCTTGTTGGTGGGCTTAAGTTGACACATCATTGTTGCCCAAAGTACATGGCTTATATGAGGGTTCACTCTTAGTATTGTGCATTGTATGCAAATATATAATGACATGTATCCACTATTGTATCCTACAGAAAAGTTTTACTCTCCTAAAACTACTCTGCACTCTGCCTGTTATCGCTGCCTCTCCCAAAGGACTGGCCACATTGATACTTTTACTATTTCTATAGTTTTGCCTTTTCCACAATGTCATATAGTTGTGATCCTACATTATGTAGTCTTTTCAGATTGGTATCAGATTGGTTCAGATTACTTTGTAATATGCATTAAGGGTTATCCCATGTATTTTTATGTCTTGATAGTTCATTTCTTCTTAGCACCAATATTTCATGGTCTGGACATACCTGTTTATTTATCAATTTACCTATTGAAGGGCATCTCAGTTGCTTTAAGCTTTTGACAATTTTTAATGAACATCTACATGTAGGTTTTTGTATGAACATAAGTTTTCAACTCACTTGAGAAAATACAAAGGAGCACAATTACTGGATCATGTGATAAGAGTATTTTTAGTTTTGTTAAAAACTGCCAAACTGTCTTCCAAAGTGGCTGTATCATTTTGCATTCCCATCAGCAATGAATAAGGGTTCATGCTGCTTCACATATTTGCCAGCATTTGGTGTTGTCAGTGTTTTGGATTTTGGCCATTCTAATAGATGTGCAGTGGTATCACATTGTTTTAATTTGCAATTCCATAATGCCATAAATTGTTGAGTGTCTTTTCATATGTTTCTTTTCCATCTGTTTATCTTCCTTGGGGAGGTGTCTGTTCAGGTCTTTTGCCCACTTTTTAATCAGGTTGTTCATTTTCTTATTGTTGAGCTTTAACAGTTGTTTATATATTTTGAATAATAGTCCTTTTCCAGATCTGTCTTTTGCAAATATTTTCTCCCAGTCTATGGCTTATCTTCTTATTTTGTGACAGAGTCTTTCACAAAGCAGCAGTTGTAATTTTAATGAAATCCAGCTTATCCATTAGTTTTTCATTGATTATTACTTTGATATTATATGTAAAAACTCATCACCATACCCAGGTTCATCTAGATTTTCTCCTGTTATAGGAGATTTATAGCTTTGAGTTTTATATTTAGGTATAATGCATGCATTTAAAGTTGATTTTTATGAAGGGTATAAGGTCTGTGTCGAGCTGTGTGTGTGTGTGTGTGTGTGTGTGTGTGTGTGTGTGTTTTGTATGTGGTTATCCACTTGTTCCAGCACCATTTATTGAAAGGCTATCTTTGCTCCATTGCATTACCTTTCTCCTTTGTCAGAGATCAGTTGACTGTACAATGGTATTGTAATAGCGTTGTAGGGTGACAAGATAGCCATACTTGCTGTGAGCATAGCACAACATAGAGTTGATTAGTCATGGAAATTAATGTAACATTCTATGTCAACTACTCTTCAGTTAAAAACATAAATCCATTGTCTACATTTATGTGGGCTTATTTCTGGGCTCTTCCTTCCCTTTCATTGATTTATCTGTTGTTTCACCAATACCACACTGTCTTGATAATTGTAGCTTTATGTTAAGTCTTGAACTTGAGTATTGTCAGTCTTCCAACTTCTCCTCCTTCAATAATGTGTTTACTATTCTGTGTCTTTTATCTCTCCATATAAACTTTAAAATCAGTTTGTCAATATCAACAAAATAACTTCCTGCTATTTTTATATAGATTATATTGAATGTGTAGATCAGGTTGGGTGGAACTAATGTCTTGAGAATATTGAATCTTCCTATCCATAAACACGGAATAACTCTCTGTTCAGTTGTACGTTGGCTCCATTCATCGGTGTTTTGTAGATGTACTCATACAGATCTTATCCATATTTTGTTAGATTTGTATCTAAGTGATTTTTTGTGTGCTATTTTAATTTTTTTCATTTAAAATTCCACTTGTTTACTGTTAGTATACAGGAAACAAATTGATTTTTGTACATTAAACTTACACCCTACAACTTTGTTTATAACCATTTATTAGCTCCAGAAGTTTTTTGTTGTTGCTGTTGATTCTTTTGGATTCCCCATATAGATAATCATGTCATCTGCAAATAAAAGAGTTTTATATCTTCTTCCCAGACGGTATACCTTAAATTTCCTTTTCTAGTCTCACTGTGTTAGGACATCAAATAAGATATTGAAAGCAGTGGTGAGAAGGGACATCCTTGCCTGTTCCTAATCTTAGCAGGAAAGCTTCTAGTTTCTCATCATTAAATATGTTAGCTGTAGGTTGT
This sequence comes from Puma concolor, assembly GCF_028749965.1. Lineage (NCBI taxonomy): Eukaryota > Metazoa > Chordata > Mammalia > Carnivora > Felidae > Puma > Puma concolor. Next base: position 81,200,394 of record NC_141675.1, on the reverse strand, counting down.
TTGTAGATTTTTTTTTTATCAATTTGAGACTAATTTGTTGAGAATTTGTGTCATGAATGGGTGTCAGATTCCGTCAAATGCTTTCTCTGCATCTGTTGATACGATCATGTGATTTGTCTTCTTTAGCCTATTAATGGGATGGATTACATTAGTTGATTTTTGAATGTTGAACCAGTCTTGAATGTTGAACCAGTCTTGCATATCTGGGACAAACTGTAGTGTTTTTTTAGCATTTTTTTTATTTCTATCATCTCCGTTTGATTCTTAAACTTTCCATTTCTCTTCTTATATAATTCATCAGTTTTCTGCAGGTTTTCGACTTTTTCTATGAGAGCCTTACAATACTAATCTCCTGTTGGATAATTCCAACACCGATATCATATCTGAGACTGTTTACAATGGTTGTTTTGTTTTTAATACTGTGACTTTTCTACCTTTTATATGCTTGGGGATTTGCTGAAAACTGCACATGCAATAGAATGATAGGAACAAATAAATTTGCCTTTAGTTGGATGATTTATGTCAATACTGGTAGAAGTTAGGTTATAATTGAAGTTTGCAGGAGGTATAGGTGTCAGAAACTTCAACTTCCTCTAGTGTCCTTATTTTTATTTTCTTTTTTTGATTTTGAGTTTTCCTCTACGAGAGTCTGTGCCTTGCAACTCTTTCAGCTGAATTTGCTGCCCTTATACTGGAGTCCACCTGATATAGTGGTGAGATGTTGTGGAGAAGAAGGCTCTATAATATTTCAATTAAATCTCAGTTATTCAGTGTGTATCACAGGGATGTTATCTTCAGAAGTGCTTCTCCACTGATATAGCTTTATTGCTCCTGACCACTTCTTCCTTTCAGACTGCAGTGTTTCTCATCTATTTCCTTGAACCCTTACACTGTCAACGATGCTGTTTTTTCTCCTTATGAAGACATTGTGTGTGAATGGGGCTTGAGTGAGAACATTCCCAACTGATGAGCTTCTGACCAAGTCTTTCCTTCTGGATAACAGTCCTTCTGCGGCGTTGTGGAGAAAACCATTGATTTCACAATGGTTCCTCCTTCCTTCCCCTTCAGTGGAGGATTTTACTCAGTCTCCATTTTGAGAACCCGGTGGGGTTTCTGGTATCAGTGCAAGAAAGGTGGTGGTGGGGGGGTCTCCTCTAAGACTGCCATTCCAACGGATCTGTCGGGGACCGAGATGGTTGAAGCAACCTTCAGCAATTAAACAATGTTACCAATTAAATTTTCCTCCTACTTTGTGGCTTCAGTTGTGGCTAGGTAGTTCCATACCATATGTCTCTGGATGAATCTATCTTTTTAGGCTTTGTGGTAGTGATTTGTCCTGCAACTTTACTTCACTGATGGGTCCAAGAAAAGCAATTGGCTTTCACTTTGTCCAGCTTTTGTTGTTGTTGTTGTAAGAGAAAGAGTGACAACCTCAAAGATCCTTACATGTTGGAGTGAAACCAGGAGTCTCTGATTTTTAAATATTTTACAGAAGCAGATGTCTCAATTTCTATTTAATTGTGTTCCAATAGACTAAAAATAGCTCTTAAAAATATTACTAATGATCCTTTCACTTCTGCAAATTCTGTGAGTCCCTGAGACTATAAACTATGATATTTGTTTTGTAACTGATGATCGAGGCTTGAAATCACTATGAAATACACTGCAGAGAGCTACAGTTCAAGAGCTGTCCCATGATCTTCCCACTCAGGTGTTCTCAGTGGAATGCAAAAGCTAGAATTTGGCTTTTCTCCACCAACCCAATTAAGATCTCTTCCAGCTCATCAAGCTGAACAAAAATTACATTGAGGGCATGTGACAATGGAAAATAAGAGGACATGGCATGAAAGAGTTGGGCCAAGAAATTTTATGTTGAAATCTGAGTGTGAGGTATCTCAGTACAAGAGACATTTCTGAATAACTAGGTCATTAATGCAATACGAAAGGGCTTTGTAATTTGTAGGTTTTTCAATTTATTCTATTGGTTATTCCTTTAGGGTTTTTTTTAGATATTTTGATACTTTTTTATAAAAAGGTATCACAACATTGGCATAACTGAGCACTTTAGTCTTTTGCAAGATAAACATTAGTAATATCAGACCTGTTCCATAAAAAAAAAAAAAACTCAGCTGAGAAATACTTCTTTAAGTTAATGTACAAGAATATATACACCAGAAATCTGTACACCTTTTACCTCTTAGTAAATTCCCTAATAGTAACCTCGGAGACTTTTAGGTTCTAATATCAAAGCTGTTAAACAAAGTAATCATGAATTGATCTAAAATGAAACAGATTTTCTTTCCATATAATATGTAGAAGAAAATACAACCTATCTTTGTTTCATATACGCTTCCATCTTAATAATTTATATTTCATTTTGTCACAAATGATACTTGTCATCTGTTTCTTTGGCATCATTACATTTTTAAAAATAAAAACAGCATGCTTTTACCTAAGTATTTATTTATCTCATATGTTTACCGGGATACTTCAACTGGTTTTGTACTTTAGGACATTTGCTGGCAGATGGGTCTCATACTTTCCCAGCTTTAGCTAATAAGCACAAAGTTGTCTCACAGATAAATGGGAGATTAGGTATATAGCATTTACCATGAATAACATAAACACACATAAAGAGAGGATCTAATCATGAGTTGATTCTTTAATCTTTTCAGCCCTAGTGGAGGGTGGGCTGAAATTCAACCATTTCTTCCCCAAGCACAAAGGACCACATGAAACACTTGAGATGCTTCTACCTAACACACTCTTTTGGAGCTAAAATAACAAAGACTAAGATCTGCTTAGATTTAATCCCTTAAAAAATATAAATGTTACAGACAACTAGACAAGCATCTCATTATAAATGAAACATGGTTCAGGGCAAAAGGCTTGAAGAAAATTAAACACTCAAAGGAATTTTTGCTTAACAATTACAGCTCATGAAATCTTATCTTCCATATATCCAAAATAGTCTAGTTTTAGGTAGACTCAACTGAGACATCTGGAAAATTAAGTTATTTGAGTATTATTATTCTAAAATTAACAGCTACAACAACAACATGATCAGCAGGTACCATGATTTGAAAAGAAAATTGTACTTGTTTTGATTCGATCAGTCTAAATGTAAGAGATAATTATTAAGCAGGATTTTAGGAGAATTATGTAAGACAGTTCATAATAGTTACATACACTAGGAATAACTCAGAAACTGAGACATAAGATTCATTCCTTTTGTGAGTAAAGCAAAAATATAGTGGATCTCATTGGCAAAGTCACCAAAGAGAAATGATCTCACGCCAAAATTAGAGTAAACTCCTATTAGACATATTAACATATTTAAAGGAAGAAGGTACTAGTCAAAGTGGAATAGAGAATTTCTTGGTCCTTGGTCAGGACTGAGGAATAAGAAGAGAGATACATGCTGTTGGGTCTCTAGCTCTGTTGTGAGACCTGTATATTCTGGTATATGAGTATTTATATGTTCCTTTCAGTATGTGTATCTTTAGGGACTTAGTTATATGGAGATAGATCAGGTTATCAAATTATCTGTTACCTCCATTTTTGTTTCTGCTATGCCTTATTCACCTAGCAACATTATGAGTCTAATTTGCTATCCCCTACAATATGTCTACGGGAGAAGAATATGCTTATCAGTCAACAGAATCTTATTCAAGGTGGTCATACTTCTCATTATGAGTTAACACGCTGACTTTCCATTTTCACACATCCATCTTAGAATGTTTGGTTAACCAAGAAATTGATGTTGTGTTGAAACATCAGGCTTCTAAGCTTTCATGTTTAAGAGCTAGCTTTGTATGGACATACACTTACTTAGGTAATGCCATGCTGTGGAGATGAGATGCCCTTTTACAGATGACACCCAAGCGCCAAATAAGGTCCTTCTACAAACTTCAACAATTGTATTGGTCACCTTTTGAAATATATCCTTGATACCACCACTATTTACCACCTTGGTACAAAGCACCATCAACTCTCATCTGGAACCAAAGCCTCTGAACTTGATCTCTATAGTCTATTCCCCACAGAGCACACAGCCAAAGTGATTCTTTAAAATAGAAGAGGGGCGCCTGGGTGGCGCAGTCGGTTAAGCGTCCGACTTCAGCCAGGTCACGATCTCACGGTCTCTGAGTTCGAGCGTCGCGTCAGGCTCTGGGCTGATGGCTCGGAGCCTGGAGCCTGTTTCCGATTCTGTGTCTCCCTCTCTCTCTGCCCCTCCCCCGTTCATGCTCTGTCTCTGTCTGTCCCATAAATAAATAAAAACGTTGAAAAAAAATTAAAAAAAAAAATAAAATAGAAGAAAAAATAACATCCTTAGGGGAGAAATATCAATCTTTCTTTACATCCACCTTCCGAAACCCTGCTCTCTGAAAATTGGCCTCACCTCTTAACTTGGTTGTTGTTGACTCTGTTCCAGCTACTCTGATCTCTGCACTCCCTACCTGGGATTCTCTTTCTCCCCCAGATCTCCTCCTTATTCCTTTCGGATCTCCACTCAAAGGTCACTTCATCTAAGAGGATTTAAAGATGGCCATCCATTTAATATAGTACTTCTTCCAAACCTGTCATTCTCTCTCTATACCCCTTACCTTACCTCCCTTTTATACAGAGAATGTCTACCATTCAACATATCACGTGCTTATTTGTGGGCTGGAGGTGCAAGTTCCACAATAACAGCGACAAGTTTTTGCTCACCAGTGTGTGGAATAGGGGTTGGCACATAGACGGACTCAGTACAGTTTTTAATTTAACAGCTGCAAGAGAAAAATATGTCATAACAAAAAGGCTATTTGATTAAGTTCCGGGATTCTAAGTCTGCCTTTGCCCTTAAATAGGCATCTGTGTGACATCAGCAAGTCACTAGCTCTCTACCTTCAAGTAATTTATCTGTAAGGTGGAAATATTAGCTCTGGAGCTCAAATCCTATATGTGAAGGATTTTACATGATAAAACCCTGAACAACTATGAGAGTTTTGGACAAATAAGATGCTCAAGCTTACAAACAGGATAGGTGGCCAAGTTGAGTGAGAACACTGTATTCTGAGTGTGTAATGGTGATTGTGAGTTTTGGTTCCTCCACTCACCAGCTCCATGATGTTGAGTCATTTACCCAACTCTTTTAAGCCTTATTTCCCTGGCAAATGAGAAACTCTTTCTTTTTTTTTTTTTTTTTTCAGTATGATTTTTTTCCCACTCATTTTAAAGAAATCATATCTTATCATCAGGAAAAATGATATAACTAACAGTAACTAAGGACTTTTTATTAGCCCTTTTCCCATAGCTCATCAGCTAACAGGAATTTACAGAACATGCACAAGTGCCTAGCACTGTTGTAGGTGTTTGGGATAAATCAGGGCACAAAAGAGACAAATACCCTGGCCTTGTGGAGTTTAACTTCCACAGTGAAGAGACGAATAAGCAATAAATACAGAAAGCAAATGAAATAGTATTTTGAAAGATGTTATATGGACAAAATAGTATAGTAAGGAACTGGGGATTATGAAAGGAAGAGGTCAGGTTGCAATTAAATAAGAGGTCATGACATTTGAGCACACAGTCATTGAAAGACTCTTTTTTCCTCTTCCTCTTCTCCCTGCCTCACTTTTTTCCCTTAAAGTTTTGAAACTGTTGCTTCCATGCCTTGGCTATTGGAATGATGCAATGAACATAGGGATGCATAAAAAATTGAAACTATACTATAAATATATTTTATTAAAAATTATAGAATTATGTATTCCCACTGAGTAGTACATTGTACTACTATTGACAGAATACTATTATAAAAGACCTTCAAAATTAGTTATTTAGTCTTTTCATGCAGGAATCTGTAAGCATCTTAGTTATGACATACAGGTGATCTCATTGGGTCTCTTAATATGGATTTCCTTAAAAGAAGTAATATTTTATATCCATTCATCAGTGTATGGACTGTGGGCTGTTTCCATAATTTAGCTATTGTAGATAATGCTGCTACAAACACCAGGGTGAATGTATCCCTTTGAATTCATATTTTTGTATTCTTTGGGTAAATACCTAGTAGTGCAATTGCTGGATTGTAGGATAGTTCTATTTTTAACTTTTGGAGGGACCTGCGTATAGTTTTCCAGAGTGGCTGCACCAGTTTGCATTCCCACCAACAGGCCAAGAGGGTTGTCCTTCTTCTACATCCTTGCCAATACCTGTTGTTTCTTGTGTTGTTGTTTTTTTTTTTTTTTTTTTTTAATTTTTTTTTTCCAACGTTTTTAATTTTATTTTTGGGACAGAGAGAGACAGAGCATGAACGGGGGAGGGGCAGAGAGAGAGGGAGACACAGAACCGGAAACAGGCTCCAGGCTCTGAGGCATCAGCCCAGAGCCTGACGCCGGGCTCGAACTCACGGACCGCGAGATCGTGACCTGGCTGAAGTCGGACGCTTAACCGACTGTGCCACCCAGGCGCCCCTCTTGTGTTGTTTTTAGCCATGAAGTTGTGGTATATATGAATGGAATATTACTCAGCCATTAAAAAGAATGAAATGTTGCCATTTACAACAATATGGATGGAGCTAGAGTATTATGCTGAAGGAAATAAGCCAGTCAGGGAAAGATAAAGGCCACATGATTTCACTCGTAAGTGGAATTTAAGAAACAAAACAAACGAGCAAAGGGAAGGAGGGGGAGAGAGGGAGAGAGAGAGAGAGAGAGAGAGAGAGAGAGAAAGAGAGAGAGAGGGGCAAACCAACAAACAGACTCTTAACTATGGAGAAGAAACTGATGGTTACCAGAAGAGAGGTGGAGGAGGAGTTAAAGAGGTGATGAAGATTAAAGAGCACACACGTGATGAGCACTGGTGTTGTACATAAGTGTTGAATCACTATACACTTGAAACTAATATTACACTATCTGTTAATTGGAATTTAAATAAAAACTTAAAGAATAAAAAAAGCAATATTTTCATTGCAAATGAAATAAATACCCATTTTCTTTAAAACTCATGCATATTCTGTAGTCCAGGGTTTTGGGAATTCATGATTTTTAGTGTTAACTTTTCTATTCTTGGAAACATAGAAGGGAATGGAGGAAGGGCAGACTCCTCATTTGGCTTCCTAGGGCAGCTACATGCACACTGCCCAGGTAGTTGTACCTTGTAAGATGAGGGTGGCTAAAGCCTTGCGTGGCTTTGCAAAGGCTCTTTAGGCTAACACAATGAATCATTTCTCTCCATCAGCCTCCTGGATTTTATTGTGTGACTAAAGGAGCCACCAGAGGAGAAACTGTTGAGTTGGGCCCTCTAAGAGAGAGGTTATTGAGATTAGATTAGATTTAATAACTTTGGTCAACTACTCATCACAGAACATAGACATATGGACCAGTCACTGTCTTAGCACAGATATTACTCCCATTTTTAGAAAAAAATTTATGCCCCAGTGATGACCTAGTTTTTAGGGCATGACTAATTACTAAAAAGTCCAGTATAACAGAATAGTCACTTTTAGCCTAAAATCTGAAACTGAAGAACCACATCAGCATTTAGATTGTTATCTTTTTATAGTGACCCTCCTCTTTGTGTTTAAAACCTTTCTACCTACAAACTGGAGTTCAAGATTAGTGTCTATTTGTTAGGACTTCTGGAGTTCTTGGAAGTGATAAAGTGCTAGACAAATGCTATTATTTATAGTGTGTCCCCGTTCAATGAAAAGGATCCATAGACTGCTGCTGCCAAGAGTAGCATTAGTTACCCAGCCAGATAGTTTCATTTCAAGGTTCCCATTGGTTGAGACTGAACAGAATTCTTGAGCAATGAAAATCATGGCACTCCCTTGTGACTAGAGAAGCCTGTTTCAGACCCAAGCTGCCTCTGGTTTCTGGTAGTGTCTGCCTTACACGGGTTCTCACATGGTTTGCCATGATGACCAAAACCATTTTGCCAAGGAATAAATTATGGATATGACAAGCAACCATCTCTAGTCTCAAACCCAATTCATTTGCTTTTCTAATTTTCATTTTCAACTTTTTGGCCAAGATTTATCTCTGTTATAAGGAGACAAATACCAGTAGGCCAGGTTCCTATATGCCTACATCTTCCATTCGGTCCTTCATTTGGTGTAAGACCATATATCAAGGGAGGGAAAGGTGATTGAGGAGTGAGAGGGAGGGAACAAAGTGCACAAATATGGAGCAAAACATCTCAACTGAGTTAAACAAATAATTATTGAATACCTGTTATGTACAGGACTCCATGTAAGACACAGTATATAATCAGAAACAATGAAGAGCTTAGTGATTTAAGTAAATATAAATACCTTAAGATAAATATAAAGTTCTATGGTATATCAGAGAGAAATACAACAGAAATTATTTGTGATATGCAAAAGATTCATTCACTAATTCACTCATTCATTCATTCACATATTATGCATTTGTAGAGCAGTTTGTCCTCAAATTTGGCTCTCCAGGATTGTATTAATGGTACAAAATGTACTTGGTAACATTTCCCCTCTTTAGACTGTTTTTCTAGAATGTAAATGATTTGTTTTATGGTCTCTAAGCATACCAAAAAGACAAAACTTATGACAAAAACCATTCCCACATAAAATTTACTGAGAGTTAACTAAGGCACCGACTATAAACAATAATTTTCTATAAATCAGGATCCTACTCATCTCCATGAGTGTCTAGATGTTACCTGGACAAGTTATTCTGTGCCTCAGTGTCTTCATCTATGGAATCTGAATATTAAGAGCTACCACCTATCTAGAGATTTCTACGTGCCAGATGCTCTCTTAAGCAATTTATACTATTAACTCATTTAATTCTCAAAGCAACCCAGTCAGGTAGATACTACTATCCATGAGGAAATAGACACAGAGATTAAGTTAGGAGATTTAACAATTGGCAGAGAAGGAATATGAATCAAGGCACACTGGCCCCCAAATCCAGTCTCTTAAACATTATACTACTGTCTCTTGGTTAGCAATTGATAATCCTAGTAAATCTCCTTAAGGTGGTTTGAAGATTAAATGTGTAAAATTAAATATGTAAAACGCTTATAAAAGCTTCTGGTGCATAGTAAGAACTCAATAAATATGAGATACTTAGCTGTTTATGCTTCATCCTCCTTTTCTAGAAACACAGTGTCAAAAGTTGACATCTTTAAAAATTAGTAACCGTGGTTTCTTTAGTTGCCCCAGTTAATAGAAAAGTGTTCATTAAAGCCACATCATTTTACATCCATTGAATTAGCAAAAATTAAATATAGTAATAGCCAAAGCTGGGACTCTGACAAAATACATTGGCGTGTCCCTTTCAATAGTAATGTTTTGCAGAAACTTGAAAAAATATATTCCTTTTTATTTGTGAACCCTCTCACTTCTTAGGTGGAAGCATATTGTGGGGAAAGCGGCCAAGTCTTCAGATGAGATGGCCCTGGTTTCCAATTCTGACTCAGATGAGGAGGAAAATACAAAGCGGTCCTTCCACTTACTAGTTAAGTCACCTGGTTGTATTAGTTACCACTCTGAGTATTTTTTTCTTCCATCTGCAAATTGGGATGTCACTTGCCTCAAAAAATGTATTATAGGAGATAATGCAGGTATTATATGGCACTTTGTATTGACTGAACATGCATTAGTTTGCTTTCCTTAGATATATGTTCCATGGGATGATCCCAAGGAAATGAGTCAAAAAAAAAAAAAAAAAAAAAAAAAAAAAAAAAAAAAAAAAAAAGCTGGTATATAATATTGTAAATTTTTAATAAAAATTATAAAAGTTAATAAAAATTTAATAAAAATGATAACAAACTAAAGGCTCAATAATGGAAATAAATATATTAAGTTGCATTGATATTGTGATCCCTATGCAGTTACTTATGTTAAACGCAAAAATACATAACAAATTAGAAGTTATTATTTATTTTTATAATTAAAACATTGAAATTATCACTTTAAATGTTTATTTATTTTGAGAGAGAGAGCGTACACATGTGAGTAGGGGAAGGGCAGAGAGAGAGGGAGAGAGAGAATCTCAAGCAGGCTCCATGCTGTCAGCATAGAGCCCAGTAAGGGGCTCTATCCCACTAATTGTGAGCTCATGATCTGAACTGAAGTCAAGAGTTGGATGCTCAACTGACTGAGCCACCCAGTCACTCCAAACATTGAAATTATTTTCTTATAACTTCTATGTATAAAAAATTTTGGCCCTAGAAGATGCCATATAAAACAACTGTTTTAAAACATTTTTCCCTGTTGGCTTCCATCATTGTTGGGAACATGTTATTTGTCTAGTAAATAATTTTTGATATCATTAATATGAACTCACAAGTGCCTTTATCTGAATATACTTCCTCTGAGAATAACTAAAGTGTTCTAACATTTATGTTTATGTTTCCTCCTGAGCTCCTGAGCATTAATGATCTTCCTTTACTGCACACTTAATTCAGATGGTTCTAGAACCAGTGTTGCTGCAGTAAAAACAGTACTAAAAACGTCCCAGTTTTTCAATTCCTTATCATATATACAAAATAAGGATTAAATATTTACTGAACATTATTGAATAGTTTTATAGTTGACAATGTTGAACTATTTAAAGCATTATCATTTCCCTCTTTCTATTTCTTGTCACCCAACCAGCATCGTTATCAACTTATTAAATATTAGTTAACTTAAAAAACTCCTTTAAAATGTACTTAGCAACTTAGATAAACTAGATACTAATTTTTTTTCTTATAAAACCAAAAATTATATATGTTGTAAGTTTTATGTGTTTTTATTTGGGATATGTTACTGTCACAATTTCTTATTTTTTGCTTACAAAATGCCCCAGTTTCACTTTTGCAGAGAAAAGCTTAGACTGGTTTAAAAAAATGTGCTTTGTGATATTTTTAGCTTTTTCATATATATTCTGTCTTCCTAAGAAGCAAAGAAATACAGAGCTTCTGTGAAAGAAAAAAGAAGAAAGGAAGGGGAGGAGAAAAGTAAAAAGGAAAAAAAAAAAACTTTCCACACTACTTCTTTGAAGGATTCAAGAATTAAAGATAAAATTGTATATAAATTGTATGTAGGAAGATGAGGGGTACCTCAAATGCCAGAAAGAAGGTTGCTAGTGCATTCATGGGGAGGACAACACCGAAGGCCTTTGCTCCGTGAGAAGACTTGATTCTACACGAGATTCTGTAGATGAACTGAATTCACCAGCATTAACTTGAGTGTATCATCCATTAATATGCCAAGTTTTAGCAAAGAAATCTCAGATCCACATCAGCCTCTACGGGAATCGCTGACACAGGTGGAAAGATTTATCACATTTGATAGTATTAATTAAGATGCTGAAAAATTTCATTTGGACTAGAAGCCTTTAGATTGCTCATAATTTAGTTTGAAAATCCTGTCCAACAGAAAGTTTTCATTCATCCCCCAAGATAACAAAGATGGGAAAAAGAAAGACAAAATGGAAACACATTTTATTAGCACTTTCTATTTGGAAGAGGTTGTAATATTATGGAGAAAATGGAAGATATCTTTCTCAATGAAAGCTTCAATAAATATACTATATTTATTTTATTTATGTAGTTAACAAGTAAAGGACACTATTAAATGAAAGCATAAAATAGAAGTTTGGCAGAATCAGAAAAAACAGGAAAGAAGAAAAGCTAATGACGAATTTCAGAAAAAATATATAAAAGCTTGGGATTTTTAAGGAAGCTCTAAAAGTTGACTCTCTTGATGAAATGTTAGGATATGATGAAGCAAAAAGGTCAAATGCAGTCAACAATTTTTAGGTATAACATATTTAACTTTAGAGGGCAAAGTCTATTACAGTGTTGCCTCTACCATGGATTTGTAGGTATCCTATTATTGATTTCAAGCTACACTACCATTTGTAAAAAGGCTTATGTTAAAAATCTACCCTGGGTAACCATGTGGTTGATGAAATTATCACACCAACATCCAGTTTTTTGCTTTTTGAGTCAAAATGCTTTATCAGTTTTAACATGGTCATGATGCTGGTTTTCCCCTCAATCATGAGAGAGCTAACCAAGTTCATGGAAAGTGAGAAAGGGTGTTTTCTGTTCAACTGGACAAATTAAGCTTGCTCATTTGAAAAAAAGAAAAATGTACTGGAAATTTGAAAGTGGCAAGGGGATTTTGAGCCTGACAATGTTTCTCTCTACTTAACAAATTCATTCTGAACTTTAAAGAGTCTAATTCATAATTAAGACTCAGATATAAGTAAAGAATAGGAGGCAAACAATAAGAACAGAGTGACAATTAATTCTCTCCATTTAAATTATCTCCCAAATATTATGGCTTAAGGTAAAACCAACACGTTAATAACTGTCATTTCCAAAACCTTGACTAACCAATAAGTACACATCACTTCATGTCCATTTCTCATCTATTTTAAATGGAACAAAGTGATTTTCAGGAGTTTGGAAGTGCATAATTACATAGACTAAAGTCTTTGGACTTTGATCATAATTATAGTGCTTTATCCATCCATCACTTGTTGCTTGAGGACTGTTCCTTGGCGAGTTATTTAAAGGAGATAGGAACTCTGTCAGGACAAATTTGAGCTGCAAAACAGCTAATCAGAAACTTGGCTCTCTTGACTTAAAACAGATTGAAAATTGCTACTTTAATCTCACAATCCATTTGGCTCTTAAGTAAAGTGAGAACATGAAGTCTCTCTTTAGGAAGGCATGTGTCTGTTGTTCATATCATCGGGTACCTTTTTTCAAGCTTCCTATTGGGACACTGGGTACAAGTTTGTCTCGCTATATGGTCTCAAAATTGGTTGTGCAAACAAATGAATCATCTGCAGTGCTTGATAGAAAATGCTAGTTTTGCATTCCTTCCCCTCACCCTCAATTTCCCAGAGAGATGTATCAATGTAATTGTAAACCTAAAATTAACTGGGAACCTTATAGCATCAGAAGGTCTAGAGCTGTTTTTTCAATAGTGGACTGAGAACTACATGAATCAGAAAGGTTTGTTTTGTTTACAATGTCATCCAAAGGCTCCACCTAGACTTATCAAATCATAGTCTCAGGCTGTTGATAGAACATTTCTCTGAATTCCAGAAAACATCAGAAATGAAAATGTACATCACTATGTTTTCCTGAAAGCCAACTTGGATGTTACAATTTTGGGCATCAGTTACCATCTAAGAGTTGAATATAATATACCTCCATGGAAAGCATGTTGAGGAACTTGAACAGAGGCTACTAACAGAGATCCCCCTTCCAATTTGCTGCCTCCAGGGTGGGTGCTTTGCATTTGTAGTCCTCAGCAAGCAGGTGTCTTCCTACTCTCCCATGAACTCCGTTGTATTAGCTCTATATATGTAATTCTACATTGGATTCCCTGAGGTCTAGGACTATATCTCACTCTCATCTTCTACTGCCCCCACTCAGCACCAAAAAATAAAAATAAGTAAATAAAATAAAATAGTTTCTGGAATTCTTTAAACAAATCAAAACCAAAAAAAAAAAAAATAGTTTGAGTTTCTACATCTACAATTTGAGGATAAAAATCCTTTACGTGGTGAATTAGTTTCCTATTGCTGCTGTAACAAGTTACCGCGAACTTGTGGTTTAAGCCGATAGAAATGCGTGATCTTACAGTTGGATAGGTCAGAAACCTGACATGGCTCCCGCTGGATTGAAGTCAAGGTACTGGCAGGGCTGCATTCCTTCTGGAGGCTGTAGAGGAAAATCTGTTACCTCGCCTTTTCCAGCGTCTAGAAGTGCCAGCCTTCCTTGGCTTATGATCCCCTTCCATCTTCAAAATCTGTTAAGATGTTTTTCACATCACAATTCTGACTCTTTTTCTCCCTCCAATTTCCATTTTTAAGGACTCTCACGATTACATTGAACCCACATGGGCAATCCAAGATTGGCCTAATTTAAGGTCAGCTTAAACTTTAATTCCCCTTTGCTGTGTAATATATCATATTTACTGGTTCTGGAGATTAGCACCTGGCCATCTTTGGGGGCCATTATTCTGCCTTTCACACCTGCCCACCTCCCAGGTGGATGAGACATGTAAGGTACCGGGAATACTTTGTTAACCGTAAAGTTCTATACAGTTCTAATAAAATGATTAATATGTTCTGTGGTAGAAATAACATTGAACTGGATAATGAGACTTAAATTCTAGGTCTGGTTCTGCTTCTATTTTGTTCTGTGATTTGGGGAAAAACACTTTGCCCCTCTGGGATTCAGATTTCTCAATTCTGAGGTATAAGTACTGAGAGAGACAAGCCAAGATCATGCCAAGACCCGTAATTGTTGTCCTTAATTCAAAGATGATATAAAGCAAAATGGAACTTCAGGTATGCCCACATGAGGACACAATTGTTGCTGGAAAGGAATCCCCAGTCTAGCTGATGTGCTACACACACAGAAGCACAACTGAGCATTACACTAAGGGAATGCATTTCAGAGTTCTGTTGGGTTCATATATAATCCTCCAAGTCCTAGCCATGAACAGTAGATCAGAGGTTGTAATCTCTGATTACTTTATGAGGAAACTTTTACTTAAATAGCTTAAATGATTTCATGAGTGTCATACAGTCAGTTAGTGATGGAGTTAAGACTGTGATTCAGATCTTTTAACAAGTTCTATGTGCACTCAACTAACACACTTCCCCGCCTCTCTCCCAAATAAATGCACTTACAGCAAAGGAGTAGCCTACAGAATTGTAACCCGTCATACTTCGGGCTAACCACAAATGATCATAAAGTTCTTTGAGAACTTATTCTGGTGAATATTGTAAGGCTTTGAAGCAGTTTCTTGTTGGTTACAACTGATGGATACGTTAATCCCTGTTGACAATTTGTACCTTCATATTTCTTTAGGAACCAATTCTTCCTGCCTTCTGCCTTGCTTCAATTCAAGCACTGATAGAGACAATACACACAGACCGTTGCATGCTGGCTTGTTACAGACAAACAGTGATTATGGAGATGGCTAAAATGAATGGAGCAACCTTACTAAAAACTGTTTTGCAATGGATGGATACATCCTTTATCTCACATATGAAATTGTATTATTATATGTTATATAAATTCTGCAAGTCTTTGTATGTGCATAAAGAGCACTGTGGGAGTATATTTCATCTTCATACTTGTCATGATCCTGATAGGAGTAAGAGCACTTGAAAAAAGAGTGATTGTAGAGAATTTAATGAAGAAACTATGTATCAAGGTACAAGGAATAGGATAGGGCTTTTTGGAGTTAATCATGGCTGAGACTGGCTACCACCTCTAAGCTTGAAAGAAAGGGAGAGTAGGGACCAGTTACTTGAACTCAAGACATTTGGACCTGTGGCAAGGCCATCTGACAGGACCTGCAGGCTTTAGTAAAAAAATCCAACAGGGAAGTGGCCTGGGAAACATATATCCTAACTTCATTCCTATGCTCTTTTAACCCAAGAGGAAACCAGAGGATAAAGGAACTGTCAGTGTAGTCTTTAGAAGTAAGCTTCCAGAAGAACAGAACAAGAAGAAGAATGGAGGACACATGTGGAGAGACAAGTGGAGGGCACCCAACACAGAAGTACACCTGCCTTTCTGTGATTTCATCTGATAAATGAAATGATCTTCCACTATAAGTTCTCTGTCACCACACTTCCTTTTGGGATATATTTAGAAAACAGAGTGAATAAAGTTGACCTTTCAGCTAGTACAGCATAACATTTTCAATCAATATGTAATTTACACAGGAAATACTTCTTACTCATCCATACACCATGCTAGCAGTTTGAGCTTTTTTGAATAGAGGGGACTGGCAAAAAGAACACAAAATTATCTTGCAAGTGGTTCAAATTTTAATGTTTCATTTTCTCTTATTTTTAGCCCTCGGCTATCATATTATGTTCAAGATTTAATCTTGGTTCATTTTTATTATCACTTTAACTGCTTTATTTTCAAAAAATTATATTTTGAAAGAAATTAATCTTCCTTTTAGAATTACTCCATTAAAAAATCTATTTTAAAAACTAGATGGCAATTCTAAAAAAAAAAAAAAAAAACACAGGATGAAAGACGGCCTCGATTATTACCCAACAACACACTAACAGAGATTTAGCTTCTAAAATGCTAAATTTTAGATTCATCTTGAGTTTTTAACCTATTAAAATGTAAACAGAACTTATTGTTCAGTTTTCATTTTTAAGAAAATGGTAACTTACCCACTGGCTCTTATTTATTTATCTAGCATAATTTCATCTATGCTTTGATATTTTGTGAAAACCAAGTTAGCAATAAAATGACAAGGCTTGTGATTTTTCCCACCTTTTCCTCTTCTTTGTAATGGTCAATGTCATCAACAGGGGAAAACTAAGCTGTATAGTTTTCATGCCTCTGTGGTTATCAGAAGTTTTTGCAAAGACTAAAGTAAATTGGATCAATACTGGGGCAGAAATAAACGTATAGTGTCAATATTTTTAGGTGCAAAGGAAAAAAAACAGTGAAATCACAATTTTAACTGAGAGAATGATTATCATAGTACTTTGAAATTGGCTTTTTGGGAATGGCATTAACATTCAGTAATAAATGGTAATAGCATCCCTCATTTATCCTATTCTGTGATAGAAGGAAATCATGCATTAAAGTAGCTTGGAGTTAAAAATAACAAGATATCTTGTTCTTTCCTCTTTTGAAAATTCCCTTTCATGACTTCTTTCAAAAGGCAAGGTCAGGAAAAAGACAGATTTAACTATGTAGATGACGATGATTATGGAATGATTAAATTTGGTCTTTCTTAAAATAGATTTTGTAAACTGAGAACTACAAGGGTTGTCTGCTAAGAAAAAGCAACTCAAACCCATTCACTCACTAGGCGTTAAAGTGAATATTGTTTATTCTTACTTTGGCAATATACAGTATCGCAGGTTTCTTATAGTGATAATCCACTTATTCATTTACTCACTAAGCAGGATAGATAGGAAAATAATAATAATTCAGCTCTTAAAGTCTGTGGCAAAACATTTAAAATATTTGAGGAAAATGTATCTGTTATTAAATATATAAGTATCGCTGAGTTAAATAAATGAACATCACAGCCATATCTTACCCATTTTGGTATTTCCAGTGACTTGCACAGAGTAGATAGATGATCAGCAACGAACTTTTTTCTGCTCTTTATTTGCCACTTAAGTTTTAATTACAAATAGAGAGGACACCATCTTGCCTAACACCATTTATCAGGTGAATAAATGTTTCCTGACCCCGCCCCCCCGCCACTATCTCACAGCTCCCCATGTGCTTTTGTCCTTTCCCCAGAAACAACACTCACCGTGATTAAAAGCTCAGGGCATTTGGCAAAGTGTAAAACTATTTTAAAGTATTATGGGTATTTTGAATTTTACAACATGTCCAAAACAGATGATTTTTGCTCCATGAATTAACAGGTTGCAGGGACAGTTTGAGACGCAATTTTCTCATTTATTTATATTTAAAGGCTTCTCTTGTCAATCACTAGAAATGCCTCTAAGGCAGAGGTATACAGGATTGACGTGTGGGTTTCTAGTCAATAGAAGAAAGTTTCTTCTAGAGCTGAGGTAGATCCAAGTACCTATTTAAAAAAGATATCCACAAGGGAAGCATTATATAGCAAATGTTTCACCAGAGCTATGCTCGTAGAATAACATTGTAAAAGAATTTCAGTAGGATAGAAAATTTTGTGTCTGGAAACAAATTTTGAGAACCAGAAAATGTTGGGTATTTTGCTCTTTATTGACCCAATTCCAAACTCCAACTAAATTTAATTTTCAAATTATCCAAGAACATCAGCTCCAGGGCCGTCCATTTTTGTTAACATTGTCGTTTATGGCAGACAGTAAGGCAGGAATCCAATCACCACTTACATTTCCTATTTCAACCTGGAAAACCACAAACTTGCTTCCTCTCTGTCTCTCTCTCTCTTTCCTTTTTCTTCCTCTCTTTTCTTTCTCCGCCATTTACCTTTCTGCTTTACTTTTCTGCTTCTGCTTTCTCAGACAGCCCACCAGAAACCTCACAGGAAGAGGAGCAAAGTCTACATAGTCCACATTAGTGTCCTACATGGTGACAAGTCATATTAATGAAAAAGATCACACATCTTCCATAATTGCCTAGGCAATTTGACAGTAACTGAGCCCTTCCCAGAGAGCCCACTCCACTTCTAGTACAAGGTTCCAATAAGCACCGGTGGTGAATGACAAGTTAACCCCTTTGGAACCTCACCATTTTCAACACTCAGAGGACCTCTCTCATTAGTCTTATAAAATAAAGTATGAAATTCCAACATCACATCTCATGCTGTTAAATTAACAACATCACACTGCTACATACGACTTAAATATCTCCCATAACTTTATGACTGGAAAAACACTGTTCAGATTTCATTTACCAGTTTAAAAATAGCAAACTCTAATTTGAAACACATACACACACATCGTGCATGCTCGCTAATATTCCCTCTTAGTACTAGGCAAATGTTTCTTCCTATAAACATAAATAAAATTCAGTATCATCATAAATTTTAAAAGTCAGATTTGTCAAAAGATGATGTTTGTTATGAAACAAATCAAGAAGAAAATATTTCTTAGAGTCAGAATGACAAGCCACAATCTGGCAGCATAACAATGGCTACTTCATCTATTTTTAATGTATAAATCAAAAGTATTCTGTGTTTATTTTGACTCGAAGATAGACCACAGATTATCATGTCCCTGTCCAATGACATTTCTTCTTCTTGGGTGGGTGAGTGCTGAGCAAGGCAAAGAACAGAGTTTAAACATCTTAAAGGGGTGTGACAATTTTTCAAGAAACCATGGGGAAATTGTCTTCCACCCTTGTCACTTCGTAGATCCAGACATGAACTAAAATCAGAAAAGATGCCCACAGACCACTTTCAGTTCACAGAAAGTCCAAAATAATATCGCTGTGCTCATAAACAAGGAGGGGTTGCCCTTTGTCCACAGCAGAAACACTCATAATACACAAGGCACTCCAATTAAGTTTTGATAGAAGTTACGTCACATTTCAACTCACCGCTGGATGTATGGGTCGGGACAGTACTGTAGGGTGGCACACCGTGAAGTTTCACAATTCATTTCCTCCAACTCTCTTTGACAGTCAACAAGTGGAGAACAATTATATAACATATACACATATACCTGTGTATATATAGATATAAAGCCAGGAGCCTAAAAGCAATAGGGTCAAATGCTATCAGACATAGAAGTTTAGACACTTCCCCCCTTCACACACATTTGCAAAGAGGCGGAGCGTTTCTTGATTTTAGCCAATGAGATTTGTCAAGTGACTAAAACCTCAGAAACACTTGATTCTTACCAGCTGGGCATCCTCTCTAAAGTTGTTCTTCCCCCTCTACCACGGCTTTAGAGTCCTGGAGGTATAGTGGCCACACTTGTGGGCAACTTGGAGGCATCGCCGAACTTCTGGTCTCTCCGGTGATTGGATGCTGGCATGAATGGCATCAGAGTTTAATTTCAGCAGCCTGGACTTTTGAAACAGAACTAAGCTGATGAGTGTCCACCCTGCTTAAGTTAATTAATGTTTCCTTGTATCTGTATACTGATATGAACTGAGGACTTCTATAACTGCTCCTGGTGCTTTTTTTTTTTTTTTTTTTTTTTCCCCCAGAGCTGCTTAGGAAGGGTGTGTGTGTGTGTGTGTGTGTGTGTGTGTGTGTGTTTTCATCTCCACCTCCCCGCCCGCCTCTCCCCTCCCCCCCCCCCCCCCCCCCACTTCATTCTCCCTTTCAGCCAACCGCCTGTTGTGGTCACAATCTCAAATAGCAAAGACAGGGAAATTCCTTGATTATATTTAACCTAGAACTCACTCTTCGTCTCAACTAAGAGAAAGAGATATCCATTCACATCCCTTAGAAGTTTTGCCTGCCACAAATAAAAGAAAATAACCATTACTGAGTTGGGTTTTTTTAAGATCCTACCTCAAACACACGCACATGATTTTCTTAAAGTGATAATAGTATATTACTTCAGACTCTTTTGAAGCTTACAAAATCATTTCAAATTGCCTGTTATTGAAAACATTCTAGGTTTACTTCAACCTCTATCAGTGTTGTACTTTCTTACTACGTTTTCCTGTTTTTGCTGGTTTGAGTTTCACTTTGGCTCAACCTACTTTAGAGTAAAATCATTAAATTGTTCATATATCCAAAAATCAATATAATATCAGAAAATTCTACATGCAGAATAATTTATTTCCTTTCTGAATACAGGCTGTAAACCTGTCCTGGTTTTGTGGATTTGGAAATTGAATAAAATATGATTCAGAAGCTAAATTAAAATAGACTCCAGCAGGAAAAAAAGACCAGTTTGTGTGCCTGAGTGTCACCAACAGGGCAAGTTCATGTCTTCCACTCACTCCCTAATCACAGGTCACCTGTGAACTGTGACAGCAGCAGTTGCCGAATTTTGTGACAATCTAAAATCCTTTCCAGAGAAATTTGACATTTCCTTAAAAGAAATTCCAGTTCAAAATGTGTTTCATAAAAATATTTCATTTGTTGCTTCAGCCAGGATAGAAGGGAGAAGCTATTTAAAACTTGACATTCTCTTCCCTTACTTAGCCTGAGAGTGTCTAACATCTGTGAATTGTGAAATTCACAAACATGCTGGCCTGAGCCCCAGCCAAATCAAACAGCTTGTTCTACAAAATGTGAAACTTGAAGGGAAGATCATTTTACTAATGAATTAGAGATTCTTTAATTGGAATTAGAGTGTTTGGCTTTACTCCTGCTACTGGAATACAGGTGACTGGAATATACAAAGTTCTTAAATTGAAAATAGTCAATTTCCTCTGGCTATGGCCAGGTGACTCCATCACGCAGGGCCTTGTTTTCCCCATTTATAAAATGAGAGGTGAAATGATCTCTAGTGCAGTGCTTCTCAACTGTTAATGCATCTGTGGGTCACCTAGAAATCTTGTTAACAGGTCCTCTAGTTCAGTAGGGCTGTGGCAAGGCCTGAGACTATTTCTCAAAACCCCCCATGTGATGCTGCTGCTTCTGGTGTTAGCATCACATTTTGAATAGCAAGACTTAGTACTCCATCCAGGCCTGATATTTATTTACTTCTAGGAAATAATCAGGCCTCTCCTACATATTTTAAATTACCAGGAGAGGCTCTAGGCCCCCAAATAAGTTATCAATTTGCAAACATTTCTAGCATGTTTTTCATTTCAAAAGGTTTATAGCCTAATTTGTAGAAAGGGGCATTAAAATTTTTTTTAATGTTTTATTTATTTTTGAGAGAGATAGAGAGTGCGAGTGGGAGGAGGGAAGAGAGAGAGGGAGACACAGAATCTGAAGCAGGCTCCAGGCTAACCAGCACAGAGCCCGACACAGGGTTCGAACTCACGAACTGTGAGTTCATGACCTGAGCCGAAGTAGGACACTTAACCAACTGAACCACCCAGGCGCCCCTATAGACAAGAACATATAAAATGCATGCCTTGACATCAATAGTTGTTATTTAAAAAAAAAATCCTAAATTTACTTGGCTAAGAGGGACAGCTGTTAAATAGCAAAAATGTTTACATAAATAATTATGAAAAATATTGGGTACTATTGCATTGCAAAAATAAATGCAGAGTTACCTGGTCCAAGGGCAAAAAGGCAAATTCTTTAGGATTCGACATCATGCCAGTAGCATACATCATCTACAACCTGGGAAAAATAAGTGATGATTATATTATAATTACCATAATTGCCACTTATATTAATATTACATCTGTCTTCCCCCAGGGGTATCGGGTTACTATACAAATGCGTAAATTCTGTCTTTGGTGTGCAAGTTACATGTTTTTCCAGCAACTTAAGTCTTTTAGGCAAAGACTGTAATAGAATAAGTTACATGTAAGCCTAGGAAAAGACAATTGCCTTTCTGACCAAGACCTACAAGTTTGAAGGATATCGTTGGTGACAACTTTTGATGTGCACGAAGAGGAAGAGAAAGTTATGGGCATAGGGAAACACTGGCATTTATGGCCTGGAATTCTGGACAGAACGTAAGAGAAAGGGACACTTTCCCCTTCTCAGCTCCTAGCAGCTGAGAACGTGCACTCTGCCAAACTCAGGTGTTTTAAACACAAAACTTTGTCCCTGATGCCCATGTGAATTATTTCACTATAGCTCTTCTTTATGCACTCCATCCACTGGTTACCTCCTTCCCTGGTTGCTCTCCTGCCTTGGATCATATTTTGTCCTCCCCTCCAGAATGTTTTTACACCCCATCTGTTTATATCCACATTCCACAAATCCTTCAGAGAACAGGAAGCCTTTCTCATCCTTCCAGGTGAAAGGAAGCTACCCCACCTCTAATGTCTATATCTGAATCATATCTATACTTGTACAAGGGCATCTGCCTCGTAGATTTGAGCAATTTTTGCATAAGCCCCGTCTTATGTATTGGACCATGAACAGACTGAGGGCGGGTTTTCTAGCGGGTTTTCTAGCTGATTTGTCTCCGCATCTCCAGGGACTAGCAGAATATGGCTCAGTGGAAGAATAATGTGTTTATATCTTTGCAAAAATCATCTAATCCTAAGTATTACAAGTAATTGAAAAAGAACTTCCATAAAACACTTGACTTTTTAGAATCAACATTATTGGTGTATAATTTAAATACAAGAAAATCCACTAATTCTGTGTTCAGATTGAGGTTTGACATATTGTATGCCACCACAACCAAGATATAGAATATTCCATTACCCCGAAAGTCCCCTCATCTCTCTTTGCAGTAAATTCTTTCTCACCACTGACCCTAGACAATCACTCTCTTGCTTTTTGTCATTATACATTAGATGTATATTATCCAATGCAGTTTTCTCTGATGAAGGAAATATTCTATAAATGCACGGCCCAACATGGTAGCCACTAGTTACATGTGGCTAATGTGTTGGGGAAATAAATTAATATTTTTATTGAATTTTAATCAACTTAAACTTACAAAGTCACCTATAGCTAGTGACCACCATTGGTGAGCAGTGCAAATATAGAACATCACATAAATAAAGACACATAGTATGTATTCTTTTGTGTCTAGGTTCTTTTACTCAGCACATTGTTTTTGAGATATATCTATGTGGTTACACATATGAGGACCCGGTTCTTTTTTATGGCTGTTGAACATGTGGTTTCTCTCCTTTTTCTTTCTTATTTTTTGTTATTAAGTACACATTCTGGTGTTGGATACTCAATTTTGGCCAGAAGCAAAAGTCCAATAGACTTTTGAAGAGCTCAATAATAATATATCCTATCGAGTACCTTAGTGATGTGGAATAGCTCATTTTTTTCCCAAGGCCGCTAAAGCCCTAGAGGAGACAGCCCATATGTAAAGAAACTGGCTAACCTGGGTTTAGTCTGATCTCTGGTGCCAACTTACCCTGACCTTAGGCAAGTAGCCTACTTTATTTGAGCCTTAGATTCTTGATCTTTAAGAGGAAGGATGTATCAGTGAGAATTCTTTTGTGATAAGCAATAGAAACTAATTCTGGCTAATTAAAAATCAAATTATGAAAATATGTTTTTTAAGAACCATGAAAATTCACAGAGTGGAAGAGGAAGTTGAAAAACGAGGTTCAGGAAAGAGTTAGAATCAGGAGAGCTTCAGGGATCTAAGTAACAGGAATGAATAGAGTCACTTCATGTTGCCACCACCAGAATAAATCAGACCCAACAGGTTTTTTTGAACTTGAGTCATTTAGCTTACGATTCAGATTCTTAGAAGGGAGATCCATTTTTGGCCAGCAGAAGTCTGAACACATTGATTGATAACCCCACCAAGACAGGACCAAAGAGATTTTCTGAAAGAAAATAAGAGTTTTTATTACCCAAGGAAAGGGCTATAGGTACAGGACAATTGAAAACAACAGATGCCATCATGAAGGGCTTAGAGTGGATGATCTCGCACATTCCTTAGAGCTCTGGCTGTCTGTGGCTGTGGGATTGGAGAAGCTGAATGTCTTTCTTTTGGGTTACTAAACCTCAGGTCCTGTCCTCTCCAAGTCATCCTGGCCTATACCTCTTTTATAATATGGGAATCAGGAGAGAAATTTTAGCATACAAGATGATAGAGTAAATTCATCAAGTGTCAGTCATGTTGAAGGGACCGAGGAGTTGGGTGATTTTTAGTCTTACGGCATTCTTATGTAGTACATAACTTCAGTTTAACCCCACAATCTCTGTTTTAGCAAAAACCGAGTTCTGATTTGGGAGGGGGGTGGGAAACTCTACTAACCCTTCCAACTTTGTGCTCTATGAATCTAATGTTTTCTAAAGTCAGGCACCTAGAACTTAAGAGTGCTGGATTAAGGTCAAATATTTTATTTTATTTATTTATTTATTTATTTATTTATTTATTTATTTATTTATTTTTTATCCATGAAAATGCAGATGCATTGCAAGCTTAGCAATATGCTTCCTCTGATTTGACCGCCACCTTTTACTGGTCGCTGGAATTCATCAAATAGAAAACAATGTATAGGTATGCCAATGTCCAAGAGTCTACTGAGAAGAAAGAAGACGCTGCAGAGGGTGTTTGAGAAAAGGGACACTTCTCTATTCAGAGGGCATGCAAGGAAACACAGAGCCCAGTTGGGGAGGGAGGAGGTTGGCAGTTTCCCTAACAGACGAACCTGATACTCTCCAAGTCACACCCAGTGTCCAAAAGCAATGTGGGTGGGCTTCTTTTCCAGACATCCCTGAACAGCTGTGTGAGGGTTCCTCACTCCCACCCCTCCTTTGCTTAATGCCACGTGAGTGAGAGATAAATAAGGAGACACAGGAAGTCCTTATTTGGCACTTTCCAGATTTTTTTTTCCCCTGAACCATTTGGCAGTTGCAGATACGAAGCACCTTACTCTGAATGCCTTGGTGTGCATTTTCTAAAATGAGGAAATCTCTTACATAATCACAATTCAATAACTGAAATGTAGAGATTAACATTGATAACGTTTTACCTTCTCTATACATCTTACTCAGATTTTTCCGATTATCCCAATAATATCCTTTAGAGCAAGAGAAAATCGTGGCTATCACATGTCTTTGTATTTCATGACACAGATATTTTTGAAACGTGCAGGCCAATTATTTTATAGAACAGACCTTAGTTTATGTTTAGCTGATGTTTCCACATAATTAGATTTAGTGATGTATTTTTTGGCAGAAGCATCACAAAAGTGATACTGTGTCCATCTCAATACCTCGTTTCAAGAATGACTGTTTTTAAAGCCCACCACAAGGTTTTCCCCAGGGCTCACCTCAGCATTAGATTTAATATGAACCTAATAAAGTTAAACGTCAAGCCCTCTCCCCTGAACAGTCTTGGGAACTACTTAGCAATGCAATACATTTACATGCCCATTATGTTTCTGTAAAACATACAAATGTGAAATATTTGAAGTCCAATCTTCTCATGTTACTGTCTCATTCTAATCCAATTTCCCCTTCATCACCTTTCATGCTGCACAGGGTGGTTGTGGAGGGGCAGTGGAATTTTTACGATCCAGCCAAGGGCAAGTTAGATAAGAGATTCTTTTACTTTGGGTTTCGGGGAGATATATTTATGTGGTTTGTAGTCACATCTGTGTAGAGTTCAATTATTGTGACTCATCCTGTCATTGGAATGGCTTCTAAGAATTCTCCTTCTGTCCATGTATTGACTCAATAGGCAGAGTGTCGCTGAAGCCTGGGGCTGGAGGTCTTATCCTACTATGAATATCCCCTACAATAACTGCCATGGGAATGTGTGACTATCAGAAGAGAAACACAGTGCACAGATCCAGAAAATAACCTGGGGAAAATTTTTTCTTCTTTTTATCAGGCATGTAAAATTATAATCAGTGGAATTAATATCATCAGTATTTAATCAAAACCCAGGTTCTCGCCTATCTCTTATGCAGCATATACAATTACAAATTAACCATGTATTATCTGGTCATTTATTAAGTAGAACTTATCCTTATACCTGTGTTTGTAGGACTATGAATGTGTGGCAGCAAGTGTGTTTGTCAAACCTTAGAATGGGACTGTATTTATGATATTAAGGCTGTATATGTGATATATAAGAGTCCAAGATTCTATGACTATAAACCTCCAGACTACATTTACATATGATTTACTTATTTATCTATCTACATGAAATCACTTTGTTTCAGAATGATTTGAGGTAGCTTATAAATACATACACTTATAAGAAGATTAAAGAGTACATATGCAACATTACCAAGGGCTGAAAATAGAATAAAATTGGGAGTTGTTTTTTAATGGGTATATAGTTTCAGTTTTGCAAGCCGAGAAAGTTCAGGAGGTTTATTGCACAACAATGCGAATATATCTAACACTACCAAACTGTACGCTTAAATTGTTACGATAGGAAATTCAGTGTTAGGTGTATTTTACCACAATTAAAAATAGTTTTTAATTTAAAAATATGCGTAGGTGAATAAGGAAATAAATAATCAGTATAAACATCAAGGGTAAGAAAAATGGGACAAAATCAAGGAATCAAAGATAGTATTTGCTCACAAAATGTATTACATGAACTTCTACACTTGTGCTAAAGGTCCGTGAACTTATCTGTGAACTTCTAGGAAGTCAGTGTAAGGAGGACTTGTATGTCATATTTTTAATCCACGATAATATCTTAGACTTGTTATACATAGCACACTCCAGGTACAAAATAGATATCTGTTTCACGAATAAGGGAGGGGAGCACCTGAGTGGCTTAGTCCCTTACGCTTTCGACTCTTGATTTCAGCTTAGGTCATGATCTCATGTGAGATGGAGCCACATAGGGCTTGGCGCTGACAGCACAGATCCTGCTTGGGGACTCGTGTCTCTCCTCTTTTTCTCTGGCCTTTCCCCACGTGCATACATGTGTCGCGCGCGGTCTCTCTCAAAATAAATAAATAAACTTAAAAAGAATAGGGGCAGAAAGATGGCATACACTGAGTCTTCCAAATGAATTGATCTTTGGCTTCTAGTCTTGTAAATCTGATGAATTTGTTTGATTGCTTATGACAAGTAAATGGACAGTGGATGATGTAATGAGGCCTGGCTTTCTATTGGCTTCCAATATGATTCTCTTGCAACACCCTATGACATCACTGATTTGACAGTTGATTCACATATTCAATATGTATATTCCTGAAGGGCTTCTTCTCTGTGCCCATCAGGGAACTGGGAGCTGTGGTTAGCAAGTGGATCACTTTGATTCAGTCCCTGCACTCAAAGAAACTTCAGTAAATTGGAAAACAATTTTTTTTCGTTTTTCTTTCTTTCTTTCTTTCTTTCTTTCTTTCTTTCTTTCTTTCTTTCTTTCTTTCTTCTTTTTCTTTCTTTCTTTCTTCTTTCTTTCTTTCTTTCTTTCTTTCTTTCTTTCTTTCTTCTTTCTTTTCTTTCTCTCTTTCTTTTAAGCTTCTTACACAAAAGGATGGCTATGGTATATTTGTGTCTCTGAGTTGCTGATGACCATTTTGCCCCTGGGTTCGGGTTTGGGGCACCTCGTGCCTTATTGATGCTGATGAGATAAGGGTATGTTTACAAGAATTCGTGAAACATGTGTGTAGGTGGAAGAGAATATAATGCAGCATTCTTATTTACTTTTTGTGGTTTAAGCCCAAGAGAGTCAGTTGTGGCTGATAGACACACATTCGTTCGCAATTGTTTGTCTTATTGTTTGTGTATGGATCATCAGAACATCATAAAAGCCATCGTCTGTGGAAGAAGAGAGGTGGGTGTGAGCCAAGAACCCAAGGCCTGATCTAGACCTGTATATCCCAAAGACTATAGCATGATGATTTATTTCTTAGACCACTGGGTGCTTTTCTGGCATGTAGCTTCCTGAAACATACTGTTTGTTTATGGAGCACAGCTCCCTAAAGGGGGACTAAGGACATTCGTAAAGGCTTTTTTCATTTTTATTTTTTTGAAAATTAACTATACTCAATGTTACAATGGAGTTTTAGAGAGCATTTACTTAGAAAATGTCCCAGAAACAGAATGACTTAAAAGTAACAAGCCTGCATATAGCGCTTTACATGTTACAGAACACTTTCACATTCTCTATCAGAGTCTCCCAAGTGACGTGTAGAGAGACCCAGCTCTTCCTACTTCCATCCCTGAACCCATCTGCTCAATAAAATGACATTAATTAAATGCCTATGGTATACCTGGTCTCGTGCAGGGCTCTGGGAAAATAAAGGTAAATAAAACACAGTCCCTTTCCTCCTCATAGTACGTTTGCAAATCCAGAATTTTTATAGTGTTTGCCATTTACTGAATAGTTTATGTCCATTATCTATTTAGATAAAAACATAAAAACCCCAGGAATTAGGCCAAGGTAGATGTTATTATCTCCATTTTGCAGAGGAAGAGAAATCTGGTGACTCTGCCTTAATCATTCAGCCAGACAATGTGAGAGCTGTGATCTGAACTCAGTTAAACCTGCTTCCCTAAAATGATTGCCACCCTTCTGACCCCCCAAAAGCTTCAGAACATATTGTGTGCATTTTTATGTCTTAGAGTCCCAGGCATGGTCTCTGGCACATATCTCTCAATGTTTTTTTCCTGGTCCAGTTAGCCTGTGATAACATAAGCACCACAAATGCCAACCCTTAAAGGAAGGCATGAGCTCATGACAAGCACCCACATTTGGGCCAGGAGTCAAGAATGTTAACTCTGCTTATTTTGAAATCTGGGTTGTGCACACTGTTCAAGCATGTGGGCGTGGATGCACTGATAAAATGCTTCTGTGGGATGGAAGTGATTCTTGGGGCATCCTTACAGGGGAATCCGCATGGGATGACCCTTGAATAAATTTTTGTTTACAGCAACATCTCTGTGCCAAGTTTCTAAGGAGTAAATTTAAAGTACGACCTTGGAGGAATAACACCAGTCTGAAAACACAACTGCTCTTGGCTGCCTTTAGGTAGGTAACACTATTTTGCCACTCAGCTACTGAACCAATTAAACCATCTGGATTCCTATTCAGTATGTCTTTATATTTCTGTTTTACTTATAGTCTTTTATATTTCTGAACAGAATAAGCGATTTTCCCCGTGGACCTGAACAACCATCTATGTTACAATAATGATTGCACAGATATCTTTTCAAAGTAAAAATCATCTTTTTCTTTCAGATCATGAGACCCTGACCATACACATATAAAGAGAAATGTGTGAAGAGAGAAGAGAAGGAAAGAGTGACGGAGAGAGAAAGAGATAGCAGATATAATGATGATATTTATATACAGGTGTACATATATGTGTTTTTATATATTTACACAAATATATCTGTATGTGTGTATGTATATATTATGTATACTGTATGTATATACTTATATTTCATGTATAAGTATAATAGTATCAATATATAGTATCTATATACAGACAGTATTTACTAGCTAATTTCCCTCTACAATTTACTTCATTTGGTCCCAATAATCAAGTCAAAAAAGCAAGGCAAAATTACTTTAAAATTAAATCTTAAAAATCCTTTCATGGAAGAAAAAAAAAACTTAGGTAGTTTATTCTCATGGTGTGGAAAAATTTATATGGGACACTATCACAAAATCAAGACAAAGGAAAGGAAAATCATAAACCCTTAACAGTAATTATTTCTGGGTGGATGGGTTTGCGGAGTGAAGAAAATATTTTCTTGCTAATATTTTTCTATAGTTTTCATATTTTACACAGTGAATATGAATACGGTTTACACTCAGAAATAACCCACATTGAACCAACTATCAAAAATACTTTCCTACAGAATTTGTCTCTGGAATGCATGTCTAGGAGAAGGGTGACACAAATCATGCCAGAATACGTGGATCTAGAAAATGTGTCTCTGGGGCACCTGGGTGGCTCAGTCAGTTAAAGCGTCCGACTTCGGCTCAGGTCATGATCTCATGGTTTGTGAGTTCAAGCCCCGCGTCAGGCTCTGTGATGACAGCTCAGAGCCTGGAGCCTGTTTCAGATTCTGTGTCTCCCTCTCTCTCTCTGACCCTCCCCCATTCATGCTCTGTCTCTCTCTGTCTCAAAAATAAATAAACGTTAAAAAAAAAAATTAAAAAAAAAAAAAAAAGAAAGAAAATGTGTCTCAATTCCCTGATGGATCTGGGTCTACATTTCTACTAAAGAGAATTTCTACTAAAGAATGGGAAAGACTTTCACTCAGCCTCATTTGAAATAGACACTGAAGTGCTATTCTAGAGATTGAATTGAATTCTGAGAGTTTACATGGGCTAGTTGGATGAGGATAGAGTTATGTGACCCATGGTCACCAGGACAAGGGTGCAGTGTTTTACACAGCATTCTCTCCACTGACAACCATTGGATCATGAAGGGAAAAATGGCTCCTATAAGACACTTGTGATGCAAGCGTGGTAACCGTGGAAATACACAGCTCAGCTCTTCTGACATGGACTACGTAACTGCCTGACAGCCACAGCACTGCTCCTTCCAGCCACATTCTATCCCAATGTGGCCATTCTATGGGACAGAATAGTGACCACTATTAAATGCTGGCCATTACTAACCCAAGCCCATTCAGGAAACACATGGAACATCTCCAATGAGTGATTTTGATGCAAGAAGGCTTCATTGGCCTGGCTAACGTTCCTTGAAACTGCACTTTGGTCTGAAGCTCTTTCTACTGAATCTTCCTTCTTTCCCTTTCTTCCTCTTGGTTTTCGGAAACAGTGCTTCTTACCCTTTGAAGTAATGCCACTCCTTCCCAGTCTTCTTCAGCTTCCTCCTTCCCGAGGCATCCTCCCTAGTACATCTTTTGCACATCTAATTCCACCTTGGGGTCTGCTCCTCATAGGATACAAAATGATGTAAGTGATCCTGAGAGTTGTCCAAGAATGCACATAGAAGCTCGGTATTTAGGACTGACCCACGTACCACCTAACAAGTAAATAGGGTGGCATCCAGAGTTATGTGGAACACGAATAGTTTCTGGCTCAAGTTGAGGCCAAAATAGTACAAATTTCACTAATGTTGACCTGGAAAACACCCACTGTAGGGTTCTAAGATTCAGGCTTTTAGGGAGATACAAGGAACTGGAACTGTGTGGTTACTACGAGGTTGTACTGACTCTCTGCAGAAGGATATTGAGAAATAGAGGGCACTTAACAGGCAGTTAAACAGGCTAAGTGTGAGAG
Organism: Puma concolor; assembly: GCF_028749965.1. Taxonomy (NCBI): domain Eukaryota; kingdom Metazoa; phylum Chordata; class Mammalia; order Carnivora; family Felidae; genus Puma; species Puma concolor. The sequence continues at coordinate 81,169,201 of NC_141675.1, read as the reverse complement.
CCAGATGGCCTCTTTGGTAGCTTACAAAGAGATGAGGACCTCTTTGCAAAAACAAACAAAGCTAAGCAGCAGACTGAGAACCTGATCAAGTCACAGAGCTCAAGAGACATTTGAATGCTCAGTCAAGGCTGGTTAGATATACCTGAGACCCTGAAATGTGGGATAGGACATTAAATAGATGCCTCTGATAAGCTGGTTCTGTAGACTCTCTGTCTTAGTTGGGGCCAGTACAGCAAAGTATCACAGATAGGGTGGCTTATTAAAAAACAAATTTATTTCTCACAGTCTGGATACTGGAAGTCTGAGATCAGGATCCCAGCATGGTCAAGAAAGAGCCCTCTTCCCAGTTGTAGACTTGTTATGTCCTCACATTTAAGGAGGGGCTAAAGAGCTTGGTGGCATCTCTTATAAGACCACTAAGCCCATTCATAAGGGCTCCAGGCTCCTGACCTAATCACCTCCCAAAGGCCCCACCTCCTAATGCCAGCACATTGAGCATTAGGATTTCAACATATGAATTTGGGAGGAGGGCACAAACGTTCATACCATAGTACTCCCCTGATATCTCAGAAATTATAGAACTTTCTTCATACTAGAAGATGCTACAGAGGCCTTTCCCGGAAAAGCAGCATGTATTTCACCTCACGAGTTCTTTACCTCCTCTCTTGGCTATGAATCTCCTAAATAGGGTTAAATATCATTTCTTGATGATAAGAGAACGCTCTGTGCATGATGAAGGAAAGAAAATAATTATGCATCAAGGAAATTGCCATAATTAGCTAGCATGTGCCAGCAAAAGTCACGAATATAACCCTGGGTTTGGATTTTGAAGGTACCTGACTGAGAGGGCTGGGATATAAGACTACACGAGAAAGAGTTCATTAACTTGGGTGCACTTTCTCATAACACGGGATTTAACACCCTGCTAAGTACCAGCATGGAAGGGGACAGCTTACTGCTAGAGAGGCTCTTAAAAGTCTGGAAAAAAGTGATGAGCAATGATGAGAGAAGAGGAATTGCATGACTTTCCCTGGCAGGTGACAGAGACAGGATAAGGAGGCTAAGGGAACTAGGCATGCTAGAATGGATATATATTGTAAAGCCAGAAGGCCTGCCAGGGGATATGTTAGATGGGAAGGCCAACATGACCCATGGTTTTCCAAGGCCATCAAAAATATGCTAAGGAGAAGAACAGCAGCATCACTAAGAAGTTCATTGCTGGCTCTCCTGTGTAAACCATAACTGGTGGTAGGGAAGATTGACACATAGCTGGACTCATTAATATCCATGGCAATGATGCCCATCTCACCCCTGGTAACAGAGGCCAGATAGTGCTATTTACCTGCCAGAATCTAGGAGGTTCTAATTACCGTAATGACCAGCATGGTCAGAGGTGCAGCCAAGGGGCTTGACCCACAAGGAGCTGTGGAGGTGTTCAATAGAACACAGCATACCTAGGGGCAACCTAAATGGGCAGTGAAATGGACAATTTTTGAATCTACAGGCAGTGAAAGCAAGAATGGGAGAGTGGGAGCTAAAGACAGTCACAGAGCACAAAGTGACAACCCTTGCTTGATTTGTGACTTAAATCATTATTAGATCTATAATCCATTGACTGAAGAGGTAGCTGGATTCCTAGGAAAGATAAATCTGACACTATGGCAAGTATAGGCCATGGCAATTCCTTCAGGTTTCCCTGTAGAGACCTACAGCTGCAGCCAGGTTCAGACGTGTGCAGGGATCTCTGCATTTAGAAGCACTCCTCACTCGACTTAATGCTGTATTGTCACCATCTTGAAATTCTTAATTTTATTTTATTTTTTAATTTTTTTAACATTTATTTTTATTTTTGAGACAGAGAGAGACAGAGCATGAATGGGGGAGGGTCAGAAAGAGAGGGGGCACAGAATCTGAAACAGGCTCCAGGCTCTGAGCTGTCAGCACAGAGCCCGATGCGGGCTCAAACTCACAGACTGCGAGATCATGACCTGAGCCAAAGTCGGATGCTTAACCGATTGAGCCACCCAGGCGCCCCTTGAAATTCTTAATTTTAAACAAGTGACCCCACACGTTCATTTGTACTAGACCCCACACATTATATAGCCAGTTCTTACCGCCGTTGCCTAGGTAACTATACATTGGGTACAGAAGGTCTGAGTTGACATCAATGCCCAGAAACTTGAAGTGTAATCATGGTCCCCTATTGGAGTGGGAGCTCACATGCTTAGGTAATAAGTGGAATCTGCGTTCAAATCCAGCTCACAGTAGGTTCACTGTGTGTGGAGACCGCCCAGTGGTCATTTTTCTGGTCATCAAGTGTTTAACTGGAATCAGTATACTTGACAATTAGACTGATGCCCACATTGGGTTCTTGGCCTTTAGAGAAAGAGCTATCAGAGTGGGAAAGGTTAAGTGAAAACCTCTGAAACTACTCATTCAGTCAAGGAAGTAAATAAAAAGGAATGTCACATTCTAGGAAAGATGGTGATGATCAGTGTCATCATTAAAAAACTAAAAGATATAGAATAAGGATGAAGGGAGTACCCCAATCATATCTGTTGTTTTTTTTCAATATGGCCTGTGCAGAACTCAGATGGATCTTGGGGACTAAGTGTAAACTCTTGAAAGCTCAATTAAGTAATAGCCTTGATTGTAACTGCTATGCCAGAGATTACATCTTTGCTAGGGCAGATTAACAAAGTTTCAGGTACATGATATGCAGTCATCGATTTCCTTAATGTATTCTTGTCAATTTTCATTACAAAGAAGGATCATAAACAGATCACATTCATGTAGGGCATGCAACAATAGTCATTTATGGTTTTGCCTCAGGGCTATGTTAACTCACCGTCTCTTTGTCATATTGTAGAATGAAGGTATCTGGGCTGTCTGGTCACCCCACAGAACATCACCCTCATTTGTTATATCAATAACACCATGCTGATCAGGCAGGACAAACAACAGATGGCCTCGCTGGAAGCATTGATAAGATACATGTGCTCCAGAGCATGGGGGATAAACTCTACAAAGATTCAGTGTCCTTCATTTCAGTTAAGTCTTTAGGGTGTGTCAGGAGTTTGCCAGAATATGCCTTCTAAAGTAAAAGAAAAATTGCTACATCTTGCATCTCCTACCGCAAAAAAAAGCAGAGAGCCTGATTGTTTTTTTGGGGGGTTCTGGAGGAAACATATCCCATGCCTAAGAATAGCTCTCTGATCCATATACCAGGTGATCTGGCCTATACACTGAGAGACAGGGAAGACTTCAGGGGTCTGGTGGCTCCAGTGGGAGAATCACAATGAACACCCTGATATTTGGGAATATGTCCATACCATTCAGAACAGCCAAAATAAGTCTTTTGGTAAAATAGCTCCTGCTATGTTATTGGGTCTTGGTAGCAACAGAATACTGGGCCATGTGGAACTGAACTTCTATTTGTCTATAACTACATATCATGAGCTGAGTTATTTCAGTTCTTCTGAATCATAAAGTCAGCCCAGCACTTGTCAAGCTAAAGATGAGAGTGGTACACCCAGATTGGACCCAAGCAGGACCAAAGCTTGGTTAGCAGCATGAACAGGTAACTCAGACCCCCATGACCCCCCCCCCCCAATCTACAGCAGTTGTAACAGCAGCCTTCCTGTACTTTGCACCTAAGACTAGCTGAAGGAGGTAGAAAAACCTGTCCATGGCCTCCTGTCACAAACAACCAACTATGACTTTGAGTAAGAGAGAGATGGGAATATCCAAGAGATGGAAAGAAGACAGTGCACTTGCACCAAAGTGAGAGAGTGAGGGGGATGGCACAAGATGAGAGTGACATATTGAGGAGTCATATTATACCAAGTCAGAAGAGGTGCTGGGTCTTATTCCAAGAAAGATAGAAAATATTTGAAAGGGTTCACACAGAAATGAGACATGATCCAAATAATGTTTTAAAAAGATTGATCTGTCCTGCCTGTGGCGAATGTTCTAGAGGTGGGGCGAGAGTGGACCAGGAAGATTAGTTAGGAATCATGTGGATTAATAGCAATCCAGATCAAGACAGGACTTCAGCCTACCCTATGAATGGGTTACATTGTCTATCCTTGAGTGGGATGTAGCTGTGTAGGTGGATGACACAGTCTCTCTCTTACAGCTCACATTCCAGTATCTGACATTCTGACCAACTCACTTTCCAAAATACATGTGTCATGGTATCCATATAGCTCAGGAGGATCAGTACACATGTAATAGTAAGTGCTTATCCTCTTAAATATCACTCCCAATATCTTGTCTTTTGAAAGCCAACTCCTATAGTGAATTTCAGATTAAATATACTCCACATGAAACTCTGTCCCTAGTTCCATATTGAAATAAAACAAGAGAACCACAGTAATGAAGGGAATCAAATCTCTGTGTATATATATCAATATATATGGAATTTCTTACAAAGGGCTGAATGCAATTAAAAGAAAAGAAAAGAAAAAGTTCCTACTTAGACATGCTGAGCCAGTGGGGTTGCCTAGGGTGCTAGCAACAGGGCAAAACTACCCCAAAGAATAAAGAAACCTTAAGAACATTCCTTAACCATGGATTTAGTCCATAGGATTACTCTTTTGAAATAACATCAATGGATGATAATAACATACCCATTCCAATGAAAGCCTTTTACTTCAGTTCTTATTTACTCTCTGTTAATGATGTCAACACTTTGAATATTACAGTTTTCCAAGAGAGAAAAGGAGAAGTATTCATTTGGATAAACTAGACTCAGAAATTGTTGTGTGTTAAATGAAACATACCTGTTACCCATGTATGGAAAGAACTCTAAAGGAAGTTTTAAAGACATAATCAAGATTTATATTAAAATAATTTCTTATTTATGTTTCAGTATTTTTCATTCATCTTGCCTTAATGGTTAGGAATTTAGAAAATATAAGACTCTAGTGATACAAGGGCACCTGGGTGGCAGAATCAGTTACGCGTCCAACTTCAGCTCAGGTCATGATCTCCCAGCTCGTGAGTTCAAGCCCCACGTTGGGCTCTAGCTGACAGCTCAGAACCTGAAGCCTGCTTTGGATTCTGTCTCCCTCTCTCTCTCTGCCCCTCCCCGACTTGTGCTCTGTCTCTGTCTCTGTCTCTCTCTCTCTTCAAAAATAAATAAAACATTAAAAAAAAAACTAAAAAAAATTCAGTGATACTGTCAGGTTGGTGGTATCTCAATTAGACAGTAAAAGAAGGGCAAAGAAAAGAAAAATTCACCTTATGTGAAACCATAATATATTTTCCCTGAATTCTAAGATTAAAATGAGTTGCACCCATTCATTAAATCGACACTTAACGTTCCAAATTTTGGGGGGGAATCCAACTGTATATTACGGAGAAGCCAAAAATTTGTGAAGTTTTTAAAATACTCTTTTTATTTTAATATTGAAGTGCTGTGAATGTGGGTTCCTTTGGAAAGATATTAAAATATTCTTAATTATAATCTTGACAGAATAATTGGGGCTTAGTGTTTGGGTGACAAATTATGCCATTGCTGATTGGAGCTCTAGCTTCAAGTTGGGAAAAAAAAAAAAGACATAGGATAAAATACCTTCAGGGACAATTCATGCAAATAGTTGATAATGTATTTAAACCACATTCTGCCTTAAATTTGTTTGGAAATGAGGCACAAAATGAACCAACTCAAGTTAAATAAACATGTCATGAACGTAAAATATATAAAGTGTGTTTACATCACCAGCATTCTGGGGTTTCAATCTCTCACGGTTCAATGCCTTAATCATTGCCTTCCTTGTCTCTTTGTGTTTCTGACTGTGAAAGACATCCTGGCCTCAGCAACCCGGGGTTTATCACGTGTCTCAGAACTCAGGCCCTTGAGCTACAGGACAAATCACAAGAAAACTCATTTCTAGAATTCTGATGACAGATGAGCTGAGTGGATGAAAGGTAATAAAACAAAGTTCTTACAGTGGGCTCTATCCACTGCTCTAATTCCTTATAAACCCTCTGCCCTCAGTCTGATGTTATACTTAGTAATGGTCCCTCCCCATGACATCTCAGGGGATTTCAAGAGTATCTGCCTCATCTATCCCTAACACACACACACACACACACACACACACACACACACACACACACACACACCCTTCTCCTTCTTCTCTGTTTTAATTAGAAATTTGATTACTTCCATAACATGTTTATTTTTAAAAGCCTGGTTACAGTGGTTAATTGACTCATAACCTGGGAATTTGCTATAATCAGAGATCTTTGTATCTTAAGCAATTTAAACTTTTTACCTCTTTTTATAAGGGCAAACTATCCCAAGTCCACTGTTTGTTTCAAGTCCAGTGAAATTTTAAGTTATGTTTGCTAGCCTTTTATTAAATTTTATCACAAAATAATAGAATATCAGAGCCATGACTTTTGAGACTGTATGTGGTATTCAAAAAACATTTTATGCTCATCTTAAAAACTATATAAATACTTTAAAGTGGAAAACATAATCCTGCTATCCACTATTTTATGTCTTGGCATTTCCTTTTAGACTCTGTTTAAAGGCCCACAAATTTATGTATGTACAAGGCTTTTGAAAATATATGTATGTGTATATACACCCATAATGATACATATGCTGTTATTACACATTCTGCCTTTTCATTTAACCTTGTATTAGGATAAATTTTTATATACTCATAATAGTCATAATTATCATTTTAAACTACTTTATGTCTATTGACTTGAAATGTTCCCACTTAGCCATTTTACTAGAATAAAAATTTTAACTTTTTTTTCAATTTTTCATGGCTGGGAAAAATTTTGATAATAACAGATAAGGCAGTAAATACCTCTCCACAAATAACCTTTCTTCTGTTAACATTTTATTTCTTAATTATTTTTTTACACTTTTTTAAAGGTTTATTTCTTTTTGAGAGAGAGAGCAAGAGAGTGTGAGCAAGGGAGAGGCAGGGAGAGAGGCAGAGAGAGAGAATCCCAAGTGGGCTCCATGCTATCAGCACAGAGCCTGATGTGGGCATCAATCTCATGAACAATGAGATCATGACCTGAGCTGAAACCAAGAGTAGGTCACTTAACCAACTGAGCCACCCAGGCATCCCTGAGTTAACATTTTAAAATAAACTTTCTAGTTTGAAATAATTTTGATTTACAGAAAAGTTATAGAGATAACAGACAAGTTCCCACCTACCCTTCACCCAGCTTCCCCAAATGTTAACATCTCACATGACGATGGTATATCTGTAAGATTTAAAAAATGAACATTAACTAAACTAACTGAACAACAGACTCTAGAGAGAGGTACCAGGTTTTCAACTAACACCCTCTTGAAACTTTTGGCTTATGTCTTTCATTCGCTCTGGAAAGGTATCAGCCAGTTCATTTTAAAATATTGGCATACTGGGGCGCCTGGGTGGCTCAGTCAGTTAAGGGTCCGACTTCAGCTCAGGTCATGATCTCACGGTCCGTGAGTTCGAGCCCTGAGTCGGGCTCTGTGCTGACAGCTCAGAACCTGGAGCCTGTTTCAGATTCTGTGTCTCCCTCTCTCTATGACCCTCCCCCATTCATGTCCTGTCTCTCTCTGTCTCAAAAATAAATAAACGTTATTTTTTTTTTTTTTAATATTGGCATACTAAGGGCACCTGAGTGGCTCGGTTAGTGAAGTGCCTAACTCTTGATTTGGGCTCAGGTCATGATCTCGTGGTTTGTGAGATCGAACCCCACATCAACTCTATGCTGATAGTGTGGAATTCTCTGCTCAGAATTCTCTCTCTCCCTGTCTCTCTGTCCCTTCCCATCCCTGCTCAAAAATAAATAATATAAGTTTTAAAAATATACTGACTATACTCCATTCTCCTCTTCTTCTAACTTCTTGGTCATGTATGTATCTTAAATCTCTGTCCTTCTATGTTGCATTTTGGCCCATATCTCCATGTTTACCTTTTAATTTTTTAATTCCCTTCTCTGCTGTTTCAATCTGCTGCAGAGCTCATCTGAAGTTTTTCTTTTCTTTTCTTTTTAATTGTTGTATTATTTTTACTTCTAGAAAAATTTATTTGGTACTTTAAAAAAATTTGTAGTTGTCCTTTATAGTTTTATATTCCCACTGGTATTTTCATGCTTGCCTTTTATTTCTTTAGATATTAGTTATCTATTGTGTAACGAATTAGCAAACTAATTAAACTTAGTAGCTTTAAATGACACTTATTTATCAGTTCTCAGTTTCCATCAGTCAGGAATCCAGGTACAACCTAGCTGGGTCCCCTGCTTCAGGGATCCTCACAAGGTCTCAATCAGGCTATCAGTCAGGCTTTACCTATATCCCAATGCTTGACTCATGTGTTTGTTGCTGGATTCAGTTCCTTATAGGCTGTTGGATCAAGGGCCTCAGTTTTTCACTGGCAGTTGACTGAAGGTCACACTCAATTCCTTGCCACATTAGCCTCTTAAACATCAGAGCTTGCTTCTTTAAGGCAAGTAACTCAAGGAGGCATGAGAGAGTGTGGCAACAGACACACATAATCATAGAAGTGACATTCCATCACTTCTGATGTTTTCCATTTATTGGAACAAGTACCCATATCTGGCCCTCCCACTCAAGGGGAGAGAATGATGCGAATGTGTCAATACTAAAAGGTCAGAATTGTAAAGGGCCATTTTAGAAACTTATCTATCACAACTAAATAGCTATTTTATAGACTCTATCTTGTAATTTCAGTATCTGAAGTCTCTTCAGGCCCTGTTCTGCTCTGGGGTTTTACTTCCTCTCACTCACGGTGACTTGTTTCCTTGCATGTTTTGTTATTTTTTACTATGATCTGTTCATTTTAGTTGATTTTATATATGGATTTTTTTTTTTGAGGTGTAGAATGAAAGTAACTCTCTAGAGTCAATTTTCATTTGCTTCTACCTCGTGCCTATGGGAATTTCCAGTCATTGTGCAATTAAGTTTTTATTTTGATGTGTTTAGATCAATAAGATGGTATAAATTTTGGCTGAAAACCTGCATAAGGGTTAGCCTAAATTCCAAATTAGGAGTGGTGATATTTTCTTCCTCTACTGTGTGTTTAGGTTTGTGACTTTGATTTCCCTTAATGTATCCTGTGTGATATGGGGACATGATTATTTTTATTTCATTATTTTGTACTGTGTATAGTCTTTGATGTCCAAGTTTAATGGCAAGATATATTTGTAGACTCCTTACATTGGATATATTTTTTATATCCTGTTCTTTATGTCTTTTAAAACTATGAACACCAAGGATCAAGTTCACCTTGGTCAATAATCACCTTCAGAGTAAAACTTGCATCTAGTAATCCATCACATTCCTGCATTCCTACCTTCACTTATTGCTTTTGTGTAGAGGCTTTTTCACTTTTCCTCTAGTTAATTGATGCATATAAGATTTTTCCCCCTAAGGTACTTAGTCATTTTCAATAAGATTTTAGACAGTTTCCTAGCCCAGGCAGAAGAAACTCAGAGAAGTGAAAAAAACTCATCCAAGATCACACCACAATAAGGTACAGAGCTAAAATTCAGACTCAGGACTCTGACTCCAAAGACAATGTTCTTTGTACGTGCTTCCCTAGGAGAATAAAAGAGTTTTATCTTTCCTACTAACAATTTAAGGAAAGTATATTTATTTGTTTTTTTCAAGTGCTCTATTCACCTATCTATTCAGTAGCTGACTGTGCAGTTCAAGATAAATCCTCAGTAGGGACTAGGCTGGAAAGTAACTGTTAGAGCTGATCATAGAAAGTGAGAGAGGAATTTTTGTTTGTTTTGTCTCTGGCTTCTTTTTAGTCAGTTTTTTAAACGGGAGAATGAAAAAGAAAACTTATTTTCCAGATGAAGGCTGGAATCCTGAGTCATTGTGTGATATATATACTTTCATTATACTTTTCCTAGCAACAAGTTTCTTGAACAGTCTGGGTTTGAACTGTGTGGGTAAATCTATATGCAGATTGTTGTTAAATACGGTAGAGCACCATAAATATATTCCCTCTTTATGGTTTTCTTAATAACATTTTCTTCAGGTTACTTTATTGTAAGAATACAGTATGTAATACATATAACATACAAAATATGTGTTAACCAATTGTTTATGTTATCGGCATGTCTTCTGGTCAACAATAGGCTACTGAAAATTTTTGAAGGGTTGAAAGTTATACTTAGATTTTCAATTGTGCAGGGAAATGGTGCCCCTAACTCCCATGTTCTTCAAGGGTCAACTGTAGTTTAAAGGAAAAGCTATGTAGTTGAAATGCCTAAATAAGTCAGAAGATGGGGGGAGAGGAAGGAATACCGGGACTTCAGGACTGTGCTGCTTTTGCTTTTGCTTCTGCCCATGAAGGCAATAACAATGAGGTTAAAACAAAACCCTCAAAAGAGACTACCTGTTGTTTACATGGTTGTCGAATGGTTTCTAGCAAAAGAAAAGCAGAAATCGGTTTGAGCCACTAATCGCTCACCTGCTTTGGCAAACAAAACAGAACAAGATAAACTCTCAAAGGAAGAAACTCTTTTGCCTTCCCATGCTTTTCTTAAGAAAAATTTGGGGCACCTGGGTGGCTCAGTCGGTTGAGCGTCCAACTTCGGCTCAGGTCATGATCTCACAGCTCGTGGGTTTGAGCCCCACCTCAGGCTCTGTGCTGATAGCTCAGAGCCTGGAGCTTGCTTCGGATTCTGTGTCTCCCTCTCCCTCTCTGCCCCTAACTCACTCGAATTCTGTCTCTGTCTCTCTCAAAAATAAACAAACATTAAAAAAAAATTTTAAAAGAAAAAAGAAAACTGAGTAATAGGGTATTTACCAAAGAAGAAACAGATCTTGAATTAAACTTAGGTTAAAAAGAAGCTAATACAACCTTAAAGACCCCCATTGAGCATATAGTCCAACTTCTTCACCTTCTAGATGAGGAAAGACAAGCCCAGAGAGGGCCAGTGACTGGCTTGGGAATACACAGGGGGTTAGAAGCCAAGTTGGGATTAGCACTGCTGCCATCTGCTTCTAGTCCAATGCTGGTTCCACTCCTGCATTATCACTTGTGTAGAAAGGAAGAGAAATAACGTTCAGCATTTCAGGAATCAGCACATGTGCCTGTCCTCCTATATAACTGGTTTCCAACCTTCTTATATTCCTAGCAACTGGGTCCTGGTAGAAGAGACTCTATCCTTTTGCATTAGATGCTTATCCTTCAGAGTTTATTTCCTCATGCAGCTGAAAAGTGTATAAATGAATTCTTAACCCAGGAGGGTATCCATTGCAGCACACTGGCTCTTTGCTATCAAAGAGAAGCATGTGCCTCTAGTTTAACAACAGAGTGTTCATTATTAAATAGCAGACTCTATGAGCTATATAATTGACCTTAGGGCAATCCAGAATTTGCAAACAGAACTTCTGGTACAAAAGGAGAGGGTATGAAATCAGTGTCATGATGCAACAGCCATTCCCTGCAGCTCAAAGAGGAGGCTTTAAAGCATAGTCAAAGAGAATTAATATTTTCTGGTACGGATGCATCACTGGCTGCACAAGGTGATTTTACTGTGCATTATACTTTAATTATAACTGCGCTTTAGCCATCTGCTCTACTTCATTCCATAATTATAGATGCAAAAAGCATTTCACAACTCCCACCCATAAAAAAAAGATCTGAGGGATTTCATGGCAGACTTGCTCTGAGCTCCTCCCTACACTCTTGGCCTGTGGACTCTCCCTTCAACGGTACACTTGAATAGACCAAGAAAATGTTTGTGATGCACTGATCGTGTCAAAAGGTCTGCAGTGTCTGAGCTTGTTCCGTTCATTAATTATTCTCTTCTACTGTTATTATACACACTTTGACCAGCTTCCTATGTCATGGTCATATGTGACTTCTTAGTCACATATCTTTCTTTTTATTTTGCATTTTAACCATTTTTTATTGGGGTATAATTGACACACAGCATTATATTAGTTTCAGGTATACAAAATAATGATTTGAATATTTGTATGTATTGCAAAATGATCACCACAATGAGTCTAGTTAACATCTGACATATCTTTTCTAGATCTACTCTCCTCCCTAAAAAAAATAAATAAATAAAAATTAGTCCTTTTACTTTATTTTATTTATTTTATTTTATTATTTCTCTCCAGTGCTATTGTTTTAAGCTTTTCAAACTCCTTCAGAGAACCCTACTAGAAAGCTATTGTTGTCCTCATTTTTTATTTTATTTTTTTCAGTGCAGAAGAGAAATTTCCAGTGTTTAGAAATTTTCTTCAAGATGACACAGTTGGTCAGTGGCAGAATAAGACTTGAAACCTATCTGCAGGTATCAGTCCCCACTCTTTCCTACCCATCACTGTCACGCATCATTTGAAAGTGGTATTTAGGGGCGCCTGGGTGGCTTAATCGGTTAATTGTGTGACCTGCTCTGGTGACAATCTCACGGTCATGAGTTCGAATCCCGAGCCCCGTGTCGGGATCTGTGCTGACAGCTTGGAGCCTGGAGACTGCTTTGGATTCTGTGTCTCCCTCTCTGTGTGCCCCTCCCCCTCCCCCGCTCACGCTCGCTTGCTCGCTCGCTCTCTCTCTCTCTCTCTCAAAAATAAAATAAACATTAAAAAATTTTAAAGAAAGTGGTATTTAAATTCCTGTTGGGATAGAGGAGGTGTGCTGAAGCCGGCTCATGGTGTGTCATGAAAGCAAACTGCATTTAATACTTTCCAACCTCACAATTCAATCATTCATGTCCATAGTTTCAAATTGGCCATGGTGGGAGTACAAAATCGCCACACACTACAAATCAGAGTTCTGCCTGCTTCTCTCTGAGCCAGGTATTGATCACTTACCAGAATCCACTGAATATGGGAAATAGATCTATGCATTCTCAGAAAAATAACATAATTTGGAACACAATGACCTCTTCATCTCTGAATTTGAATAATGTTCATATGAATGCCACTCACGAATGAGAAAAAGTTCAGCTCTTCAACTAAACTTTCTCTCATGACTCTTTCAATATTCTAAAATAGGACAGTCACCTGAGAGAAAGAGGACTCTTACTCGAGGCAGTAATTTCAGAATTTTTTAATGAATCCATTGGCTTTAAAAGTTTTCATGGTTTTAAAAACAATCATCAGATTAGAAGCTTAGGTGCCCAGCAAGGCTCAAGATGATATAAAACTGTCCCAAAGCATAGACTCCAGGAAAATAACTGGTCCTTGGCCTCTGAGCTCATTCCCACTGGACACGAGAAGCTTGTGAGGAAATGCTTTCTGAAAGCTAGATTTGGGCATTTCTGAAGAAAAGGAAATGAGCACATGTGGCTTTTTCAAGGGTGCTAAAAAAAACAATTTAGAAATTCCCTATTTCCCTCTCACCAAAAATTCATGCAAATGTACACAAAAGCACAAATTTCAGATATTCACAAGATTGCGGTTCAAATCCAAGAGAAAAGTCATTAAAACACACACGCACACACACACACACACACACACACACACCGCAAACCTGAGGTGAAGAAGAGTTAAAACATCAACTACGAAACCAAAAATAAGCACCGACTTTCTAGGCAGAATACGAAGTGTAAGCTTTTTACCAAACATCTAGTGCAAATCTCCAATCACAAAGTAAGAGAAGCACAACACTAAAATTCAGCACATGTTATACTGATTAGAGATTCAATTAGGTTCTCCATATAGCAAAGACAGCTGCATCAGATGGTGTGTATGCTTCCTAATGGACATTTGAATTTATATATGTGCTGATCTCAAAAATTTATTTGTGGTGACCTCAAAAGTACTTAGTCAAAGCTGATAGGAAGATTTAGTACTCATACGTAATTGCCAGATTCTGCAGATATGTTTTTTCAGCCATTACTGGAGCTACCTTTGGAGAATCCCTAAAAGGCAAGTTTATGCAGTTAGTAGAGTACAGTGCTGACAGTCAGGAGTCTTAGAATAAAGCAGCCCTTAGAATGAAGGCTTTAGAGAACCTCTAAAGCAGTGGGGAGCAGTATAAGGAGGCAGTAGAGGGAGATAAATTTAGAAGCTGGACTCCTTGGTTTGTTTCCTACCTGTGCTACTTACTAGCTGTCAGACTTTGGGCAAATTAGTTCAACTTTATGTCGTTTGGTGTTCTCAATACTAAGTACTATAACAGAACTGCCTTCCTCTTGGGATTCTAGTAATAATGAAAGAATTATACATATAAAGTGCTTAGAATAGTATCCGACATGTAGTAAGTATCTAATAAATGTTGCCTCTTAACCCACTTAACCTCCTCATTTTACAAGATGAAATACTGAGCCCTGAAGAGGTTAAGTGCATTATTTGAAATGACATGGAAAATTAGAGGTAGAATTGGGATTCGAACTCATGACCTCTTTACCACTGTTCTACCACCTTCTCCAATAGTGCTGAATAGGTTATACTTATTCAGTTAAACAAGTATTATCAAACTCTTCTGGGAGTTAAGTTTCTCTGAACACTTCCTCCTATACAAAAGTAAATAACAAATTTAATTTTCAAACAAGGTCTTATAACTCTGGATGAATTGTTTCCACCCTTCAACACGCTACTGCTTCTCCATTATGTGTTTTTGGAATGGTATCTTATTCATTTATTTGTGGAATAGGAAAAAAAAAATCAATAACAACAGTAACAGAGAAGATCCCAGAAAGCTTATGTATAGGCATGATGTAAAAGTGATTTGATCATGGTTTGCATTCAAAAGACAAAGAGGACAGAACAAATGAAGTACAAAATTGGGTAAACAATTTTCAGATTCAATGTAGACAATGAGCAAGCCAGCTACCAAAGAGATTGACATGGGGGCTTGCTCTGTGTCCCTCGCAAAAGGAAATTCTCCTGACAAACTATAAAATATGGATTAGCACCACAGACCCTATAAATGGTTTGGCTTTGGTAAATTCCTTAATCTGCCCTGAAAGCAGCTCATAAAGAAGAAGCTGCCAGACCTCACTGAACATTATAGTCACTGTTACTGTTCCTGCTGCTATTGCTATCAACCATGTGGGTTTCCTATCATTATTCATTTTGGGTGTTCTTCCACTTCTGAAAGAAGGAATGTACTTTTTAAGTTTTTTAGTGTTTATTTATTTTTGGGAGAGAGAGAGAGACAGAGTGTAAGCAGGGCAGGGGCAGACAGAGAGGGAGACACAGAATCAGAAGCAGGCTCTCGCTCTGGGCTGTCAGCACAGAGCCAAATGCTGGGCCCAGACTCATGAGCCGTGAGGTCCTGACCTGAGCCAAAGTCAGATGCTTAACTGACTAAGCCACCCAGGTGTCCCTGAAAGAAAGATTAATTAATTCGTTACTTAATCCATTAATTCATTAATTCAATTAATCCATTCTTGGTAAGTATCCAAACTTGTTTGAGCTTTTCAGTTTTTGCTTTGCTGTGGTCTCGGTCATCTTCGCAGTTATGACTCAAAACATGGGGAACTCTCTCCTGGATCTGCCTTCTACTTGCTGTCTCCCAAGAGTCAGTTAACTCAGCTTGAGACTCCCAGGTTCCTTGTTATAGATGCAGGAACTCTATGAGCCTGGTTTCAGCCTCTGTCCAGACTATTCAGATGGATGCCTCACCCCTGAATACGGTCTTTCAGGTTTGTTTTGTGTATGTGTGTTTTGTTTGTTTTGTTTGTTTTTGTTTTTGTTTTTACTTTATACAGCTCAGACCACAGGCCAGGCTGGATTAACAACCTCCCTCTCCTCCACCCCAAAAGGCTCTGGAATTCTACTTCAGGTCCAGCCCTCTTGTTCTCACTAGGCAAGATTTAGCCGAACATGGTTACTAGCGGTATTGCTATAGCTTTTTCTTAGCCAGGTTCATATCCTGGTCTCAGAGTGCTATGTGATGCTTCACAGTGTTGTAATAAGCTTATGTACTATAAGCCCTGTGCTTCTTTCTATTTTATACAGATAGGATATTCTTCTCTGACCTTATCTGACTTGAGGTTCATAGAGCTTGTTGCACCTGTAGTTTTATACCTTTTACCTGCTTTGAAAACTAGCCGAAATGTCTTCCAATATTGCTTATTTCTCTCTCTTGCCCTCTTTCTCTTTCTTCTTTCTGTATTCAAATTATGTTAGATTTTTACAACCTGTGTCTCATTTGTTTCTTAGACGCTTTTCTTTATTTTTCATCTTTATTTTTTCTCTTTTGGAACTAAGATCTAGTGATTTTCTACTGACCTGTCATTCAGCTCACTTATCTTCTATTGTTTTGCTTCTAATCTGCCACCAATCTCATCTATTTCATTTATAAGTTCAGCTTAGTATTTTACAATTTCCATTTAAATTTTTATAAATTTTAAATTTTTGGTGAGATTATTTATCTTTTTTCTCTATACTCTTCTATAATAATCCTAGTTATTTATAAGTCTCTGTTAACTCTATTTTGGTTTATATATAATAATATGTAATTATGTACCTTTTTCTCTAAGGTTTTCATCATTTCAGACTGTTTTTTACTATGTTTTGTAATTTTTAATTTGCTTTTAGATACTTTGGGTGAAATATTTTGGAGATTCTGAAAAATGTCATCTTCCTCCCAATAGGATTAAGATTCCTCAGGCAGGCAGACGTATCTGCACATGATCTTCATCCTGTCAAGGACTGGCTTTGAACTTCGTTAGGTTAGGTCTATTTCAGCTTTGACCATACTTTGAAGGCACAGCCCTTACTCTTAACCCGTAGTTATTTCTTCCAGCCACAGTACTTTCTGGGGTCTCAACTGAGAGCCTGATTATTGACCCAGGTTCCTCCATCTTGGTTGGATTGTGGTTCCAATATCTGTGTTCCCAATACTTCATGGGTATTTAGATCTCTGATCCTGTATTCAGTCTCCATGCTACTCTTTCTTTTGGGTTTCTAGTCCTGCACATGCCCAGTTTTAGAGTTGGCCAATAACTCCAATGAAATATTTATATTATATGTTGGAGTTTGCTGGTAGGGCTTCCACTACTCTGTGATATTTTTTTACCTTCAATTCTAGTTATTTGGTAGCCACAAAGTCCAACCTGTGGCTCCTCTAACTAGTAAGAGTAGTGCTTTCTATTGGAGTTCTCCACTAGTCATCCCCAGATGTCCTGCGGTGCAAACTAGAAGTTTCATACAGGGAAGATGATAAATCAATAGTTACGCTTTTTTTTTCTTTCAGGATTCATAACCCTGAAATTACACCTGCATTATTTGGTCTTAAATTTCTTCTATTATTTGTTTTATATATAGATATATAGTATATATATTTTGATAGGTACATTGTTCAGTAGAATACAAACTGTTCTATCAAGGCTGAAATCTAAAGCTACAAGGCAACTGTAAATATGTAAACAAATGTTTATTTCATGATCCCTATATAACTTAATTTATTTTCAATTTTAATTCAATTTTGAGATGGCTTAGAAAAAAAGGCCTTTTGTGAAATTTGTTTACTAAATAGAAATGAAAAATTCAGTTTGGGCAAAAATGAAGTAAGAAAACATATAAACCAGAAGGGTTCACATGGTTCTATGAATATGCATCATATTTGAGTCTGAGTTTCTAAGTAGCCTAGGCAAGAAAAGAAACATTATCTAATACATAAATTTCATTTCCAAAAAGTAGAGAGAATATTTTCTACTTACACAGAAAATATGACTTTTCATAATATGGAATATTTTACTATTTTTAACCATTTATTTATTTTTGAGAGACAGAGCATGAGTGGGGAAGAGGCAGAGAGACAGGTAGATACAGAATTTGAAGCAGGGTCCAGGCTGTGAGCTGTCAGCACAGAGTCCAACTCAGGGCCTGAACCAACGAACTGTGAGGTCATGACCTGAGCCAAAGCAGGACACTTAACTGACTAAGCCACCCAAGGTCCCCTTATATGGAATATTTTAAATAAAATATTTTATGTGAGACTTCCTATAAATGTTTTCTCTAAAATGCCATAATAGTTTTTATATTAAAAGCCAAAGTGTTGTCATTACATAATAAAAGAATAAATATATACTTGTTTGCATCAACACCAGATGACAATGGCCAAACATTTACCAAAATCTGAAAAATAATATAAACTTCTACTATCTTGTTTTTGTTATATTTTCCTTTTTACACCTTTAGAAATTCCAATAAAATATAAATAATGAATGCAAATCCATATTTACTTCATTATGCATTTAATTTTTACAACAATATCTAAAGGCATTGAGGCATTGAGGAAATTTCACCATACATATGTGAACACTAGTCTGATATACTAGTATGTAAGCAGACAGGCATCAAGATATCAATCAATTGCTAAGAGAAAGATTATGTAGAAGGAGTCTGGTCAAACTTATCCCATGCCATTATGAGACTGTCCTCAAGGTGGATGCAGCTGAGTTTCTACCTTAAGTATGCTTATGCTTGTTGAATGAACAGATGTACAAATGAATAAATAAATAGATGAAAAAATGAATATATTTTGGCCCCACACTTGAGGACAGCGCTCACCTCGCAGATGGGCATTAAATGACCCCAGCTGTGGGACTTGGAGAGCTTGGTGGGTGATAAACCATCTCAGTACTCTGCTTTCCAATTTTATCGGCATCTTTTATAAGCCATCTGTAACATTACAGTGATACCTCAATTAACAAAGCCTTTGGAACAAAGCTCCTTTATAATCAAGCTGGCAGCAATGACTAGCTCATAAACATGCAGAGCATGCTACCATGTGTCATTCTGCTCAGTGACAATGTTCCAATTAAGCTGCATGTATGCACATGGCAAAATATTGTTGTGCACAGCTACCATTGGCAAACACAGCCAATAGAGCTGATCCCAGTATTCCTGTGGTATTGTTTAGCTTGTCCTCCCTCCCTGGCGTGTTTTTTTTTTTTTTTTTTTTTTTTTTTTTTTTTTTCTGATCTCTGTCCTGCATTTAATGCTCATATCTCCTTCTGTTCTCCTGCCATTTATCCCAACCTTATCAAAAGAAAAAGAGGAGGTCCCATGGATACCTCTTCATACCTGTGGCTTGCCTGGCTGATCTCAGTTACATCTCACACTTGTGCACTAACTAGAATACATTCTGTAACCATGCCTGCCAGTAGTGCTGGGCATGGGTGAGGAATGTTTTACAAAGAGCACTAGAAAGAGCCTCGCGTGTTCTGTGCCCCAAAGGCTCCGATGCTAACTCCCATGCTCTTCCGCAGCCTTTGTTGCCGAGCCTCAATTTCCACACTTACAAAATAAGATTGATGATCTCTAGGCATCCTTCCAGATACAACTTTCTGGTACTCCAAATCCATAACAGAAAACAGATAGAGAAAATTAACTGCCTCTCTCCCATCTCCAAGAGTGGTAAGAATTGAAAATGTCAGTTCTGGCTGATGCTGTTTTATGGTTCTGAGTCACAAAAGAAAACGGATTTCTTTGATAATATTTCTCTTAATATATACAAGATATCCTCTCTGGGATGCTTAGTAACCCCTTCAGGACAAAAAAAAAATCAGAGAATTACAAAACTAAGTGGCGTGACATCACTGCTATCTTCTCAGAATCTGGGCAGAAGTTTCAAGAGTCAGGATGTGATTCACCATGTTCTTTTCACCTTGCTTCTGCAGTCATGGAACCGTGTATCAAAATTTAGCCTCCATCAGCCTTTGTCCATGAGTTTTTGTGTTAAGCCTGTCTTGTCCACTCATTTCAGGTACATAATGAGTGAGAGAAAAATTCTGCAGTAATATGCTATTGAAAAGCAAACAAGTCAACATGAAGTGTTGTGAACTGTCAAGCCCAGCTTTCTCCCACTCTGGTTCTCCTCCCCTCCCACCAGCCCCAGGCATTTGGGAAGGTGGATAGAGGAAGTCTAAGTACACTATTTGCTGTTACAGGAATAGTCCTGTTGGTACTGCAACACTGGGCGCTTTGCCTGTAACTCCTCAGAGAGAATATACCAAGGGCTGTCCTTGAGCTCAGAAGGTAAGGGCTTCAAAGTTGGGAAGTATGCTTTTACGGATACTAAAATATGTAAAGGTATTCTTTCTTCTCCTTTCCAGTTATTCTTCCCTTACTGGGTTCTGGAATCTCAAACTGATAAGGACCTTATAAGAAATGTTATAAATGTTCTTTCTGATGGCAGAATCTTCCACTCCCCTTTGAAACAAAACCCAGCTCTTTCATGAGCATTCTCTTTCATATGGAACTCACTTCACAAGGCAACCAGCTCCCTTTAGACATAGCATCAACTCCAGCAGAGTCCTTTTCTCTGTGTTAAAAAGAAATATGCATCACTGAAATTTCTACCCAATAATATCCCTAATCCTACTTCATGGGCCACAATTTAGTCCTTTCCCTTGCTAGCCCTTAAATAATTTTAACACAGCAAGCAAATTCCCTAAAATGAGACTCCTTGAAAATTTCTCCCAAAGAAGGAACTTGAGTTATAGAATTGGTTTAGAGAGGAAATGATAATAATAGGGATGTGAAAGGGGTCACAACATCATCATTCTTCTTCTTATTATTATTATTATTGTTATTGCTATTATTGTAGATGGAGTAAAAATTAGCAAGAAAGAAGAGAAACCTTCAAGTCCTCATATCTGAAATGAGTTGGTAAGTCAGTTTGATTCAGCAAAAACAGCAAGAGTCAAACAGCGGTTGGCAGGAGCTCTATTTTGGCAAGGGGATACCTCAATTTCACATTCCCCCTGTTTACTCCAGTCTCCATTAACTCCCTTTATTGCCAATTATCTAAAATAAAAGTTCTCCTGCAAGTTCACCAATGACTGGAACGAGAAGAGATAAACTGGTAAAGTTATAAAGTGACTAAGGATAGATAAGCTCAGAGATAAACAAAGGAAGGCATAGAGAATGACACATTCAGGGCACAAAGAAGTATTTTCTAGGTAAGAAAACAAGCCACATCTAATACTTCAAAACTTAAAAGGAACAACTGAACTGCTCTGCCTTTAGATCATACATCGAAATGCAAAAGCACAAAGGGAGAGTAATGTGATTAGCAGACACATGGGTGAAAGATTTAGGGCTTTTGTTTTCCCCCCAACCAGAATGACATGATTATTTGAAAAATAGTATAAAATGGCGGCTCCATCTATGGTGGGGTGTTCCCAAATAGAGGCAGTAGAGTGTGCTGTGGTCAGACCCCACCAACGGTATGGTTCTAGCTATCATGGCTTTCAAAGAAAGTAAATATCCTGGAAAGTTTTAGGAGAGATTTGATTAGGTTGGTAAGGGAACGAAGCTATGCCTTCAGAAAGAAGATTGAAGGCTCTTGAGGATGTTCAAGTTGGATCAGACAAAGCGCATGAAGAAATGTGAATGGTTTTTCTGACAAAGAGGAATTAGAACTACTACAGAGAGGAGAAAGTTTCAGGAAGCCAAAATAAGGTTCAATATAAGGAAGCACTTTAGAAACAGTAGGAGCTATCTACCAGTGTAGTAGGACATCTCACACAGTAGAAAATATGAAGCTGAGAGTCTGTTGTTGGGGATGCTTTAGGGTCAAATTCAGGCATCGGGTGAACATTCTAAATCAGTAGGTCCTTAAAATATAAAACTTGACCTCAGAACAAGATGGTACCTTAGATTTTGAATGTGCTGTTGTCTTAAGACAAGCCTCACCTAAGTAGGAGAGAGGGTCCTCAACTAGAGTTCTAGTTTATGCTTTCCATGAAACAGTTTTGTGACTGTAGACAAATTACTTTCCTTCTCTGGACTTGTTTTTCCTTCTGCAAAAGACAGACATTTATACTTAGATCAGTGGCTTTCAAACTTAAAATATTAGCCAGAAGTATATATAACTAAAATAATTTTTAAAAAATTTAAATGCACTTGAGTTGCAGTAGGGGTGGGCCCTCTTTTTTCCCCAAGGCTTCTCAAGGCAGCCTCTGCAGGGGCTCTTCACAATTCCTTAGGTTCTAAGCAGCATGGATTGATTGTAAGTCATCTCCCCACCGATCTCTGAGAAGCTATAGTTTGCTGTTCTCAGTGTGATCCAGTATTTCTTTTCTTTTTTTTTTTTTTTTTTTTTTTTAATTTTTTTTTTCAACGTTTTTTATTTATTTTTGGGACAGAGAGAGACAGAGCATGAACGGGGGAGGGGCAGAGAGAGAGGGAGACACAGAATCGGAAACAGGCTCCAGGCTCTGAGCCATCAGCCCAGAGCCTGACGCGGGGCTCGAACTCACGGACCGCGAGATCGTGACCTGGCTGAAGTCGGACGCTTAACCGACTGCGCCACCCAGGCGCCCCTTTCTTTTCTTTTTTAATGTTTATTTTATTTTTGAGAGAGAGAGACAGAGACAGAGACAGAGCATGAGTTGGGGAGGGGCAGAGAGAGAGGGAGACACAAAATCAGAAGCAGGCCTCAGGTTCTGAGCTGTCAGCACAGAGCCAGATGTGGAGCTTGAATGCACCAACCGTGAGATCATGACCTGAGCCAAAGTCGGACACTCAACCCACTGACCCACCCAGGTGCCCCCAGAATTTCTTATTTCATAGGACAAGAGAGAGGACTGAGGGCTTTGAAAGCCATCAGGAAAGTGACTTCAGGAATTGAGATAGCACATATTCAGACGTAATCCCCTGAACATTCTCTGGATCTCACTGTTTCTGAGACCTTGTTTATTCTTTTTCCCTGGTCTGGAATATATTTCCACGTTTTTGCACTGGCCGAAATTCTATACACTCTTCAAAATCTGCCTCACATTTCCTCCAGAAAGACTGCTTACACAAGTCCCCCTCTCCCCTCTCCTTTGCAATTTCTCAGAACACTGCATTATATTCTTGCTTTGTTATTCCAAAGGATCCACAAACTGCTTAAGGCAGCACAGTGTAAAGTGCTTGGGGTTAGAAGTCGGAGCTTCTCCACTTGCTGATCACGCAAACTTGGGTATTTCACTGAACATCGTTAAGGTTCAGGGTCTTCATCTGTAAAATGGGAACGGTGCACCCATTCAAAAGGGTTTTTGCTGTGTGTGTGTGTGTGTGTGTGTGTGTGTGTGTGCGCGCACATGTATGCAGATCAAAAGAGATAATGCACGCAAAACATCTGGCAAGGAAAAACCTGATGTTATTAATTCCACTCAACATTTCTTTTGCCCCAGAGGAAAAGAAATTTAAGCATTTCTTGGGGAGGATGTTTTATTTTTGTTTTTCATGACTTAGATATCTCTTCCTCCTGTAGTCCTTTGACCCAGTCATTGTTCAATATTTAGAAACACTGAAAAAAGTAAATATATATATTTATGGAAATATATATATGGAAATTATGTGTGTGTGTATATATATATATATATATATATATATATATATATGGAGGAGGAATGATCTCCTTTATTAGCAATGCTTTATAGAGTGCATGTTTATATGTCTGATCTATTTCGATCCTTACAGCACCCTGTGGTGAATAGTATTGTCATCCACTCACAGGTAAGAAAATGGAGGCCAAGGATTGTTTCTTCCCCAAGTCACTCACCAGTTAGAAAGGAAGTGATATGCAAAATTGGTCCTTCCTTATTCCAAAACTCACAATTTTCCACCTTGTTTTGCTGCACAAGTGGACCTTTCTTGGTTTCTGCCCTTGGGAAAGTTTTAATGCTTCCTTTTAGTGTGGGTGCTGGAGAAGAAGAGTGATATCTCACTCTAGATCAGAGAGGACAAAGAACAGCCAGGGCTGCCTCATCCTTACAGGAAACAGACTAACAGTCTTGCCTCATGAGTGGGAATCCTTCCTGGTAGAGCTGCTCTGAGACATCAGGATTTACAGCCCTCTCCCGTGGGAATAGCCGTGTTCTTCCCTTGCTCCCCAAAGCCGTATGTGAGGAATTAAACTCTTCTCCAAGGGAGTTTTTTCTTTGTTCTAGTTTTGCCCTTGCTTGTTTCCAGATTGATCCACAGCTCACTCTCCACCCCCCCCCCCCCCCAATATCCTAGATTTTGCAATCACCCTCAGGCCTTTTGAGAGAGAGCCATGTTTCCTCATGGAGTTGTCCCTACAGTCCATTAAGGGCTGTTTCCCCTGGCATTGTTGTCCCCTAAGCCCTTGGCTGAGACCCATAGATCCAGACTCACCATTGAAATAAGCCCAGTCAATTCACAAACCCCAAATTTGGGAGGTCTGGGTATAGGAAAACCCATAAAATTCTTTATGCAACAGTTGCTGACAGATTTCACCTACCTTCCTTCACCATGCACCCAGCCGCCTACACTTGGCCCCGATATGTAGTCCAGGAGAGTAAGCACGTGCTCCTGGAGGGGGAACTTGGCAACAACCCTTCCTTCCCTGGGGCATGGCTGCAGATTATGCAGAACCGATAACTCACCACTAAGAGTGCACATCATGACGGCAACCATTTCAGGCACAGACGGGTTTCTTCACTCCAGCTGAATTCATGGCATAAGAACAGACTGCTGGCTCCACCCGGGCCTTCCCAGGAGCACACTGACCTTCGTTCCTCTGGGTGAAAGACAGAAATATGCCCACAAGCTACCGACAGCAGATCGCCATTAGCTTCTTCCCTGTCTTGGTTTAATTGGGGAAAATGGCAATCAGAATTAGGATTGAAACAAACACATGAGTTTTGCAGGAACCACTCCCTCCTAAAAAAACTCAGAGAACCACATAATGATGAGGAAATTTCAGACAAAGAGCATGACAGGACAGAAACATCGAGCATGGTTCTTTCTACCTATTCGACATATTCAGCAAAGTCCTTGCTAATCTCTTATATTCTAAGTGTTTTCAGAAGTCATCGTACTGAGCTTATGCTAAGTGTGTATTGAGTGCTGGGCACATACTCAGTGAGTAAAAGAATATAATACAAGTAGAAGACAGCCAAGACCTTCTCCTTGAGAGGTTTCAAAACCAATTGCAGAAAACTGCATGCAAAAAAACAAATTTATAAGAAGGTTTAGATTATGTGGGGAGATGAAAGCTGCACCCAGGACAGACATATTATAACATATAAATTGGGGCTCTCATCCTGGCTCAGCTGTGTGACCTGACAAGTCTTTTCCTTCACTGTTCCTCAGTCTCCCCCATGATAAAATGGGATACCAGAAGTATAATTTGTGAGGTTGTTTCTAGTGCTAGCATGCCATATGTCCCCTCCAAGAAAGCCCATGTTTCTAAGTGGAGTGGAATGAGCCCTGAAATGACAGGAGCCATTGATCCCAGCACTGGCCTGGCCCTGGATCAGTGTGCTATCTTGATATAACTGCCTTTCACTCCCCGGGTTTCTGCTTTACCATCTCTAAAGCATCCAAGCTGGAGAAGTTCTGTAAATTCCCTTTCCTGTATGCCATTTAATGAATCTAAATATCCTATCTTAAATTATTTTTGATAAAAGTATCCATTTAAGCAAGAAAAGAAAAGAAAAAAAATAGACCCCCTGAAGGCACCAGATTGAGTATTTGATGTTATTCAATTAAATTGGTTTTGACTGGAACATAGCATCTTTTGCACAAACAATGACTCAGAAAATTAATTAGCCTCTGCTTTAATTAAATAATAATTCTGTTTAACGCCAATTAAAATACCACATCTGAGTCAATTCACTGCAGCAAGGTGTATTTAATGCAGGAAACATGCTCTTTTGCCATTCGAGCTGGGTTGATGACTGAGGCACTGGGGCTCTTGATTTCTAGATAGGCACCCAGGGGGCTCCCACCACAGGATGAAAATTTCCAGAGGCCATGGGTGCAGCACATTTTGATGAAATCTTGCATACCTTAGCTTTCTTCATCATATTTTTTTTTTTTGCAGTCCTATTATTAGCATTAAAGACACAGGAAAAAAAAAGTCTAATAACAGTGCTGAACTGTCAAAATGCATTTCCAGAAGCCAAATCATTTTTGCTCAGTGCAGCATCATTCCAGAAAACTCCAGTTACGACTGGACTAAAGAGATTTTCTAACTTTGCTGAACTTTAGTATGGTATCACCTATTAAGTCCCTGCATAGTTGACATAGTGGGATCACTGAATAATAATAATAAAGTATCCCCTGGTGTTGCAACAGACATAATCTTTCTCTCCTTTGAAACAACATGGCTTTGGTTTATGCTGGTTTAAGGGAGTCACTATATCCCATATTAGATTTTTTGCATAATTATGCTATACCCCACTATGTGTCTTAGTTTCTTGACTCACTAGCTATGTTAATAAAGGTTACACTTTTAAAAAGTGGTTTATAATTCATAAGATTTTCCCATGCATTAATAATAATTTTGGAGTCTCATAAGAACTTTTGAACTTTGGTCAGGTATTATTGTCCCTTTTTGCAGGTAGGAAGATTAAAGTTGAAGGGGTTTCAGTAGTTTGCCTAACTTCACAGAACTAGGCCACCCCCTTCCCCACCTTTTCTTTTGAGCCTGGACTGATCTTATTGGCTTGTCGGGCCAATAGATTTGGCAGAGGTGGCATTCTAGGACTTTAAGGCTATGTCATGAGAAGTCTTGCAAGTTGGCCTCCTGGAACATTTCTCTGGGATCCCTGAGTTTCTATGAAGATCAGCCACCTGGAAGTCACCATGCTGGTAAGGCCACACATGTTATGCTTATTAAATGTCCCAATCAATCTTAGCCTGCCAGCCATCACCACCAAGGTACGAGATATGTGAGTGAATCTGTGTAAGGACCTGGAGACCAGACATCTGCCAGTTAAATACTATTGAATGACCTCAGTTAACACCATATAGAGCAGAAATATTGCTCAGCTGAGCCCCAGAATTCCTGGCTCACAAAAGAATGGGATTTAATAAAATGTTTATTGTTTTAAGTCTCTTAGTTTGGGGGTAATTTGTTACTTAG
This sequence comes from Puma concolor, assembly GCF_028749965.1. Classification (NCBI taxonomy): domain Eukaryota; kingdom Metazoa; phylum Chordata; class Mammalia; order Carnivora; family Felidae; genus Puma; species Puma concolor. The sequence goes on along the minus strand of NC_141675.1, from coordinate 81,142,394 downwards.
CAATACATAACTGGAACACCAAATTATAAAGAAATAGGAAAGGAGATCATTATAATACTATGCAGTCTGCTGTTTGTTTCTTCAGTGAAATTAGAAGCTAAAATTTATGAGGCACCTGGGTGGCTTATTCAGGCAGTTAAGCATCTGACTCTCGACTTCGGCTCAGGTCATGATCTCACGGTGTGTGAGTTCAAGCCCCACATTGGGCTCTGCACTGATGGCACAGAGTCTGCTTGAGGTTCTCTGTCTCCCTTTCTCTCTGCCCCTCTGCACTCTCTCTCCCTCCCTCCCCTCCCCTCTCAAAAATAAATAAGTAAATAAACTTAAAAAATAAAGAATCTAAAATTTATGTCATGGTACCATAACTATTCCTTTTCCTCCCAAATCCAGAAACCAACTTCCACTGCCCTAATTCAAGACCTTTCCCCTCTTTCTTTATAAATTCAATAACCCTTCTGGGGGTACCATGTACTAAATGCTGTGCTAGCCAGTGGCAATGAACTGAAAGCCTCATGTGGGACAAATATGTATACATTAGCAATTACAATAGAGATAATTGCCACAGTGGTTGAACGCATGGAGTGTGGAGCCAGACTACTGGGATAGAAAGTATTGATGCAGCACTTTCCAGCCAATGATCTTGGGCAAATGCTTAGCCTTGTACAGCCTTGGTTTCCTCGGTTCTGAAATAGGAATACTATCAAGAATCATCTTAAAGATTGATTAGAGAATTAAATGAAATAAGGCATGTAACAGTTATTAACTATAAATGATTATTTGGGGGAATAATTTCAACATACCTTGTTTGCAGTTGGGCTATGTGAAGGGAACAACACGGAGTACCCACCACATTAAGGGCACCTGGCTGTACAACGCTGTCAGGGACAGTGGAGTGAGCTGAGGTTTTTTTTTTGTGTGTGTGTGGTTTTTTTTTTTTTTTTTTTTTCTGTTTGGTTTGGTTTGTTTTGCTCCATGTGCAGCATGGAGCCCACCATGGGGCTTGAACTCATGACCCTGAGATCCAGAGATGAGCTGAGATTAAGAGTAGAGTCAGACCGACTGAGCCACCCAGGTGCCCCTGACATTGTGAAAAAGTACATCCATGCTTGACATAGATATCTTTCCTTGTAAGGAAAACTGTTGGCCCTTCTAGTGTGGAAAGGGTCTGATGTGGTCAAGCTGCCGTCAGTGGCCAATTGGTTTCCTGGAGAAGGGAAGGTACTTCTCAGCCTTGGTAAGTGGCTGTTTTGGGTATGCTCTTGAGCCCATGTGTAGACTTCATCTCTGCCACCAGGGCCAATCTGTCCATGTGCCTTCTGTGCTCGTTCTGGAATGGTCAATGGCAAAGGCTAACTTAAATTAGCCAAGTTATTTTGTCTACTTGGCTTTTCAGTACTTCTTTAGTGCTGTCTGGTGGGCATTAACGTGTCATGCAAAAATATTTACACTTTGTGTCCACCCCTTTATATGCATTCTCATACCCCATATCCATTCCTTGGATCTCTGTTTTCAAGTATTCTTTTTTTTTTTTTTTAATTTTTTAATGTTTATTTATTTTGAAAGAGAGGAGAGAGAGAGAGAGAGAGAGAATTCTAGCAGGGGAGGGCAGAGAGAAAGGGAGAGAGAAAATCCCAAGCAGACTCTGTGCTGTCAGGAGAGAACCCCACCTGGGGCTCAAACTCACAAGTCATGAGGTCATGACCTGAAATCAAGGGTTGGAGCTTAACCAACTGAGCTACCCAGGCACCCTTCCAATATTCTTGATAAGACAGCTGGGTCATTGGCCCAGGGATCTATGTATATTCATTCATTGGGTCACATTGCAACATAAAAGGTATAATTGGGCTCATTGTTCAGCAACATGCATTGGGAATGAAGTTGATTCAAATAGAATTGAACTCAAAACCAGATGCCAAGTCACAAGATTGTACTACGAGGGCAAGTAATCCTTCAAAGTAGTTCCGATATTTGTAGAGGGATTCTCCCAAATTCCCTAGGCTTGTTCCAACCAACCCCTGTCCCTACTCAACTCCATCACTTTTTTTTTTTTTTAATCACTGTTGACAGATAAGTTAAGAAAATGACCTATGGAAATTTCAGTCGAAAAAGGAAAGGTAATACTTCAGTACTCCCTAGTTTACCACTTGAAAATCATTACTAGAAGTAGTCCATGTAGGACTACAGTAGAAGAGTAACAAGCTTTCTATAGAGAGTAAAATAGTGAATATTTTTGGTTTTGCAGGCCATATGGTCCTGTTGCAGCTCTGCCATTGTAGCATGAATGCAGCCACAGATAATACACAAACAAATAGGTATGCCCTGTTCTGATTAAACCTTATTTAAAAAAAAGGAAGCTGCCCAGATTTGGGCAGTGGCCATAGTTTGCCCCTCCTTGCTATCATGAAAAGGGGTTAAAGATTGAGGCTCATAATTTGTGTCCTTAACTCTCCTAAACAACCAAATGTCACCCTTGAAAGGTTATTTTTCCTTCAGTTTCCCCATCTGTAGCTCACCTACCACAAAGTTTGCTGTATGATAAACAATAGTTTGCTTAGTCAATAAATGCATAACTATATGATAGACTTTGGCTGGATGGCTGCTACTTTTTTTCCAAATCTAATACCCTCTGAAAATGTCATCTGATCTAGGTAGTTCAATTTATTTCCAGACCTCTACAAATCATGGATTTTGCATGTCCCCATGCTAATGAGATTAAATAAAAATGCAAAGGGTTCTAGCCATGTAAATCAAGTATGTGTGGGCCCACATTCAAGGGCATTTTTAAAGAGTTTGAGATATCTCCTTAATCTTGCCAATCATTCTGACTCAAAGGAATCCTAAAGGGGAGAAAATGTCCAGTTTGGAAGCCAACAAAATTATATTTATTTAGCCCTTAACTTTGTGTCCATAATCCTATGTTCAGCGATACAAATTTTAGCTTGTTTGCCATGAATTACTAAGCAAGTCCACATCCATTTTTGTTCATTGTAATAAGACAGTTTTAATAGCAATATTTTACCCATGTCACAGGCAAGGCATAATAGATGAATATTAAGAATCCTGCTGCAGATTTGAAACAAAATCAAAGAATGTGAAAATGGTAGGGACCTTATATAATCTAATCCTCATTTTACATTGGAGAAACTAAAATTCACAGTAACCTTCTAAGAAGACTGTCCATCAGATCATGCCACTTTCTATTTAAAATCCTTCAGTGCCCTCCTAATCATTCACTCACTCAAGAGATGTTTTGTTAGCAACTGAGCTGTACATTGGAGATTTAGTTCTGCACAAAACACACTTTTCCCTCTCTTATGGAACTTTCTGTTATGAAAGAAGAGCATTAAATAAAGCATTAGAAAACACACCAATACATCTATCAAGAAGTGCTACAAATGAAAAGGGCTGTGTAAACAGGGTGGACCATACTCAGATATTTAAGCTATAATCTGGAGCATGGCTGTCCTGGGAAAAGGCTGGGAGTAAAGCATATGAAGTGGAAGGGACAATAGCATATGAGAAGGCCCTGAGAAGAGAAAAAAAAAAGGAATCAGTTGCTTTCTAGTAACTAAGTATAGTATGCCAGGGAGAGGAGAAAAGAAGTATTTTTTGCATGAGAGTACCGTGATTACATTTGTGTTAAAAATTGTCTTCTACTCTGGCTACTTTTTGGAAGCCTTAGGAAGAGGTAAGCTTAGCAGCAGGGTGATGAATTAGGAAGCTATTGCAGTAAACCAAGGGAAGATAACGGTAGCTTGGATGGGGTCATGTTGAAGGATATAGAGAATCACTGGGAAATCTGGGATAGATTTTGAATCAACAGGACTTAATGAATTATTGGAAAATATGACTTATGGTATATATTACCAAACCTATGTGATATGACACAATCAAGACACTTAGTCAAACTTTGTTGACTCAATGATTAAGATTGAGAAAGGTGAAGCAAGGTCACATGGTCAAGGGAGATAGAATACAATTAGAACATAGGTTTCTTAACTCTAATTCAAAGGCTCTTTTCAAGTCTACTATTTCATCCTTCTGACATATCACCAGTAGAACTTTAGAATAGTAGTTCTCCTATACAAATAAAAATTTGTACAATTTTAGTGTCAGCTAGACCTAAATTTGAATTGTCTTCTTGACTTGTTACTCAGGTAATTTTTAAAGCCCTCAATGAATCAATTTCTCATATAAAAATGACAGTACTTTATTAGACAAGAATTTACTGAGTGAGTATTAATTGTCAGACTCAGTTCTAATGCTAAAAAAAAACAGAAAAAAAATGCCAAAATCACTTCAATCATTAACTTTTCTTTTTCTGTTTGGGGAAGAATACATGTACAAGTCATTGTCTTCGTTCTATCCCTATATTTTCAGTAACACAAAAAACTAGAAGCCAACATTGTCCTTACTGCCTTTCCAGCTGACATCTGGCTAGGTTCTGTGACTGGGCAGCATCACAGAGGGTAGAAAAGGCCCTTTACCTGGTCTTTGGAGCTGCTCCAGGTGGCAGCAATAACAATGGCAACAAGTATGTGTTTCTGTACTCACTCTCAGACAGCAGTCTCTAATGTCCCACCTCAGCAAAGGACTATTCACGAAAAAGGGAGTCATTATACATATTTCCAACAGAGACAATTTATTATAAGGATTTGGTTGCAAAATGTTGAAATAGTTTGAAGATTAAAAGAGAAGAGAGGGAACGTTTCCAGAGATGAGGAACAATCATCCCAGAAACTACACAAGCAAAAAGGAAGCTGTTGTTGCCCAGAACAAATGCACTAAGGCTGCTGGAGCCCCCACTATTGCTGCCACTCCTGTTAGAACCTCTGCCACAACTCCTTTGCTGGCAGCTAAGGGCCTCTACTCCCTGCTGACACAGTAGGTGCTCAAGTACAAAGTCTATTACCATTGTTGCCTCTAAGACAAATTCCAAGAGTGCTATGCCACTAATGCTGTTCTTGCCACTGTTGCTGCTTCTGTTGGAATCACACTAGCCGGGCAGGTACCCTGGAGTCACACCAACTGCTATGACTGCTATTGCTACTCAATATATGGCTAGACACAATATAAAATAGCTTCTCTTTTCCTTTTGTCCTCCAGTCTCCTGACTGATCCTCTCAATGACAGAATATATCCAGAAGCTGGGTGGTAACAAAATCTGGGAAGTATAGATTGTAGGTCTCTAGCCTTTCTACCATTTGTAAGAACAAGGAGGGGTGCCTGGATGGTTCAGAGAGTTAAGCATCTGACTCTTGATTTCAGCTCAGGTCATGATCTCACAGTTCTTGAGATCGAGCCCTGCATCAGACTCTGCACTGACAGCACTGAGCTTGCTTGAGATTCTCTCTCTCTCTTTCTCTTTCTACTCCTCTCCTGCACTCTCTCTCTCTTTCTCTCTCAACATAAATAAATCAACTTCAAACCTTTTTAAATTAAAAATAAAGGTCAAGGAAGGGCCGGGATGGGGCAGTGATCCAGAAGACAAATACCAGTTCATACACAAAATACATAAATAAATTTTATACTACGTTATAAGGTAACAGTGCTATGGAAAAATAAAGAATGGAAAAAATATGGAAATTTCTGAGGTACAGGGTAGGGGAGCAATTTTATTTTGCTTAAATTGGGCTTAATTGAGAAAGTGGCATTTAGGCTAAGACTGAAAGGGGTGTTGGAGTAAGCCGTGTAGATATCTGGGTGAAGAGTACTCCAGGCAAAAATAATGGTAAATACAAGGGACTTAAGCCAGGAGTCTGCCTGGAGTCTGCCTGGAGCTTTGTAAGAACAACAAGAATGCCAATGTGGCTGGAAGGAACCCAATGAGGTAAGAGGGTGTGTGGAAGGACCTGAGAGCAGAGAGGAAATCGGAATGGGGAGGAAGGAATGAGATTACATCAGCTTTTATCAGCCATTATCAAGATTTCTTCTCACTCTGACTTCAAGTGGGATCCATACATAGGCTTTGAGCAGAAGAGTGATGCTATCTGAACCAGGTTAATAATGTCTATCTTACAGAACTATAACAATCAAGTTAATCAAACAGGTGCCATGCCTACACCAACATAGGGACTGTAGTACACAACTTATTGCTAATTCACTCCTCATAATCAGTACTAGAAATTGTAAATACATCTTTTTATGGAATTTGTGTTGGTCTGATCCTTTGAATATCCTTAAACATGCAACTGTCTCCTCCTTACCAAATTTAAGATTTGGTCATTGTGATGGTTAATTTTTTGTGTGTCAATTTGACTGGCCTAAGAGATGCCCAGATAGCTGACAAGGCACTTCTGGGTGTGTCTGTGAGGATGTTTCCAGAAGAGGTTATCATGTGAGTTGGTAGATCACGCAATCCTTTGAGGACCTTAATAAAACAAAAAGGCAGAGGAAGGGTGATTTTTCTCCCTTTGCTTGAGCCAGGATATTCATCTTCTCCAGCCCTCGGACATTAAGGCTCCTGATACTTGGTTCTCCAGGCTTAAACTGGTATTTACACAGTGAGAAGACAGCTGTCTATAAGCCAGGAAGGGATGTATTACTAGAACCTAACCATTGTGGCACGCTGATCTGACTTTCAGCTTCTAATACTGCAAGAAAATAAATGTCTGTTGTTTAAGCCATCCAGTCTGTGACATGTTGTCATGGCAGCCTTAGCAGACTAAGACAGCATCTTAACTTAAATACTGGGTATGGAGTAGCAGTATTGCATTAACACAATCTACTACAATGCAAAATTTCTTTGAAGAGCTTCCTTCGATCTTATCCAGAAAGATTTATTATTGGGATAACTTGTAGTACTTCTGTAATATTTCTTTGCTAACTTTATCATGTTCTGTAATCAGCTTCTCCAAACAACTAGATCAGTTTCTCCTTCAAGCAAACTTTTGGTAACCATCTATTGTGATCACAGGAAGACTAATCTAATGGCAGTGTGAGAATGGACATGGGTGCCATTTAAGATAGAGACTGTTGCAAGGCCAAGGACAAAGATGATAAAGGCCTAGGTAGTGGAAGATGCTGTATACATGGGAAGAAGGAACTGGTTATTGACATCATTGTGCAATGAGGATTCACAGACTTGGTTATTGAAGGCAGGTGGGATAGTCCCATGTGAGTGATATGTAAAGATGACTGAATTGAATTTGAATTAGACTTAAAGTTGTCTTCTTGGCTTGAGCTTTACTTCTTGCCAAAGAACTGGCAATTTGTCTTATATTTACCATTTCCAGTGACTCTGCTCATTTCTGTCTTCTGTTTCACTCAGGCTGCTTTGTGTGGTTCTCCTGTCCTGCATTGTTGCGGAGAATAGTAAAAGATGATAGTCTAAGCATGTAACACTCCCCAGAGGATAGAAACACATCTGCAGCACAGTGTAATACAGCTTTGGTCTGGTATCAGAAAACCTGGCTTTCTGTCTTGACGTTACTGTTTACCAAACATCCACTCAATCAAAGTTCACAAGATGATGGTGAGTGGGAAAAGAGCTAATGAAGAATAAAACTATTTGCAAGATGTTGTGTATTGTACACATATTACTTATCTTTAGAACTCTGGCAGTTTGCTTAGTTTTTAGTTTTTGTTTTTTTTTTTTTTGAAGGTAATATACTTTGACAGAAGAGAAAGAAATGAACAGCAAAACCCTAGGTTTGGATTCACTAGGAATGATGGAAATAAAAGTGGGTTTTATTTTTTAACGAGTCTTGAAAGGTCACTCTGTTAGCTCAATAGACCCTTCAGAGCCGACAACAGTAAACTGCAAGTTCTCTGAGTTAGGTTCCTTCGTGGGGGGCGGGGGGGGGGGGTTATTAAGAATTATAACATGACAAAATAGCACCACTGCTTTGAAGGAAGCCAACAGCGTCGCTGCTGGCTCCAAATGAAAGGCTGTCAGGGCCAACCACTCCCTGTCATTTCTTTTTCTCAGTGTGCTTTTCTTTGATTCCCAAGAGTCAAAACAATGGTAACTAAGAAGCTGGCATCAGCATGAGTGACAATAAGTATTCCAAGACAGTTAGTTGATTGATTGATGGACGATGATGAATGTTGTCTAAAAAAACAGAAAGCTGTGTTTCCTTTTTGAAACCATTCAAATTTGGACAACATAGGCCAACAAGCAGACATTTCTAAATTTAATGTGCATACCATTTTCAAATATGCAAACAACGATTGAAACCACCGCCTACCAGGAATCACATACATTAATAAGTGTCAAAGTAATTGAAACATCAGAAAGCTCCTTTTCCACCTGCACAGATGCCATAAGTCCCAGTTGATGAAATGACACTAAAGAGAACACAGGTATGCAAATTCCAGCTAATGATCATCATAGCAAAATTTCCTACCTAAAATTACTATTTCTCTTACTTTATCCTGTTGTAAACTCTACGGTCAGTGCCTTGGAAAGGTGCCTTCCAAGGTCACACAGCCCCAGATTTTCATTTTATTATATGTAGAGAAGACCAAAGCCTTAACAGGGTAGGTTCCTTATAAATTATTGGCAGAGACATGGCTAATTTTGGTCCTGATCCTCAAAGTCCAGTGTTCTTTTTGCTGAGCATCTACATCAGTAAGATCCAAAGAAGACATAGATGTCCAATTCAAAATAAGATAATTCAAAGTGGGTTTATCCTCAATGAGAATAAATACAAAGGGGTAGGTGGAGTTTTGGGGAGACACAGGGATAGCATCAAAGCTGAGAGTTGTCACAGTGGTGGTATCCTATCCCAAGATCCAAGGAGGGGGAGAAATTCACCTAGAAAAAGAAAGGCCTATAGAACAGCTACCTTAAAAAAAAAAAAGCAGGTGACCTTCTGAGTAGAGTAGATTTTACAAGAGGCAGGAACCAGAGAAATAAAGAACCTCACTTCACTCTCCTCTTGTGTCTGCCTACTGGGGATGCCTACTTGCCAAACTCAACTGAAAAGTAGAAGCATGTTGATATAGTTCACAGAGTTAGGCTTCTGGGGCAAAGTGCAAATTGAGAGCAGATATGGAAAGGGAAATGAATGCTATCTGGCCCAAGGACACATTACAATTTTGCAATATATATACAGGAGCAAGAAAAGGACACACAGGAAGAGAATAAAAAAAGAAAGAAAGAAATTGATAGAGCAGAACGTAACTATTGAAAGCAAGCTAAAAAAAAAAAAAAGCTGTGGAGGGGACTTATGGGAATTTCCCATTGACCACCTGCTTTTAAATGTGTATGGGGGAAATTCTAAGAGGCTTTAGGATGCAGGGGCTAGAGTCAAAAACAACCTTTAAAATTGCAGCTGCAGTTTATTTTTATTTGAGCAACCTGATACACATATTTCAACCCATGGGAGGCTTGCTGGCTGGCACAGACAGGGCTGCAGAAGAACTTCTAAAACATACAGTATTGTGGTGATGTCAGCATGTAAGGGTTGACACCCATCTTCAAGATTTCCCATATTATAGGGATAATAGTAATTATTTAGAATCATACTAAGTCTCATTTAAATAAAATTTTATGATATCTAAAGTGTCTCTGTATTCATCATCTCCTAACAGTCCTATGAGACAACCAATCTAGGTATTTTTATTCCTATTTTATAGATTGGGAACTCCCAGGCAAAAAAGTGCTAACCTGATAGTACATAGCTGGAGGGTGCCCTCAAACCCAAACTTCTGATTACAGGTTCAGTGTTCTTTGCACCCTACTCTACACTTCCTCACTTGCACATATTCACAGCTTCAAGAGGTGTGATTTGACGTGTGCAAACTCAGTTTGACACAGTCAAGTGTTAAACATGGGCAATGCTCTGTAAATTTTATCAGTCTCTCACATGATCCTAACAGGGAACGTGGGAGTTTGAGCTGGTAGTTTGCAGCTTGGAGGAACCATTTCTAAATGGGAGAGAAGTTATTTGGGTTATCATGATGACTAGAGCATATTACCAGCACTTGGTATTCAGAGCCAGGGATTCTAAACATTTTCCAAGGAGTGGGTCAGTATTAAACAATAAGGATCATCCTGTATAAATAAACACCAGTGAGAAATACTTCACTGTAGATTGCTTCTCTATAGTTAGCCAAGACTCTACCTAGATGAGCACTTATTAAACTTTAGTGTATGTAAGGTCCTCCGGAAGTATGTATTGTACATTTTTATCTTATAGACCTCTACCTTCTTAGCCAGCCATCCATCCAATCATCCATCCATCCATCCATCCATCCATCCATCCATCAGTCCATCTATCCATCCATCCAATCCACACTTCCATTTGGTTTTGAGACTGAGAACCTATTTCTTAGGGACAAATTTTCCTGATTATTTATCTTATCTTCCATCTTTTGACGTTCTGACCCCATCAATTAAATCAAAATATTTGTAGGTATGTCCCAGAGATCAGGCATCAATATTCTCTAAAGCTTTCAGTGTGCATCCAAGTTACAGAACCAGCAGTTCAAGCCCCTGCTACTCAAAATGTGGTCTTCAGACTCATGGTATATAAATCATCAAGGAGCTTGTTAAAATGTAACTTGGATTCATTCGGCCTGGGGCAGGTCAGAGAGTCTGCATTTCTTACAAGCTCCCACATGACACCAGGTGAATCTCTGAGATTCCTGACTAAGTTTCTACCCCTAGACCCTATACCTGGGCTTTGATCCTATTATTCACCCTCAATAGTTCACATGGACATTGACTAGATCAATCTTCCAGGTCTGGGGCTCAAGAATATTGGCTATGGAATTTCTCCCATCCAACCTCAGCCTCACAGAAGACTACTCCAGGCACTGTGTGAGCCTCCACAGGCAGAGAGTTGTATGATTACCTTGGTAGCCCTGGAAGCCACTACAGATTTTCAAACAGGCACATCTCTGACCTGTACCTCATGCTTCCTAAATATAAGCTGCCACCCCTGTTAACTGCCTAGCCCACTCCCTAGGCATTGGTTAGTTATGTTTCCTACCAGTATCAACAGGATGATTGTCAAATCTCTGGCTGCCAGAAGGGTCAAGAATGGAAGGAAACCGGCACCATGGGCGCTTAGTTGTCAGTATGTCAGCATCTCAATCCTCAGCATAAACAATACTCTGCATTTCCACTTCTTGAAAATTTTTTGTGACCTCTATCTTCAAACAGGACCGTGATCCGTCTGATTTTCAGTACTGTTTCCTTTACACAGAATACCTTTCCTCAACTCCTTCACCTAATGAATCTACTCATGCTCCAAAGCCCTATTTAATGTAACTTTCTTTCTGTCTCTTTCCCTGATTTGTCTCCATTAGATGGAATTGGTTATTCACTGGAATTTAGAGTCTAACTCTATACCCCAGTACTTAATCATATTATATTCAACAAGGTGTCTATTAAGTCTGAAGACATAAATGATATTACATTACTGGTTTTATATATTGGAGAAGTCCTTGGCATTATGCATATATGATTATACATATAGGCCTATATTTTCAGACTTTATGGACATTCTGTATTCATTCACACAAAGTCCCTTGTGAACTCTATGTAACGAGAACTGACCTGTAAGCTTTGTCTAATTCATTTTTCTATTCTCAGTATCTAGCACAGCTCCTGGCCTGTTTTTGAAGTTCAGTATAGGTTGTCAAGTTGAATCATAAATTGACTTCTCTTAATGATGCCCTTGTCAATAGATTGGACAGAAGAAATGATGGGGAGACTGTTCATAGTATGGTACACAGATCCTACTGATTGCCACCTGTAAATGCAAAAGAAGCTTTCTCAATGTTTTATGCAACAAACCCCACAGTCCCTTATTTCTAAAAGTAACCCTCCTATTGACCCTTTTTTAAAAAAAAAATTATTTAATCCAAGTTGGTTAACATAGAGTGTAATAACGATTAACATATAGTGTAATAATGATTTAATACCCAGTGCTCATCCCAACAAATGTCCTCCTTAGTACCCATCACCCATTTAGCCCATCCCCCCATCCACCTCCCCTCCAGCAACCCTTAGTTTGTTCTCTGTATTTAAGAGTCTCTTGTGGTTTGCCTCCCTCCCTGTTTTTCTTATTCTGTTGAGCCTTTCATGATAGATGTATAGAGAGCTCTCTAGGATAATTTTAAAGGGTAGAAGTATAGAAATGGTTCAAATATGAGACACTGTTCTGTAGTCAAAATTTCAACCCCGAAGTCAGAAGCCTGAGGCTTTTTGCCCAGAGATGCCAAAGAAGGGTACAAACCAGAGGTCACATTGCCCCAATCCTTGTAAATGGATATAAATGAGAGGGTGTGGTCCCTCCTTGTCATTCACAACCTTTCACTTGGGCTGGAAAAGCCTCTGCTAACATGTTAAAATAAAACCTCCCCTAGGGGACTCAGGCAGAGTAGAAATGCCTGTGGGTAACCAAACCCAGAGTCACATCCCCAGTAAAATGAGTCACTCTCTCTGCATTTCCACACTGCCCTACAAAGAGACTAGCCACCTGTGGCTGCTCCAGTCAGCACAGTATTTGCATAGCCAGGAAAAGTGCAAACACAAGGAATTCTACTCCTTCCAGGAGTGCCCTCTGAGGTCATACTCACCCTACCAAGCTGCTTCCAAATGTATCTCTAAGCAAAACAGCTGCAATCCCAAAGAATCCAAGCACTAACCAGTCCTTAAATCACCTGATTATGAAATTCATAAAGTGCTGAAATAGTGTGGAGATGGATTTTTAAATTCTGTTATATAAGCAATGTCTCCTCAGTGCAGAACAATTAAATGCAAGTGTGCAAAAAAAAAAAAAAAAAAAAAAAGGAAAAAAAATAATTGACACCTAAAATAAAAGTTCAGGTAACATTTTTAAATATATCCTTCAATATTTTATCAAATGTGTTTATGTGTATGTATATACAGACCTATTTCCATCAAAAGTGAGATGATGCTGTAGAGTTTAAGATGCTATTTTTCATACCAAAATTATATATCATTGAAGTCACTCCATGATAATTATTAATATTTCACTGATTTTTGTGGTTGATACTCTCTCTCTCTCTATATATATACATATATATAAACTATATATATGTATATATATATATATAGTATATATAAACTACATATATATATATAGTTTAACCAATTCATTCCTGTTAGACATATAGTTTATTATCACAAAGTTTATATTTAATTTTTAAATATTATATGTTTACATACATCATTATTATAAACACAGCTGTGACAAACCTTCTCTTAGCTACATCTTTCCACATGTCCTTAACTATTTTCTTCATTACGAACTACCTTAAGTAGAACTGCAAGGTCAAGAGACAAGGAGAGCACCACCAAGGAGCCCTCTGGAAAGTGTGTGCCAATTTACTCCCATCAAGTGTACTTGAGAATCCCTTTACTTCCCCATATTACCCTCTCCAAGATTATCATTTAAAAATCTTCAAATTTATTTTGCTAATGTTTTATTTATTTTTGAGACAGAGAGAGACACACACACAGCGAGTGAGAGCGGGGCAGGGGCAGAGGGAGAGGGGAGACAAAGGATCTGAAGCAGGCTCTGTGCTGACAGCAGCAAGCCCTATGCGGGGCTGGAACTCATGAACTGAGAGATCATGACTTGAGCAGAGGTAGGCAGCTCAACTGACTGAGCTACCCAGGTCCCTCTAAAAATCTTCAAATTTATAAGTGAATATGATGTCTTATTTTAAATGTAATTGTTGTTATTATTGATAAGATTATTACTGTGTTTTATAGGCCACTTGAATTATTTTGTAAACTTTCTGTTCATGACTTGTACCTGTTTTTTTTTTTTTTTTCCGACTGAGGTATCATCCTTTTCTTGTAGATGTGTCAAAATTTATAGATTAAAGCTAATAACCTTTTGAAATATTCACTGCATTTAATTTCCTGAGTTATCACTAGCTTTTTAATTTTGTGAATGATTATTTCTTATACTACAAAAGCATTGGTTTTTCATGTAGCAAATCTGTCAATCTTATTCATGAGTCTCTATTTTTGCTATTTACCATACATAACAGGATACCTACTGAAGCTGAAAAATTAACCCTGAAAAATACTCCCATTTTAAGAGGTAAGTATTGCCTTGTTTGGAGAAAATTATTCCAGGGGACTTATTGGTTACGGAAATGTGAGTAAAATACTTTTGTCCTTGGTTCATATTTCATGGACAGACAACTCCTGTTAGAGTGAACTGGCATATCCAGGCAAGTGACTGGAAGGGGCCACTGCCAAGATTTCCATGAGGAAAACCTCTGAATAGGGTCTTCATTTATGAACTGTGAAAGTAGCCCAGTGATATACTGCTAAATGTTTAGCAGTAGACTCTCTGGGGAAAAATGAAGGCCTATTTTTACATACTTAAGTTTTTATACATTTTAGTAATATAATGTTTACATAACGCAAACTCCGCAAATGATAATAGAACATACAATAGAATATTTTCATTGCGTTTTGCTAAATTTTTGTATAGCCAACGCATATTTGCAACTGATGAGGGAGTATAGTTTCACTGTGAATACTGGTTGCTATTTTTGTCCGTGTTCATTTGTAAGACAGAAGTGATGTAACAGAACACAACAAAGTTTCTCACAACTTTGGTGTGTCAGGGAACCAAAGCAGTTTATTTGCTGAATCAGGTAATAGTTTTTAAATAATGGAATAATATTTCCTCAAGTTTTTGTAGTATGCACAATATAACAACCACAAACATGTTACCATTTTTTTTAATGTTTATTTATTTTGAGAGAGAGAGAGAGAGAGAACACACACACGCCTGAGCAGGGGAGGGCCAGAGAGAGAGGGAGACAGAGAAGCAAAGAGCCCAACACAGGGCTGGATCTCAGGAACCCTGAGATCAAGATCTGAGCTGAAATCAAGAGTCAGAAGCTTAACCAGCTGAGCCACCCAGGCACCCCGCTGAGCATTTAACAATTGTTTTTCCTAGGCCAGTAGAAGTCATCTCACTCCACCAACGGCAATCACATATTTGATTTCGAGAATTTTGTTTCACAGTTTATATCAATTTTCCTGAAGCCTTCAGAAAAGTCTTGCTGTTACTGAAGGAAACTGAAAGAAGTTCCTATGACCAAGTTTGGAGTTAAGTGGTATAGTGTGAACAATAATTGCCTAATGTTGCTTTTGAGACATAGAGAACGATCATCCTGATCATTATCTGCAAGGAAGAAGGATGTATTTCCAGGAACAAAAATGAATAATTTTTAAACAGCCTTATTGTGGTATAATTGACATACAAAAAGCTGTACATGTTTAAAGTGTACAGTTTTTGGGGCGCCTGGGTGGCGCAGTCGGTTAAGCGTCCGACTTCAGCCAGGTCACGATCTCGCGGTCCGTGAGTTCGAGCCCCGCGTCAGGCTCTGGGCTGATGGCTCAGAGCCTGGAGCCTGTTTCCGATTCTGTGTCTCCCTCTCTCTCTGCCCCTCCCCCGTTCATGCTCTGTCTCTCTCTGTCCCAAAAATAAATAAACGTTGAAAAAAAAAATTAAAGTGTACAGTTTTTAAGTTCTGGCATATGCATCCATTAAACTATCTATCACCACAATCAATATAATAAGTATCTCTATCAGCCCCCAAAGTTTCTCATGCTCCCTTGTAATCCGTCCTTCATGCCCCACCTTCCACTTCCCATCTCTAGACAACCACTGATGTGTTTTCCAATAATGTAGTTTGCACTTTCTAGACTCTTAGACAGACGCAATCATACAGTATTACTCTTTGTTTTGTCTGGCCTCTTTCATTCAGCATAATTCTTTGTGGAGATTCATCCATATTGCTATATACAGTTTTCAGAATAGTATTCCATTATATGGATATACTGCAATTTACCTTTTCTTCATTCACATATTGAAGAACATTTGCATTGTTTCCAATTTTGAATATTACAAATAAAGCTGACCTGCAGTTTTGTGACAGGTGTTTTTATGAACGTATGCTTACACACTTTATAGGTGAATAAATACCTAGTACTGGAATGGCTGGGTTATTCTATAGATGTACATTTAAATCATTAAGCTTTTAAGAAACTGCATATGGGGACGCCTGGGTGGCTCAGTCAGTTAAACATCCGACTCTGAGTTTCAGCTCAGGTCATGATCTCATGGTTTGTGAGACTGAGCTCTGGATCCGGCTCTGTGCTGACAGCATGAAACATAATTGGGATTCTCTCTCCTTCCCTCTCTGTCCCTCCCTCTTTCTTTCCCTCCGTTTTGAAATAAATAAATAAGCTTATAAAAAAACAGTAACTGCTAAACTTGATTGTTTATTTTAGGTTTGGCTCATTGTCCTAATTGACCACCTTGGTATCTAGCAGCTTGACAATCTATTTATCTATTTTTATGCCAAGGCCACATGCTTTTTCATTGCTATAGCATTATAATAACCCTTGAGATCTGGTAGTGTTAGTCCTCCAACTTCTGGTGTGGTGTATAAGAGTTCCAGTTTTTGAACACCTTTGTGAGCACTTAGTATGGTCAATGTTTTAATTTTAGCCATTCTGATGGATGTGTAGTGGTGCTACATTTTCATTTTGGGTTGCATTTTTCTTATGTCCAATGAGGTTGATCATCCTTTTCTGTGCTTACTCACCATCTGCGTATCTTCTTTGGTAAATTTTATCTTCACTATTTTGCCTATTTTTGTGTTGTTTATTTCTACAGTTTTTACTTTCAAAAGCATATAGTCTAAATACAGGTTTGTTACAGGTGTGTGATTTGGAAGTATTTTCTCATTATCTGTTTTTGTCTTTCTACTCTTACCTGTGTCTTTCACAAAGTAGAAGTTTTTCATTCTGATTAGGTCTAACATCCATTTTTACATTTTTTTTAACAGATTGTGTTTTGCTGTGATAACTAAGAAATTTTTGCTTACCCCAAGGTAACAAATATTTCCTTTTATGAGTTCTCCTGTGAGTTTTGCAGGGTTAGGTTTTACCTTATGTGATTTCCACTCATTGCTAGTGTATACATTGCATATAGACATGTTTTGATTTGTAGACATTGTTGAAATTTCACATTAGGTTTACAATTCACTTAATTTTTGTATGAGGTATGACTGAAGTATGACTCCAAGTTCACTTTTTGCCTTATGGGTATCCAGTTATTCCAACATTCTCTCTTGAAAAGACAATACTTTTGCCACTAAATTGCCTTTATACTTTTGTCAAAAATCAGTTGCCTGTCTGCTTCTCTATTTTATTCCCTTGTGTATGAGTAGTCCAGCTCCAGGCTAAAATTCTACATGTGATCTCTCAGGACCAACCATATGCAATTATAAGGCTTTATGCAGCAGGCCTTATGGGGGAAGGGGTCGTCCCCACACCAGACTTGGTGAACAGCCATTTTATTGTAGTCTCTGGAGGGAAATTCCATTAAGGACACCACCACCTTTCCCCTGGCCAGTCATGCTCATGCATATCTGCATTATTGCCCTGGCACTTCCATTCCAAGTCTTCCTTATCAGAGCCTGGACAGAGGCACTTTCTAGGAACCTCAACTGAGACCTATTTGTGGAGGAGAGTGTAGAAGTGTGGGGAGGTTTGGCTGAGGGACTTTTCCTCACTGTGACTCAATATGTTTCCATTTTCAGCTCCTTCCACCTTCCACCCGTGGGTACTCCAGGTCCATACAAAAGGCAAGAGCTTGTTTACAGCAACTTTGCAGTGATCATGGTTTATCTCATTTGTGTTACATATCCTCTGACCCATGTCCAGCGCCATCTGTAGGGAAAAATAGACACTGGGGAGCCAACCCTCTTCTCTTTTGCCTCTTGATGCACTGTCACACTAAGTGGATACAAACTTGACTGTTATTTTAAGTTTGGCTCTTTGTCCTAATTGACCACCTTGGTATCTGGCAGCTTGACAATCTATTTATCTATTTTTATGCCAAGGCCACATGCTTTTTCATTGCTATAGCATTATAATAACCCTTCAGATCTGGTAGTGTTAGTCTTCCAACTTCTGTTCTTCTTTTTCAAAGTCGCTTTGGATATTGTGTGTCCTATGCATTTCCATATGAATTTTAGATTCTATTTTCCAATTTCTAAAAACAAACAGCTAACAAACAAAAAACCAAAAACACAACTCTTCTAGGATTTTTATTAGAATCTATAGGTCAGTTAGGGAAGAATTGAGATCTTAACAATATAGACACTTCTCAACTATGAACATAGTATACCTTTCCACATATTTAAGTCCTTTTAAATTTCTCTCAGCAAGGTTTTGTAGTTTTCAGTGTATCAGTCTTATACATATTTTGTCAGATTTAATTATTTAATTTTTTGAGTCTATTATAACTTCCTTAATTTCGATTGTTTGCCCATTATTAGTGAATATATGTATGCATGCATGCGTATTATCATGTATGCTGCAACATTGCTAAACTCATGTAGTAGTTTCTTGTAGATTTCATAAACTATTCTAAATAAATTATCAAGTTTTTTGTGATTAAAGACAGTTTTACTTCTTCCTTTCTAATCCAGATGACCTATTATTTTGTCTTGCTTGATATTACTGGCCAGAACTTCTAGAACAATGTTTAATAGAAATGGTAAGAACAGAGATCCTGTTTTATTTCTACTCTTAGAGGGAAACCATTCAACTGTTTACCATTAAGTCTATTAACTGTAAGTTTTTCCTAGATGACCTTTACCAGGTTCTCTTCTACCCCTAGAATGCTGAAAGTTTTTAATCTGAAGTTGATGTTGACTTTTGTCATCACTTTCTCTGCATATATTAAGATGACCATTTGGTTTTTTTTTTAATTAGTTAGTTTTGTTAATTAATTGTTTATTAACATGTGACTGATAAACCAGCCTTGCATTTCTGGAGTATAAATTCCTCTTTGTCATCATGCATCTTTCTTTTTATATTACATTGGATTTGATTTGCAAAAAAATATATATTGCTCAGAATTTTTGCATCTATATTCATGAGAGAATATTGTCTATAGTTTTCTTTCTTGTCATGTTTTTGTCTTGTTTTGGTATCATAATATTGCCTGTCTTCTTGAATAGTTGGGAAGTGTTCCCTCTTTTTTCAAATTTCTGAGTTTGTGTGGATTTCATATTATTCATTTCTTACATGTTTGATAAAATCACCAGTGAAGTCATCTGGGCCTAGAGTGTGTGTGTGTGTGTGTTTTGTTTTTAATGTTTATTTATTTTTGAAAGAAAGACAGACAGAAGGTGAGTGAGAGAGGGGCAGAGAGAGAGGGAGACACAGAATCCAAAGCAGATTCCATGCTGTTAGCATGGAGCCCGACCCGGAGCTCCAACTCAAAAGTCGTGAGATCACGACCTGAGTCAAAGTCGGACACCTAACCAACTGAACCGCCCCAAGTGTGTTTTCTTTTTATTTCTTTTTTCTCTTTTTCTTTTTCCTTTTTTCTTGTGGTCATGTTTTTCACAAGAAATTGAATTTCTTTCACTGAATATATTACAGGTTATGTCATGTATTCAAGTTATGCATTTCTCCTTGAGTGAGCTTTGCTAGTTTGTATTTTTTAAGAAATTTGTCCATTTAATCTAAGTTGTTGAATTTATTGGCGTAAGTTGTTTATAATATATCCTTGTCATCCTTTTAATGTCTGCCAGATCTGTAAAGATGTTATCTCTCTCATTCCTGGTATTGCTAACTGGTATTTTCTCTCCTTTTTTCCTGATCAGTCTGGCTTGAGGTTTATACATGTCATTGATCTCCAAGAATCAACTTTTAGTTTCATCAATTTCTCTATTCTGATTTTTGTTTCATTGATTTCTAATCTTTATTATCTCTTTTCCTTCTTACTTTGATCTTAATTTGCTCTTTTCTTTTAGTTTCTTAATACCGAGGTCACTCATTTGAGACTTTTCTTCATTTGTAATATATATAGGCATTTGTTTGCCAAGTACAGTTTAGTGATATCTCACAAACTTTGATATGTTGTGATTTCATTTTATTCAGTTCAAAATACTTTCTAATTTTCCTTTTGATATCTTCTTTGATCCATGGGTCATTAGAAGTGCATTATTTCCTTCCCACATATTTTGAAATTTTCCAGAGTTTTCTGTTATTGACTTCTAATTTAATTAAATGTGAGCAGAGAACATACTTTATATGACTTCAGTCTTTTCAGTTTATTGATCCTTATTGTATGGCTCAGAATATGGTCTATCTTGGTAAATGTTCAATCACTCTTGAAAAGAATGTGTTCTGCTGTTGCTTTGTAGAGTGTTTTAAAAATGTTATTTAGGACAAGTTGGTTGATAGCGTTATTCAAATATTCCATATTTTTATTGATTTTTTTTTCAATTACTGATAAATGCAGTAACTATTGATAACAACTATTTTAATATATTTTGTGTGATAGTGCTATCATGCATGCAACTTTTTGGTTAGTTTTCATTCATTTTCTCTTCTCTGTGAGTTGTATTTCCTTGCTTCTTTGCTTGCTTGATAATTTTTTATTGTAAATTTTACCTTGTTTAGGTACTGAGTAGTTTTACGTTATAAAAAATATATGTTGGCTTTGTTCTGGTAACAGTTAAGCTTCTGAGAAACAATTTCATCTTCTTGGGTCTTACTATTAAGCTATGTTAGGTGAGACCAATGTAGCATTTAGCCCAGGGTTACGTTTTCCCTGCTACTGAGGCAGGACCTTTCTTTGCAGTCTTATATACCTCTGAATTATGACGATTTGCATTCTGCCTTTTGGGAACAGACACTATCCCTCTGTGTAAGTTCTAATTACTTTTCCCAGTAATGCCTTCAGAAGTTTTTCCCTATGGGTTCAAAAGTTTCCTTACATGCATATGCTA
Organism: Puma concolor; assembly: GCF_028749965.1. Taxonomy (NCBI): domain Eukaryota; kingdom Metazoa; phylum Chordata; class Mammalia; order Carnivora; family Felidae; genus Puma; species Puma concolor. Next base: position 81,121,622 of record NC_141675.1, on the reverse strand, counting down.
ATCAGCACTCTGGTGGATGCTTGAGGGTAACCATCTGCACATCTCTGAAGTTCTCTTTCCGTGCAGCTCTCTCCTGTCTGGCATCCTGCCCTGTGAACTCTAACTTCCTTGGTTTCCTCAGACTCCCAACTCCATCTGCTCAACTCAGGGAGACCAATGAGCTCTGCGTGGATACCCTTTACTGTAATCTAGCTTGGAAACTCACAAGGCAGTAAACTGGGGTAATTACAGGGCTCGTTTCATCTATTTCCTATCTCTCAGGGGTCACTGCCTTTCATCCCCTGATGTCCAATGCCTTGATTGCCACTGTCTTATATATATTGTCTGCTGTTGCTATTTCAGATGAGACAGGAAACTCAGACTCTATTATTACCCTATTTTGACCAAGGGCAAAAGCTGAGAAATATTAATTTTAGTGTCATGAAATATATCAATATTTTTATAGTCTATACTTTTTGTTTTATTTAGTGTATCTTCCTCTACTTTCTTCTACAAGTTTTGAAGTGCTGCAACTAACATTTAAATTTTGAACCAATCTAAAGAAGATTTTATATATCATTTGAAGTAGAGAATAAATTAATTTACTTAATTCTCTCACAGTTAATTTATTTATTCATTACCATCTATTGAAGGTAGTCTGATTTCCTTACTGATATGCAAAGACAGTTCTGTCATATACCAAGATCCGATATATGCAAATATCTGGTTTTGGAATTTTTATTGTCCCATTGGTTTATTTTTCTATTATTTATACTCTTTGTTATGTATTAAGTATTTAAGTTTAGTATCTTAAAGAAGGATGATATAGTTGGTATGATTACATCTTTTCAGTCATTTGGTCATAGGTTTTATATTGTCAAAAATTTCTAGAATTACTTACACCATATTTCCCTGTAGTATTCATCCTCCTCGTAAATGTATGTCTGAAAGTCTTTATTCATTTTCTCTCCTGGAAAAAATCTTTACGGGAAGGGATAGGGAAAATATATCTTGATCTCCTCCTAAATTAATTTCATCAAACTTATCCTATCATATAGGATTCCAATTACTACCAATAAAGTCCAAGAGGCCCCCATTACAATTCTGAATTACCAACCTTCCATACATCTCCAAATTATGGTATTGTTCATCTTGTTCCACTCAACATTGCCCACTCTGATTTTTTTGCTGTAGTTTTCTCTTCTTCTCTTCCTTCTTTTTTTTTCTTTCTTTGTGTGTGTGTGTGTGTGTGATGATAGTTTATTTTAATCTCCATTATAATTGGCAAATATTTCAAGTGCACAGAAAAGTAGGGTTATAATATATGAAATATCCATGTACCTTCCATCCAGAATTCTCAAGTATTATGACTTTCTCATATTTGGTACAGATGTCTCCCTCCCTTCTTTCTCTCTCATTTTTATTTAAAGATGAAATAGTATGAATCCATTTAAAATCAGTCCTCGCTTCTTCCCTCTGCAGAGAAACTCCTGTCCTGCAGTTTGTATTTATATTTTGTCTGTATCTTCTTTTACCAAATGTGCACATCCACTAGCTTTTAGTGTTGTTTTATTTGTTTAAGATGTGGATAAATTGACACTAGTCAAAACCATATCTCGGTAGTCCCATGTCATTGCAAGATCCCCAGGACATAATAAACAATCATTTTCCTCTTACTGCACGGTTGCATTTATTTCATCTTCTCTTTCTTCTTTTCTTCCTCCTTTCCTTCATCCCTTTTCTTTTTCACGTTCTACTTTCATTCCTTCCAACTCTCCACCCATTTTTTTGTTATTCATTCATTGATGACATGCAACTCCCATTCTCAGCTCACGTTCCTAGACTTCTTTTATCCTACTTCCTTGAATGTGTACTTCTTACAAAATCCTGGGCTAGTCTAGTTTTTCCCCAAATATGCCCTGTACTCATAGATCCAGGTTTTTGCTCATGATCTTCCCTTAACTTAAAATTGTCTTTCTCCGTGTCACATGCTGTTCTCATTCTTTAAGGGACAGCTCAAGTGTCATTTTCTCTGTCAAGTCACTTGGATCATCTCAGCCATAAAAACTCTCCTTTGTATTCCATGTAGTCCTATGTCATACTGTGTAATCTGCTCACTATTTCGGGATTTGAAACTCAGCTCTGCCTCTTCCTAACTGTGTAATTTCAGATAGTTAACTTTGATAACTTTGGGACTCTGATGTCTTGTGTATGAATGAAGAAAATAATTCCTATATCACAAAGTGTTACGCTGGATCAAAATAACTAATATGGTGATGGAGAGATTGAGACAGGCCTAACAAGGTCCCATAGAATGCTCATTGAACTTGAGAAGACAGACAAAAAGAGAGAGAAAGTTTGTGTGATGAACATGAAGTGACTGACATGCCCCTGTTATTTCTTTGGTCAGATTTCATTCCCGCGTTCCCTGGATTCTATGATCATCTTACCAGGCTGCACGTGAGATTTCAGTTTCATTTTATTTTTTTAATATTTATTTATTTCTTGAGAGAGAGAGAGAGACAGCGTGAGCAGGGGAGGTGCAGAGAGAGAGAGAGGAGACACAGAATCCGAAGTAGGCTCCAGGCTCTGAGCTGTCAACACAGAGCCCAACATGGGGCTCAAACTCACAAACCATGAGATCATGACCTGAGCCAAAATCAGACGCTCAATCAACTGAGCCACCCAGGTGCCCCAAGATTTCAGTTTTAACGTTTGTAGACACTTAGTGCCCAAATGCAAATTAACTACACCATCTGCTATTTGATTAGAGAAACAGCAGTCTGGGCACCTGGGTGCCTCAGACAGATAAACATCAGACTCTTGATTTCAGCTCAGGTCATGATCTCATGGTCGTGGGACTGAGCCCTGCATCAGGCTCTTCACTGACAGCAAGGAGCCTGCTTGGGACTCTCTCTTTCTCCCTCTCTCTCTGCCCCTCCCCTCATCTCTATCTCAAAATTAATAAATAAATATTAAAATAAACAAACAAACAAAAAGAAAGAAAGAAACAATACTGTTTTCCAGCCTTGGTTGAAAAACTGAGTGCATAACACCTACTGAAAAAACAGAAAGCCAGTCTCTGATGTTCTGGTACTTTTCAGCATAAGTTTTGATGGTAATTTCAGACATTGGAATACAATCTCTACCCAAAATGCCCTATCTCTGTCCTGAGGAAATGACTGAATGGGGAGATAAAGGAGAGTCTTGAGATTTCTAGGTTCTAGCTTTGGCAGCTGGGTACAGTTATTAAATATAAGGAAAGTATGAAGAGAAAAAGGCTGTAGTGATATATTACTCAGAGAAAAAAAAAAAAACAGACTCTGACAGGAACTCTGGGTTCTCTGCCTGATAATAGTTTGTTTTCTTGGAACTACCATCAAAGTGAGTAAGCTCTAACCACTTACATTTTCTACTTTCTCCATTTAGGTTCCAAGTCTCTGGAACACAAAATATAATTGGCCCAACCCAATCTATCTACTTCATTCATTCAGGTGAAAAGAAATGCCATGGGCCAGTCAGTCACTCCAATTTACATCTGCTTTGAGAAAGAAGATAATTCCAGTTTCAGACATGTTAAGTTTGAGGTCCCTACAGCAGGGGACATTCAGGAGGCATTTGATTACATGGGTTGGGAGCTAAGGAAAATTAGTGCCAAAAATAAAGATATCAGAGCCAATAGCACATTGGAATCATAAGTAATTTTAAATTTGTATACAGACTGAGAAAAGACCTGCAGACAGAATCCTTGAGAACACTTTAAGAAGCAAGTAGAGGAAGAGGAAGAAGATGCCCAGAGAGACTGAGAACAGTCTGAAAGCTAAGGAACAAGGCATATGTGAGGGCTAGGGTATTTATAGACATTCAACAATAGCCTAGAAATTCCTCCATTCCAGAAATGCATCCTTTGAAATCTTGAAATACTACAGGTGAAAAAAAAAAAAAAAAAACAGAAAAAAACAAAAAACCCTCACTGTTCAGTTTTTCAGGAAATATTATCCAGAGAGCAATATTTGAAGTATTATCCTCAGGGGTACAGAATAAAAGATGATGGGGAAACCCACATTTTAATTTTGTTCTGTTTCCTCAGCTTCTAATGAGCCATGGCCATTCTCATATCATCCTTTCTGAATTTTCTCTTTTGACAAATATTCATAGTGGGAGATCAGAGTAAATGGAAAGGTGCTGATAGGAGAGAATGGAGTTGAAATATTTCATCTATAGTATTGGTGAACATGTCTAGCCAGGTATTAGTACTGTGGGATAGCATAATACCTTCCAGTGAAAACTTTTAAGAATTCAAAGAGATATGAAAAAAAAAATATCTTATAAAATAAAAATAGCATGGATTTATTTTTCTGTGCAACTCTACAGGATGAAAGTGATGTTTCCTGGAGTGTGAGATTCTGTTGAGTTTTTACACATAAGGGATGGCAGTAACAATTTTGACCTAAGACATTGTTTTCCTGTAGAAAGTGATAGGCATTTAAAACGTCCTTTTTGCTTTTTGTCACAAATCTGGGAAGAGACAGAAGTTAAATTTTAAAGTTCAGTCAATGCATCAGTTTTCATAATAAGTAACTAGCCAGTTGCTTGAGTTTAACCACCTTCATAGTTTCTTCTTCATGCAGGCCTGTACGTGTCAACACAATCATGTCAGCAAGAGAAAATCTGCCATGATCAAAATATTCAAATGCATTAAAAAGAGAATCTATAAAAGCTCAGCCAATCCCAACTCTCAAAACACAGTATTTATAGTAGAAAAAAAGAATAAATATTAATATTCACTCTTAAATTCTAGGTGAATGTGGGATGTGTGAAAAACCTGACTACACCTACAAAGTACTCAAACAGCAGTTCTTTGAAAACACACACACGCGCGCACACACACACACACACACACACATTTTTCTTTTCAGTTAGTGTAACTTTTTTTTTTTACGAGTTAAAACACTTTGAGACTTTTCCTATGTTGTTGGGTGGGACCAAACCTTGCCTGAAGGTTAAATTTTACCTCAGAATCTATTGTAGGAAGATGATGTTCTGGAAAGTCTATTTTAACCTATAACATATGAGCCAAACAATATCATGGAATTTCATAATGAAGCACTACCATATTACTTTTGATGTACACTAAATAAAGGATTATTGGGATTTAACCTATTGACACCAAAAGAACTTTGCAAATAATAGGTTTCAAAAACCCACCGCTAACCAGTGGGTTACCTAGATATTTTAGGTAAATACTTATTGATTAGGAATTGTGTTCTCTATCAATTGTGAATTTGATTTGGGGGGCTGAGTCCCTGAATAGGTCATTTAGTTTATCTTTGTTCTTGGCTACAAACAATTACAAATATTAGCCCTTCCCCAACATGTGGCAAAAATTTGGCCCTGGATGCAGAGCCAGGGATTATGGAAAGCTCTCTGGAAATCCATTTCATGTTTGGAAAACAATCAGTTTATATGAGTCAAATGGTGGATATATAATATGATCTTTGCATAAGATAAACTGCTATAGGTCAAGGAAGATAATCAGAGTTTTGCCTCTCCAGGGTCACCTAGCCAGTAAGGGAAAGAGTGGAGATGGAATTCCCTGACCTCATAACATCTCTTCACTAAATCACACTGCTTTACTCAGCAATTGGCATTTGATATTGGCTTACCTTCCAATTATCATGATATAATAGCATAGCAGCATAGATTCCCAAGTCAGAAAAGCCTATATGTGAATCCTGGCTCTGACATGTATTAGCTCATTGACTTAAGAAAATTTTTCCATTCTCTGTGTCTCAGCTACAAATTTCTTAATTTTAAATAAAAATATTTATCTCAAAGCACTGCTTAAGAATAACTTGAAATAATGCACAATGATCATTGTACAATGACCATCACATAGTAGGCCCTCAACAAATACTAGTTCTCTCTCTCTCTCTCTCTTTCTCTCTCTCTCTCTTTCCCTCTCTCATGAAAGAAAAACATTTATTATTCATTAGTCAAGAAACCTGATTGCTGGTGACAGAAACTCAACACAAGCCAAGCAGAATCCAAAGGAGCATGTATCACTCACATCATCAAACTGTGGGAGAAGCAGACACCCTCAGACATGAGGTCCTGGGACCAAGGACTTGAGCACTGCGAGTATATTTTTCCTCTTTCCAATCACTGTCCTATGCATTCAGTTCACAACACCCTTCCACTTTGTTACAAATGTGGCTGCTGGCAAACGGCAGGTCACATTTCTCTTCTCTGCCACCACAGAGGCACGGAGCCTACTCAAATTAAAACAACTGATTCCAGGGGCGCCTGGGTGGCGCAGTCGGTTAAGCGTCCGACTTCAGCCAGGTCACGATCTCGCACTCCGTGAGTTTGAGCCCCGCGTCGGGCTCTGGGCTGATGGCTCAGAGCCTGGAGCCTGTTTCTGATTCTGTGTCTCCCTCTCTCTCTGACCCTCCCCCGTTCATGCTCTGTCTCTCTCTGTCCCAAAAATAAATAAACGTTGAAAAAAAAAAAATTAAAAAAAAAAAAAAAAAAAAAAAAAAACAACTGATTCCAATTGGTCACACCACTCATGGACTAATCAACTGGGAAGGGAAAGCAGAATTCCATTAATGCTTCAGGTTTGGATACTGTGCTCCACTCCCAAACCTTGAGAAAGGGACTTCGGTCATTATGGAAACACTCACTATGAAAATAGAGCCAATCATAATGCTGGGGAAAAGAGCAAGCTACAAACGGGCACAGAAAATGTGACATCAAGTATGTAAACTTTCAGTCACACAATATAATATTTTCCTAGTATTTAAAGAATATTATATTACACATCCTATTACACCTGAAGAAATGTTAACAATGTTTTTTAATGAAGCCAAAGTCTCCAACTTACACTGAAGGGGGAAAAAAGGAAATGTAATTGTATCTCTTAATAGAAACTATACCCAGAAGCATTTTCAGAAGTGGTGGGTGGAATGTTGGTCAAACACTAAGTATCCATTATTATTTCTGATTCTCTTTTATTTTCAACAAGCTGACATTGTTTATTAAATTCAGTAGAGGTATGGAATAGGATAACCTTGTCTTACTTGGCTTTAACCAATGACAGACTCTTATTGATAATAATTATTCAACTAAGGAGGTCCATCATCATCATCATCACCATCACCATCATCATCATCATTATTAAACAAAGTACCCAACTAGGTATTGACATAAAGCCTGACTTGTTGAAAAGATGTTAAAATAATTAGTAGTGTGTTGAGACAAAAAATGAGACATTTGGTCATCCATTTCTAAAGAATTTAAGTACTCGGGGCGCCTGGGTGGCGCAGTCGGTTAAGCGTCCGACTTCAGCCGGGTCACGATCTCGCGGTCCGTGAGTTCGAGCCCCGCGTCGGGCTCTGGGCTGATGGCTCAGAGCCTGGAGCCTGCTTCCTATTCTGTGTCTCCCTCTCTCTCTGCCCCTCCCCCGTTCATGCTCTGTCTCTCTCTGTCCCAAAGATAAATAAACGTTGAAAAAAAAAAATTTAAAAAAAAGAAAAAAAAAAAAAAAAAAAAAAAAAAAAAAAAAAAAAAAAAAAAAAAAAAGAATTTAAGTACTCTTTTTTTGTGTGTGAAAAGATCTTGAACCAGGTAAATATAATATATAGCCCTCAGATTATTATTATTTGTTTAAAATTTACTGCTGTCTGCCAAAAGAGAGAAACCAAACAAGATCCTTACTCTATCATGAAAGAAAACAGAAGGAAATAGGAAAGAAGTTTTGATGTGAGTAGTACTAACACATCTTTTACATGGTTTAACAAAATGTAGAGGGGTGATAGGTGGATGATAAGTTTTGTGCTTACAATTTGCATGAGGGAATTGGCACTCCTCATTTTGAGGAAACATGACATAAAATTAAATATTGGCTAGTGAAACAGACACATATTTTTTTTTGTTTTTATGTAAAGACACAAAGTAAGATTATTTCTAAAAGGATTTCTTTAAACACACTGACCATTACTTAAATAATTATTGTCATTTATTATCTACCCCATTCCAAGGACACATATATACTTCATGTTCTTACCTTTAACTGAAGAGATAGCATTAAATATAGGAAACACTAGATTTGAGTGGATCATTAAAACTGTTAGAGGTTACTCTGTGAGGACTCATATTGGGAAAGATATAAAAGGTCAAATGACTATACACTAGGGATCCAGCAGGAACAAAAGCATCAATGTGGAATGAGCATGGCAGTTGTTCAAAAGCCTACGAAAATATGACTCAGTTTACAGGAATTTGACACTCTTACATTGTGCTAAATATACTGATTTTGTCTAGCGTATCTTTAAATATAATGAAAGGATTAAAAATGCATGCAATGAGCAACTGCTTCCCTTCCATCCACGTTGTTTACTCCATGCCTTCACATGAGTGAGGGGGTCACAATCCTTAAAAAATGGGGTCTTTCTGCCTGTATCAAGGGGATAAATGCTGGTCTTCAGTTCCAATTTTGGAGCTATATTCCTATGAGACTCCTCATAGATCTTCCCTGCTCTGCATATCATCAGCCTTGGATAAACTCTGTTCACCTTATGAGCTTTCCTATCATGGTCAGGATGAAGAGGTCATCAACTTCTCAGTGTTGGGCCAAATATGTTGTAATTTCTGCTGTCTCTTCACAGCCTGGCATGGTAGGCTTTGGCTCATAGTAGGTGTTGAATCCAGTTTATTAAAGTAATTGATTGATTAATGCATAAAGCAAAAACAAACAAGAATAGCTTTTCAAATCTCCTATTGAAAGAGATCCTCCCTTGGCATCTATCATGCCCCAATTCAAGAAGGATTTCATTAATGGACATTACCACATGGCAAAGCATTTTGTAATGTGATTAGGGGACTTTTGCCTCTAAGACACCTGTTTGGATCCATCCCAAGCAGATAGGGGCTGGATATTACTGCTGCTAATATGAAGGGAGCTTGTAATGGATTAGAGTCTCGATCCCAAGGAACAGGTGTCCTTGCCATAAAATAAGCCATAATTATGAACCAGAAAGGTTAGAAACTGAAAGATCATCTAAACAAAGACTTGTATGTAATCTAGGCAAGTCCTAGAGAGGAAGTTCATGGTCCCAATGTAGTAGCTAAATATGGTGCCTGGAAGATGCTTAAAGGACTGGAGTTATTAGACCCAAATTTTATTCCTAATTTTGGCATGAAATGGCTTTTATGTTATGACAGAATATTCTAAGACCATCTTTTATATTTCTGGCTCCAGACCTGGAAGTAGTCATCTCTCTAAAAATTCCTAGTCTCTTTTAGTGGAAAATTGCATTTCAACATTCTGGGTACTAGTAAGGTTCAATACTACTTCATTTGGACATTGTTTCTAGGTCTCTTCAATGGAAAGAACTAGGAAACATACATGTATTTGAAACAAATGACCTCGTGAGATTGTACTGATACTTGCAATTCAAATTTGGGATTACAAAGTTTTTACTTATCCTCTTTTGTATTATGTCTACACCTCCTTCTTTCCAAAAGGAGAATCCTGATTCTCAATGACATGGGAACTGTTAGAAATAGTATATCCATCTTTGTTTTTTTTCCCTTTATTACACCCATAATAGCCTCAGAATAACAATACTAATGCTATACCACAATGTAATTACTGAGGACAGGTAAACACGATTTGCTTATGCTCTTAGCCATTCTCTTCCCATTTTTAATGGTTATTCCATATCTACTGTGTCTGAACACATGACCATTACCTACCAAATGCTTTCCCTTCAACTCATTTAGCCTTGGATCTCTTAGTAACTATTTAATAGTCAAGCCCAGACTTTATGACAATGTCTCTAGTCATTTTGACTTTCTGAAGCTTGTTCTCTAGTGATCCCTCAGAATGTGTTCATGGGAAAAATATTTCCTGAGTTTTTAAATATTGATAACTTTGTGTTTGCCTTTTTAAAGTGAAAGTCAGTTGTGCTAGATATAAAATATTTGGCTTATATTTTCTTTAGTATTATAAATACACTACCAGTTTTCTTTTGGCATAAGGCATTGGTGTCAAAATATTTGATGTTAGTCAGATTTTCTATTGTTTTCTTGCAGTCTTTGAAAACTAGTATTGGCAAGCTCCTGAGACTTCTCCATTCTGATTCCCTCCCTACATTTATCTGCTTCTTTTCATTCTTTGGTCTCCCCTGTCCCTATCTTGTTCAGTTTTGATTGTCATTTATTCTCTGTGATCTCCCCTCTCCCTTATGTAAGGCTATGTCCTGGAAAGGATGCCTGGATAGTTTACAAATTCACAGGGGGCTAGACTGCTCCAGCCCCTTCTGATCTTCCTTAGCACAGTCTCCTTGCTTGAAATCCACATTACACACTAGGCAAACCCCTCCCACTTTCAGTGCTATTTTCAAATTGGCAATATGACTACAGTAAATACTCATAGTCTTTTGTGAAATTTTCTTCTTTTTACATATGTCAAATAGATTCTCTCTGTTGTCACCCACTGAGAGATTCACACATTGGTTGGTTGTTGGTGCATTTTAGCATTTGTTCATGTTTTGTGTGTGTGTGTGTTTTAACTATTTTGGTTTTACTCTCTAGGTGCTCTGTTTTGTGTGAAGGAGTAACAAGATTGAAAATCTATGCTACTATCACTATCATCCCACTAAGGCATTAATTTTTATGGGATTTAAAGAATTCTGAAGAAATATTCTTATCCATTCCTTCAAATTATATTACGGTAGGCAGCTGTTCTGAGCTACAATTAGGATAGAGCTTGAAAATATGTGGTCACTGAACTACCAAACCAAGCTAGAGTTACTGAATAAGCTTTGTACCCTAAGAGATGGGTTTCATATCACTCATATCTTCACAGGCAATGAGACAGAGAAAGGAAAATATTACATGATCCCACGTGAAACAAATCAAATAAATCCAGAATGAGGGACATTCTTCAGAAGAACTGATCTGGATTTATTCCAAAGAAATGACATAAAAACAGAATATGGGAAGGGTGACAGGCTGGCTCAGTCAGAAGAACACATGACTCTTGGTCTTAATTTGAGCCCCACATGGAGTATAGAGATTGTGAATTTGAGCCCCACGTGGAGTATAGAGATTATTTAAATAAACAAAACTTAAAAAAAATAGAATGTGGGAAGGAGGGACTACACTGGATTTAAGAAGACCTAAGACCCTTAAAACCAATAGCATTGGCATAATTTAATAAAATAGCTTTTGATCTATGTAAAGGTGTACTTTAATGAGTTGTTATTCCATTATGGTTATGAGATGCCAACGAGAAGCAATGAAAAAAATGTCCCAGTCTGAGATATTGTCTTGAAGAAAGACATTTTGATTCTCTAATGGCTGTAAATGGAAAGTTGCAAGTATGGAAGTTCAAAGGGCTGATATAGAGTGAGTAAACCCAAGGTGTCTTTGGACATATCTTTCTTTATTGTTCCAAGAGAGGAGATTCATATCTCAAAGCATTTTCTGGGGCACCTGGCTGGCTCAGTGAATGGAGTGTGCAAATCTTGATTTCAGGGTTGTGAGTTTGAGCCCTAATTATGTGTGGAGAGTATTTAGGAATAAAATGCTTAAAAAAATAAAAATGAGAGGCACCTGTGTGGCTCAGTCAGCTAAGTAATCGGCTCTTGATTTCTGCTCAGGTCATGATCTCGTGATTTGTGGGATCAAGCCCCATGTTGGGCTCTACAATAACAGTGCAAAGCCTGCTTAGGGTTGTCTTTTTTCCTTCTCTCTCTCTCTCTCTCTGCCACTCTCTCCCCTGCTCACTCTCTCACATGCTCAAAATAAATAGAAATAAACATTTTTTAAATTTAAAAAAATAAAAAGAATTTTCTTTCTTTTTTTGTGTGTTTGTTATTTTTTAAAATAATTTCAAACTTAAAAGACTAGTTGGGACAGTACTTCAGATTTTTCCCCCTGAACCATTAGAAAGGGTGTTGCTCACGTAAGGCCACACCCCCTGAATACTTTAGCTTATAACTCAAAAATGTTCTCTCTCTCTCTCTCTCTCTCTCTATATATATATATATATATATATATAAATATATGTACACACACACACACACACACACAAACACATACACAACCATGGTACAGTCATTGAAGTTGGGAAATGAACATTAATTCATTATGACATGTAATCATCAAATCCCATTCAGCTTCCACCCAATTGTTCCAGCAATGTCTTTATTGCAAAAAAATCCAACCTAGGATTACCTGTTGTCTTTAATCTTTTTTGTTGTTTTGTTTTGTTTCTTTCAATCTAGAACAGTTCCTCTGTCTTTCTTTGACTCTCCTAATCTTGACACTATTGAAAGTACAGTTTCAACTTATGTTTTTCTGGCTTTGTTGAATAGCTGTGTTGTTTGAGCAGGGCAATATCTATACCTGGAATGATATTTTCTTCATTTGTAAAAGGGTTGAACATGGTGACCTCTAAAACCCTTTCCAGCCTTAAAATTTCTAGGATTAAGCTTACTCTGTTCCACCACACTGATTTCATGCCCAAATCCAATCATTCCTCTTACAAAATAAGAATATGTGGAAAGTTAAATGTGCATCTATTCACACTGCCAGAAGGTACCATCAATGGCAGATCAGCAACTCTTCATGTAAAGAATAGAATGTGCATATCTTTAATCACTTCTCAATTAAAAGAAGAAAATGTCAAAGGCAGAGACAAAGAGTTCAGTTTCACAACAAGATTGAGTCAATAAATTTAAGCCCAAGAGACTAAAGGCATTATTGAGAAATCAGAACCTATTGACTGCAGCTGGATTCAGATACACGTTTTGCATAGCCACTGTAGTCTTTGCACCAGAATTGCTTCTAACAGGAAATCTTCATATCCTGGGGCAAACACGAAATCTAAAAGAAGACAACTCCCCCTTCTTCTCACCATTATTTAGAGGACTCTTCAGATTACATTCAACCTGGATGCCAGAAAGGAAGTTACTTCCTCTTCAAGTAGAATACTTCCATGGCCCCTCACCTTGCTTGAGCACCAGTTTTATATCAAACAATGGTGGAAAGCAAACAAAACCAATCCTCAGAACTGCTGGTTTCATTTTACCAATGTGAACCCCAAGCATGCTATCCTGTTACAACTCTTAAAAGAAAAAGAAAAAAAGATTTAAAAAAGGAAAAAAAAAGCGGTCTAAATCAAATCAATCCCAACCCACGCACACTCCCTCAAACCATAACACCGAGTTAACACAATCCCAAGGTGGTAGAGTGGTTTAACCACAAATATCCTAGTGGCCTTGTGATCAGACATTTAGTTTACACAGCTGAAATAAAATGGCTGGGGCGCCTGGTTAACACAGGGAAGGAAAGATCTATAATGAATGAACTCTCACGATGGTCAAAAGTGGTCAAAGCTGCCTTTAGATAGAGACAATGTTGGGGGATGGGGGTGGGGAAGGCCAGTCTCTGCCTGAGTAAAAAGGAATAGCCAAATAAAAGAAGAGGAAAACCTATTCATTCAGCAAATATCAAGTACACACCGGAAATTTCTAAGTTGGGTGGGTATAGTAAATGGAAAGGAAATAGAAAGATGAATAAGACATGAATATTATCCTCTAGGCTAGGCATGACACAAAGTAGAAACTTCTAAGTACAATAAGAAATAGAGAAAATCTTATAGAAAAAGCAGGATAGCTGGCACCAGTGGATTATCAGTAAACGTATGACAGATGGAAAGAAGGAAAGGCAGGCAAATGAAAGTGCTTAGTTCTCACTTTGGAAGGGGAAATGACAGGGAATCTACATTGAGTGATAAACAGAATACTATATTAGACACCTTAACCTGATAAAGAGGAAACTAACTTGAATGCAGTTCTTTAAATATATGTGTGTGTGTGTGTGTGTGTGTGTGTGCGCGCGCGCGCAGCCCCTTGGTTTGAAGTAAACTATCTTGGCTCTGTGTTACACTGGGTGACATGTCTCATCCACTCACAAGAGGAAGACAGACCCATATATGTAGGTGCCTCTGTGGCTCAGAATCCAGCAGAACTAGATTCATTTCAAGGAGTGGCCTTCCTTATCCAAAATGTGATGTTGGCTTCTGTCCTCCAGAGAATCCAGCCCCAAGGTGTCCATAGATTGATACATCACTTCACCAGGCTAAGCAATGCCTTTCACTCATCTGGAGCACACCCTACATTTGCTTGTTCTAGGACTGTTAATCCTACATCATACTGTGGGACTCGATCACTAGTATCTCTGTACATCCAAATCCTATTCAGCCTTCAAGGCTTACTCCACGGTCAAATCATCTTGGAAGCTTCTATAGCATTCCAATAGGAAGTAATCATTATTCAAAATTTCCTAGTGTCTTGGCCCTGCCTTAGACTTTTAATATATGCTGTCTTGTTTCATAGGTTCTGGTACATATCCTATTTTCTCTATAAGGCTTCGTGGTGAGGGGTGGGGGTGGGGCACAGGATTTGTCTTTCTCATTTTTAACCACCCAACACAAATCAAGACTAAAAAGGACCGCATAGAAGTTCAACAAATTTGGTAACAAATGAATAATTCTGCTGATTATGTACCCTGGATAAAGTAGCTTGTGCTTACGTACAAAAATAATTCCAAATTCCAGTGACTGAAAACAGCAAAAAGTTATCTCTCATTTATAATGCAAGTCCACTGTGAAGTTATTGAAGGTTCTTATGTACATCATTCTGACTCAGGTATGCAAACTGACAGGGCCTTTGTTTCCCGGAATATCATCAGTTACCATAGCAAACAGAAAGGAACATGATGAGTCAGGTGCCAGTTTGTAAATGGTTTTGCCTGGAAGTGACATATATCATACATCAATATGATCATATTCCATTGGCCAAGGCTAGTCAAAAAGGCATGTCTTATTTCAAGAGGATAAGAAATGCAATTATACTATGTACCTAGAAATTCAGTGAACAGCTCTAATGATTGCTAAAAGAATCACAAGAAATTAACTTTCAGTCTCCAAACTTGAGCTTCTCATTCAACAGCTTTAGAGAGATGGCAGTTCCTACCAAACCACCAAAAACAAACTCTAAAATAATTTACCTAGACCCCTGGAGCAAAAATCATGAGATTCCATCTTACCCACTTATTTTTATATTATAGATAGCTACATAGTTAGATAGATAAATAAGTAAATAGAGATTTATGCATAGGTCTTTTTTTCAATAAAATGGATCTAAGAATGCATTAAATTTATTGTATATGCAAGCAGTACACTACCACTGGAAATAGATACACTGTTCTTAGAGAAACATATGAAACCATTAGAAAGCACTGCATTTAACTTTTGAAAAGTTAATTAAACATTTAGTAATAATTATTATTACTAGCTTTTTGGTGTGTGTGTCTTCTATTAACAGCATAGGCCTTCAGGGAAGGCAAAAGTGGAGATAAAGATTGTTAATGGGGTTATTGAAAGGCTTAATGATTTAGCCCTGGACAAAGACAAGAAGTCTGTCAAAAGGAGAGCCCATGATAAAAGATACTATTTTGCTATTGATCTTAAAGGTATGTTGTTGAACTACTTCCAAACAAGTACCCATAAGAATTGAGAGATTTCTGAGACATTTTCTGGTCTACTGCTTTATCCTAAATAGAAATATACATAGATGTGCATTTCTGGATCCAGGGATAAGGAAACAAAAATGGAGACTGAGTAGAGAGGAGGAAGAGGAAAAAAAAAAAGAGCTAGGAGCAAGACACTGGACTGACAAAGGCAGTTGGTTTAGGATTTCAGACAACTCATCCACTGTTACCAAGTCCTGGAGGAGAGGAGAGTTCATATATAGAATCTGGGACACAAGTAGATCCTTACAGAAGTTTAATAGGACCAAAAAAGTCACTTAATGGGGTTGGAGGGAAGAGATAGTCTTGGTGACCAAAATGCCTTGTATCATATTGATTTATTAAGTCTTGTGTAAGGTCCCCAGGTCAAAGTACTATACAAGGATCCCTAAAACATTCTCCAAGTCCCTAAAAACAAAATTTCCCTAATCCACCCATGGATTCTACTCATTCAAGAAGAAATAGAGATAGAATATCTTCAAATGTTCCCAGAGTATCTGTATTTGCTTGTAATATCTTTAGCTATACCCATTAAACCAGTGTCTTCCTGTGTGTCTCCGTCAAGAAACCTCAGGGGCTGATATAAGTCTGTTCGGTAGAACCTGGTTCCCCTGTAGAACTCGTCACCCCCATTTTAAGCTTTTAATACATTCTGATCTTTCTGAAGATTTATTTTGTGAAAAGGATCCTACATTTTAAAAAATATAAGTGCAGCCATTCTAAAATATTGCTTAGGGCAAATTAATTTCTTGACTCAGAAAGATCACAAGGAAGATGCACAGCAAAGTAGGCTGGAGAGTTTAGACCAGGGACCTGGCTCCACTCTCTTCTCTTCTGCTAGACCGAGTTCCACGGAGGGGCCTTTTGAGACCAATGATAGCACTACAGTAGAGCTGTAGGCGTTCTGAATTCTATATTGCTTTAATGCAACCGTTCTCAGACTTTGTGATGCTGTAAGTCATGACAAATACTGTGGCCACTCTAGCACTACTACCACGTTACAGGTGTGGCATGCAGTTGTCACTTTGGGGCACCGATTATGACTCGAGATGATGCAGGATTTCAGTCACACAATTTTATGGGTCCTGGTCTATAAAAAGAATTTGTTTTCTTAAAATGTATTACAAAATTCTCTGTCCCCTGGGAGGTATAGTCATTTATCAATGAGGACTGGAATATTGAATAGAAAAGAGTTGCCTAATGTACTGGTTTATTGTTCTGTTGGGTGTGTTGGGAGATTCTTATACTAATATCTGACTTGCCTCAGAAAAGTTTCTGATGCCAAGGGGAAATGTTTGATAGTTTTGGATACTGGAGTCATTGTATTAAAAACAAAAAAGTGCTTCCCTATCTTGTTACCTGTTATGCCCAGAATTCGTGATCCCCAAAGACCACTAGGGAGCCAAGTCCGATGCAAAAGCAAAGAGCCTTTATTCGAGCTAGCTCGAGCTCAATCCCCTACCTGCACCGACTCAGCGGTGAGATACCAGGGAAAGAGAGTGAGTTTCAAAAGGACAAAGGTTTTATTGGGGCCTGGGGGCAGTTGGTGAGGTAATGGCTATGGCCTCAGCCGATTGGCTGGGGAAGGGTCCTGGGGAAGGGTCCGAGTCCTGTTAGGCAGGTGAGGGGGGGTTACTCAAGGGGAGAAGGTGTGGTCAAGGTGAAGGACACAGAACAAGATGGAGTCGGCTGGCGTAGGCCCTCCCTTTCATTCCCCCCTTGTCATGTAGCTTAGGGACCCAATCATGGGACCGGCTGCATTTATGGTGAAAAGGGGAACAGAGTTTGGAGGTTTACGCAAAGTTCTGGGAACCAAGTGTCCCTGGGGTGGCTCTGGGACATGTGATTAAGTATTGTCCCCAAGCTGGTGTCTATGATCTGCCAAGTGATGTTTTGGGGGGCGTGGGGACTCCCAGCAGCATGAGCAATGACAAGCAGAGTTAACAGAGTTACCAATATTAGGTAGGTCAAATGCGCTGTAGCTTGAGCTTGAGCGGGTTGTGTTGGTCCCGACTGATGGCCCATCGCATGACAACGTCCTTCCGGATCGAGGAGGGGTCCTCTGGCTGAGCGTGGGTGTGATGGACCCAGGTCGCGATGCCATCTACCTTGAGAGTGGTGGGGGTTGTCAACACCACGATGTAGGGTCCCTTCCAGCACGGCTCAAGAGTCTCTCGGTGGTGCCTCTTGACGTAGACCCAGTCTCCCGGCCTGTACTGATGAGGTGTCGGGATTGGGCCAGCCTCATAGATGGCACGGAGGCACGGCCAAATGTCCTCGTGCGCCCTCTGGAGCCCGCTCAAGGAAAGAAAAAGTTCTTGATCTTTAAACTCAGCAATAAGTTCAGCTCGAAGGCTGGGAATAACAGGGGGTGGTCTGCCAAACATGATCTCGTAGGGAGTAAAACTCAGAGTGTAAGGAGTGTTTCTAACCCGGTAAAGGGCGTACGGTAGGAGAGTCACCCAGTCCCCGCCAGTCTCCATGGTTAATTTGGTAAGGGTCTCTTTTAGGGTTCTATTCATTCTTTCTACCTGTCCTGAGCTCTGGGGCCTATAAGCACAATGTAATTTCCAGTTTGCCCCCACCACCTTGGCTACTGCTTGTGTTACCTGCGAGATAAAAGCTGGTCCATTGTCTGATCCTACCATGGCAGGAAAACCATACCTGGGTAAGATGTCTTCTAGTAGCTTCTTAGCCACTGTCTGAGCCGTTTCATGCTTGGTTGGGTATGCCTCCACCCAGCCAGAGAAGGTGTCCGTAAATACCAGGTCCTCGTGTAGTGCCTCGTCGAAGATGGTGGGTGAATTTTTGAATCCCTGAGGTAGCTGTGTCCAGGTGAGTTGCCCACTATAGCCCTCCTCCGGATCATGCCACTCGAAGGCGAACAAGGGTTGGCTCTGGGGTGCCAATGGCAGACTGAAGAAGGCGTCCTTTAAATCTAGTACAGTATACCAGACCCTGGAGGGCACCAAGGAGCTCAAGAGAGTATATGGGTTGGGAACAGTTGGGTGTATGTCCACGACCCTCTTATTTACTTCCCGGAAGTCTTGTACCGGTCGGTAGTCATTTGTGTGAGGCTTTTTGACCGGCAGTAAGGGGGTGTTCCAGGCAGACTGGCAAGGAACTAGTACCCCTAGGCTTCGTAGTCTCCGGATGTGTGGCTGGATCCCCTTCTGGGCCTCCTGAGACATGGGGTATTGTTTGATCCTTACCGGACTCTCTCCTGGCTTGAGCTCTACCAGGACTGGGGTCCTGTGAGCGGCTAGTCCCATCCCCCCCCTCTCTGCCCAAACCGAGGGGAATTCTTGTAGCCATCTGTCTATATTATTCTCTCTCGGGAGCGCCTCCTGGTGGAGGAGGTATTCATCCTCCAGTTTCATGGTCAGGACCTGGATGGGGTGGCCCTTGCCATCGGTGACCTGAGGCCCCCCTTGTCTGAAAGTTATCTGAGCTCCAATCTTGGTCAGTAAGTCCCGTCCTAACAGCGGGTAGGGGCATTCTGGTATTACCATAAAGGAGTGGGATACCCGGCCCGTTCCCAAATCTACTGTTCTTCGGGTAGTCCATGAATACTGGCTCATACCAGTTGCCCCTTGTACCCAGGACTTCTTGCTAGCTAGTTTTCCTTGTGGGGTGCGGAGGACCGAATGTTGTGCTCCAATGTCGACAAGGAAGTCAATAGGGGTCCCCTCCACTTTAAGAGTTACCCTGGGTTCGGGGAGAGGGTCCGAACCCTGACTCCCCTAATCACTTAGTTCATCCAGCTCTAGCACTTTTACTCGATCAGTCTTGCTTCCCTTCCCGCCAGCTCTTTTTGGACAATCTCGGGCCCAATGCCCTATCTCCTTGCAGTATGTGCACTGATCCTTCTGCAGCCTCTGCTTCCCCCCCTTGGTGCTTTTACCTTTTCTTGTGTCGTCTGCCAGCTGCCGGAGACGGCGGTCTCGTTCCTCGGGGAAGTCAGCAGTGGTAGCTAGTAGTATTCTGGCCAGGTCTCGAGTCTGCTTACTGCTGGCAGCCGCCATGGCGTGAGCCTGCTTGTCCTCAGGAGGCTCCCGGTTATTATATACCTTTTCGGCTACCACCAGTAAGTCCTGCAGACTTTTTTCTCCTAGTCTATCTATTTTCTGTAATTTTCTCCTAATGTCTATGGCCGATTGGTTTACAAAGGCCATGATAACAGCTGCCTTGCTTTCCGGAGCCTCTGGATCCATGGGGGTATAGGTACGGAATGCCTCCATGATCCATTCTAAAAAGGCAGCCGGAGCCTGGGTGGCGCAGTCGGTTAAGCGTCCGACTTCAGCCAGGTCACGATCTCGCGGTCCCCGAGTTCGAGCCCCGCGTCAGGCTCTGGGCTGATGGCTCAGAGCCTGGAGCCTCTTTCCAATTCTGTGTCTCCCTCTCTCTCTGCCCCTCCCCCATTCATGCTCTGTCTCTCTCTGTCCCAAAAATAAATAAACGTTGAAAAAAAAAAAATTTTTTTAAAAAGGCAGCCGGAGATTCATCTTTTCCCTGTTGTACATTTCCTACCTTGGCCAAATTGGTTGGCTTTCTAGCAGCCATTCGGAGACCCCCCATTAGAGTCTGGCGGTAGACCCGGAGCCTCTCCTTACCTTCTGCCGTGTTGAAATCCCACTGGGGCCGAGTTAAGAGGAAGGAGGCATCTATCTGAGCCTGGTTGGTGGTGGGATTTCCATCTGCGCCTGGAACTAGTTTTCGGGCCCCACTGAGGATTCTTTCTCTTTCTTCAGTCGTGAACAGGACCTGCAAAAGCTGCTGGCAATCATCCCACGTGGGCTGATGGGTAAAAAGAACAGAGTCTAATAAATCAATAAGCCCTGCCGGTTTCTCAGAAAACTTAGGATTCTGAGCTTTCCAATTGTAGAGGTCACTAGTGGCGAAAGGCCAATAGTGATGGGGCTGATTCCCCTCCGCGTCTGGGGGGTCCGATGGCTCGCAGGGGCAGAATAGTGGAGTCGGCGGTGGAGGCGGATTGCCCCCTCTGAGCCCTTTGTCTGGTAAAGGGCGGGCTTCCCCCTGGAGCGTTTCCGCCTCCCGCTCTCGGAACAGCGTCTGCCTCCCCTGGAGGGGGAGGATGGTGTTCTTCCAGCATCCTAGAGGGGTTATATGGGGGAGGAAAAATTAATTCTTCTTCAGTACCCCCCTGTAGGACAGGGTAGAGGTGTGCTGAATGCTGGGTAAGACTTTTCCTCTTCTCTGTCTCCTGCAAAGCAAGAATGGGTTTTGGCTCCAGAGGGAGCAGGGTTAGGAAGGGCTTAAGCCAAGAGGGTGGGTCTTCTACAAGGTCCTGCCAAGTGATAATGTAAGGGAGCTGATCAAGATGGTCCGCCTTAGGCTGAGAGATGATACTCCTGACTCGGTGGATGGTAGGGAGGTCAAAGGTCCCCTCTGGTGGCCATCCGACATTGAAAGTTGGCCACTCGCTAGAACAAAAAAACTGCAACCGACCCTTTCGGACTTCCACACTGAGGTTGTTAGCTCTTCCCCTCACATCCTTAAAGTGATCAATCATAATACTTAGAGGAGTAGTCTGAGTCTGTCCCATAACGTCCGTCCAGTAAATCCACAGAACAAAACAGAGAAACACAAAAACAGACAAACAGAGGGCCCCTAGAAAGTCTTCCAACTCCATGGAAGCAAAACTGCAAGCTAGCTTAGACCTTTGAGGGGATTCCACGTCCCTCCAAAGACGACGGCCTCACGCTGACCAGCGGGAGCGACCCGCCTCGTCTCAGACCTTTGAGGGGATTCCACGTCCCTCCAGAAGGGAGAATCGGAACGTCTTCTGAAACTCCCAGCCCGTGGTCCTCCAGTGCGTCCACTTAGACCGCGTCAGGCACTACCAGAATTCCAGAAATGAGCTCACACAGAAAAGACAGAACAAACAGACACTAACCGTGGCCAGTCAGGCTCTCCGGGTCAGGGGTCCCTCGGGGTTCTTGGGGATCCCGGATGAGCCCCCAAATATTATGCCCAGAATTCGTGATCCCCAAAGACCACTAGGGAGCCAAGTCCGATGCAAAAGCAAAGAGCCTTTATTCGAGCTAGCTCGAGCTCAATCCCCTACCTGCACCGACTCAGCGGTGAGATACCAGGGAAAGAGAGCGAGTTTCAAAAGGACAAAGGTTTTATTGGGGCCTGGGGGCAGTTGGTGAGGTAATGGCTATGGCCTCAGCCGATTGGCTGGGGAAGGGTCCTGGGGAAGGGTCCGAGTCCTGTTAGGCAGGTGAGGGGGGGTTACTCAAGGGGAGGAGGTGTGGTCAAGGTGAAGGACACAGAACAAGATGGAGTCGGCTGGCGTAGGCCCGCCCTTTCATTACCCAGAACTATCTGGGAAGGAAATCAAAAAGAAAACCAAAATTCTATGTCACTACTATCCTCTTCGTGGAAAACAAAGGCTTTTTTAATCTACAAGTTCATTTTCACCACCCAGACCACTTTAATTCATCTGCATGTGATGGATTATGTGTTTTCTATCTAACCACCTCTCTATCTCACTGTTCTGGGTGAGAAGAAGTGCCCATCTCTAAAGGAAATGCCTCTGGGGCACCTGGATGTCTCAGCCTGTTGGTCGACCGACTTCAGCTCAGGTCATGATCTCACAGTTTCTGAATTCGAGCCCCACATCGGGCTCTGTGCTGACAGCTCAGAGCCTGGAGCCTGCTTCCGATTCTGTGTCTCCACCCTCTCCCTAACCCTCCCCTGTTCACTCTCTGTGTCTCAATAATAAATAAACATAAAAAAAATTTAAATGAAATGCCTCTGATGAAAGTCATTAAGGAAGAAGAAAAGATATAATTTTATTTTTTGCCAAGTGTGGTCATTTAACTCTTGATAACACGTGAGGTGAACATTATTTTCCTTAGACTATAAATGAGGAATTTGAATCTGAGATAATTTATCAGGCCAAGGGAGATCTGTTCTTCCCACTTGACCACTGCATTTCTTTAGGTCTTTATCTGCTGTTTCCTGAAATTTTAGGGGAGCGGTTATAATCCTTTACCAGCAATTTCTCAACTACAGGAGAGTAGTATTACGAGGTCTCTTTGGTTGTATAAATAGGATTGAGCTCTTGTATATGGCAGATAAAGCCATAGTCAAAACTATTATACAAATGACTGAGGCTGCCTTGAGACAATGAGTTGAGAGCCCATGTTTGCTAACGAGAATCAAACACACATATTCTAAGACCCTTCACAGAAAATGCCTTATTACTTAAAATGTTAACTTCTTTTTTTAAATTTTTTAATGCTTTTTATTTATTTTGAGACAGAGAGAGACAGAGCATGAGCAGGGGAGGGGCGGAGAGAGGGAGACACAGAATCCGAAGCAGGCTCCATGCTCCGAGCTGTCAGCACAGAGCCCGACGCAGGGCTTGAACTCACAAACTGTGAGATCATGACCTGAGCTGAAGTCGGACGCTTAACCGACTGAGCCACCCAGGTGCCCCAAAATGTTAACTTCTTGAAACCCATAATCCTGAATTATAGAAAACCAACAAAGGGTCTATGTAGCTCAGTTTTGTGCTCCAGAGAGATTTACTTACCAGATCTACTTCCCTCCTTAACACACCCTTCTTTCCTCTTTTGATCTCCTTAGATAAGATCATAAGTATTTCCATGGCTGGAGATTACTTTTGAACTACAACCATGCATACACATGTACATATACTTACACATATGAACCCCCCACACACACACGTGCCTGTACATATCCATATTGAAATTTCATTCACTCCATAGTTTCAATCATCTTTGTTACTTTAAAGACAGTGTAAGCATGTGGTAATAGGATATTCAAAATATAAAAAACTTTGATGTGAAACTATCAAATATTCTATGTAGAAAATTGATGTAGGTTAAAGAACATAGAATATTGATGAGTAGCTTACATTAAAAAAAAAAGGAATCGCTTACATAGGGATCATACTTTTACAAACAGCTTTTATTTGTATTACCTCATCTGATCCTTATAACAGGCTTACCAGTAGGTAGGAGAGATGTTACTAATCCATTTTATTTTTTTTAATTTTTTAAATGTTTATTTATTTTTGAGACAGAGAGAGACAGAGCATGAATGGGGGAGGGGCAGAGAGAGAGGGAGACACAGAATCGGAAGCAGGCTCCAGGCTCTGAGCCATCAGCCCAGAGCCCGACGCGGGGCTCGAACTCACGGACCGTGAGATCGTGACCTGAGCTGAAGTCGGACGCTCAACCGACTGAGCCACCCAGGCGCCCATTAATCCATTTTATAAAGAAACTGAAGATCCATATTCAATATTACACACAAGGTAATATAGCCAAACTAAAATCTGAATCATCATAATATAAATCCAGTATGTACTTTTTATAAGTCTTTCTGATAAGTTGCTGCGGTCCTGATATCTGTATCTATATCTTTATGTATCTATCTATCTATTTTCCTATCTATCCTGTTTATCTTTCTATCAACCAATGACTATTTATCCTTCTATTATCTAGCTGGCTAGCCTTATATTTACCATATTTGAGGTTTTTCTGGATGCCCCTGATGTTTCTATTTATCCATTTTGGTAAAGAAATCACTTCACATTTGGTTGGATTCACAGACCTCCGACCCACCCCAAGATCTACTGTTGCCCCTCAGGACTGGAAATCTTTTCTACTTTCCTCAGCCACTGTGATGCATTCAGCCCACCAGTGTTATGCAGAAAATTTAAATACAAGTCTTTAATTTAGCAGATCCACCCACAAGGTTCCAGAAGCTTAAGTCAGCATGAGTCTTTGGGAAAATATCACTCTGGAAAAAATAGTACATGTGAGAAAAATACTGTGAATTTAGAAGCATTTGTTTTACAAACTACAGATGCAGAGTGAGAGAAAATGACATCTCGCTCTGATATTAAGCATTCCTCCATAACACATCCATCTGCGGCATGTTTTGCAGTCACTTACCCGCTAAACCTCGCAGCACACAGATTTGCACATGAGGTACAATACAGCTGACCCCGTTTTACAGATGGAGAGAATAGAAACATAGAGAGACGAAATGAATTTCTCAAAGTTTCCAGGCAGTTCTCAGACATCTGGCATTGGACAGGAGTAAATGAAGTCACAGTTGTCCTTTACTAACAGAAAAAGGGACCAGTGTTAGTTCCAAGCTTTCTTCTTAAGAGGGGTTTGTTGTCTGAGAACTGGTTCAAAAGGGGACTTATCTTGAAGGCATTTTTGTGTAGCAAACCCAGGAGATTGTATGTTTATTTGGGAGAGATTTGGGGGAAGTCAGAGCAGCAGTTTTATAATGGAAGGAGCCTTGAAATGTAAAACACAAGACTCAGCTTTTGGTCAAGATCCTGTCTCCTTAGGCAAATTTCTTTATTCCTCTGAGCTTCAGTGATCTCATCTTTAAAATAAAGGACTAGATCACTGGTTCTCAAAGTATGATCCTCAGGTGAGCAGACTCAGCATCACCTAGGAAATTAGAAATGTCGGAAATGTAAATTCTCTGGGTGCCTGGATGGCTCAGTGGGTTAAGCACTGGACTCTTGATTTCGGCTAAGGTCATGATTTCAAAGTTGTGCGATTGAGCCTTGTGGGGCTCTCCGCTGACAGCAAGGAGCCTGCTTGGGATTCTCTCCCCCACTCCCTCTCTCACTCTCCCTCCCCTGTTCACACTCTCTCAGTCTCTCTCAAAATAAATAAATTTAAAAAGAAAAAAATAAATAATTGCAAATTCTCAGGACTTACCCTTTATCAAATGAATCAGAAATGCTGGAGGTGGAACCTGGCCTAGTTTGGTGCATGCTAAAATTTGAGGACAACTGGATCACAACTTCTCCAAAGCCTTCTATCCCTACGATTCTGAATCCATCATATTATTGACATGATGAATTTCATCTCTCGGATAATTTTAAGAATATTTTGGGCTCTTCAAACCACATATTGGTTAATTTTCAAGCTCTGTGAAGAAAGTAGGTGTTAATCTTCTCTATTTTAGTGGCAGAGAAACTGAAGTACAAGCTTCGAGAAACTATAGGAATCAAGATGTGAGCAAGTATAGAGTAATATCTCTCTTCCCCCAAACAAAATGCACTTATCCTTTCTTTTGGCAACTCAAGTTTTGGAACCACAGTCAACCAAAACCGAGAATGAGCAGACATGGATCTCAGGGCTATTCTCCTTTTTACTTAATGACCTTAGCAAGATGGCACTGATTGTACCTTGCAGCCTAAAATATGGTAAAATATGGCCTAATATTAGTTCCTGGTTTCCACCTCTCCAGAGTGATACAGGATACAGGAAACAATGTAAATCAAAGTTTTTATAGTTCCTCAAAAGCAAGATATAATTTAAAAACATTTCATGCCCATAGGTTTTTCAGAGAGGTACCTGATCAGGGCTATGAAATCTCCTCTTTTCTTTAAGAATATAGCCTGACATGCAGTAGGTGATGAGAAAATGCTTATTGAATCACATTGGTCCACA
Organism: Puma concolor; assembly: GCF_028749965.1. Lineage (NCBI taxonomy): Eukaryota > Metazoa > Chordata > Mammalia > Carnivora > Felidae > Puma > Puma concolor. The sequence continues at coordinate 81,095,553 of NC_141675.1, read as the reverse complement.
CAGATTTCTGTGGGATATATAAGGTGGGATATAGAAGGTGGGATATATATGAAACAGTGTTCCATTCTATGCATAACTAGAGGAACATGGAAAATTGAACCAGGAATGAGTTAACCAGACTTGAAGATACTCCGAACCTTGTCGGAGAAGGAACAATAAAAGAAATAGCAGATATTTAAAACAAGGAATAGATGATATTGGTGGAGCAAGGATAGGCATATTCAAACAGCGGAAGAGGATACAAAGGATACAAAGAACAGGAGGAAAGATGTTTGATTCTCCTCCAGCAATTGTGAGTTTAAAGTCACCAGAATCTGTGTAGACTAAGCAGATTCAAGATTGATACAGTAGAAGTGATTTAAAATGTTTGAAAGGTAATGCTGGCAGTTGAGTTGGAGGAGAGGTTGGGTAATATGCTGGTTACATGTTGTTTTCCGTTATTATACCCAGTTTATTATTTTCTGTTTTCTGCCCTATTCAGTGCCTTGGGAAATTGATACCCCAGACTTTATCACCTGGGCATTCCTGCCTTTCAACTTCAGATTGGGTTGCAAAGTAGAAAATGCAGGTAAGAATTTGGAGGGTGAGAGAAGACAGCACATCATGTATTTATTCCACCATTTCCCCCCTACATATATAAGGGTCAGATAGGGGCAGGTCTTGTTGTATAAACCCTCTTCCATACTCCTTAGAATATCATTCCTTCCCTGTGCCCCTTTGTGTCTGGGTGATAACTCCTTCAAATGTCCTTAATCCTGAGCTGTTTTATCCCTCGCTGGTCCTTCTAAACCTGCCCATGCCTATACAAATAGTTCAATAAATAGTTCAGTAAACTCTCTTCAGTTACCATGTAGGATGCCATCTGATGAGCTGGTCGGTTGCCTCAGAGAAAGGGTTCTGAATCTTTAATCAGCATGAGAATCATATGGAGGGCTTGTTAAACAACAGGTTACTGGACCTCACTCCAGAATTTCTGACTCAGTGGGTCTAGGATAGAGCCCAAGAATTTTTATTCCTCACAAGTTCCCAGGTAGTGGTGATATTGCTGGTCTGGGGACAATATTTTGAGAAAGCCTGCCTGACAGTAATTCCTAAATGTGGCCACAGATGAGGATTACTTCCTGAACTACATAAAAGTATAGATTCTTGAAATCCCCTCTGGATCTACTGAACCAGAACCTAGAAGATGGGAGTCCTAAAATGTGTATTTTGTAAGTTTTCTCAGATGAATATGATGAAATTGGATTATTTCTCCAAGATGCTTCCAAACTCTAAGATAGTGAGAAAGTGACCTGGTACTTGTTCTCTGACCTTTGGCTTGAGGGTCATGAGACGGCTCTGACCCTGCCTGAGAAAGGAACAGGAAACTTGTTCCTTCTCTTCCTCCAAAAGCCAGGTCAGCAGCTTTAACTTTGAGGAGGGGTGGCTCCTCTGAATACCTTAAGGAGGCGTGATCACCTCGTTCTCCTTTGTTTCACATCAGTACCTGGAGCAAACCTTTTGAGTGAGTGCACCCATCACAATGCATTTGCATTGTTGAGTCTCAGAGCTGACTCCCAGGGAAGATGGTGAGCTCCTTGTGGACAGGGGTTGAATTTTACCAGTATTGGCATGCTCAACAATACTGATAAACCCTTAGCAGTTTATACTTAAATACATAACCCTTAGCACATCTTTCTATCATCAGAACATCTATCCTCACAACGAGTAAATGCTAGGGGTGTGGGTGGGAGGGAAGATTGTTGACTAAATGAATGAAATAATAAGATGAATGAATAGATGTTGTCCTTTCTCATTTTTGCTATTATGTCAACACAAAATAATGACAACCCTTTATTTTGTCCTGGGATGCTGAGTTTAGCAAGTAAATTTGCCAGTGCGGAGGGACCTGAAGTGAGTTGGGTGGCCTCATAGATCTTTTCTGTCTCCTAACTTCTTGATTCAACAAGTAATTGAAAGGAATCAATCTCCCACTGACTGACAGTTTTGACAGCTGCTGTTCTCAGGATGTCAATGGGTAATCTGTTATTCTCCTCGCCAACTAAAAAGCGAACAGAGACATATGCTCTGTCAGTCTCACTCCTCTGATCTCATGCCTAGTGCCCAGTTCCCCCACTCCTGGCCTTTTGCATTCTTCCCTCCTTTCCTGTCAGTGAAGTGCCTTTACATTCTGAGCAACTCTGAAGGTCTTCAACCTCCAGCTAGAAGCTGGGTTAGAGCTCATCTTCTCTGAGTATTATTACAGCAGAGTCTCCAGCTTTGCAAATGAATAGGGCATCACAAAGCTGTTCAAATAATAAATGCATCTCTTCTCTATGCTTAGCCAAGGGAAGTGAATATTAAAATGAATAAGAGTAATAATAAAAAGGGAGCTAGCAGCATGGGTATAATTAAACTGAATAGCTCACACACACAAAATAAAGCTCTGAACGTGGACTTCCTCTGGGACACACCCCAGTACACCCAGACCTCGCCTCAGAAAGGTATGCACCACCTGTCATCCTAATGTAAAGCAAACACCTACACTTACCCTCCCGTCTACAATCAGGAAACAAATTCAGCTTCCTGAGTCAAAAACTCTTTCAGCCCCTGGGAGAAAACAAAACAAAACAAAGCAAAAATACAAAACAAACAAAAAACAAAAAACACGTTTTTCCCATCCTCAGTATTTAAGACACGAAAACACAATTCCTTCAATTGATAGGATGGCCAGTACTAAAAAATGAGGGTCTGACACAAGGTATTTGATTTTTATTCAGTGATCTAAGTGCACTTCATCTGTACCAGGAAAACTAGTCAGCAAGACAGTAAGGGGCACTTTGACTCTCCGAGCTGCTCTGCACATCCCCGGTGGGGGGCCTTCTTCCAGAGAATCCTCTAGGAGGTGAAAGCTCTGCGCAGGTTCAGGCACTCTGGGTGGGGCTGCTGCCATCTCCACTTTCTCCCCTGGGGCCATTTAAAACCATAGGAAGAACCAGTCACGCAGACTAGGTCACACCTACCTTCCTGTCTCAAGAGCTCTGGGTCCAAATCACCCCTAGGATGAAAATTAGGAAGTATTTCCTCATTACCCTTGGTAAGATGATCCTGTGAGAACACAGTCTCTGGGTTATTTTTCATTTGGAAACTTTACATCTGTGTAATCCTTTTTTTCCAAGAAACTAAATACACAAAGATCTTTCCTAAGATTCTATCTTCTTTTTATGGGGGGGGAGGGGGCGCAGAGAGAAAAAGAGAGAGAGAGAGAGAGAGGCAGAGATAGATGGAGAGGGAGAGAGAGAGAATCCCAAGCAGGCTCGGCACTCTCAGCTCAGAGCCCAGTGAGGGGTTTGAACTCACGAACTATGGTGAGATCATGACCTGAGCTGAAATCAAGAGTCAGATTTTTAATGGACTGAGCCACCCAGGTGCCCCAAGATTCTTTCATTTTAAGAAAACAAAATATTCACCATAAAATTAACATGTGTATAATGTGTATAACTTTGTAAACCTCAGGAGCTTCTCTTGTTCTTTATTTAGCTTTCCTGTACTTTTGAGACCCACGTATCTTCCACCCAGAGAAGCAAAGAAGGGTACACATTTCCAGGGGCCTCAGGAAGTCAATCTCTGTTTCCAACTGCCTTTTTCCATAGCCCTTCTCAACTTGGCACAAAATGCCTCTGAGGTGGAGTCTGGCTTGGTAAGAATTTTCCCTTCTGTTCATTCAGTAATCATGGTCAACTGCTTGGTCTTCAAACTGTTAGTTTCATAGAAAAGAAGGTCCTTCAGAAAACAAAACAAAACAAAACAAAACAAAAACAGTGCTTTAAAGGCTCTCGCTCTAATGCCCCATTTGACAGCTGGCAGAGTTGACAAGCAGAGAGAAGAGATTTGTCTGATATCTTAAAAAGCTCAAGTTACATTACTTTACCTTTTGCTAGTTTTCATTTTTTCTCTTCTTATTGTATCTTTTGTGTTATGCTTGGTATGCATGATGGTAACCATATTTATCATGGACTTATGAAAATATTAAGCCTAAAGTAGAGCAGAATTAATTGCAAATATTCCTTACTGTGTGAATGATGTTGAGAATTCACTTGCGTTCTCTGGGTCTAAGTGTCTCAGTTAAACGGAATGTTGGAGCAGGGATATTGAATGTGCCTTCAAACATTAATTCTTTCTGGGTTATAGTCTCAATGGCTGATGATTATCAAGGTGATTATTGCCTCTAGTAGCATAGATAAACAAGAATTAAACAAGTGTATTTTTGCACATAGGATTAGTATACATGCATTATGCACCTAAGATGATCCCTAAAAGCATATTGTCTTAACATTTAATTACGTTTATGTGATGATTTATGCCATTCTATAGGATGAAATAAACAGAAATCTTAGACTTGGAATTTTGAGTCCTGGGTTTCAGTCCAGCATTACTATTTAATTTTGCGATGTGACTATAGGCAAGTAACTTAATTTCAATGAACTTCAATGCCTTCATCTGTAAAATCATAGCAGATGTACCAATCTTGGGATATAAATATGTAGGGAAAGAGGAGAAATTTATACTACATTTCTCTAAGAGTCCTTCTAGTTCTCCCATTCAGTAGGATAGAAATCTGATATCACTCTCTAAATACTCATATATTTATATATAAAACATCTAGATTATTTGGACATAAAAAACAAAACGTAGGGGTACAGAAAAGCAGAGAAAATGTCAACAACAGTAGAAGGTTCTAGGGAACGTCCTTCCTTTGTTGATGAAGATGTGTATTTGTGGAAAGCATGGGGATAGCATCATGGAGACAGAAAGAAGCCAGGGTTAATGTGGATCTTCTCTTTGTAGGACTTCTGTTTCACCCTTCCCATATTCTGAGTCTGATTCGCTTTAGAAGAAAAGAGCCCCCTGGAAAGCTGTAGTGGTTGTCCCCCATCTAAACACAATTACAATCCCAGAAAGCTGTATTTTGATGGGGTCTAGCAACAACTCTTAATTTAATTACAAACTCTTAATTTAAACCTTAAAAATTCTTGGGGTGTCTGGGTGGCTCAATCGGTTGAACGTCCAACTTCGGCTCAGGTCATGATATCATGACTTGTGGGTTTGAGCCCCACGTCGGGCTCTGTTCTGACAACTCCGAGCCTGGAGCCTGCTTCAGATTCTGTGTCTCCCTCTCCCTCTCCGCCCCTCTCCCACTCTATCTCTTTCTCTAAAAAATAAATAAAAACATTTAAAAATTTAAAAACCTTAAAAATTCTTAATTTAAGGCAAATTAATTCATTTACATTAATAGTGATTTTAGCTAAATGACTTCCTGGCTTTTTTAATAAAGGAAAAACAGATGGGAAAGCCTATTAAGGACTCAACATTGACACACTGAGTTATAGTTTTGCAGTAATGAAATGTATTTTTTTCATAGAAAACCATAAAATACATTGAAAAGGTAAAAGAAGTCATTAGCAAAATGACTCTATTTCTTAATGAACATGACATAAAAGCAACAAACAAAATTTCTCTTGGTTTCTTGGCTTCAGGTACAAGCACACACCAACAAGCTGAGTGCTCTTAGGCACCAGGTGTCTGACACCAGCATAAATTAATTTGCATAGAAAGTCCCACACTTGGTCACACACACACACACACACACACACACACACATACACACATCTACTCAAAGGATCAAGAAGTGAGCGCAGGAGTACAGGGCATACTAAAAGAATTTCAACACCAGGCTACAGTAAGGATAAACATACTAAATTATTCAGGGGTGATTTTTACCACCGTAGTAAGTGACCTTTGCAGTATAGAAGATATATGTTGTCAGGAAGTGTCCTTTACACAGAAGGGTGTTGTAGTACAGTCTACCTCTCCACTAGTTTTTTTGTTTGTTTTTCTCCTCCCCAGCCATAGTCCCTCTCCTTATGGCAAACAGGCACATTCTGATTTGGTTCAGAAGAGCAATGGAAGTCAGCATCTTGTATTTCGGGACCCAATTATAGATTACCTATTTACTATGTGAATAGCCTGAAAATTATTTAGATAATAACAGAGCACAATTAACTACGCAGAGGTATTTTAATCAACCACAAGTCAGCCTGTGTGGTCGAAAGACAACCTAATTGCTTAATGACCTTGAGGAGGTTACTTCCTTTCTCAGGGTCTCAAAAGGGATTGAACCAGATCAGGAGGGCTGCACATTAAAATCCCCTGGAGACCTTTGGAAACTACTGATGCCCAAGCCCTGCCAACATACCACCAATAAAATAAGACTCCATGGTGGTGAGTGTGGGCATTGGTGTTTTTTTGAAAGCTCCCCAGAAATTCTGATGTCCAGCCAAGGCTGAGAAGCACAGACTCCTTCTCAACACAAACAGTGGAAGGCATCAAGATAGGTGAGATTCGACCTTGGAGTTAAACTTCAAACTCTAGCATATAAAAGCAAAAGATATTTATTTGGAAGTAGACATGGACATGTTGGGCCTACTCATGGGGAACACACCCCCACAATCTTGCCACTGGCCTGATGGCAAGTTGAAAACCCAAAAAACTACAGTCTCACAGGACCACTTAACGTGCTTGAGGAAAACCAAGATTGCTGCTTCCCAGGGTAATACTCAGATCCTAAAGTTGTGTGTGTGTGTGTTTCAGTTTTTCATGAGTGAAGTTGCTTAAGAAATAATATGCCACCCAGCAAAATAGCACCCCAAAAGTGCTATTGCCTCATTCTGGCAAGGAAAACTGTGTTTTCCCTTAGGCCTTGCTTCGTAGGCTGGAGTTGCCATGGGAAGCAAGGCTTTATTGGGATGCCAGAACAAACAGGCTCTGAAACCACCCCAGCATAACTTCTAGAGCTGCCTATAAATCAAAGAGAGCCTGAGGGTCAAAGCCACTTAGACACACACACACACACACACACACACACACACACACACTCCCAGAAAAATATTACAAAGGAGAAGGTGTGTCAGGGAAATCCAACTAAAATTACTGCACGTAAGTAATAATAACCGAAATTTATGTGTCCCTTTCATCCGCAGTTCTCAAAAGACACAGAATGTGCTAATATCACTTGTCTTTTGAAAGTTTTCCAAAGTTCTGAGGGATAAAAGAGGAAGGATTCTGCGTATAAAATCAGGTAGGTAGAAAAGACTGTGAGGGGTCATCTGCCCCATTCTTCTGGTCTCAGGCACAGAAACCAAATCGTTTCTTTTCTTCCCGGTGCCAAAGTCAGTTCTACACCATTCGAGGGCATCATCTTCCACCCACTCTATTTTTCTCCAAGGGACTTCCTACCAGGAATTATTCTGCTGGGATGAGATTTTAAAGCTGTCTCTCCCATCATAACACTCATGCGCCAGTGTGTGATTTAGGCAGGTTAGCTACTGTTAAGCTGGCCACCTCTTTTCTCCATTCTTCCCACTTATTTTGGTTTCCTGTTTTTTACCATGAATTCCCATTAGCCCACTAAAGAGTGAACTCCTTCGACTCGGGAGAGGACTATGTTATTATCCTGAGAACGCTGGCAATACCGAGGTAGCCTTGATATTTTAAAAAAACATTTCTATCCTTCTACCATATTTCTGACATTAGTGCTTAAGCCCACATGATTCTTCTCTGCCATCTGTAGAAATGAGGGATGCCTGGTCACCATCCCCGGCTGGAAAAAGCACAGTAAATATCAGTTCCCCCCACTTCTTTCCCTCAGGCTGCTCTTTTTTTTAATTTTAATGCCAAATTAGAAATAAGACTAAATTTGGAATCCATTCAAGTAAAGTTCTAGAAAAGAATCCCACTTTTCCATTTAATGAGGGACGATTTTGTTTAAAAGACAAGGGCATTTGCAAGAAGGACATCTCCCCCACAGTGTGAAGGCTGCATGGATGGTATTGCACTCACTCATTTGCCCCAACTGTCCTCAGCTTCTGCAATAGCCACTCCCACCTAAAATGTATAGACTCAGCCCCGCTCAGAGCTCTGGGATCAGTTGTAACTCTAGCCATGTGGTTGATTTAGATCTTAGATCTAGTTGAATACCCTGGAGTATTACCTCAAAGGACATTTATTGCCAGCCTAACCCTGACATCACATCGTGCCCTTGTGTTACTCACTTGCTTTGTCTGCCTCATCCTTGACATCCAGTCAGCACAATAACCTGAGTCCCTGTCAGAGGCCTTGTGCCTGATCTACATTCTTTGTAACTGGTCTAGCATCCCGACCTCTCTAGGACTGCATTCTTTTGCCATCTCCCAAATTCAGTACATTCTAATTGATGGGAAGACCTTTTAGAGCTAGTGATCACGGAAGAAGTGGATGGATGGGAAGCCAACTTGGAATAATTCCTGGGTTCGACTGCACTCCTGCATATGCCTTTATTCTGTTCTCATTGTGCCTGGCTTCTGGTTGGATATTAATCAACATGGAGCTTAACCAGAATGTAAACTCTTAGGACTGGGTGGTTTTGTTTTGTTTTAACCCTATTCCCTCCTTACATCATGCATGACTAGATTTTTCCTCCTAACTCTATCTCAACTTCTCCAACTCAAGAATAGAGGAGTTATGCTATCAAGAAAGATACCCTGCACTACTTGTATGAAAGGTTCTAATTTCTCTATTCGCTGGCAGAGAGAATTTGGGCAAGTTACTTCACCTCTCAGCTTCCCATTTACTCATGGCACTTTTATGTGGATCAAATGAAATGTGAAAGTTGTATATATCATAAATATATAGGCTGTTTTCTCCTTTTTTTCCTAATATTATGAGAACAGAGTGGTAACACATACAAAAGCTTCTTAAATATTTCCTCAGAAAAATTTTAGAGCAATTTGGTAGGGAATTCGTTCTTCCCTGCCCAGTACTACTGGTGTTTATTTTGGTCACAGGCTCTAAACCACAGTTTGACAGTCACTCATATAGTGCAAAGGTTTGGGACCTCCATTTATTTCTCTGCTGTGCATTTTTCTCAGGTCTTTGACCCTGGCACTTCAGCTAAAACAAAACTTCAAAGAAGTCCTAAGCTAGTGGGAGAACTTCAAAGTCTTCCTACAGGGTCAATTAGCACCTATAAAATTTATCTCTGTTGTCACTAATGACTATTAAACTGAAGTCAGGGCTAATGAGGACTGATAACCACCACCTCCTGGGTTTGCTGTTTTTCAGTGGAAAATAACCCTTAACTCTCTACCTTGACTATCTAATGTATGATTGGTTTAAAATTCATTAACTACTGTAGATTTGACATTCTTTTTATGATTCTTTCAGATGAGGAGCTTTGCTGTGTGCCTGTGTACCTGGTAACAAGCATAGCTTAGGTGCCCTCCTGGTGCTCAATATAAGTAATCAAGACTTCCTGATGAAATGAGAACTGACTTCCAGATGTATGTGTGCTCCAGAAGTCAAGTGAGCACATCAACGGCAGGCAGTGTAGCATACTGTCTAGGTCATAGAGCAAGACTGAGATCAAATCTTACCTCTGCCATTTTGGAGTCTCTTGAGCTTGGACGGGTTAATTGGTCCATCTGTGTCTTTGTCACCTCACTTGTAAGACAGAGCTAATGAAAATACCAGGAGCTGTAGTGAGTGAAAAGGATGAATACAAAATACAGTAAAACCTTGGATCGCACCTAACGCATTCTGCGAGTTTTCTGGGAGAGGAGAAAAGATTTCTAATACATTTTAACTTAATAAATGGGCAATGTCTTGCAACATGAGTAGTAGGTAATGCCAAATGTGACATGATCACAACAGAGCCAATGGTTCTTGAAATTCGCTTTGATATACAGGTGCTTTGGATTACAAGCATGTTTCTGGAACAAATTATGCTCACAAACCAAGGTTTTACTGTACTTAGGGGTCACAAGCATTTGGTGACCCTGTGAATGGAATTTTTTTTATTAACAAAGGCAAGTGATATTTAAAGCCAATGGTAAAAATAAATTAAGTGTGAATTGCTATTATGCTTAAAGGATCTTTTCTTATAAGAGTATCTCAAATTATCATGTAATTATAGGTATACATTTCTCTACAACATAGATAAAATGATTCAATATGCAGATTTTTGCTTTGGGTCTTATTTATATCCTCTGATTATAAAATTAGCACATTGTAAATCTGTTTGGGGAGAACCAAAAAATATAAAGGAACAGGAAAAAAAAAAGCTCCACCTATATACAATTACCCAAAGACATCTGTTATTTTGTCACAATCTCTTTTAAACAATTTTTACCATCAGGAATACTACCAGAATAAAAATAAAAACAAGTTTTTTGGATATACATGAAATTTCTGATAAATATAATTATTGGTTAATTTGCTCATAAACATGTGGCTCTTGTTATGATCATTTCCACTTGCGAATCTTGAACTTCTTCAGAGCAGGATTCTCACCCCTGACTGCACATTAGAATTACCTGAGGAGCTGTGGTAACAGACTAAATTGAAGGCCAGCTTTTACACCTGACCAATTAAAAGAGGAGCTGGTGTAGGGAATGGGCATTTGCAGTTTTAAAATTCCTCCAGGTGAGTCTAATTTGCATCTGAGTTCAGGAAGCCCTGCTTCTGAGGGACTGAATCCTTCATAACGGGAAGGATTTCCCATCTTTCCCATCTGAAAACAGTGGTGCCTATCTCTCCTTCCAGATCTATGGTACAGCCAAACAATCTCCTTAGCGTCAAAATTCCTGGGAAAAGCCATCAGAACTTTAATCCTTGGTTCTTTTGCTGGGCTCCTGCATTCCCTTCCTTATCACTGTTCTTTGAAAGGTCACAGATTGTCACCTATCAATATATCCCATGACTTAAATAAATAAATAAATTAGTTTTCAAATTCTTTCTTCCTACACAGCATTTTCCTGTCAAGTTTTCCACCCCCAACACTCATTCCCCAACACTCAGTGTTCCTTTAACACTGCCCTCTCCTGATTTACTAAGCAGATTAATCTCATGAAAAGAAAACGAAAAGTGTTCTGGTAGAAGACATGGTGACTTTGGGTCTCAGCCCTCCCACCTACCACATGATGGAAGGACGGAATGAGTAACAACACACCATAAGCCTGTGGGACCTACAGTAGCACATCCTTGGGGGAACTGTTTTGTTCACTCCCCTGTCCCCCTCTTCTACCTCTCTTTTTGATCCTTTCCTAGAGAAGATGGATAGTTTTATTTACCGGAGCACCGTGAGAATGTTTCCCAGAGAGACATTCCTACTCCACAGGCAGAAGCTGACTGTACTCCTTGCTCACTCCTATGTGAGGATGAGCCCCATCACACACACACAAAAGGACATGGAAAAAAAGAGAGTGAAAGTAAGAAAATTTCTGGAAATGTCAGCATGTGATGGGCTTTGGAAATTCCTCCATGTCCTCTTCAAGAGAATGTAGTCTAAAACTCCATTATTTTTAAAGATTTCTTCACAGTTGGATTTTTGGTTTGGTTGGTTGGTTGGTTTGGGGTTTGGGAAAATGTGTGGATGGGCAGAAGAAGTCCTCAGGGCAGCCAAACTGTATTCGTCTTCTGTCCAAAAAAAAACAGACTTATTCCAAGTGCAGCAGTCAAAAGAGTTACTATTTACTGAGGCTTTACTCTATGCTGTTCTAGATTGGTAAACCTCAAAATGGCATTCTATAGGAGGATGTATTCTCTAGCAAAGAAAACTACTTGTGTTTCCCACATATGTGACATCATTTTTCAACCCAAATCCTTATACTTCTTTTGGAAAGATTTTATCTTCATCGTCTCTCCAACATGAATTCCCAAAAGACTTCAAGTCTCAAGGGAAAGACGTTCCTCTTCTAAATGCTGATAACATTGACCTATTGCCCTTTTGTGATCAAATCCCTTTTTATACTTTCATTTGAGTTCCTATGTCTAATGATTTTTTTTTAATGTTTACTTATTTGAGAGAGAGAGAGAGTATGTGTGTGCAAGTGGGAAAGGGGAGAGAGGGAGAGACAGAATCTCAAGCAGGCTTCGTGCTGTCAGTACAGAACCCAACATGGGGCTCAATCTCACAAATGGTGAAATCATGACCTGAGCCGAAATCAAGAGTAGGACACTTAACCAACTGAGCCACCCAGACGCCGTGTCTAATAATGTTTTATAAGTTCTGTTAGACTATACCATAATCTTCATGATGTGTTTTTATAGCAATGCTTACCACAGTGCCTGGCACATAGCAGGGACTCAATAAACATTTTTTGTTTTAATTAATGAATGGATTTATTCCCAGTAGCCCATAGTTGTTGCCTTTTTCTCCTTCCCTTTAAAGAGGTTTATAAGGGTATGAATGAATTGTAACTACAGACATTAGCATTTCTCCTGATAATAATACTTATTATTACTATTATTCTAATTCTTATTATATGTAGCAAAAGTTTTTACATAGCGTTTCTTGCAAGTTGTAAAAACAAAACATTCTTCTTAACTTTGGCTAAGCCATGTTGAAAAACAAACAAACAAACAACAACTTGATTAGGGGATCATGAGAGGAAAGCTTTTGATAATCCCTAAAATAGTTGTCTGGCACTGTTGTATAAATGAAGAATAAAAATGCAAAACCACAGCAACTTGGGATTTATTTCATAGAAAATGAAGTTCCAACTTCTGTCTCTTTGGTATTTAATATTGCTCATACATGTGACTAGAAACGAGACATGTCATTGTTGATAATCATTTTTAACAATGGCTCTTAATACTGACAGAGGTCTTTACACTGATGAATCACTTTTCACTCATGGATTAATCTCCTGGATGAGAATGGAGGACACAAGAGCAGAGACAGGTTGGGTTGCTTAAGTTTATCCCGAAGTGTAATGGTAACACTGCAATAGGAAACCAGTATGAGTATGCTTGACGGGAAAACTCATGAATTTTTTTTCATAATGAAGTTGAAAAAATTAATTCATTGAAGAAATGTTCAACAGAAAGAAAAGAAGAAGGAAAAGTCACCACTAAACCGTTACTCAGTGACTAATACCTTTAAAATGTGGGTACATTTCCTTATCCTTTTTTCTACACACATATATCCTATTATAATACAATCTCCAGTCATATTTGTTTAAAACGTCAGGATTATTGTAGATATTCAGTTTTATATTCTCTTTTGCACTTTGATAGCATGTATTATTATTTTTTTTTTGTATCAGTATGTATCATTTGAACACATGAGATTTAATGGCTGTTTGGATTATATGTTTGGATATATTATAAAATTATTTATTCACGTTCTCCACTGTTGATCGTTTAAGTTGTCCCAGTGTATTTGAAAGCTTCTGTCATAAATGACATCTCAGTGAATATCTGGGTGCCCAGATTTCTGGGCACTTGTCTCACCATTTTCTTAAGTTCTACTCTTAGATGTGAAATCACCACTGTTTTCTTTTCAGTTTGGGAAATGTACAGAACTGAAGGAAAGATAATGTTACAAGTTATCTTTAACATTGTGATTCTTTACAAGGATTGAGGTTCAGGGTGTGATATGATGAAATAAATGAGTTGTGACCCGGAACCCAAGGGAACTGGCTTCAAACCCAAGACTGACCTCCAGCCCCCAGGCTCCAGCAGGGGTTTGTGCTCTGCCTCACCCAAGTGAAGCATGGGAACTTTGGAGTTCCTTATTTTAGGACCAATTTGAGGGGATTTCTGAACGAGAATGTGTATCAGAATTATCTGGAGGGAGTTGTCAAACAGAAAGTTCTGCCCTCCCCCCCCCCCCCAGATTGCCACATTCAGAAGGTCTCCCGTGAGTCTAAGTATTTGCATTTTTAACCATTCCCAGATGTTGCTGATGTTCCCGGCCTGGGGACCACACTTTTGAAAACAACTGAACTAGAGCATCTAGGATGGGGCACCTGAGTGGCTCAGTCGGTTAAGCATCCAACTCTGGCTCAGGTCATGATCTCATGACTTGTGAGTTTGAGCCCCACGTCGGACTGTGTGCTGGCAGCTCAGAGCCTGAAGCCTACTTCAGATTCTGTGCCCCTCTCTCCCTCTCTCTGCCCCTTACCCAGCTCACACACTCTCTCTCTCTCTCTCAAAAATAAATAATAAAAAAAAAAAGGAACAGGATGGTGAGAATGCAAGGGAAATGTCTTCACTTATTTAAAACAAAGGGTAAGAATCAAAGCAAAACGTTTCTCTGGAGAAGTACAGAGAAAGGATCACCTGATTGTCTCCCCTGCAGCCCAACCATGCCCTTGGGGACTCCTGATGATTGCTTTCCCCATAATGTTCCATCTCCAAGATGAGGTTCTTACCTTTTAATATTCTAGGCCAGATGTGATTCCATACCCTATCTCTTGCTTCCCCGGAAAATAGCTAAGTTAGAATTGTTCAAAATTACTTTACAGATACTAAAGGCCAATTGGAAGAGAACAAAAAACAGGAAGCAGAGAAAAAGTCTACTTTGCATACTACAAATATCTGACAATTTTATTAGTTAATGGGCTTCAAAAAATTATAGCTCTAAACCATTGCACACCCAGTCTCCCAAAATGGCTATATTGCAGCTGTGGGTTGTTGGCAACTTCCTAGGCCTTTTTCCTGGTTCCCCTGCTTTCCAGAGAGAGCCCTAAACCTCCATATGGCTGGAACCACATCCCTGTTCACCTAGTGCATGCTGTCTTCTGGTCACTGAGTGACTAAAGGTATTTACGGCCAACCTACTTGGTTTATCTTGAGGGACATACTTCTTTCTCTAGCAACTAGCAGGACTTGGCAGTTGATAAAGAGCTGACCCAGCCTAAGTCACAAACACCTAGACCCTTCTCACTATGTCTAGATAGGCAAAGCTCAATAACGCTTTAGTCACAGCAGGTCTACCATATGTGTAACAAGAATTATATACCAACAGTAATTATGCTGCAGGACAGAGCAGCTCCTGTCACTGAGTATGAAGCTGTGCACAATTAGATTAAAAGAAATGGGGACAGTCAGTCAGTTTCCATACACACGGGGGGGGGGGGTTTAATTATGGTCTTTTGGTATGACCTAAAATGATGAGTCTAGGGCTGATGCATAAACATGACACGGAAAAGATGGGACAAATAACACTTACTGAGCATTTATTGTATTCTGTGATTGTAGCAAGTAGTTGAGCATGTGATTCTTGATCTCAGGGTCATGAGTTCAAGCCCCACATTGGGTGTGGGGCCCACTTAAAAAATAATAATAATAATAATAAAAGTGTCTAAATGTGAACTACGCCATACCTATACATAAAATACTTCAATGGCATTCAACTATACTTGGAATAAAAACTAAATTCCTTAAGATGCCCACCTCTCACTCTCATTCCTTCCACTGTCTTCCATGGTCACCATGCTCCTAACTATAGGTCTTCTTTCTGGTCTTTGCCCAGGCCACACTCATGCCTTCCTCAGCCCCTTTGCATGTGCCATTCTGGCCAGTGGTGTTCTCCCCTAGAATAATGCCAGCTCCACCTCATCATTCAAATCTCCAGCTAAATGTTTCCTCTTCAGAGAAATTCATCCCAACGACCCTGTCTAAAATCTCAATGCCTCTCCTTGCAAACACTAGCTTTAAACTGATTTTCCCACTAGATTCTGTTCATGGACTCTATTACCATTTTAAATGACTCTATTAATTAGGTTACATGGTACTGTCTTTTTCTTTTCCCTCATGGGAATGCATGCTCCATGACAGGAGAAGCCTTGCCTCTTTTATTCACAACAGCATCCTTAGCACCTAAAGTACTGTCTGGATGGGGGGGGGGGGGCTGGGAAGGAAAAAGAAAGATGGGAAGGAGGGACAGAGGAGGGAAGAAGATATAAAAAGGATTTCAAAGGTTTTTATCTACCTGCTTTAAGCATTTCAGTAACTAGTACATGTTTTACCAAGTATTGTACATTTTAGGTTTTAAAGGTTTCGTGTGGATGTTAAAGACAAATAAACTTACACGCAACCCAACCCAGATCCCTTCCCCTCCCACCAAACTGTTTTCTTCAATCACTCTGTTTTAGAGATGGAGAAAATTGGAAGCCTGCGTGGTTGACTTGCCCAAGGTCATGTGGCAGAGCTTAGACAAGTTCTTTCCACTGCATCACGCTGGAATTTCTTAAACACTCCAACCAGACTCACACCTTTTCTCTAAAGAAAGCAAGAGAGAGTTCAGAGTCCTTATTTTTAAACCTGCATTAAATGGAAACCTTTGGAAGAGCAGGTGGTGGTAATGTTATGAATCTGGCTCTGCAAGGGAACACTGAGGTCATGATATTTTTCACATTTA
Organism: Puma concolor; assembly: GCF_028749965.1. Classification (NCBI taxonomy): domain Eukaryota; kingdom Metazoa; phylum Chordata; class Mammalia; order Carnivora; family Felidae; genus Puma; species Puma concolor. Next base: position 81,079,331 of record NC_141675.1, on the reverse strand, counting down.
GTAACTTCAAAAATATAGGGATGATGTAAACTTCCTAAGACTTGTTGCCAACCTAGTGATACCGGTAACTTTGGGCAGGAGGCTGTCTCATTGGTCAGGGCAAAAACATGCATGGCCAATGAGCTCTCTCCAGTCAAGGGAGATGCTCTGGTAATGCTTTCAGATGGCTGTCTTGGATTCACATCCTGCTTACAGTAACACTAGCAAGGCTGCTTAAATTTCCTATTAGATACAAGACAAAAATATCTTATGATGTGAAGAAGTTGCCAAGACCAAATAGTACCTACTTCGTGGAGTTGAAAGATTTAATGAGTGAACACATCTAATAATGTGCTTCGCACATGCTCTGGCACTTAGTAAGTACTCATTAAATGTCACTTTTTAAAATAAAAAAAAAAACACGCGTCAAAATGAGAGTGAATTTGGATGTTATTTGGATGTTTGACTTTCTCAGTGACATTGGGTCACGCACTATTCAGCCTATTTTGAATTCTGGTTCAAGTAACTCATCCTCAATGGAAGAATCATGCAAGCATAGGTCAGAACTTAAAGGGACGTTCATGGTGACCACCTGGTTACAAATGGGGTAACTGAAGCAAATATCACCATCACCAACAAGGACAGAGAGACTTAATCCAGGGCAGTGAAAGACTGCAATTCAAATCCAGATATATTTTTCCCCAGTCTATAGCTTTCTTCTCTGTCCCAGACAGCAGTATTTATTGCATTTTGCATCTGGCCCACTTTTAAAACGTCCTTCTCTATTAAATAGTCTTAACTCCCTAAGGATAAGATACATAGTTCCACTTTTAGACCAGAGGTCCCCAGTAGGTCTACATTCATTCTACCCAACCTACTGAAAGATCTCATGACCACACACACTATAGATATTTCATTTCACAGAGGATCAAAACCAGCAGATTATATTTAAAGATTTTCCACACCTAAAGTCCTATGATTCTGTATTCTTAATGATGATTCCAACCCAGTCATTCTTGAATGGTTCCCAAATGTACTGTTTAAGATGGAAGGGAAATAAGTAAAATGGTTAATATCCACAATGATTGTCTAAATGGCCCTTAAAAAGATAAGTATCAATCATTTAAAATCATGTTCTATACAATATTTTATTCCCAAGAAAAAAGGATAAATTATGAATTTCTGTAAAGGACAAAGAATCTTAACCTTAAAGGTGTTTTAAGAATAGTTCTGTTGTAAATATACCCCAAATTTGATGGAATTTACATTTTCCTTTTATTAAGAATGATTCTTAGACTAATTCTAATTGGCAGCCTACAGTCTATTGTTTTATAAACAAATCCCATCAATTTATAATCAGAACTAAGAAATCTAAAAATCATTTTTTCTTTTACTCCAGCAATGTGCCCTTGTAGTTTTTCTTTACGATTTTTGATATAAATCAACTAAATTTTACTATTCATTTACATATAAACTACAGGGTATTTTAACTCCATCTGACTGACTTTCAACTAGCATTTAAGCTTTAAAAGGAAAGTTCAACAATTCACTTCATCTCTGTGCAGATGGAGGTAGAAAAAGTTAATGCTTGGGGTGCCTAGGTGGCTCAGTTGGCTAAGCCTCTGACGTCAGCTCAGGTCATGATCTTGTAGTCAGTAGGTTTGAGCCCCCACATCAGGCTCTGCGCTGACAGCACAGAGCCTGGAGCCTGCTTCAGATTCTGTTCCTGTCTCTCTTCCCTTTCCCCTTTCACACTCTGTCTCTATCTCTCAAATATACATAAACATTTAAAAATAAATATTTTAAAGTTAAGGCTTGCCTCGGGGCTATTAGTGATGCCATTCTCTGCAATCTATCATATCAAGAGTAGAAAAAGAAGAGTACAATAGGTGAAGAATGAAAACGATGGGTTTGAGTCCTGGCTCTGGTGCTGCACACATGCTTTGGCTCTTAGACAGGTCACTTCCTTTTTTCTGAGTCCAGTGTCTTGATCTGTAAAATGAGGGTGGAATCTACCCTCATTCAATCCCCCGTCATGGTAAGTCAAGGATCAGTCGATAAAAACCAAAAGGTTTAAGATGTGGCACAATTACATTCCTTCTATACTCCCACGTGCCTAGGAATGACTTAGCAGCAGAAAATAGCCATGTTCCTCTCAATGTGGATTTAGCTTCTTCCAACTCCAAGCAGCTGGACAAGTAAGCAGATGTATTTGTGCTACTGCAAAAGAAAACACCAAGCTGCCTGTACTCCTCAGTGTTTTGCTGAAAGATAGTTTGGGATTTTTCACTTCCACCTTCTAGTAGTGGAAACCCTGCCAGTCTGGTGTCTGCATGTGCAGAGCATTTCTTGTGGGGGTCCACTCCCTCCTTCTAGCACACAGCCAATGAGAGTTCAAGTCCTCAGCCTCTCTGACCCAAGTCACTACAATAGCCTTCCAGTCTATGCTTACTTCCCACTTCCTCTGTCTCTTCTCATCCCTGTCCCAGGCTGACCTTTCTAGAACAAAAATCTGACCACAGCCAAGACCTGCTTAAAAAGTCAATGGCTCCTGGGGTCGCCTGGGTGGCTCAGTCGGTTAAGCCTCGGACTCTTGGTTTTGGCTCCGGTCATGATCTCATGGTTTTGTGGGTTTGGCCCCATGATGGGCTCTGCGCTGATAGTGGGGAGACTGTTTGGGATTCTCTGTCTCCCTCTCTCTCTGCCTCTCCCTCTCCCCCCACCCCTTGCACTGTCTCTGTCTCCCTAAAAATAAATAAACTTAAAAAAAAAAAAGTCGATGGCTCCTGATTGTCCTCAAAATAAAATCTAAAATACTTAGCTTTATTTTCACATGATTGGGTCCCATCCTATCTTTGCAATCTCAGCTCCTTCCCCATTCTTATCCCTATAGCCTATGTCCTACCGCAAGGAAACATGTGTTCCTCTATAATAACATCAGACTCTATTTATTGAGCATTCTCAAGGTGCCAGGTGCTTTTACATACATTATCTCATTTAATCAAAGAATGCACTTCAAGGTGGGTATTATTATTATCTCAGTTTTCAAGAGAGATTGAGTAACTTGCCCAAGGTTCCTCAGCTCTCAGAGAGGTGAGCAGGGCTCAGACACAAGTCTGTCTCTCTATGTTATGTCTTGCCCATGCTCTCTTCTGGAGACACTGCACCTCCACTGCTTCTCACACACTCTTTATTCATTCTAGAAAGTTCTTTCCATTTCGACTTGTTTGAACCCCACCTATTCTTTAAATCCATCTAAAATGTCATATTCTCTGTGAATTTTTTTTTGTATTCTTCTAATGGAATAAACATTCTCTGTGCTCAAGTATTTTGCTCATAGACTCACATAATATTATAAATTATAACATGTTTGTATGCATACCTGAGACTCCTATGAAATTGTGAGCTCTGGGGGGCAAAGGGCCATGTTAACTCCACACCTCGTATTTAGTACAATGCCTAGAACACAGGAGGCATTCATTAATGTCTTTTGCAATGAATGAAGAATGAATAAATATTTCTTTTATCTTTATTATCCACATGTCTAAATTTAGATCTGAGAGAGATGTAGCAAAATCAATCCCTGAGCACTACACAGTACTAGGGGTTGGCACAGAAAGAAAACTTAAAAAAGAGCATAGCTTAAATTTCAGAAATAACTAATTTGTACTCAAAACGTTATGCTACTCGTGATAAAACTGATTACTCCTAAAATAAACTGCAACCATTTTCTTGTAAGTGACTAAAAAAAAAAAAAAATTCTACTGGTACCATGGTTAAAAATAGCCATTTTGTCTAAATTGCTCAAGCATTAGTTGTCTTCCAATCTTGGAGCAAAATAAGCTTCCAGTCTTTCTGTGAGGATAGGTGGTGATGTTTTCTTGCATGAACTCACATCTAGGCAGAAGATTGGGTGTGTTCCATAATGAGTGCCACATTTTTAGTTTATTACAACAGCCATAACAATTACAAAGACACAAGCACATGGCCCAGTGTAAGGCTTTTGTGGAAAGCATTATTGCCGTCACACAGCAAGACTTTCCAGATTTAGTCAGGCATGCCTATTTACCCACTGAGGGAAGAAAAAGTGTCCGTGATTCAACATGCCAAGAAGATATCATTTGTTCAGAAACTGCCAGCTATTTTAGAGAAGGTAGATAAAGGCAAATCAGTGCCAGCAAACTGTGTTTCACATCTTTGAGATGGCATTAGTGAAAAAGAAAGCTTTCTTTTGGTAGCATCTGTTAAATATACAGAGGCCTACAAGCCTGTCAGTTCCCCTCCACTACATCACTCCTTCCCATCACTCTGTCCCAGCAAGGAGGGAAAAACAGCCAACGTAACGTTCCTGCCTCTTATCTCTTACTTTGGGGCCAAAATAATATTCTGAAACACGGAGTGTATCATGTTACAAGTTTTCCTGTGAATCTAAAATAATCTACTCTCACTGCCTAGAATAACGAGGCTTACTTTACTGCCTTACTTTAAGCTGGAACACTCTCCCGCATCCCATAAAATTCCTACAATACCACATCCTTCAAGTGCGACTCAATTATCACTCTCCCAAAGAAGCATCTTAGCTTCAAGTCAGAGGAAACATCTTTTGGAATAGCTCTATCTATTTTGTTGTTGTTGTTAGTTTGTTTCTGTACTTTGTATTGAGATCCCTGCTTGTGGACTGTAAAAGCCCCAAGGTCAGAAAACACATCTTACTTATTTTTTGTTTCTTGCAAAGCATTAATAAAGTAGCTGATCAAGTTTTTATGTTTACTGAATAAATGACTGAACATGTGAGGTGTTTTCTTTGTTTGTTTTTGCAGTTAAACATAAGATTGAGGCCTGGCTTCCTTTTCCTCAAAGTGTAATCTCAATAAAGAAGATTTGAGTCAGGTTGTGGGGAAATATCGTGAAGCCACAAACATTAAGAGATAAGACATCACATCATAACAATGGACCACCTTCAAGGTTCCAAAATGTGCTTTTAGAAGACTGCTGGTTCTTGGTGTCCTGTCTAAATCCAATTTTATAAATTAGGCAAGTTAAGCTTGTAAAGCCTAGCCTTTTGTAATGAATTTTTCCAAAATTTGGAAGTTTTCTTTCTGTGCCAACCCCTAATACTGTGCAGTGTTCAGTGATTGATTTTTGCTACATCTCTTTCAGATCTAAACTTAGACATAAGAATAATACAGATAAAAGAGATATATTTATTCATTCTTCATTCCAAAAATTCCTAGCCTTTTGTTTAAAAACAAAAAGGGGGCACCTGGGTGGCTCAGTCAGTTGAGCATCCGATTTCGGCTCAGATCATGATCTCGTGGTTTGTGGGTCTAAGCCCGACAACGGGCTCTATGCTGACAGCTCAGAGCCTGCTTCAGATTCTTTGTCTCCCTCTCTCTGCCCTTCCCCCGCTCATGCTCTGTCTCTCTCAAAAATAAATAAACGTTATTTTTTTTTAATAAAAACAAAAGGATATGAAGAAAAGATGAACTTCTTGGGTTGAAAATCATTAAATGCGATCCCGGGTAAATGTTTTTCAAAATGGTACTTTGTCTTCCTGTCTTTAGAGCCTTTTGGAAACATAGCATCCTCAGTGTTTCATGTTACAGTTGAAGAAACAGGTGCAGAGAGATTAACTCACCCAAGTCCACGGGGCAGTAAGTGGTAGAGAAACAATATGAAAGCAGCGGTTTAACTTTGGAGTTTGACATTAGACTCATGTTATAATGTTTTGTCTAAGCAACTCTTTATACTGCCTCTTTCTCGAAACACGACTATTCATCTATTTTCTTTGCTCTTCATGGAAGAAATCTAAGAAGGAAGCTTCAGACTTTCCCTAAACTTAAAGCTTGTTCAAGATCCTATAACTCCGAATGTATTCTTCAGATTTTAAAATATATCTTTCCTATATGTGAGATCAGACTCATCTAAGATGTATTTTAATTTTGTCTAAAATATTTTTCAAGTTGAAATAACATCTTAATTTTGCAAAAGCTCATTATATTTATTCAATACATAAAATGAATTACATATTTATGGATTATTAAAAAATCAAATCACTGATATGGAGTAAAGTAAGGGAAGACAGGAATTAAGGCTGGCTGAGGATGTTTCCCCATGACAGTTGTCAGTGGAGCTGGAAGAAGGATCCACACAGTCCAGGACTAACGCCCAAAAGTTGTTTGTCTCAAAGAGCAATGTTACCAACTCTGTTTATCTATTGTCTATTGTTTTTCTTTTTCCCAATCCAATGGTATTTGATTGTATCTTCATTCAATCCTTCCTACTACTTTTTTCAAGTTCATTTTGTTATGTCCTTCTACATCTCATCTTTTATATTTAGTGACTTTCTTTCTTGATTGGTAATGAGAACGTTAAGAGAGTCTGTTTTTAAGGATAGTTTTGCCTCCAAATCATACATAAATTATAATAGTAACTGTCAGGTATGAATAAATGATGGTATATCTATATGATATTATGCAACACTTAAAACACTTCTAAATGATTTCCATCATAAGCAAAAAAAGTTATAAAGCATGTTCTACAATACTATGCTAATTTTTAATGTACTTTTATGCTTAAAATATACTTCAAAGATATTCACTGGTCCTTATCTCTAAATGGTGGTTTTATAGCTGAATTGTTTCATCCTTATGGCTTTATTTTTTTCATTTTTATCAAACATGATTGACATTTATAATCACTTAAAATTTGTCTATTCAATTTTCGATCATTTTTCTAAAAGATGAATAAGATAATAATTAACATGTAAAGTGTTTATGAAATTAAATTAAAAGAAACACTTAAATGTGTGTTATAAACTTAACCCTGCAAAATTGAATTACACAGATGAAAAATTATAAGTAAACAGACAACAATATAAACCATTGTGTTCCTAATTGGAAGTTGTGAATTCATTTTATTTTCTTCAGGGTTTTTCCAAATTTTTGCAATGAAATAAAATGAATTTTATAAGAGGAAAACAAGAAAAAGATGTTATTCCTTATAAAGGTTTATGCCACAAAGATTTTTTTTTTTTTTTTGCACATGCCCACATGACTCTAGGCTGTTCAAAGAAAATTCCAGCTACTACTCTTGTTGCTTCTTTTTTTGTCTGTCTCTCATTCTATTCTCCACACTGTTGATAGGTTCTTAAGAATCTCTCTATCATTTTCTAATCACAGGCTCCCCTGCAAATATTTTTCACTGACTCTGAAATAGAATTTGGAATTTTTGACATCAGCAACGAAATTCTCCATTTCTATCCTCTGAGTATGTGTCTATGCGTATACTCACTTTTTCTCTAAACATATTTTTCATTCGGGTCAAAATGAACAACAAATTCAACTCTCTACTTGCAAGAACTTGAGTCCTTGCAAAAATAATACCATTTTTTTTTCAACGTTTTTTATTTATTTTTGGGACAGAGAGAGACAGAGCATGAACGGGGGAGGGGCAGAGAGAGAGGGAGACACAGAATCGGAAACAGGCTCCAGGCTCCGAGCCATCAGCCCGGAGCCTGACGCGGGGCTCGAACTCACGGACCGCGAGATCGTGACCTGGCTGAAGTCGGACGCTTAACTGACTGCGCCACCCAGGCGCCCCAATAATACCATTTTTTAATAACACCATTCCCCACTCATAACAAAATGTGACAAAAATTTCCTAGATCCTCCCTGATTGCCTCTGCTGGGATAAGCAACCTGCTTATACTTTTTTATGGCCCTTACATCATATTGCCTTCAATTATAGTCATTCATGTTAATGTACATGTTAAGTGTCCAAATAAATTATCTTAAATAGAATTTAGTACATGTATATTTACTTATTAGTACTCTTTGAAGTTCTGTGTCTTATGCAGCTGTGTGGGGTCGCTATCACCATTATATGGTGACAGCTTGCATATAGTAGATGCTTAGCAGGAGAAGATTGGAAGGAATTATTAGATAACTATTTTCTTTTATAAATCATGCTGATCTGATATACTAGAAATCTGGGTTGTGGGGCGCCTGGGTGGCGCAGTCGGTTGAGCATCCGACTTCAGCCAGGTCACGATCTCGCGGTTCGTGAGTTCGAGCCCCGCATCAGGCTCTGGGCTGATGGCTCAGAGCCTGGAGCCTGTTTCCAATTCTGTGTCTCCCTCTCTCTCTGCCCCTCCCCCATTCATGCTCTGTCTCTCTCTGTCCCAAAAATAAATAAACGTTGAAAAAAAAAAAATTAAAAAAAAAAAAAAAAAAGAAATCTGGGTTGTTAATTTGGTTTTCTGTTTCTGTTTTTGGATCCGCAAACAGTTGTAAATTTGAACTTTCAAACACCAGAATCGTATTAATACTCCTTTTCCTGCTAGAGGGCTGTGAGGAATCGAGTCCATTTCATGAAGTCAAAACTGACAGAAAAAGTCTCTCAGTCAGAAGTATGGGTGACCACATAGGTGAGAGTTGATTGTATGTTTGGGGAAGGAGGCCCTGGGATGTCCAGTGAGGCACCCTGAGCCAGTCAGCATATTAAGGACAGAGAACAGAGCCAGGTGATAGAGACTAGGAAGTGTGAGTGGCAAGTCAAAAGTCTAATCCTCAAGGGGCACCTGGGTGTCTCAGTTGGTTGAGCGTCAGACTTAGGCTTAAGTCATGATCTCACAGTTCATGGGTCCTAGCCCCACATTGGGCTTTGCACTGACAGCACAGGAGACTACTTCAGATTCTCTGCCTCCCTGTCTCTCTGCCCCTCTCCAACTGATGCTCTCTCTCTCTCAAAAATAAATAAACGCTAAAAAAATTAAATGTTAAAAGTTCAATCATCAGGAAATACACAAGAGAAGTGCTTTTGCTTATGTTTGCCTTTCATTCACATGCTCCCACAGCATCACGTATGGGAGTGTTAGTAGCACTTGTAGGACCAGTAACAATATGGTCCCTTTGCATTTATTTCCCCCTTCCTTGCCTATTAATAATCAGAGACATGTAGCTCTCTCTAAAGATTGGTGAAATCGTTTTCAATACTTAATGAGCCTTTCCAGTTGAAAAGTGGTCTGATCTGTTCTTGGGATTCAGAAATATCCATAAACTCTTGAAATCTTGGTGATGAGCACAAGAAATAAATTACAAAGACATTTGGTTCACAATATCAGACACCAACATAGAAGGTGGCAGCTGAGTAGCACAGTGTCTCAGTCATAGTCCTCCTCACCTGTCCCTCAGGCACTGTCTGACTCTGCAAACAGAAGCTGAAGGAACAAATACTTCTAAAACTCTTGAAGACAGTGTGGAACTTCCTTATAACCTGTCCCAAAGAAATAGCAAGAGAACGATTTTCCATACTCCTGCACAGAAGCCAATATGAGTTCAGTACAAGATTCCAGACCCCTTGAACTCCTTGAGTCCTCTGATATCTAGGTGGTGGTAGAGGTAAAAATGGATGCCAGAGAAACCCGGTAGGTCTCCAGAGACCATGAAAAAGAATGCTAGCATCTTCACCATTATTAACACCTCAAAAGATGCTAAAGCAGGAAAGAAAGTAGTGACAGGTACAATGTGATAAAGGCAAACCGAGCTCAGAAACAGAAATAGGAGAGCTTCTTTGGAATTTCCTAGAAACAATGGGGAATGACTTAGAAAGGATTGAGATCCTATTTATTAGGAGAGAGCAAAATCAATTATTAACAGGTGATAGCATTAGGCAGCTGTTAAAAGTTAAGGAGTTGGAGCCAAAGAGCCTGCCTTTGAAGACCACTTTCTGACCACATGGTAGCGGGCAAGAGATTTATCCCAAGCTGTGATTTCCTCCTCTGTGACATAGGAAAAGGGGACACATGTATGGCTCTGTCTTCACTGTAATCAATAATTTGCCTTGACCCATAGTGAGTTCAGCTTCCCCCCTTACATCACACTCCTCTGACCTCACTGGATCCCTCCTAGGAGCGGGAATTAGTAATCTAATGGGTCAGAACCTAAGTGGGCCATTGTGAGAATCAACAGTATCTTTTTCTTTTTCTTTTTTTTCTTTCTTTTCTTTTTTAGAGAGAGAGCGAGAGTGCATGCAAGTGGAGAGAGGGGCAGGGGGAGAGGGATATGAGAAGAGAGAGTCTTAAGTAGGCTCCTTGTACGCATGAGGCTTGATCCGAGGACTCTGGGATCATGACCTGAGCTATAATCAAGAATTGAACACTCAACTGACGGAGCCACCCAGGTGCCTCCCCACTTTTTTAAAAACTGTCCTAAAGTTAGATTCCATGACCTTTTTTTTTTTTTTTTTTTCACCTTGATATCCCTTTAGGAAGCTAAAGTACACTGTGTGCTTTTTCCTAGCCCTTATGTAAGCTGAAGGCTGGGTGAGTAGACACTGGGTCTGTTTCTCCTAAGCCTTGGGCCTAAGCTGTGCCCTCTTTTGTAGGCTTTCTCAGACATTAATAACATAAGCACTTTCTTTTCCATTTGGCTGCTTATCCTTTGGTGAATATGCTCTTTGGCTAGGAACCCTGAAGAGGAGGGATGAATGGTAGGATTTGGGCACCAAACCAGCCGCACCCTAAACCACACCCCGAATGCATCATTGTGCCTTTTTATAGGATTTTGGAAGGATTAAATAAGAGAATGCATATAAAATGCTAAACTCAGTCCCTGGCATATAGTACCCAGTCAATAAATGTTAATTATTGTTAATAATACACACAGATCCTAAAAATTTGCCATCGGCTATCCGTACCTGATCAGATAGCTCCCACGTTTTGGGAAAAGTGCTTTAGGGCTGAACACCCGGATGTTTGACTGACGGAAATTGAAACAAAATATGTTGTCTTAGCTTACCATGAATTTTCTTCCTGTGGTTTGATAAAGAAGTAAGAATTTCCTTTGAGGCACACCACTTTCTCTTCTGGGAGAGTTCACCCTGTGGAATGTTCTAGTTATGCGCATAAGTACATATACTTTGGCCTTTGGGTAGCCAGTACTGGTGAAGAGACACCAGTGCAAATTCCTCAGACCTGCTTTGACAGATTCTGCTGAACGAGTCATCGAAGTAGGGAGTGAGCGATATCTTCTCAAAGATTTTTCTGTCTATATTAAAAGTTCCTTTTAGATTTTTTTCTTGCAGGACTAAAGACCAGAATTGGGAGTAAGGATTGATATTCAGGGAATGGATCTGATAGAAGCAGCGCTGAAGAATAGACCCAAGCAGCGTATTGGGAGGCTAGCTGCAGGACAGGGACAAAGGAAGGCCTAGTCCCCTTGTGATGTGATTTACTAGGTAGGCTCCAGGAAGTATTCCTGTCTCATAGTCATTCCCCTTCTAGTTTTGCAATTCTCTTTTACTGTTTTCATGTCCTCGATGGATGTTTTTAAGCCTCATGCTCAATGCTTAGGGAATGGCAGAAGAGGCCTGTCTGTGCTTAGGGGAACCAGTAAGGGCAGGTAGTCTACCAAAGTGGCCACGAGGCTACAAAGAGTGAACCAAAGAGCTGGTGACAGCTGCAGTCTGTATAACAGAAAATGTAAGCTTTTCTGAAGACGGTCCAGAGGTACTTCTGGAGCAGGAGATTCGCCCAGGAATGCAGATTGGGGCATGCTTTATTATCTTTAGCTGTAACTGGACAGAGTGATTTGAGAGGATGGAGAACTTTCACAATACAGGAGAAACCCAGAACTGAACAGCACAGACCAGCCTTTGGAGAAGTGGTCCTGTGTCTGCACCTTACTCTTTCTGACCTTAAATATGTCCTCTCCACTCTCCAAGCTGCAGTGTCCTCCTCAGTCAAATGAGGGCCAAGGTGCATCACCTTTAGATACCTTTTGACTCTCAATACCATCACCTACATTATTTTACATTCAGTCACTCATTCAGTCAAGCGTTTGTGTTTGCCATGTTCAGGCACCAGAAAAGACAAAGATGGATAGGACATGGTCTCTGAACTCAAGGCTCTTATATCTAAGGGAGAGAGAGAAATGTACAAATAGATGATTTACACACATTGCAAATGTGTGCGCAGGGGGGACAATCGCAGACTGAAGCTGTTGAGTATAGCTCCCTGGAGGTGACATGCTGTTCTTGAAGCAACCTCAGATTGTCCATTTGAATCATGTGCTCCCTTTCCTCAATTTCATGAGATATGGTGAGTACAGGAGAGACCTCTTCTTGCTGATAGCCTTTCTGGCACAAATACGAATTAGGGGAGAACATATTGCTAAGCAGTAAGAGCCATAGAAATACGTCTGGAGAGTCGAGAGTCAGCATAGTGATACGCAATGGGCTGGTTTTCAGTTGACTGGAGTTCTAATTCTGGATTGTGCCGTGTAACCGGGACAATGCAGGAGACCACTCCGAACCTCATTTCCTTCACCAGTGAAACGGAAATAATACCCTTGTTTGCCCCCTCCCTCCTAGAGGGCTGTCACAAGGACCAAATGAAGTACTGGATATGAAGGGGCTTCACAAGATACACAGGAGCTTCGTCATTGGTGGGGAATGTATTGTGAAGAGCCTGGCCCTCGTTTAAAGGCACAAGAGGAAGGGCTGGCGCGTGGAGGCACCCTCGCAGAGGGGCAGGCAGTGTTTCATCAGAATGAGAGCTCCCATCCATCACCTAAGCCAGTGGGAGATTGCAGTCCTGGGACCACGATCACAGAGAATGGGATTTTCCTCCAAGCAGCTCCACAGACCTATATGCCATCAGCCAGCGTGATGTGGAAAACAGGGGCAGACGTGGGTGAAAGATAAGAAGGAAGGACAGTGTCAGCAAAGGTCAGGATGTCATGCATCAGTCGCCGTGACAGCTGCCGGGGCTCAGAGAGCTGCAGAGCATGATGAGGACGGCCACTGGATTGGATTCGGACACATTCCCGAGGCTTTGCATCACACACCCAGGATGGTGGTCTTTGCTCATCGAAGCTCATCCTCCTACTCAGCCTCCCCGAACGTGTGCTTTCTGCTGTATCTGCTTTCCTCCCAGAAAGAATTATTCATCTGCACTCCCATAGCCGTGCCATCCACACCAGGGAGAGCTTCTGTCTCCCCGCCAGGCCAGAGGCCCTTGGGACCGTGAGGTTATGAAACACCAAAGCTCCACACGCAGATTCCCTGGAAAGTGGACAGGGTTTGCATAGCATGTGCCTCACATCCCCGTGTACCTAACACTTTACATCTCGTTTGTACATATTTGGAAAAGCAGAAAAGCATGCTGGAAAGGGTACTTGACTTTGAGCCACTTATTTCAAATCACCTGGAGGGAACAGGTAGTACTTGACCAATACTAGTTAGTTGCTGGGAGGTGTGCTAGGATTGCACCCACCCAGATTTTAAACATTTACCTCAGAGCTATTTTTATGATGGATAGTGTTAATACTGCATTTCAGATCAAAGAACTGAGGCACAGAGACAGTAGGTAACCTACCTAGGGTCTCCCAGTGAGTAAGGGTTGAAACTAGAAATCCAACCCAAATCAGGGCCACTATAAGTCCATGCCCTTGGCCCCGCCCTTTTCTAAAAGAAGAGAACAATGAGGGTGCCTGGGGTCCCTTCTACATCCCAAATGCCATGACTCTTTTAGCTATGTGCTCTGGGAGGAAATTGCTTCATTTTTTTAACTGTAAGGACTTTTTTTTTTAATATTTTATTTTTTGGGAGAGAGATAGAGACGGGGCGGGGGGGAGAGGGAGGGAGAGTATGAGCAGGGGAGGGACAGAAAGAGAGGAGGACAGAGGATCCAAAGCAGACTCTGTGCTGACGGGCTGACAGCAGCAAGCCCAATGCGGGGCTCAAACTCATGAACCTTGAGATCACTACCAGAGCCAAAGTCAGATGCTTAACTGGCTGAGCCAGCCAGGCACCCCTATAAGGACTATTTTTATCTTAACTTCCAGTTTATTTTCTCTTCCTGTAATACATTAGGTGCTTAAAAAATATTAGTTGAACTGAATTTTCAAAGCTCGGTCGTTAGGAAACTCAGATGAAATCCTGTGTTTAGAAGCACATTTTTTAAAATATTTTTTAACGTTTATTTATTTTTGAGACAGAGAGAGACAGAGCATGAACGGGGGAGGGTCAGAGAGAGAGGGAGACACAGAATCTGAAACAGGCTCCAGGCTCTGAGCTGTCAGCACAGAGCCCGACACGGGGCTCGAACTCACAGACTGCGAGATCATGACCTGAGCCGAAGTTGGACGCTTAACCGACTGAGCCACCCAGGCGCCCCTAGAAGCATGTTTTTGAAATATATAATGGAGAGGCATCTGGGTGGCTTAGTCAGTTAAGCTTCCAACTCTTGGTTTTGGCTCAGGTCATGATCTCATGGTTCGTGACTTCAAGCCCTGTGTTGGGCTCTGCACTGATGCTATGGAACCTGCTTGGCATTCTCTCTCCCTGTCTCTCTGCCCCTTCCCTGCTTGCTCTCTCTCTCTCAAAATAAATAAATAAACATAAAAAATAAAAAAAAAATACATAATCATAATATTGTATGGAATATATTATTGTACTATTATATACATGATGTGCATCCATACAGGTAAGTATATGGGTCATAACTGTGTTCAAGGACTATAACAACACACCTAGTGTCCAGAAGGAGAAACAAAATGTTGCCAGAATTCCAGAAGTCTCATTGAGCTCACTTCTAGTCGCTAGCACCTTACCCTAAGGATAACCACTTCCCTGACAGCAAAAGTGAATATTCTCTGCTTTTGTGCTATACATGATGGGATAATCCATATTTCTTCTTGTATCTGGCTTCTTTCACTCAACAACTTGTTTGTGAGATCCATGAATATTTGCTGATGTAATTTTAGATGATGTGAATAAAATCTCCAGTAGAGTCACTGGAAGTACCTTGGAACTGTCATCCCTAACATTAAAGAAATAGTGACACATTTAGTACAAAGAATAACAAAATCACAAACTCCCAGGATAATATGCATACTGACTTCCTGTGAAAACAGCCATCTCCCTGATGCCCTTGTTGTAGTCCACATTTCCAAAAAAGACCTTAGAGGGCAAGTTACACCAGGATTGATTTTGAAATGGAATGAATCCGGGCTCCTGGCTGGGTCAGTTGGTTAAGCATCCAACTCTTGATTTCGGTTCAGGTCATGATCTCACGGTTCATGAGTTCGAGCCCTGTATTGGGCTCTGAGTTGACAGTGCAGACTCTCTCTCTCTCTCTCTCAAAATAAATAAACATTAAAACAAAGAAACTGTATGAATCCCTTCATTCAAACAAAAAAGCAAAAAACTTAAATAAAATGAGACAAAAAATTTGCTTTTAAAAAACCAATCACATGTAGGGTTTGATAGTTTATTTCAGCTGTTGTTCATTTCAGTTGTTTTTAGTCATGTCTTAAATCTGAGAAGAAGTATATTTGGCTACTTTGTTGAGGGTTGTTTCCTCTATCCTGTTTTCAATAGGGACACTCATGTTGTGAAATTGCAGAAAATCAGATCTAGAGAGAATCCTGGATGTTATCAAGTACCATCCCCCATTGTGCAAATGAGGAAATTGTGACCCACATGATGAAGTGGCTTGCCAGTTCTAGGTACATAGCTGGGAGCAGAGCTTGGACAACTCACTCTACCTGTAGAGTATTCTACTCTAAATACTTTCATGTTAAATTGTCTATATAATATGGAAATTTAGTAAATTTAGCAATTTATTCTGAATCAGCATTAGGTATAGGAAAACACTTATTGTATCAATGAAAATATAAGGGATTATAGTGGGGAAAATAGTTTTCCAATATGCAGGGTGCTTTTTCTGCATTATTAATTAATTAATTACTTTGTTTAATGTACTGATCCTTTTACCTATTCTGCTGGCAGCATTCATTTGCCTCAGGAAGTTATTAGAGCTACCAGAAAAGTAAAACAAAGGAAGGTTTTTGTTCTGATTCTGATCTCTAAAAGAAAATAATTTGAACCAACTTTATTGAGGTTTAACCTGATGGCAATAAAATGCATGCATTTTCACTACACAGTTCAAGGAGTTTTGGCCAGTGCATATTCTCATGTAACTGCCATCATCCTCAAGATGCAGAATATTTCCAACATAACAGAAAGTCCCCCTTGTCCCGAGTCATTCACCCCTACCCCAAACAGGCCTCAAGCAGCAACTAACTTGCCTTGTGTGACTAAAAATTTACCTTGTATCGATAATCATAAAAATGGAATCATAAAATAAATGCTGTTATATTTTACTTCTTTCAAGTAGCATAATGGTTTGAGACTCATTCCTGTTATGTGATTAGTATTTTGTGTTTTTTTTTTTAGTAGTGAGCAGTATTCCATGGTATAGGCATACCATAATTTGTTTCCTCATTCATTAGCAGGTGGACATTTAAGTTGTTTCCAATTTGAGGCAATTATAAATAATGCTGCTAAGAAAATTTGCTTATGTGCATTTGTGTGAACCTATATTTTTACTTCTCTTTGGTAAATATCAAGGAATAGAATTCTTGGGTCATATGATAAACTATAAATCATATATAGGTAAAATATATTATCCAATTATAATTATCAACTATATATAATTACAACATGTTATTTATATATATTTTATTTTAAAAGGTACTACCATAGTGTTTTTCAATGTAGCTGTACCATTTTTTATTCTCACAAGCAATATAAGAAAATTCCAGTTATTACATGTTCTCACCAACACTTTGTATTATCAGTCTTTTAACTAGAATTTGTCCATTTCATCTAAATCATTAAACTTATTGTCATAATTTAGTTTTGCCTTATATTTATTATCATATTTAGTATTAGTAGTTAGTATTATGTGATATTTGCAAGCTGTGACTTTTCTATCAGCGGTACTAGATATTGAACAATTTTATTAATATTTGTGAAGACAAATACATGTTTTCATTAATTTTTTTCTATTGCTTGCTCTCTATGTCACTACTTTCCACTGTTTACTATTTTCTTCTATCTACTTAGTTTTGACTTTATTACTGTTATTTTCCAGATTCTTGTGGAAACTTACACATTGCTTGTATTTTTATTTTTATTTATTTTGGTTTTTATACATTGCCTTTAGACCTTTCTTCCTTCTTTTATAATAAAGCATTTTGTGCTAGAAATTTCCCTCTAAGAACTGCTTTAGTTGAATTTCACACATTTCATGTTGCATTTTCACTTTCATTTAGTTTAAGCTATTTTCTAATTTTCCTTGTGATTTCTATTTAATCAATGGTTCATATAGAAGTATATCATTTAATTTCTAAACAGTTGGGAAATTTTAATATATCCTTTTGTTGTTGTTATTGATTTTTAATTTTGTTCTATTGTAGCCAAAGAAAATGTTTTGTATGCTTTCAGTTCCTTTTATATTTACTGAGACTTGGTTTATGACCCAATATAATTAAGATGAATATTCCATGTACACTTGGGGTTGGGGGGTGGAATATTCTGCTGTTTGAGGGAATAGTATTTAATAACATCAATTAGGTCAAGTTGATTTATAATATTTTTTCAGTTTTTCTATATCCTTATTTATGTTTTTGCTAGTCACTGGAACAGGAATGCTAACCATCTACTGTAGTTATAGACTTATGCAAGAAAATTAACTTACATACTAATTACTACTAGTAGTTTTGTTTTCTTGCATTAGTACTATTATTTTTGCTTGCATGTACCTCTGTTATTAGGTAAATACACACTTAGGTTGTTATGTCTTCTAGATGCATTTATCTGTTTATCCTTACAAAACATACCACTTTGTCCCAGGTAATATTCTTTTTCCTGGAGTCTTTCTGAAATTAATAGAGCCACCTCAAAGTTGTTTTTTTTTTTCAATATATGAAATTTATTGTCAAATTGGTTTCCATACAACACCCAGTGCTCATCCCAAAAGGTGCCCTCCTCAATACCCATCACCCACCCTCCCCTCCCTCCCACCCCCCATCAACCCTCAGTTTGTTCTCAGTTTTTAACAGTCTCTTATGCTTTGGCTCTCTCCCACTCTAACCTCTTTTTTTTTTTTTTCCTTCCCCTCCCCCATGGGTTTCTGTTAAGTTTCTCAAGATCCACATAAAAGTGAAACCATATGGTATCTGTCTTTCTCTGTATGGCTTATTTCACTTAGCATCACACTCTCCAGTTCCATCCACATTGCTACAAAAGGCCATATTTCATTCTTTCTCATGGCCACGTAGTGTTCCATTGTGTATATAAACCACAATTTCTTTATCCATTCATCAGTTGATGGACATTTAGGCTCTTTCCATAATTTGGCTATTGTTGAGAGTGCTGCTATAAACATTGGGGTACAAGTGCCCCTATGCATCAGTACTCCTGTATCCCTTGGATAAATTCCTAGCAGTGCTATTGCTGGGTCATAGGGTAGGTCTATTTTTAATTTTTTGAGGAAGCTCCACACTGCTTTCCAGACCGGCTGCACCAATTTGCATTCCCACCAACAGTGCAAGAGGGTTCCCGTTTCTCCACATCCTCGCCAGCATCTATAGTCTCCTGATTTGTTCATTTTGGCCACTCTGACTGGCGTGAGGTGATATCTGAGTGTGGTTTTGATTTGTATTTCCCTGATAAGGAGCGACGTTGAACATCTTTTCATGTGCCTGTTGGCCATCCGGATGTCTTCTTTAGAGAAGTGTCTATTCATGTTTTCTGCCCATTTCTTCACTGGGTTATTTGCTTTTCGGGTGTGGAGTTTGGTGAGCTCTTTATAGATTTTGGATACTAGCCCTTTGTCTGATATGTCATTTGCAAATATCTTTTCCCATTCCGTTGGTTGCCTTTTAGTTTTGTTGGTTGTTTCCTTTGCTGTGCAGAAGTTTTTTATCTTCCCAGTAGTTCATTTTTGCTTTTAATTCCCTTGCCTTTGGGGATGTGTCGAGTAAGAGATTGCTACGGCTGAGGTCAGAGAGGTCTTTTCCTGCTTTCTCCTCTAGGGTTTTGATGGTTTCCTGTCTCACATTCAGGTCCTTTATCCATTTTGAATTTATTTTTGTGAATGGTGTGAGAAAGTGGTCTAGTTTCAATCTTCTGCATGTTGCTGTCCAGTTCTCCCAGCACCATTTGTTAAAGAGACTGTCTTTTTTCCATTGGATGTTCTTTCCTGCTTTGTCAAAGATTAGTTGGCCATACGTTTGTGGGTCTAGTTCTGGGGTTTCTATTCTATTCCATTGGTCTATGTGTCTGTTTTTGTGCCAATACCATGCTGTCTTGATGATTACAGCTTTGTAGTAGAGGCTAAAGTCTGGGATTGTGATGCCTCCTGCTTCACCTCAAAGTTTTTAAGATGTGTATTTACACGATATATCTCCTTTTCATCCTTTTATTTTTGTCAATACTTTTTTTAAATTTTGGAATGTATTTTAGATATAGAGAAAAGTTGCAAAAAGTAGTACAAAATATGCCTATACACCCTTCACCTAGTCCACCCCCCAATATTAATATCTTGCATAACCATGGTACTTTTATCAAAATTTAGAAAACTAACATTGATACATTACTATCAACTAAATTCCAGGATCTGATCCATTACATGGCATTTATTGATCCTTGCTCTTTTGTTTCTTCTGGTGTTTAAAAATGTCTCACTTTTCTTTGTTTTTCATAACCATGACAGTTCTGAAAAGTACTAGACAAGTATTTTACAGACTGTCTTTCAATATATGTTTGCCATATGTATTTTTTTAATGATTATTATATTTTTTTTCATGATTATAAGAGTTTCTGATTTTTGGAAAGAATACCACAGAGGTGAAGTGTGCTCTCATCACATCATAGCAGGAGCTTAATGATAGCAATGACTTATCACTGGTGATGTTAATGTTGATCACTTGATTAAGATAGAGTGTTTCAGTCACTCCCTGTTAAATCTACCATATTTTTCCTTTCATACTCTATTATTTGGAAGCAAATTCCTAAGTCCAGACACTCAAAAAGAGGGGAATTACCCTCCAGTTTCTAAAAGGAGGTGCATCTATATATATTACTTGAAACTTTTCTATAAGGAAGATTTGCTCCATCTCTCATTTAGTGGTTTAATCATTTGAATTTTTTTAATGTTTATTTATTTTTGAAACAGGGAAAGACAGAGCATGAACAGGGGAGGGTCAGAGAGAGGGAGACACAGAATATGAAGCAGGCTCCAGGCTCTGAGCTGTCAGCACAGAGCCTGATGCGGGGCTCGAACTCACGGACCGCGAGATCATGACCTGAGCCGAAGTCGGCCGCCTAACCGACTGAGCCATCCAGGAGCCCCAGTGGTTTAATCATTTGTACACAGCAGTATGCACTCAGCATATTTATTTTATACTTTCAGTTATGATCCATTATTACATTATTTGGTTGTTTGCTCAGATTCTAGTTTTGACCATTGGGAGGTCTTTCATGTTGTCTTCTGTCACTTTGACATGCCCCGCCCCTTTTTTTAAGCATTTCCTTACTTGCTGGCACTGCAAAATGTTCCAGGTTCATTTTGTTTCCCCTGAATTAGGTCTAGAGTTAGAATTATGCCTAGTAATAGTAATTTTGTTTCCTTTTTTTTTAATGTAGATCCAAGTTTCTTACCTATATCATTTTCTCTTTGCCTAAAGAATTTAACTTTTTTTTTTTTTTTTTTTTTTTTCCTCAGGGAAGATCTGCTGGCAGTGAATTGTCTGGGAAAACCTTTTATTTCACCCTCACATTTGAAGCATTATTTCTCTAGATACAGAATTATAAATTGGTGATTTTCTTTTGTTTTGTTTTTCTTTTTACCACTGAAAATGTCATTCCACTCTCTTCTAGCTTGCATGGTTTCTGGTGACAAGTGTGCTGTAATTTTTGTACACTTTTGCTTTTTAGATAAAGTACTGCCTTTTGTCTTTTCTTTAGCTAAAGTACTTCTTTCAAGGTTTTCTCATTTTTTTCGTTTTTTTTGAGTTAGAATATAATATGCTTCCAGGTGTATGTGTGTGTGTGTGTGTGTGTGTATCTGTTTGCTTGTCCTGTTTGCCATCCGCTGACACTCCTGCATCTGTGGTTGGGCATGCATGACATTAATTTTGCTTAGTTCTCAGTTATTATTACCTCTTTATTTACTTTTTTTCTTTCCTAGTCTCTATTTTCCTTCTGGTATTCCAGATAGTGTCCCACAATGTTTGGTTGTTCGGTGTTTGTTTTCTTTCTTCCTCTCTTTCCTTTTGACTTTCAATTTAAAAAATGTATATTTGCCTATCTTGAAGCTCAGTGATTCTTGAGCAATGTCAAATTTACTGATGAGTTATCAAAAGCTTTCTTCATTTCTGGTACGGTGATTTTTTTTTCCTTTGTTTAATTCTAGAAATTCCTTTTGATTCTTAGTTTTTCCTCTCTCTGCTTACATTTCCCAACTGTTCTCACAAGTTATCTACTTTTTTCCTTAAAGCCCTTAACATATTAATGATAATTATTTTATTTTTTTTTCAACTTTTTTTTTTTTTTAATTTATTTTTGGGACAGAGAGAGACAGAGCATGAATGGGGGAGGGGCAGAGAGAGAGGGAGACACAGAATCGGAAACAGGCTCCAGGCTCTGAGCCATCCGCCCAGAGGCTGACGCGGGGCTCGAACTCCCGGACCGCGAGATCGTGACCTGGCTGAAGTCGGACGCTTAACCGACTGCGCCACCCAGGCGCCCCTATGATAATTATTTTAAATTCCTGATGTGATGATTTCACACCTCCTGTATTTGATGATGATTTGGAGGATGATTTTTCTCTTCAGGCTGTCTTTTTTCTTGCCTTTTGGCATGCTCTGAAGCCTGGGTATGCTTTATTGGGTAATAGAGACTATGATAAATAGGACTTTGGTATCAGGATTTGTGTTAATCTGGCTAGAAGTTGGGCTGTGTTTAATGTCTGCTGTGTCTCTAAGTGCCACAAGATTCAAATGCCTTTAGTGTCCTTTAGGCTTCCTTAAATAGTCCTCTTCAGAGAGAATCTGTGTCTTGCAACCATTTCCGTTATAATTCACTGTTATTATTCTGGAACCCTGCCGGGGTGGCGGTAAGGTGGTAGAGGAACTGTTTCATAATCCTCTGATTAAAATTTCAGTCTTTTAGTGGACCTATGTCTCAGGACTGTGACTTTCACAAACGTTTCTCCAGTGGCAGAGTTTTTTTTTTTTTTTTTTTTTTTTTTCCCAACCCCCGTTGAGTATATTTTGTTAACTTTTTCTCTTAGCTGAGACATAAGGCTGTAAGGAAAAGAGGTGGAAGGGATTTCCTTACCTGATTTGTGATATGGCTCTGAAAAAGTCCTTTCTCTTGAATAGTATTGTCACGAAAGTTCTGAGTATATTCCACAATGATTACTAGTATGAATTGAATTGTGCTCTGCCCCCCCTCACCAAAATAAATATGTAGAATTCCTAACTTCCAATACCTGAAAATATAGACTTCGTTTGGAAAAATGGTCTTTGAAGATTCAGTCAAGGTAAGATCATTAAGGTGACCTGAATCCTCTATGATTGGTATCCTTATAAGAAGAAGGAAATCAGGACGCAGACATGCAGAGAGAATGCCATGTGATGACAGAGGCAGAGATTTGAGTGATACAGTCACAAGCCAATAAATACCAAGGACCAATGACCACCATCAGAAGCTAGAAAGAAGCAATGAAGGATTTTCTCCTACATATTTCAGAGGGACCATGACCTTACTGACACCTTAGTTTCAGACTTCTAGCCTTCAGAACTGTGAAAGAATATGTTTTAAGCCATACCTATCGGTGATACCTTGTTACGGCAGCCCTAGAAAACTAATACAATTACTCTTCCTTTCCCCAGTAGACCCATAAAAAAACCTTTCTTGAATCTTCACTATGGTGACCTGGTTGGGTTTCTGGATGTAAAACTCACAAACATTTGGGGGTCTCCTTAAGACTACAAGGCCCAGCAGTTTCTTAGTCTCATGCTACTCCACAGGAAACCTCTGGGAGTTTATCAAAAATTATCAGTTAAGTGTTCCTCTAGGTTTATGGTTCACGGGGCTTCCCTTCAGGTAAATGAATTTTAGCTGCATCACTCTGGATGTACCTGTCTCTCCAAATATCAGAGTGTTGGACTGTCCTGTGTCCTTAGTTCTCTAATAGGTCCAAGAAAAGTCACTGATGTCCAGTTTGCACAGCTTTTTCTTGTTATAATGATAGAATGAGAGTGTCCAAGCTCTTTACACATCAGAACTGTAACAGAAAGTTGAGAAAGTTTTTTAGAAACCAAGATCTGAATGCTAGGTGTGCTCATTGCTACTGGGGTACCACTGGCTCTAGGTTATCTCAGTGGATGGAGCTAGGAAATATATGAATATATTGCCCCCGAGACTGCATCAATGAATTCTCTTAGCTTTAGTTTGTCTAAAAAACAAAGTCTTTATTTCAACTTCATTTTGAAAAGTATTTTCAACATATAAAGAATCTTAGATTGATCTTTTTTTTTTTTCTTTTCCATTCTCTCACTCAGCACCTAGTTGTCATTTCATTTTTCTGTAGTTTCCATTATTTCTAAATATCAGCCTATGGAAATACTTCTACATGATTTATATATAAAATTTCCTCTGGCTTCTTTTGATTTTTCCCTTTTGTCATTGGCTTTTAACAATTTAATTTTGATGTCTCTCAGTGTGGATTTCTTTTTGTTTCTCCTGCTTTTATTGAATCTATGGATTTACAGATTTAATCATATTTGGAACAACTTTAGCCATTATTTCTTCAAATATTTATTCTGCCACTCCACCACATACCCACTTACTTGGAACTCTAATTACATGTTTTAGTCTTCTTTATATTGTCACAAAGATAAGTAATTCTCTTTTTTTTCAATCTATTTATCTTTGTATTTCAGCTCAAATGATTTTTACTGTTATGCCTTCAAGTTTATTGATCTTTTCTTCTGCAGTGTCTAAGCAACTATTGTGGTTTTTGGCTGTACAACTCCCATTTGATTTTCTTCTTTCATCCCTTTCCTTACTGTGTTCATGTTAGTTTTATAAATCCTTGAGCATACACACACACACACACACACACACACACACACACGACATATTTTAAAGTAGTTGTTTAATAATTCTATCATCTTTGTCATTTGGGGCCTTTTTTTTAATAGACTGATTATTCCTCTGATGACCATTCTCATTTTTTCTGCCTCACTGTATGTCTGTTAATTTTGGCTTGAATGTCAAGCTCTATAAATATGTTTTTGACTGTTTGGATTTTATTATATTTCAAGAGAATTTGTTTTAAAATGCAAGTAAAATACTTGTGAACCTGGTTGATATTTTCAAGAATTGCTTTTAAGCTTTGTTAGGATGATTCTAGATTTTCTAAGTCCCATGGAGTTTCACACTACAAATGTAAAGCAACACACAGAAGGAGATCCTCATGAATATTTCTAGAGTGCTTTTCCCATATAGATCTATCCCACCTAGTAATCTATGCAAATTCTAAGTGCCACAATTTACCAGAACTGCAATTTTTTCTCCTTAACTCAGCAAGGCTATTCTTCTCTTGGGTTTTCCCTTCCTGTACCACAGTCTAGTCTGCTTTTAGGCAGAAATCTGGGACATATTATAGGGGCTATTTTATATATATATATATATATATATATATATATATATATATATAGTATATATATACATATAATATATACATATTTTTTTCCTTTATGTCAGGGCCATATGCTTGTACTGCCTGAGATCTAATGACTAAGAAAAATTGCTTCATGTATTTTGTCTGATTTTACAGTTGTTTATGGAAGAAGGGCAAATGCACTAGTTACTTCTTTGGAGCTGAAAAAGAAGTCTCAAAAATAGAATTTTGAGGCAAGACAGTAGTCATAAGTTCATACTTATTTAAAGAAAACATTTAAATTTTCAAGATTAATTCATTAATTCTGACAAACGTCGGGACTACAAGGCTTAGACAATTTTTTTCCTAGAGTACAAAGAAGGTAACTTTTCATCTATCCCATGAGACTCAATGTTTTACTTAGCAGAAAGATAGTAGAGAAAGGATAAATCTTTTAATCAGAGAAATTTTGAGAAGAAAAAAGTAGAAAGCAGACTATGTATGAGTTTAGTTGACAATGTTCCTGTGTTTTTTACTTCACTAGCAGAACCTGAAGCTTAGTGATAATTATTAGAGGTTTTAGATACTTTTCACTAGGATGGAGGAGCCTAAGATTGTGGAAACTCCTGGGATATGCCTTCCAAGAGCAGGGAGGGGCAAGGGCCTCTAGAAGAACCCTTGCCTTCAGCTAGGCACCACTCTCAGAATTGTACACACAGGCACAGGAGCAATGGCATGGAAATGGTGTTTAGTAGTATGAAGGAAAAAGGTCCTGGGCAATGATCTTGCTTCTTTAGTCTCTGTGGAAAAATCTGCCTACCTTGGGAAAGAGACCCAAGGGTATCAAAGGGGAATTAAATGGGGAGAGTCCTCATCCTCAGACACTAGCTTGTTTTCTCATTTGGGGAAAAAGGACAGAACAAGTCATACTTCACTTACCACCAGTCCAAGGAGCAGCAGAAACCATGTGACTTCAAGCAAAAATATAGAAGATGCCACATCAAGTTGCATCACCCTTAGGCCATAAGACTACTTTTTCCCCCACATGAATCCATATCGTTTTTGGGAGAAGCCAGTGTGGGAGTGGCAGGCTAGAAATCTAAAGAACTCTGGGGCGCCTGGGTGGCTCAGTCAGTTGAGCAACCAGCTTCGGCTCAGGTCATGATTTCACGGTCCATGATTTCGAGCCCCGTGTAGGGCTCTGTGCTGACAGCTCAGAGCTTGGAGCCTGCTTCGGATTCTGTGTCTCCCTCTCTCTCTCTGCCCCTCCCCCACTCATGCTCTGTCTCTGTCTCAGAAATAAATATTAAAAAATATATATATTTAAAGAACTAAGCATGTTCCTAGTCCTTCAAACAAAGACTGAGTTATCCAGAAAGAATGCTTAAATTATTGTCCATCTACAATAAAATAATTGGAATTCAAATACTTTATTTAAAAAAAAATTAGTGTTCATTCATTTTTGAGAGCAATAGACAGAGCACGAGTGGTGGAGGGGCAGAAAGAGAGGAAGACACAGAATCCGAAGCAGGCTCCAGGCTCTGAGCTGTCAGCAGAGTCCAGCGCAAGGCTCAAACTCACAAACCGAGAGATCATGACCTGAGCAGAAGTCAGACGCTTAACCAAGTAAGCCACCCAGGTTCCCCAAAATATTTTATTTTTAAAAGCAGGCAAATATAAATAAATAAAGCAAATGTTATGTAATTAATGATCTGATAATATGATAAGAGTTTTGATAACAATGAAGAGTAGATGGTATGGAAGCATAGGCAAATTATAAATTAATTGTAGCCAATACACTTGGAAAATCTCCATGAAGTGGATAGTGCCTAAAATGGGCCTTAAAAAAATTTAGAATGACTTCAGGTAAAGATAAAGAGAGTAAGGCATTTCAAGTGAATAAAACAACCACAAGTACAGTCAGGAAATACGAAGATGTTTCAGAAATAGCAAATAATCTAGTATGTTTAAAGCTAAACCTCTTGAATAATGACTCTATTAAAATACATTGAAGTTGAGTCAATAGTATTAAGTGACATACTAAGAATTTTTAACTTTGTCATTATTAACTTAAAAATTATTGTTCTTGTAAGCACTTTTTTAGTGCCAAGCTGTATTAGTCATCTATTATTGCATAGAAAACTACCAAAAAGCTAATGACTTCAAATAACATACATTTATTATCTCCTAGGTTCTGTAGGTCAGGAATACGGTCATGGCTTCATGGGGTTTTACAAAGCTGAATTCAAGATGTTGATTAGGAAGTATTCTCAACTGAAGGCTCTTCTCAGAAAGAATATGCTTCCAAGCTCACTCAGGTAGTTAACAGAATTAATTTCCTTGAAGTTTTTAGATTGAGGATCCTATCTTCTTGTCAGCTAGAAGACAGAGTCTACACACAGATCCCAGAGACCACTCACAGTTCCAACATGGTTGCTTATTTTAACAACCAACAGAGTCTCTTGAGCAAGTCTGCTAGCAATATGGAGTTTTATATAATGTAATGGAGTCATGGGAATGGCATCCTTTTACCTTTGCTATATTCTACTGGTTAAAAGCAAGCCATTGATCCCATCCACACTCAGGGGATGGGATTATCTAAGGGTATGAACACCAAGATCAGGGATCATGGGAAGATGTCTTAGAAACTGTTCATCACTCAAGCACACTGTTAAGAATCTTAAACATATTATTTCAATCAATCCTCACAACAAGCTCTAACAAGCAAGAAGTGAGAATATATCTAAAATGAACATATTTATGATGTCTCATGCATAGGTATTATAAATCATGTAAGACATATTATAGGTTTGTATTTTAACTTAGTATTCTTGACAATTTAATTTGTTGCCAACTTCACTTATTTCTATGTCAGTGAAGATATATATGTGTTGTCTAGCTATTCTATAGTATGATACATTGGGATGAAGTCTAGGTGTTTTACTCTACTTATAACTCTGATAGCAATACCTCCATAAATTAGATATTATTATCCTTATTTTAACACCGAGGAACTTGAAATACAAAGAAATTAAGGTATGTTTTAAAGGTTATTCAATTAGTAAAGGATAAAGTTGGAAGCCAAATCCAGGCTTGTCTCTTCTCAACCATTGCATTTCTAAATATTGTCGTTTTTTAGTGAGAGAAAATCATGCAACTTGGTCTTTAGGATAATTCATCCTGGAAAGGTGTTAACAGGTATTGGATACATGAAGACAAAGAATACAAGCTCCACAGGACAGAAACCATGAAGGTTTTGCTCACCACTGATTCCTAGGTGTAATGTGTGGTATGTAACAGTTTTCAACAAATATGTATTAAAGGAAGTTAGGAAAGAAGGGGGAAAAGTAGATGAAGAGAAAGTAGAAGTAATATGTAGAAGTATGAGTTGTTTAGTAAGACATGTTGATATCGCTCTTTTGACCAATCCTAGGAAACAGAATACAACAAAATCTTGCACTAAATTATGTGCACAATTTCTTACTTTACCCCAGCCCAGGTCCTTACTTTTGCCCTGAATCTCATTCTATCTCTGTATGTCCTAAATATAATAATCAGAAAGGGAATAAGTCTGAAATATGGGGGCAAGAAGTTATAGAGACAGCGAGCTGCACACTTATATATTTTTTTCTTCCCCTACTAATAGAATCCCCGTATCATTTGGACAAATAATGTGCACAGCCAAAACACAAAATTCTCCAATTCCCATAATAGCTAGAGTGGCAAAGTGAATAAGCTTTAATCAATGAGGTACAAGTCAAAGTTGTTGAGAGAGATTTCTTGGAGATTTTCATAAAAGAAGCAGGGCAGATATCTGTGAAAAGCCCCTATTTTTCCATTTCTTTTTCTAGCCGATGATATGGTTGGAAGGTGGGAACGCTCATGGCTCCATTGGCTATGAGATTGCCTTGATGATAGAAGGTCATGAATATAGGTCATGCCAATAGAGTCTGGATTTGTAATGACGGTGGAGACACCATATCAGCTCTGAATTTAATTCCAAGCTCAATTTCAAACTTCTTTTACATGAAAGACAGAGCGTGAAATAAATTTCTACCTTGCTTACTTAAGCCAGTATTATTTTGTGATAGTTGTTACTGATAGTTGAATCTCAGTCTGGCTGACTTAAGATTCAGACATCTCCTTATTGAGAATCATGTATAGGGTCAGGGTATCTATTATAAAATATACTTCCTAATTTTTAAAATGTTTAATATTTTTAAGTCAAATATTTCTGCATCAATATAAATAAATCAAAGTGTCCATAGCTAAGGTAGATATTTGAAATATCTCTTCCCTAGTCACATAGGTAAACCATATTCTCAGCCTCCCTTGCAGTTAATGTGTCCTTATGACTGAGTTCTGGCCAAGGAAAAGTGACGTGTACCACTTCCAGGATGGATTGTAAACGTTCAACAGATAATGCTCCCTCTTTTCCTTATTTCACTGAAAGGACAGGACTGGTAGAGGCACAAAATGGAAGAAGCTTAGGATTCTGAATGACTATACAGAAGACCACTAGAATTGAATTTTTATATAAGGAGAAATAACCTTCTCTTCGTTTAATCCTTTGAGTTTTGGAATTATTACAGTAGTTTGCCTACAATGACTAATTCAGCTGAATTCAACCAGCAGTGTCAGAATCAAAATATCCTGTAACCATAGCATATAAATGCTGTAATGAGAAGTCTGGGCTCTGAAAACTATTAACACTATGATCTAGGGGGACTAATTTACTCTCTCTTATCTTTGGTTTTATCATTGGTAAGATGGGGGGAAATATCATCTACACTAGAGGGTTACTAAAAGACGAATTTACTATTCTACTTTGAATTCACATCTTCTGATTGAGCTGTATTGTATTCCATCACAACACAATCTCAAAATATCTAAAAATAAACTCATCATGTTTCCTGTGTTAGGTTTAACACAATGACAACAAAAAATCCAACCCAAACTGGCTTGAGACAAAAGTGAAAATAATAGACTGTGTAACTGAAAGTCTAAGTAAGGCAATAGGTGCAGCTTGATTTATGGGCTGATATAATTAGACCTTGCTCTCTATTTCTCATTTCTATATTGGCTTCATTTTTGGACTATACCCTTACAGAAAAAAATGATAGGCAACAGCTCCAGCCTTCACATCATTTCTCAGTAACATCAGCCATAAAGTAATACCTTTAAAATGTCAAACAATTAATATAATATACAAAGCAATACAATGCAGTAAAATTAGAAATCAATATCAGAACATTCAGCTCTGCACTTATTAGTAAACTAAAAGATACACTTCAAAATAAATAACGGTTCAAATAGTAAGTTCATAATCACTGATGATATTCTTCTGCTTCTGATTAGGATATAGAAAGTGAAAACTCCCTAACAAATAAAACCAGCCACATATAAGCTACAAAATCAGTTTTTGAAAGTTATCAGAAGCCTCAAAGTATAAAAATACCAAAATAAGTTAAGGTTAAAATCCTTTCTAGGATAAAAGACCACTACTCCTATTTTCATTCCTGGTAGAAGGAAACTACAACATATTATCATTTTTTTCCCAAACAGTTAATATTCCTCTAATGAATTTACACACAAATGTTTATATAATAAAAATAATAAGGATTTTATAAAATACTTTCCTAGATATTTACATTTCTGATGTTTTTCATTCCCTTCTGAAGATCTGGGCTTCCATCTACTATGCGATTCTTTTCCTAAAGAACTTATTTTTTTTATCATTTCTTTTTTTTTAATGATTATTTATTTATCTTTGAGAGAGAAAGACAGAGCACAAGCCAGAGAAGGGCAGAGAGAGAGGGAGACACAGCATCCAAAGCAGGTTACAGGTTCTGAGCTGTCAACGCAGAGCCCAATGCAGGGCTGGAACTCACGAATTGTGAGATCATCACCTGACCAGAAGTTGGTCGCTTAACTGACTGAGCCACCCAGAATCCCCTTTTATCATTTCTTATAAAACCTGTATAACGATACTCTACTGTAGGTTGTATACCACACATTTCTATTCTCCCCAAAGAAGGCACGAACATATGAGAAAAATCAAGAACAGATGACCAAGGCAATAGACTTAAATACAACTATTTCAATAATTACAGTAGGTTTAAAAATGTTTTAATGTTTTTATTTTATTTTTGAGAGAGAGAGAGTATGAACAAGGGAGGGGCAGAGAGAGAGGGAAGCAGAGAATCCAAAGCAGGCTCCAGGCTCCAAGGTGTCAGTACAGAGCCTGACAGGGGCTTGGACTCACAAACCACGAGATCATGACCTAAGCTTAAGTTGGACGCTTAACCAACTGAGCCACCCCGGTGCCCCTAATGACATTAGCTTTAAAGGAATAAACACTTCCATTAAAAGGCAGAGATTGTCAAATTGAACTTAAAATGTGAGATACCTTGTTTTCTATTTACAACACTATAAAGCTATAAAGATCCTTAAAAAGCTAAGACAGTTATTGAAATAAGAAATGTAAGAGACATGCCCCATTTTTTTTCTAGCTTATTTAAAGCTACAAGAACAATGTGTTAGTGTTGGTTAATTAAGGAAATTCTGAGCAAAATCTACACCAGAAGAAGTCTGCTTGAGTGGGGATTAGGCACCTTTTTTGGCCAATACATTGAAGTGATGGAGTGGCCATCATCTGGCAACCATAAGATGATAAGCGTGAGGAAGAAAAGCCAACATACTTAGGATAATGCAGCAGAAAGATGTCTGAGCTTAATTTTCCTGATTACATTAATGATCTGAAAAACCAATGCCAGCAACTGCTTAACTCCACACTTCTTATGTAAAAAAGAAATAAACCTCAATTATGTAATCACTGTTATCAAGAATTCTTGTGATTGCCATCATACCTATTTCTAACTATCCTACTGTCTAAAAAGGGAGGTGGAAGCTAAACAACAGTAACCTTCCATTCCCCTGGCACCATCTTGACAACATTCACAGGTTTGATAATTCCAAAGAATGAGGCAGACAGGACAAAGGGATTCTCTGTGCAAGTGGTTTACAAATTGGCACCATCATTTTGGAGAACGATCTAACACCAATTTAGTAAAGGAGTTGAAAGTCAGGTATATCCTACCACACAGAAGTTAATCTTCAATTCTCTAGAGCAACGCTCTCATATTGATACGAAGAGATACGTGGGAAATGTTTATTGCAATGCATTGCTCTTAAGAGTAAATAATTGGAGGCACGTCTGGATGGCTCAGTCGGTTAAGTGTCCGACTTTGGCTCAGGTCATGATCTCAGTTTGTGAGTTTGAGCCCCACATCGGGCTCTGTGCAGACAGCTCAGAGCCTGGAGCCTGCTTCATATTCTGAGTCTCCCTCTCTCTCTGCCTCTTCCCCAGCTCACTCTCTCTCTTTCTCTCTCTCTCTCCCTCAAAAATAAATAAACATTAAAAAAAATTTTTTTACAAGATTAAATAATTGGAAACCTTCTGTATATCCACCAATTAAAGACATGTTAAAATAAATTGTGGTATAGTACTGTGGTAAGACAGTATTCAACAGTTGAATGAATTAGATGTGTATGTATTAAATACATAAATCTGGAAAACATAATTTTGAGTTACAAAAAAGTAACATGCTGAAGGATGCATGTGAAAGATATCATTCATGGAAATTCTTAAATTACACAATCATATATTGCTTATGAGCACACAGATTGCACTGAATTGCTAGTTGTTCCTTGAAATTCATTCTCCCTTCTTCATAGTGGAAAGAATTTTAACTGAAGATAGCCACTGAATAGACATTACATTTTTTTTAATAGTTCTTTTTATTTATTTTTATTTTTTTAATGTTTATTTATTATTGAGAGACAGAGAGAGACAGAGCATGAGCATGGGAAGGGGCAGAGAGAGAGAAGGGGACACAGAATCTGAAGCAGGCTCCAGGCTCTGAGCTGTCAGCCCAGAGCCCGATGTGGAGCTCGAACTCACAAACTGTGAGATCATGACCTGAGCCAAAGTCAGAGACTTAACCAACTGAGCCACCCAGGCACCCCGACATTACATTTTTCTACTTTTCCTATTAGAGCCTCAGAGAGCTTTTATTTATGTTGAAATATTTATTGATACTTATACTAAAAATTAAAATCAAGACATTAAAAATATAATTTCATTATAAAAAGCATAATAATTTTTATATTAATATATTATTATATGAAAAATAGCTTTAAAATAGATTTTAAAAATATAATGTTTTTATTTATTTTTGAGACAGAGACAGAGCATGAGTAGGGGAGGGTCAGAGAGAGAGGGAGACACAGAATCCAAAGCAGTCTCCAGGCTCTGAGCTGTCAGCACAGAGCCCGATGCGGGGCTGGAAATCAAGAACTGTGAGATCATGACCTAAGCCTAAGTCAAACGCTTAACCGACTGAGCCACCCAGGTTCCCCTAAAATAGATTTTTTTTTAATTAAACTAAAAATCTATTGAACTAAATAAATAAATAAAAATGAATTCATTGAAAAAGCGGCACACTTACTTTTTTTTAATGTTTATTTTTGAGAGAGAGAAACAGAGCACAAGCAGGGGGAGAGGCAGAGAGAGAAGGTCACAGAATTCGAAGTGGGTTCCAGGTTCTGAGCTGTCAGCACAAGATCCCAATGCGGTCTCTAACCCACAAACCATGAGATCATGACCTGACCTGAAGTCAGACACTTAACCGACTGAGCCATCCAGGAGCCCCAACATTTTTGAAAATCTTTTTAACATATGAATTTATTCAAGACAAATATAGTCTCATCTGTTTCTACATTCAGTCTATACTAATATTGTTTTTTTAAGATACATGAAGAAAAATTGGTCTGATGCAGATACATAGTTGGAAAAAGGCAGAGAAGATTACAGACACCTCGGAAGAATCCCAGCGACTCCAGGAACCCAGATTACACTTTCACAACTGCTACTTTAAAGATGGTGAAATAGCCATATCCCGTGGTTCAAAGCAGACTGCCTACCCTGTACCTTCTACCATCCTATAAACTGCTTTGAGAGAGAAATAAACTTCGATCTTCTTTGAGCCACTGCGTTTTGGGGACTCTTGGTTAGAGAAGCTTAGTTAATACCCCTTATAATAGACAGATGCATAAGCGCAGTAGAAGATGTGATCTGGAAATATACACACCCACCACAAATCATAATTCAGGAAGGGTACAAAGGGACTGAAAGTTTATCTGTAATGTTTTCTTCATTCTCAAAATGTATTTGAAGAGAATATGGCAAAGAATCAACCTTCTTTAAATATCCATAGTGAGCACTTGGTGATTATGAGGTTGTTTTCCATATATCTGAACATTTTTATGAAAAAAAAAAGGAGTGTTTTTGGGGATCCAGCATAAGACAGTTGAATCTGTATTTAACTGCATGTGTCATTATGCTCTCAAAGGGGAGAGGTGAAGGTCTCAACATATTTCCTTAAAAACATAAGTTCATTGAGCCTATTAAATAATATAATTCTATAATTACACATAGATTTTGAGAGAAATAAAGAGAATGAAAATAAAATATGTTTGCCTAAATGAATGCATTGAAATTCTTTTACACTCTATTATATTTACTTTAAGTTTCTTAAATAAGAAGCGTATTTTCCTAGGGTTGGCATATTAGCATATACTTTCGTGGTATTACTGATTTAATGTTCAGTTTTAATCTTCAGCTTTAATCTGAAGATTTCAAAGGAATTTACAATTAATAGTAATCTTACATATTACAGGCATTTAAATTTGGAAACCATGTTAAAATCCACTATTTTCTAGAACAGTAACAATAACCTTGTTCATTAGATAGGACAAGAATTATTAATATATGATGGGGAAACTGTGACCTGTAGGGTAATGTGATAAATGCCAAGGCCAAATAGCAAGTTATCTTCTGCATGTAGATGTCAAATAAATTTTTCATATTAACCTTCCTTCTCAAACGCCTTCATTTGAAATTTTCCTACACGTTTTCCCTCACTTCCCATCAGCCCAAACAAGGTTTCTTGCCATTCTGAACCAACAATCACTGGCAAAAGGGAGAGAGACACTAGCCAAAAAAAAAAAAAAAAAAAAAAAAACCAAAAAAAACCAAAAAAACAAAAAAACAAAAGTTAGTTTTAAACTAATCAAGTTCCATTTTCTGGGATTGTTGAAGGTTGGGAGCCACCCTCCCTGAGCACACTGCTACCTGGATCCAAAACCAAAACAATTTCTCTTAAGAAAAATAAAGAGAAATGGCCACTGGGGGAACACCTAACAGTGTCTTCCACAACAATCCTAATGTGCTTTTATTTAAATTCTTCTTTTGTGCTAGGTGATGTAAGGCAGGAAAAAGAAGTCCAGGATGCAAATGATGCCCCCTAATTATGTTAATGAGAGGATCTACCATTCTCCCAAACTCCTTGAATTTCATTCATCTTTCTTTAGTTCCTTTGAAAACACCAACCACTTTGTATTATATACATAGTCACATGGTTAGAATTTTGCCAAAAAAAAAAAAAAAAAAAGGAGAGAGAGAGAGAGACATTTACACTCATTTAGATCATTTAAATTTCATCCACTGATTGTGAATTCTTTGAGAACAGGAGTTTAAACTCTTTTCTTTACCATTTTATTTCTAGAGACCCAGCCAGTGCCTTGCACATAATCTGTGTTCAACATGTCTTCTAAAATGTTAAATCTTATAATTTCATACCACTTTTCATCACCTCCTTTTCATCTCCACTGAAACTCTCCCTTCTAAATAGAAAGATGTATTTCCCCATAAAGTATCAAGGCAATAAGCCATTCTTATGTAGTATTGATTTTGTGCCAAGCACTCTTCCAAATATTTTATTTACACTATATGTATAGCAACCCCCCCACCCCCAGTCAAATGAGTAGGAGGAATCACCCAGAACAGCCTGAGTCTGGAAGTTATGAAGTCACTGTGTTCTGGGCATCTTTAGACTCAGAGATTGCAATCACAGAGAGAAGAAAACAAATGCCCTACAAAAAAAAAATAATAATAATAATAATAATCCTACCTATATGTTACCACCACAGTGAACAGACAGTACAGAAGAGAGACAAATGACATCGAGAAAGATTCCCTTCTCGCCTCAATTCATAAGCCCTGCAATGCCACCCCCCTTCACCCAGTGATTTGTGTCCAGAGAACTCAGTGGGCCAGGCAGTTACCTCACACTAGACACAGGACACCCATGGCTGTGGAAAGTCCCCTGAAGTCACTGGAACATACACAAGAGTGTGTGTCTATGGATATAAATATAAAATGCTTCACTCACCTCGGCCCCCAAAAATCTGCCCTTATTTGTCAATGCTACCTTGGCTGGGTCTGGAGGGCAAGGAAAGCAGAACATCTTGAGCAGCTGATGCTCCAACAGATGCAGGAGAGGCACGTGTGTTAGAGATGGGGAAGAAACTGGCATGTATGTCTATATCCTCACCTTCACCGTCCTCAGAGTCCTGCTGGCAGATGCCTTTTTCCCAGGAAGTTCCCAATACTTTCTGTTGGCTTTTTTTTTTCCCCCTCTCTGGCTTAGTTGTTCCCTGTAAAAATAGTATTATCTCAATTTCTAAAAGGCAAACTGGAGAACAGAAAAAAAAAATCACTTACAGTTTTCTTCCCTATGTTTTTACAAATTGACTTGTAGTTTGTCTCTAGCTTTTGTTCTAAACATAAAACAGCAATACGGAAAAACATCCATATGATATCTAGAGGGATCATACAATCTGTTTGATTCAGGAAAATTTTGAGATTGAAAGGGAGCTAAAATTCATTACACAAATTTTTGAAATTTCAATTTGTTGATGGATAAATTAGTTACATGACATTGATGTACCTAAAAATGGTACTATTCAAAACGTATTTTCAAAAATAGAATTCGCCCTAAAAAATTCAAGTATCAGGTATCTATGTACATTAAAGTATTTAAAGTTACATTGAAATTTTTTTTATTTAAAAAAAATTTTTTTTTTCAACGTTTATTTATTTTTTTTGGGACAGAGAGAGACAGAGCATGAACGGGGGAGGGGCAGAGAGAGAGGGAGACACAGAATCGGAAACAGGCTCCAGGCTCTGAGCCATCAGCCCAGAGCCTGACGCGGGGCTCGAACTCCCGGACCGTGAGATCGTGACCTGGCTGAAGTCGGACGCTTAACCGACTGCACCACCCAGGCGCCCCATGAAATATTTTTTAAAAACTTCTTTAATTACCTGAACTCAACAAATTAATGAATAGTTATTATTTTTGTATAATATAATGAATAATTATTATTATTGTATAAGTTCACAAACTACTAATTTTCTTAGTTGTATCTGTTTCTAATACCATGATAGTGGTGTTTCTTGAATAATTTATTTTATTCAGTAAGATATAATTTTAACTATTTCAGACCATTGGCTGAAATATTTCCCCAGACTTGCATTTTACTATTAATACATTTTAAATTGTTGACATTTTCAGTTGAATCTTCTCTATAGACAATTTTTTTGACTGAGAAAATATTCCCTTCAGAGCACATGAAATATTTCATAAGCTCAATGCAAAATCTGAGAAATAGGGGAATATTCTATTCTACTTCAAAAAAAATGTGTTAATATTTCAGCCATGTATCTTCAAAAATATAAATATTTTTACAAGCCAAAACTCATTACGTAAGTTGTCTCTTTTTTTATTTTGTTGAAAGTCTCACCAACCTTAGATACAACAAAATAAAGGTCCTTCTCAATTTTATTTCATTCTAAACCAGAATATAAATATATTCAATATAAATAAGAGCTTCTCTAAAAATGAAAAATCTCTTTCCACAAGTTTACCTATTCTTAAACACAATTCAATAATTCTATAATTAATTTTTTTTGTTTTACACAATTTGTACCTTTGTCGTTTGTTTTCTTCCTGTCTGGCTTTTGTAGGGATAAATGTCAACATCATTTTCCTCTTTGTAAACTTTACTTTCACTAATTCCAGTTCTCCAAAAGTTTCAAAGCTGAAGTTTTTTAATGTTTCTTTCACTGCATACTTACATGTGAAATTTTCAAGCTGATTTTGAATGAGATGCAAGCAAAATATATACGTCTCATTTAGAAAAGTTCAATGCCATCACAGGATACTTAGGTTTATTTGCAAAATGCTTCTTACAAATTCAAATATTTCAAAAACCCAATGGGTCACAAGCAGTGCAAAGAGAAAACCTCAGATTGCCGTGCTGCAGTATTCTTTGTTTTTATATTCAGTGTCAGCTTTGTCACAAATTTCTCTGTCTAAAAGGGGGCACTTTGACTTAAACATTTCTTCATCATAAGACACGTAAGCTATGTGGACATTTTTCCACTGTGCAAGCAATAGTGTCACAGACATGCCCATCTGCCTTCCTGGGCCATCTCATCCTCACTGCTTGAACCGTCGTGGGGGTGGCATCAAGCTGATGGCTGCAGATCTCTAGTGTTTTAGTCTCCTGCCCTCCATGGAGATGAAAGCAGGCCATGACTCCAGCTGCCTTTGCGTTTCCCCATGCTCAGTTGGGCATTTCTAAAGTAACCCCCCACATCTCTGCACACAACGGTATAGTCAGCTCCAGGATGGGGAAGGGAAGACTGGGATTTGCTCTTGGTTTCTTTTCTTCCTCTCACAACCACTGGTGCTGGCAGGGATGGGTTTCCCCTCTTCGTCTTCCTAGGTGACCAGTATCTTCCTTAGACAAAAAGCTGTCGCCAAGTCTTTCAGGCCTTCATGCTAGAGTAGGAGATGGGGAATTCAGAGACCTTTCTCTCTCTTAGCAAGACTGGCTTTACATCTCCTTATTATCCTCTGGACATAAAATTCCTATGTGGGTTGTCAGAAACCGAATACTAACTTTTACTCCCTCTGCATTGCTGTTGTACCCATCTAATTGCTCTACTTTCCACTCTGCATCTCCATCAACAGTAAATGAATGCTTGGGTAAAAGTCAGGCATATGAAAATGCAAAAGAGATAAGCGTATCCATACATCTTCCAAATCATCACCCCCTCTTTCAATATGTTACTGAAGGAATAGTTAGTGGGTTGGGACACTTGGGTGGCTCAGTCAGCTGAGCTCCCGACTCTTGGTTTCCACTCAGGTCATGATCTCACGGTCAAGGGATTGAGCCCTGAATCAGCACCACCTGAATCAGCTTGAGATTCTCTCCCTCTTTCCCTACCCCTCTTCCCAGCTCACACTCTCTCTCTCTGAAAAAAATTATATATATAATTAGTGGGTCAAAGTAGGTATGTATGAATGTCATCAGATGATATTGACAAGCTGAATTATAAAAGAATTTCCTATAAATGAGAACGCTAGTTTCACTGTGTCCTTGTGAGGATTACCATTTTGAAAAACTTTTGCTAATTTCAATTCAAAAAATAATCAAGGAATAATCTTTAGATTTCTTTAGTTTTATTTTTTATTTTAACCTCTAATTCTGTAGGCAAACTTGAGCTCAGGAGAGATGCAATTTAATAACCTGATCTGGGGATATAAAATGACAAGGCACTGAGCAAAACCAGAACGAAGAGACTTTTGTTACTAAGATCAACAGCTTTTTCGAATTTCACTGTCATTTGAAAACAGGCTTGATTACCTGGGTGACTAGTCTGACTACTTAGCAATGAAATGATTTCTTAGATTTGCTTAGCTCTTTCAGGTCTCCAAAGTTGTTGCCATTTTAAGTAAATGATTTTACATTTCTCTGAATGCTATGAAGTTTTATTAATTCCATGTCATAGCCGAACTGAGAGCCAGAGAGAGGTCTTCAGCGATCTGCTCCAAGTGGACAGAAAGAGCAGAATGAGAGGGAAGGTCAGTCTAAATTGGAATTCTGGCTCTACCATTAACTGGTTCTGTTATATCGGAGGATTTCTTAACATCCCACGCTGTTTCCTCATCTGCCAATCAAAACTAGTAAAGTTCACCTCCGGGCTGTAATAAGGGATAAATATCACAATACTTATAAAGGGATTTTTGTTCCAAACTTGAAAGGGAGCAGCCTGTTAATGAACGATTATTCTCATTGAGGGACAGGACAGTTGCTCATTCTCTTATAGTCCATTGCCTTTTCTTTTCCTTTTAAATAAATCTTTTTACATTTAGAACAATGACTGACTGCAATACCTGTTGTGAGGCCAAGGACTAGCAGAGATAAAGAAAGAAAAATCACACCAAAAGGGATTCTACATTTGAATTTACCTTACAAAATAATAGAATCATAAAAAGCAAGAAAGAACTAGAAGAACAATGCATGCTAATCTGTCTAACTACCGACAGAAACATAGGTGTGGAAGGAAAAGAGCTGGCCCAGAGTTCCACAGGGAGTAAACTGCAATCAGTATTTCTTTTAGAGCCCTGGTCTCTGAAATCAGATCCAGGCCTTTCAACACAATGTGCATTTTCTCCTTCTCAAACCGGGCAAGAAGAGCCATAGGTTTTACCAGTGAAAAATGAAGAGATGCCAAAAAGCCAGCCAACCCGGCACACTTAGTGGGGATCCACTGAGTGCCAGTGCCTGTCCCAAGTGCTCTGGGGGATAGGGCTGAGTAAGGCACGGTCACTGCTCTCTTGTCTAGTGGCGGAAGCAGGCACACACACAAGTAACTTGATTCCAAGGCAGAATGTGATAAGTGTTATCTTAGATCAGTGGAGGAGACAGGTCACACGACTGGAATAGCATGAAGTCAGGCCTGAGGCTGAGGCCATGCTGTTATTTAGGAACGCTATCAGGTTCATCTCACAGCTTGGCAATGGTCCCAAAACCCTGTAGCTTCTTGTCCTGGGTATGCTGGGTCATAGGATGTTCCACTGCCTCTCCTG
This sequence comes from Puma concolor, assembly GCF_028749965.1. Lineage (NCBI taxonomy): Eukaryota > Metazoa > Chordata > Mammalia > Carnivora > Felidae > Puma > Puma concolor. Next base: position 81,038,984 of record NC_141675.1, on the reverse strand, counting down.
GAGCCTACTGTGAAGGCCCCTGGATCTGAGAGTGTGTAAAGACAGGTATAAAGAGAGGTTTGTTCCACTTTTTAAAAATAAATGATCCTAGAATGCCTGGCACAACAGAAAAAAAAAACATGGCTGCTTCAAGGTTACCTCTCTTCTCTCTTCCTAGCGTGTCAGGAGGTGGCAAATGTCAGAGCCTCCAGTTTCCTCTCCATTCAGGAAGTGAACAAGACCAAAAATATTAAATTTGTTTATTTTTCTAGGCTAGTTCTTATCTCATTCAGTTTTGCCTTAGCTGTCTGCAGTTCTGCCTTGCCAAAGGGGACAAGGTTCTGGAGGTTCTGGAGGACAGAGCCCCTCTGACTCACCTCAGCTCCCACGGCACCCAGGGAAATCTTTATTGCATTAAATACTCGGTCAAGTGCAGCTGACTTGAACTGACTCTTCTGCTATTCCTTTAACTCTTCCCCATTTCCCCACTTGCTGACAACTTTTCCAAAATGGCTTCAAATGCAGAGTTAAAAGAGAAAGAAAAGATCTTTCTCTAGCGAATATTGCATTGTGTTAAACAGATTGCAAAAAAAAAAAAAAAAAAAAAAAAAAAAAAAAAAAAAAAAGCAAGGGTGAAGAGAGGAACTAACTTGGATAAAAAAGGGAAAGAGGACTTGAGTGAAAGCCCAGAGGTCTGAGCTCTGCCCTGCCTCCATCTGTCCGTAGGCTCCCTGTTCCCCTCCCTGAGCTTCAGCCTCCTCAGCTGACAGACAGCAGGGCTGAGTAGGTTTATTGCCAAGACTTCATTTATTTTGAGTGCTCTATCATGTTAATTATGATTGCTTTTTACACTATTTGCAACAGTAATAATAGTGGTCCAATAATATAAAATTTACAAAGCACTTACAGATTCACTATTCTCAAATATCCAATGAAGAGGGAGAACGGTAAGCTGAGAAGCCCTCCGTTCCAAGCCCTCTCTGAAGCAGACTTGACCTCTAGAGCTTAGTCTGGCCTAGATCAGATTTCTGTGGTCACACTCTGATCCAAACCAATTGGTAGGGCTTTGGAATGGATGAGGCATTGCTGTGAATGCGTCCAAGAGACCCACAACATTGTGCTTCTACGTGTGCTGGCCACACCCACCAACCACAGCTCAAGGAAGGCTTCAGGCAGAAGACCCTTCTCTCTTCTTTCTCCTTTACTCAGTCCTCACTGCCTACTTCTCATGTGCACTTACGGCTTTAATCACCACCTACTAGTGATGATTATCAACTCAGGAAGTCTAACCTGAACTGGGCTTTCGGCTACCAACCCATTTTTCGAACTAACTCATCAACATCTGTATTGTGTCCTTGAAACTCCCTGTGACTTGTGTCATTGACTTTCATCCTATCATCACCTCTTCCTGACTTCCCTGGCTCCTTCCCCATCTGCCTTGTTAACTTGGCTCAAAACTTCTGGTTCAGCTCTGATTTCTTTTCTTGGTCTTCTATTGCTAATCAGCGGCCGAGTCCGGCAGGTTTTCCCCTGGCAGTATCCTCCCCTGCCATACTTAGGCCTCATCATTGCTTACTGAGACAAATTCTTAACTTTTACAACTATTCTTCCTGGGCTATTAAACTAGCATACACTCTTTTCTAATCATGCTGCGCCTCTAGTCAGAAACACCAAGAGGCCCTCCACTGCCCACCACATAGGCCATTTTTTTTTAACACTGGTATTCAAGGCCTTCCACCATCTGGTGCAATCAGCTTTCCCGGATATGTATCCTGCCACTAAGTGAATTGTGCATTATTCTCCGTGCATGCTCTCCCTTGCCTTTATTTCTGTAACACTGTCAAGTTGTTCAGGAAGTCCTGCCCTATTTCTCCCCACCATTCTTAGTAAAACATAATTCCATGTTTCTACCTTTTCCAAGGTGCAGCTTGCATGGCCCCTCTCCCATTACACATTTCTCAGGTCAGATGTGTATGCTCTTTGTCTTCTGAACCTGTCTTTTTGTCTTTTTCTTTGTAAGAAAAGTACAGGTCTTATTTTGCCTTGTTCTTTGACCATTTGTGTGGGAGCACGCTTCCAAAATGTTTTTTTATTACTCCAGGTTGCGTGTCAGTGTGCATCACTGGGGAATTTGACACAGCAAAGAGCTCACTACAGCTTAGATTGAATGGGGGTTACAGTGAGAAATCAGAAATATAAGGGACATGAAAGAGAGGAAAGAAATCGAGAGCCATCATGATCTTTTATCTATGATTTAAACCATGATTTCAGCTTGGAGGATACAGTTATAATACAGATACCCTGCACTGACTTTCATAGAAGTGCTGTTTTTACGACAATCACAAAATGCTAGAATCGGGTGGAACTCATGAAAAGGTGAAGTTTGATGCAAGGGAGTAATTTACTCCAAACCACAAATTTCAGTCAGCAGCTGAACTAGGACGGGAGCCATTTATCCTGATACCTAGGCTAACCTATATCTACTATTATTCTTCTCACTACTTTTTACCCAATTAACTATAAGAATGTGGAAGGCCAGAATGTCTATATTTAAGTAATATTGATCTTGGACCAATAGGTGATTGATTGGATCTCCAAAGCTCACCCCAAGTTCTCCCCTTACCACAGGCAAATCATATGACACTTAACTATGTGTAACTTCCAGACAGGAACTGGAAGTTTCTGGTGCACAGAGCCTCTCAGACTCCCATTTATCTCATAGCACCTAAAAGATGCTCTGCCTTATTAAATATGCAAGCAGTGATCAATTGAATTGCTACGATCTTCTGCTATTCCACAGTTCTTTTCTATGCTTCAGCTTTTATTATAATTACCAAGGGGTCTCTGACCTGAACTTGCCAGGTAAAATTCCTCTTGCAAAATGTTGCATTTGTTCCATGCAATCCTAATAGTCTTTCAACCCCCTCGCACAAGAATCTGGCTCCTCAACCCGAAAACTCTGGCTGTGGGACATGAAAGGTGTACACTGTGCCTACCTAGTCAGCCCTTAGTGCAGGGACAGTGTGTGCCCTGGGCCAGAACCTGGCCCGCTACCTCAGCATCTGCACCTGAGCCAGGGGAGCAGAAACGTGGCCACCTGGTCCTTACCCTCTCCTTCCACCTGACAGGAAGATGGTTTAAGCTTTCTCTTGCACAATGTACTGGAGGCGGAGGAGGAAGGCAGACGAAAAGAACGGGTCAGGCTGATTTCATCAGCCAGCAGCCGGCATCAATATTTCTCAAAGATGTTTGGCAGCCTACATACAGCGTGCTCAGGCACAGTCCGTGTAGCAGGACACACGAGTAGTGGCCTCCTTTCCTCTTTTCACCTCTCTTTCTCCTGGCCCCAGGCAAGGATGTTTTCTTTTTTGGAGCAAAAATTGAATGTGAACAGAGTCTGTGGACTTAACTTCAATTAACATGGAATTTTCTTCAATACCAAGTTGTTAACACTAGATCTTTAGAAAGAAGTATGCCATGCATTCCCCCTCCTTTAAAAAAAAAAAAAAAAGTGTGTGTGCGTGTGTGTGCACACAATAGTAATATGCTCCCTATAGAAATTTTGGAAATTGTATTATATATGTGTATCTGTTTATATACATATAAATATGCCTATAGTCAACGGATCATTTGATATAAACAATTTGTAACTTTTTACCTAAACGCGTATTAAAAATTTTAGTTCATGCTAGTAAATTTTCTTTCACAGCATGATTCCTTGGTCACATAATACTACATCACAGATCTATAACAAAATGTACTTAGTGTTCTACATTGTTGGATATTGGGACCTCTTTTCCTGGTTAGTATATACAGCACCTTGATAAATATCTGGTACAAAATCTTTTTCTGTTATGTGTATTCATATTCATTTTCTTAGACAGAGTTCTTTCCACTTCATGAGATATGACACCAAGTTTGAATACCCAAATTTACCCAGCAGATCACAGATTGGACTGTGGGAGGTCGAGGCAGCTTGGGAAGAACGAAGAAGCAAAGAACAGAAATACAATTACCCATCTTCTGGGCTCATTATAATCCACAGGTTACTGTTTCCAAAATTCCTGCATATTGAACAACTTACCCCAGGACTCTCTCAGATGTTAATTGATCCATAGTTTCAATCATCCTTTTAATTACAGTCCTAAAGCACACAGAGACCCATGTGGATCAGTACATCAGCCATGACAAGTTCAACTAGCATCATTCCACAGGTGAAAGTAATTAAAGAAATTTCATTCTTCACTTTCATCCATAGGTGGATTTAAAAGGGACCCGAATAACCAATCCACAGCAACACTTAACAAAAAATTTCAGTCACTCTACTCCCTGCTACCACTCTACTGCTCTACTGCTCTAATACCATTCTCTTAGGCTCTTCAGTACATACATCATTTTATTTATTTATTTTATTTTTTAATTTTTTTTTCAATGTTTTTAATTTATTTTTGGGACAGAGAGAGACAGAGCATGAACGGGGGAGGGGCAGAGAGAGAGGGAGACACAGAATCGGAAACAGGCTCCAGGCTCCGAGCCATCAGCCCAGAGCCTGACGCGGGGCTCGAACTCCCGGACCGCGAGATCGTGACCTGGCTGAAGTCGGACCCTTAACCGACTGCGCCACCCAGGCGCCCCTACATACATCAGTTTAATCCCCTCCCTAGCAAGAAGAATCTTGCTTCATTGGAAGAGAGAAAAACGGGAAAGAAAATGCAGGATTCTATTTGGTGGATCAGGGTAAAGAACTGAGTGTTAGTAATGTTTGTCCTGTCACATAACCAGTCCTCAAATATTTACTGAAACTGGACAAGTTCCTAGAGGGAATATGAATTGAAGAATAAAATCTCGATTATCAAGAAGTAGAGGGGCACCTGGGTGGCTCATTCGGGCAAGTGTCTGACTTCAGCTCAGGTCATCATCTCATGGTTCATGAGTTCAGGCCCTGCATCAGGCTCTGCACTGATAGGGTGGGGCCTGCTTGGATCCTCTGTTTCCCTCCCTCTGTCCCTCCCCACTTCTTCCCTCCTCTCTCTCAAAAATAAACATTTGGGAAAAAAAAAAAAAGTAGAACTAACTAGTTGAGGGGGCTAACAAATAATAAACTATCCGATAAGAGGATTGGTCTTCCATTACGGAAAGACAAAGATTGTTGGTTACTGGTCACTTGTCTTTGTTGATTCAAATTGGGAAAGGGACAAGACCCAGATCTTCAATGTCATAAACAGCAATTTATTTAATAAATATGGGCAAAGACATTGGACACCTAAGCCTAAACACCAGGAGTTAGATCATTAGATTTTTTTAAGTATTTTTTTAAGTTTATTTATTTATTTATTGAGAGACACAGCCAGACAGGGAGGGGCAGAGGGAGTGAGAGAGACACCCCAAGCAGGCTCCACGTTGTCAGTACAGAGCCCGATGTGGGGCTCAAACTCTTGAACTGTGAGATCATGACCTGAGCTGAAACGAAAAGTCAGATACTCACTCAGCTGAGCCACCCAGATGCCCCTAGTTAGATTTTTTTTAATGTTTATTTATTTTTGAGAGAGACAGAGACAGAGGGACAGAGACTGAGACGGGGAGGGGCAGAGAGAGAGACAGAGACAGAGACAGAGAATCCAAAGCAGGCTCCAGGCTGTGAGCTCAGCACAGAGTTCCACACGGTGCTCGAACTCATGAACCCTGAGATCATAACCTGAGCAAAAGTCTGAGACTTAACCGACTAAGCCAACCAGGTGCCCCTAAAATATAGTTAGATTAATAGACTCATGCATGAAATGGTGAATAAGGAATTCAAGGAATTACATAGGCAACAAGTGGCAACATATTTTAAAATAGAAAGATAATGTTTCAGGGTTTCAGGAAGGAAAATGGGAGGAAATTGGAATATGAAGGCTTTTTCTTTCCTTATAGTTCAACTAAAGTTGCTAAGGGATATAGAATTAAAGTTGTAATAATAATCTTGAGGTAACACCACTTAAAAAATGAACTTGGACTCTACTTGTTCTTATTTCACAGGCATTTGGTGAGTATCTGCAGTAAGTTAGAAAATATGTCAAATTCTAGTGATAGGAGATTCATGAGACATGAAAGTTCACGTTACTGTAGGGGAAGACAATGATTTTTGTATTTACTTGAGCTTATCACCTTAGTGACACATAATACTTCAAGCTCAACAAAGAGTTGGTAGGTTTGATACTACTCTCTCTAGCTTACCCATGAAAACAGAACAAACCACACCAAAATAAAAACAAAACTGAGTCAGGGTTTTTTACTTGCTCTAAATTACACAGGGCTCCAAACCATTTTCTTTATCCTGTACTCCCATTATTGCTACAGAATGTTTCATACAAATGAAATAAACTTTAGGTCTTCGATCAGCCATGATTAGTTATTCAGCTTAGTAATTGCCCTGATCATTTTCATATTTTATTTCTTAGATATTTGTCTTTTCCTTATTTTAGAAATTCATTATTCCAACAATTAAGTAACAGAGATCACAGCATCTGGGAATACATTTCTGCTTTCTATGACATTTACCAAGAGCCAAGGAGTTGGCTTAGCTCATTAGTCAGCTCTGCATAATTTTCCATATATTTCATTAAATTTTGTACTGGAACATTAATTTTAATTTATTTGTTCATGACTTTATAACTTTAAATAAGTTTTAATCTAGTATTTTTATATTATTAAAATATGTATTAAAATAAGTACATAGCAAAAATAAAATGTGTATTATTAAAATATATAAAATGCAATTTATATTAAAATATTATAAACATATAAGTTTATTAAATATATAAACTATATTATCATATAATTATATTATTATATACTGTATATAAATATTAATAAGTATTAATAATACATAATTTGTTGATATATAGTATCTTATTTGTTATAAGATATAATGCATAATTTTAAGAATACATTTTTTAAATGTCTGATAGAAATTAAATGACTATAAATGTACTTTTTGTATGTATATTAACAAGTGAACAAGAAAGATCTCCGTTATCCAAAGATTTGACAATTGGTATAAAATTTAAAGACAATCACAGTTTTAGGAAATGTTTATGGAGAAACCATTGTATACCAGGTATGGTCGACACTTCTGCACACCTTGCTGCATTTAATTCTCAAAACAAGACTCGGTTTGAGTTCTAATCCCTATTTCACAAATGAGGAAATGCTCTCAGAAATGTGTTTGAGCTCAGCTAAGGTCATGCATCTGGCAAGTGGGAGAACCAGGATGTGTCTCAATGAATTACTTTTATCCCAGCAGTGGGAAGTGGGGAAAAGGAGGAGGCATCCAGGACATTATTGTCTTGTGTTGCTTGAGTTGGTCACCATGACCGACCTACCGCTATGAATGAAATGTTAGCACCTCCCACTGTCCTCTACTTATTTGCTGATAGAGCTCAATTTTGGAGCTACATTATGGGGGAAAAAAAACCAGTTTTAAGTCCATTGCTAGTGTAACTAACTTAATTTGTCTTCCTTATGGATTTGCTTTAACTCAGCAACTGATTTCAGCTGTTCTTATGCTAATGTGTAGCCTCATCATAGATGACACCAGCAGTCTTTCGCTCTCACTCTCACCATTTCCACCCCCACAATGTACTTTTTTCAATAAAACAAACCTCTTAACAGAAGGTACTTGTGAGATTTCCATCTCAAATAATACCATCGATTGATAAAATGGCATCTTTCTTCTGATGAACCTAAAAGATTCTTGCAAACATTGTTAATAACAATACAGCTTCACTCAATACTTAGGACTTAAACTGGAGGGCATGATATCTACCATTTATTGAGCATACTGGATGCATTTCAGGCAATTCCCTTTTCATCTTCACAGCTGGGTATCATCAGCACACAGACAAGGAAAGGAAACTGAGTCCAAGCTGAGAAGGAACTCACCTGAAGTCATACAACTAGTTAGTGGTAGAACAGATCCTAAAGTTAGAGAACCATGTACTATTTATAAGAGAGAACCACTTACTATTTATTGCTTAATTTTTCCCAACTTCCAAGTTTCTCATCTTTAAATGAGGGCTGTTAATAGCTGTCCTGCTTATTCCACAGTCTGTTTGAGGAGATCAAAGGAGCTAATGGATGCAAGTGAGACTATTTTGCTAAAAGCATGAAGCCACATGGAAATACAAGGTTTTCTCAGTCTATCTAATGCATCTCTCTTATAATTGAGTAGGGGCTTTAGTTTGCTTTGATGTAGCCACCAACCTTTCAGAGCAGCATTCGGACTACAGTTTGGTTTCAAGCTCAATGTAAAGGTAAACAGCAATGCATAATTAGTGTTTGGTATGTCTGACAAACCTACCCCACCCCATTCACAGCGGCCAATCTTGGATGAGGTGGTTATATTACTCCAGACTAAGGGCACCCAGTGTCTACCACACCTTAATTTAACTACATACAGTTAACATCACTTCGCATAGGGGAAACACTTCTTACATAATTTGAAAATGGTAAGGTGCTTAGGACTACTAGAAAGTGTGCTTTATGAGTCAAAACCTAGATTTTATACATGGCTTTGTTACTAATTAGTTGTAAGTATTTAGGCTTTTCATCTTCCTGGGCCTCATTTTTCTCATCTATAAAATCAGAAGATTAGAATGGATAATGCAGGTACTTTGTGACTTAACCGCCATTTGATGGAACTTACCAAAATGCCTATGCTTAGAACTGGTGTCATAGAGACAGGTGAGACTATAATCCCTGCGTCAAGCGTCACATCTGGTGGGGGTGACAGACATAAACTAATAATAATTCAACATGGTATCTCTAATGGCTCTTCCAGTTATATGAATGTGCCAAATGAATGTGTCCCCCCTTTCTCATAATGTTTGTGTGAGCACACACACACACACACACACACACACACACACATCCTCATACAGGACCAAAATACAGAAAAAATCAAGCAGAGACAGACTCCACAGAGCTAACTATTAATTAAAGAAGGGTTATCACAGAAGATAGAAGAATGATATTTACTCATTGGTTTCATTTCTAGTTACTTTGTCCATACCATGAGACGTTTGTGAAAGGCTTGATGCACTTCAGTAAACCTTAGTGAAAAACTGTTTCCACTTAGTTTCATAATTACTCCGTCAGTTCTGAAGCTAACTGAATTCTCAGGTCTGCTCTGGGATGTCTTCTGTCATCACAGCAACCCAGGGAATGACTTTCCTTGATGACTCTGTTCCTTGTATGCAGGAAGAAATTTTGAGGATTCTCTAAGCACAATCACATTGCAGACTCAAGTCCCAGGATTCAGACTTAGAGGCTCTGAGTACTGTGTCTGTTACTTACTGAATATATGTCTGATCTAAAAACAAACAAACAAACCTGACCCTAGGCAAGTCACTTGATCCCTCTGGGCAAGAAGTTTGTTGTTTTTGTGTTTTTGTTTTTGGTTTTGGTTTTTTGCAATTGAAAAATGGTGATCACTTTTGTCTACCACCTGGGAAGATTGGGAAATTCAAAATGCTTGCAGGCTTTAAAGAGTTTCAGACATGTCAGACTGGGGTATATGTCTGGAAAGGTCAAATGAGAAAGAACAGTAAGTGTTGGGAGTGGGAGGTTTCAATAAATAACATGGCCACAGTAGTTCACACCTACAGGGCCCTCGGAGATCACTTAGTCCCATATCCTCACTCTAACCATGAAGAACAAAGCCCATTAGAGGAAGGCCTAATTAAGACTTGTACCATATCATATTTGCACATATTCTAGCCAAGTAGTAAGAATTAGAAGTAACAATTACTCATACAGATATTTCATGAGTTCAGAAATGTTTAGGACAGTGACTTTCAATAATTTTTCTTTCATTTTATGTTTTGTTATTGCTACAGTACTTACACACACTACTGATTCACTGGGCAATTCCTTTACAGATTTAATTTTATGCTCCAGAAGTATTCTGTCTCAGGGCAAACTATCTCTCAAGGCAATAAGGCATAACATTATATATATTATGTATATACAAATATATATATATAATTTATATCTATAAGTACTTATTTTAGAAATACCCAGTCTTCTGAATTCCAATAACTGTAGATTTCCATAACTTCCATTAAGCTTTTACACTTGGAAGACGAATATATCCTGGTGCTATTTGGGGAAACTACCTGCCTCTAAACCAAATCAGGCATTTCCAACCTGCCTTCATTCACTTTATTCACTCATAGACAATTTCAAGAGAGAATTCTGGAGAATTCAAGTTTTTAGAAAAAAATTATCCATGAGTCTCCCACATTTCTGTTCTTCCGCTGAGCAGAGGCACTAACTAGCCTTTATTCCAGAATATTTTTCAAGAATGTTCATGTTTTGAACAGCCTTGGAAGATGGTGACAGTGTCTCTATTTCAACAAAGGGAGGGCATGCTGTAGATCAATACAAAATAATCAGATCCCCTAAATTCAGAGTCCCTCTCCTGTAATGTACTCACTGTGGGGGTAGGTGTCACCAGGCCTTCTTTCTACTGCCTTTTAGGACCTGGGCCTCAGGGAACCAGTGTGAAAATGCTGACACAGGCTATTCTCTCAGTATAAGAAACTGTCCTTCTTCTCTGATAAATAATCTCATATCCACATCCATAAACTATCAATATCCATAAACTGTGGCAGGCTAATTTTCTAGCTTCCAAGTAAATCTCAGACCCTTTGTAGTTCTCAACACTGGTTATGGTTACTTACCAAAATACCTTCCATCAAAGAGAATCAGTTCAATCCCATGCCTATTTGATAAATATCAGTTTACAATATGCACAAGGTGATGCCAAACTAGCCAAAGCAAGGTGAGAGGAAGTTTGGGAGAAGGTTTCCTAGATCTTTATAAATCAACCGGGAAGGGAAAGCCAAATGTGATGCTTGTAACCATTTTAGTCACCTTGCTTCAACCCTGGGGGTGACAAAAAACCCCACATGGAAAAACATAGAAACAAAACTAGAGAGAAAAAGAACCATCCCTGACTCAAGTTGCTGCAGCCACTGTCACTGTGTTGGATAATGTATTTCCTTATTGTTTATGGCAATTTGCTTCAGGTTCCTCTATGTTCTTTTACCCAAAAGCAACCCAACTGATACAGTAGCCTCTGAGAAATGTCTCCTACTGACTCACCACGCATTCCTTCTTGGACCTACCAAAATGAGACTTCTCCACCACTACACTGACCCAGGTCACCAATTATTTTATTTTAATTCTTGTTATGCTAGACACACAGAAGAGAGCATAAAATGTGTAAGTAAAACTTAAAAATTAAAACCACAGCAAGCCAAAATCACCGCTCATATTAAGTAAATAAAATATTCACAGCATCCCACCACAGAGACCTTTCCAAAATCACAATCCCTCCCTGTCCTTCTAGAGATAACTAGTCTTCATAATTTTGTCATAAACACTTTCCTGCAGTTTTCATAGCTTTAGCCCCTAAGCATGTCTCCCTACAGTACAGTTTATCTTTGCCCACTCTTGTTCTTTTTTTTTTAATATGAAATTTATTGTCAAGTTGGTTTCCATACAACACCCAGTGCTCATCCCAACAGGTGCCCTCATCAATACCCATCACCCACCCTCTCCTCCCTCCCACCCCCCATCAAACCTCAGTTTGTTCTCAGTTTTTAAGAGTCTCTTATGGTTTGACTCCCTCCCTCTCTAACCTTTTTTTTTTCCTTCCCCTCCCCCATGGTCTTCTGTTAAATTTCTCAGGATCCACATAGGAGTGAAAACATATAAATGTAGTCATGTTTTATGCATTAAATGTAGTCATGTTTTATGCATTTTTGTCCAGCTACTTTGCCCATTTCTATGTGTCATGCCTCATAATTTTTGTGTAAAGCTTTCGTGTTTCCGTTTGCATTCATGTAGATTATCCCATTGCATCAATATGCCACCATTTATTTAACTATACTACTTTGGTGGGCATTTAGATTGTTTTTCGCTTGAGACAATAAAATTTCAACTACCATATATCTTGTAAAGATATCTGGATACTTATTCCCCAAATATTTTTTTAGGTATATACCTAGGAGTGGAATTTCTGGATCATAGGATGTACATATTACTACAAATGTCAAGTGTTTTCCAAAGTGGCACATCAATTTATACTCCCACTAAAGTATATGAGATTACCCATTGTAATGCTTTCTCTGCAGCACTTGATATTGTAAAACTTTTAAACTGTTGATACACAATTGAGGTAATCTTATTGTGTTTTTAATTCGCATCTTTCTGCTTACTAATTAAGTGGAAGATCTTTTCACGTGTTTATAAGCCATGTGGCTGTGTTTTGTTGTGATTTGCTTGTTTAAATGTTTTGCCATTTCTTTGTTGAGTGGTCTGCTTTTTAAAATGTATTCGTAGGAACTTCCATATTCTGGATACTGGCTCCAGATATGGTGGTACAAATATCCTCTCACATAATATGTGGCCTCCTTTTATTTTTGATATGGTATCTGGATGATATAAGGTCTAAATTTTAATACAGTCAAATCCATGACCTTTTTCTTTGTGGTTACTACTTTGGAGAATTTTTTTTTTTTTTTTTAAGTAGTGAGAGATAATTTTCGTGTTACACAGAGAATGCAAACATTTATTCTATTGCTCAATATGATCTTCAGTTTGGTATACATTACTTCAGTTTGCAAAGCATTGCTAGGGTTTCTGGGTACCAGCCTTAGAGTGGCCCACAGGAGACCTGTCAGTCCTTGCTTCCTCTTCACAAGCAAGGCACAGTGGTCCTCTGACTTGCCAAGGTCATGGTTATGGGTGGAGCTGGAATGGGATCCTGGTCTTAGGGTTCTTGTGTACTTCTTGACTCCCAGGGGCCTCTGAGTTACAGTGTCTCCCTAACAAAGGGGAGGTGTGGTGGGTTAGGATGGGTAAGTGGATGGATTCCATGTGGGGAATTTAAAAGCCCTAACACATTCTAGTGGAAATCAGAAAGCTATGGTGAAAGAGGCTTGGAACCAGTCCCCAAAGATTTTATTCCCATGGGGACCTGGCTGACTTCACTGTCATCTTTTAACTTCCTCAATTCCATTAAGCCTTTGTTACTTCTGTCATCAAGTCCAGGGTTACACATGATACAGATGAGTAGGGTCCCTGCTGGGATAAACTGACTTTCTGGACATAGTGCTCAGAATTCTTTTATGGTGTGTATCTGGGATTAACACATCCCGAGAAAACTGGTCTCAGAATATTTGTCCCAAACAGGGAATACAATGACTCTGGACGCACCTAATAGTGCCTGTAATTACTAAATCCCCCAACCGGATCCCATCCTAACTGGGCAATCAGTTTCTTCTGTGTTTACTGGTTTAAGAAATCCCTCCTTTAACTGAGATCACAAAGAAATTCTACGTTATCTTAGAAAAGCTTTAAGGTTTTGACTTCCACATTTAAGGTTTCAATCCAAATGAAATTCATGTTGTTCATGTTATGTAACAGAAGTCAGACAACTCTCTTAGCACCATTCATTCTTTGCTTACCCCCGATACCATTTCTTGTTACAAATGAAGTGTCCATTTATGTGGAGATCTGCCTCTAAATTCCTCATGTTGTTTGTTCAAAGGATAATGACACCACCACTCAACATAAAATAAACAGACAAAGCTGTTATTTATCGTTTACTACAGTAAGAGACAAGTCATCTCATCAAACTAGTCTCTGAGAAGAACAGCTGATTTTCTTTAAGGTTTTTAGGAAGCATAAATTTTCAGAAATGTAAATGATATCTGGAAATGTGGTTAATTTATATAAAACTGCTGTTATTCAGATTGGCACTCAGAAGTGGGTTTACTGAAATATGTCCATCACTGATTGGTCAACTTTCAGAAAAGAGGGATGATACTGATTGGTTGGTTTGCAAAATTGTGTTTACTAAGGCAAGTTATTGTTGATTATTTGAACAAGCTTAAAACTGGCTCAGACGACTATTTGTTACCATGGCTGTAGAATAACCAATCTTTTCCTAGTTCCTTTGTGGGAATCCCTAACACATCAGTTCCGTTGGTCTACTTGTCTAACCAGGTACCAATATCATGCTGTGTTAATTACTATACCTTTCTGATGAGTCTTAATACCTGGTACAACAAGTTCTCCCACTTTACTCTTTGTTTTTCAAGCCATGTCTTAGGTATTCTTGTCTATTCTATTTCTTTATGAATTTTAGAAATTGCTTTTTAAGCTATATATGCAGAAATTTGTAATTTTGTCTGTATTCTATTAAAATTCCAGATCAATTTTAGAGAATTACTTCTGTGTGGTACTGAATGTTTTAATCCAAGGATGTGCTGTATTATTTCCTTTGTTGAGACCTTCATTTATGTTCCTCAAAAATTTTTGGAATTTTCTCCCTAGAGATATTATACGTATTTTGCTAGCTTTATTCCTAGGTCTATCATATTATTTTATAGTACTGTTAATGGATATTGTCTAGTTATCTTTAAGGTATTTATTCCTAGTTTAAGTATATCATGTTCAGATAACATGCTTTGTTTGTGTTTAATCCTTGAGCAATTGTTAACACCTGCTACCAAAATTCAGGTTAACTTTTATAAGTAACTGTATTCATGTGTACTCAGAAAGGGTGACTATTGAGCAGTTATTGGATGCAATGTTCTATACATCCGTTGGGTCTAGTTTGTAACAATATTGATTAACTATACTCTCTCCTTACTGAGTCTTGATCTGCTTGATCTACCAATTACTCAAAGAAGTATGTTAAAATCTCCCACTGTGATTGTGTAACTTTTTATTTCTCTTACAATGCATATGAATAAAAAATTGTAACTTCCTGGTGAATTAAAATGCCTATCATTATAAAGTGACTCTCATTTGCTCTACTAATGGTTTGTGCCTTATACTTTGTCTGATACTAATATCATTGTCTTTCAGTTCATAATTTTACAGTATATCTTTTTCCATTCTTTCTGTTTCAATCTATCTATATTTTTACGCTATAGGTAAACTCTTGAGATAATATTAGTTAGTTGTCTAGTTAATATGGCACCCTTTGTTTCTAACATTTATATTTTAATATTTTTACTAATCTGTTTTAATATCTTTCTTCATCCTTTCTATTTGTACACCTCTATATACTTTCTGTATACTTTTCAATATACTTTGTCTCTCCTTTTTTACCCTCCTTGGAATTTTTTAAAATTATCTTTTGCTATTTACTTGTTTGGAAGTAATGTATTATTTATTTGTTCTTTTAGTGGTTATTGAAAAAAAATACAACCTCATTAACATATCAAAGTCTACATTTCATTAATACTCTTACCTTACCCTCTTCCTGAATAATCTAGGACCTTAACATTTTGCTTTCACCATAACCTTGATGTATGCGCTGCTGTTTTATGAGTTTTATTGTGTTTTTAAAACTTCCTAATTTATTTTCCTAGACCTCACTCTTGTAATATTTCTAGACCTTGGCAAAGATGGGATGTCTGACCATAGGGCATCATGTGTTCATGTAGCCAGAGCTGCCCATCATGAACTAGGTTCCATAAGGCTCACCAAATCATATGGTCTTTTAGATTCAATAACAGTCAATTATCACATGGGGATTTTATACTTGTAATTAGACACAAGCAGTGCTAGAGGACATGAGTAAGCTACATGAGCAAGTATCTCAGAAGCTCATGCCATTCACCACTGTTACTCCAATACTTCTCTCTCCACTCATACCTCTGGTTGTACAGGAGTCTTCTATGGCAATCTGATAGAAAATAGAAAATATTGAGCTTACATTATGAATAGGTTGGCTCCATCTGTGGATACAAGCTGAAAATAGAAAGCAGCTGTACTAAAGTTCCAAACAAGAGTAGCCAGGAAAGATAGTTGTAAGGAGGAATCTTTCTAAAGGACAGAGCTTGGGGCTAGCATACTTAATCATTAACTTTGCGTGGAAAGAAAGTGGTCCGAAGTAAGAATGTATAGAGATTAATGGTTAGTGGCAAAAGTTTGACTGGTTGCTCCGAAGCTTAGGAGACAGAATGGAAGATCAATGAGGTTTAGAGAAGCTTATGGATGGACTAATGGAAAGGGGAAAGAAGCATAAAGAACTCTGTATTGTAGGTTTTCTTTTTTTTTTTTTTTTTTTTTTAAATTTTATTTAAATCCGTTATTTAACATACAGTGTAATAATGGTTTCAGGACTAGAATTTAGTGATTCATCACTTACATATAACACCCAGTGCTCATCCCAACAAGTGCCCTCCTCAATGCCCATCACCCATTTAGCCCATCCCCCCACCCAACACCCCTCCAGCAACCCTCAGTTTGTTCTCTGTATTTAAGAGTCTCTTATGATTTGCTTCCCTCTCTGTTTTTATATATTTTTCCCCTCCCCTATGTTCATCTGTTTCATTTCTTTAATTCCACATATGAGTGAAATCATATGATATTTATCTTTCTCTGGCTGACTTATTTCACTTGGCATAATATACTCTAGTTCTACCCACGTTGTTGCAAATGGCAAGATTTCATTCTTTTTGACTGCCAAGTAATATTCCGTTCTGTATATTATATATATATATATATATATATATATATATATATATTCCATTTCTTCTATATCCATTTGTCAGTTGATGGACATTTGGGCTCTTTCCATAAGAACTCTGAATTGTATGTTAATGCCCACCAAAGAGCACCTGCCACAAAAGAGTCCCCAACAACCAACTAGATAAAATTACCTGACCAGTTGATGTCAGCCAGTGTCATTCATTGTACCCTCCAAGTTCTGCCCAATGGCATAATAGATCATGGAGCGGGTGAAGTAGACTTGGAGATAATGAATGGACCCAATATCATGGGCTCTCCCTCACCACAACTGATCTAACTACTGCCACTATCTAGGACTTAACATTCTAGAAAAGAAGCCCAAAGCTAATCCCAAATATAACTGCATCACCTTGAGATCAGGTCATCATGAGGTGGTTAGTTGATTCCATTGTACCCCTTCCATCATGGAAAAGGCCAAAATTGGTACAGGTTGGATCTGACACATTTTCTATGTATATGTTTTTCTTTTCTTCAGGCAGGGGTCTCACCAACATCACTAACTATGGACTAACAGAACATTTGATGCACAGATACAGGGCTCCACATAGCACTGAACCATTGAAGAACAAAGGATCCAAATCTGCAGCAAATGAAAAGCACCAATGGCACATAATCTGTGGTCTTCTGACATATTACATGCCCCAAATACTGCTAGCATAAAAGAGTAATGGAGTGTTTTTTGAAGCCAAAGCTAATGTATCAGGTTAGAAAAGGTAACTGTGAGGTTGGAATGGCATCCTTGAGGAAATAGTATATACCTCAGTGAACGTCCATTCTATGGCACTGTCCCCAGTAGGTAAAATATAGGAGTATAGGAACCAAGGAGTGGAAGTAAGAGTGTTCTAGAGGCTTATCATCAATACCACTGTTACACATAGGGAATATGTGCTTCACGCTTCTGCAATGTTAGTCTTTGTAAGTCTAGAGTTAGTGTCAAACAAGATGCTACTTGAAGGAAATGGTAAACGAAGAAGGTATCGTCTCTCACACTTTGTAATGATTGAGAGAAACAGGAAAGTTAAATATTAATAATAATAGTAGTATAGGGTACTATGAAAGCACAGAGAAGAGTCTCCTAAGCCAAATAGATGTGGTGTTTTATTTGTTTGTTTTTTGGGGTTTTTTGTTTTTTTGTTTGTTTGTTTGTTTTTTTGGAGTTTTTGGTCATTTTGTTTGGTTGGTTTGTGTGGGAGGGAGAAGGAAGGAGGAAGGAAGGTAGGGATTAAAAGAGAATCAGAAAAGGCAGGAAAGACTTCCAGGAAGAGATAATGACTGAATTGGATTTTGTAGGAAAGAGAGCAGTTAAGCATGCAAATGTGAAGGTGAAAGGCATTCAAGCAAAAGAGAAACTTACACAAAGAAGGTGTATAGATTTCAGTAAGTGAAATGGACGTTGAGAGGGAAAGGAATGTGCCAGAAGGTTAGGCTGCAGAGGCAGAAGGAGGGCAAAGCAGAAGCCTTTAATGTTAAGAATGCCTGGGGGCAATAGGAAGCCATCAAAGGATGCTAATCAGTAGAATGAGGGGATTCCTTGTGCACCAAGCAAATTGAACTGAGAAGGCTCATTCTTGCATACCTCATCCTCCCCCCATTCAGAAAAGAGACACCTTCCTTTTGACAACAAACCCATGTCTTCTTCAAAAGATTTATAGACTTCTGGAGAAATTCCAGTGTAATACTCCTGAGTTCACAACCAAGTGTTCTTGAGAGGGAGAGAGAAAGAGAGAGAGAGAGAGAGAGAATCTTTACTTTTGAGAGTGTGAGAGTGTTTTTTTTTTTTACTTTTTTGGAGGGGGGAAGATTTTTGGAAACCCAAGCGCTGATTACAGAGGCAGAGGGTATAATTATTTCAATAATGAGTTGTCTCAGGAACCAGAATTTCCATTAAGAAAAGAGGACAAAGGAAAGCTACAAAATCCTCCTGAAGTAGAATACTGGGTTTTAGTTCTGCAAAGAATCACAAATTAGTGAAATCAAGGGCAACAACTTTGCCCAGAGATTCTTTCCAGTAAATAAATAAATAAATAAATAAGATCACAAACATATACTTGCTAATTGGCTCTCAGTTAAAAGGGACTCCATTTTTGGGGCCATTAAGGAATATTAGCACACGGGCAACACTTTCTCATTTCCTTTGAGATTTCAAAGTTAAAGCCCAGATGCATTAGAAATCTTGTTCCATTGAATATTCTCTGATGTGCCAGATTCCCTTCGGACTCTTGGTATTTATCATTAATCTCTCCTTTCTCCGTGCTCATGCAGCACTTTTTGGCAGCCCATCCCTGTATCTGTCTTAACTCACAAGACCATGAATGCATTAGTCGGTAGGCCTTTTCGGTGAATTGCAAGAAACGTGGATTTTTAGTCAGAGGGAATCTGATTTCCAACCTTGCCACCGGCTGGTGGCCTGAGGCAACGGAACCTCTCTGGGTCTTGGTTTGCCAATCCATGAATTGGAGACAGAAGACCTCTCATGACATGTTATTACTGTGTTCCTTTAATAAGTGGTTCTCAGCCCAACCAGACATTACAATCACTTGGAGAAGCTTTCGAAAAGACCTTTGACAGGATCTCACACGCGGAGATTCTAATTTAGTGGACTAGGGCATTAGTACTTTTCAAAAGCTCCTCAAATGATTCTAATGTACAACCAGAGTGGACAACCACCACCAGAAACCAAGCCATCCCAGCTAGGAAACACGGACAGAATTAGATGAGCATCAAGCTGCAGGGCACTGCTCTTCACACTGACCTAGTGGACAGATTAGAGGTAGGTTAGAGGCTCCCTTTCTGGAGCGCCCGGGTGGCTCAGTTAAGCATCTGACTAGATTTCGGCTCATTATGATCTCACGGTTCGTGAGCTCGAGCCCCACATCAGGCTCCATGCTGACAGTGTGCACCCTGCTTGGCATTCTCATTCTCTCTCTCTCTCTCTCTCTCTCCCCCCCCCACCTCTGTCCTTCCCCCACTCATGCTGTCTCTGCCTCTCTCAAACAAGTAAACTTATAAAAAAAAAAAAAAAGTCTCCCTTTCCTCTGCATGCTGGTGTCCTTAGATTGTCCCAGCAGTGGGGCTGGGGGTAGAATATCAATTTCAGACTAGCAAAACTTTATTACACTGAGAAGAAAAAAATGAGAAAAAGAGTAGGGAAGGGGCCTGATCACTTTATTCCATCTGTGGTGGAACAGACAAAAGGCCCAGAATTGCTGCCTTGTAAACACCTCCAGACCTTTTGCAAACAGTAGTCCCTGGTAGGAAGCTTTTTCTCTTGCTTGGAGGCCTGGAAAAACATCTTGTATTAAGCATAGGGATTAATATTTTGTGATTATTTCCAAGGAGTCGGGAATTGTACTAAGCACATGCACAGCATTCAGGCCCCCAGTGTCAGTCTGTAAAGGGGTGTCAGTCTGCCAGCTCTCAGTGGGCCTGACAGGGTTGGGAGGTTAAACACGACCTCCCTTAAGGACCGCAGGATAGACTCCCTCTGCCACACACTGAGATCTCTCAGCTGCCAGACTCCTCTAGGCCACCAGGCCAGGCAGTTCTCAAACATTAGCACCCATCAGAGTTACATTAGGGACTTACAATTAACCATATACAAAACCATGAGCTTAATAAGTATTTTTTTCCTAATATTTATTCATTTTTTTTGAGAGGCAGAGAGAGACAGAGAGCATGAGCAGGGGAGGGGCAGAGAGAGAGGGAGACACAGAATCTGAATCAGGCCCCAGGCTCTGAGCTGGGGCTCAAATTCACGAACCGTGAGATCATGACCTGAGCCAAAGTCGGACACTCAACCAACTGAGCCACCTAGGCGCCCCAAATCATACTTTTTGCCCACGTATTAGTACAGAGATTTTTCTTATTTTTAATGATGTGCAAATAGAAAAACAAATTAGGAGTTATGAAAGTATTCTGTCACAAAAGAGAAAAAGGACCCTTGCTCTGAGGACTTGGAAGACTTACACATACACACCCACATGCACCCCCCTACAACATACACACAGAACACGTGGTTGTCTCTATACCTCTGGCTCTTTCACAAATGCTGTTATATAGGATTTTAATTTTATAAATCGCTTCTTTCTCTTTTACCAAAATGTAATTAGGTGAGAGTTTATAACATTTCTATATGCTGTTATTTTATATCTGTTTAGTATAATACAGTTTCTCCTTTAAAAATTGATTATTATTACTGTTATGAATTATTGTTGGAGACTTCAGAAAGCATTTTGCTTCTTGCATTCAAAGCTAGATATATATCTAATAACGCTGCCTAATTAATTTCATTGTGTAATTATTTTTGATATCTTACTGTACTATATAGACTTATATGTTATTTTAAGTCTTTCATTACAACTGTGTCCTGTTGTGCCTAGAAAACTCCTGGTAATTGTCAAAGAAGCAAGCGACATATTTATTCTTTAAGTCTAACTAGAACTTAACTATGTTAGAACTACCTTATGCTGTATCACACATATTTATATTGCACATATTTGTTTATTGTTATTGTAAACCAAACCCTATATCTTATGTGGGCAATTCTTTCTTCCTAAAGATTGTTTAAAAGAAAAAAAATCAGACAATTTTTAAAATTATGAATAGTCAGATCAATGAGGAAAAATCCCTGTCAATTATTGGAATAGGTTATAAAGCTACCATGTGATATTAGCATAATAATAAGTATTTCAGTAAAATATAATAAGTTGCCAAGATATAGATCCCATTATAGACAGAGAGGCACTGAAAATCAAAAGTAGAGATATCAATGGATACATAGACTAGGAATTAATGGTTACAATTTGGATAAAAATAATTTAGATCCTTATCTCATCCTGTAAATTCTTTACTTCTATTAACATTAAAAATGTTACAAGAAATTAAATCATGGTCAAGTGTATGGACAGGAGAGCATGTTCCAAAATTATCAGTGATAAAAGATGTGCCTTTATGAATATACACAGAGATAGATAATAGATGGTAAAGCATTACTGATCTTTCTTGATAGACCATTTTTATGTGGTTAAAATTAAAAAAAAAAAATGACAGCAGCCAAAAAGAATAAAATAATCTGGTAAAAACAGATTCTGAAAATTTGATAAAAACAAATACTTGCTGGAAAGGACCTATGAAAATTAATATGAAAATAATAAAGCTCTAAAATAAAGGGAATAATAAACTTATAATAAAAGGTCACAAAGATGGAAATATTTTCACCTCATTAGCAATCAGAAAAGACCAATTAAAATGATGAGATACAACTTTCAACTACCCAATTAAAAAACATTTGAATGGGGGCAACTGGGTGGCTCAGTTGGGTAAGCCAAGTTCAGCCAGGTCATGATCTCATGGTTCATGAGCTTGAGCCCCATAGTGGGCTCTCTGCTGTCAACAAAGAGCCTACTCGAGATCCTCTGTCTCCCTCCTTCTTTGTCCTTCCCCACTCATTCTCTCTCTCTCTGAAAAATAAATAAACATTAAAAAAACATTACAATGATAATACCTAATGCCATCCAGTGAGCAGGGCAATAGGCACTCTCATCAATTACTGTTTAAACTCCTTCGGAAGTAAATTTCAATCATGTATAAAAAATATTCATTCATAGTGCTTAACATTTGGGGGAATTTATCCTAAATAATTTTGTAATAAATGTGGATTTTTTGAAGACAAACTTAGCCTTGCACCCAATATTCATGTTCCCTTTCCGAAGGGTGTGGTTATTACTGGGAAGTGACTGTCCAGCCCCTTTTGCAGTTAGATGGAGCCATATGGCTAAGTTCCAGTGAATGGAATGGGGGAAGAATTAATCTAAGCTACTCCCAGTACTCGCCAGATTCTCCAGGTTCAAAGCTGAAATTTCTATTAATGGTGCACAGCCTCAAACAAGTCATCTAGCACTTTGTGCCTCAGTTTCTTCATCTGTAAAATGAGCTCTATAGAAGTGCCTACTTCATAGAGTTAAGAGTTAAAAACGAATTAGCACTTCATAAATTCTTAGACCAATGTCAGGAGACCAGTAATTCAGTAAAGCATAAGCAAGGCCAGAGGCTCCAGGAATGGAAATATAAGGTTTCACCCCAGAGCATATATTGTCTGCTTTGGTCCCTAGGGTCGGTTATGGGTATTAAACTGAAGGAGACTCAGACTTCTTAGCATGTACCCTCCTTTTTCCTGAAAATTCAGGACAGCAGCGTTAGGCAGTGTTCACAAAGGCATGGAACCTGTTCTATGGTTCAGCAGACCCTCTCAGGGACATCTCATCACCGCAGATCTGGGAACATCAATCACCCTGATCCCTCCAGAGAACCAAAAGAAGGGTTATCTGGTTGCAGCTTTCCAGAGAATTTGGGTATGTACCCACTTAATGTCCATGAAGATGAGATGTTACTTATATCAGTAAAGGCCTGATAAACGCCACTCTTGCTTCTCTCCCCATGCCAAAGAAGATGCCCATTAATGCTATTTTCAATACTACTTTATATTAGTATAGCATAATTTTCAATTTGCATAAAGCAGTCACAATGATTAGCCACAGATTCTCACCATGGTCCCAGGAAGCAGATAAGATTGTTACTGAGTCTCATTTTCCATAAGAAGAAATTTAAACTCAGAGACTCAAAGTAATGTTCAGAGGAACACATATCTGAAATTCAGATCCTGGTTATTTGACCACTGATCCATAATTCTTTTCTTCACTCCACGCTGGCTTTCTCAATTCTCTATTTTCCCTTAGGGGAATTGAAAAGAAGATTTTTTTCTTTCTTTCTTTCTTTCTTCAATATTAGGAGAGTGATTATATCAAAGAGATTATTTTTTTCTTTAACCCAGAAAGTTAAGCAATTCTTAAAATTACTAGGAATGTTTGATTTCAATCTTTTCAGGTAACCCATTTACTTATTAAGAGTCAGGAGGCTTTTGAAGCTTGACAGAATCGTACAGGATGACTGGGTAGAACATGGCAGTCCCTTTCCCCCTTCATCTTCAGCCAACGCATTGGATTGCATCTTTGCCAGCTAGTGAGGGAAGCATGTTGGGACAGTGCATAGGCAGGAACTGAAAGATGGGTAGAGAAAACCCTGGGGCTGCAAGAAGGGGACTGGGTTCCAGTCCCATATGAACTCACAACCCACTGGTGGAGCCTCAGCCAATCCATTGCACTTCAGACCTCCATCTCCCAACTGTTGAATATGGATTTCAAACTAGGTCATTGCTGAAGTCCTTCCCCACTTTCCAACTCCTCTGGTCATCTGAGCCCTTCCTCTGGCTTTTCATGCAACTTAGGAAATGTTGGGTCTCAGTTGCCTCATCTGTAAACCGGGAGTCATGATATTTATCACGATTATCTCTCTGGATTGATGGAGTATCAAAGAGGATGCTAAACACAAATGCCTTTAAATACAACATGTGCTTTGTAACAGGCAAATAGTTACTACCCTTAAATAAATAGACTAAAAAAGGCAATTAATATTTCAGCAAGTGAAAGCATTGCTACCGATCTTCATAAAGCCCCTAATGGGTTAAATGCTTGGACATCTGGTGAAATACTAGCCTCAGCTGTTTAAGTGACATCTTCTTGGGTCAAATTTCTCTCCTCTCTCCAGTCCATCTGCTCACAGCTTGTCATGATAAACACTTCTGAGTTACAAAGCAGAGAGTACACAGCAACAAGAGAGGGACAGCATCTTGGATCTTAATTAGACAATAATATCAGAGAAAAACAGCACCCAGTCATATATTTTTCATTCGCCCAACCCCACCCCACACTGCCTACCCACCTCTGCTCCATCCTTCTTTGTCTCGTGTGTTACAGCCACATGTCAGGCAATAGATAAGCGGAAGGTGAGAAATCAAAGCTAGCCATAAGTAACAGAAAGGGAGAGACAGCCTAATGGGTAAAAATAATGCCAGGTGGAAGATCTAGGTGTCATTCGTCCTTGGTTCAAGGAAAGTAGAATGTGCTATGTGATTGATACTCTCTAGAATAGAATTATCTCAGTGTAGTGTCCCAGGGGTCAGGGCACTTGGCTTATCTAGGCACTGTGGTGATTTGTCCTGAGACCTCAGCAAAACTCAGTGAATGTTCAGCCTCAGTTTCCTTATTTGCAAACGCAGGTGGTGTTTGGTGGTAGCAATAAACAGCTGTATCAGTGTTGTCACTACACTTACATAAAAAAAGTCTGTGACAGAGCTTGGCACATAGCGGGTGATAAGCATTTTTTTATTGACTCTGAATCTGGTATGTTGGAAAGAGCACTGTACTAAGAAGTTCTTGCACGCCCAATGAGGACTTTGGCCTTGTAACTCCTTAGGAGTGAACCAAAATTTCAGAGAAAGGGAGTACCATCTTCAGCACTAGGATTAGTATTCCTGGCTCTGTTTGCTCTTATGGAAAATGAGGGAGTTATTTAAGTATAAGTTTTCTCCTTGCCCAAATGTTGGGAACATCCATGCGGTGGCCCTGAATGTCTGATTACTTTTAAAACCAAAAAATTGTGCCATTCCAAATGTATTTTGTATGAATCAGCATACTCTCAATAGCTACTTCCTCCAGCCTTGAAGTAACTAACATCAAATGACCTCAGTAGCCATTAAGTAGATTATGGTGCATCCATACAATGGTAATAGTGGTTATTTCATAATGGTGCAATTTCAGATGATGATTTTTAAAAATTATCCTTGACTGTAATTTATTATTAATCTCTCATAAAGAGGCATTCCTTATGTACTAAAAATGATAAAAGAGAGAGTTGTCCAAACCAGTAGGAAAGAAAAGAATGATGTTAGCAAGAGTCAGCTGGAAATTGACTCAGCACTCTTTTTTTTTTTTTTTTTTTTTTTTTGAAAGAAAGAGAGAGAGGAGAGAGCATAAGCAGGGGAGGGCACAGAGAGAGGGAGACAAAGAGAATCCCAAGCAGCAGGCTCTGTGCTGACAGTCAGGGCCCAATGCGGGGCTCGAACTCAAAAAACCATGTGATCATGACCTGAACAGAAACCAAGGGTCGGATGTTCAACCAACTGAGCCACCCAGGTGCCCTGCTGCATTTATTATGTCAGGTGCAAAAAATATAATCTTGCCTACAGATGCATTCTTTATCAACAAGGTCATGTGTCTCCTCCGATTGGAAGAAAAATGTATGTGTTCTGGAACAGTCCCTAAAAGAAACTGCATCCTCTTTCTCTAGCTATGCTAAGCATCAAATGTCCTTATTCATTCATCTGACCAACAAGTACCCCTCCACGTGGCAAGTATTTTGTGCTGTGGGATCAGGATACATAAATGAATGAAATTACGTCTGCTTTCAAGGATGTGAAATAATGGGAATTATCACACACTGCTGGTAGGAGAGGAAACTGGCACATCCACTTTGGAAAAGCAGTCTGATTAGTTGTTACAATGAGATGTAATTCCTTATTTTAGGACCCAGAATTTCCACACCTAGACAAAGTTCTTGAATATATGTGAGTATCGCATGTGTGTAAACTTATGGTCCAATAACAAGCATGTTCATAGCAGCCTTGTGTGTAATAGAAATGAATAAACCAGAAACAACACAAACGTACATGTGCACAAACTGTAGATGCAAGGATCTATATTAATGAATTTCAAATACATAATGTCAAGTCACAGAAGACCAAGTGTAATATGATTTCATTTATAAACAGATCAAAAGAGTCAATACCAAACAATATATAATTAGGGACACAGATGTCTGTGGAAACTACAAGAATGAAGAACAACTTTCAGGAGAGTGGTTACCTCTGGGAGTCGGGGAACAAGATTATTTGATAGATGAAGAGCACTGGGAGAATTTCAAAGGTATTGAGAATGTAATGGATATATGAGTAATAATTGTATTATTACTCTTTACGCCATATACATGTAATGTATACAGTCTTTGTATGTATAACATTACAATTAAAAATAAAATAAAATAAAATATGGGGTGCCTGGGTGGCTCAGTCAGTTGAGCGTTCGACTTCGGCTGAGGTCATGATCTCACAGTTCATGGGTTTGGGCCCCACGTCAGGCTCTGTGCTGACAGCTCAGAGCCTGGAGCCTGCTTTGGATTCTGTGTCTCCCTCTCTCCCTCTCTTCCCCTACCCCGCTCGAGCGCTCTCTCTCTCTCTCTCTCTCAAAAATAAATAATATTTTTTTAAATTTATAAAAAAATAAAATTTAAAAACAAGTGGGACAAAATATACAACCAAAAAAATATCAATCTTGCCTTTAAAACCCAAATCAAACATTTTCTGCTACATGGAGTCTCTCCTGGTCTCATTGTTATTTTCCCTCTCTCTTGTGATTGCTTTTCCTATTTTTTCTTACACTTGTCTTCCTAGAGCTTTTAATTTCTACTTTATGTGAGCATAGTTTAAGTCAAGATCTTTTCATCTGGAGACTGCAAACATCTTGAATTCGGGATCCGTGTCACTATCTTTGCTTCACCTACAGCAACTATCTTGGGAATCAATCATGGTATAGTAAACAGATATTGGGATTGCCCTCAAGACAAGTTAAAATCTTGATTTTATGACTTACAACTCATGAGATGTTGGCATCAGCTTCCACTAAGGAATGCCAATAACTTCCACCTATCAGAATCATAAATTCAGGATTTTTCTAAGAGCTCATTGAGATACTGTTCACTAAAGCATTATATGAATGTCTTTTCAGGCCCTGGAACATGGTAGTTTCTCAACAAATAGTTGTTAAATAATTTTGATACAGTGTAACTTACGTTTCAGGCTGGTAATAAATATGCGAGAAAGAAATGTGCTTTACAAAGGATGATGTGAGTTGTTTAAGTGAAGGAAGGCACTGAGTCACCGAGGAATGACCCACCTAGGAATAAAGAGTTCACTAAAAAAAGTGAATGAGAATTTGTCAACGTTGCACATTCTGAGCCAGAAGGGGCTATTGATCACTTTGCTTCCCAACCCTTTGTGAGAGGGAAGTTGTCAAAGGCCAGTGTACTTTGGGGTCATGGAGAATTATAAAGTACGCGCTCTAAGACACAAGGAGGAGCTGCTAGGAAGCAGATGCCTGACAGATCTGATAGCAGCTAAAATAACAGAACCTGCTTTTACCATGAAATGAAGTCAGTATTTGTCAACACTTTCCTCAAAATATAAAATTGGAATTTTTTAGACTTACTATTCTAGACAGTGTTAGAAAACTTGAAAATTGACTTCCAGTTTGTTAAAAATATTTTATAATATGTTCTTAAGGTGTTTACTAATGCGTCGCTGAAAAAGAATGTTTAAAGAGAATAAATGGGGAGCAATCGGATTTATTGTATTTTAAATCTATATGTATTAAAATGTCTACTTGGACTAGAATTTTCTGATTTCCAAAATGCTTTAGGACACATTGTTTTATTTAAACATCGTGAAGTCAATATTACAAATACCATTCAATACAAGACAGGTCTGAGGTGTAGACAGTAAGTGACAGACCCAGTTTCAAAACGTACCTTTACTGAGTCCAGATGCCACCCATTTACCTTGGATAGATCACCTCCCCTCTTAGACACTCAAGTATTTTATTCACATGTAAAAGCTCTGCCTGGCACATAGTGAGCATGCTTTACATACTTCTTGAATAAATGAACTCATTCAACATCTTTAAAGACCTACTATACATCAGACATTTTTTTTTTAAGTTTATTTATTTTGAGAGAGAGAGGGAGGGAAAGAGAGAATCCCAAGCAGGCTCCACACCGTCAGACTCCACAACGGCACCACCGTTAACACATTAACCCACGGGCACCATGCGGAGCCCAATGTGGGACTCGAACTCATGAAATGTGAGATCATGACCTGAGCCAACATCAAGAGTCAGAAACCAGAAAAATAATGAAGAGGAAAATATGGAACCCAAGAAAGAGATGTTTCGATCCAAGAGTACAGGGAAGCCCCAGGATGATGCCCTTGCAAGAAGACATAGAAAACAAGAAATCATGACTGTAGCTGGGTTTCAGAAACCTTGGGAGAAAGAATTTCAAGGGAAAAAAAAGGAGAAGAGGGAGGAGGAGGAGGAGGAATAGAAATGGGAATTTCTTATAACTGACTGTGTGACCAGGAGCCCCCAAATGTGGGGATATGGTAAAGCTATGCTATTTGATTTTCAAAAATAAAAGAATGTTCATAAAAAAAGAAATTATATGGAATCATGGTATAAATATAAGTAAACTAAAATGGAGCATAATATTGAGCAATTGATGGAGTATAAGAAAAGTGAATCCAGTTAACACAGATTCTGGGAAAATTATCCACCAAGTAACCCAAAGGGGTCATTTTATTAGATTTCTAGAAAAGGAAATTACTCCTAAAACACTAGCATATTTAGTCCTGAATTGAACAAGATTTATAGAATCGTATTAATGGCATCTGCTTATTGGTATTCAACTTGTAGAGTCAACTTCTACCCAAAGTATAAACGTCAGTATCATTAGTTTCAGAAGATAACACAAATGTCAACCTTGAACATGCTGGTGAACATGCTGGTGAAAGGGAATGGCTGACAGAAATTGGAGTTGGAAGGGAGAAGTGGTGTGAAAATAAGGATAAGGATCCTAACATCCTCACTTTACATAGTGAGGAGACAAGCAGTGCTGTCTGAAGTTGGTAAAGCAAGAAACAGAGATAGAAGCATTAAAGTTATATAATCTTAAGTAGTATAACTAACATTTAAAATGCAATATTATCAATTGAAGAACTAAAAGTAATAATAAAAGTATTTAAATCTTAGGAAAAAATGGGAAATAGTGTAATAATGTTAAACTCTCATCTTATAAAAATAGAATCAATAAGGTATCATGTAACATTTACAAATAAGAGTACTAGAGATATGAACACATTAACCCAGCAGATGAACTAAACCCATAAATGGTTAAATGTCCTGGACAGTGTGAAAGAATAAGCCAGAAGACATGATTTCCTTGGAGGACTTTCTGTATTTTATTTTTCATGATGTGCATATAATCTTTAAAAATATATATAAATAATATTAATGGCAGAAATTTTTAAAAATTAAAAATCATTAGACGTATACCCATAACTTTTACACCAGGATGTTAATTGCAGTATGTTCATAAAGTTTTCTTTTCCTTTTCTTCACAAAGTTTTTAATTGGATTCAAAAACATCCATCAATCAAGAAGCGAATATTATAGATCCTGTGTAGAGTTTAATGTAGCCTTTATTTATTAATGTTTATTTTATTTATTTTTTTTGAAAGAGAGAGCGTGAGCAGGGTGGGTGCAGAGATAGTGGGGTACGGAAGATCCCAAGAGGGCTCTGCACTGACAGCAGTGAGCCCGATGCAGGACTGGAACTCGCAAACTGGAAGATCATGTTCTGAGCCCAAGTCAGCTACCCAATCAGCTAAGCCACCCACATGACCCCAATGTAGCCTTTCAATAATGATGTGGAGGGAATTGTTCTGACATTGGTGGATTTCGAACAAACGCTGTTGGTGAGGGAAGGGAAGCTGCAGAATAGGTTCGGTGTGATAGCGTCTATACAAAGCACACGTTTCCATTTCTACAGGTACAAATGCATAGAGGACTTCAGGGAATACTGGTAACGGGTTAACCGGAATGGTGAAGGGGAACTTAAGCCGTCTTCTACTGTTCGTTTATTTTTTCTTGACTTGTTTTTTATAATTCAATATTTGTTTCTACTTTTTATTTTGGGAAAGCAGAGTGACAAGTATAATAAACCCCTATGTATGCATCTCCCAGCTTCAAAAATTATCAACATAAAAGCCAACCTTATTCTATCGATCCCCCTACACACTACCACCCTTGACAGAGAATTCTGAAGAAAATCTCTGATGTCATATTATCTGTAAATACCTTAGTATATACAAGATAGTGATCTAGACTTAAAGAAAATATTCATTTAACGCCATCAAATATCCACTCCGTGTTCAGTATCCCAATAGATTCATGAATGTGCTTTTTCTACAGTTTGTTAGTTTAAGTCATTATATGATATATCTTGATTTTCTAATATTTTAATTTGTGTCATGAAATATTTAAAATACACAGAAATTCAGAAAATAATGAACATATGCATATAAACATCAACCAGATTTATACATCATTTGTAAACATTTTATTGGCCTTAGAATTTAAAAGAAACGAAAATATATTTTTGTGAGAAAAAGCATAATCATTCTTTAAGAAATACATTTTTAAAAACATAAAAATACTAAGAAATAAAAAGTTCATGATACAAATTTGTCCTACATCTCTCTGAAATTTTGTTTCCCTTTTTTCTCCCCAAAGATCATATCTGTCCTGACATTAATATGTATCCTTCCCATCATATATTTTATGAGCTTAGTATATACATAAACAATTACAAATGGTACCTTGTATTATTTTTTTTAGTTTTAAATGGTACTATGTTGCATGTATCCAAATGTATCTTTTTTACCCTCAACATTATGTTTCTGATCTTTACCCATTTTGATACACGAAGATTAAGTTCATGTATTTTAATTACTGCCTCAAATTTTGCTGTTTATATAGGCATTTTCCTATTCATGGACATTTAAATTATCCCAACGTTAGTTTTATATACTCTATCATAATGATTTTTGAGAGAGAGAGACAGAGAGAGCCAAAGAGAGTGTGCACACACTCCAGTAGGGTGGGGCGGAGAGGAAGAGAGAGAGAGAGAGAGAGGAGACTCTTAAGCAGTCTCTTAGCTCAGCACAGAGACTGATGATGTGGGGCTTGATCCCACAACCCTGGGATCATGACTTGTGCTTAAGTTAAGAGTCAGACACTGAACTGACTGAGCCACCCAGGTGGTCCTATCATAATGATCATTCTTGAACCTATATCTTTCTGTAGATATGAGAGGTTTCTAAGGAATATACCTAGAAATGGATTTCCCAGCCTAAGATATGTCATTTTCAAACTTACTTGAATTTTCCAGTTGTGCTCCCAGGTGATCTCCCAGTTTCCCCTATCACTAGCAGTATATGGGCTTCCTTTCACCACATTCTCATCATTCTTGGTATTTTTCAAGGTTTTAATGTGCTAATCTGATGAGTGTAAATGGCAATTCATTGTGATTTTGATGAACTTTTCTCTGATTGCTAGAGAAGTTTCTTATATTTATGGGCCTCTTAGATTTCCCTTTCTTTGAAATTCCTTTATTAAATATCTGTTCCTATTTGTATTGGGTTATTTGCCATTTTCTCATTGGTATTGGGAGTTCTTTATGAATTCTGGACACAATTTTTATCATTCATTATCATTTATTTGAGTTGTAAGAATCTTCTAGTCTTTAACTTGCTCTTGAATTCATAGTATCCTGTTATAAAGAAATTTTAAATTTTAATGTAGTCAAAATTAATATTTTCCTTTTATGGTATGTGCTTCTGGAGATTTGTTCAGGACATTCTTCCTAATTCCAATATCATTAACATATTCTATGTTTTCTTCTAAACTTTTATAGTTCTGAGTTTTATATTTTAATTTGTATAATAAAAATTTATTTGTTACATTGATAATTAAAACTTAATGTCATTATTTTAAAAAGAGATAGAAATATAAAATTATTCATGATTTTAGAACTCCGAAACCAAGTACTGGTAACATTTATTCAATTTACTTCTTTTTATTTTATATATATATATATGTATCTATATATACACACACATATATATACACACACATGTATATGTGTGTGTATGTATATACAAAATATACACATGCATATATATATACATGGCACCCTTTTGTATATATAAATGAGATGATATATTATTTTTATTTTTATATTGTTTTATACTTTTTTTATTAAGTAGCACTTAATTTTATATATACATATACAAAGATGTATATATATGTGTATATATATATATGTATGTATATGTATATTATGTATAGTCATTCACAGAGAGATTGAGGCTGGAGAATCCAGACATGCAAGATTTGGACAGGGAACTTGCATGAAAATTTTCCCTTATGGTATGTATTTGTGATACCACGCAACCCAAACCAAGTATATCAATTAACTCTCTTGTTTTTAGACAACTTCTATGTGTCCTTCACTGTAGAAACGTACATAATCTTCCTAGTAATTGTTATTCATATTTCTGCCTCCTCCACTAAACCATTTGCTTCTTGATGTCAGGGACAGATCTCACTCATCTTTATATCACTAATTGCCCCAGCAAATAGTAGGTGCTCAAGAAATGTGGAAAGGAAGATTGTGAAGTGAATACTGAATTAATGAGTAAGGAGATTCAAGTTCTAGTTCAATAAGTAGCTACCAAAGTACTGCCTTTGGACAAATTTCTTCCAAGACTCAGTCTCTTCATGTGCAAATTGACAGGAGGGGAGTAGATGACCTATAGGTTTCCTTCTTCTTCTGACAATCAGACTCTCTCATTCTTTAAAAAGAAAAATGTGTATGGGGCCCATAAATATTCTTTAAAATATTTATATTTCATGATCCTATTAAGTAACACAGTCTTTCAACAACCTATGACATCTAACACTAACAGGTGTTTACTTAAACACAGATGGAAATCGTGGTCCCTTAAGACTGCCAATTTTTCAGTAGAGATGTCCTTGCAGGTTTGGATGGATGAGCTGTTTTCTGGTAAGTAGCCATCAGAATACCAGAGAGTGAACTTAACATAAGATACCCATTGGAGCTCTCTTACCACCGAGATTTCTGGCAGGACACAGGACAGGTCATTTCCTGGCTAGTTCGCCTTTCCATCTGTCCCCTGGACTCCAACTTGCTAAAGGGAGTTTGTGATTACATCTCCCTCTAGCGACTAAAACCTTGGCATAGTGCAAAGTCTCCTGTGGCACACGAGAAAAAAAATATTTGGCTAGAAAAAATATAAATAAAAAAAGATAACATAGGAGTCCTTTGATAATTCAAGGAGCAGTCTCTCACTGTTTCTCTGCAGGAGGAGCAAAGTTCATCATGCATTCCCCTTGTACTGAGGGAACTAATGCTCAGGATGCATTTTCTTGGTGTGTCTGAGAATCAAATAGTCAGAAGTCTTCCCCATTAATATAATGCACCAGACTGACCATCAACCAATGTCTCATATAAATATAAGATTGGATAATCTCCAACACAAATATACAAGAACATAACCCTTCTTCTACTCATTGTATATATAACTGACCACAAAACTGGTTCTGGTTGACACAGCCATGGGATTTTTTTTATACAAAGGGAATAAGAATATCAGGAATACAAATTTTCAATCCAATCATGTATATTTGTAAGATAAATTAATAATAATAATTGGCAAGATGAACTCAAACTCCATAGTTGAAGTAAGACAGGCCAGAGAGAAGGCACTTCATCTTTTAGGATCATAATGACCTCCAGGAAAGCTGGTAGAAATGATACCATTTGCATCTGCACCATCCCTTCAGCAACACTCCATTGTGGTTCAAGGGAAAATATTAGGCAAACAAATAGCTACTTTATTTTCTCCTTATTCTGTTTGTGGCAAGTACTGTTGTGATTGTCCAGTTCTTATCACAGACAAAATAAGCAGAAAATCTCCCCTGCATTGGCATAGAACTTGCTGGAGGTCTCATAAGCAAGGGGCCAAACCAGGGATATCACTTTGCAACTTGAACCTCAGAACATCTCACCTTTCACATCAAATACCCTAATCCCTCCATTCAGTACAACTTCAGGTCAAGGGATTAGAATGTCCTGGACCCTAAAGAGAGTGTTTGCCATCACAAACGGGTTCATTTCAGGAAAACTTCTTTTCATTAAAAGTCTTATATCTGAAATGGAAGCTAAGAATTGGGCTCTGGAGAAGAAGGGATTTTCACCAGCTCATTGGGAAGTCCCTCTGATTTCTAAGTTCCACTTCTCAGTTCATTTTACCAAGCTTTTAATACAGCTGGCCCTGTCATTTTAGATCAAGACAACCAGGTTTTCTTCACAATTGACCTTGCAGATGGGCAATTAAAGAAGTCAAGTTTGTGATTTCTATACACTTGTCATTGGACTGGCCCAGACGTTACAGACCAATCTGTCAAAATTCTTAATTTTACAGCAGGGAAAACTAAGGCCCAGAGTGGGAAAAGAGTTCCCAAGATCACACAGAAAGGGCTAGCAGTAGGACTAGCAGGCAGCTCTCAGGATCCCATGGTCTTTTGTGCCATGTTCCATATTCTGTTTTTGTCTTTTTTCCCCCAAACCAGACCAGAGATCACATACCCAAAAATATGTAGATTTATTTTCATCTCTTCAAAATAGTCTTAGAAATTTGCAGATAGTTCAATAACAATACTTTTATTGAATACTCTTACACTCTTACTTAGCATTCCTCTGGGCATTGTACCGAGTCTATGCCACATTACTAGTGATTTCCTTAGCCACAACTGTCAGCTCATTAGAAGCCCCGACTGTGTTTAATTTTGCCTCCAGTACTTAGCATCCTTTTTCGTACATAGTAGGTCACCACAAACATTTTTTGAATAAAGTTAGCTAATATTAAAAGGAAAAAGATCAAGTTCACAAAATCAATGCTGGAGCTGAGTAGTCTGCAGCTTAGGATTCAGATTCCCTGTCTAGAATGAGTCTGGCCCAAGGAGAAATTAGAACGTAGAGACTACGTCTTATTCACCACAGAATCTCACAACACCAACTCCCAATTCTTGCACAGGAGGACAGCTCTCCCAGGTATTCAATAAAGGTCTGATGAATCACGGAGTAGTACGTAGGAATTTGGATAAAAGCAGGAACTACTTTTTTACAGGTTGCTGAAATAAGAATGTAATGGTAATATTTCTTGGTTGGAAAATAAAAAAATAACTTGGGCTCCTATCAAAGTTACAGCCCTCACCCAGCCACTGTGAACCATGACCTGGGATGAAAAAGTATTGTATGGACCACTGATTGTACTAGGAATTGACATCTGCATTTCTTTAGCTGACAACATCCTGATCCCAGAATGTTGTTAAAGAAATTTTCTCTTGTCTCAGAGTTTTCTCTTTTGCAAAAAGATCTCATCTTGCTCCTTCCAAGATGCCATATGTACTCATCACCAGCAGGTCTTACACACTAAATAAAGCGTATTGATACCTAGAGTAACTTTTCTGAATACCTCTTGGTGCTGGTTGTGATTGGTGTTTGGAATTACATATATTTATGCTCTCCTGGGAAATCAAATTATTAGCAAATGCCATCTGGGAATAATGAACCGTGGGGTATTTTCTGAAAACACACACTCACATATGTATGAATTCCAAGGTTATTAGATAAATGTGCTTGGGCAAAACCAATGCGACCTAACTACCCAGGGATGTCCCTCTTCAGTCTATGATTAAATAATGAGACTCGGACTCATATTTCCATCTGAGCCCCTATTCTATTGGGAATAAGAGTGAATGAACCTTAACTTTTGCCACACATTGTCCTGGGTAGGGGTGGAAATGTATAAATCCTGGAGGTAAATAAACTTCAGGGTTTTGAGTTGCCATGTAGTGTAATTAAAGATATAAAAAAATAAATTCAATTTTGGAGGTAACTACCAGAGTAGTCAACAGTGCCTTGGGAGTTTTCTCACCAGCCAAAATTATTTTTCTTTATGGAGAAATATTCTTGAGACATTTTATTTCATTCCTTAAGGGGAATTTCCCCTATTTGAGATTTTTAATAGTCAGTGTAACACATAAATATATATACAATATATATTTATGAAGTGTGTTTTTTCACTGAGGTGGTTTGTGGAAGAGACACAGAGCTGGTTACATTCAGTCCGATCCATATGAAAATATGGGAAGGAACTTTGTTTTCCACACTGTTCTGTTTTTCTAGTTGTCTTGACATAACTTGCCATCTAGAGTGCTTATAAACTGTATGAGCAATTAAAATGAGTGTGCCCCGCCTGGGTGGCTCAGTCTTTTCAGCATCTGACTTCAGCTCAGGTCTTGATCTCATGGTTTCGTGAGTTTGAGCCCCACATCGGCTCTGTGCTGACAGCTCAGAGCCTGGAGCCTGCTTCAGATTCTGTGTCTCCCTGTCTCTCTGCCTTTCCCCACTCATGCTCTGTTTCTCTCTCTCTCTCTCAAAAATAAATAAAAACATTAAAAAAAAAAAACAAAAAACAAAACAAAACAAAACAAAAAAACCGAGTGCCCCCATGTGGGACAAGTCAGATGAGGATCCTGCAAAGTATCAGGACTGGATGAATAACACTTCTGTGGGGAAGCCAATGAGGTACCTTGCTGGTTGCGATCTTGTCAGCTAGATGCCAACAAGAAATACAAATTAAAAAAATAAATAAAATAAAATAAAATAAAATAATCCTCAACCCAGGCAATGTACATTTCTCATTCCAGGGAAAATTGAGTGAAAGGCTGTGGCTTTGATTGCGCTCCTATGTAGCCCCCAAGCCACAGCCAGCACAGGCTGTATGTCGAGTGTGTGTACCAGTAAGAGCTGGAGATTTTCAGTTGCTGATGCTGCTACTCTGCACGACTTCTATTCCCATGTCCTCTTGAGTTCCCACTCACATTAGCACCAGCTCTCTTTTCCTCCACAACCCAAGGTATCCGATCCAGTCTCCAGACGAGAAGTATTTCCAGTCCCCTTCCCATACCATATCCTCTCAAATCTGATTTTAAGCATGTGTATCCTACCCAGACCCCTGATATTAAGGCTTTCAAAACTCCAAAGCTAAGGGCTAACTCTGTTTTTCTTTACATTTCTCCTAAGTCCTCTCTTCTTTGACGCCATACAAAGAATGCCTCTCTAGCTGAATGGAGGAGGAGTCAAAGGAAACATTAGGACTAAAAGTCACTTCAAAAATATTACCTTATGATAACTTGGACATGCACAAAGAGAGAAAAAAAAGGGATATAAGCTCAGAGCAGTGTTATTTTAAGACAATAGAGACAAACAGAGATCAACTGGTTTAATCCTTCCATCTATAGTGGGGATAACCAAGATCCAGAGGTAACAAGTGCCTTGCTCAATCTGACAGTGTAAGCTATTGGGAAATATTCATATTCTTATGAACTTAGTTTAGAGAAAACAATATACACTTTAATGTTGGTCAAATACATGTTTTAATCCACATTGGAAAGGGATTTTTTAAATTAGAATATGAAATTAGTAAATTGTGTCATTAACCAGCATGCGTGATCTTGATAACTATTAAACTTATCTCTAATGGTTATCTGTAAGTCAGGAAAATATTACACTTCGTAGACTTGTTATAATCAAACTGCATGTGAAGTATCTAAATATTTGGCACATATTGGGTGCTAAATAATTCATAGTTTTGATCTGTAAATATCATATTCATTTCTTCATTTATAAATAGGTAGTTTATTAAGTTGTTGTTTTTTTTTTTTTTTTTTTTTTTTTTTTTTGAGAGAGAGAGAGAAGTAGAGAGAGCATGCACGGGGGAGGAACAGAAGAAGAGGGAGAGAGGGAATCCTAGCAGGCTCCAGGCTCAGTGCACAGCCCAATGCAGGCCCCAATCTCACAACCATGAGATCACGACCTGAGCAAAAATCGAGAGTCAGATATTTAACTGAGCCACCTAGGCACCTCTGTAAATATCATATTTATAGTCGTAGCTTATCATATGAATATGTAGATGAAAGATGCTTAGTTATATGTTTAAATAAATAAATACTTAATAACATGATGTTCTGAAGACTAGAATATCCTTTAAGAGGCAAGGTTAACCGAAAATACTCTTTTTTTTTTCTTTTGAGAGCGAGAGGGAGAGAAAGGCAGAGAGAGAGAGAGAGAATCCCAAGCAAGCTCTGAGTGGTCAGCGCGGAACCTGATGCGGGGCTAGAAATTACAAACTGTGAGATCCTGACCTGAGCTGAAATCAAGAGTCAGACACCTAACTGAGCCACCTAGGTGCCCCTATCCCAAAGTACTCCTGAACCTCTATTATTCACTTCCAAAAATATGCCTTAAGCTAGGAACCCTGGAACATTTACAAATAGAATTTTCTGACTTTTTAGTTAAGATAATTCAACCAGTCAGAATACTTGAGTGTGGAAAGTAATAGGATACGAAAGATAGATAAAATGTATAGTACCTTTTTTTTTTTCTTTTAGCACAAGAAAACTGAGCCTTCCAGAGGGGAAATGACTTTCCCAAGGTGGTAGATCAAGGCTTATAGAGCAAGGCTTAGAAGCTCAAAATCCAAATTCATTTAAATTGAGTCACAGTATCCTCTCTGTCCCATTTGTAACTTATGAGCTGGGAGACATAAGCCTCAATCTTAGAAGGAATCCAAACTGTTCATCTGCCTTCGTGCTACACCTGATATCAACTGTCAGATGTACTATAAGTTGCCCTATACAACTCTTTAGACTCACTCCACACCAATAAAACATAAATTACAAGAAATATCTGAGTCCCCCAAACTTCTTGTCAGTGGATTTCTTGTTTGCATCAGCTTTTTTTTTCTTATTTCCAATGCCTTTTAAAAGTATCCAATGTCTTCTAAAACTACCTAGTTATTGACATGTTATTTCAAAATCTTTTTAAAGCCATTCTTTTGCTTTTTTGAATTTCCACAATTCTTTGTCATTTGTTCATTTTTATTTGTCCAGATATTCAAGCAAGGGGGAAAACAAAACAAAACAAAATACAACAATTGATTTCTTTACCAGTTTCAACCTATTCCTACAATAAAGTAGAAAGACTAATTTTCTCATCACTTCCTTCACTTAACCAGGTTAAAAAAGATAAAAATAAACAAATGCAGGAGTGATTCAGGAATAACAAAGAAATTTTACCAAAACAATCCCAATCACAAAGACACAAAAATGCTTGTTAAGTACACAGGATAATGGAAAGACAGTGAGAACTGCCTTTATCATAGACACACCTGAAATATGTTCTCAACCCAGTCATATTCAACTTAACAAAAAGATGCTGATGTTAGACTGGTTTTGTAAAGATTTTTCTTTAATTGGACCTCACCCATTTATAATCCATGTAAACAGACGTAAAGACAAAGGACAACATTCTCAGCATCAGTACCTGGTAAACATACAGTAAAAGTATAAGTAAAAATGCCAACAGTGAGACTCACGAACAGGTTCAAACACCATAAGCTCAGCTCCTGAGAAAATAAGAGTTGTAGCCCCATGGTTAGGCAAAGGGAATGTTTTTTTAGAAATAAGAAAATTCTCGGGGTGCCTGGGTGGCTCATCGGTTAAGTGTCATACTCTTGATCTCTGCTCAGGTCATGATCTCACAGTTCATGAGTTTGAGCTCTGTGTCAGGCTCTATGCTGACAGTGTGGAACCTGCTTGGAATTCTCTCTCTCTCTCTGTCTCTCTCTCTCTCTCTCCCCACCCCACTTGTGCTCTCTCTTTTTCTTTCTCTCTCTCAAAATAAATAAACTTAAAGAGATCATTTATAAATAAGAAAATGTTTCCATCAGCATGAAGCATAGTCAAAAATTATCATAACTAATGTTTGTGACATGACACTACAGAAGAGAATTCGCAGGGCTGGGGGGAATCTGTGTGGCCAATT
This sequence comes from Puma concolor, assembly GCF_028749965.1. NCBI lineage: Eukaryota > Metazoa > Chordata > Mammalia > Carnivora > Felidae > Puma > Puma concolor. Next base: position 80,998,868 of record NC_141675.1, on the reverse strand, counting down.
ATTTTCTAGTTTACACTTTCTGATTTTTCAGAATACATTTTTGCTGCATGAATTTGGCCCTTGCGTCTCCCAGTCATAAAATAAAATTGAAACAATGTTTTCGATTCATCATATATATACAATGGAATACTACTTGGCAATGAGAAAGAATGAAATCATGCCATTTGCAGCAATGTGGATGGAACTGGAAGATAGTATGCTGAGTGAAATAAGTCAGTCAGAGAAGGACAGACATCATATGTTTTCACTCATATGTGGAACCTGAGAAACTTAACAGGAGACCATGGGGGAAGGGAAGGGGAAAAAATAGTTACAGAGAGGGAGGGAGGCAAACCACAAGAGACTCTTAAATACAGAGAAAAAACTGAGGATGGATGGGGCTGGGGGAGAGGGGAAAATGGGTGATGGGCATTGAGGAGGGCACTTGTTGGGATGAGCACTGGGTGTTGTATGTAAGCAATGAATCATGGGAATCTACCCCCAAAACCAAGAGCATACTTTACACACTGTATGCTAGCCAATTTGACAATAAATTATATTTTTTTAAAAAAAATGAAACAATGTTTACCTCACCTGTCATTTGGTGTAAATTTTGAAGAAAAAGCAAGAGAATTTCTTAAAGGTAGTAACAGTAAGAGAGAGGTATCAAGAATAACTTCCAGGTGTTTGTCCGGAAGGTCTGGAAGGATGGTGTTGTCATTAATTGAATCAGAGAAGTCTATGGAGGAAGCAGGTCTGAGATTGATTTTCCTCCAAAAGATAGTGCCCAGCTCAATAAGCACATGTATCGGAATCTGAAGGAGTCAGAACTCTGTCTAATCCATCATTTAGCCCAGGCCTAGCACAGGTGGAAGATGCTTTGTTGGATTCTTTGGCAACATATCTGTATGCATGGCCACTTGAGAGATTTCAATATGAAATGAGTCTCTTTCTAAGAAAGTTCTTTATCTTCCAATAAGATTACCTGCAGAAACATGGGTCATGGTTACCTAAGTGATAGACTCCATTTCATAGGATACTTGCACCTTCTGATTATTTTATTGTTTAAAATATACTTTTTATTGATGGAAAATAAACCCTTTTGATATGTATTAGAAAGTATACCCAGAACACTATATTTTTAAGTGCCATAGACTTTTACACATAATCAGAAGACAAAATTTCAGCAGGAATGAAGGACATAGTGATTGAAGGACCAAGATCAAAGCAGTTTTAACATGATATTTTTCTATTAATAATTTGAAGAATGCACGGCGCCTTTCTGGCTGACAAATTCCCTTCCTTAGGAACTGTAGGGGTGCTAAATTATTCATCTTTCTTATTGGGAAGTCAATGGATATCTAAGATGTATAAAGAAAGAAATAGAAACTGCAATCTTTTATTTAGAATGACAAAGGTATCTAGCAAAGCAATAAAAAATGAAGATCTGTAAATCTCAGTCAATGCTGAGAGGAAGTATATAAATTTCATAGGAGAGAGTCATTAAATATTATGTCCATTGCAGATGAAGCAGAAAACAGACGACACACTATTGTTGAAGAGAGTTTAATGAAAACCAACTTACAAAGCTTTGGACCATGTTTAGGTGAAACAATGAGGGATGATAAAGTACCCAGATTCTACCCAGGGTCAGGAGGAAGAAGCAATCGGCAGTACCTGGAGTGACCTATAGTTGTAGAAGAGGGTCACTCGTAAGAGCTGTGGCTGAAAGGAGATATAGCCATAGATAGGTGCCATTGTCCACCCATGGCCCAACAGAAAGGTAGCCAGCAGGACAAATGCCCTGCCTTTGATCTCCTGATGCTGCCCCCCATTGGACAAATCTATTTGGAAGACACAGGGCGTGAGAGTCTAGACAGTGACATCCAAGGTCAGCCTCATAGGTCACAGTGCAGGATAAAGACTACTAAGGAATTAACTTGGAGAAGCACAGAGAATTTCAGCACAGATATTCTGTTTAATATGGGAACCTTAAACATACTAAAGCCTGGGAAAACACATGATGTCTACAGAAAGACATTATTAATAGCACAAATTTTGTCTTTTAAATATATATACTAATAAAGATTGCAGTAAGGAAAAGTGTAAACCCTTGAATTTCATTTCAGTTACACTTTAAATATCTTCGATTAAGGGGGATCTGGGTGGCTCAGTTGGTTAAGTGTCTGACTTCAGCTCAGGTCATGATCTTGCAGTTCTTGAGTTTGAGCCCCGTTTCGGGCTCTGTGTTGACAACTCAGAGCCTGGAGCCTGGTTTGGTTTCTGTGTGTCCCCCTCTCTCTCTGCCCCTCCTCTGCTCACGCTCTGTCTCTCTCTCAAAAATGAATAAACTTGGGGCGCCTGGGTGGCGCAGTCGGTTAAGCGTCCGACTTCAGCCAGGTCACGATCTCGCGGTCTGGGAGTTCGAGCCCCGCGTCAGGCTCTGGGCTGATGGCTCGGAGCCTGGAGCCTGTTTCCGATTCTGTGTCTCCCTCTCTCTCTGCCCCTCCCCCGTTCATGCTCTGTTTCTCTCTGTCCCAAAAATAAATAAAAAACGTTGAAAAAAAAAATTAAAAAAAAAAAAAAGAATAAACTTAAAAAAAATGTAATATCTTAGATTTAACTTCCATTGTGTTCAAGTAGTATTATATTTAGTACTTTTTATAAGAAATTATCATATAATATCATTAAAATGTCTTCTATTATTCTGTCCACCTACCTATCTCTTTATTTTGATTATCTCTATTTACTGCACCTACCTTCCTACCTATCTTGTGTTCTGAGACAGAGAAGTTGACAATAGAGATAGGGGTTAAGATCAATTACTAGAAGATATCACTAGGAGATTCTGTGAGATAAACAGGAGAACGTCCCAAACACACATTGAAGAAACTGAATTAAGTACCAGATACCAGAAGGTAGCCGGGATAACTAAGAAACAAGAGCATAGGGAAGGGTCACAGAGAAAAAACAATGCATTATGTTAGGTTGAGGTCATTTCCTTCTGAACAATTACCATGGGTTCCTATTAAACTTGCTGGTTGTTCCCCACATTGTCGTATAAATGCTACCTAGCTCCAGATGCAAACTAATCTCACAGTGTTTTAGTTATATTTTCATTGTATCCCTTCAGCATACCTTGCCTGGTTTTAAAATTTACATTTTTAAATTGTATGTGACTCATTAAATTCTCCATTTAATCTTTTATTTTGAATATTTGCATGAATTCACAGATTTTTATTGTATTCTATGGCTATAATCCAATCTTACCATTATTATTTTTTATGTCTAAGTTGTCCCAGATTGGGCCTTTAGGAATCCCTTCAAGCTGGTTTCTCTGTCCTTTTGACATGTCCCTATCATTCTAAAAGTACTTTCTTACTTTCCAGAAGTAAGTAAACTTTACTTTTCCTGGGACAAAATGTTCCAGGCTTATCTTGAGCTTTCTCTGCCCAAGCCCTGGAAACAGCCATTACTTCAAGAGTATTCTCCATTTCCTTTTAGTGGAGAATTCTATTTCAAAACCAAAATCTAAGTGGTAATTATACTCATCGATATGGCATATCACTGTTTCCCTCTTGGTACATAACTATGGAATGTACACATACACACACACACACACACACACACACACACATTTATACCTATGTTTATTTATATATCTAATAGTCAAGCAACCTATCTATATTGACAATCAAGAGTTTATACTAACATGATGGTTTTCAATTTGCTTTTTCCCTTTCCATATTTATAAGTCACTTCTTTAACAGTGAGACACTTGGCTCCCACTATATTTCTCAGTTTTGCTTTTTGTGATTAATCTTCCTATATGTTAAACATCTCCCTCCCCTGCTGCCACATACACTCACCTTCCGCTGCCTGGGCTCCAATGTTCCATGTTGAGCTTCTCTCTGCAGACACACAGAAACTCTCTTCATCCCTGTTGGGGTCCAACACCCTGTGTTGGCCTCCATACTGTGCACTAAGACACCTCTCTCTCATCAGGTGGGCTCTGAAATCTCCTTCAAGGGCACCATATTTTTTTCTCTGTTCCTGATATGGACATTAAACTTGCTTTGGACTGAAGCAAAGGAAGAGAGAGAAAAATAAGAGAACAATTTCCTTGTTATTTTAAATGCCTATATTATAAAAAGATAGGTACAAAATCAATGAACTAATTTTCAATCATAAAGAAACATCTAAAAAAAAGAACAGCAGGGGCGCCTGGGTGGCGCAGTCGGTTAAGCGTCCGACTTCAGCCAGGTCACGATCTTGCGGTCCGTGAGTTCGAGCCCCGCGTCGGGCTCTGGGCTGATGGCTCAGAGCCTGGAGCCTGTTTCCGATTCTGTGTCTCCCTCTCTCTCTGCCCCTCCCCTGTTCATGCTCTGTCTCTCTCTGTCCCAAAAATAAATAAACGTTGAAAAAAAATTAAAAAAAAAAAAAAAAAAAAAGAACAGCAGATTAAAAGAATGGAAATACTAAAAAAAAGTAAGTGTGGAAATCAGTAAAACAGAAATTGTATAAATGGGGCAAAAATCAATAAAAGCAAAAGTTGGCTTTTTGATAAACACTTTAGTAAGACTGCTAAAAAAAAGAAAAAAGAGAGAGAGAAAGAACACTAATTAGCAATATCAGTGATAAAAGAGGGGATACCACTACAGACAGTAAAAGAATAATTAGGTGATATTATGAATAATATTATGCCAATAAATTTGACAAATTATATAAAAAGGACAGATTCCTTGATAAACACAAATTACTAATATGAATATAAGAAGAAATAGAAAATCTGAATGCCATATATGTATTAAGGAAATTGAGTTCTTGATCAAAAACCTTCCCAGAAACAGAGATCTGGTCATAGATGGCTTTGTGAGGAATTCTAGCAAACAACTGAGGAAGAAATAATATCAATTTTTCAGAATATAGAGAAGGGGGAAACACTTCCCAAATTATTTAATGAGATCAGCATAATCCTGATACCAAAATCTGACAAAGATATGATAGGAAAAGATAATTATAGATTGATATAACTCATGACCAAAAATCTCTAATAAAATTTTGGCAAATAAAATCTAGAAATATTTTTAAAAACAATCTATCGTGACTAAGTGATTTTTAACCTAGGACTATAAGCCTCACTTAATAAAAAGTCAATCAATGTATCTTACCATATAAATAAGACCAGGGAGAAAAATCATAAAATTATTTACTGCACCTACCTTCCTTCTCAGGAGGTGCAAAAAGTCATTCAGGATAGAACTCTGAATAAACCAGGAACAGAAGGAAATTTTCTTCAATCTGACTCTGGGTATCTACAAGGTAACCTACAGTTAGCATTATTTTTAATTGCAAAAGACTGAATGCTTTCTCTCTAAAAGTAGGAACAAGGCATTTGAACTTGCCTTCAAATTCTTAGTGGGAGTCTTAACTGCAATAAGGCAAAAAATAAAAATAAAAGATAAAGATGGAAAAATGGGAAGTAAAACTGTTAACTATTCATAGATAACATAAGTGTTAACATTAAGAACCAGTAAAATTCACATGCAAAAAAATACTTCTAGAATTAATTATTTACCAAGTTCACAAGACACAAAGTTACTATTCAAAATCAATTGTCTTTCTACATGTAAGCAAAGAAAAATTGAAAAATGAAACTTAAAATAACATTCAGTATATCATCAAGTATACCAAATATCTTGGAACAAAGCCAGCAAAAGATGAGAACCATTATCATTGCTGAAAACCATAGAATATTGCTGAAATAAATAAAACCTAAAAATATCAGAGAGATATACAATATATATGGATTGGAAGACAGTATTGTTAACATCCTCCCTCCCCAAAGCCATCTCTTAATTCACTGAAATTCCAATCAAAATCTCAGCAGGATCTTTGCAGAAATTAATATGGTAATTCTAAAATGTATAGAGGAATGTAAAGGATCCGGGTCAGCCAAACAATTTTAATTTTGTATCCTGTAGCATCTGTAAGATTCCTGAATCAGGAAGTGACATTTGCCACAATAACAGAGTAACCCAGAAGAACAAAATCCAAAAAGAGAAATTCAAAAGTAAAGATTCATATAATAGCTATGTGCTTACTATGTCCTAGACATTATTTAGGTACTTGGTGTGTATTATATCTTTTTGTCCTCACAATAACCCTGTAAGGCAGGTAGAATTAGTACCTCTCTTTTACAGGTAAAGCAACTGTTAAGTAACTTGGCTAAAGTCATAAATCTATTAGATGACAGTCAGAATACAAAATAAGGGCTTCCAGATCCAAATAGTATCCATAATTGGAAAGAAACAGATAAAGACGACATTTACATTCCATACCCATATAAACAAGCTGAAACATCTTCACCTCCCAATGTATTACCAGTATCTCTAAATAAGAGATGCTGTTTCATTATAAAGTGACACCTTGCTCTTCAGTGTATAGACTACAAATATGTTTCCAAAATCTTTCAAAATGGTTGAATGAACAATATTTTTATGGAAAGATTGAATAAAAATTTAAAAGTAGAAATACAATATGCTTCTAAGGTAGAGCTACCTAGGTGGCTCAGACAGTTGAGCGTCCGACTTGGGCTCAGGCCATGATTTTACAGTTCATGAGTTCGAGCCCCACGATAGGTTCTGTGCTGACAGCTCAGAGCCTGGAGCCTACTTTGAATTCTGTATCTCCCTCTCTCTCTGCCCTTCCCAGCTTGTGCTCTGTCTCTTCCTCTCTCAAAAAAAAAATAAATATTATTTTTAAAAAAATTAAAAAAAATTCTGCTAGGGCCAGATGAAATCCCAAGTGATTATGACCAGCAGTTATTCAGTAAAAAGGACAGACATGGACATTCTCAGACTTCCATTCATTACAGCAATGTGAGTCCATATTAAAGAATTTTGAAAGAATCAACTTTTACTATTGTATGAGGATCATCCTCAGAAAATAAAAATGTCAATAGGCTTTTCCTGTGTTAGTAAAACAAAAAAGGAAAAGAAAAAGATCAATTTCCTTATTTGCACTGAGAAACAAACATGTTATTAAATATTCATTCTAAGAATATTCATCCAGCCTTCCTAAAGGGAAAAAAAGGCTATGAAAACTCAGCTATTGCATTTGAGGAATTTACAGTTTAGGGAGAGAAAAAAAAATGTACACGGCAAAAACTGAAATTACAGTGAAAAAGGGCTAAGGGATGACTATGTAAATTGCCAAAGAATAAATGGACTGTGGAGGACTGAGGAAGACCACAGTCAGAGATGGAGAAGGAGACGACAGTTATGAAGACAGCATGATAAATCAATGGCAGGGCAAGAAGAAGAAATGCATTCTGGATAAGGGATCACCATAATCAGAGACATGGTGGCTTACAAGCATCCAGCACATTAAGGGAATTGCAAGTGATTCAATACGGCTAAAGGAAGATGTGGTCGTTGCACAGGCAATGGGGCTCAGCAGGCAAAACGTGCAGGATCTGGAGTTTTATCCTGAAGGTATGGAACCGTTGGGGTAATGTATTGGTAACAGATCATAATCTGGCCCAGGTTGGAGTCTGGTGATAATTAAAAGGCTAACGTAGCAGTTCACAGGAAATATGATGCCGACCAAATCTAAAGAAACAGAAGTGAGACTGCAAAGTGAATGTGAGGATACTCAGGGGGCAGAGTCAACAGAAATGAGCAAATCATTAATTTAGTTAATTATGAAAGTGCAGGGACTGCAGGAGAGAAACAGGGCTCATTCAGGGACTGTGGCACAGTAACTAAATGAACATAAACCTTGTTAAATCCTTGATCATCCTTCAAATTGTAGACTTCTAGACCTAAATTAAGAGAGGCCAGAGCATAAGAGAAGTAGAACCGCTAGTTTCTTAATGGGGATTTCACCCACACTTCTTTTGCAAATTAAGCTTTGATAACCTAAGAACCCTGACTTTTCTAAGCTTTGACTTTTATCAAATGACAGAATGACCCACCACCAACTTTATTCGGCATTTTTAACTTTACCCAGAACCTGAGATGTCAATTTGCTTTGTCATAAAGACCCAGGCATGTAATTCCTTTCTAAACATTGTTTGTGATTCACTGTCTAATGATCTGACAGTAGGTTAAAAAAAAAAAGGAGAAAAGAAAAAGAAAGAAAGAAAGAAAGAAAGAGGAAGGAGAAAGAAAGAAGAGAGAATGAAAGAGAGAAAGAGAGAGAGAAAGAAAGAAAGAAGAGAAAGAGAGAAAAAGAGAGAGAGAGAGAAAGAAAGAAAGAAAGAAAGAAGAAAGAAAGAGAAAGAAACAAAGAAAGAAAGAAGAAAGGAAGGAAAGAGGAAAGAAAGAAAGAAAGAAGAGAAAGAAGAAAAGAGAGAATGAAAGAGAGAAAGAGAGAGAAAGAAAGAAAGAAGAGAGAAAGAGAGAGAAAGAAAGAAGAGAAAGAAGAAAGAAAGAAAGAGAAAGAAACAAAGAAAGAAGGAAGGAAAGAAAGAAGAAAGAAAGAAAGAAAGAAAGAAAGAAAGAAAGAAAGAAAGGAGAAATTGCCATAGAACAGATGAAGGTGAGGCCAAACAAGTGTGTTAAACGTGAACCCCTGCTATTCCACCTGTAGTAAGTTATTTTATTTAGAAGTTTCAGGTTGAATGAGTACAAAATCCCCTGCGGAAACAGAAACCGCCCACCCAGAATGCTCTCTCCTCTTACCACAACCTAGGGGTCTTACTCTGTGCTGCTGAAAATGAGCCAAGTACTTACATGACTTGACACTGTTGGCATTATTTGCACATTGTCCAGGATATTATGCACAAAGTGATGTTCCCTTTCTTGTCTTCCTTCCCCTTCTACCTCTGTTCCTACCCTGACCCCATTCATGATCTCAAGTAAGCACTGGAAATCCAGCTTCACACCCTATGTTGGGCCACTGCTTTTGAGGAAACTCCCTGACCCGGGGCCCCTGTTTACCTCTGAGGAATACTAGCACAGATTGGTAGTTTACTGGGAATTCCCAGGACTGAGGATCAAGAGACCTAAGCCACCATCTCTTAACCTCACCTCACTTCTAGTATCTGTTCCCTAAAGTGGAAACAGTCATGACTCAGCCACTAACTATACTACTACATGTAGAGTGCAAACCAAGAGGATGATGTTATAAAATGGTCTTTGTAAACTGAAGCTCTACCCAAACGTGAGGAATTAGCATTGCCATCTAGCATGCCTCAGCCAGCTTATCTATTTTGTCTGAATGACATTCAGAGCAAACTGCAGTTTCTTCTTCTGTGTGATGTGGATACAAATACTGCCTTCACAGAAAGGTTGGGAGAACAAAATGAGCAGACATGGACAGCATATTGCACAAGCCATGAAAACATGGGACAATGAATGAGAGGTGCTACTCTTGGTAGAACTGTTGCTGTTATTAGACCTGCTCCTCCAAAGTAATCAGTACGTGATCCTAGCCAACCTACGGGCTGCAGATGAGGACCATACAGAAGGGATGCTGCGATCCCACATGGTGTGTGGGAGGTAGCAGTGTGTTGCCTGTCTAAGTGGTAGGTGCACCCCAGGCCGTGGCCCTTGCTTGCTACTAGTACCTCATTGCCCACCGCTGGTAATAGGGCTTGGTGAAAAAGCGAGGCTTAGCTTTTGTTTAGAATCAAGCCTCTTGGAATGAGGGCTGAGAGAGCATCGTGTGTGTCTTTCACTGACAGTGAGCTTGAGCTGTCCCTTCTGGCCCTTCCCCTGGGGATGAGGGATAGGGTCGCTAGAGACAGGTATCGTGATGTTTTCAGGTGTGGGAACTGTTTTGCCTTCCCTTGAGTTCAGATCCTAGAGCCTGAGAATTGGACATGTCCTTAGACATCATTGAGCGTAATCCATTTACTGCCCAGACGGTGAGATTAGGCCCAGAGAGGAGAAGTGACTTGCTAAAGTGGTACAGCTTATCAATGGAGAAACCAGGCCCATCTTCTGACTCTCAGCTAGCGCTTGCTTCCTTTTCCATCCCACATTCAGTTAATTTAGTCTCTATTGGCCCAGACCACCTTGTTGTTGGGTTTCTGAGGCTGAGCACCTGGGTGGTTTCTTATCTGAGTCCTGGAAGGCAGCCAGGCATGGGGATGGGTAAGGGTGGCTGACTCAGACTTCGGAACACTTTGTGCCGAAGGGGCCAAGGTATAGTCTGAAAGGAGGGTGTGGGCTCTGGGCACTTCCCCATAGCTCTGAATTTTGTCAGAGTGGCTGGGTACGTGATGGGGAGGGAGCGTGGTCTCACCCTGCAGGGCTTCTGCTAATGAGTTCTGGTATATATAGAACAGCTTTGATTACTCACCCACCTGAGGATATGCTTAGCCCGGGGAAGCTGAGCAGTAAACTAGGGGAGCATCACTCTGTATGAAAAAAGTGAAGAGAGCTTTGCTGTTGCGGGGAAAAAATCCTTCTAATTATGCTTACATTCACTCATGTATGCAAGAGATATTTATGGGTTACCTGCCTCATGCCAGGAGGTGTACAAGTAAATGTTCAGGTCCACAAAGGCAAGTAACATGAGCCTTTTTCTCAAAAGAAATGAGAGATGGCCAGTAAGAGCCCAATTTTATATAGTGAGAATGTGCTGTGGCAGTGCTACGTCCAAGATATGCAGAAGCTCCAGGGGGGACTACGTTGCGTGTGTTCACGTTGGCCATGTGTGCAGAGCTGAGGAAGATTTTCCTGGAAATGATGTTTGAGCTGAATCGTTAAAGATACAGAGGAGTGTAACATCAGAGGTATGACTAGGCTGTTTGGGGGAATTAGTCATTCAGTACGTGTGGAGCACAGAATCAAAGATAAGGATTGTTAGATGACACTTGGCATGTCACTATCAACTCATCGTACGAGTGTTCCATCTCACCTTGCTACTGAGCAAATGAAAGCTTACAGAGATTAAGCCATTCTCCCGACTCAGGAGACACCAAGCACCAAACCATGATTAGACTGGACCTTCATTTCTCACGCGCCTCTTATCCTAGACTCTGAAGACTCTGATGGGCAAATTTGAAGAAGGTTATCTTCAAGTCTCCCTTAACTTAGAAACGGAGCAGTGTTTTGTAACCGGAATCTTATTTTCTTATGGAAACTGTGGCCTATATGTCTGCTAGAGATCCAGGTTTACCCCAGAAAAAGTTACTTCATCCACAATGCACTTATAACACTGTACCAAAATAGTTAGCAGTAACTGACTGTCAAAGGTAACCAAGTCTGTGTGGGAAAATGTGCCTCAATATGGAATGCTCTGGAAACCTCATGCTCACCTGCCTAACGTGTGAGATGGAGGCCTCAAGATCCTACTGGCAGGGTCCAGGGGGATGGGGCGTGAGAATGCAAAGGAAGAATATAGCCAGGGGCAATGAGGTCCCAGAAAGTGTAGAGCAGAACATCTTTTCCAGAACCAATTCCCCAAGGATACCTCTCAGCTCTGCAGTCTCTATAATCATCCCATCCCTTACTTTCTCAGGAAACTCTTCCATGATGTCACTTAAAGTATGGCATGTTTCTCCTCTTTAATGCCTCACAGTTCCTCTTCCTCCTGAAACAAGCCCCTCAAACTTTGGAATTCTCATAAAGGGAATTTTTGTCAGAAACTGTAAGAAATTAAGGAATGAAAAGACCTCCCATGCCCCTTCCACCCATACATTTTTTTTTTTTTCCAGCAGATCCTTTGGAGAAAGTTAAAAGTGTGTAATCAGATCCACATTTATGATAGAGCCACATTTTGGCTAAGGATCTTGGGCCAGTTTAATTTTAGTGCCCAGTACAAAAGTGTTTAGTAGGTTTTGTCTCATATTTACTTTGAACTTTTTTTTTAAGTTTATTTATTTATTTTGAGACAGAGAGAGCAGGGACAGCAGAGAAAGAGGGAAAGAGAGAGAATCCCAAGCAGGCTCTGTGCTGTCAGTGCAGAGCCTGATACGGGGCTCAAACTTGAACCGTGAGATCATGACCTGAGCTGAAACCAAGAGTCAGATGCTTAATCTGCTGGCCACTCAGGCACCCCTACTTTGAACTTATTAAATACAAACAGCAGAGTGAGACAAAGCCAGTGTGTGGGTGCTTCTCTGTGTCTGTATTCCTGAGGAGTGCTGTTGCCATAGTCCTGGGTGCTCAGAGACAGAAAATGGGGGAGAGAGGGGAAAACACCAAAGACCTGGCTGGCTATGATATTACTGTCCTTTCACCAATCTTATCTTCCTGCTCTAACATATATTCATCTTATGCTTTAGCATTTTCCAAAAACGTTTAAAGACTTAAAAAAAAAAAAAACCTTAAGATACAGTTCTTAAGTGTGAATTATGGATTAATTCAACATATAGACTGGGAAGAAATCTCAGAGATAATCCAGTGCAATTTATTCATCCTACAGATAAGAAAACTAAGGCACACAAAGATAATTCAATTGGTTCAGGTTCATGAAGGTAACTAGAGGGGTATTCAGAACCAGAACTCCTAGTCTGCTTGTCCCAGATAAAACCCCTTTGCAGCGTCATACTTCCACTGAACTTTGCAGTCAACGGAGCACTTTCTTATTCGTTAAGCTTCATTATTTGTTACTCACAAAACTCTAGGTTTGTCCCACATCAGATTGGTTAAATTGATTTGCCTAAAGCTACACAGTCAAATAAACAGAACCCTGGTCTCTCATATTCCAATTTCAATGCTTACAGAACTGTAAAAATGGCTTTGTGGGATTCCCCAGAAAACATTTAACTCATGGGATACGCTGACAATAAATCATCAGTGCAGAAAATTTCTCTTTTGGGTAGTCCCAGATAGCAAAGAAAAAAGCCCCCAAATCAAAAGTGTAAACACAACTCTTCTCAGAATGAATGTTAAATGATTCATCTGGTTTTAGTTCTTTAAACAGGCAAAATTATGCATAGCCCATCACATAGCAATTCAGAACTTTAAACTTGAGCCTGCCTTTATTGAGACACAGGGCCTAGAAAGTCAAGAATCAAGAATGACTTTCTCTGCCTCGTGTAAAGAACTGTGATTCCATAATGTTTCGACGATTTTGTTGTTCGTTTTAGATCATCATGCCACTGGAAGTCCTAAAAATAATGTGGCTTTCTATAACATTTTAATTAAAAATAAATTCTCACGTACATTAACTCATTTGGTTTGACTCTTCATTGGAACAAATTGTTGCCCTTGTTCTTGCTATTACCATTACTATTATTATCTCCTCATTGGAGATAAGAAACAGAAGCTCCAAATCTCAAAGGTAAGAAAGGCGAGCGTAAATCTAGATTTTCTGATTCTAAAGCCAATAGGTTAAATATTACTACTGGAACATTTAAACAATCTCTGCTTTTATTTGCGTAAGTCTCATAGACAAACACGTTTTGGCAACTACACTCCTATACGGCACTTGTGTGTGTACATATCAATTTGCTTCTAGGTAAACAGTGGCCCTACAGATTTGAGACCATCGGATCATTGTGTGCTAGATAATGAAGGCTTTTGCCATGAATACCACAGCTGAAAATTGGTTTCCAAAATGTATTCGTAAGTCCTCATCTACCAAATACAAGTTTCCAGATATTTTTCCAATTTCAATATGTTCCTCAGTTAAACATGAATTATATTGAAAAAAAATTAAATGTGTAAATTTGTGTATGTTCCTCTGGACAACAAAGATAAAAAAGAAGAGACGATGGAAAAAAAATATTGTATCTAAAACTCTCCAAAGAGTTTACTGCCCCTTTTAAAACCTATTTTATTATTATTATTCCCTTTTACTTAGTGTAAGGTTTTGTTAAATTTGATTTTTAAAAGTCCATGCTTAACCTAATTTAGTGCAGAAAATAAATCCCACCCCTCCCACCCGGGTTCCAAGCAAGTAGGTTTATTTTCAGTTGTCTGAGCAGATGTATCTCTGGACAAGTCCTATATGTAATAGATAATAACAGCCAGAGCACTTTTATCTTCCTGGGACATGATGAATCTGATAGCAACCCATTGTTATGTAGCTCAAAAAATACCTTACAAATGTAGAACACTGTAGTTTGTTTCAGCCTCTGTGACTGAGAGCTAGGGGAGGTTGTTTTGGGAAGGTCGACATTTAACTCCATTCTGGAACCGCTCTCAGAATTAGGGAAACTAATATAGCACTCAGAACTCGTTTTTAATCATCATTAGGCACCAGTAAAAGACAAAACAAACAATATTTATGAATGAAATTTAATGTCAATAAAACAAAACCAACCAACTTCTAGGTTTAAAAACTTATCTCCTTAAAAGAAAAAAAAGGAAAACTGTATTTTTATCAGTAACTTAAAAAAAATTATTTTTTCTTGTTAGGGTGTTTTTCTTTGCAAATAACAAAAAGCCCATCAAATGCACAGATCTTAAAAAAAAAAAAAAATAGTAGAGATCTTCTTTGACTCACGATGGGGTTAGCACTTGATAAACCTACAGAAAGTTGAAAATACCTTAAAGTCAAAATTGTTCTTAATACACCTTACCTACAGAACGTCCTAGCTTAGCCTAGTCTGCCTTGAATGTGCTGAAAACACTTATGTTAGCCAACATTAGTGGGCAGAATCACCGAACACAAAGCATATTCTATATTAAAGTGTTAAATATCTAATGTAATCTACTAAACACTGTACTGAAAGTGAAAAACAGAATGGCTGGATGGGTACAGAATGGTTGTAAGTGCACTGGCTGTTTGCCCTCATGATTGTCTGGCTGACTGGGAGATGTCGTTCTCGGCCACCCAACAGCATCACCAGAGTACTGGACCACATATGCTAGCTAGCCTGGGAAAAGATCAAACAGCAAAGATTGAAGTACGGTCTCTACTCAATGGTATACCCCTTTCTTTGCCATTGTGAAGTTGGAAAATCCTAAATTGAACCATTATTAAGTGAGGGACCATCTGCAATTCAAACAATAAGGGGTTTTCTATCTCCCCAAGGGAGTCTTGAGTTCAGCATTTCCAGGGAAATCTAGTAGTTCTATGGGGTAAACCCATATAATATTTGACCACTGATACCACTGACATTAAAAAGAAAGCCAGATATAAAGTCAATGTGAGGGGTGCCTGGGTGGCTCAGTCAGACAGGCATCCAACTCTTGATTTTGGCTCAGGTCATGATCTCACAATTTGTGAGTTCAAGACCCTCATTGGGCTGACATTGTGCACAGCCTGCTTGCAAGTCTCTTTCCCTCTCTCTCTGTCCCTACCCTGCATGCTCTCTCTCTCCCTTTCTCTTTCTCAAAATAAATAAACTTCAAAATTTTTTTCAAAAATAAAATAAAGTCAATGGGAAATGATCAGTAATGTGGTTTACATAGGTAATTTAATATTTTAAGTTGTAATTGTATCCATGATAAGATATTAAATAGCTTATGTATATTTTCATTACTGTGCATGTCATAAAGTATTTATGAAATGCCAAACTCTCATTAGATTTCTAAAATTAAAAAATGTACTTCTAAAAAATTAAATAAGCCTAATTTCAATTGTCCTAATATTGATAACAAGATTATGAAGAGTACGTTTCAGAACTTTACTTGTTTAATAAAAAGAGTACTAATTAGTGATATTTATCCTATAAAGATTATTTTAAATCTTTAACCCACATACACTCAAGCTTGGTCTGTGCTATTTTGAATTCCTGGAATGGCAAATACACGTAGGCTTTCTTTTCTTCCCGTTAAGTATAATTTTTTTTTAAACCAGAAAAGTGATTATGTTCTCAAGTTAATGGATATTGAGTAAGAGTCAATTAAATGGTGAACTTAGTGCACATACCCACCTCCTTCTCACATTTGACACCTTTAGGAATCACTCTATGCCCATATGCAAGTGTGTCTATATACACAAAATTACAAGCATAGAATTGTATATGAAGTACTTATATCTATTATATACACAGACTTCGGATCAATAAAAATGAGTTACAATGCCAAAAAATAAGATCCAACTCTGTTGGCCAGAAATTATAATATATTCGTATGTGTATGTATATATATAAAATACCCACTCACAGGATTTGGTTACTGAGAAAATCACAGCTCAGTGCACATAAAAGGAAGTACTACCATAAAAAGTAGAAGTGGCTCTAGATATGTATTTGCCAAGTTTGAAGGTAATAGACCCTTAGAAAGGAAGTCTCCAGAGGCAACTTTTAGGATAATATAGAGAGAGGGATCTGTCCACATCTCTCACTGCCCAGGCAATAGATTATGCAGTAAAATAGGCTTCTGCTCTAAGCAAAAGTACTAGCTTAGACCTGTGGCACATGGTGTAGGACCTTGGATGATGGTCACATTTAAAAGGAAGAGGAAATCCTCGTATCTGCAATGCTAGATATTGGCACAATCTGACAAACAGCACATTTCTCTCTCTCTTTTACAATTTGAAGACAGTCTGGGGGAAACAGAAATCCTATGCTCAAAAAGGTTGACATTGTTAAATATAAAAATGAAGAGACAAGCTAGAATCAACATTTGAGGAAAACCAATAACATGAGAGTCACGGACTTCAATAAACATGAGAACTAACACTCAAGGAAATAGAGTTCTTAGTGTAAAAGCATACTCTGAAAATCATAATTCGTATCTTCAAAGTACCTAGAGTTTACCCCGTTGATGGATCAATAGCTCTGTTGTGAAAAACTACCAATTAAATATCTTGAAAATGAAATATGATTGCCAAAATCAAAATCACAATAAGTGGACTGAATAGAATAACCACAGATGAAGACAAATTTGATAAACTCTTCCAAAATACAGGGGAAACAAGGTATATAAGAAAAGTTAAAAGATAAAGAAAATAGTTCCAAAATTTTAATAATCATCTCAAAAGAAATTTAGAAAGAGAGCAGCACCTGGCTGGCTTTGTCAGAAGAGCATGCAACTCTTGATCGTGGGTTTGTGAGTTGGAGTCCCACTTTGAGTGTAGAGATCCGAAAAAAATAATAATAATAAACAAATCTAAAAAAAAAAGAAATTTGTGAAGATAAGTGGAAGAAAATGTAATGGAGGTAATAGCTTGGTAACAACACTATTATTGCTACCACTACTAATGATACAAATTCTGAGAACTGAAGACATGATTTTGCATTTGAAAAGTCTACCAATTATGAAGCAGGATGAAGAAAGATGTCCCCAATCTTGATACATGAAAAGTGAAGAGTGGGGAAGAAACTGCCATCCTAGAAATAAGAGTCAGATCATCAATCCTGGATAATAGAACACAGTTAAGTAATGTCTTCACAATCTGAAGAAAAGCTACTTTGATGTGTGTGTGTTTTCTTTTTTTTTTTAATGTTTATTTTTTGAGAAAGAGAGAGAGCGTGTTAGCAGGGGAGAGACAGAGAAAGAGGAAGACAGAGAATCCACAGCAAGCTCCTCACTGTCAACGCAAAGCCCGTAATGGGGCTTGAACTCACAATCCCGTGAGATCATGACCTGAGCTGAAGTCAGAGGATTAACCAACTGAGCCACTCAGGACCCCCCGATCTTCTAATTCAGTAACCAACTAAACTATTATCTAAATGTAAGAACCAAATAAATTCACTTCTAGCATGCAAGAACTTGGAGGTTAGCATCGCAAAACCTCTCTAAAAAGAATTGGATGATATAGTCCACAAATTTTTAAAAAATAATAAAACCAAAAGTAAGATTCTAGGTACAAGGAATATGGATGAGCACAGAAGTCAATAAACTTAGAATCTAAACAACCATTTATTATCACAAACATTAATCCATATTTGAAAGTAAAACCTAAGATGTTCAATAACAGATGTGTCAGAAAATTGAGGCTAGGCAAAGGGAAAAAATGGAAGGAAACTAAGTTCTTGTGTAGCTCAAGAATATTTTTTTTAATGTTCATTCATTTTTGAGAGAGGGGGGAGGAGCAGAGAGAGAGGGAGACACAGAATCCAAAGCAGGCTCCAGGCTCCAAACTGTCAGCACAGAGCCCAAAGCAGGGCTCCAACTCACGAACCGTGAGATCATGACCTCGGCGGAAGTTGAATGTTTAACCCACTAAGCTACCCAGGCGCCCCTGCAAATATTATTTTGTTAAAGATTATTCTAGTTTTAAAAACTTAATTATGACAAAAAAAAGAAGTGAAGTCATTATGTCTTAACTATATATTTGAATATAGACAGGATTGTGAACCCTTAGCTAAAAAGATGAGCATTTGAGTACTCTGACAATTACGATTTCATCCTTCCTCCCAGCTTGTGGTTTCTATTAGGTTTACATTGCTAATGTTTATGAACTACATATTCTGTTCTTCTATCATAATTAGCAAAATTATTTGGCATTCATTCTGTTTTTAAGTGGAGTCACTACTTACCAGCAGTTATGTTTTGTTTTGTTTTGTTTTGTTTTAATCATGCCTGCTTCATTTCTGAGCTCTTTGATTCATCCTTTAACTGGCTAGATATCGTCAAGAAGTGTTTTCCAAAAAGATTCACGTGTGCTACGCTCCCTGGATTCTTTCACGTGTGAGAATGCCGGCCTGTAAGTGTCTTTATACATGACTGGTATTTTGGCTAAGAGAATATTCTTTAGTCACACTTTCTTTTCTTAGAAACCTGAAGACACTGCTCCATCGTAATCCAGAATTGAATGTCATTGGATCAGTGTCTGATTTTGGCCTGGTCTTTTATCCCTTGTAGATTTCTCTTTCTCTAACTGGATGCTGGAACGGTTCCCTCATTATTTTCCTGCAGATTGTTTACTGTCTTTGTTCTTTTTCAAAAAGATAAAATATTACAGATCCAATTTAGCTGCTCCTTTATCCCTTCCTGATTCGATTCCCACTCCCGATCTCCATGGAACCTCTGTTTTTTGACTTTGTGTTTATCAACTCTCTGTTGGTTCCTCCACTTTTACTGCTGAAATCCCACATTATGTTTTTGAGATGTATCCATATTTCTGTACGTGGCTTTTGTTTATAAGTTTTAACTGTACATTCTCTTAATAGATATTATGTTGTTTCCAAGTCTTCACTAATGTAGTGCTGCAGTAAATATTATAGTATATGTCCCTTAGTGCACAAATACAAGGGCATCTCTTGGGGAAAAGCCAACAAGTCAAAACATATGTTACCTTCAGCTTTATTAGAGATCTCTAAAGTAGTTTCACCATCTTATTTTTCCACCATTGGTGTAGAAGAATTCCCATTTTACCACTTACTCTTAAAATAGTATGTGACACACAGCAAAGTATCACATAGGTTTTACTGTTATTTTGATTGAAGTAATATCTACCTCATAGCATGTGTTGAGTTACTTTTTCTTTATACATTGGTTACTATATGCATGATATATTTTTTCAAGTTTTGGTAAAAATTATCATAAAAACACAGGTCCTGCATATTCTGAAGGGAGTATTTGATTATCAATTCAATTATTATCATTGCTATTAATTCATGTTTATTCTTTTTTTTTTCTTGAGTCAAATTTATAATTAACATTTTCTTCTAGAAAATAGTCATCTTCTTGGGGTGCTGGGTGGCTCAGTTGGTTAAGCATCCGACTTCAGCTCAGGTCATGATCTCTCGGTTCATGAGTTAAAACCCTGTGTCCGGCTCTGGGCTGACAGCTCAGAGACTAGAATCTGCTTCGGATTCTGTGTCTCCCTTTCTCTCTCTCTGCCCCTTCCCTGCTCATACTCTGTGTCTCTCTCTCTTGAAAATAAATTTAAAAACATTAAAAAAAATAGTCATCTCCTCTTTTTATTCCTAATATTTGAAAACTTAATCTTTAATACCTTTTTAATATTGATTATTGAATATTTAATACATTTATTCATTGACTTTTCTCTCTTTTCCTTGACTAGTTTGGATAGAGTTCCATCTAATTTATATTAGCTAATTTTTGTTTTTTCTTTTTTTTTTTTTTTAAAGAATTGGCCTAGGATTTTTTTGTTTATTTTTGTGTCTTAAATTACTTTCTTTTTTACCATTTGTATTTACTTCCTCTAAAATTCTGCAGTTTTACATGGTTTCTCTTTTGTACTTTCTTGAATTAAATGTGATTTGCTCATTAACTCATAACTTATTTCCAACTGTGTTTCTTCATTTGCAAAATGTTACTGTTGTGTGTGGGTGCAGGCATTTTCTTAAGTAAATGATTTCTAATTTAAATCCACTTTGGTTCAAAAACATGATGTTGATTCCTTGAAAGTTGATGCAGCTTCCTTTCTGACTAACTGCTTATATAGTAATGAAAAAACTAGTTTAAATAAACTAGTTAATTTTGTCTCTAAATCTGCTATGTTTAGGGCTAAATTTTGTCTGATTGCAAGATTTGTTGCTGATACATGTGTGCTAAAAATCACCCACAGCCATTATGAATTTGTCCAATTCCTCTTGTGAATTAAATATTTTCAGGCAATATTGTTCAGAAACTACAAGCTGATGATTGCACTCTTTTCTTGATAAGTTGTTGTGTTTATCACTATCATTATCATTATTATGGTGGTGTTGTGCCTTTCTTTTGAACCAGGATAATGATCTACAGTTTGTCTTTTAGGAAATATCTACTGAATTATCGGACATATTTTAGGTTGCAGACTCATTTGTATTAAAAGTACTCTTGTTTCAGGGGTACCTGGATGGCTCAGTCGGTTATGCATCCGACTTCAGCTCAGGTCATGATCTCACGGTTCGTGGGTTCGAGCCCTAGGTCGGGCTCTGCGCTGACAGCTTGGAGCCTGTTTCCAATTCTGTGTCTCCCCTTCTCTCTCTCCAACTTGTGCTCCTTCTCTCTCTCTCTCTCAAAAATAAAATAAAAATAAATAAATATTTTTAAAAAGTACTCTTATTGCATGTATTTCCCAAAGGTGCTCAGCAGTCCCATGTCATGAAAGTAATTAACTGGGAATCCATGAGACATTGCATTGAATTAGTGGGGTGGTGGCAGGGGTGTTAATGATGTATGTATATACATGCATGGCATGCATGCATAAATATTATATAACTGACATAATTTAGGATTAGATAAGTAAAACTTGGTAGACCTAAAAGCTTTTGAAGTATGGTGAGGATGCCATGCTATAAGTCTTCATAATTTTAGAAAATGTTCATATTCCATAACAATTAACTAATATAACAATCATGAAAAGATTAAAATTCTTTCTTATCCAAGTTAAACCTTTCCATCATAATCTTGAATGTGATATTAATTTACTTAAATTCTTACTTCTAGAGAGTTCTACAAACGTCAGTGATATGCTTGTTGGAATTCTCATGATTTCTGATAAATTTACTTTTACTTTCTCTGGTATCAATATGTACAGTGACATCTAATTAATTAGTTGAATGATTATGAATAAAGGGTTTATTTGAAACAACCCTCTTTAAGGCTCTGGAAAGAGGAGAGTAAAGAGCAATATTTATGGACTTAAGAAGCTCACACTTTGGGGGATCCTGGGTGGCTCAGTCAGTTGAGCATCCGACTTTGGCTCAGGTCATGATCTCATTGCTTGTGGGTTCGAGTCCTGCATCAGGCTCTGTGCTGACAGCTCAAAGCCTGGAGCCTGCTTCGGGATTCACTCTCAGCTCCTCCCCCACTCGCACTCTGTCTCTCTCTCAAAAATCAATAAATGTTAAAAAAAAGAAATTAAAAAAAAAAGAAAAAGAATCTCACACTTTGATAGTAAAGACAAGCAAATAATAATGGTCCCATGTGAAGAATGGTATGGAAGCACAGACGAGGTTGGAGTTAAATCCTGCCAGGGGTTGCTAGAAAAAGGGCTTGCAAATGAAATGTCATAGGATTCAAATTAACGAATCAGAAAATTTCAGAGAGAGGTTAAGTGAAGCAAGTTTGTTTCATTAGAACGAACTATGTGAGCAGAAGTGAAGAGTGGGGAACATGCCTGTGCCCCATGTAGCTGGATTATGAGGGGCAGAGCAAGAACAGTGACTGATGCAAATAAATACATTAATTAAGAGTAATTATCAGGGTTCCTGGGGGGCTCAGTCAGTTGAGCATTGGACTTCGGCTCAGGTCATGATCTTGTGGGTAGCGAGTTCGAGCCCTGTATCAGGCTCTCTGCTGTCAGAGCAGAGCCTGCTTCAGATCCTCTATCACCCTCTCTCCGCCCCCCCCCCCCCCACTTGCACTTTCCCTCAAAAATAAACATTTTTTTAAAGAATAATTTATTAGTATTTTGCCTAACACTTTTTAATGATGCTTACTGTCTGCCAGGCACTATTCTGAATTCTTTACATATGATAATTTGTTTAAGCCTCAAAATGACTCTGTGCGATGGCTACTGTCATTATGTCCATATTACAGACGAAGGGACTAGAGTAGAGAGAGGTCAAACACCTCCCAAGGTCTCAGAACTAGAGAGTAATAGAAGTGGAATTAAAATCTAGGTATTGGGCTCCAGAGCCAGAACTCTTTTTTTTTTTTCTTCTTTTTTTTTTAGAATGGTTACTTTCTTTTTTTTTTTAATTTTTTTTCAATATATGAAATTTATTGTCAAATTGGTTTCCATACAACACCCAGTGCTCATCCCAAAAGGTGCCCTCCTCAATACCCATCACCCACCCTCCCCTCCCTCCCACCCCCCATCAACCCTCAGTTTGTTCTCAGTTTTTAAGAGTCTCTTATGCTTTGGCAGAGCCAGAACTCTTAAAGACCTACACAGTATTGCAAGTAACTCCACACAGAGGGAATTTTTACGGGATCAGCTGCTATCATAGGAGAACATGAAGATTTCATTTATTTTTCCATTTCTTTGGCATAAATGATTCCCTTGGGATAATAGTGATTTATAGGAACCATCCAGATACAAAGGTAGGGAAACCCAGATGGGAGCTGACAAGAACCCTAAAACCTGACTAATTTATTGTCATTTTTTAGAATGGATTATTGGTTTTCATTATGAAAAGCTAACCTTACATGCTGTGAAAGAAACTGTTAAAATAAGCCCTTGGGAGAAACCCCAGAGTAGGCCTTGTCAGCTGCTCCTGTCACTGTGCAAATGCAAACTTGTGAATTATTTCAGCCCTTACACAGCCCTAAAGCTCTTAGGGGCGAATGGTTTTATTTAAAACAATTTAAACCCACTTTAACTTAATTTACCATTGTATTCTTGAGTTCTGGCCTACGGCCAAGATCTTCCCAGTCCTAATTTGGTCCCTAGTTGAATTCAAATTTTAAATGGTATGTTCCCAGTGAAGCTCACTCCAATTTCATTTACATCCTTAGGGACTTGGGAAGGGCCTGACCCTTTAACTTCCCCATGCTTAAATGCACTGTAGTGAAAAATGCAAACATATCTTTCCAAATAGGGGTCTCGTTAACCTTGTCAACCTGAAGCCTCTTTAAAACTCCAAAGTTGATTTTCAGAGACTCTGTCCCAGAGCTCACATCATTGACTGTTTCCTTTGGCCACTTTGCTGATAACTCAAGTCCAAACCCAGATCTCATTTCCAGCCTTTCCATGATTCTGGGTACATCAGTATACTGGAGATTCTCCCCAGGTCCTCCACATTCTCCCTCTCTCTCTTCTTTTTTTCATATTAATGTACTGTTTTGCCCCTCTGAAATATCTTTGCCCATTCTCCTCACCCCAAATTTTCCAAAATTCCACCCTAATAGCAAGGCCTCTCTCGAATACCATTCTTCTCCTGGAACTGTGCTCTTTCTCAGCTTTACATCCAAAATGCATTTGTAAGGCCTCTGAGAAAGCATTCATCAAACCCACTTGGAACTGTATTACCTTGTATTAGTACGTACCAGAGGTGTCCCTCACCTTTCCAAATATGAGCCCCCTGACGGTGATACACATAATCCATACCAAAGCTTTCACAGTGCTCTGTATAGAGCAGACACTCAGTAATTGTATCTGGAATTGAAAAAAAAAATAGATGTGTTGAAATGTACAGTTTTATATTTGAGGCTAGAAGGAATAGCGAGGAGATCGCCAAAAGGACACACACCCACAACAACAACAACAATAACACTTGGATTCAAAGCCTGGCTTTACCACTATAATTCTGTCTCTGAGTCACAGGAGAATTAGATCATTTCTAAGGTCCCTTATAATATTTAGAATTTGCCATTCTATGATTTCTCGACTACTCTAATGCACACTCAACACTGATTACTTCTATCCCAACATCTAATCCAGCTTGAAAAAGTCTTAGACTCTGATCCACGAAACCTTGTCATCCAAGGTCCCTAATGGATCTACACAGTATAGCCTGACATTCGCTGGCATTTTTTGGCAACTATGAAGACAATAACACCAAAACCAACAACAAAAACCCTCTTTTAAAGAGGCTTTGAATGCAGATTCCGAACTGAAGCCTCATTTCACCAGAGAAAAAACGCAGGTCCAAAGAGGTAAATTGTTCTCTCCTGTCACACAAATAGTTACTAACAGAACACAGGCTCTAACCCTGAGCTGTCACCAACCAGGAAGAGCTTTTTTCCATAGGAACTAAGAATTAAAATATTTAACTGACTTAAATGGCTGAGATGAAGTCAATGAAGAGGAAAAGCAAAGAAACAAGGATGTGTTTAGAGCCTCATCTGGGGTACTTAACCGTGGTGGAAGTAATCACTGGGTTTTTGAAAGGCACTATAATTGTAGTATCTATGAAATGTAGTTCAAACACGCAAGTGGGAAAGCCTTTTAATTTTCTTTATTTTTATATAATTCAATCTACTGTATATATTGAATTCCCATTCTACCAGGTGGTGGAAATGTAATCTTGGTCACTTTAGGGTTCCTCTCCTCTTCCCAGGCTTTCAGGTAAGCCCCAAAGGATCCCATTTATGCTGTTGCACCAGGAAGCATCTGATTCTCTGCTGGCATCTAATCATCTACCGAGACATCCACCATGAATCTGATTCATGTCCCCAGGTCCATGCAGGTCCCTACTGTCATCTGTCATTCTCATAGACAAGAGGCCTGCTTCTCTCTGTATGTTGCCTTGCCCCTCTGCTCCTCCTGGGCCACATGGAGCTTAGGAGACTCTGTGAGGCTGAGGCCCTATTGACATATGTGGAGAGAACAAGATGGAGTCACTCTTGTCAAGCAATGGCCTGCGTCAAACAGTGAGTGACACAGGCAGCGAAGGGCAGGTATCGCTAAGACCAGAACCGGCTGATGACACTCAGAAGTGGTAACTAGTCAAAACAGAGGAGGTCTGCAAAGGCCCAAGACTGATTAAATGCCTTTAAAAATGGAGGAATTTTGCTCAAAATGTCAGACTTTTCAGACACTGGCCCCTCTACCTCTGACCACTTCAAAAAGGCAGCTGCCCGATGGATCTGTGAGAAGAACAGAGATCCTCCACTGTGAACCATAGTAAGCAGTAAGCTCAGGGAGCTGACCCCGACCTGACTGAGGCCTCTTTCCAAGCTTGTGCTCACAGACTGACTCTGCATATGGTTTGTTATCTACCTTCCCCCTGTTCTCTCTTGTATGTTGTGTGACTTGCTTTGTGCTTTGCTTTCTGTGATGCGGTTAAAAAGCCAAGTTAAACAAGTGGTGAAATGTCACTGAGTTTGGAATCCTGAACCAGATTTATAATTATGTTCACCTTGCTTTTTGACTGAATAAAGCTGGCATCGTGGAAAGGCACAGCTCACAGCGTGCTCATGATAACACATCATGCAGTTCTTTCCACGTTGGGTTGTGTCTCTCACCTAGGATTTCCTGAAAAGCAGGACATAGGCCTCTCTCCTCTCCAATCCAAAAAAGCTGTATGAAAATTCAGTTGTCCTTCCCAGCTTCTGGGTCTGGGGCAGAGAAAGCCACAAGAGTAGCTTTTGCAGGTTTCAAAATATCTACAGAATCTTTGCTTGGTACTCAGTTCTCTCCTCACATGAGGAAATATTTTCTTTCTTTTCTTTTTTTTTTTTTTTAACTTTTGGTTACAGAAAATTTGAAACATATGCAAAAGTAGAGAAAATATACTGAACCCCATGGACCTGTCCCCCAGGTTCGACAGTCTCAAGCTACTCAAAGCCAATTTTGTTTTATTTATACCCCAACCCAATCCCAGCAGTGGTATTTTGAAGAAAATCCCAGGTATAATACCGTTCCATTTGTAAACGTTTGGGTAATTTCTTGATGATAGGATTATTTCAAAAAGAAAAGCATAATACTACTATTACAGAACAGCTGAAGAAATTTTTAATATTAAATATCTATTTGGTGTTCACATATTTTACTTAAGACCCTACAAAATATGGGGTTTTTTTTATTTTTAATGGCTATTTTCATTTTTGAGAGACACAGAGCATGAATGGGGGAGGGGCAGAGAGAGAGGGAGACAGAATCCGGAGCAGGCTCCAGGTTCCGAGGTGTCAGCACAGAGCCCGACACGGGCTTGAACCCACAAATGGTGAGATCATGACTTGAGCGCAAGTCGGACGCTCAACTGACTGAGCCACCCAGGTGCCCCGGAATATTTTGTTTTTTTAAACAATTTGTTTGAATTGGATCCAAATAAGAATACCACATTTCTATTGACTAATAGGTCTTGTAAATGTGTTTTTATCTACCAGTAATGGCTCCATAAACAATCTCTGTGCCTCCTCTCAGGAAAATACAAAAAAAGAAAAAACGAAAGAAACAACAAAAAACCTAAAAACCTTTTCCTTAAAGAAACCAGGTCACTTATCTTGTACATTTTTGAGAAATCCTCATCTGAACCCTAGGTGGGGAAACTCCCCCATCTCCACTCCCACATATACACATTCAACATTTCATCAGACATCCTCCTCGATCTACTTTTCAAACTCCTTTCCATCACTGCTTGTATTTGTGTATGGCACATTAAGCCCAGATTGGTGTGTTTTAACACAAGACAAACGCACGTCTTCAAGTAAAGCTTCAAACAGGTGTTGCTGAGTTTCTGAACAGCAGCTCCCCTTCATACAGTGATACAGGCGCCTGGGATCTTTTGTGTCTCCACCACGTCTAACATAAGCCTGTTGAGTTTGCCAAGCAGGTGTCTCATTCCAGCCAGCCAGCCAGCCAGCGGAGAGGGAAAAGGAGCATGCTTTATCCCATCTGGAGGTGGTATATATATATACATTTTTTAATGCGCCCAGCCTGGATATGCTGCACACCACTTCCGCACAGGCCCTAGAGCCACTCTTCACTGATAGAAGGTTGGGATTTCACATTTGGTTTTGTGCCGGGAGGAAAAGAAATGGGGTTTGTCTCACATTGGGCAGTCTCTGCTTTTCTCCAAAGGCTATTGTTTTGAAGTTCAAAATCCAATATAATAGCCTTTATTTTTTTTTTCCCCCTCATTCTGCTATTATCTCTTTCCCAATTAATAAACTTAGATTTATCTAGTTTGGCCAGGTAGCATCATGATGTTAAAGGAAGTATTAGTGTTGAAGAAAAATAATATCTGGTATAACTTCAAACTTTTTTCCCTCCATGCGATGTAGCATTTTTTTTTAAGTTTATTTATTTTGAGGGAGAGCGAGAGAGAGAGAGAGAGAGAGAGAGAGAGAGAGAATCCCAAGAAGGCTCCATGCCATCAGCATAGAGCCCAACTAACACAGGGGTAGATCTCATGAACCATGAGATCATGACCTAAGCCCAAATCAAGAGTCGGATGCTTAACCAACTGAGCCACCCAGGCACCCCGCAATATAGTATTGTTTTAAGACAGGCTTGTGATATACTTGGGTTGAGTTTGAATCCTTGAGCTACCATTAAAATTATCTAGTTGTGTAAACTTGGTCACTTTAATTTCTCTGAGCTTTGCTTCCCACATTTATAATACTAATCATGCTTTATTTCATAAGACTGAAGTAAAAATCAAATAAAATAAAATAAGCAAAGGTTTTAACATAAGGCATGATATAAGGTAGAATATCAATGAATGGTAGATAGTAATAGTAAAGCAAATAATGAATTTTCTCAAACTGGTAAGTCATTCCCCTTTACGTTAAGCCTGGTATTACAGACCAAGCCTCTATATAGGTATATCTAATTGCTGCATTTGGTCATCAAAATCTACCCGAAAAGATTTGAATACTTGTCTCCTCATCCTAAGTATGAACAACGACAAAAATCAGAAGTAGCAGAGTTAATTGAGCTACAGAGTGACATAAAACGTTGTTATTTTGAATACCGCAGATTGTACTATGTATATTATTCACACTTTTAAATGGATTATTTCCTTTGGAAAAGGAATCCCATTAGAATAATTTTGATTTTTGTTCTGATTCTTGTTCTCTCTTTGTTTTGTTATAGTTTGTTTTACTTTGAACTTGTCAGCTATTTCCCTGCTGCAATCTACGCAGCTGAAGCTCCAAAGGCCTGGCAATGAGAATTTGTCAAGGTAACTCTTGCCTTGCCCTTCTCCACTGCCAGCCTGAGGGATCCAGCTGGAAATAAGAGCAGCTGCTCTTGGTGCCCTAGTTGAAGACACTTCAAACACAGCTTCAGCTTTATCCTGTTTTAAGTACAGACATTTCAAGACCCCATGGAATGGGACACGACCCATCTACTTTATATTTGGATGTTACTTTTACTGAAGGTAGGCTGCAGGGGTGGGGGAGGGGAAGGAAACGATGGAGTAAAGGCCTATTGATGCCAGGTCAATGATATCTATATTTTTAGAGTACCTTTCACGTCCAAGAATGTGTCCACTATATCTCAGTATTCCCAGTCACATCTGCCCCTCAAACCTTAGGTGGATTTTAAAAAAAAACAAAAAAAGTGAGACGCGTTGTTTCGTTTGGGTTGATAAAAAGGTGAATCTGGCTGGGAATTGGACCTGGCCGGCTTTGAGGGTTACTCTCCTCCCAGAGAACCTTCCTTCCTTGGGTAAAAGGGAGTCACCATTCCACTGCTCTGCTAACAGCCTATTTTTACGTTCAGGAAGTAGAGTTATTGCAGAATCATGAGAATTGGATATGGAAAGAATTCACGAAGCAATCCATTCCAACTTCAGGCCACTTAAGAAGAATTTTTAGTCTGCTCTTCCTTGTTGTAGCCACCACATTCCTCTCTCTGTGCACTGAGCTGATTTCACCCAAGGCTACAATTCTGTCAATTTCATAAACAACAGCAGGGAGGTGTTAACAGTCTACTCACAGTTTCATTTAAATAGATGGCTTTCCATGAAAGAGATTACATTTCTACAGCCATTCTCTTTTATTATTTTTTTTATTATGTTAATGTTTGTTTATTTTTGAGAGAGAGACAGACAGACAGACAGAGTGTGAGCAGGTGAGGGTCAGAGAGAGGGGAAGACACAGAATCTGAAGCAGGCTCCAGGCTCTGAGCTGTCAGCACAGAGCTCGATGTGGGGCTTGAACTCATGAACCATGAGATCATGACCTGAGCCAAAGTCGGATGCTTAACCCACTGAGCCACCCACGCATTCCTACAGCCATTTTCTTTTACAAGACAGTCATGTTTTGGTGAATAAAACCCAAAATCGCCACATACTGATGAAAATATATACATGTTAAAAATTAAATAAAACAAAAATTTGATGTAAAGTACTTAAATCAATGAACAATGAGACACCAGTCAAAATATAGGTGACACAGAATCCTCACCCTTTAAAATAATGGGATTAGGGGCGCCTGGGTGGCTCAGTCGGTTAAGTGTCCGACTTCAGCTCAGGTCATAATCTCACGGTCCATGAGTTTGAGACGCGTCGGGCTCTGGGCTGATGATGGCTCAGAGCCTGGAGGCTGCTTCCGATTCTGTGTCTCCCTCTCTCTCTGACTCTCCCCCGTTCATGCTCTGTCTCTCTCTGTCTCAAAAATAAATAAACGTTAAAAAAAATTTTTTTAAATAAAATAATGGGATTCATCTTGTCATTATCACTCTGAATATCTATACAAGAGCCAAATTCGAGCTATTTAGTCAGAGTGTCAGGCAAAAAAAAAAAAAAAAAGTGAGACCTTTAAACTAGTCTCATAATTTTACTTACAATAAAACAAGGACCTACAGAAATGAAGGAAGTTGCTTAAGAGCTCCCAGAAAATTATTAGTGGGATTCTTTAGTGACTCACAAACCAGGGGTCTCTGCACTATAGAATACTACTGCCAGTTAATTGCTTAGAAACTCTGTAAATATCCGACTGAAGTTTCCAAGTACCATTGCTACCAGATCGCTTCAGCAGGATTTGGTACAACATCTGGTGTATTCGAAGTCTCCAAAGAACCTATGATTACATTGAGTTTGTGGTGAAATGGTTGGGCCTGGGAAAATGACCTACTTGAAAATGCCTTGACCTGACAGGAAAATAGTCTCTGAGGATGGAAATCAACAATGTGATGTTTTAGTGCCATCCCTCCCTCTGAATTGTTGGGTTAATTACTGAACTTCTCTAAAATGAAGGGATTTAATGAAATCATTCCTAAGGCCCCTCTGCAAGCTCCACTAGTTTACCCAGCATAGATGTTCTCGCTCAATAAATACTTATTAAAGGAATTTTGCACATATGTCAGTGAAAGATTCTTTCATCATATAAAGTTCAGAGCATGTCTTTCATTGGAAGAAATTAATGAGGAAATGTTAACCAGGCATATTGATTTATTTTACAAGCAACTATACTCTATATAATCTTTGTGAGGTTATGCCTTAATGTTCGAGAATAATAAATACATGCACTTAGTTCTGAAAAAGTCAAAGACTTGAAAAATAATGTAAAAAGTAACTGCCCTATTGAAATGGTTTCTATTCATAGTAAAAATTTTAGGCTAGGAATTTACCAACATGGGAAACATAAAATGAAAGATAAGAAATAAAGGTGTGGGGATGACTACAATGTTGGGGAAATCTTTCAATTGAAAACTTTCTGCCACGGAGTCCAGGTCCTGTGAAGGAAAAGAGACCTGCTTGCTATAGGCGAGTATCTTAATACTGCACAGAATGTCTTCAACAGTCCACTTCCTTACTCTTTCCTCAGCAAATCCTTTTCAAAATCGTATTTTGAGATGTTTATCACCATGGAAATGTGTTTGATTTATAAATTATGTGACATGGTAAATCACATTTGTTTTACAGAAATGGGCATCATTGTCAATATTTCTAGATGGTATTTATTCTATACAAATCCTTACTGGTATTCACCCTAAATATTGAATTGTTTGATATTAAGAAATAGAGGTATAATAAAATGCAGTCTAAATATCTGTCAGACAGGAAACTTTCATAACTTAGAGATTAACAGAAAAAAGTTTGACTCCCTTTTCTGAAGACTCCAGCCTTGTGCACCTACTTTAAGTCTTTGATCACAGCCCTTGTAACTCATTACTGTACCTTCTCGTTACACCCTTGACTTTGTCCACTGAACTTGCCTTTGATTGCCTTTGAGGACAGAAACCATTTCATCTATCTTCACATACTCCAGAAAGTCCTGTTTCCAAGACATAGGAAATTTCCTTTAATGAATGAATAAAAAGCAAGTTATATATTTTGGTGGTATTATCATACTTACTCTCTGTGTGGAGTTAGCAAAGTCCACTACCCTCTCTGATCCCAGATCTCAAGCATGAAGCATGGGAATAGCAGTGATTACTTGGCTAGCTCATAGGGTTATTGTATTCATTAAAGGAAAAAGGAGCCTGCTTGTGTATTTTAATTGTAATTGGCCCTATAAAGTGAATTATTAATCGTGCTTTCTGTGAGCCTGTGCTATTTATCCTTCAGGCTGGTTTAGCTCAGAACATGGATGTGAAGGATAGAACACTACACAGACTCACAGAGTCTGGTCACTTTCATTCTGTTTCACACTGATTCTTCTCTCACAATGGTTACCTTTCCCAGATATGTTCCAGTCTAATGCCTCTCCATGCCTAGTGGAATTAGTGCCTTTCTATCAGATTGCCTCTCTCCGATCTCCTTTGGACACGTTACTTGCTGAATAAATCTGCATTGATTGACTGATGAACTTATATTACTTTCACTGTCCTGGTCTCTGCCTCAAAATCCCACCCTTTCTACTTTCACAGTTATCCTGGCGAACAATCGAAAGCTCCCTAGAGCCCAGCCTGGGATCACTATGTACAGCATGCGGCACCACCACATAGGAATCAAATGCTCGATGGAGTCTTCACATTTCTATAACTTAGAGCCACTGAGGACAGTGGAAATGATCAAGTCCGCTATTTTCAATGCAAGGGTGAGAGAGAAGAGCGAGAGAAAGAGAAAGAGACAGAGGAAGGGCACTGTTGAAGGTCACGTAGTTTATTAGTGGCAGAGCTGAAATTAGAACTTTAGTTTCTCAACTCCTAATTTAGAGCTCTTTCCACCCAATGATTCTGTCTCCTTTTCTAGTACTAAAGTTTGAAATACTCAGAATTGTTCAATACCTTTAAATGGCCTGGTGTAAATTCCAAGGGCCATTAGGCTCATTCCTCCTGGGGTCACTGTGACACACAACCCTAAGCCAGCCATTTGCAGGCCAACCCAGGGACTAGGAAGGGGTCTGTGTTATGGAGTGTGTGTACATTGGTTACTACAAGTATCTACAGTTTTAAGAACTCTCTGTGGATCGCATTTCCCTGCAAGTTGCACTGCAGTGACCCAGACACAACACTGACAGCTGTGGGGTAAATAAATAAAAACAGAGTATTTTGATCCTAATGGAGGGGGGAGGGGTAGTGAGAGGTTGGGGACAAGAGGAGAAAGGGGCAGACAGAATGAACACAGCACAGCTGTGAAAAGAACAGATGCTGGCCAGGAGAGAGGGAGAGAGGGAGAAGGGAGGAGAGAGAAGATTAGGGTTCTGCCAATGTCAGAAATGCTGAAGCACTTGGAAAGGGATGCACATACTTGGGACAGGTGGGAAGTGTTTACATTAAAACCAGAATATCAAATGCCTTCCTGAATGCTAGCCAGATCATTAAAGACCCAAGTTGACCCAAGGGAAAAAGCTGAAGTCCTTGCCCAGGGAGCCCATTACAGAGAAAGCCTCCTGAATTCTTTATATTCCATTCAAATACTGGATATCAGCTGTGTGTTGCTGGATATCAGCTGTATGCATCAACACATTAGGCCTTATGCCAGAGGATCTCAAGGTGTGGTCCCCACAAGTAGCATCAGCATCACTAAAGAAAGTGACAGAAAAGCAAATTTCCTGGGTCCATTCAGACCTACTGAATCAGAAATACTGGGGGTAGGGCCTCAAAGGTGTGTTTTAACAAACCTCCCAGGTGAGTCTGATACATACTCAAGATTGGGAACCCTTGTTCTCTTTGCATGATACCTTCCAGCTTTCTCAGGATTCTCCATAAGCCCATCGCCCCCAGGCAACAGGCCTCCACTCAACCCTGCACCTTGGTCTATCTGGGATCTGTGGGACCCATGCCCTGACATTACCAAGCACAAATCTCCCATAGGAGAAACAGAGGCAGGAGACTCTACTCCATGTACCTTCAGCAGTTAGAGCAACAGACCAACTAAACCCATAGGACAAAAACCCGAAATCCGTGCATTGGGATTCCATTTAGTAAATGGTGTCCAACACCCCCCCCCCCCCCACCGGAGATGGCCTAGTGCAAGGACAGCACCTCAGTCTGAAGACCACAGTCTTTGGCAGTGCCTTTCATTAAAGGAATACATTTTCCATTAATTTACCGAAACTGAGCATATCCGTGTCTAGAGATTTGGAAAATCTGGCATTAGGAAGTTTAGTTTAACACGAAGACAAACTTATTTGCTAACCCTTGACATTATTTTTAGGTGTTATTGATACAGTGGCTAGGAATCAAGACATCTGACTTTTCGTGCTACCTTTTCTATGATCTCTGACCCCTGGAGAGTAACTCTTATTTTCTCATCCTGACTTTCCCCTCCTATAAAATGAGGAGCTTGATTACAGAAGATACTCAAGGTCTTCTTTTCAGCTTTAACAGATAATATCTGTAGTGGAGCTGGCTGGGTAGTAGAGCCAATTAGAGCAATTAATTAGGTGAAGGTTCTAAGTTCAGTTCTCTGGGTGGTCTGTAGAATTTGGCTCGGTATGGTCCATCCTCCTTTAATGAACATTGGTTTCTAAAGGACTCTGGTGGTTCAGTGTATGGCATGGCACCAAGATATCAGTCACCACTTAGGAGAAAATGACTCAAAGTACATACTGCTTTGTACCCAACAGTGTTATGGCCTCAACTGGAAGAAAATCATAAAATTATTATCAAAGAAGCTATCTTAGAGGCAGACTAGAAAAGAGTTTATAAGCCAAGGAAACCATCTGCTGATTTTTCAGGACATTTTCCATTAGGTTCTGCCCTTGTGTTAAACACCTCAACATAACCAAGTTGGTTCTCACTTTGCCAAAAGATGCAATTCTAAAATCAAAGAATGTCAGAACTAGAGATTCCTTAAAACGGAGAGTAGGAGGGAATGACTACTTAGTCCTAATCCTGTGCCAGAAGCTATGTTACCTGCTTTCCCATGACTATTTTACTACATTGAAAAAAATCTAGGCTTACCCTTCTCAGTTCACTGATGGGAAACCAGAATTCTCAGAAAATAAAACTAAAGCGGAAGGTCGCATGAGGACTTAAGAGCAGACCCAGCACCAGACTCCCAATCCTGGGGTCTTTCCAATCTGCTTTGTTCTCTTTCCTGATATACCCTGCCCCTCAACTCACTCACTTCCAAAGGCATATTACCTTTCCAGAAAAATTAGAGGTGATACAGAGTGAGAAAAATATCGAAAGGAAAAAAAAAAAGTCCTTTTGATTTTCCACTGCTACTGCCCACTATAAAAATAACTGCATTTTAAAACTTGGGAATAATAAAAACCTCCGAGGATAGTTAAGGATTAGCTCTAAAGAGCACCCAGGCCATTATGTCAGTGGCAGGAATTCAGGTGTGGACCTCCAGAAAAACTCTGCTCTTCCGGATTCAGGGATCACACAAGCCACAGTTTAGAGATGCTGAATAATAGCGATAGAAAAATGTGTCTGTTGCCTACGATGTGTCAACCACTCTGACACTGCTTAATTCAACCCTCAAAGTAATCCATTAAAGGGAGATAGGGACTGTTATCTTTGCCATTTCAGATTGGGGAAACTGAGATTTAGCAAAGTTACACAACACACTGGAATGCAAACAGCTTATAAGTGCCAAAAGCAGCATTTGGACCAACTTTGTTTAGTAGTCAATCCTGAGCTTCTCACCACTATTTTGTTCTCCCCTTGAAAATAGATGGTGAGGGCACCTGGGTGGCTCGGTCAGTTGGGCATCTGACTTTGGTTCAGGTCATGATCTCATGACTTGAGAGTTTGAGCCCTGCATCGGGCTCTGTGCTGAGAGCACGGAGCCTGGAGCCTGCTTCAGATTCTGTGTCTCCCTCTCTCTCTGCCCCTAACCCACTCGCATTCTGTCTCTGTCTCTCTCAAAAATAAATAAACATTAAAAAAAAATTAAAAAAAAAGAAAACAGATGGCGATAGTTAATACACATGCTGTCCTTCAGGGTTTATAAATCTTAATACATCCACCTTATTTAATTCCTGTAAAAATGAGGGGAGGTGTCATGTTAGGAATCATTAAACCCCATGCAGGAGATGAAAACACTGAGGCCATGAAAGGCCAAGGATCTGGTCCTGGGCTTTAGGTGGAAAGCACAAAAAGAGAACTTCTTGAGCCTGAGGACACTACATGTTCCCTTACGCCACAATGGCAGGCCAGGCTAACCAAGCAGAGATCATAGAGATGAGTCATGGTCAAGCCTCAGCCAGAGTCACTACACATGGATCTACTCTCCACTGGCCCCTGGGGAAAATGAGAACAGGACACGGTAGTCCTCTGAGGTCATGGCAGTGTAATACTCTTCTCACTGCTGCGTTCCACTGGACATGGTAGTGTAATACTCAGTGCTCTCTCTTCTCCCCACTGAGTTCTCACAGGCAGTGAGACCCTAGTCATTCCTCTAAATATAAAGGGGTAAACAAGAGTGAAAAAAATCACAGAAGATGGCTGATCTTCCTGATAATCTGCAAGTAGTTGGCTTCTTGTTTTTCTATCTATAAATGGACCAAGGAATCTTTGAGCTCTGACATTTGCTGATTCCACTGGCCTTGGGTGGTCAGTTGAAAGGGAAGAGTCAGGACTCCTCTGCTTCTCCCTTATCACAACCTTCTCAGTTACAAGGTCACGGCCGCCATTCCTGTTGCTTCCACACCACTAAGTGCCACACTCTCCTAGCCATTTCTGCAGAATGCGTTCTCATCACACTTTTTGGCAAAGTGCCTTGTGGTCTGATGAGTCCACATCACACATTACAGTACATTTCAAAGACAGAATATAAATAATTATATTAAATTTACTCCTTCACCAACATTGATTTTTTTATATGAAATGTCCCCCGTTTTACAGGAAAATGTCATAGATCCTGGACTTCTTATCCCTAAAAAAAAAAACAAACATATAATATTTAAGTAGAGGGGGGAAACGATTTATATGAACAGAGTTCTTGAACTATTCAAATGCTGATTAACTTGAAAATTTTTCACTGAACTTTAATAGACAGTAAAATTCTTTTGCAATCACTCCACTGCTATCTTAAAATATCAGGAGTTCATCTTTTTCCTTTTGAGGGGTATGCCCATACTTAGTGGCCATCAAAACTCTATATTACACATATTTGTAAACACACACAACATTTCGACATACATACTGTCATAGAATGCTAAGCTATAAATGCATAAGCACTGATAAAAAGCCCCAAATGCAAGAAGAGGTGATTATTAACCTTTTTTCTGTTGATAGGAGCTCAGGCAAGATTTTTAACATTTTTAACATTGCCTGCAAAATGGAGATAATAATCTTCACGCTGCCTCCCGCACAACGTCACAGAATTTTTGTAAAGATCAAAGCGAATCATTTCTATTAAATAATTTTGAAAACAATATGACATTGTACATGTGAGCATTTTTACTATATTTACCTCTCTTTGTAACCTCCTCCCAACCTTGCTCCACATAATGTTAGTCTACTATCCTATCATTGATATTGCTCTTTCACCATTTTTTTATGTCTTAGGAATATATGACTATTTAATCTTGTTGCATAAAATCTTTTTATTTTTATTGCTTATTCTCTCAGTTACCTGTAATTTGTTACTACTATGCCATTGTCTGAACAACTGGGTATGCTAGTTGTCAAGCTTTATTAAAGAGGTGCAGATCGTAATATTAAATTTATTTATTTATGATTAAAGAGAATCATTCTTTCTTTTCATTCACCTGCCCATTAACCTATGCTTTTTAAATGGTTTTACTAGAAAATATCACGTTCAATATTTTCATCTGAATATTTAGTCAAGTAGCCTAATTGGTTGCCACGCCAAAAAAAATATACATTATTATTATTTTTCTTTTTGTAAAGAGTAAAGGAGGCAGCAATCACTGGGGTCACTTGAGGTGTCTGCCTACCACAGCCAACTTAAACCTACTCAATTAGCAATTGCACATGGACACACACACAAGGCAAGACAATACCTAGTGCCAACCAAAATTTTAATTGTTTTACTTATACAATGGTGGCAGCTGTAAGATTTTGAGAAAGACATTTCTTCTCTCTGAGCCTCAGTTTCTTATCACCAAAATGGGGTTAATAATACCCTTTACGTGCCTTATAGGTGACTATTAGGAACAATTCTAACCATGGGTATGAGCGCAATTGACAACCTGAAGAAAGTGGCCCAGGAGGGAACGAGTGTGTTTTCGTGCACTCTTTGGCGCTGATGGTGTTTGCAGGTAGACCTCAGTCAGTCAGGGCCCAGGGCCGGCATTCACAGTCCATGAATCATCACTCAAGCCCTCAGTCACAACGTGAAAGGCAAGACTGGGCTGTTCTTTTATTTGTTGTGGTTTTATGCCCTTTCAAGCCACGCCTACCTATATAAGAACCAAGAACTTATGAGAAATTCATTTGAAATGCTTGTTTTATTGGATAGCAATGTTAGGTCCAACCCTTTCATGATAAGCTCGAGTTGATTTTGTTAACGGCTTGCATCTGGTTTCCAAACCAGCCCTTACATAACCCCAGTGAGTCCTAATTCAGCCTCAAACTTTAGTAAAGACAGAAACCTCGCACAGCAGGGCCAAGAGCCCCTGTTCTTACCAACCTTCAATCAGCATAGCTTGGGCATTCAAAGCTATTCGAAAGGTACTAGTGTTTCACCATTTAACAACCAAGCAGAAGCATACAGATTCACCCTGGGCTCATTCCCATAACCCAGTTCAAGAGCACAGAGACCACAAAACTATTGCTGTGTGTGCCACAGCAGGTATTGCCGTGATCCCCGGCTTCTGGATCATCACAGGGCCAGGGAAATGTTGAAAAGCACAAGGCCTCGGGTAGCCTCCAGGGGAACTACTGGAATGTTGTTTATCTTCAGACCGCAACAACTGGTCCAGTGTTTCACAACAGGAAGCTCTGTCCTGGAGCTCAGACATTGAAGGCTTAGAGAAGCAAGGCCTGAAATAACCCCCACTTCTCTTCTACCTCTGTCTCTCTACCCTCCTGGACCCCTCCCCAGCCCAAGAGTTCAGATTAAAAAAAAAAGAAAGAAAGAAAGAAAGAAAAAGG
This sequence comes from Puma concolor, assembly GCF_028749965.1. Taxonomy (NCBI): domain Eukaryota; kingdom Metazoa; phylum Chordata; class Mammalia; order Carnivora; family Felidae; genus Puma; species Puma concolor. The sequence goes on along the minus strand of NC_141675.1, from coordinate 80,960,336 downwards.
CACAGCCAGCCAGGGCTGTGACCTTGAAATAGATACAGCGTTCCCAGCAGCTTGCAGTTAACTTGATACTCTAGCTGGGATGGGAGACAGCCTGATCCAACAGGGCTTGAGGTGATAGGGAAACCAGAAACTGTGCCTCCTTTTATTGTCTTAACCCCTTGGTTCATAAAAATTGCCCCCCCCCCGCGCCTCTTTTTTCCTACAGCACCTGTGTTTTTAGAAGTTCAGATATGTTCTCTTGTATGAGAGAAAGAAGAAACTGATTATGACTCAAATTATAAAATAATTGTCCATGCCTGGTAACATCATTTTAGCTCCATGCGATTTGGGGAAGTTCATTTTTAAAAGTCATAATAAGTGGCTCTGTGATCTCAGACAAATCAGTTAAGGTCTGTGAACCTGTGTGAATGCTCGGAGGAGAGATGACAAGGCCCCTGGAGTGGACGACAAGGCCCCTGGAGTAGGAAGGTTGCGTGAGACTTGCACGTTCCAGCTCCAGAGATCTCTGAATCTCCCCAGCGGAGAGTACAGAACTAGGAAGAATCTCAGCGTCTTTGTTCTTTAATGTGATAGGAACAGACTGACAGAGAAAGGAATCTTTACACACCAGGCCCTGAGCTGGTTCCTGAGCTCTCAGAGTTAAAGGAGGGACAAATGGACCTGTGGTATTTATGAACAGGTCTCGTCTGACTCTGCACAATCTGCTTCAACTCAGCTCTTCTTTCCTGAGTAGAGAGAAGAAGGGAAGCTGGGCCCAGGAGAAATGTTCTTCTTCTGGACATGCCAGATGGAGAAGCACTGGACCTAAAGATGGGTGACTTCATCATAACTGTTTCAAACAAAACAAAACAAAACAAAACAAAACAAAACAAAACAGTGGTGCCTGGGTAGCTCAGTAGCTTAAGTGTCCAACTCAATTTCGGCTCAGGTCATGATCTCACAGTTCAAGGGTTCGAGTCCCATGTCAGGACCTGCACTGACAGCTCAGAGCCTGCTTGGGATTCGCTCCTCTCCCTCTGCCCCTTACCCACACATGTACACACACACACACACACACACACACACACACCCTCTCTCTCTCTCTCTCTCTCAAAATACATAAACATTAAAAAAACAATCATGCCACTTCATGTCCAACTCCTTCTTGGGGGCTTTTAAACCATAGGCCGTAGTATGCCTACTTTCAGACAAACTGAATCAATTCATTCAATTCTTCAGCAATCACCAACAATTGCCCTGTCTAGGGCATAATACAAATCAACATTTTGCACTCAGGAAAGGCACAGAGAAAATAAATAGGTTAAAAAAATAATAATAACCTCATATCAACCAAATAAAATACAGGTATAAGTAACAGGTGATGGGGAGGGAATGTAGAAAAAATGCAAATAATTAATTCCAGTTGTAGGTTTCAAAAAGACCTTCATGAAGTTGGTGCCACTGGACCTGACCCTTAAGGGACAGGCAGGTTTTGATAGGGATAGTATGGGGGTGAGCTCATTTCAAGCTGAAGTCAAAGAAGGAACAGAAGTGTGGAAAGGCATGAAAATACATGTGACACATGTGGATAACAGTGACAAATTAGTCTTGAGGTCATATGGGTTGCGGACCACACCTTTCCAATCCTCCAGAAGGACTCTGCTCCCACTTGCAAACTGCCTTCAATAGCACCGTCTTTTTGAGAGCAGCATAGCGAAGAGGTTAAAAGCACAGGCCCTTGGTCCAGCTGTCTGGGTTCAAGTGCTGGTTCTGCCACTGACTGCTTGTGTTACTCTGAGCAAGCTGGCTAAGCTCTCAACCTTGGGTCCCTCTTCTATAAAATGGGGATAATAATACTCTCTGTTGTGAGTTTAAAAATAAAAGTAAGGTAAAACAGTGCCTGGCATGTGGTAAGGACCCAATGGTACGATTTTTGTCAATATTTTCCTGTTTTATTTCCCTTATTATATAAATATTCCTAAAATCTAAAGCAACATCTATTCTTATTTTACCCTATGGGCCCAGAATTTAGAATAATGCTTTACACAAAAATAGGATTTCTATAAACGCTTAAATGAATGAATGAGCTAATTAATAAGAAGTGAAAAGAGCAAATTTCAGATCAAGATTGTCCTATTATTGGGATTTGACGGATTCACATTATTTAACTACACAACTATGTTAAAGCTTTTCTGTTTTATGAGTGCTAGCAGGCATAATGCTTGTGGTTAGGGGTGCGCAGGGAAACACCTCGAGCATGCAGACATAGGTAGGGCGTCCTTAGACCTGCTACAACTCCACTGCCTGGCCTTTCTCTCTGGAGGATGCATGCTTGATCTGTGGCTAGATTCTAACTGTAAAATAAAAATAATTACAGTGACCACTGAACAGAGTGAACTTTTTAAATGACTCCAAAAACAAACAAACAACAGCAACAAAAAAACCTTTGAAAAGGCATTTGGCTAAAACTCAGTGGGGATAATGAAGTGTCCCAGGATGCCACAGAGAATTGAAAGAAACATTAACATTGTAAATAAGCCACTTTCACAAACTCCTGTGTGATTTCTTGCATTCTGGACAGACTCAGAATCAGAGATGAAAAAGCAAGGCCAAAATCAGCAGCTATGCGGTAATCAAAACTTTCAGATGTTTATAATTTACATTGGAATACTCAGAGTATATAGATAACTAGTTCTTCTGGATAAGTAATGGGTTGCATGAAAACATGCACTCCTTTCTAAATTTCCATGCAGCCCAGCTAAAACAGTCCAACCCCTGGGAAGAGCAAAAGGTAAGGATGCAAAAACTAAACCCTGTATAGAATGGACGGAAATTTTCAGAGGAACAAATAAAGAGAATTATTTTTTTAAATGTTGTGACAAATATCCTTGTACTAATGGCTTTGGTGTGCGAATTAAAAAAAGAGAAGCTAAAAAATAAAGGGGGGCACCTGGGTAGCTCAGTCAGTTGGGCATCCAACTTCGGCTCAGGTCATGATCTGACAGTTCGTGGGTTCGAGCCCCACGTCGGGCTCTGTGCTGACAGCTCAGAGCCTGGAGCCTGCTTTGGATTCTGTGTCTCCTTCTTTCTTTGCCCCTCCCCTGCTCGTGCTCTCTCTCTCTCTCTCTATTAAAAATAAAACATTAAAAAAATTTTTAAAAAGAAAATATGTGTGTGAGTATTTCTGTATGACAGATCTTAAACAGTAGAACTGCTAAGTAAAAAAAAAAAAAAAACTACTCAGTGTTTCAAGTAGCAAGTTACACTCACACTTCATGTCTGCACAGGGGGCCTATCTCTGATACCCAGGTGTATAGAATCTACTGGATTTTAGGCCATTCTCTTTAGAAAAAGAATAAACCACAAAGTGGAAACAATCCATCCATCCATCAAAGTTAATGGATCAACAAATTTTATTATAACCACGTGATGGACTACTCCACAAGAAAAAGAAAAAAACAGTACTGATGTACACAGCATCATAGATAAATTCCCCAAAATATGCTGAGTGAAAGAGGCCAGATTAAAAAAAATGAATACATATCATAAAATATATAAACATATATGTGTGTGTGTGTGTGTGTGTGTGTGTGTGTATACCATTTATATGGATGTGAGAGAAGATTGTTCACAAAGTGACATGAAGAAACTTTTCGGGCCAAAAGTTGGACATCCTCCCCATCTTGACTGGGTGGTGGTTACATGTGCAAATATATTTGTCACAACTCTAATCATATCTCAGTAAAGTCAATGGAAATATAAAAGAAGGCGGGAGGGTGTGTCACCAAGATTCAAATGTGTTTCACATTACATCTGACCCTGGATTCTAGTATTTCCTTTTATTGCAATAGCTTCTCTTATTTTATTACCCCTTCTTACTTTTTAAAAAATGTTTGTTTAATTGAGAGAGAGAGAGAGAGAGAGAGAGAGCATGCACGATTGGGGGAGGCACAGAAAGAGGGAGAGAGAGAATCCCAAGGAGGCTCTGTGCTGTTAGCCCACAGCCCAACACAGAGTGCAGCCCGAGAACTGTGAGATCATGACCTGAGCCGAGATCAAGAGTTGGACGCCTAACTGACTGAGTCTTGCAGGCATCCTACTCCTTCTTACTTTTCTAAGAGCTGAAATATCAATCACCAGGCCACATCTAGGCTCTTCCAGGATTGCCAAGACCGTAAATTCTGGTGGTCTGTAATCTGTTACACGCAATGAAAATTTAAAGGAGTCACATTCTGTACATATTGAAATTCTCGTTCCTACAGAACGTCCACAGTAGATTCTGGATATTGGAAGACATTCGGGTGTCTTCTTGCCCCTCCAGCCAGCCTGAAATACTAACTATTCCTATTCTTCCATGCTCCTAGACATTAAAACATGTTCCTCTTTCTGCTAAACACAATCTTCCATCATTGCCTTCTTGCCTAAAACATAATTACCTCTAAAAGTTATCTCTGAGGTTGACTGCCACTATCTCTTCCTCTCCCACCTCTATTGTAGCACATGGCACCACATTCTTCTCACTGGTTTCCTGGACTTTCACTCCTATTAAGAGCTCCTGGAGGCCAGAGCTTTGCCCACATTAACTTCAAACCCCGCAGTGACTAACAGCAGCCTATACATAAGAAGTACTAAAATATCATTTGCTGAATTTCTGGGAAAAAAATAGTAATAATGACTACCCAACTTCTAAACTCTGGTTTGGAAACTCAAAGAGGATGGCATGCAACTATAAGAGCCTGATTCTACATTCTCCATGAAGTTTTATGCATGCCCGAGTGGCCTCACTATAGTCTTTTTGTTTGTCAAAAGAATGTCTGAGGCCAACTTAAGTACACAGAGACTGTAATTTTGCTGTGTCGATCTTAGCTGAAACCAAGGTGCATTTGCATGAGACAGTAATCACTTAACTGCCTTGCTACTAAGAACACTAATATTTTGGTCTTTCCAGACAGGCTCGAGAATGTGATTAGGAGCCATTTGAAAAATGACACCTCACAGTAAAATGGAGCTTTGTGGCCGCTTCTTCAATCCCAGCTTCTGATCCTTTAACACCTCCTTTAGAAACATTTTTTTCCCTTTTCTTTTGCATGTTTATAAAAAGGCACGAATAAGAACTGTCATCTGAAACTACCTTTACCTGCCGAATTATCCAGTATTTATTTAGGCAATATTCAAGTCTCTGTATTTAAAATAAACCTAAAATCTTTCTATATAGAACCAGCCAATGAATTCTATGCTAGATTATGTAGTCAGCCATTATTCTTTCTTTGCCAAATACGTATAAACAGAAAATTAGGTCATGAGTTTTGTCCTCATTTTTGGCCTTGCCCCTATCTTGCTGAGCCTTTACAGAAAGCATTTGTTTCAGTGTTTTCACAGTGCCATTACTGGCTAAGAGAATCTCAGGTTTGGGCAGGAACCTGATGTTGGATCCTTTCTATATAGTTCTCTGCCAAATGGGTATGGAATTTCTGTATGAAAACACGCTTGACAGAGAACTAACTAACTAGCTAACTCACACACTGACCCACTCACTCCTGGGAGCAGAGCTCACCCATCTTTGAACCACACTGGCTATATCACCCTGTGAAATCATTTTGTCTTGATGTTCTATACCATTAGTCTTAATTTGTCCCTTAGGGCTACAGAGCACAAATATCATCTGTCCTCCACACCAGCTCTTCAGATATGTGAAGATGATAAAGATAATTCCACTGAGTCTTCTGCAAGTGACTTCCTCACCAAAGGTGGTGTGAGTCATGCTTCTCTGAGGATTCCTCTGATTGTCAATGTCAGTCAAAAGTCTGGTCCCTAGATCTAAGAGCTGCCATCCACATCTTTTCTGACAAAACAAAAGAGCAGGACCATTTTCTACTTCCCTCATCGATTAACATGAGCCCCACATCTCTTTCCTTGATCTTGTATTTCCCATTCTGCCTTCAATTTGACCTTCCAGTTCATTCTTCAAGGTCATACACTCATCCTATTGCCTTTTCTTCACCCGTGCTATAAAATGCGTGGCACATAAAATATTTCCAATACAGAAAATTGCAATGCATTCATACATAATCTTCACTAAAGCTCCTGTTTTGCCTGGTGGCAAAAAACAACTTGATATTTGCCATTGTGGGTAATATTAGTCACTTTAAATTCTAACTCTATCCATTCATGATTTGCCTTCTATCTTCTTTCCCTGAGTGTGTTGAAGCTCTGAGAAGATTTACATTCATCATGCAGACAAACTCGGGGCCTATGCTGTATCAGTGCGAGCTGGTACTAGCCAAGACATTTCCATTTCTCTCTACCAACGTCAATGCCCTTGGCCTCCGCTGCCTTTCCTCCTTACCAACCCCTCCATCTGTACACAGGATCTCACCTCCTCCTGAAAGTAAAACAGACATCCAACCCTTAACACATCTCACATCATTTCCTGCCATCTGACAATCTCAAACCTCCTTTTTCAGTCTCTCCAAGCTCCGGAAATGGCAACCCTATCGTTTAGTTACTCAGACCGAAAATGGTGGACTAATCTTTGACTTTTTCCCTTTTCCTCATAGCCAGCATTTATTCTGTCATAACATCCTGTTGCTTTTGTCTTCCAAATGTATCCAGAGTCCAACCACTGATATTGGTCTATACTGAAGCACCCTGATCCAAGCCACCATCCTGTCTCTCACCCTCTTCAGGTCATTGCCTAATGGCACATTCCCTGATTAGCATATTTAAAATGAACTACCTTGCTTCAGGACCCTTCATCAGACTTTATTTTTTTTTTCCATTGCACTTTTCGATTTCTTAAGTATTCCTTTATTGTGTAGACTTTCTCTTCTTCTCCCTCTGGTCCCATCACCAAAATGCTCAATGAAGACAGGGATTTTAATCTATTTTCTTTTCTTTTCTTTTCTTTTCTTTTCTTTTCTTTCTTTTTCTTTCTTTCTTTCTTTCTTTCTTTCTTTCTTTCTTTCTTTCTTTTCTTCCTTGTTGTTTTTTTTTTAATTACTGTAAGTGGCTCGAACAGTACCTGACATTTGGTCCGCACTCAATAAATATTCACTAACTGAAATCCCACAGGTCTCTTAACCTGGTTTCACATCACATACTGCTTTGACACCATCTTTTACTGACCAGGAAACTTCCTTCCAAAAGTATGCATCAATGATTTCTTGATACTTTCCATGCCACTCCAGAGTTGCAGACATTTTTCTGAGGCACATCTTCAGTCTTCTTTGTCCAGACATGAAGCAGCACCCTTCCTTATCAGTTCTGTTCCCCTGTGCTGGACTCTGAAACCTGCCAGAATCCTCTCAGAAGTTAGGCTCCTGGTCACCTGCCTCTGAGATCTGTATAACGTCATCTGAGGGAAGTGTAATATTTACCTACTCACCTCTCAACTTTTTCAAGTTAACCGCTGAGTAGGGAAGTCATTTCCTCAGAAACCTTCCTGAGCTTCTCACTAGTCTGGCCACCTCTCTTCCTCATGCCCAGATTTTTACCTCCTCATGGTCAACATGGAGACACTTCTATGCCAAAACTAATCCATGCCAGGCCCTTCATTATTGATTTCTAAAAGACCCAGGCTCATACACGTCTCACAGGATTTTTCTCTGACTTTTTTTTTTTTTAAATCTCTATCATAGGCTTCAGAAAGCCTGCTTTAAAACTAAAAAGATGAGGCTTTTCTCCTCTCTTGTGTCTGAGCTTCTTCAGCAACCATTCATCCTGAGGTCACAAGACTCAAGAGAATAGCCCCAGGATCCAAGTATTGGAAAGAGATGAATTCATCAGTTAATATTTAAAATCTTATTCAGGGGGAACTTGGGTGGCTCAGTCAGTTAAGCGTCCAACTTTGGCTCACGTCATGATCTCATGTTCATGTGTTCGAGCCCCGCATCAGGCTCTGTGCTGACAGCACAGAGCCTGGAGCCTGCTTTGGATTCTGGGTCTCCCTCTCTCTGCCCCTCCCCTGCTCATGCTCTGTCTTTCTCTGTTTCTCAAAAAATAAAATAAAAATATTAAAAAAAATTAACAAAAATAAATAAAATCTTATTCAGCTTTCCAGAAAACAGGAAGGTTGAATTCCTTGCCAGAAAGGAGGGGCTAGCAAGCATTTATAATCTAGAATTCTCATATCCCCCAACCTTTAAATCATCCAGGTGCTCTTGCTACAGAATTACAAAAGAAATGCTCAGAAGACCCTACATGATACCTATTCCTGTATTATTAATCTCCCATCCAGGTGAAATCACAGGACTCATTACTCCTGTCTGACTTACCTCCTATCCGGGTGAGTTGAGATACTCATGTGTAATTTATAAGAACTCCTTTTGGCCCCTAAGATCTCAGATAGTAATTACTGGCCCTGCACAGAACTGGATCACCATATGGATGGGATCTTCTAGGGATGCACACTCAGTGGGTATCCTGGCAGGCCCATGATGGTGAGGAAAAGGGCGTCTAGGCCACTGCAAAATGCACTCACATGTTGTAGCAGTCTAACTTGAATGTGTGGACATTCTCCTGGATAAAAAATGAGGATGCTCTGAAAAAATGCATGCCAGAGTAGAAGGCTATTCCACCTCTACTTGTGTATAAGCCAAAGCAGATTTCCACTACAAATGAATCTTAAAAATATGAAAGTACTGAAATGAAACATCAGTGTTAGTAATATCCTTATTGATTGATATTGAAATGATGTAGTAGTGTTTTCTAGGTCCTGGCCTCAAAATCAGGTGAGTGAGAGGGTGTGTAGCCACTGGGGAAACATCAGGAAAGTCCCAGGACTGGGGACAGGCCAAGGTGCATAGTCAGAACAGGAAAGACCATTATTATGACTCCAATGAGAGGGTACAATGAAACAGCCGGTGGGGGGGGGAAAAAACTCTCAGCAACTAGGAGAGACAAAAGACAGCAAGGAGGAAGACTTATCCAGCGGTGTTGCTTTTACTGCATTTCTAGCCCATCTCTCCTCTGCACCCCAGTTCTCCATATCCCACTATGAGCTCAAGTAATGCAAACTCATTTTCACATCAGCAAAAGGGATTAGGAAAGTAAATCTTCAGAGGAAAAAAATATCCATGATGTCTTTTAGAGTTGCAAGCAATATAAATGATTTTTTTTTTTTGTCTACTCTCCTGTATTATTCATGCCTCAGCTCCCTGCCATGGCCATGAATAAATGAAACTTAACCAATGTTGTTTGGTCCACAGTGGCCCAGAATCACTCTAGAAGCTGAAGATCAGCTGCAACCCATTCCAAGGGCTCACAGAGTGTGAATGTGAAGGCCTTGAAGATAATCAGAATCAAAATCAAAAGACTTCCACAGCCTTTACAAACACCCGTTGATAAACAAAAATTCCTACACCCATACTTAATTGCATTTGAAATTCAAAGTAAATTAAATATTGTGACAAAAAGGCAATTCAGATCAACGGAACAAAGTGTTATCCTGTGTATATATACCACACATTTCCCTCGAACTTTTATAGACCCTCCTTTAAGAACTAAGGTATAGATCAGGAATTGGCAAACTATGGCCTGCCACCTGCTTTTAAATGGCCCATGGGCTGAGAATAGTTTTTAAATGTCTAAATGGTTGGAAAAAATACAAAGAAGAATAATACTTCATGGTGTGTAAAACTTATATGAAATTCAAGTTTGTGTCCATAAGCGAAGTTTCATTTGGAGCCCAGCCATGCTCTCCTGAACCGTCTGTGGCTTGCTTTCTCACATGGCAATGGTATAGAATATGTATAGCACAGATCACCTGGCCTGTAAGGCCTGAGGTATGCACCAGTGAGCCTTTATGGAAAAAATTATCTGTCACCGAATCTCATCATGTAGGGTCTTTTCTCACTGTATTCCTTGGCCCAGAGTCCCAGGGATAATAGGGTGCAAGCCAGCAACTGAGCAGGCCAGGGTACCAAGAGCCACTGGTGCAGGGTTTCAGGAGCATAAATGAATGTTTCCTAAGGAGAAGAAAGGAAAAAAAAAAAAAAAAAAAAAAAAAAAAAAAAAAACACCAAAAAACTAGACAAAACAAAAATACTGCAACTAATTATGAAGGTGCTCTAGCAAATTCATTTCACCCTTGCACATGCCCTGTTGTTTGACATGGCCATGCATGTAATCCTCTGGTGTGAATTGATGCTTCACACCCTTTGGTGGGAGTACCCTTCTGCCCTCTGTACCCATCCCACCTTGCTGCAATCTAAGAGCCACCAAGTGGGGAGGTGGAACACTTCACGTGAAGAAGGGCGCTAGGAAAACACAAAAGAGGGACTCTGGGAGCTGGGGGGAGTCGAACTTGGTTTTCTGCTGGAGGCTACATTTTTATTTTTACTATTTTTTTCTGACTGGCACGCGTCTTCTTTGTTTTGAATAATGGAGATAATTATACACTCAAGGGATCACACTCTAAACCCCTTGAACGATTAAGAAATCTTATTGCGGGCAATCATGAGAAAATGTAAGGGAGGATTACCTGGAGAGACAATGGAAATCATACTTCTTCAAGTCGCTTGCTTAGCAGAGAGACCTAATCACTATTCTCCCCTCTTTCCCATGGCCTTATTGTTGATATTCCAGATCTCTCTCAGGGCAAGGCAATGCTGTCTCCTAAACCCTGTTCATGTGAAGTCAGAGATTTGGATGGCCCCTCTTGGGAAAGTGCTACCTCAGTGACTTTGATCCTGACCTATGTAAGTTCCCACTCACCAGCAACTGGGAGTAGAAGGAAACCTTTCATTATGTTCAGGCTGCAAGATTCTTTGTGTAGGGAAAGGGATTCTGTGGCTCATTTGCTCAATTTAACAAATATGTATTGAGCAGCTTCCCCATGGCAGACATTCTTCTAGAAGCTGGGGGATAAAACTGGAAAAAGTATAGTCCCTGACCTTAAGGGCCTATGTCTAGTCGAGCCAGATAGACAAAGAAGTAGAAAATTCAAACATGTCATGAAGTATATAAGAAAAGTAAGTACAGATTATTCAGGGGCTGCCTTGGTGGAGCTAAGCAATTTGAAGAGTCCGCTGAATTAACTAGGAGAAGAAATTAGAGAAGGCATATGTCAGTCCCATGTGAAGGCATGCAGAGGGAGAGCATGGGTTGTTCAGAAAACTAGGGTGAGAACGATCAAACCTTGGGAAGGGGAAGAAGAGGCAGGTAAATTAGGAGGGAGAAGGCCAAAGGATGGGGCTAGGAACATCAGCCAATGTGAATCAGGAGGATAAGGAATGCATCTTTCAAATCTGAGGGCAATGCAGAGCCTCAAGAGTTTCTTAATGACAGCAGGTGATCAGATGACATTTGCCTCTTTTTGTTACCGTCAAACACCTCTCCCTAGTTAAGGGCTACATATTTTGACCCGTTATGCCCTCAGTTGCATGGTGTAAACATAGTAATGATAGCCAGTACATATTGTGTTAACATGTTCCTTGCACTGTGTTAAGCACTTAACTTGAATTTAAATCATTTAATCCTTAAAGTAATCCTATGAAATAAAGAGTATTATCATCTCTGACAGATGAGGAAACTGAGGCACGGGGGTTAAACAGCATGCCTCAAAATGTACAATTCTTTCTTTTTATTTTTTTTTTAATGTTTATTTTTGAGAGAGACAGAATGTGAGCAGAAGAAGGGCAGAGAAAGAGGGAGACACAGAACTTGAAGTAGGCTCCAGGCTCTGAGCTGTCAACACAGAGCCTGACGCAGAGTTCTAACCCGTGAACAGTGAGATCATGACCTGAGCTGAAGTCGGATGCTCAACTGACTAAGCTACCCAGGTGCCCCAAAATGCACAACTCTTAAGATAAGGAGCTGTAATTTAAATCAATGCAGTCTGCCTCCAGAGCTCAAGCTGAGCATGGGCCTGGAAAGTAAAAAAAAAAAAAAAAAAATCAAAAGTAACTTCCAACTTTGATTCTCAGCAACTGTAATCATGGGCAAAATTTTGCTGGCTAGAGCTTTCCTTGCATTTAAATGAGAAGGATCGGTTAATAACCCTCTTCCTTAAGTCTAATATCAAGATATTTTATTTCTCATAAATGTCTGCAGAAAAACAGGAGTTCAGCATAGCAATTGGACTCTTGCTGTCCCTAAGGCAAGAAACAGAGTTACAAGAAATCAACCTTATAGAAGACATGCAATCTCTCTCAGGGATAATTCCAAATCTCTCTCCTCCTCTCCCTCACCATCTAAGCCTTCTTTCCAAGGATTGGGTTGGAAATCCAGTGACAGAGTGATTTCCATAAACACATGTTGACTGTAAGTGGATCAGAAAATACAATACCTCTGTGACTTCTCCCCCCATGTCACTGTCATCAGGTTTTGGCTTCTTTATGGTCCATAAGCAGTGACAATAATCCAGGCTGTTTTCTCTCTGTCAATTACACTTTAAGTTGATCAGGGTGAGACTTTTCATTAAAGAAAAATCAACAGCTCTGAAAAGGCAGGTGTTAAAGCTAACAAAAGGATTCAATGTTAAAAATGGCTAATATGTTTGCTAAATTTGGAGGGGCCAATAGGTGCCCTTTCCTGAGTTTATACCATTATAAATCCATAGTATAGAACTGAAGTCATGGTTGAAAGAAGAAAGAAAGAAAGAAAGAAAGAAAGAAAGAAAGAAAGAAAGAAAGAAAGAAAGAAGGAGGGAGGGAGGGAGGGAGGGAGGAAAGAAAGAAAGAAAGAAAGAAAGAAAGAAAGAAAGAAAGGAGGGAGGGAGGGAGGGAGGGAGGGAGGGAGGGAGGAAAGAAAGAAAGAAAGAAAGAAAGAAAGAAAGAAAGAAAGAAGAAAGAGAGAGGGGAAGGAAGGAAGGAAGGAAGGAAGGAAAGAAGGAAGGAAGGAAGGAAGGGAGAGAGGGAGGGAGGAAGGAAGGAAGGGAAGAAGGAAGATCTAGAGAGGGGTAGAGAACCATCCCATTTTAGTGTACTAAGGTTACTGGGGCACCATCCATGTTTGGTTGGCTTTTGATACTGGAAACATAACTCAGTGGTCTCAGCTTCAAAATTCTTAGACTTCCTGGAACCACAGGTTTAAAGTCTTGGCAAGCTTGAGTCATGGCTTCAGTCTCTGTTTCCTTAGAAAAAAATCTGAAGAGCAAGTGATTTATGGTATGTTCTTCTTCTAGAAGAGCTCTCCAACCCCTGGCCACTGAATGGACTTTGAAATATGCCCACAGGGAGCCTTTATCCAAGGACAATCTCTGAGTGCTTATTATTCACTTTACTAGTGTAGAAGCTCTTTAATCATTGTCTCTGCATTTGCTTTAATCTAGAAACTGTCAATTTATTAGCTCGTAATGTGCCTGAAGCTTCTCACCATCCTACTGGAGAAAGACTAGTATAAATTCAAAAGATGATTCTAAAAAAGTCAGATTGATGTGAAAGTAAGATTTAAAAAAGACAAAATAATATAACAATTATGGTAGAAAACTAAATTTTATTTTGGGGAAGAAGCATTCTATATTTTAAATGGAGGTAGACCTTTATTTTCTTTTTAACTCCAGCCACTACCTAAAAGATTTTCAGCACCATACATATATGTATGTATACAAATAATCAGAGCATCAAGAAAAATAATATTTATGATATAGGAGCCAACATAGTATAAGACCAAAAGAGTCAGTCATGGGGAAATGCTAAAAAGAAGGTGACATAAAGGAGTCTGGAGACAAAGGACTGAAAGAATGGCAGTGTCCTTGGCTTCCAGATGGGACCTAAAGATTGGTCTCAGCTGGCCTAATCATGAGACTCACTGTACTCTACCTACCGGATTCCTGATCTGTTAGTTGCTATTTGTCTCGTATCTCTTCCCAGAGTTGTTTTATTCTCAAGTACAATGTTTACTTTTTTCCCCCTTACAGAAGAGACCTTAAAGATTACCTGGTTCAAGTAATTCACTTTACAGATGAGGAAACCAGGGCCCCAAGAGGTTAAAGTGAATTGTTCAAAGTCGCCCAAGTAGAGAGTACCACAAACAAGACCAAAACCCTGGATCTTCTAATGCCCAAACCACACTTCCTTCCAAGAGCCCATTTCTCCTCTCAAATAATCACCCCTTTCCTCTTCATCAAAGTGGTGATTTCTGCAAAGGCAGAGAAATACTGCAGGTAATTGCCAAATGTTACATGCTAAAATTAGTGATGGGGAACTATGTATCTATATAGAATTACTGGAAAGTGGGAGGATGACAAAATCATCATGTTTCTTTCCAAGAGGCTCTCAATACAGTCATCCAGCACACTGGCTAAAAATAATAGGTTCTGCCTGCCCTGTCAATTGGCCATCCTGTTATTATTTCTTACCAGAAGTAGAATTTAGGGATTCAGGGATTCAAAGGATCTTAGAGATAGTCTGGACCTACTTTCTTATATGGTGAATCAGAGTTGAGGTTCAAGGAGAGAGTCTTACAAATCAGAAAAATATTAGAATTTGAAGGGATAATATTTAGTCAACTTTATGTTTAATTTGGAAAAAGAGATGTACAAAAAGTATTTAACTATTGTCACACCTATGCTTCCTACTAGCCATCTTTGACAACTGTTCATATTTTGTCATATTTATTTCAAACATTTTTATTTTAAGAGATAAAACTATGCAGATATAATTGAAATACTTTCCCCCCAACCCCAATTCTCACTGCCTTCCTTGTCAACCCAGGGATAGCCAGTATTAGAAAAAATTTTGTAAATCCCTGTAATCTACTGTGTATAAAATTACATATGCACATAGAGATACAAATGGATAATACACATGCTCCACTAGTTCCGGGGGTTTAAAGATCCTTCAGTCAAAACTATTCTGATTTTGTCCACTTGTACATTATTTTTCCTAGAAATATTCAGTAGAAAACTACCATAACATAACAAAATTGTAGACTATTTCAATCTAACACATCCATTTAACAGACAAGGTCAGATATAGTAAGTGACTTTCCCCGAGTGTCACCATTTGGTCAGAACCCAGATGTCCTCCCCCTATGCCCATCTCTACATTACCTTTTCCCTAGGAAACCCCACCTGGTTGTCTTCTCCCCCCCCATTTCAAGTGCTGTGGATGTTTTGCTTCATCATTTCTGGAAAGCCACATTTCTCTCTCACACCTCCATTCAAAAAAGAAACAATTCTGGGGTTGAGAAATCTCATACCAGAAACAATATACTCTTTAACTTCACACTTTGTTCTCAACAGCAAGGCAGCCAGGCAGACACCAGGCTCAGAAACCATTATGAATCTGTCAGCAATTAGAATTCTAAACCCTATTCGGTTTTTACTTGCTTCAATCAACTTGTCACTGCAGTGAGGATTATCTACTTTCTCAACATAAACATCAACAGAAGTGAGTGCAATGGCTTGCGTCCTTGGCTAAGGCACTGCCAGGGAGAATGTTAAATAGCACATTCTGCAGACAGGAGGGATCTAGGGCCTTAATGGGCCATAATTAGAGGGGGCAGAGACTGCTAGCCTTTGTGTAAGGCTTCAGAATTCTGCTCTTGAGGATTGGGAGACATTTTGGGAAATGCAAGGAGACTATTGTCCGCTTCTCCCTTCTCCATTTCCTGAACTACAGAAAGGAACAGAAAAGAATGCACCCATGCAGTGTTTGCACTCAAATGCAAAGGACCCTGGGGATCATGCCGCCCAACCCCCTCATTTAAAGAGTTAGGAAACTGAGATCCTGACAGGGCAAGACCAGGCCAAGGTTGAACATGTGACAGAACATAGTGTCCTGACTCCCGGCCCTGTGCTCTTTCTACCTTACCACACTCCTCTGCAGGGTGGGGTGAGGGGCAGAAGGAACCTGGGAAATGAGGTGCATTCTCCTCCCACGCCAAACATTCTTACAGATTTCCATTTGCACCTAATGGTGCAAAAGACCAAGCAACAAGTATAGTAAGTGTGAAGACAGGGCAAGCCCTGGATGCCAGGGACACCTAGAGGAGAGCCTCAGTGCACCTCAAATCTCTTGGAAAGACAGTATATAGGGACACAGGTAGAAATTAATTTAATTCCTTTCAACAAACTATTTTGTAAGTTTAAGGAAGTTAGACTTGGGTGTGTAGAGACAGAGAGTTTGGCATCTTGTACTACAAATAATAGCTAACATTATGTATATTAACTTAATCTTCTTAACAACTTTATGAGGTCAGCATTATTATTTTAGTCTTTATTTTACACATAAAGAAACTGAGGCACAGAGCGTTGGCTAACTTGCTCAAGGTTATACATACGGCAATAGCAGAACTAAAGCTTCTAGATGGTCTGGTAGATGGTCTGGCCCTGGAACCTCCACACTTAACTACAGGAGTGGGGTGACCAACCATCCTGATTTGCTTGGGACTATCCCCGGAAACCCCTTGGCCCTTGAGAAACCGGGACGGTTGATCATGTTACATATAACTACACTAACTCTTTTGTGTGTCAAAAACTAAACCCAAGCGTTAAGAAGTGACCCAATTAGTCAGGTTGCCATACCTGTCTTCATTCCCTTTGGTAGGCTGTGGTCAGAGAGAAGAACTTAAATATTAATATGTGCCAAGTACTATATTGAAAAATTTTCATGATTTATGTCACCTGAAATCTCACATGCACCTTGGATAAGGATTCCCTCCAGCTCTACATGCCTATAATCCATTAATTCTAATAATTGGAGCAATTCTTCCCTCCATAGGGACTTTCTATTCCCTACTAATAGATTTAAAAAAAAAAAAAAAGAAGAAAAGAAGAAAATCAGAGAGGATTGGGTCAGTTGCATAAAGTGTCAGAGTTAGCAAGTGGGAGTGCCAGGATTTGAACCCAGGCAAGCCCGACAAATATGAAAATTGTACCTTTTTAGGTTTTTTCCCAGATATGAACATTTACACCTGGAAATTCCTCTTTCTGAGTAGAGATTTGTGCTCCCTCCTCCTTTCCACTTAGCCAAGAGATAAAGAATCAACTGGCCACAAACTGAGCCTACACCCCACCTCCGTGCTCTGTCCACACTATTTCCCCATCTTAGATTTTTGCGCCTCTACTGTTGTGCACGTATAAAATTCTTACCCATCCTTTAAGAACAATTCGAATACTACCTTCCATAAAAACCTTCTGTGAATATCCTGGCTTAAGTATTCTATCTTCTTTCCCTAAAAACCCTTTACCTTTTTAAGATAGGTATCCTGACTCACCTTATTCTAGAGTCCCAGAGAGCAGAAACAGGAGGAAGTCGCGCTTGGCTCTCTTTCTGTGTTGGAAACCCCACCAAGGTCTTACCACATTCTGTTTCCCACTACCCTCCAGTACAAAAAATAGCACCTTCACACAGTCAGTAGTCAGTAGTTCAGTCAGATGGCTTATTGAATGACTATGTGAATGTATCAGTGTGTTTAGTTATGAACTATGGTGGATGTACATGGAAATTTGGATAATGAAAACAAATGTCCAGGATTTTTGTATACATCAGGGGGGAATTTATTTGGCACTTCTAGACCAGGCTCTACTCTAAAACTAAAGCAAAAGATTAATTAAGGCTAGTTGATTGCATTAGGTACCTACTTCTATACACGTTTTCTTAAATATTTCACAAAATTACTTGGTGTTAAGAAAAATGGTTTTGAAATGGTTTAATAGAATAAATACAGGGCAAGGAATCGGTTTCGACTTTCTTGGTAATAACCCAAACTCACTGTGTGACCTTTGGTTCTCCTTTTGCCCAAACGGTAGGACAGTGGTAGAATTACATTATTTGTAGGATCCCCTCCAGCTCTACATGCCTATAATTCATTAATTCTAATAATTAGGGCAATCCTTCCCTCCATAGAGACATTCTGTTCCCTACTGCTACAGCCTTGACATTCATCAAATTCAGGATTAATAGTAATATCAATAACAAATTGGGAAAGGACTGGTTGAAGCTACCTGATGAAAAAAGGGTGTCCTGTTTAAAGGAAGGAAGCCAGAGATTCTGAAGGGACGTGATGTGTGAAAATGCAGGATGGGGGTTTAATGAGTTTGAGGCGTGAAAACCCAAGCTTCAGGACCACATTCTCTGGCAGTGTTGAGCACGGCATGTTTCCATGCCCTCTGTGGCCGAGTTCTATTTTAGAATGTACTCACGCCTGAATCGTCTAGCACAGCTGTGACCGTCTGTTAACTTTTCAGCACGATTCTCCATTCAAGCAGATGGCTCTTGGGTTTATTTTGACAGACCTGGGGAAAAGGCAGCTAGAGGGGTTCAAACCCAAAAACCATCAGAGAGTCAACTGATGGCAAAGACGTGGAATTAACTGAGATCGAGATGCAGCAAATTTAGCCCAATGAACCATGAAAGATAGAAGACTCCTCTATGAAGGTCAGAAGAAAATGGTATAGGGAGCTTCGCTGGATAGCCCCTCCTACCAAGAAATGTTTCATTCAGCAATCGAGAGGCTCTCGAGACTTCTCTGCCATTAACGTTCCTTTCTAGCTAACCCATGGAAAAAATGAAAGCACAGATGAGTGGTTTCACCATACTCCCACCCTTCTCCCTTCTGGAATCCCTTCCAAGGCCCAAAGTGCAGGGCTGACAAGTCCTGCCCTGAATGCTTTGGTTAAGTGGATGCCCAGCCCAACTGAGGAAGCTGTGTCAGGGTTGGGTTAAGCTCTCCAGCTGCTGGGAAGGGCTGAAGCGGTCACCATGGAAACAAGACCCTCATCAATCATTTAGTGGCTCACTGAGATGCAAAGGGGACTAGAGTCCCTGAAAGACAACACCTTTTCCCTTAAAAAGAGCTATCACGCTGCATTCTTGAAAAACCAAGCAGCCATTTCCAGAACAAAGTGGAAATGGCTAGGGTTGCTTCTGTCTCCTGAATTTAGGCCTAGATGCTATGTTCCCTGAGTCTATGAAGGCAGGAAAGCCCCCATCTGTGTGGATGTTGCTGTTGCATCTAGTTCTATTTGACGAAACTCAATGGCAGAGGGAGAAGAAAACTTTGGGTATTATCTAATCAAAATTCTCATTTCTTAAAGAAATAACTGAGGGATCAGGGGGTGAATAACTTGTCCAAGGACCACACAGTGAATCAGTAGGAGACCCAGGACTACAGTCAAGGCCTTGCACTGCAAATCTGTTACCCCTTCCACCATCCTGGGATCAGAATGGATTTTACTGTGAAGCTAATAAAGATTATATTCAAAATACTTCCTTTAATGGGTCCCTTTCAAGGTTGTGAGAGGGATCTTAGCAATGAATTCCATGGACTTTTTCTTTTCTTTTCTTCTTTTCCTTTCTCCCCTTTCTTTCTTTTCAATTTTCAGAAGTAAAATATTTTAACTGAAATTGGTTAAAAACACTTCTCCTTTCTAGGGGTGGCTGGGTGGCTCAATTGTTTAAGTGACTGACTCTTGATTTTGGCTCAGGCCATGATCTCGCAGTTTGTGGGTCCGAGCCCCGTATTGGGCTCCATGTTAACAATACAGAGCCTGCTTGGGGTTCTCTCTCCCTTTCTCTCTGTCCCTCATCTGCTCTCTATCTGTCTCTCTCAAAATAAATGAACATTAAAAAAAAAAAAAACAAAAAACAAAAAAACCAAATGCAGAATTCTGTCTCTCCATTGTCACCTTCCCCTCCAGTTGGGAGCTAGAATGGCCATGGGCATGTGGCTAAAGATAAGATGAAGTAGGTTAACATTTATTTGGGGGGTTAGTAAGATATAATTATGTGGTTCCCAGTCACTTTCATGAAGAGTGAAGTTATTGTTTACCTTGATAAGGACTGGTCTCAAAGAACATTTCTACAACTAATTAGCACCAAGATTCAAAAGAAGGGCATGGCCAAAGTTCAGTTTCCTGGTGACACAAATGGGTCCTAAGGCATCTAGCACAAGAAACATGAGGATAATACAGAGCAAGGTTTAAAACTGATAGATTCAGGAAGCAGTCTGTGAAAATTCTTCCAAATCTCATGTCTTACACGTGGAAGAAACTTGATAGATATTTTTCAATATCAATAATAAACCGTGAAGCTATATGAAACTTTTCTAAACTAGAAATAATTTTATACAAAACATTTCAATCAAGTGAAGAAAAATAGAATTATCTGTTCTCTTTACAAAAAATAATTTTAAAACATATTGTCATAGGAAGAAGTAATCAACCAATATATAGCCAACAACGGGTTTGAAAAAAGTGTTAAAGGTGTGTTTTTAAATTGAAGTATAATTGACATAAAATGTTATATTAGTTTCAAGTGTACAATATATGGATAGATGTGTTAATTAATAAAAGTATTATGTTATTTTCTGATTTTTTTATTTTGTAGTATTTGTCAGATTTGTAATCGCTACATTTTTTTGTAATTGACTGAGATGTATTTTGTCATGCAAAAATATTCATTTTTGTGCCCAATTTTGTATTATAATATGATATTATTTTTTTCTCAAAGAGAGTCCATATGTCATATAAACTGAATGAAATCTGGATCTGTCCCCTGTCTGCAATGCCTCTTTAATAAGGTTGCATTAACCATAGGATTACTCCAAATGACAGGACCTGTCCTGGGTGGGGTTTGTGGGTCAGAAACCCATATTTACTGTACAATCACTCTAGCACTACTCTCACGGGAATTAAGCAGTTTAGAAGAGCGTTCAGAGCATTTTACTCTATGCATAGGAACAGTCTCCCAATGCCAATCTATGTCAATTCCATTGCTGGTAACAGTGCCTTTTAACACTTCACTATTACTCATCAGTGTTATGTTTGTATATTGCTGATCTCCCAAGCAACCAAACCACTTAATCTCACTTGATTTTACCAAATTCAATTCATCTTCCAAATGGGCACATTTGTGAAATATCTCTGGGAGATAAGTTATTCTAGCCCTTTTTACAGAAAGAGAAGACTCAATCACAGTAATGAATTATTCAAATTTCAACTACTCAATTCTATCTCTGAAATATTCTCTACTAAGAGACTTGCTGTGAAGGTTAAACAAGATAACATATATGAAATATCCAAGTCCTGACACTAGAGCATGAGTGCTTGGTAAATGTTAGTTTAATGTTAGATGATTCTTTACCCATTCTTTGCCAGCTTGAGTTCATGAAGCACCCAGATGCCTGGAGGCATTTCTACAGTTCCTTGAAAGAAAATGTGGTCACCGTATGCAAGCTTTAAATTTCTCTGCTCCAACATGAACCATGGATTGTAAACCTGAAGCAAGAAACCCAACCCATAAACTTTTTGAAAACTTGAATGGTTAGAAAACCTTAAAGAGAACAGATTTGTGAGGTGATATCTTGTCAGACAACCTAATTGATTCTCAACGTACCTACTTCCCAGTTACACGGTATTCATCAAGTCATTCTATTTATTACCACTTTGATTTCTTTCTCTGCAAAACAAGGATATTAATAATTTATGGGCCTGTGAGAGAATCACAAAAATAAAATATATGATACATTTGAAGATGTATAGATAATGAGTTGTTATTTTTGTACAGCAAAGATGGAGAACTAATGTTGAGAAGCAGGTAATTTGTCTCACCTCCCTCCTTCCACTTTCCTCAGAATTACTAAGTATACTGATGAGAGTGACACACTTAATATGATTCCAGAACAGAATGTTAATGGATAACGTAAAAGCAAACATGTACTTGACAAAAGGCAAAAAATAAGAGTTGTCCAAGAAAATTTCACCAACATCTTTGTTGTCACAGAGCGCAGATGAGATAGAAACTAAAGTTGATAGAGAGATCAAAGTGAACACATATCATTTAAGTAAGAAATGTAATCAAAGGAAAGGTGAAAATAATACACATTTAAGGAGGAAAGGGAACTGTGAGTAGTGTATGTGATTTAAGTCATGTTCTTCCATAGAGGAAGTCAATAGATAATACTTGATGTTGATATATCAATACATAGAAATATAAGCATATTGTCAGAGTTTTCAGGGTAACTACCAGCAGAACCAGGAAAGCTCTAAAAATAAGTTGCCATTAAACTGGAAGTTGGAGATGAGTTGGGAAGCTGCTGGTTTCCAACAGAAGCTCTTCTGTATCATTTTATTTTCTTTAACATTGGATGAAATATGGAAGAAAAACATAAACAATTCAAAAAGGCATGCGTTCTGGTTTGTCTTTGGTGACATCAAGATAACCTCAGATATTCAACATTTATGTTATTAAGGACTTAATTTTCAGCCATTTTTGTTCATCATTCTATATGTGTTATTCAAAAGAATAGCCATTGGGCACAGGTGGCTAAATGGAATTTAATTAATGAAAATAAAGTAAAAATTTTGACTTCTAAGTCTCATCTGCCACATTATATGGCTCGTGGCTACTGTGTTAGCATAGAATTGTGGAAGTTCCATTATTACAGAAAACTCTACATCCCCACTCTAAGCAATCTCATCCACATGTAGTTTTAATGACCACTCATTCTTGGATGACTCCTTGATCTTTATTGCTAGCCAAAGATCCTCTCTCTTGAGCAACATGCCTTCAACATGTACCTGATGGGTAGACAGGAGTATTTTCATTTGATGTCCCATAGCCCTTCATGCTCAACTTACCCAAATCTGGACACGTTGTATTTTTATGAAAGTCACTTTTACTTTCTACATTCATTACCTGTAGCATTGGAACCATCACCTAATGAGAAGTCATTAGAATCAGATGGCTGGTATTCACTGCTTGCAGGTCATTTTCCCTGAAACCAATGGCAGTCTGGGAGAGCCTCTGTTCATCACTTCTTCTGGATACCCCTCTTGTGGCTATAGTATCTACCAGGTCATCATGTCCTGCTTATTCTAGGTGTGGCCTATACTTCTACTAATTGAGCTGTGTTCTAAAACCATCAAGCTCCTGACTGGCCCTCCACTCAGTTGGTCTTAGGGTTTTGTGTGTTTTTTTTTTTAACCCCAGCAAAATGCCATTTCTCACTTTCCATACTTACGATACATTCGGAGTATTGCTATGTTTTCTTTTCTTTTTTTTTTTTTAATTTTTTTTTCAACATTTATTTATTTTTGGGACAGAGAGAGAGACAGAGCATGAACGGGGGAGGGGCAGAGAGAGAGGGAGACACAGAATCGGAAACAGGCTCCAGGCTCTGAGCCATCAGCCCAGAGCCTGACGCGGGGCTCGAACTCCCGGACCGCGAGATCGTGACCTGGCTGAAGTCGGACGCTTAACCGACTGTGCCACCCAGGCGCCCCAAGTTTTCTTGATGTAACCACAACAAAATCTGGAGCATTAACAGGGTTTTGCCAAAATCAAAACATCATTTCTTTCTAAAGTCAGGGAGAAAGCCTAAGTTGAGCAACTGCTCTGTAAAACCAGATCACAAAAAGGCAGTGGTTTCACAGAAGCTTAAACACATGCTACTGAGATGGGTTGAACCCAAGATGCCTATGGCATCAGTATCATAAAAACATATCTACTGATTACATGATATTTAAAGGTCTATGTTAAAGGAGAAATCAGGGTGCTTCAAAGACTTCACAATCAGGCAAGAAAGCAGTCTAGTGGTTATGTTTAATATAAGCGAGGATCCAGTAGGATGGTCAATTCAACAACTAACTTTGTTCTAGTGGGCCTTTTGTACTGCAGAAGTTAGATAGCTATATATTACAGTCTCAAGTTCCTTCAAAGCTAGATTTCTAATTTAATCCAGGCCTTCTATCTACAAATACACAATCCTGGATACGTTTCTTTGCCTCTTCATGCTTTGCTTTCTTCATTTCAAGATGGAGGTTGTAAATTAATATATTCTTGACATATTCATTGATACAGTGTATGAAAAGGCCTTAGCACACTGCCTGGTACTCATAAACACTCAGTAAATTATTGCAATTATTAATAAGCAGAAGAAATGGAACATCCTTCCCGTGTCCTGCTTCAGGACAAATTAGGAAGAAGGGGGCAGAAAGTGTCACATTTACTTTTCTCGTGCAGACCTAGCAGATGCAATGTAGCTCTGGAGCCAGCAGGTCTAATGGAAGCTCCTGATCATTAGATTGTAGTTAAGGAGTGTGATTCTGGTGCCTCTTGTTGGGATAGCAACTTTCTAGTTGCTTAGCTTCCTACATATGGCAGAGATAACTAATCCTTTGGTGGACAAATTTTGCAGTGTTGTTCTGAAAATCACTTCTAGAGTTCCAATCTAGAGCCTGTGCCTCCAGGCTTTCTAACAATGCTGTAAGTACTTAATTCCCTTTATTAAAACCCTTTTGTTTAAAATATGAAGTGGTTTATATCATGTAAAATGAATCCAACCTGAGATGGGCAGAATGGAAGTAGTGTCATCATGTCTCTGCCATTAACAAGCTGTGGTGGCTGTGTGAGGTCTGTGTGGCAGTAACCGGATCATATCATTATTCCAGGTCTCCGTTTCCTTATTTATAAAATGGAAAGCAGTACTGAAGTAGGACATGAAAATGGCATTTGATTTATTCTGCTCACTATGAGGAATTTTCAAAGACCATAGTCTTTCAAGATCCCCAATGAAGTAGATGCTACAACTGTACCTTTTCAGCATTATCAGCGTATCATATGTGCAGCTATCATACAAAATCATTTATAAATCCAGTTCATATAGCTATCTAACTTCTGCAGTACAAAAGGCCCACTAGAACAAAGTTAGTTGTTGAATTGACCATCCTACTGGATCCTGGACCAGGATACTGGACCCTGACCCATTGGTTATAGGGAAATCTCCATGAAGCCAGGTGTGGGGTGAGAAAGAGAAGAAAATGTAGTAGGATTAGGTATCATGGTTTTCTGGGATTCTTATTCATGCAACTTACACATGACTTCAGAACCTGCTTGAGACTTACCATGTATATGACACCTCCAATTAATACAGAGTGCTGCTGCACATGTTCACATTTTTTACTTGGGTCAGACAAAATCAAGTTCATTATGGGCAGCTAAATCTGTGCTGCAACTTGGTAGCTTATGGTCAAGTGTTCAAGTCTCTACTAGGACCCAGTAGCAATTCAAAAGGAAAATTGCTATCTAAGAGAATGGAATATCTTTGCTCAAAATCCTAAGGTCTACTCAGTGATTCATCTACAGGGGCTGGCCAAAGGTTCCATGCAGTATCTCAATCTGACACAGATACTTCAAACAACACTGGATCAGCTGAGTGTATAAGCCAAATGATAAAACAGCTTGCACTCACCCTAGGCCTGTTCCAGGTCCTTCTCCTATTCTGTGCCCCATTCAAAACTAGCAACCTTTTGCACTCAATGTACAATGGGTTCAAGTAGCAGACGCAAATGAGATATATGTTGCCTCCAAAATCTAAAGAACCCCTTTAGGCACTGTGGCTCTTCCTTTGTACAAGGAGGGCAAAATTTTGCAATTTTCCTTTGGACGTGTATCTTAACATGTCCCAGACCATTGATCCTCTAGAAAAGTCACCAGTGTGACTTTTGGTGACAAAATATGGGGGGGGGGGGGGTATATTTCCACACATGTGGTACACAATTGTTAGAACAGTTTCTATTCCCTGTTCACCTGGTTAAATCAATATGGTATCATCAGTGAAATAGACCATTGTGATGTCTTATAGAACTGAGACGTGATCAGTTTCCCTTTGACTAAAATACGACATAGGTTTGGAAGGTTGATATAATCCTGAGAGTACTGGTAGTCTCAACAGCTGAAAGCAAACTGACTCTGATGATCTTTAATAATAGGTGAAAAAAAAAAAATGAAAACAGTATGCCAGGTGTCAGGGAATGTATTGTTCTGCTCAAGCACTATATATATACATATATATATATATATATATATATATATATATATATATATATACACATATGAAGGAGGAGGAGGAGAAGAAGAAACCTCCACACATCTGGATTCAAATTGTAGCTGGAGTCATCACTCGATTAAAGTGTACAATAATCCATTCTCACTGTTTGAAGACTTGTAACCACATTCAGTTTCTAACAAGTAAAAAATGTGTGATTCATGAGTAGGTAAAATATGCCCTCAAATAATTATAGGTTTTGCTAATTTATACCAACAAAAAAACTGGAGAACATGAATGGAAACCAATGCTAAGGATATCAGAGCAGAGTAGAAGAAATATAATACTGGAGCAAAGTTTATTGATTACAGTGCACCAAGGCCACAATTCTAGATTCAAGGTATAAGAGCCACTAAAAATGGCTCAATTTGTTTGCGTGGTGAATTGTATTAAACATGGGGCCAAAGGAGGTATATACTGAATGAAGCTGAAATTCTCAAGGAAAGCATCTAAAGGCTAAAATGGATAATTATATAGGATCCCACCTCCCCTCTATGTTCCCTCTGAACATCCCTAGACACTTTCTTCACCAAAGCCATGAGAAATACATTTGTGAGGGGAATCTCAACATGCTGAGGACATGGCTCCATTGTGACCATGCTTTCTAGGCCAGAAATGACCATGGGAATTGTTGCCATTGAACTGGGCAATTTGAATTCAGTGAGGATAATGGTATCCTGGGGTAACACGTGCTGATTCCAGTCATGCTTCCATTCACTCCTGTGTATACAGAGGAAATAAGACTTGAGTGAGCTGCTCATCTATTTTTGCTCTAGGAACAAAACAATCAACTAACCAATGCCAAAGACATCTGTGGATCAAACCATTCTGACTATTGCTTTGGCTTAGCTGCCCAGCACGGTAGCCATGCTCACCATGTCCTCTAGGTTGAAGACATAAAAAAAAAAAAAAAAAAAAAAAAGACAATCCCACTTAAAAATAATGTTGGTTGCCAGGAAATTTGTCACTGACTGAGGATAAAACACATACTGTAGCGACAGAAATTAACAAATAAATTTAAAAGCCAAAAAGGAAAAGCAGTGATTCCTAGGAAGTAGCATAGGTTTACTATGAGTAATCCATACTAAAGTGGTCTCATTTGTTTCTTAAATGAGATTACTAAATCAAAAAAAGTATGTTATATACAGTATGAAATTGACAGGTTTCATGTAAACACAGTATGATAGAGAAAATGTAAATTTCATTAACAGTAGTGTGATGGCAAATGAAGAAAAACCACACTCTAATCTGCACTGGTCAGGCTATATTTGAATTGCTGGGCCAGTGTTGAATACAATATTTTCAAAGAGTTGTTAACCAAACAGAATACCACAAATGAGACAAGGGCAATAAGGGCTCTATATAACTCATCCTATAAAGAACGGTTATAGGAACTGGGGGTTTTGCATCAAAACACACACACACACACACACACACACACACACACACACACACACAAGCATTTCTTTGGGGAGAGTACCAATTAGCTGCCTTTATTTGAAGTGTGACCACATGGAATACAAAATTGGTTTATTTTGAGTAACTTAAGAGGAAGATCTAGGATTAAATACATAAATTTCTAGAGAGGAAGATTTGGGTGCAATATTCAGAAAAACTTTCTACTTGCTGCAGCTGCTTTGCAGAATTAGCTGCCATAGAAAGTCAGAGATTCTCTGCCCTGGAAATATTTTTGCAGAAGCTCAGCCTGCAGCTGCTATGCATGTTTGGGTTGAGGGCATTCTTGACATGATCTTGACATATTCTCTATCTATAATGTAGCATCCTGACCCTTCCTACCTAAAACTACAAGAGTTCATTACATTGGGACCTATTGTTTTGTGACTTCAATTTAAGCACCCCCCCCCCCCCAACTATGATACACTGATTTAGAAGTCATCCTTTCCCTGGGAATGGAGGTACCTGGGGAAAAAACAAAACAAAACAGCGGACCAGGAATAAGAAATTGGAAACTCTAGGATCTAATCCCAGTATTGCCAAAAATTCACCATCTGCTTTTTGAGCAATTCTTTGCGAATTCCATTTGGTTTCACCAAGGAGGAGACTTGTAAGATGTTTGCTAAGAACTTTTTTTTTTTTAATTTTTTTAACGTTTATTTATTTTTGAGACAGAGAGAGACAGAGCATGAACGGGGGAGGGTCAGAGAGAGAGGGAGACAGAGAATCCGAAACAGGCTCCAGGCTCTGAGTAGTCAGCACAGAGCCCGACGTGGGGCTCAAACTCACGGACAGTGAGATCGTGACCTGAGCCGAAGTCGGACGCTCAACCGACAGAGCCACCCAGGCGCCCCTGCTAAGAACTTTTTAAGACTGAGTGCAAAATACCCCATCAGATACAAGATCTAGTCTCAGGAGCAACCTTACGACTTTGCCTCTCATATTTCCCATTGGTTGCAGCCCTGAAATGAAATCTAGGTCATGCGTTTTTTTGTCTTGGGATTTGAAGCTAAAGTGAGAGTTTAGCAGAAGATATCATAAATTCTTCCCTGTGGCCACAGAATTATTCTAAGGGGTTGCTACGATTCTAAGGGGTTGCTGGAATAAGCTATGTATTGATCAGGTCTCAGTCACTTCCAAGGCCTCAAAAGGAGTTCTTCCCTAGCCTCTGGGAAGCAGGTATCTGCAAGGAAATCTGTAGGCCTAGCCCCCTAACTGCCTTAGGAGCACGTTGTGGGAGGCGCAGACCAAAGGTGAGTTTACACATCAGTGACTAAAGTTTCCTGCCACTAAGCATAAGAAGTCACTCATGAGCAGCGTCCCTAAACCACAGCTACAGGATGTGGGCACAAGCCCTTGTATAATTGTTGGCCAAGAGCCAATGAGCATTCATCCCTGTGCAAATACTTGGGCTTTTTTTTTGTTGTTAACCTTTGAAAACCACAGGCATTAGTCTCTCTTTCTTCCCCTTGGCATGAGTCATCTTCTTTTCTCCAACTTGGTCTCTTGTGTGTAAAGAATTTTTGAGGAGCTTTTAAGCCTAAATTTAATACTTTTGCCCTCCCCTGTCCTGCCCTACAAAATGCCAGGCAGAGGTAAAGCTGCCTTACAAAATATCTGCTGGCTCTGCCTGCTTCCGCAGCTTTGTTTGGGCTTTTTGATCAGATAGGAAATCAGAGAGTTCTATGAGTGACCTTAGCCTTTAAGACAGGTAATTTCTGGAAATTCCCCCCTAAACAACGGTGACCTATTGTTTTCTCACCTCAGCATTAACCCAGCAACTATGATGCCCTGACTTAGATAATATGCCTTTCCCTGGGAATAGAGATATATGCAAAGAACAGTGGGCCAGAAATAGGAAATTATAAGCTTTAGAATTTAATCCCAGTACCAAAAATCCACCATCTGCTTTTTAAACAATTTCTTTCCAGTTTCCAGACCTTTGCTTCATATTCTGTGAAATGAAAGCATTGGATTGGATGGTTTCTATGCTTCCTTAGCCCCCAGGCTCTGTAAATCGGCTTTCTTAGTAATGTTTCAGCACGGGGACTGGGAGAACAGGTCTCAATGCAAAAAAATCCAAGTCATGCAAACTGGCTTCTCTTTTCTGCCTTAGAGAATGGCCAAAGGTCAGGCTTCCAAAGAGGCCCAGTTGCCCACTTGAAGGTCAGGCTTAGCAGTTAGTTACAGCTCCCCTTCTTGGAAACATTAGAGATTTCATTAACCTTGCCTCTGTACCCAAATGTCCAACATCCTGGTGTGAAAATTCAGACGAAACCCACTCCAGCATTTTGTTTTCTTTTACTGAGAGGAGGTTACAGAGTCTAAATCAACATAAAGAGAATGTTCTAACCATCAGAACTGCCCAAGACATATCAGGAGACCTTGAGCAATCTGTCAATAAAGATGCTCATGCAGTTTTTGAAAGGTGACATATTGGGTATTTTCTAGTGGGATTTCCTGAATGAGATAAAGATCAGATAAACAGGATGACCAACCATAAAATTTTTATGATGATATGCCTGGTACTTCATGCTTCTTGTATATTATCTTATTCCCAACCAAATGTATGATGTCCCTTTTGGAAACTTTATTGGTGTAGCTCAGATGCCAGTCTGAATGAAAAGCCCAAGCATATATTAGGTCCCCTTGTTTGCAGTTTGTATGTCCTGTTGAGCTTAAAACCCAAGTGAGAACACCAAGCGTCAAATGCAAGAATGGTGGGCAGTAGGTCCATAGTGACCAAAAAAATTCTGAGAGATAACTAAATATAGTTGCCTTAAGATGTCCTACGTTCTGCTTCCAAGTCATATCACTCTACAGGCATGTGCTCAATGCTTTTTATTTAATACAATAACTTAACCTTATTTCATTGAGTTCTTCTCACAAGATCTTTATGAAGTAGGGAGAAAAGGTATCATTGTCTCCATTCTACAGAGGAGCAAATTAAATCCTGGGAAAGTTAGGGTAATTTTCTAAGGTCTCATATGGCTGATTCAGTTATTTCCAAAGGAAAAAAAAAATCAAATTGATTTAATTGTCTAACTATTAGCAACAGTTATTTGGAAAATCATAAGGTCTCTAGCCTTAAAGTATTATATCAATCACCCATCTATCAATCCCATACACAATTCTATCTACTTTATCTAGTCCTGACTTGAACACATCAAGGGATGGAGGACTCACTATTCCAAGGAGCAACCCATTCCATTTTTTACATTCCTACCTATAAGAAGTTCTCTCTTATCTTGAACTGCCTTCCAAATTCCTAAATCTTCTCACCCTCTGGTCATAACCTGCTATTGAGGCCCTATGTATCAGTTTATGGGCTATCCACTAGACAGTCTTTGTGAAATGTTAAAAGCATTCCCTTGTTATCTCTGAGCTCATTCTTCTCCATATTAAACAGCTTTGGTATTATTAAATGCTTATCCTATTGTTAGAGGCTGGACCTCAGGGCTGAGAGATACCTCCTTCCTCTCATCTTCTGCACTGGTGATGCTGCACTGTGTCCTTTAGAGAGTCACTTGGAAACACAGTCTGTCCTCGTTTACAAGGGGGGCAAATGTGCAGAAAGAAGTCAATTGTCAGGTTGATCCTTAAATGGTAATGGAAAAGAATGTGCTGGACATTTCAGATGCTTCTGCCAACAAATGCCACTATCTTGAGGCAAATAGAGATTTTCGGGCAGCAGTGTTATAATAATTTGCCAATTATGCCTGCTTTAGAACCATTGCCAAAACAATCCAACGACTTTTCATTCCACTACTGTTGACAGGACAGCTAAGAATTTCAACATTTCCTTTTACAGTCTGAATAGAAGTTCCCTGCCTTGGGGACTGTAACAATATTTGCCATCAATGGGGAGGGGGGAATGGGTGCTGGGAAGGGGAAAGAGGGAAAGGGAGAGAAACACTAATGGAAGTAAACAAAGACAAAGACGAAATAAAATGATGGTTATTCAAGGCGTGGGTTTTGAATGCCTGCATCAAATTGATATTTGTGAATGAAACAGAGGACAAATCTTTGAAATTGAGGAAGTTTTTAGAAGAGAAGACTTTAAAAACACTCTGCACAACCCCTCCCTCCACCAAAAAAAAAAAAAAAAAAAAAGGTACAATTTTTAACATGAATACCAACCAAGGTGTCTCAACTTTGGGTCCTGGGACATGCTTAAAAAGCTGATTATCATAATATTTATGGTGTTGATCATTCAAAGCTTCTTTTCAAAATAAATAGAAAATAAAACTGAAAAATTAAAAAAGAAAAGAAACTTGAAGAGATGAAAACAGTTAAGATATCTCCTGAGTTGTGTTCAAAATGAGACATGTCAGGGAGAAAAAAAAGAGAAAATATGAGATAAAAGAGCAAAGGAAAGAGAATAAGGTAGGACAGTGTTTTTGAAAATGTGCTCCTCTATACCTTCTGGGACCCAGAGACATTCCACAGAAGGTACCTCTGAGACCCAAAAAAGAAGAAGCCAGGAGCATTCCAATATCCCCCTCAATCTCGGTGGCCTCACTTCTATCTGTTTCACATACTGGGCATCCAAAACAGATTTCAATAGACGGAAAGGGTCTGCTATTGGAAAAGAAAATGAAATAAATGTTTGAACAAAAAAAATGCAAAACAAAGTGAGCCATTAAAAGTTCTTGAGCAGGGACTGATAGGGCCAAATTGTGCTTTAGAAATCTGGCAACCAAATGCAGGATGGATTAGAACAGTGTCAGCCTCGGATCAAAGATTCCAAGTAAAAGGCGATGACAATCATCCAGGTGAACAGAATTAAAGACTTGATCGAATAATATATACCTGCGGATATGGAAAGGAAAAGGAGTTCATGAAAAACTTTCAAAGAAGAATGAACTTTAAGGTTGA
The DNA here is from genome assembly GCF_028749965.1 of Puma concolor. Lineage (NCBI taxonomy): Eukaryota > Metazoa > Chordata > Mammalia > Carnivora > Felidae > Puma > Puma concolor. Next base: position 80,928,251 of record NC_141675.1, on the reverse strand, counting down.
CATCTTGGCATTGGGGTACAATGCTAGGCACACATACATTTGGTCCTCCCATGGTCTGACAGTTTGTGTGCTCCAACATTCATGTGCTGAAATCTTGAGGCCAAATATGATGGTATTAAGAGGTAGGGCCTCTGGGAGGTGATTAGGTCATGAAAGCAGGGCCTTCATGAATAAGACTAATGCCCTTATAAAAGAAGATCAAGAGAACCCTCTTTCCCCTTTACTGTCTGAGGATATAACGAGAAGTCTGCACCTGGGAACAGGGCCCTCACCTGACCAGGCCAGCACCCTGAACTCTGCATTCAAGCCTCCAGAACTGTGGGATATGAATTTCTCTTGTTGATAAGCCACCCAGTCTGTGGTATTTTGTAATAGCAGCCCAAACAGACTAAGAAAGATACTAGATGAAATTATCTGGCAAGGAATTTAGATAAATCAAAACTGATGGATTTCACGAATGATGACTGGGACCCTAAAAATGCCACAGAGAAACCCAGGATTTGGAAGATGCTGAATATGAGTGGCCATTGAATCATATAGATGATCAGCAGACAGAAATACAAAACTAAATCTTGAAGAAGTATCAGGGATGGAAATGGGGATTTGGAAGGCATTCTCATAAAAAGAGTAGCTAAAATAGTATAGTCAGACCCCAGGGAAAGACATCAGAATCAAACGGCTCAAGCTCAAGATCCAAAAAATGCCTACATTTGGAGGACTGAGGAGCAAGAAGCCAGAGACTCTGCCCTCAGTTTATGATCAGGTATTCAATGATAATATTATTTGATAAGCTTAAGAGCATTTATTTTCTGGTTAGGAAATTTGATTGTCCTTATATGAGGTCTGAAGTGTGCATCCATCAGTCTAATCAAGATTATAGATTTCCTAAGATACTAAGTGTTCAATACCATGTAATAGTATTTAAAAGGAACTAAGTCAGTCCAAATATATGGTGGTCTGAAACAATCTTCAATGAAGGTAGATCAGTGGATGGCATACTTATAATGCCAGAAGGAGTCTCAAAAACCAATACTCCCACGGGCAAGGGAATAGCCGAGTTTGTTGCGGTTTCCAATGAATGACATCAGCCCCATGTAGGTTTCAATCAAAATGGGTTCAGTTAACACCATCAGTCCCTTTCTTCTTCCAGATCCAGTGGAATTCTTGTGGGCATTCTGGATAGCTGCAACAAGTTTAGACGTGAACCCAGACAACTGAAGAGGAAAAGAAAGCACAGAGTTAGTAAATGCAGAGTCGGTCCAGACACACTTTCTCCCTAGCCAGTCCTCACAAAAGTTGACCACTGTCCTGGGGCTGTAGCTATCCTTACTTCCTTACATAGATGTCATTTCTCAGAATTGTCAACATTGCTTCTGTTAGTCTTTTAATAAATCGGTCAGTCAATAAATTATGTACATAATGAAATTATCTGCCTCATCTTGTTTGTTTTTCATCCTTCGTAATTTGTACAGCATTTAGTAGTCAGCTTAATAAATATTTGCTGATAGTCTATTATGAATCAGATGTCTGCTGGCTGCTGAAGATTTAAATACAAGTAAGATATAGTCTCTGTGTCCAAAGGAGTAACACTCTAATAATCTAAGAAATGAACTTGGTAAATCATTATACAAAGTTCATGAAAATGAACAGCAGGCACAATAAGATGGTAAAGGAATGCAAAAGAGGGAGAAATCATACATAGGAAGAGGATCAGAAATGACTTCAAAAGAAAACTCTTGAGACAATCATCAAAGGGTTCCTAGAGTTTCAATAGGTGAAATGGAATTAGGGAGGGTTTGGTTGGCAGCTGTTTTTTCTATTCAAACCAGCATCCTTTCAATCATTTCAGATTCTTCTTCCAATACGAGTACCTCTTTATTTCTTTGGAGGACCACCCTCTCCCAGTTTAGCCCAAATAGTATAAGAGGAGTCTACTTTAGCATATGGCTCAGGTCTAAGCAATCAGAGGAGTCCATTTCTCTGGTCACAGAGATTGGTGCAGGTAAGGGCACATGACCAATGTTGTTGCAAAACTGATAGAAAGCCTGGAGGTTTTCGAGGTCATTTTACCACACATAGTGAGAACCTGAGAATGAAGCCAACGAAGGTGGAAGAAGTAAGATACAGAAAGAGATGAATTATTGACAAAATCATTCAAATTATTAGGTCAGCCTATCCTGAACTTTTAAGTTAAATGAGGGAAAAAAAAATCCTTATTTTGGTCAAGCCAAGTTGAATTGGGTTAAGGGGAGGGTAATTCAGGGAGCATTCTGAACAGAGATATAGGGGCGCCTGGGTGGCTCAGTCAGTTAAGCATCCGACTTCGGCTCAGGTCATGAATTCACAGTTCATGGGTTCGAGCCCCGCATCAGGTTCTGTGCTGACAGCTCAGAGCCTGGAGCCTGCTTCTGATTCTGTGTCTCCCTCTCTCTCTGCCCCTCCCCTGCTCACACTGTCTTTCTCTGTCTCTCAAAAATAAATAAATGTAAAGAAATTTTAATTAAAAAAAAAATAAACATATATAAGCAAGGAAATGAAACAAAAGTTCATATGTTTCTATTTCCAACAAGCTCTTTTATATCCATGATCTCTTTCTAACATAAATGTATTAGGTATGTCAAAGAAGGTATCACCATTTCCATATTAGAAAACCAAGGCTCATAGAAGGTAAATGACTTATCCACAGTCACTCCACTTTCTGCAGTATGGTAAAAAAGAACATTAGGAATAAAATCTTATTCACAGTGAGATCCAAATCTGTTTCCTAGGCAACTGGCTCACTAATCTAAATTAAGACTCCTATTAGAGTATATTCCAATATCAATTCAAATTATTAAGCATCCTCTATAAAGTGTCCATTATTCTTCCCATGATTCCAAGAAGAGACCAATCTTTGCTTTAAGAGACTAACATAAGAGTGATCTTTCAGTGAAGAAAGAGAAGCCTGTAGTCTTTCCCCATAACAATTTTCCATAGAGATTTTATCCTGGATACTTAATTTTATACCAAATTGCCCCTGGGCAAACTACTTTTTCATTCCAGTTTCAGTTTCCTTATTAGTAAGGAAAAAACATTTAAAAATTAGAATGTATCGACTATTGGCAGTTGGCAACCCTACGAAAAAAAAAAAATAAAGATAGAAAGAAAGAAAGAAAGAAAGAAAGAAAGAAAGAAAGAAAGAAAGAAAGAAGAAAAAGAAAAAAAGCCATGCAAATAAAACTTCTATAATTTTATACCTGTATGGCATTGTAAATTCATTTCCCCTTTTTGAGTCTTAGTTTCTTCTTTTGAAAAGCATTGAAATCTATGAGTTTTTTTTTAGATAATGTCATAAGTAACAAAAATTAGTGGCTATGATGAGAAAACAATATAGTTTGCTGGAGTACCTTAATATCTCTAGGTTTTCAAAATAAACAGATGTATTTCTCTACTTTTCTTTAAAGTAATATTTACCTAATTGAATATTATCAAAACATCAAATAAATAAATAAATAAATAAATAAATAAATAAATAAATAAACAAACTCAGAGGGCACCTGGATGGCTCAGTCAGTTAAGCATCTGACTCTTGATTTCAGGTCAGGTCATGATCTCGCAGTTTAAGAGATAAAGGCCCACAACAGGTTCCACACTGATAACACAGAGCCTACTTGAGATTCTCTCTCTCTCCCTCTCTCTCTGCCCCTCCCCCCTCCCCCCAGTCTCTCTCTCTCTCTCTCTCTCTCTCTCTCTCAAAAAAAAAAAAAAAAAAACCTTAAAAAATAAATAAACTCACTTCACTGAGGCTAAATAATGTAAACTAACACAGAAGTAGGGTTTTGTTTGAGCTTCAGTCTGTAGAAGCGAAGACAGACAGAAGACACTTCTTATAACTCGTTTGCAGTCCCAGCATCCTCTTGGAGATCTAAACATTGCTGTCACTGAGTGACACAAACTATAGTCATAACAGCTTGGGGATTCTGGAAGGAAGGACATCTTTCCTTTCAGCTAATTCCACCAGTGCTTTAGCTGATTGAATAAGAAAAGCAGAAAGAAGTGGTTTTTCCTCAACTTCCAAAAGAGAAAACCAAAAAGGACAGAATAAGTTAATAACATAGGCATTGAATCATTATGGTTGAAAATCATGGAATCTCAAGGTTAGAAGTGACCTTAAGCTTATCAATTCTAGCCATTCATCTGTTGTTTTTGCCTTGACACATCCTCACCAAAAAACTACATCCCTGGACATGGACATATCCAATGATGGGGAACTCACTGCTATCTAACCACATATATTCCATCACTGTGTATAGTGGGAAAATGCTTGGCATAGATGCATAGGGCCAAGTATGCTTCCTTGCCCTATCAGTTACTAACGGTTAGAGTTTGGAAAAACCATACAATCTCACTGAGCCTTAGTTTCTAGATCTGAAAAGGGAAACTAATAATGGTGATGATAGGGACAGTAAAAGCCAACCTCATGAGATTTGTACAATTTTTATCATTTGTATCATTTATATAATTTTTTAACTCTAATATGAGCTTTTTAAAAGTAACAGAGTTCCCTGAATGTCAGCCTCAGGAGATTGTTGCATGAATGTAAGTGAATTATTCAAAAGCATTTTATAAAGCATATTATTTATAGGTACAAATATTTTCATTATTTACAGGCAAAAACACTTTAACTTTTTTCTTTCAAGTTTATTTTTATTTATTCTGAGACAGAGCAAGTGGGGGAGGAGCAGAGAGAGAGGGAGACAGAATCCCAAGCAGGCTCTGTGGTGACAGCCCAATGGGGAGCATGAACTCATGAACCACAAGATCATGATGTGAGCCAAAATCAGGAGTCAAACACTTAACCTACTGAGCCACCCACGTGCCCCAAGACTTTAACTTTCTTAGTTCTATTCCCTTCAGTTCCATATTTGGAATGCCAATTTCCTCAATACGAATCACAGACTCCAGAAAACATTTTTTTGACTCTGTTATGAGCTTTTTAAAAGTAACAGAGTTCCCTGGATGCCAACAGATACATTAAGTTCCCCTCAGACACTATAATTTCAAAAAACATGGGTTGAGTATCAAAGTATCTCCCCCAAGATATTTATCAATTATAAAGGGAAAAATACTAACTTTGCAGAGGGGAAATCCAGCATACATCTTAAATCTATCTTAAACAAGTGATCAATGTTACTACTGCTAGTAATAAGACACACAGACATCATAAGCCTACAATATGATGCAGTGAAGACATAAATCATTTCTGTAGTATCTGCTCAAAAAAAAAAAAAAAAAAAACACACCTCAATTTAATCATGAGAAAACATCAGGCAAACCCAAATTGAGAGGCATTCTACAAAAAAACCGACCAGTATTCGTGAGAAGTGCCAAGATCATGAACACAGAAGAAAGACTGAGAAACTGTCACAGTTTGGAGGAGAATAAAGAGACAGAACAACTCAATGTAATACATAATCCTGAACTGGATCCTGGGACAGACAGAGGCATTAGGAAAAACAAAACAAAACAAAAAAACAGTGAAACTTGAATAAGGCCTGTAGTTTACTTAATATTATTGTACTGATGTTTAATTTTCAGGTTTTGATAACTCTACTATAGTTATGTAAGTTGTTAGAATAATTTGAATGCCAGGTACATGGAAACTTTACTATCTTTGCAATTTTCCTGTAAGCCTAAAATTATTTCAAAATAAAAAGCCTTTAAACTCTAGATTGAAAGAAAATCCTAAATATTAGTTCCCCAAGATTCTTGAAGTTTTCAATTGATCAAGGAGACAAATGCAAAAGAAAAACAGGTACAAGATGACACCTTTACTTTGTTTCTCTTATCTCTATATTTTTAATACGAACCTATATCAAAGTTATACAAGTATTACTGTCTATTTTTTTTTTCTGAAAAAATTGTCATTGAATGAATTCTCGTCCATATAATTAAATTAAATCAAAAAGTTGATTTTTGGGGGCACCTGGGTGGCTTAGTCAGTTAAGCATCAGACTTCGGCTCAGGTCATGATCTCACATTTCATAAGTTCGAGCACCATGTTGGGCTCTGTGCCGACAGCGCAGAACCTAGAGCCTGCCTCAGAGTCTGTGTCTCCCTCTTTCTCTACCCCTCTCCCGCTCATGCTCTCTCTCAAAAATAAATAAAGATTAAAAAAAAAAAGATCTGTAAAAAGTTGATTTTTGTCCATTGCAAATTTAGCCATTGTTCAGTTTTCTTCTGAGGAAAACAGAGGAAGAGCCTGTGTAGTTAGAATATAGTGATCAAAAGAAAGAGATCGAAATGAAATCTTAGGCCCAAAGCATCCTGTTGGCCATATTAAGGACTTTGGATTGAAGTGATTTTAAAAATAAGTTCAATGATGTATGTTTTGTTGTTGTTGTTGTTGTTGTTGTTGTTTTTAATAATCCTGACAGTTGTATGGAAAATTTACTGTTAGGGTCAAGATTAGAAGCCAGAAGATAAGAGGAGTTTGAAGATCACTTCAGTAGTCTAGGCAAGAGATGATGGTGGCTTGGACCAGGAGAGAAGTGGAGAACATGATAACTGGTTAAATTAGGGATATTATTTGGAGGCAGAGCCATACAACTTGCTGGCATGAGTAAATATAAGGGATGAAAAGAACAGAGGACTCAAAGATGACACCTAGATTTTTGGTCTGAGCAACTGGATAGAAAGTGATATCATTACTGGGTTGGGAAAGCCTGGGGCAGAAGGACTTGGAAGTGGTGAGGTGCAGGGGGCAAGGATTCTGTTCCAGACATGTGGTTGATGTGCCTAACCAGTAAGCCTCTTAGTAATTTCTAACGGCCAATTGGATACATGAGCATGGGACATGAGGAAATAAACAGATGATAAGACCATAGGTATAGTTAACAATTCCAAAATAGTAATTATAGATCCTATAGTCAAGAACAATATTCATAAAGTATAAACAAGATAGACTATAGGGCAGGGGTTAGAAATCCACAAATTCAGAAAGCTTTGTTGGACAAGATGCTAGGCATCGGGGGCAATGCATAGGGGATCTAATAGGTAAACTGAGGGTCCAAGTGTTTCAGAGATTTGTCCAATGGCTAATCACTAATAAGCAACTGAGCAAAGTCTTGGAATCCCAGTCTCCTGACTTAAGTGTGTTAAAGTCCTCTTTCTATAATATACTGCTATTATGAGCAGTAAAATTATACTATTTAGAAAAGGATTTGTGTTCCTTATTTTTAAGAAGGGATAGGAAAAAATTATACTCAGTAATTTTCAAAACATGTTCCTTTGAACACTAGATTTCTTCATAGGTTGGATGACCATATAATTTATCATCCAGACAAAGATTCTTTTCAAAAGAAAGGAAGTGCCGTTATTAACAATGTTGGGATGACAGATATTCCTGAGGGTTTGGGGAGAAGATATGGAAGCCAAGCAGGTAACATCCTCCAGTCCCTGCAATCATACCAATTAGATCCACTCTATTTTTAACCATTTTACATATTTCAATTTCAAGATTTTATTTTTAAAAGTCTTATGCTTCTAAAAAATTTTTTGAAAAACACCGTACTAAGCTTGCCTAGCAACCTCTAGCTCTGACTTGGCATAAGATGCATAGGGCCTACTCAATCCGCAAAGATCTATATTGTCTATACTCCTATTCATCCTTCCAAACCAAGCTCAAATACCCTCTCTCTCACAATGCCTTCCTGTATACTCAAGGCAAAAATTAATATTTTATTCTATTGCATTTCACTTTTATCTCCATTTAAATATTTCATCCAGTTTTCTAAGAATTAGAGTCACAAGTGTGGCTGTTTGTCTGTGTAAATGAACCAAAGTTTCCTTACCTTAGGACTATTGTTATCTTGTGCCATATAATTCTTTGCGACAGGGGACGATGTCCTCTGTATTTTAGGATGTTAAGCAGCCTCACTAGCCTCTACCCACCATATACCAATAGTATCCTCACTCTAAATGTGAGAATCAAAAATGTCTTCAGACATTGCCAAATGCCACCCCGGCAGGGGGATGGGAGGGTGGTAAAATCATCCCCTGTTGAAAAGCACTGAACTAAAGGACGTATGTATGATATAACATGGGTATTGAGATCAAACAGATCTGGTCTTAAGTTGCAGATATGGCACTCATTAGCTGTGTGACTCTGGGCAAGTTATCCAACCTCTCTAAATTTTATAGTTCCTTTTCCACACAAAAAAGAATACTAATAGCATCAAGTACAGAGGGTGGCTGTAAAGATTAAACCAACTTTAATAAATGGAGAGTTTGTCCATAAGCTCACATGTGCAGGTACACATATTCATGTATTTTAGGAAGAGTTGGGGAAGTGGAATGAAATGAGGCTGGAATTTGGAGTCAGACTGCAAAGGCCATTAAGGAAGCCTATTACCAATAATCAAAAACACTATCAACAAATCTTCGACAATATCGCCATCAAACTAGGACTTCTTAAAGACCAAGTTGTAATTCACCACAGCATTCCCATTGCCAACACCCTCTGGACTGCTGGGATACCTTTTCATAGATAAATAAATGCTTTTAGATTAGATTACTGACTGCTTCTCCAGTCCTCATCGTAAGCTTCATTTCATGAGAATCCTCCGTGGCCTCAGAATCTGAGTGCTGGAAAGAAAAAGTCGATGCTATTTCATACCCAATGAACTTGGCATCTCATTAGAGTCAGATGCCACTTTATTTCTAGTCATTTCAGTGCTCCCTCTAAAAGGAGGAGGGACCATGAAGACAAAGTGACAAGCAGTGCATTGAAGGAAAGGCAGACAAAAGGCCAAGTCCCCAAACTGGCTCTTGAGCATTTCAAGCACCTGAACTCAGTCTGTGTGACAGGAACGCGGTGTCATCTGATATGAATGCCACCAGCCACATACTTTTCTCTAAAAGCTTTTATACACCCACCCCTGGCTCCTTCTTTTATTCCAGTCTCAAAAACAGAGGGTCAAGTTTTAACAACTCTGATTACATAGGAGCTGTGTGCTGGTTAGGGTAAAGTATAGCGGTGTGTGTGGGTGGGTGGGTGGGTTCGTTGGAGGTAGGGGGGAGTGCTGAACGTTCTTCTGGACTTTACAGCAAGTATTTACCACCTGAGTGACTGCACTCCTGGTTTACTTCAGGTGCTGTCTGCCAGCAGTTCACTGCCCAGAGTCTCAGTTTTCCTTATTACAACCATAACTTGCTTCCTGTTTACACTGGGTAAAGAGACCAGGTTTCATGCCTGCAGGCGTGCATTCCTCAGCTGAGCAGGTTTTCCAAACCTTCAGGCTATAGGTTTCAGTGTTCCTCTATAGGAAATGAAGCATGCGGAGATAAAGAATAAATCCATCCAATACCCAGTACTGGAAACCACTTGAAAAGTCACAGCTGGATAGAATGTTTATATCATCCTGACATATTTTACCTGGAATTATCTTTATGGAGACACCTTGACTGTGGTATGTTCAGGTATGTAGAGAGAAAAAGGAGGATGAGGCAGAAACTTCTTTCCTCCAAGAGAGGTTCCTATATATCCTAATCCGCACCCTCTTCCTATTCCATTCCCCAACTCTCCCCTGCCAACACATATGCGTACATACACATGCTTTGAATTCTAGCTAAAATGAATTATTCTTTATTCAAGAACATTTCATGTACTTTTGTAATTTGCAGGTTCCAATCATCTTTCTTCTATTTAAAATGTATTTCCCCCACCTCCTTTGATGCTTAAATCACTCATACTTTGAGTTTCACTTCAGATATCATTATACCTGTTAGCTTTTGGACTTTCTTGTTCCCTCTTCTGGGCTCCCATAGAACCTTGTGAATCCCACTCTATTAACAGTCTTAGCATATTAAATTATAATTTGTTAATTACTTTTTTTTTTTACCTTCTCCCTGTACTCTGTGTCTGGAGGGCAAAATCTGTTTTATTCTTCTCAGTATCCCAGTTTACTAGCACGTTGCTCAGCATGTAGCTAGGTGGGTATTCAATGAGTATTTGTCAAAATGATGTGAAGGGAAACGAAAGTTACATTTAATTGCTAACACGTTGGTTCACTTTCATAATTCCCTTGAAAAGAAGGGTAAATATGCCAGAAAAGAGTAAAAAGGATTGGTCTGTAGATCCTTTTGGTTTGGTTATAAAGCATTCATGACCATTCACTGTTATTTACCAGCTCTGGGCTCAGTCATTAGTCCCTTCCAGCAAGACTCTCCACACATCCTAAGAACCCAGCAAGAAAATGGTTAAAACAGGGGAGATGAGACTACAAATTATACATAAAAAGTATGTGAAACAATTGAGGATAATCAAGTTTTGTCAGAAATATATCACATTACATATCACATCAATGAATACACACACACACACACACACACACACACACACACACACACAGAATTTCTTCAAGCTCATGTCCATTTTCCTGATTATTTACAAATTATTTGGGTGTGGAAAGGGAGCTAGTTTATTTTAATACCTTAGTCAATTCACTTAATCACTCTAAGTACCCTCATTTTAAAAACAGAGATAGCTATCTTGACCTCACAGGGTTTTTGTTAGTTGAATTGCATGAAAACATGTAAACTGTAATCAATAAATATAGTCTGATTACATAATATTACATGAGATTATTTTTATGTCTTGTAACAAGAAAGTCAATGCCAAAAAATGATTATTTCCTATTCTCACAACTGTTTTATATGAGCAATGCAAAGTATATGCATACACAGATTGGAATAGGTTGGTGAGGCTGAGAGATAAGCAAGAATGTCTGGAAAGAGGCCATTTGACCATCATATTTGCCAGACGTGAAGTGCTATAGAGTTAGTGAGAAGAATAAAAGGAAAAAATAATGTATTTTGACACTGTATTGCATAAATTTGATAGTAATTTTTAGATTACTTTAGGAGACTTGAAGATAATATGAATTTGAATTTGAATGCAATTAATGTGTTTATTAACACTCTTTCCTATGGTACGTGCCTAACCAACCAATCCCATGACTCAGCTTTGATCCAAAGGTGTATGGTCTGAAACCTCTATCAGCAGCTCAGCTTTCTCCCCTGAGCTTCAGACCTAAATTTCTAACTGCCTGACAACTAACCCAATCTCACGTTCCATGGACATGTCAAACCAACATGTCCAAACCTATTCTTCTTTCAGTTTTCCCCATTCAAATTAATGGAGTCACCATCTTCCCAAGCCAGAAACCACACCATCTTCAACATCTTTTTCTCCTCCACCTACTATATCCTGTAAATTACCTGCTCCCATTAATCCTGTACCTTGAGTATCTCAACATATCTTTATCTTCTCTCCATTCCTACTGTCCTTAGGCCCTTATACCTATTATTTGAGTCATTATGATCATGAAGGGGAATATGCAAGATTAAACTCCAGCTACAATAAGTTACTCTGTGTCTAAGAACACTCCTTGTAACTTCATGTGCCTCCACATCTCTTCATTGGATTTAACTTCTGGTTTAGTCAATTTAGTGCTCATTGTAAAATCTTTGCATTTTTATCTATTCCTCTATTCAACAGTGCCTTCCACAAAGACATAAATTTTATCTCATTTATGTTTGTATCCTGAACAATAAACCTCTACTTTGTAGGTGTCAGAAGATATTTGTTGAATAAAGAGATTCCAGGTGCTTTATAAGAAAAGACTCTGAGTAAGAATAAATTTGGATTTTTAAGTGTATTTTTTAAAATAAGTTATGGCATCAGATTGTAAATAATTTGGAAATTTTGACTATGTGTAACACAGCTCTACAGGATTTATTTTTCTATACCATAATAGATTTGCTAAATTGAATTAAATTGCTTCAGGTATTTGATTTAGTTATGCATTTTCCCCATATTTTCTACTTTTTTCCCATTTCATTTATAAGGGAAATGGAAAAACTAGTTTTATATCATCCTTTTAAAATCTTATGTTATGCCAAAATACCCATATAAAAGGAATTCTATATCCACAGAATTGTCTTTCTTCTTATTTATTCTTTTACATTAATATAACTGAGTATTAATCAAAGCCAATTTTGGAAAATACCATAAAGACAAATAATATTGTGACATAAAACCGAACAAAAGAGAAATTAAGACTCAAAGAACTGGATCAGAGTACTCATCATCTCACATCACAGATGGAGATCACTTGTTTTCAGAAAGAGTTGGGACTTGGGGTGGCCTTTAATAAGAAATAGTCTGGCAAACTATTTGGCCAAATAGTTTGGCCAGACTGTTGCCGGGGGGGGGGGGGGGGGGGGGAAGCTTTGGAAAAATAGTTTAAGGAGAAAAGCCATGAAGGAAATATACTTAACAGATCCACAAAACAGTTTTATTGACTTAAAATCACTAACCAACTGAACAAGCATTCATTATGCTCACATCCACACTTGTTGTGACACACATACACACACACACACACACACACACGCACGATATTCTTACTCCCATCCAACAAGAGCAGTATAAACACTGAGTTTTCCTTTTACCTTTCTACATTAATTAATTCTATGTTCTATTAACCACAGTCATGGTTTTGGGGGAATAATGATTCTATCCTCCTTTCAACATTTTATTTATCTTCCTTTTAAAATTATTTGATTGTATTGGGGCACCTGGGTAGCTCAGTCGGTTAAGCATCCAATTTCTGCCCAGGTCATGATCTCACAGTTTGTGGTTTCGAGCCCCGTGTTGGGCTCTGTGCTGACAGCTCAGAGCCTGGACCCTGCTTCGGATTCTGTGTCTCCTTTTCTCTCTACCCCTCCCCTGCTCACACTGTCTCCCTCTGTCTCTCAAAAATAAATAAATGTAAAAAGAATAATAATAATAAAAATAAATAAATAAATTTATTTGGTTGTATTTATATGTATCAGAATAAAACAAAGTACCATCAAGAATTAAGAGTAATGCAGTGTCATTTCTCTGTAGCTAATAGAATTTGTTCTTTAATCCCTTACCCTGAATATCTTCTAGCCAAGGACACTCAGGGAATAAGTACTTAATGCATCAAGTATAAGGAAGAGGGGACTTGGCTCAGGAAGTGATGGGTGTAATAACCAAGTCACTTGGTATTTATTTTACCTTACAATATGATACAATTACTATTAATGCAAAAATATATGTTATTTTAATGGCAAAAACAAGACTTCCTTTAGAGGAGGGAAATGGTTTTAGAAAAAATACATTGTCAAGCATTTTGAGTTCTATTACCAGGTGTCTGAAAGAAAAAAAAAAAAAACACAAACAGATAAAATACTCTGAACTGTGAAGAAGGAGGAGGAGGGAGAAGAGGAGGAGGAGGAGGAGGAGGAGGAGGAGGAGGGGAGGGAGACAAAATATTTGGGGAGGAGCACGACAGGATCCAGAGGAGCAGAGAGAGGATTATAAAGCAATGCATTAATAATGCATTATTATTAATAGGGTCTTTTACAAACAGAGAGAGCTGATATTCCATGTGAAATTTGGGCCCATTATCATCATTTAAAAAATTCTCATTCCATCTCCCCAAAGGCCTCATGGAGTCTACTCTCACATCAATGCCTTTGTGTAAGTGTTGTATTATTGTCAGTGATTTTCATTTTGTTCTCTTTTGTTGCTTTTGGGTGGTAGAGTCAGGCTAGGGGCTGAAGTTGGACCCTGGGCTGCAGCATTATAAAACTGGGCTATCACAAGATCGATCCATACAATGAACTAATTTAGTGCCTACAATAGCCTGGAGCCAGAGGTAAGTAAACCTTGAGACCATAAGCCCCTGAGGATGTTTACATAAATCTTGAGAAGACCACTGTCCTATCTGATAGCAGAAGGGATTTAAGCCAACTTCAAGCATACATTAGGTGAAATTAAGACTCCATTTATCTTCTAATCACATTTTGCCTCAAATCATTTTTAAAATAGGAGACTTACCAATTAAAAATATTTTTATACATATACATATTTGCATGAATAGTGTGTTTAAAATCATGCAGCCACTGCAATGCACGCCATCCAACCACAGAAAGATTTTAGGTATAAATTGTTATCTTTTGAATTTACAAGAAACAGAGAATTATGATATTTGGAAGTAAATGACAGCATATAAAGGTAAACATAGCAAGGACAGAGAAGGCAAAGATTTCTAGGCCTATACACACACTCCTGTGTGTATATGTGTTGAAAATATAAAGTTAAATCTTTCTCTGCATTTACAGCTCCATTTTACTTCCTGCCTACCTAGTATCCTAGCACTGCCTGCCTACCTAGTATCCTAGCACTGCCTATGTTTCCCTAGGGGAGATGAAAAAAAAAAAAAAAAATAGTAGAAGGACTTTCCCTGCCACTGATAAAATCTATTTGGGGAGATGAGATTGAAAGACATAAAAATACTCTTAATTGCTGTACTGTTTATGGACCATTTACATTCACAATATTCGATTTAACCTTACAATGGTCCAATGAATTTAGGAGGAAGGGCAGTGTTCATTATGTCCATTTTAGAGATAAGACTACCAAGGCCCCAGAAAGAAAAGTAATAAACATAACCAATAAACATATTTCACGCTATCCCACCCACACTCATTCTTTTGAATGAAATAATTAGAATTTAATTACATACAGAAAATTATAAGTACCCATACAGAAATTTATACGTATGGCAAAAAACAGACACAAGTATTGCCATTTTTAAATAATATTACACTATAATTTTTTATAAGAAATTAGCAAGGTGGGAACATCACAATATGATTAACATAAATATTATATGTATTTTTATATATAAAACAGCTCCACTGTTTATTTAAAAATTCCTATAAACCTTTTAAAATTTGTATCTGTATAAACCCAGGCTGTATCTTAACTTTTCTTTTTTTTTGAGTAGTACATATTTTAGAAGCAGATAGCTTCACCATCAAAGCTAGTCTAATGAGGCTCAAACTGCCTACCTTACAAATTTCGAGGAACTTCTCACTGGTGTACTTCATAGGGTGCTCAGTGAAGGTCGCATAAGGCACCTCAGTGGACCATGGGTTCCAGCGAGATAAGAGGGACTGCTGTTCCAGACTCCCCCAGTAGATCCTAAGGCCTTCTCCTTGTCTCCTACAAGAAACAAGTTTCCTTAGATTAGCCATGTGCACTAGATTAAAACAAAAAGAAAAGGATGAGAAAGTCACGTGATGTCTCAGTCAGATTTATAATGATGCTGAGTGACTTGCCTACTAACTGATTGTTCCAGAAACTCAGGAGGTAAGAATAAAAGGATACATTTGGTTTCAAACATGAGGAGTTCAAGGTGTCATTGAGAATCCTATGTGGAAATGTCTACTTGGAAATGTGACTCTGGTGCTGAGGACTGGGGCCAGGGATGGAAACATGGATATTGCTCTCATGCCAATATTCTGATGGTAAGGGTTGGAAGAAAAAGGGAAAGGGAAGAGTCAAGGTGGTGGGTAAGGAAGTGGATGTGTCAAGGTGGCAGGCAGTTTCAAGGAGAAGAGAAATGACAGCACCTTCATTTTCCACAAAGCAGTTAACACAAGAAAAGATCTGGGACTTCAAGAATAGTAGTGTATAGACGATCCTTAAGAGCGATAATGACCAATTCAGAAAAATGCCTGTGACCACAGCTTTCATATCTCATGGTTCTCTATTATCTGTACACATTCTATCCAGCTAAATTGCAGCAACATACATACCATAGCTCGTAAATAAATTGTGTCTGCCTTTTCCCACACTATCGGGTATAGCCCAGGCCTGGATATCTGGTAAATCCAAGTGCAAAGCAAGAGGAAGCTTGGGAATGATGGGAGGGAAGTCGTGGCAGTAGAGTGTGGCCACATTGAATAACAAAATTGTAATTCCTGTGGTCTCTTCTTTTACATGTGCCCATCAGAATTTATGGTTTGTGGTTTTAGACATCTCTGAATGCAAAGAGATCCCTGGAGGTTAAGCCAAGCTCAGGTGCTTTGCATTCAATGAGCTTTAAAACTAAGTTGCCTGTAATTCTAAACAGCTCCATGGAACATCACAGAGCTCTCATTTCTTCTAGAAATTAAATCCTGGGATCTAGAATGAAAACCCAGAGCTTAATTGTGGTGCCTGCATAAAGCTGTTACTTCCTGTATTAAGGAATTCCTTTGGGAATGCTATTGTGGCTTCTGTGTGTTTATCCAAGTAGAGATGTGTATAAACACAATCTCACACATATGCATATGCCACCCCTCTTCCCGGTTGGCTGATCTCTGAGATTCTTCTTCTAAAATGAAAGTACGAAAAGAACCTGGCACATTCTACTGCTCTGTTCTCAGATTTTTTATCATTATGTTTGAAAGCTGACACCCAACCTTTTTTGTACTTAATCCTTTACCCACAAAGAAAAAGTGGAAAAGAAACATATTGTATATACCTCTAAAGTTCTCTTTCTAACCTCTCACCTTCCCAGCTGTTATTCTGACATTTATCATCCCCCCAATATGTTCCTTCTGTTTCATTTCTTCTTCCTTTCTTTCTTTTTCTTTCTTTCTTTCTTTTCTTTCTTTTTTTTTCTTTCTTCCTTTTTTCTTTCTTTCTTTCCTTTCTTTCTTCTCTTTCTCTCTCCCTCCCTCCTTTTCTCTTTCTTTTTCTTCCTTCCTTCCTTTCTTTCTTTTTCTTTCTCTTTCTTTCTCTGTCCATCTTTCTTTCTCTCTCTCTCTCTCTCTCTCTCTCTCTCTTTCTCTCTGTCTCTCTCTCTCTCTCTCTCTCTCTTTCTTTCTTTCTTTCTCTCTCTCTTTTCCTGGCCTGGTAATAAACTCTAAGCTCAATTACTATTCTATGCATGCTGGTTAATGGAACATTCTGGCTTTAGTCCATTAAGACAACTTGCACAATGGAATCATTTACTGCTTCATATGTCAATTTATGTGCTGGGTGCAATTTTGCTTTTATCCAAAGGCGATGAAAATCTGCCAAGATAGCTTCTCTAAGAAGTACACTTTATATTATTTTACCTTAGGGAAGCCTCAAATGAAGTTTAACCATGAAATTCAAGAGGGACCCTATTTCTAAATAACCAGTCAATTTGAGCATGGCAATGACATTTCTCAGAGATGTAGCATACTTCTGAATATACAAGTTGAGCCAACTTTCTCTCCTGAGCTCCAATGGTGATACCTAAGAAGATAAATCTACAACTAAAAAGTCTCTCCAAAGGTAAAAAGGTATTCTCGGCAAAGACCTTAGTACCATAGGTTTATGAAAACCTACCATCTCCTCTTCCATCCAGTGTCATTAGGACAATTGTGGGGAACACAGGTGCCTTTATGACCAGGACTGCTTCATTAGTTACTTATGCTCACCATGCAAGATGTTGTGGGAGGTAACAGTGAAGTGAAAAATGCAAAAAAATAGGATGTCAGATAGTCTTGCATTAGAGTCTTGCTTCTGACACTTAATGCTGTGGCACTATGGACAAGCTCATTTCATTTTCTGAATCCATTTCACCACATGTTCTTTAACATGTCTCCATGTGACATCTCAGGACCTCGGTAACTGTGTAAATGACATAGATGGCTGTGGTCATGACACTACTAACATGCATTCAGTCAAGGACATACAGTATATAAAAGAAGCCTCTGGTTATGGCTTTTGTAGTTTAGAGGCATCAAATTAGCCCCCTGACCACACCTTCTGCTGCAAAGACTATACCAAGCATTGTCCCATCACTCCTAGGGAACTTTAGCACCTATTGTGATCCTTCGCAAACATGTAAAAGCACAAATCAGCCACCATATGATGGAATAACATTTTAATGTTTATAAATTATGGAACGTGAGAGCTAGAAGGGCTCCTGGAACCTAAAGCCCAGTGCTGTCTTTCTGGAGATGAGAAAACTGGCACACAGAAGGAATAGGGTTTTCCCAAAGCCTCACTATACACAGAGGTGAGCTGGTGAGAGCCTTGGTCTCCCAAGACTTCATTTAGGGGTCTTTTCACCATTCTGGACTCTCACTACAAAGTACATTCCAAATTATGGTCCTGCTATTCCACAACACAGCCTTACTTCCAATCGACACAGAGTTGAAAGAGTTGCCCTAAGAAGACCATCATCATCTGTGGGCAAAAAGCCCATCTAGAGATCTTAGCTAAAGGTCAGAAATGAAATCTCAGTCTCAAAAGGAACTGTAGATTTTTATATAAGCTTGATATTATCAATTATGAGATTGTAGGAAAATAAGGTAGCCCTGGAAGTGAAGAGGGAATTTACAAAAAAGTTAGGTCATCAGGGTAAGAAGACTGATCTTTCTCACTAAGCACTATGGTCAAGTTAATCAAAGTGGGGGTACAGTCCTAGGTAAATAATGCAAACACCAAATTATTAAGCAAAGGACAATTTGGTAGCTTTCTTCTCCAAATCATACTGAGTGGAAACCTTGGCTTTGGGCATTTCATAGCACCTTTCTGATCTTTGGGTAATACCCATTTCACGAGGAAAAAGAGGATAATGGATGAGCAAGTGTTTTGTATGCTGTAAGGCATAGTAGCAACTATCAAATGTTGAGTTCCTAGTGTGCATTATAATGCTTACTTGTCCTGATAGAAACTTTATATTTTTAATTTTTTTTAACTATGACAACAGTTTTTTCGACTTCTTTGGTAGAAATAAATGAAGCTAACAGGAAATAAGATAAAGAATATCACCAGGCTTAATCAGATCACCAAGTCAACAAACCACTGGAAGAACAGAATTACAAAGGGGAGGAAAAATACCATAAGTCCTGCATAGACAAAACAAGAAAAGCAAATACCTAGCACAGAGAAGGTGCTGGAATCTTCTACAGTTTTCTTCACCTATTGATCCCTCCTCCCCCGCCTGATTCTGAGTCTCAGAAAACTTTTGTGTTTGGCTTCCGCTTTATCATGTTTCGGTGTATATAATTTCCTATTTAAATCCATCAGAGAGACTTTCATTTAGCTTAAAACACCCCTACAGCTCTTTTTTCTTCAGACTGAATCAGCATAGCTCTGTAAAAGTTTTCTAATAGGTTAAGAACAATCTTTTAAATCACCTCACAGGTGATTCCCTGAAACAGTCCTAAGATGTTTATCTTCAATTCCAGTATTTAATCAACATATTCTCTGTGCAGTGTGTTGTCACAGGTAGAGAAATGAATAAGACTCAGTCTCTGAATTCTGGAAGCCCATGGGCTGATCATCTCTGGGCCTATTTTACTATCATCTCTTTTGCACACCTCAAACAGGTACAAATAGAAAACCTCAAGCCTCATTATAGAATTAGAAGTTTACCTATTACAATTTATTTTGTTCACATTTTTCTCCCCTCAAGGAAACCAGTTTGTTCTGACCTCCATTCCCACAGTAATAGAAGCAAGAAGATCAATGTACCCTTCACTTCTGCTAAATCAAAAAACCTCCTAGAAAGTTCTAGAAGTAAAGGAGATTCTCCATAAGGACTCCTAAGAACTTGGTGGAAGAAGAGGGTTTATAACAGCTGGAGATTTTTAGGATCCTAGACTGTCTTGAGTTGGAAAGCCCTTTAAGAGATGTGGTTCCAATTCCTTCATTTTATAGATATATAAACCAAAGACCAGAATTTTCAAAGATCAGAGTTCTTCCCTTAGTCTTGTTAATTATGGGTTCTACTCAGTGACTCAGACTCAGAATTTGAGTCAAATATGGTTGTTGCCAGGGTGGAAACTTAAGCAATTACTACTTTAAACCATCATAGCAGCCAAACAGATTTGCCTTCTACGCCACAAAAAGCAAAGGCATCTTGAAGAAATGAGGTTTATACAGAAGAAACTATCATCCAAGGACCAAAGGATCAATCATGAAAAATAAATGTTTGAGCAACACCAAAAAGAGGAGCTCCAAACTGAATGGAGGAAAAACTTTCTTCAATAACAAGTTAAGGAAGACAATACATTATTTTTGACAGGAAATACACCTCTCCTTGAAGTCATTTTCAGCTGAACCAGATAATTATGCCAACCGGTCACCAGTTTTGGTTAATTTGCTCATTCCACACATTCTACTTCCTTCAGAGAGAAGCCGTGCAACCTTCTGCATAGCACAACACAGCCATAGCACAACATAGGTATTCTTTCTCATGACTTCCCACTTGTCTCCCATCCTGGCCCTCAAAGATGCTGAGCTAAGGCTTTAAACCACCTGATAGGAGACATGAATGAGGATGCAAGTCTCCAGAAGGAGAAATGGCAGCTTCCATTTTTACCTCCACCAGCTGCCCCTCCTTTCTACTCATCTCAAATCTCAAAGTTCCACCACAGAATTAAAAACATAGCTCGAGGCATCAAACCGAGATTTATGAGGAAGCACAGACATTAACTCTTGCTCTAAACTCAGGGCGTGTGCTTGTAAGTATGGGTGAGCAAACAGAGGGAGGCCGCGCGGGGGAGGAGGGCAGGCCGCCAGGGGGAGAGAGCTGTTCAGAACAACACAATATATTTTCTTAATGTCTCCTTTCTCTCTACCTTACAGCCTGTATTGTTGAAAGGCGGGCCTTCTAGAACCATGAAATGTTAGTCCCTTGCTTATTTAATCTGGACAAAAGGGGGGGGGGGACTGAGTTGGCACCCTGGAGGGTATTCAATGCTCCTTTCTGCTTATTGAATGACCTCAGACGAAATATTTTCCATGACAAGAACCCAAAAGACGCTGGCACAGTGTCAGACAATAAGATTTGCAGAATGTGTTTACATTCTCTCTGTGTCCCCAGGCTGTTCTAACCCATAGGCAGGTGGTGCCTTTATCTGCTCTCTTTGCTCACCTGGCTCCCTCCCAGAAGTTTCCAGGGCCTTGGGCTCAGTGAGATTAACCATTTACTGGCATAAGTAACCAAGAAATTCTGTGGGTTTCATTACTTGAGGAAGAAGTAAGTGATAAAATAAAACAGAGCAGCATTGTCCCTAAAGAGAAAATTCTGGGGCAATGTGGTACAGTAGTAAAAACCTTGGATGACAGGTAGGAGGCCTGGGTCCAAAGGCTAAATCTACCACTAATTTGCTGGATTATTTGAACCATTTCTTCGCTCTGGGATCCAGAGGACCATATACAAAACCAGGTAGTTGAATTAGGTCATCTTTAATCTCCTTTTCTTCCCCCAATAAATTAATATCTATGCTGAAAAAAAAGAACCAAAATAATTTGTATTATACCAGTTGGACAAAAAGCCAAAGGATAAATGAGTGATGGAGAAATTCTCAAATGGCTGCTGAGACCCCATCTTTCTTCTCCTAGAAGAAGAAAGGATTTTAAATTACAGTATAAAAGACCTAGAATTAAACCAAAAGCAGAACCCAGAGAAAGTAGGATGAATACTTATAAAAAGGACTACAGAAAAAGGCTATGGAATCTCCCAGGATGAAAGTCCTTAAAAGAAATGTTTCTTTGGTTGGAAAACTTTTTTTTTTTAATGTTTATTTATTTTTGAGATAGAGAGACAGAGTGTGAGCAGGGAAGGGGCAGAGAGAGAAGGAGACACAGAATCTGAAGCAGCCTGCAGGTTCTGAGCTGTCAGCACAAAGCCCAACGCAGGGCTCGAACTCACAAACTGTGAGATCATGACCTGAGCCGAAACCAGATGCTTAACCAACTGAGCCACCCAGGAACCCCAATTTGCTTGGGAACATAAATGTGTCTGTCCGAGAGGTGGGCCATGTTCAGGGCTGAGGTGAAGAAGACTAAGGTCCAAACCAAAGGTACAACCTAAGATTCTGGGACTCACAGTGTGTGTGTGTGTGTGTGTGTGTAAAATAACATACAAAGATATTTTATTTTCTAGAACTGGTATGAATGGATTATTTGGACAGAAATCATTCTATTTTTTAACATTTATTTATTTTTGAGAGACAGTGCAAGCAGGGAAGGGGCAGAGAGAGAAGGGGACAGAGGATCTCAAGCAGGCTCTCTGCTACTCCATGATGACAGCAGAGAGCTGGATGCGGGTCTCGAACTTGTGAACTGCAAAACCATGACCCGAGCTGAAGCTGGACACACAGCCAACTGAGCCACCCAGGCACCTCTGGATAGAAATCATTCTAAAACTTACATACTTAATTTTTCAAACAAATTATATTAAAAATAATGAATTCCTTTATAGCTTAATAAAAGTCATCCCAGGGGTGCCTGGGTGGCTCACTCTGTTAAGCATCCAACTTCAGCTCAGGTCATGATCTCACAGTTCATCAGATCGAGCCCCATGTCCAGCTCTGTGCAGATAGCTCAGAGCCTGGAGCCTTCTTCAGATTCTGTGTCTCCCTCTCTCTCTCTGCCCCTCCCCTGCTTATGCGTGTGTGCTTACTCTCTCGCTCTCTCAAAAATAAACATTAAAAAAATAAAAGTCATCACAAACCAAATTTTAAGACCTAAAAGGGATATATTACTAATAATTTATATTTTATGTCCTTGATGCCCTAATTTTACTAAAATTAACAATGAAGTCTAAAAAGTTACCTAGATTGGGGCGCCTGGGTGGCGCAGTCAGTTAAGCGTCCGACTTCAGCCAGGTCACGATCTCGCGGTCCGTGAGTTCGAGCCCCGCGTCAGGCTCTGGGCTGATGGCTCAGAGCCTGGAGCCTGTTTCCGATTCTGTGTCTCCCTCTCTCTCTGCCCCTCCCCCATTCATGCTCTGTCTCTCTC
The DNA here is from genome assembly GCF_028749965.1 of Puma concolor. Lineage (NCBI taxonomy): Eukaryota > Metazoa > Chordata > Mammalia > Carnivora > Felidae > Puma > Puma concolor. The sequence goes on along the minus strand of NC_141675.1, from coordinate 80,905,612 downwards.
TGTCCCAAAAATAAATAAAAACGTTGAAAAGAAGGAAAAAAAAAAATTTAAGAAGTTACCTAGATTAACACTCAATCCTAATATTTTCCTATCCTATATGAAAGCCAACTGTTGTACATGAAGAGTAAGGCTATTTACCCAAGCTCTAAAAGACCCTTAACTGCCAAGTTTTTTAGTTCATATACTGGCTGTCTCTTCCCTCATTGTCAGGCTGTCATTTTTTCTGCTATCAACATTCCTGACTCTAGCAGCTCGTCTTCTAATTTGCTGTTTCTAAACTTCTATTGACAGGGAACCCAGGATGCCTTACTTTGGGAGTCATGGACAAATAATTAAACAAAACAATGCTCTTTCCCCTGCCCTTTCCTGTAAGGGAAATTTATAGCAAAAGCTCTGGTGTCACAGATGACATTTAAGTGGACAGTTAATCCAATAAGGTTGATGGTGAATAACTTTTAGATGGGCATCTAAATGGTTCATGTTTGAGAAAGTCCATTTGGAGTTCTATTATCTGTTAGAATGAAATAAATCAGATCCCAGAATCAATAATGACCATCACCTATCCACCAATGGAGAGGACATAAAATTTTGCCATCCTTAAGTTCATACTCTGCAAGGCTAGCACTGTCATATTCTGTACATGGAGTCTTAAATTCTGATTTCTCCTTCAAACTGTTTAGAATATAACTCTCACAATACATAACAATCACTCTGAGTAGCAACATCATCAGCAAATCCCTGGTAGTATTTCTCAATAGAGTCTGGAGAAAATGCTTTAGATAAAATTGTAATGAGGACTCAGAGGCAGGAACAACCCCTTAGAGCTTAAGGTTGAACCAAAGAAGGCTTCATTCATTCAGAACACGTTTAGGAGGTCAGAGCGTGGACTGACATAGAGGACATTCAGTGACATAGCTGGTAGGGTCTGCCTATTCCTAGAAGTACTCAGAGTAAAGGTGTGAAGCAGGACTGTGTGTATAGTGATAGAAGAGAAAGGCAGTGAGGACCTCTCTGGTCTAGCTTGTGTTCTTCCTCTTGTAAACAGCGAAGCAAATCAGGAGCAGTCTCAAGAAGGACAACAGTAAGCCTGTTCCTTTCCAGAAAACGGATGGAAAGAAACACACTAGAATATTAACATTGTTGCCACCACAGGATTATTTTCCTTCTTTTAAGCTTCTTACTTTCTGGAATGAGCATGTATTATTTTTACATGGAAATGAAGAACTACATATTTAAGATGTTGCCATCCATCACAACCAGAGCCCAGAATAATTAGTAGCAGCAGTAGGCTGAGACCTCTACATTTCAGTCCTTACACTAACTCACAAGTTTGGCTTATTATCTCTGTTTCACAGAGAGGTCTAAAGCCATCAAGTAGTAAGTGGTAGAACTAGGGTTCACATTCAGATCTCTCTGGTTCCACAGCCCCCCATAATTCCATGGAACCCTGTGGATGTACAGGGCAGAGACAAAAACAAACATTTACACCGACCAGCTGTGTGTTCCCCTTGTGAGCCTGAGTAAAGACAATCATTATAGAGCTTACATTTTTATTTGTAGTTTCTCCTCACCTGAAATAATCTACCTTCTATCTTTTACCACCATGCTGATTCAAAGAGTTCAGAAAACTAAAAGGGCTTCCTGTTACTTTTAAAATCCAGAATCACTTGCCCAGCCTGTCATTCAAGGCTTTTGCACTACAGCTCCAGCACTCATTTCCAAAACTCAAAGCCACAAGTCCTCAATGAGCCATCCAAGCAATTCAACTAGCTGAGCTCACAGCATTTGTGATCATTTTCCCAAAATGAAATTATCCTGTATATTTGTCTCATATCATCAAATGAACTGTGAGCTGTCCAAGAATGGGGTCCATGCCTACGTCATATATGTTCCTCCCATGAGATCTTACAGTAATGTTCATTTTTTTAAATAAGTAAACCCACGGTCTGTACTGTAAAAAGTATACATCAAACAGAAAATATTCCCTCTGACCAGATTGATCAGGCTGCTGCTTTTGTCTTTCATTAACCTACATTTCTGAATTGTACCACTTAAAACTGAGCCCTTAAATTGTTTTCTGTTTGTTTAAGGGAGGTGTATGTAAAATGGCATATTTCAGAGAAATGCCCAGGACAGAAGGGGCTGTACCTTTGGTGGCAGGGTGTCTACAATTGTGCCCTGAAAGCACCGTGTCGCAGAGGCTGGCAGGCCAGGTCCATACCGAGGCCCTTCCATGCCAAGAGGCTTCCATGTATAGAGAAGGGAGGGCAACTCTTGCAAAGCTACCAAGGAAAATGCCACATTATAAAGGAAGCAATTCTGAGGAAACTCCCTCTATTATAAATTGGGATATTTGGCAAATCGCCTTAGCCTTGGGTTTGTGTAAGTTTTGGTCTTCTCTCTTAAAAGGAAGTTACTTTTGAGCACCCCAAAAAACCAAGTTTCAACAGGCACAGAGTAGCTAAGTTAAAAAAAAAAGGCTTCTAAGAAAAACATTTTTCTCTCAAGGGAGATCGAGAGTAGATTGTCTATAATAAATACACAGACAACTAGAGAGACCAGTTTCCACAGACTTGTGGCCCAGCTCTCAGGGGCCTTTGGGAAATAGCCGGGGCTGGCTTCCCAGAAAGGCAACAGGCACAGAGAGCTCTGACTGACAAAAGAAACTCGAATCTTCTCCCTAACACTTCCCCTTGATCCTGCTCCTCGAGGCGGCAAACATTTTGCTTTCTCCACTTTGGAAGAATTTGAAATGGAACAAATTTCAAGAGATTATGTGTGATATACTTATTTATTTTCCCCTTTATGCTTAAGGAAACATTTCATGGGGAAGTTTATTTGTGGTATTCCATATAGTAGGTTATGTAGGCAATAAACGAAAAATGTCCAGGGGCGCCTGAGTGGCTCAGTCGGTTAAGCATATGACTTCAGGTCAGGTCATGTTCTCGCGGTTCGTGAGTTCGAGCCCCACATCGGGCTTTGTGCTGACAGCTCAGAGCCTGGAGCCTCCTTTGGATTCTGTGTCTCCCTCTCTCTCTCTGCCCCTCCCCCATTCATGCCGTGTCTCTCTCTCTCTCTCTCTCTTTCCCTCTCTCTCTCTCTCTCTCAAAAATAAACATTAAAAAAAATTTTAAATATATCAATCTCTAACTTCCATACACAGACATAGTCCACAATCAGCATCACTTTCTCTCTTGGTTACGGTCAACATGAGCCATTCAAACAGTTCAGCAAGAAATGTGTGTTCAGTGGTGCCCCCCTCCATCCCTGCCCAAAGTGATTATGCTCCATAACAGGTCACATTCAGACAACAAAAATGCCCATATGATTTATGAGGTACTTTGATAAAATAAACAAGTCATGGACTTTAGAGGATGCACCTGGGTTTGAATGTAGGGCCTTCATTTACTAGGTGCCTCAGGGAAAGCACATCGCCCCTCATAGTCTGTTTTCTCTTTTGCAATGAAGATACAGATACCTACTCAGCAGAACTATCATAGGGCTGGATGCAGTGTGCATGGCACCTCTCATCAGAGGCTTCGAGCACGCTTTTTGCAGAGCTCTGAAAAGTAAATCAGAAAACAAAAAAAAAAATCTGAATTCTCTTCCACTCTTGCTAGTTCCTTTTGCATCCACCAAAAACTGCCAAATCATACACTTGGGGGTGGGGTGAGAAAGAGGGACAAAGAAGGAACATGGGATAACATAATAAGCTATGTACAAAGTTAATAATTCCAGACATTTCATGAAATAGAACTGATTTACCTACATTCCACCACGTATACTTGCTTTGGGATACAGGAGCTAGGGGTGTGTGTGTGTGTATGTGTGTGTGCTTAATCTTCATGTTGCAGTTGTATTACTTTGCATACATATGAGCTTCGTGTTTTATGACTTTGTTTTCACTTAAGATTTACTTCTACCACAGAGCTTTACTTTTCCACCCAGGCCCAGAGCAACAATACAGATAGAGACCTGGGATCCCTGCTCTTATTTTTCAATCCTGGCATCTAGTCCCTCAATGTGGCAGCTTTGCATACATGAGTGAGAACAACCAGCCCATATCTCTAAGTTCCACCCCAGACCGACTTCCTAAATGGTCACTCTCGGTCACCCTTCAGGCTTAAGTATATGTCCACTGGCAGCAGGGCATGCCCTGGGAAGGACAGGCCCTGGAAGCAAATGCAGGGCCATTTAGGCCAGGAATTCTAGGGTCTCAGGTACCCAGAGCATGTCCTCGAACAATGCTTGGCAAACTTCAATGTGTGCTTGAATCACTTGGGGACTCTGTTAAAACACAGATTCTGATTCAGTTGGTGGGGTAGTTTCTAAGGTTCTGGATTCTGTACTTGTAACAAGCTCTCAGGTGATCTTGATGTCACTGGTCCCAGTAACAAGTAGCTCAGTGGGGAGGGGCATATGCTGTGGGTAGGCATATCCCCATGTTCCTGGGGGCTCCTTAGCCTGTGGGAATGGTCAGAGCTAGATAAGGATCAAAAGAGGGCTGTCTATGGTGTTGGACTAAGGCAGGAGTCATGATTCACTAGGGGAAGGCCTAGTGGTTTTTATTTGATTGCAAGGCAAGAATCTAAGAGAAGAGGGTTCTGTCAATGATCTATGGTTAAAGGCAAAATCCAAAGCCTGCAATTAAGATAGTTTTCCTATCATATAATGGAATTACAACATAAAAGTTCTCAAAAAATTATTTTTCATTAAGAAACAGACTAATGGGGTACCTGGGGAGGGTGGGGGGAGTGACCAGTTGGTTGAGTGTCAGACCCTTCATTTCAGCTCAGACCATAGGGTCATGGAATCCCAGGGTCATGGGATCAAGCCCTGAGTCCGGCTCCACACTGAGTATGAAGTCTGCTTAAGATTCTCTCTCTGTTTGCTCTCTCTCCTGCTCACGAGAGAGAGACAGAGACAGAGACAGAGAGAAACAACAACAACAGACACCTAGTTGCTTCAGCCATTCCTCATTTGACCATCTGACAAAGTAAAAATTCCCTGACCAGCCAGGTCACCCTCTCCTGAATATGTTCCAGTTTTTCAATGTCGTAATTAAAGTATGTAGCCAAGAAAGGAAGACAATACACCAATAGTGACCCAGTCACTGTGGAATATACCATGACAACCCCTTCCTTCCTTCCAGAAGCTGTACATCAGTGAATTTAGCCAACAACAACATTAGCTGTGCGGGTAACTTACCACACTGCTGACTCACCTGGAGTTCACCATCAAATACAGTTTCTAATTTCTAAGTCTTTTTCACACCTGCTGCTGCTAAAATACATTGTGAAGAGTTGATTTTTTAAACTGACTTTGGAGAAAGTAGACATGGAAAATACAGCTCATAGTTAATTTCCACCTTTGGCACCTGATCTTTCATAAGGAAGCTTTTGATCAGAAACTAAAAGGCAGAACAAACAAATCCTCCCGATGACTTATTTAGGCTAAATGCTCAAGGCAAAAGCAAAAGGAATTTAATGTGTTATATCCTGGTAGGACAGGCATTAAATCACCAGCTCATCATAAAATGTACTTCCATTTTAGAATTAGAATTCCTATTTTAGAATTAAGGGAGGTAGAGCCCAAATAGATAATAAAGAAATTGATGGACAGAAGGATGGAGAGAGAGAGAGAGAGAAAGAGAGAGAGAGAGATAGCCTACCTTGGCCAAAGCTTAAGAAACGGCTTAAGTGTTTAAAAAATGAAGAAAAAAAATGTTTAAAAATGAAACCGAATAAATCATCTTTCCACAACATAATTAGGAAGTGATAGGACATTTCAATATCTGGCAAAGTTAATTCTTTTTGCATTATAAGCATTATCCAAATGGCTGTAAGAGCCACAAAGACAAAATCTGAGCATGGTCTTTAATTAATCTTGCATCATGCATCATACTACAGCAGCATGCACCCTTGGGAAATTCTGATCTTTGAAATTAAAATTTGAATGCACAAACAATTCCCCAAAGATGCTTTTGAGTATGACAGCCTTCTTCTACCATATCCCCACATATTTCTTCAGAGAGCTGAGAAGAAATGAGTCTCAGAATACCAAAGCAGCTTCTTCATAATAATTTAAAGGTCAAAGAGAGCAGATTTTTTTTTTTTTTTTTTGCAATTTGAGTGATGCCCCATAGAGTTTATTACCCTTATTGAATATAAACAAAAAGGAATTCTGGTTTAAAGCCACAAAGACAATATCATTCTAAAGATGTAAAGTATTGAAATTTACCTTAGCGCAATGTTATTCATTCAATAAATGTGTACTCAGTGAAACTATGCTCAAAACACTGCCCCAGGCAGCATTCATCGACGATAAACAAGGAGATTCCTTTGCATGCATGTTGCTCAAAGTCTACTAGAAAGGACATAATTGTCCTAAGAAAGGAGAAAACCATGAAAAGAGAAGCTATCATTACAGACAGGAAGTTTTCACAACTGACTTGAGGATCAGTGAATCCTGAAAGAGGTGGCAATAAGAACATACAAAGATAATAAGAAGTGAATATTCAAAGACCCGGAGAATGGGGCACCTGGGTGGCTCAGCTGGTTGAGCATCTGACTTTGGCTCAGGTCATGATCTCACAGTTCATGAGTTGCAGCCCCACATCAAGCTCTGTGCTGACAGCTCGTCAGTTCTAGCCCCAAGGACGCAGAGGAAGGATGTTCCAAATAGAAGGACATAATGCAAAGGCATGAAATGTGGGGAAGTATTGGAGTTTTTCTACTTCTTATCCTAGGCCAGGTAACTACTGAGTGTTGTCTGTGACCTTAAAGTCTTTAACCAGTTCCCTCCTGCTCTAGAATGAGAGAGAAATTTTCTCACCACCACCTGTGTATGTGTTGAGCAATTAGGGATATAGTAGAGAAGCACATAATTTGCACACAGTAGGCTCTCTCTGGTTAAGTCTTGGTATGGTACAATAAGAAACCTAGCTGCTATTTATCAATCAGACCCTTTATACTCCTCATCTGCACATCTTATGGCCATCTTACAGAACAGATATTATTGTCTGTATTTCTGAAAAAATTGCAACTCAGACTATTCAAAAAGCCTACCTAAAAGTAGTGAGATATTCTCTTTGGCTTGTTTGACCTCAAGCCCTATGTACTCCCTCCTACGGTACACAGGCCACTCTCCGTCTCTCCGAAGAGGAAGGAAGTGGCTGGTAGTATGTTTTTTCCAGCCAGACTCTTCACAAAAATCTTGCAGGATACAGAGCATCTCAGCAATGTTATTTTATCATTCCACTCTGCCTTTGCTCATTCTCCGACACCTAAGAAGCCAAGTGGGCCCAAACACAAATTTTACAATATTATATCGTGACATTATGCTTTCAATCTGGCTGTTACATAATTTAGAATTGGTTCCAAGAAATAGCTTTTTTCTTTTCCTTTACTTTTTCTCTTTCTTCCCACCTATAGGATCTTACATATCACTGGAGAGGTAACACAGTGTCTGAACACTGGATCCCAAATCTTCACTTTTATCATTCTCCGTAAACTTAAACTCCAGTCTTCAAAAATCACTAATCAGTCCCCCATGGACAGAACCATCTGGTGGGAAAGGTAAACTTATAAGGAGACATTCACATTGTTTTATGCACCCAGTTATCTCTTATTCTGAGAACTTTATATAGTATTCCGAGAAACTGTAAAAGCATGTACAGAGACTGTTGAATGTTCCAAGGTAACTTAAACCTACTGTACTCGAGAAGTTAACCAAGGGGTTGGACAGATAGATTGGAGTTAATAGAAGACAGTGAAAACTCAGCAGAGGAGTTCATCTTTATTCTGTAAGACATTATCCTGTAAGCAACTGCAGGCTGAGGAAAGCTTTATTTTTTTATTTTTTTTTTAAAGCTTTAAAAAATATATTTATTTATTTTGAGAGAGAGAGAGAGGACACAAGTGGGGGAGGGCCAGATGGGGAGAGAGAGAAAATCCCAAGCAGGCTCTGTGCTATCAGTGCAGAACTTGACGTGGGGCTCAAACTCATGAACCATGAGATCATGACCTGAGCCAAAATCAAGACTCAAATGTTCACCCGGGTGCCCCAAGAAAGCTTCTAATAGGGGGAGAGATAGGAACTTGACCATGACTTTGATTTATAAAGATTAAATGGTCAGAACTTGAGGGGTAGAATGACTTTGGAGGGTATAATGTAAAGGAGACCAGTTAGGAGCCTCAATGTGGAGACATCATGAGACCTGGAGCAGGGCAGTGCCAAGGAGAATACAGAGGAGAATGAGGTAGAATTCAAGGTTAAAGATAACAGAATCTGGAGGTCCGGTTGAAAATATCCTTGAAAAACTGTTCAGTGTACCCTTTTCACAACCATTCTATGACCCTGAGGTTTGCATCCCGAGTAAGTGAGCAGACAGTGATGCCCTTGCCCAGAGCAGTCACTACAGGTATGAAAGGGAGAGAGGTTCACTCCTGGGCCAGCTGAATTTGAAGAGTCTGTGGTGTAGCAATGCCATTCTTGACGTTTCTTTGCTCCCTTTCCTGCCACATCTTTCCCCACTTTCCAGAAACTCTGCCAAACCCTCTCCAGGGGTGAAAGAGCTCTTTACTTATCCACACCCCTGATCAGGAAGCCCGCGGTGTTAAGTGCGGCAGGAAAGAAGAAAGTGGCTGCTCCCCCTCCCCCGCAGGCATGTTGCCACCACAGCCCTTCCCAGTTTGGGAAGGTGGAGGTGCAAGGTGAGGTCCTCCCATCCAAACAGACCAGGCCTCCAACTCTTTGGAAATTGGGAGCTAAGCTAAGGTCACTGTCAGAGGAACCCCCACATCACCTCATTTATAACCCAGGGAATAACAAAACAGATACGGGTGGCATGGAATCTCTCCTCACAATCTGGCTTCAAGTCGCCAACTTTAAAGAAAAGAAATTCCTAATGAATGAAATAAACCAATTAGAGAGCTGCCTAAACCAAGCCAAAGCTCTGAAATGGAGGCTGCAGGTTCTTATTAGGCACAGTGATCTGAACAAGGGCCAATACAAGTGAGACACGGGGCCCGAGATCCCTGAATTCTGGCCCGTCTGGAAGGCAGCCGAATACTCCACACAGTACAGGTTGCTCTCATCTGTTTCCTCACAGTTAAGGATGTCTTTACAAACGATGCTCCCTGATTTCCCTTCCATGATAATCTGGCCAGGTTTCTTTGCTCATTGCCATGTGGCATTTAACTGCCATGTCTGGCAAGAGCCCATTACCAAAGGACGTGTGGGAAAGAATGAAGACTTAGGATAATCCACCACCCTAAAGCTGTCGCTTGGCTGTTTTTGCAAAAGAGTATGTTTAATTCCATACAGAATTTAGGGTTACCACTTAAATTCTTTTCCTAGCCTGTAACTATTATAAGTTTGAAGAGGAGGGAAGGAGAGATACAGGTGGTGGTAGACATACATTAACTGATCACCAATCACATGCCAAGATCCTTACATTATGTTATTTTTAATCCCTCCACGACCCTGTGAGTCGTGTATTGTTATGATTGTCATTATTCTTATCTCATAGAAACTGAGAAACAGGGAGGTGAATCTTCCTTCATAGAAGGGAAATTGAGAAACAAGGAGGTGAAGTAGGTTTTCCAAAATTACCCAGGTAGCAAGTCAAGGAAACCTACTAGTTCCAGAGTGTGGCACTGTTGCCAACCTAGTTTAATTGCTATTTTTACATAAAATTTAATGGGGGGAAAAAAACAGGTAGCAAGTATGGATAAGCAAAAAAAAAAAAAAAAAAAGAAAAAAATTAGGAAAATTACATTTAATCTCACCACCCAGAGATAATCACTCTTAATATTCTGTTGTAAATCCTGCAACTGCGAACGTTTTAACTCCCTTTCTGGAGCTCCTACACCGATGCTGCAAAAGCTTTCAAACAAATTACAACTTCTTGTCATCTTCAGGATCATCAAGAAAAAACAGGAAAAATATTTTCAAGTTTTTAAAAAGTTGAGTGGGAGAAGTAGTCATCAAGTCCTACTCCATGCTTGAATGCCGCTGGTGTCCGGAGAATTAGAAGGCATCTGTATTGTTAGTACCTGTCCCCTAGAAGCTCACCTAAAATGGTAGCCATGGATAAGCACAGGTCTGGCCAGAGCTCTGGGAGATCGCTGAAACAGCAGCCAGAGGGGTTCACTGTATTTCCCATAAGCTTGTTGTGTGACCATGGACAAAAAACAATGCCCCCAGCTTCAGTCTGTCCATTTCCCAAGGGTGTTTATCACTCTTACTCTCCTTAATTATCAGGATTGTTGTCAGGAGTTAATGACATAAATATTTATGAAAGCACTTTGAAATAAACAAAGCACTATGCAAATGAAGGTTAATTGCCAAAATGTCTAATAATTAAGGACCCAACTTCTGAAATAAAGATTTCGCCAAGGGGTAAAGGAAATCATGATACTATCCCTTTATAACCCTAAACCGTAAATTAGTGGCAAAACCATAATCAAAATGCTACCATAAGAAAAATCATACATTTTCAAAGGCGTAGAATACAAACAGTAATAATGATGACGATGATGATAATGATGGCTAATAATTATTCCCTTTGACATTCTATTTTCAACATTTTGTAAGTGATTTGCATGGCTTTCTCATTTAATGCTCAGAATAACCCAACATGGAGACATATTATCTCTGTTTCACAGATAAGGTAGCTCCATTAAAATTTACAAAGTGTTTTTACATATAAACCGATAACCTCATTTGATTCATATATCCTTATTAGTTTCTATTTTGTTAGATGATGAAATTATGACCCAGAAAGTCAATTTGCCAAGTTCACAAAATTTGCAGAGGTCAGATTTGGTCTAGAACTTGGTCTGCCTAGGTTGTTTTTTTTTTGTTTTTGTTTTTGTTTTTAACTAAACTGCCACTGTCTCTGTATTCAGGCACGTAGTCACAGAAAGCTTCCCCATTCAGTTAGCTCTTAAATAACCCAAAGTCAGTACCTATGATCCCTATTTTGAGAGGGAATTTACTTTAATTTTGGCCTATGTAACTTAAAAGATATCTGCAGAGGTTCTCCAGAATGGCCTCATCACAAGCCTCTTCTTCATGTACGACAGTTTACCATCAAACAGAGCCAAGCCTCTCTGCCCTGGAACCATTCAGAGATTTCTCCTAAACAAAATCTTGTTCCTTCCAAAGAGATCCAATGGCTCTCTGATAAATGCTCCCCCTGAATTTCTGATTTTGTTGATGACAAACAATATCCATTTTACTGATCCCTAACAGGGCTGAAGACAGCTTTCTGTGTTAGGGTACACCATGGAAGAAACTTTCATCTTGAACACTTCTCTTTACTTCATCAGCTCTATTAATTCATCATCACGAAGACTTGCACTTCAAATATGGATGAATTTAGAGCAAAGGAAAGTACACACAGTATGCACGAGAGGGGCAGTGGTTGGATGTTTTAAAGCAATTCAAGAGGAAGAAACCATGTGAATTCATTCACTGGCAGTAGAATGAAGGGACACATATGGCAAACACTGATATGTCTGATTTGATGAGGTTCTGAATTATATAAAGCAAATCTAGAAATGGACAGGCTAGAAAAGTAGGTTGGGACCTTATTGCAAAAGTCTTATAAGCCAAGATATGAAGCTGTTTGTTACTTCTTCTCATACTCTGCCAGTGGAATATTCCTACTACCACTGTAGGGCCAAGGCCACTTGCTTTAAAGACCAAATTCATTTGCAAATTTTTGCTTTATCCTTACCATGATATAACTATGTTTCCTACTGTATTTCATTTATATGGATTGACTTTAATAAAAAATATTTTAAAATCCCAGCCACTTAACACTGGACACAGTTTGGACTTTAGGTAGATAAGGCTGTGGCCTCTCAAAGGTCCTAGCACAACTCCATTACTTGAGATTTTCTGGATACCAGTTTGTGAAGCATAAGGAGATAAGGGGGCATCACTAGTGGAATTTTGAGCACAGAGATGAATTGATCAAAGTGATACTTTAAGAAGATAATCCCATAGTGTTAAATTGGATGAATGTGAGGACTGGTGGACACTGGAGGCAGGAAGATCTAATAACCTCATAGTACTCAATATTTATTTAGTGCTGTATCAGACACTTAAGATATATAGTCTCAACTAATCTTCATAATCCTATGAAGTGCAAACTATCATCCTCTCCATTTTACAGATAAAGAAACCAAAGGAAAGAGAATGTAAGAGACATTCTGAAGAGAATATAGTCAGCAAGTGCCTGAACCTCAACTAAACCAGCACAAGTCTGGAGAGTCCAGGCTCTTAACCACCCCATTAAAGTGCACTCGAAACCACCCTAATCATCGAAATGAGAGGTAATAAAGACCCAAAGTAACATCATGACAGTAGAAATGGAAGGGGTTAGGTTTGAGAACTGTGGCAAAGATAGACTTGACAGAATTTGACAACCTGGTTAGATTTGGAGGAAAATAAGAAAGAGTCAGAGATGACTGATTTGTGAAACCTGGATAATTGGGACGATAATGAGGCCATCTTCATAAATAAAGGCCTACAGAAGAGAAGTGGGTTTGTTGGGGAAGCATGAGATAGGGGGAAGATGATGTGTTGAGTTTGAGATGCCTGTGGGGCATACAGGTGGAGACAGCCAAGGGGAAGAAATGCAGGTGTGGAGTGCTTCCCACCACTGGGCCCCCAGACTTGCTAAAGTTTCAATCAGCTATTTTCAGCCTATTTTCAGTCTTAAACTCCCCCTGAACATTAGTGAGTGACACAGGAGAGACTTTTCCATAAATGCTTGGAATCGGAAAAGAAAAAAAAAAACCTACTCATACACAGATACAAGCACCCATAAACTCAGCCACCTCATAATAAGCTGGACGTTTTTGCAAGACCATCTGAAGCTGGTCATTTTCCAAATTCAAAATATTAGGTGCCCAATCAGTGGCTTGAGGATACATGTAGCAACAGCTGAGTAATTCCTTTCTTCCCTGCGGCAAGCTGCCCTTGCAGAAGGTGAATAGCCTCCTATATGAACATGAAGCCTCTTTAAGAGTTTTCAAAGGGCAATTTGGCTCCAAATGATTTCCTCTGCCTAGGGTTAGACCTAAGAGGGCCCCCAACCAAGCTGAGGTGGGAAGAGAAAAACAATGAAGGGGACATTGGAGAAGTCCAAGGTTGGCACAGGAAACAAGAGATGGAATACAGAATCCACAGGGTCTGTTAAAAAGCTGACTCTGTGGGTACCTGGCTGGCTCAGTCAGAAGAGCACAGGACTCTTGGTCTTGGGGTTAGGAGTTCAAGCCCCACATGAGGTGTAGAGATTACTAAAACTAAATAAACTTAAAAAAAAGTTGATTCTGTGTTTCAGTTACTAGGGACTTAGGAGCATGGGATTGATTGGGCTTGCCCTTTATAAAAATAAGTGCATCACCCCAAAAGTAAACAGTGAGTAGTATAAAACTTTTTATACTGGTGCTATATGCTATATGAGCCATTCCTTTCCTCCTGCAATATATATTGACCTCTGGAGCTTGCTCTTACTTTGCACTGCAATCTCACTGTAGATTCCAGAAAGAACTAAACAGAATATATAAACTTTGCTGTATCAGTTTTTCACAAATAGCAGCATCTGCTGGTTACAGACAATATATTATTCATTAACAAAATAAAAAAAAAAAGTGAAGCAGCTACCTTATTGGTCTAAATTCAAAAAATTTTGAGAATTTTATTTTTTTGGCTAAACTTTGAATGTGTACACACACATATACATTCTTTCTTCTCTTGCTGTTTTTGATATAAGCTTTCTATTAAAAATCATGGGGCGCCTGGGTGGCGCAGTCGGTTAAGCGTCCGACTTCAGCCAGGTCACGATCTCGCGGTCCGTGAGTTCGAGCCCCGCGTCAGGCTCTGGGCTGATGGCTCGGAGCCTGGAACCTGTTTCCGATTCTGTGTCTCCCTCTCTCTCTGCCCCTCCCCCGTTCATGCTCTGTCTCTCTCTGTCCCAAAAATAAAAAAAATAAAATAAAATAAACGTTGAAAAAAAAAATCAAAATGCTCATTTCCATGATTATAGCACTGGGTGATAAAGTCCTACCATTGTGGACTTAGTCCTCTAAATCTTTTCCCACACTGTCACCTAAGAGATTTTTTCCTTTAAAAATTTATCTTACCAGGGCACCTGGGTGGCTCAGTCAGTTAAGCATCGGACTTCAGCTCAGGTCATGATCTGGAGGTTTGTGAGTTGGAGCCCGGCGTCAGGCTCTCTGCTATTAGTATAGAGCCTGCTTCAAATCCTCTGTCTCCCTCTCTCTCTCTGCCTCTTGTCCATGTGTGTGCTTTCTCTTTATCTCAAAAATAAATAAACATTTAAGAAGGAAGGAAGGAAGGAAGGAAGGAAGGAAGGAAGGAAGGAAGGAAGGAAGGAAGGAGATAAAGTTATCATACCTTAAATTGGGGGGAAAACATACAAAGATGAATGCATTTGAGTTATGCTTCAAGAGCTGTCTTTTTATTGAAAATTATAAATAGTCATTAAATATTTGAATACACAATAGCTATTAAGTATTTAAATAGTCATTACAAAAGCCCAGTGAGTTTTCTGGGCAACATTAACCTAGCATCCTCAACCATACTAACATCTGTACCAACAGATATTGTGATGCCCATAGCATTTAGAACAGTAAAGCAACACCAGGACTTCTGACTACTTCTTCTCTGGAATATCAGTGGCCAGAGCAAATTGCTCAGATATTACAGGCACTTTCCTGAAAAAAAAATCACAATGCCCTTTGAACTGCTTGGGGCTGTCGTGTATTTCTTGTGTCTTTTCTCCTCTAATCCATTGGCTTCTACTTCCCCTCTCATTTGTGCTCATATCCAACGTCTACCATCACCACATTTTCAGATTACAACCTAAAACAAGCTTTTTAATAGCTCTCAGTGACGTTTATAATCTTGCTCCTTCTAGAGAATCATAAGTGTACAGTAGTATTTACAGGGGAATTAAACAAATTGCTTCCATTTGAATTCTAGAAAATATGCAGACATATTACATATTACCAATAAACAGTAAACAACTGACCCTCTGACAGAGTTCTGAGCTAGAGCATTCAATGACATGTGGATTCCTTTATCAGGGATTCAATGAGCCCTGACTATGAAGACAGTCTGTGGTAGCAGCTCATCAGGAAAGTTAAGGCCCAGGGTAACCAGCACGTGTTTACAATGGAATTGTGGAACTGTTAGGACATGCAGTTGTACAAATAATGCTATTGGAGTCAGAAAAGATGGCAGTTAATAGGAGTTGGAACTGAGCCTTGTTTTGTGGAAACGAAGATTCTCAGACCAAATTAAAGTCCATAGTCACATCTGCACACAGACAGAGACTATATGTGCAGCATGTTTTGAAGGCCACAGAAAAAGCATGAGACACAGTTGCTCTCTCAAATGTACTACGTTCAAACTGGAAAGAGAAAACAGTTGAGAGTAAGTAGAGCTAAACCCTGGGCTATGTAGCAGGTACTTTTGCCTGCTCTTTGCATCAAATTCTGTTGAAGTAGCTAACCATCTACAATCTTCTTTTCCTTTGCCGTTCTCATACAGAAATGAAAAAAGCTAAAATACTTGATTTCTCTACTTAGGGTAGGGACACCGTTCCAGACAGTGAGATATAGGAAGATTCTCTCTCTGAAATGAAAAGGCAATGCCTCACCAGAAAAAAAAAAAAACAAAAAAACAAAAAGCTCCTTGCCTTGTCCTTCTTCCCTTTCTCTCCCTTTCCACCTGTTTGATGTGTAGAACTGAGGTCAAAAGATACAGCACTGTCTTGTAACCATGAGGTGACAGCACGAATACTGCGGTCTCCAAGGGAAGGACAGCAGAATGGGAGGCTGAATTCCTGATGGCCTTGGTGAGCCATCACTGGATGCCAGCTCTGAACTTTTTCATAAGCAAGTGTTTAAAGCACTGGTAGTCTTAACAGCTGCATACAATCCTTATAACAAAACCACTTAAGCTCACCCAAGTGAAAAAGGCGAGTTCCTTATAAGGATACACAGATCTCTCCCAAAACTTAATAGAGAATTACAGTCTAACTTCCCAACAGAAAACAGAAAGTGTAAAGCTGCCCAGGAACCCAGACAGGTATTCCTTCTTTCTATCCCAGGCCACATGATCTCTTATGACTGAACTTCTCTGTGCAGCTATATCATTATTCTCTCTTTGGAAAGAGAACGAGATCTTTTTCTCTGTCCCCATAGGTTCATGGCTAGCCTACAAACCTGGAGTTGCACATCTCCGCCCATCCTACCTCAACTCCAATTCCCAATTCCCAACTAGTATCTCTGAATCTCAATTCTACATCCCCAGGCAGGAGAATATGACTGATCCTTTGAGGGAGAACAATCTGCTTCCATGGTCTGGCTGTGTATGACGGGGCAGGGAGCGGGGTAACACAGAATAAACATTTATTCACTTACTTGTAACCAATAACTATGTGTTGAGCTCCTGGTCTGGACTGGTACTGTCCTAGAAACTGGGGACACAGCAGTGAACCAAAATGAGTCCCAGCTCTTTTGGACTTCAGCTTCTGGTTCATGGACTCAGGCAAGAAACAAGCAAACATATAATAGGTGGTGGAAATATGTGATATAGAGAAAAAGAAGTAGGATAAATCAAAAGACTGATATGACAGGGAAAATTACTGTTTTCTATGAGGTGGTCAGGGTTCTGGGAAGGTGACATTTAAACAGAGATCTGAAGAAAATGAGGGAGTATTCCATGTGATAGATATCTGGGGAATAACATTCTAGGCAGAGAGAAGAGCAAACGCAAGGACCCTAAAGCTAGAACATTTGCTTGGCAATTTTTCAAGAAACACCACGGGAGACAACATATCTTTAGCAGCAAGAGCTAGTGGGCAAGTTACAGCAGATAAGTCAAGCGAAGGGTCAGACCATGTCTTCTGGGTCTCCACTTTTGAGAGCAGTACCTCTACTCATGCAAAACCAAGATAAGCTGGAACATATTTCTTGAAAATGCCTACTACCAACTGATATAAGTGGCCTAGAATATGTACTTGGAAAAGAGAAATCATTGTGTGTGGAATGTCAGAGAAGTTTCTATGGAGAAAGCACAAGGCAGGATTGCATAAGAGAAGACCATGGGTTTTGGAGTCAGAAAGACCTGAGTTCAAATCCTACTAGGACCATTAGAATTGCAGGTTCTTCGACAAGAGATTAGCCCCTTTAATTCCCAGGTCAAAGAGAGTTAATGCATACCTTCAAAGATTGTTGTGAGAAAGAGCTATGTTAAATTAGGCACAGTGCCTGGGTTATTTATACACAGAAAGGCACTGTGGAAAAAAAAAAAAAAGAACTTTGGTGAAACCCCTCTTTCAGACATCCACAATGCATATTAGTCTGTTAGTACTCTGGAACGGCATTCATCGGAGACCTATTTGACCTCGCACAGTCTGATACTTCTTCACTTACTTGGGGCACTGAACACCCTTTTGATGTGTGTGATTCCGTGGAGCACTTTGGGCCTGATGTTCTCATGGGACAGAGAAGCTGCAGTTATGTCTCTCAGTGAACCCTGCAGCACCAAGGGCCCACTTTCCAGAGGCCTGGCAGGAGCTGGCAAGAAAGACTCACAAGTCCAGTCCTCTGACACTTGCCAAACTGCTGGGAGCACCTTTCTTCTCCCAACAATGGGGCTTCCAGAAAATAACAAAGTGAATTCTTAAGAAAAAGTGAGGAATTTGAAAGCTAAAGGAAAAATGGGGGAGGGGACTGGCAGGAAGTTTTCTCCTGGAGAAACATTGTAAAGAGTCAGGAAACACGAACAGGACTACATTGGATGCCCATGTCTATCACATCTGTGTACCTATTTTTTTTATCAAATGTCCTTGATCTGCCCCCACTTTTAATACAATTCTGATCATAGGAGAAGAGGAGGAGTCTCCAGTGATATTGCCTGCTGCCAAACACGAAAAGAGCAAAGTAAATTTGAAGTATTCGCTCTTCTATCCAGATCTTTGGTTTCTTTAACTGACAATCAGGTTTGGGTCCTGGCCCTGCTAGTTACTAACTCTGGGATCTAGACAAGTAATTTAATCTCCCCATGCCTTACGTTTTCTGTTTTTAAAAAGAAGAAACCAAGTCTTACCTCTCAAGGTTATCACAAGTATTAAATGAAAGCAGGGTGACCATCTCTCGCCATGCTCAGTTTTACCGAAAGTTTGTGGAATGACTAACTGGTAGGGCTGACCCTTCCGCATCATAAAAGTACCCTCTCTTGGCTTCCATGATTCCATCCAATGTTATTTTTAATAACAGTGCTAAAAATATCAATTTCATAGTAAGTAAATCTAACTGCATTCAGTTACTCTCTATTAAGACGTATTCATACAAAACACAGCACTGAGGATTTCCAACAAATCATATTACAAGAAAATCTTATTTTGTTAATTTATATTACTGATCTAAAAGAAATGATTATTTGGCTTGTTGAGAGAAGACTCAGAATAGAGCCTGGCAGTCACAAAGGAGGCATTCCAGCCCTGAACTCTGAAAGAAGCTAAATGCCAATTTAATGAATCTGAAAATTATTACTAGTCCATCAGATCTATTGACCCATTACTGTAAAACACTAGGCACAAGCGTGGTGCACAAAAAACTGAAGTTTGATATAAAAATTAAAATGAATGATCGAGGAACTCCAAAGCCTTTAATAATTAATACATAAACCTCCTAGTAATTTAAATTATGGGCGAGGTACCTCAGACCCAATGCATTAATTCACCTTGAGAGAAGTTGACTTAAAGTTTCCTTTTTAGATATGCATGGTTTACTCAGTAATCATAATAAAAGAGAACCACAAAATTCCACATCTACAGCATCACTCACTCTCGACCAGCCCTGGCATGCCAGGCTGCAGAGCACTTAAACCCACACACCAAGAGTTTAACTTGAGCTTGGCTGGGGGGCTTGGACGAGACTTTCACTATTCAGACACAGAAAATATTAATTATCATCAAATCTGTCATTATCTTCCCATCCCCCCTCCACATCCTCATCTTGCCTATCTGATCCTTTCTCCCTCCAGCCAGCAAAATGAAAAGCAGTGATTTGCCGAGTGGATTGTGGTTTTACTCGAAAAGAAAAGGGGCCAGCTGTGTATGCCTACTAGAAATAATCAAAACAAGGAGTTGGGAAAGGTATTCCTTGAAGCGCCCCTAGGCATTTGTATAGAAAAACCCAGAAAATATTACTCCATTAAAATAGCTACAAAAGAAAGGCAGAGAGAAAGAGGGGAAAGGGAGAGAAGACAGGGACTAGGGACTGGCGGAA
Organism: Puma concolor; assembly: GCF_028749965.1. Classification (NCBI taxonomy): domain Eukaryota; kingdom Metazoa; phylum Chordata; class Mammalia; order Carnivora; family Felidae; genus Puma; species Puma concolor. Next base: position 80,886,269 of record NC_141675.1, on the reverse strand, counting down.
GCTAACAGCACTGCAGTGAGAAAACAAGAGAGAGGAGGGATATGGAAGGAGAAATGAGACCAAAACATAATGAGACACAAAACCACGTGTTTAATGCCCTCTCCCCAACTCCCTCTGCCTTTCGAACTGCATGTCTGGGCAGATAAAGGTGTTAGAAGAGTGTGTGGAAGCAGTCACCAGAGTTGGCCTGGCATGCTGAAAAGAACAAACACCTACCAGCTATGACTTCAGGTGCACCTAGATGACCCACTGCCCAAAATAACACCACTTCATGCATTGGCTGATGCCTAAGATTCCACGCTTCCTGCTTCATTTATTTTGGAAAGGGCTGTGATGCCCACTGACATTGCCCTGGGTTAGGAAACTTTCAGTCTTTTGCAGCCATTTATATTCTCCTTGTGGATGCCTTTCAAGGTCTTTCCTGGGTGCTAGTTTGGACCCAGGGGTAAGAGGAGAAAATGTGAAACTCACAGGTACTTAAGCTGGAAAGAGTCAAATCAGAAAGCTAAAGTCATCGAGGACAACTAGAATTCAATCCTTGTGAACCCCAAGATGACAATGATTGTTTAGTTTGTATTTAAAAATTAAGGACACTGGAAAAATACCAATTACATTTGACTTTTATATTTATAAGATTATATGTGCTGCATAATTAAGATAACATAGAAAGAGTACCAATATCACACAAAAACACGCATGCATACAATGCTACATGAATACAGCTCCGGCATTGTTTGGCTCAGGAGCTAAGTGTCATTTTTAAAAACCAGGTTCTTAAAATCCTTTTTCTTTACTGTCCTGTACATTTCGTGTCCGTTCCTTCATGGTAGTAAGATAGCTAAAGCTATACCTGGTCTCACATGCAGACCCAACAATGTAGAGGTATTTCTTCCCATTTTTTTTTTTTTCTAAACCAATGAAGAACATTTTTCCTTGAAGTCTTTAGCAGACTTTTACTTTTGTGAGTAGTGGTATTGCTTAATGGCTAGGAGCACAGACTTTGGGGCCAAACTCCTAGGTTTAAACACAGTTCTACCACTTATTAGCTGTGTTTCCTTGGACCAGGTACTTAACCTCTCTGATCTTCTGTTTCCTCATTTGTAAATGAAGTTCATAACATTTACCTCATAGGACATTAACTGAATTGGTTTATATAAAGACCTTATGACAGCACCCGGTTCATAGTAAATCTTATTACATGTTAGCTAATGAGCTTGAACTAGGTTACACTCATGCCTAAAGCATTGACTGACAAGGGAGGGAGCTTAACCAATCACTCATCTCCTGGAGCTGGAGATCCACCTTCCATGAATCACATGACTTCTCAGAGGACAGGAGGGTTGATACATAAATGAAACTGGATCTGGTTAGAATGGAGGAAGGGGGTAAGTGGTTGTTGGGTAGGCAATCAACATTGGCTCCTACATGTATTAGAGTCATGAATCCTTATTATAGCCCTGAGACACAGATAGCATCATCCTCATATTACAGAGAAAATCTAAGACTCAGAGAGGTTAACTTGCCTAAGGTAATGGAAATAGCAATGGTAGGGTTGGTACTTGAAACCAGAAACCAGAATGTTTGCTAGTCCTATGTTCTCTCCATAATGGCAATCAGCCTCACTTTAATGGAAGATGTAAGGCTTCTCCAAGTCTCCATTAACATAGCTTCCCTTTAGCCCTATAGAGAGGCACATGCAGAAAGGGTTTATGGTTATCTCTATTCAACAGCTTAGAGGAGGGAGATGAAAGAGGAAGTAGTTAAGAGGATCTACAGGTTCTTTAGTTCTCATTATTGATACATGTATTTAAATGAACTGTGTTTGCACCTCTTCTCACTCACTAAAAATGTATCTTCTCCTATGTTCTGCTAGACTGGAGAGATAAAGCTAAAAGTAAGACCCGGTTCATCATCTGAAATACCTTCTAGTCCAGCACGGTAATAGACAGTCCTGTGAATGGCCGATGCTGATATGGGATTTTGTTAACAGCAAAATCTCTGAGTAGCAAAAGAGAACGTATAATAGTATCACTACCCCTTCTGTCCTCTGTAACCCGAGAGATAACAGAAAGTGGCTACAGAGCCAGCTCAGAGATCTTCCAGATAAAGAACCATGGCCTACCAGAATATTCTAACTCCTTGTTTAGAGAACTATTCCTCTAATTTCTCTGCCTTTCTGAAGGAATGGATCCTGCTTACCTTTCATTCATATATCCCCCTCTGTGACTTTGCTTAGACACCTTGCTAGAGGGAATCACCTCTCTGTACTATTCCATCCAAAGTCACAATCTACAAGTTGGTAATGAGTCTCTAGATGCAACATGGAGAAGTTATCAGGGGATTCTGCCTCTGTGTGATGAATCAGCTCAAGTCAGCTTTCCTCCAAATCAGATGACTTTCTTTAGTTTGGTTTAGTTTTTTATACTACCTTTCACTGAGGGCTTACTATGTGTCAGACTTTGTATAATATGCCATACATACATATATGTCATCTAGTTTAATCTTTACAATAGCCTCTGAGACAAGTAAAATTATGTCCATTTTACAGGTAAGGAAAATAAAACTCAGAAAGGCTGAATACAAGTTACACAAGTTACTAAGAATTGCTCCAAACAGAAAATGGCAGAGCTACAATTTGAATGTAGATGTATTGAACTCTAAAGGCAATGCTTTTAGTCACTAGGCTATATCTGCCTCATTCTGCGTCCTAATCATGTTGCAAAATATATTAGACAATATTCTAGATTTTGTGAAATCTGCGGATTTACCAGGTGTGCCTTCTGCCTTCAACTGAATCATGCACAGGAATGTTGGACAGGACAGAACAGGGCCCTTGCTATAAGCCGCCAAGCTCTGTCCTCCAGTATGCTAACTGTCCACTTCTGAAGCAGGGGTTGGCAAACAAGGGTGTGTGGCCAAATCTGGCCCACTTCCTAGTAAAAAAAAAAAAAAAAAAAAAAAAAAAAAAAAAATTGGAACAGAGCCCAGAGCCACATCCATTCATTTATATTGTCCATGATTGCTTTCACTCTGTATAACCAGAATTGAGTAGTTGTGATAGATACTGCATGGTTCATAAAGTCTAATACTTTTTCTATCTTTTACAGAAAAAGTTTTGCTGACCTCTAGTCTTGAATATACCTGACTTCAAATACAGTCTAAAAAGTCTTGACTTGTGGCATTTTATTATTTTATACTCTGTACAGATCTCCTAAGGACACTAGGCATAAGTGCTAGGCACTTTTCTCCTTTCGTATCCATATCTAAACTATTTAATGAGCACATGGACTTCAGTGTGATGGAGAGAAACAGGATTGTTCATAACATCATTTACCACATTACTGAGACGAAACATTTTGGATCTGGATGAGCAATCCGCTCTGTCTGCAAACTAGTCTGCTTCCCAGCCCCAGCTTCCAGCAACCCACACTGATCTATGGGACCAAGAACTATGATAGCCCTTCTGACCTCTGGACCCCTACTGCTCTCCCCCCAACTTGGGCAGTAGTCACTATCCAAATGCTCACTTTGGGAACACCTGAAGGGATAATCCAGGCTATAGGTTACCCATGTCCTTCACTGCTCCTGAGCCTTGGGGCCACAGCACCATTTTAACTCCATTAAGACAGAATGCCATGGAAAGAAAAGTCACCAAGGCTAATTCAAGCAACCAAGGATATGTGCAAGCATATAGTGATAAAGGTCTTTGGTGTTAATGGATGTACCCTGTGAAAAGGGTCAATTAGCCAGGAGACACACAGCCTGAGAAAGCACATGTTCACAGATCTAAAGCAGGTGGATAGATATGAAGAATTCAGCTTTTCTGTGGCCAAAGATGAAAAGAAAAGAAAAGAAAAGAAAAGAAAAGAAAAGAAAAGAAAAGAAAAGAAAAGAAAAAATATGAGAAAAGAAAAGAAAAGAAAAAAAAGAAAAGAAAAGAAAAGAGAAAAAAGCACTGATATGGCAGATTTGGCAAAATGCAAGAGGCTTCTAAGAGTTATAGCTCAATAAAAAGTGGAACAGGCTGGGGCGCCTGGGTGGCGCAGTTGGTTAAGCGTCCGACTTCAACCAGGTCACGATCTCACGGTCCGTGAGTTCGAGCCCCGCGTCGGGCTCTGGGCTGATGGCTCAGAGCCTGGAGCCTGTTTCCGATTCTGTGTCTCCCTCTCTCTCTGCCCCTCGCCCGTTCATGCTCTGTCTCTCTCTGTCCCAAAAATAAATAAACGTTGAAAAAAAAAAAAAAAAGTGGAACAGGCTGCCAGAGGAGGTAGTGAGTTCCCCGTTTCTGAGCATGTCAGAGCAGACATTACTTTCCCCTTCACCAGAGAATAGTGATTCCAACACAGAGCATTCAGTTGGACTAGCAGAGCTGAAAAACACATTCTGGTTCATGGATTGATGCTACTGATGCCGCTCATATGGCTATTTTGAAGTTGCCCATAACGTACATAATTTTCCAACTTGACCTTGCTACTCGATTAATTGGCATTCAGTACTTCAAGGCCATAAACTTTCATCTAGTCTTCTCTGTTCTGTACACCAGTCAAATATGGGCTGACTGCAAAGTCCTACTGAATGGCACATTTTGATTTGAGGAGGTTGGAGTCACAAATGAAAAAAAAAAAGCACATTAAAAAAACTGCTTCAAATAGAATAGAGCTGTGTTACATTTCCCTTCTTCACTTTATCCTACCATCTGCATTCTTTTCTCCACTGAACTGTCAGATTGCTCAATCAATTATTCTCCTTACTGTGAATGTACTATTTTCTGATACATGTATGTGGTCTTGAAATTCCCCTGGGATCTCAGGGTATGAGGTGCGTATGTGTGTGCTAACGGTGACCTCGGAGAGCTGGAGAATTTTATCTGGGGCAAATGCAGCCTAGAGACTTACCCTCATCTCATACTCCATTCCTTAAAATCCCTAGGAGGGCTAGAGATTATAGAGGAAGCTGCCTTGGTTGGGCAGAACGCCACAAGGCTACATGTTTCACACAGACCTCCTGTTCTGTGTTATTTCCTCTCTACCCTTCTGTTGCCAAACCACCATAGTTCAGCTAATTCTTCCCCAAGCAGCATCTCACCCAGTGCTGCAATTACAGTGGAGACAGAAATTTACTTGTAAGTTAAGTAATAAGGAGACCACTGTGATTCATCCTGATAGCATATTGGGTCATTAAATAGATGATACATAGATAGATAGAGATTTAGGTTTATAGATATATATAGATACATAGATATATTTATTATATACATATATGTGTATATATGTGTATACACACAAATATATATATACACACACACACACACACACACAGTCCAGTAATCACCAGTTATTATCCACTAACTAAAAAAAAAAGGAAGAAGAAATAAAAATTAGGTGTTTTGACAAAACCATGCCTCTGTTGCATGAAGAGATCTCTGTTGGTCTCTTCCTCAGGAAGCACCTTGCTCAAGGGGGCATGTGTATGTTCCAACAGGAGTACTAAAGCAGTAATCACAAGTAATCCCAAGGCATTATTTAGAATTTCCATAAGCCAAGCCAAGGAAGAATCTAGGAATTCTTAACAATGTCTGGTTTCATACTTTATAGTCCATACACATGATCTTGTTGCCTTAAACACCAGTATTTCAAAGTGTGCTTCAGGCAGTATTTGGGCACTAGTCCTGTGGTCTTGATGTTCTCACGAGAGAACAGAGAGAAATTATGGCATCATAGCCTAAGAGATTTTGCTCATCGCCCAGTTTTACGGAGATTTGCTTATTTGACTTTCTAGCAGTAACCCAACACTGAATTCCACTCATTTCCCTTGAAACCAGATTCTCCTGACTCCTGCATCCCTATCAATGGTAGCATCCTTTTCCTTGCCTCCCAGACTTCCAACCGTAGCCATTTGCCACTGCTATTCTCCTGTTCTTCCACTTGTGCACTTCCTAGCCCCATCTTCCCTCTCCAGCATGGAGTCAAGATCCTCAGATGCTGCCTCTTCATCTTCATGGGCATTTCACTCACTCACGCTCTCTTCCTCTTTCCTATTCTGATTCTGCTGTGGCAGCCACCTAACCTAACCAATCTCCCCCCTTCCCCATCTTCCCATGCAAATCTCCCTGCCCCCCTCCTCGTGCTCCTTGTGTTAGCAATCATGCAAACTGTGGCTGGGGTCTTACTGGAGCAGCACTTCACATTTTCTGCACCTCAACAGCCCTTATCCAATGCTTAAGGTCCACTTCCTGTAACCAACTTTACATGATCTCCGACTTACCTGAGTAAAGACACCCCCTCACTACTCATAACTATATGAAAATAGTTGTATTTGCCTCTCCTATTAGCCCAAAATGAAGACTCTGAAGTATGAGATTGTCTATTTTTTTTCTTTGAATACTCAACAGTTTACATGCCCAACCTGGAGAGGGCATGTCAAAAAAAGAAAAAAAAATTGTTAATGGATGCATTCCCTCATTTAATACTTAGCAATAGCTTCATTGCCATGGAGAAAGTACATGCATTTTATAATGACATGCAAAGCCTCCCTTCTTCATCTGGAACCATTTGAGCCTTATCATCCACTGTACATTCATTATGCTCAAGCAAAAGTGTACCTACTCATTAGTCTCTGTAGCTTTATTTTTGCTATCCCTTCAATCTGGACCACCATTTACCTCTAACTCTCTCTTTACATCCTATTTCTACAAATAACCTGGTTCCATCCTTCAAAGATGTTATATACAACTTTTTTGTTATGTTCCTCAGATGGAGCCATGCTACATGAATCTTCTTTCCAGTGTCAACCCTCTTCAATGGCATAACCTTACTGTGCCTTAAAGCCAAGCTGTCCATATACTTGACTTAACTTATCTCTGCTATTAGAATATGCACTATTTTGGGGCACCTGGGTGCTCAGTTGGTAAAGCGTTCGACTTTGTCTCAGGACATGATCTCACGGTTCGCGAGTTCGAGCCCCACATCGGGCCCTGTGCTGACAGCTCAGAGCCTGAAGCCTACTTCGTATTCTGTGTCTCCCTTTCTCTCTGTTCCTTCCCAACTCGCTCTCTGTCTCTCTCTCTTAAAAAAAAATAAATATTTTTTTATAAAAGAATATGCATTATTTATAGCAGGGACTGTATTACTTAGCTCTATATCACCACAACAGCTAACACAGTGATGTGCGCATATTCTCACCCGATGCATTCGCATTGCATTTGAGCAGACTGTTTGAACCTGGCTTGAAATATTGCCTTTATGTATGCTGCTTGGTGTCTGAGCCAAGCTGTCAAGTAGAAGCTTGATTTGGAGAAGCTCAGTCAAGGAGGAAAAGGCCTCAGACCTCCCTACAGGCAATGCATTTTCCTCTTCTTCCTAGAGCAATCAAAAAGCACAAATATGTGTAGTGCCTTAACATTAATAAATATTTCATAAATGAGTAGTTTTGTGGATTATAATTATTACAGTAAATTATGACTTCGCTTTTACACATACATCAAAATTCACTAAATTCCTAAGATATGCTCTTAGAGAAATGCAGTGGCTATTATTTGTTTTACAAAAGCACTGATCAAGATTAAATTTAAAGTAGGAACTGAGAACTGTTCATATGCTTTCAAAAATGATCAAAACCATCAACTCTCCAAATTTCTTAAACTGCTGAGGTATTTCTTTTTTCTTTAAGTGAGTTTCAAAGCCCACTTTTTTTTTTTTTTTTTATGTTTATTTATTTATTTTGAGAGAGAGAGAGGGAGAGAGCAAGAACACACAAGCCGGGAGGGGCACACCAGACTCGATCTCATGAGATCATGACCTGAGTCGAAATCAAGAATCAGATGCTTAACCAACGGAGCCACCTAGGAGGAATTTTATTGCCAGGTTGAGGGACAAGCCTCATTTCCTTTAGTCTAGGAAAAAGATAGGAGATGGCAAGTCCTGGGGATTCTTTTGCAAAAAATTTGAATCAGTGATGAAAGCTTACCGAAATTAACTTACAAAATCTTTACTCTGACATCATGGTCTTAGAGAATTCTCAGTGGGCCCCATGCCTCAATTAGTACTCTTTCTACCACACACATGAGAGGCATTCAAAGTCCAAAAATCAGTGAATTTATTGTCCTGTGAGTCCATGTCCTGACTTAAGTTCTGTATAATATAAAAAAAAAACTCCAAAGAAAGATTGGCATGGACCTTGATATTTATCCAGACTGGCTGAGCAAATGGCAATTACATTTTTTCCTATTCCAAAGAAAATAATATTTTGTGTAACAGCACTTAGAGACTGGATTCTATATCCCATCATTAAGGGATTTCCCTCCAGTGATCGTGAGATGCCCCATTCACCTAATATTTTCATTTCATTTGAGCTCCAAGAAAATTATCAGAGCTTGGCTGAAGCAGGTGAGAGTAATGCCTATCTTAGTTCTACCAGACTCCCCAGACCCTGAGCCATTCGTTCTTTCCCTAAAGATCTTTCCAGGGATCAATGAAAAAAAAAAAAATTGAAGTACACAAATTTTAAAAATAAAGGATTTAAGGTATCAAGGCATTTGGGGTACAAAATAATCTGTCATCAAGCCATTTTCAACATACATTTTTTCACTGGCTTCCAAACAAACACAACATTATTTCCACATAGGAGTGGGCAGACACTGCCTTAGTCACCTTTTTTTGTGCTGGTCAATGGAAAGATCCCAGGGGCAACTTCCAATTTGCCTGGGCACGTCCAAAATTTCTGTGGGTTTTAATTTAATGATTGCTAAAAACATCTTAAGCACAAGCTAAGGGTCACCCTAATACAGTCATAATGTGGAAGAGAGAGCTCACAGGGATTTGATAAGACCCAGATGCAGGGAGAATTAAGTACTGATTATCTACTCTAGGCTGACCACTGATGAACAGAAATAGAGGAAGAAAATAACCTGTCATCTGAAGGGTAGACCAGACTCATCAGGTAAGTGCATCAGCTGTTTGTTTTAAAATGTCAAGGACAAATAACACAAAAAGATGCCATTTACATCATCTACTATGGGAAATGAATTGACTCGTTCAGTGTCTCATAGGGACAATGGCAACAAAACTGGGACTAGAACCCAAATCTCTTGAATCTTTCTATGACTTCCAAAATTACACTGCCTGTCACGTCCTAGAGGTAGTTAGCTCAGGGAGGGTAGAAATGGAGGAAGACATGAAGACTTGATTTTCAAACCCTTCGGGGTATCCTTCATGCCCCCTTATGTGAGTAAGAAGAACTCCTCTGTGCCCTTCAGTACTCCATGTTTACACATAGCAGCGCTTTTCACATCATACTGCAACTGACGTTTTACTTGTCTGCCTCTCCAACCGCTCTGTAAGCCCTTGAAAAGAAAGATGTCTTATTTGACCTCTCCAGAGCTCAGCACAGTGTGTGGCATAAGGAACTAAATAGTTGTTGAATTAACAAAATGACTCTTGATTCTGTGCAGCTACAGTGAAAAATAATAGGACCAATAGATGACAGCTTCAAATATGAAGATCTTCACTTCAACTCAATACAGGAAAGATCATTCTTACCAGAGCCTCCCAAGAGTGCGAGAGGCAAGGCAGGAAGTAGTAAATTCTCTTTTACCAGAACCCTTCAAACGGGGAGGCTGGATAACCAACCACCTGTCACGGTTATTGGAGACAAGAAACCTGCTTTGGGTGGTCTCCAATTTAGTGATTTTATGACTATTCCATTCCAGCCCCTAGGTCTCAAGACTTATCTCAGAGAAGTCTCTAGCGCCACCTTCCTGTAACCTGGGGTACTTTATAAAGGTCTGTCCTTGCTAGAGCTGACTAGTGGCCTTGCTGATCTTATTTAGTATTGAGGCTTTGCAGTTAAAAAAAAAAAAAAAAAAAAAAAAAAAACAAAAAACACTGAATTTAGTAGGTGAGGTCTATGATTGGGAAGTCAGGTTAATCTTCCACTACTGAGCAAGAATGATCTTGCTCCTATCCCACGAGAAGCATTATGTAGACGTAATAAACAAGGTCTCAATATACGCTAGTAGAGGAAAACATAGACAAATCAAATCTGAAAAACGATCAGAACCTTATAGCTCACCTGAACTAAAATGCTCATATTTAGGCCTCAGAGGGAGACATCTATAACCACATTGCTAGTGCCTGGTAGAGTTGGCACAAAATTCCGCTGATTACAAGGCCAGAATTCTTTTCATTACCCAATGTTGTGAAGCCCACTATAATATAACACTTAATTATACAGGTTCAGGAATACAAGTCAAAGCAGATCCCAAATGTAATAATAGATGCTAAAACTACATATGGGAAAAGCATGCTATAACATGGTTAACCTATGACGTAAATAAATTATAAAGGGATTGATTGTACTGTATTTTTCCCATCAAAGACTGAGCTGTACTCCTCTATCATGTGGGTCATCTGTGCTGTAAACGCTAAGACACATGATTTCATTAGAATCCAAACCAAACGAGGGTCACTGGGGCATCAGGGTGTATAGCAAAGGCAAAATACACAAGCAGTACATGAGGCTTTTGAATTTACTACCTCATTTAGACTGGCCAACTAACCTGCAAAGTCGTTATAATTATCTCTATTTTTAAAGATGAGACTGGGGCTCAGAGACATCAAGTGTTTAACCTGTGGTTATATTGCCAGTAAATGACAGAGTCTGGATCCAAATCCACATTTGTTCGGTTCCCAAGCCAGAGCTCCTCCCCAAGGGATCAGGACACCTGAGCCATCCATTCCCCTGTAAATGAATGGGACTTTACATAAGCAACTTTCTCTTAGGGTCTTAGGTAATCTCGAAGGTCTATTCTAGTTATAGAAGTTCTCTGGTGAAATCTCAAATATCCAAGCTTTGAAATGGAAATATATACATATATTCTATCAAAAAAATAATGTGAAACATAAGCCTGCACGATATTCATAACATCTGGATTGCTTTCTTTTCTACTTTCTGCTACGGCATATTTAGCTAGAGTTCTCTGAACGTCGGCACCAAATGAAGACCCTCAGTATTGACGCAACATATTCACAGTTTCTTTATATGCATGGTGTGTGGGCTTAAGTGAGGCATCTACTGCGTGCAGAGATCTGTAAACAGCTGCAGCTTAAACAGCATCATTGTAAATGTAGGCAGGAATTAGCTAGTGCTGAAAGACAAGGGCCATCAAGTTGGTGGGGACAGTCAACACTGTACACGAAGGCCTAAGACTGTCCCTCTGCCTGTAAGCCTAAAGATCTTAGAGGACTAACTAACTAACTAATTTAGAGAAAAGAGCCCATCTCTTCAAGGCACTGTGTTGTTGTGAAAACGTCCTAGCCTAGGGATCAGGAGACCTACCTCCATACTGAGGACTTTGGGAAGGTGACTTTACCTTCAAGTGAGCCTTAGTTTCTTCATTTACAGAATTTAAAAGTAACCTCCCTCCTGCATTTATTATAGGATTGGGTGTGTGTGTGTGTGTGTGTGTCTGTATCCAAATAATGAGTGCAGTGTCTTGAAGATTCTGGGACACTAAAGTACTGAGAGCTGACATTATCCTTCTCTCTCCAGCCAAAATTTTGCCTGACACTTTCACCTCCATTGATTCACTCCCCTCAAAAAGAGAGATGAGATTTTTGTTGTAGACTTTTGTTTAGATTCTGGGGTTTTTTGTTTTGTTTTTTGTTTTGTTTTGTTTCCACAGTCCCATGGTAGGAAAAGTATGGGTTTTGTCTTCAGTTTCATGCCAGGTAAACCACTGGCTGGCTTTTTGTTGCTTTGGGTATTTTTGTTAATCTTTCTCTTCTTGAGTTTCCTGATCTGTAAGATAGGGATACTAATACCTTGCCAGTGGTGATATTTGAATTCACAAGGAAATACTGAAAGAGCCTAACACAGTGTCTGGTCTACAGTGGCTGTTCAATAAATTGTAGTGGTTACTATAATTATTTTCCACCCTTTTCAAATGGCCAGTGACAAACACCAGGGAAGATCACCACACCCCCCATCCCCACCCTCACCTGCCAATCCCAACCCTAACACCCATTCTGGCTGTGTCACTCCCCTGCTGTGGGGATCAGGGCACACACTGAGTGCTGAATGCATATAGGAATACTCACACCTTGTCATTCTCCTTGTTCCATGGGCCACCACATAAGCACTTCTACTGCCACCCAGCAACTGCCCAGGGGAACTGCATGAATTTCATATGAGTAGAACTGAAAGGGATAGTTATTTGAGAAGGCTAAGAAGCAATGAGGGGAATCCTGTTTAGAAAGCCCCTTCCCCAACCATGACAACGTAAAAAGGCATGAGAAATTAAATGTTAGTATTGGGTCACATTTAAAACTCCTGACAGGTATGGTTTCTCTAAAACAACTTGGAGTTTTTATCTCCTCAGCTTATTATTATTATTATCATTATCATTATTATTTAAGAGTGCCAAAATTTCAAATTATAAAATTTTAGTTCTGAAGGGCACCTGGAAGATCACATTCTATGCTTCTATTACTCTATAGATGTTAAAAAAAAAAAAAAAAAAAAGTCCAGAGAAGAGAGCAGATAGCCAATAATAGCCAATGTCAGGGAGCTCATTTATAAAAGGTCAAAACGCTAATTCCACATCAACTGTCTACCTGGCTGATGCTCCACTCCCTAGATGCTTCTAGAGAGCAGATTCTCTGTTCCTGATGACATAAAGAGAAGAACACCTAAAAATGTGGGGACTTATAGATTTACTCAATGAACAACCTCCTTAGTCAATTACCCATCTTTAACTTCTCTCAGCCTTGCATTGGGGGTCCACAGTTTGTATTTATAAAACAAGGGAGACTGAACCAGACACTCTAAAATTCCTTCAAGCTCCAAAAGCCTGTGTTTCTTATCACTCATTCTCATTTAATGAATTATCATAATAGCACCTTGGAATAATTTAAACACATCAAAATTAACAGTTTCTTTCTGCAATAAATTAAAACCAAAAACCAAACCCTGAACTCTGACTCTCTGCCAAGCGTCCCCAGGTTTCCCTATCATTCTTCCAGATGGGGTCTCACTGAGACATACCCTACGTAGCCCTGGGGCTCAGCCCAATCTGCTGAACATGATTCTTCTCATTTGTATGTGAGCTGGTACGCATGGGTAGGGTCTCTCCTTTCTGAGGCGATTAGTCAGGGAACATCAGTGCCACCCCTGATGAAAAGGGATCCAAAGGCTTAAAAAGCAAAACAAAGTAATACATGGCTGGTGATTAAGACAGGATTCAGAAAATCATGGGGGGTGTCATAGCATGTGACCTTGATGCCGCACATTCTTATGGAAAATGTATGTTTAGGGTGGATCTTGATAGAAGGATAAAAAACACTGAACTCGGACACAGAAGGCTAAATTAATTGGCTTTTACCTGTGTTTTTGCCTTCTGTCTTGCTTTCTGCTATGTGTTTTTATTTGTGTTTTGTTCTGTGTTCTTTTCTTCAGAAAACAAAATGAGGATGTTAACTGGGGTATTTCTGAAGATAGACGATCCAAAAACCAGTTATAAAATTTAATTGCTGATTCTCCATAGTCTCATTTGGTGAAAATGGAAGAAAAATACATAAAATAAGAGAATTTTCCCCACCAAAAGAATAGAAAATCTAAATTGATGGGGCTTGAAAAGCCTACATTTAAGTATTGATTACAACTAATAAGAACAAAGTCAAAAGTGTCCTATGTTTGAAAGATCCAAATTCTCTAGCTTCCCAAACTCTGTGCTTTGGATTCTAGCAAGGATCAGGCTCTTTTTCAGGGAACTCATTTCTCTCTTTAAAGCCAAATCCCTGACTTGGATTCCATTTGTGCTTCAGAATTCTGCCATTACGCCACTAAAGACCGCAAGCACTTCCCTAAAGAAATACAGTGCCTCTAACACTGACGGGTTTTCTTGCTATTCAGAGCAACAGACTTTTGTAGAACCTCAATCTGGATGCCCTCACACTAAGTACATAATGAGTAAGTATATGAGAATAAGTTTGGGGTGGTTTGCAAGCATTTCCCAGCAGGGATGGGATCCTGCCCTCTGCAGGAACCCCTAGGCAACTACTTCCCGAGGAGGTATTTCTCATTTAAATATAACCTCCTGGCAACCAAATATTTATCTAGAAAAAATTAGGAGTGGCTCTGTCCAATCAGGCACCTGGGTTCAGCCAATTACTCAAAAATAACAGGATCGTGGCATTTGAGGAACGCCTCCTCCCAGGGCTTCGCCAAGAAATAGCTCAGCCACCCCCCCCCCCCCACCATCCACCCATCCTTGTCAACACGCCTCCCCTGGCATTATGAGTGAGTGGACAGCACCGCACCCAAGATCAAATCCAGGGCATTCTTGGCACAGACCCTTAAAGGCAAAGTTGCGAGCATGCGTGACAAAATCCTTGCCTCCTGCCCGGTTCATCATAGTATGCCATGTAACGTGATCCTTGCTGAGGATGGTAGCTCCATAAAGCCCCAAGGCAATGTATTCAGACTTATCTCCATCCAAGCAAATATCAAGCAACTTGGCTCCATTGGAAGCCGGGGAGATTCATCAATGTTGCCCACAATGGGGTGATACTCAGAATCTCACATATAACCTCTTGTTTCCACACCTAGGTTAAGCATCCAACACCTCTCATCAAGACTGATTCAAAGATCTGATCAAACTTTGCTCAGGGCTCTAATCCATGCCACATACCACTACGTGAATCATTTGTGCACCACCCATTGAGTACATAGCTCTGTGCCTGCCACATACAAATGTGTTACCAGCTGTGGAGACACCAAGAGGCATCAGGCCTCTCTGCTCTACAGCCTTTATGACTCTTTCTGGCCAATCAAAATACCTAAAACCTGCCTATCCAGCCATTAACACTGTCCATGAACAGGTTTTCCTTCCTCCCATTTCTCTCTCCCTCCACTCTCCTTGTCCTCCAGTTGCCTAGGAAACTAGTCATGGTTTCTGAAACAACTTTCCACACTTTGTATCATTATGTCTTTTGATAATACTCTTCCCCCAGCCCATGAAGCACTTACTCTTCTCTATCAAAATTCATTAGTCCATTGTATCTTTAGCAATAATTTCAACCTTAGAAAACATTACCTGATCTGTGCTCCCATAATGCATTGCTTCTATCATTCATTTAGAGTTTGTCATTTATGTGTGTTATATGAGGGTTATATGCATATGTGAGTATGCATGTACTCTCCCAGTCCCAAATTAGATCTCAAGCTATTTGAAGGCAAGGCCAATATATAATTTATCTCCTTTCCTTACAGAGACTACTACACCACTGTTCTCCATTTGTTGAATCACCACATTAGAACTGTTGCAACTAAACCTTTTCTCCAGGATCTGGGCGCAGCAATATCCAATTTACCACGAGGGAAAGAACACACTTACAAGGAAAACACATGATGATGGTAACTATACAAAATAACTGAAACAATTTTGTAACTAGAAAAAAAAATCAAGGAATATTAATGACCTGTCATTTCTTCTTAATTACAAGTTGGGTCTGGACCAAAACCAGCTTCCTCTGCCTGCTGCCCCATCATCAAATGGTACAAAATATAATTCTAGATGTTTTAGGTGGGCATACATTGGATTGCAGGTCAGTTCTCTGGTCACACCTGTAGAGTTGACCCTTCTTATACACACTTCCTGCTAAATCTGAATTGGGGGCCACCATGTTATTCTTAGGAGTATTTTAACGTGTGCTTTCCCTCCTCATAGAAACAGATGCCTGACTTCCCATTAATATGGCTTACACGCTCCCAAACCAAGTCATCAAGTTTCTATTCCCACCAGAAAACTGGCACCAGCCTCCATTAGTTTGCCACTGAATAACGGGCCTAGAGCTGAGTGAGTGATTAACACTCCTTTCCTGAACTTTCAACGCAGACCCATAGTCCTAACTGCCCCACTCAGTGGCTCAGTAGCTTCTCAGGGAGTAGTTGTCCATTAGCATTTTGCAATACCTGGAAGGATACATGTAGAGTGCCATCTTCCTAATAAAAGCAGAACAAACTAGAAAGTGAGAGGGAGCTAATATGTTTGGAGCACCTACAGCAGTCACCACCCTGGCACTTCTCGGGTGTTCTCACTTCATCTTCACAACTCCTTGGGATGGATATTATCAACCCTGTTTTCGAGAGAAAACACTGAGAAAAGTTAGGTATCCAAGCCAATAAGTGCCAGATCTCGGATTGGAACCACAGTTTGTGGCATCCTGAACCATATGAACATTCTACCACATGAAACTGCCAACCCCATCATTGCCAACCTTCAGGACTTGGCAGAATCCCTTCTCCTGTCCTATGACTCTATTAGGATGAGGTCTGGCTGTATATAACATAAAAAATCCCAACTAATGATAAAACATTCTCTCTTGGTAGAAGAAGATCAGAGATGGGCAATGTAGAGTGGAAGGGCAGTTCCACAGAGTCATTCAGAAGCCAGGCTCCTTCCAGCATCCCTTTTTGCCACCCTTAGGCTGGATCCTCGGATCCATGGTCCAGGATGGGGGCTGGAGCATTGCACCCATGTTACAGGTAGAAAGAAGGGGAAATGGAAAAGTACAGAGAAGAGTGTTGCCTTGCCTTTTCAGGAGTCTTCCCAGAAGGCCTTCCCATTTCTTCTGCTTACATTTCATTAGCCAGAACTTGGCCAAATGGACATACTAAGCTTTAAGACAGTCTGAAAAAATGTCATGCTTCTGTTAGATATATGGCTGTTCCCAATAACTTAGTGATCCTTTCAGGGGGAGAAATAGAATGTTATTGAGAACCAACACCATGACATTTGTATTGCACAGATATTTCTCCTACTCTGAAGGTTAATTTACGGTTTTAAAGACAGAACATTCAGGATTCTAATGTAGATGGGAAAAAGTAGAAAAAGAAAACTGGGTCATTTTTATCCATCTTTAGACATACTCTACAAAAAAGGTACAAATTGTTGCTTTTTGCCTTACATGATGAGCCAACCATGTCAGGCCTCTTAGTGTGACGCCACTTTTCGGAAGAGAGGACTCATGTGGCTTCCAGTGCCATTACTCACACTGCCAACCACACTAAAGATTTTGTGGCCTGAAGCCCTGTAAAGATTATGGTCTCCTCTACCCATGTGTAAGTCATACTAAAAGCAATATGGAATCAAAGAGCAGAGTATGTTCACGAATGCTGAAATTAAAATAGTTTCTTTCAAGATTTGCAGATTTAAAATTTTGAGTAAGTACATCAGGATTAAACTTCTGTCACTGGTGGCTGTACTTTGTTGCTGCCCTATGCCTGTGCTGGTCTTCCTGTTGGGTCATCTGGTGCTATTTATAATTTTTCTTGGATTTCAGTTGCTCCCAGGCTTTCTTATCCTGAGTCCTATGGAGTGTAGAACGATTTCTGAAAATAATGATTAATTTGGGGAGAAAAGTCCTGTTCTACTTTATCTTACTCACGGAGAGTATTTGGAGAAGGAGAGGATAAGAATCCAGGTAGTTACTTCTCAGGAAAAGACAACAGACTAGACCCTGGTTCAATTGCCTCTCACTTCACTTGCACCTAGTGGAAAGACTATGCTTTCTGGGGTTTTTTAATACCTTCTTAGGTGAGGTAAACACTCTGTTGGATGGATAATCTAGTATTCACACATGTTTAAATGAAGAATAACTGTTTTATACTCGACTGGGTCTTTTTTAATAAAGAGATAAATGAGGAATAATGAAATAAAAATATGAACCATAGGGGTGGGTTGAGGGACTCTGGACTAAGAAGAGTAGGGGTGAGAGAGAGGAGAGAGGAATACATCTACTGAAGCTGAAGAAAAGTGGATCAAACACCAACTCTGGCCCATTTTCTCTTCTCCTGTTCCATCCTTCCAATAGGTCAGCCAAATTAATGCACAGATGTTCCAGCTGCGCCGCCAATGTTAAACTTTCCCAAAGCAAACAACCGTCATTGGACAGAGCTTTTTTTGATTGCTGAGAATAAAGTTCTTATTTTATCATGTCATGGAAGCAAAACTAGAACAAATATCACAAAATAGCGGTTAATCACTGGCCCAAGAGACAGCAGAGACCCTGAAGATCATCTAATATAACTAACCCCTTTCGTGTGACACATTTGTAAATTAATGCTCTGAGAAGGGAAACAAGCATCTTTCAAGGACACACAGCAAACCGAAGATTGAATAGGGATGGAGAATTCAGGCAGATTTGTCTTTGTCCCAGAAGCAGAGACTTCAGATTGCATATCTAAGTAGTCACATTCCTTTAACTAAGAATAACAAGGGCAATCCTCTGCCTTATGAGGGTGAATGAGCTAAAAAGAGCAAACCCCCAACTCCCACCTGCCTCTCCATGTTACACACATTGCAATCACCTCCCAGTACCCTGCTGCCTCCATTTCTGAACCCAAAACATTTCCTAAGAACTCAGGTGAACCTCACAGATCTCTTGGTTTGAACCAAAATGCCATAGCATCAAGATGCACATCTGATTTTAATCTCCCAAATCTGTTTCCATCATCACTGATAAAGCCTTGTGTTTATATAATACCTTCCCCCAAGAAGCCCAGGGTGATTTATGAACATTATCTCATTACATAATAAGTAATTATCCTAAGAGATAAGTGGGCAATTTTATTCATTTTGCACACTGAATCAGACCCATTTCCCAGCAATCCAGAAACAGCCCCACAGTTCAGAGCGAGGGCTTTCAAACTAGCTTTAACTGAACCCCTTCACTCTCTACTGAATGCCAGCGCAAATGACAGATAAAAGTAGAATTGCGCTAGCTCCTCCAAAATAACATAGCTCATCAACATCTAAATACAAAACTCATCTCCATGTTGGTGTCCCTCAGGCCCCTCATAGCTAGCAGGCCATGGTGGCCTGTTGACAGTTTCTCAGAAGCACCAGTTTCTCTCCTCCTTTGCATATATTCATCTCACTGCCTGCAACGCTCTCTCCATAACCCCCTTCAGTTTGTCAACTCCTTTCATCCTTCCGATCCCAGCTCCAGAATCCCTTCCTCAGAGCATCCTTCCCTGACCTTCACCCTCCAATGTTAAGTCCAAATCCCATAATAAATGCTCTGGTAGCCTTCATATGGTCAGCCACCTCTCAGATGGCCTCCAAAAATGCCTACTTCCTGATATGCATGTCCTTCTGTGACAGCCTCCTTTGGATTGTAACTGGATTTACTGACTTGCTTCCAATGAGTAGAAGGTGGCAGAGATAATCTGGTAATAGATATCCCATCCGAGATTAGGTTATTTAAAGACAGTGCCTTCCATCTTGCTCAATCTCTCCTGCTCTCTCTCTCTCTCACTCTCTTCTCTTCCTGCCTCTGAGGGAAGCCAGCAGCCATGATGTCAGTGGCCTTAGGGCAGGAACTGATATCTTTGATCAACTGCCAGCTAGGACCTGAGCCTGCTGACAACCACATGAGTAAGCTCGAGAGTCATTCTCCCCCATTGAGCCTTGAGATGCTGTGGCCCAAGTGATCTTGACTGAAGCTTTGGATCAGAGGACCCAGCTAAGCCACACCCATATCCCTGAACCAGGAAAAATAAATGTTTGTTATTTTACACTACTAAGTTTTAAAGGTAAATCATTACATGGCAATAGATAACTCACACACCCTGCAAAGCTCTCCTTCAAAGCAGATCACTGTTGTAATTTTAAGCTTCTTGCTAGGATTGATTACTGTCTGATAGAGCAGAAACTCTGTTTATCACAATGGTATCACAGTACCCAGCACAGCAAATGGCAATGGCGAGTTCTCAATAAATACCAGTCACATGACTAGTTTACCCATCATCCCACAGCCGGCCCCTGTCTCCAGTTTCTGTTTCTTCCAAAGCATCTCTTATATTGTTGCCACCTTTATCTTCCTGAGTAGAATGTCAGTGTCAGGCTCCTCCCCCCAAACCTTCGTCACCTTACATCCTAATATGACTAAAACCCAAACCCCGCATGTTATTACCCAAAACCATTCAGAAGCTTCCATGATAATTTCCCAACAGCCACGACCTAGCCCTATGGGAATGCTTGTCATGATCTCACCATTTGGGCATTCATCTACTCATGCCTGGACTGTAGTGCTCCCTTCTCTCTCTCCCATCCTACAAAGACCCGCTCAGATTATATCCCCTCCATTAGACCTCCCCATAATTTTCAGTAGAAATTCTTTCTCCCTCTCCTATGTCGGTGACCCTGTTGCCTCTCCACTGGAACACTAAACAAAGCCTGCTTAAAGCATGAGCACATAATGTGTCTATCTGCCTTCTTGTGAGCCTGTGAACATCTTGGGGACAAAGTCCAGCTCTCGTCACTTTGTCATGCTCAGTGCCTGCCACCTGGCCAGGGCTCAGGAAAGGCTCACTGAATGTAACTGAATTACTACTTGGAAAGAATATACCTCTAGGGGGCCGCTTTCTATTTGCAAAATGCTGCTAGGAGGGCAGATTATTAAATCAGTGCATTTTTTTTTTTAAAGCAAAGACCACAAACCACCTCTGAAGCCAAGAAAAAGATGCAATTGGAGGGAAATAAATCGGTACCTTTAATCCTCCACTGAGTTTGGAAAAACAACAAAATGCCAGCTTCCAGCAGATCATTTCTTTTTAATTAAAAGTTAGCAGGATTCTTCAGGAGCACTCAATTTTCTGGTCAGGTCAACAAAACGTAACCAATACCTTTCACACCACGCCCCCCCCCCCCATCCTCCGCCCCCACTCCTAGAATTAGGCAACCCTTGGGGGCGGAATAGACTTCAGCTGTTTGCTCTGTGCTCATAATTAGATTGTCTAGACAGGAGATGTTGCTGGAGCAATAGGAAAATATTTTACAAGGTGTTCCGCAGAACCACACTTATAACAGTGATTAGAACACACTGACAGACGCAGAGACAGCAGAATTGGCCTGGGCCACGAGCTGGTTTCACCTAGAGCAGAGCAGAGGCATTTTGAAGCCCTTGTCTGGAAAAAAAGATGCCCAATTAGAACTCTGGGGGCACAGAGCAGTTCACTGGCCTTTGGTTCCCAGGGAGCACCGGTGAGCTGATGGAGTCATGTCCGGGATGCCTTCTTCCCACCCTGCACGTGCTGATACTAAGTCAACAGGGGCGGCTTCCAAGCCCTGTTTCCACCAGCATCTCTACAGACAGGATGAGTGGTGGTGACCTCTGCAAGGAGTTTCCTAAGCCTTGCTTCTGCTGCACCGCCTGTCCCTTATATTATGCCGAATGCAGATTTTAAACAGCATGAAGAGAGAAATGTGTGATGCCTACTCTTGCAGGAAGACATTTCTTGGCATGACCTTCCTGCTCAGCTTTTGTTGGCATATCAATGTGACAGCAACAATATTTTCCAGCAGAAAACCTCTTTGGAGACATTTTTCACAGGAGTAATTGATTAGGTAAAGTCATCTGGCCCTGTGAGACGAATGACTTTTGGAAAACCGCTACACAAAAAGAGGACCACAAAAAGCACAGAATTTCAAGATCAAACAAACAGTAAAACAAAACAAAAAACACAAGCAAAAAAACAAAACGCCCTATAGACTTTATCAATGAGGAAAGTGAGACTTAGCAAAAGGAGGAGACATATCATGAAAGTGGATCAAGACCCAGGTCCCTGAATCCTAAACTACTATCTTTCCACCAAATCTATTAGAGAAGCAATAGCTTTGCCTCTTCATACCATGTACCAGAGTGTCCACTCCTATCAAATATTTTTCTGAGCATTTTAAATGTATGATCTCATTTAGTTCTCAACACACACCAGTGAGATAGATACTATTTCCCTCTCCAGTTTACAAATGAGGAGACTGAGGCACAGACTGTTGTGGGACTTGCCCTCAGTCACTCATAAGCAGATCTAGGATGGGTTCCCAGGCAGCCTGACTTCAGAACCTGCCCTCTAAGCTCTCGACTGTCTGTACTCAATCTGCCCATTACAAAGTTCAGATAGGAATAGAGACAATGAAACGGAGTCCATTTATCTTCAAAAATGACAATACACTTGAGGTCTAGTAGGAATTAGGTGCTTGAGGATTTGAAATCAGAGGATCTCATGTTTCCAACCCCACCACCATCTATTTACATGATTACATACAAGTCACTTGACCATTCAAAGTCACCGTTTCCTCATCATTAGCTCCTGTGGGCATATTAAAAAAAAAAAATGGGAGAGTTAACAAGTAAGTATGGATTTCTAAAATTCTTAAAGTTACACCTTACTTTATTTTAGCACCTTTTAATTTACCAAACACTTTCACATTCATCATTTAAATTGACAATGACCTATGAGTTAGGCCTGGAAAGGATTTTTATTACTGACATTTTATAGAATGGAAATTGAAAGCCCAGGAATTAAAGTGCATTGTCCAAATTTGAACAGCCAAAAAACTGGCATGGTTAAGGTGAGTCAAAGCTTTAACCTATGGTTACGCTCATAGAAGTCTAGTCTTCTCCTCTCTCCCCCACTTCTCTGAAAGGTTACAGACACAATGGGATTGTGCAGGTTGATTTTTAATTAAATCTGAAAATAAACCCAATCATGATAGAAATAATGTTTAGGGTCCCTGTCTCAGGTAAGAAAGAATAACAAAAGCTGTGTAGTAGCAGCAACTAGTTACCCTAGAGGACAAACCAGGCCTTTTACCCTGTCCTGGTTTGTCTCTGGTTAATGTTCTGATCCAAAGAGAACAGGCCTTCGTCTCACAAATAACTGATCCTTAGCCTTTAGTCATTTATTGCCATTGCTCTCTCCTTCTTCACATGAAGCCAAAAGGCAAACAGTGTACAAAAGAAAACAACTTTGTTTTGTAAGCACCAGTATGTGGGATTCGCTGGCACATGTTTTAAGTTCCAATAGTCCTCTTTGTGGCTTCTTAAGAGAAGGAGAGCTTCATTAGCAGCTGGTGATTGTCTTCCCCCAGAGGGACAGAGAAGAGGAAAGGTGAGGAGAGAGGATGAAAAACACAGAGGTGGGATCACAGGGAGAGAAACAAGAGAAGAAAGGAAGAGAAGGGAAGGGGGAGAGAAGGGAGAGGAAAAAAAAAAAAGCAAATAAAATATTATTTAACCAAAGAAAAGAATACTGGACAGGGAGTTGGAAGAACTTATTTCAAAACCCAGCTCTAATACTAAATAGCTGAGGGTGCCTGAATCCCTGAACCCCTTTTGTCTTGTTGTATCTCTAAAATGTATTCACTCAGCCCTATTTATTCTTGGGGGGTTGAACATCAAATGGCACAGGGGAGGTAAAAGCTCTAGGGAAACAAGGTCAGCATTACTACCTACAGGCAGAGGATGTTAACGTTAAATCACTGCATTTTCCTATGACAAGGGAATTTGCTCTCTGTCCAAGGTTTCCTCTGGAATCAGTTTATAATTATTCAGCAGCTGATTTCCCCTTGCCTCTTCCCCTTTCTCTGCCTGTTGCTGCCTGAACTCTGACCTTATAAGGGTGACTCAGTGCCCAACCAAGGAGGGCCAACTGACTTGGAAACAAAGATAACAATCAAATCAACCTATTGAGTTCCATGTTAACAAAAGCTTTTATCTGGGAGAAAAATCAGAACTTGTTAACAGCTGATATCTATGAGGCATATTACAAAATGCTTTTAAGCTATCTCATTAGAACCTTACAATAGACTATTAATGAAGCGGAATGATAATTAATGTCACCTTTTGAGAGATGAGGAAACAAAGTTAACAGCTGTAAAATTGGGGCTAAAATCTAGGACTCCACTCCTAGTCCAGGAATCTACAATGGAGGTTGCTAGAAAACTGACCAGAACTGTAAACACGGCCCCTTCATCACACTATGTTCCTACTTCCCGGGGCCTTTACATTTACCAGCATGCCAGCTGCTGGCACAGGCTTTCTCTCCTCAACCTCCTCAAATCTGGAAAAAGCCACACAAGTTAATTAGGAGGGCTGGAATTACATCAACTCCCTGTGTTAATAATTGAGTGCCTCATGGGAAATAAAATATAATATGCCATAAAAAATGAAATTTGTCTGGTAAAACTAATGAAAGAAGGGAAATGAAAGATGAGAGAATGTGGGAATAGTATGAAAATACAGATTTCTTATCTTTCAAAATGGAGGTTCAATATATGCTATTGAAGATGACACATCAAGTGGAAACATTATTTGGTCACTGAAGTAACTGAAAATTATCAGTATATTTTCATTTTATTTTTACTTTTTTATTTTTTAGAGATACAGAGAGAGTGCTCAAGTGGGAAAGAGAGGCAGAGAGAGAGAGAGAGAGAGGGAAAGAGAGAGAGAGAGGAGAATCTTAAGCAGGCTCCACACTCAGCACACAGCCCAATGCACGGCTCGATCCCAGACCCTGGGATCATGACTTGAGCCAAAATCAAGAGTTAGTCACTCAACTGACTGAGCCACCCAGGTGCCCCTCCCTACCCCCCATAAGCATCTTTTTAAAAAAATTGAATGACAGCAGGGGAGAAGCACCTGGGTGGCTCAGTCAGTTGAGCTTCTGACTCTTGATTTCCACTCAGGTCATGACTTCACTGTTCATGAGTTCATGCCCTCCATCAGGCTCCCTGCTAATAATGTGGAGCCTACTTGGGATTCATATTCTCTCTCTCTCTCTCTCTCTCTCTCTCTCTCTCTCTCTGTCTCTCCCCTGTTTGCACTTTCTCTCTCAAAATAAATAAATAAAATTGTTAAAAATGAATGACGGAGAAGTACAAAAGACGATGAAAGAAACAGGTTCTTATTTGTTAAAATACATGGGCTTATATTAGCAAGTGAATAGATAACAGTCAAAAAGGCTAGGATAGGGGCATTTGGGTGACTCAGCCAATTAAGCATCAGGCTTCGGCTCAGGCCATGATCTCTCAACTCACAAGTTCCAGCCCCACGTTGAGCTCTGTGCCAATAGTTCAGAGCCTGGAGCCGGATTCAGATTCTGTGCCTCCCTCTCTCTCTGCCCCTTCCCCGTCCTAAAAATACTCTTCTAAATTACATTTACAGTCATTAGTAGAAAAAGACTATAAACTTTCTTGTTAAAAGAGAACTATACTCAATAGAAAGCAAAGGAAATCTAGAAAATATGGTAATATATTTAGAATAACATAATAATACAAAAATCAAGAGGGAAGGATGAAAATCAAAACTGTCATATCAATATATGTAAATAGGTTAATCTTAACAATTTGAAGAAAAGATTTCCAGGTTGGATCACAAAACAAAATTCAATTATATGTTGTATATAACAACACATGAAAAACAAAGAGATTCAGGTTTAAAGTAAGAACTAGGCAAATATATATGAAGAAAATTTAAAAAAAAACAACATAAGGTTTATAATATTCACCCCAAACAAGACCAAAAACAGACAAGGCACTAAAGAAGGTTAAGTTTATAACGAAAAACATTATAATCTAAAATAAATATTCAAATTCTGTGTTTCTACATCAAACAAGGTAATATCAATATTCACAATGTAAAGTCACAAAAGTAAAAAAACTAATTAAGGAAAATTTAATTCTCCTCTCAGTCTATGACAGATCAAGTAGCCAAAAAAAAAAATAATTAATTAATAGACAAAGACAGAGAAGACATATGAAACATAATGATAATGTATCTAAACACTAGTTACCAAATTCTACACACAGAAGTAGAAACTGCATATTCAAATATTTGTGAAATGTTGATTAAAAAATAACTAAGTATAAACCTATTCAGTAAATCCAAAAACACAGAAATATTAGAGAAGACATTCTCTAAACACAATGTATAAAATTAGAAATTAATAATATATGTCAAAGGAGTAAAAATCCTTCCAACTTAAAAAGTTACCTCAATCATATTCTTGAATCAAAGATAAAAAAGAAATAACAGGGCATGGGAAATATAATAAAATGGTACGAAAGATCTGGAAAAGCATCTGGAAAAGATCTGGAAAACCGCCTTGGCGGTTCAATCATTTGAGCATCCAACTTGTGATTTTGGCTCAGGTCATGATCCCAGTGTTGTAGAATTGAGCCCTGTAATGTTACAGAACTGATCATGGAGCCTGCTTAAGATTCTCTCTCACTCAGGGCTCCTGAGGGGTGCAGGTGGTTGAACCTCCAACTTTGGCTCGGGTCATGATCTCATGATTTATGAGTTCGAGCCTTACATCAGGCTCACTGCTGTCAGGACAGAGCTTTCTTTGGAGCCTCTGTCCCCCTCCCTCTCTCTGCCCCTGCCAGCTTGCACTCTCTCTTTCAAAAATAAGTAAAACATTAAAAAAAAATTCTGTCTCCCTCTGCCCCTCTCCTTTGCTCACACACTGTCTCTCTAAAATTCATTCATTAATTAAACTTTAAAGAAGTTACAAAATGCAAGAAAGAATATACACAAATAGCACAATAGGAGATACGGAAAAATGTTAAAGATAATAAATGGGAAAATTAATTCTTCTATAATGAACAAATAAACTCAACAGGTGGTACTTTGAAATCAATCAGTCAACTATTAGTTACGTAAATCCTGACACAAGGAAAGAAGTATTATATATAAAATAAACTTTTATTATTCTTTTAATCATCTGTTTTCTTACTTTTCTCAGTCCAATGAAAATTTAGAAATCTGAAAAAAACGGAGTGATTTTTCTAGTAAACTATAAACTACAGAAACTAACTATAAAGAGAGAGAAAGTCTAAACATGCCAATACCATGGAAAAAATTAAGAAAGTTGTAGTGCTACTCCTCCTTTCAAAGCATCAGGTCCAGGCATGTTGATAGGTGAAATACACTAATCATCTATGTAAAAGATAAAGCCATTTCTATATCTGGTAAAGTCAAGAGAGGGGGGAAAAAACAAAACAAAACAAAAACACTTTTTTTAAAGTTTATTTATTTTGAGAGAGACAGAGACAGTGCAAGTGGGGGGAGGGGCAGAGAGCGAGAGCGAGAGAGAATCTGGCTTCACACTGCGAACACAGAACTCAATATAGGGCTCAAACTCACAAAACTGAGATCATGACCTGAGCTGAAACCAAGAGTCAGATGCTTAATCAATTGAGCCACCCAGGTGACCCAAAAACCAGTCTTTTAAAAGTTAGCTAATATTAATACCAAAATCTGCAAAGACAGCCCAATAGAAGAAAACTAAACATCAATCAAATTTATGAATATTGATAAAAGAAACACTTTCAAAAATTATAAAGAATATTCAATGGAATATTATATTAAATATAATTATACCATGTGGCTTTGTACCTTGAATGTGCAAAAATGTCTCAGTTTTAAGAAATGTGTGACAGAACCCATTATATTAATTAGATTTACAGAGAAAAATACACAATTATCTCCAAAGGTGACATAAAATTATTTGCAAAAATTCAATATCTAGGCATAAAAAAAATTCAATATCTAGCCCAGCAGACTGCCTATTCTGAAAATAACTAGAAATTCTACACAAAACACACACACACACACACACACAAAAACAAAAACAAAAACAAAAAACAAAACAAAACAGAAAAAAACAAAGAGCCATCTTCTTACCCATAAAACTTCTACCTATGGATTTAAAGAATAAAGGAAGTCTACACAAAGTCCAGGAGGAATAAATTTGAAAGTAACCAATATACCAAGAGCCAACAAAATATGACCTATTCTTAAGAAAAAAGACAGTCAATGCAGGAAATCTTGAGATGATCCATAATTTGAAATTATCAGGAAGAACCTTAAAGTAATAATTATGCTAACTAAGGTAAATACTAAGTAAAGTGAACTATGCTAAGTAAGGACAATACACTCATTCAGAAAATATGTGACATCTTTTAAGAGAAATAGAAAATAGAAAAGAGTACTAAATGGATGTTTTAAAACAAAAGAACAATAATTGAAATAAAAGAAATTCTTGATAGACTTAACAGCAGAATGAAATGACAAAAGAAAATGTCAATAAGGTGTGAAGTTGGATCAATAGAAACTGCCAATCTGAAGATGAGATACAGACTGGAAAAAAACAGAGACTGAGATACCTGTAGAATAATAGCAAAATTTCTCTTATACGTGTAATTGAAACATCAGGGGAAAAAAAGAGAATGGAACAACAAAAAAAAAAGTTTCAAAAAGCAATAAGCTCAGATTTCCTGAATTTGTTGAAACATAAAAACTTACAAATACAAGAAGCACAGGGAATCCCAAGGAAGATTAAACATACACACATACATATACCCCTATGCACATCACAGTCAAACTTCTGAAAACTAAAGATAATGTTAACATGTGAAAGCAGCTAGAGAATACACAGAATAGCAGTTCAAATAACTGTGAATTTCTCTTCAGAAATTATGGAGGCCAAAGACAGTGGAACAACATTTTGTGAGTACTGAAAAAAAAATGTCAAGACAGAATTCTCTAACTAGAGAAAACTCTTCAGAAATGAAGGGGCACCTGGGTGGCTCAGTAGATTGAGTGTCCGACTCTTGATTTGGGTTCAGGTCATAATCCCGGGTTGGGCTCGACATTGAACATGAAGTCTGCTTAAGATTCATTCTCTCTCTCTCTCTCTCTCTCTCTCTCTCTCTCTCTCCCTCCCTCCCTCCCTCGTTTTATATGCATATTTCTGCCCCTCTCCCTGACTCGTACTCTCTCAAAATAATAAAAATTAATAAAAAGGAATGAAGGCTAAATAAAGATGTTTTTAAAAATACATCACCAATATACTACAGTACAAGAAATACTAAAAAGGAATTTTTCATGTAAAATGGCATCAAAGGGAAATCTGAATCTCCTGGAACAAAGATTATCAGAAGTGTATCAGAAATGAAAACATGGGATCACCTGGGTGGTTCAGTTGGTTGAGCATCTGACTTTGCCTCAGGACATGATCTCACAGTTCATGTGTTCAAGCCCTGCATTGGGCTCTGTGCTGACAGCTCAGAGCTTGGAGCCTGCTTCAGATTCTGTGTCTCCTTTTCTCTCTGCCCCTCCCCCATGTGCTAGCTCTCTCTCTCTCCCTCAAATATAAACAAACATTAAAAAAATAAAAGTAAATAAAACCATGTATTTAAATAGAAAATACAATTATATATCCTAATTTTTTTGGAATATGTACAATTTCTTAAAACAAAATTTATAACATTATCCTGTTTAGATTAAAATGCATATAGAAGTAATATGCATGACAACTGCAACTTATAAAAGGTCAGTAAGGAGGTGTTGTAAATAGTACATGTATGGTATGTATATGTATGTAAATATGTATTTACTTATTTAATGTACCTTATGATGTTTTAACATACTAAGGAAGCTTTCTGTCTGGGGAGAGACTGCCCCTCTTGGGGCTAGCCAATTTTTAGAGATAGCAAAGGACTCAGCCTAAAGTACACCTTTGATATTCATATAAAACAATCCTGAACCATACATCTTCTATTTGGCCCATACACCCCATGAGGCAATATTCTTCTGCCTTGATCAATCCAGGTTCAGGTACTAAGCAACAGTGGATCTCCCCTACAGCTTAAAGTCTACCAAAATTATTTAAACTACCCAGTCCCAAATTGAGTACCCTGTCATGCCCTGCCTTTCCTGTAGAAACTCTAGTAACAGCCATGGTCTAAGTTCTCGTATAGCTCCTGTCCTTTCAGCCTCCTGACCAACACTGGTGACTTCCTCTGAGGCCCTCTATGGTATATGGGGACTCCCTTTCTTAGACCTGTGAGCACAATAAACTTTCTTCCAAGCCTCCTTCTCATATCCTCCTATGGCTACACTGACTTTATCATACTATATCAAACATTTACAGTTCTAGAATAATAAGTCTACAAGGTTTCTATGTTAAAAGTGTAGTATTACAATATTAAATTTAGGTAGACTGTGAAATGTTAAGTACCTATATTATAATTCCTTCAGCAGTGGTTCTCAATATGGAGTGATTTTTGCCCTTAGGGTATATTTGGTGATATCTGGGGACATATTTTGATTGTCTTAACAGAAGCAGGGTGTTACTGGCACCTACTGGGTATAAGCCAAAGTTGCTGCTAAACATCCTACAATGCACAGACGAGCTTCCCATACCAAAGAATTGTCCTACCCAAAATGTAAACAGTCTTCATGTTGAGAAACTCTGCTCTAAAGCAACCACAAAATTATATAAAATGTTATAGCTAAAAAGCCAATAGAAATATTAAAATTAAATTATGAAAGGTATTTAAATAATTAAAAATAAGGTTGAAAAAGAGGACTAAGAAATAAATCTAAAAAGGGAAAATGGAAAACAAATAATAGGTAGACTCAGGGCGCCTGGGTGGCTCAGTCGGTTAAAGCATCCAACTTCGGCTCAGGTCACGATCTCACGGTTCGTGGGTTCGAGCCCTGCATCAGGCTCTGTGCTGACAGCTCAGAGCCTGGAGCCTGCTTCTAATTCTGTGTCTCCCTCTCTCTGCCCCTCCCCTGCTTACTCTGTCTCTCAAAAATAAATAAATGTAAAAAAAAAAAATAATAATAGGTAGACTCAACTTCAATCAAATCAAAATTATATAAAATGTAAAGGGACTAAACACTCCAATTAAAAGGCAGAGATTATAAGAATGGATTAAAACTATAACTCAATTATGTGATCTCGATAAATATACTTTGAATACAAAGACATGGACAGTAAATGTATTATAAAAAGATTTGCTATGTAAAAAAATAAGTATAAAAATGATAACCAATCCATAATGAAAAAAAGGCTCAATTTTTCAGGAAGGCATATTAATCATAAATATAATGTACACAATAGATCCTCAAAATACATTAAGCAAAGAATAAAGAGAAAAGAAAACTCCACAATGATAGATTTTAACATTCCTTTCTCAATAACTAATACAAAAATGGACAAAAATCAGTAAAAATATAGATAACCTAAACAATACTGTCAAACACAATAAACCAATTGATATTTACAATCCCAAAATTTTGTTCCAATAAATATGATACATTCAGAAAAATATACTATAGTTCAGTCAATAAAACAAGTCTCGATTTATTTACAAGGATTAAAATCAAGGCCATATGTTCTCTAAATTAAAATGAAAGAATATTAAATCTCAAGAAAAATATTTGGAAATTAGCCAGTACAACTTCTAAAGTATCCATGGCTCAAAGAAGTAATCACAAGAAAAATTAGAGAATACTTCAAGCTAAATGAGAGTAGAAACACAACATATCAAGCTTTATGAGATGCAGTAAAGGCAGTGCTTAGAAGGAAATTTATAGATTTAAATAGTCATATCAGAAAAGAAGAAAAGGCCTAAAATCAATGCCCTTGGGTTTCAAATTAAAAAGTTTAAAAAAAGGAAAGAAAAGTAAACCAAAAGTAAGTAGAAGAATGGAAAAAATAAATAAATAAAAAAGCAGAAATCAACTAAATAAAAATCAGACAAAAGTGAAAATTAGCATTTAAAAGTATATTCTTGTAAAAACCAACAAAATCAATAGGTCCACTGACAGAAAAAGAGAGAAAACACAGGTCATCAAAATCAGGAAAGAAAGGGGATATCACTAAATGTCTTATAGACATTAATGGTATAATAATGGAATATTATTAAAAACTTTATGCTTTCAAATACAGCACTGTAAATAAATGTAACAAATTCCTTGAAAAATACAATTTACCAAAATTGACACAAAATCAAAGAATTGTGAGTAACTCAATATTTATAAAACAAATTAACAAAAATGAGTTGTTTTTCTTTATCTCACTGGCAAAGCAAAAAAGATTCATAATGTGAGATATTGGTGAAGATGTGTAGAAAAGGACACTCTTACACTTTGTGGGAGTGTAAGCTGGTGTCACCTGTTCAGAAGGCAATTTGGCAATATCTATCAGTTAAAATGCACATGACTTTTGACCTAATAATTCCACTTACAGAAATTTACATTATAGATACATTTAGACATCTATCCCAAGTCCTATACACAAGAATATTTATAGCAGAATTGCTTATAGTAGCAAAAGTAAAAATAAATAGCCATTAATGAGGGGCTGGATAAATAGATTACTTTTTAAAATAAATATTCTGCACTATTTAAAAAACTGAGGTTGATCTATAAATAATTATGTAATAAAATCTCCAATTATATAATAAAATCTCATTGGGTCAAATAACTCGAGGCAGAATAGTTTACAACATGTGCTCCCATTGAGTAAAACAGTTTATGATAAATGTGCCTGTGCAGATGTACTTACAAATGTGTATAAACCCATTACATACAAAGACATACAAAGACATCTATACTCCTGTGCATTTGCTATTTCTATTTCTTTAAAAAAAGAAAAAAATAACAACATGTAACTATTGACTATCACCTAGGGTAATAAATCTTGAGAACTTAGAGTATGGGGTGGGAGAGATATTTCCTGAAAATAAACATTCTGTGATATTATAAAAATATTTATGATTGCTTATATTATTGAAAACCCACCAGTTCAAAAAGTTAGTGAGCTAAATCAATTTGTCACATCATGCATCCATGAAAAGAATAAATTAAAGCATAGATCTTTGATATGGTATGCTTTTTGTAAGGAAACCAATCACTTGATCAAACTGTGCTTTTTTTCAACATTTTAGAAAAGTTTTTCTGCTCTCACTGTGTGCCAGGCCCAATGCCAGATGCCAAACAAACAAACAAACAAAAAGGTATTTTCCCTCAAGTTGCTCACCAGGAGATGGGAAAAGCTCACAGTCAAAGGCTCAGAGGGAGATTGCTGTCCTGGCTTAGATCTAAAATGTTTAGGAAAGGGGGCACCTGGGTGGCTCGGTCAGTTAAGCATCCGACTCGGCTTCAGCTCAGGTTCTGATTTCACGGTTCCATAGGATTGAGCCCACTGTCAGCACAGAACCTGCTTGGGATTCTCTCTCTAGCTTTCTCTCCACCCCTCTCTCGCTAGGGCACGCACACATGCACGCTCTCCCTCTCTCTCTCAAATAAATAAATAAACTTTAAAATGTTTAAGAAAGACAATTCTTTCCAAGACCATAACAAGAACTTAGTTCAGCAACCCTGCTCTGTAGACCTCACCAGGTATCTTGGTAAATGTCAACATCTCTGAGATAGTTGAGGTCCTTTCTACCAAGCATCCAGGGAAGATCTCAAAGAGACCTCTTTCAAGAAGAGCTATTGACCAGGGGCGCCTGGGTGGCGCAGTCGGTTAAGCGTCCGACTTCAGCCAGGTCACGATCTCGCGGTCCGTGAGTTCGAGCCCCGCGTCAGGCTCTGGGCTGATGGCTCAGAGCCTGGAGCCTGTTTCCGATTCTGTGTCTCCCTCTCTCTCTGCCCCTCCCCCGTTCATGCTCTGTCTCTCTCTGTCCCAAAAATAAATAAACGTTGAAAAAAAAAAAAAAAAAAAAAAGAAGAGCTATTGACCATCATAAATCCTGTCCACTCAGCTTTACAAAATAATTTCAATTTCCAAAGGCATTATACTGTTTCCCACCTCCACTCCTTTGGCTGTGCTGTTCCTTCAGCTTGGAATGTTAAATTTCTGTTCTCCATCTTTGCCTAATTCTTACCCAACGTCAAATACAGGCTCAAGTCCTTCTCCAGTAGAGCTTCTCTGGTTCCCTGCCACACAAATTGTATTGAGAATCTTTCTTCCATGATCCCACAGCTCTTTCCCCCTTATAGTCAACCATTTATTTCTCATGTGCCCTTGGTAAAGTCCCAGTTTACTTAAAGTTGCATCCCTGGTGTCTGACATAGAATAGGAATGCAAAGATTATTTGATGAATTCAACTATACAGCTTCACTTTTCTCCCCTGGGTGTACTTGGATTACTATACTAAACTGAACTTTGTGACTGATTTCCCTGCATGGCATGCCCTCCACTGCACCATTTTCCAAGTCTAAGACACCACACTCACTTGTCCAGTGACATCCCAGGGAAGACAAACTTGCCCAGGCAGATGCGATACACGGCGCTCAGGGGAATCCGCTGCAACTGCACACAGGTGAGCATGATGAAGTCATATTTGCAGATCAAGAGAGTCTTGTCTGTGACCAGCAAAATCCTCTCCTTCTCATTGTTCCAATGATCTATCCTGTGGGAATCATCACAGAGAATAAAAGTTAATGGCATGGTCTTTTCGAGTTAAAGATAACAGTACTCATTGAAACATCTCTACTAACACAGAAGACAGGGAGATTTGATCACCTCAGAAGAGGTGCTGAGGAATAACTATCCTTCCTCTCTCCTTCTTTCTCTCTCTCTCTCTCAGTCCAGCCCCATGACCAAGGGAGAGGGGAAGATGGAAGATTGCTAACAAACAAACAAACAAATGTTCCACAGCCACAGAGTTCAGAGATGATTACCCATGAAGGGATCCATCGGGGGAATGACAAGATGGTATCATGTTGGCAGTCACCTGATTCATGTTCCTTCACATCTTCCCTGTTCATCAGAAAACCTTTATCTTCCTCCAAGGACACCAAAACATCAATTTTTCTAACTCAATTCTTACCACAAACTTTACTCACTACACACTAGGTTATGCTAATCTCCAAAAGTTGCATTGCTGAGTGGAGAAAAAAAATGGAGACTTACACAAAGGTGCACTGACCTCCAAGCCAACACAACACCTAGTCATCCTATCATATCCTTGTGGTAGAAATACAGCCAAACAAGTGAAGTGGGCCAACGACAAAGTAGACACTAGATAAGTTTTCACCAAATTGATTTGCTTTGGACTTGAGAGCCTTTTAGGGCATACATAGAAAATTCTAACTCTAACAGAATCTCCAACAGAGAAAACAAGAAGAGATCTGAACAGTGGTGTCTGGCTAGAAGAAAGTGAGCATGGTCTATAAATGCCCTCACCCACAGCACTTTTGCTGTCTATCTACTATAGCACTCATGACTTGTATTAGAATTATTTCAGTACACGTTTTGTTTTCCCCAAGAGACTGAAAAGGATGATCTGTGATTGGTTCATACCTGAATTCTCACTACACAGAATCAATCTAATGTAAAGATAGACTAGGTAGTCCACTCCCATCCATTCTCACACAGCAAACACAGTGCTATTTTTTTTTTTTTAATACAAACAGAATGACATCATTCCCCTGTTTGTTAAATAGCATCTTTTTGATCCTAGGAGCAAACCCAACTCACGTAAATGGAACTACAAGTCCTTGTATGGTCAGGCCATTGCCCAACATTATTTCACAGCAGGCTAAGAACCCTCACTGTCCAAATCATGGTTCAAATGCCTCATTCAAGGAGGATTTCTTAAGGTCCTATATCAACTTGGCCCTTTATCATGCTCTCTCAAAGCATCCTGGTCCTTCTTCTTTTGTGGACCTATTGCTTTTTGGAAGAAGGAATGAGATAAAAATGTTTAGAAGTAAGTACCATGTGGACATTGACGATCACAATAGACATGAAAATACAGAGGGTTGGACAATGTCAGTCAAGGTGAGCTCAGTATCATGTATGTGTGTATGTTCAACAAAGGCAGAGACCATGGCCATTGGGCTACTCACTCTATCCAGCTCCTGTCAAATAGCCCACACTAAATAAATATCTTTCTGGTGAATAAATGAGTGCCAATCAAAACTTTTGGAGGTTGCTGGGCTGGATGAGGGCCAGTATGAAAGTTGCCAGCTCTATCACTTACTTACTCTGTAAGATAGGACACTTCACATGCTTTTGACTCACGTTCCTTATCTGTGAAATGGAGACAATACTAGCACTCTCCTGAGTTTGTGGAGAGGATTAAGGGAAACGACTCTCAATCGGTGCTCTATAAATCAGCGGTTATTATCACTGGCAGGGGCCTTAAGTGTCTAGGGAATTTTGGGCAGCCCAAATATATTCCATTCCTCAGTATAGCATAATCTAAACACAGACAGGCAAGACGAGTCAGGAGTTAAGTCACTGCAAGGAAAAGGTGGATGTGTGAAAGAGAGGAAAAAAAAGTTTGAAAGAGAAGAAAAGACAGAAAAGATGATGAAGGAAAAACAAGAAGGGTAAGAGCATTGATCATGGCGGCCATTATGTGGTATAAGTATTAGCTTTACATCCCCCACAACCCTTTGAAGAAAGTCACATCTGAAGTCAGTCAACTAGAATATGATACTAGAGTCAGTGGTGTAGAGTCTGAGAGATGTGGTTTAAATCGTGGTTCTACTGGGGCACCTGGTGGTTCAGTCAGTTAAGCTTCCAACTTCAGCTCAGGTCATGATCTCACAGTTTGTGAGTTCAAGCCCTGCACTGGGCTTTCTGCTGTCAGCACAGAGTGCTTTTTGTAGCCTCTGTTCCCCTCTCTCCGCCCCTCCCCAACTCGTATTCATTCTCTCTCTCTCTCTCTCTCTCTCTCTCTCTCTCTCAAATAAATAAACCCTGTTCTATGGTTTCCATCCACCCAACAACACTGCCATACTCAACCCCTGTTCCACTGAGAGAAGGAAAGAATTCTAGATCATCTGTTTTATACTCTCAATCTTAGTCAGAAAGAGACCAGGGGACTCTGAAATGTCTTATCAGATATCTACATAAATTTCTCTAAATAGCTTGCATCTACTTAGCAGTAAGTTAAAAGCTGCTGCCTAATAAACCAGACTTGGTTTTAGTCTAAAAAAACTACAGCTTTTGGTTGAATGGTTTTGCTGAAAATGTCAGCACTCCATAATGAGATTTATTTTAAAAGGTAAAGGATTTGGGAAAAAAGAGAATTCTTTTTAGGAACACAGAGTGCTCTGCTGTGACACAGATTCTGCATAATTTACATGTCGGGAAAGTCTGAATTCAAGTAAACACATGGGGTTATAAATAGTTTGGGGCCACATCTCTAGCTCCTGGGTGGTATATGTATTTATTTAGACTTCAATCACACCTTTTTTTCCCAAATAACTCATGGAAAAAACATTGAATTTCATATTCCCGACATTAACATAATTGAACTTGGGTTGGCAACAATATCCACAACAAATATAGGGGTAGAAGTAGCAATAGCATATTGTGGAGACTTACAAAGTCCTTGGATACTGACGGTCCTATGAACCTCAGAGCAACCCTTTGGACCAGAAGTTATTACCCTTATCTTAAAGACAAGGTAGAGACATGAAACCCAGCCATGGTATTGGCTTTCTCCCCAGTACCATCCACCTCCAAATAGAGGACCCTTCAGTGTGGTATGAGAATACAGTAAAACCAACTTCTGGAAGGAGCTGATGTGATGATATATACCACCCTGGGGCTGCTGTCTCTGGGAAACCTTTCCCCTGAGAAAACACGCATCGCCATGCCTTTCAAACCTCATCCTCTTGCAGTGTTCCTTATCTGGGAGAAGAACCCTGCTTCCACCCGTTTATGCAAGCTGGAGACTTCGGAGGGAGTCATTCTGGACTCCACCTTTTCCTCAGCTCACATGCCAGGTCCTAAACATTTGACTCCCCAAAAAAATCTCCGAAAACCACCTACTTACCTCCATCTGAACTTTCACCAACCTGATGCGGTCCCCCCTCATCTCCTGCTTAGACTACTGCGATCACCCTCTCACTAGGTTTAGGCTTCTAGTCACCTAGACCCAGTTTACCTACTGGAGGGAACTGCTCCAGTTCCCTCCTAACCTCTCCACCATACTGTAGTGAGGCAGATCTTTTGGGGAAAAAAAAACAGATTGGCCTTCACGTCTTCACTTTGGCTGCAAACATTTCAACAGTCCCCCAGAGCTCTCACAAGAAATGATAGAAGTTCTTCATCTGATCTAAGAGGCTGTCCACAGTCAGGCCCTATCTACCTATTCAACCCCATCACAGGCCAAGTCTCTCCACTCACTCTTCTTGATCTTTCAGTTTCTTGTATTCACCATGTCCACTGCTACTAAGGGGACCTTTGCATATGTTGCTCCCACCTGATGTTATTTCCCTAACTGCTCTAGGGCTGAGTTCAATTACCCCTTACCGAGGCAAACTTACCCAGACCTCTGTAACTACTTCTGTTCTTTCTAATGTACACTTTCATAATACTATGTATTTCTCCTTCATAGTACTTATCCCAGATGCACTTTTACAGTTATTTCTATGATAACCTAATTAATGTCTGTCTCCTCTCCTATACTATAAATTCCACAAAGACAGAATCAGTTCTTTGCATTTTGTCTCCAAAGGTTGTATGCATCCAAAATATATTTCTGACACCAATTAGTAAAGAATGAACAATCCTTGCGCTGTGCAAGCCATATGCCTTGGCTCACGCTGTTTGGGAATCCTATCCTCACGTTTACACACTGCAATACTCCCCCATAAAGTAGCACAGTTTTAAAAACTAATCAGTAACAGTGGGAAAATGTTTGTGCCATAAAAGTCAGAAAGAGCTGGATACAAAACGTCACCTTCAGTGTACTTCCAACTTTGCAACAACAACAAATACATAGATCAAAATGGTAACACTGATTATTTCTGAGTGCTGGGATTTCAGATGACTTTCATTTCTTTCCATGCTTTTATTAGTCAGAGCTTAATTTCTTTTTATGATGAACATATTCTACTTTCATGATAAAGAGAGATTTTTAAAAATAATAAATCTCACCCATCCTTCAAACTCCCAGTTTAAACGCTATTTCATGGAGACTAACCCTTACCAATCTCTACCCCACACCCTGCCAAGTAGATGTCCTCTTTCTTTTCATTAAATACATATAAGCTTTCTATCATCAGTACCTCCGCTGTGGTTCAAGTCACAATCTTCTCCATATTACAGTGATTTCTATCCCCAGAATGTCCTCATCATGCCCCACATTTGATGAGAGACCCTCCAATGTAGAGAGTTGTTTCAGTCCTGTCTGTGTCCCTTCACTATGCCCAACACAGAGCTGAGAGAGAACCTGGCAAGTGAGCAGAGCTTGAAAAACTAAAACCATACAATTTATCATCTTAGTTGTGTGAGCCAGACTCTCCTGGCAGAGGATTTTCCACATCTCCTTTGCCACTGCTGTTCCTCAGCACTGTGTCATGTCCCTGCTTGATGAAGAAGGGCCTGGACACCCCAATGTAAAAGGGAATTTCAAAACTCCATGAGATTTGTGGTTTCCCGGGATGACATCAGTTTTGCCAGCAGAGGGCAACAGCGAACTAACAATGACAGGCGACCCATCAGAACAAGTTTCCAGGGCCCCCACCTAGTTATTCAAACCATTCCAGATGCCTTCCCAGCGGCCCCTGCCCTACACCTAACAACACTTTCGGCTGCTCTCTCAAAGCTGTGTCAAATCAATTTGTGAATTAGAAAGAATTTTCCTCCAAAAAGATTTTTCGAACATTCTTCCACTACACTGACACACACACACACATACACACTCCATTCAGTAGAAACATCTTCTCTAATACTGAATAGAGTGACTATACCTGGTTTACAAATCAACCTTCCTTCATGTGTCCCTCAAGCCGCTTAGCATAGCCCAGCCCTTGAAAGAAGAAGGCAGTTTCTTGGCCAGCCAGAAATCGGCAACCAGGAGGGAAACACTGAATCATTCATTCCAAACATATTCCCTGAGCACCCACTGGGTTCCAGGCCCTGAAGAGAATCCAGTTTGGGTTTGCTCTTCAAACACAAACAGATGAAAAATGCATGGCATTGAAGCAAAGCAATTTCCCTCCCCCTGAGTTAAGTGAAGTCTTAAAAAAACCTTTAGCTAAATAATCCACATTAAATTCTTTCAATAATTTGGTTATTCTTTCCTGGGGCTTCTCCAATTTGTTTAAAATAGGGGACCCTCCAAGTAAACACAGTATTCTAATAAAAACCCAATGTCCACAAATCTTCTCTGTTCTCAGATCCCCTGACTTGACTTCCTGTGGTTCAGTTTTTCTCCCCCTACCCCCATGGAGCCTGGTATGTACCAAGGTCTGTGCTAGCTACTGGGAATACTGAGAAGAATATTCTGCTCTTAAGGAATACACAATTCTTTAAGATGTAAGGTGAACCATGTAGAGGAGAGCTAATATGGCACCCAAAGTTGTGATGAGATTTTACCATTTTAACACAAGTTCACAGACTCAGGTCTCCAGATTCCCAGCCCACTGTCCACAGGGTTGAGGAAAAGGAACCCCTGACATCTATCTATTTGATGCTCTTGAAGAATGTTCTTCCATGAACACTTCATTTCCTGCTATTTGGTGTAAACTCTCAGTGTTGAAAATCACAAGTTGCAAAGAATGAATGATTTTTTGGAACAAACACACAAAAAGAGTTTTCAGGAGTATTACTTTTTTCAATACTTTTTAATGTATGCCAGTGTAGGACAGACCAAGTGCCCCCATAAAACATAGACAGGATGGATCTGGAAACATCCATTCATGTATCTACAAAGACTAATTTTTCCTGAAGTAAGACAAATCCACTCTTGGGGCTTCATATGGTTCTACTTCATCAAAGGAAAAACAATGGTCTTTCCCCCTGCCCCAGGAAACAAAGGAGTCTTTGAGTTCTAAAAAAAATATAATAAAACAATAAACAAGAAGTTTTAGTTAGGAAATTATACACATGTGTGTATGTGTATATGGACATGTGTATATATATATATATATATATATATATATATATACACACACACACACATATATGTATGTATATGTGTATACACATATATGTATATGTATATATGCATATATATACATACACGTGTGTGTATGTATATGTATACATATGCCAATTCTGAAGCTTCTTAGATCTATATGCACATAAGAATAATTCTGCCACATATTTTTCTTAGGTTAAAATAAAAAGCACTCATCTATTGTGGTCTTCTCTGAATCAGGTACTGGGCTAAATATTACATACCCCTTTTAATCTTCATCAAACAATCCTGATAAATACAGGTGAGGAAACTGAGGCTTGGGGAAGGATAAATGACTTTGTTTGCCCTCAAAATGCATATGTGGAAGCCCTAACACCCAAAATGAAGGTACTAAGAGGTGGGGCCATTGGGAGGGGATTAGGGTTTGATAAGGTCATAGGGATGGAGAGCCCATGATGAGATTAGTTCCCTTATAAGAAGAGGAAGTGACAGGAGAACTTCTCTCCAGGATGTGAGGATGCAATGAGAAGGCAAGCCAGGAAGAGAGCCCTCGCTGAGAACCAAACCTGTAGGTAGGCATTTTGATCTTAGACTTCCCAGCCTCCAGAACTGTGAGAGAAGTGTTGTTTAAGCCACCCAGTCTATGGGTATTTTGCTATAACATCCCAAGCTGACTAATACAGGAAGTTAACCTGTTCCAAAAAAACACAGTCAGGATTCATCCAAGGTACGCTTCACCTTAAACCCTTGAGCTCTCTTCTTTACCAAACCACCATTCATTAGCAAGGCAATGAAATCTCTTCATTTAATCAATTAACATTGCTGAGTGTCTATAAAATTGACCCTTGAACAACATAGGTTTGAACTGTGTAGGTCCACATATGTGCAGATTTTTTTTTGTAAATATAATACAGTACTGTAAATGTGTTTTGATTTTCTTATAACATTTTCTTTTCTCTAGCTTATTTTATTGTAAGAATAAAGTACTTAATATATATACAAAATAGGTGTTAATTGACTGTGTTACTGGTAGGGTTTCTAGTCAACAGTAGGCTCTTAGTAAAAGTTTGGGGAGTTGAGAGCTACACAAGGAATTTGACTACAATTCAAAATTGAATTGAATTTGACTACAATTAAAAATAGTGGGGGCTCTGTAACCCTTTAACCCCTTTGTTGTTCAAGGGCCAATTCTACTATATTAAAGACATTATGTAGGTTCTCAGACTATAAAGCCCTCTATAATTATCCCTATCCTTAAGAGATTATAATTTAATGTAGGAGAATATAAATAAATCAAGTATTATGGTATAGAGTGATAAACAATAACATGGAAATTTGTATACAGTGCCATGGAAATCCCAGCTAATGTCTAACATTGATCTAATGCTTACTTTGTATGAGTTTTTGGTATATGTATCTCAACTAAGTTACTTTTTTTATGCTCACAGTAATCCTGTGAAGAAGGTAGTATCATTATCCCCATTTTACAGATGAGGAACGAAAACATAAAAAAGGTTACATAACTTTCCTAGTTCTGGAATTGGAATTCAAACTGAGGTGCCTGTCTCTAGAGCCAATGTTTTTAATTAACCACTCTGCTCTACTGAAAGGCATTTAAAGCCACCTAGGAAGTGAGGCAAGGCTCTGGATAAAGTGTGTTTCTCGAAGCTTTTAAAGGATGATCAGGAGACGGCTTGATGCAGAAGGCAGATTAATTAATTTTAGACAGAGGGAACAGCATGTGCAAACACGCACAGAGACATGTACAGAATGACTTGTTGGAAGACATGTGTTTGCACAGTATGTAAATGGAAATCATGAAAACAGAATTACCATAAAAAGGGAGGATAGCACCCACGAAGATTCTGACTCAGGATTGTGGAGATGAATTCCAGGCATCTCTCCTTTTAAAAGCTGTCCAGATGCAGAACCAAGGTTTTGAAAGACCAAGACATTTTCAGGAGCTGATCTAGGAATTTGAATCAGACCTACGAATTCCCAGGCACTGAGGTGGAACCGTTTTGAGCCTATACTCGAAGAATTTGTAGGCAGTGCTGGAAGATTTGCAGATTTACCCAACATTTCAGACTGGAATGCCTCAAAGTATTTCTAAGGCATGCTTGTCCAGTCCAAATAATTAATCACACCCTCCCTCAGTTTATCAAAATTCTTTAACCTCCAGAGATGAACTTCTGCTTCTTGGTCTCTTAACCAAGATAACTTAGATAAGAGAGCATCATTGTATTATGTCACAGTCCCAACCAGGTCCTCGCACAGAGAAATTGCTTTGTGAATGTTAATTCCAGTTTTTATACCCCTTTCCTGAAGGCAAACTGCGCTTGACCAGGAGTTCTGTCAATAACTCCTGTGAGCTTAAGACTCATTTTAACCACAACTGGGTCTTAATTTCCTCTTAAATTTTAAGTGCTAGATTCCTGAGCAGCACTGGGCTTCCTATCACACAGGCTAGGAGTTAGAGATGTCATCCTGCCCCTTACTAGCTGTGCAATCTTACAAAAGTTACTTATCTTTTCTAAGACTCATTTTCCACATCTCTAAAATGAAAATAATAATAATACTTTCTGCCCCTTACTAGCTGTGCAATCTTACAAAAGTTACTTATTTTTTCTAAGACTCATTTTCCACATCTCTAAAATGAAAATAATAATAATAATACATCCATACCTCATAGTATTGTTGTGAATTTTAAAAATAGTACTATAGGGGTGCCTGGGTGACTCAGTCGGTTAAGCGGCCAACTTCAGCTCAGGTCATGATCTCATAGTCTGTGGGTTCAAGCCCTGCATCCGGGTCTGTGCTGATAGCTCAGAGCCTGGAGCCTGCTGCAAATTCTGTGTCTCCCTCTCTCTCTGCTGCTCCCCCGCTTGCACTCTGCTCTGTCTCTCAAAAATGAATAAACGTTAATTTTTTTTTAAATAGTACTATAGAGCACTTAGTAAAATACAAAGCACACGTAAAATACTAAGTTGTGCCTTGGTGGCTCAGTCAGTTAAGCACCCGACCCTTGATTTCAGCTCAGGTCATGATTTCACAGTTCGTGGAATCAAGCCCTGTGTTAAGCACTGCTCTGATGATGCAAAGCCTGCTTGGGATTCTCTCTCTCTCCCTCTCTCTGCCCCTCTCCCACTTGTACACTGTCTCAAAATAAATAAAAATAAAAATAAACAAAATAAAGTACTCAATTGTTATTAGCTATTAATACAAAGGTGATGATGGTGGTGGTGATGATGAAAAAGAAGGAGGAAGAGAAGGGGGAGGAGGATAAAACAACAGTGAAGAAGAATTCTTTTAAATTCCCTTTAAACATTTTTGCAACATTGATTGAATTAACAAATAAATTCATGAAAGGTGGTTAGAAGTAAATCCACTCGGGGCGCCTGGGTGGCGCAGTCGGTTGAGCGTCCGACTTCAGCCAGGTCACGATCTCGCGGTCCGTGAGTTCGAGCCCCGCGTCGGGCTCTGGGCTGATGGCTCAGAGCCTGGAGCCTGTTTCCGATTCTGTGTCTCCCTCTCTCTCTGCCCCTCCCCCGTTCATGCTCTGTCTCTCTCTGTCCCAAAAATAAATAAATGTTGAAAAAAAAATTAAAAAAAAAAAAAAAAAGAAGTAAATCCACTCAAAGACAGCTCCTCAAAACTATTACACTTTTCAAATATACAAAATCTTTCCATTTCAATTTCCTAAAACTTAATAAAGTAGTCATTAATTCCATATATATAACACAAGTTTTTGTCTATTTGCCCGTTTGCTTGTCTGACACAGCTGGGAATACTTCATTATATTGGAAATTATAGTTAAGTTACCCTGACTTACTTAAAATACAGACTAAGCATTTTATATGAAGTTCCCTTTGTAGACAGCTGCCATGGGAGACCTTAGAAGATAAGGACCAGGAATAGTAGAATCAAAGACCCAACAGGAAACCTAGGAGTGTGTTAACTGCAGGAGTCATGTTACACTCATTTAGGATTCCTGGACAGAGTAACCAATAGCAAATTCAGATATGAACCCAAGTAAGGAGTCACAGGGCAGGCACTAAGGATTGTGCTCAAAGTC
This sequence comes from Puma concolor, assembly GCF_028749965.1. Lineage (NCBI taxonomy): Eukaryota > Metazoa > Chordata > Mammalia > Carnivora > Felidae > Puma > Puma concolor. The sequence goes on along the minus strand of NC_141675.1, from coordinate 80,841,660 downwards.
ATTGATTTCGAATCAATTTTCTTCTGTGTGGCATAAGGAAGGTGTTTCTTTACAGAAACAATACCAGGTATCCAGTCCAGAAATAATCCCCCCTAATGACCTGACAAATATTTATTGAGCCATTATTATGCTCCAGGCTCTAAGGGTATAGTGGTGAGCTAAGTTCCTGTTCCTCCCATTCTTGCATTCTATAGAGGAAGGCACACCAACAAAGGATATGGGCACATAAATATAGAGATCTAGATAAAAGGGAGACGGGAATATCTGTGGGAATAGTATCTAGATAAAGTGAACAGCTAGTACAAAGGCCTTGAGGTGGGATCCATCATGTTTCATAAAACAGCAAGGAAGCAGGCATGACCAAGCAAAGGGAACAAGGAGGCTAGTGGAGGGAGATATAAGCAGAAGCCATATCACATGCTAGAACCACCACAATTTCTTTGCGATTTACGGATGTTTTTCATATTAAGTGGTTGTTATTCTCCACTTCACAGATGGAGAAACCAAGCCCCAGTAAAGTGACATGCATCTAGTACTAAGTGACAGAGGCAAGACCAGAATCCAGCTCTTTGGACCCCCAGCCCAGGCCATAACTTCCCATCTAGCTGCTTCTCACACTTATTTTTCCTACACAGCCAGGCAACTTTGTTCTCCGTGTCACAGTACTACCAGTAAGAGGATATCTGAAAAGCTACACAAAAGACAAGACTCTGGGCACACCCCATCCTTCTCTCTTTTCCACAAAAGAACTGAATTGCTATTGAATAGCTCAAGTCCCCCACAGCACACCAGGGGCTAACAGGAGGCCCACCCCCTGAGGAGCTCTCTCCTCCCCTGAATTGACTTTGGGGTATTCACTTGATCAGAAGCCAAAGAAGCTGGCAGGAGAACAAGGCCTAATTTTGAGAAGGCAGCAGAGAGGAAAAAACAGTGGGACAAGATACAACAAATGCTCACTTCTTGCCACCTCCACTGTTTTTTTGTTTTCGTTTTTGTTTATTTTGTTTTTTGTTTTGTTGTTGTTGTTCTTGTTGTTGTTGTCATATTTTAATGGAAGAGCTGTCTGTTTACTGAACTATGTTAGTTCAGCTCCTTGGGTACAGGAGACACAGCCCAGATCAGGCAAACCCAAAAAGAAGAGATAAATACTCTGAGGAATCCCACAGAAATCCAAGAGCAGGAACTATTGCACAGTTGGGCTTTATGAAAGCTGGAAAACCACAAGGAATGAAAACTACTCCCTCAGAGGCTGTCTCTATCACGATTTCTATGTGTCTCCACACATGGCATCTTCTTCCCCTTGACCGTCAGGCTCCCTCTGCTTCCTACCAGTGTTTGCTCCTCTTTAATTCCACCTTGCCCATGAACTTTGTTTCCTTCATCCTGACTGTACATGAACTTCCAGATCTACTTTCACAGCCAACTAGCTTCTATAGCTGTTTCTCCCACTTTAAATCCTCAAGATCAGGAATTCTTTTAGTCCAAATCATACCTTTGAGCTGTCTTTTTGGGTCACAGGCCAGTTAATGGATTAGCTCCTCTTTTTTTTTTTTTTTAATGTTTATTTTTGAGAGAGAGAGACAGAGCGCAAGCAGAGGGAGGGGCAGAGCGTGGGGGGGGGGGGGCAGAGAGAGAGAGAGAGAGAGAATGAGAATGAATGGATCCAAAGCAGGTTCCAGGTTCTGAGCTGTCAGCACAGAGCCCAATGCGGGGCTCGAACCCATGAACTTCGAGATCATGAACTGAGTGGAAGTCAGACACTTAACCAACTGAGCCACCCAGGCACTCTGATGAACTCCTCTTTATCCTATCAGCTATGGCCAGGGGCTAAAGTCACGCAATAGAAAATAGGAACTGCCAGTGAGTGGCATTTTATTCTTCTTTTTCAGAACTGTTTAAGCTATTCTAATTCCTTTGTGTTCCCATACAAATTTTAAAATAATATTGTCTATGCTTGCAAAAAATCTTGCTGAGATTTTGAAAGGAATTATGTTAAATCTATATGTCAAATATTGGAGAATTGATATCTTTACTATATTGTCTTCCAATCTATGAATATAGTATGTCTCCATTTATTTATATCCTCTTTGATTTCTTTCATCAGTATTTGGTAGCTTTCAGCATGCAAGTCCCATATATATTGTATTAGATTGACATTTATGGATTTTTTTCTTGATCATAAATGTTTTATTTTTAATTTGTTTTCAATTCTTTAATGCTAGCTTCTAGAAATATAACTGATTTTCATACGTTGATCCTGTATCCTGAAACTTTCTTAAAGTAATTTATTAATTCTGGGAAATTTTTTGTAGATTTCTTAGAGTTTTCTACAAAAATTGTCATGCTATCTACAATTAGGGACAGTTTTTCTTTCTTCCTTTCTGATCTGTGTGTCTTTTATTTCCTTTTCTTGCCTTATTGTATAGGCTAGATCTCCCAGTACTATGTTGAATACTTGTAGTGAGAGTGTACTCTTTTGCCTTCTTCACAATCTCAAGAAGAAAGCACTGGTCTTTTTCCACTAGCATGTTAATTACAGGTTTTATGTAGATATTCTTTATCAAATTGAAAAAGTTCCCCTCTATTATTTTTCTAAGAGCTTTTATCATAAATGGGTGTGTTAAATTTCATCAAATGCTCTAGCAGCATTAATTGACCTGATCATGTAATTTTTCTTCTTTAGCCAGTTAATAAGGCATATTACACTGATTAATTTTCTAACATTGAACCAGTCTTCCGTCTCTAGACTAAACCCTCTTGGTTATGGTAAATAATTGTTTGTATGTATTGCTGAATTCTATTTGCTAACATTTTCATAAGAATTTTTGCATTTATATTCATGAGAGATATTGGTTTGTAGTTTTATTTTTGAATGTCTTTGTCTGGATTTAGTATCAGATTAATACTGGCTTCATAGAATGCACTGGGAATTGCTATTTCCTCTTCTATTTTCTGAAGAAGATTATGTAAATTGGTGTTCATTCATCTCTAAGCATTTCATAGAATTCTCCAGTGAAACCATCTGGGCCTAGAGATTTCTTTTTTCGGAGGCTTTAATTACAAATTCAGTTTCCTAATTGTTATAGGGCTATTCAAATTATCTATTTCATGTTGAGTGAGTTGTGGTCATTTGAGTGTTTTGAGGAATTGGGCCATTTCATCTCAGTTGGCGAATGTATATGTGTAGAATTTTTAGCTGTAATCACTTATTATTTTTGTGTACTTATTATTTTGTAGTTTGCAGGGTCTGTAGGGATATCCCATTTCATTTCTAATATTGGTAATCTGTATCTTCTTTTTTTTTGTCAGCCTTGCTAAAAGTTTCTCAATTTTATTGAACTTTTTAAAAACATGTTAACGTTTATTTATTTTGAGAAAGGGAGAGAGACAGCAAGCATGCATGTGAGCAGAGGAGGTACAGAGAGAGAGGGAGGAGAGAATCCCGAGCAGGCTCCATGCTGTCAGCACAGAGCCCAATGTGGGGCTTGATCCCACAAACCGTGAGATCATGACCTGAGCCAAAATCAAGAGTTGGACGTTCAACCAACTGAACCACCCAGACACCCTAAAATTTTATTGAACTTTTCAGAGAACTCTGCTTCATTAATTTTCTCTAATTTTTATTTTTATTGGCTTCTACTCTTATCCTTATTATTTCCTTCCTTCTGTTCCCATTAAACTTGCTTTCTTATTGTTCTTGAAACAGGATTTTGGGTCATTGGTTTGAGACTTTTCCTCATATGATGTTAGCATTCTTCCTTTGGTGCTGTAAATTTCTCTCTCAGGACTGCTTTAGCTGAATCTCACACATTTTGATATGTTGTATTTTTATTTGGATTTGGCTCAATGTACTTTTGATTTCCATTGAAAGTTCCTCTTTGACTACTGGATTATTTAGAAACATGTTGTGTTGTTTCTAAGTGTTCAGAGATTTCCCTTTTATCTTCCAGTTAGTTATTAATTTCTTGTGTGATCCCACTGCAGTGAGAGAACATACTCTGAATTATTTCAGTTCTTTTAAATTTGGTGAAGTTTGTTTTGCGGCTCAGGATATGTTGGATCTTGGTAGATGTTCTGTGGGTGCTTAAAAAGAACATGTATTCTGCTTTTCCTGGGTGGAGTGTTCTATAAATGCTGATTGGGTTCTGTCGGTATGTTGAGTTCTAAATCCTTGCTGACTTCCTGCCTATTTATGATATAAATTATTAAGACAATGGTGTTGAAGACTATCATCATGGATTTGTCAATTTCTCCTTCCCATTCTGTCAGTTTTCATTTCACATATTTTGCAGCTCTCTTGTTTAGTGCATACAGATTTAGGATTGTTCTGTCTTCTTGGTGGATTGACCATTTTATCATTACACAATTCTCTTTCTGTCCCTTGTAATTTTCCTTGCTCGGACATCTACATTTTTTATTAATTCACAGAGCACAGCATTTTAATTCTTAAACTATAGTTCTTTCTACTAAAAGACAAGTGGAAGCAGAGACTCCTTCTTCTTCACACGGTTTACTCTTCTTAGACCTACCCTATCTTACCTAAAACAGGGCATCTGGGGACAACCTGGATACCTCAGAGAGTAAACACAATTTCCTGTTTGTTAATCAGACCACATGTTTATTCATAAGAGTCTATAATAGTTGTTTGTATAACAGCTGTAGTGACCCAAATGCGTTGATAGCCTCAATATTAAGATCGAGGTCTTATTTATTTTTTTTACTAAAACACACATTGGCACGCCCCTAAATAATCAAGATGAAGTTTAAATTATTGGTAAATTATCTCCAGAACCTATTACGTTTCTAAAAATTATTTTTCTAAAACTCCTTATTTCATATCTTTCAGTAACTCAAACAAGAAATGCCTATCATGGTCACGAAGGAAACAGAACGGCAGTAGGATGCTGTAAATAGTAAACACTTTCAAAAATAATGATAATGATAATGCCTTCATTTCATTTCCTTGGTATAAATTATCCTACCACAGGGGCACCTGGGCGGCTCAGTCCGTTAAGCGACCAACTCTTGACTGTAGCTCAGGCCATGATCTCATGGTTCATGGGTTTAAGTCCCATGCTTGGGATTCTCTCTCCCTTTCTCTCTGCCCCTCCCATGCTTGCGCTCTCTCTCTCTCTCTCTCTCTCTCTCTCTCTCTCTCAAAACAAATAAATAAACTTAAAAAGAATTCTCCTACCACAAATGATTTCAAGAAACCAAGGTAAGGTCACTGAACATGTAGTTGGAAGAGATGCACACAGTGTCTGTCATGACCGGGAGAACCTACCAGACATCACTGTAAAGGGAACAAAGAGAGGTCAGTGCAAGGTAATGCAGAATGACAAGATGTTGGCAAACTGGAAATATATACCCTATTTAAAAGCATTTGAGGGGCCTCTGAGTGGCTCAGTCCATTAAGTGTCTGACTCTTGATTTCAACTCAGTCATGATCTCACAGTTTGTGGGATCAATCCCCATGTCACACTCTACTTGGGATCCTCTCTCCCTTTTTCTCTGCCCCTCTCCTGCACTCACTCACTCTCTCTCTCTCTCTCTCAAAATAAATAAACATACATTTAAAGTAAATAAAAATAATAAAAGCATTTGAATGACCTATGGATCTCCAGCTTGTCACTGCAGGAAAAAATAAGATGAAAACTCCTTACCCTGGCATTCAAAATTCCGGATTTTCTGGTTCCTTTCTACTTTTCTAGCTTATTTATAGCTCTCTTACTCTTGATCACTATAATCAAGACACCCTGACAGTTTGTGGATCCCTGAGCCTCTGTCTGTTATTCTACAAATATTCTTCCCTCCTTCTGGGATTTAATTCCCCATCATATATTTTTGGAAATTTCTCTTCCTTCTTTAATCCTGGATATCGCCTTCACCAGAGTCTACAGTACAAATACAACAAGTTCTATCCTCCCAAAAGATCACTTGCAGGACTGTATATCAGCATACATCATATTGTGTTTTGACTTCATTTACATATCCTCCTTCCCTCAAGACTCAGAACTCCCTGAACATGAAAATCTTGTCTTGTTGCTTCTGTATTTTCATCACTCAGGGTGGAGTCTGGTTTATGGGAGGAGTTTGGTGAACACACAAATGAACGTATGAATGAGTGAATATAAATAAATAGCAACAATGATGACAATAACAATAAGAGTCAACTCTCCTGTGGCACAGACCATGTGGCAAAAATTGTGAGCATTTTACATATTTTAGGTAATTTAACTCTTCAATTGATATCCCGTTTTACACCCCCATTTTATCAACGATAAAACTGAGGTCCAGAGGATACAAGAGATTTGTATACCAAGGTCACATGGCTAGTAAGTGATGGAACTGGGCATTTCGCTGCATCAGACTTTTTTCACCTCTTGGCTCTTTTTGACTCCTCCCTAATTAGTAGCAGTCTTGGGAAAACAAACATTTCGAGGTACATTTCTGACTGCAGTAACTAAATGCCCTCACTGTCCTATAATTCAGGTCACTCAGGGACCATTAGCTATCTGGATACATCTGCTGCCATGGGGAATTTATAGAGAAAAGCAATGTGTTTAATTAAGTGGTTGTCGAAAACACCCACCCAGTATAAATGGTTTCTGGCAACAGAGGTGAATTTGTTGCTGCCAGAGTCCTGCCACAGGTCATTAACATCTTAATGGATTTGAGGCACTTTCCAGCTTGAGTGCACAAAGGATGCAAGAAGTCTCCTTGGGCTGTGGGCTGCTTGGCCCAGGGAAATGGAGGCAGGACTCAATGGGTGGACCCTGCTAGTGTCAGTGAAGGGCTTCAAACAGTAGACAACTCAATCAGAATTAAATTCAAGTCAAGTCCATGATGGGTTCTGAGCCCCTCCCACATGTCAGACACCACTGGGAGGTGGGCAGAGATGGGCTTGGACAAAACATGAATCAGAGTCAGGCCCTGTCTCGAGGAATGCTTTCCTCACAATGTGCGCAGTGAACTATGCCATGTAGTATAACATGACCAGAAAAAAGAGAGAAGATTCTTCTGGTTGAATTAAGATGGAAAGGCTTTATAGACATAACACCTCTGAAGGACAGGAAAGGTCTGAACAAACAGAAAGGAAGAAAGACATACCAAATAAGCAGAGTGAGTGAGTGAGTGAGTACAATCATGATGTCAAAGCACTGTGTCAGGAACATTTGGAGACCGGTGGACAGTCCAATTTGATAATTTGTAAAGGGGTATAATGGTAAATAAGGCTAGAGAGGAAAATTCATTCCATGGCGTTCAGGGTTTGAAAGATGCAGCAGAAGAGTATTTAGGCAGTGAGGAGCCACTGAAGTCCTCAGTCCATAAGCATGAAAGTGATCTGGACCAGTACTTCCCAAATTTTAATGAACATCAGAATTAACTGGGGATTCAGGCTCAGCATGTCTGGGGTGGCCCCGGAGGATCAGCCCCACTAACAAATCCCTAGGAATGCTGATACTGCTCATTCCAAGACCACCCTTTGAGTAGCAAGGGTCTAGAATAGACGAATGTACACAAAAATGGGTGGGGCTGGGGGGAGATACATTTCAGAATGTTATTTTGCATGGTACATTTATTATTCATGACTAAGACGGTTAGAAATCCCTGATTTCCAGGTTTTGGGGGGTCTTTCTACTTATTTTTAAATTATAAGTAGCAGTATTTTTCATTACAATGGTAGTTCAGCACTCCTTAGAATCAGACAGTAACAAGATAAAGTGTGATTGGCCTTAGTCCATCAGTGGCACCCACCAGCCCCTATAAGTATTTGACTTTTTAGCTGATTCTGGGAAAAGACTAAATAATGTGAGATGCACAGCACAGGCAGAGTAAGATCTGGAGAGGAAAAGAGGAAAAGGTCTCTGAACCTACTCGATGAATGTCTGCCCTCCTCCCTGCAAACAACAGACAATCAACAAAGAAACCAGACACAGGCGCAAAGATCATTTACGCAATCGAAACTGCGGCCACCGCTGTATCAGGAGATGAAAATTCACAAAAGCAGCACGAGCCATGTGATGAGAAGACAACAAGGCTGGGAGAGGGGTCCTGTGAAGTCAAGCCCTCCTGTGACCCTTAATAAGTGGTTGCCCTTAGGGAAGTCATTTAATCTCTGGGTTTCTTCATCCATAAAATAAAGCCAATAGTTCCTCCTGGCCTCCTCCCATGGGTCTGTCTGAGGATCACATGTGAGGGCAGGTGTGAAAGTGATCACCCACAGCGCTGCTTTGGGGATCAGTGTGCTCCAGGGGCACTCTGTGCCTGAGAGATACTGCCCAGTTGTCTGTTCCTCAACATCCCTTTCTGTCTCAGGATGCCTTTCTTTTCATTTAAACTTCTAGGATAGCTCTTTCTTCTGTGAAATCTTTTAAAATTAAGCAGAGAAGCCCTGCATACTTCCATGTACCCCACCAAGCCCAAGAAACAGAATTCTGAGTGTATCCAACATGTTTCTGCCAGAGGAATAACAGACTACAATCCAATAAGGGGTACACATGGAATCTGGCCACAATAGCAAAAAGACCATTTTCGCAAAACTGGGGGAAGCATAATGCATCGGGGCCCTACCTCTGCTACTTTGCGGCCCTGGGACACTTTCAAGCCTTGATTTCTTCACCTGCAAACTGGAGGTAATGTTTCCTACCTCAGATAATTGCTCTGAAGATTGGATTAACTGAAGAACATTTTTAACTACAAAGTGCTGTAGAATATTACTTATTTTCTTTATCAAAAAATAAATGGAGAATGCCTTAATGTATTTTCATTTCTCTTTCCAACTGTGTAGTCTTACTCTGCACTACTGGTATATATCCCTTACTGAGGGCTTCAGTTTTTAAAGAATAATATAAATCCTTAGGGGCAGCTGGGTGGCTGAGTCAGTTGAGCATCTGACTTCAGCTCAAGTCATGATCCCGTGGTTCGTGGGTTTGAGCCCCACATCAGGCTTTGCACTGACAGTGTGGAGCCTGCTTGGATCCTCTCTCTCCTTCTCTCTCTGCTCCTTCCCCACTTGTATTCTCTCTCTCAAAAATAAATAAACATTATGGGGTGCCTGGGTGGCTCAGTCAGTTAAGCATCTGACTTCGGCTCAGGTCATGATCTCATGGTTTGTGAGTTCAAGCCCCACATTGGGCTCTGTGCTGACAGCTCAGAACCTGGAACCTGCTTTGGATTCTATCTCCCTCTCTCTCTATCCCTCCCCAACCAGTGCTCTGTCTCTAAAAAATATAAATAAGTGTAAATAAATAAACAAACAAACGTTAAACAATTTTTTAAATATATAAATCCTTACATTTACATAACCACTGACAGTTTGGAAAGTAATCATCTAACAATAGGTGAATGATCAAGTAACTTCACAAAACCTACATGATAACAAGAAAAAACCTAAGGGAAGTGCCATTTAGAAATCATCAAAACCATATGTATTATACCAATCTAATGGCAAATGGAGGGAAATCACTTAGCAGAACACTTGGTACAATTTAAATGTTATTTATTAATATTACAACAATCTTTGGCAAAGATGCATGAAGAAAAGCTGGAATGAAAAAATACTACAAAAATTAACAATGGCTGTGCTTCTTTCAAGAAAAGTGAATTTCTAATGGACTAAAGACTACATTAAAACAAATGCCCTAATTTAAAAAAAAAATGGCAAAACCTACTTAAGTTTACTGAGGTACACTGATCGTGAGTAGCAGAACCAGGATTCAGACCCAAGGCTTCTGACTCCAAATTCAAGACTCTTTCTAGGATGCCAGGCTGCCTCCTCGACTTCACTTCTGTTCTATTGTCTATATGTTCAACGTAGCCAGTTAATCGGATTTCACATATTTTTTATACCAAAGTGCAAGGATAGAAACCTGGGTGGGTTTAGGGGAAGGTAGGCAATGAGAAACACTGTAAGTATTTTCCACAAGATAAAGACTGAGAGTTACTTGACTCCCCCACCCCTCCCACCCCAGCCACCAGAGGCAAGTCTTCCCATTTAGCAACAAGAGGAATGAGAACATCCCCCCCAACCATTTCAGACTAATGTGCTTAAAGGAAGATCCCATCTCCTCCTGCCTCTTTAAGCACCATACACAAAGACATCTTGAGTACATTCTACTGAAGAGCCACTTTAGTGCCATTATAACACAATTTTTGAGACTTTGGGAAGTGTCAAGATGTTCTCCTTGGTGCTGGCTTAATGGATCACTTCTGAAAGTGTACACACAATTTCTTCAAAAAGTACTTTCCCAGAAGGACCAAGAAGGGCAATAAGAGGAGGAGATAAAGTTAAGATGGACACCGTGTTGTCTTTAGAGCTGTAGAGGCATATAAAGCTCCAGGATGGACTGGACTAGAGGTCTGGGTCCTAAGTGGCATCTTCTTAGGGTACTATTCTTAATGGTTTCAGCTAACTGGGATCTAACTGGAGTCGATGGCTGCATCTCTCTAGTTCTCCTGTCGGCCTCTCTCTCCATCTCCTCACAGCCTATACCCAAGTGCCTTCAAACTAATCTTTCTAATTTAACTGAATAATATACCAGTATAAATTTAGAACATCGCAAAACAGCTCACCCAAGTTTGGGTGACATCCCTTGAAAAATGCTTTCACCGATTTAATGTTACTTTACACCCTTAGATTCTTTTTTTTTTTTTTTTAATTTTTTTTTTTAACGTTTATTTATTTTTGAGACAGAGAGAGACAGAGCATGAACGGGGGAGGGGCAGAGAGAGAGGGAGACACAGAATCGGAAGCACACCCTTAGATTCTATAGAAGGCTATAAGAAACAAATATGTCAAGATTACTGTCCCTTTTGAACATACTACTTAAGACAGTATCTGGATGCATATGTAAATCCACCCATTCAACATCTCCATGTGGATGTCCTATGGACACCTCAGACACATTTTTTTCCCCAAAACTGTACTCAGCAAGTTCTATAAGAAGGGAATGACAAGATTGTTGGGATATTAAATAACACTGCAGGCACAAAGTTTCTTCTGCATTGTTTGGCATATGGCGGTTTCTCAATAAAGTAGAGTTATCGTTTTCTTCTAAGCCTGGAATGGCAACACAGGGAACCCATCAGTTTCCCAGGCCAAAGCCCAAGAATTGGCCTGAACTCCTGCCTCACAGACAATTAAACAGAGAGATCCACAAAGCCTTGCTCTGTCAATTATTAGTTTGCCTCTCAGTCCCATATGCACCCTTCAGTATATGCTCTATGATTAACAACAGAATTCTGTCATGCATTTTTCTGTCAAGTGTGCACCATGTTATGTTTTTGCAGAAAAGAGCACAAGAGGGTTGTAACAGAAAGAAGGGGCTTTTTATAATTTCCAGCTTGGGCTGGGGGTCAGCAGTGTAGGTGTGAGAACCCCAATGTCTTCTGCCCTAGCCAGAATACAGAATACAGACCCTCAGCAGCCTCTGCTTGGCATGACGCTTCCCTCAGCTGTCTGTCCAGAGTTAAACCTATTCTTCAATAAAGAAGGTGACTTTTGTGGAACTGGACAATAGTTTTTAAATGTTGGAACTATATTTCCTCAAGTTTTTTTCTATGTATTTACAATATCACAGCCACAGACATGGCATACCTGGAAGTTTATTCTGCATTGTTAACATATTCCCTGTTGCTTTCTAAAGTTTAGACAATCAACAAAGCAATAAATTGAACTCTGATATCTAGTGTTTGCTGACTTCCATGATGGAATCACTGCCCCCAGGGTCAATTCCAAGCCATGTACATGACACCACTGAATGTGTAGCGGAGAAAAGAGGTACAGTAGCAAGTTATCATGTAGTATTTCCACTACGCAAGCATAATAGGCATAAATCACCCCAATAGCAAATCAACAGCAAAACAAAGTAAAAAAAAAAAAAAAAATCAGAAAGTAAGGAGTTTTGACTACATCACCTTTAAGTTTAATTCACTTGGTGTGACATTTTATGTTTTAATAATTAACAACCAACTCTCAAAATTCCTGAAATTGTAATGCTGACTTCTCATAAGCCAGTGTGAACCAGCTCCAGCACGCCACTGGATCAGACCCTCGCTGATATTGCACAAGTATCTAGTGTGGCAGCCAGCCTTCCAGCCATCCATTGATCCTTCACATTTCAAACATGTACAGGCCATACACCCTCATCCAAAATTCCAAATTCAATAAAGCCCTGAAAATGGCGCAGCTGTGGCTCAGACGCACTTTATGGTAAAACCAGATCTGAACCAACATGCGGTCATCTATTCTATGTTGAATATGACAGGTTTTCCTGCAAAAATTTTAGTGTGTTTGATTATGGGGGGCTGTCGCAAGCCTCCACTTGGAGCATAAAATGCATATGTATTGTTTTACCTTTCTAAAATCTGAAAAATTCTCAATCTGATTCATATCAGATTCCAGGGGTTTTAGATAAGGGATTGTGAGCCTTCAGTGATCTTTTTAAATTGAAATATAGTCACACTTTCTCACCAATCAGTGCCTCCCCATCGCCTACAGGGTAGAATCTAAGTTCTTAAATAAGATACACAAGGCCCTTAAGCTCACGATACTCCCCACATCACACTCCTATATCAAACCATTTCTGGGGCTCTGACCAACCATGACTAAAGGTTAAGCTGTGATGAGTGACCCCACACCTATACCTTACACCCTTTGGGAAAGAACTGGAACCGAGCTAGTATAGGAGAGCAGTCTGCCTTCCTTGCTTTACCCCTTATGTGATCTCAGCTGTCCACTTCCTCGTCCCACATCTCCATTTCTCATCTGTCACATGACAATCACAAAACCAGCAAGGTTGTAGTGAACATAAAGCAAGTTCATGGTCATAAAGTTATTTTTTAATGTGCTATATATATATCATTGGAAGGGTTTTTCACTCTTATCATTCTGAAACTGGAATACTTGTTTGAAAGCAAACATTCTTTCAACTGTTGGATGAGTAACTAGGGGTTTCTCATCTCCATAAAAGGAGCTAACCATTGATGTGCATAAAGCCCAGTCATTGCTGTCACACACACAAAAAAGTGTTACACTTGAAAAGAGTTATGTATGGTTGGCACAGTTGGGGAAGCTGGTCTATAGTACAGCCTCTGTAACTCATAAGAACTGAATGGATGGATGGGTCTTATCCCATTAGAAAAAAAGAGAAAGGGAAAAGCATAGCCCCAGGCTCGTACTTCTCTGGGCCTATATGTTTATTGGTTTATTTAGTTCTTTCTTTTGTTCTGTTTTGCTGTTGTTATTTTGGGGATTTCGTGCTGATATTGATTGCTTTGATCGTTGCTTTTGCCTTTCCTACATTGGTGCACTACAAACAAAGACTTAAGTGTGAAAGGTCATTCAAAACCTCCATGCATGCCCTTCCTTTGACAAATGCCTCCAATCTTCTTCTTGAACAGTCACAGTGACTGGGAGCCTATTTATTTAGCCCAGATGCCTGGACCATCTTCTTTGCAACTGGCAGCTTTTTCCACTACAAGAAGACAGTCTGAACCAGCTTTAAGGTTTAACAGGAAAAGAAAAGCAGCTGGCAAATTCTTACTATGGTAGAAATGACTGGATTCAAATCTTTCTTAAAAGTAGCTTTAGATGGAGAGTAGGAAGAGGTATAAAAGGATTTTGGCAGAGAGGAAGACCAAAAAGAACACAAAAGAACTACCGTTGAAAGAGAAGAAATGGTTCCAAAGTGCAAAGGAAGAAAAGTCTGACAGCAAATGAAAATTATTGCTTAAAATTCCACACGCACATGATACATCCCTCATTACTGTCTGTAATATAAATGTATATACCACAAAGCAAAAGAGACATAGAAAACTAGATGCCAGATAGTCTTCACCAACCCTTTGAGCTTCCTATTAGGTTCAGAGCTAGATGAAAAACTTGGGTCCTGGGGCACACCTGTTCAGATTTAACTGAAAACTGCTGGTTTTATCAATCATCCCAGTTGACGATAAATCAAACTGACAGAATTATGGTGCTAAGTCTTAATACAGATCACACAGTCTGATTTATCTTGGGACAAACTGATATCTAAAGGCCTTTATAATCATGAAACAAAAACATTCCAAACAAAAATAAGACACATTTCTATACAAAAAAGACCAAGCAATTAAAGCATGTACTATTAAAAAAAAAAAATAAAAAACCTGCTGATTCTATTATTTGAGAATTCAAAAAGCTACTACTGGATTTTGAAAGACCATATTTGGGCATTCTTTCTTATAAATGAAATGTACTGTAGGAACAAAACAGGTTAAGTATCTACTTCTGATTAGACCTTCAGAATTCAAGGAGACATCTGTCCTAATCAAGGCAGACTTTTTTATTTGCACAAGTCAAATTTTACTTTGCAGATGGCAGGTGGCGTTGGAAAAGGGTTGGTAAAAGTGAATAAGCAAAAAGCCTCAATTATACACTTTTTTTTTTCATAGAGATAACCCAGAGATGAAAGATACAGAGATGGATAGGACAAAAATAAAGGCAGAGGCTACCAAACAAACACAAACAAAAGGCCTTTACCAATAGACATAACTTGTGAACAGAGGAGGGACACTGATGTCTGATAAAAATCCACCATGTGCTGGGGACTTTGCTAAGAGTTTTACCATGCTGTCTCATTTAGCCCTCGTAACAACTCCTCAGGTACTTATCACTATCTCCAGTTTATACATGAAGAAACAAATGCTTAGACATGGTCAGGTTGTCTTTCTAATTTCATTTTCACTCAATTCTTAGAACCCATTTGAAACAAGAATGTAACATGGCCATCAGGCAGATGGATCCACAGGTGACCTGGTTCTATACTCCATTGACGGAGAGATTTTGTTCTGCTGGCCTAGAAGACTGGACATTCAAGTGTTGCCTGTACCAACCCCACCCTCCCAAAACTTAGTCAAAGAAAATGTCCGGCCCAGGAGTGAAAGATTAAATGCTTCTTTACTCAAGGTATAGGAATTATTGAGCTTTTCTCCTAGAGCCTTTGGAGACAGAAAACTTAGTGAGTATCCAAAATGGAGTTCTCACTATATTCTCCATTTAGTGTTATGTATTCTGTAGCAGAAAAGAGGCGCCTCTTTCTCTTATTATGTGAATACATTACTTATTATTGTAAAGACCATGGCATTCCTGATATTCTACTGGTGGGTGGAGAAAAAGTCATAGACACTAGAATTTCGGGGCAAGACACAAGGTAACTATCTTCATGGTGTCATTTTCAATGAAAGCCCTTAGAGCTAAGATAAGCCTCAGGGATGAATGGAGAACTTCTGGAAGGAATAAAGTCTCAAGTGTTACACTCGGTTTTTAACCTAACTCTGGACTGGTGGCTTGTCTTTTCTATCCCGCATGATTTTGTAGGGATGTTATGTACAGCTCATGTTATTGTACATAAAATAAAATTCAAACTGTATATACTGACCTCATTTGTCTTTTCTAACCTTCCTTTCCACTGTACCCAGAGTGGGATGGTTAGTAGCCTCATGTAGCTAGAATGAGAGTAGTTGTAAGAGACTCGAACCAAAGAGATCAGAGAGAAGAGTCCAGTGCAACAGTCCTTGAGAGCTATGAAGACCTAAGGAGTCATAGTGATAGCTGACTATACCCAGAAAATTGTTGTAGGAGTCAACCCTAGTCATATGTCAGCCATAGGGCACCACAAAACTTGACTCGCTAACTGGGGGTAATGCCAACCAATTATTTTGCATGGCATCCAGAAGAAATTCTGCCATAGATCTATCTCCCAATCTGTGACAGTGGTGTCAAGGAAAATGCTAGATTCCCATGGCCCCTCACTTAGCCATAACTACTCACTCTGTCAAGAGCCAGAAGCCTTGAATTGTCTCTCCAGGAGTCTTCGCCATGTGGCCTTTCAAGTCTTCCATGGCAGTCTCAATGGCCCCTGGCTGAGTGGGAAAAAGAAAATATCTAGTTTAGAGAAAACTGAGCCCTCTTTGTGCTTATGATTAATGAGTATAACCCATAGCCTTCTCCAAAAAGCTGATGGGAAAGATAGTTCTCTCATTTGTCTGTTTCCTCTAGGCATAGCATGCCGGAGAGCTTAGTCTTGAACTCTGGTATTTACTAAGCTGTTCTCCTTAGGTGGGACCAAAGTAATCCAAGTCCTGTCTTCCATGATCTTACTCATACCTTCTCACAGAAAGGAAGACACCCATTTTCAGAAGGCCAGTTTTCCCAAACAAACATGTTTATCAGAAAGTTCAAAGGATTTAGAAATATGTACATTTTTAAAATCAAATCTTTCTCTCTTCAAAGAGCACCTGGCAATAAAATACCTAAGAGAAATCTTTTTCTAATATTCTGACCATAATTTTAGATGATTCTGGGAAATTAACTTTTTTGTCTCCTTACCTTGCTTTCTTCACCCTTCTCCAAACAGGTGCTTCTACTTATGGGCCTACCTCTAGCTTAAAATTTGATTAACCCTTTTCATGATAAGATATTCATAGACCTCTATCTCAGTGATTCCTAAACTTCAGTACACATCAGAATCAAAAACACAGATTTATGGGCTCTGTTCCCAGAGTTTATGATTTAGGAGGTCTGAAGTGGGCCTGAGAACTTGCATTTCCAACAGGTTCCCAGGTGATGCTGTTGATGCAGTACTGCACTGAGAACTACTGTTCTCTAGACAGTTATTCTCAATCTTGGCTACATATCAAATTATGAGGAGAGCCTTTAAAACTCCTAGTGCCCAGGCTGCATACCAGAGCCATTATAGAAGATACTCAGTGGCTATCTGCCACGTGGGACCCACATATCAGTACCTCAGGAGTTTTGCAGGCATCCCAGGTGACTCCAATGTGTAGCAAACGTTGAGAACCACTGCAGCCCAGGAATTATCTCGGCTTTTTTATAGGTGTGGAAATGGGCTACTGTGGGGAAGCAACCTGTCAAGTTCACTCAGCTAAGAAGGGGTGGAGACAAGACGAGAAAACAAACATTCCATCGCTCCACCTACAAATGTAGTTCTGGCCTCATCCCAGCCCTGAGCTACTGACAAGTAGGTTCTCAGTTCTTGAATATTCTCTATATAATAGGGCTTTAATACTAACCACCTAATCTTCTCTAAATATTAACAGTCCTAATCCTCCCAGTCTGAGACTGTGCTCTCACAAAAGGAAACAGGGACACTAGCCTGGCCTAGGATCTGTTCAAATGTCTTTTCCTCTCAGAGCTAGGGTGGTGGTAGGATTTGGGTTTGCTTGCTTTCTCAGTGTATGATAAAACACTGTGAAACATTTTGGCTACAAAGTCCATTGGTCAAAAAAAGCAAACAAAAAAAACCTTATGAGAATCCATATAGGAAAAACAGGAAAAGAATGACGCTGCTTCAGATAAAGTGGTAGAAAATGATGCAGAGCTCTACCCCTCCCCCACGATTCACTCAGCACAGCCCAAGTCATCCAGGAAATGTCCACTGAACAGAGTCGAGTGACCGCGGATCCTATTCCATATCTGTCATAAATGAGTTCTGTAACCTCTAGCCAATTATTTGAGTTTTCTTGGCCTCCATTTCCTTATCTATAAAGACAACTGAGGCGACAGAACCAAAGCTTTCTGAGCCAAGCTGATGATGAAAGCCTCCTGGAAGTCTTTAAGAAAATAAGATCACAGCCCTTACACCGAGACATTCTGATTTTCTCATTTTAACACATTTCCTGTTGAATTGAACAGTCAGCCAGTGGACTGAATGATTTCTGACTCCTCTGCTGCTGGTTCACCATTGTCAGAAAGCGAACAAGGCAGACCGTGCCTGCTGGAAGCTGTGAGTCACAAAATCAGTGAATTCTGGAGCATTAATCAAGCATGCCTTGAACACCCACTGACAAAGAAGACTGCACCAGCATCACTGGTCCCAGTGACCCTACTGGCAGGACCAAATAATGCTGGAGGGAAATTCCCTATGATCCCAAGACAGTGCTCCCATCCCCCATGCCGTTCTTCCCACAATGCAGCCTGACTGCCCCAGGCCCAGTGCTCAAAGTCATACTTTCTTTGACGACTCATCAGGTGATTTTTCCTGTCTCTCTTATACTTACATGATTTCTTCCTCAGCTAATATAACTCAGTAGTGAAACTAAGACTTTTCAGAAGAAGAAAAAAAGACTGTAAGGGAAATTGGAGAATAATGAAACAGTCCTAAAATAAGCATGTTGTTGAATGCTTTTACACCAGGCACTTTGCCAAAACATGTGAAGATGAATATAAAACTGTAGAATTTTTCAAAACCTTACTTGTCTTCCCTATGGAAAGCAATTGGAAAAAATATATCGAAATGATCTATTCTTTGATCGACACATTGCACTTCTGTGAAGTTATACTATGGATGTTCTTGCATTTGTGCAAAATAACAGCTGTATATCCAGTGTTCTTTGCAGCCTTGTTTGTGGACAGCAAAATTTTGGAAACAATGCAAATATCTGTCAATAGGGGACTTGTTAGATACATTATAGGACAGAGCCATTCAATGGAATATGATGCATATGCAAATAAAAAAAAAGAGGCATTCTGGGATCATACAGAAAATTTTCAAAACGTATTAAGTGAAAGAAAAAAAGCATTCAGAAGGGTAAATAAGCCACATTTTTGTATAAAAAAGTGGAGAAGGGATAAGAATAAAAATTTTCATGTGCTTGAATATACTAAAGCAACTCTAGAAGGATACCTAAAATGTGTTAATGGTGGTCCCCTGCAGTCAGGAAGGAACTTGATGGGGCAGTGGATGGTGGTGTTTCACTCTATACCTTTTCAAAAGTTAAACATTAAACAAAAGAGTGTGTGTGTGTGTGTGTGTGTGTGTGTGTGTGTGTGTGTTAAGTTTATTTCTTTTGAGGAAGAGTAGAGAAGGAGAGAGAGCGTGAGCAGGGGAGGGGCAGAGAGAGAGGGACACAGAGGATCCTAAGCAGGCTCCCTACTGTCAGTGCAGAGCCCGATGTGGGGCTTGCTCTCATGAACCGTGAGATCTTGACCTGAGCTGAAATCAAGAGTCAGACGCTTAACCAATGAGCCACCCATGTGCCCCAGAAGTATGTTTTTTTTTATAGAACATTTGGGAAGTCTCCAGAGTTCTGTCAATGTCCTCACTGAGCATGGTGTTCCTATCTTCAGCAGTAACAGTGGTCATGCCTTTACAGAACAGTTAATCATTGTATCCTGTTAGAGTATTTTATTTACACCCTTCTATTTGTCATCATTGGCTACTGAACTAAATTAACTTCAGCCATTTAGTGTAGAAAATTAAATAATGTGTGAACACTCGGACTTGCATCTGGGGCAATGTTTAGATCTCAGCCTTTCTGCCCACTGTGTGACCCATACTATGTCCTCATCATTCCAGATATCAGTTTATTCATTTTCTAGGTGGAAGGTGGATAGGACAATATTAACTATAACAGAGCTGTTAGGAAATGCCAAAAATATTTGGGAACACTGAATTTTCATTCTTATTATTAATATTAAATGGAAGGAAAATAGCCGTACCATGATTTACAGGTCAAATGGTTACTGCAATGGAACTGTTGGGAAAATAAGTAAAGTTATGCACCAGAAGATGGCTGACAGGACTAACAGAAGCTCCAGTTCCTAGCTTAGAGACTCCTCTTCCAGGCTCTTCTTTCCTGTCCTGTTTGCCCTGCACGCCTAATTGCTACTAATGCAGACTGCAGAAGTAACAGATGATAAATTGTCCCCCATGCTTGTGCTCGGGACTCAGATCTGTGGAGAAGGAGAGCCTGCTAGTGTAAAACAAAACTCCGATCCACCAAGATCCTCAGGTACTGCCTGGTTTTTCCGCCAGCGATCCAACCTGGTTCTGTAACAGAATAATTAGCTCAAAGACTCCTAAGACTAATAGGAAAGTATGATGGAATAATAAGCACTCATCATCCAATATACATATATTTCTAATGCTAAATTTTAAGAAAAATCATTAGGGAGAATCCTTATTTACAAGTCACTATACAGCAGAGCCGGCAGCATCTTTTCTAATAGCTCAGCACCAAACATCTTCGGTCAAAACAAAGACATGCGTTTCCTTACATTTCCTTAAGCTAGACTAGCCAGGAGCCAGTTGTCACACAAACAATACTCACATCTGCTGGTAATAGTTCCCCATGCACTGGACTCCGTAACTAGACAGTAAGAGGTGGGGGCAGTATAGAAAGGAATGCTTCCAGGGACTCAGACACAGGAAGATCGTTCTTGTGAGTGTCATCATGCCCAGATAGAAATCACTTTGTGGTAAACACATAACGGAAGAAAAACTGCTCTAAATTGGATGTGATTTGTAAAGTTCAGGGCAAATCTGTCTCTCCTTGAAAATAAAGGAAACGCCTCTTATTTTATTATTGTTAAGTGTCTGTCCTCAGAAGAAATATCAACTTTATTACACTCTTCAAGGGATTTCAGTGTAAGGAGGGGAGTTGATAAATCTTTTGCCCAGTGAGATATGTAATTTCTAGACCAGAAAGCAGCTCATAAAATAACAATACAACTAATATATTTATTTAGTTGTTCCCAATGCAAGAGCAAGACATAGGGAACCCTATAGTAAGAGAAGAGGGGAAAGGAGAGAGTATGAAAGCCAAATTAGTGTCATGAAAGCAATGACATCTTGCTACACAATGGGAAGTCCCAAACCTGCTTATTAAAGTCTCGTTCCTCACAAGAGAACACAGGCTATAAAAAGGCCATGGGGAACCATTAATTAAATATTAAAAGATCAAATAGTTTTAGTCCCATTAGTTTGTATGTAATTTACATTCTCAAGTATAAATTTAGAGATAATTCCCCATCCCTAATCGCTTTCAACTTTCTGATAAGGTATCTGCAAATACAGAGTCCTACAGGGAGTTTAAAAATATCTTTCCCCATGCGTATCAAGTATTGTTCCTTTCATAAGAAGTTGCTTTTGAATATCAGTCTCCACAACTAAAGGGATTATCATAATATACCTCGAGTTATTAGCCTTGAGTGGTACTTTTGTTCAGAAAAGGCACTAGGCCTTTTTTAGACATGTCTGAGCAATAATAGCAAATGAACAAAAACAGGAGGAAAAAATTGTCCAAGCAGACTGATAGCAAGTGCTTCAAACATTCATTACTGTGACCTCTCATTCATTGTCCAAGGTCAAAGGCACTGGAGGGGTAGTAAAAAGTGTCAGGAGCCCTAGCTCTTTGTCCTGGTACGGCCCCTAAATTGCTGGTTGACTTTGGAGAAGTCACATCTCCTTTGTGTGTTTTAGGGGTTGGATTAGATATTCTCTCAGGCCCCTTCTGGCTCTGAGCAAGAATGTTGCTTTGTTGGAAGGGCTTGGTTTAGTAAATCAATAATAGTCTGGAAGCCTGTGGATAAGAAGCAACATTCCAGATGCCCCATGAAAAAACAGAAGAGGTTTAAGGAAGCAGATTGACTTCTTTTATGATCTGGTACTCAGAGGTCTGGCCTAATGCATAAGGTTATGGTGCTAAAAAAAGTGCCTCTTGTTTGTCCTGAATTAATTTAAACTTCCAGAGCAGTCACATCTTTGCATATCCACTTTGAAACTCATATAACTGATCCTCCTTCCTATTATATAGCATTGGGTATCTACTCCTGGCACCTAAGAAACTGAGTGTCATTCTGCCACAGCAAGCCAAAGAGTAATTTTCCTTTCTGGCTTATAAGGTATAAATAGGAAACAACTTAAATATCCAGAAAAAGTTATATAAATTGTTGTATATCTCCACAGTAGGATATTCTAGAACTGTTAAAAATGATGCTATGGATGTAGAGTTACTGCCATAGGAAATATTTTTATGCAACAAATTGCACATGTAAGGAAAAAAGTAAGACAGGATATGCACCAAAATGTATAAGCACGCATTCAAACTTCTTTGGTTAACATTGAGTAGTGAATTATGGTGACTTTTATTTTGCTTATCGACATTTTTTTCCAATAAACTACCTCTTGCAAAATGATTTGAAAACATTTAATAAAATAACATGCTTGATCAAGGATTTCCTCAACTCATTTACTTACAGTTCTTCTGAATTTACAACATGTATGCTTTAAATTCTTACACCATAATATGTTTATTTCTTTTTAATTGCTGGGCATGGGATCATAGAACTATGAATCAGGAAGTTGAAACTTTGGTTCTAAGCCTCGCTTTACCACTTACTACTAGCCTCCTGGGCAAGTCAGTACTCATGACATTGGACAATAGCTATGACAATGGACAAGGAACAGCCTCCTCTGGGCCTTAGTTACTTCTGAGAATGAGAGTGTTGACCAGCTCCTTGGTGTTCAAGAGGTGTCTGTGGACAGAGAGCATCACTTTTGCCATAGAATCTATATAAATGCAGAATCTAAGGTCTCATTCCAGGCCTCCTGAATCACACCAGCACTTTTACAAGATCTCAAGGTCGTTTGTTTGTACAGTAAAGATGGAGAATCAGTGGACCAGATCATCTATAGATCTCATTTCAGCGCTACGGAAGTGATCTTTTATGATAAATCTTTCATAGATCTGAATCATTCAGACCCAGAGCCTGGGTCTTATTGAATTATTCCCCGAGAAAATGAATTATTTTCCTTTGGTCAAACCTCTTTGCTGCTATAGACACTATACATTGACATTTATATCTCACTCTGGAGGTCATGGGGAGGTCATGGGCATCTTAATGTCATTCTCTGTGACCAATTACAGAAGTGAGAATGTCAAATCAACAAGAAAGGGAGAAAGCATTTATAAGAGTAATGAGATGCTGCTTATGGAATGTTAATAGATGTGTCATGCACTGTGCTAAGAATATTTACAAAATCAGCCTATTTAAACCTCTGTGTAAAACTGATATTTTATCCACACTTTGCAAATGAGGAAATACACACACACACACACACACACACACACACACACACACAGCACATTCATCATACTCACGTGCTAAAAAAAAAAATCTATATTCTGTCTCTTGATCTGAAGGAGAGCTGAGTGCTTTGGGAATGTAGCCCTCACATCCTTAAAGAATCCTCAAGTCTACTTTAAATTAATTAAGAAGATTAGAAGTTTTCCCTCCCAAGTTCTTGAGAATGTAGGGTTTGTTTCTACATATCCGAAGGAGATCTTTTTCACACGGACTGCAGTCATTGACTGACTTACTTCTAAAAGGGCCATGAATGCCACTGTACATTACAGTAGGAACAGCACTAGACTTACAGACAGAAGATACAGATTTGAGCTAGAGCTATTCCAATTAATATTATGTGGCTCAGTCAGGTCACTTTGACAAAGGAAGCAAAGGCAGAAGGAAATGGCAGATAAAATTAAACTTCCACCCTCAGCCCATTGACAAATATTGAGGCAGTCAGAACCTCTGCCTTGAGGCAGAACATTTCTCTAGGAACTCCCCACTGTCTTAATGCTAATGCTTTCCTAGAGGGAGAAACCACCTTAGCTGGACAATAACTAGTCCTCCAAGATCCAGTAAGTCTTCTTTAGCATAGGAAAATCCTTTTGGAAACTTCCTCTTGACTTTACTTCCCCCAACTCCCAAGGATAGAATCAGTCTCTGCTCCACAATCCTGGGGCAGCTCTTCCGGCCCATGGGTTCTGTCCGCATACTTTAATAAAACCACCTTTGTGCGCCTAAGGCATCTCAAGAATTCTTTCTTGGCTATCGGCCCATCATTCTAAAACAGCATCAACTTCACTCCTCTGAAACTTCAATATGTTTACAATAAACCAAGAGTGATGAGTCCTCCCCTGCCTACCTTACAGTGTCACTTCAGGGGACTTCACTTGATAAATTACATAGAGACACACAAATAAAAGTATCAGTCAATCAAACAAATAAGTAAAACCTCCATGGTGGCTTTAAACTGTGCTGATTTAGCTAAGCTAGAGCTACATTTTCTAGAATTTCCTCTCATGTCTGTTTCCAAATTAGAGTTGGCCACAAGAGATGTTAGTATAAGATTTGTAAGGCAGAAGGGAGTTTTTCCCTGTGGAAGATCACTTCAGACCACCTGCACTCACATTCACAGCTGCTGACCTCCAGGTTCATCTGATGCCAGGGGGCAGCACTTACAGCTATAACTTCTTTTGCTGACAGTCAGACTTCATCCCTCACCTCCTTCCCCTGTGCTGGTAAGTGTGCAGCTCAGTGTAGAAAGGCACCAAGTCCTCTCCTAAAAGTGACTCACACCTCCAAGTTTAGACACGGCTGGAGACAGATACAGATTCCATTTTTTCCTTGTGGGTTTTGCTTGCTCATCAGGAATTCTGAGTTGTCCATCCAGGTTCCAGTTTTCCCGTACTCCCTATTCCCAGTTCATGACTATGAATCGGTTAGACTATAGCAACTTCAGGCCCATCACTAGATTGCAAAGACAACAGGTTTGCAGAGACTTCCCAAACAGCTCTCATAACTGCATCACCTTCTGATCATGAATCTCTTACTTCATACCACTCACGGTTCTCTCACCAAACTGTGACTGATCCATCATCATTACCAAAGATAAGACAACTTTAGGGGATGCTTTGATTTCCTTCACAGACTACCTTACAACTTAATTCTGCTTATTCAATTAAGTTCACATACTTTGGAAAACAAACCATATGCTTTACATATGCAAATCACACAAACACATAGTATAGCACCTACCATAGCACCTTAACACATAAGAGTCACAGAATACAGATGATATGGGTATATCGTACCTTCAAACGTGCACGCGCGCACACATGTGCGCACACACACACACACACACACACACACTGAGTCACTTTAAAATTTTATCTTAACCAAAGATGTTTTAAAAGCTACCAAATCAGGATTCATTAGTTAAAGCTATATAAATAGTCACATCTTAGCCACCCTTTACTTGTAAGACTGAGCTGAATTTTTTTTTCAAGATTTGTCCCAGGTACACTTGAAAAATGAGACGGTCTCTGTTGCCACAGTGTATAATCTCCAATTTTGCTGCCAATTGGCTTTAGCCTGTGAGCTAATACCTACTGTGTTAACAAGAATATTGAAGGACTGGGAAGGAACACTGATAAGTAGGAAGGAGAGTTCAAGAGAGAGAACTACTCAAACCCAGGAAGCACTATGTCCTTGATCCAAATGCTACAAGTTCAAAATATCATTTTTTAGGAGTGCCTGGGTGGCTCAGTTGGTTAAGCGTCCAACAGGCTCAGGTCATGATCTCGTAGTCTGTGGGTTTGAGACCTGCGTCAGGCCCTGTGCTGACAGCTCAGAGCCTGGAGCCTGCTTGGAATTTATCTCTTTCTCTCTCTCTCTCTCTCTCTCTCTCTCTCTCTCTGCCCCTTCCCTGCTCACGCTCAGAGCTCAGTAAAGGAGCTCAGCTCCAGAATGCAGCCAAAGGTTTGGGATTTAAAAATGCCTGCTCCCACACAGTAATATCATCATCCCCCTGTAGACCCTGAGGTTCAACTCGTTCTCAGCAAGCCTTTCCACTCCATCACCCACATCTTTTTCAAACATGGAACAAATACCCACTCTGGGCACACAGCTTTATATTTTAGCTGCTTGGGTTTTCTCTCTATAGATCATTAATCTGTGGAGGTCAGATTTAACCTGAACACAGGACTGAGGAACCAAAGATCCATCCAAAGAGACTGGATGACCCACTTTTCTCCCACACTACCTGGTTATCAAAACTAGACCCCCTAACTTCTCTGAAATTCAGAACCTTCACCTGTAAAATGGGGATACGGATACCTACTCCATGGTTTCTATGACTATCAGATGAAATAAAAAATGTGAAAATATCTGGTAAAACTTGTGATATAGATAGATAGATAGATACATAGATACATAGATATTAGAATACTGTAAGAGAAGTCTTATGTAATACTTCAGAGCACCAAAAAATTTACCCGTGTAACGAAGTACTTCCGTGAGACATAAGGTTGGTGATAAGGATTGGGGTACAGTGTTGATTCAGTCACACTTGGCTGCCTTGAAATACGGCTTGGCTCTGGGTCTTTGCCTGGGTCCCCCTCCTCCGTGGACAGTTGGTCAGTCTCAGAGGGTTGGTCATCTCCCTCTTGCTTCAGAGACACAGGCTGGAATCCTTCAAAACTCCCAATCTTTGACATTTTTTCTGCCTAAAACAAAAGAAGAAACAATCTTCTCATTAGAAAAGAAAGGGGGAGGGGCGCCTGGGTGGCGCAGTCGGTTAAGCGTCAGACTTCGGCCAGGTCACGATCTCGCGGTCCGTGAGTTCGAGCCCCGCGTCAGGCTCTGGGCTGATGGCTCAGAGCCTGGAGCCTGTTTCCGATTCTGTGTCTCCCTCTCTCTCTGCCCCTCCCCCGTTCATGCTCTGTCTCTCTCTGTCCCAAAAAAAAATAAATAAACGTTAAAAAAAAAAAAAAATTTAGAAAAGAAAGGGGGAGAGGTGGCAGTGAGGGGAGGAGTCACCTACGTCAAGGCTAAGGCAAAAAGTCTATTGTGTGCAAATGATGTTCCTGAAACCGACCAAGGCACTAATGAAGGTAATTCAATGACACAGATTCTATTTACCAGGGCAGAGAAGCAAGGCCCTCCAGATAGAGAAAAGGAGGCTGCAAGTAGGTCCATTTTCCCACCTTTTGCCCCAGGACAGGAAGCTGAGTATGTAGAAAGTAGTATGAAATAATTACCAAACAATTTATCTTCAAGATTTCATAGTATTTTTGCTTCAAAACCTACCAACCCTGTACTTATTTAGCAGTTAAAAGCAATGATAACACACCTTCTTGTGTGCTGCTTGGGTAGTAATAGGGCACAAAAGCACTTAGAATTGAGCATATTTTTTAACTGAAAAAAAATGTAATTATAAAATTTTATATAAGGAAATAATTTAGCCAAATGCCCAAAGACATCAGTATGGAAGGTAGTTCATCACAACATGTGTCCAATAGCAGAAAAAGATGCCACTTTATGTCTAATAGCAAAATGTGTGTAATAGCAACATTAGACACCCATACAACATTGTATCTGATACCAAGAGAATAGAGTAAAACTAAGGATCCGTCAGTAGGGAATTGGCTAAATAGGTTATACCATAAAGCGAAATATAATGTAGTCATTAAAAATGTAAGTGCATATTTTTATCATGGTAAGATGTCCAAAATATATTCTTAATGGAAAGCAGTAAGCTATAAAACATTATCAATAATTTTAGTCAGATTGGTTAAAATAATTCAAAAAATATATAAAAAGAAAGAAGGAAGGACACTTGGAGTTGAATATATGGGAAACGGCGGACCTACCCCAGCAGACTCCATCTTGTTCTGTGTCCTCCACCTTGACCACACCTCCTTCCCTTGAGTAACTTCCCAATCAAAACAAGCCCCGCGACCTGGGTAACAGGACTCCGACCCTTCCCCAGCCAATCAGGAAGGGTCACCAGTGAGTGGTTACCTCACCAACTGCCCCTAGACCCCAATAAAACCTTTGTGCTTTTGAAACTCGCTCTCTCTCCCCGGCATCTTACCGCTGAGTCCGTTGGTGGAGGTAGGGGATTAAGCTCGAGCTAGCTCGAATAAAGGCTCTTTGCTTTTGCATCGGACTCGGCTCCCTGGTGGTCTTTGGGGATCACGAATTCTGGGCATAACAATATGTACACATGCATTGTGTGACAGGTTAGAATAAGTCTAAAAAAAAGTAAAATGGGGGCACCTGGGTGGCTCAGTCAGTTAAGCATCCGACTTTAGCTCAAGTAATGATCTCACAGTTCATGAGTTCAAGCCCCACGTGAGGCTCTGTGCTGACAGCTCAGAGCCTGAGTCTGCTTTGGATTCTGTTTCCCTCTCTCTCTGCCCCTCCCTTGCTTGTGCTCTGTCTCTCTCTCTCTCAAAAATAAATAAACTTTTAAAAAGTAAAATAGAATATTAGTAATGGTTATCTCTGGATGATAGGCGGTTTCAATTTTCCTTCTTTAGAAACTTCTAGATGCTTACAATGCTTATATATGACTTAATAAAAACACATTTATTTCTATTTTGTAAATATAAAGCAAAATTAAAATAAATAGAAAGCACACGCTAGCCTAGTAAAAAGTATCCCTACACCAGGTCACCACTTCCAAGCTGAAGCCAGATAGTCACCCCCTACTATGAGCACATGGTCCATGCTACATGAAAGGGGGGTTTTGTGCCCAGCCTCACCGTGACTGGGAATGCTATCTTACTTTCAGAGCTGCCTCAGTGTTCCGAATCAGACAAATTCGGTTTCCTCTGTGCTTATAAAACACCAGAAAGTGAGAAACAGCCCCTATCACCAGCATGTTTACATTCATAAAATTGGAATTACAGTATTCAAGGGAGGTAAAAATAGTATGAGTGCATAATTTGTTGCCTAAAGCTGGACACTTCTGAGCATGAAAAGGGTGTTATTAACAATTATGTCAGAAGGATAGGAGTAAACCATGATTGTCCCTGGCAAATGTGGACAAATACAGTCACCCTGAGGGGTCTGGATGCAGGAGAAAATAAAGCTGGTTAGGGGGCTCACCAGAGAAAAGCCCTCCCCAGGCCACATTCCAGGTCCCCCCCCCCCCCCCCCCCCCGCTCTGAGCCTCTCAGTAACCCTAGAAAGATGATTTTACCTGCCTCTCTCTGGGGATCACAGCATTTAGTGGAACCACCAAAGGCACACTCGGATAGCAGCACCTGGATGCCCACCCAGGGCTCCCAATCCTGCTTCCAGTCCATTCCAGCAGGCCCACTGTGAGGCAAGCTGGGTTAGAGCAGGAAGGCTTCACGGAGTCTTCAGTAATGTTTTTAAATTAGAAAGGTAAAAGGCAGAGACCGGGCGCTAAGAAGTACAAGGCACAACTGAAGAAGCAGGAGGAATTGTGCGCATGCACGTGTGCGCGCGCATGCGCGTGCAAGAGAGCGAGTGCAGCGAAGGATCAGTGAGGCACTTTGGCCTCCTCGGAAGGTCTGCCATCTCTATCACAGGGGCTGTTGGAAGAGTGTGTTTCTAGAGTTGCCTGTGACCTGTGAAGAAGGTTTGTGCCTTTGGGGAAGGCAAGCTTGCTTCTGTATTTGCCACACTCTTGCAAACACTGCCTAACAACAGACATCTGCAGAAGGCTCCTGTGCCTGGAAAACAGGGGGAGGACTTAATTAGCACCACTTCCTCTCCCTCAGGCTGTCTTCTCTGGAAACACTGGGCGAAGAGAATCCGAGCAGTTTTGAGAGGGAGCTGTTTGAGATCCAGGAAAGAAGGAAACTCAGCTCCAGTTCAATGCTTAAGGCATGAGTAGTGGAAAATGGAGCCCAGCCGCCTCGATCCAGAACGCTTCTGGCTCTGCTCCAGTCATGGGGACATCTTTGCAAGGACAATGAATGTACCTTCCTCAACAACCGCCCCAGTATGGGAGCCCCACACATAGGAGCAACCCACTCATCTCCTTACCACCCGCTGCCCTGAAATGTTTATCCCCAGTTCAATAGATACGCTCTTTGAACCCTGCACAAATAGACTGTATATATTGAAATACCAAAAACATATTAAAACAAAACAAATCCAGACAAATTCAAAGGTTTCCACTTGTAACAGACCTATCCAAAGCCATTTATAACTGAAAAAGATCATTTTTCCCTCACGCTCCATTGAAACTTAAGTGCTAATACACGAGAGAGGCAAACTACCACAATTTCTAAAGAAAGCAAAGAGTCAAGGCTTAGAAAAAAACTATGTCCATCTTTTTTACCTGATCTCATTCCTGGGAATTCATCTAAGGAAAATTATTCTAAAGAAGAGACTGCAATATTAATTGCTTATTCTGGGTGGTAACGTAAAACCAAAAATCAACAGAACACCTAACAGCCAAGGAATTACGAAGTCTAGCAAAGTGTTATTGTGCAGACATTTAAAATAACATGCATAAGCACTGTGGCAGCCTGGAAGGATGGACCTTCCTTCCTTTTGCTTTAAGCAAAAGCAAAAAACAAAGATTTTCTCTAGATACGATGATATGAATATTTTTACATTGGTAAGGACCAGAAGGAAAATATTTACATTTATTGAAGTAGTTGGATTGAAAGCAAATTTTTGCATTATTTTTTTTTAATTGTGTTAGTGCTTCTTTTGCAATAAAAAATAAAATGTTTAATAAAGATGTTGATTCGCACACTATGGAGCTTTCTGCAGTGTAATCTGTGCTGTTCCCCCCTCCTGCAAGGACAAAGAGGGCGAGGAGAGACAGAGAGACCACACAAAGAGCAGACCAATCCAAATGGGTATGTGGCAGGTTAAACAAGCAAGGGAACTTACATGCCAGGTTGGTTTAGGGCACCTCAAGATGAGTATATCTCTGCATATGCCCGCCAGAATCTTAAAAGTTTATATATAGGCCATACCTGGATTCGTTCACATACAAAGTCAACATGGACTCAGCAACACTTTACTCTCTCCAGGTTATGTCCTTCAAGTGGCTCCCGCTGTGGGAATGGTGGGTGGAATGTATATTTCAAGGGCAAGCGGTGATGAGGAACTTTGGGTTGCCCTGGGGCCAGCTTGTGGGTCATCCAGAGGTCATGTCTTTTTGATGACCTCTTCCAACATGATGCCAAATAAATACCTTAAGAAATGCTATTCTTCTTTCAGATAGTAAGAATTCTGTATTTTTCAGCTGCCTGCAAATTCAGAGCTGCAATTTAATATAGTATTGAAGTAAATAACTTACTTCTAGGTCCCAGTCTAAGTATATCTGCCTCACTTTATACATGCTTTAATCTAGGGGCTCCTGGGTGGCTCAGTTGGTTAAGTGTCCAACTTCAGCTCAGGTCATGATCTCACGGCCTGTGGGTTCGAACCCTGCGCCAGGCTCTGCGCTGACAGATCAGAGCCTGGAGCCTGCTTCCGATTCTGTGTCTCTCTCTCTCTGCCCCTCTGCCACTCACGCTCTGTGTCTCTTTCTCTGAAAAGTAAACATTAAAAAAATTAAAATTAAAAAAAATTATTCATGCTTTACTCTATCTCTCTGCGATGTTTTCTGATAATAGTTCAGAAGCATATAGGGCATAAATTGTAGCTAGAGAATTAATGTCTAGTCCAACTTCATTTTGCAGATTTTGGAACACTGAGTGGAGGGACTTACCCAAGGACACGTGGCTACATAGAATCAAAACATGACTCCTGGACTCTCCTTCTCTGCTTCAAGTTGTAGCACTTAGAAGAAAGCAGAGAAGTAGTGATCACACTTAGGTGTTGGTAAACTGGAAACACTTTTGCCAAATGTCTAGGTCAGTCAGCCCTGCTTTCTTCTGGGATGGGAGAAACAGCTTCTATGAAGCAGGGCTCACCGTGTGCTTCTCTGGCATCAGCTGGTACCCAGCCCCCAGCCCTGCAGGCTAAAGCTTTCTCCTCCACTTGGTGTCAGGCTGACTTATCCATTAGGATCTGTGAGGTGTGTGCCTGGGGTCCACAAACCTTTTAGGGGTTCAGGAAATGCTTTAATTTTAAAATCAGAAGAGGAAAAATTAAATTTATGGTCAAAAGAAATGTTTTATTTTTTTTCTCATGTCATAAAAGAAGTGAAATTTGTAAGAAACCCAAAAGTTTGGTTTTGCCTAAAACAAAAAAAAAAAAAAATGGGGGGGAGTAAGGGGGACTATTTAAAGTCATCGAGATGTAGGTTTTAATATTGATAATATTATGGTAGAGAGGTTCATAAACACAAGAGTTTTAGGCCCATGGAAATATTAACATGGCCCTGAATCAAATCTATATCCTACTACTGACATTCCCTGCTTAATATTCTATTCTGGGGCTCCATCCTAAACCATCAGAACTAGAAACATGCCCCACCCCTTCCAGTGCTTTCCAAACTCTTTATTCTGGAAGATTCTGCTTCATAGTATATTGAAAGATTTCTGTCTTGTGGACAAACTGTGCAATCTTCAGATAATTATTTTTTGCTTTATTAAAATCAAAGAGAGATCCAGAATAGTAGACCCCAATAAATATTTTTTAGAAAAGTAGATAAATAACTATAAGGAGAACCTTTGATCAGCTTAAAAGAAGTATCTGGCCACACTGGCCACCACTCAACCAGAGGCAAAGGCGTTAACAAAGAACAGGTTGAACATAACAAAGAGTATCACAGACATGCCAGTAAAATGAATAGAGATACCAGTAAAACTCAGGGCTGTTTCATGGGGAACCTCTTTTCAGGGGCCATGCCTACCACTCTCCAGCACTGCCTTCCCCTTTTTCCATCAGCTTGTAAGAAGTCCTTCTTGGCTCCTGGCCCTCTCTGCCTCCCTGACAAGGCTGAACAGCTGTTTCTCCTTTACTTTCTCTACTTTCCCTGTCTTCTGTCTCTGTCTCTCTGTCTCTGTCTCTCTCTCCTATATATATATATATATATATATATATATATATATATATATATGAGACATGTATATATACATATATATACACATATATATGAGATATGTATATATACATGTATACACACATGTGCATATGTATATACACATATATGTATATATGTGTATATATATGTATATGTATATGTATACATGTATATATATACAGACTTATCTGTATATATATACAGACTTATCTCCATAAGTCTCATGGGATTTTTTATTTAACCCCAGGCAATGCTGTCGCAGGTGCCTTTGATTTCCACAAAGCTTTTGAAATATTAATAGCTACTTGAGTGTCTGTGTTACTACCTCTCTGGATCTTCAAGAAGACAGAATGCTTAGTTAGGAAACACTCATATCTATTAACTCCCACATCCTGTAAACGAGGAATCAGAGACCTAGATGGGTTCTGGGTCCCCCTGACCCCCACTCACATTCTGTCTCTGTCTCTCCATCTCTCTCAACATAAATAAACATTTTTAAAAAAAATGCATGGTTTGCTACCAAGAACTGCTACCTCTTGCAGGTGACGTAGTCCTGAGCTGGGGAGGGAGTGTGGGAGTAAGTGCCTGTGGCTTATGTTGCTTTCAAAGAAGTCAACTTTTTTTTTTCTGATGGTGACATGTCTACCCACCAGAAGGGGTTAACATTCTCAAGGCACATCCCCAAAATAACAATCCACTTTTAAGTCTGACATTTTGTAAAGGTAATTTATGTGAATTTATATGTGCAGCTTTCCTGAGTCTCTGCGAGAACAGCCAAGGGATGCGCGGTGGATAAACAGTACTCTAACACCTCAAAACTCCAACGAGGCCTCCTCTGTGCCAGCTGAGATAAGAGAATTGGCAAACACGTCTTCACAATTTCACATTTTGTACGTTAGTGATAACATGCCAGCAGGGCTGTTCTGTGTCCTGGGGAAAAGTTGAACTGATGCAGGGTCTCTTCCTTCCAGGCTGCCCCCCCTGCCCTGTGCCCTGCTGCCAGTACTTTCATTCAGCAAGGGGGTGGGGGAAGAATGCCTTCCCCCCCCCCCACTCATTCCCTGGGTAACCCTGAGGAAATCACTCCTCTTTCTGCACTGCAGATTCCTCATCTACAAAATGAGAGGCCAGATTTATGATTTGCATAAATGACTAGCCCATTTCAATCAAAGCAGATCTACTCCTCTGGTTTTGGACCCTTCTGAAGCTTTCCTCTGGGGAGAACAACATATTAAAGTCTGAAAACTGCAGGAGGAATTATTTCCAAGTTTCCTTCCAACTCAATCACCCTGCAAGTTGTGATGGGCTTTTCTCCAGTACCTAGATTCTGTCTCTCTCTGTCTCTCTTTCTCTCTCTGTCTGAGACAGAGAGACTTAGATTCTAGATCTGAGTCTAGAGAGGTTGCTCATATATGGTTTCCCCCATCTCTTCTCGATTATATGACTCCCATGAACATGGTAGTTCCCTTGTGATTCACAGGTTGTGGTGTCAGAAGAAGAGAATTGTGACATCATGAATTTGGGTGTTCATTGTAGAAACTCTGGGGTGTTTGTCCTCCAACTTCCTTCTAGTGCAAATGGCTATCTACCTTGACCAGAGCTCCTAGGGACACCCACTGGGCACCTCAACCAGGTCAGGACTGGAGACATGCTTGAGCCCCAATAAGTCTTCTCACATTTCAGAAGGAAAACATGCAGAGGTTCACTGAGCCCTTCCCACAAGATATTAATTTTTCGACGGGGTTCTTCAAAAATGTATATGGAAAAGAATCGATAAAGACAAAGATATTGAATAGAGAACTTTGTGAGATTACAGATCCCTTGTGACTCCCTGAGATTAGCTTCCTTGCACACTTCCTCAAACATTTCCACCACACTTCCAGCTGGCGTTATGGTAGGGCTTGAGTTTCTGACTCTTAGCATTTATCTCACTGTTGTGTACCCACCATTACATCTCTGCCTTCACTCCTGGGCTGGAAGCGACTCTGAGCACTCATCTTTATAGCCGGCACTTGGCATGCTCATGGTACAGAACAGGCACCGATTACAAGTTCTCAGATGGATGTCCTGCTTGTTCCTCTGTCAGGTCTGAGATTGAAAGGCAAGACTTACTTACATCAGATCCATTGCTGCTGGCACATTCCTCATACCTCATATATGAATGTACAGTAAATGTAGGCTCAGTAATGAAGCTCTGTGTACGGCATGAATGGTAATATCTTCTGGACACACACATACAAAGACACACACGGAAATGCACGCCACAGAGGTGCCTGGGCGGCTCAGTCCATTGATCATCCAACTTTGGCTCAGGTCATGAATCATCTTATGGTTCATGAGTTTGAGCTCCATATCAGGCTCAGTGCTATTGTCTGCACAGAACCCACTTCAGATGATCTGTGACCCTCTCTCTGCCCTTTTCCCACTTGTGTTCTCTCAAAAATAAACATGAAAGAGAAGGGAGGGAAGGAAGGAAGGAAGGAAGGAAGGAAGGAAGGAAGGAAGGAAGGAAGGAAGGAAGAAAGAAAGGGAAATGCCACAGTCTTTTCTCAGAGAAGCTCATAGTCTAGTGGAACATTGCAGACTTTGGTGATAGAACCATACTAGGAGAATGTACACAAATACTGTGGAAACAGAAGGGGGATTAGCAGGGGTGAGTGGAGAGAGGGTTGAGAGTGTGAAAAGTTAGAGGTGTAGAGAAAGGCGCCTCAGGGCTGACTGCATATTTGAGACAGGCAAGGACATTCCTCTCAGACCTGTGAGGTGTGAAGAGGGGTGTGTTCAAAGGATGGCAGGTAATATGGTGTATTGTAACTGAGATGCCAAATACTCGCCTCCAGCCCACACCCCTTGAGGAGCCAGTAACACTCGGTTAAAACCTTCGGTCTCTGACAGAATGAAAGTCTTAAGTCTTCCTCACACCTCCTCTCTGCTGTCACCACACCTCCATCCCTGTTGGGACAACTACCTCACAGCCAACCCAAATGCAGAATCAGGGCTGGCCCGGGAAGCGTTCCATTGCCCCAGACACTTTGTGAGATTAACAACATCACTACAGACTGAGAGAAGTAATGGAGAGGTGAGTCACATTGCATACAGTCCAACTTTGTACCATTCATCTGTGTCTTCTTTCTTTCCAGGGTAACAACTTCTTCCTTGTGTGTGCTTATTATTTGAAGGATATATATGTTTCATCTACATATCCAAGTCACCCAGGTTCTCCCCTTCAACACCCCAAATAAATGGAGTTCTCCCACAAACATAAACTCTGGAGCTAGTTATTAATATAAACCTGTACGTGGATTTGTGAATCGTGGAGGCACTGGCTGGGGATGTACTTGAAAAAGCAGAAGGAAGTCAACCTAGAAGCCAGGAAGGAGTCGCTTGTCGTGACTTATCTCAGGAAGTAGCAGAAGTGTCCTACTTTGCAAATAGCCTGACCATGAAGAAGGTAGGGAGGGGACAGAAAAGTGGTAGAATTCTCCTCCTGGGAAGGAGAATAATTAAGGCTAAAATAACCAGCTTTCCAACCCCCTACAAAAGAAAGAAAAATATCAGCCTTCAAGGAATTGAGGAGAAAAAAGCTGTTGGGTCATGACAATGTACTTTAAAGGGGCCCATAAGCTCACAGATATTTTTTTCCCACGTGCAAGTGAAAATGAAAGGAGCAGAGAAATGAAAACAATCAACGAACAGCAACAATTCAGCTTACAGCAGCCTCTTTTCTTCCCTCTGCAAAGTAAATAGGTTCCCTGATTTTGAAGCCGCTGATTCAGAAACTAGATGGTGACAGTGCTTAGCAATTAGAACAGGTCTCTTTCCCATTGATTGGGACATCCCAAAGGAGTGTGTGGATTATGTCACCAGGATTACTACCTACCCACTGTTGGTTTCAGTGCCAAAGAGCCTATGACCAGATGTTCCTGGCTGGGAGCTTTGTTTAAGGAAGTCGCTCCAAAACCTGGGTTTCCTGCTAGGCCAACTGTGACTTCTCCTGTAAGAGTTTGTGAAATTCAGGGAGAGCCATTCATCCAAATGCTGACAACGGTATTTTTACCCCCCCCCCCCAATAAAAACTACATCATTTATTATTTTAATGACATTTTTAACATAATCATTTTTATTGAAGTATGACATGCATTCAAAAAATCATAAATGTGCAGATCAGTGAAGGATCATTAAATAAACACACTCATGTAACATTCATGTAGGTCAAGATATACCATATTATTGGCACATTGACAGGATTATTTTTCTCAAAGTAAATATTCAGTTGGTTTCATATGATGGAATCCATGACCACTGCCAGACATTTTAGATATCTAACAACACCCTCATTTTGCAAATAAGAAACCGGACGTTCAGAGAAGTGACTTACACCTCAGGTCACAAAGCAAGTTAGAGGAAGAGGCGGGGTTTCAGGCTCCTCTTTCCTGGTCTTATTGTCTCCAATTCCTAGGAAGCCTTAGCTGACCTATGAAGAAGAGAAACCTGTTCTTCATGATGACTCCTTTTTCCAAGAGTCTGAGGTTAGCTCTCTCTTGGCTCCATAAAGCCTGTCTCCGTAAAGCCCAAGGAGCTGTCTCAGAAACACTGTTCTAAAGCCCACAGAAACCATTATTTCCTCTGCCAGGGGCTCCTGGTATATATCTGACACATGGTAACATATTTGTTAAGTGAATTAACAAAGAGATTTCACAGTACCAACAGATGCTTCTCAAATTCTCCTCTTCTATATCCATGATCAGACTGGTCATTTTGACCCATGAGACCTCATTTTGACTGTGAGATGACCTTCCCCTTTATTCTAAAGTAGTCACTGGTGAGGACCACTAACTGTGTCACATGAGGAACAGTAGAAGGAACTGGAGAAATTTAGTTGAAAAGAAAGAAAATATAGAAGACATCAACCACTCTCCAGATATCTAAAGGATTATCAGAAGGAAAAGAACACATTTCTTCCTTTCGAACCTATAAGCATAAGAAAGATGAAAAATCTCTTGTTTTACATGATCAAGCTTCTCAAAAAAATGGTCCACCATTAAGTGTCTCTACTTAATTTTATCTCATTCATACCTGAATCCCTAGAGATCTGCTTTTCAGTCTCAGCATATCTTTGAAGTACTCTCAACAAAGCTCCTCTGACAGAATCCAATAGATAGATACTTTCCATTCTTTATCTTCCTTGATCTTCTTTTTCACTGTTGGTTGTTGATACCATCTTTCTTAAAATTCTTATTGCCTTCTGTCCCTTGGAACTACAGATTCCCAGTGTTCTTTCTACTTGTTTGTTCACTGTGTTTAGTTTCTTTCATGGAGACCCCACCACAGACACAAAACACATACTCATATCTCACAAGCTGCTGTTTGTCAGAGCGTACTCTGGATATTCTAAGCAAGCTCCTTCGTTCTCACTGTTTAACCATAATCGATAGATCTGACTGCCAAATCTATATCTCCAGTTAGAGCTCTCTCCAAAGATCAAATCCATCTAAATAACTGCCTACTAGACATGTCACCTTTGTTGACTCACAGGTACTTCAAACTCACTTTATCCAAAGATGAACTCATCTTCTTCTTACATGCCCCATAAACTTGTTCCTGTTTTTTATTCAAATCTCAGTGAATGAGATCACAGATATAGAGTTGCTCAGGCCAGAAAATTGCCTGACTTTCTCTTCTTGCCCAATACTATAGCTCTTGATTCTTCAGTATCTACTGAATTCTTTAGTTTGTTCCACTCCTATTGCCATGGCCTTAGTTTACCTCTTACAGATCATTATAAATGTCCTCTAACAGGTCTATCTCCAATATTTCTCTCAAATTTATGCAGCATACAGCAGGAAGACTAATCTTTCTGAAATACAAATCAGATTGTGTCACTGGCCACTTACCCTTCAATGCATCTCCACTGTACTCCAAATAAAATATGAATTCCTGAGCATGGTAGTCATGATCTGAACTCCTACTAACCTGTGGAGGCTCATGTCTCACCAAGTCTCTTCCCTCCTTTTTCTTTCTCCATCTTCTTCTCCCATCTTCCTTACCATACCACAGCACTCATAAACTATGCTTCAGCCATAGTACTCTATCTTTAGACTCATAAACCCATTAAGCTCCTTCTCATTTCCTTTATCTGATAACTCCCATTGCCATTCTTGTCTCAACTTAAAAGCAGCTAGAGGCTTCCCTGACCAATCTTGTCTCATGAGTTGTGTGCCTCTTCACTTTTTCCCCATGTAGACCATGTTTATCATTATGACAGTACTTATCACACCATATTACAGCTACCTGTTAATGTGCATGAACTTTCACATCCTTCTCACTAGTACATAAGATCCTTGACAATAGGGACAGGGTTTTCTTACTGCGATATGCTTAGCACCAAGCAGAGCACAGAAAAAGCATTCAAGATGTATTAACAAAACAAATGGACCAGTAATAAATATCTGTATTCCAAGGAGCACCCATGATAGAAAATGCAAAGGAAGTTCAGCTTAGAAAGTCTCTTTTCTCAGATATGATGGAATCAGACCTGAAAAGGGAAGATTTGAAAGCCTTTATTCTAAATCAGGCTCAGATTTACTGGTTCCCATAAGCTTAACGGGAATGGCAACTTAGAAATGCAGTTTTCCTTATGCTCTTTAGCCACCATGATCTTTTATCAACCAGTTCTCTAGTGATTTCCTGTAATTGGTCTCCATGAGTAGACCATGAGCTCTGTGAGGGAATGAACCATGCCCTCATTTGTCCTCTTGGATGCCCACAGGACACTTAGCCCTCTGTGCAGGACAGTGAGCTCAGTCACAGCAGATGACACATAAGACATCTGTGTGACCAGAGACAGAGCAAGGAGAAAGTCACTTCCACCTCAAACTACCCTGACAGTTAGGTAACAAACATGAGAACCTTTCCTGAGAGCACTTCTAGGGATGGAAGGAGTAGAGGAGAGCTTATCCTGAAACCCAAGGGCAGTATGTGAGAACAAACACTTGGAAGGGATGAGACAAGACCAGATAAAGGAGACTGCCATCTTAAAAATGAATATTGCTAACTTCTCATCTTGTTGGTCACCATAATTGAGGGACAGTCCATGTTTTAATAATGAAACGTGCATTGAGGTCCAATGCTGAATGCGAAACAAGACATCAAATGGGACAAACTAATTTAGCTACAAGAAATTGTTAGCGTAATATCATTCCAAGGCAACTCTGACCCAATTCCACTCCTCCTAGGTAAGAAAGTTAACACCTGGTACTCAGCTTGTTCTATAAGATGTCAAGAGGATCCAAGAAGTTCCAGAGAGTACCACCCAGAAAGAGAAAAGGCAAAAGAGCTGACGTAGAGCATTATTCTCCCATGTGAATAATGAAGGCCAGCATACAGGTATGGAGAAATGAGAGCAGTTCTGTTTCGAGAGGGACAGCCAGGACTCATTAGAAGATGATTTAAGAAAAGTGGATGAGGGGCGCCTGGGTGGCGCAGTCGGTTAAGCGTCCGACTTCAACCAGGTCACGATCTCGCGGTCCGTGAGTTCGAGCCCCGCGTCAGGCTCTGGGCTGATGGCTCAGAGCCTGGAGCCTGTTTCCGATTCTGTGTCTCCCTCTCTCTCTGCCCCTCCCCCGTTCATGCTCTGTCTCTCTCTGTCCCAAAAATAAATAAACGATGAAAAAAAAAATTTAAAAAAAAAAAAAAAAAAAAAAAAGAAAAGTGGATGAGGGGCGCCTGGGTGGCGCAGTCGGTTAAGCGTCCGACTTCAGCCAGGTCACGATCTCGCGGTCCGTGAGTTCTGGGCTCTGGGCTGATGGCTCAGAGCCTGGAGCCTGTTTCCGATTCTGTGTCTCCCTCTCTCTCTGCCCCTCCCCCGTTCATGCTGTGTCTCTCTCTGTCCCAAAAAAAATAAATAAAAAAACGTTGAAAAAAAAAAAATTAAAAAAAAAAAAA
Organism: Puma concolor; assembly: GCF_028749965.1. Classification (NCBI taxonomy): domain Eukaryota; kingdom Metazoa; phylum Chordata; class Mammalia; order Carnivora; family Felidae; genus Puma; species Puma concolor. The sequence goes on along the minus strand of NC_141675.1, from coordinate 80,801,332 downwards.
GAAAAGTGGATGATTCAGAATACTAATGAATAAAAAGTTTAAAAACAGTTTGTATTAGCTTGCTGTAATTAGATAAGAGACACATGTGAGGAACAATAACATCTATCATAAAAGGCCTTTTCTCTTTCTGTATTTTAGTAAGAAAATTAAACAAAATATATTAAGTATCTAAGAAAATATATATCTATATATGCACATGAGTAAATTCTATGTCCAAATATTAGAAAGTAAAGATAAATGTATATCTATGTGTGGTCTGCCACATCCACTGTTGAAGCAATAAGGAGCATGACACAGAATAAATAGGAAATGCACTGAGAAAATGAAAATGCTGCAGGTGATATTCACATTTTCTTGGTTCTGTCAAGGTGTATCTCAAGGCTGACTTGCTGGGGAGGGATGCTCTTTGGTTTTGCTCAGCCTTTTGCAAATGTATGACTTCACTCACCAAGTGATGAAGTGGGGAGTAGGGACACAGACGAGGGAAAGACCAATCACAACAGTCATTAGTAGGTGTGGTCAACGATGGCATCTTCACATGTCAAGTGCACACATATATGTTGTAATAATACCTCTCAAGTTCTTTATCTGTTGAAAGCTGCATGCTGATGCCTGTCCTGCTTACTCTATGAGATTGTTTGTGAAGATCAAATAAAAACACTGTGAAAGTGTGGAGCGTATAATGGTGTGCCTTGATCTTGCATCTTTTGAAGAGCCATTAGTATATTATCATAGAAGGAGGAGGGAGCAGTGAAATGATATCTGAGCAGGGCTTTTGGCAGCCCCCGAAAGATGACAAAGGAACGTGACACTGGCCAAAGCTTTTGGGGAAAGCTGATCCCTATCTAGACGAAGGCAAAGCTACCGACAAAATGTGGGAGTGATAGTGAGGAGAGGCAGTGCGTGTAGACCAGGGATGTGCCAGATCTTCCCAGGAGGTGATTGTTCCAACTAGGCCAGGGGACTAGATAGAAAATGAAGCCCACAGGGCCAGATTTTGATGTTGATTCTGCCAGAGTCACCCATACACACGCTTCCTGTGTCAATTCCTGACTCTAGAGTATCCTTTAAGAATATCAAAACAGTGAAAGAACCTCTGTGGCTTATGTAACATGTCCTACTGTGAACGGAGAAATTCAAGTGAATGGATAAGTCTGACCACTCTTTAGAGCATCTCTTTTGAGATAAATGTCACCAAAAGTGGGTTGGTGCACAATGTTACTGTTTTGCAGTATCTCTGCATCTAAGAACTTCAACTGTGACCCTTCATGGTGTTTGAAGACTTTCCTGAAATGTCTGACATTCTCCAAAATATATTTCCTGTTAACCATGAGGGAAGTTCTATTTTCCTTTCTTAATGAACTGGGGACAATCTCTAGTACCCAGTACTATCCCTGTTAATATTATTTATCACTTCTTCTCTTGCATCCCACCAAAAATAGGCAAAGTCAGGCTCCAATTGCCATTAGTGTGTGATGTTGAAATTCTGTACAGAAATAGCAATTTTCCCACCAAAACCTAGCCAGTGGATAAAATTATTAGAAAAAGCTAGAGAGTAGCTGAAATCAACTCCCCCACTGGGAATACCTGAATAGAATCTTCATTGTAGGAGGAAGCTTACATATGCTAGTTCAACATAACACAGGCCAGTATAGTCATCTCTAAGACTCTTACTTTGTTTCCCTAATAATGTTATGTATCTATAGATTTAGGTCACATGATAAACAAAGTGAGATTAACCTGTACATCATTAGAAGCTGGGCTGGTATATCTGAACAAGGAAATAAAGAGAGATATTATTTAAAATAACTGATATTTCTAGCTATATTTTAAACTCATCACCTTCCAGTGGCAATGCCAACCCCCTTTAAAAAATAACAATACTGTTTTATTCATAATTTATTTATGACAGCTAGTGTAGTTTAGATAGACTATTAGGTAGCTGATATAATATGTATTATATGTATTAATATGTACTATATGTAACATATAGTACATATTATATCAGCTACCTAATATTCTATCTAAACTCTCTAAACTATCTAAAATACAATAGAAAGATATCCAGGTATATTTTTTAAGACTATAAATAGGACAGAGCATGATTTTAGTTGTTATAAATATAAAATATAGATGTGCATAAAAGAAAGTTTATAAGGATATCTAACAAAATGCTAATATTGGTTTTCTCTAAATAATGAGATTATAGATTTTTTCCCTTAATTAAATTTTCTAATTTTCTACAGCAAGAATTTTTTAGGTGTATTTATTTATTTATTTTGAGAAGTGGGAAGAGGGGCAGAAAGGGAGAGAGAGAATCCCAAGCGGGCTCTGCACTGTCAGCACAGAGCCCAATGGGGGGCTTAATCTCACAAACCATGAGATCATGACCTGAGCCAAAATCAAGTCAGACACTGAACCGACTGAGCCACCCAAACACCCCTACAACAAAAATATTTTTAAGAGGATAAAATGGAAAAAAAGGTATTAGTTCTAGCCAAAACATTTGAAAACTCAAAGGTTTTTTAAGCACACACATTTTCATCACAGCCCTCTCATTCTCCAGCACCCACCATCAAAGATAAATTGTTTCATACAAAAAATGCATTATAACTTGGCTCTCAGAAGTTCTCTAAAAATTAAAGTCAGAAGAAGAATAAAATTCATACACAGATAGAGACTATTTTCTGTACACAGAGAGTTGGACTATTGGACAATGGCTTTTATCTGCCCAGTGATATGCAAAAGCTATATTCAGGAAGTAATATAATCAAAAGAATTGAGAGATGGAGAAAGATAGTATACCTCTTGGGCGAGTTTTATCACAAGAAGTTATGAAATCACTATGTAGGCCACAAGTTACAAACTTGTTACATAAATTCTATAAGGGAAAATGGTAGGGGAAACATTTGTCTTAGAGAGCTAGGTCCCGTGCACTTAAAATGAATAGCTCCTCTGAGAACAAAGCCCTTAGTTACAAATGTACAGGACAGAGTAATTTGGCAGAAGTTACAGGTTTCCAACAAAAGGTCACAGCATGGGATGTGGAGCCGGAGAAAAGGTATCAGTCCCCTTGTGAGGAGTGGCCTTGGGGAGGAGCACGGAGAGGAGGCTGTTGAGGGGAGCCATTCCATACCAAACTGATCTTGACATAGATCACATTCAAAAACATTGGTCTGAAACAAACCAGCGTAAAATACTTTCCTTTTTATCCCTCCATTATACCAACAGATCTGGAGGTCATAATATAACTCATCTTTCGTTGAGAAGAGGTCAAGAGAAAATGCCTGGCCAAGGGGAATCCACATCCCAAAACACAGCCCTAAATTTCCTTCACACCTGCTGGTTTTTCAATGACTCTTCATGCTTCTCCCTGAAATGCATCCTCTCTCTTAGCAGAGATGACATCACTTATATGGTATCAAACAGGTTCTTCTTTTCTTTTCCTTTCATGCTTTTTATTCCCCTCAACTTTGGCAAAACTTTAGTTCTTGTTTGTTTTCAGTTGTTCAGCTTCGATCCTGTTTGGGAACTTGGCCAATCAGTAGGAGTGGCTAAGCTACACAACTTAGCTTCCTCCACCAGAGCCTGAAAGATGTCTTTGCTTTTAAGCACAACTTTTGTGGGGGATGTGTCGAAATCACTGACCCACAACTCAGAGGCACAAATGTTTGAAGAATTAATTAAGTCAATCCTTCCACGAGACAATAGACAAGGAACATAAAGACATAAATTGATTCATTTCATGTAATCAATTCCTGTATCAGGAAATAGACCGGCACAGTAGAGAAAACTTTGGAGTCAGACAACCCTGGGCTTCCATCCAGACTCCATAGCTTGCCAGCTGCCTGAAGGTGGGTAGCAATTTAAGAATCCTTAGCCTCTATTTTCTCAAATGTGAAGTGGGTCCAACAGTTACCTTGCAGGACAGTATCTGAATTAGAAAAAACTAATGGCTCTAAAGGCCTAGCAAGGTATCTCAACTATAGTAGAGTCTTAAAACATAGTTTAAAGGTTTGAGGAAAAGGAATCTAGAAGTCTAATGATCAATGGAATCTATGGTGGAGACATTTGAACAGCTGGGAACAGAGCATGAAGTAACTAATGATGGTGGGGAAAGCCTTATATGCTTTCATATAAGACTCAGACTGTAACTCTGAGTCCATTGTCTCAGGTGGGAGTCATCTCTTCTCTCCGGGCATTGTTTTTTTCACATGTATAGGAGGGGACTGAACTACTTGGCCCCCCATATTCCCGACAGCTCTGTTAGTCTAAGACTACACACAGGCCTGATTTGGAGTCCCCATTCTAAATCCAAGTGGAGAGCTAAGAGGCCATTTTCTTTTTTTTCTTTTTTTTAATGTTTATTTATTTTTGAGAGAGACAGAGACAGAATGCGAGTGGGTTAGGGGCAGAGAGAGAGGGAGACACAGAATCCGAAGCAGGCTCCAGGCTCCGAGCTGCCAGCACAGAGCCCGATGCAGGGCTTGAACTCATGAGCTGTGAGATCATGACCTGAGCCGAAGTCAGACGCTCAACCGACTGAGACACCCAGGTGTCCCTAAGAGGCCATTTTCAAAGCAGGTCAAATAGCAAAAATAACAAGGTTGGAATATATCTATTTTGATCACCTTTATCCCAGCACAAATCACAACTTTATAGTCCTTTACAGTCCTATTTATAGAGAATCACATCTTTAAGAGCACCAGGGATAAGAAATCAATAAGAAGAACAAGTTACTAGCTTGTGTTGGTTTTGGTTTTTAATTCAACAAGCAAGAAACACTGAATGGTGGGAACTTTAGAACTTCTTGCCCGGTTTCAGTAGTTGTTCCCTTCAACCAGTGAGGGTGTCACATCAGAGAAGATGCCCTTGCTAGGCTGGGGCTTCCTCCTGCCCACCTGGCCCATTCAAGTTCAATTTCTCCTCCCACACCAGCCAACCATTATGTTGTGGGTCATGGTCTTTTCTCCACTCTCTGTGATGACCTAGCTATAACTTCCTGGATCCCTTCACATTGTGAAATCTTCCATTTAGAGCTTATCTCACTTAGAACAAAGGATTTCATCTTTGTCAGTTGACACGCAATGACAATTCAAAGATGAATCAAAACTAGATCTTCTTGTGAAGTTTAGAGCCTCATAGAGAGGGTAATGATTTAAGCATTGATTCTAAGTTAGATAGGATTAAAATTAAAAGCATTTATGGTATCAAATATGTGTACACACCCATCATGGAATATAATGCAATCGTTAGAAGTCATATGTTTAAAACAGTGAAATGACATATAAAAATTCACGGAATAGGGACACTTGCGTGATTCACTCGGTCAAGCGGCTGACACTTGATTCCAGCTCAGGTTGTGATCTCATGGTCATGAGATCAAGCCCCACATCAGGTACTGTGCTGAGCATGGAGCCTGTTTTGGATTCTCTCTCTCCCTCTCTCTCTGCCCCCTCCCCTTTATTCCCTCAAAATAAATAAATAAACTTTAAAATAACTCACAGAATAATGTTAAGTTAAAAAGCAGAGTCCAAAGCTATATATAACCTATGTTTTTAAAAAAAATTTTTAAATGTTATATTATTATTATTATTGTTATTGTTATTATTATTTTGAGAGAGAGAGAGACAGAGAGTGAATGGGAGAGGGGCAGAGAGAAAAAAACAGAATCTGAAGCAGGCTCCAGGCTCTGAGCTGTCAGCACAGAACCTGACGTGGGGCTGTAACTCAAGAGCCATGAGTTCATGACCTGAGTCAAAGTCGGACGCTCAACTGACTGAGCCACCCAGGCACCCCACTACAGTTCTATTTTTAAAACCTGAAATATATATAAATAAGCAAAGAAAAATACTAGAAATTAACATTGAACTGTTAAAATGAGCTTCTCTAGGAGGAGGAGGTTGTAAAAGATGTCACAGCATAAGCCTGTAGTCAAATATTAAATTGACATGAAAAGATATATTATTATGAAACAGAAGTTCAGATTATAAAATATTATATTAAAAAATCACCCACACATGTATTAGAAACACATGCACCAAAATGTTATGAATGATTATCTCTGTATGACTGGCTTATGGATGATTTTTACTTTCTTTTTACATTTTTCTAAATTTTCTAACTTTTTTTTGCATTGAACATATATTATACTTAGGATTGAGGGAATAAAAATGTGAAAAATAATGTTTCAAGATGTATATCAAGTAAATAAAAGTCAGAGTTATAGGGTTACGGGTCAAAAGGACTTTACTGAAATATAAGAGTAAACATCTAGGACCTCAGAAAACGGTGGGGAAAGAAAAGAGGTAATCGTACAAGAAATCTCATCAAAGGTAATGGTGACATAGGGAGCTTGGAAGGGCTCCATCCTAGTCAGAGATCATTATACCTGTGGGCTATGGAAATAGACTTGCTTCTAAAGTCCTTCTAATGGTTCCGCCCTACCTCCTCAAGGAAGCTTCGCTGGCTATCCAAACTCACTTGAGATATGGGTCTGGTCAACAAAATGAAGCATTACCAGCACCATAAGCTAAGTACTCCTTTCCCTCAGAGGCACTATAGGCTCCTCTAGGTTAGAAACCATTCTTTGTGCTGCTTTGTATTCTACCCCAGTATCAACACCCTATGCTCTCTCAAGAGAAGTATGCTTAATGAATGTTTATGGTATATACCACATGGGATATGGCAGTAGGACAAGGGCAGAGGAGCAAGGGGAAACTGAAGGTAATAAGACTAGCACTACCCAACACCCACATATGGCCTTGATGACAATGGTTCAAAGAGATTTTGATGACTTGACAATGTTCAAGTCACTGTATTGATAGAAGTTCATCTACAGGGACTGATGCTTATGATCATTTGGAACCATTTGAACTCTTCTTATTATACTGCAGGTCATACACAAAAGCAAAGGAAGGAGAAGAAATCTTCCCCTAAGTCTACCATGCAGAGAAAATGAAAGTAGACAATTTGGATGCGTATCCTTTAAGACTTCTACTTTTATCTGTAGATAGTATCTTTTCTTTTACTTCAAAAATGAAGACATGTTGTAAATATTGTTTCAAAAGCTGCCTTTTACACTTAAGATATGGAGTAATACACTGTACATACACTTAATATATTGAGTATACTGTGTGCCAAACACTTGTCTTTAACCGCATTGGCTCATTTCAAGCTCACCACAGCCCTGTGGTCCAGGTATTAGAATTATCCTTTTTACAGGCTAGGACATTGAAACTCAGAAAGACTGAGGAATTTGCTCAGGGTCACACAGTTAGTAAGTGATAAGAGTTCTAAGTTGATCAAAGTTCTCTCAAACCTCAGGCCCTGTTTTATACCACTATGCTAAACTACTCAGTTAATAAATAATTTCCTACAACAGGATATTACTGGCTGTGTAGGTTCTGTTACGCAATCATCTATATTTTTTTGAGTCATGCCCTATTGTTTTTTATTCATGTTGCTGCTTTTTTACTTTGTTTTTTTTTTTTTTAATGACTATGATCCTCATAGGTAAAACTTTTCAAAACCCTTCCTTTTTTCAGAGTCTAAGAGTTTTGCACTCTAAGTGTTCTGTATACGTGGCCAAATTACCCCTCTCAGAAACGTTGTATAATTTGTCTCTGTAGAATATGAAGCTCACTTGTATGGGAAATCTAAAACAACAACAACAACAACAACAACAACAAAACCCTAAAAGAAAAACAAAAAATCATGTTCACAGATGGAGATTGGTAGCTACCAGAGGTAGAGGTTGAAAGGTGGGTAAATCAGTGAAAAGGATCAAAGGTACAGATTTCTAGTTATAAAGTAAACAAACCATGGGGATGTAATGTGCAGCATGGTGACTACAGTTAATAATACTTTATCGCATATCTGAAAGTTACTAAAAGATCTTAAAAGTTCTCATCACAAGAAAAAAATCTTGTAATTATGTATGCTGAAAGTCATTAACTAGACTCATTCCAGTGATCATTTCACAACATATACAAGTATTGAATCACTACATTGTGTACCAAAAACTAATATGTCAATTATACTTCAATAAAAATAACAAAAAAAAAAACCCATATATCCAATTTTCCTGCATGTCAGGAGAGAATTTTGTAATTTAAAAAAAATATATGTTTTGCAATTAATGGTTTCAATGAGTCCAATATTTGCTTTAACTTGCAATGCTTTAAGGGTGAGATTGAAAGGTTGAGTGTGTCTGTGTATGTTTGGACAGTTTTATTAGCTTCACAGTTTTTGTCTTAACACAAAATTCTTCATTTTATTAAATACATTAATAATTAAACAAATGTTTATAATGTCAACAGATCTTAATTATGACACCAGCTCTACTGAAAGTTATAGGTGTATGTAATGATGGTGTAAAATTTTCAAAATAGACACATCAGTTAATAAAGGTTTGCGTATCCCTGACTACAGAATGAAATGAACCACACCAGCTGGCTTCAAACATTGCAGGTATGATTGCCTAACTCGGTAATTCTACATATAAGAATATCTTGAACTTGGTACTCTATTTTTTTCCTGTGTGACATAGATTAATCTCCATAGTGGAACTGTACATAGTGCAAAATGTTTCACTTAATTAATTTGAATGCATTTGGGGGAAACTTCTCTATGCCAAGCACCATGCTGGGGGAAACAGAGAAATGGAGACCAGAAGAAAACCTGCAAATACAATTTCTATTCTTAAGGAGTAAATTGTCTATAAAAGAATCAGATCTGTCAATAGGTAATTACAAGATGGCTGGATAATGACCTAGAGAGTAATCTGTATAAAGTGCAAAGGAACATTCTAGGGGTGGTGCAGAGTCATGCTGAGCCATAGCCACCAAGCACCCAGTATGACCCACCACTAAAAGGTAAGGGTTACATTTTACTCTAGGAGTTGCCTTTTGGTTCCATGAATGATGGGAAAGAACAGCTGCCACTGGGGAAGACAAATGCTATGCAAAGCTTTTTCTTCTAAACATGCATTTGCCAGGGCTGCATCAAATAATATGTGTTTCAATGGGTCCCTGCTTAGAGTACTAATGTCCCAGTTGGGACCCAGGTAGTGTTGAAGACCCAGATATAAATGGTTGGAGCTCCGTGTAAAGAGGAATAACTTTGACAGTGTATGACCTTCAAGTGGAAAGAAAGCAGCAGACAATATTAAGGATGTATGGTGTCAGTAAAGAGATATAAATTCACTATTAGAGGAAGAGATTGATATGAGAATCCATCCAACATTGCAGGCATATGAAATTGCATTCTTATCCTCCAGCATGGTTCAACACATGAAGTCCTGTGTTGACCACACCTGGAAGACTCTTCCCAAATGTTACAAGTATTCACTGATACAGATGCTGAGCTCTTGTTTCCTCCCATGCCCCCAGACATCCTACGTCTGGTATGACAGCACCTGCAGTTCAGAAGGCATTGCTGTCAAGTGTGAATTTCCTGGACCGTATGAAAGGTGTTTAAACAACTACAAAGTGAAAGTTTTGTAGAGCTTTCTAGAGAGTTCTAAGGCTATACATGATCTTTGAAATTGTGTTTAGTATGAGGCAGTGGCAGAAAAGAGAACAATGAATTTGACTCGCAGAACTCAGATTTGAGTCCCATCTCTCAGCAGTGTGCTATATGATTTTGGGCAGATGACTTCAACCCCTGAGCCTTATTTTCTTTCCCTGAAAAAATTGAAGATGATTACCCCTACTAAGACTACTTCACAGAGGTAGAATAAAGAAAATACTGTATGTGTATCAGTAAGTTACAAGCTCTATAAAAGTACATTTCTATAATTCCCTCCCATCTTAAGGGGGAAAAAAAGCCTCCCTCTTTCCCCTCCATGTTGTTCCCATCCTCTCTGGATCCCTCTACCTATAAGCTCTTCGAAAACAACGTCCTATATTCACCAGCTCCAATTTCTCTTATTCCATTCTCTCCTGATCCTACCCAGCCACACTGCTTGTTACGTGTTCAGATAACTAACATCATCTCTCTCCACCTCTCAGTAGCATCTGTGCCGTCTGACCACCCTCTTCTCCTCGGAAAGCTTCTGCACTTGGACCCCAGAGCACACGGTGCTCACCTAGTGTCGGCCCTCCACTCTGGCTGCTCCTTCTCCATTTTTCTCTTGGTTCCTGTGGAACCAGAGGAAAAAATAGAGGGTTGTGGGAATAGAAGGTGTGGTCTGCTCCAGGGTGCAGATGGTATAGGGGTGCACTATCCATGGAAAATATAAATGAAAAATGCTTTTCATTATTACCGTGTGCTAGGGGTTCTAAATAATTTCAGTGATAGAAACCTCTTCTCTGCTGACATAGAGCTGCTCCCGCCATGCCTTTTCCCTTTTGGTACACTGTTGACTGGACTCTCCTCACCTCCCTAACCCAAAACCTTGCAGCATCCAAATCAGCCACTCAATCAATTTCTCTCATTCTCTCTCTCTCTTTCATCTATGCTAACTCCTTTGATGATCTCATTTAAAAAAATTTTTAATGTTTTTATTTATTTTTGAGACAGAGAGAGACCAAGCGTGAGTAGGGGAGGGGCAGAGAGAGAGGGAGACACAGAAGCCCAAGCAGGCTCCAGGTTCTGAGCTGTCAGCACAGAGCCTGACGCGGGGCTGTAACTCGCGAACTGTGAGATCATGCCCTGAGGTGAAGTCAGACGCTTAACCGACGAAGCCACTCAGGCGGCCCTGATGATCTCATTTAATTTCATTGTTGTAAATATCATGTATATATTGATTACTTTCATTTTTTATCTTCAGCTCAGATATAATCACTGAGCCCCAGATTTGTATATTAACTCACTACTCGACATCTCTAACTTAACCTGTCCAAAAGTAATCCAGTGTTCCTTCAAAACTCAGTGCTCTCATGGTCTTCTCTGTCTCAGATATAAGGCCAGTGCTTTCTACGAGTTGCTCAGCAAAAGTCTTAGAGTCATCCTTAGTTTCTTCCTGTCTCATTATTCCCCATTCAGTCAATCTCAACCACACAATTAAAACACATGTCATCTCCACCACTAGCAACTTGTCCAAGCTTCCACATCACTCATCTGGATTATAACAGTTCCTCCTTAATGAATCTCCCTGCTTCTGCCCGCCTTCTCATCACGCCACCCTCATCTATTCTCAACACCCAGACCAAGGGATCCCTTTGAAATGTAAGCCAAACCATGTCATTCCTCTGTCCAAATTCTGCAAATGGCTCCCATCATACTCAGAGTGAAAGTCAAAATCCTTATTGTGTCCTACTGGGCCTGCATTATTGTCGTCTCCATCCCCACTCCCACCATCATCTTTCTTACTCCATTTCCAAAGGTTTTTCCACTGAGTTCACTGTATGCATTTTTCTTTTAAGGGGCCAAGCAGACTGGCTCCAGTTTCAGGACCTTTGCACTTGCTCTTCCAGACGTCTGGAATGCTGTTTCCTCAGTTATTTACATGGCTCATTCCCTTGTATCATTAGGATCTTCACTCAAGTAACAACTTATTTCTTCCTAAGCACCCTTTCCAAAATCTCAACTCTCCAAGACCTCCTATCCTTTTCCCTATTTTTCCTCTATATCTCATATATTGTCTATTTTACTGATTAATGTGTTTGTTTTCCATCTGTCTCATTAGAAACGTAAGCTACTTGATGGCAGAGATTATTTCTCTCTCTTCATTGCTGAGTTTTTCCCAAATCCTAGAACATATATTCAATAAATCGTTTCAAATGAATGAAACTTGAAGAGATGTTTGTTTTGAACAGATATTCAATAAATGGCTTTAAAGGAATGAAGTTTTTTCAGATACATCATTTTACTCTGTGTCATATCACCTACCTACTTCCCTTGAAGCCCGGGTCTTTGAGATAATTCTGAAACAATCTCACACACAACCATGCACATAAAATGAGAAAAGTTTGGTTAATTACACAAATACCTGTGGTATGTGCAGAAACATTGTTCTGGTGACGAGTGGAGTCCTTTACAAAACTAAAACCTTCCCTTCAACCCATCAGGAATGCTGTAAGCCAGAGTAAAACATTCATATATTTGTGGAATTCTCCAGCAGGGTTTTAATGGAAGGGCTAGGACATCCAAGAATTTTCTATAACTATTCCTTAGGATGTGACTGCTTCCCAGACCAAAGGAAAAAGTCTATCAACTAAAGATAATGCTCCACATCCCACAAGTTAAGAACTTACACAACATCACTTTCCTAACTTTCAGATAACCCAGAGGAATAAACTTGCTTTACAAAAAGAAAAGAGAGAAAAATCTTAACCATGTTTTTTTGGTCCAAATATTCCTTACAAGTTTCTCAACGAGTCGTTTTTAAAATTTCATCCATTTTTATAATCATTCTGTATATTACTACTTTGCCTCTCTCCCTAAGCATCTGATACTGTCCATTGTGTTTAGAAGCACTCAATTCTGTTTTTACCCCTTAATTCTTTTGAAAAACTTAAAACTAAGGTTAGTGATACCTACACAAATGTTCTGTCCTGCCAAATTATAGATTTTGATAGCCATGAACTGGGATTAAATGTCTGGTCAATAGTTGCTATGTTCCTCAAATCCATCGTGTTGTGTCTGACCTTAAGCCCGTAGCCTGTCACTTGGCACCCAAGATCTGGTGTAGACCCACATTTCTAGTCTCGATTCCCCCAGGCCCACTGGGGCTATATATAGCTACAACAAATGTGCGTGCACTCTCTTTCTCTAGCTCTCTCTCTCTCTTGTACAGATAGTATCTTCTCAGAGAGCACTGACTTACGAGTTTGCTTTAATTTTTCTTTTACTAGAAACTCTTCCCACCTCTGTCTGTCCAAAGCCCACGGCAAATGCCATTTCCTCCTTCTAACCATCCTGATGGCAGCCTACAGTTTCCATGAATATCTCTTTACTCAGTGAAACCAAGAACATTGGCTTTCTTCTTCTTGCAGCATTTATGATATCTTGCGTTATGGTTATTTATGTGAACACTTCCATTATTAGTAAACCCCTTTGGGGAAGTTTCATTGCTCTTCACCCCTAAATCCCCCAGCCTAGGGCGATATACACCATAAGTGATCAAGAAGTGATTATTTTATTAGTTAATGGATTATAGAAAACATACTATTGGGCTAGTTTCCAGAATTTCAGCAATTTGCTCTGTATTCTTTGGGAATGCGGGGCATTGTGGTGCATTCTATGTGTTATCATACATCATAATTTCTTTTCTTATGTTTATGACATTGATCTATTGAGTAAAGAGTATTATCCTGCACTTGTCAATTTTTCTCTTATAGGCACCTGGAGGTTATGCTGGAACTGTGTCAGGTAGTTGAATACTTAAGCTCTTAAGTCACTGAGCTTCGACATCTGGCTTAATATCCTGGGTAGGTATGAGGGCCAATGGCATGATCTGCTGAAGTCATCATTTCTCTTCCTACCTCTCAAATAACAAGAGGCTAGGGCCAAAGAATTAATTTCACCTCTTCCCTGGTGACATTGATCTGTGGTCTGGCCTATCATTATACGGAACTAGGTTTCCCTTGAAACAGAATGATTTGAGCACATGACAGACTGGAAGAGACCAGCATTGACAAATGCAAATCCTGATAGCTGAAATCAGGTCCCACAGGGATGTGGAGAATTGGAGAATACATGCTTCATCTACAAGAAACACATGTTGCCCAGACCCTGCCGATGTGTTTTCCATGTGAGTATGTGGACCCCTATAACCAGACTTTCTGATCTTTCTGAAAAAAATAAATAAATAAAAGAAATTTCAGATATATCAACCTGAATTTTTACAAGGAATTTCCTGGATGTTAAATATTTACAACTGGTTCAATTTTGTTTACCACCGTACCACAAAAAAAACACAGCCGAATGCTGGGCCCACCTGTAGATTAGATTCTAATCTAATTGTAGATTAGATTCTACAATTCTGATTTAAAGATCAACCGGCATTACAACCATCTGAACGGAGTGATGCCTTTTTAGAAGGATCAACGATCTTTAGAAGATACAAAGACCTAGACTGGCTGAAGAGAAAGAAGACGCCACCCGTACTTGCAAATCTCCTAACCTTACACCTAAGAAGAAGTTCCAGAATTTGGCTGAAAGAAAGATTCCATAAGAACCAAGTTAATAAGGAGAGAGGCTTTTCTAGACAAGTCCCCTACTTTACAGGGCATTATATTTCCCCTGAATGCTAAAGGACAAAGCACTCTAAAACTTTTAACCGAAAGACATCGTAAAGGACATCTGGGTACAATCCCCAAAATGATACAGCTCCTGCTTCTGCTGTGGGATGCCCTGCACCATTCCCTATGCATCATGGGCAGTGAGAAGGTAGGAACATGTGTTTGACTGACAGCTTTAATGATCACTGGCTGTGTGGCCTTGGGCTCATCGTGTCATCTTCCTGGGCCTTCGGTTTCTCTATTTTGAATAAGGTAATTGATTAAATGATTTCTTCAAGACCCTTACAGCCAGACAAACATTAAGAATATATAGAAATCTGCCAGAGATGGAGCTACGCAACCCACCACATTGTGGTGGGCTCATGGGGGTGAATATTAGCACTGTCATAACAAACTCAAACAGACACACACGTGCGTGCACACACACACACACACACACACACACACACACACACACGAAACATTTCCTTCCACAACTAAGAATGATACAACCTTTTGAGCATGAAGGGAAAATTATAGCTAAAATTAGCAGCTTAAAAAATAAACTACATAATCACTGAAGATGAGATTTTCTTAAAACTATAGAACAATGAGATATAATGATAGCTGTCATAAGAGAGGAAATTGCAGGAGTCAATTTGAAAGGATTTGGGGGTGTTTCTCCCCCGTCGAGATCTGTTTTTCCACATACCACAGGAAGACTGAAAAGCTAAATATTTCCCTAGGGCTTTTGTGAGCTGCGTCTCATAATGCTCCTGCTGACATTAGGAGAGTGTCATCCAGCCCCAGATGCAAGCCTTCTTTCTCATACAGAGAGCTAGGGCAAGTTTCAGGCTGTATGGAACCATTTTCCACATCTGCATGTCACTTTCAAGTTTGCGAGGCCTCTTTACATACATATTCTTATTTGTTCTCTAGAAATAGTCCCTATTTGGTGAAGCCTATGTTTCACTATAAAATCTGTCTCCGATGAGTCCAAAAATATCCCTCCCAACCCGCCTGCAAGGAAATAACACCTTTTGTTTGTCGTTTGACAGTTCAGGAAGCCCTTTCACTTGTCTTGGCTTTTTGAGATAAGGTATGACCTGCTGGGTGGTACAGAAGAGGGAGAGAGAAGGAGGAATCAAATCTAATCTTGGCCTTAGCCTGCTGATCATACTTGAACAAATCACTTCAATTCACTAAGCCTCAGTTCACTAAGCCACTGAATAGAGAAAATTATACCTATCCTACTGCTCTTATAAGGCAGTTGAGGTCAAAATCAATATATAGATAAGTATGTCAAGTGATTTTATAGGCTGAAAAACGTTGGTCTACAAACCTCATCAACCCTGGGCAGTAAGGACAAATGGAGGACTTTCCAATGGTCGTGGAAAACTACAAGTCTAGAAGGAACTGCAAGTCAGTGGTAGAGGTGACCAGAAACCCAAGCCAGGGGGCAGGAGAAATAGATTCATAGAGAGAAACCCCATTTCTTTGCACCAGGGACAAGCCACCTGGCTTACCTGTCTAGGCTGTGGTTGGTTCTCGGCACTTTTCTTTCTTTTCTTGGATGAAGAGGGTCAGACCATAGATAGCGGCCAGTGAAAGTGTAGTTGGTTCAGATGAAGCCTAACATGAGGGTGCCCTTGTGTTGCCACCCCCCAGTCTGAGCCCTGCCTCACCAAGTGGGTTGAGAGTTACCTGCTCAGCCTCAAACAAAGGGGCAAATGAAAGGATTGAGGATGTTTACAGGGTGGAACTCAACCTGTCAGAGACAGGTTTGTGGGTGGGGCCTTTCTTATTCTACGGTGACACACCTCTCTCTCTCTCTCTCTGTCATCCCATTCTTTAAGAAGTCCTGGGTTGTGCTGCCAACTTCCTCTTTGACTGAAATCTTCTGATGGGGTAAGCAGGAACAGCCTCCTGTCCATTCCCCCATGACATCTGTATGCTCCCATTTAGCTGTAAGGAAGCATAAGCCTGAAGCCTTTGCTCCTATTATTAGTATTTTATGATGGACTTGATTTGTTGGCTATTTGTGATTTTGAGCATTGTTACTACTTTTGCCTTGGAAATGTAGAGGACATATAGAGCACTGTATCCCCATGAGAGCAAACACAAACACGTGTGCATGCAGAGTCTCTGGTCATTGTTTCTTTTAGGGTATTTGCCCCATGACATTGTTTTCCATTTAAGTGTATGTCCCTCTCATTAGACTGTGGGCCCCTTGAGGGTAATGACCACATCTTATCTTCCCCTCTATTCCCCATACTGTTCAGTGTGTAGCAAGTACTAAATACATGTTGAATGAATGATGATCAAAGAATATCTATTCAATGAATCCTATCTGCCATTTAATGGCTTTGCAACCTATGGCAAGTCATATGTTTACCATTCTGACCTGATCTCTTTGGTCATCTGTAAATTGAGAATAGCATTCCTCCTTCAGAGATGCTGCATTTGAACGGAAGCATTTGAGAATGAACTTAGGATAGGAATTGACATAGTAACAACTATAAGAAAATGTCATTGAATCATAATGAATTGATCTCAAAACCCAGATAAGACTTTTCTACATAGAGAGTCAATATAAAGTATGAGCAGTGAAAAGACATCATGTGTCCACCTGTCTTTTTACAGGCCTTCACCATGTCGAGGACATAACTTAGGTCTTCATCCAACAAGTAGTTAAATGAGCAACCATCTTGGCCATTGTCAGTTCTCCGTGTAGACAAGCATAGAAAAATGAACTAGACCCAGTCTCTGGCATACAAAGCTCATTAAAATAAAATGGGTAGAAAATTATGGGCACCCCAGCACCACGAATAGGATCTGAACAAGTGCTGAGGGAATCCAGAGGAGGGAGAATCCAGGAAGGCTTCACAGAGGAGGAGGCAGCCTTAGATCTGGGCTGTTAGGCGAGCTGGCATTGGACAAATGCAGATGGTAGAGCTGGATATAGATGTTAACTGTGAGATGGAATGAGCCATCCCTGATCTAACTGATTTATGCCCTCCTTACTATAGACCCCATGATGAAGAGAGAGTTTCACATAAGTAGTATCTAGGTCACTCCACTTATACACCACAAAACTGCAGGGCAATTAGAAGTAATTGCAAGACTAATATTGTTACCATCTAGCATCAGATGGGGGCAAAGGAGAAGGAGTCTGAGAGATGTGATCCCAGCCCGGGACCAACCCACGCATTGCTGTTTGAAGCATGTTGTTTTAAAGGGCAAGAGACTCTGAAAAGACATCTATGTCCATGTGGCAACTGTCTAATCATCACCAGGCTTCCAGCGGCCATGGGATGCTTCTCTCAACTTGTGCTACGCTCCTGTGACTCTCTACCCAGCCATAACTGGGGCCGCAACAGTACAGCCAGGAGGGTCACAGCAGTTGGAAGAATGTCACACAGAAAATCTGGGCTCTGGGCCCTTGTCACCACTCCCTGGAATCGATTGGCAAGTAGCTCAGACTTTCTCGGTCCTCCGTTGCCTCTTCTGTGCAATGGGAATTATAACACAGACCTCCACCTGCCTGCCCGGGCTGTCAAGGAAGAAAATGAGATTCTGGAGGTGAGATGAGCTTTGTCAATGTTATGTCCTGGCATGAATGTGCAGCACTGCTATGACAGGACATAGGACATCATGTGAGATTCACTTCACAGCTACCATCTTCAGTTATAGCAAAGGCTGCGTACGGGTCTCCTGGTGGATGACGTGGTCCACGGCCAAGGATCAGAGAATCACAGAACCATTTTGCAGGATACACACTTAGAGATCATTTCTCTTGGTGTCTTGTCCCTCTTCTCTCTTCTGTGACAGCCCTTACAATTTATTCTATTTCCCTTTCCTTCAGTCCTGCTGTCACTGCCAGAGAATGTAAGCTGTTGCTAATTTGGGTTAGGAAATGCTGGTTTATTAGATCTCCCCTCCTGCCATTTTTCAGATGGGGCAGGGTGATACTGATGATCGCCCAGCTGCCCTCTCCCTGACCTCAGCAGGGCCACTCTCTTACATCCACGTCTGTGGTGGCAGATGGGTAAGAGAAAGCACAGGTAAGCACGGATCATCCTCAGGCCCTAACCAGGACCACCACGCGCCCCCTCATGCAGAGAAGGATTGGTATGTAGACATGCACCCTGGACGCTTCATAAATTCTGTCTGTAAGAATCCCACATCCCTGCTCCCCATCTCTGTTCCCTCCCCAGGAGTCTTCTGGGAAAGAGGAGCACAGGGATAAAGAACAGGCACTAGCAGGCATTGTTGAAGCAAACAGGAACCGGCAGGCAGGTCATCCACTGAGAAATGAGGCAGTACGAGTTTCTTCTTCTCTTGAGTCCCACAGTACATCATAAGCGTTACACATCACTGTGGCTAGTCTTCTCCCCTGATCCATACCTGCCTGCTGTCTCTAAAGGTAGGCGCCATGTCTTAAACATTCTTTTTAGGATCTGGCACAGGACAGTGGCAATAGAGGTGCTCAAGAGACGTCAGATGGATGGATGGATGGATGGATGGATGGATGGATGGATGGATGGACGGACGGACAGACAGGCAAATGCATGAGTGTATGCACCACTCTGCTCCCCTGTGTGGCCCTACAAGGCCTGGCCACCACAGAGACGATAAAGTAGGAGGAGAATTGCTATACTCCCCTGTGATTTTGACAGGGGACTAAATTCAGCCCAAAGCATCTTTCTTCCTCTCTATTTACTCTGGACAATCTGTCCCTTATCAGATGAGCTCAAGGCTGGTTGGAAATATGTGTATTTTATTTGACAATATCTTCTTCCAGTTTTGTTTTGCCGCGCAGACATTTGTCTGTTTTGCTGTATGTTGTGCATCAGATAGGATTCAGACAAATTGCTTTGGCTTTCTAAACTGTTTTGTTTTCTCCATTCAGTTATCATTGATCTCATTTCCCTTCCTGCATCTCACTCTTCTTCCCCAATTCCAACTTAACTCACAGTGAGAGAGAACAATTCCACTTTTACTCAGCTCCATCAAGGGCTAGATAGGCCACAGAAGTTACAAGGCCCAAGATTTAGTACCCAGGCATAACCAACACGCATGACATTCTGTGGGTCACCTTTCCAATTTGGCCCACTTCTCCTTCACAAAATAAAGCCTGCTCTTGATTGCCACAGAATCAAAGTGGAATAGCTTCAAACCCTCTGGGCACCAAGTGGCACTCACATGTGCCATGTTTTCACATTTGGCGCCACTGGGGAAGATGTCTCATCATTTTTAGCTTTGGTTCAAGGCAATGGGCTGGTATCTGTTGGCCTAGTGAAGGCCCACTTCACTCTTCATCACGATCCCCATCCCACTCCTGATCCATCTCCCACCTGAGGCGGCTTCTGGGCAAACAACCCACGCAGTGTCCCAGAGCCCTGTAGATAAAAGGGCCCCTGCTTGCCTGTGTTCTGCTGTCACCACGTTGAAATTAACTCTTAAACAAGGGCCCTGCATTTTCATTTTGCACTGAGGCTTGCAAGCCGTGTGGCCAGTCTTACAAACCCAATCCCCCAAAGCAATATAGAAGGAAGAGCATCACGAAGAGGAGGATAACAGAGCAGCTTGGCCAGCCGCTGGTGGTGGAGCAAAGGGCTGCCCACATGGCAGAGACCAGCCATGGGATGCCCTGCATTATAAACATTTAACAAGAGAAAGGGCAATGTGGGGGGGTGGAACATGAAACTGCCACAGGCCCCACCCAGATCAACCTTCCCTATCTTGCATGGATTGGGGGCCTGACTCATGCCCAAGGTGTGGCTCACCATTCCTGCTAAGCACACGGGGCTCCTCCCTACTCATGGAGTCCAGGAGCAAGCGTGGGTTGCCCTGGAGTCAATGTGGAAACCATCCAGTCACCACTTGATATCACAGAGCTACATGAAGTTTCAGAGCAGACGTCAGGCAGCCAGCACAGGCCACCCTTTATCAGTGAAATAATCCCCTCCAGGTTCAAGAACAGACCAACCCATGTTCACACTGGGAGTCTGTTTCCCATTCTGGTCTCAGCATTAATTCTGTTTTGAATTACTTCCCTTTTCTAGACCATTGGAATCCACAGAGGCAGAACCTACTCCTCTGTCACACAGGTGACACAATCCCACACCCGGGGCAGCAACCAGCAGATTCTGATGCTCAACATATATTGGTCAAATTAAATTGAGGATGGCCCTGATATCTTAAAACTGCAGTACAAGGAAGCTCCTACCACTGGCTCTTCTCTCCCACCCAAAATTCTTCTAATAGCCTGAGTCAGGTCATATGTCTCAGTAGAGAAGAAATCAAAGGAAGGAGGCAAAACTTACACGTGTAAATAAAGAGCCTATCGTAAACTACATGCAAGTAAGACCAGCTTTTGGAACACTGAGACTCCAAGGGAAGCATGAAGGTCACTAGTTAGGAGGAAATGAATTACACGCCTGTGTTGGTTTGGAGAGTCATTTCCGAGTGCTAGTTCACCAACTGTCTAGGTGGACTTGGGAGAGTTTCCTTCCCTGGACTTTGGCTTGCTGGTCAACAACGTGAAGAGGACTGGATGTGCTCAGAGTGAGGTCCCTTCCAGGGCTGGCATTCTGTGCTTCTAAGAACCAAACTGTTAGCAACTCCATTTCAGTGTCATGACTTAAGAACTGGTTTTTAGGGTAGGATTGTATTCTAGAACCCAAGTTGGCCTGACAAAATAACAAAAGTGACAAAAAATGCAGTTCAAGAAGTTGAGTTCTGACCACAAGAGGTGACCCAGAGAGGAAGCCGCTAGAGAATTCTTCTGATGCCAGATAGAGGGGGTTACAACCCAGGTGACAGAGACACATTGGGATGGGGGGGCTAGGCATCCAAGGAGGGGCCCTGGAGCCGTAGGGCCCCTGCTCCCAAGTGATGTGATTTAGACTGAGTCCTGCCACCAAGCACAGCCACTTGAATAGTCGTGCTGCTCTGATGGGATATGTGATGAATGGCGGGTGGTAGGCTGCAGACCAAGGCCATCTTACTGAGGATCCTGAATACTAGGCCAGGAAGTTCATACTTTATTTTATCATTATTACATGTTGGGGACCCTGTTGAGTCTTGACATTTGAGGAACTCCTGTGAGCTGTGACCAGAATGCAAGCAGACAGACTGAGATGTTGCCCAAATCACACGGGAAAGGGGATGGAGTGTTCCTTTGGCCTGTCAACCCCTGCCCCAGCCACATTCCTGAAACATCATAATTTTGCACACAGGTAACACTCTGTGACCATCTGAACCAAAGCCGGCCCCGCAGTTTGGGCTTCATAACTTCAGGCTCAGCCTGGCCCCTTATACCAAGGAAGCATTTGGTGCAAGGCCCAGGAAACACAGCCCGAAGGCAACATTTGATGTGCAGACAGTTCCTGGACCACCTGCCTGAGAACCTGTGGTAAAAAGTGCATATTCTCTAGCCTCATTCTCAATTTACTAGATTCAAACCCCTAAAGGAGGGTCCAGGAATCCTCATGCTAAGAAGTCCTGTTGTGAGGCAGGGGCAGGCGGTATGCTGGGGTGGCTCAGTCGGTTGAGCATCCTACTGTTGATTTCAGCTCAGGTCATGAACTCATGGTTCGTGGGTTTGAGTCCAGTGTTGGACTCTACTGACAGTGTGATAGATAGATAGATAGATAGATAGATAGATAGATAGATAAACCCTGCTGGGTGACTGGTATCCACATAAACGGTTGAGAACTAGAGTGTTTCACTTTGTCAAACTATTGACAGAGAACTCCAGTGTGAAACAGGTACACAAAAACCCAGGGGCAGGAGCTTGTGGGATGAATCAATACACAGAAGTCATGGTGAAACTGTGAGACTGGAACATCGGGTGGTAGGGCAAGTGGAGCATGTGATAAAGTCAGAGGACGGACAGTTGTATGTAACTGACTCACAAGCCCTTTATTTCTGCCTTGCTTCTGATGATAGGACGTGAGAGTTCTTAGGCGAAGTTTCATGAAGGGCATCCACACTTCCAGGGAGGCTCTCTGCCATGTGAAGGGTGTGGGGCCGGTGAGGACAAGCCCCTGCTCCCTAGAGTTTTCTTACAGCACGTTTGGGACCCCAGGTGACGTGGGAACTGCACAGGGAACAACATGCCATATCCGTTTTCAGAGGGCGTCAACACCCTCCTTCCCACACCTGCTGTTCCCAAATATCACAACCTGATTTTTTTTCTCCAACCTCCTGTCTTGATAATGATTAAATATTCATGGATTGCGGTGATGCCAGCATACTTTGGGAAATTTCAGATACCTTTTTTTAAACAGAAGCTTCTTTTTTCTTTCAGATGATCCCACTTTTGAAGAGAGGGAAAAAGAATGACAAATTGCAAGTGACTCAAAAAGTAGAAACTCACAAAAAAGCTAGTAATGTCCTAAGTTTTTCGATAGTGTTTCCAGCCCAAAGTATCCCACTTTAGGAGAAATGAAGCACAGAATTTAGAAAACAGAGATGCCAAAGAGCAATTGTTCATATTGCAAAAGAATCTTTCATTTTAGCACAGGGTCCATTTACATAGCAGAGTCCCTAGTTCTGTGTAAAATACAAGCAAATTTGCATATATCTGTATTATTTATTTATTATGCAAAAAGATGGTCACCACCAAGTTGCCCCTTGAGCTACCAGGAAGGACAGGCTTATCCCCAGGTAGAGTCAGTGGACATGCATGCCAATTCAACCAGATAAATTCCACTGCTACCTGGGTATCCATTAGAGTTTCCCGGAACTTTTAATTTTTACAAAGTTGTGGGGAGGGGCCAGTAATACACACAGAGACCTCATTCCTTAAGTTGGCATTTCTGAAAACTAAGACACATCGAGGGACGACTGCCCTGAGGTCATATACTAAATTTTAGTTTCAGAGTAGTTATTTCCCTTTTCACTATACTTTGTTACTGCACAGAAATCTTCCACGTTTATTAGAGTAGCCTGTTTATCTCCTAGAAATATTATGGCTTAAACCTAAAACCAATAATTTGTTAAAATAGCCAGAACAACTGGTGATGAAGTTATTTCCCTTTCCACTGTACTTTGTTACCCCATAGAAATCTTCTACATTTATTAGAGTAGCTTGTTTATCTCCTAGAAATATTATGGCTTAAACCTAAAACCAGTAATTCGTTAAAATAACCAGAACAACGGGTGACGAACTCATACACTGAAGGTAAGATGTGAACTCTTGGCTTCCTAAGCAAGTCTGACATTCTTAAAGGTCTCCAGATCAGCTGAATAATGTCAGTGTTGATCACAGTTCTGTCTTGAACTCACAACCCAGATAACTTGGGCCAGCACATTCCAAAATTTTACTTAAAATACCAACCAAAGCAAGGTGTTATCAAGTTGAATCAATGCCTCAGTGAGTATTAGTCATTCAGAGGAAAAAAACCTAAGAACCTGATGTTGGATCAGTTTGTGTCCTATATTTATTTATTTCTAATTAGTTAACAGATACCTATGTAGTGCTTAACTATGTGCCAGAAACTGCAATTAGAGCCTCACAAATATTAATCATATAACCCCCACAACAACCATGTGGGGGTGGGTACTATACATCATTGCTATTTCACAGGTGGGGAAATTGGGTACCAAAGGCTAACTGGATCATCATCACACCACTGTTCAGTGTGACAGTTATAAAACATGCTCTCCTGGGTCACATTTGACATAAAGAGGTACTGTATCACCATCAGGATCATCTCCCCAAACTCCCCTGGAGTTACTCCAAGACCTCCGAAAAGCAGAACCACTTAAAAGCTGTACCACTAACTTCATTATTAACAATCAGCTGATGATACTATCTAATATCAGTGCCTGTGCTCCACCAACACCGTGTTAATGCTTTATATACATGTTAATTCGATCGGGGAGACATTGCCATTGGACCCATTTTGCAGATGAGGGAAGAGACTCGGAGAAGTTAAGGGATATGCTGAAAATCATGAGACCCTTAAAGGACAGAGCTAGAGTTCAGCACCAGATTCATCCACCTACATTACATATGTTGTAGCTGAGGTATTTAATAGGTTCCTACAGGTGTGTTTGTGTTATCCACAGTGTTTTAATAATTTTTGGAGAGAAATGCTAAAATCGAATCCCTGAGAGATTTCCATGAAAAATCTATAGCCTGGTCCTGTCATGAGCCCCTGAAACACATCAGAGACTGCTGAGCATTTGCAGAGCCCTATGAAGAATCACTAAGTTAAGACGCAATTGCTGTGACCTACTGAAAGTATCTTCTACTGCAAATTGTCCCTGCATGGCAAAGATGCTGGGATTACAACTAGTAATGTTCTGTTAACATTGAAATAAAAACAAAACGCAAATTTACACAGCATGAGGGCTCTCAGGGGTTCATCTGTGTTGTAGCTCGTGTCAGCACTTCACTTCTTTTTATGGCTAAATAATATTCCATTGTAGGGCGACACCCCATTCTGTTGATCCATTCAGGCATTTGTGTTTGCCAGGAGGCGCAGGGAGTGGAGAGTGATAGCTTAGTAGTTAGGGTTTTCCTTTGGGCTGATGAAAAGATCTGGAACTATGTAGGGGTGATGATTGCACAACATGGGGATGTACTCAATAGTTAGAATGGTAATTTTATGTTACGGGTATGTTACCACAATAAAACAAAACAAAACAAAACAAAACAAAACACCCTAGTAGTTCATAGATCTTCCAAGAAACCTTACTTTAAAGAAACAGTAAACTCATTTGGAGTCTTTGTTTGATAGCCTATGTGTACTCTGATCTCCTCTAAAACAGAAACCAGCATCACTGATATGAACCTTCAAGATCCCATCATGGTATTTAAAGTCACCTCCCCAAATTTCCCTACTTGTCTGTTATGTTCTCAGTGGCCTGGAATAATCTGTTTTCAAATGATTTCTGAGGTTTTCCCACCTCCGTGTCCTTACTTTCCTCTTGACTTAGAACTTGGAACACTGCCACTATTCCTCTCCCTTATCAGCCATCAAAGATCAAGATAAATGGTATTATCAGGCTGTTGCTAGAGACAGATGCAAACCCCACTTCTGATACAACTTATTGTATCTTCCTTGTCATATTACCTACCCTCTTGCTCCAGAAAGCTCTCAGTGTTTCCTCATTGCAAATCAAACTGAGTACAAAATTATTGTCCTGTCATGAAAGACTCTTAACAATAACGCCTCACCCTCAACCCTCATTATTTTCCTTCACATATCATATACTCCAGCCAAACTAAACTGTCACCATTCCCCAAATACGTCTCACACACTTGTACACCCATGTCTTTTCTCGGGATGTTCCCTCTGCCCCAGAGGCCCTTCCCACCCCTCCGCCTACAGAAACCCTTCACAGCTCCCAAGGCGATTCCAAATTTACCTCTTCTGTGGAACCTTCCACCAGAGCTTGCCATCCTTCCACCTTTCAGAGGCCACCTGCCTTGACTCAGACCCTCTGTCACAGTACGGACCCTATCTGTCTCAGAACAGAATGATTTCTAGTCTGTGCCATTCCCACCTGGTCTGTGACCTTTTTAAGAGCAAGAACCATTGTCACAATCACTGTAAGTCCATCATCCCTGCCGTATAACAGAAGCTCAATTAAAATGTATCTCATGGAATGGAATGGTATAAAATATAATGAATAAAGGCAAAAAAATTAATAAAGCCCCTGCATTTAGACCGACTTCCAGGCTTTTGAGCCTACACAATGAAATATTGTGCACAGTCTTGGCACCTGACAAAAAGTAGTTGGTGAGGGGAGGCAGGTAGATGTGCATAAGAACAAAAAGAAAGATTTGCTATTTTTAAGCTACGAGGGAGGGGAGGAGCAGGCACTCTGTCAGGCCCCTAATATATTTGTATCATTTGATGCTCATGATATCCCTTCTTTGATGGCTGAAGAAACTGAGGAAGAAGAAGAGTGAATACACTGCCCATGTTTCGACAGGTTGTCTGACTCTACAGCCCATGCTGTTTTCCCAGAGCACACTGCTTCTTAGAGAGAGAGAGAGAGAGAGAGAGAGAGAGAGAGAGAGAGAGAGAAGCTATGACTATCTTCTCTAACTCTAGCCCCCAGGATGATCTTACACCAGATTACTTCAGTTTACATGTAATAAGATGCAATAACAACGAAAGCCAATACCTCCTAAATGTCTATCATGTATCAATTAGTAGGTTCTTTCAACACATTGTCTCAAACTCTACAGGCATCCCAAGAAGTGGATATTATAAAACTCATTACAAGGAAGGAAATGAAGTTCATCAATATGTCCAAAGTCAAGCCACATCACAAAGCCAAAAATCCAACCAAGATCTTTATAAAGCACCCTTTCAATTTCATCTTGGCCTCTTCTCCATAGATTCTAGCCATAAGTAGTATATTAAGAGGAGTCTTAAAAAAAAAAAAAAAAAAGGAAACAAACAAACAAAAACAAAAAATACCACCATGGAAAAAGTTGCTATCTTGAATATGAAGAGCATAATAAGAATTTTCCATTTGGTGATTGAGATCTTTATCCCTCAGAGAGAAACATACATAGAAACAGGTCTAGCAGGTGAAGAGGGTGGGGCAACACCTGCCTCTCCTCACTTCCTCTGAGCTTTTATCTTTCCCTAGAGTTCTTTTATTTTGATTCCTGTTGCCACCACCAAGCTAAGTCCCCATCTCTCAGGGCTGGGGAGGGGGAGAAGATAACAGAGGTACTTTCCTTTTTTTTTTCTTCTCACCTTAAGGTAAACATAATCTTCATTCTTGTATTCCTTAGCACAACAGAGACAGGCTGACATATTCAATGTGAAATTTACCAAACACTAAGAAAAGCCCAAATGGAAACAAAGAAAATAACAACAGCACAAACTAGATGACTGATTCCAAGACCTGTAATTAGAGAAGGGGGTTACTGAGCACCACATTCTATCACATTCCCCTAGCCAAAGATTATCTTACACAATTTACCAGAACCTTGTATGGGGTCTTTCCCTCTTGACTCCATGTGGGATTGTTCTCCTGCCACGAAGAAGAAATCACCCAATCAAATCCCCAGAGTCAACTCTCAGACTACTTTGGGTTCTTCCACTCAATTCTGCTTTCCTTTCATAGAATTCAGCTCATAGATCATCTGCCAAAAGGTACTAACTGACATCCATGAGTCTTAATGAGCACTTCAGCACATCCCAGCTCAGGCTAACAATTTTGACCACTTCCTCATCAGCATTCAGTTGACCCCTGCACCCGCCCACCCACCCACCCATCCATCCACCATAGAGGCATTCCTTTGGAATTTGAATTTTAGAATTTATTATGACATTAAACACAGGCAGTCTCTGAGAGAGCCACCCCCATACTCCTTTACAATGCTTGCCAAGACTGATGACAGCAGCTCTTTGCAGCTCGTGAACCTCACAGAGAAACACTCCATCAAAGCATCACCTACCACAACAGAGTTTACCTCAGGGCTGTGACTTTGCATCTGCAGCACCTGAGAAAAACAGACGTCCTATTTCTCCTTTCACATCCCACATTGTACCCCTAAGACCAAGAACAACATTAGAAGATCGTTAAGTCATACCAGCCACTGAATTACATCATTCTTGCTGGAGGCCCATGGCTGACTTCAGGTTGTCGGTAATCACACCAAGAATATATAAATAACAACAACGACATGAACAAACACTGCTCGCCTTAGAGTCCTGAAAGTGCTCTCTACTTTATGAGAGTTTCCCATCTCTCATCTCTGTTGGGCCTCCCAGCAGTTCTAAGAAATCACCAGGATAGGGGGTATAGCTCCACCTTTCCCTCTTCCCAACCTACTCCCCCAGGATCATCTTTTCACTTTCTCCTCTGTGTTACCTTGACACACTATGCTTCTTGTTTATGCTTCTCTACATTTGTCTGCCATATTCCCTCCACCCGAAACACCACCTCCACCTCTTCCTGGACCTGATGGGATACACCATCCTCCTGAGACTCACTCCCTGGGAATCCTTTGGTAATTCTCGGAGTTGGGTCTGTCCCCTTATCTCTTCATTTAAAAGGCTGGAAAGAAATTTTATTACCTTTTTTTTTTAAAGTACATTGCTCAGATTAACTACCATTTTGAATTTTTTAAAAGAGTATACTATGAGTTAGCATCAAAATGAAAAGCTGTGAGCACAGAATGGCACAGACCCAGGGCGGTAGGGTGTGAATGTGGTGTGAGAGGAGCACATTTTTATCATTATAGGAATAACTGCCAGCTCCTCAGAAGAAACTCCTGGAGACAATAAACTTTATTATCTTAACAGCTTTTACAGTCATTCTTTTTCAGAAGAAAATTGCCTTTGTCTAGGGCAAAAAAAAAAAAAAAAAAAAAAGAGAGGGAGAGAGAGAGAGAAGGAAAAAAAAATACCTTGATGAATTCTTGGGTAGAAAATGTGCTTTTGAAGACAGCTACAGCTACAGAGAAGAGGGCAAATATCTACGGGGAAAATGAGAGTAATTTGGTTTTATTCCTCAGAAGAGGGAGTGTAAAAGGAAGACACCAGAGCTGTGAAGCGGAGGAAAAAGACAGAACCACTGTGATGGAAACCAAGTGAACAAAACAGAATGAGTCCCGTGAAACCCCGTGTCATGGGAACGCTGACAGGGCTCTTCCCATCTGAAGGTAGTAAAAAACCCTGGATCCACACAACCTCTCAGAGCCTCAGTTCCTCCAGCGGAACAAAGAGAATAATAATGAAACCTAGCTCACGGGGCTGTTTTGGAAAGTGAGTAATAAGAGATGGGTGTGAGAACATTTTGAAAACCATAACGATGGTGACTATTTCCTCTACAAGATGGTTTGAGGGACACTCCAGTGTCGACAGTGAATGACTACAATGTTGATATTCAGTATCTTTTTGATTATAAATGGTTGGGCCTGCGTTTTTGTTTTGTAAATGTGGCCCCGGGAACCAAAAGCGTGATGTAGCATTCACAAAGTCTCACAGTAAAAAGGTGATGTCCCTTTAATCCATTTGCTTATTTATTCAAGATTTATTAGTCTCTATAACATGTATTGCACAATACAGGGCAACCATAATTCAGTCCTTATTGCTATTAGAGAGGTCGGGTTTCCTCCAGCCAGAAAGGAAAGAGGATGACAGATCTTATGAGAACTCCTGTCGCAGACCCCGCATGTTCCAACCCAGCGACCTTACCCAAGGAGGACAATGGGGAATGCGTTCACAAAGCAAAGCTGCCCATCCTCCTGGGATGCAGCAGTATGCCCGATGTTTTGTTGTGTGTTGTATTTTCATGGAAACTTCCTCCCAAAGGGTGAAGGATGCCTGCCACACTCCCTTAACAGACTACTCACTTCCTTCTTTGCTTTTTCTGTTCTTCCTTGTCTTTTGCCAAAAGCATCATCAGACAAACCAGAACAGAAGGTGGCCGGAACCTGGCCTGTGTGGCCACCTCGCAAAGCTCCAAGCCAGAAGGAGAGTGCCCCTCACTGAGTTCCTGGCATTTGATGTTCAGTCTGGAAAGGAAGCATGGCCATCTGCCTTGGACTCTATCAAATGGAGGCTGTGCTCACTGCTAAGTCCCATGGCCATGTGGATTGTGGACCAGTTGGAATAGAAACAAGCTCTCCAATGCAGCATGAGTAATGACAGCTCTAGGGTCAGAACAAAACCCAATAGGAAGGCAGGGAAGAGAAGATGAGAGAAGTAGGTCAGTGCCTGCTCTTCAGGACCCCAAACAGAATGGCGGGTGCTGAGACCCTGGCTGGGCAACCACTCATTCAAGCTTCTCTCCAAGGCACGCAACTGAGACAAAGGAGAAGCAGAGAACCAGGGTCAAGGAGGTTCGTGGAAAACAATGGCTCCCACACCTGTTGTTTACAGATGAGGAAACTGAGGCTCAGAAAGAGGGAGTGACAGCAGCTGAGTAGCAGAGCCAGAGTCAGTATTGGGCATCCCATCTCCCTGGCCGATAGCTCCTCTCCTACACTGACATGACTCGCATCACTGGCTGAGGAGAGCCAAGTGGGGTGAGGGCAGAAATGCGGTGGTTGTTAAGTGACTGTCTCCACGATGCTCAGTGTAAGGAATCTGTCCCACAGCCCGAGAACCCCATCAGCAGGCCATCAACAGGCCTCCAGATAATACAGTTTACGTCAAAACAACTTTTATTTCCTGACTGCTTTCTCAGCTGTGCCTTAAAATAAAATGTATGTGTCTAATCTCATCCGGCTCTGTGCTGCCTCTGCCATCAGAGAAGCGGGCGGGAGTGCTGCCGGAGAAGCTGCAGAGAGTGGGGGACTCTGTGGGGTACACCAGAAGAAGAGCGGTGGTGGTGCAGACACCCCCCGCCCCCACCAGCTGAGCTGGGTGTGCATCCTGTGCGCATCTTCCTGGCTCGGCCTCTTGGCACCACAAGAGCAGAAAGGGCCCAGCCACGTGGACCTTCAGTGCCACCCAAGGCAGGTCTTCCCCATCACCCTAAGGGACACCTCATCCTTCCAGTTGTTCCACCATAAACTCTGAGAGTTATCCCCGTTCTCTTTCCTGTAGACTTGGCATCCAGTCTATGGGTAAACATCATTGGCTCTAACCCCCATAATATAGCCTGTGTTTGCTTCCTATTGCTGCTGTTAATGATCGGCCACAAATGGAGTGGATTATGTGCCACAGTTGTCTGTTTTTTGTCTTATATTTCTGAAGGTCAGAAGTCTGCTAGGCTGCATTCCTTCTGGAAGCTCCAGGAGAAAACCTTTTCCTTGACTTTTCCAGCTTCCAGAAGCCAGCTACAATCCTTGGTTCCTGGCCCCTTACCCCATCTGACGTCAAAGCCAGCAGCATCTTCTCTGTTTCTTCCATCACTACATTATCTTCTTTCTAACACTACTGTGTCCCTCATAAGGACCCCTGTGGTCATGCTGGGCTCGTGTGAATAACCCAAAATAATCTCCCCATCTCAAGATCTTTAATTTAACTACATCTGCAGGGCACCTGGGTGGCTCAGTCAGTTAAGTGTCCAACTTCAGCTCAGGTCGTGATCTCACAGTTCGTGGGTTCGAACCCCATGTCAGGCTCTGTGCTGATAGCTCAGAACCTGGAGCCTGCTTCAGATTCTGAGTCTCCCTCTCTCTCTGTTCCTCCTCTACCTATGCTCTGCCTCTCAAAAATAAACAAATATTAAAAAATTAAAAAAAAAGAATTATTAATCACATCTGCAAAGTCCCAGTTGCTCGAAGATTCCAGGTATCAGGACTGAACACGTTTGGGGACATTTTTTCGTCCTACCACATAGCTAAATTGTGATTATTTTCCCAGGACCTCCATAGCTACTCCCCTAATCCCAGCCTCCATCATCACTCACTTGGGTTGCTGAACAACCTCCTGACCAGTGTCCCTGCTTCTGCCATCCCTCTACTGGCACCACCCACCCCCACCCCTGGTCTTCCAGACACAGCAGTCAGAGTGGTTTATTAGGAATGTAAGTCAGATCATGGCTGTCCTCTGCTCAAGATGTCTTATGGCCTCCAAGACCCCCATGATCCAGCCCCAGCACCTGCAGCCCTTACCTCCTCCAGTTCCCTTTCTCTCACTCTGTCCCTACCAAACTGGGCTCTAGATGGGTCCTCAGACATGCCAGGTGCACTTAAGCCTGAGAGCATTTGGCACATGCTGTTCCCCCTTCTTGAGACACCCTTCTCCAGAGGCTCACATGGCTCATTCCCTCATCTCCTTTAGGTCCTTGATTAAATATCACTGCCTTAGCAAGACCTATCTTGTCTGCCCACTTTATTTATTTATTTTTTTTTTTTTAATTTTTTTTTCAACGTTTTTTTTTTTTATTTATTTTTGGGACAGAGAGAGACAGAGCATGAACGGGGGAGGGGCAGAGACAGAGGGAGACACAGAATCGGAAACAGGCTCCAGGCTCTGAGCCATCAGCCCAGAGCCTGACGCGGGGCTCGAACTCACGGACCGCGAGATCGTGACCTGGCTGAAGTCGGACGCTTAACCGACTGCGCCACCCAGGCGCCCCTTGTCTGCCCACTTTAAAATGACAACATATCTTGGGGTGCCTGGGTGGCTCAGTCCGTTAAGCAAGTGACTTCGGCTCAGGTCATGATCTCATGGTTTTGTGGGTTCAAGCCCTGCGTCGGGCTCTGTGCTGACAGCCTAGAGCCTGGAGCCTGCTTTGGATGCTGTGTCTCCCTTTCTCTCTGCCCCTCCCCTGCTCATTCCCTTTGTCTCTCAAAAATAAATTTTAAAAAAGTTAAAAAAATTTTGAAATGACAACATCACCATAATACAGCCACCTTCCCTGATTTATTTTTCTTTCTAGTATTTACCTCCATCTGACATACTACTACACGTGGGGTTTTTTTTAATTTTTTTTTTTTTTTAATTTTTTTTTTCAACGTTTATTTATTTTTGGGACAGAGAGAGACAGAGCATGAACGGGGGAGGGGCAGAGACAGAGGGAGACACAGAATCGGAAACAGGCTCCAGGCTCTGAGCCATCACCCCAGAGCCTGACGCGGGGCTCGAACTCACGGACCGCGAGATCGTGACCTGGCTGAAGTCGGACGCTTAACCGACTGCGCCACCCAGGCGCCCGGGTTTTTTTTTTTTAATTTTTTAATATTTTTCTTTATTTTTGAGAGAAAGACACAGAGTGAGTGGTGGAGGGGCAGAGAGAAAGAGGGAAACACAGAATCTGAAGTAGGCTCCAGGCCCTGAGCTGTCAGCACAGAGCCCGACACGGGGCTCGAACTCATGAACTGTGACATCATGACCTAAGCCGAAGTCAGACGCTGAACTGACCAAGCCACCCAGGCGCCCCTATACTACTTATTTAATACTACGTGTTTATACAAATGTTTAACTGGTTATTTTTCTGCCTCGCCTCTCTCCCCACCACAGAAATGTACACTGTGTGAAGGCAGGTAGTTTTACTTTTTCTGCTCACAGCCTCAGCATTTGTCACATGGCACATAGTAGGTGCTCAACAACTATTTGATGAATCAATGAAGCAATGAATCAGTGAATGAAGTTATTTCTCTGAGACTGCTTCTATAACCATAAAATGAGAGTAACAATATCTACTTTTCATGCTTTTCTGGACATCCCTCAAGTCTTCCTGTGCAAAATCCAAAATTTTTCCTATTTTTGAAGAATGACCCAAGATGTGAGCTATTGATAAGCTTGCTTTCCTCTTATCCAAGAAAACATTTTCCTCACCTTCCCTGCTCTTACAGGCAGAAAGATAATGGGCATGTGGTCTAGATTTAGCCAACAGTTTTCTCTGTTTTATTTCTCTTCTGTAGGGTAACCTAAGATATGCCTGTTACCACTTTCATAAGACAGCTGTGCAAATACTATTGGCCCTTTGATAACACAGGTTTGAACTACACAGGTCCACATATAAGTGGATTTTTTTTAATAAATGCAGTACAATACTGTAAATACCGTAAATGTATTTTCTCTTCCTCATGATTTTCTTCTATGTAGTTTCCTTTATTGTAAGAATATAGTATGTTCTACATGTACAAAATATATGTTAATCAACTGCTTCTGTTTTCGGTAAGACTTCTGGTCAACAGTAGGCTATTAGAAGTTCAGTATTTGGGGAGTCAAAAGTTATACGTGGATTTTCAACTGTATAGGAGTCAGCATCCTTAACCCTTACATTGATCAAGGGTTAACTATAATAGAGACTAGCAATCCTACTCCTTCTTAGATTTTTCCTTCACCAAAAAAAAAACCAAAAAAACAAAAAAACAAAAACAAAACAAAACAAAAAAAACATTTCCAGTGGAACAGACATGATCATTTTACTAACACACATCACTTTTGTAAAGGAACCTGCCCATGTACAGTCTTCACTGGATGATGGGCTTTCTTCCAGCTTAGGAGTAGTCACGTTCATGGGCTAGAACCTGCTTCTTGCTGAAGCTGATTGGACCAGGAAGTGACCATGGCCCAAGGGTTGTCAAAATATAGGCTAATCAGCAACTACAGCATAACTTGAAGGAAAACTGTACCCAACTAGGGACTATGGTAATTAACCACAGCAATCGGAATATGCTTCTTCAGATTTTACAATATGGAGTAAATGGTACAGCCTGGTAGAAGGAAGAAAAAAGATTCTAAGGGAAGCAGAAACTGACAGAGTAGCTGAGATGCACTGAAGTTGAAGTACAGAATAAAGCTCATGGTCTTTGGCTTCCACAGTCCCTAGAGCAGATCCAGGTAGACATGTTGGATCCAGACCACCTTCCCATTCTAGGTGCTGTGAGGCCTGATGGTTAAGTCAGAGGCCTGTTTGCATAGGAGTATGTCCTTAAAATAAACCCTCTATTGCCTGATTTAACTTGAGTTTCCCTTTCTCACACCTAAGTTTGCTTAACACCCTCCATAACAAGGTACCAAGTAATATCCCATTCCAAAGCCCTCTGCAATGCCATGGTTTTAGCTTTATTTAGGATCAGATTTGTCTCTGCAGGATACACCTCCAGAGTGCTTAGATTTGTAGTGGAAGACATCAGCTCTTTTCCCAACTCAGATCCACTCTTTCTGTATTAGTGAGTTCCTAATAATAGTGTGCTGTAAAATTGCAAAGCCCGTTTGCTTTTCTGAATGCCTGTGCTTATTCAACCCCAAGGACAAGTAGTACTAAGGGACTCACTTTGGAGATATGCTTGCCATTTTAATTGTTTGTGCAGATCTTTCCACAGATATCTTTAGAAGAGAATGGAAGCCAACACTGGACTTACATTAATTGAAAATTACTTGGCAATTTCAGTCAAAAGATTAGGGCTTTTTTGGCACCAGAGACAAAACCAAAGAAATCCCAGGCAGTGTCAGAGACGAGAGGTCTTGGGGAGCCAATTCCCTTATCTCACAGATGGGAAAACCGAGGCCCTGAGATGAGTGGCTTGCTCAGGGTCACATATGCAGGAACTGGGAATGTCAGGGCTACAGAACAGATATAATAACATCCAGCCTGGACCCTCTCCAGTAACATCCTTTCATCCATGCCCTCAGGGAGATAAGGAGCTGACTGAACAACCCAGGCACTAACTACATGGGTAGCAATGCATTCTGTTTACCATTTTGTTGATTTTTTATTAAAAATGACTCCAAGAAAAAATGTGACCACCTCACTGAGGCCCCAAATATCTTCAGATCCAGATGGGTCCTGATAAATATATTGAAAATCCATTGAAAAATAGTTACTGACTATGTGCTATAAGCCAGGTCCCAAGCCAAGCACAGAAGGTTTCCTCTTTTAAGGAGTTCAAGCTTTAATGCAGGAAGACAAGTGTAGAAACCAACAGTTACGACTGAAAGAGGTAAGTGAACAGAAGGTAGCCATACAAAGTCTACAAAGCACAAAGACACTCCTGCCTTTCTGCTCTTTATTAAAAGTCAGTAGGCTAAGCTACATTTCCATTTTCTCTAATAAAACATAGAATAGCCCCAACCCATTCATTGTAAAGTGTGATATTCATTCAGCTAATGGTTATTGAACTTGGCACTGGGACCATAAAAGGACACTGGTCAGTGTGCCCTCAGGAAAATAACAATTAACCTAAGTAATGCAGGCAAGAATCAATGCTAAAGTAGTTGTTCAACCGTGTGGAAATGCTGTGTACATAATCAAGTACTGGGAAAGTCTCTGAGTGAAAGTTAACATCTTTTTTGTGAAGGCCTCTAAGAAAAGGTGGGGGCTTGAGTTGGAAAGATGTGGCGGATGTCAGCTGCCAGATGGCAAGAAGGAGGCAGTTCCGGACTCAGGACTGAAACAGAGAAGTTAGTGTGGGAAAGTGAGAGCAAATTGACCCCGTCACACAGAGAGAGTAGGCAAGGCGTGAGGGAAGACAGGGGGCATGAGAAGGAGTTAGAGGAAATGCTGTTGGGGGGTGGGGGGTGGAATTTGCGTTTTATATCAGAAAGCGTGGATCTGAAAGGGCAGGCAGATAACCACATTGACAGAACAAAGCACACTTGGCCATCCAGCCACTCCTGACCGGGTCTTGGATGAAAATCTCTCTCCCTGTGGCAGATTCCATCTAGAGGCTGCACATCTTCACAGAACAGGAAGACTGCAGATCTTGATCATTCAGACACTCCTAAGAAGGCTATTTAATGCTTTCCCAGAGTGCCCTTCTTGGAATGAAAGCAGCAAATTGCATGCTGTTGTGTTAGTTAGCGTTAAAGGATTCCTTCTCAACACTCCATCACAGGTGATCTGTGGGTTGAAGATGGCAGGTATGCCGTAGACACTGAATGTGAATTAATACTGTAAGGAGCAGACAAGTGATGCTTACTAGGCAATACGGAGATGGTTGGTCTCAATCCACCCTCCCTATATTTGACCTCCAGCAATATAAAGTTGGGGGCCAGGGACCGGGTGACCTGGGGATACGCACTGTGTGTTCAGGAAAGTTAATTTAGCCATAAGATGGGGTTACCATAAAATGGGGTCTCCAGAACTGGAAGCAGTTCTACCAAAAGGGGTTAAAAAGATGTTAATTGAAAAAGATTACATCCTTATCTGATTCCAACATATGACATTTGGGAAAAGGCAAAACTATGGAGACCGTAAAAAAAGTCAGTTGTTGCTAGGGAGTGGAGGGAAGGGATGACGAGATGGAACTCAGAGGAGTTCTAGGGCAGTGAATATATTCTGTATGATACTTTACCGATGGATACCTGCCGTTATACACTTGCCCAAACCCACAGAATACACAACATGGAGAGTCAACCCTAATGTAAACTATGGAGGGTGGGTGATAATGATGTGCCAATGTAATTTCATCAAGTGTCACAAATGCATTCCTGTGGTAAGGGACGTGGATAATGGGAGAGGCTGTGCATGGGTGGGATCATGGGATGCATGCACTCCCTCTGTACCTTCCTCTCAATTTTGCTGTGAACAGAACTGCTCTAAAAAATAAAGCCTTGTCAAAAATAGAAAAATAAATAACATGAGTTTTAATCAATTAATTAATCAAAAGGAAATGAGAAGAACACCCATGTACATAGGAGGGACAGGATGTGGTTACCCCTAAAACCAGAGCAGGGATGGTCAGGTGAGGAAGGAATCCTGCACAGTGGTAGGTGTCAAAGCAGGTTCTGTCTAAAAGCACCCACATGCACATGGGGAGGGAGAATGGAAGGGAGACAATTCCTTGGGCACTGGAGGCTCACTTCTGCTTCCATCAGACTAGTTATGGCTTCACCTATTTCCCATAATGAGTTTCCACGGAAGAAGATTTTGAATAATGAGAAGGTTAAGAATGAATGAAAGCATGTGTACAGACACTTTACCATCAAAATCTGATCCCATCATTTCTCTGCGAACTAATCTTGAGTGAACTTGTTGCACTGGCCAGGCAGCCAATGCCCTTCAGGGGCTGGCTTCAACCTTCTTCCGGTTTTTGTCTACAGCTTCCTTCCCACGTTCCTTACTTACCGGCCAGACTAACTAACAATTTACACCTCGTTCTTGCCTGTGCCATTCCTGTGTTCCCGTTTCTGCTGGTAATGTTAACTATAAGGCATGCTTCAAGACTCAGCCCAAAGGAGTCTTCGAAACCCCCAGAGAGGGGTCTTCTGTTTTGGTAACGCTTGGTAACTTTGCCCTAAAATAGTGCTTGTTAAGTTATAATGACGTGGTGACATGTTAATTTCTGCCATCAGACTGGGAGCCCTTCAAGGGCAGCAACCATGTTTTGTTCATTGCTGCTTTGTTAACCAACTAGGGGAGTGCCTGGCCCTTTCAATGATTTGTGGACTGAACTTTCTCATTCAAGCTGCAGTGACCAGTAGTGCCCACCAGATGGCAGTGTGTGGACATTTTTCCCTTACCAATCAGAAGGGAGTGGAAGGGTTTATAGCAAGTTGACTTTCATTTCCGTCCTTGCAGACAGACAAATCTCTGCAGACATCGGGACTTTTGACTGGGCAGTAGAATTCACACTGCTGAATCGGACCCTCGGGCAACCATTGGATTCCCTAGATCTCGCTGCTTTCTGAAAACATTCCTCCTCCCTTAGGCTGAGAAAAGCTCATACTATTTTGTATTCTAGGACAGAGAAACTTGGATTTGAGTTTAATCGTGAAAGGCGCAAAGTGACCATCTTTTCAGCGCTTAGAGAAAATGGCTACCACCACCCACTGATTGCTGCCATCCGTTGAGGTTCCTCAACCTGCTGCCCACACCCATCTGCCAGAACCAGACAGCAAGCCAAAGTCAGAACACGTTGGCTTATTTTGAAGGTTGGGTCTTCCTGGGTTCCTGCCCCCTTCTCACTTAAGAGCACGCCAGTCAGGCCAGGAGACTACAGGTGCCCTAAGCATAGAGCCCTGGCCTCCTTACCTGTGAACCCTGCATTCAACTGTGGAGCTCCTCATAAATAAAGGGTTCCCAAGTGGAAGATACCTCCAGTCCAAATGAAAAATGGACAAAAATCTCAAAGCACTTCCCAGACTAGAAAAGCCCAAAGATGAGAGGGCCTTACCTTTCTACTTCTTTCTCTGTCTCTCTGTTCACTTCAGTCAGGCAGCGCAGGTGCTCTCCCCTCTTGGTACTTTGTAATCTGCATCATCTCCACCACTGTCCACGAGGCTCTAATTTCTCCAACCTTGTCCTATTCCCATGGACTTCTTTCTCCACTGCTAGAGAAGTGGAAGAACCAGCAAGAAGATCCTAAAGACCTCTACTTCTTTTAACCAAACAAGGCAGTCTTAGTTCTAAGGGCATCCAACTCTGTTCCCCCCTCCCCACAAGGCAAAATGCTTTGTTCGATAAATAGGAGATTGGTTAAGCCACAGGCTCTGGAGTCAGCAGCAGACGTGGGTCAAATTCTGGTTCTGTCACATCCTAAATGGGGAAAGTGTTTACATACCTCAGAGGGATGTTGTGCCAATGAAATCATAAGGCATGTAAAGTGTTTAGCACAGCACTGGTGCATGGGGTACGAAATACATGTTAGCAATTACTATTAGCGTTAGCAGAAATTCCCTGCAGAAGGCACGGCTTCCCAGAAGTAATTCTCGGTATTATACTCAATGCAGCTTCAGAAACTTCTAAGAACCCAAACCTCTTCGTAAATCATGTCATGAGATCTGTGTTGCTTTCATTTACTTTATTCCCATTCAGTAGGGCTTACTGGGTATATAAGCCGTGGCAAGCTCAGAGGAGGTTGATACACGGTCTGTCTTCTCAAGGAGCTCACAATGCCCTCAGTAGACCCACTCACCAGCAAGTACCGTGCAGTGGGATTGGTGCTCTCACATGGGATGTATAAGATACAACAGGGAGAGGGAGCCCGAGCCCCAATACTCCTTATAAGGCATTGTAGACCTTTTGTGATCTAACACTTGCCTTCCTGGCAATGCCTATTCCCAAAATATTCGCCTTTCAAGAATGCGTTATGATGTCCCACCTCTAACCTTGGCACTGACAATTCTCTCTAAATGGAATACCTTCCTGCCTGGTAAAACTCCTACCAATCCTCCAAGTCTCTGCCTAAAGGTTGTTTCCTGTGAGGAGTCTTCTCGTCTCTGTGAAGGAGACATAGGGACTTCTTCTCCCATTGGCTGTGATCTCACTGAAGGTGCAAGCCACATACTTGTACTTTGTCCCTTAACACTTGACTCAGTGCCCAACTCAAAAGGGATATTTAGTAAAGCTGACGCACTAATGAAAGATGCCCCGACACTCACCCCATGGGAACAGTGTTGCCTGTGGCTGAGTCACTAACAAGGAAAGCCAGCTGATCTGATAGGTTACCTGTCCCCACGTCACACAGACCCATATAGGAAAGCTCCACTGCCACAGAAAGTATCCTAATGTCATCCAAAGTGTCTTTCCTTTTAACTCACACCACTTTCTTCCTAGTTTTTCTCTTTAGAACAATGCCAAATAATTGCGTCCACATTCTCTTCAACGCGGCAGCCCTTCACGTATATGAAGACATCAGACAGATAGAATATCCAGAGAAGATCCTCCTTGGTGTTTATTCCCCTCGAACACATACGGTTAATCAAACCATCATTAACATACATTTCTAAAGCCCCTAACACATGCCGAGTACTGCTTAGAAGCTTCGTGTGTCATAAATTTAATCCTGCTACCTCGGCCATTACCCACACACACATACCTTAAGTTTTGACTTGCTTCATCATGTTGGTTTCAGCCCTGTGTTCTAGAAGTTCTAGATCATTTTAGAGTTCAGTCCTGTATTACTATTATTAATAGTGCATTAATCGAAATATGTGCCAAGCATAATACTGGGCCTCTTTTTAAATTCTCATATTGAACTGAAAAGGAAAACAACCATATTGCTTCTTTAACAGGTTTGAGGCTGAACAGTCAGAGAGATCAAGCCCTGTTCCTTATCACCTTCCTAATAGGTGTCAGAGGCAAGAGCCCAGGTCAGCTCAGCCTCCCTGCAAGGCCAGCTTCCTTTCCTCTATCCCATGCCCTCTCTTTGTGTCAGGCCACAGTGTTTGCTTTTCATCTGAGTCTGGCGTCTTCTGCAGATTTGGACATTCCTCCTTCTAGTTAATGTTTCAGGTCATTAATAAAAAGTATTGAGCAGGAAAAAGGCTTTGGTCCTTGCCAGAGACCTCTTTCTAGCTTACACAGAGGTGTTTAGCAATCCCTAAGAGCCACTTGTGTTAACCAACTGTGCAACCGGTGACTATGACACGATCCTGCTCATATTTGACCACCTTATGTATAATCACATCACGGGAGGTCAGGTTAAGTCCATTGCTGAAATGGACCAATTTACCAATTTAGTGGCACAATAAGAAAAGGAAATGTGGTGTGTCTAGCATGACCTGTTTGTGGTAAACGTGCATTACCTTCTAGTGATGGGTTCATTTTCTTTAAAGTGCCCACAAGTCAGCTGTGTAATGATCGGTTCCAAAATTTCAGCAGGCACCTAGATAAAACTCATACAATTTCCTGTCTTTGATGCTTATTCCTATGATAAAATACAAAGTAAACCCCTTAATTAAGAGGGGAGAACTTTACGAACTTGCCCATATTATCTGTTCTATTGAAAAGCAACCTCACTCACACCCCCAGTTGCATTCCAGTGCTCGGCTTGGCAGCAAAACCTTCCATTTCTTTGTTTTGGAGTGTGACCTCACCTCTGTATTCCACATATCTTTTCTTCTTCATTGCCTATATAGGCAGGAAGGCACCAATCCCACTGAGCCAACCTGGCAGAGTGGTTGGCTAAATATTCTTAACCCCAAAATTAAAGATTAAAACCTCTTCAAAATTGTGAGAACAAATGGTTGCCTATGAGGCAGATGGATCTGAATTCAGCTTACAGGAAACTGCTTTCTTCCATGACTGTGTTAAATCCAGAGGACATAGATGGGGTCTGCTTATCATCATTGTATTCGCAGAGCCAGGAATATGGTAAGTGCTCAGAAGTATTTGTTATAGAAAACGGAGAGAAGATGGGAATGAAGATATGTATACCTTCAGGAGAGGAAACTCGAAGATTTTTTCTTAATGTTTGTTTGTTTGCTTGTTTATTTATTTTTGAGAGAGAGAGAGAAAGAGAGCACAAGCCATGGAGGGGCAGAGAGAGAAGAGACAGAGAACCCAAAGCAGGTTCCAGGCTCTGAACCGTCGGCATGTAGCCTGATGCGGGGCTCGAACTCACAAGCTGTGAGATCATGACCTTAGCCAAAGTTGGACACTTAACTGACTGAGCCACCCAGGTGCCCCTCAAAGTTTTAAATTCATATTAAAAC
The DNA here is from genome assembly GCF_028749965.1 of Puma concolor. Taxonomy (NCBI): domain Eukaryota; kingdom Metazoa; phylum Chordata; class Mammalia; order Carnivora; family Felidae; genus Puma; species Puma concolor. The sequence continues at coordinate 80,759,388 of NC_141675.1, read as the reverse complement.
ATGTATGATTGACATGAGAACCTTTATAGAAAACAGATCTGGTCAGAAGACTATGGGAAGAATTCCTGAAGATTCCTACAGGAGATTGGGAAAGCCACAGAGAGGTGTAAGACAAGAGAAAAGCAGAAGGGATATGGGGATGCCTGGAAGCAATGGAATAAGCCATGATGTTGGACACAGAGGTCTAAGGTTAAGTCTCTGATGTCCCCCTATTAGATGTTTGCCATTGAATAAATGTCACACCTTCACAGAACCCCATTTCCTAACTGATGTAACAAACACAAGAAGCCACATCTCACAGGAGAGCTGTGAGCATCAACTATGGTAAAGAATATAAAAGCACATTATCAACTCAACGTTACCTACACCTAAATCTGCATTGGAGTCACCTTGAATAGAAGACCCGAACAGAAGAGCACTGGATTACCAGAACACATTTAGGATGGCTAAAAGTCTGCTTCCTAAATTTGGACTCGGGCAAACCTGAAATGTTTCTGACTTCAGAAAAACGCTGACCTCCACCAGGTAGGTAGAGAAGACAGCGCTGATGCAGTTTCAGAGCAGCTGAGAGATGAAGCCATACAGATATTCATCCAGCACCGGGTTCTCTCTCATCAGCTAAACCTCAGCACATCCTAAATGGAATGTATGATCTTCTGCAGAGAACCAATCATCCCCATTTCTGGTACTGACAGAACAGTATCTCCAGCCAGTTGGGCGTGAAATCTGGGTCTTTATGCCAACTCCCCCACCACTCTAAGGGGAGGCAAGGGAAGGACAGCCCAGAGCTATCATTTCTGAGAAATCCTTGAACTGCTCCGAGTCCCAGTATTTTCATCTGTCAAATGGAGATGGTACCACATGCCCCACTTCATTTCGGCATTTTATGAGAATCAACAAATTGATGTAAAAGCTTTTGAAAACTGTAGGATGCTGTTAAAAAAATAGATGGCCTTAATAATTGCAGTGTTATAGGACTAAAGCTGGACAACTGCCCTTGTCTATCCTGTACATAGAAGATGAAGTCTAAATATCTCATATTAAATGTCACCAAGAGGTATTGGTTCAAAGAAGTGTGGCTACCACTTGTATAATTGTTCTACTTGTTCTCTAGCTAAATAGCTTAAATCTACGGAGTTCTGATGCTAAATAAATTAAGAAAATCATCACCACATTAAAGGTGCAAAAAAAAATTTTTTTAAATACATTAATGAGATGGTGGGAAGTGGACTGACATTAAAGTAGGTTTGCAAGTGTTTGGTTTCTCTAATTAAATGGAGCTAATGAGTTTCTCCACTGAGCCCGAGCGCTGGGCTGAACAGTCTAACAAGCCTCGGATTCTGTGATCTCAATAAGGGACGACCGACTGGCAGCTGAAAATACCTGTGTCATGGTGTGATTCATCTCTCACATCTTTGAGTGAAACCTTCCCATCAGAATGCAGGAGCAGGCCGTAAGCACTGCAAGGGGTTGAAGTTAGATCGTCTAGGGTTTTCAGAAGCCATTCAAGGGACCTTAGCACCATGTCACTATGAGGTACAGAGAATCTCAAAGTGGAAGCCACCACAGATCACAAATCAGAGCTGGGAACAAATTGGCAAAAAGAAGATGGAATTTAATTTAACCAACAATAATTGAGCATGGAGGTAGGGGGTGGGGTACAGAGGTACAAAAGGCAAGCCACCACCGTCCTTATAAAGCTTACAAACAATTTAGGGAGATAGATATACCAAATAAAAAGACAATTTAGAACATTCTCAGTGTTTCCCTGGTATCTCCAGATGGCATCAATCCTTGACATAGTTGATGAAGCCATTTATGACACACCCCAACTTCCCTCTCCGTTTCTGGCCATGTCCTAAACTTCTCATCCACACACAAGGAGCATGGATGGAGATTCTCTAAGCCTAGTATGTCTTCTTGGGTACCCTGTGTGGGCAGTCCCTTCTGCCTGGGAGGCTTCGTCTTTCCCTCTGGACACGGCCAACTGTCCTTTGTAGGGCCATGTGGGCGGTGAAGCCCTTCTTATGGCTCCATTTCTCCCAATTTTCAGACTCTAAACTCATTCCCTCTTACGGATCTTGGCAATACTGTCTCTCTCGCTCGTATCCCGAGTCATTTCTCAGGTCTCCAACACAACTTAGAGAAGCATTCCTTGATACCTCACCCACATCTAAATCAGGGCATCATCTAATTTTCTACTAGAATCCTCTTCTCTTCCTTCATAACACTTATCTCAGCTTTTAAGTAGGAAACAAATGATATTTATTTGTATGTACTCATCTAAAGTACACACACACACAAATGCTCAAGACTATAACTGATAAATTTCAAGGGCTGTTTTGTTCTTCATTGAAGATTCCAGCACATACTGGTACTCAATCAGTATTTGTTGAACAAATTCTTCCCTCAAAATTCTTAGAGCACGTTGTAAAATCTTTAAATGTAACACTTATTCCATAGTAACACAATTACTTATTGGCACCTCTGTATTTTTGAGCTAATCAAATCTGGGTGAGGCAGCCCCCAGAACATCCTGTATTTGGCAGTATGATAGATCTTATCACCCTGTATTTTAATTCATGTCCATCTGTCTGCCAGCCTTTTATGGCAGGAAAGGATTGTTTCCCATTATATCCCAGGTGCCTAACACTGTGTCTAGCACACAAATGGTTTTTAAGAGAATGAATGAATAAAATCTCTTTTCCTATTTTCTCCTGACCATCCAAAGTACTCTTCAAACGTTGGAAGAATATTATGTCCCAGCACTCTGGTATTTCATACACCTTCTGTGCATGTGTTTCCTACTTGGAGCACATCCAATAAAACCTATAAAACTTGAGATATACAGAATAGATGCATAACAAGGGCATTAACTTCCTTGAAAAAAAATTTTTTTTTCCTCCACAAAATGAGGCAGAGCACTGTAGGCATGAAGTTCCTCCCCCTGTTGAATTTAAAGTATTGCATGATTTATCAAAAAGTGCCACTGGTGAATTTTCCAAGGAGAGGCCTATTCTGCAAATCTTGATGTAATCTGGCAAACTGTCACTCATTTCCAGGTAGGAACGGGCTGGTACCATGCCCTCTGCAAACACTGTGCTTGGGTATGTCCATACCACACCAAGCCCAAGAACAGGGCCAAGCTATTAAGGGGGCTCCATGCCACATTGGACAAGGAAGCGGTCAGAACGAGGAGTTGAATGAGAATATAAAGTGCTTGTAGGGTACAGGATAACCTCTCCAATGACCTGAGGGCAACCACCCAGTTAGACTTGTTGTGTATGTCGTAGAAGAAAGTCTCAAGGTGGGGGGTTGGTTTATTTTTAGGATAAGGAAAAACTGTGTAACAGAGCTGTTCAAAGACAATGGGCTGCCACGGCAGGGACTGACATCTCAGACTCTGGACGCGTACAAGACCAGAATAAGAGACCAATGAGGGCTGCGCGGTGGGGGATATTTAAGCATCTGATTTGGGAATGGAGAGAGGTGGAAAGAAGTAATGAATGGTAACGGCCAACATTGATTGAGTCAGGTACTGTGCCGAGGCATTTAATTCCCCCACGACCTCCTAAATTGTGAGGGTACTCTTATTACCTTCCATTTCACCGATGCACAGACTGAGGCACACAAAGCTGAAGAGTGTGTGCCAGGTCACCAAGCTAAGGGTGACATCAGGACTCAAGCCATGGTCTATCCAACCCCAGAACCTGTGTTTTTAACTGCAAAGACTACTAAAGTCCCATGCAAATCTGATATTCTGGGACTCTATGAACATTGAGATATCAAGAAAACAATCAACAAGCCATCTCAAATGGAACTAATGGAGCTGAGTCCTTCACCTTCTCCTTTCCCTTTGTCCTCCAATGTAATTCCTATGCTTGCGGCCACGGAGCATCTAACTGGGTTTCGAGTTTACTGTGTGTTTCTGTGTATATGTGTGCATAGATCTGACAGGGCTAGCTCATTTCAAGTAACCAAGTATGTCTTTGGACAGCTCTTGTCAAGATCCAATAGAAGAGCCAATTCCAAAAATATGTTCCTTTAGTGGTTTTTTAGGGTTCTCTGCTCTGCACGGATTGACAATGTGGTAACAAGAGACATTCTGGAGACTGGATTTAATGCAACCATATGCTAGACAGAATGAGAACCCATATTGCAGCAGACCAGCCGGTACATTTCCATGTTAACAGAAGCTTGATTGCAAATTACATTTAGTCTCAACAGCTCAGTTCACTGCACACAGATGCCACGGGGGACTGTAAAGTTAGCGAGATGTGGGGGAGTACAACTAACATTTTTTTTTTTTGAAAAAAAAAAATCCTTCAGCTGATAGAATGCCAAGGAGCATCAGCGCTGATGCTGAAAAGAAAATGCTGCTATATTTGTTTTGCCAGGAAAGGAAAAATAATCATTGTCGCGAGTTGTTAGTCAAATTATGAATACGAGCTCGGCTGGTAATTGTCTGATAATACAAACAGTGATATTAGGGTTGTCAGAGACTGCATGCGCTGTTTGACAGCTAACATGTACGTGCTCTCTGAACGAAGAGTTGATTCACTGATTCCAAAAGTCAGGCAGACAGAAGGGCGGCTGAGAGGAGAATGTCCCCAGGATCCTGGCCCCATGTCGAGGACTCGATCTGGGTCAGCTTCCCAAAGTGTGGTCAGCATCTGCCCCATGCAGAGGAAGATCTGTGCGGCTGTGGAAAGAACCCGATAGGGGCTGAGTTGCAGGTCTGTCTCCCCCTTACTGTGCAACCCCAGGTAAGTCATTTAACTTCTCTGGGCATCGGCTTCTCCACTTCTCAAATGGGAATGATAATTCTCGACGAGGTCCTTCACCCCAGATTAGTGTGAAAATCAGCTCGAGTGCAGTGAGCACATAGTTCTCTATAAATGTTGGGGCTGTAAGTTATCTTCTTGGCTGGGTTTCTTTTTGTTCTCATTTTAAGGGCTGAGCTGAAATGATTTCTTGTCCATTTTCTCAGGGCTGGAGCAGAATTATTTCATCCAGATATAAGCACCTTTGAGTTAGAATCATATCCATCTCCTTTCTTCTGAAGGGTCTGGCCACAGGGCACCTCTTGCCCACAGCCCACCCTGGCTCCTTTATCACATGCTTTCCCCCTGGGGAAGCTGGAGGCTTTCAGCAAGTCAAGTCAGGTAGGCACTGTGCCCTTCTTCTTTCCATCCCCCAGTTCTTCACACAACTGTGGTAGAGACTGTTCTCCTTGACAATATCTGCTCTCCCCTTAGCTTCTAATTCCCGGAACCCTTTGTGGTTAAGTGTGGCCATCTAGCCCGGTTCTGGCCAAAGAAACACGAGTGGGAGTGCGGTCCGCAACCTCCCAGCCTTACCTGTCAACTACCTGCGCATCCGTGACCCACACTCAGTCTCTGTCTTCATCCACCAGTTGAGTGGCAAAGACAGGGCCTGAGAGAGGACAGAGCCATGCATGGAAGGCATGTGGGCCCCTGAAGCAGAACTCCCTCCAACCTGCACTGGACTACGAAGTGAATAAGGAATGAAGCCTACCATCTGAAACCCCCGTGGTTCATTGGCTGGTTGTTAAAGTAGCCAGCCTACCTTAAAATCCAAACAATCATCTATTTTAACTCACTAGGTAAAGTATGTTGTTACCAGAAACACAGCATCTCCTCAGACATTCCCTGAACACTTTCATACCTCCAAGCCATTGCATACATGGCGATTTTTGCCCCTGCCCCTCAGCTACAACTGCACTTGTCTCCCAAGCAGACTCCTACTTCAGGGTCCAGCTCTGAAGCACCATCCAGATGCAAGTAACTACTCTCTCCTTTGAGCCTTCACAACTTATACGTGCTTCTTATTCAATTATAGTGGAGTTATGTCCTATATACATCTCCCTCCTCTTGAGGCAGGAACGCTGTCCTCTTCAAACCCATACTAATCAATAAACAAGTCTGAGAAAGTGCCCTCTTGCCTTTTGCCTCTATTTTCATCGAGTATCCTTGGGATTAGGTGCCCTGAGGCTATATCTCCCAGTTTAAAGATGGAGGGACACAGGGGCAAACACAAGTGCCTGCTTAACCTTAGAAGATTGCTTATTATACCTCAGGGAAAAAAAAAAAAAAAAAAAAGGTCACATTCTCCTTCTTAGGCATCTACCAACCAAAGCATGCACCTGATACAAACTTGTGAAGGTAGGGGTGCTGGCCTGAGAAAACCAGGTGTAACGTGTTGTGAGCATAGAAGAGCACCCATTAATACAGGCCTCCTCCTTCTCCCTGCTCACCCCACCCCCCCCCTTGCCATCTCACTAGGACTCCTAGTGATCATCCTTCAAAAGGCAAGAAGCAAAGCCGTGGCCTGTCTCCTTCTCTGTCCAGCTCAGCAAACCAATCAGGGCTGCGTCTACAAACGTGGACTTCTGTTCACACTGGGACCTGGAAGCTCACAGCAAACACTTGTTGTGTAACTTAAGGACACCGTTCAGGGTTTTGTCTTTGAGGCAACAAACCATTTCAATGTTTGTTTTCCAGTGGCGACTACTGTCATTCTGTTTATGGTTTTCATTTGGTATCTGTTCCCTCCCCCCTACTTTGAGATTTTCAGAATGAGATTTTCCTATTTTTTTTAATTTGATACTTTGGGCTTCTCTATTGGCCACTCCGACATTCTCATTGGCATTAGCTATTTCTCAGTTAACTCCTAGAGAGTGCTCAGGGATATTCAGCGAGGCGGAATGGTGGCCAGATTAGAGGCTTGGGTTGGGAATGGAAATTCCTGGTAGGTCCTCGCTTTACTACATTTCTGGGATAAATCATTTCACCCTAGTCTCTTTGTCTCTAAAATAGGGAAAAATATATGAACTCTGTCCCTCTAGACCATCAGCAGGGATCATGTCCCTTTTGTTCAACTGTATCCCTACCCCTATCCCAGCACATGGTATATTGTTGACCTTCGATAAAGATTGTTGAGTGAGTGACTGTTGTGAAGACCAAATAAGGTATGTATGGACTGTCCCCAAACTGAAGAATTACTTACTATTTTGAGATACTGGAGATTGCATGGCAAATACATTTCACATATACATAATACTATTTGTGTGGCCCAGGGTTGCAATTCAAATGGGAGGCAGGGCAGAGAGGCAACTGCTGTCTTAACAGAGAGGAAGAAAGGAGAAGGCAGTGTAGGTTAGAGGCCATCAGAATGTTTCTAGGTAGAAAAGAGTTACCAGTAAGATAGGAACCTTATGCTCACTTGTTATAGCACAACAAGTTTTATTGGCTGGCCAAGAACACTGGCATCTAGAGTTGGATAAGAATTTTCCCAAAGAGTCACTATTTTCTAATATTTTTTGTATTTATTTACAATCAGGCTAAATCTGAAAAATGACTTAAGGCAGAATTTGTCAAAACAGACCATCATGGCTGACATTTAAGCTAAATTTAAGTCAAATCTCCCATCTCATAGATAAGAGACTTGGGGAAATTATGTGTCCAAGGTAACTCAGCTAATGTGATATTCAGGGCTAGTCACATCCTTAACACAGCTTTCTGAACCATATGTTGCTAGAGACACTAAGAACACTGGCCTATGTCAAGAAAGAAGAGTAATACAGACCCCCCCACCCACACACACAAAACAAAAACAAAAAACAAAACAACAAGAGCAAAAGTAGAAATACTTCCTGAATTCTCTGTGGCTCTTCATCCCCTGGTTCCAGCTCCATTCCAGACCTATTTCCTTGCCCTTTGATTCTGATATGCCTACATCTTTAAAATAAGTATCTCTTTGTAGTGCAGCTAGCAGAGTTGGTTCTGTTCAGGGGACCCAGGAGTCTTTAGCAATCCAGCTACTAGTAGTTCCTGGAGGGAATCAGGTGTCCCCCAGCTCCTACCACAATGCCTTACACAGAGTAGGTGCTCAGTAAATGTAGGATATTGATACGGAAGCTTTAGGAATCATCCCTAATATCTGTTCTCCAGCAGTGGCTCTCCTTCCTCAGATATCCTCCCCCATACGGATCTTGTACTGTAATTGCCAACATACTTGCCCTATCTTGCTTTCTAAACCCAGCATAATCCCCACTGGTTCCCATTTAGAATCAGGTAGTAATAGGGGAGGCAAAGAGGTTAGAGACCACTATACTAGACTTGTAAGCTTGTTTATTGCATCAAGTTCATGAAGCATCAACCTTAAGTTGCTCAACCATTGGTGAAGGAAGTAAAAGAGAACAAAATCATCATTCTAGTCTTGTGACAGAAAGATGAATAAAATATAGTTCCCAGCCTTTAAGGAGTTTATAATGTATTGGGAGATAGACACAAACACACACAACCAGAATACAATTTAAATATTATAATAGATTCAAGTACAGAATCCTCAGAGAGCTCAGGGGTTATCCTGGGACATCAGATCAAAGGCAGCTTCAGAGAATAGGAGACATTTGAACTGGACCATGAAACATGCGTAGGATTTCCCCAGATGGCAAGAGTCAGGAAAAAGGGCATTCTAAGAAATGGAAATAACAAGTGCAGAGACAAAGAGGGGTGGACAGATGTGACAATGGTAAGGGACTATAATTCATCTGGAATGACTAGACTAGCATTGCCCAGAATGTACGTACCCTGGAAACAAAAGTCCATGGTTAACAAGTTTGGGAAATGCATCCTTTATTCACACTTACAAATTTAAAATGCATATTTACCTATCAAATCGTCTGAGAAATCAGTGAGGAGGCTACGTGGATAGTCCTGGGAAATATGGCAGAGGTCCTGAAAAGGGAGAGTGGAAGGGAGTTCAAAGGGGAATACGTGAAACAGAGATTGCAGAGGGAACATTATCAGGACTTTATTAAATGCCGAAGAGGAATGGACTTGAAAGGACCAGTTTTAACTTGTTGGACCGAATGGAAGGCAATGGGCTTTGAGAAGAAAAGAGAAGTATTTCGGGGAAGATAACATAGGTTTGGCTTCAGTCATGTTGAATGTGAGCTGACCATAAACAATCACATGAAGATGTTCCCAGATGGATGACAATACAGGTCTAGGTTACAGAAGTGATGTAGTCATTTAAGAAGTTGCCGAACAACCATTAGAACCATTTTACAAAATATCTACCCCTGGACAGGGCATTGGATTGAATGAACTCCAAAGTCCTTTTGGCCCAGAGCCAGTATGATTTTACGGCTTACAGGGACCCACGCTGCATCTTGCAGATGGTCCAGCCTCTGCCTGCAGACCACATCCAAGTGTGTAACCTCTTACAGTGGGTCACAGAAGTAATGACTGCGAAAAGAAGCTTGACGCGTGCACAAATCCCAGTGAAAGGAAGTGTTTTGTTCTGTTTTGTTTGTTATTTAATGATTTTATTTTTTAATTAATTTATTTTTTTTTAATTTAACATTTATTCATTTTTTGAGAGGCAGGTGAGGGAAGGACAGAGAGAGGTGGGGACACAGAGTCTGAAGCAGGCTCCAGTCTCTGAGCTGTCAGCGCAGAGCTCTATGCAGGGCTCAAACTCACAAACTATGAGATCATGACCTGAGCCGATGTCAGATGCTTAACTGACTGAGCCACCCAGGCACCCCTATTTGTTTTACTTTACATTTTTTCTTAATGTTTATTTTTGTGAGAGAGTCTGAGCGCTAGCAGGGGAAGGGCAGAGAGAGATAGGGAGACACAGAATTCGAAGCAGGCTCCAGGCTCCGAGCTGTCAGCACAGAGCCCCACACAGGGCTCAAACTCACAGATCGTGAGATCGTGACCTGAGGTCAGACATTTAACTGACTGAGCCACCCAGGCACCTCAAAGATTTTATTTTTAACTAACCTCTACACCCAAGATGGGGCTCAAACTCATAACCCTAAGAACAAGGGTCACATGCTAGAAGTGGTTTTTCTGTTTGTGTGTGTGTGTGGTTTTTTTTTTACACGTATTTATTTTGAGAGAGAGCACAAGCAGGTGGGGGGCACAGAAAAGGAGAGAAAGAATCCCAAGCAGGATCCATGCTGTCAGCACAGAGCCTGATGTGGGGCTTGAACTCATGAACTGTGAGATCATGACCTGAGCTGATATCAAGAGTCGGACGCTTGACACACTGAGCCACCCAAGTACCCAGGAAGTGGTTTTTAAAGAAAGGTCTTTCACAAGTAAAACTTTGCAGTGACTCTGGTAAAATGGTCCCCTTTCTTTTGGCCTGGTTATCACTGAGGAGAAACACTAGAAATACAGGATATTTCAAGAACAATCATGGAAGTTGAGCATGTTCCTTGCAATGTTCACTGACCCTTTCTAGGGATCAGCACAGCCTGGGAGAACAAAGAGAGCACTGGGCTGGGAGTCAGGTAGCCAGGGTTCTAGTTTTGACCACATCATTAAGTCACAGCATGTCTTTGTGAAACTAACCTACCTTCCATGTGTCTCTATGCCTTTATCTACACATTGATAAAATACATTTAAATAATGATACCTGTACAGCTTATCCCAAGTTATCAGGAAGGTTCAATGATACGAGTTTGTTTTGTGAGAGATAACATTAGTAATGGAGACTACTTATCTAGATATACATTCTAAACTATTGGAGCTACAAGGGGCCCTGGGCACTGAATAACACAACATGCCTATTTTGCAAATGGGAAACCAAGGCCAAGAGAGATCAGATGATTTACCCAAGGTCAGAAAGACAGCAAGGCCAAACCAGCGGTTAGGTGGGTTCTCTTTCATCCAAGCACCACTGCCTTCTAGAGGCTGAGAGCTGATACCATGGCACGAATGAAATCATAGGCTGGAAAGAAAATATGGTTGAATATGTAGTATTCAGAACTCCAACCAGCAAATAAAGCCTACAGTGTCAGTAGGCCAGGTAAAACTATCTGCCCCATATTCCTATCATGGGCAATCTTCCTTTGTTTGTGTCAAACTGAGTTGGCCACAGCTGAGTCTTCCTGACCCCTTAGTTCAATGATGTAACACACACTATGATGGTGAACATTTTTATATTGATATCCTCACTGACTGAATTAGAAGTTCGGACATATTCATTCCACTGTTTCCTATAGAGCTCCTTTCTACCCCAGAGGGAATGACCTAGGTGGGGAGCAATGAGCTGGTTTTACTCACAACACTTCTGACACCAAATGTGTGTAGGAGGGTTCCCACACCAACTGATTCTCCAGCTGTCTGGCACTAATGACCCAGAGTTAGGGCAGGTCCCACAGGTTAAGAACTCATTTCCACAAGACTGTCCCCACTTCAGATGCCAATCTTAATGCCTGTACTTCTGAATAACTAGCTATAAATTCAGGGGTTCCCACAGCCCTCTCCTTGGTATGATAATTTGCTAGAATATCTCAAAGAAGTCAGGAGACCGTTTCAGTATTACAGACTTATTATAAAGGATATAAATCAGGAACAACCAAGTGGAAGAGATGTATAGGGGAAGAAGAATGGAACTTCCATGCCATCTGGATATACATGTTACCTCCCCAGACCTCTAAGTGTTCATCAACCCAGAAGCTCACTGAACCCCATGTTTAGGGTCTTGTGGAAGTTTTACTACATTGCCATGGTTGATTAACACATTGGCCATTGGTGGTCAGCTCAAGCTCCAGCTACCCCTACCTGCCCCTCTCCAGAAGTTGGGAGATGGGACTGAAAGTTTCAGCCCTCTAATCACATCTCAGTCTTTCCAGGGGCAAGCCCCCACACCAAAGCTATCAAGGGACCCCTGGCCACCAGTCATCTCATTAGAAAAAAAAGATAACCTATCACTCAGGAAATTATAAGGGATTTATAGGAGCTCTGTGTTAGAAGAGCAAAACATGCTCTTATCACCCCTATCACTCAAGAAATTACAAGGGTTTTAAGAGCTCCATGCCAAGAACCAGAGACAAAGACAAATATATATTTCTTATTATGCCAACAGGGCTCATGATTTTTTTCCTTCCTGAACTGTGGCAAGAGTCCCTAACTGATCTTCCAGGATCTCGCTTCTCCATCTTTTCTTCCCTACAGTTGGCAGTGCTATCTTCCTACAGTGTCCCCGCTTCTTCCCCTCCCCATCCCCACGGCATACAGCACAAGGCCCCAAATTTCATCTTGGAATTCAAACCCCTTCCAGCTCTGGTCCCAATCTGTCTTTCAAGCTTGAGGTCTTCTATTCCCTTACTATACACTACGCACGAAGCTCAACCTGCACTCGCTGCTAAATCCTGAATACACACATACGTCTTCTTCACACCAGTCTTTCAATCTAGCAGACCATTCACGAAGGTCCACTGCCAGTGCCTTCACACTCCTGTGGTCTTATATTGTTCCTGTTCTCAGCACATTATCTCCTTTCACAATACGGTGATGAGTGTACTTGTCCACTTCCTCATTAGATGGTCCTCATGTCAATTCATCTCCCCATCCCCCACAGCGCTCAGCTCAGTACCCAGAACCTAAGTCTCAGAAAGATAATTTCTATTATTTGAAGAAAAATAAATATGTACAATATGCCAGAAGTGAAGGCCACCATACTGAAAGACAAAACAAAACAAAAACCAGTGCTGACCGAAAATGGCAGAATTTCTGTGCATCTTCAAATCAGAGTTGGTAGCTAGTTCTCTGAAGAAGCACTTGGAAAAATTGTTTTACCTGTTCCCCTTCTTGTACGTTCAGTTGCCTAAGTTGCTTTGAAGTCTGTAAGATGGCCAACATCTCCAATCAGAGCAGTGTTTCCTTTCCAGACAGGAAGACTGCCGCTAAGTAGAGAAGCCACGCTTGTTTTTGCGGTCTGGGCTGCGACAATGACTCATCCAGTAAAGCCAGAGGCTGTCTATTTTGATCTCTCTATGTTCAGAGTCTATTTACGGTTGTAATTTTCTTTCTTTCTCTTTCTCCCTTTCCACCCCTGGTGACTTATCGGAATGGTCACACGCATTTGACAAACGGAACCTGTATAAGGAGGGAGAGGAGCATGATTGAACATGCTTTCAGTTAAAGCCCACGAATGAATGCTTGTGTTTACAGCTCTGATGATAGGGTTCCGGTAATGACTTGGCCTTTTTCTCCTTGATTGAATATTCCCCTGGGCCTGCCAGTCTGGGTTCCTGTTATTTAATGAGGACATTGGAGCACAACCTCAAGATGTCTGCAGAAATGACCTTTTCTTTGGGCTCATTCCAAATGCAAAGAAAAGTAGAGCCCAAGTTAGACAGGGTGCTTCTGGAATACAGCTTTGGAATTCACTTTTTCCCTCTGAAGCTCAGAAGCCTGGAATCACACACTATCAGAGCCAGAGCGAACCATAGAGGTGATCTGGTTACAAGTTTTCATTCTGCAGATGGAGAAATCCAGGACCATTTGGGAAAAAGTAAGTCACCATAAATCATACGGCAGACACAGTCACAACAAATTCAGGCTTGGAACCTGCGGCTCAGAGTTATAGTCAGTATTCTTTTGAGTGGCTGGAGATTAAAATGAATGGCTGGCTCACTCTCAAAAATAGCTAAATTATGGAAAGAGCCTAAATGTCCATCAACTGACGAATGGATAAAGAAATTGTGGTTTATATACACAATGGAATACTACGTGGCAATGAGAAAGAATCAAATATGGCCTTTTGCAGCAATGTGGATAGAACTGGAGAGTGTTATGCTAAGTGAAATAAATCATACAGAGAAGGGCAGATTCCATATGTTTTCACTCCTATGTGGATCCTGAGAAACTTAACAGAAGACCGTGGGGGAGGGGAAGGAAAAAAAATGGCTAGAGAGGGAGGGAGCCAAAACATAAGAGAGTCCTAAAAACTGAGAACAAACTGAGGGTTGATGGGGGGTGGGAGGGAGGGGAGGGTGGGTGATGGGTATTGAGGAGGGCACCTGTTGGGATGAGCACTGGGTGTTGTATGGAAACCAATCTGACAATAAATTTCATATTAAAAAAAAAAGGAAATGCAGTTGAATGTTATATCTAAATGTGCTATGGGTATGGTAGAAATTATAATCCTTCTGGGGATGAAGACTATTATCTTATATCATGGCAGTTACAAATATAGTAAACAATAAATTCATTATTACTAAAAAAATGAAAAATAAAATAAAATGAATGGCTGGCTAGATGGTTGCCTAAGTAAAGGAAACCCTTCTTTTCCTTTTCTGTGTTACACCATGGCAGTGTTATGATCTGTTCTCCCTACGCTCAACACGTGGAACACTGGCAGCACAAGCAAAGGAATCAGCCTCTGTTAGCTCAATGTCTCACTGATTGCTTTAAAAGACAATATAGGATCAGTATAAAAGTCAGTGGTGGAGGGTCTTTACTGAGACAACCTCGATGATCCCACATTTGCCTCATTCAGTGTATTCTCCACATTTTTGCTTCACCTGCAAAAATGGGGAATTAGCTTACTGACTGTGAGCATTCTTATAAAGTTTAAGTGAGAAAATATGATCAGAAAGTTCTTGGTAATATAAAGTTCTGTTTTACTTCTGAGAAGAATTATTACTATGTGATTAGACTCCTATCTATGGGGTCTTACTTTCTCCAAGGTGACAATTTTATATTCTCCTCTCAAAAGCAATCCCTTCATTCTAAATGAGAGATTGTTCAAGATAATTTTTGGCTGTAAATTTTTCAGATTTTCAATGTAGACTATTTGGAAATCCAGAAACATTTTTTTTAAAAGAAAATCATTTATAACCTCATTACCTAGATATAACAACAACTAGAATCAGGTTATTATAATTTTGCCTTCTTTGAGCTTTCTTCCAGATCATTAAATATTATGTCTGTGTGTGTGTGTGGGGGGGGGGGTGTTATATGTGCATACTATTCCAAAATCAAAATGTATCATAGTATATTTAAATGGCATAATCACTTTTTAAAATTTTATTTAAGTAATCTCTACACCCAACTTGGGACTCAAACTCAGGACCCTGAGATCAAGAGTTGCACACTCTTCTGACAGAGCCATCTAGGTGCCCCTGGCATAATTAGTTTTTAACACTTAGGGAGTTAATTAGTGATTTCCTTAACATAACTTTAAGGATTGAATGAATCCCCAGCTAGAATTTCTCTGAGCCTTACTATGGATAGGGTGACCATATGTTCTCTTGTCCAAAACAGGACATTTTCTTTTTTAGAGTAGAAAGTCATACTATTGATAATTATGCTGTGACAAAAAGTATAAATCTAAACCATTCTGAGCAAAGTGGGTCATATGACCACTCTACTTACAGTCATAAGGAATTTTAATAATATCACTGACCAGAGGCAGCATGGCATAAGGCTAAAAATACACTTTCGAGAATCAGAGCATTTGGGTCCAAGATCTGGTATCCACCATTATTAGCAAAAAGTGGCATAATGGCACTAAACCTGTTTCCTCATCTCTAAAACTCAGGCTGTTTACCTGAATCTCAGGCTTGCCTGCATTTGAAGAGGAATGCAAACAAAAAGCCTGCTGTAGTTGAAATAAGTTCTACTGTCGGACAATTTTTTTAATGACATTAGTGTAATGGCACTGGACCCCCTCGCATCAGCTTTCTTCACAAGGGTGTCCTCAACAATTCACATTCTGCCTGAATATGCAAATGGTAACTCTGATAGGAGATAAGAGAATAAACCACTGACCCACACAAGGAGAATCTATATTTGCTCCTTGTTGGATCTCATTACACTCCACACAAAAGGATAATTAGTGTTCTCTGTAAAGCTGTCCTTCAGCTTTATTGACTACTAGTTAAAATAATATGCTACAGTTTGGAAAACTTTGACCATGCTAGTCCTTTATCCTCTGATGATATTTGGGTGCTGGGATTATGCCTGTATGGTCTGTTCTGGTCACCAAAAATAGAAGTTTAAATCTTCCAGATACTATATATAAGTTAATTTCCAATTTCCTAATGAGAAGCGTGCTTGAATCTCTGAAGCCTCGTAATCCTTCCAGGCAAGAAAGAAATCATGGGCTCCAAAGGCAGTCAAATAGTTATCTTCTAGCTGGGTTCTCTCTGAATCAGGAGAAAGAGGCTATAATGCTTATAGCCCTACAAACGAAGGCAATGGGTCTTCACATATATCATGATCATCTTGTTGGAATGTTCTACACTACATAGAGCTGACCTTGCAGTGAGGACTTCATAACTGCATTATGATACACTTGTTCTTGTCATAATCATCGATGTAACCATTTTTCAGTTCGATATTCAGTTGAGAGGTTTCATTATCCCTTTTATAAAAAGTGCCTTAAGTATTAATCTTTGATTTATCAGCCTCCTTTGGATTTTTTGTACATTTCTCTTTCCTTAACCGTACCTCATATGATTCCTTATATAGAAGTAAGTGATCAATACTTGTGAAACGAACAAAATTACTCCTACCTCCTTTCTACTGCACATCTGAAACGATCATACCTTTATAGCACCCCAAATTCGTTCCCTTTCTCCTTCACCTGTGTTGTAGTGAAAAGAACAATATACTTGGAATTATAAAAACTGAGCTTTAATGATATTATGGGGTGAAGCTACAACTCTTTCCTACAGAAGAATTCTAATTAATTCATGTAGAAGAGACGAGGAAACTAGAAGATGACCTCTGTAACACAGTAGTCATGGCAGCAAACAAGATCTACCAATAGATGCTAAAAATTGATGGGTGAAAGCTTAAGTAGTAACGGGATATGTATATGGTCTCAAAGCATCTTCTCTATAAATATTTAGTAATCACAAAAGGAACAATAGTAAATTTACAGAAGAGAAACCCAGCAGATGCCATCTTTGCCAAGTGATCAAGGTTAATATCACTAATAGAACATGTCAGTATAATAATATACGTGGTATGCCCCAAGAAGGACCTATCACCTCTGTAGTTTCCTTCCCAAAGCCTTTGGTATAATCATGGGAAAACATCAGACAAACCAAAACTGAAGGACATTCTACAGGATAACTCATCAGTACTCTTCAAAAGCACTAAGATCATGAAAGACAAGGACATACTGGAACGATTCCAGA
The DNA here is from genome assembly GCF_028749965.1 of Puma concolor. NCBI lineage: Eukaryota > Metazoa > Chordata > Mammalia > Carnivora > Felidae > Puma > Puma concolor. The sequence goes on along the minus strand of NC_141675.1, from coordinate 80,742,407 downwards.
TGGTAGGAGACTAAAGAAACATGACAGCTGCCAGTAATGTGGGGATCAGAACTGGATCCTGGGAAAGAAAAAGGACACTAGTGGGAAAAGTGGTGACATATGAATAAAGTCCTACTTTAGTGAATAGCACTGTACCAAGGTTACTTCCTTAGCTTTGATTATTGTTCTATGGCTATTTAAGGTATTAGTGTGAAGAGGAGTTGTGTGAAGGGTATACAGGGGCACTCTACTATTTTTGCAGCTTTTTTGTAAGTCTAGAATTATTGCAAAATAAGAAGTTTATAAAGTAACTGAGGTTGAGGGGCCCCTGGGTGGCTCAGTCCGTTAAGCATCCGTCTTTGGCTCTGGTAACGATCTGAGTGTTTGTGAGTTCGAGCTCTGCATTGGGCTCCCCGCTGATGGCATAGATCTGCTTAGGATTCTCTCTCCCTCTCTTGTTGCCCCTTCCCTGCTCATACACTCTCTCTCTAAGTAAACAAACAAACTTAAAAGAAAAAAGTAACTGAGGTTGAATGCTAACGCTGCCACCATCTGTGGCATGTCCTTAGGTAAGTCACCTAACCTCTCTGAACCTCACTTTTCATCATGTCTGATAAAGGAACAACACCTACCTTTTGCTACTGTGAGGTCAAGATAAAAAAAAAAAAAAAAGAGAGAGAAAACTGGAGGCACTTTTAAAACCATAAAGTCTTTAAAAATACATTATTTTTAAAATTAAAAAAAAAAAAGGAGGGCACCTGGGTGGCTCAGTCAGTTGAGCATCTGACTTCCACTCAGGTCATGACCTCATGGTCTATGAGATTGAGCCCCACATCAGATTCTGTACTGACAGCTCAGACCTGTAGCCTCCTGCAGATTCTGTTGTCTCCCTCTCTCTCTCTGCCCCTCTCCTGCTCTGGTCTCTCTAAAAAATAAACATTAAAAAATAATAAAAAATATGTATTATTATTTTTTTTTAATTTTTTTTTCAACATTTATTTATTTTTGGGACAGAGAGAGACAGAGCATGAACAGGGGAGGGGCAGAGAGAGAGGGAGACACAGAATCGGAAACAGGCTCCAGGCTCTGAGCCATCAGCCCAGAGCCCGACGCGGGCTCGAACTCATGGACCGCGAGATCGTGACCTGGCTGAAGTCGGACGCTTAACCGACTGCGCCGCCCAGGCGCCCCAAAAATATGTATTATTTTTATTACTATTTAGCCACCTTGGCCTTTCCTGCCCCATTTATTTAGGGTTGCCAGATAAAATACAGGGTGCCCTATTAAATCTGAATCTCAGATAAGTAATAATTCTACTATAAATATGTCCCATGTAATAATCGAGACACATTAAAAATGATATTTTTGACTATCTAATATTCAAATCAACTGGGTAGTGTATATTTTTATTTACTAAATCTGGCAATCCTACTTCTACCCAATTTCCAATTTTCTGTCCCTTTCTTTAAGACATCCCTTCCTTCCTTCCTTGAACCTCTCTTTATATGATGCTGACTTTCTTAGCTCTGAGGACCTCCTGGCATAGCAAGTTCACCTAAGCACTACAGCAGCCCATGCTCCAGGAAAGAAACATGAAGGTTAGTCAATGACAGGAGTTTGATTCTGGCAAAGTGAGTTCACGGGGAATGCATGACTCAGAGGAATTTTCTCTCTTTCTGACTTGCAATTGTGCAAAATTTATTTTTAAATTTTTAGCGTATTTTTACTACCCATCCCTTGCAGCAGCCCAGTGATATAAGTGTTATGCAGATTTTTAAGCCACGAGGAAGAAATCAGAACTACCAACAGCACAGAAGACAGATCACCTCTTAGAAGGGAGGAAATGAAAGAGAAAAAGAGGGAGAATTTGAGTACAATGCTTTCATGTATGTTAGGGGAGCACATAGGAGAAGTATGTCTTTTCCTATTTCCTGATGAGAAACTGAGGCTGAGGGAAGAATTTAGACTCTCTTTTTTTTTTTTTTTTTTAATTTTTTTTTTCAACGTTTTTTTTATTATTTATTTTTGGGACAGAGAGAGACAGAGCATGAACGGGCGAGGGGCAGAGAGAGAGGGAGACACAGAATCGGAAACAGGCTCCAGGCTCTGAGCCATCAGCCCAGAGCCCGACGCGGGGCTCGAACTCACGGACCATGAGATCGTGACCTGGTTGAAGTCGGACGCTTAACCGACTGCGCCACCCAGGCGCCCCTAGACTCTCTTTATCTCATAAGGAAGTGATCATCCTTCTGCTTTAAGGGCATTCATTAGATCAGCTTCATTCTTTTTTTTCATTTTTTTTTTTCAACGTTTATTTATTTTTGGGACAGAGAGAGACAGAGCATGAACGGGCGAGGGGCAGAGAGAGAGGGAGACACAGAATCGGAAACAGGCTCCAGGCTCTGAGCCATCAGCCCAGAGCCTGATGCGTGGCTCGAACTCACGGACCGCGAGATCGTGACCTGGCTGAAGTCGGACGCTTAACCGACTGCGCCACCCAGGCGCCCCAGCTTCATTCTTTTCCATACCATCTGGTCATCAAGGTTCTGCTTGAAGGTCACCTCTTTGGGGATGTTAGCACCCCTGATTCTCCAAACCATGTATGGTTTGTTTTTCTCTGACTCTCCACATCACTTTGAAAAGACCTAAGACTGTTACCTGGGGTTACAGCCACATGTGTCTGCATTTTATCTCCTTTTTGGCTTTGAGGGTAAGGATTGTGTCATGTTCATGTCAAGATTTCCTACAGTGCCTCCAAAGAAAGGTGACACTTTCTAAATTGGGAGTTAAGGGGCCCAAGTCCTGAATCAGATTAACCACTGACTTGGCATATTGGTAACAGCACAAACTGGTGCAGCTACAATTTTCCCATTGGTAAATAGCTTCTGCTTATTCCCATATATAATCATCCAGATGGTTGCTGAGACCCTTCTGTTTCCAGCATCCTGCCCTCTGGGACTCTGGTTTTTGATAGAGTGGACGTCTGAGTCATGGTCCCATGCTGCCAGTGCCTTTCCAGCTGCTGAGAACAACTTCTTGTGGGCATCCTAATTTTCCCTTTTGGTTGAGACTCCCACATTCCCTCTTCCCCACCTTGGAGGTATATCAGAAATATTAAAAGCAAAGATCTTTTGTAGGACATGTCCCAGGCTCTAGGGATGCCTTAATAAGAGTAGTAGCCTTTCCACGAATCAACAACATGAAATCGGAGGGCACCTCGTCCCTTTCTTTCAGGAAGGATATTTGCTGCTTTGAAGGGAAGATCCAGTTTTACTCTAACCAACAGTAGTCACAATCTCTAAGTTGCATGCACTGTTTTACAAGATATTCCTTCTGTATTTCAGTAGAGTAACACACTTCATCTTTCTGGGCCACCAGATACCAACCATTTCACAATGGAAACCACACACATAAGAGCTGTTCTCTCCTTCCAGTGTTCGATAGAAATCAAATAAGATATAACTAGCAACCACTTAACAGAGTGCATACCACATGCCAGGTGCTCCGCCAAGCACTTCACAAGTATCATTTAATCCTTCTGATGTCCCTGCAACTTTGCATTGTAATTCCCATTTGAAAGATGAGGAAACCTATGCTCAGCAAGTCTATGCAAATTGTCCAAGGTCACAGAACTAGCAAGTCATCAGAATGGGATTCAGACAAATCGCAGCCCCCGAGATGTATGTTCTTAACTACATACTGCCCACTTCTCATGTGAAAACACTTTAAAGCCAGAAAGCATTATGCACGTGCATTGTCACTTAATCCTCAAAACATGCCAGGAAGTGATAAGGCAGGTATTTTTATCCCCACTTTGTAAATAGACAGAGATCGGCTTCATTATCATACAGTTAGTAAGTGGCGAAACTAAAAGTCAAGCCCATCATCTGGTTCCGTGACCAGCTTCCCTCACCTACAGATAGAAGCATAACCTTCAAGTTCTGTCAGAAAGCAGAATAGTATATATATTTTCAATACTAGAAGGAGGTCATGCCATCTTACAAGAGGATAGCTCTACCCTCTCTGCGTTTTCTGAGTCAAATTGACTTATTTTATCTGGAACAATGATGTTTCCTGGTGTCAGCACCTCATAGCCCAAAATGGACTTTTCTCTGTCTCATGCATCATCCCCAAACCAAAATTGCTAGCAGAGTCCTGCTTCCAGAATTTTTATTACCTATAATGATGCTGTGAACTAGGCAAAGGAGCCGAGCTCTGTTCCAGGCATCAGCAGTGCCTATAAGTGCTGGCAGAGAGAAGGCTACCTTGCACTTGGTCAGGAAAGTTCATCCGATAGGAGACGAGAAGGATGGACCGCCATCAGTGTGATGTTCGTGCAGAAGCACTTTGCTGATCATTAAAGACAGTTGTTTTGTTTTTTTTTTTTTTAATCAAACAAAATATAACAAAACTACACTAAAAAGCCAGTAGCTCCATTTCCTAAGCAGGCAACGAAATCTCTAACTGGGGGTGGCGGGGGGAGGTCTGATGTGAAGAATTCAGCAAAGGAGGGACGGTCTTCCCTGAAATGTGTGGCCTGCAAACTTCTGGAATCCTAAAGTAGGACTGGAAGGCACTGCTTCCTGCGAGCCCTGTGATTAAGAAGACATATTCGTAGGGAGTCCAAAGAAGGCTCAAGTGGGAGAGGAACTGTTGACATGAAACCTGTAGCTTTTTATTTCTTCACCGATCCCCCCTCTGCAGACCTCAAAAAGCAGGCCGGTTGCAGGGGGGTGTTAATCAACTGTAAACAAACAATCCTGGAAAAAGATCATATGGTCTGACGGGCCCAGGGTTCAACGAATATTAAGCACCTTCATTTACATAGCACTTTATAGTTCACATACACTTTCAATTAGGTCATTTTTTTGATCCTCCACAATGACGGGGGTCAGCTGGGATTAGTACCCCATTTCACACCTGAGAAAACTGAAACCAGGAGAGGAAAGAAATGTGCCCATGGTACACAGTCTATAGCATATCTGTCACTGACTCCGGAGGTTTTCTATTATGCCACATTATCCTAAAGCAAATGTTGAAAACAGTAACACCTATTTATTGGTTGAGTATAAGCAAACTTCCTCATGTAGTTGCATCAAAACTAATTAAATGAGGGGCGCCTGGGTGGCGCAGCCGGTTAAGCGTCCGACTTCAGCCAGGTCACGATCTCGCCGTCTGTGAGTTCGAGCCCCGCATCAGGCTCTGGGCTGATGGCTCAGAGCCTGGAGCCTGTTTCCGATTCTGTGTCTCCCTCTCTCTCTGCCCCTCCCCCGTTCATGCTCTGTCTCTCTCTGTCCCAAAAATAACGTTGAAAAAAAAATTAAAAAAAAAACTAATTAAATGAATAAAACCTACCTTACCATCCAAGATCGGAAAGTAAAACATATAAACAAAATTCAGTATGGGCAGCTATCTGAAGATCACCAGCCACTAAACTGAACTAAGGTGAATCACTTAGGATCTCATTCCAAGGTCTATTATCACTTTGGTAGAGAGTGAGTTTCTCTTTCAGGATAACAAACTAAATGTTGGGATTTCTTTAAAATTAGTATGCTCTACAAAGATAGGTCTAGTCTCTGCCATCATTCCACAAACCTTTGTCTTGCTTCATGCCAGTTACTGACCTTCCCAAACTGAATGTGAAAATGCTTCGGTGGGTTTGGTTTCATGGGGAAGAAATAATGATCAGCATTTTTAGCACTGACCATGAAATAACAAAGGTTTACCAAAGATAAATATTGTCCTCATCTGTAAAATGGGAGGACGTTGCCTCCTGCTACCAGGATTATTTATTGGAGCATTAAATGAGTTAATAGAGACCATTCGCATGGTTCATCTGTATTTTTTAAATAAAATTCTTTGCTCTAAAAAAAAAAAAAAAAAAAAAAGAAATATGTACCTAGGAAACAAGTAAAAAAGGAAGTGTCCACTTGAGGGGGGTGAATATCAGGGCTGCACAAGAGGAACCTAAGCCCTCCTGGTCATGGACCTCTCCAGCCCCGCAGAGTCCAGTTACAGAGGTCACTGCTGTCTTCACTGTGCAGAGAGAGCTCCCACCACCCTTCACAATCCCAATGCACTTTGCACCTCCTTCTCCACTAAACCAGCACCTTTTGTTATCATAAGGAACCTCTCCCTGCCTTCCACCCTGGACTGAGCGCTCCTTGAGGACGGACGCCATGTCTTACCCTGTGTCCCCACTCCAGAACATTCCCCATACTGTCTCCATCACACTGGACCTCACTAATTAATGTGTTCTAAATAAGTGTATGAGCTAGTGAGTGAGCAAATTAACAGTAAGTATCTTTAGGAAGGTAATGTTCTTGAAAAAGCTGAACCACCAGAGCAGATACAATTTAGATAATACTGTTTCATTACTCTAATGCCTTTCAAAACCTAACAATCATAAGGTAACATCTCTAGTTTGTAAAATGAAAGGATGCCAGCCTTGATGAACCTGCCAAAGCCAGGAAGTCAGGGTGTGAGAAAGAGGGATCTAGGAGTATAACTCCCAGACGCATTCCTGGTCCGTAAGAGAATCACTGCTGTCAAGTTCATCAGCCAAATCCTCCCGATTACCAGAGGTCAAGAGCACAAGCAGCAAACCCTTTCTCTACTGACTTAGGGCAAGGAAAGGCTGACAGAGTGCCAGGAAGTACAATGAATGTTTTACCTTACAAATGCTGAGGAGACAACATGTTCCTTTTAGCATTAATTGCTTCATTCAAAAGAAGCTATTTAGAATCAGTCTGGTCTTTTTCCTTGATGAGCAATTTCAGGCTGCCTACCAAAGCTTTTGTTTGTTGGGAGGAGAGAAGAAGAGAAAGCATTTTGTTAAGGCATTTTAATTTTCATATTTAATGAAACAGATTGGGTAGCAGGTTCCTTTGATTTTAGTTTTCCGTTCCCTGAATACCTTCTTGTGTGTTACATATTCTGCGGGAGCTTCCTGCAAGAACTGTTCTACATCTCACAAGTTAAGGCTGTCAAATGTTACCCACTGAATCAAATGTATTTCTCGTGCCAATATTCAGTTGTTATTATTATTGTAGCAGACCAATCATAAATCTCAAAGCTGGAGAGAAAGGGAACATGTACTGATGTTTCCCCATATTCTCTTGAGCACATAAAATTATATAACTCTCTGAAGTCCTCTTTTTATTGCTGGGCCTAAAATGCTTTGCATTCTTCACAGGATAAATTCTTTAAAGGGGTCATTTTCCTTAGTAAGAGAGAATTAGTCAATCAATCAGAAATTTCATTGGTTTTAATGAATTAACCAAGATGTAGAGAAAAACACCACTGGATCGGAGTCAGGAGGCAAGCTCCCTCATTTCAGCTATTATTTATTATAGCGTTTTCTCCTTTTTCTTCCTGATAAAAGGAGGGCAGATACTTGGCCTGTTTTTTTTTTTTTTCTTCTTTTTCTTATTTAGAACAAAACAGGAACAGAACCTGGCCCATAATAGGAGCTCGATCAAAATCTGTGGAATGAATAATCCAACTGTTTGACTTGATTATCTTGGGCCTTAATCTCCTTGTTTGTTAAAAAACCAAAAGTGTTGATTATGTCTGTGTTTTCTACCTCACAGATGAGATAAATGATGGCTTTGTGAAACTGTTGAGTTATGCACATAATTAAAGGAGTAGCATCATTAGTAATAGCAGCAGGTTTGCACCTGATCAACTGTGTGACCTTGGCCAAAACATTTCAATTCTCTAGAATTCTCAAATTCTCATCTATCTTGGACTAGACAATCCCCCGATTTCCTTCCAGCTCAAACCAATATCTGTAAACCAGTCAACAAATGCTTATTTAGTACCCATGCTATGTAAAATACTCTTCTAGAAGACACACACACACACACACACACACACACACACAAAACACCAAGGTATAATCTAAGAGATTTCAAAGAAACATAAGAGCAGTAACTTTTCTAAAATAATCTGCCTGGTTATTTTTCTAATATAAAAGCAGGCCATTAGGGGAAAGCATGGGAAGATGTGAAAACCAGATTTCACAAGAAAAGTCATTTGGGGAAATCAAAAATTGAGTTAGCTGCTGGTATGCATCTTGTGGAGATCATTCTGACCTTCCAAATTGTGCAACAAACTTGGATTTGACATTTGGTGTTGGCTTTTACAGTCTACCTAATGAGAAATATCTTTACAAAGAGCGACAGCATGCTGCTTAAAACTGTTCAAGAAAATGTAGATTTGGGGGAGGGGACACCAAGAAGTGAACCAGCAACGTACATATGTTATTGTGATTTGAAACACACTACTTCCTTGGGGCGCCTGGGGGGCTCAGTCGGTTGAATGTCTGACTTCGGCCCAGGTCATGATCTCATGGTCTGTGGGTTCCAGCCCCGTGTCAGGCTCTGTGCTGACAGCTCAGAGCCTGGAGCTGCTTTGGATTCTGTCTCTGTCTCTGTCTCTCTCTCTCTCTCTCTCTCTGCCCCTCTCCCACTCATGTTTTCTCTCTCTCTCAAAAATAAACATTAAAAAAATTTCAAAGAAACACACTACTTCTGTTAAGTATGTGGACTGCTCAAGGCAATTCCAGTCACAGAAAGAATAAGCCTATTAACAGCTCTCAGAGGAATTCATTGATTCAAGGAGTAAGAGAATTTCCTCCAAAATTCAGCAGATCCAGTGAAGGAATCAATCCATCGACAAATATAAATGGTATATAGATGCTACCTACCACAGGGAATTAAACATGTAAGACCACAATACTTGCCCTCAAGCATGTTTGTATGATCATCCATAATATAAAGCTAAAAAGCCTTGTAACATAACATGTCCAAAATTAATTTCGTACTTGTAATCTTCAAACCTACTCTTCCTCATTCGGCCTATCTTGAAAGATTACATGTCAATTCAGGACTTAATCTACACAAACCCAAAACCAAAAGCCTTTCTTGACTCCTGCTCCCTCCTTTCCTATGCCAAATGAGTTACCAAGCCTTATTGTCATAAATGATGCCCATGAAAGCCAAAGGAGGGCATGGGAAGAGCCCTAGGCAGAGGAGTGCATTCATCAGAATAGATAAGGCTCTGCTTCAATAGCAACTATCCCCTGACATATCAATGGCTTAACACAACAGATATTTACTTCTTGCTCATGTTACAGTCTGATGTAAGTTGGCTGTCCTTGGTGGTTTTTCTAAGCCATCACTCAATGATTCAAGTTGATTCTAGTTTTTAGCTACAATAATAAGTATAATCTTCCAGATTTGTCATTAGAAGACAAAGAGAAATAAAATATAAGAGCTATTTTTAACGGTCAAGCTTAGAAGAGGTTTACATCCCTTCTGCTCACATCCCATTGGCCAAAACTCAGTCCAATAAAACTCAGTCCTAATCTAACCTCAAAGACGCTGAGTAATGTAGTTTCTTAGTGAATCCAGGAAAAGAAAAGCATTTGGTAAACTCAGAGCATTATCTTTGCCACCAAGACTGATATCTAAATTAGATTATCTCTCCTATTTAAAGAGGTTTTTCAGGCACTAAGAACCACAGATTCTCAGGGTTCTCTACCTAACTGACAGAATCTACTCATAGCTGAAGTTCCATGGTTTCATTTTCTAGGAAAATAAAAATTTATAGAGCTGTGTCTTTTCTCTCACCTACCTCACTCTGGGATAAAATACTTTTGTTCATACAGTACTGTACAGTCTAATAATTTACTTTTAGCATTTCTACAAGTATTCTCTTTTTTGATTACAGAATAAAATGCTTCACTACTCATGTGTTTTCCCATTCTGCCCACAATCATTTGAAACTATAAACATCCCAACCAGACCTGGGCTCTGATGGGGGTATCTGATCATGGAGAAAAACTCAGAAGATTTTTCAAAACCCTGAAATCATTCAACCCACACCAACAAGGTTGACCAGGTTTGCCTTTTCTGCTCTAATGTACACAAAATTTCTTGAGCTCTCTTAGCCCTCTTGCTTCTCTAGGCCAAGTTAGCCAACTAACCCTCATTTATCTCTCATGTGTAAACCTAGATATGATTTTCCTTTGGAAGACTTTCCTGGCCTCCCAAGTCTGGTTGGGTGTCCATATTATGTGAATGCAAAGTGCACTGTTCTTCCCTTTCTCACAGCTCTTCTTATATTCTGTGTTGAATAAGCATCAACTATTATTATTATTTTGGAGGGAAGAATGTTCAGAATTTCTCAATGAACCATAAGCTCTTTGACATACAAATGGAGTTGTCGTGGTCATAGTAATACTGTCTGTGTCTCCATCATCTAAAGCCATCTAGATCTTCAAAATCATGTTTGTTGACTGAATGAATGGACATATGCAAGAATCAGGAAAGAAGCAGCTAAATAAATTTTGGAGTAATTATAAGGGAGACCAAACAATGTTGGCAGTTGGTGACCATAGTTGAAGCTCATGTAGATGGGAATACAAAATTTCAGAGGAGCGGTGCCTGAGTGGCTCAGTCAGTTAGGCATCTGATTTGCCTCAGGTCATGATCTCATGGTTCATGAGTTCAAGCCCTGCCTTTGGCTCTCCGCTGTCAGCACAGAGCCTGTTTCAGATCCTCTGTTCCCTCTTTCTCTGCCCCTCCCCTATTGGCCCTCTCTCTCTCAAAACTAAATAAATATTTTTTTTTAAAAATGTCTTTTTAAATAAAACCCTTTCTTCTGGGGCATCTGGGTGGCTCAGTCGGTTAAGCATCCAACTTCGGCTCAGGTCATGATCTCACAGTTCATGAGGTAGGGCTCCACGCTAACAGCTTTGCTTGAGATTCTCTCTCTCTTCCCTTCCTCCATCTGTGCTTTTTCTCTCTTTCTCTCTCAAAATAAATAAATAAACTTAAAAAAAAAAACAAAGTTTCAGAAGGATTAACTTTTAATAAAACTTGCTCTGGTCACCTCAACTTAGAAGCATTCATACTTCATAATCATAATAGTTATAATTCTTTAGGCCTTTCTTAAAGCACTGCACATATGTGACTTTTTATCATAACATCTTTGTCTTATGTCTTTAACTAGATGGTGAACTCTAGAAGATAAGGGCTGGTCTCTGTCTCAGTATATTTCTCAATACTTAGTTCAATGTCCTATGTGTAGTAGAACTCCTGAATATGTATTCTAAATACTGTATTCTATAAATGCATGTTAAGTTAAAAGTAGACACAACATACAGAATTTTATATCTGAGTATCTGCCCAGTGTGTTCATGTCAATTCCAATCCTATCTTAAAGTCTCAGTTCCCAGTCTATCTTCCATTTGATATTTTTGTTTAGGAATGTCAATGACAAATAGTTTACAGAGCATTAAAAGTAGATAACAGGACTTCTGGAAAATCCTTACTCCCTAGATCTTATTTTTCTTTTTTTGGAAGAATTGCTACCATTATCCTGGCTAAATCACAAATACGCTAGGTAACTCAATTTGGGTATTGTTTACTTTCATATTTGTAATGTGGGCAAGATTTTTAATCATTTTATAATCTTTATTACATGCCATCTGAGGGCAGATTAGCTGTTCTCCTTGAGGGAAGAGACCGACAGATTCTTGGGTTAATTCCAACTTTCATGAGATGGTTTCCCCCAGTCAACTATCCCGTTTCTTTCTTTGCGTATCCCCCTGGGACCAAGCAATTTAGCTTTTGTTTATAAAATACTCAAATAGGTAAGAAGAGTAATTCATACTATACTCTAGATCAAATATCCTCTTGTTATTCTAAATTATTCCCATTCACATCATCCAATATAGAAAGAGACAATGAGATCAATTGTCAAAGTAAAAATTACTAAAAACAAACAAACAAACAAACAAACAAACAAACAGAAAACCAACAACAAAACTCAAAAATATTAAAAGGTCCCAGATTTGATCAATAAGAACTTCATCACATTATCAAATTCTCAGGGAGAAACTGAGGCCCCCAAATTAACATCCTTTCCTATTGTAAATTTTGTGCCAAGAAACAAAATCTTTCCTATTTCCTTTTCATTTCAGCCAGAGAATCAGCTGATTCAGAACCCTGAGCAGAGCATGACTTCCTATATCACCTCCAGCCTGAGCTCTTTACTAATAGAACAGGGATAGGTCCTCAAAGGGCCTTCCAAAATCAATTAATCCAACTAAGCCTTTCTTATAACTAGTCCCACTAGTTATGAACACCAGAGAGTTAACACTTATAAATGTTAGCACAATGCCTATTGCACCCACTCGAAATGTACAAAAACAGGAGCAAATCCCCAACTCCTAGAACCAAGACCCCAGTCAAAATGGCACACCTAGATCTCTCCCAAGGTCTGCAACATTAAGACACACATAGCTGTTGCCAAGATCCAAGCAGATAGCCAGGGTATCTGAGTAAAAGGGAATAGAGAGAAAAAATAATATCTACACCTTTTAGCCTTACCAATCTTTGCCCAGTGTCTACATCTTGAAACGTAAAAATAGTGAAAATAAGATATCTTATCATTAAGAATAAGGATATTTATCCTAATTGAAGGTGAGGAGAATTCACTTATACATATTCTCACCTTTTTTTTTTTCTTCAGAGAGTGAATTCCTTGCTTTTTTCCCCCACCCCCAAAGTTTAGAAATATTCAATGGCAGGCGCCCTAGTCATCAGGTCATTGTTGAGTTTGTTTGTTTTCTTTCTTCTCTCCAGCCTCTGAAACTTAACAATATCCAGCTTTATTTTGAACCCATGTTCCTAGTACTTCAGTGCTGGATAAGAGCAACATAGCCTCCACACCCTGCTCTAAGCAGGCATTCTTAGGGCAGTGGCTATTGCCACTGCCTCTGGCAAATACTGATACGTGTGGGTTTGTAACGGCAGCTAGTGTTACGCACCATTACTAATATAGGGACTCTTTCATCACGAGAGTCATCAAGTCATGAGTTCTGAGTTTTCCAGTTGCATTTATTTTCAACCAAATCTGGTCTGTCCATATCTCCCAGCATTGGATAGTCACATTTTCAACATGCTGCTCTACCGAATCTATATTTAGAAGGCTGGACACCATCTCTTACGGACTTACTATATTTTCTTTTAGTAGGTCTACTGTGTTAGCCACCCTTCATATGCCCTCTTAGGTCTAGTAGTTTCTCAACCGTGTCCCACACAGCAACTTGGCCATTTGCTCATGGGGCTCTGATACTGATGCCATCCCCAGCGCCTCCTCATCTGCTAGCACGGCCTCCATTGTACTAGCTGTGGCCAGAACCAGAGTATCTCCAGCAGCCAGGCCACGGGACTGGGACCCCACCTGACCCACAAAGGCACTGGTTCCTTCTACCACTTCTGAACTTGGATACAGTTCTAACCCACAGGACATGGAGCTTGGCTTCCCCAGGTACTAGCCCTTTAAAGGTGCCAGGTTGTATAACCTAAAAGCACAAGGGTGTCACTCTATAAGAAGGAACTTGACTACTGAGTGACAGATGGTGGTAAGGATCTGGCAAATAAATTCTTCTTCTGACCTCCTTCCAGAGATGACCCACATGAATGAACCACCACTGGTGATTTTTATGAAGAAGGGGTCAGCTCAGTAACTACCTCCTTGTATTTGTTTACTCTTTTTCCTCCTTGCTGTCTTTTCCCTCACCTTTCCTGACTGAGACTGGACCTTCCAATGAAGTATTTGTATTCAACTTTGCCTCAGGTGAAGGAATCAAGACAGTTCAAACTGGAGAGAGAGAGTTTTCCTTAGGGGGAAGTTTGATATCTCAGAGGACAAGCAAACGGATATGACAGGCAAAGGGGATACAGCCAAGTCTGACTTGTCTTTGAGAAGAATATTTTTAGTGTTTTTTATTATTTTTATTTTAAGTTGTGTTAAAATATGTATGACATAAAATTTACCATCCTAATTTTAAGTGTACAGTTCAGTAGTGTTAAGTACGTTCACACTGTGGTACATCTAATTTCCAAAGCTCTTTTCACCTTGCAAAACTGAAATGCTATACTCATTAAACAACAACTCCCCCTTCCACCTCCCCGCCCCAGCCCCTGGCAACCACCATTCTACCTACTGTCTCTATGAATTTGACTCCTCTAGATAGCTCATATAAATGGATTCATACATTATTTGTCTTTTCAGGACTGGCTTATTTCACTTAGCATAGTGTCCTCAAGGTTCATGCACATTGCAGCATGTATCAGAATTTCCTTCTTTTTAAAGGTTGAATAATATTCCATTGTATGTATATTGCTTATTCATTCACCTGCCAGTGGACACTTGGGTTGCTTGTACCCTTTGGCTATTGTGAATAATGCTGCTATAAACATGCGTGTACTCATATCTATTTGAGACCCTTCAGTATCTATCTGAGACCCTCTTTCACTTCTTTGGGGTATATACCCAGAAGTAGAACTGCTAGATCATATATTAATTCTATTTTTTAATTTTTTGAGGAGCTGTCATACCATTTCTCATACGGCTGCCCCACTGTCCACTCCTACCAACAGTGCACAAAGTTTCGACATTCTTGCCTAATCTTGTTATTTTATATTTCTTTGTGTGTATACGTATTTTATAAGAGCTGCTCTAGTGAGTGTGAGAGGGAAATGAAAGTCAAAACCACATTGATATTGCACAGGAGTTATAAAGAATTGTTTTCATTTTTAGTAGATTAAAATAGGTAATGAGCCTGAGGAACGCTCTCAGATGAAGAGAAAGATGGTAAGAGTTAAAACTGTATTTTTATCCATTCATCAGTTGAAGGACATTATATATATACACAATGGAATACTACTTGGCAATGAGAAAGAATGAAATCTGGCCATTTGCAGCAATGTGGATGGAACTGGAAGGTATTATGCTAACTGAAATCAGTCATAGAAAGATACCATATGTTTTCACTCATACGTGGATCTTGAGAAACTTAATAGAGGACCATGGGGGAAGGGAAGGGGGGAAAAAGTTACAGGCAGAGAGGGAGGGAGGGAGGCAAATCATAAGAGACTCTCAAATACAGAAAGAAAACTGAGGTTTGATGGGGGATGGGGGAGAGGGGAAAGTAGGTGATGGGCATTGAGGAGGGCACCTGTTGGGATGAGCACTGGGTGTTGAATGTAAGCCAATTTAACAATAAATTTATATTTAAAAAATAACTCCATTGTTCCCTCCTTGGCCCTACAATTGAATGCAATTCCAAACAAAATCAAGAGTAATAGCATTTAGGCAGGTTTATCTAATGCTAACTGCTAAAACCTAATATAATTTAGAGACCGTGCCTCACCTGCTGTAACTTTGTGGCACCTAGCTTTTGTAGTTTTAAAGCCCAGGCTTACAATCCTGGTGGAGTAGTAAGTACATAGTGCAGGGAACCAATGGTCAACCATTAATATTTTAAAGCTTGTGTAATGAAACACAGTTGCATTGGGGAAATATAGGCCAAGGTGAGCTGTAGAGATCCATATCAGTGGAAATCCAGCTCTCTGATTAAAACATGCCAATCACTGAAGTCCAAGAAACGAGAGAATTTGGCTTACCAAAGTATAAAAGCCTACATCTATCGCCCTAGCTACTGTGTAAGGCTCAATTTCTCCTGGGGCTCAGCCTCCAAATATTAACCCTTGGGACTATTTCACAAGAGTCCCAACCCATGTGTCAATATGTTGGAGTTTGCAGTGGAAGGCAATATATAACACTTCTCTTTCCTCTCAAGTTCCAATCTATTTGAGAAATGATTCAAGAATTATCAACGATCAAAACAGCAGTTTTACTACATAGAAATGGCTTTTATTCCCCCTCAGTTTCACGCTCAACTCCTAAACTAAATATAGGCATCCTATGTGTGCCTTGAAATCAAGTCTAAGAGTGGCTTATATGAAGCAAAGATGAGTGGTCTCTTCTCTTCTGCAAAAACAGAAATTCCTACTTTATGTACAAACAGAACTTAGGTAGGAATAGATTCCTCCTTCCATCTCCCCCTAGCCACAGCTGTGGTTTAGCTCAACAATTCTATTGTAGTTGAGAATTTTCTATGAGTCTTGTACCCTCTCAAGGTTATAACTGAGGAATTCAGTCAAAAACTTATTGGACTCTCACGTACCCTTGTCTAGCTAGAGTTTCTATCACCCAAGTACCATATGGACCAAATACCAGCAATTAAGCCTTCTACAAAGTGAAAAGTAGGATGCTGGGCTCCCTCCCCATGACAGAAGCCAAGCCTGAATCTCCCATTGGCACCACTAGTCCTCTTCTTCCTCATCAAACTCTTATTTGGAGGAAGCTGGGTGGTGTGGGAGAGCTCTTATTCTGTGTGTCATTCATGGAATAAATTCAGTGGTCTAAATCCTCCAGACTTTAGTTCCAGCTATTTAAAGAAGAGATTTGGAATTAAAACGCATACACTTAACTTTCTCAAAGTATTGTCTTTTTCTTTCAAGAAAAGTTATCTTTATTGCCTAGATGGTTGGGAAAGGGCTCTTAAAAACATAGGGATATAAAAACATTTCTCATTTAATCTCCAAATACTATTTTGCTGCACATAGAAATAAGACTGGAAAGCTCTATAAAAAATAAAAATAATCCATACATTTTATTTAAGTTTTCTATAACAACCATGAATTATTTTTAAAATCAGAAAAGAACACTAGAAGCTTTTTTAAAAACAGAGTGTAATGCTATCATTTGGACGCATTCACATAAGAAGAAAATTACCAGATTTCATATGGTACTATTTTCTCATCTAAGAAGTTGGAGAAATGTGGCGCGCCTGAGTGGCTCAGTCGGTTGAGTGTCTGACTTCAGTTCAGGTCATGATCTCACAGTTTGTGGGTTCGAGCCCCATGTCGGTCTCTGTGCTGACAGCTCAGGGTCTGGAGCTTGCTTTGGATTCTGTTGCTCCCTCTCTCTCTCTCTGCTCCTCCCCTGCTCACACTCTGTCTGTCCCTCACAAAGAAAGGTTAAAAAAATTTTTTAGAAATAAAAAATACGGAAGTTGGAGAAATGCAAGTATTTACCGCTTAATTCTGAGAAACATAATAATCTGAACACACAGCACATAGGTGTCTGGTACAAAGTCTGTGCACGACAAGCTGATTTCCTGCTCTCAGAAATCAACAAAACTTGCCCTAGAGTTGGTGCCAGTGGAGGTGTATTCACTAGTTAGCTCACAAAATAGGTCACAGTAAAATTATTGTGATAGATAATTTTCCTCATGTAATAAAGGGTTTTTGGTATTTTAGCTGCTGTAAGGTAAGGGAAAAAATTAACAAATCGAGATATCTGGATATTTTTCATCATGAAAAATATTTGTTAAGAAAGAAATAATACCGATTACACACAAATTCTTCCAGAGTATATAGTAGGAGGGAGAATCGTGTAATTTTATGAGATCAACAGTACTCTGATGCTGAAACCAGAGAGAAAAGAAAAAAAAAAATGAAGGACTAAAATTATATACTAATATCTCTCATGAACATAGATGTAAAAATTTCTATAAAGTACTTTCAAACAGAATCTAAGAGCATATGGAAAGGGTGTTATATCATGGTAGAGTTAAGCACAAGAATTCAAGGCTGGTTTAATATTCAAATATCAGTCAATGTAATTCGTCATATCAACAGAATAAAAACAATACAGTCAATAGCTACAGAGAAATTTTTTGACAAAATTTGACATTCATTCCTGATTAAACAAGCAAACAAACTTATCAGTAAAGTAGGAATAAAATAGAATTTCCACAACATGATAAAGGGCACTCACAAAGAATTAAAATGCTAACATCATGGGACACCTGGGTGGCTCAGTTGGTTAAGTGACTGACTTCAGCTCAGGTCATGATCTCACGGTTCATGAGTTCAAGCCCCACATCAGGCTCTCTGCTGTCAGTGCAGAGCCTGCTTCGAAATCTCTGTCTCTCTGTCTCTGTCTCTCTCTCTCTCTCTGCTCCTCCTTGTACTCTCTCTCTAAAAAAATAAATAGCACCCCCCCAAAAAAAGCTTAAAATGTTAACATTATACTTAATGGTAAGAGACTAAATGCTTTCCCCCCAAGACCACAATCAAGACAAGAATGTCTGTTCTGCCCACTTCTACTCAGTTTTGTACCAAAAGTACAATCCAATGCAACAAGTCAAGGGGGAAAAAGAGGCATACAGAATGGAAAGGAAGAAATGAGTCTCTATTTATAGGTAACATGATTGCCTAAAGAAAGAATCTCAAAAAGGTACTCAAACAAGTTATTAGAACTCATCAAAACCATCAAAACCTTAGAGGAGAAAGCAGGAAAAGACCTCTCTGACCTCAGCCGTAGCAATCTCTTACTCGACACATCCCCAAAGGCAAGGGAATTAAAAGCAAAAGTGAATTACTGGGACCTTATGAAGATAAAAAGCTTCTGCACAGCAAAGGAAACAACCAACAAAACTAAAAGGCAACCAACGGAATGGGAAAAGATATTTGCAAATGACATATCGGACAAAGGGCTAGTATCCAAAATCTATAAAGAGCTCACCAAACTCCACACCCGAAAAGCAAATAACCCAGTGAAGAAATGGGCAGAAAACATGAATAGACACTTCTCTAAAGAAGACATCCGGATGGCCAACAGGCACATGAAAAGATGTTCAGCGTCGCTCCTTATCAGAGAAATACAAATCAAAACCACACTCAGATATCACCTCACGCCAGTCAGAGTGGCCAAAATGAACAAATCAGGAGACTATAGATGCTGGAGAGGATGTGGAGAAACGGGAACCCTCTTGCACTGTTGGTGGGAATGCAAATTGGTGCAGCCGCTCTGGAAAGCAGTGTGGAGGTTCCTGAGAAAATTAAAAATAGACCTACCCTATGACCCAGCAATAGCACTGCTAGGAATTTACCCAAGGGACACAGGAGTACTGATGCATAGGGGCACTTGTACCCCAATGTTCATAGCAGCACTCTCAACAATAGCCAAATTCTGGAAAGAGCCTAAATGTCCATCAACTGATGAATGGATAAAGAAATTGTGGTTTATATACACAATGGAGTACTACGTGGCAATGAGAAAAAATGAAATATGGCCTTTTGTAGCAACGTGGATGGAACTGGAGAGTGTGATGCTAAGTGAAATAAGCCATACAGAGAAAGACAGATACCATATGGTTTCACTCTTATGTGGATCCTGAGAAACTTAAGAGAAACCCATGGGGGAGGGGAACAAAAAAAAAAAAAAAAAAAAAGAGGTTAGAGTGGGAGAGAGCCAAAGCATAAGAGACTGTTGAGAACTGAGAACAAACTAAGGGTTGATGGGGGGTGGGAGGGAGGAGAGGGTGGGTGATGGGTACTGAGGAGGGCACCTTTTGGGATGGGCACTGGGTGTTGTATGGAAACCAATTTGACAATAAATTTCATATATAAATAAAAAAAAAAAAAAAAAAAAAAAAAAAAGAACTCATGTGAGTTTAGCAAGAGCACAGGAAATATAAGGTCAGTAATATTTCTCTTCAGCAACAATGAATAATTAGAAATTAAAATTCAGGGATGCCTAGGTGGCTCAATCAATTAAGCATCAGACTTTTGATTTGGGCTCAGGTCATGATCTAGTGGTTTGTGAGATTGAGCCCCAATCAGTATCTGGGCTTACAGAGCAGAGCCTGCTTGGGATTCTCCCTCTCCCTCTCTCTCTGCCCCTTCCCCTCCCCACTCACACTCTTCTCTCTCTCTCTTTCAAAATAAACATTTTAAAACAGAAAAGAAATTGAGGGACAGCTGGGTGGCTTAGTCAGTTAAGCGTTTGAAATTGGCTCAGGTCATGATCTCATGGTTCCTGGGTTCAAGCCCCACCTCAGGCTGTTTGCTATCAGAGCACAGAGCACACTTCCGTTCCTCTGTCTTCCTCTCTCTCTGCCCCTCCCCTGTTCACGTATGTGTACTCTGTCTCTCAAGAACAAACATTAAAGAAAATTGTTTTTAAAAAAGAAATTGAAATTCAAAAAAGTAGTATATACGATAGCAGGAAATAACATTAAATACTTACGTATAAAATTTTCAAGTTATCTGAAAGTTAAAATGTTATTTTTTTCTCTTAACTGATCCATAGAGTCAATGCAATTTGAGTTGAAATCCCAGTATTTTTTTTTTTAAGCAACTGACAAGCTGATTCTCAAATTTACAAAGAAAGGGGATATGGGACGCCTGGGTGACTCAGTTGGTTAAGCTTCTGACTCTTGATTTTAGCTCAGGTCATGATCTCATGGTTTGTGGGATCGAGCCCTGCATCTGGCTCTGTGCTGACAGCATGGAGCCTGCTTGTGATTTCTTTCTTTCTCTCTCTCTCTCTCTCTCTCTCTCTCTCTCTCTCTCTCCCCTCTCTGTTCCTCCACCACTCACTTTCACATGCTCTCTCTCAAAAAAATAAACATAAAAAAAAAGGTAATAAAACTAGAAAAGCTGAAAATAATTTTGAAAGGAAAAGTCAAGTTGGAGGGGTTATGCTACCTAAGTTCCAGATTTACTATAAACCTGTAATACTCAAAACAGTTTGGTGTTAGAAAAAGGTTGTTAGAGGTATAGATCAGTGCAACAAACTAGAAGCCAAGATCAGACTCACATGTAGTCAATGGAGTTCAATGAAGGTGCAAAGGCAATTCAACAAAGGGAAATCTTTTCAATAAACAGTGGGAACGACTATAGGTCCATTTGCAAACAACAACAACAACAAAGAAACACAAATCAAAAAAAGAACCTAGACCCACACCTTGTACCTTATGTCAAGTATAACTCAAAAATGAATCATAGAACTAAATGTAAAAACAATTAAACTTCTAGAAGAAAATGGGAGGTGGGGTAGATAACCTTTGTAACTTCAAAACACGTGAAGAGTTCTTAAAGCATAAGCCGTAAAAGAAAAGTTGATACATCGGACTTTATCAAGTGTAAGAACTTTTGCTCTTTGAAACACCTGATAAAAGCATAGAAGTCACAGACTAGGTGAAATCATATCACAAATGATTTGATTATGGACTGGTAGCCAGAATATATAAAGAACTCTCAACATTCAACAATTAAATACAAATTTTAAAGTGGCCAAAACATTTGCATGGATAAATTACCAAAAATAAAAAATGGCAAATATGCCATGCAAATTAAAACCACAATGTAATACCATTTACATGATTAGAATAAAATTTTTTAAAAAAGAATCTGACAATACGAAGTAGAGCAAGTAAAACTTCTACATTGCTTATGAGAATGCAAATTGTTAGAGCCACTTGGGAAATCAATTTGGAGGTATCTTATAAGGTTAAACATAAACCATGCAACTCAGCAAACGTACTCCTAGATATTCACCCAACTAAAACGAAAATCTATGTTCACACAGAAACATGTAAATGCTTCTAGCAGCTTTATTTGCAATCACCCCAAACTGGAAACTAGGGTACTTACATACATCAAAATACTACTCAATAATAAAAAGGGCCAACTACTGATATATGCAACAGCATGGATGAATCTCAAATGCGTTGTTCAAAGTGAAAGAGGGCCTCCATAGTGGATGATTTCACTTGTAGGACAATCCTGCAAAGCCAGAACTAGAGGGAAAACAGATCCCTGGTTTCCAGGGGAGAGGAACTGACAACAGAGGAGCCCTAGCAAGTCTGGGGCAGTGAGAGAACCATTCTCTGTTGTTACAAGACGGGATGTTTGCCACAGCTCACAGAACCGTGTACTAAAGGGATGAATTTTACTGTATGCTAATGTTACCTTAATTTTTTAAGGTGAGAAAAATAAACATTTAAAAAAAATTTTAAAAAGAATTTTGTATTTATTTTTGACAGGGAGAGACAGAGCATGAGCGGGGGAGGGGCAGAGAGAAAGGGAGACACAGAATCAGAGCAAGGCTCCAGGCTCTGAGCTGTTAGCACAGAGCCCAACGTGGTGCTTGAACTCACAGACCTCGAGATCATGACCTGAGCTGAAGCCGGACGCTCAACCAACTGAGTGACCCACGCGCCCCGAGAAAAATAATTCTTGATTTTATAGCAAGTGTTCCTCTCACTCCACACACTAAGGTGTACTATAAACCTATAACTCAATGTAATATTTCTATCCTGAGTTTCTACTCTGCTGTATTGACAAACTTATCATCAGTTCTTCCTGAGACTTAACCCCCTTCCCCGTTTCTCCCAAACTCACACCATTGTTAGCATGCTCTCTGCAGCAGCAAGGTGGGAGTGCCAGGGCAATGGATTCATAGTCACAGGGCCACACATGGCTGCATCCATGGTCTCACGCTGCATGGCCCATTATGCCTGGTAACTCCCCATTGTTTTCCTGTCCCTCTTGGGGAAAGGGAACTTTTCTTACAAGGCTGCTGTGTATTAATTTTCACATTCTGTTCCACGCATGAGGCAGCCATTTCCTGTTTAGGATCTATCTAGTTACTGTTCCATCAGGGCTGTTGGGAAGTAGGGGGCAAGATCTTTTTTTAATATGAAATTTATTGCCAAATTGGTTTCCATACAACACCCTGTGCTCATCCCAACAGGTGCCCTCCTCAATGCCCATCACCTGCTTTCCCCTCCCTCCCACCCCCCATCAACCCTCAGTTTATTCTCAGTTTTTAACAGTCTCTTATGGTTTGCCTCCCTCCCTCTCTAACTTTTTTTCTCTCTGGACCACAGAGCCCTCTGAGTCATGAGGTCTGTCTCATCTCTGTCTGCCCCCCTCCCTCTTCTCCCTCATTGTGTACACAGTACCCAGATGAATACTCCGCTCTCTCCCTCTGCTTGCTCCTGGCCAAAATACTTTGTCTATACCCTTAAATACCAACCTTTCACCTTCTCCACAAAACTCTCAAAGTTCCCCCGAGGGCTTAGGCTTTTCCGTGACAAATGTCAGAAAGACAAGCAGGCTATTTCTGAGTTCAGCCCTTTCACTGCCTCCCCTGAGGCAATCAAGTTCAGAGTTAAGTACAGGGGTGCAGGGAGAGGGAGGGGAGATGGAAACACTAGTTGAAAAAAAAAAGATTGATATCTTAAAATATTATTCCACCTCACTTGGATATGAAATTTTAAAGGTGCCACCTTTATTGCAGTTTCCTTTACAGGAAGATGGAAAGACCTGATTTGACATTATTAAAATTATGTTATTATGTTATGAAATTATGTTGTTCTACAGAATGTGGGAACAAAGATTTTTTGAATGCAAGGAATAATGTGTGAGCCAACGAGTGTAAAAGAATGTGCATAAAATCATACTAAGAAAAGTTGTCGGTCTATCAGCCTTCTGGACAGCTGTTCTGAGGCAAAAAAAGAAAAACAGATTCTAAAAAATAAAATTTTTGAAAAGTGTGCTGCCAAACGTTAAGAAAAAAAAAAAATCAGTGAAAAGAGCAATTAATGCACATATTCCGTATTCTCCTCTTTTCATCTTCCCAGTGGCAATCAGGTACTTTTGAAGGAGACATTTAGAAACCTAAGCTCCCTTAAAACATTCTCTTTCTAGCAAGCAGCTAGTCAGAGACCTACCTTTTCTGAGAGCTGCTGTCAACATGAACCTGTCTCCAGCCCCAAAAGAAGTCAGCCTGCCTTGCTACCAGAATGTCTAAACAATCACATGTTGGATTCAACTGTAGAGCACACTTTCAAGAGGTTCCAAATTCGGGGAAGCTACTGTTCTGACATAAAGGAAGCCCTGTATTTCACAAGCCAGCAACCTGCTGGGAGTTAGAAGGACCACCTTTAGTTGGGTAGTCAACCAACTTCGTTTACCCCTCGGTGCACATAGAAGTGAGGTGCTAACTTTCCCATCACACAAAATTTGCAGGCAGAATATAAATGGTTCGGGAGGGCATATCCCAGAGATAATTCGAAGGAAGTGGGGTCTAAAAGTCCTATAAAATCTCCTGCCACCAATAAGACCTTAGGATTCTATAAAATGCTTTTGCCAAAGAAGTGAGAAAAGAGTACTATGTTCTAAGAAACGTCACTTCCCTGATGAATTAAAGCCTGGCTGATTCCATAGAGAAATGAAAAGAAATGATGCCACATGCAGGAATTGCATAACCTGAGGGAGAAGTCAGAGATAGTCTATATAATTAGAGAATTTTTTAAGTGTATTTATTTATTTTGAGAGAGAGGGATAGCACACACACAGTGGGAGAGAGGCAGAGAGAGGAGGAGAGAGAATCCCAAGATGGCTCCCCACTGTCAGTGCAGATTCAGAGGCAGGACTCCACCCCAAGAACTGTGAGATCACAACCTAAGCCGAAATCAAGACTCGGATGCCCAACCAACTGAGCCACACAGGTGCCCCAAATTAAGAGATATTTTAAAAATTATGTGTTCATTCAGTAAAATATTGGTAGTGATATATGTAATATTTCACTCACAGCAAGTTTGTGATGTAGGACTGCACTGAGATTGTAGGATTTTCTGAGTGCAGAACAGACCTTCCTAATTTTTGAAATCAGGAAAGAAGAACAGCATGAATCAGTGGGGGGAAACAGGCTAATGTATGGAACTTCTAAAAAGCAATGATGTTGCAATGTTTTCAAGTCTACATGTTATTGCAAAGGTAATGACTAATAAAGTAAATCAACAGAAAAACAGGGTAATTTAGGATAGACAAACTATGAAGCAAAAGGTATGTTTGAGACAATTTTCAATTATATAAGCCACTGGTTTGACAAAAAAAAATTTTCACTTTGATCAATTCCACTCATAACAAATTGTGTTCAGGTGGAGAAATTGTTTCCCCACTTTTAATCAGTATATATTACACACAGTAGGTCTGAAGTTCTGTGAACCCCAAAGAAGTGGGATGAAGTCAGTGAGAGCTTTCCTTCACATTCTTTTCCACAGGTCACATGAGGAAATCAAGCCATAAAAGTCATGTGATTGCAGGGGGCATAGGGAAAATTTCTGTACCTGTTGCTCAGTTTTGTCATAAACCTAAAACTGTTCTAAAAAATTAAGTCTACAGAAAAAAAAAACATCAGAGGATTTCATTTTACCTAGATGTTTCCAAGAAGAAGATAGTATTTTTTCCCCAAGATTAAAAAAAAATCATATTATGTGCATTTAAATTTTCTACATTTTAATATTTACTTCTGAGCAAGACACAGAGGGACAGAGTGTGAGCTGGGGATGGGCAGAGAGAGGGAGACACAGAATCTGAAGCAGGCTTCAGGCTCTGAGCCGTCAGTGCAGAGCCCGATGCTGGGCTCACACCCATAAACTGCGAGATCACGACCTGAGCTGACGTCAGACGCATAACCAACAGAGCCACCCAGGCGCCCTTTAAACTATTTCTAAAAGAAACACTTCATTTTATTCCTAAAAATTGCTACTGTGAAGAGTACTGGACTACGAGTCAACATGTAGTCCCAGCTCTGATCACAGGTCCACAGGCCACCAGCTAAGTGAGTTTGTGTTCGTTCCTTTTTCTGGCCCTACGTGTCATCAGATGGAAATTGGGACAGTATCACCCTTCCTTACCTAAAATGACAGGAATATGAAAAACCATTAAAAGAACAAGGTTATATACAAATGTAAGGAAGGAAGAAAACAGTAAGAATCTTTCATCCATTCAACAAATATCATGTGAATTCCCAACATAAACCAGGCTCTTGGCCAGGCACAGAGAATTTTACAGTTAAAAAAAAAAAAAAAGGCAGACAGGATTGCAATCTTTCTGGAGTTTACAGTCTAATGGAGAAGACAGGTGCTAAATAATACAAATAAACATATTTAAAATTGTGATGTTTGCCATAAGAAAAAGTTAAAGGCAGGTTGGAAACTAATGATGGGTGACCTGAATTAGATGGGGACTAGGGTAGTGGGTAAAGGAGTCAAAGAAGAGTTTCTCAGAGGCATGAAACACGAGGAGCTGGTGAGTAAAAATATGAGGAAAAGGAATTGCAGGAAGTATTCCAGGCAAAGGGAAAAACACTTGCAAAGGTTCTGAGGGGGAAATACACTTGACATATCCAAAGCACAAGCATAAGGCCAGGCTAACCATTGGTTTTCGTTCATGATACCTTGATGGTAATCTCACACTGCTTTCGAGACAAGACTAGAACAGTTGTGAAAATTGGCATCCTGATTTTTCCTCAGGCTAAACTTTGTACCCTCAACAAATGTTTCCAACTTAGAAGGTCTCTATATCCAACGAATTCCCAGTCACTGTATGTTTACTATTTATTATACCTAAAGGATATTTTAGACATCCTCTTTTCTATAGGCTTCCAAGAGAGTCAGCTGGTTAAAATTAAGTGTTTTAAAAAGAAAACTGATAGATCAGAATCTATCCTGAGAAAAGCTAAGTGGACTCAAAATCTTAACATGTAAGCAACAGTTAAAGGTTTTAAGGCTGATGGTGCTGGAAAAGAGAAAACAAAGGTGACACAAACCAGATCCCACATACTGACACAAGCTAGCTTATGGAGGAGAGGATACAGCATAGTCTCTAATGGATACCAGAGGATTTCATGGTTTAAGTTCCAAGAAGGGCAAAATGTTCCTTCAGTAGGTAAAAAAGAACCACTAAGAGTAGGAGATGTCTAATTTGGCAGATGGAAAAAATAGGTATTCTTCTAGAAGTCACAAAGA
The DNA here is from genome assembly GCF_028749965.1 of Puma concolor. Lineage (NCBI taxonomy): Eukaryota > Metazoa > Chordata > Mammalia > Carnivora > Felidae > Puma > Puma concolor. The sequence continues at coordinate 80,715,889 of NC_141675.1, read as the reverse complement.
AATCATAAATGTAAGTATAGATTAGATCACCCCTTGGGGACACTTAGAGAAAATTCAGAGAGAAAATCTTAAGAACTATTGTAATGGACAACCTCTAAAGTGTCTTCTAGCACTAAGAGATGCCATTGAAAAAGGCCTCCTTAACAGAAAGATTTAAGAAACTATTCTCAGTAAAAGAGAAGTTTCATCTCCCAAAACTTTAATCATCTAGGACATAGGAAGTATAATAAAGAGTGGGATGGTTTTCATAACACCACCACGGGAGAGTTTTTGAGAACTTTCAGCTATCAATGGTTTCTATAAAGCATTTTATGAGTGGAGAGAAATTTTCATTCATTCAAAATCTTTGTTCTCATTGCCTAACGTGGGTTTAGAATTTTGGTACAGTTTGGTAAGGGAAATTGAGGTACAAGGTGAGAGCCCCAGGATACCTGGCTTGAGCATAAATGTTATGTACCAGAACTCAGAAAAGCTGTTTAAGGACTTCTGGGGGTGGATGGGCATGGGTCAGGAAAGTTATAGAGCCAGAGCAGACACTGAAGGATAAAGAGCTATAAGGTAACAAGACAGAGAAAAGCACATTTTTAATGTTTATATTTAGAGAGAGGGGAGAAGAGAGAGAATCCCAAGCAGTTTCTGTGCTGTCAGCACCGAGCCACCCAGGCAGGCCCTGGTTCAATCCCATGAACTTTAAAAAATCATAACCTGAGCCAAAATCAGGAGTTGGATGCTTAATCAACTGAGCCACCCAGGTGCCCAGAAAGAAAGTATTTTAATATAAAGAGCAAATGTGACCCAAGAGAGACAGCACATCCAAGAAAGCACGAGGATCGACAGTTTGGGTGTAAGTTGTGTGAGCGAGTTTTGGGAACATATGCAAAAGCTTTGCTCGTGAAAGAATAAACCTTGATCCAGTAGGTCAAGGGTCCTTAATCTGGAGTTTCTGTTAGTCTTCTGAACATATGAATACAGTCTCTTATAGGTGCAAATAAGAGCTTGTTTTATGATGCCCTAGAGCTCCCTTAGGGAACGTGGCAACTGAGCCTTAGCCAAGGGAGAGCCCTGGGCTTTATTTATGTTGACTTAAGTAGGATTTCGAGACAAGATGGGACATAGATTCTGATAGAGATTTTATCAGACCATCATGCCGATGAAATCTTAAAAGGTGACTATGTTACATTCTTCCTATATCCCCCTCCCAATCCCAACCCAATGACAGATTGGAAATCTAGATAGCACTTACTGAGTGTCTATTATCTGCCAAGCAGTGCATAAGTACTTTATTCTCAACACAGGCCTGTAAAATAAGTGTTATCCTCATCTTACAGAAGAAAAAAAGAGACTCAACGAGGTGAAATCCTGTATTCACTTCATTCATTTATTGAGCTGAGATATATTGGTTAAGGGCCTCTTACTTGCTGCTATGGGGGAACATCTACCAAGTGCTACTAAAGGGGAAACTACCAGGTGCTAATATAGGAGGCACCTATTGCTTTATGTGTCCAACACCCCTTCTTTTTAGAACATTACAACTTTTCTTTTTGGATCTTCCCCTTTCTCCAGTCTACAAATATGGGTCCCAAAAACTTCCATTTTTTTGTCACCTAATCCCTACTTCCGGACCACAAGTGATGGTCATTGGACTTAATATTTTAGGATTTGGGGCTAAGAGAAAATTGGGATGAAGTCTGGTCAATGGTTGAAAACTAAGATGAAGTCTTCGGGAGCTGTGAAGGACCATGATTCTTGTCAGCTGGAGGAAGTCCATAGTAAAAGGGAAAATGAAGCTGGCACAGTGAAAAACAGCAGAGACAGGAGACAGACTGGATGCAGTCCTATATCTGCTCCATTGCTTTGCCTTCCTAAGACTGGGTGTTTGCCTCTCCCTTGGATTCCATGAGTATATCCCAGTGTCCTTCAAAAATTCTTTCTTTTTACTATTCCCAAAAAGCAATCTCTTCTACCTAGCTCTTACTTTGGGCCACTTGATGGCTCCCAATTTCAAATAAAGTGCTGAATTCTTGGGGAAAAAAATCTTTCTGCTTAAGCTTGCCCTTTAAAAAAGAAAGAAAGAAAAGAAAAAACTAATAGCTTGTTACCATACTAAGCATGGAAGACACAGATGAAAAACATACAGTCCCTGACTTAACAACACGCTTACGAGGTGTTTCATAAGGACATGTGTATGGGCATAGATCATTACAACGTACTCATTGAGGCTGGGTAGGGACATGACCCCTTATGATGTGTACCTGACTCATCCAAGTACCCTTTCCTTTGCCATGCATTCTCTGCAAGATCTTGATCTCCTTCCTCCCTCCAGGCATTGGCATCTCTAAGAATCTGGCTGTAGTGATGCACACTAATTGATGGAAGATCAGAGGTCTGCAAACATTTTTTGCAAGAGGTCAGAAAATAAATATTTTGGCCTTGTAGGTCACATAGACTCTGTCACAACTGTTCAGTTCTCTTATAGTACAATAGCAGCCACAGAGAATGCTTACATGAATGATCATGCCTGTGTTCCAAGAAAATTTTTTTTTTTAATTTTATAAAATCAGGTAAGAGGCCGAATTTCATCCACAGGCCATAGGTGGCCAACCCTAGCTGCAGGGTATCTGGGAACAAAGTGAAGTTTAAGAAAACATGATGTATGGGGCGTCTGGGTGGCTCAGTTGATTGGGCATCCCACTTCAGCTCAGGTCATGATCTCTCAGTTCATGAGTTCGAGCCCCATATCGGGCTCTGGGCTGACAGCTAAGAGCATGGAGTCTGCTTCGGATTCTGTGTCTCCCTCTCTCTCCACCCCTTGCCCACTCACACTCTGTCTCTCTTTCTCAAAAATAAAACATTAAAAAAAATTAAATTAAAAAAAACACGATGTAGTATATTAGGCAACTTAATAAGATATTTATTTAAAAATATAAAAATAGGGGCGCCTGGGTGGCGCAGTCGGTTAAGCGTCCGACTTCAGCCAGGTCACGATCTCGCGGTCTGTGAGTTCGAGCCCCGCGTCAGGCTCTGGGCTGATGGCTCAGAGCCTGGAGCCTGTTTCCGGTTCTGAGTCTCCCTCTCTCTCTGCCCCTCCCCCGTTCATGCTCTGTCTCTCTGTGTCCCAAAAATAAATAAACGTTGAAAAAAAAAAAAAAAACTTAAAAATATAAAAATAAAAAATTTAAAAAAACATGATGTGGAATGTTAATTGACTGACAAAAGTATGCACCAAGTACAGCAGAAACTCTGAGAAAGCACACAATGTACTCCAGGAGCATTAGGATAAAACACTTCTGTAAGAGAAGACACTGGAACTGAGTCTTTAAACACAAAGTAATGTTAAAGCAAGAGGAGATGGGTAGGAAAAGCAGCATTTATAAATACAATGAGCTTAAGAGACCCCGCAATTTGAATGATTGCCAATAGTTCCCTGTTACTGGGGCAAGAAGTAAAAAGTTAGAGTGTCAAAAATAAGACAAAGCAGGAAAGCAAGGAGAGTATTAAACACACAAAAACAATGCATTAGGAAGCCATCAAAGAATTTTAGGCAAAGCAGAGTAGACATTATCTGATTTTTTTTTTTCTCTTTAATACTATTTCAGGGCCATAAAAAGTATGGTCAAGGATCTCAGGTAGGAAAACACTGCAATGTTTGGAATCAGAGTGGCTTAAGGGCCTGGATTTGGGCAAAGAAGTCAATTTAAGCATTAGAATCAATAGAATCCAACTTGGAGATAGGTTATATGCACGGCGAAGAGAAGAAGGAAAAGATTACCCTTAGGACAATTGGGCAGATAAAAGGAGGCAGTCACAAACATTGCAATATTTGGGTCAGGGTTGAGTTCAGTGTCAGATACCTGTGGGACATTCAAGTGGAGATGCAGGAGACTGATCAGATGGCCATGAAGGTAGATCAGCTTTTTACATACATCTGTGAGGCAGGTGCTATTATTATTCTCATTTCACAGATAAACAGATAAAGTTCAGAGGAAATGTTTTTTAACAACAATTCCAGCTGGATTTCTTATTTCTTGACTTGAATTACAGAATTAGGAGTTAACTGAACATAGAAGCAGGTAACGATCTCACTCACACAGAGTCTGTAGGATGAGAAAGGAGAGAGATTGAAGCTGACACCCCAGACACAAAGTCTATAGGAATCACAGACAGCAGTGTCCATGGTGGTTATGTCCCTGCCCTGGAGCCAGAATGCCTGGTTCAAATCCCAACTCAGTTGCTCACTAGCTGTAGCAGGATTCAAATAAGTCAGTTAGACACCTCTATTCATGCCCCCTCCTCTGCAAAGTGTGAATTATAACAGCACTGACCTTCTAGGCTGGTATCAATCAAGTGAAAGGATAGATGTAAACATCTGGCCATGCAGCATGGCAAACAGTGGATTCTCAAAATATTTGCTATTTGTATTAGCATTCCCTTGAAAAGGAAACAGAAAATAAATAGTAAAATCGGAAAAGTGGGAGAAAGTGCTGTCCGAGAGGCCAGCGAAAGAGAAACTTCAAGAGACAGGAAATACACAAAGCACCAAATATTGTAGAGCGGTCAAGAAAAATGGGCCTCAAATAGATCTGTCGGTTTACCCACTTTAAGGTCATATGCAGAGTAGTGGAGGCAGCAGCCAGGCTGTGGCTGGTTGAGGAAAGAGTGGGTGATGGAGAAGCAGAGTCAGTAATAGCTAAGTATACACTAAATGATTTGTAGGTGTAGGAAGCAGAGAATGCTGGCTAACGGAGATGTCAGTAGAATGTAGTTTCTAATAAGTGTGGGTTGTTTAGGTAGGAAAAAATGGGTAATTTTCTATGCTGAAGGGGAAAAGCAAGTAATGAAGAGAAGTTAAAGATACAAGGAACAGGACAGAACTGCTAGATCAAAGATCTGGAGGAGGAAGGGGTAGGTGATGAGCTCCAAAACTCATGGGGAAATTGACCAGAAAGGGGAAGCAGCACCTATTCCACAGAGGCAGGTTAGCCAAGATAAGGAAAGGTCCCAGCTGTGATTCTCATCTGATGACCTCAACAACATTTTAATGTAGCAAATATGGCCTTGCTGAAAGTGCTGGAGAAACAGGGTAGAGCAAAGGAGTCTCTAGAAAAGTCTGAAATGTCTGTTGTAAAAAATATGAAAAGGACCAAACTCTGGATACAGAAAAGACTATGCAGGTGTCACTGAGGGCCAGATAGAGGTTGGAACCATGAATCTATAGTGGTAATCAATTCATGCAGTGGCATGATTTCCCCCAGCTGGCTCACTGGTCTAAGTGCACGAGCAAAGGAAACAGAGAGAGGAGCTGATTCAGGATGTGCAGTATCCAAAGAGAGGGACTTAAGATACCAAGAAGAGAATGGCCATCTAGGCTGGACAGGATGAGGAGATGAACAGGAAAACAGAGAAGGACTGTTGGGGGGGGAAGCAGGCATGGACAGCACAAGGAAGCCCAAAGACAACAGAGAAGAGATGAAGGGGTTAAGAGATGGCACCACTAGAGGTCTGTGGTCAGAGGGATGAAATTTTGAAGTTTCTGAAAAAGTAAAGGAATCTCTGACAGCCTTCTGGATATTGATCACTCAGAATGACAGAACAATGGCCAGACTTAGGAAAGGAAAGAGAACAACAAGTTGTGTGCCTCAGTCTTCAATGAATGTGGAGAGAGATTAAGAGATCCATGGTTGACCATGGGGGCTGGTCGTGGAGCATGAAGGATTTGAATGGTATAGCCAAATGCCATGTTTTTTTTGTTTTGTTCTTTTTGGAGTTTTTTTGTTTGTTTGTTTTGTTTTGTTTTGTTTTTTTTAAAGAGAAATAGGGAATTGGAGGAAAAAGGATGAAGGAAGGATTTGGAAGCAGCAACGTGGGTATAGGAAAAGGTCACATTTCTCTACTTCAGGATAAGATTTAAGAAAAATGTCTTGGCAGTCCAGATAAGAGAATTTCCAGGTAAATTTTACCCACTGGGGAGACCAGATTCCATTTCCGGCAGAGGGTAGGGAAAAACCCTATAAAAAGACTAATAACATGAGAGAGTTTGCTGGCATGGACAGGCAAGCTTCAAAGAGGCAATGCAAAGGGCTGGAAGGGATAGTGTGCAGAAGGGAAAGGAATCAAAGCAGCTCAGGGGTGCAGGGATGTGCCTAGAGGAGCAGTAATGACCCAAGGGCACAGTCGCCAAGGAAAGCTATGATGTGAACCCTGGCAGAGTTCACTGCTTTCAAATTTCCAAAAGAAACTTTGGAATAAACTTGTTTTGATGCTAGAAAACCATGGCATTTGCTCAGGGTTCCAAACAGTATGTTGGTAAAAATACGATGCCTCCAAAATCATCTTTTTTTTTTTTTTTTTTGCATGTGCCAGGGCAGGATTTTCTTTTACCAAAAATGTAGCCCTTGGTGGAAACACCAGTGACTCCAGTAACAAGGGAGGGGGGGTCCAGATCTCTCCTGGTAGCACCAACCGCTGCCTAAGCTGGTCAAGCAAGCTGTCCTAGCTCATGCAGTCAGCCCGGGATAAAGCTTATATTGAACCCCTTACCCGGTGGACTCAACCTGTACCAGTTTGTCCCTACATAAAGCAGTCCATCAGTAACTATTCAGCTATTTCTCAAGGTCATTATAGAGCACAAATGAATTAAGATTTGCAAAAGCAATGAACTCTGCAAGCGGAGATCCACGGTACAAAGATCAGGCACTACCGTTACCAAGTAATTTATTACGTGACAATTTGAGACACATACCAGAAACGAAATATGAAGTGCAACAGAGTGGGGGAGAGAGGTAGAGCCAAGACCCATGGGGAGTGACTTGGCAGGGGTTCTTGGAGGAGGTGAGATAGGAGCTGGAGATTGGATGTGCTACATTTTCCCCAAAGATTCCTCGCCTCTAGCTGCTCACGCGTACCCTTCCTCTCCCCGTTTCAATGAAACCTAGAAATTTGGTGGTCAGCAGAGAATGAGGGAAGGCGACAAGGCCTCACCCTGCTCACTGAAGCCAAAGCCGAAGGTGGGGGGCGAAGGGGGGTGGGGGTGGGAAATGGAGCACAGCTCACCTACCTCACAGGCCATCGCCTTCCTCTGGCAGACACACTCCTTACTGCTCCAGCTCAGCTCCTGGGGCCTGACCTCTTTTTCAAGCCTGTGGTCAGCCTGCTTATCGGGCCTGAACTCCTTCAGCTGGATCTTGTTTTTGATTTGGCTCCTTTCTTCTCAGCTGTTTCCATTTTAGGCCTCTGTTCCTGACTTTTTTTTTTTTTAATTTTTTTCAACTTTTATTTATTTTTGAGAGACAGAGAGAGACAGAGCGTGAGCGGAGGAAGGGCAGAGAGAGAGGGAGACACAGAATCTGAAGCAGGCTCCAGGCTCTGAGCTGTCAGCACAGATCCCCATGCGGGGCTCAAACTCATGAACTGTGAGATCATGACCTGAGTTGCAGTCGGATGCTTAAACGACTGAGCCACCCAGATACCCCGGTTCCTGACTTTTGAAAGCAAAAGTAGCCAAGCCCTTTCCCTCTGGCCAGGCCAAGGCAAAAGGACGGTACTTGGGCACCACAAACCTAACGAGACCAAAGATTGGTGTCCATCTTTGGCCTTCTGGTAGAGGCCTTATTTGGAACAGCTGAGCCTCCTCTAGGAGTGTGGGGCTCTGGAGAACAGGGCTTGATAATTCAGCATGTGAGCATACGGTGAAGAGATTTTAGCAGTAAGGAAAAGGCAGAAGCCTTATTTTCCCAGACAGTGGCTAAAAGCCCACTTCCTTTCCATTTTGAGCCGTTGAGCTACTGAGGAACATTAAGTCAAACCCCGTTTACTATCTCGCTTTATCGGGCTGTGAGGCCCAGAGTGTGGAAAGCTAGAAAACTCACCCATCCTGCCGAATAAACAACAAAAACGCGCAGAAACCTTTCCCTCCATTTCTGCGCCACAGATTTGGGGGTGTGCCTCCACCTCCAGGAGCAAGTGGCTTCCTGGAAGGCTACAGGGGGTGAAAAAAGCAAGACTGAGTCTCCCTATTGCCCACTCTCACGCCACTGCCTTGCCTGCCCCCCCTCTTCCCACCCACAACCCCTCCTACTCCCCAAGGGGTGCCATTTTGGAGCCAAAATCCACTTTGTCAGCACAAGAGCAGCCCTGCCTTCGCTTGCTCCACACACCATGTGACCCTGGAGAACCTCCAGGGCATATTTCATCTGGCATCAGCAACTAGAGGTCACCGTGACCCAAAGCTTCCTGCGTTCCCAGGCCTGGCAGCCTTGCCAAAGCCAGCCATGGCGGGGGAAGGAGAGCGCCGCTTGGGGGGAGCTGACCAAGTGTGGTGTCGGCCGCCCTGCCTGCCAGCAGACAGCAGCGCCGGTTTTCCACTGCCGGCCATTCATTGGACTTGGCCAGCTTTGTTCCTTCCCTGGGACCTAGTCAACAAGCTGAGACCAGAGGAGCTCTGGCTCTGGCCTGCAGAGCGAAGCCATTTCTGTGTGCATGCACGCCACAGGCAGCGACTCTGCTCACGGCCCCCAGGACCAGGACGCCGAGTTCCCACCTGTCCTACCTGCTGGGCACTGCAGGGTGACAGGGTCCAGGACGCCCAGGGATTGCTGCTCCTTCCCCGCCACCCCCCCCCTACATAAAAGAGAACAAATCATTGTAGGGGTCAGAGACTTCATGCTGAATTTTGCTCAGAGTCAAAAGACAATGAAGGGGAAACTTTAAGGCCAGGAAACAATTTTAGTATCAGTTTACAGGGTCCCCTTCCATGCAAGAATCGTAAAGTTTTAGGGGTTAGAAAGTTCTAGGGTTAGAAAAGATCATAAAGCGGCCGAGTCAGTGGTTCTTCATCCAGCTTGGTAAAGAGACCCTGGAGTAACTGATGAAAAGAAGCCACTCCCTGCCCTAGGGGAAAAGCCGCAGACACTTGAGATTTTGCTCACAATTTGAGGCCTGCAGGGACTCCTGGTGCATGTGCCTCTGCCATCTGTACACCTCCCTTCCTTCCCAGCCCTCTCATTTTGCAGAAGGGGAAATGTGAGACCCACAGAGGACAGTGACTCTTGCAAAGTCAAGGCTACATGTGGTCCTGTTGAACCCAGATCTTCTGATTCAGAGGTTTTCTAACAAATCACATCAGGGCCCTCACCTCCGGCCCCCCTTCCCTGTCTTATTTTCTTTGCTCTTAATGTCTCTCTTTCTCTTTGTTTCTTCCCTTCCTGCTCTCTCTCCTCAGGTCTTCTCTCTTTCTTTCTCCTATTCTCTTTCTTCAAATTCTGTTTCCTTTTGTGCTCTCCTTTCTCCTACTCTCTTGTCTTCTTCTCTGCCCTGCGTCTCGAGCATCCGATCAATCGATCAGTCTCGGTTCCGTGTTCCTCTGGAACACAGGCCACTGGCTCCTGTGGAAGGATATAATGTGTAAATCAAGAAAAGAATAAGAATAAAATTGATGAAAGTGGTGAAATCAAGGAGAAAAATCTCATCTCTCTCCCCAAATCTCCAGTATAGATCTAGTACAAAGGGTCTTTTTACCCCTAGTAAAGACAAATACATAAAGGGGGAGGAATACAGAAACCAATAGGTTAGAGGTACTCACCGTATCATTGAAGAACTCCAGGGAATTGACTTTTTCAGGGTGTCTACAAGGTCAAAATTGTTTTCACCATAATGCTAAGACATTATTTGTCATTTTTATTCTGTCAACATTTGATGCACAAATGGTGCAAAAACCACAGTGGGTAAAAATGGGGGGGGGGGGTCCTAGCATGTGTCAAGGCGTTGAAACCAAATTGGACTCATGGTCATCTTTTTCTTCACTGCCACGAACAACAGTTGTTTTAAAAAGTAATATTTTCTTGGGGCGATGAGTGGCTCAGTCAGTTAAGTGTCCAACTTCGGCTCATGTCATGATCTCACGGTCCGTGAGTTCAAGCCCCACGTTGGGCTCTGTGCTGACAGCTTGGTTTCTGTGTCTCTCTCTCTGCCCTTCCACTGCTCGTGCTCTGTCTCTCTCTCTCTGTCACTCAAAAATAAACATTTAAAAAACCTTTAAGTACATGTTCCTTAAGAATACTCATAAAGAAGCAGATACAAATATGTATTTTCTTAAATTTAGATTAAATTTCACTAAATTAAAAAAAAAAGCCTTGAGTGCACTTTTTTTCTATTCCATGAGAAAATGAACAAAGTGCACAAAGCACTTCAACTATATACTAAGTAAGGTACAACAGTTGCCTCAAGGAAAAGTAGTTACGCAATTGAGATGTAAGCTTAACCAATCACTTTTTTCCAGTTTTACCTGGAAGACCAAATGGCAAACTGTGGTTGTTTAAACCTGTGTATTTGGCAGACATTTTCCTAATAATGAACAAAGTAAGAATGTTACTGCAAGGGCAAAATTGACAATATGTTTTGCCAGTCATAAATCTGAGTTTTCAATCAAAAATTAAAATGATGGAAATGTGTATCTACCACCATAAACTTAATGGTTTCCCCATACTTCAAACTTTTCTGGTTAGATCAGTGGTGATAATGACAAATGTGATTATTTGAATTTCAGAATGGAATATGTCAATGAAAGATTGGTCTAAGTCAGTGAACCAGTATTTTCCAAATGACTGATGCAAGGTGTTACAAAACCATGCCTAGGAAAATATCCACTGAAAAGGCAAGATAGACTAGTGGATTTTAATATAACTGAGTACAAAATGTTCGTTAATAGGTTCCAAATTCCACAATGCAACTAAACTTTAAGGAACCACCACATATTGAGTTTTGATGTAGTAGCAAAGAAAAATGTATACAATTATCTAAAAACCCTATTAAAATATCCCACTCTTTTCCAACTGCATATCTGTGTAAAGCAGAATTTCTTTCATCTACTTCAATTAAACAACATATTATTGCAAATGTAATAGAAGATAAGAAAAGCTACTAGTCTTCAAACTAAACCATACTTCAAAGAGATTTGCAAAAGTGTAAGATAATATCATTTTTTTTCCTTTTGGAAAAACATGAATTTGTGAAATTTTTAAAACTTTCTTAGTTTTAATTTCTAACACACTAAATAGGAATAGATATAACCCACACGAGCAAAATCTCTTTGGATCCTTCCATAACTTTAAAGAGTGGAATGGAATCTTGAGGCCAAAATGTTGGAGCACCACTCCTATAGATTGTTCTAGAAGGAAGCAGAGATAAATCAGTGCAACGCTGGTTTGCAGGCCATCTGGTATGGGTAGGACTCATGCTAAGTATTATGGGGGATCCAGCTTTTATAGCTCTCACAGTCTAGCAGGAAGATAAGGCACAAGGGCCAGCAAGTGCACTTGGACTATAGCATGTCCAAGAAATGAAATGCCACCAAAGCCCCACTTGGGTTGGAGGTAAGAGGGTCTAGAAAAGTCTTTACAGAGGAGATAACAGTTGAGAAGCCTGGAAACAAAACAAAACGAAACAACCCCTGAGCATTCAGAAAACAAAACCAAAAAAGGAAGCAGAGAAGATGTGAAAGTTTGGTGACTGTCAAGCAGAGGGAAGAATATGGGGATGGGAGAGGGTATATTGAGTGGAGAGCAAGCATTCCATTAGGCACAACTGAGATACAATATGCAGAGCCTCTTGGGAGAAGCCTCCTATTCCATTGATGCTCAATAAATGCTTGCCAGATGAATCTGTGTATGGAAAAAGTGATTGCCTGGGTCATGGATGGGTTTCGCTGTGTCTTATTACCCCCACTTCCAAGGTATATGTGAGAAAATTTTGTGAAGAAAGTTTATAGAGGCCAAAGAAGTGAGAAGATTCATCATCTAATGTGCAGAGCCGGGCCCTGATCAAACTCCCTCTTCTGGCTTCAAGGTCTCCTTTGCCAAACAATTCCTTCTGAAGTCAGGCCCTGGCTGACATTCCTCTCCCCCAACTTGGGCGTGACACTGAATGAATAAGGGTGAGACTGACCCAAGCCTGGAGATTCATCGTTGGAAGAACTTCTTCTGAACACCACTCCCTGACCAGAGCAAGGATTCAGAGATGAAAATGATGCTCTTCTCACCCTCACAGTCTCTTGAACAAGACATTCGGGGGAGAGAGACCCATCTGACCATGACTAAGAGAGTATAGTGCTACCCTCCTTACAGAGCACAGACAGGACCTCCATCTGAAGGATGATGAAGCTTTCAAGAGGGGATGGAAAAGGTGGGAGTGATTCAAGACATTTTGAAAGGATAAAGACTGATTAGATACAGAGCACTCATTCATGAGTTCCAAGGCTTCTGAACGTCTGTGAATCAGTCCTCTTTTTCTCTGGATCCCCAGTACCAAGCACAGTGCCTGTCACCGCAAGACATTCCATAAATGTCTGATGCATTATTCTAAATGCAAGGGTGAAGAACAGATATGATGCCAAGACTCCACTTTTCCCCACTTTTTTCTACCTTTCCATTAAGATATTATTGATGTGTCACATATAGAAGTTTCAGGTGTATGGCATGATGATCTGATACACATATACATGCAAAATAATTATCCCAATAAGGTTAGTTAACACCTCCATCCCCTCACATAATTACCATTTTGGGTGTATGGTGATAACTTTAAGATCGACTTTCCTAACAACTTTCAAACATATAACACAGTATATGTATATTGTAGTCACCAGGTTGTACATTAGATCCCCAGAACTTATTCCTCTTATACCTGGGAGTTTGGACCCATTGACCAACACCTCTGCATTTCCCTCCACCCTTTGCCCCTTGAAATCATAATTGTATTCTCTATTTCGTCTTGTTCGCATTTTTTTAGATTCTACATGTAAAGGGGGAATAGACAACATTTGTCTTGTTTCTGTCTATTTCACTTAGCATAATGCCGTCAACACCCATCCGTGTTGTCACAAATGTCAGGGTATCCTTCTTTTTTATGGATGAATAATTTTCCATTGTGAATATATATCACATTTTCTTTATCCATTTATATGTTTATGCACAATTAGGTTGTCTCCATGTCTTAGCTATTGTGAATAATGCTGCAGGGAACACGAGGGTGCAGATAGCTCTACCAGAGTGATTCATTTCCTTTGAATATATACACAGAAGTTTTAAGTGCTGGATCGTAGGGTATTCTATTTTTAATCTTTTGAGGAACCTCCTTATTGTTTTCCATAGTGGTTGAACCAATTTACCTCCCACCAATAGTGCATGAGTGTTCCCTTTCCTCTACAGGCTGACCAAAACTTGATGTCTCTCTCTTATCTTTTTGTCAGCAGCCATCGTAAAAATTTGAGGTGACATCTCATGGTGGTTTTGATTTGCATGTCCCTGATGATTAGTGATGTTTGGCATCTTTTCATGTGTCTGTTGGCCATTTCCAAGACCCAATTTTGAATATGCCACACGTTTCCTATGCTCTGGCCTAGGATTCCCCAATCTCCCCTTCTCCACCGTTACAAATCTTGTCAGTTGCTGGTACCCCAATCTGCCACCAGCAGGCAGCCTCTCCTGGACCAGCAATCAACAGGTGAAGGGGTCCTGTTCCACTGCAGACAGAGCCTTGGAGGTACCCAGGACAAACAAGACAGTAGCCACTGGAGACCAAGTCTCTGCCTCAACTTTACACAGCCTCTCTCGCTCCCTCTCAGCCAGCAGGGGACAAAAGCATTGCATTGGTACCCTCCTCATGAGTCAGAATCTCTGTAAGAAAGGCTACAATCAATACACATGACACAAGACTGATATGATGCCCTGGAACTGAGGGACCGTCTGTGAAACTGATGCCAATCACTTCCTAAGGCCGCGTGTTACGCTCCTCCAGGATGGATGGGCTTGCTTCCCACCTCAACCAGAGCAAGGAGGAAGGCTTCAGTGATGGATGGCAGCAAGGGATTATCAGCCCTAAAGAAGGGGTATCCTGTAGTTGTCTCACCACCCCTATCAGCACTGACACACACAGGGGATGCAGCCTTACCCATCATGTCTAAAAATGCCCACATTGAAAACACCCTTTGGGGGATTATCTGTCAGTATACGTGACACCATGAGAAAATTAATTATGCCTGGGTGAACTTTAGTGCCGTAACTCACAGAGCTGTGTTCGCCGGAAAAAAATGACGCAAATTTAAGATGCAAGCAAGAGCCAGTGGGGAAGTGGAAGCATTTTAGCAGCATAAATAGCAAATTGTATTCCAAACTCAAGGACCTGAAGCAGCTGTTGGTCCACCCAAGACTCCCTAAGCACCACTTAAGGGGAATCTCAGCGCACGTGGAATACATGTTTTCTGTTCATAAACAAAGTTGTAAAGGTGGGAGATTCAGCAATGGAGTGAGGGGAGGGACAGGAGGGGGCAGCTATAGAGTGGAGGAGAAGGACGTATAAGAGAGGGCTAATTGTACTGGGAAATGTCTGTTCCTCTTGTGAGATCCCAGTAGAAGGTTGCTTGGCCTGAACTTCTGCTTAGGCAGAGTGAGCCCTCCCACCACCTGTCCCATAGGACACCCTTCCTATAATCCTATCACAGTACACATAATGCATTGGGGTATGGTACTTCCAAGTCTGTCTCACTATAGGACTCTGATGACCCTTGAGCTCAGCGCCTTGGAAGAATGATCTCTGTGTCCCCAGACTTGCGAGCAGGGCCGGGGCCATGCTAGGAGTCCTCATTGTATTCAGAGGCTGTATTTTGAGTGAGACTCAAGTGACAAACTGAAAAATGAACAATTGGTTACAAGTGGAGGTAGACGTAAACAAAGTCAACGACCCAAGACCTGCTCTGACCATGTCCTTTTCAGTAGGCTGCTTTCTCTACCAAGAACAACACTGTCTGATCTTAACTAAAGGCAATTAGAATGCCTCCTAGAGGTACAGCAAAGATCTCACTTTAAAGAAACAGATTTTGGTAATATGAAAAATTAAGATTGTGTTTCCTTTACAGAAAAATGCCTTTAGAAGGGGGGGAAACATTTTTAAGAGTGTGAACTTAAAATTGCCCAGAACCCACATATTGTAACTTACTGGCCTGAACCCAAACTAAAAGTGGCTTCACCTGTCTTCCCATTGTCTATCACATCCTAAAAATTATAGGAAAAATCCCTGAGATGAAAGAACACATTAAGCTGCAAATGCAAATCAGTCAGCTTCCAAGATTTAAAAGGCTTTCTCTGTGGCGTCTATGTAAATAGCCCATAAAATCCCTGTAAGCCCACAAAATAAGGGACCATTTTATTCAGCTCAGAAACAATCCATACAACACAGAACAAGACATCTCTCCAATAAACTTATGAAAACCTGCCTTCTGGTAAGCCAAAATTAATATTCCTCCCGTTCTCTTGGGTTATGTCTGTAAGGTCACTACGGCCAGAACTTCTTCTGAATTTTGAACTCTATTCAATTAATATTCTTGTTTACAGAGATTTGAAAGCATTTAAGGAAGGTCAAAAACTAACACCAAGCGAAATGCAGCTAAATTCCCCACTGTTGTGCAAGGTTTACCTTAAGTCACGCCCCCTTCCCATTTCCCTATCTCTTCTTTATTCACTCTTCCTCTCCAGATTCTGCTTTTTATTTCTTTTTCTCTTCCCTTCCTTACTCTGTCTCTTAACCTCTTTACTCTGTTCACTTCCCATTACACAGGGTTTGCCTTTGGGGTATTATCCAATTATCCTGGAAGATTTAAAAGATTTCATGCAGACAAATCTGTGTCTTCAGTATCCTTTCATTCACTCACAGAATTAAAGAAGGAAAAGAGGGTATGATTAGAATAAAGGGAAGTTGTGTTCCTCAATCTAAGTAAGTTAGAAAGCACTAAAAACACAGAGAGGAAGAGTTAATGCGGTTTAGATTTTTTTTTTTTTTTTTTTTAGCGTGTATTTATTATTGCGACAGGGAGAGAGAGAGCATGAACGGGGGAGGGTCAGAGAGAGAGAGAGACACAGAATCTGAAACAGGCTCCAGGCTCTGAGTTGTCAGCACAGAGCCCGACGTGGGGCTCGAACTCACGGACTGTGAGATCATGACCTGAGCTTAAGTCGGACGCTTAACCGACTGAGCCACCCAGGGGCCCCGATGTGGTTTAGATTTTCAAAGCTTGACAAGTTTCATCCATGAAATAAGCTCAAACTTGTAGCACATAGAACAGTGCCTTTTATGGTGTGGGCACTCAAAATGTTGATTTCCTTATTTCTGTCTTCATCACAGTTACTAGCTATGCTGGTCAGTCCTGCCACCAGGTTGTGCTCAATACTTGGTAGCAGCAGTTTTGCCCATAGGCTAAAGCAATGACCTTCAGCTCTGAAGCTAAAACGGGTGGATCTAGAACCCTTACACCTGTTCTCCAAGCCACTTCTCAGAGCAGCCAGCCTGCTGCTCACTCACAGACACAGAAACAGGTAAGTAGTAGGTAACTCTGAAAACCAGGAATTTAAGAAGAAGAGGAAAAAAAGGAAGAGAAGGAAAGACAAGGGAAGAGAAGGGAAGGGAAGGGGGAAAGGGAAAGGGAAAGGGAAAGGGAAAGGGAAAGGGAAAGGGAAAGGGAAAGGGGAAAGGAAAGGAAAGGAAAGGAAAGGAAAGGAAAGGAAAGGAAAGGAAAGAAAGGAAAGGAAAACCAACAGCAGAAGACAAAGCCACATACTTAACAAACAAAAGGATTAACACTAAAGAAATAGAGTACATAGAGAGTAGGGGCACCTGGGTGGCTCAGTCAGTTAAGCATTGACTTTGGCTCAGGTCATGATTTCATGGTTCGTGAGTTCTAGCCCCATGTCAGGCTCTGTTCTGACAGCTCGGAGCCTGGAGCCTGCTTTAGATTCTGTGTCTCCCAATCTCTCTCTGTTCCTCCTCTGCTCAAACTCTGTCTCTCTCTCAAAAATAAATGTAGATTAAATAAAGATTTAAAAAGAGAGAGAGAGAGTAAAGAGGAAGACATTTAAGTCAATGATTAATATCTTCAGAAAGATGAAGGAGGTTGTCATATCCGCAAGAATGTGGCAGCTAGAGACTTGCTTCTCAGAATATGGTCCACATCCCCATAGCCTGGACACCTGTCAGAAATGCAGAATGCCAGGCCTCACCCCAGAATGACTAAAACAGTACCTGTAGTTTTATGAGCCCCACAGGGGATTTGGATGCTCATTACCATTAGTGGAGCACTGTGTTAGAGGGCTTGGAGTTTGAAACTCTGATTACTGAAAGAAAGAAAAAAGATTAGTGGATGGGATAGCAGAAATAGATTTAGGTAAGTTGAAAGTTAATAACAAGCCCCATCTGAGGTACTCTCCTTCAGCATCGCATCTGAGCTCTTGTTGGCAAATTCTACACTAGGAGAAAACGAAGGAAAACATGATTTTCTTAGAATCCTATACCTAGTATATGAACTACCAGTAAAGTAAGAGAGCAAAATAAAGACAGAGTTAGGATTACAAAGATTGAGAAAACTTATTACCCTTCTGCCCTCATTGGGGTGGAGTCAGAGGTGAAGGTATTTGAAAGAATGTATGAGACCCAAAGAAATAAGGCAAAGAATAAATAATATATAAGAAATAAGAAAGAGTGGTAACCAAGTAGAAAACCTAGATCAGGTTTAAATAATTCTTTTAAAAAAATTTCATGTTCATTTATTTTTAAGAAAGAGAGAGAGCAAGCGGGGGAGTGGCAGAGAGAGAAGGAGACACAGAATCCGAAGCAGGCTCCAGGCTCTGAGCTGTCAGCACAGATCCCCATGCAGGGCTTAAACCCGTGAACCGTGAGATGGTGATCCGAGCTGAAGTCGGATGTTTAACCGACTGAGCCACCCAGGCGCCCCAGGTTTAAATAACTCTTGCTGCATAACTTTAAAATATTTATAACAAAATATAACTAAAATCCCAGATAATCTCAAAGTGGCAGGTGGAAGACAAAAGAGAAAAGCTACTTAGGCTCTTGTTTCATTTAAGGAAGATTAGAGGTTTTCAATAACTCTAGACAATAGTAGCAAAATATGTTTAAATGTGTATGTCACAAAAGATTGAATGCTGTCTGATTCCATTTATACGTAACTCTAGAAAAGACAAATGTAACCCATAGTGACAGAAAGCACATCCATAATTACCCGGAGCTGGGAAGGGGTAGGGGAATGGGAAGGGGGGATGTATCGTATGGGAAGTGGTACAAGATATTTTGGGGGTGGTTAAAGTGTTCTACATCCCAATTTTGATAACTAAATGTTATTAAAATTATTAAATATAAATTTGTCAAAATCTATCAAAATATACACTTAAAATGGGTCCATGATAAAAATGATGCTTCCCTAAAGTCGATTTTAAAAAAACTTGTGGGACGCCTGGGTGGCTCAGTTGGTTAAGCGTCCGACTTTGGCTCAAGTCATGATCTCACACTCCGTGAGTTCAAGCCCCATGTCAGGCTCTGTGCTGACAGCTGGGAGCCTGGAGTCTGCTCTGGATTCTGCATCTCCCTCTCTCTCTGCCCCTCCCCTGCTTGTGTTCTGTCTCTGTCTCTGTCTCAAAAATATATAAAAACATTTTTTTTTTAAATTTTTTTTTTCAACGTTTATTTATTTTTGGGACAGAGAGAGACAGAGCATGAACGGGGGAGGGGCAGAGAGAGAGGGAGACACAGAATCGGAAACAGGCTCCAGGCTGTGAGCCATCAGCCCAGAGCCCGACGCGGGGCTCGAACTCACAGACCGCGAGATCGTGACCTGGCTGAAGTCGGACGCTTAACCGACTGCGCCACCCAGGCGCCCCAATATAAAAACATTTTTAAAAATTAAAAAAAAAACTTGTGTTACATATACAAACATAAGTGTTAGAAGATTAAAAATTAGATTTTCCACACTGAAAACACTAAAAGAAGAGGGGGTGGAGGGAAACTTGATTAACTCAACAAATACAAGTGGGGAGAGAAAAAGTGTAACAATAACAATAGCTAACATTTAACCAGTACTCACCGCTTGTGAAACCAAGCTTTAGATACTTTACATATAATAATTTCCTTAATCCTTAAATCAAGTCAATAAACTATGTGTGATTATAGTCATTCTCATTTTATTGATGAAGAAACTGAAACACATAGGATTTCTGTTAACCAATGTCAAACATGTAGTGTGACAGAGCTGGGGTTCCAATCAGATCATATAACATTCTGCTGTACTGCTTTTCGTAGTAAATAGAAAACATAAAGTAAGGTGGATGAAACAGTTGCAAAGCTGTAATTTATCAAAGTCAAAGAATTTGTAATATAATTTCCCATTATAAGTCAGCTGCTAAGATTTTTTAAAAGAAAGAAAGCTTAGCTATATGTTATTTACAAAAGACATACCTAAAATAAAAAGATCCAGAAAGAATTGAAAATGATATTTAATGCATTTGAAAGATATACTCAGTAAAATTCTAAAGATGTAAGTAGGTATATTGATAACATAAAAGAATTGAAGATGAAAAATATTTTAAAACATCAAAGAGGAGTATTTTAAGTTGATAAAAGATACAATTAATCAAGAAAAGAGAAAACGAAGCTGTTATTAAGCTTCTATGTACCTAATAACACAGATTCAAAGCATATAAGGCATAAACTATGACAGAGCCAAAACTTACTGCATGTTTTCAATACATCTCTTTCAACAACTGACACTGTAAGTAGACCAAAACCAAATAGGGACCTGAATAATTCAAATAAAAGTATAAATTATTCCCACATATTTAGTTATCCACTAAAATCAACCTTCTATCAGGCTACAAATAAACTGCAGTAAATTCTGTAAAACATTAATTTTTTTAGATAAGATTTTCTGACCTCAGTGAAAATTAGAAATTAACAACAAAGTGAATCCTCTTGAAAGGAAGAAAGAAAGAAAGAAAGAAAGAAAGAAAGAAAGAAAGAAAGAAAGAAAGAAAAGAAAACAAAGAGGAAGGGAGAGAGGGAGGGAGGGAAGGAAGGAAAGAAAGGGAAGTGTATATGCTTGGAAATTTTTAAATATTATTTTAAATAATGCTTTTGGTCAAAATCTATTTAGAAATTAATGACAATAAAAACTCCACATCTCAAAACCTGTGGGATGTAGCCAGTGTAACATGGCAATACTGAGAGGAATCCATATGTCTTTTTTTTTGTTTGTTTATTTATTTTGAGAGAGAGAGAGAGAGAGAGAGAGTGTGTGTGTGTGTGTGTGTGTGTGTGTGTGTGTGTGTGTGTGTATGTGTGTGCACACAAATGGTGGAGGGGCAGATAGAGAGGGAGAGAGAGAAACCCAAGAGGGTTCTATGCTCAGAACAGATCCCCACATGGAGGTCAATCTCACGACCGTGAAATCATGACCTGAGTCAAAATCAAGAGTTGGACACTTAACAAACCAAGCCACTCCTATGTTCTGAAGTGCATTTAGTAACAAGCAAGAAGTATTGAAAATAAATTAGCTATAAATCCAGTTAAAAATACTGTAAAATAGCAATAGGATAAATCCAAAGACTGCTGAAAAAGTAATATAAAATAAATATTAATAAAATACAAAATTCTATGATTTAGGGTTGATCAATAATTCCAATAGCTATTTCTTAAATGACTAATAAAATAGATTCCTGGTAAATCTTATAAAGAAAAAGAAGGAGGGGTGCCTGGGTGGCTCAGTCAGTTGAGCATTCAACTTCGGCTCAGATCATGATCTCAGAGTTCATGGTTTGAGCCCTGCTTCAGGCTCTGTATTGACAGCTTGGAGCCTGCTTTGGATTCTGTGTCTCCCTCTCTCTCTGTCCCTCCCCTGCTTGTGCGCTCTCTCTCTCTCTCTCTCTCTCTCTCAAAAGTAAATAAACATTAAGAATATTTTTAATTAAAAAATAAAATTAAATTAAAAATTAAAAAAGGAAAAAGAAGGAAGATACAACCATATGAAAAACAAAACACAGGATCATTACCAATACAGAGGAGATTTTGAAAATATTAAGAATATTACTTATAAGTTATATCAGTAAATTTGGAAATCTAGACAAAATGGATAATATAAAATCCTGGGAAAGTTTAAGTTACCAAAAAGACTCCAGAAGAGTCTTGACAAATCTGAATAGCAAGTGATCAAAAGAAAAAAACAAAGAAAAGTCAGAAATCTTTCCATTAAACCAATCTCAGGTGATTTCATAGACTTCTCCTAAACTTTTAAGGAAATAATTCTGAAATTCTTTTTAATGGACACCTTCCCATTTGATTCCATAAGATTGGCAAACCCTGGTATTATTAAACCACAGAGAATTAGTACCCAAAGTAGTCAGTTGGACTTATGAATATAGATGGAAAAAAATCCAAACTAAAATGTCTTAATTGTACCTTTTGCAAGAAGTTATTAGGTATCAGAGAGAGAGAGAGAGAGAGAGAGAGAGAAGAGAGAAAGAATATGTTAAGACATGGAAAGACCTCAGTGGTAATTTAGTCCAATCACCTCACTTTAAAGAAGACTTTTATGTCCAAAAAGGGGAATTTACTAACTCAGGTGTCACAGCATAAGTGACACTAACTTTTCCCCTTAACTCACTACCTGAGAGTCTGTTTAAAGTCTTACATTTCTTCCTTTCCCTCATCTCACACCTAAATCACAAATATCCTTTGTGTGTAGATTGGGTGCGGGGAAATGGCCTGAATATATAGAGTTAGAGATGTTTTATTAACAGTTTAAGGACCTTTATAAAAAACTGAAATAAAGTTGGGATTTGGGGAAACAATGCTCACATTGGAGTGAAGGTCAAGGAGAATGACCCTGACTTCTCTCTGTTAGAACCAAAATACTGCAATCTTCAAACCATGGCTCTGACTTACTATAAACATTAAAATGTCCTTCTGGGTATGTGGAGAAGTCTCTCAAATTTTCTTGGCATATATCACCTTTCCTGATTTATTTTCCAATTCTGGTAGCCAATGGAGAAGAAACAAATTTTTTATATCAAGAGAACTTCAGAGGATGTGATATGCTTAAAAAATGATTCATAGTGTTAAAGCTGTAAATAAACTTCCAGTGCCAGAAAAGCAGAGGGAAATTGAAAATAAAGAAGTTAAGACATAAGTTCTATAGATTGAGAGAATAATACTTCCTAAGCATTAAGATTTGAAATGTGTGGTTCAACTGCTTTCATTCATTTATTCATTCAGTGAATACTTAGAGTATATACTATGTTGAAGGCTCTATGATAAAAGCCATACAATGTAACAATTATAGTTGGTTGAGTGTCAGACTTCAGCTCAGGTCATGACCTCGCAGTTCATGGCTTTGAGCCCTTTGTCCGGCTCTGTGCTGACAGCTTGGAGCCTAGAGCCTGCTTGGGATTCTGTATCTCCCTCTCTCTCTGCCCCTCTCCCCACTTACACTCTGTTTCTCTCTCTCTCAAAAATAAGTAAACATTTAAAAAGTTTGGTTTTTTAGTGTTTTTTAACGTTTATTCATTTTTAAGAGACAGAAAGAGACAGAGCATGAGCAGGGGAGGGGCCGAGAGAGAGGCAGACACAGAATCCAAAGCAGGCGCCAGGCTCCGAGCTGTCGGCACAAGCCCCACGTGGGGTCTGAACCTACGAACCCGTGAGGTCATGACCCAGGCCGAAGTCGGATGCTTAACCGACTGAGCCACTGAGGCGCCCCCCGAAAAAGTTCTTTTAATTTGCTTTCTTCTGGGTGAAAAACAAGAATCAGGATACAAATACTTCCCATACAGTAGCAACTCCTATAAGCACAAGGCTTTCCTGCAGCAAAATGTGCTCTTACTACCACAATGGCTGAAGTGAACTCAATCAGATATAGTTCTCTCTCTTAAAAGCTTACTATTTATTTGGTAGGAAGAAAAGACACAAATAATAGCAACAACATCAGGCAACTGAACCCGCCACACATCCCAAGCCTGTAATTCTCTGTCTAGAATTTGCCAATAGAAACTTGACATACGCACTTGGAAAATATTTGTTTACATAACTGACAATAGAATAAAACACTCAAGAGGTAGCAAATGTTAAGATCTGGGAGGGATCTTTCAGATGAAACTCCAAACTCCATTTCCCAGATGGCAAAGCATAGATCTCGAAAGGGAAGATGACGCCTCCAAGGCACCAGAGTGGCAAAGCTGACAATAAAATTTAAGTCTCCTGACCCCTTGGGGTCCTTAGACCAGGCAACAGGCCCATGAACTAGTCAGCCAACTGTAGTGACCACGAGGCACCTGCCCTGGCCTCCCCTCTCCTTCTCTGGGTTCTGCTAGGTCTCCTGTGTTGCCCACAAACCCCCAGGAGAAGCCTCACTGCTGCTGCTCCAGCCACTGTTCGAACCCAGTGTCCTAGCCAGAGTCGTCAAAGTTTCCAGGCCTCTGGCTCCACGGCTGTGCTGGCTTCCAGGCGGCGTAAGTGAGAAGAGCCTCCTCCCCAGCTCACTGCCACCCTTGGTTACCTGGGCCTCAGTGGTTCTGCCTTTGCCAAGAATCTCGCAAAATATTTTTTAAACAGACCCGCCAGCTTCCGCCTGCCCTCTCCTTCCACAGCCCATGCTAATTATAGGCACTCAAAACCGTCAGTGGAAAAATAGAAGAAATGAACCTGCCATCTTCCCCCTTCTTCTTGTCTTTCTTTTTTCCCAAGCTTTGTTCCCCACCAAATTTCATCTCTCTTCCCCTAGCTATGCATGTGACTGGACACAAATGTAGGTGAATATCTGCTGTGCGTGTGTGTGTGTGTGTGTGTGTATGTGTGTGTAAATGCAGCAGGGATGTTGCAAGCAGTCGAATACTCTGCTATGCTTGGAATTAATTTGCTAGTCTTTCTAAGTGTCAGTCACGCAGCTAGTGGCTACTACGGCTGCATTTCTTTTGTTTTGTTTTGTTTTGTTTTGTTTTGTTTTGTCTTTTAAAGAGAGAGGGGGCTCAAGTGAGCGAGGGGCAGAGAGAGAGAGAGAGAGAGAGAGAGAAAGAGAGAGAAACAGGGCTCACCGGGGCTCATGTTTTTTATGCAAAGCAGGGCTGGAACTCACCCGATGTGGGGCTCAACCTCACCAACTGTGAGTTCGTGACCTGAGCCGAAGTCAGACGCTTAATGACTGAGGCACCCAGGCACCTCAGCTGCATTTCTAACCCCTGAAATTTACCTCTCTGAGCTCAAGAAATTCAAGAGAAATTGTAAAGCTAGAATCACAATTGGTTCGACCACACTGCAGGGGGAAGGGAACAACTGAGAGTACCTGTCTCGTTAGCTCAGGTATAAGACGTCAGAAATGTGGAATTAGATTTGGGGTCAGTTGTAGAGACTCTATTAAACAGGGATGTGTACAGACAAAGTCCAGAAGACTGCTGGTAGCCTTGAGCAGTCAGTCAACAGAGTTCACCAACTGTTGTCTGGCCTTCTAAACAGAAGCTTATCGGGGTGCCTGGGTGGCTCAGTCGGTTAAGCATCTGACTTCGGCTCAGGTCATGATCTCATGGTTTGTGGGTTCAAGCTCTGCGTCTGGATTTATGCTGACAGCTTAGAGCCTGGAGCCTGCTTCGGATTCTGTGTCTCCCTCTCTTTCTGCCCCTCCCCCACTTGTTCTCTCTTTCTTTTTCTCTCTCTCTCTCTCTCTCAAAAATAAATAAACATTAAAAAAATTAAAACAAAAAAAAGAAGCTTACCATGCTGCTAGGTTTTTTCCTTCCTGGATGAAGTGTGTATATATATATATATATATATATATATATATATATATATAGTCAAGAAGGTTTGCATTGAGCCAAGCATCATGGTCCACACATTCATCTTCTCTTGATTAATCTTCCCAAAAGCCACATAAGGCCCAGAGAGGTCAATTAATGATCTGTCCAAAATCATGTGGCCAAAGATTTCAGAGCCAAGCAAGGACCCAGGTCCTTGAGACACAAGCAAGTAAGCCAACAATAATAGTACGGTGTTGATGGTGATAATTATGGTTACCTACTATGTGCCAAACATCACACTCTACTGCTTTACTAAAGTTACAGAACACAAAACCTTTTGGATAGATAGTATTATCATATATCATACATTATTGTACAAAATTAAACAAATAAAACCAGTCTCAGAGACATGAAAATGTGTTTAAAATGGCACAGCCAGTGTGTGGTGAAGCCAAGATAGTTAGTTAGTTAGTTAGTTAGTTTTAATTTTGATATTTTATTTTTTATTTTATTCTCCTAAGATTTTATTTAAATTCTAGTTAGTTAACATATAGTATATAGTGTCGTTTCAGGAGCAGAATTTAGTGATTCATCAATTACATACAACACCCAGGACTCATCCCAACAAGTGCCCTCCTTAATGCCCATCACCCATCTAGCCCTTCTCTCACCCACCTCCTTCCATCAACCCTCAGTTTGTTCTCTATAGTTGAGGGTCTCTTATGGTTTGCCTCCCTCTCTGTTTTTACCTTATTTTTTCTTCCCTTCCCCAATGTTCATCTAATTTGTTTCTTAAATTCCACATATGAGTGAAATCATATGGTATTTGTCTTTCTCTGAGTGACTTATTTCACTTAGCATTGTGTACTCCAGTTCCATCCATGTCATTGCAAATTGCTTCATTGCAAAAGATTTCATTCTTTTTGATGGCTGAGTAATATCCCATTTTTTATACACACACACACACACACACCTCACATCTTCTTTATCTATTCACCATATATATATGATGTATATACACACATATATACTGGTATTTATATATATATGATGTGTACGTATATACATATATATATATGTGTATGTATGCATATACCACATCTTCTCTATCCATTCATCAGTCAATAGACATTTGGGCTCTTTCCATAATTTGGCTATAATTGATAGTGCTAGAAGCCAAGATATTTAAATCTAAGTATGCCTAAATTCAGAGTCATAAGGTACTGAGTACATAATGCAATATGATATATCAGTAGACAATTGTTCTTCATACAGCCCTGAAGGCATACAGCAATAAAAAGATTCCAGAATTTAGTGAGACAAAGGAGTTTAGACCACAATCTACCTAGGGTACGCACTTTCATTGATAATCTTATTTTTTTTTTCTTTTTCTTTTTTAACGTTGATTCGTTTTTGAGAGACAGAGAGAGAGAGAGAGTGCAAGCAGGGGTGGGGCAGAGAGAGAGAGAGACAGAGAGCCAGAATCTGAAGCAGGCTCCATGTTCTGAGTTGTCACCACAGAGCCCCACATGGGGCTCGAACTCACGAACCATGAGGTCATGACCTGAGGTGAAGTCAGAGGCTTAACTGACTGAGCCACCCAGGCGCCCCTTAATTTTTTCTCTTTTCTCCCCTTATTCTGTAGGAGGTAGATAGGAAATTAAGAATATACCTGTAGGACATAATTACAGAAACACATTTTTAAGGAAGAGGATTTCAGGAGAAATGTAGTGAGATCGATAGTGCTCTTCAAAGCAGAGTAGTTAATGACTCTGTGGCCATCTTTTTTTGCAAAGAGGCATAGGCTTTGCTTAAGGCACACTACTTTAAATTTGAACCACTATATGTTTGTGCCTGTTCAGGTACAAAGTCAACAGTGCAATATCTCAGTTTTCCAACTAAAACAATGTCTAAGAAAATATCTAGTAAATAAGAGATACTTTGCATTTCAATGCAGATCCGTAACTAACCCATACTGAGTGCTTGAAAAGTGTGAGGTGTGAATATTTTCTAGCAGTAGATAGGCTCAATTAGATTCAGAGCCTGGGATATATTGATTTCTGTAGAGCCACTTTTTAAAATTGAGGTGTAATTAACATACTAAAATGCAGAAATCTTAAGCATTCATTTCAATGAGTTTTAACAATTTTGTATACCTGTATAATCACTCCCCTAACAAAATACCAAATATCTCCATCACCAAAGAAAGTTTCTTATATCCTTTTCCAATCATTAATAATAACATTATTATCCTGATTTTAGCTTTTATTATGAAGTCCTCTAGAATATTGTTTAAGTCTTTTGTGGACTTATTTTTCATACATCTTGAATAAACACCTCGAGTAAGACCTGCTCAGTCATGGGGTACATCCATGTTTAATTTTATAAGAAATTGAAGTACAACTCTCCATAACCATGTATCATTTTACTCTCCCATTAGCAAGGTATGAGAGTTCCAGTTCCTCCATATCATCACTAACTTTTAATATCAGTCTGCTCAATTTTTGCCATTTATAGTTTATCTCATTGTGGTTTTACTTCTCAATAAGTACTTTCTCATGTGCTTATTGGTTATTCATATATATTCTTTAGTAAAGCGTTTGTCCACTTGTCCTCATAGAATATTTTTAAGTTCTTTTCCAATCTGATTCAATGCCACAATATTGAACTATTAATTTGGGAGTTCAGGTATTAATCTATTACTTTCAGAATTAACAGTGATATATTTCCCTGAGTGGCCCATGAGTGTCTTCTTGGAAATTATTGGGCGGGTGTTGCTTAACTAAAATAACTTAGCACTCCCAGTAATAACCTCCTAGGCTTTTGAAAAGAAGAAGGAGAGAACATTAAGCCCAGAGCTTAATAGCAAAGTTCCATATAGAACACTTAAACCCTTCACTAACTAGCTGTTTATGCTGATGGGCCCATTCTGATTTTATCAAGGAATGCATTTTTTATTAAGAACAGTGCCAATTATAGATAGAGCACTTACATTTAAAATATAGGTGATATTCAATCAACAACCTGCAGCTTGCTGAGAATGGGGCAGACAAAAGGTGCACTCTAAGACCATGATAGCTGAAAGAGAACTTAGAGCTCATCTCAGCCAAACCACTTAGTGTTGGAGAAGAGAAAACTGAGGCCCAGAGACTTAACTAATTTCCCAGCCAAGAACAGAACCCAGGTAATTTTACCTACAGCCTAATGTTTCTTCTACCATAACATGATGCCTTAGGGAGAAAAGGTACTCTCATCTCATTTACAGTCTAAATTAGAAAAAAAAATTTTTCAAGTCAGTAGAAGTTTAGAAAAATACTAGAGGGGAAAATAAAAGCCAACAGAATGGCTGCTTGGAGTCACTCACAAATTATGGAATCTAAGGCCAGGTAACCTGGACATGAGTCCAGCACTTTCATTTATCAACCACGTGGCTTTAGACTAGTCATTTCAACTTAGCATTTTAATATCCGCAAGTGACACTGAGGCTGAAGATAATAAATATGTGGTTCTATTCAGACACGGAAATCCATATTGAGAAGGGGTTTGAAACAGAGAACCTGCTGGCCTCCAGAACTAGAAGTCAAAGAATAATTGGATAATACTGTTCATGCAAGATGGGTGACAAAAACTGGGCTCACTGCTTGAAGCTAGGGATTTGCTGTCTGTGGGCATAGAGGGGACAGCAAAAATACGTTGCCAATTTTATCCCTGAAGCTGTGACTTATAGGAACCTGTGGACCCAAGCAAGTAGGACTAAAAGGCACAGCCTCGTGTGGAACTGAGCTAGACAACACATTGACTCAAAGATTGGATCTCAGTATCCTTAAAATCGCCATAGTTTTACGCCAGAATGCTATTTTAAAATTAGGCTCAGGACTAGGTTTATAGGGGAGGTGGTTTCAAATGCTTGCAAGACTATATAAACTATTGACCAAAGATGAAGAGAGACAAAAATAATTCCTCTGACTCAAAATGGGCACATCAGTCCAAATTTTAAAACTGCCAAAGAAATCTAGAGATAAGAAGGACACCAATGACATCAACAACTAGAACATGAATTCATTCCTTGTGAAATTACTTTTAAGAGATAGTATGACAAAAACTTTAAAATAAGAATGTTAAAATAGCCAGAGATAAATGAAAGAATAGCATAATTAAAATGGTCAAAGATATGAAAAAAGCATGAATAATACAAGAATAGGTAGATATGACAATAAGAATAATAAATGATCACAGTCGAAAAGAGGACAGCATAGAGATACCTGGGTGGCTCAGTCGTTAAGCATCTGACTTTTGATTTTGGCTCAGGTCATGGTCCCGCAGTTTGTGAGTTCAAGCCCTGCGTCAGGTCCTGTGCTGGCAATGCAGAGCCTGCTTGTGATTCTCTCTCTCACTGCACCTCCCCTGCTTGCTCTCTCTCTTGCTCTCAAAATAAATAAACTTTAAAAAGAGAGAGAGAACAGCATAGAGATTAAAAAAATAGAAATATAAAAGAATAGTTAAGAACCATGGAGAATAAATTAAGATAATCCAACATAAATCAAATCACTAATAGGCGTTACAGAAGGAGAGAATGGAAAAAAAAAATCAAATAAAATATCCGAGGAGTTTCCTGACTTAAAAAGATAAAATAAGTCCTTAGAATAAAAGACACTCTAAATACCAATGTAAATTAATAAAGACAAATCTACAACACAGCACATCTTAATGAATCTGCAGAACTTCAAGGACTAAGAGAAAGGCCAAATTCCACAAATAACAATGATTATACTGATGGCAGATTTCTCATTAGCATGAATAGATTCCAAAAATAATAGGATAACATATTAAAAGTCCTGATGAAAAATATCTGGCAATTTACAATTTTAATCTGTTAATCTATCATTAAAAAATAAGAGTAAACTATATGAGGTAATATGGACTATAATCAGAATGTACTGATATGTATAAAAAGGATCGTAAAAATAATGGTAGCATATGTACAATTTTTTGGTATTTATACCAACATACATATTATACTTTTTTTTAGTATTTATAGCAACATACATATATTACTATTGTGTACATTTTGCATGAGAAAGAAGGCGATACAACACATATTTGGGTTTATTTTTCCTAAAAGAGAACTTGGAAGGATAAATCAGAAAATAATGAAATTGTTTACTTACCGGGATAATGTGACACTTCCATGAGTATGTTTTTTGTAAGGTTTTAGCATATGAGATTATGTTAATTATCTACAAATTCAAAAAACAAAGTTATTCAATAAGGATGGGAAAGGAAACAGAATAGTCATGTAAAAACAGGACACAAGTATATATCAAATAAATAACTTGCTCACACTAAAGGTGGGCAAAGAGCTATTCAAGTAACTT
The DNA here is from genome assembly GCF_028749965.1 of Puma concolor. Taxonomy (NCBI): domain Eukaryota; kingdom Metazoa; phylum Chordata; class Mammalia; order Carnivora; family Felidae; genus Puma; species Puma concolor. The sequence continues at coordinate 80,685,909 of NC_141675.1, read as the reverse complement.
TTGATACGGGGCTTTGTTCTAAAGAGAAAAAGAAAAATAACTGAAGGAAAATACTGAATTGTTTTTAATTTTTTTTCCCACAGTGTTAGGAGTACAGCAATATTGACATAATTTTTTGTGTGTTTCAGGTTTGAACAAAAGAGTAAATAACACTGACATTATCGGGAGCTAGGGTGCTTACTGGGAGGAAGGAAATACAAATAACAGAATGGGGAAGGCAAGGAACAATCTTGTGGGGGTGGAACGGAATTGGAAGAACTAGTTTAAACTCTTGATTTCTTATCTATTTCCTCTACCTATCCACTGCAAGATCTTAAAGTTCCCATAGCAATGAACATACCTACTACCCAGATCCTGGTTTCTAAAGACATTACTAAACAGACCAGTGCTCCTCGGGAAAATGCTAACTCAAGAACTGGGCAGAGAAGGTACAAAATAAGTATGGAACACCTTGTCATGCCAGAAAGTAAATGACTCCACACTGTCTAAAAAACTATGAAGTCATATGCCAATACACGGAAGCCTGCTTGGAAGGGTTTCATTCTAAAATCTAAGAAAATTTGAGAATCAAAATTAATAAGAACTGTTGTGGATTATAACCAGTTGAATATAGTAAGAGTCCATGAGTCCATATTAATAATAAATAGATGGCTAGATAAGTGTAGATGGATGGATGGACAGATAGGAGGAATGCTTCTTTATGGATGGATGCCAACTGGTAATACAGAAGGGATTTTGAAATTAGATTTGCAACTACTATAGTAAAAATTAAACTTCGGCAAAAACAAACAACATATCCTGGCTAGAGGAAGGTAGTTTTGTGAGGAACAAGATATTAACAAAGTCGATAAGTGTTTCACTACAAACTACTTATAAATTTTAAAAGGGAAAAGTGGAGAAACCAAACATTTTAAACAAGTTATCAAAATGAACATTACCGGGACATCTGGGTGACTCAAGTCAGTTAAGTGTCTCTTGGTTTCGGCTCAGGTCGTGATCTCACAGTTCATGAGTTCGAGTCCTGCATCTGGCTCTGCGCTGACAGCGTGGAGCCTGCTTGGGATTCTCTCTTTCCCTCTCGCTCTCTCTCTGCTCCTCCCTTGCTTGCTCTCTGTCTCTCTGTTTCTCTCTCTCTCTCTCTGTCTCCCTCAAAAATAAATAAACATTTTTTTTAATGAACATTACCAATGAAGGGCAAACAGACATCATGTGCCTCTGGATGTGATGCCCCGAGAAAGACACAATCATTCATGAAGTACATGAGTCACAAAGGAATATCTGCATTTTATCATGAGGATACATCTGAAAAATCCCCATTGTGACACAATCTGTAAAACATCAGGCCTGTATTTTTTCAAGATTACTAGTGACATAAAAAACAAACAAACAAAAAAGCACCTGAAGATCTGCTCCTGATTAAAGGAAAATAAAGTGATGACACTTGAATGCACCACATGCCCCCCCCAACACTGAATCCTGAATGGGGGCGGGGGTGGGGGTGTAAGGGTGATACAGGACATGACAGGGCACGTGATAACTCTGGGATATGATCTATAGAAAAAAGTTTCGTATCAATATTAAATCGCAAGACACTGATGAAAGATGGGAACTCCTTGAGTGAAAGGCCCATTTATTATGCCTCTCCCTCCATACATTTTAGAATCCAAGTTCAGTGAGAATATTAAATATTCATTTTTCCCTCTTCATCACTATCTAGTCTGTCTGCAGAAGCCCAGTATGGCCAACATTTCACATTCCCTTATCACTCCTCCTCAACTAATTGAGGCTTCATTTCATTCCTCACGCGTATGCCGAGGAGGAGAGAGAGGGTGCCAGGCTCTCAGCAGTCTGCAGCCTGTCGGAACCCAGCTCCGTGGAGACTCCTTCATAGAGATCCAGGCCCTGATTGTATTTGTGGGAACCAAAGCTGTATTGAATTGAGCCCACAACCTAATTAGCAGATTTTGAACCGCAGAAACCTTCATTATGCTATAATCCCACATCATCTTTTGAAGCTCAGAAAAAAAAAAAAAGTAGATCTATTCATTAATTTATTACAATAAGTGCATCATCTCTGCCTTTGAATACTCTGAGGCTAATGATATGTCCCAACGTGTGATGCAGAGGATGACTCAAATAGTTTTTCTTCTAGGGGATTACTCTGTATGCCCACACGTATGCCGCCATGAACCAATCTTTCTGTACCTGAGTGACTGCCTCTTTCAGTAATGTGTGCACGTATGCATGTGTGTGTGTGTGTGTACACATGTAGGTTATTGGTCCGTGCCTCGGTGTGGACGCCCCTGTGTGGATAAATGACTCTGCATTGCTGTACTGCTACACATCTGTAAGTTACACGTTGCTGAGCATAAAGTAGATCATCAATGTATCTGTTAAGGCTCTCTCAGTTGCAAGTGATATCAAACCAAACAAAACAATTGTGTAAGCCAAAAGGAAACACATTGGCTCATTTAACTGAAGTGTCCACGATTAGCTTTAACTTCCCATTTGGGAAAGGTGGGAGAGGGGAGTCACATCCAGAGGGACTGCTCCTCAGTAGATAGAGACCCTGCTGAGCAGGAATGCCCTGCAGTCCCTGGCCTAGAGTCCTTGTTTTGGCCACCTCATCTGGGGCCTCCACCATCTGTTTGTTTTGAGGCAATTCCTGGGGCAAATAATAAATCGAGAAGTCTTATCAAGCCAAAGTATTGGAATCCAGAAACTGGGCTGGGAATTTCTGTTTCCTGGCCGCAGGCATCTCTCTGTCCCCACCCCCTCAGCTTTGTGCTCTGTATCTTGGTCAGTCAAAGGCCAGTTTGAAACAATGGCCACCCAGGGCATCAAACTTCAAGCCCTAATTCAATCTCCTGCCATGTTGCTTGGGTCACTGCCTTTGCTCACGTTAAATGGACTGGTTGGCGGGGGGGAGGGCATGTTTTTATAGTACTGTAAGACTGGAATAGCTGGGTCTCCATTTATCTTAGACTTCAGGCTGTAGGTAGAATTTTCCTACCAAATTCCCTCCTTTTCTCTCTCTTTTTTTTTTTTTTACTACTTTTTAAAATATTGTGATTATTGTGGATTCACATGCAGTTGTAAGAAATAATACAGAGATGCCCCTCAGACACCTTTCCCATTTCCCCCCTTGTTCACATTTTGCAAACTCATAGTATAATATATCACAACCGGGATAATGATGTTGATACAATCTACCAATCTTATTCAGAGTTCCCCAGTTTACTTGTGATTATTCGTGGTGTATGTGTGTGTGTGTGTGTGTGTGTGTGTGTGAGAGAGAGAGAGAGAGAGAGAGAGAGAGAGAGAGAGAAGGTGCTCAGCATCATATGTTATTATGGGAAGACAAATTAAAACATGATATCACTACACACCTACCACATGGCCACATGCGGTCAGAATACTGACCACATGAAATGCCGGTAAGGATGTGAAGCAATAGGAACTCCTGGTCAACAATTACATGGCATATCACATTCCACTGGCATCGACATTTTACTACTTCAAGGGAGGTGTGGCAACTTTCTTCCATGGAGGCTCCTTTACCTTCCCCACTTTTCAATATCATCGTCCTGAGTATTCGATGATGTTAGAATATTTGTTCAATCATCAGTTACGGTTTATGAAACTCCAGAGAAGAAAGACGGTCTACTGGGTGAAGTCCCATTTCTGCTTTTTATGCAGTTGACATTTCTTCCTTTTAGCACTTGAAAAATACTGTGCCTCTGCCTTCTGACCTCCGTGACTTCATACAAGACATTGTTGTCATTCCGATTCGTTTTCCTCAATAAGTAATGTCTCGTTTCTCGCTGGCTTGCATTCTCTCTTGAATGCATTTTGAAAACTAAAAATTTTGTCTTCAGTTTTCAGAAGTTTAATTATACTGTACCTTGACATTGATTTTGGAGGGGGGAGATTTATCCTGTGTATGATTTGCTCATCTTCTTGAATCTATAGGTTCCTGGTTTTGCCAAATTTGGGGAGTTTTCAGTTCTAACTTTTTTGAATATCATTTATCTTCTTTCCCTTTTCCTCTTTTGCTATTGTCATACAGGTCCCTGAGGCTCTGTGTTGTTGTGTTGTGTTGTGTTCTGTTCTGTTTTGTTTTTCAGTCAGTCTATTTTCTTTCTGCTGTACAGATTGTGTGAATTCTGTCTATCCATCTTCAAGTGCGTGGATTCTGTTTTTCATCAACCCCGCCCCCCACTACTATGGAGCCCAACTAACAAGTTTGTTTGTTTGTTTGTTTTTTCTAATGTCTGATCTTATATTTTTCCATTCTGTAATTTTCATTTTGTTCCTTTTTATAAATTCCACTTCTTTGCTGAAGTTTTCTATTTTTTCATGTGTTTCAAGAGAATCTGTAATGGATTGTTGAGTCGTGTTTGTTTGGCTGCTTTAAAATCTTTGTCATAAAATTCCAATGTCTGATTCATCTTAGCGCTGGTGTCAGTTGGTTTTCTTTCTCACTTGAGTTGTGATTATTCTTAATTCTAGGTATGATGAATGATTTTCTGTTGTATTCTAGACACTGTGTCAATTAGGTGACTCTATATCCTATTTTAATCTTTTAATTTTACTGCTCTGCTTAGATTAAGCATGCAGACACATCCTGGCCTACTTTCTTGGTTTGTGGTTCCAATGATACTGTAAATTTCATAGCATTTTCAGTGTCACTTTTGTCATTATTGGAGTTCCCTGTTGGTGCTGCCCAAGATGGTAGGAAAGTTTCACCAGGCTGGACCGCTGAGGGTCTCGTGGTGGAAAAGGGGAGTCTCAGGTGTGTGGGCACAAAGAGGCTTCCCTGGGCAGACACTTGTTGTGGTAGTGTCTCCCTACCCATGCTTCCCAGCTCTGTCACTGTTTCTGCATAGGAAAAGAGTATCTCTGGCTCTTGGGGTCAAAGAGACTTCCCAGGCTGTCATTCTTCCTTTGGATAGGTCTTCTACCCATCCTTTCTGATGTCCCTGGGTAAGGGAGAAATTTCTCAAACCCAGCTAGGAAGAACTCCAAATCAATCCCTTTTTCTGGTTGTTTCTAGTTCACGTTGTGTCGTCAGAGAGATTCCTACTCAATCTTGGAAGGAAGGAGCCTAGGTGGGATGCCTCTTGTTGCTAGGCTGGAGTCAGGAAATTCTGGGCTTCCTTTTTCTCTTTGGTGGGAGATATAAGGAGTCTTGCCATTATGTTTTTCTTTCTCTAATCCTGGGGCCCTAAACCAGTTTGCCTTTTTCTTACCACCTTTAAGAGCTCTCCTTTCAGCTTTCTTTTATGTTGTTTACAGGGTTTATACTTGTGCTTAGAAAGGAGGTACACAATCCATGCCATCTTGTCCGGGTATCATTCTCTTTTCACCAGTAGATCACCTTCAGTCTAGGTTGGTCTCTTTCCTATGCAGCTTTGCTAAAAGCCACAAGAAACAGCTAATAGATTCTAACATCATGAAAAGTATTGCATATTTCCCAGAAAAGTAAAGAAGCCTTCTCTGCCTTTCATCCAACTCAGCCAGTTCTACAATTTTTGGTCGGTCACTTATAACTTCTCCCTTCCTGGATCAATTTCTATATTCTTTAGGACTATGACTATAAGCAAGATCAGCTGACACTTAAAAATAAATAATATTATTGTAAGAAGAGGGGTTACATACGGAATTGGGGTGGGGGGGTGCGGCTCACCAGATGGAAGAATCAGGTTTGATAGGTCAGAAATAGACAACTCCAGAAGTCTTAGTACGAGAAACATCCTGAGAGCCTCATCAGTCTTGCCCCTGAAATGAATGAACAAGGAAGTTTTTTCCCTCCCCATCCTTGAGTTATACTATTAAGACTCAGATTTCTAGAAGAAAGGGTCTTTTTACCTACATTTGTCACAGACCCATCCCTTGGCCAAAAGAAGGAAGAGCTCTTTGATTAACAGCTTTCCCAATGCAGCACATAATGGAAGAGAGACAATTCCTTAAAAAAAATTTCACAGGGTTCCATCACCCTCTTACACTCACTAACTAGTTCTCTAATTTGTGGTCTTCTCTTGGTCTATACCACCACTGCTCTAAGTCTTGCCTTCATATTTTCTTACCTAAAATAATATAGTTTTTGACCTAATCTCTCTTGTCAAGATTCTTTACATTCCAAGTGACAGAAATTCAACTCCAACTAGCACATGCACTCAAAGAAAAGGCATTAACTTACATAACTAGTAAGTTCAAAGAAATACCACAGCCACAGCTGGATCTAGGGGTTCAAAAGAAGTGACTAGGACCCAGACTCTCTTCTCCGACTCTTACCCTTCCCTGACTTTTCTTCAAACGTAGGCTAAGATTTAGCTCCTTATCACAATTTCTTATCATGAGATCTTTATGACTTGGTACTTCTCCAGCTACATCATTTGCATCTGTGACTTTGACTTTAGATACTAGCAACTCAAACTTCTTATATTCCCCCAAAGACTCCGAGCCTGGAACCCTTTGCTCGAAGCTGGAAAACTTCCCCTTCTTCAATGCATGTTCGTTAAATTATTAGCTACGCTGCATGAAATCTACACAATGTCATAATCTGTCCTGTATCATTTTAAGAATACAGTAACAATAGTAGTTAACATGTAAGGGCTTCTGGTGCCAGACTGCCAATTCCAGCTACACAACCACGGACTGTGTGATCCTAGGCAAATTATATAACTTGCCTGTGCCTCAATTTCCTCATCTCTAAAATCGAAACAATATCATCTATTGAATTAATCCATGTGAAGTGCTTACAACTATGCCTAGTACGTAGAAAGTACTCAGTAAATATTAATCATTCTTACTGCTATTTTTTTGGGTCTCCTATGTGCCGAACACTTGGAACCATCTCATGTGATCCTCACGACAATCTTGTAATGAGAAATACGATCATCCACATTGTCAACGTTAGGAAACCGGGGCTTGAGGAGACTGAATAACTTGCACAAGGTCACGGACCTAGTAGGCGATAGAGTCGCAACTGGTGCATATCTACCCTGGGACACCTTCATGACCATCGATGTCTTAATGCTAGTACCCAGAGGGGCAAAACTAGGTATGTTCAGAGAAAGAGAATTGTCTAAATGAAACTTCCTCAGTCTGCGTTTGCTGCATCTTGCTTGTGAGCTGGTCTTTGCACATATGGGCCTTGCTCAGTGCCTCTGAGTGTGCCTTCTACTTAATATATTTTGAGGTCCGTTTCACCAATCCAGCCTGAGCAGCAAAAGCATAAACCATCCATCTCTTCCCCAGCCTCAGGGATAAAGGCTGAGTGTGTGTTTTAAATACAGCTGTTGTAAGTTAGCCACATCCTGGGTAAGTCACCTTTACAGACAACCCACTACTTTCCCAAGAAAGCATCAGCTTTATGAAACCAGCATTAAGGATTATTTTTCTTAAAACGGTTTCATGATGCAGGCCTCTTTGTTGGGGAACCCTTATTTGTGGAGACCGTATGAATTTTAACAGTCCTCTGACCTTTCTAAATCCCTCGATCCAATGGGATGCTTTATGAGCCCACAAGGGGTACATACACGGTTATAAATATACAGAATAAAAGATAATTTTGTTAGGTTGGGTGTTTGGTGCCATCGTATAATAAGTAGCTAAATTTTTCACTTTCTACCTGACTATGACACTGTTAGTGAGGTCAAACTACATTGTGGAGACTTGATCACACAGAAGGGATCCATTGTTAAACTGGGAGAGGTGGTTTCAAGAATAGCAAAATGCGGGGCGCCTGGGTGGCTCAGTCGGTTGAGCGTCCGACTTCAGCTCAGGTCACCATCTCGTGGTCCATGAGTTCGAGCCCCGCGTCGGGCTCTGGGCTGATGGCTCAGAGCCTGGAGCCTGCTTCCGATTCTGTGTCTCCCTCTCTCTCTGCCCCTCCCCCGTTCATGTTTTGTCCCTCTCTGTCTCAAAAATAAATAAACGTTAAAAAAAAAAAAAAAAAAAAAAAGAATAGCATAATGCCGGGTAGTGGAAAGATTCCAGAGTGCTAGGTTAAAACCTTGACTCTAGCAAATATTTCAATTACTTGTCACCTCTGAGGCCTCATTCCTCTTGTAGGGGTCGTGTGGGTGGGAGTGCTAATCTCTAAGCACCTTTCCAGTCTATGCATACAGAGCTCACAACTTGGTTTCAATTAACACACAGGGCAAAGGGAGACTTTGATGATCCAGAAGAAGTTCGTGCCATACATATATTTGTATGTTAATATACATACAAAAATAGGAACTGGCCTTCAGAAATGGCGATCACCCCTTCTTGTCTTCTGGCAGTGGGCCATTTTCTCCTAGGGTTTTATTTCATTTTTTTGTTCCAGCGAAAGTTTTGCCCACAGCTGTTAACACTTTCTCCCTTGGGCCACACAAGAGAGTTGTTAAAGAATCTGCAGAAGGTGATGGGAGTATAGAAATGAGGCCACAGAATGTGTGGAAAAAAAAAAAAAAACACCCCATAATGGCTCTACAGGAAGTGCCTCCTCTTGCACGTGCCATCTTATTATCATCTCTGATGATTTCCCTTTTTATTGCCTTGTGTCTAGACAAAATAAAACTGCTGGAGTTTTACAAAATGATTTCCAATCCAAAAATCTTTTTTTTTTCCTTCGTGTTACAGCCCAAAGGAGATATTTTCTACTCTAAAGACTCAGACCCAAAGAGATATGGTATCAGTGCAAACCTTATGGCTGAACCATACAAACATCATGTGCTGGCAACACAAACAGTAATAAGCCCAGGGTTTCAAATGCCGCTATGTGCTGAACATTTTTGGATTCACTTACTGATTCCCAAGATTTTTTTTTTTTTTTTTTTTTTTTAGTCTGTACCATGTTTCAGGACACTCCCCAATCCTAATGGGCCTGAGAGAGCTTAGAGGAAGAATGATAGATGTGATGTCAAGCCGTTAATTTGGCAATACTTCCAGAAGGGAGCAAGAGTGATTAATTCTTACACTTCAGAAATTATTCCCCTTGGGGGGTGGAAACAACTCGAGATGCCATTGGAAGAGTAAAGCATGAGTAAGGGTAAAACATCTCAGGCACTTGGGATTGTGTATCTTCTTCAATATTCACATGGCGTGGAAGCTTTCCAAAGGTTCTGCAATCATTTTGATTAGTAGTCCAAGACGATGTAGTCCCAAAGGAGTGGGTGTGAACAAGAATAAAAATGAAAAATCCTACCCTGGTCTGGTCTAGGACTATGCATTCAAGCTGTTCATCTATCAGCACTGAGAGAATGTTTCAACCATTCCAATTGGCATTGCCTGGGTCCCTACTGTGTTCCAACACTCATACTAGGCTCTATCATGGGGAGTCTAACATGATTCTTGACCTCAAGGAGTTTATAAAACAGCAGGGGATTTAGCACATGCATATGAATAATTATGATTCAAGAGAAAATGATGCGACCACAAAGGATTCATAGGAGAGAGAGATTACTTTAGCTGGAATGATCCTTGACACTCTGTTCATTCATGTACTTAACATCTACCGAGATCTGTTAATTGGATCCAGCTCTCTGCTGAGAAGGAACCACACGCAAATGAGGGAGAGAGAGAACAGCAAGGGCACCTCTGGTTTTACAGTAATGGAAGTAAGTGGGAAACACCCTCCTTTGCCTTTCTCTCCTTCCAGTTCCTACTCCCATACTACCTTGTAAGTTGTTCCTGAGAATGCTGTTTTGCAATGCTGGATTGCACATGAATTCTTGCCTTGGGGTCTGCTTTGGGGACCCCAGCTTAAGTGGGGAACATCACAAAATTTTCAGAATGAAGAAGATGGAATGTGAGAAGACACTAGAATAAGGCAGCACACTGTGGCAGTGAGGGCTTTAGACTGGGAATTAGGAGACAGCATCTCACGGTTCATTGGCAACCTTGGGAAAGCCCCTCCTATTTCTGGCCTAAGTGTCCACACACAAAACTTTTAATTTGGTCCAGAGGAACCAGGTAACTAAATACCAGCTAAAATCTCACTTGAAAAAATGGTTTGGTTAAGGCAAATAGATATTTTTTTAAAGACCATATACACACACAAACACACGTCTCAGTAATATACATGTTAAATCTCTGGCTTTTATATCAATTCTTATAGCATCCTTCTCCATCTACTTGGCTTTGACAAAAAGAGCCATATCTGTATTTTCAGAAAAACAACAACAACAACAACAACAACAACAACAACAAAACATTAAGCTCCATGGATTTCAAGATCTTTCTCTGCCTTAAGGAGGGGTCTTATTCCAATGCTTTTCCACTTCCGCTCTGGGTTCAGTGAAGAATCACGGACTCTTATATCAGTTTTTCTTGGTGTTAGGGAGGTAGTTGAAAGAGTTGACTAATAGCCATAAAACAAAAATTGCCTTCTCTGGGCAGCTTCCACTACAGGAAGAGCATAATGGAAAATACCTTTCATCTTAGAACTTTCAAAAAAGAAACTGGTAAATCTTTCAGAGAAGCATTGAAAACACGGTTGTGATGTTTCTGTTACACAATCTTTCAATTTCCCTGGTTTGTCAGATGAATCATTCCTCTTTCCCTGTATTGCTCTGCTGGGTTTTTGACTTAAAGAATTCCCTGAATAACTATTCCCTACAACTCAGGCCAGGAAAAATTTCCTAGATACTTCCGAGAAATAGCGAGCTCTGCCTCATATATTTAACCACTGGATCTTCGCGACAGTCCTAAGATTCAGACCCGTTTGTCAGCCTCACTGGACTACATGGTGCTCTCTGAGTCCACACAGACTGTGTATAACTCAGTGCCCAAGAGGAGTAGAGAGATGACCAGCACTCGCTGGCTACTGACCAGTAGACTCTGAAATTAAATCTTGCTGCAATTGACCTAGAGATTCAGTGTGCACAAGATCAACCGTTGATCCCCAACTCTACCCGAGCCTCTACCTCGGTTTCCTCAAATCGCTGGTCCCCAACTCTGCCTCTTTAGGAAGCCCCAGAAGTCTGCAGGGCTCTGGCCAATTCCATTTCCAGGAGCTGTCCCCGTAGCCAAGGCCCTGCACTGTCTGGATCCTGCCTCTCCCCCTGACCTTGGGCAACACCCTCCTGCTCCTGCTGCTGGATTTTCCTTCGCTCTTCCTTACCTTCCTTTTCTGGTGCCAGCCCCTGCCTGAGCTCAGTGTGGATATTGGGCCCTCGAATATAGACCACAGCCTGCCCAAATGCCAAACTCTTGCCGCAGGCAGGTTTCCTCAGCCCTCAACCCATTCAGACCCTGCCTATCCCCTCCAGTGCAGTTCTTACTGCTGTGATCCAAGTATACTCAGAAATGCAACACTGTTTCAGTAACCCACACATAACTTTCTTTACAATGGGGATGGACAATCTAGGGTGAATATATTTTAGTGACAATGGTGATGATTAAAATAGTCACAGTTTAGCAGGTTGTTAACTCTGTGCCAGCTTCTGATCCATGTACTGTAGAGGTATTTTCCCATTTGACAGATTGAGAACTGAGGTTTAGAGGTCAAACAACTCGTTCCAGTATCACTACTAATACTGACGGGGTCAAAACTGAATCCAAACATCTAATTCCAATATCTGTCCTCTTTTCCACTTATGCCATAAAATGTGTAAATCTTGACTATTCACAAGAACGTTTTTGAGCCTTATAGTCCTCCTTTTCCCCAAGTAATGAATAGCAATTACATAAGTCATTTGCCCCTGCCGATGAAATGGAAAACTAGACCTGGCCATAGATGAATTCACTGAAATCCTTGCACTAGAATGCTCTGCATTTGGCAATTATATGGTATTAATGCTGAGAATAAAATCATATTTGCTTGGGAAGTCCTTTAGTGCTCTTAGACCTAAAATATCATGTTTGCTATACAGGATGTTTATAGTGTAGCCCTTTAATATATATACACACACACACACACACACATATATATATATATATATATACATATATATATATACATATATATACATATATATGTATTTATATATTTATATATTTATTTATATATATATTATATATATATGTATTTACATATATATGTATGTATTTACATATATATGTATTTACATGTGTGTATATATATATATATATATATGCATTGATTAAAAATAGACCTTAGCCAATGAAGGACACAGTTAAATAAACTCTCTAGGGGTACATTTCTGCTTATGCCAGATACATTAGATCATCCAGGGTAGCAGAGTTTTATTTGGTCATTTTCCAGGAATATTCATGAACACTCTGATCACTTGAATGAGTTAATGTTCTTCACCCAGGATGAGCATTACAGTTTCAAAGAGCAAACCACACTTTGACATAAAATATAATACTATGGTCCTTTCATGGAGTACTGTCATTATAGGTTTAAATGAATTAACTCTAATCCTTTGTTCGGATTATATCATGCCCCTTCTCAAACATACCCAGTGGCTGTCCATTTTCGGTGTAATACAAAGAGTCTGTCATCATCATTTCTTCCCAAGAAGACTACCAACTGACTTTCTGAACTTCTTCTCCACTTCAGGCACCCTAGACCGCAGCTCTTTTCTCTACACAATAGCTCTTCCTACCTCAGCTAACACTTTCTTAACCAGGTTATCCTCTTGCTAGTTTTTACCCTCCTTACATATGAAAAACAGACCTGTCCTGCAAGGTGCATCTCAAATTCCTTCTTTTCCATGATGTCCCACCCATGTAACATCTCTAGCTCTGAAGCCCCTGTGATACCGGACTTATCTCTTTCTTATAGCAAAGGTCACAGACTACCTTATAATTACTATTTTATGGATACACATCCTCTCTTTCTTTACTGTTACTTCTTTGAGGAGATGGACTGACTTTGGATATCAAAATTCGTTTATTAATCAAACATCTCCTCGACATCTGCCTTGTGCCTATTATTCATAGGAGACATAGATCCCAGTAAACCCTTGACCTTGGCTCGTCAGATAGAAAAATGAGACATGAAAAAAATTAAGTTCCTTGTGTAAGTCTTGAGTAGTGGGTATAGCTCAAGTGCTGTAGGTGGCACTCGTCATTCATAGGCCTCCTTACTTTGAGAGAACCGACTTTCTCCTCTGGTAATGAAAGTCACTTCTCTTAATGACATCCTTGTGGAAACTTTTGGCTCTGCTCAGTAGCCATCTTTGGATCCCAACCCAACTACTAGTTTTAAAGGGTGATTCAACCGCTAGCCCCAAGTAGAAATGCCAATGTCACCGTGCCCTTCTCCAATTCAAAAGAGTGGGCGTCATAGAATTCCAGTGCCATTCCAATGCCGAAATTGAGGTGGTGAATGGCATGCTTTCAACATACACAAGCCAGTCCCCGGAGTCAGTTGTCGCCCAAAAAATTTCAATAGGCTAAGCAGAGGATGGACTTTGGTGACAGTGTGCTTCTTAGTAAATCAACAAATTATTCTTTCATCTGGGGTGAAAATATGAAAAATAAAGAGAACACTTAATGTCACAGAAGGTCAGATCCCATAAAGGGCCTGTGTGATACATCGTCCAACCTTGTCATTTTAGCAGATGGAAAAACTGAGGCTCAGAAAGAAATACTTGAACCAGGTCACAAAGAAAGCCAGCGGGACTGTAGGGAGCCTCTCACAACCTGACACCCTTAATTCCCAGTCTCCAGGTCTTTGCAATACCCCTTATGTCCCTCATTTAGTCTGTACTGTCTCCATATTTTCCCCTCAAAAATAGAATCTTATTTTCATAAAACCTCAGACATCATTAGGTATTTTGTGCTTCAGATTTACCTTAGCTCTTAGTTTGGATTTAGTCTCTATATGTTCCTTCCTCTGTTTTCTGAGCAGAACCCATTTAATTTTGACCTTAGAAGCCAGGTGAAAGTAGAAAGACCTTAGAGTTAGCATGCGCCACAGCGGCGTTCTCCTTTGCTTTACAAAATATTTGCAGAATAAACAACAGTGAACAGTATCTCAGTGTCTCCAGCCACAAGTGGTGGTGGGAACCAGGTCTATTCCAATCTACTTGTTTCAGCTGCCCCCTGTATGCAGGTCTTTGGGCCGAGACCAGAATTCCAGGACCAGTCCTGCTGGTGAGCTACCACGCCTCTCATGCAAGTAACTCTCCCCCTCCCTGGATATCAGTTTCCTCCTTCTGTAAAATAAGGTTCCTCCCAGTCTCAGCAGATTATGTGTTGTGATATGATGTTTTATCTAAATACTTAAAGAAATTATTTTATGTTCTGTTTTGTTGCATACTTTTCTTCCAGCAAGACTGAGCTCCTTCTCCCCAGGGATCATTAGTAGGCCCCAAGTAGCTGAGATGTAATATAAAGAAGCTGTCAGGAGTCCTGGACACAAGAACCAACTCTAATACCTGATGGCCCAGTAATTTACATAGCACCCCCTCCGTGGGATTCTCCTTGCTTATCCACAGCCATAAGATAATACCTCCTCTTTGCTTTTCATTCATACTTCATTTTCATTTATTGAAAATCTACATTAAACCAGAATTGGTGGGAGATTTTTGAGACATAACAGCTATCTAAGTAATCTATAAATTAGGAAACATCTTATAGACAGAAAATATTACCAAGATTTTTATTCACCTCTGACTTACAAATTCCTATATGTCTAGCAGATGCAGATGACTAAAAGAAGGATAAAACATATGCTAAGCTAGTGGAAAAATGAATGCAACCAAAAAGCAGGTAATTGGCAAAGAAATTTATTCTTGGTAGTTCAAAAACTACATTAAAGTTGTCATTATGGGGGAAAGCTCATCTTCCTTTGACTTTCTGATACTTATTTTATGTCTTGATTTTTTTTTTTTCCAATTCTTAAAGATGAGAGATTTTAGCTTTTCAATGCTTAGGGCCTCTTAAGAACTTAACCAGCCCTGTTATCCAGCAGGTAATGCAATTCAATTCACTTTATGGAGCGCCCCATTGGTTCAGAAAGAGATCTCAAAGGGGTGGGCATTAGTGACCCAGAAAGATCCCAAGCATGGGGGGAGGGAAGTTGATTTTTACATCAGAAGCCAAATTATTAGGTTTGAGATTTGTGTCCAGTTTTATATGTGACACGCAGACAAGGACAAATGGCTCAATGTGTGAATCTAAGGACTCTGTGCAGGGCAGTTGAAGAATCTGCTGGGTCTTTTCCCCTATTTGAAAGTCTATCACGGTAAACTCAGGTTGTCCGAAAGAGATTACACTCTCGTCTGCCACCAGAGGGCCCCATCACCAGGTAATAGGGCCAAAAATTGCCAGCGTCTGAGTGAATGACTCAGATGAGGAAGCATCCATGTCCCCCCTTGAAGATGGCAGTTAAAGCCATGACCTTGAAGGTGGCAGTTGAAGCCATGAGCACCTCACCCTTGCTCTGTGTGTGGTTTTGGTTTTCTCCCTAATTAATAACAGTAGTAGCACCCTCATTTTCGATGCTACGTGACATATATCTTATTTAATCCTCACAAGAGTCCTGTGAAGTGGGTAATACTGCTTTCTGCTTTTACAGATAAAGAAACTGAGACTGACGGTGGTTAACAGTATGCCCAAACCACACAGCCGGAAAGGGACAGGATTAGGACTGGAACCTGAGGCTCCGATTTCAAAGTTCAAATCCATAGTCACAGGGTTATGTTTTTCCTGGATAATGGGAGCAGCTTTTAGTTCATCATCTTGGGCCCTGCAGTAAGGTTAGGAAATGTAAGGACCATACTAACTGAGAATCCAGCTTATAAAATGAGCCAGTTTCTAGGGGGAAGTGGGCTTCTCAACTAAGAGAAAAGGGAGCAGAGAAAGGAGAAGGAAAGGAGAGCAGGTACAGGAGACTCGTGCTTCCCTCAAATGGCTGTGCTGGTCTGCACTTCAAGCATTCCTGGAGCAAGGGCGTTTCAGCTCTAACTGTAGCTGCTGACAGCCTAAAATTGAGACAAGTCTGAAGCCCAGACCTAGAGAGGAGTGTCTCGAGAAATAAGGCAATCTAAGAAATAATAGCCAAAGCCCAGGCAGAGATGCCTGAAACTGCTTCTGAGCTGGAGAGGAGAAATGGTATTAAGGACCATTGATGCCTTGCCTTAGACTCATTACCCAACTCAATCCCTGGGGACCTGTGCTCAAATCCTGAGAAAAGAAAAACCTGCAAATAAGACCTGAGTGGGGTGTATTCACCCATTATGTCCATGAGGCTTTGGAGTAAGGGGTCGCCTCACTGTGGAATCAGTGGAAGAGACAGTGGCCCAGAATTGGGAGACATTGCATGTTACGATAATGGCCACATCTTGCAGACATCAGCAACAGGAGCACCAGTACCATCAGTGGTCCAAGATGTGGCAGGCAGGCACATGGTGCTCTTAACCATAGGCAGAACGGCATTTTTTACTCTATTGGTAGATGCCAAGGGCCTTAGCCACAGCAGGAAGCAAAGCAGTGTCCTGAGGTGGGATTAAGAGGCCAAGAGAGAACCCCAAGAGAACCCTTGGTATAACACCCATGGTACCATTCAAGAGGAACACCAGCAGCAGCATAGTAATGAAACTACCAGGGAAATAGATACTTTGGCAACCAAGACTGAGGAGGCATATTTGTGCATCCGTAGGTATACCTCTGGGCCCCCTGAAAATAATTGGGGGGATAGTTAGGGAGGGTTAGAGATCCAATATTTTACTGTGTTCTTAAAATGTCTAGAGGAAGATGAAAGTCTATTTAACTTTCATTAAAATTAACTCATCTTCATTAAAATTCATTCCATTCATCCACCACGGTGAGGACATCCTGGAGAAGACAAGATTGATACGGAGTATGATCTCTCACTTCGTGAAGGAGGTGAGACCCAAGAGTTATAACCTGGCTCAAGAGTAGCAGGCAGGGAGCTTTCCTGCCATAGCCTCTATCAGGAATGGCTTACACAGCTTTCCTGAGGATGAGAAGATAGGTCCTAAAGTAATGGATCAATGGCCTGGTTCCAGCAAATTTCTTCATTAGGGAATGGATGTTTGTAGAGAAAATTCCATAGTGGGCGAGGGTTGTGTCAGTTCACTTGTTGGAAACTTCCAGCTCTAATGTTCTGGGGTTCTTGGAAATTTTTTAAAGCCAAAAAGGAAGCTACCTGAGAATGATCTCCTTTCTGAGATGCCATTTGGATGAGGACAAAATTCACCTGTTTTCCTGAAATAGACACGAAAGTCTTTCTAGAAATGACAGGAAGGCAAGTGAACATTCTCTCATAATAAGCTGGTGTTCAAAACTAGAATTCTGCTAAAACTGGAAAGACTTTGGCTCTTGGTACACGTTTTCAGAGCCATAATCATGTATGAAGTTGTTTCCCTTTTGCTATGCAAAGGGAAAGAGCAGAAGGGGACCGCAATTTTGATAGAACCTCCAAATGTCTGCACTCAATGATGCCATGGATTTCTCTTTTAGCTTGCTGTCACTGAAACCTATATTCTGCCATTTCCCCCTGGGTTGAGAATTGTCTCCATCCTGTGATAACATCTGCTTTTTTAAATGTTCTACTGACTTCCTAACACTTTTGATGTATTTAACTTCCTAGACACTTCCTAATAGGGCGCTGAAAAGGTTGGGAGAGTGCCAGAGAAGGGGCAGGATCTGGTCCTTGACAATACCCTAAGACTGAGGTGAATGGAGCAATCAAAGAAAATTCAACAAGAATACAAGCCTGCAGACACAGAAAGTCAGCTCCAGCTTTACAATGGTCTTTTCTCTCTGAATGTTTTCATAGAGCAACATCTTCCTACCCAAACTCTAATGCTCTGGCTATCCTTGTACATTTCACCTATGACCCTGTGTTTCTCTAGGCTATAGATCCAAGAGAGGAATTTCTGGGTCATGGGATACACACATATTCAATAACCTGACAGATTGTGGTCCAGAATGGCTCATCAGTTTCCACTCCCCTGCCCCACTCCCAGCGGTGCATGAGGATTCTCCTTTCACCACATCTGTGCCAACAATATTACCATTTGACTTTCTAATTTTTATCAATCTGATGGGTGCAAGATGAGTCTCATGGTTTTATTTTATACCCCTGTGATTACTTGTGATGTTGGGGATCTCTTCATGAGATGAGCATGTAGGTAATTTGGGTTTCCCCTTCTGTGAATCGCCTTTTCATATTCTTTTATTAATTCTTCTTTTTTTTTTTCTTGTTGACTTGCAGGAATTGCTTAATTATTCTAGATATTAATCCCTTGTCAGTTTTAAGTGTTGTAATTATCTTCTCCCAGTCTGTCTCCCATCTGTTATCTTTATCTACAATGCCCTTCATTGAACAGAAATTCTTAAGTTTTATGTAGCTAAATCCATTTTCCCCATTTAGTTTGCACTTTTTGGGGTACTGCTCAAGAAATCATTTCCCACCCCAAAGTCACCAAGGTGTTTTTCAACATTTTCTTACCAGTTTATAATCTATCTGTATATTTAGGTGTGTAAGGCATTCAAAATTTTATCGATTTCCATTTTTCTCCATTTGCTAAGCCACTTAGATGTTACTATATGTTAAAAGATCTGTCTTTCCTCCAGTGATTTATGTTAATCTATTACATATGAGGAAATCATATAATTTATAATCCAAACTGGGAGAGATTTGAGAGTAAAAGGTGATATTGTAATTTTGCTAAGCTAACAGGCATAAAGTCAGGTCTTTCTCAGACAAATTACAGTAGCTACCTTAATTTTATACCGTATTTTATGTGGGACTATCTATGGCCCTTTAATCTGCTCTATTATTCTATTTATTTATTATTTATTTACGCCACTTTGTTTTATTTTATTGTTATACAATAATATAGGGTAGAGCAAATACTCCCTTTTGCTCATCTATTCCAAAATTGTCATTTACTTAGGAACTTTCATTTTTCAAAATATACTTTAGACCCAGTATTTCAAGTTTCTCTGCAGAAGCTCTAATTGGAATTCCATGTGCGATTTATTCAACTTGAGAACATTTGACATCTTTAAAATGTTAACTTAGCTCATCTACGAACATGGTTTATCTCTACATTTTTTTCAGATCTTGTATGCCTTTTGTGCAGATATTAATTTCTCCAAAATCATTTTGTATGCTTTTTATTAGTTTAATGACTTTATATTTTTAAGTTTTATTGGCATTTTGTGAATAACAAATATATATTTTATTTATTCTTGGTGAGAGTATTGTTGGTTGTAGTAAGATCATCTTTTAACCAGAACTAGAGTTCTATATCTGTGTAAAAGATTATGCTATTTTCCATAAATAGGTATGACCTCTGAATCTTTTTTTCTTTTCCAATATTGATACTTCCTTGTGTTTCTTGTTCATTTTATTGGTTATAGTCTCTAGCATTCAGTCAACCAGTAATAGTGACACAAGGCTTTCTTATCTTGTAAGAAATATATCTAAAATTTCTTCTTTAAATAAGATGTTTGCTGGAAATATTTTACATATAGCTTTTAACTAGTTAATCAGATTCTCTTCTATATCTAACTTTGTAAAAAATTATAAGTCAGAATTCAGTTTTATTCAATAATTCTCTGCCTCTATTGAATTAAGCATGTGATTGATTTCCTTAAATTAATATATTGTTCTTTAAAAGGTAATGTTGCACTTTGTGATCTATTATTTACTCGAGGATTTTCATATCTATGTTTATAAATAAAATAGACCTAAAATTTTCTTGCAGACAACATTTTTATATACTCAAAAAATCAATGTTAAACTAGACTCAGAAAATGACTTAATGATTTCGGCAGCTCAGCTTCTTTTATTCTTTCACTGTCTAAGACAGTGTATTAAAAAAATGCTTATTTCTTAATTTTTAAAAAAAATCAGTTACAAATTATTTGGGCCTATGATCTTGGTAAGGGGTCTGGGCTGGGATGAGGACTTTTCTGATAATCATTACAGTTTCCATTATGTTTTTTAAAGTTGATATTATTTTATTTTAAATTTTCTATTTCTTCTGCTGATTCTGGATTAAAAAAATATTTGTATCTATTTCATCTAGGTTTATCAGTTAATATGTCTTCAATGGTATTTGTTGTTTTTGTAATCTGCATGATACCTGTAATTATATAATCATAAATCACACCTATGATTATACATGGTTCATTACATCTATAGTAATAGCTTTTGTTCATTCTGTATTGTGTGAATTTTCATTTTCTTTTTATTTTCTTTCTTTATCAGTATTACTAGTTGCCTATATAACTTATTCATCTTTCTGAAGAACTCAAACTTATTTTTTACACTCATCTGTATATTGTTATTGTTTCTTACTTTATCAATTTTATCTCCTCTTTATGATTTCCTTCTTCCTTGTTTGTTTGGGATAATGCAACACTGTTGCTGTTTTTCTTTTTTAGTAGAAATCTTTTTTTAATTTTTATTCCTACAGATGTATTTAACGCACCAAATTTTTATCTAAATGCTGTTGTTCAAATTTCTTGTGCCTTTGCTTCCTTTTATCTGTTTGAATGAACAGTTTTCAAGGACTCTCCAGCTCCAGATATTAATTTACCTTTATTCCACCATTGTTCTGTACGTTGTCTCTTTATATATTTTGAACATACATTGATATGTTGGAAGCAGATATGTTTATGGTTGTTATATATCCTTGATCTGTAGGTCATGTTATCAGTTTATTGCACCTATCTTTTCTCCTGACTATAATTTTTCTCCACTTCTAATTTGTTCAACTTTGAAATTGCTACTCTGACTTACTATCAGATCATATCTACTATCTTTTTTATGCCTTTATGTTTAATCTTTCTGTGTATTTTTTAAAATAAATATAGCTTGTATTTATCATGTAAAGGTGCATCTTGGGTATTTAAAAATAATTTTTTTTAACATTTATTTATTGTTGAGAGAGCATGAGCAGAGGAGGGGCAGAGAGAGAGGGAGACACAGAATCTGAAGCAGTCTTTAGGCTCTGAGCTCAGCTGTTAGCACAGAGCCCAATGTGGGGCTCAAACCCATGAACCGTGAAATCATGACCTGAGCCGAAGTCGGACATTTAACCAACTGAGCCACCCAGGTGCCCCACAGTGGATCTTGTTTTCAATCCCACCTGAAAGAGTCTGTTTGGGGTTGGTGACTATAATCCATTTATATTTATTTTACTTACTGTTTTATTAGAACTTACTACTACCAAATAGTTTGTTTTCTATTTACAAAAGGTGTCTACTTATTTTCTTTGCAATATACCTTCCATTGGATAGATCAGGTTTTTTTCTGAGTATTTGAAAATAATGCATTCTGGGGTTACCTGGGTGGCTCAGTTAAGCATCCAACTCTTGATTTCAACTCATGTCATGAGCTCACAGTTCATGAGATAAAGCCTCTGGGTTTATTCTTAAATTATCAAGATGCATAGCTATATTTAAAACACAAACATTTAAAAAGTGAATCAATATCTATGTATTTTCATTAACTAGACAAGTGTTTTAACACGTTCTCATGTACGTTTTATCTCCCTCTGCACCTCCACAACTTGTTGGTATCATTGGTAACATAGAGCATAGACTATTCTATACCTTTGTATTTTATTAAGTGGGGTAATGACTTTACTAAGTTACTTGCTTGGTTTTCTCCAATATCCATTCTCCCTTTTTCCTGCAGGGGTAGAGCTCCTGGCTTTTAGTTCAGCACACAATCACCCAAAATCAAGATCACATTTCCCAAGCTCCTTTGCCACATAACCATGTGATAAAGTTCTGTCCAGAGATATGTGAGAAAAGATGTGTGCAATTTCTGGAGCATGTACTTAAAAATTAAGGACATGACCTTTCTTTTCCTCTTCCTTCAACTCGAAACATGTATGTAGTTGTGAGACATTTTGACCATTGATGAAATATACACCCTTAATAAGGGAGATTAGCGGGGCGCCTGGGTGGCGCAGTCGGTTAAGCGTCCGACTTCAGCCAGGTCACGATCTCGCGGTCCGGGAGTTCGAGCCCCGCGTCGGGCTCTGGGCTGATGGCTCAGAGCCTGGAGCCTGTTTCCGATTCTGTGTCTCCCTCTCTCTCTGCCCCTCCCCCGTTCATGCTCTGTCTCTCTCTGTCCCAAAAAAATAAATAAACGTTGAAAAAAAGAAAAGCCTGCCGTGTTGGGGAAACTGAGACCTCCCCCACCCTCGGGCCACCAAAACCCAGCACCAACTTGCGGGTCATGTGGTTGGGCTATAAAAAAAAAATAATAATAATAATAAGGGAGATTAGCAAGATATAAAAAGCCAGGATTTTTTGGCAACCTGGAGAAGTAAAACTCTCCCACCAGCCCTGGACCACCTACCACCTAATTCTTATCTGACAGAGAGAAAGAGATGATTCATCCCTTGTATGTTAGTTTTCTATGGCTCCTGTAACTAATGATCACAACCTTAGTAGCTTCAGTAAATCTATTCTCATTTGGTTTTGGTGACCAGAAGTCCTAAATTCAAGGTTCAGGCAGGGCTGTATTCCTTGTGGAGGCTCTAGGGATAGATCTGTTTCTCTGCCTTTTCCAGGATCTAGAGTCTGCTTGCCTTCCTTAGACCATGGCCTCTTGCTTGTATCACTCCAACCTCTCCTTCACTTAATCATGTCTTATAAAGGATCCTCGTGATTACATTGCACTCAGATAACCCATAGGACTCTCCTTATCTTAAAATCTGCAACTTAGTCACATTTGCAAAGTCTCCTTTACCATGTAAGGTAACATATTTATGAGTTCTAAGATTAGGCTGTAGATATCTTTGGAAGGACCATTGTTCTATCTACAACATCTTATTTAAATGGGGTGCCTGGGTGGTTCAGTTGGTTAAGCCTCCAACTTCAGCTTAGGTTATGATCTCACAGTCTGTGAGTTTGAGCCCCACATTAGTCTCTGTGCTTACAGCTCAGAGCTGGAGCCTGCTTCAGGATCTGTGTCTCCCTCTCTCTCTGTCCCTCCCCTGCTTGCATGCTGTCTCTCTGTCTCCCAAAAATGAATAAATATTAAAAAAAAAAAATAATGACTGTTATGTTTGGTCAACTTTATACATGGCTAGGCCTAAATTCTAATATTCCCCATATTTCCCCAACTCTATTAATTTATTCTTATTAATGCTTACTTTTATTATCTTTATTGCCTCTTTTCTTGTTGAGGCACTTCTTTCAAGAGTGCTTCCAAAGAAGCTCTTTGTTTGAAAAACTCTTTTCAATATGTCATATACACTCTGCTTCCCCACTTAAACAAGGCTGCTTGAAATGTTCTCTTTTGGTCTCAATCATCCCTCCACAGGGCCAATAATCAATGGTACTATTAAAGAAACCTATCTTGCTCAAATTTATATGTCAAGGGCCTAAAACAGTATCTAGAACACAGTATTCACTCAGTACAAGTTTGCTGAGTGAAGCACTGAATTAGTCTTAATACGACAGTACAACCAAAAGGGGAACTCCAACAACATAAGGAATATGGCAAGAAAGACACTATAGAAAATGTTCATCTACCACTCAAGTCTTACATGTCTTGACTTCCAGATATATCCACGTCTATATATAAAATGGGCTTGATATAAATGTATAAATATAATATCAATCATGCATGTATGAAGTATATGTGTGTCATATGTTCTGTAAGGTACATAGGAATTGTCTTTTCAACTTTATAGGATTCTCAGTGTCCCTTTTTATTTTTTATTGAATATTCTCCAGCAATTGATGATGCTGTGCTGGCATTGATGACAAGAGCCCGCTCGTATTATGGTTAAAGGCGCAGACACTAGAGCCAAATAGCCTGGGTTTCAGGTGACGACTTTGTTTTTTTACCAGTTGTGTGATCTTAAACAAATTACTCAACATTTTTGTGCCTTAGTTTCCTCATCTGTAAAATGAGGTAATAATGATAATAGAAACTAATTCCTAGGATTGATAAGTAGATTAAATGGGTTAATAAACATAAAGTACTTATATAGTTTCTAACAAATAGTAAGCTCTGTACATGCTAGCTATTTTTTAATGGCATTTATGAAGCCTTCAGTCAAGACTAAATGAATCAATTAAATCTTCTTATACTTTATTGTGAAGTTTGTATGAGCAGCAGCAAAATGAAATCCACCTCATCCCAAGAGAGATGGTCATAGATGGTGGATCTGCCATTAACCCTTCTTCTTGCTTTTAGGAGAAGTGGTCCAACCCACTCCCTGGGGTGGAGTAGAGCGGGATGGGGTAGGGGTAGCATTAGGGCACCATTTCCAGCTCTTCCCCTGCAAAGGGATTGCCTGTAAATAACCTCTAGTAAATTTAATTGGGAATAATGATTGGAAGAATGGGAGACTGAATTTGGCTTTAACCCAAAGCCAGATTATCCAACCCAGATATATTAGGAATATAAAAAGCAGATATTTTGATTCCTGAATCCAGTGACTATTCAAAACTTATATGAGGAATGGGCATAATTGATACCTCAGAGTAGTGTTGCCAGATGAAGTAGAGGATGCCCAGTTACATGTGAATTTAAATTTAACTGGGTTTCGATGTGAATTTAAATTTAACTGGGTGTTCATTTTGCTTTGCTTTGTTTTTCTTTTGTGCTAATCTGACAACAGTACTCAGGAGCCCTAATAATCATCTCACCCAATTCCCTCATTTTATGATGAGTAAACTAAGAAATAGATGATGAAATAAAGTCTCCTACATGTAGTGAATGAGATCCAAGACGTAAACCCAGGCCTTCCGACTTCTTTTCTTAAATGAAGCACAGAGACTGTCAGCAGTATTCAGGTGAAAAAATGAGTGAAAGGGAAAGAAACATCTCTGGTTTCTACCCCCTGACCCAGTTACATAAAAATATCTTTCTTAAATTTGTAATCCAGCTCCCCAGCCACTTTTGAAACCCTATACTACATTACCTTTTTGTTGTTGTTCCTAAAATCATTAACCCATTAATTAAGATCGCGTGGGCTTGCTCTAGAAAAGCTGATTGAATTGCTTTTGTCTGTTCTACAATAAATGACAGCACAGAGGCAGGTTGGCATTAATTACGTGAAAGCCCTATTCATCTCTATTGATGTTAGTTCACATGGAATGTTTTATAATATCAACATTTTATACTGTTTACTCCCTGCTCTTTTTATCAGAAGCAGCAACAGCATAAAACATTGCACCTCTAAATGAACTACATTTCCAAGAGCCTGTTTTTGGCTGTGGAAGTCACATCTCACACATAAATTGATTCTCTTTTTTTCTCCTTGTATGGATTTAAATTTCAACAAAAAGGCATTATTTCCTCTGGCTCCCTTAGCACAGGATAGCGGACATTACCATATTAACAATTTCAGGATGAAAGGGAAAAAAAATAAAAAAACAGGCCCCATTTTCATTGAAACTGTTCCCAAACTTTTCAATTTACCGAAAATAAATTCTCACATCCAACCCCCTAAATCACTTTGTTTTTTCACTGAAGACACTTAGTTCCATCTTCAGTAGGAAATACACCATGATTAGGGATAGGGAAAAATTTATTTATTTTTGACAGAGACAGAGAGAGAGACAGAGCATGAGCGGGGGAGGGACAGAGAGAGAGGGAGACACAGAATCCAAAGCAGGCTCCAGGCTCTGAGCTGTCAGCACAGAGCCCGACGCGGGGCTCAAACTCACAGACCGCGAGATCATGACCTGAGCCTAAGTCGGACACTCAACCGACTGAACTACCCAGGCTCCCCTGATTTTTTTTTTTTTAATGTTTATTTATTTTTGAGAGAGACAGAGACAGAATGTGAGTGGTTTAGGGGCAGAGAGAGAGGGAGACGCAGAATCCGAAGCAGGTTCCAGGCTCCAGGCTCTGAGCTGTCAGCACAGAGCCTGACGTGGGGCTCGAACCCATGAGCTGTGAGATCATGACCTGAACTAAAGTCGGATGCTCAACCCATTGAGCCACCCAGGGGCCCCTAGGGAAGAATTTAAATTAGTCTCCCTGGCTTTTCTACTCCATTTCCTTAAAATGCTCAGCATAACCTGCAGTGCAGGCAAATTATTTATGCATGTGTCTGCCTTGTCTGCTGGAATGGGAGCTTCCTGTGGGCAGGGACTATATAGAACCCTAACAAATAATGAATTACTACATTTGTTAAGCACATCACTGTTTGCAGAGAAAAATGCTAACTACCATTGAGCTTACCATCCTTCAGACAACGTGCTTAGCACCTTATATTATTTACATTGCTTACATTACACCTTAGTACATTACTGTTATTTCCAACTCTCTCGGAAAGTCATGGGTGAAACCAGCTCCCCTCTACAGAGGGCAGGGAGAGACCAAAGAAACAGGCAGACCACTCCAGGTTATGATGTGGCAGTTTTAACAAGCAAAAAAATTTGCATACCAGACTAGTTTGGGGCAGAAGCAAGGTGAGTGGATCTCCACATTCACCCCCCCAAATCCTAAAAGTTTTGTAAAGACGTTTCACCTTGGTTCAACCGTGTGTACCATGCAGGTATTTGCAATCCACATCACTATGTCAAGGCTATGCCTTTGGGACAGCCTCTTGAATGGCTAAAGGAAGTGGAACTCACATTCCAAGGGCAGGAGAGGGGGTAAGGAGCCTCCAATCACCAAGGTCCAGCCCAGCCGTCAACTGGCAGTCACAGCTTTTCAATGACCTTCCTCAGTACTCACGACACTATTGAGTAGTAAGAAATATTAGCATACCTCATTTGCAGAAACCTCTTCTGAGGTTTGAGGAGAAGAAAGAATTAAAAACAGCGAGAAAACACTAAAAAGGGTATTTAAATCTAGATCTGCACTGGAAGCCCCTTGTTTTCTCAGCCATTCGCTGTAATGGGTGAAGACCTCAGATGTGACAGACCATGATCTTCGTCCTTCTCCACCCTTTACTTAATGCCAAGGAATTCATAAGTTATGTGTGCTATTCCAAGGGCAGCAGAAGGTAATCCCAAGGCCCTAGAGAGGAGATCATTGACACCATCGGTCATCTTCCAAGGCTTCCAAGGTCATCTGTTTTTGCACTGTTTTCCCCACCTTTCTACAGTGATCAGTGCAAAGAATGCTGAAGTGTCTACCTCAAGTGCCAGTGTTCTGTGACAAGCAGGGCACTGGAGTGAAGATCAGGGACCTGGATGCCTAGCCCTGGCAGTGATTTAACAGAGTTTCTTCATCTGTAAAGTCATGAGGCTGAACTACATAAAGTTTCCTTCTTTCTAGCTGTAATCCTCCTATAAACTACTGGAATATGGGTTTCCTGAGAAACCCAGCACCTGGCACAGAGTAAGTTCTTAATAATAAAAACTCCACTGATATAATGAAAACAATGAGTGAACAACACATATATGGCCCTTAGCTCAGTTCCCAGGAATCATAAATAAGGTTTCCTTTCACTTCAGTGCACGAGAGAGGATGTAAGTGCACTGTTTGCAATGCTAGAGCTTTCAAGCCTTCTCACACACTTCCATCTGGCCCTGATTTTCCATTTTCCCAATTTGGAACAACTTTTCCCATTCATTGGAATCACTTCCTTTCTTATGTTTACAAAACAGATGATTTGGGGATTTTACATAATTCATCCTAAACACAGACTAACTTAAAGTGAGTCCAAGTACCATCCACTAGCAGCATGGAATATTGCATTAGTTATAAAAACCGCCATTCTGTATGCCTTCAAGAACCCAGTGAGGAACTTCGACCTGACAATATTTTTAATCACAGGACGTTGCCCTTGTGGGCTTGTCCTGAGTGCACTATGCTTGTGTTTATATTCCTAGGCAGAGCTTAAAGTGATTTGGTTCATTATAGTCTGGTTGTTCAAATGAATGCAGAAAGATGAGATTTTTAGCATAGTTCGGACTTTCTATTTACATACCTTACTTAATCCAGATGTAAACTCTTAGAACAGCTGTATCCTTTAGATTCAAAAGATTTATTGGTTGCTTGTATGCATTCTGAATCCTGGTTGGGTATATCTTGGATTTCTTTTGGCAGGATCAGTGGAGGCAGATCGGGGTAGGCTAGGCGAAAATCTTGTTGATGACAAAAGTAGGCCTGAGATATCAATGTAGGGAAAATTATAGTAGTCATTAAGCAAGAAACTTATTTCAAAGTTGGGCAAGGAAAAAAGAAAGTGGTTTGGGATTTTGGTCTAGTGTTTTCCCACCTTCACTATATAAGCAAACAGTTAAACAGAATTGTATGCCACGTACTCTATTCTAAACACCTTACATCTATTGACTTGTGTAAAATTCCTAACACTTCCATCAGCCACATCTCACTTACAAAGAAACAAAAGCTTAGAGAAGCAAAGTCATTTCCCGAAAGTAATTCGGTTATGTAAGAGGCATAAATCAGGTGTGAAACAAGACAACCTGGCTTTGGAGTCAATGCTCTTACCAACCATACCACACCAAGCTGCCTCTGAAATGTCCTTAAGTTATTTCAGTGGCCTTCGAACTGGCTTCCTTACTCCCCATCTTGTACGCCCCACCTTCCAACCTGTTCTTCACCAGCATGATCTGCTTATAATGCAGCTTTGACCCATGTCATCCCCCAGCTCAAAATATTTCAGTGGCCCCTCACTGCCCTTCCAAACCCAGTGACACATCCTCAGCCTGGTACTCCAGGGCTCCACAACTTGGCCCCAACCTTCCTTTTTCAACTTTTGTCCTAAATTTCTTTCTCCACAAATCTTGTGTTCCAGTTAAACTTAAACCCTCTCTTCCTATTCCAAAAACATGATTTGATTATCCTGTATATGTGGCCCTGTCCACAGTCCATCAAAAACCCTCCCAATAGCAAGGCTAATATAAACCTCACCTCGTCCTCCAATATGCAAAAATCACATACTCTGGTATGGACTGAATTATGTCCCTCCAAAACCCGTATTTTGAAGCCCCAACCCCCAGCATGACTATATGTGAAGATAAGGACTTTTTGGACATAATGAAAGTTAAATGAAATCATATGGGTGTGTCTTAATTCAATGTGACTGATGTCCTTAGAGAAGAGACCTCAGGGATACACATATAGAGGAAAAGTCATATGAGGACACAGCTAGAAGGCAGCTATTTGCAAGCCAGGAAGAGAGGCCTCACCAGAGGCCAATTCTGTTGGTGTTTTGATCTTAGATTTTCAACTTCCAGAATTATAAGAAAATAAATTTCTACTGCTTACGCCACCCAGCCTGTAGAGTTATGTATAGCAGACTAATACTCTCCCTCGTTCCTTAGGATAGGGAGTCTCAATATTGTGTTCAATGACTGGTTTTGAGTCCTTTAAATTTAATAATGTGCTAATATGGGACTAAAAATCTGGGTATGTAAACTCTCTGAAAAAGTCACTAGTAATGACAATGCAATCACTTCTGAGGAAGAACAGTGATTCCCAATGATTAAATATCACTCATGGTTATTGCACTTGTGGGGGGGGGGGTCATTACACAATAATGTAATTATTTTTATTGTAGATATGTTGAATGATCTGACAGTGCTTTCTTAAATATTTGAAAGACAACATTCCTTCACATTCTAGAGAACACTCCAGAAAGCAAACACAGGCTTGATTGTGCCATGTCTCTTCCCTCCCACAGTCAGGAAGTTACTCCCTGTCCATACTCTTATTTCAGGAAAGATGTCAACCATCAGATTGTGTACAACCAGTCACACCACAACTTAGTTTTAACACACTGTCCACATTTCATCTGCATCCCTGAAAAGGCACATCAGCAAACCAGTTGAGAATTCTTGTGCTTGGGCAATGATCATCTGAGAGTCATAGGACAACACTATGGGTAAATATTAGAAATAAATATTAAATTGATTCCTGTTGTCACAGGACTTTGCATTAATGAATGATCAGAAACAACAGATCAGAAAGTGTTGGGATTTAGGAGAAAAGATTACAAGGCGATTTAAGTTTAGTGTTTGTTTTTTTAATGCTTCGCTGCATTTGCAATTTTTCTCTGGTGATTAAATATTACTTTTAGAATCAAGGGGGAAAAAAATAAAGAAATTCTACTCTGGATAGAGCAGAATCTCTATCCAGTCTCCCGTGTCTCTCCTTATAAGGTCTCAATAGATCTACCTTCTCAAATTAGCACCATTTTTGCCCTGCTCCTTGGTCATCATTTACATTCACTAGACCAATGTCCTTTCCCTCAGGTCAGTCAAATAAATTAACCATATTAATGTGAGCTAATGAGTTAATAGGGTTAAGTGCCCTACAACTCTAATTAACATTTTTGAATTTCGATCACACCTTCAGAAAACACTTCCAAAATGTGGACTCTCTGACCCTGCAGCTACCCAGAGGTCCATGAAAGTGTGGGTGGGGCTAGACCAGCCTTCCAGTCACTAACCAAAATGTGGTCACTGATTCAGTAACCCTACTTTATACTGGAGTAAATAATTAGTCCTGTGGTTGCAAAAGGACAGCCACAGCACCGTGCCAAATTGCTAAACCCTGGTTTATTCTCATACCTCTCTCTTAACCACCTTGGTTGATCCATTCACTCTTAATGTGAAAGAGTAAAGAGGTCTTAGAAAGAGAAAAGAGGGTGCCTGGGTGGCTCAGTCGGCTAAGCGTCCGACTTCAGCTCAAGTCAGATCTCATGTCCTTGAGTTCGAGCCCCACGATGGGCTCTGGGCTGATGGCTCAGAGCCTGGAGCCTGCTTCCAATTCTGTGTCTCCCTCTCTCTCTGATCCTCCCCCATTCATGCTCTGTCTCTCTCTGTCTCAAAAATAAATAAACATTAAAAAAAAAAAAAAAAGGAAAGAGAAAAGAAAGTATTTAGATACCTATGCCTATGCCTCTTCAGTAGAAGAGCTCTTCAAATAGAGATTTGGGGTTTTTTTTTGTTTTGTTTTGTTTTGTTTTACTTGACACATCTTAAGTTCGAAATGGATTTGCCCTATGACTGTTCCCTTTTCCATGCCCATTTGATGACTCCCAGAGTCCATAAACTCTTCAATCCATTGTACATGGGAACAATCTCTGACTGGAAAGAGAAAACCCAAAATAAGAATACCATTACTTTAGAGCTTCCCAGGCATCCTCCTACCCCAAAAAAGGCAGTAAAAGTACTTGCTTTAGAAGGAAGAAAGCATAGCAAACTAATTAATTTCTCATTGAGACATTCCACTAATTAGTTAAAATAAAATAGTGCCAGAGCTTGGGTTAGAACTATATTTCACAAACCCAGGCCAGCGTTATTTCCACTACATTAATGATTCTCAACCTTGGCTGCACACTGAAATCGCCTATACAGCTTTAATAATTACTGATGTCCAGTCACACCCCAAGAGATTCTGATTTAATTGGTCTGATGGCCTGCGTATCCAGAGCTTTAAAAGATCCCCAGGTGATTCTAATATGCAGCCAAGCTTGCAAAACCACTCATCACAGTGTGCTGCCTCTCCTAGTGACTAATGGCCAACGGTCTAGGTCCCATGGACAGTGAACAAAGAAGTAGATGGTGCCCTCATTGTTCACCTCAGCTTCCCCTCCCTGCCCCCTCTCCCTACTCACATATGTGCAGGTATGTACTTAGAATAATGAGTTGTTTATTTAACTAGTTGCTGCTATCTGTTTACAGCAAAATTCTTTAAACATTTTCCTAAAGAGCCAGATAGTAAATATTTTAGACTTTTTAAGTCATACAGTCTCTGTACTCAACTGTGCCATTGTAGCAAGAAAGACAGAAAATATGTAAGTAATGGACATGGCCGTATTCCAATAAAACTATATTTGTGAGAATAGGTGCCCGGCCCTCAAGCTACAGTTTGCAGACCTTCAATTTAGAGTCTCTAGGACATATAAAGCAATTACTACATTTTTCAAACGGGGGCTACAGTGACTCTGATGCCAGTGGCCTTCAGCACTCCATTGTAACTGTTGGAGTGTATTTGCCTGCCTGAAGGAAAGACTTCCTGCAGAATAGTTCTCCTCTGCCTACTCCTGCTGTTGAATAGAGCTGCTTTTTCAGGGCAGAGGTCACGGTGGTCCCCAAGAGCCCATACCCACAGATGTTCGGTACCTCCCTCTGGACACCTCCAGCTCCTTCTCTGTGCGTATATTGATTGCATTACTTGTCCCCTTTCGCACTATTACTTTGCACATTCTATTTCCCGTTCTAGACCATAAGCAACTGAATGATAGTTACTGTAATGAATACTACTACTAATTAGTATTATTATTATTTGCATGCACAGGTTGCACTGTAGTTCACAGCCACTTTCACATCCACTAGGCCTTCGTCATCCCCCTGGGAGATGAGTGTAACCATGATGATCATCACCCGGATGTTGAGATGAGCATACTAAGACTCAACAAAATTACTGAGCATTAAGAGGCAGTCTACACTTGAATCCAGACCTTGTGATGGCAAGAAGGAGTGTTTAATGCAGGTGGGGAAACTGCATATGGAATCAGAGAGCTGCATTCAAATTCATTTAGTAGTGGCTATGAAAATAAAAAGAACACAACACACTTTTACATTCATTGTGGAGGTCAAGGCCAAAGAGCAACAGATTAAACAGCCTGTGAAGAAACTCTATGGCATTGACGGTGACCAACATCCACACCCTTCCTGATGAGGCGGGCGGGAAAGAAAAAGGCATAGATTTGACTTGCTCCTATGATGCTTTGCATATTGCCAACAAAGTTGGGATCATCGTAATTGAATCCAGTTGGCTGATTATAAACATAAATATTTGTAAAACGAAAAAAAATCAGTTGGTAGTTTTGTAATCTTGAGTAAGTCAGTCAACGCCTCGAAGTTTTGTTTCTTACACTACAAAAATATGGACACCAGTATATATTCACCTTTAGGGTTTGTGCTGAGAATTAGAGATAATTTGATTAAAATTTCTGGTATTAATGTAAATACTGGCAGCTACCATTACTACCACTACTAATGCCATTATTATTAAAGCTACTACTATTAAGACTACTGCTTATCCAGGATTCTTCCCATTTTGCACATGTTCCATCCACTTCCATTCACTGTTGCATGCTTCATTGTTTGAGCACAGTGCCTTTATTTGATAGGTGCTTAATTAATACTGAGTGAATTGAATGAATTAGTTTACTAATGGGGCGCCCGCGTGGCTCAGTGGGTTAAGCATCCGACTTCAGCTCAGGTCACGATCTCACTCACGGTTTGTGGGTTCGAGCCCTGCATCGGGCTCTGTGCTGACAGCTCGGAGCCTGGAGCCTGCTTCTGGTTCTGTGTTTCCCTCTCTCTCTTCCCCTGTCCTGCTCATGCTTTGTCTCTCTCTGTCTCTCAAAAATAAATAAATGTTAAAAAAATTAGTTTACTAATGATTTGGTTATATAGACCTGTATTTATAAGCTCCTTCCTTTTAAAAGTAATGAAAATATCCCCCAAAGCAGAGGAAAATTGGATGACTCCTTTTTATTTATTTTTTTTTTTTAATTTTTTTTTTCAACATTTATTTATTTTTGGGACAGAGAGAGACAGAGCATGAACGGGGGAGGGGCAGAGAGAGAGGGAGACACAGAACTGGAAACAGGCTCCAGGCTCTGAGCCATCAGCCCAGAGCCCGACGCGGGGCTCGAACTCACGGACCGCGAGATCGTGACCTGGCTGAAGTCGGACGCTTAACTGACTGCGCCACCCAGGCGCCCCTTTTTTTTTTTTTTTTAATTTTTTTTTGATGACTCCTTTTTAAAAAGACAATATATAAAAGAAATTTACTTCTCAATTCAAAGAATCTCCTTAGCCAAGTGTACATGCCCAGAAACACTTCACTTAACAACCTAAAGTAAGGGAACATAACCTCCAGCTGACTTCTCTTTCTTATAGAATCATTAATGCCTAAACGTCAACAAAAGAAAAGCTGTCAGCAGTATTTTCTGGATTAGTAGATGCTCAGCTTTGGCTGAATCATCAGTAAAAATGATAATTTTCTCTCGACTTAGAATTTTTCTTGGAAGATATGACAAACACTCCTGGAGAGCCCTGGAGAGGGTCAAAAGTTCAGAAATATCTCATTCAAGCACCCCAATCATCTCTCATTTGCTCCACTGGGAAATCAGCAAATCGATTAAGACATACTGAATCCCCACTATGTATCAGGCACTTTACTGGGCACTGAGGTGATGACAGAAACAAAAGATGTGATCTATGAGTTCAAGCAGTTTACGATCTGATGAGTAAGAACAGATGTATGATTCTGAAATGGACTCTGTAAAGTATGCTCTGGGGTGTTGGCCTAAAACTCAAGAGAAAGAGAGAGAGATCAGTATGAGCCAATATAGGCAGGGAAATCTTCCAAGGGCAAATTCCCAGCTCCAGACTTCTAGTGGTACATGGACTTGTACTGAGTACTGGCACCTGGTCAGGCATTTGAGGAGGTAACGGCTGGAAGAAGAGGAAGACACTTTACCAGCTGGCTCAAAAAGAGGTCTGAAGAGCAA
Source organism: Puma concolor (assembly GCF_028749965.1). Lineage (NCBI taxonomy): Eukaryota > Metazoa > Chordata > Mammalia > Carnivora > Felidae > Puma > Puma concolor. The sequence continues at coordinate 80,651,530 of NC_141675.1, read as the reverse complement.
GTTCCTTAAGAGTTCTGCTCCAGGATGTCATTCAGGCGTCCTTGCTCTCCTGTGACTCCTCCCTGCTCTGAGTCCTTAGGGTCCACACTATTCAGCCAGAGGATGAGTGCCAAGAGAGTAAGAATCACATGAGGAATAGAATCACATGAGGAAAGTTTTTAAGGGACACATCACTTCGGTTCTTCTTTCATCAGTCAAAACTCAGTCAGGACCACTTTTATACACCATACACAAAACTAAATTCAAAATGGATGAAAGACCTAAATGTAAGACAGGAGACCGTCAAAATCCTAGAGGAGAAAACAGGCAACAACCTCTTTTACCTCAGCTGCAGCAACTTCTTACTTGCCTTCTCCAGAGGCAAGGGAAACAAAAGCAAAATGAACTATTGATAACTAATCAAAATAAAAAAATCTTATGCACAGTGAAGGAAACACTTAACAAAACTAAAACACAACCGATGGAATGGGAGAAGATATATGCAATTGACATATCAGATAAAGGGTTAGTATCCAAAATCTATAAAGAGCTTATCAAACTCAACACACACACACACACACACACACACACACACACACAAAATAATCCAGTGAAGAAATGGGCAAAAGACATGAATAGACAATTTTCCAAAGAAGACATCCAGGTGGCTGACAGACACACGAAAAGATGCTCAACATCACTCATCAATAGGGAAATACAAAGCAAAGCTACAATGCAATACCACCTTACAACGGTCAGAATGGCTAAAATTAACAACTCAGGAAACAACAGATGTTGGCAAGGATGAGGAGAAAGGGAGACACTTTTGCACTGTTGGTGGGAATGCAAACTGGTGCAGTCACTCTGGAAAACAGTATGGAGGTTCCTCAAAAAATTAAAAATAGAGTTACCCTATGACCCAGCAATTGCACTACTAGGTATTTATCCAAAGGATCCAAAATGCTGTTTTGAAGGGTTACATGGGCCCCAATGTTTATAGCAGCATTATCAATAATAGCCAAATTATGGAAAGAACTCAAATGTCCAGTAACTGACGAATGGATAAAGAAAATGTGGTGTATATATATATATATATGTGTGTGTGTGTGTGTACATACATATATATACATATACATATATATGTGTATATATACATATATACATATACATATATATGTGTGTATATATACATATATACACATATATATGTGTGTGTGTGTATATATATATATATATATATATATATATATCCATCTAGTAACTTCACCAAACTGAAAGTCCAGCATGCTGAATCTGTCCTTTCTGTCTGATCTGGATATATTTCCTTATGGTCCAATTGGTCCAATGACCTGGAAGCTACATGGAATATATAATTATATAATAAGAAGGATAGCCAAAATAGAAATAGTCGTTCAGAAAGGGGAAGAATGGACGACAGACAGAAGTGATTAATCCATAGCAATTCCTAAATCCCCCTGGGAAGGCATTTTGAAGGCCTTTTATTTATTTTTTTTTTTAATTTTTTTTTTCAACGTTTATTTATTTTTGGGACACAGAGAGACAGAGCATGAACGGGGGAGGGGCAGAGAGAGAGGGAGACACAGAATCGGAAACAGGCTCCAGGCTCCGAGCCATCAGCCCAGAGCCTGACGCGGGGCTCGAACTCACGGACCCCGAGATTGTGACCTGGCTGAAGTCGGACGCTTAACCGACTGCGCCACCCAGGCGCCCCATTGAAGGCCTTTTAAAATGGGAATACAGAAGATTAGTTGACTGGATATTGATGATGCCCTTGGGAGGAGCTCTCCTGTCCATTTGTTGCTATGACCACTGACGTCCTCCTTGGGAAGTTCTTCCTTATCCATATCCTCTGTGGCCATATCTAAAGTGAATGTGCTTTTTTGCAGCAGTCCAAATTTTACAGCCAACTTCTTGCTGGGGCAAATATGAAGAACTGAAGAAAACATAAAAGCATTTTCAGTCCTGGGCCATGGTTTCTTTGATGTGACAATGCACCAGAAAATTTGGTAGGTTTAGAACCCATTTCCTTCTTGTCAGTTTCTTATGCAAATACACACAAAGTCTTTCCTAGATAGAGGGGAGCATGAATATTGGTGAGCATTACTGGTTTCTGCTATAATTACCCACTGTGTAAAAAGGGGGGGGGGAGAAATAAGTATATGCATTTATATTTGCTTGTTATTTTAAAAATAAACAGTAAAAGGACAAACACAGTGAGAAAGGGAAAACAGAGTGAAGAGAGACAGGGGTGGGAGCCAGATTTTCCGTTTATATCTGTTAACATTGTTTAGAGTTTTGAACCACATAAATGTATTACCATTTCCAAAAAAATAGCAACTTTTAAAATGAACATAAAGAAAACCTGGTGCTCACTGCATCCAAACAGTCTGTCTTCCTTTGGCTCTTCAGTAGCATCAATTCACTCTGTGGGTTTCACTGATTGTGTTTACTTCCACCAATACAATTATATGAGCACACAGAATCAGGGACAAGAGCCACCTGGTAAGATTCACCCCTATATTCTCCGCTCAAGAGTATAACGTTCTCTAGCTCCTCATAGAGGGGATGGCAAGAAGTGGGCATAGCTATAGGGGCCCCTAAAAGGCCAGAATGGCATATAGATATAGGTGCCCCTGAAGAAGATTATAGAAAGGACAACTCTAAAGAAGAAATGAATTATCAATATTGAGCCATAGCATTCTTTTACATAAATAGAGCCTTTTTTGAAAAGGTCACATTTGAGTAAAAGGAAAGAAAGACAGGACTTCCCAGACCAGCCTGCAAGAGAGAACTGTGATACTAACCCATCCAAGGATCGAACTGAATCTCTAGTCCATACTCAGCCCCCCACAAATGAAAGAGACTAGGCAACACAAAGGGATTTTGAAGTCAGTCATTATACAAGGCATAGGTCTACAAATGTGTTCCAGAGTAATCAGCCACAATAGGTTTCTCTCTATATTAAAGGGTAGTCTTAAAGAAGATGGAACGAACTTGATCCATGTGGTCCTAGAGAACAGAATGAAAAGCCTGGATGAAAATCCCCAAGGATTTCCCAAAGGTAAACTTTGTTCCAAATTGAGAAAAATTTAAAACAATTTTCTAGAGATAGCATGGACCACTGTGCCACTTTGAGGGAGGGATGTAACATAAGCATGGGGGTCAACTGGCTAGAGGTACTGTGGGAGCACTTTGAGATAGATGGTCCTTGTGGATGACTTCAGCACTCTCTCTCCTATTCTCTCCCTCTCTGTGTCACTGCTTAAACAATATGCATGGGATGTGGACCAAGTAGTTAGTTGCAGTCAAACGTAATCATCATCTCTGAAACCACAGCTGCAAGTGACAATGGCATGTGGAAAAAAATGTAGTTGTTGGGCCTTTAACACACCAAGGAATAAGCTGTAGAGTGCACATTACAGAACTCCATGTGAAAGATTCAAAGCCATTAAAAAGACAATAGCAATAATAGCTGATATATATTGAAGTCTTAAATATATGTGCTAGGTGTGGTTGAGTGTTTTTCATATATTAAATCATTTAATCCTCTTGGAGGGGGTGGCCTTTGAGAGATGCTTAAAAAATAAACAAGACACTGACATGTTGATATAGTGGGAAGGTAGAATATGACTGAGTTCAGGTCCTAGGTGAAGCCTGTGTTGGTTTATAGCAAGGTCCAAATAATATCCTTAAACCCTGTGTGGCACTGGAGAATTCTGGTTCGGTATTCATCAGATGAAGGATGATGTCTGCAGACAAAAAAAAAAAGATGTAGATTCAGAAAATACCTTAGGGTAATCATTTATCAACATGCAGCTCCCGGGAGAATGGAGTAAACAGATTTTTTTTTTTTTTTAATTATGGAGTTTGGAGAGATTTGGAGAGCCTGGTATTAAGTATTCTGCTCTATAACCAGAACTGTTAAACCACCAGGAATAGACTTAAGTGTTGCTATTGTGGTGGTTGAGCATGAAAATAAACAGATTGAGCCAACCAGATTGGCAAGTCTCTTCACAGTTCAACAGTTCACGTCTAAGAATCACACATAACTCCAAATCACAAACCCCTGAGAAAGATTTTGAATTCTAGCAAAGGAGAATGGTAAAGACTAGGGCTAGTAACCAGGGAATCCTCATTTCAAGTCCCAGTTTTGCCGCAAGTGTCGATAACACTTGGCCACAATCGCTAATCTTCACATTCAGCAAGCCTCTTGTGATGGATGTGAAGAGGCATGGCCTTGATCCCCCTTCAAGAAAGGTCCTGCTTCCCCAGCTGCTGAAACTGCTATCATGGACTGTCTTTAGCTGTCAGCCTTCCGGGGCTGCAGGGCTTCAGGTGCAGAGCTTCCTTGGCCAAGGTGACTCCTTCCTGGTGTGGTACATATCCAAGAACTGATAGAGACTGGACTAAAAAGTCCTGGCCATTGCAATCAAACTGGAGCAACTCTGGTGGACCATTTGAGCTCCAGAGCTTCTTGTGGTGTTTGTTGAGGTGACCAGGCAACCGAGTTCCTGAATGACAGCTCCACTTCTGCCCTCTCCCACATTTGCCCTTTTCTTCCATGGGTGCTGATCCTAAGGATATAAACATCCCAGCAAACATCCTATGAACTAATCTCTGTAGCAGGGTCAACAGCCAACCTTCCACAGATTACTAATCACTGAGCTAGGGTTTAACTGGATCATCTTTCAACGAAACAAAGGTTGAATTTGCATGGAGTGACCTTGAAAAATCAGTTTACCTCTTTGGGCATTAGTTTCCCATCTACAAAATGGGAAATGCATATAAGGGCTCTTCTATATCTATAAGCCCCTATTATATGGAATCTCTTCAATGGCCAGACAGAATAGGAAAGCTCTGTCTACACGGTGTGAATCCAGAATGTGAAAAATTCAACCTGATTAAAACATTATCTTCCAACCCAGCTCTCAGGTGCCTACTGTGTCACATATCTGCCCTATGACTTAGACTTCAAATCTGTCAATAGCTGAAATATAAGGAAGTACCTGTGAAATTTAGATATATCACTTCTTTTCACATGAACAGGCATTGAGAAAGAAAGTAACAAGGACTTAAAAACAAAAAAACAAAAAACAAACAAACAAACAAACAAACAAAAAAAACTCTGGCCTCTGCAGAGGAGAAAAGGGTTTAAACTGTGGAAAACAAATTGTCCTGAATCAAATATATTTTCGTTGGGGCAGGGGTTGGGTACATGAGGCAGTGTACCTCGTGTTTAATGCTCTTCAATCTGAAAACATCATGTTCTTCATAACCAGAACCCACTAGGCTCAGGAGTAGCATAGAGCAGGCACTAGAATCCAAATGACCTATCTTGAACCAAGGGCTGCTTCAACAAGATGTGCCACTCAAGGCAGCTCAGGCATCCTGGGATGAATTCCTCTTCTGTAAAATGGACATTTTAACAATTTCCCTGCTTTTCTTCAGGGATCCTGGGAAGATGATGTGACATGGGATATAAAAACACTTTGATAAGTAAAATAGCAACACATATGTGTAATATGTTTTTGTCATTTCTGTATTTCCAATTCTCACAGTCAGAAAGAGTCCCAGGTTATTGAACTCACCTTATCTTCAGCATCTTTCAATAAAACAAAGGTCAGATTTCCTCAAGGGAAAGAGGATTCTGGGAAGATGGTGGAGTAGAAGCATTAGGAACCTTCCTCTTTGTCTAGACAATAATTGCACAGGCAGAATTTATCTGATTTAACGATTTTGGAACTCCGGAGTCTACTGAAGGCTTTCAACTTCCAGAGAAGTCTTGGAAAACAAAGTGCAGTTCGTTTCCATCAATTTTAATGTTCAGATAGTAGCAGCTACCCATCCCACACCCTCAGCTCCATAGCAGGGAACTATGACCATGTTTCAAGAGCAGCTTCTACCAAAAGCCAGGATGGGCAAAAAGAGCTGTATCTTCCAATTATCTGAGATCTTTGCTGCTGATCAGTCATACAAAGAGGTGGGTGACCTCTTTCTTACACTTCCTTCTATTGTTGGAAGTCTCTCCCCACTGGCTGAAGTGAATTTCTGGGGACTTAAAGGGCCAGTGTACTTTTTCTTCCTCCCTTCATTTTCCTCTTTTTCCTCTTTTGGAGGCTAGATATTAAAGACTAGGACATGCAAAAACAACTGCACATATAGAGAAAATTAAAAAGTACGTGCCCAAGGAAAAACACAGATTCAGAAAAGGACTGAGAAGACCATAAGTTTACATCTCATGCTAAACCTGGGCACAGAGAGAGTCTACATCGAACAAAACAAAAGCAAAAACAGGAAACCTGGGGGGGGGGGGAGGGATAGAATCTGATTTCCAGAGTTACCACCTTATTAGATTTGAATGTCCAATTTTCAACATGAAATCACAAGGCATATAAGGAAACAGAAAAATGTGTCATATTCAAAGGAAAATGAAATCAACAGAAACTATCTCTGAAAAAGACTTGATGGCAAATCTATTAGACAAAGACTTTAAAACACCTCTTTTAGTGTGGGAAATAAATTCAGAATTCTGTATGCTTGCACCAATGGGTTAAAAGGCTTAGAGCAAAAGCTGCCACAGGGTGAAAATACCCAAGGCCAGTAAGACCAAGCATAGAGGCAGAAAGCAACCACTGCACCCAAAATTACCTAGTGAAAAGGGCTACCCTTGAGGCATCATGCTCCAGTAATCTTTAACTTTGGAGATAACAGTCACTTGGCTGTATTGCCCACAGAGAAACTCTTGTCCCTCTGGTGTCAGATGCCAATATATTATTGTGCTTTAATCTCAACTTCTAATGCCACTCGCACTCCAAACCTTTTGCTTCTTACACACACAAATTAATGGCCACTTTCTTCTTGTTTTCTTCTGCATGTTCACCACATATGTAAAACCTTGAAAGCTCAATAAATACGGAGACAAAACCCCTGTTCAGGGCTCTTCTCTCCTCCTGGACATTAGCCCCTGTCATATTAAAAAAAAACTTTTTTAAGTTTATTTAGTGTTTTTCAGAGAGAGGACAGAGCATGAGAGGGGTAAGGGCAGAGAGAGAAGGCAACACAGAATCCAAAGCAGGCTCCAGGCACTGAGCTGTCAGCACAGATCCTGATGTGGGGCTTGACCTCACTAACCGTGAGATCATGACCTAAGCCAAAGTCAGACGCTTAACCCACTGAGCCACCCAGGTGCCCCATAGCCTCTGCCATATTCAATTCTGCTTCCACTCTCTTGTTGGACAAGAGAGAACTCCAGACTCAAAGTCAGTGACATTTTGGAGATGTTCAAAGAACTAAAGGATGATGTGGAGAAGGTAAGGAAATGGTGTATGAGCAAAATGGAAAAAAAAAAAAAAAAAAAAAAAAAAACCTAAAAAGAAACCAAAGAGAAATTCTGAAGTTAAAAATATAATAACGAAAATGAAAATTTCACTGGAGGGATTCAAAGACAGATTTGAGCAGACAGAAGAAAGAATTATCAAATTTAAAGATAGGATAATTGACATTATTGAGTCTAAAGAACAGGAAAAAAAAAAAGATTAAAGAAAAGAGAAAAGAGTCTAAAGGACATATGGGATACCAAGTGACCAACATACACATTTGGGAATCTTAGGATGAGAAACAGCAGAAGGGTTATCTGGAAAAAGAATGTTTAAAAACTTCCCAAAGTTGATTCAAGGCTCAAATATAAACATACAAGAAGCTCAACAAACTACAAGGAAGATGAACTCAAAGAGATACACACTGAGACACATTATAAACAACTATTTGAAAGACAAGGACAAAGAGAGAATCTTGAAAACAAGAAAGAAGACACTTGTCACATACAAGGAATTCTCAATTAAATACCAGACTTTTCATCAGAAACCTTGGAGGCTAGAAGACCGTGGGCCCATATATTCAAAGTGCTAACAGAAATAACCGTCAACCAAGAATCTTACATCTGTCGAAACTGTCCTTCAAAGGCGAGGGAGAAATAAGATATTCCCAAGTAAACAAAAGCTTAGGGAGTTCATTACAACTAGAACTGCTTGGCAAGAAACTCTCAAAGAAGTCATGTGAGGTGAAATGAAAGGACATTAGATAGTAACTATAAGCCATATGAAGAAAGATCTCAATAAAGGTAAATACTCAGACAATTATAAAAGCTAATATTATTGTACCAATAATTTGTAACTACTTTTTGTCTTCTACATCATTAAAGAGACTCATACTTTTTTTTTTAATGTTTATTTTTGAGAGAGAAAGAGAGAGCATGAGTGGGGGAGGGGCAGAAAGAGAGGGAGGGGCAGAGAGAGAGGGAGAAAGCGGGTCTGAAGTAGGCTCTGTGCTGACAGCGAAGAGCCTGATGTGGGGCTCAGATTCACAAACCAAGCTATGAGATCATGACCTGAGCTGAAGTCAGACTCTTAACCAACTGAGCCACCCAGATACCCTGAGACTCATACATTTTTTAAAAAGTGAAGAGATTCTTGGATACTGTGAACAAACTGAGGGCTGATGGGGGGTGGGGGAGAGGGGAAAGTGGGTGATGGGCATTGAGGAGGGCAGCTGTTGGGATTAGCACTGGGTGTTATATGGAAACTAATTTGACAATAAATTATATTTTAAAAAATTAAAAAAATAAAACAAATTATAACCTTTAAAAATAAGTAAATTAACTAATTAATTAAAAAGTATTAGTAGGAGTATCTGGGTGGCTCAGTCAGTTAAGCATCCAAATCTTGATCTTAGCTCGGGCCTTAATCTCAGGATTGTGAGTTTGAGCCCCACAGTGGGCTCCGTGCTGGGTGTGGAGCTTACTTTAAAAAAAAATGTGTTAGGGGCGCCTGGGTGGCGCAGTCGGTTAAGCGTCCGACTTCAGCCAGGTCACGATCTCGCGCTCCGTGAGTTGGAGCCCCGCGTCGGGCTCTGGGCTGATGGCTCAGAGCCTGGAGCCTGTTTCCGATTCTGTGTCTCTCTCTCTCTCTGCCCCTCCCCCGTTCATGCTCTGTCTCTCTCTGTCCCCAAAATAAATAAACGTTGAAAAAAAAAATTAAAAAAAAAAATGTGTTAGTCTAAAAGCTAGTGTTATTGTAGGGGCACATGGGTCGGTTAAATGTCTGACTTCAGCTGAGGTCATGATCTCACAGTTTGTGGGTTCAAGTCCCACATGGGGCTCTGTGCTGACAGCTCAGAGTCTGGAGCCTGCTTGGGATTCTGTGTCTTCCTTTCTCCCTCTTCCCCTCCCCTGCTTGCATTCTGTCTCTCTCTCAAAAATAAATAAACATTAAATTTTTTTAATAAATAAATAAATTAATAAATGCCAGTGCTATTATAGCTTCAGTGCCTAATTCCACATTGTCTTTTCTATACAATTTAAGGGACTAAAGAACATAAAAGAATTATTAGTTATGTTTTGGGGCATACAAAACATAAGGATGTCATTTCGTGATGCCAATAACCAAATAGGGTGGGGACAGAACTGTAAGGAGCAGAGTTTTTGTATGTTATTGAAGTTATACTGCTTATAGCAAATAAGAATGTTATAATTTCAGGATGTTACTGATAATCTCCATGGTAACGACAAAGAGAATAGCTATTGAATACATGCAAAAGAAAATAAGAAATAAGCGTAAACATCTTATTACACAAAACAAAGGCAAAAGAAGTCAGCAATGCAGGAAATTAGGGGCAAAAGATATATAAGGCAGATAGAAAATAAATAGCAAAAGATACAAGTAAGTCCTTACTGATAACAATTACTTTAAATGCAAATGGATTCATTTCTCCAGTCAAAAGACAGAGATTATCAGAATGGATAAAAACACAGGTGCAACTATATCCTCTCCATACAACACTCAGTTTATTTCCAAAGACACAAATAAGTTGAAAGTAAAAGGATGAAAATAGATATTCCATGCAAATAGTAACCAAAAGAGAACAGAACTATACTACACAAGACTAATACTATATAAGATAAAATAGACTTTAAAACAAATGAAAAAAAAATATGAGACAAAGAAGGAGTTAATATATTAATAAAGGTTCAATAGAACAAGAAGATATAACAATTGTAACATTTATGCATTTAGTGACAGACCGTTAAAATATATGAATCAAAAACAGAATTGAAGGGAAAAATAGCAGATCTGTAATAATAGTTGAAGACTTCAATCCTCCACTCTCAATAATAGTTAGAACAATCAAACAAATAATAAGTAAGAAAATAGAAGACTTAACACAATGAACTATTTCTAAGAGATATATATACAGTACACTCTACTCAACATCAACAGCATGCACATTGTTATCAAGTGCAGAAGGGACATTTTCCAGAAGAAACCATATGTTAGGCCACAAATAAAATCTTCATAGATTTTAAGAGATAGATATACACATTTTTTACACCAACCACAACAGAATGAGGATAAAGTTAGACATGAATAATAGGGGGCATCTGGGTGGCTCAGATGACTGAGCATCCAACTTTTGATTTCAGCCCAGGTCATGATACCAGGGTCATGGGACTGAGCCCTGCATAGGGTTCTGAGTATGGAGCCTGCTGAGGATTCTCTCTCTTTCTCTTCCTCTGCCCCTCTCCCCATCTCATGCCCTCTCTCTCTTAAAAAATAAATCGTAATAATAAAAATAAAATAAAATAAGAAACGAATAACAGAAGTAAAACTGGAAAATTCACAAATTTGTGGAAATTAAACAAGAAACTCTTAAAACAAAGGGTCGAAGAAGAAATCACAAGAGAAATTAGAAAATACTTATAGATGAATGAAAATGAGAAAACAACATACCAAAACTTAGGGAACATAGTGAAAGCAGTGATAAGGGGAAATTTGTAGCTATGAGCAATTACATTTTAAAAAAAAGAAAAGAAAACTCAAATCAACAATCTAACCTTGCAAACTAAGGAACTAGAAAAAGAAGAATAAACTAAACCCAAAGTTAGAAAAAGGAAGGAAATAATAAAGATGAGAATAAAGATAATGAAACAGAAACTTTTTAAAAATAGAGGAAAATCAATGAAGCCAAAGGCTGATTCTTTGAAAAGAAGAACCAAATTGACCAACTTAGCAAGCTAAACTAAGAAAAAAAGAGAGAAGATTCAATTTCTAAAATTAGAAATGAAAATGGGGATATTACTACCTTATCTACAGAAACAAAAAGAATTATAAAAGAGTACTATGGAAAATTATATACTAAGAAAATTTAATAACCTAGATGAAATGGACAAAATCTAGAAACGCAAAATTCATCAAGATTAAATTATGGGAAAAATTAGAAAATATTAATAGACCTATAACCAGTAAGGAGATTGAATGAGTAATCAAAAGTCTCTCAGAGGCACCTGGGTGGCTCAGTTGGTTAACAAGCATCTGACTCTCAGTTTCAGCTCAAGTCATGATCTCACGGTTCTGTGAAATCCAGCCCTGGGTCAGGCTTTGTACTAATAGCAGGGAGTCTGCTTGGAATTCTCTCCCTCTCCCTCTCTGCCTCTCTCTCACTCTTTTTCTCTCTCTCTCCCTCTCAAAATAAATAAATAAACTTAAAAAGAAATCTCTCAACAAGAAAAAGCCCTAGACCTGAGAGCTTCACTGATGAATAGAGAAAGAATCTATCTCAACATGATAAAAACCACATGTGAAAAACCCACCGTGAACATCATACCCAATTGTGAAACACTGAAAGTTTTTCCTCTAAGATCAGGGACAAGGCAAGAATGTTCATTTTCACCATTTCTATTTACCATAGAACTGGAAGTTCTCACCAGAGCCAATTAGGCAAGAAAGGGAAATAAAGAAGTAAAATTATCTCTATTTGTAGAAGATATGATCTTAAATGTAGAAATCCCTAACAATTCTATCAAATAAAAACCCCACAAACAAAAAGAAAAACAAACAAAAACCTGTTAGAGTTAATAGATGAAGTCAGTAAAGTAGCACGATACAAAGTCAACATGCAAAAGTTAGTTGCATTTCTATGTGCTAGCAATGAGCAACCTGAAATGGAAAAGACAAAGACAAGTCCATTTAAATAGCATCAAAAATGTCCATCAAGTGATGAATAGATAAAGAAGTTGTGGTTTATATATACAATGGAATACTACTTGGCAATGAGAAAGAATGAAATCTGGCCTTTTGTAGCAACGTGGATGGAACTGGAGAGTGTTATGCTAAGTGAAATAAGTCATACAGAGAAAGATACCATATGTTTTCACTCTTATGTGGATCCTGAGAAACTTAACAGAAGACCATGGGGGAGGGGAAGGGGGAAAAAAAAGTTAGAGAGGGAGGGAGGCAAACCATAAGAGACTCTTAAAAACGGAGAATAAACTAAGGGTTGATGGGGGGTGGGTGGGAGGGGAAAATGGGTTGTGGGCATTGAGGAGGGCACCTGTTGAGATGAGCACAGTGTGTTGTATGGAAACCAATTTGACAATAAGTTTCATATTTAAAAAAAAATAAATAAAATAAAATAAAATAGTATCAAAAAGGGGATGCCTAGGTGGCTTAGTTGGTTAAGCATCTGACTTCACCTCATGTCATGATCTTGTGGTTCCTGGGTTCAAGCCCCGTATCAGTCTCTGTGCTGACACCTCAGAGCCTCGAGCATGCTTCAGATTCTGTGTCTCCTTCTCTCTCTACCCCTCCCCTGCTCACACTCTGTCTCTCTCTCAAAAATAAATAAACATTTAAAAAATTTAAATAGCATCAGAAAGAGTAAAATACTTAGGAATTAGCCAAAAAGATAAAAGACTTATTAAAACTACAAAATGTTACTGAAATTGAATAAGACATAAATAAATGGAAAGACATCTCGTTAATGAACTGCAATATTTAATATTGTCAAGACGTCAATAGTATCCAAAACAAGCTACAAATTCAATGTAATCTCTATCAAAATTCTGATAACCTTTTTTTACAGAAATAGAAAAACCCATCCTAAAATTTGTATGGAATCTGAAGAGATCCCCAAATAGCTAAAGCAATCTTGAAAAAGAAGAAAAAAAAAACTGGAGGATTCACACTTCTGATTTCAAAACTTAATACAAAGCACAATAAGTAGAGTGTGATGTTGGCATAAAGAAAGACATATAGGCCAACGGAATAGAATATAGAGTCCAGAAATAAATTCTTGTGTTACAGTCAAATGATTTTTGACAAAGGTGCCAAGACCATTTAATGGGGAAAGGACAGTCTTTTCAACAACTGGTTCTGGATAGCCACATGCAAAAGAATGAAATTAGACCTTTTACCTAATAGATAAAAATTGGCTCAAAATGGATCAAAAACTTGAATGTAAGACCTAATGCTATAAAACTCTTAGATAAGAACATAGGTCAAAAACCTTACGACATTGGATTTGGTAATTTCTTGAATTTAACACCAAAGGCACAAGCAACAAAAGAAACAATAAACAAATTAGACTTCATGAAATTTTTTTTTAATTATGCATCAAAGGATGATATCAACAGAGTAAAAAGGCAACCCAAAGAATGGCAGAAAATATTTGCAAATCATATATCCGATAAGGGGTTAATATCCGGAATAGATAGAGAACTTTTAAAACTCAACAATAAACAAAAAATCCAATTCAAAAATGGGCAAAGGACTTGAATAGGCATTTATATAAAGAAGACAGAGAGATGATCAATAAGCACATGAAAAAATGCTCAATATCACTAATCATTAAGGAAATGGAAGTCAAGACTACATTGAGATACCACCTTACACCCATTACAATGGATACAATAAAAAAAAAGTATTGAAGAGGTAATGGAGACACTGGGATCCTTGTGCTCCATTTTTGGGAAGGTATAATGATACAGCCACTATGGGAAGCAACATGGTAATTCCTTAAAAAGTTAAAAATAGAATTAACATACGATCCACAATTCCACTTCTGGGGATATACCTAAAAGAATTGAAAACAGAGTCTCCAAGCAATATATGTTTATGGCAGCGTTATTTACAATAGCTAAAAAGTGGAAGCAACCCACGCACTTAATAAGTGCTTCAGCAGATGAATGGATAAGCAAAAGGTGGTATATACATCATGGAATATTACTCAGCATTTAAAAGAAAGGAAATTCTGCGATATGCTACACCATGGATGAACCTTGAATATTATGGAAATCAATAAAACAGTCACAGAAAAATAAACCAGTCACAGAAAAAATACTGTATGATTCCAGTTTTTTGAGGTACTTAGAATAGTTGAAGTTATAGAAATGGACAGTATAATTGTTTTTGCCAAGATCTGGAGAAAAGGGGAGAATGGAGAGTTGTTGCTTAATGAGCATAGAGTTGCAGTTTTATAAGATGAAAAAGGTTACAGAGATAGATAGTGGTGAAGTTGTACAACATCATAAATGCATATAATACCACTGAAGTGCACGTTTAAAAGTGATTAAAATGATAAATGTTACATGGTGTATGTTTTACTACAATCTAAAAATGAATAGACTTCCAGGGAAGATGACAGATTAGGAGGACCCTAAACTTCCCCCATCCCATGGATAAAACTGGATAACACTCACATCAGTGTAAATAACCCAGAAAAATGACCCGAAGACTGGCAGAACAAACTCTCCATAGCTAAATGTAGAGAAGAGGCCACATCAAAGAGGGTAGGAAGGGTGGAGACATGGTCGGGAGCTAAACAGACCACAGGACTGTCCAAAGGAGGGAGGGACACCTTCGGCACGGAGAAGGGAAAGAAACTGACTCTCACACCAGGGAGCCCACATGAGAAAACAAATTCCCGTAACATATGGCTTTGAAAACCAGAAGGACTACATATCACAGGTTCTTACAATCAGTGGGGCTTAGCACCTAGAACTTTAAAAATCAGTAGGCTCAGCTCTGGGAGAGCCAGGAGGGCGGAGTTCCTGCCCTTAAAGATACAGCACAACAAACAGCCCCACAGAGATACAACATGGAAGCAGCAATTTGAAAAATGCCTGGGGTATACAAGAGGGAGGTTTATTTACTAAACTCAAAACATGTGCTAGAAGGACAGCAATCACTGGAAGACTTCTTCAAGAACAAAAGAGCTGGCAGGAACCATTTCCTTCCCCTGCCCACCTCCCCCTGCCCCCCCCAGCCAGACACAGGAATACCTATGGGAACCAACACAGTGCCAACACTCGCTCCCTAACTGAAGAGCACACTCCACCCCCACGTTTTCTGCAGACATGCCCCTTCCAGCTAGGTCTTGGCTCCAGATATCCTTCCAGAGCAGACACACACAAACCTTGCCAACATTGCAGGCCCAACCTCTGTGTTCCCCTTCAGACCTGTCCTCTCCAATACGCTCTTAGCTGGAGTTTGTCCAAAATGGTGCCATAAGCCTAGCAGTGTTCAAGCAACCCCAACAGGGAACAGCACTACTCCAAAGTGACTCCTGCCCTGGGGAAAAGGAGAAGATAACCACACACAGCAGTTTGCGGCCCCAGCAGTGGTCTGAGGGCAGCCAGCTGGTCTGACTACAGGCCCCACCCACCAATGAAAACTTCTTAGAGGACAACACAGGGAGAGCACCCTGAAGTTTAGTGCTACCACATCTATGGCAAATGCCTGCTCTGAATCAACTCAAACCCAAGGTGGCCCCAGACTGGCAAACTCACAGTATGGGAACCAAACCCTACCCACAATAGGCAAGAGCCACTGCAGATGACTGGACTGAAGGCAAAAGTGGTTCCGCCACAACAGCAGAGAGCACACAACACACACAGGAAACCCCTTGAAGCACCAGGTTCTGGTTAACAGACCATATTTCACTACAGGGCACTACCAGACCTCTTCTTCATAAGGTCACTATTTTCAACCACAGGAAACATAGCTGATTTTCCTAACACATGGAAACAGACACAGAAAGTTAGACAAAATGAGGAGACAGAAGAATATGTGGAATAGATTAAGGAACAGAACAAAATCACAGCAAGAGAGCTAAATGAAACAGAAACAAGTAATATGCCTGATAGAGAATTTAAAATATTTTTCATAAAGACACAGATTTTAGAAAAGATTGGAGGACCTCACTGAGACCCTTAACAGAGAGAGCAAAAAAAAAAAAAAAAGAAAAGAAAAGAAATCAGAGTTGAAGAACTCAATAACTGAAATTAAAAATACACTAATGAGGGGCATCTGGGTGGCTCTGTCAGTTAAGCGTCCAATTTTGGCTCAGGTCATGAAAGCTCAGAGCCTGGAGCCTACTTCAGATTCTGTGTCTCCCTCTCTTTCTTGTCCCCCTCCCCCCGCTCCCCCCACCTCGTGCTCTCTCTCTAAAATAAATAAGCATTAAAAAAAATGTTTTTAAATACACTAGTGACAATAAATAGTAGGCTGGAGGAGGCAAGAGAACAGATTAGTGACCTGGAAGAGTAATAGAAAGCAATCAAACTGAACAGGAGAGAGAAAAATATTAATAATAAATGAAAATATACTTAGAAAACTCAGCATCAAGCATAATAACATTCATATTACAGAGATCCCTGAAGGAGAAGAGAGGAAAAAAAAGGGGGCAGAAATTTTATTTGAAGAAGTAATAGCTGAAGACTTCCCAAATCTGGGGAAGGAAACGGAAATTCAGATCCAGGATGCACAGAAGGTCCTCAACGAAATCAAGTCAAGGAGGTCCACACAAACACATGTAGTAATTAGAATGGCAAATAGTGACAAAGAAAATATTAAAAGCAGCAAGAAAAAAGAAAACAATTACATACAAGGGAAACCCCCATTAGACTATCAGCTGATTTTTCAACAGAAACTTTGCAGTCCAGAAAGGAGTAAAATATCTGAAGTGCTGAAAGAAAAGAACCTGCAACCAAGAATACTCTCTCCAGAAAGTCTATCATTCAAAGGAGAAGAAGAGATAGTTTCCTAGACAAACCAAAGTTGAAGGAATTCATCACCACTTAAAGCAGCCCTACAAGAAATGTCAGAGGGGATTCCTGGAGTAGAAAGGAAAGACCATAAGCAGGAGTAAGAACAGTACGAAGCACAAAAGCGGTAAAATTAAGTATATCTATAAAAATCAGTCAAGATATTCAAAAAATGAAAGGATGTAAAGTATGACACCAAGTATCTACAATGTAGCAAGGGAGTAGTAAAGAACAGGTCCAAACCTAAGCAACCATCAACTCAATATAGACTGCTTATGCAGAATATGTTATTTACAAGCCTAATGATCACCACAAATCAAAACCCAGTAATACATATACAAAAAGTAAAGAACAATTTAAGAAACAAAACAAATTCTTTACTAAGGACTTCAAAGTCCTAGCATGCTCTGGTTCCTTCTAACCTTTCTCATATCACACAAAAACATTTTTGTTTCCTATGTTCCAGCCATACTGGTCTTCTAGATGTTTTTCAAATAAGCCAAATTCCTTTTCATTTGGGAGTATTTGTATAGTCACTCTTCCTTTTCCTAAATCTTAGTACTGGCTCCTTCTCTTGTTTCCAGCCACAGCTCACATTTTACACCCTCACAAAGTTCCTTCCTGAACACACAATTTAAAATACACCCCATTACTCTTTATCCCCTCACACCATTCGATTTTATTCACATCCAAACTATGTCATTCTTGTACTTCCATGTTTGTTTGTTAATTGTTTACTCCCATAAGAACACAAATTCCATAGCAGCAGGAATATTATTGTTGTTTCTTTACTACTAAATCCTCAACACATAAAATAGTGCCCAGCAACATAGTAAAAACTCCATACGTTTTTTTTTTTTGTTTTGTTTTTAACGTTTATTTATTTTTGAGAGATAGACACAGAGTGTGAGCAGGGGAGGGACAGAGAGAGAGAGGGAGACACAGAATCTGAAGCAGGCTCCACGCTCTGAGCTGTCAGCACAGAGCCCGTCGTGGGGCTCAAACTCACAAATCGTGAGATCATGACCTGAGCCAAAGTCAGACACTCAACCGACTGAGCCACCCAGGCACCCCTCCATACGTCTTTTTTTTTTTTCAATATATGAAATTTAATGTCAAATTGGTTTCCATACAACACCCAGTACTCATCCCAAAAGGTGCCCTCCTCAATACCCATCACCCACCCTCCCCTCCCTCCCACCCCCCCATCAACCCCTCCATGCGCCTTTAATTGAACAAGTGAGGGAAGGAAGGCAGGAAGACAGGCAGGAAGGAAGGAATATGAGTTTTAAATTTTGTCCTGAACTGTTTTACTGTTTTTACTCATAACACTTCTTGCACCAATTGTATGTTGTTGTTTTTTCCCTCAAACTAACCAATTATGATACCAACTGGACATTCTACAGTTCAATTCAATCCTTATACAAAACTGTCTCCACTTCAGATTTCAGCCATATATATTAGATCCTCAGGTTATCCACATTTCTGTTTGACTTGGCTACAAGTTTGAGGATTCTCATAACTCACCCTCCCCATTCTCCACAACATTTTATAATTTGCTAGAACAACTTATAAAACTCAGGAAAATGCTTTACTTATAATTACCAGTTCATTATAAAGGCTACAACTTAGAACAGCCAAGTAGAAGAGATACATAAGACAAAGTACTGGCGGGGGAGGGGTAGGCAGAGCTCCTGGCTCTTTTTAAGCACACTACTCTCCCAACGTCTTGTGCATACAACAGCCTAGAAGCCCTCTATCTTATTTTTGGAACATTTTTTTCTTTAATTTTTTTTAATGTTTATTTATTTTTGAGAGACAGAGACACAGACAAAGTGCAAGCAAGGGAGGGCAGAGAGAGAGGGAGACACAGAATCTGAGCTGTCAGCACAGAGCCCAATGAGGGCCTCGAACCCACAAACTGTGGGATCATGACCCGAGCTAAAGTGGGACACTCAACCAACCAAGTCACCCAGGTGCCCCGTATTTTTGTAGAGCTCTATCTCCAGCCGCCCCCCACCCCCCCCCTACTCTTCCTGGAGTTTCATGGGTGAGTTTCATGGCTGAGAGTTCTGACCCTCTATTCACTAGTTCTTTCCCCTGATCAGCTCCATCCTCTGGGTATCTAGGGGCTCTAAGTCATTTTATTAGTATAAACTCAGGTGTGATCCAAAGGGGCTTGTTGTGAATAACAAAAGACACTCCTATCACTCAGGAAATTCCAAGGCTTTTAGGAGCTCTGTGCCAAGAACCAAGACAAAGGCCAAATGGAATAAAACCTTGGATTGTGAGTAACTTGCTCTGTGAGTGTTCCACAAGATGAGCAAACATTTCTAATAACTTTTAACTTGATAAATGAGTGATGTCTTGCAATAGGAATAGTACGTGATGCTGAACATCACATGATCACAACCGAGTCAATGGTTCTTCTCTCTCTCTCCTCCCTCCCACCTCGTTACGGGATTGCGGGTGATCGCCAATGCAATGTCACATTTCCATGAAATCCTCAAAAGGAGGCAAAGCAAGTGTCATTGGATAGGTTCCTTGTTAAAGTTTCATGAAAAGAAAAAGATTCCATTGAGCCAATAGATAGAAGCGATTCATTAGTAATAGTGAAAGTCATGCTACACAATAACCCTCCTCTCATCTCCCTCATGCTGGACACAAAGGTTTTCAAAGGTAAGTGAAGGTTAATGTGTTTATTTTTCTTTTATATTTTGTATTTTCTTTATTATATTGTATTACATTACAGTATTGCATTCATTTTTTTTTTTAATTTTTTTTTCAACGTTTATTTATTTTTGGGACAGAGAGAGACAGAGCATGAACGGGCGAGGGGCAGAGAGAGAGGGAGACACAGAATCGGAAACAGGCTCCAGGCTCTGAGCCATCAGCCCAGAGCCCGACGCGGGGCTCGAACTCACGGACCGTGAGATCGTGACCTGGCTGAAGTCGGACGCTTAACCGACTGCGCCACCCAGGCGCCCCTTGCATTCATTTTTATATGGATATTTTGGGGTTGTGAACAAATCATCTGAGTTTCCATTATTTCTTATGGGGAAATTCGCTTTGATATACAAGTGCTTTGGATTACAAACACTTTGGATTACAATTCTGGAACGCTTGCAAACCAAGGTTTTACTGTATATTTTTATATTATATCACAGCCCCTAAGAGTAAACTTAAATCCTGGTGTAGAAGAAGGGTCTATAGCTAAGGTAAGGACAAACTGGGGAAGAAGAATCACATGCCTCAAACCGGAAATTAAGGGTTGAGGGTTCTGGATTTCTCAATCCAGAAATTAAGGGTTGAGGAAGTGGGAGGTGAAGGGATGGAGGAGAGGGGTATAGGATAAGGAAGAGTACAGATGAACTGCAAAAGAGGAAGCCTCCCTCTTTACAGTCTATGAGACAGGCATCAAGATGCATCAGAGATAGCTACTGGATTGTAGCGTTCAGACATGCATTCCCTGCAGATACTCCCAGGAGCTAGAGAGATAAGTACTCTTTTCAGGAACCTGAGAGGTTGTGCTCATTCATTGAGGCTGAAGGGTAGGTATGTCAGTGAGCTAGTTGGGTACAATCTAGGGTGACCAACTCGGCCCAATTTACCTGGAACTGTCCCACTTTTAAAATGGAAATTCTCTAGGGGCGCCTGGGTGGCGCAGTCGGTTAAGCATCCGACTTCAGCCAGGTCACGATCTCGCGGTCCGTGAGTTCGAGCCCCGCGTCAGGCTCTGGGCTGATGGCTCAGAGCCTGGAGCCTGTTTCCCATTCTGTGTCTCCCTCTCTCTCTGCCCCTCCCCCGTTCATGCTCTGTCTCTCTCTATCCCAAAAATAAATAATAAAAAAAAACGTTGAAAAAAAAAAAATTAAAAAAAAAAGTAAAATGGAAATTCTCCTGTCCCGGAAACCTCCTCAGGCCCGAGCAAACAAGGAAATTGAGAGTGTTTACAGGAAACCACCTGATGACATCTGTGTGATTACAGTGTGATAAGCCCAGGGGAAAGTGGCATATACAGAAACAGAATTGATGTTTCTTTAGCCTAGAGATGTTTCTTGTACCTATGCCAACTCTTAACAATATGTGCCATAGGGAAAAAAATGAATGGAGAAAGGAAAGAAAACGCAAATAATCTCAATGAAAAAGTATATTGTACTGGCACCAATGAGCCTCAATTCCTCTGAGTCGTTTTTCCAGCAACGAAGATAGAATTTATGCCAATTCACCTGTCCCCTCACACTAAGCCCCTCTTGTGGTCAATTTCTTCATGGCTAAGAGATATCTACAAGACCACCTTCTCATATCACTAGAAAATGCATTTGATCAACTTCAACATCTTTTCCAGAGTCAAAGATACAATAAAACAGGAAGTAGGAATAGATAGATATTCCATTTTGATTGCTGATCCTTTGTATGGGAGAGTTTCTCTCTTCTAGTAGCTTAGAAACATCTGTTTGTCCATGGTGTTCTGGGTCTTTTTTTTTTTTTGGTTCATTGTGATAGGCACCACATATACATGGTGTCACATCCTTTGGATTGAGAAAATTTAAGAAAATTGTTACTTGGTTTATTTCTTCTCCACTGTTTAGTCTTTCTTTCTTCTAGCTTCTAGTAGTTGATGTGGGAGCTTACAGTTTAGTCTTTCAATTTTGTTTGTTTGTTGTTGTTGTTGTTGTTAACCATCTCTTTGTGTTTTTATTGTAATTACTGAGTTATTTCTTTATTTTTTATTCCAACCATGTTTCACACATTTTTATTACCATGTTTTTAAAATTTCTAAAAAAATCTGTCTTGTTTTCAGGTGCTTTTGTTTGTTTTGTCTTTAAATAGATGAGACATCTTTTTGTTATTTCCAAGATATTCTATTTTCTCTTATCTCTCTGAGGAAATTATTCATAATATTTTAATTGGTATCTTCCATTATGTCTGTTTTTTTCAATTTCCTTTTTATTTGTTATTTTACTTATTTATTCAGTCTGTTTGTGAGAGCTTTTTCTCACATATCTTTCATTTTTTCTTATAATTATCTGTTTCCTCTGCCAAATTTTCTGTTACTGTGAGAAAATTTTCTTGTTTTTATTATAGAACTCTTTGTATATAAAGGAGGTTAGCCTTATAGTTCAGCATGGCAACCATTTTCCTACAATTAATCATTTGTCTTATTTGAGAACCTATATAAAAATTTAAATTTTGTATGATTAAGTTTAGTCATTGTTTATTTCAGAAGTTTTACTAATACTGAGGCAAGGCTTCTATAATCCAAGATTGTATTTTATAAAATATTGCACTTGTTTCTAAAACATTTAGTATTTCTTTTACATTTATACCATTAGTCCATCTGGGACTAATTTTGGTATAAAAAGTAAAGTAAAGATTCTACTTCATTTTTTCCCCAAATAACTAGGTACTTGCCCCAACATTAATTGTGAGAAATTCACTGATGTGAAATACTATTGGTATCAGTTAGGGTTACATTTAGCTAAATATCTTAGAGACCTGATCAAAGTGATCGAATCAAGTAGTTTTTTTCAGAAATCTACTTTTTAAATCAGAAATTTGAAGGTAAAAATCCTGGACTTGGTTTTCTAATGCCATTAGATCCCAGGCTCTATTCTGCTCTTTATATCTTTATTCTAGTGGTTGCTTCATGTAATATAAGCCTGCACCATTCATCGCATAAAATATTCAGGAAGAAAGAAAGAAAAATAGAGAGAAGAAGGAGACTGAAGAGAAGGTGAAGTATATTATAGATTTTATGAGTATCTTATGGATGATACTTCCTGTAAGAGAGGCTAGCAAATAAATTTTTAAAGCTATACATATTGCTACACTAAAAAAATATTAGGCTTCCATTAAAAGAGAAAAGGAGAATGGATTATGGATACACAACAGTGGTGGGTACTAAATTGTTACATGTGGACTTGATAAATCACCTAATGCACTTGATTGCATATAAAATAATAATGCAGAATATTTTACAAAACCATTAGAGCATATGGAGATTAATTATCTATGTGAACTTGAAAATAAAGAAAATTAAGAAGCAAGGCAATTATTAACTTCAGGAAAAACAAAGAATTGTACTAAATCTCAAACATCATGGTTTACTCTTTATTTCAAATATAAACCTTGAGTTGCCTAGGTGGCTTAGTCAGTTAAGGATCCTACTTTGTCTCAGGTCATGATCTCACAGCTTGTGGGTTTGAGTCCCACATTGGAGGCTCTGACAGCTCAGAGCCTGGAGCCTGCTTCAGATTCTGTGTATCCCTCTATCTCTCTGACCCTTCCCCACTTGCACTCTGTCTCTCTCTGTCTCTTAAAAATGAGTAAACATTTAAAAAAATTTAAAAAATAAACCTTGCTTTTATAATCAGAACAACATAATGGCAGCTGGGTGGCTCAGTCAGTTAATTGTCCAGCTCGTTTTCAGCTCAGGTCATGATCTCACAGTTTGTGAGTTCAAGCCCCACATCTGGCTCTGTACTGACAACATGGAGCCTGCTTGGGATTCTCTTTCTCCCTCTCACTCTCTGCCCTTCCCCCATTTGTGTTCATTCTCTCTGTCTCTGTCTCTGTCTCTCTCTCTTTCTCTCTCAAAAATAAATAAAAATTAAAAAAAGAATTTTATAATCTTAACAATGTAAACACAGAAGTCTGACTTCAGAAGGGAAGAAAAACTATTTTAAATATAGCCTTTAAAGTTTCCTTGTTTCCATCCTTGTTCATCCCCTGAGCTCCAGGTTACATGTATCAAGGACCCCCTGAGACTAATAACAAAAAGAAATCACAGACTCTATGAGTTGAAGTGGACTTTATATCAATTAGGATAACTCACCAGCTTAATTTTTCTCTGCATTATCCCCAACAAGTGGTTACTTAGCTTCTGCTTGAACATCTTCACTGAGGGGAAGCTCACTATTTCTCCGGACAGTTCATTCAATTCCTACACAGCTCTAATCACTGCCAATCATTCCCTATAATCAGGTCAAAGTCAGCCTACTCTAACTTTGTTGTATTCATTTTTCTACTCCCTAAAGTCATACAGAATTCCTCTTTCACGAGAAAGTAATCAGCTATTTTAATACTGTTGTCAAGCTATCCACTCAAAATGCCCCCCATGTTAAATTCTTCTCCAGGTCCTCCAACCATTTTTAAATGGTACAATTTCACATTCTAGTGACAATTGGATATCTTCTTTTGGATGCGCTTCATCTGGTTAATGTCCCTCTTAAAATGATGCACCAGAACAGGACACATGATTGTCAGATTAAGTGGCAAAAAAAAAAAAAAAAGAAAAGAAAGAAAAAGAAAGAAAGAAAAGAAAAAGTTTCTGAATTTTACGTTATATTAGGAGGCATCATATAAGTTTCCTTTTGGGGTCCTTTTGGCAAAAGATAAGACTGTTTGTGCTTAATAAAAACTTATGGAAAATTATGAATTCTATTCCCCAGGCCTTTACCAAACACCTCTGTCCCCATTCGCTATCCACAATACCAAAAAGGTTTTAAAGTCTAGGTGTGAAGTAAGAGAGAATGAGGTCTGAGTGAGCCAACCTCTCTTCCAGGAATCAAAGAAGAATTATAAACTAAGATTTTTTTTAAAACCATCCTGAATATCAAATAACCCTAGGATGAGATCTTTTTCCAATACCTTGCCCTACCCATAAGGAGAACATGTCCCAATTTACTGGAGTCAAATGGCCAGACTGTTTCTGATCTGCAGTCTCTGTCAGTATTCTTTTCTTCACATCTACTAATTCCTCTTCCTTATATTCATTTAGAACACACTAATGGAAGTAGCCTGCCACGTGGCTTGCCTTTTTGCCACTTTTTCTCAGGAAATGTGATTAAAGAACTTGGAGTGGGCTGTTTTACACACAAATATTCAGACAGTCTCTTAGCAATAAATGGCTGTCGCTTCTATTATCTGTCTGGCTTTGAGTTCTATTATCTGTTGTGAATTGGTGCAGGGCTCTGTAAAACAGTTTTTAGGCAGCCTCATTACTCCCTTCCACACCTTCTGCTCCATCTGAGAGTGCTGCTGCTATGATTGCTGGGTAATGTTTGCCATTAGACAAGGCACATAAAAGAATCAAGCTATGACTAATTCGCTTGATGGCTGTGTGCCCTGTGTCATGCTCATTAACACCTCTCGACTCCGTTATTAGAGAGAATCACAGAGCAGATCTCAGCAGGCTCACATTTATACTATAGGATGCTTTATTTTTCCATTGGAGCCACATCCTTATCACTGACTTGTTCTGATCACCCTTACCTTCTACCCCAGGCCTATTCTACCCTGCCACACTTAACTGGGTCTTTCACTGAGTAAATAAATGCTTATGGGACTCTGTTGCCAATAGAAGGCTTTAGATTGTGAGGAAATGGGGGTCTATGACCTCTAATGAATCATATACTCGTCTTTCTGCTGAAAAGTCATCAGAGATGCTCCTTGTGGAAATCCAAAGAGAAAATGATAACAACTTAAAATATTAAAGTATACCCAGCCTTTTTATAAGCATTATTTCCTATGAGGTTTACAACAATGCTTTATGGCAGGCTGCATAAATAGTACTCTATCATTAACTTTAACACTAGATTTTCTAACTCAGAAGAGATACTATATAAAAGAAAAGTAAGCCATCTACAATGCTGGGCAAAATATAAAGAAATAGTATTAGTTGTGTTTGACTTTCCCAAGCTTATTGATCAAAGCAGAGAGAAAGGGAGAGAGAGAGAGAGAGAGAGAATATTTTCCTTAGTACTGACTCACAGTGTTTTGAACCAAGGCTATAGGGGCATCATACTTACCTACCTTAATCATTAACTCCAACTGTAAGTTTACATTGTAGCCATCACTAATGTTTATTGATATCTAGGTATCCTCTACCTCTGAGGACATGGAAAGCTGCACTAATCCATCTCCTGAAGTTGGACATAGCCATGTGATTTGATTTCACCATGAAAGTTGAGTGGATGTGACAACTACAGTTTGCATGTGGAAGTATTTAACTGCAGATTCTTGAGACTATACCTTGGCTTTTCCTTTGCCACAAGAATTATGGAAGTATGTATCCATATGGAGGTACCATAAGATCTAAGCAGCCTTAAATACCAAGTTAGCACGTTGGGGACAGTTGCCCTGGAGAAACACCTAGACTTTCAGTAGAATTTGAGCACTAGACAAAATTTTGCTATGCTAAATTACTAAGATTTTGGAGTTGTTTGTTACCGTAGCGTATCTTAGTCTATACTGACTGATGTAGTCTTCATTTGCTGTAGATGTATCCTAAAATTAAGCTATTTGTAGAAATGGAAAATAAATGCGACCTAGCCAAATGAGAAAAAAAAGTAACTGAAATTAAAGTCAGAAGTCCAATCCACTCTAAGACATGAACTCTACCAGGTACCATGCATTGGTTGTCAAAGTTTTTCACTGCACAAAGACAAACATCAGATGAGGACAAGTGAATTCTGAAATCTAATTCATGCTTTATTTACCAAGCTGTGCATCATGGTTCAGAGCTGTGCCCACCCGCGGGTAGCTTTTTCCAAATCACACAAAAGTGCTTTATATGAAAGCTGAAACCCTGAACTCAGATCTCACATGTAGGATGACTTATGAGACATTACTCAACTTATCTAAAGCTTCCTTTTTTTTTATCTTTAAAATATATACAAAAATCTTTACACTTTGATTGTTAAGAGATTTAAATTGAACAAGTTATGTAAAAATGTATACATAGTGTCCATATAAACCAACGGCACTCAAGCCTGAATAACCAACTTTGATCATTTAAAGACTCCATCAGAAAAAGTAGAGGTAATCTAAATAAGTGGTTTGAGAAGCTTCACAAATGTGAGTTATATTGCACTTGGTCCAGTGTTATGATAATATGTGTGTCCAAGTGACAAAAACCTGGTTTGAACCAGTTTAGTAAAAAAAAGAGAGTAGAAGGTAATTGATTCCCATAAACTAAATAAGATTTGAATAAGAAAAGCAGGAGAAGAGGAGAGATGAAGCTTGACTTTAGAACAACTAGAATCAGGGACTTGAACATGACCATGCCTCTTTCTTTTTCTATGTTTGTTTGTTTGTTTTCATTTTTGCTCTTTTTCTCTATTGTCACAGTCTTTCCTCTCACTGCAAACTGGATGTTCTGAAGAAGAAAACAGGGCTGCCAAAAGTTCTTGAGATTCCCACCAGAATACAACAACTAACACTTTCTCTCAATTACATTTCAAAAAAATTTAGAGACAATTCTGATTACTTCATCACATCAAGGGCCTACACTTAGACCAATAAACTGTTTCCAGGAAACAAAAGACTCCAACTGTTTTAACTTGAGTAATATGCCATTTTTGGACCAATAAACACTATGGACAAAGATGGGATCAAGGTCATGGAAAGTCATAGTAGTCCCATTTAAAATCAATTGGTTGGAATGGGGGAAAAAAACAATCCCTAAAAGAAATGAAAGGTATAGATTAGACAACACTATAGATGTCTTTTTTAGATAATATTTTAAGGTGAATCAGTTGGGGAAAGTGAGGATAACAAAAACAAATTCAACATTATGATGGGGAAAGGAGAACCAATGATCTCTACCATGGGTCCAGTGGCAGAATTTAGCAATGTATTTCTATTTGAATAATTATCCAGAAAGACAGATTTCCTGAGGCAGCTGGATGTTTTCCCATCCATTACCTCTCCTATTACAGGGTACCATTCACTCATCAAGAGACTTAGGTAAAGAAATCATCTAACTACATTTTCCTGGAATTCCCTTTGTTATGTGACTATACATTAGTGTTTGCCAATAAGAAAAATTCACCTGACATTTTGGTAGGCAGAAATGATTTGAGAAATCAGCGTGGCCACACTGGTGGCCAGAGGTAAGTTACATAGTTGATTGAGAGTTTTATGAAACTCAAGAGTTGCAGCAATTTCCTGGTGAACTTTTTATAACTACTTTACTTTAGAATTTCAAGATGTTTCTCTGATATTTTGACTGCACGCTTCTTAATCTTTCCTTTCTCAGTTAATCCTTAATTCCTACATTAAAATAGTATTATATATTCTATATAGAATCCAATATTTTACATATTCTATATCCTACATAGAATTCAATACTCTATATATTTTATATTCTATATAAAATATTATTCCTGCATTACTTAGAATAACTGTGTTTTCCTTTCCTAACAAATTGTGGTACAGGTGGAGATCTAGTTAAATAAAAGCAAAGAGATTCTAGCCTGGTTGGCTATAAAGTACCTTCAAAGATCAAGAATCAGGGTGGATTGGGTAAAGGAAAAGATAAAAAAGGGGCACCTAGGTGGTTCAGTTGGTTAAGCATCCAACTTCGGCTCAGGTCATGACCTCGTGATTCATGAGTTCCATCCCTACACTGGGCTCTGTGCTGACAGCTCAGAGTCTGGAGCCTGCTTCAGACTCTGTGTCTCTCTCTCTGCCCCTCCCCTGCTGGTGCTCTGTCACTCTCTTTCTTTCTCTCTCAAAAATAAATATTTTTTAAAAAGAAAAGAAAAATACAAATAAGAAAGAGAATCCATGCATTTATTGCCCAATAAAATAATACAGCAAATCCCAAGGTCCAACATGAGAGGACATACTTCCCCATAAAATACCCAAGAGTAATTTTTCCTTGTGTTACAAAGAGTAAGTGGGACAATTGGTAATTGTAAGATGAAATAATATTGTATCAACTTCAATTTCTTGATTTTGATCATTGTACCGTAGTCATGTAAAGAATATTCCTATTCTTTGACACACTGAAGTTGTCATGTTTTGCAACTTACTCTCAAGTGGTTCAAAGAAATCAGATGGCATTTAAAAAAAAATGAAAGAAAAGAAAACTGGAATTCCCAACCCTACCTAGCAGAATTGAAGAGCCCACCTGTTGTGTGTCAATGGAGGCCAATTTGGGAACCCAGCTTCTACCATGACATTATAGTAACAATGCACTACTTTCTTGCCCTTACCCCTGCCAAAGTGGAATCAGAGAAGACAAGCTCAAATGGAGGGTTTGGATAAGATCTGGTTTGTCATAACATAGTGCCCAAAATGTCCATGTTTTACTGAGAAAAAAAAAAATTCATGCCAACACCAGAAAGATCTCGAATTGAATGAAAGAAGAAAATCAATAGATGCCAACACGGAGATGACAGTGATGTTAGAATTATTTGACAAATGTTGTAAAGCAGCCATCATAAAAAGACTTTAATGAGCCATTATGAACACAGATGAAATACATGAAACAAAGAAAGTACCAGTGAAGAAGGAGAGGTCCTGGCAAGGAATATAAAATACACAAAGAACCAAAATTTTAGCACTTTAAAATACAACAACTGAAATTTAAAAATGGATAGATTCAAAGGTAAAATGGAGGAGACAGATTAATTAGTGAACTTTCTTTTTAAGTTTATTTACTTATTTAGAGAGAGAGTGAGAGAGAGCAGGAGGAGGGGAGGAGAAGAGAGAGGGAGAGAGAGAGAATCCCAAGAAGACTCTGCACTGTCAGCATGGAGCCTGACATGGGACTTGAACTCACAAACTTTGAGTTTGTGATCATGACCTGAGCCAAAACCGAGTCAGGTGCTTCATCAACTGAGCCACCCAGGTGCCCCTAATTCATGAACCAACAGAAATTACCCAATCCAAAAACAACAGAGGAAAATAGACTGAAAAAAAAAAATGAGCAAAGCCTCAATAACCTGTGGGAATAAAAAGAAAAAAATCTAACATTGGTGTCTTTGGGGTTCTAGAAGAAAAGGAAAAAAGGATGGGTCTAAAAAATTACTTGAGGAAATAATGTCTGAAAATTTCCCAAGTTTGTCCCCCCAAAATTAACAAACACAAAAATAACACATGAACCTCCAGATTCAAGAAGCTGAGAAAATCCTAAAGAGAAAGACCCCAAAGAAATTCACACCAAGACATCAGAGTCAAAGTCCTGAAAACTAAAGACAAAGAAAAAAATATTGAAAGCAGCGAAAGAGAGTTAAGAGCATAACTTTGTGAAAACCACCATTCAAATTACAATGGATTTCCCAGCAGAAATTATAGAGGCTAGAAGGAAATGGCAGAACATTTTTCAACTGCTTAAATGAAGTGTCAACCTAGAATCCAATGTCCAGTGAAAATATCCTTCAGGGGAAAAGGGAAATCAAGACATTCTCAAAAACAGGAAAACAAGAGAATTTGTCATCAGGAAAACTACCATAGCAAAAAGAAGAAAGAAGTTCTCTAAACAGAGAATAAATGATAAAAGAAAAAAACTTAGAATATCAAGAAGAAATAAAGTATATGGTAAGCACAAATATAAAGACAAATACAAATTTGTATAAAATACAAATAAGACTTTCTTCTTGAATTTTTAAAATTATTTTTCACAATTGAAGCAAAAGTTACAATTCTGTTTAATATGGGTGTCAATGTATGTAGAGAAAATATTTCAGAAAATTATATTTTAAATGGGGAAAGGTTAAGAAATACAGAGGGAGATAAAGTTTGTATACTTCACTCAAACTTGTTAAATGATGCCAGTAAATAGTGATAAGTTATGCATATGTGATGTAAAACCTAGAGCAACCACTAAAACAGCTATACAAAGAGATAAGATTGTAAAAAACAAAAGATACAGAAAAGTAAAAAGGGAATTCTAAAAAATGTTCAATTAACCCCATGAATGGCAGGAAAAAAAGAAAACATAAATTTAAAAAAAAAACAGAAAAATAAAGCAAAAAATAAAATGACAAACATAACCCTAAGATATCAATAATTATAAAAAAAATGTAATGGTCCAAATGAATTAATTAAAAGACATTGACAGAAGAGAAAAGAAGAAGAAAGTGGTAGAAATCACTGTGCTGATATTAAAGCTATATATATATATATATATATATATATATATATATATATATACCTACACTAATCAAACACCTCCACTATTGCTGGAAGAATAGAAACATAGATCAACAGAACAGGATAAAGAAGTAAGAAATAAAGTCACAAAAAATATGCCCAACTGTTTTTTGACTAAAGTACAAAAACAATTCAATGGGGAAAAGCCATGCTTTTAACAAATGGTGCTGGAATAATTAGATATCTATAAACCAAAAAATTTTTAGAATAAAAATAAACTTCAATATAATCCCCACATCTCACACAAAAATTAACTCAAATCGATCACAGACTGAAATGGAAAATGAAAAACTATAAAATTTTGTTTAAAAAATAGGAAAAAGTCTTTGGTATCCTGGGGCAAGCGAGAGTTCTTATAATTGACACTAAAAGCATGATCCATAAGAAGAAACAAATGACAAAATGGAATTCACCAAAATTAAACTTTTGATCCAGAAAGACCCTATTAGGGGATAATAGAACAAGGATACAGACTGGAAGAAAATCCTTGCAAACCACATATACAACAAAGGACCATTATCCTGAATATATAAAAACTCTCAAAACTCAACAGTAAAAACAAACACCCAAGCACATGGAAGATGTCCATCATCATTTGCCATTAAAGAAATGCATATTAACACCAGGATGAGATGTCACTACACACCTATCAAAATGGCTAAAATAAAAAAAACAGTGACACCATATGCTTGAGAAGATGCAGAGAAACTGGATCACTCATACGTTACTGCGGGGGGAATGTAAAATGGTACAGCCACTCTGGAAAATAGTTTGGCTATTTCTTTAAAAATGAAACATGCAATTACCATATGAACCAGTAATTGTACTCCTGGGCATTTATCCCAAAGAAATGAAGACTTGTAATCATTCCAAACCTTATATGTAAATGTTTACGGCAGTGTATTAGTTTGCTAGTGCTGCCCTAACAAAGCACTACAAACTGGGCAGCTTTAACAACAGAAGTGTATTGTCTCACAATTTGGGAGGCCAGAAGTCCAAGATCAAAGCGTCAGAGGATCGCTTCCCCCGTGGAGGGTTGTGAGAGAGATTTTGTTCCATGCCTCTTGCCTGGCTTTTGGTAGTTGTCTGCAGTTCTTGGTGCTCCTTGACTTGCTGAAGCATCACCCCAATCTCTGGCTCCATTTTCAGGTGGTACTGACCTGTGTGCATCCCTGCGTCCAAATTTATCCTTTCACAAGAACACCGGTTCATCTCAATGACTTCAATTTAAACTTGATTAACCCTGTGAAGACCCTATCTCCAAATACAGTCGTATTCTGAGGTACTGGGGGCTAGGACTTCAACATAGGAATTCTGGGGAGACACAATTCAGTTCACAATAAGCACCTTTATTCGTAACAGCCCATTCCCGGAAGCAACTTAGATGTCTTTGGGTAGGTAAATATTTAAACAGGCTTTCTTGATCTACACCATGGAATATTACTCAGTAATGAAAAGAAAAAATGTTGATACATGCAACAATCTGGATGTCTTCCCAGGTCATTATGCTAAGTGAAAAAAGAAAATCTCAAAAGGCTCCTTAACATACTGTGTGGCTCCATTTATATAACATTCTTCAAATGACAAAATTGTGGAAATAGATAACTGATACGTGGCTGCCAGGAATTAAAGAGGGGTTGGGGCAGGAGAGAAGTGTGTGCAGCTAAAGAAGGAAAAAGATGGATCCCTGTGGTGATGAGATGTTCTGCATCATGACATGAAAATCAATATCCCAGTTGTGATACTGTACTGGGCAAAAGTACACAAGAACTCTCTGTGTTTTTTTTCTTACAACTGCATGTCAATTTAATATGATCTCAAGATGAACTTTTAACCTAAAGAAATAAAATGTTTTTGTTTAAGTTTGTGCTGGTTTTCCTGCATTATTGTAATCAAATGTGATAAAAACAGAAGACTTAGAAAATAAAGAATAATATGTGGAGAAACATTTTAAAATCATTCGTAATCCAACATAAGGTTGGATTGTTGTTTCTATTTTTTTGTTGTTGTTTTAAAAAAAATTAATGCTTATTTATTTTTGAGAGAGAGAGAGAGAGACAGAGCATGAGCAGGGGAGGGGCAGAGAGAGAGGGAGACACAGAATCCAAAGCAGGCTCCAGGCTCCAGGCTCTGAGCTGTCAGCACAGAGCCTGATGCAGGGCTCAACTCACGAACTGTGAGATCATGAGCTGAGCCAAAGTCAGACCCTTAACTAACCGAGCCACCCTGGTGCCCCAAGATTGTTGTCTCTAAAAAGTAATGTATGTAAACTACATGACATCTGGGATCAGCCCGCCGCTTAAAGTGTAGGTAAGATTGAGTTAAACGCATCCTTACTCACATGTCCCTTTCAGTGTCCCGTGAAAATCAAAACAGTTTCCCCAGATTCCTGTGCTTGCCTGGAGGTAGGAGTAGAAAGTGTTTCAACCTCATAGATATGTGTGTTTCTAAAGTCCTTCTTTGACAGAATCAGTTCCATGTGTGAATCATTTGCCAGATA
The DNA here is from genome assembly GCF_028749965.1 of Puma concolor. NCBI lineage: Eukaryota > Metazoa > Chordata > Mammalia > Carnivora > Felidae > Puma > Puma concolor. The sequence goes on along the minus strand of NC_141675.1, from coordinate 80,618,207 downwards.
GGCTCATGACATTTTCAAAGCTGCAGCCCAGCCCCTTCCATGAAGCTCCACTCTCTGGAGATATGTGTGTCCTTAGTGGGTTTTACCAACCATCAAAGAAAGGTGGCCAAGGAGAGGAGTACATCACACCAATGAAACACATTCAAATTAAACACCAGATTCCTTTGCACTAGTAAGCCTTGGCTTCACCCACAAATGGGTATTATAACTGCCCACTTTTCTCCTGAGGCCTTCAGCCTTATGCCACCTTTGAATGTCTGTCTTTTTCCTCTTACCCCCTCACTTTTCTCCCCCAATTCCCAAGTCCCTGTTCATCATTTATTCAAAGGAGTTTAGCCTTCTCTCTTGTTATCTTGGTTCCTGGTAGCTCAGAACCTCTGAGTATCACTTTCTCACTAAGCAGCTTGTCAAGGATTTTTCTAGCCCAAGATAATTTCTTCCTTAAGAAAACTCCTTGTGCCGTTTGTTAAGAAAACCCATTTATTTCCCTTACCATGCACTTGCTCAGGGGATATGGGCTAGCCCTGTGTCAAGGGACATAGCTAGAGACAGAGAAGTGATCAGTTATCCTGATCTTTGGTTTCTCTGAATCATTTCTAACATTGGCCTCTTCAAAGTTGGTTCTCTTTGGGGGAACGAAGGCATCACAACAGTAATTACACAAAATATAATAATGCTAATAAGGATATCTGTGGCATTCTTCCTTCTTTCTTATTAACCAAACCCCAATATTGCCTGAGCGGCAATATGCCGAATTCATTGGACTAATCACGATAGGTACTACGGGCTAAATTGTAGTCCCCCAGAACTCAGACCATATTGAAGTCCTAATCCCCATTACTTCAGAATGTGACTACATTTGGAGAGAGAATCTTTAAAGAGGTAATCAAGTTAAAATGAAGTCATTAGGATGGCCCCTAATTCATTCTGACTGATACCCTTATAAGAAGAGGAGATTAACACCTAGTGTGTCTCATAGAGGAATGACCATGTGGAGACACAGGTAGAAGACAGTCATCTACAAGCCAAGAAGAAAGGCTTCAGACAAAAATAACCCTGCTAACACTGATATTGGATGTTTAGCTTCCAGAAACGTGAGAAAATAAATTTCTGTCATGTAAGCTGCCCAGTCTGTGGTACTTTGTTATGGTAGCTCTAGGAAACTAATACAATGGGTCAAAGTCAGTCATGGAAATTTGTTTTTATTTTGCATATGGCCCAGCTATAGAAAATTAGACATAACAAGAAGCCTTTTAGGACTTTCAAAGAAGCCTCCTATGTTGCGCTGTAGATGTTATTCTAGGAAGACATGATGCTTGGAATGGTAACAGCCATCTTGAAAGCATGGAAGAAAGAAAAAGGAAATTCCACAGACATTGATCTTAACCTTTGACATTGATGAGTTGCTGACCCAACGCCAGAACTGCTCATCTCTGGACACCTTGCTTTGAAACTTTTATTAATAAATCTGAATCCTTTGAATTAGTTTTGACAGGGTCACTCTTTTTTTCAGCCCAAAACATCAAAACTGTCACATTTCCAAGCGTTACATTCATTGTTTTCACATGAAGTCAGTTCAATCCTTTGTCTGAAGTCTGGAAGACTCAGTCTCAGAGGTAATATTAGTAAAGCAATCAGAAGAATGACTTTCATCACTTTAGAAAAGTAGAGGGGAATGAACTAGAGGTACAATAGGAAAATGCCATTGTATTTAAATTGTATCTAAAGTCATGTGGTAGAAAGTATCCCCTTCCTAGCCTTGTCATATTAATTCTTTATTCAAGAGACCTTTACTGAGTGCTGTCTACTTACACTGCGCTTGGTGCCATTTCCACTGAAAGGGATATTAGGCTTATTTATACTTTTTCCTGACTCTGGTTCAAGATTGTTTATTGTGTATATGGAGACTAAATATTTTAGCCAGACCCATTTGGCTGACGAATCGGACCAAAGGGGTGAGGTCAAAGCTGGCCTGTTGCCTTTGGCTCTAAAAGCAGCCAGGCACTGTCCTTTTCACTTTCTGCCCCGCGCCATGATAGAGTCCACCGTTCAGAGGAAAAGCATCAGTCCCGTCAGAAAACACCCGAAGAAACAATGTCACATGGCACCGTGAGTCGGGAACCGCCTTGGGGAAACTGTGCGAAGTGAGTGTCTGCTCCAGGCAGCGGCCCACAGGCACAGGCTGCTTTCCAGAGGGCAATACAGCTCGTGAAAGCATGCTGGCGCCACTAAGACATGGTCAACTGCCACTCTCCCAGGAGCCTTTGCTGCTTCAGAGGTGGGGCGGCAGCTGACACAATTGGTGGCGAGTTCAATCATCCTTCTGAACCAAGCAATTCATGGCTGGCGTCGGGAGGGGAAAGTAAAATAAGCCTTGGGTTTTTGTTTTTGTGCGTACGTGTGTGATGACAGCCAAGGAATCCTTATTTTCTTTCCAGGTGCCCAATAACTGAAAAGCCACTACTGAGGGTGCCAATGCTACCATCTCGGTATTGTTGTTGCCCCACTGAGGGGTGGGTAGGGGCTGGCAGTCAGACAGACGGTGCTTTAATTGGTCTCCTCCTGGAAGGGAAAGAGCCAAACGTTTGCGGGATGCTTCTTGGAGCCAGTTTCAGAGTAATAAAAGTGCATCTTTGATACACAGAGAGTTTATGTTCTTCATAAAAATGCTAATTGCAATCTTCGCAGAGAGCAGTGGCAAGAATGCTTTTCCCCTTAGGCTTTTCAATAGGGATACGGTTGTGCTATGTGGGTGACCTTGTATTCACTAACTAGGGACAAGGCTTCAGTCCTCTCCGCAGCCTTTCGAAACCTGCTGTAAGGATTCCATCACTGCGCGTCTGAGACCATTCAAACTCTTTTCATGGAAAACTGGAAAGCAATCTATTTGTTTCTTTAAAAAAAAAAAATCTCTTAATACAAATACACAGAGGGAGCTTAGAATATTTTTCCCTCAGTGAGTATGTTTTTCCAAGGTCAATTTGGAGGTTCTTCCTATTTGGCCGAGAAAAACTGGGGCCCCGGTAAAGGCGTCCACAGCTCTCTCTCTCTGTGGCTTGGAAACCTTCCCCACCTACAGATGCTACAAGAAGTTGCTGATGTTTTTCCAGGGCCCCACTGTTTGCTTCTCTCGCTACAGAGAAGGAAGACAGGGTGATGAGTGAGGTTTTATTTGTCCTGCAGGATGACTCATTCAGCAAGAGTTTCTGACCCAGAATTCTCATCTTTCTTTGCTCTCTCCATCCCCAACCCCCAAGCTTCTTTTATATTTTGGTCCTTGGGCAGGTTTCCATTGACCTTCTCTTGCCATCCTCTCCCTCAAATCTCAAAAAAATAATAAGTTTTTTTTTTTTTTTTTAAGTCAAACTTCCCACAATTGCATTCAATTTACTCTGGGAACTCGTTTAAAGGGCAGGGGTTTTGAAATATGATCAACAAAATAATCAGTTCTGGGTTACATTAAATAGCATCCTTCCAGACTGACCTAAGACTTGAGAGGGAAAACAGCTCCCTCCAATCCCTCCCACCATGAGCTGGACTCTATGTCTCAAAAACTTTGTATTGAATGGTTCCCAAAATGATGTCTGCCTTTCCAACAGGGAGAGTGCAAAGTCTTTCTCAGAACCCAGTCTCATCTTTGGCCCAGCTGCAGGCAGGTGTTACTAAATAGCCTGACGCTCCTCTGGTGCTCACAATGTCTCCACAGCAGACGTTCTGTGCTCTCAGGAAGGCTGGTCTTTTTTTGAAAAGGGGTGGGGTGAGAGGGACACTCAATGTAAGGGAATCAAAACATAGTAGACTAACCGGACCAAAACATTACAGCATCTAACCAATTTTCACTGCAGCCACACAAATCCAGGAGACCAAATATTGAAATTTGCCTTCATAAGATCCCATTTCTAACATCCCTGCCATCTCTTCTAATTCATTATAACATGTACAAGACGCTGTTCTTTCAACTTTGTCCTTCCCCATCTGTAAACTGGAGAGAGAAAGAAGGAACACAGAGCAGTGAATTCTTGCGAAGGTGCCACTGTCCAGCTGTATAATACCCTTTTACCCAGGTCACATACTAAATAGTCATATGGAACCTATCTGTTCTGTGAATGTGGCACAGTCCAGACCGAGGAGCCAGGGTTACTAGGAGCTTCAGCGGACTGCAGCTGACAGGAGGTAGTCTCTACCCCAGGCAAGAGGGCCCAAGGCCAGGAGAGATCAGCCAAATCAAAGGCAGTGTGTTAGGGAAAGCAGGGCTTTTAACTCAAGGAAGATGTGCTACAAACACCACATTTAGATCACGGCTAGTGTCACAGAACCACGTGCTCACGGCCAGATTGATCAGTATCAAATGCTCCGATGTTCTAAAGATATGAGTGAACAGGTACCTAAGGGTGGAATGAAGGGATGGAAAACAAGCTGGTGAACATGTTACACCTCAGCGAGGACTGAAAAGATCTGGCTAGAGATTTTGAATTCTGCACTGATGAAGGTGTCTTCTATTAGCCAAGTAAAGAACAGCTGGGTGTGGTAAGGTGAAAAGAGGGTAAATACAGGAAGAAGGAACCATGATAACAAGACGGGAGTCAGCATGGTGTGAGGGAGAAGCACAAGACTATATAAATGAGGAACGAATAAATGACATGAAAGGAGTAGGTGACAGCAAAGGGCATTGATGACATTTGAGAGGGATGGTGACACAATTAGATAAATATGGCAACAGTATGTTGCAGGATTTGGGGAGAGTAGGAAGACAGAGAAACCTGTGACTTACCCTGTTTTCCTCCTAAACATTCTGTTTTATAATTAAAAATTTTTTTTCATCTCTGTCATTATTCTTTTTATTATATGAAATTTATTGTCAAATTAGTTTCCATACAATACCCAGGGCTCATCCCAAAAGATGCCCTCCTCAATGCCCATCACCCACCCTCCCCTCCCTCCCACCCCCCCCCCATCAGCCCTCAGCTTGTTCTCAGCTTTTAAGAGTCTCTTATGTTTTGGCTCTCTCTCCCACTCTAACCTCTTTTTTTTTCTTTTTTTTTCCTTCCCCTCCCCCATGGGTTTCTGTTAAGTTTCTCAGGATATAATTAAAAATTTTTAATGTTCTTTTTAATGCATCTTCCCCTAAGAAAGCAGGTACAGATCTTTTTTGTCTTGTCCACTCCAGTGTCCCCAGCACCTGCTAGTCACCTAGCATGTAGGAAGTATCTAAACAATTTGTGTGTTCAATCAGTGAGTATACGGATAAATGAATATAAAGCTTAAAGAAACTTCGGGTAATGACAGGCAGGATAGAAGCAGGGATAAATCCATGCGAGTCTCATGACGTGTTAAAACCAACAGCACGTGGTAACAGGCTAGATTCGGGGCCGCTGGAGGGAGTAGTCAGAGGGGAGAGATTTAGGAACGAAGTGTCTGAGTGAAGGATGCTGCTTTGGGTGGGAATAGAAGGTGACATTCCCAGGAGCCAGCGTGGGGCCAGGTCCAGATGGAAATGCAGTTGGCTTTGGTCTTGCTGAGTTAGGATAGTGATGGCTATCTTGCCGATATGTCCAGAAGAGCTGAAAATACAGACTGGGGGCTCAGAAAAGAGGTCAAAGCTGAAGAGAGAGCTTTGATTTTACCCGTGGAAAGGCACAGGTAAAAGCTGTGGGCAAGGATGAACATGTCCAAGAAAGAGGGCAGAGACGAGAAAGCAAACAAAGACAGAGCCTTAGGGAGGGTGGCAGGATGAGCCAGTGTCTGAAGTTTATGAACCACGTCTTGATCTGCTGATTCAGTTATCTGATCTCTTATTCACCGGCCAACCCAGAAAACACCACATATCTTTGTCCGGCCCAAGGAGAGAAGGCCTTTAAATGCACGCTGCATTCCAACCATTAACTACAATCACCAGCTCTTGCATCAACCATTAACAGCTAGAAGCCGCTCTGAGATTGCCACTCGAGGCTGTACATTGCGAACTTATTTTTCCCTCTGATGCTGTTTAGCTTCTGATGATGTTATTAAAATGAAAGAATTTTTTTTTAATGAGCTGGAAGGGAATCCACTTAACCAAATTGTTTGTAAAAGGAATAAAACACATCAAGACTCTCTGCTTTGCACCATCCACCAATATAGGATCCTGCAAGAACCTTCTTATGTAAATATTTACAAGGAGGGTAAAAAAGGAAAGTGGTTTGGGGAGCCACCAGATGGAATAATACAAGAACAAACTTGCATGCAGTCAAAATGGGCTGTAGCAATAACTGGGCACCCTCTCAGGAATCTACTATTGCCTGGGGGCTGAGGAAGAAAGAATATAGAATAAAAGAAATAGCAGCTCCCACAGAGCGTCTCCAGAGCCCCATTTTAGCTACTCTCTGAAAACTGGGTTTTCGTTTTTATTAAAATCTTCAAAACCTAATTATAATAAGGTCTCTAATACTAATGTTTATGGATTGACTCATTATCCATCAGTCTTCTATAACCAGCCTCTAGTGTCTCCCCAAGTCTCTCGGAAGATGCCATTTTGGTGCCTTGGGGGCTGGTGAACAGGAGTTCATCATCTTCCTCTTGGGTTGCCTTCCCCAAGTCTGGTCCCTTTACATTTCATTTCTGAGGTTGCTGTCTCTTCATGCCGCTACCCACGAGCCTGTGATGCCTTCCCAGTTTCTGTCTCTCTGTCTGCCTCATATGGCCTATTTACAAAGAAAGGATCATTAAGATAAATAAATTGTATAACGTCTCTGTGACTGCTTTCCTGCCCTCCCCCACCTCTCCCTGGGCTCCCCAACCCAGAGAACATTTGAAGCAAACTTGACTCACGATGCATTTTGCAAATAAACCACAAAATAACATGAGTGTAAAAATGTTAGCTGCAAAAGTAATAAATAAGGAAATAAATAAGTGTGTAACCACAGAGGCTTGTCTGGCTCCTCGGCCCTCTGACCACAGAGGCCCTCTGCTGTCTGTCCTCACTAAGGGGGAGGCCAGGAAAGCGGGAGAGCACTTCATCTTTGCCCACAGGCCTCATAGGTGGAAGTTACATGGAGAGAGGACTTTTTCTTTCTTTGCAAGGTAGATAGTTCTATGGCAAAGCTACCCAACAACTGAAAACATTATCAGAGAATGGAAGACGTGGGCTTCTTGCCTCCGTCGTTTCAGATTCACTTACCATTTTTGAGCATGTACTAGGGGTCAGGCTCTGGGCCTGGATGGGTTCATGGTAGATCTCGTTAGTAACCCTAGGAAGTGGATAGGATTAGTCCCAATATGCAGAAGCGGAAAGTGAAGCCCATCACTTTCCAATGTAGAGGTCATCCTAGAACATATCACAGATGCTATGAAATCTCCATAATGATTGGAATGAATGAAGGAGTTAGAGGAGAAACGTGTGTGATTTTTTCTGCCCTATTTTCGGTCCTGACTTTTTAGACCCCCTCATTTACAAAGATTTTGCGATTAACACACTAAAGTCTAAACAGGAGGCTTGCCAAGTTTTTGTTTACTTACTTTTACTTTGAAATCCTGATTGCCCAAAACCCCTCTTCACCTGTGGGGTGGACACCTGTGTGGCTGAAGGATTCTGCCAAGGACATGACCAGTTCGGCCCAACCAAAGATAAAATGGAGGCTGAAAGCTGGGCCTGAAACCAGATAATAGAGGGAAAATCTTCAGTTCGGGCCCAGAATCCAGTGTTTAGCAATATTTTATGCCCCAGGACAGTGTTTAACTATTGGGGAAGGAAAAGAGGGCCATTGTTATTTAATATTTACAATATACCAGGCACTTTGGTCAGAGCCCCTGAGTCACACAACCTGAAAGGAAGCCCTATTCACATCATGGTCCTATGGATGGTGCCCCTCCCCCAGTGTTGTGCAGTACACGTGACCTGTCAAGCATTTCAAGATACCGTTTCTTCAAGGAGACACCCAAACAAACCAAAGACAAACAAAAACAAGCAAAATCCAAGAAAAACACAACCTCAAATAAGCAACAATCAAACGATGGAGACAGATGTGTATGCAAATGATAATCAGGGGTTAGGAGTAGAGACAAGTGCAGTTATAGGCTGAAAATGGAACCACCATTCAGTTGACCAATCTCACATCAATTAATGTCTTTGATTTTCACAACTCCATGAATAAGGGTTATTACCTCCATTTTCTAAATGGAAAAACAGAGGTTCAAAGAAGAAATGTGATTTTTCTGAAGTACCCATCTCTTAAGTAGGAAGCTAAGTCCAGTACCCAAGTCCCTAGGCCATGCCTCAGAGCTCTTCCCTGCTCCTCACCGCCATATTGGAAATGCCTCAGAAGAGGGACCAAAAGCAGCTCAGTATGCCAGTATCTGGAGGGGGCTGCTGAAAGCCACAGTCAGGAAAGAACCAGAAGAAACCTTAGGAACATGGGAGGCACAAAGATTACAAGGATACTGGAAGGAGAGTATATGACAAAAAATGACCCACAGCATCTTGGACTTATTAAATATCAAATCAAATCATTCCTTCTCTAGGATGTAGCATCCCAGATGGGGAAGGTTTATGATTTTAATACAAATGTTATCGTAACTTAGTTGGGATACAACTCTTTCAAAAATCCATTACATGTTTGTCTATATTCTGAAACAAAGCACAAAAAATGCAATTTAGCCTTTTTGGGAGGAGTGGACTATAGGCTGTCACATTCTTCACTGAACTCTAATGCACAATGACATTCTAGAGGACTCTAAATTTAAGGGACTCTTGACCTCCACACTCAGTTCAGATTGCAGCGATTTTTTTTTCATGCTTGTGGATTTGTGGGAGGGCTTTGTTTTTTGTTTTTCTGTCTCCTCTTACTAAGCCATCAACCTTGTACTTCTCTCCATTTTCAGTAGCCTGCCCGTGCCAGCACCTTCTCCCACTTTTAATTTGCTGTGTTTGGTCTCATATGTATTTGTAGGTAACCAAATTTGTTATTAGTCTGTATAAATTAAAATTAATCAAGCTCTGAGTAAAGGACTATAGCCCATCAGCAAACTAGGTCAACATTGGTGCATTAAGTTTGAGCCCTTCTTGTGGCTGTATCCATGTCCTGTGCTTATTTGCCAGGTTTACTTGTATTTGTTCAGTGAATGGCCTTTAAGACCCGACTTAAGTAAAACTTCCTTCAGAATCCTGTGAATCCCCAGCCGAAATTACTTCTGCCTCTGAACTCTCAAACTAGTACATGTGTCTTGGGGGGATGGGTCGTCACCAATGCCTATCTTGGGTTTGTTGTCAGTGGGGCTTTTCCCTTTAATAAAAGTAAAGTTTAAAGACAGGATTTGTATTTTATTTGTCTTAAGATCTTCTGCCAACCAAGGCTTTGTCCATAATTAAGACACAGAGACTGTCCTTAAGGGGATTTTATCCTAGTAGAAGAGGCAAATGGGAGGGGGGAGAAGGCAGAAAGAGTTGAAAGGGAAGGAAGATAAGGATAAATGTGGAGAAGGGGAGGAAGAGAAAAAAGAAGTAGAAGACCCTCTAATCCCTTAGCTCAGTCTATTTTCCCAAACAAATTAGGAGCCACTTCTGGCATTTCCTGAGTTTCTCGCTAAAATCTGTCCCATGACTGTCCACAAATGCAGACAACTGCCATCAGAGCCAGGACGGAGGGACCGAACACAAGCACCCAGATGTGCCCCCAAACCATGCCCACCAGAAAGGACACCGAAGGCCAGGAGGCCCCGCTGCTGGGAGGCTTGTGGGAGGAGGGAGCAGCCCCAGCTGGCAGGAGACGCTGTGGGCTCTGCCCTTTCCTGCCTCGCCACAGCCTGGCTCCACAGCATCAAGTGAGCATGTCCTGGAGTGAACTCATCCGAGGCCCTCCTGCTTTCGGACAGGTATTCAAATGAGTGAATGTTTTATTTTAAAAGACTTTGTTTAAAAATACGGTCTCAGAACTTTCTCTGTTCTTCCTGCTCTCATAGTCCCCAAGGCCAGTATAAGAGAACTGTCCAGTTTGAAATCAACAAAATCAAAGCAATTTAACATTGGTTGGACTCCCAAATATATACCCTATGAATATTCTGCTTTGGAACTTTCCACAACCTGTCTTCTCCAGATCAGTGGTTGAATGAATTGTCATGAATTTTGACGACATGAATTTTGATGCATAAGAGTACCTTCCCGTGTGTATGGTGTTGCCCCATAAGGCATTAGCCTTCGTAAGCTGTCTTGGCTTTGATTGCTAAGGCTGCTGTAGTGGGTGCTACATGTTGTTTTGGCCTTCTTAGCACCTATTTTCTCCTATTCTGGCAATCACTTTTCCTTTAGAGAACCACCCCTCCCTCCTCCCTCTCAATCCATGTGGTATATGAGGAACTGACCTTATTCCTCTCAGCTCCCAAGCTTTCGTCAATCAGCACATCTAACCTCACTGGCCACACTAACCAAATAAGAGATGGGCACGTGCCCCTGTCAGTCCACTGAGAGTTGATTGTGGATTTTTTGTCAAAATTACTTGGGGGGTGGAAAGAAAACCAACTTTTGGTTAAGGTTTTTTAACTGATAGCATATAAATGTGCAGCTGCTGACAAACACTAACAAACAGATGCCTGATAAAGAAGCCAACACAGAGAAAAGCAGAGCTGATAAAAGCAGAGAAGCATTATTCTGATTTTCTTACTTGATACCTGTTGCAATTTTTCAGTTATGTACCCAATATGTGATTTATTGCTTAGTCTACCTTGTGTTGGGTTTCTGTTAGTTGCAACCAAAAGATCCCTGGTTAATATAGGTGCAGAGACAAATGTAATATAAAATTCCTATCTTCATAATGCTTTCTACTTTGCAAAGTACCATCAAATGCATTATCTCATTTAAATATCATAAAAGATTCAAAAGTTGGCCATTATTGGGCAAAAGGCATGAACAGACACTTTTCCAAAGAAGATATCCAGTTGACTAACAGACACATGAAAAGATGCTCGACATCACTCGTCATCAGGGAAATACAAATCTAAACCACGATGAGACACAACCTCACACCTGTCAGAATGGCTAACATTAATAATTCAGGCAACAACAGATGTTGGCGAGGATGTGGAGAAAGAGGAACCCTTTTGCACTGCTGGTAGGAATGCAAACTGGTACGGACACTCCGGAAAACAGTATGGAGGTTCCTCAAAAAAATCAGAAATAGAACTACCCTAGGACCCAGCAATTGCACTACTAGGTATTTATCCAAAGGATCCAAAATGCTGATTTGAAGGGGCGCCTGCACCCTAATGCTAATAGCAGTGCTATCAACAATAGCCAAAGTTTGGAAAGAGCCCAAATGTCCGTTGACTGCTGAATGGATAAAGAAGATGTGGTATATACATACACAATGGAATTTTTTACTCAGTGACCGAAAAGAATGAAATCTTGCCATTTGCAATAACATGGTTGGAACTAGAATGTATTATGCTAAGTGAAATAAGTCAGCCAGAGAAAGACAAATAATCACATGATTTCACTCACATGTGGAATTTAAGAAACACAACAAATGAACATAGGGGAAGGGAAGGAAAAATAATATAAAAACAGAGAAGGAGGCAAACCATAGAGACTCTTGAATACAGAAAACGAACTGAAGGTTGATGGAAGGGAGGTGGGGGGGTGGAATGGGCTAAATGGGCTATGGGCATTAAGGAGGGCACTTGTTGGGATGAGCACTGGGTGTTACATGGAAGTGATGAATCACTAAATTCTACTCCTGAAGCCATTATTACACTGTATGTTAATTAACTTGGAGAAGAAGAAGAAAAGAAGGAGGAGGAGGAGAAGGAGAAGAAGAAGCTGTTGTTGTTGGTGGCCATTATCATGCTCGCTATTTAAATCATGAGAAAATGGAGGTTAACAAAATTAGCCAAGCCCTGGTTGCTGGTAGGTAACAGAGCCAGACAGGCATCCGATGTTCCTGCTCTAAATTCAGTAGCATCCATTCTTGTTCTAGAGAATTTACAATCAAGAACAGAAGACAAGCTGAGCCCATGTGTAAAGTTGAACAGTCAAAGCCAGACAGTCCATACAATGGTGAAATATACCTAATGAGGCAGCATTGTCTGTAAAATTGATGGTCTTTGGAATAAATGATCTGTGTGTCCAGAGGTGGGAGAGTGCTGAGGATTTGCAGCATTCACAGAAAGCATGGAGAAAGGACAGCACTGTTGTTAAACTTCTCCAGAGGATTTTAAGGCATTGGGATGTCAGATCCAGAAAGCCTTTTAAAAATCTTCTAGTCCAGTCCTGTATGAAAGAAAGAGAGGAAAAGAAAGAAAGAAAGAAAGAGAACAAACGGAACTGGTTAGAGAAAGGGAAAAAGGGGCTTGTTGTTATTTTATTATTGGTCATTCATTTATCACCTACGCAGTTCCAGGCTCCATTTGTGTGTATTATCATCAACGCTCACAACACTGCAAGTCAAGTATCATTATCCCCATTTTCCTGATTTGGAAAATAAATCTCAAAGTTTCTTCCCTCGGTGTCTTTGTATAAGCTGTGCTCTTGTCTCAGATAGCCTTGCTTTTCTTATCTGAATGAGGAGCACCTACTTATCTTCTAAGACAGTCTGAAGACCCCTCCCACAGGGACTTTTCTGCCCTTCCCCACTCACTGGCCTCTCCCTGCATTCAAGCCCGGCCAGCAGCAGGGAAGCACCGCACTCACTAGAATTTGAGGTCTTCGTTCACAACTCTTCTCCCTCTACCACACTGCCAGGCCCTTGAGATTAGATGCCATGTTTTGTTGGTCTTTGTACATCCGGTGCCTCCCTTAAAAGCTGGCACCAGAGCAGATGGGAAGAGAGAGAGAAGGGGAGAAGTGGAAACAGAGGACACAGGCTTAGCCTCCGGGGAATGTCCATAGTTGCAAAGCTGTGAAAGAACAGGAGGCAGCCAGGATGAAGGTGTTGGAGAAGAGCCAGAGTAATGCTGGGTCTCAGGAAATGTTGGAGGAAAGGTTGTCACAAGCATCAGTGTGGCAGAGAGATATCAGAGAGTGGGACTGGAGAGAAGGTGAGGCAGTGGGTAGCCATGCTGGTTTTGCAATCGGCTCGTAATCCCTTAAAGGAAATTATCAGAGGGTTCGGATTTATCAAAAGACATGCTTTTCTCTTCGGGCAATCTGGAGGATCTATGAAGTTGAGTAATGGTGTAATTATACTTCTCGGGCTGCTTTGCCTAAGTGACCTGGGTTGAAAGACCTCCAGGGCTTCTGGTTTCCATTTCCAGAGCAGGGACTAGTTGCAACAGATCAGCTCTCCTAGGGGAAAACCCACCACAATGATGGTGAAGCACATTTCACATGCCAAGGAAACTGGGATTCAAAACCAAAGTACAAACTGAACTAATAAGCTTCACAAGGGTTGATAGTTAAACTGACAGGTGAACGATTCTTGATGTATTACTACACGAAATCTAGGGGCTTTCCCCCTAATTTTGGTTGTAGCACGAAAGGAGACAAACCAGGCCCTTCTGTATAATACTGTTCATGGCTACCATCAGAAACCCAGTCCTGGGTGGATTAGCCTTGGGTCTCTGTCCAGAGGGAGAAAAGAACAATGAGCCAGAAGAGCTAATTTCAGCAGTTCCACTTATCAGATGTGTGATGGCTGGGCAAGACACTTCCCCTCCCTAAACCTCAATGTTCTTATCAGTGAAGTGGGTAATATAACAATACCTTCCCCACAGTGTTGGTGTGGAAATCTAATAGGACACTGGTCTTAAAAATTGTTTGTAAACTCTAAAATGCTATGCCAATACTATACATTTCCAGCACAAATAGAAATGCTCTTTTTACCAGTGTTGATAAAAGGTGGAAACAAGCTCAAAGTTTGAATTCCTCAGCCCACAAAACTCAACCCTTTTCCATCTTTTTTCTGAATTTATGTTTCTCCAATCTCAGTATACCCATCTGCTGAGATAGGGACTTTATTTTTTATTCTTTCACTACCTATTTAATGAATACCTATTACATGCTGGGCATTATTCTGGAGACTGGAGATGTAAAGGAAGAACAATGGCAAAAATAATCATAGCGACTACCCAGTGTTCCTTGAGCACTCTCTATGTTGCAGGTTTTAAATCAGGCATTTGACATGTACTAACTCATTGAATCTTTGTAATGTCACTAAGGTAATATTTATTATCTTCATGTCACAGACGAGGACATTAAGACTTGAAGAGGTTCAGTAATTTGCCCCAAGTCACACGATGGGTCAACGGCAAAGCCAGGGCCAGAAGAAGGACTGACCTAGGTTACTTGTCCCTAAGTCCTGTGCATTTGCCACTGTGCCAGACTGTCATGGTGGGCAGGGTCTCCACACGCCCAGAGCTCACAGGCTAAATGAGGTTGAAAACAGGTCAATAAGGAGTGACAATACCTGCCTCCACAGGGGAGTACCTGGGAAGAGCAGCCCCTCCCAGAGAACAGAACTCTGTGAATCTGTTGATCAGTGCCCAGAGTCAGGATGGGATGCATGGAGGGTACCTAAGCCCAACCATGTGCTTTGAATACTGAGTATTTTTCTCTGAAATACTTATAGCCTTTTCGATCTCATCATAATACTACCCCTCGTGTTTCTGCAGGATTTTGTGACCTGTTTACGAGGTATTTTACACTCATGATCTCATTTGATCCTCCCAAGAGTAATGTGAGATGGGTGGGCCTGGGACAATTATTCCCAGAACTGAGGAAACTGAGGCCCGAGGAGAGAAGGCTGCTGGTCCTGAGTCATCCACTTAGCAGTGGCTAAGTGGAAACTGAGGAAATGAGGCCCAAAGAGAGGCCATTGGTCCTAAGTCATCCATTTAGCAGCGGCAGACCAGGGACTTCAAACCAGGTCATCAGACTGGGGTCCAGGCTTCACGAATGTCCGGCCTTAAGACAACATCATCTTCCTATCTTGGCCCAGAAGCTTTGACAAACTGAATTACCTCTTTGGTCAAACCTGCAGATGTGTCATCAGAGATCTCAGAGGAGGATTTTGAAGTTCTTCTTTCATATGTGTGTGTGTATATATATATATATATATATATACACACACACATATATATATTCATATGTTCATATATGAATATATACACATTTAAAAGTAAGCTACTTTGTATTTATAGAGTATCTTTTGTCACTTAATTCTAAACACTTCTAGGCTCAAAGTTTAGAGACTCTCAGGACTAATTAGCCATTGACTTGGATCCTCTCTGACCTTGTCTAATGTC
Source organism: Puma concolor (assembly GCF_028749965.1). NCBI lineage: Eukaryota > Metazoa > Chordata > Mammalia > Carnivora > Felidae > Puma > Puma concolor. The sequence continues at coordinate 80,603,000 of NC_141675.1, read as the reverse complement.
ATGATCTAATGTGACCATTTTGGTCATTTTGAAACACTGCGGGTCACAGTACATATCACTTCGGGAGGCCCGGCACATGCAGGGCATATGGGCATCAGAAATGCACTGTACTTATTTCCTAGGGCAAAGAGAGCCCTCCAAGCAGGTTCTCCCATGCGCCTGAGCTTAACATATGAAAATGATTTCCAAGCATCATGAAAAAGTCTTCAGAGACTCTGAACATGTTTTTTCACTTGTTGTGTATAAGCAATATAGTTTTAAATACCAGAATAGGTGTTTTTATTTTCATTTTCTCTCTCTCTCTCCCATGTTTCCCACTTCACTAAAAGGTACCCGGCCATACAGCCAAAGGAAACATGCAAGGAGTTACTTTTATAGTCATTGACACTTGGTTGGGGACAAAAATTATTACAACTGACTCTTGTATGCCTCAATGGTTATGAGGGATAAGAAGGTTCACGTCTATGTAGAAGTTTGAAAACTGTCAATTTGAAGTTAAGGCCCCTTCCCTTCTCAATTTTGTCCAGAGTTGCTCGTACAACCAAACATTCTTGGTCCTGGGTCTATGGGAGAGTGTCTGAGAATAAGCAAACTGAACTGTGGATTCCTGGTTGCGGAAGGCCCAGGTTGAAATATGTTGTGATATTACCTATGAAGCTCAAGCTTTGAATATGTAATCTGAAATGTATGAATATCTTTACAGTGCCAATAGAGCAAAAGCCGATGTAACCCATAAGCCCCTGGGCATATGATGATCATCACCAGGATGAGAGGCTGTGGAAAGGACAGGCCAACCAGACTGCAGTTTGAATGCATATCCTGAAGACTCTGTCCTCCAAAGATATCCTTTGAAAAACATAGCTCTGATCATGATACTCTACAGTTTAAAATCAGCCCTTTCCATCTAGCCGCTGAGTGGCCCATGTTCCTCCCTGGCCCCACTTCTTTGCACATATGTGCTTGGAATGCCTCTCTCCGACTCTTTCTCCCTGGGAAATTTGGCAAGCTCGAATGCCACCTCCTCTGAGAAGTCTTCCCTGACTACCAAAACAGTCAGTTGTTCTTTCCTCTGTGCTCCCTTAGCACTTTGTACACAGCTCTAGGGTAGCATTAAACATGTTGCCTTGTAATTTTTTATAGGTCTTTTTTCTTTGCTACATTAGACTCAAATCAGACCTTATCTAGTCTCAGGGTCTCACACAATGACCGGCACATAGCAGGCACTTACGTGTTTGACAAAAGGAAAGGGGGGGAGGGATGAAGAAAGAATAAAGGGAAAGAGACGGAAGGTGAACAGGAGGGAAAGAAAAGACACAGGAAGGAATGCAAGAAGGAATAAATAGTGTTCTATGTCCCCAACTGATAATCCTGCTGTAAAATAGGCATAATCTCTTCTTCTTCTCCACAGACATGGAGAATCCATATTTATTTCACAGTCTCTCAATTAAGTGCCTCATTTGGATCCAATAAGACATTTATTGACTCTTGGTTTTTCTATTGATTCTGAAAAGGCCCCTAGAAAGATTTAATAAGTGTAGAAAAGATAAATAAGTGTACAGGTAATAAACTCTAGATTACATAAGCAAACATTACTTAATTACATTCCTATTAATACACTGACTCTGTAATGAATTTTTGAGGCATTTAATTATCAATTTGACAAGATAATCTAGGGGTAGTTAATGATTATACCAGTAAATTGTTTTTAAAAATCACTGACAATTATTAAGTCTCGTAACAGACATCAAATTAACTTGCTAGAACTGTCTGGTTAAATAGACAGCAGTTAATTATGAGGTACTTTCACATTGCCTCAAATTTTAATACGTAAGCCGTTTTAATTGTGTAATGTCAAAAGTGTTGTGTAAGGGAACAGTTTACCCATGGGGAATACTCATATTCTGTGTCGTGTGACCACAAGACAAGTACGAGCATGATCTGAGATGCGTAGCCTGGTTTGTCCCACTCTCCATCTTGGAACAGAAAAACAGAACGCTCTGGAAGAGACAAATGATTGTCATACAGTCAGGCCTCTGAGGTCATTCTAACTTGTCTCTCAGAGGGAACTACGGAAAAGTGGTCAGATTGTAAAGATTTAGGCTAATGATGGTAGTATTTGCCACCTTATGAACATCAACTGTGGGCCAGACACTGTATCCGTTGCTTCATATAGATAATCTCTTTAATGGTTGAAAGATAGCAAATCCACCAATACGTAGGTTTCCCTTGGAATGCTGAGAGAGGCCGAACAAGAAATCACACACACCAAGCCACTGAAATGACTCATCTCAGCTTAAAACGGCAGCCAAAGGCTGCGGCCACTTGTCAGGAACATGTCAGACAGAGAGCAATGGTCCCAGTGTTGAAGATATAAACATGGGTGAAGACCACTTACTTTTTAGGGGTTTAGAGTATCTCTTTTGCAACCCTCTTGCCAAAAGGCCCCTATCTGCCCTGATGGCTGGGCCACTTTTTACTCAATGAGCAGTGGAGAGGAGACACTTGATAAAGTACCTTTATCGTGACCTTCACAGTTCTAGATTTGATCTTCTTTCCTGCAACTGCCTTACTCACTCTATATTTTACCATCATTTTTACATGTGACTTACCCCTTGCCAATCTAAACCCAGGTTTCTTGGGTCCCGTCCTCTAGATTAGTTCTCATGCTGCTGTGTGCAATGATTGCCAGCCCAAACTAAATATTCAAAAGAGTATTTCCTGAGTTGAACTAAGTTCAACTGAGTTCAGTTAACTGAGTTAAGCCAGGCAGGATTGGACTGGATGGGAAGGGGTTGTACCAGACTGCACTGCATTGGGCTGGACTACGGAATTAAACGTTGTAAAAAGGGAGAGCAGATTCCAGAACCTATGTTTCTTCTGCTTTGGGGCCGAGGCACTTTCAGTGATAACAGAGCAACACGAGAGCTGTGCATGGACTCTGTAGCCAAACTACAAATTCCTAAGTTCACACCTCCGCACCACCACTTACTAGCTCCGTGGAGGATGAGTTCCTTAAATTCCTTGTGCCTCCCTGAGTAAAAGCTAGTGTAATAGTCCTTACTTTACAGGACTGCTATGAAGAGTCTATTCAATTAATTGATGCTTGTGAAGTCCTTGGAATAACGCCTGGCACACAGAACGTATATAAGTGTCCTTAAGTTTTTAAAATAAAAATAATTTTAGAAAACAAAATCACTACTTTGAACTATATTCCACTTTATACTTTATGAAGTGTTTTCATATATGGTGGCTTCCATCACGTATCCACAGGAAGGATTACCCCCATGAATCCCCATCTTGCCTGAAAGCAAGTGCAGATCAAGAAGTCAAGGAGGCCTTAAACGGTTATAGACTTGAACTCAGTTCTGTCTTACTGAAGACGTATTTTCACTTTGGAAGGTACTAGCATCTTATGATGCTGCTGACAGTTTTCAAACATGGTTCCGACTACAGTGTAAGCTCCTGGTCGCCCGATAGGCAAGAGTCATGCATAGTCATAGTAGCTTCTGTGTTAGCAGAACAGCCTTTTTCCTGCCCAGCACTCAGCAGAGCAAAGGATCCCAGCCTGGATTAAGTTCTACGGAATGAGTTCTGTGATGTGGTATGATAGAAATAGCCCCAGTGAGGAAGTTGGGAAACCTGAATTTGGCCCCTGGCTCAACCACTAACTCTGGTGATATTAATAACTAACATTTATTGAGAGCTTACTCTGTGCCGTGCACTGTATTTATATCATTGAAACCTCACAACAACAAACCGTGGGCATGTTTATTATTGCATTTTGCCGAGGAGAAAAGTGAGGTATGGTGGGTGAGTGACTTGTTCAGGTCAAGCTGCTGGTAACTGCTATGATAAGTCTTATTTGGAGATTGAGGGGATGGGACCACTCTGACCTCAAAGGCACATTCCAACCCAGTCCATCTATAATTGAGTGAGCTCTTGCCTAATCCTCTCTCCTCTGGGGGGTAATTCTGTGGTTCTGGGCAACTCTATGGTAACCTCAGACATCACAAGGCCTCTCAAGATAAAAACTGGTGAATCGTTGCATAATGCAGGATTTTCTAATCATGAAAGACCCTTATAAGTGAAAAAGTGGAAAAAGATAAAAACCCCAAATCTTCCCCAGCTTACCAATTTCATGCAGACATTTATTACATTTGTAATCATGGGGTTCATTTCATTTTGCATTTTTGTTTCTTCACTAAATTTATTGTCCTGAACATTTTCCTAATAATCACTGCTAAAATTTTTCATAATTATCATTTTCATGATTACATACACAACCAGCAACAACTATCAAATTAACTAATGACCCTGTTGCTAAACTTTAAGTCGTTTCAGGTATATTTACTCTTATATATAATGTTGCAATAAATATCATTACACCATTCAACACTTTTTTTTTTTATTAGTCACATTGTTTCTATAGCAAGCATTGCCCAGAAGGCAAAGCTAAGGCAAAGCTATGTTCATGTCTGTGGCCTGTACTCTGAAAAGGGAGAGTGCAATATTGATGGTGACCACAAGTGACCCTGGACTGTTGAAATCTTCAGGCATTGAAGAGTCAATCTGATTCCAGATTTTGAGTAAACGTGACTGATTTGCTAAAGGGAACCAACATTAATTTAATAGAAGTTTTGATTCCAAGGCAAAGCTGACTGTCAAGGTGGGAAAGGTTCGTGAGAAGTGCCTACAAGAAATAGGAATAAAAAGTGATCTCAAGGGAATTTTGAAAAGATCAAACCCTCAAGAGATTAACACTCAGGAGACACAAGTAGGCCAGTTCCTTTGGACCTCACTTTGATATTTTGATCTTAATACTCAAGAAACATGGCCACAGTGTCAGCCTATCAGAAGAATTGGCCAAACCTGGGATTCATATGAATGCATATATTTTAACTTAAGACACTCATTTGCCAGTCAACAAAGTTCAGTCTTTCAGCATGCATGTCCCAATTCCGATTTCCTTCTTGACCAAACCACTCCCATGATGTATCCTCCACTATTTCCCATTTTGTGTGTTTTCGTCTTCCTTTTACTGCTTTGTGTTGTTTTTTTTTTTTTTTTAACAACAGAAGACTTTAAAACTAATCATCTACATTTTAAATCCGTGTCATTCTTTTATAGTTGCCTCATCTACGAACTAATTTTAAAGTATTTTCCAGTAACCCATCCCCTTTGAGCCTTTCCAATGTAACTAATTTAGTTTTCATTGAAATTGGTCTCTTTTTTTTCACATTCATACTTCATCTGTTTGCATAATATTTAAATCATATAATTATATTAATTAATACAACCAGCATAAACATGTTGGGGGGGGAGGGAGGAAATCAACCAATCTTTGCTAAACATACAGCTCAACTAGTGGGAAGATATGGGCACCAGGGCACTGGACAGCAGCTTGGCATCCATGAGTAGTGTGTTAGGGCATCACTAGGAATCCTTACAAAGGGAACTGAAAGCTTCTGACAGTTAAATGGGAGTTACATCTACTGATTCACCAACTGCTCCTCAACCTGGAAGAGAAGGAGAGAATGTGAAATGAATGCCTGCACTCTGAATGCATAGATCATGTTTATCTGTTGTCTCTATGTCAACAAGGGACTGAAGGGACACTAGTCTAGCTCTGTGTAATTAGAGCTAAGGGTCAGAGATTGTGTCCTTTACTTTCTTGGAAACCTCATTCCAGTATTATAACTCAGTGGTTCTTACACCTTTTGAGGTGGTCCTAGACCCTTCTGATTAAATATAAGAAGGTTTTTCTCCATGAAAATGTACAGATGCATTAGCAACCCCATGCAATATCAGAGAGCTCATGATTCTTCTCATGAAGCCTGATCCTACAGGATTCTGTCCATCCTAGATTAGGGATCTTTATTATAAAAGGGAGGAGTATTATGTTAATGTAACAGTTCCATCACTTCGCTAAAAATTCTGAGCCAAAATACAGCGTATGCTTGAAAGCCTTAAACATTTGAGCTGGATAAGCCCTTAAAGATCATATGGTTTCCCCATTTTAAAAACTGAAGCTCAGAGACAGAAGCAGTTTGTCTGAGGTCACCTGTCCATGACACAATGCTCAGATGATTTTTTATGCTCTTTTAGCTAAAGAAAATAACTTATTTTTAATGGCTAGTGACCAAGACCATAAGCATACTTGAGGCCTAAATATCTAGCCAGGCTCCAGCTTCCAGAGTCACCAAAGGTCAAAGAATGAGAGGTGTAGGAATTGGAGCTTGAACCTATAACACTAACGAAAGCTGGGTTCCACTTCAAGTTTTACTACAAAGTCACTGACGTTGGGAAATCATTGCTATTCATTTGGTCTAAGTTTTCTTGTTTATGAAATTAGATCACTCAACTAGGAAATTTCAAGGTTCATTTCCAATTTTAAAAACAAAATCTGGTAGTCCTCATTTTCTTGGCCTTTTTTCTCTTAGGTCCAACCCAGAGAGATGACCACTAGGGGTCGGACCTGCAAGAAAGAACCAAAATTTTGGATTATTATTTTTTTTCTTTTTTTCCCTAACTGGGAGGAAACAAGAGATGGTCTAGCGTGGCAAGTAGTGCCACATTTAAAGTCTTTCAACATGCGAGACTGTACTGCATTCTTAGATATTTCTAAGAAATGGAGGTTTCACAACCCTTTCCTCCAAGAAAGTCTTCCTTATATTTAACCTAGAGCCCTGAAATATAATTTCAATCTATCTGTTATTGTGTTGTCTGAGTGGAGACTAGTAATCAACAACCCTTATTATCCTTTGGGTAAGATATGTATTGTTCTGAGCAAGTGTCAGTTCATGTGTCAGTTTCCTTATCTGTAAAATCAGGTCTAGGATTAGAATCACTCTTCCAATAAATGGCACTTAAGTACATGGTACCCTTGAAAGGAAACACAGACATGGACTGGCCCTCAAGGAGCTTTGATGATCTCTAAGATCTATTACATGTCATTTTCTTAAGTAGGACCTCATTTTGCACTTTTCAAAACAAAGGAGTCACAATAATATCCTTTGAAACCTCTTATGGATTTATAGCTGTAGGATTCTAGGACTACTGACTGGGCCAGTCTGTCAGTCTACTTCCAGAATTATTTCCTTTATACCTTTTCCCCCCTTCAAACCCTGACCATATTTTATAACTTTCTCTGTTTTCTCTGACTATTCTTCTCATCCAGACCTCGCCATCGCTACTTTTCCAGGCTCGATTGTCTATTCAGTAGCATGAAGAAAGCTCTGGCAGAGAGGAAGCCTGGGGCTCCTTGGCCTCAGTAGCACGAGACCTTCAGTCCTCTTCCCATCCCACAAGTTTAGTTTAGTTGTTGTTTTGTTTTTAAAATTCTTTTATGTGTTGCCTATATTTTAACATCTCTATACATGTGTAGAAATTCAACCACTATAAAAGTGTGTACTTTCAAGAACAAAATTCCCCATTTCTTCCTTTTACTCCAATTGCATATCTGAGGTAAAGGCTATACACACTTTGCTGATGATCTTTCCAGATTTTCTTCTTTTTGTATACACACATAAGCTTTTGTTTTTACCAACTCAGCATTCTCAAAGAGGTATGTAAAACCACTCACTAAAGATAGCTGTCTAGTGGAAATGAACAAACTGCCGATACATACGGTAACAAGAATCAAAAATAGTATGTTGAGTGAAAAAAGACTTATACAGACAAGTACATACTATATTATTCCATTTATATGGAAGTTCTAGAACAGGCAAAATGAATCTATGGTGAAAAAAATCAGAATAGAGTTTCCCGCTAGGTGGGGAAGACAGGGATTTACTGGAAGGAGACGTAGCAGAACTTTACAGGGTGATGCTAATGTGTTATATATCCTAACAGGGGGTTGGGATTCACAGATGCATGCATTTGTCAAAACTCAGCGAATGTATAGTTAAGACTTCATTTCATTGTATATGAGTATATATGGAAAGAAAAACAGCAAACAAATAGTGAACTCTAGCTAATGATATTCATGCTGAAGAATTTAAGGGGAAGTGTACAGATGTCTGCAAATTATTTTGAAATACATAAAAATGTGGATTAATGGATGGATAAAGGAATGGTTAAATGGATAGATAATTGATAAAATAGGTTCAGTCAAATGTTAATGGTAGAATCTAAGTAGTGGGTATATAAGTGTTATAAAATTATGTTATCTTTGATATAGATTTAAAATTTTTTCCCATAAAATGGGGGGGGGGGGAACAAGCTTTGAAGAGATTTAAACTCAGACAGTAGACTATTATTGATAATGTCATCACATTTTTTTGAGGCCTCAGGAAACAGCATAATGGTAACAGGCCTAATGTTCTCTCCTAGATTCTTACCAACTAGTAGCTACATCATTCATATAGTCTCCAGGAAGATAAAAACAAAACAAAACAAACAAAAAAAAAAAACAACCCTCAGGAAAGAATAGTGATAGCTACAGTTTATTGGACACTCCTGTACACCATAAAGTCAAAATACATTATATCACTAAGCCTTTTCCTTTGAAAAGTAAGTATTAGTATCTATTCCTCTTTTAAGAAAAAGCAAGGATAATAAGGCTCGGAGTTAAGCAGCAACAAACTCAAAATCACATGGCCAGTGAATGGCTGGGTCAGGATCAAAACTAGGTCTTACATAACCCCAAAGCCCACATTCTGCTCACTAGAATGCACTGTCTCTCACATGGTGTCCCTCTTGGCCTCTGCCTGATAGGAAGAAACACTGACCTTGCATCAGGGAATTCAGGGGGTGAGCAGAAAGGGACCCCTAAAATTGTAATGGAGCAGTAGCTGCCTTGGTCACCTGGGTTGCTGTGGCCATGGGCTGAAGTTAGCTCCAGAAACCCTCAGCATGTCTCAGTGTGGCCTTCAACATGAAGTGGCAAACTCCCAGCTTTGAAGATGGAGCTGAGGGTAGCAAACTCTAAGCCACCAGTAAAAATCAAATGTGTTCTGATGTGTTGCATCAAAACCTGGGAACCTCATGGGTTCCACCCAACCCCTCCCTCTCCCTGTAACAGCTGCAAATGTTTCTCTTATTTCTCTGACATCTGGTCCACCCATGTGTAAACAGAATGAAGGCTCAGAGAGAGGAAAGGATCTGAATGCCCCATTTCTCAGCCTCAAAGATATAGTGAAATGGGACAGATCCTGGATTAGGGGACTCTTTAATTTTTAATATAATTTGGGCCACAGTTTCCAAAGGCACTTTAGGGTCCTCTTCTATGAGTCCTTTTTCATGCCATTGTGGGAAGGTTGTGTTGAGGAGTGGTGAGAGCTTCAGACTAAGAATTAGATGACCCAGATTTCAACTTGGGCTCCTTCACTAACTGCCTGTGAACCTGTGCGGAGGTTTTTCTTTCTGGGTCTCATTTTACCATCTGAGTTATAAAAGGGTAGAGCCCTCTGTAAGTTTTCATCCAGGAGGGTTTTCTTTTCTTTTTTTCTCTTTTTTTTCTTTTTCTTGGATTAAAAAAATATATATTTATTTATTTTGAGAAAAGGGGGAAGGGCAGAAAGAGGAAGGGAGAGAGAGAGAGAGAGAGAGAGAGACAGAGACAGAGAGAATCCCAAGTGGGCTCTGCACTGTTAGCACAGAGCCTGATGTGGGACTTGAACCCATGAACTGTGAGGTCATGACCTGAGCTAATACCAAGAGTCGGATGCTTAACTGATTGAGCCACCCAGGTGCCCCATCCAGCTTTAGTCATTAATTTGGGGGCACAGGTTTAGTGGTTACCATATTACTGTCTCTGTTTGGTCAATAAATACACTCCTAACCACTGCGTCTCCCACTGTCTCCGTGGCACTAGAAAGATTATCAGCCCCCAAAACCTTTTATATCAAATAAGTTTCACCTGGTTTTCTCAATAAAAAATATGTTAGGACTAACATCAATGCTAAAGATAACACTGAATCTATCAATTATTGCTTCTGTTTAAAAAAAATTAATTATTTACACAAGGTCTTCTGCCTTGTTCAAAATTAAAAGCAGATTAATTATTTGTTGAGCCTGATTTCAATGTGAAAGGTATAAATTTGGTATTCAAATATACTTTTAAAAATTTCAATACATTTTCATTTTCTAAAAACTAGATCATGGTAAGGTTCTTGTTTAAAATAAGCATGCTATTAGCCTTGATAAATTAATGCAAACAAAATAATGCATTGTGAATATACAAATATACCTTGAATGCTAAGGTAAAGAATGTAGACTTAATTTAGTAGGCAATGAGGGTCTGATGAAAGTCTTTAACCTAAGGAATAATACAAGCTGAGATTAGAAATCATTATTCCAAGAAATTGCTCTTTGTAACCCAGCCATTTGACATCAAGAAGGTAGAATTCATATTTTATGCCCACTTTCCTCTCCACAAATCCCCTCTTTTCATCTATTCAAAGATGATCTTTTGGGTTTAATTACTACAGTGAATTTTTTCCTCAAATACTAATCAGCGAGATGAGGCAAAAGACAGAACTTGAAATAGAAGGAATGAGAAATGGAGACGCAAGAGAACCTCATGGTATGGATCCATCTTGTTTTGAGGTTGTGTTTTATTAGGGGCAGCTCAGAGCTTCCCTGAGTGGAAAGCAAGGGAATCTCATGGAATGGGGAGCCACGTTATTTTGAGCTTGTGTTTAAATACTGGCAACTCAGAGCTTCCCTGAGTGGGGACCCCTTCTCTCAAGGAACCCCCAATCTTACTTTTCATTCTTTTAAAGTTCCTGTTGGCCCCACTTCCAAGATGGTTGAGACTGCTGGGTCTTGCTCCAATCCAGCAGAGGGCGCTGTTGGAGTACAATTGGTGAGGGTGGTGGGAAACTCTGGGAAGACAACCTCCACCTCCAACCACCAGGCTGGTTTGGTGTTACAGCCTTCTGGGCTGACCTGCAAGACAGATCCTTGGTCCTTCTTGCCCTGCTTTATAGGATTCTATTCATAGCCCAGTTAAACTCTGCTGAAGACCCTGTTTTCCAGTTCTACCTTTCTTCCCACTACAAGAAAAAAGTGACTAACTGATCCTCAAGAGATAAGAAATGAGTTCAGAAATGAGTTAAGAAATGTGACACCTATGCAATTGCACTGAAAAGCTGCTGAGAACTGAGAAATCAGGAAAAGGTTAACCAGGTTAGGTGTGTGTCAGAGACAGTCAAACTAGCATAAGCAAGATCACCTATCTACCTCTCCGTATCTCATCATCTACAAGGGAATTCAAAAATTGGGGGTGGGGTGGGGAGTGGAAATTCACAAATTTTTTTTTTCAACGTTTTATTTATTTTTGGGACAGAGAGAGACAGAGCATGAACGGGGGAGGGGCAGAGAGAGAGGGAGACACAGAATCGGAAACAGGCTCCAGGCTCTGAGCCATCAGCCCAGAGCCCGACGCGGGGCTCGAACTCCCGGACCGCGAGATCGTGACCTGGCTGAAGTCGGACGCCTAACCAACTGCGCCACCCAGGCGCCCCGGAAATTCACAAATTTTTAAAAAGTGGGGGCCGATAGCATGGATAGAGCCAAATAATGACACAAAATGAACTTTGAGGTAGGAATGGGGAGCAGAAATCCAGAAAGAGTTTTGAGACCGAGAATGATGTAATCAAAGCTTAGCAACTGGGCTGCCTAGAAAAGGATTTATCCATTGCAACCTAGAGACTGAGCTTCAGCTCTTACCAAAAACATAAGCGCCAAGGAACAGTGCAGATCTGGGCTCCAGCCCTGGCTCTGAGACTTCCTTTCTCTGTGTCTTGGACCAAGTCCCTTGGGTAGGTTTCTTTGCCTCGGTTTCCTCATCTATCGAGTGAGGGAGGTGAACCACACAATCTGTCAGATGCATTTCTCATTCTACATTCTGAGTCTATGCGCTGCTAGCATCTTAGAATTATAATTTAACTTTTCTTTAGGGAATTCACATAAGGAAGGTTAAGGATAACTGTTTGTTCAGTCACTGTTCAATGAATACATACGCCCTTCGTCAGGAAGAATGGCTTGAGTTAGAAAGTTCTAGCCACAACCCTCCCCAGTCATTTCTGCCCCTTAACCACTGGCAGTGGGAGTGTGGTGTGAGGGCATCGGTTTCTTCACTGGTTTGTGGGCTCCAAGGTGGATTGTGGAATTTGAACCCAGTCAGACTCTGACTTTTCAGCAAATAGACCATGAGCACTGGAAGGAAACTTACAGTGCAACCACTCTCGTTATCATTTAATAATACCAAGACAGACATCTCAAGGCAACACAGGCATTGGTAGAATAAGTGTGGGTTATGGTATCTTCCTAGGTTAGTTGTAACTTCCACTGTATAAACTCCACACTTGCTAATCCCATGACCCCCCAGTACTATTTAAATTTTCTTCTTCCAATTATCATTGGGTCCTTGCACTGCCTACAGATAATCACAATCCTGTCAAACCATTTCACACAAAACTGCCACTCAAACATAGGAGCACTAAGTCAATAGTTTGAGTGATGCCATGAAATTTGGACCTTTGGTTTCAATTATAATTAGGAGGGCTTTAGTCGGTTCACTAATCGTAAGTGGGTTTATTTCTCAACTTCACACACTGACTTAGGTCTAACTGAACCCTCACTTATTCATTTACTTATTTATGTAAACTGACTTGAGAAAAGATATTTAAGGAAGATTACAGTAAAAAGCATAAGTGCTTTTAAAACCACCCTGAAACCTAAAGGCACTATTGCAACCCCAGAATAACCCAAAACGATTTTAAATAATGTTTTTTTACAGTATGACTACACTGAGGGAGTTTCTACGTGGGCCTATACATAAGAGCTATTAAATACCTTAACAGACAATACGCCAAGAGCACCCTCATAACAAAGAACGTTCTACATGTCAATCTTTTAGTGAAACTTAGTAAATGTCAAACATATACTATGGAGTTGTACTGCTAAGGCAGAGTTCTGAGGCCCCAAAACAGGTAGTCTTGGATAGTATAGGGCTTCCTGGAAACCTAATACAGGATAGGGGGAAATCTGAAGCATCTTAAAGAACAGCTGCTTAGCAGGCACCACGGTGCTGTCTCCTCAGATACTGGTGTCTCAGCCGGACTAGGAAGTAGATAGTAGACAAGTCTAGACAGAGGTTGCTGACCAGGCCCTAAAGTTCAGATGTGCCATGCTGGGGCCCAAAGGAAGGTCTTTGGGCTCTGGATATACAGGGAGTCCTTCAGACTTGAGATGCTGAGACTGATCAGGCTTCCTCCCTGAAGAACAAGGCTGCCGGACTTGGCTTTGTGTTTACTGAGTAGTCACTTCATTCCCACTCCTTCCCCCCATCCAAATACACGCACATACAGGCAAGGTGGTTCTTCGTGGTCTTTACCGGAGAATCGCAGCATGTTAGAGCTACTCGGGGTCATTTTACCCATTTATTTTACAAAGATGGAAGGGAGCTGCCGCTTGCTTAGGGACAAACTGGGATGTGACAGATGCCAGCTGCAGAGTCTGTCCCTCTATCTAATGGATGTGTCTCACCGAAACACAATGTAGACAATGCCATGCCCCTGCTCGGTCACTTCCATCCATCTCCCGTGGCCCTCGGGGGAGACTGCAATGTCCCAGCCTGGCATCAGAGTCCTGCGGCTAATAGTCCTTTTTGCTTTTTCATCCCAGCTCCCAGTTTCCCTTCCTGATTGCTAGCTGCTCCTCACATGACTCTTGCTCCTACTCAGACCAGACTCATTTCAACCCCTGTCTCGAGACTGATCCTCCTCCCCATTTCTAGTTTCTGAGAGGCTGTTCTCAGTGAATTGAAGTATTCCCCAAACGAAAGCAAATCATCAAGTGGCCTCGGATACCCTTCATGTGTGCCTCTCCAAAGGGTCAAAAAAAAAACACACTTACAGCACATTTTTACTTTTAATAATATTTTTGTATAATTACCAAGGCCTCTTCAAGACTCAGCCCCCTCCTGAGTGGTAAGAATGGCAAATACGCCCATTTTATAGGGGAGATGAAGGAAGTGAGACCCAATGCCAAGAAAGGGCATATGATTCATCCTCCAGAAAGCAGTGAGTCAGAGGGGAAGTAGAAAGAAGCCCCAGGCTTCCTGACGCTGGTGCTCCATTCACCGAGCCAGGCACCTTGCCTGCTGTTATTTCCAAATGCTTGATATTTAAAAAAATAAGGCAAAACTCACCCCATCAGGTTTGCTTTTGAGAAAAATTATCCTGATGCAAAGGACCTTGTTATCCCCAGCCTTTGAGCTGTACCTAGAATGTTAACTACTTATTTGGTTTTTTTTTACTTTTTTACGTTTTATTTTATATTTGAGAGAAAAAGAGAGAGACAGAGAGACAGAGCATGAGCAGGGGAGGGGCAGAGAGATGGAGACAGAAGCTGAAGTAGGCTCCAGGCTCCGAGCAGTCAGCACAGAGCTCGATGAGGGTCTCGAACTCGCGAACTGCGAGATCATGACCTGAGCCGAAGTCAGACGCTTAACCGACTGAGCCACCCAGGCGCCCGTAACTACTTATTTTATAACAAAGCAGATCTGAGCTTTCTAAGTTGTGACCCCCTCCAAAGGCAACTACATAATTATCTGAAGGTAATTTTGAAGAGTCGAACTGTGAAAGAAATTGGGCGAGGCCTAAAATCCAGTGGAGGTTAGAAACGAGGGCTTTGTCTCACAGACCACGTAACCGGTTCTGGAGTTTGCTATCTACTTCCAGCATCCCATGGTGGTCTTACTACTGTTCAGGGGTCCAGAGGAATGGGAAGAGTTGGGGTATACAACTTCGTGTGGGGTCAGTGCGTTTGGGAAATCTTGGGAAGGCTGGTTGAAAAGACAATGGTACTGGGTGTCTCTGAAGTTCTTCCCCAGGAAAGAGAAAGAATGCCTGAGAACTTCCAGACTGGAGAAAAAGGAGGGAACTGGGAGCCCCCGGGGCCTGGGCAAGAAACAGCTCTGACAGGCTCTGCAGAGCAGCTCTCCACATTTTCTGAGTCTTACTAATGTGCTCGGTACTAGGATAGAAACCCTCAGTAAGGTGACCCTATAATGTATCATCCAAACCAGAACACTTAAGGGTGGAAAGGGAGCTATTGAATCATAAGACCAGAGCAGTGGGCATAAACTGTAAAGGCAAAGCAGGATACGTGGTCACCTTAACCTTCAGAGTTGAGGTCAACAATGATGGGTCCCTGTCCATGGAGAAATCTCCCTCCATAAGAAGGACATAATAAGCACACAGATGACCTGAAGCTAGCTGCTTATACTGAGACATTACGGAAAAGTCCCAAGAAGAGTTGAAGGAGAAAGGTAACACCTGTAGAGAAGACAATTGGCATTTGAGAATTGGTTTGGGGGGATGCCAAAGATTTGAATGTATAGCAATGAGAGGCCAGAGAGACTTCCAGGTGATTTTGACAAAAAAAAAAAAAAAAAAAAAAAAAAAAAAAAAGCCTGAGCCAAGGCCCAGTGGCAGGGGCCTCTGTGGGGCATGGTGAGGGGCTGCATCTGGGGCTGTAGAGGGAGGTGTAGTGAGACCGGGGAGGGATGAGGCAGGAAGGGTGCTGATGCCCATTTGGACTTGGTTCTAGCTCTGTGGACACCAGCAGGAAGCATAGGTGGGGTTGCACAGATCAGCTTCCCTGGCCTTGGACTTCAGTTGAGACTACCCAGATGCCCAGACACATCGCATAAGCTGCTACTGGTCTCACGGGGCCAACCGTCCTCCCCTCCGACAAGAAAGGGAGTCTCATCATTGAGGAACTACAGGACCTCTTCTGGTTTCAGGACCAAGCACTTTCTCTCTCCATCCAGCTGCTGGAGAAGTGGGTTTGGACATTAGGGGGAAGTGTCTGTTTGGCAATCCTGAGGGCTAGACAGCTTGAGGAGGAGGGGTGGATTTTAGGGGCTATCCCCTGGTAAATAGTCAAACCTTTGAGATTCGTGGTGGGACCACTTACAGTCCTAATTTCCAGGAGTGCACGCAAGTCCAGAGGAAGTTGGGACCTTGGGGCTTTCAGAAGGAGGTAGGTCAAGGTAGCCAGGGAGAGTATCTCTGACACTGAACAGCGCTTTGCAGTTGGTAAGAGACTTTCCAATGTGGTCCCCACATTTTGTGACAGAGGTCAGGAAGGTGTTATTACTGTGAACAAGTGACATATAAGGGAATTAAGGAGCAGACAAATGGGTGACTCATCCAAGGTCACACAGCAAGCAAGCCGTGGAGCTCCTCTCCTGGAGCCAGGCCATGTACGCATGCACCAACCCCACAGCCTGCTCTCAGAAGGGAGACGAGGGAGCTGAAGAGGAGGAGGAGGAGGGGAAGGTGGCAGAGAAGGCAGAGCCAGAGGGAGGGAGGGAGGGAAGAAGGAAGAAGGGAGAGAATCAGAATAGAGGGAGGGCAAACCCTTCCATCTGGTTGTGGGGTCCCAGATGGGCCTAGAAACCCTCTCCCACTTTTTCCTCCCAGACCCAAGAAAGTGGGCCCAGGCTATGCGGTAGGGAAGGGCTGCCCAGTTATGTCTTTCCTGGGGCGCGAGAGCCTGGCCCCCGTGGGGGTGCTGGGCCTTTCAAAGGCCACATGTACTGGGGGACGAATCAGCAGGGGCGGCCCAAGGGCTGGGGCCAGGAGGAGGGGCCGGGCCTGCCTTTGGTGCCTAGAAATCAAAGCAGCCAACCTTGGGCTTTTTCTTCCCCTCACACTGAGGCACTTTTATTGGCGAGATGAAGGGAGGCAGAGCGAGCCTACAGTCCTCGCTTAGCTTTTGGAGGTTAATGACCCAGTTAGCAGCTCTTGGCTGCGTTTCCGACATTTTGCAGACATCAAGCCCCGCGTCTCTGCCAAGTACATTCTGTTCCCTGGAGCTCATCCAATGCATCTCAGATTACTATGTAATGCGACAAAGAGGGAGAGGTGGCTGGGAGGGGCGGTGGGGAGCGGGCGGGCCGAGCGGCCGGAGGGGCGGCGAGGGAGGGGCAAGGGGATGCCACTCTAAATATAGCTGCCCTCCTCGAGATGCAGGGCCAAGGTGCTTATTACTGCACTAGAGCGATCCCCCAGGGAGGGGACGGAGGCTCTGGCGTCCAGGCAAGAATTGAAGGAATCCTGCAGCGAGCGCACCCTGGGGTGGGATGGGGGGCTGCCAGAGCCTCTGGGTGGGCGGGGAGAGCGGGGGAGGGGGGACGAGAAAGGGGAGGAGCTAGGGACTCGGCCCCGCCCCAAGGCCCTTCGCGCAGCCCTCGAGCTGCTGCAGCTTGTGCTCTAATTATAGACGTGAATGGAAAGCGGCAGCTTGTGAATGATCGTCTTGCTCGCGCTGCCTTTGGAGGCTGAGGAGCAGGTGCTGCCCTGCTAGATACAAAGTGATTCATTTAAAAGCCCTCTGTCCCGCACGCACTCTCGCCGATAGACACGAATCCTCGAGCTCTCTCCTTCCACCGCACGGAGGTGGAGTCTGCTGTTGGTTTCAGAGCCCTGGATCTGGCGATCCGGACAGAGATGGGGTGGAGTTTCCTAATCTCTTTCACCCCATCTTTAGAAACCTCCCCGTGGGTGAGAAGAACCCCACGCCTTTTCAAGCTGTTGGGAAGTAGTGTCTTGTTTTTACAGATGGAGAAGTTGAGGCTGGGAGAGAAGCAGGGGTGTGCCCCCGCGCACATGGTGAGTCCGTGCCCAGCTGAGACCGAGCCTGGTCTCCTGACAGCCCTTTTGCCTTACCAGGTGGGAACCTGGAGCGGGTTTCACTTCAGTGATACTCATTTTCAGGCACGGATCCTCGGCGTATATGAGCATCCCCTTCCCAAGCCTGGTTCGGCTCCCCGTCCCACCCGGCCCCTGCCCGACCCCACTGCCACACAGAACCCGGGGTAATGCCAGCTGGTTCTCATCGGTGGGCTTAAGTTCCAGGCCTGGAGAGTGGGTAAGGTGCAAACTTTGCCCATTTTCCGGTCCGTTATGTGTGAGTCAATCTGACGTGCCCTCCATCAGCATAATCCTGTCATGAGGCACGCCAGAGGAGGCAAAACCAGGACTTTTCTTCTTCCTCAGCATCTCACATGCACCTAGCACTCAGTTAGCCACGTGCTCTCATGAACATCAGCACCCAACCCCGGCCACAGAAGCACAGTAAAAAGTCTTACACCCAGTTTAGTGAGGGCTTGGAGGGGGGAAGTGACTATCTCACAGTCATCTGCTTCTGAGTAGCCAGCTTGAGATCCAAACCCAGGACTCCTACCTCCATTCTGTACTGTGCCGGGTTCTCAGTCTGTGGTCTGCAAGGGGGGCCGGGATCCGCCTCCTCATAGAGAGAGATTGCCCTGAGGCCTGGTTCTCTCCAACCTGGCTGCTGGCCTTCTCTCCCCGTAGGCTCCCTCCACTCTAAACTACAGTATACAACTGGGCGTGAACAGCTGCCATCTTTGGGGTCAGAATTCTCCAAGCCCTGCACATCCCTGGACTTCAAATAACGAGGCCAATCCCAGTCACCTGCTGAACCTATCTATATTCTCCTCACCTTTGCTGAACACCCTGGACTGAACTCTTTACCTATTTCTCCCCTGTCCCTTTAAGATATACACCAAGGCATACGGATAAAGGGACATCAAGTACTGGGGGGGAGGGGGGGGGAGAAGGAATGGATGTGAAGGATATTTTAATTGTTTTTTATTTGCTTCTTTGAAGCAAGGAGTGTATCTTAGTCTTCATAAGTCCCCACCTGACCCAACATCCCCAGGGTGCAGCCCAATGCACTGAGGATAGCAGACATGCAGAAATACTGAAGAATCATAAAACTTTCACATGGCTGAGGAAATGTGTATCTACCTAGACTGGCCACTGTCACATCTCTCTGACAGTACAGATGAGTGGTTGGGATCTACACTTTGCAGCTACAAGACGAGGCTCTCTCCCGATCAGTTGTACAATACTGGCAAGTTGCTTAATCCCTCTGGGTCTCTGTTTTCTCATCTGTAAAATGGGCATAATTATACCTCACAGAGGTACTGAGTACTGAGTGGTGTTGGCAGTGCTGATCCGGGAAAGAAGAGGAATGCTCATATGTGAATGGTTTTCTCTATGGTCACTGTGTAGTTCGGAATCCAAATTCAGCTATGGCACTTGGGTTGTTTTGTAACCTCCACATCCTCAGTTTTCTCATGTACAAGGTGAAAACACCAAGCATACCTATCTTATAGTGTTGGGTGAGTTAAATGAATTAACAGGTGTAGAGTGCTGAAAATAGTGCCTGGCACAGAGTAAGTGCTCAGTACAGAAGACTATTGTTTTTACTGGAATTAAATGAGAATGGAATGGTATAATGTGTGCAAAGTTCTTACCATAATGCATTGCAGAGGGCCAGCGCTCAGTAAGTAATTGATTTCGTCATCTGTAGAATAGGATTATGATAGTTTCTTCTACACAGGGTTGTTCTGAGGATTACCATAGACAATATATGAACACTCTTTATAAAACTATATAGGGCATGTTTTATTATTCACTGTAATATTGGGGCATTGGTTCAACAAATATCATTGTGCATTAACTGTGCCTGGTCCTGTTTGAGATACAGAGATAATAATATCCATGCCTTCAAGGTGTGGATAGGTAGGTAAAACCCGGGCTGGATATACAAATAAGAATAGAACACCAGACAGAGGATGATGGGTGCTCTGCTTGGCTAATAAACCTCATGCCAGGAGGCATCAGAAAAGGAGAGGCAGAAACCCCGAGGTGGGGAGAGGAGCCCAAGAAAAAGTACAGCAAGGATAAAGGAGCATGAACAGAGCCTGGGAGAATGAGTAGGATTTAGATAAGAGGTGAGACCTTCCTGGTAAAAGGATCAGCAAGATCCCGGAAAGGGAGTGTTGGAGAACGGCACCCATGCCAGCACTCCCAGGAGGTAAGCTAGGAGGCCAGGCAGGGGGGTCCCAGGGAGCCCCAGGGAAGCCTCTGCTTCTCACTGATGACATAGAGGGCAGATGTGCTGGGGAAAGTTTGGGGATGATGGATTCATGGTCAGACTGCAAAATCTTATGTAGTAGAGTAGAGACACAGGGGAGGAGTGTTTCTGCAGGACCAGAACTGCAGAGGCAGAAACCGGGGGTTTTCACAGCTCCTTAACAGCACCTCTCAGATTTCATCATTGCATATTTACCGTTGTGTTCTGTTCTTTACATTGACACATAAGCTCTAAGAGAAATGGGAATAGGAGTCTTTCCTTCCTGACTTGCCCCTAGAGCCTGCCGGGGTGACTGCACACAGTAAGAGCTCAATAAAGACTCACTGAGCAAATGAATGCCTCCTTGAACCTAAAGCCAAATGGACCAACAGAGTGGCCTAGAAGTGGCCAAAGGGGTCTCTAAGGAAGTTTTTCCTACCTTTAACTTCAGCCAACAGATTGCCCCAAGGTGACAAGAGTTTCCAATTTACTACACAGGAGTGCAGAACTTGTTTCATGATCCCTCGGGTATATCTATTTTTAGAAAATAAAACCAGAAAGGACTGGGAAGAAAGGTAAAAAAAGAAACCTGGGGTAGAAAGAAAACTCCACATGTAGCCCTCCATCTCTTATTTAGTCACCTTAATTAGCCATCTTCTATTTGTAGTTCTCTCCACCTAAAAAAAAAGGAAAAAAGAAAAAAAAAAGAAGGAAGAGAGAAGAAAATGAGTCACCCAAGAAAGCTTGAGTGTGGGGAACTGGTCTTGTCTTCTAAAACCCTCCATGATCCGGGTCTCTTCCCAGATCAAGTGGGGGAGCAGAAAAGAAATCCAACTGGTTTCAGTTGTTAAGGATTTGGAGTGAGTACATAGTTGATAGAAGCTTTGCCTACCCTCCTATCCTACCCATCTTGAAAATATCAGTGTCATTGCCTTTCTTCATCTCTGTTGAGTAGACCATTTGGTCCTGTGCTTCTTGATTACAGGCACAGAATGTTGGAGATAGAACAAACAGAACCTAGAGGGAATTTAATCCCCCCCTCCCCCGCTTGTGTTATAAATTAGAAAACCAAGGGAAAAGAGACAGGAAATGAGTTTTCCAAGGTCTCCCATCCCATTTGTAATGGAGTACAGGACCCAAGACTTCTAATTTCAAGTTTAGTGCCCTTTCCAAGCCCCATGACACCTCCTTTAATGGAGTAATGTTCTTATTGGAACACCTAACATTTCTGTCTCCCTGAAAAGAGGGTATCTTTGAGAGAAGCAGACCTGGGTTTGAATCCCCCTTCTACTACATACTAACTGTACAACCTTAGGCAAGAAGCCACACCTTGTACAGTAGTAACATTAGCCATCATTGCAAGCACCTATTTTATGCTAAGCTCAGAAAAGGTAAGAAACTGGTCCAAGACAGTTGTAGACCCAGAGTTTGAACCCAAGTCTGTCATATTCTAAATCCCATAATTTTCCACTTTAGCATACTGTTTCTGTATATCTCAGCTATCTCATCCATAAAATTTAAGAATAAATGAGATAAAACGTACCTAGCTCAGCACTTGACATACAGCAGGTGCCCTATAAACAGCAGCTCTTATTATTTTGAACACTACATTCTGAAGACTTGCTATACCGCAGGTCTTACAATTTCAGTTATATACTCAAGAACGGTAGCTATTTATTATCAATCATCATCCCCATACACAACAGCCTCTACCTTCCCAGGCTTATCTTTCCCCTGATGTGTCCTTCCAAAGCGTTGTGTTCCAAACATGGGAAATCTAAGCAGAGCAGGTAAGGCAGGATAAGAACTAAACTTGCCTGTTGATGCTGGAATGTTGAGCAGACAGCTCAGGTCTGGTGACAATAGCTACATCCACTCATAGGCTAGGGGAGCATAAGGCAACAA
This sequence comes from Puma concolor, assembly GCF_028749965.1. Taxonomy (NCBI): domain Eukaryota; kingdom Metazoa; phylum Chordata; class Mammalia; order Carnivora; family Felidae; genus Puma; species Puma concolor. The sequence goes on along the minus strand of NC_141675.1, from coordinate 80,581,190 downwards.
GCTATCCGGGTACAGGAGCCTGACAGATTTGCCAAACTACGAGCCGGAGTACAGGGATTTAGAGTGGGCAATGCCTGAGGCAGAGAGACCACAGCTTTGGAAAGGCCAAATCGCAGAAGTCCAAGCTACCCTTTCTGGCAAAAGCCAAACAAGACTTTAGCTAGGAGGAAATAAAGCTGAGTAGGAAGATCACCAGAAAAAAGAAAATAAAAACCAGGATTAAAGCAAAATCCAGTTGAAAAGAATAGAGATTAAAATCTACCTAGCTCTTCTGAATATGACAGACAACTCTTTTTTTCTCCTGTGACTTAAAAAGAAATAACCCTGCAATTCTCCTGGCCATAAATTGTAGATACATTTGCTTAGAGTGAAAGCACCAAAACATTCATGGGAATTATATTCACCGAAGTCAAAATAGTATTTTCCTCTGTAGACAATAAAGGGGAGGGAAGGCAGGAGGAAGAGGGAAGTGGAAGGTGGGAGCTTCAACTATGTGCGTTACATTTAATTTCTTTGGAGGAAAAAGAAATATGGCAAAATGTTAGCGTCTGTTTTCTGATGGTGAGTACATGACATCTGTTATATCTTTTCTGTATGATTACATATTTAATAATTTAAAATAAAACAAATATATATTTAAAAATTAATTATATAAAAATGAATCCATATTTAAAGTTAATTAATTGTGATTGTAGAAAATCTGGGAATTTTATGAGTAATAACATAGGAAGATAATGAGTTTTTAAAGATATGATGTCAGCTATTTCAAAGTTCTGATGTGATATTTCTCAGGTATAACAAGTCTCACCCCAATAAGAACTCATGTAAGACCATTGTGGTAGATTTACATACTGACAGTCCATATATGCATGTTAGGAGGAAGATTTCAAGATTCTTCACATCTACCATCTGGCCAGCCATTCCATAAATGCTCAACTATGAACTCCTAAACTGGCTGGACAGAAGGTCCCATTTCAAGATAAGAATTAGGATCTTATACTCTCATATGGAAAGAAAATCTAAATGACTTCTGAACAATCAAAGCTAATGTTATAAATTTCACACATAAGATTTATGGATGGAAACCCAGCAAGGATAAAGAACAGAGCAACACCATCAACCCCTGGATCGAACTGACATTTATAGAATAATCTGCCCAACAAGAGCAGAATACACATTCTTTTCAAGGGCGCATAGAACATTCACCAAGATAGACCATATCCCAGGTCATAAACCTTATGGATGTCTCTCATGGAGCAGAGACCTTCAGACCCTCACTCAGAAAAAGGCCTCATTTTACATAAAACTGTTAGACCATCTGGAGTCTCTGACCATAACATGACAGGAGAGAAAGCAGAATTGTTTCACGATGGGCAACACTCATCAGTAATAGCTGGCTGCCAAACCATTTGGGTGGAGACAAAACAGCTACAAAATATAGACTCAAGGGCCCAAAGTAAGCAGTCTGGAGCCATCTAGTTCAGGTGCAAAGCGTAACAAGCCCAGAAATGCCCAGAAACAAAGCACTGCACCGGCATACTTAATGGTTTAGTAGAAAGAGCATGGGAGTCAGCTGATGAGGGTTTGGGCATGGCTCTGACACTAACCCACAAGAGTCTATGGGCCTGTCTCTTTCACTTCTTCTTTCTGGGAACTAGCTTCCTCTTGGGCAAAATGGAGTCACTAGAAGCTAGTGACTAGATCTCCAAGATGATTTCCACATCTACCTCTCTGTGGCTATTTTTGTGTTCATTCTAATTCTCTTGGGTCTTCAAGGAAAGGATGAATAATTCTTGGTAATTTTCATGTTTGAAGTCAGGGGACAGTGTGAGACATCAGAGGGCATATTTGCTTACGTGCACCAGCTTATTCCACCCCTACTTCCCACCCCCCGCCACCAATTCTGGATCTGCTCAGAAGTATCCCAAAGGGTTCCACAAGGACATATTTACAAACAGCTTCCAAAAAGCAGTAAAATGGCAAAACAAGCCTTGCAAGAGAAATTCTGTATACCAGACAATTTAATTCTGAACAATGGACCACATGAGGATGTATAAATAACTAATTACGCTGGACAACATGAACAGCTTTTTTGGATGATTGCAAAATTGGGGAGGAAGGAAATGTGATGGGTATTTATATATTTGGGCTTCAGTCAAAGATTTCATATTCACTCTTAAGCAATTTGACTTACAAAATTAGCTCAGATAAGAACACGGTCAAACGACTCAAAACTGGCAGAGTCTGCTCTCAAAGGAGGATGGTTTGTGCCCAAGCGTCCAGAGGACTGGCATGGAGAATGGGGTGTGTCCTCTCATCTCTGCAAGATGTTTAGTTAGAGATGCCTTGGTCTCCACAATGACCTAGAGAAGTAGAGACTGGGGCATTTGTAGAAAGTGTTTCAATGGGAAGTCAAGCTCATCTTGTTGTCACACAAGTACATATTCCTGGGTACTCAATTCCACATTTTCCCTGATTCCCTACTGTGTGATTAGTACAATGACAAATCTTGGAGATGCATAGACTGGATCTCTGTAGGAGGCACGAGATACCTTGCTTCCCACTGAGTATCTGGTACTGACCTCTGCCTCTGATACCTACATACTAGGTGTACCTACATACTAGGTGTACAGAGATACTTTTTGGATCAATGACTTGTTGAATGAAATGAGCAACACATTTCGTTAGTCCTTACCCAAGCAGAATCCTCAGTCTTGTGGAGGACATAAAACTGTGTAATTCTGTCTAATCCAGAGCAGGTGTCAATGCATGTGGTCACTGAGGTGCCAAGGGCTCTGTGAGCACAGAAGAGATAGAGCAGTCCATTCTGATCATAGAGATTGGCAAAGCTCTTTCATTCCTCCTGCAGGGCCCTCACACACCCATTTTTCCATTGCTACTCTCTGCCTAAATCCTGTTTATCTTCATAACATCACTTCCAGAGAAGCTTTCCCTGACTCCACAGATGCAAATAAATACTCCCTCTCTTCTGCATCATTTTGCCTCAGGGCACCATGTTCTTTTTCTTCCAAACACATAGAACAACTCATTATTAATATTTACATATGTGTTTATTTGTGTAAAGTCTACTCCTGCACGACTGAAAGCAACAATGTGTGTGTTGTTCATGGGTATCTCACCAACACCTAGCATGATGCCTAATGCGCAGGGCTGCAGAGGACATTTTTTAAGTTGTTCATGGGATACACGAATAACTCTCAACAAAGGAAGTAGAATTTGACCAGGACCTTGAAAAGGGGGGATGGAATAGCATAACCAGAAGCAAGAAGAGGAAAGGTACAAACAGGAGACACTGACCTGGTCACGAGGAGCAGACCAGTGTTTACCACAAATCATGGGCTAAGGAATAGCAGTGGGAACAATCAGTGGTTTTTGAGTAAAAGAAATAAAATGACCAGAGCTGGAACTTGCCAAAGTGGCTCAAGAAGCTCTATGAAGGACTGACTGGTAGAAGGAGGAACTGGAGAGAAGGAGATAGCTCTGAGGTTCCTAAAATGCTCCATGAGAAAAATGAAGGAGGTCTGACTGGGGCAGCCCTAGGAGGAATGAAAAGATCAAAGACATGGTGGCAGGAGGAGTGAAGAAGAATTCATCAATAGCCCACAAGTTCCCACCTGGGAAAGTGGGGAAGGGAAGGGATCTGTGAGCAGAGATTGCATACACAGCAAAACACGGAGGAGCACGGGAATGAGTGAAGTAAGAGAATCTCATGTGGAACTCTGGTGTTGGAGGTGTTGAAGAGCCATCAACGGCAACTACCAGGCAGAAGGAAGGAGTTCAGGACTATGACGTGAATTAGGGCAACACCTGCCCAGAGTGTGTACTGCAGTTGGTAAGCCTTAGATGAGAACTCCCCGGGACATATCGCCTCCATTTTCCTGCACAAAATCTCAGTGCGAGCCTCAGACAATGACCCCAGAAGAGGGGTTCCAGAATCCCCCACAATGCTAGCACTCTGTTTCTGCCTTCTTTGCTGGTTACTAGACGGCAGAGGCACACCCTGCTAGTCATTTAATTGTGGCACGTGTGTAACCATTCGTGGCTCTTGGATCCTGGAAATTGCCTTTCTACCTTGAGGATCTTCTTGACACTCTCTCCTGCTGTGCCCTTCCAACCAGTGACTGTGCCCTGAGCTTACCCTGCACTAACACTTTCCCACGTTAACACTCCAAGTAGCCAGATCTGAATACACCCAGGCCACATTGAACCTTGTGTGTTCATCAAGGATATGATGGACTTGGAGAGAAAAAACACACAGAGCTAGAAAAAAATTCGGCTGATGGTAGAAAGCTTAGCTTTGACTGACAGCAAGATCACACCCTTAAGTGTTTCCAAACTTAAATAATGGGGAAAAACAGCCAAGTGCCAGACTCGTGTGAAGGAATTTCTCAAGGTGAAGGGTACCACATGGTTAGTTGGTCATGACAGGTGACAGAGAGAACATTGTTTCTCACCGGTCATCCAGGGTCGGGGTTGGACAGGGGTGCCAGACTGATGCAGACATGCTCAGCTCTCAAAGAGTTTTTCCTTGAAGGACAAAGACAAAGGCAGGATGAGAACTCTACCAGCTGCTTCCTTCAGGAAACCCTGCTGTGGCAGAAGTAGCCCCTCACAGATCCGCCAAGAATGAAGCTTTTAAAATTACTACCGACAAGGACACAGGGTCAGAAGTTTCTAGAACTACTTTCCACTTGAGTCAAAGAAGCACAGGGGAGATGGGGGTTCTGCTGTCAGATGTGAGTGATTTTGAACCCTGGCCCATACTCTGACCCCCTGGAGATATCTTTGGAGGTGAAGGGGGGATCCTACCTAGTAGCTGACGATCTACACCAGGCATTTGTTCTTTTCAATGCCCCAAAGTGTTTATCTTGAGCCTTTCTGCAGGAGCAAGAATATTAGTGCAAGGTGAAGTGTTCTAGAACAGAACCACAGCATGCCCCTCCACCTCTCTAAACAATGCCTGCCATTTTGTCTCAATTTCAAAATTACATATCTTGTCTTTGGTAGAGACATTTTTTTTCCTTACCACGAGAGGCAGCAAACTTGGATGAGAAAAGGTGAAAGAAAAAAAAAAAAAAAAAAAAAGAGCACCCTTTGCCTTCCAGTCTCTTGGTTTCCCTGGGCCTCAGTTTCATCAGGTGTCCAGACGAGGGGACGATCCTTGCTTGAGCATTCTCAGGTTGTTATGAAGAGTAGTCACATGTGCATATGGGAAAAGGCTCTGCACTCTTAAACTCTCCACGCATCAGATTATAATCATACACTGGTTAAACCCACCAGGTAGATTTTCTTCTACTACCTCAATTGCTCTCCATTTTCCCTGAGGGTCATGAAGTATGTTAAGAGGCAGTCACTAGCCGCCTTGGGCTGCCTGCTCCCTGTTGGTGCCAACAGTGGGACTATGGAGCACAAGGCAGATCAGCACCTCTGGTCTGCAACAGCTATTTGCACTGTTTATGTTAGAGTACATAAAATAGGAGAGGAAAGTAGACTTAGTCCTGCCATTCGTACTCTTTAACAAATCATAGCCATGCTGATCTGAGAAAATTGGACCAACCAGACTTGCCTAGAATGTTCTCAAAATAAGAGAGTTTATTTGATGGATGGGAACCTGAGGCCAGATCATCCTGGGTTCCGGCCTCAGTGGGCCACTCCCTGGCTGGGTGATGCCAACAAGGTCACCTAACTTGTCATTGGTATAATGTGGCTTAATACCATCAACCTACAAAAAGAGCTTTCAATATTAAATTAAACGAAGTAATAACTATGAAAGCGTCTGTGACATAGTAAGTCTCTACACATACGGATTTCCTTCTTTCCCGACAGGGACAGAGAAAAGAAGTAATAAAAAGAAGAATAGTAATAGCAGGTAATGTTTAAATAGCATTTATGGTATAGAAGGCACTATTCTTGGAACTTTAATTGTATTGGCTCAGTTAGCCTTCACAACTGTTTTCATCTTCATGTCATAAGCGGGTGAGCTCAAACTCAGCATGATTAAGTACCAACCCAATGTCACGTTGCGCACAGGAGTAGAACCAGGATATGATGCAGGCTGCCTGCTACTCAACACGTTGCACTCACCCACCTCGCGATAGTGCTTCTCGTGATTGCGGATATTAACCCACAGGGGTCCCTTCAGCTTTGTTCTGAGATTTGATACATAGGCTTTTATCCTCTTATTAATATGGAATCACTTTCTAGAAAATATATATTCTAATTGGTTTTTTTTTAATTTTTTAACGTTTATTTATTTTTGAAACAGAGAGAGACAGAGCATGAACAGGGGAGGGGCAGAGAGAGAGGGAGACACAGAATGTAAAACAGGCTCCAGGCTCTGAGCTGTCAGCACAGAGCCCGATGCGGGGCTTGAACTCACGGATGGTGAGATCATGACCTGAGCCAAAGTCGGACGCTTAACCAATCAAGCCATCCAGGCGTCCCTAATTGTTGTTGTTTTTTTTTTTTAATATCGCAAATGTGCTTTCCTGTTGCTTGTAGGGATTTAGCTTCTGACAAGCTTGCTAATTGAATGTTTTTTTTTTCTCCACCTAACCTACCTTTGCAAAGTTCACATGCAGTTATTTATCGTTTAAGAGCATCATATATGTAAACTGAAGTATGTTTATTAAGGTTAGAATGAACAGCGGTTGATTTGATTTCCCTGATTGGGTAACTGGGGAAGTGAACAGGTAACTGGGTATTTACAGAAGGTCAGCAGTAGTTCCTGGGAGGGGCCAGTCAGATCCATTCCAGAAGCCTTTGCTCAACCTTGTTTCCCCCAGAAGGACCCCACTGTGGGTCAGGGAAGGAAAACACCGTGTGCACATTTGCCTATGGCTGGTTCATTCTCTCGAAAGCCACACTCTGGTCTGATCTACTCTGACACATGCCGAGGCACTGATGTCTGCAGAATGAAACCAAACCTTGGCTAGGCATCAAGGGTCTCCACCTTCATCTGGCTCCAGACCACTTCTTCCATCATGCTTCAGACCCTGCTCTTCCCCAATCACTCCCTCCTCTGGGCCCTTGCACTGCTGGTACCTTCCCCTTTCACTAGTAAGTTTTCAAAACTGTTTAAACTGCACCTTCCCCACATATATGTCCCAGATACCCTCCATCCAGAACGGATCTTTTTTTTTGCTTGAGTTTCCCACTGTATAGAATTATATTGCTATTTTAGAATTGATCACTGATCATCTTGCGTGTGTGTGTGTGTGTGTGTGTGTGTGTGTTCCTTTCACCAAGAGAGGAAGGGTGAAAGGAAGGGTGAAGGTGATACTCATCTAGGAATACTCCCACAGTCCATAAACACAATTCCTGAGGAGAGGAAGCTTTCAGTGAATTTTGGCTTACTTGAAATGAGCTTCTAACCCAGTAGAGTGAAATCATTTCATGACTTTGCTTTGAGTTGACAGCCCACCCCCCAAAACTAAACCCACCAATGAACTTTTCCTCCGGTGGCTGTTAAGATAGCACAAGCCATCAATCTCAGAGACAGAGGGAACACTCAGCTTTAAGCATCTGGAGATTTACTTAACTAAAGGTGTCATTCTACCAGAAAGTATGATTGTGATGCCTCTTACCATCCAGGGTATGAATAAAAATAATTATAGTGATAAATTCGTGGCAGGAGCCATTGATTTTTAGAAAGGAAAATTAATAATGCATCATGGAATTGTAGTTATAGACTCTCACTCAGGTATCCTTTTCATATTCCCAGATAAGAAAAATTCACGCTATAGCACTTTACAGTTGGTACATCAACATGACTTCATTCTCATACCAACATAGAAAAGCTGGACTCACTCTCAATTTACAGAAAACAAAACTGAGGACCAGCCAGGCAAAGAGAGAAAAAATTATTTAGTGCTGGATTTGGGTCTCACACTCAGGACCCCTGCCTATATCCTGGGTGCTCTTCTCCTAGGCTTTGTGCTGTAGACTGAATGTCTGTGTCCTCCCCAAATTCATGTGTTGGAACCTAATTCACACTGTGATGGTATTTCGAGGTGAGTCTTTGGGAGGTGGTTAGATCATGAGAAGGAAGCCCTCATGAATGGGATTAGTGGCTTTATTTTAAAAAAAAGAAAAGAAAAGAAAGAAAAAGACCACAGAAAGTTCCCTCATTTCTTCTGCCATGTGAGGACACAGTTCTCTGTGAACCAGGCAGTAAGTCCTCATCAGACAAAGGAACTGCCAATGCCTTGATCTTGGACTTCCCAGTCTCCAGAGCTGTGAGAGATAAACATACGCTGTTTCAACCACTCAGTCTATGGCCTGTTTGTTACAGCAGCCTGAATGGACTAAGACACATCGCTCAGGGTCTCAGGAGCCTGCTCAGAGTAAGGTTTTCAGATGAGCGGTTTCCTCTCCAGGCCCTCGGGGTCCTTGCAGAAGTCTCGTCTGTGTTTGTATCACTCCAGCCGCAGTTGGTGAAGTACAAGTTAGGTATCTCAGCTGTGGAATCGTTCATTCCAGAGTGTTTCCATGTTCTCTAGTAACATTTCAGGTTGTTTTTGTTTTTCTTCAATCCAATTCTTCTGCCTTCAAGACATAACTATACCTGGGGCACCTGGGTGGTTAAGTCGGTTGAGCATCAGGCTTTGGGTCAGGTCACGATCTCGCGGTTTGTGGGTTCGAGCCCCACGTCGGGCTCTGTGCTGACAGCTCAGAACCTGGAGCCTGCTTCAGATTCTGTGTCTCTCCATCTCTCAGCCCCTCCCCTGCTCATGCTCTGTGTCTCTCTGTCTCTCAATAATAAATAAACGTTTATAAAAAAAGAAAAAGAAAAAAGAAATAACTATACCCTAACTCTCCAAACCACTCCTTCTCCTCATCACTTCCACCCTACACAATACATTGCCTGAGTCTTTCAAACAACTTCTTTCAAAATGAAATTGGTGACCTAACTGTACTCAGTGGAGTAAAACATTAATTCACAGTATGAGCTCCCTGGTTGCCCAGAACAGAGCTTGGCAAACAGAAGGTGTTCAATACATATTGACCGTTGAATAGAGTAAACAAAACAAGAAATAATAATATTAATAAGCATATTACTTAGAGTCATGGAAGTAATCACAATAAAAACTAGAGCAAGGATGGTTAGAAGTCATTGCCTCCGAGTGAAATGACTCATGGTGGGAAGGGCATGAATCAGGAGACTGCTGCCTTCATTATATGCCTTCTGGAGTATTTGATTTCAGGGAGGAGTCAGCCTAATCCAACTGAAGCCTTTGCTCAGTGTTCCTACCTGCAAACACTGCAGCCTCCCCACCTGAAAACGGCAAACCACCCACAGCACAAAGGCCCTGCGTCTCCACCTGTTTTAACCATGTGGCTGTGTTACTGTAATACAAATCCGAACCTTACATATATTTTACAAATCAGTTTATATTTTTCACGACTTGCGGTTTGTGAGTCATACAAAGGACCACCAGCCTCTATCAAGCGTCCTTTCTTCCACTTGCCTTCCTGTAGCTTGGAAACACGAGGCCAAACGGAAGAAATAAATAAAAGCCAACGGGGGACCACATTGCCCTTTCACACATTCCACGCCGTGTCTTGCAGAATGGTTTGCTAAACCTCTCCCCACCAGTTTGGTCAGGAACCCATAGCCAGAGCACACGGGAGCCCCCATCCACTCCCACTTCGTGCAGAGGGTGAAGGGACAGTCTCTCCAGGTTGATCTAATAGAGCCCAGGACATGCCCATGGGACTTCCAATTAGCCTGGCACTGAGGGTGCCTGCGGATGGCTATCATACTGGAAATGACACTACCGAAGCAAAAGCTCAAAACAAATGTTCAAGGCTGAAATTAAGGCAGAGAGATGAAGATCAGTGGGTGGGAGGAAAGAAATGTGTGCTCTGGGCTCGCCTGTGCTGCCCAAGTGGCTGAATGAGTCACATGTCTGAACCATAGGCTGTTCCCCAAGGACAGGAGGACAAAATCCTGCCCTGCCAGCCTCATGGGGTGGTTGTGACAATTGGAGGAGATACTGAGTGTTAAAAAGTTTGGGGAGCCATAGGCTCTGTGTATTTTGAAAGATTTTTGTTATCAGACATTGGGCTGGAAAGAGAAGGAGAAATTGTTTTTTCCCCTGGCCTGGAACTTTGACTCACGGAGTGGCTGTCTCAGCAGCTTTGGGGCAGACCTAAGGGACAAATTCTGGCCTCCTGCCTCCTGTCCCAGTTGTTAAAATCCAGCACAGCTCTGTAGAACAGAATGCATCACATAGATGTAATCTTTAAAAGCAAACCCGGAGGGGCCCATGTGCTGCCCTCCAGGCCCTCCCTGCAGAACCCCTGGAGGGACAGTCCGGTTGGCTCTCTGAAACCTGTGCTTTCTCCCCAGGTTTAACCTTTCAGAGGCAGATTCAGAAAATAGACACCGAGGGCCTACTATTTCTGGGAAATCTTCCTGCATTTACTAGAATCCTAACAACCCTGGGAGGTAGGTGCTATTATCCCCTGATTTTCAAGATGAGAACGGAGGTAAAGGTTCAGGAAGCTATGCAAAAACCTGCATAGAATTCAAGGCCTGAGTCTCCAGACCTTCATGGTGACTGGATGTGGGGCCAGGAAACCAGCTTGAACAGTGTCAGAACCTGTGCTCCAGGCTAGGCGGGGTCAGAAGTGGGGGGATACACCACAGTCCCCACTCCAGGAAAGTTCTAGAAGCTTCCAGGAGGGGCTTCTCTACCCCAGCAACAACAGTACTGCCAGCCTTGGAAGAAGATGTTGAGAGGTTTTGCCTTCTCATGTCTGTTCCCGGCTTTCCATTCTGAGAGGTCCTTGCAGGAGACTGTTATACCCATGACAGATCTCCAGGGGTCTCCCTATGGCAGGGGACCCTCTCCAAGTGGCATGCTCAAGTCAATCTCACCCAGGCAGAGGGGGCATGGCCTGCACAGTTTCCTAGCTAGCTATGGCCTCATTTGAGAGAATCTGAGTTCCCTGTAGCACCTGGGGAAACCTACAGTAGGTTCCAGAGGGGCCTCTTAGTCTCTGGTCAAGACAAGACTCAGTTGAGAGGGCTATCATCCTGGACAGAAGGCAACTGTTATATTCTCTAAGGATTTGGGGAGGCCCTGCAAACTTTGTCTCAGAGTTTTTTCTATCTACCTTGATGATACAGATTCCAGTTCAAGATTAGGGGACACTGGCTTGAGAGTACCCTTAAACTAGAAATTTCACTGAATCTCTGGATCTAGAGAAAACTCTGGCACGAAGGCTGGGACCCCAGATGGAACAGGAACTTCTGCTGGTAGAGGGTATGGGTATTTCCACGGGCCTAAGAGGCATCCCTGCTCCTGGTCTCCCCAGAAGTGGTCTCCACTTCTTACAACTATCCTTTAGGTCAACCCCTGGTCCCTCCAGCTCCCACTCCAAGCCACAGGGAGGTATGTGCACCTCAGGGCACCTCACAACTCACAGACTGCCTCCCTGACTGTAGCCTGAGGCTTCCTGGTCTGGGTTTGGGGGAATCAGGCTCTGTGGCTGTAGGAACCTTGGGCCCAAGGCAATCCTGTTTTTGGTACTCAGCAGCAGGAATCACCCAGGCCTGGGCCCATCACATGGGGCCATGTATTGTTGGGGCTCCAGGAGGGCTGAGGGTATGAGAGGGTCAGCTTAGGGCTGCTGTGGAGGACAGGCAGAAATTACCACATAGGCCCTCTCTGTCCTCAGCCTCTGAGAGGAAGCAGGTTGGCTTCCCTGGCTGGTGGCAGTGGGCTGGTAAGGATCTGATTCTGATACTTGCATTCTGACAGGGAAGGCAGAGATCCTGGCTGGGCCTCTCTATGAAGGCCTCGAAAGGGATATCTGAGGGGGCGCCTGGCTGGCTCAGTTGGTAGAGCACCAGACTCTTGATCTCGGGGTCATGAGTTCGAGCCCCACAGTGGGTATGGAGATCGCTTTAAAAAGAAAGAGAAACAAAGAGGGAGTGAGGGAGAGAGCAAGGAAGAAAGGAAGAGAGGGATATCTGAGGTTGGAGATGGGCAGTGATGAGGGAGCATAAAGCAAGCTGACAGGCCATAAACACTCCCCCCCCAACCAACCCCGCAGCACACCTGGCTGCCCAAGAACAAAGGAAAGGGGAAAAACAAATGGCTAACTGATAGAGATCATAGTCCTGCAGGACCTGATCCATCTATTTACAAATATTTTAGTAAATCACAAGAAAAGGCAATCTTGTCAATAGCCTAATCTCCAGAAACCTATAGACTCTGTTTCCTGGAGCCCCAATATCACCCCTCCATAGTGATATGGGAAACAAAGGCAGAAGGAAATGGCAGATAGAACTCAATTTCCTTATAACCTGCAGCCCACTGGCAAATACTTGAGGTGGGCAGAGTGAGACGTTTTTCCAGTAACTCCCTACTGTCTTAATGCTAATACTTTGCTAGAGGGAAAACAACCTTAGCTTGACACTCGCTAGGCCTCCAGTATCCTGTGAGTCTTTAGCATATGAAAATCCCACTGGAAGCTTCCCATGCACTTTACCTCCCCCAACTCCATAGTACAAAACCAGTGTTTCATCTTCCTGCCCATGGGTCCTGTCCCCGTGCTTCAATAAAATCACTTTTTGCACCAAAGACTTCTTCAAGAATCCTTTCTTGTCTGTCGGCCTTGGACCCCAAGAACCCCACTCTCGCCCCCAAAAATCTCATCAGGTGGAATCTGCAGGATTGGGACAGAAAAGGGGGCAGTCACTGAATTTCAGGCCTCAGAGTCCAAGGTGTCTTTGGAGGGCACTGGATACTAACTTGAACTAGAAATAATTCAGAGAGAACTTGTGTGTATTCTAGCTCCCAGAGAGGAGGAAAGGATTTGGTAGTGCCTGGAGCATGATCTTGCTTGGAGAACTGCAGGAGCCACTTCTTTCCCTGCAGTCTGTGGAAATAAGTTCAGGGGTCTGTCATTCTGAGCTTTCCTACATCAAGCAGGAGAGGCCACTGATGGGCAGGGTCCTGTCAGATTCCTCTGGCACAAACCCAGGAGCTCACAGTAGAAAGACTAGGTGAGAGTGTGGTTTAGCACTGTCCTGGCCAGATTGCAAGACCCTGGAGGTTTCAGGTACAGTCAAGCCCTTCCACTCCCACATCCCCTCCCCCCAGGGGTTACACAAAGTCCAGGCTTATGGGCACAAGCATCTTGTCAGGGGAACTTAAATCTAGGCAAAAGGCGAAGGCTGCCAGGCCAGCTGCTAACTAAGGAAGGGCCTAGGAGTGTCCTGGGTGGCAAGTGGAGCATGACAGATAGTTGGGGACCAGCAGTGAACAGAGATTCAGGTAGCAATGGGGGTTGGGGGGCCTAGAAGCAGGTGCACACCTGGGCCAGGCTCGGGGGCAGGCTGGGTCCTGTTGGGGTAGGGAACACGAGAAGAAAATCAAGGGTATTAGTAAGAAGATAGGATCCTAGTCCGAGAGTTTATAAAGGCAGGGGTTCAGGGAGACGAGAAGTAGGATTGGACCCATGTTCCAAATACAGGCAGAGGATCACAGCACCGGGGCCAGGACTCACAGGTTACTTCTGTTCCAGCACTACTGACCCAGGGCTCCTTAAGTTCTAACGAACATTTTTCTTAATAAAAGCAAGATTTACCCATTTCAGAATGTAGGGCCAGGCTGAGACTTTACAGGGCCTACATGAAATCTGGTACAAGTTACTGGACGGAAAGCTAGTGAGCCAGGAGGGGGCTACAGAGCCCGATTCCATCCCTAAATCCCTGTTTGACTTTTACTAAATCCCCTCACCTCCTTGGACCTTAGTGACTCTGCAGGGGTCACAGTAGAGGCCTGTGAAGCCCAGCATCCCAGAGGGGCCTAAGGGACCCATAAGGAGATCAGGGGTCAGAGAAGAGCACGGCTCAGAAAGGGAGACCACAACCCTCAGCCTACAACTGCCTATGACGGCCATTTTTTTTTTTTTTTTTTTTTTTTTAAGAAGGCTCTGTTTTTAAGTTGAATGTGTTGAGTTTCCATATAAGCTTTTAGGTAGAAGCCACAACAAGAAAAACATAAAGAGGAAAAAAAAAAAAAAAGGTGGGGTAAAGAATAGAAAAGGAAAGAAGGAAGACAAGGAAGACCAGACGAGAGTGCTGGGCTAGATGGTCTCCAAGCGTCTCAGTCCTGCTGGGCGCTGACTCACCACGATGCTCTCCTGCCCACATTTTCAGGAACCATTTCTGTTCCTTTCTGCCATCCTCGCAGGGAAGAATCCATACATAAGCCCAGAAAAAGCCAGTGGTTAGATCTCATTTCCCAGCTCTGAAGAGTGCTGGCTCGCAGAAGAGGAAACTGGGGGGTGATGTGGGCTGGGAGGGAGGAGGCCTGAGGCCCTGAGCTGTAAATCAGGCTCAGAGGTTTGGATACCCTGCTGCGTGACCTTCAAATGCCCCTCTGGGCTCCAGAAACCCGCACACTAACACACAGGCTGAGGGAAGCATGCCAAACTCCCAGGCTAGGCCGCCCCTGGAAGCTGGGCCCACTCAGAGGAATTATTTTGAATTTTCAGGAAAAACTGCTCAAAGCCAAACCTTCCCTCCCAAGAACAACACAGGCTGGGAATTTTGACGTGCTTGGGAGATGAAGGCTTTGGGCCACTCTTGGCCGATGTCAGGCCAGTGAGACCCACAGATAACACCCACACCCAAATCAGTACGTATGGATCATAATTACGATTTCTTTTTACTCTAAATACTTCCCAGTCTTGCCAAGCCTCTGGGCTTCCTGACATACTTGAAATGGTTTTCTCTACTATTTCTCAACCTGACTGTGTTATTGCACAGTTGTCTCTCAATATTCAGCCCACAGGTTTAGGAATTCCACAAGAGTGTGGAGACGTGGCACATCCAGACGACACTGAAGATTGCCTTTATGTGTACACCCCCACCCCTACCCCCAGTGAGAGCACTCTGCCTCTCTGTCACACAAGAGGAGGATTAGTTGAAACTGTCTGAGAGTATAGGGTAGTGGAACAAGCAATGGATTGGGAGTCAAGAGAGGAATCCCCTAGAGCCGGCACCAACTGACCTGCCCTCCATGTGAGCGCTGGTAGGTCACTTCCTCTTTCCAGGCCTGTTTCCTCATCTGGGAAATGAGGGGGCATCCTTTATTCACTCAACTGACATTCGCCAGGAGCTTACTCTCTGACGAAGTTCTCCTTGACCAAGTTCAAAGCTCAAGGAATGGCACAAAAGCCACATCAAGACCAATTAACTCTGGAAATCACGAGGGTATCTGATGTCAAAGTCAATTTTGCTTTTGTAAAAGAAATGGATTAGGCACATCCTCATCCCTCTGTCAGCTCACAGTAGAATGAAAGAGAGGGACACACGGAAGGACAATCACTTATCAGCAGGGAAATGCTTTTCTAGCAGTTACCTGGCTATCATGGGGATACAGACAGAGTAGCTCTACAATGTGTCCCAGCAGAGGGGACAGCTAAGTTGAATACTAAAGGCCAAGCACAAGACAGAGAAAGGAAGGGAGGCAGAGGGAAGAATATGGAGAGGAGTTTGGTAGGTTCAAGAATTTCAAGCAATTCTTCTATGATGAGACAATGTGGGGTGAGAAGGGAAAAGGAAGTAAGAGATTAGGCAAATCAGATCTCCAGGAACCTGTGTGCTTCAGGCTACAGGGTTTAGGTTAGGTTTTGTTTTGTTTTGTTTTCCCTGAAGGCAACAAGGGCACACCAAAATGCAGGATGATAACATAATCACATTTGTATTTTAGACATCTCACTCTGGCTGGTTTGGAAGGGGAGAGAAATGGAAGGCAGGGAGATCACTCCAAGAAGCAAGAGGTCATGGTAGTGTAACCTGCATCCGGCACAATGGGAATGAAGAAAGGGAAGTGAAACCAAAGCATATAGTAAGGGCCTTGACTAGATGAGCATTTTCCATTTCTAACTTTCTAGGACTCCACAGCTAAAGAAATCTCCCCGCACACATTTCACCTCCCATGTTCACCACCCCTCTCCCCACCGCCCCCACACTGAGAAGTCTGGCTGGCCCCTCCCACTCCGAGGCTCGGATAATAGGTGTGGCAGCGGGCCCAGAAGTTCCCGCCATCTTCTCCACCAGCATGTTCTGTTGCCTGAGCAGTTGGCCGCCGCCATGAGTGTTAATTGGAGAGACATCTGAAGTGACCAGACTGGTTACGCCGCCGCCATGATAGACACACTCCATCTGCTCTAACAAGGCGCCTCTCAGTACACACGCGAGGCCAGCCCGATTCTCTGTGCCCGGGACTTGTTAGAAGTGAGACTCAAAGAAGTTAGATGCATAGGATTTTAAACTGAAAACCGTCTCGGAGAGCATGGGGTGCATGCCCTTTAGTTTGATAAGGAAAATAAGGCCTCGTCTTGCCCAGGGTTACAGTAGGAGCCCCTGGCCAGGTCTTCGGGGCTGTCCTCTGCCCGTTGTAGATGGATAAGGTGTGAAGCTGGGGACTGAGCTTCTCAAATCAGAAGCTGACCAGTAGAGGGGCCCCTGGATGGCTCAGTTAGTTAAGTCTGGGACTTCAGCTCCGGTCATGATCTCACGGTCTGGTGTGTGGGTTCAAGCCCTGCATCAGGCTCTGGAGCCTACTTCAGATTCTGTGTCTTCCTCTCTCTCTGCCCCTCCCCCGCTCACGCTCTCAAAAAAAAATTAAAAAAAAAAAAAAGAAAAAAGAAACTGACCAGTAGAGTTCCCTGAGCAGATTATTTGCTCAAATTGTTGACTAACTGGTAAGGGACCTGACTAGGGTGGAATTTTCATTGAAAAAAAAAAAAAATCAATTTCTTAGAAATTTTCAATTTAAGGTATTCTATTATCTAGCTGGAAGAGATTTCAGAAATAGTCTAGTCCAATGGTTTTCTGACTGGTATTTGTTTTGCTTTAGTAGTGGGACTGGGGCTCAGAAAGGGGAGCACTCAGGCAAGAAGACTGAATAAGTGACTGGGTGTGATTAGTACCAAGCTCTTGGAACCCCAAGCACATACTCCACATGCTTTATCTTATTTGGTCTTCACAAGCCCCTCTGCTGCCCACTCCCTGCTCTGCCCTTAGTAGGGACGTGGAGGAGGAAGGCTCCAGAAGGAGTAAGTATGTCTATCTTATTTTTAGCCCTAAAATCATATAGAACATATCTTCTAATATTACCTGATTGTTGCATGGCATTGTGTAATTATTTACTCACGCTTACCCATGTAATGCCATGATAACTGTGAGGAATGTTTGGGTATGCCTATTTTATGGAAGACACAGAGGACAAGGAGTTGCCACCCAGTCCATAAGTGGGGGGCCTGAGACCCAGCTGTCTCAGTGTTTGGACCCCCATCCAGGGACCACTGTAATCGGGAGTTATCACTCATCCAGAGAGAACCCACACTCTCATCAGTTGCCTTTTGTGGACTTTGTTCCAGTGGTGAATAACAGAGAATGTCTGTTGCTAAGCCGCAGCATTACAAAGAGCAGTGCAACTTCCTTGATTGTAGTTCATCAACCAGGGAGAGTGGAAGCCATTAAAGAGGCCAATCTGGGACTTGTAATTAATCAGGAGCAAAGGTATCTTTGAGGAACCAGCAGCGACTAGAGATGTCAGAGAAGAGAAGTTCATAACTTCATGAAGCCCCATCTTGGCCTCCACTACCGCCCGAGGCGCTGAGAAGGTAAATAGGTCTGAACCAGCCCTGCCACAAAGGACACCGGCAAAGCTATGTGGCCGATGCTAAAGTCAGCAAGGTCTGCAATGCAGGTAAGATTCAATGCCAGGGGACCAAGGAAGTGCTCTTGGAACAAATGGTCATCTGTGGGCCCAAGGCATATGCTCCGTCTGGGTGGGGGAGCGAGGACCATGGCTGGGGGAGGCTCAGGACTGGGTCATCTCCTCCCCAGTGGACACTTTCCTAACAGGTAGAATCTGGCCAGACTGATCCTGAGAGAGAGAAGGCAGTGGGAAATGCAGCTACAAGCAGGGCCATGGCTCTGTATGAGGAGCTTCAAATGCATTCTACTTTAGCCAGTTTGTGTTCACATGGTGATTGACAGCTGCCTGAGTCTTAGAAGCAGCTAAAACTCTCTCACGATAATAATAGTGATAAAAATAATAAGAATAGCAGCAGTAATTATAAGCATAAATATTATAATAACTACTATTAAGGACAGCTAACAGACAAAAACAGTTTTGAGTCTGCTAGAATTCTTTAATATTCATTATTGCATTTGCTTTTCACAAAACCCACAGGAGGCAGGCAGAGCAGGAATGGCAAAGCACACCCATTTTACAGAAAGAAGCTAAGACCCAGAGACTAGGAGTGAGTTGCTCAAATCATAGGATCATTTAGTGGCAGAGCAGCCAGGATTCAGAGATCGGAGAGTAGAGGAGGAAAGCTGAATAAGTTGGTCCTGGGCTAAGCCCAATAAAGAGGGATACTGATTTCCCTTTGGAAGGCACGCATATCATTGTGCCTTCTGGGCAAGGGGACGTTGAAAGGCCATGCTGTTGAATGAGGAATCCAGAATGTCAGAGATGGGGAATGTGATTTACAAGGAACACTTTAAAAAGGGAGATGCTGGGCTCCTGAGCACTCAGTTAAGCGTCCAACTCTGGCTTTCACTGCAGGTCAGGATCTCCTGGTTCCCGAGTTCGAGCCCCACATCACACTCTGTGCTGACAGTGGGGAGCCTGCTTGGGATTCTCCCCCTCCCTCTTTCTCTGCTCCTCCTCTTGCTCATGCTCTCTCTCTCTCTCTCTCTCTCAAAAATAAATAAACTTAAAAAATTTTTGTAAAAAGGGAGATGCCTGTCTCTGGGCCTTGAGCACAGAATGGACAACATTCACAGTTGCCTTGTCCTCAACTGCATGATAGAAGCACAGAACCAATAGAGGAGAAGAATAAATAAGCCACTGAGTAGACACACGTACAGAATTGCTCTTCAAGATCATGTTTACATCTCTGCTTTATCCCCTCCCCTGCTCTGATGGGAACTCCTGGATATCCACGACTTGATCTTCTACCTCTCTGGGTCCTCGGTGCCTGCTACATTGCCAGGCATATAGGTTGTTCAAAACATGTGGAATCCATGCATGCATGAAGGAATGAATAGAAGAATACATCAGGGGGCACCGGGGTGGCTCAGTCGGTCGAGCATCCAACTTCAGCTCAGGTCGGGAATCTCACAGTTCATGAGTTCAAGCCCTGTGTCAGGCTCTGCTGTCAGTGCAGAGCCCGCTTTGGATCCTCAGGTCTCCCCTGTCTTTCTGCCCCCCTCCCCGCTCACGCTCTGTCTCTCAAAAACAAACAAACAAACAAACAAATAGTAAGAATAGGATTACATCAAGAGGAAACCTTCTTTGAGATTAGGGGTGTATGTTGAGTACAACTCCTAACCGAAATGACCTGCTCCTTCATGCCAAGAACTTGGTGTCTGTGTATCTCCTCGTGGTAATATTTACCACCAATATTTACTTCTTGGAAAAGTCAGTGAGAACCACAATGTGGAGTCTGAATGACACAAGGTTAAACAGCAGCATAAGCCCCAAGGCATCACCGAGAGGGGCTACTTAATAAAAGCCACACAGCTGCCTTTCTCTGCCCATTAGGCCCTGGCAACATTACTAACCTGATAAAAAATACCAGCCACCCGAAATGATGCCTGTGTATCAGTTCCAGCCCACCTGGATTCACAGGGATGACAGTGTCAGTCTAGTTCTGAGACTTCACCCAAAAGATTGTTGACTTAGATTTTTTTTTTTTAATTTTTTTTTCAACGTTTTTTATTTTTATTTTTGGGACAGAGAGAGACAGAGCATGAACGGGGGAGGGGCAGAGAGAGAGGGAGACACAGAATCGGAAACAGGCTCCAGGCTCTGAGCCATCAGCCCAGAGTCTGACGCGGGGCTCGAACTCACGGACCGCGAGATCGTGACCTGGCTGAAGTCGGACGCTTAACCGACTGCACCACCCAGGCGCCCCATGTTGACTTAGATTTAAATATCCCAAAGAAGACATTTAATTCAAAGGCATATCGGGGTTCTGTATGTCAAAGCCCTGCGTTAGACACCCAGGGGATAAGACAATTGTTTTTTTTAATGATCAGTTAGTTTTGAGAGAGAGAGAGAGCATGAGCAGGGGAGGGGCAGAGAGAAGGGTACAGAAGGTCCAAAGTGGGCTGTGTGCTGACAGCAGACAACCCGATGTGGGACTCAGACTCTGGAGCCCTGAGATCATGACCTGAGCTGAAGTCAGACACTTAACCAACTAAGCCACCCAGGTGCCTCCAGGGGATAAGATGATCTAATTGATTGTTGCTTTCAAGAATTGAGAGTATTATGAAGGATAAGATAGTACCAGACAAAAAATAAATAAACGCTAAGGAAAGCATATTAATTTCCTATTGCAGCTTTAACAGATTACCACAGATATAATGACTTACAATGACACAAACTTATTATCGTACAGTTCTGGAGGTCAGAAGGTTAAAATGGGCCCACAAGGCTGCGTTCCTTCTAGCAGTTCTGGGGGGGAATTTCTTTCCTTACCTTTTCCACCTTCTAGAGACTGGCTGCATTCCTTGGCTTCTGGCCCCCCATCCTGCATCTCCGAAGCCAGCCATATAGCGGCTTCCCTCCTCTCCAACCTGCTGCCTTCCTTTTATAAGCAACCTGTGATTACACCGGGCCCACATGGATAATCCAGCGTAATAATGTTCCCATTTCAAGGTTCTCCTTCTCCCTCTTCTTCTCCTTCTCCTTCTCCTTCTTCTTCTCCTTCTTCTTTTTTTTAAGTAGGCTCCACACCCAGAGGAGTCCAACTCGGGCTGGAACTCATGACCCTGAGATCAAGACCTGAGCTGACATCAAGAGTCAGATGCTTAACTGACTGAGCCACCCAGATGCCCCCTATTTCACGATTCTTAATTGCATCTGCAAAGTTCCTTCTGCCATGTTAGATAACATGGTCACAGGTTCTGGGGATTAGGATGCGGCCACCATTGGGACCACCCCATGAAGGAACACTTAGAAGCTTTGGACGTACAAAGAAAGCTATGATGAATTCCAAAAAGAGGCCCAACTGGGCATTACAAAGGAGGCAGCATTTGGACTGGTCCTGAAGGATAGATAGGATTTTGTACAACAACAGCAACAACAACAAAAGTGGGGTGGGGGGGCAGAGAAATGGTGAAAATAATCTGGTGAAAGTCAAATGTAGGAATATGTGGCAGGGAAGAACTGGGAGGCATGACAAAGGATATCATCTAGGTCAGACTGAAACCTTCTGTGGTTTGTTTGTTTAATGTTTATTTCTGAGAGAGAGAGTGGGGGAGAGGCAGAGAGAGAGAGAGGTACAGAGGATCTGAAGCAGGCTCTGTGGTGACAGATGTGGAACTCAAACTTATGAACCATGAGATGACCTGAGCTGAAATTGGACTCTTAACCCAGGCACCTTTTGTGTTCTTCATGTAGAGGGAGATCTCAAACAGTTTTTAGAAATGTCCTGTCTCTCCAGAAGATCATTCTAGTAACAGCATGAATGATGTACAAGAGAGGTAGGATGTGCAAGAAAGGACAAGGCAACCACTATGAAGTTACCGTAATAGTCAAACCACTAGATATGATCTAAGCCATTGGTAATGGGGCTGGAAAAGAGGCGAAGACTTAGAGACGCTAGAGAAGTAAATTTGTCAGGATTTGCCAACTATATGGAGAGATGAGAAATCTGGAAGAGACAGAGATAGAAATGCAATAACATGAATCGATACCCTTGTGTCTCGACTGTTAATTAGATGAACCATTAGCCAAAAAGGTACAGATTTGAGGAAGGAAGGGGGTGAGTTCAGCACAGGCTGTTGAGTTCAAGGTGCTGGAGGGATTCCAGGTAGAGACGGCAGCAGGCAGGTGCAGTTTCAGAACTGAACCTTAACTGAGAGATCAGAGCCCCTTATATCTGGCTGCCATCCGTTTGTCCAGTGTAAGGGTCACAGCTGACACAAGTTTTTAAAATGAGTTCTGAGAATTGCCCTCACGTGGCATAAATTCCAGTTCTTACTATTGAAGGAAGTGTAACAATAAGACCCACTAGTCTCCCCAGGCAAGTGGTTCTCAACATGACATTTCCACATGTCACAATGAGGGAGCAATTGTGGGTGCTGTCTTCAAAGGAACAAGAACAGTGCCCCTGTATACCTGTGATCAAAGTTGGCCTATGTGGGGCTCAGGCCTGTGAGCAGAGGCAGAGAGAATGAGTAAGAAACAGCTCTGCAGGGGGTGGACTTATTTCCTTCCATACACACATGTTCCAGCCAGATCCTCCTTCTACATTCCTGTCTCCATGAGTTATTACCCTCCTTCCACTTAGATTGCTCTTTTCTCCTTCAGTTCAAAATGGATCGGCTCCAATGCCCCCTCCTCTGGGAAGTCTTCCATGGTTCACCTTCAAGGAAATCATATTTTTCCCTTACCAGTGGTTGTATTTCTTTTATGATTCTCACCTGATGTATATATTATTTTGTATTATAATCACCTGTGTATTTAAGGCTCTCTACCCCTCCAAAACCAGAATTTCCTGAGAGTGCTTGATCAATTTCTGTTAGCATGCTAAAATCTGACATAATGATTTGCACACAGTCAGTGCTCTATAAACACAGGATAAATTGGTTAAGAATGGTTGTTTGTGCACTTAGGTTGTTCCCTTCTCTCCCTTTAAAAAGTGCACTTTTTGTGACCTTCTTGTGGGCAGGGATTTCTTATTACTAAACTCCTAAATTACCTCCCATGGATACTTTTTTTTTTCCCAACATTTATTTATTTTTGCGACAGAGAGAGACAGAGCATGAACGGGGGAGGGGCAGAGAGAGAGGGAGACACAGAATCGGAAACAGGCTCCAGGCTCTGAGCCATCAGCCCAGAGCCCGACGTGGGGCTCGAACTCACGGACCGCGAGATCATGACCTGGCTGAAGTCGGACGCTTAACCGACTGCGCCACCCAGGCGCCCCCCATGGATACCTTTCAAGTGACTGGAGCATAGTCAGTTATTGTTGAATTCGTTGTGTTAATGACTTGTGACTCTCAGCAGAGAGATTTAGAATAATGATTCCTGTATGATCCTGTTGAACCAATAGCCCATGAGAGGTTAAGGACAACTCAGCCTTGACCCACGGATGGGAGAGCTAAGGCATCTTAGACACCGAAGAGGGGAGAATATGAGCCAGAAGCAGGTGGATCTTGGCAAACTGGGCAGAGGTGAGGACTCAGGATTCAGGAGGAAAACCAGCATGGGTCAGTGAGCACAGGAAAGGAAGTCTCAAGTCTTGGATGGTAGGCCTGGGTCCATTTCTGATTAGCTCTGTGCCCTTGAGCAAATTTTTCCATGACTGACTTCTCTCATCATTCAAGTTTCTACTTAAGTATCACCTTCTCATACAGGTCTTCCCTGACTATTCAAGCTATAAAATATCCCCATCACCTTATTTTAGATTTGTTATAGCACCAATAGAGTATGTAAAATTCTGGCTGTATTTGCTTAGTGCTTAGTTTCTGTTTCCCCTCCTGGATGGAATACCAACAGATTGAGGGCCGGAACTCTGCCTGTCTGGTCCATCAGTAGCTTCATATTTTGCATTTGCCATATTCTAGGTACTCAATCTTTGTTGAGTGGTTTAACTATACACTAGAGGAAGGTTAGGGAGTAAGAACATTTCTAAGTAAGCTGATTAGATGATTTCAAATAAAAATAATGATTTGTATTACGATTTTTAAGAAAATTCTGGCTCTCCTCACTGACCAATTGCACATTCCTTCTGTATACCTCTTATGGCTTTGGAGATTCTAAAATGAAATATAAATTTAAGAGCCCATCGTTGTTAGAGTGGCTTGCTTTTTGATGTAGTTGGTGACCTAATCCTTTCTCAAGCCTATGGAAAGTTAACGACAATTAACATCCCTTGTATTTGTTGAGGACTGTAGTTTAAAGTACATTTTCTTTTTTGATTCTACCACTACCTATGGGAAAAGGTACTGACATCTTATTTCACAGGCAAGAGAACTCAAAGCTGAGAGGGGTAACGTGACTTGCCCAGGGTCACACAGCTTGGCTGTGGTAGAGGGTCCAGTTCCCTCGATCCCGAGTCCTCTGCTTTCTCACTGCACCTCACTGCATCTTGGCCTCTGGAAAGATAAAGCTCTGTATTTAAAGCTCTGTATGAAAAACTGTTTCGGAAGACAAATTCTTCAGTCTGCACTGCCTGAGTCTTCTATGCTGACATTTCATTCTTCCCTCTGCCAAGGCAAGAACAGTCCAACTGTGCCAAAACATTGGGCTGTGAGGCCCAGTGACTGTGGTCACAGAGAGAGAGAGAACGTTATGGAGGAAGGTGGAGGAGGGGTACTTGGATATTAGCCACTTGTAATTTTTTTTTTTTTTTTTTTTACAAAGAGATGGAGACATTGAAGCCCAGAAGAGGAGGGGCCTTTCCAGTTCTCCTGAATCTAAACCTTTATTTGTTTCTTTTAAACCCTTTTTAAAGTGTATTTATTTATCTTGAGAGAGGGAGAGATCATGAGCAGGGGAAAGGCAGAGAGAGAGGGGCAGAGAGAATCCCAAGCAGGCTCTGAGGTCTCAGCATGGCACTGGATGCAGGGCTGAAACTCACAATCCATGAGATCATGGCCTGAGCCGAAATCAAGAGTTGGACGCTTAACCAACTGAGCCACCCAGGCGCCTACCGAATCTAATTCTTTAAATCATTGTGTCTTAACTAGTCCGTGTCTCCGTGTCTCAGGAAGACACAGGGGCAGTCAAAACTGGACTTTCTGCTTAGGAAGGGGTGGGACTGGTCTGCATCTCCCCTGACCTGGTGGGGACAACCTGAACTGATGAGCCACATGGAAATAAGAGCCCCTTCTCTCAGGGAGTGGGGAAGAATGCAATCTCAGGTCTCTCAGAGCACATCCCACAGCAAAGATGCTATTGGGTGTGGCAGGGGGTGGGGATTGAAGCCAGAGTCTGGGAGTGAGTGTGATAGCCTTATGGTCTAGCCACAGGATGCTTCCACCCAAGCAAGTGGGCTAGACATAGGCAAGGCCCCTTAGGAGAGCAGTGCCAAGGGAGGGCAGCGCCCCAGGGGAAAACCCACCCCATGAGTCCCAGATCGAGACAGCTTCCAGGGGACAAAGGGTGTACAACTTTATTTTCTCTAAACTCACCGAAAAAGACCAGTTCAAGTCCACCACTTTGTCCTCTGCAGAGCATGGCAGGACAGGCAGGGGGATTAAAAGTGACTTCATCTGTGACAGACACTAGCACACTGGAACACTGCCGTTTTACTTCTAAAGAAGCCAACCGTTTGATCGACAAACAAGGCATTGGAAGGTGTTTTCTGATTCAGGGAATTTAACAGTATTTTCTCTGTTAGCACCTAAAGCTCTCTACACACCATCAGCATTTTGTAGTTTATTCAACGTTTACATGCCCATCACCTCACTTCACCCTGCTAACGGTTCCATGAGGGGGACCAGGTTCTCATGCATTCAGTCACCGGGTTATTGTCAGGACATTCCTCTGAGCCAGGGACTGTGAAGGATGGCTGCTGGGAACTCATGTGCAAAATGTGACAGAAGGGGAAACTGAGGCTCAGGAAGCCGGTGTGGTTTTGCCTTGCGGTGCAGAGCTCTTCCATGGGGCAACTGGAACTCACACCCAGCTCTGCCAAGGGGGTGGGTCTTTCCTTGTCGGCACGTGCCCTGCTGCCCATTTCTGCACACACAAATTCAGACGATGATCAGCGTCTCCTATCGCTCTCTTCCTCTTCCTTTCTTCTCCTGATTTACATATTGCTAAATGATGAAATTATACAGTACATAATTCCACAGCAACTCTGCTGCTTAAAAAAAAAATCGGGAATGGAGTAATTAGGCAGAAAGGATTCTCAATTAGGCAGTGGATTCTGTTTCTAAAGCAGTAAATGGGGAAGAGATATTTTTTAACTGTCTCTTGAATATATTGCCACCGAATGATTGCTGCCTCGTAGAGCAGCAGCGTGGCTCTGAAATGAAACCCTGCGAGCTGGCCTCAGAGCAGTGTTTTGCGTCTGAACTTCCTGCCTGGTGCTAGACCTTCAGATTTTGAAAGTAACCTCACACTGTAGAGTCTCTGGCACCAAGATGGGCAGTCAAGACTGCCACTTCATGTAGGTGCCTTCTCTCGTTTTCCATGTTTTAAGGTGGGCGATGTGAAAGGAGCATTGAGAGAGGTCTTGCCGGGATCCTTGGCTGGGAAGCAGCAGAAAATGATGGAAAGTCATTTGGGATTCCCAGGACTGGTCTTGAATTCCTGACCTGTCACCTTCAAGTTGGGTGACCCTGCAGAATTCCACCTCTCTGAGCTTTAGGTTGTAGTGGGTAATTCCAACCCCATACAATGATAGTGAAGCTGATGGGAGGTAATGGTAGAATTTAGCATATTGGTAGGAGTCAGTGGAAAGTTCATTCTCTTCCTTAAGAGGGAATGTTCATTATGCCATTGGAAAGGGGACGGATTTGTTGAAATGACTTCTCTGTGGCATCAGAGGATGTAGGTAGAACCAATGAGTAGACATTCAAGTCAATTATAGCTCCGCATAAAAATAGTGACATTTTGTAAAGTTGTTCAACAGTAGAGCTCATCAGAGGTGAGTTTCCCATCACCGGAAATAATCAAGCAATGGCTCAACAATTCTTCAGAAGACGTGCTTTAGAGCAGATTCCAGCTGCCAAGAAAAGTGGAACCGTTTGACCTCTTAGATCTTTCCTACAACTGAAATTTGATCATTCTTACTGTGGTCACTTTCCTGTTGTAGCACGAGGAAAAGACCAGAGACACTTAGTTCACGTGCAAGGGCTTATCTCTGCCTCAAGGAAAACGAGCCCAGATATACTAACCTTGAAGATCCCGGATTTTCTCCTTTAGCACTACTGCTATCTGTTGGTTAATACAGTGTCTCATTGTGGCCATAGGGCATGATTTCCACACTTGATCTTAGCCAAAAGGCCAAGAAGCGATATAGGAGGCCATGTTTCCAGAAGACTGTTCGAAAGAATCTGGTACTGTATTTACTTGGTTGTTCCGTGAAAGATAAGTCATTTTTTTGAGTGTGGACACCAATAGGGAGGCCACTAACTCATTATTCCAAATTCTGTATGTTCTGAGATGGACTGTACCTTTGCCATAGTGGCCAGTAAAATCTTCCAAGTGTTTATAACGGGTACGCTTCAAAAAGCTAAATAGATTTGATGCCAGATTCTGAGTGAAATCCAAAGCTTAATCAACCATCTGAGGTCGACACATCTTAATATTTGCTGGTAAAGCAGAGCTTATCCTATGAGTTTTCTTGGCAAGACTCAGTCAGACTGAGATTCATTCTAAGCACATGATGGGAAAACCATTGACAAGAATAATCCCTCACATGGGTACTTACACAGCCATTACTTCAAATGTCTGTTAATTAAAAATGTATCAGTACCCCCATTTTGTAGTTGGTTACATGAATTCCCAGAAGAGATTATAAAATCCACATGTAAGAACCAAGGGTATCAGAGATCGGCTACAGTTTACAAAACAGATCAAGTCCAAATAATTTAGAGAAATTAGCAATACAACTTTTCTGGTAAAGAGATGCAGATGTGGCACTACTCTGGTGAATACAGGAAGGTCAGAAATGTGTAGCTGGGAAAGTCAAGGCAATCGAGTTAGGAAGTGACACATCGGGAATCACACAATGGCAGGATCCAAACTGACACCTTTTCCTTCTTAGCCAGGAAAGCACCAAGGAACTGGTAAACATGGGAACCTAGGGGGAAAGCCCAGTCCTCAGACTCTCTGGAAGCACTGTGCTCTCTAACTCTGACAATGTATCCTACACTTCAAAACTGAAGCCCAGGCGTCTGGGTGGCTCAGGCGGTTAAGCATCTGACTTCGGCTCAGGTCATGATCTCGTGGTTTGTGGGTTCAAGCCCCACATTGGGCTTTGCGCTGTGAGTGCGGAGCCAGCTTTGGATCCTCTGTCTCCCTGTCTCTCTGCCTGTCCCCCACTTGCTCTCTCTCTCAAAATAAATAAACATTAACAAAAATAATTGGGGCCTAACTTTAGTACATGTGCTATAGGAGAGTATACAAGGAGGGGATCCACAGTCCTCAGATTTTAAGTGTTGACCTGGTCACCCTGATGAGAAGAATGGGATGACCAGGTAGGAGCACCTCCATAGGAAAGGAAGCAGCACACCCTTGTAGTACCAGACAATGGACAAGTGTTCGTGAAACGTCTTCTCTAACAGAAGTAATTTGCATTTATCAATAGATTTCAAAGGAAACTCACATTCACTGTTTAGTTCAGTCTTTATAATAATCCTATAAAATAGTAGGGGCTGGTGTCATTACTTCCTTTTACTGGGAAGAAGCTGAAGCTTGGAGGGGCTAAGTGATGTGGATGTGGCCAGAGTTAGTAAATGGTGGTTCTTGAGTAACACTCAGCCCTTATTCCTTGTGTAGTTCTGCACCATGGCTTCCACTATTTTGAGGGGTATGTAGGAAACAGAAGGGAAGGTGTTAGGAATTTTTCTAAACATGTGAGAAGGATATCTTTGATGTACCGGGAAGGTTTATTCCCTTCCTCCTTCCACCAAACCAGAGGCAGATGTTGGGTGAAAGGAGATCAGTACCCTCAAATGGTGACAACCACATGACTGTCATGAAAACCATCCTTGCTTGCCCTTTACCCTAAGTATTATTAAAGGAAAAGTGGTGGAAGGATGTCAGGTGGAGGCACACGAGAGCTGTGATTCTGCGAGGCTCATCAATTTTTTTTTTAATTTTTTTTTTCAACGTTTTTATTTATTTATGGGACAGACAGAGACAGAGCATGAACGGGGGAGGGGCAGAGAGAGAGGGAGACACAGAATCGGAAACAGGCTCCAGGCTCCGAGCCATCAGCCCAGAGCCTGACGCGGGGCTCGAACTCACGGACCGTGAGATCGTGACCTGGCTGAAGTCGGACGCTTAACCGACTGCGCCACCCAGGCGCCCCGGCTCATCAATTTTTAAAGTTTATGAGCTTCGAGCACATTCTTCCAAAAGGAAATATAAGACAGCATGTCTGATCTTCCTCATAGATCGTCCGAAGGAGCCATGATTCTTGTGCTAGTTGGAGGATATACACATGCATTCCAGAAACCATTAGGCTATATGTATATATATTAGATATAGATATATAGACACGGATTTCCATATGTGTGTGAATATATATATGTGAAAAACGTATATATGAAAATTTATATGAAGAGAAGGTAAATAGCTCCGAAGTGAAGATTATGTTTTATAGTTTGGAACAAAGTAATCAATCCACAGTGTTTATGTGCCAGTATTAGAAATTTTTATAATATTATATAACACTTATTGACTATTATATGCTAGGTACTATACCGAAAGCTTTGATGTAATAATAACAAATCCCATGCTTTCCATATACCACACTACACTGGCAGAAAGTGTGGGGCCATGATTTTAGTCCCCAAACAGTCCCGTTCTGGTCCTTATCCACACTTGTATATCTACAATCCCCTATAAAGTTCTCTCAAACTATTTCTGAGCAGCCCGAGGGAGTGACTCACGTGTGTTCCCATACACAGCATCATTTGGCATGTTTCATTTTGCTTCTTCCCGTTATTTTTGTTGACTCTGGCAACAGACTATGGAAACACCCTCCATGCTGCTGCCCCCAATTTAAGTGCATGTAGCTGTCAAAGGTGCCGACACTACTCATAAATGCACCCTCAAAGCATTAGAGCTATCTTGTGCTGCCTTTCTCTATGTTTTGTGGGATGATGTTCCATGGGCCCCAAAGTGAAGCTGCCTGGGGCTCCTAATCCTTACAGACTTCAACAAAACCATGGTTATGTATTTATTATGAGCACTCACCTTTCTGAGCTCTGGAATGAGTTGAAGCAACAGGCAGACCAAGAGAGAAAGGGGTCCTGAGCACGGTCCCTTCTCCTTTCCTAAAGGAGGAGGACCCACCTCCACTGTCTCTTGTCCCCTAGAAACCTTCCCTCGTAGCAGGTTTCTTAGTCATTACTGTCAATAGTTCACCTGCTGACCTACCCCATAGAGCTTCCAGTCCTCTGCAGACAGACCTTGACCCTAGGGTGAACTCATCCTAGCCGTACATCAACATTTCCACATATATATGTGGCCTCGCAGAATCACATCTCTCGTGTGCCTCCACCTGACATCCTTCCACCATTTTTTCCTTTAATAATATTTAGGGTAAAGGGCATATATATGTGGAAGTGTTGATGTATGGCTAGGATGAATATATATATATATACACACACACAAACACACACACACGCCACAGGTAATAAGTGGCTAAATTGTGCCATGCAGGCAACTGGAGAATACAACTAACTATGGGATTGATTTTTAGGCTGTCAGGTCAAAGTTGCTTCCTCTCTGATCTTGAAAAGTGCAAGAAGCCTAGACTGTTCCAGCGGCATGGAACGGGGGCCAGGCTGCACCGTATTCGTCCAAGTATGAATGCCACCGATGTGAAATCCATTTCCAAATCCCCAGGCCAAAGGCTAATGGGACAGCCTGAGCCCCAGCTGCACTCAGACCTCCTGGAAGTGAGTTCTCTAGTCTCTTCTTGCCCTTGTTTACAGGAGCGCTCAGAGGTTCCTTGCCAGACCAACTGCCTTGCATGCCTGGCAAATGTCTGCAGCATCCTGCTTGGAGGTTTTGCCCTTAGAAGATAATGCAGAAGCTCCTTAAAGGAAGACAACTGAAGAACAATAGATCACTTCCTATGTCCACTTCACAGGGGAAGACAATATTTCAAGGAAGCGGATGTTTTACATCTACACAGTTTTCCACTTAGCCTCTGACCTCCTCTACTGCCACAGTAAATCTGATGACCGCCTAGCTGTCAGCCGTCCAGACAGCATTCTCTCCAATGTCCCTTTAGGAGAAGAAAAAGTGCACCACAGGAGAGAAAGGCTGTCTCAGGCAAGGTCCTTTTCCTTCTCTGTCTCTGTGAACAAAGCAATAGTTGTAGCCTGACATCAATGAGAAGGTGACGGGGGGCCGAGGAGGAAAGTGTGTGTGTGTACATGTATAGATGTGTGTGGCTCCTGAAACACTGCCTTTCCGACGATCCTTCCTCTTGGTGCCTCTGTCGCACTCGAAATTGTTGCTTAGGGGTCTGTTTTGAGGTTGCAGCTATGAAAGGAATAGTTTTACCACACTGTATGGTTTTAAGGTTAGATCTCAATCTTATCTCTAGCTGCTGGCAGACTAGGTGACCTCGTACAATCCATGTAACCCCTTGAGTCTTGCTTTTTTGCATAGCTGAGAAAAATGTATTTATTCCACAAGCATACACAGAGCAGCCAGGCTCCATGCTAGCTGCCATGTGTATGGGGAGAGGGGGAGTAATGAGACCAGCAACACATAGTCTTTTCTACCAAGTTCTTACTAGATGAGTGAGTTCCTAAAACTCTCCTATCTTGGCCATTGTAATGCCATCTTCTGTCCCAGTGATCAGGGCTTGCCTAGCCCTGCCCGGGAACTTTCCACTGTGCACACTTAAACACTCTCTCCTCATGCCACCTTCTAGATTCTTGCTCTCCTGAACCATGATGTCCACATACTGGTTAGAGTGCCCTACATTTTTCTATCTGTACGTCCAGGGAGCCATTCCTCTCACCTTAGTAGCATCATGATTTTCTTTGTTTTTATCCTATAATTAATGGCTGTCTTATCTATATGGCTGAAACTTCCGTACGGACAAGTCTCACATCTGCTCTGCTTCTTTATTCTGTCTGCAGAGCCCGACACATTACCCGATACAGAGCAGGCACTTAATATTTGTTACACGAATGAATTCATGAACTCTGCTTTCTACTCTGTTCTTTGGTATAATCTTCTTGGGGCTTATTTAGCCCAATTGCCTCATTTTACAGATGAGAAAATCGAATTCCAGAGGGAAAAAATTTGCTCAGCATTGCACTATGCCTGAGAGGCTGAGCCAGAACTAAACACCAGGTTTCCTGACTCCAGGGAAAGAATCCGGGGCTCTTTCCATGCTGTCCTTTTGCTAGTGGCGGGTAAGAGAAATGCCTCAGGCATGACCAGTCTCTGGCTACCAAAGTAAAGGGGTGCCAGAAATTGGCTTTCCTTAAGATCTCTCCCATCTCTAGCTGGGAGTCCCCAAGGAAGATATTCACATGGACCCACAAAGCACAGTGTCAGCAACAACCACAACTCATCAGCTCTAATCTTCTGCCTCTACTCTCACTCGTCCATAACCGGATTCCTGCAGAATCAATTGTGGAGACCCACCGCTTCTAGCCACCATCGGGAGAACATCAAGTCTGGTGCCAGGGCTTCTGTCTGCACGGTTTCCAGTCTGCAGAATGCAAGACCGTCCCTGGCTTCCCGAAGAAGGAAGGAAAGCGTCTCCTCCCTCCCCCATGCCTTATGTCTGTGCTCAGTCTGGAGAAAATGTGTGCAAATCCTCCAGATCAAGGGGCCTCCAGCCCTTCTGTCCACAGGAGCCACAAGCCAGCCTTAGGAATGGTTGGGGACAGCAGGCACCATGATACTCTGAACCGTCTCCCCCTGCACTAGCCGCCAGCCAAGTCTGACACCAGTGGGGAGTGGGATGCCGTGTCATGCTACTTTAGACTGGGCTCGGCAGTCAAAAATGTAACTTTTTATGAGGACCCGGGCCGAAGCAGCACAGGGACTTAGATGTTCAGACAGCAAAGCTGATGACCACACTTCTCCTCTGTAACAGAGGCACTTTTGCTAAACTCAAAGCATCCTGGGTACCTTTTACAATAGGTAAAACTACCTGTTGTCTGTCAGGGGCTTTTTTTTTTTTTTTTTAATGTTTATTTTTGAGAGCGATTGAGAGAGACAGAACATGACCAGGGGAGGGGCAGAGAGAGAGGGAGACACATGTCTGAAGCAGGCTCCAGGCTCCGTGCTGTCAGCACAGAACTTGACGCAGGGCTAGAACTCGTCAGCTGTGAGATCATGACCGGGGCTGAAGTCGGACGCTTAACCAACTGAGCCACCCAGGCGCCCTTGTCAGGAGCTTTTTTACATATCATGTTGCATCTCTTACTGAATGCAGCTGACTGTGCTGCTCAAGGAAGGCCCCCATAAGTATGTTTTCTGTTTATAGCACACCCTAGAGGCTAACTCAGTTGTTTAGAAGCCATAAATTTTGTGAAAATGAACCCTTGCCTAAAGATATCATGCCAGTCCAAAGGATGGTGAAATGGAACCAAATCTTATGTGGCCTTCATGTCAGGATCCTAGTGGGGAAATAGGGTTTCCCTACTCTCTGCACCCCTTCATTTATTAACTCATTAAGCCTGGGCTAGGATCTGGGGCTATCAACATAGATAGAACTCAAGCCTTAGCCTCAAGGTGCAAGCATAGTTCAACTGTGGCAGACGCAGGCAAACAGAAACAATCACACCTGTAGCGTTACACATGCTCTAAAAATGCCAGCCACTGGGGCTTCTGGGGAAGAAACAGTTAGGATTCAGATATCAGAGGAGCACAAGTCAACTCCAGAAAGATCTGAAATGAGGAGGGAAATGCCAGAACAGGAAATGGAATATAATAATGGACAAATAAGGGCCAGGAAACAGAGTGGGGAAGCAGATGGCTAACTGGGACCAGACATCAGGCAAGATCACCAAACGGTATGTATTTGGGTGGAAACAGAACCACGCCAGGAGGAGAGCGTGCACAAGGATCGGAGTAACTACAACATAGGGAGGCTCCGAAGGAAAGTAGGACCGACTGACACAGCCAGCAAAGCAGGAGGGGCACCTCACATCCTCTGCCGGGCCCGATGGATCTTGTGGGGCCCTTTGCTGACTGACTCTAATTTGATGTGTGATCCCAACTTTACCATGCCCTGTTTTTTTTTTTTTTGGGGGGGGGTAACCTTAAGTAGCTTGATCAAGGTCATAATCAAGAATATTTCGGGCTATAAATAGGGCCCTGGACTCCCTCCACAAATTCTCTCTGTTGTCTGAGGACTCCCGACTCTGCAGAAGACAAGGCACAGAGAGCTCTACTCAGAACTGCGGATGTGGTGGGGAAGTGGAAACCAAGCCGACATTTGGTGTGTTGTAGCATTCCCAGCTCTGGTTTAACACAAGCGATGTGTTTCGCTCACAAACTGGCACTGAGAGCTCATTTACATTTAAATAAGAGGCTTGTTAATGCCAGCAGGAGGACGCTGTCAATGCCAAGCCTGGCTCAGGATTCCTGCCAAGGAGTTTCTAAGAGCATCGCTCTAGGAAACTCCCCCAGAAGAGAAGCAAGCATGCCTTCTCATTAAGACAACTCCACCACCGTGACATTTGCCTCAGAGTGGCAAGCCTTTGGCCGGGCTGGAAGCAGGTTGTCGAGTCTTAGGAAGTTGTCTGTTGCCAAGACAGCGGTTTAGTTCACTTTGGCTCTACACACGTTCGGAGCCCTCTGGCACCTGTGGGGTGGGCTGGTTAGGGCAGCGGGTTCATTCCTGACCTTTGACCCTTCCAGACGCGTTGGGAGTAGTGGTTGTTACTAAGAAGCACATGCGGAAGCTCTTCTTACAACACCAAGCAAGAGAGGGCCTACCTTATTGTTGGACAGCTCTTAATATCGAGAGGTTCTTCCTGGCATTAACAGGAAATACGTCTGTTGCAAAAATGGTGTACTCAAAATGCCCACATACACCAAGCAGGAAACATAGAGGAGTGAGGTAGCCTGTTTATGAAACCCTCAAAAATGTTTGGGGTTTTAATAACCTGGAGTGTACCTGTCTAGTCTAAAGAGGAATACACTACTCAGCAAGAACTGATCTTGGGTCTTATAAACACGGATCATGTCCTACATAGCTTAACGACTAATGGAGAAGTCAAATAATTAGACAAGAATTACAACACAGTTAATAGGTACTATCAGGAGGGAAGTAGCATGCTAGGGGTACATAACTCAGAATATGAAGGTCATAAAGGAATTGCTATTGAAGGATGAATAGAAGTTACCCAGGCAAAGGGGGTGGGGGGAGGAAAGAGAAGAACAGGTGCAAAGGCCCTGAGGCAAAATAGACAGCAAAGTACATTTGAGGACTTAAAGAAATTTTCTATGGTGAGAATTTAAAGTTCAAGGTAGGGAAAGGATAAAAAAACAAACGGGGATTCGAATTCGAAGGGCTCCCAACCCACTGAAAAGAGTTTGCACTTTAACCTAAGATCTGTCAGTTAAGTAGCGGAGTAACAGGGTCAAAGTAGATGCAGGCTGAGTCTTCTAAAGGTCGAACATCCCCAGTGACAGATGAAGACCAGCTCAGGACTTGGGAGTCAGAAAGCTGTGGACTCTGGTTCCAGTTCCAATACCCCATGAACATGGGAAGGCCTTATTTAGCACTCTTGTGAAATGGGGAGAACATATACCAATGTTGGTGAAATAATGGGGAAAAGAGAA
Source organism: Puma concolor (assembly GCF_028749965.1). NCBI lineage: Eukaryota > Metazoa > Chordata > Mammalia > Carnivora > Felidae > Puma > Puma concolor. Next base: position 80,545,653 of record NC_141675.1, on the reverse strand, counting down.
CCATCATACTCTGTTAGTACTATGGTAAACTAATAATTATTAAAACCTTATCAGGGCTGTTTCACAATATGTATCAGAAGCTGTAAAAATGTATACTCTCTTGGACTCAGCAATTCCATTTTTAACATTTAACTTAAAGAAAAACTTAAGTATTTTTTTCTGGCAAATATTTAACTACAATAGTGTTCAATGTAGTATTGTTTACAAGAGCCAAGAAAAATGTAATTTAACTTTCTTCTGACTGGATATTCCTTAAGTTCTTTATCCTGTTGGGTTAATTTGTCCTTTAATATTTAAACAGGATTGGCTCACTCATCCCACATGAAGGGAAAACCTGTGACCCCAATCCCAACATCTCTGATGATTCATTTCTTTTTTTATTTTTTATTTTTGAGAGAGAGAGAGAGAGAGAGAGAGAGCGAGCATGAACGCAAGCGGGGAAGGGGCAGAGAGAGAGGGAGACATAGAATCCGAAGCAGGCTCCAGGCTCTGAGCTGTCGGTGCAGAGCCTGACATGGGGCGTCACCTCACAAACCCAGAGATCACAACCTGAGCGGAAGCCCAACATTTAACCGACTGAGCCACCCAGGGGCCCCATCTCTGGTGATTCGTATTCTCCTAGTTGTCTCTGCCTCCAAGATCTGTTTAGTTCTCCACTATCAGTCTGTATTTCACATGGGCTCCTGTCCTTCTTCTGCAGTGTACCACTTTGCATAATATACCCACCCCCACTGCCCTTGACTCCTCCCAGTACCGTGGCCATAGGCAATAAGTGTGGTCAGATTTTACTAAGGGTTTGATATTGAGTAGGCAACTACCTTTCTCAGCATTCCCTTCTCCCATTCTAAGCCTCTTTCCCCCTATTCTGCTCCGTATGTTCCAGGATCCCTCATTCTTGGCCTCCTGGTCTACCCACCCCAAGTTATTTCCTTTCCCTTATATTTTTCAAATTCGTATGGCTCTCTACTCCTCAACCTGTATGCCATCCTAATTGAAAACTCAGGGGTGGATTCTATGCAGGGTCTTACTTGTCAACAACGTGGAAGAGTCTTAAGATTTCTGTCTTCTCTTGTTCCCCCAGTGGTGTCTGTAAGTGGAAGAATGCAGACTAAGAATTTATTTCCCCACTCATATGCATTATGCCAACTTCTTCCCATTTTAGAAGGCAAAAGAGGCACAATAATTTTGGCCTTGTATTTTTATTTTATGTATTTTACATTTTGTTTTTGTTTTAATACTCTTATTACCCTTGGAAATAATCTCAATGTCCTAAAATTGGGGATGAAATAAACCAACGTACAACCATGCAGAGGAGCACAATGAAGAGGTTAAGGTGACACTCCAGATAGTGGGGTGCTGGTTGGGTCCGTTGGTTAAGAGTTCGGTTCTTGGTTTCAGCTCAGGTAACGATCTCACAGTTTGTAGGTTCAAGCCCTGCAGTGGGCTTCATGCTGACAGCATACAGCCTGCTTGGGATACTTTCTGTCTCTCCTTCTCTCTCAGCCCCATCCCTGCTCGTATGCTTGTGCGCTTTCTGTCTCTCAAAATAAATAAACACAAAAAAATAAACTTATATAAAAAAACAGATATCAACACAGGAAAAAGTTCAGGAACTATGGTTAAGTGAAAATAACATATCATGAAAATCCAAAATATATATCCTATAACTCCATTAAAATATGAGTTTACTAGTATGCATGCAAGAAAAAAGACTGGAAAATGGTGTTACTGGCTATCTGTAGAGCAGTGATTCCCAATGGGGGTGATTTCACCAGTAAAGGGCATATGGCAATGTGTCATGACATTTTGGTTGTTCCAGTGGTGGGGAGGATGGGACAGTATGCTAAGGGCATCCAGGGGGTAGAAGCCAGGCATGCTGTTAGACATCCTACAATACACAGGGCAGCCCTTGCAACAGCAGACTATTCAATTCAAAATGTCAGTAGTGCTGAGGTTGAAAAACCTTTCTCTAGATGAGGAGTTTATGGAACATTAGAACTTTGTTTTGCTTGTTTGTGTTTTCTCATTTTTCTACAGTGAGCCTGTAGTTCACATGGAGTTGTTGGTTTCTAGCTTTTTAAAGCACATTAAGTGAATACTTCTGAAAAAGATCTGGATCAAATAAATACCTATATTCTTGCTGCAAGATAACTCACGTGAAATTATTTAGCATAGTGCCTCAGGTTTCCTCATCACCACAGTGTCTTTCTTTAAATCCTTACCTTCAAATTGGGACCAAGGGGCAGGAGACCTGATACCCTAGACATAGCAGATGACTGTCTCCCCAGCTGTGTTTCTAGTCATTCTCCCTATGATGGCCCATGCCTTTCGGCAATGTCATCTTACAGTCAACCCAGTGAACTTGCTATTTACTGAAACTTCTTTAACTGTGTCACATGTAGTTCCCTGAGGCATCTCACCAGAATCAGAGGTGGAGCAGGGATTTGGCCAGAGGAGACAGGGTGCCTGTGCACACCCAGAGTTCCAGGCTACTAATCCTCCATTCATGGAGTCATGTCTTGGGGGATGCAGTTCTCTTGGAGAACCTTTGCAAAGGAATGGTTCTTGTGGTAATCAGTGTGGAAGTTTAATCACTTGAAGAAGTGGTTTATTGCCCCCACAGACTCCTCTGCTGTGAACATTAGACCTAATTAGTAGTTGAAATAATGATGATTTAGCAGAGTCTCTGCATTTGATGGCTGTGGTTTTGGGGCCACCGATCACAGTTGAAAAGAAAAAAGCAGTCATCTCTGCCATGTGATGAATCCTTCTTCCTAATTCCCAGGGAACTAAAAGGCCCTGTGGGGACTGGCTTTTCATCTGCCCCTAAGATTGGTAGAAACTCAGAGGTTATAGAAATGACTCATAACTTGGGAAAAGTGACCAAAATAATAGGCAGTGGATTTCAGAGAGGGGAGATTTTCCTCATTGCCCATGGCTAGCAGGCTTTCTCTAGAATGGAGCATGGGTCAGTCCATCCTTTCTGCTACCAGACTGGGTGGGAGAGAGAAGCTGAGGCTGCTGACTGTTCAGAACATAAGCTGAAACGAATGGGGTCTGCCACCAGATGAGTTGGGTGAGGCAGGGACTGACATCTTCTAAGATTCTGGAAAGGAAGAAGGAGTGGATGAAATATCGGGACTCCATTTGGTCTGAAAGGTTTACATTAAACAATATGTGCTATCATCTGCCACAAATGAGGGTGAAGGGACCCCTCTGGACCTTTCAAAGGTACATTTGCTTGGTGTCCTTCTTCTCTATTTCCTCTCTTTGAAGATATTCCCAGAGCTTTGGTTCTGCTCATTTCTCCATTTTCCCCCTGAGAGAAGTTATTACCAATCTTGTCTCTAGTGATCTAATCCACATGGAACAAGGCTCTGAATCTCTTTACTGTCTGCAAACACAACTTGTTTCCCAGAAGGCAGAACTATGAGGAATAGTCTACAGGGAGGCAGAAGTAACTGTTGGCAGCCCAAAGGTGTGAGGACTTGTTTTGGAAAGGACAGAGCTCCCGAAGAAAGAGAGTGTTTACATCAAGCTTGAACAGCTTGGCAAGGATGTCATGGCGACCCTGCAAATCTCAGGAAGGGCAGGGAAAGTGTTGGCTCCTCACTAGGTGACCTGGACAAGGTCTTTTCTAACTTGGATTTTGATATGCTTTCTTGCTTTTGTGAATCATACAGAACAGCAAAAGCAAAAACAATAAAATTCAAGAATATCAACAACAAAAAACCCAATGCTAAACTTAAGGGAACTCTTGAGAGGTTTTTTGTTTTCGTTTTTGTTTTTGTTTTCTTTTCCCTCTCTCTTCCATTTTTCCCCCCTCTCTCAAGTGGTTATGATGTGCAGGAAGTCATTCTGTCCAGACAGCAATGTATAACAACGGCCTGGAACTTTTCCATTCTACTGAGTCAAAAAAAAAGTGCCAGAGGAAGTAATATTAGTCAGTACTTAGTCACACTTGAAAACAATGGGATAGTTTAAGTTGGCTTGACATCACACATTCGCATCTGGTTATGGCCCAAGAAGAAGCCCTTTCAGTTGGCAAATTTTGTCCAGTGTTTGAAGGGATTAGAGTCCTCCCTTGCCCCTGTATGACAGTAAAGAGTACAACAAAATGGTCATCACAGCTCTTTAGGGGGAAAAAACTTCACATAACATTTTAGAAGGATTTGAGAAGGGAAAAAATGGAGTGGAAGATCTCTCAGCAGCAAGAAGGAATTAAGTCTCTACGAGTTGATCTCCCCCTCCTCCTGGAAAAGTGTTACTGCCTTCCTCTCACTCTGCAACCACACCTCTCACTCTCCATTTCCCTTAGGAACAACTCTAGAAATAGAGCACATCTTAACCCTTACCATCCTGTACACAAGCACTCATTCATTCATTCATTCAATGTCCATTTAATACATATTTATTCAAGGCTTGTTAGATGCCTGGTTCAGCGAGCACTTAGAGGAACAAAACACAATTTCCAACCTTCAGGGTTTTAGTGTGGATGGAAGTTTGACTAGAAGAAAATAAATTTAGTTTATAGTTTTAGTTTAATATAGTAAGTATCCTAATATATGTCTGCTCAAATTTGTATGGGCTTTGTATATATAAGGGTGACAAACACTACCCTGGAAGTCAAGGAAAGAGTCCTTCCCGGATTAGGTAACATGAGGGCTGTTGGCGTATGAGTCTTGGAGTATGAGTAGTGTCAAAGCTAAATAAAACTAGACATTAGTTAAGGTGGAGAAAACATTTTATTCTGTAATTAATGAGAGCAGGGGAGAGGGCTGAGCTCACTTCCACTTGTGCAGGGGTGATTGGACATTTTTAAGGGCACATGAGGTAGTAAGGAGGAGAGTAGACAGGGGCTCAACTAGAATCAAGTAACTGAAATATTATTTAAAAATGACAAAAAAAGGGTTGGTAAGTATAACTGTGACTAGCCCAATTGTGTCTGCTAGCTGGCAATCAGGAAGTCAGGATTCTGTCCTCCCACAGAGACTGGCAGACAAAAGCCCTATCCTTTCTGATAATTATATTTCAAAGCATTGGCTTTCAGTTCCTTGAGAAAGATATTCCTGGGATGTAGGAAATACCTCTATCTCTATCTCTATCTCTCTCTATCTCTACCTCTATCATCTCTTTCTCCTCTATCTCTATCTATCTATCTATCTACCTATCTATCTATCATGTACCTATCTATCTCAAAGGGACAGAGGAGGTATTTGCAATTGTAAGCTTTTTAAGATAAATGTTCTAAGAAAGAGGGAGTCAGAGGCCTATTGTCAGGGTTGGTCAAGTCTCTTCGTGCCTTTGGATGGAATCCTTTTGTATTTCTCAGTGACTGTCAGGAAGAGGAAGGGGCAGTCTGAACACAAAGAAGTGAGTACAAAGACATGAAGAAGTGAAAGGCATGGTTGGTTTGAAAATGTGTGGTTTAATGACGGATATGTTGGGGGAGGAGTGGGAGTAGAGAAGTCTGGAAAGATAACCTAGGGTCTTCGTGGTCATGCCAAGGAGTTTGTGTTGTATCCTGGGGCAATGAGGAGATAGTGAAGATTATTATCAGGGGAGCAGTGTGGTTTGATTTGTGGCTTGGAAATAGGCTGGCCACAGAGGAGAATGGGTTAGAGGTGGGGTGATGTGGTTGGTTCAGAAAGACTGACACAGGGAGAAGAGTGTGGACCCTGAAATGATTTCCTAAAGGAATGAAAGCCTGGATGATGGCAGGGCGGACAAAGTGAGGGGGATAGCCATTAAGGAGAAGGGACAGGAATGGAGAGCCTTTAGATGAGTAAATGAGAGGGAGGTTTAGGGGGCCAAATTGAGGTTTGGGTTCTGCATGACTCAAATGATATGGCAGACTTTGTTGGCATGACTGTACTGTTTGTTTCTTCTTCCTATTTACCTGACTCATGCCCTTAATAAGTGTCGGGAGGGAGGCTTTCTCAGGTGAATTCAGGAATCTTGTTTATGGCACTTCATGCTTCATGCAGAATTCTCTACCGTTGTTAGTTTTACATCATCATAGGGAAGTAATAAGTATTTTACTTATTTTTGAGAACAGCCAAGGCAGAAAGAGGTGAGATGCTTTGCTTTGGACATGGATATTGGGGTGAAGTCGAAAGAAGACCAATTTAATTCCACTGGATAATAATTCAATTAGGGTCTGCAATGTGTCGGGCTGTGATAGATATTTCGGGAGCACCTAAATTAGTAGTAAGACTTTTCCCTTCTCAGAAAAATCATAATTGTTTGGGTTTGCAGACCTGTACACAACCAAGGGATGGTGGTGTGCTACTTTGCACTGTAAAGGGAACTTGGAAGAGGGACTAGTCAGTTTCAATTAAGAAAGCAGTGAAGACTTCATGGAAGAAAAGTCTTCAGAGGAGATGCCAGGGGCAGAAAAGTGTGGGAAGAGAAAGACATATCTTGGAATTGCATGGACCACACTGAGAGCTTTGCTCTAGTTTCCATTTGCCATTCATCCTCACCTACATTTAACTAAAGAAGATGATTCTAGGATTTTGTATAAAAAGTGCTGAGAAGAGAGGTGCCTTAGCCTCTTTCTGAAGTCAGCATTAATCTCAGCTCCGCTGGTCACTAAGGGTGTATTAAGCACTTGATTCTGTACTGGGGGAGAAAGTGGAGTTATGAGGGAGCACTTCTTCCCTTCCTTTCTCTTTTAACTATTATATTATGAAATACATGATACACATGTAGCACGTATTGTAATGTATTATAAAGCGTGCCTATGAAGCCACAATCCAACTGAAGAAATCTAGTATTAATAACACCACTGAAGTTCCCCATGTCTTTCACCAATCACTTCTTCCTCCTTTTATCTTGTATCCCAGTATATATACATATAGTTTTGCTTATTTTTAAATAAGTGATGTGAATATATTTATCCTTAAAGCTGTTTTTCCCGTAATATTATGTTTTTGGGAACTGACCATATCAAGTTACTCAACATAGAGTCCATTAATGTTCAGTTATACATCATTCTATTGCAGGAATATACTATTATTTACTGATTATCCTTGGATGGACATTTGTGTTATCTTTAGCCCTTTGCCATTATAAATGGTACAGAGTACAGCTCTCTGTAGCTTTGTACTTGCCTCTGGGGTACATGGGCAGGAGTGGAGTTGTTGGTTGTAGGATTTGCACATGTTCATCTTTATTAGATAATGGTAAATTGCTTTCCAAAGTGACTTTCACCATTTCCACTCCCACCAGTATTGCATATCAGTAACCATTACTCCACATTATCTCCAATACTTGACGTTATCAGACTTCTAGATTTTTTGCTGATCTGGTTGATGTAAAATGGGAACTCAAATTAGTTTTAATTTGCATTTCCCTAATGACTAACTGAAACGTTCTTCCACATGTCAAGTAGCCATGTGCATTTCCTCTTCCATGAAATGTCTGTTCTTGTGCCCATGTTTCTGTTGGGTTTTCTTTTTCGTAGGCATTCTTTGTAGATTCTGGATAGTAACCCCTTGTTTCATGTTTGGCAAATAGCTTTTCTCAGCTTGAACCTATTGTGAATCTTTCGATGAACTACATTTCTTAATTTCAGTGGGGTCCAAATGATCAATTCTTTTAATTTATAGTTTTAATGGTTTTTATTTTGTTCAAAAATCCTTTGTAATCTAAAAGCCATAAAGATTTCTAAATAGGTCATAAAGTTTGGTCTACATGAGGTAGGCACTTAATGTTACTTTCTTTTCCACACGAACAGCCAATTATCTCATTATCTAGCCTTTCCGCAGTGATTTGCAATATCATCCATACCATATATTAAGTAACCATAAGTGGATGGTTTTGTTTTAGGGTTCTCAACTGTGTTCCATTTGTCTAGTTGTCTTTTTTAATACAAACAATACACTGCCTTAATGCCCACAGCTTTATATAAGGTTTTCTCTGGGAAAGAAAATTATCCTTGTCCTTCAAAAACGTCTGGGGTACTTTAGCATTTGCTTTTCTGAATAAATTTTATAATCAGTTTGTCAAAATCCATAGAAAAATTTGGTGGGATTTAGATTAGAATTCCATTAAATCTATGGATCATTTTAAGGAGAATTTATACTTTTATGATATTTCCCTATCTTTGAATATGGTATATCTTTCCATCTTTTTAGATCTACTTTAATGTCTTTTTTTTTTTTTTTTTAACGTTTTATTTATTTTTGAGACAGGGAGAGACAGAGCGTGAACAGGGGAGGGTCAGAGAGAGGGAGACACAGAATCCGAAGCAGGCTCCAGGCTCTGAGCTGTCAGCACAGAGCCCGACGCGGGGCTCGAACTCACGGACCGCGAGATCATGACCTGAGCCGAAGTCGGCCGCCTAACCGACTGAGCCACCCAGGCGCCCCTAATGTCTTTTAATTTCATTAAAATTTTATGATTTTCTTCATTAAGGTCTTCTGTATTAAAAAGAAAAAGAGGTATTCCTAGGTACTTTACATCTTTTGTTACCATTTTATATGGTTTTTTCAAAATTAGTATCAAACTCTTTGTGGCTGTTGCATGGAAATAAAATGAATTTTTGGTATATTAACATTATAGCTAGCAAACTTGGTAAACTTTTAAATGCTAATTATTTGCCTATTTGATTTCTTTTTTTTTAATTTTTTGAAAAAAATTTTAAATGTTTATTTTTGAGAGTCAGAGAGAGACACAGCATGAGCAGGGGAGGGGCAGAGAGAGAGGGAGACACAGAATCCAAAACAGCTCCAGGCTCTGAGCTGTCAGCACAGAGCCCGACACAGGCCTCGAACTCACAAACCACGAGATCATGACCTTAGCTGAGTCTGACGCTTAACCAACTGAGCACCCAGGTGCTCCTACTTGGTTTCTAATTTCCTATAGTTATATCATCTATGATTGATGACGGTTTAGTTTCTTATATTCCACTTTTTATCACTTTCATTCATCTTTCTATTATAACTGTACTGACTAGAGTTCTCAGTACAACATTGAATGAAAGTGGTGATAGCGAATATCCTTCTTTTGTTTATGATTTAGAATAATTACTTCTAATGTTTCACCATTTAGGGTAATTTTTGTATAGATAGTCTTTACTCAGTTAAGGAAGTTTCTTTTCCTAGTTTGTTAGGGGTTTTTTAATTACATTTTTGTTTTATTACATTCTTTTTCTGCATCTATTGAGATACCATGATTGCAAGACTTTCCTCCTTTGTTCTGTGAAAGTGGCAAATATTAATTATAAATTATATTCTAATGTTCACCTGTCCTCATATTCCTAGGATACACCTAACATATTGGAGATTAAACTATATGGTTGCCATCTTCTTAGCTCATTACCCCTTGTTGCATCACTGATATTCCTTCTGGGTTTACTTTCTTTGAAATTTCTTTTAATTAGGGTCTATGGACATTAAGCCTTCTCAATTTGTATTTATTTCTAATGTATTCAGTTTTTCATAGAAGTGGAAATTATAGATAGAACGCTTTTCCCACTCTCTTCCACATTATAAAAGTCGTCAGTATGACAGAACTGGACTCAAGATCCAGCCTTGTCATTAAATTATTTTGTGACCCTGGCTAAATCTCTTCCTGTCTCTGGGACTCGGTATTCCCTCACAAGATCAGAGTAAAAGTGCTCTTAGGGGTCTTTATGCTCTCAGCCTGTGAATAGGACAAACGAATGTATGTGTTGTTAGTGTTAGAGTACAGAGAGCAGAGGGGGACCGAGGAACAGAGAGCAAATTACATGAGAGAAGTAGGGAAAGGGAAGACAAGATTACATGTTTTATGCCCTTCTTTGTTTACAACATTCGGGCAAGAAATTATGAATACCCCGAATCCCAGTGATTTGTTTATTTTTATTTGTTTATTTAAAGACGTATCTTGTGTCTGGCACCTTTAAAAATGGTGGCCTCTTGCATGAAGGGTTCTGGCACCTGTGTCCTCAGATCCCTCAGCACTGGCAGACTGACACGTGATGCTGAAGAGATGAAACCCAAGGCCAAGTGGGAAAGAGAGGGGTACAATTTTCTGAATTTTATGGAGGACTTTCATGTGCCCTCTAGTTCACCTCACTCTTAAGGTTTAGCAGACTGGGTGTCAGGGGTATTGGGGTCCTCCTGCAGACCTGTTGCTTAAACAAATGAAAAAAAAATTCAGTGTATGGTCATGTTGGGTTCTTAACTTTATGTCTTGCATTCTCATCTGTAAAATGAAGGTAAAAAATAATTCCAGATCTCAGAGTGGTTAAAAAAGGATATAATGAACAGTGAAAGTTTTGGAAATGCTAAATCATTCTGAGGTGTTGGAATCTTCCTTTCCTTTCCCCATAGTTCTTTGTATCCATATCTATCAGCTCTATTATAGACATCTCGAAAGCAGCAACTGTCTGATAACTACCTATATCCTTCAAGGTGCCTGGTAAAGAGCAGATTCTCAGTTGAAAAGTATGCATAATACAGTAGGAGTGTGAAAAAGTCAGCTAGCGTTGGTGGGAAGTGGAGACCTCCCCACCCCGCCCCAGCTCTAGGGACCCATTTGCTTAGACCCAGCTTTTAAGACAAAAAACTCTTGGGGCGCCTGGGTGGCTCAGTTGGTTGAGCGTCTGACTTCCGCTCAGGTCACGATCTCGCGGTCCGCGAGTTCGAGCCCCGCGTCAGGCTCTGGGCTGATGGCTCAGAGCCTGGAGCCTGCTTCCGATTCTGTGTCTCCCTCTCTCTCTGCCCCTCCCCCGTTCATGCTCTGTCTCTCTCTGTCTCAAAAATAAATAAAACGTTAAAAAAAAAAAGACAAAAAACTCTTTACTTGTAAGGTTAAGACACAGAGTGGTCAGGTAATTTTAGAACACATCCAACCTTAAGATCTTCCGTGCTGTTAGTGGAGGAGACTGGGTGCCTTCCTACTCTTGTCGGCATCATATTTGCTCTGAGAGGCATTCCCTTCTCAAAAGGCCATCTGGAAAGCAAATGATATAAAAAAACGTCTCACAGCAAAAGGGGTCAGAAGAAAGGAAACAAGGATTATCCAGCTCACAAAAAAAATTCCACACAAAGACAAGTATATGTAATAAGTTTATTGGATTTCTAAATATAATAAAGGAGTTGCAGTTCTCTTACAGAAAAAAAGGAATATCATTTTCATATTTATTCTTATAGAGCATTGGAAAAACATAATTGAGAGAAAAAACAGATAGAAGGTAAATAGAAATATGTTTGAATATAATTGGATAATACATAAAGACAAAAAAAAATTCCCAAATCACTTGCTTATAACAGGTTTCATTCTCTTATTTTCATAAGGAATCATGTGGGTTATTTTGGATAAGTCAGTGATGGTTCATGATGTAGTGGAGAAATGTGATTTGCTAAGAATAAAATAAGAAAGAGAAACCTATATTTTAGGAATACCATGGCTCTGTCAGTACCATACATGTGAAAAAAGGCATACTCCCTATATGTTTTCCTGTGGCTTTCCCCAAGCCGGGGGATGTTATTCTGACTAGCAGCTGATCATGGTGGGGCTATGATGGACTTCATGGGAAGTTCTTGCTCTTCGTAGATACATTTAGCATAGAGAGAACCTGGCCTCTCCCTGTCTCCCCCTTCTTTCTCTGTCCACTTATAAGTACCTTTAACATTTACACAAAACTATCCCTCATAGTCATGGTGAACAGGTTGAAACCTGGAGCAAAGCCATGTTGTCTCTTTCCCAGCCCATCTTGTTCTCGAAAAGAAAGCCCCCATAGCCCAATACTTCCTCTGACATCACACAGAGATTCTTCCACTCTTACCTAGCACTACCATCTGATTCTCTAAAACATAGAAAATGACTAGTGTTGAAATTGGATAAGGTAAAAACAGAAAATGGACGTCAACAGGAAGAGTAGACATTTATAGTGACGAGTATCACTCTTTCTCCAAGGAGCCAACTGGTCTCATAAAATGATGACAGCTCAAGCAGAGTGGTCCACACTCGAGATTATGCAACAGTAATCTGTTCCAGCCTCATCCCTGGTTTATACAGGGGGGCTCCTTATATGGAAGGCAGAATGATGGCCGACTGCAGTGCCATGGAAACCACCTCCTATAGCTCATCCCCCTTTACTTCCTTTTGGTGAAAGTGGGTGGGGCAGGAGATAACTTTGCAACCAAGACGACGTCAAGAGCTCCCTTGGAGAAAGGCTAACTGGAAGCATCTCTCTTTCCCAAAGGAGAGGCGTATTCAAATGAACATGGAGCCAAATGACTTAGAAGGAAAGAGAGCGACTTGGCAAGTGTAATTTGCCAGCTGGTTGAGTCAGACGACACATTGAGAAAGATCTTTTTTGGAAGCACGTCCTCCCTTCAACCCTTTTTCCTAAAATCATGCACGGTCTACCTCGTCCCATTTATCCGGACCCTCTCCTACCACCACACCTGGATACGAATCCTTCATTTTAGGCTGTGCTACTGCTCCGTCAGCAATATCTACAGTTGCAAGGCCAATGTCAGAACTATGGACACAAAAGCCACTCAATAACATATGCTACTCTTTTGGGGAGTCGAAGTAAAGATGCTCGAAGGATCTGGCAAGGACACTTGGCCCCGTGAGCCTCCGAGCCTCACAGCCAAGACTTTTCTTTAGTGTTCACTGATGTTAGCCTGCGAGATAAAAGGAGAAGAAATGTGCTGACATTCTAAACCCACCAATGTTTAGTTTATAAAACACACATATGACACATATCCTAATACAGATCCTGGCTTCCTGGCTCTATTAATTCTCTTAAACAATGTTTTTTTTTTTTTTTTTTTTTTCTTTCCTGATCAAATGTTCCAATTCCATACAGCATACACTCCCGTGAAGCAGAGTACAGGAGGCCTCAGCAGCACGCCATCCAGTGGGATATAAATATAAAGTGGCTGTATCAGCAAGGAATACTCAGGGAATGTGTGTGCAGCCTGTTTCACGGTGCCACTCGAGAGGGGATATTGGAAATGAGTGACTTTCTTTCATTTGGCAAGCCTTCCTTATCTTAGCACCTACTCCTTTAGATGGTATGTTTTTGAAGGCTGCACGGTATGACTGGGTACCGTGTGTACATACATATGTAGGAATAACGTTTATGTTTCTCAGAATAGGCACTTTTTGAAGGCAGTAAATCTAAAAGTAAAGTTAATAGAGCCTATATTTAGTGCTCATCTTCTCACTTTGCTGATGTGTATGCTGAACAGAAGATCACAGATTTGAGTCAGTCTCGCAAAGAGGCCGGAGTCGGCAAATGGCTATATTCAGAGCTCGGGAAGTCTTGCCAACTCAACTGAAGCTGTTAAAAAGGCAGACTTGGAGAAGGTGCAATCGTTTTTCTGAAAGGTGACGGCACAGAAGGAGAAAAGCCTGTGACAAAGCCATGAAATAAAAGCTCGTGCGCGCAGCTCAGAGAGAATTACTATCCTCGGGCTCCACATCTCTATGTCACATCTCCTTCATGGCACAGATCTGCTACTCAGGGAAACCTTTCCCTTCCTTTTTTGGGGGCGTCTCATAATTGCACGTACTCCCAGCAGAGAAAGAGCCCCCAAATCTGTTAAACTGATGATAAACGTGAAGTTTACAAGACAACACAAACCAAGAAACAAAGTGATTCACTGCATAGGTGTCCTGATAAAAGTTAACACTACATCCAGCTGTGAAAATTCCATATCTAAGCTGAAATTTTCATGGAAGGCACGTTAAATCACAAGATAATTTTATTCATGCTGAAGGATCAGACAATCAAGTGTCGTCTTTAATTCTGTTTGCTCTTTGATATGTTTCCTGAAAAAGAATGAGGGCATAATTCAGATTTTTTTTTGGGGGGGGGGGGGAGATATCCTGACTTTGTGTAATAAGGAAGTAATTCTTGCATAATTTGCTTTTCAGCTTTCCCAAGAGAATAAATGGGGAGTTAAAGGGAGTAAGTCCTTTAGACGTGATTTTGCAATTACGTCACTATACATTTTGGTGACACGATTCAGTTTCCAGGGCCCCAAATCTCTTTCATCCAGGATACATCTCAGTTCTGGCATTTCAGTGGAGTAGAAGGCTGCGTGGTGTGCACATTTTCAATTCGCTACTTAGTGAGAGAGGTCTAAGGCACTTCAGCTCTTTCTGGCAATTTCTCCCTGATACACTGATGTACTTGGCATTCATCTAAGAACTAAGCAGAAGATATATAGGGTTAGTAAAATGCAAACACTGCCCAAATATCGGCTTGCCTTTTACCATTTGAAATTAAAATCAGACCATTTCTATTGTTGGCATTTAACTTATAAAAATCCCGTTTCCTGGGAAGTCTGTATTTGAAGGAATGAAACAAGTTGGCAGATACATCATAACCTGGCTATGCTATTCTGCTCCTTCTGGCTTATAGTTCCTAAGTGACCATCAGCTGTCACCCACAGAGAAAAAGAGACGAGAAGGTATTGGATTTTACCCCCCCTCTTTATATTTAAGTCTCCCAAGAAAGAAAAGAAAGGAGACGTGCATCCAAGAAAAACCAGTGCTCCTCTTTTTGCATTTTCTACACCAGTTGGGAAATGGAGTTAAGTAATTTGATGAGGAAAGACATTCCGACTTAATATTTGCTCCCTGATCATAAGAGGAAATGGAGTCAGGAGAGCAAGTGTTAGTCTCACATCTCGGCCTGAAGCAAGCAGGCACCTTCCGCCGTGGTAACATGATGCATCAATAGTAATGGCCCAGGAGTAGTCCTGACCCTTTTCCCCATGGATAGAAATGTAAAGAGAGAAATGCTTTCCCTTCCACCCTCACCTCCAATTGTCTTGGCATATTTTAAGAGAGAAAAGGATCCACAGAAAATCCAAAGAGCTTTGTCTTTTCCTTTTTGGCAGTCACAAAAATGGGTCAGGTCTAGGAATTATTAATTTCCTGGCCTCAAAAACCCAAGCGTTTTAAAATAAGATTTCTGAAGGATCAGCTTTCCTGGAAGATGTTTGTGTGTGCGTATGTGTGAGCCTGTGTGTGCGCATGTGCACAGGAGTGTGCTTGATGACAACGAGATTGTGTTTTCCCTACATGCGGGGGGACTGTATCGTATGGAATGGAAGAAGGAAAAGTCTTAATATTTTCCTCGACAGTTTTCTTTACATTGTGTAAAGGGAACTCAGGGTTTGTGACTCCCTCGATTTTTTTGAAAGGGCCGCTTTTTCATCTTCACTGCCTCACTGTCCTTTTATTCCCGCTAATGACAAGTCACAGGATCTACTCACGTGAGTCTCTACTCAGGCATATTCGCCTGGATAATTCTGGAGTCCGCAAAATGCTTCTTCTACTAATCCACTCCTGGATGGTGCCAATCCATCTATCCTACAACAATTCGTCTCCACTCCTCCGGCCATAGCATTTATCAAAGCTCACAGGAAGGTGAGGCACCTTTACAGTCTCTGAATGTTGCCATTTCAACCAAGGTTATACCCCCGCTGGCACGTCCTGCGTATTCCAGGTGTGAAGAGTGGAAAGGGTGGAGAGGCCATTTGTGATTTAACTTGGCCCTCATTAATCCCATGGAATAAGCAGATGGATGGTGAGACTGCCTTGATGGATGGAGGGAAAAGCCTAGAAAGCGTGTGAGAGAAGATCATTTTAAAGGTTTCCTACAGTAGATTTAACTCAGATGAAGAGAGAATATCTTTCAATCAGTTCACAGATTTTTAACTTTAAAGCCAAACAACTATGGTTGGAAATGGTTGGAAATAAAATGGTTGGAAATAAAAGCCCGAGAGCACGCATCCAAAGGCACATCTTCCCGAGAGATGAGGCTTAAGAAAAGGAATGGCTGGTTAGCTGTTGAGCGGCTTCTAGAATGTACACGGAGGCTTCCAATTAAGTATCCTGGGAACAACACAATACGAAACTCCCTGGAATAAGCATACACAAATCACGAAACCACCAGAGCCTGGGAAGCCCTGTCTGTCAAATGGCAAAGACCAGATTCAGAGCCGCATTCAGTCCTGCAGCATCTGTTCCCAGACATTTCAAGGTCATGGGTGGGTTGGTTGGGAAACGCCCGATGCAGTGACATACACCGTGGGCCTCCGTAAATGCGAACTGATGGGGAGAATAATATGCATCGTTTGCCTCCAGCAGTCTCCGTCTCTGTGGGGCATAAATCCTAGCCCACAGGAGAGAGGCTTAAGGATCAAGTCACCTCTGCACTCTACTGCATTCTAAATGATCTGATCTTGGTTGATATTCTGGACCTCACAGTTCCAGAGTTTTCCCCTTAATGTAAAGTAAACCAGCGGTCTCTGGGGAAATTTGCTGCAGTGTGCTTCGGTGCCACAGTTGTTTGCTCTTAGCGGTGGCCTTTCCCTACCGCCATCGTCACCACGCTGATAAGACAGAATATCTAGTAGTTTCCCACAAGATGACACAGACTGCACACGAGCTCTCAGCGATCGCAAGCACCACGGTGCCCACGTGGATCTGCCGCTTGAGGTCCAGAATGGCCTTTGAGAATTTCCCTGCGTGCCTTAGGACAGGGGGCACTTCAGTCTGTGCAGAGCACACCTCGTGCCCAGAGAGTGGCCACCGGGGCACTGGACTTCCAGACCTGGCTGTGTCCCCAGATCTGCCACTCACCAGCTGGATCGCTTTTGGCAAGTCACTTAACGATTCTGAGCCTCAGCTTTCTCTTCTAGGATAGGGCTATTAATAACCTTCCTCCCAGGGCTGTTTCATGTGTGAAAGCAGTTTGTAAGCTCTCTTAGGAATTATTATTTTAGAGCTCGGAAAGCCACCCCCAGGTCCTGCCCAGGAGACTCATGACAGGTTCTGCCAATAGGGCTAACTTGAAACTGGAGAGGAAAAGTACTGAAACTACATGGTTAAGCCAGGGCAACAATGAAAGAATTTATACGTTTCTACCTAAGAGCATAGTATAACCCCTTCCCCCAAGAATGATTTCTTTTGGCACAGAACAACTGGCCAGAAGTAAGAGTTTCAGTACAACCACGAACTTTTGCTTTGGACTTCTTCCTTTTTAGAAGTGGAGATCATGCACTAACATATTTCAACATTTTTTATACAAAAATTTTTAAGTTTATTGATTTATTTTTGAGAGAGACAGAGAGGGCCTGAGTGGGGCAGGGAGGGAGAGAGAGAGAGAGAGAGAGAGAGAGAGAGAATCCCAAGCAGGCTCCGTACTGTCAGCACAGAGCCTGACATGGGGCTCGAGCTCACGAAACCATGAGATCATGACCTGGGCCGGAACCAAGAGTTGGATGCTTAGCCAACTGAATCACCCAGGAACCCCTGACATATTTCAACATTTTAAGGTCATTATCAGTAGGCCAGGTAACTGGAGTGTACTGTTCATGGGTTGGTCACTGAGAAAGGGCATAACACTATGTAACAAGTGTCAGAGCAATTTGTGTTTTGAGTAAGAAAATAAAAACAACAAAAAAGTCATAAGCTCTAAAACCTGACCCTCAAAAAATCCTTCAGACTATTTTTAAGGATGTTTAAAGGTTTTTATAATCTTTAGCTAAACATCAAAGTTTTTTTTTTTTAAAGTAATGTGTTGCCAAAACGAAAATAAGCATATTTGAAAGGAAAATGAAGGGAGGAAGAACATTTTATTATGTACTAAAGATTAGTTTTGTGTGGCACTCTGGAGAACATAATTCCCAAATCTCATTCTGCTTCAGAGTCAGGGGGAGCTTAGAACAAAGTATGATGGCGGAAATGGAAGGCCCGAGAGCTTGTTGATGCAGGTGATGCTTAAGCAGAGGCTGAATTACCACTTAGCAATTAATCTGTAAGGGAATTTTAACTTGTTTCATACACAAGTGGAAGAGATGATGGTGGGGCCTTTCCAACTGTGGACCTAAAGCAATAGGAAAATGAGGATGTCTTGCTTCTCTTCTCTTGCAAGGGTTCAAAAGACACATGTGTCTGCTCCAAGAGTAGAGTATCTACATTCCCTCTTCATACTGTAGGTGCTGGATTATATTTTGGCAGCTCATCCTATCTTTCAATTATAAAGAGACAAGATAGAAAATAACAGTTGAATTAGGCTTCCTCTATGCCTTTTACCTTTCCATTGACCCTGAATATCTGGGAGTTTTTTCACCTGTTAAGGAAATTGCAGAATCTGTACTACTTAAGGTAGAGGGTATTCTCTGAATATAGCCTGTGATTTTCTTCTGTTTCTAGTGACTTAAATATTCTTCCTTCAACGTCTACATCAAATCAAATGAATCAGTCCAAGGTTTTGTACCAAATTTCACTCCTTCATGAAGCCCTACTGATGCCACTGGGAAGAAGTGCCCTTCTCAGTTCAATATTCCTGAGTATATAGTGAACCTGTTTGATCTTATTACAGCTGGACTGAATCAAAGTTATATGGGGGCTGATTCTCTTATAGTAATTATTAGATTCAGGAGATGATTAAGGGATGAAGGGGTTAGAAAGACAAAAGTAAAGAGAAATATGGACTCCTAAGGCTAGTTCTTAACTGATCATGTAGGGAAGCTGCTCGCTTGGTTTAAAGTGCATCTCCAGATACAAACATTTGAGCACAGAAGGGAAGCCAATCTCAAAACCAGTCAGCCGGTAAATATTTGTGTTGGACCTATAAAGTATCCATAACTCTATTTGCATCTTCAGCGTGGGAAAATGGACAAGAAATGTATTATTACCGAGAAGACAGAGACAAAGGGAAAGGGTTACAGAGACTCTATGAACATTTATAAAGAAGTGGGAATCTCATGGATGGCATACACATTAGCTTGCATCTTGTTTTCAGCATGACTTTGATTTTGGCTACCTCAAAAATAGTACAGGACACAAAGTCGTAAAAGGTTTGTTTTGTACACATGGGCAATCTAGTCTCATCTACCTTCCACACCCTCCTGGGTCTGAGTCCTTGGGGAAAATTTCCACATTGAGCATCAGTTTCTTTTGGGTGGCTTCAATTCCATTTACTTTCAACTCCAAGGAAGTTTCATCAAGTAGACTGAAATAAAATTAGGAACTGTATTTGTCCAGTTGGCCAAAGGAGAAACAGAAGGGTGACTGGGCTCGACACCATGTTCATAAATGGGAAAGAGTTGAAAGAGTTAGTGATGTCTGTTCTCAAAGCAAAGGTTGAGACATTAGTCTTATTTTGCAAAGCCCCAGAGACAAATTTATATTCAGCATGAGGAAGAACTTTTGTAGTAAAGAGCTACCCTAATAGTAAAATGGACTGCTGTGAATAGTTCTACATACTGGCCAGGTCTTAAGATATGGCGTGGGGACTTGTTAGCAAAATAACAGAGGAGATTCAGGTCCTGAAAGGAAGCATGATTCTATATTTGTCTGGGAACACCACTGATGTTTGGGGTCAGCTATCACCCTTTACACTAGAACACAAGATGACATGGCAACACCTGTCTCATTCTTGGCAAACCATTGTACGTCTGGGGTTGAGAAGTGAATTAGAAGCTATATTCAATGCCAAGTTGGCTGAATGCATTACGTGGGTTTTAATAAGGCTTCTATTCAGGTAAATTAGTTAAATGCCTATCAGAGTTAGATGAATAAGGTTTTCTCTTGCCCCTAAGTGGATGAGTAGCTTGGAAAAATTTTTAAAAAGGCATATTGTAAGGAAAGATTAATGCAAATGTTTTAAATTATTACAAAGGAATTATCTATAGGACTCCTCCACTTTCTAGTATATATAACTTGGCTTGTAGAATATTAACTTTTGTTTATAACAAAGGCTGGAAATAGAGATGTATTACTGTGGTTAGAGACTGTGGATAAATTAAGTAACAGAAATAAAGAGAAAGATTTTAGTTACTTTTTTGTGTGTGATTTCAAGGGGGAAATATTCATGAATTTAATAAAAAGGCATCTTCCATACCACTTTCCACAAAATAAGCCACATGTATGCTGGGCAACTAAAATAGTGTCTACAACTTTTTGCACAAAGGGGCAGGAAAGTAAAATAAAGGAGTGAGTGTTCTTTAAAGGAAAATAAACCGTATTTTATATATATATATATATATATATATATATATATATATATATATATATAAATATATATATATTTAAAGTTAGTTTTCTGTGTTTGCAACTAAAAAAAATGAAAGAGAGAAAACTAACATAAATCATTTATAGTTTGGCTGTTTAGGCATGAGGCACATTGCAGACAGGGGATGACTGGATTTAAACAAGAGAACCCTAGACCTAAAAATTCCTACTGTTCTCATCAGGTAAGTATACTGGAAAGGTATAAAGCATTACATGTGTGAAAGCAGAGACTCTGAACGTTCAGAGATGCTTAGGGTGCAGTGTGGTGTGCTTAAGAACATGTCAGAATATGTATCGCCATCTTTCAGGCTGAGAATGAGCTATGCCCCTCTCTTGGAGACAGACATGCATGATAAAGTCCTGGGGTAGCTACGATCATGTCATGGGACCTGGCAGCTGCTCTCATTTCACTTTCTCTGACAAGGGAAAAATATGGTTATCCATAGTGATTTTTAAATACCTCATAAACTTGGAAATATAAATATTTTGTTTAAACAGCTACAATTGCTGATCCCTAAAACCCCTCTGAAAGTTCTAGAGTTACACTTTGCATGAACTCTCCTGCCATCATTTTAATTGTAGACTGCGCCTTCTCTTAACTCCCTCCTTTACCTCCTGAACCCCACTCTTCTCGGGGACAGGTTAAAAAAACAAAACAACTCTATTTCTGTATCCAAACAACATACCCGCTGAGACTTGGCACATTCATTTATGTACTGAATTAAATATGCATTATGTTTTACTTTCCTCAGATGTGACCCTCTCAAAGAGGAAAATCAATGTCAATCCTGTGAAAGCTTATAGAAAGTGGAAGCGAAGCTAGAAACCAAAAGTGGAAATACATCCCTAGAATTATAAGCTTTTCCCAAACAAACTAAAAAAAAAAAAAAAAAAAAAAAAATGGGCACAGAGGGCGTATTTTTTCTTTTTATCAAAATTAGCCAGAGTTCAAAAGGATATCAGAGCCATATTTTAACAAAATGCTTTACTGAGAAACCCAGACTTGTTCTTCTCAGGTTGCTTTTTATAAACACATTTCAGGCCTGTGATCTGTGCTCTAGAAACAACTCTGGCACTGACTACCCCCTGTAAAATACCGTGGTTCAACTATTAGGAGGTAATATTATGCTCATAGGCAAAATGCTGATATGTGTAAAAATTCTGGAAGGATAATCATTTTTCCTTGCCAAAAGGAAAATTACCAAGTTTCATTAGGAATAAAATAACATGCCACCACTTAAGAATATGACTATTTTGTTGGTCAAAATGCTTTGGATTTTTTTTTTAATTCTTAACCTAGTCTTAGAAAGATCACTTTGCATGTAGCTGAGAAAAGTAGGGCAGTCATAAATGAATTTGCCAAGAACTCTATGATCTGAGTCCCCGATGAAAACTCATTCAAATAAAACTGAAAGACTCTATTATCTCATCTCACTTTATGACTAAACACAATCTGGAAAATACACCCTTTTAAAGGAAGGATTTATGGATGCCATGCATATTTGACAGTAGCCTTCTTCCCTTAATATGATCCTAATTCTGTAAAGATGAGAATGCACTAATAGAATTTACTTATGGAAAGTCCAAGCACAATAACATTAATAGGTAGGATGAAAAGAAGGAAAGAATGTAAGAAAGAAATTCAGGAAGAAAAAAAGGAGGGAGAAGAGGAGGTAAAGAGGGAAAGAGGAAGAATTCTCACCAAACCATGGAGGTTTAATCAGATAATATTTTAAAGGTTTGAAATAATATGCATTAAGCTGTGCAGACAACAGTCTCTTGAGAAAAGCTTCGTTCTCGTTATCTGTCATGAAAATAATGACCTGAAATGTCCACCGTGGTCCCATATTAATGACTCAGGACTCAAATTGTTCTCAACTTGTTCTGGCCACTATTAACTTAAAACAACAGACAAACCAAAACGCTATGATCATTACTAAAAGTGGATAGTCTGAATGGGTGGCAAAGGCTCAAACTGAAGTCGATCTTCACTATCTGACTAAAACCAGAGTTAAGACCAAACATACTCCCTAACAACGTTCAAAACATCACCTTCTGGCATACACGTGTTTTAATTTAGGAATCTGTAAGGTACTTCCAAGAGACAGGGAGAAAAGAAATGCTATGAGAAGACCTTAAGATAAAGAGTTCACACTTCTCTGGATTTTGTGTTCCATTTTTCATGAGTGTATCTTGGAAACTTGGGACATTATTATTTATGTTACGGCCTCTCCAGTGGAATATTCATAGTAGTGTAATGAGGCTTTAACCAGAAGGCACACATACATGTTGCTCTCTGATTGTCTTCCATGAAAGTGCACCAAGAGAGCGGTCTCAGGAAAGGGACTTCAGGCACATTTTGCAGAGGTATATCTTTTTCAGCCTACTGATTTCCTACAGATGGCTAAAGCAGGGTATGGAACATGCTGTCATATTTCATTCATAACACACATGTACTGTAGCTCTAGGGAACAGATGGACAATCACTTGTTTAAACTACAAATGTGAAATACTAAGGTAGAATGGCAATATTTCTAGAAATGTATATGAGAAAAAGAAGCCTTTCCAAGCCAAGAGGAATGGTGAGAGGCTGTGAGGTTACATCAGTGTTTCCCTGATCTCCCTAGCAGCTGCCATAATTTCCCCGACACCCTTCAAAACTTGATAATGGAGGGATCAGGGGGCAGCCGACACAGATTTGACAAGAGAAGCCCAAACCATATCAAATAGAAATAACACTGTTATTCCTGGCTGGTTCACATTAATAGGATTTTTTACTAACTAGGAAAACTGTTCTAGGTTGTGTTTTCAGAGCCCTGTCTTTAGTCTATAAACCCTCTAGGATAGCCCCATTGTAAAAGTGCTCTCTTTCTCCCTCCGAACCCAAATAAAAATAGTTGGCTAAACATAGAGTTTTATACACTTTAAACATCACCATAAACATCTCTGCAGAATCTTTCCTGGTGAGGAAACAATGACAGTGTTGATAACTCTGCTGCATTAGCCAACAGACAGCCAATAAAGTAATTTTGATCAGAGAAGGTGCCCCTACAAAAGCCATTTGTCAATGACAGGAAAAAGAACTTGCATCTTTGAGCTGCAGAGATGTCCAGCATCTCAAAGCCTTAATGCCTCATGTTGGGACACATGACTTTGTTTTGAGTTTTAAATGCAATTTTGCTTGCAAATGAGACTCCACATGGAGTCCGTATGAGCTAAGGATCCAGACAGTGAAGATACCTGATTTTGAAATGATGTGCAGAGCCCGTGACATAGTGGGTTTCCCTCCCCCCTTCCATGTCTCTCATTATACGGAATTACCAAGTATTTGTGTTCTTGACCATTGTTTAAAGCCAGTATATTTTAACAAACTTTCTCTTAGAAACTCTAATTTTTCTATTATTTATGAATTTAAATAACAATCAAGACGATATATCAAAAGACAAAAGAATTATAATTGTTAAGGTAGTATGATCTTTCTATCTCTGTTATAGGCAAAATTTCACGTAACTAGAACAGTAAAGAGTGATTTGGCATTGTTTAAACCAAATGATTAATAGAAAAGACAAGAAAGCAATATAAATCATATAATTAAGAAATCCCGGAATAAAATATGTAGGATCCTTTCCTTAATATACCTTGTGAAAGAAAAGAAATCTAAATCTAAATATTTCTGCATATGTATGTGTGCACATTCATTATTATAAAAGTATAATAGGTCTATATTAAAAAGAGATTTACTTTAAAACTCTTTGGTAAAGATACTCTGAGGTTATGTGATAAAAATGTACTATAAAGATTGAAAGCAAGCAGTATTCTGGCAATGCCACAGTGATGGGTCTGTGACAGCATTTTCTTATAACTCTCTCTCTTTTTAAAATGTTTTGGCTTGTAAACATTTAGTTACATAAGGACTTAAATGTAGCAAACAAGTAGAATGTTATTGCATCTTTATAGCATAAATATTTCATAAATTTTCCTCTTTTGGCAAAATTTATAATAATATGACTGCACTTCAAGAGATAACATCCATCTCTCAATAAATTGGGCTTTTGGCCTAAACACAATTTCCCCCAAGTATTTCATAGACAACAAATTGCTGGAGCAATTCAAACAGATTGTATTCTCTCTCCAACTGCCCAACACTCAGTGCTCTTTGAGATCATCAGCATGGTCTGATCTTGAACTTGGAAGACAGAAATTCAGAGATACAGTCACTATTGTATCCTAAAATTCACATGCTGCCCAAAATGAATCCCATTGTATTTCACATTAAGAAACATATAAAAGACCAATGACAAGAGTAGCAAAGTAAGGAAAGGACAAAGTTTTCTGGGAAAACCTTGGAAAACCATAACGTCGGCAGTTCTAACACAAAACTATTGGGTGAGCAAGGCGAATGAGCCGCGAATTAACTTAGATGAAGCTAAGGACCAAAGGCTTAAGAATTTCTTATTGAAAACAAGAAAATCAAACCAGTTTTACAATTATTTCTACTGAAGTAAAATAAATGTAATTGGAATTCCTGAGGCATGGGTTATAATTTAAAACATGCACAAATAATTTTTCATTTATGTTCTGAGTGTTAAAAATTAAAATAAAAGTCAGACTAGAAAATTGACTTTATCACTTTATAATCAGGAGAAAGCTATTTGTGGAATCAGGGACGGGTGCACAAGGGAATGGATCTGTATCTGTTATATTTGATTTCTTAAGCTGGTGTCACGTATACAGGGATTCATTATATTATTATTTATTCTTTTGTGTATATTTAAAATACTTCATCATTTAAAAGTATATACTTGTGGAAGATTTGAAGAAACGTTTAAGAAATCTCAATCCAAAATACTTGACTAGTTTACAAATGGCAACCTGCCATTATTAAGATGGGCATCTCTCTTTAAAAGAAACGAGTTAGAACCCAAAAGAATGGTTCTGCAGTTGGCAAGCAAGCATTTCAATGCCCAGTAAGAGTTTGAATAAAGATTCCAGGCAGAGACTTTGCATATTTTTAGCTCAGAAAGGCAATTTTTTTTTTCAGCGATTGTCTGAAAGTGTGGTGTAAATGTCACATCAATGATATGAAAATGTCTCCTGCAATATGTAATTGGATTTATAGCAGGATTACAAGAGTAATGAAACTGTGGTTTCACAATCTTTTCAAGCTTTCCTGTCTTTTTAAAAGTAAACTAAACAAACTACACGATTTTATTATGTGTGCTCTGATTTGCAGTTGTCAGGCAAAAAGGACCTGGGCCTGGGGGAAAAAAAGGAAGAATATGAACAGTTCTTTATAAGCAATATTCCTCCTGGAAAAACTCAACTTTGGTAGTTGTGTTTGGATATTATAAACAAACAAACAAACAAACAATACAGCAATATTTCTCAGATGAAAAGTGGGATGGTTTTGGAAGTGTTATGTTCTATAGAAAACAAAATTTGTCTGTATTATTAGGTCTAGGTAGCATGGAAAAGGAAACTCTTAAGATAATATTGTGAGATAATAATAGGCTTTTCAAACATACCCCCCAATTTTTTTTTCCCCAGCATATCCCACCCGTAATTCCCTCAGAAAAAAACTGAAGTTTGGATCTCACCAATAACTGTTTTCAAATGAGCCCTGAGCACCAAAATCACTATAGACTTTGAATTTCCAATCAAATTTGGTTGCAAATTCAATAGGCGCTTGTTTTAAACTATGTCATTTACAGCTTAAATTCTTTGTTGCCTAACATATACATTGCACACTTTTACCCCCCACCCCCCACCCCAAGGGACATGACCGGTTTAGAGCAACAGAAAGATGTACTTTTCCAATACACACAGAAAGAATGGCTGTCCTTTATGATCACAGGCAATGTGGAAGTGATAGGATGAGACCTTCAAGCCTAAAAGCACCTGTGAGTTGGCAGACTCACCCAGGAAAAAACTGTGTGACAGCAAATACCACACTAAAAAAAGCCATTCAACCAGATGAAAAGTGAGACAAACATAGGGATTAAAAGTTACAGGAATGCAGAAGTGAATGGGATGGAGTATAATCCGTGCAAAAATGTGGAAGTCCTTGGGAACAAAGGCCCATCAAGGTCCTACATGATTAAATGTGAAATGTGTATTTGGTGAGAACTTAAAAAAAAAAAATCTCATAATCTATGTGTTTCTAAAGAAAGGTTAATATTAGACGAAGAACAGAGACCATCCCACGGTTTGATTGCCTTTCCTGTATTTTTCCCATGTCTTTTCTTATCTTGTTTCTTGTGTTTCATTCTTCTCAGCGCCACCAACTAACTGAACTTAAAGGTCAGTGCTGGCCTTGGCCGTCAGCACCCTAATGCGGGCGGAGTTGCAGGTCTTGCAGAGGATGTGTCCATCCAGAGGGTAGCAGCCTTGGTTATCTCCTTCAGACAGGAGACCACCACAATCCTGGAAAGATAGATGGAAAGGATGTAAGTGAAAATGGCAACTGTGTACGTGAAGGCTGAATTCCTTAGCTTTCCATTCAAGGCCTCCCTCCATAATGTGGCCGTTTCCTGCCTTTCCTCTTCATACACCGCGGGCCCCCTCCAAGCCTTCCCCGGGATACAACATAATGTCTTGAATGAAACTGAACAAGAGATTGGGGACATAAAGACAAACAGTAAAATGACCCCCCTTCTCTGATTACCTAATAGGAAACGCGAGTCCCAGAAGAGAAGAATACCAGGGTCTGGGTGCCCAAGTAGTAGTTTTGTTCTCCTCTCCCAAGCAACAAAAACAGCAACAACAAGGACAAGAGAAAATAAAACAAGGGTAGATCCCCAACCACTGAGTCATCTTGACCTTTTAGCATTAGTCTAGGATCTCTCAAAAGGAATACACAGGTGCAGGGACAGAACTCCTTGGCAGTTGGTGGGCAGAAGCCAAGCTGCAGAGTGCCTCCTTCCAAGCAGACGGGCCAGCAACAGTACTACTGTCCTCAGCACCTCTGCAGCTCCATTTGGGAAAACGTTATACAAGAGTCAAATATTGGCCCTTACCTTTGGAGAAAATGGAAGTTTCTCTGAAAAGAAAAATACAATACTTCATCTGGTGGTGGGTGCCCTTGCTAACGTCAGTAGAAACTCTTCTAAAAGGCTAGAAGTGCCGCATGCTCAGCTTTTGCTGTCCACTATGACAGCAAGGAGGTCACAGGGGCTCATGTCTACATTTGAATGCCAGTAAAATTTAAGTTTAGAAGGAATATCGCCCACAACACAACAGCAGCAGCAGCAGCAGTGGCAGCAGGAGGCAGGCTCCCCAGAGGGCTGGCTTTGCCAAAATGAGCAAGCGGATATTCCGCAGTTCTAGAGGCATTCCGGAAACTGAATAATGGAATTAAATGAACTCTTTGCATCTCAAAAAAGAAAGGACATGTCATAAGTGACATGGCTGTAAGCATTTAATGAGCAGACATCTATGATCACCTGAAAACCCTGAAGAGCCTGAAGTCAACCACAGTGTTGGAACCATTCATGGTTCTTAGAACCAAAAGGGGCTATATCGGGCATCCAGTCCAACCTCCTCGTTTTTATAGATGGGGAAGTGAGAGCAGCGAGGGAAGCGATTGGTCCAGTGTCATGAAGCATCTGTGACAGGGCTAGAACTGTGGTTTGCCCTCTCCTTATTTACTGTTCCTCTCATTTTATAGTACTGTTTTAAAAATTCATAGGAACTGGAGGGTATTACGCTAAGTGAAATAAGTCAGTCAGAGAAAGACAGATATCATATGTTTTCACTCATGTGTGGAATTTGAGAAACTTACCAGAAGACCATGGGGGAAGGGAAGGGGGCAACATTGTTTCAAACAGAGAGGGAGGCAAACCAGTAAGAGACTCTTAAATACAGAGAACAAACTGAGAGTTGATGGGGGGAGGGGGGGAGGGGGAAAATGGGTGATCAGCATTGAGGAGGCCACTTATTGGCATGGGTGTTGTACATAAGCGATGAATCACGGGAATCTACTCCCGAAACCAAGAGCACACTGTATACACTGTATGTTAGCTAACTTGATAATATATTATATTAAACAAATAAATAAAGAAAAAATAAATAAATAAAAAAGTTTATAGGATTTCAGAGCAAACTTAATTCGTACTGCTGTCATTTAATCTGGAAGGAGAAAAGGCACACATTTCATACAACTCTTGGCACAAAAAACAAAACCATCAGGGCGCCTGGGTGGCGCAGTCGGTTAAGCGTCCGACTTCAGCCAGGTCACGATCTCGCGGTCCGTGAGTTCGAGCCCCGCGTCGGGCTCTGGGCTGATGGCTCAGAGCCTGGAGCCTGTTTCTGATTCTGTGTCTCCCTCTCTCTCTGCCCCTCCCCCGTTCATGCTCTGTCTCTCTCTGTCCCAAAAATAAATAAACTTTGAAAAAAAAAATTAAAAAAAAATATTATTAAAAAACAAAAAACAAAACCATCAGAGGTCAAGGCCTATTTGTATGTATAGCAAGTGTGTGAGCAATGTTGAAGAGCTTTCCTTCTTTGAGCCTCAGTTTCTCCATCTGTGAAATGACTTCTAAGGCATCTATAAGCTCTTTCACACTTATGATTCAGGTCAGTTTTAAGGCTGGAGGTTGCTGTTCCTCTGTAGTCATAAAATCTTGTGTAAAAGCTGGTAGTTTATTATCTTTTTCTTAATTATTATTATCTTTTCTTATGTCAAGGGAAGAGAGCTATATGGAACTTGGGCTCTAGGGTAAAACAAAGAACCCCACATAAATCAAGTGGTTAGCTACAGCTAAAGCAGTGAGTGGAATAAATGTAGTCCCAGAGAGCCAGAGACAGCCCCCCAGCCCTCCTGACCCCACCAGCCCCTTAGTCTTTGGAAGGTCACCTAGTGGGACTAGATGAACCAATGACGGGAGGGTGTGGCAATAGGCAGTTCATACTCTCCCCACAGAGAGAAGAGAGAGCTGCTAACTACTGCCCTCCAACCTGGATTACAGGCCTCTTGTACGTATTCCCACAGCACCTGTGCATACTTCCCCTGGAGCTCTTAGCAGCCGCCTGACCTCCTGTCTTATGTGCATAGTCAGTGCCTGCTAACTCAACCAGTCTCCATGACTTTGAGCATCAAGTTCCAACCCCTTGGAGAGGAGTGAGATCTTATCTTTCTCAATGGCTGAGAATGGATCTCCGTCCCATAGGAGTATCAGAGTCACAGTTAAAAACACATTATAGGGGCGCCTGGGTGGTTCAGTCGGTTTAGTGTCCGACTTCGGCGCAGGTCATGAGCTCATGGTTTGTGAGTTCGAGCCCCATGTCAGGCTCTGTGCTGACAGCTCAGAGCCTGCAGCCTCCTTCAGATTCTGTGTCTCCTCCTCTCTCTGCCCAGCTCATGCTCTGTCTCTCAATAATAAAATAAACGTTAAAAAAAATAAAAAAAAAAAAACTCATTATAACGATGACAATAATAGTATCAAGAATACCATTTCCTACTAATTTAGCACTTTGTGGTTTATGATTCTTTAACATACAGTTTTGTATTTTAGTGGCACAGCCATATTTGGGGAGGTGAATAAGAATTTGAGCCCTTTTTACAGGTGGGAAAATTGAGAGTGAGAGGTAAAGTGACTTATCCAGGGTCACCAGGATTAAATGAAACCGTAAGATCTAAAACCCAAGTCCTATGAACACAGGTACCAGGGGTTTTCCCCAGATTGAATAACTGCTGTATTTGTGAAAACCTATTTCCCTTGGGCCTTGCAGCACCTGCCATGCACTGACAGGGTGTGGGGGTGCTGACCACAGACCTCACACCGGTAGCAATGAACATGGAAATCGCGATCCAGAGCCACAATCCGGACAGTCTCCTCCTGGCCCGGGGCCGGCATGATAGGCTCTTTGCACACAGAACATCGGGGGGCAAATTTCCTGAAAATGGAGACAACAGTTCTGGTTAGACATTGAGCATAGACACTGACAAACAGGTGAGACCCACAAGTGGAAAGATGAGGGGTAGGTCAAGAGTCAGGACATCTGCTCTGTCATCTTGCATGACCTTGAGCAAATCACGATCCTTTTCTGGGTCTGTTCCCTCGGCTGTAAAATAAGGGACTTAGACTCAGTGACTTTTGAGGTCCTTCTAGATCATAAAGTGAGATTTCGTGAGGCTGGGGAGTGAGTGTATACAATCCTTATGGATGAAGAGCATCTAGGAGCTATTGGTCACATGGTATGTGACATAGAATTCACTTGTGCATAGACTGCAAACACAAATCCTGGGTTAGGGCAGGGTCCTGGCGGCCCTTACTATGTTTTCTTTTCCTTGACCTCATCTTGTTTGACTTTCACTTCTAGACCTTATATGTACTCCCCAGGCCCTCCACAAATATTCTGAGGTTGGTAGCTGTGTCATTCCCACTTATTAGAGCCTCTTTCTTTGATACTAACTTCTAGGAATTAACACAAGAAACCTCGACCACATATCTTTTCAAAACAGCAGAAGTTAGCGACCTTAAATACACCAAACTTGCTATGACCAAGCGTGTACTTCTGACATTTCGATTGTGTTAAACTCTTGTTTGAAAAGGAAAAAGTTAAAAAGCTGTCAAGTTCTTTATTCCTCAGAGGGTTTTAGCACTTCCAAAAGGTATGAACACTTACACATATAGAGACACATATATGTGTGTTTTTGAGGTTAACTGTTAGTGAGGAATTTTAACATTTCCTAATCTCTTAACATTCCTGAATGTGACCGATGGCCCTAAATTTTTTTTCTCAGAGCAGATTAAGAGGCTGCAAATATAGGCTGTGCATCCATCCCTATCTCCTGGAAATTAGGGGTAGCATTTGGGAAGGTGTGAAATAAGACATGATTTGAAATGGCCACGGATAAAAGCTGATAGAGGTAAAAAAAAAAAAAAAAAAAAAAAAAAAGGACAAACAGACTGCGCAACTCAGTTTTTTCATGGTAATGGTTTTAAGATTAATGATGTTAAAATTTATCTATTTGTAGTGAGACTTAAAAAGAAATAATGATAGTAATCTAATACTTTGCAGAGCACTTTATGGTTGTCAAAGCATTTTTACATACATTATACTCTATATGTACATATTAATTTTCTTGGCAGCAGCCAAAAGGCATCTGTATGGCTGCAATCTAAATAAATATGAATTAAGCAGCAGATCAATTGATTGCTCTGAAAGAAAAATTAAAAGGATCAGGGTACAACTGTAGCAGTAATCAGGGTTGTTATAATTGGCATTTTATGCAAGAAGTTTACACTCAGTGGTAAAAAAAAAAAAAAAAAGAAAAAGAAAAAGGAAAAAAAGACTGCTTTGGACTACCTGATTATTTTTGCATCTGGGTCATCAGTAGTGAAATAAGCAGGCTTCTGGAATCCGCTGTAGAATTTCCTTTCCCCAAGCCCATCGGGACTGTAAATTCTGTGGGGTCAGAAGTCTATCTTTTCTATCATTGAACTGCGCGCCTGCCCCTATTTCCTCAAGTAGAATTACTTCTCTAAGATAAAATATCTTTCCCTGAATTTGCCTATTTTAGTAGTGATTATTTGCACATCTTCGGGGATCGCTCTACTGTGAGCTTCCAGCTGGCAGGTTCTGCTCAGTCTCTGAATCTCCAGAAACAACTTCTGTGACCAGGGCAGACAGTAGAATTTCAGGCTACCACGCATAAAATGAAGTGTCTGCCATTTTGCTCTATAAAAAGATGTGACTTGGACCTTTATGTTCAATCTTAAAGTCCTTCCTCTTTGGAAAGGCATAAATTGTGTTCTCGCTGAGTAAGGATTCCTTCCTACCAATTGGCCTCATTTCCATGATGGGAAAAAACAAAGGGAAGACAGGAAGTGGTTTCACAGTCCCCACAGTGTTCCTTGGCCGGCATTTTAAAGACTGTTCTAAATCCCAGGTGGTCTGTTTCAAAGCTCAGCTCACTCAGCAGATAATAATAATAATAATAATAATAATAATAATAATAATAATAAAAGTAAATTTGATAAAAAACACTTTTGATTGCTCAAATGGCTACCATATATTGTGTGCTTATTAAGTGCCAAGGCTTGTTAAGCGCTCTGCACACTTGACCTCGTGTTTTTACTGACAACAACATTATGAAGAAATAGTTTTTATCATTTCTGCTTCATAGCCACAGAAGCCAAGGCTCAGAGAAGGACAGTCTTAATCATCTTGTGTCCTGGCACATTTCTGGCAATCAACAAATGGATGCTGATTAAACAAATAAATGGATGAGTGTAATGTCTCTGATAAGAAAGCACAGATAGTGAAATAAAGGCTCAACACAATGAAAGGTCAGTTAAATAAACCTGCTTTTCAGAGCTCACTGTCCTGGCACTGGGAATACAGAAATAAACTAGGACTTCTGCAGCCAGACTGGTGAGGGAGTTCTATCTATTTCTGCATTTATTCTATTAAGTGCAATATACATATCCTGCCATATTGCAAAAATGATTCAAGGTGGTAAGTGTAAAATTGTGTGTGTGTGGGGGTGCCTGGGTGGCGCAGTCGGTTAAGCGTCCGACTTCAGCCAGGTCACGATCTCGCGGTCCGTGAGTTTGAGCCCCGCATCGGGCTCTGGGCTGATGGCTCAGAGCCTGGAGCCTGTTTCCGATTCTGTGTCTCCCTCTCTCTCTGCCCCTCGCCCGTTCATGCTCTGTCTCTCTCTGTCCCAAAAATAAATAAACGTTCAAAAAAAAAAATTGTAAAAAAAAAAAAATTGTTTGTGTGTGTGTGTGTGTTCTTTATTACTAATCAGGCTGTGTATGTACTAGCTATAGCTGATTTACAAAACTCTGCAGAACACAGAGAGGAAGATATAAATTCAAACAGGGGGACAGGGGAGGGTTGAGGTCAGGGAAGTCTTCTCAGAGGAGGTGGTAATTGAGTTGGACCTTGAATGAAGGCCATTTAGGTGAAATGGGAAAGTGTGTGTGTGTGTGTGTGTGTGTGTGTGTGTGTGTGTGTTGAAGGTGAGGGTGGACACAGTCAGTTTGCCAGGGAACTGGTTTGAACAGTCATCTGAAATAGGAAGAGTTGCTACCCAATAGGATAGAGGACTTGGGCCAGCATTGACTGGAGGTGGTTATGCAGGGGATGGACCATTAATAAGGCCTTACAAATAGTGTTTGGGAAGCTTGTTACTCAAAGTGCTGTCTAAGACGATCGGGGAGATTGTCAGAAATTTGGAATTAGGAGGTCCCACCCCAGACCTACTGAATTATAATTTGCAGTTTAACAAGATCCCTAGGTGACTTGTAAGCACATTAACATTTGGGCAGCACCAGTTTAGAACACAGGATGCTAAGAAGGCAAGATCAATCCCTTCTCATGGGCCTTCCGTATCTCACTTCCACTCTCAGGCTGCTCTAGTTACAGCCAAGCAAATCTTCCTTGAATGTAGAGACGCCCTTCCCCACTTCACCCGTTCTTTATTTCCTGAGTGGTTCCTGCTGTCAGGAATTTCTGTTTCTCACTTAAAATACTTTTCAGATTCTGCTTCCAGAAGCCTACCCAGATCCCGGGGCCAAGTAATCTCGGACTCTGCCAGTTCAAGCCTTCGCCTGTGCCTGTCTCATCGTGTCTGGCCCCTTCTGCCTGATATCACACATACTCTGCACTTACTCCCTCCCCTCCTTCTGGCAAGCTCCTTGCTGACAGGGGTTTTTCTCGGTGTGTCTGTGCATTTTCTACTCAGGCAGCTTCTCTCCTTGTATCTCTCTCCTTTAGCACGGAGCACCCAGAGGGCTCTCTGCAGATGTGGCTCGACTGAATTGAAAGAGATTTCCTAAGAGCTTTCCTTCCTAAAAGACCAAGCCCAAGGCCCCCCAAAACAGTCTGCAAAAGAAGGCTGTTTCCCGCTCTGTACCCTCTCGTTTGCCTTGCAATGCCCACCCTGGGTGAGGCTTTTAGCTGCTTTGTGTTCTAGTACTTTCAAGGCTCAGAAACAGGGTTCTGTAAAATTCCTCTCTTATTTTTCTTTGGGAAATCATGAAAAGATCAAGCTTTCCCCCCTACATACCTGCCAATCATGCAGACAACATTATTTAAAAAAAATAATTTGTCTTTTAACATGCCATGGAATTAGTGGTGGAGGGGGAGAGATGGGGGCTGGAGATGGTTTTTGCCTTTTAGCTGCTCAAGTCTGCTTGTCTGGAGTGTTCAGACCCACACACTTATGTCACCAGTCCCAAGTCTCTAATTATGCTCCTCACTCTTAGAAATGAAAGATAAATGGCATAGATATAAACTTCCATTTGTCAGAATTGATTTCCTGTTTTAATTGGGGGGTGTAATAGATCCGTCTTTTCCAGCAACAGAAACATGTGTGCTCTGATTACATCTATCAGTCTTGGATTCAGGGAAGTCTAAGAAAGGAGGCACACAGTGACAGAAACACACTCCCTGTTGGTATCTTTTCACTTCCCTTAAATAGATGCAGGTTTTTTTCATGTGTAATTACAAGCTAAAAATATCAATAACGTGAAGTACAATTTATGCTGTGACTGCCCTTTCAAAGTGAGCCCTTACTTGTCTAATTCAGGTTGAGAATTCCTGCCTCTGGGGTTTTATAATTCATTCAGCCTCACGTCTTTTGGTGAGGTTTTCCCTTTCTTTGCTACTTGGAAAGTGCTAAGGAAATTCATTTTTTTAAAATAGGAGTCTCAAGGCCCCAAACTGCTTGTGGCAAACTCCTCCTGGTTGTTGACAGTCAACAGAGCGGTGAAAAATAACCCACAAGACCGCACATCTGGAGGCCATAGAATGGAGACCCAAACTGGTGAGCCACATGAGCTTTATCTCCGTGAGAGCTTTGGACTGTCCTCAAAGACTCAGACTGCCCCGTAAGTAAGCCAGAAAGCCTCCGTGCCTCCCATTTACAAATCACTGCTATAGCTTTCATATGGTTACTATATATTTGTAATGAATGTCATCAACAAATCAGCCAACTAACAAAGGGGCCAAATAAAAAGAAGGCAAAACAAAAAGCATACAATTTTCATGAACACCACAGCTATGACAGAGGAAAGAGGGCCCTATGAATGACAGAACCGAAGGACATATTTTTCTAGGCCCATGAGTAAGTTCCCTTGACCTTGAGACTCTACTTTCTAATCCTCTTCAAAAGACTGCACAAGACTGCACGCATTAATTTTATCGGAAAGCATCCTGAGGGGGAGAAGGCCTGGGTAGGGAAACAGGTTACGGGAAGATGTGACAGCTAATGGTGTGACACGGACCCAAATACGTGCGAGGCCTATACTAGGAAGACAGACTTGATTGCTCTCTGTGCACGTCCGCCTCCCTGTGAGCTCCTATCTGTAGACTGGCAAGACGTAGAGGTCAGCGCCAGAGAGAACTGTGGACTATTACACCTGGGGAGCTTTAAGACAGGCTCTGTTCTAATGACCAGACTGAACAGCTCGGAGAAATTGAGCGGTTTGTCCACTGTCACACATCTTGTTCGTGTTGAGGCCAGGGAGGGCTACCCTGGTATCCTGCCTATTTCCAACGTACACACTCTGCATCTGAGTCAACTTTCTCACAATCAGAGCCACACAAAGATGTGACGGATGAGCCCCAGGCAAGCCTTTGAGCAGAAACTGGGGTGAAGGACCAGATGGATTAATGGACACCCGTTCCTGGATTAGAAGAGGGGATTAACAAACTCCATTTTTAAGGTCCCATCAAATCCTGAGATCCTACAGCTCTGTGAGAGAAGAATGTGTGGCCCAGACACCAGGCAGTAAGGACAGACTCTTGAGGGGACTGGCAGGCTCGAGGGGACAGAGTAGACTGCCTACTTGTGGAAGTCCTCAATGCAGTGAATGAGGCCACCAGCGTCCACGGTGAATGGGATCCCGTCAAGGCTGCGGTGGCACATGACACAGGTAAAGCAGTGAGGATGATAGGCCTTTCCGGTGGCTCGCAGGATCCGCTCCATGATGGGCTTGGAGCACACACTGCACTGTTCCAGGGTGTTCTGGGGAAGGAGAGATAAACACCAATGTTAAACTGGGACTTGAGGAGCTCCACGTATTTAATACCTTATGGCAAGACCAGCAGTGTTTGTTACAGACACAATTGGCTCATGTGCCTATCACAGTACTTGGGAGAAAGCAGAGTGCATACCTTTATTATAGAGACAAGGAAACACGTAAGATACATCAGGGGTCTTTTCTAAATTCACCCAGGTAGTAGGTGGCCAACCAAGCATTTAGAACACATGTCTTCTGACTTCCGTCCCTTTTCTACCACTATTGCAGGGTTGATGGCAAACATTTCTGTAAAGGCACGTACGGTAAATATTTCTGGTTTTGTTGCAGCAATTCAGTTCTGCTGTCATAGTGTGAAGGCAGTTGTAAATGCACAGGACTGTGTTCCAATAAAACTTTACTTACAAAAGTGGGTTGGATTTTGCTCACAGCTGTAGTTGTTTGACCCCCTGAACTGCATAACCAAGGTTCTCCACTGGAAGAACACCTCACTATTCTAAAACTTGATGAGTCTTCAAAAATCTGGGAGGGTCACCAACGACCTTAAGATTTTAGGAGGGTCTGCCTGATGATGGAGACTCACAGAGCATGCCAGTTGTAGAACCCAATCAGGGCTCAGCATAATCCATGAGGGCTTTTGATTATTTAAAGCTTTGATTCGAACACCACCTCCAAGTTTAGTGTTGTGCACCCTGGACAGAAAAGAAAGTCAACTTATCTGTCTTACAAAATATGCTGAGCTTTAAAAAATGAAACCCTCACCAAAAGGGATACCATATATTGATCAGGACTTGGAAAGATTGATAAAATTGGCTATTAACTTTCCATCCTTCCCTAGAATCCCATGCTGTCTACTAAACAACCTTGTTATATGCTATATTCCAAGTGAGATGTCTGGACTGATTCAGAGTTCACAATCTAGAATAAACCTGGGATGGGGATCTTATTAGAAAGATGCAGAACTGGAAGGGATGTGGAAAGTAAGGAGTAATTTCCCTCTTCCCATGAGAACCTTTAAATAGCTCTCACACAAGAAATGCCTATAGGTAGATAACTAGTGTGCTGATGTCTCAACCACAGCAACAGTCTCTGATTGGCTTTCTTGTTTGCATCTCTCCTTCTCTAACACTTCCCTGTTCCCTAAGTGACTTCCAGTTTCCTTTCCAACACACAGATGTGACCAACTAACTTTGCTTCTAGCAAAAACTTCTATAGCCCCACAATGTGATAAGAACTAATTCCTTACCTGACATTCAACCTCCCTTTCTAGGGTCAGATTCCCCTAATGTCTCAGATTGCTCATGCTATTTCAAATCTATGAGAAACTTCCATAATTCTGTGCATTGGCTAATGCCTAGAATGAACTACAGTTTATCATCTTGAACTTTCAAGGTACAGGTCAGAAGGCAACTCTCCAGTAAAGCCTACCTTGATGCCTTCAGTTGGAATCAATTGCTTCTTTCTCTACCCTTCCTGAGCACTTACAGTGTTCACTGTATTAAAATTATTTGCACATTTGTCTATTTCTTCTATTAGACTAATCTCTTTAAGGGAAGCAACTATGTCTTTTTAAAAAAAGCTATTAAATTCCGGTGCAGTTAACATACAGCGTTATATTAGTTTCAAGTGTGCAATATAGTGATTCAATAATTCTATACATCAGCCTGTGCTCATCACAATAAATCTACTTTTAATCCCCAGCACCTGTTTCATCTATCCTCCCATTCACCTCCTCTCTGGTAACCATCGGTTTGTTCTCTGTAGTTAAGAGTCTGTTTCTTGGTTTGTCTCTCTCTTTTTTCCTTTTGTTCATTTGTTTTGTTTCTTAAATTACACATATGAGTGAGATCAGATGATATGTCTTTCTATGACTGGCCTATTTTGCTTAACATTATACTCTCTACTTCTATCCACGCTGTTACAAATAGCAAGATTTCATTCTTCTTTTATGGCTGAATAATATTACATATGTATCCCTCATCCATTCATCTGTTGACGGAAGCAATTATGTTTCCATAATTTGGCTATCATAAATAACATCACAATAAACATATGGATGCAGGCATCCTTTCAAATTAGTGTTTTTACATTTTTTGAGCAAATACTCAGTGGTGTGATTCTTGGATACTAAGGTAGTTCTATTTTTTTTTTTTTTAATTTTTTTTTCAACGTTTATTTATTTTTGGGACAGGGAGAGACAGAGCATGAACGGGGGAGGGGCAGAGAGAGAGGGAGACAGAGAATCGGAAACAGGCTCCAGGCTCTGAGCCATCAGCCCAGAGCCTGACGCGGGGCTCGAACTCACGGACCGCAAGACCGTGACCTGGCTGAAGTCGGACGCTTAACCGACTGCGCCACCCAGGCGCCCCAGGTAGTTCTATTTTTAACTTTTTGAGGAACCTCCCTACTGTCTTCCATAGTGACTGCAGTAGTTTACATTCCCACCAATAATGCACAAGGGTCCCTTTTTCTCCACATCATTGCCTACACTTGTTTCTTGTGTTTTCAATTTTAGCCATTCTGACAGTTGTGAGGTGATATCTCATTGTAGTTTTGATCTGCATTTCCCTAATGATAAGTGATGTTAAGCACCTTTTCATGTATCTGTTGGCATCTGTATGTCTTCTTTGGAAAGAACTCTGTTCATGTCTTTTGCCCATTTTTAATTAGATTATTATTATTATTGTGTGTGTGCATGTTGAATTGTATAGGTTCTTTATATATTTTTGGATACTAACCCTTTATTGGATAGGCTATTTACTAATATATTCTCTCGTTCAGTAGTTTGTCCTTTAGTTTTGTTGATTGTTTCTTTTCATGTGAAGAAGATGTAGTCCCAATAGTTTATTTTTGCTTTTATTTCCCTTCCTCAAGAGACATGTCTAGAAAAATGTTGCTACGGATGATGTCAGAGAAAATACTGACTGGGCTCTCTTCTAGAATATGTATGGTTTCAGATGTCAATTTAGGTCTTTAATCTATCTTGAGTTTATTTTTTGTATATGGTATAAGAAAGTGGTCCAGTTTCATTCTTTTGCATGTAGCTGTTCAGTTGTCCAGATACCATTTGTTTGAAGAGACTTTTTCCCATTGTATATTCTTGCCTCTTTTATCAAAGATTAATTGACCATGTAATCGTGGATTTATTTCTGTGCTTTCTGTCCTGTTCCATTGATTCATGTGTCTGTTTTTGTGTTAGTATCATACTGTTTTGGTACTACAGCTTTGTAGTATAACCTGAAATCTGGAATTGTGACACCTTCAGGTTTGTTTTTCTTTTTCAAGATTGTTTTGGCTATATGGAGTCTTCTGTGGTTCCATATAAATTTTAGGACATTTTTGTTCTAGTTTAGCGAAAAATGCTGTTTGTATTTTGACAGAGATTGCATTAAATCTGTAGATTGCTTTGGGTAGTATCAACATTTTAACAATGTTTGTTCTTTCAATCCAGGAGCATAGAATATGTTTTCATTTGTTTGTGTCATCTCCAATTTCCTTCATCAATGTTGTATAGTTTTCAGAGTATAGGTTTCTTGCCTCCTTGGTTAAGTTTATTATGAGGAGTTTTGTTATTTTTGGTGCAATTGTAAATGGGATTGTTTTCCTAATTTCTTTTCTGTGCCTCCATTATCAGTGTATAGAGATGCAATGGATTTCTGCACATTGATTTTGTATCCTGTGACCTTACTAAATTAACTTAACAGTTTTAGTAGTTTTTTTTTATGGTGTCTTTATGGTTTTTTAAATATAGTATCATGTCTGCATGCAGTCAAAATCTAGACTGCAAATAGTCAAAGTCTCTTTCTTTCTTACCAATTTGGATGCCTTTTATTTCTTTTTCTTATCTGATTGCTGTGACGAGGACTTCTAGTACTCTAATGAATAAAAGTGGTGGGGCCCCTTGGTGGCTCAGTCAGTTAAGGGTCGGACTTCGGCTCAGGTCATGACCTCATGGTTCATGAGTTTGAGCCCTGTGTCAGTCTTTGTGCTGACAGTGCAGAACCTGGAGTCTGCTTCAAGTTGTGTCTCCCTCTCTCTGCCCCTCCCCCACTCATGCTCGCTCTCTCTCTGTCTCTCAAAAACATTAAAAATGTTTTAATAACATCAAAAATTAAATTTAAAAGTGGTGGGAGTGGACATCCTTGTCTGATTCCTGATCTTAGGGGAAAAACTCTCAGTTTTTCACCATTGAGTATGACATTAGCTGGATTTTTCATATATGGCCTTTATTAGGTTGAGATATATTCCTTCAGAACCTACTTCGTTGATGTTTTTTTTTATCATGAATGGATGTTGTACTTTGTCAAAACCTATTACTGCATCCATTGAAATGATCATATGATTTTTATCCTTTCTCTTGTAAATGTGTTGTATCATGCTGATTGATTTGCAAATATTGAACCACCTTTGCAACCCAGGAATAAATCCCACTTGGTGAATGATTTTTTTAAACGTATTGTTGGATTTGGTTTGCTAATATTTTTTTTTGAGGTTTTTGTAACTATGTTCATCAGAGATATTGGCCTGTTGTTTTCTTTTTTCCCTTTCTTTCTTTCTTTCTTTCTTTTGTAAGTGTCTTTATCTGATTTTGATATCAGGGCAATGCAGGCCTTGGGGACCATGTCTTAAGAATATATTTTGCTGTCCTATGCTATACCTAGTATAGTATCTGGAATAAAACTAAACCCAGGTTGAATGTGTGAAAAAAAAAAAAAAAAAAAGGAATATTGTTTACATCCTACCCAGGCATCTCTGGGCTGGTCTGACTCTCCTGTCTCTGGAATCCATCCGAAGATGAATTGGTATATCCATCACCATCCTCTCCTCAAAGCTGTGGTTGCTGAAAGTTCTGAAATTGCTTAGTATGCCTCTGGTCACAGTCTAAACTCATGGAAACTATTAACCTATTTTCCCCCCATTTTGAAGTGGTGAAATTAAAATAGCAGAAGAACATAAGATGAAAGTCTGGAGAAAATGATGCTCTGGACAATGAGGGCCCTGCTTTTTTTCTACCCTGGTGATCTGAGCTGATGTGGCTGCAAACTGTCTTCCCAGGGCTTGTGTTTTGCTCTTCTGCGGGTTTTAACTTTTTTTTTTTTTTTTTTAAGGCAGTCCTGTAATCCTGTAATGGAGTTGAACAAACCAGAAAATGCTTGACCAGAAAATGTGTTTGTTTGCATTGAGGCTTGGCTGCAAGATTTAGCCCATTTACTCAAAACCAGCAGCAGCATATAAGGTTGAGTCAGTTTCTAAGGAAAGACTTTATGGTCTGTGGAAACACTGTTTAAAGGACAGGTAATCTGAACACTTATGCTACAAAGGAAAAACTGTGTAAAGTATGCCTACAGTGAGACGACTATAATATGCCCACAGATCAGAAAATGAAGGTTCCAAGAATACAGCTGACTGGAAGCTTGGGCTAGCACATGGTAGAGGAGGACATGTTAAACTTCTCTAGTCAGCTCCCTTTGCTGTACTCTTCTCCTTTCACTCTCTAGCTGGTCCACTAGGAGCTGTAGACATATCTTCTCTTAGAGCAAGGATAAAGACTCTTATAAAGCTTACCATGGTAAGTGTAGCTACGATCTGTCAGCATACAAAGTTATTACAGTGTTACTGACTCTATTCACTGTGCTGTACTTTTCACCTCCGTGACTTATTCATTGTACAACTGGAATTCTGAATCACTATGTTGTGCACGTGAAACTAATATACCATTGTATATCAGCTACACTTAATAAAAGACTTTTATAACATTAGAGTGGAGGGAGCAAGAAGTTCCTCTAGTCCAGCCCTCTGATTTCACAGGTGAGAAAAATAGACCCAGAGCACTGATACACTTGGATGTGAGTCATGGGGCAGAGGAGGGACTAATACCCCAGGTTCCTGAAACTATCTAATTCATACAGGGATCTGATGATCGTTGTGTTGCTATAGGGAAGGAAAGTTGCTAGATGAAGAATATGAATTGTTTCTCTGGCTTTGGTAGCATCTACTGTATGCCTTTGGGTAAATCATTTCTTCTCTCTAGAGCTCACTTTTCTCATCTATAATACAATGATTAATTCCAACTCTGCAATTTTATTGCTTGTGATAGATCAGAATTAACCACAGTGGGAAAAGGGTAATGTTTCCATTACTAGAGATATACTAGAAACAACTGGACAACTCCTTGTCTGAAGTTTGAAAGGAAGGTTCATGTGCTAGAAACCTCGACTGTATAATCTTTACGATGCCTTACCACTTGAAATTCCAGAAATTA
Source organism: Puma concolor (assembly GCF_028749965.1). Taxonomy (NCBI): domain Eukaryota; kingdom Metazoa; phylum Chordata; class Mammalia; order Carnivora; family Felidae; genus Puma; species Puma concolor. Next base: position 80,503,350 of record NC_141675.1, on the reverse strand, counting down.
CTGGTGATAGAATTTCAAGCATGACAGAGGAAGAACTTTGTGTCTCCTTATAGATAATTATTTTAAAGCCAGACTAAAAGATGCCCTCTTTTCATAAACACAGAGCTTTTGTAAAGCCAGTAAAAATGAAATGTCTAATAAAATAGTTTTTAAGGAAATAGACAAAGAAATAAGTCTCCAAGCAAATAAGTGACAGAAGGTCATCTCTAAGTATGTCTACTCAAATTGCATCTTGTGTGTGCAGTACAGGTGCTATGGCTAAGGGGAGGGCTAGGAAGAAAGAGCACACTCTAGCATAAGAATGTTTCATGACCTGGTTCTGGATCCATCACTACTGCTTCTTCCCATGGATCTCACCTTCTAATTGCACTCTGAGTGCTTTGCCACCACTTTAATAAGCTACATTCTTTTACAATCCCAGAATATCTCACATCCTTCTTCGCCTAGAGAATACCTATTCATTCTTCAAAGTTGAGCTCCAATGTCGCCTCTTCTGAAAAACACTTCTAATTCTCCCTCTGCTCCCTCTCCCTCTCCCACTGCTAATTCTCCCCAAGAAAAATAAGTCACTTCTTCCACCCCCATAGGATTATATGATGCTTCTCTGATGACAATGATATAATGTACTTGATTTCATGATTTACATCGACCTCTACAAGCAAACTGTGACCACCCCCACCCGCCTTGCGTGGAGCCATAGTCATTGGATGAGCTTCTTAGGAAACAGATTCTGAAACAGAGATTTGCACATGGGAAGTTACTGGAGCTAAGATGCTTCTGCAGAGTTGTCCTTCCTTGAGGCTTGGGGGTAGGGTCTTACAACTCTGCATCTATTGGTCAGTGGATACAGGATGCTCTCAAGAAGGAGTGATCTTGGGTGAAGAGGTTCCCTTCAACCAACTGAGAGTAATTACCAGAGAAGGAACTCGGCTATGAATGGTCAGGGTGGGGGGAGGATAAGAGTTTTGGTCGTGAAGAAGGGTCTGGGATGTACACTATAGCCTCCACACCAGAACCATCCTTGCCCAGGACCTGCACAATCCCTGACACACAGTGGGCAACTGCTGACCAGCTGTGAGGCACCTTGCAGCTTAAGTTGAATGAAGAGTCTGGGTTTCTTTTCTTTTTCCAAAATTCTAGGCACCGTTTGAGGATTTATTTATTTTTTTTTAGAATCTTGAGAAAATGTTTTAGGCAGTTACTCCGATGAAGGTATGGCTATAGGGAGAAGATGTTAGAGTAGCAGAAAGAACAAGGAAGCTTATAAACTTTTCTGAAGTGATGGCAATACAATTGCGATTAAAAGCAAAAAAGTTAAGTGAAAATAAAAATAAAATCACAAACAAATCTTGTACACTAAACTCCCAAATGTAACTGTTTTTAAATTGGAGATACAATCTGGTTGTATCTTTTCTATCCTTGGGTACTGTATAAATAACTTGTCTAATTCACAGGCAGAAGAGCTAGAAGAATCATCTGAATATAAATGAAGCCTATAGGTAACATAAGCATTAACTACTAGTTAGATGACAGAAAAAATATGTCTAAAATTTACATATTGCATAGGTGTGTGTGCATCTTCAATGGTTAGGTATTTTAAATCAAGACACATAAGTATTTGAAGATGCAGAAGAGTATAAAGTGTTGCCATTTAGAAATGTTAAAATTTTCATTTCATAAAATTAAAATGTGATCTTATATTCAATCTTTATTGTTTTTTTTAGGTACAAAAGCAGTTTTGAAACAGAAAAGACTCTTGGAAAAAACGAGGGTGACGTCTCATTTCTCGATACAGTTTTGGTCTCGTTGGGATAAAAATAACAAGAAACAAGAAGAGTTTGAAGATATTAGGCTCTTAAGATCTTTAGAAGTGACTCTTGTCCAGGAGTTTTCAACTCTTCCCCACCTCTCTCATAATCCTTGGCGCGGGGAAACAGTTACCAGGGCAGAGCATCCAAAATAAGCCCAACTCACTCCTGGATGAAGAGCATGAAAGGATGGCACCTAAGGGGGATCCATATTGTACAGTTTAAAAACCATGATTCTAGTCCAACTACCAGATTCAAGAAACTAAGGCGCAGAGAGGGGAAACACCTAGTAGCGGATTTGGGGTTGGAATATTGATCTCTTGATTCTCCCTCCATTGGGTAATCCCTTGCCCATCACACTATACCTACTTCATATTTCAGAAGACACACTCCGTTTCACAAACATAAGGCATTCAAACTGGCTACCTACAAGTTATATGCATATAAATAAGGAGAGGAAATGTGTCAAGATCTTAACACAGTCTGTCTACTGTCAATTTCATTGGCTCCCACAGGGTACGATAGAAAACTCATTGTTGTGTACCCCGATCATCTACAACAGTATGCTTACATAAAACTGATGCTCCCCCAATACTGGTTAGACCATGCATGAATAAACACTGGATAGGCATGTCCATAAAACAAAATTATTCTCTTTAACCATGCAAAACAGTTCTCTAGTCCGGAGCTTCTCAGTTGGCAGGCTAAGGCACAGTGTGTCTCAATGGGTTCCAGGTGTACCGCGTTGTAGAGGGTCAGAGGGGACCAGGGGCTTCCATAGTTCCTGAGTGGTCACCTTGGGTGAGGAGAAGCCCCACCCACTGATTCCAGTATGCTGAATGCATGCCATCATTTCCCACAAGGATCATGATGTAAAGCAGGTTGGGAAGCACAGCTTGGGCTTAGGTGTTGGTGTTCCCAATGGAATAGCAATGTGGTGCGGTAAGAAGGGACGAGGGCTACAGCTCAGCAAACCTCCACTGAAGTGCCAGTGACATTATTTAAAGTCAAATAATTATATTCCGTATCTGAATTTTGTATTTTAAACTTTTTTCTGGATTTTGATAATCAGTAAGTCTTCCCAAATGATGGCAGTACTTTTGGGTTTCCCTGCAGATGAAGACAGCATTTTACCTTGGTAGTTCTCCTAATAACCTGTATTATACACTTCCCTACAGCTCTGCCTCCCAGTGAGGAATACATTTCCTATTAAGAAGTTTCTTGCACTTTCCAAGTGTCTTTCACCTATATCTGTATCTGTATCTTCATCTAAATCTTTCTCTGTATCTCTATTTGTATCTGTATCTGTTTCAAAACATCGAAAATAAAAAATGGTAAGCCCAGTATCTTTCCATGCCTACGACTATGATTTTTTAAAAACAGAAACAAGGGGCGCCTGGGTGGCGCAGTCGGTTAGGCGTCCGACTTCAGCCAGGTCACGATCTCGCAGTCCGTGAGTTCGAGCCCCGCGTCAGGCTCTGGGCTGATGGCTCAGAGCCTGGAGCCTGTTTCCGATTCTGAGTCTCCCTCTCTCTCTGACCCTCTCCCGTTCATGCTCTGTCTCTCTCTGTCCCAAAGATGAATAAACGTTGAAAAAAAAAAAACTTTAAAAAAAACCAGAAACAAAACTCCTATTCTGTAGATGAGAATCCTAATTTTTCTAAATAGGAAAAAACTCTTGGGTCAATTTATGAGATGGTATGAAACCCTTAGAATGTGTTTTCTTTTGATGTTATTAGCCACACACAAAAATACAGCTACGAAACATGTAACTGGAAATACAGTAAAATAATTCAACATTCTTATTTTTTTGTTTACTTCCACTAATTTTTTTGAACAAAACTCTTTGTACCCAATGCCTGTATTACCTCAGCTTTCATATAAATACCTTGTAAGGAAACTTTTTGCATGATTTTCTGATGAGCAAAGCAGCCAGCCTCGCCACTTAATTTAGCACTGCAGAAAGCCTAAGGGGTGGAACAAAATGTCCAACATTCTGGCAGGTACAGAGGCAGAGAGAACAAAGATACCATCCCTGCCCTCAGAGGTTCCCCATGTAGTGGGAGGAGCAGACACTTCTATAAATAACTGACTAGAGGCAAAGGGCAGAACACATTGCTATTATGGAGGAATGAGTAATGTGTGATGGAAACAGAGAGAGTAATTACTGCTGAATGGTAAGGGACCAGGCAACATGGTGATGGTGTGAGGCTGGGAATCTATCTGGGTGGGATTTGACTTGGCTCTTGGAGAAAAAAAAAAAAAAAAAAAAAAGGACATTATAACAGGCTTTGGAATTAACATTATGTTACCACAAGAGTTTTCATTATCTAAATCCCAGATAGCCTACATTGAAACAAAATTCCTTTCACAGGAAGAGTTTGTAACAAAGTCAGCGTATTGAGCAGAGCTGGTGAAGGGGAACTCCACACTGCCAGAGATGAACATCTGTGTGTCAATTATATGCATGACTATTAATGTACAATTTAGCAAAAAAAAAAAAAAAAAAAAAAAAAAAAATTTCTTGCAAAATTTTCTGTGTGTATTTGGACTACATAAACTGGATTTAAAATTAAGAAACACGTCCTAAAATCACAAGCAAAAAGGCTGACACAAAGGACAAAAAGATCAGTACAATTAAGTCAGTGTATCCAATTCTGCCAGGAGCCACAAATCACATTTTTGACCAAGTAAATAAAGCCCTGTTGCTTCTTCTGAAGCACTCAGGTTGCGATTACGATCTGAGCTTTAGGAAATTAAAAATAAAATCCCACTGAAGGACATTTAGTTTATCTATACCTTAAGGCCTGGAGAGGTGGTGTTTTACCTTAAAATGTGTAGCCCTTATAGTACGCCAGCTTTTCCTAAACACTTCTCTTGAATGTCTCATAACCCTGGAGGCATAGGATGAAGGCGGAGGGGGCTGAGCCCTGATGAATGTGCCAGACCTTCATGCCAGGAGCAAAATGAAAAGATCATAGCACTCCATGGAGACTACTGAGAGAGGAGAAAAAAAGAATTCCTTTCCTTCCCAGCCAAGTCAGATCACAGATTTGCCTTCACCACACTTTCAAGGTACAGTCTGTTGGGACTTGTCAACTCAGGAACCAGAGCAGTGAGACTGTCATACGCAGCGAGAGAAGGAGTGACAGATGCGACACCTGGGCTAGAAAGTCCAGGCAATGTTCCTGACCTCACTGGCCTTTAGTTTGCTTATCTACTAAATAAGACTCAAAGTGTTTACATTGCAGTGCTGCCGGGACCAAATGAGATCCATAATCTCATTATATAATAAATACTTTTATGTCGTTCTCCTTACAAATTCTAAGGGTTCTGGGACATATATTTAATTACCTTGGCATTCATTGATCATTTAATTGAATTACTATATCTACGCACTACATTTCTCTTTTTTTCTAATTTGTCCTTCACCATTGATTCTTCTACATTTTATAGAAGAATTTTATATCTCTACTTTAAAAAAAATGGATTATTTAAGGAATCCTGTGTATGATACTCTGAGACACCTGGATAATACCATCATATAAAATCAGCTTCTGGATTCCTAAGAGATTTTCCCTCCTGCTTCCTGGGAATTTTGTGAAAAAAGCTGTTGTTACTTCTATTGTGAATATAATTGTACCTCAAAACCATAAATTTCTTAGTCCTTCATGAAAGTAATATATATTATTTTATACTCCGCAAACAAAAAATGACAGCTTGCCTTGGTAGAGTTTTTAAAGTTTACTCAGGGCACACAACGAAGACCTCATTTAATCTCTACAACTATGTATGACAGGAGGTAGAATGGTAGAATTCTTGTCCCAGTTACATGTCGCTTGCTTATAGATGTGGCTGGATTTGAACCTATGTCTTCTAAATTCAAAGACAAAGTTGTTCATTCTTCTCCTTCTCGCTGTCCTCCAGTTAAGTTTATCCTATAAGTCTCTATCTGGTTCATGTGATGCCAATTACACTGAATGTGGTTATGAATTTCTAGCAAACTGCCATAGCCTTTCACAAGTAACAGAGTTTGCCTGAGCTTGAAAAAACTTATGAAAATCATCTTGTTCAACTCTCTCCCCTTAGATGGTAGCACATTGCATTCAAGGAGGTCAACTGCTTAGTGTTGTAACTAGGGAAAGAGCTGACTGAGTGCAGGGCCTGATTACTGTGGTTTCTATATAGTGTTCTTTCCCAAACACCACGCTGGATCATTCTGGAGTACCAAAACTTTTCTTTGGTGTTCTGGCCCTTGTTAGCAATAAGAATATGAAAACTAATGTTGGTTAATTATTGACATAATTACTTATATCGCCAATGAAAAATCATTAGTTGAGTATATGACGTAATTTGGGTTTTTGCCACTGTCAAAACAAGGCTGTCTTATACCGATAAGTATGGTGGCCCTCTGGCTAATAACTCAGGGAGCTAATCCTATCCTAAGCCTCATGGCATGATGTCTTAGGTCCAACTTTCATAATTCCTGCTACTTGCAATTTATAAATAGAGGTTATTAACAGAACTCAGATCAGTTCCCCTGAGGTAGTCACTTTCTGGAGTAGCTGGAACTTCACAGCTTATACAACACAATTTCAACATCCGACTATCAGTTTTTTCATCTATAGAATGGGATACTAATTATTGTCCAGTCTATCTTTCAGGCTTTTGATAATGAGATAAGAAATATAAAATGCACTCTTAAGAATGTGAAGATTAAATAGAGAATAAGCCTGTGGTTACCAGAGGGAGGTGGGTGGCAGATGGGTGACATAGGTGATGGGGATTAAAGAGTACACACATCATGATGAGCACTGAGTGATGTATAGAATTGCTGAATCACTATATCGTATCCCTGAAACTAATATAACACCGCATGTTAACAATACATGAATTAAAATTTAAAATATTTAAAAAAGAATGTAAAGAGATGTAAAGATATTATTATAAAGTTCTTTTCTCTACACAAAATTACTGTTCCATGTGAGGATTGACCCTGATTCTTCATTCTTCAGTCTCTGACTAATCAACTGAGCCTACTTTCCAGTTTTCTTATTACTGGAGAGAAGACAATATGAGATGTACATATAGACATTCATAATCCCATGCATATTGAGTTTGGGAAAATACAGTGTGCTTTTTGTTTCCTTTCCTTTTTATTTTGTTCTCAACAGACATTTTGTGTTGTTGTATTTTTCTTTCACTTACATACGTGGAACACCTAATAAGCGATGGAACAGGTACATATTATGCATTTAGAATGTGCACATACAAGTCTCACGGAAGGTATAGTTTGTCACAGGCTCCTCAACTAAGTCCTTGATACCTGTGCCTGTGAGGCACCATCCTGACAACCTTCAATTTACAGTGGACAGGAGGTCTCAATGAGGAAAATGACTTCTCGTTGGATCACAATGCTAACCTCAGGACTATTTGAATCTAGGATTGAAGTAGATGTTCATGGAACCTCTGCATGGTATGGTGACAAAGAAAAGACCCTCTGGCAAAGGCTGTGCCTAGTCTTGGAAGGTCAACCCCTGGCAGTGAGGCCTACGCAAAGCATTGGCTTCTTTGGGCCTAAATTCCTATACCTATAAAATAAGAGACGTTATTAATAGACCTCTTGGTCTCTTGAAGCTCTGTGATGGACTTGAGGATTGAACAAAAATTTCAGCAAGGCAGGGCTCTTTCTTTGTCTTCTTCACTGCTTCATCCCCAGTTTCCTAAAAAAATGTCTGGCACATAGAAGCAGCTCGATAAATATTTAATGAAGCAAATGAATGAATGATTGGGAATGAATACTCTAAAAAGTCATCCAATAGCACCTACCCCCAAAGACAAACCTTAAATTCCATAACCATCTTCCGTCACCACCCTATATAAGCAGCTCCTTCTCCTGGGCCAGACTCTATCTCATTGCTTTTTTACTTTCTTCATACCCTTATCACTATCTGATATCACCTCATGCATTTAGTTGCTAATATGCTTATTTTTTTAATATTTATTTATTTATTTATTTATTTATTTATTTATTTATTTTTGTATTTAGAGAGAGCGTGAGCGTGAGCTGGGGTGGGAGGGTGGTGGTAGGGAGAGAGAGAATTCCAAGCAGTCTCCATGTTGTGAGCACAGAGCCGGAGGTGGGGCTTGATCTCAGGAACCATGAGATTGTGACCTAAGCAGAAATCAAGAGTTGGACGCTTAATCTACTGAGCTATCCATGCACCCTAACATGCTTATTGTTTTATTTCCCCACCAGTCTGTTTGAGACACTATGGCATTCAGTCTCTGGAGCAATGTTTAATACATACCAAACACTTAATAAGTATCTTTTGAGTGAGAAAAGTATATGACATTAAACTAGCCAACATCTAAGGTCTCTTCCAACTCTGGAATTCTTTAATTCTACCTCAGCAAAAGTGTGTTTTTAAAAAAAAAAAAATAGTGCTACTAATTTTGCTAAGAAAACACATGGTCTGAAGTTAATCACACAACGTAGGTAAGACTCTTACTTACAGTATTTGTCTACTGTGGGTAACTGACCCATCCAGGGGCAAAACCTAAGACCAGGAGGTTTAAGCAATGATGTTTTCAGCTACATGTATACGTAGTAATGACTGCCTGCCTGCACATTTCAGATCAAAATTAAATCCATTGTGAATCATACATTAGAATCAGGATCTGCAAGCAGAGACTAGAAATACTCCCAATACCATTCTGCTCACGTGTCGGCTCCCTTCAGAGTTGCCTGAAACTCAGCTCTGCCAAGATGTTTATTTTCTACCTGACTTTATGAATTGCAATTACTTCCTAAATTATAACAAGCCACAAGTGGTCTGAGCCAAACAACAAGGGTCACGGAAGGTCTATCCTTGTACTCCTGGGGATGACAGAAAAGCTTGTTTGAACCAAACTTGATCCTCTTTCAAAAGAAAGGGAAAACTTTAAGCTTCTAACTCTTGGGAGTGGTAAAGAGAACAGCCAGAGGGCCATGAGCTAACTTCGATTCTCTAGAGATCAGTTGAACCAATTTGGCAATGATTTGGCTTCTGTTGAAAACAAGCCCTTCTAATTACACTTCTGCCCATGGAAGACAAAAGACAGAACCATCGCTTAGAAAGGCCATTAATGACATGCCAACATCATGGCTGCGACTGTGTAGTTTTCTTTTGAGCCGGGCGCTGTTGACATGAACTTCAAACACCTGGCTCTGGAACCCATTCATGAGAATGTAACCTCCCGAAAAGCACAAAAGGAAGTCGGTGAAGTGATTTGCTTCCCTTGAACTGTTCCTTGGCTGTAATATTTTCTGACACCAGAAATAAAATAATTCCATGTTTTTGTTCCTCTCTCCATCCCCAAGGAGCCGAAAGTGGTTTACATTAAGGAGGTATGAAAGGCACAGACAACAAGTACAGGGTTTCCCATTCTGTAACTGCTGAAAGACAAAGGGGACAGGAAATACAGATGTTTTCTCTTTGCTGCTGCAAAAGGGTGGGGGACTAACTCTCCCAGTGTCTCTGGAATGCAAATTTTCTTTCACAGTTTAGCAGTCTTTTTTGGATTTCAGTACAGTGAACTAACACTTTCCTGGATTCCAAGACCTCCAGAGAACCAGATGGAGGGGAGGAATTGGGAAAAAAAGAACCCACGCTACTTGAAAAAGGTATGAATTTCTCACTCCACATCTAGCCAAAAGCTCTGAAAATTAGAAGAGAGAAATCACTTTTGGTTTGTTCAAATGCATGCCATCCTAGGGTTGTTTGTGGTGGGTAAAAAAAAAAAGCTGAAGTGATTTGATGTGATTTGATGGTTTTGAGTCTGCGTTCAGTTTAAGCTAGGAAGCAAACTTTAACACAGAGGATATGTTTACTATCAAAGGCAGGAAATAATGTGGATGGAAGAGATTGCACTAGAGGATCATTTTATATGCTGGTGTTCCAAAGCCGGTGACCATGCCCAATGCCAGACTCTTTAACTTACACTCATGGCTCTTCACGATACCGTCTGACCTCTCCTTTCCAGGCACCTATCCTACCACCCCCCTTAGGCAGTATTTTTTCCTGTCAACCCAAGCTTCTTAACACTTCATGCTGCTTGTTCTTGCATGCCTATCCATCCACTGGTGCCTCTGCGTTGAGCATTTTTCTTTACAAGTCAGATGGCTAAAGGTTTAGGGCACAGGGCATATGAATGTTACCTCCTTTATTAATCATTTCCCTACACTTTTGTTCCTTCACAGCACTGTGTGAGGACCCTGTGTGACACTGTAGAGACTGTGTGTAGACCCTGAGTGTATAGTATTATTTGTTTATAGGCTGTGGAAAATGCTAGAACATAGTACACCAGCCCAAGACAACAACACCAATGCATATCTCAACCCACATGCTCTTTTTCCAGTGTGGCCCCGACAATCCACTAAAGAGAGGTGGGGTTTGGGAGGACATGTGTAATTTTTATTGGGATAAGTACCTCGATTCCCTCCACAGTTCTTTATGGGACATCACTTCTGTCGGTTTGTCCTCCTAACCATCATCCCCTGCACAAGTTCTAGTTTCTCAACTTCCTTCAGTGTGTGAGGCCCGAAAACAGACACATGACACTAGGAACCATTGTATCCCCTGTTCTGCACACTCCTTTTTGTACAGGTGCAGTGGAAGAGTATGTTTACTTTTCTGTGGTCATATATATTATTATGGATCTTGGGGTCATAGTCTCTCCCTTCCAAATCTTTAGTTTTTTCTTTTTTTTTTTTTTACATGAACATCTGTTAAATTAAATGACTTTCATGTATACTTGTATAGTGAAATTTTTAAGCTAAGAATAAGAATTGACTTTTGTCCCTCTTATACTTCATCTTGTTGGATTTGGGTCATTGTTACAGATAATTGAAGGTTTTCATTATATTAGTGATGATAATTTACTTTGTACAATTCCTGCTGTTCTTTCTCTTGAACCAATAAGTTCCGGTGAGATAAACTTCAACAGCTACATGTTGCTACTGTTAAAAGATTTTTGACATTAGAGTTAGCATCATCTTTTTTTATTTTTTTATTTTTTTTTTTTCAACGTTTATTTATTTTTGGGACAGAGAGAGACAGAGCATGAATGGGGGAGGGGCAGAGAGAGAGGGAGACACAGAATCGGAAACAGGCTCCAGGCTCTGAGCCATCAGCCCAGAGCCCGACGCGGGGCTCGAACTCACGGACCGCGAGATCGTGACCTGGCTGAAGTCGGACGCTTAACCGACTGCGCCACCCAGGCGCCCCATAGCATCATCTTTTTTAATCCCATCAGGCAACCAAGTCCTATTATTTTGCCCACTAAATATTTGAATTCCATTCATTATTTGCTATGTCTACCATATTGTTCTATTGTCTCTCATTTAGGGGATCACAATAGCTCATAACTGGTCTCTCAACCTCCTATTTGCCCCAACCTCATGCTCTTTTTCCAGTGTGGCCCTGACAGTCCACTAGAGACGTGAGGTTTGGGAGGACATGTGTAATTTTTATTGCGATAAATACCTCAATTCCTTCAACAGTTCTTTATGGGACATCACTTCTGAGATGACCAACCCCAGTCTACCACCAAATGGGCCTGCCTGCAACATCCCAGCACATCAGGCCCACCAGTCAGCTTTAAAAACTGAAGATTCCTGGGTCACCTCCAGACCTGTTCAATCATCATCTCTGGGGTTGGGCATCAGGCATCCGTAACTTCTAAAAAGTTCTAGGATTGTGCCAGAGCTTCTGGATCTTTCTGGATTGGCTGGGATTTGAGTTTTTATAAAGCAAAAGAGAACAAACAATGCATCTGAACAAATTTATTATGGGTATCTGGAGAAGAGTCAAGGATTTAGATTCCTTTCAGTTATTTTCTGGGAAGTGAGGTAGTCTTAGGGTTGGAGGAACCCCCAGGGAGGAAGGAGAAAAGAGACGGGAAACTGACCCCTGCAACGTCAGACACCTGTTTTGTACTAAGCGCTGGGCTAGGCTCTTTCATGGACACTATCCTATTTAATTCTGTTTTAAAAAATATTTTTAAACATTTATTCATTTTTGAGAGATAGAGAGAGACAGAGCATGAGCGAGGGAGGGGCAGAGAGAGAGGGAGACACAGCATCTGAAGCAGGCTCCCGGCTCTGAGCTGTCAGCACAGAGCCCAACGCGGGGCTTGAACCCACAAACTATGAGATCATGACCTGAGCCGAAGTCAGACGCTTAACCAACTGAGCCACCCAGGTGTCCCTATCCTATTTAATTCTTAAAGCAATGTCAGGATGATGATAATATCACTATTTGAGACAAGAAAAAAAGACTGAAGTTTAGAGTTTTTCTTCATATGCACCCAAAGTCACAAATTGACACATAGGAGGAATTAAATGTGGCTGACTCCTATCTACAAGGCCTTGGGATTAATAAATAATAAACTAACATTTCTTAAGCAAAGGAGAAACATTGTATCTTGTATGGATATATAAATGATGATTTTGTATATACTCAAAATGGTCTTACAGGTTTTATTAAAGATGACATCTCTACGAGAAAAATCTATGGTGTAGTAGAAAGAGCATTTGACTAGGAGTCTGGAAACAGAACATTAGTCCTAGAAACGTCATTAATTTGCTGTGATGCCCATTGATAGTTGTTTCCCTACATGTGCTCTTCCGTTCTTTCTTTATAAACTCCATTAGCTAGGTACACAGCTGTCCGGAATACATATGACATTTTTTAGCCTTCAGTGCAGCTAAGTTTGGCCATGAGACTGGGTTCTGGCCAAAGGGTTCAAGGTGGAAAGGAAGAATCCTTGGAGAGAAGGGGTCTGCTCTCAGTCCACTGAAGTATGGGAGAAGCCATCTTGACCCCTCATTAGATGGGAGAAGCCATCTTGACCCCTCATGACCCCACGTGCTGAGCATGGCAGAGAAACAGCAGAATACTGGGTCCTGGCCTACCACCGTCCTAGATCCCCTGCTTCCTAGATCCCCTGCTTCCTAGATCCCCTGCTTCCTTACAGTGAGACAGAAATGAACATTATCTCGTTTTGTCACAATTACTGTTTCCTGTCACTCCAGCTGAACCTAGCCCTAACTAATACACTTGCTTTATAATTCAAGTCCAGTTATTTCCCTTCTGTGTGCCTCCATTTTCTTATTTAGGGAACCAAGAGGTTGGGCTAAATAATACCTAAGGTCTATTCCAGGTCTCATATTCTCTATGATTACATGGGATGGCACAAGGAAAAGATGTGGAACGGAATTCAGGGTCTTGGAGAGATATCTGTTCTCCCATGTCCACTGCAGTATGGTTCACAATGGGCAACCTATGGAAACAACCCAAGTGGTCACTGACAAATGACTGGACAAAGAAAATGTAGTGTATACATACAATGGAATATATTAGGAAGCCTTGGAAAAAAAACAAAAACAAGAAAATTCTGCTATTCACAACAACACAGATGAACCTGGGGGACATTATGCTAAGTAGTGTAAATCAGTCACAGAAGGACAAATACTGCATGATTCCACTTACGTGAGCCATCTAAAATAGTGAAATCTGTAGAAGCAGATAATATACTAGTGGTTGCCAGGAGGTAGAGGTAAGGGGAAAAAGGAGTTGTTATTCATTGTACATCAAGGTTCAGTTATGCTACATGAGTCAGTGCTAGAGCTCTGCTATATAACATAATGCCCACGGCTAACAATCTGTGCACTTTGAAATTTGTTAGGACAGATCTCATGTTAAGTGTTCTTCCTACAAAAACCAAAAACAAAACAAAGTAACACAAGGAAACTCTGGGAAGCGTTGGATGTGTCTATTATGACGATATCACGAGTGTCTGCATATGTCCAAAGGATGAGTGTCATCCTTTGTATATCAATTATACCTCAATAAAGCAGTCAAAGTAAACAACTAATCCAATCCTAACATTAAAACAAGCAAACCAACCGAAACTTCCTTCTTCTAGCAGCTTGGCAGGCTGATCTGCTAGTGATTAGTCCTTCAAAATCTATGATTGCTACATCAGTATCAGTACAAGCTATGGGACAAGAGGGATCCATCCTGTGCAGAATGCTGGTATAAACAGCTATCAAGCCATTGCCTATCACAGGATATTCAGTAATATTACACTCAGCTCAGCCCCACCTGGAAACTCAGGAGACAAGGCTTGGGGCTTTGATGGTACCCATAAGCTGCAACAAGCTTTTTCTGCCTGAATCATCCCACGGTGGGGACATATATGGTAGTTAGACAAGATTATAAATCTCAAGAGATTAATTGTCATCACGCCCATGGAATAACATCTTACGATTTATGATCCGAAGCATTTATGACTTATTTAATTGCAAAAACTCCCTATGAGGGCTGGAGCTAGGGGGAAGCGGGTGAGGTACCAAGAGAGCACAGTTTAAGGAGGCATTCTATCTCAGGGTCTTCCAAGTGCCTGAGAATCCCCTTCAATCTGGTTCTCAGAAGTCCTTACCGTTCTCACCATAGTCCCACCCGGCTCTGTTTCATGTTTTGGATGAACTTTTCGTCTCCCTAAGAAATTCTGCCCATGGCTATAACTCCTCTGAAATCTACATTTTAACATTACCTGTTTGTTTCACATCAACGGAACTAAGGACTGTTTCTGCTGTTCCCCGTGTGAAATATCACTGAGAAATGCCCAGTCTAGGCATTTCATACACCCTCTGTCCATATTTGTTTTTTTGTGGTTTTAAGAATGGATATTTGCCTGCCAACTCTTTAGAGTTCACGATAAAGCGTATGAGACAGACAATGGGAAAAAAAAAAAGATACAACTGCTCGGGTCATAATGATAAGCTCTCATCCGCAGCTCGACGAGGCTACTGACTTATAGGTATATTTTCAACAGTCTTATCAATATTTTCCAAAGTCTTGAACTTCAAAGGGCCACAGGGAATACAATGCCATCTTTCCAAAGACTTCTCTTTGTCCTGTTTTGATTTTTATGGGAAGTCTTCCCACCCACTCATCCAAAATAATAACTCCAGTCTTCTTTGACTTCTCTGTCTCTCTCATCCTTTACACATCTAAACCAGCCAACCCAGCCTTGCCTGCCTTTCCATCCCCACTGGTCGCACCATTGTTCAGGTTCTGGTCACTCTTGGAAGGACAATGTCAACGTCGTTCATCAGTGATCTTTCTGACACCCGATTTGCTTTATTTCAGAAATCTCATATTCAAATACAAGCGCCAGAAAGACAACATCAATGGGTTGTGTAATAAACAGCAACTAATAAACACTGTGGGTGGGTGGGTGGGGGTGCTGTGGCAAATTGCAGAATGCATGCCCGACTGAAGATGGAAGGTCCTTCTAAGCTCCAGTTGACTGTTCCCAGGCAAAAACTGTGAACTTGATTTTTTAGCAAAAGTTGTAAATCTAGATTTTTATGTGAATTCTCCCAAACTAAAAGTTTGCAAGTACTTTAAATTTTTATTTTTTTTTCATGTTTATTTATTTTTGAGACAGAGAGAGCACAATTGGGGAGGGGCAGAGAGAGGAGACACAGAATCCAAAACAGGCTCCAGGCTCTGAGCTATCAGCACAGAGCCTGCTGTGGGGCCCGAACCCATGAACAGCAAGATCATGATCTGAGCTGAAGTTGGACACCTAACTGACTGATCCCCCCAGACGCTCTGCAACTGGTTTACATTAAAAAAAAAAATCTATCTATCTATCTATCTATCTATCTATCTATCTATCTATATTTTGAATATCAGACAAAATACACCTGAGGGTATCTGGTGTGAAAGCGGTCACTGTGTGACCTCTGCCCTATTCTGGTGGATCACCTATGCTATCCTGTCAGAGCATATTTCTAAAATGAAGATAACATCGGATCTCTCTGCTTTGCCTCGAAATCAGGAGAAGATCTGCTATGGCTGTAAGAGAAAGCCCTCTCTTTGGCCGCATAGTAAGAACTTACACAACCTTGACCCTAATGGACACTCAGTCATTCTTCTTATGTACCCAATATTCTAGCCAAGTCAGAGTGCTACCATTCCCCTGAAAATATCCTATACTTTTTCCCCCTTGGCACCTGTCTTCATTCTGCTCTTCCCACTTCGTTTCTGACCAGACAACTCCGGACTCTGGCTGTCAGTGCCCTCTTCTCTGACACCTTCCCTGAGTCGGTCTCTCTATGTAGATTGGCTGCTATCTCTCCCTCCATCCACAGAACTTCTGCAGGTATATTCCTGTGGCATTTGTTACGCTGTGTTCTAGTTTTGTGTACATGGTTGACTCCCCCACGCTATTTTGAGCTCCCCGAGAAAGGACCGAGTTTCACTTATCTTCTGCATTTCCTAGCACGGCGTCTGGTACAAAATAGTAGGCGTGCAATAAATCTTCCTTGACTAGTGGATGACTGTACAGAAGCACAAATTCCAAAAAGGTTTTAAGTGGATTTGGTGAGGGTAAACCGTGTGAATCCTCAGCTGGTTTAGGTGAGACTAGACTTCAAAGAAGAAAGCTGGGTTTAGAACACAAAGGGGGTGGCCTGGAAGTCTGGGCAGCAATTCTAGCCATTCTCCTTATCTGAGGAAAGTGACAATAATAAATACTTTGTAGTTACGTAGCGTCTTTTTCACATGAGCTCTCAGCCAGGTGCAGATACGATCTTCTTCATCTTGTGTGTGAGTCTACTTGTTCCAAGGTCATAGTCAGTGTTTGGCAGAAAGAACAGACGCAAGAGCCCCCAATTCCCACGTCAGTGCTCTGAGTTCCAGAGCATACGGTCTCCATTAACAGTGCTGTCCTTGCCACAGGTACACGGCATAGACAGCAGAAGAAATGTATGAAAGAAGTTCATACTTAGATATGCTTCTCACTCACTCATGTTTGATCAAGGAGAACAAATCACAGACACTCCATAGAGTGACCTGAAGAGAGGACGAGTGCAGAATTCTAGCAAGTAATGTGTCTCCTACTCTCCTGCAAGTGAAAATTCACTTTATGGCATGGATTTGTTTTTAGTGGATCACTAGTCCTCCCTCACGTTCAGGGAATTTTTAATTTGCCTCAAGGTTTTTACCATCCTCCCCCATTCTTTCTAGGGACAGAGGGATGATTTTCAGATCCTGGGGCTGTCTGAGTCTCAGCTGCAGAATCAGAGGACACATCTCCCTGCACAGAGGTCTTATCTCCGCAATGCAGCACAGAGTGGTCACGTAATGAACATTCTGGTTATGCCCCTCTGGGTCCTTCCCTTCACCAGGCCATCAAAATATGTTTTTCTGGATCTAATAATAGTAGGGTAAGCTGTAGGCAATAATGAAAGGACTCAGACCCTGTGAGTGTGAAAATAAAGTTTATGCCTCACTTTGGAAGTTTCAAAGTTAGATTTTAAAACTTCAGGCCTTACTATTGGTGTTATAATGAGAAGTAGTAGAAGTGACAAATCCAAGGTAATTGCATTTCCACTTTATTGGGTTCCTACCTCATATGCCATGAATTTTGCATGTATTTTCTAAGACCCTCAAAACCACCTTGAGAAACAGACATAGACATTATTATTCCCAATTTACAAATAAGAATGCTAAGGCTGAAAGAGGTTACGTGATTTTCCAAAGCTGTTCAATTGGAACATATGTGGGCCAAGATGAAAAAACTAGCCCTTTTGATTCTATGTGTACATACTCTCTCCCACCCACTGGGCTTCAAAGAATATATCCGAGGAGGTGGATAATAAAAATGATAGATATTCCCTAATCTATTTTTGCTTACAGATGGAATTTTGAATTTTCCACTATATATGGATAAATATACTAACCTTCAAACTCCCTTGGTATCTAAAATAATTATACTACTGACCTACGACAAGCTGGAAAAACATCCTCCTTCACTGTTCAACTCCCTTCAGTTTACTTCAAGCTGGGGCAGATACTATCTTAAACTGAAGCAAAGTTTGACTTAAACAAACAACAACAAAAAATTCATCGACAGCATTTCCCGTAGGGGGAGGGGTTGTGTTTCAAAGGCCTTTTCTATAAATTGTGAAGACAAGGAGAGGAGAGGTATTGATAAGTTGAAATCTACATCAAAATAGACATTGTCAAATGAATAATGTTAGCCCAGGACCAACTGAAATATAGGTAGGCCAGCACTTTGACTATCTGGTGCCCCAAATCAGATGACACATTTAGTACCACAAATCAGGAGGAAGGAACTTGAGCCAGTAGTTTAGAAGCTTCCACCAGAGAGGTGGGAAGGAGACCAAAAGAACAAGTCCATAATGTATGATAAAAATTACAGTAAAGTATAATAGTCTGATCAGCTTTGCAAATTAATAGCATTATAAGAACCTGACAAATGGGTAAAAATTTAAGACCCAAACACTTCCATGGAAATCTTTCTTACAGTATATTCTTTAGACAGCATGTCTTCTCTGTGCTCCACATCTGGAGAAGGGAAGTGTGGGGTGTGGGAAAGGAGGAAGGACCAGAGGTATTTTGTTGGGTGATCTGATGCTTTGGGTACTTCACTACAGAGATGCAAATGAGTGAAATGTACGGTTGACTGAAAAGGATGAGATGTCCAGAGCCTAGAGGAAGGATTTGCAAAGAACCACAGGTCTTCAAGATGGGAGAGCTGAAGGTTTATCCAGTCCAATCAGACTATTTTACTGATGGAGAACTTGAGGTCCAGCAATGAAGTGGCCATTTTTACTGTTGAGTTGGGGCAGAGTGGCTCAGGTCTCTTGGCTCTCGGGCTGGTGTTCTTGCTTCCACAAGACAGTAGTGGAAATAATGGAGAAACGAGAAGCAAAGGTATCTGCTTAATAGTTCAGGTGGGTGTCAGGGCCCCTTGTGGCAAATATCTGAGGTTCAGAGGACTGAAGAGAAGATGGATCTGACCCAAGGATTTGCTACCTATAGCCCCATGTTTTTCACCTTTATAAATTCAGGGCCAAATCCAAGAAGAGGAGAATGGATAAGCTAGCTGGAGCTATATTCATACAGTGGGATACTGCTCAACAACAAAAAGTAACAGGTCACAGATACAACAATAGTGGAGTGGATGAATCTCAAAAACCTACAATGTTGAATGAAAGAAGCCAGACAACAAATAAACATGGCATGATTCCATTTATTTGAATTAAAAGACCAGACAGAAATAATTTATGGTGACAGAGGTCAGAAAGTAGTGGTTTCTGAGGAAAGCAGGTGGGAACGGGTTGTCAAGAGTCATGAGGGAAATTTGGGGGGTCATGTATACAATTGTCTAATCTCATCAGTAGTTTACAGGCCATCATCAGAGACACTCATGATCTGAGTATCTTACTGCATGCAAATCATGCCTCAATTAAAAATGAGGCAAAGACAATGGGGCATGGGTGGCTCAGTAAGTTCAGCATCTGACTCTTGATCTTGGCTCAGGATCCATGATCTCATGGTTCATGGGATCGGGACCTGTGTCTGGTTCTGTGCCTGGAATTCTCTCTCGCTCCCTCTCTCGCTGCCCCTCCTCTACTCATGTACTCACATGCATGTTCTCTCTCTCTCTCAAAATAAATAAACTGAGAAAAAATTTTTTGGATGAGAAAAAGGCAAGAAGACAACAAGAAATGTAATACATGATATTATAAATAAATACATCATGTTATACCAATATATAATAATAAAATCTAAATAAATATAAAGTATATAAATAAAAATAGGGAAGACCTTAATTTTATGGCTCATTTAACAAAGAGGAATGTCCTACCTAGGCAAGGGCTTAACTCTCTAAATGCAAACAAATGGAAATTGTGTCTTTTCTTTATTTTTTTTTTTTTAAGAATGAACATCATTAGAAACGGATGCTCTATTTCTTTGCTGCCTTAAATAGCTCCTATTTATAACTTAACCTTTTTTTCATAATGAAATCTGTGGCTCTTTCAATCAACTCTTTACATAGAAAAGTTAAAGAACAATTTCAGAAGAGGAAGAGATATTTGAAATCATCTGGTTCCAACACAATGGTAGTTGAGAAGACTGATTTAGAAAGGGCAGGGTGACTTTCCCAGGAAAGACAGGACTAGAAATTAGTTTTCTAAGTTCTCAGGATGAGCTCTTTTCAATGTACCATGCTGTCCCAGGGCTCAGAAAGATGCCTTGAAGCTAGCCGGCCTTCCACATCCCACTTTTACAAAGCACTATTACCAATAATAAATATTAAAAGCAGAAAGAAACAAATTCCAGGTATTGTTTTTCTAATGTGCCTTCCATGTGAAAGACAAAGAATCCATAAACATTATGACTTGTGAACATATTTTAACACTAGGGTGGTCTTAATGAAGGGCCTAGAGCATAACAGCCCCGAATCTTCCTATTCCTGCTGATGAGCCAGGGACAATCTGTTGACCCCACAGCCCCACAGCTACCCCTTCACTGGGGCCTGAGAGGAAGACAAGCCAGTCCCCAAAGAGCACACTGTTTCCCAAGTGGTCTGAACGCCTGCCACATCAGATTGCTTCATCGTTAGTGCAAACCTAGCCCGAGCTTGCTCAGGAGGCCCGAGGGAGCCAGAAACAAGGCCGGAGGTGGAAAACAATGTCACTGGATTTCAGAACATGCTGGGGTGCTAGTATTGGCTCGTGCAATTTCATATCACGGGCAAATCACATCACCCTGGTTTCCTCATCTGTAAAATGCAGATAGCGGGGTGCCTGGGTGGCTCAGTTGGTTAATCTTCCGACTTCGGCTCAGGTCATGATCTCATGGTTCGTGAGTTCGAGCCCCGCGTCAGGCTTTGTGCTGACAGCTGGAAGCCTGGAGCCTGCTCCGGATTCTGTGTCTCCCTCTGTCTCTGCCCCTCCCCTGCTCATGCTCTGTCTCTCCCTCTCTCAAAAATAAATAAACATTAACAACACTTTTCAAAATGCAGGTAATAATGTCCCTTTGTGGGGTTGAGAGAACCAAAGGAGATGAGATGGTAGGACTCAAAGTCCAACCCTCCTCAAATGCAAGGATTCACTGTTAAAAGAGGTGGCATAATGTCCTCCTCCAGCCTCAAGAAGAGCAATATGGCTTCCTTCTCCATTTCCAATATCTGGCCCTCTAGGTCTGAGAGGAAGATGTGGCTGAATATAGGTAAAACACAGCCTCCAGTGACCTCAACTATCCCTTGAATTCACAGACACTGATTCCCAAAGAGCCATGGGGTGCCACAAAGATCTGAACATATCACTTCCTGTGCCCGCCAATAGCTGGAAAAAGGAAGAAGGGAAATCTTGAACTTTCTAGACTATAAGGTAATAGAAGAACATGGGGCTTGGGAAGTACCACCCCTGTCTAGTGATAAATCTTTATATCTCTAGGCCTTCTAGGAACTAGGACTGGAATAATGCCAATTACCTGAAACTAACTAGATGGGTGCATTTTTTTCATATCTTGCATGTAAAGCAGAAATTTATAAATTACTATTTGTGGATAGTAAAACTGAACTTCAGAAAAGTAAAGTTCTCATCCTCAGTGGGTGTATGACATTTTAGTGGTGAAGCTGGGTTTTATATTCAGGCCTGTCTGATCCATTCCTATGGCTTCTCCCTGCCTCTCTTTTGCTGTTCACCCAAATCACCCTTTCAAGCAGATGTGCTAGCCCGGTCTTGGCAATGATTCCTGCATCGATTGCTAGTCCTAGAAGTGATGTGCAAAATGTTTGCTGGAGCCTTGAGGGCCCTAACTATAGAATAAACATCAGTTATCCTCATTGACCTCATAAGGGAGCTGTGGGCTTTGAAATCTAACCTAGAGTAACAACTGATGCTTGCAGAGAGCTTTTAGATATTTAGATAAGACTATTATAGCACCAATAAAGCCATTTCCCTGTTTGTACCCAGACTGTCTGCCAGTTTCAGAGTTTAAAGCAGCTTTAGTAGCCCGAGTGCCTTTTCCTGCTTGTAGGTGCAGTCGGAGTTCTCTCTTGCCTGGAGAGTTACAGGTAAAGCAGGAAATCCTCTGGTTATTTTCATCAGGTTAGTGAGGACGCAGAAGTGTGGGAGATACCACTGCAAATTGCGACTCCCTTCCCCCAGTCGTAGCTTCCAAAGTCTTATGAAGACATTGCATTTCAGATTTTCAAATGAGTAACGACAACCACTCGTGTGAAACAAACTACTTCCAATCCAAGGAGCAAAGTTCTTTCTCGAGAATTCTGAGAGAAAGAGGAGACTGCGAGGGGCGAGGGATGGGGCAGACCAAGCCTTTCTATATGGCTGATTGCA
The DNA here is from genome assembly GCF_028749965.1 of Puma concolor. Classification (NCBI taxonomy): domain Eukaryota; kingdom Metazoa; phylum Chordata; class Mammalia; order Carnivora; family Felidae; genus Puma; species Puma concolor. The sequence goes on along the minus strand of NC_141675.1, from coordinate 80,481,306 downwards.
TCCAGTGTTTAGGAAGCCTTGGGAAAGAACACGGGTGTATGAGTTTCAAAATGTGGGTTTGAATCTCCCCCATTATTTAGGAGGAGACTTAGGTCACACAGTCCTTTATCTTCCTAGGATCTCTCTTTTACCCTGCAAAATGTAGATTATGATGCATCCAGCAGTAACAGAATACTAAAGTAAAAGAGAACATTGCTTTTCATGCTAGAACAACATTAAATAATATTAGCAATAATAGCATGGCAAAATAATGAAACATTTTGTAAGCCATAAAATGCTAAATAAATATTTGCCATCATTGAAATTGTTATTCATGGAAGCTTCCTGGTCAAACAAGACCTGGAATAGGAACGGCTGGAGATAGTGTTTTGTCTTGTTTTTTTTTCTCCCAAATAATACGACTTTGCACAGATTAATCTCTGTTCCAGAGCCGTTCCATATTTTCCTGAACTCGATAGAAAGGGAGACAAGATTTCCAGGGGTCCTCACTCTCCTGAAAATCATAGAGCTAAAAGGATGCCGTGTTAGGATTCAGACCCAGATCTTATAAAACCAAGGCAAGGTTCTCCTCATTTCATTACTATTCTGCCTCCCTTTCTTGACTCTTGAGGAATGATCCCTTTACATTTCTGAACTCATTCCTGTCAATATTTTTGTCTTTCTCTCAAGGTAATGACAATATTTAGAAAGGCCTTAAAGATGGAAAAGATTCTCAAAAGCAGGGATGCAAGCATAGAAAAAGCAAATGAGGACTTTAATATGTGGTCATTGGCCATCAAATTTGAAAAAGGGGTAATTTCAAGATTTATCATAAAGTATGAACAAAGTCAACAGAACAGACTGGATTTCCCAGTTGGTTCTGAGGGTGACTATTGTTATTCTTTCCTCTGACCAAAGGCAAACCAATTTGGCTGTGAGCACAAAGGACAGAGGTCTCGTCTGTGATTAAAAACAGCAACACTTGAAATTAAACAAGTCATCTAGATTACTTCTGAGCTCTTCTCTGTCTTTAGAATCAGTCTAGGAACAGTCACAAAAAAGAGTGAACAAAATATTGAACAATATATTGTTAATACATACATACTATCTTGATCAAGGATAGTGCAAACTCCTAATTCATTCACCAACTATAAAGAAAGCAACTACGTCAACTTCCTCATATGTAAATAATAAGCATTTTGATGGGATTTCTAAAGGCCCAGGCAACTCTGGGAGCCTAGGATTTTATGCCACACAAACACAAAGGCAGGCAACCACATTGGCCAGGAAACCCGTGAACAGAGTCTCGTGGACCCAGAGCCATTGGGGGGGTTGGGGGGGGTATGAAAAGATTCACTCTGTAACTGAAAATATTTTAATTTCTATTCATTTAGGCTCTTACTGAAAGTAACGCAAACCATTTATTGAGTGTTAAAAGGCAATACGAAATATGTCCCAATTAAATGTCTTATGAAGACCTAGGCGGTGCGTCTAATAGAATTAAGCAGCTCATGGATTCAAACTGGAAGATTCACGCATGTGTTCATTCATGCATTAAGCCCCCATTGTGTGCAAAACATAATTAGGAGCCCTGCAGGGATAGACTGCAGAATCAGACCACGGATGCCGCCTCATCAGGTTGCTCCTTGCTCTTTGCTCTCGCAAAAACAGTATGGAGGAACTCCACACAGGATTGGAAAGCTGACAAAACTGAAAAGTCACGGAGCACCAAATGCTTATTGTAAAAGGCGAGGGCAAATAGAACAGCCCTAAGACTGGCATCAATTATTGCTATAGAATATGAACACACAGGAATGTTTTGTGTTTGCCCTCCTCCAAGCCTGTAGACTAAAGAAAATAATCTTTCATTTTATGCTTAAAGGGACAACATCAAAGAGTTTAGGGCTCAAGATGTGGGGATGCCAAAGCTCACACAAAGAGAAATCAAAACAGTAGTTTGGCAGTAGAAGCTTTTGATACATTTTCTTTATCCTCCCCCTTCTTTCAAGAAAATTAAAATAAACATTTCCTGGAGTGTTGAAAAACCTAACATGACCCTACAATTCTGGACAGAAAGTAATATATGAAATTTATCTGAATTAAAAGACAAATTGCCTGAAAGCAGACAGGTGTTCACACAATATGCAACAAAGCCCTTGTTTCCTTATCAAAAATGTAGAGACGTGCACAGGGAAAAGATGCGCATGTGAAACCATTACAATGGTTTCTCTGGAACATATGCCATTGTTCTTGCCTCTGAGAACTGGGCAGGGGCTCGCCCTTGATTCAAGAACCGCTACCATTTTATGGACCCCTGTGCCATGAGGTGGGAGTAGACATAGCCACCTGTCCACAGATACCTCTGCTGATATCACAGTGAACAGGGCCCTTCCTCATAGCGGTGGATGTCCCTTCTGGAAGCCACTGCTGATGGCTGGCTAGAGCTCTTTTCCATTTGTCTCAGAGCTTATTCTCTAGTGGTGTCAGGACTCAGTGAATAATGCCTATATCTAACACTGGATTAATGTGCTTCCTTGTGGGCCAAAGGATGCAACAAATTAGTACGTGTGCCTATGATACAATGATAAAAGGCAGAAAGGAAAATATGCAAAACCAGGCAGGAGTTCTGCCATAAACTCTTTCTAGGACTTTCAGCAAGGCAATGACCCCTCTCAGGGTTGAGTCGCTGCATCTGTGACACGGGAAGGCTGGAACAAATTCTGTCAAGCTTTGTGAATTGTAATACTCATTCATCTCTGAACGACTGGGACACAATCCATCTATAATTTGGGAGCTGCCCACATGGATTTTCGCAGATCGTTCAAATCCTCTCACTTGGTTTCTCGGATGTTATGGCAAGATCTAGGATTGCATTATCTGGGGAAAAATGTAACCTCTGAACATTCTTTTCTTTGTGAAGAGACAGTTATGGAATATCAGTATTCTCCAAGACCTTGTGCCAGGCAGTGGGGTCACAAGCAACAAGACAAACAGGTTCTCTGCATCGCCAAGAGCTCACCACCGGGTGGGGCGGGGCGGGGTGGGGGTGGGAGAATGAGGAATTAAACAGATCAATTAAAATTTCAATGGTGGGTTTTATGGTTGGCTGGTGAAAAATTCTCTAGGATCAAAGATAAGAAAGTAGGTAACTTGCTTCAGAAAGAATTCTGGTAGCATGACATCTGAACCACTGAGAGGGAGGAGCTCCAAGAATAGGCTCGAATATTTTATCCTAGTACTAGATGAATCTTAGCACTGGATCTCAGGCTTAGATTGGAAAACAGAAACAAAATCCAAAACAGAATAAACAAACACAATCTCCAAACAAATGAAGCAACCAAACACCAAAAACTGAAGTTATCGATAAAAACGCAAAGATACAAAATGCAGCACTGACAGCACATTTCTGTGGGTTCTGACCACACATGTCATTATGCCGACATGAGAATAGGATATGTACAGAGACAGGTAAAAATTCAGACCAAAGGTAGGAAAGATTTTTGTGGCACCAAATATAAAAGACTATATATACATTTGGCTGACTGTGGACACTTTTTAATGTGTGTTTTTATTTATTTATTTATTTTAATTTTTTTTTTTAACGTTTATTTATTTTTGAGACAGAGAGAGACAGAGCATGAACGTGGGAGGGTCAGAGAGAGGGAGACACAGAATCTGAAACAGGCTCCAGGCTCTGAGCTGTCAGCACAGAGCCCGACGCGGGGCTCGAACTCATGGACCGTGAGATCATGACCTGAGCCGAAGTCGGCTGCTTAACCGACTGAGCCACCCAGGCGCCCCTAATGTGTGTTTTTAAAAGGAGGAGTTTCTGTGAAGGATTTTGGTTTTAATAATGAGACATTGGTCTTGTTTTCCCTAAAGCGGGCAAAATAAATCTATGGTGATACACAATACTTTTAATGGTAATAATACAGTGCAATATAAACAAATACAGGAGCTACACTATACCCTGAAAAATACAAGTATAAACAACGCAAGTATTTTCTGTTCCAAATGAGGAGAATCTCAAATAAGCAAAGCACCCATACAAAAAGAGTTAACAGGGCTTGCTAGGACATCCTCAAACAGACAGATTAAGCTTCTCCATAATTCTCGGGCTCTGGAGGGATTAATTTACTTCTTCGAGGTCCATGGTTGTAGAAAGGACTGTAAAGAAGAGAAATGAATTTTGGGCTGACAAGAGTGTAAAGGGCCTGGATTTGTAAGTGAAGACATTTTGCTTCGTGAAATCTTTCATCAGATAAACCGCCAAGGCTCCGGCAGCCCTTCAAGAACAGAGAAACATGTTCAAACCAGTTTTGCCTGCAGACAGAGCGACGCTAATTGCTTTACCCCGATTCTCTTGCACCTTCTTGCATGCAGAAGCATAAAAATAGCCAAGCTGTGTTCTCTGCCTCTAGGATCCAACCCTCCACCTGTGGAAAGGAATTCAAGTTTCAACGTTGTCTCACTGCCACGGTTTTCTTTGGAGCCTAATTATCAACTAAGTTTGATGACAGCGTAACTGGCTCCAGGGGCTTCTTGTTCCTTCCAAACAAAACAAAAAACAAATTCCTGAAGCAAGACCTGAAATGTACCACCGGGAATCCAGAATCAGTGATGCAATTCCAAACTGGGGCTGGTCTCCTTATCTTCACATCAGCAACTTCCCTGGAGAGCCTGTCTCCCTACGTGTGGACCAGCTTCGACGAATATTTACTGACAAATGACTATTATTTTAATAATCATCATCATTTGCAACCGTTTGTTGAGCTGCAGCCAGTAACACTTGCATAGACATTATCTCACTTGACGGCCACAACCCTGCGAGGAATGTGTGCAGAGCGGGGCTCATTAAGTTATTTAACTGGGTGAAAGTTTACACTGCTGGTGAGCGAGACAACTGGGAGCCAAGAGATCCTGTGTTATGGACCTGTCACATCATTCCCCTCCAGTCCCTCTGTGATGGAGCAGGCAGACATGGGCTGTTCGCCATTTGGGATGGTCCAGGACTGACAGAACAGCATACCTGGGATCCATGGCATATCGTGGGCTGTGTCTGCACAGTGTATTTCCCTTAGAAGAGTGGAGCTTGACAGCATGCTAACCTGTCTAACACCTCAGTGGGCTGCCCTATGAAACGGTAGCTCCCCATCCCTGAAGATGTTTAAACAGAACCTTGATAACTGCTGATTTGGAAAACTGTAGGAGACTCCATTATTGGGGGAGAATTTCCTAAATAGCATCCGTTTAGAAAATAGCAAGGAGTATTGTAGTAGCTTTTGATGGTGGCCTAACAAGCTCTGTGGCTTGAAACAACATATATGTTTATCTCATGCTTTCTGGGGTCCGTGCGTGGTTTTACCGGGTCCTCTGCTCAGAGCTTCACAGGCTGCAATCAGGGTATTGCTGAGATGTATGTTCACCGGGAGGCTTGACTAGGGAAGATTCTGTCCCCAAACATTCCGGTTGCGGGCAGAACTCATTTTCTTTGGTTGCGTGGCTCTGGCTATATCTTGGCTGTTAGCTGAAGGCCACCCATTTAGTTCCTAGAGGTAGTCCACAGTTCCTAGAGGCCTTATTCTAGGAGAATAGGAGAATATTCCGGAGAATATTCTGGAGAAGTTCATGGGCTCTCCAACATGGTCACTCACTTCCTCAAGCCTTACAAGAAGAATCTTTTATACCAGTCCACTGAGATCGACTCTGACACAATGAGTAATCATGAGAGTCATATCCCAATGCCTTTGCCATCCTCTATTAATTAGAAGCAAGTTACAGCCCCCACCTGTACTGAGGAAGAGGGAGTTACACAAATAGGTAAACACCAGGAGGTATCCCATTACAGCCTGTCCCCCAAAAGTATCTCTGTAGAAAATCTAACATCCTTTGCAGCTTGTCTTCCAATGTCTCAGAATAAATATAACACCTTTCCATCCACTGAAGCTTTATCAAAATCTAAAAGACATGTATTTATAATCTTAAAAAAATTTTTTTTTTTTTACATTTATTTACTGTTGAGAGACAGAGTGCAAGCAGGAGACAGGCAGAGAGAGGGGGAGACGCAGAATCTGAAGCAGGCTCCGGGCTCTGAGCTGTCAGCACAGAGCCCGACGTGGGGCCCAAACCCACGAACCATGAGATCACGACCTGGGCCAAAGTCGGGCGCTTAACTGACTGAGCCACCCAGGCGTCCCAACGTATTTATAATCTTTATGAGAGAGACCCTCATTGTTGTTCTAAGGGGAGGAAGTGGTAATGCGTATCCAGAGAGTGGAGTGCTTGGCCCATATGGTCTGCAGTAGTCATCTTTATGAAGCATATTAAGGTATATGTAGCTTGGCACATTATCATAATAGAGGGAGTTGCTGCTTCATCACAGAGCTAGATTGAGACTCCAAAGACTTGGGTTCTCATCCAGATCTCCTATGGAGTCATTGTGTGATCAAGTCACATCAGAATGTTATGATTCTAAAATTAGGTTAAGGAACACCCCTTAAATGCTGACAGAGCTCTCTGACCTGAGTTTCTACCCCATCTATACCAAGAAGAAGGAGGCTAGGCCCACAGAGTTCTCTGATCACCTTCCAGCCCCCCTGTTCAGAAAGCTCGTCATCGTCAGGCGGCACTGAGAGGGAATGTGCCCAGTTAGAGGCGAAAAATGGCATCTGTAACCCAGGCAGGTGGGATGGGGCTGAGATCTGCCCCTGGATGCTCAGTCCTCAAAGAATCAGGACCCTCTACCAGCTGTTGGACAGCTACTGCCAGAGAAGCCCCCTATCCCTGATGCTGGGTGTGAATCCCTTGAACTCTAATCCCTAATTTTGCTCTCCAGACAGAAGTCGACATGGCCCTATGCATAGTACACCGTGACTCTTTTAGTCTCTGCACCATGCCTGGTTTCAAAGCTACAGGATGGTGCCATGTCTGTTAGGATGCACTGCTCATCTTCCTCCTCTCCGTTTGCCAACTCTGATGATCTCCTCCAAAATTCACTGAAACACTGAGCTCCTGTCTGGTGTCATCTTCTAGCAGTCCCAGGTGCATTCTGGGGGAGCACAGCAGAATGATGATAGAGAAATCTCAGCACTTATGCACAGATTACTTTTGTCATCCAGGCCACAGATCCTTGCTGCAAATATCAGTCTAATTATACATCCCTCTGTTGAGCACCTACTATAAAATATAAAACACTATAGGTTTGTAATTTCACAAAAATCTCTATACAATTTCAGTATTTCCAAATCCCAACGGGTAGCCGATTTGTGACATGGTAGTCAGTTCAACAACAACCCAGGATAACCACAGAATTTGAACAGGTTCCTGGACTCTGCAATGAACTTGGCCCATAATGCTGAACCTCTTATTACAACAGGACAGATCAACACATCACTTTGCATCACTGGATTTTATGGGTCAATATAGACACCTCTGCAGTTTGCTCAGTGCAGTGGAAAAAACTATCTTCTTCACTGTTTTTCAAGTATGTGTGTGTTCCTTGAGAGGAGGTATTTTTATTTTTTTAAGTTTATATATTTGAGAGAGGGAAAGAGTGAGAGAGAGCACGTGTGAGTGATTGGGGAAGGGGCAGAGAGATAAGGAGAGAGAGGGAATCTCAAGCAGGCTCTGCGCTGTCAGTGTGGAGCCCAACACCGGGCTTGAACCCACAAACCGTGAGATCATGACCTGAGCCGAAATCCAGAGTCGGATGCTTAACTGACTGAGCCACCAGGTACCCCGGAGCTATTTTTAAACAATATTTGGACTCTGGCGGTTGTGCATACTCTATTTTTAGCCAAAACGTTTAAAAAAGCTTTCATGAATCCTATGTTCTTTACCAGCAGTACTAATGCTTAGTTATGCCTGAAAATTCTAAAGAGCTTTTCTTTTTCTGGTCTATGTGGAAATCACAAAAACTGTCCGTTTCTTTCCTTCGTATACATCAGTCATTATATTTTTACAGAGCTTATTCATACCTCTGACATTTATACATGACAATTTATACTTCCTGAAATTTCTTAACCAAGTCTTTTAATCTTCAAAATATGCCTGTGAGTCAGGACGGGCAAAGAGTTACTTTTATTTTACAGAAGTGAAAACCGAGGCTTTACGGCATTTCCCAGGGTCATATGGTGAGTACACAGCAAGGGCAGGGTCAGTCAAGTGCCAAGCATACGCTTTTTCCACCCAGTATTGCGGCAGATAATGGGCGTCGGTTCTGCCATTTTTAGCCATTTCACTCCACCTCTCTGAGCTTCTGTTTCCTTATTAGGAACACGCAGCGAATAATACCTGAAGTTTGTGTTTCACACACTTGTTGTAAGGATCATGAATGAAATCTCTTCTCCTGGAGAATATGAACCAGTTGTAGAAGCCCGTTACTACTAGAGGCTCAGGGTAGGCATATTGGTATTGAGGCAGGGGCCTCACAAAGGAGCTTGCCGGACAGAAATAGTTAGGTTTGTGTGGAGATGGAACAAAGTGACAGGAACTGGCTGGATCCACAGGAAATGATCTCTGAAAAGCTCCTGTGGAGGAGCAAAGGGGTGGGAGGGTCAGTGAGCCAGGGGAAGGGGTTGGGCATTCTGCAAGAGGTGGGAAGGTATGGTGGTTAGGGGCAGGGAGAGGAGGTGGACAGAATGTAGCTCTCATTTAGATGTGACACAAGAAGGTTGAGAACCAGAGCATTTTCTAACCACTGGCTTCAGCACAAGATTACTGTGCCTGGGAAAGGGGCATCACATTTGTTTGTAATTTAGCAAGCAAATGTAGAATCCTCTATGTGCAGAGGAACTATGGAGGCTACAGAGATCATCAAGATGTGGTCCTTGCCTTCAAAAGTGCACAGACTAGCCGAAAAAGAGACAGATGAAGGTTTTTGAGAAAAATGGAATGCTATGGGTGCAGAGTTAAGATAATAATAATGATATGCACATAACATATATGCACTGTATATGTTATGTACACAATGTATATACTACAATAGATAGCATTATATTAAAAATAATACAAACTAACAATCATTTAGTGTATATAGCGAACCAGGTCTTGGGTTGAATACTTTACATGCATCATCTCATTTAATCCGCACAATCACCCAAGAAGGTATCAGTTTCCCTTATGATTCCTGACATACAGATGAGGACACTGAGGCACAGTGAGATCTATTAGCCTGTCCACATCACATGACCAGGAAGGATGGAGCTAGGGTTACAAATCTAGCCCAGGTTGTCCAATTCTGTACTGAGACCCGGAGCCCCTTCTCCTGCTATGCTCTCTTTTCCAACCTAGCTTATTTCTTTCCCAGCACTTACTACCTTCCAATATTCTATATAACTTACCAATTAGTTTATTTATGTGTTTGTTTATTTATTTGTTTACTGTCTCCTCATTCAAATGTAAACTCCTCAAGGGTAGAACGTTTTGTCTGTTTTGCCCACTGCTTTGTTTACTGCTGTATACTCAGCAGCTAGATGGTTGGGGCATAGTATGTGCTCAATAATATTTGTTCAGCACATAAATGAATGAATAGTAAGAGATCATATTATCACACTGTGGGTCTCACAGCTAAGGGAAAATGTGGCCAGACGCAAACATTTGGAGGGGGAATGAGATGCACCCTGGAAAGGTAGAGAGGAAGGTAGGAGAATGGAAAAAGTTATACAGATAAAGACTGAAAAGCAGGTGGTCGGGAAGCAGATGGGAGGAACAGGGGTTGTTTGCAGGTCAGTGAGAAGGATGATGAGAGAGATTTACAGTCCACATTCCAGCAGGCGCTCAGCTCAGAACACACTCAAAGTTCTGAATTCACTCACGTAATGCTCGCTTACATAGTTGGGGAAAGGAATCTTTCCCCCGCCCTACCATTTGGCTCTTGTTCTCACCCCCTCCTAGCGCTGAAGAGCAAGACTCCCAGTATTTTCCTCTCTACTCCCTTCCCTGTTGAGGGGATGTCAGCCAGCCCCATCTCCCACTTCCTTTCGTGCCGTCCATGACCTGGCGGCCCGAAATTCAGCAATTAAGTCTTTTAGAAGTACAAAATTGAGTAAGACTTGTCTTAGCTCCTTACCCGGGTTTCTGATTCAACCGTGCACAGCCACCAAATGATGGAAGTAGTCATGTTTCCATCGTAAGTTGCTGCTATTTTGTTTGTACTATTTATATCAGCAAGGAAATAAATGTATGGGCTGACGTGCTGTGTGGCAAATTATCTTCTCACATTCATATGTCTGGGCAATAGAATGTTTATGTCACTCTTATTCTAGCATTGTTTCAAGAGAACATGCTGGGTTGGATGCCAGGTCTGAATTACAATCCTAGCTCTATTATTTTCTCACTATGTGATGCAGACCAGCCACATATAACTCTTAGTTTCCTCAGTTGAAAATGAAGGTGGTATGGGAAGGGACGTAGCGTCCAGATTAGTTGGAAGATCCTGCCAACTCTAATTTTCCATCCCATTGATATTAAAATATTTCCAATCTCCTATGTAATCAATCTCTTTTCAATGGCTCCCGTCAATGGAACTGTTTGCATCAGCACTCTACACATGGTTCCTGCCATTTATTCATCCATCTACTCATAAGTATTCTTTGAAGAGCTACAGTATGTGAGGAACTAAGCCTGCTCGAAGCCTAATGAGGAAGGGGGCAGAAGGAGATAGGACAGAACCATGCCATCATCATGGAATTTCATATCTAGTGGTAGCGATGTGGCCTGTTCAACTCAATAACAAGTATCACAAGGTAGAACATGATTGAGGATGTCATAAGAGAGAGGCAGAGAGATGAAAGTGGGAATTCAGAGGAGAGAACTGTCACTTTCAGGCAGTACAATGACCTTTTCAGAGGAAGAGACATTTGGGTTGAGTCTTAAAGGAGAGGATACATGCTGGTGGTGGTGGTGATGATGGTGATGATGGTGAGGGAATTCCAGGAAGAGACAATACAAGTAAAGACATGATGATGGGAAAACCTATTGCTAATGTGAGTGGAGTAAGAAGGGAGTTTGAGGAAATCAACTTAGAAGTCAGATCATGGTGGGCCTAGAACGCCAGTCAAAGATATCTAGATAATACATAATAGAAGTTATTTGACATTGCACGTAAAGCTACATTCCTGTTTGTATATCACCTTCTGACTATTAAAACGCCTTTTCCAAGAGACATTGACCATGTAGGGCTAAGAGGGCAGAATTTTCCAGATAAGACCTTCAACTAATTACTGCTGAAAGTTAATGGGGCAAGGATCTAAACTGAGGGAGGCAGGATGTCTCCACTAAATAAATCTACAGAAACCATAGAGTGTTTTGTTAGTCCTCTTACCTGAGCCAAACAGAAATTGGATGCATTCTAAAATGGCAAAAAACCTTAGTATATAAGAAAGCATGAGCTGCCTGTTCTCAAGAGGTAACCTGTCCACTGGAGAGGCTAGAAGTGTTTGTAAATGTACTGATCTCTCCACTCAGTCCTGGGCAGCTGCTTCTGTACCAAAATAAGTACAGGCTATAGAGTACGAGCTCTGCTCCACAGAGAGTGGTACATAAAGACCCACGGGGGGGGGGGGGGGGGAGGGGAAGGGGGAGGGGAGAGGCTGAGGGGGTGTTGAGAGGAAAGAAAGTCTAGGTGTGAATATGTCACCAGGTATCCTTGGTAACCAGAAAACATCTCGTATATTCTGCTTGAAAGTTCAGCAGCACATGGAGGAAAAACGTGCCCTACTTCTGTCAACATCTACAGCATGGGAACAGGACATCTTTGTGCTTCAGTCAAGATGGGATCAGAGATCTAAGGCCCTTAAATATTAAGTGTCTGGCAAAAAAAGAGAAACATGTAGAGTTTAATTGTGTGTGTGGGTCGGGGGGGGGCAGGGTGGTGGTGTTGGCAGTACTAGGGTGTGGTGGTGACGAAAGCTCTCACAATGCAGAAGTTCAGAGAAAGGTACTGCAAAGGACCCAGACACTGGGGTTAACTGGTTCTGAAGGCAGCATCCAATCAACTCAAGGGTTGGGTGGATAGCCTGCAAGAGAAGGGCCCAACGCAAGTGGCTCACAGTCTCCAAAGACAGGATATGAAGACACCTTGCTATCACCCTCCATTCTACAGATCACAGGATTCTGGGAGAGAAAAGAGTAACGGACTTGCTGTGTTCAGTATTGAGCCTATTAGTGTCCTAATACTTAAACAGCACTTATAATGTACCAGGAGCTGTACTTGGACATATGTGTACACATATGCATACATGTATTTATGTATGTGTTTTTGTGTGCATGCAAATGAAGCATATATGTAGGAATATGTATGTATGCATGTATATATACACACACATTCTTTTTATTTTTTTCTTTTTCTGACAGAGAGAGCGGGGGAGGGAGGGAGAGAAAAGAGAGAGAGAGAGAGAGAGAGAGAGAGAGAGAGACTGACTCCCAAGCACGCTCCACACTGTCAGCACAGAGCCCAATGTGGGGCTCAATCTCACGAACCATGAGATCATGACCTGAACTGAAATCAAGAGTTGGACGTTTAACCGACTGAGCCACCCAGGCACCCCCCCAAACTTTCTTTTTAATTTTCATACCAATCCTGTTGTAGGAACTCTCACTACCCTCAATTTAGGTAAGAAAGCTTAATGGCCATCATTCTATGCCTTTATCATAATGTAAACAAATCGCTGATGATATTAATAATCAGTATTAGCTTTGATATATGATTTTATAGTTCACATAGAATTGTCAAAATCAGACATTTACACAGGATGTGGTGGGGTAGCAAATCAGAAGCAGAGGGGCCAAGGTCTTCTGCTTGTTAGGCATCTGCTTCTGGTCACTGAAGATGGATTTCTGCCAACCTACAACAGCGACATGATTCTCAATGTCCCCTTACCCCTCCTCCCCAGCATGATTAGCCCACTTCACTTCAGACTTTAGAGCCCAGTAAGACATCATTGCCTTGTCTTTTGATGGCTAAATTTATGAAGGGGACTGTGAGGCTTCATTTTGGGACTCGGATGAATTCAGAGAAATGTGCCAAAGACGACACTGGACATATGGTACTTAAAAATGATTGTGACAGAATTCAGAATAAGCAGGCCCACTGATTCCACATCTGTGGTGATGCAGTTGACATGCCATTGAGCACAACGTAACCGCTGTCTCGTGCATGCCACATTCACAGTCTTGCACGCGGTTCAAGGGGAGAAACAGAGTTCTCTAAGGATTGTCCTATCCCCAGCAGTTCACCGCGCAATTCAGAGAGGTATCACCTAAACACAAACAGCAGTTCGCAGTGTTAGGGAAGGGAGTGCCATTCTACATCAGTGCTGGCCCACAGAGTGCTCTGTAATGATGGAACAGCCCTTCTGTGTTGGCCAATAGAGTAGCCACTAGCCAGTGGGCATTTAAAATGTGGTTAAAATTAAACTTAAAATTTTAATTAACTTACATGGAAATAAGCCACACGCAGCTAGTAGCTGCCGTGGTGGGCAGTGAAGTTTTGGATCATGCTGACCATTTTATTCCTACTGCAAGCCAGCTCCTTTGGATCTCACATCACCCCGATGAGTGAGTGTTAGAGGACAGGAGTGGGGCTACCCATGATAATTGCTTGCTCAAAATCACACGGCATTTCACAGTAGAGCCAGAATTACAACACAAACCTCCTGATTATTCTGGTTCTTCTTCCACTTAAATACATCTTTCTGAGATTAAAGTATGATACAAATAAATGGATTATTATAAGTTGAGTCATGGCCATGAACATTCTATTTTCTCCTTCAATTTAAGGAGTTTGGTAGCAGAGTATCCTGAAAGTCCAATGGTTACAAAAATTAGCAACAACAACAAAAAAGTCAGCCACAGGGAATGGGTTGATACATATAGGGTAGAATATAAAGTGTATCACTAACAAATACTAGAACTGACAAGTTGAAGACATAATCTGAGAATCCGATATTAAAAGTAATTAGCAGCATGATCGTTTTGGACAACAAAAAACATGCTGAAAAAAAAAACCCATTAGAATCTTTACCAACTGACTACTATAGCTTTACATGTTACCTCTGTTACTCTTTGACTGTATTTAACTTCATTTGTTTTCGGTGTTTCTATACTAAAGCAGTTACACAGATTTTCATAAAATCTAGAAGTATTTTGGAGTCATGGGAATGCAAATAAGCCTCAGCAAAACAAAACATTTTAATTTGTTTTACTTGTTCTTTTTTTATTAACATTTACAACACAGAAATTGTGTTTGTTTTTTCCTCCCCCCACCTCCCAAATCTGTACCCAATAAAAAATGTTTCCAAACTGGGATGCCAAGTTTCCATTCAAATCCCATTTTATTTTATATCCCTGGGTGAACCCTCCTTAAAATGGAGATTTATCTACTGTTGCAACAGTGAGATAAACCACCCTGCAGCAATCTGAGCCCACTAAGCCTCCACGGCGTTGGGAAGGGGTCCTTCAGAGGGAGATCCTTGAGCAAAGCCAGTGATGCCCTCTCTGGCTACTAAAGAAAGTTGCTTACAATCCTGAAGACATTTCTTCTCACTCATCTCTTTTAGAAAGGCTGGGAAATTTCACACCTCTTTGCCACATTATCTTGATTATTATCCTGGCTTGCTTCTCGAAGGCTTGGAGACTGGCTGGAATTTTCAACGGGACACTCAGAAGGAAGCAACCGAATCGTGAAATGTTCAAGGAGGACCTTCACAGAAGAAGACATGTGAACAAACCTGTGCCCAAGCCTTTGTGTGGGACTGAGCTACCCTAGGATACGGTTGGTCGCTTTCTGTACGAAACAAACAAAATGCAACACAAACAAAAGGCACCCCCAACCCCCGAACACACAAAACCATGAGGGGGGATTTAGTCTGGAGGGATTTCACACTGAAAAAGAAAGAATTTCTTGTACACATGTTCTCCAATTTTAGACACGACGCATTCCTGGACATTTTATCATAAAGCAGATGACCAGAAATGACAGCTCAAGGAGCATCTACTGAAGGTCCACTATGTTCCAGGCACAACGATAATCTCTGCCATGTTCACATGGCCTAAAATTGATCCCTGCCTCAGAAGGGGTCAGGCAGTAAGAACAGAGAAAAGTGTTTACAAAGCTGAGGCACAGGAGCAGACCAGCAGAGTGGCGAAGAGAGGGGACTCTGGGACATTCTTCGGACAACTGAGTGTGAAACACAATCATATATTACCCAAGCTGGTGAAACAGATGTTTTATTGTTGCCTACTTCCAGGCAGACTATCAACATCTGGTGAACATACACCGTGTCATCTTAGATGACCCACATCCCAGTGGGATTTTAGTGTTCCTGTCCATCGGCTGCTTCCTCTGTCATTCTTGACCTATTTGTCCCAGGATTTGGCTCAGACCTTCCTGAAGCCTCACGCCTCCAAATCCAGGCTCACTTCTCCTGGCCAAAGAAGTGACCTTAACTTCTTATGCCCGAGAAGACACTGTTCACAGGCCACTATTGACCAATATTTCAACACTCAAAGAGTTCTTGTCATCATTTCATGACCTGTCCCTTCCTTTTCAGAGGAGGAAGTATGCCCAATCATTCCCAAGATAACCCTGTCAGTTAGAAGGGATGCTTTCAGTGCTAAGGTTCAATGCTTCTAAAACCCAGAGCAATTCTGTATTAAGTTCTGTATCTTTAAGAAGAGCAGAAAATAGCCATTCTTCCAAATGCTGGAAAGAAATAAGGCACTAGGGAGCTCTTAGGAAGCCACTTTCCATGGACAAAGCCCAGCCCTCATAGAAAGGGATCAGACATCACTTGATTTATTCCCAAGGTAAAAACTGGATTAATACTCCCCCCTAAATTGTTGAGAGTGTTTCCTGCAACCTTAATTTGTAAGAATAGAGGAATAAATATACAAACCATGGTGTATTCATGTATTATAAATGTTATACAAGTATTTTTTTTTAATGTTTATTTTTGAAACAGACAGAGAGAGAGAGACAGAGAAAGAGACAGAGCATGAGTGGGGGAGGGGCAGAGAGAGAGGGAGACACAGAATCCGAAGCAGGCTCCAGGCTCTGAGCTGTCTGTCAGCACAGAGCCTGATGTGAGCCTCGAATTCATGAGCTGTGAGATCATGACCTGAGCCAAAGTCGTACGCTTAACTGACTGAGCCACCCAGGTACCCCAAAATGTTATACAAGTATGTAGAACCAGGTTATTAGAAAAGATTTCTGGTGACATATGGGAAAATATCCATGGAAATAAAACAGGTTAGGAATAAACATACACACAAACTACAACCAATTACATATAAATATGTGAATAGATATCAAACACATAAACATAAATATGTTTCATTTTTTTTAAAAAAGAAGAAAAATGGCAGGTTAGCTATTCCAAAATGTTTACAGTAATTAATAAGTGAATTATGGGATTATAGGTGATTCAAAATGTTCTTACCCTCTTATTTATTTATTTATGTTTGTTTGTTTGTTTATTTTTGAGAGAGACAGAGCATGAATGGGGGAGGGTCAGAGAGAGAGGGAGACACAGAATCCGAAGCAGGCTACAGGCTCTGAGCTGTCAGCACAGAGCCCGACATGGGTCTTGAACTCACGAGCCGAGAGATCATGATCTGAGCTGAAGTCGGATGCCCAACCGACTGAGCCACCCAAGCGCCCCTGTTCTTACCCTTTTAAAGACATGTTTGTGTATAAATGATGAACATCATCACAAAAACGATGTAAACCAATAATATTGGAATCACTTAAAAAGCTTTAACAATATTGATGTCTGGGACCCACCTCCAGATATTCTGTTATGTGGTCTGGGGTGCTGTCTAAGTATCAACTTTAAAAGCACCCAGTTAATTCTAATGTTTAGCTATACAAGGGAACTATTGTAAAAATGTTTCTTTTCAACCATATGCTTTATGTATTTGAAATACACACGTTCAAAAAAGACTTTGGCTTGTATTGCAATTTAAAGTTACATTCATTAGGATTGTTGCAACTAAAATCTGAAAAACAAAACAAAACAAAACAAAACAAAACAAAACAAAACAAAACACATCAGAGACTACAGAAAGGAATGGAAGACAGAAGGGTACCAGAAGCCTAAAAAAGAAGGGTGTGGTTGCACAGCATTACATTTAGGCTTGAGCTTCCTGGCAGTCAGGAAAAAGAAGGAAACTTAATATAAAATAAAAAAAATGATAATTCCTGCTTAAGAAGCCTAGAACTAAGTTCTACGAGAATAATTTTATACTTTCATTAACATAGTGGAAACCACTTTTAACAAGTTGCACAACAAACGCACAGACACCTTTTCTTACCGAAGTTTCTTAGGCTGACTTCTTGTAAAAGCCGAAGGTAGAAACACATGCGAAACATAGTGTCAGATTTTAATTTTCCGAAAACATTTCAGGGGTGAAATGAGCTAAATGGTGTGGGCTTACTACAGATGACAATGTACTGATGCATAATAAAAAGGCTTATTCAAGGACATTGAAAACTCAAATGTGGATCCTTTTTGTGGAACTTCTAGGTATCTGTAACAGAGGTTAGTTTCTCAGTTTAGCATTTTGTGATACGTAAACTGACCAGAGTTAGAAATTAAGCTGGTGATAGGTTGGGGTGTGGTGTGTAGTAGGCAAATATGAAAGTAGGATTTTTTTGAAAAGCATTTGATACGAATTTTTGAGAACTTCTTTCTGCCTTTTATACCAATGAGGGCACACAGATTCACACAGATGGAAACAAAAAGACACACACAAACTCGTTTGAAATTTTCAACTCGGGTCCCCTCTGGTGCCCTCCGGTCTTGACTCAGTTGTGCGCCTGTGTGTGCGCATACACTCACGTGCACATACACACACAAGTTTCCAGGACAGCAAAACATACTGGGGAGTAAAGAAATTCTAAGGAGGAAAACTTTTGACCTTTAACACAGAAGCAGTGATTTACTGCTAACAGTACTTAATGTGATGGCCTTAGAATGTGCTTACCACACTTCCTTGGGAGAATCTGCTAAAAACCCTATTACACAACAGCGAAAATAACTCCAGAGTGTAGTTGAAGTCACAGACACTATGTAACCTTTCAAAACCTCAGGTCAGCTTCCAGTTAGGGCACAAAGTTTCCTTTTCAGATAGGCCAGGCTGCTTCAGTGCTCCCAGGCCTTTCTGATGATCGCCAGTGGTGAGTGCACCATTCAGGGCCCTCCCTGAACCAGCAGCCCTGAGTGATCTTTTTATCCCTGTTTTCTCTTTCTGCCCTTCTGCTTTCTTGTCCCACTGGCTGAATGATCACGACACATGGGCCAACTTTTCCGCTTCCAATCCTGGGCTCAGATTCTTCGATTTCTTTCCACCTTTCAATTCAACATCACCTGCTGAAGATCCACTCCATCTTTAAGACCCGGCTCCCACCTGCTCCGGAAAATATTCCCTGACCACCTCGTTAGAATACATTCCTTTCTCAGCCTGTTTTCTATTTGTACGAGGACACCCTATGAGTACAACTTTTCCTTGATTGAAAACTAAAGTTTTTCCCTTCCTCTTACAAACTCCCGGAGGGCACAGCCTTGCCGTGTGGGTCTTTGTAGACCTCACAGAGATGCAAGACCAGACCACGAGGGAAAACATTTCCTTAAATTATTATCAGCTGAATCCTCACGACAATTATCAGACACTTACCTTCATAACAAATTATTTTCTCCTCTTTCTACAACCCAAGCTAGGTTAGAAACAGATTGCTGACCATAAAATGCTGGAAGGAAGCTGGCATATATTACGGGTTTACAAGGAGTCAGGAGCTTCACATGTATAATCTGATAGTAACACTGTAAGGGAAAGACTCATCCCATTGTTTTTTATTCAAAGACCCCGAATCTCCAAAAGGTCAAAAATATGCCCAAGGCCACATTGCTAGAAACCTGTATAGACACCCTGGGGTGTAGAATGCAAAATCTGTATTCTTTCCACATTACCAAGCTGCCGCTCACATACAAATAATTAAAAATTTAGCTGAACACTAAAGAGAGAGTGATATAAGCTGCCTTATATATTTTTGGAGTTTTAGAGTAACACCTGTCCAAGTGACATGGAACCACAAAACTCCGGTAATTGCTTAGAGACTTACGGGAAGATTCCGCTCAAGAGAGAAAATAGCAACAGAAGCTATCATAGCACTCAGAGGAGCTTGAAAATGATTAACATGATGATGCATACTCTGTCAACTATTAAATAGTTCTGTTAAAATTTTTTTTATGTTTATTTATTTTTGAGAGAGACAGAGACAGAGTGTGAGCAGGGGAAGGGCAGAGAGAGAGAGGGAGACACAGAATCCGAAGCAGGCGTCAGGCTCTGAGCTGTCAGCACAGAGCCCAACGCGGGACTCGAACTCACAGACTGCGAGATCATGACCTGAGCCGAAGTCAGATGCTCAACTGACAGAGCCACCCAGGTGCCCCTTAGATAGTTCTGTTACATCACACACATTGTATGCTATTATTTACACACACAAACACACACACACAAAACCCATCAGTAGATGTACCAGAAAAATTAAAAGAGCATTGCTAACTCATGAAATTGGGATTTTAGACCACAAAACCACAAGCTTGCGGGAGAATCTTGAGCAAGTCCTTTCCTTTGCTGGTTGTTGTTCTGCCCATTTGTTCAATGAGGGGTTGAATACAGGATTTTCCATGCACCTTTTGGTGCTAATGTTCTAGACGCCTGAGGCTACCAACTGATACACCTACCAGATCTCACTAACAGTGATGAGAGACTCTGCTCATACTTGCACTCTTCAGATGTGCATTTGATGTGCATCAAATTATGATCCACACTCTTTCCTAAAAGTGTTATTTCTAGCTCAATGGACATACTAAGAATCAGAGGCAAGAACAACAATGCAAACTCCTAAGATAGGTGTTTGAAAGCGATTCCCTCTGGGCTTTCCTCTGAAGGGAGCCCAGACATCCCACTGCATCGGACATCTGTTTCTTCTTTTCGGGTGAGGATTTGGAAGTTCAGTTTTGAGACAAACGCAGGATCTGGTTTTCCACTTTTGTTGTCTATACAAAGTAAAGTTACAACCATTTCAAATTCAAGCGAACCTCCTCTCCACCCCACAACCCGCAAGAATTCTAAGAGGGCCGGGTCTTGTTGTGGGGTGGGGGAGTGGCAGTAGCAGGCGAAATCTTTGTAAAACGGAAGAAGGTGTGATAAGCTGAAGAGAAGGATGGACCTCCACAGCAGCGAGGATGGGAAAACCTAGCATCGAAGCAGAAACAGGCAGCAGAGACATCCGGTTTGTTACATCCATCTGTGTATCTCTATACTCTAGAGCTAAGCGCCGTAGTGGCCCTTTTGAAACCTGAAGATGGGTTTTCCATTCATTCCGAGCTATCCATTGGTGCAAACTAGCTCTTGTTCAAAATGGTTCTCTGGCAGGTCATTGCCCATTGCACACCAGTCCACACTGACCTTTGACATAGCGCTGTGTCAACAGGGTAAGGGCTGGGGGGCAGATCTGCGACTTGCCCCAGTGTCTATGTCAACCCGCCACGTTGGTAGCCAGTGCCCCATGCCATGGAATGACATGAGATGACAGGGAATGGACAGGCCCATTTGTCCTAAACAAAACTTTGTGTTGGCTTCTTCATTAGTTCGTTTTCAAACGTACTTGAAAATATTCTTTGTCTTTTCAAGGAGCCAAGTTTCCCGCTCTCTATTAGTTACAAATGTCTGTTTTCATGCAACCATCAACAACTAGCAAGGAAACGAGCCATAGGCACACCAGGGTGCTGCTAGCTACTCACTGCTTGGTTCTGAGGGAGAAGAAAGAGCAAAAGTAGCTTTTCTTCTATCAACGAAGGAATTGTTATCAATGTTTTATGAGCAATTTGGATTATTGTGGTAGTTTTGGTCTTCATTCCTGGTGATTAGTATTACGCTAAGTGTTGAGGAATATATAAGATTTTTACAGTACTTAGGAACACAAGGTCAGTTATTTCATACAATTCGGTCTTGGCTTCCCAAGTTCATTCACGTTCTGTTCACTTTCCCACAAGTAAATCATAAAACACATGCACACACTGGCACTAAATCCAAATGACACAGGATTTCAGAAAAGGAAGAGAATAAGAGAAGATCTCAAAAAGGCTTCATTAATATTGATTTTAATATAGATGGAAGGAGGTATAAAATCTGATTTTGAAAGTAGAATGGGGAGAGCAAATCAAAAAAACCTTCCAGTAGGTGAGAAGTAGACAGGTGAGTTCTGGCTTAGATGGAGAGAGAAAAAGAAATGAGTATGAGATACAGAAGCACCTATCAAGTGAACGGAGTACCTATGGAGCATTTTATCATTTATAATTATAGTTTCTAGTTTTATATCAATTATCTCATTTGGAAAAAAAAGGTCAAGGGCGCCTAGGTGGCTCAGTCAGTTAAGCATCCAACTCTTGGTTTCAGCTCAGGTCATGGTATCACGGTTTCTAATATCAAGCCTTGCACTGGGCTCTGGGGCTAACAGTGTGGAGCCTGCTTGGGATCTCCCCCCCCCCCCCCCACCCCTGCCCTTCCCCTAGTCGTGTGTGCTCTTTCTCTCCAAAATAAATAAATAAATAAATAAATAAATAAATAAATAAATAAATAAATAAAAAGTGTATAGCTTAAAAAAAAAAAAAAGAAGGGAAACAAGGTCAAAAGTGGACAGAAACTTTACTCGATGAACAAAGGAAAAAAACTCAAAAAAATTAAAAAAATAATTTGGGTAGTATAAATATTCCTTTTCTCCTATGAAATTTATTTTTGGATTCTCTCTGAGCAGAAGGAAAATAGTGCGAGTGATCTGTTGAAGCAAAGGCACTTAATAATGAAATATGCTTTCCCCGTGGCCTGTAGGAGCCTGCCTGCAGCTCACCACTGGCTTGAGGCACAGAGAGTGGCTAGTCTACCCTGAACAGTTGCCAAGGGAACAGCCAGCACTTTATGACATTATGGTCGGATTAGGAGAAATAGACGGACCCTGTAACAATGCCAGAAGAAGACCAGCTGCTTGGTAAATCACAATGATTATCCAAAGTCTTCTTTTCAAAATACACAACAACAGAAAATCCAAACCAACACATAATGCCGTGAAAACAACTGCTTTTTTCAACAAATCCATTGTGGAGTCCTGGCCTAAACATAAAAGTCAATTACTGCTTTTTCTTTCTTCTTTTTAAAAAAAATTTTTTTTAATGTTTGTTTATTTTTGACAGAGAGAGAGAGAGAGAGAGAGAGAGAGAGAGACAGAGCATGAGAGGGGGAGGGGCAGACAGAGAGGGAGACACAGAATCCGAAGCGGGCTCCAGGCTCTGAGCTGTCAGCACAGAGCCCGACGTGGGGTTTGAACTCGCAGACCTCGAGATCATGACCTGAGCCGAAGCCGGACGCTCAACCGACTGAGCCACCCAGGAGCCCCTCTTTTTTTTTTTTTTTAAGCAGTTAGAATCCCCTGTTATTTTGTCTCATTCGGAGATATAATCTTAAACCCAGACTTAGATTATTTTAACCAACATCAGCCAAAAAGGAAATGAGCCTATGCTGAAGTGCTTTAATAGCAAACCTATATACCTGGCTCAATAGTCCTTGAACATCTTGGCTCTCCTCACAAAGTACTCTTGGGAATGGATGCAAAGTCTAATTATGCCTGTATCACATCAGTGTGTTTATCGAAATGCCAGAAAAGTTACCCAGGTGGCCTAGGAGCTGGCTTGAATACAAGGGATAGAGTTGGGTTTGGAACTAAATCCAAATGGCATAATAAAGCTTTGTTATCCATATGGTAGATATCAGAGTGAAGTGTTCTCAGCACTAAATTCTAGTCCATTGAACAAGTACTTATTTAGTGGCTGGATCTTTCTAGATGTTGAATACATGTTGGCTGAGGATAATAATAACTAGTGTTGATTAAGCTCTTACTGTGTGTGAGGAACTTGTTTGGCTGCTTGGCATGTGTTTTCTCATTTAATTATCACACTTGCCCAAAGGGAGGAGGGCATATGATCACCGTCTCTATTACACAGAGATGAGCACTAAGTCTTGGAGAAGGGTGCAGTAATCTGCCTGACCCTCGGTAGCTCATGGGCAGGGAAGCCTGTTCCTGGGCCCTGCCTTTAGCCACTCTGCTCTGTTGTCTCTTAAGGCTGAGAGACAAGCAATACAGGCACAACTTTCCACAGTACGTGATAGATGAATCTATCTTCCAAGAACTTACAAGATAGTCTGCCTTGAAATGCATACGTGTGTGTGTGTGTGTGTGTGTGTGTGTGTGTGTGTGTGTGTGTGCAAGAGAAGAGGGTGAAGAAGGCATGAGGAATACACTGGAACTAAACTAAAATGAGTCACTTATGTCAGGGAAAACATGGATATGGTCAGTGTAGGAGCATAAAGGAAACTTAACCTGGCTTTGCAGAAATTTGCAGCTCTTCTCAGAGATCAGCAGAAAATGCCGGCCAATCCCAAACGCCAATTCTGCTCACACCATCTCTGGACTTCTCTGTTCCCTGGATTCAGGGACACTGATCCAAAGGAGAAAGAAGACCACGAGGCAACCAATCAGCTGAAAAAGCCAAATGACTTCTACGTTTATCCCACAAAAGTCCCTTAGCCTGTGAGAATCTCAGAATTCATTGCTCTCATAGCCTTCAATTTCCCTGGCTTGCAGGTCGAGTGCCTTGCAATCAACTCCTCTTTCTGCTTTGTTTCGTTCCGTGCGCAGAGTTTGGATTTGACAACGTACATGCACAAACAACCCTCGGCTAAGCCAGAAGGAGTCTGATACTAGAAGAGAGTAAAGAAGAATCTGGGGAACAACAAAGAGGAATTCGAATCCCTCTTGACCTGGAGGAATCTATTTAGTTTATTTGAAAGGGAATATATGGGATCCAGGTGAGGGGGCAGGTGAGTGGAATTTCAATTACTAGAAGTGGATAGAGAAGCTTAATGCTCTAACCCAGAGCCATATCCATGAGAGTGGGCTATAGTACTGCGAGGGTATAAACAAGAGGAGAGGAGAGATTTTAAATTTACTCCTGGGGTACTAACTATCTTCTGTTCAACTTTTTTTTTGTTTTCAAGAATTTTTTAATGTTTATTTATTTTTGAGAAAGAGACGGAACATGAGCGGGGGAGGGGCAGACAGAGAGGGAGACACAGAATCCGAAGCAGGCTCTAGGCTCCCAGCTGTCAGCACAGAGCCAGACGCGGGGCTGGAACTCATGAACCGTGAGATCATGACCTGAGCCAAAGTCAGAGGCCTAACCGACTGAGCCACCCAGGTACGCCCCCCCCCCCCCCCCCGCCCCATTCAACATCTGTACTGAGTCAGTGTCATATCAATGATACTGATGAAGTGAGGTTGTGAAACTGTTCCCAAGCATACTCCTGATCGTGGTTTGTCTTCTCACTTACTATCTTGGTGTATATTTGCGGGCAACCTTCTAATCTACTCAATGAGACAGCAAGACAAGATGGCTTCCCAAAAGCCCTGTTAGCATCTTCTAAGGTGTTTTTAGGATGCACTGCCCATGACAGATAATTAATGCTCTATTAACCAAATTCCCTTGGAGGAATAAATGTTTTTAAAATAAGCTAGATTTTGTTCAACTGGGACCCTGAATTCTGCAACAGTATTTACCTCGTGGTACCTGGCAGTTCCAAGGGGGCAGAGTGTAGCCTTTGTACGTCTGGGGTCAAGTGGGTGGGATCTTAAAAATGCAACCAGAAGAGGGCCTAGAACTCTGACCGAACTGACACATAGGGGGCACCTAGAGATCAACTCAATGAACAAATAAATACTGATTAAGAATTAATGTTCTGGAGACACTGCTTAGAAGTAGACTTTACCACTATCTACTAGTCTTTTAACTTAACAGTAAGTCTACTTTTCTCTTTTGGTACCAAGTGAACTATCATAATAATGGTCATGACTTAGTAGATCACTCATACGATTAAATTAGATCAAGCGTGCAAAAGATCAGCACAAAAACGAGCACAAAATAAAGCATGCATTAAGTGATGTTACTCAAGAACCCAGAGGGACATGCATGATTGAATAAATGAGTGTTGGCGTTACTGCAATTAAATGGCCAAGGTACTTGTTATCTCACTGGAGATTAATAGATTCATGCATATAAAAATATACATAGCATAGAATTTCTATTTTTCAAAGGTCAGTTTTTAATCCAATTCATGAATTCCATATATATCTAAATGGTACAAGTGTGTAAGTTCTAAATGTGACATTTGTTGCCAGGGCTGGCTCTAGGAATTGAGGGAAACGTTGGAAAACACTGATTCAGAGGCTAGGTTTTGTTCAAAATCACCGATCAATCCCCCTATTTGTCTGGGCTCCTCCTCCTCCTCTCCCCTATCCTCACCAATTGAGACTTTAATTTAAAAAGTGAACATTAAAGAGTGAACACCAAGAGAAGTGTAAATTTTTCTCTTGAGCCAAATCTCTACTAGGAACACTGAATGTCTAAAGTCAAATTTGGAAGATGTAATATACAAAAATAATAAAATACAATTAGCTCTTGGGGGAGTGGAGGGAAATCTTAAAATCATCCACGAATAAGGGAAAAAATGTTAGACTGGGATTAGCCCTCTGAATTATTTAATAATAATCACATCTACAAAGAACACACTAATCTACCCCATCAGTGAACATTTTGGAAACTATTTACTTGGTTTTTAGAATACAATTTTAAAAAATTCTCAATAGGCACAAGAGAGAGGAAAAAATAAACACAGATGCGAAAGAAACAAACTGAATTGTGCTTTTTTGGGTTGTCCTAGTCATCTCTGCAAATTCCTTTAAAGTATGCATTTAGATCTTTTCATGTCCTGATTATATTCACCATTAAAACATCGGGTAAATCCACCATTTCTACCATTGTGGAATTAGAGGTTTATGTTAGCTGCAAGAAACAAGCTTTCAGAATTCTCTGGTTGCAAAAAGAATGTTGTTTGCCCACTGGCATTGTAGGCAACAATAAAAGGAATTGGGAAGTATTTTAATGAAGAATTTTGTAGCTGAAACACACAGAAGAAAAAGAGAATAACCAGGATTCTCCAGATTCTACTTTATTTCCTGTTGCCTAGATCATTATCTGTATAAACTGTACTTGATTTAGAAAAAACAAATTTACAGAATATTTACAAACTTGCTCACTCATGCCCTTGAGTGGGCCAGGAAGAATGTAAAGGAGTACGAATCCTTTTCTATTTTGCATAAAGATCCACAAAGTACACTACACAAGGTTTTGTGGAGAATAAAGAAGATATGACAATGTCCCACTGCTCAGAGTTTTGAGTATAGCTGGGGGACTTTAACAACCTATCCCAGTAGAATGTAATCCTGGGTAAGTCCCTTTCCCTCTCTGGGCCTCAGTTTTCTCATCTGTGGGAGTATTGGGTCCAGTGATACCTAAGGGTCTGCCATTCCCATTCCTTAATGAAGGGTCTAAGATTATTTCTGCCAGGGCAAAAGACTCAGATGTCCACAACAATTCCTATTTAAAAAAAATTTTTTTTTTCCAACGTTTATTTATTTTTGGGACAGAGAGAGACAGAGCATGAACGGGGGAGGGGCAGAGAGAGAGGGAGACACAGAATCGGAAACAGGCTCCAGGCTCTGAGCCATCAGCCCAGAGCCTGACGCGGGGCTCGAACTCACGGACCGCGAGATCGTGACCTGGCTGAAGTCGGACGCTTAACCGACTGCGCCACCCAGGCGCCCCAACAATTCCTATTTTAAAAAAAGCTGTATTTTCCTTCCTGACATAATGACTCTAAGCTCTATGAAATATCTGAAGAAGATGACTGAAAAGTAAGACTGATGTAGGATGATGATGATGGCGATGGCAGCTGTTTCCTGACTACTTAAGATGTACCTGATGGTGCATTATTTAATTTATATTGATATTATTATTATTGAATTTTAGAGAGAGGAAAACAGAGTTTTATCCAGCTAGGGTATGTAGAACTAAAAGTCAAGCCCAAATGTCCAGCTCTTAGCTGATATCTATCTACACACTATAGTGAAAGGTCCAAGTCAAATGGCATCTCCAAAATGTTTTTCCGATTTTTCCAGTTATGATTTCTCTCCTCTCACTCATTTTTTCTGTTTTCATACAGCACTTGATCACATCCTTTCTTTGAGACACCGAAATGGCCGTGACTTCTCCCACACCTTTCATTTCCTATGCCCCTAGTACAGAACAGGTTCTCAGTTAATGTTTCAGTATGTGACTACCTATGGATCTGGCATGTTGAACTTTAAACGATGTCCTGTGGTCATTTTGATGTGTGTACTTTGCTATCAGTTATAGTCATTGAAAATATTTATAAAAATAATTTATCAAAATTACGCACATATACCTTATCACTCATATATCTATATATGTGCTCTATAACTCACCAATTCTCCTCTTATGTCTATACCTTACAGAAATATTTATATATGTGCGCAAAAAGACATGTGATCCTAGAAGCACTATTTGTAATAATGGGCCAAATCTAAATAATACAAATTTCTCTCAAGAAAATAGAAGTATGGGGTATTTTCCATAGAATGGAAAATGACTCATAAGTGAAAGTTAATAAAGTGAGATAAATGGTTTCTACATAAGAAGGACCACTGCTCCCATCATTTTGACAAAAAACATGCCAGACAGTCTACAAATCCACAACTTTCTCTGAACCCATTAGACAACAGAGGCTATAGAGAAACCAGGTAACCTGAAATCTAGGGAAATTCAGATGCCTCTAAGGAGAGACAGGATATAAGCACTTGCTTCCCTGAGGCAAATGCCTTTGAGCCCCATATTTTCTGGTAAGAAGAAATCATCTAGATTATTTACAAATTGTTACAGGCTGGTAGGGCTGGTAAAGCATAATGTTCCTGGGAAGTGTAGATAGAAGGGGAATTCAATTCACACTCCTTTGTAGGATTTTCTCCACAAATCTCAGCAGACACTCTCAAGAGAGACTTGAGGTAGGATGAGAGTCCTGATAAAGTGTCTGTCCTGGTGGAGGATGGTGAGGGGAGCCACAGAAGCTGCGTGAGAAGTGTAGAGCCCTGCCCTTCAGAACAAAAGTTTTAAGCCCCTGGGAAAAGGGTGGTGATCCCTGTGGCCCTTAGTACACCAGTGGAGACCCACTGTGGCTAGGGGAGAAAGCAAACAAACAAACAAAAATGACTAGTCCTGGGGGAGAGGCAGAATCATCGAGACAGCCTGCTGCTAAGACTCAAGAGACACAGTGGCTCCCTATAACTGAGTCGGAAACGTAACAGAGAGCACCTCCCTGGCTTTATGAACATCAAGTCAAACGTACAGCAGTCTAATGTTGTGAGAAAGACAAGAGAAAGGCTCCTCTGAGGTACAGTCACAAAAAGAAGACCTAAATCTGAGGATGGAGCAGATACTGAGCAAAGCCCTTTGGCAAACTATCCCCCACTGCAAGGACGAGGTAACGGTGGAGGAATGTGGAAACTGTTGTGCACTGAGGGTAACCAAAGCAAAGAAAAACAAAACAAAGCAAACACAAAACGCCTCAAACTAAGGGCAACTCATGACCAGACGGACTCAAATACCTTGCATTAAGGGTCAGAAAGGAGAAGAGATATGCCTCTTTATGGGCATAAATCTATGGGCCTAAGTCTCTAATACCTATGTAAGATGTTTGGCTTTCAGGGAAAAAAAACTTACAATGCATATCAAGAAGCAAAAATAACACATTGTTAAGAGACAAAGTAACCCATAGAAACAGACTCAGAACACAAATGTTGGAACTGTCAGGGAATTTAAAATAATTCTGATTAATGTTAAAGGTTCCAATGGAAAAAGGCAGAAACAACCATGATCAGCAGACACAGACTACCTCATGTGAGACTGTTTCACTGTCTCTCATGAGAATGTTAGAAATGAGATCCCAGTAACAGAGAGGAGAGGAAGAATGCTTTCGAGCAGCTCACACATACTCTCAAGAACTGAGGAAAGAATTATTAAAGTTGAAGGTAGGTCAATAGAAATGATGCAGATGGAAAAAAAAAAAAAAAAGTACAAGAAACTTCAGATCAGAGCCCCAAGGGCCGTAGGTCAGTATCAAACATGCATGTAGTTAGAATCCCAGAAGAAAAAGAAAATGAAGCAATAAACAAAAATTGCAAGACATAATGGCTGAGTCTTTGCCAAGATTAAGGGCACGCACCAAACTGCAGATTCATGATCCAAGAAATTAAGGGATCAACATGTAGCATACATAAGAAAACTAAAACTAAAAAAAACAAAACCAAAAAACCCCAGACCCTATACACATAATATTTTCAAATTGTGGAAAAGCAAAGGAAAAAATGTTGAAACCAGTCAGAGGAAAAATCACTGCCTGCATGGAAAGCAACAAAGAAATATCCAATAGAGACTTCTCTCCAGAAACTATGCAAGTCAGAGAATGATGGAAGGACATCTTAAAATGATGAAAGGAAGAAGCTTTGGACATAATTCTCTCCCCAGCACAACTATCATTCAAAATGAAGGAGACTTTAAAAAAAAGTTCTGGGAAAACAAAAATTAAGAGGTAATTCATTTCCGGGGCGCCTGGGTGGCTTGGTCGGTTAAGCGTCCGACTTTGGCTCAGGTCATGATCTCACGGTCTGTGAGTTTGAGCCCCGCGTCGGGCTCTGTGCCGACAGCTCAGAGCCTGGAGCCTGCTTGGGATTCTGTGTCTCCCTCTCTCTCTGGCCCTCCCCCATTCATGCTCTGCCTCTCTCTGTCTCAAAAATAAGTAAACGTTAAAAAAAAAATTTTAAAGAGGTAATTCATTTCCAGCAGACCTATACTGCAAGAAATGTTAGAAGAAGTCCTGCAGGCAGAAAGAATATGATACCAGACAGAATACCTGGATTCATACACCAAAAAATGAAGAGTGCTAGAAAAGTGTAAATATTTTTTTCCTATTTTAATTACTCTCAAAACTGTCTACAGCAAAATTAGCAACAATGTGTTGTGTGTTTATAGCATACGTATGAGTAAAAAGCATGGCAAGAGCACAAAAGACAACAAGGAGATTGGCAGGATACTACTGTAAAGGTCCTGACACTGTATGTACAGTGATACCATTTTATTTGAAGGCAGACCCTGATTAATACAGGTGTATATTATAAATCAAAAGACAACACTAACCTTATTCAAGAGTATAAATAATAGACAAATAGTAGAAATAAAATGATTGTGAAAAATATGCAATCCAAAGAAAGGCCGAAAAAATAAACGGAGCAGATTGAAAAATTTTAAAAAGCTAGCAAGATTGGTGAATTTTAATCCAGCTATATTAATAATCAAATTAATGTAAATAGTCTAAACGTGTAAATTAACATACAGAGATAGCCAGTTTGGATAAAAAAAGCAAGACTCAGCTTTATTTCCTGTCTAAACATAACCCACTTTAAATATAAAGATACTGATAGGAAAAAAAAAAAAAAAAAACAACAACAAACAGAACAAATGGCTGGAAAAAGAAATACTGTGATTAATTAATCAAAGAAAGACATGTTAATATCAATAGAGGTCAGAATAAGAATATTTTTAGAATTAAACACATCATATAATGATAAAAAGATCAATTTTGGAGTCAAGAAAACTTAATAATCCTAATGCATATCCATTTATTAGAGCTTCAAAATAAAATACACAAACAAGAGGCACCTGGGTGGCTCAGTTGGTTAAAGGATGGCTTTGGCTCAGGGCACGATCTCATGGTTCAGGAGTTTGAGCCCTATGTCAGGCTCTCTGCTGTCAGCACAGAGCCTGCTTCAGACCCTCTGTCTCTCTTTCTTTCTGCCCCTCCCCTGCTCAAGCTCTCTCTCTCTCAAAAATAAATAAACATCAAATAAATAAATAAAATACACAAACAAAATTCATACAACTAAAAAGAAATAACAAATCTACAATTATAGTCAGGGTTTTAGTACCCCACTCAGTAACTGAATAAGCAAACAGAAAATCAGTAAGAATAGAAGAATATAAAACTATCAGTCAACTTAAACTAACTGACACTTACACACTCCACCCAACAACAGGAGAATACACATAGTTTTGAAATGCACAGAACATTCACCAAGATAGACTGTATTCTGGGACATAAAACAAACCTTCACAAATTTAAAAGAATTGAAGTACTACAAAGTATGTTCACAGACTCTAAAGAAATAAACTAGAAGCTATGAACAGAAAGGTAGAAAAAAATTCAAACATTTAGAAAATACTTCTAAATAATAATCCATGAGTCAAAAGGAAATTATAAGGGAAATGAGAAAACATCTTGAGTGAAAATCAAAGCGCAACCTACCAAAATTTGTAGGCTGCAGTTCAAGCACTGCTTATTAATTAAATGTTTATATTAGAAAAGACAAAAGACCTCAATGATGACTGAAGCTTTAACTTTAAGTAAATAGAGAAGAGCAAATTAAGCCCAAGGCAAGAAAGAGAAATGAAATAATAGAGCAAAAATCAATAAAATTGAGAACAGAAAAACAATAGAAAAAATACTGATGGAACCAAAAGCTGATTCTTTTGAGAAAAAAAAAAATTGATAAACTCTATCCAGACCGATCAAGGGGAAAAATTAGGTAGGACATAAATTATAAATATCATGAATGAAAGATGAAAAAAACCCACCATAATATCTACAGACATAAAAATGATAATAAGAGGATATTGTAAACCACCACTGTGCCTGTAAATGCAATCAGTTAGATTAAATAGACCAATTTTCTGAAAGACACAAGCTGTTAAAGTTCACTTAAAAACAAATTAAATTTGTAGATAAAAGCCTTCTAGGAAAGAAAATTCCAGGTTCAGATGGCTTCACTAGCAAATTCTAACAAACATTTAAGGAATAAAGCAATAAATAGATAGATAGATAGATAGATAGATAGATAGATAGATAGATAGATAGATAGATAGATAAATAAATAAAATACAATAAATAGATAGATAAAACCAATTCCCACAAAGTCTTCCAGAATATCAGAGAGAAGAGGGGCGCCTGGGTAGCTCGGTCAGTTGAGCGTCCAGCTTCAGCTCAGGTCATGATCTCACAGTTTGTGGGTTTGAGCCCTGCATCAGGCTCTGTGCTGACAGCTCAGAGCGTGGAGCCTGCTTTGAATTCTGTGTCTCCCTCTCTCTCTTTTCCTCCCCTGCTCATGCTCTCTCTCTCTCCTTCAAAAAGAAATAAAAACATTAAAAAAATTTAGGATATCAGAGAGGAGAGAACATTTGCCAAAATCTTTTATGAGGCTCCTACTACCAAATCTGGAAAAAGACATTACAAAAAAGAAAATGACACATCAATAACCCTCATGAATATAGTTGCAAAAATCCTCAACAAACCTCTAGCAAGTTAAATCCAACAATACATAAAATGATTAGTACAACATGACCAAGTGAGGTTTCTCTTGGTACAACATTAAAAAAATTAATCAATGCCATCCATCATATTAACAGGCTATTGAAGAAAAATATCATTGTCCTATGAACTGATGCAGAAAATCATTTGACAAAATTTAACACCCTTTCATGATTAAAACTCTCAGAAAACTAAGAATAGAAGGGGACTTCCTCAATTTGATAAAGAACATCTACAACAACCCTGCCTCTCATATTATACTTAATGGCAAAAAACTCAATGCTTTCCCTTAAGACTGGGAACAAGAATGGTAAGAATGTTCATTCTTGCTACTTCTATTATACATCTCATTGGAGGTCCTCACCAGTGAAATAAGACAAAAAAAACAGAAAAGGTATAGATTCCAAAGAAAGAAATGAAATGGTCTCCATTCACAGAAAATAAGACTTTTTTTTTCAATAAAAATCCCTCCATGTATATATAAAAAAAAAAGCTACTTGAATTCATTAATTTAACAAGATCACAGGGTACAGGGTCAATATACAAAAAAAAAAAAAAATCAATCTTATCACTAGATAGCAGTAATACACTGAAATTTCTAAAATAAATATCACTTACAAAAGCGCAGCAAAACCCACAAATACCTCATTATAAATCTTATAAAATATGTACAAGATATCTATGCAGAAACTGTAAAACACTGATTAAAGAAATACAAATCTAAATAAATGGAAAGATTTAATGTATTCATGTATTACACAGACTCAGTATTATGAGGATGTCATTTCTCCTCACACTAGTCCACAGATTCAACACAATTCCAATCAAAATCCCAGCAGGATTTTTTTGGTAAAAGCAAAACAATTTTGGAAAACCTGAACAAATCACACTGCCTGATTTCCAGATTTGTTGCAAAGCTATAGTTGACCAGACGGTGTGGGAATTGGAGAGTGGACAGATCTGTAGACTGATGCAAGACAACAGAAAATCCATAAACATACCCACAACATGTTTCATATGGTCCATACAGTTTACATGGTTCACAATCCACATATGATTAGTTACATTTCAACAAATGGTACTGGGATATCAGAGAACCTTAATCCATAATTCACTTTCTGTGAAAGCTAACTCAAAATCATGGGAGATGTAAATGTAAAACCTAAAATTATATAACTGCTAAAAGAAAATGATCTATGGCTATACCTAAAATCTTACAAGAACTATACAAACATAAAATAGAGCCAAAGAAACGTGAATAAAAGCAAGTATAACAAAAGTGGTTAATACTAATATGTAGCATTACTATTAGTGAGAATAGTGGCCATCTTTGGAAAGGAGAGGGACAGTGTTGGTTGGCATGAGGGGAGCCTCTGAGGTACCGTGAACTACTAATGTTCTATCTCTTTCCAGGGTGGTGATTATAAAAGCGTGCTCACTTTGTGAGAATTCAGACAACTATACATTTATGATTTATAAACTTACCCGTATGTATATTATACAACAATAACACATTATTTTTTAAAAAGACACTCATTGGGTTGGTCTATGAACGTCATTTCCCTCCTTTGTGACTCAATTCTCTGTATGTAAATTAAGAAGTTTCGAGACACCTGGGTGGCTCAGTTGGTTAAGTGTCCGACTCAAGGTTTCAGCTCAGGCCATGATCTCGCAGTTAGTGGGTTCGAGCCCCACATCGGGCTCCACGCTGACGGGGTGGAGCCTGCTTGGGATTCTCTCTCTCTCCCTCTCTCTTCCCCTCCCCTGTTCACACACTCTCTCTGTCTTAAATAAATAAATAGACTTTACAAAAAAAATAAAACAAAACAAAAAGAAGTTTCAGGAAGACCACCTTAGTTCCTTGCTTTGAACAATGTGGTAGCTTGATGAATGTTTCTTAGGTTGAATTTAGGTGGTTTGATATTTTATACTTGGGACTGATGGAATAAATAATTTGCATGTCTATCACTGTGTAACTTGGGATTAGAAGTTGAACTTCATATAATAATATGTTCATCAAATGGATCCTTAGAAGGGCCTATCAGGTTCTAAAAGGTCTGTACTCTTTTCCCCAAGTTACCGCTCTGGTATCTCCTACTCCTCTCCAGCTTGCTCACTTCTCCATGGTTACTTTGAGCCTCTGATGTTCTTCCGACACTGAAGACACGTTCCTGCCTCAGGTCTTTGGTACATAGCACACTCACCACTTTCAACTCAATGCTCAAAGATCAGCTCAAAGAAGTCTACCCTGACCGCCCAACTGCAAACTATCACCTCCAACTGTCTGCACTCTTGATTCTCCCTTCCCCTGCTTATTTTTCTTTCCATTGCATAGATCACCTTCAAATATGCTACATAATTTACTTTTGTGTTAGGTTTATTGTCTATTTGTTCATCTTCCCCTGCTAGAATGTAAACACTGGGAAGTTTCTGCTGTTTTGTTCTCTGATGAATCCAAAGAACCTAGAATATCTGCAGAAAGAACTGAATGAATAATTAAGAAACAACTCTAGATAACTACAATTTTTAAAAGGGATAAAGAAGATTTTTGAGTATGCAAGAGGAAATTATCTTGTAATATAAATACCCACCACTTTCCCATTTTAAAAAATCTGTTTTGAATAAGTCTATGGATAAATCTGTTATAACGAGTTTTATTTAACAATTAAATCAGTATAAAAGAATCCTGTAGATGAAGGCAGAAATTAGACCCTTCTTAAGTGAACAAACACAGAAAGAAGCATTCAAAAGAATGCCCTCAGGCTACTACCTTGACCATTTAGAGTTCTTGCTCTGCTCTTATTTCAGAGAGGATGAAAGAGAGCTACACACAGTTACCTTTCTTTCTTTTCTCTTTCTTTCTTTCTTTCTTTCTTTCTTTCTTTCTTTCTTTCTTTCTTTCTTTCATGTCTACAATATTAAAGTGGGAAAAATCAAGCCTATTTCAGAAGATACAATAGCTGAAATATCAACACTGCTCTGATTAGGGAATATACTAAAAACAAAACACAGTGAATTACTGTAGTTGCTGTTCAAACTTGCAATCCTATTTTAACACCATAATAAAGGGCCATAGATACTTGAATTATTCTTCACATTTTTGTAAGGTACTATGCTATTCACAAAAGGTAAGAACATTCATTATCCCTCCAACTCTGCCTCAGTCAGAATGTCAATGCATGTATTAGTACTCTCACTGAAAGAGAGAGGAAAGAACTGAGGTTCAGAAATGCCAGGAAAATCTGCCCAAGATTAATTAGCAAAGAATGATAAGTACCCTGCACACAGAGTCAGGACACCCAGGATAGGAATACCATTCTGGTATTAACTAGATGAGTGCCTCCACTTACAGAATCGAAAGGGGTTGGCCCACAACAGCTACTCAAAACTTTGGGCAACAAACAGATTCCCGCTGGGCCTTGAGTTAGTATAGTCCTCAGATGAACACATCATCAATGGACTAAATGCAGTAACAGTAATAAATAAGGAGTCAAAATAATAATAAATAATCCCTGACCACTGTCTATAATCATATGTGTACTTCTAGTTTCAAATACATGTTGAAGCTCTTAGGAAGAAGAAAATACACATTAGTATTAAGGTATCACGGAATTCATGAAAGTGATCTTTGAGCATTGTATGTATATCAACATATATTCACAGTATAGTTTACGTGATTCAGCTGTTTGTAATAAAATAGGAACTTAACAACATTTAATCTCTAAGGGCTCTTCCGATTTGGAAATGCTATGTTTTAGAGCTGAGACAGATCACTTTATGACAAATCTGGGACTCTTCCTCCCATAGCAGTGTTTTTTCAACATCTTTTCAGCCTCAAGAGCCTTTGTTTCATTTCAAAGCCAAACATGAAATGCAGGTAAAAACTGGGCTACTCTCTTTGGAAAGTGTCTCTGTGTGGCTGGGGTAAGGAGGGGGAAGCAGGAACCTGGAGAGCCCTGCCAGCCCAGCCACTTCTCACCCAGGCCCTTCTCCAAGGAAACTCCAGGGCTCTGTGTAGGAGTTTTAAAATAGCCGCTGACAAAAGGTTAAAACTCACAGAAGTTCTAATCCATCAATAAGGAAAACGTGAATACTCCAATCAAAAAAAAAAAAAAATGAACAAAGGATGGAAACGGCAAGCATATGAGATGAGCCTACATCCTCCTAAAATTATAAAAATGCAAGAAAACAAACAAAAAAACAAAATCCACCCCAATGGTATATCCCATTTTTAGACAATCTTTACCACAGAAATTTAAGAGGTGCACATGTACAAGGTTAGGGAGAGTATATGGAATCAGATATTCTCGTATACCCCTGGGAAGAATGAAGTGGGACCCCCTTCTTGGAGGGCTATTTCATCAGGTATCAAAATAGAAATGCACATACACTTTTGACTCAGCAAGCTCACTCTAGAAATCTATCCTACAGAAGGTCTCAAAATTACATAAAGATCATCGCACAAAGATAAGTGCTTTCTAAGGGCAAAAAATGGAAACCATGTAAATACCCACCCCGTAGAGAAATGACTCTGATCCATGCATCCTATAGAATACTATGGCACCATGAAAAAGACAAAGGTGGATCCTTATGTACTATCATTTTCAGGAAGATACCAAGCATACACTATTAGGGGGAAAACAAAAATAAGGTGCAGAACAATAAGTATATTACTGTGTGTAATATAATGCATAAACAATTCTGAATCCTGGAGGTAGATACACAGAACTGTTAACATTGGCTTCTTCTAGAAAGAACAGTTGGGAAGAATTTCACTTATTTTATTTTATTTTATTTTATTTTATTTTATTTTATTTTATTATTTTTAGTGTTTATTTTTGAGAGAGAGAGAGAGAGAGAGAACAAGCGGGGGAGGAGCAGAGAGAAGGGGAAAGAGAATCAGAAGCAGGCTCTGTGTTACAGCAGAGAGCACAATGTGGGACTCAAACTCACCATCAGTGAGATCATGACCCGAGCGGAAGTTGGATACTTAACTGACTGAGTCACCCACGCCCCTCATATTTTAGTTTAGATATTTCTGCATTTCGATATTTCTTTTTTTTTTAATTTTTTTTAACGTTTATTTATTTTTGAGACAGAGAGAGACAGAGCATGAACGGGGGAGGGGCAGAGAGAGAGGGAGACACAGAATGTAAAACAGGCTCCAGGCTCTGAGCCATCAGCCCAGAGCCCGACGCGGGGCTCGAACCCACGGGCCGCGAGATCATGACCTGAGCTGAAGTCGGATGCCCAACCGACTGAGCCACCCAGGCGCCCCTGCATTTCGATATTTCTAACTAAATTTGGATATTTAGGTTTAGAAGATGGACTACTTTTATCATCACAAAGTCAGAACCCCCTGCTCTTTGCAGGCTGTGCCTCTGCACATAAGGTGCTTGAATGAGGAGAGGGAAGCCTAAGTTTACACATGAAGGGCAAATGCTGCTGCGAACTGCACTCACAGGCCCTTTTTCCAGTAAAGCCTGCAAAATGAAGGTGGCAGGCATGCTTTATGGGGAGCTCAGCACTTACACATTCTGCAAACAGAAGACATCAACTACATCTGATAAAGGGGAGAAAAAGGATTTTGACAACAATAAAAAAGGATTTAGCAGCGTTAATAAAGAAAGCCTTTAAAACGGCAAGCCGCTGCAAAAACAATGACTAGGGCAAAGAGGACACGGAAAGGGAGAGCAGTAGACGGTGGCGCCCAGAACTTCGCAGTGACCCCCATGCCACACTTCCACAGCTCTCCAGGAAAACAACTCTGAGAAAAGGCGGATCAGCATACACACCCTCGAAGAGTGGTTTAAATTTTAAGTGGTTTTGT
Source organism: Puma concolor (assembly GCF_028749965.1). Lineage (NCBI taxonomy): Eukaryota > Metazoa > Chordata > Mammalia > Carnivora > Felidae > Puma > Puma concolor. Next base: position 80,443,052 of record NC_141675.1, on the reverse strand, counting down.
ATCTGTTACGAATACAAAGGTTAAACAGGTATTAACAGAGCAGTAATTCTCTCTGATTAAATTTTTATTCAATGATAGAGTAAAATGTCCAAAATGAAGTAATGGCTGTATTAACGGTTACAGGAGACGGTGTGGAACTGACAATTTAACTGGCAGAGTGGGGTCTTTCTTTCTTTCTTTCTTTCTTTCTTTCTTTCTTTCTTCTTCTTTTTTTTTTTTAAGGTAAAGGTGATGTTGTAAAATTGGAAACTTCTTGCTGTGCCAGACTGAATGAAAACCTGTTAAAAGGCAGTTGACTAATTCTGGATTATTTTTATTATTGAGAAGACTTGGCTTACACTGAAGGGGGAAGGAGCGAAACAGCCACACACATGTAGCCGAACCGGCAATTAGATAATTATCCTTCCCAAATAGTTAATCACCCTTTCCAGGGAGGAGGGTGGAACCGAAATTGCAGCTGGATTTTAAGATACTGAGCAAGAAGGACTCACCAGCAGGTGACAGAGTTCATAAAATCTCAACATGCGGAGGCTTCGCAGCGGGTGGGATCTCCCTTCTCTCAGGCCTCGTTGTCTATTTCTCCCAAGCATCTTCCCAGCTTGGGCCTCCCTCCTTATTAGGACTGCTGGACCCAAGTCGGCAAGTGGCTCTATTAGGGTCCCACTAACGTGTTCCCTGACATCTGGGACCGCACCTGCTGTTTCTGTCACCTCTCTGAGTAGTATTTCAAAGCCACTGTACCTTCTAGGTTAAGGACATAAAAAAGAACTGGATCCCGTCCAGGGTAGATAGACAGAGATGTACACAGGGAGAGAGCTGAAAATCTGACCTGTGAAGAAATATGAAATGGGCTTGGATTGTTTACCTTGTAGGGCAGGCCGCTTAGGGGAGAATGGAGATTTATCTTCAAGTGTCTGGGAGAGTGAGCAGACTTTATTATGTTCCTGGACAAGGTGGATTTACGTGTCCCGTTGTCTGTTCAGGTGATAATTCAAGATGGAGAAAGAATGAAGAAAGCAGTGACAAGAGCACACAGGTCCTGGAGTCTGACTGCCTGAGTTCAAGGTCCCGCTTCCCCAACATCTGTGCCAACTTCCCACAGAAGTTCCCACCTTCTCTAAGGTCTCATCTCTCTCTTCTATAAAATAGCGTGGATCTGAGTATCCACCTTGTGAGAAGAAATGCACCATATAACTGTGCACTGAATACTAAAAGTATCATTAGTGCTTACATTTTGTATTTCACATGCACATTAAGTACCGATCACAGACTTAGAAATGTATGCAGGATATAAAGTATTCTTTCTGAATACAGACCATAAGTTAGGCCCCGGACCAGGAGTTCTCTTAATTTAGATAGTTTAAGAAACTTGACGAACCAAGGTCATAAATAAGTGTTTTAATCACAGAACTCAGTCTGGATATAATTTTTACTGACCTCAAAACATTTTTCCCACTAGAAGGAGCTCTAGGAAACACAAATACAAAGACAAGTTACAGGCCCTTCCCTCAAAAGCTGTTCTTCTAGAGAATGTTAGGACATACACATACAAATGCATAATATAAACAAAGATAATCTGCATCACAAAGTGAGCAGAAGAGGGAGTAATTACTTCCAAATGGTGAGACAAAGAGAAGCTTCATGGATGAGGTGCCACTGGAGTTGGCCAGGTAACATTCTGACACAAAGATATGAGGAAAGGCATTTCCATGCAGGCCACAGAATGAGTAGAAGCAGGAGGTCACAAAAGGGTGGGAATTTTTGAGGAATACAAAGCAGGTCAGGATGGCTGGAGTCCAAGATGTGTGAAATGAGAGGAGACTGGATAATTCCAGTCATGTGCAAGGCTTTGATCTCTCCAGCTCTTCTAAATCTAGAAGTCTAGAAGAGTCCCTGATTTTAATCTAACGGCAACCTTTAATCCGTAGGAATGAACATTCATTAGGCACCATGGACAGGATAGACCAGAATAACTGCAAAGTGCCTTACCACAGTTTTATTCATCATGAACCTCAACCATCTTGCATGGGAAGTATTACTGTGTATGCATCGTAATATATGGGATGAACCAGCCTAAGTTTTAACAGACTGAGGAAGGAGCATTTAGGAGGAAGAACATTCAATAGCTTGACTGTAGTTGTCTAGCAAATCCAGAGCAAAGGCATACCCTGTCAGTTTCTGCTTTCTCTTGCTTTGTTAGGTCACCAAAGCCCACACTCACCAGTCCAGAGCCCAGTGTTGTGTTTCTAAGAAAAAGAGCTGAAGACAATTCCTTCAAGCAGCTGTTTTATTCGGTGGGAGGACCATGAAATCAACAAATTTGTTGTCAGGGCAGATTTTGTGGCGACGGGAGTCTTGAGCTCCAGTCTTAACGTTTGTTCAAATTTTAGAAGGAAAACAAAGATCATCATCCAGTAGGGAGAAAACAGGATGACAAATAAGTGACCTGGTTCAATCAGAAGGGATATTTCTAGGATTATGAAGAAGGGAGAATGATGCCTGGATCTATGTGGAAAAGTGTTAAAGTATGCTGACTAGGAATGAGCAGGCTGGAATCTAGACCCATATCTGAAAAGTAACTGTTGGAAAGCTGCTGCTAAGATGGAATTGGCTAGCAGTGGAAAGGCCTGGAAATATGACTCCAAATCCAATACTCTCTACTAAAGCACACCCTAGAAAATGCAGACAATGGCTCACATTTGGAACAGGAAAAACCTTTCACTCTTCAGGTTGTCTTCTTAACCAGGCTATGTTGTCTTACATTTAGCTTTAGAAAACAATGAGAAGAGTTGGAGAGATGTAGAATACATGGTGTGTGGCTAAAAACCACAACACTTGGGAAGAGGTTCTGCTATTTACTTACTCATGACGTTGCCTCCCTATCTCCCCTATTGCCAAAGGCCTTTCAGGAAAAACCTGTGATGGATGAGTGGTGTACGAATAATCAAATGGCTGGGCTTCCCTTTACTTTTGGGAGAAAGGCCAAAATCCTTAGTGTGGCCTACGTCCTTCACGGTCTATCTCTGAAAACTTGTCTTGAATCATGCTTCTCCCTCAGCCTCTGAGCTCTAATCACCCTGGCTTTCTTTTAGTTTCTGAAAATACGCATGCTCCACTATCTGAGATGTCTAAGCTACTCATTTCTCATAGCTCAGTGAATTTGCAGTTCCCCGGGAATGCTTTCTTGGCCTTTCCATCTATGGCATGTTCCTTTAATTCTCTTAAGACAATGCTCTCTTCTTTTAAAATACTCTGTCCAGGGGCGCCTGGGTGGCTCAATCGGTTAAGCGTCTGACTTCAGCTCAGGTCATGATCTCCCAGTCTGTGGGTTCGAGCCCTGTGTCGGGCTCTGTGTTGACAGCTCAGAGCCTGGAGCCTGCTTCGGATTCTGTGTCTCCCCCTTTCTCTTTGCGCTTCCCTTGCTGACGCTCTGTCCCTCTCTCTCTCTCTCTCTCTCAAAAATAAATAACGATTAAAGAAATTAAAATACTCTGTCCATCTTCCTTAACAGAACATACACTTCCCAAGAGCAGGCTGCTTGTCTGTTTTTGGTTACCACTGAGTATCCAGTGACCAACGTGCAGTAGGCTCTCAATAATATTTGTTGAATAACTGAATGCATATCCTCTTCCTCAAAAATTTGGTATATGTCCTAATTGTGGACATGGAGGAGTCAGAGGTTAAATTATCTAGCTGTGACAAGTGGAATCTGTTAGTTGTTATTTTAAATCAGACCAAGATAGAAAACACCTACCGCAATAAAAAATATAGAGGAAAAGTGTCTTTTACATACTTTGTTAGGCTAAAGAACTTAAATAATTCGATTTGGAAAATTCCAGGAAAATAAACTGATTCAAATCCAGCTATGATGAGATGATGATGATGATGATGATGATGATGATGATGGTGATGATAGTCTGGCAGAGAGTAGTTATACGCACATCAAACCACTTCCTCTTCCTTGGGGGCACACACGGTAGCTACATTTCCAGACATTCTTTGCAATTGTAGCCAAGTGACTGAGTCCTGGCCAGTGAAATGCTGAGTAGAAGGATCGCGATGCCACATTTCACAGTCTGCCCCTTAACCATCCCCCCACCTCCTGATGACCTCCAAGCTTTTTCTTCTCTCATCTGTCAGCTGCAGAGGATCTAGCACAGGACCTCCAAGCTCCAGGGAATGGCAGAGCCAGTGGATAGAAGAAACTAGAGCCCGACTCCCTAAGTAGAAAACACCCGCCAAATATCCAGTTGGATTTTATCAGAAAAAAATAAATTACTGTATCAAATCACTGAGATTCAGGGGTTCGTTTGCTATAGCACTTAACATTATTTGTCCAAAATTATACATGAGGTCAGACATAAGAAAATTATAGTTGTTGGGGAGTTGGGGGGGGGTTCAGTCCATTAAGCGTCCAACTCTTGGTTTTGGCTCAGGTCATGATGTCACGGTTTGTGAGTTCAAGCCCCCTGTTGGGCTCTGTGCAGACAGTGTAGAGCCTGCTTGGGATCCTCTTTCTCTCTCTTTCTCTCTGTCCTTTGCTTACTTGCTCTCTCTCTCTCTCTCTCTCTCTCTCAAAATAAATACATAAATAAACTTAAAAAATTAAAAAAGATAATTATATTTGTTTTCTAAGTTAACTTTCTCGATAATACTTGAGGTGAATGCATGAGAGTAGATTTGATGCATCAGATCTACTTCTAACATGGCATTTCGACGCAGTTTGACCGCTCCATGTTTTTAGCAGTTGTAGATTCCCAGGACCGAGTAAGATTTTGGAGCCATTTTGCCTAGCTCCTAGCCACCTTCAGGTCATAAGCACCCTCAGTCCAAGTCTTTCAGAAGAGAGCACAAGCACATGAGGACTCCTTGAGCTAGTGACTCTCAGCTTGTATTAACCGTTATGAAATCCTTTCTTGTGTCCAAACCTCCTCTGTGGCTTTTTCCAATGAATGACCCTCCTAACACTTTTTTAAAAATGGGTTTAAAAAAGATCACTTTCTTCCATCTGCCCCTCCTTACTTTCTAATATGAATCCAGCTCAATATAAATTGGGAGCCAGATTGAGTGGTGAGGGCAACCAGAGTTACTTAAGCTATAGTTGCAGAACGCGCCAGAAAATTAAAGAAAAAAAAAAAAAATCATGGGGGTGGGACCTGGGCACTAGGGAATTCTCCTCCCTGCAAAGGAGCTTTTGTTCAGACTTTAAAAAAAAGATTTTTTAAAATGTTTATTTATTTTTGAGACAATGCAAGAGACAGAGTGCAAGCAACGGAGGGGCAGACAGAGGGAGACACAATCTGAAGCAGGCTCCGGGCTCTGAGCTGTCAGCCCAGAGCTCGACGCGGGGCTCGAACTCACCAACCGTGAGATCATGACCTGAGCCGAAGTCGGACGCTTAACCAACTGAGCCAAACTGACTGAGCCACTCAGGTGCCCCTGGTCAGACTTTTTAATGTGATGCTTGATTATTAAATGATACCAAGCAATATATTGCCAATATCTGTTTTTAGAGACACTAATTTTATTGCTGTTGGAGTGGGGACGCGGGCATCAGAATTGAGAAAAAAAAATTTTTTTCCTGGTGATTCTAATGTACAGCCGGAGTTGAAGAACAGTAAAATATACTTCTAGCAAACTATCAACTATTAATGTAAATTGTCCATATAGAAATATCACGAGGAAGAAAATGTAATATTGCTTACAAAGATACCTGTCCAAAATAGCCTCTGAAATCAGGCCGAATTCATTGCCTGAGGAAAAGTATCCTGTAGTCATGCTCTTCACTCATTATTTGAGTACCCTACGTTGGAAGCTAATAAAGACTTTTGGTGAGACAGGCCTGGCTGGAGGTCAACTAAAGACTTAGGTCCTGAAAACCACCTCCCCCCGAAAATCACACCAACAATCACTGTATTTATTATGCAAGAGAAGCCCAAAGCTCCTTACAGACCTAGGAATGTGAGCTTCATGAGGGCTGGGACCAGAGTACCTTGTTCCCGGCTCTGTCCTAACACCTGGAATATCGGCCCCAGCACCTAAGGGTGCAAGTTCTCCTGAAAGGTTCTTTAAATGATACTGAACCCAGTCACATGGGAGACTAGAAAAGCCCACTCACTCGTAAGGGAAAAGCGTCGGCTCCCAAGAAGCCCTGGATACCCGCCTGCTAACAAATAAAGCTTATCGGCCAACGTAAGAGCAAGCATCACTTAAAGGGTAGGCTGGTGGTTACTCTGGCTTCTGAACACCAGTGAAGTGATGGGTTATATCTCTCATCTGGGTCTCAACTGCACTATCGGTACAATGGAAACTTGAAACTTGACTCCCTTATCTGCATAATTGCTGCCTTCCAGAATTCTCAATGAGAAGAAAACTTCTCTGTGCCTCTGAGTGCTGTCTGCCAGCCCCTCTGAAGCTACCGGCTACCACAGCTGGGCTCCCTGTGATGTGGACCAGTGCCCACCAGAGGGACTAGAGGTACATTTACTCAGAGTCCTGACTTCTTCCCCTGCATGGAAGCTTCAAGATGCAGTCGCTTCTACTTTTTGCAAAACTCTTCCCTCAGGCCAAAAAGTGAGGAACTTTTAAACTAAATGTAGCATCATCTTTATCTTACATTATCCATACAGCTGATCCTTGAGTGCAGTGCCTCGTGTATCCCAAAGGTCTTGTTAGCAGGGTGGGGTGAATGCACAGTGGAACCAGCCTTGGTTTGGCTTTATTCTTGATTTCAGCACACGTTACGAGTGAGGGGAGAAAAGGGAGGACACATTAATCTCACCAAGCAAGAATGGGTGAGATTAATGTGTCCTCCCTTTTCTCCCCTCACTCGGAATGTGTGTTGAAATCAAGAGTAAATTCTTGCTATTCCTCCTCTGCCTCAGAGCCAGGTTGGTTTGCTTACTCTGACAAAACCTTTGGACCTTCAGGTGGTCTCCGCTATACTGCACTGTGCCAGAGAAGCTGGTCCTGACAGAGGAACAGTAGCATTTTGGAAGAAGAGGGAAGGAGCGATTCTAAAATTCTGCTGGTGCAAATTTAGATTCTTGTACAAGACTTATAATGAGGTTTACTGAACCCCTAACCAAAAAGGTGGGATTCAGGGCCCCACTTCTCAGCGGTGACAAAACCGGAAATGCCCAGCTCGTTGTAAGGTGGAGGCAGTGAGCTTGCATTAGGCAGGAAGGAGAAGAGTCGTTACGGTATTATTTCTGCATGTGCTGACTGGCACAGGCTGAATCTATCCGAGTGAAGCTGAAATCAGGACAGACGGAAAATAATTCCAAAGCGAGAACAATTCCAGGTATTTTATCCTTTCCCTGTGAAACAAAATCTTGAAGGACGTTAAATGATCAACTCCTATCCCTTCCTAAAAACTCTGAGTGTGCTATCCATGACTAGACTGCACACAGTGCTGGGGCTGGGGAACAGACCAGGGGATGGCAGAGGGAAGAGAGCCCAGTACAGGAGCAAAAGCAGGGCACTTGCGCCCAGAAGCTGTAGGGTCTGTCTTTCTAGAGCTCATTCCTTTGGTACACGCTAACACAGCGTCTACTATGTGTCTGGTACCAGGTTATGGCAGGGGATAGGATAGCATCCTCAATTAAACCTGAAGACAGAAACTCTGCAGGTTTCCAAAGAGTGGGGTGCAGACAAGCAAAACCCAAATCCATGCTAAAAAGTAATGAAGGCTGCGAAGGGAGACTCAAAGAACAGCCCATATCAGCAGGACAGCCAGTCAGGCAGTCTGCATAGAGGAAGTGAAAATTCAGCTGAGACCTGAAGGGTGGGAATGTGTTGGCCTGGCAAAAGCCCAGGAAAGTGTGTCCTAGGTGGAGAAAGATTATGCACCAAGAGCAATGGATGGGCCAGTCATGGTGCCCCTGGAAAACGTAAGTAGCTCAACATGATGAGAGCAGAGAGGAGAGGTAAGGCTGGAGAGATTGAAAAGGCCTGCCTTCTCTCGGTCACCTGGTCGCAGAACCTCATTCATGATGCACAGGCATCACCAGCTCAAGGCCAGCGACAAAAGGTCACGTAAACGAGGGCACATTAAAATAGGTTGAGGTGCTTTGCTTTTATACATAGATTCACAGGGACAGGGAATGCTGGGAAGAGGAACCCCCTGAAGGGTTTTAAATAGGAGAGCTTGGATGAGGTTGGAATCTCAGAAAGATCATTCATTCTTCCTTTAGGAAGATATTCTGGAGTAGGAGTCAAGTGCATAAATCTAGGTGGCAAAGGAGCTGGAAGGAACAAAGAGTGGATGGGCACTCATTTCTCTCTTGTTCTGCAGAACGAGGCTTTCACTAAGAGGTGACTGGTGGCCTCTCGGGGCCCTTCCACGCTGAGGCCTGCATTCCATGACTGCTGACACAACACAAGGTGCAAAAAAGGCCAGAGATCAGTCATCTGCTTGCTCATATGTTTTGAGGCTGATGGGAATTCTGATTTACAGAGTGGGATTATTAATGCATATATATATGTATTAATATATTAATATTAATTAATTAATATTAATATTAATATATTAATATATTAATATATATACATATATACATATGTATATACATATATATAATATATATATATATATATATATACATATATATATTTAATGTTTATTTTTGAGAGAAAGAGAGAGAGAGACAGAGCATGATCTGGGGAGGGGCAGAGAGAGAGAGGGAGACACGGAATCTGAAGCAGGCTCCAGGCTTTGAGCTGCCAGCACAGAGTCTGATGTGGGCTCGAACTCATGAAATACGAATCATGACCTAAGCCGAAGTTGGGTGCTTAACCGGCTGAGACACCTAGGGACCCCTGTATATTTTAACTTTAAAGGTCATATAAACCTAAAGCTTCTGAAGCGTTTTTGTTTGTTTGTTTGTTTCTCTTGAAGGTTTTTCTATTTGGGTCAATGAAGTTGGGCAAACCAAAAAGCTACCCTGTAGCTCAGGGAACAAGAAAAGCGTTGCAGCTGGACATTAACTTTTCAAATTTTTATATGTAGAAATGTATATTCATTTAACATTTTAATTGCCCCAGAAGGATATAAGGTGAAAAGCAAAACTCCTCCCCAGTGGTAACCATCCAAAACTTGACTATCCCTACAATTTTTCTATGTCTGTCTCTGTGTATGCATGTATGTACATGTGCACACACACATGCATTCACACACAAGCATCCATTTCAAAGTTTCTGTTTAAACAGAAATGAGATTTTATGTACTGTTCTGTACTTTTTTTTTTTTTCTGAAAGAGAGAGAGAGTGAGCAAGAGAGAGGGGTAGAGGAAGAGACAGGATCTTAAGCAGGCTCTATGCTCAGTGTGGAGCCCAACGCTGGGCTCGATCTATGCCCCTGAGACGCCCAGCCGACTTAGTGACCCAGGGGTCCCTGTACCTTGTTTTTTCTTAAACTAGTTTTTCTTGGGTGTCTTTTGTAGTATTTATAGGTTGGCCTTGTTTTATTTTTTTAAGAGTTTTATTTTTTTTTTTTTTCAGTTTATTTATTTATTTCGAGAGAGAGAGAGAGTACAGCATGTGAGCAGGGGAGGAGCAGAGAGAGAGGGAGAGAAATCCCAAGCAGTCTCCACACTATCAATGCAGAGCCTGATATGGGGCTCTAGCCCATGAACTGTGAGGTCATGACTGGAGCTGAGGTAAAGAACCAGACGCTCAACCGACTGAGCTATCCAGGTGCTCCTACCTTGTTTTTTGTTTTGTTTTGTTTTGTTTTTTAATTAAAATTTTTTTTAATAGCTTCCAAGTTATCGTATGAATTTGCCATATTTATTTTGTAATTTTATTCAACTAGTCTCTTTACAGCATTACAAATGGTGACACAGTATGTATTCTTAAGGTATTACTGTGCCCTCATGCAAATATATCAAATGGCCTATTACTATTTGGAATCACAGTATCAAAATGCATGTACAATTAAAATCTTGAGAGATGACACTAAATTTTGTTTCCAGTAAGGTTGTCTCAATTCGTCCTCCAACCAAAAGACCGGAAAGTACTTATTTCCCCAGATCTTGGCCAAAGCCAAGTATCAAACTTGTAAATTGTGGCCATTCTGGTAAGGGGAAAATGTATCTTACACTGCATTGCTTGAAATAAAATAAGAGTGAACCTCTTTTCAAAGTTTTATCATCTGTTGTTATGATTGTCTCTTCGAGGAACTGCCTGTTGGTGTCCTCACTCTTTTTAATGGATGGTGCTTTTCAGATCAATTTTCTTTTTATTTATTATTTATTTATTTATTTATTTATTTATTTATATCAATTTTCACGAATCTTTAACACCATCAAAATAACTGGCTCCACGATTTGCTATCTTTGTTCATATGAACAAGTCACTGGGCCTCAGTTTCCAAACGTGTAAGGATTAAATGAGCTGGTGGGTGTGAAACCACGGTGGGGAACCCGAGAGCCCTGCAGGCACAGCATTCTTGTATTTAATGAAGATTTCTTCACTGGAGTGTTTCAAGTCGCTGTACGTACGTGATCTGTCCACACGGTGGGTCTGAATGAGGTAAATGCTTACTGCTGTAGAACACAAATACACTCCAAAAAGGGATCCTGGGTAGCTCTTTGTGAACTACATGGACAGGCGCCCTCAGTCGGAGGCAGAGCCGGGTAGGCCCAGCTTTCCAGGCTGTCGGCTCAGCGTGCTTTGTGCTAAGCCAGGCACGGTACAATAACCGTGACATCGCAACTGAGTTGAGAGGGACCGCAGACTGGGAGCCTCTACAAGCCCCTCCCGTGATGAGCCGGCCAGCAGAGTAGCAGGGAGAAGGGGCTCCCAGGGCCGGTGGTGCAACACTTACCGTCAGCCCTGGCTAGACCCTGAGTCACTCTGGTCCATACAGTATAAAGAGAACTTGAAAAACAATTGTAGAAAGAAAAAAAAAGTGCTGGCAAGGTTCAGAGGAAGTGACTAAAAAAAAGGTCTGGAAATCAGGGCTGTGCAGCAGGAGCACAGAAACTGGAATCTTGTATCCCGTGCAGGATCTTTACCCCACGGCCACCGGTTCAGTGCTTGCTTACACAGTCGGCTCTGTTGTCCATGATCTCATCCTTGTTCAATTCAGGGCAATCCGTCAGTCAAGACACCCAGATAGAGAGCTGACTATGGGATGCGGTGAGGAACCAGACACCCCCCTGCCCTTAGGGAGAGATTATAGCTAATGGGGTACACGAGAAATAAAGAGGTAACTTAAATACCATCTGCTAAGTGGTAAGAAAGTGGTACGGCAGGGGATGAGAGCCCGGAGGAGGGGGATTCTTGGCTACGGGATGGAGATCAAGGGAGAAAGCTGCACATGCCAAGAAGGGAAAGTATCTGCCCGGCCCCAAGGGTAACAAACAACCTCCCTGCTTTGGAAACGCGCGTGTATGTAGGGGTGCCTATGGGTACACGCATGTGCATGCGTGTGACTATACAAGTCTTCTATGGTAGTCTGAGGAGGGTGGACTTGATAGTGAAGGCAATGAAACGTCACTGAAGAATTCCGAAGGCACATGCTATGTAAATGAAGGTAGGCATAAAGAAAGCCAAAGCATTCCACCAGGATTTGGTGAGGAAGTATTAAAAGTAAGAGGGGAGAGTGAGGGGCCTGGAATGAAAGACAGACAGCTCCTATGCATTCGGTTAGGGCAACCAGGGGGTGCCAGCCACTGACCAGGAACACAGGGAGGAGCAGGGTAAGAAGGCCACCTTGTGCGTTCTGTTTTGAAAGTGCTGAAATCTGTGGGCCTCGGAGCCTGTTTATGGAGAGTATCTGCTTAGCTGACAGATGCGTAGTCCGGAGCTCAGAGAGACATCGCAGCCGCAGATTTTGGCCAGAGAGTTTTCAGCACATGGATGATCTTTGTAGTCATGGGAGCAGATGAAACTACTGAGGAGAATGTAGTGTGAGACCAGAAGAGGGATTGCGGCAGAATTAAAAAAAAAAAAAAAAAAAAAAAGCCACACTGAGTTTAAGGAGTCAAGAGAAGAAAGAAAATCTGTGAAAAAAGAGTGGGATGTTGCAAGCCAAGAAGTAGGAGGAAAACCCAGGAGTGTTCGGTGTCACAGACACCAAAGGAGACAGTGTTTCCAACAGCCAGTGTTAACAGCTTTATAAGCTGTGGAGGGCTCAAGAAAGTGTGCAAGCATGTGCCCATGCACTGATATCTGGTTCTAGACAATATTACCACATGTATGGATTCATGTTTCCACCCACGCGGCCAAGATCCAGAACAGTTCTCTCCTGTTGCCTTTTTATAACCACATGTACTCTCACCCCTCCTTAACCCGCTTCCTCCCCCAACCCTCCCCCCTGATCACCACTCACCTGTTCTGCATTTCTAGAATGTCATTTCAAGAATGTTATATAAATGGAATCATACAGTATGTGAGTTACTGGGACGGACTTTTTCTGCTTGGTGTGATTCTCTCGAGAGCAGAGTATAAGAATACTTGCTGTGTGTAAGGTCAAGGTTCGTCACAATTTATACTGATATCAAGGTGCCTAGCTGTGTGCTTTGATCAAGCAACATTTACTTGCTTTGGTGAGCAAAGACAAGTCGCTGGGCTCATCCAGACTGCACGACTACCTGAAGAGTGTGACAGGAGAGAAAAACAAAGGATTGTGGAAAGATATCACAGGATGAATTTTTATGGTGTATTTATAATCTATTTGCCAGAGAAGACACAGTATGAAAGGGTCTTCAGGGTGAATTATCAGCAATAATAACTAGTGCGTATTAAACAGGGGGAGGTAGGCACTGTGTTTGGCACTTAACCCACACGAATTCATTTAATCTTCCCGTTAGTCCTACAAGTACTATCAGCCTCCTTTTATGGATGAGAAACACCTGACTTTAGAGAACGGAAGAAACTTGACCATGGTCACAAAGTAGCAAGTAGTTCTAGGTTGAAATCGATTATCTCTTTGATTCAAAGGCTGAGTTCTGTGCACTGCCTGACAGCCTGCAGGGATGTGGAAACTGAGTCAAGTAGCAAGAATAGTTTTGAACGTCATGAGACCCCGAGTCTGGATTTTTGCATCATGATATCTCCTGACTTGCAATGGCAGATGAAGTACCCTTTAACTGCAAAAGGCACTGACTAGTATTGCCGTATTATTTCGTCCAGGGCACGTGAATAACTACTCTACCCTTTCAAGAAGATAACATATACCATGTGGGCCACTGGCAGAAGTTTGTCAGGAGATTCGTGTACAAACAGGTCCTTCCCTTCCTGTGTTCCACTTAGTGGTGGGAAGCTCAGTATGGGTCATTTCCTCCACTTCCCCATCCTTGACAAGAGTCCTGTCTGCCGCATCTCTAATGAGTGGTCATCCTGTCTCTTCCCCTTTCCTTCTAGTGCAAGAAGCTCCTGTTTCACACAGTGTCCAATCTCTATGGTTATATCTCAAGTGCCCACCTTGCTTTTGGTGTAGCACCTATTGCTGAGAGCTGAATATGTCCCACGAATGGCACTGACCACTGCCCCCAAATTTGTATCTGATATTCACAAAACCCTTATAGATACTGTTACAGCCATTTTACATTATGAAGAAACTGAAAATCCTGTGTACCTCTCCCATGAGTTCAGCCCAAAGAATACACACAGGACCGTTTCTAACTGCCCTTTCACCCAAAAGTTCTCTGGTGCTGTCGGGCTGGGTCCAGAAGGGGCTTTCAGCATCCAGACTCATGGTTTAAATACAACTTGAAGACAGAATTGCTCAATAACTTTTGAAAGGGTAACCCATTGCCTAACAGCTGAAAGCGTCTCTTCCATTACTGGAATTGGCTGCCCAGTATTGAGATTACTGGAAAGGAGTGCGATGATTGGGACATTTAATCAAATATGCAAATTTTCAGGAGCATTCTAAAAAGGACAGTGTCCCTGTTTGATAAGGCAATGGATCCAGAAACAGAATGATGTAACGAGAAGGCACAGGAGCAACACTGAAGTGGGATGGGTGTGGGGTGGGAGGTCTGGGAGGCAGTGAGGAAGAGGTGTTTTCAGTGGTAGGGACAAAGAGGTAGCAGTATTGGATTTCTGCTGAAATTCCAGACTAAGCACAAGCTTGGGCTTCTGTAGGACTGCATCCAACAGGCTGGAGAAACTGGTGAGAGACAAGGATCCCTGATACGGAGGTCTTTCCCTGACTCCATAGCTTATTCATTCAGGAACATCACTCTCCTCATTGAAGCCTCCTTTCTCCCTCCTTTCTGCTTAGGGATCTGGATACAAAATGAGCTTCCTGCTGGGAACGTTTATGAGGTTTCTTTTGCTGCCTCAGTTCTGGCTCTCACAGACTACCCATTCTTACATGCTATTGCAGATTCATTTTAGAGAGACTGCAATGCTCTGTAGAAATGCTGCTCTCACAGCAACTAGAAATCCAAAGGATTGCTTTCAAACATACCAAGTCCTTGAATTTGAACACCTCTGACAAAGGTATAAAAATGAAAGCTCTCCCTCCCCCTCCCCCCCAAACCATTTGCAAATACATCCTATCTAGGTAGAAACCAAGGAGATGACAGGAACTGATTTACACACTGTCTAGCCTAAATGACAAGGTTTAGAGCCACAGTGCCTTTGCATTCAAATCCTCTGACCAGCTCTGTGCTCTTGGGAAACTCCCTTACGCCCTCTGAGTCTTGATACCCTCACACTAAAACCAAAACCAAAACCAAATACAAAAATTACACCTGTACGCTGAGCTTCAATTTAGATTGGAGTTTTACAAACTGGGAAGAACTAAGTAGTTATTATTATTATTATTATTGTTCCTTAATTCAACAATTAGGGGACCTCACCTATACCAAGACAGCACTGAGTGCTAAAGGTGGGAAGAAATGAGTACGTTACCCCTGGATGGAGATGAAACATATACTTCAATGTAAGTTAGAAAATGATACAAGTCATAAATCTGATTTCACTTCTGCTTAAAATAGATTGAACAGAACAAGATCTAATATGCAACCTTACTCTATTCCACTGGAATTTGGAAATGGGTTATAACATTTTCCTTCGACTTCAAAACATGGGACATAAATCTGAATCTTCTTTTTATTTTGTGGTTGTTATTTACCTTTTAATTTTTTTTTTCAACGTTTATTTATTTTTGGGACAGAGAGACAGAGCATGAACGGGCGAGGGGCAGAGAGAGAGGGAGACACAGAATCGGAAACAGGCTCCAGGCTCTGAGCCATCAGCCCAGAGCCTGACGCGGGGCTTGAACTCACGGAGCGCGAGATCGTGACCTGGCTGAAGTCGGACGCTTAACCGACTGCGCCACCCAGGCGCCCCCTGTTATTTACCTTTTAAATGAGGTTCTACATGTCCCATTTGGTCAGTTCTGTAGTTAAGTCAATGGAAATTCCAAACTGTGAAAAATATATTGATATCCTAGACAATCCAAAAGAAAGTGATCAGAATAGTTAAAGGTTCTGGTATCAGAATAGACAACAAATGGACGGAGGAGCTAGAATTTAACCAGAACAAGAGAAGATTCAGATGGTCTTGGGAAGTTTCTTCACATACCTAAAAGGCTTTTAAGTTGAAGATGTATTAACTGTCTTTTCTAGGGACAGATGATGTTATAAGGAAATAGACTTCCCACCAAATTAGCCTTATAACCTTTAGAGAGTTCAAAACATGAAAAAGCTGCCTTGAGAACTGGTAAATTTCCCATCCTTGGAACTAAGCTCATTTATAAGAATATAATGGTAAACCCATTGCAAAATAACTTTGCAAAACCCATTGCAAAAAGACTGCTTTTGAAAAGTGAGTAAGCACCCCTCTGTTTATTCCTTTTGTAAATTGTTCACTTGGCTAGCTGGCACAAAATGAAAGTAGACTTCCATATTTCAAGACCCACCCATAGAAAGAAAACCAAATGGCACATTTAATGAGTTTGAAGGGGCCTTTTATGTACTACTACTCAGTGAGCGTCCGCCATCATCAGTTCTCTGTGCTCCAGCCACATTGATCCACATCCCTTCCGGATTTTCTGTCAATTGTACTGAATGAAATAACTCATTGTCCACAGAGCCTGCTTGACAATCCAGTTTTACTCATCAAGGGAATGCGTTGGCAATATGCACTTTCTCCAACATCCCTGTCTCTTGAGCACTTATCATCAGGTACTTTTTTGGAAGGGGAGGTGGCAAATTATTCAAACTGCATGAATTTCTATAAGTGCAATAACATTCCTCAGTTTTTAAAGGGCATCTTTTTTTTTAAGTTGTCATTTGAATTCAAACTCTTTGGAAAACATGCATAATAATCTTAATGATCCCATTGAGCAGTTTAAATTCAAATTGTGGAGCATTTGAAATACCATGCTGGCAGCACTTTCCATAAATTACTCTCAAATTCAATACATCCCTACACACATGCGCGCGCGCGCACACACAGACACACACACACACACAAGTACCACACTCAAAAATCCTTAAATTACAATTTCTCTTTTGTTGTCCCATTTAAATTGTGATTCGGTTGATAAATTAGAGCTGTAGTGTCTGCTCATAAATTTCAATATTGTTTTCAAGAAAATAATTTTGTGGCAGGCGTGCATTTTTATTTCCCTCGAGGGTAAATGCAGCTTTGTTTTGTTGCAGGCTTCCTGGCTTTGGTGTGAGCACGTACTTGTGTTTGCATGTGCATGTCAGTGTGCATCTTGGTGTCTGACAAATCAAATCTGACTTATTTATCTGGCTATTCACTCTGTATACCGGAGTTTTAGGAAATACTGGAAGACTGAATCAGAAAGGTCATTTTTTTTAAGTTTATTTATTTGTTTTGAGAGAGAGAGAACGATAAAGTGTGTACCTGCTCATGAGCAGGGGAGGGGCAGAGACAGAGGGAGGGAGAGAGAGAATCCGAAGCATGGTCTGCACCGGCCGTGCACTTGATCCCGACGCAGGGCTTGACTCTACCAATTGTGAGATCATGACCTGAGTGAAATCAAGAGTCGGATGCTTACCTGACTGAGCCACCCCCCAAAGAGGTCACTTCTGCCAGAAGAGACTGCTCACCTAAGATCCTTATAATGAGCTCCTATCTAGAGCAGAATCAGACTAATTACATCTTGGGAATTGAATGATTAAAGGAAGTTCTTTTAGACAGATGAGAGAAAAGACCTAATTTTCACTTCATTTTCAGTACCATTGAAAATTAATATTTGCTCACAAAGTTTGCCAGTAAGGTTTCAGAAACCATCAAATGCATATAAACGTGTTGAGAAATATTGTTTTTTTTTTAATTTTTTTTTCAACGTTTATTTATTTTTTGGGGGACAGAGAGAGACAGAGCATGAACGGAGGAGGGGCAGAGAGAGAGGGAGACACAGAATCGGAAACAGGCTCCAGGCTCTGAGCCATCAGCCCAGAGCCTGACGCGGGGCTCGAACTCACGGACCGCGAGATCGTGACCTGGCTGAAGTCGGATGCTTAACCGACTGCGCCACCCAGGCGCCCCGAGAAATATTGTTTTTAATATACGGCCAATGTAAATCAATCCAGAGTACAGGCACTGTGCAGAATTCCAAGCTTGTGCAATTCACAAAATTTAAACACAACTTTTGCTATGAGGATAAATGTCTCTGTAATTTTGAAAATATGGCTGTTCCTTGCCACTGAAATTCATCCTCTTCCTGTGAAAAACAGTTGAATGCTGGATACCCCTTAAAACATCAATGAAGCAGTAATGATTAGGTACTTGGGAATAATTAAAAAAATTTTAAGACTGATTAAAGTCTGTTTTGCCCCTAATGAACTTGCAATTCACTGACTTAAGAGAAGAGCTGATACAAATATGGCCCCCTAGACTGCAAATGTTGGGCATTAACTGGTTAAACTAGTATCATTACTATATTGAGTGGTATTTAGATGCCATCTCATAAAGTTGTTTATTTTCCTCAAAAATGATTTTTAAAAGGCTAACTCAAATTGTAAAGTCAAGTCTATTATACCCAAAGGGCAGCAGAAACCCTCTCCGGTGAGTGGAAGTCAGAGGGATAAAAACATCAGTACCATCATCAACAAATATTGACTGAATGCCAGCGGAGCGTGAGGCCTGGGCAAGAAGCCTTAGCGGAGGCTATGGGGAGACAGGACAGTGACATGCTTAAATAATGACAAAATTAGTCCCTCGATCTTTTGTGCCACCTCCAACTCCCAAAGACAACTCCTATGCCCATTATGCACTTAGCCTTCTACTTGTTAGTCTGTTTGGATGGCTGTCTCCTTCAGATGGTGAGCTCCCCAAGGACTGGGATCACGTCTTTTTCAACTTTGTATCCTCAATTCTCTATACTATCTGAAATATAGAGTGCTCAGTGAATATTCACTGGATGAATACAAGACTGAAAACCACTTAGGCAGGCATTTGAGGTGCGGAGGTAAGAAAACTCGACTCCGTCATAAAATAGATGCCGGAGCCCTGCTTCAGTTTCTTTGCTATATAGGCTACCTTCTCTGGGCCTCAGTTTTCTCATGTTTAATCTAGGACTCACACCTGCCTTGTGGGATTGTTATGGACATCAAATGAAAAACAAGTATGAAAGTACTTTGGGCACATGAATTTAAGTATAAGGTATTATTATGCTAAGCAATTGGTACAGGTGGTAAATGCTAGAAGGTATGTAATTAACATAGCTGAAAAACAGGTAGATTATGAAGTGAAGTTGCCTAATACCATCCAAAGGTGACTCAGGGGATTGAGAATCAAGTTATTCTCCCTTGCAAAAGCAGAATAATCATCCTGTACCAAGTAAAGGTAACATAAATATCAAATAACAAACTGGCTGCTATATGATTTAGGAAATTCGCATGGCTCTCTTTTACCTGGAAAAATCATACTCTTACTGGGTTTCAGTTTACTAATCTGAAGAAAGAGGGACTTGGGTTAGAGAATCTTTAAGGTCCTTTCCAGCTTTAAAGGTGTCAATACTGTCACTCAATTTAACCAGCAAAATGGACTTACACTGTCTCGAAGTGCATACGTGCTTCTTCCCTGACTTTTAAGTATCCACCTTCCTAGAAAAGGAAGGGTAGCATCAACATGGCCTTTCCCTTGGCTGTTGTTCCTTGTGGTCTCAAGAGAAAGGAATTCGACCTTTGTGATGAATCCCTTGAAGATGCCAACAGAGGAAAGTGATGAGTACAAGACAATCCGTCACGTATGCAAAAAAACCTATGCACCTGGAGATACTTTTTACCTCCTGCACTCCTGAATTTTCTGCAGAATAACACACATATAATGAACACTCAATAAATCCTTGCTTTCCACCAGGCTGATTTCTTTTCCTTTGATCCCAGAAGTTATAAAGTTCAACAAGGAAAAGAAATACCCAGAAATTCAAATTATCCTCGTTCCTTCTTTTTCCTCCCATCGAATCCTACTCCACCTTCAAGGCCTGGCTCAGATGCCTTACCATCTGGGAGGTCTTTTTTTGAATCTGGTCCCCATCTCCCTCACCTTCTTCTCTGGACTCTCACCACTGCCTGAATCTCTCTTCCAGATAGATCTTGCTTTGTATTATGGTGTTGTGCTGCCTGGTCCTTTTCATTCAGCTAAGGGCTCAGCACGAGACAGCATGACTGAGTCTCGTGCTGTTTGTTTCCCTCACAGCATTGAACTCAGCCCTCTGTACACAGAAGGTGGGCATTCACTGGCTCTTATTATCGGTTAACAGTTTACTCTTCAGTTAAAAATATCCAAGATACATATGGTTAAATGCTTGCTTCTCCCAAGGCAGTGGAGACAGTAATCCCCTCCATTTCCTGGATTCTCCTCCGTAAGAATGCAGAAACACCCTTGAGCAGAATCGGACAGCACAATTTCATAAAAACAACCTTCTTCGTTTTATTTTACTTTGAACTTAATTAATAGTAATGCTTAACCTCCCACCTCTTAATTACATTGGCAAGTTGGTGAGGTTTATTGATCCATGCATGAGGAGTTAATTCCAAAAGAGACTTTGACAAAGAGCACTTTATGGGAGAACACATCGTTATTCCAGTAGCTTTGCTGGAATGACCTGCAGACACTGTCTGGCCAGACTCAGGCCAGTCTGGCTTCCTGCCACTTGTACCAATTTCCTAATGATCTAATAGGAATGCTCAACAACCCTGTAAAGAACCAAGTCTTTCTCTCTTTTCTGGTCTTAAAAATGAGGTAAGATCTAGTGGGGGTAAAAGTGTATCCTTAAGGGAAAATGCAGCAGGGTTGTGCAATGTTTTGAACATTAATAGGGCCCTTCTGGAAGTCTAGCAAAAAAAGAAAAAAATAAAGGCAACAGGATGCTCGATAAACACCTGTTAAATACCTAACTACATGGCTTTTATATCTAGAAACACAGGATATTCTAAATGCTACCCCATCAACCAGTGCTGAAAATGAATTCACAGACATATGGCCAAAAGATGTAATCCATTGTTATGGGCTGAACTGTTTCTCCCCGCCACCACCCCAAATTCATATGTTGAAACTCTAACCCCAATGTGATGGTATTTGGCGGTGAGGCTTTTGGGAGGTAACTGGTTTACATGAGGTTATGAGAGTGGGCCTTCATGATGGGCTTAGAGTTCTTAGAAGAGACACCACAGAGCTGTTCTCTTTCCCTCTCCCTGCTATGCGGGGACAGAGAAGTCAGAAAGGGGGCTTTCACCAGAACCAAAACTCAACCATCCAGACACCCTGATCTTGGACTTCCAGTCTTTAAAACTTGAGAAATGAATTTCTGTCATGTGGGCCTTTAAGCCAACTAGTCTGTGGTATTTGGTTATGGCGACCTAAGCTGACTAATACATTTATTAAAAGAGAAAAGGAAACAACTAAATACCTCCCAGGGAGAGATGTACTATGCCGGACACTGCTTTGGTGACACTTTGGTGACACTGCTAAGGTATGGGGTTACACAGGGGAAAGAGACACAAAGAACAGAGAAAAAAATGAGCTTGCTCCTAAGCAGCTTGCAGTGAGAACCATGAGGGTGAGACCGTCAACGGATATAAGGTGGGGACAGAAAAGGGTTAAAACGAAGGTGAAGGAGTAAAACCAAGGTCTAGAGAAAAACTCCGGAGACCTGAGGGGAGAGTGCTTGTCTTCAGCTTAGATGAACATAGGGAAAGATTCTCAAAACAGTGGTAACCAAACTGGGGCCTGAGGTTTATTAAAAAAAGACTTGCTGATTTAAAAAAAAATCCTATCTGATGACAGGCCATCTGCTAGCTTGAATTTACTTCAAGAGAAAGGTAGAGGCTAAGATTTAGAGTGCAGGAACTAGCTCAAAGATCTGTTTTAATCCTACGTTAATTCCTCATTTTCCAAAGCCCTTGGTTTGTTAAGCCTTGATTTTGTTAATTTGTAGAGATGAAGGACTTGTGACAGTTCCCACTAGTCTGTCAGGGGTGGAAAAGGAATGACTATGTGGCATTAGCAGGAAATCAGATTTACCACATGACCCTTCGGTACGTGGCTCTTCCTCTCTGACGACCTTCTTGTTAAATGCCTCCTTTCCCCCAAATGCCCCTAGTCCTCTCTCCGAGTCCTTTTCCTGTGAGGCCCTGACACATTCTGCATTATCTATTTTGTGGAAAACCTATTTGTATATTTTGTATGCTTTAGAATAGGATTTAGTGTCTGCCTAAACTAGACTAACAATATAAATCTTGACTTTTTTAAGAGTTACATGTTAGAAAGTTCAGTTTTATTTTAACTAACATGTCCTAATGGCTTTATTAATATACACTGCCTCAAATATCTCTTAGCATTAATAAAGAGCCAGCCTACAAAGTAAAAAAAAAAAAACATAACTTTTGTGGAAGACATTTACTCTTCTTTCAAAAAAATTTTTTGGATGTAACTTAAAACCTCATTACATATGTGTATTTGTGGCTTTCAGAGCTTAAAGAATTCCAGGAGCCTCTATTCACCTGTGACACCTTCAGCGCGTCTTTCCTCTTCTCTTGGCTACCCATATTATATTTTCCCATATTATAAACATAAAATACTGATTTATTAAATAATCTTAAAATTTTTTTTAATGTTTATTTATTTTTGAGAGAGAGAGAGAGAGAGAGACAGAGTGCTAGCAGGAGAGGGCAGAGAGAGAGAGGGAGACACAGAATCTGAAGCAGGCTCCAGGCTCTGAGCCATCAGTACAGAGCTCAATGCAGGGCTCAAACTCCTGGACTGCGAGATCATGACGTGACCCGAAGTTGGACACTTAACCAACTGAGCCACCCAGGCGCCCCTTAAATAATCTTTAAGTTCAACAAACTTCTTTTTGAAGACCTACAATATATCAGGCCCTTGTCACTGTGAAGTGTCCATAAAGAGCCTCACCATGCTATAATGATGACACCAACCTCTCCAGCATCCCTTGACGCTGTAGGGAAGTGAAAAAAAAAGAGAGAACCAGAAAGCAGATTTTTTTTTTTTAAGTAAGCCTGGCTGGAGGTTGGCTTCCCTGGCTGGAGGGAATTACCATGTCCCATTCAAAGTCATGTGAACATAAGAGAACCTCCATTCAAACTCTCTGGTCGTTTTCATCTGGGAGTCTGGTCTGTGTGTTTGACCTTGAGTGCTAGCTCTTATGATAATTCAACAACTGGAAGCTAGACAGCTGGCTTTACTCTCACATCTTTCCCTTCAATCTTTTATATTTACATTTCAGCAATGACTGCTCACAGGGTCCCAGAGCCAAGTTCTCCTCTCTGCTTCATATACGCACAGGGAGTCTCAAATCCAAGGTGCACCAAAGGGTAAAGAGGCAAAGACCCTCTCCGGAGACACTGGGATCTAGAGTGAAACCAGGTACCTTCTAGCCTAGCAGGGACAGCTCACCTGTTGTGATAACAACCATGGAAAAAAGATGAATAAAATGTAACACTCTCGTCCCAGCATACCACCCTCTCTAAGGGTTGCAAACAGTAAGAGAATAGGTCAAAACTCAAATTATTTTGATATCAATTGCAGAGAGTTAAATCACAGGAGCGAGGAACAAACAAAAGCATTGCACAGGAAAAAGCCACATCTATTTGGGGGAAGTTCTAGGAAAGCTTTTTATGGTTGGTTGACATAGATTTTCAAACCATGGAGACGGGGAAACTCTGGGGCACAGAGAAGCCTAAGATATCAATATCCAGGAGAAGATGGTCCCATTTGGCCAAGTGTGGCTAAAGAAAATGCATAGGAGAGAGGTGGGAGATGGCGAAGTATTTTGGGACTATTTCTTCGATGAGTTGGGCTACAAGCACAGACACATGGATCTCAAAACTGAGCACACATAAGAATCTCCCTCAAGAGGCTTGTAAAAGATGCACATTTCTTGGCTCCTTGTGCAGAAAGTCTGGGGAGTGGCCCAGAACTTTACTTTTTTAAATTATTTTTTTAATGTTTATTTATTTTTGAGAGAGAGAGAGAAACAGAGCATGAGTGGGGGAAGGGCAGAGAGAGAGGGAGACACAGAATCCGAAGCAGGCCCCAGGCTCTGAGCTGTCAGCACAGAGCCCGATGTGGAGCTTGAACCCACAAACTGTGAGATCATGACCTGAGCTGAAGTCAGATGCTTAGCTGACTGAGTCACCCAGGAGCTCCTAGAACTTTACTTTTTTAATGAGGACTTGAGCGTGATTCCAAAGCAGGTGACCTCTGACACATTTTTGGAAAACCAAGCTTCTAGAGTCTCATGACTGGCCTCTGCCCATCAGACCCTGTGAGCTCTCCAACCACCAGCATGCAGGTAACATTCCATAGACTGCAATGCTGACTAATGAGAATCCTTTGGGGATTCTGTTTGCACGAAATCTGGGTCCTGGCCCCGTGCAGTTACTTATTGCTCAAAGCACCCACACTTTCATTTTTGGTCAGCCCTGTCAGCCTCTCTGAACCTTTTAGTTAGCTACTGGGGTAAAAAATATTGCTTTCATTCTGTTTGTGGGGAAATTTAAGGGAAAATAAATGAGGTGAATGCAGAATAGCAGCTGGTCAAGCTGAGTGTAAACAAGGTCTGACTTTCCATAGCACGTTTTTTCTTGAAAATCATTTGCTGCCTCATACCAGGCCTGCTAAGTGAAAGACTGAATGTCTTACCTAGGACTCTTGAACTTATGTTCATGTTTATTTTTAACATTGATTTTAAAGCGCGCGCGCGCACACACACACACACACACACACACACACACACACACTCCTCTGTCCCAGTCCTTTTCTTCTAATTGGAAATGTAAGGTTATAGACATTTTTCTCTTTTGAGGGTACAGAGCAGTTCAGAAGACCCTACAAACACAGATTATGTGCTGTATCTGGGTAATTATCATTCCTTTATCCTTTAAGAGACAAACGATACATACGAAAGAAAATGAGGAACAGACTCTTTCCTTATTTTCTTTCCATCCTTTTATCTCTAAAGTAGGAAGTTTACTGAACCCCTTGCCAACAATTCACTCAGCCTAATGAAGTGTACAAGTAATAGGATTAAATAATCTTAAACCATTATTACAGTGGCCTGATGCTGACATTCATCCAAACTCTGGCAAACACCGAGTGGTGAGTTCATGCTTGATTTAAAAATAAACAAACTAGGGCAGTGGGAAGGTTCTAGCATAAAGTTTCAGAGGCATTTAACCTGGAAATCTGAGACTCTCCATCTTGGTTGGAGCTGAAGCAAACCCTGTCCTACTTCTACACTCTCCAACCAAAATTTACGGAATCCAACATTTTCTAGGGATGGTTCTCTGGAGCCGGCAGCCACATATGATTAAATCTCTTCATGTCAGTCCCAAAGAAAGCAGTTCTTTGAAGGCATCATCAAGGTTCATGGTTTCTATTCCTGCCTCTGCCATTAATAAACCATATAACCTCAGGCCAATCAGCCAGCTTTCCTGGCCTTTAGGTTTTCTCAGCTGTAAAATGACGTTATTGAATTTCGACAGTTCCTTCTGGCCTTTAAAAAGCATTCTAATGCTATAACAACAGAAATAAATACAGTTTGGGGTAGGAACTAGAGAAAAAGATTATGTTCAGCTAGCCTCTTGCTCGTTCTGGGCAGTCTGGTTGCAAGCCTGTGCCTCACTACTCTTACCCAGGCCCGCCTTGCAGGTTGCAGAGATATGGTGAGCAGTAACCTTCATCAGCAAAGGGCTAGGGGCTATCTGGGGAAAAGGACTAAATAAAAACCTTAACAAAGGACGACACAGTAACTCTTCCCCCCACCCCAAGTCTCGTTGTTGTATAATTACAGGGTGATAATATGAATGCCTGTTAAAACGAGAGGTGTTTTCCAAAGCATATTCAGTCCCCAAATCATTTTGCTCATGAGTTAATTATCCCTGTAAAATTTCATGGCATGCTTCACTTAGATCATTTATGCTTTCAAAAGCTTGCCTAGGTATTTTGTAGTTTTTGTTGCTTCTGCATAAGGCCTTTTTTTTTCCTGCTATATTTTCTGAACCTAATTTATAATTTTTATTTTGTCAGGTAACTACACTTTTATTATCTTAAAACTTTAGATTTTCTCTGATTTTCTAGACTAATTATATCATCTATAAATACTGACATGTCATAGTCTTATGATTTTGAGTGAAAAAGTCTCAAAAATAGGTCTGAGAAATGCTATTCATTTAAAATTAAGAGATACTATATATAAATGACACTATATTTTTAGAGATAAGTAGTGAAAATAGAAAGAAATGCATGGATATAATAAACAAAGTTAGTATAGTCATTACCTCTGTACAAGAGTTTGGGGAATGTGATTAGGGACAAGAACCTAAGGATTTCAGTGGAATTTCTAGTGTTTTATGTGTTAATCTGAATAAAGGTACATGAAATTTTATCATATTATGCTTTACATCTTTATCTGTTAGAAATATTACATAATAAATTGATATATATGTAAAACGAAGAAAAAATATATATATATGACCATATATGTATGTATGTAAGTGTGTGTATGTATACGTATACATATGAATATATATGATTTTGTTTCCCAATTACCCGTAATGAAGACTAGAATGTTAAAAACAATATAATAGCAGTCATACTATGCATACCTGGCAAGATCCGGGAAGACATCTGACCATCAGTTTATTTTATCCTATTAAACACATATCTTCCTTTTTCTTCTATTTTACTTAGGGCTTGTTTTGTGTTCTTGCAACCATTTTTGTTTTAAACAAGGATAACATTGCAATCATGGAATTACCTGGGATGTTTCATTGTGTGGCACTCAATCTGCTAATATTTCATTTAGCATTTTTGCATGGGTGAAAGATTAGCACACTTTTCTTTTGGGGGCAACCTCATTTAGGTATTATTAATCAGGATGGGGCTGGCTTTCTAAAATGATTTGCGAAGCTTATCTTCTCTTACTAAGCTCTGAAAATTGAACTATTACAGGAATCATTTGTTCTTTAAAGATCTGAGAAGTCCTTTCAGTGAAATTTCCTGATAATTTCTCAGGTCTGCATTCCACCCATGTTTATGGACTTATTCAAGTTTTTGTCCTTTGCATTTTAGGTGTGCACAGATCACAGTCTCTTCTATAAAGTTTGAAGTGTAATAATTTTTAAACGTCTTCTGTACATCTACTAAGAGCTTCTTTTTCATTCCTAATTTTCTATAATTTTTGTTTTTCTCTATCTTCACTGGATGCTTATTTTTCTTTTCAAAGAATCATCTTGTGCACCTAAAAATTCTAGTATTTCTCAATTTATCAATAACTGCCTTTACTTTAATGATCCCTTTCTTCCTTTAGACTTTGTTGCCCTTTTCTAGGTGTTTAGACTAATATACATGTGCCCTTTTATGTTGCAATTAATGATCCTAGCTGTACTTGGAATTCAACTCTGGTTGGGTCTCATTCTGGTTGTTGTGCAGCATTATCAACATCATTACTTTCTAAGGAATCTTTACCCCACAAGTGGGCTTATTTTTTTATCCTTTGATACATTTCTTGTCTTGCTGAACTCTGCCAGCCAAAGTAGGAACTGTATATGTTCCTCTTAGACTATGAGAGCGTGCTTTTTTTAAATCTCCCATGGGGATTTGGAAAGAAGATATAATCTCTTTGCTTATATGGACCAAATCAATCATGTTAATCATATTATTCAACTTCCATAATTGGTTTGTCCAAGACTACATGGAATGTGTTAAAGTTTTATAAAGAGTATGGTTTAACCATTTTCATCTCATATCTCATCAATATTTTTGTCTTATATATTTCAATGTAATGGTATTAAATGAAGAAAGGCTCATGTTCCTCTGGAACTTGACATTTATCAATAAAGTAATGTACTTTGGCCTATGTAATAGTTTTGTTCTGAATTATACTTTACCTGTTATTAATACTGTAGTTAGTAGGTGATTAATATTATTTTCTTTTAGCCTGAATTTTCTATTACATATTTTCCTCTTTCTTTAACTATCAGTTGTATTGGTTCATTGCTTATCATCATTTTATTAACCCTGGATTTCCCAGACACTTTAGTTCAGTTAATTTGTTTGTCTGGTGGAATATTTTCTTTGAGTCATTTTCTCAGAAAAAGTAGGTAGGCGATGTATATTCTTTTTGAATGCCCATGGAATATTTAAAATAAACTATTTTTGGAGAAGGCAAAATTTGATGTACTGTGATATGACAAAAGCAAGTTACTAATTAGTACAGGATGGTATGACCCCATTGTATGTGTATGTGTGCACATGGAAACCACACTTCCATAAATGTAACTATATACCTGTATACAGGTATACTGAAATAGAAAAGGTGTGTTAAACTGCTATATTATTTAAATGGGAGAGTTATGCATATCTTAAAATTTTTCTTTAGTGAGCATATAATACTTAAAAACATAGTTGCTGTTTTTTTAAGAGTGACTACTATAAGAAAGAATATTTTGAGTTCAATATTTCTCTAATATGTCCAAAAGTAAGGTGAAAGCCACTTTATAAAATTCAGAATGAAGGTTCACTGTATTTTTTTTAAACTTGACATTATGAAAAAAAGGTAATAGAGAAAAAAAATTAATTACAAAAAAAGAAACCTAGTAGTAACAAATGAGATTTCCAATGACTGGCTGGGTCTATGAAAAGAGCTGGTCCTGAGAATCAAAGTCCAGGTCAAGTCTTGGATCTGACACTCACACTTTACAGAATGGGGCAAGCTGACTTTTCCTAAAACTCGGTTTCTTATTACTGGAAAGGAAGGCAGTAATAATCATACCTATTTTCTAGGATCATTAGAAGGTGACATAAGATAAAAGTGCTCTTTAAAAATTAAAGCACTCAACAAATGTTAGTTATTATTATTTTTAACCAGAAAAAAAAAGGTTTTTCCCTTAAAATCTGAGGCATTTCAGGGAAAGCCACATGTAATGCTCAAGAAAAGACGGAGGCTTATGGTTTTTTGGCCAGTAGAAGTTCAGCATCCCTTTTGTAATGCTAGAAGGCATGATTTATGTGGTCATCAATTTAAACGTTAGAAATGGAAGGCTCTAATCACAGAGGGCTGTCACTATCTTCCTATCTTCAGGAAGTTGAATATTAGTTTCTGGGTGATAATATGGACCTAGCCATCAAATGCAAGTTAGAAGATCTGTCCCTAGCCTTAGTTTGTCTTTTGCTTAGAAAATATCAAAGCCACCATAAACACCTCCCTGCCACCCCCCCCCCGCCCCGCCCCTGCTGTCTACTTCACAAGGTTCTAATAGGAATGATTAGCAGTAGATAGCATGGTGAAGTCGCTTAAGAGATTGACAGATGTCCCTCTTTCTTGAAACATTTGTTGTTGTTGTTGTTGTTTTTTGCTTTTCCTTTCTCGCAGACTGCTTGAGGGAAAATGAAGAAACATCAAGAAGAAAGTAAGTGTCTGTGCACATGCACTTGGTGTGAGGGAGAGAGACGGACCCTCCTTGGGGGTGAAAGAGCAGGGGTGGGCAATTGAGAAGAGGGAAGGGAAGTTCACGTGGGTTTTTTGGCTTTTGTCCCAACGCTCAGCTCCTTTCCCAACATCCACATAAAGCACCAGCCA
This sequence comes from Puma concolor, assembly GCF_028749965.1. NCBI lineage: Eukaryota > Metazoa > Chordata > Mammalia > Carnivora > Felidae > Puma > Puma concolor. The sequence goes on along the minus strand of NC_141675.1, from coordinate 80,414,005 downwards.
TAACTGCTTTTAAAACACTATTAGGAGGAACTGAGCGTATGAAAGGACAACCTTCCTGCAGAGGTACAAAACCTACCACCTAAGGTAAGTTGAAAAGTTCGAATGTTTTAACTGTAGCCATTTAGTGACATACGGGAGCAAAAGGCTGCTACAGTGTTGGTCACTAATGTGTCAAATTCGGGAACATTACCATGTTTAGTCTCCCGTGGAGTTGGCCTCCTATTCCCTGAGGTCTTTTAATTACTTGGATTTTAACTAATAAAAATGTCTGTACCAACTTCCACTGTTGAGAGAGTCAGAAGTTGGATTTGATCCACTCTGAGTAAGAGCCCTGGTTTAGGAGAAGATCCTTGGCTGCCATTTCATAAACAGGCTGAGTATCTGAGAATCACAGATGTGCCGTGTCTCCAGCCCAGACTCCTTGGTCATGCTAAAAACACAGCAGTTCTTTTGTTAATCTATATTTGTGGGTAAACCTGTCTCATTCAGGACAGAAGAACACTTAAGTGGAAGGCACGGCTGCTGTCCCCCATACTCATACCAACATAAAAATCTTAAGCAAAGCATGAACCTCTTCTTCTCATATATGTCCTCACCATTCTTTCTATGACATTTATTTATTTCAGTATTTCCATAGCAACTGCAGCTATGAAATTACCCCCAACATAGAGGATTTCTAAATTGTATCAGATTATGCTAAGGGGAAAAGCGATGATAATAATGTTATTAATGGATTAAACCCTTATATCAGTATAAAATTTCATAATGTATAAAATATCACAAGTGTTCATTCCTTCTCTTTGGAGATAGGGAAGAAGTTAATATCTGTCTTTCATAAATGATGATACCAGTACTCAGACACTAAATGACTTACCCAAGGTCTCACCTAGAGAGCAAGAACTAGAAGCAATATATTCTAGTTATATGACTTTACTTCTAAGGAAGTTTAGTGCTCTCAATTTTAATCTGTTCATTTATACAAATCCATAAGAATAATCAAAAGTAAGCTTTTTAAAAATAGATGTATATGTATGTATATGTCCATACATATATTTATATGTATACATTATTTATTGAGAGAGAGACAGAGTACGAGCAGGGAAGGGGCAGAGAGAGAGGGAGACACAAAATCTGAAGCAGGCTCCAGGCTCTGAGCTGTTAGCACAGAGCCCGACGCGGGGCTCGAACTCACAAACCGCGAGGTCATCACCTGAGCCAAAGTTGGATACTTAACCAACTGAACCACCCAGGTGCCCCCAAACTAAGCTGTTAAGAGATCACCAAAGTAGAAAAGCATCTCATTGATTTGGAAATACAAATACATACAAACTTAAATTACGTAATGCACTTATTTAATTGGTTCAAAATAAACATAAATAAACCTCTTCAGTCCTGGATAGGTTATAGTTTAACATATGGTTTCGTATTGCTGATGGTTCTGTCAATTTGAACAATGTTTCTAAAGAAATTTAGAAATTTAGAAATGTTTCTAAAGAAAGCAAAAGTTCTCCAAAGTGCTGTAAAGTAAATGTGGTCACAAAAATCAAAGAATTTATGCTAAGGAAAAAATTCAAAGTAAAATAATGAAAAACCTTAACTCAGCTCTTTATAGGCATGTTATTTACAACACTGAAAGAACAGAGAATACCCAATACCTTTCTAGGGGCAAATAACTTTAAAATGTAGTATGCAAACATAAGGTAAAATTAAACAGACAAAAGCTATAAAATAGAGATTATTAACAATGGAAAGCCATATACGTATTTAAATTAAGTCAATCAATAGAAAACACAAAAGCATGTATAAAAATCATTAACGAGAGTTATAATACCTTACAGAACCAAATTGGTTTAATTACATGTGTATATGTGCAAGGATTAAAGATTCCAGAGACAACAGGAAAATATGAATAATCAGTGAAGGAAAGATGAAGAAGACCTAACTGGTGTATTTTCCCTCTAAATTATGTAATTGGTTAATTTAAATATGATCTAAGTTGATTACTAATAATCAATTTAGGCAAGAATAAATTAAATTTATACTAGATGGGTCTCCTTCTTGGACTCAGAACATTGAACGTGGGTGGTCTTTGCACAGAAATAATGAACTACATCACGATCTTGAATAATGCCACCACACTGACTGAGGCCCAGAGCCTGGGTTCTCTGCACTTTCCTTCTACAGGATGTCTCTCAGACATCAGTTTCCACAAGGGAACGAGAGGCAGTTTGACTGAATGCCACTGCAGTTGGCCCTGTTCCCAGGGCTTTAGTTCCAAGAGACATACACACATCCCTAGGATCCTCCTTACTACACACTCTGTCTTCAACACCAACTTGTTTCATTTTATACCCTGAGCTTCCCCGATCCCCCCCCCCCCCCCCCCGCCAAAAGAAAGCTCTTTACTTTTCTGGTGTGGCAGCTTATTGGATTTACGAAAAGTTCCAAAGAAATTACAATGCTAGAACATCCATCCGAGAGCTTGAGGTCCGTGCTAAACTCTGAAATCAATATGGAACAAGGGCCTCTGAATAAAGCTTAACTGAATTCTGACAAGAATTAAGTTGCATTTTGGAGTCACCATGGATAGGTCTCATAAGGAAAAATCTTGATTAACGTTTCTTATGAGGGAGGGAAAGTCAAAAGGGATGGTAAGAATTTCCATTGTTTGAGTCCACCCCACTTTTCAAGGATGTGATTAAATATCTCCCAGATACTCTACCTTGTCATAAGCTCGGTCTAGTAACAGGGACCCAAAGTAAAAGAAACTCCCTCCTGAAGAATCACTGAGCTCCTATGCCTGGCATAGAGATCGAAACCTGAGCCCACGGGCTGTACAAACCCATAATTGAGTCAGATTACACTTTTTTAGTCTTATTACTCAACCAGGAGGGCAAGAAATGCATTTTAAAATGGGGCAGGGGTGTGCCTGAGGGGTTAAAACAATTTCCTAAAGCCCAAAGAATTTCACAGCCCTTGGAAGGTCCTTATATTCAGAAAAACCACATATGCCAGAAATCTTGCCAAAATTAATCTCAGAATAACATTCATTCCATTACCATTCCCTGGGCAGGCCCAGGGTGCTTTACAGGATTGCCCCATTTCATCCTCACAGGCCTTTGGGAGAATCCTGCAATCATCCCTATTACACTGTGGAGGAAACTGATGCTTAGAAAGATCCAGTAACTTTCTGGAGGAGACTAAGCATGAAGTGATGACATCAGATTCAAGCCATGTTCTTCATACCTGTTATCCTGTTTCCCAACACTTCTCAGGGTTCCTAGCTCTAAGAGACACAGGAAAAAATGAAGGAGGCTGTCACCGCAGCCCCGTGAATGGTAGCAAGAATCAACCATGCAGTCCGAACAAAGGACAGAAAATAGAGACAAGAGCTACAGAAAAACACAGCAGTCACTTCATATAAGGACAAAGCCATACGTGCTTCCAGAAGCTCTGCTGGCATCATTATCACAGAGCTCGCTGCAGTAAAGAATTTCATGTGGTGGTCCTAAGTCATTGTGAATGACAGCCCATGCAGTCTGCTTACAAAAGACAGGGAGTTCTGTAATTTTCTCTTTTCAGTAAAGATTTCAAAGGTTGATATTTGAAGTATTCTCATTTCTTTTGAGATTTTTTAACGTTTATTTTTATTGAGATACAGAGGGTGAGCATGAGAAAGACAGAGAGAAGGGAAAATGCAGAATCTGAAGCAGGCTCCAGGCTCTGAGCTGTCAGCACAGAGCCCGACGCGGGGCTCCAACTCACAAACTGAAAGATCATGACCTGAGTCGAAGTCGGACGCCTAACCGACTGAGCCACCCAGGCATCCTGAATATTCTTATTTCTTTTTTTTTTTAAACATTTATTTATGTTTGAGACAGAGAGAGACAGAGCACGAATGGGGGAGGGTCAGAGAGAGAGGGAGACACAGAATCCGAAACAGGCTCCAGGCTCTGAGCTGTCAGCACAGAGCCCGACGCGGGGCTCGAACTCACGGACCACGAGATCATGACCTGAGCTGAAGCCGGACGTTTAACCGACTGAGCCACCCAGGCGTCCCTGAATATTCTTATTTCTTAAGGAGGTAAGCTTTGGTTCGATGAGCTTTAAGCTCATATGTAATTGCTCCCTGAGATCAACAGGACACTATGGTATTCGTGTTTATGTTCCAAACAAGCTAAAAATGTGTACTGTCAGCAAAGACTATGGGACCAGGGGTGTGAAAAACTGAATATAGCCCCAGGTCTGACACCAAGGATTGAACAGAAGAAGTCATTTTCCTCCTCTCTGTGTTTCTGTATTCTCACTTCTAAAATGAGGAGTTAGACAAATGACCTTTTTTTTTTTTTCTTCCCAGCTCCAGCATTGTGTAGTACTATTATGAGGCTATCTATGTTTAAGTTAAATTGCCTTTAGGGAGGAAAATGGAATAAAATTGAACCTAAGAGATGCACAAACTATACTGAATCCCTCTAGATCTTAATCTTAACAAACTTTCAGATCTGTGCTACAGAGACTTGAGGGCTGCAATGAGTTAGAGCCGTCGGGTCACAGGAAGATAGATACCAATGAGACCAGGAACTTTGCGATGAACTTGAACCTTGGGGATCTGCAAGGCTATGTATAACTCCTAGGACCTTGCACCCAAGGTTCTTTTACGTAAAAACGCCCCGACACCGTGGTGAAGCCATGCTTCTTTTGTGGGTTTGCAAAAATGCACTACTTTTCCCACTAACAAGTGCTAAACAGATTAAAAGTACGCAGATAGATAGCAAAGAAATGCATTTTATATTTTTAAAAAGTGTATGTTCATTCATCACATTGATCTATCTTCTGATGTGTATGTAGCTTAATGTGTGTTCTTAAGTAGCCTGGTAAAAACTGAAAAGAGTGTGAGTACTTTTTAGCCACTTACTTATGTAATTAAAGTATAGTTGTTGTGTTCTTTAAAAAAAAAACCCAATTATTACCTCAGTCAGTATTACTATTCATTTTCCTTTAGGGGAAATTCATTTCCTTCTATAATGAAGGGTTTATTTCTTTGCATCATTGAAAACTTGCTGGGCATGGTGGTAAGAAAATGTTTGAGTGGGTAAGAAGTGATTCAAAGGGGCCAGGAGTTTGAAAGAGCACGGACAAGTCCAGAGGCCCTGCGTTGTTTCTTTACCAATACTGGCAAATTCAAATGCAAGGTGAGACCTAATAAGAAGAGGTATGACTATGGGAAACCTTCTGATGTTCAGGGGGTGATGTGAGAGCTTGTACATACGTGCTTGAAAGCCACAAGGTGATGATCCAGCAGACCACTGATGGACCCTCCTCATGCCTTTCTGACCTCATGCGAACAGGGAACAGTTAGAAAAAGTTAAGGTCTGCCAATTTACACACACACACACACACACACACACACACACACACACATACACACTTTGAAATCTGTGGAGAAATAAAGATCCGATGACTACATTCTATCTGGAGTGACTGGCATTCTGCCAAAGAAGGCATCTTTGCAAAGCACAGGAGGCGCGGCAGAGGGAGTCTGAACTTACAATGTAGCAGGGCTCACAGTAGGCTTTCTTCTCCACGGCATAGAAGGGCTGTCCTCGGAGCTTGTTGTTGCAGATGATGCAGGTAAAACAATCCACGTGGAAGACCTGATCCATGGCGGTGCATCCTGTCCCTTCCCCAACTACATTTTCCCCACAGCGAGCACAGCGGCCTGAAAGAAAGAAGGGATTGACTGCTAAGAGCACACCAAGGAACACCTTCAGTCCTTCTGAAGAAGCCAACATGGAGGAGACAGCAGGTTCACAGTGGCAGCGGCAGCAAGAGGGCTGACACCCCCACCACCGCCACCACCAGGCGTGAGATCACCAATATAGCCAGGACTCACCTCTGTGAGGCCGCCATGATGGAGATTTTACACGAAGCATTTGAAAAGCTCATTTACACAGCTCAAGGACCTACAGAACGTGACAGAGTAGAACTCAGGTCTCCGAATGTCGAGGCCAGGGCTGTGCCTCCAGTCTCACACACAAGTCTAGGAAGAACATGACTCAGCATAGCAGCAGTGGAAGGCACAGCCTAGGAAAGTCTTCCTGCTTAGAGAGTCTACGTGTCCAGTTAGACTGTGAGGGGACTGGGTCCAAACTCAAACTGCGCCTCCTTTCACAAAAGCCCAGGTTGTAAAATCTCTCTGCATCCAGCCCTCAATGACAGATCAAAAGGGAGTCCCTTTTATTTCCCGACAGCTCTGACTGCTGGAAAGTTCTTTCTCATACTGAGACAGACTGCTTCCTCATGCTCACTGCTACCCGGTAGTCCCAGTTCTGTCTTCTAGGGCCTCATTAAGCAAGTCTCCCACTACACTTGACACCCTTTAAGTTATTACAATCCAGTTAGTATTGCCTCCAAGTGTGATCATACTTTGAACGCCCCTAAAACCTGTAACAGATTCCACATACTTGTCGGGGTTTGAGTCCCGAAGGCCCTGGTTGTCCCTGTCCAGCCCAGCATTCTGTAAACTTTCAGCATTCTTAAACTGATTTATGGGGCATGTGGACCACATATGGACATCAGATTTCGGTTTTAAAAAAATCATTGTTTTAAATAGGAACAATAAAACATTACAGAAGACAAATATTTATGTCAGCGTGAAGCCCTGTGCTGGTTGCAATCTGTATCTCTATCTGGTTCCGTCATGGGAATCTTGAGCCAGAGGTCAGATCCACATCCAGTTTTCTTTCTTAGTCTTTATTTCGATAAGTAAAAAGTCTTTACAAATAATTACAGGTCGCTGGGAATGTCAGCAAGAATCTGCGCTGCGGGCTTTGACACATAAGCTGTAAGCAAACCCAGTGTTTCCCACGTGTCAGGCATTTTCAAGGTGCTTTATATACATGTTAAGCTCATTTCATAGTCACAACCACCTATGTCATAGGTCTGTTGCTCTCCCTATTGTACAGGTGAGGAAACTGAGTCACAAAGATGGTCAATGAAATTCGAATCCAAGGAGTCTAGCTCCAGCATCCATGGTTTTAACCACGATGCTGTTCTGCCTCTGTTTCGTTGTGTGCATCGGGATTGAACACAGAGCTGACATGACGGAGAGATTTCTCATGAAGACTGCTTTCAGCACTCCATCCACTGGATTGACAACCATTTCACACCTAAAAACGGGAGGGCTAAATGTTTCAACTTGGGAGGAAAGAGCCAAATATATTTCTAATCCTCTCTGGTTGCATTGGCACTGGAAAATATTTCTATACATCCTGTTGCAGGACTTCAATGTATTTTTAAAATATAACCCAAATGACAGTCCATTTTCTCCTGGAGCGATAAGAAATATCAAGTACTGGAAAAAGAGTTAAACTCTTGGAAACTGACTGCCACTACGGTAGCTGATACTATAAAGTCCTGATATCATATTCTTGACATTGGATAAAAACTTTTGTAATAAACCTTGTGGTTGTTTTATAAACTTCTGCCCAAGAGTCAACTTGTACCTGTTTTTATTATGAGATAGATAACCTTAGAAAAGTGCCTTCAAAATTTGGAACTTAATTGCCTTTAGTAACAAAATTAGGTTATTGCATATGGCTCTTGTTTTGTGATTATTCAGTAAAGAAACCCGGCTTAATTGGTTTACTAAATAGTTCACTGTGCTACGTCTCAACTTGATGCTAAAATTAGAGTTTCATGCCACTATCTGATATTTCTTTACAGAAAACACACTGGGATTATAGGCAAATGGATCAGTTCATAAAGTCTAATGTTTAAGGAGTCATTAGCATAGTTTAGTATTCAAACTTTTCTTTTTCAACTGCTTGGGCAAACCCATCATATCTGTTTCACAACATACAGATTCGCTTCCAATATTTATATTGGAATCCTTGTTCACAAAAATTTACATTTTTAATATTAATCTGAAGTGGTATTTATGGTATTATCGTTATTACTATTTTTCCCGCCTTCATTGAATCATATTGAAATCACTGATGTATTCTGGCGAACTAAAGAAACAATGCAATACAATAGTGATAATGAAAAATATAGGTTTAGCATCAGCAGGAAAAAAAAAAAACATACTAATGACATGAAAATACTCTGAGCTGAATGGCACTGTTGGTGAATACTGGTCAAACAACACCAGTCAACAGAGGTTTTGTGATATATGTGCAATCTTTTAAGAATGTGATGATTATTAACAGTGGATTGGATACCTGTGAAAACTGTAATTTTACATTTCAGATCTGTTAAATTCAGGTCAACAGAATTATTATTTTTTATTACTCTTTTCCTTCCTAGACCTTAAACTGGGTTACTTGACAGTCCACCAGGGACTACACAGTGATGTGTGGACCACACTTGGGGAAACAAAAAGAATTCTGGCTAAATGTCATGGTGGTCTATGAAGCAGCTGGAGACAGCGATTGTGATCTAAACTACAGCTGATCCACAGCATAATCTCTGGAACCCAAGAGCTCACTCTACACAGCTTATGGAGAGTTTGCTAGCTATCCCCGAGGCTCTGGGAGAGAATCTCAATCACCGATTAGAGAGAAAGATCAGGGCAGACCCCTAAACGTCAGGCTGAACAGAAAATCTTTGCAATTTTCATTCTGTTCAACAAACATTCCTCAGGTATCTACTCTTGCAAAGTACCATATTCTGCTTTTCTGTGATAAACGGAAATGGAGTAGACTTGGTCAGTGCCTTTCTTGTACTTGGTCAGTACAATCACATGAAAAAAAAAGGTGCCAAGTGCCAGAGGAGAAAGTGCTGTGGAGGTGTGGAAGGAAAATCATATGTGATAGGGGACTTAGGAAGGGTTCTGTGGGAAAAGATGCATTTGAGCCCAACTCGAGGATGAAATTGTGACAGGTGGAGAGGGGAGAGAGAAAAACATTTTAGTATTTCCAAAGGGAATGAGTGGCTGGACTTGACTGGATCCCACACGTCTGCAGTGGCTTGGTGCTGGCACAACAAGGGTTTGTCTTCTCAGCTATGAAAGCAGATGGGCTGGATTCATAAGGAACAATCTTCTCCTTTGTATTTTGGAGGATATTCTTCCAGAGTGGGTCAAGCTAATACGCTGAACCCAGACATGACCAGCTCTGCTGCCTCCCATATTTTTCCTATTCTTGGGAGAAATCGGGGACACGGGCTCGAGGGCAGTCAGTCTGGCACCTTTAGAATCACAAGCCCAGAAAAAAGAGCTAAGAACAAAAAACAAAAATAGCCCTACACATCAGCAGGACAGAAAAGGTGCCCGAATGTTCCCTTTTCACATTAACAGAATTTACAAACTATGCCTTTTCGGGAAGCACTCACAATGGAAAGAAAGTCACTCAAGCATGGTTCATCCTTGCCCCTAGAGGGGCTTATACTACACATCATTAAAATGCACACCACAATCTGAATGCCCATCTTCTGGACAAGTATTCAGCACTTTTAAATGAGAAAAACCAGGGGGAATGGTACCAGACTTGAAGGCATCAGAGCATGAAGGAAACAGAGTTTGATTAGGGGCCAGTAGGAAGCTCAAGTTCAGACCCAGGGCTGGTATGAGGAGCTGGTTGGCAAAGCTTAGCACAGTAATTTAAAAAAAACCAATGACAGAGGGTCAGACCGTCTGAGGAGAATTCTGACAGTGAATTAAGATGCCTAGATCCAACAATAAATAAATGAAAAGAACTGGTTTCTAAAGCTTGGTTATGTATTATTGCTTGCTAGGTATATCGCTTCATATCTGCTGTGGAACCCATTATGGGTTCTTCTCACCCCTTCCCCCAGTCCCCTTTGCTAACTATAGCAACCTCTGGAGTGTCTCCGAAAGGCTTCTATCTGCAACATGCCTACTACCTAAATCAGGCTCCATTATCATTCATGGGCCATTGCAATGGCTTCCTGACTACACCAGTATCTCTGATTCACTTCCTCTTATAAATGGAAGGGCTTTATGGAAGTCTTAGTATTGAGCTAAACCTGGAAGGTTATGCAGAATTCAAACAAGTCATTTTTAGGAAGGGCACGGGTGGAGAGGGATATTACAGGTAGATCAACAGGGTAAGCAAGGGAGGTAGATTAGTGGGACACAGGTTTTCATATTTATTGGTTCCAGTTTTCTCTTTTGGTAACGTGAATATATTTCCTTTATAATGTGAAAAAAAATTTTATTTGAAAATGTTTTTCCTGTGATTTTGGCACCATTACTATAAGAGGCCACAGGCCCCCTTTTCCAAGTCCTGCTTGTTTTGGGGGTAGGATCAAAAATGTCCATAGCCATCTTAAAAGTTGGTGATACTTTCAAACTTCTGCATTATTCACCATCAAAAGTAAACTAGAAAATGTATGCAGACATCAAGCTAGGTCACATTTATCTTCATGTCTCCCTTGCTATCTGAGTTTTAATAGAAATTTTAGGCACAAGCAAACGTAATATTCTCTTTTTAAGAATCACAATGAATTGAAACCCTATATGCTGATCGCATATCAGGCTTCTCATTACGCACTTTCTTCAAAATATTCTGAACAAAATCCTGTTTGAAAAGTTGAATCAATAGGGTTATATCAGGGTAATGAAGTCATGGTAAAGTATTCCTAGAAACAAAAAGATTGTTCCAATTTATCCTACATATGGCCACTGGAGTTATCTTTCTAAAGCAGATACTCCATTAAGCCGAGTCAGAAATTATCTTCTGCTGAAGGTAGAAAAAGATAATAGAATAAGCTTGCATTCTTTATATGACAGGTCCATCTGACATTCACTGAAGGTACTAGAATGACGGCATTTTCTAATCACCAAAGCTTTTATTCTATAGAATCCTGTAGCATTAATGCATGTAATAATAGACACCCTGCTTTTTAAACTACTTCAGTCGTAGGACAGTGATTTTCAACATTGCCAAGATGCTGGATACTCTGGGGAACATAAAAAAAAGGACGGATTACTGGGTTCCAGCTCCAGAGATTCTGATTCCATTGCTCTGAAGTGGGATGTCCTAGGATTGGAAGTTTAAAAGCGCTCCTGGTAATTCTAATGTTCAGCCAAGTTGAGCCACTGTTCCAAGGGGTACCTATTTCTGTACTGCTCATCAGGATAACAGTGGCTGAGCATTGCCCAAATAGGCTTGTTTAATATGCATTCAAACCCATTCAGGTACAGACTGTTCATAAGTTGGCTGAAAAGGTCTGCTTTCCACCAATGAGTTATCACTCTAATGCTATCTCTTTATGTGTTCCTTGGAAGACTTCTCAATGGCTTTCTAGTCACTGATAACATACATGAACAGAATCAGCTACATGTTCTCATATCTTGCCAGAATGGAAGCCAGGGAAAGAAGTTCACTTATATTAATTAGAAGCACTCCTACAGAAGTCTCATTTTGTGTCGTAAATGAATGTATCACACGGTGCTGCTGTATGGCCTTAGACACTACAGAGTCTATCAAGAATGTCAACTGGTCACCATTTAAGGTGTGATGTTACATAGCACATCGTACACCACATTCAGTCTTTTCCTACTTTCTTGGACTCTGCCTTTAAATAACGTGGCGATATTCAGTCTCCTATGGTGAGTGCCATTTAGTTGTGGGAATAATGGAATCCTTATCGGGTCTTAAAAGCCGGACTGCAGGACTGCAGTTTTGTCGCCCTGCCTGTGTGTATACAATCGTATTGTACTATTTCATCATGTTGTTGCTCAGGTGATCCTTGCTGAGATGCTTGCAGATTCACTGGGCACTCGGGTGGGAGGGAGGAAGTGGCAGATGGCAGTTCCTCTCTGTCTCTCTCTCCCCTATATGCAGGTGCTTGCATTCTCTCTCACGCACACGTGGGCACGCACACAGCAGGCAAAAGAGCAGCGGCCGCTACAGCACTAGACCAGTGGTAGACAGAGGAAGTCTTCCGAGAGAGACAAAGTAAGGAACATCTTAGTATAAAATAAGAGGTTGAGTAAAAATAACCAACCAACCAACCAAACAAACAAAAAAAACCCCAAATTGTCAGAGAGAACAGTACAGGAGCAGGCGAATAAAGGCCTGGGCCCCAAACCTGAGAAGACAGAGTAAAGGCTGAATCCTACTGATGAAAGGAAGGCTAAGCCATGAGGTGATTCATTTATAGATACATATTTGCTTAGGCTGGACCTTCAGGTAAGGGGGTGGTTTGGGCGGGGGAGTCCCACATGGGGTTGCAAAAGTAAACATGTTCCGCTGACTTAACTATGCTGCATTGTGAAGAAGCATAACAAAACTATAAAAGAAAATTACTGTGTTTTTTTCTCGATGCCAGGCACTGTCCTAAGCACTCCACATACATTCTTTCATAGCACTATAATGATTACCTATTTTTATTTGATAGGCAAGACATCTGAGGTGAAGTCACTTGGCCAAGGTCTCAGAGGCAGAAGGAGGTGGGCTGAGATAGGAAGCAGGGCAGACATCTACAGTCCATCTTCTCTCTTTCTTTCTTTTTAAACATTTATTTATTTTTGAGAGACAGAGAGAGAGAGAGAGAGAGAGAGAGAGAGAGAGAGAGAGAGAGCATAAACAGGGGAGGAGCAGAGAGAGGGAGACACAGAATCCGAACCAGGCTCCGGGCTCTGAGCTGCCAGCACAGAGCCTGACACAAGGCTCAAACTCACGGACTGCAAGATCATGACCTGAGCCTAAGTCGGACGCTCAACCGACTGAGCCACCCAGGCGCCCCCAGTCCATCTTCTTAATGAGCATGTGTTTTTCTATGAGTAAAGTTTATTATTCACCCAGAACTCAACTATGGATGTCTTCAGCGTTGGGTAGGAGTGTGGGCCTTTCCCACGCCCGGGGAAAGAAGAGCTGATACGATATCACTTCTCCAACTCCCAAATCATGGGTGTGGTCAGTGTCTGCTAGAGGTAGGCAGGTAGGCACCTATACTAGGTGGCGGTCCTTCAGAGAAGATTTGAAAGTACTGAAACTCAAACTCTGGATTCCCACCAGGAAAGATTAAAAAAAAAAAAAATACTGATATCCATGCTTCACTTCCCGAGATTCTGACTTCTTTGGTCTGGTGTGGGGCCCTGAAATAACAATGCTAATGTGCAGTGGGTTTGAGAACCATTGATCTACAAGGAGCTGCATGTCAATGTGCTCCACAGTGTAGTTTGTCCTAGAGAATTCTTACAAAGCGATGACAGGGCCAAAGCCCTGGTCCCACAGAGATTACATCCTAATAAGTTGCACTTAGTTGTGTTGACAGAGGCAATGAGCTGGACACGATGCACCCTGGTCCCAACCTCCACTGAACTAAGTAACATATATATGCACGGTGAACGTCAGGACAATCACTTTCTGGCAACTTCCATTCTCAGGAAAAGTAGCTCAAATAAAAGCAAAAGCCAGATAGCAACAAAAGCAAAACAAAAAACACTGCTTTGCAGTTTTGAATGTAATACATGGCGCCCTTGAACAAAGTTCTATATAAAGATGTAAAGGAAACCAGACAGGTCTGCGAGTCTTGCCTTTGTTACTCACTAGCTATGGGAACCTGAACACATTTCTTAAATTTCCAGAGCCTGAGGGCACTTGTTTTCACAATCAGCAATAATCAGACCCCCTCAAGGATCAGGTGGTTTCAGTTGAGTCCACTGTCCAGCCGTTCTGTCAGCCCCTCAATAAATGCACTTATGAAGTCTCTATTCTGTGCTAAGTGTGGCACAGTGGTAACGTTTTCTCAGCCTCTGTAAAAAGAAGATGGTGATGATTGCCTTCACTATCTGGCCATGAAGTTCAACAACAGCCACAAAGGGCCTTGTACAGGCTCTATTCCTTCTCCCTCCAACTATAGGAGGTATAGTATGCACAACTTCAAATAGAGAGCTTATTGCAACTAAAAGCACAGAGATATGCACTCTGGACCCACTTATATATTTTTTAAGTTTATTTATTTATTTTGAGAGAGAGAGAGAGAGAGAGAGAATCCCAAGAAGGCTCTGAGCTGTCAGCACAGAGCCCAATGCGGGGCTCAAACTCATGAACCATGAGATCATGACCTGAGTTGAAACCAAGAGTTGGACACTTAACCGACTGAGCCACCCAGGTGCCCCTGGGCCTACTTTTAAAGAGGACAGTCAATATGGGGGTTATAGAGGCAGCTGCATCTGTGAGGCAGTTATATAAGATTTATATTCACCAAAACGTTACTTATAGAATTTAGTGCTAGAAATTCAACCCTAATCCTGCAAAAATATATGGACCCCAGAGTGATGACAACAGTCAATATTTATGCAGGACTTAGTGTTTGCCAAGCATTGTTTTAAGCATTTAGATGTATTATCTCAGGTAATCCTTCCACCAGCCTGATAGTGTAGGTCCTATCATCGTCTGCATCATAGCTGAAGAAATGGCAGCCTAAAGAGATTAAGTCACTTGCCCGAGGCCATGCAGTTAAATATTGAAGCTGGGATAGGGGCCCAGGCAGTCTGGCTTTGGAGCCCGCTTAACCTATCCCCTAACCTGGCTTATTGCTTTAGAATTCTAAGATTCCTAAAAACATCCGGCCTGGCAGGAAGCTCGTATAAACCTTACAACATCCCTGACAGGAATATCACCATCTATTTTGACTAAAGTCAAGATTTCTCTTCAACTTAATTTTTACACATGGATATTTTCATACTCACCTTCTGAATTCTTAATCTATTTTCCTACATTTAAAATTAATTTCATGATTGACCCGTTAACAGAAATAAAAATCAATATTTACTAGTACAGTTACAACTGCTATTGCAACGATTATTTTTGATTTATGTTTGGAATCTGCTTCATGGTATCTCTCATGGGAATCTGTATTTCCCTTAAGCTCCATTCCAAGCTGAAAATGCTTTAATTTGCCCAGCTACTCATAGTTTCTGTGGTAGGAAATCTCCAAATTTATTTTGGTTCTTTAAGAACAAACTTAACCCTGAGTAACTCACGAGGGTGCTTCTAAAGCTACTGTATTTCTTCCTTCCTTTCTTTCTTTTTTTTGTAAGTTTTTTTATTTTGACGGAGAGAGGGCGTGGAGGGGCAGAGACAGAGGGAGACAGAGAATCCCAAGATGGCTCTGTGCTGTCACTGTAGAGCCTGGAGCCCAATGCAGGGCTCAATCTCATGACCCCAAAATCATGACCTGAGTTGAAATCAAGAGTAGTACGGTTAACCGACTGAGCCACCCAGGCTCCCTGCTAAAGCTATTGTATTTCAATGCCTCCAAATAGCCATGATCATCTTCTTATGATGTTACCAAGCACTCCTTACACTTATATAGCACTTTACAATATTAAACGTGCTTTCTCACCTGATGCTTCCAAAAAGAGAAAAATGGAAGTTATGACTAGCATTACTTTTAAATTTCTGACATATCAAGATTGAGATAATCCTTCAGGTTCACATGAAATGTCATCATTTACATGATGTTGTTTGAAGCTTACCTCACAATAACCAAAAGCTATCTAAGGCACCTATCCTTTGTTAGCAAATGAGTGAACCTAGGAGAATAGTCTTGTGTAAGACTGAGACAGAAAAGCTGGAATTGAGACTTGGTTCATCAGGCCCCAAGTCGAGTGGTCTTTCACCTGGCCCACATTACATACACACATAGTGCTGAACCCGGAGGTGGGCGATATTCTCACCTGACACCACACCCCAGCTTTGGTTTCTCCACTTGGTGCTGAAAGGCCCCTAAGACACTGTTAAAGGGATTTAAAAGTCTAAGAAGGAAAGCACATGTGCAAAATTTAGAAAACATCTGGTCCAACCTCATTCACAGATGTGAAAACAAAGGCTGCGGGAGAGGCCGTGCCTTGACAGAAGAGATGAGACCTGGATGGAAGCCTTCGGGCTCCCAGCACAGTGATCTGGCTGCTCAAACCATCTCCGGAGGGAGCCACCTCAAATATGAGTGTTCCCCCACTAGTAGGCGCTGTTGCCTGAGCATGAGGAATTTCTCCCTCCACACGGGGTAAAATTTCATCCATATGGGAGCATCCTGTGGGACATGGCAGTCCACAAGGATGAGTCCTGCATGATTCCAGAACAAGGTTAACTACATGACTTTCTGAAACAGCAGAACCAATCCATCCGTCTGAAACACATCTGGGTGTTCTGTAGAGGTACCTTGGGGCCACAAAAGGCCAGGCTCTGCTTCCTGTTTGACCATACCTGGTCTGAACTGATTTATTTTTGGACACTGGAGTTATATATAACATTCACTTGATAAGAGGCTTCCGCTTTATTTTGTTATTTAGTTTTTTAAAGGGTACAAAACACCCGTGTGGGATAAGTAGTAGATCTCTGGTTAGAAGAACTGGGTTCTAATCCTGGCTTTATCATATATATAACCTGTGGCGTTGGGCAACTTCCCTCATCCACCTGGCTCAGTAGGTCCTAGGTACCTCAACAGCAATCCCAGCCCTCAGTGACTCAAAGGGTTACCAGGAGGAATTTCGATATTAAATGATAAACGACAAGAAAACGTGAGGAATTCCTCCAAGATGTATCATTGTAAAATACATTTTTGTTATGAACGATGGTATAAATCACATGCACAATAGAGCACAATGTACTTCTATATCTGGGCCTTTATCCAGAATTCATATTCTGAGGAATTCCTGTGCAAATCCACAAAATGGAATGCCATCCTGGATGTAAGTAGACAGATTTTGAGGATCTAAGCTCCTTGGAAATGCTGGCAGTGCTGTTTCATGTTCTAAGTGGAGTGGGCCGATGGATGCCACGAATATTTGACACATGATGTTACATCAGAGCTCAGAGGGAGACCCAGGCACGGAATCTTGGACCTGCGGCCATCTCCATCTCCGCCCTCGCGTGTCTGTAAAATTCTCGTTGCTAAACTGCAGTCTGCATTGATTCTGTCTCTGGCACTTGCATAGCAACACTGAGCTGAGTGCTAGAGTGACGTCTTGGGAACAGTTATTAATACATGTATGTATGCACACAGTATGTAGAAATATGCAAGATTGAAAGCAATTAGCGTATTACTTTTAGGTAATACTTCCCGCTGGGACTCTGCTCCTGAAAAATATTCCTCTCTCTCTCGCTCTCTCTCTCTCTCTCAAGAAGCTTGAACAGTCATCTGCTATCACTTACCAGAATGTTTGGGATAAAAATGGTGTCAGTTTTAAGGAAACCACACTTCTCAATTTTCTTTGTTAACATCTGAATAAAACATGAGAAGGTTCCCACTTTTCCCCTCTCCCCTTTCATTCAGAGAAAAAGTTCCTTCACAATCTTGCTTTGTGTGGGAGAGGAAATAAATAGCCACCCTTCTTTGCCACCTCCAGATTAGCAGAATCACTGGGTTTAAAGTAGAAAAGTTTAAATTTCGTTCTAATAAACTCCACTGGCTATCATCATTTCTGAGGTGTGGCACAAAGTTTCATAATAAGAAACTGCCACATCAAGAAGCCACATTTCTACCTTGTAGGAGCTTAGAGCCCTGTGAGGTCATGAGAGAACCGCAGAAGAAAGGCTCAGAAAGTTCTACAGGAAGGATTTGGTTGGGAATGAAGGAACACTTGTGGGACCATAGTGGAGTTTGTAAAAATGGGTCATTTCCTCAAGAAGCCACGTCCATGGGAAGGGCAGATCCTCTCTATCTCCTCCGATTAGATGTATACATGGAATCAAGCATTTCTCTAAAAACCTTCCCAGGCTTTCATTTTTCATTCTCAGCTAAATTAGAGTAAGCCTGCCTGCAGGTAAGGAGAACCTGCTCGCTGTTGATCTCTGGACAGCCCTTCAAGACCGCAAAATTGTTGAAACACTATAAAAGCTGTTAAATAAAAGAAACAAGAAACGGGGCAAGAGGCATGTTCTATTTATGTCAGCAGAGTTATTTCTGGGAGAATCCTCTTGCACTAATGTAGTTTCCATTTTTAGATGATCATAGTCGGTAAACACATTTAATTTTTACAGGATGACTAATACCCAATTGCCTAATAACCAGTGAGATAACACAAGCGTTCTTCCTTACGAAGTAAGGCTTATAGGGAGAGCTCCCAGAAACCATACAAATCCACCGACACTGCACAAAAACAGATCAGCTCTGTGATGGGTTCTTGCATCAGTTCCTGCTAAGTGCTTTTATTTGTAGTTCTGTCTTGGGCAAGAGATACCACACAGGGGGGAGTGCAAAGTTGAAGGTCTTTAGCAAAAATCTGGACTGTAAACACAGCTTGGCATTATCAGCATTCTGTTAAGTTCAAAGAAGAGATAGTTACAACAAATACAGCTTGCTTTATTTCTGAAACAAAACTGTGCACATATTTGTGGCCATACTACTAATTAACCTGTAGATTGTTCCTTTCATCTCATCAGTGTGTTTTTCTCCCCCCTGTTACAACATGTTGGGGTTATTTTTTCCCATCTGGAATATACTCAGACTGTTCTCTTGTGGGCAGTAGGGAGTAGAATATAGTGCTCACGATAAAGGACGAGAGAGACTGACTTGAGGAAGGCTAAAGGAGCCATGTAAGTACACAGAGAGAGGCTGGAGGATGACTACGGAGTGCCATGATTATGGTCTACACATATTTGAAAGGTGTGAACGCCGAGGAGTAATTTAGCTGCTGCAGGTGGTACAAATGGGAGCGGTAGTGCATCTTAAAGAAAAGACTTCTATTAAATAACAACACCAACAAAAATTAAACACAGAGGATGTTATCCAGGGGACACAGCAAGCCTGGAACAGAAGGGTGGCTGAAAAAGCAATGGTATTAGAGGACAAGTTGGCTTTACCAGGTACAGCTGTGTGAGGTTCCAGAGAGGTTATTTAGCCATCTTGGGCCTCAGAACCCTCTTCTGTGAATTCGAGGGTGAGAACCAGAATCAGAGCTTTTACAAGCGTTCTCCAAAGAACCCTAAGGATCCCGAGGATTCAGCTACAATGAATCTTGAGAACAGGAAGAAGGGTGGAGGAGGGGAATGACCCACCAGAGCCCCTTCTCGCTTTCATCTGTGTGAATAATTTCATTCATAATATTCACTTCCTCAGAATAATTTTTTCAGGAATTTACGGACAAAAAAGTTTGCCTAAGAAACCTGCCTACTAATGAAGTGTTAAAGACGTATTATTAGAGACTGGCTTTAGACCCATTCCCGTTCGCAGGACACCTCACAAGGCAGCAGAGTCACTGAGGTTATGCTTCCAGAAAATGTTTATTGAGTAACTACTGTGGGCCGACATAGCAGATAGAGCAAGAAGCCAGGCCCTTGTGGAGCTCACGGACCAAATGCACTTTTATTTATTTATTAAAAAAAAATTTTTTTTAAATGTTTGTTTTTGAGAGAGAAAGAGAGAGACAGAGTGCAAGCGGGTGAGAGGCAGAGACAGGAGACAATTCGAAGCAGGCTCCAGGCTCGAGCACAGAGCCTGACCTGGGGCTCGTACTCACGAACCGTGAGATCATGACCTGAGCCGAAGTCAGACGCTTAACTGATTGAGCCACTCAGGCACTTCTCCAAATGCACTTTTAAAGTAGGGTAGCCAAAAATTAATAAATGAATAAAGGAATTAACTCCTGCAATTCCATGAGTCAATTCAATTTAATATTTATTGAGCATCTAACTGCCAATCCAAAAGACCTCTGATACCTCCTATAGAGGGTAAACATTCAAATTACCCGGGTATTGAAGATTTACTACGTGTCAGGCATTCTGTGTCAAACTCAGGATCCTCAATGTCCACATCAGTGGCCCCTTAGTCATCTGTCTTTGTGCACAACCAACCAAAACCACTATGAGCACAGCCTGTCTCCTGCTCCAACCTGCTACGGGAGTCAGCAGTATTTGATCCCAAATTGAATCAGACCATTTGAATTTGTTATTGCAATTGTACCATTCAATGAACTATTATGTAGATGAATAAAAGAGTGAAAATGTTTTCATTTTTAAAAATAACATCTAAGTAGAATGCTTTGGGAAAGTTCCATAAGGACATTTTGCTTAGGAAAAAAAAAAAAAAAAAAAAAAGATGAATTGTTCAATCAGGTATGGATAAGTAAGCTTAAATGATCAGGGGGAAAAAAAACCAAACTTAAACACTGCAAAGAATTCTGCACTCACGTTTCACAAGTGTCTTTAAGTTCTTGCTCTCCTTTCACAGAACCCAAACTGGAAATTGTTTGAGAATTCATTCTGACATTATGCACTATGACTCATGCAAGACAAAAGGCCAACAGGCTCTACTCAAATATACCTTGGGCATGTTTTTTTAAATGATGAAATATATTTTTGTTATTTATTAAAATAAACTTTACTGAGGTAGACTTTTCATGTCATAAATGAGCCCATTTAAATTGTGAATTTTAATAAATTTTGATAAATTCCTAGGCCCTTGTAACTATAGCCAGAACCAAATTCTAGAACATGCCGATTATCGTAAAATGCTCCCTTGTGCCCCATTAGTGTAAATCTTTTCCCCTAGCCTCAGAAAACCACTGATTGTTCCCTGTCACTATAGATTAAATTCGCCTTTTCTAGGATTTCACAAAGATGGAATTATATAGTACATATTCTTTTTTGGGGGAAGGGACAGGGGTTTGGCTCCTTTCACTCAGCATAATGTTTGTGCAGTTTTCCCATGTTGCTATACTCATTAGAAGTTCATTTTCTTATTACTGATGGATAGCATTTGGCTATAAAAAATATGGCACAATTTTTTCTTTCACCTATTGGTAAACATTTGAGTTGTTTCTAGTTTTTGGCCAATGCAAATAAAGCTGCTATAAATTTTTGTATGCAAGTCTTTCTATAGGAAAAAAAAAATTCATTTTCCTTGGGTCGATATACGGGAAGACGGAAGGTGAGGCCATATGGTAAATATGTGTTTAACTTTGTGAGACTCTACCAAACTGTGGTTGTACTATTTTGCATCCTCGCCAACAATGTAGGGGAATTCCAGTCCCCCTATCTTCTTGTTGACACCTGGTAACTAGAATGTCATTCTTCTGAATATTAGCCATTCAAATGAATGTGTGGATGCATCTCACGGGGTTTAAAGTTTATGTTTCTCTGATGACTAAACATTTGGAGTATTTTTCATTTGCTTGTTGGTTATCTCTATATTTTATTTAGAAAAGTGTCTGTTCAAATGTTCTGCCTGCCTGTTTTCTCCTGTAGGGTTTTGCTAGTTTACTATCTCACATTTAGGTCTTTAGGGAAACAATTAACAAAACTAAAAGGCAACCGTCGGCATGGGAAAAGATATTTGCAAGTGACAAATTGGGTAAAGGGTTAGAGTCCACAACTGTAAAGTACTTACCAAACTCAACACCCAAAAGACAAATAACCCAGTGAAGAAATGGGCAGAAGACATGAATAAACACTTCCCAAGAAGACATCCAGATGGCTAACAGGCACATGAGAAGATGCTCAATATCACTCATTATCAGGGAAATACAAACAAAACCACAATGAGATACCACCTCCTACTTGCCAGAATGGCTAAAATTAACAACTCAGGAAACAACAGATGTTGGCGAGGATGTGGAGAAAGGGGAACCCTTTATCACTGTTGGTGGGAATGCAAACTGGTGTGGCCACTCTGGAAAAGAGTATGGAGGTTCCTCATAAATTAAAAATAGAACTACCCTAGGATCCAGCAATTACACTACTAGCTTTTTATCCAAAGGATACAAAAATGCTGATTCAAAGGAGTACATGCACCCCATTGTTTACAGCAGCACTCTCAACAATAGCCAAAGTATGGAAAAAGCCCAAATGACCATCGATTGATGAATGGATAAAGAAGATGTGGTTTGGGGCGCCTGGGTGGCGCAGTCGGTTAAGCGTCCGACTTCAGCCAGGTCACGATCTCGCGGTCCGTGAGTTCGAGCCCCGCGTCAGGCTCTGGGCTGATGGCTCGGAGCCTGGAGCCTGTTTCCGATTCTGTGTCTCCCTCTCTCTCTGCCCCTCCCCCGTTCATGCTGTCTCTCTCTGTCCCAAAAATAATAAACGTTAAAAAAAAAAAAATTAAAAAAAAAAAAAAAAAAGAAGATGTGGTTTATATACACAATGGAACACTACTCGGTGATGAAAAAGGATGAAATCTTGTCATGTGCAACAATGTGGATGGAACTGGAGGGTATTGTGCTCAGTGAAATAAATCAATCAGAGAAAGGTATCACATGATTTTGCTCGTATGTGGAATTTGAGAAACATAACAGATGCACATAGGGAAGGGAAAGAAAAATAAGATAAAAATGCAGATGGAGGCAAACCATAAGATACTCTCGAGTCCAGAGAACAAACTGAAGGTTGCTGTAGGGGAGGTGGTTAGGAGGATGGGTTAAATGGGTGATGGGCATTAAGGAGGGCACTTTTTGTGTTTTTGTTTTGTTTTGTTTTTCAATATATTGAATTTATTGTCAAATTGGTTTCCATACAACACCCAGTGAAGGAGGGCACTTTTTGGAATGAGCAATGGGTGTTATATGTAAGTGATGAATCACTGGATTCTACTTCTGAGGCCAAGACTACACTGGTAGCTAACTTGAATTTAAATTTAAAAATATAATATTAAGTGGCTCCTGGGTGGCTCAGTCGGTTGGGCATCCGACTTCGGCTCAGGTCATGATCTCACGGCTCGTGAGTTCAGGCCCCGCGTCGGATTCTGTGCTGACAGTTCGGAGCCTGGAGCCTGCTTCGGATTCTGTGTCTCCCTCTCTCTCTGCCCCTCCCCTGCTCATGCTCTGTCTCTCTCTGTCTCTCAAAGATAAACATTAAAAAATATACTTTTAAAAACATAATATTAAAATAAAATAATAGTAGTGCAAAAAATGTTCTGCCTATTTTTTAATCAAACTGTATGCCTTCTTTTTGTAAGAATTCATTTTATACTCTGGACACAATTCCTTTACCAGATACATACATACTGTACTTATTTTCTCCCAGTATATGTCTTATGGTTTCATTTTTTAAATGACATCTTTTGGGAAGCAGAGGTTAAATTTTTTTTTCTTTCTTGGCTTAACTTTTTTCTCTATATCTTCTCTAGGAAATGGTTGCCTACCCCAATATCATAAAGATTTTCTATGTTCTCTTGTAAAAGTTTTATATTTTAGCTTTTACATTTAGGTCTATGACTGAAAATGTGCAAGGCCTTTACAGTGAGAATCAAAAAACATTGCTGAGAGAAATTAAAGAAGATGAAATTAATAGGAGAGATATACCACGTCCATGTATTGGAAGACAAAATTGGTAAAGTATCATTTCTTTCCTATTCGATTTATTAAATGTAAATCCTCCCAGATTTTATTGGCATGCATCGGCAAACTGTAAAATTTGTATGGAAATGCAAAGAATGCAGAGTAGTTCACATGATTTTGAAAAAGGAGAACAAAGTTGGATGATTTATATTACCTGATATCAAGATTTGCTCTAAAGCTACAGTAATTCAAACAGTGGGACACTGGCACAAAAATGGCATAAATATAAACATATTACAATTACATTGTGTAATTTTTCTCTCTCTTACATACTCTCTTTTCTTCCTCTCCTCTTCCCTCCCTCCCTCTCTCTCAATTGGTTTTCTTCAATTCAAAGTGCATTTTGATTAGCTCAGTGGACCCAAGTGCATTGAAGGAGGTTCTCTTGTATTTTTTCCATCAAGTTTTGCCCTAACATTTCAAAGTTTTAGGTTAAGTGACATGTTATGCAAAATACCATGCTTCTTTTATGCATTTCCTCTAGGAAGATACTAAAAACTCATATTTTGAATTTTTTCTGATGCTGCAAAAGATGCTTATGTCCTTTTATTTATTTTCTCTTCCAGAAGGGCATTTGTATACATCTTATGAAGTGAATTAATGTTTTGGCCCAAATGTGTTTATTTGCTAAAACCAGTAATTTTGCATGGTCATGGAAACTAAGAGGCAGCAGAGTATCAGCAGAGAGATTTTTCATTCTGTCAAGAGATCAAAATTAGTATCGGGTTTTTGATGTTAAACAAAGAAAAACACTTTTTTCTTCCTGGTAGGGGAAAATGATAATCATTTTGCAACTCACAAAAATCAAATTTAAAAGTGTTTCATTATGATGAAGTCATCTCCCATGGATCACCACAGAAAGATATGAATTTTACAACCTGCTAAGCACATCAAATAAGTTTAGCTGTATGATCACAATCTGAAGACAAAAGACTTGTAAATGGTCCTTACCCTACGAATCCAGGCTTATTTTTCATTTCTTACCATTTATCGTGCTTGAAATATTTAAAGTAAGTTATGAGGTCTTAAAGTATAAAGCACTCCCTATAAAGAAATGTTCTTCAGTAATAAGTGAATGTAATTTTTCTAACTCTGGAATAAAATATTCATAATGGATTAGTGTGAAAGGATAGAGACACAATTAATATGATTTCTCTTTATGAAAACTGGTGTCAAATATCAGGCTTGGTACGCTCTAACAGAACCTACGGATGTAGCAAAGCATAAAACGTTGTACTTTTTTCTTGTAGGTCTAAAATGTAAAAGTGTATTCTGAAGCCCACGGATAGACACATTTACTCACTGTTATTATCATGAGCAAATTAAAGTTCAGAGCCCATTAGGTAACACGGTCCCTATTGCAAAAGCAACCTTTAGTAAACTACAGCAACAGAGTAATTGGCTTCATAGTGCCTGTGTTAACGTCCACATTAGTTCGCATAATGACAACCTGGAGGAAATTGCCTTATAGAGTCTGTTAGTACATATGGGGAATATTTGGGCTTTGGGTTGACATGGATATCACACTGCTGAGTTCTGTGGACATTCGGTCTGAGAAGCAAAAGCCAATTTTTTTAGAATTCTTTTGTGTCAGCACACTCAAGCCAATGGTGGTCATTGAATGGTAGTTATTGATCATTTACTTTCATGAAATTGAGTTATAGAAGACCTAAGAAGCAACCGTCAGAGATTGCTATAAAATGGCACTGTTGTCAGCCATTATTAGCGAGCAATCATTTAAAGGATTACTCTGAATACAGGTCTTTAGCAGGAGATACAGACAGGATGACCACAACTCAAAGGCCTATTGGCAATTCTGGTCTTTAACAGGCTTATAGATACCACTGTTATATCCCTATAGATCTGGCTTATCAAAGATATGTAGGACCCTGAAGTACCTAACTCTCACCTGTAGTTACAAGCCCATTCTCCTACATGGGAACCAGCTTTGAAGAATTAGATTTATCTTATCACCCTTTCCCCAGTTTCCCCAGAATTCCATCTCTTAAGGAATTATGCGTTGACCCACACTTTGTAATTTAAAGCCCTTCATTATAGGACTAGAAATGTGATTCCTATACATCTCCTAAGAACCAGTACAGATCCTTCAACCTGACAGGGAACGAGTGATTTTCCTTCATGACTTCTGCTTCTCAAGTCTCCATGTTTTCCAACCTCTGTGTCTTTGTTTAAGTTATTCCTACTTTCTTGATGCTCTGCATCCCGTTTTCACCAGTCACAGCCACATGTTATTATCCAACACCTGTGTCAAATACTGTTTTCTCCTAGAAGCCAGGTGAGAAATCCTTTTT
Organism: Puma concolor; assembly: GCF_028749965.1. NCBI lineage: Eukaryota > Metazoa > Chordata > Mammalia > Carnivora > Felidae > Puma > Puma concolor. Next base: position 80,388,442 of record NC_141675.1, on the reverse strand, counting down.
GCTTCCTTCCTCCCTCCTTTCTTTCCCTCTTTCTAATGAATACTGCAATGTCTCCCCTTCTGTCAATTGCATACTTAAAGCTTTGGCCCATTTTTCTGTGTGGTGGTTCATAAAGCCTTTCTCTGTATCTCCAAAGTATACACAGCATCTTCCTTCTTCAAATTATTGTCGAGATTTTAACTCTTTTCAGGCAATCATATTAATTCATTTTGTGCCACAGGCACTTATATACATGCCTCATCTCTCCCAAAAGATCTTGAAGAACGTTTTCAGCAAAAACTATGCTCATTTGTTTACATATTCCATGTGGATCCCAATCAAAGCATGGTATCAGGAAGATTTCCAATAAGGATATGAAATGACAAGCCACCATTTTTGAGAAAAATTTTTAAAAACTTAATTAGGACAGCAAGTCTTTGTAAGAAAGGAGTTTGATACTTATGCCAGCTAATGTTTCATAGTAAGAGTTGAAAGGTGTATCACTAATTGGTTTATAGGAATTATGTCTTGCCATGTCAAATGCAGGAATGGAATGAATGTAATTTTCACAACAAAAGTCAAATATACATAGCACCAGGGATCCAATTAAATGTTCATAATTAAGAGTTAGGGGACACACCAGAAAGCTTGGTGCAGCAACTAAGAAACTATTTATATTTGTTATTAAAAAGCAGCCCACATCCTATCAAGTAACTCTGTTTAGAAATGGGGAGCCCTTGTACCTCTGTAAGTACCACCACAAGAGCTCTGACTTCACTAGTAGGGTAGAACAAATTTGTCTAGATAGTCTGTTATATTACTACGTTAATTCGGAGCAAGGTTTCTGAAGTCATTATCTCTTTAAAACCTGGCTGTGTCAACTTACCTGTTGTGTCTCATGGGATAAGTCACCTAACCTATCTGGGCATATGTTTCTTCATCTGTAAAATACGAATATAATGGTACCTATTTAATTAGAATTGCTGTGGGAATTACATAGGTCAGTGCATAAAAGGAACATTGGATAGCACCTGGGCACATAAATAAGTACCACCTTTATTGTTGCTGTTATTGTCAGAGAGTCTGTAGATGCTCTATGTGACTGATTCTTGTCATTTGGAAATAACAGTGTCGAGGACCTGTTTGCTATACAATTTTATTTTCTTATAATAATAGATCAAGATGGTAGACTAAGAACACATGCATTCCAGGACTCTACTGAAACAAAACCATATAAGTATCAAAAATAATAAAGGCAAAATGTAGGGGAGAAGGGAAGGAGAAGAGAAGGAGAACGTACGTGGGAGAGGGAGGTAATAACATAGAAGACATTCCAATTTATGTCTGGAATAAAAAACAAAAACAAATGAGAACAAGTTGATTACATGGAAGAGGCCACATCTGAGAATAAGGCAGGTTGGCCTGTAAAGAGGAAAAATGAAGGCTGAACTGTAGACCAATCAAGCAGCACAGATTTTTCTCAACCAAGGGTTTCTTAGACACTATGACTATAATTTCAGTCTGAATCACAGGGTTGGAAAAGGTGCACTAAGACTTCTCAGTCCCATACCTAGAGGGCACTGCCACATTTCCTAAGGCTGCTAAACATTTCCAAAGTTCATGATGGGTATATTCAACAAAAAACCATAGCAAAAGTCAGGCAAAAATCACTCGGGTGTTGAAGTGGTGTCTGGGTCTAGAACTGCCTAAGACCCAAAACATTGCTTCCCCCATCTCATAGCCGAGGGCAAGTGGGAAGGAGGCATATGGCATCAGTAATGTCTTAGTTCTCTTCCAGTAGAGTGAAAAGGGGTGATCACTGGGGAGGAGTTCTGAAATTCATCCACGGGGAAATTAATCTAGGGTGTTTACCTGTCTACCAGGAGTGGCAGGCCCATGGGTACACTAGTAAGGGCTCTTGGCAAAATATTATCTCATAGAATCTTTGGGCCAGAAGAAATAATTTCAACCAATCTTACTGGATTCTAGAACCCAGGGCCCCTAATAGTCTAGGGACCTCTTCACTAATCCACTCACAACCTCCTTTACTTGTTCTTTTACACATGCTTATTTTGCTAGTTAGTTCTGTTTCTTTTTTGGAAAATTATTTAATTATTCTAAACATAACACATGTTCATTACAGATAATTTGAAAATGAAGGAAAGTGATGTCAAAAATTATAATCGTATTATCTGACTATTGAGAAATAGTCTTCACATTTTAAAATATGTCTTCCCTTAAAGACTATATTCTGTATTTTTTACATAAATTTGACTATACCAAATACAGAAGTTTAATTTATTTTCTCCCAAAGGAGAGCATTTTCTAAATATGTTAAATTATTCAAACATAGTATTTTAATAATATCCTATTGTTTGGGGTCTATGATATATTATAAAACAAATCTCCATTTTTGGTCATTTAGACCATGTATTTGTCATTATAAATCGTTCCTCAGTGAACATTTCTGCAAATACATTTTGTTCAAATTTGTATTTTCTCAGGATAGGTATTTCTCTTTTTATTTATATCTGTCCATCTATCTATCTGGATTGAGAGATACAAAACATTTAATTTCTTGAGAAATATTACCAAATAACTCTCCAGAACAATTGGGCAAATTTACACTCCCCCCAGCTGCAAATGAGAGTAGCTTCTTTTCCTAAATAATTGCTAATTTCATAGATGCAAAACTAGACTTCAGTTTTTTTTTAATTTCCAATTTATACTAGTGAGAATGATATTTCTTTAAGTTAATTATCCAGTTGTGTTTACTACTTTAAGAATTATTTTCATCCTTTGTCCTTCCCTATTGGGATTTCTGCAACTGCATAAACATTTTCATATCATATTTATTGCAAATATAATTCCCATTTATTTGCTTCTTAATTTTATCTCTGACCTTTGCATACACTTTTAAAATTTGTTGTCAAATCTACTGTACTTTATTTTGTGATTGTTCCTTATTGCTTTATAAGTAAAGCATAAAGAAAATCCTCTTTCAACATTAGATCAAACCAAAATTTACATTTCAACTTTTTTAATTTCTGCTTTAAGTCTTTATTTATCTATTTATCTATCTATCTATCTATTATTTATTTATTTATTTATTTATTTATTTATTTATTTATTTATTTTGATGTAAGCTATATGCCCCATGTGGGGCTTGAACTCACGATCCCGTGATCAAGAGCTGCATGCTCTACTGACTGAGCCAGCCAGCTGCCCCTCACCTTAGTTTTTTTTTTTTTTAAGTTGTGTTCATTATTAAGCATTAAATTATTTAATCCATCTGGATTGGGTAGATAATGTAAATTAAGGTTTCTTTTTTTCCCCCCGAAAGCATTGTCATTACTCTTTATTTAAAATACTTTAAACTTTCAGGAAAGGCTTGAATCTGGTCCTATCTACATCTCCTAATTAGTCCACTCTCCCCTTTCTGTTCTTTCAAGCAACCTTTCCCATGCAGGGGTACCCTAAACCATAATCCCTCTAACTCTGCTGGGATAATTAAATGAATCTGTTGGCCTATCCCATGTCTACCTTTGCTATTTGGCCAATTTGACACCTGTGCAGACAATTGTCCAACTGTTGTTTTGTAACTCTAGTCCTTATGTCTCACATCTCATTCTGAAAGTATTTTGGGGCATTTCTTTCTCCATGACTTTAAAATAGATTAGTATATTATACATGATGGAAATTATCACAATAAAAGTAATTTAGCTTGGTTAATTTATTTAAGCATTTTGTCTTTGTATCTATGACAAATTTTTTGTTGAGATACTCAGGATAGCACTACTGAAGTATTAACCAGGACATTTAATTGCCTGAAACAAACACAGAATGTTCCACAGAACTTCAAGGTCAGTAGGTCACCGCATGATGATCTGGTTTAACTAAAAGAATCGGATTCAACAGTGTATCTAAATTTCTAGGCATGGATCAGTTGAGCTATCTGTTAAAAAAATCATTGTCTATGATCAAAGATTTGAACAGCTCTGATTTGAACTACATGTGCATATAACTTCCAAGGGTGGATTAACTTAATGCTAGGTTCACATGTAGAAGACAGCATTTTTGAATTCAGGGCACAAGGTGACACTGAGTAGCTCCAATTTCAAGAATGGCTGAAAACCCTCAGGCTCTTGACCATATGTTCCTCAAACCTATCAGTGTTCCTCCTGGACTCTTTTCAAACTCAGCAAATGCATCCTTTCCACTGAAGTCATTGGGATGGATGACAATCTTCACAGGTCATCTAATCCGTGCACCTGCCTTTAGGCAGGGCTGCTCTTAAAACCACCCCAGACAGATGGTTCTTTGCTGCTCTCAAAATTCCCCAGAGAAGGAGGTTCCACAGGCTGCCACAATAATCCATTTCCCATGTCTCCCAGTCACCCCTAGGACACTGAATCCTAAGCATTTAGTTAATAGCAGGTGGCAATGAGACAACTCTTTGTCTCTCCCTGAGGAATTGGAAATTGGCCAAATTAGTCATGGGGCAATTGCCAAAGTGTACAGGAACCCCAATGCTACCCTGAGCTTTACAAATATCAAGTTAAGTGGGGGTATTTAGTGTTCCCAGCTGACAAAATACCAAATTCAGCAATGAGCAAGGCAAGTTTTATAATGTTCAGTCAGGAATTTATATGTCAGTAATAAATTTTGAGACTTAATTTCTCTCAATTCTAAAATTAGAAAAATAGAAAAAAAAGATAAAAATAACTTGGAAATAAATTTCTAAATAATTCTCAGATGGAAGACAGCTGAATTATAAAATATTTCTAATAAATTAAAAAATATATCAAAACCCATGGGCTGCAAATGAAGTCAGAAGGCTATTTATAAATTTAAATGCTTTCATTATTAAACAAATAAATGAATTTAAATGCTTTCATTATTAAACAAATAAATGAACTAACATGCAGATTAGATGCTATACAAATGAATAAATAAATAAGCTAAAACAAAGTGGGAAGTAGAAATTAATAAAGCTAAACAAAAGAAGTGATGAGTTAGAAAACAAGCAAACTCCATATGCGCATACACATATAAGAAAACTCTTAAAAAGACTTGGCTAAAGAGAAAACAAGAAAGTTAGACAAAATAAAAATTGATATAAATATAGACAGATAGTTTAAAAATTATAAGTGAGTAATATACTTATATCATGCTAACACTTTTAGCATCATGGATGAAATGAAGAATTTCTAGCAAAATATCAACTATTAAATGGATTCCAATACAAGTAAAACAAAAACAAACTTCAGCCGCCCAATAAATAACCAGTGAAGAACTTAAAAGTTTGTTAAAGATTTACAAATAAAAAAGATAGATAGCTTTAAAGGCCAGTTCATCCTAATGTTTAAGGAAGACAATTTCTAAATAATTCAAACTATTCCAGACCATATAAATAGCTTGAAAACTTTCAAGCTGATTTTAAGAGGTTATCTTAAAACATCATATGAATTGAAAAGAACAGACCAATGCTAATCTATGGATATAATTATAAGAATGCTAAATGAATAACATTAACAACTTGAAGTTACCAGACTAGTAAGTAATATATATTATAAAGTAAGGATTACAATGTAAAGATGGATCTACATTAGGAATTCTACTAACATAATTCATTTAAAAGAGAAAAAAAAGGGGCACCTTAGTCGGTTAAGGGCCTGACCTCAGCTCAAGTCACGATCTCATGGTTTGTGGGTTCAAGCCCCGTGTCAGGCTCTGTGCGGACAGCTCAGAGTCTGGAGCCCGCTTCAGATTCTGTGTCTTCCTTTCTCTCTGTCCCTCCCCCACTCATTGTCTGTCTCTCTCTGTCTCTCAAAAGTAAATAAAATGTTTAAAAAAATTTTAAATATAAATAATAAAGAAAACAAATGTAAGTAAAGTTGAAATAATCTAAGAATTTAATAAAATGTAATGGCCACTTCTAATTTTAAAAATCCAAATAAGAGAAAAACAGAATGGAATTTCCTATAAGAAAAAGTATTTGACTGAAACTAGTACTAAACATTATTTAAAAATATGAAATACTAAAGGCATCGCTATTAAAATAAGTAACAAGATGCAATGTCCAGTATCATCATTATCATTCAATATTATTTCGAAAAAATTGTAATTAAGCCATAAGAAAATTAGATAAGCAGCATAAACATAGGGTAAGAAATGACAAAATTGGTCAATGCCACTATATGCTTGAAAGAATCCAAGTGACCGCAGCAAAATAATTACAGAACTAATATCATAATTAAGTAAGGTGTTCAGATGAGTAAGCATAAATCAAGAGCCTTCTTTTATACAAACAATAGCCACTTAGAAATGGAAACAAACAAAAAGACTGCAAACAAGAACAAAAACTGATTTATCTTGGAATAAAATTATTGAGAAAAAGTATATAACTTGGATGAAAAGCCATAAAAATGTATTGACGGGCACAAAACACAAATTAAATCAAGGGAGAGAATACTACAGGGAAGCCTAATTTATAAAAGTTGACTTTAGTACGGCTTTGTGGGGAAATATTCTGTGAGTACAGACTTACGGGGCAATATAGAAGCAGTAAATTATTTTTCAGAAGTATTACATAATTGTTTTTTCTACAGATGTTTTTATATTTTAATAGAAGCCTATTAGCGTGCGCACGGGCGCGCACGCACGCACGCGCACACACACACTTTTTGGTGAAGGAAAACAAAATTCCTAAGATAGGTTGAGAATTCTTCACAACCGCATCACAGTAATTATCAGTGCTCCCTTTACTTGTACATACTCACACGGAGACTCGGATTAGAATTTAGAACTGCTATCATCACCATCCCTAACGTAACAAAGTTCAAACACTGTGTGGGCATGGCTATGGCAGCAGGAGCTCAAGGGCAACTAGTTCTAGCACTTTCTTACCAAGCTTGAATTCTACTCGGAATTCACACACACTGATACCCATGGCCAAAGCAGTGGCTAGTCTAATGTTTCTCTCTGGCCCAAGTAAGAAGACAAATTACTTCTGAGGTGAGATAATAGAGGAAGAGCAGGAAGAAGAATTTTTAACAACTGCGGTAGTTTAGAGAACATTGTCACTAATATTATTCAGCTTGATATACATCACATTACTGTAGGAGATACATTTTCACCTTCATTTTATGAATCAGATACTTGAAAAATGTTTGTCTTTTCTCTCTTCAGTAGGATATTCTTTTATGATCTATACTGGTTAATCTGATTATCACAATCAACTAGCATTAATGTGGCAATTTATAGTGTGGAGTGGTTCCTGGAAGAGGGAAATTTTGGAATGTAAATACAAGTCTATCTTTAGGATTATTAAAGCACAGCCCCTTATTTCTCCTCTTACCTAGATCTTGGAATAACTTCATTCATATCTGAATTCTATTTCACCTGATTCTCATTGTTAGAAATAAGTTTTTTCCACCTGGCAGCCATGTTTGTTTTCTAATTCAGAAAGAATTAGATGTTTTGATGAACATGTTCTTTTCCATAGTATCAGTCCCAAATTCCTTAATTCCCTTTAGTGTTTCATGGAGCTACTACTACTACTTAGCTCTGGAATTCCTGTCTTAACTATTTTCAGAAAAGGAAACTATCTCATATGACTACCTATGATTGGCATGGAAACCTTGGATAGAAAACTTTTCCTCCTGGCCCCTTTCTCTTTACCTACATACTCTGTAACACACCCACATCTTTCTTCCCTTACTCCTTTGCTTCCTTTCTTCCAGCACTTCTCTGTAAATGAAATGAAGTGGGAAGGGGGGAGGGAGATAAGGAAGGAGGGAGAAAGGAAAGAATTAAGGAAGGGAGGATCCTAGTTACATTAAGAGAGAGATTTGACCAAAATGGCATCTGCTGGGAGAAACCAGAGTTGGGTTTTTAAATACTTCTATGCTTAAATGTTACGTCAAGAGGACTAGAGAATCAGCAAATAAGTTCTAAATACAGTAGTACTCTAAAACCTTCATGTAGTGGCTTGAATCAGAATGGCTTTTCCAGAGTGGATTTCTTAGCAGTGCAAAATTTGTAAGCAGGGGCACTTGAGTGGAAGACTCAGTTAAACATCTGACTCTTGATTTCGGCTCAGGTCAAGGTCTTACATGTTGTGAGATAGAGTTCCACATTGGGATCCATGCTGAGAGTACAGAGCCAGCTTGAAATTCTCTCTCTCTCTCTTCAAAATGAGTAAATAAACTTAAAAATAAAACATTTATAAGCAAATCTCGGTTTTCTTTACTCCAAGATTAGACTATACAGGAAGAGTTGGGCCCCTTAACAAACAGGCTTTTGGGGGCAACTCTATGAGAGGCCCCAAAACAAGCCTGGCAGGTTATCTTTAGAAGACTATTGAAAATTCCTCAGAGGGACATTTTGATACACAGTATAATGATTTCCCAAAGACAACCAAATACTAATGAGTACAACCCATGAATATGTTACCATTTTTGACAAAGGAGATTTTGCAGATGTGTTGCAGTTACAGATCTTGAGATAAGAACATTATTTGAGATTTATCCAGGTGAGCTCAATCAAATCCTGTAGGTCATTAAAATCATGGAACTTTTTCCAGCTGGGGTTAGAGGGAGACTCGATTATGGACAAATGGTGTGTGATGCTATGTTTCAGGGTTTGAAGATGGAAGAAGGGGACCGCAATGCAGACAGCCTCTAGTAGCTGGAAAAGGAAAGGCAATGGATGTTCTCCTGGAACCTCCAGAGAGGAATGCAGCTCTAACATTTCAGTTTTAGCTCACTGAAACCCATGTTGGATGTCTGACCTATAGAAGTGTCAGATAACAAATGTGTGTTGTAAGTTTTAGTAGTTTGTTATATCGGTGATAGAAAACTAATACAGGCAAGTAGTATTGACCCAATCCTTTAGTCAATAAATTACCTTCCCGTATCATGTTAAATCAATGTGAGAATGAAAAAAAAAAGAGGGAGAAAGACTAACATATTCTCATGCTTGGCACACCCATGCTCTATCCACTACCCCTTTTGAAAGGTGACTTGAACTAAGGTTACCTATAATAAATCTAATCCTACTTCCTTACCAAATTCCCCAAATAGACTTCTCTTATTGTTTCTACGTTTACAAGTGAGTACACCAAGATATGTTACTTCGGGATTATTTATCAATTCATAACTACCAAATGCTTTGCTTATTCAATAAGTGGTGAAAAAGGTAAATGAGGTTTCCAGAGAGACTGGAAACACAAGACTTAGCTTGGCTGTGGCTTAGACAGCTGTTTCTCTCTGGACATCATTTTCTGCATCACAAGAACGACAGAATTAGGCGACGACTTACTTCAAGGTACTTTGCACTCTAAGCACAGATAAATTATTAAGTAGGTGCGGAGAGCTTGCAATGTTTTCCACTTGAAGGTGGGACCAGCACAAACAACATACACACACATTACCTGATGATAACCTGATGATTTCTGAGGATCTACTAGGGATTTTTTTGTTTTGTTTTTTTTTTGGAAAATTGCAAGTAACTCTTACATCTGTATGTTCACAGTATTCACTTTTAAAGTCTGATGATCCCCCTGCAGGTGAACCCAGTGTTATTATTCACATAGTAATATTTGGCACTATTATTGCTGATGTGGGAAAATCAACATACGTGCAAGACTCACCAAAAACATAGTTAGACTTGACTTGCATTTCTGCATACCTAGGCACTTCCTGTTTTGAACTATGAGAAAAAAGATAGCAGTACCCTTTTCTCCCCCCAGAAATGCCTTAAATCTGTTCTCATGAAATTTCCAGCTCTGTGATCCCCTGTGAAATGGCTTTCTAAAGTTATCTAGGCCGTTAGTAGTGTTACATAGCAATAACAATGGCTATCCCCTCATTTAAAAAAAAAATCACTTATATGATGTTACCTTCAATTTAACAGTAGTCACTACTGTCCCATTTTGCACAGCAAAAGGTCCAAAGATCTTTTTTTTTTATGCCATATCACACCACATCTTTCATCACTGGATCCCGAATCTTCTCTCTTCCCATGTCCTACCCCTTTTCCTTCAACTTTGCTTTAGTCCCAGAGAATTTCTGCTATGAAGTCTGCAATTCATTACTGTTTCCCAGGTCATCATTCTTTCCTACCTCTATTCTTTTGCACATGCTGTTTCTTCTCTGTGTAACATTTTTCCTCTCTGTCTCTACTTGGAACAATTCTGTTCTCCCTTGAAGACTTGGCTTGGTTATCACTCCTTAAAAACCCCACTCGCTCCAGGGCTACCAGACATTCACCCTCATAGCTATTATGTACAAGCCCCTTTACAACATTTATCACATGGCAAAATGATTAGTATATATTTTTGATCCTTAAAAAAAATTTTTTTAATGTTTATTCACTTTGGAGAGACAGAGACAGAACATGAGTGGGGACAGGCAGAGAAAGAGGGAGACACAGAATCAGAAGCAGGCTCCAGGCTCTGAGCTTCAGCACAGAGCCTGACATGGGGCTGGAACCCATGGACCGCGAGATCATGACCTGAGCTGAAGTCGGATGCTTAACTGACTGCGCCACCCAGGCTCCCCTATTTTTGATCCTTTAACCTTTAGTAGTCCATGAATTTCTTTGGCACAGAGACTTCTTAAGTATTTACAGCACCTTTTGTTCCCTCCCAGAAAGGATTTATAGCAACTCTTGATTCACCCTACCTAGGTCACTGATGGATATATTAGGCTTTCAATAAATGTTTACTTAACTAACAAACCAAATAACCTTATAATCTACCAAGTCATTACTAGACATACTGACTCACTAGAGGAGAGAGATCACAGAAAACCTAGGAGATAATTCTCTTGCTGAGTTTCACCATCTCTGCTATTTGTTCAGTTATCAAAGGAACAGAAATTGAAAACATATGCAAGAAAGCTATGCAACCCACAAACCTACTATTATGAAAGTGTGCATTCCATACTGGTGACCTATTACTTAACTAGAACCAAGTGACGAGGTGCAGAGTAGCATAATATAATAAACTGATTTATCCTCTTTTGATCAACTAATTTGTTACTGGATCCCAGGCACATTAATCACACCCTTCTGGGGTGCCTGGGTAGCTCAGTTGGTTAAGCATTTGACTCGTGATTTTGGCTCAGTTCATGTTCTCAGGGTCCTGGGAACGAGCCCCACATGGGGCTCTGCACTGAGCATGGAGTCTACTCTCTGTCTCTCTCCCCCTGCCCTTCTTCCCTACCCCCCCAAACAAAAAATAAAACCACACCCTTCTTTTAGCCTTGTATTTCTTTAGAACCATCAAAGAGAACACAGCACATTCCACAAAGGCAGTTTGGAGGACTAACCAAAAGAACTACCCAACACTGAATGTCAAAATGACCCGGCTTCTACACGTAGATATGTCACAAATTAGCTGTAATCTTGGTGATGTTACTGTCACTCTCTGGTTTTCAGTTTTCATTACATGAAAATTTATCAGTAATTCTCAAGCCTCCCCCACTCCACTTCTCCATCACACCTGGGGAATATGGCACACTCTACCAGCGAAATTTCCTCAACCTGATAGCATTTTCTCAGTAGAGGTGGGGCTAGGATTACATCAGAACCACAGTATACGTATAAGGTAGGTGTGTAGGTATAGTGGTAAACTTCCCTCAGGTGATTCTAAGTCTTTGAGGGCAGAACGAGGAAACTGTCTCCAGGTCTTTTCACCAAAAAACAATCCATGATTTTATAATTCTATGAATAAGCAGTAGGAATGGCACAGAAAGGATGTTAGTATAAAGTTCCGATTAATGGCAGACTATACTAACTAGGTGAGAAAAGTATCACCATTAAAGGCAGACATACTGAGCAAACAGAAACAGAGACTGGTTGATGAAAATTTAGGTTGTGCCTCTTACCATCTTATCTGGGTGACCTTGCACAAGGTACTGAACGACTTTTGGTCTAAAAGTTCTCATCTGTAAAATTCAGATACAAATGCTTCCCTGCAGTGAGGATTAAGTATGATCAGCTGTGTAAAGTGTTTAGTGTGGTGCTTGGCACACAGTCAGTACTCACCTACTGTCAATAATTATAAGGCCATTCTGTTCTAGATATACACAAATGAATAAGGCATGCCCCTGTCTTTAAAAGCTAGCGTTCTACCTCTGGTTTGGAACCTGACATAATTCAGCTCTAAAATGAGATGTCTAGAACTTCTGTGAATGAAACAAATATCAGATATTTTAATGTGTTTTATATTCATTCAATAACCCCCCCCCAAAACTAGTTAATATTTTAACATCTTAATTAGAAATTCCAGAAGATCTTAGGTAGAGCCTTCATCAGAGATTGGTTTCCAGTTTGTGATCAAACACACAAAGCCCAAGTAATCTGCATCATGCTGTTCTAAAGCTTCAGTATTGCAATAATAGAATGAACATTTTCTGAACACCAACTCTATGTCAGGCACTGCTCTAAGCAATTTGCATGTATTCCTGTTAACTTATTTAAACCTCAGAAACAACGATCATAAATACTATTATAATCATCCCTATTTTGTACATGAAGAAACTGGTGCAAAGAGAGGTGAAACTTGCTTGAGGTCACTGTGGCAAAGTAGAAGTTGAAACCCAGAAAGTGACATCCCAGACCCCAAGTTTGAGACTCTCTATGGTGAGTAATGGTAGGATCCCTAGGTGGGCCACCAAGGAACCTGACTTCTAGACCTACCTGGGTGTCCTTGAACAAGCTACTTCCTCGCCGGATCCAAAGTTTCTCTGTCTAAAGTAAGGGATTTGGGTTAAATCTGAGGTCCTCCAGCAACAAGAGTATCAGAATTACATTACCCGTTCAAATATTGATTATCTCCCTTCTGTGACTTTCTAATTCATACTATCCAGTGATTTGAAAGGCAAGGATTAGTGTCTAAGGGAATCTCCATTTTTTTTCTCCCCCCTCTTTTTCCTTTGGATACATATATTTTTAGCAGCTGTTTTCTTTTGTTTTTCCTGGCATGTGATATGTTGGCAACACAAACCATTGTGTATACACCTATGTGTTTGTAAATGTTTATGTTGCTATTGCTGTTTAGGAGAAATAATAATTTTTAAAACAAACACAAATGGAAAGGCAACAAAATTAGGCAGACAAGATTTCACCAACAATAGGAACCTCACAATTATATTTGTCACATTATTTACTGTGTTATTTCCACCTGCACCACCACAGTAACACTTACTATCCCCCTTCTCCTGCTTAATTTTCTCTGTAGGATATAGCACCAGCTGACATACCATAGGCTTGACTTATTTATGTCTCGTCTTTCCTTACTAGAATGAAAGCCCCATAACACAGGCTTTTTGCTTGATTTAATTACTCATGTTGTGCCAATGCCTACAGCAGTACCCACACACAGTAGGTGCTCAATAAGCCTTGATAAATGGAACTCAATTGCTTCCCAATAAGTACGGTATCTAGGAATCAATGGCATGTCATTACTGAATTTCTGTCTTCTCATCTCACTTAATGATGATATCATCATTAACCTAAGATAGAAGCCAAGAATAAGCCTCAATTTATCCCTCTCTCCCCTATATTGTGACAACATGAAGGTCCTGGTTCAGGCTCCTGTCATTCCCTGTAGACTAATGCAAATGACACCCAGATGGACCTCCAGTCACTGAATCCTCTTGTGTTCAACACCCACCTCTCCCCCTGATAGTACCTAGAGTGATCTCTAATCAAGATGTCTCAGGTTGTGTCATCCCCTTGATCAAATCCTTCATAGATTTTCAGGCCTTCAGGACATACTCTACACTCTCTAGTAGGAAAGAAAAAGCCATTTTGATCTGAACACTGATCATTCTTTGGTCTCATTTCCCCTCCAATTTCCTATTCTCTAGTCATACTGTCCTTTCTGCAATATTCTGACCTCTCTGAACCCATTGACTTGTTTGTCTGAAATGTCCTTAAATTCATGGTTTGCCTGGAAAATTCCATTCACATTCAGCCCCTGTTAGAACATAACATTACCTGTTAGAAACCTGTTCTAACTTTTTTCCTTTCATAGTACTTTTCACTGAACTCCAGTAATGCACTTACCATATTGTCAATGAGTTGTCTGTAAACACATCTGTCCCCATTTTGTAGACTAATGTTTAATGGAAATGCCTAGCACAGTGCTTGGTGCATAGCAAGCAGGCCTTCAACAACTAAGAAAGAATGAAGGAATAAACAAATATAAATTTCCTATCTAGAAATCCTTATCTTTCTCATTTAAACCATGTTTATAAATGAAATCAGATCCCAAACCCTTCGCAACAACAGAAAGTTTAGAATTTTCCTAGTCTTACCTAAACAATTCTTGTGGCCTGTCTAGGGTATCTCTTGACTTTGAAAGTAACTGCAATGATGAAGCCATTCCTTCCGTAGGTATCTTCTTACACGATCTCCAAATGAAAATCCATCCTGAGCCTATGTGTCAGTGAGGATGCTGCTCTTACAAACTGTGGATCAAAACTGTATGCACACACCTGAGCTGTATTTCCTCGATTTGCCAGAGGAGAACTGGAAGCAATAGTATCTCCATGCCACCTGTGACCAGAGATGTAGAGCATGGGAGATTCCAGGATAGCAGGACGTGGGGTAGATTGTTCCCAAGGTTGCTTTAGAAGCACGAAAAGTTTTCTTTAGAATCAGGGTGTCACAACAGCTGCCTGAAGACACCACACGTCCAAAATTAGGAGTGGGAGCTAAGTCGAAGCATCATTTAATCAGTGTCTGGCTTCCTGAACCACCTTAATGAAATAAAATGCCAAAATTCACAGATACATTGACACTCCTGCTGATAGCCTAAAATAGCATCAACTTCCGACTGAGCAAGCCAATTGCTAGCTAGTGCACTGAACTCTTGTGAACGATGACATACCAATACGGTGACCTTATTTTCAAGATGAGTTCCCTTCTCCTTGCTCTCTCTCGTTTCCACTTTGACAGTGAGACTGGACTTGGCCTTTTTCTAAGGCTAACTTAGACTAGAAGATGCCAGTGCAGATGGATTAGTAAAAATTAAAAGTAACTATTTCCCTGTGTGAATGAAGGCAGCACTGGATTGGGATGAAGTGTAAGGAGAGGGGGTTTGTGGGTATAGATATTGCTAAAATCGCAAGAACCAGGTTTCAAGTCCAAGAGAGAACAGAGGAATACAGATGTAGATCTAAGAGCTGCTATCATAAACAGTATTACAGTAAGCACTTTTCTTATATCATCTGGACTAAGTGGCCCAGCTGGGCACTATTACTCTTGTAGGAGAACTAAGACAGTGCCCGTGGAGACAACTGTAGTGCAAGCAGTCTGGTGGTGCACCTGGATTTCTACCTCCTGCCTGATCAGTGGTGAGACCCTTCAATCAGAGGAAATCAAATCATACTGAAAAATCCCCCAAGAGAAGCGGGAGTCATAAAATGGAATTTCTCAGAAAATCCACATGATGAGCACAGACGCTGTGGGCCCAATCTTCGACCAGACCTTCTGCAAACTGTAGTCAAAGGCACAATTTATCCAGGGGTTCAGAGCTAGGCTCTAGGTTGTAATTGAAAGTCCAAGAATTACTAGACTCTGGCAAAATTATTTAACTTCACTTTGCTTCAATTTCCTCATCTGTAAAAGAACAGTACCCATGTTATAGGGTTATAGGAGTATTGGATGCGAAACTTGTAGTATATAGTCAGGGCTTGATATGAGCTAGTCTTATTGTCAACAGAACTGTTAGTAGGCATATTTGGGATCAAGCCAAGCTAGAGAATCTCTAATACAAGTAAAAGTCTTGATGGAGTGGCATAGAGAGATTTAAGGACTCATTTAACTCTACCTTCTTATTTTGCTCTTTGGGGGAAGGACAAGATAAGGAAAATATGGCCTCTCTTCTCAGTGATCTTATGGTAAAGAAGGAGACATAGACATAGAAATGTATGCTATATATGCTCCATAGCATATATAACATATACATGTATGTGTGTGTGTGTGTATATATATATATATATATATATATATATATATATATATGTGTGTGTGTGTGTGTGTGTATTATATACATATATATACATATATGTGTATATATGTATAATATGTGTACACATATTATATATGTGTATACACATATATATGTATATTATATATATAAATACACACACATCTATATGAGAAATGAAGGCCACAGAAGCTATTAATAGAACATTAACAAGAACTAGAAAGAAATTGATTGATTTAGAATTGAAAACCATGTTCTAGGATAGTCTATAGCACCTCTCTGTACAAAACCCTTTCAAATTTTTCAAAAAGCTACATTTGCTGGTAAGGTATATTATATATTTGTATCCTGGGCTCCAGCAGACAAAAATCTTCATTTTTCTGTAGTCACTCACATCAACAATTCAAGTAAGTTAAATTCAAGGAAGCAGCAATTCCACTGTGTCCAGGTTTCTGCTGCTTTGCTGTCTCCCTGCTCCCTATTGCATGACAAAAGGACATTGGGATAGAATGTGGTCCAAGCTTGCCTAGTCTCTTATTGGCCTTTAATTGTTGAATAGAGATCATCGCATTTCTGAATGGTTTGGGCAAAAATTGCTGACAGACCCCAAACTCTCTTGATTGCATGTTTTAATGAAGACCGAAAAAGAAAGGCAATTTCAAGCCGACTATAGACAAAGAAAAATTAATTTGGTTTTCTACTACCTGCAGTTCATAGCCTGGTAGTAATTCAGTCTTCATTCTGCTAAAAAAAATACTCTGTATTGATTATGCTGACACTGACAGTAAAACTGTGTGGTGGTTGGTTTTCTTTAATTTTTTTTCTTCACATCTCAGATGAGAAAGTGGGTTATGATTCATCCTGCAGAATCTGAGTCAAAATTCATTTTTGTCTCTTTTCAATTAGATCTTCTGCATTCCACATTAAAAAGCAAGAGTAGTTGGTTCAGCAAATGAGGACACTGTGGTATGCCTTTGTGTGTTGCTTTCTCACACACAACTGAAAAACATTTTCTCTATCCTCTAATGATATTCCATTAGCAACAGAACACCGTAAGAAGACACAATGTGCCAATTCAAAGAGAGACAAGCACTAACATTAAAAATTCACAGAGGTTGATTATTATACAATAATCATAAACGGCATAAATCAAGCCAGACATTGCACTGGGAAGCAACACTAACAGCTCTTAAATTTTTGATCTATTATGGTTTAAATGTTTATTATTTATTTTGAGAGAGAAGGAGAGAGCGATCAGGGGAGGGGGAGGGGCAGAAAGAGAATCCCAAGAAGGCTCCAAACTACCAGAGCAGAGTCTGACATGGGGATCAATCCTATAAATGGTGAAATCGTGACCTGAGACAAAATCAGGAGTTAGACACTCAACCGACTGAGCCACCCAGGTGCACCTTGGTCTGTTATAGTTTAGAATGCATTTTCCCATCTACTGATTTTACTTGATCCTATCCTCACTCTACATATACATATATATATATATGTATGTATGTATATATATATATATATATATATATATATATATATATATATATATAATATGAAAATGATCTTCTGTAATAGGTGAAGTAAGTGGAACTCAGAAATGTTAAGAGGTTAAATGCAATTGTTGAAAGTATACATAATTTAATCCAGAAAACTTAAATTAAGAATTTGTTTCCATCTCTTAACCTGTCCTTGGATAAACTTGTTTCTTTTGGGAAATGATAACTCTAATCTTAAAACTGCCATAATAATGTTTTTAAATAATGCATACCAATATGTTCCAAAGCACATTACAAATGACAAGTGTCCACAGTATCATACAGAGAAGATACAGAACTTATACTTGGATATCCTGAACTCCAAGTCCAGTGCTTGTTTCTTGGTGCCATGTAACAAAAGATACATTCTGCATTTTTATGACAGTGCTGGATTATCTACACTGAAGACCATTGTCACATTAATGGTTACCAATATTAATTTCACTTACGTATACCAAGTAACATTAGTGAACAACATTATTGACTCAGGAAAATCCTTAAACAGTGATGCTAGGGTATCCACCTCAATACAGAGTATTCCTTATGTTCTACAATCCTATTTTATTTGTGTTAACTGATAGTTAAAGCTACTTTAAATGCAGTGAATCTTCTCATAAACCTTAAGAAATGAGGAACAACATTGAGCAGAGTATAAAATGGCCTAGGAAATAGATCATTGAGCTTATCTTCCAATCCCGTGGAACTCTGAAGCAATCAATGTTGTAATTCTACATCAGACAGCTGTTTTCCTATCTACCTATGTTTTAACGTGTATAGAAGGCAATGTATGAAAAATATCTGAGGCAAAAAAATAAGGGGCAGAAGGATCTATAAATTATGTATTTTAATGTCCTAACGAAGGAGATGAGGCCCCTGGAAAGGGGCTGAACTAAGTTGTCACAGCAAGTCAGCAGGAGAGTGTCAGGCCCAGAATCTGGCCTCAGAATGCTTGATTTCTGGCTCTTTAAACCACTACCCTGTCTCTCACGATAACGTGATGCCTCTGGATGTAAAAAATGTTTATTTTGTTAAAGTCAACTCAATGGGTGACCTTGAGGAAATTATTTCCTCATGGTATTCCATCAAGTTGTCTTCCTGATGAATTATATCCGCATTTCCCAATATTTTGAACATGAGGGGGTTCATGGATAAACATTTTAAAATTCCAATGTGGAGTTTGAGTTAATGTATTTTAAGGGGAAAAAGCAGCAATTATTTCAACCCATAAAATCAGATTATGGATATTTTTGACATGGAGGAAGATAAAGTAGGCTAAAACTTAATTGATTTAAATAAAAATATTAGGCAAAAAATAGTACAGATAGTTAATGCATTATGATAAAAATTATAAAGGTGCCTCCAGTTATCAAAGAATGGGAAGCTCTGAAGCTAGATGATTTCTAAGTGCCTCTCTAACTTTGCCATGATCCTAAGGCTAAATGGGAGATAGAGGCAGTGGAGATTAGTAACTGTCTTCTAGTACCTCCCGCCTACTGCATCTTCTTAGCCTCCTTCAACAAGTCACTCCTGCACACTGTTTCTGTTTCCTCATTGAATTTTAACACATGATACTCACAGGTATGAGTGGAGTTGAGTCCAGGAGAAGGTCTGATAGTTAGAGAACCAGCTGAAGTCTGAGCTCACAGCTGTGCAGCTGCTGTAATGAATCTGGGACAATTTAATACAATATGACTGACTTTGGAGTCAGCTAGAAGAGAATTGGAATAAGGTCATTAATTTGGACCAGCTTCCCAGTTTATTGGCCTTGGACGTTTTCTGCTTGCTTTTATTTCTTTTTTTTTAATGTTTTTATTTTTATTTTTGAGACAGAGACAGAGCTTGAGCAGGGGAGGGGCAGAGAGAGAGGGAGACACAGAATCTGAAGCAGGCTCCAGGCTCTGAGCTGTCAGCACAGAGCCTGATGTGGGGCTTGAACTCACGGACTGTGAGCTCATGACCTGAGCCGAAGTTGGACGCTTAACCCACTGAGCCACCCAGGTGCCCCTCTGCTTGCTTTTCTTTAAAAGCATTCAACTGAGAATTCAGATAGTACAACAGTTAGTACGTTGCCAACCAGTCTACTCCCCAGCAATGGGGGTCTCTTCATGTGAACTCCTGTGACATTTAATTTGGCCCAGGTCAACTGGTAATAGCAGAAAAAGCCTCTGAACCTAGATGAAAAGCCATGTATTTTCCACTGCCATTCATAAAATGTGTTCTCCATCCAAGCCCTTGGTGCTATAGGATTTAACAATGCTTTCTCTTCTTGACCATTATGTTACCTCATTTCCATTATTTCCCATAAAGCACACTACAATGATTGGTATATAGTAGGCACTCCATAAATATTTGTAGATTAATGAATATGTTCAATTAAAAGTACAATAGATGCCTATCAAATAGAACTCCGCAGATGTTCAAACAATGGCTTTGCTGACAGTCAACTCATTAGCCCTTCTGACAAACCTAATGTCACTTCAAAGTCTGGAAGGAGATGATTATCTGTGTGTTATAGAGAAAGTTGTGGGGAAAGAGCAGGTGAGGGGTAAGGAGGATGGTTTGGAGGGTTAAAGGGAGTGGAGTTCAGAGTTATCTGTATTTGTGTGTGTAAGATCAGAAAATGCATAATTAGCACTTGCAGGTTTTGGTCTAAACTCTAGCCACACGGTTCAGCACATAACCATAAACAACCTAAGAATTGGAACTTTTTTTTGGCGGGGCGGGGGGGGGGGCACACACCGTGTGCTCATGCCAGTGCATTCTCTCCCAGATCGCCAAGTTTGCTGTCAGTCATTAAGCAAAGAAACATTTTTTTTTTTTAAATTATGAAGTAGGAATCTCTTTTCTACATTTCATTCTCTGATAAAGAGAATGATGATCTCAATGCGACTGAATGAGTGAGTGTCTGCTGTTGATATAAAGACTGAATGAAACACCGATCCTGGGTGGTGTCTCATATGCTTGAAGGGGCCCACTGTAAGTGAATGACCTTTCATAGCTGGTTGCTATGGAAAACACATATAAACATGGGGTAAGGATGTTTCTTTCAATGTGACACCTTGCGCATCTGACCCATTTAGATTAGAATAGTAGCAAACTGACGAGTTGAGAGATTATCCTAGGTTCCAAGGACTATAAACCCCACAGTGGGAAATGAGGGAAATGGGAGGAAATATGATCTAGAACTTAAAACATCTCAACTATGTAACCTATCAAGTAACCAATTTCAATCCTTAATTTTCAGAGAAAACACATGTAAAAGAGATCAAGTCCAAGGGTGTCAATCTAGTTTCTACTGAAGTTCAAGGAATGTAGCAACTGTACCTTGCTCTACACATTCTCCATGCCTTAAAGTGATTAAAGAGAAAGAATGAGGGCCCTGGGGTGACTCAGTCAGTTAAGTGTCTGACTCTTGATTTTGGCTCAGGTCATGATCTCATGGTTTGTGAGATGGAGCACCACTTTGGGCTCTGGGCTGACAGCATGGAGTTTACTCTCTCGCTCTTTCTCTCTCTCTCAAAATAAGTAAAGGGGGGGAGAGAGAGAGGAGAGAGCAAGTGGGGAATGGGCAGAGAGAGGGAGAGACAGAATCTCAAGCAGGTTCTGCACTGTCAGCAGAGAACTCGATGCAGGGCTTGAAGTCAAAAACCATGAGATCATGACCTGAGCTGAGATAGGGAGTTGGATTCTTAACTGACTGAGCCACCCAGGAACCCCCCTTTTGAAAACTTTTCTTTCCTAAGTTTACTTTTTATTTATTTTCAGAGAGAGAGGTAGAGAGAGAAAGTGAGTGAGTGGAGGAGGGGGAGAGAGAGGGAGAGAGGATCCCAAGTAGGATCCACACTGTCAGCATGGAGCCTGATGTGTAGCTCAAACTCACAAAGTGTGAGATCATGATCTGAGTCAAAATCAAGAGTCGGATGCTTAACTGAGCCACCCAGGTGCTTCCAAATGAATAAATTTTAAAGAAATAATGAGAAAGTCTGAATTATAATCAATGGCTCTATCACTAACTAGTTTGCAACTTTGAAAACTCACTCACTTCATCATCTCTAAAAATGAGGGAGTTTTCCTTACACAGTCTCTGATTCTCTCCAGCTCTAACCTTTTATGATTCTAGAAGGCGCTAAACAAATATCTATTAAATGAATGAAATATTATCCCTCCGTAGTTTACTGTATACCATGTCTTGCCACAGGGAATACGCATTTGTTTCCTCACAATTTTCATTTATATGTTGATTAATTAATTAAACAAATATTAAACATCTCCTATCAGTCAGGCCTAGTTCTAGAATCGAAGATGGGGACACAGCAGTGAACTAAAAAAAATATTGCCTTCAAGCAGATTTACATCCTAGTATGGAAAGTAGACAAGAAATATTACAAATAAGTAATCTGATGAAAATGAAAAAAAGGGTTTTGGGGATCTCTTCAGCTATTTTGTATTTAAAAATCAAGGAACTCAGGACAGTATACACACATAGGCCCTAACAAGTTACTGACTGTATTATTTTTAAGGACAATCCATTCTTCACTCAAGTTTGAATAAGGTGTATCCAGGAGTGGGTTCATAAAAACAGCAGGCAAACCTACTTCCTCACTTTTCTTTTTTTTTTTTTTTTTTTTTTATTTTTTTTTTTAAATTTTTTTTTTTTCAATGTTTATTTATTTTTGGGACAGAGAGAGACAGAGCATGAACGGGGGAGGGGCAGAGAGAGAGGGAGACACAGAATCGGAAACAGGCTCCAGGCTCTGAGCCATCAGCCCAGGGCCTGACGCGGGGCTCGAACTCCCGGACCGCGAGATCGTGACCTGGCTGAAGTCGGACGCTTAACCGACTGCGCCACCCAGGCGCCCCTCCTCACTTTTCTGAATAACCCTGCCATTCCTTTTCCCAGCAGACGAGACTACTTTCTATTCTTTATTCAGAAAGGAATTTTTGGCCATAGAGTTTTAAAACACTTCCAGCTGTATGACCTTGAATGAGTCATCTGGACTTCAGTTTTCTGGAAAACGAAACACGATTCTGGAGAGTTTCTCAAAGGTTCTAAGTTTAAATTCTTCTTTATGATACTATAAGCCCAGGTTCCCAAATCAATGCTTAAAAATACACTCGATAGCCAAATTAATTAAAAATTAACGTGTGCTAAGATGGAACACATACAATGCTGAGGATTATTTATTTAGTGCTGTAAACATATATTGCCCCAAGCAAACATTTTACCAGAAATCACTACCACAAAAGGAAATATATCTAATATGTCTCATTAACTAGAAAACATTCTATTCCCATGACCCACAGATACCTTAAACAAAGAGCTGGAGAGAAGCAAAACCAAGAAATCCATTTTTTTTCCTAAATCAATATAACCTTTTCTCTAAGCTACGCATTTTCTAATTTTTCTCTCATTGTGGTTTTTGGGGTTTTTAATTAATTAGGTCATTTTTTGTGTGTGTGCGAAAATAAGATCCTAAAGGCCTCAGGCTCCACCTGTACTAAAGGCAACTGTGCACCTGGAGTCATTTCCCAGTTTATAGTTGACAGAACACCTTGGACATTACATTGTTGACACAAAATCATAAAAACAAAGAAAAACAAATTACTCAGCACCTCTCAGCTGAGACCCTCTAAGTGCATTTCAGAGCAGACACATTATTCCTTGTACTGACAGAAAAGCTAAAGCACAGAACCTGGTGACTGGTCTACCTCCAGGTTTATGACCGATCTGGCAACAGGGTGCAAAGAGTGTGATGGGGTAGACAGAGAATAGGTTCTAGAGTAGTAGGCCTGGGCCTCACTGCAATTGTGCCACGTAGGGGATCTATGTTATGGGATCTCTGACTTATAGGGGCGGGTGGTAGCCCTGGAGAGTGGGGAGTCCCTTAATTACTCAGATCCTGTGTGCCTTCATGTGCCAAACAGGGGGAAATACTGTCTGATTCGCAGGGCTGCTGTTTAGCTCAAATGATATAACAAGTAGGAAATGTTTTACAAGCGGTATATAGATAGCAGTAATGATAATCTGGGGGTAGAACAAGACAGTGGACGGAAGAGGCTGATTCCTAGGCCAGTTTAGACACCCAAGTCACTGAACCATCAGAGCAGGATAGTACTTTCCAAATGCAATCTCATTGTCCATGAGATGCTGGGATACCGATCACCGCTTCCCCGACAAGGAGTTATTGGGTGTGGGCCTAGACTCTTCCAAGAACTGGTTTCTGTCTGCTCAAAAAGTTAATTCATTATACTACATGGGAATGTGCCAGCTTCCCCTCACTTGCCTTGCTTTGTTGCTAACTTTGGAAGCATGGATATTAAGTTTAATTCTTTTCCACGTGGGAGTCTTCCAGCAGCACTCGGGCTCCAGGTTTTCTTTTCTCCACACCTTCAACAGTATCTCAAATAGTGGTTTGCAGTTTCCTAGGCATCATAGTCCAAATCCCCTAGACATGCTCACTTATCAACAGGTCTTACTAGCACAGAAGAGGAATGGACTAACATCCTCATTGATTGGGGTTCTCTCTTTCTACTCACAAACATTCGTTGGACCTCCATATTGCTCTCCACTGAGAAGATACACAGCACCAAGTATGGTGAGTTAGTTTTATTAATAAAGTAATTATAGCACAGGCCCACCCATGCCTTTCTTCTCTTGAGGCTTACCACATGCTAGGTCCCCACTGCTGCTTACCTTCCGCTTCTGCCCAACTCTCCTAGTTCCCTCAGAACTGTCTTTATGTAAAATTTCCCAATATACCTCAATAACAATACTCAGAGAGAAACAAACAAACAAAAATCCTTAGACAAATGCCAAGTTCTGTGAAGAGAATTTACCTAGTGCTGTTCTGAAGGCATAGGGATTCTTCAAATAGCTCACTAGACAATTTTGAGACTCACACACTTCACTTTTTTTTTTTAAAGGAATAAGACAACACTATGTAAGCAATGCCAAGATAATTACAGCTTTGTGTTTAAAAATAAGCTGGTAGATATTTTCATTCTATCCTCAGATATATCACAGTTCTCATTTCCAGAGATACTACATTCCAGTAATGTTGTCTTGGGTCTCAGGGTCTGTGCAGCCAGAACACCATTATTTGGGGGACAATTGTGCCATGGACACAGGGATCACAATGTGGAACCTCTCCTCCACAAACATACTTTCTCTTTCAATATGAATGAAAGTGCAAAACTTACAGGCTTGGGGTGTGTCAACCAACATGGAAAACTCCTGGATAAATTCAAAAGATGTGGCAAAAATATCTACAGACAAACTCAACTTTCCATTCCATTTCCTCCTCAAAACTGTCTGAAAAATAAAAGCTCCAATGATGGCAACTAGCCTTGTAAACTCCCTAATATTCTGGCAGTGTTGCCTTTCTCCCCGTTCTTTTTAATAGCTAAATTTAAAATTCTGCCTCTCATTTTAAGTTCTGCAGTTTTCTCTAACTTATAATAATTCATAGTTCATCACCTCCTGTTCTTTCTGTACATGTATCCCTGGAACTGAGAATCTCCCCTAGTAAAAACATGCTTTCCTAGTTGCCCAGGGAAACGGGTTGCTCTAAGATGCAAGCCTTGCTGCAAACGATTTGGGCCAAAGACCCACTGCCTGGTTACTGAATCAGATCAGAATTTTCTTCTACCTCCAATTTTCTGGTGTGTTTCCTTTCTTTTCCCTACAGGGTAGTGTTTTGAGGCCCTCTCAAGGACTCCATTGGGAGAAAAGACACTTGGGCATCTTCTAGAGTCCAATTATATAAGCCTAAGTAGATGGAAAATGCTCAGAGCATGAGAGAGCTTTGTCTTCTCTTTAAAGATATGGATTCACCCATCTGATGGGCTATGGTCCATGCCTTGTGGCATTTACCTAATACTGGAATGAAACAATCCCTGTTTTTTTGAAGTAGATGTAAGAGGGAGTGCATGGAAACACTAAAACTGACATCTTTTTAGGAGAACCATTAAAAAAAATGCCCAGCTGAGGAGTAGCTTAGAGAAGTGCACCTGCTTGTAATATTTTATCAAGGTCTGACTTAAGAAAAGTCAGTTGAGATGTGCTGTAGTTATCAGCAGTTTTCCCCCCCTCATGGTCAACGGAAGGGCTAGTCAGCTAACATGGTTGGTGGGGAGGTATTAGGTGTGCAGTCTTAAAGTAGGTATCTGAACCATGGCAAAAAGCCCATGCTTAGTGTCACATCAGTTAATTCAGGAGTTATACACAGTTAAAATATATTGCCAGTGACATTGAAGTTCTGACTATACAACTAATGGCCCTGGGCAAAGATAGTCTCTCACTTGAAGATCATGACTTGGGGAGGGAAAGGATGACAAGAGGCAGGATAGCCAACTATTGACAATCTGCAGGAACAACATATGCCTTTCTGTAATGGTGATGAATCAGCACGGACTCGAGAGGACAAGAAAAAGTCCAAATCCTGAAACTTATTAACTACGAAACCTTGAACAACTCATTCAGCTTTTCTAATCTCTGTGTCCTCCCCTATAAAAATGAAGACATTGTCACCAGACCTGTCAGTCAGACTGTGACTGTGAATAGAGCTTTCGACAGATATCAGCTTCTGTCATCACCATTCTAATGACTATCATCTCTTCAGCAGTAGGAAAGGTATGTGTCCAGTAGAAAAGAAGGAAACGTACACAAGAGAAGGCAGCTCAAATTCATTGGGGCACCTGGAGGGCTCAGTCAGTTAAACATCCGACTCTTGATTTTGGCTCAGGTCATTATCCCAGGGTCATGGCATTGAGCCCCGAGTCAGGCTCCATGCTGAGGTTAGAGCTTCTTGGGATTCTCTCTCTCCTTCTCTGTCTGCTCCTCCCCAGCTCTCATTCTCTCTCTCTCCCCAAACAAACAAACAAACAAACAAGCAAACATTTTTTAAAAATCCATTAAAATACTCAAGTTTAGAAGGCAGAGGAATGTAACTATTTCTCCCACCCAAGGAAGGAGTCTTAACATAATTCATTTGTGAAGCTTCAATACCTTTGGGGGGAAGAAGGATGTCCTGTGTAGCTGTGCGGTAATGGCATCTCTAGTTGTTTTAATGTAAAGTGACTTTGCCCTCCCCACAATATCTATGTCTATGTCTATGTCTGTGTCTGTGTCTGTGTCTGTATCTGTTTCTGTATCTGTATCTATATATATGTGTAGATTTATCAACCTATCTATCATCTATCTAGACGGTTTCAAAGTAAGTTGCAGATATCATGACACTTCACTCTAAATACTTCAACATGTTGCCCCTAAAAATTGGGACACTGTTCTGTATAACCACAATGCCACTACCACACATAAGAAATGAATGTTGATGTATTATCTAATATATACCTCATATTCAAGTTTCTCTAAACTTGCCCCGAATATTTAATAGGTTTTTAAATTAAATCCGCCATCCATTGAGGACTCCTGCCTTCTTCTCCAACCTGATATCCTAATTTTTGTTCCTTTCCACATTGGTGATTCACTCTAACGATTTTATTCTACATTATGTTAAAATTTCCCTCATTGGAAATGACATCGCTTCTCTACTGTAATCCCTCTTCCAAATCTCTATTAGCGTAATTTTAAAGATGTAACTTTAATGCTAACCATTTATAAACATGCTTTCATTCCTGCTTGGGGATGTCCATTCTCCTTTTTCTTCTGAATTCTCAAAGAACTTTGGCTCAACTTTGATTCAGTCACTTGTCACTTTCAGTCTTGTGTTAGGATTAAACACTATAACCCTGTATATATTCTCTATTAGACTAAAGGCACCTTCAAAGGTAAGATCAATGTCTGCCTATCTCTTTATGTCTCCAACAGTTAGCAGAGTAGTCTGCACGTAATAGGCACTTGGTGGATGTTTTCTACCTAAAGTAAATTTTCCTTAAATAATCCTGACCTCAACTTGTATTTTGTTCATTTTATCTACTTAGGAGAGAATATCCTTCTTCTATTTTCTGTCTATCCAAAGCTGATCTCCATAAAACCATTCCTAATTATCCAGCTTAAACTTTTGGAGGTAATGTATATGTTTATTAGTGGGACTGTGTTGATGGCAAGGCAAATGTATATATATGTCCAAACCCACCAAGTTGTAGATCCTGGTTATGTGCAATTGTTTTTGTTGTTGTTGTTGTTTTTTGTTTTTTGGGTTTTTTGTTTTGTTTTGTTTTGTTTTGTTGGTCAATCTTAGGAAAGCTGGGGGAAAAGTTTTTAGAAGGAAAAAAAAAAGAGTAGAGTCTGGAATCTAATCCAGTCCTGCAATTTATTAGCTGTCGATATTGGGAAGATTACTTAACATTTTGGTGGTTCAATTTCCTAATCTGGAAATAATCATAGCATTTACAGGGTTATATATTTTCTATATGGATAAAATGAGTTAATTCTTATAAAGTACATAAAATAGTGACACCATATTGTAAGCACTCAATAAAAGTTAATCATTATTCCACATTCTCTCTCATGCTTCATAATCCTTATTTGGCAATGATTATTTACCAATTGGTGACACATGTTCTATTTTTGGTAGGAACTTAAATTTAAATCAGGTATTATTAATGGATTTTTAATGGGCATATTTTATTTTCTTAAATAAAGCATGGGATAACTTTGATTATTGAGGACATTCTACATGCCAAGAACTTGGCTAAGTGCTTTCTATAAATATTTCACTCAATACTCACAATAACAGTATGAGCTAGCAATTATTTCCACATTATAGATAAAGCAAAACAAAAACAAAGACTGAGTGAGCATAAGAGAGTTGTTCAAGCTGTCCACGCTAGTAACTAGGGCAGTTCTTAAATGCAAAGATAATATTTAACTTATGTCTATTTTGCAGAGATCTTAATACATATTCATAAGCACAAATACCATCTATGTTCAATTTTCCTTATTGGTATGTATTTAGTTGCTATGATATTTGAGGCATATATACATGTTATGTTAGTTGCTTTTTATTTTTAATATACCTTAATATGGTAACCTTATTTTTTGCTTTTAACATGATCTTTTAAAAAGTTTACCTTAGATTCCAATATAAAACTTTTCCCCATATCAAGAACAAGAGTATGATACACTCTTGGTATATTTTAATATAACTAGAGACTCTTTTAAAATAACTATTCTCCATGCATTTGTCCTATCAAGTTATGTTTAGCTTTTAGTTTTGTTGTATTTCTTTGGATTAGTGCTGTTTCTATAGGAACTACTAGTGTTGATAGAAATTCTAGAAATCATTTGCTGCACACTCTTGATTTACCAAGGTGGGAAATAGGGCTTAAGCAGATGGAGCACATTTCAATGCTGCTTAGCTTGTCAAGGGCACAGAAAAGACCAGAACCAGAATTAATTATTCCCCCTATTGACCTATACCCTATATATAAATCAGTGCTACATTTTTCATATCCTAACCCATTCCATCTATGGCGTGGCTTTGGATCAGGGCCCTCAGTTCACCGAATAGTACATATTCCCAAATAGGAAGCAAGGGGGAGACACAAAAAGAGTAAATGTCAGGAAAAATAAAAGCCCTGTGTAATGTTTCCACCTCTGTGCCTCTGCTGCTGCTCTCCCCTCAATGTAATATCCTCTCTCCACATGTCCCAAAAACGACACTACTCAAACTGTGGTCCATGGATGGGTGTTTAAGAAATGTTTATCGCCCTGCAACGGAACGAGTACAAAAACAGGGAGTATTTAGAAAATAATATAACACTTTAATAGAGTAATACATCCCTGTTAGATCTCATAATGGTAAAACTTGGCCTTCCATTTTGTATTGTTTTTATTTCATTTTCTTAGTGATTAATTTTAACTGTGCTCTATACAAATACTGGTCTCCAACAGATGGAGAAATAAACAGTTTTCATCACAGAAAGTTTGGGAGGCACTGCTTTAAAAGGGCCAGGTTCAGGTGCCACCGATTCCCTTAGAAGGCATTCCTAATGTTCCTGATGAGTAGAGATTTTAAATTTTATAATATTTAACATAAGTCTCTCTTATGCCTCTTATGGTTTTCTACCAAGATTAGTCATTACTTATGTGTTTTTCTTATCTCTCCTCAATAATTACAACCTCCCTGAGTACAGGTTATGTATTCATAACACCTCTTAATTGGCATTTAGTTCATAAATTCACATTACACTAACGGACTGGATGAAATAACCATTCATAATTATTCACAGATTTGGAGAGGGGAGAAGGTTGAAAAAAATACAGTGGGACATCTTTTCCTAAACTTTCAGAGGGGAAAGAATTGAAAGTACAGAATTTAGACACTATCCAATTCCGTATTTTGTATATAAATATTTATGTACTTATTTATTTAAAATGTTTATTTATTTATTTTGAGAGAGAAAAGGGGGGTGAAGAGAGAGGGAGAGACAGAATCCCAAGCATGTTCCACAATGTCAGCGCAAAGGCCAACATGGGGCTCGATCTCACCAACCATGAGATCGTCACTTGAGCCGAAATCAAGAGTCTGACGCTCAATCGACTGAGTCACCCAGATGTCCCTGCACGTATATAAATATTTAGACCAGTGAGGAGCCTGAACACATACAGAAATCCTATTTCTGCCTAATTTAGAGAAGCTTACAAACTGTGAAAAATTAGTTTTAAAATCAAATTTGTATTCCAAGAAACTGTACAATACCCTTGTGCTTTTAGTATGAGCTGAACAGATATCACATTTATGGCAGTCTCACAAAGCAATTTCCAGAACCTTCCATTTTGTGCATTCGAACTCCAATGCATCTAGACCCAAATCGTTTGCCAGTGGAGATGCTGATACTCCTCATTATCAATTAAGAAAAACCGAACAAGGCATTCACTTCAGAAGCCAGCTCTCAACCCCACTCACCAAAGTATTCATCAGCAGGTGGATTTTCCATATCATACAGCATCTTCTTGGTTAGGTGTTCAAGCTCATCTTCAGGGCGGAATGAAGGGGGAACAGCTGGAGGCCCCATGGATCCTGTTTGTCCACTCTGAAAGGCAGAAAACACACAGTTAGTTCTTTAAATGCAATCTAGACAATCAAAGCAATCAAGTAGCGTTTGCATTGTACAGGAGAAGGTACTGGACATGGCTACTAAGAGATCTGGGTTTTAGAATCAGTTTTAACATTCTTCGGTGTCTGATCTTGGACACATCATTGTCAGTATTCACCTGTCTTAGTGAGATGAGTCATCTACCGGGCTTTAGAAAACCATGTTTACAACAGTAGGAATCTATTGCATTCAGTAATTGCTAAGCAGTCACTACGGAGCAGTTGTATATTTATAAAAACAAGATGAATAAATTGAGCTTCCCCCCTTATGGAGTTTACAGTCAAATGAGAGGTACAGGCACATTAATAATTAAAGATAAAGCAACTTTAGGAACTGCACAATCGGGGTACATAAGGGACCTCTCATGTAGCCTGAAAGGAGGTATTCCAGAGAAGAGGCAGGTGCAGACTAGGACTTATTCAGCTAAAAGGCAGGAAACTTATAGGCAGCGGTTCTTATATTCAGGTGAGAAAAGGCTAACTGGTTTAAGGAGCTCCTGGCAGTTGTGTATTTCTGCAGCTTGTACAAAGCTTGAGATAGGAGATGGGATGGATCTGATGGGGTACAGGGGGGCAGAAAGTGAATGGCCTTGTGTTCTGGTTAAGGTGGTTGAGTAGCTTTTCCCCCTAGTACTACAAACAGCCACATACCAAATGGGGGAGGTAAATCAAAAGCACTGATACTGGGTTGGTGTTTAAATAGGTGAGCGAGCCAGAATTATAGCACTGTCAGGGAGTCAAGTGTCAGGGGAAAGATTACCTGAGATGTTTGACCAAGAATCCAAAGTATGTAGAGAAAAAAGAAAGGCCAGATGCCAGATGTAAAGTAGCTTTGCATGATGTAAATAAAAGGGAATGTATAATGTATAATTCTGTTTTCCTTTGCGTATATTATAACTTTGACCATTCCCGGTATCACACTCCAGCATCTTTAATCAATGTGCTTATAACAGAAAAACTTATAAAAAGTTAAGAAATGGGGCACCTGGGTGGCTCAGTTGGGTTAGCATCCAACTTCGGCTCATCTCATGATCTCACAGTTAGTGAGTTCAAGCCCTGTGTGGGGCTCTGCGCTGACAGCTCAGGGCCCAGAGCCTGCTTCGGATTCTCTGTCTCCCTCTCTCTCTCTGCCCCTCCCCTGCTTGTGTGCATGCTCTCTCTCTCAAAAATAAATAAATACACATTTTTTTAAAAAGTTAAGAAATAATGATGTCCATGATGACTAATGGAGAAAGCTGGGACTGAGAATGTAAATTCTTCTTACTTTTATGTTTTTAATTTTTTTTTTCAACGTTTATTTATTTTTGGGACAGAGAGAGACAGAGCATGAACGGGGGAGGGGCAGAGAGAGAGGGAGACACAGAATCGGAAACAGGCTCCAGGCTCTGAGCCATCAGCCCAGAGCCCGACGCGGGGCTCAAACTCACGGACCGCGAGATCGTGACCTGGCTGAAGTCGGACGCTTAATCGACTGCGCCACCCAGGTGCCCCTATGTTTTTAATTTTTAATTTAAATCCAAGTTAGTTAACATATAGTGTAGTATTGGTTTGAGGAGTAGAATTCAGGGATTCATCACTTACATATAACACCCAGTGCTCATCCCAACAAGTGCCCTCGTTAATGCCCATTACCCATATAGCTCATGCCCTCCGCCCCACCTCCCCTCCAGAAACCCTCAGTTTGTTGTCTGTATTTAGGAGTCTCTTATGGTTTGTCTCCCTCTCTGTTTATGCATCCTTAAGTTGTTATCAAGAATTTCTCCTTTCATGAACAGTTTACAAGAATCACTTCAACAAAACTTATAGCTGCATATTCATTCACCTGTTCTCCTCCCTATACTAAATGAGTTCTTAGATGTGAAAATCCTACAAAGCACAAATACCTGTACAAATGTTTCATCCTTACTACCAACATGTATTTCAACCACTCCAAGATACATGTTGATTATTTGTGTGATGTCTGAGGCATAAAACGCCACCTAAGCATATGTCAAGTTGTTACTTGGCACCTATTTGGACCTTTCTCTATATTTTTCATTTTTTAGGTATTTGAAATGTACAGGAGGTTGCGAGTATGGACATGCAGAAAGCCTTTAAAAGGCCCTCAATTTTTGTCTATGTTGGTTACTAATCTTACATTGGGATTTTATTTCATTGTTGGACACAATCTGGATGGAGAACGGACAACAGTGAATAAACCACGGTATGTGGCCGGTGACAGAGACAAAAAAAAAATAGAGCTGCATGCTGGAATCTTTTATTCATTGTGAGATAAGGAAATTTAACATCCAAAAAGATCAGGGCAGGGCTAGTTATGATAAACCCAGGACAAGAGCCCATCCTAGACTCATTTATTCAATAAACATTAAATGTTAAATTTAAGGTCTCCTCTAAAGTGCAAATAGCATTTGAACATTGGAGGAACGATTTGCTAGTGATATTAAACTTTAAATGGCACAGAGGTTATCACTTCTAGGAAAATTTTGCAGAAATAATCATAAAGTTATATGACCAAGGCCAGTCACAGGAACCATATTTGAAAAAAAAGGAGGAACCTGAAGTAACAATGTAACTATTCATCCACCGGTAAGAGGTCACTTAAATGCACAATGATAGATACATACAATGGAATGTGAAAAGCTTTTAAAAGGGTACATTACAAATCTATCTGCAAGGTATGAAAAGGTGACATGGCCATGCGATCAAAGGAAAAGATCTAGTTATAGGACAGGAAGTGTAAATGATGGCCCCATTTTTGTAAAGTAAGTACAGTTTAATTATGTACTGTTCTTTTTTTTATTTTTATTTTTTAATTTTTTTTAACATTTATTTATTATTGAGAGAGAGACAGAGCATGAGCAGGAGAGGGGCAGAGAGATGGGGAGGCACAGATTCCAAAGCAGGCTCCAGGCTCCGAGCTGTCAGCACAGAGCCCGACTCGGGGCCCGAACTCACAAACTGGGAGATCATGACCTGAGCCAAAGTCGGTCGCTCAACTGACTGAGCCACCCAGGTGCCCCTATGTACTGTTCTATATATAGGTTGGAAAAAACGTCTGAAAGGACATACACTCAAGTGTTAAAGGGGATTTATCTCTGGGTTTGGAATCCCGGGGACCTTTCAATTTCTAAGTTTGTGTTTCTTTTACAATATGTAATTCTACTTCTGCAATCCATGAAGTACAACTTTTTAAATGAAAGGAATTCAAGCGACAAAGATATGTCAGATACTAGCAAAGCCCTGGAACAGGCTTCCAGCCCAGGTCAGATGGGGGCCCTGAGAGGAGCAAAAGGCCAAAGGTGGGACGCGTTGGGTGTGAGTGGGAAAAAAGGCAAGTGGTTCTGTGTTTAAGACTGAAGAGGCGAAAGAAAGGAAGGGCCAGCTAATGACTACCATGCCGTACCGGATGCTGAGGGCCTCCCTAGGGGCCAAGGGCTCTAGGCCCTGTGTGAGACCACAGACAACTCTGAAAACCCGATGAGCTGAGCTCCCTTTTGGCAGAGAGAGACTGACATCCATAAAAACGCACACTGAATTTACTTATAATCTCAGGAAGCTCACAAGCCACGGGAAACATATCTACAGACCCTCAGGTAGGAATGTCCAGGCAACAGAAACCGCAGTAGGGATTTTCAGCAGCGAGGTGAGCTAATCAGATTAGAAAGTTCTCTCTGGAGTACAGGGAGGATGGGAGAGCCATGAGACTGGAAGGAGGTGGGGAGCTTATCCTAAAATATGTGTGGCCAGAGAGTGAAGGGACTTGCGAGGTGGTGACATTATGGTTAGAGACAGAGGTTTAACTCAGGCACTGGCTTGGGGTCCTCAGGTGAGCTTGTGAACCCTGGATGACTTCAGATTCCCTTCTGTAGAATGGGCCTGTCCAGGTTATCTCGCAGTTGCTAAGAGGATTGAAATCAGAGAGCTTTTGCATGTCATGCTATAGACAGCTTACCTACTTTCAAACCATGGTCACAAAGGGACTCTCTCTGGACCTTCAACCTGGCTCTGAGGGAGGGGATAATCCCAGTTCAGGTGACAGAATTGAAGGCATGGATGGGAAGCTGACCTACATCATGTTTTCCAGACTTGCAATAAGGAGAAAACTTGAGCCCCAAAGAGGGTGTCATCTGACTCCAAAAGCCAGGCAATTTTTCCAACCAAACATCGCTTCCCATGGAGAAAGTGGAGAAATGTCGGAAATATTACCTGTAACGTCAATGGCGTTGGCTGTTTTATTTTAAATCAACAACCATTAAGGAAAACCTGATAATTCCTGCTCCCAGTCTTAGGGCAGACCCTGAGGGAATAGACACACTTTAGCATTGTGTGGCCCTAATATACATGCTTTTGCCTTTTAACATAAACAGTGGCAGCGGGAAGGCCAGGTTTGTCCTCTGCCAGCAATTCAGATTCTACCCTTAGCACTTACGTTACCAGGAGAGGTTATTTCCAAGTACTCCCCTTGTCAGGACTTCATAGATTTTAAGAAAAATATTCCATTCCTTTCATTCTCCAATTACTCCCTATTAGCTTTGCAATACAGTTTCTGAAGTACCACATTTGGAAAGTCACTTTCCTTTTCTTTTACATTCTAATCCCCTATCATGCTAACCTTGGATTCCCGGTATTTCGTATGAGGAAGGACCCCAAGACGACATCTCTCCCAGTGCTTGTGAACGTTATTTGGCCACAGAATTTCGTCCCTGCTCCGCCCCTGGCCTCCATCCCCAAACAGTGCACAAAATTTAACATGCATGAAGAATACTTATTGGTAAAAACACAGACCCCTTAGTGTCCATGTGTCTGTCACACCAAGGAAGACACCCAGGGCTTTCTTTGAAGTTCAAGTCCTGTAATTACTTTAGGGTTTCTCTCACTTCAATTTCTCTTTCTCAGTAGCACTCAGAACGCAGTGCATCCTAAGATGCGCAATTCATCTTTTGATAAGCAGCTCCCAGCATTGTGCTTGGGTAATAGAATACAATGGAAAATTTGTGGGGTGGGGGCTGGAAGGGATGTGTTGGATTGTACTGTTTTTTTATTTCTTCAAACATAGAGACGTGCATGGTATCGGCAATATACTCACTGCAGCATAATAATAATTCCTTGCATTTTTGTGACCCTTTTCAAGGTGCCTGTTTTCACATACACGTAATCTCAAATGTTTATGCAACAGCCCTGTGTAATAGGTAATCCTGCGTCATGAGGAAATGGAGGCCCACAGAGGGTAAATGAGCTCCCTCGGTGGAGACCTGACTGCTGCCAGGGGCTGTGAGAGTCAGACGTGTTTCAACGACACCGCAGTGGTCCTCAGTTCCAGGGCCATCTGCAAGCCCTTCTAAGCTCTGTTATTTTGGAGTAATTTGGATTTTTTTCAGAGTAGAGGTTTACTGCTAACTAGTGAAACAAAAGTCCTACATAGCAAACACAAACAAAGCCTCTACACATTCTTATAAGTATCAATATTAATCACTAATATGAGTGTTCTTTGAAATGTCTACCACTCCTAGAAAAGGCAAAAAACAAACAAAACCCATTATATGACCTACACATGAGTTACTGAGAAGTGGATTTCAGAAGACTGCTTCAAAATTCTCTTAAACATACCTTTCCTAAGAAATTGCCAAGTGCCAAGCACTATCATAAACTCAAATTATTCATGATTCCTGCCTCTGACAACTCATGGTTTAGGAAACAAGAGGCATGAAAGTAGAAAATTACAGTAAGTGTAAATACTAAGCCACAGGGATGAATTCAATGTTCTGAGATGGGAGAAGGCTACCAGTAAGGATATATCCTCTTAGTTTGATCTTGAAGGATAAATAGATTTTAAACAATTGAAGAAAGAAAAAGAAAGGAAGGAAGGAAGGATGGAAGGAAGGAAGGAAGTCAAGACATTCCAAGAGTAACATGTAGAAAAGAACAGGCATGTTAGAAAAAAAACAAATGTTAAGAAATAGAGGAGGAACAGAGCTAGATGATGAGGTTAGAGAAATGACCTGTGGTCAATGTCTACACTGTTTTAGGAAACAGAGAACCATCAGGAGATTTAGAACTGGGTGTTCACTTTACTAAAGACACATTTTGGAAATATACATATTGGGAACATCTTCAAACACCAAGGCCAATGATGCCTTAAAAATGCAACCAGACAGCATGGCATTTCTGAGCAATTTAATGGCTATTATGTTTAAGGACCCTGATATTCATTAAGTAAGCAGAGACCGCTACCTGCTCACGAAACTGACTTCCTCCTCTTTCTGAGCACATGGCTGGACTACAGTTTCCATTCTCCATCGCAGTTAGATGTGGCCGTGGGAGGCACGAGAAAGGAGAAACACACCCTGTGGAGAGCGATCCACTGACCAGGCTGGTCTGCCTCAAACTGTTACAGAAGGGAGACTGGGAGGAAATATGCTCAAAGGTTCATGGTTGAAAGTAATGGGAGACTGGTTTATATTCTTTCTATTTTCCTATATTTTAATTTTTTTACAATAAAGTTTTTTACCCTCAGATAAGGAACAAAAATTTTTTTCTTGATACAGAAGTGTCAGAAAATGGAAAATGTCCAAGCATCTGCAACTGGTTCCTCTCTGTCATGGTTTTTTTCTTGCTAGAGGCCCAGGTGATGATATTCCGGGGAAGGCTTATTATGAATACTGTAGCCAAATTTGGATCTAGGTCCCTGGTAAAAGTTATGGGTGAGGCTGTACAAAAATGAGGACTATTTCTGCAAACAAAGTGATATGGATGGAATCCTTGGTGAGCGTGGAAACTGCCAGATTAAGAATAACACAAATAACAATATCCATCACATTTATGTAACAATGATGGTATTTGAAGTGTTTTACATATTCTTATATAGGAACCCATAAGCACAGAAGAGCTTATTTATCTCTCTAATCTGTGTTCTGCCTTTAACGGGTCCAGTAATTTTGATCAAATCATTTCTATTCCCCGAGCCTTAGTAGCGTTCTGTGCAAAATGATGTTTTCAAAGATTCCTTTGATTCTACCCTATCTTATTTTTGTGCCCATAATATGCAGGGCATATATCATTACAGATATTTATAGGGAAATCACAGATAATTCATATTTTCGGATACTTTGTAGTCTATAAAAACAGACACACACTGAGTAAGTGGAAACATCATCATTAGAGATTTCCATTTACAGGAGGATTTAAACCACTTGTCAGCATCCCCTGAAACAATCTAGAACTTCATTCAGCATTCTGAATCTGAGTAAGCAGCTGGCAGGTCACAGGGTTTCTGCAGCCTACTGAACTTTCACTACATGTAGGGCATGAAAATCAAGAACAAACAAAGGTTAAACGCCCGATGCTCACCCCTCCTCGGGGGGAGCCAAGAAGAACTTCACCATCCCTCCTAAATGCAACAAGAAGCATAGTAAGCAGCCTGCACTGGGGTGCAAACAGTGAAGACCCCAAGGAGAACACCCACCACCTTCAATCTTTGTCACCGCCGATTTACTATTTAAATATATGCGTTAAGGATCCATTTTACAAAATGGCTACCCTCTCTTTGTCATCATGCCAGCTTCCTGAGTGACTGTGATACTGACCTCGGTGTGGGTCATTTTTCTCCGGTGAGTGCTGACCCACCATTCATTCCCTAGTTACAAGGTGCTAGATAACTTGAACTTAGTACAAATCTGAACCTTACCAGAGAAGCACCGCCCAGGCAGATAAACACTGGGAAAAGACAGCCAAGATATTCAGAGAGATTACATGATAATGAATACTCTATCACTCGGGGACCAGAGCTGCTCACTTTTCTTGTCCATTTGTAATGATGTACAAGAGGTTCCTTCTCTCAGAGGGAAAATAACTTCAATTATGTGTTCTTGAAAAAAGAAACATTGAAATTATCTTCTTTCAAAAGGTAGAATTAGTCCCATTTTGGAGCTGAAAGCCTGCCAGAAAAAAATATATTTCTGATATTTTCCTTCTTTTCTTCCCCCCTCCTATTTAACTGTGTCAAGTTTGCAGTTGGCAATTTCCTGAGGCTGCTTCTCCTTTCTGACTCTCACTGAATTATCATGCTGTACTCTCGACGTCTTACTTTTAATGGAAGGAGCACCCTTTCAGGCCAAGGGCCGAAGATTTGCTGCACACCCACTCTGCTTCAGGTTAAAAGCAGTGAGTGGGCCACAGGGAAAGAAGGGGCAAGGGGAACTGCCTATTAGCAACTAGAAACCCATAAATGAACGCTCCTCACGGTTGCATAGGAGCAGAAAAACGTGTTCTTAGGCCTTCTATTCTTAACTCCTATTTTCTTGGAGAATGCGTAGCAAGGCTGCAAGGAGGGAGACCCAGAAGTTTTGACTTTAAAAGTTGATTCTAACTTTGAAACCCATTCCAGTCACCTTGCCACTTTCGGAAGTGTAATATTCTTACAACTCTTCCGCATATTCCCTTTCCCATGCCAAACACCGATGCCTCCAAATCACCATTCTTAAACCAGATTGGGAGCCACAGCCAACGACGGACGATTCTGAGTTATAGCGTGGTAGATGTTACGGCAGCCAGGGGGAAGTACCAGGCTGGGCTGTTGGCGCACAAGGGTGCGACCCTGACGAAGTCTGAGCAAACAGAAAGCGGTTCCTCTCCACGCCCACCACTCTCAAACAGGTAGCCTCAAGAGTTCCAGGGCTTGGAACATGCGTGTTCCCAGGCCTGACATCTAAGGTACACTTTCAGTCCTCTGGTGTTTGTTTCTCTACTTTTGATTTTCTCACCCACCAACTGGAAGTTAGTAACGTCTATTTCATAGGAAGGACCTTTGTAAGATATTAACCATCACATAGATGGCAGTTCTAATTACCAGGAGGGACAGCATACAAACCACTAACAAAGATGATTTTCTTCTTGGAAGTAGAATGTCTGCAGAGTCATGTGCTCTCCCAAGTAATGCTCTGCTTCTGTACTTGCTGGTGAAGCACTTCAGGGTAGTCTATCTGAACTTCACATTAACTGTGTTAGCGATAGGTGGGATTCCCCTGAGTTCTTTTGACTACAGACCTTGAAATACACACCATTCACTGAATGTACGTTTTGCTGGCTCTCCGAATGGTCAACGGTTCCACGTGTTAGCCTTTCGCACCAAAAGACAAATTGTACAGCGAGGCTCTCGTGTTGGGCTCCTTGGAAAAAGTAGCCTCCCTCATGTTTCCCTGCCTAGATGAGTTTCAGGCAAAAAGAGACCCAACTACAGATGCTGTCCCACGTGGTAGGAAAGAAGTAGGAAAGGTGACAGGCAAGAAACCCAGATCCTCAGCATCATGGAGAAGGAAGATCAGAGATCTCTTGCCAATCTAACTCACAGTTCCCATTTCATTGTTCTCAGGCAGGGCCTCCTTAAGGGAGAAAATGACTTGCCTCCATGGGGTGATAAGATCTCTCTCATTTTACTCCTCTCTTATATATGCTGTTCCTACCCAAGGCTAAAAGAAGCTG
Source organism: Puma concolor (assembly GCF_028749965.1). NCBI lineage: Eukaryota > Metazoa > Chordata > Mammalia > Carnivora > Felidae > Puma > Puma concolor. Next base: position 80,348,381 of record NC_141675.1, on the reverse strand, counting down.
TTTCCACAATACTTTAGCTAAAACACACACGCATCCATCCTCCCCCATTAATTAGGACTTATGCATGTAACGTATAAGGGATTAGCTATAATAACGGCAAGGCAAATACAAGACATTATCTCCATTGGTAGGTTTCACCTCAATGAGATGCAAGGCATAAATGTTTGATGAATGGAATGAACTGTCGTTCAAGGTTGTTTTCAAACTAAACCAGATCTTGGTCTTAGCTATGCCCCATCAGTGCCTGGCAGTGACTTCTGGGGGGATGGTTCATCTCCATTTGGTTGCCTGGGACGATGCTAAGAGAGCTAGGTGCTCCAACATTGGGAAAAAAAAAGTTTTACCACCACAAGCTGATTTCTATCTGTTGTCCCACAGAAGAGCTATCCTCAACCAAAAGCTACATTTTTAATAAAACTGTATCAGACATCACAGTGTCTCTCTTAGCAGGACTCTGAATCTGACTGTGGTTCTAATCCACTGTGTTCAAAATGGGGTTTTACCAATTCCTTAGCCTGTCTCATAATTCTTGCCATTATCATGCTAAAAAATGGGAAGCTATTAAAAGAGAACATGTAATATTTACAAATGAATAAAAACATATATGTAAGAGTGCCAGTGTGAGTGTCTATGTAAGTAGGGATCAAAAAGCAGATACTAGAGGGAACTATACCAAAATGTTAATAGCTCATGCTAGGATGGTGGGATTATGAGTAATTTAATTTTTTTACTTATAATTTTTAAATTATCTACATTATTTATAGTGAAAATGGATGACCCTTAGAAACTCATAAGTAGACTTTATAAAACGTGGGATTTCTGTCTTTTCTTTAGTATTTTCACATATGAAGCCAGAAGGGAATGGACAACCTGACGTGGCGACAATTTGTTGAAAACAGTAAAGGCACCTAGATTTTCAGTCTGATATGCACAGAAACACTTTCCTACTGTACAAGCTGTTTCTATCTAGTGGGCTTGACAGATGCCTGAACGTGACACAAGACACTGAAATAACATGCAAATCAGTTTTTCGGTTTTGATATGCAAATATGACGCTTGGCACATCACTTTCCATGGCTGAGGTAAATTTCTGTTTTTGAGTTTTTCGTGGGAAATGCACGCCAGCCAACAAATGGTTAACTCCCCATATTTCACCTAACACAAGGTGGTTTTCATTTGAGTCAGAAAGGTTCTTGCTCAGCGATCCAAGGCACTTCGGATGCAGAGAAAGGGCGTGTGTTTTGATTGGTAACAATGCCAACGGCGGCTGCAAACAAGTGTGCCCTCAGACAGACGCGTGGATCACGGTGGATTTCTGGGCCCCGGCGGGGAGGCAGGAGGTGTCTCAATGAGAGTAACAGAGAAATGGTTTGTTGCCTGGCCCGCAAAAATCAAATCAAAGTAGTCCAACATTGTGGGAAGATTAGCTTCTGGCTGGAGATGAAGAAGAAGGAGTCAAAAGTCCTTGCTCCTAGGCTATTTGAGTGGTGTAGAAAACTGTAGTCTCTGGTGAAAACTACATTAAATTATCCACAAATACTAGTAATGAGGCATTAAGGCAATCATCAAGATGATTGAGATACATCCAGTTCAAGGACTTCATAAACCAGTCAGGCAGTCGAGGCTCATGAACGAGAAATAAAAGAATGAAGCAAAGCATTGACTGTTGATGGTAGTCAGTATGGCTTAGACACCTGAGACCATAAGCCCTCGGGGCTACCTACCTGCTTGGGTTCAAATCCCACATCCCCTACTTACCAACATCGTGACCCAGGGCAAGATGTTTCATTTGACTAAATATTAGTTGCCTTGATCATACAATGGGGTCAATTGGGTTTCCCTCATGAGTTCAATGAGAAGGTCCATGTAAATCATTTGCTGCCTTCACTAATTAAGAAATTATTATTATCCTCAAAGATATGCTATGTTGTATAAATATCACGTGAACAGATCAATGGATAATATGGATTCAGAAGAAAGAGAGGTTACGCTGGACTGGAGCATACCAAAAACATGCCAAGAGGATCAGGGGGCTTGATTTTAGGACCTGAAGGAAAGAGAGAAAACGCTTTGTAGTTCTATGCTCCTTTCTGGCCAACGAAGAACCCCGGTATAACACTCACACACACTAGATTTCAGTGAATACTTTCCAGACCATGAGAGTGTGTTTTCTATCAGAAGAAACAAACCAAGTTAGTGGTTTAAGTGACTATGTTAAGTGACTTAGCCAAAATCACACTCATAGTATGTGTCAGAGCCAGGGGTTAAACATGAGTCTTCTGATCCAAGCTCAGTGTTTTTCCACTAATTTACAGCTGCCTCTATATATTCATTTAGAGATATGAAACTTACATGATCTATCATAAAGGTTAATCAAGACAGTCAACCTCACTGATTAAAGCATGATGCTAATTATATCAGAGGTTGGAGACCAATGTGGCCCCTTCTACTTTCAGAAACATTGATTGTGGTGTAATGGAGAAAGTGTGGGCTTCAGAAGCAGACAAATCTGGGGCAAATAGCAAGTTATACCACTTCTTTTGTATATAACATTTTTTTTTAAATGTCTCTTAGCACTAGCTTCTGCATCTGTAGATGGGGTTAGGGGGCAGATAGGAGAAAGGGAATGCCCCACGTTAGGGCGATTGTGAGTAATATCTAAAATGATACCTGCTGCGTGCTAATATGTAACAGCTACTCATGACTTGTGTTAAATGCTCCCAAACAATCCATCAGATCGGAGCTCCGGATGTCTTTCAAATGTGGCAGGAAGGTGGATCAGGAAAAATGGGTGACTCAGTGTCGTTCATCAGTACTGTGGCAGAGGGAACACGAGCACACTCTGATAGTGATTCGAAAGACCAGCAACTTTAATGCTTCTAACGGATTACCAACCATGATTCAAATAACAGTAATTCTCTTGAAGGGATATCCCTCTCCATAAACTCTGAAAGGTGGAAACGCATAAGTGGTTTAATTTATATATTTATCAAGGTATAACCGATGAGACCGAAAATAAGTAAGGAATACGGAGTGGGTAGCAGGCAACAAGCAATGTTCAAAATATTTTACATTAACTCATTTACTCATCACAGCCACCCCATCAGATGGTCACTATTCCGATTTTACAAATGAGAAAACTGAGGCACAGGGATCACCCTGACTGTACCTGGGAATTTGGGATTTGAATCTAGCCATCAACTCCAGAAAGGGCATATTTAATCACCACACAAAGTGCCTCAGCTGCTCGACTGCATTTTATCAGAGGGATTTTCTGATTTTTTTTTTTCAGGAGAATTTAATCATATATTACAAAGCCTTGAGCTATCAGAGGAACCCTTCCTAAGGACAAATACTACATTTTATGATGTAGTATTTCCTCTTTGTAGAAGGATGGCAACCGAGAAAATAGCAAACATCCTGGGCAATCCTGCTGCAGAGAGACCGAACACAGGACTTTGAGAGGCATGGTCATTTTTGAGGTCTTCACTCAGGATTCACCGGGCGAAGTAGAACTGCCCTTCAAAAGGCTACTTACTTAAAGGAAACAAAACAAAAAAAAAGACTACTTCCTTCATCAGTCTCTGATACAAGCCGGAGTGTTAATGCCAAATCTTAAAATAGTCAAAGGAAATGATAAATAGCACTGTACTGAAAGGTGGGCCAAGGTAAACTCCTGCAGAAGACACTAATACTCTTGCATGTGAAAACTAAAAGATAATGCTATGTTCTAGTGACCAAGGTAATATTTTTTGTCTGCCGGGTTATGGCCTAACCATGAATGACGTACTATGAAAGTATCCCATTGTACGAGAGCTAGAGCCTTTCCAAAACGTGTCTATTTGGGAGGAAACTTCTGATCCTTGCAGACTCTCGGCAAATTTTAGAAACAGTAGACACACTAGAGATCACTTAGTGGTAGATGAGTCACTTTATTAATACCACAACAACCAAGGGTCCAGAAGGAAACTGAGTTTCCCAAGGTCACCTAGAAAACGAGCGGTGGAATCACAAGGAAAGCTCAAATCGGAGAAGCAGGACTAAGTCAAAACCAGTTAGTTCACTTTCTACCATGAAAGACTCGCGGAGACAGTGATGCATTCTTGATGCCCCATAAAGTATGTTCATTCTTGGCAAAAATTTTGGGAGCCCTAATCTACATTTATGCAGCATTCTGAGCTCCCAAGATGGAAGTTGCTATAAAGTGAAAATCATTGCTGTTATTCTCAGCGAGCCTACACAGGCTGCCAACAGCTGGCACAGACAGATGTGGTCCACAGAGATTCTGTCAGCCTGGGCTGGTACCATCCCCACACAAGGCTCCTTTCCCTCCGCTTAGCAAAGGGTGTTTCTCCTCAGTTTATGCTGACCCTGTGAGCTTCTTGTTGCTACAGGTGAGCTCAGAGTCCTAACCAGGCTGGCTTTAATCCCTCCTCTCTCCTTTGTATCAGCTACTGTTTCCTAATGACATGCCTTTCAGAGGTACTTGTCACATGGCGAGAATCTTCATCTGGGGTCTCACACAATGTGTGAAGATTATACAGTAACATTTGTGGAATCATCACTCTGTACGTACGTTTTCTCCTTTAACCTCTGGAGTAATCCAATGACATAAATTCTTTTGCTTCCTCCCTTTACTGATGAGGAAACACACAGAGAAGCTAAATAATGTGCTAAAAGTCACCGAGCTAGTATGAGGAAGAGCTAGGATTTGTACCCAACCAGAAACTGTCTCCCAACTTCCAGTAACTAGATATTAAGACCCAGAAGGATGGGGTCCAAAGTGTCACTCCAGTCATAATGAAATGGTTTGATATAATTAAGTGCCATAAACATGCAAAAGGTTATTACTATAACACCACCATGAATATCATCAAAAACTCTGTACCCATCTCTGTCATTCTAACTCTGCAGTGTAATAGGTAGGAAGCAAGTTATTACGGATTCTATTCTTATTAAAAAAAAAAAATAATGTTTATTTATTTTTGAGAGAGACAGAGTGTAAGCGGGGAAGGGGCAGAGAGAGAGGGAGACACAGAATCCGAAGCAGGCTCCAGGCTCCGAGTTGTCGGCACAGAGCCCGATGCGGGGCTCGAATCCACAAACTGTGAGATCGTGACCTGAGCTGAAGTCGGATGCCTAACCGACTGAGCCACCCAGGCGCCCCTCTATTCTTTCTGTAATAAAAAAAATATAATGCAGTGACTGATCTAGGTCATTCAGCAGTGCCTCAGCCCTCAGGAAAATGCTTAACGTTATGGACTCAGACTTCAATGCTTCTTGGATATAAATATGGGAGCCTTGTGGCAAACAAGTAACTAGATGTTACAGTACATGCATCATGTTAAGGATAGAATTGTTTCACTTACTAGATGGGACTTAGAAAGCTTCTAATAACACAAAAAGGTAGCCTAACTGAGGAGATGTTTGTACATAATACATTTATTCAAAGTACATTTGCTATGTGCCTAGTAAGTATTAGTGCTAAGGAAATAACTGAAACTTGGGTCCTTCCCTCTAGGAAATATAATAGGAAATATTAAACATCTGGAAATATCCAAAAATAAAATATCCAAAGTAAAATGGTTTAATCCCTGCTGTCAGAACACAGGAGGTGGCTGAAGCCGGGGGGATGATGGGACACTCATAAGAGAAGGTGGCCTTTTAATCAGGTCTTAGACAAAGATGGAATTCATGCATCCAGAGACGTAACAAGATGTAACATCCAGAGCCGTGAAGACCCTAGGAAGTACACAGGAGAGTCAAGTTGAAAAGTTACCATCTTTCATTCCAGGTAAAACACGTGTAACTGACCTCCTGCTCTTATGTATCTCTGTGTTCCTTTTGGGTGATATCATTGTCTGTGCTGTGCATGAAGATGTCAGGAATATTTTAGTGAAAGTGAGGGAGCTGTCTGCTGATACAGTCATCCCATATACGAGGCCACATGGGGAAACAGGTCTGCAGATCAGCCCAGGACCTTGGCACAGCAGGTCAACTGAAACACACGCTTTTTGTGCTGCTGATATTTAAAAAGGGGTTGCTTTGGGGCACCTGGCTGGCTCAGTCGGCAAAGCATGTGACTTGATCTTTGGGTTGTGAGTTCAAACCCCATGCTGGGCATAGAGCTTACTTAAAAAAGGGTCGCTTTACCGAGAGGCTGAAGAAAGTGAGCCACAAAGTGGTTGTGATGATTTCTGATGCTAACAGCTCGATGCCTGGAGGAGGGCCAGGGCGGAGAAGCCCTGGGATTTTGCTGCACAAGCTGTGCTGCCGTACAAGGGAGAGGGTCATGATGGAAGCTGGCTTTGTCTGTTTGTTCATTTGTTTTTGCAGGTTCCATGGTGTCACGTGCTGTTTTTACATAAAAGCATGGCTGTGAGTTTCCAAGTGTCCGTTCTATCTGCTCCTAAGGTATCCCCGTTCCAGGGGATCTGAGGCACTTATCACATGAAGCCAGCATTATCATAAAAATCAGACTGAAACAGCTCAATGTGTCTTCCTGCCTCTGTTACTTAATCCTTTATCTCAGTAACTAGGAGTCAATAATTTCTTTTTCTGACTAAGAACACATGTAGAAGATAAGGACAGGAAAGCCTGGCTGTTCTGAGTTCTAGGTCCCTCTTTGCTCAAGGTCGCTGGGTGCTAGCTCATCATTTCCCCTCTCTGAACCTGGTTTCGTCCAACTGGCTTCTTCCAGAGCCAGCGTCTGCTCCCCATGGAAGAAATGGATAGAAGTATTCTAAGGGGTAAAAGAAAGGGTCTTGGATGAAGATAATAACAGTGACAAGAGGTATCCAAAATTAGCAACTCAAAAATGTGCAGGCACTGTACTAAATGGATATTCTATACATTACGTGTCGTATAATGAAACCTCCTTCTACAAATGAGGAAACAAAGGCCCGGGAAAGTTCAGCAGGTTGCCTACAGACTTGTAGGGAGTACAGGAAGGGGGCGAGATTCAAATCCAGGTCTGCGTGGCTCTACTTTTTGTGTTCTTAGTCACCAAACTACCGCCAGAAGCAGGTGAATGAAGTGCAAGGAGAGAAGAATGCCTTGACTATTCTCTTATTCTACCTGTTTCTGACTATAGGGATTTCGGTGAGTATTTATAGAACCCATCTATATTTCACACCGCTATTTATCATCCTTTGAAACGTGTTATTGCTCATGCTCGAAGGGAACATAGAAATTAGGCCAACCTCTAGCTTCCAACTTACAGATTAAAGGGACTTGAACAATTCTGCGGGGGGGGGGGGGGACATTAGAAAAATCAAAGTACAGGTGGGAAAGAAGTCAATACTCCTCTTTAAGCAAGTAGAACAGTCCCTTTGAAGCTACATATACTTCACTTTAAACAGTACTTCATACAGGCATCACTATGGCAAATGTAGAAGCTTGTGGATTTAGGTTTACCAAGCTCTAACTTCCAAAGTGAAAGACTAACCCACAGCAAACAGCAAGGAGGCCAGATCGAGACTGAGGTGCCATGCTCTAATAACACACATTGTATTGAGAAGCCAGAGAATAGGATTTAATACTTGTCACACGACCTAGCTTATGTCACATCATCTCTCTAGACCTCATTCGCCTATTCTGGACCAAGCAGGTTCCACTTAAACTCTACAAGGTGGGTTTGAAGATGACTACCCTTGGAAGGATTATATGAATATTTAAGACTTTGGCAAATGTAAATGTTGACAACATGGCCTATGATGGAATAGGTTTATCTTCTGATCATTCAGTGGAAGAGACACAGTGATCTCACAGGTCAGAGAGGCAAATCCATTTTAGCAATCCCATTCTGAATTTCCTAAACTCACTCCCCGAGCCAAAAAGTGAGCTCAGATCTCCTGATATGCTGTCATGTGCTAACCAGACAAAACGTACTAATAATATCTTTCTAAAGTTTCTTTGATGTAAAAGCAAATCCCTTACAGCACAAGAAGCTATATGATTTAGGCAAGTCACTTTGCTTCGGTGCATCTCAATGTCCCTAGTGATGGAATGAATACAGTAAAGGGTATAATTCCTACAATGGGACCTCAGAGAGACTTTATTAGGAACGAGTGAGATCATGAATGGTGAAAATACTCTGGAAATAATAAAATGTCAAACAAAGGCCAGGGACAGCCAACACTTCCTCTTTAAGCCGCTGTGAGAAGGACTTTGTCACCTGCAAATACAATTGATTTACAGGAGCACAAGCAAATCAACTTCCCCTGCCAAGAAGATTTGTTGCCCTTGGTGAAATAATAGCATTTTGGCCAGAGAGGAAATTTCGTCATATTCTTTTGACTTTGTTTCTGACTTTTGAAAGGTGCATGCCTTGGATTCAGGAACTGAGCATCCGGGACCCAACACTGGCCCTGACCGTAGTTCACAGCCTGGAGTAAGCAACTTGATCGCTGACTGAGCTGAGAGGACACCTGCTAGCTACAGCCCCCAGGCTGAAATCCTTCCAACCAGCCAGGCAGCAGAAGGGGACTAAATGGCTACCATGTGCCCGACACTGTGATATGGAAACAGATTTCCAGAGTTCCTGCTGCATCTAGTGCATCCCATCCTTCCCTCATTTAATCGTTCCCTGTCCTCAGTGGGGCAGGCACAATGAGTCCCGTTTTACAGATCAGTTAGTTAACTGAGGTGAATAGAATAGAAAGTCTAGAGCTGGAATTATAATCCAGGTTCCGAAGCTTAACATTTTTTTTTCAGTTGAATCAAAGTGCCTGCCCTCCAGGAGCTCACAATCTAGTGGGAAAGTCTGAAAGGCAACTCAATAGACTGTGAGCTCCTTGAGGGCAAGGACCGTTTTTAATTCTTGTGTCTTCAGACCCCAGCATGGCATCTGCCATGCACAAGGTGCTCAAAGGGTGTTTGCTGAACGGGTAAACCATAATCAGATGTTTTCCCTCTTAAAATGCAAGTCAAATTGTATTACTCCATAGTGCTCAAAACCTCTGCTAACTGCTCTTGGCCCATCCCCTGAGAATTGCTTTTAAAACTTCTTTGAAGTCCTGCCTCCACAGCCTTAATGTCCATGATTCACTCCCTTGCACATCCCCCGTGCACCACTTCCGTACCCTGCAACTCTCTTAGCTTTTGGGAGATACTCGACAAAATGTTCGTTGAGTGAACATACAAATATGAGGGGGGATAGATCTGCGTTATATGTAGGTCATGAATATAATAATGCCAAGGTTAGATTTATCCATTAGCAAGCTTCACAGAAGATAAGACAAATGATTTGGGCCATCTAACGTGAAAATCTCAAAGGCTAGATGACATTGCATAGGAAAAATTCAATCCTTTTATTTTTTTACTCTTAATTAGACAAAATACATCAGAACAAAACATTTTTCTTTAAATCAGAGTATGTGCTATGCCAAATTCCATCTTTTCCTAAAGGATATGGGTGCAGGCCAAAAGTCCATCATATAGATTATTGTTTTTCTTCTTCTGAGTACTTAAGGAAAATTAAGTAAATCATTTGGCTTGCAGTGGCTCTCAGCAAGGTCATGGTCCTTCTCCCGCGGTGCTTGGGGCAGTTAAGGTAAGAACTATGTCTTCAAAATAAAGAAACTTTTGCCATCTTTGAAAATAAGACACCTGGTTAGCCAGGGTGTCATGGGAATAGTTAGGGCCTTGGTCGAGAAATCAGAGCCAGTAGGAAAGCTGGAGAGACTCCAAAGTCATCTCTTCCATCCTTGAACTCAGTATCGAATAGACCGTGGTGTATCACGTGAGGGAACAAGATCTCTGCCCGTGTCGTGCTGTGAGATGTCAGGCATCACTCAGTTTTGCCATCTGTAAAATGAGACGGCTGGAACTGAACTAGATAATCTCTCATAACTTGGAAACTGGAAATGAGAAAGCATGGAGAAAAGAGATAAGTTGTGCCCAAGCACAGAAATCTAAAGACTCATAAGAAAGCACCACATGCCTTTCTTATTTTGATAGGAAGCAACGCTAAGAAAATCTCCATCCTTTCAGAGAGCCTAACATTGAGGCTCTCACATCAGTACATGTATTTCACCTCAGCCCACATATGCCAGCTGCCTTTGTTGTTCCTCAGGCTACAGTCTGAGGCCCCTGCCTATTATCTAGTTGAAGATTAGAGGCAGCTTTCACATCCTTGATGCTGAGGCCCCCCTCCTTTCTTTTTGTTTTGTATTGCCTGCAAATGCCACACTGAGAAGAGACTGAGCAGAGGCAAAGCTTCCGCTATGCAGACACTTGCTGGCTCTGTTTGCCATCGATCCTTCTCATGGTTGCTGTAGAGCATATCCATTTCCTCCCTGGGCCCGCCCATCCTCTCAGTCATGGGTTCTTAAGCCTGGTCGCCCATCAGAATCACTTGGGGAGCTTCAAAAAGAATGCTCATCCTCCCAGCCGCTGCCCAAGAACCGTAAAATCAGTATCTCTGGACCTGAAGCTCAGGAATCGGTGTGATTAGGAGGCTGCGCGGATAGCTCTGGCGAGGAAAGGGAGCAAGAACAAGTGTCAGTTTACACGCGGATGTTATACACTCAGTTAACTTCTCTGGGGAATCGTCCATCCGCCCCGCATCCATGATGCCCGTCGGACGTCTCCCCAAAGATATCCAGTAAGAATCACAAGAGAGGTGGTTAGGGACAACATGGACCCACTCAGCTTAGGATAAAGGAGCTTAGAACTTTCTCCACCTTCCCTTTGTTATCACTGCCTTTGGGATAGGCCTGTGGCTACGTGAAATAAAATCATACGGAGGAAGAGCCATATACTTTGTTTGGCAGGGAGAACCATGTAGTTTGTCTGGCATGATTCATCCTCAAAGCTTCATGTTGTTACCAGTAGTGATAATGGCTACATTTGTTGCGTGGGCGCTTGTGTGCAGGTGAGTATTTTACATAGATTATTGAAGGTAATAATCCCCAAAGCACTGTGAGGCAGGTACAGTTAATACCCCCATTTTAGGTAATGGGGAAACAAGCTCAGGGGAGTGAACGGTGATCGGCCCAGTCTGGCCCAGTCTGACAGACTGGGACTGTCTGGCCATCTATTACTACTCCAGAGCCAGGAATCCTGTATACTAGGCTATGGTGATACCCTGTACATCACCGTCTTCACAAAGGTGGAGGGAGAATGAAACTCTCGGTAGGTGAATATTTGACTCCAAGAGGGAAAAAAAAAAAAAAAGACATCTTTGGATCTATTCACGTTCCAAAAAATACCCCTGACATCAGCCTAAATAAAGGCCAAACTGGGTGGGGGAAAGGGGAGTGATGGTGGCGGAGGCCGGAAACTGTAAAAAACCTTTAGAAGAAAATCAATTGGTAAATTGAGACAGTTCGTAAGCATCGGTGACAGGACTGGCAGCTGCACTCAGCACAGGCTCTGGAATCAAATGTCTTTCCACAAGATTCAGGGAGCATCTGAAAAAGAGAGCTGTGCAGCCTCTGGGCAGCGGGCTTGTCTTGGTGGTTGATCAAAGAAGTTGCACATGGAAGGCAGAGGAGCCGCAGCTCTGTGGGTGGCTGGCACTGATTCCGGGAGTGGGGGGTGGGTAGAGAGGCTTCCCTCAGCACCTGCCCGGCCAAAGGGCGCTCCGACAGCAGGCTCTGTATTCCTGCTCATCCTCTTCTCAGAGGAGCCTCATCCCTGACTAGGCCAGAAGTACACCAGAAGTTATTCTTTTTATAAGAGTAGAGGAGATTCACCGAGGGAGCGAGAAAAATGTATATAACTCGGAATTCCTTGCGTCTGAAGGGTCACAAGCTCGTCCTAACGCGGGCAGAGTGAATTTGGGAAGCATCCTCCACCAAGAGAGAAATGAAGACTTCTTAGGGAAATGGTACATCTTGCTTAATTGGGTTAGTGCATTGAGGGCATTCTCTCAGCACAGCAGGTTTTCTCAGCAGGCTTCTTGACCTTGAGGGGAGTGCGGCTGTGGATATGAAGCATGTTCTTGCCATGCTGGTCTCACACCTATACTTGCCTGGTGGCCCCACTTAGACAAAATAGATGAGGTGGAAGGGCCCCCTTTGACTTTCAAAGCTCCTCATATTCTGAGCTTTGTTTTCGATCTTACAAAAGACACACACATTTCGATCTTGTGAAGACACACACATTCCCAGACATCCCCTGGAGGGCCTGTGCTACGTCCTCAAATCCTAGTTCAGATGCCTCATTTCTTGATCCACTGAGCCCAAAGTAACTTCTTTCTCCTCTCGCCCCTCGGAGCACAGCATCGTGGTTAAGAGCATACACACCAGAGTTCACATTCCAAAAGGCTGTTCTGAGGATGATATGGGTTAATGAGGTACAGGGAACAGTGCTTGACATATAATGAGTGCAATATAAGTACTTGATAAATAAATAAGTACCTCTTCCGAGGCACCAATTACTGTCTAGCCAGTAGGGTGGTTATATGCTTTTAGCACATCACAGGGACTCTTAAGTGTCTGTTTCATTAATGGTGCCCGTACTTTGTATAGCATGGGCTCAGGACCTGCCCTAGAGAAGGCAAACAGTCAATGTTCATTGAGTTGAATTGCGTTAAGCTATTGAGTATCAATTCTGCATTCCTGTGATTCTGGAAACTAAATGCCAAAGAAAGTGGTTTTGGCTAAGTGAGCACCTTTGTTATCCTATAGCATGTGCCGAAGAACACACAGAGAGTATTAGTAAAAAGGGCCATTTTGTTTTCCTTTCAGTGTTGTATAATTTTTGTCTCATATTAACATGCCTCGGGGAATAAAATATGTATTTACATAAAAATTTCTGGTAATGGCATCTTGAAAAGTAATTAAATGAAACAACAGATTCTATCTGCGGAGGGCTCCGTTTCCAGCCCTAGGTGCATGGCTATGTCCTAAAGGGAGACCTGCACGGCTGCTCTCCACAACGGTCTTCACCCTGAGCCATGGTGCAGGACCTGGCTCACCTCTGACGTCTGGTCTGCAGAAGTATCTTAGGAACATGCAAGAACCTCACGGGCATTAGGGTCACGGACATAACCCCGTGGGCGAGGTGAGCACAGGCGTTTCACAGTGTGAGGAAGCATTCTTCTCCCTCCTTCGCGGCCTGCTTTCTCTCCCCAGAAAAGCTCAAGACAGAATTTAGCAACTGAGAACCTGGCAAAGATTTCAGAAACTCATCTAGGTTAATGGTTCTCCGCTCGCTGCCCCTGGAACCTGGTGTGTCCATAATTCCTGTAGAACGGAGCTTAAAAAGCCTCCAAGTATGCAAGCAGGTCTCAGGGATTAGACTGCTTGTTGCTAGATTATCAACTCGGCACAGTGACACTGGTCTTGTCACCCTACACAGTTCTGGTTGGTCAACGTGCATGTGCCGTGGAGTGTAAGCACTGGCACAGGGATGCTTATTTACTTTGTAAATACGGTTTTCTGTGCAGGATCCTCAGTACAAGGGGTCCACATTCCAAAAATAAAATGAGGTCCTCGTTTTGATGGGAAGACCAAGCCTGAGATGATAATGACACAGCAACTCAGGTTCCGGGACATCCAGTGCAGGGTTACTTTGACTATGTCATAGCTGATCCCTCTAGCTGGAAGGTCCTCGCAGGGCCGTCATTGTGTCTAGTTTATATTTTATGTGTAATATCTTTGCATCTATCGAATGAGATGTCTCGTCCCGCCCACTGTTCACTTACGCTTCCTTTCTTATTATAATAGTCTGTGAACAGAAGGACAACACAAACTGCCCTCCCCTCCGCCAACAGGAGAGTGATTTCCTAACTGACCATTTTCAAAAACTCGTTTTTAGCAATTTTAGAGGAAGTCCCCCTTATTTTGGGCCTGGTGTCTTTCTGTCAGATTAGGAAATAATCAGGGTGTACAGTCAAAAACCCAGGCGGGCAAAGCAGATGGACAGAAAGCAGTAGCTCTTACAAACTGTTTCCCTAGGAAACCAGGCAAAAAGCAGGATTTTGCGCAAATATAGAACTGGCAGTCAAAATGTGGAAATAGAAACTTCGAGTCGTGGACTGGTGGGAAATCCCAACAGCCCATCTCTGCAAACCACATCCAGGAGGTGAGAGCAAAGTAGAGGCACGTCTCAATGGGCGAATCCGGTAAGCTAAGAGGACATGCACTTCCTCGGTGACAATTCTGGGAAGAGAGCACACGTGGTTCTTCCACAGAGTCTCCTGAGTCATTTATGAGAAAGGAAAAGGGAAAGAAATGAGTCCTACTAGAGCGGAGAAGCCCAAGTCTCTGCACGACAGCCGGAGTCATGGTCAAACAGGGAAGCCGCCTCAAAAATCTGTACGGGCGTCCCTTTCGCCTCACTGTGATCTGAGTGAATATGAGAATAAACCTTGTGGAGTTCCTGGGCTACTCACCGCCATTGTCCCAGAGTCTGTGACAAAGTGTGAGTTCAGATCGCCTTCGTACCCTTTGCACTGACTCATCCCTCCCCCCACAGGCTTCAGATAAAAATGAATGCCAGTTTTCTCTTGAACTTTCATGCGGGATCCTCTATCACTGTATTCCTTATTCCCCCTTGTAGTCATCCTGTTTTAAGATAGAAAAAAACAGAGAGGAGCCTAAGGATAGACGGCGACTGTAGCTACCCCCCAACATTCGCGCCAAGCACCCTATTCGTCTCCAGTTCCTTCCCTGTACCAGGGCCTTACGGAGCCCCTTTTCCGGCTGCTGTGTCCACACAAGATGGGCAGTGATAGGGGGAGACCACGTGTGCTGCCTGGCTCCGGTCTCGGTCAAGAAGGAGATTTCACCTGAAGTTCACGGCGATTGTTGACAGCCTTGGACATTCAGTACCACTTAGTAATTTGAATGGGTGTTTACTCCGCTTGCCCCTGCGAGCTACAATTAGGGTGAGTAGAAACGTTTATAACAAAAAACAAGCCAGCCTAGTCCTACTCCTGAAATGCCCGCTGTTCCCCTTCTCTCAAGCCCTCTGCACTTGCCAAAGTAACCATAACAAATCCTGCTGCGTGTCGCTTGGCCTTGACCTGACCAAGCAACAGCCTTGACAGGAACCGGGGATGGTCAAGGCAGGAAGAGCCTACGAAAGGAATTAACAGGAGGCTGGAAAAGTACAAGCCGAGGGCTGCACGGCGCGCATGTGTGTGCACTGACACATAGGCTAATAAAGGGAAGACGATGGGAAAGAAAGGCTTCTCCTCCTCAAAATCACACAATCTGTGTTACCGTTGGATTGAGAAGTCAGTAATTTCTTGTGTACGCATCATGAATTTAAACTTGGAGACAAATTTTCCCTGTGTGACATTTCTCGCTTTGCTATTAATATAGCAAATTCCCAGAAGACAGAAGGAAAGGGATAGAGAAACAGAAAAGCTGAGTTCAAGGCTTGGTTTGGCCAAGAACGAGCCATGCGACCTCGAGCAGGTGGTAAGGACTCAGGTTTGCTACCTGCCAAAGAGTAGGATAGAATATGGATATTGTGTTCACTTCAGGAGGTGATGGTAAAGACCAAATGAGGGCATATCCTCATTCATTCATCTAACAAACATTTACTGAGCTTTCCCTCATCAGGCACTGTTAAAGAAGCTGGTATAGAGATATGGACACAGCAACGTCCTTGCCCTCACAGAGCTTACATTTGTGTGCCTAAGCAACACCTGTGTGTGTGTGTGTGTGTGTGTGTGTGTGTGTGTGTGTGTGTAGACAGGAATAGAGAAAGAGAAGCCATACACGCACGCACTACAAAGATACACGTGCACACACACGCTGTGCACCCACGCATACAATAGCACAATGATGATAAAGAGATACATGTAAAAAAAACTGTTAAGTAGTAAAATGGCATACAAGTAAAAGGTTATTATTATATTGGGGCCCTAGATATAAGCTCTCTGCAGCTGTAATATTTCATTCCTTCCCTGTTTTTATCCCCCCCTCCCTTCCCACCTTCCTTTTCCCCTAAACATTGGTTAAGAGCATGCTTAGAGTCCTGAATTAGGGTGCAGACCCATAAGAGAAGCACATCAGACGCAGACCCTGCCCGCAGGAAATTATGGGTGGCACACAGATGAGGCACTATATAAATGGCTATTGTCCTAGGTACGTGGAGATCGTTGTCCATCTGGGAGAGAGAAAGCTCAGGGAATGCCTCCTGGAGAGTAGTGCAGGGCCGGGGGTGGAGAGAGCTGTCCCAGGCAGGAAGAGAGGAGCGAGAATCCTAACACGAACTTGTGGCACTGGCTGCCTGCAAGCGTATAAAGGGAAGATGTGCCTGGGAAGATAGAGCAGGTGGTCCACTTGCTCCCCCACAGTGGGACATTCTCAGCTCCATTTACTCCATAACAGAAAGTCCCCCCTCCTACCAGAAAACTCGGTTCTCCTGTCTCCAAGTTTTGGTATTAAGCAGAGATCTTTGTTCCATAACGTGATTTTTCCCTAATTTCAAAATTTTCTGGTATCTATTATACAGGCCCCTTCTTGGTAGCAATGGCGCAGTGAAGCTGTCAAAGACAATTTCTCAGTAAAATGATCATGAAGGCATCTTCCTGTGTTGGATCCGCAGCTCTGCTTTCTTCCTAAAGACAGATTTTCAGGAAAGCCGAGGCCTTTCCTACAAATGTAAGCAAAGGATTCTTTTCTTTCTTTTTTTGCTGTTCGAGTCTGAATGCATCACTGTCATTTTCTGCTGCTGATCGGGGGAAGGTCGGGTAGTAAAAAAAAAAAAAAATTTTTTTTTCTTCCATTACTGTGGGCATCTGTAATATGAAGTTAGAGAAGTAAGTTATGCTTTTTGGCTTTATTTCAAATACCCTTCTTATTATGAAGGGTGTGAACTGGAAATAAAGATGTCTTCTTTCATTTGAAAGATTGTGAGCATTCTTGCTTGATAGTCCAAATAAATGGATGAAAGCTGCCAACAGTATGTGGCTTCAAATCAGCTTGTTCTTAAAGCCGCAGAGAACTGAGACAATCTGAAATGATCCAATTTAGCAACTCCTCTAATTGTTACGATTTAAGAACAAAATCCAAGGAGAGGGTAAGAGAGCATATAGGCACAGCCCACGTTTCCGATTTCCCTGAGAGTTGGAGAAGGAAAAGATGATGATGGAGAAGGAGAAGGAGGAAGAGTCTTGGGCTCTGTGTGGGCAAAACACTGAATTTAAAAGTGCCAGAATGAAACAATTCTTTCCTCTGATGGATGCTCCTTTGGGAGCAATAAGCATTCAGTGCTTATTGACTCATATTCACCAGCGATTCTAATGACCGTTTTGCTGTTCTTTCCCCACACGGGAGATTAGAACCAATAAACATCAGAAGGTGGTGGGGAAGCCTACGAGAGGTAGCCCAGTGACAGCAGAGATGGCAGCTGACAGCCTAAGGGGACAGGAGAGGAAAATTACTGAATTTCAGCAGAGCACAATAATAGATGGTCATGAGGATGACCTTGAGTCATCTAGAGGATTCAAATGCTTAGTACGGTTTCTCTGGAAGGAGAGAAATATGAAATGCATTTTAATAAGGTTTTCAACAAAGCCACTACAATTGTTTATTCTTACTATTATTATTATTATTATTATTATTATTTTAATTACTGATTTTGTCTGATGGAGGAGAACGCTTAAGCTTTGAGGAAAAGTCAGGTATAAGGTACAGTGACCACACAGAGCATCCATGTACCATATTCATGAGTACATGCAAATTCACCAATTCCCCGTGGAGGACAAATATTTTTCACACTAATTAAACATACCATACACATGCAGAGAATATTCAGAGTCTTGACAAGCTAAAGGAAGATAATGACAAAGACTGAAATGCTCATCTGCTTGGCTAGCGTGGACAGGGTGACAGCAAAAGGAACACCATGACTTCAAACACGGGTGAAAGGACATAATCTTAAAGAAAGTGGCTCTTCTTTATTTTCTTGATGGTGAACAACCAACCAAACAAACAAAAAATGAGTAAACTCTCCCACGGATTTTACGCTTTGCAACCACCCTTGTGCCATTATTTGCATTTTTGCCAACCACGCAGTGAGGTGGGCCTTTCAGAGACCTCCATGCTCTTGAGCCTGAGGTGTCTATGCAGTTGGGAGTTGGCCCACAGCCACAGGTTTCTGGGTGACTGGAGTCCAGGTCCACTGAGGTCTAACCTCACATGCTTCTTTCTCTGCCCGGCTCTACCTCCCCTTTGCTGGGGGCTTCTCTACCTCAGATGTCCAAAAATCCGTGTCGTTACTCCTATGCTGGATGGCTGTCCAATAAGGCCCCCTTCCATGTTTTCTTATTCAGTCCTCCCAACCAATCTGTGAAGCAGGGATTATTAACCGCCATTCTCCCCATGAAGAAACACGTGAAGTTCTGCAACACGTCAAGTTACTGAACTACGTCATCAGTAGATTTATACCCTAATTTCACTCACTTGAGTCTGGCCCTCTTTTTGTTTATTTTTTTCTTTATTCCCATAAAACTCAGAAATCAACCAATTTAAACAGCTTTTTCCTTATAAAGAAAAGTTCTAGGTTTTACTCATCTGTATATTCCTCATCACATCTAACGTCATACATGGGACAGAGTGGTTGCCTGGAAAATTTCTAACATGTATGTGTATAATGGAAAGAACATAAAATTTGGAATCAGAAAAGTTGGGATTTTTATCACTTCCCTGTGATATTTGAGCTATGTGTCCTTGGGCAAGTCGTCCTAACCTTTAGGAGTTCTCTGCTCACTGGTAAGGCAGCACTATATGACATATTCCAAGCTCAGAAAATAATCAATGCTTTCCTGGTTAAGTTACAGTCCAATTGATCTCTCCATCTTTAGGGTGACCCACTCAGAAATGTTTTAGGAATAGTTTAACAAAATGCTTAACCTATAAAAATAAACCTGAGCTATATATAGCTACATCAAATGTAATACTCCTCAAGAAGAGAGGAGATTGGTTTGTTATAACAGATTTTAAGCACCCTCATGTGCCCATTCATTCACTGGTTCATTTAGAACTGAGGGAAACCTACTGTAAGGCAGCACCATGGTGGAAACTGAGGTTCCAAACAAGAGGGACTTGCTTTGATATGTTTCAAAAAAAAGCTAGAATGATGTGAGTTAAGAACTTCACAGATTGCTTTCTCTTGCACTTGGTTGGGCAATTCAAAAATGCCAGAGAGCTTAGTTGAGGTTTTGGCAATTTCCCACCTAACTCAGGAGTGGCATGACCACCCTGGGGCCATGTTTGGGCTGCACCAGGCCTACCACTTATTTCAGAGTATCGGGACCCTCTGTCCTTCCCAAACTGTCAAGCTTCTGTCTTCTAGCAAACTACCCTGGGGGTCACTCAGGCCCAGGGGATGGTGAAAGAGGCAGTATTCATATAGACACATCCATCATTTGACCAGCTTGGGTGTTACAGCCTCCACGTCTGTAACATTCTTCAGGCTGCAGAGGAATCTTGTAAAAGAGCTGCTTCATTTTAAGGCTCCTCTTAGTAATTTTTAATTTCACCAGTATGTAAATGACAGAGAAGCTCAAAGAATGATCTCCTCACCCCATTTCCTAGCAGGAGAAGTTCTGATAAGCCATCTATGGCAGAGTCACAGGAAGATTTGAAAATAGCTTTCAGAGAAACTCCTCTTCATATAATTCAACTGGACTCAATCAATATTTATCAATATTTTTCGACCTTATCCATGTCCCTTATAAACTAGTCAAGGGGCATCTCTCTTGAAGAAATACCAGAAAAGGAAGGGCACATTTATGACTCACACAAAGTCATGGATAAATCAGCTCTTAAAGTACCCTTAACAATTTTAAGGATAGGGTAACAAGCCACTTTCTCTTAGTAACTATTCTGTAGAGAATGAAAGATAAAGAAAATGGCGGTTCCAAATTAACAATTCTATTAGCTATCTGTTGCTGCATGACAATAAAAACTTATTGGAGGAAATCAATATACATTTATCATCTCAGTTTCTGAGGGCTATGGGTGCAGTCATGGCTTAGCAGGGTCCCCTGCCTCAGACCCTCACGGGCGGTAAGCAAGATGTCAGCCAGGGTTGTGGTCTCACCTTTAGGTTCCACTGCAGCAGGGTTTGTTTTCAAGTTTACATAGATGCTGGCAGCCTGTAGCTCCTATAGACTGCTGGACTGAAGGCTTTAGTTTCTTACTAGCTACAGGCTACCTTGAGTTCCTTGCCACATGGCCCTCTCCATGTGGTAGGTCACAACATGAGAGCTTAGTTCTTGAAAGCCACCAAAAGGAAAGGTATCCTTGTAGGATGGGTGTTACAATCCTACAATTTGTCTAACCTTATCTGATACATGTAATAATCATCTGCATGCCATCAACTTTGCTTTAGTCTGTTGGTCAGAAGTAAATCGTAGGTCTTGCCCACATTCAAGGGGAGTGCCACATACAAGGGCACGGGTATCAGGAGGTGGGGATGATTGAGAGCCACCTTCGAGTCTGTTTCCCTTCATGGAATCTTCTGCCTTCTTTGGAAGCCTCTGTGAGGTCACACTGGTCTTAAAGGTAAGAGGGGGGCTTTCATCTGCTAAGTGAGAAGGAACTTCAGGTGTTCATGTACACTGTCATGACTGTTGGAAACAGAATGCATATTTTCTTCCTTTGTCAAGTTCAAAGGCATAAGGTAGCAAATGGAGAAAATACTCCTGTTGTTGTTTTAAATCCTCTACAGTATAAACCCTGGATAAAGTTAGAAAATGTGGTGGGGGTTTGGGGGTTGAGATACACTACTCCTGTCTTGAAGTTCAGCCTTGTAATCAACTTCAGTGCTAATAGCCTATCTTCTATCTACCTTAAATCACCTAAGAAGCGGGGATACACAGGGTAGGCAAATGAAACACTTAAATGAGAGTTGGCACAACCTGCCCTTGGGATAAAGTGTAGCTGTTCCAATAATTTAGTGTATCCTCTCAAAAAACTGAAGATGGCATTTTATCTAGAGTATTCCAGGACTAGATAAATATTCAAGGATTGCATTCCACCGGAATATGGTGGTGACTGCTACCTATTTTTTCTCCAATACATTCCCTTTTCTAATTCCTCTTTTTATCTAGTATTATCTTTTTATCTAGTCTCTGTCAAGATAAATTCTGAATTAGAGAGTAACCTCTTCCATCTGGTACTGTTTCTCTTTAATAAAAAAAAGGGGGGTTAAAAAAAAGGGGGTGGTTAATCATCGAAACTTAAAACTGGCTTCCAATGAAGGAGGAGGACCGTGAGAGCAGAGACATTAAAATACAAGAAGGAAAACTCAAAATTAAGTGTTCTGAATGCATGATTCCAGAGTGTTTTCTATAACAAGGTCAGCCTTTAGCATTTTTGAAGAGAAAGAGCATACCTCCTTTGATGCATATTAAAGTAGTTAATATATGTCCATGTAATGCAATGAGTGATAATCAAAGCACACTAAAAACTTTTAAAATCATTAAATGCTGGAGTCGAAATAAAACTTTATGATCACACATCCTAATTCCTACAATTCCAGGAGGACACTAGGAGCCCGAGAGTTATGTGATTTGCTTAAGGCTATATAATAACTAGATGGTGGAAGCAGAACCAGAATTATGGTAGACTGACTTCTAAGCTTACACATCTTAACACTACTTTGATGTATTGTCCCTCACACACAAACATACATATATGATCCAGGAAATACAGACTTGAAGCTATTTCTCCAATTTGCTTGAGTTATTCACAGTCTCTCTTTTTTCTGTCTCCATTCTTCCCTTCCTTTCACCTTATTTTTTTTGGTTGGCTTTTTGAGCAGGGAAGGAAGCCACATGAGAGAAGTGGAGACCAGGAAATCTGTTCAGAGCTAACCATAACCCACCCCACTCCCTGTGTGGTGCCTTCTGAGAGTACCCCAGCCAACACTGACTTGACACACTGCCTTGTCTCTATAAATGAATCTGACCAGCCCGATAAATCCAAACATTGAAGTTATTTCACTATTTCAATTCTTCCATCATTTTATCTGCCACCTGGAAAGACTATTCCTCTGCTTTTATGTTCAACAAGTAACTAAATTTAATGCTTAGGCGTGTAGAAACTGCTTAGAAATACTTCTGGACTGCTCCAACGGCTTTACAGTCATAATTACTCTAAGCAGTGCACGATCAGAATGGCACCAAAAGGTCATTTTGTCAATGACTTTACACTACACAACACTACTATTTCATTCACTCACCTCTAATGGCTAAGGAAGCATGTGTGCTCTGGGATTATACATTTTGAAACAATAAATATGTCCTAAGCTCTGAAGGTTTTCCATGAGGTGGAAAGAGCATTGGCTTTGAAGTCAGAGAAATCAGAGTTCAAAGCTCAGCTTCGCCCCCTATCCTCAGGCAAGGTGTTTAATATCTCTGGGCTTCAGATTCCAAGTGGAACAGTAATCCACATTTAGCAGGATTATCCAAAAGATTACGTGAGAAATTGTATAAGAAGGAGCCTAGCCCAACATCTGTGGCCAAGTAGGTACTCACCACATATTAGCTTTTCTTTCTCAACTTCACTAAGAGTACGGGATTAAGTTCATTCAGGAATTGGGCACAACTGTGTCAACAAAACCCACTGAGGTTTACAAATAAAAAGTTTCCCAATCTAAATTGTATTGTCCTATGCTAAAGTGTTACACATTCCTGTGTATTCAAGGCAGGATGGAGAAGGAGGGAAGCCAAGCCATTTCTTCTGGAAATGAAAAGTCAGAAGAGGGAAGGAAAAGAAATCAAGCATAAAATAGTAAAAATTTACCCCAAGTTTTCCCAGAAAAGAAGTTGGGAAACAATGAGCGGAACAGTGGTAGGAAGAAAGATTATTAGGAGCTTCAAAGGGAATGCTTCTGTGCCAAAATTAGGAGTTAAAAACTTCCCAGCTACGTTTTTGTAAACTGGTGTATCCTTAGTGTCCCCAAATGTACCATACGAATGTTCACTATGTATGAGTGGTTCAGAATAAGCCAATTCAATAAAAAGGGCTTTCAGAAGAATGCAGTAAGCCAGGAGCTCAATGATATATTCCAGAGGGCTACAGTATTTGTCAGGAAATGCCCATGGCTCTAATGGGTAGGGGATGCTCTTCCCTATGCTATATATGCAGGGATGAGATGCAAACGACCCAAGGGGTATATTTCATGAGTTACCTCCTGAGGAGACCGAATCTTACACAATCTGCTTTGAAGGCAAGACAAAGAAAAAAAATAATTACAAAAAACAAACAAACCAAAACAAAACAAAGCAAAAAAAAACAAAAAACAAAAAAACAAAAACAAAAACAAAAACAAAGGCTCTAATTTTCCTCAGGAGACTGGGTATCGGCCTTGGCCATATTCTAACCTGCCTCTTTTCATTCACTTGACCAATAAACACTCCAGTCCCACACCTCCAGTTACAGCAGGGCATACAAAGTTTTCTGTTCCTGTCCTAGGTATGGAGAAGCAGCAACTTGGTCCACTTGCTTTATGCCATCAGGGGCAGGAAGATGCATGGAATCAGAACCACAGCCTCAGATAGCACCATGGCGATCAATGGGTTAAAGTGGCCCTTAGCTATAAGTAAATTCTGCTAAATGATTTCCCCCCATGATGTTTGAAAAGCCTCAGGGAGACATAAAACATGAGTCTAATCATTATGAATATGGTTGATGCTAATTTATTTATTATTTTTTTTAAATGTTCATTTCCTTTGAGAGAGAGAGAGTGTGAGTGTGCCTGCACATGGGCGGGGAAGGGGCAGAGAGAGAGGGAGAGAGAGAATCCCAAGCAGGCTCTGTGCGGTCAACGCAGAGCCCCACGCGGGGCTCAAACCCACAAACCGTGAGATCGTGACCTGCGTGGAAACCAATAGTCGAACGCTTAACCAACTGAGCCACCCAGGTGCCCCTGGTTGATGCAAATTTAAAATGAGAAAGTATCATAGAGAAAGTGCTATCTCCATTTATTACAGAGGGTGCGTATTATCAAACCATTTTATACATCTTTGATAATGGACACAAATATTGACACGATGGAACATATCTTCATCTTCTTTTGACACTATTCCATAGTTGTGTTTGAGTTGATTCTTTGTTTTCACTTGTAGGGCCCTCAATCATTCAAGAGGTGATATAAACTGACCAAGCCTACAGAGGCCCTCAGGGCATTCTCATAAATTTAGCAAGCTCAAAATGAACTTCTAGCTAGAAACAAGCTTTCTCTCACTGAACCTCCATAGGTTGTTTTATTTGTACCTCCCTAGGCTTACTCATCACTTGTAGGAATGTTACTTGTATGTTATTTCATTTTCTCTATTAGAACAGACAGACCATGTTGCATCCAGTATTAGTACCCTGGATGGGACTTAAGACAGCTTGGGGATTCTCCGTAAATGAGGGCTGAATGGAAACAAAACAAAACAAAACAAAACAAAACAAAACAAAACAAAAAAACGAACTTAGCTTTACCCTTGGCTATAGAACTTAGAAGTTAGAGGGAAGAAGTTTTAGCGAATGAAGTGTACAATAATTCACATATTATATGGGCTCTGTTCTTCTGGTTCCTCTCTGTCCACAGCCCAGACATTTAGAACAGAGAACACGCTATTCATTTAGCAGCAGCTCAGGGAGAAAGCCTGAAAGATACTGTCAAAGCAGAGAAGATAATGAATAATCTTTTCTGTGGAAGAAACAAGTGATCCAAGAGCAGTGAAGGTGCAAAACCTTCAAGGGCATGGGGGGATACAGACAACTATTCTGCACCTGCTTGCAGCTCAGGGGTGAGGGGTCAGTTGCCAACAGCAAATAGATACAAAATGGTGTCTGTAAAATCACGCTTCGCCCCACGCAGGCACACACACTAAATGTGAGGAGGAGACAAAAGGCTAATAGCATTTTTACTGGGATCTTTCAAGGATCTCTAAACAATAGCAACAAATATAGCAACAAAACAACAATGAATCAAAACAGTGGCATGGAGTAAAACAAAACAAGAGCCTAGAAGACACCGTACCAAACTCAACAGGTGAGCCCTGGGATGTGGATGCCCTTTTACTTTTCCTTTCGTGTATTTCTGCAATAGATGATTCAAAAATATAAGATAGTTTAGGCAAAATAAATTGTTTAACTTAACAATTAAAGACAAAAAGCTGACTATAACCAGCATTTGGAAAACAGACTCTCTTTTATTAGAACCCTGAAAGATTCTAATAAACCTGAGTTCTGCCTTCCAGGAATGCAAATAGCTTCCTCATTTCTGCTCCTCCCAATTCTTACTTACATTCTTGCACAGTCAGTTCAGATTCATTCAGTCCCTTGATACCTAAAATGCGAGCAGGGAAGCATTCAAAATGCAAAGATGAAGATTAATGGAGGATTTTCAAGCACTTCTATTTAAACACTGTTTTGCACAGAATGTGTTCTCACTCTTCTGTGACAGTGTTGCTAGAGCCACTGAAGAATACTTTTTTTTTTCATAATTAGATATCCCACAAATGCAGTAAATGATGCAAAAAGAGCACAATGTTCAGACCTGTCACTTACGGTTAAATGATTAGTCGATGTTACATTCAAATGCTACCTCCGGTATTACAGACATTCTGGGACTGAAGGGCTCTCTGTACCTCTGCTGGATGCGGGGGCCTATCACAGTAATTTGTCTAAAGCAGACTCTGCTTTTAGGAGAGAATGGGCCAGCACCGCGACACCAGTTACATTCAAATGTAAATAAAGAACAGCAGAGACTTAGTGGAAGTTTCTCCAAAAAAAAATAACATATGTAACTGCCCTTTGATCGCTTTTCAAGAAGTCATTGCCTTTATTTAAACCCATATCTCCACACACACAAACACACGCACACACGTATGTGCACTCACGTGCTTAATAAAAGTGTTAATTAGGCTATCTTCACTTCAGAAGGAAAATCATATTTGGTATGGGCCGAATATCAGGCAACTCTTGAAAAATAGATGATGCATGAGTATTGAAATTAATTCAGCCCTTCATGAGATATTTATTGTATCTCTACATGCGAAAGACATGCTAGATATCTGTATATATCTATCTATCTATCTATATCTATATCTATATCTATATCTATATCTATATCTATATCTATATCTATATCTATATCTATATCTATCTATATCTATCGTGTGGGGAATCAAGATACAAGTGAGACTAGTCCATGTGGAAATACACAGCACAGGGACAGGACTTTAACATTAGCTTTAACATAGGATAGCTGTGTGCCATAGCTATATTTTACTCCAGGGTTTCTCTGAAACTCAGTATTGACAATAGTAGATGTAAAATGATTCATCATCTGAAACGTCTTTGGAAAAGCTCAGAATAAGATGACGTGGAAAATGGTGACATCTTTGATACCTCTCTGCCTCTCCCACTCCACACCCCACCCACTGGCAAATCCTGTCAACTTTTTAAATATATCCACTATCTGAGCACCTCAGCTTACCACCTTGGTCTAAGGCACCATCAGGTCTCCCCTAAACAGCTTCAATAGCCTCTTAACTGCTGTCCTATTTCTGGCCTTTACCCCTATAGTCTATGCTCCACAGACCTGCCGGTCAACCCTCTAAACAGTCAGTCAGATGATGTCACGCCTCCGCTCAGAACCATTCTCTGCCTTCTCAATCCATTCAGAATAAATTCCATGTTCTCAGCCCACCTTCTAAAACCCGACAGCATCTGCTTCTTGGCTAAGTCTCTAATCTCATCTCCTGCCACTCCCGTCCACCTGGCCTTTCTTGTCCCTGAATATTTCAAACACGCTTATGCCCCACATCCTGGTATTTCTGTTCCTTCTGCCTGGCATGATCTTCCCCAGATCCTTTACACAACCAATACTTTATTCAAATCTTACTTCAGATGACATCTACTTCCAACAGCATTTCTATGGTTTACCCCATTGCATGCACAATCCATCTTCATATTCTTCATGTTCCTTCCCACTATTTATTAGCATTGAACCCACTGCTTACTACTATTATTATTATTTAAAATTTTTTTTAACATTTATTTATTTTTGAGAGACAGAGAGACAGAGCTCAAGTGGGGGAGGGGCAGAGAGAGAAGGAGACACAGAATCTGAAGCAGGCTCCAGGCTCCAAGCTGACAGCACGGAGCCCGATGCGGGGCTCGAACTCACAAACTGTGAGATCATGACCCAAGCCAAAGTCGGACTGAGCCACCCAGGCACCCCATACTGTTATTAATTTTTAAGTATGTATGTATGTATGTACGTATGTACTTTGAGAGAGAGAGTGAGAGAGAATCCCAAGCAGGCTCTGCACTGTCAGCACACAGCCCAGTGCGGGGCTCAAACGCAGGAACTGTGAGATCATGACCTCAGCTGAAATCTAGAGTTGGACGCTTAACCAAATGAGCCACCCAGGCGCCCCCTACTATTATTATTAACTGTTCTATATCCTCTGTGATTTCAGCTCCATGAGAGCAGGATTTATTTTGTTCACTGCCAGGGTGAGCATCTCGGCAACGAGGATAATGCCTACCACGTGGCAGGAGCTCAGTGGGTTCTGGAGCAGGTGTTTGAGGGACGGAAGAAGGCACACGAAAGGTGGGGAGTGCAGCAACACCTGTCATTCAGCCAACGAACTAAATCAAACTCCGGACTTTGAGGACATTCATTCATTCAAGCCATACCAAATGACAACTGTGTGTGAGGCCCTGTGGTACTGTGCTTAAAAAGTCCAAAATGGAAATGCAGGCTTGCCTATGAATAGACCAAAGATTACAAAAGCTCTAAGAGGCTGGGAGATCAAGGGCATCATCTCTCAAAGAGGTTGGAATCAGATAGCCACTGAGATCCATAATGCTAGTTATCACCCAGAAGGAGAAGGCTAGGAACTTACTAACAATGACATCAACCCCAAATCCTTACTCCTCTACATGGAACCCTTATGATACATGGAACCTCAGTGGCCCTCTTGACCAATTTTCATTTCAGGTGGCATGAAATTCATATTTTTGGATCACATCAATTTACTTCTATTGCTAGATCAAGCTGTTCTAATGAAGAAGCTGCAAGATTTAACACTGATCAGTGCTCCCTGACCTCTATCACCCCATTGTTACTGAAGTTTGAAGAGTGGATCTGGGCCACATTCTTAGAATTCAGGAATTTATGGCGGGAGCAATGGGACAACTATTAATATTAACCAAAAAAATGTCTCCTTTTATCACGTGAAGATATTGCTTCATATTGCTGTTGTGAGGGGAAGGGGGGAGCCATTGATCAATTGGATTTGTGCTTTTTGTAGAGAAAATGGCTGGTGGCTTTTTTTTTTTTCAATTTTAATAACGTAAATATTGAAATGTGATAAACTGAAGAAAATGCTGACAGGTCTGCCAACACAGCTAGATGTCAACTCTCATAGTTTTTAACTTGACTGCAAAGGGAGTCAAGTGAAATTTTTAGGGATATAAGGGATATTATGTGAAAATAATCTATTCCTCATATATTTATTAAGTGGAAGAGGCAATGCTATGTCCTAGAGGGGCGGTCACTGTGAATACAAACTATTTCTCTTTTTAAGCTTTCAATATGCAATGTCAGTACAATAACTATAATCCAAGGCAGACTTCCACAAATGCCATAAAAGAGGCAGAGCCGTTTTAAACTGGGAGGTACTCGATCTGCGACTTAAAAACTGGATGGATTTTAAAAGGCGGAGAGAGCAATCCAAGAGGAGCTAAACTGCATGAACAAATAGGTGGAAAAAGGCAACTTAGGTGGAATATGTCAGGGTTGGGGCAGGGTTGCTGAAATTCATCAATTAGGTTAGAAACATGTAACTAACAAGTGGCAACAGTGGGAGCAAGGGCCAGAAAAGTAATGAAAGACAATTATGGAAGAGCTTAGGATGGCAACGGGGCAGCATTAATAATGGTACTGGGCAAAATAAAAAGCCTGTGGCCATGAAATGTGACAGTTCAGAATCTCTTGATTTCCTCTTGCTTCCTGTACCCAACCCTATCCACTTTGGAGGCTAGATCCAAAAACAAGAATAATTTTCAAATATGTTTGTGGTCAAAACCTTAGCACCAACCACATGGGTTAAATCCAATAGCAAAATTATAAAGGGGGAGAGGAAGTAATGTGTGTGCCAACATGGAGGTGAGTTTAGTTCAACAGGAGATCCCTGTCTTAAAAATGGCCTCATCTGGAATTGGTTCAAACCCCAATGGCTGGCCTGAAGTAGCCTTGGGTAACTGTGGACACAAATACAAAAATAAAAGAGTGGAAAGCCTCTGCCTTGAATGATGACAAACCTAGGCTCTCATTCTGGGTTTTGTATTAAATAATATTAAACATCTACGTGATCTTTGGCAAATCTCTTCCTTGTGCAGACTCTTGCTTCTCTCATCTGTAAACAAGAAGCTTGGACTGGAGGATTTAGGGTATGTCTTTTAACTTCAATAATCTGACTTCTCATGCTGCATGCCGTGAGCAGATAAGATTATTCTATCACCTCAGGGCCGACATGGAATTTGAAATGGCCTCTTCTGTATCATAATCTCACTGCTACTGTCCATTATCAAAAGGCTCCCTACTTCCCTTCTCAGTTTCCCTAAAATTACACCTCCATGCACTCTTTCTCTACTGGCCTCTATACCACTTTAAATTCTGCTGGGCTCTTGTTCGTATTTGGTAGAGCTCCTAGCCCAAGGTCTTACAAAGAACGATCATCGATAAGTATTTGTAGAGTGAAGGAATGAATGAAATGCCAGAGTTTTTGAGCAATGTAGCAAGTCGTATTCATCAAAAAGAATTCCCAGAAAAATCTTGGAGGAAATATTAACAATAAACATCAAGGAAGATCACATGGCTGCTCCTATCATTTTTTACTTTCAGGTATTTCTTGGGAATTGGCACAAAAAGTAGAAGTAAGTGTCTCCTGGAAAAACAGCAAATCACTAGGCAATCTTGCACTTCTGGGTCAGACTGTGATCCTTGCTAAAGGCTTTATCCACAGACTCATGCCTCAGAGAGAGAAGTATAAGCCCCAAGGATCTAACTTCCAGTCTTGTTTCTCATGCTTATATACCCATTTAAGGAAGCTGATTTCATCTTGACTGTTGCAATGCCGCTGGTAATTCTGGAATTAAGAGCCGTTCAGCACTTACAATTGCTTGTTGGGAAGTGACCACACACTGTACTTCCTCAGTCATCTAGCACATCTTTCGTACCTGAGTAGTTACGCCATTCGCAGAACAACCACGCCAGGGAGAGCGGCTCAGAACTTAGACATGGTGTTTGCTACAAACACCTCCCAACACCCACTCTGCGCATCACATGGCGGGTGTGAACCAAATGACTTCCCATTGTACATTGTTCATGTCACAGGCATAAAATTATAAGAGTTTCCATTTCCATCTTCAGAGTCAAAAAAAAAAAAAAGAGGAAATAGCAAAAAAAAAAAAAACTAATTTAACACATCATCTTTAAGAATAAATGAGGTTACAAATCTACATTTGGAAGAACAGAATCTAGTCCATATGTACCAGATACCATTTTTTTTTTTTCAAACTCAAAACTCCGGATTCCAAAATGTATACTCTCTCTCTATACTGAGGTAACAGCTTGTCAGAGGAATGTGGCAAAGCAGCATCAGCGCTAGCACAGCAGATGGGTAGTATTTTTATACTGGCTTTTAAGTGATAATGTGAGTTTACATAGGGTCATCCTAAATATTGTTTTAAGTACATGGAATGACTCGAGTCACTGTCTAACCTTGAGTAGGCTGTTTTGCTTTCCATTCTTGTCTAAATTTGCCACCATCAAGGCTTTATCGAGAGAAGTCTATCTTTTCTTTGAAATAGGAGCTGCACGAATTTCTCAGAAACTCTCTTTTCACATCCTTGTGTGTGTTTTAAATTGACATTAAGAATGCGGAGAAGAAAACAGCTGTGAAAACTTCCCAACTTAAGACAGTGGACTAACTCGGTCTCTGTCAACAGGTCACAGATGGTGTGCGTCCCAAAGGAAAACACATGAAGCCCTGGATGGTGGCTGGAGCCCTAAGATTGAATTTCGGCTTGCCTACTAATTGGCTCCATAGCATCTCTGAGCCTCAGTTTCCATATACCGAAGATGTGGTTACCAATACCTACTGTGCGGGGTTGTTGGGGTGGGAGGTGTCCATTGCAAATAAAGCACCTACCACAACATTTAAGGTTCACACCCTGCCCTTCTTGTGCCCCAGCCTCATTCACTGTATGATAAAATGAAGGCAACGGTTTTGCTGACCTTCAGTTTCAATTTTAAGAGATTTTTATGGATTTTAAACCCATCTTCTGTAATCAGAGCAAAATTTTCATTTTGTTCATTCACAAATAACGTACATGAAGCAAAATCTTAAGTAAACCTTGAGACGATAACTCTTACCAATACTTTCACAGGGCAGGCATACATGAGGGAGATAACACACAGCCATGATAAACAGTGGCTTCCTTTAAAGACATCTCAAATTGGGTGGGTGGGGTGGAAGAGAGGAGAGTGAAGACTTAGAATTTTGGCAAGGTATTAGGTATTATTTCCTTCAAAAATCTGGGGCCGCAACATAATACAGTCAGAATGTAAGCGCCCAGAAGGCAGGTAGATTAGATTATCATGTTCAATACTGTATCTCCAGTGTCTAAAAGTGTGACTGGTACATAGATAGTAGGCACTCAAAAATATTTTTTCAATGACTGTAGAATAAATCATAGGCCATTCAAACATATGCCTCTTCCCTACTGAAAAATCGTTGTTCTAAAGAGATCTGTGAGGTATGCCCTCCTTCCCAAATAAGAAAAAGCTGTATTAAGAATTAAGCACCTTACCTAGGTTTGCATATCCAGAGAGTGCCTGAAGCAGGATCTCATCCTGACTTACAGTTCCCTACTCTTTCTACGAAAGCCATATTGCTCTGATGAAGCGTGTAAGTTGAAAGGTATATAGGTCAACTCATTTGATCACAGACAAGGCTGTGAATCTTTCTGACCTTTCAAGTTCCCCACCTGTAAGGATGGGTTGATAATAAAACACTTTGGAGACTCACTGCATCAAAAAGCGGTCAAGACATAAATGAATAAATGATAAAAATGTGTTCTCGGGTCTCCTGGATACAAAAGAAGTATGTGATTTTGCTTTGTCAGTTATAAAACACCACTACAGAAATATGTATTAACACTACAGAAATGTTACTAACACTATGATGCTTAATTTCTAAGCTTCTGGAGTCAGGGCACTTATCTTATTCACCCGCTTACGAATGAATTGGCCAGCACTTGATAGTGTCTGGCAAAATTGACATTCTGGGATTGAACGACTGGATAGATAAATACGAATGGTAACGTCGTAGAGGGGTAAATATAAATGACTGCATTTCTGCTAAGATACTAATTGTAGAATTACAGGATGGGTCAGATCCTGCCAAATAAGGCAGAGGCTAAGATAAAATTATGTACTAAATGCAAACTTTGTAATTCCCATTTACTTCTTCAACAAAATTGATCCATGTTACAAAGGAAAAGGCACGTTGGCCTCAAGACATGTATTTTTAAAAATGTATTTAGAAACAAAATAATATGCTAGCTATGTTTAGAGAGGAAATTACAATTTTCTAATAAGACACTAACTACTCAAACACGAATTATAGAAACTATGATGGAATAAAGTGTTTTACCAGAACCCTTCTTTCCTGTGTCCTAAAATCCTACCCTTTAGGCGATCTGCAAATTTTACATTTTCTAGAAATTACCAATTTTTAGCACAGAAAAGGAGCACATACCTTTTACCACAATATTAGGCATATTCAATGTCACTGAAATGGTAGTTCTACAGGTCAAACGGGGCATATAGCAGCACTGAACTTGAGAGGGGACAGAAGAAAGAGAAAAATAGCACAGGATCCTCAGGCAACCCTTACCACACACAGGCTTAGTGCACCACCAATCTAAACAGTGGTTTGCAAAAGATGTGGAGGTGAGAGGCATCCCTTCAGGGGGCTTTGTGCACAGGGGGGTGTTTTTGGTTATAACAATGGGCGTGTGTGTGGTGAGGTGCCACTGGAATTTAGTGGGTAGAGATTGGGCATGCTAATGTCCTGCCAGGCACTGAACATTGCCAAAAGATGAGGGAGTGTCTTGCCCTAATTGGGAATAGCCCAAGTTGAAAAACAGCGCACTATACCTTAATTAACTCTCCAGTTTTCCATAATCTTGATCCCTGGTAATACTTCTACAGCTACCGTGACATTTAATTCTATGTGACAATTTGACTGGGCTAAGGGATGCCCAGACAGCTGCTAAAATTCTGTTTTGGGGTGTGTCTGTGAAAGTGTCTCCAGAGGACATTAGCATTTCAATCAGGAGACAGAGTAAAGGAGATCTGCTTTCACCAGTGTGGAGGGGCATCATCCAATCCATTGAGGGCTTAAATGGAAACAAAAAGGTGGAGGGAGGGTGAATCTGCTCTCTGCAAGAGCTGCAACTTCTATCTTCCGCCCTCTGGCATCAGTGCTTCTGGTTCTCAGGTCTTCAGACCTGGATTCACAACTCCAGTGCCCTCCCCACCAACCACCCCCACCCTCTACCTTGAATGTCAAGCCTCTGGAAACTGACTGAATTATACTACCAGCGAGCTTTCCTGGGTCTCCGGCTTGCAGATGGCAGATTGTGGGACTTCTGAGCCTCCATAACTGCTTGAGCCAATTCCTATGATAAATCTGGATATATATATATACACACACACACACACATATACACACACATGTATACATATATGTATACATATACATATACACACACATATTCCATTCATTCTCTTTCTCTCGAAAACCCTAATATACCCTTCACGTGAAAAATCAATCTTTGATCAAAAAGATCACTAACACAGAACACTAAGCAGAAGATATGGACAGTCTCAAAATTATGTAAATGTTTTTGTTGTTTCACATAACTAGAGGACTGAACTGATGGGTCAACGGGATCTCTCACACACATCTACACACACATTCTCTCTCCTCTCTCTCTTTCTCAGATGGCAAGTCTAAGTAAAATTTTAAAAATTGTTTTGATGAAGCCACTGAGTACATGAAAGCGTTAGAAGACACAGAATTTAAACTTCAGTTGTTTTAATAAAAGCAGAAGTCTTTTGATAGTCAAAGAAACAGGTCAACTTGAAACACCTTGTGTGAAGTTGTTTGTTCATTAATTCCAACAAGGTTATGGGACGCCTTCCAGGTTTTATGCACTTAGCAGCATACCAAAATGAGTTAGTAAAAAATGCATGTTCACAGAGCTTTACATCTATAAAGGGTGCTAAGACATACAAATAATTTTAATATGAAGCAGAAGATTAGAACTTCCATTAAAGGTGCATGATTAAGGGCCATAGGAATTCAGAGAGGGTACATTCACTTGTAGCTGTAGGGTCTGAAAAGGCTCACAGGCAAGCTGGTACCTGAAAACAAATCGCTGCTGATCCGCACTCCCTGCCACTCTGTCTGAGCACGGCATGTGGCAACCCGTGGCTTGTAATGGATTTAGTGCGCGTAGCAGGTAACATTTAACGGTATAAATTCTACAGCCAGTTCCATTACAACACCTTACAAAACCATTTGTCCAAATTACAGTTTTGGAAAAACCACCCAGAAGCTACGAAGGACAATATTTTGCTTTTTTCCACCCATGATAGCTTTTCTTATCGCATCAGAAAACTGTCCCAGCATTGTGTTAATATTTGTCATGTGCACACACGCCAAGGGTAACAGTCACCCTACCTGCCTCAGTTTTAAGCAGTGACACGCTTGATACTTAGTAAGACAAAAGACGGTAGACAAAATAGCAAAAACTTGCTTGAGAGATTTTGTCTTTAATCGATTGGGTGCAAAGAGATTTAAAAGGCAAAAAAATAAAAATAAAAATAAAAATAAAAATAAAAATAAAAGAACCTCCCACGGAAACATTTCATTTACCTAACAGCTTGAAATCTTTACTGTGGATTATCTTTTATGTGAGGCTCCCCCACCCCTTCTGAGTTTGTGTACTGCAATTAAGAAAATGTAAAGCTTAACAGCCAGAGACACCAGGGTCCTTTAATCATCCGGATCTAACATGCCTGTCCACTACACAAGAAGGGGCCGTCCACACACATGCCGATCACTGCACAGCTTCACGTTCCAACAGAGATGACGTCCGGTCATCTTCATTCTCGCCTCCCACAGTCTTCCTGGGATTTTGTTTTTCTTCCCTCTTGATTCTCCTTTCTCTTTGTCTCTTCAAGGGACTTGTACTATCTTCTACTGTGTTTGATGATACCTTGTCAATTAGGCGCATTCCCTTCGGTTCAGAAGTTCATTAAATTCAGAGAACACATGATTCTCGCAAGCTCACTGATGTTTATTAATGTAACATGTGAAATGGGTAATTCAGCAGGGAATGTGAGCCTTTCTTTGCATCACTCAGCCATCTAGAATAATAGTGTGTCTGGAATTCATCAGGGGCTTTATAATATTATTTACATATTTAAAGAATTCTTGGAAGTCACATGCCTTTGAGAAATTCGGGAACGTATGCATTGTGAAAAAATAAATCAAATATAGGCAATATGCTGATTCACACATCCTTAAATAGCTTTGATTTTTGTGCCTGCATTGTGGGGGATGGACAAGGAAAGAGGGTAGGGACAGGCAATGAGAAGCTCTTTATGTAGTTAAGCACTGGGTTTTTAATAAGATGTTTGCGATTATTAACAGCTACAATAATATTAACCTCTAAATAGGGAGTGCAATTTTCAAAGTATTTCTTCTCTATGTGTTATCTCATTAAGCTGCGTTTTTCTATTATGCTTTTTGAAACAATAAAAACAAACATGAATGAAACAAATATTAATTGATCCATCCATCAATCCTCAATCACTTACATAACCTTGCCAGCAGGAAGGATTTCCAAGTACATGCAATGAAAGAACTAAGATTCAGAGAATGCATAGTACCCACCATCCATCTGGCGCCCTCAAATCCTTCTAAGCTTTTGTGCCAATCGAACCCATGGAGATAGAGGTGGTGAGAAAAAGCCCAGTGACGCCATATCACCTCAGAATAAGTAAGGCTAGCCAGTTTAACTCAAGAAACATTGTTTAAATGCCTATTCCCTGCTGGGCATGCTTAGATTCTACAAGATAAATCTTTTCCTCTCAGAGAGCTCACAGTTTAGAAAGAAATAAACAAGTACCATGTCTGGCTGAGAGAAATTATTTAAACACTGTTATTGTTTCACACAAGTAGAGGGCTGAGCCAATGACTCTTCCTTTTTCCTTTCTCTCCTCTCTGTAGCTATACTAATAGCAGGTGTTGAAATGTCAGCACGTGTGTACAAGTACATTGTGAGAATAGTCAAAAGTTTTACTTAAGAGTTAAAAAAAAAAAGATCAAGTACTCACTGGGCATCAGAATATTCTTGTATCCCCCCAAGGCTGCTTTCTATTACAAAAAGAAAAGACAAAGGAATATTGAGTTCTCTAAGAAAAAAACAGCCATTCTCAAGTTAATCTTTTAAATCTATTGCAAGATATGCCATAGACCGGGCGTGTTCATCCACGTAGCAAATACGGCTGGTAGAGAACATATCTTTGTCAAGAGTACAAGAAGATGAGAAGACAAGCAGCAGATGGGGAAAACATATTTGCAAAAGACACATCTGATAGAAGACTGTTATCCAAAATATATAAAGAATTCTTAAAACTCAACAATAAGAAAATGGACAACCTGATTTTAAAAAGTGGAAAAGACCTGAACCTCCTTTGGTGAGGTATACAGATGGCAAATAAGCGTATGGAATGATGCTAAACATTTAATGTTATTAGGGGATTGCAAAATTAAACTAACAACGAGATATACTACACATCTATCAGAATGGTCAAAATCCAAAACACTGACACCAAATACTGTCCAGAATACAGAGCAACAGAAACTCTCATTTACCTCTGTGAAAAAATGCAAAACGGAACAACCACATTGAAAGAGTGTGTCAGTTCCCTACAAAACAAACTCTTACCATAAGATCTGATGATCACACTCCTTGCTATTTATCCTCATGAGTTGAAAAATTATGTCCACACAAAACCCCGCACATAGGTGTTTACAGCAGCTTTTATTTATAATTGCCTAAACCTGGACACAAACAAGATGTCCTTGAATAAATGAGTGGATAAATTAACTGTGGTACACTCAGACAATGGAATAATTTTTAGCGCTAAAAAGAAATAAGCTATCAAGCCATAAGAAGACATGTCAAAACTTTCACTGCATATTGCAAAAGTGTAAAGAAGTCAACCTGAAATGGCTACATAGTGTGCCATTCCAATTATTTGACATTCTGGAAAAGGCAAAACTATAGAGATAGTAAAAACATAAGTGGTTGCCAGAGGTTGGGGGAAGGAAGGGATGAACAGGTGAAGGACAGAGGATTTTTAGCAGTATTCTGTATGATACTATAGTGGTGGATACAGGCCATTATGCATTTGGTCCAAATGCAGAGAAAGCACAACTCCTGGAGTGAGCCCCAGTATAAACTGTGGACTCAGGTGATTATGATGAGTCAGTGTGGGTTCATCAGCTGTACCAACTGCACCACCCTGGGGCTGAGACGTTGACATCAGGGGAAGGTGTGTGTGTGTGTGTGTGTGTGTGTGTGTGTGTTTAGGTAGGGGATATATGGGAACTCTCTGAAAAACTTTCTGCTCAGTTTTGCTATGAGCCTAAAACTGCTCTGAAAATGAAAGTCTACTCAACACACACACACACACACACACACACACACACACACACACACACCTTTGGAAACCCACTTCACACTGGTAAGGACAAAAAGTCTTACGATGCTTAGTATTATAGCTTATAACAGGTAAAGGAAAGAGGGTCTTAAGACTCCTGGTTCTCATCTGTACTAATTGTTAATCCCCCAAACAATCAATCTCCACCCCTGTAAAATGGGACTGAATACCTACCCATCGAGGAGTTTTGTGAGGATGAGAATGAGCTAATGGATACACAAATGTGCCACCCACTTTACAGCATGTACATGTTATTGAATGGTTCTGAATTGGGGTGCCCTGAAGCAGCTTTTGTAAAGAATTGGCTTCAAAGACCTTATGTTTTCTGTTTGTATGACCAAAAAGAGGACACTCACGCTGCTGCATTCATTGTTTGCACAAAGCTGGGCTAGGGGAGTGACAATCCTGTGCTTGGTGCTCTCCCAGGGATTTTCACACATCCTGAGGGCAGAGGCAAAAGTAAGGCAAAAGTTGATAATGTAAAACACATGCACAAACATGTGAGTCGTGCTGCGTGCCATTCCGCTTCTATGTATTTTCACATCCTTATGCCTTAAAAGACCCAACCAATGTAGCTCAGGATTCTCATTTCTATTATCTACAAAGTGAAATCCACTTGAAGGGGAAAAGAAGAAGGAACGGAAATGGATTAAGAACAATAAGGATTAAAGACAAAGGTCAAATGGATTGCAAAACATTTTTCACCTCTCAAATTGTATGTATTGTGTGCGTTGTGTCTATTGTGAGGTATGTATGTGTGTATGATCCAACCCACAAGTGGAACCAATATTGTAAAGTTAACATCGAATAAACAAATCAAATGTTTACCTGCGCAATGGGTTCCATGCAAGAAGCATGATGGCAAGAACCCTTGCCAATCTGTGAGAGGGAGTGAGGGTCTGAAGCAATCTTGGGGCAGTGAGGAGTAAGACAATGGCTGCACTTCTAGGCTCCAATGGGGCCTACCCCAAGCTACCAACTTGTCTGCTTGCCTACCGGACTTGTTTAATATAAACTGTACTCTGGAAAACAACTGAGGAAACATTTGCTGACTAAATGGATAGATGAATGGGAAAAGAATATATTCAAGGTCATCCTAGATTCATTCCTTTGTTTGCATCTCGTGAGCTCCATGGATAACCAAATACTCTAGCTCACTTGAATGTTAAAGGAAAATGATTCCAGTGCAAGGATTAGTAATCCCATTTATAGGTGCAAAAACTGAGGCACTGAAAGAAGATGGAATGTGTGAAGACTGCCTTGCTAAAAAGCAACTGAGACCAGGTCTCCAGACTTCACTAACATTCTACCCACTGTATCCTATTCCAGCCCCCTCTATACAACAGTCATTACATCTCTGGGAGGCAGAGAAATACATCATATAGAACCAATCTAATGCTAAAGAAATATTATTTGCTAGCTTTATGAAGTATCTAGACGACATTTGTTAGCAACATTGAGATACAGGGCAGGCTGTCAGCTCTGTGCTCACTAAGAGTGCCTTGTACTTCTTGAAAGGACATCAAAAATTTCCAAGGTGTTCCATCATCATTTCACTGAATCCATTCTTATACTTTCCAAGCCTAAGTGTCGTATGGAAATGAGGCCCTAGAGGATCATCAAGTAACTCTTTTGGCTCAGGCAAACTTTAATCAACCTAAAACACCAGGTCAGCAGGCCAATAATGAAGGCTGGCAAGAGACGATCTGACTGGCGTAGCTTCCTGACAATGGAGGGAGAAGGGCAAATGCCCCCCAAAGGGAGGAGACTCTACAAAGTCAAACACACATATGCATGGTCTATCCATATATATATCTTGTATTGTCAATCCACAGAGCATGTCTATAATTCATGAATCCACAGATAGCAAGCCTTTATGAAAGATGCCAGGGATAAGCAGCTAACAGTAGGACTGGAGGGGGGCAGAGATGGGTGGGCAGAAAAGGGATGCTGTTTGTTTATACCCACTAATCCTATTAGATTTGTTAAGCCACAAGTATGTCTTGCTTTGATAAAAAAACAAAAACAAACACACAAACTCGAGAAATATGGAACATTCATCTGTATGATTAAATGACCAGAACACTAGTTGTTCATTCATCATCATTGCCACTGTGTTGACTAATATATCTGAGGAGGTCAAGGTGATCAAAATTTAGTAAGGGTATTAAGATTGGACTCATGGAAGCTGCATTATTATATATTTCTATATGACACTGTTCTGTTTACAGAATACACTCTCATAGGACTCTATAAGAGAGGTACAGTTCAATAATATATTGGATTATGCAGTGGGAGAATTATTACTTCTATCTGGAGGAATCTGTGAAGGTATCAAAGAGGTAGTATCTTTGAGCATAGTCAACCTAGATTAAAAAAAAAATCTTCACAGAGGGACAATTTGATTAAAAGCAGAGGAACGGGTGAAATGTGTTCATATGCAGAGACCAGCTTTTTGTTTGGGTTACTGTGGGGAGAATGAAGGAATACTGGGAAAAAAGATTGGAGAGGTAAAAAAAAAAAAAAAAATCGACAGATATCAAGATCTGGAGTACATAATTGATTCCATAGTCGTGGGAAGCTGTTCACAGCTAAATTAATGAGTAGCAAAGTGACTAAAGCAAAATGAAAAAGCATATAAAATATAAGTAGTAGTAAAGCTAAATTTACACCAGCTTATGATCAATGATTTAAAATTTTGAAGAAGGCCAAGTGTTGCAAATAACATAAGGGCAAAAATTTTTGAAGTTAAGGCTATAATGACAGCCGCACCGAATTCTTTGTCTTTTTATGTAGCTTCTTACTGAGATCAAAGTAAAACAACTATTGTAATTGTCTCATTCTCTCTGTTTTGGGGTATATACATTCCTTGACAGGTCTGGGAAGCTAAAATATCACTCCAGCATTAGGGAGAATGGGCACACTGGGAAGGAAAGAAGAGAACAAGACTGAATTCAGATAGGATATCCTGAGGCAACCTAAACCCCTCCAACAATTAGGCAATTAACAGAATACCTGAAAACTTGCAAAATAACCCAGGGAGATGGGCCAACATGGACTAGATTTGGTAAGCCCTGTGAGAAAGTAGGGACCTAGTATTATTTTCAAAGGAGGTAATAGAATCTCCTTTTCAAGAGCTATTGAATGGGTGGTTAGCGAGAAGCGGGATTGTGTAGGAGAAAGAACAAGTGATGTGATATTGGAAAGCCTGGGCTTGAATTTTTTGTATTTTACTGGTCCTGTGATTTTTCCTTAATATTTATTTATTTTTGACAAAGAGAGAGAGGGTGTGAGTAGGGGAGGGGAAGAGACGCGGGGGGGGACAGGGATCCGAAGAGGGCTCTGTAATGACAGCAGACAGCCCAATGTGGGGCTCGAACATACGAGCTGTGAGATCATATCCTGAGCCGAAGTTGGACGTTTAACTGACTGAGCCACCCAGGCGCCCCAATGGACAGGTAATCTTGACAAAGTCTCTTCTCCAATCCTCAGTTCTTTCGCATATTTCACAGGTCTTTTGTGAACCCCCAGGGGCGTTCTCCCAGTGATTATCTGACCCCAATGTTCATTATTATTCACCATTACTGCCTTAAGCGGTGAGCATTCATGGCACCCTCATCCCAAATGGAGAAAATGAGCTTGATTTGCTCAATCTCGTAACTCTAGCCAGTGGGAAAGTCACGTTAAAAGTGAGGGCTCTGACACCCCTCCAGGTTCAACTACTAGAAATAGTTCACCTGTCAGTGGGACACAGTCTGATGTCATTTGCTATAATTTGACAAAAACAGAAGCTTAGCCGCAAGGCCTTGGCAGGTGAGCAAAAAGGTTGTCGCTGTTTTTCCCCAACACTTTGTTTTTCAATGTAATTGTTTGTTTGCTTTTTTTTGAGTCTACACAATCTGTTCTTTGATTTGGGATCTCAAACAGTTTGCTATTGCTTCACGGCTTTTGAAGATCAGCTTCTAGAAACGAAACCAAGGAGCTGTCACAGGCTGTGAGCATTAAAGCAGCCAATATTTGCAGGCATTGCAAGTGGAAGGAGAACTCAGGTTTGTCTTTCAGGACCCTCACTTGGAGGCCTGGCAGTGCCTGGGTACTCCTTGGCATGGGCCCCCTTCTTAAAATCGGAGTGTTTTCTACATGTGAGATTTTTCACTGCTTGCTATTTGTGCAAGGAAACACCAACATCACAGGCCGATGTTTATCCAAAGTCACAGTTAAAAGCTGCAATACGGTACGTTTAGCCTGAAAAGTTCAGAGCAACGTCAGGATTATCTAATTTAAATAAACTTGTAGATGGGCCAATTCTGTCTCATCTCTACTTGATCTTTCTCTATCCTTTGAGAACATCTCATTTGAACCGCTAAAGTTTAGAAGCTCAACGTTGGAAATAGCCAATGTGGTGACGAGTGATCTATTGAACCCCCAAGATCTGCTTCATTTGAGGACTGCATCCCCACTGCAATCTTCTAGCCTCTCCAGGACACAGCAATATCACCGCTTTCAAAAGCAACGGGAACGTCTTCCAGATAGCTGTATTTTGGTTTTCCTGTCAGGGAGCTAATCCATGTTTCGTCCATGCGCCTCCCACCCATCACTATTATACTGTGATGCTTATTATGCAATATTCCTAATTTTGTCAATTTTGTCTTACTCATTTTCTAAAACCCACCTTAAATGTTATTTCTCCCTTGAAGCTGGGCAGAACTACGGTACCCTTTTCTTTCTATCTTTTTTTTTTTAAGTTTGTACCTAAATTCCAGTGATTTTC
The DNA here is from genome assembly GCF_028749965.1 of Puma concolor. Classification (NCBI taxonomy): domain Eukaryota; kingdom Metazoa; phylum Chordata; class Mammalia; order Carnivora; family Felidae; genus Puma; species Puma concolor. Next base: position 80,305,813 of record NC_141675.1, on the reverse strand, counting down.
ACATACAGGGTAAAACAGTTTCAGTTGTAAAATTGAGTGATTCAGTCGTTTCTGATGTCTCTTCCCTCAACGTGACCTGATAGTGCTTACTGACAACCAAGCTCTGGGCTCTTCTAGGTGCTGCTAGGTATTGGACCTTCTCTTCTGGGCATCTTCCTGCCTTGTAGGTAAAAGAGGAACAGTGACATATTTTAGACCCACACCAATATTTGGGGACTGGATCCTGCAGATGTACCCATTGAGGCTACAGGAACAGTAGTGTAACATGCCCTTCACTGCAAAACAAAAATCTAAGAAAGGTTTCTTTTGCATCTTCTGTTCATAGTTGGCTTCCCAATAATACACATGCTTTATCTGATTAATAACTTCTATCATTTTATTTTCTACATATAAGCTTTTCTTCCCCTATAAACTATCTATCTCTGTCCACCCAACCCTAGGGCAATTTTCCCCTTCTACAAGATGCTGGCCCTACCGCGTGAAACTCCTGGGCTGAGACTATTCTATTGGTCTGCCCTCTGAGTATCATTAGGATGGTTTCCTCCCTGCTGGTATTAAGTTAAAGTTCTCTTTCTAATTTCTGACTAAAAGTACAGCAGGTTAGAGGCCTCTGGAATTTTATTTGTGGAGAGGAACTTGTTCTTGCAAATGCAGAATCTCCTATCCTTGTCCAAGGAAAGGACTGGCTCAGCTATTGGGGACCACGCAGACACTCAGCAGGACTGAGATATCGATGGACCTCATCATTTTGCTAAGCGCAGTGCTTAAGCATGTAGTTATTTGCATAAAATTGTGGAAAATTGTTTCATGTCATATTGTCACTGATTTGCAGAAACATGGGGAGTCTGTGTGTGTACATGTTCACGTCTGTGTGCACACACACAATTCAGAGAGAAGGAGTTTGACTGTCTGCATCGTAAGGGTTTTGTTGACTTTTGCCCCAAGTATGTGGGGATCTTGAAGTAAGATAAGATGTGCTATTTTTGAGGCACAAATAAGCACAAGCATTTAATTTCCAGAGTTCCTACCTCCCTAGGTTTACTCATATTATTTCCTCTATCAGAAATGTCACTCTCCTAATATTCCCTACCCTGAGGGCACAACCACCTAAAGATTTGTCAGTTTTCCATCTAAGATTCATATGCAGATGCCAGCCAGCTACTGCCATTTCTTAATTAATAAATGATAAAACACAGAAAGTCAAAATGCAGAGAAGCAAACAGTAACATGGTAAATACATTTATTCCATAAACCAAATGATTGAGGACTGTATACATGACCCTGACTGGCTGCATTGTGGCTGGTGCATTAGATATACTTATTAATGCAAATTCAAAGGTACTGTGCAGTTAGTACAAATATTTTTTGGAGGTTTTCAGTGATCTTTAACCACCAAGCTCCTTTTTCAGGCTGGGCCACCTCTTAGGGGTGAGTGCCTTCAGTCCCAGGGTTCCTTTGTAACCACCTGCTTGGAACTCAGGAACTTATTTTCTCATAAAAACAGTGCGATAACTGGATGTGAGGTTCCGAGACTAACTCAAAATTCTATTAAACCTGTGATTAAGTTAACCATATTTTACTGAACCCAAAATAGAGACATGGTATGCAAAGTTCAAGTACAAGAAAAAAAAATGTGATATTAACACAAACAACAACAATAATGATAACTGAAACTTGCACAGCCAGGAACTTTTCAAAGAACTTAATATGTGATCATTTAATCCTTAGAAGAGTCCTGGGCTGGAGAGATGATAGGTGGTCAAGGTCCAGGGCTAGTAAATGAAGACTGGAATCCTGCCAACGGATTCCAGAGCCCATCTCTTATCCTCTTTGCTTTCTTACTCCTGATTAAGGAAAGATGCACTGAAAGCTCTAACTCATCTCTTTTGAGACCACTCTTGCCGGGGTAAGAATTTGTAGTAGAATATGTTCCTCCTCTTGCTGTGGTGAGGCAGTGGGAAACGAGATGTTTCCAACACAGTGTTAGAGGTTTCCATGGCTTAAGACAGAGGACAAAGAAGGAAAGAGAGGATTTGGGAGGTGAAGACCTTGGACATCTGGAGCCAGGGATCTGGAATGACGGCTGAATGCAGCAATGTAGAAGAGGCATCTGGAACAGTACCCGGTGAAAGGAGTGAGCCTAAAGACAGAGGACCATTGAACCAGCATTGTGAATAATGGGATTTGGTGAATGGTAAATGTAAGGCCTTCCCTCTTCTCTCACACACCTGGGGGTGTTGGCATTGGAAACGATGCCCCTCCCCCTATCCATAACTCTGTTATTGAAGGAGGGAACTGCGTGATGAGGGAGCACAATGGTGTAGAAGGTCTATGATCTGGTACCCATGACAAAGAAGGGAAAGGAGAACACAGAGAAGTGTCCAAGGAAAAGTGAGAGTAAAAGAGAGGTTTGTGACCATCTAATGAGGGTTCCCATATGCAGTCCAGGCCACTATTACTTTAGCTAGCAGCATGTACAATAATGTCAGGTGCAAAAACATTTCTTGGCGACATCTGGAATAGCAGGTTACTTTAGTGCAGGCAAAATCAAAGGCCCTTTTCTCCCGTATTTCAGACCAATTACAAGTTCCAAGGAGTATTTGTAGACTTAGGTCAGGGAAGTTTGACTCAGGGAAACAGTCCTGTGGCTTTGGAGTCAGAAGTAGGGTCAGGTCAGTTTTACTGTTTACAAGCAATGGAACCCAACTCAACCATCCTGATCAAGCCTTAGTTCCTAAAAGAATGTAGAAAATTATTATATATGACCTTCATTGTATAGACCAAAGAGATTATGAACGAGATAGTATTTCATACACTAGAGTGTAGTTACTAGCCCACCAAATCATTTCAAGGTAGAGTTGAAGCTTCTAAAAATAAATCATTTGTTTCTACCCTTGCTCATCTATCAAGGCTCATCCTTTCGGATGCAGGTTAAATTTCAACAACCCCGTGATATCTTTCCCAAATTTCTAAGAAGGCAGGCTGCTCCTACTCTCTGCCTCTTTATTCTATTTCCTGTATAGCATTTATCACTGGGAGAAGCATTTGCTGATTTGCATGTCCGTCTCTGTTAACAGACTGGGAGCTCAGATTGTGTTGTATTTGTCTGAATATCCAGCATCTGGGAGAAATTCCTGAAACATACAACATCCTTAGAACAAGTTGGTTGAATAAGGGGGTGGTGTTATATTCTATGGATTTCTTGTCCATCATCTCTTAGCCCATGGTTTTTTTTTAATTGTCCTAAGTTTTATGGATTCATGTTTTATAAGCTGAAAAATATGATTAGGGACACTAGAATGTTTTTCCTTTGTTCTCTTTCAGAGATTCACAAGTTTTCCTAGATTGGCAAACTTCTGTAGAGAGACAGATAGTAAATACTGTAGGGTTTGTGAGACATTTGGTCTCTGTCGGAACCACTCAACTCCGCTGTGTAGAGAAATCGGCTACAGACAACACAAACAAACTGGCCATGACTGAGTTCCAGCAAACTTTACTTATAAATACAGGTAGTGGACTGGAATTGGCCCATGGGCCCTAGTTTGCTGACCTCTGTCCTAGATATATAACCTGAATCCCCTTTTCTACTCTTTCCAACAGTTCCAAGTCACTTACAAAATGTTAAATACTATGCATCAAATGCCCTATTCCTTCAATGGCCAATCCTAAGTTTCAACTAAGTGCTTAACACTTGTGAAAATGTGATGCATCCGGACTCTTAGATATCCACCTTCTCACAGCACTTGGCAAATGTCCACTGAAACACAACCACAAGAACAGAAAGTAAAAGGAAAGATACATAGTGGAGCCAATATGTACACCCCTTGGCTATGATGGGCAGAAGCAGAGGTCCAATCCCAATGAGACGCATTCAGGGTTAGAAGCAATGTCTCAAGATATCAGAAGACTCTATGTCCCCACTTTATGCTGGTACAGTGTCTGACATGGAATGAATGCACAGTGAACACGCACGGAATAGATGATGAGAAAACATGATTCTGGCTCACAGACACCATGATCAGCAGGGACTGCCTATAATCATTATATAATTATAATGACATCATTTTCAAGAAACTCTCCATGTTTTTTTTTTTTTTTATCTCTTTTATGGATCTATAACATTTTCTCAGTGGTTTTTGTCTCCATTACTAAATTACATGTTACTGTCTAACTGAATTATGTATCTCCTTTAGGATATAGCAAAATATCTGTCCCGTAGAGGGCATGGACTTTTGTAGAATGAATGGATGGATGGCTGGAAAGATGGATGGATGAATAGATGGATGGATACAAAGTATCAGACTGCATTATCAAGTGAAGAATATTTCATAATCTGAAACATATTCTGTGGGAACTCACAGATAGATAGATAGATAGAGCTATAAGTATCAAACAGAGATACAGGGAAAGGACAAGGTGGATGCCAAATTATTAATGATTACCTGTGGCCGAGACAAATTCCCTCAGGAAGAATTCATCAAAGCCTCTTTGGTGCTTCAGTGGTATCCTGTTTATTATAATTAGTTTAGAAATTTGGAAGTAGCTACCTACATACCTGTCTCTGTTCCTTGATTATGAGCCCCATGAGGACAGGAATCATAGTTGATGCATCTCTCTATCTCTGTCTGAGACCCCACTTCATTTCTTCTGTGGCTCATGACAAGGCCTGATACAGTGAAAGCCTCCGTAACTATTGAGGACTAATAATTCTGGATGCCTGATAGAGGAATGCAGGGATTTTGCTATCACCTCAGTACTAGAAAGATGGTCTGTATCTAGCTCACAGTTTCATTTGTGGTTGTCATTTCCCACAGGGTGTTGGGTTTCAGGGCAGGAGTCTCTGAGTTCTCGTATGGCCAAGGCCAGTCTCCTTTGGGGTGGCTGAGATGGGGGCTGGTTTTGTTGCAACTGCTGAAACTAGAGAAGAAGCATTAAATCAAAGCACTTCAGTTACCACCCAAAACCTAGAGGCCGCTTTGGCAAACAGAACTACTCCCTTCCTCCAGGCAGAGGCTTGAGCAGTCACAAGGCAACAATACTCTGAGTTAGGCATTATCTTTTACCTATAAATGGTTGTGTCACGTCACAGCACGATGCACTGGAAGCTAAAAGCGATTTGAACTTTAGGGTTTTGAGAAATATAAAAACTAATTAGTGTCTTCACTCTCCGTGTTTGTTTGTTTTACATTTGAAATTTCCCTTGCTGAATTTACTTAAAATATGAAATATTCTTGGTACAAATAGAACATTCCTGCTATTAAGCTGAAAATGACAATGACAATAGTACTTTGACAAGACAACATAGTGATAAAAAACATTTTGTAGCAAACGCTTCATGTGCCAGAATTGGAATCAAGCAAACACTCTTTTCCTATCCTGAAGCATTATAGAAAAGAGGGAAGACCTTTTCAGAGAGAAAGAAAAAAAATGTTTTTTGACATGAACATCTTAGCTTGGTTACAAGTGCTAAGGAATCAACACAACTTAGCAACGTGCTGGCCCAAACTGGCCAACAGTAAAAGAGGGAAAAAAATAAACCTCCAGTGCCAGAACCGCCTCGAGCGGAAATTTTCTTGGTGCCTGGTCATCAGTAAACTCTGGACAGCCTCAGGAATACTGGAAACAAATACCAAAATGGGATCCCATTCATTTAAAATAATGGTACCATATAGAAGATGGCTGAAGCAGTGTGGGGCTGCAGAAGGGAACAGAAGGTAAAGCAGAAGAGGCAGCAGTACCAGGCCACAGCTTTTACTGCCATGGGCAAGGTGACGCCTTGATGAGTGCTGAATCAGACCTACAAACATTTCACAGCTCCTCGCCAATCTTACTTGGTGAGTATTCATTATCTGAAAAGAAAGACCCCATAAGCCAGCGATAACTATTAATCAGGATGAAACTTCCCATCTTGACTTGGCATCATGTAAACCCCCATGAGCTCAATGGATTCCAGAGGCCTGGGCTCATCATCTATAGAGTGGAAATAAGGCACGGTCCTTTAGGACTGTTGTCGGTGAAAACAACGCATCCTTTGGGCTGGCCGCAAAGCCCACAGAATCATACCGATTGTCTAATTTTCTCCAAGTAGTTCTTAAATAAAGTTTAATTTGAAGTCAATGGCATCATGTGCTCAGATCAGCTACCATTACAATGCAAAGTACCAATTTATTAACGGAACATGAGGGAAGTCCAATAAAAAATGTCCTATTTATTATAGCGCTCTATTGTCTATATAGCACCTTCTCATTGAATCTAACATTTAAACCCCACAATAGCAGGATAAAATAGACCAGTCAAATATACTTATCCCAGATTTCCAAATGAAAACACTGAGGCAAAGTAAGACCAACGGACTTGATGGAAGCCCTATCTTCTGACCACAGGCCTTGTGTGTTGGCCACCAAATCATGCAGCTCCCTTCGCCCAGAGCTGCCTCATCTCTATTATGAAAGGGTAACACTTTTTGAGAAGGGAAAAATATGCTACAGTAGCCAAGGTAGAGCAGAGAAGATCAGGCCAGGACAGCAGTGAGACCTGAGGCGAATGACCCACAGTGACTCTATTTGAAAGAATGTGCCTGAGGTAAGCTCGGGTACTCAGGTGGTCTCTACTAAACCCTTGTGGGCAGAGTGAAGGTGACGCTTGTCCTGAGGCCCACATAATGACCAGGACTCCGGTGAACACATGCTCTGTCTCCCCTTTATTGTGTTTTAAAGATATCTGGGGGAACATGCAGAATGGCAGAGAGAGGCTTCTCTTAACCTTGGAAGAGACTCGGTGCGAGCGAGCTGTGTCCTGAGGTATAAACACACTAAATTAAACAAAAAGTAAGGGAGGGCAAAGAGAAAAGGAGCAAGTGAATCAAGTCTTCTATTTGTTTACAGTCCCTCCCGGCAAATATTTTGTCACTAATGAAAGATCCATTCATGCAGCCCTATCTCCCAATTAGGCAGGCGCTCTCAACCAGGCTCTGCAGCAGAGGTCGCTAGGCCAGATCAGTCCCCAGATGTAGTAAGCCCTGTATGAGGACCACTGGTAGCATCCCAAGGTAGGCAGTGTCTTGCACGGGACAAGCCCCAGAGCCGTCATGGTTGGGGGCTGGGTGTATACCATACTCATCTCTCTGTGAGGATACACAGGGAAATGCAGAGTAGAAATGAATAGTCCAGAACAGCAGCCCCAACAGCACAAGAGGAGGAATAAACGGACACAAGGAAGTATGTATTAGTTGGGCATTTGTTACGGAACAAATATGAAGCCATGCACCGACATGTTATCTTGCTTAATATTAATAAATGCCAGTACCCTGCTTGACGTGTGTTATTCACAGTGAGCCTCGGGGAGCAGAAGTGACCTAGGTAGATAGAAATGCCCAGGAAGTGGCAATGAGATTTGCACCAACACCACAATGATTTCAAAGACTGTGCTTGCTTTTAGAATTCCCTGATGATTCCCTGGGTTTAGGCATCTAACTCTCAGCACAATGTGATGTAAATGAAACTTGTGTTTTGTCCCCAGCTCAGAAACTTCTTGCCTTTTTCTGCCAAATGGGGGCATCAGATGAGATGATTTCTAAGCAACCTTTCAGATCTTGTAATGCTCCAATTCTGTGGAACTCAAGGGGCTTTTTGCACCTAAATGTAGCAAGATACCAGTGGTTTTGAGGTCAGGCGCCACAACATACCAGCTTAGCATGGGCAACCCTACCGGGATATGCTCACTTTTATGAACAACCTTACTTCTATGGGTTCAGCTGCCTCCTAAGTAAAACAGAGACAATAATAACCCTGTCTTAACTAACTCACAAATTTGCAGGGAGGATCTAATGAGTTTATAGTGCTTTGTGTACAGAGAGTGATTTTGCAAATATTATCAGCATTCCCCCTCCTCCCAAGGGACAGCTTGTGGGGCTCCTGATCACTGGCAGCCAGAATGGCCTCAATATGCAGAATGTTGGGCATACTTCTTTCTAAAGTGTTCTGCTCCACGTGACCAATTAAGGTTTTCACGGCCATCCTTCACCACTTCCCTGGGTGAATCCCAAAGCAATATGAAGGGGAGAGTGATACTAGTCTACAAGGGTGAATGACTGAAGCTCTCATAGTATATTTCCCTAGCAAAACCCATTCAATGTCATTTCTTCTCTACAACAAGCCTCTGATACAGGCAAAAAAAAATTTTTTTTCCTCCATTTTACAGGTGTGGAAACATATACAATGTGAAAATCAGAAGAAATGTTAGAAATGACTTAGTTTTACTTCTTTGTTTAAATTTAGTAAAACTGAAACCCAAGTTTGGGGAGATATGGGCAAACATAGAAGATACAATGATAAGTTCAGTACTCATATACCTAATATTTAGAAACACTTGCCCCTGTAAATGTTCAGAACCACATTCATTTGTTTATTTATTTTATTTTATTTTTTTTAATGTTTATTTATTTTTGAGAGAGAGAGAGACAGACAGAGACAGAGCGTGAACAGGGGTGGAACAGAGAGATAGGGAGACAGAATCAGAAGCAGGCTCCAGGCTCTAAGCTGTCAGCACAGAGACTGACACAGGGCTCGAATTCACAAACCACAATATCATGAGCTGAAGGCGGACGCTTAATCAACTGAGCCACCCAGGCGCCCCTCACGTTCATTTTTTAAAATCTATGAAATTTGTGTGTGTGGGGGGGGGGGGGAATGACTTTCCTTTCTTTTCTTTTCTTCTCTTCTCTTTTCTTTTCTTTTCTTTTTCTTTTTCTTTTTTTTTTTTTTTTTTGTTTTTTGTTGTTGTTGTTCAAGGAATGACTTGGCATTTAGTGCAAGGTGGAATATATAATCCTTTCAGGGTAAAGAAAGCATACAACAAATTTCTTCTAAATGTACTATCCCATTTCAAGTATTTTTCTATGAGGAAGAAAAGTAGGGCTCAGCGGGTTTCTCTGAAGCTACCCTCGGTTGCAAAGGACCACATGGCAAAGCTGATGTTTAAGAGAAGGATCCTGGTTCCTGCAGGAGCAGCCTTATTGGGCACCTATCCCCCAATAAAGAAAGTAACAGTGCACTCCATTGGTGAATCCACACCTCAAGGACAACATCTGATTGTGAGCCATATATTTCTTAACAGGAATGAGGGCAATAACCTGAATCCAGATGGTCCTAAAAACCATATTAAGGGATACCTGAGTGGCTCAGTCAGTTAAGCATCCAACTTCAGCTCGGGTCATGATCTCACAGTCTGTGGGTTTGAGCCCCATGCTGGGCTCTATGCTGATGGCTCAGAGCCTGGAGCCTGTTTCAGATTCTGTGTCTCCCTCTTTCTCTGCCCTGCCCTCTCCCTACTCACTCATTCTCTCTCTCTTTCTCTCTCAAAAATAAATACAAATTTCAAAAATTTAAAATATATTAATGAAAAATTGTTTAAGGATTGACAGGAGCCACTCAGATGAAGAGAATATTGAAGACATCTGTGAGTATTGTCTTCAACTTATCAAAAGAAAGCTATGTAGACAGGTAAGCCTTTCCTTCTCTCCTTCCCTCCCTCCCTTCCTCCCTTTTCCCTCCCTCCCTTCCTCCAATATCAGAAAAAGACTCAGAACTTAAAAGTACAACCAGGGTTTTAAAATAATGGGAAATAGTTTTCAGCTTAATACAAGCTGAATAGATCTATTCAAAGATGGGATGAATTGCTTTGGAAGGTAATAAGCAACTCATCACTGGAAATGATTAAGCTTATGATAATTAAAGTGACCATTAACTGAGTACGCAGTATGTATCGAATTGGGCTGTTTACATGTATTTTCTCTTTTACTCTTCACTGCCATCTGATAGGGATGCTATTACACCATTTTGCAAATGAGAAGGTTGAGGCTCAGAGAGACTGAGTAACTCACTTAATACATCACACAGACATTAGACAAATTTTGAGACCAGTTCTGTCCGATTTCAAAATGTGTAATTTTCCCCTTTAGTCTATTCCTTTCCTCCTCTGCACCGAACACCAGGCCACAGCCACCTAGGAATGGATCTTTTCTACTAATATAAAGTTCAGAAAAACTAGTTATCTTTTGTTGAGTTAATGAATCTGCTGTAGTCTGTTTTATGCCCTCCATCACCCATAATCATGGCGTTTCCTCTCAGCTGTTGACCCCTTGAGTTAAAGTCACCATCAGACCATATGAACCAAGCCTCAGAAAGGAAGCCAACGTATCCTCAATCCCTAACGTTCAAAGTTAATCTCCGAACCGGAGACCTTACCAAACATGAGGACATTTATTCCGTTTCTGAGTCCGGCACCGTGTGTGGTTGCAGGAAAGTTGTTGACTGCTAAGCATTAACCAAACATCCTATTTTTAGAAGGATATTTAGCTGCATCTTTATAGCGTCTGGACTTGCAACTACCCATTTCTCCAACATTAAGCCGAGCCACACAAGAAAATTACTACGGTGATAGTATTTCCAGGGCACACTGAGTCATTGTCCGACGTCTAAAATGGGAAATAAGTAATTTGTGAGGATTTGTTGGCATGAGGAGAAGGAAGACGCTCCGTGGCTGGTGTTCTGGAGTGTCAGGGTTTAACTTGGGAGGGGTGGTGTTCTATTCCCTCCAAAAGTGGGATGTTAGCTTTTTTTTTTTTTTTTTAATACTTCAGGCTTACGAATAAGAAAATAAGAGTGGGTGGAGGCCAGTATCACCAGTAATTATCAAGCTTAACTGCTACTGCTGAGAGCAAGGATGCGGTTTGCTTCTGATGGTAATAGGCCTTCTTGGGAGAAAGAATGATCGGGGCCACCCCACCCAGCAGCCAGCCAGAGGAGAGGCCAAGGATCAAAGGCCTCCAGATTCAAATCCCAGGCCACACAGAAAGAATGTGGTTTCTACCAGATCAGGCCAAATGTCACAGGTATTGTGGGAGGTTGTCTGGTGTCCACGTGAAATAACACAAGCATTGTGTCTGCACTTCATCCACCTGAAACCTCCTGCTGCCAGCTTTACCTCAAAAGAAAAAGAGAGAGAGAGAGAGAGAGAGAGAGGAGAAGAAGAAGAAGAAGAAGAAGAAGAAGAAGAAGAAGAAGAAGAAGAAAACAATCCTAAACGATTATAGACGTGATGATAAAGTACCTGTCTTCACTGCGGTCAACACTATTTTGATTAAACCTCAGGTTCTTTTAAGATCGTTTTCCAACAAATATTTCTCTATAAAATTGATCTGCTCATAGGTGAAGAGAAAAGAGAAGGAGAAAAGAAACAAACAAAACTCAAAATACTATTTACTCTCCCAGCAGAGCAGCATGGTGTAAACAAAAATAATAGTTATGCTCCTGGGTTCTGAACCCTCACAGTGTTGCTGTAGAAAATAATTTTAATGGAGAGCCAAAGTCTTGCAAAACACGTAACGACGCCATAATAAAATGGGACACTTATCCTGCTGCTCCGATTAGACCACTTCCATTCAACAGTTGTAACTAATGACTTGTTTTTCCTTTGGTATTAGGAGCCCTATTACTGTGCTGAACATAACATACCTCATTTTGTTTCCCTAGTCATGCTTGTCTCTTTCACTGATGACTGCAATTTGATATTTATGAAATCACATAGAAATAATGTATAATCCTCCCTATTACCCCTTTCCAAATTGTATAAAATTATTCAGAGGACAACAGATTAATGTACACTCCAATGCATGTGTCCTTTTCTCTAACCACTTCTAACTGACAGCCTCTCTCTCTCTCTCTCTCTCTCTCTGGCTAGAGAACACACTGTACTTTGGAGATAATTGACTGTGGAATATGATGATGTTTATTCAAAAACAGGTCACACAGACTGCAATTTGAGAGTCTTCCTTTATCCTCCTTACTTATTCTTATCGAGGGGAAATGCATAATACTCTTTCCTGCAAATCAGAAATGTGGAGTCTTAATTACTTCTTTAGATTTAACCTACTGAGAAAAATCCACTGCAAATGTACCCTCCTCCCTTGAGATTGGTGACATTTAGAAAACCAACTCCAGATTACTCATTTAGAACAAACTGGGATAAGATAGAGTATGCATTCATATCATTTTAACAGTATGTTCTCTTGTTTCTAAAAGAACACATTATGGAATTAGACTATTTTTTTTTTCCAGGAATAACACAAATGGGCAATAACTTCTAGGAGGGAAGGTGTGGCTGAAAGAATAAATCTCTGGCTATCAACAATCTCTGGCATGGTACAGACATGAAGACTAGTCTTTGATCTGAGGTTAGAGCTTTGTCTCCTCTCTGCTATCAGTTACTGTCATTCTGACTGATTCAGGTAAAAAAAAAAAATGTAGTTGTCCAAAAGAGATACATAGTAAGGCCATTCGAATCCCGCCACCAGATGTGGACAGGCGTAAATCATCTATGTTGTAGAAGATGTAACCACATTGAACAGGTTAGATTTTTACCCTTTAAGGTGACTTTCATGAGATGTCATTACGGATCTAGTTTTCAACGGATAATACCGTTCAACTTTCATTTGAAAGATCTAGGTCAGACACTGGGTGGAGTAGGTGGCTAGTGGTTCTCAAAAAAAAAAAAAAAAAAACAGTCCATTACTTTCAAGCTGCTTCTCAACATAGTTTAATAGAGGCTGTGTTTAGGTAATGGGGGGCAGATCACAATGACAATTACGTCATTTCGTTATAGTCATTTCATAAATCTTTGCCGTGTACAGGCTAGATTCTCAGAGATATGGTAGCTGCTAGAAAGATAGAGGGGATGAGAGATAACCTGGAGTTTGGCTGAAAGAAGTAAAGGACTTTTGACTAACTTGTCATTCGATGCATCACTATCAATATTTCCATGGCATTCTACCTATAAGTAGTTCTCAAAATTTATGAGTTAATATTAAGCATGTACATTTCATAAGCTCTTTAGGCCGCTGCAAAAGAGACAGTAGTCCAATCTTCTTGTTTTACGCAGCTGAGGAAAAGGAAGAGAGGAGACCTGTTAACTTATGGATTATTGACTGGAATCAGAGCCCAGAACGCTAAATTCTGATATACTGAAAACGGTGTAAAGGATGCTGATTTACTGAGGCAATTCCCACTCTCCACACATGTGCAGCGGAACATCCTGGAGAGTCAGGCGGTGCTGTCTGCACTTCTCTCCTATGCAAACGTCCAGCTGTGACACGGCTCAAAACGTCCTGTCTGAACATGTCAAATTAGCCGGACAAAGCCTGTTCTCACAAAAGCTGGGGGGTCGAGGTGGGGCTAGAACCAAACATATTGATAACCTCTTGAGAACAAACGGTCTTGCAAGATTTCTGCTCCACAATTCAAATGAAAGGGCTTTCGAAGCACTTCCAAACTCTGTGCATATCTAAATGCACCTGCAAACTTTCTGAACTGCTCATACTGCTGCTCTGAGAAGCATTATCACAAAAGGGAACCCTCTGGAAGCCCCGGATGTGAGAGCAGAGGCTTCTGAAAACTTAGGGAAGTCAGAAATGTGTCCTTTCTCCTTCCAGATTCTGTGGAATTAGTATTAAACGCAAAATACATATTTGAAACACAGGGAATCTGTGTCATAACCTGGAACAAGAATTACTTCAATGCCACTAGGACTCTGTGTCCTGGGTTAGGGAGACGGAGGGGGAAAGGAGAACCAGAGTCGAATGAATGTTGGGCTGGGAGATCTGCTTCCCGTCCCAGTTCTATCCTCTATGCCTACGGTGCTTTGAGCAAATGGCCCTTGCCTTAGTTGGCTCATCTATTTCTTACCCACAGAAATCTTTGTGAGCAGGCATGGCATCTTCTCCGTGTCGGCATATGCAACAGCTAGTGCAGAGCCTGGCACACAGTAAGCACCCAATAAACGTCTGTGGAACCACTGCGAAGAATCAGGGCTTGAACTGGATGTGTTACAAATGCCCTCCACCTTAAGCAGAGCCAAGAACACCTCAGGAGGGTCCCGTGAATGTCAGAAAAAGAATGAAAGGGAGGAAAGCTCTGATTCCAGAGTCTGAGGCACTAAGCACTTCCTGGTCCTTTCTTTTCATTAAGGTTTATGTAACTACATTTTATGTCAGGGGACATTTTCATTCAGCCTTTTGTGCGGATCCCCTTAAAATAGAGCCTGGGCTGAACTGCCAGGCTGGCTGAGGCGGGCAGCACAGCTCCGGTCAAAGCAAGCTAGCCAGTTTGTCTGTTAGTTCTCTGGCTCACAGAATCAGCCATGTCCAGGACCAAGGGAAAGATGAGCTCGGAAAGCTGAAAGCCTTCAAATTAATCCTCACGACGAAAAGCGCAAAAGGAGTGAAAAGGAAGAACGCTCTATTACATTCTCGAACGCACGAACGAGGAGGCTTCAGTTACCCACGGGCTGGTGCTAGTGTGAAGGATCCCCGTACGAGCGACATAGATATCTATGTCTCAGCTACATCCCTGCCACTTTCCCTGTAAACATTGTGACTGTTTTGCCTGCCATTTGTCACAGGGACGATTGATTCATTTTATTGGCATGTGCCCCGAAGCAACCCAATTTTATTTTAATATCTCATGCCGTTCAAATAGCGTATCTGGAAAAAAATTACCACAGGGAGCAACATTATGTGAGATCTAAGGGTGTTTGTGACAAGTGTGTTCATTCACTACTAATGGAACAGCAGTCTTTATATAGTTTTTCCTGTTATTATTCCTAATCATTTAGTCTATGGACGGCACATTCCCACCAGAGAGTGGTATTAATAGTGCTCACAGAGCTGCTATCTGCCCCCATCAAACTCCATAATACCAGTTATGTTAGCAACCGATTCATAACCTTTACTCAAATTATATGAAGAACAGACATGGACGCCATGATGATACAACATTTACCGAATACTTACTCTGTGCAGAGAACTGTCTCTCGGCAATGAAGTGCGAGGCAACCTGGCTGGGTTCTGTTTACGTTGGTTGCTGCCCGTGTGGTGCCAGTCATCAAGGTAGTGTGTTTTACTACACAGCTCTTGCCCTCAAGCAGCTTAACCTAGTATGTCAGTGATGAAGAACGTGGGCCACAAAGACTGAAACAACCAACAGATCCATAGGCCTTGGCAAAAATCATGCAAAGATGGAGCATCCAAGTATCCCTCCTGGTTCTGTCACCAGGTCATACTGAGTGACGCTAGGACAAACCCCCCGCCTTAGATCGCAAATGAATGTGACACTTTGCTAGACTCCTGTCTCCTGGGCCAAGTATGCTTCAGAAAGAAGGTCACACCCAAAATGTCTTCTCTGGGAGACCGAAGAGTCACTGGCATAAACCAAACAAAAGAGCAAATGGGGAATGGGGAAACAAAGACAGAAGAAGCAAATACTCAAGTCTGGCAAAGGTAAGGACTACCACGAAAGAAAAGGAACAAGTCAGTGTTGTGTGAAAACTGGACTATTGACATTGCTATCAAATTATCACTGGAGAGTAAATTCCGTTTGTCCATGGGAGTTAAGTTCATTTTTAAGTTTATTTATTTTGAAGAGCGAGCGAGCATGCACAAGCGGGGGAGGGGCAGAGAGACAGTGAGACAGAGAATCCCAAGCAGACGCCGTGCTCAGCGCAAAGCCCCACGTGGGGCTCCATCTCCAGACCAGGAGACCATGACCTGAGCAGAAATCAAGAGTCAGAGGCTCAACCGACTGGGCCATGGGGTCTTAGTGAAGAGGCTGTATGAAGTCTATTTCTGGCGAGGTGGGTAAAACTAGCTTCACTACTTCAGATGTCACAGAAACTACCCGTGGGATTCCAGAACAGAGACATGGTTCTGAACTTTGAGCCTTTAACGAGCCATCAAACTCTGGAGGATATTTCTCAAAGGCACAGAAGTGTACCCCAAGTCAGGGATTTCTTTCAGTTTATTTGTTTTGGCCATGTAAGCAAATAAGAGTTTAAATGTTAAGATACAGAAAACGTCTGTAGAGGTACTGCCATTTACAGCATCAGCCAACACCCTTGTCTCTCCTCAGAATCACCAGTTCCAACCCAGGACATCCTCTGGGCCAGATCAAATGCTACTTCCTCATAAAGACTTCCCTGAGAGCTCAGTGGAATGTGCCACTAAGTCCCCTGGATATCCAGGAGGTTTTATCTTTAACAGATTTGGTTACTCATCATTTTATACCTGTGCTATAGGCATCATCAGATGCGTCTTAACTTTCCCATCATAGTGTCTGGGATACGGTACACAGTAAACAAATATCTGAGGAAAAGCAGGAATGAGAGAAGAAATAACTCTTCCCAAGCAAGTACGCAGAGAAGAAGAGATACTTTTAAATACATATGGATTGGCACGGAAGGAAGCTTCCGGGCCCCTCACGTGCTTTGGCCCCTTCTGCTGTTCTGAGAGGGGCCTCAGCAAAATTGTTGTGTCTTTCCACTCTGACTACTCTCTCTCTGTCACACACTCAGGTGGGGGGGTAGTGTTGGAATGATCTCGGAAATCTGGGGTTTGTTTAGGCGAATTTCTCTCAAGGATACATTTAGTTGACTATTGTGTGACTACATAGTCTCCAGTCACTGTGGTATGTGCGTAGGCCATCGCCAGTTATCACTGGGGAGCAATGACCTCCTGGAAAACTGTACGTGCCCCTGGGCCCACTAACTCTCCCAGCTCTGGGACTCAGAGATATGGAGCTAGAAATCCTGTGACGTGAATGTTTCTTGCGACACCCTGTGTGTGGATTATGCCAGTAGAGGAGAGAAGCAGGGTGTGAAATGTGTGGAGCTAGAAAGTGTGGGCCGAACATTCTACCAGTCATCAGATGTGTAACAGTATGCACGCAAGGAGGGCTACGTGGGACTCAGTGATGCAAAGGGTGTTGCCTTCTCTGAGGAGGAGTGTGTGCAGCCATGTACTGGAAGCAATTATAACTGCACCACTGCCTTGATTTTCCCTCTCGGACATGAATTTCACAACATAAAGTCTGCCAGTGTATGAACTTACAACAACAGCACAGGTAGTTTTCTAACATAACAGCTGACAAATGAAAGAAACTTGACAGCAGTTTCCCCCAATTTGACAATCTCCTTAAGTTCTACAACATTACTGATAAAAAGTTGTGAAGATAACGGGAAGTTTTCCAAACTTTTGTTTTGTTGTTTTTGAGAGAGAGAGCGGGGGAGAGGGGCAAGGGAGACCGAGAGAATCCTCAGCATGGCCCCACACTCAGTGCAGAGCCTGATGCAGGGCTCGATCTCACGACCCTGGGATCATGACCTGACCTGAAATCAAGAGTCAGACACTCAACTGACCGAGCCACCCAGACGTCCCCAAACTTGTAATACTAAAACAATAATAACAATAATAATAATAACAACTTTCTATCAACCATGTTAGAAGGAAAGAAGGAAGACTTGAATTATCTTTGTATGCTCCCTAAGGAGAATATTACAAAATTAGGTTGCACAGAAAAGTGACCAGAGACAAAATGTAAGACAGAGTCACTGGGTATTTAATTAATTTCTAATTGAAATATTTTTTTTCTGAGTTTTGTATTTTTTATCATATTTCATGGCTTTTTATACATTTAAAATAGGTGCGCTTGCTTTTTTCACTTATAATAAATATTCATTTTTTTACATACTTTGTATGGGAGAAGTTATGTCCGCCTAAAATTCTCCTGTTGAAGTGCTAACCCCTCGGACCTCAGAATGTGACTGTATCGGGGGACAGCGTCTTCAAAGAGGCAGTTAACTGAAATGGGAAGGGCTGGGAAGAAGCAAAATTTTAGCCTCCAGGGCTGTGAGAAAATAGATTTACGTTGTTTAAGCTGTCCAGCCTGTGGCACTTCATTATGGCAGCCTTAACTAGTGCAATGATTTTCTAGCAATAATTTTGTATTTTTTTTAACAGCAAGATTTCTTTTTTTTAATATATTTTTAAATGTTTCTTTATTTTTGAGAGAGAGAGAGAGAGACAGAGAACAGAGGAGGGGTAGAGAGAGGGGGACAGAGGATCTGAAGCGGGCTCTGTGCTGACAGCAGAGAGCCCAACGTGGGGCTCAAACTCATGAACCACGAGATCATGACCTGAGCCAAAGTTGGAGGCTTAAGCGACTAAGCCACCAAGGCACCTCAATAATTTTGTATTTTTTACACAGGTGTCCTCAAGGTTATAAGCTTCAAAGCTTTAGGTCCTAAAAAATTTGGATGTATCTCAACACACACACATACACACACACACACACACAATAATCTCACTATTCACTGTTGGGTATACTAAGCAATGTAACTAGGGCCAATGCCATTTTGTCAGAGATCCTTACTTTTTTATACATACTTCTTTTTAGACACTTTCCATTTTGAACAATTTTATTGTAGTATCTATCACATGCTTCATAGAATTGAATCATTTAATCAAAATGTTTATTTGGCTTCTGAGGTTTGTGTAACCTTATCATGTATAGAGTCACTATCTGAAGACTCTTCCCAGAATACTAAAGAATGCTAGATATCAGCCCAAGCCTTTTATTCAGTGTCTTGTTGAACAAATTCCCCATTTTTCAATCTAAATGTTAAGCAATAGCAAGGGGCATTCTGCAAACAGAATAGTTGAGAACTGCAATTTTCTTTTAGTTCCACGTGTTTCCTGCTATGGGTTTTATTACAGACAAAGAACGAGGAGTCTATGGTTTACATGGTGTGCAAAATTGGGAAGTGTCTTACTTCTCTACAACTTTGTCATCATCTGTAAAAGACAATAATTATTCATCATCTGCCCATCCCAACAAGTTCTTTGAGAAGCACATGAGACAATGGGTATGAGAATGCGTTGAATTAAAATGTTTCCTGTTATTTTATCAAAGGCAATCATAAAGTACCTATCAATGTAGATACAGAAGCCTCCCTGTCACCCAAATTTATAGTTCTACTTTGCTATTCAGGTCTTGGACACCCTCTGGATCTTAATTTCTTGTGAATAGGTAAGATGGCTTCTTAGAAAAGCAAAGGCAACACATTTATTTGATCTCTGACAGCCTTAAAAAAAACCTGTGAACTCCCCAGTCATTGAGCAAATATGTTGGGGTAATTTTGTTTGAGACTACTTGTTAAGTTTGTTTTAGTTTCTAGAACTTCTTTTTGACTTGTCAATTAGGTAACACTCAAAATGGAAAACTAGGCTTCTGTTTTTTTTTTTTTAATTTTTTTTAACGTTTATTTATTTTTGAGACAGAGAGAGACAGAGCATGAACAGGGGAGGGGCAGAGAGAGAGGGAGACACAGAATCTGAAACAGGCTGCAGGCTCTGAGCTGTCAGCACAGAGCCCGACGCGGGGCTCAAACTCACGGACCGTGAGATCATGACCTGAGCCGAAGTCGGACGCTTAACCGACCAAGCCACCCAGGCGCCCCTAGGCTTCTGTTTTTTAATAGGGAATGCTAACATTAAGTATGGATATAGCATGGAATAAGAGTATATAAAATAGAAACCAATGACTCCCTCGGCGGATAACCTCTTGCTAATGAAAAGGGTCTTTCTAAATATGATCCATGTAGTGTAAAACACAACACAACACAACACAAAACAAAGCAGTGGAACACTTGTGTTTGACTCCCTATTAATAGCCTGGTACTAGAACTCACAGAACAACCACAGAAGGCTGAACAGTCCAGGCTTCTCACATGATCAAGTTCACACTGCCCTGGTTCTCCAAATAAGGTTTTCCAAACGAACTTGGCCTAGGCTTGTTCATTTGGCATTTCTCCTGCAGGAATGCAACTCAGTGTTCTACCCAAGGGCTTCAAGAATGACAATTGTTAAGATATTTATTTAGTTATTTAATCAATCCTTTCTCAGGACAGGCTTATTTTGAATCAATGGCAACTGCTCTTAGTGAATAGAACATTTGTTTTGTTTGATTGACTCTAAACTTCAGACATAAGTGGGCTGGATTTTACAGCTTATTTTAAAATTTTCTTTCCCCTGACCCTTTTCTGATGAGCCATTCAATGATGTTGCAAATTATTCATGCAAATATACAAAACAATGTCACCATGTTACTCTGGGCATTTGGCAGGGAGTTGAGGCGTTTGGGCGACTTTATATCACCCTTGAAAAAACTGGCCACTGTTGGTTTTGCTACAAGTCTTCTCACTTGGAGACACCATGCTGTGGCAGTAGGCTGGCTCTGAGGAGGTCTTCAGCTTGTCTCGCACCTCTCAGAACTCAGTAGTACTTTCCTCTCTGAGGTTAAAGTCATTCTGCTTAGCCCCAGTCCATGGCCCACCCATCACACCCCACACTCTGCCACTTGCTTCAAAAATGCCTGGCAGGCCGACTGGCAGATAAAAAATGAAAAGAAGAGCATATTAGAAAAAAATAATCAGGAAATTTTCCCAGCAGATAACCTCTCAATAGCTTTATTTTATTTTAACTTAATTTTAATTTTTTTTTTTTTTTAAATTTTTTTTTTTTTCAACGTTTATTTATTTTTGGGACAGAGAGAGACAGAGCATGAACGGGGGAGGGGCAGAGAGAGAGGGAGACACAGAATCGGAAACAGGCTCCAGGCTCTGAGCCATCAGCCCAGAGCCCGACGCGGGGCTCGAACTCCCGGACCGCGAGATCGTGACCTGGCTGAAGTCGGACGCTTAACCGACTGCGCCACCCAGGCGCCCCAATTTTAATTTTTAAAAAATGTTTGTTTATTCATTTCTAAGAAAGAGAGAGAGACAGAGTGCAAGTGGGGGAGGGGCAGAAAGAGAGGAAGACACAGAATCCGAAGCAGGCTCCAGGCTCTGAGCTGTCAGCACAGAGCCCAATACAGGGCTTGAACTCACGAACCATGAGATCATGACCTGAGCCGAAGTTGGACGCTCAACCGACTGAGCCACCCATGTGCCCCCCAGCAGCCTCATTTTAGTAGAGGGATCCTCAGCAGCTTGGCCTATGGGACTTGCTCAAGACAGAAGAGAACTGGATGTAAGATGTAAAGGTGGATTGCTACACATCAGTATGAATTTTTGTAAATATCTTTTTACAAAGAGGGAGTGTGGTATAATGGCTAAGAGCTTTGGTCACGTGCTCTTGGACAAGTAACCTAATGCATTTCTATCTCAGTTTCCCACTCAGTAAAAAATCAGGGTATTAATGGCATTTTCTTTGTATGTGTTTTGAGGGGACTAAATGAACCAATGTACATGAAGGCATCACATAAAAAAATCATGATTTAACTAGGGTGATCTCTAACATTGACACTTAAGAGCCGTTTTGGGTGATTTCTAGCACTCCCACTTAGAAATAGGTTGTAAAACTTCAGAATGAAAGTACATTTTGCCACTAATAGCGTTTTAAGCCTGAAGGTCTCCAAGTGATTTAAAATTGCTGAAGGGGACATAGGCTCCAAGTCGTTAAAATTCACATAGAACATAAAACATTGGGTTAGGTGTTACTTACCTACTAACTTTGGCCAGTAACACACGTTATACTAGGGTCTTCATTATTCATGCTTGTCTTTATGATACCACATGCAAAGATATAAGTGAGCCAGTTTTGAAAGTGGTCTTACTTTTAGAAGCCGATGGCTATAAATGTGGAGGATCAGAAAGGCAGTCAATTAATATTGAAATTAATCTAAGTCCAGGAAGAACCTTTGGTTCCCCAGCTTTTAGAGGTTCTTGGCGATTACACAATCTAATCTTGTCTACTTTCCCCACTCCTCATGTCCATCAATTCAAGACTAATAGAGGTCAGACCCTACATAAAGCCTGGCAAAATTGACCCATGCTTTCACTCTCTGAAGATCACTACAACTTTTTCAGGACCTTTCTTTTAGCACTGTTACAGTTTGTGTTTTATGAGAGCTTGTGGCCCATACATATATGATCATGGGGGAAAATGATCTATTCTCAAAAAAAGAAAAAAGTGGGGACATTAGCTCTATTTTTTTAAAATAATACTTCACACTAATGAATAAGAAGTTAAGAATGGTAAGTGACCAGTGTCACCAATAATACGGATCTGATCTTCCCTATCGGGGAAGACGAGCTAAGTTTTAGTTGGTTTTAGGTGATTTTTGTATGTCCATTGACATCTAGAAAAATAGCATGTAGATGGGACATGTTATGTATGGAAAGTAAAATTTTAAGAAAATAGTTCTATGTAGCTATCTATGTAGCATTAGTAATTATAACTAAAACACACATACCTCATCAATATTTTTTCCTAAGTAATTACTATATAACTCACATATGCTTGGTAGTACTAATGGAATAAACAATGTGGCCAAGCTACATATGCCCCTGTCTAGACAGAATTACTGTGCAGGCAGCTCATGAGCAGCTCAGGCAGCCCTTAAGATGTCCCAGTGTTGGTGTTGGGAAAGCAGATTTCTATTGATATACATTCTGCACCATTTACACAAAGAACCACTATGGAGAATGCAAAGTATCGCAGAAGTTATTTCAAGGCAAAGGGATAACTGGAAAAGGACAGAGAGGAGGGTGAAAGAGAACCAAGCCGATAAGAAGCACATGTCAAGGTGAGCAACACTTGATGTAAACAGGAAATCTCAAAGAACTGATGTCATTATTTGTCTTTTATCGGTTAAATTGCCATGGTGGTGGAGGGAGGGCTGGGGAGGGGAGACCAGATGAGGAGACCAGACAGATCCCAGGCTGCTGAGAAGAATGCCCCTGCGAATGAAAATACGGACGCTGCGCCTGAAACAGGAGGAGGTAAAACCTTCATCCCTCACCCATGTCTGCAGTGTCCCCGACTATATAGTGTTCAGTCTTTAAGTGGTCAGGTGCCACGGAAACATGTAGTGGTGTCACCCTGTATCTTTTTTGGCTAAGAAATTAAAATTGGACATTTGTTTGTTTGTTTGTTTGTTTGTTTGTTTTAAACATGCAACTTTAGTTCTTCCCCAAAACTCATAAGTCTCAAGCCATTACTGCTTGCCCTACATTCCACTGCTTGCATAAAACTTTCCCTGCCACTGGAGAGAGGAAGTGGTGTGTCTATTGTATTCACTTCTCATTCAATAACCACCCCCCTCCTCTGCCCCTGGAGTGGAGGCTGGGAGTCTTGCTTCCGTACACAACAAAGAATCTGGAGGTACAACTCCATACCAATAAAGTGGCTTCATGTTTCTTAATATAAAAGTTCCTCTGTTGACAAATGAGAAAGTTTATGAGCCCATCTTTTCAATAGTTTTAAGGGAAACCGCAGAAGCACCAGAGCCTAACAAATCTTCCTGCATCCACTCTGATCTTAAGCAGTGGCTGGGATTATCTTAAAACAAAACCAGACCCTACCGCTCCCTTGCTAAAAATGCTCCAGTGAATTTTCATTCCATTTAGGATCAACACAAACTCCTTATCGTGGCCCGTAAGATCTGGACCCTGCTTACCTCTCCCATCTCATTTTATTGCATTCTCTTCCACCGACTATGTTCCAGCCACATTGGCTGTCTCTCTATTCTTATAAATGTCACGTCAGAGGACTCATCCTTTCTGTTCTTTGCTTGGAATGGTCTGCGTCCAGATCTTAGAAGATGTGGCTCCCTTATGTTATTCAGGTTTCAGTGCAAATGTCATCCTTTCAGTGACTTTCCTAAGTTGGCCACCTAAATCAATCTCTACCTGGATATTAAAAGTCCTTCTCTGGGGGCAGCTGGATGGTTCAGGTGATTAAGTGTCCGACTTCAACTCACATCATGATCTCATGGTTTATAAGTTCGAGCCCCGCATCAGGCTCTGCCCTGAAAGTGCAGAGGCTGCTTGGGATTCTCTTCTCTGCCCTCCCCTCACTTGTGCTCTCCCTCTCTCTCAAAATACGTAAACTTAAAAAAATTCCTTCTTTTTATTTTATTCTGAGCAAGTGTCACTGCCTAAAATTATGTCTTATTCCTTATCTTTTGGGAAAAAATAGAATATAAGCTTTTAAGAGGAAAGCAACGTTTGTTTTTTTTTTAAGTTTTCTTAAATGTTTATTTATTTTTGAGGCAGGTAGGGAAGGAGGCAGAGATAGAGGGAGACACAGAATCTATAGCAGGCTCCAGGTGCTGAGCTGTTAGCACAGAGCCTGATGCGGGGCTCAAACTCACAAAAAGTGAGATCATGACCTGAGCCGAAGTCGGACGTTCAACTGACCGAGCCATCCAGGCACCCCAGGAGAAAAGAAGTCTTAATCTCATTCTGTTTCTCACTCTAACCCCAGCACCAAAACAAAATGGGCAAGAAACAGTTTTCGATAAAGGGACAAATGATCAAATGAAGCCACGTGGTACCGTCCAATAAAACTGAGTTCTTCTGCTTTAACACTTAACTGTTTATATTCATGAAAGTTTATAAATGAAAGCTTCTGGATTGGGAGAACTACTTAATCTCTGCAAGACTCGGTTTTTATCAGCAAAAGATAATAGTCCCTTTTAAATTTTTTTTTTTTCAAAGTTTATTTATTTTTGGGACAGAGAGAGACAGAGCATGAACGGGGGAGGGGCAGAGAGAGAGGGAGACACAGAATCAGAAACAGGCTCCAGGCTCTGAGCCATCAGCCCAGAGCCTGACGCGGGGCTCGAACCCACGGACCGCGAGATCGTGACCTGGTTGAAGTCGGACGCTTAACCGACTGCGCCACCCAGGCGCCCCGATAATAGTCCCTTTTAAAAGTGTTAGTGTTACTGAGAAGACTGTGTGTGTTAATTCATGGAAAGTGCTTAGCACAGTACCTGACATAAATGTTCAGTCATACAGCTTTAAAGTATTTAATAATCCCATCTGTCACTTAGGATTTTTGGTCTCCCTTCTGTAGCCTAAACCCTTCCAAATATTATAATGATCTCTTACGTAGGTGCGGTATCTTAGAGTCGAAAGTACCTCCACGTCTGTCACCATACATAACTTGCCTTGCAGTCTGAAATTCAAACTGAGGTTTGATTTCCAATCCCTAAGTCTTTCTACCACAATAGACAATACATGGTGAGGAAAGGAGGGGCAGGAAGCTTAGGTAGAGGGAGGTGGGTAGAGTGGAAAGTATAAAATTTGGAACACTCGACTTAAAGTGGGCGTCGTACGTTGGAGGACCTCAGAGCTTTGTACCCTTTCCCACATAATAGTACTCTGGATAAAAGGTTATCAGAACGATTCTGTGCCCAGCACTTACTCATTCATTGACCAATGCATCTTTTCCAGGATTTACTGCTTGCCAATCAATGTTCGCTACATAGCAGTTAACAAAACAGACAAAAATCTCTGCCCTTGTGACACATTCTATGGGGAGAGAAAGAACACAGGATTAAACTATATCAATGTCAGCTGCTGATAAATATTACAGGGGAAAGTAAAGGTGAATAAGGGCATTTTAGGGCCGATATTTTTTAGGGGAGGTATTTTTTGTAGGGTGCTCAGAGGAGACTTCTCCAACAAAGCGGCATTTCAGTAAAGTCCTGCAGGAGGGAAGAGAACAAGCCATGTGGCTATCTGGGGAAAAGCATTCCAGGCAGAAGGTCAGCAAAACAAGTGCCCTGAAACACGAGTGTGCCTGCATAGAGGGTGGCTGGAGCGGGGTGAAGGAGGGAGGAACAGATGAGGTCAGAGCGCTGACAAGGGACAAACAGAGTCAGGCCTTGTAAGCACTAAGCCTGCTTGTCTCAAACAGAAGTCACAGAGCTGGGAAGCTGCTGGAGCGTTCTAAGCATGAAAGTAAAATAACGACTGAAACAGGATCCCTTTGTGTCGAGAACAGGCTGACGTGGGACCAGGATGGGAAGGCCACAGCGGGAAGAGGCCACTGCAGTAACTCAGGCAAGGCAGGAGAGTGAATCCACCAGGGTCCTGGCAGGCAGGGGATGTGGGGAGAAGGGAGCAGATTTTTGACAGACTTTCAAGGGGGAGATGAAAGCATGTGCTGTGTGAGAGAAGGAGAAGAGTCCAAACAACTTTGTGTGTTAGGCCTGAGCTCCGACAAGAGCAGACCCGTCATGACTGAAAGGTCAACAACCATGTGTGGGAGGAGCAGGCTTGGATGAGGGGGAAATCAAGAGGTAATATGCCCCTTAGTGATGAGAAAAGCTTCACTACACATAACAGTGTGCCGGAAGGGACAGAGACAAGAGCAGTTCAAGTTGACCACAGCAAGACAGAAAACGATGATGATGTAGGCTGGGAAATTAACCTCACTAACTAAAACAGAGTGCATCTAAATGAAGATTAATCTACTGGTGATACAAGCTAGGATCTAAAGACTAGATGAGACTGGGAACACAGCTGAAATAAAAAAAAAAAAAAACAGCAACAAAAACACACCTATTAAAAAAAATACCACTTTAACAAGTCTTAGTAATAGGAAGTGTATGCAACTCCATGTCAATTCAATAATTCAAGTTATTTCACTTACTGATAGATTGATCAATTCATGCATGAGTGAGTTCCTGTTACATGCACCGTACTATGTTAGGTACATAAAAACAAAACTGGGGATGCCTGGCTGGCTTAGTCAGTGGAGCGCGCAACCTTGACCTTAGGATTGTGAGTTCGAGCTCCACGTCGGGTATAGAGATTACTTCAAAAAAGAAAATCTTACAAAAAAAAGAAACAGAACCAAAATAGACACGATTCACACCCCTGAAGAACATAAATGTCTACTTGAAGAGACAGACCTATAAGGTAATTCAAATCCAATGGGATGTGGAGATGTGGAGAAATTGGAATGCTCATGCACTGCTGGTGGAAAGGTGAAATGGTAGAATTCCTTTGGAAAGCAGTCCAGCTGCTTTTCAGAAGGTTCATCAGCGAGGTCACCACATAACCCCACAATTTCCACACTAGGTATATACCCATGAGAGCTGAAAACAATGCCCATATAAACATCTGTATCCAAATATAGATGGTGGCATTGCTCATAATAGCCAAGGAAGAAAAGAAAACCAAGTACCCATCAACTGATGAAAGAATGAATATAATGTATGTCTGTACAATTTAACTTATTCAGCAATAACAAGGAATGAAGTACGCATAAGTATGACAACATGAATGAAAACTTGAAAATATTATGCTAGGAATCCAATCACCACAGACTACCTATTGTTTGAATCCAAATATCAAGAAATTGCAAATCTACAGATATGGAAACTAGATCAGTAGCTACCTATGTCTGGAGGATTTGAGGAAAATGCGGAGTGTTCATAAGTACTTGGTTTCAGGTTGCCTCGGTGGCTCAGTCAGTTAAGCGTCTGACTCTTGGTTTCAGCTCAAGTCATGATCTTGTGGTTGTCAGACTGAGCCCCCCATGTCGGATCGGACTCTGTGCTGGCAGTGTGGAGCTGCTTGGGATTCTCTCTCTCCCTCTGTCTCTGCCCCGATCCCACTTGTGCTCAATACATACATACATACGTATGTACGCACATAAATAAATAAATGCACTTGGATTCTTTCCGGGGTGAGGAGACTGTGATGATGGTTGCACAATTTGGTGAATATACTAAAAATATTGGATCAAACTGTACATTTTCAGTGGATTAATTCTACTGTATGTGAATTCTATCTCAATAAAGTTATTATACATTTAAAATACCTACTAAGATGCATGTTACAGTCAAGGAAGAAGAAAAATGTTATGAGAAAATTCAGAGGAATGACAATAATGTGTGGGGATTAGGTGAATGGTCAAGCTTCTCCAAGAGTCAATAATGGAGATAGATCTTGAAGGCTCAATAGAAGTTTAGCAGGTGGGGAGAAATAGGAGGGATGTAGAATCCATTCTGCCAAGTAGCAGGATAAATTTTGGTTTTGATATTTAATTCTTTCCTTCCCTGAAATTACCACCAACTATTGCAACAGCTTCCAACTCAAGAGTCTAGATCTACTGGGTCAGGAAGAATAGTTGAGAAATATTCAAGAAGTTTCCATGATAGTCTAAATATTGCAAAGCCCTTCCCATATTTTGGTAAGATGTCAGTTAACTTTTTCTGTAAAGGACCATGCAGTAAATGTTTTGGGCTTTGAAGACTATACACCCTCTGTTGCAACTCTCAATTCTTCCACTGCAGTGGGAAAGCAGTCGCAGGTAATACATTAACAAGTGGATGTGGCTGTATTCCGATACAACATGATCTAGAAAACAAGGTCGTGTGTGAGATTCAGCCCATGGGCTGCAATTTGCTGGGTCCTGGTCCATATCCCCCAGTCTGCCTTCCTGAACTCTCTTCCAGTTCTCTGCTGGTCACTAGAAATGCTCCTGCCTCTGCAGGGATCACTAGCATCAGTTATTTCCCAGAAGGCCTGCTTAATTAATACTCCATTGTTCTTTTGAATGGGATGGATAGCAGGATTGAAAACTTGGTTTCCTCTGGTAAAAAATTATGAGTATCATAATAGTAACTATCCCAATTTTTGTTAAAGATGGCGAGTACACAGCCACGAGTAACATGTAATATCTAACAGATCCATAAAGAATGCAACTAGCATTCTTACATTCTCTGTCTACATTTTTCACAATAATCCCTAAAGACACATCAAAAATAAACATGGTGTCTATGGTTGGGGAGATATAAATACACCAAATATTTATGAAGACTGAATAAAAGGGGATCTATTATCTTGAACTTAGATTAGGATATTGTTTCAACTCATCATATAATCTTCATATAATGAAGATTCAAACTTCAAATGAAGATTCAACTCTTCAAATCTTCATATAATGTTGACTGAATCTTGGGTTTCAAATAATGTTGAATATATGTTATGTCTCAGAAACACAACTCTAAAGATGTACTCTCCAAACTCTTGGGCCCAAGGGATATTTGATATTTGGATAACTACTATGAACGAACACATGTAAACACAGACAGCTATAAATGGAGGCAAGTGATATGGGGTGAAAGAATTCTGGGCTAGCAGTCAGAAGACCTATGTTCTTTCTCACCCTACTTCTGGCATTTGGTATTAGTGGGATACCAGGCCAGTTGCCTTTGGACATGATAAAGAGGTTTCCACACATATAAAAGTGTTTGATAAATTTTATAAGGGGTTATAAAAAATGTTATGTGTTATTACTATATACTTCAAAATGATATTTTAAGTAAGTCGCCTTCTGAAATAAACCAGATTTACTTTCTGAAGAATTTTCACTGAATTCCAAGGATGAAATAAAGCAAACACTATGTTATTTGCCAAGAGTATACTAAAAGTTGAGTTTTCCATATTCTAGAAAATCAAAGAGCTAAAATAAGTAAATCTTTATTACTGGGACAATGGCACTTAAGGAAAGTCAGTTATTTGACTTTCAGTATGGTATATTTCCTAATATTCTGTGTGTAAAGTCTTTCAAAGTTTTTCTACTCACCATAATAATTATACATCAATAATGGTCAAACTTCTTTGTTTGCTGGCGAAGAGAACTATAGTCTCTATTCTGAAACAGGACAGTATGAGTGTCTGTGGCTGGCCAAGAAAGAAATGAGATTTCTGGAGAGACATTATCAATTGGTTGGGTAGTTATTTTACTGTAGAACTGAAACAGAACAAAGATAAAACTCTGGTAAATTAAAGTGAGTTCTCTTGGCTCTGTAAATGTAAAAATTACATATTGTTAAAATCATTTGTTTAAAATGATGTATTTAATTTTCCAAAAAGATTAGGGACCTGGGATATCTCTACACATCTAAATCTCTGAAAAAAAGAGGATTAGCAAAATGAAGAGTATTCACAGATGTATCTAAGTATGTGAGGACATCCATCCTGATTATAAATTTTAAAATCAGGGGAAGAAAAAATGATGGAGTGAGTCAAATCATATAGACCCTAAGAACAAGTCTTTCCACAGGAGGAACAACTATGAGACAGAAAAAAAGAACACTAGAAGGGAAGCCATTTTCTATTACTATTTTTTATGTTTATTTGTGAGAGAGTGTGGGCACACATGCATGCCCAAGGTGGGGGAGGGGCAAAGGGAGGGAGACAGAGGATCTGAATCAGGCTCTGCAATGACAGCAGACAGCCTGACACAGAGCTCCAACTGAAGAACCCTGAGATCACGACCTGAGCCAAAGTCGGAAGCTTAACAGACTGAGCCACCCAGGCGCCCCAGTCATTTTCTATTATTAAGAGAACTTACAACACTGATGGGGAGGTCTAAGGTTAGGTGTAAGTAAGTTCCTTTTGGCAATAACTGTCACACCTTTTCAAGTTCCTTTATACTTCCGGTCTCACCTGTCTTGAGTCAATGCAGAGGAACTGTGGTATAAGAAAAGAACATTAGTTTTCACTCAGATGTGACACTGACTAATTGAATAACTAACTCTTCAAATCACTGTAATGTTTCATGCCTCAGTTTCCTCATGTGTAAATTTAAGGAGTTATCAATAATTCTGAAGGTGACTTCTATGTCTGACAATTTCAACAGGCTAATCTAGAGAGGTGAAGTATAAAGGTTTATTATTTTTTTCCACTTTACATTCTTCAGATTTGTGAGAAACTATTTTGTCAACCAAAAAGCACATCTTCCAAATATAGGAAGGTGATGGATACACTCCTGCAATACAGGAAAATAAACAGCTGAATCAACAATTTATTTGAAGAGGAAATGATCAGGTAGAAAAGCTTAAGGAGTCTTAAACAAGCTTGCAAAACTGTTAAATTTAACAAAGCCATATGACACAAGGCCAATAAAAAACCAAGTCTATATACTAACAGCCAACGACTGCAAAATGAAATTTTTAAAAATACCATTTACAACAGCATTCAGAATGTGAAATACTTAGGGATAATTTAGCAAAACATGTAATACATTGTTGAGAGAAATTAATAAATGCATAAATAAAATGAGAGCTATACCATGCTCATGGGTTGGAAAATAACACTGTTACAGTATAAGCTCCTTTCAAATTGATCTATATATTCAAAAAACTCTGAACCAAAATCACATCAGGCTATTTGTGGAAACTGGCAATCTAATGTTAAAATTTATATGGAAATGAAAAGGACTTAGAATAATCAAACACTTCTGAAAGGACAAAGAAAGCTTTCACGGTCTCCTTACAGAGTCTACTGGAAAAGTCAGCAATAAAGGTAGTGTGGCATTGTCTTAAGGATATATAAGTTAGTGGAATGGAATATAAGAGTCCACATAAAGCCACACGTGTATCGCCAACTGACTTTTGTCAAACGTATCTAGGTAATTCAATGGAAGGAAAGACTTTTCAACAAATCATGCTGAGAAAACTTAAGCCAATGGGGGAAAATGAACTTTAAGCTTTATCTCACACAATACACAAAAATTAATGTGGAGTGAATTATAGCCCTAAATTTACCTGTAGAACATCTAAACGACAAGCCTAAAATAAAATCTTTGTGACTACGAGGAGGCAAAAATGCCTAAGGGAAAAAATAGCAGCACCGACTATAGAAGGATAAAAACATAAACTGAACTTGATCAAAATTAAACACTCTTGCTCTTCAGAAAACAACATTAAGGAAATGAAAAGTCAAGTCATGGACCAGGAAGAAATATTGGCAAGGCATATATCAAAGGGCTCTTATTCAGAATACACAAGGTACTCTTACAACTCTCAATAAAAAGAGAGAATTCAATTAAAAAATAGGCCAAGAATTTGACGACATTTCACAAAAGAAGATAAAGGATGGCCAAAGAAGTGCATAAATAATTAACACTCACATCATTAGTCACAAGGAAAATGTAAATATAAAGTACAATTAGATATAGCTATAAAGTCTGAAAATAGCTACAATTAAGCAACCACATGTTGCTAGGCTTGAGGAGCAGCTGGAACTCTCCTACATTGCTGATGAGAATGTACAATTTAAGAAAACAGTTTGGCAGTGTCTTATGAAGTTAAATAGTTAACTATCTGCCTCAGAAATCCCAGTTCTGGGTATCTGACAAAAAGAATAGGGGCACCAGGGTGGCTCAGTCGGTTAAGCTTCCCACTTCGGCCTAGGTCATGGTCTCACCGTTCCCAAGTTCGAACCCCGTGTAGGGCTGTGTGCTTGCTGACAGCTCAGAGCCCGGAGCCTGCTTCTGATTCTGTGTATCCCTCTCTCTCCTCCCCTCCCCCACTCTGTCTCTATCTCTCAAAAATAAATAATCATAAAAAAAGAATAAAAACTATGTCCATACAAGGACTTGTACATGGATGTTCATAGCAGCCTTATTCGTAATTCAAAATGAAATAAAAAAATGACCCCCAAAGAGTGAATGGATAAACAAAATGTAGTATGTTCATGCCATGGAACACTGCTTAGCAATCAAACTAAATGACTACTGATATGCACAACAACATAAAGAAATCTCAAAAAAATATAGTGAGTAAATGAAGACCTGACACAAGGGTGCCCGCTATGATACGATCCCATTTATATGGAATTCTGGAAAGGATGAAAATAACCTACGTTCAAAAGCAGGATGGTAGCCTGGGACTGAAGGTAAAGGGGACTGAAGGCAGCAGAGCATGAGGGAGGGAGCTCTGTGAGGTAGCTGAAATGCTCTGTAGATTGTGTTGGTATTTATATGGGTACATACCTGTGTCCAAGGTGCACTGTTACATGCATTTAGAAACACACATTTTATTGTCTGTAAAAGAAACCTCCGAAAGCTGATTAAAGAATATGAATCCACAAGTCCATGGACACTTGGCAAGCAGGGGACTAAAAAAGACTGTGTACATAGCAGCATCCATGTACACATGCATATTCCAAGAGGAATGTAAAATATCAGCACCACAATGAACATGAGAATCTATCCAGCTACTCTGGATACTGAGCTGCTGACGTGACAATGCTTGTATTACTGAGGTCACCTAATATGATCTGGTGGGGTAGGTTTGGGTTCTGACACTTTGCTGAACAGCCTGTTAAGTTCTAAGGCAGGGCTCCCTCATTTTAGTAGGGCATGAGAAGTTTCTTGATGCTTCTTTATTTTTTTGTTAAATTTTTTTTTTCAACATTTATTTATTTTTGGGACAGAGAGAGACAGATCATGAACGGGGGAGGGGCAGAGAGAGAGGGAGACACAGAATCAGAAACAGGCTCCAGGCTCTGAGCCATCAGCCCAGAGCCTGACGCGGGGCTCCAACTCACGGACCGCGAGATCGTGACCTGGCTGAAGTCGGACGCTTAACCGACTGCGCCACCCAGGCGCCCCATGATGCTTCTTTATTAAACAAGAATGTGCTAAGAACTGTGTTAGTTACTCTGGAAGAGACAGGGTTGTTCAGATAGGGTTGTTCACCATCTCTATCCCCTAAATCTTAGAGTTCAGGACACGCTGGGGCCCAGTTTAGTGGAAGATTGATACATGCATGACTCTAGTACAGTAAGAGTGGGAAAACTTCACAGGAGAGGGTGAAATACTGCACGACTTGATTTTACAAAGAGAAGGCATCGTAAGAGAGATGGACACTTCAGCTAGGTCTTAATGGATCACATGAGATGCACAGGTATTTCATCTATCTGGTGGAAGGTCTGAGAAGGCATTGAGGGAAGGAGCTCTACGAGGAAAGCTATAGAGATGAGAAATAACTAGGAATGTAAGTTCTCGGTTGGAAGTCAGGATGTTTCAAGGGGGAGATAAACTTGGAAATCCAGACTGGGTTTCAATTCATTCCATAATGGGCTGGGAAATTTGGAAAGTTTTTTTTTTTTTTTTTAAATGGCAATTAATGACCAGGGCAGAGCTGTAGGGTAGAAAGATTAATCTGATAATATGTATAGGAGGGACGGGTGTGGAGAGAGACCAGAGGTGGAGATACCCAATAGGAGGCCATTTCAATAACTCAGTTGAGAAATTAGGACACCTGAACTAGGAGCCGCAAGGGAATTTACTTAAGAAACCAGATTTGAGTGGGGCGCCTGGGTGGCTCAGTCGGTTAAGCGGCCGACTTCGGCCCAGGTCATGATCTCACGGTCCGTGAGTTCAAGCCCCGCGTCGGGCTCTGTGCTGATGGCTCAGAGCCTGGAGCCTGTTTCAGATTCTGTGTCTCCCTCTCTCTGGCCCTCCCCCATTCATGCTTTGTCTCTCTCTGTCTCAAAAATAAATAAACGCTAAAAAAAAAAAAAAAAAAAAAAAAAAAGAAACCATATTTGAGAGTGCGGTAGAAACAGCAGGACAAGTTATATGTATGTGATGTGGAAGAGGAAGTACAGTCCTAGGGCCCTGAGCCCGGATGCCTAGCAGGGAATTAGCCGGTGCTTCCCCTCTGTTTGATGGCCTCATGGCCACAACAGCTCTCTCTCTCTCTCACTCTACCACAACAGCTGGAGCCCACTTACATGTCTGACAGCGAGTAGGGCCATGGTGGCGCCATGTCCAGCGGTTGTCGATGCTGATGTTTGATGCTCCCACTATCCAAACACCAAAGCATGCTGACATGCATGGTTTCCCCGGGGGAAAGTATGAGGACAATATTCAGAAGGTTGGAATCATGGCTCCCGTGAATTTGCCAGATGACCTTCACAGAGTGACTCTCAGTACTGATCTTCTGAACCCCT
Source organism: Puma concolor (assembly GCF_028749965.1). Classification (NCBI taxonomy): domain Eukaryota; kingdom Metazoa; phylum Chordata; class Mammalia; order Carnivora; family Felidae; genus Puma; species Puma concolor. The sequence continues at coordinate 80,271,373 of NC_141675.1, read as the reverse complement.
GTGAATTCTGTAGGGGTCCACAAAGCACTTTGGGAACTGGAACACCCCGTATAGAGGGGGATTACTAATATTCTTGTCACTAGCAATCTCTATCATCCTCATCTTTATATGTACAGGTATTGGCACTTGTCCGGAGGCATCTCTCTGCATTCATCCCTCTCCCCACCCTAACCATCTCTTCTTTTTGCTTCTCTGATCCTGGAATTGAGAGCTATTTTGCACAAGAATGACCATAAAGATAGTTTTTTCCAAAATACCACCAATTCCTTGCAATATACCCAATACGTACATCCATCTCCTAAAGTTAAACATTTTGATAGTACTGGAATGTTTGAAATACTACCATGTCAACATTCTCAAACATTTCCTGAAACTTAACAAATTACAGGACCCTTTACCACTGACCCCAGGAGTTCACTCCCTCTGTTCTCTTCTCCATACCGTTAAATATTCCCCAGATCCTTTTGGATGTTAAATGAAGAGCAGTGATCAGCTCTGACTCTGGATAAGAAAAACTCTGCATTGGATTTATTGAAAAGTGGTTTGCCGATCTCCACACTCTCACCATGGTGAAGGGTTTTCCAAGGAGATGTCAATAGTAGATGATTGCCGAATTTAACCTAACCCCCACACTAGGTGGGCCCTCACAGCTTTCCTGGGATGCATAGCACCAGTGCCTTTCACACACTGTGGGACAAACAGAGTCTCTTTTACAAAGTTGAGACTGACGAGGGTTAGATTTATGACAAGGAAGTGGGTATAAAGCTGATCTACCCTCAGGTCACCGTGCACACAAGAGTAATGACTGGCCTCCAGGTCCTGGTTCTAGGGCTTTCAAGCTGCCCCACCTTAATCTGAATGCTGGAGAAAACGCACATCCTGTCTCACTGTCATGTGAACACAACGCACATAGGACGAGAGCTCTGGGAACTCCATAGTAGCTAGCAGATACGAGCTTTTATAAAAGAGCCAGAAGATTCCACTGTGCCTTTAAGAGCGTTTCTAGTGGGAAGGGAATATTTCTCTCTCATAAAACCTTGCTTATAACAATATTTTTCAAGGAACTCAGCTCAGATGGTCCAGGAAGCGCATTATGGTCTACCGTAGCATGCAAATTCACTGCTCAGCACATTATGGGAACATAAATATCATGATCCCCACACTCTGCAGGTTTTCATGTGGCCTCCTTCCTTCCTTCCTTCTCTTCTTCCTTGCCTTTCCTTTTCCTTTTCCTTCTGCTTTCTCCTTCTTTCCCTCTTCATTTATATTGTAAGGAAATTATAGCAGCTCATCTCAAATAGAGGAGAGATTTCTTTCTTTCACTTAAAACGAAACAAAACAAAACAACGTCTTCCTTAATGGGCTCAATGTCAAATTCCTCAGAACTTCTGAATGTAACAAAAGAGAATTGTTCTAAGGTACGAAGGTACTTTTTCCACCAGTGACTTAAAAAACTGGAAATACACGAAAGCCAGGGAAAAGCTGAATAGTCCTCACTTGGCAATTATTCAGCCCTTGGAAATTTCCAAGCCCTCTGCAATCATTAATTAATTAGTGAAGATGATGTTCCACTTTACTGAGGCTGGGAGCGTGACATAAAGAGGTCTAGAGGCTTTCCCCAAGCTGAAAGAGGAATGTCAAGGGAAGAACTGAAATTAGAATTAGAAGCTCATTTCTCAAGCCAGTAGTCACATCACTAAGCCAAGCAGAGTCAATATTGGGACAATAAGGTCCTCTGTGCACAGGTGCAGTTGAATACAGCAGTGTTCTGCTCAAAGACCAACTGTGGAAAAGCCCACCCCTTCATCCACCAGTGCCCCCACAACACACACAGGAAATTTCTGTAGCTTCATCGCCTCTTTCCCCTTTCCTAAAACACAGACAGATGGCTAAATATCAACCTCCAACCACTCTCCTCTATAATCGCAGCAAAAATCCATGATTTAATTTTCATGATTGAAAGGCACAATATGATGTCAAAAACACATGACACTGTTGAAAATAAATATTTCCAAGAAAATTTTTAATGACATGAAATTCACTGATATCCAGAATCCGTAATAATGTAGACCACCTCGAATAATTACCTTCTCCCATAAGAAGGAAAGGGAAATGTCATGCTTTTGGGAGAGTGGATAATCAAAGTTCACTCCAAGAGCCTGAACAGGTTGCTGAGGGCAGATCAAACATTAGTGATGATGCGGCTCTGCCTGACACCTTAGATCCAGGTCTTGCACTGGGTCCTACACCCATTCCCCCTACACCACTGGATTGGTTCCAAATGTTGAACAGGCACTATCTAGATAGCACCTCATGACATGATAGGTAAATAGGAAACTCGAAGACTGGCTCAGCACTTCTCAGCAGATGATTCCCTCCACCAGATACACTTTTGCTCTATTTCATGTCTGTTTCCCCCGGTGGGGTGATGGGATCCTTAAACAACTCAGGGCCCACCTCTTTCCCTCAGGAACATCAGTCAGGATGCTCTGGGTGAGGAAAAACTGCATGCATAGCTGAACTTAAATGGTGAAGACAACTGTCCCAACCTACACTTTTAATCTTCCATAGGAGAATTTGTTTCAGTTGTACCAAAAGCAAGGGAAAGTTCAATAACCCCATTTTGTTCTGAATGGGTGTTTTCAGGTCCAGGAACGACCACTGCAGACATGCTGTAATGTTAACAAAGGGCAAGCCTATCCAGTGTGGCTATTCTTGACAAACTTTATTTAAAAGCAAAACAATAGGGGCACCTGGGTGGCTCAGTTGATTGAGCGTCCAACTTCCACTCAGGTCATGATCTCGCAGTTCGTGAGTTCGAGTCCCACATTGGGCCGTATGCTGACAGCTCAGAGCCTGGAGCCTGCTTCGGATTCTGTCTCCCTGTCTCTCTGTGTCCCTCCCCTGCTCATGCTCTCTCTCTCGCTCAAAAATAAATAAACATTAATTTTTTAAAAATTAATGCAAAACAAGGGGCAACTGGGTGGCTCAGTCAGTTGAGTGGCTGATTTCAACCCAGGTCATAATATCATGGTTTGTGAGTTTGACCCCCATGTAAGGCTTTGCACTGACAGTACAGAGCCTGCTTGGGATTTTCTGTCTCCCTCTCTCTCTGCCCCTCCACTGCTTGCTCTCTTTCTGTAAAAAATATAAACTTTAAAAAATAAAAACAAAACAAAAACAAACAAAACAAAGCACCCTTAATAACATTTATTTTCATGGAGGGAGTTTGAAAAGAAAGGCCTCCCAAGAGTAATATTTCGAACACTTAACATTTTAACTTGGAATCTTTATGTTGTAGAATGACCATGGCTGGTCCGCTTTTGTGTAATGAGCATTCATAAGGTTACCGGGTGCCTCCAGATACTCACAGGCCCCCCTGGGAAGGGTTCTTTTCCTCTAAAGAACCTAAAATTCTTTTGGAGCACCATTAATAGAGCAGATGTTTTCATGTGAGAATCAGGGTTTAGTAAACATCTTACTGAGAGAGTAAGGATCTGACAGATTTTTGTCATAATGGTGAAAATGTGAACAGGTATATCTGGAAACTGACAATCTTGAATGGGTAAAGGATTATACACACACACAGATACACACATGTGCATACACACACACATACACACACACACACTTCTATAATCCATCTCAACAATTACAATTCAACGTGTAGCTAATCAAGGGCTCTACAGTTTCTTTTTTTTAATGGTTATTTATTTGAGAGAGAGAGAGAGAGGCAGAGAAAGAATCTTGCATTGTCAGCACAGAGCCCTACATGGGTTTCGATCCCACAAACTGTGAGATCATGACCAGAGGCGAAATCAAGAGTCAGACACTTAACTGACTGAGTCACCCAGGTGCCCCAAGGGCTCTCCAGTTTCTGACTTCTCACAGCTCTAACCAAAAGGGTGGGCTCAGTTCCAACCAATAACTGGAGATTAGCTTGGTTTCTCCATTGCCTCCCTTGCAAGTAATTCTCCTTGGATCCTCTTGTCAGGGTGGGAAGAAACATCATCATGTTGGTTCTAGTACTCATGGAAAGTCCAAGTTGTAGGTGAAGAGGTATGTGTAGTATTGTGTCTTAACTATTCACAGGAAGTAACAATGCATTGACTTAAAAGCATATATGCTTGCAATTAAATCAAACCAAAAAAAAAAGATAACTGTCATAAAGGATTTTTAAAAGTTTCTGAACACAGTTAAGGCCCACAGACTAAGATTCTTCCTGGAGGATCAGTAATGGGGATAAATAAGAGGTAATAAACAAGTTCCATAATACTGCAGCCCCCTTCACCTCACCTACCAGGGGCCCTTGGCCACTTGTTCTGTCTCAGCAGCCCTAGGCTAGTTCGGCCCTAAGCAGAACCCAGAGTGCCAACTTTGCTTGGGTTCTGAGCGTCTTTACATGAGCCTCATGTGGCCCTGTACATCTCTTACCTAAAAATATGGGGACCTCCTGTCCCCACTAAGGTACAAGATGCTGCATATCTATTTAGAGTCCAAGCACATGCAACAGCTAAGCGTGAGGAAGTTTCTGACCCACAGAGGGGCGCTTTGACCAACAGGAGACAAGAGCTGGAAGATAAACTATTTTCCCATCCTCTCCCTGAACAGATTGTCCTGATCTGCTCATACGGTCTTTTGCAAGATGATCCTTCAAGATTGAACAATTGGCTGTACTGGATATTAAACAGTAGCCATATGATCCCACACGTAGGATCTCTGCCTTTTCCTGCTTCACTCACGCTCACCTGGGACTGTACTTTCTAATGATATAAAAGGAGCTCATACACTTTTGCCTTAGGGTGTGCTTTCTGGGGAAGTCAGGCCAAGATACACACTCCTTCAGCCGCATCACTATGTTAATGAGTCCCCTACCTTTTGTTGCAGTGGCGGTGCGCAGGGCACTGAAACAGGATCTGTGATATAGGTCTTCTTGGGCCCAGTAACTGGATACATCCCGGCTGGGTTCTGGTTTCCTGTTCCAGAAGGAGTATACCCTTGTTCCCGCTTCCACGTATTCGGATGCCCTTGTTGACCGTAAGCTGGATCAGAGTCATTTTTGCCCCCATAGCCAGGCCCTGATGGGCAATAGCCTTCATAATAGCGTCCTTGGTTGGGGGCATACCCATACCCAGGCTCCGGTTGAAGTCCTGGTGGTGGAATATATGCATAGTCCATGCCCCCCCGTGTTGAAGGAGGTGGGCACTGCCCAGAGATAGAAACTGGTTGAGTGTTATAGCCCTGGGGTCCTGCGCCTGCGCCATAAAATTGTCCTGATGAAGGAGCAGCCATGTAATGAGAGCTGGGCTGGGCTGACTTCACCTGCACGTTGAAGGCAGGCCTTGAAGGGGTGGACGCCGTAGCATAGGAGGCGGGGACTGGTTGAGGCTGGGGTTTTAGTGTTCCAATTGGTGCCACAGGGATGGGTCCTGCCTGGGGTGCAGGCTGTGGTTTCAATGTAGACTTTTTGGTTGCCGTTAGAGGGGGTTGGTTTGGTATTACCATTCTTTTATGTCCTGTGACAGGGGTAGAGACTGGAGGAGAGGCAGTTGAACTAGTAGAGCCCTAAAGGGGGAAAGAGAAAAAAAAAAAATAAAAAAGATAAAGATTACTGCCAGTGAAAAATGAAAACACATAAAGGAACAAATATTAGTAACTACTATTCTTATTTTGTATCAACTCTTATATGGTTCCTGCCTTCTAAGAATTCACAAACCAACACAAAAATCATGTGCACTTTTGTGTACTAGTAATGAACAATCTGGAAAAAAAATTAATGATTCCATTTACAATTACATCAAAAGGAAACAAAAATACTTAAGAATAAACTTAACCAAAAAGGGCAAAAGACTTACATACACTAAAACGTACAAATGCTGCTGCTGAAAAAAATTGAAGGCATAAATATATATAAGACATCCTGTGTTCATGGATTGGAAGACTTAATATTGTAAAGATGTTAATACTACTCAGAGCAATCTATAGATTCAATCCAATCCCTATCCAAATTTCAATGGCAATTTTTTTTTCCAAAAAGGAAAAAATTCAGCCTGAAATTCATATCAAATCTCAAGAGATCTGGATAGCCAAACAATCTTGAAAAAAAAAAAAAAAAAAAAAAAGAACAAAATTGTAGGTCTCACACTGTGCAATTTCAAAACTTAGCACAAAGTTACCATAATCTGCATGGTATGATAGTAGCATAAAGACAGACATATAGACCAACAGAATAGTATAGAGAGTCCAGAAATAAACTCTTGCATACATACACAATTAATTTCTGATGAGAGTTCCAAGACCATTGGTTTGAGAAAAGACACACTTTTCAACAACTGGTGAGGAAAACTGGATATCCACAGGTAGAAGAATGAAGTTGGACCCTTACTTACACCATATATAAAAAGTAACCCAAGTTTTTAGCTCTAAATGTAAGAGCTTAAAACTTAAAACTCTTAGAAGAAAACACAGGCGGAAAAAAAATAGCAACTTCTTGACATTGGATTTGTTAATCTATATGATATATATATATATATACATATATAATATATACATATAATATATATTATATATAATATATAATATATAATATATATAATATATAATATATACATATATATGTATATATAATATATATAATATATAATATATACATATATATAATACTGAAAGCACTAGCAATAATAAACTAAGCTAAACAATGCTATCTCAATCAGATCAGATTACCAAAGATATAGTCAACATACAGCAAAAAGGAGGTACTAGAGAAAGAACAGGAGGACTGGGCAAGGGTACGAAAAAAAAACAAGTAAATCAAAGAGGGGTCTTGAAAGAAACAAACACTCCCAGAAGAACCAAAAAGATGCTAAATTTTAGAACAAAGATTCCTATCAAAGAGTGATTTACCAAAGATAACCCAAATGTAGACTCTTCCTCCTTTTCTAACTTCCTGATTTCCATTGCATTCATTCATTCAATTCAGAAATACTTACTGAATATCTTAAGAATGTTTAAGGACACACAGATTGGAAGATCTCACTGCCAAACTATGAGAAGTCTTGGTTAGGCTGGGGATAAGTAAAGGCTCAGAGAAAGCTTGGAGATTCAAACATCTGTCCTCAGGCATTAGTCTATTATGGATCTGGAAATATGTCAATGACAGAATGTTTTAATTTTGCTCTGAGTTACTATGATTAGATTTGTTGATACAACAAATGAATGACCACACCCTGATTTTGCTGTTTATTAATTTCCAAGATAATTCACATATTCTTAGGAAGAGGGGATGTGAGGCCTTATGTTACTCTAATGTCATTTACCCACACCAAGTCACTAGAGACATATAGCTGTGGGAAAGATGCCGCTAACTGCTTCTTCATACCTACTCCCCTTCTTCACTACTCAAAGAATTTCTATTTTATTTAGGGTGACAATGTCCTCACTTAAAATACTTCTCTAGACTACAACCAGAGATAGAACGTTGCCACGGGACACAGTTCTGGCCAATGAGATATATGCTAAACATTTTAGGGAAAACAAAAATTCTCCTGATAGAAGCATCACCCCTACCTACCTTGCCAGTTTCTTCTTTCCTGCCTGGTTGGTGGATGTGGGGCTGTAGATGGTACAGCTATCTTGCCCCCACCATAAGATGCAAGTCTATCAACTCAAATATATATAGCTTTCTGATGATCTACACTGATCCGGAGATAAAGATTAAAACACTCCCAGAGATATTTGGTTGACATACAGTAATTCTCAATGGAGAGAAAATCACCTCCTGATCAGGGACGTTTGGTAATGAGTGGGGATAATCTTATTGTCACAGTGACTAGGGGATGTTATCATCATTGCATGGGCAGAAAGCAAAACACATCACTGTCAAACCCAAGATGGCAACAGCATCCCAATGAAAGTGACAGACTCTTGGGCTACATTTCTTCTGTCAACCTACCTGTGAAGTTCCCAGATGTGAGCCAAGGAGGCCACAGGTCCTCTCTCTAGCATCTCTCCTCTACAACACTCTCTACTTCTGGATCCAAATAACCCTTCTCCCCTTGGTCCCTTTGATCCTAGAGCACATGAAAGCTCTGACTCTTCTGGCTCCAGATGATCGCTCTGTCCCTAAACACTTCTCTATACCCAAATGCCTGTGTACGCGATGCATTTATAAATCAGCGTGTTATCATTTTTGTTGGGATTCTGACAGTTACAGCTCTCTTTCCCACATTTTATTGGTCTCAATTTATATTTGTCTTTTTCCCTGAAGAATTCATAATTCTAGATTTAGTTCTTTAAGTTACCGGAGGCTGTTAAATACAGTTATCTTTTTTTCCCCCTTATCTGATACTAGCCTCTCAGAGGACAAACTTGCCATTTACTTTTGTAATTGAAGCAACCTTAGTAATCTTGTCTTGGCAGAGTAGCTTTTCCCTTCTTTATGAAGATGGCTCCAACAGTACTCAAGAGAAAGAAATTCCATTTCCTCAGTAAGCAATGTATTAAGAAATACATCCTGAAGAAATTCCTAAATACACACACAGTTAATTAAGATCCTGACATTCTGTAGTAAAAAGCATGGGAGAGTCAGTTTGAACCTAAAAAAAAAAAAAAAAAAAAAAAGGTAAGGTCAGTTTTTTTTTCCCAGTCAACCATGTCAGTCTTAAAAAAAAATGTCAGCATAGATGGAATTGAATGTAAGAAGGAATAAAGCTTTTCTTTTCTTTGATGACTCAAGATCAGCAGAAACCCAGAGTTCCTATTTTGAACACTTTACAAACCCAACTATAAATGGAGACAGTGACTGAGCAACTGGGCTAATGACAGGCGTACTCTGCGCTGCAGCTGTAGAGAAGTCTGTCCCCAGAGCAGATCCTGCAGAAATCACAGATTTTGGAAATGAAAGCCAATCACAATGATAAAGTAAGAATAAAAAAGAATTAATATAGACCTAACTCCTGAGAAGCAACATTTTCCAACAAAATTCCTCTTTTTCTTTTTTGGTGAACACACACAGACACGCACGCACGCACGCACACACACACACACACTTTAAACCTCCGTAAAGTCTTTGAAGGAAGGCATCAGGTCACAGTTTCAGAAGTCATTGCTTTCTTCTAGGAAATATCTCACCAGTGGAACTCTCTTTGGGGGATGAGAAGGTTTCCCACAACTTTATTATGAATTCTGCTGTGTATGTGCCGGCATGCTTCTGACTATTTTCTATATCGTAACTACGGGAGTGAAAATAGCACATTTAGCTATATTTTTCCCTTTGCAATTTTACACTCTTTACCTCACTGGAGGTGGAAGGGGTAAAGAACAGGAATCATTTTAAAGCGTATTTATTTATGTTCTTCATAGTTAAAGAAAGCTATGGCAACATTTTCCTGGCCCACATATTCAATTAAATACATAGTGAATCTTTTCTACTCACTGAATTAGTTGGCACTTCCGAGTATTTATTTTTGGCATATCATTTCTTTTTTGTTTTTGCAGAAATTCTTAAAGTTTTATCATGATTTAACATTTTTATTTTGAAAATCAAGCACATTTTAAAATTACAGGGATATATATATATATAATATATACATATATATTACATATACATGTATATATATAATATATAATATGTATTTGTAATATATATATTATATGACTTGAATCTCTGTAAGTCTTTTTATGTGGTTATTTTTCCATTAATTATTTTCTAACCATCATGTAAAGCTCTGTGAGGTTAATGGGAGAAGGGCAACATCCTGGGATGAACAGCACATGTCCCCCCGTCCGCCAGGAGTTTATAGTCTGGTAGAGGGGCTACTATATAATCAACAACTGGTGGATGGATACTCCATTACCAGGAAGAACTGGTCGTGGCCACGGGACAACAACAGACAAGGGGTACCGAGAGCACCTCTCGTTCTCACCCCATGGGGCAGGTCCTCAACTTCCTTTGTGGCCAGGTCAGGATAAGGTCCGGCCATTCCTCAATCTCTCCTGCCCCTCCCACCCGCTCCCCGACCACACTCACACGAGCGCACACACACTCCCCTGCTCCAACCTACCACTGTGTCTTCTATGCATCCTCCGTTTCTTTCTTATATCCTTACATTTAACTCCAGTCTCGTTTTCCTTCCGCTGCTGTTTGCCCTCATCGCCACTTCCCTGAGCTGTTCATTGCCATCAGCGAACTTCACTTCTTTCTCACTCCCCTCCCTCAATAACGCCACAGTCATCTCTCTAACGTGACCCTCTGAGCCTGGTTCTCTGCTGATTGCAATCTGCCAAGGCCCTGCTTTGTGTTGAGCTTGTTTTATTATGTTGTGCTCTTTGTTTGTTTGTTTGTTTTTAATATACTTTAAAATAATTTCCAGTCTAGCCCCTGCCTCCCTGGCCAGCTGCCTCCTTTTTTCTACCATCACTCACATCACACACTCCAGCAATTTGAGGCTTATGCAGAGACTGGAATAGATCACACAGTTATGTCTGCACTCAGATCCGTCAGCCAGGACCTCCTTCTACAGTCTCTGATCTGTTCTATCCAATCTCTACCGCGCTGCTCCCCTGCTGCTCAAACATAGCCATCTGGGCAGTTGCCTACTTATTCTGCAAGTCTCAGATCAAATGATGTGTCTTCTGTACTGTCATTCTAGACTCCCCTGTAATGATTTGGACGTTCTTTCTGTGGTCCTTCAGTTATATTCCCCATGAACTTTGTACATAGTCCCCATTAAAACAGTTACCTTCTGGTGTTTTAATAATCGACTTGCATGTTTTTTAAGTTGGAAAGAAGTCAAGCTGTAAGCTCTAGAAAGCCAAATTATCATGATCTCAAACAGACAGAGATTTGTCTTTCATAATAGAGAATCCAGGAACAGGCAGCGAAGAACTAATATCTGCTCAACAGTGACAGCAGGGATTCAGGCTCTTTCTAGGGATCTGTTAGAAGCACTTCACTAATCTTTCTTTAAAATTCCTACTGATGACCAGTCGTCACCATATTGCCCAATGGCCCCTGAATAATGACCCTCTTTATCTGACACAGGCCCTCCTCTCTTCTCTCCCTCTTTTTCTCTCTATTAACTCTATCCAGGACCATATACACAACTTAAAATACCTTCCGCATTATGAAGAGTCTCTTGAGTTTCTATCTCCAGAATTCACCAGCATTCTGAATACCAGGCCCAGATATTCAGCTGTTTGTTTTATGTGTCTGCTTGGACGTCTCAAATGCCTTTCAGGCTCAACATGTGAAAAACTGTCTCATCATCTTCCTTGAATCTGCCCTTCTATTCCCGTCTGGTTTTCTCATCCACACAGGTGTTGCTCAAATGAGAACACTAGGAGTCATTCTTGAGCCTCTCCCTCACATCCCATTCAAGTACTAAATCCTGTCGATTCTATTTCCTCAGCAAGGAGTTCTGTAACTCCCAAATCTTTCCACATTTCCTCATTTCCTCTGCTGTGGTGACTCTATTCCAAGATACCACCACCCGTCACTGTGAATTCTCCAACAGGAATCCAGACTGGTATTCCCTCTTCAAGGAATCCTTATTCTGTAGACGGAGCGCTTCCTCTCAAACACAGATTTCATCACATTACTTTCCTGCTTAAAAGTTTTCAACACTTAGGGGATTGTTTTGCACACTAGCTCTTCTCCCTCTCCCTGAAAGGTACACACTCTATCAATCTCTGACACTGACTTTTTCTCATAGCCAGTGTGCCAGGCTCTCAGGTGCCATCATCATGTGAATTCTAAGGAGCTAATTCCTCAGGACCCTTTAAGTGTCACCCTGAGTGTGGTTCCTCGGTGAGCTCTGCTGAATCCTCCGGCAGAGTGAGCACTGATTACTGCTCTCCTACACATATCACACTTGTACGTGTCTGTCTTCACAGTGTCAGGGACTCTACCCTTGTACTCACTACTGCTTCCCCAGTGGCTTTTGCATATCATAGCCAATAGTGGGCATTTGACAAACATTTGAATACATGAATGACTGAATGAATTTGGACTCCAAGAAGAATTCATTTCCTTGTCAGATTATAACCCAACATGCAAAATACGAGCTACCTCGTTTCTCTTATTACTTGACAATCAAGAAACGCTGTCATGCATTTAATGCATGCTTAATTACAGTAATCTCATTAGTTTTTCCCTTTCTCTAAATAGTTCAATGGCTTTACTTTTTGAATTGATTAATACTACTATCTTTCAAAGAAGCGTCGAAATGCTTACTTTCATTTTGATGGTTATATTGTATATGCAAATTCTACTGGATGCTGGCTCTAATCTCTTACAGATATAGTTAAGGGCCAAATTTTAAGTAAAATTACTGCAAAAGAAAAGAGACGAATGCATATTAGAATAATCTTTAACAACATGTACCGCAACGAAATGCATTTGAACTACCAAGTAATCACAATGCCCCAATCTCTAGAAATTTAATTAATCAAAGTTATTTATTCAATTAAAAAAATTGAAATTCTGCTGTGTGTTGGTTACTGAGCTAGTTGCTAAAACCACAAACAGACAAAGGAAGTCAGAGTCACTGCACTCAGAGAATTCTTAATTAGATTTTTTGGACAAAACAGGGGAGCGGTAAATAGAAGGGTTTCTACTAATAAAGAAAATTTTCTAAGGTAAGAGAAGGGGAATGTATTCAAAAGCGGAAGTCCTACATAAAAGCGATTGTATAAAACTCAGAGCCCCTTCATATATTTTGATTCCAGCTAGTACAGTGACATGGAAAAACGCCTACGATGGCAAATGAAAATATAAATGCTAAATGACAAACACAGAATGTGAAATCAATCATATACGCAATACAGTTGAAGCTGTAGGAAATGTTATTTCCATATGGACAAAGAACAGATAAACCATGGAACGGGATATGGTTGATTTGTCAGAAAGGATTCTGAGCGTTTCAACTTCAATTTTACTTTCATGACACTTATGTACAGTTATGGGAACAAGACTTGATGAAGTATTTTCCTTTACGGTTGTCAACTTTGTATATCCTTGTGGCAGGAAAACAAATTCAAATATTCATTGATATCAAAAAATGCGTGAAAATGGCAAACACTTAATGTTACCTGTCCTTTGTGTAAACAGTTTGAACACTATTTATACTTAATCCTCACAGGCACCCTTGAGACGGAAACTATTATTATCCCTATTTTCGAGATGAAGATACTGAAACACAGAGAAATTAAGTAACTGCCAAGGTTATACACACACCTAGCAGGTGGCAGATGTGGGATTCAAACCCAGGTAGCCAGGCTCCCTCGTTTCGGGTTTTAAAAACCGGTTTGTTTCTCTCTAGCAAAGTAAGGGTGAACTAGACCACATGTCGAAAAAGCAAACAAAAAAGAAAAAAAAAAGAGGCCTTTCCACTCTATCTATGGTTTTCCCAAATTTAAGAGTCATGAGATCTAGATGTGGGAACAGACACATTTCTCTCCTAGAAGAAAAATAACAGAGTAAAGGAGACAACAGATACTCAGGGCTGGGATCTGGGAGGAAACAGAAAGAGGTAGACTGTGTTAAATTGGAGAGTCCATACTCTGTCTAAACGCCTGCTGCTACACCGTGCCAGCTAATTGCTGCCCTGTGAAATATGGATCCAATGTTTCTCTTCTGACTTTACGGTCATTTTTCTTTGCAAACACTGAAAAGCCACAGGAAGGATTTCTGCAGGACAAATGTGGCACACGAGGTGCATTTTCAACTCCCATTCTAACTTAAGGACGCTGGCAAATAGAAATACCATGATGAATGAAATTGAAGGGTCCCATGTTGGAATTCAGGGGACAAAAACTTCCGGCTTCACCACTGTGTAGTTGGGTAACAATGAAAAAAGGAACATTACTTCTCTAGATTGACTTCTCATCTGAACAAAGAAGAAGACTTAAGACTGCTGTTATTTTTCTCTTTTTGTTTTAAATGAGGAGTGCATCTTTTTCTTGAAATAAAACTCTTTCTTTAACACAGACAAAAGATGAGCTTCACTGGATGATGCTCAGGGTTGACGGGAGCCCACCCACTTGTTCCTCTAATACTATTTCTCTACAAAAGATATAATGACATTCAAAATCCAGCGATTCCAAGAGTAAATTCTGAATGTTTAAAATTAGTTTTAATGGCCAATAAGAGCCTGATCTCATCACTAAGGATTCACACCGGGAAGGTACTTAATAAATAACGGCTGGATAAATGAACAGCTAGACTTGGCTTCTAAGTTTGTACAGTGAGAAAAAAATGCAAACACAGATCACCTATGTCAGTTATAATGCCATGCATTCTCATATTTGCTACTGTTATTTTTTAATTAAAAATTACGGTCTTATTTTCTCTATGTGTTTAATTGAGTAATTACTTTTTTTTTTTTTTTGGTTTCTTGAGTGCCCTTACTGATTATTTTCCAAAACTCAAGATTGATTGATTTTTAAATAAGTTCTATGCCCAACGTGGGTCTTGAATTCATGACAAGAATCACATTCTCTACCGACTGAACCAGCCAGGTGCCAGAGAATTCAGGGTTAGTACCTAGAGCAGATCCATTTCTCACTCATTCAGGACATATTATCCACTTGATAGATGACCCCATGAGCTAGAAAACAACCTAGCAGAACAAGAGTAGAATACACGATCATAATACTGTACATTAAGAGAAGTACTTCTCAAATCTGGCTACACAGCAGGACCATTGGGGGCTTTTTAATACAAGTTATCTTTCATTAGGCCTTTCTAATTAATAATTATTATCTTAGATCCACCCAGAGACTGAAATCTGTAAATTAAAGAGAGGGACACATGATTTTTTGGTGAATCCAGAATTCACAACTACCTTCTTAGGTAGTGTTGTTAAAGCAGAATAGTGAGGCATACGTGGAGTTGGGGGATTGAAATAATGCAAAGGGGTCACCCCAATTATCTTCAAAGGACAATGTTTTTGTGAGTTAGACTTAGGGAGCAATGCGGTGTTTGTTGGGTTCTATAAACTCTTCATGAGCAATATGTGTCTGGGTGAACTTGGTGATACGTATCATAAGTCCTAATAAAGTCTATACCTTTCGTTTCTAGGAATTTAACCTAAGGAAATTACCATAAGATAGCATAACCGTTTGGTTTCTAAAAATGGTTATGGTCATATAATATATAAAAACAAAAGGTTATAAGGTTATAAGCAATTTAAATAATCGATACATGGGAGCTGGTGAAATCAATGATGGTGCATTCATATAATGGAATACTATTCCACAATTGAAAACTATACCATTAAATGTTTAAAAACATTTAACATTATCAGCAATCCACCAATCCCACTCCTGGCATACACCCCACAACGAACTGAGAGAAGGGACTCTCATGAGTATCTGCACACTCGTTGTTCATAGCAGCATCATTTGCAACAGCTAAAATGTGGCAGCAACCCACGTGTCCACTGACAGGTCAGTACATAAACCAAATGTGGTCTACCCATACAGTATTATGTTACTCAGGCTAAAACGAGAAAGCAATTCTGACACAGGAATCAACCTTAAAACACGGTGCTGGGATGAAATACGCCAGTTACCAAAGGACACGTACTATAGGATTCCAATGACCTCAGGTGTCTAGAGTCGTCAAATTCACAAAGACAGAAAGTACAATGTGGTCACCCAGAAGGGAGGGGGGAGGGAGGAATGGGGACTAATTAGCTAATGGGTATAGAGTCTCAGTCTGGGAAGATAACAAGTTCTGGAGATGGATGGTGGTAATGGTTGCACAACAATGTTAATGTACTCAACGCATTCTTAGAAGTGGATAAGATGGCGGGTTTTGTCATATACTTCACCATAAAAGTAAAAGAGAAAAAGAACAAGAAAGGAATAACAATAAAAAGTCAATAACCTTATACATTTAAAAAATCAGGTTTGGTGACGTTTTGTATCTGTTAATCCATCTTTGCATCTATCTAGAACTCTCACACATGCATACTTACTTACATGGCTAGAAAGATCTAGTCTCAAAATGGTAACAGTGGATATTTTAAGGAGGTGATGTTTGGTGTTCTGTATACTTTTTTCTATTTTCCAAAGTGCTTAACACAACCACATATTACTTTTTTTTTTTAAATCAGAGTATATGTGTGTGTGTATTAAATACTACATATGAAAAATATACATTTTTTAAAGAAACTGACACACCAAAAACTATCGTAGTGTCCCAACTTGCATGTGTGAGTGTGTGTGCATAAAGAAGAAAAAGGAACATTGCAAATGGTTTATAAATATTCTTAAGAGGTGAAAAATTACATTAGCAGATGCAATTAACAGAAACTTGTGTTTCCATCTTCATAGTTTTTCTGTATTTTCCACATTAAAGAAAAAAGATACCTCATAAATGGTAGCTGAGAACTGGTGAATGGTTAAAATGATCTCAAAAGATTACTTTTGGAATTAAAATCGCAGGATTTTCATTAGTGTCACTGAGTTCAAAACATTACTGCCGATACAGAGACATGACTAATACACTAATCCTCAGCTGTTGTGCACCTAAACCACACACACACACGCACGCACGCACACACACGCACGCACGCGCACGCGCCCCTTACAAGTCTCGCAAAGAGTTCCTGTCAGAGAGAAGCAGAAATAAATCTCTTCCTTCTGTGCATCGTATCAAACTTGTTCACTTCACAGTGCACCGTTCCACAGACATGAACTACAGCTAGAGAGGGGCTACTCTTAAGAGCTTCAGAGGTGCTTCAGACACAGCAGCTTGAGTTTGGGTCGGGTGTGCACTCCAGAGCAGTTTTTGCCTTAGAAGCTTTTCCGTGTAATTAATTCTTACCACACTTCTGACTGGGTATAAGTGACTTTGAGGACAAGTGGCTCCCCAGACTACTGAAGACACCAATGCTGGCAGGTCAGATTGTTTTCCCGGAAATAAAATCAAGTCCATTGGCAGCATGAAGATACCGCCTTGGGAACCGTCATTTCTGAGTTCCTAACTATCACACGGGGAAGCGGTGACCCCACGGAGGCCCTGCACTCATGTCATAAAACTATCATGTCATCATATTAACACCAAGAAAGCCAGCATTTCAAGGAGAGTAACCCCTACCCACCCCTCCCCCGCCCCGCAAATAGCTGTCAAATAAGATGTGGTATGTCATCACTTTTGAACTTGAGAGGTCTTTGAGGCTGCGGTTTATGTAATACCCATACAGTACGGTACACTTAGTCCCTAGCATGCATGTGGCTGGCCCTGGATAAAATGCCATTGTGATGAGGGTTAATTCAATCCGAGCGTGTTCAATAATCTAGGAACAAAGTGACAGGAGAGCCTATTTCAATAGCAAATGATCTCATACACGGAATCATCCCCTTCAAGGGCCTGTGCACTTTTGTCCAATCAGGCCAGGGGTCAGGTGAAAAGTACCAAGCGGTGAACTAATTAGCCCAGAAACAACAAAACACGGTCTCAGTGACAGTATGACAGCACAGGTGTATTTTTACATGGCCGGTAGCACTGGAAGTTGGAATAATTCTTTTGGTGGGTAAACCGGCAATCAAGAGCCATTAAAATGCCCGTAACTTATGTTTAATTGCTTATTTACAAACTATTAGAGGGTGGTTGAAGAAATCATGGTGCACGGATCCGATGGGATGTTAGCAGCTGGCAAGCAAGGAACACATGTTCAAATAAGTCTATAAGGAAGAGCCTATGTGGGGCGCCTGGGTGGCTCGGTTGGTTAAGCTTCTGACTTGAGCTCAGAGGGTTACGATCTCCCAGTTCATGAGTTCGAGCCCGATGTCAGGCTCTGCAGAGCCTGGAGCCTGCTTCGGATTCTGTGTCTCCCTCTCTCTTGGCCCCTCCCCTTCTTGCACTGTCTCTCTCTCTCTCTCTCTTTCTCTCTCTCAAAAATAAATATTACAAAAATGTTTAATTAAAAAAATAAAAGCATATGTATACTGCATATGTATATTGACAGAAAATTTGTAAATCAGTACTATGCTAAGGTTAGTAGGTTATCTTTAAGATGCACAGTCATGTGATTGGATGTTACAAATACAGCCATGCAATTCTTTCTCTCCTTGGTATAGCAAAGGTTTTTGGTTCTAACTCCTAATTACCTGTACCCTTTCCAGTTCTCACTACCCTAGTTCAGTCCACTATCCTTGCCGCCCTAATTCACTGAAATTTATATACCGAATACATGGGCACATATGCTTATATATAAATTTATTTTTATTTTTTTAAAGTTCATTTATTTTTGAGAGAGAGAGAGCATGTGGTAGGGGCAGAGAGAGAGTCCGCAATGCAGCACAGAGCCTGACCTGGGGCTCGAACTCACAAACTGGGAGATCATGACCTGAGCCTAAATCAAGAGTCCTATGCTTAACTGACTGAACCACCCAGGTGCCCCTGAATTTTTTTTTTTAAACTGACCTCTTATCGTCCTGTAGTACATCCTCTATGCTGCAACCAGAATATTTCAAAAATCCAAATAAGATCATCCCCTTTCTTTATTGAAATCTCTTGAAGGTTCCCACTGCTCTTAGAAGGAAGTTCAAATTCCTTCCTGAAAGAGCCACCACTTAGCTTCCTTGTCTCCTCCCTTCCCTCCCCTGGGACTGGACGCTCCAGCTATCCTGTGGATACCTACCCTGAACATTTTCCACTAGCTCCCACTTCTCTACTCTTTTTTTTTTAAAGTTTATTTATTTTTGAGACAGAGGGAGACAGAGCATGAATGGGGGAGGGTCAGAGAGAGGGAGACACAGAATCTGAAGCAGGCTCCAGGCTCTGAGCTGTCAGCACAGAGCCCGACGGTCGGGCTCAAACTCACAAACCGTGAGATCATGACCTGAGCCGAAGTTGACCGCTTAAACGACTGAGCCACCCAGGCGCCCCTTTTTAAATTTTTTTTTCCACTTCTCAACTCTTTTTTTTTTTTTCAATGTTTATTTATTTTTGGGACAGAGAGAGACAGAGCATGAACGGGGGAGGGGCAGAGAGAGAGGGAGACACAGAATTGGAAACAGGCTCCAGGCTCTGAGCTATCAGCCCAGAGCCTGACGCGGGGCTCGAACCCACGGACCGCGAGATCGTGACCTGGCTGAAGTCGGACACTTAACCGACTGCGCCACCCAGGCGCCCCTCCACTTCTCAACTCTTAATGAGTATTCATCCTTCAGGTTTCAAATGAATGACATTTCTTCGGAAGAGGCAGTCTTGAGCCTCTAAGTCTAGGTGAAGTTGTCTATCACGCATGTCCCTTTAACAGACTGAACTTCTCAAATGATAACCCTTGTCCATTGTTTCCAGTTCCTTCCGTAACCTTCTCGTCTCCCCAAGCATCCTACTGGGGAGAACCTGTCACTCTCATTCAACACAATGCCTTTAGCATCTAACAAACCGATGCTCCATAAGTGTCTGTTCAGTAAATGAAAGTTATTTCCGTAGTGCACTACGGACAAATGCTGTAAAAGAGTAAGATGTATTTAATAAAATGAGACAATAATGGCAGTAGTTGGTTAAATTATAACCGTCCCACTCTTTTTTCATCCCCTGCCAGTTTTGTAAAGTAAAAAGCTTTACTTAGATGAAAAGCTACACCATAGTTATTTAAGTATGATGGAGGGTTGTGGAATTCAATGTAACTAAAAAAATATTTGGGGGCACCTGGTGGCTCAGTGGGTTAAGTATCCGACTCTTGATTTAGGCTCAAGTCGTGATATCAAAGTTTGTGAGCTCTAATCCTTCATCGGGCTCTGCACTGCGGGTGTGGAGCCTGCTTGGGATTCTCCCTTCCTCTCTCTCTGCCTCTCCCCCGTGCTCCCTCTTCCTCTAAAAATAAATAAACTTTAAAAGATATTCTTAGTTTATATGTTTTAGGATTGTTAGCTATAGGTAACAGGAAATGTGGTGAGCGTGATTTAGTAGTGTTCGGTTATAATCAACTACTATCATAGACCCAACGATTCCAGCCTATTAGTGCTTCTCAGAAGCCATTAAGGACAAAAAGATGAATATAAGGGCAGGATCTCTTCTCTCAGGAAACCCTCAAGTCCTGTAGGGGTTTCTCATTGCTAAAATTCGCATGTCAGTGGTAGAATTTAAAATGTGACCACTTTTGAGACACAGTCTGAAAAGAGTTATCTGGGGCAGATGTAAGCACAAAGAAATATTTGAGAAAGAAGAAATAAGGTTGATTTATTTACGCATTATTATCCACTATGCTTTACAGAATCATGGAGTATTACAGCTTGAAGGAATTTGAAGGTCGCAAATTTCTACCTTCTCCTCAAGGGAACAAGGCTTAGGAAAGATTCACCCAGAGTGACAAGGCCTTGAAAGGGTCAGAATTAGAACCCAGTTTTCCAGGCTGTAACACCAGTGTTCCTGACATCACACCAGAATGACCAGACTTAGTAATAAATAAGCCTATAAAAAGGCAACAGACCCAGTTTTGTTTTCCAACAAAAGCGAACCCCAGCGTATAGACACCCGGCCGCATCGCATGGAAATCACCGACAAGGCTCAATGGGGACAAGCTGGGTTGCTGTGTTTTCATACAGGAGTTTCCAAAATAGTAGTGGAATTCAGTAAGGGAAGCCACCAGTGTGAGCAAGTGGCTATATTTGCTACAGTGGAAACAAACAGACCTTCGTTCACATATTTCCAAAGGAATCTGGGTGACCGAAAGCAAAGTAAAAAAGGAATAGGTGCTGTGTCACAGTCCTTAGGGAACTCTGTGAGCAAAATTTGCTAAGACCTATTGAATATTTCAAATAAAAGATCAAAAGGACACCATATTCACAGCACATTAGGCTCATAGCAG
Source organism: Puma concolor (assembly GCF_028749965.1). Taxonomy (NCBI): domain Eukaryota; kingdom Metazoa; phylum Chordata; class Mammalia; order Carnivora; family Felidae; genus Puma; species Puma concolor. Next base: position 80,250,545 of record NC_141675.1, on the reverse strand, counting down.
AGTCACTCGATGCGTGCTTGTTATTTTTTTTCTTTCCTTTTGCAGGAAGCATGCTCGCTTTTAAATGACCACTGTATCACTGGGCTTTGGATGTACATCATTCACATTATATAGTGTATCGGAAAATAAAGTTTCTCTTCCGACACATTTGTTCTCAGAAATGGAGACTGTCCACTTATTGTGGATGGACAAAGGGGCTGAATCACAGAAGGGTATAATTTCTAAGGAGAGAGCACTTCGCCACAGAGTAGGAGGAAGGGTAGAAAATGTTTTCATAAAAAGCGACTATTAGGGACAAATAAGGGCTCTATTCACCAAACCTGTACATATCCCTTTATCCTTGTAAAACAAGCTATGAAAGCACATAATGACTAACTGCGGCAAAATTACTCACATCCTAACTTTGCATAATCGCTAAAATGGTTCTGGTTTTTTAACCCTCCTCCTTCAACAATTCTGCACTCTTAAAAAAAAGTTTTTTTTTTCAACCACAGCACAAATGGTTATAGCAAACGAGTGTACCAGGCACATCTGCTGTTCCAGAAAGAATCCACTCTCCTGTGCCAAATCCACGTCTATCGGAAGAAATAAAAATAAATTGCGAGCAGGTTCAGCAAATGCCCAGATAAATCCTGCAATGACCACATGGAGTAGATGCGTTTCTGGTAGCTGGTGATGCCTGAAAAGGGTGAGGCAACAGAGGAGCAATCTGGAAGCAAAGGTTGCTCGCCCATCAGTCTTTGTCACTCCTTCCCGGAGCGCGGAGCGGAGGTAGCTCCTTTCCCATTCTCTCTGGGCGACTATTGAGATTATCGTTTATAACCTCCGAGGTGGTAGGCAACGGGCAGAGTGTTTTGCAAAATGCGAACAGTCATCTCAAAAATAACAATGACAAGAGCAATGACAGTCCTAGTTTGAATGGTCCCCCAAATCATTCCTTGCTATTTTGCCCATTTATATTTTGGAAAGCTTTGCTGGTAGAGTCTATTTGCGATTTTAGATCCTGCAGTGAAGTAAACGGGCTAGAATTTGGAGTAATCAAGAATTTATGTTTCCTCTTTTCCAGACAGCCACCGCCAACTGGAAATCGGAGCATGGCTTGTGGGAGAGATCACCATGACTTTGGCCCTGGTACCTGGTGACTGAGCTCTATGGAACAGCAAAGAGATGGTGACTAGGCCAAGAGCAAGGTATCCACACCACTTCTGATACCCTTTATCAGCTGAGATGCAAATGGCTAACAGAGCTCAATCGTCTGGACAATCTCTTCTTCCAGAAGAACCTCCTTCTGATGGTAAAATGAAGAGTAATTTTATCCTGTTGTTGTCGTTGTTTGTTTTTGTTTTTAGAATTGCAAAATATGAAACAATAAGAAATTCCAGGACAAACATTCTCAGGGACCCAATTTCCCAATTTTAATTTGGGCCAAGGTCTGAAAGTCCTGGGCCAAACAAATGTGCTTTTGTTGGTCCCAATTTCCTCTTTATAAGCAGGGGGATATGACTGGGAAATTTTAAACATCCCTGGTAGCAGGGCTGACTGGGTGGCTCAGTTGGTTAAGTGTCCAACTTTGGCTCAGGTCACAATCTCATGGTTCCTGAGTTCAAGCCCCAAGTCAGACTCTGTACTGACAGCTCGGAGACTGGAACTTGCTTCAGATTCTGTGTCTCCCATTCTCTCTGTCTCTCTCCCTCTTGCACTCTCTCTCTGTCACTCCCTCAAAAATAAATAAACATTAAAAAAATGAAAAAAACCCCACATTTCTGGTAGCTTAAAACATCTAAGAAACACCCTTGATCTCAAAGTCTGATACCTGAGGTCCTTTGGAATGGTATAGAAACTAAGATCCTTCTCATCCTGACACTATTTTCAATTCATTTTTGTTAATCTCAAGATCTATATATGTTGCAGAATGTTATATCTGGTATTTACATAAAAATAACAGGTTATAAACTTGTACATATAGCATGATTAAAATCCAATATCTAATTGAGAAAAAAACCTGAATTACTATAGTTATTAGAAATATAGATATTTTGCTCTTTTTTCTTCCTTCATTTTATTTTATGAAAGCATTATATTTGCATTTAAAATGAAATAGCTTTATTTACAGAGAAAAACAATGATATCTCCAAACATCTTTTCCTTTCAAAGAACACACTGCATCATCCCAAACCACCCTAAAGCAAAGAAATATGATATTAGTTGCCTTAAATACATGACTTTGGAATTTCTTTTTGAAAAATGGTGTCATTCATGGAGTCATTGACCATTAACTGACCACCTTCTAAATACCAGAAATTTTGCCAACTTCTTGGGTAACAAGTTATGGTTCCTAGCCTCAATGAATTCAACTATACTTGGGTGAAACAGGAAGAAAACCAGTGGAAACTTCTCAGATTCCCAGAAGTCTGACAAACTCTACTTGGAATATAGTGTTCTACAGCAACCCATTCATTTTTTTAAACATAGAACTGAGTTCCAGCCAGACAAAGAACACTGGTTTGAAAAGGTCTAGAAGCAGGGTCCCCCTCTCTACTCTAACTACTGGATGACATTACGTAAGTTCCTGTCTTTTCTGTTGCTCAGCTCCTTCACCTTCAAGGTGCTGGCTAAAAATGCTTTTTCACATTTCCCACGGGCAGCTGAATTCAAACATCTTCCCCTGGCCTGCTATTTCCTATCTCCCTTGTATCTCAGATGAATGTCATCACCTAGGTAATTCTTGTTGCACTCTCAAGTTAGAGAACTGTTGTTCTAAACTACATAAACTCAAGAACAGGAACCATGTTCTAATATTCATTATTCATCCTTTCATTTAGAATATGGTTGCACAAAGATTAAGCTATAATAGGCTATCAAAACATCATTGAGGAATGAATGCATTAATGAATGACTATATTCAAGTATGAGGTTATCCTCCATTTCCTTAATTTTCTTTATTTAGTCTCTGCCTGTGTGAGCCCTTGTGGATTCTGGGATGATTGGCATTATAGAAATATAAAGAACATGATAAGCAGCTTCAACAATATCATTATTTGGTGAGAATGGAGGAAATCGCATTTAAAAAAAATGAAAAAACAAAACAAAACAAAACAAAACAAAACACCAATGATCTCAGGCATCAAAGGTGCAATCTATGGGGCTAGTCATTTTATTTCTAGATTTCTTCACTCAATACCTCAGCAGTTAAAAAACAAGACAAAACAAAAAGGCAGCAAAACATACAATTTCCCAGGGGCACCATTCATAGATGGTACACAACAGAACTACTCAAGAAGATATTTTACTATTATAAACAGACAGTTCAGTTTTGTATTTATTCTGTTGTCGCTCCATGATTTTTTTTTAATATGAAATCTATTGTCAAATTGGTTTCCATACAACACCCTGTGCTCGTCCCAACAGGTGCCCTCCTCAATGCCCTTGATTTTTTTTTTTTAACGATGGCTCAATAACATATTCAACATTCCTCAGAGCTGTGAATGACAGTGCTGGGCAAACTCTCATGTTAAGAGACAGTTTCTTCATTAAGATAGTAATACTCATAGAAAATACAGAAGATATGAACAAGATTAAAAAAGAAAATGGAGGGGCGCCTGGGTGTCTCAGTCAGTTGAGCAGCCAACTTTGGCTCAGGTCATGATCCTGCAGTTCATGAGTTCCAGCCCCATGTGGGGCTCTGTGCTGACAGCTCAGAGCCTGGGGCCTGCTTCAGATTCTGTGTTTCCCTTTCTCTCTGCCCCTACCCTGCTTGCCTGCTCTCTCTCTCTCTCTCCCTCTCTCTCTCAAAAGTAATAAATAAACATTAAAAACTTAAAGAAAAAACGAGAGGAAATGGAAATATCCATAATTAAACCTTAGTGATAAGAACTTGAACTTGGTAAATTTTTCTTTGTATTTACATGTACAATTTGTATGTGTGTGTATACCTGTGCATATGTATACTAATACGAGTATTGGTGTTTAACTGCGAACCTTGTTTATATGCAATTTTGTATCTCATTTTTTAAATTTAACATATCATATAGAAGTAACAAATTTAAAAATTCTTCCAAAAAGCTGTTTATGGTGTGGTAACCAAGTGGTCAATCCGCCTCAACAGATGGGAACGCTCAAAGGTGATAACCCACTACTCAGTATACATATTTAATTTCAAAACCCAGACCGGGATGTGAGGCATTAAGATTTCCCTACTGTTTTGAGTTGTGCTACAGTCTCTTCACAAAGTAGTTTTATTTCTGATATCAACAATGTGAGGGCATGCAGTTGTATATCAAGATACCCGGCATGCACTTCTAACAAAATGTCAACTCCCCACCTACTCACTTCTCATGTAGATCAGATATATTTCAATCAGCCAAGCTATAGGCATGCAATTCAGACCCATGCCTCTGGGCCAATCACATCATGCCAATGATAAACCCTCTGATACTGAATTGCAAAAGCCTTGTTGTGTCAAGACATTTGATATTTGTAATGGGGCATCTGAGAACATTCGTTTATTATTGTTGTTACTGCCATTATTACCATCATTATTATCACCACATTCCTTCTATCTACTCTGTAATATGTAGATTGTTCAGAAGCCAAATGTAGAATGGTGAGACCAGGGCTGTGCTGAAGAAATATTAATCTGGAAGCCATATGGTTATGATGGGCATAAAGGCAGCCAAACAAGAAGCCAGTGCCACAATCCAGGGAAGAAAAGATGAGGCCCTGACGAGGGCTAGAGTTTGAAAGAAAAGGCTCCTACAGCATTCTAGAGAGTGTGTATGTGTACAGATTGTCCCAGAATAGTTCTGGCTAGCAATTTTTCCTTTGTACAATGATATTTCCAAATATGAATAAGGAATGGAGCCAATGAGCTCCTGTGGTGTGGCCAGTTTAGTGGAAACCCAGCAAATACGCTGGAAACAATAACTGTTAAGACAAATACTAAATGGGGGTGTCAGAACAAAGAGAAACAGAATCATGGGGGAGGCTGCTACAACTGAAGGCCTCAATTCCAGCACTCGGAATTAAATGGCATTTATTCACACTTAGACACTACGGCCCCTTTCAGGAAGAGGGTGATTTGTTGCTTTTGGGAAATCCAAGTAGCCCAGCAGTCACGCATAGGTTGTACAGAGGGGTAGACAATTTTGTGGGGGTAAGCACCGTGGATGTGTCCAAGTGACCTAAATGATTTTACTTCTAGCCAAAATTCAAAGATAAATCTTGCCTCAGATTCTGAAAGTTCTCATCTGGCCATGGACATCCCTAAATGAACCTTCAGGGAGAAGGGAGAAAGGAGCATTAACAACACCCACCAAGTCATACTTCATCTCATACACTTATTGGGCTTTGTCTAAACAGTTTAACTACACCTGGGATTCAGAATTAGAAAAGAAATACCAATTTAGCTTTGTCAAACAAAGCGCTAAACTGGCCATTTTCAGTGGTGCCCACAAGTTGAAGGCCTTAGAGGTCATGGGCCATCCAACGGCACTCAGTCATGGGGTCTAGGAACACTGGGTCTGAATTCACACATGTAGCCTGGGTCAAAGCTGCCCAAGCTCCTGACCACTCCCTAGGATTCCCCAGTCAGAGGCTAGGCATCAGTTAACCATCTATTTCATTGCTTGCACTGTGCTTTGTCCTTGGATGAAGGGTAAAGAGAAATACTTGTTTCGTAATACCTTATCTATCTCAAAAATGAAAAGAATTATTTGCCCTAAGAAATATGGCACACAGCGTAGATTAACCTTAGGTGTCATCTATGCAAATAAGCAGCTGCTGTAAAGACAGAACCTAACCTCAAATACTGTTATGGAACAAACCCTACGTTTGCTCAGCTTCGATCACTTACCCAGATCTGTGATATTGTAATCACCCCCTTAGAATAAATGAACTATTATTCCACATTGAAGAACCACTCTGGCTATTTAAGTCCATGTACACGAGTGCCATGTGGGGCAACAGAAAAGAAGCAGACATGTCCAGCGCACTGCAAAACCCAACAAAACAGTGACAACAAAGCAAAAACAAACTCTGGCAAAAATCCTGCAAACAATAATAGCAAACCTCATGTTTTGAACAGAGCTATACAAACTATACGTTTCCTGTCTTTAAATCAAAATTTGTTTTTAAATAAAGTCTACAGTCTTCACAAAGTCCAATAATAAAATAGCCAATAGAATTGGTGAAACATTCATGTTTTATGATCTTAAGCTTTGTTTTTAAAATACGGTCAAGTAGCTTCAATGTATAAACATTAAATTATTTGGAGCCTCACAAGTTTTCAGCAGTAAAGTAATAATGCTGTGTAACTTTTATCGTGGAGTAGAGAGTATTAAAACTTTATTTCAGGGTATAATAATTTTAAAGAAATAAATACATTAGAGTTTTCAAAATGTAATTGTTGTTTTATAACCCACATGAATGGGACAAAAAAAAAAAAACCACCAACAACGTATAGGCACTGAGAGTTTGTGCCCAATTTTCATAAATATATTGTGATGTGCACAAACCGTATGTAAATATTGCATTTATCTATCCATTGATAAAGGATGCCTTTCAAATGATAGAAGTAACAGATCTGCTTTCATTTTCCTTTAAATAAGAAATTAGCCATTCTTTTGCAAAAGTATTGAGAGCTAATTGCGGGAAGGAAACACAAGAGGAACTTACATATTGCTTAAATGGACTAAATGTATTTTTGTTCCTCCTCATTTTCTGACCTTTGCCAATGCCCAGAACTGATGGGATTAATGCAACAGTAAGCACATCATGTACATTCAAAAGTGTCTGAAATGAGATACATGTAAAGAAAAGCACTCCTCACTAATTAAATAAGCACAGCAGATGACAAGGTACTGGGCTCTTTGGAGTAGGGAGAAATTTATTCCATGAGCTCCCTGGACTCAAAGAGTTCACAAAGCAAAGGAGACGAAGTAACACTAGTTAAGTGCCTATAACATAATCATTGAGAATGCTAGGCAACGCAAGAGCAGTGATTAAATTTCAGATGGGTTATTCCCAAAGTGGCAAGCAGAGAGTGGCTCTCCCAGTGCTGTCTTCTTCCGGGGGACAGAATTAGAACACAAAGATGGCTTCCTGTTGAGGGCGAGGGTAGGCCTTCATTGTAAGAGGAGGGTAGATAGATTCTTTCAGGCAAATGAAGTGAGCAGAGACCCAGACAAAAGGAGAGGGCCGGGAGGGAGAACAATCAAGTTTTTCAGGAATCTAGTAATAGTTGACACATTCTATGTGCTAGACCTCATCTAAGCGCTTTCCATAGAACTGAGGAAGGGCCTCTCATTGTTCCCATTTTACAGATGAGGAAACTGAGGCCCAGGTCTAGGTGAGATGAAGTAACTTTCGCAACGTCACAGCATCATCTCATGTTGGTACCTGAATCTAGGCTTCGTGGTTCTAAAGTTATTCTGTTGGCCTCTTCTATACGAAAAGCAAACACCTAAATCAAGGCTGTAAAATTAGATCAGGATAGATTGTGAAGGGTAACATCTGCTTTTCATTTTCGTTGACAACTAATCTGATATAATTAAAGGACAAATATTAAGGTAAAGAAGGGCAGGGGAAGAACACTGAATGCTGAGAAAACACACACACACACACACACACACACACACACTGCAAGGAGAATAATTACTCTCTGAAGAGAATGACTCTTGTTTCATTAAGCGTAAGGACATACACAGCTCTGATGCAAATCACATCTGTTTAGCTGAGGGTGACATTTTCAAACAGTCTTGAAAAAGGCAGCTTACGAAACATTATTAAAGCCCTATTGTCATAGCTATATACACAGTATTCTGTATCCACATGTGATCTCAGTTTAAAAGATAATATTATTTTCAAATATTAAAGTTTTTTCCCCACGCGTGGTGCCATTTACAATTCTTTCTTCACAGGACAACCAGGGAATTTAATTATCATGTTAACACATCGCAAAACTTAAAACCACACCAACTGTGGCCACCGAACGAGAAGCAAGACCCCCCCCCATTCATTAGGAACCATCATGGTTCAAGGTACTATACACTTGAAATTAACATGTTTTGGTATTTTTTGGTACTGCTTGGGTTTTTAGAAGGAGAGGAAGGAGGGAGCATAAAGAAAGTAAGTTATCCCCTAAAACCTCTTAAACAGTGAGCCTACTGAAAAGCAAGAAATCTATCTTATTTTAAAGGAAACAAATACTAGATCCCACAAGATTCCTCACTAATTTAAACTCTTGAGTGCATTGCATCAGATATTCAGGCCATCAATCTCTTAATCTAAATTCAAAATCCAACAGACACAAAGCACATAACCACTTTAGGAAAGGCTGTTTCAAAACACACTGCCTTTTTATTAGCTTATTATACAAAAATTATGGTAATTTCTTAATAAAGTTATGGAAACAGGCCACATTATTAATTGTATTGCAAATATCATATTTAATTAAAGATACATTATGTTGATAGAATTTAGCATCTGGCACTCAGGCTTTGCCGATCATGTAGAGTAACAGAAAGAAAATAATCACTATAAATGCCCTCTTGTGTTCCAGTCCTCATCAGAATCAACTTCAGAACAACATTTAAGGTCCATTATATTTTGTGGAAATATCTAGGATGAGGGGAGAAATGCACCTGCGACTGTCACATATGACATCACCCAGAATTCTGCGGCCCATTTCTCTTAGGATATAAATGGCTCTTCCATAAGCATGTGTTAGTGAAATGGCCCCTGTTTTGTGGCCCTTACGCACAACCAACTGGTTCTAATTTTTAAAATGGGCGCTAATGACTTGTATTAGTTTAACACCAAGTTTTCTTGTATATACTCCCAAAGTTTTCTAGATTCCTTTCTAATGTCAATTAAACATAGTCAATGGCGGACTAATGAGGCCTATTTAGTAGCGATTCATAATTTACTGCACTTGCACTGTTCCCTGCAGGGCTTTTTTCCCTCCACTAAACCACAATCATATCTCATTATTGTGGCTTCATGACCACTTTCTGGTCTAAATTTTGTCGCTGGCATTTAGTTACGGAAAAGACTTTTCTATAATGTCTATAGAACCTTTTCCTTTTAAAAATGTCAAATCAAAGTGTTCTTAACTTAAAAATACTGCAGCCAAATTGTGACAGCTAATCTCAGCAACAATAGGAAAAAACAACAACCAAAGGAGGATGTTTTTTCTTCTAGTTTAAAAGTTCTTCCATGTTGCTGAGAAAACTGAGACAAATCTGCACACAGACACTTTTGTAGGTACCAATAACCCTGCTGTACTAAAAGCAGAGTGTAAAGGACCTCTACACTTCATCCTGCCCCAAGGAGACTCCCACCAAAAGCCATAATCTTTTTTTTTTTAAGGGAGAAAGAGGATGAGCGCTAGAGGGGAAATGGGGGGGCGGGGAGAGAGAGGGAGGGAGGGAGAGAGAGAGAGAGAGAGAGAATATTTCCACCAGGCTCCATGCCCAGTGCGGGGTCCAATGCAGGGCTTGATCTCAGGACTGTCAGATCATGACCTGAGTTGAAATCAAGAGTCAGATGCTGAATGGACTGAGCCACCCAGGTGCCCCAAAACTGTAGTCGTTTATTACAAGATGATGCCAGGAACTGCATGTGACAGCATCTTGAAGAGGGATGAAGAAACACTACAACAGTGTTAATAATACTGCATTCTCTCTCTCCCTCCCTCCCTCTGTTTATGTTTATGTGTGTTTACATATATTTCATACACATTTATCAAAAGAACAGAAATAATCTTGGCAATTCGGATATACAACAAGTACATCATCATGTTCGCTTATTTTTTCTCCTCTGAAATACCCACATAAATACATAGTAATAGTTAGCAGGTTTTCAATTATACAGTTTTGACATTTTTCAACTTCAGAATTTTACAACCTGGATCTACAGTCCAAGGGCAAAAGCAAAGTGTATATATCTCAACCTTAGGACTCAGAGAATGCCAAGTCTCTCATGCTGGTCCATTCAGTTAGAGAAAGGGACATTTCTCTCTGTCTCTTTCCTTCTTCACTGGTGACAGTGCTGCCAGAGTTGTGAGAGAGCTGTCTCTCATGAATCCATTCAGTTGCCAAGAAAATGCCTCACACTCAAAAGTCAGTGTGCAAAAATAAGGAGAATAAAAAGGAAAAACAAAACAAAACAAAAAAAGTAAAATAACCTGGCATACATTAAGCAACATGGCGAGGCACAGGAATAGAGAAATGTAAAAGGAAGAGGGGGTCAGGCCAGTGCATTTTTACAACTCCTATGAACAAGTTATAAAAGTCAGGTATTAAAATGCCAAGGGCAACAAGTTCAATAAACATCTAATATGTTATTCTACTTTTCTGAGGACTCCCAATTCTCTAAATGAGTCACCAGTTCTCTGTGGAACTATTTAAAAAAAAAAAAAAAAAAAAAAGGTAAGCCAAGTGATTTATTTGTTCCTTTAGGATCCCTGAAAGGTAGGGTCCCTAGAGAAAAGATCGAATGACAAGTAAATTTGCTAGAACTCAGTGGAAACAATTTCATTTTTAAAATAAGAAATAGGAGCACCTGGGTGGCTCAGTCGGTTAAGCAGCCAACTTCACCTCAGGTCATGATCTCAAGGTCCATGGGTTTGAGCCCTGTGTTGGGCTCTGTGCTGATGGCTCAGAGCCTGGAGCCTGCTTCAGATGCTGTGTCTCCCTCTCTCTCTGCCCCTCCCCTACTCATGATCTGTCTCTTTCTCTCAAAAGTAAATAAGTATTTAGAAAGGAAAAGAAAACTAAAGAAAAAGAAATAAAAGGAAAATATGTTTTCTCAGCTCTTCAGGCAATGATGTTTCATTTTAATAATACCAAGTAACTTTTGTTCAAGTTTTCAAACTATTGTAGAAAAACTGCATGGATGGAATTTTTCATGAGGAAGGAGTTTATATCACAGAAGGAAGTTAGATTGTCTTCAACAGGTTTAATGTTAAAAAAGAAGTTGGTTGAAGAGATCTGGGGTTGAGAAGGAAGATGATGTGGGAAGTATTAAAAATAAGGCCCACATATAAAAATATGAAAGAAAAAAAAAAAGCAAGGGAACAGGATATAGAATAATTCAGATATAAAACATGAGACATGAACATGCCAATAAATAGACATAATTTACATAGAAAATATCCTGTGATTATTTTATGCCATGACCAAATCCACACGTACACACACAAAAAATACCTAAAGTTAAAAAAAAAAAAAACCCAAAAACCTAAACCTATTTTTTTCTAGTCTAAAAGTGGAAAAAGGAGCTTACTTTTTAAAGAAAAAAAAAAAATCCCTCATTTAATTCTTGTTCTTATCAGAGAACCTTCTTTGTCAGTTTTAACAGCAGATTAATCACTTTCGCAACCTACGGAAAAAGTTTTCTGGAAAGCGTAACAGCCTGCAAGTGTAAATGACAGTATTACTTTTCCTGCAGCTCAGCCGCCTACAAATTCTCTCTCATCCATGACTCAGCAGGAGGTAAAAAGGGGCTAATGAAAGGGGCCACGTTTCCTTTTAAAATGTATGAACTTTCTTTCAGCATACAGAACTGTTAAAAAAAAATCCTCCCAAACCTTGATAGAAAAGTAAAGCAGCCTTTCATGAATGCTTGCCAGTTATATACCTAGAAACATCCTTCCAAATCATGCTAAAAAATAAGTGCGCTGCCTGCTCCCCAGCCCAAGGCTTCACATTATAATTGATTAAGGATCGATAGGGATTAAGGATTTAAGGATTTAGTAATACATTTCTGTATTACATTTATAGCATTATTGGGAGGAGGGGATCAACAAAAGGCTGCTTTGCTGAAGCTAAGAATTCAAGAGGAAAAGATAAAAAAACATAGAACTTTGTGGTCAAGAGAAGGGACTTGTCCTGGGGCTTTCCCTCCTAGTAAAATACCGCTTGATTTGATTGAGTAAACAGCTCTCTAGAAGTGGTCAGGTTCTGAGGGAACCATTACAGAGGTAGGGGAATTATATTTTATGAGATCTTTTATCCTACAGAAAAAAGAAAAGAAAAAGATGTGCTCACTTTGTTGGAAATGTTTGTGAACTAGTGAGATGGTCTCATTTATAAACATTTATCAAATATTTACCGAGTGCTTGATCCCTGCTAGAGAACACATTAAGCACTGGGCATCGAGGACAGGAAGCTTAAGGAGATAGTCAAGGTCATGGTCTATGTCCTTGTGGAACTCATGAAGGGTGGAGAGTGGGTGATCGTGTGGGAGGAGGCAGTAAGTACATGAACATTTACAGGACAGGGTGAAAAGAGGAAGTTTAAAAAGAAAGGTTAGGAAGTTTAAAAAGAAAAATACAGGGGCACATAGCAAGGGTACCTAAACTAAGTAAGAGCAAGGAGGTTGATGAACAGTTCTCAAGGCCAATGACTTCCATGATGAGACATGGCAATAGAGAGCTGGGGACAACAGACTGTTCGAGGCAGAGAGAATAGCATATGACTGTCCAGTGGCAGTTCAATGCCCTCAAGGATCTGAGAGAAAGAAGTCCATCCAGCATGCAGCATAAGAAGGGAAATTGTAGGAGAAGAAAATTAAAAGGCATAAAACATCTAAAAAGGAAAGTACGATTAATATTTCTATTTTACTTATGGTAAACAATCAAAAATGGTTACTAGTCCAAGTTTGCATAGCACGTAAGTGAGATTCAAACCCATTTCTATTTGATTTCAGAATCGGTTTTCTTAATTGCTCTGTTATACTACTGGGCTAAGGAGATAAGGTGCTAGACAGGGGAGCAGCATGATGAGATCTGCCTTTTAGAAGCAGCTGGGGGGAAAGGGGAGTGTGGACATGGAAACCAATTAAGAGGGTATTATCAGTGTGAAAGCAACATGGTACATGTGAGATGACGGTCATCTGGAATCATTTACAGACAGTGGAGATGGAAAGAAGTAAAGGTCTGTGAAGTACTTTGGAGGCAAAATTGGCAACAAGGGAAAGAGTGGGGCGTAGAAATAACACCAGACTTCCGGCTTAGGAGGCTGGTTCGATGGTGACACCATTCCATTTAACAACACAGGAATAGAGGGAATTCTGGGAAGAAGTTGATAAATATATCTTGACATATTGAGGTTAAGCTTTCCGTGATATATTCAAATGCACCTGGCCAATAGACAGAAAGACCTGGATCTGAAATGCAAAAAGCTTGCCGAGACATATTTATGTAACGACATTATAATACTGGTGGTTGACACCCCAGGAAGTGAAAGTCAACAAATCAAGTATGGGAAGTAGAACAAGAAGAGACTCTAGGAAAGATGCCCCAAACCCCTCATTACCAAAGAAAACCAACATCTAAAGGGAGGTGGCAGAGTGGCACCTGGTGGCTCAGTTGGTTGGGTGTCTGACCTCGGCTCAGGTCATGATTTCACGGTTAGTGGGTTCGAACCCCGCATCAGTCTCTCAGGGAGCCTGCTTTAGATCCTCTGTTCCTCTCTCTCTGCCCCTCCCCTGCTTGTGTGCTCTCTGTCTCTCAAAAATATATAAACATTTAAAGGGAGGCAGCAGAAGAGGAGTTAAGGAGATCCTTAAGAGTAGAATTATTCACAAAACTAGAAAAACCTAGAAAGTCATCAAGATGGCCTGAATGTACTGCAGGTCTCAACAGGGCAGGTAGACTAAGTGAAACTCTGGAAAAAGGCCTACTGAAAGAAAGTCAGCAGTGGGAGAGGAGGCTCCAATGTAGAACCATGGAATCAAAGGTGGATACAGAAAAGAGACTGATGGGGAAATGGAAATGAAGGTCACAGAAGGCAAAGACACTGAGGAAGAGTAGAGTAAGAGCTGTCTGAATGAGAGCTGGAAGAATACGGGGCTATGTTCAGAGGCAGTTTTGGGTTGTTGTTGTTGTTTTAATGTTATAATTCATGAACAAAGCAATGACAAGTTCCAGGGTGCAACCCTGGGAGTGGTGGCTGCAGCTGAGTGGAGATAAAAGTCACAAGAGATATTGGTCAAGGGACAGAGAAGCCAGGGTGTTGAGCCCTCAGATCTTCCAAGATGATGAAAAGCCTGGACACAGGGGACACAGTGGGCTATGTGCCAAGTGGTTGATGAGTGACAGCCAGGACAAGGAGATTTAGGGGATGATGGCAATATGGAGGAGAATGTGGAGGTGCCTGGGTGGCTCAGTCGGTTAAGCGTCTGACTTCAGCTCAGGTCATGATCTCACGGTCCATGAGTTCGAGACCCACGTCAGGCTCTGTGCTGACAGCTCAGAGCCCGGAGCCTGCTTCTGATTCTGTGTCTCCCTCTCTCTCTGCCCCTCCCCGGCTCACGCTCTGTCTCAGAAATAAATAAACATTAAAAAAATGTTTTAAATATGGAGGAAAATGTGTTTTAGTCAGATGCTTTCAACCTCAAAGAAGCATATAAACATATTAGCGAATTGCAACTCAAATGAAGAATGCAAGAGAAGGGGTGCCTGGGTGGCTCAGTTGGTTGAGTGTCCAACTCTTGATTTCAGCTCAGGTCGTGATCCATAGTTCACGTGTGGACAGTGCAGAGACTACTTGGGATTCTCTCTCTCTCTCTCTCTGCACCTCTTCCATGCATGCACATGCTCTCTCTCTCTAAATAAGTACAATTTAAGAAAAAAAGAATGCAAGAGAAATGACAATCAATTCTTCTGTTTGTTAACTTAGAGTTGACCCAAAGGAGCGATGTGACACACAATAGCTCTATTCTCAGAGCAGGTGGGTGAAGGCTTTTCAGCTCTCCACATGCCTAAGGTAGAACACTACTTTGCCCACATTTACTGCCCCATGTGTCCCTCATCACTTCCAGCCAGCATTCCCAAAGAAGACGCTGGCATTCTTACGACTCACTCCTCTGGCACCTTTTTTGCTTCCTGCTTCTCAGCTCCAAGTGACAATGGCTTCTATACCTTAGACTGATCTTCTGTAGAAAATGGTTAGCCTTCTGCGATGGTCAATTTTGCTAGGCTACAGCCCCCGTTATTGAATCAGACACTGATCTAGGTATGGCTATGAAGGTACTTTGTGGATGTGATTAAAGCTCATCATCAATTGACTCTAAAGAAGGGAAATTGTCCTAAATAATCTGGGTCAGCCAGACTGAAAGTTGGAATGGAAGGCCTTGAGAACAGAGGTGAGGTTTCTTTAAAGGCAAAGAAATTCTACTTGAGGACAGCAGTGTCAGATCTGTAGCAAAGTTCCAGCCTCTGCCCTTTCTAACAGTCTACCTTGTGCATGCTGGATTACCTAGCCAGCCCACACAATCACATAACCGAATTCCTTGCAATAAATCTCTTTATCTCCTACTGGCTCTGGTAAAACACTGACTAATATACCTTCTATAAGCATCATCAGTCACACTGGCTGGTCTTCGACTTTTGGTAGAAAGCAAACCATTCATAGGGGCTGCCAATGTAGTGGCCTAATTATATGTAGACCATTCTTGCTGAATTATGATTTCTACCCAAAACCAAACTGTAAGGTTGCTTCTGAAGAAACATGCCTTCCTACACTAAGCCAATAACACTTCTAATATATCTTCCTAAGGGTGTTTCAACAAGATAGGGACTTCCTGGAACCCTTAGAAGGTTCCAGCTATCCCATAAGGAGCGGGTAGCAATGACACAATACAGAAATCTATCAACAATGTGTTAATACTCTAATTAGAAAATAATTAAAATCAGGAAGTGGGGAACAAAAAGTGTCGTAAATATGGAGGAGAAAACATGTCTGAAGAGGCAAAGGTCACAGACATTACTGATACATCAGTCCTTTATAAGTTATCTCTGTCTGCAATTATAATAATACTAAGTGCATTTGATCGTTCTTAAAAACTGGGAAAGGAAGGCTCCATTGAGAAAAACAATTTCAGTAGTAGTACTCTCATGGGAAACATCACAGACCGTGCTGCCCTTGGGCAACATAGCTCTTGGTACCTTGTTAATTGTATTGCATGTAGTATTACAGTTTATATAAGCCACGGTTTGAACCTGAGCTCTTAACTCAATAGGTTCTTTAAAAGTATAGTTAGATCTGGTAATTATGTTAGGCATGGACTAACCAGAAGTACTATAATATATAAGATATGATATGTAATATATAATATATAATATACATAGATGCAATTTTTTTCTTTTAAAAATGTGATTGCTCTTGTCGTTTTTTAGCTTACTTTTGTTAACACAGAGATGTAATGAACGTGTGTGACCTTTCTGTGTTGGAACAGCTGAAGCTCAGAATGTCAATGATAAAAGATCTTAGTCTGGCATCCTGATTTTACATATGATAACTGAAGTTCCAAGGAAGGTAGGTAAGCTTTCCAGTAACAGGACATTAGGTAGAACCAGGTCTAGAAAGCAGGCTTCCCAGATTTTTGCCAGTGTTCTTTCTACTACACGGCTGCTGGGCCAGAAAGCTTTGAAACACATTCGCATACACACCTCCATATCCCTCGCTCTCCCTACCCTTAGCAAAATCCCCCGGGATGCTTTTGGCAGGACTCAGAAATTGCTTTGGCAACTACAACAACATTCCTGGAATCCATTTGCAAATGCTGGTCAGCAAAGCCTGCTCATTCCCTTTTTGGTATTACTCACTCAGTAAAGGTTAAGTGTATGTGAATTATCACAAGTTTATTTTTATTCTCCTACCACCCCCTTTTTTTGGTAAGTGATCATTGACTACCAAGCACAGGAAATACATTTCACTGAATGATTTTCTAAAATCAAAACTCCATCTGGGCTGCAGCTAAGACAGATTTAGGGATGTTCATTTATAACATTAATACCAGCTATCCTAAGCCACTGAAAGATAATCGGGGTGGACAAGGGGTCTTTGCTTTTTCCTGAAAGTACTTCCCAGGCTGATGCTTGGCTACCCCGCTCCCTAATCTGCTGTGTACATGAAGTCCAGAAGCAGCTGGCGATCGCATTGTGACTCAGTGCATCACAGGGAGAGAGGGCCAGAGGAGGAACTAACTCAGAATTGTAGACCACACATCTCAACTAGCAAGTACTCCGTGTGGTCTCGTTACTTGGACAGATCAAATCGAAAAAAGGAAAAAAAAAAGTGAGAGGAGGGATGCTAAAGTCAGCCTCCTTAAAGTCAGCCCCCTTAAAAAATTCACAGGCACACACAAACACTGGCTCTCTTCATTCTGGGTTAAATTAATATCATAATAGCTAAACTTAGCAGCATAACACAGACTGATGAGGAAAACGTTACACGAAGAAAAATGTCTAAATAGAGCTGTGGTGGTCCCAAGAGGAGGGGTTGAAATTCGTACCCATAGCAGACATCTAGAGAGAGAAAAAGTATATAAGCTTGACATATTAAGACCCAAACTGCTGGCTGTTACAAAGCTGATCAACCAAGATGTTACAAACACCTTGAAAAGAAAGGAAATCATAATGGGTCACTGGGAACCATGAAGGTCACTCAAGTTGGAAGTGAGTTACTATAACCAACCAGACTTGTGTTTAAGTGTTCCTTTCTCTCTCTCACCAGGACAGTTGGCAAGGGAGAGCAGTTCTACTCAATAAATAGTTAAAGTGGTGTTAAAAATCATAGTTCTACTTTTGTTTTGAGACAGGTTTGAGTACACAATGATATGTAGATGTAGGAACAAGTCGTCTCTTTTTGAAAAACTCATTCTATGTTTCTAACACACTATAGTTAAGAGGAATATTGTTTCCGTTTCTATTCTGAAAGACGCTGGGCAATGACAAAAGAAAGAGATAGGGAGGGAGGAATAGAGAGAGGAGGAGAGAGGGAGGAAAATAGAGGAGAGGAGAGGAGAGGGAAGGGAAGGGAAGGGAAGGGAAAAGAAGAGAAAGGGAGGGAGAAAGAAAGGAAGGAAGGAAGGGAAGGAAGGAGACAGGAAGGGAGGAAAGAGGGAGGGAAACGTTTATTGTTTTTAAATTTGTCCTTATACACATGTACCGATAAAAGGTGCTTCATGCTGCAAAACTATTGTACATGTGTATACATATATACATACATACAAATATTTACACAAATTTCTAAAAATATTTACATTATATATGGTTATAAAATATTTATATAAATGACTTACACATGTGAGCAAAAGAAAAGTAGGCTCATTATAGAAAGTTTAATATACACAGAAGTATAAGAAAGAAGTATTATCTCGCATAACCCCCAAAATAACTGTTAGTGTAGAATCCCTTTAAATGTTTTAAAATACGCAAGTGGGGGCGCCTGGGTGGCTCAGTCGGTTGAGCGTTCAGCTTTGGCTCAGGTCATGATCTCACGGTTTGTGAGTTCGAGCCCTGCGTCGGGCTCTGTGCTGACAGTACAGAGTCCGCTTGAGATTTTCTGTCTCCCTTTCCCTCTGCCCCCCCCCCCCCGCTCTCTCTCTCTCTCAAAATAAATACACGTTAAAAAACATGCCTATGTACTTATATGTATATGAAAATGTGAGTCAATTCAGAAAATATATAGATTTGTATCTAATTATGAAAAATATATAATAGATGTGGATGGTGTCGTTTCCTACTTCACACAGAGAAAACTATACACACAAGAAATTGCAACTATCAAAGAAATAAAAACTGAAGTAGAATTTTTATTTTTTTTTTTAATTTTTTTTTCAACGTTTATTTATTTTTGGGACAGAGAGAGACAGAGCATGAACGGGGGAGGGGCAGAGAGAGAGGGAGACACAGAATCGGAAACAGGCTCCAGGCTCTGAGCCATCAGCCCAGAGCCCGACGCGGGGCTCGAACTCACGGACCGCGAGATCGTGACCTGGCTGAAGTTGGACACTTAACCGACTGCGCCACCCAGGCGCCCCAAAGTAGAATTTTTAAATCTAAGACACCACAATTATACATAAGGAATATCACAGATATTTTCAGATTAAGTTTACACAACTAGAAAGTACTGGCATAGAGAGAGAGGAGAATGAGAGAGAGAGAGCTGGATGAGTGTACCTTACAATGAGAGGACAGACCACTTTGCAGTTGATAAAAAGGTTCTCGCTTATTTCTGCACAACTCAATATTTTCACCCAATATTACTGTTCCATGTTTCTTATGGGAAATGAGGCTCAAAGATACCAACTACACTGGTTAAGGTCGCCAAACCAGTAAGTGGTGGGCTAGAAAGAACTTCAGTGACTGTCTTAAAACAGATTATTTTACAGGTGGCAAAGCTAACACAGAATCTATAATGTTCTGTGAAGACGTGTGATTCTCTTGATCATTTTGAATTTCCGCTTCTGGAAATCTGCTCACTGGTGACAGAGATTCTGATGGAAATATCACCTCTTCAGGGGTACACAGTAAGATGCAGCCCCCTCCCCTCCCTGACTCCTATCACTCTAGACAGGATATGCCTACAATAGTTTTTTTTTTTTTTTTTCCAGACAAAAATAGCTCTGACTTTAGGACTCCAAGTGTTCCGATTCAGTGTTTTTAACCTGTTTTGTTATCTGAGATAGAGAAGATGGACCTTAAAGGCACTACCACACAAAGAAAAGGACACTGGACAGCAAGGTAGGAACCTTACTCAAAAGTCATCATCACTGAAGAGTCCTGCAAAGGAGCAAGTCATGTCTTCTGTGCTTTTCCATGTGGAAGGAACTAAGGCAACATTGTATCAGCCTACCAGCTACCATGGCAGGGAGTGAGCTAACAACTAAGATGAAAAATGTCATTTCCTCTAAGCTGGTGCCTTTGGACTGAGCAGTGCCTATGCTCGTTTAATTCTATTTAAATTCTGTATATTTAAAGGAAGCTTACCAATTGGTTTGAACCAAAGCAAATCCTTGGTCCATCAGAAGTCTGTAAAAGCCAAAAAATATGAAAGGGCTGTGACTTTTTCTGAACCACGCTGGGGATAAATCAATGGCCTGAAGCAGAATAAACAACAACAACCACAAAACACTGCAACAGCGACCAGGAGCCTCAACTGTTCAGATCAGGGCCCCCATCAACAGACTGTTGTTGTGGGGCTCGGGACGGCTATTCAGAGGGCAGGCAGAATTCAGTCAGGCTTCTTTCCATGCACTTCCACGCATCTCCAGCCACGGCTTGAAAGCCAGCGGTCCACAAAGGTAATCCCAGGTTATCCTCCAAATCCAGTCCATAAACCAAATAACCCATTTCGTTTGGTGTGGTTTGGTCCGGTGGAGTAGAAGAGAATGACCCCCAAGTGGTCCTCACAGGCAAGAACTGATGAGAAACCATTTCTCAGCATCCTTCAGTCAAGAAGTCCCCATCATCAGCAACGCTAATTTAATAAAACCGGAGCGATGGTGCTATAATTGGATTGCCATTATAGCTAGTGGGTTTCCAGGGTAACTGTGTTCTTGCCACAGATAAAATCCACCTCGCAGCACAAAGATTAAGGGTTTGGGAAAAGTCGGCATCAAACAAGAGGTCAAGAATCCCAGCTAAAGAGGACTATATCCAAAGCAAATTGGTTAAAGTGGGCTACGTTCGAAACCCCAGCCCTGCCACGTCTTAGCTGTATGATTTCGGAAAAACACATTTCACTTCTCTGGGCCTCGTTTCTTCTTCTGTGAAAAGAGCATCATGATGGTATCTGCCTCCAAAGTTTGTTATAAGGATGAAACAGGTAATTTAAACAGTAACTGGTACGTGTTAAACCCTGACTAAATCTTTAAAAAAAGGGGGGGGGGAGGGGATATTTCAAGTGCCCCTAAACCTAGATAGTCCAGAAGCCCGGAAAACTAGGAAACTAACTTTTATGTTTGTTGGTTGGTTGGCTTACACATGTGTAGGGACAGTACCCTGAAAGCTTGTGAAGAGAGCCCGAAATGGCTTATAAAATCAGGTTGCCTTGTGCTTGTGGTCATGTTATTACTGCCCCCACGGGCCTGACTTCTGGGAATGGGCCGCCTTGTCAGAGGCAATTCGGCGAGTCTTAATTGAGGAGGGACACAGCTTTTCAGGCCACAAATTAAGGATCGGGAAATCATCGTTGCTCAGGGTGTAACAGCTAACTGGAATGTTTCCTAGCCATAAATACAGCAGGCCCATTTAGCATGTTTCCCCTTGGGGGAAAGACTCAGCCGCTGCAAAAGTAACAGTTTATGAAGAAAAAGGGGGAATTTTCCTTTTGAGTGAAAAACAAGACCAGCAACAAAAATGAGCACTATAAAAAGGTTTTTGAATGTACGAATTTCAGGGTGCGTGGGGGAGGTGGATAAACTTCGTGAGATCTAGTACTATTAAAGAGGGATTTGAAAGGTGAAGAGCAAGAATTATCTTCAGCCGGAAAACCCATCACGTTGGGTCATCTGTCCCCCTCCCCCCACCTCCCTGCCCCCAGCTCCCCCCACAAGGAGAAATTCAGCTGACCAAGAAGAAACCCCTCATAGGAGCCTGTGCCCACACTCGCAAAACAACTTCCAGGCAGCAAACAGCAAAGCGGTGAGAAAGATGAAGTTTGAGAGCAAGAACATGCGCGCACACACACACAAAAGTTTCTGTTGTCCTAAGATTAAATGCTGAGGCAGGAAGAGATACTATTCTTGAATCAAGTGAGAAAAGATGGCAAAGCGCGATATTAAAATGCAGCACCCTGGAATAAGTTTGCCTCTATAAAAACTGTTATGTTCTGTATGTGATTTAAATTAATGCCTATATTTGTTGGAGATAAAATTAAAATGAAGATAAACGGTGCCAACATATAGCGTGTTCGCCGGAGCAATAAATAAGGCAGTGAAAGGTACTTTACATTTCAGTCACATGTATCTGAACGGGGAGCTCAAAGCATTTGAGGAACATTTGTTAATTAAATGCTATACTAGGTTTGCGAGGCACTCAGACGGTTCATATCCACGTCTTTCAAAAAGAAGACAGGGAGGTTCAATGACCTGGGACCCTTCCGGATGTTGCTGACGTGGAAGGTCCAGGGTCCAGAAGGCAGCAGGCTTTCCAGTTTAGTGGTTTCTCGGCCTGATGGAAGGGCCCAGAGCGCAGAGCTATGCTGTCTCCTGACAGACCTCGGATGTCCAGCCTTCTCTATCAACCACCCGAGTGGCAGGCAAGATTATAGTTTTAGCAAGGGAGAAAGGCAATCATTTTACAATAATGCATTAACAACAAATCTCTCCTTCCCCCCCCTTACCTTGCAAGAGTGTCCCAGGGATGATTAAATACTGTCACATCATTTATCCTCTGCTTGAAAACTTGTCTAAAGTATTGATTAGTGATGTCCTCTCTTACGTTGATCTCTTCAACCCTGTCCTCCACATGTCCTGTCAGAGCCTCCCAGCACCCAGCTGCTGGTAGCTGGTCACCGGCTTTCTGTTTCTTGAACCCCATTCTTCATTCCACAAACCCACAGAACCCAGTCTGCGCTCAGAGGTCTGCTGGATAGGAGGCCAGATTAGCTTATGAAACTAAATCACCT
This sequence comes from Puma concolor, assembly GCF_028749965.1. Classification (NCBI taxonomy): domain Eukaryota; kingdom Metazoa; phylum Chordata; class Mammalia; order Carnivora; family Felidae; genus Puma; species Puma concolor. The sequence goes on along the minus strand of NC_141675.1, from coordinate 80,228,127 downwards.
AATACTTGGGGATACTGGGTTCACTATAATCTTTGACGTTTACATATGTTTGAATTCCCCAAATAGAAAGTTCGAAGAAGTCAAAGGGGGGTGCGTTCCCAGAAACCCAGGAAGCCCATCGATGGAGACAATGCTCCTGTCTTGAGCTACTAGGAAAGTGTGCTGTCCAGGTTAGGGCCTCTGGCTTCTGAAGGTGAGGCTGTAAATGAAACACAGAAGTCACTTGTGTGACGGGTCATGTTAGGCTGATCCAGGTGAAATTTTAGGGAGTCTTAGAGATCACCTAGTAGACGCCTGTGTTTTTTAGAGCAGAAAAATTTTCAACTGTATTTGTATCTTCCTTTTAAACTTCCCAGTTGAAAAAACACATTCAAGTCCATTATAGTTTGATACACATATCAATGCGATAGATGCAGAATCCCTGTTCTGCCTCTTCTCCACGGGTTAGTAGTCTACCTCTTTGTGCCTGGGTTTCTCACCTGTACCATGGAGATCACGAGCTTGCCTACCTTCATGAGGGGCTAAAGGACTCTACATATGTAAAGTACTTACAACAGTGCCTGGTATATAGGACACAATCATTGACTGTTAACCATTATTCTTATTCCTGATGCGATAGACATCAATGCTGCTCTCTGAATTGGTCCTGCTCTCTGCTGTCTGGCACCCTTATGGCTAAGTGGAACCATATGAATCATTGCGGCTAATGAGCTGTGAGTGGAAGTCCACTTGTGTGACTTACAGGCCAGGGCATGCATTTGCCAGGTCAAGATCCTCAGAGCTCTTTTACTCTGGGCTGGGGGCCAGCAATGTTAGAGATGGTGCCCATTCCTTCATCCTGCAAGGAAGCCCTTCTGACCCACTATGAACAAGTAGCACAAGCAATGAACCTTTGTTTTAAGCATTGGGATTTCGGAGTATTTGCTGCCACGGCTTGGACTACCTTACCTGATACCTCTTACTTTGGTTTACAAAATACTTTCACTTCTATTATTCACATTTAACTCTTGTAATCAAAAGAAGAGTGCAGCATGGATGCATCGGGCAGACGTGAATTTCAGCCCAACCAGTGCAATCCTCACCAAACGGACTGAGGCAGTCATGCTGATATAGCTACAAGTCAGGGGCTTGAGACTTCTGGTCAACCCAAGGTGTCCCTTAAACACACACTCCTCCAATTCAAAGACTTTAGGGCTCTTAACGTCAACAACGTACCTACCACATTAACCTTAACCCAAACACTAATTAGAACTACTAACATTTACCGAGTACTTACTATGATATGCCATCAAAAAAGATGCCACTGTTCATAAAATGTACCATCAGTTAATGCAGCAGCAGAAACCAACCAACAAACAACCCACTACTACAGAAATGATGACACAGTGTTTTATTATTACTTAGAATTTTTATCATATGCTTAAAGAAATGTCTTAAAATTATTTATACATACTACGTCTTTTATTCTGTGTCATCCACTACTTATACACAATGAAAAATATAAGTGAAACAAATTGGAAGCATTCCTAAAGCTTCTTCCTATTCAGTTTAACTCTTTCAATCACTTTGCAACTGAAGATCATGGGAGTTCCATGTGTGTCTGTTTGTTTGTTTCCATAATGCCGTCATCTCTCAGCCAACAAGAGCAATGACCAAAGACACTGGTCTCCAGGATTTTCTTCCAAGTAAGTGCCCATGTGCATGTGTGACAATGTCAATGATGCCATAATTGCTATCTCAGTAACAGCACTTTGTTAGAAATGTTCAAGATGTGCATGAATATGGGACTTAAGTTGATGAGCGACAAGCATGTTAGAGGCACAGTGCTTAACTATCCACACGTACTGTAGTTATACTTCGTAACAACAGCATGAGGTAGGCTCTGTATGATTACAACCATTTTGACATCAGAAACTGAGGTCCTTCTGGAGATTGCTGCTTGCTGAAGAACACATAGGCAGTGAGAGGAGGATCTAAGGTTTTCCATCGAAGGTAGCTGACACCTTTAAAACAACTGCTTTCAGCAAATATGGGGTCAGGCTTCTCATAACAGCAATTAGATTAGTTTGCTTTTTGTTTGATGAAAGTGGGGGCACAAGAATTACAAACTCAAAGGAAAGTGTTCAAAGATTTAAGTCTCTTAAAGTTTACATATTGGGCTTCTTATTTTGTTTAAAGCAAACCAAAGGGAAATTGACCCTTGTATTACTGCCAACTCCTTTCGATATAAATAGACAACTTAGCAGATGTCTGGGCCTCCTTTAAGTTATCTTGAAATAATTATTGGTAGGATCTGCAGACAGGCCTATCTTTTGAAAATACTGGCATATATGTGCAGTGAACTCAGACATACAACATCCGTATGCACACAAACCTACATGGGATAAGCTCTTCGAACACATTTTCAACACATCTAGTTTTACTGGTGTCTATGTTTCTGCATGGACATTATCTTTGGAAAGGCAAAGATATCATCACTATTAAATATGAAGACCAAACGTATGCTTGATTCTCATGGAGCATGAAATTAGACTCAATCTATGGCCAGAGGGGAAAACCTTACTGAACAACTATAACAGTTGCTTTTTTTTTTTTTTTTTTTAACAGTTCTTTATCTCTTCTCCTATTTTAAGGACAGTTAGCACAACTGAACAATTACTTAGGAGGTACAATACAGAGCTTTGAGCGTAGCTCTTTATACACTTATCAAATGAGTATTATAATTTGCTATAATTCTCCCTCCTGATTATATACAGTAGCTATTTCGTTCTCTAAATAATATCTTATACATTTTTTTTAGAAGTTGGTTAAATTGCTTAGGAGAATATTAGGCTCAGTTTCTTTGAAGGGTAATATAGTGGGAGTGACTGTATAATTATCTCTACCGGGCTCTCACCCACTATACAATGTCGTCTACTACATCGATTGCTTTCCTGTTGAGAACTCTAGTTAATCCTACTAACGAACACACAGGAAAATGAGGCAGGCGGGTTTTATTTTTAACTCGGGACTGGGAGAATAAGAGAAAGAAATACTAAGATTGATCAAATCTGGTGCATTTGCAATTTTTATTTTAAGCCATTTTAGATGCATGTGCTACCAAATAGGTACAGTAATTCGGGAATTACCATTACTTGTGTACCAGTGTCTTATCTGGTAATCTCTGCCTGAGACCAACTATCCTCTAAGCCACTCCACAGCTGGGCTCCTCTGTGCCTGGCAATTACTACTCTATTCTGGGTGGGGAGTTTTATTATATTTTAAATTGATGTGGATTTTATTCTCAAAATGCTAAGCATTCCAAATGCTTCATACATACTAGATTTTTACAAACAATCCAATGGCTTCCAGCAGAAAGAAGTTTAACACACGTCTTTCAATAAATGCACCAGGATTTCTAGAAGAATTCCATTTTTCACTGTCATTCAAGAATCTGACCATATGTATGTCGCCCTGAAAGACAGAGAGTTCAAGGGCATGGTCTGTGGGTGTCTTACTTCTGTGCGCATGATCAGTGACTGACACAGGAACTGGCAATTGTACCCTTCTCTGCCCCAAATTATGACTAGATTACACTAATTGCATGCAGTTACTCAAAACTAGAAGTACAAACTTTTATACACCTAGATTAGTGAATTAGACTATCATAGTGCTATTATTCAAAACAAACCATCACTAAACTGAAGTCCTAGTCATTTAAAGACATTACCACCAAAGTCCATTTGGGGTTACCGTAGGGTTGGAAGTAAGAACAGAGATTGACTACAAATAGGTACAAGTTTTCTCTTTGGAGTGAAAGAAACGTCCTAAAATTAGATTGGGTAATGGTTACAAAATCAAGGAAGCATTGAGTTGCAACAAAACAAAACAAAACCCTCTGCCCAAACTTCACAAACACAACTACTGTTGGTATTTTTGATTGGTTATTAGGTCATCAATTCAAATGTTCAGATTGGGAGCTAGACCATATTGGCTAAAATGCCATCTCTGCACCTTGCTAGTTTAGCAAGTTATATCTCTCTGGGACACAATCTCATCTGTAAAATGGAGGGAAATAATAGGTCACCTCACTGAGTGGTGAGGAGAATCAAACAGTAACATAGTAAGTTTTCAATGTCTACTGGTTATCATCCCATGTGTTTTACTTAATTTTAATTTCTTAATATTGAAAATGATCCTTCTCTGGTGCAAGGGGTAATTGACAGGTAGAACTCCTATAAAATACTAGCTAGTTAAGCACTATCCTAAATAATCCTGTGATTTACCTCTGAGTTTCATTCACAATCCAGGGCTCCTCCAATAGAAGGATATCCAGAACTCTCTTTCTAGAGCACACTTCTAATTTCTTCTCTGAAACCTTCAGTGCTCCAGTCTTCTCCCAAACTGCTACCCCTAACAGCCCCAGCTGCCAGCACAATAAAGAGCCCAATGTACAAATTCATGGCATTGCACAGAATCCAAGCTGTCCTGCCGATCCTCACCAATGTATTCTTTGTACTATATTCTTTCTCTGTTCCACATACTTCATTCTCCAAGTACATCCAGTTCCTTACCAAGCTGCAAACACCATTCTTTTACACACATTTATTGTTGCAATTATAGTTCCTTTTGCCTGGACTACCTGTAGTCTGTTTCAAAAACTCCTAGAAACCCTTTGTGACCTAACTCAAATGTCACATCCTCTTCCTGGCCTCACCCTTCTCTGTGACCTCATAGTAAGACATACACAGCTCCATGTAAGCACACATCAACACTCTCTCTCCCCTTCAGGGCCAGCAGAAACTGTCCTTCCCACACTTCCCCCCATGCTGTAACCTTACCAAGCTCTTATGGTTTACCTTGGTTTTACCTCTCTCTCTTTCCTCTTCCAGAAGCCCCCTGCATTTGCTTTCCCTGTGCCATTAACCTAGAAAACTCCCACAGGTTTCTCAGACCTCTGTTTGGAGATGACCACCTCTCAGAAACCTCCCAAGGTCCACCAAGACCAGGTTTTCATTATCTGCCCCATGAGCTTCCAGAGTACCCTTTGCTGATCCTGAATATCAGTCTCTAACATCATATGGACAATTGTCTATTGAGGGACATTCTGTGAGAGGCTAGGTTTTATATAACTGTTGTTAGTCCCTAACTCCAGCACCTAGAGAGTCTTTGGTGTATGGCAGATACTCAATGCATATTTGTTGAGTGAATGTACTGATTATCTCCTTCAGAAATAATTTCAGTCTGTGAATTATATGGTAAGTGAAATCTAAAAAAAAAAAAACAAAACTGTTATAAGAAAATTCTGAGTTACCAAGTTCACCTCCCAGTTGCTGGAAAAAGGTCTTACATGCTTGCATTCTTATTATGGAGCCTGGTACACACAAGATGCTCAATTATATTTGCTGAAATTTCATAAAAGTGAAATGTTTTGCCAGATTCTGAGCCACTGAACACTTTCTACCAATGACCAATTTCTATGATGCTCCTGAGTAGATAAATTGATAGTGACATTATAAATCACAGAGCTGGAAAATTCATTTATTTCAACTTCCACATTTTATAAATAAAAAAAGTTGGGTTCAGTAAAAAAGTAAATTACGCATGATTATGCAGATAGGATCCCCAAAGACTACCTCCACCTAAATTAATGTCATTAAAGGTGTCTGACTTAGAAAGATTTATGTCATAGCTGAAGCCAGATTTAGAGTTATGAGTATGAACTATGCAGGTACCAAATACTGGAAATAAAAGTTGGAAATAAATTTGGACATAAATAGATTACCAGTGTGTGTGTGTGTGTGTGTGTGTGTGTGTGTGTGTGTGTGTATACATATATATGTGTGTGATTAGATTAAACAGGTGTTGCTAATCATGAAAAGAGGCATAAATAAACTCTTGGCTTGACATGAGTCATCATTTGATGGGCTATTTCAAGAGAGAATTGATATTTCTAAATGGCTGATACCACGAGAGGCAATACTAAAGAACCACAGAAGTAGAAAATAATCACTAATGATTTCTTTTATGGAACAAATCCATAGACTATGAAGAGTTACAACTTAAGGATTCATAGTATTGGAAATTTCCACTTGGAAGATTTTAAGCCTTTAAAAACCCTCCAAAATTGACACCTAGGAGTAAGTATGTGACTCAACTAGCTATCGGTAGCACTGTAGGATAATTGGAAAACTTACTAGGAAAAATCATTTCATATCTCCGTTCTTCAGCATACTCATGTAGAAAAGAAAACATACCGTGTGCTCACTTCTCTCTCTTCAGAATGCAAGAACGTCCCTAAAGTACCCCCAAAGCACAAGCTTATAAAGGTATGGTAAAGAACACCCGGATTCTTTGCTCCTCAGAGACAAAACTCAGCATAGGTAATCTGAAGCCTAAAATCACAAGTATCTATCTCCCGTCATAGGACTGAAGGCATCTATTCCCATGGCCCACCTTGGCTCGCTCTAGTTCTTTAAAGATTCAAGCTCCTTCCTGCTTCTTCATTGTTCTGCAGGAGAGAGGTCTCAGTTTCATGCTGAGGTGTCATTTCAGAAGTCAGCTCCTCTGAGAAGCATTACCTGATCCTCCCAGCAAACGTTATTCCATATACCCCGCATCTGGCCCTTTTATTCTATTTCACTCCCTGACTTTGCTTACTGACTTACTGTTTATGTCTTTACATTCCCCTAGCTTCTCTTCGGGCATTTCAGTTCAGCCAGAGAAAGAAGCTCCCCGGCCTTGGTTATCCCTCAGCCCTAGTACTCAAAGTTCATACAACATAGTAGGACTCGGATGTGATGGATGAAGAATACATAAAACAGCCTGAGTTTATAACCTAGATCTGTTGTTTACCAGTTGTGAAGTCACCGGTAACTCTTCCAGGCCCTATTTACTTGACTAAAGACGAAGAATTCTAAGTATATCTGTCTCATACTGCACACATCTCTAAGATTAGGAGCCAATATAAGCCACAAATATGGTATTCAGAAAATGATAAAAGTATCACTCTACAAGACCTATTGTATGCCAGGCTCTGTTCTAATAAGCACTTTACACATGCAGTATGATGCCTTTGTCCATAAGATTCACTATTTTTTACCACCAAGACAGACATAGTTGGTGCCAGTTAATCTGTAACACAATGATTTCTCATCATATCGATTATGGGATGCATTTCAATCTCAAAGAAATTAATGGGGGGAAAAGGTGCTTCAAAGACTAGAATACAGTTTTACACATTTAATACTCCTCTAACCAACCTATGAGATAGGCCTTATTACCATCTTTGTGTTACAGATGTGGAAACTGAGGCACAGAGAGGTTAAGCGACATATGCAAGGTTACAGGAGTTTTAATGATAACGAGGAAAGATGAACAGGGACTCAGAAAACTGCAGCTTCAACTCTCCAGAAAGTACCAAGCATTGGGTTCACTTCTCTAAATGGTACAACTGAACCAGGAAATTCTCCTCCCTGAAGTGTATGGTGCTGTGACTTCTAACAATTCTCATGGCGAAGTATTATGAAAATAAAAGTAGAAAGAGAGCAGTTTTAGACACTGAACTTCCAGTTTCCCTAATTTGCATCCTCTTTGCATTTATATAACTCAGTTTTTACCAGACCAATTTGCACTCATTTAGATTTTGCTTTTAAGTTTTCTTAATCCTTTCATTTATCTGTTTTCTGTATTCATAAAGACACTGAAAGCTATTCTGGAGATGATAGTCTATTTGTGTTTAGATCTACTTTCTGCCCTTCTCCACTCCCCACTCTCCTTGCTCTGAGCTTAGTAGGCATTAAATAAATGTTGCTGACTAATTAAAAGCAAAAAGAGACCTGATTTGGCATCGTATCTCACGGCATGATATTAAAAAAACTCCATAACTCAAGCATATATTATCGTTAGCTTCCCGAATATGATTAGTGGCAATCTTGGTGTAATTTACATAAAGAGAGAGCATGACTTTTTGAGCCCAGCAGAAAAACCCAGGAATGTGGTATGTATGGCAATAGGAAGGAAGCCAAATCACAGACAATACTTTCAGAGATGTGACTGTGATATCACCAAAATCTGATCATTGAATAGCTATTAAAGCTAACATATGAAATATGACCCAGATTCAAAAGGCACCATCACCATCAAGGCTCATTTTCAAAACAATATTCTTTTACATATAAAACGACTCAAAGCACAGAAAAGTTGTTTGTGGAGTCCTGCTCCTCCATGTGAAAATCAAGATGCGTGATATTCCAAAACTCCCATGAGATTCTAACATACTTATTATTAGCAGAAGCAATCAAGACATAAGCCCCTTATAATCATATAAGGGAAGAGTGAAAAGAAACACAATTCTATAATTTTCTAATTGTTCTTCATCAGAGATTGGCTAGTGGAGAAGTCACCAAGAATATAAAGTTAAATCTTATTAATCCTTTTGCATCATATGGAAAGTTCTATTAACTACATTACAAAAGCTCCCATTCTCGCATACAGGTTAAGAACTACTCCATAATTGCTTTGTCTCTAAACCCTGGGCCTCGGTATATAATCTCCCGCCCACACCACCTTTTAGTAGCAGGTAGAAATGACTTGCATACTCTGGCCAACAGCTTTGCCCATATCTGCAAAAGTTTGGAAGTTTGTGAGTAAAGGAACTTCCATATGTTTTCCAACAATACATTTTTATTTCTATTTGATTCCTCGAATTCTTTCTCCCCAACCCTAAGACACAATATACACTTGACAACATATTTATGAACAAATAAAAATACTATTCAGGATTTTAACAGAGCTATTAGAAATACTAGCTTTGAATGAACAGAAATAGAATAAAACCTTTTAAAAGTTATCAAAGCTCTAATAATATCCCATAATTGCTTTCTAATGGGCACATTGCTATATCAATTCTGTTTACCAGATATTTGTACAGTATGATGCATTTGTGCGTATTGCTATTTCATCCTATGGGATGCTGGTGTTTTGAAGGAATGTTTACTTGGGCAGGAGCTCACTTGCCCTATACGCATAGGTTTATTTGTGTATGGAGGGCCACCTGTGAGGAACCTGGCATTTGATGTTATGGTACAAGCAATGTAGAAGTGTCCAGGAAGCCAGTTCCTCCTGTGAGGATTTTACTTTATGAGTTTTAATCAAGCCTCTTTGGCTGTTAGCTTTATAACCTGTAAAAAAGGCAAGTACAAAAAAAAGTGTCCTTATCTACCTTAAAGAGTCATTACGGTGTGAACGTTACTTGAAATATAAATCTTTACTGATGATGGTGATTTCCTTTATTCATCGTGACTTATGGGAAATTTTCCATGTTAGATGCCAACTAAATTTCACAAAGACTGCACATCAGAAAGCATTCCTCCTAACGCCTGGATTGGCCAAAATGGTTTTACAAAATCACCTGAAAATCTGTCAAAGTTGGCACATCTTATTGCAGATAAAGGAACAAGGTTGTGATGTGATACCAACATTGGAGGCAAGCCCACACGAGCTTTTGTTTATATGTGAACACTGGGAGTAATCACGTGGCCCACACTGTCTTTCAGTGAACATAAGCCTGGCGGGGGTGGCACCCAACAGTGGTATAGAATTGTTATTCTTTTGAAGGTATAGTGGAAACTAAGTACCAGTGGAACATGGATCTAGAGCCAAGGATGAGGCACTAGAAAAAGGAGAAGAACACAGCCCTACCTTAAAGAATTTGTGAACTTGGAAACCTTGGGGCAGAAATCCTATCTCCCATATTCAGTTGACCCTGACTTCATAACCACTCCTCCCTTGCAATCCCACTGACCGTTCATGTCTACTCTAAGATCCCCCCAGACAGCTACATCCCAGACCTCACCTGCACATATCGCCTCACTTGCATTTGCACAGAATGTGTCCTCCTTTTAGTCATTTGCTTTTGGCCATCTGGAGTCTCTTCGCCTTTACAAAACATCACCTTTATCTAGTCCCTGAAGCCTATTTGGTTATAACAGGCTGGAGGCTAGGCCCACATATCAACACCTTGAATACTACTATCATTAAATGCAAGGGAGATGTTCTTCCCCTGCTCTAAAGTTTTCCATGGGGAGGGATCTTCCATGGAGAAATATTCATAAAGCTGTTCGTCCCTCACACATTCCTCTCCTGATGAGAAGCTTACTGAGGAGTCAGCCCAGTGACTTAACTGATTGCCGACTTTGAGGACAGAAATAGGGCACGTATGGTTCAGCTCCTTTCCAACCTCCATTCAGAATCGTTGCCTACACAAGAGCATGCTTTTCTCTGCTTTTCCAGACTCCAAATTGTTTGTGGCTAGGGCAGTCCCACCTCAGGAGAGGCTGGCAGGTGGCCAGTGCTGACCACTGTCAGGAGGGCAAACCTATGGCGTTATTTCTCTTGACCTCAAACCTACACAGTCACCCAAGGCACTTTTATCAGCCCCCGGACTGACAGTTTGGTCTCCATCCGCCTGACTCGGCTGTTTGTCAATGGCTTCTTGAACATGGGTCGAGAGGAGGGGGACTGTTTGCTGTGTCCCTTGAAGTCCCAACAATGAATGCTCACCCAGCCTTTCTGCTGACCTTTATCTTGCAGTCAGTGGCAATGGTTTTTGTTTGTCTCTTTTTGGTAGCTCTGGGTTGGTACACACTCTTACATAAAAGGTACATAAAAGGTTGTGTCTCTACCACGTCCACAGCTCTGTTTGAGGTAACAGCTTCAAAAGGGCGTCTGTCTGTTTAAAAGAAATACATTTCCCACAGGTCTGTAACAGGTAATTCTGAATTCTGGCCACAATTAATTGGATGAGAGACTGAACCAAAACCAGCAACAGGAGATGTGCTGGAGGAAGAACTCCTTCCCAATTTTTATTGGAGAAGAACCAGCTACAATTAAGGGGCCTTATTGTTTGGAACATCTGAAGGCAAGGCGCAGCAGGCTGGTAGCAGAAATGGAATGGACGGGAAACCAGAGACACACAGAGTAGCATGAAGAAGTTCCAAGGAAGGAGAGGACGTTAGGGAGCGAAAATCATAGTGCCCTGTCCAGAAGGACGCTACCCAGGAGCAGCAACTGGAAAGAGAAAGAAAACCTGAGAGGATCTAAGCCCTAGGAATGGAGACCCAGTGGATAAGGAAACACCGGGGGTTTACTTGTGAGGGATGACAAAATCAGCTATTGTTACGTCCTCAGCGATATTCTCACTTTCCATGTGGCTGCGTTGTCTGGCTGTGGACATGGTGGTTGGATTTCCTTCCTTCTCTTTGTATCCTTACCATAAATTTTCATAATCTAAAGTCAACTGAGGTAACTAACTCTGAGCACTTCTTGGCTTCCTGCAACCTGAAAGAACCTCACTGAAACAGACCCGAGGAGCTATTTCTTTATTTTAAAAGAACTTAGACAAACATGATTCTAACCATACTGGCATATCATGGTTTAAAAAACATAACCAAGCCTGGGGTGCCTGGGTGGCTCAGTTGGTTGAGCGTCTCTTAGTTTCAGCTCAGGTCATGCTCTCACCAGGTTGATGAGTTTGAGTCCCACAGTGGGCTCCGTGCTGAGAGTGTGGAGGCTGTTTGGGATTCCATCCCTCTCTCACTCTCTTTCTCTCTCTCCCTGCCCCTGCCCCCATCAGCTTTTACATGCTTTCTTTCTCAAAAATAAATAAACTTAAAAAAATATTAAAAATAAAAAGAAACAAAAAGAAAAAATAAGGTCTTTTAACACAATGAAAAGGAAAATGGAATAAAGAGAGTGAGACTTCATTTTTCATGTCTGCTTTCAATCTTGTAAAAACCACATGAACCATTCAGATTAGCTCTCGTCTCTTCCATGCCACATTTTCAAATTTTAGCCCCTTTTGATTACCTCCCGTACAAAACAGCAAGGAAAGGTTGTAAGAGGCAGGAGGCTTGGGAGGTAGAATTAACTCTCTGGACCTTGAGATCATATAGTCAGTACAGAAGGTTTAATCATATATCTTTCAAGCCTGATTATGCAACACCCTTGTTTCTGAACAAAGAATAAGCTAAAGGTAGTTTTTAGTGCATTACACTATCTGCATTTTTAATTACAGTAGATTTTTTTTTATTACTGTATTAAATACCTTATTCTAGCTGAGTGAAGTGTGTGGCTGTTTTAAGTAAATAAAACTGTCACAAGAATACCTTATTCTTCCTCCATGGTGAGGGCCTGTATCCAAACCACAGAGCCATGGAAAATAACCTTCCCAACATTTACTCTCCTGGCCACAAGTATCTGTTGAAAGAAGTGTCTGCATTGGTCTGAACAACACATCCCCAAGCAACTAAGTGGAAGGACAGGTTGCTAACATGAGCTAATATGAGGATTCTAAAACATGGCGGGGGGAGCTGAGACTTACTTTTGATAAACCTCAAAAAAAAAAAAAAAACAAAAAAAAAAAAACAAGCAGTTCCAGTTTCGGATGCCTAATTCTAGCTTCACACAAATGCAAAGATACACATGCGAGGAAACCCACCTTAATATTTACAATAAAGGGATGCCTACCCTCAATGCCCTTCAGTAGAAGAAGCACATGATGGTACGCCCATACTATGGAGTACGGGCTAGGTGTTAAAAACAGTATGTGCAATCCCCATTTACTGGCATGAAAAGATCTAGAATCAAAAGTAAATTGAAGCTAATATCATAACACTTATGTTTAAAATAAATGTGACCTATATAGTCATACCCATAGCTGTGTGTACTTACGTACTTGTTAAAAGACTGGAAAGATGCATAACAAACTGAAACACTGATTACGAAAAAAGTACGGAGTCAGTGAAGGGTGTGCAGCAGAAATAAACAAGAGCGCGTACTGAGAGAACACTTTAAGTTCTAGTCTACATACTCCTGATTGGTGGAATATGTTGTGATGAGTATTTATTCACATACTCCATACATGTATGTGTTTCGGTAAAGCTAAGGAGCTGGATGCCTCCACCGTACTGCACACGTGTGTGAGTGGTGGGCCAGCACTGATCAGTGGAGGGATCACTGGGTTCGAAATCAATAGGACCAAGAATGAGACCCCTTTCTGCCACTTTAGAAGTACAATTTGGGGCAACTCACTCAACATTGTGTGTAATGCTGAGACAATAGTTCCTGGCCATGCAAACTCACAGACTTGCCAGGAGGGTAGAATAAGATGGACATAAACCCACTCTATAAGGTGGGAAGCACTCTATAAATCTCAACTACAACTACCATTATTGTTCACATTATCTGCCCTCTTAAATTTCCTTGGAGAGAAATAGATAAGTTTGTGACAATAGATAATTTATTTTAAACTCCTCCATTTGAACCACGTTGTTTTATCCTGTCTCCTTTCACTAAGGTCTGGAATTAAAACAAACATCAAATGAGGCTGTAGGATTTTATTTTATCTGTCACATCCTGCTGTCATTAAACACACTTGAGATGAGTGGGTTTAGTTCAAATAAAACTGCTTCTTTCCCAAACGCAACAAACATGGAGCGGGCAGAAAAGGAAGACTGCACTTGAATTGTGTTCAGAAGCACCACACGTTGCATTTCAAGGAGATCCATCTGGCAGGCTAACACGGTAATAAGTTCTTTTAATTGTCAGGTCACTTAGATTACAGATCCAGGCTGTCAATTTTTCCATTGCGGTTTTTTTTTTTTTTATTTTGGTAGCTCATTAAAAAAAAAAAAAAAGTCTCCTAGTTATCCTGTATGAGAAAAACTACCATCTTCCTTCCTAGGAATTTAGGCAGCAATTCAATGCAACAAGCATTTACTCCTGCGCATCAACCATGGTGGAAATGAGCTCTGTGTTAGAAATTCAAGAAAGAATATATAAAAAACCTTGTCTTGCAGCAAGTCACAGCCAGTAGGGGAGATTAACTCTTACAACCCAAAATGATACCCTTAATGGGAGCAAAGGTTCTGGTACACCTGACGTTCCCCGTCTTTTTTAAGGGATTCCTCCTCAAATGTATAAATCTACGTAATCTTAGCAGGGTTAGCTGCTTGCTAAAGTAAAAAGAGCAAGAGTCAGGACACCCTGAAAAGGGGCACGGATATATGTGTGTGCATGCGTGTGCAGTACACATTGTGGAGACCCTCCAAACTCAGGTCGATCCGCTCTTCTATACAGCCTCATATCCACCTGCTCACCTCCATGCCTTATAAATTCTCAGCCATGCCCCATTCTCATCAAAATTTGTACTTTCAAACTGCCATATCATTACTCATACACAGTTTCCTCTTCTGGATGTCTCCCTCCTCCAAACATCTCTTACACTTCCATTATATTGCGCATGGTCGGTACTCCATAAATAGGTGTGGAATAAGTAAAGCCTCCTAACTTTACATGCAATAAGCATTTCCCTGCAAAATGAAAAGAATAAACGATAGTATTCCAATAAACTAGGAAGGAGACCAATATGCTGGAGAATTTACCAACCACTGGAGTTGAAAAGAACCTTAGAAATGATCTAGTTTGGTCCTTCATAAGAGATGAACTAGGGGCGCCTGGGGGGCTTAGTCGGTTAAGCGTCCGACTTCGGCTCAGGTCATGATCTCGCGGTTTGTGAGTTTGAGCCCCGCGTCGGGCTCTGTGATGACAGCTCAGAGCCTGGAGCCTGCTTTGGATTCTGTGTCTCCCTCTCTCTCTGCCCCTCCCCTGCTCACGCTTTGTCTCTCCCTCTCTCTCAAAAATAAATACACATTAAAAAAAATAAAAATTAAAAAAAAAAGGAGATGAACTAGATGTTCAGAGAAGTGAAGTGATATTCCAAAGTGAAATATTTAACTAGTGGAAGAGGTGGCTTTGGAATCTGCTCTTCTGACTTGCCCAGTGCTCTATCTACACCGTGCTGTTCTCTTACATTTTTGAGTGACAGGGACATGTACGGAGAAGCTCAGTGGATTAGTAAAGGTAGATGGCATTGCATTCAAAGCAAGGGAAAAAAATCACGGGTGCTTTTTACAACAAGTGCACTTTCTTTTATAGCGATTGATTCCTGAGACCATGTCCAAAAAAATGTACATTCAGGGACTGAGTGGACCTCTCCTGCCAATCACAATGAAGAAATGTGCACGGCTAAGCTCTGAAGAAGCCAATGGCAACAGTGAATTTCTATACTGAGTAAAATGTTCTTGGAGCTTAAGAAGGAATTTAAGGTTAGGAATATATTAGAAAGGGACACAAATGCAGATCTTGTAGGCTGAAGAAAATGCTCCCAAGTCTCATCTCATTCTTCTGCATGGAAAGACAGATTCGCTTAGGTACTAATGAGCACACAGACTTTCTAACTCAGGCTGGGAGTCCCATTTACATTCAGAAGAAAGGCCAGGGCGTTAGACCAGAAGAAGGATGCTGTTTGAAATCCAGGGTATGCTGCACCTGCTATAGGACTCTGGAGCAAATCATTTCATCTCTCAGCCTGTTTCCTCATCTCTAAAATGTACCTAAGAATCCCCATCTCCAGGAGCTTTTGTGAGAGTTCAATGCTAATGAATAAATGAAGGAACTTTGCAAATGTTAAGATATTAAGTTCAAGTACTGAATTGCCATTATCAAGAAGGAAGCTCAGACTTGAAGGGCCTCTAGATCAGCCAGGCTCAGAAATGTTACCTAGTTACTACTTCAGGAGTAACAATGGGAATGTACAAACATTGAATCACATAAAAGGAAGAAAACAGAAATGGATGCCCTCAGTACTGAGTATCCAATAAACCGAGGCAGAAATGAATGACCCCAATCGATGCAATTCTGGAGAGACTTAAGGGATAGGACTATCATTTAAATATAGAGGAAGGTTTTGGGGGGCCTGGGTGGCTCAGTCCATTAAGGGCCTGACTCTTGGTTTTGGCTCAGGTTATGATCTCATGGTTCATGGGTTCAAGCCCTACATTGGGCTCTGTGCTGACAGCATGGAGCCTGCTTGGGATTTTCCCCTCTCCCTCTCTCTCTGTCCCTCCTCTGCTTGTTCATTCTTTATCTCTCAAAATAAATAAATAAACTTAACATACATACATACATACAAACATACATAAGTAGAAGGAAATCATTTGGCATGGGTCAACTCGTAGGATATTCTGAGAGTTAGGCCTGGAAGCCAGGTCCTCCAGATCCCATGCTCCATTCATAGGAGATTATGAAAGCCTAAGAAACACACAAGGAAATGGACATCACAGTGCAGCAGAGATTGCTGGTAGTGATTTGAGGCATCACTGAACTGGAAAGGATCTGGAAAGATGAATGCAGGCCATTTTCCTCTCCTTAACAATGCAGTGGAAGACCCTCTGGGGCTGGCATAGCACAGAGAAAAATCAGGTAAAGAAAGAGACCCCCAGCTATCCACAAGAAGGGAAGTAAACCCATACCTAGTAAGGGCCAGTCCCGGGGTTGAATGCCATCTATGCATTCTCTCTCATAAGTCTAGCCATGTCATAACATAAATGTAACTATTCTTTCCGCTTTTTTTAAGTTTATTTATTTATTTTGAGAGAGACAGAGATAGCTCCAAGTGGGGCAGAGGCAGAGAGAGAATCTCAAGCAGGCTCCGCACTGCCAGCTGTGGAGCCTGATGCAGGGCTTGAACTCACGAACTGTGAGATCATGACCCGAGCCGAAATCAAGAGTTGGTCGCTTAACCGACTGAGCCACCCAGGTGCCCCATAACCGTTCCTCTCTTACTGATGAGAAAATTAGGATCTTAGAGAAATGAAACATCTCTCCAGCATTCACAGAGCTGCTGAGTGGTAGATGGAGAATCCAGGTCCCAGATAGCAGAGTGAGAACACGAGCCCGTTCTGTTCGGCCAGATGAACACCCACACCAGCCCCAGCAGCCTGGGAGGTGGTATAGGTCTCAGGCGCTGGAAGTAGAAGGTCAGTAGAGCTGCGGTATGGACAGCTGGCATTCAAAGGAGAAAGTGGTTTGGGCAACAGTGTTGCATTCACATTTTCTGAAGTGAGTTTATGTGAGGTAAGTGGTTTTATTTTTTTCTGATGAGAAATTGGGGGATTCTGGGTACCTTTTCAAAGCACAAATATTTCTCTTTGTGGCACCAGCATGGCAAAAGAATAATGAAATATGCATGAACATAAATATGAACGGTGTGGGTGACGAGTCAGAATGACTCGAACAAAGAGGCTAATAAGCAGCTTTGTTTCCCAGGTCTGAGTGAAATAGTTGATTCTGTGAACACAGGCATACAAGAATGAAAACAACACATTCTCATGGCTTTTCCCTACTAGACACAACTCTACACACTGCAGCTCCAGGCTTCATAGAACTGAAGCTCTTATTATACCATCATCCTTAACTCATAAAAATCAAATTGTATTACTCCGTTATCATAATGTTCTAAGTCTTTCTCGCTTGGTGCATATTTCACATATCATTTTACACCCTAATGAGATCCTGAATAGGTTACATTACATATACATCTGATAGAATATTTAGGACTCAATTTTCACCATCACTGAACAGCTTTATGCAATTCATATATTCAAAAGTGTGTGAATAATCAGGTACTTGTGATCATGATGGCGGGCCAATTAAGAGCTGAAGGTTGGGCCATATGTCATCGGAAGGAATTACTCTTCAACCCCAGCCTAGAATTCCAGGCGGGATGGAAGCGCTGGCAATTAACTACTTCAGCTCCCTCATGTGATATCGGGGGAGACTAAGGCCCAGAAAGGGACGGGTGGAAGGACACACAGCTAGACAGAGGCAGCGCATGTACAAGAATCCAGATATTTTGTTTCCTAATCTCCATAATACCTTCTTTGTCTCCCATTTGAGACAAAGTCAAGATCTTTGTTTTGTCAACAACTCCTCTTTTTCCCCACGAATTCAGAACAGAACAAAGGCACTGCTCCTCTGAGAAAAGCAGAGTCATGTACACATGTCTTCTCAGTAGCAGAAAGTTAATCAAAAGTAGTCAGTGTGACCCATTGTACTTTATATCACTGAATTCATTTTTGACATTTGAAGAACCTATGGTTTTATTTTGCTTTTATTTAGAACAGCAAGTGGGAGGTAAAAATGTCAAAATAACTAGGGCCTCGCAGTTCTGGTAAATCTATTCACTGGATTGTTTTAAAGACTGTTGAGGGTTTAATTTTTTTCCCCCTAATTGCCTTCATATGTTCAGCAGACGTTCCCCGATTGCCTAACCCATACCAAGTCCTACTGTGTCGGATGCAATGGAAGATCCAGAGACGGAAGCACACACGAACCTACTCCCCACAAGTAACAGGGTTCCTGTCTTACCAGAGAAGGGGAATGCACACAGCTGATCTTAACTGTAATAGAGCACAGGATGTGACAAGTGCCCGAAGAAATGTGTACATCAAGTCAGATGGGGTGGGAGGCAAGTTCCAAGGACGACAGTGCCAGGTAGACAGTGATGATGAGGTATTACAGGTAGCTTTAAATTACGAGCTAGAAATTACAGAGTCCACTGGAGATGTGTGCAATAGGAGAAACTACGAGCTCGGTAAAGTGTACCACCATCGGATGTCAAGATGAGATATGGAGATACGGGTTTCCATCTTGATGCTTTTAGTATATAACAGTTTACCCCAAATAAAGAAGTCAGTTTAACAGAAAGTCTTGTGTTTCTACAGAAGAACCAAAGAACTAAGAGGCAGACAAGAAACTTACTGGCCAGGAGCGGAGGTGATATTTTGTCTGAGTGTCTGGTGGGAGTAAACACGCACCTGCACGCACATACCTGACTAGCTTTCTGCTCAAGAATATTGACGGGGATTGAAAGGGCGCACTTGCTGTGATGAGCACCGAGTGTTGTATGAACATGTGGAATCACTAAATTGTAGACATGAAATTAACAGTAACACTGTATGTTAACTAATTGGAATTTAAATAAGAATTTTTTAAAAAGGTATTGATGATATCCACTCCTTATTGGTTTGTGGGATCTTGCACAAATCAGTTCACTTTTCTGCACCTGTTTGAGAATCCCTAACATGAAGTACTGACATCGGGCTCTCTCAGTTCTCATGTCCTCTGTCGTTTTGCTTATTGCATACATACATGCAGAAAAGAGAACACCAAACCATCACGAACCCATTCTCCACACTTTACTAAATTGTGGCATCAGCAACAATAGAATAAGCCTTCTACAAGTCTCCGGCTTCCCTCTGATTCTTCTTGACTCTTATCCTTATTCAGGTAAACATGTTAGCCAAGGTCCTTTGAACGGGGCACAGGCCACCGGTGTTCTGAGGAAGGACAGGTCAGTGGGAACTATGTTAGAGCCTTTTCAGTAGCAACCCACTACTCCTCAAAAAGCAAACTGAGGAGTTGAACATACCACTTTACCACCTAGACTGCATGCTATGTGAAAAAGCCAAGAAACACCTGTTGCCATTTTGCGAACTGGTAAAGGAAGGCACAGGAATTAGACCAGATGTTCGCTCCCAGTATCTCCTTCCGTCGAGGGACACAGCTCTTAAAAATACACCACCGGCTGCTGAAGTTGTTGCCAATTCACTCCTCCTGGCCCAGGGTTGCTTTAGATTTAAAAACATGTTTCCAGAATCCAACAAACACAGTTTTTGCTATAGTTCGGATCTGTGAAGAGTTATCTTTACTCGTGTATTTCAAAGAAGAGAAAGGAAGCAAACATCAACCTCCTCCTCCCATTCTTTTACAACTCATGAAGACACTTTTAAAATAAAAACCCCATTATTTGAGCTTCTGGAACTATGAAAGGGAGAAATCCAAAATGAAGCCCTTATTTTATTCTTAGGTACTAGAAAGAGAAAGAATGTGTAGTTGCCATAGAGGTACCCACCACAGAACAAGACCAACGCCACAGTTCAACTGAACTGAATAATAGCTCGGGGCCCCTTACAGGAGTGAGAAAAGTACAAGGGTTTACTTGTGCAATAACCTGTAAAGGGAGGGGATGGTAGATTAAAAAGACACTGAAGAATTCTAAGAAATTAAAATGCGTTTGTAAGACTCCAGCAATTAGGACTCTACCCCAGCATTACCACATTGCATATTGGAATGACCCTGCATGTGACACCCTGATCAGTCACCAGGACATTCAGAAACCATTTTAATCAAGCCTAAAGTGCCAGATCTGCCAAGCCCTGCATTAAGTTTTGAGGTATGGGCAGGATATGGCTTCTCAGGGAACTCGATCTAGAAGACAGAACTAGTAGATTACAATGTGGTCAACTCATGTAATGATTGTGAAAATGCCCCCAAGAAAAGCAAAGACAGAAAGAACATAAAATAGGCCAACCATTCAGGTGCAACTCTAGAGAGATATGTGATTTTTAGGATAAGAAGAAAACATAAGGCAGGTTCATTTTCATTAAATTTTACTGATTGTTCTATTCTTAATCATAAGACCTACCATTTATTGGCCATTTGCTATGTCACAGATACTGTGCTAAGCATTTATCTCATCCAACCTTCCCAATAGCGCTATGAAGTGGAGATCATTTCCTCTCTCAAAAAATAAGCATAGAGGAAGGTCAAATAAGTTGTGTAAGCTTAAAAAGTAAAGATATGGAGCCAGGATTGTAACTCCGGAGCCCTTGCATCTAACCATTATTTAGCGTGGGTTCCACCCGGACAAAGGAAAAGTACATCAGGTATGAGCCAGAAGCTCAACACAGCAGTGAGACCTGTTTGTGTCAAGGCAAACCCCACAAAAGACCTGACTAAATCCAGTGATCCACTTCTCAGTCCTCCTAGCATCTGATCCCACAGAGAACCTGCTCACTTACTCAGTCTCGAAGCAGTTTTTTTCACTCCGTATCTGGACAGCACCGTCCCTTGATTCTCCCCCTACCTAATGTCCCTGTTCATGACATCCTTTAATGGTTCCTCTGTCTCTCTCTGAGACATCAAAATACTGGCCCGGCCTTAATCCATCGCCTCAGGTGACGCTCCTCAGTATCAAGGTTTTCAATTCATATCCATTGACTCTTAAATCTATATTAAATCAAGATTTTGCCCTGGGGCCCCAGAGACCAATATACAACTGTCTACTCAACCATTACTTGCATGTCTAAGAGCTCAAATGTACCACACCTGAAACCAAATTCCGGATCACCCCTGCTCTTCAGAAAAATCAAACACAAAACTGATTCTCTTGCTGTCCTCCTGGCATCTCACTAATTGCCACGTCCATTCTTCTAGTAGCTTAGGCTAGAAACCCAGCAGTCATTCTTGCCTCTTCTTCTGCTCTTGTATTCTACATCTACCCTGTCCACAGAGCTTGTTGAGCACTACCATCCAAATGTATCCAGAATCCCACTACTGCTTAGCACCTGCCCCGTACCTACAACCAGCCATCATGTCTCATGTGGATTATCACTGCAGCCAACTTTCTACTCGCACAAGGCTGATCACGTGACTCCAAATGCTCCCATCTCACTCGGACTAAGAGTCAAAGTGCTTACGACAGACCACAAGCTTGTACTGTATGATGATCATTGGCCCAACAGATCCCCGACCCCTTCTTTTCTCGCTCCCCTTAAGATCGCTCAGCTCCAGCTATCTTTGGCCACTTTACTCTTTCAGAAACAGGCTAGTTGCTGGCTATGCACCTCTCCCAGGTCTCCCCCACTCGTGCTCCCCTCCTTCAGGGACATTCTCCCCTCTGTCCCAAACATCTGCATGGCTCACTCCCTTCCCTACTTGAGATTTCGGCTCCAATATCACCCCCTCATCAGGCATTCTCTTCTCTACCTACCTTATGCAAACTAGCAACTATTACTGCACTCTTAGCAAAGTACTTCCTGTGTTTATCTTGCTTTTCCTCTACAGCACTTAACTCCATCGGACTTAATGTTTACTTGTTTCTTTCTCCCCAGAGGAATATGAACGGTTTGGGGAAATACATTTTCTTTTATTCAAAGCTGCAGCTTCACCTTCTGGAAGAGAGCCTGCCATTCAATAGGTGTTCACAAAATATTTGTCATGATAAAATAATCCCCGCCCCCTTCCCCATGAGGGATACATTCCAAGACCCCCAGTGGATGCCTGAAACCAAGGATAATACTGAACAGTATATATACACATATATACATACATTTATATATACATACCTATATATATATATACACACATATACATACATATACATATATACATATACATACATATACATATACATATACATATACATATACATATACATATACATGTTTTTTCTATATATACATATCTGTGACAGTTTAATTTATAAATTAGGCACAGTAAGAGATTAGCAACAATAACAATAAAATAGAACAATTATAACAATATACTGTAACAAAAGTTACATAAATGTGGTGTCTGGCTTTCTCTCCCAAAATACCTTATTGGACTATACTCATCCTTCTTCTTGTGATGAAGGGAGGTGATAAAATGCCTACCATAACAAAAGTTACATAAATGCGGTCTCTGGCTTTCTCTCCCAAAGTACCTTATTGGACTATACTCATCTTTCTTCTTGTGATGAAGGGAGGTGATAAAATGCCTACATGATGACATGAAGTGAGGCGAGTGACGGAGGCATTGTGATGTAATATTGGGTCACTACTAACCTGACAACAGGCCAGAAGGAGGACCCTCTACTTCTGGGCCAGGGCTGACCACAGGTAACTGAAATCATAGAAAGCATAGCCATGGATAAGGGGGGAATGCTGTAATGAATAAATGGTGCCTCTGGTCACTCTTATTAGAGTTCCAGAAGACAACCTGAAGAATCCATAAGAATAGTGTAAAATGTAAAGCCGCAGTGTAAGTACTTCTAAAAATGGCTTGCTGATTTAGAATCAAAGTGAAATATTATATACATCACCATAGATTTGGACTGTGAGTCACAGACTGTCAAACGTGAGAGGCAGCTGTAGTGGACCAAGATGTAGCTGGGAGTCAGACGATGCTGGTTCTGGTCCTGGCAGTGCCCCTGACCTGCTATCCAACCTCAGACAAGCAGCCTCGTCCCTGTAGACACTCCTTGTCACCCAAATAAACACCGATTCATCTCTGCTCTCTAACATCCATTGGTATGAATTCAACTACCACTCATTCAAAAGATACTCTTTCTGAGTTTACACAGAGGAGATAAATTCATTGCTGTCAACTCTACTTACAAGTTAGGAAAGAAGTCACATTTGAAATTGTGTGCCTTTTTTTGTAAAATTATGCCACATCGTTAACACCTAAAGTGGGAGATAGAAGGTTCTTCCTCTCCATGCACCACAGTGGGTGTTAGATGTCATCAACTACAACACAGAAGTAATAACTATTTAGGATGCTAAACTCTTCCAAAAACACACGTGCATGGATACACACACACACACAAACACACACGTTAACACAAAATTCACACCGAGAAAACAATTTGCAGTTTTCCCTCAAGTGGACTCATTTCCCATCTTGAAAGGCAGTCTCACATGGGCACGAAATGTGTTTTCTCCTAAGTAGTAGAGATGACCTTTAAAAATGCACCCCCTCTTTCTTCCCCAGCCTGCAATCCCATGAAGATCAAAGCCAGTTTGCTATTCTGCATTAACATTTCTGTGATCAGATATAACGTGAGCACCTCGATTCTATCTGTGTCAAGATATCTTCACACAAGTGACTCATCTGGTAAAAGCTCGGGCACTGAACACTGCTCTGACAACCATCTCCTTTGAGGTTGATTCCACGTTGGTGGTGTTACAAGCCAACGTCCTGTTCAGCTGCTTTCCTCTGCAACACAACACTGTAATTAAAACTGACTAAACAATAAATCTCAATTTCCCTGTTCCATCAGGAGAATCTTCCAATTTACTAGGCTTCGTCTATTCACCAGCTCCTCCTCTGCATTACGAATCGTTCTCGAACAAGCACACAAGTTAACTACCCACTCTTACGTTGAACGTGCAGAGATTCAGGGCCAATTCTGTCATTAGACATCCTAGATCTGCTCCTTGGGGACCTGAGAGGAAACTGGGTGTTATGCCTGAGTTAAATATGTGAAGAGGCTATCCCCCTCCTCACGCAGGCCCTGTCAGCTCCAGAAAGCACAAACTCAATGGGCTGCCCTTGCAAGGAACAGGCATCTCTTTGTCCTCCTAAATACCTCTTGCCGTGACCAAGTTCCAGTTTCCAGAACCCGAAACACCTTTGCCCAATGAAAACCTTCCTGAACTTTTTACCCAACAACTCACAGATCATGAATGGCATTCCCTCAGTCTCCAAGACAATCAAGTTAGGGAGACGATGTAGAAAAAGAACGTGGTAAAAAGAGGTGAGAATATTAATGATGAGAATGGTGAGAATATAACGATGGCACTGAATTGTGTTCCAGTGTATGGAGTCGAAAAATAGATTCAATTTTTCTCATAGAAATAAATGCAAAGGGTTGTTGGGTACCACAGAGCTACCCACTTGGACAGTTAATTACAGACTAAATACCCCTGTGCTAAAAAAGAACTGAATAGTTCCCGATTGGCATCAGAATAACCTCAGAACTCTACATGAAGCGCAAAACACAGTCCACAATCTGGCTACTGATCCCTTTTCTCATGGACAGCCTCACTGTCTATGCATTAACCATGTGTGATCATTGGCATTCCCAGAAACAGACAGTGGTAGGTGAGACAACACTTCAGTCGTAGATATCTGCACTCGAATTCCCAGAAGCTGTGCACGTGTTGTTTTACTTGGCAAAGGGAATTTTGCAGATGTGATTAAATCTTGAAATGGAAGGGTTCTCCTGCATTATCTAGACGGGCCGAATCGGATCACATGACTTCTAAAAAGCAGAGAACCTTTCCCAGCTGTGGTCAGAGGGAGACATACCCTTAGAAGAAAGGTCAGAGAGATACAAGGTTGCCGGCTTTGAAAGGACTGGGAATTTCCTTCAGAATAGGCCACAAGCCAGGGGATCCGGGAGGCCGCTGGAAGCTGGAAAAGCCCCCAGAATTGCCCCCTAGCACCTCCAGAAACAAAAGCAGTTCTGCTAACACCTTTATCTTAGGTGAAGAGACAGGTACTAGACTTCTAAACTACAGAATTTGAAGACAATAAAGAAACGTATAGCTTTAAGTCACCAAGTTAGTGGCACTGTCACAGGGATAATAGAAAACTGATAACATAGGTCAAGCTCACCCCCACTTTCCGGCCTTTGCCCATGAGTTTCATGAGCTGATGATGGCCCATGCTTACTTCTCATAGTTTTCCAGATCATAGTTAAATCAGCAACACATGACTATTTTCTCAGTCCTAGTTCCCACCGGGTATTTACTACAATACTGTCTGTTTACTACAGAAACCACTACAGTTATATGTACTGAATAAGTAATCTTAACGGGAGACTAAGATGAAATTATTCAAGGATTTATGAAACATCAGAGATCAGAGTCATAACTCGGAGGTTAGAAAGCTAAAAACTCTTGGAGCACCTGGGTGGCTCTGTCAGTTAAGCATCTGACTCTTGACTTCGGCTCAGGTCATGATGTCACCAGTTTGTGGGTTCAAACCCCACAAGGGGCTCTGTGCTGACAGACTGGAGCTTGCTTGGGATTCTCTCTCCCTCTCTCTCTGCCCCTGACCCACTCAGGCACACATGTGCACACGCACTCTCTCTCCCTCAAAAAAAAAAAAAAAAAATTAAAGAAAAAAAAAGGAAGAAGGTTAAAAACTCTTATTTGACATTTGACAGATGGGGAAATTGAAACCGAGAGATAGGAAGGCCCCAGGAACACCGCACAATTTTCTGTCAGTTAATCCAGTTAATATTCAAACCACTTACACAAGTTCCTCCACCTGAGGTGAAAGGACCTCCAAGATGGAATCACATCTTTCTAATCTGACCTCTTAACGTTCCTCCCTTCTCATACCCTTCTCCCAAGACAATGCTAAACTGCACAGGGTTTCCTGAAATTGCTTATATCTCTGCTCCTAGAGCATCATTCTCACCGGCATCACCCAATGCCCATAGCTGACCATGAAATAAAGGCCAGGCACAGGCGTGACTTTTTTTCAGGGGAGAATAATCTATCTCTTTGGCGGAAAGTGACTTCAACAGCCACCACCATCCCTCCTACTCCCAACACACACAGACGTGTATTTTACATTCTCCTCCTATGGCTCCTCCTCTATCTTCTCTGTCCGTGCCTATGTTAGGATTTCCCTACTAAAGTTAAGTTCCTAAAGGGAAGGTTTATTTTTATAGCCTGCTAACTCACACAGGATCTGTTCCCATATAGACCTATTGGTTTGATGAGGGGCCAACACATTTAAAAATATTTGGAAACACTAGATGCTTTACAAGAAACTAGGTTTATTACTAAACTTAATAATAAAATAGGAACTCTCTACAAGAGTTCATAGTTTGGACACTATTTCTCTATGGAGAAATATATGCAATTGTTACTGAAAACATCTTATGACCCAGTTTCTTTCTCCAGATCCAACAAGCTCCCTGAGGCTCAAAAGAAGACACTTTGCCAAAAGATACACGGACACCAACTAAGGTTTAGCGAACTGCTTTCCCTGATATCTCATTTAATACACCACCTCATGAATTGGGCAGCACAGCTACCTCTGCCTCTCTTCTAGAAATACGGGATGCTCGTTCAGACAACTTTCTCGCCACAATCTAATGTGCCTCACCACTCCTAACCGACAGTCTTACCAGTCAGCTTGCCAGTAACTTGAAGCCTGCAAGTGTAACGGGCCAGCAATTTGTGCTTTTCAAAGATTCCAACTGCCAAAAATAAATGAGAGCTTAGGACACAGCCACCATGCTTAATACCCAAAGACTTGTTTTGTTTGTTTTATTTTTCAAAGGCTGTGGCTTTGCTGGCTCCTGCTTTATATGATTCCTTATTATGCTCTATGTTGAATTATACTTTTAAATTTTTGGACAAATCACTGTAACACAGAAGTCTTGTTCAATTTAACAAGCTGTGGAGAGTGGCAAATGGGGGCAGGAGGGTTCTCTTGATGCCAACAAAATAAGACTGACTTTGAAGTATCTTGGTCACATTAACAGCAAAGAGCATCCTTTTTCTCTTACCATAAAAGTACCTTGTGAAAATACTACAGCATCTGAGACACACACAAAGTTCAGGAAAGCCTCGTAACCAATGTACTCACTGCTGGTGTAAATATAGTGACAGAGATCACCAACACTACCTTTCCCAACAGTAGACCTTAACATTTGGTACCGTATTGGAACGCACACCAATCCTGAGCCTTCACATGTCCATCAACTTCCAAGGTGGGAATGATCAACTGGTGAAGGAAAAGAACTGGAATGGTCATTATAAGCCCTATTTTCTAAATATTAGCTCTGCCACTATGTCTCGGTTGTTCTCATTTCTACTAAGGACAATACGTATGTGGCAGTGCTCTGGAGAAGACACTTCTGGGTAGCCCTAAACTACTGGTTCTTGCAGTGAGTGGGAAATGCACACGCCAACTAAGAGCCGTGCCTTGGCTCCGAATACCCCTGCAGTGAGGTCATAGCGAAGCCAGTCCAAGTGTTTGCTAGAATAAACAAGAGGCCACAGATGCGATCTGAGATGGCTTCCCTCCCTGGGCAAACAACTAGGTGAATGTGTCAAGAGGAGAAGATGGTGTAAGAGGTAAAGAACAGGAGTAGCCAGACCTCAAATGTAGATAATTTTTGCATGTGTTCTCACCGACTTCTTTCGGCATCCATCTCAACAGAACTTAAGTACGTTTCTATGAGGTTATAAACTGCACCGTTTCCCCCATTTAGGTACCTGCCCCAAATCACCAGGAAGAGATAGAGAATGTGATAAAGGACTTACACATTCCGGTTTCTAGTCTGGATTATATCCACCATAAAATGTCTCCTCATTGTCTAGAGAAGTTACTTGACATGAACTGCAATGTACAAAAATTTGATTTCATTGTGAAGAAATCCTTTCTTTTAGGGGGCTAACTCTTTTCTGGGAACTATTTCAGGGTACCACTGTATAGCAGACAGAAGCATGGGCATTGGAACCAGAGAGCCACAGTTGTAATCAGCACTGAGTTATGAGATATATGGCTTTGGGAAATTTACTTACCCTCCGCAAACCTCAGTTTCCTCATCTGTTCAACAGGGATATAGCGAGTATCACCTCCCAAGCTTAGACATTAAATAAGACAATGTATGCAAAACGTTTAGCAGAGATCCTGACAAATGGTAAGAACTTAGGCAATACTAAGACTATTACGTAGTTACCAGGTGTGCACACATGTGTATATGTAAGCGTGTAAGCATGTACATGGCATATGTGTGTATATGTGTACCTGTGTGTCCATGACTGTATGCATGTGTGCATACGTGCATGTGTGCATATAGGTTTGTACCACCCATACTGCTGTGTAAGTGGATGTGGGTCTACTTGTGTGCATACGAGGTAGTGGAGAGAAGTAGGAAAGGAGGAGAAGGAAAAAAAGAGAAAACAGGGTCAGGGAGGTGGGAAGAAGCTAGATTAAAATTAAAAATAAAGGCCTTGATGGATAGTAGCTTTAAAAACACATATCCTGACAAGCAGAAGGGCAATTAGATATCTCATACCACAACAATGACACATCCTCAGATTAAATTTCTAAATCTATTCTCCCATTCTAAGGCCTTTCTTCCCAGAAATTGCAAAACAGGGAACAAGAATAGATGTGTGAGCCTGTGCATGTTTGTTTCTTACCCACTTGGAGAAAGGGTGTGAGGCGGTCATGAGAGCATAAACTTAATTTTTATTGAAAAAAATAAACCTATTCCCCAAGGAGAAATGGGCGGTAGTGGAGGCCTCTGAGCTACTCAGTCTCAGGTAAGCAGAGTCTATAGTTATTAGGTTTATCAGTCTTTCTACATCTCAGATGCTGCAATCTGGAGATAATGAGATAAAGCACAATGCTACAGCTTTCAGTGGTAAAACCAGAGCATTACTATAAAGCAGAATGTTCTGGCAGTCAGGCTTGGAGCTACCAAAAATACATAAACTATATAAAATCAGTTTTTTAGAAAATCGTATTTGCAGATTTCTGAGCTATCAGGCAAGCCAACGTCCTCTAATCCCTTTAGAAGACATCCATGCTACCCCCCGCCCAAAAAAACGGGGGGAGGGATTTGAAGAGGTAGCGGCAACGCAGTGAGGCTCGATCAATTTATATTGTTCCTGGATTTCAATTAATAATGTGGAGCTTTAATTTACAGGGAGAGTTAATATATTCTGGTACTGTAATCGTATCTTAACATGATCCAGCCCCTCAATGTAATCAATAATGAGTACAACAAAATAAAAGAATGGAATATAGATTTCTCTTAAGCTGTCCACCGACAGCCAGCTAACATGGGAAACCGCTTTGTGTTGGAACATCTCATTATTATTTTCATAAATTCAAGGCCTCTAAACACATCAACCACATATGTTCCAGGAATGACAGTGGCCCCCGCTGTGAAAATATCATGGCCATGATCGGAGGGCTTCATCTCCTGCCATTCCTGCAAGAGTCTTGGTTTCTTATCAACTAGGTCTAATCTTTACTGTCAAGCAAAGTAATGACTATTTAGGTGAATCCAGAACAGGCCAAACTAGTACTGAGGCATCTTAGGACCACCTGGCCCTTGCACCCACTGCCTCCCAGTGTGTGCATTCTATGAGAGGGATGCGTGGTAACAATGTGAATGGGAGAGTCAGTCCCCGGCCAGATCTCTACGCCCTCCTCTGTAAGACCAGGGGACTTGAAACGTAAGACCTCCAAGGACCCTTCCCATGCTGGAGAGTGGGACAAGGGCAAATTGAAACATGCAGCATTTTACAAAAAGCTCTGCCATCAACATCAGCTATGCCTCTCCTGGTTTCTACCTTGCCCCTCTTGCCACTTTCTAGATGTGAATCCAAACTATCCTGATTCTTCTAGAACAAGAGACACAGGGGCTGGCAATTTTTACACCCGCAGCCCTCCTCCTATTCGGTCTTTCCCCTCCCTCTTCTTCACCCCAAGAGTTTCCTCATTTATTTTCCCCATATTTAAGGCAGCAAAATAAGGCAGGAAGTGTAAGGAAATGTCTAAACACAATGAAACAAATCAGGGATAAAAAGTGAGTAAGCACTTAAATTCCTGCCTGATGATAACTTGCTCAACTCACCAGGTCAAGTTCCCTCTATTCATGAAATATGACACTTTCAGAACATCTACCAGAGCAGGTCATGAAAGGCAGTGTTAAGCGGTAGGGCTGATCCCCCTATTAGGGTCTGAGTTGGAACAAGCTATGTGCCTCCTTCAGGGAATGAAGACCTCATGGGATATTTTCTATTAGAACCTGAGGGACCTGGGGTCCAAATCCTCAGTACTGTGAGCGGAAATGCTGGCGCACAAGAAAGGAAGTCCGCTTGCCTGGCAAAAAATCATGTAACAAGTCAGGGGCAGGATTTAGATGAGATTTCACAGGCTCTGTCCACTGTGCCATGTTGCCTCCACCCTCTTCCGGCTCTTTCATTCTCTCCTTTATTCTCTCATGGGCTTGGCTTTGATCCACAGGAACTCATGGTTGGATCAGGGGGAGAATGGTGAGGCTGACCCCACATGCATGGTGGCACCCTTCCAACATTACTCCCACTCTAGGCAACAAAATGGTCATTAGATCTTTCCTGGAAGCTCCGAGGTATGACATGGAAAGTTTCCACAGTGGACGGGGACTGGTTTCCACACAAGAGATAGGGATGCCTCACAGTGGCCTCCAGAGTGAGCAGAATGGTACTCAGCAAAGCTCCAGAAACCCCCAAGTGAATATTCCCATAAAAATCTGTTCTACCCAGTAAGCCACTTTATGCAACAAGCTTCCAGTTCAGGGTTCATTTGAACAGAGTTCCCAGTTAATGGGAAGACCACTTAGGTACTAGAAGCAGAAGAAACAAATTTAACCACTGGATTCTCTAGGTGGTGGTGGTGGTTGTTGTTGGTGGTGGTGGTGGTGTGTGTGTGTGTGTGTGTGTGTGTGTGTGTTTGGTGAAATTAAATCATCGCATTTCTGGGCCTCAGTTTTGTCCTATTTCAGATGAGCTAACAACTAATTTCACGTGTGCTAAGTGAAACAAGAGACAATGTGAATGTGCTTCGTGTAGTAAAGCACTTCCAAATCATGAGTGTTACCGCATGACAGTGCTACAGGCCTGGTAGCCTATGAAGAAGAGAGGCTGGAGGAAAGAAGGGTGGCCCTAACGGACTCACTGACTTAGGACTGCTTTGATTTGACCCTGATGGGACATAAGACTTTCCAGCCCCCATCCTGACAGTTTTCAGATGTGTTGCTGGTATTTGCACTGAGGACAGATAGGTAGAAGGATCACAGAGAAATGCAATATTACGTATGTTTGTGCTGAGTGTAGCCTGAGATTCCTGGTACTGAGTCATTACTGTATATACAGGCAGACAGGAAGACAGAAGTAGGAGATGTATTTGCAGAAACCTATCTACCTGCCTTCTTTTCCAGGCTTATCTCATGACACTTGCCCTACATACCCTGAGCTCCAACCAGGCTGAACTATTTCCAGTTCCTTAATATATCGACTTAAATGCCACTTCTAAAAAGCCTCCTCTGATCTCTCTGGAAGGCGATTGGAGCACCTTACTCTGTGAATTCACAGAGACTTATTCATTCACTTGTCATTATAGTTATTATATATCCTGTCATCTGTTTACTCATCTGTTGCCTACATTAGAAGTCCCTCGTGGGGTGGGCAAAGGTAAAAACTGCGCTCCCTTGATTTTAATCTGCAGTGTCCTGCATTCAGTAGGGGCCTCACAATTGCTGGTTAAATGGAAGTACACAATTCAATGAATAAATAAGTTTTTAAAACAGATACTCACTGGCACAAAACCTAATTGTGATTTTCTCAATTTGTGAGGTGGACTCTGGTAAAAAAATAATAATAATAATAATCCCAATATAGAAACAAGTAGGATTTAATTTATTAGACAGATCATCCAGTGAGATTCCAGAGCTGAACTTCTGTGCGATAAGGATAGACGCCTCTCAACTCCGTTAGTTTTCAAATATTGGTCCTGTTCCCATTTTCTTTCTCTTTTTTCTTTTTCTTTTCTTTTCTTTTCTTTTCTTTTCTTTTCTTTTCTTTTCTTTTCTTTTCTTTTCTTTTCTCTTTCTTTCTTTCTTTCTTTCTTTCTTTCTTTCTTTCTTTCTTCTTTCTTTCTTCTTTCTTTCCTTTTGATCTACCTCTTCTTACTTAGCTGTTCTCCCTGGATTTCCTTAGACTCTTACATGTCTTTTTAAATTAAAGGCACAATCACAGCCACTGTAAACTCTGAACAGAACTGGTGACATGCGGCTTCCTTTCTTGGGGCCTCCTAGCACTAACCCCTGGAGTGCCTAAGGACAGGCTCAGGTCCATCCTTTCCAAAGGTATTACTTCCTGCATGTGATTCCTCCCTAATCAGTCTGCCTCCCTGTCCACTCACTCTTGCTCACATAGACGGATGAAGACGGGGGTGCAGAAAGTGCAGGTAAGAGAATGGAAGCGGCGTGATACAGAGCGTGATACAGAGAAAAACATAGAAGCAATTTGGCAGAGGGGTTGAATGTAGGGGCTCCAGAATTCGATCAACTGGATTTAAATCTGAACTCTGCAACTTACGAGCTGGTTTGACCTTAGACAACTGACTTAAAATGAACATCTTTGGTTTCCGCATCTGTGAAAACGGGAATAACAACTAATGCACAGGGTTGCTGTGTGAATTAAGTGAACTCTAAGAGACTTACAGAACTGCCAACGTGTCTGGCACGTAATAAGTACTTAATAATAGAAACCAATATACCATAAACCATTCTGATATGATATGATAGACTATGGCATGATAGAATATAATACAACACAATGGCAGACTGTATTTTCTAAAGATGGCCACAACAGTATCTCTTGCACACATGTTCGTATAGAACCTTGCCACAACCCCATCAAAAGGTGGAGTCTGTGTCCTCTGTCCTTGAGCTTATGCGAGTCTTTGTGACTACCTCAAACAACACCCTACAGTGGAAATGACACTATATGACACTAAGTCATGAAAAATGCATGCATGTCTACCATCCCTTTGGGCGACATCTGCCCTTGTGATTGTGATCCTCGGCCATCAGGTTATGAGGAAGCCCCACCGGCCTGTGGAAGATGCACATGGAAAGAAACCATGGTTCCAGATGCACAGCTCCAGCCAAGCTCCTGGTAACAAACACTGGTCATTACTCATCTAAGCTAAAAGTGAATTTTCCACCCGCAAGTCAAGTGATCTGAGCTGGTTTCCCAGAGCAGGGATAAGCCATCCTCATGGAACACTACCAAAGTTGGAGATTCATGAGTAAAATAAACAGTGCTATGTTTTTGGGTAGTTCATCATGTACCAATAGATGACTTACACTGACATAGAAAAAGATAAAATTATCTGTATTTCAATGAAATAATACTCATGTTTTGTGGCAGGAGGAGGTGCTTGCTTGCCTCAAACTTAGGTCATTAATTTCAGCAAAACACATGCTTTTTTTCTAAAGGCTGATAAAGAATAATATATATAGTTTATAAAGAATTTTATATAGTTTATAAAGGATTTTCACAAACAAGAGCTAATGTGTTCATGAGGCACATAAATATACATGAACAAATGATAGCTTCATGTAGACTGAGTAACCATAACTCAAGGAAGTAACTTGATCCGGGTCACACAGCTACTCACAAGCAAATCAAAAGTTACAAGAACAAATCTCTTTACTCCCAGTTCAGAGGTATTTCCATAATAACAAGCTGACAATCTGAAGAAAGGGGTTTGAGGACTTCAGCCCAATTCTTCGCTCAGCTACCATCACTGTGACCCTCTATAAGCCTTGGATTCTTTGAGAAAATAGATCAAAAGATCTCCAAACCCAATCTAGCTCTAATGTTCTCAGAGTGTGCAATTCCTCCTACATCTGTTGGAGCCTTTCATAACCGCTTACATCTTCTTGGTTGCATTCTTCTCCTGATATCTCACCTGCTCTCCCCACCCCTTAACTTCACACATCCACCAGATTCCACAAGTGAATTGATGTTTGTGCTACATCCCTGCAGATGATAAGTCTAATTCTACCTTGTTCTGTAGTAGGCAGGTTTCCAAAATGGCCACCAATGATTCCCACTTTATATTCACAGCCTTGCATAATCCCCTCATCCTGAGTGGGGTCTGATCCTAATCACTTACTTCTAACAAAAAGAATGCAGTAATGTGATGGGATGTCACTTCCAAGATTAGGTCACAAATGAGTATGACTTACATCTTATGAACACACTCTACCTATTGCCTTCCAAGCTTCCATGCTTTGATGTAATGAGTTGCCATATTGAAGAGGTCCATACGGTGAGGAACTGAGAGCAGTCCCCAACCAACAGGAAGCTAAAAACTAAGGCCTTCTGTCCAACAACCCAGGTAAAACTGAGCCTGGTAATAACTCCCTGAGCTTAGAAGCAGATCATTCCCCAATCGAGCCCTCAGATGAGACTCTGGGACAATACCCTGATTGCAGACTTGGAAGATAACTGATGGTTCAGCTAAGCTGTGCCCAGATTTCTAGCCCATGGAAAAACATCAGAAAATGTGTTTTTTAAGCTGCCAGGTTTTTAAACAATTTGTTGCACAACAACACAGAACTAATACTTTTTACTATGTGTTAATAAGGGAGATCCTCTGAATATTACTGAAGGGAAAAGCTCACTAAAAACACGAAAGCCTTGCCAACCCCCCACCCCTGACAAATCCATCCAAGGAGGCAAAAAAAGAACATAATCCTCTTCTTCTATTTCCAAGCACACCAACAGAAATATAGCCTTAAGAAACCTAGAGAGGTCTCCACAGGGACCAGCCATATCCTGAAGGAAAGGTATGGAGGAGTTTTACTGCATCAAGACAAAAGCAAATGTCAGGCCTCAAGCATGAAAGATTCTATTCTACTAGAATAGAATCAAGTCAACATGCGTACTCCCTCAGAGTGTCTCAAGAAAATGAGAGACATCATTTAAAAGCTGCCTTATAACTGCAACATCATAGACATTGAGAGTGGAAGGAATGAGTAAGAACTAACATCATTTACAAATGGGGACCGGAGGCTTAGAGAGAGGAACTGACTTATTTTACACAACCTGTTAATTGCAGAACTGGGAGGAGAATCCATTTCTCCTGGCACAACTCAGTTTTCTTTCCACGGCAAATGCCAAAAAAAGAGATTAATTTCTAGCAAAATAGCAACTCACTTATTTTATTCTTAATGAATGTGACTTGTTAGGGTATCTTACCAGGATACTAGAAGAAAAATTCATAAGGTGAATATACATGTGACTGCATCTCCCATACATGTATGTATTCAGATGCAGAAATAGTTAAATGACAAGTTCTAACTGCTTCCTTTGGAAGCAAATCAGGAGGTAACTCAATGTAGGAAGGAAATGAAAGAATTGTATGCAAAAGGTGGCAAGTTTATACTGTACTACTTCCTCCTGAGAAGTTAGCAAAGTTGGTATTTACCCTAGATGAGTGGGGGAAGGATACGCTTATCATAAAATACATTATGTTTAGCAAGATACTCCATCTCATAACTGGGATGAGGTTGAAAAAAATATTTGTACAGCATTTCATAGTTTACAAAGTACTTCAATGCACAATATGCCATCAACTATTCACAGAAACATAGATGGTAAGCAGAGAATGTTTCATATCATGGGTAATAAAAATGAGGTTCAGAGATAAAATAACTGAATTCACGCTTCCAAACATGGCCAAGCTACAAGTGGAATTCTAGTTTTCTAAATCTAAATGCTCACTCCAAGAATCGCAGTTGCAGATCATGCTTGATGAACGACAACAATACAAATGTTGTAGGTTCTGTCAACTTACTATGTAGCCAGACAAAGACATTTCTCTGAGTAAGGGTTTCCTACGCAGGAACTGAAGATGTCAGGCTAGTGTCTGTTGTTGACAAGGGCAGAGCCTTAATACAGCTGTAGAGATGAAAGAAAGGAGGAAGAAGGTGCTATTTACAAAACATTTGGTTGACAAGCAGCTTTGAAGGTTCTCAAAGTGTGGTCCCCACTACAGAACCATTTAAGCACTTCTTTTTTCTTTTTTTTTTTTTTTTATTTTTTTTTTCAACGTTTATTTATTTTTGGGACAGAGAGAGACAGAGCATGAACGGGGGAGGGGCAGAGAGAGAGGGAGACACAGAATCGGAAACAGGCTCCAGGCTCTGAGCCATCAGCCCAGAGCCTGATGCGGGGATCGAACCCACGGGCCGTGAGATCGTGACCTGGCTGAAGTCGGACGCTTAACCGACTGCGCCACCCAGGCGCCCCAACCATTTAAGCACTTCTTGAAATGCAAATTCTTGGGCCCCACTGGAGAAATTTTGGGGTGGGGGTGTGAATCCAGCTATCTGTGTGTAACAAGCCCTCCAGGGCATTCCGAAGGACAAACAGTAACTTAACCATAGTTTTGCATGCTTTAGTCTCTGCAATCGAGAGATATAATAAGAACAAATTATACCAAGAGTCCAATGATAGGCTTATTAAATTGTGACAAGTTCATAAGTCATGATTTTTGTTTTTAAAGCGAACCTTGCTCAATTACAAGAGGGATTATGGTGTAATGCACAGAAACAGATGTTGATGATTCATGCACATGTCAGATGAAAGGACAAGACTGGTTATTGCTCTAATTCTGGCTTTCCAGTCTATGCATTAGAAGCCACAGAAATAACCAAAAGGACTGGACAAAGGATAGAGGACAGCAACATACTGTCTTTCAAATAATCTCAAAGGCTATGAGATAGGTTCCAAATCATCTCGAACACCATGAATTTGGGTTCAAATTATCTTAAAGAAAAACACATAAACTCTGTCTTTCAGTTTGCAGAAACTTCCCTCTGGTTTCACACAGTGACTTCTGTCAACTTCAACTCTAATCTTAAAGAAAAATTGCCTATACCTAAGTAATAAAAGGACAGGAAAATCTATAGAGTTTTTTCTTTTATGTGGGGCAAAAGCCATGGCAACTCAAAGCTAGAATCACCATAAGAAACGACATCATTCCTCAGGTCCAATTTACAGATAGATATTGAAACAGACCCAGAGAGAGGTAGTAACTATCCACTAGATGTCCTGGCCAATCACGGAAATTCTGGACCTCTTAACAAATCTTAAATAATTGTTTCCAGAGGTCTAACTAGGTTGTTCCACTTGTTTCTTTTCAAGGGATGACATGTTCTTTGCAAAATCAAGGAAGTGGTCTCCTTCTGCTTGACCCTCACACTGTCTCACCTACAATCCTTCTCAGTGTCAACCAGAGTTCTACTGATAGTCACAAAGGCCGTCTTCCAAGGTCACTGGAGATTCTTGTCAGTAACAATGCTAATAAATCACACATCTGTACTAGCTATCACGGCAAACAGCACAAAGCCATTATTGAGGCTGAGTAGTTTGTCTTAGAAACAGAAATAGTCAATTTAGGGACCTGGAATAGAATCAAGGTCTTTTGTACTTCTTTCCAAATTTTATATCAGGGAACAGAAAACTCCAAGCCTTGCAACCAAGAATACGAGTACCATGAAATACTAGCATCATTCAAATCAATTTTTCCCATCTGTTGCCTGAATTCCTTTCCAGAATTCTTGCCAAAATTCATTTGATAATGATGATGGTGGGGGGAATGACAGTGATCACAGTGTTACGTGCAAGATAGTGTATTCACACGTTAGACACACACCCATTACTTCATGTGACCCTCATGTCAACTCCGAGATATGTTATTAACCAAGATTAATAAATGAGGTTTAGAAAGTTTAAAAAATGCACTTGGACAATGCCAGAGTATCATTCCAAATGCCCCCAGTGAAGGCAAACTTGCTATCCTCTAAGGCAAGCTACTTTGAACTTTAACTGCCCTTACTATTAGAAAGGCATTGCCCTTACACTGTATTGCTGACCGCTTTGCTTCTAAATACTGATCTTTATTCTGCTCTCTAGAGCTAGCCTGTACATGCATCTTCCCTAGGATGAATTCTCTGCTGTAATTGTCAGTCTGGATTTTCCCAATAGATGGTGAACTTATTTAAGGCAGAGGCCATGCACAATTTTATATCTGTATTCCAGGCATACTGCTCAACACAGAGCTTTAAAAAAAATATTTTCAATTAAGA
Organism: Puma concolor; assembly: GCF_028749965.1. Taxonomy (NCBI): domain Eukaryota; kingdom Metazoa; phylum Chordata; class Mammalia; order Carnivora; family Felidae; genus Puma; species Puma concolor. Next base: position 80,189,945 of record NC_141675.1, on the reverse strand, counting down.
CAGCATCCACATACCATAAAATCTACTTCAAAAATGTAAAATCACTGGTTCTTAACATATTCAAAGACTGTGAAATCAATACCATTGGCTAATTCTGCCTAATTCTAGAATATTTTAATCATTCCCAAAACAACTCCTGTACATATTGGTAGTCACTCCCTATTCTCCCCACCACCCAGCCATCAGGAACGAATATTTCTGTGTCTATAGATTTGCCTATTCATAGAAATGGAATCATACAATATAAAGTCTTTTGTGTCTGGCTTCTTTCCTATAGCGTGATGCTTTCAAGGTCCATCCATAGTTATAGCATGTGTCAGCATTTCATTCCATTTTATAGCTAAATAATATTCAACTTTATGGATATGCCACCTTTTGTTTATTCATTCGTCAACTGATTGATATTTAAGTTGTTTCCACTTTGGAGCTATTACAAATAATGCTCCCATGCACACTTATGTACAGGTTTTTATGCGGATATATGTTTAACTCATCTTGAATATAATAGGAATAGAATGTCTTGGTCTCATGATAGTTCTATGTCATATCTTTTGAGAAACTGCTAGACGTTTCCCAAAGTGGCTGCACTGTCTTACAATCAACCAGCAATGAATGCCAGTTCCAATTTCACTACATCCTTGCCAACAAGTGTTACTGTCTTTTTGTTTACAACCATCTTAGTGTGTATGAAGGGGTATCTCATTGTAGTTTCATTTGATCATTTCCTGGATGACTAATGACATCAAGCATCTTTTCCTATGTGCGCTAGCTTCTTCTGGAACTTTAGAGAAATATCTATTCAGATCCTCTGTTTTTTGATTGGGTTATCTGCCTTTTCCTGGAGTTGTAAGAGTCTTAACATAGGCTATATCAGACATATGACTTGCAAACGTCTTCTCCCAGTTCATAGGTTGCTTGTTCACTTTCTTGATGGTGTCACCTGAGGCACACAAGTGTCTACTTTCAAAGAAGTCCAATGTATCTATTTTTTTTCTTCAATTGTGTGTGCTTTTGGTGTTAACTGACTAATTCAAGGTCATGAAGATCACTCCTATATTTTCTCTAAGAATTTTATAGTTTCACCTCTTACATTTATGTCTTTGATCCAATGTAAGTTAATTTTTGTATGTGATCTGAGGTACAGATCCAACTTCATTCTTTTGCATGTGGATATCCAGTTGAAAAAGTATTCTTTCCCCATGAATGTCTTTGCACCCCTGTTGAAAATCAGGAGGCCATAAAAATAAAGGTTTGTTTCTAGACTCTCGATCCCAGCCCACTGATCTACAGGTATACGCATGCCAGTACCACACGGCTTGATTCTTGTAGCTTTGAAGTAAAGTTTTGAAAGTGGGAAGTGTGAGTCTTTTACTTTTGTTTTGCAAGATTAATTTGGCTATTCTTGGTCCCTTAAATTTTTATATGTATTTTAGAATGTGCTTGTCAACTTCTACAAAGAAGAAAAGTGGAATTCTGATAGGGATTGCTTTGAACCTGTAGAACAATTGGGGAAGCACGCCACCTTCATAGTACATCTTCCAAGCAATGGACCCAGGATGTCTCTCTACTCACTTAGGTCTTCTTTAATATTTTTCAACAATTCAACAGAAATTTTATGTTCAATTCAGCAATCAATGGTTAAAAGGGGGAAAAAAGTGAATAAATGAGTGAAGAAATCAATCAATGAATAAGAGAGAGAAACTCCAAGTAGTTCTTGGAAAATCATATACAATGGCCACCGCCTTCTTGAATCCCATTTATCTTCTCACAAAACCATTCTCCAAGAGTCCCAGTTCTCACGATACATTTTAGTCCTTTTCTCATGTCTCCAGCCATAATTCCCATTGTTTCTTTCTGTTTTGCTCATCCAATATGATGGATAATGGTAGAGAAGTAATGGCCTGAATGACATCTCCATTCATACCCTTACTTCAGAAGGAGCTCCAGGAAACTTGTTCTAACAGCTGCAAACAGACCACTCTAATCCTCCCTCTTTTTTCTTCCCTTGCTGGTTGTGAGGTCTGATCTACAAGTGACTGTTAAAATAGATTTCCCCATAAACAGAGTTGAACATCATAACTTTTAGCTATGCTGGGTTGGCTGATGAGAAAAGGAGCCCTAAAATTAATATTACATAGAATATTATGTCATCCAGGATGCTGTTTATAAAAACTGTTTCCTGACTTTGACTGCCTGGGTAAGGATCAATTTAACATAAGTTGGCCATTTGGGAAGTAAAACATCACTCTGTGTAGGTTGGGTGGCAGAGAGAGCCAAGAAGATTCCTTACTGCTAAGGAGCTTAGCACATCTAGCAGCATCTAGGAAGCAGTATTCTCCACTATTTTCATATAAGTGGTCCAATATAAAAAAAGAGTTCAAGACATTTCACAATGATTCAGGTAATGGTCTTGTGCACATGGCTGCTAGTACTTCAAGTTTCAAGAAATTCCACATTTCTTAAAAGAAACAAATAATGGGGTGCCTGGTGGCTCAGTTGGTTAAGCGTCCGACTTTGGCTCAGGTCATGATCTCACAGTTTGTGGGTTCGAGCCCCGTGGCGGGCTCTGTGCTGACAGCTCGGAGCCTGGAGTTGTTTTTAATTCTGTGTCTCTCTCTCTCTCTGTCCCCCCCCCCATTTATGTCCTGTCTCTCTCTCTCTCTCTCTCTCTCTCTCAAAAATAAATAAACATTAAAAAAAAGAGACAAATAAATATTCTATCTCTTTAGCCCACTTTAAATCTTATATTTTTATTTATACCAAAAGAGTATGTTACTCTAATGGAACCAGTGTTTACTACCAATATAAGCAAAGAATCCACTTAGAATTAAACCCCCTCTTTTTAAAAAGTCTGAAGTTTACATATTTTGTGGATGTTTACAGGCACATATATGTACACAGATTCAAAGCTTATTTTCATTTAAAAAGCATGAATTAGATTTAGGGAATTAATTAGTTTTGAAATGGCTTATAACTGGCATTTATTTATGACATTTCAAATACTGGTCAGGAGGTATCAGAAACCTGATGTGGTAAAGGAAGGAGAAGATGAATCATAGAAGCCCAAGCAAAAAGAGTCATATGATAATCCTGCATTTTTTTTTTTTTCCTGAAGAAAGGAAATATCTATCAGTTCATCAGTCAGGTAACTGTTGTCTCCTATCGTTGAATTCAAAGAATTTATCACATTGATCTTTGTATTAGGAAACACTGAGTAATATATTCAGCAATTCTATAGAGGATACAGAAAATAACTTGATGTTTAATTTTTATACCATCCCCAAAATAACAGAATGGTATAGTATTGAAACGTTAGCTGAATCAACAGCCATCATTCAGTTGTCTTTAACAAAAGTCATTTGCCTCAGTTGTACATATTTTGTATTGATGTAAATACATATTCCCTCTGGAAAAATTAGAAGGCAGCTCTACCTTTACCATGCACTAGCCCAAAGTCAAATCCAGATGGGATTATCTGACAGACCTCTAGGGTATGGATACTTACATCATTACTGAACTTGATGACAACATCTCTCATTTATTCAGTAAATATGAATTTGTCAGTCTCTTATATGTCAGGAAACAAAAGATAATCCTGCCTCAAGGACTTCATAGTCTGGTATTTCTCACAATTACTTTTTTGCTGTTCAAGCTTAAGGCATTACACACTTTTAGGTTATCTCAGTAAGGAATATTCTGTGAATAAAGTTATAAGATGTTTTACTTTACTTAAGTAAGGTGTGATTCAGTACAGCAAAACGCACTCCAATTCCCTTCTATGGCCTTGAACTCCAATATGACTCCACAGTTTAGGAGGACATTTGGGTGAGGACCCAGGGACCAAGCCGAGAAACACCTTCCAAAATTCACGAGTGGCCCTGTCTGCACTTACAAATGAAAACTATTACCTGCTGGTTCAACAGAAGTCTGTGCCCAATTGGTATCTTTTATTTCAATAAAATTCCAGCTTAGAGTTTTATAAGGAAATATGTATGCTCAAACTATGAAACACCACAAATTACAGTTTTAAACTGGTACTTAATATATTCACCGAAAGGCAATGTATGACTTTCCTGGTAGTTTTTCCACAGTGTGAAAAGAACCTTAACAGTTATACTCCAGTGTGATATTTTGTGTGGAGAACAGACCAGTTATTCACCGTGACAAACGGTGATATGTAGAACTGGTTATTAACCACCTCCAACCTTCTGTCTAATGACACCCATCATTATCACCATTTTACTTTAGTTTGGCCATACAGCATATAAGAAATGGGTATCAAAATGGACAATGACAATATCTTATCAGAGATATGCCTAAAATGTAATTTTCATATGTACTTACAACGGTAAAGTCTAATCACTTTAAGCAAAAAAAAATAATAATAAATAAATAAATAAATAAATAAATACATAATACATACATACATAATAAACACATAAATATATGTGTGTATATATATACACTTATATGTACATATATACATATATACATACATGTACATATATATGTATGTGTGTATATATACACATATATACATGTACATATATATACATATATGTGCACATATACACACACATATACATATATATGTAGCTGGATTTGTACTCTGCTGTTTAGTTTCTTTTTAAATTGAAAAAAAAAGGTAGGGGAGGACCATGGGGTTTCAGAGCAAGGCTACCACCAAAACAGATATTTAAACAGTGGGAGAAGATGAAAGAAATAAGGAAACCAGTCCAGGCAAGAAAGCTCTTTAACTTTGCAAATGTGATGTGTGCTTCTGTGTGGACACAGAGCTAATCATTTCCACTAAGATGCTGTTGAAAAAAGAAGAACGTCGGGAGTCAGCCTTGTGCATTTCTCTTTCAACCAAGGCCTGGATGGAGTGATGCTGTGCAATGTAACACACAAGCACCTCGGAGCCAAGGACTCATCAAGGTCTGGCAAATAAATCAGTTAAAGGCTACCCCAGAGACCACGGCCAAGGCACCATAGATAACCCCTCACCCACCCCGGTCTCCCAGGCAGGGGCTGGCTTCTGCATGGTGTTCAGCAGGAGCCGCTTGCTCAGCTCCATCACTGCCAGGGGCTAACCTAAGGTACACACTAGGAGCACATTCTTACACTGGGGTAGGTGAAATGGACATTTCTGTGTGACAGTTTTGTACAGTCGTGATCCACAGTATATTTTCGGCCTAAATTTCCACTCGGAAAAATGTTACATTTTCATGGCACTCAAAACAAAGATTAAAATTTAACTTTATTATGATTTGTCACATAGGACACAAACAGAAGCATCACCTTCTAAAAAAAAAAAAGGAGGAGGTATAAATGTTATTGAGATGCAATTATATACAATCTAAAAATTAATTGCCCGTCATCAAACTCTTGGCAGGCACCTTCTGAGTCAGCTAACCACTCCTCCACCCCCATCTCATTGTTCTTTAACTGTTGAAGTTCTCCGACAGGTACAGACTAATTCAAGATAAACCGTATCTTCTAAACATGGACAGTGCAAATGAAGATCTGTTTTTCTTCTCAAATGGAATTTTCCCACATTTTATTTTATTGTACTCCCACTCATATCTTATATATATGAGGTTTCTACAGAGCGTTAACTTTCCCCATAGCTCTCAAAGAAAGCTATTAGTAAACAGACAATACAGATATATAGGCAACTATGGCTTTTATTTTCCCTAACAAATCACAAGACGCTCCTAAATTTTTCCCAAGAGAATATAGGGAAAGGAAGATAAAGCCATCCACACCTATTCCCTTTTTCAAACAGCATAAGACCCAGATCTGATCTCAATTCTCAAGAAGCCAAATAAAAACCAGCAAGGGCCCATTCTGCGGGGATAGACTGCGTCCCCATTACAGCATCGATGTGCCGTGGCTTTCATGTCCCAGTGGCCTACATGTTTGGGTTGCTCTGAATGATACAAAATATTAAAAATTTAATTACTAATTAATCTCCCCTGCAGCTGTTCATGGCTTCTGCAAGCTAGAACAGGGAGCGCAAGAGAATAGAAGATCCACGGCACCACGAGACTCCACCCTGATTACACTGACTCCAAGCCCTCGGGCCACATGAATTCCTAATAAAAAGCCTTCCATACAACACACACTCACTGAGAAATACTTTCTCAGGTTGTCTCATAGATTAGTGTTCTATGAAAAGAACTTAGTGTGGGAGCCCAGGTAGTGTAATTAGAGATGTGCCCATGTGACCAAACAGCATTTATGTACTCGGTTTCCAAATAGGCTAAGAAGTTCTAGCAATTGCTAAATGCCTTAAATTAGGAAGATAAATACATCATTTATAGGGTAAACAACATTCAGAAAGGATAAGCTCCAAATCTTCAAAGCCCTAAAGCTTTAAAGCAAGCTCCACAAGCTAACAATTCCAAAACAAAACAGGAAGAATTGAGTGAAAGGCTGCTTTGAGACAACATCTTATTCCTTGTAGCTCTAGAACAATATTGTATTTCTGCAAACGGGAAGCAATTGTAGTTACCATGCCCATTTTATTTTATTTTATTTTTCTAATATAAAAATTTATTGTCAAATTGGTTTCCATACAACACCCAGTGCTCATCCCAACAGGTGCCCTCCTCAATGCCCATCACCCCCTTTCCCCTCCCTCCCACCCCCCTTCAACCCTCAGTTGATTCTCAGTTTTTAAGAGTCTCTTATGGTTTGCCTCCTTCCCTCTCTGTAACTTTTTTTCCTCCTTCCCCCTGCCCCATGGTCTTCTGTTAAGTTTCTCAGGATCCACAGAAGAGTGAAAACATATTGTATCTGTCTTTCTCTATATGACTTATTTCACTTAGCATAACACTCTCTAGTTCCATCCATGTTGCTACAAAAGGCCATATTTCATTCTTTCTCATTGCCAACTAGTATTCCATTGTATATATAAACCACAACTTCTTTATCCATTCATCAGTTGATGGACATTTAGGCTCTTTCCATAATTTGGCTATTGTTGAAAGTGCTGCTGTAAACATTGGAGTACAAGTGCCCCTATGCATCCGCACTCCTATATCCCTTGGGTAAATTCCTAGGCGTGCTATTACTGGGTCATAGGGTAGGTCTATTTTTAATTTTTTGAGGAACCTCCACACTGTTTTCCAGAGTGGCTGCACCAGTTTGCATTCCCACCAACAGTGCAAGAGGGTTCCCGTTTCTCCACACCCTCTCCAGCATCTATAGTCTCCTGATGTGTTCATTTTAGCCACTCTGACTGGTGTGAGGTGGTATCTGAGTGTGGTTTTGATTTGTATTTCCCTGATGAGGAGCGACACTGAGCATCTTTTCATGTGCCTGCTGGCCATCTGAATGTCTTCTTTAGAGAAGTGTCTAATAAGAAATTGCTAAGGCTGAGGTCAGAGAGGTTTTTCATGCACAATCCCAGATTTCAGCCTCTACTACAAAGCTGTAATCATCAAGACAGCATGGTATTGGCACAAAAACAGACACACAGACCAACAGAATAGAACACAGACTCCAGAACTGGACCCACAAAAGTATGGCCAACTAATCTTTGACAAAGCAGGAAAGAATATCCAATGGAAAAAAAGACAGTCTCTTTAACAAATGGTGCTGGGAGAAGTGGACAGCAACATGCAGAAGAATGAAACTAGACCACTTTCTTACACCATTCACAAAAATAAACCCAAAATGGATGAAGAATCTGAATGTGAGACAGGAAGCCATCAAAACCGTAGAGGAGAAAGCAGGGAAAAACCTCTCTGGCCTCAGCCACAGCAATTTCTTACTTGACACGTCTCCAAAGGCAAGGGAATTAAAAGCAAAATTGAACTATTGGGACCTCATGAAAATAAAAAAAGCTTCTGCACTGCAAAGGAAACAATCAACAAAACTAAAAGGCAACGGACAGAACAGGAAAAGATATTTGCAAATGACATTTCAGACAAAGGGCTAGTACCATGTCCATTGTAGAAATAAAGAAAAGGAAGGTCAGCCTGGTGAGGTGACAGTTCACACAAGTGAAGTTCTTTCTAGAGAGATGGTCACATGGAATTGAGAAGACAGTAGTTTTCTTACTGGCCAATTTGGAGTCTAAGCTACCAAACTATCCCCAACCCTATCCTTATCTCCAAGATTTCTCCAAAAATTTTTATACTGGCATGAATGAGGATAATGAAATCCCTTTATCAATTTTGTCCATTATCAATTCAAAAGCAACTTGATTCAAACGTTACCATGAAATATTAATATAAACTACGTGAAAGATCTTCCAGGTCACCTAGACACCAGCTCCAACACTACCACACTCCTTATAGGAAGAAGAGGCAGCTTTGTTCTAGGAATTGGAAGACCAGCATTCCAGCTCTGCCTTCGCTGGGAGAATGGAAAAACAAGCCCACGATTTATCCTCTGTCTTCTAAGAAACTGACAGAATTGCAACGGATCCCTCGTGTAGCTGCACTTCTACCAAGAAATGATGTTCAATGGGTGGGGTCTAGTTACATACTATCTCACAGGTGCTAAATGGTAATAAGTTTTCTGTTTACTTTGGAGGTATGTTCTTTATCTACTCCTTTGTTATGTTTCCAAGACACATTTTTTAGGAGAAGTATCACAAAAGAGAGACACTGTGGAATAAACTAATTGAGATGCTAAAAAGAACCAAACTGTCCCCTGGTTGTTGTTATCATCCACAGAGAACCATTCTGACATGGTTCAGGAAAAAGACAATCATTCATCTTGCCTCTAACTGAGCCTCACTGAGCAATGTTCTTTCCCTGTCTGGGGAAAAACTTGCCTTCTGCAAAGCAAGTGTTTGGCAACATGACCTCGAAAGCTCACTTAAGCTCTGATACTCTATGATCATATTGGGTCTGTGGTTTATGCATTAACTACCTCTGACCTTCTCACACCTGTTCGTCCAAAACTAACACACACATATAGAAATGATCAGAAATTTTAGTTTCAAACACGGAGGTAGTATAATTGCATATACCTCTGTGAAGTGTCACAGATGTATATACTTTTACATTATGAAATTTGTTTTTAAAATTACCCCCAATTCCAATGCAGCAAGAAGCTGTAGGAGTTGCTACCCATAACACCCCCCACCCCCCCATCCCACCCCCCCACCCCCCCGCTGATTCCTCCTCTTACTATGAGTCCTTGGGCATCAAGAGGGCTCCCTAGGTATTAAGTACATGTGATTCCTTCATCCACCATTGCCCTTTGCATTCCACATACCCTATATGTCACAATGTCCCTAACTCATTCTTCAAGCAAGGCATTCGCTTTCAACATTCCCTGGCTTCCTCATTCCTGTTTTTCTGGTACCTTGAATCCCACGCGCTTCCCATGATATATGCAACCAAGTAAGTACACCTGCTCCCTGCTCTGTGAGGTCCTCCTGGACACTTCTGTAGAAAGGCATAAAGTATAATGCTGATATTCCTAATTTTGATTTTCCAACAATTTCAACATCTGGTAAGTCACATGGTGACTGCAAGTAGCACAACAGGGAAGTCTTCCTTTTGTGTCCTTTAGAATTGTTTATGCGCTTGTCTTTTCTCTAAGACTAGGAATTATTCCAGAGCAAGGACCTGTTGATACCGATCTTTGTATTTCCAATGTCTAAGCCACAGTGGGATCTCAATAAATGTTAGGTGAATGAATGAATATGTAAAATTAAGCAACATTTCCCAAAATAAAAAATAGATAAATCAGCACACAAAACTAAAGTTGGGAAATCTGAGAGCAGGAAACGTTTGCTTGGAAAAAGGAGGAAAATGCTCCATAAAATCTATTTTTAAGAGCGCAGACATTTTTTTTAAGTTACATGAATAGAGCTCTTTTGGACCTCTCGCTCGGCAAATATTCCACATATATCATCATTTTCCCTCAGATCCATGACTCAAAGCAGCCTTTACAAAGGTGATTCAGAGGTGGGCTTGGGAAAGCATACAATACCTACTTAAATAATGAGAAATCATAGACCTACTAGCCTACTTTAAGTGTTCGCGTGACTCAACAGATTTTGCAATTTGCTTTGGATCAAAAATGGAAACATCAAAGTTGGGCATTAACAGTGCATTTCTAGGACTTTCCAAGTACCTTTTAATTACAACACAACACAGTCTCCTGCAGATATCATCTTCTCTTGACACATAATTTTTAATATTTTAAGTGTGTGATTATTGTTCTCACAGCATATAATTATGTTAACCAATAAATACTAACACATCTAATTCAGTTCCACCAGAGTGAAGATAATTCAGAAAAATGGGATGTATCTCCCAATTAACTCTTGATTTCCTAAATTAGAATAATAAAACAAAGGTTAGAAAGGATCGCTCTTTAATTTTAGGCACGATGAAAGTAGATCTTTCTCCTAATTCTTAACTTACTCTATTTAAGGGTTACCATTATTAACATTTTTTAACCCTCTAAATGGTTTACTTTTTAGGAGAAAGTCATATTTAAGGGAAACCGTTACTCATATGACTGTATAGTTTGTCACTGGTAAAAAAAAAAACAAAAACAAAACATAAACAAACAAAAATCCTGGCATCCTCTGTCTTATTCGAGAACTTAGAACCAAACACACAAAAAAGCCAAGGCCCAGCTGTGCCCACCCTGTACTCATGTGCCCTGAGAAGGTCACTTACCTGCCACATCGTAGTTGCCTCATCTACAAAGTTAGCACACTATCTGTATCTAGCAGTTGAGATATCTGTACCTTACTCAAGTGAGAAAATGCAAAAGTGCTTTACAATCAGTAAAGTACTGTCCAAATATCAGTGATTACGAGTTTGTGTGCACAGTAAGATGGCTCAAACAGAAACGGAGCTGCTGAATAATCCATTAAAATGCAGTGATTTATGGGAGGCAGGCACAGACATAGCCTTAAAGAATGAATGCTATATTAAGCAAAAAACTCTGGGCAGAACCTCTCCAGTGTGTATTAGTGTATAATAATTTAGGAGATAAAAAAAAAAGATTAAGCAAAAGTCCTATTACAAAAAGGGTGGGTCAAAATAGTATTTGAGCAGAAGACAGATGAGTCCAGATGAAAAGTCAGTGGTTTCACTGTCCTGAGAAACTTGGCTTGAGGTATTTGCTGGGTAGAACTGGAAAAATGTTTAGCACCAAACAATGGCCATAAGCTTGCTTATGAAGTCAGCAAGGCATGTTGAAGAATAATTCTCAGACTTGGGTTCATCCTCCTGCATCCTTCCCGATGTTGTTGTTGGGTTTGTTGTTGTTATCCAAAATGAATTTTAGCTTTCCCCTGCTTAAGAACCTTCACCTATTTTCCATTGTCTATAAAAATCAGGCCAAAATGTCAATCTGGCATTCACATGTGTCCACAGACTCGCAGTAGGGAACCATCTGGTCCTAGAGCCCACTCCAAGCCTTCATTGGCCTCGTCTGCTGCTTGCCATTCTCTGAATACACCCTGGACCTTCCTGCTTTACAGCTCATGCTGTTCTCCCCTCTGCACCCCAACAATCCAATGCCACCGATTCCGGTAGCTGAACATGCAAGTCTTCGGATAAACCTTCTCAGAGTTCTGAGTACTCAGAAAGTACTACTTTCACGTGCTTCTACCATATTTGCCATAGTTTAACTTCTGAAATCATGGGCTCTTGGAAGATGGTGGCTTGGCTCTCTTTTTCACCCTATCAACCACCGACTTTCCTTCTCCCAAAAGGTCCCCCCAAAAGACCACAGCGCCTGCTACATACCTGCAGTTCAGGGCATTTTTCCAGAAATGAAATGCATTGTTACTGGAGCCAAGAGCCAAGAGCCAAGACAGGTGAGGAACCACTAAGCTCTGGTGTCTTTTGCCTGGTGCCCCCACACGGCTGATGAACCCATTATGTGTTCAGAAAAGGTAATGGGACTATGTAAAGAGGTAAAGAGGAAAGTACTGCCACCTTACGTGTGGAAATGGGTGACAGCGGAGAGGCAGGACAGGGTTTTCGTTCATGAAAGAAACCATCATGAATTCAGGAGCTGCTGTTCAAGAGCCAGAGTGAGACTCAGAGTGCCGTATGCGCTGTCACTTAGTCAAACAAACATCACTCCAGTCAAACAACAGCGACGACGGTGCCAATCCCATGTTTGCACCTAGAGTTCTGCTGGCTGTCTTGTGAGGACTCAGAAGCCCTAGAATAGATTTACCGTTGCCTTCCTAAGACCTGAAGGAGGGGAGCCGGCCAACAGCAGTGGAAGCTCAGCTTCTGAAATGTAGATAATAAACTATGGAGCAGAGAAATAGCCACGCTCTAAAGTAAGCAAAGAAATGCACAGAAGAGCTCATATCAAGGCTCCATTAGAATCAAAAAACAGATTCTAATTGCTACCACTAATTCTGGTGAGACTGAGGAGTATAATAGTGAAAGCTATTCCGAATCTTTGGAAAGAAAAGTTAAGAAAGTGATTATACTCCTCAGTGAAGAAATCCCAACCCGAGGAAATCTGAGACAGAGAAAGAGATCCCAGGAAAACATAGATGAGAGGCGCCTGGGTGGCTCAGTTGGTTAAGCGTCTGACTCGATTTCAGCTCAAGTCATGATCTCATGGTTCATGGAATCGAGCCCTATGTTGGCCTCTGTGCTGACAGCATGGAGCCTGCTTGGGATTCTCTACCCCACCCCTGCCCCTCCCGCCTCACTTACTCTCTCTCTCTCTCTCAAAAATAAATAATAAATAAACTTTGGGAAACGTTGAAAAATATTTTTAAAAAGAAAATATACATGAACATGTCCCTCATAGCATTACTTACAAAAACAACCAGAAAACGAAAGCCACTTTAACATCCAACATAAGAGGTTTCTTTACAGAAGATATAGCCCTCACCTTAACTTTAACAGAGCCATGCTAAATCCTATTTGTGAAGACCATACAGACATACAACAAAAGAGTTCACACAGGGAAAGTCAGAAAAAGAACAGTGCAATAAAATAAGAAGAAATTTAATTTTCACAACATTTCAAACATCTTGTATTCTTTTAAAAAATACTAGCAAATTCAATTTAAAAGCTTTCTGTCAACTAACATACGTTGATATTTATTCAATAAAAAGACAACATAGACCGCTGACCCTGAGAAGATCAAAAAAGAACGGAAAGGCAATAAGACGCAGAATGTTCTCTTGGGCAACTGTGGACTCTCTGTGGCCAGCAATGTGGCCATATTTACAGAAGGATCTTACCTGTGGAGGCCGAGGCTTGTAGGGCGAGCTGCACTCAAGGTCGGCCAAGATGCTAGTCAGTGAGTCTATCTCGGCATCCAGGCTAGAACGTCTCTCCTCAAGGGTCTTGCCTCCAGGATTTCCCTGCTAGAAGCATCATAGGCATGTTACAAAAATAATAATAGTAATAGTAATAATAAAAAATCTCCAGTTTCTAGTGATATCAGTCTATGTGCAAATCTCTCAAGTTACAGTGTGACTTTGCCCAAGCTTTTTAGCACCTCAGTTTTGTTTCTGTTTTTGTTTTTGTTTCTTTAGCTTTTGCAAAACCTGGAGTAGAATTACCCTCTTTTGACAAATAAGAAAACTGAAAGATATGAAGTGATTTTCCTAAAATCACACACATTAGAGGCTTTCTTTTTTGATGAGTATACAAGCAAAAGGAAATAAATGTCTCCATCCCTGTGCTGAAGGAGCAGATCCAACTGTGGAGCTATTACAAGTTCTCTGTGTTCAGAAACCATCACACAGAATTATGACATTTGAGTGGGAACAGGAAGGGGCAAGGGCGGAGACAGACAGCCCAGGAAGGGGAATTGATGGGCCAAGTGCAGGTACTAGGTGTGTCTGAGAGAGACAATGCATTCCAAGCACTTCACCTCCAAAGTGCGCTAGAAGGGGTATGCTCAGGGTTCTGGCCAAGGGCTGCAGAGAACACATGTGGCAGTGGTTACTGATTACAAAGCTGGACATCTATGGATTTCACGTGGAAATGTCCCATGATGTCACAAGTTCTGACATCCACCTGGGCTCAGAAGAACAGGGGGCCATTACAGGGCAAGACACTGTCACAAGGGCATTCCCAGGAATCGTGAGCAGACTGGAGGAAAGCAAGCAAACGGTTTGGCTTGAGCTTAAGGCAAGGTAACGGAAAGTAAGATGGTCATAGGATTTGGAAGCAGAGTGAGTTAGTCTTTTTTTAATGTTTATTTATTTATTTTGAGAGCGATAAAGAGTGTGAGAGAGTGAGTGGGGGAAGGGCAAAGGAAGAGGAAGACACAGAATCTGAAGCAGGCTCCAGGCTCTGAGCTGTCAGTACAGAGCCCGACACAGGGTTCAAACTCAGGAACCATGAGATCATGACCTGAGCTAAGTCGGAGGCTTAACTGACTGAGCCACCCAGGCGCCCCATGTATGTTTATTTTTATATCCTGCAAACTTAATGAACTCACCTATTAGTTTTAAGAGGTTCATTTGTTGTGTTTTGTTTTGTTTTGTTGTTTTTAAGAATCCTTGTAATTTTCTATGTAGTGAATCATGTCGTCTATAAATTGGGACAATTTTATTTTGGGGGAACCTGGGTGGCTCAGTCGGTTAAGCACCTGACTCTTGACCTCGGATCAGATTATGATCTCATGGTTCGTGGGGCTGGAACTCACGAACTGTGAGATCATGACCTAAGCCGAACTTGGACACTCAACCGACTGAGCCACCCAGGCATCTCTTAAAGTACTATTTTAGGGGCACCTTGGTGGCTCAGTCGGTTGACTATCCAACTCTTGGATTTCAGCTCAGGTCCTAATCTCACAGTTTGTGAGTTTGAGCCCCAAGTCAGGCTCTGTGCTGACAGCGCGGAGCCTGCTTGGGATTCTCTCTCTCCCTCTCTCTTTCTGCCTGTCTCTCTCTCTCTCTCAAAAGAAATAAACTTATAAAACTATTCTTTTAAGGTGACAAAGTTACTAGTGATTGTGGATTGTTTTGGGAGTGTCTCTTTCAACTCCATCAAGAAACCGAAGTATGCAACAAGACCCAACCAAAATGAAATAATGGGAAATTAGTGTCATCTCATCAACTCTACTGAACTTCTCTGAAGCAGTTAAATATCAGGATAGGCTGCTAAAGAGTTTAGAAAAAGCATCAGCCAGGATGCTTGGGTGGCTCAGTCAGTTAACTGTCTGACTTTGGCTCAGGTCATGATCTCATCGCTTGTGGGTCAGACCCTGTGTCGGGCTCTGTGCTGAGAGCTCAGAGCATGGAGCTTGCTTCAGATTCTGTGTCTCTTTCTCCTCTCTCTCTCTCTCTCTCTCTCTCTCTCTCTGTCCTTCCCCTGAGAGCACTCTGTCTCTGTCTCTCTCTCTCTCTCTCTCTCTCTCAAAAATAAATAAACTTAAAAAAAATTAAAAGAAAAGAAAGAAATGTATTAGCCAAGAAACCAGAATATCTTCAGCGACAACAAAAAATAGGGTACACTGACACGCCAGCATTCAATCTTACAATTCTCTAAGTAAACTTATCTTATTAGTGATGTGCTAAATCAGGTAACGATAGCATAATAGCATTGTCTGTTAATATCACTAGTTTTTTTTCCTCTAGTAGCCTGCTCACCAGACCAGCTTTCCTGAGTCCCAGAACTTAAATTTAAGTCTCTACATAAAACAGACCTAATAGGCTCTGGTGTGTCTGTCCATCACTTGTGAATTTAGCCCATGTAAGTTGATCCCTCTGGACTTGATCTGTCCCAGGCACACAGATAACATCAACGTCTATGACGTCACGGCCCAGCCCCATGGAGCCAAAACAGATTGTCGTCTGTCCCAGAAGTAGTGGTATTCTTACTTGTGAGCCCTCTCTGAATAAGGGTATCATTCATCACACTATCTAAAGCAGCTTCCTCATCATTTTCTGGTTCTGAATGTATTTGCATGACCCTTGTACGGTACTCTAACCTCTCACCTTGTTTTTCTCATAATATCAATCATCTTTTAATATCTTAATATTCTCTTTTAATATTATCTTTTATTTGGCTGTCTGTCATCAGTTGGCCCAAGAGAACGTGAGCTTCCTGAGGACAGAATTTTGTCCATTTAGCTCCTTGCTGTTTCCCCACAGTCTTGCTAGGGCCCGATCCATGGACGTGCTCAATAAATTCTTTGAGTAAATAAATGAATAACGACTGACTCTGCCACAGGTCCAGCCAGCAACCTTCTTCATATCAGAACCTTTGGGGTAAAAGCAGCCAGAGGTACAATAGGCTCAGTGGATGCTCTTGTATATCGAATATGTAATATGTTCTAGAAAGGGAATCAGAGTCCCAGGGTGCATGAGTGTGCACCCATGTATATGCCTGTATATTCCATGCTGTATGACCCATATTTGCAGCTTGCCCTTAAGAAAACCGAGACTGCCCTCGGCTCTCTTGCCAAAGCCAAAAATAGAAAACAGTGTCATAGCAGGTGGGTTATGTTTTTCCAGAGTCTGAATTTCCAGTTTGACCAAGTCCTATAAGGCTAGTCGCCCTCTGTCCTAGAAAGATATGTTTCCAGAATGCTAATCCCTCTATCAAAGGTGATCTCAACTTTATCCCGCTATGAAATATGGTGGCATTATAAAGAATAAAGTCCCTTTAATGTTTAAAATTCATGTGAAGGGGCATCTGGGTGGCTTAGTCAGTTAAGCGTCTGATTCTTAATCTCAGCTCAGGTCTTGATCTCAGGGTCATGAGTTCAAGCCCCGCACTGGGCTCCATGCTGGGCGTGAAGCCTACTTAAAACAAAAATAAAAATAAATAAAATAAAATTCATGTGAACATTCTGGGGAGTGGGTCCTGGTACAACAAGGAAAGATGGAACATTATTGTTTGGGAAGGCAATTGAGAACTATGTGAATCCGATTCCCTTATGCATATTTCCATTATCTCCCTATAGTCATAGACAGAGTAATATATGTGTAAGGGTGGGGAATTGGTTAAATTCTTCTATGGGCCATAGTCTCCTCACCCTCACCTGCCTTACCTAAGCCAGAGAGATGTTACAAGATTCAGATAAGAAAATGGATGGGAAAATACTTTGTAAATCGTAAAGTGCTATAATTATGATCATTTTCTTAAATAGCATTAATTATAGTAACCAGTAACTGAATTAATATGAATAATACACCTATTGTTAATTATTCTTCCTGTTAAAGGGAGCATCATTCATTAAGTGTCCCCTTGGGGTATCAGTAAAGAGACAGAATTTAATCAGGTCTTCAACATCTGTACTTTACTGTAGCAGAAAGCACATCAACTGCCCTTGCTCTAAGTACTGGGATGTCTAACCACAGAGACTCAAAAGTCACAGAATTATCCTGAGCTATACAATGAAACAAGTAATTATAGTGCTTAACCAGCCTGTACATGTAAGACTTCAGTTGGCATCCAGCCTCCTTGTCCTCTCTTCCCTCCAAGCTGGGACTACTCCCCATTTGTAGTTTCTCATATTAGGTTGATGCAATTCAACAAGTTCCAGCCTAATGCCATGGGATTTTGCACTAAGATCCCTGGCCCCTTGCTGCACTACCTGACCTTCCGATAAGAGCTCTGCTCCCATATTTCAATCCCTATTACAGATTAGAACAGATCCCTTTCTCACTGCTGAGTCTCTATCTTATGCCTCAATTCAAATAATGGAAGTCCTGCCCATGCCCTACACTTGCACTTCTCTTAGTCCTCTCCTGTACAGAACCTTTAGATTTGGGAACTATCTTACTACTCCCAACACTTTATAGTAGATGCCAGAGGTGACAGTCTTATAACCAGTTCACAGAATGGCCCACACTTAGCAACTTGTCTTCCTCACTTCGTATCACTGCAGCCACACCCATCACTTGATGGTTAAACCGCCTGCTCGAGGCCAAATAACAAAGAGGAAGATTCCCCTGATCCTTTGCTCAATGCTTTTTCTAGATACCACATGACCTCCTGTAAAGCGTCCATTGTAATAACAACAACTCTCACGCTCTTCAACCATAACTAGAGAGATTCCAGTGTCTCAGTCCAGGTTCTGCCAAAAAAACAAAGCCTGAGACAGAAGCTCGTGTACAGGTCACTTATTTTGGGAAATGACTCCCAGGAAAGAGGACTTAAGGACTGGAAGACTTAAGTGAGGGAGGAGGAAGGCCAATCCAAAGGTGCTGTACTGAGGTGGCCAGTGCTGTGGGCACTAGGGCTCCCTTCTCCTGGGAGGGCTGTGAGGAACGCTGTGAATCATGCTTCAGACCTCCCCACCTTAGGGATGAAAGACAAGAATGTTCATCCTCAGGCTCCAGTTTTCCACTGGTCTAGGGTTGCCTATGGGGTTATAAACTCCCCCATACTCATCCTAAGAAGTAGAATGGTGACAGAGAAGCTTCTGGTGGTCACTGTAGCAAGTAATGGTGTGTAGAGGTGGGAAGACACAGTGAGAGGCTGGATACAAATGGTGATCAGTGACTGGGTCTTTTCACTAACAGCTTTAAAACCCCCATGAGTAAGCCTTCCACAAGACATTAGTTTCTATACGACTCTTACTGTCATCCACTCATTAAGAATCTATGTGACAAAAACTCACCAAACACAACTGGGGCTTATTATAACTTGGAAAATCATAATTCTTAGTGTCACTAGCAGAATTATAGACTGATGACTTCTGCATTGTAAATATATAAGAAACGACTTTAAAACAGGGCCCAGAACCAAAATGTAAAGCATGAAAGGCTATTTCCATGAATCTGATTTTAGATGGGTAATGTTTTCGCCCACATCCTGGTAATCCACTAATTATAGGTGATAGACCAGAAGTGATAGTATTGAGCTAGGAAAGAGTATTCACTTGTATTTATTTATTCCTTCTTTATATCCAAATACATTATTTTTTTTTTTAATTTTTTTTTTCAACGTTTATTTATTTTTTGGGGGACAGAGAGAGACAGAGCATGAACGGGGGAGGGGCAGAGAGAGAGGGAGACACAGAATCGGAAACAGGCTCCAGGCTCCGAGCCATCAGCCCAGAGCCTGACGCGGGGCTCGAACTCACGGACCGCGAGATCGTGACCTGGCTGAAGTCGGACGCTTAACCGACTGCGCCACCCAGGCGCCCCTCCAAATACATTATTTAAAGAAAGTTAAGCTCACAGGAAAGTTGAACAGGTAGTAAAATTAACTCCAACCACACATCTTTCCCCCAGATTCATCAATAGCCCATATTTTGCCATACTTACTTGCTCTCACTCTCTCTCTCATAACAAATACATTTATTTGTTTCATTTGTTATTGTAGTTACACCATTCGAAAGAAGTTGCAGAAACTTCCCCTCTATATACTTGAGCTTACGCTTTTATCTCCTAAGAAGTCCTTGTACCGTGATCACACCCGGGAGGTTTAAGACAGGTGTACAATTATCTAATGTGCACACTTGTTCACTTTTCATCATCAATCTCAGTAACATCCTTTTATTTATTGTTGTTATTTTCCATCCAAAATCCAATCAAAGATCACACATTGAGATGGCACGTCTTTTGGTCTCTTCCCCACCCCGCCCCCCGGCCTATTTTTGTCTTTCATGAAACTGACTTTAAGCATTCAGGCAAGGTGTCTTATAAAAAATTCAACAACCTTGCGTTGTCTGTGATCATTGTGTATGATGCTGTGTCCACCCCACTGCATCACACAAGTAAGCTCAGGATGTCAATTTGGCTCGGTTTAGTGATGCCAAGTTTGATGACTTCATTAAGGTAGTGTCCGACAGATTTCTTCATTGTAAAAGTTGCTCTCTTCCCTTTTAAATCAATAAATTATCTGTGAGGTGGCACTTGAAAACTCTGCTATTATACTGCTCATCAAGAACCTTTCACCTAAAGGTTTTAGCATCCACAGATGATCCTCATCTGAATTGATTATTACATTGGTGGCTACAAAATGGGGACAGGAAATAAATGCATTCTACTTAGCATAATAACAAGTTAGTTGTTAAGTATTCATTTCCAATTTTGAGGTAGGGGACCAGGATAAATGGCCAAGTCCTCTGCTATGAAAAAAACATCAGGAACCTGAGGATCAAATCAACATTCTTAAAAAAGAGAGTTCATGTTCAGGCTGTTAGGAGAAACATAGGATCAAGGCAAATGATCTAGTTAATTAAGAACCACTGTCTGTCCTAGGGAGTTTACTTCCTAGAATTAGAGCCAATGCCCAGTATCACACACTCAAACCATGCATGAGCCTGACCTCAACCTCAATAATGTCCAGAATCTTTGAGGTGGCTAAGCAATCACAGTGACACATCACAGAAGGAGGATTTAAAGAGCCAAGATTTTACATGATTGCTCAGAAACATGCATGAGAAAGAAACAAATCATCAGAGAGAAACTTGATGTTAAATGTACTAAACCTATGATTTTTTCAATTTTTTTAATATGTACTTATTTTGAGAGAGAGAGAGTGCATGAGGGAGAAAGTGCAAGTAGGGGAGGTGCAGAGAGACAGAATCCCAAGCATGCTCCACGTGGAGCCCCGAGTGGCACTTGATCTTACAACTATGAGATTGTGACCTGAGCCGATGTCAAGAATTGGATGCTTAACCGACTAAGCCACCCAGGCACCCCTAAATCTACATTTAAATCACGTTTTCCAAAGCTCAGAGAACTTGAGGAGACCCCATGTGTAACACCAAGGGACTCGCAATAGGCCCCAAACTTGGGCTCCCTTTTGTGATTCATTAGGAAAAAAAAAATTTTCCCTGATAGTTTAGGAAAAACAAAACAAAACAAAACAAAACAAAACAAAACAAAACAAAATTATCTCACCTTAGGAAACCCTAGAAGACTAGAAACAAAACAGTACATTCTTTTACACACAATTACCATCTTCTTTTCAGTGGACTTACGTATTAATACACTGTAGATATTACTTCATTTTTATATTCTATTATGGTCAGAAAAGTTCATTGTTCCCTTATTTCTAACATTAATGAAGAAAAAAAAGAAAATGGTTGATGATACAAGGGATATAAAAAAAACTGTATTGTCTATAAACAACAAAACTAAGTTTCAATCACTGATCATCTTTCTATTGTTAATTAAGCTGAGAATATAATTAATAAATTTTTTCATGATCATTTTTGTTACACTCCCCCCAACCAAGCACCTCTAACACAAAAAGAGTAATGGCAAAGCCTCTGGAGTCAGACTGTAGGGGTTAGAAACCTTCTGCCACCTGTCAATTTGGTGACATGAATCAATCTAAGGTCTCTGGGCCCCAGCTCCTCATGCTGTTGTTACAAGGATTAAATGAGTTCATTCACGTCAAGTACTGCTCACATCTCAAGTATTCAATAAACATTGGCTGGCTACTCGACTATTGCTTTGACCACAGTCGCAAAATAAATGCTTTGGCTGACATAGTCAGAGTGAGTATATGAGTTTGAAAAGTATTTTGATTCAAAGTAGAATCAGGTGCTGGAGTTTCAGTTCGATGAGGCTCCCGTGCTTCACACATGATGGTGCTAGGAATGAACCGCAAAGAACATAATTCAAGCTCAGTGGTTCTCACACTTTAGTCTGTTACAGAACCACCCAGAGAGCTTGTGAAAATGCAGATGACTGGGATCCAACCCCCAGAACTTTTGATTCTGTGCATCTTCGGGCAGGCCCAAGAATTTACATTTCTCACAAGTGTTGAAGGGATGCCAACAATGCAGGTCTGAGGATCACACTTTGAGAACCACTGGTGTAAGTAGATTTCTAACACAATGAACACTTAGAAGGGTGTGTGCGTGCGTGTGTGTGTGTGTGTGTGTGTGTGTGTGTGTGTAGGTGTCTCTTGAAGATACTAACAGGTGAACCAAATAATAGGTAAGAAAGATCTGGATAAAAATAAAATGGAGACAGTAGCAGTGCTTCTTAATATCATCCCCCATGCTATATTAATAATATCAGTCCCCTTATCACACTGATTCTGATAATGTTGAGTTGGCGGGTAGCATACACTAGTGAGAATTACAGAAAATATGACCTATTTTATCCAATAGAAATGTCACCTTATTGAAGAGACCCCAAATGCTGGGGGAAGAATGCTTTAATTCATGGCTGTGCACTCTCCTTCCCACTGATTTAGCTAAAGGGCCCACCTTTCTGAAATCCATCTACCTTATTGAATGTACTCTCCTGCATGAAAACATTACTGATAACCTAATTACTGGATAATGGACTCTCCTTTGCCTAACTCTGCTGATAGCAATATTCATAGGGTAACTCCCTCACTGTCGGTTTGTGAGAATGGCTCTTCTCATGCTGTTCTAGGAAACAGTTTGTGCTAAGCAGCATGAAGGCTAAAGAAGGCATGATCCTCAATCTCAAGGAGTTTATAGTCTACTGGATAATATTACTTTTCTATCTGCCTAATAACATCAAATACACTATGTTCTTTGAGACTCTGTAAAACCATGTGGAAGAGACAGAGATTTAAAAACAAAAGCAATCTCCTTCCCTAAGATGCTGGCAATGCTTCCAATGGCTGGCAGAAATATAATTCAACTTTTCTGATGTGCAAAGCAAAGCTAAAACTCCAGTCTCTTTACCATCTACATAGATTCATCTACCCTGTAGGTTAAGGACAGTGGTAAAAAGTGCCACAAAAAGCCATCTTTGGAGCAAACTCTGTTGCATTCAAAATAGAGACAACACTTTTATGATTCAAACAGAATAACAGCTTGGCATCTGGGAACATGGCATTGAATAAACAGAAAGTAGGGTGACAATAGGAGACAATGAGAGCGTTCCATGGTTCTAGTACACTTGAAGCAAAAACATCAAGATAAAACCGAAACATTAGACCTGATACATAGCTCAATTTTTCCTCCATCACATTCTCTACCATCTCATACTTTTCAGCACTAAACACACTTACCCAAAGTTGACAATGTTTGGCCAAGTCACGTCTCTTTAAAGGGAACAATCCTGCCCTCATTGTTTGTTGCCAAAAGATCCATATTTTGGACCAGTTATGTAACCCCACATCAAAATGTGACCCACGGAAGCAAGGCTGGACACCTGACCAAAGGTCCATGAACTGGCTGGTGAAGAACCTTTGGCCGATGACAAAAAGAGAAGCAATGTGATTAAACGTCCTTCTCTTATCAATTTGGGTGAAGAAACATAACAAAACTGCCATGAGGATGGACTGTGGTCACGATACGCCAAGAAGACCATGATTGTGGCTAATTACTAATAATTAGATAAGAGGCCAACTACTGGAAGGGGTTGAGGAATAAGGAATGTGCCAATAGTGGAGAAGCAGAGGATCGAAGAGGGAGAAGGAGGCAGGGAGGGAGAAGGAATGAAAAGCAAAGAGAGATGGCCTCATCCCTGAGCCTTCTGCTGTCAGACTCCATCCACATGGATTCTTGAGATAAACTCTTTTACATGGGGATACTCTGTAGGGACTCTGTTCCCCAGTCAGCCCAACTGAGGCAGCCAGTGCAAGATTTGCTCACTTGTGAGGACGACAGCCCGGGAAGCCAGGTCTACCTGTGACATCATAAGCACTGACCTTTCCTTTCTAAAACTCAATTTTTTCCTCTTGAAAATGAGGTGTATGAGCCTTCCGGGTCCACTTTTATTTTTTCAAGTTCTCACATTGTATGGGTCTATAATGACATTTCACAACTCGCCTGCCATCGTCTTTGTTGCCCGCTTGCAACCAGATCTAAACCAGAAACAGGACACCTCAGAGCTTACACCAACTCAGCTATAAGTAAATAGCCTCATTTCTCACTGTTCTGTGCAGATAAGAAAGCACAAAGAGGGGCGGCTGGCGGGCTCAGTCGGTAGAGCACGTGACTTTTGATCTTGGGGTTGTGAGCGAACCCCACATGGGGTGTAGAGATAACTTAAAAATAAAATCTTTAAAAAAAAAAGCAAAAACAACAAAATACCAAAAAAATAATAAGTTCCCTGTATTTGCTCACTCATTATTTCAACATAAAAATAATATTGAAATATTGATAATACTCAAAGTAGCTCCTTGTGATTAAAATAAAGATCAGTTTGCATGAGCATAGCTATAGGATAACATGGAAAAATGTATTACCTATGTTAATAAAATGCATATCATAATAATAACCACAAGAAGATTATTTGACAGTAAAATAAACATTTGCCACACCTTTCTAAAGCAGCAGAATCCTCTGCTGGAAATGACATTCTATATGGAACCTCATTACATAAACAGATAAAAACAGAACTACTCTGGTTCAAATACATCAGGAGAAGCCCAGGGTTCCACCCAGCGGGTCCTCCCCATTAGCTCCAGTAATGTCCCAGAAGCACTTCTATAAAAAGATAGTTCAAAAATCACAGCTGCAGGTTCTCTAGGCAAGCTATAGATGAAGAAATGGGATCCTTAAGGTCCACCTTGCTAGTCAGTCCCATACATCGTTTAGCAAACACTATACTAAGCTGCCTTTTCTACTCTGTGTGTGTGTGTGTGTGTGTGTGTGTGTGTGCGCACGTTCGTGTGTGAAAAAAGGAGGCACAGGCATATCTCAGAGATATCGGGGGTTCGGTTCTAGACCACCATGATAAAGCAGATATTATAATAAAGCAAGTCAAATGAATGTTTTGGTTTCCCCATGCCTATAATAGTCATGTTTACACTGTACTGTGGTCTATTAAGTGTGCAATAATAGCATTGTCTAAGAAAAAAAAACCAATGTATCAAAATACTTTGCTGTTTAAAAAATGCTAACCATCACCTCAGCTTTCAGCAGGTCACTATCGTTTTGCTGGAGGATCTTGCTTCAATGCTGAGGGCTCCTGACTGGTTACAGTGGTAGTGTACTGAAGGGTGGGTGGCTGTGGCAATTTCTTACAATCAGATAACACGGAAGTTCACTGCATCGATAGAATCTGCTGCTCATGAACAATTTCTATGTAGCACGTGATGCTGTTTGATAGCATTTTACCCACAGGACTTCCTTCAAAATTGGAGTCTGTTTTCTCAAGCCCTGCTGCTGTTTTATCAACTATGTCTATGTGATATTCTAAATCCTTCATTGTCATTTCAATAATCTCCACTGCATCTTTACCAGGCCTGGTTTCCATCTCAAGAAACTTTTCTTTGCTCGTGCATAAGAAGCCAAGTCCTCATCCATTAATGTTTGATCCAGGGACTGCAGAAAATTCAGCCACATGTCCAGGCTCCACTTTTCACTCTATCTAGTTCTCTTGCTGTTTCCACCACATCTGCAGTTACCTCCTCCACTGAAGTCTTGAACCTTTCCAAGTCATCCATAAGGGCTGGAATCAACTTCTTCCAAACTGCAATTAATGGTGATATTTTGAACTCTTCCTGTGAGTCATAAATGTATTTAAAGGCATGTAGAATGGTGAATCCTTTCCAAAAGGTTTTCAATTAACTTTCCCCAGAGGAATTACAGTCTAAGGTAGCTATATAGCCTTAGGAAATGTATTTTCTTAAACAATAAGACTGGAAAGTTGAAATTACCCCTTGATCCATGGGCTACAGAATGGGTGCTGTGTTTACAGGCAGGAAAACATTAAACTCATTGTACATCTCCATCAGAGCTCTTGGGTGACTGGGTGCGTTGTCAAGGAACAGTCATATTTTGAAAGGAATCTTCTTTTTTTTCTCCCCCTGAACAGTAGTTCTCAAGAGTGGGCTTAAAACATTCAGTAAAACCATGTTGTCAACAGATGTGCTGTCATCTAGGCTTTTCTGTTCCACTCACAGAGCACAGACAGAGTAGATCTTGCATAATTCTTAAGGGTCCTACCATTTCTAAAATGGGAAATGAGCACTGGCTTCAACTTAAAGTCACCAGCTACGATAGCCCCTAACAAGAGAGTCAGCTTTTGAAGCTTTGAAGTGAGGCATTGACTTCTCTCTAGTGATGAACATTCTAGATGGCATTTTTTTTTTTCTCCTGAAGAAGGCTGTTTTGTCTCCATTGAAAAGCTGTTGTTTAGTGTACCACCTTCATGAATTATCTTAGCTAGATCTTCTGCATAACTTGCTGCATGCAGCCTCTATCTCAGCATTTGCTGCTTCACTTTGTACTTCTATGTTATGGAAATGGCTCCATTCCTTAAAGCTCATGAACCAACCACTGCTACCTTCAAACTTTTCTCCTGCAACTTCCTTATCAGCCTTCACAGAACTGAATGAAGTTAGGGCCTTGCTATGTATCAGTTAGGCTTTGGGAATGTGGGGGAATATTGCAGCTGGTTTGATCTTCCATTCAGACTAGTGAATTTTTCTCCATATCAGCAATTTTCTTTCTTATCATTCATGTATTCGCTGGAGTAGCACTTTTAATTTTCTTCCAGAAATTGATTGTGTTTCACTTTATTGCGTTTGCAACATGGTTAACCGGACAAGAGGCCTAGCTTCAGGCCTATCTTGGCTTTTGACATGCCTTCCTCATTAAACTTAATCATTTCTAGCTTTTGATGTAAAATGAAAGATGTGTAACATTTCCCTTCACCTCAACATTTAGAGGTCACTGTAGGGTTGTTAACAGGGCTGATTTCAATATTGCTGTGTCTCAGGGAATAGGCAGGCCCAGGGAGAGGGAGAGAGGGGGGAACGGTCAGTCGGTAGAGCAGTCAGAACCACAAACATTTATGGATTAATTGTGTCACCTGTATGAGTGTGGTTCATGGTACCCCCAAGGATCACTGATCACAGATCACTATAGCAACTGTAATGATAATGAAAAATTTGAAATATTGCTTTATTACGAAAATGTGAGAGACATGAAGTGACCAAATGCTACTGGGAAAATGACACCAATTAACATGCTCCACACAGGGTTACCAAAAAGCTTTATTTTGTTAAAAAAATAAATGCAATATCTGTAAAATACCAGGTATGCCTGTACACCCAATTGAAATATTTATAAAGATATCCATAAAATCATCTGAGATCATGGAAACTTTCCCAGAAATGCTTTGCATATACAATTAATACAAAAAATTACAAGTAGAAATTTTAAAAGGTAGAGAAAAAAAAAGAATCAGTTTGATTTTCCATTAAGGAAACATTAATTTGAGGCGTGGCAGACGGAGAACAAAAAATCGTTTGAACCTATGAATTAAATAGACCGAATAAAATACAGTTGGGTCCCCACCATAGAAAATATGCAACAGAAAACAGGCCCTGCCAGATATTTCCACTATTGATTTTGCTTTAAAACCTTACAGAAGAGGGGAGCCTGGGTGGCTTAGTCAGTTAAGCATCCGAATTTGGCTCAGGTCATGATCTCGCAGTTCGTGAGTTCGAGCCTCACGTTGGGCTCTCTGCTGTCAGCACAGAGCCCATTTCGGATCCTCTGTCCTCCTCTCTCTGCCCCTCCCCCACTCTCTCTCTGTCTCAAAAATAAATAAACATTAAAAGTATTTTTAAAAAATAAAAATAAATAAGACCTTACAGAAGATAGTTTCCTTATTTTGCATTTTGATAATACAGGGCCAATGAGTTAGGGCACGAGAAATTTGTGACAGAAGCCACTTTCTCACATTCCTCCACAGAATAATAGAAATAACCAAGAGCAAATGTTTGAATACATAGAACTTTGATATTAACACCATATATCAGCTCATCATCCTCAAGCTTTTTCCCCCCCTTGAATCCTTTCATGACCCCTCAAAATGATGACAAAACTGAAAACCAAGGAAAATATTCAGTTCCCATGTGTAACACGAAGGGGCATGCCATCAAAGTGGAAAAGGAGTGAGAAATTCTTTTATACATTTGTGGCTGTGATTCTATGTGCTGAGCTCCATCAATCAGGACTTTCAGATAAAGGATGTTTGGGGAAGTGTGACTAGATTATAGATGATTAGCATGAAAATGGTAACTCAGGCTTAAGAAATATCAGAACTGGAAGGGAGCATTAAGGGGCTCTTCCAACATTTTCACTGAAAAATAATGATAATTCCCCCCAAAGAAGTGATTTAAATGTCTGACGTAATAATTTAGTGAAGGGGTTGAAATAGGACTAGAATCTGAACATCCTATATGGGGAAACATCTTCTCCAAAGCAATAGCTCAGACGTTATTTCAACCGTTGTTCTTACGAGCCTATAATATAAACAGAAAGATCCTCTTGTCCCATTTTACAGATGAGGAAATGTTACAAAAGACAGGAGCAGAGACATTCCCCATGGATTTCCACTTCACTGTTGGGATAAGACCAACAAAATGGAAGAGTCATCCTCAAGCCAGTTCAACTGCAATACTAACGTACAGGCGCAAACAAGAGCTACCAAAATTCCTAGAAGAGAGATGCCAGAATGGGTGGGGACACTGAGGTTCACACCCAATGGAGACAGGAAGAATCTTAGCCACCATCTATCACAAGGCCATGTTGAACCAAAAAAGGAAACAAAGGACCAGAAAGCTTAAGTGATTTGCTAAAAGTCCAACAGCCAAATGATAATGATGGGTCAGGGAGACCTAAGTCAATGCTCCCTGGCCCCAGTCCACCCACCCAAAACTCCCAACTGTCAAGAAGACAGTATTAAAATGTTCTCCTAATAAACTTACAAGTGTGCTACTGTCAGAAGATGACTTAATAATAGTGAGACCCAGAAAAATGATCTTGATTACCTACCCAGAACAACCACAGAATTCTCTTTTCCCACCACGGAGGTGGGTGTATGAGCCAGGAAAGCAGAAAGGAGCAAACTAGGCATTTGGTCCTGGTTCTGCCATAATTCATCAGGTGACCCTGGGCCAATCGCTTTGTCCTTCTAAGCTTATGTTTGCTCACCAGCAATATGATGGGTTTAGACTTGATCTTTACAGTTTCTTCTGGTTCAAAAGTTCTGCTTTTCTAACACATCCACCTACCTACCATCTACCTAACATTATAAGAAATCTAAAGTGTTTCACTGTTGTTGATATATTTTTCCTCACTTGTAGCCACTTACTGGAACCAAATTACTCTGTTCCTGTTTAGTTTAAGTGTACTTTGATAGTTGAAGATACAGAAGATACAGAGCAGCCACTAACAAGATACAATTTGAAACAGCCACTTCAAAAATAGGGTCATAGATAGCACCTTTATAAAGGAAACTGCTTTCAGTTACCTTGTCTGGAGGGCCAGCAGTTGATGAATGGAAATGGAAGAAAATAGGGGAGGGTGACAACATGCTAGCAAGCTGGCAGAAAAGGACAAGACAAAACACACATGATGCCTTACCTCACAGGCTAAAAATGGAAAAGATATGGGGAGCAGGATTACTGAAACTGTCAGGAATGTTATTTTCTAATAGTAAAAGATGCACCTGCTCCCTAATAATTGTCCCAAGTATGTTCATCCTTTTACCTTGGTCAAACTTGCTGTTCAAAGGCAGCTCTGGGAAGTGGCCTATGAGCTAGTACAATCGCGGTCAGCCACTCTATCCCCTGTACACAGCCTGGGATGCAATGACCGCTAGGAACGTGGGGAAAGGAAACCGTAGCTTTGTCTGCACCGCCATCATCAACAGGCAAGTGCCTGAGCTTAAAAAAGCGCTCGTGTCAATATTTCTCATTGTATTGCACAGGCAGAGTCCTGTCTGTGCAAATAATAATAATAATAATAATAATAATAGTAATAACAGTAATAGTAATAGTAAAATAAATAGAGATTGGTAGATATGATTCCTGTTGAAAAAAGAGGATAACAAGGGTCAGAGAAAAAGAGCACTTTCCATGTCACTCAGGTAGAAAATGGAAGTATTAGAATTTAGGACTCAAACATTTCACTCCCAGGCTCATGCTCTGGCACCTTCCATGACACCAAGCCAGAAATGCAAATAGGAAAGGTTTTCCCTTCAAGCATTGAACTGTGATTATCCTATCAGGTTACTGGGACTCAGGTCACGGCCGTAACTATAGTTAAAAGACAATCTCCAGTCGTCTCTTTTGCTTTCTACTTCTCCATTCAGTACAGGTTTCATTCACCTTTCCAGAAATATTTATCAAATACTCAGGCCCTAGTAATATGAAGGAATTATTAAAAAAAAAAAAAAGGTAATCAATGGTTCTCATTTTCCAAGTGCTTACAGGTGCATGAGAAAGGTTAGTTGATCCACAGACGACTGTATCACAGAGCTGAATACAGGCAGGTAATATTCAGGTATAGGAGATGCAACACACTAGAGCAGAAAAATAGAGAAATCAGAAAAGGCTGCATGTACTCGAGGAGAATTGAAAAGATCTTGAATGGAGAAAAGAGAGTTAAGATATTTCCCATACGAGCATAAAGACATCGGGGGAACACTGTGGCATGCACTAGCACTGGGCAAACAAGAATATTCCTGCAGGTAAAAACAGAGGAAGATCAGGCTCAAAGGGTCAGCTGTGGTCAGAAAGTGCAGGTGGGCAAGTTCTGCACGGAAGGAGCTTGGCCTCTATCCAGGGTAGAGACCTCCAACGGGTACGTGCATCCCCGTGACGAAAAGAGAAGGTGGGCAGGGGTGGTTGTATCTCGGGACGCAGTGTGGATGTGGGAACAAACACATGGTATGAATCACATATATTTTAGGCGGTGCACAGACAATTTACATCAACGACACTCCTAGCAGGAATTCCTATTTTTACGAAAAAGTTTACAATTGATAAAAAAAAATAAGTACAGGACTCTATCAGGAAGCTGTTGATTCCACCTTAATCGGGAATGAATGTGAATCGACAAGACAGCACGCATTTCTGCGTCCACCCTCAGAAATACAAGTTAACAGAGCGCTATGCGAACACTGACTTCCCCGGGCAGAGGCGACTGAGAGTGGAAAAGATATTTATTTAGTAAGAAGCAAAGCTATCCAAGCCTCAAGGTTCTCATCTCCACTTTAAAAGCCTTTCTCGACTCCAGAATTCTGCTTACACCTCACGTGAGGCTTTCCCCAGAAATGTTTCCTTTTTCACAGAATAATCAAGCAATAAGCAAATGGCTACCATTTACCGGAACAAATAACAAAGTTGGATAAGGAAGATCATAATTGGCCATTCCTACCTTTCCCTCCCTGGTCTCCCCTACTCCAGTGTGAACATTTTCTTTAGGATATATTTCACTTAAACCAATTTTAGGGGTTCTGTTCCCACTTGTGGTTCAAAGTGGAATCTGGGCCCTCACCTGGATTTAAACCAAAAGGATTGAAAGTACTGAGATGTTTTTGACCAAGTCACATCCCCTTCTCAGTTTTTAAGTTTATTTATTTATTTTGAGAGAGGGAGCACCACTGGGGGGGAGGGGCAGAAAGAGAGACAGAGACAGAGAGAGTAAGAATCCTAAGCAGGCTGCACACTGTCAGTGCAGAACCTGACATGGGCCTTGATCCTATGAACTGTGGGATCATGACCTGAGCTGAAATCGTGAGCCAGAAGTTCGACCAACTGAGCCACCCAGAGGCCCCCACCTCTCAGTTTTATGTCCTCCTGTGAAAATGGGAATAATAATACAAACCCCACAGTGACACTGTGGAATCCAGGTGGGATAAGGTCCTGGGAATGGCATGTCCAGCAGAATGCTAAATGTACAGTAGGTCTTCTGTAAATGCCAGCTAATAGTGTGTTCTATAAATGAGAACATTACAGGATGCTACTCGGTGAGTTCTAGGAGACCCTCAGATACTAAGTAAAAAACCCTGGTCTCAGGGTAAGGCTAGAATTTGGTGGCTGCAGACAGATAAGAAGAAAGAGACTGGGTTTTGAAGGGAAGCTGGGCCTCCTCGGAGGACAAGAGTGTTCAAACACTCATGAAAAGGGAAAATTCTTAGTGGCCTGCCCACCTTTATCAGATCAGAATCTTTGGGAGCAGGGCCTGGCAATCTGTATTTGACAAGCCCTTAGCCCCTCCCCCAGCTCTTTTTAACACTAAATTTGAAACCTGCTGGCCTAGAACTTGGTCGCCTGGTGCTAATGCAGTGCTAACAACGATAACTGGAACAATTTCATTAAAATCCCACAACTCGGAACGCACTTAAGGAGAAATTCTTTACTAATGTATTCTAACCCAGTTCCAGGGACAGGAAAATGCTGGTCTGACAGCACTCTTTTCCCACCCACAGAGCCGACAGAGTAAACACTGTCCACTTCACTTCTCTTCATTTGTAGAAATGGCAACAGCACTTGCCACCTCGAAGGGGTGCTATGTGTCCCCATTTATCGGTGTCATAAAGTCTTCCGGGTGTTCTGATAAATCAACGATAAGTTGGCATTATTCATAGCACCCTGTTGGAGCTTAATACATATTCAATTAAAAAACAATGACAACAATACAGCAATATCCACAAATTAGCATTAATTACAGCCCTGTATTCTTCTCACCCTGCTGCCACAATTCTATCTCGGCAGAGCTGTTTACATCTGGAGATTGCACAGACCCTCTCATGAATGAGGGGCAATCTTTGCTCAGTGGCGTCAGCATCGCCTCTAGTAAAGTCCCTATCACACTTGCCTCAGAGCCTTGATTTTACAGAGGATCCTCTTATTTGACAAACACTAGGACAGGAGGCAAACCTCTCTCCCCTGAAGAAAGACAGGATGCTGCAAAGCATCTGGGACTCCTCTGTTTCGCATACCCCCTTGTCTCCAAGTGGCTCTAGACTCTAGCTCTCCTTTGCCAGTGTCGTGGCCATTGCCCCAGTTCAGGCCCTCATCTGCCTCATTAGACTCTTGCAGTTGACTCGAAGCCATTCCACCATCACCACATCTGACCCCGTCAAGTCCTACTATATTATAGAAATCCATCTGAATAGAGATCGGGTGACTTTATTCTCCTTCATAAGGTTATCATTGCCTGATGATAACTAATACAGACTCAAGTTGGGAAAATCCCCCTAAATGTCGTCTCCACTACTAAAGACAAGTGACCCATCTATTTGAATTAGGAGAGTGGCTGTAAGACCCACAGGGAACTTTTACCAAAGAGGGATAGCAGAGACGGACAGAAACAGGAGTCGGGTAGTCGGAACAGCTTAAGCAAGGTCTGTAAGGCTGTGTCTGAATCTATGGTTAGGTTTCAGGTTTCTCCAGGGGACAGCATTTGGTCCCCAGCCAAGCCAGCCACTATCAAGAAGGGATGTCACCATTCTGTCCCCCGCCTTCCTGCCCTGTCTCTCTCAGACACCACAGCACATCTTACTGTGTTAGGCTATGCTGACTCCAGTCTCCCATCCCGCATGAGCCTCTGACATGCAGAGCTGAGGCTGAGGAGTCGGAGCCCAGTGGGTTTGAGGGTTCATCAAGAGAAAAAGAAGGAACTTAATGTGATTTCACTGAGTAACTATTTTCACTACAAAAAATTCTCATATTTATTTTTCCCCTTTTTGAAATGGCACTGAGGAAACACATGCCAGACTGCCATGAACAGGGGCTGTACTTTCCAAACAGTAGCAAGGACTAAAAATAGAAAAGTGTGATTTGTTCAAGATGTATATAACTTCCTCTCCCATTTCCTTTCCCTGCTACCCTGAGCCAGTACACAGAAGTGGTACGTGTTGAGCCGTTTTGTTTGCTTACAACAGCATCAAAAGAGTGATAAGCCCATGTATTGTACATACTCCATAGATGTTTCCAGAAAATTCTATTACCAAGACTAATAATGAGCCAATGAATCAATCAGTCCATCCACAAATATCAACCAGATATTCCTCAATGAGATAAAGCCTATGGGTGATTCAGGAATATGAACTGTGACCCAGACTTTAGACCATTTCTGAAAGGGGAATGAACAAGAGGAAAGGAGAATGAGTTGAGGCCATTGAGTCCAGAACCCTCAGCTGGGGTTGGGGCCAACTCTCATACTGTGTCATCTTTGGTGGTTCACTTAAAAAATCTAGCCCTCCTCCCAGTTCCTCATCACAAGAAAGATGGGCCGGATTAGGGAACTTCCAAACCTGAGTCTCTAAGATTTTTGATGTTAAATAATTTGTATAGGTCTCTTCCATGACATATTTGTATTCTGGCTTTATCATATATAGTTTAGAGGCAATATAAATTGTATATGATATAATTACATCGGTCCACAAAGAGGCATATATTAAGTGTCAGGAAAACATTATTAACTGATTAATTGTCACCATTATTATAAACCACATACTACTGGATACTCTGTATTCCTTATCTTAATTAATTCTCAAAATAACTTTCTAAGAATGTGTCATTATTCCCATTTTGCATGTGAAGATGGGTAATGCGACTGGTAAGTGACGGAGCAGAGCATCCTGGCACTAAACTGTGGGGTCAGGTCACCACAACACATTACCCAATTAGTAGAGCCAGAAAAAACAGAAGGAAGAGACTGGTGGCATCAGAAGCTACCAGGAAGAAAGTCGGATTTGAATGTAGCAATTCAAAATGGGAAGGATTTCCAATCAGTTGAGAAATGGGGATGTCTCAAGCAGCAAGAAAGACATAAGGAAAATTAACTCAGCATGGGAAGCGGACAATGAGGACATCAGCTTCACAAGAGCAAGGCCCGTAAGGGGAATAGTGAGAGATAAGATGTACTTTAAAGAGTTGAGGTAGGTCATGGAATATTATGAAAATCAACTAAGAGAAGAAATTTAATGAAGCAGGCAACAAAAAGTCAGAGGAAGAAAATAAGATTTTTTGAAGACTAATCGGTTAGGATATGGAATGAAACAAACAAACAAAGCCATTAAAAAAAAAAAAACAGAATCAAAACAATGAGTCTATTGTGATATGGAGAAGGAAGAAACTAGAACAATGAATAGTAAAATGAAGAGATGAGAGTACACTTGAGAGTCCTTTTTGAACCAAAAATAGTAGATACTGGTAACAGACATATTACAAAGGAAGACATATCAGCAATGACCAGAGTTTAGAACTTGGAAGAATAGAAACACTTGAGAAACTTAACAGAAGACCATGGGGGAAGGGAAGGGAAAAAAATTAGTTTCAAACAGAGAGGGAGGCAAACCATAAGAGACTCTTAAATACAGATAACAAGGAGTGTTGATGGGGGGAGGAGACAGGGGAGAGGCGAAAATGGGCATTGAGAAGGACACTTGTTGGGATGAGCATTGGGTGTTGAATGTAAGTGAAGAATCATGGGAATCTACTCCTGAAGTCAAGAGCATACTGTATACTTTGTATGTTATCTAACTTGACAATAAATTATATGTAAAAAAATAAGAAAATATGGTGGAGCTTCTAACAGAGTGGAAGCCTTGGGATAAAGCGATGAGAAGCTCTGGGACATACTGAATGTGAAGAGACAAAAGACCTTCCGTGTGGGAAGGCTCTAGGATAAATGGCATGAGAGTTGTCTAAGGGAGAGAGTCATCAGCAGTTCACGTCATTAAATAAGCAGAGATCAAAGATGACTCTATTAGAGTTATGATTTCTACTGATAGCAGAAGGTTAAAAGGGAGAGCACTGAGTGGGCAACTCAATTTAGGATGGGGGTGGGGGGCAGGCTGGTACCAAAGAGAGAAAAGGAATAGTCACAGATACAGCAGGGGAACTAAGGAAGTTCTGTAGAGTGAAAACTGAAGGAAGAAGTGAGGAGGTTCAAGTCGTCAAGTGTTACCTGCCTGAAAGAGGTAGGTGTCAGAAAAAGAACAGTCACTAGGGAATCAGAGGTAGTGACAAAAGTGTACAGGAGCCATTTCAGTTGAGTGGAAATGACTTCTGTGGATGCTAAGACCATGGCTTAAGTCCCGGTTTATAGAGAGAAACATGGCAGGCAGGAAAGCCAGGAGAGGAGAGACTCTTACTTAATGAATCTGTAACTGTACAAAAAAACTTCTCTATAGTGGCCATGGCCTGAAACTGGTTTCTATCCCCGCTGGGTCAAGAAAGAATTACTAAAGTGACACTGTATGACTTTCAACGAGCGAAAAGGAAATGAAAACAATCCTCTAGGTACATTTCAACTTTCAAAATGGCTTGATGTAAAATGATAATAAAAATGATGAAGTCTCCTGAATGTGTACTGTGAAATACTCTACTGGCTGTCATGTCCTTTATTTACTTGTTTGATCATGTCTTCATGGAAAACCTAAGCCTGAGCTGGCCAGGTACTATGTGAAGTTCTGAGACAGATCTTTCTAAGTCACAGCCCTGACTTTGAAGTGCACAGGCTGTAGTCAGCTGGGGCTTGGATCAGTACATATCTGATCAGGGGATAGTCGGCCATTCTCTTTTCAATATTCGCCATGCAATCAAATACAACGTTGAAAGGCCATGCAGTAATTCACTGTGGGGCGATATACATTGTAATAGAAAGAATTAAAGCTCAAGGATGTTGAAATAATATTATCAAAAATGAACACTTTTAAGGTAAATCCTTACTGTTTTAGAAAGTGCTATCAAATGGGTTGTTTTTATCTGATCATTAGAAAACAACAACAACGATAACAGAAGATAGAAAGCATGATACTAGTTTATGGCTGAAGAAACGGAGATTTGGCTCTTAGGGATGGTCTTCCCCAAATCACATCCTGTACAGTTCAAAACAAAAGTGGTTGTAGGACAGACGTAGGCTGTTTGAAGCACTGAAAGGAATAATACAACTTATGGGGAAAGGAATGAATCTGAGTACCCTCCCTCTCTCTCTCCCTCTTTGAGGGGAGTGTCTCATTAGCCAAATCCTTTACTTCTAAAAATAACAGCAAAATCATCTTTTTTTTATCATATGAATCCTCCTGTCTTGCATTACTCCCCATTCCACCTTTTAAAAAACTTCCCTAAAAACAGTGTATCTACCAGGTATCACCAATTTTACTTGTTTTCTCTCATAATAAAAATCGTTATCTTTGGGGCGCCTGGGTGGCGCAGTCGGTTGAGCGTCCGACTTCAGCCAGGTCACGATCTCGCGGTCCGTGGGTTCGAGCCCCGTGTCGGGCTCTGGGCTGATGGCTCAGAGCCTGGAGCCTGTTTCCGATTCTGTGTCTCCCTCTCTCTCTCTGCCCCTCCCCTGTTCACGCTCTGTCTCTCTCTGTCCCAAAAATAAATAAACGTTGAAAAAAAAATTAAAAAAAAAAAATCGTTATCTTTACTGAAGTTTATTGGTGAAATAAATATAAAAACAAACACAAAACTAAGGAAAGAATTCCATTTTACCGGCTTATAAACATATTTCCCACCTTTTAATGCCAAAGTACACTCTTTCAATACATAAAGATACATGCAATTGGAGAGGGAAAAAAAAAAAAAAAAGAGTCTGAAGACAATAGTGCCACAGAGAAATCTACAACAGAACTGACAAGAGGAAGAGCTTCCAAATAGTGAGTACTTAGAGAGAAAATGGCAATTGGTGTTTTGTGCCCTTCATCGAAAAAGAATATAAAGGAAAAGTAACAACAAAGCAGGGATGGCAAGAGAGAGACAGGAATGGACTGACAGGACTCAGGGTCTGATCCCTGCCTGGGACACTTAATACCATGGAAACTGGGACTATTACTTTGCCTCCCTGAGCTTCAGCATCTTCACTTACACAAGATGGGGATTATCCCTACCTTTCCCTTTTCAGAAGTTATTTAAAGGCTCAAGTGAGATCAAGTGTATGAAAATCTGTTATTTAAAAACAAAACAAAAAACACTCCAAGTCAAGTTTGGAATTTATGGAATTTGCAGGCCTTGGACAGGTCACACTCACAAAAGCTAATGATAAAATGATGATAAGAATAGTGTAACCCCTCAAGGACTAGCATATGTATTGCATGCAATATTATACTGTAAGTTATCTGGGGCGGGGGGGGGGGCATAAATACCTGACTTTTGAATGGATCAAGCAAAATCAGTTATGCACAGAAAACCTCCCCAAAACATTGGGAGTTTCACAAATAAAATCTGAGTTAATGCCCTAGGTTTTTGGTCTTGGCATCTTCCATTCCCTCTTTTACCCTTTCTTTCAGATCAAGTTGTTCTGTGCCTGTGTTGAGTGGATTATGTAAATACAATGGAACTAAAGGATTTGTGAGCCCAACAGAGCCTCCTACCAAATCCATGGATAAGAAGTACATGGTACATACAATCTGTGAGGGGATTGTCAGAGAAGATGCCGAAGGCCAGGATGGAAGTGTGCTTATTTCCACTAAAGAACGACATGGAAAGCAATCTCCGTGGCCCCTGGCCACCAGCCATGAACACATATTGTTGATGACTTTGGCTGCTTTTAGAGAATTCAAAATGATCTGCCTTCTCTCATTTGTAAGGGAATTGATACTAAGCCAAGAGGCTTAAAAGTCCCCAAAATACATTTTGTTTTTGTTTTTGTTCATTTAAAACTAAATCACTGCTTCCAGGATACTTGTGAGATCTAAAAAAGTTGTCTCAACTTGTTGGGACATTAAAATATATTTTAAATGGTTAAAATATATTGGTCCCTTTTTTTTTATATGTGAAGATCAGGTAAGATCATATAAAGTATTTTGCAATTTGTAAATTACTGTGAAGTTATAAAGAGGTGATATTTTATTACCAAAGCAGTGAATTTTAGAACTATAAGAAAAGATTAGTTCATCGAATCATCAAATTAGTTCATCGAATGTTTTACAGAGGGAGTTTGTGAAAGTATCTCTTTAGCGAAAGACTCAAAATCCTCACGCATTTAGGAGCAAGGAATGGGATTTCTGGTGATCCCTGGGGAGGCACGGGGCAAACCAAAGACAGCGACAACTGTTCTGGAACTCAGCACAGAGGCCAGCTAGCCCTGAATTGCCCAATAGTGATGACATCAACAGTAAACACTAAGTGCTGGGATATGTCAGGCACATACAATATTGTCTATACGCATCTCACAGCAACCCAAAGAGGTACATTCCAGTTTACAGAAGGGCAAACTGAGGCATGGGAAGGTTAAATAACATGGCCATAGGCATACAGCTAGTGGGTGAGGGGCTGGGTATCTGGATCCAGCGCACACAGTGTTAGCCATCATACTATGTTATCCCTGAAGCTTGACTTGGCTTCGATGATGCAATCAAGGAGGGCTTTTCTGTGGTGAAGCCCTGGAGGGCAGGAGAGTGAGCTTGAGATAAAAAACAAAAGGTAGCATTACCTGACTTTCATAGCTGACTTTGAGCTGTCACAACAAGAAGGGTGAGGGGGTGGGGGAGCCTCTTGGGAAATGATGTTTGGAGTATAGAATGTCATAACAGCAGTAAAATCACTTAATGAGTTCATCCTTTCTAATAAAAAGTTCTTTGCCACATTCCCTGACACTCCTGGTGAAATACTCATTGAGAAGCATGGATGGGGGAAAGAGTGAGGGAGGAAACTCAGAAGCCTAGAGAACTCAACCAGAGACCATCCCGCAACCTGCTTCTGCTCTTACTTGGCATATACAGGACCTTGCAATCGGGGCTTTGCTACCTGCCTGTGGATCCCCACAGCTACGAAGTCGCCTCAAGGACGGCAGTAAAGCTCACTGGTCTCCTCTCGGGCTGTGCATCTAACGGGAACCCTTTCGTTCGCCCGCCTCCCCTAATTACACACATAAAATGGAGACCAGGTGCAGAGCCCCACTCTGTGGTCACCATGCTTATTAAAGGTCGATATATTCCTGACCTGGAACCAAGATACAAGTTATCTACGTCAACCAGCACGGCAAACCCAGAGCCACAGTCCCCTACCACATTCCCTCCCCTAAATGCAGGTGGATGTAGCGTTTAGAAGAGCAGACTACCAGGGCGCCTAGGTGGCTCAGTCGGTTAGGCATACGACTTCGGCCCAGGTCATGATCTCGCGGTCTGTGAGCTCGAGCCCCTCGTCGGGCTCTGTGCTGACAGCTCAGAGCCTGGAGCCTGTTTCGGATTCTGTGTCTCCCTCTCTCTCTGACCCTCCCCCGTTCATGCTCTGTCTCTCTCTGTCTCAAAAATAAATAAACGTTAAAAAAAAAAAATTTAGAAGAGCAGACTACCACCACAAAAAAGTTAAAAAGTAAAGGAAAGCAATAGGGGTTCTCCCATTGGCAAAACTACTGGAAAAGAATCCTAATACAAAGAATGGAGAAGAAATCCAGCATCATAAAATAGAGGTCCTGTAAGGACAAAAAAGGCAAACGAAAAGTTAAACTGCTTTGTCTTAATAACACAAGAAAGTCCCCCACCTTAGCTAAATAAGAAAGATCAGACAGATACACTGACTGCTGAGTGGAAACACTGGGGTGAGGGTAGGGACCTGTATCCGGGTGCAGTGCCGTGAAACCACAGACTCCCCCAAATAAGGCTTGCAGATCCAACAAAGAAAAGATAATAAACTGGAAAAAGAATCACACTGCAATCAGATTTCTCATCCGTAACACTAAATGATACTAAAATAAGAATATAGACATCTTCATTGAATACTGAAAAAGGAAATTTGATCCTAGAATTCTACCTGCCGCCAAAGCATTACGTAAATATAAAGGCAAAAATAAGTCATTTTCAGATATATAAAAACTCAGGAGCTGGATCATCCATGTAGCCTTTCCAAAAAAAAAAAAAAAAAAAAAAAAAAAAACCTTACTGTGGCAGAGATAAAAAAAGAACAGGAGGAATCAGAATGATAAATTCAAGAAAAAGAAATATCAAGTAAGACACACTGCAATAAACAAGTAAAAGTTATAGTTTATGAGGTGCCTGGGTGGCTCAGTCGGTTAAGCGTCCAATGGCTCAGGGCATGATCTCACAGTTCATGAATTCAAGCCCTGCATCGTGCTCTGTGCTGATGGCATGGAGCCTGCTTGGGATCCTCTGTCCCCCCTCTCTCTCTGCCCCTCCCCTGCTCACACTCTCATGCTCTCTCTCTCGAAAATAAATAAACACTAAAAAAAGTTACAGCATATTAGTAATGTGGTGATACAATTTAACATGA
Organism: Puma concolor; assembly: GCF_028749965.1. Taxonomy (NCBI): domain Eukaryota; kingdom Metazoa; phylum Chordata; class Mammalia; order Carnivora; family Felidae; genus Puma; species Puma concolor. The sequence continues at coordinate 80,149,128 of NC_141675.1, read as the reverse complement.
GAAGGGGTCCTTTCAAAAGAGTTTAAGTTACACAGTTTAAAATATTACAGCATAGTCTCCAAATTGCCTTAATAAGCTTTTCGATGCATCAGGAAGAAAAATGCTCAAACCTCACCTGGTGTAGACACTGGGCACGGGGTATATGTTCAGATCATGATTTTTCCGTGATAGAGAAACATTACTGAAAACAGTTGAGCTGCACTGTTTGATTTATTTTCATTATGAGACAAAACATATTAAAAAAATAAGTAAGCATACTACAGCTTTGAAGAAATCACTGAGATTCTTGGTGACAGCGACAAAATGAGAAAAAAAAAAAAAAAACTTCCACTGACTCAGAAAGAACCAACTCCAATTTTACATACCTCTAGGCCAAAGAAAATTTTCTGAAATAGGCAAATATTGTAAATTGCTGCCTCTGAAGAAACTCAAGAGCTAAAGGAAACCTAGCCTCATTGGTCATCCTGACCTATGGCCTTACTGACCACAACCAGTTTCTCCACCAGACTTTTCTTACCCAGCAATTGGCCAGTTCTTCCCTGCAGGAAGCATATGTGTGCCCTAGGTCACATCAAGGTAGCAGTGGCAGGGGTAACGGGATTGACAAGTGTGAAGGAGTGAGTGTGTGGACACATACTCTACCCCTGATCCCCAGAAAAAGGTTTACCTCTTTCAATAGGTCCTTTAAAAATATGGAGGAGAACACCATGGCATTCCATGCAAAAAGTTTCAAACTGCTACATGAAATATTGCGCTACCCCCTAGGGGCTCTAGGCCTGCTACTTTCCAAGAAGCTCTTAGAAGTCTAGACACCGAAAATCTTGCTCTTTTCTCGTCTGAACTTCCAATCACATGATGATTCAGAGAGAAAAGCAAACAGGAAACCTTTGAAATTCACTTCTAGAAAGTCATATTGACCAAAGCCATCCACATGCCTAGGAGCCCACCAGCCCTACTAAACACGCACTGACCTACCACTGCAACCATAAAAGGAGGAGATAACCATGAAGCAACCCGCTGCTGCTATCGCCACTGCTGTCGCCAGGGTCACAAGCAACCCTACAAACCAACCAGGGCTTGCTAACCCAAGGCCCAGGGAATAAGGTAAAGGGCCACGAAGAAACAGGCATCTCAATCACTCCTTTGGTATGTTTTCGTAGATCAAGAGACTCTCGCGTTCTCACCGTGCAGAAAGGACAAGCACTTCAGGGCGGATTAGAGCTGCTGATCATTTCGGTTTTCTTCAGGCAAGACTGCACATTGCCTCTACTCATTTTAGCCTTTATAACTTGGATCTCCTTTTTTACCCAGCCTCCTCCTTCCTCAGCCCACTATCAGGCCGTGGAAGGAATGGCCTCTACAATGGAGTACATCAAAGCCATATAAAGCAAGTCTTGCGGCCTGTTTCTGCGAGTGCATAAAAGAACGTGGCCACGGCTGTGGGCCTGAGTCCCTCATGTCTACAGGTAAAAATCCATCATTCCATACCTGTGACCATGACTGTACTAGACTACGAGTCGCAAGACGCAGCTTCCAGTGCTGGCTCTGCTAAAACTATGGTAGATTCTAAAATTATTATTGACGTACGTGGATAACTGACTATAATCTATCATTTGCCATGTACATAAAGGAGCTTTGAAAATGTTTTCAGAAGAACAGAAATGAGGTGGCTTGCAAACTTTGAAAGACTGACTAAGACAAGACCATAAATAATTTCAAAGGTTTCCTTTCTCCCTTCTCTTTTCAATTAACTCTGGGCATTTCCCCAAGTTCGGCGCATAGTTCACATTACACTGTTTTCACACAGGCCTCCGGAAAAGTCACTTCTTTCAGCAGCTCTCATGATCAACTTCTTGGGGCAGACATCACCTATCCCTCCCCTGTCCTGATTGTTCCTTTGCATGGGCACTGTGTTCTAAGATGGTAAGACGAAAATCACTGGAAAGAAATCATGGGGGCATCTGGGTGGCTCAGTTTGTTAAGCGTCCGACTTCAGCTCAGGTCATGATCTCCCGGTTCATGAGTTTGAAGCCTGCACTGGGCTCTGTACTGACAGCTCAAAGCCTGGAGCCTGCTTCGGGTTCTGTGTCTCCCTCTCTCTCTGGCCCTCCCCCACTCTCACTCTGTCTCTCTCTCTCTCCCTCCCTAAAAATAAACAAACATTAAAATAAAACTTAAAAAAAAAGGAAAGGTGGGGCGCCTGGGTGGCTCAGTCAGTTAAGTGTCTGACTTCGGCTCAGGTCATGATCTCACGGTCCGTGGGTTCGAGCCCCGCGTTGGGCTCTGGGCTGATGGCTCACAGCCTGGAGCCTGCTTCCGATTCTGTGTCTCCCTCTCTCTGCCCCTCCCCCGTTCATGCTCTGTCTCTCTCTGTCTCAAAAATAAATAAACATTAAAAAAAAAAAAAAAAAAAGAAAGAAATCATACAGACACAAATTTCCGTTCCATAAGAGAAAGGAGTTTTTAACATTAAGGAGTAACCGACGACAGGCATCATGGTCTGTTGTCTAAGGTGGAGGGACTGTGTTGACAGCAGCAAATGTGGCTGTGGCCATCCCACTGGGATGAGCAGAAAAAGGAAGATGAAAACAAGGAGTATATAGATCTCTGGAGAGTGGGCAAGTTAAAGCAAACCACGGGACTGGGTCACAAAGAGAGAGGCAATGAGGAGATATCAACTGGAGGTCATGAAGAAAAGTCAAGCAGAGATCTCACAAAAGTGAAAGTGGATGTTAAATATCGGGCACCTGAACTTAGAAGCCATCAGGACAAGTCCCTGAGGACTTCTAGGAAGTGTGCCAGAGCTGTCTGCATGGGGTTTCCCACAAGTGCAACAGGTTATGCCTGATGGTGTGTAAAAAATACCACATGGCATCCAACAACAGATCTGGAGATGTCACCCTTATCTTTAAAATATTAACAAACACCTGCAGTAAACTGACAATGATTTCAGAATAAAGGGCAGATTCCACAGCTGGCAATGCAGGCCTACCACACTACTTCGTGCTCTCCTTCAATACTCTTACATTTGTTAGTTTATTGCTAAAAGATCTATTCACCCCACCTGAAAATTAAGGTCCTACATCAGCCTTCAAAGTTCAGTTCAGTTCACACTGTCTCCAAGAAGTCTTCTCATAGATCTCCAGTTAGTTAATTTATTTCTCCCACCCTCTACCACAACATAGCACTTAGCTTGTGCTTCTGATCAGAGCATGATGACTAAGAAATAATTTACTATGGAACACTGTAGCTTAAAAGCTGTGTTTGTGATTCAGAGGTACTATTGTGATTTGATTCAGAGGTGCTATCCGTGAACCATCTCCTTATCCGTCAACATCATCTCACCTGCAATAGTCACCCATAAATATCTTGTTAAACTAGAAAAAAAAAAAAATTAGGGGATCCAAACAAAAGAGAGAGACTGGAAGTATGATCTCTAATTCCCTTGTAAACCTGAAATTCTATGAGACATTCTCCACCTGTGAAACTACTCTAAGCAATGCTATAGGCCTGCCCATTAGCTGGCTGAAATAGGAAGAAATTAACAACTGCAGCATCAGATTAGAACAACACTACACGGTCCTAAGGTCGAGAGTCAGGAACTGGACCCATGACGCCAAGTTCTAAGGCTACAATCCCTAGTATATATGCTTTACTTACAGAAGCTACTCAATTTGTGTTGAATGAATGAAGAATAAATGAATGAGTGAAATGGTCACTCCAAATCTCACACGTCCTGAGGTCAAACTGATCTTGACAGAAAAGATAAAGCCCTCATTTGTTTTTCAAGATTCATTTTTTTCTCTTAAAAAAAAAAAAGAATTCTCAGAACAAGAAGTTTTGAATTGAAGTATTTGCCTTTTGCAAAAAAATACGTAAAAAGTGTGTAGCAGGTAAAAAAACTACAGGACACCAAGCAAAACTCCAGCAACGCCTTGTCCTTCAAAATAAAACCATATAATCCCGTCATCTGAACCTCAGAGACTTACAGGCTGATGGAAGACTAAAGCAAAGCCATGTGCAAGGCCATCTGGTACAACAGGAAGGACAAATCCAGAAGTCAAGGTTTCTCAAAATGAGGTATGGATGATGAGATCCATACCTTCATGAGACTCAGTTTCTCCATCTGCAGACACAGGGAACTAATCCATTTAGCGAGTCCCTGAAGAGGCTGTAACTAATGGCTGGCGCCAGGGTTGGACTAAATGATCTCTAAGGTCCTTTTCCGCTCTGACAATCTTAAAATTCTATAGTCGTACTTAGTAGACATTATTTTGACTCTGACCTGAAAATCTGGCTAGAAGCATAAACAGACTTCTACATAAAAACACATTCACCAGCTATAATTTGGACTTGGCAACCTGAAGTTTCACCAGGGCCGAGAGGAAAAAGTGCAAAATTTTCTCCAGCGATTACCTTACTTTGGGCTCTATTATACAGTTCATATTCCAAGGTGGTGCAACTATGGCCAGAGCAGGGCCAAGTCGCTATCATTCTCACACAAGGGACGGGCATACCCCTGTGCTTTTGAACTTGCCAACAATCTTCCATATCTTCAAGAATAACACGCCTCTCCTACCAGATGTGTCCTTTCCCATTTGGCAAATTCAATTTTATTTTTTATCCTTCCTTCTGTTTTGCAAAGAACATAAGCCAACATGGCAACCGGTATTTTGTTTATTTCCTTCCTTATAAAAAACAAAGTCATGGTTTTGGTACATTTATCAGGAAAGGTCCATAGAGGAGAAGAGTTTTTGTAATTTTTATGAAAGCCCATGTTTGAATTCTTCTTCATTAAACCTTTTGGCAAAGCCTTATCATTACCACTGTTGTTATTTTTATATAGTGATAGTTATATCAAAATATCTGGACAGCCATTATAGCTTGCCAATTTCAAATCCATCTGTATTTCATTTGGTTACTAGAGGTAGTAGACAGTTACCTTCCTTTTAATTATGAGAAAAATCGGACTCAGCGTGACCTGTTGAGAATCACGTAACTAGAATAAGCTGTTCAATGAACAAACACAAGTCTTCTGTCACAAGGTCAAACAAGCTTTTAAGAACTGAAGATTTAAAATGCAACAAAATAGCTTCTATAACGTTCCAAGAGAACAAATAGACTAAGTGAAATTTTTAATTACACAATTCAACAATATGCAAAGAATAGCCCTGGACCAAATAAGAGCAAAGGTATATACAAGACAAATTTAAGAGGTTTTTTTTTTCGTTGTTAATAAAAGATGACTAAAAATAAGGAAAATTGATCATATTATTTCTATTTGCCAAGGGACCTATCTGTTGCATAAAATAAATATAAACTTTGTAGGATTCCCATCCATTAGTGGCATTTGAGCTCTGATTTTATTAGCTTACAACATTTTATCAGCAAGATTTTATAGGAAAATCAAGATTTTTGTAGGAAACCCACGATATATATATCTAATACATAAAATTTTTAATGGATTTTGAAAAATCTAGGTTCCAAACGGACTTGGAGGCCACTGGTTATAACTGGAACTCACTAATTTTAACTTCTCAATAGTACAAAAAGCTTCTTCTATTACTTAAGTTCTAACATATGAAAATATACTCCCAAGAAACTCACATGGTTTACTCCCTTCTCCCCACTCCAAATCGTTGCTCAGGTGTCCCCTTCTCAGCAAGGCCGCCAGATCACCCTTTCCTCCAACCCACAGCCCTGATTTCATTCTAATGTTCTTCGTAATCAACGTACCTATTTTGTTTACATCCACCAGTTTTACTAACATGGCAGTTTCATGCGGGTAGAATCCTGTCTGTCTTTTTCACTACAGAATTCTCATGCTATAAAAGGTACGCACACAGGCACACGGAATATTGGCTGAATGAATGAATCACTTCTTCCTTTGTCTCTCCCAACCTGAAATTTAGGCGAAAGAAAGCCAGACAATGGACTGAACCATTTAAGCAGTGATTTCCCATGGCTTTTCTTCTTTAAAACTTACTATGAGGGGAGCCTGGGTGGCTCAATCAGTTGAGCATCTGACTTTGGCTCAGGTCATGATCTCAGAGTTTGTGGGTTTGACATGCGTCAGGCTCTGTGCTGACAGCTCAGAGCCTGGAGCCTGCTTCAGATTCAATGTCTCCCTCTCTCTCTGGCCCTTCCCCCACTCGCTCTCTCTCTCTCTCTCCAAAAATAAACAAACATTAAAAATTTTTTAAAAAAGCTTACTGTGGGAAATTGTAAACATATGTAAAGGTAGACCAAATACAGATAGAATCAACCTCCCTCCACACACTCAACAATTACCAACTCATCACTAATCTTTCTTTCACCTATTTTCTCGCTCATTAGCTCCCTATTCTTATTATTTTGAAGCAACTACCAGACACCATTAATTTCCTCCCCAAATATTTTGGATATATATTTTTCCTTCTATGTATCTATAATAGCATCATCACCCCTAAAAGACAACCATGATTCTATAACATTGCTATTTAGTTTTCTCTCCTGATATGAACAGCAGTTAGCTGCCTACATTGTGGCATCTGGTCACCCGTGCCTCTACAAGGTTACAGGCTGAGAAGTCCTTCCACTGTTGCTTCTGATTCCAGCCGTGGGCTGCGTGCAATCATCACTCCCTGGAGCACAGCACTTGTATAAGATCGATACATCCTATAATGTGCATCCCTAACCCCACTTGACCCCGCTCAGAAAAGAATATCCCAAGAAGGTTTCCTGGAGCTTTTGCTAGAAAGATGTTGCTGGCCAATTAGGACCCACAGTGACCAACCAGAGCCTTAAAATATCACTCTTACCCACGCAGAATGCAATGTTTGTGGATAGAGAAAGGAGGCAATAAAAAAGCACAGTTGGTCCCTGGGATAACAAGGAAACGTGGAATTCTCAAATGGCATTCCTAAAAAATGGCTTTCAGTTTCAGAACAAAATTAGTAGGTGAAAGGATTTCTAGGGCTTCAGAATGCAAGCCAGCAGAACTCTGCAAAGCTTCAGTGGGGCGTGTTGCATTAAAGTACCTTAGCTCTTTGTGAGTTGTAAAGCTCTCTTTAGGCTCTGGATAAATGTTTATCCACCACAGAAACAATCAGTGAATTCATGAGCTTCCTAGCATGGCTTATTAACATGACTTCCACCACAGATCTTACCTGTGCCCTGAAAGCACCTTCATCAAGGGGTGGTGGAGGAGGGAAGTTTCCAGAGCCAGACGGAAGAGCACCAGGATCATCTAGAGGTGGAGGTGGGGGTGGAAGAAAATCACCTACAGAAAGGAAATGCACACATGAAATTAACATAGACGCAATTTTGTAGGACTCTTAAAAAACGTATATTTGCTGGCATTTTACTGCTTTTTAATTGGCCTTGACGCATCATTGTTTTGTCTCAATGGCAATTATTCCCTATTACAGTTCCCTTCAGTTAAATTGGTAGCCTTAATTTTGAGAAGAATGAGTACAGGAGTTGATACTTAGAAGTGAAATAAAAGCTAGCCTACAGGAGGAGGAGTTGGATATGTTTAGCTTGAACAGGGAAGGTGTTCGGGGTGGTGAATTGCTGAGGTGGGTAAGACTTGTTACTTACCCTCAGTAAAGTTTTCATCAAGCAGAGGCGGAAAAAATGTACCCACAGATAAAGGAAAAAGAAGATACAATTTTTTAAGATGGAGAAACGAACTCTTCTGGAAGCTAAGAAAAAGGAAAACTTATGCCCAGGTAGAGCAACAAGGAAGGCTTTTACCAGAACATTTAAACAGCCCCTGAACAGCAGTTCACAGTGACCAACGAGTCCACTCTTGGCAGAAAGACAGGGGAACAAAGGCATAGCTTAAAACATCTAGGGCCTAGAGAATAAGGAGCGAGTCATAATACAGCATAAATATAGGGATGTAAAAGAATACTAGTGAACAATAAAACTAAGTGCAGTGACAAAAATAATTTTTTCTTTAAGTGTGCTGCACATCTAGTAAGTAGTTCAAATTTTATCATGCTTGCGGTGGGGAGCCATCAAGCATTTCTGACAAGAAAACATTTGGTTGCAGTATGATTTACTAAAGACTAATCTAAAAGCACATGCAGGGCAGATTAGGAGAAAGGGGAATAAGAAACCTCCGATATCAAAATCTATATACAATCCAGGCAGGAAGTGATGAGGGGTGAGCATATCAAGAAAGTTCAACATCATTGCCCAATGAGAAGAGCATACCAATGTCATGTTTTTGGAAGAGAGCACCTAATCTCTAAGGTCTGAGGTGCAGACATAAATCTAAAAGCTCTGTGGCTTCATGGTATGGAAATTTTTAAAAATACTTTGCAAGAAATTCTATTAGGAATAGGAAACTTCCATTTAAAAAAATCTGTTTGGCTTTATTTCTTTTAAAAATAATATTTTAGATAACAATAATAAGTAATATTCATGAATAAGTAGCTTTTCCTTGCATTTCAGTTGCTCAACACTTAGCAGCAGGGCAGGAGTTTCTGTCACTCAATGAGTTGCTTTTGGGTAGAACCAAAATACCATGATTTAAGCCTTCAAAAAAAAAAAAAATCTAAACTGCACAGAAGAAGGATGGTGGCTTGGATTTGATTGTTCTGATACACCTTGATTCATTGTTCTGATGGTTCCTCTGGCCCTTATTTGCCTTAGAAATAACAGACTTCAAGTTGGAAGAGTACCTGTCTAATCTAGCTTCCAGACATATTCAGACTACAAAAGCAGCGAAGTACACTATATATTTAGAGTACTCTGCTTTTTAGACTCCCACCATGCACCAAACCACTGTGCTAAGATTTTCATAGGCTACCTACTAGTCCTACAACCCTTCGTCCTGATGGTTCTCGAAATTTATAGAGGTCATCAGGATCTCGGAAAGGTCTGGTAAAACATGGATGGCTGTGTTCCACCCTCAGAGTTCTTGATTTAGTTGGTCTAGGGTGGGGCCCGAGAATTTGCATTTATTTTTTTTTTAATTTTTGTTTATTTGTGTGTGTGTGTGTGAGAGAGAGAGAGACAGAGAGAGAGAGAGAGAGAGAGAGAGAGAAAGAGAGCACGCAACCAGGGAAAGAGTAGAGAGAGAGGGAGAGAGAAAATCCCAAGCAGGCTTTGCACTGTCAGCACAGAGCTGGATGCGGGCCTTGAACTCACGAACCGTGAGATCATGACCTGAGCCAAAGTTGAGTCAGATGCTCAATCAACTGAGCCATGCAGGTGCCCCCTGAGAATTTTCATTTCTAATAAACTCCCAGGTGATGCTGATGCTATTGGTCTGGGACGACACTTTGAGAACCACTGCATTTCAGCCAAGTATTATATTGTTCCTATTTTAGACCCTGTAGGATTAGAAAGGTTAAATGACTGATGTCATATAGAAATATTTCTATTTCTCTTACTTTTCTGGGTGTGCACATCTAGGGACGTGCTTTGTCCATATCCTTATTAGGATTATAAGTCTCATAAACCTACAGTAACTCTACCCAGTAGTTCTAAACACTGGCTACATACTAGAATCACCAAGAAAGTTTTCTAAAAATGCCAATGCCCAAACTCCATCACGCCAACTGCAATCAGTATCTTGGGGATAGGGGAAAGTGAGTTGGGAGAGGCGTCAGGTGCCAGTATTCCTTTAAAACCCAAATGATTCTAATGTGCAGTCAGAATCAAGAGACTACTTTGACCTTCCTTTGGCCAAACACTGCACTGAAAAATATTTAACACCTGCTAAGTAAAAATGAATCGTCACCGAGTTGCTTTCTGCCTTGGAAAGTCAAAATATACAAGAAAAGGACTCACAATGAGATCTTGAGTGATCAGCGAAGGAGGTCTAGGTTGATGGAGACTAGTCCTACTAAATTCTAGTGCACAACCTCATTTTCTGGTCCAAATGTTCTATCTGGACCTAGGTCGTCTTCATGCATAATTTAAAAGACAATTTCTGAGCACCTTCTTATACTTTACCACATTTTATTATGTCACAGAGAAATGTCAGAGCATTAAACAGGATAAGAAGTAAATAGAATCTGGAGATCATATTATAAAGTTAGAAACAGAGGCCCGTGAAAGCGACATGAATAGTCCACATTCTCAGGAAATTAGTCTTAGAATAAAAAATACAACTGGTTGTCTCTGCAGTCTCTTCCAACCATAGTTGATCTTTGAAAAACATGGGTTTGAACTACATAGGCTGACGTACAAATTTTGTACAGTACAGTCCTGTAAATGTATTTTTTCTTCCTTATAATTTTCTTAACATTTTCTTTTCCCTAGTTTACTTGATTATAAGAATACAGTATATGACACATATAACATACAAAATATGTGTCATCCAACTGTTCATATCAGTGGTGAGGCTTCTGATCAACAGCAGTTATCAGTAGGGGCGCCTGGGTGGCTCAGTCGGTTAAACGTCCGACTTCAGCTCAGTTCATGATCTCATGGTTCGTGAATTCCAGCCCCACGACGGGCTCTGTGCTGATAGCTCGGAGCCTGGAGCCTGCTTCAGATTCTGTATCTCCCTCTCTCTGCCCCTCCCCCACTCACACAGTGTCTCTCTCTCTCTCAAAAATAAAATAAAACATTAAAAATATTAAAATTTTAATATTTTAATAAATATTAAATATTTTAATTTTTTAATATTTTTAATGTTTTATTTTATTTTTGAGACAGAGAGAGAGACAGACAGACAGACAGAGTGTGAGTAGGGGAGGGGCAAAGAGAGAGGGAGACACAGAATCCGAAGCAAGCTCCTGGCTCCGAGCTTCCAGCACAGAGCCCGATGCGGGGCTCGAACTCACAAACTGCAAGATCATGACCTGAGCTGAAGTCGGATGCTTAACCGACTGAGCCACCCAGGCACCCCAACAAATAAAAAAATTAAAAACAAAAAAACAATAGTAGTCAACATTCAGGAGAGTCAGAAGACATATGCAGATTTTCAACGGCATGGGGTCAATGCCCTTAGCTCTCTACCATTCAAAAGTCAATTGTATATCCTTCCCAACTAAATTTTTGTCATAAAAATTAAATATATAGTGAGGCACAAGTTGGTGACAATCCTGGGAGGGTGAAAAGGAACAGAAAAGGAAGATAATGAATTTTTAAAAGAAATGAGTTGAAAACAACCAAGATCTAGACTATTTATTCTAGGCTGAAATTAGATTAAGATTTTTAAAAGTTCTAGTAATAAGCTTATAATAATTATCACATAATTTGCAGTTCTTCAAGCTCGACCATCATAGGCTTCTTCCTTCATTCTTTAGAGTGGAGCTCACATTTTAAAATGATGTGTAAAAAACAGATACACACATTGATAAAGGATAGAAAATAGGTCCTGTGGACTAGTCCATAACTAGCTGAGTTGGTAGGAATGAAAAGCTCTTAATAATTACCTTAAACCAGACTAAGAACTATTACAAGATTTCTGATTTATGGGTCACCATTTTAATAGGCCATTAAACAAAGGAAAATGCTTCTAAGTTGCAGGAAAAACAAATCCACTTAAGAGAGAAGTCATATTTCCATGTTTAAGTAAGATGGCAAAATGGAAAGAACAAAAGAACAGAGTGTGTGTGTGTGTATGTGTGAGCGTGTGTGTGTTTGTGTATGTGTGTCTGTGGGAGGGGAACCTTTCCATCCTTACAGATGTTTTCAAACAATGAAAGAGCATCTGGATGGGGCGCCTGAGTGCTTCAGTAAGTTGAGCGTCCGACTTTTGATTTCAGCTCAGGTCATGATCCCAGGGTCATGGGATTGAGCCCCTCAGTGGGCTCTGTGCTCAGACTGCTTAAGATTCTCTCTCCCCCTCTGCCCCTCTCCCCAAATCTCAGTCTCACTCTCTCTCTCTAAATAAAATAAAATTAAAAAAAGAAAGGGTGTCTGACTTTGAAGCTTATCTGGTGACCCTCCTAAAGAAAAACATGTAGGGGCACCTGGGTGGCTCAGTCGGTTGAGCGGCCGACTTCGGCTTGGGTCATGATCTCACGGTCTGTGAGTTCAAGCCCCACGTCAGGCTCTGTGCTGACAGCTCAGAGCCTGGAGCCTGTTTCAGATTCTGTGTCTCCCTCTCTCTGACCTTCCCTCATTCATGCTCTGTCTCTCTCTGTCTCAAAAATAAATAAACGTTAAAAAAATTTTTTTTAAATAAAAAAAGAAAAACATGTATCAGCTACAGTACCTTCCAACTAGCAATGGTTAGCTGTAGACCTTCACATTAGTGCATGGCCTGTCCTCTCTGCTTGCCAGGGAAATCCAAATGGAACTATCACACCCTATGAATTACAGGGACACTGAATAAATCAAACAGGCAAACCAAAAAAGAACACCCCCCACCCAATCAGGCAACTTGGACAATGCAGGGATCCATAAAATCTAAGACAGAAACATCTAGTCTTAGAAGAAGGAGGGTAGTCAGAGCCACAAGCCTACACACCTGCTTTCCTCCTTTCCCTTCTCCTCACCATCCAAAGCCTACTCACATGCAACGCACATTTATCTCTCACTTGCCAGGTACAATAGTTTACTTGAAGTTACACAGCTAGTGAAATATGGAGCTAGAAACGAATCCTCACTCTGCATTAGAGAGAAGCTAGGAAATATCTCACTTAATTTGCTCCATATCATCCCAAACAATTCAGCTAATAGTCAACAGATTTTTGCTTTTTGTCAGGGGTAGCACCATGGGTCAGTTAAAGGGTGAATCGTGCAAAAGTATATAGCCCCGATTCTCAAATACTATTTTCTGCCAACTTACTTTCACCATATAGCCTGTAATGTGTATCATTAACTTGAAAAGCCAGTTGAGGAAAATCTCCCAAGTACCCAGGGATGCATACTTTCTCCAGCTACCTTTCCCAGTATAGGGCTAAAAAGGCAATAGCATTGAGAAGCATATATGGCTACCTGCTAGGAGCTGAGTAGTTGCCCTAGTAACGTCGTTTGGGCATATATGAAAGGCATCTATCCACCTGAATGCAGAACTCACTTATCCTTTCATGAAATAAAGGTAGGCCCCCATCAGAGGGGGAAAAAAATAACAAGAACTGACCAGCAAAGAAGTTTACAAATTAAGGGTTATATGTGATTGTAGTGAAAAAGCCCAAAGGAATAATTAAACTCAGATCATCAGTGAAGTCTGAACTCATTTACTATAATTAAAAAAAAGCAAAAAACAAAAAAAACCTAAAAAAGCATCATTCTTTTTCTTCTTCCAACATCCATGTAAACCTACACACATACACAGGGATTCACACAGTAGCCCGTCTGTGCCTCACCAGCATCTCTAATACTTGGTTCCACCTAGATGTTCATGGCCATTCTCTCCTACTGAAAATGGAAGCTCCTAACCAATAGAGCCCACTTATAATTTCTCATTCTATCTCCACATCCTGGCATAAAGTTTGGGCCACTCTCAGTAAACGTAGGCTGAATAACTATATAAGAAGCCATTTCATCACTCAATTGATGTTTGTTTGGTTGAATGGCCTGATGCCTTACATGTTGTTCAAATGTCAATGTTCAAATGGCCAAGGGTAAACGCAGACTCTGATTCAGCAGCCATGGGGTGAGGCCTGAGGTTCTGCATTTTTAATATGCTTGCAGGATGATGACACAGATCCACGCACAGTACATGGAGGGACATGGCTTTATGGCTCCTTGGGTTGGAACTGTTGCTTCTCCAACTTTCTGATGGGGATAATTTTTGGTTGTTTAAGGAAATAAACTTTAAGGTACATATAAATAAGACCACTTAGGGACTTCCCAAGTTAAGTATTTAAATTATGAGTATACAAGAGATTGGGCTGGAAAACACACACGCACACACATGTGAAAAAATACAATTACAGTGACCAAGTCGTAAGCTTCGAGTAAAAGCAGTTATTCGTTTCCGTTTACAGTAATGAATAGAGCATGGAAATATGTTCAAAAGAAAAGAATACAAAATGCCAAGCCTAAAAACTTGAAAAACAAGCCACAGCTCTACCCTTTACCTGAGAAAGAGCAATGCTACCATCTCAGGGTCAGGTTACCTCACCTATGAAATGAAGATAACAATATCCACTTCCCTGTGTGACTCTGCAGATCAAAGCAGTTAAAACAGTGACTCTGAACCTTTTTTGACCACAACCCAGAGCAAAGAAATAACCTTTTATATCAAGCTGCAATACTACCTGCTTGGACATGTATATCTGAAACAAGGGTTGCATGAAACCATACTTACCACATGGAATGCACATTGAAACTTCTATTATATGTATTTATTTCAAAAGTGTTGGTTATTCCTGGTGGAATAACCACCACTGAAGTAACGGTGACCCACAAATGGGTTTCAACCCACAGCTGAGGTGTCACCAATCTAATTTCCATATGACTTGTACAATGCCTACGTAGCAGGTGACGATTCTTCTTGCTTTCCACTTATGCACAAGATGGCAACTCAGCTGCCTACGCAGGAGGCCAGGTCTGAGAAGGCAAAACTCTCTGCATAGGTTGAGTAAAGACAGTGAGCAGAAGATAAAGCAAACGTGACAGGAGCAGCAGTCTCCATAAGGTGACTGAGTTGTGTCACCCTTATAGCATTCTCCTCAGAGAGGCAATTTATTACAAAACAAAGCAACTAAAGACCCTTTGGAATTTCACCCTCAACGCCATCTTCTCTTTATATTAAACACACTTGCCACCAAGAAAACTACACCAGAAAGCACACTGAGTAAAATACTTTAAAAATGGAGCATTCTCAGGGCACCTGGCTGACTCAGTCAATAGAGCCTGTGACTCTTGATGTTGGGATCGTGCGTTCAAGTCCCACATTTGGTATTGAGTTTACTTTTAAAAAAATGAGGCATTCATGGTATAGGACAAAATGGATAATGGTATCATTTGTGTGATGACATATATGCTTGTGTTGTCATGAAGTATGTTTTACATGGATTCCTAAGAAATTGTTAACAGCAAGTTGCCTCTATGAAGAAGCTAATTTTGCCAATAGGGAACAAGAGTGGAAAAGAAATTTACTTTCCATTATACAAAATTTTAGCCTGCCATTATTTTACCCATTTATATACATACATATATATTTTTTTACTTCCAGTATAGTTAGCATACAGTATTATATTAGTTTCAGGTGAACAGTATAGTGATTCAACAATTCTATACATTAATCCGTGCGCATCACGGTAAGTGTGCTCTTAATCCCCATCCCCTATTTCACCCATCCCCTCTACACCCCCCTCTGTTAACCATCAGTTTGTTCTCTGCAGTTAAGAGACTATTTCGGGGTTGGTCTCTTTTCTCCTTTGTTCATTTGTTTTATTTCTTAAATTCCTCATCTGAGTGAAATCATATGCTATTTTTAAAATCGCATGTATACACAAAACCAAAGAGAAATTTTCTGTACCTAGAAATGTGTCACCTGCAAATACTGAGCTGAATAAGATTTTCAAAACCACCAGGAAATACTGGGACATGGCAGAGGTCAAACAAACAAACAAACAAACAACATTAAGGATAAGTCTCATTTAATGCAACACCGCTCAGACTTCTCAACCTATTTACGATCCATTGGTTGTAGCTAAAAATATGAAAGGAATTGCCCTGATCTAATCACCATGTTGTCTGCAGTAGAAAGAGGATAAAAAGCCAGCTGATTCCTAGAACCAAAGCCTGCGTACAATCTCAGTGTGACCTCTGTCCTCAAGAGCGATTAAGCCCCGTGGAGCTATTAATAAAGTGGGTTCCTATATTCCCATTCTGCTCCTGTTCCTTGAGTATTCAGCCCCTTTAAGAACTCTCTGGGAGAGGGGATAATTATGAGGGCAAGGCTAGGCATTCTTGGTTCTCTGTCCTCCTCATCCAAATGGCAACACCACCAGCTCCATTAAAAGAGGCATCTTCATCTGTCAATGAGAAGACATGTCACCTGAACCAAGTGATTCCAATTCTTCAGCTCCAACACTTGACATTTTTGGAGTTCATGCTTTTATTATACATTAGAAAATTCACCTTTCTATTCCTTCCGTTTGTATTTTATGCTGCTTAACTAACACACAAACGGTTGATTCTTATAGTACTTAATTTTCAAGGCAATGTCATTTAAATGAGAGGACAAAGATTAAAAATAGTGACAAACGCACTATTGATGATGGCATACGAAAATTCATACTTTCATATGCTATTCATATATAAACAGACAAATGTTCAGAATAAGACTTTTCTCAAGAAAATCTGACAACAGGTGTCAAAAGCCTTAAAAACGTGTATACGCTTTGATACAGAAACACTACTTTTAATAAATTATCCTACAAAATAAGCGACCGAGGACTACATAGAGAAGGATGTTAAAGAATCTCCATCACAATGAAATATAATAAAAATAATCAGAATTTTCATCAATAAAGTACTGGTAAAAAAAAAAAAACAACTGTGGTCAATCACACACTGGTAAACTGTGTAGCCATCAAAATGATGATGTTGATCTAGAACTGACATCAATTTATTTGTTGATTGAGTACCTCTTATGTGTCAGGAATCATTCTAGACAAGAGGGCGGAAATCAAACAAGAACAAAAAAATATATAGAAAGTGCTGGACTTACAGAATTTATATTCTATCAGAAGGAGAAGAATACTTAAAAAATAGATTAAAGAAAACATAATATCAAATCATGATTAGCACCATGGAAATACGGAGCAAGGAAAATCAAGGGAGTACTAGGGTGGAGGTGGAACGCCACAATTTTTAAGAGAAAGGTTAGGAAATGCCTAACCAATGTGGCATTTGAACAACGACTTAATCTAGCGAGGGAGTGAGTCATGGAGTATCTGGGAGAAGAACATGAAAAACTTTGACATATCATGTGAGGAAAAAGGTGGGCTACTGAATAGCACTTATCACATGGTCCTATTTTTTTTCTTCCTTTTATTCCCTCTCCTTTTGATTCAACTGTTCTACAATAAATGTGAATTACAGACATGCATTTTTTAAAAATCAAAAGGAAGACACTGTGAAATGAATCGCAGAATCTACTCAAACCCAGTTTAATTTTAATGTGCCACTATATTTACCCAAGCCCAAATGTAATGTCTCCGTCATCTTTCTAAATAACTTAGCTTGAAATGTTCATTGTGATTCTCAAATTAAAAGCAAGAAGAATTATGATCCTAAAGTAGATGAAGTCTTCCTGATTTTCAAATGGATGGTTTCACTCTACATTTAGCTAATACAGCATCCCTGGGTCTTCACTGAGTTCAACAGTCCTCATGCTTAGCCACAAGTAAACTGTCTGTAAGAAGGTGAAACACACGAGTGCATCCCATCGAATCATACCTCATTTCTCTATTATACTGTGGTTTCCACTTGTTGAAAAACACATTCAATCTCTTAGTCCAAAGCACCGAATGATTTTCAAATAATATGAAATTAGGAAGATAGTCTGGTTCTACAAATGGCCTAGAACCAGAACTAGCATTTTTAATCCCCCAAGTGTTATGTCTTACAAGATATGGTCATTTGTGACCCAAACAGCAAACCATACCATATACTTTGACTTCCAGAGATGGGCACTCCAAATGAATAGGGCAATGACTTAAGCCTACACATCAATCTTCTAGCAGCTATTGAGATTATCTTCAGCCTCAATAGCAAAAAGTGAAGTTCTCTCGGTTAAAAATTGAAATAAAAATAAAAAATTCATGTTCTGGACAGAGAATGAGGCAACAGTCCAGGGGGGAGGGGGAATCTTAATTTACCACTGAAAAAGGAAGCTGGAAAACAAATCAGTGTGTTGAGAGAGGACTCCAAAAATACACCTTTCCTTTGGAGACAGGACATCACCCTGTGGTCGCCATTGAGGCCAGAAATTTACTCTCCCGCCAAAGATGGTGATGAAGCCTGAAGGAGTGTGGTTTCACAACAAAAACACTTGAAATATCTCAACCAACTTATTCCATCACTCTTTTATGGAAAGAGTAAACCATTTCCACTTCAAAGACAATATACTGCTTTCCTGATTTAGCTCTATTAGAGCAAGTATTCTGCTCTTTATGAGTTGAATTGGGTATCTATTGGTTTCTCCCACTAGCCTATAAGCTCCTTGAAGACAGACTCTGTGTCTTTCTAATCTCTATATAAAGCATATGCAACACATAGGAGATTTTAAGAAGTGGCAGTAACATTGTTTTTATAAATTGTCATTATTATAAATCTATATTCCATTAAACTGAATTAAACTCTGAAAGAACGAACACATGCATTTTTACCATGGACAACTTTGCCTCTTTCCAATTATTGACATAAGGTCAATACAGTACAGTACCGGGGGGGGGGGGGGTCATAGGTCCTCCAAGGTGCCAAAAGTTGGACAAGCTTAATAACATCAGTCTTAAAATAGTCACTGAGTTTTGCTCAGTGGTAGTGGTGGTATTTTTACACGTTACCTTACTCAGAGATGTCCTCAAGATACAGGCCCTGAGTCCACATCCCTAAGTCATCTCCTGCTTATGGGGACATCCTAGCTCCAGAAACACTGCATCGTATGTATTTTATTTGATCTTTCTTCTACAATAAAAGATCTGTATACAGGTTGTAACCCACGAGGTATCTAGAAACCTCTTCAAAAGTCCTCTTGGAATTTTGGAGAGTCAGAACTTTTCTCATCAATGAGAATTGGGAATGGAGGAGGAACAGGGAAATGAATGAAGAGGAAGGACAGATGTCACATGGACAGAATCTCAAAATGTCACTTCTTGAGGTGTTGAAACAAATCCGACTTTTAACTGAGGGTGTGGATCCGAATCTCAAGGCTCATTGTCTTCGACAACATGCACCCAGGCCCCACTCTACACTTCTTAAATCAGAATCTCTGGGGCTGGGATCGAGATACAAGCATCTTGATGAGCTCTCTGGCGGATTCTGATGTGTAGCCCTGGTTAACAGTCATTGACCTCCATGAAAAACAAAGACTGAGAAACTGGCCTAGGTTAAAGAAGACTAAGGAGACAAGACAACCAAATTCAGCTTGCAACTCTGGATAAGATCCTAGATTGGAAAAAGGATATTAGTAGGACAGTTCACGAAATCTAAATCAAGTCTACGTATTAGTTAGTAGTATTGTGTCAGTGTGCGAATTACCTGGCTTTGGTCCCTGTACTGTGATTGTGTAAGATATCGATAATGGAAGAAACTGGATGACGACTCAGTGAAAATCCTTCCTACTATTTTTCAGTGTTTGTGTAAAATCTGAAATTATTCCAGAATGAAAATTCAAAATTTAGTTTTAAATTTTAGGAGGGAAAAAAAGTAACTTCCCTAGCCTAATAACTTTGTCCTACAGCTGGAGGAATTCTTGACCTGTGTAGTAAAGGGAAACAGTCAAATGGCATAGAACCATATCAAAAAACCCACTGGGACCCCCAAATCTCTTAACTTCCAGCTGAGGACCCATTTGCCACAGTACATGACAGATTCAGTATGAGAATCTGAGACCTCTTGGGAATAAGGAGGGAACTTGTTGTGTCCCTCCGACTTCAGGAGACTATGATGAAGAGAAGAAGCTCTTACTCTTTAGGAGACCTAGCATAGATGGATCAGGAAGATGTAAAATATCTTCAACTCAATCCAGGCTGACTGCAGCACAGGTAGGGCAGTAATCCACGCTCAATGATCAGCAGCAGTGAAATCCCACAGAGCTTCCTTTTTCCCACCGTTAGACCCATTCCCCAGCCTCAGGAGACTCCCTGAGGAAGCGAATGGCTACATGACACCAGGGACTTTCTATGATTTCTCCAGTCTTCATCTTTTCTGCACAAATGACTTCAAATTCTTCTCACTGAGAAATTCTTGTTACTATTTATACAAAATGATGCCAACCATTACTCACTCTCCCTCAACCCTGCCATTTCATCTAGACTGAGGCTTAGCAAATGCAGAAATGCTTTAAAAATAATCAAATAGAGACACTCATTTCATTTCAAGGTGGTTGTTTTTTGGCATGATTTTTTTTTTCTCCAAAGGAGTACTAGGAGCTGACAGGTACTTGCTCTAAAAATTTACTTCACCATCTGCTAACTGAAATATTGCTTTCACGGATTTATATTGTATTAAAAGGTCACTGGCTGTTTAAGACTTAAACAGTTTTAATCATTCTAAAAGTCTCTTAACAGTAAGAAAAGGAAGCTCAGAACAAACAGCAGCAGGGACTCTAATTAAAAGGGCCAATTCATCTAATTTTATTTGGGGTTAATTATTCAGGATTCACTCTTTGATGTGTAAGGAATAGCAATTAGTAATTTTAGTGATTTGAGAATCATTGGAGGTGTAATCAGTTAAAATGAGTGAGTGTTTACAACACAAGATGGTGAATTAGTCTCTCTCAGCTGGAGAACAGGAACATTAGGCTCCAAGAGATCAAGGCTAAGGATTTTAGACCCTAGTAATAACAGTCACTTCAAAATAAAACACATGTCAACAGCATCTAGCATTCTGTTTGTTCTTAGCTAAGGCAAGGCACAGAAGCTTCACAAATTACCTTTAACCACATCTCCATCTTTGCCGTTGTCCCCAACCAACCACTTCCCTCTATTTGGCTCTTGCCACCATGGTAACCATAAATGCATGACATTAAAAAAGCAATTCTAAATGAATATACCAATTATAAGCAACACAAGACCCAGGATAATCATGACACCAACTCATTCCACGTCTGCATCTCTGTATGAGAGTGGGGCATCTCCATCCACCACAATCTCTTGCTCCGTGCTGAGAAATGAATGCAGATACCCTAACTCGCAGACCCACTTACCTTCTCGTGTATCCTCTACTTTTCTATTTACTTCATTACAATTCTCCCAATCCTACAGGTTGGAAGAAAACCCCTTTTCTCTAGTTTTTGTCCACAATCCTCACAGCAATATAGCAAGCCATACTGAATTATACCAAAGTGTTCAAGTTCATTTACTATTCTCCATCTCTACTGCCACCAAAATAATCAATGTCTAGTTACCTCTTACCTAGGCTTCACAAACGGCCTAAATGGTTTCCATTCCTCCTTCCTTACTTCCTTCCAACTGATTTTAGACACGGCTGCCAGATTGAAAACATCCATCGGTCCCCCACAAGCCACAACAATTTTGAAAAAGGACAAAGTTGGAGGATTCTCCCTTACTGATTTCAAACTGACCACAAAGCTATGGTAATCAACAGTGTGGTGCTGGCACAAAGACAGACATACAGACCAACGAAAATAGCATAGAAAGCCCAGAAATAAGCCCTCATGTAAATGGCCAATTGATTCTATGGCAACTGTGCTGCAGTCTTAGAGAATGACGGATTGGGAGCATTACGGGCTTCACAAGAGTTGACAGGACCTCACCCTGGACAGGCAAAATCCTAAAACAGGATGGGCCCCCTGGGAGGAAATGGAGAGAAACTTGACAAGCTCTCCTAGAATGCTCTGGTGGGTATGGATTCCCTGAGATTACTGCCTCACACAGCAACTCTGGAAGTTTTGTACTTCAGAATACTAAAGTTCCTAATCTCCATACCCAGTAATCTGCTGACAGCTTCTGCTTGCTTCCTTGACTCCAAGAATTTGCTCATGCTTTGTCTCCATCAGGTCTTTTCTCTCTAACATGTCTTTATAGCAGGACCCAAGCTATTCTTGGAGGGCCCAGGTCACCTGTCAACCCTGCACAACCTTCTTTGGCTGCCCAAGAGCCTGAAACACTGAGTGGCTATCATTCTCAAGATACGTGTGTGGTGTGGTGTGGTATGGTGTGTGTGTGAGCAAGAGTGAGAGAGAGAGAGACACTGAAAGATTGAGGGAGAGATTCAAGTGAACATCCCCATGGGGATGATTTCTATAAAAGGAACACGCTCTTGATTTGAACAGTGACTCGGTTAGCTGCCTTCGAAATATAAAAGAAATAGGCCTGTGGTATTAAAACATATCACTTACAGTCACACCTGAACTATTTGCTAGCTGTGTGAACTTGGTCAAATCATGAAACTTCTGAGTCCCATTTTTTTTGTCAGATGAGAATAACAGCACTTGTCTTTTATACTGCCCAGAGTTGTACAGACCAGATAGATAACTGTAAAAATAATTTAAAAATCACAATGTCCTACACAAATACTATTTTTATTTTGACATGATTCTCTATGTGACTTAACCATAAACCCTTTCTTCACATTTAGAAACTTAAATACAAAACATAATTATTATAACTGAAGAAACACTATAATCTTAATATGGCTCTTCACATACAGTGGGTACAAAGAGTTAGGGGTAAAAGCAAAGAGAGAGAAAGATAGAGAAACAGAGACAAAGATAGAGAGACAGACAGAGACAAAGAGAAAAAAGAGCAGGAGTAAGTGAGACAATAGCAAAACAAAGTCCTAGCAGTCAAATAAACAAATATTGAGCTCTCCCTGGAATGTTTAGAAATCTTGGAGAGGAATCACGTAAGGAGCCCTGAGGTGGCGCTAAGTTGGCACATCAAGTACTTCTGTGACTGATTAACTCGACATTTCTTTGGGTCTGGAAGTATTACTAGGTCATTTTTTTTTTTAATGGACAAACTGTTCCTGAATAATTTTTAAGATACAAACAGCTATTGTGACGAATCAATCAAAAGAGGTCAGTTTTGTCCTCAAAACCCAGTGAAACGGCCAAGTCAAAACAACAACAACAAGCACAACCAGGCAGTCGGAAAACAAGAACATCCCCACATCCCATGGCTCTGCACTTGGTTCTCGAAGGGCCCTTTCTTGCCCACTCTGATCTGTAAACCCACACCCCCACGTCCACCATGGGCAAGTCCCACAGGAGAAGCAAATTTCAAAAGGTCCGCAAAGCCTACTGGATGCTTACCATCCATGAACCTATGTTTTTTGAATGAGAACAGAAAATTCAAAAAGCAATCTCTCAAAAAATCAAGTTTTGTCTCTAGGGAGGCACTCCAAGAAAAACCCCACTCCTGGTACTTCATTCACTCTGCTTTCTTCACTGCCTCCCATTAGGAAGCCATGTGATGGAAGATAGCCCCAAACGCAAAGCTTGGTGACGTGTTCTGGGCAGAAGTTCAGGCACCTTGTTATTTTGGCAAAGCCGGTCTGGCTGCCCAAAGACATAATTTAGCAGAGTGAGAAACGCATCCCCTCCCCCTGCTTCATCTGGCCAGCTGCCTCGGAAGGTCTTTCATTCCAGAGGGCAATGGATATATTGTCTCCTTTCATGTCTCCATCCGTAGTTCCAGCTCTCTGAGTTTCAAGTTCGGTGAGCTCAGCCTTGGCATTCAAGGATCTCCTTATGTCTCATTCTTAAGAGCATTTGTCCCAGGTCTGTTTGCCAAGGACATGGTGGCAGTTCCTTTCCTGGCACTTGAGTCTGCAATATTATGCTTCTTCCTATAAACAGACCCATCCCATTACTTGAGTTACCTCTCCAAATCCTCCCGGCACTTTCGTGGCTTAACTGGAACTAATGGTACAACTTTATAAACTAAAACTCACAAAAATCATCAGATTAGAAGGGAAACAGAAAGGAATGAGCAGGGTCTGCAGGTCTATGGGTTAGCAAACAAGAGTCAAATGTTCCAATCCAGCTCGTTGCCGGTTTTTGTAAATAAAGTTTTGTTGAAACGCAGCGACAGTCATTAGTTTATTTATCATCTATGGCTGCTTCTGTATTCTGCCGGCAGAACTGGGTAGCTGGGACAAAGGCGTTTTAGCCAACACAACCTAAAATATTTTCTATCTGGACTTACAAAAAAAATTGTCAACCCTGATCTAGTTCTTAAACTCATTTCACAGATGAGAAAATTGTGATTCGGTAAGACTGAACAATGTTCCCAGGGAGTAAGTAAAATTTGCAAAGCACAGTAACTAGGGCCATGCTGGGCATATGGTTTACACACACTCAATAAATACTGGTTCTCTCTAGTGTTTGACAGGAAATTTGATGTTTCGTAAATGTGGAACTGGGTTAAGATGATTTTTTTTTTTTAGACCAACAGGGTTGCCTTATTTAAGAAATTCATTGTCTAGAGTGGGGGACAGACATACAAACAAAGAATTTCAACATAACATTGTATGTATTTGTTTTCTATTGTTTCTGCAACAAATTACCACATACTATTGTTTAAAATAACATAAATTTATTACTTTACAGTTCTAGAAATTAGAGGGCTGTCACGGGTAACATTGGGCTAAAATCAATGTCATACCAGAGTCACATTCCTTGCTGAAGTCTCTGGTTAGAATCCATTTTCTTGTAATTCCAGCTTTTAGAAACCTCCCTCATTCCTTGGTTTGTGACCTTCGCCCACCATCTTCAAAGGCAGCAAAGGCTACTGAGTTCTTTCTCAGATTACATCACTCCAAAAACCTGTCTCCCCAGACTACTTCTTAGGCCCATCCAGATACTCGGATCATTTCCCTGTCTTAAACTGAGTTGATTGGCAGCCTTAATTCCATCAGCAGACTTCATTCCTATTTGCCATGGAACCCAACACATTCATAGGATCCAGAGAGGAGGAGGTGGGCATCTTTGGGGGGCTATTAGTGTGCTAATCTCACGGTGCCAAAAAGAAGGAATATGTGCACACACTGCTGTAACCCTCAAAAGAGGGTTGATCATCACCGAGCCACAGTTGTAGACCTGAACAAAAGCTCTTCCATGGCATAAATTTTCTGGCATTTCCTATAATTTTCTGAAAATGTGATCATGTTTTAGTGCATTCTTAAATTTATAAAATGCAAATTTATAAATTTAAATAGTAGATGATTTACAATATCTGATTATTTATGATAAATATTATTTAATATTACAGATGTATTTAAAGTAGATATGCTGTTTTCTGTACATATATTTCTTTTATTTTTGGAACTAGCATCTTGATGGCCCATTTAAGCGCAGAGAAAGAAAACAAAAACCCTATTCAATATTCGGTGAGAAATTTTAAGAAGCAGGTTTCAATGAGACCTCAGCAAAACCAGCCACACACTCTCCCTGTGGGACTGCTCTCCTCAGTCCCACTTTGTGGATAAGGAAACTCACAAGGACCAGAAACCTGCCCGTACAGAACTGCCCCCTAGAAGAAGTTACCTCATCTCTGCAAACCTCATAGACAGAAAGATGTCCATGCCATGTTTCTGTGATCATCTATGTGGCAATGCCCTTAAAGGGGTTAGGGGATGGATAAAATCTATCACTTTAAGAAAAAGGAGCGTTAGGATTTAGCAAAGATGTGGAGCTACGATGAAGCACATACCTGAGATGATAGAAATGTTTCATTTCAAGTATGTTTACCTCTTCAGACAAAAATATAACTAAGGCTCAAAGACATAAAAATAGAGCCTCTACTGTCCTCATGATGTAGAAAGAAAAATTATGTTTGTTTAGAAAAGAACATGAAGAGTCTCACAGAAATATTCACAGAAGTATATATCAACACAGTGTAACTGCGTTTACAGATCCCGAGACATCACAGAGAAAAAGACCTCGTTTGAAGAGAAATCACCCAATTAGAGAACGTGTGAGTGCCAAATAACTGGAAATATTCAGGTAGAGGCAAGAGACTACTTGACATGAATGTTATAAAGGAGATTTGGGCTTTCTAAATCCAAGGAACTTGGTAAATGGCCTTTAAAGACCCTTTCAGCACTGATCGGTGATGATTCCATGACTCAAAATACAAGGACCAGTTAATGGCAATAAGAGACTCGGGCTTCGTTTTAATGGTTATAGTCAGAAAATGCCCCCTGCTTCCATGACTGGACGGTCATCCTAACCGCAAGTAGGTGTTTACTGAGAATAGGACATAAAAAGAATTCTCTAGGCAAGGTCAGACACAAAGCAACTAGTAATGTGAATAATACCTATGTCTGACCCTGACCCCTCCCACGTATCACTGCCCCACTGAAAATGAAGCTATTCTGGGGTGCCTGGGTGGCTCAGTCGGATAAGAGTCCGACTTTGGCTCAGGTCACGATCTCACAGTTGGTGAGTTTGAGCCCTTCCTCGGGCTCTGTGCTGACAGCTCAGAGCCTGGAGCCTGCTTGGGATTCTGTGTCTCCCTCTCTTTCTGCCCCTCCCCCCCATCTCTCTCTCAAAAATGAATATTAAAAAAGTTTTAAAAGAAAATGAAGCTATTTATATTCAGAAATTCCTAACAAGCTATATTCTACTATCAGGCTGTAATTCTCCAAAGGGCAGATGGATGCTGACCTAGGGGTATGAAGAGGGACACCTTGGCCATCAACCTTTTGCAAACCCTACCCACTCCCAAAAGGAATCCATAAACCCCCTTCAAGAAAATAGCATAGTCCCTTTGACTTAATAGGTACATAAAAATCCGGTAGAAAGGCTTCAAAACATGTGAGAACTTTCTGCCTTGGCCCTTGTTAACTGAGATGGAGGTGATGCAACAGTATTTCTTAAATTAAGGTGTACACATTTCCACCCTTTACAATAAAAAACAAGTAAAATACCAAATTACCAAGATGGAAAATTCCCACCGTAAACAACTAGAGCTACCCAGAAGAGAAAAACAAGACATCCAGTCACAGGAGCTAAATGCCCTCCTGTTAAGAGAAAATATACACACATTCCCACGCAGAACCCTTTCCTTGTGAATAGAGCTGAAGGTTCAGGAAATGGTTTGATAGAGACATTATATTACTTAGACCAAACTGAACTAGATTATCTGTTTGTTTATTAGATTATGGCTTTAGGCACATTGTTCTTTTGCTAAGAGCTCTTGACAAGACCCCACACACACATTCTTTGGGATGAAGGCTTTTGTGAGAGTATTTTATGGTACTTAGGCTCTTGAAAAGACCTGTGAATGCTGTCACACCAGAGGATTAAACCCAATCTTTGGGGCCACCACATTAGGAGGGTCTAGTTCATTTTGCACAGCCTTAACTAGGACATGTGAGCTATCTTGGACATAACACCCAATGCTTCCAACCCATTCACTGTGGAATTTCTCATGTTAACCCCCACCCACTCATTCTAGTCACAAACCACACACAGGATCCTTAGTGCCGACAGATGAAAATGAAAGCAGTGTCCTCCAGAAATGGAATTCAAAAGGGTTTCATTTCTATCTATCCTTAAACGGGGAGATAGTACCCTTGGTTTTATTTTTATTTAAATTTCAGTCAAGGACATTCTTAAGACAAGAAATAAATTCCCAGAATATAGCAGACTACAGGTACTGACTCAATACCTTCTTAACTGGATAAAAGATCATGGCATCCACTTGGGGTCTAATTTGGTTTTGTTTGTTTGTTTGTTTGTTTTCATAGAAAGGCTTTTTCGGCATTTAATTTTGGTCTGCCATTAAAACCAGTGTGTGGTGTTCAAAGAGTCTCATTTTTAGCCTTTCTTGACATTTACAGGACACCCAATGATAGTTCATCCCAAACCAACAGAGGTATAAATGTAGGAAGACCCACATTTCTAAAAATGAAAGGACTTCTGACAATTCATTCAAATGCCCTCCACCTTTGTTTCCCTGATACTGAAGGGCTTGGGCTGTGGGGTGCCTCCTAATCCCTTCAGTTGTAAAACAGGTATAATAAGTATTGATCCATTCTTATCCTCAATACTTATCTTGCTGCTCTGTTGATTAAGTCTATGAAAACATTGGAAATCACGGTATCTCCGTGTTTTATCAGTCATCAATAACATTTTAAGCCAAGGGTTCTTTGCACTACAATATACAAAAACCAATAAAGCTCACCTCAGGGCTTACTCCTTTCCCCCCAAATCTTCCATTTGTTAAACCATGTTAAACCATTGTATAGTAGAACTTTCTGCAATTTTGAAAGTGTTCTATATTGTGCCATGTGGGGCGACTAAGCACTTGAAATGTGGCCACCAACTGAGGGGCTATTTTTATTGTATTTAAGTTTAATTCATTTAGATTCAAATTCAATCTGTAGCTACCTCATAAGACTGCAGATTTAGTCATATTGTCCTTAAAATGGTTGACCCATTCCTCATCCCCCCAGGAAAAAATTCTGCTAGGCAAGCAAGAAATCCAACTTTTCTGTCGAGATGACATTAATGAATTAATTAGTTAATTAATTAATTAATTAAGCCTTATTAAAGATTTTAGCTTAAGAGCCAGGGACAAGAACACACTAGTGCATTTCCATGTATTT
This sequence comes from Puma concolor, assembly GCF_028749965.1. Classification (NCBI taxonomy): domain Eukaryota; kingdom Metazoa; phylum Chordata; class Mammalia; order Carnivora; family Felidae; genus Puma; species Puma concolor. The sequence goes on along the minus strand of NC_141675.1, from coordinate 80,120,970 downwards.
TAAGTTATTAAAATTCCTTGGGAAGAAGAATTATGCCTTACTTTCTCTCAAAACTGGAAATTCAATACTGTGTCAAGCTGTTCAATACTGTTTGCAAGTGAGAGACCGGAATGGGGGCAGTTGTCTTAGCATGCGCTGGTCTAATGCGAAGGAGAAAGCAAACCAGATAAAAGCCCCAGGGCCCAGTACTGCTCTGCCATGGGTTTGCTGTAACCCTCGGACAAATCACACACAAACCAGGTCTCATGCTTCCTGGATGCAAAAGTTTCTCAGGAAAGCCCAGCACAGCTCGGGCAATGAGCGAAAGCTGGTAAAAGCCTCTTCTCCATCTCCCCAAAAGCCAGAAGACCAAGAGGACTGTGCAGTTAGAGAAATCTCTACTCTGGTCCTGCCCTAGCCATGACTAGCTGGCACACTGCCCGTGTCCTTGGAAACAGAGGAGAGCATTTAATAAAATTAAGCTGGGCAGAACTGGACTTATGCAGGTCCTCTATCTTTTTAAAGACACGATGCAGGTGGCTAAGAAAATCTCAGAGGGGCTAAAAAACTGGCAGAGGGGATGTGTTTATACAAAAATAGCCAGATATTGGGGCGCCTGGGTGGCGCAGTCGGTTAAGCGTCCGACTTCAGCCAGGTCACAATCTCGCGGTCCGTGGGTTCGAGCCCCGCGTCGGGCTCTGGGCTGATGGCTCAGAGCCTGGAGCCTGTTTCCGATTCTGTGTCTCCCTCTCTCTCTGCCCCTCCCCCGTTCATGCTCTGTCTCTCTCTGTCCCAAAAATAAATAAAAAACGTTGAAAAAAAAATTAAAAAAAAAAAAAGAATAGCCAGATATTAATGGGACTGACATGTGTACACACTAAATAGCAGAAGAGAAAGCAAAATTATTGAGGAATGGGAAGACTAATCAATACACATAACTGGAAAAACATACAAGCCATTTAAAAAGCTCATTTAGACCCTTGTCTTAAACCGAAAGTAGTTCCAGTTTGATTAAAAGTGGACCATTTTTTAAAAAGAATTAAAACCAGTTTGTACCTGGTTCCAAATTACAACAGAATTAAAAATAAACACTCCACAAGGTAATACACACATACACTTACATATAAAGCTCATAGTAATTGGCAAAACAGGCAAACACAACAATATACAAGTAATTCCTTTAAGCCAATTGGATCAAAAGGATGTGCGTGTGAGAGACAGCAGAGTCTCTGGCTGAAGAGTATAGAATTTAGAGTCAACCACTAATCACCTTCATTATATTGAACATATCACTCAGACTCTGTTTCTCGGTTTCCCTCACTGAAAACTTAGGATATTAACACTGACAATAGCAGTGTTTATAATCATAATCAGAATATATCTATTTTAGGGGTGCCTGGGTGGCTCAGTCGGTTAAGCGTCCGACTTCAGCTCAGGTCACGATCTCTCGGTCCGTGAGTTCGAGCCCCGCGTCAGGCTCTGGGCTGACGGCTCAGAGCCTGGAGCCTGCTTCCAATTCTGTGTCTCCCTCTCTCTCTGCCCCTTCCCCGTTCATGCTCTGTCTCTCTCTGTCTCAAAAATAAATAAACGCTAAAAAAAAAAAAAATTAAGAATATATCTATTTTAAAAGCCATTTACAACAACGTGGATGGAACTAGAGTGTATTATGCTAAGTGAAATAAGTCAGTCAGGGGAAGACGGATACCACATGATTTCACTCACACGCGGAATTTGAGAAACTGAACAGATGAACATAGGGGAAGGGAAGGAAAAATAACATAAAAACAGAGAGAGAGGCAAACCATAAGAGACTCTTAAATACGGAGAACAAACTGAGGGTTGGTGGGAGTGGGGTTGGGGGAGGTGGGTTAAATGGGTGATGGGCACTAAGGAAGGCACTTGTTGGGATGAGCACTGGGTGTCATATGTAAGAGATGAATCCCTTCTACTCCTGAAGCCAAGACGACACTGTATGTTAACTAACTTGAGAGTATATATGTTTTTAATTTTAAAAAGAAAAATAAATATTAATCTACCTTTGTAAAAGGAAAAACAGTTTAGGAAGAGGTAACGTGTAGACAGAATTTTTTTTTTTAAAACAATTTTTTTTAAACGTTTATTTATTTTTGAGACAGAGAGAGACAGAGCATGAATAGGGGAGGGTCAGAGAGAGAGGAAGACGCAGAATCCGAAACAGGCTCCAGGCTCTGAGCCGTCAGCACAGAGCCTGACACGGGGCTCGAACTCATGGACCGCGAGATCACGACCTGAGCCAAAGTCGGACGCTTAACCGACTGAGCCACCCAGGCGCCCCCGCGTAGACAGAATTTAACACAGTGACTGACTATATGTTCCAAAAGTATAACTGGTTTACAAATATGTGAAGAAGGTTGCAATATTAATAATTCAAAACAAACATTTTCTCATAAAATTAGCATATTTTAAAAGAATTACCAGCATATGGTTAAATAGGCACTATCATGTATTACTAATGGAAGTATAATTTGGTGACTTTAGGACAAAATTTTGGTAAAATGAATCCAGAGCATCAAAATCAACTTGATCCATATCAAGTTGATCAGCATCCATATCAACTTGATCTAATAATTCCCCATGTGAGAATCACATAAATACCAGGTGAGACAACAGGACTGAAGAGAAGGAAGGCAGAGGGCATGGGGAAGCTACATGTCCGAAGACTTAAAGAGTAAAAAACTGAAAAGAATCTAAATTTCCAGTATTAAAATACTGGCTGCCTGGACGTGAAAATCCACATAACTGGGGAATCCTCTTGATCTCAAAATAAAGGGCCCCAAATTAATAATCAATATATATTACTAAGAAGAAAATAAGTATGCTTTTTACCTGATTCCAATGATAATAATCAGATACTAAATTCAGAACTAGGTTCAGTGGGGAATATTAGAAAACCCTGTCTTTCCCTTGGCCACGTTTTATTAGAAAGGTACCATGAAAATGAAGTTCCAGAATTTTCTTTTTCATGGTTTTTATTTTAAAAAGTCAAACCATCTTTGGGGCACGTAGGTGGTTCAGTCATTTAAAAGTCCTACTCTGGCTCAGGTCATGATCTCAGGGTTCATGAGTTCAAGCTCCACATCAGGCTCTCTCTGTTACCACAGAGCCTGCTTTGGATCCTCTGTCCCCCTCATTTTCTGCCCCTACCCCACTCATGCTCTCCCTCAAAAATAAATAAACATTAAAAAAGAAGAAGAAGAAGAAGAAGAAGAAGAAGAAGAAGAAGAAGAAGAAGAAGAAGAAGAAGAAGAAGACGTCAAACCATCCTCAAGAGAGCCATTTTGGAAAGTAAAGCTAATAAAGCATTTCCTAGGACAGTCAACAGCGAACAGGTAACATACTTGGATCAATGGGAACGAGGACCCAGTAGAGGCACTCTTCTCCCTTGCTCCTGTTCATGAATCCTTCTGAGACTCCCTAGTGTGGAGGCTTTTGTGAAGATGTGCTGTGAAACCAAGCAATCAGTCGCACTTATTAGTAAGTACGGGGGACGGCTTGGTAATGTTCCCTTCTTCATGTTCTCCCTCCTTCTAGGCCTCACTCCTCTTTTTCCCTGCTTCCCTGGGCCTGCTCTTTCCAATCAAGCAGCATATGCTCTTGCCCCAGGCTCTATTTTCTAGGTAATCTAGTCTAAGACAAACACTAAACTATGTTTGGTGCGCAAAGAGCCACTTCCTGGGCTGAGGGAGTAGGAGGTATCACTGCAGTGAAGGATTAGGGTGTGCTCAACCTGGCTTCTTGGACTATCGCCAAGATACTTTTAAAATTAAGACCACAACTCTGCTATAGATGAAATACTAAATCATATTCTAGATAATGTAAGAAGACTGGTGGTTTGGGCTTCCATGCAAAAGGATGGCTAATGTTTGGTGCTCCTTGACTGGCTCAGTCAAGATCAGTCAAGATCTCCCTTGATATGGAGGTCATGAGTTTGAGCCCCATGTTAAGTGTAGAGATGACTGAAAAAATAATAATAATTTAATGAAAAGAAAAGAGGGGCGCCTGGGTGTCTCAGTCAATTAAGCGTCCAACTTTGGCTCAGGTCATGATCACACGGTTTGTGGGTTTGAGTCCCGTGTCGGGCTCTGTGCTGACGGCTCAGAGCCTAGAGCCTGCTTTGGGTTCTGTGTCTGCCTCTCTCTGCCCCTCCCCCACTTGTGCTCTGTCTCTCCCTCTCTCTCAAAAATAAATAAACATTAAAAAACATAACAAAAAGAAAAAAGAAAGGATGGTGAATGTTAATCAAGTTTATCTAAATAAATAATTACAACAAAATCAGACCAACCTGGTGTCTCTCCCAACCAAGTATGCCACTTAACATTTAAACCCTTATCAAAGAACCAAAGCTAAGACTATGTCCAGAAAATAGACAGGCAAAACAAAAGACCGCATTTTCTAATCTCCCCCTCCATAAAACAGTAACCACTCCTATACTCATGCAAAAGCCACAAGATCAATAAATACCTTTCAAAAAGAGGCTCCTAACATGTTCTTTATCTTTTAGAAATCCTTTAGACACATGTACTAAAGGTTAAAAATTACAATAGCAATTAAATGATATGACATCTGGGATTACCTTCAAAATAGTCTTGGGTGAAGGAAAGAAATAGGTATGTAAATAGAACAAAACTGACTGAAGGCAAATCATTGCCAAATCCAGATAACATATTTATGAAGGCTCATAATAACACTTTTGTTACTTCTGTATATGTTTGAATCTTTCCATAGTAAAACACTTAAAAATGAGAAGTAAATATTTTTTAAAGTTATGATAGTAACCCCCACTATCCTGAGGCTAAGAAAGCTAATGCGGCTTAACTGTCTTTACCTCATTTCTTAGTGAAATGCACTGCCCTCATCTTGTTTTATAAAATAAAAAATAGACAACTCTTCGGGATCAAGAAAAAGCCCATCTTCAGGCTAGTCTCAGCCAGTACGCTTAATGTTTCATGTGGGTTGGAAGTGCCTTAAATCCCTGTTGAATCTTTTATACACATACACAACTTACCCATATCCAAGTTCTCCTTCAATTATCTCTTCAGAAGCTTAAAAAGGCGCCTAGTGGATGCAAAACTAATAGTACCACTTGGTTCATATTTACTGGAAACTGTTTGCACTGGAAATCCAACTTGTGAACGCCCGAGGTAACTGTGCAAGTACAATATTTGCATTTGCCTAAGGAAATGAACTAAAAATACAATATCTACTGCGCCGTATAGCAGCTCATGGTTTAATATCAATGTGCTCCACATTGCTGTCAATAATACCGTTATTATTTGTACAGCACCAACGCAGTGACCTCAAAGGATACAGGGAACGCTCCCAGATTTTAATTCTCCAACCATCCCCCTGAGGAACGCAAGTGTTGAGAGAACTGACACACAACAGGATGATTCCAAACATGGGAGCAGTTCGTGTGCTCACACCCATCACAGTGAAGAGCTGGCATTTCACTCTCGGTGCGGAAATTCCATCTAGGCAAATTCTAGCGTGTTAATGGCTTTTTCTCTCTTGAAAAAAATAAGATGTATTTGGAATTAGATTGGCACCCAAAAGTCTTGGTGTCCCACTCCATTTTTTTCCGTGCCCTGGGGACTTTTGAAAATTATAGGATCTAACGGTACAACAAGATGGTGAGTTTAGAAGGGGAGGCTGTCGAGCAGGAAAAGATCTTAATGCCACCAACCTCATACCCTACTGAAATACCTCCTCCCCCAGATTCCTAGGAATGGTATCGTCCAGACTCAACTCACAGACTGCAGCACCTGAAGAACCCTGCTCCTTTTCTTTAATAGGACCAAATTCTGGAGGAAGAGTCCAGTACTCCAAAATCCACCACCCATGTGCATTCTGAATGTTCACGGAGAAAACGAACGCTTCGCAAATGATTCTCTTCCAGATGTAACATTCTATGACTCATCCGTAAGTTCTGCTCTGGGTACCAAAAGGGAGTGCCTGTTTCTAAAGAGTTAATGCAAATACTACACCCCCCCTAGTTTTCTTCAAGGAGGAACTCAAGCTCTGGCTCGTTACCTTTTGCCCTGTCCTCCAAGGATTCAGAACCACATGACCACAGCAGCCTCTGCATAAGCAATCTTAAAAGTAACTCTAGACTATTATCATGCTACTCCATGCATTTCTCTTCTCAGTCTTAGCCCCTTTCCTCATAAATCATCAGGCATTTCCTAACACTCTCGCTCAATTTGCTCACCTTACTTCTTTGCCTAGTGTGCTCACATCCTTCTTAAACTCAGAAGCCAAGGTTGGCTCTGCCATTAGTGGCCAAGAGAAATGCAATGCTTCTTAGAAATATCACTCAATGTTTTCGGGCCTCTGGGTAAATCAACACACACCAGTCCCCATCCTGACTCCCATACACTAAACCCTGCTAGGAATTAACCAACTGTTAAAGTCCAGCACAAAGGGCATCTCCTCCATTAAACCCTTGCTGATTTCTTCACTCACATTATTTTTTTTTTCATCACCTTCTCATAGTAGATATGTGTGTCTCCTTTGGAGAATTGCCACTGTTTACATTATGATTATACCGACACCTATTTACCCGTGAGTTCCCTGTTGATGGAAACCGGGATTCATTTACATGTCTTCCACAGCAAGTTTTCAGATATCATTTTTACCAGGATCCAGAATAAGAAACGCATTTTACACCGAGATCCAACACATACATAAGTACATGCACACGCACACACATACACGCACAAAACCAAAACAAGTTTTCCCAAACAATACTTCCTCCTCTAACTACATGCGAAGTTTTTATTGTTGCTGGTCGTATGACAACCTACTAATCTGATTCAGGACCTGCTACCGGTTGTGACCCACTTGGTAACACTCTCGGTAGCACATGGTACTGGGTTTTTTACAGTGTCAATAAATGATAAATGAATGAAAGAGCCAGCCAACAAAAACAGACATGCTTTTTCACAACCATATTTGGCAACTATAGTTCTCTTTGCCCCCTTAATAAAAAGATCCTTGTAAAATTCTGGACAAAAGTAATATCCTCTTTACAGGTTGAGCACTGAGAGCTGGTTTTACCATATCCAGATCAGGTCACATTCATCTTTTTGGTTCTAAAAAATTCACCTATATTTGCCTTCTCATTCTCCAGTCAGTATACAATGACAGAGTTCACTTTAAACCTCATTTTTAAACCAAGTATACATATCTACTGTTTTCAACCGTGGTCTATGTCTTACACAGGGCAGGTGATTGATCAAATTCCACCGACTTAAATCTCATAAATGATATCAATTACTTCACCAATCAGGAAATCAAGGATTTGAGCACTTTTCCTCTGAATGTGTTTCATTCATTCCAAACATTCACTGAGCCTTATTATCAGAAACGTTTAAAACCTGGTCTTTGGCTTCAAGAAAATCACATTTTTCTGAGTGTATAGATCCCATTTCACGTGAACCATGTAAGCAGGCCAAGATATCAGGTCAATACCTCCTTTTTCTTTCCACGTCATACTTAATACCAGTAATACTTTGCTGGTGTCCAAATGTTATTATTAATAATGGTCTTGAAATTTCATCAGGCCCTCAACTAAGAATGTTTCTATATAAACTGCCTGAAACCATACAGCTTGACGAAGTGGCACCTATGTTACCCATTAAACTGTCTTCAACTCTAATTGTCTGTCCTCTGGAACTAGAATCCCGTTCTTGCTCAGCTCTTGTAAAGACGAATGTAAAAACAGGGTATTAAGAATTGGTGTCCTGGGGCACCTGGGTGGCGCAGTCGGTTAAGCGTCCGACTTCAGCCAGGTCATGATCTCACACTCCGTGAGTTCGAGCCCCGCGTCGGGCTCTGGGCTGATGGCTCAGAGCCTGGAGCCTGTTTCCGATTCTGTGTCTCCCTCTCTCTCTGCCCCTCCCCCGTTCATGCTCTGTCTCTCTCTGTCCCAAAAATAAATAAACGTTGAAAAAAAAAAAAAAAAGAATTGGTGTCCTCTCACTTGTATAAAGGATACTTCTCCAAATGCTCAGTCCTAACAGAAGTTGTTTTTCCATGAAGACCTTGTGAATACCTTCTAGAACATAAGATAAGCGGTTAGCTCATCCCTGTGTATAATGCCTAAAACTAGAGTTGTTTTCAAATAACACAAACATTTTATAGCCAAATTATTTCCAGGTAGGAAAACTTTAGCAATTAGTTTATCTCCAGTTACAAATTTCAAGGGCCTGCAACAGAAGAATCTTTGAAAATAATAAAGTCTTGAAATATATCAAAGAGACATATTGGTTTTCCATTGAGAAAAGTTACAGAGAAATACTATAGCCCACAGTTCTCAAATATTATTAACTGAAAATGTCAGTGGCTTTAGGCTTCTATTTTGAGCTCCTGCTTATTATCCACAGCATCACAGGGAAGTTAAGAGCACAGGCTGTGGAGCCAGACTACCTGGGCTGATACTCTGCCTGCCACACGCTGGCTGCGTAACTCTGGACAAGTTACTCAGCCTTTCTGTGCCCCATTTCCTCATGTGGACAGTGGGGATGGCAATATTGCTTGCTTTAAGTAATGTGATGATTATTAATTAAATACGCATAAAATATGTAAAACAATGCCTGGAATATTCTAAGCGCTCAATAAAAGGTAGACATTATTCCAGTACCCTGCCCTCAACTGTACTATATAAAGTGGAATTCTATACCTTATATTCTATACCATACACACACACACACACACACACACACACACCTTATATACTCTATATACCTTATACTATATAAGGTAGAATTCTATTAAATGGGAAGAATGTGGTATGCTGGAAAGAATATGGCATTTTTAGTTAAAATGTGAGTTAGGACCTCCACAGTTCCACCTGCTATACTTGTTGAGTTGAGAGTTACTTAACCTGAGTGCCATCTCCTAATCTGTAGAATGCTAAGAAACAGAAGTACCCATATGTAACACACTCAAAGGAAATCAAAATAACTTTCACCTAAGGAAGCAGAGGAGGTTCGATAGAGAAGGTACTATTCTGATAAAGACTGTAGAATAGACACGTGGAAGTAGAAACATTGAGAAGTGTATTCTAGACAGAATCATTTGGTTGAAGACACACAAAGGAAAGCACGGCGTGTTTCCGAGAATAGCACATGGTCCAATCTGGCCAGTGCAAAGGGTATAAAGGGAAGTTACTGGTGCTGAGGTTAAACAATCAAATTCAATCAGCACGGGATCACAGATTCCTTATTGGACTGGAACTTTTCCCACAGGTACTGTGTATATGGTAAAGACTGCAATAGGCCATTAACATAATCACGTTGGGGAGCCTGGGTGGCTCAGTTGGTTAAGCATCCAACTTCAGCCCAGGTTTTGATCTCATGGTTGGTGAGTTTGAGCCCTGCGTCGGGCTCTGTGATGACAGCTCAGAGTCTGAAGTCTGTGTCAAATTCTGTGTCTTCCTCTCTCTCTTTGCCCCTCTCCCACTCATGCTCTGTCTCTCTGTGTCTCAAAAATAAATAAATGTTAAAAAAATTTAAAAAAAAAGCAGGATCAGGTCAATATTGTAGAAGAAACTGAGTGTAAGGTGCAGAGTGAATGGAAGCCCAGGGCCTGGAGATAGGGAGTTCTAGAGTTCTTTAAGGGTCTAAACAAAGCATTTGCCAAAGAATGGAGTGCAAAGATGCCATGGAATCATAGAAATGATGGGGACATAGAAAGGTGGATCTCAACACCTGAGTCAAAGAGAAATAACATGGTTATGCAGCTTAGGAATAGAAGCCTGAGGAGGAGCAGATTTAAAAGAGATGAAATCAATCCAAAAGCGGTGGTCCACCTAAGGAGAGATCTTGAATAAACAGCTACAATCTACTTCCTGAAGGCCACCTTATAGCAATGAGAACCATGTTCATGTATGGCTATGTGAGCTGACATAACGTTCAAGGTGAATTAAGGGGTGAGACACTGGGTCAAGCTAAAGGCCTCTAATCAAGAAAGGAATCGAGTATGGGGGAATACTTGAAGAAAAGAGATGTAAGAAATAATATAATGCCAACAACATGTGACAAAATAGGGGTTCTTCACAAGACACAAACTAACTCCATCAAATAGATAAGACAAAAACCAAGCTGTGGTCTCTATCTCATGATATGATCCATTTGCATCATGGGTCAATTATGATGTCCACTTCATCCCTTAGAAAATCAAGCAAGGGCCACTAAAAAAAATCTCCCTTGACATCAGCCATTTTGTTCCCACAGACATTGAGGGCAGGGGGCAAAAGTAGAAGATACAAAACATTAAGTTACAAGTTTGGGAAATCAGGAGTGGGTGGAAATTTTCCAAGGTTCTTTTCTTATTTGTTGTTTTCCCTTTTCATCACATGTCAACTCAAAAAAAAAAAGGGAAAAAGAGAGAAGACTTCATCATCAGTGGACAAAAGAAAAATAAACTCAAACAGCTGTTAAGTATTTTGTCTGATAATATTGAGCAAGCAGACAATAGCCTGACTTTGTCATGTAGCAAGTGTGGTCCTTCTGAGGAAAGGAAGAAACAAGAGACAAGAGATGTGGAAATCAGTCAACTAAAGGAGGTCAGATCGCAAAGGCTAACTCATCTTACAGCCATCCCACACAAACAGACCTTGTTCCCTTGAAGACCATGTAAAGGATTGGTGGGTTAACGGCAAAAGAAGAACAGTAAGAAGTGACGTTTGCTGGTAATGGCAAGGAAACTTAACTAGTGTCAAGGATACATCTGTTCCTGAGGGGAAGACTTAAAATCCTACTCCTGGTTTCGCAGGCCTCTGCTGAAGAGCGCCCGAGACAAAGTACCATCTGCTGGTAAAGGTAAATAAAAGGTTAAGATAGATCTGAAACCAGATTATTAAAAAGGAAAAAAACAAAAACAAAAACAAAAAACAAACAAACAAACACAAAACACTGGAAGACAGCCTGGTTGAATTAAAGAAAACCCAAGGGAGATGACAGCATGGGAGAGATCTGTGCCCTCCACCTTCCTAGCTTCATCTCATCACTCACCCCTTAGGCCATTCAGGACGATAGTAAGCACTCAGTAAAAACATGTTAAGTAAATGAGTAAAAGCCGTTCAAAACAACACTGGTCTTTCCATTTCTTGAAGACCTCAGGTCCCTTCCTGCCTCTGGGTCCCTGCATAGATTATTCTCTCTGAATTTTCCTCCCCTCCACTTGACCTTACCCTGCAAATTCCCTGACCTGCAGCATCCCTATATAATTGTATCAAATAAATATAAATAGATGAGCCATGCCGATTATACACCACAGCTGCTTCTACTTCTCCCGAGTAGCACTCGCCATGGTTACTAGTTTGCCGGAGTACTTGACTAACTACTACCCACCCCCCACAACTAGATTAGCAGTTCCAAGACACCAAGGCCATGTCTACTTTCTCAAAACTGTGTGCCTGAGTACCTAGAAAGTTCCCAGGATCTGACTGTCATTCAATAAATATTGAAAAAAAAGGAAGGAAGGAAATAAGGACTCCTCGGGAACATCAGTAGAAGGGCCTACACTGATAAGACCACCGTTTCAGAGAATCTGTTCCCGCCCACAAAGCCTGATGAGTAGGAAATATGCCTTTCTATAACCACAATCTTAGAGATCTATTTGACCAGAAATGAACCCTTCACCATTATAAAACAAATCACTTTTCTCCCTAGTAGTTTTGAGAGACTGAGTCAGCTTACCATGTATGGAACCGAAGCAGAAACTGGGAGCTTCTGCCCTACACTCATCATAGCATCAAAAAAATATAAAGGCACGTGATTTACCATGTGCTGCGAACTGCATACAGAAAACAAGGCTCCTAATGTTTTCCCGGGGAAATGGACCCTGGTGCCGCCATTATCAGAGAAAAAAAAAAAAAAAACTGGCAAAAACTAGTGAAATTGACCATAAAAGTGTACTATGACCAAGCACCCTACCCCTAGGTACAAACTCTGAGCAAACTTTTGCCCATCCTTAAAAACACTTGCACAAAGTCGTTCCTCATAACCAACCAGGTCTGTGGGAGTAGGAAGTCGGAGGTAGCTTTAAGGTGTCTTACCAGGGAAATGAACCCATGAAATGCAATGAGTACACACTTTGGAATATTCTGCAGTGTCAGAAACAGTAAATTTCTAAATCCTTAGAAGACTGTGCTGATCATATCGACGAGTGCAAATTAATATAATTGTTAAAACCCATTAGCAATAATAAAGCACACTCGGTGGACAGAGCATTTATCAAAGATACTGTAGGGATCCTAACCATTATATGCTCACGGGGCATTATTTGTATATATGATTCAATCTATCTCACACATGCTTGACCAGTTTTGAAGTGTATACAATTTTTCTCATCTGTAAATAGTAATAACAATAATAATAATAATAACACCAATATCTTAGAGCCATTCAAAGTAAACACACTAACCCATACAAATAATGCCTGATAAAACCTGAAACCTCAACAAATGTTTTCTACGTTATTATCACTAATAATACAAATATTGCTTAATTTGGGGACCAAAGCAAGACTATGCTGAGCCATAGTAACATCAACAAAAGACAAGAAATACGACCAGGTCCGTAATACAGTACCATAATCTACAGAAACAAGAGCAAAGTAAACAAGAGTAAGATGTGTAAAGTCAGGTTGCTTGGGTTTGAATCGTGGCCCAGCTACTAACTTGCCTGTTACGTGACTTTGGGACAGTTTGGGAAAGTTTCTTTCTCTGTGCCCACTTTTCTAATCTGTAAACCAGGTAAGGTAATAGCTCCTATCTCCCAGAGTTTGTTGTGACAATCACTGGGGTTAATACATTTAAAGGACTTGGAAGAGAGCTTGGCATGTGGGAAGCAGATGATAAGTGTTTGGCATTATTATTATGTAAATTAAAATACTGTGTATTTCTAAAGATTCATACATATATAATGACTATTCCAAACACATTAGAGCAAGAATCTACAAGGTGCAAGGGAAATTGGAATGAGGATGAATGACGAAGCAAGGGAAAAGAATGAAAGAAACATAAAAACAAAAACAAGAGAGGGGCACCTGGGTGGCTCAGTCGGTTGGGCAGCTTACTTCGGCTCAGGTCATGATCTCACAGTTCGTGAGTTCGGGCCCCACGTTGGGCTCTGTGTTGACAGCTCAGAGCCTGGAGCCTGCTTCAGATTCTGAGTCTCCCTCTCTCTGCCCCTCCCCTGCTCAGGCTCTTGTGTCTCTCTGTCTCTTAATAATAGATAAAAGTTAAAAAAAATTTTTTTTAAATAAGAGAGAAGCTCTACAAGGACCAATAATGAAAATTTACCATCTTTAGAGGCCTATCATTCATTCAGTCTAATGGATGTGATGTCCATAATGAGGAAACATCAGAGGTGTCGAAGGAGTCATGCACAGGGATTTCAACAGAGTGAAAGTCTTGAAATTCTTGGTTCTAAGAAGCCCGGAGCTACTGTGGTTCCCAACTTCATGGCTTCCAATCTCTCTTGGATTTCTAATATACAGCACGCCACCTTCACTTGGCTAGTGTGAGTTAGTCTCTGTCTCCTGTTACCTTATACTATTTAACTAAGGAAGGTCCTCAGGAGGGAAAAAAGATCAGGCTTTCTCTGCACTAACTCAGAAGGCAAAAGATTTAAGAAGGCAGAATCCAATATCAGAAACATGTTTCAAAAACTTGGTTTACCCAGAGGTGCCTGGGTGGCTCAGTCCATTGAGTGTCCGACTTTGGCTCAGGTCATGATCTTACAGGTTGAGAGTTCAAGCCCTGCATCAGGTTTTGTGCTGATAGCAGGGAGACTGCTTCAGATTCTCTGTCTCCCTCTCTCTGCTCCACACCCCACCCCACCCCCTCCTCATGCTCTCCATCTCTCTCTCTCTCTCTCTCAAAAATAAACATTAAGAAAAAAAACTTGTTTTACCCAACAAATAAGCAGGCTCCAAGCATTGAGTCACATGACTTTGGATGTGCAGGCAGAGTCTATGTAACCATATATCCAGGATGCAAGTTCTGGATGTGAAGCTGAACTAGTAAACTTCCAAGCTTTTTTAGGAATGCATGACTCTAGGACTCACTACGATCCTTATGAACATAAAAAGCCTCAGGTGCACTGAGACATAGGGCAGAATGCACTTGTGATACAAATATGGAGGAGAGGACCAGTACTTGTCTTACTGTCTCAGTTGTTACCTGAGTTGTTACCTGCCTTTGGTACCACATGCCACATAAATTTCATGAGGCAGGACTTACCCAAAGTCTGCCAGTTGAGTCCTACTGAATGTCCTAAGCAAAGTTGACCTAAATCACCCTTCTGATTTGGCCATATACTTAGTACTACCTCATTGGTTGCAGCAAATGTTAGAGAAACTTGCCTTACTTCAAAAGCAATTAATACTTACTGAGTATCTATCATGTGTCAGCTCTGACATATGTCATCTCCAGTAAACTTCCTAAAACCCAGGGAGATGGGAACGCTATGTCCATTATATAAACAGGGGAAAAGGAAGCTCAAAATGGGCCAGAGCTTGTCCAAGTTCCCAGAACTCATAAAGGCAGAATCATAACCTGGACCCAAGACATTTGCCAATAAATACGATACCTTTACAACATATCACAAATGCCTGTTATGAATTCAATAACATTTTGAAGTATCAAGCCCTGAAGTTAAATCCTATGACCCTCTTCTTGGGCATCCAAATATACCCAGTTATCCAGATTCCCCTTCTTTCTTGACTCTATAGGCTACATGCTCAGCCAATTACAGGTTGAATCATGTGAGCACTAAGCCAGTTACTCTCTTGGGTGGTCCAGGCTCTGGAACTCTCCCTACTGCCCGGGACCACAGTAGAAAATCTAACGTGCCAAATGAGAATAAACGGTAGAGAAAGCAGCGCTGACTCTAAATCAGGAAATACATGTTCCCTACTGCACACAGCCATGCCACTGAAAAGTCTAGGCAAGTCACTTTTGCTTTGGACCTTATTTTCTCCTGGTAAAATCCAGTAGTGAAATGAACTCAGTGGTCCTCAAACCTGGTTTCACAGAACTATATGGAAACTTCTATAAAGCAGTGATGCACAGACTCACTGCAGGGCAATTAAATCCGAGTCTCTGAAGTGGTTGGTGTTTGTATTTTATAAAAGCTCTGCTCCTGATTTTAAGGTATAATGAGGGTCGATAGCCCAGGTGATCCTTGAGGTTTCTGTTGAGACTTTCTAAGATTTTCTACCACAAAGAGTCAAAGAGTTAGACCAATCAGACCATAACCCCCACTTCAGGCTTTCTGCAGCTTCCACACCTCCACATTTCCAGAATCCTCTGTAATGCCAATAACTGAAGGAAAGACACCATCTCCTCTTTCCAACAGTCATGCGGTCACCAGCATCTGTAGTTTAGAAAAGAACAATGAAAGCAGCAGTTCTATAGTAAACATGCCATTTCTGGAAAGCTTAGAAATAAAAACCAGGGCTAAACAAGACCTGCAGGAAAGGTAAAAAGAGCAATAAAAACGGCAGACTCCTGCTCTAGACAACTCTACTTGGTTGCCATTTTGAAAACATTAAGTGTTAAGGAGCAAATGGTCTTTGAATGGGGGAAAAGGGGAGCCAGGACTTGGATGCTGACAAGGAGCAGGATGCACCAAAGAGAAGCTGACACAGTTTGAAATCAGCACAGTATTTTAATCAGTTTGTGGGAGGCCCCTGAGTGGCTCAGTCGGTTAAGCGTCCTACTTCGGTTCAGGTCGTGATCTCGTGGTTTGTGAGTTCAAGCCCCTCATCGGGCTCTGTACTGACAGCTCAGAGCCTGGAGCCTGCTTCGGATTCTGTGTCTTCTTCTCTCTCTCTGCCCCTCCCCTGCTCTCTCTCTCGCTCTCTCTCTCTCTCGCTCTCTCTCTCTCAAAAATAAATAACCACTGGGAAAAAAAATTAAGCAGTCAGTGAGTGCAAAATTAAGGCAACCTGGCGACACTGGGTCTGACAAGTAGAATGGATTTTGATTACTAAAGAATAAATGAAAATAACAATTAAAAATAAAAACAAAAGAAAAAAAAAACCTACAAAAGCTTCCCGATGACACTGTCAAAGCAGTAGCTTCAGGAGTGGAAGACAAAAAAGTTAAAGGTCATCCACAGTAAATAGCAGGTTACAAAGAAGCTTTTGCAAAGAGTTGAAATGAACATAGTCCAGTTCATGAAGGGTTGACCCTGATAGCTCAATGGCACAGGGCCTAGAGAGTGGCAGAAAGAGAGAAATTTCACACACACACACACAAAAAAAACTAAAAGCCAAACACCACCTGCTACTTTCACTGGTTCATAAAAGCCATGTGAGATTTGAGTGGCAAAAGGAAGCCAAACCTGCAGGCTGACTTCAAACGATGAGACAATTCCAGCGTGCTTACTAAAGAGAGCTGCTTCTAGTCATTTCAGTGGGGCCCCATGAGCCTTTTTAAGGTAAGTATTATGGACAGGACTCTCCTGAGATTATTAAGCACAAAACACACGTGCACGCCACTACCTTGGAGCAGACTATGAGAAAGTTGTTTTTACCAAAAAATACAAGAATTGGGAGCAGCAATGGCAGACAACTCCTACGCCCCACCAGATGGGAGGAGGAAAGTGTAAATGGAATAACCCATGATAAGAAGAGAGGCCTTTCGAGATGATGAAACTGATGGCAGATCATTATGCCTGTTCTGTATTACAACCAACCGGGGAATTCCTTATCCTTTTATCCTGATGTGTGTGTCGGCGGGGGGGGGGGGGGGGGGATGTGCGCACGCCTGTGTGCCTTTCACTACTCTGAGCCCTTAGATATTTCTTTATGGCTTAACGTCTTCCTTTTTACAAAGTAAACTCCTGGAAGTCAAGGACTTTGGTCATGGTATACTCAGTCCTAAAACATTATCTGGCACATGATGGGTTTTCTCAAACATTGCTTGGTTGAGTGAATGAATGAATGAATGAATGAATGAATGAACAAATGAACATATCAGTGTCTTCTTTTCTAGAAACAATTTATGCTTGCATCTTTTCTTTCACAAAATCCTGAGAACAATCTAGTTCCGGTATAACAGGTAAGTTTTTCTAGTTAGTATGTAATCAAAGAAGACACAGCCTTTTCGTTTCAAGTTTACAATTTAGATGTACTGCTAATGTGATAAGACATTTTTTACCATAATTGTGCCTTAATTTCTCAAAATTCACCTCTATCTCTTACCTTTTCAAAATATGCACGCATAGATACAGATCCAAACACACATAGACACACGTAGATGATCTGTATCATCAGAAGAAAAATAAAGCTCAACCATATCTATGGGTGCAGGTCAAAAACCCGTCATCCTTGCCGTTGGGAAGTAAAATGTGCCTGAATGTCCAAAGGTGAAATTTCTAGGTTGGAACATTTTAATGAAGGGAGGAAAAAGCACAGATTCAGAAGAGGTTTGGGGCAGATTTAAAGGTGCATTTGAAAATTATGCACTGTATTTGAAGAGTAAAGAATCTCTACTTAAAGTACATTCTTGATACACATGCTGACAAAATTAAGGGCACACCGTCCTTTGCTGAATGAGAGCTTATCAGAAGTGCTAGTGTGAGCCATTTCCTTTTGTTCCCTAGAGAAAAGTAAGGCATGAAAAATACGTTGACAATGAATCATCTTAAACTTGCACATTTAAAATTTAAGTCAGTAAGATTGATAAATTAAGGTTCTGATGGCAACAGGATTCTTTCCTGTCATGCACATGGTAGAGCTATAACAGGAACACCTGTTTCCATCTTAAGGGTCGGGAAGGATTGATACAATGCTGAGATTCGCATTGCTAATTAGGAATGTCAGCAAAAGAAGTTCAAAGCTCTCTGTTGCTGCTGAATCGAAATAGCAAAGAAAGGTAGGGAAGACTCGGTGCTACCAATTTCTCCTTAGCCAGGGGGTGAAATAATAACAGCCCTTCATATTTGTTAAGCACGTACAATTTACAATTCACTTTTGCACGCAATTACCATTTGAAGCAGAAGTAAGTGCAGGCCAATTCTGTTTGTCCGCTTTGGATAAGGAGGCTAAGGGGCTTCCCCCAGGTCATACAGCCTGCAGGTGAGGAAGCCAGGCCCCAAGAGCAGGCCAGCACTTTATCACTGTATAATGCGACATTCAAACTGCAGCTAATACAGGCAAGAACTTGCCTTCTGCTATTTTACTTCGCTTACCTTATTTTCAGTAACGAACAGGGACTGCCATTTTTGTTGTTAGAATAACAGTAAATAAGTGCGCCGTTAAATGGTGCCCAAGGATGGAAATGGCTTCTTGTACTTCTAGCAAGTATTATGTTTTCCCTTGTGTGTACGCATGTTGGTCATAAAAGCATGGAAAACAAAGTTCGAAGAGTGCAAATCAAGTTCCGAGAGGACAGATCACAGACACACCTTCAGTGACTTGTCCCTCGGCCTCTACCCTGCCTTTGAGACAGAAGCAAAACTTGTATTCCTTAGAGTGTTGTCATCTCCAAAATGGTTTTACAAACGGACACATAAACCCCTTCAGTGTGTTCCTAAGCAAGGAGGCCCTGGGAGCCAATGAGAGCTCTGTACAGCCAGCAGGCTTGCTCAGAACAGAAAACCTCAGCCTGACATACAACAGCAAAAATCCCTAGGCATCTTGGCAGAGCAGTTTCCATAAAAAAAAATAAAAAAAAAAAAGGGCTTATATAAAAAATGCATACACAGAGCTTGACTCTCAAGGTTAGAAAATTCCCCACAGTGAGAAGTATGAACTGAAGCCATGGCCACATCACAATCTGAGCAAAAATAGCAAAAGAAACCTACTTCGGGAAGCACCTCACTCTGCCTTGTGCTACAGATTACAGAAAGTCTGTTGTTCCCCAGACCACCCATCTGTCACATTAATTTTTAACACCGACATTCTGTACAACAAACTATTCACTGTTTAAGTATCAGCGTTTGGCAAGAAAGACAGAGGGGGAGAAGAGTAAGGAAGAATGGAGGCATGGATAGATGAGAGAGGGGTTACAGAAACACAATCATCAGTGCAAAAGGAGAAAAGAGTCACGAGCACATTTCACTTTGCATAGTCACGCTGAGGCCCAATACCAGTGCTCACAGATCCCACACTCCCTCCATCAGGACCCAGTGATTCATCCTCATGACCCATTCACTAAATACACTGTCCTTTCCTGACACTATTCCCATTCATGAAAAATCTCCTCTCCAAGTCCAGATGAAATCCATCTCCAGGAACCCTTGCCCAATGTCCCTGATCAGAAGTAATATCTTATCTCTCTCATCTCTCTCTGCTGTTCCCAACAGGCTTTGCTAAGAGCTCTGTTACAATTCATTTCACATAGTTCAAATGCCCTCCATTAAATCATTAGTTTTTGAGCAGGGAAAGTATGTCTTGTTTGTCTCTATAAACTCCAAGGCATCTCTGTCAGCGGTTGGAACAGAGGAGATTTGTAGTAGTATTTCATTAAGCAGAATTCAAAGAACTTAAAAAGCTCCTTCTAGCACTGACATCCTGGACTTTAAGTCTGTGCACCTCACTTAATCATTTATTCATTTGTTCATTAAACAGCAATTTACTATGCACCTATTGCCCATCATGCCTTGTGCCCAGAGCCCTAGGAGACTATGGTGCCCCCGTGAAGTTTACAGTCGAGTCTGGGAGAAAGGCAGTGATCAAATAATTGCACACATCCACAACAACCATGTGTGCTAAGCACTGCAATGGATAAGTTTAGGAGGATTTGGGAGCATTCATTCAACTCTGATACTGCACATTCTAGGGCAAGCTGTCAGACACAGAAAAAGGCAATCGCAGGAAAAAGATATACAAAGGCCCCCAAATGATGACACATTTAGCTTCGCTGTAGGTTTATTTTTGTTAAAAACGTGAAACAACATTACAAAAGAAGTGGATGTTCAACTTCAATCTGTGTCCATGCTTCTAAATCATCTTCTGAGATACAGATACAGACGCAGATAGATACACATACGCATACACATACAGATCGATCACGGTAAAAGATCACTGCCTTAGAACTTTGAAGTTCTGGGTTTAGTCTTTGCTGCAGAACATACTAGTTAACTCTGAACTTCCCCATCAACGAAACGGAGACCATAATCTCTGCTGTGACAACTAGACAGGGTTGATGTGTAAGGATTCAATGACAATGCAGGATACACACATTTTGAAAAGTGCATATTGTTTGCACATAAAAATCTGTCAACTCAAACATCTGATACATATTCATATATAAACGTATATATATATTCATATATATACACATATATTCACATATATACATGTACATGCACATACACTTGGATTTCTCATTATGGTACAATTTTTTTCATCACAGCTGCTTTCACTCATTCTGTTGCCCTCCTTTAAACAACATTTTCTTTGCCAGCAGAAGATGGGAGAGGTCGGCAAGAGAATGACAAAGTCTTGCTGCCTGATTGCTCTGCTCACAGCCAGAATAAACAAAGGACAAAGAACTAAGGACTTGAGTCGAACCCCAAAGATTAAGCTACACCGCTGGATGAGGACACCAATTAACATAACATCTAGTCAGATCAGTGTCAGCAAGAAGTATCTGGAAAAATCCCGAAACTTAAATGATACCATGGATTGACATTGAGGGGAAATGGTAGCATAATTTTTACTTGCCGTTTTGTCAGCAGTCATACAAGAATGCAAGATGTATACAACCGAAGCAGCATAGTTTCCTATATAAAGAAGGCTGACGTGAAATTCTAGACTGCATGTCTCTTCTCTATCAATCATAAAGAACTACGAGAAAATCCTAGAAGGAAATGCTCCCGTTTTATAAGCAGCAGTAAAATCATTTATTAATGATAACATTTAGTAAGTGCTTACCAAGTGCCAGGCACTATTAAAAGAACTTTCAATTTAAAACTTTAACCTTCACAACAACCTAAGAAGTCGGAATTATTATTCCCTTTTTCACAGAAGAGAACACCGAGCCTCAGAGAAATTCACTCACTTGTCTAAGATCACACAGCTGGCATTTACTGAACATGCTGAATAGCTACCACTCATTTGGCACTCACCTTGCTAGAAGGCAAGGAGAGGTCAGGAGGGGAAAGGTCAAAGGGCAGGTATCCCTGAGCCAGAAAGGAGTCCCACACTGATTCTACTCAAAGAATCTGCAGGGAAGCTGAAACGTGAACATAAATTGCTAATTTTCCACGGTAGAAATTTTAAGTACCACAGGAAATGCATAGTTAAGTTCCACCTCAGTGTTCACGTGGGGGGAACAGGGCACAGATGACAAGTCCAGGCATTAAAAAATTACATAATTTACATGAATTACCTTCTTCTCCACAACTTTGCACATGCCAGTTGGACTTGATTCCTTTGGGACAAGCCTATGGGCTATATATTCTCTGAGTGAGTTTTTCCAGTGGGTAATTCAGCAATATGGCTCCCAGGAACTAGGACTACCCAAGGGCAGGTACTAGGTGCTGTATCCTCAGTGCATAGGATAGTGTCCAGTACCCGTGCTTCAAGAGATATGTAATCAGGTACTGAATGAATTACTGGATTAATTAGTTAATTAAAAAGTGAGCAAATGAATGAATACAGGAACATAAAGCCAGGTATACACCATTCAGAAGCGCAGACGACACTGGAGTTCATGAACTCTGCCCCGACTGCCAAAGCCCCCATCCCCAGGTGTAACTTTGCAAACACGAGTGCCAAGGGACTTTTGCTAGACAGCAGGTGGGAGTTCTCTTAACTGAGAGACCACACTAGTGACCTAAATGGTCAATGATTTCAAGAATACCAAGAAGCAAAACATCAACTTGTGTTTTATCCCCCCATCATGGCAGGAAGCAGAGAATGAACCACAAAAGCCATATTATCTAGAACTTTCTTGAGAGCTATAAAGCAAGTCATTTGCAGAAGTCGTTGATTTTGTACATGGGGACTGTTTGGTAAAATTGAGGAAGCGAATGATGGTTGACTTCCTGGAGTGAGTCACGGCTGTAACCCCCTCTGACAGTATTAATAGAACAGGGGGAAAATTTCCAGGAAACATCAATTACCACAACGACCAAAATAGAAAAGGCGGCTGGTGACTTAATCACTAAACTTTAGGGGAGACTACTCTCTTTCTTTATCAGAAAAAGACAACAATAAATCCAACTAATACATTTAGAAACTAGTTGAAAGCATCCTTCCACACTTTGTATAGTTATCTTTTAAATAAGATTTGGCTTTAGTGAAATGACCATACTTACTCTGGCTTGGTAATAGTTGAGCCAAGGTTCTAAGGTCAAAGTTAGACCTCCAAGAAATAGACCTATGTATTAAGGGATCCATTCATCTCCACTCCTTCTTTCAAAGCTTGAATTAATAGGTATTTAATGAGCACCTACTATTATGTTCCAGATTCATACTCCCTAAGAAACAAAGAACTAAACAAAAGAAGGAACTACAATAAATATATTTATACTAACACATATCAAAATAGAATATTTACATGTTTACATACAAAATACTTGGAATAATATCTGGAACATCGTGAATACCACGGAAAATTTTATTCTTCTTCTCATTATTATTCTAGCCGCAGGTGGTCCAAGATTGGGGTTTTCCATTAGTCTTCAGAGGAATTGAATCAGTCTCCCGCACTTGCATGGCTATGACTCTGATTGTGCATACCAATGGACCCTGCTTACTCACTGATCACCATCACCCTGGTCTACCATCCAGACTGCAATGAAACTACATGATGCAGTTCCAAAGGATAGCATACCCAGGCAACGTATTGGACCACCTCTCCCTCATCCCAGTTCATTTGCCTCATGGCCTATTGTAATTAAATGGGTGTGGCTCAGCAAACAGCCCGCCCATCCCATCCACGCACCTCACACACACAAAAATCTTCTAATCCATGGTAAATATCCTTCCTGGGCCCCAAGTACTTCACCACAGCTGTTGTACTTACTGCAGGATGGGATTTAAGTAAGAGGAAATTTTGGCAAGTACCAATTATCAGCCAGTAATAAACATACTCCCAGTTTCTTCGACATCCTGTCTCCCCAAAAAGCCCTTACTATATCCTCTAAGAGAAAAACACTGGAAGCAACACAGATGACTGCAAGTATGGCAACAGTTAAATAAAGTCTGGTATAGGGGTGCTTGGGTGGCTCATTCGGTCAAGTGTCCAACTCCTGATTTCAGCTCAGGTCTTGATCCCAGGGACATGGGATCGAGTCCCGCATCCGGCCCCATGCTGAGCATGGGGTCTGCTTAAGATTCTCTATTTCTTTCTCATTCTCATTCCCTCTCTCTCTCTCTCTCTCTCCCCCTCATCACCCAACCCAAAAATGAATAAATAAATAAATTCTGGTATAGCTTCTCCAGGGACTGTATGTCACTGCTGAATATGATGAGGGAAATTCTGATTCTATAGCATTAAATTGAAAAATAAAAAATTACATGTCTCCTTGATTACACATTATAAAAATTATAGAAGCATACCGCTGAAGAATAAATCAGTACGTAGAAAATGGGAGTTGAGGTGACAGGGAGAAAGGACCGTGAGTATATTTTTCAAAATGAATTTGTTCCCTTGCCCATATAAAATAGCTTGTGCACATTTTTAAATGTATGGAAAATGTTCAAATTTACCTACGTTCACAAAGAAAAAAAAATATCCAAGGATTTTTCTGATTGAAATATATTAGAAAACTTCAAGTGTGTAACAAATTATCCTAATAGCAGGAACTTTTCCTTCTGAAGGATACACAAGTACTCCCCAAATTATATCCAGGCATTACTTAGCGTGTCAGTCAACTGCAGGCACTTTGGAACGGAAGCTCTCATCTCCTCCCAGATCCATTTAGCCTGAAGCCTACAGAAGAAGTCATGTGCCTCAGCCTCATTCATCAGCAGCATCAAGTGCTATTTAGGAAAGTTGCTAACTTCAAAGAGCATCATCTTAATTTCTAATTATGACCATGTGAGCAGCTATATAAATGGCTGAATCCTAAAGCGTTTACATCCTTACTTCACACTGTGGTTCCAGGCTCCAGGCAGAAAAGATGGCAGAGTTTGCCTTTCCCTTCCTCTGATCACCCCTTCCTCACCTGGGAGACCTACAACTCCCACTGTGCACCTCACCTCATACGCTCCTCCTGGTCACAAGCCTCTACTGCATCTGGCCACCTTTCCCCAACTACCCTACCCACTTCGCTCCCCACCCGTCGCCCCTTAGCCAACTGTACCTATCCAGCCTTTAGAACCCACCTGCTTTTGTCTATGCAGGCCTAAAACTATATGACCTTTTTCAACATCCCTACTGAACTTTAAGTCTTGATTATTTTTCTAATCAGTTAATTATTTTTTTTTTTAAATCTCACCAAAAGCACTTCTGAGTATTTCATGTAGAAGTCCCAACCAGATCTTAAGTTTTTGTTATTGTTCTTTCCCAAGGCAGTCAAGAGTGCTAGACAAATATTGGGTCCTAAGTCCATACAGGCTTAAAAGAACATTAATTATGCATAACTGGTAACAACAGTAAACAGGAGTTGTTTCGGAAATGTACGCGTACTTCTCAAGTCACAATGGCTCTGTGCATTGCTACCATTAGAACAGGGGATGTGGCAGCAGTAAATCTGGGAGATATGATGTTAAGCACCTCCAAGACAGGGCATCAAAAATCTGCTTCTATGTGCTAGTCTCTGAAGCACTAATACCTCCATTTCTCTCAGCCTCAAGTTTCTTCCTCTACAATGAAAAGCCTTCAAACAGATCATCTGAACTGAACATCAGCGGGGACCTTCCACCATCCAACTAAACTCCCTTGGGTCCCGATCCTTTTACTCTGCTCTTGGCACCATGATTTTGCAAGTGAGCGACACCAAGTGACATCAACTCTGGATACTTTAGCTTCATCATCTACACAAGGGGAGTAGTAACCCCCGCCATTTTCACCTATGAAAGGGTCTCTGGAGATCAAATTAAAAAAAAAAAGTCTGTGAATGTGTGCTATGAACGTAAAATGCCATAGAATATTAAGAAAATGTATTTACGGGGAGCCTGAGTGGCTCAGTCGGTTGAGGGTCCGACTTCGGCTCAGGTCATGATCTCACGGCTCATGAGTTCGAGCCCCGTGTCGGGCTCTGTGCTGACGGCTCGGAGCCTGGAGCCTGCTTCAGATTCTGTGTCTCGCTCTCTCTCTGCCCGTCCCCTGCTCACACTCTGTCTCTCTCTGTCTCAAAAATAAATAAAACATTAAAAGAAATAAAAAGAGGGGCGCCTGGGTGGCGCAGTCGGTTAAGCGTCCGACTTCAGCCAGATCACGGTCTCGCGGTCCGTGAGTTCGGGCCCCGCGTCGGGCTCTGGGCTGATGGCTCAGAGCCTGGAGCCTGTTTCCGATTCTGTGTCTCCCTCTCTCTCTGCCCCTCCCCCGTTCATGCTCTGTCTCTCTCTGTCCCAAAAATAAATAAACGTTGAAAAAAAAAAAAAAAAAAAAGAAATAAAAAGAAAATGTATTTACTCCCATCACTGTTGATTCAGGTGTGGGACAGAGGTATTAGGGGTATAGTATGGAAGAGTACTGCTCCAGAAGAAGCCTGTGGAGAGAAAACAGGTTAATAGATGAACTTCAAGAAAGCAGCACACTCTTCTGTCTCCTTCTGCCAGCAGGAAAGCTTTGGAGAACTGCATGGCTGAACAAGATATGTGAGCCTCCTCAAGGAAACACACAAAATGGAAGCAAAATTACAAAGTCCTAGGGTCCATTCTGGTTGTTGCCCTTATTTGCCTTAACTGGCTTAATAACCAAACCAGTCTAGTTCAGAAAATGACATCACTGAGAACATTACCCCCAGTATCCTCAATAATGTGGAGTATTTCTATGGTTTATAAACTACTAAAAGATCAGATGACACTACATAAAGATCTGTATGTGAATATATATATATATATATATATATATATATATATATGTGTGTGTATATATATATATATATATATATATATAGAGAGAGAGAGAGAGAGAGAGAGAGAGAGATTGTTTCAAGCATTATTTGTTCTAAAAAGATCACAGGTATTAATTTGCATTTCCTTATTTACTTTTTACTCCCCTGAGGGAGAAAAACATTGTAATAACACCTTGTATTTGTAGAAGCATGTGTCTCCTAGAAGCAGGGAATACTGTACAGATATTATTTAATCAAGCTTCACCTTATCAGTGAGTAGTGAGCAATGGATCATTATTAAGGGGTCATTTTAGTTGGAAACAAAAAAGTCCAACAAAATATAGAAAATTTCAGGGTGACAAAAAATCACCTCTGGTGAGTTCAGTGAGGTCAAAAAAACCAAAAAAACAAAAAACAAAAAAACCTCCAAGAGGCAACTGAGACTCCCTTCTCCCATGACACAAAGTTTAGTCTGCCTGAAATGGTCTACCATTGTCAACCTTTCCATGAATGAATATTCGCCTTCCCTCAAAGTCCAGCCCAAGAGCGTCCTCTCCCTATACTAGTGCAGCCTTCAGCCTTCATCTTTCCAATCAGATTAAATTATGAATTCTTTAGAGTTTATATATATTTTTTTAATTTTATATGTATATATTGTATATATAAACGTTTCTTTTTGAAAGACAGAGAGAGACAGAGCGCAAGCAGGGGACAGGCAGAGGGAGAGGGAGACACAGAATCCAAAGCAGGCTCCAGGCTCTGAGCCATCAGCACAGAGCCCGACGTGGGGCTTGAACTCATGAACCGCGAGATCATGACCTGAGCCAAAGTCAGATGCTCAACCAACTGAGCCACCCAGGCACCCCGGGACTACCCTAACTGTAGTGTTTAACCAATTGTACCTTTTCGTGAACTTAGTTGTGTACATGTCTTCACTCCTCTACCAAACTGAGATATCTGTAGTGAGAACTAGGATTCAGTCTTTTGTGGACATTACTGCCTACCACAGAGCCTTATAGGACATAGGGAAATCTATCCATGTTCTTTCTGTAGGACTGGATCTTAGAAACAGAGATATTCAATTGGATGATTTGCGGGACCCTTTCCAGCTATAAATTCCAAATGTTAGAAGGAATATATGACATTACCTAATTCAATTCCATCAAACAAGGGGCAAAGAAAGGGATGTGTCCAAGTGGAACCAAGTTTCCTGAGTCCAGTCCAGGGCTTCTTGGCCACACTATAGGACCTTTCTAAACTGCTGACAGTCCAAGAAGAACTACCTCAGGTTTATTTCCCTAAAATTTCAAGCCAGGATCTCAGGACACATCTATTTGACAGATGACAAGGAAGTATTAGCTTAAATAACCATTACTCTGAACATCACAATGCTGGCCAACGGCTCTTCACCATGAGTGAACTTGCTGTTTGGCATCATTTTAATAAAATTCAAATGGGAGGCAAATGCTGACCCTAGACTAGTGCTTTTCAAACTGTATAAAGTAGCTCATGAATAGGTCATAAAATCGATTCACTGGACCTCCAAGGGTATTTTTAAAAACTGAAATAGAATAGAAAACATCAATGTGCATCATGTCAAGTAAGAACATACACTGTTAAGTGAAATATATATATATATATATATATATATATATATATATATATATATAGATGTGCGTGTGTGTGTGTGTAATTATCGATGAAAATTTATTTTTTACTGCCATTTGTCTTTTTAAAAAGTTTGAAAGCAACTTCCTTGGACCACACTTTCTGGCGATACATATTAATAGCTACAGAGCTGAGTGCCGTACAGGTAATGAGAAAGGTGGGCAAAAGCAGGTCTTATGAAACTAATAACATCTCCTCTCAATTTTACATTTCCTATTTCTTGGGAGAGCCATCCAGATCTCGACTGAAAACCCTGGCCACAATGAAGAGATACCACCGTCCCCCCCTGCCCCAACACACAACCACTCAAGGTTTGGACTACCACGTCTTGTGTTAGGGGACGAGGCTTCTTTGGTCCCTGCCCACCCTTTGTCTCTTCCTCCCTCTTAATGAGAAAAGGTTAGAAAAAAAAAATTACCAAAAGAGAGAGGAAGGAAAGCAAAGAAAAGTTTCAGTTTTAGAGGGGTTTTGTTTGTTTGTTTACTTATTTCTTTGTCTTTCTTTCTTTCTTTTCTAAAGAGAGACCCAAACCAGCCTACAGGAACTGTCACACAGGACTCATGTCCCTGGGCACTTTCAACAGACTATCAGAATATTTTTTTGCTTTCTACTTCCTTGGCTGGATGGCCAGGTTTGAGTAATTTTCTCTTTCTCCTGGGGTTGGTTGCTAAGAGACACTCTATTACTTCTCTTTCTCTTATGACCTGATTACTGTGATCAGCAAAGACAATATGCAGGACAGCACCCTGACAGTCTTGTACAAGATCGCCGGGCTGGGTTACAAAACAATGGGATCTCTTAACCATCTCAAGGCCATCAGATCAAGTTTCCAAAATTCCTCTTTAGAGGGGTCTAAGGATTCTCCTCCCATTTTCCTCCAAAATGGTGGTCACGACAAATCAACTATCTCTTCCATTATAGAAGCCAATATTCATATTGAAATGCGTTTCAACAAAGGTTCCATGCCATCTCTGTATTATCTATATATTTCATAGGTAAATAAAGAGACCAAAAAAAAAAATGTTCTGGGTCAATCTAAGCCTGAATAAAGGAAGGACAAGGCTGCTAGAAAACCCTAATAAGTTTGTTAGCCAGAGTCTTCCAATCTCCCCTTCTTTTTGGGGAAAACACAGCCAAAGTAAATTTCGCACCTTGTTTATCTCTAATTCAACACAGCTCTTCCCATAGATGTTTGTTGAATGAATAAATGATTGGTGTCCAGATTAAGCTCTTCTTCTCATCCCTTGAGGCTCCTATCCACTCCCCATGCACGCGCGTGCACGCGGACACACACACACACACACACACACACACACACACACACATTTCAGGAAAATGAAAAAGAAATGGCTACATGTTCCTTTTTAAAGGTTTTGATGCGCTCAAAACAGACCAGGATTTTGTTTTAAGTCAATGTAAGAAAGTAACAAAGATTCTGGATCTTTATCCAGTATATCTTCCCCTAGTTTGTATTCCCCTTATACTACCTAGAAGATTCAGGTATCTGGCCAGACATTCACTCTTGTGTTTATTTTACTCTCCTCCCCACCACGAGGTTAATTTGGAAATTTTTTTAACACTTTCAATAGGCCAAGTTCACATAACATCTGTAGCATATATCCAAAGGCATCATGCTTCCCAGATCCCCCATGAGTTATACCTAAAATTTTATCATTAGAACTTCATGCCTTCAGCTTAAGGTTCTGATGTCTATTAAAAATGGAAGTCCTTCTAGCAAGGTTCCACTTTGGCATACTATGAAGAATATCAATCTCTCAGATAGATAGATAGATAGATAGATAGATAGATAATGAATATAGATGTAGAGAGAGATAAACATATGTATGTATGTATCTCAGTGTGTGCACATTTAACAGATATTTCCTGGATAGATTTCAGGAGTTAGCGTATAAAATACAATAGAAACACAAAGATTATGAAATTTGGATTTAGAGATAGCTGGATTCAAATCAAAGATTTGTTCATTATTAGCCACTGGACATGAGGCAACTTACTTCCCATTTCTCTGAGCCTCAATTTCATTATTTGAACACTGGAAATATTAGTACCAAATTTCAAATAATGCTGTAAAGATGATATATCAGATACCTGGCATATAGTAGGAACAAATAAAATGTTATCTCCCTCATGAACTACATGTACTTAAGAACATCAATTTTACTTTGCTCTGGTGTACAGAAAAGAACATTTGAAGATATTAGCCTAGAATGGGAGAGCAAAGAGGGCATGGAAGTGGCAGAGCAACATGCTAAAGGCATACTGAATGGAGAGCCAATGGCCCATTTCACAGCCTAACTAAATTTACAATATTCCATGGGAACTATTTTAGTCCATGCCCTTCAGGAGTAACCAATTTTACACAATTTCTGTAGCTGAATCATACTTTCATATAATTTTAGGGCAGGAGGAAGTGAAGAGATAATATTGTTCAATCTCATTGTTTTACAATGGAGGAACCCACCCCAGGGTGGTTCAGTGACATACGTAAGCCATAGCGTGCAACAGAAGGGTGTCCTTCCCATGGACATACTTCCATCCAGTTAGCTCTTGTCACGGGTGATGGCTGCCTTCTTGATTGGTCGCCACCTCCTTTCAGTGTGGTCAAGGTAAAATTACCTTTATTTAGCAGGCCCTTTGGCTCTTCCATTTCAATGGAGTATCCATATACAGTTCTGAGACTGTATTCAGAACAAAGTCAAACTTTGCAATAGATCCTAGCTACTTACTAACTGGGAATCATGGTTCTTTATACTCAGTCTGGGGAAAAAATAACAGTTGCTATGACAGTTGGATTTATTTCTGAAAATGGGATGTTTGAAGGGCATTTCAAGCATAGTGCCCAGCTTCTAACTAGGAGCTTTTTGCCCTGAAATTCCCTCTATGGCTCTAGCTTTGCCCTTCCTCTACTTCCAGCAACATGCCCCGGTAATGCACAGGTCTATCAGCAACAAGTGCCCTGGCAATTGTTCCAGACAAGAAAAATTCCCTGGCAGCCCCCAAAATGGGCACAGATCCTAAGACATCTCCTTTTTCAACCTTGGACTGACAATGTTTTCCAGGATAAGAGGTAATTCCCCATGACAATTTCAGTCTAGAACAAGCAATACTGTCATACAGGTTAATTTTTATCTGGGCTGTATCCAGTAGAGAAGAAACTACATGAGATAAACTGCTTGGGAATAGTATAGACTCACCACTAGCAAAACACAATGCCTCAAGAAACACTATCTTTAAAAGGAACTATGGCTGAAGCTCTCTAAAATAATACAGTCAGTTGGAATCCAAAATAAGCTGAGAGTGGAAAAAAAACACCTTAATTATACATGACATGGTTCAGTGAACTGAAAGAAAAACACCACAATAAATAAAACCTATTCCCCTAAAATACCCAAACTGGGATGGGGAGAGGACTCGAAGTGATCAGTGATGGTGTAAAAGTGCTTTCAATTTTATGGAATGGGGCCTCATCTACTGGGTGTTGAATTATGCCTGTGCCTTCTCAGGGTGGCACAGAGGGATATTCAGAAGTTTCAGGAGATGAACTTGCCATCTCTCCAGATGTGTATGAGTGTTGAATCACCTGCCTCTATCACTCATTCTGTGTTCTTTACATTAATCCTAAACAAGCACATGGACTCGCAAATCACAGAGGTGGGTAGAACTGTGGAATGACTGCTGCTGCTTCATCACCTTGATTGTGTAGGTGAAGTTTGAAGAGTCTGGTTCATTTTTCCAGTCAATCTATGCTCGAGGCACACTGCAACCAGGTAGCGGTAGCCTGTAACTGCAACACCCAAATAATTCATCAGCACAGGCAGCAGAAAAGTAACAGATTATCCTTCTTTCTTTAAAAAAGTAAAATAAAATAAAAAGAACGTAAGAATAAAAATTAAGGAGATGTACATCAAGGTAAACCCATGGACAAGATACACCGGGGAGAGCCATTGCAAAGAAGGATCATATAGGTAATTCTGATTAGTTTCCTAATAACCTTAGTTTGGCTTTTACTATTACTCATTCTGCACTCTAGCTTTTCCAGGTTGTTTCCTCAAAATTTCAACTTGCTTGGATTCCATGAACCCCAACTGATTTATTCAACTGTAATTCTTATTTGCAGTAATCAGACTGCTTAATCTAATCATAGGAATGATCTAAATTCATTTTTGCCCTTACTACCTTCCAAGACCTTGTATTCTTTTCCACTTAGAGTAAGGAAAAAACAGTTGCTTATTTATTTTTTTAAGTGTCCTTATTTATTTTGAGGGGGGTGGGGGTAAGGGAAAGAGGGAGAGAGAGAGAAAGAGAGAGAGAGGATCCCAAGCCGGCTCTGTGCTGATAGCGCAAGGCTCAATCCCATGAACGGTGAGATCATGACCGAGCTCAAATCAAGAGTTGGACACTTAACCCACTGAGCTACCCAGGAACCCCGAAAAAAAGTGTTTGAAAAATATAGGGGCACCTGGGTGGCTCAGCCAGTTAAGCGTCCAACTTCGGCTCAGGTCATGTTCTCGAGGTCTGTGAGTTCAAGCCCTGCATCGGGCTCTGTGCTGACAGCTCAGAGCCTGGAGCCTGCTTCCGATTCTGTGTCCCTCTCTCTCTCTGACCCTGCCCTGCTTGCACTCTGTCTCTCTCTCTCAAAAATAAATAAACAATTAAAAATGTGTGTGTGTATATATATATATATATATATATATATATACACACACACACACACACACACACACATTATTTTTTAAATGTCAACCATAAAAATGTCACACAGTATCAGTACATATATTATATATGTATTAGTAAATACACATACACATATCAGTATTTTATTTAAAAAGAACAATGCCATAAGTGAGTCCAACAAGCTATGCTAACGATTGTAATGGCAGCTCTTGGTACTTGCATGTTTGTTTAGGAAAAGGAATTCTCTTAAAGAAATTTGCCATTCTCCATCTGCAGTCAGTGGCATCATGTTCAGTTTTGGGTCCTGACAGAAGCGTCTTTCTAGGATAGGCTGGATAA
The DNA here is from genome assembly GCF_028749965.1 of Puma concolor. Lineage (NCBI taxonomy): Eukaryota > Metazoa > Chordata > Mammalia > Carnivora > Felidae > Puma > Puma concolor. Next base: position 80,088,274 of record NC_141675.1, on the reverse strand, counting down.
AAATAATTCAAGATGGTAGAAGGTATAAACCTCCAGTTACAAGATACGTCAAGTCCTAGGGATATGACATACAGCATGGTGACTAAAGTTAATAATACTGTATTGGATTTTTGACACTTACTAAGAGATTAAATCTTAAAAGTTCTCATCACAAGAGAAAAAATAGCATAACTACACATGGTGATGGATGTTATCTGAATTTACTGTGGTCATCATCTTGCAGTATAAACACATATCAAACTATTATGTTGTATACCTAAAACTAACATTGGCTATATGCCAATTATAACTCACAATCTTGTATTTTTTTTTAATTTTTTAATGTTTATTTTTGAGAGAGAGAAAGAGACAGAGCATGAGCGAGGGAGGGGTAAAGAGAGAGGGAGACAGAATCTGAAGCAGGCCCCAGGCTCTGAGCTGTCAGCACAGAGCCTGATATGGGGCTCAAACCCACAAACCGTGAGATCATGACCTGAACCAAAGTCGGACGCTCAACTGACTGAGCCACCCAGGCACCCCTAGAACTCAGGTTTTTTTTTTAATGTTTTTAAAGTTTTAGAAACACTGTAATGGAAATGTCCAGCTTGAAGGAGGGGAGGAGGGGGAGATGAGGGATAGATCGCTATCTTAGAGGCGTGAAAGGATTCCTATCAGCAAAGGACTGCAAGCTTTAAGGGCAGAGCTGGGACCAAAAGTAGACCGGAGGGGCAGCAGTTTCCACCTAAATATGGGAAAATACCTTTTTAATCTAAAGGTAACACAGGTAACACTACAAATAAAATCTGTTCTCACCTCCGCTGTATATTCAAGCCAGAGCAAACTTAAGACATAGTAAGAGGACATATCTGCACCAGGGCGATTGCTACTAAGTTTACATCCCTCCAGGGAGCTTCAGAGTTGTTATTCTAGTTTTGCTGTTGTTGTTTGGATATAGAACCCTCGTATCTCTTACTAAATTTGTGAGTAGGTATTTTAAGCCTTACTCCGTCTGCAAAAGGGAACTACTCCCACTGTATTGTCTCAAGTATTATTACATGTAAAACTGTCAGTTTTAGGAGACTCAATCTGAACCAAGCCACCTTCATAAACTTTGTAACTATTATTTATTCGATAGATATTCACTGAATGCTTCTTCTGTGCCTCAACCATGGTAGGCATTGTGAATTTAATGGTGCCCAGCAGAGTCCCTGCTCGCAAAGCCAAACAGTCTAGGTGACAAGGTAGCTCTTGACGTTACCTCACCAGACTAAGTACCTATTTGGTTTGTCTGTTTGCTCTTCCCCGTTCCTTTCCCAGAGATGTGTAACTCAAAAGCGATGAAGGGAGAGGGCCCATTTAACAAGGACTGGGTCACAATCAGAGAGATGCGACCAGATTGTACAGCTGGTTTTCTATTGTTGTTGTTGTTTTTCTTGGAGAACAGGTGTTGACAGCTTTAAGCACTAACTAAACTCTGCAGAGATTATAAACTTAGAAGACTAAGAGATATGCCCACATTTTTTAAAGGCAGCTTTCAAGTCAAAATTAAGGTAAACTTTCCATAAAATCAGAGCTGTCCAAAGACAGAACAAAGAGTTTCAGTTTCCTCCATTAGAAATATCCAAGAAAACCTGTAGGGACACCTTGGGAAAGATGATTTATCAGGTGTTCAGTATCAGGTGAGACACTGGTCCACCTCAGTAGTTCTTGAAACCAGAGAAGTGTTCCCCAAAAATGGTGCCAATTCTAGACCAATTACTTCAGAATATCTGAGAATAAGACCCTAGTCTTGGTATTTTTTGGAGGTCCCCGGTGATTGTTAAGTGTAGTGAGGGTGGAAAACCATAGAGACACATTTATTAAAACGCTTGCAGTACTGCACTGGCTGTATTCTAGGAAGTCTGCAGACTTTAAGCCGTACAACAAAAAGGAAGGGATACTGGCATACCCTTCTCCACATCAGCAAGGTCATCAAGGAGAAAGGCGAACAAGCTAGTGTTGTAGCTTGTAATAAACGAGTCCAAGTTCTAAGATGTGCTCACGAGGGAGAAAGGCCAGAACTATCAATAATATATTGGATACAGACAAAGAAAAGAAGATACACATATTTTGACATTCCAGAGACCATTAAGGCCCTGCATGGAATAGGTGTACTGAGTAAGATACGCATTTTATGTTGTCAGGGGGTACTTGTTTTTATTTCGTTCATGCATTCATTTATTCATTTGTTCATTCATTCATTTTTTTTGGTTTTAACCAGAAAATTCCCTAGTTACATTCTTACCTCTTCCAAAGCTGTATTAAAGTGAATTAGATGTTTGCAAACTTCACTGGGACTTGGGGAAGACTGGCAGGGGAGACCACGCAGCAAAATTCTTGTATCAAGGGAAAAGCTGTGGCTTTCGGTATTGAACAAAGTTCTACCAAAGGCATAAGAGTAGAAGCCAGGTATATAAAATAAGCCGAGAGCCCCCATTGAATGTCTATGATTTCCAAGTACCGTAATATGCTAACACTAGAAAACAGCCTATTTTTAGTACTTGAGGTTGTTTTTGAAAATCACCAATCTTTTGAACCTTGTTTTTCTTTTTTTTTTTTTTTTCCTACTACAGCTTCTCTGTGCCTTCAAAGTTACTGAGGATCATTGACCAAGATTCTCCACAGCAAAAGGGAACAGTGGTAATAAGGTTATCAGAACCTGGGAAAGAAAAGTCCACCTCTACCCTTCACTGACCTAGAGGAAGAGAAAGGTAAATGCATCGGTCAAGGCCAGAGCGAAAGCTGGCATTAGCCCCAAGAGAAAAATGCAGAAGTTCTGATTCTCAGCCCTTATTGCAAACCACCAGCCATTCTCACTTCCCCTGCCAACAGAGCTGACTTTTGTCAGTGAGGGAAGAACTAAGTTTCACAAACAATTAGCACAATAAGAAATAAGGGTGGGGTACTAAGGGACCATAACCATGGTGACTGCTTTGTGACTCGAAGATCACTGACAGGCTTTAAAAAGAAATGGATTTGTTCCTTCAACATCGTATTAGATCGCTTTATAATGAAATCAAGTTGGTGACTGTCGGTGGTACTGGTATCGTTGAACCTTCTGTTCAGGAGCACAAAAAGCATCAGAGAATAAAGAGAGAGGCAAAGTTGACCTGACCAGTTAGCTTTCAAAATATAAAAGCTGCCATAAGAGCCACCGCAAATTAGCCAGGGCAGAAAAGCAAAAGGGGGTTTTCTACAGCCATTAATTGCCATATTACCATTATTATCATTATATAATACAGTACCATATGGAGAGCATTAAATAGTGTACTTTCAAACGAGACTCAGGCCAACTAGGTTAAGCAATGGCCTCCTTGAATCAAAACCTATTGCCCCTTGAGGCCCGCAGAGCTGCCTTGATTAAACACAGCGGCAGGCTCCAGTTGAAGGAATGATTCTTCTTTTTTGAAGGGAGGTGGAATAGAGTAATTGCCAGATGTTTGCAATTTTAGCTATAAAAAGATGGCTGCTTTCCATTCCTGAGTATGTTGAATCTTTTTTTTTTTTTTCCTTTCTACCCAAGCTATTGTGGTTCACTAAAATAGGCCACTGCACTGATGAATCATCGTTCAAAACTGCAATAATGGAAGCAGAACAAATATGACATTTTAAATTCACATAGAAGAGAAATAAGTAAAACTGTATGGGTAATAGTTCTATGCTAAGCAACAGAAAACATGTTGCAGTATAAAGGACCTGATTTGGGTTCAGACGAGTTATTCTGGAATCTGTTCTTGACTGTTCTCTACCTGTAAGACCAGGTCCAAGCCATCTCATCATGGAGACTTGATCTCAAATACCAAATGGTGTCACTATCCCCGCCCAGCCTCGCTCTCAGAAGAAAGAACTTACGCCTCACCTTGGATGGGTGCTGTCCAGAGAAGATGTGCAAATGTATACGAAACTATATCAAAACCATATATCGTGATATAATTGCACATACAGTGTACATTATTTTGTATGTGCATTATATTTTCTGATAAATATTAGAAACCCTCTCCAATGCCACCACAAAATACTCAGTTCTCTGTTCAAACAGTGCCTTCTAAATCTGGTGAGATGAAAATGAAAATCTGGCTTTTACTTAAACAAAAGCAATATAACTGGATTGAGAGACTGGTGACCTCTTAGACAAGGGATGTTATCTTTCTTAATGAGTGAGCTAAGCATCTCCTTGAGGGTCTGATGACATACGGACACTTTCTGTGAAAAGAGACATACACATGGACCAAGTTTAAACACAATTTCAGGGCACTGGCTAAATCCCAAATATGAATCCTGGGGATGAGCGGGACGCGAGATAAAATTCCTAATTAATTTTTTTCTCAGAAAATATAATTAATAACATCTTTAGAATCTCTCTGCCAGCCTGTTTCCGATTCTGTGTCTCCCTCTCTCTCTGCCCCTCCCCCGTTCATGCTCTGTCTCTCTCTATCCCAAAAATAAATAAACGTTGAAAAAAAAAAATTTAAAAAAATTAGGGGCGCCTGGGTGGCGCAGTCGGTTAAGCGTCCGACTTCAGCCAGGTCACGATCTCGCGGTCCGGGAGTTCGAGCCCCGCGTCAGGCTCTGGGCTGATGGCTCAGAGCCTGGAGCCTGTTTCCGATTCTGTGTCTCCCTCTCTCTCTGCCCCTCCCCCGTTCATGCTCTCTCTCTATCCCAAAAATAAATAAACATTGAAAAAAAAAATTTAGAATCTCTCTGCCTCATTGAATAAGTTGGAAAATAAAAGATTTTAAAAATTAATAAAAATTACCAGTTTATATTGTTTGTTCTATATAACTTTCATTTACATTATTATCTGTAACGATAGTTCAATAATAAAAATGCTACTTCTTAAAGAGACAATAAATATGAATCTTTTTTTTCATGGCATAGTTCAAGTAAAGTCTCTGAGAAACAAGTTCTACAATTTTAAAATAGTATGTATCAACACATCACAATTCTAGCAGGTCAAACTAAGACATTCAATCCTAAAAACATCACCAAAGCACAAAAAAGAATAAAACTAAGGCTATTTTCAAAAACAATCGGCGAGAGTTACATTTGGACAGTAATAATTTAAAAATCTATGGTTGTAAAAACTATGGATTATGATTCCCAGAGCTAATACCCACATTTTAATTTTAATAATAACAGCAACAGTAACAACAGCAGCTTCCACTGACTTAGCGATTATTTTGTGCCATACTATGTCCATGTATTCACTGGATTTTGAAAACAACTCTTTGAGATATATTTTTAAGATATATATATATATATATATATATATATATATATATATATATAATTTTTGACATATATATTTATTTAAAGTAAGAACAAATTGAGACAGCTTAAGCAGCTACTTAACCTAATTAGTCCAAGTTCCCAGAGAATTAGGGGTAAAATCAAAACTTAAACCAAGATCTATCCGATGCTGGAGTCTCCGTGCTTAACCACCGCCTGCCATGAGTCTTCCCTCTTTTAGCCTTCCAGTCCTGTCCTGCTCCCAAGTAAACTCTTTTTTCTGAGTCCTCTGAGAAAATAATCATAGAGCCACCTCACAGAATTTAAAGCTTTATATTGTTAGTTAACTGGTCATTTTCATATGTCAAGTTTCTAATGAAAATATAAACTGCTTAAGGATTAGGATGTGTTTTTACTTGCTTCCTATCTCTTATAGAGCCCTATTAAATTAAAATGTCATGAGGCATATCTGACTTGTCCCCACTAGAGGAACTGAAATAAATGCAGAGGGTGAGGTATGAAAAAGTAAAATCCATCTACCAGGGACTACATTTAATGGGCATACGTGACACTTCACGGTCACCTCAAATGGCGATATTTCTAGTGACATATCATGTACCTTGGCCATTTCTTTCCTAGTAAATAATTTTTATTTAGGAAAGTAGTACCTGAATACTGGAAGGAAGTACCTGATAAAATCCATATTGTGATTATATATATGAACAGATCACTAACAAAAACAGCAAATTTACATGTCATTGAAATTTCATTTTAATGCCAATAAAACTACCAATGATATCTAACAAGTTTAAGCAAGATGGCATAATTCATGCAACCTAACAGAGATTTCAAATAGTTATTGAAGCGCTTTCTGAAATAATGTCTTCTTGACATTACTTTGGCTTTTTTTTTTTTTACTTCTATACATTATCCTGTACACGCCAATGCACACGTGATTCTAATGGATTTTTGCACGTTATTTGGACGACTTCAGTTTTCAAACAGCTCTAAAGGGTAATGGGGAAATAACAGCGATAAGATTTTCTTCTTTTAAGATAAAACACTAATAGCATTAAAACCAGATGCAGTGTAGTGCTAAGAAAAAGTCTACACATGGAGTTAGGAGACAGGGATTCAAATCCCAGCTTTGCCCTGTGCTGGTTGTTTCACTTTATATTATATTCTCTGCAGATTGAGAGTGATGATACCTATCTTTTACCGTGTAGCCAAAGATTAACAGTAAAGCAGAGTGGATTTTAGATGAAATAGGATAATAAATCTACTAAAAAAGTTTTTCACATCCTTATGACAATGTTCTGCCAGAGAACTTGTTTTAGTGGTAGTAATAATTGTTGATTATTACACAATTGTTATTCTATATTACCAATATTTTACTTAAGGGGAAGTACCAAAATCTGGTCAAATGTGGCTTCTACATTTATAAGCCTTACTGTGGGTCCTCTGAATCTTAGATTTTTCATTTGTCTTTAGGAACTATAATAATGTAGGAACCATAATGTTACAGGATATTGTGCCAACTGGACTAGATATTATGTGGGAAAGGCATTTGAAATCTACTCATATCCACACACACATGCGCGCGCGCACACACACGCACACACACACACACACACACACACACACACACATCTTTAAAGCTGCAAGTTGTAATGAATATTTTACAATAAAGTGCTTCTTTCATTGCTTCCTGTGCAGCAGACCATCTATTCTGTTTGAGATCAGCAACATACAAAGCAATGTAAAGAATGGATGGGAAGAGAGAATACTGGTGGTCAAAGTGCTAGGAAGCCTGAAGTGCCACATCTCAGGGACCTATACTCTTCTCTCTCTAGTGCTGTGCTCAGCCTTCCAGACTCTGGCAACAGTAAATTTAAGAAAGGATGATAAAAATATAATACCATGATTTTTTTTGTCTTACAGTTCCTAGGGTCAATCATTGTTCCAGGGTATGGTTTCTTTATATGGTATATTTGCCCAAAGGCTCAGGTGTCAGATTTATTTTTATAATATCCATAATGAATCCATTTATAGATGATTTACATAGGCCTGTCGTGACCCAAAATCAGCTGAGATTTCAAGCATCCCTTCCTGAAGTAACACAATAGCAAGTGCTCTATAATGCACAAGCTTGGGCATCGCTGAGTATTCTAGAAGAATCTTTTTTTTTTTTTAATCTCCTTTCTTCTGTTTTTGGATCCCAATTAAAATTCCTTGAGACAACATATGCAAAAAGCTATGTTATGATGATAAAAGCACAGAAGGAAAACCATAGCAAGGTGAAGAATGATTTGAGTCCCTGAACCTCTACATTGTTCACATGATAAAAGATACTTAAGACTTCAAAAGCCACTGCCATTAACTGAGGAGAGTTTGTGTACTCCCAAGACCTGCAGAAGATTCAAAAGGCATTAAAACACTGGCCCCTGGAGTTATTGAGACAAATGAATGGCTCCCAAACTTCAATTGAGTCTCAATCAGAATTATATGGGGAGTTTTGCTTTGTTTTGTTTTGTTTTGTTTTGTTTTGTCTTCATGCAGATTCCTGGGGCCCATGCCTTGAGATTTTAAATCTGTGGTACTGACATGAGCCCCAGGGCTTGTGTGTTTTCTTTTCTTTAAAAAAAAATGTTCCCCAAGTCTTTCTGATGACTGGCCAGCTTTGACCATTGTTTAAACCATACATTATAACAGTAATCATGAAAGTGTGGTAAGAGAATTCAATATGCATGCAAGATGGCACTTGAGAAGGAGAAGAAACCATTTTTAAATACATCCATCCATGCATATAAACTCATAGAAAGTTGTAAAAATTATTTAGACTCTCAGTTTCTTCCAGTGGTAACATCTGATAATGGTAGAATACAACATCAAAACCAGGAAACTGACATTGTTGCATTACTGTTAGCTAGCCCTGACTCAGTTCCCGCCATTTTTTGACCCACATGCATTTGTGCGTATATATAATTCTATTCCAGTTCATCCCATGCATAGATCCGTGCAACTACCTCCACAACCAAGATCCAGAACTGCTCCACCATCACAGAAAGACTCCCTGTTGCTTTTTCTTGGTATGAACACCCACTCCTGCCCCACTCCATCCTTCATTTCTGTTCCCTAGCAACCACTAATGTGTTCTCCATCTCTGGAGTTTTGTCATCTCAAGAATGTCTTATAAATGGAATCATACCGTATATGTAACCTTCTGAGACTGACTTTTTCTTTTTTCATTAAGCATAAAGCTGTTGAGGTCAATCCAGGTTATTGCATATTATCAATAGTGCAATCCTTTTTATTGATGAACTGTATTAATGCATTGTTTGGAGATATTGGACTTTGTTGAAACATTTACCTATATGAAGGACATGTGGACATTGCCTTTATAGTATTTAGTCATCATGAAAAAAAGTTGCTATGAACATTCATGTACAGGTTTCTGTGTGAACATAACTTTTCATGTCTCTGAATTGAATTCCCAGGAGTGCAACTGCTAAATCATATGCTCAGGACATGTTTAGGAAAGACGCTGCCAAAGTTTTACAGAGTCGTTACACAATTTTACACATTCTTACCAGCAACATATGAGTGATCCAGTGTCTCCTCATCCCTACAGCATATGATTTTTTTTTTAATTTCAGCCATTCTAATAGATGTATGGTAATATTTTATTGTATTTCTATATTTACTTTTATTTTCAAAAAAGAAATTAAGCTTTGTTTAGATTTAAAATATGAAGTGACGATATTACTACGTATTTACATAATTTAAAAATAAACTAGGGGGCACCTGAGTGGCTCAGTAGGTTAAGCATATGACTCTTGATTTCAGTTCAGGTCATGATCTCATGGTCATGTGACTGAATCCTGCCTTGGGCTCTGTGCTGACAGCTTGGAGCCTGCTTGGGATTCTCTCTTCTCTCTCTCTCTCTCTCTCTCTCTCTCTCTCTCTCTCTCTCTCTGCCCCTCCCCCGCTCATGCACACACACTCAGTCTTTCTCTCTCTCAAAATAAATAAAAATAAATAAGATTCAAGAGCACCTCACCACACAACACCACATTATTCACCACTTCCAAAGCCAGACAAAAAGCATGAGGAATCTAGCACCTTATTAAGGAATCTACTTCCATAGTTCATTATGCTGACAGGTTACAAAATAAGAGATTTTGTTAACAATACATGAATTAACTTCTCTTTGTCCTAAAACATCTACTCGACTCTGTCCACATAAATTAATTCTATCACCAGAGCTCCTAAACAAGTCACCCAAAACGCATCAGTGACACAAAACTGTGGCAACCCTGGAAGGAATCCAGAGGATCAGAGCTCAGCTTCGCCACTTACTGTTCTCTTATATTGAACAAGCCACCTAACCTCTGCACCTCTAATATTGGAGTAATAACCCCTGCCTGCAGTCAACAATTTTGTTTGTTATTTACAGCACTCCTAGGGCAAAGGCCCTACACCTTCTAGAAATGTATTAGTGAAATAATGATCCTCATCTCAGAAACGAAAGGGTTGCATTAGATAATTTTTAAGATTTATCCAGCCTCTGGAATTTCACAGTTGAGGCACTGTGATTCCTATCATTGCTATTTGAAGTTGATCATCTATATCAGTATAGGGGCACCTGGGTGGCTCAGTCAGTTAAGCGTCTGACTTCGGCTCAGGCCATGATCTCACAGTTCATGAGTTTGAGCTCCACATAGGGCTCCCTGCTGACAGCTCAGAGCCTGAAGCCTCCTTCAGATTCTGTGTCTCCCTCTCTCTCTGCCTCTCCCCCGCTCATGCTCTCTCAAAAATAAATAAAGATTAAAAAATTTTATAAAAAAAAATCTTTACCAATATAACTTTATTACTAATAATTCTAGCTATACCACTACACATGTATTAGTCATATTATACTACTAGAATTATAATTTAGAATAATTATTATAGCATGTAGTAAGATTCTGAGGTGCATTTATTAAGTAAATACTATTTTTTCAATGTTAGTTATTAGGATTAAAAACAATGTTATTTTTATTATAGCAAGAAGTGTGTTCCATGAGGGCAGGGATTAATCTCTGTCTTGCTCACTGCCATTCCTTCAGCCCCCAGAAGACAGCCTAACACAAAATCTGTTTTAAGTAAATGATTGTTGAATAAGTACACCATGGTAATTCCTTAGAGTTGTTAAGATATTTTATGGTTTATAAAACATTTTCATCCTCTGTTATATTTGATGCTCAAAACAATCTTGTAAGATAATATCACCAGCTAATTTTATATATTAAGGAAATGTGGAATAGAAAACATCACCAAGGTCAAGTAGTGAAACTGGGGCTTGAATGTAAATGCCCTGCCCCCCAAATCAGCATGAATCTTGGCTCTTTCAAGTGTCAGTAAGGCCTGTGAATATTTGGTAAAATCTAATGTCACCCAAAGAAATTACAAATCCTTTTCTCTTCAGGAAGATGTGATGTGAAGATCAAATTAATACAATTATTATCTGACCCTTTAATGAATGAACAGCTGTCCTTTCCTCCCCACACACCCCGCCGAGGCTCTGAAAATGAAAACTCATGTACAGCACTCCACAGTCATAGACGAGGCTCAACACGCTTACCTTGAACCAGAAACGGGGCATGCCAGTCAAGCCCGAGTCTCATTAGAGTTCCTGATGTTTCAGTGACTTTGTGACTGTCCTTATGACAGCCCATGCATAATTATAACAAACGTCTAAGAAGCTGCAATCGCTCTTGTAAGACTGCTGGCAACTTAACAGGACTGTCAGGACTACAGAAATAAGATGTTTCACGTTTGTACCTGCAAAGTCGCAGGCCAGATTCACCTCTGGTGGCAGGGGACAGAAACTATAGGACTCCAGAGACAAGATAGCACACTGTGAGTCTAAATATTTAGATATGACTGTTCAGAATTCACAGTCAGTTCCCCTACACTTTCTGCCACCTACTATTCTAAGTTTTTACAAACAACAAAAAAAGTTTACTAACCGTAAGAAGAGAAGCAGCACCAAATTGGCTTATAGGTTAAACACAAAAATGGTAGAGAAAACCCATGCTACATTATTTCTTTAAATATATTGTCATCGGGGGCCATCTGTTTCCCTCACATTTTCACTTCTGTTGAGAAAACAAATATGTCCAGCCTAACCAGTTTACATCACTTCACATCACTAATGGCTAGTTCTCTACCAAGTATCAATAACCCATGACTTCCCGATTCCTACGAACAAAGCCTGTCTTGCCTTTTCCAATCTGAGACAATGGAGATACAGTGGAATGAGCACATTTGGGAAACCTGGGCTCTGGCTCCAGTTCAGCGCAAAACTCTTGGATAACCTTGGGAAGCCAGTTCCCTTCCCTCTTAGACTGAGTTTTCACATCTGGCAAATGGAAGGACTGGATTACAAGAACTTCAAACTCTTTTCTACTCCTGCTGCTCAAAGATGTTGTGATTAATCCATGAAGAATGGCTTTGTCAAGAAAGCAGAAATGAAGGAAGACTGGCTGCCATCTCCATCATGGGGAATTCAGTTGTGATGGCAATTTATTCCAGCTACTCCCATCTACTCCAGATTAGCAAATCACCTAAAAACTATTCCCCTTTCATGAAATGGATTAATAAGCTCACGGGAGCAGAAAGCATGGAGAGATCTAGCATCAAGTTTTCAGGTTTAGGACCCTCATTGACTAGAATTCATTTCAACCACTCTGATCAGACCTTTCAAGTCTAGGTGAAGCAAGGTAGGCGAAGCTTGAAAGCAGAGGTCTTATCTATATTATATAGAAGTAAATCAGGTAATACGGGTGGAAATAGTTTGTGAAAAGAACAACCACTTTGAAATTAACTCCAAGAAGAATCATGTAATAAAAAAATCATGGAGTTAAAGTGGATGAAGCTGCCTAACCCAATCTCCAATAAATAGAACCCCTTAACATCAGAAAGAGCCCTAGATATGAAAAGTAAAGGTTAGCTCTATTATTTTACTAGCTACATGATTATTAAATAAGTTATTTCACTTCTGGTAGTTTAGCACTCAGCAAAATGGCAAGAACATCTGCTCTACCTAACTCAGAGAGCTACAGCAAGAATCACCTTTGAAGAATTAAATGACAAAGAATACGGAAGTGTGGGGTAAACTATAAAGGACTGTACAAATGCAAAGGGATTCTACTGAAAGTGTTACCTTGAATTTGCACCCTAGGGATTTAATTTTTCAAAATTCTTACATAAAAAATGCTCTTTAAAGGAACTTTATAGAGATTGGAGAACGTAAATTTCAGACCACAAGACAACCCCAAATTTACAAACTTGGAAACATTACCAATTATTCTCTATGATAAGCTATTGTAATTATCACATTTCATTCAGCCAAAGTATTAAAAGAGAAAAAGAGATTGTGTGTGTGTGTGTGTGTGTGTGTGTGTGTGTGCGCGCGCGCGCGCGCGCGTTTGTTTTCCAATTCCCAGAGTTGCAATTACAGGAAAATTTCAGAACCATCTCAAGAAAATAACATATTAGTAAAGTGGGAAAGCTCAATTACTTTGGTATCTACCAAAAACAGAAAAAGAAAGATCAATACCCTGTTCTGCCATCATAGTCTAAGGCTTTGTGTTCTTGGTTTTGTTTGTTTGTTTGTTTGTTTATTGATTTATTTTGCAAATTTGGAGCAGACAGAAGATCCAGATTACAGTATAAAGATAATCACTGGCTACTACTTTCGAGACCAGAAAAAAAAAAAATGCATTATCTTGTTCTCATCAGTCTAAAATAGAAGATGATGAGACAAAATCATACATACATAGCAACATTCCACAAAAAAATGATGTGGACATTTAACAGGATAAACTTTGTAAGAAGGCACAACTTAATAAAAAAAAATATGAAGGCTACTGTATTAAACATGAAAAGGCATTTGGAAATGCAGGGTCATTCAAAGAGGACAGAAGGAACACAAGTTGTTAAAAAAAGATCAGTGGAAAGTTTGAGAACAATGAGCAAAATATGAGTATCTGAAGGCCTAAAGAGCTACTAACTGGGAAAAACAATACCCCACTTTTAAGTGTGCCAAAGCTCTTTAGAGAAAGGTCATTAGCAGAATTCATTATAAACGAATTATGAGAGTTGGGGCACCTGGCTGGCTCAGTCGATGGAGCACACGACTTTTGATCTTGGGGTCATGGACCTAAACCTTACAGCAGGCGCCGGGATGACTTAAATAAATATTTTTTTTTTTTAAGAAAATCATGACATATGGGATCACATAAATATAAGCTGATGTGGAAAACATGTGGGTACTTGGCCATTCTCAGCCCGAGTTTAAAAATGAGAAAGCAAACCCCAGAGATTGCAGACATAAAACTAAGGTGGGGAAATGGAATGGAAAACTTCCAGGTGGCAGTGGCTCAACAACTCCTGGACTAAAAGGCTCAAGGAATGGGTATAGGAGGGTAAAAGTAATTCAAACAGGTGGGTCGGGCTCTAGAACTGGCATGCCTGATGGGTAGCTATGAAGCTGGGATCTGTGCCTGAAGAAGCAGGTTTATATTGCTGTGGCCTAACCACCACCCCAAACATTACAGAGCACCTACTGTGTGGCAGGGGTGCCGCTGGTGCCATTGGGAGCAAAGGCATGAGTCACGCAGTCCCTGTCTCCAAAAGCTTCAAGTACACTGAAGGAGACAGGCTCATTTACAAGTAAGTCTGTTGGAAGGCTTGTGATAAGAATTGTGATAAGAATTCTACGAGATGGATAAAGAGGTTATGGTGGAGTGAGAAAGAGTCCTCTCCAGAATATAGTTAAGAGGTCCTGGATAAGTCTAGACTCAGACAGAGGGGACCTGAGCTCAGCCCTGAGCAGGCCACACACCTCTGAGCAAACAACTTATACCCCCTGCCCTGCATTTCCCACATTCACACCAGTAAAGGGCCGACTGTATGCTTTCTATTAATTCTAACTTTCTGTCTTTGCAGTTAAGCTTCTTAGAGGTCAGGCTCTGAATTAAGCTATGAATGAAAAGCCTTTATGGGCTACAAATTGAGGGAGAGTATGTACCAAAGGGAGAAAATAGGTGAGCTGAGGCACAAGACCCTGGCATCTTCAATTCACCCTGTAGGTAAAAACTGTCTTGGGGCACCTGGGTGGCTCAGTCGGTTAAGCGGCCGACTTCGGCCCAGGTCATGATCTCACGGTCCGTGAGTTGGAGCCCCACGTCGGGCTCTGTGCTGACAGCTCAGAGCCTGGAGCCTGTTTCAAATTCTGTGTCTCCCTCTCTCTGACCCTCCCCCATTCATGCTTTGTCTCTGTCTCAAAAATAAACATTAAAAAAAAAATTAAAAAACAAAACAAAACAAAACAAAACTGTCTTACCTACTATCTGGGGGTTTCACTAATGTTACAGAGCATTCTAAATAAACAAAAACAAAAACCAAAAAAAAAAAAAAAAAGGAAAATGGATATAAACTTTAAAAATGTATAAAAATTTAGACAAAAAAATAACATAAATTATAAAAATGTTTACAGTCACAGAGAATGCACTAACATTTCAATTAAATAGAAAGTAAAGCAAATCTCACACTTCCAACAAATATCATGTCATAATACAGAGCAGATGACGAGATGCAGCTTCATTTAAAAACAAAGTCTGAATATCCATGAACCTTTCCCATATTTATCTTTAAAATGTATATATGCAAGGGAAATTTCTTCTTTCACGTATTCAAAAAAGGTTATATTAAAAAAAAGAGAGAGAGAGAGAGAGCGAGATTGGCAGCAGTGCAAGAAAGAATCAAGACTTCAGAAATTAAATGAGACTGAGTTGCTTGAAATGAGGATGCCATATTCCAAACTGTTTACTGCAAGAAAAGAATTACTGAGCCGAGTACTCACCCATCCAGCCATCCGCCATCCATCCAAATATATACACACATAAGAACATACAGACATACATTTGACCATACACAATCATTCCTACTAAAAACACAGTAACATAATAGGAGCCAAGAGGAACATAAGGACGAGGGAGAAACCATGTCTTGTTGCTTAAATGGGGAAACAAAGCTTACATTCTTACAAGGAAGTATCACCATCACATGGGGCCCGAGAGCCACCTATGCCAAGAAGAGAAGGGCAAAGCAAGTTTAGCACCTGGGGAAGGACAAAGGCCGCGCTTCAGACACTGAACAGCCACAAAACTACCTCGCCTCTCCATATTCCCATTTCCGGTTTTCCATGTGAGAAAAACTCTTTCCTCACAGGGTAACACGAGAAAGCCATAAAACGATCACGGAGAAGCGCAGCATCTCGTACAGCCTACATGCTGAATAGGGGCAGAGCAAAAGCAGGAGGAATAACGGAGAAAAAAAAAAAAAAAAGCAGAAAGGTGAGGCTCACAGAACCAGAGGTACATGGAAACATCCCACTCCCAGGGATGGGAGTGGTTTCCTCTGATCTAGGCTATGTCTGGTCATTTTGGAGAAGGTGATACAAGTAGGATTTTGACCGGGGACAAAAGAGGTGGGGGTGGTATGTTGAGAAAGAGCACACGGTCCTGAGCTGCCGTGTTCTGGAGAGGATGCCAGTGTCCCCAGAGCACTAGACAGACAGAGAACGAACCTCGCAGACTACAGCAAAGGGAGTGGGGCATCATAAGTGCACAGAGTCACCCAAGGGGCCAACCCACTGCCACACATAGCATTGGGCGTGGAGGGATCTGAAGGGAGACCACTACCTGCTTCCCTCCTCCCTCTCACATATGCCATGTATTCGCCTACTTAATATGGGACCTGCCGTCCTCCCCTGCCCCTCAGGTGTGTGTCAGTTATCATACTTACCAAGGCTTCCTCACAAGTTTGCCTCCTACTCCAGGAGGGAGTCTATATTAGTCCTTTCATGTGAGAAAGAAGTCTATTTCAGTTCTCCCCCAAAATGAGGGGACAAAACAATAGTCCCCCAGTAAGCAAACAGGGGAAATGCAGAGAAAGCAAATAAGGAAGCCAACATATGGCCCCTCCTGTCCTGATGAGGAGGGATTCTCTTCCAAATTCCCGCCCTGAGTCCTGCAACCACTAAAGAGAACAAAGACAACCAGTTCCACTAAGTCTGGGAGCAGACATGGAGCCTCCTTCGAAACCTATAAAACTCAGGCACTGCCATAGAGATTAGTAGAACACCAAGAGCGTCACATACTGTTTTTCCAGGGTAGCACTCTGATGGTCTTATTGTTGCTCCTCCCAGAACAAAAAATCCATGGCCACAGCCCAGGAGTGCATGCTGATGCCTGACCTTCCTACCACCTGCCTGAGCGTCCAGCCATCTCACACAAGCTGGATATCTGGACTAGGCTTCTGACTCCAGAAGTCATTAAACTCTATTTACAATACCAACAGACTAATGAAGTGTTTGCTGGGGACAGGTAGAGGACTAGGAAGCAAAGAGAAAGACTGCACCATACGACAGGGAGTGACACAGTCTTACGGAAACTTGCTGAAACACACTCCCGTCACCCAAGAAGCAGTAAGAAACATCATGGAGAGGGTAACGTAAGGTCATTTTTCTAAGTGGTGGTGGAATGAGGGAGAAAACAGAGAAAGGGGTACTGAATCTCCTTTCAGGTCTCCTCTCTCTCAGCTCCCATAAATGGAACGTTCTTCTGCTTGTCAGTTATAAGTCATTATTTCATGGGTTTGGATGAGCTGCTGACATTGACTGGTAAAAATATGGAAACTCTTTCAGCAAAGAGTACAGCACCCTGCACTGTCTGAGAGGTTCAGTGTGTGAATGTGCATGGACCTATGCACCTGAGATGCTGAGCTTGTGTGGATCATCAAACTCTACCTGATCAAAACTGAATGGACTGCCATTACAACCTCTAGAACTAGGTTTCATTCACATTTGCCTATGACCTTCTACAAACGCAGATCTCACAGAGCTCTCTGGACAACTTTATCCTAAGTAGTCTAGGGGAGGAAAGATAGCCAACGAAGGTTAAACAATTCCAGTGAGGTACCTTCATATGGGTTTCCAATCAGACCACTGCCTGGCACCATATGGGGCCACTTGTCCCATGTCAAGAGGGAGGGGCAGCTGGGTAGCAGACACATCTCTACATGAGATGAGGTGAAAGGATAACACGGTAGAAGGACACTGGGCTACAAATGAAGAGACCAAGGTTCTAGTTTTGGCTCTAGACCAAACTCACTGTATAACCACAGCCAGATAACCCCTAAGAGGTCTCACTCTCTATGTCCCTAAAAGAAAGGTTCGCTTTGATAGTTTCTAGATGCTTTTTAACGTTTGACAGTCTATTAACTACAATAAGCACAGCGAATTCTTGAGCTAACCTTTTTCCGACACAACACTGGACAGATGAGTCACTCTTATTATACTGAACTCTCCCACTTTGGGCACCCAACTCTAAAATCCCCCCCACTTACCTTCACCTCCAGGTTTGTATGGGTTGTACTTGGGCTTTGGAGCAACTACTGGTGCAAACTTCTTGGGTGGTTGTTGTGTGGACACTGAAATGCTGGGAGTCCCAAAGGAATGGGTGGTCTCCATCCGTGCAGGCACATGGCCAAGCGGCTCACCAGTACTTTTGGGTGGCAGCCAAGACGGATGAGACATTGTCGGAATCTGAAACTAAAAAGAAATAAACACGGTTGGTTTCCAGAAGCACAAAAATGGAAGCAACCCACCTCTCGCTTCATCATAATTTCATCTTAATCCATACTTGAAATCTTGACAAAGCTCTCTGAGAAGGAAGAAAGAGAAAAGGTAAACGGGGGGACCGGGAAGAGGAGGAAGGGAAGGAACAGGAAAAACTGACCATGGGAGGAGAAAATAGAAACTCCCTCACCAATCTTGAATATTTCTTCTGACAGTTACCTCTTTAGCACTAACACTCTTCAGGAAATGGATATGATAAGAAAGGTTCCCTAACCCAAAGGAGAATCTGATACCAAACAAGGTTGCAAAAAGGCTCCAACTTTATCAATAACCTATGGAAATGATTACCAACCAATGACATGGTGATAAGTTACCTAAATGAAGTGATATTACCTAAGTGAGATAAAAAAGAAAGAAAAGTGTTTCTGGGATGCAGAAAAAGGTAAGATTATTCTTGTCGGGAGCAAAATGAAGACCTCACTGATGAGGTGCCCCTCATACTGGGCCCTGAACTGGCAGAGGCCAGTCCGAACCGTGTCAGCAAAGTGGCACAGGCAGAAAAGTACACAGCACTTATGCTTGGTGTGACCAGAGGGGGAATAAGGAAAAGCAGAGAGCAAACAACTAAAACATGGGATGCAACCAATGCCCAGACAGCTTTGCACCCTAGCCCGGGGAGCCTGAATGTATTAGGTCAGCATTAAGGAGGCACCCAAAGTTTATTCTTGAAACAAGGGCATAACCAGGGCATGTCCGGATACTTTCAAGTGATCCCTCTTAGAGGAACCGTCCTGCTCCCCACCAAGGGGGCACTTGCAAATCGGGGGGGGGGGGGGGGGGACTTTGTTGGCCATAATGCCTGGGACCGTACCGGCGCTTAGTAGCAAGACACTAGGGATATTCAACACCTGTAATGAACAGGTCAGCCCCACGTGACCAAGCATCAGGAGCTGTGCTGAGCCAGTATCATAGGGAAGATTTATGAACAACTTAGCTGGTGGGGGGGAGGGGAGGGACAGCCCAGCCAATGTACTGTTCTGATGGGATTACAATACACTATGTGAGGAAAGAAAAAGGATGTCTTGTCTGTCAGGGTAAGCCAGTCACCCCTCCAGGGAGCCTGCAGGCTGGGGCTGAGCTTCCCGGACATCTTGCTGAAGAGGAGGGCTCTCCAAGCCTGATTGCAACAGCTCTCCAGCACAGGGAGGCCCGGAAGCCACCCTGCGCCGACTCGCAGCCCCACATCCACCCAGTAATTTATTAATTGAACTGAATTAATTGAGAGGGCTCCATGATTACCTCCAGATGTCTGTAAAAACAAAGAACACTGGAAACACAGAGAAAAATAAAGGCCTCCATCCATGGCATGGCACCGGAGATGGGGTGACAGTGATAGGAAGGGCGCAGTGTTGGCCAGGTAGTATCAGAAGGAATGGCATGACCTCGACCATCGCCACCCCCCCCCCCCGCCCCGCCCCGCCAACCCGGATCCTGCATCAGGGCTGCAGGTACCTCAACTCTCTCAGAGTTAAGATCAAGCCCTGCCCCCACTAACTCGCAGAGTTTTAGGACAACCAATGAGATAACAACATTAGAGTGTCTTATATACTATAAAGTGCTATGCAAAGTGAGAGAAAGAAAATGCTTGCAATAGTTTTCTCCATTTTTAGAAGGGGATGACGGGAATCATTGAGGAAGCCTCTAAACTAGGAATCAGGAGGCTTCTGTTGCTGAAGCCAGTGGTGACCCTGGCTTTTCAGTCTGGTTGTAGGGAGCTTCATTTCCTCTCCCTCCCTTGTACCTTGTGCACAGGCTATGTACAGACACTTATTAAACTGTGAGTCCCTTGAAAGGGCAACGACCAGGGTGCCTGGGTGGCTCAGTAGATTGAGTGTCAGACTCTTGATTTCAGCTCAGGTCATGATCCCAGGGTCGTGGGATCGAGCCTGGCATCTGACTCCACGCTGAGCATGGAGAATCTGCTTAAGATTCTCTCTCTCACTCCCTCCACCCCAGCATCCCCACTTTGCTCTCTCTCCCTCTCTCTCTCTCAAATAAAAATAAATAAAATATTAAAAAAGGAAAGGGCAATGACCATATTTTACACATTTCTAAAACCACCATTAAGGCCAAGCACAAAACCAATATGGAAACCATGAGTCTGGGTTAGTCATTGTTCTGAAGCCTGGCAGCAAATTAACAATCATATGAGAAGATTTCTCTCAGGATTGAAGAACACTAATCTCGGTTTTGTGTATGTACTTTTTTTAATTGAGTCTCAGTCTCCTACTGAAAGGGGATGAAAGTGTCTGTTCTGCTTTCAACATGACTAAAGTGAGCACAGGTCAGGACCAAGTAGGATAAAATAAAGCTTTAAAAACTCTCATGCCCTATGCACATTTGTAGTGTACATTTTAGCTGTATGTTAACATTATCCTCGCAACTTTTCTCTAAACCTAAAGTCATTCCAAAATAGGAACTTTAAAAAATGGGTTACTATAGGATGCAGTGATTTCTAAAGCAAAGAGGCACATTTCCAGATCAATCCCACATTGCCAGTTGACTGTAGAATCCTGGCTTTTTCAGATATGCCGTGGATATAAAAGAACAGGCAACTTCTGGGAAAGTAAAAGAAATGCGAACTTCAGCATCAAGATGCAAGTAATTGACTCCACCATTTTACAGTCATCCCCAGTACCTCATGGTACCCTGGTATTGCCCTCCTCATAGACACAGCTCCAGCCCCACCCCCTGACAGTGCCAGGGCCTGGCCATCTATCTGTTCGCGGATGACCTCTATGGCATCTCCTCATACCATTCTTCCACATGTCAACAGGGGTCCAGTGACACCATTCAGAGCATTTGTAATGAATTTCAAATGTTGTGCCCACCATCTACACTGCCATTTTTCTCCCGTCACTTTATACTAACCTTCACTTTCTACCAAGCCCTCTTTTTCTTTTCTTTTTTTTTTTTAATCTTGACCCAACACAAATGTGTCTGATGCTGTGAACATTTCCCGAACTCCACCTTCCCAACAAAAGAGTAGCTTAATTTTGGGGTCTTCTAGTACTTGTATCATACTTACAACAATCCACAGGGACTGACCCAGTGAGCGGGAAGCTTCTGAGTAGTCTCACTATATGACTTCTGAGTAGTCTCACTATATGAGCCAGCAATGCTGGCTCGAAAGTCTTTAAGCAAGCCATGTTACAGATAAGTGTGTGAATGAATGAATGTTGATCTGTTTGTTTACTCATCCCTCTTTAGAATCTCTGTATCTTCCTTCTTAGCCTCCAGCGATAGTCTTTTCTCTTCCTTAATTTAGCAATGGAATTAATCATTTTGATAGATTTCCAGATATTGAACCATGTCTACATTCCTAGGGAAAAAAGCCTACTCACAGTTGTACTATTTGATATATTGATGAATTAAATACGCTACTTTGTATAGAAATTTTTTTACCCATAATCGTAAGTAAGATTATCCTGTAGTATTTTTTTCTCTACTTGTTTTACTTCTCGTCATTTGGTTTTAACATGAGGGTTCTACATCCTTTTCTACCATGTGGATTTGTTTCCTACTGAGGAGATTAGAATTATCTGATCTTTAAAAGTTTATCAGAACTTAGTGTAAAGTCATTTGGATGTGATTCTTTAATAATAGATCTGAATCATATTTCCAGTAACTTCTATGATAGCTGCAGCAGTTTTATGCTTCTTTGGAGGTTATTTTCATGTTCTGCTGGAAAATCATCCATTTCCGCTAGTTTTATCTCCCTCCCTTTCGATGCAGCTACCTCTCAATTAAAAATGCTGTCTCCTCTATTATGCATCATTCAGATCCCGAGCATCACTTCCTACTAATCCTTAAGGACATGATTCACGTTTTCTCTCAACTGGTTCAAGTTAACTTCCACAGCACTTAGAATACTGTGCTCTTCACACATCTCTGCCTCTCTGCCGGCCTGTATCCCACACTCAACTCTTGAATCCTTGAGAGCAGAAGTAATTATCTTCCTTGAGTCCCAGGACCTAATGCATGATAGACACTCAGTAAGAACGTCTGTTAATTTAATGAATGAATAACTGTATTTGCCTGGCACTCGAGCTCCAGATGAATCATATTCTCGTCCTGTACTCAAGAAGCTTAAAGCCTACCTGCAAAAGAGACATTTACATATGTGAAAAGAGACAGCAATACACAGTGTACAAAAAGAACCCGGGTGTGTGACAAGAGCTAGCATAGGCAGGGGTGGGCCTTGACAGGGACTTTGAAAGCTGGGTGGCTCTGAAAGATAAATGGACCAACAAAGATAATGCCTGGAAATACTGTAAGCTCAAGGAAGAAGCAAGGTCTTCCCATGGGACAGAGAAACAGGCGGGTTGTACTAAAATGAGGGACTCAAGGAGAATATTTGGGGAAAAGGTTTGGAAGATATAAACTGAGCTTGCCTTTTAAAAGTTTTATACAGAGAAATGAGAAGCTAGAACTTTTATCTTTGAACAGTAATCTAACAAGAGTACCCACTCTAAGTAAGAGTAAAGCTCTATGTTCCGGATGGATCCATGGAAGGTGACAAACACAACAACACAGACATGGAGTCCCCGTGTCCCCAGTTCCAGTCTCAGCTTCGCCAGTGTGACCTTTAACGAGAGAGGATACTCATTTGCAAAACGAATGTCTGTAAAGTCCCAGTCAGCTCTAATATTCTATAGGGCTTTCCTTCTCCGAAACCTGAATTACAGCCCTGTATTTTGATAAACAGGTTTGAGGAAATCTCACAACTTTAGTGAACAGATGAACTAGAACATGTCAGTTGGGGTTTCTCAGCTTCTCCAAGAAAGACCAACATAAACACAAAGATAAGCAGTGGTGAGAGCTGGTTTTGCTGGACCAAAACTCACTCTGCTCTTACTTCCTCTGGTTCTAGGTCAGTTTCACTGTAAGCTTACAATCATTGCGAAAGCAAGAAGTGAAAGGGAAGATCTCCAGAGAGGCTGTGAAAATACACAAACACCATCACAGGAGAGGCAAACAAGAGAAATGGCCCTCATCTAAGCAAAATGCCTACCGCTGCAGGGAGGCAGTGAGCTGGGCTCCCTGGTCTTTCTGGAACTAGCGTCACATGCAAAGCAATTAAGAAGAACCTAAGAAGTTTCACTTAATTACCCTCTCCATTGCCCTTGGTCCTCTCCTCCTAGCTGTTCACTGGGTACAAAAAAGCCATGGACTGACGATACACAGCCAGTGTTTACTGCAGAATTACTATACGCTAAGCAATTTTCTAACAATCACATAATTCTCTTGACTATCATATGACGTAAGGTTATCATTCTCCATATTCAGCAGATCAAGAAAGACTGTAAGAGTTAGAAAACGTGCTCAAAGATACATACGCTAACCAACAGCAAAACTGAAGCTTGGGCCTAGGTCTTCAACCCCAAATCCATGGTCTTCATCATGATATCACCTTCTTCTTTGAAGGAAAGAAAAAAAAACCCACAAACCAGAGAAAGTTGCACTTAGAAACAGTCAATTGTGCTCTTATCTCCATTCCTAGCTCCTGGACACTACTTGCCATAATGTCTTCTCAATAACCATCAAACAATAACCATCATGAGCCACAGGCTCACACACTGATGAAGCCAGTAGTCTGACCAAACTACTCAAAGCACCACAGAACACAAACAGCCACAAAAGACCATATGATGCCTAAAATCCTTCCTCTGCACATGAGAAAACTTAGGACTATAGGTAAAGTGAGATTTAATACTTAGAAAGAAAAAGAAGAGCTACTGAGTCTCTCTAAAGACACCATGTGAA
Organism: Puma concolor; assembly: GCF_028749965.1. NCBI lineage: Eukaryota > Metazoa > Chordata > Mammalia > Carnivora > Felidae > Puma > Puma concolor. The sequence goes on along the minus strand of NC_141675.1, from coordinate 80,064,513 downwards.
CATGTCATTGTCAGCCACAAAAATAGAACTAACTAGTGTTTGCTCAAGTTTTCCTCTTTCCTGAAATCAATACTGTACAGTTCTATGAACATTTACATGGGTCACCAAAATTTAAAAACAACCAACGAATCATTGCAGAGTACCATCTAACACTAAGCTCTAGAAGCTTAATGTAATAGTTTTCAAAACTGTCTATACACTAGACTCATTTGGGGATCTTTACATATATATTCTGATTGAAGGGCCGAAAATAATGGACTTAGAGCGTTTGTATTAATCTTGAAATCATGTTGCATCAGTCCCTAAATCTCCTTTGGTAATTAACCCAAAGCCTGGCTCGTGGTCAGTGTTTGCTAATAAACGAATGATACTGAGGGAAGAGACAAGTACTAACACATTATGTTAGTGGTAGAAAACTTGAGAGACTGGGATGCTAAGTGACTGAAATATCAGAAGTAGCTGATGGCAGCCTAAGTTCAGGATTCATGTCCCTTCACATTTTCTTTATTTAAACGAGCATTAGAGATTTAAATAATACCTTGCCTTTAACTTTGGAGGGGTTTGGCCATCTTTCCCCTTTATCTAAAGGTCAATACTTTCCTACAATTTCAAACTGCTTTCTTAACAATCTACTAAAATGATACACTGTGCTTCTCTCTCTGGGCTACAGCTAATCATCCTGTCTCCATCTCGGTGTTCAGCTGGAGGATACCTGATCCTCTGAATTAGACCCAGTTTTCAGGCTGAGCTCTGCCATGAACTCACACAGCAGCCTTCCCTCTGTGAGATGGCAGTGTCCGCCTCTGAAAACGAGGTGACTGGATTAGATGAAGACTAACGACAACCCTATTCACAGACTCTTCTGATTCCATGGAAGATCCTGACTGTAGGAGATCCTGACTGTAGAACAGGCCCCCAACAAGCAAAATCATGGAAATTCCAGATCATCTGCAATTCTCCTCTGAGCTCATCAGTAAGAAAGCACAGCCCTCTATTTTTCTCCCTCTTCTTCTTCTTCTTCTTCTTCTTCTTCTTCTTCTTCTTCTTCTTCTTCCTCTCCTCCTCTTCCTCCTCCTCCTCCTCCTCCTCCTCCTCCTCCTCCTCCTCCTCCTCCTCCTTCTTTTTTGGTCACCCGTTTCCCTGACTCTTCAATCCTCCCCATGGCGGGAGGGAATCTTAGATTGATCTCAGAGACTACCGAGGTATCAATCAAGATTTATTATGCACAAGTAAATAAGTACTTTAGGCAAACCTTTCCCAAGTTGTGTAGGTAAGTCCCTACCAGTGTAATTACGAAGCAGATCTACCGTGGCATGTGACGGAAGTGTGGGAAGACAACGCTAAAGAATACGGCAGGCTGAAAATTACACAAATTGTTAGCTGAACAGCAAATGTGATCACTCTTCCTCTGAAGCGTCAGGTCAGAGGAGAGCCGGAAGGGCAAAGCAGGATCTGCCATGGGCTGAAAATGTCAATGTATTCACTCAACTTCTCTCTACAGGCAACTCTGGCCCGGCACTGGCTAAGCGCCCCATTCTCTGCATGGACAGCTGGCATTACTTGGAAGGGGTGACTACAGAATAACTCTGCAGAAATGCCAAACCTTTATATAGGCTATCGGAGACACAATTGGAAATACTGGAAAAAGCTCTGGACTTAAATACAGAGGACTCGGATGTAATTTCTAGCTCAGCCACTAATCAACTCGATGGTGACTTTAGTCCCTTGACCTCCTTGAACCGCAGTGTCTCTCCCTATCTATTAAACAAAAGATGCCTGCTGCCATTGCTTCCACTGCTCATGTCCTCCTACAAGTCTGCACATTGAGTGAACTCGGGTTTCTTACACCCCTGTCTTAACTCCTGAGTCCCACTGACCAGGGAGTATAAAGTGAAAGAAGACAGGATAGGAATCCACGCAGAAAATACCAACCTGCCTTGCACAGGGTTAGTATGAATACAAATTAATGCTAAAGGCACAATCCTCATTAGTGGCAACACCACTGGTGATGGGAAACGTCCCACTGCATTGCAGATCCCAGGTAAATGGAGAAGCAGCAAGGGGAGAAGCATCAGTCCAGACAAGTAAGCACTGGTTTCTGATAAAGAGGCGAAGTAGAACAGAGATCAATGTCCACACTGAGCTTTCATTTCAGATTCAGAATGTCGCACGAAAAGGGAACCATCAACTCTGACAGGGAAACAATAGTACTTGAAGAGCAGGACACTCAGGAGAAGGTAAAAAGCAGAATGGGACCAAAGCAATTACTAACTCTCATCAGTCGAAAACAGACTTGGGTGGCAACAGCCGGGACACTGGTCAAGAAGTCATAGAGTCCCACTGTGACAAACTGTAGGGACTCATTTGTTCTTCTAATTTGAAAATCCAAAGCCCAAGATTTAGAGAAGCTGAAGTAACTCTTCCAACGTAACACAGCAGGTAATCACCATCAGGGATGGATTCAAACCCAGGTGTTTTGCTCCCCAAAAGCGTTTGCAGTAGCAAAGTTTCAATAAGCGAGCCTGTAAGTCTATTGATTATTGGATGAGAACTGGAAAAGGGGGGCAAAGGCACGGAAATGGACACAAGAGTAAAGAATCTCTCCTCCAAGAGTCAGTATCCATGCTGTGGAACATCAGCACAGAGGTCATGTGACCCCCAACCTTGTGCTCTAGGTCACATTCCATAGCAACGGTTCCGCTGGGCTAAGTGACCAAGAAAATTTTTACCCTCCCTGGACCATGAGTTCTCCAGCTCTACAATAGTTAGCATTAAGAAGACGATCTCCAAAATCCCCTCTCATGACAACATTTTATGTTCCTAAGGAGGTTTCTTCTTTTTTTTTATTTTTATTTTTTTAACGTTTATTTATTATTGAGAGACAGAGAAACAGAGCAGGAGCATAGGAGGGGTGGAGAGAGGGAGAGACACAGGATCTAAAGCAGGCTCCAGGCAGTGAGCTGTCAGCACAGAGCCTCATGCGGGCCCGAACTCACAAACCGCGAGATCATGACCTGAGCCAAAGTCGGACATTTAAGTGACTGAGCCACCCAGGCGCCCCAACAGAGAAGGTTTGTTCTAAGACTCTGATTCTAACAACAGGTAGTTTTCTGTCCAAGGCTAAGAGAAAGGGGCAAAAAATACCTATAGCCTCTGCACTCAGAAAATCTACTAAATGTGGAAATCTGAATTTACAAGGATGAGATTCTGAGTGCCTGGTTTATACAGGTTTTAAAATCCTACTTTACATCTCGCCCCACCACGAGGATGAAACACAAGAGTGTGGAAAAGCCACCAATACAATCGCTAATGAGGCCTAGAGATCTCTCTGGTAGCACCTGAAACCTTCTCATTCCAAACCCACCACGACAGGAGTAGGTACTCAAGTTAATTGCTGTTCACTTGTCTGTGTTCCCGACAGCCTGCTCCAACTTGTTTGAAAACATGTAAACACTATGTTTTAGTGTTTACCAGTCTGTCATGCCCACTAGACAGGTCATAGAATTTTATTAGTAGTTTGAGGGATGTTTTAACTGATTTCGATTTTTTAATATTTTGTTTGGACCTTCCTTTGTTAAAAATTCACTCTTGGGGCACCTGGGTGCCTCAGTCGGTTAAGCTTCCGACTTCAGCTCAGGTCATGATCTCACACTCCATGAGTTCGAGCCCCACATCAGGCTCTGTGCTGACAGCTCACAGCCTGGAGCCTGCTTTGGATTCTGTGTCTCCCTCCCTCTCTGCCCCACCCCTGCTCAGGCTCTCTCTCTGCCTCAAAAATAAATAAATACATTAAAAAAAAATGGTTTTAATTCACTCTTAGGGGCATCTGGGTGGCTCAGTCGGTTAAGCTTCCAACTCTTGATTTCAGGTCAGGTCATGATCTCATAGTTCCTAAGATCCAGCTCTGTATTAGGCTCTGCACTGAGAACCCAGGGCCCGCATGGGATTCTCTCTCTCTCTCCCTCTCTCTCTCCGCCCCTCCCCCATTCGCTTTCTCTCTAAATAAATAAATAAATAAATACACTTAAAAAAATCACTTTGATGTCCCAACAAAAACAAATAGAGCAACAGAAAAAAATTCTGCTTTAGCTATAAGTTGGCGAAGTTGAAATATTTAATTTTGTCTTCACTGAACAGGAAGCCACCATTGACAAATCTCAGGCCATATTTTCATGGGACAATACTGCATGTGACTCTATGAGGCAATGTTTATTCAGGCCATAAACCCATTAAGAGTGATCACAGCAACAAGACACAGTGTTAATCGTTATACTTGAGACTTCCAAACATTAAATTGCTCAAAAACCTGTCACCTGTCAACTATGCTCTTTGTACCCTAATGTCACAACTACTGATTATAAACTAGCTTACAGCCTTTGCTCAGAGTTTAGACACTGTCATTTGAATGACTGTTATTGAGTTTGGGCAATAGTGTTATAAAGTTTCCGATGCAATCTTTGTTTCCCTATTACTTAATTTTCATTGTAAATTTGTCAAACCCCAAATCTGCTTTACTCCAGGGTTAAAATATAAGGATATTGCAAAATTAAATAAAAACGCCTGGACATCGGACAAATAAAGGGGGCTAGAGAAGAGATACAGATTTTCAACCTTCAAGCACCATGACATACAGTTTTAGGAAACAAAGAGATTCAACTTCAACTTCATGCATCATCATATGCTCTGAAATAATAATTTTTCTTTAACACCAGTCCAAGAGCCCGGAGAAATTTCTCAGTACTTAAAATGGTATGAAAAACAAACCAGCTTTTCATTAGAATGTGTTATAAATTCAAATTAAGTAAGAGAGGCTAGTTTTGCAATTTCACATTTAATAGCAAAACAATTGAAACCATTTTCAACTGGTGACCTTTTTCTTAAGTCACGTTGGAAGTTGTTCCACTTTTATTTCAAGATTTTGAAACAGAGACAAAATCTGTGGAGGCATTGACCAATGGCAGCTGAGTAAAAACGAGCCAGGCTGTTTCGGATCAGTTTCAGAATGAAATCGGTGAATGTTATTCCCTTTTAAATCTCCCTCCAGGAGAGTACTGATGCTGTGCCTCCTGCATTTTGATCAATTACAGGCCACCCTGCATAAAAGACAATGCAACGTGTGAAGAAGGCACTAGGTTGGCTATTATTCTGGGGAAATCACTCACATACACACGCACGCATGCACGCACGCATGCACGCACACAGCACACTTTAGATTTGTAAGGTAGTAGGCAACAACATTCACCAATACAGAATTTTAATATCCCAGAAGCATGAAACTGTTAATGAAGATATTTCTTCTAAGATGAGCTAAAGGTGAAATGTAATCACCATCTGTGAGTTTGCTTATACGTATCTAATGACCAGGAATTCATTACCTCACAAGACAGTCCCTTCCATGGCAGAAAAGTTGTAACTACACATAAAAAGTTATGTGGAGCTGAAGCCCTTGCTCTCTTAAAAAACATCTGTCAGTCCTACCCCTGCCCTCTGGAACCACAAGCCCTCGGATACATGGCAGCCCTCCAGATATTTAAAATAATTTGATGGGGCACCTGGGTGGCTCGGTGGGTTAAGCCTCTGACTTCCCCTCAGGTCGTGATCTCATGGTTCACGAGTTCGAGCCCCACGTTGGGCTCTCTGCTGACAGCTCAGAGCCCAGAGCCTGCTTCGGATTCTGTGTCTCCCTCTCTCTCTGCCCCTCCCCCCACTCACACTCTGTCTCTCTGTCTTTATTTATTAAAAATAAACAAATACTTTAAATAAAGAAAATCCCAAGAATAAAATAAACAAATTGATAGAACAGTTCCTTGAACCTTATTTAAATTTTTGGCAGAATACATTTCAATGTGATGGGGTTGGGGGGTGGGGGGGGGGAGTCCAAAATGCATTACTTTCCTAGACTTCCTATGTGGGCCATGCTATGAGCCAGGTTGAAAACCTGCTGCTCTAATATTATAACAGCCACTGCAAGTAAATAAAGAACAAAGATGGCATCTTCTTTTATTTTCCTATTCCTTAATACAGAATCTATTCCATTATCAGTGCTCAGCAATTGAGTACTACATAAAAAGAAGGTAAGCTTAAAGTGTGGTGAATATAAAGAATTAAGATCTGTTTTCATGTCAGTTCACATCTCAAACATCAATCTCCACAGTTCATTATAATTAGGGTGACCAGATATCCAATGCATGCTTGTTGTTTTGATCTAATTATTAACAGTGTCCCTTTTCACTCTCAAAGGTGTCCCACTTTATTATATTTTAAAGTTTTTATTTACTTTTGAGAGAGACAGAGACAGAGGGTGATATGGGGGAGGGTCAGAGAGAGAGGGAGAGCAGAATCTGAAGCAGGCTCCAGGCTCTGAGCCGTCAGCACAGAGCCCGACGCGGGGCTCAAACTCACGAACCACGAGATCATGACCTGAGCCGAAGTCAGAGGTTAACCAAGTAACCAAGTAACCAAGTAAGCCACCCAGGAGCCCCAAATGACTATATATAGTCATTTACTTATAATACTGTGATAACGTGGTTTCGGTCGCTGCATTCAAGAAAATTCTGAATATGGTAGTGTCTTCTCCCAAAGGTCAAAGACTTCCCATACTTTGACTTTATTACTGCCATTGCTAAGAGGGCCAAGCAGTAAGCAGTGTTAAGTAGAGGAGGCTTTGGGGCTTCCCTGCTCCAGAAGCATGTGCTTCCCAAAAAGAAGGAAAGAATGTACTAACAAGATTCTACAGGAGTAGGAGAATGCAAGATACAGCAGAAATCTAGCAGAAGTTAGTACCAACTACCCTACGCACTCAGCCTTTCTTCTGAAGCAAAGAATATTGCCCTAGGAAATGACACTATTTACTTCGATTACATCTTTACCACCTGCTCACTCCTGTCTCCTACCTTCACCAATGTTACCAAAGATTTCAAGTAGAAGGACAACAGGTTGGCCTGATTCATAATTTGGAACAGGAAAAATAAGGGAGCAGACAAGAAATTGAAATGTGTCCAAATGTATTCACTAGGATACAAGAGTAAAGGTGATAGAGATCACTTATAATTGTTTTACATTTCTAAATAGGGGTTACACGAGTTAAGGGAGATTAAGTTGAAAGAATTCAATGCAGGCCCACAGGCTATAAGTCTATCGTATTTATTTTAAATAAACTATTTTATATTGATTTCCATTGCAAATTCTAAATGTATATTCTGCAGGGGTGGGGGAAGGGGGGAAGCGTACAAGATGGAAAGTCGACAACCCTTTGCCAAAGACGGAACCCTCCCCCCCAGACATGGTAAGCACTGTTATATCATCATATTGCATATCTTCTCGTAGTACTTTCCAAGATGTTTCAAACCAAAACAGTTTAGAATACTCTCCCAGCTCAGGATCTTCCCTCCTTATGGCATTTTCTCTGATAAATAGGAATTTCCCTTAGGGATTCCCTAAAGTAAAGTGGTTGCATTACCTTCTGCTATATAATTAATTGCACTGACAAATAGAGGTCTTCTAGAACAGAATTATTAATCCATCCTCAGTGTGGTATCCACTGCACACAAAGGCTCATGGAAGACATGCCCCAAATGTAAAAACTGTAACCCTTACTGTGTTGATTTCACGCAAACCTGCCATATTGCAAAGGTGGGCTTGCAGGAAGGGCTTCATCACAAAAGAGATTCTGCCAAGTTATCTGTACTGGCTTGAGATTTGGAAGACGAAACTAAGTCAAAGGCCATGTTCCTGTAGCTCCGGCTTGTTTTCTGCTGGAAGCATGGCCACGGAGATGGGATTTTTCTGCATCCACACTCCCACATCTCACCTGTAGCCTTGGGGTTTTCAGGAAGCAGCTATGGTGGAGGAGTGGCTGGACTCCATGTCTCAGGGTCCAGTGGCTACTTTCCTGACCCTGGTTTCTTTTTTTTTTCACATTATGAACAAAACATTGACTTATTAGTTATTCTTCATTAACTAGTACCGATTTCATCTTGTCAAGTTTACCACTGCAGTTACCCAAACAGCCAAAAGTCACAATTTAGTGAAAGAACGTCATTAAACTGTGTATATCATCAAAACCACAATGAGGTACCACCTCACACCGTTCAGAATGGCTAAAATTAACAACTCAGGGAACAACAGATTTTAGCGAGGATGCGGAGAAAGGGGAACCCTTTTTCACTGTAAGTGGGAATGCAAACTGGTGCAGCCACTCTGGAAAACAGTATGGAGGTTCCTCAAAAAGTTAAAAATAGAACTACCCTATGACCCAGCAATTGCACTACTAGGTTATTTATCCAAAGGATACAAAAATGCTGATGTGAAGGGGCGTATGCACTCCAATGTTTATAGCAGCACTATCAACAATAGCCAAAGTATGGAAAGAGCCTAAATGTCCATCTACTGATGAATGATTAAGAAGACATGTACACACACACACACACACACACACACACACACACACACACACACAATGGAATACTACTCAGTGATGAAAAATAATGAAATCTTGCCATTTGCAACAACATGGATGGAACTGGAAGGTATGCTAAGTGAAATAAGCAGTCAGAGAAATCCAGATATCATATGATCTCACTCATATGTGGAATTTGAGAAACTGACCGTGGCTTCTTAATCACAAGTACAGCACTGCATTCTTCAAGCCAACAGTTCTGTGGTAGCCTCATGATTCTCTGCAGTCCTGACTGTGGAAAATGTAACAATCTTGTGTGGTTCTGGGTTTTCTTACTGGAAGCTCAGGCTTGAGCCCGCTGGATATGATCCTTCCAATTATTTAGAAGCACCTAATATCATGTATTCAATCCTTCCCGCCTAAAATACCTAGAGGGGTTTGTTTCCCATGGTAAACAGCAACTAAATCCCCCATGTTATCCTTACAATTGTTTGCCAATAACAATAATGACATAATAGCAACAAAAAAGACAGGTTCAAATCATTCATTGTGCAAACAAATCCTGAGTGCTGATGGAAGAGCTCAGATCTTCGCTAGGGACCTGAGCCACGCACAGAGCCCACACAGCACCAGCCTTCAGAGCCCTGCTTCTGATGGGAAGAGGCAACACTCGGTGATGCAGAGCAAAGCCGTAGAAGGATCATCTAATCTCAGCGATCTAGCCTCAGCTCTGTCCCTAAATGGCCACGTTTTCTAATTAAGGGGCCACATGGACGAAAGTCCCCTTAAACTGTAACATTCCACATCTCTATGAGTCTTTGTACTCACGAGGGAATTTACTTGGATTTAAGTCCTAACAAAACTTCCTAAATTTCCAGTTCCCTAAATCTGAAGGTCAGAACACAAAGGTCACATAATACACATAACTCATATAGTTAAAATAGGAACAGGAATCAGTGACCCCCAAACGCTATGTACGATGGCAGCCTCCAGCTGGAAACCCTCAGGGAGAAAAAAAATCTAACTCGTGGTTGCAGTGGTTGTTAAGAATACTAGAGAACAGGCACAGTTTCTTCAGGGACTCCGTCTTCTTTGCAAATGTCTGCCTCACTGTCTGAAGGAAAGGGGAATATTTACATGCACTCTCTTTGCTCAAAGTACTCAGGCCACTCAGTCACAGAGTGAAAGAAATAATAGGCAAATGCACTAATGCTTAGCTCTCTCAAGGAAAGTCATTAGTTTCTTCATGTCCTGGACAAGAAAATCTCTGCAGCTCATAAAAGAGAAGCAGTTTTGGGGACAGGAAGAAAAATGTCAGGAGAAGCATGGTCATACATCTAATGGCAGTTGGGGTACCGGCTCCAATGGTGGCCTCAGGCCAGCGCCTCCCAGGACCACACTGGGCCTGCATTGACTCATCTGCCAAATGCAGACCACACTCCCTGCTCTGAGTACCTCCCGTGTGCTTAAGAAGACCAGGAGAAATACGGAACACAAGAGCATTTTGTAATATACATATAGAGATTATTAATAAAGGAATTTCAAACAAAAGCTACAAATGGGACTTTTTTCTTTTTTTAAATTTTTTTTAACATTGGTTTATTTTTGACAGAGAAAGAGACAGAGCATGAGCAGGGGTAGGGGCAGAGAGAGAGAGAGAGACAGAGAGAGAGAGACAGAGAGAGAATCCGAAGCAGGCTCCAGGCTCTGAGCTGTCAGCACGGAGCCCGATGCGGGGCTCGAACTCACAGAGTGTGAGATCATGACCTGAGCTGAAGTCTTACGCCCAACCGACTGAGCCACCCAGGCGCCCCAAATGGGACTTTTCAAGCCCAGGCAGCAAAAGGAAATATAAATATAGCCATAATTTTACAATTTTATAATGTAGGGGAAGAAATGGTGATCAGAATTGTAACAAACAATCATGTCCAAAAGAGAAGAGAAACCAGCTCCACTCTGTCATAACTGTCTCAGTTCCTGTAGCACATAGAACAATGGAAAGACTGCAGGGAGGGGCAGAGACGGCCTCTGTGCTTGCAACATACCAACGCCATGGACACTCTGGACCGAGAAAATGACATTTTCACCTCGGTAATCTCACAGTGTATGTCCTCTAAGAATGTTTGTGTGGCTCTGTGCAAGCGACTTCAGCACTTTCTCAGCCGTATCTCCAGGAAAACGGAAATAATGGTCACAATGCACGAATGAAACATAAGACTGATAGTTCTTTGCAACTGTGCGATTAGAAGGAGAGCTCTCGGCTTGCTCACCTGGATGGACAGGCATGCACGGGCAGACCTTGCCCATGAGTGGATTTCAGGACCCCAGCAGCACAGGCAGGTTCGGGTAATACTCAGGCAATAACTAACCTTAAAGGAAGTAGAGACAGCCTAAGCAGTAGGTCAACACAAGCAAATGCTGAGCTCTGGACCAAGAGGCAAAGCAGTCCTCCAGCTTTAGCCTACTGGAGAGCAGCCAGCTTAGGACACAGATGAGGTCTGAGCTAAAATTCAAGCCCCAGGCCCAAGGACACACAGCCACAAGAAGAGTTATATTTCACAAAGCAAAATGGCACCCTCTTGGTCTGCACTGGGCTAGAGTTATCAAACAGATCTCCAGGGCCTTGGGACATCAGGTGACAAAGGAGCTAAAATAAGCAAGATAAATTAACCCTACCTGTAATTCACCAAAGAGGAGACCTCAATGGCAAACAAATAGAGCAAAAATAGATAACAATAAAATATATACACATGTAGGCAACTTCAATAGTAAGGAAATGCAAAACAGGACAACAATGAGATACTACTTTTCACACACAGTTTGGCAAGAAATTAGAAGAGTCAGAAAATTTACTTTGGGAACAGTTGTGTCAGGAAACTGACACTCAAAGTATTATGTTTCTTTTATAAATGCATATTTTCTATTTCTTTGACGTATATTTGATGTCCATGGCCGCAATGGCAGACAGAGTGGTTGTGACAGAGACCATCTGGCCCTCAAAGGCTAAAACAGCTCCTACCTGACCATCCACAGAAACATTCTGCAAGCCCCAGTTCTAAATTTTAAAAGTATTGTTTCCAATTACTAGAGATCTAAGAAATCTGTTTGGTTTTTAAGCCTTTTCTAGGTGTTGTTGCAATGGTCTAAGATGACCCTTAATTCATATTAGGGTCTATTTGGATGTATATTCATGATATAACTTGTTTTTATTGACGCTTACCAACTACCCCAAGGACATTACAATAGTCCTCCCTCTTCGGAGTGTTTCGAGATGCTGCTTCACTGCATATTCAGTTCCACGTGCAGGGGCTCCGTCGCTGGTGGTCATGTTACTGAGAGAGCCTCCTATTCCAGCACCAACACCACCATTTCACTTATAGTTGCTTTATAACGCACCTTAGCATCTGGCCAGGCTGGCCCCCGTTCCTCACCACTCCTGGTTTTCAAATTTCTCTTAGCTCTTCTGCCTACCTTTTATCAAGACAGTTTTGGAATTCATTTTTGTTAGGATTCGAGAACAATACCCTCAAAAGCTGGGCCCAGATGACATGCAATGTAGAGGAAATTAACTCCTTAACCACCTTCCTATCTCCATTTAGGAAGGAGGTGTATCTTTCCCTTTATTCAAGAGGTCCTTGGGGGTACTCAAAAAGTTCTAGAACCTTTTCCTACAAGCCAGGCACAATTCTCATTAAAAGACGCCCTCTTTGCTTTGCAGTGAATAGGCTTGCAAAGATCACAAAGTATTCATTTTCTAAGGCCACATACAAAATGTAACTGCAAATGAGACATGAGGAGACATGTTTAACCTTACAATAACCAAAGAAATGCTAATACCAAAGAAACAACACATTGAATGCTGGCAGAAGCAGCAAGATAGGCAAGATACTGACTCCCTCATGCATTCCTGCAGCAGCTATGGAAACATCCCCTAGAATACAAGCCATCAGTGGATTTAAATAACCATACAATGTTAACCTCTGACCTTGATATCTCAACCCTCAGACATCAAGCTAAAAATTGCTGATGGACTAAGCTATACTGATGTATAAAAATGATAATCACAGCAATATATAAAAATAATGGAATAATTAAGTAAGATACGGTGTAACCACTCAATGCAATATTAAACAGGGTTTAAAATTGTAATCACTCAAGACTATGCAGCGATACTTAACGTATAATGCCAAGTGATACATAGCACTATGGTAATTTATGCTAATAGCTAAAGATTACAAGGGAATACACAAAAATGATAGATCATACCTGTATCTAGGTGGTAGAATTATAGGTGACATTTTTTTTTCTACTCCACGTTCTGGGCCTTGAACAATGTTACATTATTTATATAATTAAAAAATACAAAAGAGGGGGCCAATTTTCAGGTGTCTTCCAGATCAACAGTTTGCAATTCTTTTGCTCTTAAAGGTGGAAATAGGAGACTGAGGCAAGTGCACCAACTTTTCAAAGGCCCACAGATCAAGTACAGGCAGAATTGAGACTAGAACCCGATTCTCAAGATTTTAGAGGTAGTATTCTTTCCGACACAGCATTTTGCGGTATCCTTTTTCTAGGGGCCAAACAACTCTTGGGTCATTTTAATATTTTTACATATTATAAATAAGTAAATGAAAAGAGCAATGATCTATTACCTCTCTTGAGAACAATGGCTTTAAAAATCTTACAAAATGTCTTGATTGGCTGAGGTTTGAATCAAATGTCTTTTCTGAATACGGCTATTCCACAGAGAAGAAATCCAGTTGACCCTTGACCCTTAACCAACTAAGAAGTCAGGGTCACTGATCCCCCAAGCAGTAGAAAATCTGTATATATCTTTCAAAGCCCCCAAAACTTACCTACTTAATAGCCTACTGTTGACTGGGAACCTTAGCAATCACCTAAACAGTCAAGTAACATATATTTTGTATATTATGTGTATTATATACTGTATTCTTTCAGTAAAGTAGCTAGAGAAAAGAAAAACTTATTAAACAAATCGTAAGGAGGGGCACCTAGGTGGCTCAGTAGGTTAAGTGTCGGGCTCTTGATTTCAGCTCAGGTCATGATCTCACGGTTCATGAGATCGAGCCCCATGTTGGACTCTGCACTGACCCTGCAAAGCCTGCTTGGTATTCTCCTTCTCTCCCTCTCTCTCTGTCCCTCCCCTGTTCACGTTCTCTCTCTGTCTCTCAAAATAAGTAAACTTAACAAAAATATGAAAGAAAGAAAATCATAAGGAAGAGAAAACACACTTATTGTACTACGCTGTATTTATGTATTTACTCTTATTTATTTATTATTTTTTTAAGTAGCCTCCCCACCCAGAGTGGAGCCCAACACGGGGCTTAAACTCACAACCCTCAGATCAAGACCTGAGTTGGACGCTTAACTGACTGATCCACTCTACTTTACTTTTTTACAATTTTTTTAAATGTTTACTTATTTTTGAGAGAGAGACCCACACAGAGCGTGAGTGGGGGAGGGGTAGAGAGAGAGGGAGACACAGAATCCAAAGCAGGCTCCAGCCTTGGAGCTGTCAGCCCAGAGCCCGATGTGGGCTGGAACTTGCGAACCAGGAGATCATGACCTGAGCCGAAGTCAGATGTTTAATACACTGAGCCATCCAGGCACCCCTGTATTTATGTTAATAATCCACTATATGTGAGGGGCGCCTGGGTGGCGCAGTCGGTTAAGCGTCCGACTTCAGCCAGGTCACGATCTCGCGGTCCCAGAGTTCGAGCCCCGCATCGGGCTCTGGGCTGATGGCTCAGAGCCTGGAGCCTGTTTCCGATTCTGTGTCTCCCTCTCTCTCTGCCCCTCCCCCGTTCATGCTCTGTCTCTCTCTGTCCCAAAAATAAATAAACGTTGAAAAAAAAATTAAAAAAAAAAATAATCCACTATATGTGGACCCACGTAGTTCAAACCTGTGTTGTTCAAGGGCCATATGTCAGTCTTTTCCACAAATGCCTGCATACTACAATCTTGCTTTTTTTAGTACTTTCCTCATAAAGTCAGTAAAACAATTTCAGGGCTAAATCAAGCATTAATTTAACAAAAAAGATAAACTTCAGCTTTGGACATTTACTTTAGAAGCTAAGAGGTCTCAACTTGCAATATTATCACTCCAGGAAAAAAAAAATCCCTTCAAAATTTGAAAGCTAATGAGAACTATTTCTTTGACTCTTCTCACTGCAACCTGACAACACATTTGGCAGAGAGGTGTTTATATACCTGTATACACAATGGATAACCATAATTAGTTTCTAATATCCTGTAATGTCTAAAGATAACATTTGGAGCCCACATGTATTCGAACACTCTGTGAATTCTGAGGGGGTTCTAATTAGGTCCCAGTGGAGGTAATATTTAGAAAAGAACAAGGTAAAAGAAATCATCAAATAAAAGACAGCAAGAATAAATGGTTAATAAGGCAGAGAGGCTCCTGTGGGGGTGTGTGTGTGTGTGTGTGTGTGTGTGTGTGTGTGTGTGCGCGCGCGCGCGTGTGTGTGTGTGTATACTAGGATTTAAGCATTATCTACTGAAGGCACATTTTCCAAGAGCTTGAGCAACCACTTCTAGCAACTGGTGAGATAGTTTCCTATTTCCTGATATGCTACACAACTTTCTCCTTCCCATGGTTTTCTAAATATTGAGTGACATATCAATCATCCCTCAACCTGCTGTTTTCAGTCACCTTCTGAAAAAAATGCCTCTTTCATCCTGCCTTGACACTATTCAAATCATGATAAAATAAACATTGAAGGGGCAGGGGTTGGGGTGAGGCAGAAATTAGGACGCATTTTATTGACTAGTAAATATATTCATAGAAGTATATTATAATTACAATTAAAATATAATTTTATGTTGCAGATGCCTGGGTGGCTCAGTTGGTTGAGTGACAGACTCTTGATTTCAGCTCAAGTCATGATCCCCGCGGTCACAGCATCAAGCCCCATATCGGGCTCTGTGCGGACCGTGGAGCATGCTTAAGATTCTCGCGCTCTCTTCCTCTGCCCCTCTCCCCCACTTGCACTCTCCTCCCTCTCTCCAAAAAAAAAAAAAAAAAGCTAAGTGTGCACGTATATAAAACTTTATGTGTATATAAAGAACAATCACCTCAGCAGAGAGAAAGAATTTGAGGGATTTGAGGGTTAAATTTACAATGAAAGATGAGTATGCTGGCGACTTTGTGAGAGTCCTCATTCAAGTTTAATCTTTCCCTCACACATACTCCTAATGCACACTTTTGTGCCTTTAATGTTAGACACGTCTTAGCCCAGTTAGTATTACATCCTTCCTGTTAAGATGTCTGTCTCTTCTGCCAGACATAAAGCTCCTTGAGGGCAGAATTATACTTTAATCATGTTTTCAAGTCATAAAGCACCTCACACACAACTTTACCAGTGCCTGGTAAAGAAAATACATTTCATTAGGTAAAATGTATATCTATTTGTGGCAAACCACGCTAAGGAGGTGGGGAGAAAATAGAGAAAATGGGGAATAATTGAGAATATGTACAAAAAATATCAATTAAAATGGATTATATGTCCCTATACTACCCACAGTCAACACAAACAAACAACCATATTAAATTTTCCAGAAATACATTAGAAAATATCTTCTGTGTCTCGTGTCACCCCTGACGATGTCTAGGAACAAATGTACCACAGCAGGGTGAAAAGGAAAGTACAATTTAAGGTACAGTAGAAAGGAACTGGATTCAAAACCAGAATCCTCATAAAATTGAGTATCTGACAGAAGTCAGTCATTTCACAGTAAAAACTTAAGACATAAAAATTAAAAAAGAGGGGCGCCTGGGTGGCGCAGTCGGTTAAGCGTCCGACTTCAGCCAGGTCACGATCTCGCGGTCCGTGGGTTCGAGCCCCGCGTCGGGCTCTGGGCTGATGGCTCAGAGCCTGGAGCCTGTTTCCGATTCTGTGTCTCCCTCTCTCTCTGCCCCTGCCCTGTTCATGCTCTGTCTCTCTGTCCCAAAAATAAATAAACGTTGAAAAAAAAAAAAAAATTAAAAAAGAATAAGGCAAGAAGCTAAACACCCGTAGGCTTCAGTGGATAGCACACAATGAGCACTATTGATAAACCAGCACTATACGGACTTGAACCTCGTCTGGGCCTTAGTTTTCTATCAAGGTTTTGGGCCCTATGTTTCTACAGGTAAAAATACCAGGAGACAAAACCTTATATGTTAGGAAAACAACGCACATGCCGAGGGTAAGACACAAAGAAGGGGACCAATACAGTCAAGGAATATACTCTTTTTGTAGAAGTTAATGTCCCAATAGCTTCTGGGGGAAAATCTTCAAAAAAATGCTACATTAATTTAAAAAAAAAAAAGCAGCATAAGAAAAGAAATAAGGCCCTAATTATTACCATGCAATGAACATCTAATACACATACTGTTTTAGGTACTGAGGAGGGTACAAAAGAAATATCGTGTATATAAACCCAAAAGAGCTTAAAGTTTAACTGGAGAGTGAAAACAAACATCATCATTACTACATGTAAAGGTGAAAAAAGAGGAGTTCTTTAAAGATTCCATTTAAAGAGCTTTTGCGTCCATTATGGTAGTTAAAAAGTGGACATCAACTCTGTGATGTAGACAAGACAGACATTAATAACTCATTTTACAGATGTGGAATTTGAATTTGAGAAAATCAGTCAACCCATCCATCAATCAATCACACAAACAGCAAATGACAAAGCCTGGACTCAAAGAACTAGACTCCAGATTTCTAAATAAATCCGAGTTCCACTGTACCATGCCACCTCCCTTCCAGCTTTACTGGAATATACAAGTGACCTGGGTGAACGCAGACATTCACAGAAGACCAGAGACCGGTGAACATTGCCTGGGTTAGTAATGATTAGGAAGGACTACCTGGGCAAATGGGACTGGAGACAGGTGCCACACTCTAGAAGGAAAGGAGGCAGAGGGCTTGTTCTTCTCCAGATTCCTCAAGCAATCTCATCTACTGTTCGCTTTCATCATATCCTGACCATTCCCAACTCCAGTCCTGACCTTTCTTCTAGACTCTGGGCTTGCACATTCAGCAATTCATTTGCAGAAATCTCAAATCTGAAAAGTTTTTTTAAAACCTCCCATTCTATCCTATACCCATAGAGATATGGAACTTCCTTCACTATTGCCCATTTCAATGAATGGCACCAGCCAGTCCCCAAAAATCAGAAACAAGGGAGCCTACTCTGTACCAGGGTAATGCACTAGTTTCAGGCACGGTGCCTTCCCTCAACATGGTTTCAGGTATGACAGCTCCCTCGAGGACCCTCTAGAGACTACCGAGGAGTAGAATAATCCCCAGGGCCCCCAACCATAAAACCATTTTAGGAATAGTAAAATACCCAGTTATTAATAATTCCATCTCAGGTTGTCAAAGAAAGGAAATAGAGGAAAGGAGAGAGAAGGAGAGGGAAGAAGAAAGAGAGACAAGAAGGGAGGGAAGGACAGGAAGAAACTCGGTGGCAAAACCAAAGGTCAAAATGGGGCATTTTTTTTAATTTTAAATTTTTTTTAATGTTTATTTATTTTTGACAGAGAGACAGAGCATGAGCAGGGGAGGGGCAGAGAGAGAGGGAGACACAGAATCTGAAGCATGCTCCAGGCTCTGAGCTGTCAGCACAGAGCCCGACGTGGGGCTCAAACTCACAGACTGCGAGATCATGACCTGAGCCGAAGTCGGATGCTCAACCGACTGAGCCACCCAGGCGCCCCAAGATGGAGCATTTTTAATTTAATTTACAAATAAGTGTCAAAGTCTCACAATTTAACTCTGGGTTCATACCACTGTCACATATTGACAGCTATGTGTCTTTAATCACAGCATCATCATGGACATGTGCCTGACTCTCTAATACCCATTTACTAAATGAGGGACAGTCAACTCCAGAGCCTGAAATAGGTAGAAGAGAGTGATGCAGAGGATGGCAGGTTAAGAAAGCACAAGGGAGGGGCGCCTGGGTGGCGCAGTCGGTTGAGCGTCCGACTTCAACCAGGTCACGATCTCACGGTCCGTGAGTTCGAGCCCCGCGTCGGGCTCTGGGCCGATGGCTCAGAGCCTGGAGCCTGTTTCCGATTCTGTGTCTCCCTCTCTCTCTGCCCCTCGCCCGTTCATGCTCTGTCTCTCTCTGTCCCAAAAATAAATAAACGTTGAAAAAAAAAAAAAAAAAAGAAAGCACAAGGGCAAGGACCATAGGCTCCAGCGTCAGACTGCAGAGCCTGAACCTGGCTTTTGTCACTTACTCACTCTGTGACCTTGGCAAGCTGATTTAACTCTGTACGGCTTAGTTTTCTAATCCACGAAGATGAGTTGTAAAGATGTAATGAAATAACTAAGGAGCCAAAAATTATCAGGGGAAAAGAGAATTTCCTCTTTGAAGGGACACAAACCACCTGAGAATCTGACGGAGCCGGGGGTGAGGAGAGTACACCCTCACACAAACATGGAGAATTATGCAAACAATTTCAGGAGGCGCACGGACCATGAACCCTTAATTTCATAGTCCTTAGACCAGATCATCTCTAAACTTCTTCCTCTTGCAAGAGCCTATGATGTGAGCAGCACAGAAACGAGTCCCGAGGGATTGCTGTAGGTTTCAAGAGAAGCAAACACAGGCAAGCTACACTCGGACACCTTTGGTTTCCATGTGATTAGCAAAAGTCTGTCAAATGATTGTAAGGAACATATCCAAGGCCTTGAGTCAAAGGGAATTCAAACCAAAGTGTAATACTGCCATGGACTCAATTGCGCCCACCACCCCCCCCCCCAAATTTCCATGTAGCGGCCGTAACACCCAAAGCGATATTTGGACATGGGGCCTCTGGGAGACAACTAGCTTTTGATGAGGGTGGGGCCCTAATGATGACACTAGTGCCCTTATAAGATCCCAGAGCGCTTTCTCTGTCTCCTCTCCCTCCCACCTTGCGAGGACACAAGTGAGAAGGCGGCCTTGTGCGAGCCAGGACGAGAGCTCTCACCAGACCCTGAACATCCTGGCACCACCATGATCTCAATCCTCCAGTCTCCAGAACCGTGAAAAACAAATAAACAAATAAAAAAAAAATTCTGTCGTTTAGGCCACTCGGGCTACGATGCTTCGTTATGGCAGCCTGCGCTAATACGGATTCCTTATCCAAAAGCATGCCTATAGATGCAACCCCATTTCCTCATGATGGGATAAAATACTCACCGTGGGCTTTGCCATGAAAACGCTGCCTCATCCCAAGTGACCGAGAAGCAGCATTTTTAACTATAACCTATACGGGTTCATTTTTTCACTGGCTTCTAATACTTTAAAAAATAACTTTAACAGAGGCATCTGTACTTTTTCTACTTACTCCAGTTAACAAACATAAAGAGTAAGAGGCAGTAGAAAATGAGGAAAAAGTACCTGGGCTTTAGGCATAATTAATTTCATACCTGGCTCACCACAGCTAACCTGGGTGACCTTATAGTTTTAATTATCAATTCTTCATATTATATCCATCAAGTCATACCACTGCCCTTTCAAAAATATCTGCATCCTGAGAAAAAAGTTCAAATTTATTCTTAATCTTCATAATCTGCTCTCAAATTACAGTTCCAACTATATTTCCCATAATTTCCCCCAAAGGCCCTACTCTCCAACATAGCCCATACTGTCTTAAGAAGGTCTTTCTCTTAGCTCAGTCTAGTGCATCATTGTGGGGTGAACTCCCTTCCACTCTACAGCAATCAAAAACCTACTTATCATGCCATAGCATGGATGAAACTGGAAAACGTTGCACTCAGTGAAAGAAACCAGTTATAGAAGATCAGCTATTGTATGAATCCACTTACAGGAAATGCCCAGAATAGGCAACTCGACAGAGAAGAGAGCAGATTACAACTGCTCAGGACTAGGTGAAGGAGATTTGAAGAATAAAGAGTGATTGCCAACGGGTGTGGATTTCTTTTTGAGGTGAGGAAAATGTTCCAAAATTGATTTTGGTGATGGCTGGACAACTCTGTGAACATAATAAAGACCAATGGATTGTACACTTTAAAAGAATTAATTGTATGATATAGGAATTAGATCTCAATAAAGCTCTTAGAAAGAAAGAAAGAAAGAAAGAAAGAAAGAAAGAAAGAAAGAAAGAAAGAAAAAGGAAGGAAGGAAGGAAGGAAGGAAGGAAGGAAGGAAGGAAGGAAGGGAGGAAGGGAGGGAGGAAGGAAGGAAGGAAGGAAGGAAGGAAGGAAGGAAGGAAGGAAGGAGAGAGGGAAGGAAGAAGGGAGGGAGGGAAGGAGAGAGGAAGAAAGGAAGGAGGGAGGGAGGGAAGGAGGAAGGAAAACATACCCATCCACCTAGTCTCTTCAAATGTATAAATGTATTTTCCCTACTTTGTCAGAGTTAAAACTCCTTCAGTTGAACTCCCTCAGAATGTTATTTGTACCTCCAGTTAACGTCTCTCATTCTAGCTGGCAATATAATTATGTTTAGTTCTTCCAGTGTCTGCCTCCCCCACTAAACTATGAGTGCTTTCAGAGTAAAACAAAACTATGCAAGACATTTCCATAGCCAGGCCTCTGTTAACCATTAGATTCTTTTGTGCACATTAGAAAAACGCACCTGGACTTGGGCTGGGAAATAGAGTGAGGTTAGGACTTGAGTCTCTCCTGCCCTCCTGCCATCGAGCACGACATAATCTGAGTGACAGCAAGCAGCAGCCCTGCCTATACCCTTCTCCCCACCTCCAACAATCCAGTAAAATTCTTAACTCAAGGGAGGCACTCCCAATAAATAAATTAATACCTGCAGAATGAAAATGATACATCCGAAACCATGTCTTACAACAAGCCACTCCCAGATTCCAGCAGAAAGCTCAAGGCATTTGAATTTGGGTTTCTCTTTACCAGTTACTTATTTTCGTGTTTCTTAACAATGACATAAAAAAATGTTTTCCTTACTAATTGGATTCAAAGACCTGGGGCGTACATATGAAATACAGCGAATTATTTTCACATATTTAAGTAGAAAGGAAAAACAGAATTTTTTTTTTCTTAAGTCAATTTACAATTAACTAAAACAGGTCAAGATCTTATGAAAGCCTGCCTTTTATAGAGGAGACAGCAAAAAAAATATTACTGAAAGGAGTTTTAGCATCAACCCAGGTTTTAAAATGTTCCTTGTCTCAATTTTACACCTGAGCAGAGTCCTGACCATTTTGTGCTTCATGCGGGAGGCTTCTGTGTCCAAACCCACTCTCCCTTGCCCATCTTTCCCTGGCTAACTCCATTTCTTTGGAGAAACATACCTTACCCACAAACTAGGCCAGGAAGAAAACAGTGTTTTATATTCCCACAACAGCCTGCACCCATTTGCTTTGTATCATGTATCACGACCATAATTACACAATTATCTGTGAAATTATGAATGTGATCATTGTCGTTCCTGGACCGGAAGCCCTGCAATGAGAGGGCCTGTATCAGCCTGGTATCCACAGTTGTGGTTAAAGGCCTGATACTTGGTCATGGTAGGCGCTCAAGAACTAGTTGCTGATTAAATCAATGACCTCTCCTCATTCAAAGCATTAGCTTCTTGAAAACAGGAATAGTGTTTAATTTATCTTGGTGTCACCTATTGTGCCTGGTTCATTGTCCAATAGGTAGATAACATCACAGAATTCACACGCAGGTGAATGAATAAATGACCTGCATAGTGAGTCACTATTCATGCATGGTGTGTTAATAGTAAAATAGCACACTTGAGTGGGTTAGGAGGTGAAGGCAACCGTGCAAGGAAGCTGGACCCAATAAGAGATCGTGGACCCACGACAAGAAGGCCACGGCCGAGATCGAAGATGTCCACAGTCTAAGACTGATGCCAGTTTCCTTGGGCTCGAAGAGTTAATTCTCTCCCAACTCCAATGGGTGTGACCGTTTCCCAGATGCAACTAGGCTACAAATCTTGTGTTGTATCAAGCAGAACCCAAGAAAACCAGGCCGTTAGAAAAATAGAATCACTCAAAACAAAACCAAAGCTGGAACAGCCAAAAGACCGGCCAGGGTTAAGCAACCATGAGAAGGTCAGGGTGTGCGTGCCACGCAGAAAGCAAACAGGCTGCAGCTTGAAACACGTCTCCCCTGTAAGGACTTGTCCGGAGTCGTGCCCCAGCAGCCTCTTCAAGTGGCTTTTGATGTGAAAAGGTCATTCTGCCAAACACAGTTTAGGTAGATGCCAGTGGCAGACCTCCCTGAGGGGTTGAAGGGGTCCAGAAGGTAGCGAGGGAAAGTGTGCGGATAAAGAAGGACACTACTGTGTGCCAAACCCTGCGTCAGACACTGGCAGTGCGCATCCCGGAGCTCAAGACCCGCAATCAAGATGCTGGGAACCCAACTGTGCAGTTTAATGACAACCACCATCGAAAACCCAAAGAGCAGAATGATAATCATGGGGCTGATTAGGTGAGGACTCTGATAGCATGGCCCACCCAGCATCACAGGATCTATCAAATCAATGGAGCCGCCGTCATTCTGGAGCACCGGACCAGGGTGTGCATCCCGGCTCCGACACTCACGGGCGGTGTGGCCTTGGGAAAGTTACGTGAACTTGAACTTGGCGCTCTTGTGAGCCCTCCTCTGTTAAATGAAGAGCAGGACAGCCCTCAGTTCAAGGTGAGTTCGGATTCATAAGCAGTGATGGAGGCCACTGAGGGACAAAACACTGCCTAACAGATTCACAAATGCCACAACAGGTAGGACCTTACATTCAACCGGAGGTCAAGCGCCTCGTTTACGAAGAGTCCACACCTCAGGCCCAGGGAGGAGAAGGGGCGTGCCCACATCCACTCAGTAAATCTCCTTACCCAATCCGGGTGAGCAGTCAGGCTCGGTGATTTATGATGCCTGGTGCTGCTCGCTAGCACACGGAGCGGCCGACAGAATTGTTTGCTAACAGATGTACTATGCTTCACATGGTACCTGGCTCAAAGGCAGCAGCGTGTATGTGTTTGTTATCACCATTGATAAAATAATGCCGTTACAAATAATGTATCATAGGGTGCTTTGTAGTTTACAAAGCCTGTTCATATCCACGATCTCATTTAATCCCCACAACGACTCCAGAAATCAGGACTCCCCAGCCCTGGGCACATGGGGTCAAATGACGCACAGAGAGGTTTCTTGGTTTTCCCAGGATCCCATAGCTGGTGAGCAGAGAAGTGCAGCCCGGAAACCCACGTTGTCCCGTGTACCACACACAGGGCAGATAACCGCTAGCACGGGAATTGAGATTTCTGGTGGAGACTTTCCACGAGCTCTACTCTAACAAACCTCCTACCTAAAGGAAGAAACTCAAAGGCATGAGAATGTCTTTCTGTTTTTGCCGCAGCTGGCTTAAACCTAGCAGAAGGAATATCTTCCTTGGAGCCGGGGTTTCTTTCCCATCTACGGAGAGAGATGGCCTTCCTGCTGAGACACAGGTGATGGACCAAGAAGAGGCTAAAACCGGGAGGAAGGGGGAGCGAAAGGAGAGAAATAACCACTGATAACTAGGCCACAGCCCTCGAGCACCTGGTGATGAGCTAGCTAATCCTTCTCCTTACCAGGAAGACTCTAACCACCACTTTGCTGTAGTGAATCTCTTAGCAGGAGGTAAGACAGAGAGATGATAGGTGGGGCATAAACCTCTCTTTCACACATATCTCTTCACGGAAGTGGGTAAATTTCTCAAGGGAACAGTAACAGAGGACTGGCCTGGTGTGGGTGAAGTCCTCCTAAAAATGAAACTGCCAAAGGACTAGGAAGGTTCTTCTTACCTTGAAGGTAAAAGAGTTTCATTATAGGCTTTTATCTTTCATCTATGCATGAATGCATTTATCTATCTACCTACCTACCTACCTACCTACCTACCTACCTACCTATCTACTATCTAATCAAGAGAAGCAAATAACTCCTTTCTTTTTAAGAGTATATTATTTAAAACAGAAAAAAAAGTACTGGACAGGTAAAAGAGAGACCTTGGTTTTAGTTCTGGTTTTGTCACTAAGTAGGAGAGTGAATTAAGAAAGGTTATCAAAGCCTTCCAGGATTCTATTTCCTCATCTGTCAAGTGTGGGCTCGGGCAGATCAACAAGGACCTTTCAAGCTTAAAAAAGGAAAGAAGAGGAAAGGAGGGGAGGGGAGGGGAAGAGAAGGGAGGGGAGGGGAGGAGAGGAGGGAGGAGAGGAGGGGAGGAGAGGGGAAGGGAGGAGGGAGGAGAGGAGGGGAGGAGAGGGGAGGGGAAGAGAAGGGAGGGGAGGGGAGGAGAGGAGGGGAGAGGAGGGGAGGGGAGGGGAGAGGAGAGGAGGGGAGAGGAAGGGGGGAGGGGAGAGGAGGGAGGGGAGGGGAGGGGAGAGGAGAGGAGGGGAGAGGAGGGGAGAGGAGGGGAGGGGAGGGGAGGGGAGGGGAGGGGAGGGGAGGGGAGGGGAAGGGAGGAGAGCTAATATTCTCAAATAAACAGAAGAAAATGTCATGATGGTCAAGCCAACTTTTCAGAAAAGTTAAAAAAAAGAAGTGTTTCCTCCATAAGTCTTGGTTTTGAATGCAAGAAACATGCCACAGTTTAAAATCACCCATATTCATGCCTTTGATGGTGAAAAAAGCCTACCACCAAAGCCAACAAAGTTTTGCTTAAAAACAAGCTATTTTCAGGAACAACTCTCCAAGTTAAAGCCCTAATTCACAAAATTGAGTTTGGCTGGTATAACACTGTCTTCTTTCTGCAATTATTAGGCTCTAGAAGGTTTTTTTTCCTCCCCTTCCTAACAACATTTCATTTGCAAAGTGTTTGATCCTGAAATAAACCTGTAATCCCTCCTATGGTGAAGGGAGGGCAGACAGGAATCTGTAGTGTAGCCCAAACGCCTTTATATTTCACTGGAGATCATTACAAGATGGCAGATGTGAGGCGTAAGAATTTTGACAATAAAGTCATGCTATTTTCCACAAAATTCCAAAGAATGTTCCACAAAACTCGAGTCTGAGAAATTGCCCACAAAAAGGCTCCATTATGAAATAAATTTGACAAAACCTGAATTTAAAGAATGCTGTGGCCATTGTTTTTAACCTACAGGACTTCTTTGAGTTAAGCTTGCTGAAGATGCACGGAGAATCTCCAAAGTGAGTGGCTGGCTATAAAAACAGCCGATTCCCCAGCTGATTCGGCCATTTGTGGAGCTACTATTCCACAGAGGGCATTTCAGGAAATGCTGCCATGAAGTGACCGTGGATTATGACAAGGACAGAGCTTTATTCCTGACAACAACTCTACCTGAAAGGTAGGGTCTTACCCTGAAAGGTAAGGTCTAGATTCAGCTAGAAACTCTAGGTTTAACTCTACCTTTTCCTACTCCCAATTTTGTAACAGATGCAACAATAATCAACTAACAACTCTGACAAAGCGATTTCTATTTCTTGAGACGTTCCTGTATTATACAGAAAGATCCTCAGCCAAGAGGTCTGGGTCTCCCCTATGCTTCGGATATACTCTGTGATATTAGGCAATGCCAAGGGGAACTTCTCCCCTTTTTTCTCTGTCGTACTCTTTTTCTTTCAAATTATTCATAGGCATAACTCAGAATCCATTGTCTTTAAAGATCCGTTTTCTCATTGTCTCATTTCTGGGACAATGAGAAAATACCAGGCACAGAGCTAACAAAGTCATTGAGAGCTGGTGCTTCCCCTGTCTGTGTGAAAGACGGCTGTGCACAACAGTTTTTGTGTCAGGGCTTCGGTTTCTTGCACTCAGAATGAGGTAAGTGGACTTCACGGTCTCACATCTCACGCTTCTATGGCTTTTTGGGGTGGCTCATCATTACCTCTGCAGGCAAGACCACGGATGTTTTGAGCAGTGGCAGCAACTTCGGGACAAGTGCTCCCTGCGTCGCAATGGCACCCCCACGCAAAACTGTGCTTGGAGGGGCGTCTGGGTGGCTCAGCCGTTTAAGCATCACACTCTTGATTTCAGCTTGGGTCTTGATTTCACAGTTCGTGGGTTCAACCCCGCATCGGGCTCTGCGCTGACAGTGTGGAGCCTGCTTGGGATATTCTTCTCTGCCCCTCCCCTTCTCTCGCTCTGTGTCTCTCTCAAAAACAGATAAACTTTTTTTTTTTTTTTAAAGCACTGTTTGGATAACTCTAACACTTGCTGTTCCAGCGGAGGCTAAAACTCCAACCTCCTTATTCTGGGACCACACCATGTAATGTCTGGCCAGTCATGGGCACACTATGGTGCCTCATCAGCTCACTTGCTGAAAGTGACAGTAAATTTAAAACCACCTTGACATGGCAGAGAGCTGAAGCAGAGGAGCCACGGTGTGGAAACATATCCACCAACCACCACGGGGTTGCTGGTAGCATCCCCACTTTAACGGCCTTCTTCTACAGGAAAGGTGGTAAACACCTACATCTATTGCCCAGCATATAATGCATTCCACGAATACTCTCCTGCATAACCCATCCAGCTGTATTTTTAAGGGCAGAGGGCAAGAGTAATTTTAATACTGGCTCCTAAGGAAAAAGTAGAGATAAGGAGAAAAAAAGTGCCACTTTGATATTTAAAAGAAAAAAAAAACGCACTTATGTCACCCCTAAAAGTGATCTGCAAGGAAAAGATAAAGAGCACTCAAGAGCCTTTCATTATAATCCCTGTATACCCATCCAGCATTTCCTGCCTTTGTCTCTCCTACTCTTCGTCTCTCTCACCCATGCCGGAAAGCAAACCCCCTCTCAAAGACACTCAGACTGCACCAGGTGCGGGGCGGGAGGCAGGGTGTGGGTGAGGCTGGCTCTTCTGTCTCCTCTTCGTACAATACCTGGAGACTATGAGAACGTCACTCGCACACTCACTGGCTTTTCACCTGCAGCAACAGCTCTTCGAAGGGCCTGGATGGCAGCCAGAGGGCAGCACAGAGGAAACTCAAAAAATTCAAGCACAGTCCACACCCTTCACTTAGCCTCCTGGGGAGACTTTCCCCCTTTTCTACCAGGTCAAATTCCACCCAGTGTTCAGGGCCCACATCAAATGCTTACTCCTCCAGGGAGACTTCCTTCATTTTCTCCACATCTGTCTCCAATCCCACCAAAACTAACATCTCTCTCCTTCAATGACCACAAATCCCTGAATCAGAGGTGCAATCTAAATATGGTAACGCTCGGGGCACTGGCTGGCTCAGTCGGTTAAGCATCCGACTCTCGATTTCGGCACAGGTCATGATCGCACAGTTCGTGAGTTCGAGCCCTACATGGGGCTTTGTGCTGACAGCGCAGAGCCTGCTTGGGATTCTCTCTCCCTCCCCCTGCCCCTCCCGCACTCATGCTGTCTCCTTCTCTCTCAAAATAAATAAATCACTTAAAAAAAAAAATCAAATAAGTATCATAACTCTTATCAGGGAGATTTCTAGTCCAGCCAACTCTCTCTCCAGCAAGAGTTACCTGCATTAACTTTCATCAGCCCCACTCCCCTCCGCGAAAAGATCTCTTAAGAGGGCAGAGACCGGGTCTAGCTCTGGTTGAATTCATTGCATATCAAGATAAAACCTGTCTAAAGAAAGAATTAATACAAGTGTATAGGTAATTATCATACAGGGAAGACTCTATTAAAGACAAAGAAGGCAGGAGGAAATGAAAGATTCCAGGCTGAGAGCTAGGCAAGGCCGTGCCGGATGTTTATTGAAGACCTTCTCACACAGAACAACGCATTACCTTAAAAAATGGAGGCAGCTAACAGTAACTGAGCATTAACTGTAAGTCGGGCAGAGCCATAAACATTTTCCAGGTATTCACTCTTGGGATACTCTTGGGATCCTCAAACTAACCTTGGAGGTAGGCAGCGTTTTCACCTCTAAATAAAGGGAGGAGGCAAAGGGGGTGCAGAGAGCTCACGCAAGTCGACAGGGGAAACAGAAGAACTGGCCTCAACATTCAGTAGAGAGGTTCCAGCAGCGAATGTGCTGGACCAGCACGCTCCACTACTTCTGCAGAAGACTGCCAGCATCCCACCCAAAGGAAGCAGGATGTGGTACTTTCTACAACCAAGGGAGGGATTTCTGCCAAAGGGCCCAAGAAATGGCATCATGGGAGTAAAGGCAAATGTACGCAGAAACACCACATTCTAGATGTCATAGGAAGATGACCCTCTTGGGATTTTTGAGAGAGAAGACTCAAGCCACTGGTCGGGCTGCAGCCTTTTCTCCTGGACCAGACTTCCTCCAACTGGGACTTGCTCAGTCTTTGCCGTGAGCAGTGAGGCTGAACTTCTAGTAGCACTATTGTTTTGTGAGTAACAGAAACGGGGTTGTTACCTTGACTGTGAACATTGGAAATGCTTTGTGATGATCTGACCAGCGTTTGCCTTCCAGAAAAGGTTAAAGGCCTTTTAGTGAAGGACTGGATGTGAAAAATCGAACTTAAATGGTGAAAGAGAGCATCTTGTGGCCAATCTTAATGATACTTAATTCTCAGATGAGGAATTCTGTAGTAAACAACCTCTTGATTCTGTGCAAAACATTTTTAATTTCATGCCCTGCTAATCACACAGCTGTTAAATTTCCCTTCCCATCAGTTGTAAAAAAATAAATAGATAATAATTGTAATAATAATTTAAGAAACAGTTGGGCCTCAAACAAAATTTGAACCCTAATGAATTTTCCCATCTGGAATTAATAATGGAGTGGATGGTGAAATTGCCTGGATTCAGTTGATGTAAAGTTATATTACATTATTAAAAGTATCAAAATGTAATGCTCCAAACATCAAACGTTTCTAATATGCCAGCCACAGAATATAAAGCCTACCTCGCATTCTCAGGCAAGCCGGGCACTTGAGGTTTCGTTCCAACAGATTTTAACAACCCCTTTCCTTTCACTGTGACCTTCTCTCCTCTCGGCCACAAAGGCACGATATACATATGAGTACTGACCTGCCTTGGCATTAGACACTTGATGGTCCAGAGCCCAGAGAAGAGAAAGCAGTGCCTTCGTGTTGCAAACACATCAATCTAATCAATACAAGGAAATTAAAAAACTGCCATTAACACTGCAGGTCAAAACACGAGCTAAGAAGTAAACGATGGAAGGGAAAGGTTTTAAAGTATTTGGGGACAAGAGAAAGAGGTGGCCCAAAGGAGCAGGGAAGTAGAGAGTAAGCCAATGTTGCAGGAAAGAGGACAATGACCCAGAAAGAAACCCCAAGCCCAGAAGTTGCAAAAGGGAACATCCAGTAAAGAAGGAGGTGACACATGTACTAAAAGAAATAAGTATAGTCAGACGGACCAGACTACCAGCAGGAGATCTGCAAAGAAGATATTCTCAGGTTTCTGTGCAGTGACTCTTTTCCCATAGCCCTGGCAATAAAACACGATAGGAAATGCCTAGAGCAGTAACGCACCGTCTCTTCATCTGGCTTGTTCAGACCTAAAAAGTTCATTGAACAAATTCCTTTCAGCTCTTAAAGGTGTGCTCAAACGCCACTTCCTTTAGGAAGCTTCCCCCCCCATTCCACACCCACCAGAACCCTCCTCCGGGCTCCCACGGCATGCTGCCTATACCTCTCCTTTGTCACCTACATGGGTGAGCTTGGTAAAACTGGACCTCCCACTGGATTGTAAACTCTGTGAAGGAAGAAATTACATACAACCCCACTTCCAGTCCTCAGTGCCAGGTCTAGGTTTGGCATAGCAAGCATTGAAGGGATGGATATGCTTTCTCAAGGAAACCAAGGAGAGAACACTTCCTTTTTAGGTCTTCTCGTTAGAGAAAACAGAAATGAAATGATTTAGCAATTTACCCACTAGCGATTCCCCCACGAACCCCTAGAAATGACAACCACTATCAATATTTCCTTGCTCTTCTCAAGTTTACACGAGAAGCTCAGAACATGAACACAATTTTCGTAACTGTTACCATAGTCCACAGGAAGCAAAAAGTACAGTATAAAGTTACGGCGCTTTTCTGTCCTGAGCACAGGCTCACAACTGTTGGTGTGAGAATCATTTCCAGGAACCTGAGGTGCTTTCTCAAAATCTCAGGGTCCCTTCAGCCCCACCCTCCAGTCTACATTTCATTGAAAACAACAGCATTTCCTTCTTGCCTCATC
Source organism: Puma concolor (assembly GCF_028749965.1). Taxonomy (NCBI): domain Eukaryota; kingdom Metazoa; phylum Chordata; class Mammalia; order Carnivora; family Felidae; genus Puma; species Puma concolor. The sequence continues at coordinate 80,033,991 of NC_141675.1, read as the reverse complement.
ATTAATGATAAAGTGAATGAGTCAACTCTACAAAACAAAACAGCACCAATAATCTACATGAATGTCACTGCACTTGGACAGCAATTTATATATTCACTATCTCATTTCATCTTTTCTATGAGCTTCTGTCGCAAGAGGAAATGGGATAATTACTTTAGAGATGAGGAAACTCAACTCCACAAGGTATGATTTGTCCCCAAAACACAAAGCTCATGGAGGCTATGACAAGATGTGAACTCAGGATTCATGATTCAAGACGCCCCTTCCAAAGTTGTGCTCATTTATACAAAGTCGTCTGTCTAATCTAAAGTGTTGATGGCACCACAAGTTAGTAATGGAGCCCCTGAGACTTACATGCATGAAAAGTTACCTGATTCAGATAAAGAAGGAGATGGGTTTTACGAAGATACAAAAGAAGGAGAAAGAGAAAGAGACAGTGAAAAAAGAAACCACTATGGGTGAAGACAGTTAAATTTCCTGGAAAACAGGGGTCTTGAACTGTACTTAAAAGGTGTGCTAATGAAAATGAGCCCACAAACCGACAGTTTCAGAATCATCCAGCAGCTCGTCAGAAATACACATTCTCCCACACTATGCTCTCAGACCCACTGGACCATCATCTCTGAGAGTGAGGTGCCCCAAGTGATTCCAGCACAGGCCAGATTTGAAAAGGGTTGCTTGAAAGTTCTGACAGGACCTCATAAATGAGAAGGTAACAGGTAGGTTCCAGGAGTTGGGAAATGACATTAATAAGAAGGAGGCCCAGAATCTAGAAAACTCAAAATACGTCAGCAAAGCAGATCTAGGGCAATGGGCTGGAGAGGCAGCATCCCCTGCGGGACTGGGTCTAAAAAGTTTCCCTATAGTCCTGCCGTGGAGAACGCTGAATGCAGGCAAGGAAGGCAGTGTAAGCACTGTGGGCTCTACAGTCGCTCAGACCCAAGTACCGAACCTTGAGAGAAATGGCGCAGACACGAAGAACAGGATCGTCATGCAACTCAAGACAACGGTTCACGTGTGGTACAGAGGCTGTTCAGAGGAGAACCTCCTGTATGACCTGGAGGAACCCAAATTCACCAGACAGACAAGGAGGTAAAGGAACATGGCAAAGATTCAAGACATAAAACATGATCTACCTCAGCACAAGTGAGGTGCCCTGGGATTCAGCATCCTCCCGTGTAAAAGCAGAGATTAATAATCCTGACCTAGTCCGATTGTGGAAGGGATTAAGTGAAGTAATTTTATGCAACTGCTCCTCATGAAAGGCCCGGGACAGTGTCGACACTCATTAGAGCCTTCCCTTCCCTCTCAAGCTAATGCCTGGGAGGAAGAAGGAAACAGGCACAGAGCCCTCTCTGGGGCCAGTTGGTGAACTGCTGACACTGATGCTGTTTTCTCAAAAAATGTTCACAAGGCAGCCTGCTAGGGGAGTTCCTGTGGTTGGTAACCAACACACTTCTGCACATTCCATTTGAAGACCTCAGGCTCCCTCACTTCCTGCTTCTCACTCTTACTTTTCAGAGGGGCTGCATGCTCTCAAGTTTATCTTGAGCACAGCTTTCTTTCTAAATGACACGTCATTTCTACAGGCAAAAGTGCTCCAACTTCTTCTTTCAGATGGGACTCTCGGCCGCCCCGAAAATGGATCTAGCTCTAGTCTCAGATGATCTTTTGTTGGCCAATGGACACGATGGCTGGGGGTCTCCTGAAGTATGCCTGCTAGGGGATGTTAACTAGGGTTGCTCAAAGGCAAAAACGAAGTTCCAGAGTCAAAGGAGAGCAAGCTGAATGTTGTCCCAGAGGGCTCCCTAAAAGTAGCTAATGTACATTGTCAATACCTAAGAGGGCGCCAGAGTATGAGGCATTCTGCAGGTTGATGCGACCACTCTTTTTAGAGTGATGTCAACCTAGGCTAGTATTGACGGACCACGCATAAGAAAATGACTCAAAGGATGATATGGGTAAGGCAGGGGTCACCCACCTGCCTACAGTCACCTCCCAGAAAGAATGTGAAGCTGCTCTAGTTTTTTTTTTTTTGCTATGTTTTATCATCTTCCCGTTCAATATCCTACTCACGGTTTCTCGCCCTCCCTCCAACGCACAGGATCCTCTAACCTCATCAACATTTGGTGAACGAACACCTTCTTTTCCACCACACTGCACGCTGGTACCTTGATTCTATCATTCGTTCCACTTGCTTACAAAGCATCTCCCTTGACCAAAATCCCACTCATTCAAGGCTTACCCACATGTCACTTCCCCCACGAAGCCTTCCTTAATCCCTCGCCCTCCACCCAAGTTGGAAGGAGTGGTTTTTTCCTTCTCTGAACTTCCTTGACAAGGTTCTGCTTTTTACTTTAAAGTATAGCTATCTGTGTACCGTGTCACCTTCACCGGGTGGTTAACACTTCGCACCTATCATCTTGTGTCAGCCTCGCAACATGCTACGAGACAGAATAGGCAAGTATAATTACACTCATTGCACGGAGACAATACGGCTTAGTGGTTAAGAGAGCAGCTTCTGGAGACAGACTACCTGAGCTCAAGTTCTGCCTTTCCCTCTTATGAACATGTGACCTGGAAGCAAGTTGTGTTAAGTCTCTGGTGCTCAATTTTCCCTCTGTGAAATGGGAGAAGTAACAGTAACTTCCTCAGAGAGTGCTTGTGAGGATAGAGTGAGTTAATAATGCAAAGTGCTCAGAATAATACCTAACTCAAGAAGCGTTAAGTAAAAGTCCCAGGGAGTTCAGAAGTGGCCAGGTCAGAATTTTCCAGATTTCTGTCATGTTTCTTCCCTCCGTAATGCTACCTTTCAGTATTGCTCATCCATTGAGCAAGTATTTATTGAGCTCGTAGATGAGCCAGGCATGAGTGTAGGCAACTGGGAAACAAAGACAAGGCTCTGAAGTCAAGGTCCTTAAGCTCTACCAAAGAGAAAAAAAGGGGCAGAAAGGAGTCAATGCAAAAGTAAGATAAGTAAACGGACAAGACAGGTGAGTGTTTTTGTTTTGGTTCACCCTCGTGTCACCTCCCCCCATTCTGACAACCCGGTACGGTATTCCACAGTGACAAAACGATGCAGAGAATGCTTCCTGCCGGATATGAAACTGTATTTCTAGAGCTCAACATTTGTTCAGAACATTTTGCCTCATCTCACCAGTTTCTTCAGGGCATGAGCCAGGAATCACTCCGGGGCTTTTCCCTCATTATCTTAGACACGTATTTTGGGTCATCCCTCCCCTCTCATCCAAATAAACCCAGGTGCATCCCCGGGGGCTGATAAGTGACTCAGTACAAGAACATTCTGTCTTGGCACTCAGCTGCTGCTTCTGGACTCACACTGTTTGCATGAGATTTATTACCAGAGGGGCATTTCACTACAAGAAAGTGTCATGCACAGAACTGTAGACTTGACCACTGTCTCCCTTCAGGATTCCAGCTATTAAAAGAGTTAAATCAAACTAATCCCATAAACTGATTCCTGAGAAACTTTGAACATAATGTTTCTGCACCTTGCAAAATAGCCATTCTTCCTCTCTGCCATCTTTAGGACATGTTTTTTGTTTTGTTTTGTTTTGTTTTGTCGTTTTCATCTAGGAGAAATATTTTCTCCAATTTAATTTTATTATGCTCATACTTCAAGGCTTTTCTACAGTGTTACTGAGTCACGTGCCCTAGTCATTTGTCATTCTTAGAGTCTCTGCCTGATTTGCTAATTCACAACTTTGTATCTTCCTCCCATACCATTCTAGGGGATATATCCAGGCGTATGCACACCTTCCTCCCCACACTAGCTAAAACTCTCCAGCTTAAAGAGTAGCATTCATGGGGCGCCTGGGTGGCTCTGTCGGTTAAACGTCTGACTTCAGCTCAGGTCATGATCTCGTGGATTGTGAGTTCAAGCCCCAGTGTTGGGCTCTGTGCTGATAGTTCAGAGCCTGGAGCCTGCTTCAGATCCTGTGTCTTCCTCTCTCTCTCTGTCCTTCCCCCGCTCACTCTCTGTCTCTCTGTCTCTCTCTCAAAAATAAATTAAAAAAAAATTTCAAAACAGTAATATTCATGTCCTTGACCAGAAGCAGATGAAATACTTGCAAACATTCTATACCTTCCTCTGCCTATACTTACTGTAAATCATGGTCTTTCCTGACCCGAAAACTGCTGACTTGGAAAGTCAGTCTATTAAGGCAAGAAAGATGTAAGAAGTAAATGCAAACACCAATGTGACCTCAGTTAGTGGCCCTTCCCTCGAATCTGTGCCATTGAAAGAACTTCCACGCAGGCCTCCTGAATGCACAGGTGGAGCCCGATACCAGAGTGGCCAACATCTGTTGATGTGTTTCTCCACCAAAACCTCTTGGGAAAGGAGCCACAGAGTCCAAGAATGCTGAGTCCAGATCCAGCTTGTGGACTGGGTGCCAGCTGGTAGGCAAACTGGTTATGCAAGCAATGGAAACTTTTACTTAAGCGAAATAGTATAGAAAACTAAATTAAAACAGATCTCAAGAGTGCAGCTACTCAAGGTAGAAAGGCCCAGGGTCCTCCTCGCTCACCCTGTACCCCAGGATCTGAGGCCAAATACCCACTCAGGACCCTGGGGTTCCTTGAAGCATAGATTAAAAATTCACTGATATAATCTAATTTCAACCTTAACAATTCTTCAGGGAAACTGAGGGCCAAAGATAAAGCACAGCTCATAGACATAGAGCTACCAAGTATCACAGCCATCCGTATCTTGAGAGAAACCATACTCTCTTTTCCAAAACATAGAACATTTATTTTTTAAGTGTGTGTTAATTTTTGAGAGACAGACAGAGAGAGTGTGAGCAGGGAGGGGCAGAGAGAAAGAGAGACAGAGAAAGAGACAGAGAGAGAAAGAACCCAAGCAGGCTCCACAATGGCAGCACAGAGCCCGATGCCGAGCTTGAACCCACGAACCGTGAGATGGTGACCTGAGCCGAAATCAAGAGTCAGACGCTTAACCAACTGAGCCACCCCAGGCGCCCCCCCAAAACATAAAACATTTATGATCTATGATTCTGCCCTTTCAACAGGATGTAGAAGTTGGTATAATCATTGTGCCAAGCAAAATTTAAAAATGCATCCAAGGTGAAAGAGTGGGCAACAGCAAATAAGGACACCTAAATTATACCTTGGGGCTCCCAACTTCTGGAAACACAAAACATCCATTCTCCCAGTTTCAAGTAATGGTTCTGCAGTGAAAACAACAAAGTGACAGTAGCGGGATTTTTTTTTAGCCACTATACATAAATGTGTCAGGCACAAAATCAAACCGCTCAAAAATAATGTGAAATCCAGTCAGTTGCAAGTACAGAAAAACACAGCATTTGTGAGGTGTGGGAGACACGTAACCTAAATGTGCTCCTTGGGTTAGTAACTTGAACTAGGAATTCACTAAGAGAAGTGTGAGGAGCCTACAAAAGCGAACACTGAGCAAAAACATTGTGAGACACATTTGATATAATAGTCACATGACTAACAAACTGTCACATCAAACTTTCCTGCAATGTGGGAACACTTTGACACTTCATATTTTTAAAAACTGACATTTTGATTCATTACTGTAAATAGCACTTTGGGTTAAATATTGTGACAAGGAACAGATCATATATATATGTACATATACATGCACTCTATATATTACATGTGTATATTTTTCCTAGCTCTGTTACATTTGGAAATATATGAAACCTTTTCTTACAGTAACAGTTTGGGCCAGCGTGTAAACAGGCTACTGCACTCCTAAACCACCCCTTTTTCTTGTTAAGTAGGCAGATGGACAATGTTTCTTCACTCCACATAAAGCCAATGAAGCAGAGGGGTTTCAAGAGTAATAGGATGACTTCTAAAGAGACTCCAAATAAGCCGGTCAATCCCAAGCAAAGGATGTTATCAAGGTTGTGTTAATTACCTGCACCTGAATTCACAAAACCATTCTTGCAAACATGCAGAAAACATTTGTCTTGCCTTCAGAGTGGTCCTAATCTGCTTAGACAGACAGACACAGACCTACGCAACTCTAAAGCAAGGTCAACTGCTTCAAACGTACAAGACAGAAAGAAAGAGTCCTGCTTTTTTTGTTTTTCTTTTTTCCTTTTATTTATTTAGAGTGCATTATTTATAGCAAATCACATGTTCTCTTAGCTATTGTTCAGAGTAAAGTGATTCAATGGAATTAAAGTATGGGCATCCATGGGGACCAAAAATTTTTAGAAAGAGTGCAAGAATACTCAGATACCCAAGACAAACTTTCTCCTCAAAGAAAATACAGTGTTTGGTTTCCATCTAACACCAAACAATACAATTGTCTAACTTCTTAACTTTACCTACAACGCTAAAACAGAAGGTAAAATATTTATCTCCCTGAACATTTAAGTTTAAATTTCAATTTTTCCTTTGGTAATTCCAAAGTTATTATGCACTTTCAAAGTATAGACAACTTTATAGAAAGACCATAAGATAATCACACACACACACACAATACAGAAATAGATTTCACAAACATATTTGTCTTACATATTCAGCTTTCTCTCTGGACATGATACTATTATTATTCAACTCATCCTCCTCCTTAAACACCTAGAAAGTTAGATATGAAAAGGAAACATGATATATGTCAGATATTATACTCACTACAAATAAGCCTTGCCTCTATTCTGAAATTTAAATTAGGCGAAGTTGTTCTTCCTGACCACATACATAAATTATTTATGTATTTCAGAAAGGATGCAGAATGTTATCAATCCAACTCATCCAAATCCTACAGAAGTTAGGAAAGCATAACGGATATCAGGTAACGAATATGTCAAATGTTGACAGGAACCTAGAAAACAACAATATCAACCAAAATCCTGGCTTTCACCACAGCATCCAAAATCCTTACACCCTTCTTTTACAACCAAAAATAGTGGTCTAACTTTGTTCTCTGCTAAATTAGTCAATTCATTTAGTGCAGAAGACCATTCATCCCCCTATCCTGTATGTATCCAAATGTATTAAAAGTTTAAAAACTCTTACACACTAAAGTTTATCTCAAACTAAACAAATTAAAGAATATACAAGTGCACCATTTTTCCCTGGCTTACTGAAAAAAAAAATCAGCTACGATGTTGTCCAAAGCACTGTAACAAATCACTGTTTGAACACGAGGTCTCCTAATTATTTGCCCAAACTCTTAAGGGGGTAGGTTGCAACCTTAAAAGGTTGGAGACTCCACCATAGAAAGTTGAGCCACTGTCTATGAAACAAAGCCCCTCCACAAGTAGTGGGGAAGAGCAGAATGGAATGTTACATTATTTGAAGACAGAAGGCCCAGATCCAAATCAAGTCTCTACCATTTATTACTGGAAGTGGGTCTGAGCTGGTTCCTTGACTCGTTTTGTCATTGCAGAACGAGGATAACACTGGACAGCATACTGGGTTTTATGGAAATTAAGACCATACAAGAAGTCATACAGAATCCAAGTTGGTGAGAACACTGTTCCCCAAACTCATCATTTGCCAACTTTCATTGCCAACTAAGAAAACTTGGAAGAGGTCAATGTGAATTCAATCAAGTTCAACTCAACAAAAATTTACTGTATGCTCATCATAGTGACTTGGATCTGTGTCAGGTGCCATATTTGAAAGGCAAGGGGGCGGGAGGGCAGGAGGGAGAGGAAGAGAGAGGAAAAAAGGAAAGGGAGAAAAATCGCTTCTATCCCCTAGGCCCCTGTAATCTTGTGGAAAAGACAGCATTTCACATGCAAACTACCTTAAGAATATTTCACACTACATAATCAAGTATCCACCAAGAAAGGACAGTGCTGACAATGTCTCTCATGGTAGTCTCATGTGAGGTCCTATGAGAGGTCAGGAAAGGGTTCAGAGCAATAGAGACCATGACATGATTGTCTCCTGCCCCTTTAAGCATCTACCTGTCATGACCTCATCTGTGGCATCTGATAGGAAAGTGTCTCTGCCGATGGGCACTGCTGAAGTGGCACCTCAGGCATTCACTCTGGGGTATCTGTCAGCCAACACTTTCTGTAACTCCCCACCATTTCCTCATTCCTTCCTCTGCATGGAGTTCCTCTCCCAGTTCGACTCCTCTGCCCATCCTTAGGGACAGTGACGTCCCCAGGCCTGGCTCATCTCCATCCACAGCCCTCGGGCAGGGGACGTGTGGCACAGTCGGAACAGGAGAAATCAGGAGATCCAAGTTCCCATCCCTTGTCCCTACTGCACTCTGTAACCTTGAGCAAGTCACTGCCACTCAGTGGGCCTTAGTATCCTCACCCAGCAAATGAGTGGAGGATATTGAAAAGCCCTTCCTACTCCCAAGCGTTCAATGTCTGTGTCCTGACCTACAGCTTCCAACAGTTTCCAAGTGACAACTGGGGCTCACCAGTCACACAGCGTCTGAAGAGGCACTGACATGACCACATCGACGGTTTCTATTGTGGGGAAGGTCAGGGGCTCCTTCAGAAAATAGCTGATCTAAACAGAGCCCAAGGACTGTCATGGCAACACTTCTCACAAGCTGCCAGAGGTAGGGAGGAAAAGCAGCCAATGTGCGTGTGCAGCTGCCTCATTTCAGAACAGCACTCAAACCTCGTTAATATCATCTTGCTTAATACCGAATCCCATAGATCATAAGCTATTTTTACTATGTATTTAACAGATCTGTGTCTCATCTTCCCTGCCGGCATTTTCACAGTCCAGTACAGAGAACTCTGCTATCGGAGAGCCTACGGAACCTCAGGCCGCCCAGGGTTAACTCAGACGAAGGAGAGATGGGGAAAAGGAAAGTGAGCAGGGGGAAGAAATATAGAGTCAGAGGATTGCAGGTTTGGGGAAACGAAGGAGGAAGATGTAATAAGAGCAAGTACGAGCCAATAAGGCCAACAGTCATGTGTGAGACACGAGTCTGGATCTCCCAAGACTCCACTATATACTTAGGAGAACACAGGCCCTCCCAATTCAGTCTTGCTCAGTCTTGATCACAAGCGCCTACCCAGCACAGTGTGCTCATCAGAGCTTCTAAGGAGGGGCTTTTGCTAAATATCCCGTTTACAACCTGTCTCCCTCACGCGGAGTGTAAATTCTAGCTTATGACGACGGACCAAGCTAACGGAGGTGAAAGCGCCTGTCACGAAGACTGCCACATAACAGATGCCCAGGAAACATCCCCTTGTTTCTCTCCGCTCCACACAGCCATAGTGCTGTGTGTACCCTCTTTATTCCTAAAGGTCTTCAGAGAAAGGAGGAACCCAGCCAAGGCCTGAGTGGTGAGCAGGAACTCAAGGCGTAACCTTCCCTCTCCTGCTTGGTCAGACGGGGGCGCCCTTCTCAGACCTACTGCTGATTGGGCAGATAAAGTATGGTCAGTCATTTCTTCCCTGGGAGAGGGCTCTAGGCAGTTGTTGGGTCCCTTTCCAGTTCTGAAATTCTGTACGCCTCCAAGTGTCATAGCCATCTTAAACACAAGCAACACAGAATGGGAAAAACTGTTGAAGAATATAGTTATAGGTTTCTTTATTGAGCACGATGTATAGGGCACTACCAGGAGTTGACGGGAATTTGGAGAAGCAGAACGCAGTCCTGAGATTCAGAAGCCTTATAATATGTGTACAGGAGGGGCAGAGGATGGGTGTGAGGAAACATGAAAAGATGGCAATAGAAAATAGGGTTTCATTATAACACAGTCCAAGGCTAAGACTGTGTATGTCAGAGCCAAGAGGGAGAGAAAGAAAGCTTCCGTAAAAGGTAGGATACGAGCTGTCCTTTAAGCAGGAGAGCAGGGCCCACACAGGCAAAATGGCGGGAGGTGACATTTTATAGGAGCTGGTCCTATGCAGCAGAAGGGTCAGCAGTGTCTTATATGGTCCCATGTCTTATTCGTTTTATGTCTCAGATCATTTGAACAGTCTATGTTTGATGCATTAAAGGCCAGAATAGGGGTGCCCAGGTGGCTTAGTCAGTTAAGTGTCCCACGTCGGCTCACGTCATGATCTCAGGGTTCGCAGGTTTGAGTCCCGCGTCGGGCTCTGTGCTGACAGCTCTGAGCCTAGAGCCTGCTTCAGATTCTGTGTGTGTGTCTCTCTCCCCCCCCCCCCCCACCCTACTCTCTCTCTCTCTCTCTTTCAAATATAAGCATCAAAAAAGTTTTAAAGGTGAGAATAATAATGGTCACCTCCACCCGTCCCTCATCATGATGCCATGTGGGGTAGTAGGAAGATGGCCCTGTCCCACTGACTCTATCAGCTGTCAGGGTCAAGCTCAATGCCTTATCTGGCTCCAGGATAGGAGATCTTACATAATTCCAGTTGGAGTTGAAGCTTCTTGACAGCCATCTTGTCCAATGCTCACGTTTTGCAGATGGGTAGACACAGTCCCACCAAAACAGAAGTGATTTCTCTTGAGTGAAGATTTCTGTTAGCCATTTCCTGTCCTCTGGACATGGCTGGTAGTCACCTGCTTCTGGGTCTTGACTTCCAGAGGCTTCCCCTCCACTTCCTATAACATCCCATCCAAGTCCATTTAACCATCTCTTAAAGTGGACTCCAATCCAGTTTCTACAAGAAACCCCCAGGTAGAAAGACGCCTTCAAAATTCTCTCACTCACAAAGTGTAATTACTGAGCTCATGCATCACACTGAGTCTTGGTTGGCCCTGACTCAAACTCACCTCCACATCCCTGCTACCTCCCTTCTTTAATTTCTTAGCAACCCACCCTGCTCGGTAGGTGCTATGTAAATGCTTATTAAGCCAGGCTGGTCTGCAACCTCAGTTTTTCTGACACTCAGCCAAGAACCTTCTCAAACATATCATGCGGCATCTGATCATTCCAAGTCTAGAAGTATGCAATCCCCAGAGCAGCGAAAATAGTTTCAACCTCTTCCAAATCCATCAAGCTATTTACCAGACTGACTAAATACGTAGCAGGAGACAGGAGACATAAAGGAAAGGAGAGGAGGGGCAAAGGTCATGGGCTACAAATTGGATAAACAGCCGTGCCTGTGAGCCGAGGAGCACGGGCATCACCAACCCGACGTCACAGGGAAGAAACCTGCAATGCAGAGATTCAATGAAACCTGCAATGCAGAGATTCAATGGCTGACCCAGGTCTCCTCCAGAGTCCCCAGTCAGAGCAAGGAGATCCAGCCCTACGGTCTAAAAGGGTACTGTTTTCACCACTGTGCAAAAGCATCAGGTGGACAGTCTCGACACGCAGCCATCAGCTGGGCCGACCCCTTGATTCTACAGCAGAGCATGGGGTACATCTGGGGAAGCCACCTTTGGCAGAGGCTTCGAAACAGGTGGCGCTCAACTAGCAAAGTCAGTGAAATCATGGCAGGAAAACTGGGAGGCAGAGCTGTGTAACTCCAGAGGCAACCCAAGGCACACATCAGATGGGAATTTTTAAAAATCTCGTTAAACACACGAGGACTCGGATGCCAGCACACAGAGTGATGGCCCCAGCCAGGCAGCAAAGGCACATTGGCACTGTGTAATTTGTCCATTCACCAATATGCTTCCCGAAAAACACCCATATGCTTTCTTCTCGCTTCCATATGCTTTTTTAGCAAGGAAACTAAAATATTTCATTAGTTTTGAGTAATTAATAATTACTTATTTCACAATACTCACCCTCATTAAAAAACGAAAATAACTGATTAAGCTGCAGGATCCTGGCTTTCGACTCAAGCTTCTTTTTTATTATTATTATTTTTTTTTAATTCCTCCCCTCTAGGAATTGAGTAATAGAGTAAAACAGCCAGTGTGGAAACATTCGCACTATGGGGGGGAAGGAGAGTTCTCATCCGCACGGCCCAGCGTTCCTCCTGACTGAGACATCACGGTTTAATGAAAAGAACATGGACTTTGTGAGCAGAAAGATCTGGGATCCAATCCCAGTTTGACCCCTGTGAGTCGTACTGCTGAGGAAATGAAGGGCGTTGAAAAGATAAAGGCTGCTGGATTCCTTCAACCCAGTTTTCCATTATTCCCAGGGAGCAACTTCACAGGCTTCCCTCCCACCTTCACAAGGCATGGGTAAGGCATGCCCCGGGAAGGCTGGCAGTGTGCCAGTAGCTGGCACCAGGCCATGGCCAATAGCCTTGACATTGATCTCAGGCACAAAACAATGCTTCTCAAACTCTAATGAGCAAAGGAACTACCTGGGGATCTTGTTAAAATGCAGATTCTGATTCAGGAAGTGTGGAGTGTGGCCTAAAGTCTGCATTTCGAACAAGCTCCTAGGTGATGTTGAAGTTCCTGGTCTTCAGACCAAACCCTGAGAAGCAAGGACCTAAAAAGTACCATGATGAAATCAGGAAATAGAATCTATAGAAACAGGACAACCATGCCTGTCTCTTCAGCTATGATGAGGATTATCAATGACATTAACAAGATGCCTCTGTGTACTGAACTTGTCCTCACAACAGTCCTGTCGGTGGGGCATGATTTCCATTTTACAGACAACAAAACCGAGACCCAAAGAAATCAGGTAATGTATTCAAGATCACGCAACGAGTTCCGCAGGATTCCCAATCCCAGTATACCAAGCCTATCTGTTGTGTTCTGTTGTGTGAGTGCTAGCCAATAGAAGACAGAAAATTCAGGTAGATCCCCCGCAGAGGTTGGTAGGAAGTCTGGTTTTTATTCTGCCTCCGTTTCCCCATGAGAGAGGTGAAGGCATTGCCCCTCATCATCTCAGAGGCCTCTTCCACCTCTGACACCAGCTTTCGCTCTCATGGCTCCCACGTACACTCACAGCGCCTCACCGAGTGCGATGCATTAGCTTCACACATGTGGCAGACGTTACATCTTGGCACGATCCAGGTTCTGGCTGCTCACATCTGCACTTGTGCTGATCCGTGCACGGTCAGAAGTCTATCTCTGTTTCAAAATCCCACGCTCAGTATAACAGGGAGAAAACAACCAACGGATTCCCCAAAGCATTGACATTCCAACTCAGTTGATGACCAGCTCACAGGTATCAGGGCGCTAGGATTCTAATCTCTCTTGGTCTCCTCCTCGCTTCACTTACAAAAATTGAGAAACCGAGACCACGAGCCTGATAGAAGTTTGAAGAAAAAGGAAAAAAAAAATGAGTGATTTAGAATACATTTTATACAACTGTCCAAAATTTCTTAGTCTGCCTGAAGCTGCCAGATAAGCACTTAATTAATAAATTATCATATAATGACTCAGGATATATGATCTTGTCCCTCTCTGAACTCCCACAGCACACATTCGCTGCACTCCTTTGGGGCCCATTCACCATTTTCTACCAGGGATTGCTACGGTTTATGCAATTTTCATTGTCCCTATTCATATTCAGTATGGTTTCTGGAGGTAATCACATATGTAGGACCAGACCTGGATTTAAATCCAGACTTTGCTATTTATTAGCTGTATGCTTAGGCAAATTATCAACCACTCTGAGCTCAGTTTCTGTACGTGAAAAATGGAAAAAAAAAAAAAAGTAATTTTTTTGTTTTGTTTTGGGAGATTAAATGAAATAATATACTAAAATGGCTATCATGTGCTGATTCTGGGTTAAAGGTAATTTGTGTGAGTGAGAATGTGAGTGAGTGTGTGAGTGAGTAAAGCTAGCAGAACAGCGGTTTCAATATTAAAATATCACTCAACAGTTTGGCACATTTAAATGTCCAGGGTCACACTACAAATGAGGTGGAAACTCAGAGTAGGACTATAGGTGAACTACGGAAAAGTCCAACAGCAACAGGAAATGTATGTTAGCCAAACAGCGAAGAACATCTTTTGCTTAATTAGAACCTCCATTGGCCTTCAGAAGGCCTACAAACCTCCTAAAAGTATAGACAGCATTCTCTGAAGATGTGCATTTTCTAATTATTTCAAAGATTCCCCTCAGTTTTTAAATATTCCATAATCTTCTTCCCTCGACTCCCGCCCCGTGCCTCACACACAGGCACCACACACAAATTAAAAACTACTGCCTTAGGCAAGTCCCTTGACAAAATCAAAGAGACCCGTCAACTGAGGGGGAAAAAGATGTATTTAATTTTTAAAAGGTTGAGGGATGCAAGGGCACTGTTTAGAACCTCCACGGGCAGTAGAAGTTATGGTAACGGGCACCCCAAAGCACACAGAGACGCTTCTGAATTCAAGGCCTGGCTCAGCTGTGAACTTGCCATGGGACCTTAGACTAATCACAGACCCATGAAAATCAGGAATGAGAGAAGCTTTGACATCATCTCTTGCACCCCTCCTTCTCTTCCCATCACAGAGATGGAGAAACTGAGGTTCAAGGGAAGGTCATGGCTTCACCAGAGTCAAAGCACATTGACGAGAGCCGGAATGAACTTCAGACTCAGTAAAATGATTTCCACACTCTGTATTTCAGTATTAGGAGGTCCAAGATAAGTGTTTAGATCCAGTGGCTTCTAAATTATCTTCTCAATGATGGATAATTACTACTCTCTTCTCTGGACCTGGAAATCTCATGAAAACATGAGTTTGGTTTTGGCAAAGATCATTCCAGCTGCTTCTCAGGCCCAGCCCAGTCCCATAAGAACAAAGCAGAGAGAAAGTCTGAAACAATGAGAGACGCTGCTATTAATCTTGTGTAGCACTACACCTGGGAATTACAGGCCTTGAACTAGATTTCACTGTGTTGGCTATTACTCTCCTGTCCTCTTGCTTATCAATCCTTCATCCGTCTTCCCTTTATTAATGTTCCCAACTATGCACAGTAAACAGCCAGCTAGGAGCTCATCCCCAGCTTCCTATAATTCACTGGATCAAAAAAGGGCAGGAGGCGGGTGGAGGAAACAGTGGTGATGTCAGGGTCAAGTAATCTTTTACAGGAAAGATTGCAGGGGAATCCATAGTCTCCTAATAAAAAACAGTCAGCAGAAGCCAGCCAGAATTCTCTACTCCATTGCCCCAAGGAATTAACAAAGATGCCTGGAATCCATTTTTGCTTTAAAAGCATCTTGCATCCCTGCATTGACACTGAGACGGGTTTTGCCCAAAAGACATTGGCCCTTTAAATATTGGGAACAGAAAGGACGGTTTATAGAAAGAGACAGCTCTCCTGAAACAGAGCTACAACTATGGAGTCAGAAAAAAAGTTCTAGACCAAGATCTGCCACTAATATCTCAGACAGATCGGACTCCCTCCCTGACCACAAATCTCAGTCTCTGAAAGGAGGGAATCTGGCTCGATTGGTTCTTTTTTTTTTTTTCAACGTTTATTTATTTTTTGGGGGGGACAGAGAGAGACAGAGCATGAACGGGGGAGGGGCAGAGAGAGAGGGAGACACAGAATCGGAAACAGGCTCCAGGCTCTGAGCCATCAGCCCAGAGCCTGACGCGGGGCTCGAACTCACAGACCGCGAGATCGTGACCTGGCTGAAGTCGGACGCTTAACCGACTGTGCCACCCAGGCACCCCCCAATTGGTTCTTAAAGTCCCCTCTGGCTTTGACATTCTGACCTCTCCTTACAGGTCAATGACTCAACCTGGAAAAGTCAACAACAGAAGAGGAACCCATCAACATAACCAGGGGATAAGTGTCCTAGACCCTCTAGAAATGGACCCAGATTATGGAGTAGAAAAACAAGAAGGAAGATGGATTTTTGTTTCTCTTTTCTAACCAGAAACTGAACGTTGCTGGAGGTAAGGGATGATCCGTGCATAAACACTCTATCATGGTACACACAGAATTTAAATCATAAACTGCTCTTCTGGTATGTTAAAGAACCAAGGATAATAGAGATACCGACTTCCCAGCACTGGCTCCGTAGCAGAGTCATAAGACTTTCCTATGACTTTGGAAAAATGACAGGAGGAGAAAGAAAAGACTGGCTAAGAAACAAAATCACAGACAATAGGACATTTGACTAGAAGTAATGCCATGATCAACTGGTCCAACTCCATCTGTTGTTAGATGCTGAAATGGACCCCTGGAGAGGGAAAGTGACTTGCCAAGGTGACACAGCCAGAGCTGGGATTAGAATTAGATTCTCATGACTTCTGCTTCACACAACATAACATAAAACACATGGCTTTGCTCCCCCAAACAATGCAATTCTATCCAGGTAACTAAGAAAATCATCTCATGTATTATAATATCACTGCCTCTTCCTCCACCTCAAAAAAGCAGTAACTGATTAATTTAATTTAAGGTACAGGAGGGCTGTTTCCATCAAATTATAATCAACAATTCACTCTAGCAATATAGACAAGTCCATGATAATTAATTCAGTATTATTCATCCTTGCTAATGAATCACCCGGTGGAAAACAAGGATAATCAACGGCCTACAGGAGGCCAGAAGCCTATTCTCGTTCAAGTACAGATCTTGCCTATTGAAGAACACTGGGTATCAGCTCTAAATAGTAAACAGGGTGCAGGGTTTCAGATTCCATGAAGCACAGCTTTAAATAGATTTGGTTTGGAAGTGGAACAGGGAACACACCACAGTCAGTGGATCAACGTTGAAAGCGGAGAAAAACAATGATTACGCTCATTAAGTGGGTACCTGTTGACACATCTACTGTCAAGTCTAATTATTTACTTAAACTGTTATTCTTTCTTCATTACTGCCACCGATACCAATTATTACCACCAGATTATTTTAAATTTCTGCAGCGTGCCCTGAGAATATGTCCTTCTCTACCCTCCAAAGGTTATTTGAGCAGTTTTTATCTTTCCCTTCTCACACCCATCCCGAGCTCCAAAATACAGAGGATGGAGGGATCAGATATAGGTAAAAGTCACCTTTCTGGAGAGCAATTGTTTCTTAACCTTTCAAGGCTTGTTTAAACTCCTATTTGTAGTTTCAAGATGGGTTCAGTGCAGAAGGGGGGCACACAGCCACTTTTCAAAGCTTACTCTATTAATATTTAACAACTGGTATTTGGAGAAAAGTTAATGAACTGCAGCTTCGACATGAACAACTCAGACCTCTTCCTAACATAGCTACCAAAATTTTGATATTACATGTCTACAGAACATTCTTTTCTAACATATTTATCCACGAAAGTACAGGAAATATATCGGAACGGAATTTTTGCAGGAGTATTTTATGGACTAGAGAGGGACCAAAAGATGGGCAGGAGCCATTCATGTATTTTTGGCCACTACGGAGTTTTTTTTGTTTTCTAATTTTTTAATGTTTATTTATTTTTGAGAGAGATAGAGAGAGATACAGTACGAGCAGGGGAGGGGCAGAGAGAGAGACACACACAGAATCCGAAGCAGCCTCCAGGCTCTGAACTGTCAGCACAGAACCCGAAGCGGGGCTTGAATCCACGGACCATGAGACCGTGACCAGAGCCGAGGTCAGATGCTTAACCGACTGAGCCACCCAGGCGCCCCCACTACCGGTTTTTTTGTAACCATCTCTTTTGTGGGAATGAGAATAAAATCTAAACAAGTGGCTGCCATCCTGATCTAATTATAGAGGAGTTTCACAGGCTGTGCGTCACCCACCTTGTTTACACATGACATGTTCTTATTTGATGTGTGTGAATATTAGCTTTAAAAACCATATTAATGAATAAAACATGTTACTGTAATACCATCATTTCCACTCAATTCTAAACTGTTAAGTCCTACAAACATGGGGCACAGCGACAGACTTTAATGTTTTCAAAGGTCTCTGTAACTAAAGCCATGTTTAAGTTCAAGATCATAGAAATAACATACCAACACAATTACTGAAATATTCAGCAAAACAAATGTTTACAGTACTTTAAGTGCTGGTATAAAATCTTCTACAAAGTTGCTACAGTGCAGGGTCTGCAGTTAGGCCCACCATATTGACTGTGTCTCCTCTTTATGGCGCAAGTCTTCTCATAGATGACATCGAATACAGCAGACCTAGCTGAGAAGTGCAGTTATGAGCTGGTTAGCCGCAAAAGAAAACTCACATCTTGCACATTTTGCAACTATCATGCTTCCCTTGAATTTTTTTTCTGGCCTCTGTTTTCTTGACAAACTCAACGCAAATAACACTCTTTTGCCAAAAGTCTATCTCCTTCACACAGGTCCCCCAGAACAGTGGCATCTGGATACTATGGGTCCTGAGTTTCAAAAACCTCTAACTCACTTGCTGTATTCTTAGGATTTTGTTGTCATCGTCGTAGCCTTGGATTATGTCATTTTGAGATCTTTCTAGGGAAGCTGAGAGATGCCCCCACCAAGTAGAGTTTGATCCCTTCAAAGCCAGGTAGCATGGCAGCATAGTATAATGAAAAATTCAGTCAGTCAAGGGCTCGGAAACTGGAGAGAAGCCGTCCTGCCACATGCTAGCTGGGGACACCAAAAGAGAGTAGATAAGAACACAGCATATCATGGGTACGTAAATAATTGTTAAGTCTGAGTCTTCTGCGTTGCCCAGATCTTTGTGCTAGGACTTGAAAGGGAAAATTAGCGGCGCCTGGCTGGCTCAGTTGGTTGAGCGACCAACTTTGGCTCAGGTCATGATCTCATAGTTCAAGAGTTCAAGCCCCACGTTAGGCTCTATGCTGACAGCTTGAAGCCTGCAGCCTGCTTCAGATACCCTTTCTTTCTGCCCCTGCTTGCGCTCTGTCTCTCTCTCTCTCTCTCCAAAATAAAAATATACATTAAAAACTTAAAAAAAAAAAAAGAAGAAAGGGAAAATTAAATCAAAAAAAGATAAAAGGATGGCAGTTCATTGCTTTGGCCATATTTCAGGTTTTGGTGCTCAGGAAATACTTTTGTATTTCTTCCGTTGGGAGTAAAATCAACTGTAAACATTATTGGATAACTTGCCCATTAGCAATTCTTAAATACGAAGATGCCTATCCTCTCTTACCTCAGATAACTAGCTCTTCAAATGGTCAGTGGACACCAGGTTCAGCAAACTGCTATGCTAGCGTCTGTAAATAAAATAGGTAAATGTTACTCTTAGGTACTAAGCTATATGTATCATTAATAATCATAAACTCTTCTATCTATATAGCAGTTTCTTGTTTTGCAAAACATTTGCACGTTCGTCGTCTCATTTCACTCCATGACAACCCAGTGAAGAAGCAGGAAGAGAATCATCTGCTCACTTCACAGGTGAGGAAACAGAAGCTCCAGGAGGAACAGAGAGAAGGAGAAGGGAACTAACATATTTCTCATGATTAACTTCACACACATACAGGGAATGAATATCACTGTGTTCATTTTACAGATGTGGGAACCGAAGTTCAGGAAAGGCAGGTAACTTGCCCAACACTACACAGTATAGTATACAGCAGGGTATGAGTTTGGACTTTCTGGGCTCCACCTGTTGGCCCAGTGATCTTTCTTTTATATCTTAGTCTGTCCCGGGCTATTAGGTTGGGAAAACACAAACTCACTGACTTTATCCACTAGGTTGGGGGGAGGAGGGAATAATAAAATGAAACCAGCTATTTGATTGACATGAGAAAGCAGCAAAAACACATGGGATTTAGAGCCAGTCAGACTTGTCTTCCTCTTAACAATGTCCTTGGGCAAGTTACTTAAACTCTCTGAGTGTCAATTTCCTCATATGTAAATGGGGCTTATAATATCTACTTCATAGCCAAACCTCAGTTCAACTTTTTGGGGAAGATTTTCCTCCATTATTTCCTATCTGTAGATAATGGAAAGTGATGGTATACAAAACATTAATATTTCCTCATGTGAGCCCATGTTTATCTGATCAAAGGACGATGTGATAAACACACAATACTAGAGAATACCTGAGGGGTGGGAATTGTTTTGATCCGTACGCCTAGTTCTAAAGCACCTCAATATTAACTATGTGTATCTCACATGGCCTCACCCCAACAACAACAAAGAATATGTGTTTCCAAAGACAACACTTGAAAATTGAAAAATGAAGTGTCCCCTCAAGCCCAAGAAGCAAGAGATACGGCCTTAGGTGAAAGACCTCAGGTACATCTCAAGTAATTTTAAAGCTTGTGCCTTTGTGCCTAAAGTTTGCCCCTTAGGTTCAGAGAGATGAAGCTTCCAACAGAAGACCAAGGGAACTGAATACAGTGGACAGATTTATTGAGAAGTAGGAGACTTCTGGGAAGTTTTATTCATCTATCCCATTTTCATATAGGACTCAAATAAGATTAAGAGTAGGACATGGCTGATAGGATACTCTGCAAGAAATTCTTGTCATAAGCCACCCAAATCAAAACATTAATCATCTTTGTGACCAACTTTATCAACAAGGAAACCAAACTTTAAAGATCGTATGGTTAATATGGAGCAGGTAAAAATGCAACCTCAAATTGTGATACCAAAACCAGTAAGGACCGTTCTATTACATGATGCAGCCTCCCACTTGGGAGCATATACCATCTAAAAGTCGATTGTCAAAGCACCAAAACACATTTAGTATTGAGTCCTGCTTCCTTTGCAAGTGAAAGGAGACAGAGAAGACTTCACATCTGTGGTCTAACCAGAAGGTGACACATTACTAAGCTGGGGCAAAAGAAGTGTTCAATGCAGGGTTACCATGAAGACTTTCTCAGCTCTCCCCAGGGCAGTTTCAGAGATGCAACCTTCTTGGCAAACTGTCAAAACACAAGCCACAGAAACAACAGAAGCCAGTGCCCCTGAATTCTCTCTCGTCAATAAGTCTCATGTTAAACAGTAGAAAAGCTGAAGCCTCCTAGCTAAGAAGTTCACCGGCCCTCTTCACATGGTTGAATGTCATGTGTCCTCGGTAAACTCATGGGTATTACCTAATGCAATGGAGTTCTCCACTAGACCCATAAAGACATCTTGGACAAATGACAAGCCCCACTCTAGCATGTTGCTAATAAACTCAGTTATCCTTAGTTGCCTCTGTATTTATGACCGCTGACCGAGACCCTGGCAGTCTGTACCCTTGGTCAAACCACCCATCCTCTCTCAAGAAAAACGTTCTCATTTTCAGAAGCAATTTCAACCCAAAATAAAGAAGCTTGTATACTCACTATTTAATTTACAAAAATCAACCTATTAATTAAATATATACAAAAGCAAGACTCACCAGGCCTATTTGGAGCTGGTATAGAATAATTGATAATTTACACTCTATTTCAGGAAAACCAGGGGAGGGCAAATGAAGCCCATGAAGAAGAAAGAGAGGAAAGAAACATGGTGGGGAATAAGGAACAAAGGCAGAAAGGAATGGAAGGTTGTGAGAAATGAAGAGAGCAGAGACAACCATTCCAATAGGTTTTTCACAAACCACGGTACCTTCTAAACCGAAACCTGCACCCCAGGACAATTTTTAAGCAACACAATCCTAGAAAGATGAACTTAACATTACAAACACAACGAACTGACATCAGAATCACTGTAGCCAATGTAAAGATACCTCTTAATACTTGATATTTTACAAGTGCTATAGGACCAATGAGCATAATATGACAGAGCCTTGTAAAACCCTGAACTAAGAAAATTAATGCAATTAATAGGTAACTTGCTAGCTCTGTGTTCGCAGATATCCTTTCTGATTACGTGAGTGTTATTCTGAAAAGAAGAGCTGAATGAGAATTGAGCTCCTGGGTTCTGCTCTTAGCACTCTAATTCCCAAGTCTTTTGAATTAGAAATTGTATAAAATGGCTTTCTTTTTTTTTTTTTTTTCCCCACTCTTCATAGGTCTTGACCACAGTTATCCCTAAACCACTTACTTGTGAAAAGGCCAAAAATTATTTTATCTGGATTTTGTGCATTTGCCTAAGTTTTAGGTAGTGGTAGCAGTGGGGTGAAAGGATCGGTAAGATCTGTTTAAATTAAATCATTTCCTTGTTTAAACTAAATGGTATACTAGATTTGCCTCAATTAAACAACGTCATAATCTCTAACATGATCATTAGGAATTCTATCTCTGAAAACAACTGAAATGTTAGACCAGGCCAAAGGCATTAAGTAACAAACACTGAAAGGTTTCTACTCCCATCATCAGATCAGGTACAAAGAGCATTTTTAAATGCACTCCAGCACATTTTTAAATGCACTCTCTCACCCGCCACCCTAAGATACTTATCAAGAATACAACATATTCCATGGCTTATGAATGATTTGGTTGTCTCATTAAAGTAATGTTTGCCAGTATTTAATTGCTTCCCTCCCTGATTTTAATTTCCTCACCTGTCAGCATCTATCAGAGGCACTGAGATCTTCTGACATCCTGGCTGATTGTGTTGAAATTAATCAGATTTTTAAAAACTAAATTGCTTTGGCCTAAAGGTAATGCTCAGCTTCTTAATGCGATATTTATAAGGGTTCTATCAATGGAACTTATCATCTAGAAATTAAATGACAGGCTTTAGGAATCCTAAGGAAAAATATAAGTGACTTACACATTTCCAGCACTGGACTTCAGAAGGTCAGTACTTAAAAAAAAAAAAAAAATCAATCAACAAGTGTTTACTGAACACATAGCACTTGCCTGCAGTCACTTTTGGGCTAAACGGGAGACACTGAGACATGAAGCTACCTTAGAAAGCTTGGAGAAACAGGTAAAAATTAAGTTGAGCTCATTTCGACTGAAGTCGCTGACAATCTGGTCAATCAAAAGGTGCGTTTTGTGTGTACGATTGTGACCAGCTACATACATTATGCTCTCACACAGATTAATATTTTATTCTTCATCTCAATCCAGTGAGGTGGAGTTAGTGCCATTGTTAGTAATAGCAGCAATATTCCCATATGACAAGTAACAAAGCTGAGGCACAGAGTGGTAGAGGGACACAGTCCTAGACGCCTCGTTATGGGCAGACCTGGTCATGTGATCTAGAAAAAATCAGAAAATACAGCATGATCATCTTGGAATAAAAAGAGAAAAATTCTTTGCAAATCCTCCACATGTAATTATTCAATGATAATTCTTGTGCTCTCATCTATCAGTGGCAGTGCTTAAGACACTCAGGAAACCCACAAGCATAAGCTGTTCTATAAGAAGTAAATGAAATGAAGGATTGAGAAATACTTTGTAATGTATCATATTACCATGAGATTATTTTTTCTGTATATGTGTTACTATTGCTATGGTGGGAATGTGGAAATAGGCATCCTTGTGGTAATTAGGTCACAAAAGCAAACCTATAATATCATCACATCTATCTTTCAGTTATTCTCTTGGTTGTAAGACCCCTAAAAGAAACGGAAGTATGAAAAACATTGGATGCATACAATTGGAGGCAAGAAGAGAGTCAAGGGTAACACAAGCAGTTGGGTTTCACACAACTGGCTTAATAACCAAACACAATCTAAACCCTTGTAGAGGTCTTATCTTCCCAGGGGACTTTAAGACCCTTACTCAGACTTTAAGTACGTCCCCTGCTGTGAAGCTTTTCCCAATCTAGAAAGGTTTGGGGAAGCAGCCCATCTCATAATGCCTGGATCCATATCAAAATCACTAAAGTTAATATACGGTCTTATCATTTTTATTGATTGTGTGCCTTGAGGAGATAAATCTTTGTCTCAGTTTCTTGAACCTCAAATCCAGAATCTGATCTTGAGTACTCAAGAATATGTTCCATGAATGAATGCATGAATACATAAAAACAGAGTTTTATGTAATTCCTAGAGCACCTAGCTCAATGCGTATCATAGAAGTGTTCAGTAAATGTTTGAACTGACATTAATTGGACATTTAATTTAAAAATGTATTATTCAACTGAGTAACTCTAACAGCTACTGAGTGAAGGGTTCAATGAGGAGTTAAGTAACATGCAATGACCCAGTCATCATTAACCCATTAAAGGGTGAACAAATGTTTTCCACAAGAGGAATAATAAAAGCTGAATATACAAGTAAAGATGTAGGCAAGAGTTGAGAAAATTCATGTAGATAAAAACACTATTTGTCAAAAAAAATGTTAAGTTCTAGACAAACTTGCAAAATAAAAGGGGACATAAATCAAGAAGAAATAGGGTTTTTTTTGTTTTGTTTTGTTTTGTTTTGTTTAGGATTGTAGGTATGAATAAAATCTAAAAAGAAAGGACTGGAGAAAGATATATAGAGAGAGAGGGAGAAATTCTTAAAATAATGAATTCTAAAAATCATGTTATGTATACAAAAAAGAAAAAGAAATCACTGGAAACAATCAACAAAACTCAAAGACAGCCTACTGACTGGGAGAAGATATTTGCAAATGGCATATCCAATACAGGGTTAGAATCTAAAATATACGAAGAACTTGTATCAACACCAAATAAACCCAAACAATCCAATTAAAAAAATGGGCAGGAAACATGAACAACCATTTCTCCAAAGAAGACACACAGATGGCCAACAGACACATGAAAAGATGCTCCACATCACTCAATGTCAGGGAAATGCAAATCAAGACTGCAATGAGATAGCATGTCACACGAGTCAGAATGGCTGAAATCAAAAACACAAGAAACAAGTGTTGGTGAGGATGTGGAGAAACAGGAACCCTTTTGCACTGTTGGTGGGAAAGCACACTGGTGCAGCCACTGTGGAAAACAGTAAAAAGGTTCCTCAAAAAATTAAAAATAGAATTATCATATGATCCAATAACTCCACTACTGGCTATTTACCCAAAGAATACAAAAGCACTAATTTGAAAAGATATATGCACCCCTATGGTTATTGCAGCATTATTTACAATAGCCAAATTATGAGAGTAGCCCAAGTGTCTATAGATACATGAATGGATAAAGACGAGGTGGTACAAACACACATACATATATACACCCAAGAGCATATTGTTGGGTCACAAAAAAGAACAAAATCTTGCCATCTGCAACAACATGCATGGATCTAGAGAGGATAATGCTGAGTGAAGTAAGCGATTCAGAGAAAGACAAATACCATATCATCTCACTCATCTGTGAAATGGAAGAAATAAAACAAATGAACAAAGAAAAAAAGAGACACACCAGGAACAAACAGACTCTTAACTACACAGAACGAATAGAGGGTTACCAGAGGGAGGTGCTTTGGGGGATGAGTGAAACAGGTGAACGTAATTAAGAGCACACTTATCATGATGAGCACTGAGTAATGTATAGAATTGTTGAATCACTGTATTGTACACATGAAACTAACACTGTAGGTTGACTATACTGGGATAAAATTTTTTTTTAGCCATTGGAAAGATCAAAGACAAAAAGAGTTAATCAAGGTAAAAGTAGTATTTATTAAACACACTGTGTTTCTGTAACTGAGCTAAACATTTTGCATACTTTACTCCTTAAAACTATTCTCAGAAGTCATTACTATATCCATTTTGCCTCTGAATAAACCAAAGCTCAGCACAATTAACTAATCTGATTGAGTTCACCCACCTAGTAAGTTATGGTACTAGAATTTATATCCTAGCTATTTTTCTTTAATTATTGAAGTACAGTTGATACACAGTGTTTCATTAGTCCCAAGGTCACAACATAGTGACTAGACAACTCTATAAATCATGCTAACACGTAGCTACCACTTGTCGCCATGCAATGCTATTACAACACCATTGACTATATCCCCTATGGAAATCCTATCTCTCAGACCCACACACTCATTCTGTTTCCAGTATGTAACAAAGAAACGCACCTAAAAGAGAACTTCAGAGGTGAATGGCATGGCAGAAATCTAGAAAGTGATGTGAACACAGGGACGGGATAAAGACTATAAGCATCCAAACCTGTTTAAATCCTAAGATAGAGGTAGCAAGAAAGGAAGGGGATGCAGGGATTATAGCTACCCTTGAGAACCTGGGGACTGACGGCTCATGCACGTTACACTTGTGCAAAATATGCAATGCTAGAACTCTTAGGGCTGAAACAGTGAAAACTCCAGTTCCTGAGCAATGGAGAGGAGAACTTTAAAGTGATGGGCATTGAGGAGGGCACCTGTTGGGATGAGCACTGGGTGTTGTATGGAAACCAATTTGACAATAAATTTCATAGTATAAAAATAAAAATAAATAAAAATAAATAAAAATTAAAAAAAATAAAAATAAAATATAATGAAATAAAAGAAAAGAAAATAAATAAAATAAAATAAAATAAAATAAAATAAAATAAAATAAAATAAAATAAAATAATAAAAAACATGAAGCTGCCCAGCAGTAGAACAAACTGCTTCACAAAGAATTGGAAGTGCCCAAGTAGAGGCTCAATGGCCATCTGTCAGGGAAGGCATGCGTAACATCCTGGCAGTGGGAGGGAGTCAGCATTAGAAGATGGGCCACTGCAGCTCTGTGTTTCAGAGATTTAGCTGCCCAATGCTGAGAGACAAACAACAGCTCCAAGCTCCAGATACAAATTTGAAGAATGGCCTTTGAAGAAGAGACCCCGGGTAAAAATAGCATCCATGCAGCACATCCATGGGGCAGCAAGGATATGCCAAGCACGAGACAGTCCCCACGCTCAAGAAGTTCAGACAAGGCAGAAAACACATTTCGAAAAGTTAAAAAAGATCTGCTGGGAGGCAGTTTGGGAGCCTTATAAATGGCTAGACAAAGCCATAACCAGAAGTCTCAGAAAGAAAGAGGAAAAGCTAAACGGTTCACAGGAAACTAAGTTTTACGGAAAGAAAAGAAGTCATCGAAGGCTTAAGTTTAGGGAAGAGCTGATTCACAGAAGTAAGCAAAGGTCAAATCAGATCTCACTTTTGGGTAATCAAAACACACATGGAGGAAGAAGCAGAAGAATGTTAGAAAACAAAGTTAAAAAAAACCAAAAGCTCACCGGTGGGAGAGAGCAATGAAATGTTGGGTGAGGAATAGGAAAGAAAAAATGAGATCGTTCAAAAGAACATTCAACATATTTGAAAATGAGAGAACAATCCATTTGAGAGTGTGCAAGCCTACTTTCACAGTCTGCCAGATTCATTCACTTTCAAACACTGCAACCTGTCTAAACCCGACCCCCCAAAAGCTACTCGAGACAGGAGAGAGTTATTGAAGAGAAAACATGATGTCTGGGTCCGGTTCAATGGCCTGTCTCGGCAACCGTCATTACAATTTCAGGCTGAGCAGCTTTTATTGAAGAAAACAGATCGCATAAAATATTAACACAAGCAAAAGCAAAGGTAAAGGGCAATTTGTATTGGACGACCTCCCTCCCACAGGAAGGAAAAAAAAAAAAAAATAAGGGAGAGAATTTTAACAGAAAAGTGGGGAGGCAGGGGGTGGTCCCGTAAGATGACTTCTCTGTGACAGTGAGGATCATGGGTATGTAGGCAGTTTCCTTTGCTGTGACTGCCAGCTAATCCAGGTAAAGAAGGAAGTGGCCGCTTCAGCCCAAACTCCCGGAGTCTTTTTTCCCCCACAAAGCTGGGATTCTAAACCAGAAAATGGACAAGCACTCAACTGATCCTTCAACTTCTCTCAGGTCTTGCCAAAGACAAAACCTGTTCTGTTTAAAAAGGCAGCAGTGGTCACTATTGAAAAGCAGGAGAGCGAGCAGCGGTGCGGTGGTGAGCACAGAGTGTGGAAAATATGCAAAATGTTTAATAAACACACCGAAAAAATATATGGAAATCTTCCCAAATAAATACAATAGTGATATACCTTTGACATCGCATATTCACAAAAGAAATTCAGAAACATCTACCTTGAGATCCCGGAGACTGGTACAGGAACTCAAAAGAAAAAGAGGAACACACTAACACCTGGATTCTTGCCCCAGCTCAGCCTCTAACCAGCGCAGCGGTCCCGGGTAGGTCGCTTTCAGCTCCGCTCGCCTAAAAAAGCCAAAAGACAGGATTAGATCAGTGGCTCTCAATGCGCATGATGCATCTTTTTCACAGTGTTGACATCTGCGTCAACGGTGCGAAAGCAATCAAGAGTGGGGCGGGGTGGGGGGACATGGCCAGAGTCTTCAAAGGAATCAAGCAGTGGCACCAAAATGTCCCGACAGCTGCTTCACTTTTCACCACCACGTACCCACAGTCAAGGGAACATGGGGCTCGTTTCATTCAAAACTGTCCTCCATGCATTAAAAGTTAATTTTATTAAACTCAATCCTTGAACACATATCTTTTTAATATTCCATGTGACAAAATAGAAAGGAGGCAAGAACATCTTCTGCTGAATCCCAAACCACAATGGTTGTCTCCAAGAAAGGCACTTGTGTGACTGCTGGAATCGAGGGCTGAGCTAACAGCTCGTTGCACAGAACATCATTTTTTTTTTAATTTTTTTAACGTTTATTCATTTTTGAGAGACAGAGAGAGACAGAGCATGAGTGGGGAAGGGGCAAGGAGAGAGGGAGACACAGAATCCGAAGCAGGCTACAGGCTCTGAGCCACCAGCACAGATCCTGATGCGGGGCTCGAACCCACGAACTGCGAGATCATGACCCGAGCCGAAGTCGGACGCTCAGCCGACTGAGCCACCCAGGTGCCCCAACATCATTTTTATTTGAAAGAATGACTGACAAATTGTGGTCATTCAGACTTGGTGATGACAAACATAAACCAAGAGAGCCTATCATTTCAAGGAAAACAATTAAAGGTATCTGTTGCCAGTGATAAAAATCAGTTTTCAAGTGAAAATTAGAACTTCAAAAACCCTGCATCTGCTACTGTATACGTGACATATTCCTAATAATTAAAATATGTTTTTGATGAAAGCAGTGGCGATAGTAATGAATGGGATTTTTTTGTTGTTGTTACGGAATGAAACTTATCGATATTTGAAAGATATGCATAACTCAGTGAACCCGTATTTTCCAACTGAGCAATCTATGGTGTTACACAGAGGTGTGGAGCGATTCAAACTGAGTAGAAGACCAATCAATGTTAATATAACAGAGTATAAAGAAATTTATTGATACGATTTCAGGTTTCACATTAGGAAACCACCACTTGTCAAGTTTTAGTGTAGTATAAAAAAAAAGAAAATCCACAATTATGTCCTTTTTAACTTCCTTTTCCAATCCTTTTTATAAATAATTTCTGGATTTTCTTCCTAAACTTTACTCAAAGCATATATTTGTGACAAATTGCCATTTTTCTCACTACTTTTTTTGTGTGTCTTTTGGAAAATGTACTTATTTTCATACAGCTTTCTTTAAAATCTTTTTTGTATTTCTGTTTTAATTTCTTTTTTAGGATGTTTCTTTCTTTCTTTGGAGAAAAAGAGAGAGAGAGAGCACATGAGCAGGGAAGAGGGGCAGAGGGAAAGAGAGAGAATCCTAAGCTCAGTGTGGAGTCTGATGTAGGACAAAATCCCACAACAGTGAGATCATGACCTGAGCTGAAATCAAGAGTCAGAGGCTCAACTGACTGAGCCACCCAGAGGCCCCGGCTTTAATTTCTAAGATGAA
Source organism: Puma concolor (assembly GCF_028749965.1). NCBI lineage: Eukaryota > Metazoa > Chordata > Mammalia > Carnivora > Felidae > Puma > Puma concolor. The sequence goes on along the minus strand of NC_141675.1, from coordinate 80,004,714 downwards.
TATCCTTACTATCACTCACATAAGCAAAAACTCATGCTGAGGAGTGTAGAGAGGTCCTGAGATCAAACCACTGCACTTAGATGGGACTTATGTATGCTACCTTCCTGCCCAGTACCCATCTTCTTTGGTTCTAAACCATTAGGGAAGACAAAGAGTGGCTCAGCTCTACTTTCAGACCCTGCTATCGGTTTACCTTTATGTAGAGGCCACTTCAGTGAACATTTGGACACATGAAACATCTGTATGACTTCGCCATGGAGTAGGCCATTTGTTAGTAACAAATACTGATTGTGAGCTTTCCATGGGGCAGGCACTGGTTAATAGAGCCCTTAGATCAAAATCCAGACTCTACTACTATTTGAGGTACGTATACTCTTTTTTTTTTTTTTTATTCATTTTGGGAGAGAAAGAGCACAAGCAGGGGAGGGATAAGAGGGAGAGTGAGAGAGGATCTTAAGCAGGATCCACAATCAGCACAGAGCCTGACACGTGGCTCGATCCCATGGCCCTATGATCACGACCTAAGCTGAAATCAAAAGTCGGATGCAAAACCGACTGAGCCCCCAGGTGCCCCTCGGTATGCTCTTGGTCAAAATACAGAATAATCTCTCTAAACCTGTTTTTTTTTAATGTTTATTTATTTTTGAGAGAGAGACAGAGAGACAGAGAGACAGAGCATGAGTGGGAGAGGAGCAGAGAGAGAGGGAGACACAGAATCTGAAACAGGCTCCAGGCTCTGAGCTGTCAGCACAGAGCCTGACTCGGGGCTCGAACTCACCAGCCGTGTGATCATGACCTGAGCTGAAGTCAGACATTTAACCAGCTGAGCCACCCAGGTGCCCCTACACCTGTTTTGTTTTGTTTTGTTTTGTTTTGTTTATGTGAAATAAGAATGGCAAAAGACCTACATCTGAAGATTATTGTGTAGTTCCACTGAAATGATCCGTTAAAAACCTTACTATACTCAATGCCTAGCATACAGTAAAAACTCAAGAAATCTTCCCCATTGTTATTACAACTAACATGTCTCCCATCGCTTCTCGGCCTTTTGGCTAAGATCAAGTGTACAACTAACATGTCTCTTACCATTGTTTGCCATGTACATGAAAGAAATAAAAACAATTTAACCATACAGGGACTCAAAATCTATCTCACTTGCTGATACATTCAACTCCATGAAATCTCAGAGGCAAAAGTATCCAGGAGTCCTTGTTTCTCATCCCAAAAGTAAAAAAGAAAAAAAAAAATCTGTGGCCAGGAATGGAAACAGGGTTATAATAAAGACCAGGCACTGCACCGGTTTCCAAACTTTCTACGGTCAAGAGAGCAAGCAGTTCAACCCCAATGTCGTTCTCAGCACTACAGTGAAAGGTCAAAAGACAGGAAGTGAGAATCCAAACTTAGTCCCTGATCAGACAAGAGATGAGATTTTTACTTTTCCTTTGTTTCCACAAAAAGTCATATTCATTTCATCTCTTTACCCCATGTAAAACCCAGCAGGAAAAAGGCTGGGGAAAAATAAGGATGCTTGTTAATCTGAGGTCAAACCAAAAGAAAAAGAGATGCCCTCATGCTGCTAAGAAAAGACTGCATGTAGGAGAGAGGAGGTACTTAATAAAGCGATTTCAATTAAAAATATAATCTGAAGGAACAGACACATGCACGCTTACCTACAATTTCTTTAAAAAGATATAAAGGAATTAATCATTAAACTAGTTACACTGGTGAGGCTCAATTTCATTTTTAAAGAAAAATAAAACAGGATGCCACCTTTATTTTACTTTCTTCCATCAACTCTACATACAACCACTCAAGTGTCAGTATCTTACTAGCCTGATAAGACTTTTAACTGCTGATTTAATAGAATGATGTAAGTTATGCTTCCAGAATAATGTATAGAAACGATTATGCCCCCTTAACAGCACTTGGATCTTCAATCAGGAAATTCAATTTTAGCTGCAAAACTATGTTTTGGCAAAAGTGCAATTGAACTCAGTGTACTTGTCACATTTCTAAATATACTCCGGTCACCATGACAACAAGGGAGACTGATGGATCGCTTAAAAGAGTACGGTATATTTAATTGTCAGCATTTTAAACTGACTCAGAAAAATGCTGTGTGATAGGGTCTACTCACCATGGTTACTGCCGGCTGAGTCCATAATAATAAAAGGCTCACATACGCACATCGACAGCGTGCGCGCAAAGAACGTAAAAGTCATTAGGCCCTGTATTTCCAACCACGCTACACACCAAACTTAAGGCTTTCGCAAGGACTTGTTCTTATTAAGGTACCACTCAAGAACCCCACTCCCAGATTGTCAGCATCTGCGTCTGTACCCCAGGCCGCGATAGCAAATCCCAACACGAATTTCAAAGCCTGCTCCCTCTCTTAATCTAAAGATAAAAATGAACGTAAGGCTATTTTCTCCTGGAATGGGGGATGAGATACTCTTTCTCTCTCCTTCCATGTGGACTTGTTCCCCATTGACAATCTTCTGGGATCCATACATATCCCAAATAACCATTTCCGGAGCACCACTCCTATGCCTGTGCGGGTCAATCTTCTACAGGCTAGAAACAGAATGGCAACAAATAGATACCTTTCCCCCATTTGGGGAGCTGACACCCTAAGAAAGGAGGAAGACAAAGATACAAATAACCCATGAAAGAGAAAGAAATAGTCCAAATGAACTGATCCATTAGAGTGCACTACATACAGAGCCTAGCATATAGTAAGCACTCAGCAAATCACCCTCCTCATTATTACACCAAAGATATTTCTCACCAAAAGAGTTTGCAATATACAAAAGGTAAACACAGGCATAGTGACCACGCTTTCAGAGAACCTTAAGTGTTGTAGAGAACTTAAAACAAGATAATGGGAAAAAGCAATGGGGAGGGGACAGGTGTGCTACTTTAGCTGTAGGTTAAGGAAGATCTCTTCAGGGAGATGACATCTGTACTGAGCCTAGAATGAAGACTCCAAGTCAGCCATATGCAGAATCAGAAGAAGGTCAAGTGAGAACAAACTTGGCTTATACACGGGATAGAAGGGAGGTCAGTGTGTCTTTGGCTTACTGAGTAAAGTGATGATGGAGTGACAGATAAGGGAAGCCCAACTCACATTGCCTTGCAGGCCACTAAAAGGTCTTCTGAATGTTTCTAGATACCATGGAAGTCACTCTGTGGCAGGGGGTGAGATATGATCCAATTAACAATTTCATAAGATCTCTTTACACGGTAGGGAGAAGGGCAACAAAGGGAAATCATAAAAGTATCATGGCCATTTCAGAGAGTCTATTGTCATAGTCCAAATAATGGGTGGTGACTTGGCTTGAGTCACTATTCTCCTACCCCAGTGCTTTTCTGCAGCCCCATGCTTACCCTCTTGACCACCACTTGCAAGAGAGGCACGAAGAGCAATCAGAAACAGGAAATATTCCAGGGGAAGAACACACACACATTGGCTAAGCAGGTACTTTGAGCAGATGAGTTGGATAAAGGCCCTACAGCATGATGGCATATGTGTCCTGTGATTCAGCAGGTCTGGAGGGTGGGGGAGGGGGCTTGCGATGCAATATTTCCAACAAGCCTGAAGGCCTGGTGGTGGTGCCACAGGCCCAGGAACCACACTCTAGAACCAGGGTTCTAAGGGAGCCTGGAGACGGGAACACCAGGATAGCAGGAGGCAATGAGAGCTTGGCTCAGGGTAATAATAACAGGTGGAATAGGGAAGAAGGGAAAAATCCCAAGAGAAGTAGCAAAAAAGCTAGAATCCAAGACTTGGCAAAAGATAACGCATGGAAAATAAAAAAGAAGATGGTGGAATTGATTTGGAGCTTTCTTTCATTGTACTGTTCACTGTGCAGCGTTTCCATCTGTCTAGTGAAACCGCTATCACAATGAATACTTCCTGTGGCCACAAGTCTATCCCTGTAAGACAGGGCCAAGGAAATGATTGTGGCGACAGATAATAATAAGAACAATAACAACAACAATCCCCATCCTTAACTGAGAGCTCCTTCTGTGCCAGGCACATTCTAGCACGCACGATCTCCAGTTCTGACAACAACCCTATTCCTCCCTCACAGATGCCAAACGTGACATCCAGACACATTATGTAGCTCACCCAGAGTCACTCCTGCTTCAGCCGGATTCAAACACAAGAACAGACTGTAAGATCCGTTTCCTTCACCCCCATGGTGCCTATGAAGTTGAACCTAGGGGAGAATCACATGCCCATTGGAAGCATCCGTCCTCAATGTCAGGGTTCCCTTAAGCTCGGACTAAGTCTCAAGACTGCAAGTGGCAAAAGTTGATTCATGGACTCTAGAATCATAAGAATAAAGTACACAAAGTCGAGTGGCTGGTCTGTAGCAGAACCGTGACTCATTTCATAGCCTCAGAACACAAACGTGGCTTGAGTATTTTTATGCTCCCGCTCCAACTCAATGTTCTGTACCCCTACTCCAGAGCGTCTTCCGTGTCCCCATTCTTGCCTTCTCAGCTTTATTCTGCTTTTTCTTTACAACTTTGTCTGCACAGAAAGTAACTGCCTCCCTACACGGTGATGGTTTGGAGTGAGAAAGAGGCCCTTGTTTGTGAAGATGCATGGTGAACGGTAGTGGATATTGACAAGACATCAGTAGATAAGAAAGACGAGCTGAGACATTTCCCCAGCCCAGGAAGTGGGTAAGAAATGAGCCACAAGATCTTCCTTCTAATCACCCACACTGTGCTTTCCCAGGATGATTCACAGGTATGGCTCCACAGACCTGACAAAGGGGACCATCGTCAGGAAGATGAAAGGATGTTTTTATGCCTGCTCTCGCTTTTTTTTTGTTTGTTCCTTCTTGAGTAATAACTATTAATTGTGCTATGCGGGCAGTGCAGAGATGAGTCTACCGGGAAGCCAGCACAAATCCATCAAGTGCTTTTAGTCCGAGCTTTTTAGAAGCAATTGCTTACCACATTCTCCCTGCTCTTTTTCTCAAAGCTAGAATTAAAGTGGAATTTACCACACAGTTACCCAATGCCCTCCTCCCCACCTCCAAAAAGAAGACAGAAGATGGCTATTGGTCTATCACCAACAAAATCACAAGGTGTAGGTGAAAAACACAACTCATTTAGTGTTTACAAAGCTGACCTTTTGGTCCCTAAAACAGGTACTCCTCTTATATTAAAGTATGACAACCCTGTGTAAGCAGATACTGTCCAATTTGGACAGATGAAGAAATTAATGCTCAGAAATGATATGTTATTTGTCTAGAATCCAACAACTAGGAAACAGAAGAACCAGAAAGTAAACACAGGTCTTCTGACTCTAAGGCCAATCCTTTCTTCCACCCATACCAGCTGCCTCGCACACACTTCCAAGAGAACCCATGCTTCCATGCTGTTCGGCAAAAGAATCAAAGCTTTAAATATTTCTTAGAGGGGCGCCTGGGGTGGCTCAGTCAGTTAAGCGTCTGACTTCGGCTCAGGTAATGATCTCACCATCTGGGTGTTCGAGCCCCATGTTGGGCTCTGTGCTGACAGCTCAGAGCCTGGAGCCTGTTTCAGATTCTGTGTCTCCCTCTCTCTCTGCCCCTCCCCCACTCACGCTCTGTCTCAAAAATAAATAAACATTAAAAGAAATTAAAATATTTCTTAGAAATAAGGCTGTATATTGGGGCGCCTGGGTGGCTTAGTTGGTTAAGCGTCTGACTTCAGCTCAGGTCATGATCTCACAGTCTGAGTTCAATCCCCACATCAGACTTTGTGCTGACAGCTCAGAGCCTGGAGCCTGCTTCAGATTCTGTGTCTCCCCTCTCTCTCTGCCCCTCCCCTGCTCACATTCTCTCTCTCTCTCTCTCTCTCTCAAAATTTAAAAAAAAAAACATTAAAAAATTAAAAAAAAAGAAAGAAGGCTGTATTCTTTAAAAAGAATAGAAGATAAAATAAAATTAGAAAAAGATTTATTTGACAAATATGCACAATATCCCAAAAGGGCTCTTTTAAGAGGTCTTTTCTAGGAATAGTAAGCAACAAAGCCATCGTAGATTCTTTAAGGCTTGCCTCTAACCAAGGCAACATGTTTTTGACTAAAGCTGGGTTCAGGGATCAGTTAGGATCTGCACCATGCCTAACATGGAATCATGGAAGCTCCTGAATTTCCCAGCACAGGATTGTGGCCAAAGGACATCTAACAAAGCCTGTCCCCTCACCCAGCCCCAGGGCTTGCACAAAAGAAGAAAGAATTGAGGGACAAGACATAATGGAAGACTGAGGGCCGGTAAGTCATAGGTTCACACAGGCTCTGGCTCATTATGAAATGGAAGAAATTTTTTTTTAAAAAATGAAAAGTTAATACAGTCCGAGCTTAAACTCATCTCTCATTATTATTCCCACATCTTCCATGGTATAGGTAGATGTTAGAAAGGATCAAACAAGGGAAAATAAGAATAATCCAGTCTGTAGGGCTTAAGATATACTGTCAGACCAAGGTGAGGATTAATGTGTGTAAGCAGCATCATTTTCTGTCTCCCCTTACCCAGAGGGGTGGTGAGGTTAAGCATTTTGAAAAGATTCTTTATCATAAGCAGAGCTGACAGGGACACCTGATGAGAATGGTAATCAAATCAAGAAGTAAATAAACACTCAGATCAGTGTTCTTTAATTTTGGTGGCTGACTTGGGAAGAAGGGTTGCCTTATAAAGGTACATATTTCTCTCTTCCAACCATAAATACAGGGTAGCTTCATAATGTTTTCTCTTTTTAAAAAGTTATTTTGTTTCTCAACAAATGCCAGTTAACCACCTTCTATGTGCTAGTTAATGTGTGGTTTTGGGGAAGGAGATGGCAGCAAGAGAAAAGGACACCATCCCTATTTTCAAAGAGCTCAGAGTCTGGTACCTAAGGCCAAGCACAAAATGTTGTGATTTTTTTTTTTTTAAGTCAGCAAGTTATGTTCTCATTTATGAAAATACCAAAATGTCAGATTCTTCTCCAGTCCAAGCAATAATGTAAAATGAGCCAATTCTTCTGAATCAGATTTTTTTAATGAAAATGATGACTGCTGAAGCTTTTCCCTTTAATGCCAACATTATTAGAACTCGGGGAAGAACACAAGGTCAATTTACTGCGTTCCATATTCTTCCCAGGCTCAAACCACGGAGCAATAGAAATATAACGTGACACGTGCAATTCTAAAGGCTCCTAGTAGCTACATTTAAAAAGAATAGAAGAGAAAATAAAATAAGTAGAAAAAGATTTATTTGACAAATATGCACAAAGTATACAAATCTATACAAAATGTACAAAATACTTGTATTTGTATAGCCACATTTCAAGTGCTTGGTGGTCACATGTGGCTACCGGCTATCACACTGGACAACACATCCCCAGCCTTTCCTCAACCTTCATCTCCCAGTAAGTGAACAAAGCAAAACGTTTGGTGGGGACAGAGAGACAAGTTTTACGACAGGCACCAAGAGACACAGACTCGACCCAACCCATCTAATATTGCCAATTATTCTGCTCAATCTTAAATCTCACGATCAAGAGATTCCAGGACACTGGCTCCACCCTGTATGTGAGGATGAAGAGAACCAAACAAGACCAAGGATTGCTACCAACAAAATGGCAACTTAGCCACGCTACCCACTGGCATGCCGATATCATCACATACAAGGACCTGAGAGTCTACCCTCAAACTTTTGCAGTTTGAATCAAGGTCCATTTTCCCACTCTAACCATAAATATTTCCCTTCCCAGCTTCCCTGCACATCATCTGAGAATAAACAGGGTATGTAAAAATACAGTAAAAGCGCAATGCCTTAAGAGGTAAAGCTACCAAAACAGAGAGGTGAGGATCCCTTCTTCACCTTTTCATACCTTTTGGTCTGTGGATATGGAAGATTCTGTTCCTTTGTCAAATGATAAAGAGCTCTCCCTCCATCACTCTCCATACTTCTTCCTCCACGACAGGAGGAGGGGTGATTTTATCTGACTGGTAAATGGCATTTTGTAGTTTAATTAATCGTGTTGTGCCAATGATAATCTCTTAGCTTTGATAGATGTCTTTGGTTATGTAAGATACTACTATTAGAGGAAGATGGGTGAAAGCTATACACAGACGCTGTTACCAGTTACTAATACTAGTTACTATTTTTATAACTCACCAACAGCAACACAGTAAAGATTACTGGGGATGAATCCCCTCAGGCTGCTTCCAGCCAAACCAAAACTCTATCAGGAAAAGAGCTGACGACACTGAACAACAAGAAAGGACATTACATGAAATGACTTCTCGCTTTTTATTGTTCTTGCAATAAATTAAAAAGTATTTCAAATGCATTTGATTAGTTAAAAGGTTCACTGGAAGCTAGGAATTAGCTGAATTAAAGATTTTTTAATTATAAATAAAAAAAATAGAACGAGAAAGGCCAACTTTGCCAAGAAAGAAATTGTAATTGAATAATTCACATTTTTGCTAATTTTTGAAAAATTTTATTTTATGTTTGGACAAGCAATAGATAGAGAATCATCTTCCCAGATTATGGTTGATGGTTTCAAATATTATATTGGCTCTATTTTACTGGGAAAAGAAAAAGTCTTCTCCATCTGTGCTAAGAAATAAAAAAAAGCCTAGCCAACACATTCAGAGGGTTTTCAGAGATTCAGTGTCCAGACCTTTTAGCTCCCATCCCAAGTGTCAGTGAAACTATATAACTTAGCCTGGGAAAAATTCTTTCAAAGAATCATGATACCTTTTTCTTCTCCCCAAAGTTTTCTTTCAAAGGTCAATGTTTCTTCAACTCAGTTCACCTGATTCAGCAAACCAATCAAAGACCAAAGATTAAGAAAAATTAAATTCTACCATCTTGCATAGATAGGTATGTGGGTGAGTGGGTCGGTGGATGGATGACAGATGGACGGATAGATAGATAGACAGACAGATAGACAGATAGATAGACAGACAAGAATAAAAGCTAAAGTTATTTGAGCCCAGTTTACAAGCTGAAGTTGCCTGCTCAAGGAAAAGGACTTTTGGAAACATTGTACTCCTTCCTGAACCCTTACCACTATAACAAAAATATCAACATATTCACCGAGTAATTTTTCTCACCCTACTTTCAGATAAATGTTTGCCTTTCGTCAAAGGTAGTGAGTGTTATAGAAAGCAAGTCACGAAGATCAACATCTTTGGGATGAGGAAACAGGGAACCAGAAAGGGAAACAGAATTACCCAACTCGGCTCCTTCCTATCAGAACCCCTCTTAAACATGCCTTCAGATAGACCTTAAATTAAAAAGCAAGGCCAAAAATAAAAAAAAATAATAAAAATAAAAATAAAAAAAAAAAAAAAAACAACTACTGTGAACAAAGTACAATGCTAAGTAACAGAAGGCAGAGAGAGACAAAGAACCCAAGGCTCTTCCTGGCCCTGAGAGGTTCTGGAACTATCTCCAGCCTCCTTGGAGGGCATCTGGCAGGCTTTCCTGGACCTGACTCCCTTCTGAGGACGCAGGTTTCCCTGCAACCTCTCTATGTGCGTCCTCCTGGCCCCCAACACTGCAGATACACAGGGTCCAAAGCCAGGGCCAGCATTTTTCTGAAGCCTCTTGTCACGTCTAGACCATTGTTCTGCTGCCACACAACCAGACTCTAGCCTTCAACTCTCCCACTTCCAATTTTTACTTTTACTTCTCCATGGAGACTCCCAGTTCCTGGGATCCTCTCTTTTTCCCCAGGTGCCATTCCCTTGTGGCAGCACTGCTCCCTGGTTCAGGGTAGAGCCCGTAAACAATAACATGCCAGGCATCATGGTGGTCCTTTACCCACCTTCGCAGCTCTCACACCTGACACCGTTTGATCATGGTGCACTCAATAACACCTTAAGAAGCTAAGATACCAACACTGCAAACCATCTTCGGTGACAACCCTTTCAGTCTAGAGGGTAAAGTTATTGAAGCATTTCCTTACCCATTACCAAATTTGATTCCCACAACTGTAGTAAATTAGGCACAGCGAACTGGATGCCCATTTAACAGAAGGGGAAGCAAAAGGACAAAGAGGGGAAGTAATCTCTACCAAGGGTTCACAGGAAATTGGGGGCACTGCTGAAATCTAAACCCAAATTTCCTCATATCTGGGGCCCAGGATGCTTTTCATCTCCCCATGCACCCAAGGCTCCAGGATCCCCTGCACAAAAAAAATGACACCTCAGTAATGGTGAGGACAAATCATTAACCTCAGCAGGATTAAACTAGTATTTTTACTTGACGTAGACAGAGGGGAGTTAAAAAAAAAAAAAAAAAAAAAAAAAAAACTAAAAAAAGTTCTCCTAACGGATTCTGGTAGAGACGATTAGCAGAAATATCTTGCAAAGAACGTGGGTGTCCTGGAAGACTCATCGTCGTCATCATTATAATTTCTAATCATGTTGTGTGGGCAGGTGTCCGTGTAGCAAAAACACCATTGGAACCCAGATTAGCAGTTTCATCGGGAGACTAGAAACTAAGTCTGCAATTCTTAGACCTCAAAGTCTGAATCACAGCTTTCCCCTTGGGGATCAGCAAATATGCGGTCTGTGCCTTAGCAAGGACTGTTGGGCCTGCCGCGGGGCGGGGGGGCGGGGGGGGGGAATCAAATCCCAGGTCCACCCAAAAACACAGAGTGGAGCAAGGTACCAGAAGCTTCCTGTGCGCCTGGAAATACCACTAGATTCAGAAACAGAAGGCCAGAGTTGTAGTCCCACGTTATGGCTCTAATTCACTGAGTAACTTTGAATGAATCATTTGCCTTCTTTGCATTTTTGTTTTCGTTCTCATCTGAAAATTGAGAGTTTTTCAACTATTGGTTTTCAAATGAGACATGGGATAAGATCAGGAGGGAAGGCAGCCAGCAGCAGGGTTTTGGGCATCCCCTAGTTCTGCACCCTCCCCCACAACTGCAGCACATCTGTTTTTATCATTTTACTTCAGGCCTCTGCAAGATTTAGCTTCAACAAAGGAGCCAAACCCACAAAAAGCATGGGCATGCTGTCTGTTAACCCACCAGCTCTAACATTCTGATTCTCCTCAAATATGTTTTCTCCTGGGCTAATCTTTACAGAGATCTTTTCACCCAGTTGTACTTGACTGTATTGGTAGACTTTAAAAATAAATCTGTTAATGACATACTCTGAAAAAGTAATGTGAAGCATGTCAGTAATTTCTTCCTCCTCCACATGAGCAGATACCTAGAGAAAATGGCCAAAGATAGCGGAGAAGGACCAGAGCAACAGGAGGGAACCCACCACAACTCCCATGATTATTTCACAGGGATATATTAATTCGTACAAAAATATCGCTTAAGCATCCGCAATATGATAGGCATTATGATAGTCTTGAAGTGAACAACAGACAAGGTCCCTGTCCCCATGAGGCTTATTCTAATTGGATCTCACATTTTTTTAATTTATATTAATAAAAAAGCAGAAACGTATTTTCGTGTGTGAATTAAGAGTCAAGCTCAGACAATTGGAAAAACAACAAAAGAAACTTGGGCAAAGCAGAAGAAACCCATTACTGACAACTTTAAAGAGAAAATAAAGAATAGTAGGGCCAGCAAATAAGTGCAAAAGCTGTTTTGTGAATAAATAATAAATAAAACTTGGCTGAACTAATCAAAAACGGGGGAGAGAGAAATAAAGCACAAAAAACATAAAACTGTAAATAACGACATGGAAATAAGCACAAACACAAAGGAAATGAAAACAATTATATGAAATGATTTAACTCCATGCAAATCTATCTGAAATCGGTGACTTTCCTAAAATACAATTAACATAAGTAACCACAGAAAAAACACCAAAGAAAATGAGTCCAATTAGTATAGAAGTAGAAAGATAAAAGGCTGTCAAAGAGTCAACAACTCCACCCCTCCAAAAAAGGCACCAAGTCAAGGCAGTTTCACAGGGGATATCTATCACATATTTTAGGATTAGATCATATAAGTGGTATTAAAACTATTTCAAAAGGAAACAAAGAAAAAGAAAGGCCTTTGAATTATTTTATGGGATTTAAGCATAACATCTATACTAGAATCTGACAATAGCAAATATACACATATACGCACTCACACAATTTTCAAATAATCTCACTTAGGAAAACTGATGCAAAACTTGTTAATAAATTATTACCCTCTAGATTCCAATAACACTAAAAATATAATGCACAAACTATGACTAAGTGAAACACTAGCATGATTTCGTGTTTGAAAAATGTATTTATATATTTCACCAAATTACAGAACAAAAGATAAAAATCTAAGATATTTACTCAGCAAAGAAAAAAGGAGACAATACATGATGATTTCCATAGTTTCCAAAGCATTAAACATTTAACAACTAGTCTCTATTTTAAAAATAAAAAACACTCTCAGAATAGGGATGAATTTTTTTTAACACAAGATATTTCTCAAACCAAAACCAACATTACAATTAATAGGAAACATTGTAAGTATAAGCATTCTCATTAAAGTCAGGAAAAAGAGAAGGAAATTCACTCAAACTCTGCTATTTAATATCTACTCCTCTTGATGCAACAGATGATACAATTAGAAAAATCTATAAGATTTATAAAATAGAAAGAAAAAGATAAATGATAGCTATTGCCAGATTATATAAGATTACTGAACCAGAAACTCAAAGAAATTTATCTAAAACTTATTCAAATAAGGGCGCCTGGGTCGCTCAGTCGGTTGAGCGTCTGACTCTTGGTTTCAGCTCAGGTCATGATCTCACAGTTCATGAGATTGAGCCTTGCGTTGGGTTCTGCTCTGAGAGCACGGGGCCTTCTTGGGATTCTCTCTCTCCCTCTCTCTCTGACTCTATCTCTTTCTAAATATAAATAAACACATAAAATTTAAAAAGTAAATAAAATTTGAAAAACTTATTCAAATAATGAAAGTATTCAGTAAAGTGGCTGGATAGAAAAATCCATATACTGATAACAAGAGGCTATATAAACGCACGTAAAATCAGATGCTATAATATAAAATAATAATTCCATTAACTAGAGAAAACCAAAAGTACCTAGTAAAATAAACTGATAAGAAATATGCACAGTCTGCATGAGGAAAATTTTAAATGCTCCTGGTGATATAAAACAAGACTTCAACAAATGGAAAGGCATTGTGTTCTAGAAAAAAGAGGGTCGCCTGGGTGGCGCAGTCGATTAAGCGTCCGACTTCAGCCAGGTCACGATCTCGCGGTCCGTGAGTTCGAGCCCCGCGTCAGGCTCTGGGCTCAGAGCCTGGAGCCTGTTTCCGATTCTGTGTCTCCCTCTCTCTCTGCCCCTCCCCCGTTCATGCTCTGTCTCTCTCTGTCCCAAAAATAAATAAACGTTCAAAAAAAGAAAATTTAAAAAAAAATAAAAAAAAGAAAAAAGAAATAACATCTTTACAATGCACAATGTAAATGAATAAGTTTGGCGCAATCCCCATAAAAATATCAATGTGACATTACTTTCAGAATTGGACACGTTCATTCTAAAGCTCATGGGAAAATAAAGTGCTAAAAGATGCAGAAATTTAGAAAAAGAGGAACTAATGAGATTGGAGTAGCCCCATCAGATAACAAAACATATATAGGTGCAATAATTGAAAGCATAAACATGGTGCAAAAAGGGACAGATGAATGGAACAGAAGGCTCCAAAAATAATACACACTCCTAAGTAATAAGTAATTAAACATTAAGAAATTTAATATTAAATAAAAGTGCTTTTTCAAATCAGTGTGGAAAAAGAACGGACTACCCAATAAATAGTGTTTGGACAGGTGGATCTAGAAAATATCAGAGTGTATCCCTACCTCGTATCTTTTACCAAAATAGAATTTCAGTAAATCAGTGATGAGAGACAGAGTGAAAAAGAAAAAAAGAACCAAATGAACAAGAAACCAAACGAACAAGAAAATTAGAAGATATTTTTTTTAATAACCAAAGTGGAGAAGGCATTTCTAAGTATTACACAAAGCCCCAAAACTATAAAACGAAAAGATTTAACTGACTATATACTTTTTTTGTTATTTTTTTGCATACAAGCTAAAAAGACAAATGCAAAATGGTGAGGTGTTGCAACTCCTATCACAGACTAAGGGTCAACTTTTTCCCTGTAAAAAATAAGCAATCATTCAATAGAAAAGGAGGCAAAGGGGAGTTCACAAAAACAAAAACCAAATGGCTATATCCTATTTAAAATGATGTTAACAGTCACTGACAGCAACAGAAGTGCTAATTCAAACTATAAGATAACCAGACACAAGATACTGATACAGAAATGATCATCTAGCTATAGGATTGCATGAAAAAAGCAAGATACAAAATAATGTGTGCAGTGTGCTCCCCTTTGTGTAAATATTCTCTAGGCATATAAACACATAAAAATGTCTGTCTCTACCCAGTTTATTTCTAGAAGCAGATACAAGGAACTGGTAACAGTGTAGACCTCTGGGTAGGAAAAGTAGACAGTTGAGACCCTGATAGAAAAATTTGTTGTTTCACTACACTTCTTTTTTGTGACTTTTTAATTTTGCACTATATTTTTGTGTTGCTTGCTCAGTTATTTTTTTTTTTAGTTTTCTTTAAAGAAAGACTGGACAACAATGCACCAATGAGGACATCAAATGCAGGGAAAGGGAGCCAGCTAGATAGTCTGCCACCTTCCATCTCTGCAATTTAATATGGCCTATCAGAAAGAGGGTAACAAAGGTGTTGGGCTTTGAAGCCTAATGCAGCCACTTAACAGTGTTGACTTTGAGGAAGTTCTTTACTGTATAGTGTCTCAGTTTCCACAGCTGTAAAACAGAAAGCTAAAATTGACATCTTAACAAGTTGCTGTCAAAATGAAGTATGATAACAGGTAGAAAGCACCTAACCCAAAGCCTGGCAAGGAATACGTGTTCAAAATGATGATGGTGACCACGGTGATAATATAACAACAACTCTAGTTCTGTGTTGCTCAACCACATACATTCAACCCAACACCCAGCTGGCCCACTGGCCTCACTGGCCTCAGCTTCCCAGCTCATTGCCAGAACACTCCAAGTCCCCATGAAGCAAGAGTTGAATAATTACCAATTCCAAACACCAGTCAGAAAGACAACTGTAAACACCTGTTTCAACTCCCACATAGGGCTGAGGGAGGAGCGGAGGAGAGCTGTAGTTAGCAGACGGGGGAAAGAGGTGGAAACTCCAGTCTACTGACCCCCATTATACAGACTTCCCACCACAAAACTTCACATGTTGGCCAGGAATGGGCCTCTTACCCTCAACTCCAATGGCCTCTCATTTTTCAAAGTTACCTTGTTTCACCTTCAAGAGCTCCATTTTCACTGTGAAGCACCTATAGCACATCCCTCCATCAGGTGCCCCGGTCTCACTCCCTCGCGAACACGATAGTCCCAGTACCCACAAGGCCTCCTCTTCAGATTCTCACACATTAGAGGGCAAAACTACCCTTCCTGCTGTGTTACAAAAGGCCAACTTTGTCAGTCTTCCCAAAGAGGGAGGAGAAAAAAGAAAGGATTTAAAAAAAAAACAAAAAAAAAAAAAACTTCACTGAAGACTATCCTGACAGAAATGTGGTCCCCTCTCTCTAGAACGTGATGACTTCACAATGGATAAAGAGGGTGCATCCTTAGAGCACTGGGTTTTCTTTGCGGTGATGGTGGCAGTGAGGTTTTTGTGTGTTTATGTTGTTTTATTTTTCCTTCTTTCTGTGTTTGGTCTTTGAGAAAGATTCTCTTATGGTGGCTATCAATTCTCATTTAAAGAAATAAGGACAATGGTGTTCATAATGAAACAAAAGTACTTTTTACTCTCTGTGGTCTGCAAGGAGTTTCACATTTCACTCAGATAGAACTCCATGTTTTACTAATGTGAAAGTGTGTGGTTTTGGCGATAGCCAAGTTCTTCTAATATTCAACCTTCTGTTGTTTCTTACTTGCAATTTACAGTAAAATGAATCCCAACTTTTCCCCTTTGTCAAAATCAGCCCATTTTTAAGACACCCAGGCCACCCCAAACACTGTACTTGTCATGAATATCCCACTGGCATGAGCCTGTTTAGATCCAGTTTTGTGCATTCATCTCCACCATGAAACAGAATGCCCAAATTTGGTCTGTGGACTCCACAGGACATCACCGTTCTGAAGAAGCACTGAAGAAAGGCCAGTCCTATCTTTGCTGATCTCCCCTTCCCCCAAATTCCTTTCGACCTTCATTTTTGGCTCAAGTTGGACAGAGAGATCAGGCCTGTGAGTCTGCAACAGGAGAAAAGCTACCCCACCGTCACAGCGGTAGCTTAATCATCACCCTTTACTTGGGTTATAGAGCTCCATCTTGAGAAGTTCTTTCCCAAGGGCTTAACCATCCCAGCAAGCTCCTCCACCATGTCCAGAAGCAACTTGGGCTCAAAACAAGGCAAGTTAACTGCCCAGGAGCCTCCTCCTGCAGTGAGTGGCAAGATCAGGTCCTCGTTCCAAGTTTTACTAGTCTAGAGCAAGGGCTCTTCCTGCTCTCTGCACTGCCTGAGGAGAGCCACCTGAAGTTCGCCTCAACCCTGCGAACATCACTGACTCTTAGCTGCTGCTTCATGACATACCGCGACCCCACCAGCAAGGCCACCCATCAGCCCACCCCTGATGGCACAACTGTTCATGCAGGGGTTGGTTTTGATTGTTCAGGGCTTGGGCCATACCAGTGATGAGGTATTTTCACTACCACCAGGGTCCATCAATTGTCGGATGCATCACAGACAACCTGTTAACAGTCATCGTTAAAGTCCTGATGTGCCAAATGAATTGTTTTTATTCAGAAATCAGCACTCTTTCCAGGTTATTCCTACGCTATTGTCACTCGCACTTTCGTCTACTTCCTTAAGTGGGAGAAGAAGAGACAAGAGTTAGGGATAGATCTCCGGTTATTCCACTTAATCCCTGCCTGCCTTTCCTTGGTCACAGCGCACGGTGTGCTGTTATATGAACATAATCCGCTGTAAGAGACTTTGATGAGTAAAGGCTGAGGACTACTGCTATAGATAAGGAGAGCAGAGGGCCCCACAAGAAGCTGGCTTTCCTAGAAAGAGGAGATAATATCTAAATTCCCTAATGACTGGGTAAACCTCTACCATCAGTCCTGAATTTGTTCTACAGCCTGATGTTTGGATAACAGAACCCAGAATGCCCCTCTTGTAATCCCCAGCTGCCTCATTAAAAATTCTGTCCAAACAGAGTAACATAAATGTGTTATCTATTACTCAGGGTACACACACACACCCCCACACACACGCATACACACCTCAGAGCACAGAACAGACCCAGTCTAGTGCTGCAGATGACTAAAAATGCAGTACAGATCAGGCCAACTTATCCTATCAGTGCCTAAGAGATAAACAGTCTTGCAAGTTACAATGAAGTTGGCTTGTGCATCCCTGTTATCAACTTCTCTCTTGGGACTAAGTATATATTGTCTTCCTCACCAGACTGTAAGCTCTCTTCAGTGAAGGACCAATTCGTGATTCAAATAAACATGTAATGAGCACCTATTATGTGCCAGGCACTAATTGAGATGGCGGAGATACAGCAAAGAATGAGAAAAGACTAAATGTCCGCACTCCTGGAGCCTTACGACGGCAGAAAATTATTCACAAACGGGGAAAGGAACACCTAGTTTTCGAGAGCAATACATTCTTTAAAGGAAAGTAAAATTGGGTATAGGAGGTAAGGAGTGCTTGATGTGGGGAGAGCTGTTGTTATTGACATGACTTTTACTTCTAACCATGGATTTGGAGTTTTTAAAAGAATCCCCATGACTGTCTAATCCCCAGACATACTGATTTAATTAGTGTGGGGGTGGGCTTGTGCAACAATGCTTTTGAAGGCATTCCAGTGATTCTAACATACCATCAGGGTGGACAACCACTGGTATGCTTGGTTGTGAAGGCAAACAGGCCTGGGCTTCAAACCCACCTATTGTGTACCATCTGTGTGCCTCTGGGCTTTATCTCTGAGCCTCAGTGTCCTTATCTGTAAAAACAGGATAACAATAGTAATGTACAACTTTTGGGGTTACTATAAGAATTAAATGATGCATGTAACATGCCTAGCACATGGGAAGACTTAGGACGTGCTGGCCATCATGCACCGTTACCTTTATCAATCAGGAGATGCATACTGGAAGGCTATAGGTCCAGTCTGGCCCTTCGATAAGTTTGGTTCACCATGTACAGAGTGGACGTATAAAGTGCTTTGCCGTTGCGGCTAAGAGCCAAAGTTGATGTTCCTATGCGAGATCACAAATTGCACTTTGCTCTTTCCACGAGGAAGCATCTCTCGCAGTGTTTTATAAGAATTTGAATGAGTTGCCAACATTTAAAGACCTAAAGACCTCGCGTAAAAATCTGACAACGCATTCCCATGGGCAATAATTGATTAGCACCAGACAGCCGCCATCTTTTTCAGAGAGAGTCCTCTCGAGCTATCCGCGTGCCTCACCACAGCCTGTAGCTCCCTTCCAAAAGTGCACAATGATCGTGGCCGAGGACCGGTCACATCTCATCGGCACATCTGCACTGTTACCTTCTCTACAGTCAAGAGGAGAACAAAGTGGCACCTATACCCAAGACTCCTGCGTGGGAAAAGGACAACTAGCAAAAAGGGCTTTGTATTTCACGAAGACACTGGAAGTATTTGTTTATGGAAGCAAAGGCTATTTCTGTATATTAACTATGCAAGTGCAGTGTGTCTGTGTCAAAAGCATAAAACTTGCATGTCACCCAATCACTCTTCTACATAACTCACCTGGCCCTGTAGGCATACAACCTATCATGGCCTGGGCACTGAAACAGGAGCTCAGCAAACACTAGCCCTGGAATCTCACAACTTTGAGAGGCACTTTCCATTATCACCATTTTCAAAGATGAGGAAACTGAGCCCAGGAAAGGATAGGCAATGGCCTTGGGTCATATAAATAATAAATGGCAAAGTTAGCTGTGGAACCAGAACTGTCTGACGTCAAAGTCGAAACTTCTTCCACCTAGAGAGCTATTTAATGTAATTTAACTATTGAGGAGAACAACAACTAGATGGGAAACTTCTTGGAAAGAACGCCATCACTTTAGAATAGTGTATCTCTCCCTGGTCAATGTACTTGGAGTTCCTGCCAGTAATGGTGAAGACCATCCCAATAATTTCTGGCAACTGTGTCTTTCAGATGTTGAGAAACCTGCAAATTATACAGTGAAACCTGTTTCTCTCTTTCTTTTGTCCCATGTAAAGATAGTTCCACTTTTACTTTTCTCAAGTTTATTTATTTTGAGACAGAGAAAGAGAGACAGGCGGGGGGGGGGGGGGGGGTTGATGCATGCACACAGGGGAGGGGCAGAAAGAGAAGGGGACAGAGAATCCCAATGTGGCGCTCCATCCCACAAACCTGTGAGGTCATGAGCTGAGCCGAAATCAAGAACTGGACGCTTAACCAACTGAGCCACCCAAGTGCCCCTAGATAGTTCCACTTTTAAATCTACAAACAGATCACAAAAAGAAAAATGCACTTGTCTGTGTACGCATGTCTGACCACACGTGTGTGTGTGTGTGTGTGTGTGTGTGTGTGTGTGTTGACAAAGACCAAAACAAATGACTGAAATGGATGGATGAGGACATATTCAGGTTCAGCTCAAACACTGTCTCTTTGATGCCTTGATTCACCCAGTCAGAATTAACCTGCTACCAGATTCTAAAACAGGTCATGTGTATGTATCTTAGCTCTGTACATCACCCCACATTTGGTGGGGTGTCAAAATCCCCACCAAATTATAATTCTCTGGAAAAAAAGATACGTTTCTCACATTTATATTACCCACCCCAATCCAGCTCCACATCAATGGTAAGCAGAAAACCCAGCACACAATCAGATGCAAAATAAGTAAGCAAAGACAAGGTTGACAATTTTCCAACCATGTTTCTATAAGTAAATGCCTACTTAGTATTAGCACCTATGGACCTAGGCCTTGTAGGGATGCAGAGATTCATTTTTTTAAACTTCAAGATGTGCATCATCTACTGGAGGAGAAGAATGAAAAATGCACATACATAACCATAAAGCAGAAAAAAATTAAAATTAAACCTTCTAAGAGATACAAACAAAAAAAGTTCTGGCAGTTGAGAGAAATGTGCAAAATATGAAATTCCTCAGAATTTTGCTATAATCTTTAAGTGGTCAATTAAAATGTATCTACCCAAATAAACATGCAATTTCTTTCTCTGATAATTTACTGACATTTCTTTTTTCAAGTTGCTGACATTTAAGTATCAAAAGAGCTGTTAAGAAAGGTCTCAGCCGTAATGGGGAATTCAACTTTTTTTTTTTTTTTAAAGGCAGCTTAAGAGAAAGTAGCTTTGTATTTTAGCAATTCTAGAAGAGCTTGACTTTTCTGACAATATAAGTGGAAAGAAACTTGAGTCAAAACACACAAGAAAGAAAAAGATGCTCAAGATATTTCAAGTCTACAATTATTTGCTGAACACATGCTAAGTGCCAGGAAATATGTTAAGCTCTCCAAGGAAACAGAGCTCAGTCTTTATTTGGGGTAACCGTGGGGTACTGGTCCAGCAAAAAAACATTAGGATATAACTTTATGATACGCAGTATAGAAGAGGTGTGGGCAAAAGGCTAGGAGATTCAAGGGGGAGAGAAATTATGTAAATTAGGAATTCTATTGATAAATGTGGCATAGCACTATGAAAAGAAAACTAAATTGAGTAACTTGGCATTTGCATTATAATCCTGGTTTTGCCAATAATTTGGTGACAGAACTTGAGCAAGTCACTGCCTACATTTTAGACTTCAGCTTCTCCCATGATTAAAAAGGAGACAGGGGTGCCTAGATGGCTCAGTCAGTTAAGCGTCCAGCTCTTGATTTTGGTGAGGCCATGATCTCACATTTCCTGAGATCAAGCCCCGCATCGGGCTCTGCACTGACAGCACGGAGCCTGCTTCGGATTCTCTCTCTCCCTCTGTCTGTCCCTCCAGCTCCACTCCCCTCTTTCTCTCAAAATGAGTAAATAAACATTTTAGAAAATAATAATACTGAGACATATGACCCTCCCAGTGGTCACATTCTACAAAACTTAGTATTAAATAGCCTTCTGAACTAGAATTACGGCAAGAGGAAGTAAGTTTCCCACTATGTTGTTTGAATCCATTGCCCTCTTAGATGTGTGTCGACCAACAGATTCAAAAGCAATAAACCTAGTAGCTACACGGAATTTGATATTTTCCTTAAAATTTACATGAGTAACTAAATTTTATGTCATTTCACCATAAAAGCTAGAGTAGTCCCACAAGGTCAAGGGGGGAAATATGGAGGCAGGCAGAGAAGGGGGGGTGTGGATTTCCACGAGGGCTCCCCCTCCATTTCATGGCACGAAAGGTACAGAGTAATTCTAGGTCCAGCTGCCATCAGTCAGTACTGGTTCAGTTGGCAGGAAAAGTGAGAACTTTATCAGAAATGAGCCCAGTATATCTTTCCAATGTCATCTCCCACTATTACTTCCTCTCAAATTTTTATCTTATAAACAAATATTGCCAACCTTGCCTTACCAAATCAGAATCTCAAGGGAGGGTGCTAGAAATCTGTATTATTAACAGCAAGTGATTACAATGATCGGGCAAGTCAGAGAAATCCTATTCCAGAACATTCAAACTATTCATCATTCACCACAAATTCCCTGCTCCTTGTCCCTTTGTGTTTTGTGTCCCTTTGTGTGTTTCTCCTGCCTGCACTGCTCTACTCCCATCTCTGGCTGGTGACATACATACACTTACCTATCCTTCAGGTCCCAGTTAAAGTACCACCTGATTCTACTACCTGAATACTCTCCTACATGTATTTCTTATTTCCTCTATGGGATTATGAGCTCTTAGAGATCAGAGAAAGAGTGTGATTCATTCATTCATTCATTCATTCATTCATTCAACAAATATTTATAAAGCACCTGCCACACGCCAGACACTGCTCTAGGCACTAGTGACACAGCAATAAACAGACAAAATTCACTCTCTTCATGGACACTGTGGTCCACGGACCAAATCTGGTTCACGGCGTGTTTTGGTAAAATTGTATTGAAACATAGCCACACTCAATTATTTCCATACTGTTTATGACAGAGTTGAGTATTTCGCTCTTTATATTGTAATATTTATATTTACTTTATATTGTCAGATAGCAGAATGAGTAGCTATAACACAGACCATATGGACCACAGAGGCTAAAATATTTACCATCTGTCCCTTTACAGAAAAGTCTGCTGACCCCCCTGTTCTAGTATATCCTTCCCACATAGCACCATGCCTGGTTGACAGTAGGCAATTAATAAATGCTTAAAGAATAAAATAAAGGTAGAAAGTGAGAATAAGATCATAGAAGGCAGGTCCTACAGCAAAATCTCTTTCACCCAGTCTCCATCTTCCTCCTTAATTGTGCAACACTAATTTCCATCCAGGAGAAAATGATAGCAATGCTACAGTTCGGCATGATTACAAAGGGAGGGGGCAAGCTGTCCAACCTAGAAAAGTTAAGAATGAAATAAATTTGCAATGTCCTCAAAAGTCGTTACTATTTCAGTCTCATTTGTGATTGTAACAGCTGGCCTGGCAAAAAAAAATACATCACAATAGCTGCCCTCCTGCCTTCCTCCAGCTTACAAACATTTGGGGAGAAGTTGTTACTGTGATTCCTTGGTTTGTTTGCCTCAGTAAGATGCACCTTTTGGATCAAGCTAATGAAACACAAAGTACCGGCTCTCCACTATGACAGGTAAGTCAAACACAAACACACAGCTACACGTGAGGAGAACCTCATTCTGTCACATACTAAAGTAAAGCTTATAGATTCAATCGTATATCCAGAGCCTCAGAATGGTCTTTATCATGTCCCCATGCAAACCTTCTCATCTTTCACGAAACCAACTGAAAGCTGTGCCATTTGCAGGCTGCTTTTCAGAGGCTGAGTTACTATAAAACTGGAAGTGGAGAGCTGGTACACAGCTAAGGTTTTACAAGCACTGAGCAGTGCAGTTTACTGCAAAGAGTAACAGCTTTAGAATCAAACGAGTCTCGATTTCACCAAAGCTTCGCTACTTGCTAACCATGTACATTTGGGCAAATCATTCAGCCTCTTTGAGTCTTTGCCTTACATTATGGGAATAACACAAGTTACATCACAGGGCTGATGTGAGAATTAAATAAGATAGGGAAGTCCTAAGGATAGGCAAGTGCAAAGCAGCTTTCTCGGAATCAGAAGAAAGTAGGTTTTCGGTAACAGTTGGTTCCTTTCCTTCCATTTTATCCAATAGCAAGTGCAAAACAAATCCCCACACCTCAAAAATTCCTTTGTACATAATACACCTAAACTCCCTAAAAATGTTATATATATATATATATATATATTTTTTTTTACTCAATAAATTTGGAAAGATGGCATCTCTACATCTATGACTCTTTCTTAGTCCAAACTCAAGAAAATTCTTTCCCTTCTTAATTTACTACTCAGAAGTGAGATAACAGCTCTTGTTTAGGAGTGCCTGGGTGGCTCAGTTGGTTGAGTGTCTGACTTCAGCTCAGGTCATGATCCCACGGTTCATCAGTTCGAGCCCCGCATAGGGCTTTCTGCTATCGGCACATAGCCTGCTTTGGATCCTCTGTCCTCCTCTCTCTCTCCCCCTCCCCCACTCATTCATTTTTCTCTCCCACTCAGTAAATAAAATGTAAAAACAGCCCTTATTCTATCTCCTGGTGACTGATTTCTAGCAAAGTATTAGTTGAAACGACATTCCCCAAAATGCATTACATTAAGAGCACCCTGATGAGCATCACAGAACGGGGTATCACGTCAGTTCTGAACACTCCTCCAGATTTTGAAGCAAAACAAAAACGGTCAAGTCCCAATCATTTCCATTTTCTGGTTCTGGTGTCCTCGGCCCCTGTGATACCCTTTGTAAAATGCAACAAAGAAATTCATATGCTTCCATCAAAATAGTCTACATTTTACGGATAGACATGGATGGGTGAGTAGATGGACGTGGGAGACAGATGAAGACGGAGAGAGATAAAGGAGAGGGGGAGGGGAGAATGGCCACAGGATGGATGATTACATGGATGACTGGACAGGTGGGAGGGTGGGAGGGGGGTGGGGGGCACATGGGCAAATGCGGGGATGGAACTCACCCAAACGTACATGGCAAGACGCTAGGCAGACGCAACAGAAACACAAAGAAAGGGACAAAGACATAAGTCTACAACAAAAATATCAATCAATTTCAGGACTGAAATACCAGCAAAATTCCCTCTCCTAGCCTACTGCTCCTTAAATCTCCATTTTAAAATATCCAAAGGACTCTCTTCATCATTATGTCATTGCATCCAAAAATGTGGTAAATATAGGATTATATATGTGCACAGCAACAGAAAATGAATCCTCTGGGCAAAACAAATTTGCCACATCCTCCTAATAAGAGAATATAAAAGTATTCCAGAAGGCATAAAGCAACTTATCTGATATAGTGCATTCATGAGAATAACCATACTATTTTTCAATGTTTCTCTAATTAACGTTATGTTAATTAAGAGAACTTGGCCTAATAGATTTTGTTGCAGTCAGAATTTTCTCTAAATTAACAATTCTCCAGGTCTAACTTTACCTTCACTGAGATCTTAACTAAAAGTACTGCTCAACTCCAGCCCAATACGTATTAATTTGGGATGAAATAAAATACGCCCAATTCCTCTACTGCAAAAACAGTTGTCAACTGCCTCTGACTTCTCTTACAGCAAGTTCCCTTCTTGGTAAACAGGAAGTACTGTTTACTGTGCTATGGAAAATGGAAACAATGGTCAAGCGTCTCACAATACATGCAAATACATGACTCACATAATACAATACTATGTAATGATTAAAATGTATACTTTTGCAGGAGGTTTAATGACATCGGAAAATGTTTGCAATGTAGTATCACGTAAAGAAAACATGTTGGGGTGCCTGGGTGGCTCAGTCGGTTAAGCGTCCGACTTCAGCTCAGGTCACGATCTCGCGGTCCGCGAGTTCGAGCCCCGCGTTGGGCTCTGGGCTGATGGCTCAGAGCCTGGAGCCTGCTTCCGATTCTGTGTCTCCCTCTCTCTCTGTCCCTCCCCGGTTCATGCTGTGTCTCTCTCTGTCTCAAAAATAAATAAACATTAAAAAAAATTTTTTTTAAAGAAAACATGTAAGAATAAATATGTGTAACACGACCCCCTCCTTTAAAAAAAAAAAAGAATAGAGTAGGTATATGTGTAAAATAGAACAATAGTTACCCTGGATAGTGAGTATGGGTGTTTTAGTTTTCTTCCCCGTACTTTTTGGCACTTTAATTTTCTAAAATGAGTATACTTAACTTTTATAATTAAAAATGAAAGGTTATTTTCTTTTAGGAAAAAGATCAGCACCCATGCTAAAAATAAAATAAAATAAGAATAGTTTGTTTGTTTCCATTTACAGAGTATTTTCACATGCATTCACTCATCTGATCTATTCAACAACTCAGAGAATGGGGTTGAGGATCCACACCAACAGCCAGGCAGTCAAGCTCATAGAGCAAACTACGACAGCACACCTGACTAAGTTTCTTGATGTTCTATAGCCTTCTTTACAATGACCATTCACTTATCTAAGGAAAAGAGTTGGTCTTGAGGGTTTAATAATGGGGGCTCCAAAACTGCCCAAAGTACCAACATCACATCCTATTAAAAAAAAAAAAAAAAAAAACCAGGAGCACCTGGGTGGCTCAGTCAGTTAAGCATCTGATCAGCTCAGGTCATGATCTCACAGCTCATGAGTTCAAGCCCCACAGCAAGCTCTGTGCTGAAAGCTCAGAGCCTGGAGCCTGCTTCAGATTCTGTGTTTCCCTCTCTGTCTCTGCCCCTACCCCACTCCCTCTCTGTCTCTCTCTCTCTCTCTCAAAAATAAATAAACATTAAAGAAAAAAAAAACTACATACAAGCACACCTAAGCCCCTCAGTATCTTGCCCCAAAATGGGAGGGAAAGACCTTATTCAAGAACAACACAATTTCCTACTGTTACTATTTTCATAAACATGTAAAGCCAATTATCCTAATGGGACGAGTCCAATCTATTAAGGAGATATCCAGGCACAGTTTTTAAAAAGACAAAGTCTGACCTAGATAAGCAAATCTGAGACAAAGATTCGAAAGCTGCTTAAGGCAACAGAATGCTGAAGGAGGTTCAGAGTCAGCATCGAAGAAACATCACAGTTCAAACCTAGCTGGTCTTGGGATGACTCACCAGTACTGCTGTGACACCTTCCTGCCCCATTCATCAGACAGGTTTTTCCATTAGAATTTACTGACGATGTCATCGCTCCCCAGTGAAGTGGTAAGATCAATTCTGCAGTTTTAAGATGGGGAACATATGACTGAAAAGCCGTAACACCAATTCCACTCAGTACACTCAAAAAAGCCCAAGGACAGTGTAGTCTCTGTTGAAGGAACACTTGTCTCCATTTTACCTCCACCCATGAGCAAACCCACCAAAGTCTGTCTGTTCTGGAGTTCTGACTAAAGAGCTACCAGATTCCGACAAAATCTGGTGCATTGCTAAAGGTATAAGGCAGATTAATTACGTAGGGAATATGCAGAGAAAAAGGCTGGGCCTGCTTAGGGGCTGGGGCAAAAAAGGACGTTGGATTTTTGTGGAAAAGTTGGAACCTACAGAATAAAATAGAGCCTCATGACTGGCCTCACCTTCAGTGGGGCCTGCCCTCAGTTCCCCTCCTATGGAAACTTCTAGAACAGAACCCATACATGTAGGAGCGAGAGTGTTGCTGGGCAGAATAAATACTCATTATGGGAATGAGCCTGGAGAATAAAAGCAGCAGATGGTCAGGACACGGAGCCTTTGTTCCCTCGTACCATCATCCAACTTCCTCTCCAGCTGAGGCCAGAGCCTTTCAGATACCTTCTCACTCTCTTTCATGCCCTGAGTAGGTCTTCCTCACCCTGGGACCAATAGGTTAAATGTCTTTTAAAAAGCTGTAACTCCAAGCACTGTATGCCACAAGTAAACTGGTAACAGATTTTAATAAGCAGGAAGGCCCATCGGAACTACCCAGAAAAGGTTTTAAAAACGCTAACGCCCAGGCCTGCAGCCAAAAATTTAGGGATGCAGACTGAAAATCTGAATTCCAGTAGGATTTCCCTAACTGAAGCTGATCTACAAACTCAAGTTGAAAAACTACTACTGTCTGGAGCAATCGTCACCTTGGGTACTTGAGGCCACCGAGGGTACCTGGGCAAGAGTCAAGGATCAAGTGGCCAGTAGCTAACCTGTGTTCATGGTGGACAAAAGAAGGAGAGGAGAACCAAAGAGTGGCTGGGGTACCAGTGAGGTTTCCCAAGGCGCCAGAAAGTTGCCTCCAAGAGAAGGGCTAGTATAATCTGTCAAACATCTCCAGGAGAATGGATCCACTTAGGAGCCCAGGAATGAGGTAAACAGAGACACTGGGGCAGGATTTGGGTTTTGCAGGGGTAGGTTTGCAAAAAGGCGCTCACCACAGGAAGGCTGGTTAATCAATCTACACAATATATGCAGTTTGTGATCTTAAAAAAAAAAAAAAAAATAGGGCAGGAGGTAAAAGTAGCGAGCATATCCAATAGGCTCTGGATAAATCCTGAGTTGGAAGGAATTTGTCACAGGCCCCCAAATCAGAGATGTACAATCCATCATGGCTACTAAGCTGCTATGCCAAATCTCTTTGGCTAAACAAGGCAGAGAGCTTAACTAATTACATCTCCCCGATTTCTTCGGACGTCATGTCAAAACCAAGTATAACTCAGTTGTTTGGTGAACTCCTATAAATAAATCCTACTGTTTCACCTCAGTATGAAGTCCCCAATACAAAACAAAGGAATACAGTGGCTAATGAATCTTAGTTCAAGTGTCCTTAATGATCCTTATATCTGTCTACTGTTTCTTCATTTGTAAAATAAACTCTTCTCAGCAGTATATGTATAAGAATAATAATAATAATGCCCTAGAGAGTTCTCAAATAATGAACCTAGCTATAATTGCTAAATCAACTAGTGACTTATATTTATAAAACCTAATAGGGGTGCCTGGGTGGCTCAGTTGGTTGAGCGTCCGGCTTCGGCTCAGGAGCCTATTTCGGATTCTGTGTCTCCCTCTCTCTCTGACCCTCCCCTGTTCATGCTCTGTCTCTCTCTGTCTCAAAAACAAATAAATGTTAAAAAAAAAAATTATAAAGCTAATATACATTCCTTTGTTTTCTAGAAGCAGCATATAGTTCCTAATTTATATCACCAACCCATTCAATTCCTGATTTGCAAGAACCCCTTCTGCTTTATCCAAAATTCCAAAAATGGAATTTATCTCTTTGGTAAGATTCTCCCCACCTCCATTATCATTATTGAATGTATGCCTTCACTCCATGGATTTCTTTATCCTGCGACATTCCCTAAAAAGAAGTCTGGGAGGGAAGCAAAGAGGCTGGCATTCCCGTGTGGTTGCTATCTCTGAAACGGGGGCTGATTCTTGCACCACAGACCTTGACAACATGACCCAAGACCCGCTGGTCCATTCGGAGTTCTAGAAGTGTGTCCTTCCATTGGTGTTTCCCAAGCAGATTAAGCAGCCCGAATTACAGACTGAATTACAGCATTCTCTGCTCAGAAAACTGTCCCTCATCCCCACACTGTGGCCCTGCCCTACCCTTCCAGCTTCCCATCCCACCCCCACCCCTGCCCCGGCCCCAGAAGGAACCATGTTGCAACGTGGGGGAGAGTTGGGGGCAAGGAGCCTGCTAAGAGCAGAACACCTTTCTACCTTGCTTTTTGTGTGTTCAAGCAGGACTCCCCTCCACCGGCCTTGTCTGCAGGGGAGGAACAGGTGAATTACTCAGCTGTGGAGTTTAGAGAAGGAACTGGACACTCAGCCGCTTCCTCCCAAGCTTGGGATTTACCTGACCGCTGGAAGCATACACTCCCTGCTACTCAAGATGAGGGATTTTATAGGCACAGTCCCCTACCCAGGAGCTGTCACATGCAGGGGTTATCTGAGAGAAAGAGAGAAGCTGATTCAGAAAAGCGGAATCAGCAAGCCGTCTGAGCTGACAGACACAAAGCCCACTCTACAACCTAGTCTGTGTCTCCAGCTGCCTGACTGCCACACTACTTACAACTGGGTTCTAGATGGGTCCAAAAGAACAGGAGGCAGACAGAACAGCAAAGGAAGCTGGGACTGAGGCTCGGGGGCCAAGGCAGAGGCTAATAAGTTCAGTCTCCATTAGGCTCCCGTGGCCCAGACATATCTCCTACTCTAACCACACTGACAGCCCCCTACTGTGCACCTGGGCACATCAGGGCCTCACACTCTCCATTCATCCCCAGGGCACCTTCCAAAATGCTTATCTTGACCTGACCCCCAGGCCAAAGATCCAGACCCAGCCTTCTCAGATGTAGCCAACCTCAGGGATCTCTTCATTCTCTGCTCATTGTCTCTTCCAAACTTCGGAATGACATTTCTTTGACCCTCGGTAATTACAAAGCCATTTTTTAAGTATAAAACACATCTCTAGGAGGGTCTAAGTTCCTTCATCATCAAGACTGAGCCCCCTTCATCTCCACGGAGTCCTTTGGTGCAAGTTAATTAACGTTTATTGAAAACGTATTATTCACCAGGCAGGAAACCAAGAGCATTACACCTTATCTCATTTAATGAATAGATAGAGGAAGTAGATACAATTATTCTCTAGAAGGAACAGGATCTATGCTCAAAAAGGCTCGCCATTCTAAGCGCCTCTTGCTGTCTCTGGTATAACTATGGGGATGCTTGTAGGCATGACACCGAACAGCAGACAGGGACGGGAAGTGAGAGCCAGGAGGCCAAGTTTAGTTCAAAACTAAGGGTTCCGCCTTCACTGCCTTGACGTTCACCTACAGGGCCTCTGGGGTTTAAGGAGAAAAGGAATCCTCACTTTACAAAAAAATGGAAACGGAGAAAATAAACGTCCATGTGGTCACTGCCCCACGAAGGGTCTCACTGCCCAGTGTGAGCAAGTCTCCCCATCCCAATCCTTGCTCTGAAAACAGAGGCCTGGAGGACTGTGGTTGTGTCACTAGATTTATAACAAGCCCGGGGATTGCTAGAATTACAAGGCCCAGACCAGACCCGCTCGAATATAGCTGGAAGCTTTCTAGTAACTCCAACCGTGCATGGGGGATGAGCTGCTCAGAGAAGTGAGTCACTTACTGGAATCTGTGCTTGCCTGCATTACTCAGCTGATATTAATACACCCACTTGTTCATTAAAGTTTAATTGGAGTTCATGTGAATTGGTTTCACCGGATACTTAATCAAAGAGAAGTGTTTGCGTATGAACTGTTCCCATACGAAGCTAGAAAGCGCCACTTTCCTCCATCCTCTGCACATATCCACTGGCTGCTCTTCGAACTCCGCTGACACAAGTTAGTTGGTCCGAGCGGGTGGAACCATGGTCTTGGGCGGGGGGGGGGGAGCTGTCCTGACACACACAAAGCTAGAGTAAACGAAAAATGCTTTGTGAGGCACAGCCGCAGGTCCCTAACTCATCAGCTACAGCCTGCAATCAGCCAGGACTCAAATTCCAACCCCTAACTAGGATCCTGTTCTTGTGCAGGGTTTGTTACCAAAGCTACGGGGATCCTTCTTTCCCTGGGCACCTGTCTTCCAGGCGTACATCTTTATTTTTAAAATGGGTGGATAAGGAAATTAACCATCATTCAACATAATCACACATTTCTCTTGTACTGACAAGCAAACCATGAACACAATCCCAAACGCCTATTTATACAATCGGGGCTGTCAGTAACCTGTTATTTCTTATCGGATATCTCACTAATCAACATTTCTGGAAGTATAAAATTTGAAAGCTCCTAAAAAGATTGTGCATGAAGTCGGGGAGAAATAGATTTCCAGTTTGGTTGTTGTGGGTGTTGTCCATTTTTCCTGAGGCGTGGTCACCATTATTAAGTACGCGTGACTTCTTGGTCCCAAACAAATCAAGATGAGTTAAAAACTCAACACTCACTATTTGATTCACTGAAGCACCCCTCAGAGACTGCAGACTGAAAGGCAATGTACTTAATTATTTTTAATTTCTTTTAAGTGTTTATTTATTTTTGAGAGAGAGAGAGAGAGAGAGAGGGAGGGAGAGACAGTGTGAGCAGGGGAGGGGCAGAGAGAGAGGGAGACAGAGAATCGGAAGCAGGCTCCAGGCTCTGAGCTGTCAACCCAGAGCCCGACGCGGGGCTCGAACCCACGAACCGTGAGATCATGACCTGAACCGAAGTCAGACGCTTAACCAACTGAGCCACCCAGGTGCCCTACAATGTACTTACTATTTAACAGCTTTATTGAAATATAACTCGCAAGCCATACAATTCGTCCATTTAAAGTCTATAATTCAGTTTTTAGTATACATACAGAGTTATGCCACCATTACCACAATCTAATTTAAGAATATTTTTCTTGCCCCAAAAAGAAGCCCATACCCATTAGAAGCCTCTCCCTATGTCCCGCCCCACCACTGCCAACAACCATTCATCTCTGTCTCAATAAACTCTATGGTCCTGCCTGTTATGGACATTTCATATCATATAATACGTGGTCTTTGGTCTTCTTTATTTACTGTAATGTTTTCAACATTCGTTCTTCTGGTAGTTTATACCAGGACTTTATTCCTTTTTTATTGCTGAAGAATATTCCGTTTTACAGATATTCCACATTTTGCTTATCCATCCAGCAATCTACCTTCTAAAAATAAAATAGACCCCATTTACATCAGCATAGCGAATTACTTCAAACTCAGTCCAAAAGATCATTTGCTTATTCCCTCCATGACCCATTCATGAGTATCCTTTCGCACATGTAAAGAAAATGGCCCCGTGGGAGGGACCCCCTGAATGTGGGAGATGGCGACAGAGTCTTGTAGTATAGGCCATTCTGAACTTAAAGCTATTCAAGACAAACCAGCTAGGGCTCCTGGGTGGCTCAGTCGGTTAAGTGTCTGACTCTTGATTTCAGCTCAGGTCATGATCTCGCAGTTCGTGGGTTCGAGCCCCACAGTGGGCTCTGTGCTGACAGGGCAGAGTCTGCTTGGGATTCTCTCTCTCCCCCCTCTCTCTCTTTGACCCTACCACCCCACTTACTGTTTCTCTCTCAAAATGAATAAATTAACTAAAACAAGACAACCCATCTGTGCATTGTTTCCCAGTTTACAACGTGTTCTCACTGACGTGATACAGCTAGATTGTGGCTCCCTACGGAAGGAGCCATGCTCTCTGTATCCCTGACTTCTCCCAGATGCCAGGCAGGGCTTGGAATGCACCAAAAGAACAACACTCACAACTGTCTCTGAAGAAAAACTGCCTTTTTCAGCTTCTTACAACATGACCCAACTACTTAGTAATAAGCACCTACTATGTGCTGGGTATCCTCATGGTGATTAATAAGACATGACACCTGCTTTCCAGGGCTTCAGAATCTAGCAGAAAAGATCATACCAACACACAAAGAACAACTTAATGTCAGACTCAACAGAATTAAAGGTGTGAGAGAAATTCAGAGAAAGACCCATCAGCTTTTGTCTCCCTTGTCGTGCTATTAATCTCATTTCTAACCTCGTTGGGGCTAATTATTATATGACAAACATAGATGGTAGATTTTCATGAATATTGAGAATTCATAACTATGTGTGTGCTGAAAACATACAAGCTGGGACATAAAACAGAGCCAATGTTAGCACCCACATCAGTAACATTACCAACTAATGTAGACTTAGGAGACCATCAAAGATGGGAAGTAAAGAGGGGCACCTGGGTGGCTCACTCGGTTGAGCGTCCGACTTCGGCTCAGGTCATGATCTCGCAGTTCGTGAGTTCGAGCCCTGTGTTGGGCTCTGTGCTGACAGCTCGGAGCCCGGAGCCTGCCTCAGATTCTGTGTCCCCCTCTCTCTCTCTGCCCTGCCCCTGCTGGCTCTCTCTCTCTTAAAAACAAATAAACATTAAAAAATTTTTTAAAAGATGAGAAGTAAAGAGAGTCATCTGTCCAAACTGAAACTTTCAGCCTCCTTCTTAAGCAGCCAAGACGCTGTCAGGGAAGTTAGCAATTCACTCAGAAGTTGCCATCTAAGAAACCATGTAGTGTGAAGGAAAGTAATAGGTTTCCAAAATACATGTAATCTAACCCATACTCTGATACATGAGCTAATACTACAGCACTGGGCTTATGTAATGCCATGTGTGTAAGAGGCTTGTACACTTTGGTCAAAGAAATCTCCGTCCTTCCCACCTCCCGAAGTAAGGGTAGCACTGACTCTAAGTCTTTATGACACTCAAGAGCATCTTTTATTATTCAGTAAACACAGTCAAGCTTCCAGATAAAAAGGCACCTTGCGGGGGGTGCCTGGGCGGCTCATTCGGTTGAGAGTCAGACTCTTGATCTTGGCTCAGGTCATGATCTCACCACTCATGAGATTGAGCCCCACATTGGACTCTGCACTGACAGCACTTGGGATTCTCTCTGTCTCCCTCTCTCCCTCTCCCCTTCTCACGTGCTCTCTCTCTCTCTCAAATAAATAAATAGTTTTAAAAAGCTAAAATTCCAACTCGTGTTTCTGTTGTTGTTTTTTTTTTACAGTATAGACAAGTTTACCCCTTTTGGATCCAACTCAGGGAACAGATTAGGTTTTCATGAAAACCAAGAACAACTGATCTACTTAATGAAAGCTTCTTTCACTTGAAACCTCTACCAGCATGAAACCCTCCGGAACATACTCATTGAGTTTGCACATCAGTACAAGTATTCCTCTTTAAATTCCCACAGCAAGTTCTCACATCCTGTTTCCTAATTAACTCATGCAAAAAAAAGACTTTTACCTTCACCTCTCTTTTTCATTAAACCAAGTTTCAGGAAATACGTTGACATTTGATTTCTGAAAAGCACATGCTGGTTTACAAGAAATCCTAGAGATTCATCGCTATTTATATTTGGGGAGAAACAAGTCATATCAAATCAGGGTTAACTTTTTAACCAAAGAAAAAAAGAACAAAAAAGAGGCAGCCATTTTTTTTTTTTAAGATTTCTTACATCTCTATCTAACTCGGGTAGTGCTTGGTAAGAATGACCCCATTACACTCAAATCAGGGCGGTGAAGCAGAAAGCCCCTGAGTTAGAGGTTCTGTGTTTGCATCCACCACTGCTTTAAGAAAACTCACTTCATCTCTCCAAACCTCTGTTACATCATCTCTAAAACGGACACCATAAGTTCTGCCTTGCCTAACTCACAGGGATGCCATAAGAGACACCTAAGAAAATGTGTTTTTAATGGCTTTGAGAACTACAGAGCTCTGTATACAACATAAGGGATTATCTTAACTTTCTTTCCTACAAAGACATTTTTAAATGACACTAACAAACACTTTTGCCCTTCTGTTTCTATTTTGAATAAGCTGAAGAACATCCCCACAATTAACCCTACCAATTCCTGGAAGCTTCACACACACACACACACACACACACACACACACACACACACGCTGTAAGGAAAACTGCTTAGGACAACCAACCCAAGAAAGCACAAGATCCTGAAGAATCTTCCACCTTGGAGATACCCTCAGCGGCAGGGCGTTCACATTGTCTTTCAGTGTATTCTTATTTTTTGAAGGTAGGCGAAATATATTAAGAATATATCACCTTTCAAAAAGTGGTATACGACACTCCCACTCACCTCCTTCTG
Organism: Puma concolor; assembly: GCF_028749965.1. Lineage (NCBI taxonomy): Eukaryota > Metazoa > Chordata > Mammalia > Carnivora > Felidae > Puma > Puma concolor. The sequence goes on along the minus strand of NC_141675.1, from coordinate 79,969,844 downwards.
GTGCAGGAGAAATGGTCTCAGGAAGAGCAGCCCCAGTGTATCAATGCTTTCTACAGGGAAGGAAAATGGGGGACAGCTCTGAGGACAGGACCCAGGCACACGCGGACCGAGGGAAGCCGGAACCTGCCTGCGTGACACGGGGGAAATACCACCCTACCAGCCATCTTTGACCAGCCAACTAACCCTCAGCAGCCACATGGCAACTCTCCAGGAAGCAGCTTATCAAGGACATGGAGCATTCCACTCCCACGCATACTCTACCAGCTCAAGTTTACTCTCTCAACTACCATCTGCAGATCAGCAAAGGTCAAGGATGGAGAAGCAAAGAACTTCTCCATGGCCATTAGTGACTGGACAGGTGCAACTCCTATGTCCCAGGCTAAACTGGTCCCCTGTCCTTGAGTAAATAGGACAGGGTCCTAAAGCAGTCCTAAACTCTATACCTGCCTTCCCCATCGCAGTGCGATGGGGCCCTAAGAGTTAACACTAACATATATAAATATATATATATTTCATAATAAGAGTAACACTTATATACGGTTTGCTATGCCAGGCACTGTTCTACATGCTTTACTTTCATTCTTTCACTGATTTTTAACTTATTTAGCCCTTACAAGGATCCTATGAGGTAAGTCCATATTACAGGTGGGAAATTGAAGCTCAGAGAAAGGTAGCTGTGTGCCCAAGGTCACACAATATGATTGTGCGGTGGAACAACGGGTTTAAAACCAGGCAATCTCGCCCGGGTGGCGCTCCCTACACAGTACATAACACTGCCTGTTCACAGGCACTCCCGGCATTGGCTGAACACTCACCAGGACCCAGGCACCTCTGGAGACTCTCTTCTAATTTATTCTCACAATGACATTGGGAGACAGATTGCATGATCCGTACTTCAAAGGAAGACACTGAGATTCTAAGAGGAAATTTAACTGAGGATTTTACAAACACTACGAAGCATACCAGGACCTGCACTGTCCAATTTCAAGCTGAGTGCTCTTTATGGACATCCAGGTTTTGTGCCAGCCCTGACATCAAGAAACTACACAGCCTTCTAATCGTCATCGGCACTGTCTACCTACCTGTCCGTTCGTTTCTTGCCAAGTGGTGCAGCAGGAAGAATGTGTATTTAGAAGACAGGAAAACCAGAGAGGCTCCACCATTTGCTAGCTATGAGACTTAGACAGGTTACTTACTCTCTCTGCGCCTCGGGTGTCCTCGTCTAACCAATGAAAACAGTACCTGCCACTGTCGCACAGCATTCTTACCAAAATTAAATGACATGTTGCACTTAAAACGCTCCGACAATGGTGGGTACGTAATAAGTGCTCAGCGAAAATTAACCCCACAAATAATTGAATGAAACATGAAGATTAAATGGTATAATCTAAGAAAAATCCCTAGTACAGTTCCTGTCATATAACAGCTGCTCAAAAACAAAAACACTATTCATTTGTAGTTAATATCCTAATAACCTAAACACGTCCTGAGTCTCACAGCCCTGATACAATCTATAAACACCACAGTAGGCAGCCCAGCATCGTGCACATTAGAGACGATCAGAGTCAATGATTATGTGCTCTTTCTCTGAACTTACTAAGGAAAGAAAATCTAAAATGTTAAGATAGCTTCTCTGAAAGTCTGGGAGCTTCAGTGGTCCATTTTCACCCCAAATTGTATCTTCAGTTTGAAACATATTACCTGTAATTGAAGCCTAAAACACACCGAGAAGCCTCAATGTAATGTTCTTATTTATTTCTGAGACATTCCATAAGAAATAAAGAAAAATGATTTCCCAGTCTCCACACTTTTAAAACTCATCTCTGCCTTCTCTACAAAGACCGCCACATTACTTGCAAAATCATTTATTTTGTGCCAGGTCCTTCACAGATGGTAATCACAAGTGCTTTCCTACGTCAGTCACTAGTGAGAGAAAGAGAGAATGAGTGAGAGAGACTGTAAATGCAAGAAATGGGAGACATTTGCTATCAAGAGAAAATTCACATGGCAGAATTGCTTCAATCAGGACATCAAAGGAAAAACAGCCACAAGAGTATATCATTAAATTTGGGGGGAAATTTGCCTGTATGTATAGCTGTGTATACACAGCTGTGTATATGTATAGGTGTGTGTATGCACAGGTGTGTGTGTGTGTGTATATATGTGTGCGTGTGCAGACGCGTGTATATGTATAGACGTGTGCATGTGCAGATGTGTGCATGTGCAGGTTGTGTATGTATAGATGTCTGTGTGCAGGTGTGTATATGTACATATGCATGCAGGTATATCCATGTATAGGTGTGTGTATACAGGACATATATGTATAGATGTGTGCATTATACAGGTGTGTGCATGTATCGATGTGTGTGTGTGCAGATGTATGCCTGTGCAGATACGTGCATGTATAGATGTATGCAGGTACATCCACGTATATGTGTCTGTGTGTGTGTATACAGGTGTATGTATGTATAGGTGTGTGTGTGCACATGGGTATGTTTAGATGTGTGCAGGTGTTCAGGTATGTATATGTATAGATGTATGTGTTCAAGTGTGTATATGTATAGCTGTTTGCAGGTATATCCATGCATAGGTGTATGTGTGTAGACAGGTGTATATGTACAGGTGTGTGCATGTGTGTACAGGTATGTGCATGTATAAATGTGTACATGTGTGCGTGTGTACAGGTTTGTGTATGTATAGGTGTGTGTATATGTACAGATGCATGTGTGTGCAGGTGTGTGTATACATAGATGTGTGAGTGTACAGGTGTGTGTATAGATGCATGTGTGCAGGTATAGATGTGTGTGTAGGTCTGTGTATATGTACAGATGCATGCGTGTGCAGATGTGTGTATGTATACACGTGTATGTGCAGGTATATGTATGAATGATGTGTGTGGTGTGTGTATGTATAGATGTGTGCATGTACAGATGTCTGCAGGTACACGTGTGCACACGCACATGCACACACATGCATACATGAAAAAGAGCTGGCATGAATACCACCCATCCTAGGGCAGAAGAAAGAGCGCCCACACCAGGATGTTTGGACAACAGTGTGAAGGGTCGCGATACTGAGCCAGGCCTGGGGGCTGAAAGACTGGGTCTCACAGCTTAGCTCTGCCCTTCTTCATCTGGAACACAGCATTTCAACTCTTCTATTCTCAGAATGGAGCCCTCACAGGACAGGTGTGAGACGTGAGCAAAAGAGCCGTGAGAGTGTTTCAGACACCCGTGCAGACACAAACGGGCGTTACCAGCCCTTTATTCCAATGCCAAAGACAGTGACTTTTTGAGCCAATGAGCCTCACGAGTGGAGTCTATTCTATCACAGGCCGCTTTCAGCAAAGGAAGGAGGGATGTGGCCAATGTTCCAAAGAGGCAATGCTTTTTAATTCTGTATTATTTCCAAAACAAAAAAGCAAAATCTTCCCCCCCCTTTTGTTTTTCCAAATAAAAATAAATTATAACCCTAACTTGATAATAAATGCAGGCTGGAGCTGTCCTTAAGTAAAAGCTTTTGATAACAAATTGCCTGCACTAACTGCTATTTTATTGCTGAATTTTTTATTGTTGCTTAAGCACAGCAATTATGCTAATAAGCCTGGGAGGATGGTACATCGAGTATTGAATCTGACAGATAAAATACTCAATAAAATGCTAATCTCACCTGAAAATTGGAATCAGACAGCCTTATTAGTATTTATGGATATGGCATCTTAAACATGTTTTTTTAAAGATGAATATATATGAAATCAATGTTGTCTCCTAATACAGCCTGCCATTTCTAGGCCTTTATGTGCTTTAAATTCAAGGTGACGATTACTCATTGCCTAAGCTCTGCTTCTTGACAGAGAAACAAGAACTTATTGGTCATCTCGGCCACATAAAGGACCAGGCAATAAAACCTTTTTCTCCCTTCATCCACATCCCCTCCTCACTGCTCACCCCACCAAATCCACCCCCCCCCCCCCAAAAAGGGAAGGTAAGAACTGTGTCGGAGCAAAAAGAGAAGGCAGATTTGACAGCAACAAGAACCATTTGTCAAGCCATCTGGCTCCTCTCTCCACCTGACAGGAGGGAAGAATGACGTGTCAGAAAGAGCAGGGAATTGAGGGTCCAAAGAACCAGCTTCTAGTCCTGAGTTTTTGCTATTTCCTCAATGTGTAGCCTTATCAGGCCTCAGTTTCCTAAACAGGGACCTTCTGGAGCCCAACAATCACGTCTCTATACCTTTTCTTTACATAAAAAAGGGGGAACCCAAGCCCCAGTGTCTAGGAGGAACTGAACCAAGGTGGATATAAGGCAAGTGGTAACCTGAAATCCTTGACCTTGTGCTTTGATTCACATTGTCCCCTCTTACCAAGTATCCCCAATATATATTTGAAATGGTCCAGGTTTAAGGTCAGAGACCTCAGACACCAAATTAAAAAAGACTGAACTGTTTACCAACTGTCCTCAGAAATTAAACCAGTTTTCTTTTTTGGTTTCAATACATTTTCTCTGGGAGGGAGCAAAGAGAAGTCCACTGCCTGTCTTAAGTGGCAGACACGAATGATATATAAATATAACAATATAATTTACAAAAAAAAAGTCTTCTGTCTTTTGGTTTCCATATGAACACTGTGAATCAGTAAGAGAGAAAGTCCTATTCTCCGGAAGTTACCATGGATAAGGCAATGGAGGATCAGAGATGACTTTCTCATGCATGCAGAGTACATGGGCTCTGGGGTCAGGACGAGCAGTTTTGCCTTCTGACTAATTCCAGCAACCCACAGGTCCTTTGGATCATGGGCCTGTTGACTCACCCAAAACCCAAATACCCAAGTAACTAGTCACTGCTGGACAAGAAGGGAAGTGAATGGGAAACTCAACACACTCAGCAGTAGCCACACTAGAGACTTCTCCCACCCCTGCCATGACTTCAAAGAGCTGAAGTCCTTCCAGAAGCTTCTGTCTCCCTCTGAGTAGGTCTGAGGAATGGACAAGTCAGGTTCACACTGCACAGTGGAATTTGGCATGCTGTGAAAAGAGTGGGCAGAGGCTCCAGGCTTTGAAAAGTCACTTTCTGCTATCAGCCCTCATTTCTGCCTCTGTACCAGTCTATGCTTTCAAGACCAAACCTTGGCCACAGCCACAGAAGAAGGGAGAAGAGCGAGAAAATGGGCTCCAAAAATACAAAGAGTTCAATGGAACTTACAAAGGCTCTTCATATCCCTTTCATCAGCAAATCCTCATCATGGACGTGAAGCCAAGCTGGCTGTTTCCTCCTTTTGCAGAACAAAGGCCTAGACATTCAGAAATTCTCCCAAGATAACACAGGAGCTAGGAGATCCTCAGGACACAGCTGGGGCTCAGGGGACTGCGGGCGTCGTGGCTAGCCCAGGCAGGGGAGAACCAGTCAGTAGATTCTACAGTCATTAGTTGACCACAATGTTCCAAGACCCGCCCCTGGACCCCCATGAAAGAAAAGGCTGGCATTCCCTACTATCAGAGATACGCACCACCCTCCTCTCGCTACGGGGTCACACACACGGAAATGGGACCCAAGGCCAAGTATCCCTTCATCTTTACTGTGACCGTGACCCACACCGAAATTTGCACAGCATCATCACAACAAATTTATCAAGTGGGAATTGTTATCCCCCAATTTACAGGAGGAAAAAGCCAAGGCACTAAGACGTATTTTTTCTACCCACCTAGTTCTCATAGGTCTCTAAAAGCAGAGCCGGCACTCAGGTTCAGGCCTCTAGCACCCAATGCCCTATTCTCTCCACCTGGTCCTGGCTGCCCTGAATCGCTTTAGTAAACAACCAGAACAGAAAGTCTGCTCTGAAGTGAGGCATCTCCCAACAGAGTAACGATTCGAGTCATACTTCGAGGAATAACTTCTGGGAAAGCAGAGGAGGTGATGCTATCAAACAGTGAAACTTAAAACTCCTACTCATGACCTGCCTGGGGGGGGAGCAGGAAATGGGGCCAAGGTTCTTTCCCTACAGACTCCCCCTGCCCATTTCAATCACTCTCAGTCATTACTAAAGTCAGCACTTTAAGCAAATGAATGATGTTTCCCAGCTGTATGGCCTTGGGTAAGTCCCTGACCTCTGGTCCTGTTACTAATACACATTCATGCCCACATGGGCGCGCGCGCGCGCACACACACACACACACACACACACACACACACACACACCCTGACCTCTGGTCCTGTTACTAATACACATTCATGCCCACATGGGCGCGCACGCACACACACACACCTGAGACTATCCCCTCATTTACCTAGAAGGATGGTGACAACAGAAAGTCCCTATCTCCCTTATCCTACAAAGCACTGCAAGTATACCCTAAGTGGTTCCTGTACTGCCTCCTGCCTCTGCACCCAGAGGTGCAGAAACCCCCACCTCTGCCTCGGGTCTCTGAGTGCCCACCCCCTTCTTCTACTCCGCCTCTCCCACCAACCCCACTTGCCCATCGTCACCTGCCACTGTCCTGGTCTAGGCCTGGCCTCCTGCACCCTGCACCCTGGACAAGCATGGACTCTTCTCTCCATCACCAATCTCAACCTTCCCCTCCCCTCCCCTCCCCAATCCATCTTGCTCTGGGGACAATACTGCAGAGTCTTCGATAGTGTTTCATACAAATCTATTCAATACCCTCACCACACAGGCTACACTTCTCCATACATGCTATGGCCTCTATCCTTCCAAAATCGGCAACTCCGTAACGAGGTCTGTTCTACGGATCTGGTTTCTAGACAGAGAGATAGGAAATGTGGTCACAGAGAGGACATTTAGTCAACACCACTGAGGCATACCACCACAGAGCACATCGTCATTCCAGAGAGGCCGGGGCACTGGTGAGTGTCAAACCCTGGGCCAGGTGCTGAGAAATACCACTCTGGTAGACCTTCTACAAACATCCTCTAATCTTTTTTTTTTTTAATGTTTATTCATTTTCGAGAGACAGAGAGAGAGCATGAGTGAGGGAGGGGCAGAGAGAGAGGGAGACACAAATCTGCAGCAGGCTCCAGGATCTGAGCTGTCAGCACAGAGCCGGACACGGGGCTCGAACTCACGGACCAGGAGATCAGGGCCTGAGCCGAAGTCGGACGCTTAACCAACTGAGCCACCCAGGTGCCCCAAACATCCTCTGATCTTTACAAGTGAGCAGGCAAGGTCTATTTAATCCCAGACAAAACCCATTTAAACTGGGACTCAAACAGGTTTAGTAACTCAGTCTCACTGAAGTTCTATAAATCCTCCTCATTCAAACGGCTGTTGGGGCCCCAGCACATAACCAAGTCTAGATACGGTTTCACTCAGCTACGCTACTGTTGAAATGTATCAAGATTCCGCCAGATGCTTCCCCTAGAAAAGCTCAGTTAATCTTGGTTATAACAACCCTTCCTAATAATTATCAGTGTCCCATTTTACAGATGTGGAAACACACAGCACGTCTCCGGCAGATCAGGACCAGAACCAGCCGTCCTAGGTGCGCTCTCATTCCCTTTCCCCTGTGCCACGCACTTTCTTTCCGCCTAATTTCCTATCCATAGAATGTGGAGTGATCCCGGGCATGAGTCACAGGAAGCAACATTCAGCAGTACACACAGGGTCTGAACTGTGAGTCGTGGAAACCTGCTTTACAAGGAGCAGTCGAGTGAAGGTCCCACAGTGACGGTGGGAAGTGTCAAGCACGCCATGTGAGCACAGCCTGTCCCTGGATGGTTCCCCAAGGTCGGAGTCACAAGATGAGGCTGGAACGCAACTCGGTTTCACAAACAGGGCACCTGGGCATGGCCACCTTCCCTGGAACGGGGGCGACTGCAAAGTCTTCTTCAAGGAAGTTGAGAATCAAAGTCAGAAATTTGGAGGTTCTCATGGAATCCTCTCCCTCCTCTTCAATAGGGGAGCTTTTCCGACAGAAGCAAGTTGATATTCTAGAACTTGAGGGCTGGGAGAAGAGATTCTGACTTCATCTCTCTGGGAATGTCACCAGCATCTTAACCAAGCACCACCTTTCCCTCCGCCTCTAGAGACACAGGATTAAGAAGAAACCTGAAGGAAAGCTGAGAGTTGCCCATAAACGCAACATGCTCCAATGGGGGCGCCTGGGTGGCTCAGTCGGTCAAGCATCTGACTCTTGATTTTGGATAAGGTCATGATCTCAGGGCCCTTAGACCAAGTCCTACGTCATGCTCTGCATTGGGCATGGAGCCTGCTTGAGATTCTCACTCTCCCTGTCTCTCTGCCCCCAACCCCATGCTCTCGCTCTCTCTCGCTCTCGCTCTCTCTCTCTCTCTCTCTCTCCCCCCCTCTCTCTCTCAAAAAATAATAATAATAATAAAATAAAAAAGCAACAGGCTCCTAAACCAGTTCCCACGGGCCCTTCTAGCTCTGGGGCTAACTGCAGTTAACTTTCCAGCCCCTCAGACCTCCTTATTACTCCAATTATATTTATGGAGTGCCAAAAAATGCCAGCCACTGAGCAGGGCTCCAACAGCTGAGATGCTTGCCCTCTGGAGATGAAAGCTTGCAAGCTTTCATCCACCCATTAAAATACAAGGTGATTGGGGCGCCTGGGTGGCTCAGTCGGTTGAGCGTCCGACTTTGGCTCAGGTCATGATCTCACAGTCCGTGAGCTCGAGCCCCGCGTCGGGCTCTGTGCTGACAGCTCAGAGCCTGGAGCCTGTTTCAGATTCTGTGTCTCCCTCTCTCTGACCCTCCCCCGTTCATGCTCTGTCTCTCTCTGTCTCAAAAATAAGTAAATATTAAAAAAAAATTTTTAAATAAAATAAAATACAAGGTGATCTGTGAAAATGTTTCTGTAAATATGAACCATGGGAAAGAGAATATAGGAGCAGGGAGACTGATTCCACATGGGAAAGCTGATGTTTGTGAGAAGGTGGAATTTGAGCTGGGTATGGAGGGAGGTGCCTAGAAGAGCCAGGCATGCAAGATGGCCCTCCCCATGGGGTGGAGATAGATAGGGAGGAGTCAGGGTGCAGGTGGAATGGTAGCCTGAAGCCAGATTGGGTGGGGCTCTGTGCAGGGATGTCACTTACATTAAGGACAAGGGGAGGCCAGAACAACACATGGTGAGTCTCGTGACAGATCCTCAGAGCTATCTGCACTCAGGGGCACCCCACCAAAATAAAACCTACTCCTCCATAAGCCCCAGGAACGTGCATGTGTGGGCAAACCAACCTCCTATCACCCTGCAAACGGGACAGGAAACCATGTAAGACATGTGTCGCTCCTGCTCCAACATGGCCTCCTAAGGCTGCACAAGGGTATCACAACCTCCAGCGCATGAGACAAGGAAACAAGGCCAAGAAAGCATATTGGTGGAGACCTGACAAGTCGGAGCTGTCACTCAGTAGCTGGACCCTGACGCTCCAAACGCCTATTGAATCATGTAAATGCCTGGTCACTAAGACCCAATTTAAGCTACAGGCAAGATAAAGAAAGTAAGAAGAATAGGAAGGTAGACAGCAAGGGAGGGAAGGAAGGAGGAAAGGAAAGGGAGCAGATGGGAAGGGAAGGGAGGGACAGGTACAAGAGCTGAAGGAAGGAGGGGAAGAAGGAAGGAAGGAAAGAAAGAAAGAAAAGAAGAAAGAAAAGAAAGAAAGAAAGACAGAAAGACAGAAAGAAAGAAAGAAAGAAAGAAAGAAAGAAAGAAAGAAAGAAAGAGAAAGAAAGAAAGGAAGAAAGGCAGGCCTCTGAAGGGCCACAGTGGGAAGGGAAAACAGTACAGTTACTACTCTGCCTGTGAATAGAAGGATGATTAAATAGAAGTCAAACATAGGTTTGTAGCTCCAAGGGACTATTTTTCTTTTGAAAATCCAGGTATGGGGGCACCTGGGTGGCGCAGTCGGTTAAGCGTCCGACTTCAGCCAGGTCACGATCTCGCGGTCTGTGAGTTCGAGCCCCGTGTCAGGCTCTGGGCTGATGGCTCGGAGCCTGGAGCCTGTTTCCGATTCTGTGTCTCCCTCTCTCTATGCCCCTCCCCCGTTCATGCTCTGTCTCTCTCTGTCCCAAAAATAAATAAAAAACGTTGAAAAAAAATTATAAAAAAAAAAAAAAGAAAATCCAGGTATGTTATGAAAGAACAAAGAATGTAAACTTTGTAAAAATAATTTTTGAGGTTTGTTTAGCCAAAAAATAAATGTATATTTACAGAAGTAGAAATCTATGGGGGAAAACTAGACACATAGCCACTTTTTTTTTATTTTTAATTTTTTTTAGGTGGGGAGGGCAGAGAGAGAGAGAGAGAGAGAGAGAGAGAGGGAGAATCCCAAGCAGGCTCCACGCTCAGCACCAATGTGGGGCTGAATCCCAGGACCCTGGGATCACGACCTGAGCCACAATCAAGAGTTGGACCCCCAACCAGCTTGGCCACCCAGGCGCGCCAACATGTAGCAATTTTTTTTTTAATTTTGCTTTAAGAGAGAGCAAGTGTGAGAGGAGGGAGGGGAAAGGAGAGAGAATCAGAAGCCTACATGTGGCAATTTTAAGGATAGTTACTTCCTGGGTGAAAGAAAGGATGGAGGAGTAGAACAGGGGTTGGTAAGTTGCAAACAAGACAAGACAAAACAGCCACAAACTGCCCATCTCTACATCCTCGCAATATAATTTTGAAGCTTGCCCCATCAAAAAATTGGCCTTTCCCTACGCACGTTACTAACGCACGTGCATTCATTCACGGACCCACAAATTCATCCACTGCCTAATTCATAATCCAGTTTATAGGTCTCCATCTTATCCATACTAAATTCAAATGCCTTCCTACTATAAGTAAGAATACAACTGTTATTGTATGCTTAAGATATGCAAGGGGTTGTAAGCACTTCCCAGGCAGTATTTCCTTCAGCCTTCACCGCGTCCTTCCTTGGTCCCATCATCCCCTCCATTTTATAAAAGAGGGAGCTGAGTCCCAGAAATTAAGCAACCTGCCTAAGGTCAAGTGGCTACTAAGCAGAGGATTTAAAACCAGACAATCTGACTCCAAAGGCTGCACTGTCCACACTGCATCTGGGATGTCACTCTAATCCACCAGCGGGTTACCCAGACACATGGGGCAGTAGCTAAGTGACCCTGTTCTGCCTCCTGGTGAACACAGCTTCCTTTCAAAGATGCACAAATCACCTGTCTAATAAGCCAGTCTAAATGGGACCGGGAATCACGATAGAGTCAGCAGATTCTAGACTCCAGATACCCGGTCTTCTGGCGGGTTTTGTTGTTGTTGTTGTTGTTCTGTTTTGTTTTTGGAGAACCGATATCTGTTTCCTCATCTCTCACTTCTGGCATTTCTGCTGATTTCCAGGTTTCCTGAAAATTCCTGTCAGCAGTTCCACGGTCACCGTCAGAAACCGTCCTCTGGATCCTGAGATGCAGTGTGTGTGTGGTCCACAATCTTTGCAATCAGTTAGCCGGGCACACTGCCCACACATGACCTCCACCACTGTTGTGGACATCAGTTTCTTCTGAATGATGTTGATTCCTCCTTCCCTAGTTTGAAGATCATCCCCCTTCCCTTGATAGAGATGATCATCAGCTATGCAGCTCCATTTGCCCTCTGACATCTGGGCCACGACATCACCCTCCCCAGGTTACAGAATGCCGGGCATCCCCTCCCCCAAAAAAAAAAAACAAAAAAAAAAAAAAACAGCTCCCAATCCCGGAGCCCATTCTAATCCCATCCCTGCCAGGAGGTAACTGAAAAGGAAAGGTCCTGATTGGCTGCCCATTACATCATTGCTCTACAGGCCTGATTAAACTCTTAATTAATTGAATGCCACTTTACTTCTACCCCTGCCTCCACAGACAAATAAATAAGCACAAAGCAAGCAGCATAGGGTGAAGGCAGCAATAAACCATAGCTTCTGGCCCAGGTCTGAAAGAGGAACCATTTGCTGGGGTTACCTGTCATTAAGAACGATTTGGTCACCAGGTGGGGACATACAGTTCTCTATATTAAATTAGAGGAATGATTCAAAGGGGACCAGTTTCAGCTGACAAGAGCAAAAAGAAAATCAATTTCAGGTTGCCAGGACAACTAGACTTTTCCTGCAAGAATAAATTTGATACAGCCCTAAAATCTGACAACTAAATGTTTCCTCGCATTACATCACATCCCTAAAACGTGTGTTGAACCAGTGAGATAATCAAGCCTGCTAATTACTCTCTACAACACCCAGAAGAGACAGGATTGATGATCTTGGCTCCAGTCTGACTTCCTTCCAGCAGCCCCACTCACCCTTTCGGTTTTAACGGGAATGAGGAGTGTGTGCTTCTTAAAATGAGTCTGAAGGCACTGTCATTGTCAGTGAGTCCTTGCATCCGGGTAAAGGGAAGGTGAGCAACTTTTTAATCCACACCCCCGATGTTCCCTGCGATACGGTTCATTGGCCACCCCTTCCGGAGAAGGAGTCCCAAGTCACAGAACGCTATCTCACACGATGTTGGACCTAAATGGACTGGGGGAATAACCCTTGTTGTACCACAGTGTGATTCCAAAACAGAAACAGGCAACGTGGCTGTTCAAGGTCAACACAGCTGGCCAACAGCAGCTAGGACTGGAATCCAGCTCTTGTGACAATGGCTTCTGTGCGATTTCCTTAAATAGCTGCCACCGTTCCGCTTCTGCCTTAGAGACTCTGGGAGCTGAAGTTAAGTCCACTTGATCTCCTATTAATCCTCATGAGGCAGTGACCCCAAATGGCCTTATCCCAGGAGTTCAGAGTCCTGACCCCAGATCCAATAATATCTGATGAGATGAGCCTTCTTTCTGCATTTATGTTCTCAGAAGGCTGAATATCAACTTACCTCCAGGGGCTATTAAAAACAAGAACAGCTAATAAATCACTGGAAAGCACTTTGCAAATGTAAAGTAATACAAAAATGCTAAGCACCAATAATATGAGCGGCCCAGGCTAAGGCAGTTCCCTGAAGAGCATGATGATTTCAAGCGGCTAAGCTGGTCCACCGTCATCCTCCAGAAGATGTGCAGGCCACGCCTCTCTCTAAACCTCACTCTCTTTTCACTGACTTCTCCCAAATTCGCAAGCATGCCTCTAGACACTGTTGTAACACGTCGTGTTCTCGCCGATACGCAGAAACGTACTCTCTTGTCAATTCATGTGGTCAGAGAGTCTTGGCGAAGTGCAGAGGAACGACCAGAGGAGGTCGGAATCCAGCAGGCAGGAAAGCAAATGTCAAGCTGTCCCTAGCTGGTAATAAACCAAGTAAACCATGAAAAACAATGAAGCCACTAGAAAGTGCTTGTCAGCAAAGTCAGCCTTGAGAGCCAATTTAGAACCTGGTGAGAGGTCAGAAGTGCACAGCACACACTCACGGGCTCTGGCTGCAGGTGCCAATGGGAAAAAGAGGTGAGGACAAAGCATTCCTCCCAGCCACCTGCGTGGTCCTTCGTGCTCACATGCGAACCACACACGGTGAGCAGAGAAGGGCAGGAGAGGAAACAGGCGTGAGCAAAGTAATTAAGAGATCAAAAGCTGCATCTGACAGACTTGGCCTCTAACTCTGACCCTGCCGTCACACGTCATGTGACCTTGGACAAGTTACTTAAGACCTCACTAACCCTCAGTTCCCGCCTCCATCCAATATAGATGACACTAGGACCGACCGCACAGTCCGGCTTTGGGAATTAAATGGAATACGGTATGGAAAGCAATGTACTCAGTGCCTGACATGTAGTACATGTGCAATAACCATGAGTTATTATGCTAAGCGTGCATGATCTAGGGTTACAATCCTAGCAGACACAAAAGGCCAGACATAAGGCATAAAGTCAGAGGTTGGGATCACTGGGACAGAAAAGAAAAGATCTATCCCACAGGATACCACCTAGTATCTACTAAGGAGTTATCATTAGCCCCATCCCCAAATACCTAGTTTAGGATGACAACAGCCCACGGATGGTCAGGCACCTGCAAACCTCAGAACTGAGTAGAAATCCAAGTGAATTGGAAATCCAAATACTTGGTCATTACAGAGGTCAGCTCTCTGCATGTGAGCTGAATTCTTAAAAGTCTAGGATTCTGGGCATTCAGTGTGGCGGCAAGATCCTCGTCGCAAAACAAGGAATTAGTTTCCATGGGAGGAAAATTGTCCCTCCACCCCTAGTTCATTTAACACACTTTAACACACATGGACAGACATAGCACATGCTCCCACAAAGGTAAGCAATGGGCACAATCATCAAGAAACCAAAGACCCAGGGGCACCTGGGTGGCTCAATCAGTTGAGCACCTGACTTCGGTTCAGGTCATGATCTCACAGTTCATGAGTTCAAGCCCCAGCCCTGCACTGGGCTCTGCACTGACAGCTGGGAATCTGGAGCCTGCTTCAGATTCTGTGTTTCCCTCTCTCTCTGCCCCTCCCCTGCTCACGCTCTCTCTCTCTCTCTCTCTCCCTCTCTCTCAAAACTATATAAACATTTAAAAGAAAGAAAAAAGAAACCAAAGGCCAAGCACCATTAGGTCAACAAGCCCAGATAAAGAGTCGTGGGATTTCAGAGAAGAGAAAGAAACTACAATTTACTGAGCTCCTATTTGGCATCACATTATACATTTCTTTATAAAAATTAAGAGAGGAGAGAATAAGGAAGACGTCCTGAGAGAAACTCCTTTGAGCTGACAACATGCCGGGGCAGGTCTGGGCCACATCCATGTCTTCAGCAGGATCTTGACAATGCAGTGCCCAGAAGCCCCAGGGCCAATGGCCCCTCTCGCCTCCAGATCCTGGTTCCCAACGTGGTATCTACACACCTTACGTGTCTCGGGGTGAAGGTAGGGAAGGAATATGAAGCTGGCATTAAGGAAGCAGGAAGCTTCCTCTGCTTCAACTCCACATGCAAAGCACTAGTGGAAACAAAGAAGAGACAAAGGAGGGATTGAGAAGAAAGCATGGATGTCCTGGTAAGGCAGGGTGAGAGAATAAAGGGTGTTGACTCAGGTGAGGAAGAGGGGGAAAAAATGGAAGATGAGAGAAAGAGTAGGAGGAAAGAAACTGCTGTGTTTTTTGCTTGCTGTGTTTATTTCTTTAAGCCCACTTCTGTCGAGTCATTTTATGAAAACCATACTTCTGTTAAGTCCTTCAAATGTTAGTTCGAGAAGACTTTGTTTTGGTCACTGACCAGCACCAAGAAGCATTCCTGGAATATAGTAAGTGCCCAATAAATATTTACTGATTGAATGAGTAACGCCCAGCTCGAGTGGGTCGCTGTTACGGAGAAGAAAGAGGCTTTTACAGTCACCAGGAAAAAGAGCAAGATGTTGTTTATATTTCAGTTCACTCACTTAAATAAGGTGGAATTAACCCAGGTGAAAGCATAGTTCATGGCTCCTGGTGCAGTCACCATACCGTCACCAAATATAAATCGGACTGACGCACACTCTAGGACAAAGGAAAGGCAGGCCATTCCCTGGATGCAATCGCAAGAGGGAAAGGAGGGTCTCTCTGTGAAAACAGAGAGGGTATCTAGGGAAATGCCGTCTACAGAGGCAAATGATGTTTACTCTGAACCTCACGGTCCAAAGCCAGGAAGGGCCCTGGCCATTCCACTGAATCCTTTGGAGAAAGGTGCCAATTTCAACCTCTGGAGAATAGAGGTGACTGCAGACGCTGTAAAAGAAGTCGTAGTTGAGGAAAGGACAGAATACAGAAAGCACTGGACTAAAGCCTTGAAGGGAAGGCTTGCCTCCAACTTTCATGGTGTTCCTTCCATCCCTGTCCTAAAGATAACTGTAAGGATTAATTTGTAGATAGTTCGGAAAGTAAACTTTGCCCACAATGAGGACTATACAGTGACTTAGAGATAAAGGTTCTAGTTACAGAAGTATGAAAGGGTCAACAGCCACCATTTCAGTCTTCCACTGGAAGTTCTATCAGACGTTTCTACGGCCTGCAAGATCAGCACTTCTTTCTGTGGCCGTGCCTCATCTTGAGAGACCGTTATTATTTATTACACATGAAGCACTTTCCATCTGCAGAGTGCTTTGGAATCGCTTTTTATTAGTTACTCAGCATTCTTAAATCTAAACACAGCTAAAACCCTAGTGGAGGGCAAAAAACAAAACCCCATGATTTACTCGTCCATCACACTCAATGGGTCCGCACACCTTCTCCCAAAGACCGAACAGGTTGAATAAGAGGCAAAGAAAGCACTAAGAATGATACACCCCATTCAGTAGAACACTCGTTTATGGAGGTCACCTGGCATTGGGCTAGGTGTCTGAACTTCAGCAAGAGGAGACACAGAAAAAAATCTGACACAGCTCTTGATCTCAGGGCTATTTAAAAGATCTTTATGGTGCCTTCCCACTTGAAGATTCTGTGGTTCTAAGAAAGTATAAATAGGTTTCAAACACCATGTGCAGGAACACGGTCCTACACGGCTCAGAATTTGAATGATCCTATAGGTATAACTCTAGTCCCCAAAATGGAATCAAAAAGAAAGAACATGGCACAGGCTTCTTTCCCCAATATTCAATCTCCAGAATCAAGATAGGCAGCCCCAAATCACATAAGAAAAAATTTTAGGACAAATGAGTTCGTAATCTCTCTCAAGACCATGCACAGCCAACCCAAGAAACGTACTCTAAGAAGAAAACATAAATTTAAGAGGAGGGTTTAGTTTTCAGAAGGCCACTTAGTAGATGCGTTAATTACCATCAATGGAAGTCACAAACAGTTTGTGTATATCTCTACACATTAAAGATTATAACGCCTTTGGAGCAACCACCCTCGACTATAAAATACCACATAAAATTGTTAGGGATAGTTGGACCTATCACCTGACAAGAACATCAGAGGAAGGACTGAAGGATGAGAGGGAAGATGGGGCATCCTACATAAATTTTAAAGTCCTTTCCAACCCTCGGTTTATGATTCACCTCTACAGATCAGCGTCTAGCACAAAGCATGACACGTATTGAATATTCAAGAATTATTAGTTCTTTGTTGCCTTAAATAAGTGAAAGTACACAGGCAAGAATGAACAGTCAGGAACTGGAAATCTTCAATGCTGTTAACCATCATGGTGCCCCAGTTCATAATTTGGCTGTGAACAGGAACGGACTGACGCATCACCCCACTAATCACCAAACATTATGGCTCACACAATTTACTACTAATTAAACGCCACCCCTCTACCATCCTCTGATGGAGGAGGTGAGGACACACATGTTTTACTTGCCAGGCGGAAGCTTCAAGACAAACAGGAAACACGCTGCAGGGATAAGAACACGAGACAAGTCTTTGCCATGCCGTCTCTTTACCACGTGACACGGGGCAGGCCCTTCTTTCTATTCGAGCACTGCTTTGCTTTTAAGTGGAATGAGGGTGACATTCCTTAGCCTGCCATCATCATGGACCAGTTGTGAGGATCTTATGAGTTAATGGGTGTTGAAAGGGGTTAGTCCACCGTGAAGCCCTGTGTGAACCTATGTCACGTACCGTACTCCCCAAAGGATTAGTCACGGCCAATAAATTATTACTGCTTTTATGATTGGGCTTCCCTTTGGTTTTCTCATAATAGCACTAAAGCATTTATAACCAGTAAAATGTATGCTTTTTACCAAAGCAGAAGACACACTGTGCTGGGTTTCCCAAGATCTCCCCTAAATTGCTGGTGGAACCTATCACAGAACCCCAGAATCCTGAGGCGGTCTTTCTCAATTCCACTTTCAACCCAGTGATGCTGCCTCATCATTGTGGGCAGTTTGCTCTTTTCGTTCCCACACCCGCCTCTGTGGCACCAAAGGGCCCACAGCTAGCTCAGTCATGATGAATGCCACCCGTGGAAGGAAAGGCCGATGAAGGCCCCATTCCCAGAAACTAAGACCACCAGTTGGAAGACAACTGTGAAGGCAGTTGAATGCTGTAGTAACACATTTAGTTGTGATATTATAATGAGCAGGGCTCCACAGACGGGGCATCTTGTCTTTGCTTTCTTTCCAGTTAAGGAGGCTATGGCACGGTCAGAACTTGGTACAAGCTGATGAGCTCGGTCTCCCGGGTGTTACTACGTAAGAGAAATATGAGACATCAAGGTCCAATCGGAAATATACTAAACTCGTGCTTTAAGAGCTACAAAAAGCCTTCAAGACCCAAAGCACTTCACTTTTCAGACGGAGAACTGAAGGCCCAGAGACTTGAAACATCTTGACCAACTCACAAGCACACGACACAGCTTCCAGTAGAACATACACCTCTTAGCTTCTAAGCTAAGCGAGCGCTCCCTGCATCGTCAGCTCCCATCCACCTCTTCCTCCTACTCTCAGGACTCAGCGGCCGTGCCGCAGCCACCTCCTGGCAAGAGGTCACTGCGGCGAGGCAGGGCAGAATGGTGCCCGGTTCTTCAGCCCCAGAGGGGAGGAGGGCTCCTGCACCACGGCTCCCTCAGAGCAGTACCTTCCCACCACCCTTCAGTGTGCTGGTGAGGCACAGGATACATCAAGACATCCAAGCCCAAGGGCTACAATGTTTTGTCAACAACCCCCCCCCCACCGCCCCTTATCTCAGCAGAGAAAAGAGTGTCTTGCTTTCAGAAAGGAAACAGGGGAGATCAACTTTGGCTGGAACGCGTTCCAAAAGGAGTGGAAAATTACAAACCCTTTTGCAACATAACTGTTGTAGTGTCTTAACAGTAGTCTGTAGAACCCATAAAGACAAAGAACACTAGAAAGCACGTCTGTCTCAGGGCGACTGGGTGGCTTCGTCAGTTGAGCGTCCAACTTCGGCTCGGGTCACGATCTCCCGGATCGTGAGTCTGGGCCCCGCATCGGGCTCTGTGCTGACAGCTCGGAGCCTGGAGCCTGCTTCGGATTCTCTCTCTCTCTCTCTCTCTCTCTCTCTCTCTCTCTCTCTCTCAAAAATAAATAATAAAACATTTTAAAAAAAATCATGCTTGTCTCATAAATTAAAGACGACTATAGTCCACTCTAGGGCCAGAATTTTGCGTTTCTGTTTCTTCCAAACCTTCTTAACATCTGTGACAGGCAAGTGACTCATCCAATTACCGGCTGGGAAGCCAACACCTCTGCTTCACATCCCTAGTTCTGTTTCCCAAGGTGTGAGGAAGCTGTGGGGGATGCCTCCTACCGGTCCTGCTTCTCTCACAGGGAAGGCGGAATTCACAAGAGAAGCAGACAAATAACAAGGCCGCTCAAAGGCCACGTTTGCGAAGGGCACACCTGTTCCCACAACGCAGGGCTGCACATACCTCCCGATTCTTCTACAACAGCAAGAGGGACAAGCAGAAGGGGATGGTCATGAAGACAGTCCATGCGCTCATCTCCGCCTTCAGCACAAAGTCATCTGCCAAGTAAAGTCTAATGATGTGTCCAAGGTATATTTAAGGAAATCACAAAGAAAAATTCAAGACCAGGGTTTTATTTTGTCTTTTCAAGTTCAAGCCACAGTAAGTATTTGGAAGGATCAGAAACTACTTTCCGCAGGGAATTCCACAGAAACTGGAAAATCTCAGGCAAAATTAGAACCAAAGAAAACAGAAATAGCAGAGATCTTGGCGATCACCAAATCCGGCCCTGCCACTTTGACTGAAGAAAACAGACCAGAGAGAGAGAGCTTCACAGCTGGATGGCAGTCGAATGGGCTGAGAACCCACATCTGCTGACTCCAAGAATAATTTCTTGGTCCTCGTTCCAAACTAGCATTGACTTGAATGCTGACTCCAAATTAAACCTACATGTGACTGAAAAGAAAAGGGAAAATAAACTGTTCTCTGTGGCAGATGCTTGGAACACTAGCTTCTTTCTCAAAACTTCACAGTTCACGTTCTGCAGAAGATGGAAACCAGTGGGGTCCTATTTTGTCAGTTGCGAAGGCACATTTCTTAGGAATGCATTGTATGTCTGGTATTCTCTCCCAGCACCCTCTCCCTGCGCCTCTTTTGGCCATATATGGCACTGAGCTCCAACGCCTGGGTCACAGAACTCAGGCCCCGGGTATGAATGCAATCCGGTTTCTGAGCTGTTTGTCTTTACTGGAAATCCGAAGAATCCATCTAGGAAACATTTACTAAAATGCAAAAGGCAAGGAGAATTGATTCCCACCCTGAACTTGGCACAGAGAAGAAGATTTTTCTTTTGCTCACCCAAAGGTCTGCTAACCAGACTCTGCGGAAAAAGTGACAAGTTTAACAAAGGTAGGAAGGTTTGCTTCTCAGGAATTGCGTGTGTGCGTGTGTGTGCACGCACACGTTCACACGGGTGTTGGGGGGGAGGGGAGAAGAACTGTTCTAACATAAGAGTTAGAAAGACGAACTGACACGGAGAAAGCAAGACACAACCAGCTAGCCCATCAGAACATGTCCTCGGCGTTCATCTTTCTTGATATGACTTAGACAATCTCTTCATGTGGCATCTGACTTTCAAACGCTTGCAAACTACGATGTTTCAGAAGCAGAAAATCTCTTTGAAAACAGGGATAATCTGCAATTGTCAATCCAATTTAAAACAAAAACGGTATTAAGTACCTGTAATTCCAAACGATACTTTTGAAAGGAATTGTACAAAGAGAATTCAATAAACACATCCCCTAGAAACATTACACTTAAAAGAATAGCATGATCGGAGCAGAAAAGGAGATTTGAGAGGGGGTGAAACCGAGGCCTCAAGAAGAGAAATGACTTGCCCAGTATCACGTAGTCAGTTGGACGGAGGACTCATCATTTCAATGTGAAGTACATAAAACCTACAAAGAAAGTAGAAAGGACTGTATAAGGGCTTTCTGACCTCCAAGAGTGAAGAGAGAAAACAGCCACCTGTTAATCCCGACCAGGATGCAACCACCGCCGTAGCACGTGGCCACCCACAAACTAGCTTTGTGACTTTCAGGAGTGCAACTCTCGTCTCCTCAGGGAGGACGAAGGATGGACACACAGGGACCACATCCCATATTGGCAGGCAGACAGTCCTGGTTAGAATCCGAGGTCCGTCAATTCTCTGATGTGGAACTTGAGCAGGTTATTTATCCTTTCAATGCCGCTAGTGATTCACCTGCAAACCGGACATAACCATTTCTACCTGATGGGGTGCTTGAAAAGACGAAATGGGCTTTTTGCAAAGTGTCGACCTAGCTGTGTTTGACATACAAGTAAGCACTTAATAAACAGTATCTGTCAATAGTATCTTCGTTCACAATTCCCAAGAACAAGAACAATGAGTGGTTTGCTGCAATGGTAAGAGACAAAGAGCCTCTGGTTCAAATCCCCATTTGCCGTCTCACCCTGTGATCTGTGAGCCTAACCCTGGAGTCTCCTTTGCCCCGATGTGGTGGAGATCTTAGCCGGGAGAAGCTCTTTAGAAACTGTCTTGCAACGTGAAAATGGAAAGTACAGTCGTAAAGGTCAGAACCTTCTTTGGCGGATAACAGAGTGTCCTGTGAGCAAAGGTGCCACATAAATATCAGTGTTAGAATGAGAGACAGTCCATGCTTTACTTTTCCTCACAAAAAGCAAATTCAGCACTTAAAACGACAGTTACCTTAAAAGTAGCTTGACTGCCATGCTACTCCTTTCATAGAATGTTCCTGAGACAGAGGCTGTAGGCCCAGACTCCCACAAGGGGGGCAAGGATTCCTGCAGACTACCACTGAGCACAGAGGAATGAATAATAATAAAGTGCTAGCCAGGGGGTGCCCTGACTCACAAGCCAGGCATGGCCTGGGTGAGGAGGCCTGGGGAAGAGTCACCTGAAGTGGCCAAGCTAAAAGGCCTTCATCGTGTAGAATTTCACAGCCAGCGTGAGGAAACAGCAAGGGTCATGTCTCCCACCGGGCCCCGCTTCCTCATCTACACAGGTGCCCCCTTCTCAACCTTGAGAGATGTCCAGGGAGGCGGAGAGCTTGAAGAAGGCAGTACAGTAGCCACAGGGGCTGCCAGTGGTCCAGTACGGTGGTTTCCAAAGTGGGTTCCACAGAGGCACAGCGTTCTGGAAAGACAGCTTTGGCCCCGGGGCAGAAGCCTATTGGACCCTCCACATGGAACATCGGCACCACCATAAAACTACACTTTGGTGATTTCATATATTGGTATTTCACATCACATTCCCTGAGGGGTTTGCAAAAGGATTCCACAAAGGAAAAAGGTCTGAAACAGCGAGGCTCAAAGAGCCTACTGTCAAGAGTCATACAGCCCGTAAGTGCCTGAACGACAGGTTTCCCGGAGAAGGCCTGGGAATGAAAGGCTAATGGGAAGCAATCAGAAACGGTTAAGAAAGCTCCAGAGAGCAGGCACTGCTATTAGAGAGGTCAGCCCACCCCCCAGAAGATGGAAGTTTCTAGAAGGATTTGAGAAGCAAGAAGTGAAGGATCACAGGGGCTAGACAGAACAGGCATCCCAGGTCTAGAACTTCTTTACTCCTCTCCTCTGTGCTCATCTCTGGGACTTCACACCCAGGTGAACGGCCCTGGGAGAAAGGCCTTCCTGCTTGGTGGTGGGACTCCGGAAGGAGAAGGGCCAAGCTGGACAGAGGGCAGCACACACTTTTATTCTTCCTCTGACTGTGCCTACGGCACTCTGGCACCTTGGCGGGGACAAAAGCCCTCTGAAACGACAATGGACTTGAGCTTTTCATTTCTCCATCTTTGCACAGGCCAAATAGGGATAAGGGATCCACATCAACCCAAGACTTGTCTGGCAAAAGCACAGGGAGGGCCCTCCAATCTGCTTAGTAACAGCAATAGAAAGTGCTAAATAAGTGAGTCAAGAAATATTTCTGGAAGAGCTATTCAACTGGAATGCTTGGAGAGCCACCCGCATCGCAATAACTCGATCTGTCCTCATCTTTTAGAACACGCGCGAGCCCGGCTTGAAAAAGGGACTTCACAGCTCCAGCGGCAGCCAAATAAATAAATAAACACGTAGAAATCTCTCGGTGGCTGACTTGAAGGTACCAGGGAGAAAGTTATGTTCGCAATAAGGATGTGATTTCATTCTTCCCTCTCTCTCTCTCTCTCCCTTCACATCTTTTCCCCAACCACTTTCGGTAGTGAGCAGTTTGTCACGCATCCAAGGGAAGCGACGCAGCCTCCTGCGTGGCCGATCCATCTAAAAAACATATCATCTGTCTGCGGCAGAAAGCCCAGTTGGAATAAGCAAGTTCTGTGCGTTCAACTAGAAAACACTTCTTGTTCTCGCTGTCAAAATAATTCTGTATTCAACTTCTGGGGTATGTGACTAATGTGCCTGGAACCTTTTGGAGCGACTGGTTTATTTATTTTAGGGAGGGGAGCGTGGCTGCTGGCGGCGGGGGTGGTGACAGAGAAAGAGGAGGAGGAGGAAGAGAAGAGGAGGGGAGGGATGGGAAACAAGAACAGACAGGGGCTGCCCAGGGAGAGCTCACAGCAGCAGCCCCTGGGAGCCGGCACCGCCACATTTCATCCCCCAGAAGCCCGAGAACGAGCAGGGCCCAGCGGGGAGGAGACAGGAGATCGATAAAGACAAGCGGTGGACACTTCCCAGAGTCAAGGTTGCCCAACAGTTCCTCAAAAGACTCGGGAAATGAAAAAGTAAAAGCAAAACAAAACACGCGCGTGCGCGCGCGCACACACACACACACACACACACACATACACATACACTCACTCACTCACCAGAGTAATCCTATCACAGCTCCTTCCAAAACCCCTAACAGCTCCTGCTTGCACGAAAAAGCCCCAAACACAATAGCAGGGCGTGTAGAACTTGTATGAGGTGAGATGCCTCACTCCGTGCACCTTCTAGACTCAGCCTGCCAGACTCCATTCCTCTACGTATTCTCATACCTCTGCCGTTCGCTCTGTCTCCAACACTCATCCCGTCTTCCTTATTGGTCACAGCCTAGCTCTCTTTCAAGGCCTACAACATCGCCACCCACAGAGAAGCCTTCCCCAGTGGCAGCCAACAGCCACCTTAGCCTCCCGCATGCTCCTAACGCCAGCCTTGATCACGTGACAGCTTCCCTCCAGGTGCTCCATGCATGTTGGCACACCTGGCTGCATACTTCCTGGTCCCCAGAAACCAGTCTCCCCGAAGCACCCACAGCGCACGTGCCCACGTAACACCACGCACTCGGCCATCAGGAGTCCTCTGTCTCAGGACGCCCGAGTGGTCCAAGGCCCGCATACGCTAAGCACTAAGAGGACGTGTGCCCATCATCAATCCTCTGTGCCTTCGACAGCAAAGCATCTTCAAGGAGCAAAGTCAAGAGACCAAAAAAAAAAAAAAAATCAGCCAGAAAATCTTCAGAATAAAAAGGCCAGGAATTTGCTTCCCTCCTGCTTTGAGTCAGAAAGTGGATGGAAGGGTGAGACACTAAGGGAGGAGGGAGTGACAGGAGGGGTCGCTTCCGGGGGAAGCAGATGAGGGGATGAGGTAAACAGATCTAAAATCTATCAAATAGGTTGACATCATCAGCTTACTTTGGGTTTTGTGGTGATTTTCCCCCATTTTCTTAAAAGAGTCAGTTGGCTGCTCGCTGCTGGTCAGCTTTGGCAGGCCCACCTCCTGAACTTTCTCTCCCCGGTTACTTGGCAAAGGGAGTTTCAGAAAACAGTTTTCACTTTCCTTCTCCAAACACCACCTCCCTTCCCCCACCTCGTTTAAAAAATGAGTTCCAATCTCCTAAAGAAGGAAAGGAAAAATGAGACCCAATTCACTTCACATTTTCTACCACTTAAGGAAAACCGTGTCTCAGAGGGAATGCTTTATGATTCAGAGAATAACCTCCGCTCTCATCCCGCTTCTCTCTGCTTTTGCACCCTCCTTGCACCCCTGTCTTCACGCCTTTCTTCAACTTGGAACTAGTCCTCTGCCCTCAGACCAGCCTCAGCCCTCCTCCCATTCGAAATCGCCCTGTCTCTGTCAATCTCTGTCAGTCTCTCTCCCTCTCTCTCTCTCTCTCACAAATCAAGTTTTGTTTCTATTTTCTTACTTTTATTAGAAAACAATAAATACCACAAAGGGTAATTCATTCATTTATTCATTGTAAATAAAGCTTAATAAGCACCCTACTCGGAAGGAGCTAATATTCTAACAGGGCCCATTAGAAACTATAGAGAGATGCCAACGGTCACGTCATAAGACAGGCATACAGGACAGACCTCCCCTAGCCGGAGGAACTGTGAAAGCTTTCTTGGAGAAGACACCTGCAACACAGTAAACCCTCCATAAAAACCTGTCAAACGAATAAATGAGTATGTTGAACGAGTGAAGAAATAAATGGACGAAGATAGATTTGAGTTCAGCCGTAAAAGGGTGAGGAAGTTTCGGATGGGCAGAAAGGAGACAGCCGGCAGACCACAGGTGAGGGGCACAGTGGCACAGAGGCAGGGGAACGAGGAGCCCACGTCAGGAACACCCAGAAGTCTAGTGCAGAAGGGAAATGCCATCAGGAGAGGCACCAGAAAGCACTCACTTTAACAAGCTGGTACCGTGTAGCGCTTTCTGTGTGTTGGATGATCTAATCCCTGGGGAGCCTCTACAAATACTAACTCACATAATCCCCATTACTGCCCTCCTTCCACTTCACGTCGGAGGAAACTGAGGCCCAGGGAGGCTCAACAACCTCCCCAGATAAGAGTGCTAGCGGGTGGCAGAGGCTCCTGCCTGCAAAGTCTGGCTACTGCATGACTCTACCTCCATATTACATCGGTGTCTGATGGACGGGCCACCAAGGGCCAGACCGAGGAGCCCACGCTTTGTTCTAAATGCAAAAAAGCCTTGAGGAACCACCTCAAGGCTTGGGGAGCTAGAATAGTAGGGCCACATTTAGGGAGAATACTTTGCATTTGTGAAACGAGACTTGTCAGAGCTCGTGAATGGATTAGACAGTAAGAGAGGAATCAACCCCAACATCCGCCCCACCCCTCCCCACCCCACCCCCCCGACCAGACACACACTCCTAAATCCCTGTTTCATTGTCATGTACGTGGTCCAACAGGATCTACGGTAATTTTTCTGTGTGTACACTCAGACCCTGAAATTCGATTTTCATATTGGAATAGTCTGTTTCCATCTGGTTTCCAGGCCAAGGATTCCAGAGAGCCTGCCTTGGAGGGACAGCATGGCTGCAGTCGGCGGTGAATGGCCTCTTGGTCTAGCCGAATGCTCCGAGAGGCAACACCGTCCATGTACTGAAGAGTCACAAAAATAGCCCAGCTAAAGGACACAGGGAAAAAAACTGCACTTTAGAACTGACGTGTTTTTCCTTTTCTCTCTCTACCACTGTTTCTATGACCTAGTAAGGACGCATCGCTGTAGAGAAAGCATTGGACCAGAATTCAGGAGACCTAGGTTGGAGTGTTGATTGCCATTTTTTTTGAAACATGATCTCGGACAAGTTCTAGGCATTAACATTTCTTTCTGTAAAATAAGACGTTGGATCTCAACGACAATGATTATTTCCCCGTGTCTGAGTGTGTGTGTGTGTGTGTGTGTGTGTGTGTGTGTGTGTGTCTGTCTGTCTGTCTGTCTGTGTGTGGATACGGTAGGGGAGGGGTGTCAAAACAGACACAAGTGCATTTTGGTTGCGACAGGATTTGTTTTTTCATCTTAAATCCTTCCAAAATGCTACATAAAGTAGAGCTGAGAACAAGGATGTGGAAGAGTGAGTTTGCAACATGGGGTCACAGGGCAAAGCCGACTTCCACAAACAAAATATCCTAGTGGTTACAAGGAAAGGGTGAGATTAGAGGTAATTTTCCTTTTTTTATACTTCTCCTGAACACGGTAAATTTGTTAACTTGAGGTGTTTTCCAAAACTTTAACAATGACTATCACTGAAGAATGGACTTGGCGAGACTTTTATTGTGTTCATTCCACTCTTCTGTGTTGTTCAAATTCTCTTCAGTGCTTGGCAAATAATGTTTTAAAAAAATAATAAAATTACGGTATTTAAAAATAAAAGAGAACAAGATAAAACCTAAAAGTAAAAAAAAAAATAAACCAAGAAAATAAAAATAAAAACTCACCCACCAGCCCCTCACACTTGCCCGAACATGTTTTCTAAACACTAATCTTCCTGACTTCGTGGCCATAGCTGATGAACCCATGATACATTGTGGGAGAGGGTCCCTCATTCTTTTGTGTTTTTTTTTAATATTTCTTTATTTTTGAGAGAGAGAGAGAATGTGCATGAGTTGGGGAGGGAGAGAGAGAGGGACACACAGAATCCAAAGCAGGCTCCAGGCTCTGAGCTGTCAGCACAGAGCCCGACGCGGGGCTCGAACTCACGAGCCATGAGATCATGACCTGAGTTGAAGTCGGACGCTCAACCAACCGAGCCACCCAGGTACCCCAAGAACCCTCGTTCTTTAAACTCATCGCTTTCCTTTTTTTCCCCAATTAGCTGAAATCCATTACTATGTGGTGACAAGTGCTGTGAGGACAGTGGCTTCCCTCACACAGCTGTTGTTAAGGCACAGCTGCTAAAAAAGATGGCACGCGCTTTGTCAGTAGAAGGTGTGTAATCACAGAGCAGCCCCTGAAGTCCTGCTGGGGGCTATGACTATGTGGACGCTGTTTATACGTTTCAGTGGTGATGATGAAGAAGCGCAAAGAAGCAGACTCTTTTCTCCAAGCACAGGACATCCTACATCATCACATCCTGTTCAAATGGGGCAGGCCTTATTAATAATAACTGGAGGTATGAGAGGTGATTTTTATTTTATTTTCCTTTTTCGCCTCCATCTCCATTTTCTCAATCTTCTGCATGAGAATGCATTGCTTTTATACTTTAAAAAAAAAAAAAAAAAAGAGGATCATTTTTAAAGACTTGTAAACAACCAGCACCATAAATAAGCCAGGCTCTCCTTTCACAGAGTTTAAACATGAGCCTTCCTCACCAGTGAGCCTGCAGGGGATATTCTGTAACTAGGTCACCGGATTTCACTCCATCCCAGTATACCTCTCCAAATGTTCACCAAAGCCACCAATATCTCATGAGGTTAATTTTGGACAACAGCTAAGCTGAACTAAAAGGAATACATTTAGTCCAAAAGCATTTAGGGAATGCCTCTAATATTCTTGGCACAGCGGGAGACACCAAAATGAAGAGGCTGCCCCACCCTCCAGAAACCTACAGAAGGGTAGCAATTAATACACGCGCATAAATAAGAATAGCTCGGGGAACAATGTGATAAGTTCTAAAAGTGTTCCCGCTCAAAGCCGTGTGGGGGTTCTCGGAGAGGCAAGGTTATTTCTAGCTGTCGGGATGAGGGACGGCTTCGGGACGGAGTTAATGTCTCAGCAGGATGAGAAGCGGCAACAAAGGCAGGGATGGGGCAGATCCTGGTCCAGGGTACAGTTCAGCTGGCTGGAGACCAGGGACAGGAAAGAGCGTCCTGCATTCTGGAGAGAAAGGCGGTGTCAGCCAGTAGCCAGAACACAGGCCGCCAGGCTGGGGAGCTGGGGGTGTACTTCCGCCAGGGGACAAGGCGCACCATATCTGCATGCGTCCGGTGCCCAGTGACCACTTCCCTGGAAGCCATTCTTTCACGTGGTGGTAGAAAAGTGAACTAGTGAAACAAAAAGTAAAGAGACGACAAATACCTAAGCTGGTACAAATAAGCCACAATATGTTCCGGAGTAAAGTCACTGGCGGGAGTGGTGAGCATCCCACAATCTAGAGAACACACCCTCTCAGTGACAAAAATCTGGTGGGTGTGGGGAGAATGAATTAGGAGGGAGGATGGCAGAAGTCGAGGCTCTGTCTTTTGGATGTCCCCAGCGATCCAGTAAAGGGTGACTCAATCCCCTTCTCTGGAGCCACTAATTCAGCATCTGCGTCCATTCCTGTAACACCCTCTCCACAGCCGGAACCACCTCAGAAAAGCACGAATGCTTTCGGTGAGTAAATTCTCCCTGTCAGGAATGCCTGGATGGCTCAGTCGGTGGAGCATCCGAATCTTGATTTTGGCTCAGGTCATGATCCCAGGGTCATGGGATCAAGCCCCGTGATGGGTTCTGTGCAGGAGCCACACTCAGCACAGAACCTATCATGGGGCTTGATCCCATGACCCTGGGATCATGACCTGAGCCAAAATCAATGTGGCTCCTGCTTAAAATTATCTCCCTCCCCTTCTGCCCCTCCCTTGCTCTCTCTCTCTCTCTCTCTCTCTCAAAAAAAAAAAAAATAATAATAATAATAATAATAAATAAATAAATAAATAATTATCCTTCCCAATGGAATGATGACATCATAAGATTGAGGGTTCACTGGGATCAGGACAAAAGCATACCATGTCAACCAAAGAGTGAAGAGAGCTTTTCTGCCCTTAAAGCACTGGTTCTCCTCCCTGATTGAACATTATTAACTCTTGGTGTACTTATTTTTTTAAATGCAGATGCCCAGGGCCCGACCCTAGCCTATTCAGATCAGAATGTCTCAGAGGAGGACGCAGGCACAGTTACTACGACACTGCTCTCCAGGTGATTTTGCCATGCAGCTGCTGGCAGTCTGGGTAAAAATGGTCAGGAGACAGTGAAAAGTCAAATGAATGAGAAGGACCGATGGACTGTTCAGTTTAAGGTCAAAGTAACCCCTCATCACACACCGGTTCCTTCTCAAAGCCTCTTTCCCCCTGGTTGGGGCATCCAGGGTGAGCTCTTCATAGGAGGGTGTCAGGTGCCCCTGGGCCTGTCAGCAGAGGCCACGGGAGGGTCACCAGCACCATGTAATCAATGACGGCGGGTGCCCACGTCAAAACCCAAGTCAAGGCCAACGGGGCAGTGAGAGCCAGCACTGGCCCAAGCCAAGTTCTGTTCACCACCGGCATAGGACAGGGGAAAGGAGGAGGCTGCAGATCTCAATTTCCAGCCTTCAATACCTTGGCAGTGTCCGGACGCAACAGAGGCATAGGCTTTGCAGTCAGCCAAATGCTGGCTCTGGCACTTTCTAAGTGGACTTAAGCAAGTCTTTGAATCTCTCTGAGCTGAAATTTCCTTATTTGCAAAGTAGGAATTAGAATATACGCCTTGCATATTGTTTTCCTTTAGGACTAGGAATGACGATGTACATAGTCTGGCACGTACTAGGTGCTTAATCAGTAAGTGAATACATTACTATTACTGTTATTGTAATTACTAAGCAAATAACCCAACCTGAAATTGTCTCCAAAGCTGCATTCCATCACCAGACCATGAATTGAAGATGAAAATAAGAAATACATATGGGAGACAACCAATCGCATAACTCACAGACCAGGAAGAAGTATCATTTACACCTCCAATGTCAACTACAGCCCAGCCTGTTTAGTCATCGATATCCATTTATTGCCCTCGCTCATGCCTCTTCACAATTACAAACTGGCTTGGACTTCAGTAGTCATTAGGTCTGGCCTTTCCTCTATCCACCCCTTATCACACAACAGAACGCTAGGCTGAAAGGTCTCTGGAGGGGACATGATCGTCATGCTCACTGTGCAGGTGAGAGAGGAAACCAAGGCTAGCTGGAGCCACAGGGCACGTCAGGAGCACGTTCATCTTCGAGAAGGTGATCAACTTCAATGAAACTTGGAGGTCGGTGGTCAGAATAAAACTATAAACACAACGCTAGTTAATGAGCTTACTGACACTTCTCATGAGACAGGCAGTATGGAAATCACGCACCTCACGCTAAATGTGCCTGGATCAGCCCCGGAGCCAGGACTAAGAGCCAGGCCTGTGGCATTCCATGCACCCGGATAAAGGAGTAGTTGGACTCTCAGGCTCCACCACAACCCGGTACCCTTGGACACTCGTGCCCTTCCCTTCTCTAAGCCACGGGTTCCCTTTCTCTAATGAGATGATACTCGACTTCCTTAAGGATTACGGGAGAATTAGTGGGTGGTGACCATGGAAACCATTTGTAAACAAATTAATGGTAGATAACTGTGAAGGATTTGTTCTAGTCCGACCTTGAGACACCTACATGTTGCCTTCTGGTATGAAACCTTCAAAATCCACTGATAGAAGATTTGTACCCGTTACCCATTTGAGTCAAACGCCCAGTAACTGGGTGTTAAAGTCAATACTCAGCCCAAGCTGAGGCTGAAATCTATTAGCATCATCATCTGAATGCCCTTAATACAAGAATAAATAGGAACTTTCTCAGTGTTGAAGATCACTGGTAGTTGATGTTACTGTACATCATTTTGGAGGTTTTCTTGATCATGAGATACTGAGGACACAAATTTGGCATTCTACTTTCAATATGTCTTCAAAAACATGTGAAAATTTCTTAAACAGGCCTTTTCTGTGGCTTTAAGTAAAATCAAACAAATGAAACTAAAAGAAGTTCTTCATGGGCATTCTTTTTAATGTTACAAACGCAACTAATCATTATGTGTTGGCGGAGGTCTGGTAATGGGCGTGTGCGTGGCGGGGAGCAGGGTGTCAGGAAAGGCTTCGGAGAGTAGAACATGTAAGCCCCAAATGCAGGCTGCGTGCCCCGCATCTATGAAAAGACCAGAGAAAGAGTGATGCTCTAGAATGGCACGCCAGGTGGCAGCGTGGACAGGAAAAGCCACAAATCTCATGGCTTTCCAGACCCGGTTTGAGTCTCAGTTCCGGGACGACGACCTCTGGGACCTAGGACAGTAACATAAAGTCTCTGAACCTCAGCATCCTCATCTGTAAAATGGGGTTGTGTCTACGTTTTCAGTGCATGTTGGAAAGGTTGTCCAAGGTGTCCAGTGAAAGCCCAGCACACGTCCCAGCTGTGGATAATGGCTTTCCGTATCTCCTGTGCTCCTCTCCAGTTGTGAACCCACACACTCGGCAGATGTGCTCAGCCTACTAGAAGAGCACCCTGCCCTACAAGATGGTTCATAACCCTGTGGCCGAAGCAACCAAGATGCTTTCCACGCTTGCATCAAGGCAAAGCGTACTTTCCCAAGAAACCATGATAGGAATAATACTTAAGGAAGCCACTCAAACATTTTATAACTTCCCCGGCATGAGGTAGGAGTGAGTCAGGATATGCGGGTTTATCTGTGTTTATCCAGCATGACACAGAGGAGAGGGACACGGGGCTGTGACTGGCAAGTATGGCTGAGAAAGACAAGGCCTCCAGGGGGCTAAAGGGTTAGGTATCTGTTTCTGCTACAAGTCCTGTGGGGAGGTCACACTGCGGGAAGGTGACGGACCTTCCGTAATGCTTGCCCAGGGGATTTCTGACCATTCAGCTACACAGACCTCATCTCTTACCTGAGGAAGGGCGCTGAAGGAATTCTACCCACCGTGTCTGGTGGGCATAAGCTTGTCGGTACCCCAAAGAGGAAGATGCCTGTGGAAAGGGAATATTCTCCTTGACATCCTTCAAACTCTTTGCTCTGATTCTTCCTTCACCATGCAATGGCCCTGACACCCAATCCCATTTCCACAGCATCCAAAGCTGAGCACAGACATGGGCAAGCCAGTTAATGCAAAGCTCTTGCTCCCAGGCATGTATGAAAACGGCTGAGTTGATCCTGGGCTGCCTGATGCATCTGACTAATGCAAGCCAATTGTCTCCCCGTCCCACCGTGGAGACCTTGATTTGCTATTTTTAAAAGGGGGGTGGGGGTTCCAGTTGGTACTATGTACCAACTCTGCTGCTCACACAGTAAAGTGAGGCCCCCTGTCTCATTAATGGCATAGACTTCCAAATCACCAGGGGTAATACCTCCTGAACTGGGAGAGTCTTACTGAGCTCTTGCTGCCCTGATCAGGGCAGCTTCATCTGCTCTGGCTGTCACCTTCTTTTGCAGTTTTGGAATACATCGTTTGTAGAGTTGAACTTCTTAAAAACAGGTGGGCAGATGCAATTCCAGTTTACGGGGCGCCTGGGTGGCTCAGTCGGTTAAGCGTCTGACCTCGGCTCAGGTCATGATCTCACCGTTCGTGGGTTCGAGCCCCGCGTCGGGCTCTGTGCTGACAACTCGGAGCCCAGAGCCTGCTTCAGATTCTTTGTCTCCCTCTCTCTCTGCCCCTCCCCCACTCACACTCTGTCTCTCTGTCTCTCTCTCTCTAAAATAAATAAAACACTTAAAAAATTAAAAAAAAAAAAACAATTCCAGTTTAATGTCCAGTCACTTATGTACATCAGGCATCTACTGAGCAAACAACATGTGCACAGATGGGCCTGAGCCAGACCCTGGAAGAACCAAGGTGAATTAAGATACAATTGCAATACACAAATATTATAAATATTAATTGTGATGTTAAAAGTACAGGAGATAATTAACAACGGACAACTGGTTTAAAAAGCAAGCCCCAGAACAGCAGGCTGCAGTGTGTACACGCACGCACACACACACACACATACACACACACACCAGAACACAAGTCACTATAATGTACTTTGGGGCAATACGATTACAGGTCATCTAGAGTTTGTTCCTAATACTTTCTTTGTTTTCCCAATTTCCTGCAGTGAAAACTAGTTACTTGTCTCTTCAAAAAGAGCACCAATAAAATGTTGACAATAACCAAAGCGCACTGACCGCCTCAGAATTCTGAGTTCCCAAAGTGCCCCTGTATTAAACCTAGCTATTTGACACACCTAGGTCCCTCACTCGAAAGATCCATGTGTGTGTGTCCGTGTGGGTGTACATGTGTGCCTTAAACACACGTGTATGGTTGATTCTAACAAAGCTAAACTGCGGGATCCTTTGTGGGATCCTGGTTGGGTGGAAGAAGACTGGATAAGTTCTGGGATCTTTCAGAGCGGCTGAAATTGGAGTACATCAGAGTGGCTGCTTATCAGAAAAGGTATTCAAACACAGAAGATGCACGGGGCATAGAAAACCACCAGCCGTTCGGTCTGACTCCTAAACGGCAAAAGCAGAAGGGCAGATCTCCCAACCACAGGCTTCGGCTTGTGAACCAGCTGCCTCTCCCAGGGGCAATTCTATGCGCCTATTCCTGGGGACAAGCATCAATAGCTAAATCATCTATTTAATAATGATCCATGACTAAGCTTTATACCGCTACAAGGGCCAGAAACATTACACACATAATTCTTTGCAAATCTGTTCATCTGATTTGTTTAGAAACGGCTATTACAAACATACATTTGGAAGGGGAAACCAAAGCAGAAACACTGCAACCAGCTCAGGGAGCGCTGACACCTTCAAGGTCAGAAATATTTAATGAGCACCTACCATATGCCATAGTAGGTGTATGTACTACAGTAAAGAATAAAACAGGAGCAGTCCCTTCCTTCACACAGCTTAACTGTGGAAGAATTGAGGAGGAAACAATAAAAACAAAAAGCAGATGTGGAAGCCTGGCACTTATAGGACACCATATTGCAGTTGCAGCCCTAACAACCTTGACTGTGTAGGTCAAACTATCAAAGCTCCTAATGGGTGTGGGGGGGGGGGTTGCACATTTTAGTTTCTGATCAAATAAACTCGACGAATTCACACTATGAGTTCGGAGAAAATCTACAGCAAAGAAACACGTCTAAGTTTGCTTAAGCTGACATTTCCCAAAAGTTCTGACCACAAGAATTCCCCTTCTCATGGACTACCTGTCAACAGATCATGGAAAACCACCATTTAGCAAAACTCGGCTTGCAAAATGCACAACGATGGCTGTGCCAACAATATTAAGTTATCATCGGTGAGTTCTTTTTAAAAAGACAGGAAGGTTCATTATGCTTTCTATAAACATTCACAGACTTGTAAGTTCTGACTCGTGAAGGCATGAAAATTTATTTGGAATCGTCCATTCCCCAAAATTAGAGAAAGAGATTTCGGTA
This sequence comes from Puma concolor, assembly GCF_028749965.1. Classification (NCBI taxonomy): domain Eukaryota; kingdom Metazoa; phylum Chordata; class Mammalia; order Carnivora; family Felidae; genus Puma; species Puma concolor. Next base: position 79,935,089 of record NC_141675.1, on the reverse strand, counting down.
GATGTCTCATCTTGGCAGAGAATTGTGGACCTGTAAATCCAGCCTCCTCCCAAACCCCAAAACCTCCAGGGTCCACTGCCTAGCCAATGTGGCTCTGAGCTACAAGCAGAGGCACCACAGAAACAGACAGGTGGCCGAAGAGGGCACAGTGAGTAATCAGCATGTGACCAGGTGCTAGAGACAGAAGACACAGAGTCACAGGTGCTCACAAAAAAGTATGCAGCCAAGTTCTCATAGTCTATTTCAGGGAAGGGGAGTGGTTACAGAGACTGCTGACAAGAGGGAAAGCACAGACCATCCCTTAACCCCTCCCTTTTGTTTTAAATACCTTTCCTGTCAAATGTGTTAATCCATGTGTCAGTAAGAGAAATGGATGGGAGACTCTGACTTGTAAAAGAGAAAGAGTTCTGAGTTGAAAGACAACAGATTTAGGTTCAACACAGTCATTATCTAGCCAAGACCCCATTTTCCTCTGATGACCTTATCACCCTGTTCACTCCCCTTCACTTGTAGTTATGGTGTGGGTTAAAGAGTAACCACCAATCTCAAATCACGGAGACAAAGAATTTTCTCACTAAATGGTGTTAGGACACTTAGATAGCCATTTGGATAAGGACAAAATTAGATCCATTCATCACATCATACACAAGAATAAACTGCAAATGAATCAGAGATCTAAATGTGAAAAATGAAATTATACAGGCACTGGAAACTAACACGAGTGAACATGGCTGTTGAGAAATGCTTTCTAACCATGATCAAAAAAGAGAGCAATGAAAGAGAAAGTTGATAAATGTGTCCACATAAATATAAAAACTTTCACATGACAAAAAAAAAAAAAAAACACTGTAAGTAAAATTAAAAGGCAACAAATTGAGACACAATATTTATATTTCATAGATTAAGGGCTAATTTACAAAGACATTTTTAAAAACTTTTTTAACATTTATTTATTTTTGAGAGAGAGAGAGACAGAATGCAAGGAGGGGAGGGATAGAGAGAGAGAGAAACACAGAATCTGTAGCAGGCTCCAGGCTCTGAGCTGTCTGCACAGAGCCCGATGCGGGGCTCGATCTCAGAACTGAGATCATAACCTGAGCCAAACTAGAAAACTCAACCTACTGAGCCACCCAGGCGCCCCTTTACATAGACATTTTTGAGGGGAAAAAAGACCATAACCCAACCGAAAAAAATTAGTAAAATGTATGAATAGACAATTCACAAAATTTAAATTTATAAAATTAACAAATATGATCTTTAAATACATGAAAAAAATGTTCAACCTCATTCCTAACAGGATATATGCAAATTAAAACTACATCGAAATAGTACTTCTCACCCATCACGCTGGCAACAATTCAAAAGCCTGACAATACGCTGTGGTTGAGAATTCTAGCGAGACACTCCTACAGAGAAGAATCTGGCATTGTCTATCTAACACAAAATTTGCCTTTGACCCAGCATTCCCACTTCCAAGAATATAGCCTGAAGATATACCTCCACTACTATGCAAATAAATGTGAATAATATTACCCATTGCAGGAAGCCACTTAACTGTCCAAGTATAGGAAGGAAGGAAGGAAGGAAGGAAGGAAGGAAGGAAGGAAGGAAGGAAGGAAGGAAGGAAGAAAGGAAGGAAGGAAAAGAAAGAGAGAAAGGGAGGGAGGGAGGAAGGGAGGGAGGGAGGGAGGGAGGGAGGGAGGGAGGGAGGGAAGGAAAGGAGAGGGAAGGAAGGAAGGAAGGAAGGAAGGAAGGAAGGAAGGAAGGAAAGAAAGAGAAAAGGGGAGGGAGGGAGGAAGGAAGGGAGGAAGGAAGGAAGGAAGGAAGGAAGGAAGGAAGGAAGGGAGGGAAAGAAAGAGAAAAAGGGAGGGAGGAAAGGAAAGGAAAGGAAAGGAAGGAAGGAAGGAAGGAAGGAAGGAAGGAAGGAAGGAAGGAAGGAAAAGAAAGAAGGAAGAGAAAGAAAGATAAAAAGGGAGAGAGGGAGGGAAGGAAGAAAGGAAGGAAGAGAAAGAAAGAGAAAAAGGGAGGGAGGGAAGGAAGGGAGGAAGGAAGGAAGGAAGGAAGGAAGGAAGGAAGGAAGGAAGGATGGATAGAGGGAGGAAAGGAAAGGAAAGAAGGAAGGAGGGAAATGGAAAGAAAGAAGAAAATAATTTTTATTATTTTTTAAATTCTTTTTATTTTAGAGAGAGAGCATGCATGTGTGGGGGAGGGGCAGAAGGAAGGAGAGAGAATCCCAAGCAGACACTCAGTGTGGAGCCTGAAGAAGAGCTCAATCCCACCATCATTACCTGAGTCAAAATCAAGAGTCAAATGGTCAACCAACTGAGCCACCAAAGTGCCCCTATTTTTTAAGTTTATTTATTTATTTTGAGTGAGAGAGAGAGCATGAGTGGGGGACAGGGGGCAGAGAGAGAATCCCAAGTAGGCTCTGCACCGTCAGCACAGAGCCCTACACAGGGCTTGACCTCAGGAACTGTGAGATCATGACCAAGCTGAAATCTCTTGACTGAGCCACCCAGGTACCCCAAGAAAAGAATTTTTAAAAAGCAAAGTTCAAAGGCTTATTTTTTAAAGGTTTATTTATTTTTGAGAGAGAGAGAGAGAGAGAGTGAGAAAGAGAGAGCACGAGCAGGGGAGAGGCAGAGAGAGAGGGAGACACAGAATCCAAAGCAGGCTCCAAGCTCCGAGCTGTCAGTACAGCTCCGAGCCCGACACAGGCCTCGAACCCATAAACTGTCGGACGTTTAACCAACTAAGCCAATCAGGTGCCCCAAAAAGGCTTATTTTTATAGTATGTTACCTTTTGTGTAAGAAAGACAAAGAAGTATGAAAACACACGTAAATCAGGCTTAAAACAAATACAGGAGGGGCGCCTGGGTGGCGCAGTCGGTTGAGCGTCCGACTTCAGCCAGGTCACGATCTCGCGGTCCGTGAGTTCGAGCCCCGCGTCGGGCTCTGGGCTGATGGCTCAGAGCCTGGAGCCTGTTTCCGATTCTGTGTCTCCCTCTCTCTCTGCCCCTCCCCCGTTCATGCTCTGTCTCTCTCTGTCCCAAAAATAAATAAATGTTGAAAAAAAAAAAAATTAAAAAAAAAAAAAAACAAATACAGGAAAGATAACAAAGAAAACAAAGAGGTTGGTTTCCTACAAGAGGCAGAGGGAGTATCAGGGTGGATGGAATGTTGGAGGGAGTAGGAGCACTTCTCTGAGTATACATTTTTGTTTGGTGTTGACATTTGGAAGCATGTTATTGTTTTACAAACTCAAAAGGTAAAATTAAATCAACAAGGCAAGGGTGGGAAGGACGAAAATTAAAACTGAAAGCAAACTAAAAGAATTAAGCCCAAATATATTTTATTTATTTATTTATTTATTTATTTAATGTTTATTTATTTTTGAGAGAGAGAGAGAGAGAGAGAGAGGAAGAGAGGGCAACAGTGAGAGGAAGGGAGACACAGAATCCGAAGCAGGCTCCAGGCTCTGAGCTGTCAGCACAGAGCCCGACCCAAGGCTCAAACTCAGCAACCACGAGATCGTGATCTGAGCCAAAGTCAAGACGCTCAACCCACTGAGCCACCCAGGCACCCCAAAACCGAATATATCTTAAATGAACAACATAATGACACCAGGGAATTGGGAGGAAGGTCCATAAAGGAAAGGAAAAAACAAATTCCTAAACTTAGTATTTGACAATAAAAGCTCAGTCTTAGGCAGGGTTAAAGTTGGAGAAGGGGCATCAGAAGCAAATCCTGAACTGGTTTTAGTAGGTTGGTTTTGTGTAGTGGTATGAGAGAAAAAATCATTATTATCATTACTTTTGTATTCATATACATACATATACACTCACATCTATGTAGCTGCAGGTGTGTGTATATGTAGATGATACACATATATACAGATGCACGTATATGCCTGGATACTTTTATTTGTATAATTTCCTAGTTCTGGTCATCAAAAGGGCTTATGACCGGAGGCCATGAGCACAGCTAGCATTCAAATACTGGTCCCCAATCCTTAGCTCTCCACTAAACAGAACCAGAAAATACTGAAGACATGGTTGATCTCAGAGCACAGGCGGAGATGATGCAAGAGGAAACTGGAACAACTTTTTATCCTAGCATGGAAATAAGTGCTAACAACAACAACAAAGATGGGAGCCTGCCACAAGGACGTAGGAGCTAGATTGAGGGAGCTCTCACGGGACAAATCGTGGGCAATCTAAGCATCGAAATAATTACACAGCGCTAATAAATTATACAGGAATGAAACAGAAGTCGGGAAGTCCATTCCTATATTAGAAACAGAGAGAGAGAAGGGCGGGACTCTTGCTAAGGGTAAAATGCAGAATACTGATGATGGCGGTGAAGGCTGTGCTGAAGACACGACAGCATGATTTTGCAACCATCCCAGCAAACACTGCTTTAGGCAAGAATTTAGGGGAAATGTCTGATGCGGAGCAAGAATAAAGGATCTCATGGATTGCTTAATAATTGCAAGGGAGGGGTGCCTGGGTGGTGGCTCAGTAGGTTGAGCGTCTGACCCTTGATTTCGGTTCAGGTCATGATGTCACGGTTCATGGGATCCAGCCCCGCGTGGGGCTCTGCACTCACAGTGTGGAGCCTGCTTGGGATTCTCTCCTTCCCTCTTTCTCTCTCTGCCCCTCCCCAGCTTGCTCTCTCTTTCTCTGTCTCTCTCTCAAAATAAACTTAAAAAAAAAATAATTCCCAGGGAAAAAGAGTAACTATGATGTGGAGAAGCTGGACAACACCTTGGCCAGGTGATCTTAACCATCATGAGCCTCCCTATGTAATTAATCCCAGGGGAGGACGTCACATCATTCATGCAATATTCTAGCCGGGAAGACACAACTGAATCTAAACACGAAGAAACAATTATCTAACCCAAACGAGGAACACCATATTTCTTAAAAGGAGGGGCACTGTTTTCTTCAAAAATGTCAGTGTCACGAAAGACAAAGAAAGGTCGTGGAAACGTTCAGAGTAAAAGAGACAGAAGAGTCACGACAACTAAGTGCGTTGCCTGATCCCAGGCTGGACTCTGTACTGGAGGGGAAAAAATACTGTCAAGAACATAACTGGGCAAAGTGACAAAACAGAAGTAAAGAGAGATTAAAGTACCAAATCAGTGTTAGAGTACTGAAGAGGGGAACTACTGTGGGAAGAGGAAGAGACACCCTTACTATTAGGAAATACACACTGTAATTGGGGGGTAGAGGGCCATGATGTATCGTGATGCAGGCAGCTTCTCTCAAATACTGTAGAAAATAATTACATACACACACATATATATTATATGATATATAAAATATATAATAAAGAGAGAGAAGGAAGAGGGAGAATGCACATAAAATAAAATGTTCACAGATGAATCTGATGAAAGTACACGGGTATTATTTGGACTATTCCTGTTCTTGCAAATTTTCATTTGAAATCATTTACAATTAAAAAAATTAAAGAAAAACTAACCACTGAGAAAGAGAAGGAAAAAATGTAGCAATCAAAAATTAGCTCTAGGTGGCTCAGTCGGTTCAGCAGCCAACTTCGGTTCAGGTCATGATCTCACAGTTCATGGGTTCGAGCCCCGTGTTGGGCTCTGTGCTGACAGCTCAGAGCCTGGAGTCTGCTGTGGCTTCTGTGTCTCCCTCTCTCTCTCTGCCCCTCCCCTGCTTGCTCTCTCTCTCTCTCTCTCTCTCTCTCAGAAATAAACATTAAAAAAATTAGCTCTATTTTCCAGCAGGATTTGAAAACAATAAATTAATCCCAAAGTACATCATTCCATATAACACTTACATGCACATGTATTTCATAGCTACTCAGAGAATTTTGTATATTTTAATTTCTTAACACGGGAAAGGATTCTAGAATTTCTTTTTCTGAAACTCCTGGAGATGACCAACACCTAAAATACCTAAGGCCACAGTGGCTATGCAGCCAGGGCTACAATTACAAGATTTGTAGGTCAATGCAAGCCTCTGAAATTCCAGTTCCCCACATTTGCAATCCGAGTACTATTTCCCTTCTAGAAAGAGCAAGTTTATAGTTAGAAGATGAGCTGTAGCTACCAAGCTAATAGCTAGCATCAATTTTTAAAAATCTATCAGCAGCGGCCTTTGAGGTTAAGTATCATCAAACGGATAAAGCAAGGAGGAGCGGGAGCACTCTTTTTGTCAAAACATGGATCGGGCCACATGTGCTACCCTCCACTACAAATCTGAACTTCCCAGCAGAAGGAAAAAAATCAGTAAATCGGGCCTTGAAGTTTCCTTCCTGGATAAGTTCCAAGAGGAAAAATAAAAAGATAGGAAGGTTAGACATTATGAGGTCAAGAACCATCAACCAAATGGAATGTGATGTTTAAACAGGAATAGGTAAAATATCTGGGAACAGGCAGAAAATCCTCAGCCCTCTGATTCCACACCAGGCTTTGCTGACTGAAATACACACACACACACACACACACACACACACACACACACACACACACACACTGCAGCTGAATACTAGGTATTGTTCCCTTCCAAAAAGCATTAAAATATAAAGGTCAGTTAGCTTAAATGGTATTTTATTGCACATACTTTAAAAAGACCTTGGACAATTAAAGCAGTGAAATATATTCCTTGCTATCATTTCTCAATGTTCTTAGAAGTATAAAAAGAAGGCACGTCCCCATGTAAAACATGTTAACTCCTTCTCTTCTGTACACATTTATCTCAGGACCTCCCAGAACTTATGAGCCTTTTCAGTAGAGTCTCCAGTGCCTCTGTCATCCAGCAGTTTTCACGTGGGTGGCAGGGGAGTAAGGTCCCAGCAGTGCCGCCCACAGAGTAAGAGATTAATCAAAACGCCAGTAAAGGCACAGGTCAAAGATCAAGACCAGATCAGTGGTTCTCCTGGGAGCCCATTTAAAATAAGACTGAAGCTCAAGGCCCCGCCCGCAGACACTGTGACATCAGGTGAGAAGCAGAAGGACAGAGCTTTAAGTTCCTCTGGAGATGTCAGTAGGTGGCATGCTCGCAAACCACTGACCTAGAAGATTCTAAACCCCTCTGCAGCTCCTGAGCTCTAGGAAAAGCTTCAACTGTCTATGGCTTTACCATGTCCTTAGACTGACTAACACGGACAGCATCATTTTGTTTCTCACCCTGCTTCAGTTTCCACAAAGATAAAATGGCACCAACGAGAAACCAATTTCGCTAGGCTATAACAAAAAGTGAATACATTGTAAAGTACTTTGCATATGTGAATATCAATTTTTATCACCTCCCTTACATAATACATAAAGCTATTCCTTAAGTTCTCAAAAGTATTGCACTCCTAACAAATAGCCTATAAATAGTTATAAGGCTCTAGAAAACAGCCTTAAGTACTTGGTGGGTGTGGGTTGCTTGTATTTGCTCACAGAATCAGAGATCCCAGGGTGGGAAAAATTCTCCAGAGGTCATCTGGACAGCCCTCTGATTTCAAGCAGAAAAGAGATCGTTACCCCATTTCACAGATGGGTCAAGTGAAGCACACTCAGGGCTCCACGCTCCACGCTGACATGCCTCTTTGATTTCTGAAGGTCAGAGACTTTCCGGTCGTGCCCTTACAGCTGAATATAGTGCTTGTTCTGGTTCATCTGGGTGACCTGAGACAACCAGAGTTCCCTCTCCGGGCCTTGGTTCACTAACCGCTAGCAAAGCAGGCTGAGGCTCTATAACCTCTCATGTGAGGCAGTGAAATGAAAGAAAAGCCCTCAATGTCAATAAATTGTTAACTCACTAAATGGATTAGTGACTTTGAACAAGACATTCCGTGCAAGGGGGAAAGAATCCCTATCATTAAACATCAAAACCTGAGCCTGGGATCTGAGAAGGGGCAGAGGATGTTAATCACGAAGGAGTGCACTGAATTATGGGGCTTCTGCTTCCTAAGGGCTTCTGAAAGTTACTGAAGCTCCTGGTTAAAGGGGCCTAGGGGTCATCCTTCCCACTTAAAGGGCAGAAAAATAAATAAACTCCTCGAAATATATGTCTGCTCCCAATGCTCTCAAGTACCATGGATTTAATGTTAATGGGGAAAAACAAGTTCTGGAAATCGCCTTTTTCAATAATCTCATTTTCAGAGACAAAGAAACAATGAGGAATAAAGAAACTTACTCAAGATAACAAAACAATTAAGAAGCAGATAGAATACCCAAGGATATTCTTAGTCATTTCTCCATTAGAAAAATCCTCACATCACATCACACTATTTTATGGTATCAGTCAAAAAATAAAACAAAACTTTGACTATATAGTTTAACAATTACAGTCAAGAAACAGAAGTCTTTCTGTTCTCCTAACATATTAAGGAGATTTCATAAACAAAGGGGAACGGTAAAGGTAGCAGAATATATTTGCCGTTATTTTATTTTTTTTAAAGCAGGGCACACCCAAAAGCAAAGTTACTTTGATCTACCAAGAACGTGGGGAAGGAAACAGCGTCTTTTATTTGATTATTAAGTTTACCCTGCAGTCTCCATTGTAAGGCTGGTATTATCATATAAGCTGGCTCCTAGCAGGAGGGGAAAGGCAGTAGAAAAGCAAAGTCGGGGGATGAAACTCAAGTCTGCAAACATTTACCGAGCATTTTCTCTGTGGACGGCTGTGCGCCAGAGCCCGTGGGGAACACAATTATGAGAAAACACCAGCCCTGCCCACAAACTGTTGAAAATCAAACGAGGCAGATTTATGCAAACAATTTACCCTAATTCAAGCCTTGAAGGATGAATGCAAAGAAGAATTTAAAAAAAAATTTTTAAAAATATAAAAAAACAAAAAAACAAAAAACGGACACCAGACCAAGGATGAGACCGATCGTCTCTAACCCAGCCCAGGGGACCTGGTATGACAATGAGGAAATTAGGAGAGGCAGTCACCTACCCCAGCCCCCATGGTGCTCCATCACAGACCCACAGATGCCCTACAACCTCTGTCAGCCCCTCACCAAGCTACACAGTTTGTGTCTAAATGTGCCTTCCCTGCTCGGGACCCATCTCTACCTCTCTTCCTGCAGTTCAACAAACAGCAGGTGATTACATAGTGCACTCGAAGCCCTGGGATGGGCATCCTGGGGGAGAAAAGAAACTCATCAGACAAGTCCATGTCTTCCAGAAACGGACAACCTGGTGAGGAAACACAGGATCATCATCCACCACTCACTCGTTTAGCTGACATTTATGGAAAATTTACTCTAGACCAGGTACCGAGGGACACGCCGAGGCTTCAGAAACGCGCAGGACACAGCTGATTTCACAGTCCAGGGGGGACGACAAACACACAATACTGAATAAGCATCGTGCAGTGACATCAGGCTTAAGAAGAGGTGTAAGCACCTGGAGCTGTAAGACAGGAGGGAACTCAGAGGAGAGCGGTGGGTTATCAGGAAGGCACGGCGAAGAGCACCTCTACAGCTAACAAGTGTACTTCTGACTCGGACATGAGGTAGAAGGAAATAGGCATCTGATAAAGACACAGACGACACAGCGTGAAAGGGTCCCCGGGATTCTTCTGAGCAAAGCCTGAGCTGCAGGGCAGGGTAGAAAGTCTTCCCGTTGCTTTGATGACTCGCAGACCAACCAGTGAATCAGATCTGGAGAAACTTCCAGAAGGTCACACGTGGATAGCAGCAGAAGTAGGACTGGCACCCAGAACTCCACACACCTCAACGGGGCTTCTCCCCAGGCCCACTCTGGTCCTCTGGGTCTGGCAGTGAGCCAGCCACCTGCGGCTCTGACAGACTGCCATCCGAGGCAGTGGACTGAGGAACCACCTCGGCAGGGGGCTCAGAGAGTGGATAAGAGCGCCTGCCCTACCTCAGCCAAGTGGACTTTTGATCAGTGTTGTCTTGAGGACACGCGTTTGTCTCTAAACACTCCCAAATCTGGGAGCACCTGGGCGGTTCAGTCGGTTAAGCGTCTGACCCTTGGTTTCGGCTCGGGTCATGATCTCGAGGTTCCTGAGTTCGAGCCCCACATCGGGCTCAGCACTGGAGGTGTAGAGCCTGCTTGGGATTCTCTCTCTCTCCTTCTCTCTCTCTCTCTCTCTCCCCCCCCCCCCCGACTTGTGCACTCTCTCTCTTTCTCTCAAAATAAATAGATCAATTTAAAAAAATAAAATTAATAAACACTCCCAAAGGAAAACCCATCCCCAACCTTCCCCAGCCTTCCTATAACTGTTTATGACAGCATGCGGACCTGAAGGGAGGAGGAGTGTCAGAAGAAACATTCTAGGAACCTCCTTCTTCCACAGCGGGGAAACAGGCCCACTCACACCACAGGTCAGACAGCACCTGGACAAAAGGTCTAGCACATTTTACTGAACGCCCCCTGCTTGGTGGCCCATGAGCTCATTCTCACAGCCCACGTTTTCTGTCACCTTGGGAGTGATAGGCACTGGAAGGGCAAGGCTGCTGTCACAAGGATACATTAATTGTGTACTGTGCAGACAGAGCCTAAGCAATGAAGAAATAAAGAGAGAAGAAACCCTTTCAAAGTCTCCTCTCAGGCTTCTCAAAGGTGCGTCCCAGCCACCACCCTCTGCAATGTCACCCAAGTCCTTTGAGGTTTGCTCTCTCATTCAAATGCCCCAGCTCCCACTGCTCTCCTGTCAGTACCCAGCAGCAAAGGTGGGAGAGGACTGCCAAATTCTTGTGAATCCTGAAGATTTCCTTTATGAGTCACGGAAAACCGAAATAACTCGGCGGGGGGTTGAGGGGGGGGGGGACTTGATAAAGAAACACAGTTTTAAATCCGTTCTCACTAATTTGTTCCTCTGTGTGGTAGAACTCCTGAGCACGGGAAAAATGAAGTTTCCAGAGCTGACGCAAAGATGGGAGTTTTTTGTTAGGTTGTGTCAATTGTCACCGTGGCATTTCTCGTTAGGATTTTTCTTACTGTCATTTTTTTGTTAAATTAATTACAGTTTGATCAGTGTGGGAGCTATTTTGAATCCATGGGACTTTCCTAACCAGATTGTTTTGGCATTTTGAAGTCACTCACATTCAGGGCCTAAACAATATGGCAAGTATCTCTTTTTCTCTTTCCTTTATACTCAAATTCTAAACAAAAGAACCATCTGTTCTCTCTCTAAAAACATCAGCCCTTGTTTTCATTTTTCCGTTAATAATAATGCCTCAAACCTAGACCATGTCTTTCTGCCACTTGCTTATTAAAGCACTTTGTAGATACTGTCTCATTCAACTTCAACATCACCACCTACCAACTGGGGAGGAAGGGGAAATGTTTGTCGATATTTAGTCCGATAAGTGATTTTCGGATACTTGATGAATCTGGCACAGATGATGGCATGTTAGCCTCAGAAGGGACCTTGGGGCCATCATCTAACCCAGTGCTGGCTCTTCGATATGTAAAAGGGAGACCCAGAAAGGAGAAGTCACTTCATGTTCTATTTGGGTACTTAGCTCTCTACCCCTGACTAAAAGCAGTGAAGGTAAGAACCGTGTCTGACACGTTTTTGTATCTCTGGCACCTGATGTGTAAAAAGCGCTCATTTAAATATTTGTTGAGTAAATGGAAATGTTTGTGACTAGTTCCACAGGTGGTTGTGGCAGAGCTGGGGTCAGAGTTCAATAATCCCATCCTCTTAGTAAGTACGTTGCTCTTAATAGTACCCTATAGATCTGAACGCAAGAAGAATCGAATAAAGACACCACCCAACTCGGGGAACAAGAAACGGGCTTGTGTCTCTAAGTAAGAAATCTGTTGAACAAACCCAGTAGGAATCACCAAGTCTGGCCACTGGCCACGCTAAAATTTAACCCACGTTGAGGCTGACTTTCTATCAGCTCAGCGCTCTGTAAGTGCTCCACGTATTTGGGGATTTGGTGGAGCTATTCCTTAAACCTCACCCGACTGGAAGAACTGATGTGTCTTCAGGCCAAAGTACAGCATGTCTTCATACCCCCAGGAGCCCAACAAGACCATCTTCTACCCTGCGATTTGCTCTCCTCACTTGCTGTAACTCGAGAGCGTCCAGACTCCCAGGATCATGAAATCCACCAGCCCAGAGTTTTCCAGTGAGCTGAGAGGTCACTGAAATAAAAACCTTTTTTTCCATGTGCCTCACTGGAAATCAGCAACTCATTTGGCATGTTTTTCTTATTTTCTGAATGCCCTATTCCCCACTGCTACTCCTTGAAGCTAAAGTAGAAATAAATTATTTCTGGAAAAGCAAGTTAAATGTGGGATTCTGTCATTGGAATTGCTTCTATAGTAGTAGTACTAACAAAGTCAATAACTCCCTAAAGACTGTTCCAAAGCAGTTTGTCCATGTAGACAAGAAAGCTAAAGGTCCGAGGAGAGAAGAACACATTTTTTTTTTTTAGTAAAAGAAGAAAAAGCCGAAGAGAATTCACGTATATTATAATGTGGTCTCACATAAAGGGAATTAGTTTCAGATAGGAACAAGAAACAAATTAGTTACAAAATATAAAGAAATCAACATAAATAAGCCTTCAAATAATTCGAAGAATAGTGTTTTTAAAGGGGGAGGTGGGGAGGGGATGGTAGGGGAGAAGAGAAAAACACGGGGGCTGAGACACAAACCCTAACACGCTGGGTCTGATACAGACACAGAGGCTGCCGCTGGTGTCTGGGATTGTCCAGCATGTACGTCAGGGCAAACAGCTGCAGAGAGGTCCCCTGCGCAGAGAGCAGACACAGCAGGTTGAATCGTGCTATGTCAATAGTCCTTTCCTCACTCAGCACCCTAGGGGTGCTCCTAGGGGGCTTCAGTGTCAAGGGCGTCCCATGGGCTGTTTATCACTCTTGTAGTCGCTACACAGAATGAAAACCCTCTCTCTGTATGTTCCTGACAAAAGTTTGCCCTTTCATTTTTTTAAGGTTTGTTTAACGTTTATTTATTTTTGAGAGAGAGAGAGAGAGAGAGAGAGCGCGCGCGCGCGCGAGTGGGGGAGGGGCAGGGAGAGTGGGACAGAGGATCCAAAGCAGGCTCTGCACTGACAGCAGTGAGTCCAAAGTGGGGCTCAAACCCATAAGCCTCGAGATCATGACCTGAGCCGAAGTCGGATGCTCAACGGACTGAGCCACCCAGACGCCCCAAGGGTTTGCCCTTTTCATACCTACGGACCTTCCTGCTCTCGGGACCACCACCAAAAATATCACCTTGTACCTTGCAAACACAGTGCATACATCCAGCATCCTAATGTTTTACATTTAAAAGTGAAAGGTCCTACATTTCAGAATATATAAAAAAGACACAAGACGTTACTTGAGTGGTCTTGATCTCCAACCTTAACTTTTCAGAGGATTACTTGTGAACTTGCCATTGGGACGGTCAGTTAACTAAACGTCCGCCTGATGTCCAATCAGGTATCTGCAGGACCAGAGGAGGCCTGCATGTGCAGGGCTTGCTGCCCTGGACATTCTCCTCCTGCCAAAACCATATCTGAGGAAAGAACGCTGAAGTAGACCGGCACTCCATCTCACGGGAGCTAATGAGCAAATACAATTTGGTAGCGATGACTGGTACTTCTCCAAATAAAAGTTTCTATCAAAAGATGTTGCTGCTTTGATATTCTAAGCACTCAATTAAAGTCGGACGATTTGGGGCAAAGCTCTCAACCACTCTGGACGTGAGTTTCCTTTTCTACAAAATAAAAGCAGTCAAATTCAGTAAGCTTTAGACTTCCTTCTGGCTCAGAAATACTGTGCCTACTGCCAAGTGGTCTCTCCCTCCTAGTGTGCCAGTCCGCACCCCCACCTCTCACACCCAAACATGCACAAGTATACACGTACTCACCCCTAGCCCGTCTACAGCCTTGTCAGGTAAGCTGTAAGCAGTTCCTACCCTCATTCCCCACTGCTGCTTCTCCGCCAAACACTTGACACAAAAAAGGATTTTGAAGGGAGGTCATGAGGGAGAAATGAGACACGTGCCCACCATTTACACACAGACCTCACCTTGAGATGACATCTTCTGCAGGTCCCAGCGGTGTCTTCATCACCCCAGACCCCAGAGGCAGCCATCTGCCAGAGTGCCAGCTCCTCAAGTCCGATCTCTACCTCTTACTCTCCGAGACCGTGGACAAGTCATTTTACCATTTTACCTCTCTGGGCCTCGGATTCCCCGAGTTTGCCAAAACGTGCAAGAATTCGGACGTGCTACTCTAGAGATCTGAAATTTCATTACAAATTTCAAGCAAACACCCACCAAAGCCCTCTATCTGGTATTGCTGTTGACCTACAGGCTCTCAGACAAATGGAAGTGACTTTTTGCATGATCTTGCACAACAATAATAATAGTGCATCAATAGGGGCAAATACTTCTAATTTGTGCTTGTTTATTTGTTTATTTCCAGGCTAAAGAAGTTACAGGCACCACCTGCCAATGGCCTTTGGAGATTCCACGATGCCCTTTTGGTTAACGATGGTCCAGAAGTTCGGAAACTTAAAAAGGTGGAACTGGAAACCACGCAGTAAAAATGTGGAGCCTGAAATATTGAGAAAATGATTTAGGGAAAATAATACCACTTCCTTCTTCAAAACCTTTTTTTTATTTAACAATAATGACCGTAATAACGACAGTATACAAAGTAACAATATAATTGAGCACAGAACACACTGATTTGCCTAGGATCCCTTTCAGCCGTGTAATCAGCACGAACAGCAAGACCATAATACTCATGTTTCTATTTGTTGCCCTCAACTGACATGGTTGGTCGTTTGTTTTGTTTTAAATAAAATGAGGAAGCAACAAATATATTACATCCGTCTGCAAAAAACCCATATTTGCATGTGGAAAACAAATAAGGGGGTGCCTGAATGGGTGATTAGGCATGCAATTGCCCATCTGCCCCAGCCTCCCTGCAGGTGCACCTGTCACGGGAGCAGAGAAACAAAAAGGAGAGCCATCGGCCAGAAGGGCGACAGATAGGAGGGAAACCAACAGTACCCTTCGCACCTGAACTTGTTCTGAGCTGTGCGCTGCTACGGTCCCAGCTCCCACCTACTGCCCCTGTATCTTAAAGCTGAAAAGCAGAAACATCTTAAGCCAACCTTTCGTTAATCTTCTGTGGTTTCTCTACATCACAAAGGCAATTCTCTAAATACCTCAATAGGTACAAGTATATTTGTTGTTGCAATGATTTTTATGAGCGTGGGTGACCTCCTCTCCCATATTCTTCCCCTCGGTCACTCCACCCCAGCCACGCTGGCCTCCTCACTTTTCCAGAATGTACCAAACAGGCTTCAGCCTCAGGGCCTTTGTGATTACTTTCTCTCAGCCTAAAACAGTCTTCCTCCTCTCAGCTCCAGCTTCAGGTCCTTGTTCATGTAGACCCTTATCAGGAAGAACTTCTCCCTAACTCCTGTTCCCTTAATCAGTCTTATTTTTCTTCTGGATATAGAGTGCAACTGAAATATTACATGTTTAGTCATTAGTTTGTATGTAGTCTGTCTCCATCGAATAGAAGGTCTGTCTGATTTTGTTCACAGAACATGGAATAGTGTCTAACACACAGCAGGTGCTCAATAAACAGTTGGTAAGTTACTGAGCCATCATGATTACTAGCAAACCACTTCCCTTCCACCATAGGTCGTCTTCTGGAATAAGACAGGATTCATGTTCTTCAGAAGCTTCTATAATCTAGTAAGAAAGGAAGACTGGAAGTATACTTATATAGCAGAGCAAAGTGACACAAATGTTCTGTTGGATATATAAACAAAGCACTCTGATACTACAGGAAAAGCAAATCGTTGACTGTGGGGTAGGAAGGGTTGAGGGAGGCCAACAGAACAGAATTCTCTGGAAATCCCTTGAAAAGCACAGAAATCATCCTCAAAAATACACTCAGTACAAAAAAAGTATTAAGACATCCTCAGTTAGCCTGCTTTCCTTCAACAATAATGCTAAGCGAAACAAAAGACTGCCCAAGATAAGTCAGCATTTATGTGTGCCAAGACCATGGAGAAAGGAAAAATCACTTTCCTCCATAAAGCCTTCATTTTAAAATGGAATTACTTAAATGCACATAAAATGTGCCTTCAGAAAATTCCAGACTCTCAGGACAGGGAGGACCTTAGAGGGCTTCCAGTCCAACTTCTCATTCCCTCTACAAAGGACCCATTAGTATCAACCTCTACGTGCAGCGGTGAAGTCATCACCCTTCAAAATGGCACATTCCATTGGTGGTCTGCCCCTAATATTAAGTCCTTCTTCACACGTCTTTCTGTTGCTTTCACCCACTGCTTCCAGAACTCCTTCTGAGAGCACAGAGAGTGAGTGTGTGTCCCCTTCCTGCTCTGTTCCCTCCCCCTCCATCCCCTTTCTCTCTTCTCCACACTAACTACTTCCAATTCCTTCTCTCAGCCCTCAAAGGCTCTGGTCTCCTGTGCCATTCACCATCCTAAACTTCCCTCTTCCTTTCCCTCCTCTTCCTCTCTCACTGTTCCAGGACCTAGAGTTCAAGCAATGTAGCATTCTGCTGAGAGGTCGGCATTTTGTCTGGGATCAGGAAGAGGGGCACCTAGGATCCAAAGGTTCCAAGAGTTAACTCTGTGATCCCTGACCCAATAAGACCCCGGGAAAGTCACCTAACTTTTTGGCTTTGACCTTGAAATGCCATATTTGGCATATATTAGAATAGTATGGGCACGGTAACTCTTTGGAAGTAAAGAATACAAGCAGGTGAAAGCTATCTCCTGGCCCTACCCTACCTCAAGGACATACAGAATTTGGGGAGTCTCAGGCCTCCAATAAACCAAGGCCCCTCTAGTCTTAGATAAATTCCACCTTCTCAACTCCCACAGCCAGCCTGCATGGATAAATGTGAGATTAAATATACCTTTTTAACCATCTCTAAACCTATGGCAGATATTGCTACATAATCATGGACTCTTTCCTACTAGTCAGGATACAGTTTCAGAATCATTCTCAACACATCATCACAAGAATCCACTACCAACACCCCATGTGGCCACATGAAATGAAATCGGAACCACCCCTTCAGAGGAGGAAAACTGACACTCCGAGATGGGCCGTGACCTCCCCATGCCTGTGTCAAGAGCAGAACCAGAACCACAAAGGCCCCTTCCCCATTCTCCTAGGTCACCTCTCCTCTTCTAACTCTGATCTGCCGTGAATGTGCCTTGACGTGGGGGACGGGACCTTGCCACTGCAGGTCATTCTACGACAAACACAGATAAAGGGTTGCTAAGTAAGGGGCAAAAGCTTCAGAGAAGGCTTGGAGGAAGAGGTGCATCTGAGCCAGCCTGAAGAAGTCTGCTACCTGTAGGAACCGATGCGTTGTACTGGACTTCAGCAGGAGAAAATTCAAGATCGTGGTGGCATTAACAGTAGCAGGAACAGCATCAGCGAAGGAAGGGTGAGGACTCCAGGCTCTGAGAGGAGGCTGCAGGCAGGTAGGCAGAGCAGTAGCCATACCCGAGGCCATGGAGGCCGTGGGGAGAGGAGCAATGCAGAAAATGACAAGACAAGATTAGAAGAGCGAACCAGAGTCTGAGTGGTGTTTCCAGTGTCGGTGTTTGGGGTTGTTTTGTTTTGTTTTTTAATTGACTTAAAAAACCCTGAGACTTATAAATGGGAAGAGACGATAAGGAAAGAGTGGGAGGAAAGGAAAGAATCTCTCTCCATTCTCAATGGAAAAAAAAAAAAAAGCCTTGCTATAAAATGTATTACAGGAACACTTTCATTATATAAAAACCTATTTTGTTTTCATGTCATTCTTAGATTACATCATAGAGTGGTTGCAGCCGTCTCGTACCATATTATAAATAAATCACTAGCTTAATCATAGAACGAGCCAGGGCCCTAGATTTAAAAGGGAAATATTAGATCATTTTTAATAACTGATATAACTCAAGCCAGTCACCATTGAAGCAGGGTGAGGTGACGTCATCCTAAAGAAGTCCAAAGAGGAACCAAAGAAGGTCAGTGCTGGGCAGGCCCAGAGAAGATGCCATTTACAAAGGAAGAGGTAGCTGATGGCAGGTGAGGGGAGTTCATCCTCTAGACTAGACAATCTTGTCATGGAAAGCAATGCTTACTTTCCAAGTACTGATGTCCAAAAGGCCTTCCTTGTGAAACATAGTGTGTGAATATTATATTTTGTTCTCAGAGCTACTGTATTCCCAAATAGCAGAAAATATGAGCATATTACGATGTCCATATTTATGTCTTGGGAGCCACTGAGCAAAATTATAGACGGGAAGGCTTTTACTTATTCAGGAAAATATGAAATCCGGGCCGACACATGCAAATGCTACAGGCCTGATTCAAGTCAAGGGGACAGTGCAAAGCGGGGACACTGAGAAAATGGCCTGACACAGTAAACAATTGAGGGTAATTTCCAGCCCTTACTGACTATTAAGGAGAGCACCGGCTAATGTTTCATGAGCACCAACTTTGTGCTAAGTACCCCCTTGGCAGGCACTTTGTGTACATTTGTGAACACAAAAGAATAAGAATCCGAGGCAGCTGCTACCAGTTTTTCAGATTAAGTGGGGGCCCCTCGGTGGCTCAGTCAGTTGAGCGTCCAACTTTGGCTCAGGTCATGATCTCACGGTTCATGGGTTTGAGCCCCGCATCGGACTCTGTGCTGACAGCTCAGATCCTGGAGCCTGCTTCAGATTCCGTGTCTCCCCTTCTCTCTCTGCCCTTCCCCCGCGCACTCTCTGCCTCTGCTTCAAAAATAAGCAAACATTAAAAACGTTTTTTTTAAATAAAGGAATGATTAAGTGACTTAAGATCAGGCAGCTAATGCTAATAATGATAGTCTTCCCATTCCAAATTCTGTTCTATCTTTTGCCTACACCCAACCCGAACTATTTCCTGTTACGGACTGTCAGTAAAAATTAAATAATAGACAAGCCACACTTTGAAAGCACTAATAGTATCAAAACATCTTGAGAGTCAAAGGGGCCACGGAGCGGGGGGAGTCATATTGACCTTCTGGCCAGCCACAGTCTTACTGACCTGAGCAGGTTTTCCTTAGTTTGGCTGCAGGGCTACTAACGACCTTGACCATAATTTTTAAGTCTTCCATTTCCATTAACTTTTGAGGAATGTTAAGGAAGACTCTAAGGGAACCTGCCATCCTCTATAAAATGGACTGCCAGATTTGGTTTTAGAAAAGACTGGTTGGGGGGTGGGGGGAAACGGACGCTCTAGAAAAGAACTTGCTGCCAGACAGAAGGTATTGGCTGACTTTTCGTGTCTGATCCTGTCAGTCCCACAGCAATACTGAGTATCGGTCCAGTGTTCTTAACACAAATGTCATTCATACTGCCGAGGCACACTGAGCCAAGTAACACTGATTTACACAACTTTTCAGGACACAGCCGGACCCAACAGGAGATGTAGACCCTGAAATTGAACTAAAGGGACAACATGAAGGCTCCAGACTCCAAATCTGAACCTACTTTCCCCTAATCTGTTTCTGGAACTGGACAGAGGTTTCAAAAAGCAGAGAAACCAGACCAATTTGACAATAAATTTCATATATTAATAAAAAAAAAAAAAAAAGCAGAGAAACCAGGCCTAGAGTCTGTATGGACTGATTCGGAAAGAGAGACAGTGCAGGATGGTGAACAAGAAGCACTGGGCCAGAGACAAAGGAGCTTCAGAGGGTCCCTCCAATGGCTGCCAATGGCTCCATGGCCCCAGAGGAGTTTGTCCCCTCTCCAGGTCTTGGTGTCTCACCTGTACAGCAAAAAGTTCAAGCAAGAAGCAGCTCTAACTGGTAAGGAGGGTAAAAATATAGAGGTATAGGGGCACAGCATTAACTGAAAACTTGTGATCTTCCTCTGACAAGCCACGCCAAGTTTCATTCTGTGCAATTCTAGCTCAATGTCTATATTCAGATTTTAAATGGAGTTCTCACCCACAATCTTCAAGTAAAGCGGGTCCACAGAGGTGTGCTGGGTTTCTCCAGTGGTGCCATGTAGCTCCTGCTCTCACCTTAGCACATGCCCTGTAACCTAGAGTATCTGTGCAGACAGCCCCTAAGATGGCCTCCTAGAACTCCGTCTCTTGGTCTTCATGCCCTTGTGCAATCCCTCCCTTTGAGCGTGGGCTGGATCTAGTGACTTGTTTCAAGCAAACAGAATGAGGCAGAGGGAACGTGTGTCACTTCCAGGATGAGGCTACAGAAAGGCTGCGGCTGCTTGCTTCTGGGGGATTCTCTCTTGCTCACTTGCTCGGAGGGAAGGCAGTCGCCATGTTGCGAGCTGCCCTATGGTGAGGCTCTCACAGCGAACACCTGAAGGCAGCCTCCAGCTGACAGTCAGCAAGGAACTGAGGCTCTCAGTCCAACCACTGCGAGGGCCTGAATCCTGCCAACGATCATGTGATTGAGCTTGGGGGTGGGTCCACCCCAGCTGAGCCTTCAGATGAAATTGCAATCCAGCAGACACGTAGACTGCAGCCTCAGGAGAGACCCTGAACCTCCCATCTAAGCTGCTCCCAACTTCCAAATCACAAAGAGTACAAGATAATAAATGTTCTCTGCTTTAAGCACTAAGTTTGGGGTCTGTTATGCAGCAATAGATAACAATGACAGGAGCCGCATATGAGAGCCCCAGTCCCGGTCCCTAGCAACTCCACCATTTTTCAGGATACCCAGGAAGTAGACCAGAAGAGATCAGCTATCAGGAACTCCTGGGAGAAACCCTTAGCCCTCCCCATGAATACCGAGATGCTTTCCCACTTGGTGACACACACCCAGGCGTGCTCTGGCCACACAGAGAGGACCATGGAAATAATGTCAGTTCAACTCAAAGTCAACATGACACTTTTGGCTGCAGCAAGTGAGTGGAAAATAAACTGGAGTCTGAACCACACATGGAATATGACAGACTCTTTACCTGCCCAGCCATATTCTGCTGTCAGTTACTTCTACCCTCAGAACCTGCCCAGCCCTAGGGACCAAATGATGTCCACAGGCCCACCCTGCCAGTAGTCTGGCCTTGGTTTTGAGATCAGATGGCCTCCTCCTGGGAGCTTTCTTCAACCTTCCCGATTCTTTCCACGCTCCCAACCTTTTACACAAGCCCCATGAGAACTGAGGCTATAAAGGACCTCCACTTCCCACGCACCTACTATGTAGCCTTAAACGGATCTGGTGATTAGTAAATGTGTGCTGTAAATAACACCTTTCTTTCTAATGTGGTATTTCTTATGCATAGGTCTTTCTCTCCAAGATCAGGGACTGTGCCTAATTCACTGTGGTGTCCTTAAGACCCTGAAGTTTACTAACTTCCAGAATAACAATGGATTAGGGCAGAGAACAAGCACACACTCTGTGAAGGAGGGGTAGATATTCAGCAGCAATCTACAAAGGCCTTATGGGTTCCCTATGCATGAGACACCAGACATCTTCCACCAGACAGGAATCCGTGTAGGAGAACCTGAGAATTCCTCTGACCCCCCTAGGGCCCTGTCCGACATAAAACAGAAGGTATCTCCACTGTGCTGAGCTCATGAAGTAGAAGAATATGGAATTAGGAGGAAGGAAACAAAAGAGGCAGAGAGAGCCCTACCTTTTATTTTTATGGACAGCAAACATCTCCTACAACACATCCCTAGGTTATAGAACAGCCAGAGCCCCAGGTGGCTGCATGGGTTCCTGCTCAGACCTAGCAAGTCTTTTTGTATTTTGGAAGCAATAACATAAAAAGCAATGAAAGCTGGCTCAGCAGATGGTCACACGTGCCCAGAAACCACCTGACCAAGTAATTGTAGGGAGCCAAGACATTCACCTCTGGCGGAAGTGACTGTTGCTTTGTTTCCGGCATAGACTAATACCTGATCCTTCTAAGGACCAAAAAGGAAATATTAAAAATGAAAGCCTTTGGCTACCGTCAACAATTGTACACTAGTATCAACAGAGGAAAATAATTTCCTTCCGGACTCCCACTGGGCCGGTCACGCCTAGACAGAGGTGTGATTATCTAATCAAACAGAGCAAGAGCCTAACAGCTAGACTGTAGCTTCAAGATTTCTCAAGCATGGAGACTTCTCCATGTCTCTCAAGTCCACCTCCTTTCACTTCCTGCTACCTAGGGCAAAATCAAATATGAAAAGTACACAACTGCATTTCAACTTCAACCGTTACCATGAAGCCAGCTTCCAAGACTGAGGACAGATTAGCGCCCATCCAATCCTGGGGATGGTGGGGCTGTAGGGTTGGGAGGAAGAACATACACTGGGCATATACTACGTAGCAGGCTTGGTGCTGGGGGACTGCACATCACACGGTCTTATTTTTCTTTCTATTCAAGATGAGTCATTCCACCATAATAATCTATCATGTATGGACCACGCTTCGCAGTCTGCAAAACAGGTTGGCATCTCTCAACCCATCTGCTCTAAGCAAACACGAGAGGCAGGCAGAGCAATGATTATCATTCCTAATTCCCAGATCAGGGAAATGAAGGCAGGGGCGATGTCGTTTTTCTGGGGGTGCACATCTAATAACTGGCAGATCTTCCAAAACCCCATTCTGCTGCACGTACTGTCTTTTTATGCACTCGCAAACTTCTTAAGCCCTACTGGTCCCGAAAGACTCATTCTGCCAGGCACTTGTTTTGTTCCCAGAAAGCCATGTAGCCAGCCTCATCTGCTCTAGATTTCCTAAAACCCTCCAACAGCGAATGGCCAGTGTGTAATGGAATGCCCTTGGAGAAAGGGACACTCGCCACCTTTGGATTCATTCTTTCTAGCCATGAAAATGCACTGTGCACCTATTATGGGCTAGAGATCCCACCAAACTCGAGATGCACTTGTGAACAAGCGATGCCACTCCTCTTCCGACCGACTTTTATATTCTTTTTTTTTTTTTAATTTTTTTTTCAACGTTTTTATTTATTTATGGGACAGACAGAGACAGAGCATGAACGGGGGAGGGGCAGAGAGAGAGGGAAACACAGAATCAGAAACAGGCTCCAGGCTCCGAGCCATCAGCCCAGAGCCTGACGCGGGGCTCGAACTCACGGACCGTGAGATCGTGACCTGGCTGAAGTCGGACGCTTAACCGACTGCGCCACCCAGGCGCCCCCGGACTTTTATATTCTTAAAGGCCATCATCACGTGTGCCCTCTGCCCTCTCCAGTGGAGTCTCTCATTCCTGTAACAGTTCCTGGTGGGACATCATTTCCGGGCCTCACAGCGTTCTTGTGTAGACAGTCCAGCTGGCTAAGATCCCTCTCAGAGGATGAAGCAAAGACTGCCAGCTGACAACCTAGGGGAGCTCTGACGGGAGGGTAGAAAGGAAGTTCGCGGTCACCCAAATCGTGTTAGTCCTCTCGCCACCTCCAAGCAGCCCCCAGATATTCTTTGAGTGACCACTCTTCTCCACTGTGCAGCTGCCATGGGATTTGGGTGGGACCATCTCCAGACTCCGTTCCAGAGGAGGGCCCAGTGCACGTGGCACTTAGCACAGTCTCATCGTCTTGGCTTCAGTGACTGTGCAGGAACGTGCAGTAACCCAGGGACATGGGGACATGACAGACAAGGCTCTCTCCCCACAATGGGCATAGGAGGCATAGGGCCCAGGATGAGGCACACGGCCATCTCTTGACCGCGGGGGGAAACATCCAAGGTGGAAGCCAACACAGAGAAGGCAGAGCGAGGAGCGCTATAGGAAACAGAGCTAAGTCCTGTTCAGACTAGCCCCAAAGCCCACCTTGCCTCTGGACTTGCCAGTTACCAGCAGGATCCCCCACCCACCGTGTTCTAGAGGACATACCCTATTTAATGCAGTCCAAGGCTGCACTGGCATTTTAGAATGGACAACAATCACTTGCGAATGTCTTCCGGATTCCTCCTGTTTAGGAATTCTCTCCCATTCTGTCATTACACACTGGGTGGGTTGGTTTGTTTTTAATCCAAGTAAACCTCTTCATATTAATCACAATTAATTTCAAACACTGAAACAACTCAGGAAGTAGAGCAGGTAACAAAGATTTCACAATTGATGCATAAAATGCAGGCTTGGGACAAAACATTCAAGATCAGGTGTGAAATTTTAACAAGCTGAAGGATTTTAAGAGTCAAAAGACTGGATGCCAGCCCTTTATCTTACGCAGATCTATTGGCACAGAGGTCAGTTGTTCTTTTGAGGTGCAGTTGATTAAGAAAAGGTGACAAAATGTAACTATAAACTCAGTTACACTTTTAAATAAAGTTAGGTTTGACCAATCACTATGGCATCTGCTCTGTTTTGGACAACTAGACCATAAACACGGCAAGGCTTATTGCTTGGAATACAGCCAGGGCTCAGGGCACATAGGGATTGGTCCTTGGGATGGAGACCACAGATCTCAGGTTCTACATGGACGCTTTTCCCAGAATTCTCCAGTTGTTTTCCTCAGATCTCTGCACAGCCCAGGGGAGCCCACACCATTATTCTTTTCACCACTCCTACCTTCTAGAACATGATGTTCTGTCCTACCCACTGAACTCAGAAGTATTCCAAAACACAAGGGAAACCTTCCCTTACCTGTTTGCCCTTCCCCTGAGTGTGGAATAGGATTCCGCCTCACATCCCACTGGAGCTCTAGCAGGCCCTCTAAGACAAAGGTTCACACCCTTTGCCTGAGCAAATTTAGCATCCCTTACCTCAAAGGGTTTTTGTGAAAATAAAATGAGATCGCAGAAGCAGCAGCAGCTTGCACAGGGGTAAACAAAAATCACTCAATAATACGACTTTTCTTTCCTTGCAAATGCCCATAACACTGTTCATTGATATTTTCTTTTTGGTCTTTCCATTTCAAGAATGCTTCCCTCCATGCCAAAGGAGAAAGAAGGAAGCAATACACTTATTGGCAATCCGAAATCATCATCACTCCAAATTTTCTTCCAATTTCTCTTCGTGCCTCCTTCCAAGAGCTGAGTCCTGCCCTGCCTCTGCTTTGTCACACATTTTATTAGCATTGTCCTGTTTTGTCCATTGCCAATGAAATCAACTGAAGATAAAAAGAAAACAGTTTGGTTCTTCTCTAGTTCTTATTCTATCCCAGCTATCAGTGCCCATGCTTTAAAAGGAAAGCCTGGATTTTTTAAACTCATTAAAACGTGAACATTGATTATAAAAGAAGAATGTCTTCCCTTCTCTGTAGGACTCACCAGTTGTGGAAAAATAGCTTCCCTCTGATGAGTGCCCAGTAGAACAATGAGAAAAGTCCTCAAATGAGAAGCAGGCAACTGGGTTCTGTCTTCAGTTCTATTTCTGAGCCTCAAGGTCCCCACCTGTGGAAAAAGGGAGAACAGGTTGCCTACAAATCTCTAGTATCTTACCAGCTTTAGAACTTTTCAGTTTTATGAACTCACTGGCTAGCCATACTAGGAATGATGCCAGCTGACGCCCAAAAATGCGGCGGCTTCCCTCTACACCTGCTAAGCCCCCCAGTCAGGTCGTGGCATTTCTATTGCACTAATTTGTCTCAGTAACACTGAAAAGGGATTGCAGGGACCCCAGCCCTCCTGAGAAAACAGCTTCATCATAATCTCAGAGAGGAAAGATATCTATAGTTAGATATTCACAGTTTTTTTTTTCAATTTTAAAATTTACTTATTTATTTATTTTGAGAAAGAAAGAGAGAGAGAGGGAAAGAGAGAGAGAGAGAAAGGACCAGAGAGAAAAGGAGGGAGAGAGAATCCAAGCAGGTTCCACATTGTCAGCGTGGAGCCTGATGCTGGGCTCAGACCCACGAACCGTGAGATCGTGACCTGAGCCGAAACCAAGAGTTGGATGCTTACCTGACTGAACCACCCAGGTGCCCCAGATATTCACACTGCAGCCAAGAAAAAATTAAGAGCAAAATCTGAACAAATAAAAATAGAAAAGATATAGGAGTTTGGAGACAAATGTCTAAGTACGGGACTGAGTGACCCCTCTGAACCTGAATTTCCCTGTCTGAAAAATGACAGCCAGTGAGCAGGAGAGAGCTGGACAAACTTGACACTCCCAGTAAGTCCTCATTACAGGTTTTATTTCATGAAGACCTATCACTATTTTGCTAAGGAGTATATGATACATGTTCCCACAGACAAATATTCCAAGGCAGTAGGCTGTTACAAAATATGTGCTTTGTACACGCAGGTAGAATCCACATTCTAGAAAAGCCACTGCTTGCATTTTCATTGTTGACATTTTACACATTATTTAACCATCCATGAAATTCATTTGTGTATATTATCTCATTCAGTCCTCAAACATTCAGACAAGCTCAAAGTGAGGAGGGACCTTAAAAATGACCCACCTCCACTGTTCCAACTGACAGCAGGAGAAGCTGGGGCCAGAGTCGGGAGGTGGCTACTCTAGGAACCACAGTTAGTGGCAGACAATCCAGGGCTCCAGTCCAGGACTTGCTCCATGGACCCAATTTAAGCCACTTGGACAGAGGAGGACACCAAAACTCACTGGGCAGAGGGACTTGCCCTTGGTCACACAATCAGCTTTGGGGCAAAACCAGGACTGCCACATCCAAGTCTCTAGAAGCTTGCTAGGACACCTGCTAGAAGCTCTCAGTATAGCCTGACGGCAGAAAGAAATTAAGTCGGGGAAAGGGCACGTAATCAAGATAAGCCCAGCAAAGCAATGAGTTTCCTGAGACCTAGCGGTCTTCAAAGACATCAGAATTCTCGATGCCATTCCACTGAAATGAGAAAGGCCATCATTTCATACTTGCTGAGGAACGGAGCATATGCAGAGGCACACCCTGGACCCATGGACAGTCCAGTCTCATGGAAAACACAGGACAGACATCACTCCCCCACCCAAGCCCCAGGAAACCGAAGCTTCTCCTCGCAAAGGGAGATACTAAGTCAGAACGGTTTCTACAACCGCAGTGGAGGGCAACCAGACTTCCCAGATTTCTAAACCGGAAGGAGAGGCTCTCCGCCTTGGCCCTTGGGGCCATCTCCCCACTCCTGACAGCTTCCCTCCCCACACAAATGACAGTGGTCTCCTTTTCCCTAGTCCTCTTCTCTGTCAATATTTTTTTCTTCTTTTCCATAAAGAGAACAAGCAGCTTTGCTAAAGAACCACTGTGAAATGATTGAAGTTCCCATGCAAACAAACCATTAGCAGAGTTCAAATGCAATTTAAATTACCAGTTGTTAAAGTGTTCCTCAATTTCGTGGTAAGTTTCCAAGGAGAATTACATGCTATATACTATTTAATTGGTTGTTTTCTATTTTTTAACATCCATTTATCCCCCCCCCACCCTGATATTTCAGAAGTGTCTATAAAAGCTTCCCTTGAAAAAATTATACATTGTTGAATAGATTAAATCTAAAGATTGAAAAGTATCAGAGAAACAGCTGCAGGATTATGCAGCTCAGCAGAAATTGATGGTTCTGACACCACAAAACATGCAGAATTTTAAAATCTTAGGAGTCATTTCGTAATGCCCTCAGCTCTTTACAGGTGAAGATGCTGAGGCCCTGACAGAGAAAGGAGGGCTTGGCTCAAAGTCCCCTGCCTGATCAGTGACAGACCCAGGATGACAGCCAGCACTCCTGGTCCCCCACATTGCTGCCTCTTCTCACCACCCCATATATGGAGGACGTGATGGGAAACACTCAACGAATTGTACTTTCCACCTGTAATTTTTTAAAAGGAAAGACGAAGTCCTCTTTAAATACACCCCTGACCTCAAAACCAGAGATGGGCAGTGGCAAATCCGTCTCCAAAAGGAAGAACAAGGAAAGGCTGATGAATAAGTAGTCAAAGGAGCTCAAAACGAGCAGATTCTTGGCAGAAAAAGGAAAGACACTCTTCCAGATTAATTAAACAAGTGACGGGACATCGACACTGCTGATCTGCACTGCTGTACCTGGCCTAAAACCAGGGGCTGCTCCTGCTGTGAGAGGGTAAAGGATCCACAAAGCAAAGGCAGGCCTCATCGTGTCCGTAAAGGGAAAGGATTTCTAGAAGCCACCATGAGTGCAAGATGAAGCTGAATGCGTTGATACAGGATTTGTGTCAATTATTTAACCTCCCTGAGCTCAAGCTTCCCTGTCTGCAAAACAGGGATAACACCACCTACCCATCGGGATCTATGTGATCGTGCCCTGGGATTCCAATTCCAGCACGCATGGCACAGAGCCCACACGCAGCAGGCATGAACGGTCAGCCCCTCGTCTTCTAAGGTTTCTATGATTTCTCAAAGCTTAAGATTCTGTGGTTCTAACTTATTTGGACTATAACAGAGCCTCACCGGCTATGTATGTTCCGTAAGTGTGTTAGATGTTCATTTGTCATTCAAAAACTAAGATAAGACAAGTGTGTGACAACTTACGCATCCAAGCAATTTCCTTCAAAAGCAAACTTTTTGGAAGTCCTATTTTAAAATGGCCTCCGATAAGAGTGGCCAGTTATGCACTGATTTGGGCTCAGGTCATGATCTCACAGACATGAAATGGAGCCCCACATCTGGCTCCATGCTGAGTGTGAAACTTGATTCTCTCTCCCCTTCTCTCTGCCCCTCCCCTGCTCACCATGCACGCATGCGTTCTCTCCTGTCTCTCAAAATAAATAAACATTTAGTATATAAATAAATCCTTCAATAAAGCCTAAAATACAGAGAACAAACTGATAGTTGTCAGAGGGGAGGAGGCAGAGGGAGGGGTAACAGTGGGTAAAAGAGAGTAGAAGTGTGGGCTTCCAGTTATGAAATGAATAAGTCGGAGAATAAAAGACAGAGTGTAGGGGATATAGTTAATTACGCTATAATAGCGACATATGGTGACTGATGGTAGCTACATTTTAGGTAAGCATGGTATAACATAAAGATGTTGAATCACCATGATGCACACCTGAATCTAATGTAACATTGTATGTCGACTATAACCAAATAAGAAAAATCATAACTTAAAAAAGGCTTTCAAATCCAATGTATGAATCAAAAAGTAACAAAAATCCCAATTTAATGTCCAAAACCTCATTTAAACTTCCCACCAACCCCGTAAGAACAATTTCCCAATTGCCCACTGAGGAAACTGAGGGTCAGAGAGGTCAGGCAACCCCCCAAGGTTCTGGGGCTGATAATGGTAAAGTCAAGACTTGAACCCAAGTCTTCAAAATCAAGCCCCACAACCCAGATCTTACTACCTTGCAGTTACAACTGTACGATGGGCAGCTATTCCGCTAGAGGCAAAAATATCCTAAAAAAATTCCTCCAGTATTTTCACAGTTTAAGGAACTCTGGGATACAAAACAAAGCCGGAACTTTCAAAATCAAGTATGTTCACATGAGAAGCAGAATCCTTCCTGACTTCCACCTTGCTCTATGTTCTTCAGTGAAATAAAAAGCTCAGAGCCCTGGCACGGAGCAGACATCGCTGGGTATGTGGGAAGCAGGCCTGAGAAAGGTCAGCGGTGAGCTGACGGCAGGCCAGTCACAAAGAGAATTCCAATGGCTGGGCTCACGATCAAACACACCGCGGGTAACCCAAGAATGAGCTTCTGAACACCCCTCCGGCACAACTGTTAGCTGACACGATGTCATGTGCCCTGCATTCGCAGGTGCTCAAAACAGACACTTGCTAGCACCTCGTGTCCTTAATGAGGCACCGTGTATGGACCCAACAGCTGCAGGTGCTGAGTCAGGCCTGCCTGGCGCTCTCAAAGAGCTCACAGGCTCACCGGGCGGGCACACGCTTGAAAACACTGAAAAGTGTGCAAAGCACAAGTCCACGCGACGTTGTTTTGAGGGTCTGGAAGAGCTCCGTGGATGATGACTTCTGAACCGAGCCTGCACACCCAACAGGATTTCCACCAATGAGGAGGGGGAATATAGGCCCAGGGAACAAGACGTGCTAAGCGCCGTAAGGAGGCGTTCAGGCTGTTCTTAGGGAAAGTGACTAATCTGCTGAGGCCAGTGGCAGAGCACACGGAGGGATGTGGTGGGAGACGAGGCTGCAAAGGAATGTTGCGGCCAAGACATGAAGGACCTTATGTGCCAGGCTAAAGCACTTGGATCTTGACACTCATGGGTACTGCGTCCCGGGAAATGACGCAGGAGAAAGTTAAATAGCAGAGCTACCCCTTTAAGAACTGACCGCCCTTCCGTTGAGCCTCCAAGCACAGGGAGGGTGGGAGGGTCTGAAGGACAGCTTCCTCCTCCCAATGGACCCCTTCTCCATGGCCCCACCCACAGAGAAGTCAGAGAAGTGGGTGGCTCTCAGAGGTGCCCCAACCCACACGTCTGTGGACCTTTCCCTCTAGTCTGGAACTCCCAACCATGAAAGACCCAGAAAAGACACCACGTCTCCTGTTCCAGGCAGGATTTCCACTCTGCCTTCAGGGAAATGCCAGCACTACCCAACCTGATGAACCAGAACACGGGCCGAACACAGGCTCCAGCCTCTTTCCTGTTAACTAAGCAGAAGCCAGAGGCCTATCCAGCACACCCTGTGTGTGCCCAAAGCTCCCTATCACGGAGCTCTTCCGTCCAGGCCTGGTACCATGTGACCGGGGCCTCCAACCAGTAAGGAGCCTGCACTGACGTCACCAGTTAGGTCCTATGGAACCTTTCCCTTAAAGGAGCCTTTGCAGCAGGTCCCATTTGTTAAAGGCACAGGCAAGATGTTTTTCGCTTCCTGCCCAAAAAGGAGCTCCTGGTCTAGAAGGAGGGATAAAACATAAACCAAGTAGGAGATGGTGAGTACCACGGAAGAAGGACAGGTGATACAAATCCTCACGAGTAACCCTGTGACTCGATGGGATTTCTTAAACCCATTTGACGGATATGGAACCTCGGGCTCAAGCAGGTTAACTGACCTGGCGGATCACACAGCTAGAAGTGCCACAGCCAAGATTTGAATGCTCAGAATCACCATAGAGCTATATACTCTATTGCCCCACAGCCCATTGTGATGCGAGCTAGCAGAAGAGAGAACACAGAGATCCTTTCTAGTACGGGGCAGTGTGAACGGTGGAGAGTAGATGGTGATCACAGGTCACCTCAGTCAGAAGGTGGCCATCCAGGCAGAAGTGTTTAAGAGGAACAGGAGGTCTCTGGATGAAGACAGAGGAGGGCCCCTCAGGCTAAGAGAACAGCATGAGATAAAGCACGAAGGTGAGAAAAAGCAGGGTATGTCTGGAAAATGGCAGGGAACATGGGTGTCTTAGGGATGAGCGAGCCAAAGCCTCACAGCGGACAGGCATTGCTGTCTGACGATGATGGGCCAGGGACCAAGGGCACGAGTTCTTACTTCTAAATGGCAAAATAAAGAAATTTACAGTCAGGGACACACAGCTGAACGTACTAGGAAAACAATGTTTCCAAGCAGAACAGTGGATGCTTCCAGCTCTATTTGGGGTCCCGTGCTATCGTGCTAAGGCCACCATACATTCACCTTCCAGGATCTGGGCCGGGGTCAAGAGTAATGGGCCTTCAGGTCCCTTCTGATCAATATACACAGGAACACTGGCCCCTCTGGAGGTCTGAACTTCTACACCTCTTCTAGTACATTCTGCCCTCCTTGAGAAGAATCCCTACAGCTCATCAAATGACTCCCAAGCCCTAGCTGGGGCACAAGCACCCGACGTGGTGAACAGAGTACAGACAGCAGGACAGGAGTCATAGAATCAATCTACACTTGATTTCTGGATTCTCCAAGAATTAACAATGGAACCCTGAGCGAGTCCCTTCCTTTTAGAGAAGTTAAATTTCTTCATTTGTAAAATGGAAGGAACCATCCTACTCATATCTCTATGAGTTCTTGTGAGAATTAACAACTAATTTGTGAAATTAAATAGAAGGATATGTGTTTCTACATGCAGCCTGACATGTTTAGAATAGGTACTCCCCCTGAAAGCCACCATGATGACAGAGGTGGTATAAAAATGGCACAATCCTCCCGGTAAAGTATCTAAAACTGGAGTTGTCAACAATCCCCCCCCCCCCGCCCCCGTTGAAAATTGATCTGTATTCCCCCAGGCAAGTCATTACATCCTTTTGTGCCAAATTGTTTTCATCTTTTAAATGACCCAGTAATCCCACTTTGGGCAATATACATAAGGGAATAATCCAAAAGGAAAAAAGAAGGCAATTTGTTCAGAGATGTTATTCATAGTGCTATTTCTAGCTCTTTACATATCCCTCTATTATAGCACTTCTCTCACTGTGCTGTAATTATCCACTCCCCTTCCATACGCCTCCAAATTATCTTTGAATCAGTCCCCAGCACCTAGCACAATGCCTGGCATACAGTAAGAACTCAATAAATGTTTGTTGACTAAATGAATGGGCAATATGAAAGAGATTTTAAAAGAAATTCAAATGAGCAAAAACAAAACACTGCTTTTAAGAGATAATGCTAGAGTTTTAAAAAAAAAAAATGGTAATACAGACGGCAAACTATTCAAAGGGGAGCATGCGAAGACGCCCAGAAGTGAATTTCAGGTGATTCAGAATACGATCTCTGAGCATCTCCCGGCTCATGCCCAGTGCAGTATAGGACTGCCATGAGACACCCAGGGCATGAGGTCTCATGTGGAGTCACTTTGGCCCGGTGGCCAGAGCACAGGCTCGGTCAGGAATCTTAGATTCCCAGCCTGACTCAGACACAACCTCACACTGGCCAATCATCGAACTTCTCTGAGACCAGTTCCTCCACGCCACTGAAACATGGGGGATTTACAGGAAAGCCCATCCCATTTAAAGGAACCACAGAGGGGGAAGCGAGGACCGGCAAGTGTGAAATCAAACGTAAACGAAAGAGGAGGTTTGGGAGGTACGCTTGGACCACGGTCCTGAAGCCAAGGTGGGGCCTTGAAGCCCCAGCTCTTCCATGCCCCACCCCCCCACCCCAAGCCTTCCATTCCCATCTAATAGGGTGGCTGAAGGCTCCTAGCAGGGAATCTGCAAGAGGCAAGAATCTGGACGACCCATCAAGGGAAAACAATATGTTAAATATGGCCCACAAAGTCAGCATCACTCTGAATGTTCCGTATTCTTGGTGGGAAAGAATGCTTTATACAAATACCCAAGGAGAGCGAAGGAAGCGGCATGTTCTGCAGGGCTTATTTTGGGGCGTTCCAGCAGCTCTCAGCCAGGAAGTCAGAGGCAGGAAGCCCCTGCCCTCTGTTCCCTGGCCAGAAGTTCAAGGTTAGAAACCAAAGCAGGGAGCACACAGACTCCTTAGTCTGAATCAGCTGCAAGTCTCTGCACCCCCCACCTCCTGCATTGCACATTTTCACCTCCATCAGGGTCTCCCAGATTCCTGCCCATTGACCTTGACACTATTCTGAAGGAAACTGCCCTTGACGTCCCGTAGACAATCCCTCCAAAACATGTCGTGAGCCAAGTCACTTGTCTCTGGCTCCATTTCCACCACCCTAGTCAAAGTTACCACCACCTCTCGCCTACTGACGGCAAGAGTCTCCTCCTGACCCCCTTGCTTCTACCCTTGCCCCACTCCCTGCAATCCATCCCCCTGACAGCAAGCTGAATGATGCTCCCCATCACCCCTAGATTCGGGTCAAGCCCCTGCTCTAGCTTACTTACACCCAGCAGCCCTTTCCCTGCCCTCCTGGCATGTTTCTTCCTCGGCCGCCCACTACCTCCTAGCATTCTGGGCCCTTTTCATTCCTCAAGCACAAACTCATTCCCGTTCCATGGCCTTGGCATTGACCGCGCCCTCTGCATGGCTCTTCCTCCTGACTTTTGCACGACTGACTCTTGTCATTCAGACCTCAGCTTAAACATCACCTCCCAGATCCCTTCCTCCATTCACTCACCGTCTTAGTGCCCTGTGTGAATCCTCCTAAGTGTTACTCATCATTCCCTCCTATTTACAGGTTCATTTATTATCTGCCTTCTCCACACACCCCTAACTAGAATGTAAAGGTCCAAGGAATCATTGTTCCATGTGTCTTTTCCTTCACTCTAAACCCAGGGCTGGATCAGTGCCCAGAACAGTATGAAGCACATAGGTGGGAATCCAATAAACATTTAATAAAATTAGATGAATACATACCACCAGTGACACAAACCTTACCGATTGCTAAGGGCAAGTCGCCCAGCACTGTGGATAACGTCCTGGGCTCTGGAGTCGATGACGATCAGTAATGCTTGCTACTCAGGAGCTGTAGTTTAGGAAAGTGTTCCCATTTCTCTAGACCTCACTTTTCTCAAGTAAAATGGGGTTAACATCACCCGGCTATAGGAGGGCTGGGAGGATAGAAGGAGATTGATCATGTAGAACGCCCCGTGTGGGCTCAGCACAGACAGAATGTTCCCTGTTGTCAACGGCGGTCCCATCTTACAGGTGGGAAAACTGAGATCAGAAAGGAGCAGTATCACCCAAGTGAAACACTGGGTCAGCAACAGAGCCAGGTCAGAAAATCACAACTGCAGTCTCTGTCCACTGCTGTGCAGACTAGCTATTCCTTAGACATCGTAATAACAAAAATGCCTGATAGCATGTAACTGATTTATATACTCTGTCTTGTTCCCTAAAGGATCTGCTCTGAAGTACCTAACAGAAATGCATGTAATTCGTGATTTTTTTATGGTGAGAAAACTGGGGAGTGAGATGGAAAAATAAGGTGAAGGAAAAGGACAAGGATTACAAAAAAGAAGAGTCTTGGGGTGCCCGGGTGGCTCAGTCAATTAAGTGTCCCACTTCAGCTTAGGTCATGATCTCGCAGTTCGTAAGTTCTAGCCCCATGCCGGGCTCTGTGCTGACAGCTCAGAGCCTGGAGCCTGCTTTGGATTCTCTGTCTCCCTCTCTCTCTGCCCCTCCCCTGCTCGCACTCTGTCTCTCTCTGTCAATAATAAACACTAAAAAATTATTTTAATAAACAAGCATTTAAAAAATTAAAAAAAAAAAAAAGAAGAGTCATACGTCTCATACCATTTGCCAGAGGTGGGCTTCACATTTGGCTCTAAGCTTCGCAGAGACCGAAAGAAAATGGAAGGAAATACCCATGTACAGTCCTTTGGAACACTCGGTTACTGAAATGTCACAGCAAGGTGTGAGGAGGTATCACTATCCAGTTAAGAACCACCCTAGTTTGTCACACTCTTGCCAACTAAAATCAAATATCCACTTACCCCTGACCACACGCACTCTGAAGTCACACAACCTGGGTTCAGATCCCAGCTCCACTACCGACTGCGTGACTTTGGGCAACTCAACCCCCCAGGCTCTTCCTCTATAAAAAGAAGGTAAAACACAGTACCTAAGTGGGTCAACAAAATGCGGTGTGTATGTATGTAATTCTGTCACGTGCTACAACACAGATGAACCTTGCAGACATTATGCTAAGTGAAATAAGGCTGCCACAACAGAATCGATACTGTAGGATCCCACTTAATGCGAGGTGCCTAGAAATTCATGGAGACAGAGGGCAGAAGGACAATTGTCAGAGCCGAGGGGAAGGGGAATGGGAAGTTAGTGTTTAGTAGGTCCAGAGGCTCAGTTTTGCAGAATGAAAGGAGTTCTGGAGACGGGTTGCCGGACAGGTGGCTGCATTTAACACCCCGGAGCTGTACATTTAAAATGGTTAGATGGTAAATGTGTACTTTACCAAAATTAAAAATAAAGTTAAAAAAAAAAAACAGCACCTACTCATGGGTAGGGATAATAGTGACTCAATGATTTAGGTCAAGTGCTTAACCCAATGCCTGGCATTCAGAAAGCAATCAATTCACGGCAGTTCTCCTTCCGAACAGTAATAGCCCATACACCTGCACCACCAACCCTAACCTCTTGGTGCCCTTGTCTGTCACCACCATAGCAGGTGTGGGGGGGACCCCAAGCCCTGTTGCCTCAATCCCAAGCCTTCTTGCCTCCCACCCGGCGAGCAGGGCTATACGCAGGCCAGCTACCATCATGGAGCAGGAGACAGGCTGTGCGCAGGGTCCTGGGGTCCTGCCTCCCTGGCATTCTAGAGCGGCTTAGGGAACTGCTTGACCTCCCTTCAACACTGGACAGACTTGGGTCTCCGAGCACTCCCCTGAGCTATTAGGATCCGCCGCCTAATGCCACCGGCGTGAAAGTGCTTCCCCGAGACACATCTCCAGCGTCTTCCCTGAATTGAAGAAAAGTGCCCCCAGGTTCACCAGAACCCAAACTGACTGCAAAGAACTACTCATGGCCGTGTAACATCTGGCGGGCTGTTAAGAGAGGGTGGTGCCCTCTAAGTCTCTCTTTAAAGCTGTATCAAGGCAAGGAAGTGTGTGTGTGTGTGTGTGTGTGTGTGTGTGTGTGTGTGTGTGTGTGTCTACGAGTGTGCGTCTATGTGTATGTGTAACCATGTGTATGCCTGTGTGTGTGTCTATATGTATGTGCACCTATGTATATGCCTATGAGTGTGTGTGTCTGTGTGTGTGTGTGTGTGTCTATAATATGTGTCTGTGCCTGTGTATAAAATCCATTCAGAGTCAAGCTCACCTTTCGATGGGAATTACACTGCAGCATTCTGACAGCTAAGCAAGAAAGCCCTCCCTGCTCAGTCTCTTTCAAGGTCTGTGCATAACTTCTACCCTCTGGGAGAAACTGAAGTAGGGGTCTCTGTTCCCTGGTTCTGCATTTTGGACAAGCTATCACTCCCTTCTAGGAAATCAGGAAAGAAAAAGATCTAGAAGCCAAAGCAGGTCAGAAGGCAGCAGCCCACATTCAACTAACATTCACATGACTGAAAGCAGAATAAGTAGAAAGCAAAAAAAAGGGGGGGGGGGGGAGAAAATTTTACAAACAACAAAAGCCCATGTAACCTGACAGAAAGAGGTCTGAACTGGGGCAGTTAGGTGCTAGTTCTCAGTCTCACCAATCAGATCAGTAAGTGGAGGCAACTCTGGCATCCAGAGTCCCCATTTCCTCATCTGCAAAATGGGCACGCTCTTCTCTGCCTCTGCCTGCAGGGGCAGCTGAACTGTAGCGGAAGGAAGAACAATCGAGAGCCAGGAGCCCGGGGGTTCTAATCCCACCTAATCAGCCCTGTACCCGCAGGGTGAGTTAGCTTAGCTCCCAGGCCCTGCACTGCCCACCGTCCTGCTGCAAAAGGAGGCCGACAAGCCGAATCATCTCTAAGACTCCTTCCAACCCACACAACGTCCTGCACACTGGGTATTTATTCCAGACCGTGGATGCCATGCAAATGCTGCATATATGGCCACATTTTTATGCCCTTAAGGCCAACCATAACTCTGCTTTTCAAGCTAAGACTACCCCTCCCCAAGTGTCCACGAACGTTCTTCGGGCTTGTTGCTCTAACCCTAGCAGACAGACAGACGACAACACTCCCAAACTACCTTCCTACCCAACTCTGGCTAGGCCTCAGGTGGGAAGAAATATCTCTCATATTTTTTTCACATACAAATACAATTTTCCCTCGGGCAGAGTCCGCCTCCAAATCCCACGGAAAGAAGAGCTCCCCTGGGAAAGCAGCTGTCCACACCCCAAATTAAAGTGGCCAGCGCTCCCAGCAACATGTCCCATCACCCTGCAAGCCCCAGGTCTGCGAGCAGAAAGGCCATTCGCTCTGTCAATAAGGATGTACTCACGTGAGTCGGGCCCCACAGGCAGCTGGCCCTCCGCTGGCCCTCACTCCCTCTCACACACCCTGAGTCCCACTGCAAGGAGGTGGTCCCAAGGCCCGAGGGGAACAGCACTGAAACATTCTCTCTCCTCAGCTTCCAGTACAAGGGGCAAAGGAATGGAGGGGACGGCGGGGGGGAGGGGGGAAGGGGGCGACTTTGTTTCTGGAAACAAGAATTCAAATCCTGCTTCTCCTAAACCCTGAGTCACCTCCTCCTCTTCCAATAGATCAGTGTGGTGGGTAAACATTTCCATATATGGAGAAGCAGGCTAGAGGATGTCAGAAAACTCACCCTTCTCTCCTCTGGCACTTGAAGAACATGCCCCCACTTATGACAGAATTCCTTAATCGGAGTAGATGATTAACCCCAAAAGAAGGAGAGTCTCAATCCGCACAGGCTGACTGTTACAGGAAAAAGGCTCCCAGTCCAAACAAGGAAGTGACTGGTTTGCAAGACTTTAAGTTCACCTGAGGAATGGGGCCATCTAGAAGGCACTGACATTTATGGAGTCACTCTATTCATTCAGAGGAGGAGGGTGGTATCTGGGGGAGATGTACCCTAAGCGGTCACCAAGAATCCATTCCACAAGTCTTCTGATGGCAGATGAGCCCTAAAATCATCCCCACCCTTGGCCCCAATTCCCAGACTCCCTCGGGCCAAGAATCCTCCTGGGAACGTAGTTTCGCATGAGTTACTCGTAGGACAGAAACCAGGCACAGAAACCCAGAATAAAACCAGACTTTCAGAAGAACACTGTTGAGGGGGAAGGAGGGCTGAATGCCCAATTTAATTGGTATGATTACTTCCCATCAGAAGGTCCTGAGAAGTGTTTGAGAACTAAATTGAACCGGTAAAGTCAGTCAGGAACGGATCTGGTCTAAAAAGGACTCCAGACTGAATTAGCAGAAGAGAAAGGAGAGAGAGAGATGGGGTGCAGGGGAAAATGGCGGTGACAGGGAGGAGGGGTCTGCTCATCCCAGTGGTTCTGTTTCTTACAGGGATCCTGTTCTACTGTTGGCTGCAAAGGCTTTCTGCGTGTCATGTACCAATTTTTCAGAATCACCACCCACCTCCTGGCCTGAACCATGAGGCTGCTAGTTCTCATCCCCGGGGGAGTCTTCAAGCAATGAACAGCACTACTCAGAGGGCCAAGGCACCCAAGCCCTAAGCCCAGGTCAGCCCACTCCTTAAGATTTTGGAAAAATCAGTTCTCTTGGGGTTTATATTCTTTCATCTACAAACTGGGTCAATATCACAAAACTGTCCAACTACGTGTGCTAAAAGCAGCTTCTACTTGGTCTATCCAAATAGTCACAGCACACTTATTCTGATTACTTGTTTTATCTTTTGGCGAACATACCATAAATACCTGAAAAGCAGCAAGCATTTCTTATTTATTGCGTGTTTAATAAATGAACACAAATATAAGTGATTATTAAATGAGGTAGGGAAACAGGATCAGAGAACCTTCCAGCACATGCCAGAACCATAACTCAGCACAGAATTCCGGCCACTGCGGTCCTCCCCAGGGGTCCCAGAGGCAGTCTGAGGAGGATAAAAGGATGATCCTCGTTTGTAACTGAGAAGACTGGACATGGAGCCCTGTGACTTGTGGTTCTGTAGAAAGACTGTCATCCTGTCAGGAGCTCAGAGTCCCTTCCAATATTCCAGCAGGAACATACCAGCAGAGGGAAAAGACATTCCATGGAAAAAAGCTGCCCACAGATGGCCTGGGAACTCTGGAAACCGGGGAGTAAGCAGACTACAGGGGTAGGTATGAAAGCCAAGAACAAAGAGTCTGTGTCTACCCTCCATTTTGCAAAAATAGCACTTGGAGACCAGCTTCCATATTCACAAAAGGGCCCCTCATTCCTTAACGTATGTGTGCCTCTCTTCCTCTTGACCACTGAGAACCACTGGCTCTGGGATCTTGAGAGGAGAGAAGACCACTAAGCCCGATGTCCCGCCTGATTATAAATCCCGCCCCCCCCCCATGGTGTCCATGACATCTCCAGTGAGGTGGCGACCATCATCTCTTACAGCTGCAAATTCCATCTTTCCAACAGAAAGTTCTTCCTTATACGGAAACCAAGTCCGGCTCCTGGCTTTCCCGTGCCTCATTCTGCCTCTTCGAACCATATGAACAACCGATGTCTGTTCCATTGGCTTGGAATTTTTGTGGGTGAATCCGGGTACAGAAACGAAGCTGCCCAAGATCTCAACCCTGAGTCACTCCGGCCGTTTCCTGACCATATCACCCTGCTCGCTCCTAATGTATCTGGTGCCACCTTGAAATCCATCCTTTTCAGGCTTTTCCAGGAAGTACTATTGCTAAGCAATCCATTCTGCACATGGACCCCTGGCCTTGTGGACTCACAAGACGTGCCCTGTGAAATCCCAGTCCCTGGGAAATGAGAGGAGAGACATCTTCGAGACTATTTCTTCAGCCACATTCCCACCCTTTGTGGACAGAGCTCAGGGCTGTGGATCCCATTCCCGGCTCCCCATTCCTGGTCTCCTGTCCTGCCAGACCTAGCATCGTCTCCAGGATACATGGCTGTTCCAAGGAACATTAAGAGAGAGCTCTGCAGGAAAAGAGGGCCTTGCCAACTCAAACGCTCTCAGAATAATAACCAAGCAGCCTGCAGGCAGGACAGCAGTGCCAGCTTGCTGATCGCAGGGCTGGGAGCTCGTGATCCCTGACTAACTACCCCGGCACCATTCTGGACTTCATTGTCTTTACAAATCGGGGGAAAAAAATGTTCTTTTGTGCTGCAGTTCTGATGGCACGGCTTGGAGTCAGGGCACATGCAGCAATGATGCCTCACATTAGCAACATGCTTTACTAGTTGATAAATGCTTTCCCAGACAGTCTCATTTAATCCCTACTGGCAACTCCACTGGGAGTATTGTACCCAATTATGTGACAGGAAAACTGAGGCTCAGAGAGGCGAAGTATATTCCTAAAGTCACACCAACAGTAAGTAATTAGAGGAACGCTAGTTTAGAAGTTAGACGACTATCAGTTCCAACTCTGCTAAGTACTAACTGTATGACCCCTGGCCAACTTTAACTTTCCTAAGCCTCAGTTTCTACACCTGAAAATTAGAGATTAAAATAGCCCTTCTGCCTCCTCCCAGAGCAGTTACGAGGATCAAATGAGATAATGAGACTTAAAACCCTCTGGAAAACGGGAAGGCGTTCCAAAAGTGTAAGGGATTATTGTGTGATTACTTGTAAATGACTGTGCATTCCATTACAAATACAAAAAAGCAGTGAGGTCATCCTCGAGACAAAGAAACGTTAAGGCTCTGGGAACGAAAGGGAAATGATTTGATGTTCTACAGGTTTCTGTCTGTGTGCTTCTCACTGGTAGCTGAACCTCAGCATCAACTGTCAGATTTTCAGCCGCCAAGTCGCATGTGCCAACAGGACTCTCAAGACAGTGCTCCTTTTTCAGCTACAAGCGAATGCCGGCCCAAAAGGAGGTAATGGAGAGAGGGATGTCTGGGAGACCCTCCGAGAGTCTCAGTTCCGGAAACATGACCTACGACGTTCTCCTTGGAGAAGTTGTTAGAAATACAGGCTCCAGTCCCTCTGCAATAAGCCCACAGGGAAATAAACGTACAGGAACGAGCTATTTACCAGAGAGCACTGAGGAGGCTCCCAAGCATGAATTAATCAAGGACACAGGGTATTTCAAGCTGCAGACACCAAAAAGATGGAAGTCAGCAAACCATTAAACATCCGAACACATCTCACAGAGGCTCAACCTGGAATGCATGCAGCCCAGGCAACGGAGAGTTGTGCCTGCGTACCAGAGCTCCCGCTGCAGGTCACGTGGGGGCGGGAGGGACCCGGGAAACTCGGAGAGCACAGCCACTGGTCTGGTGTCCTTCAGGCCCCTGCCAACACGCTGGTCATCAGGATGCTCCTCAGTGTCTGCAAAGGTCCAAGTCATCAACGTCGTGCATGGGAAGGGCCAGATCTGCCCCAGAAATCCATGCCCAAGGCTGATGAGCACACAGCTCAGTGATGATTATTTCCCGGTTTGCACCTTATCATCTCCTTCCTTGTGCTTCACATTGGAGACAGGCACTAAATAAATTTATCACAGAGGTGTGTGCGTACCTATTAAGAGTGTGTGCCTGAATCCCCAGGGACGGTGCAGCAAAGGGCTATGAGACCCAGTGTGGAACGAGGGGTGGCCTACTCCGTAAGTTCAGACTTCAGGAGGGTATCCTCAATGGGAGGCACAGACTTCCAGGCTAGGCATTCAAAGAGGGTGAGACGGGCGCAGTGACAAAGGACATTCCAGGCAAAAGGAAGGATGTGAGGCCAAGCCATGAAGAGCTATGTCCAGTGACCAGCAATGTGTAGGCCACTAGTGGGAGAGGTGGGCAGATGGGTGGAGAC
The DNA here is from genome assembly GCF_028749965.1 of Puma concolor. Classification (NCBI taxonomy): domain Eukaryota; kingdom Metazoa; phylum Chordata; class Mammalia; order Carnivora; family Felidae; genus Puma; species Puma concolor. The sequence goes on along the minus strand of NC_141675.1, from coordinate 79,893,076 downwards.
AAAAGGAGGTGACTCAGCAAGATATCGTAGCCTAAGGTGATTAGGTTGGGTTCTATTTCTGAATGCAGACTGGCTTTTTGAGAAGCAAAGCTCTGAGCACACCATGGATCAGGTTTTCGAAAATGGTCTCTTTGGGGGCACCTGGGTGGCTCAGTCAGTGAAGCGTCCGACTCTTGGTTTCAGCTCAGGTCATGATCTCACGGTTTCCTGAGTTCAAGCCCCGTGTCTGGCTCTACGCTGACAGCAAGGAGCTTGCTTGGGATTCTCTCTCTCTCCCTCCATCTCTCTGCCCCTTCTCCACTCGCTCTGCCTCTGTCTCTCTCAAATAAATGAATAAACTTAAAAAATGAAAAGAAATAAAAATAAAAACATATACGGTCTCCTTGACTCCTCACCGGCCAATAATAATAACAACAAAACAACTATAATGTAATGAGTGTTTACTCTGTGCTGAGCATTATACTAAGCAGGCTACATATATTACGCCATCTGGTCATATCAGCTGCCCTGTGAGCCAGGCAGTCTCACCTATTATACAGATGAGAAGATAGAGGCTTAAAGAAAAAGGAAACTGGGCAAGACCCAGAGATAGTAAGTGGAAGAGGCCAGGATTAACTAACTCCCAGTACAGACTCAACCCCTTGCAACTCCAGAATGCGCTCGTCAATTTCGAACTTTCTTTCCTATTGTCCAGACTCTCCCTATCCCATTTCTACAAGATGAAACCATCCTCATATAACTATCACAGAGGACAGTCATATATATAACAAATAAAACTCTCTACAAAAACAGCTGACAGTGTTTCTTATCTGCTTCTGTCTCCCCAGAAGGTCCTTGGAGTCAGGAGCCTCGCCTGTGTTCTCAGCACTGTGCACACAATGAATCCTCCATACTTACATGTGTTCAGTTAGACAAAGTCTTTGAAGGCTGGGCCAGGGAAGTAACATAATACTAGCTGTCATTTCCACTCTACTCTTCACAAAAATGGAACTAACCTCAGTGAGGTTCCCAAGGTCTGAAGAGGAGACCCAGCCAAGATGAAGGACGCAGGTCAAAGATCATGTGCATGGGGCAGCCTGAAGCTTCTGCCCCTTCTCCGAGCCTGCAGGACCCTGAACCTGAAGCCAGGAGCCCAAAGGCCCAAAGGAAGAGGTAGGCAGAATGCTTCCTTGAAAAAGGCGGGGGGAACCCCAGAACCCCTCATAGTGTGACCTGTACAAAGCCACTCCGTCTCTCAGCTTTGGTGAATGCATGCACTGGGCTAGCACAGTAGTTTTCAAACTCTTTTTCCCGGCAGCCATTTTTCCTTTAAACAAAATGCTCTGCAGATGCTTACTTGGAAAGTAGGTAACAACAGAGCTGGTGAGGCCGGGCTCCAGGGCTCCCCCTGCTCTTCTCCCCTGTTGTGATGCCCCACCAAGCACCCCAACCACAACCCCACTTCTGGAGTCTGGTAGTGCTGTGTGACTCAGGAAAGCACAGCTTGAACACCAGCAGCCTTCTGAGCTCTTCACGGTACCTCGCAGCTCTGACGGTGGTAGCCTCCAACACGAGCTCTACCTCCTTAATTAAGCAGCTCTGTAATTCTATCAGTGAGACAGGGAATACACAGGGTAGCAGGAAGAGTTCTCAAATCAGAAAACTTGGATTATAGGGGCGCCTGGGTGGCTCGGTCGGGTAAGCGTCCGCCTTCGGCTCAGGTCACGATCTCGTGGTCTGTGGGTTCGAGCCCCGCGTCAGGCTCTGTGCTGACAGCTCAGAGCCTAGAGCCTGTTTCAGATTCTGTGTCTCCCTCTTTCTCTGACCCTCCCCTGTTCATGCTCTCTCTCTCTCTCTGTCTCAAAAATAAAATAAATGTTAATAAATAAATAAATAAATAAATAAATAAATAAGTAAATGCTTAAAGTCAGATATGACCATGACACCCATTTTACAAACAAGGAAGTTAAGGGTCCATAATATAGTAAGTAGCTGAGCCTATAGCCCAGTGTAGGCCCTTGGCTCCTAAGCCTGTGTCACTACCCACTCTCCCCAGCAGCAGAGTGCAATCAAAACCCTTCTATAAAGGTGCTGAGCTGTCCTGTGGCTACCTCGCTGTGTGCCCCTGCACAAATCACTTTCCCTCTCTGGACCATAACATGAGGGCCCCAGGGCCATCCCACACATCTACACCCCATTTCTCTCCTCCAAAGGGTTTCAGAAATGAAACCGTGGAGAGGCACTACCAAGGTAGTGTCTCGCACACGTCTTTGGTCAGTTCCATCCCAAGCTTTCCCTCCCAACCCCCGAAGCTCATCCTGAAAGAAGGAAGGAGGACTGACCTGAACGTCAAAGGGCCCCCAGAACTCTACAGGGCGGCACGTGGTGGCATGACCACACAGACCAGCAAGCAGCTCCCCAAGAGCCGCTGGGGTCACGGTCACGGTCACAGCGCAGGAAGCTTGTCGGCAAACTGCTGAAGGGCAGGCGATTTTTAAGAAGTTTGAAATGCAAGAGCATTAATGCAGAGGGCAGTCTAAGACTCCCGCTCTCCTTCAAGGTGCTTAAGACACCAGCTTCCCTCCGCAGTGTAGGCAATACCACTGAGCACCATCTCTCGTGTGACGTGGAGACAGGATGCGTGCGGCAAGCTGCCGTGTAGTCTCGAGTCCACAAGCGGACTGCCAGGCTCTCCTGGGACCACAGGAGCCTACACCTGGCCCAACTTCTGTAAACGACTTGCCTGGAGCATTCGTTCACTCAAAAGGCATCACCGATATCTACTTGAGAGCCAGTGGTAGGAGGAGGTGAGGCTTCTGCTCCGGGTACTTTGCGCTAATACCGTCAGCGGCTTCCCAACGGCAAGAGAGTAAGTCCAAGTGCTTTACCTAGTATCCCAGGTTTCTCAATAACTCAGACTCACCTTCTATTCTCACCATGAACTCCCTCCTACTGCCACTCAGCACACATCCTTTGCTTTTTTTTTTTTTAATGTTTACTTATTTTTGAGACAGAGAGAGACAGAGCGTGAACGGGGGAGGGTCAGAGAGAGGGAGACACAGAATCGGAAACAGGCTCCAGGCTCTGAGCTATCAGCACAGAGCCCGATACGGGGCTCGAACTTACGGACCGCGAGATCGTGACCTGAGCCGAAGTCGGATGCTTAACCGACTGAGACACCCAGGCGCCCCCACATCCTTTGCTTTATTCAGACTAAACTCTTAGCTTGCACTGTTGCCTTTGTTTGACCTGCTACCCTTCCCAGCCCAAGATCAAATATAGATATCCTGTATGTCCTTCAAGGCCTACTGGTCACCCCCAACAGGAGGGAGACTGCCCTTTGAAGAAAGGCAGTTATGTCCACAGTGCTTCACGTATTACAGGACATCTAGCATCTCGAGCTCTGACCGCGGAATGACAATAGTGTTTTGCCTCCAGCTCTGAGACGACAAAAAAAAAAAAAAAACACCCCAGCACGTTTTCAACTGCCCCTTAGGGAGAAGTCACTGCCCCCAGCTGAGAACGACCCAACCATGGTCACCCTACATGAAACCTCCCTTACCTCTCAGTGCATTTGAAGCCATCTCTCTTCTCCAAATCGGCTCAGCCCACTGTCTAGCATGTCAGTCATAAGCTTCCCGTAGTCTTATCATGCACCTGACTTAGCCATTCTCTTCCCAGCAAGGGCTCCCAGTGGAAGAATCCATGACTTCTCTGCCACAGTGCCAATCCAGCACAGTGTCAGGCTCATAGGAAGTGTCTAATAAACAAGACACAAATTATATAAACAAGACAACTGCCCAGGGCATGACTCCCAAGAGTGTGTAGATGGCAGATACATTCCCTCAGTGGGCTCATCAGAATTCCTATCCACCTCTAAAGCGCCTTCCTGCACTGCAGAAGCAGACTGCTAAGAACTACATTTCCCACACTCCCTGGAAGCTAGTGAATTCACATCCAGCAAGAAGATATACTTGTGTGAGACCCAGAGGGTGGAAGTGAAGCTAAAGCTTCCTGCCTCTATTTCTACTGGCAAGCACCTTCTGGGGTGCCAAGAGCCAAAACACAGCCCTATGTGGCAAGCCAGCATCCTACCACCTGCCGGGAGGATGCTGAGAAAAGTCTAGAGGCCCAGCAGTGGCTTCCTAATCCCCTCTTCCTCATCCCCGGATTGTGGTGGTGGAATAAATTCTTAAACTCAATAGCTGCTGATGTAGCCTCCTGTTCCCACTGTTCCAGCCTTTCTAACAGTTTTGTTAGCATCTGTTCTCCCGAATGAATCCCTTTCCACTTAATGATGTGGAATGTCTTTCCTTCCCTTCAAGCCTGAAGATGTAGGAGGGCGGGGGGGGGGGGGGTGGGGAGGACAGTAGATCAATTAGCTGATGATCCGTTCCTCTCTTTCTTGATCTGATCACGTAAGACCTATGTCTGTCTGTACCTAAGACCTTCCCCCTTGCCTCTGTGAAGGGAAGAAATGTATCTCACTTTACCTCAAGGAGCGTAACAGACCTAAGGAACATAAATAGCAGGTCATAAGCTAATCAGAACTACACAAAGTCTAGCTCCTATAAAACTAAGTGTGTTTACAGCATAACTGCTGACTCTCTCCTGAGAATTCTTGGCTTGACCTCTTTGTTTCCCAGAATTGCCACCGACTAGTTCAGTGCCTCAAAGGCATGCCGGCTGCAGACCTATAGCCCATCTGCTCTGTGCAGCCCCACAGAGTAGGCCTCCAGAAATGTCTGTTCCTGTCCTTGTTTCCTCATTTATAAAACAGAGGCGGCAATCATACCTTCCTCATAGGCGGGCTTAGAGGATTCGATGACTCACGAAGAAGAAAGCAGCCAGAACAGTGACCGCTTGCGAAGCGTCGCCTGGTGTGGAAACCGAGAGCAATCTTAGGACACAGGTATAAGCCCTACTTTGCAAATGAGGAAACGGAGACTCGGAGAGATCATGTGACGTGCCCAGGTCAGACAGCTAGTAAGCAAGGAGGGGAGGCAGGATCCAAATCCAGGTCCGTGGCCTTCCACCAAATCTGAAGCTCCTTGCACCTCAGCATCCTGCTTGCCGACGTGCACACCTAATGGAAAAATGTATTAAACTGGAGGAGGAAAATCAGCCCCTACATAACAGGACTGTACCTTGGGAGCTCTCTGGGCATCACAGAATGATAAGGCCAATGTCATAAGCCCTGCCCTTCAGCACAGTCAGCTCCTGTGGGTAAAATTAGCTCAGCTCTGCTCCGGTGCCGCCTAGAGCCCCAAGGCAAAACTCACCCCGGGCACAGCGCGGCCTCACCTGACCCTCCCAGGAAGGGTCCCTCATGCACCTCGTTAGGGCCTGAGATGACTCATTTTGCTCTTTCCTGTCTCCGGCTGCTGAGGTCACCTCTCTACTATCCAGAAAGACAGCTCCAAAGGAGAAGTGAAGATGAAAATACAAGCAACCATTCTGTATTCCTTTCCCCAGGGCAGTTCCCGAGCAAGGATGGGGTGCCTGCCTGCCATGCCAGCTGTGTACTGGGGGGAAGGAGGCTGTGCTGAGTTACATAACCAAGTTGAGGACCAAAGACACACACTAGCCCAGATGGACTCCTAAGACCGCCCTCCTTCTTTTACTCTAGTGATGACAGTGTTGACCGGGGGAGGGGCCTATTCTGTATTCTTGTGTCTTGTAGAACACAGCACATGGATGGTCACCACCAGGGTGTCCTCTGTATCCTCCCAACCCAACGCCACCAAACCTGAAGGCAGAGCTCAAATGCCACCTCTCCTGGGGCCTTCCCTGCTCCCATGCCTACCTAGCTAGAATTTCCATCACACCCTCTATAATGACTTAGCTCTACCCTTTATTATTTGGCATTTATTCATTCAGCAAATATCTCTTGCACACCTACTTTGGACTTGATGATACAGAAATAAAAGAAATGAGCCCTGATCTCAAGGAAATGCAACCCACTTCGATAAATAGCTGGAAATGGGGGAAGTGGAGTTATCAAGGGTTAGAGGTGTATTCCAAGCACAGTTGATTTCAGAGCAAAATCTTGAAAGGCACATGGGCGCTACTGTGATAATCTGGGGAAAGGAGCAATGTCCTCACCAGGGAACAGTGCAGGTTAAAGTCATGGAAGCTACGGAGAATCCCATGGATATTCCAGGAATGCAGGCTCTGTCTCAGAGGTTCATGAGATGATCATGGAAAGAGGCAGGGGCCAGATTACAAAAAAGTCTTCTAGCTTATGCAGAGGATTGTGGATTTTACCCAGAATGAAGAAATCCTCCAAGGATTTTAACAACAGAGATCTGGCATGAATGGATTTGCATTTTTGGAAAGTCATTCTGGAAGAAGGACAGAGAATGGGATGGAAGAAGGTGAGAATAATTAAACCACATAGGCAGAAGATGCTTAGGGTTGGAACTGAGGCAGCAGGACAGCGAAGGGGGGTAGGAGTCTACCATGGTTGACTCAGTAAGATCAGAGGATGACAAGACAGAAAGGTGAGGGGAAGGGAGAAGCCACCCAGAGTGAGCCCCAGTTTCCAAGGTTGGGTGATTGGGTAGATAGATGGTGATATCACTCGCCAGGGTGACAATGCTGAGACAAGTTGAGTCTGAGGTGACTTTAACACGTCCAACTGCCTTTTGGATCAAAAGTCACTGACCTACGTGGGTCTGAAGCTCAGGAGTTCTAAATTGAACATAACCCCTGGGACCCATGAGCACAAAGACAATGAAGGTGGCCAAAGACAGAGCTACAATACTAACACGTATGAGATGTACAGAGAACAGGAGCCAGCAAAGCAGCCGTGAGGAGAGGCCAGAGAGGCAGGGGAAGAATGAAGGAAGCAAGAGTGGTCAACAGTGGCAATACCACAGAGGCCAGAGCAGAGCAGTGGTAAAAAGAAATGAATTGGCCCCCACGGACCTGGGTGAGAACAGCTTCTGTCAGACTGAAATGGGCTAAGAAGCCCAGAGAAGGTAAGGCAAGGCAAGGCAGAGAAGGAAAGGGGAAACTGCACGCCATCCGAGAAGGACACGTGGGTGTGTGTCTTACTTCCCCTACTAGACGACAGGCTTCCAGAACGGTGCTGTCCAGCAAAAGTATAAGGCAAGCCATAAATGTAATTTGTCATCTGCTAGCACAACCCATATTTTTAAACAGCAAGACAAACTAATTGTAATGATACACTTCATTTAACCCATGTAACCAAAATAGTACCACTTCATAAGTAATGAACATAAAATTTATCAGTAAGGCATTTTATGTTTTCTTTTCTATAAAGCCTTTGAAATCTGATGAATGTTTCACACTTACAGCCCATCTCAATTCGAACTGGGCATACCTTATATCCTCAACAGCCACATGTCATTCTGATTTAACTATGATGAATCAGGGCTCAGCATGGAAGTTGGCCCACTGTAAACCTGACATAAAACAAAAATGATGAAATGAATGGATAGGTGACGGACAGAAGGATGAATGCATGGATGGATGGATGGATGGATGGATGGATGGATGGATGGACTGTCTGTCCTCCACTGAGAAAATCCGTGAACTCTCCATGGTTTCTTTCCTTCTATCAACTGTATTTTAAATTCCAATCTTGAGTCATGTTGAACTAGAGCCCCGGTTGAGTTTAAGATGAATACAAACAGCCTCATTTCCCATTCCTTCTCAACTTCTTCTCTTCCTTCAAAAATCACAAATGTTGTCAGTCTCTCTCATTTTCTTAGAGCAAAACAACTCTGTCAAACACTAATCAGAAGACCTACTCCTTAAGGGGCACCTGGGTGGCTCAGTCGGCTGAGAGTCCGACTCTTGATTTCAGCTTAGGTCATGATCCCAGGGTTGTGGGATTGAGACCCGCGTTGGGCTCTGCACTGAGCGTGGAGACGGCTTGGGATTGTCTCTCCTTCTGCCCCTTCCCCATTCGTTTCCTCTCTCTCTCTTTCTCTCTTGCTCTCACTCGCCCTCTCTCTCTCTCAAAAACTAAAAAATAAAAAAATTTTAATTAAAAAAAAAATAAGATGACCACTCACATATATCTCAAGCAGGCCACTTCACCTCTCTGAGCTTCCATTTCCCCCACCATAAGAATTTAACCTTATATAGTCTGCATATCTCGTAGACTCACTGTACAACTCAAACTAGTAAAGACACTAAAATACTATACAGAAGTAGGGTGTCCCCCAGAAGTCTCCCTGTATTATCACTATATGCCGTACGACCTTGTAACATTATAAGCTTCAATCATGTCTCCACGCACACATTCGTAACAAGAAAAACCCTGCAAGAAAACATCGGCATTTTAATTTGCAACATCACTGTCCTTCCCTTCTCCCTTCAAAAACCACAGAAGGTGTGCTCACTCTGATTTTCCTAGAGAAACACAACTAGGTTTTCCAAGAGTGATCACACCGTAAGCTTTGCCTACAAAGTGAAGCCTTACAAATGCTGGTCAGGGTGTGACCACGCCCAGGGGATGGTGTGGTTGGAGACTTAATCACCCGTCTACAGAGAGCACAGAGAAAACGTGCCTTATTGTACACACATGAGTTCGAGTTCAATAGTGAAAATCTTCTCCACCCCACCCAACCTCCAAGAGCTCCATGGTAACAACTATCTGGTTTCATTCTGCTTTTTGAATATGAAACACAGAGATACTGGAGGGATTACAAAAGGTAAGAAGCTGAAATGAGGTGAAATGAGGACTTCTTAGAGACACAGTTGCCAAGTTAGAGAAAAAAAAACAATGAAGACGATCCATTTGTTTCTTTTGTTGATCGGGGTCACCATCCACAGACCCGATGGAAAAACAACCTCCTTCAGGGACGCCTGCGTGGTTCAGTCGGTTAAGCATCCAACTTCAGCTCAGGTCGTGATCTCATGGTTCAAGAGTTCGAGCCCCGCGTCGTCAGGCTCTTTGCTGACAGCTTCTGTGTCAGCTTCAGATTCTGCGTCTCCTTCTCTCTCTGCCCCTCCCCTGCTCGTTCTCTGTCTCTATCTCTCTCTCTCTCTCTCAAAAATAAACATAAAAAAAAAAAACCTCCTCCAAAACTCTGTGGCTAACCGACCAAGAAGGAGGGTCACTCACAGACTCCTAAAATGAGCAGCGAGCACCCTAATTTAGCAGGAAAGGAACAATAAGAACAAGAAAGATGTGTGGAGGCCCTGAGACGGGGTAGAGGGCTGGAGGGCTGGAGACCATGGGGACACAGTACACGAGAGGCAAAGCACAGCCTTAAATCCTGTTGGTCAAAATCCCAATCTTCTGCTGTTTCTCTTTATGTGATCCCCCTTCTTTAATGTTTATTTGTTTATTATTATGCGGGGGGAGGGGCGAGAGGCAGAGAGAAGAAGAGAGAGAGAATCCCAAACAGCCCTCCTCCATCAGTACAGAGGCTGAGGGAGGGCTCGAACTCAGGAAACCGTGAAATCATGACCTGAGCTGAAACCAAGACTCAGACCCTAACCCTAACCCTAACCGACTGAGCCACCCAGGCGCCCCAACCCCCCTTTTTAAAGCCAAATCAAAAAATTACCCATTGACTGATCCAGCTAAACAAAGCTATTGATATACAGGTTGCAAAGTACGCCAAGGAAAAATTTTAAAAGCAGATAAACTCTGTTGCAAATGTCATTTAATCCAAACTCTGTCCTACCAGCAAAAGATAAATTCTTGTTCCACTTAGTATTTCTCAGTCACACATTCTCCAGGGCCAGTAAAACTCTTGTGGCAAAGCAGACCTCACAACCAGTTTCCCCCCAGACCATGCACAGACTTATGCCCTCACCAGCCATGTATTAAAGAAAAAACCAGAAAACACTAACATATCATGGCATGTAATACCTTAAGTGGCAGTGAAAAGCAGGGTCAGTTTATAAGATCTTGCTGTTGCTGTTTAACAAACATTTATTGGGGGGTTGGGGGGTGGTACCTGGGTGGCTCAGTCAATTAAGCGTCCGACTTTGGCTCAGGTCATGATCTTGAGGTCTGTGAGTTGAAGCCCCGCGTCAGGCTCTGTGCTGACAGCTCAGAGCCTGGAGCCTGCTTCAGATTCTGTGTCTCCCTCTCTCTCTGACCCTGTCCCACTCACACTCCGTGCCTCTCTCTCTCTCTCAAAACTAAAATAAACATTAAAAAAAAAATTTTTTAAACACTTGTCCTATGCCAGGCAATTTTCTAAGCGCTTTACAAATATTAATTCATTTAACCTTCCCAACAGCCCCTATGAAGTAGGTACCATTATCATTATTCCCATTTCACAGATGAGGAAACTGAGGCCCGTTAACACAGAACTAGACAGTGGCAGAGCTGAAAAGTGTACCTAAGCAATCTGGCTCGAGGTCGATGCTCGTGACCATCATGCTTCGCCGCCTCTCAGTTGATCTTGTTTGTCTTCCCCGTTTTTACTGTTGGGGGTGGGGTACCAGAACCCAAATAGTACACTCACTATCATCAGCACAACTGATACATTCTCTCCCTGAAATTACAGGACAAGCCACATCCTAACCAAGAACAGTATTATTGGTTTACTCTGGGAAAGCCCTGTCACAAGACCAGAAACATGCAGCATCCATGTGATCACCATATTACCTCTGTCATTATCAGAGTGAAGAGTGAAGGTCAAGTGGAAGGCTCGGGGACAGCAGGAGATAGACTGCAGCAGCCATCTCTCCCCAGTGGTCTTGTCGAGGGGACCGGAAGGCACCTGAGCCGAGGCTTCCTCTTCCCTGAGCTCTGCCACTGCTTGGAGCAAGGACTCTCCGGTCCTCATTTTGCAGAAGAAGATACCAATGGCCCCATTTGCTGTTACACGATACACTTCCATGCAAGAAAAACACCGGTTCCTCATACATATCACTGCAAATTCATAGGACACAGAGGCTACATGGCTTAAGAGTGGAGCGTTCAGGCTTTGCGGTCGGACAGGTTAGAGTTCAAAGCCTGTGCACGTCACTGTGTGACACGGTGCAAGCCCCACACTGGTTCTGACTTAACCTGTGCGAGGAGGGAATGATGAAAATCCCTATCTCATGGGGTTGCTGGGAGATCAGAGACCGTGCGAGCAAACTGCGTGACACCTGGCACCCGGCAGCTGTTATTTAAAATAAAAATGAAGCGGGGCGCCTGGGTGGCTCAGTCGGTTAAGCGTCAGACTTCGGCTCAGGTCAGGATCTCGCGGTCTGTGAGTTCGAGCTCCGCATCGGGCTCTGTGCTGACCGCTCGGAGCCTGGAGCCTGCTTTGGATTCTGTGTCTCCCTCTCTCTCTTCCCCTCCCCCACTTGTACTCTATATCTGTCTCTCTCTCAAAAATAAATAAACATAAAAAAAAAAAAAAAAGAATTTCTCCAGGTGCCTGGGTGGCTTAGTCGGTTAAGTGACCAACTTCAGTTCAGGTCATGATCTCTCAGTCTGTGAGTTTGAGCCCCGCGTCAGGCTCTGTGCTGATGGCTCAGAGCCTGGAGCCTGTTTCAGATTCTGTGTCTCCCTCTCTCTCTGACCCTCCCCCGTTCATGCTCTGTCTCTCTCTCTGTCTCGAAAATAAATAAACGTTAAAAAAAAAATTAAAAAATAAATAAATAAATAAATAAATAAATAAATAAATAAATAAAACAAAATAAAATAAAAATGAAGATAAAACATGCCTGCTCCTTCCCGGTCCAGATCTGTCCAGATCTTTCCCCTTCCCCTGTGAGAGGGATAAAATGGACATGGGGCCCCACCTCCTTCCTCCCTGCTCAATGGTACCACTGTGCTCACTCACAGTCCCCTGAGCACAAAATCCTTTAGGCCCCAAGCCCTCAGTCAGTCAAGTTCTATGTTGTTTCACATGCTGGTGCTCTTGCTCATGTTCTCCCTTTAACCTAGAAAGTTCTTTACCGTACTCCTATTCATCTCACAAGACCCAGCTCCACATCACTGACTCCGTGAGGCTTTTCCAGTCATTCTCTCCTTTGTGCGTTGGGTGCACATCAACTATTACACTGGTGACATGAAAGGCGATGGCACACCCAATACAAGGCCGCAAGGCACCAGTACACAGAGATATGGTCACACGCACTGCTAAAATATTTCAGTATTTCCTTGCCTTTTGTTAAAAAGCTTCTGTTTCAAGGCCCCCAAGCGTCCTCACAACACCCCAATTTTCCCAATCCCTCCCTTAAGACCCCAGATCCTCTCCACAATCTATGAACAAAATGGTTCCCCTGGAAGAGCTGGTGCCCCTTCAGTCTGGGTGGCTCAGTTGGTTACACATCTGGCTTCGGCTCAGGTGATGATGTCGTGGTTCATGAGTTCAAGCCCCATGTCGGGCTCTGTGCCACCAGCTCGGAGCCTGGAGCCTGCTTCGGATTCTGTGTCTCCCTCTCTCTTTCTGACCCTCCCCTGCTCACGCTCTGTCTCTGACTCTCTCAAAAATAAATACACACTAAAAAATAATAACAATACATAAATAAGTATCACCATATACATGAATAACTAACCTGCTAAACTAAATGCTGATCTGCATATTTGTGGACAGGGACTGATATTAATTACTGGGTAGTATCTCCTTAAGGGCCAGAAGCACATGATTTCTCAACAACCAGAACACTGGGCACAGAGCAAGCTTAGAGCAAACACTGAACGGATTCACAAGGTCTCCCTCCTCAGCCATGGCCCAGCACATAGCAGGCCTTCAATACGTTCTTGCTGTCCACCTGCCCGACTGCCCTACTGTGTGTAAATCTGGACCCAATCTGCCTCCTGCCTCCCCCAGACACCCAGTCCACCTCACTGGCCCCAGCTGCTGTGTACCCATCCCTCCTTCTCTCCTCCAGTAGCCCAACCTTGTGGCCAGCTCTCAGCCACACGCTTCCAGAGGTCCAGATGCTGACAAACCCAACCCACACTTGCCCAAGACTGGCCTGGGGGTCCTCATTCTTGGACTAAGGGAGTGGCCATAAAAAATATGTTCCCTCAAGGCACACGTGAGATCTCCATTTAAAAGTTAACCAAAACTGGGGCTCCTGGGTGGCTCAGTCGGTTAAGTGTCCAACTTCAGCTCAGGTCATGATCTCGCGATTCGTGGGTTTGAGCCCTGCATTGGGCTCTGTGATGACAGCTCAGAGACTAGAGCCTGCTTTGGATTCTGTGTCTCCCTGTCTCTCTGCCCCACCCATGGCTCACACTCTGTCTCTCAAAAATAAATAAACATTTAAAAAATAAAAATAAAAAAATAAAAGTTGACCAAAACTGTTAAAAACATTTCTTGTATTTTCATAAACTGATCTTTTAAAAATGGTTGCATATCACATCGATTCACTTTCTCTTTCCTCATCGTCCAGTGTGGCAGGAAGGACAGGGTCTCCTGTCCTTGATATTAATGATGGGGAGGGGACTTCTCCAAGAAACACAGTTGGCTCATAGCATGACAGGGGCTAAAGTCTAACCTCAAGCATCTTAGTCCAGAGCTGTTTGGTTTCCTTGGGCCAGTTCAGCTCAGTAATGCACAATCTTACTGAGCTAGGATGTGTTGGACTAGGATGTAAACATACCACATGTGGCTCCATCCCACCCCCCCTCCCCACCCCCGGTCCCCTAATGCTGCTTTGCTCTCCTGCCTAGCACCTTTCACTCTTTGAAAGCAGGGATGTTTACTTGTGTGTTGTCCATTTCACTTCCCAGACTGCAAGCAGGATAAGGCCTTGGACCGTGTCTGTCCCCTTCGCTGGGGCACACTGGACCATGCAAAGAAAAGGGAATCTGGAGCCAGATCCAACAGCGACTCCTTGAACCATCGGTCACCAGCAGCCTCACCACGGACAAATAACTCAATCTCTCCAAGCCTCAATCTCTTCATCCTTAACATCCAAATAATGACACCTACTTCCTATGTATTCGGAAGCAGTTTAAAAAAAGAATATTCACCAGTGCTCCATACACAATAAGCAGTCAATTGATGCCTGCTTCTCCCTTTTGCTAGTCGTCACCAGTGGTGCCTCCTTCACCCCCTACCTACCCTCCGAAAGAAAGCTCCTTCCCCTATCAGTCACGGCAATGCTAGGGCCACAAACTGCCCTTTCCCACCTCAAGGTGTCAGCTCCTCCCACAGACCCTTTCCAAGGCAGGTTATCTACAAGGGGGACCCGGGCAGAGCTCACAGTTGAAGCCAACCACATTTTCGTATCCGCCAAGCTCTGACCTACTTCCCAGCCGAACTAAAGCAGGTGACGCTAGTAATGATTCAGCAAGGGCTTTCTTATTTTTTTCGAGTCATCTTGGACATGGGACATAACCCAGAATCATGAACTCATGGAGCTCAGAGGTGCAGGGTCCACAAAGCCAAGCCCACAAAGTCCAACTCTGTTACTTTACAGATATAGACTCTGTGTCCTAGAGACTGGAAGTATCTTAGCCAAAAAGAAACCCCCAAATTCCCCCAAAGTTTAGAAACAAGAGCATGGTTCCAGTTCTAACCTAACAAAGGGTGTCTGGCTTGCCCAGCACTTTCTCTCATCTCAGAAAGGATCCCTTATGTCTCAGAGCTTAAATTCCTCCTGATTCCATTCCAGACAAATGTATTCTCTCGATTATTAAATATTCTGCATCTTTCTAGACGATGAGAGAATTTCTCTAATTTCTAGCCCTGAAAGTACAGTGATACACCTAGAAATAAAACTGCAAATATTTTAAATTATAATAGATGATATAAGAAAAACCAATAGACTAGAAGTGAGGAGGTATGAAGACAAGACTTAGTTCTGCCTCTAACTATTCCTATGACTTGAAATGAGACCTTCTCCCCTCTGGATCTCCTTTTCCTCATATTAAAGTGGGACTGCTGGACCAGGTCCTCTCCAGCTGTGATATTCTAGATCTATGCATCTCATGTCACCTTTAATACATTATTATCACCCACTATCCAAAACAACGAGACTGTGACTCATTAAGCTCAGAACCAAATGCAACTGGAAAGGTATTCTTTAACACGTAACCAGTGTTCGTCAATGAACTGCAAAGCTTTTTGCAAAGCAAGGGTTCCACTCTTACATAATTACGTCACGTGGACATTGTAAATACCATAAAGCAAATATTGCCAGACTGAGGAAGTTGTATAATAATGCAAAGCTATGGGGTTATAATAAAACAATAAGTCAGTCTCTTCAATATTATCACAATTTAGGCTTCTTGTGACAGTGGATTTTTCACAGTGGTACCTTTATTCTAATAACCCTGCCGCTGCTCAAGTCCCTTCTTTAGAAACTAGGTGGGGGAAAAAAAGGAAGGAAGGAAGGAAGGAAGGAAGGAAGGAAGGAAGGAAGGAAGGGAGGGAGGGAGGGAGGGAGGGAGGGAGGGAGGAAGGAAGGAAGGAAGGAAGGAAGGAAGGAAGGAAGAGAGGGAGGGAGGGAGGGAGGGAGGGAGGGAGGGAGGGAGGAAGGAAGGAAGGAAGGAAGGAAGGAAGGAAGAAAGAAAGAAAGAAAGAAAGAAAGAAAGAAAGAAAGAAAGAAAAAGAAACTATGTGTACAAGCAGATGTAGAGTTTACAGAATATTCTCAACGGGAATATTTGGGAATATTCTGGGATATTCTGGGAATATCTCTTTGATTTTTGAGAATGATTCTGATTTATCCAACAGTCACTGAAAGACAATTCCAGTGAACAAAGGTGATCCAGTTGGAGGTGATCATGAATAATACTTGGCCAAAAAAAAAAAAAAATACACAAAGCTCGTGAGTGATAACAGCATCATGGGCATAAGTCACACATCCCCAGCTGAGCCTAGAGGGTGATTTCTAGGCAGTATTAGCTTTACAGTAAGACACACAAGATCTTCCTAAGCTCCCAAGAAAACTCAACATGTTGATTCAGAAGTGGTACTGCTCTCTTGCTTCCTACTGCTCCTTTTCCCCCCAAGAAGTTTCTTAATAAGAAATGTTAAGTGATCCCTACTAGAATCCAACACAAGCATTATCATGGAACTACGTCCTTAAAGATGATGCCACAGATTTCCCAGTTATCTTTCCCTATGAAGCACTCATAAAAGAAATTAAGGAAAAAGGCCTAATGCATCAAAATGTTCATAACAGTGTCATTTATAAGAGCAGAAATTGGTAATGATCCAAATCCAAAAAATATGTAAATGGCTAAATTTAAAAATAGTACATCTAATCAATGGATCATGAGTGGCCATTATAAAGAGAATTATAAAGTAAACTGGAAATGTTAATAAACATGCAATGGAAAAAAAAAAGACCAAACAAAACTGTCTGGTAAGAATATGTTTAAGAAAATATTGGTGGGGTACCTGGGTGGCTCAGTTGGTTAAGTGTCCGACTCTGAATTTTGGTTCAGGTCATGATCTCAGGGTCGTGAGATCGAGCTTTGTGTTGGGCTCTGCAGCAGAGCCTGCTTAAGATTCCCTGTCTCTCCCTCTCTCTCTGCCCTTCCCTTGCCTGAGTGCGTGCTCTCTCTCTCTGTCTCTAAAAAGAATAATTAATTAATTTTTTAAAAGAAAATATTGGTGGAAAATATTTTAATAATATATCTACTTTTGCATAATAATGACGGTGACTAATAGCTAATAGCATGACTCAGGACTCCTCCAGGAGAGCCTGGAAATACTTGAAACTCTGATAAAGCCTGGAGATTTAAATAGAAGAAGGCAATCAGAAACTCCAGAACAAAACAAAAGACTGCATAAGAAATCATGACCAAATTTAGAGAAACCAGCCCAACATAAAAGAAAAAGTTAATGAACTTCAAAAACACAGAAGAGACTCTAAGCAGGCAAGAGAACAACTAGAAAGGCAGAAGATATATGGGATATATGGGTAGAAAATACTTAATTTTCTTCTTCCAACCAAACAATACAACCTCAAACTCCAAGAATATTAAAAAACATTCTTCTCATTGTGCAAACAAAACAAAAAACCTGGGACGATTTTAAACAACTAGAGGAGAACAAGAAGAATCTTATTAGATTTTGATGCTAAGGGAAAGTTTGGTCCCCTGTGAGTGGCTTGAAGGTGGTGACCTCAGAACCCTAGAAAAGGAAATGAAACCACAGCACATGACTTAGCCCCGTATTGAGCAATATTTACCTAGAAATCATACTAAACGTTGTTGATTGTTTTCAGCTCTTGAAGTCAACCCACAGACATAGCACAGAAGGCAGAAGTTGCAAAACCATGTACAGTGCATTTTACATTATCAATCATAAATGCCGGAGAGGCAAATGTCACATAAAATGTAAGTGACAAATTAGGAGTAAAAGTGCGACAGGAAAGGTGGAGAGAATCCCCAGCATCTTCATTGTACAAAATGGCGGGTGAGGAGAGACAGTCAAAAGTTGCTATAGCAAGAAACGGAGATTTGTGCACACGACATAAACTTAGAAAGGAAATTAACAGACAGCAGATCTGTGATGTAACTATCAAACACTGGGCAGGAGGATGAAAAGTATCAGTGGGTGTAAACAAGCTAGTCCTTGGGGCTCCTGGGTGGCTCAGTCGGTTAAGCGTCTGACTTCGGCTCAGGTCATGATCTCACGGTCCGTGAGTTCGAGTCCCGCGTCGGGCTCTGTGCTGACAGCTCGGAGCCTGGAGCCTGCTTCAGATTCTGTGTCTCCCTCTCTCTCTGACCCTCCCCCGTTCATGCTCTGTCTCTCTCTGTCTCAAAAATAAACAAACATTAAAAAAAATAAATAAAAAAAAAAAAACAAGCTAGTCCTTGCATATCACAAAAGTCAGCAGGCATATATATGTAACTAATAACTCAAAAACTAAAGACATACGCACATTGCTTAGCGACAGGACAATAACCATGCGCAGAATTAAAAACAAAAACAAAACAAACCAAAAAAAAAGAATTAAAAACAAAAAATGGTTACAATCGGGGAATGGACCCGAAATAGGACATTTATAAATGCTTTTGTATTATTTCACTTTATTTTTACTAAGAACATTTATTTTCAATCTTTTAAAACTAAAAAAATAAAAAGTGCTAATTTCCAAGGAAAATGAAAGAGCTACAAATAGCGTGACCCAGAGGTCAGAAAAGTCAAATGCGAGGCAGCTTTCTTGGGGAAGCCATGACGAAATGACACTCTTGTGGACATCACAGAGTACACAAGGCCCTCTTTGAAAGCCACTCTGACCCTCTTTCCCCTTCTCCAGATCTTTAACTCTCCCTTAAAGTCCACATAGAAAATTCGGAAGAGTTAATGCCCCTCAACTCTCCTTGCTGGATTCAAAATAAAAAGCGGCCCCTAATGAAAACCTGAAAATATAAAGAATCCCTGAGGAAATCCCAAAATCAACAGACGGCTCAGGCTGCGTAGCCCTGTGGCCTAGAAGCGCACCAGGGCCTGGAGGTTGGAGCTATAATTAGCTGCTTCTGGGCAGACAACAAGGACTCCTGTTCCCTGGAAAGGAGGTAATTAAAGGAGGCAGATTTAGGCCTGAGGTGGTAA
Source organism: Puma concolor (assembly GCF_028749965.1). NCBI lineage: Eukaryota > Metazoa > Chordata > Mammalia > Carnivora > Felidae > Puma > Puma concolor. The sequence continues at coordinate 79,874,636 of NC_141675.1, read as the reverse complement.
GTCTCAAGGAACTGTGGCTCCGGGCAATCCCAACCTGCACCCTGAATGAGGAAATAGGAACCCGCAGGCCTGACGCTCCATTCCTGAACCATTTTTTCTTCTCCTCTCAGATTCTAAAGCCAGGGGAATGCCAGCCTTCAGCCCGATCATTTTTTTTCAGTCACCTAAGACCCATTTACTGGGGCACCCACTCCCATGGGCCTCGCACTGTGCTCGGTGCCACAAGGAGGGCAGAGGCAAATGACACGGAAACCCTGACCTCAGGGAGCTGACAGGTGAGAAGTTCCTGAGCATAACTCACAGCACACAGCCCCAGGTAAGAGATGAGCCACATCACAAGAGAAGGAGATGAAGCCACTGCCTGCTGGGATGCCTGGGGAGGGTGTCCTAGAAACCACGCAGAGGCTCGATCCGCACAAATGGAAATAATAACATGCGAAGGAACGGTGGCTTTCTAGAAAGTAGAAATTACGTGAGCAAAGGCACACAGCCGGCAAACTGAGGGGCTCGTGGCAGGAAAGGAGAGTTACCCCCTCCCCTGGAACAAGGGTGGGTAAAGGAGATTAATGTTCATGACTCATTCACGGGGTGCCTCCCACATGCTAGCGTGGGTGCTCGACAGACATTCTCGCCAATCCCTGCAACACCCTGCAGGGTAAGCCCCCTACTATACAGACCAAGAAGCTGGAGCTCGGGGAGGAGAAACCACTTGCCCAAGGTCCCAGAGCTCTAAAGTGACAGAGAACAAATTCAAAACCCGGTCGCTCTGGCTCTAAAACCCAAGCCTTTTCTCCCCGTGCCACCAAAAGGAGTAGAGAAAGAAGGCATCTCTGCCGACAGGGCTAAGGGGACAGACAGGCTAGTGACCATCTGCAAACACTGCTCAAGAGCTCAGAGCAACACTGTCACGGACTTCTGTCTTCAGGGATTTCTGACACCTCGTGCCACACCTGTGCCTGTGCGTAGCGACTCCTTCCCATACCGTCCCAACACCTCAGCGGCCGCCACCGCACCATGTGGAGCCTTTTGCAAACCCGGGCCCTCGAAGGGCATCCAGCTCCCAGGGTTTCAACGCACCCCGGGGTCCTTGCGTTTGGTAAGCAGGAAAAGATCACCCAGCACAACCCACCAAAATCCACGGGCCTGGGTTCCCCTGCCAGGAGCGTAGGTAGCGTCAGGAGTTCCACACCCTGTCTCGGGGCTGAGCACCCGTGCCCTGGAGACCTTTCCAGCGCAGCCAAGGCTTCTCGGTGAGTGGCCCGAGACAGCAGCTCTGTCTGACACGACGCTCTGCACACTGCACAGGGAGGTCGGCCTTCCTCGGTTCTGTGCCCATCTGCTTATCTTCCCTGCATATCCACCAAAACTTGACACGGATAATGCCAAATGTCCTCTGTCTGGGAGGAAAAGAGGCACAGAAGAGGGGAGCCTTCACACAGGACTGCATTGTGACCTCGCAAGGAAACGACGACGTGAGACCCAACTCAGCCACTGAATGGGCCGGCTTCCCCATTCACGAGGCAGCTCCATGATGTGGGGACATCATTTTGGCATCCCAGACAAGAACAAAACACCGAGGGTCTGGGGTCCAGCCACAAAACCACAGCCTGAGCAATGTCCCCCCCCCCCACATCACATCCATGGATCACCTTCTCCCGCCACATACCTCATATACACACGCACGGTTCTGGCCCTTTCTTCGGACATCATGAAATGTGAACCAAAGCTGGTACTGAGATCACTTACTTAAACATAGCTGCGCAGGGCATGCCTTGGCCCGCGGTTATAAATGCGCTACACATTAGCAAGTGTAGCGCCTGGCTATCAGCTACCCAGGTACCCATGACATTTTCCCATGAATTCTTCAAAACTTTCCTGCCCAAGAATTTAAGGGGACTTCCCACGCATTCTCTCACTCACCTTCACTGGCCTTATCCTGTAACAGAGGATGAGCACGTGAAGGCAGACGAGGGAAGTCCTTCACTCACACATCTGGCAAAAAAATGTACTGAGCAATTGATTGGCGTAGGCATCGTGCTGTGGGGAAGACCCTGGATATGGAGCTGAATAACACAAGGAACCCAACAGGAAGGCATGGACAAGCAAATTATTAAACCATTGTTGGCCCAGCTAACACCATGCCGTCCACCTTTGGTCTGCAGCCTCCACACCACCAGCAAGGCACATTTCCCATAAGCCAGCATTCCTGGGCTGTTCGAACAGAACACGAGAGTGTAACTCATCAGTGTCCCCCAGCACTTCTCCCGGCTGGAAGCAAGAGAAGATAAAGTAGGCACCTGATGGGTTAATAATACACAGTGCAATCTATTTCATACCGAAGGGCGGGAAAAGAAGATAGGGACAAAATGGAACTTTTCCCAAGGGCTCCAAGTCCCCCCCTCTTCACCAGCTTCCAATCACTAGAAGGAGACCAAAGTCCTGTGAATTTCCGAGATCCTTCTGGTCCCACACGCCAAGGCAGCGAATCCAGAGCCATCAGCTTTATCAAGATCAAGGGCAGCAAAGAGGTACCCGACACTTGACCACCTCAGGCACACCGAGATGAGCAAGTCTGATCTACGCCTTCACCTGCACAGCACCCTCTTCCTGGTAGGCCCCAACCTGACCTTTCCTTCAGGCTCACTGCTGCTCATCCTTAGCTGGAGGTCGGCTCTGCCCCCTCCAGCCACAGTGGCCACACAGCAAATGCTTACTGAACGAAAGAAGGCACCCTTGCTTTTTCTCCACCAGCCTGCAAAAACTTGGTTTAGCAGATCCTATAAACTTTGGGAAGAAGGTCAAGAGACTCACTCTCCAACTCCTTTATCATCCGAGGCCCTCGACACCAGGGCCCGAGATGCCTTGCCTGCTAAGCTCTCAGGCCACGCTTGTCCTCTGCCAGCACGGCTCTCATGGCTGGAAGCAGGCCACACAAAATCAAAACCTTCAGCACCTGGCCAGTGCCCAGTCTACCTACATCCCCATCTAATGCGCTCGGTATCTTGCTTTATGACTGGAGCTTTCAATTATATTCACAACATTGTGGCCAGCTCAGTCCCCATCTGACAGTCTCCTCAAGCACCTCCGATGGCCAGAAATGTCTGCCCATTTGATGCAGGCCACCCCATTTCCTGGTATCCCTTACCACGTGTCCCTGAATCGTGAGCTCAATCTAACCCCGTGGGCTTTTTGGTTAAACCCCTGGGAGCGGCCGAGGGGAGGAAATCAACACAGAAGCAGCCAGGGAAGCAGTGTCCATGACAAATGAGATCGTGGACTTTGAAATCAAGCAGAACTGGGTTCACATCCCAGCCAGCCACTTCGGGGGAAGGCATCCAACCTCCCAGGCCTCTCCTGGCTGTTAAAGGCCTAGCAGAAACATAATGCAGGCAGAGTGCCTGGCACAATGAGCATTCGATGCACAGCAACTCTCCTGGTAACAAGGCTATTCCTGCTTTCCACGGCAGCTGCCACATAAACAGAGCGCCAGTTACACCCCTGGCTTCTCTATGATGTCTGTGCACCTTTCCCTATGATGTCTTTGCAAAGCCTCGGCAAGCATCCCGTTCTGTTTGCCTCTGGCTGGCACGACCCGAAGCAAGGGCTGACCAGGCTTCCCAGGAGAAACCCTGGCACTGAGGAGACTGAAAAATCAGAGAGGACGCAGACTCTTTTGCTCCTGACTTGAAAGTGCTCTCCACCACTCTGCCAAGGTGAAGGAGGATACAAGATGCTGCGGCAGCTGCCTCAGTCACTTGGAGCTGTTGACATGGCTCACGCCCCTCCAGCAGAGCCCCAGAAACAGGCACCAGGAAGGAAGGAAAGGGAAGAATAGCACGTGACTTGGTGCCTGGGCCCCGCACCCCGACTGCCAAGTCACTGGCCACCCTGTGACCCGTCTGCTTCGGCGCACTGAGGACCAAGGGGCACCCTCTTCACCAGGGTCTACTTCCTGCCCATCACGGCAGGCTGGCGAGCAGCTCTGGGTCCTGGGAAGTGTGTCCTCAGGTAAAAGACACAGGATCCTGACTGGGTTTTGTACTAAAATCTAGGTCATCCTTAGATGACCAGGACTGGGGTGGGAGCTGGGCATGTACATATTTTTTAAATTCTCTGGCTGATTCTGAAGGCTAAGAATCAGCAGGGGCATCTGGGTGGCTCAGTCAGTTAAGTGTCCAACTTCGGCTTAGGGCTCGGGTCACGATCTCGAGCTTTGTGAGTTCAAGCCCTACATCGGGCCCTCTGCTGGTCAGCTGAGAGCCAGCTTTGGATCGTCTGTCCCCCTCTCTCTGCCCCTCCCCCACTTGTGCTTTCTGTCTCTCTCAAAACAAATAAGTAAAAATTAAAAAAAAAAAAAAAAAAAAGAATCGGCAACCTTAAAGATCACTCCATCCCCTTCAGCTGAGACCATCGAGCCTCACCCGTGGCGAACATGTGTCAAGGACTTGGCAGAGGGCCCGGCACACAACAGGTACTATTGAAATGTTTGCTCCTTCTATCATCACATCCATCTCTAGCCAAAAGCCATGGCAACCTCATCTGCTCCACGAGGCAAGATGGCAGCCTGTGTCACATCTGAAACAAACCGTGCTGGCCCTCCTGGCCAGTTCCTGACCTAGTGAATACCCGAGGTTCAGTCCCAAGGGGTTCCTACTACTGACAACAATGGGGGAGGGGATGCCTGTAAGTAAATATACACCCAAAAGAGCAGAGGTGAACTCTTCCAAGTTCTGCTTCTCAAACCTGAACCTGCACACATCCTTGAGGTACTTTAGACACAGATTCTGGGGTAGAGCTGAAATTCTTCAGTTTTAACAATTCTCAGGTAATGCTGATGCTCCCAGCACAAGAAACAAACCTTGGAATAGCAATGTTCGGACCACAGGCATTTTGAAGGGGTAAACTCACGCCAATATACTGTGCATCTACCAAGGACCACTCAGGCACCCTGCGGGGCTGGAAAGAAAGAGATAAAAAAACACATGAAAAACAGACATCGTGGGGCTCCTGGGTGGCTCACTCGGTTAAGCGACCCACTTCGGCTCAGGTCACGATCCCACGGTTTGTGAGTTCAAGCCCCGCATCGGGCTCTGTGCCGACAGCTCAGAGCCTGGAGCCTGCTTCGGATTCTGTGTCTCCCTCTCTCTCTCTCTCTGCCCCTCCCCTGCTCGCATTCTGTCTCTCTTTCTCTCAAAAATAAGTTAAACATTAAAAAAATTTTTTTGAAAGAAAGAAAAACAGACATCTCTGCAAATACACAATAACGTGTGCTTTAAATTCTCTATCAGAGGCATGGGCATTCCAGCAAGAACCCACGAATACTATTTGGGCGACAGAAAACAGAAAACCATGAGGAGCAGTAAGAAGGTAGTTACCTTAGGGAGGAAAACAATTCCAAAATAGTAATGTACAGCATGGTCCCACTTCGGAGGCTAACACCAGGTTGGCAAACTCTTTGTACGACACACTAGGCAGGAATGGCTTTTATATTTTTAGAAGTTTTATTTAAGAAGAAGAAGAACACGTGAGAGAGACCATATGAGGCCCACAAGCCTAAAATATTTACTATCTGGACCTTTACAGAAACTGTTCACCAATTCCTGGGCCAGAGAGAGAGAGAGAGAGAGATGGCACACACAATTACACATCAAATTTCACACTGCTTTTTGCAAGGAGCTACAGGTGGTTTTTATTTTCTTCTTTGTGCTTCCCCACATGTTCCTAATTTTCTTCAGCGACCATGAGTCATTCTGAAATTAAGGGTGAAAAAAGTTCGTGCCCTTTGAGCAGGCAATTTCACGTCCTAGTAACCTGCCTTATGGTCGGAGGTATAGATAATGAATTTCGTAAAAAGGACATACATCACAGTGCTACTGACAATAATGAAAAATTAGAAACTCAAATGTCAGCTACCAAAACAAAAAAAAAAAAGATTTAAAAAATTTGGTACATTCTGAAGACAGAGTAACAGGCAGTCATCAAAAATTACATGTATGAATAATCCCTAATGCCATGAGAAGGGGCTTATGCTCTACAGTTTGGTGAAATGATTGTATACAAAATTGTATACGCAGTAAGACATCAAGTCAGTAAAACGCAAACGCACAAAAAAGTAATGAAAGTAACTCTTCAAGATCATTAAAACAGCACCTGTATCTAAATAGTGAATTTATGAGTGATTCTCATTTCCTTGTTTATTTGGTCCCGAGTATTTGAAATGGTTTACTCTATACAATAAAATTTAGGTTTGTTTTTGCTTTCACCTCTTTGCGGGGGGGGGGGGGGGGGGGGGGGGGGGAGGGGGCGGTGAGAGGGGGTTCGGGAGGAGACATCTGACTTTGGCTCAGGTCACGATCTCACCTGAGTCGTGAGTTTGAGCCCCGCATCGGGCTCTGCACTCACAGTGCGGAGCTTGCTTGGGATTCTCTCCATCTGCCCCTCCCCAAATTATGCTTTTTCTCTCTCTCTCAAAATAAATAAACTTTTTTAAAAAACGAGGAGGCGACATCTGTGCTGCATCTTGAAGGATGAGCAGGTGTTCATCAGAGAGAAACGACGGACCCTCGGGACCAACGGGAAAGCACATGCTAAGTAAGACACACAGGTGTGCAAGACAGTGTGCCGAGGAACACAGGAAGGAGGAAGCATAGAGTCTGACTGGCAAGGGGCTGGCTGGAGACAGTTCTGGAACTGAGGCAGGGTCGGATCATAGCAGGGTGGAAGTGTGCAGGGGAAAGGACTTCCCCAGAGGCCATGGGAGACAGTGAGTGATGGCAGGAGGCCAGCTGGGACGCTGCGGGGCGGAAATGTGTTCCCTAGAGCAGAGTCAGAGATCACAGAAGCCAGTGCACAGCAGAGCAGGAAGAAAACGGTAGGTAGGTGCCTTCCACTCCGTTCCACTCAAAAAGCAATTCTCCTAAAAATTCTCCTAACAGGGCAGTGCATGTATTTGTGCCTAGAAGTAAAATCCACAGGGAAATCAACCCAAATATTGTCACTGTCCCAGGCATTGCTAGAGGGCCATTCTGACTTCCTCCGAAAAACAGAGCCAGGCAGCCCTCTGTGTTGCTTCTCACGTTACTTCTGTCGGGCAGGCAGTGAAGGGAGGCACAGGAGAACAGGCCTGTAGGTGCCTGTCCAACAGCCCCATGGCTGGGGGAGCTGGGCAAAGATTAGGAAGGGAAGGAAAGCCTCATATGCAGGGGGTCAGGGGGCTCATGTCGACAGCCAGGTCAGTCACTGCTCCAGCCAGAGGGAGGGTCACGATCTTGGAGGAGAGAAGAGACTGCAGAGTGGCTGGGCTGAAGTCCCCTTCACGGCTGGCTTCCCGGCAGGATGAGAAGGGGGGTTCCAGTAAACCAGAAGGAATGCTGCTGGCAGGAGACACTCAGACCTGCTCAAGAGGGCTTTAAATGGAAATAGGAGAGCAAGCAGAGAAAGTACTAGAGGACAGCATGCACTGGGGAAACAGGCGTGTTCCAGATATGGGCACCCCGGAAGGGCAGGGGCTCTGGAATCCAGGGGAAACCAAGGGGGACAGACCAGTCTGGACCCTCCTCCCAGCCCCCGTGGCACGGGGCTGAGGCAGGAAATGAGCTGGAGGGCTGAGGCAGGAACCTGGGAGGAACTCAGCGCCCTCCGAGGTACACTTGTGGGCCAAAGAGAAGCTTCACTCTGAAGACAGCATAAATTCAAACCCCGGGAGTCAACAGGCTTCTGTGATTATAGGGAATGGGGAGGACCGTGGCTATGTGGGGCCCCCATCAGTGCTTTCAAAATGTCTTTTTTTCTTCTTGGTGTCCTAACACGTCTGAGTGTCCTCAGAGCGTGATGGGCTCTCTCCCCCATCTTGCTACTGGGATACTTCCTCTGCGTATGGTACACACACACACACACACACACACACACACACACACACACGGTACGTCACCGGCTGCCCCAATTTTGTTTGCATGTCTGTTTCCTGTGTAGACCACAGCCTCCTAGACGGCTGAACCGGTGTCTTATTCAGCCAGCCCCTGGAATGGCAGACAGTAACCATGGAGGCAACAATGTCCTTCGCTCATGCACAAGTCAGCTACCAAAAGCAAAACACCTGCAGGAATCTCCCTGTGACCATCCAACCGTGTGACCCACAGTGAAGGGAACCATAGAGGTAAATGATTACTAGCGGTTTAATGCCAGCCAAGGAAAAGCAGCCTGATGCAATGGGCAGAAGACAACTACTGGAAGAATGATACTGTATTAAGTTATGACCTGAAGAAATGGGAGATGCTGGGACCTTGGAAAAACGAACAGTAGCCCTCACCCCCCAAGGTGCTTAGGGTAGTCCCCGGACAATAGAGACCAACAAAGGTATGTGGAGAGGGGAAACACGGAGGGTGGGCGTCCCTGGGGTACAGCATGAGGGCAGAGTCAGGACCGCCAGAGAAAGGAGGAGGGGTGGGAAGGGAGGGGCTTGCAAAGCACAGGCGGTGGGGGGGGGGGGGGGTGATGGGATGCGTCCAGCTGTAGACAGACGTCCCTCTGTGCCTCCCAGTAGGTGACACAAGATGAATCCTCAGGTCTCTCCCTAAACACAGACCAGCTCTGCAGGGAGGAGGAGCCTGGACACCCGGGGAGCTCCACCCATGGCTCTGATGCGTCTGTCCAAGCCACAGCATGAAAGCCTGGCTCTTCTAACTCTGGTGAACCAAGGGCACTACAGCACCCCCCCACCCCATCCGAGCCCCCAAGCCCAGCTGTGCTGAAAACTTCACTGTGAAAGGAGAGTATGAGCCAAGGAGCCCAGCTGAGCAACATTCCCGCGGGCTCTTAAAGCCTACATCCTCCCAGCATCCCTGACCTTCCGCCGGCAGGAGCTATCACTGTCCTCCCTAGGATGAGCTCCCACAGTCTTCCCGCAGCTGTGCCTCTGCATCTCTCCTCCTTCTCCTGCTCTCTGGTCTGCCCTGGAACAGGGACGCCAGGCGCTGCTCTGGCGTCCCGCAACCAAGAAGTGCCTTCCCACAGACAAGTACGGTTGACCCTTGAACGATGTGGGGCTTAGGGGCACCAACTGCCTGCACAGTCCAAAATCTGTGCATTACTTTTGACTCCTCCCCAAATTTAGCTACTAATAGCCTACTGTTGACCAGAAGCTTTACTGATAACATAAACAGCCAGTTAGTACATATTTGGTACGTTACATGTTTCATACCCTGATTTCTTGCAACAAAGTAAGCTAGAGAAAAGAAAACCTTATTAATTAACTCACAAGGAGGACACATTTACAGGACTATACTGTTGTTTATTGAAAAAAAATCCACACGTAAGTGGAGCCATGCAGTTCAGACCTGTGTGGATCAAGGGTCAACTGTATTTAATCCTTAATCCAGCCAGAACAGATAACATCAGCATAATCCCCATCAGCACTCCTATTTTACAGGTGAGAAAACTGAAGCTGGTGGGTGACCTTATCTCTGTCTTCCCCAGGACCACCCCAACTTTTAGCCAGGCCTCTCCCAGACTGAACCCATCATGAAAGATACAGCAATCATATTCAGTACCTTTCTGATCTAACCTCTTTGCTGCTCACTAAACCCAGCAGCCAAGGTGTCAGGGTCAATCCTGAGTCTCACCACTAAGCTGGCCCTTACTGTGAGTGTGCCTCAAGGCCCCCAGTCCAAAGCAAATACCATGACCCTGGCCAGACTCCCCAGTCATGCTCCAGCACCAGTACCCATGTCACTTCAACAAGCCATCCCTCCCAGTGTCCTGACATGGGAGTGATGACATTTCTCCTGGACTGGGGGCAAGCCCCTCTCTGGGCAGGCTGGCTGGGTCAACCATCACAGGACCACCCCCAGGCCTTCTGCTCCCTCCAACACCAAGCCTTAGGCCACCCAATGCCTTCTACGGCCCCCTCCTCCTAAAGGCCACCCAACACCTTCTACGGCCCCCACCCCCGTCAAATTCATTCCCCATCAACCCAAAACCTGTATCTAATGCACAGATTTCCACCTCTTCCCAATTCCCATCCTTCTTCTTGCTCCTTACGCTGCCTTATTACATAAACTAAGTCTACCTGCTTCAAATCACAGCTCAGAGACATCCGGTGACTTGCCCGAGACTATGCAGCTAAGTGACAAAGCTGGGTCTTGAAACCCAGTCCTCCAAACTTTAAGCCATGTGTCTGTTCCACTAAATCCCAGCTTCCCTCTACAAAGTTCAGGAAGCCACCTACCCTGAGGGAGGGGCCCACAGTCACTCTCCTCAGTAATAATGACTGTGACGAGCGCCAGAATGTACGCGGAGAGCCAGGTACGTGCTCAGCACCTGACCTGCAGCCCAAGGAGGTGGTACTGTCCTCCCTTTCAAATCAGAAAATGAAAACATAAATCGAGTCAAGGTTTGACCAGCTGATAGCCATACTTTCCGACTGCCACAGTGCTAAACCACTTCTAGCTTCAGTGCAATTCCTAGCCCACAGCAGCGGCCAAGCTGTGGCTTAACTGAACAAGGAAATGTAGCTGGAGAGAGCTAAGTGGAAGGCCCTGAAAAATAAGTCTGTGACCAGATCGGGCACAGCTAGTGAAACTTAGTGGTCACTCTGCAGCAGAACTAAAAATAACATGGTTCCTGGACTGGCTCTGGTGACAGTATGGAACATTCTGCAAGTCAGGATTCCGGGTTTTGATTCTAGCTTTGCTCCTATAAGCTGTGTGACTCTGGACAAGTCTTTTCCACTCATCTCCAGGTCTCGATTCCCCATCTCTAAAAATAAAACAAAAAAAAAACAAACCAGTAGCTGGACTAGGTCAGCGGTTTCCAACAGCCTTGGCACAACCTCTGAGGTTGTCAGAAATGCAAGTTCATGATTGACCGCCTCAGAAGTGGGAGCAGGGGGGTGTTCAGGGCAGGCAGCACACCCTCCAAGGTGACTCTGAACTGCCTCACTACATGGTCTCTCTGATCTGTCCAGCACTGCTGCTCTAAGCACCTTAGACTTCCCCAATTCAGCATCGTCAAATTCCTCGATTTTGCTACTCTGATGTTGATCTGGCGTGAGCTTAAGTCAGCTGGCTCTCTCATCTGGCCATGACTGATGCTTCCTCCTGTGATTAATACGAAAGGCCCCAAGAAACAGACAGTTTATTCCACTGCACTTCTTTTTCCCATTTACCACCTCAGCGGTATGCATTCTGTCACTGTATTAAAAAATAAAAGTAAAAAACATTAGCAAGGAAGCCCAACCATGAGCACTGTGGCATCCTGGCACCAACTTTCAAAACACTGGAAAGGGCATTTATCCCTAAGGCAAGTCAGTAAGAACCTGCCACGTACTCTGAGAGACAGTGCCTTTCTAAACCCAGTGAGCTCTCTTTCGTACAAAGCCGGCTGAAGGAATGAGAGAGCATTTGCTTTGAACACCGATGACACGTGCAGATCAAACAAGCCATTTCTTCCTTAGTCCGTACACGTCAAAAGAAAAAGAAAAATTACAGACAGACCTTATAAGAATGAAAACATACCCCAAAGAACACCATTTTCTCTGTGCAGACTATCAACAAATGAACTGTTCATTGCTACAACACTGAAATAGAGCCTGAAAGTCTACTGTGGGAGGGATGGATGGATGGATGGACGGAGAGGCACCTTCTCAGTGCTGGTCCTAGAGGGTGTAGAGATGAGCAAGTTATAATTCTATTCTAAAGGAACTAAGTTTGAGCATACTGTGAGTGATGGCAAACTCGCCCATCCGTCCATCTGTGCATCCGTCCGTCCATTCAACAAGTGTTTGCTATATGTCTGCCAGATTCCAGACAGGAATGAATTGTCGAGAGGAAGTGATTGTTTCCTGCTTAGGGGCAAAGGGTGGAAAGCAAGGCCTGCCTCATGGCGGAGGTGCCAGACCTTGAAGATCAGTTCAACAGGTGACGAGGGCAAGGAACAGCAATCTAGGCTGAGGAAACGCTGTGACAAAGGCCAGAATGACAAAAAGCAATGGAGGTTAGGTTCCTAAAGTCAGTTGGCCCCATTCAACAAGACCATACATGGATACATGGAGATGGTAAAAAGATCAGCCGTTTCCAGGTGCTGGGGTGGGAGGTAGGGAAGAACAGGCAGATGACAGAGGATGTTTAGGGCAACACAATACTCTGTATGATACAAGGGTGGACACATGTCATCATACATCCGTCCAAAACCCACAGAATGTACTACATCAAGAGTGAACCGTAATGTAAAGTACGGACCTTGGGTGATAACCATGTGTCAATGCAGGTTCCTCAACTGCCACACCGGGACCACGCTGGTGGGGGCTGCTGATAACGGGGGTTGGGGGGACTATGCGTGTGTATGGGGAAGGAGGGATATGAGGAATCTCTGTACCTCCCTCTCAATTTTGCTGTGAACCCAAAACCAATCTTCAAAAATAAGGTCCTTAAAATTAAAAAAAAAAAAAAAGAAAGAAAAGAAAAGAAAAGAAATGTCTTAGGGATATACAGAGGGTTTACCTCTGCAGGATTCTTAAACTGCCTCCACTGCCCCGGCTTCCTCATCCAGCCTCCCCGCAGAAGATGGCCTCCCTCCATCTCTCCTGGCGCTGAACACCGCACCGTGCACCTGCTCTCCTCATCCGGCTTCCCGGCTCCCGTGCCTTCTCGGCAGCCTCAGCCACGTCTTCCTCCTGGGTATCGGTGCCTGCTGCAGACTTAACTGTACTCACTATGCATGTCTTTACACTACTGTTTTCTGTAATTTATAAAACACATACTGCCCACGAGTTTGTATTTTTAATTCCTGTAAGTTTTGGGATCCAATTTGTGTGAAAGTCAGACTGCAACATAATGTAGTATTGTATGATAAAAGCCTCCAAGAATAAAAACAGACAGTATATCCTGCTTATCAGAAACTCAAACACTGGTTCCATTCCTGAGTATCACGGATTTCCTTATGAATGACTGTTCTTTGTTTTGCCACGATTCGTCCCCATCTTCTTGAAGTTCGTTCTAAGGAGCAAGTTTCCTCCTTTTCAAGGCTTCTTTTCTCAAGCATTTATTGAGAACCTACTGTGTTTCAGGTTACACTATAAGTAAGCACCTTGGCTCGCTTAGTTTTCACCAGGTAAAAACTGTACTTTGTGAGCATTAAGTATCTGTGAGGTTATCACTGACCACTGCACCCACTTTACAGATAAGAAGTCCTTGACTGTTGCTCATTCCTCCATTGAACGATAAGGACAGGATCAGGGCATTTCCATGATCCTCTTTTGACCTTCTCTACGTTTCCCGCTTTGCCCACTCGGGTCGTGATCTCACAGTTCATGGGATCGAGCCCTCCATCAGTCTCCGTGCTAACAGCACAGAGCCTGCTTGGGATGCTCTCTCCCCCCTCTCTCTCTGCCCCTCCCGTGCTTGCTTGCTCTCTCTCTTTCTCTCGCTCTCTCATGCAGAATAAATAAATAAATTTAAAAAAAAAAAGGATATAAGCTTTAAAGCCACTCTGGGCTACGGAGATATGACAACCAAATGCAATGTGCTATCCTGAACTGCATCCTGAAGAAGATAGAGGACGTTAATGGGAAAACTGGTAACATACAACCAGAGTCTGGAGTTGAGTTAATTAGCAACATACCAACGTCAGTTTCTTAGTTTTAACAAATGTCCCATGGTGATACGATATGCCAAAAATGAGAGAAACTGGGCAAGGGGTATATGAAAATTCTCTGTACAATCTTCACAACTTTTCCGTATACTTAAGAAACTATTCGAAAATTAAAAGTGTATTTAAAAAAATGACCCAGGGGCACGTGGCTGGCTCAGCTGGAAGAGCATGTAACTCTTGATGTCAGGGTTGTAAGTTCAAGCCCCACATTGGGTGTAGAGATTGCTTAAAAATAAAATCTTAAAATAAAAGGTGACCCAAAAATCCACTCATCTTTAATATATTTTCCAAATCACAACTTTCTGACTATAAAAAATAACACATAAAAACAGTAGCTAATATTTAATGGGTGCTTAGTATGTGTCAAGCTCTATTTTAAGGGCTTGATATATACCAACTCATTCAATCCTCACAAGGAGATAGATAATTCTGTCATTCCCATTTTATGGATGTGGCAACAGAGGGCTAAAGAGATTAAGTAACAAGTCAGTGTATAAATGACAGAGCCTGGCTCTAAAAGTAGAGCCAGGATACAGTCTAGCTCCAGAGCCCATGCTCTCAAACACTACCCAGATCAAAGCTTTCCAAATGCTTCTGGATTTTTCAAGTAGGCATATGTAACTGGTAAAATCCAAAGGCTAATCACAAAGACTAAAAGGTGAGTGTCATGTTTAATACAAAGAGGAAGCGAAAGAACTCTCAAGGTAAATTCCTACCTTTTGAAAGTCTTTCCTGTAGTGGGACCAAACCTCACCGCCATTATCAATGGCCTCTCTACATGTAAATGACTTCTCTGAGTTTGTGCTATGTCCTGTGCTCTCTTGACACATCATTCTAGATGATCTGCAACCACTTGCCAGGCTACCTTTTCATCCCTGGAGTGTCTGTCCAGGTAGATGGCTAAACCAAACATGCAAGCTGCCTTTTTTTAAGATAGTCAGAATAAGCTTAAGCTTTCCAGGTAACTAGTTTTCCTAGGTTCTCAAGAATTCATGCTAAAAACCCAGGAGTGCATTACCCCATTCTAGAAACAACAACAACAAACCCCCCCACCCCCCACACACCCAAAACAAACAAACAAACAAACAAACAAACAAAAACCTCCTTCCCGATTTATAATGTACCTCACTGGCTTTGGTTTCCCACAAGTGTCAAAGAAAAGTCAGACAGCTTCTCACCTCCACAGTGGGCTCCTTGAGGGCAAGACTTAATCTCATTCATTGAAGTATAATATGTATTAAACAAAGAAATGATTCTAAAGACCAAACAATCTCCTGGAAAGATTTGCAGCTGGCCAGGACCACCATTCCCCAATCTGTCCTGCCAATGTCACCATCTGTCTCCAGAAAGTTCTGGAGTGGACACCTCCATGGACAGAGCCGGAAGGGAAAAAGGAATACTGAAGAGATGGGGAGAGAGGGAGCCATCCAACTAGGGAATGGGAGGAAAACACAGCAGAGGGAGTGTAGGCAAAGAAGAGATGAGGCTGAGTGGCAGAAGAGAAAAGAGAAATGAGTAAAAAAGCAACAGACGATATAAAGAAAATGAGTCTAGAAGGAGACAGGGTGTAGAAGAAGCAATGCTCAGTGAATGTCTACCACGTATGGCCATGAAGCTATGCTCACTACACATTTCCTTGTGTTGCCAGGCACAAAGGTATGTCTGACCAAATAATCCAGGTTGACTTCCCCTTGTGTTGACTCAACCACTGTTAACACTCAACATTTTTCTGTTGAAAGGGCCCGAAGTCTAACATTTCATTGACGGACAAACTGAGGCTCAGACAGGGGAAACTTGTACTCAAAGTGGAATCAGAAACACAACCCGGATCTCCCCATTCCTTGCCCTGTGCTCCTCTCCATATAGAGACGGATAACAGGGTGGGTATTGAAAGAGCACAGCCTGAGGCCAAACCTCCATGATGCGGTGGACCAGTCCGGTAGATCGTCCTCCACTTTATCCGACGCGTCCCATCTGCTGGTTGCTACCGGAGATGAGAAAACTGGTAGCATCATTTTAAATGAAACAGATGACTTTTCAGGAAGAATATAAGAAAGCAGGCTGCCTTAGATGAAAATGATGACACAAAAGGGTAAGAATGAAAAATGAAGACAGGTGATTCATCAGAACGAGGGAAGCTGGAGAGAAAGGGAAGGCGGAGGAAGGGGTATCTGACGGGGCAACTGGAAAGCAGACCTGCTAGAACGAAGCCACCCATGAAAGAGCCCTGACTCGCACCTAAGACAGACTGTGATTCAGACAGGGGCTCTGCCCCAGACAGAGTCAGAATGCTTTACAGAAGTGATGGCTTCACAGACACTCAGTTGGAACAAGGCCTCAAGCAGAGTTCTGCACCAAAAACACCGCTGCCTCTTACCTCTCCAGATAGACGCTAGAACGAAAATTGCTCTGAGCTGTGTCTGTGGGTTAGGGTGTCTCAACCAAACCAGTCATGTCCGAATTTCACAGTTGTTCTGTTCCCGATGACTACTGACCATCCTCCAGGCCCCTCTGCTTACACAACCGCCCCTCCTTCACAAGCCCAGCCCTTCTGCTCTGATTTCACACCCTCAACCCTAGCCACAAATCCCTACGTCTGAAATCACCCCGTGTCAGACACCTTTCATGCACAGATCTTCCAACCTTGTGTCAGTGGCCAGGGTGCATGCCTGAGTGCCCCTCAAGGTTCAGATGCTATGGACAGGATCCCATGGCTCACAGCAGCATTCCCCAAAGCACACCGGAACACTAAGCCTAAGAAATGCCCTACGGGGATAATTTTTAAAAATTCAAAAAAAAAAAAAAAAAAAACAGGAGGAGGGTGGTGATACAGGGACTCTCTGATCAAATAACTTTGAGAAACAAACCTCTTGGGAGGTCACAGTGTGCATTAGGTTACTAAAGGTTCAGAGAGTCCCATGGTAAAGATATCCATTTAATTTTGTTTACCTTGGACTTTACCAGACTTACTTGGCTATGGAACCTTTTTCTCATAGACCAGTCTTAACGCCTTGGGAAACAGAACCTCGCAGAATCGCAGCATTCTGAGGGGCACCATCATCTTGCCCAATATTTATTCCACCGCACCTGTCCTAAGAGACCGTGTGTCTTCTTTCAAAGCAAGGACCTTTTGCAAATCATCATGACACACAGTAAAGTGCTTTACGAACTGTAGGCCAATAAATATGTGTTCGATGAATCCGTTAAACCCAACCATCTCGTTTCTAAGAGGAGAAAATAGAGCCAACTATGTCCACATAACTTCCTCTAGATCGTCCAAAGTGTGTAAAAGAATGTCTTACGCGAAGGTGCTTTAAAAGAAGGTCTTGCACAAAGAAGGTGCTCAGTGATTCTTGAAGAATGTAACAGAACAGAATGGAACAGAAGCCGCTCAGCTGTGCCCTAAGCCAGAGTTCTCCTGACACAATGGATTCCTACTTCTTTCCCTCCTCCTTTGCCCAAGTCGGGTATCTACCAGAAGAAAAAGGAAGATGACAAATCAGAAAAGGAAAGCCAAGGGAAAACCAAAGGCCCTTTAGGGTGGGAGGTGGGGAAATGATGTTTGCAGACTGATGGGGATAAACAAGACCTGTCTGTATCTAATTTAGACTTAATAAGATAGTTTGCTGAATGTTAATTAAATACTCAGTGGTTGCTACCAACTGGGGTGATTAACTTCATTTTGAATCAAATAAGCAATAAATGCTTAACTGAAGTTCTATTAAATTTTACCCAGCAAGTAAAGACTATGAGGCTCTTAATTGACTTTAAACAAGATAGTTATGGCAAGTTAGTTGAATTTTTATTACCTGAAGATAACTGCCTTATTAAATCTAAATTGACTATTTTATTTGATAGAGAAATGTCATCTGTTGTTTCCATTTACCAAAAACATGTCCAAAAAGGTTTACATCTGGTCCAAACTACATGGATTGGGGTTGTTTTGTTTTCTAGTCCTGCTTTAATAATTAAGTTAATTCAGGGCGCCTGGGTGGCTCAATCAGCTAAGCATCTGACTTCAGCTCAGGTCATGATCTCTCAGGGTTTGTGGGTTTGAGCCCTGCATCGGACTCTGTGCTGACAGCTCAGAGCCCGGAGCTTGCTTCGGAGTCTGTGTCCCCCTATCTCTCTCTCTCCAGCTCTCTGCCCCTCCCCCACTCACACTTTGTCTCTCAAAAATGAACACATGTTAAAAAAAAATTTTTTTTTTATTAAGTTTATTCATTTAAGAATGAACGTTAATGTGGGATGCCTAGGTGGCTCTGGTGGTTGAGCATCGGGCTCTTGATTTCAGCTCAGGTCATGAGCTCATGGTTCATGAGATCCAGCCCCACTTGGGCTCTGCGCTGACAGTGCAGAGCCTGCTTGGCATCCTCTCTCCACCTCTCTCTCTCTCTCTGCCCCTCTCAAAATAAACAAACAGACTCAAAAAAAAAAAAAAAGCCAAGAATTTAGAAGAATTAACATAAACGTAAGAGGCAGAGAAGTCTAGGACCGAGTTTCCATATATAAATTGAAGAGTCAAGTGATTATATTTGCTAAACCAAAAATCAGATCTCTGCATTCTCAGCGTAGAGTTTGGAGACGTTGCTTAGTTGTCACAATTCTGAAATTTCCAGGTTGTTTCCACGGCTTAAAGGGCTACTGATATAAAGCATAAGAAATCATAGCTAAAATAAATGGTTGGGTCCACTACTGAACGCACCAATGGCGCTGGGCAATTAACCTCACTCTCCTGAGGCCTCGGCAACCACTCATGTTAAATGAGGAGGTTGGGTTGGAAACTACTGACTTTACTCATTTACTCATTTTTTGGTAGTATGTGTAGTCCCTGAACAGAGCCTGGCATGGGGTAGGTGCTAAATAAGCATGGAAGGAAGGAAGGAAGGAAGGAAGGAAGGAAGGAAGGAAGGAAGGAAGGGAGGGAGGGAGGGAGGGAGGGAGGGAGGGAGGGAGGGAGGGAGGGAGGGAGGAATACATAAATAAAGAGTAGGCAACTCAAAACATTAAACATTGGGGTGGGGTGCCTGGCTGGCTCAGGCAGTGAACATGCAACTCTTGACTTCAGGATCATGAGTTCAAGCCCCACGTTGAGCATGGAGCTTATTTAATAAAAAAAAAAAAAATTTAAACATTTTTAGCCCTTCATACCAAGCTTCTCCAACCCACTTAAATATTGCTATTTGACAATGCACACAAGGGGAAAACACATACTCTAAACTACCACGCGAGAAATCTCTTCAGTAATTAAAGGAATGCAAACTAACACAATAATGAAACACCATTTCTTACATATTAATTCAGCAAAGACAAATACATGTTATAAAATTAAATCCACGTGAAGATCTAGAAAAACAAGCAGACTCACACACTGCTAATGACTCTGCTGGAGGCTGAATGGCAACTGGTATGAAAAGTATTAGAGATATTCAGTATTTTGTGCCGGTAATTCTCCTTCGAAAGAACCTAAACTTGTTCAGCCAGCCCATAAACATTTGCTTAGGGTCTACCTGCTATGGGTCATGCTCTACAGGGAAATGCAGGGAAAAGATCACGGTTGTCTTATCATCTGGTGGGTTGTCAGGGAGAAAGAGGACAGAGAGAACATTCTCCAGCAGCACATGGCAGGCGTTGGTGCTTTAATCCACTGACCACAGAATTCCTTTCACAGCCACATTACGTGGAAGGCACTATTATCCCCTTTCAAAGAAGAGGCTAACGAACCAATACAAGGTCACAATCGCTAACGAATGGCAGCACCGTGATTTGAACCTGTCTCCAACCATCCTTGCCTTTTCTACTGAATCCAGAAGGAGATAAGAAATAAATTCACATAAACACATAATGCAAGGGACAGAATAGCAACCACTGTAAGGGATAAGTGCAAGTGCCACAGAAAATAGTTGTCTTTATTAAATAATACGGTAGAAAGAAGTAAAAGCAGGGTGCCTGGGTGGCTCAGGCGGTTAAGCATCCAGCTTCTGCTCAGGTCATAACCTCTCAGTTTGTGGGTTCAAACCCCACATCCGGCTCTGTGCTGACAGCTCGGAGCCTGGAGCCTGCTTCGGATTCCATGTCTCCCTCCCTCTCTGCCCCTCTGCCACTCACACTGTCTCTCTCTCTCTCTCAAAAATAAACTTTAAAAAAAAAATTAAAGAAGGAAGTAAGAGGTATTTGCCCACTAATGTTTACACTGCATTTGTTAACATATTGAATTGCATTTAACTTTTTTTTCAAATTGAAAACTATCCTACTGTCCACATAGGTAATGTTTAAAGCAGGATTTATTGATTTCAACAAAGTTTTAGTTATGTAAAAGATATATATAAATTCCAGGCCAAAAAAAAAAGTAAGACTTCCGTAATAATATTAAGTGGAAATTTTGTACACATAGAAAAAAGTAAACACGCGCTTTGGGAGCGGGTTAAGATGAGGGTTATGGTCTCATAAGAAATAAGAGAGTGGTTTTGAGGTACAAAAAGTTTTGGTGGGAGGTTTTTTGGTGTGTGTGTGTGTGTGTGTGTGTGTGTGTGTGTGTGTGTTTAATGTAGTTGAGTAAATACATTCTAAAAGAGTTTTTTTTGTCTTTTGATAACAGATTAATGGTTTACGTGAGATGAATTTGTTTTTTTCACTAGTAAACATATTCTTACAACTCAAGTTCTCATTTATTTGTTTATACAATTAATTTGTTCACATGGTCATTTGACAAACACTTATTAAATTCTTGCCACACATCAGGATCCACAATGGATACAAATATAAACAAAGCTACAGCTTGTCCCAGGGATCGGCACAGGCTGGGAACAGGAGGAATCCAAAATTGTGCTAACAGAAAACTCAAGTCGAAGTCCTGGCTCACCATCCGACTAGCGTGGGCCCTAGGAAGGTCATGTAATCTCTCACCTCACGTTCCTGATCAGTAAAACCTGGACAGTAATAACTACTCACAGCACTGTTGAGGGGATTTATCTGTAATTCATAGGAAAACACATGATTAACTGCAAAGCACTATAAAAATGACGACTAGTAGAAAGGCACAACCATATTCCATTTTGATCAGGATCATGCAGGCCAGTCTAGGCCACAAAGAGCTCACTTGAGTGTGTATTAACTTATTGGCACCAAAATGGTCACTCCCTCGACACTCTGTGTGAAAAATAGCCCACCACTCTTAGTGTTTGATCATCCATTTTTAACTTCTTCTGCCATTTATCCAGTTTAGCTAAGAGGATCCTGAGAAGCCAAATGGACAGAGGACCTCCAGGTAAGATTGTTACAAATATCTTTTCGAAGGAAGGAAGGAAGGGAAACAGTCAGATTGGGCAGGCCTCAAAGACATTTCTATATCAAGTCTTCCATCGATACCTGCGTTTTCGCTAACATTCCAATCAGCCCCTGCTTGAACATCTCCAGTGATTAGAGATTTAATAACCCTAGGAAGAACCAATTCCATTCAGAATCAAGAGATTTCATGGAATTCTTAAAAGATAAAAAGGGATAGAGATCTTCCCCTTGACAAAGAGCTATCTCAACAGCCATGCACTCTGTCACCCTTCTACAGACACTGGGCATCGGATGGGACGACCTGGAGGTTATGCTGCAACCAGGGCTGGGGACTTTGCATGTATCATCTGCTCAGGGTCTGAGTTTCCTTTTATTTAAACAAGAAGATGGGGTGACCTCTATTTTACCTGTGAAACATCCACCACGTCCATGGCATCAGCCCTAATTCAGCTTCCCTTTGTCTTCTGCCTGGGCTATTGCAGCCCGTGTTGCCATCTCGAGTACCCTCCCTCCCCATCCAGCATACCACTTTCTTCCTGAAGCACAGTTCACCCTACGTGATGCTCCTTCCATAGCGCAGACTCAACTCCTCAGCAATCAAGCCCTTTCTCAATCTTAGCCCCACCCTAGCTTTTCACCCTCATTTCCATGGCCTCTGTACTATGCAGTCTATCCCCCATGACTCCACTTCTCCAAGGTGTGGTACACTTTCTCACGTCTCTGTCTCTGCCATGTTATTTCCCCTGCTTAACTGTGTTTCCCCTGCTTAACTTACCCTGCTTAACTTTCCCCTGCTTAACTTACCCTGTGTTCCTCCTGCCTACCAAATTCCCACTCATCCTTCAAAGCCTATTTAAATGATGGTCTCTTCATCTGTGAAGTTTCCCCCAGGTCCCTCGAGTTAGTCACCACCCAATTAGAGCCACCAGGTACTTTCTTGTACACAGTTTGCATCCCCAAAACCCAGACGAGAATGTCACTCATTCATTCACAGGTACATCTGGCACAATGAGTGAGCAAGGACACCAGTGCATCAGATCGACGGGCAAATAAATGTATCTTTAGGGTCCTGTTCCACTATCATCAGTGGAACCCTAATAGTCTCCAAGCGAAGCTGCTGCTCGTCTGTGGCCAAGAAGTTTCCAGACTGGAAATGACCAGACATCTGAAAAGCTGACCTGCCTTTCACCTCATTCTAAGAAAAGGTGCCACTCACCCTCCAGGTCACTGCAGTTTGACTTTCCCACGAGTCAGGGCACACACACCCTGCCCTGTTGGTGGCAACTCCCTGCTGCAGCTCTTGCAAATGACTTGTTCTCGTACCAAACAAGTCAGAAGCTCCAGGCGCCAACTAAGTTTTGATTTGCTTCCCAGGAACTTCACAAGAACCATCTTCTGTGGAAATTCATTCGGAAGAATACGCACGGGTTACTCTAGTGACTTCTTGGCACAGAATTTAGTACCGCACTGGGGCTTCCACGGTTATAGTCAGAGATCATTATCAAGATGGGCCAATGAATGGAAAATAAATGATTCAAAAACCCAGCTAGAGGGGCGCCTGGGTGGCGCAGTCGGTTAAGCGTCCGACTTCAGCCAGGTCATGATCTCGCGGTCCGTGAGTTCGAGCCCCGCGTCGGGCTCTGGGCTGATGGCTCAGAGCCTGGAGCCTGTTTCCGGTTCTGTGTCTCCCTCTCTCTCTGCCCCTCCCCCGTTCATGCTCTGTCTCTCTCTGTCCCAAAAATAAATAAAAAAAACATTGAAAAAAAAATTAAAAAAAAAAAAAAACCCAGCTAGAGGATACATGGGGACAAAGGATCCGTCTTGTTGCTTCAGATTTACTAGCCAGAGCCATTTTAGCTGCCCTGTTGCATCTTGGACGAAGCTTTCACGTCCTTCAACGTCTAACCTAAGACCCAGCCCTTCCACCAAAGTCCCACACGTGCCAGTGCGCGCGCACATCAGTCCTCTACGGTAATTGCTCTTGTGGCGGCCCCTTCCTACCCTCTGACAAGCATTAACGTGTTTGTATCAACCCTGATAAACCCTGTGTGCCTGCAATCGTGACGTCACCTTCAGGCATCCCCAAACTTCACCTTACAGAAGTAGTTCATGGAACCAACATTGCTCGAGCACGTAGCGTCTCCTCTAGCAAAAACGGTGGGTGTTTGCTAAGGCAACACGATAGACCTAGTCTCACGCTCACTCCTTGCCCTAGCTCCCTCCACACTCATCTACAGGTGCAGCAACCAGACAATCTATCCTCCCAATCAGAACACCTTTGGGAGTGAAAAGGGGTCACTGTCAATTCTATGCTAGGACCCAGACAGAAGCCAGGACAGCCCAAGGAGGACAGTCCCTCTGCCTGTTAGCTAAATACTGTTGCTACGGCTACATTTCTCCACCAGAAAACTGAGGCTAGAGTTAAGGACGGGGATCCCTTCATATCCACAAAGTGGTCTTCTAAAGATGCCAAAACATTCACCATATGTCCACAGCCACCTTCTCCTAAGGGGGTCACCTCCACCTCCCCGAGTCTTTCAACGGGGCAGCTGATCTGCTGGAGAATGGCCTGAGCGACTGAGGAATGCTCACAGTGGCGATGGCAGGAAAAGGGCCCATGCTGGGCGGTGGAACAAGGCCAACACACAATTCTTGAAGGTCAGTGAAATAACCCCACCCTGTCCTGATCCTCTTGCTGACCTGCCCCATGAAAGGTTCCCACAGAAGCTCCAGAGGGAGGAGTGGCCCCACCCCTCCATACCACTTTTCCATTGCAACCACAGGGGGCTTTGATGTGAGGCCGTGACCCAAGCAATTACTGCAATAGAAGCAAACCCCGCAGGGCTGAAAGGCACAAATCCCGTGAAGAGTGGGATGGTTGCAATGGAAGAAGGGACACCGCACAGCCATTCACTGGTCAAAAGCCATTCTGACAGCATGGAGGTGTCATGGATGTCCGTGGCACACGGTTCACTCTGCAGGGCGCGCTGTTCTCAACAGCCACGCCCTCGTCACTAAGAAGTCAAAAAATGAGGGACCTGCCAACTCACGCCTGTGACCACCCCAGGGAGCAGTCTCCATTAAGCAGTTCAGCTACGATTGGAACTTGGCACTGTCTGGGTCTAAATCCCATGATCTCCACCGCCAGTAGGGTAAAGTACCACCACCGTCTGCTACACACCATGCTGGGCACCAGAAATTGCCACACGGGCACGCTACATGGCCACACTGCAATACAGTAAGCACTGGGAAGGGAGCTCCTCCGGTTCTCACAAATGCACTGTGATGTAAGATCTCTGTTTGAAGGTAACTGAGGCTCAGAGATGTTCCAGAACTTACTTAAGATCACAGGGCTAGGGGCGCCTGGGTGGCTCAGCGGGTTGAGCACCCAACTCTTGGTTTGGACTCAGGGCACAATCTCCTCGTTCATGATCTGGAGTCCCGCATCAAGCTCTGCACTCACGGCACGGAGCCTGCTTGGGATTCCTTCTCCCTCTCTCTCTGTCCCTGCCCCACTCTCTCCCTCTGTGTCTCAAATAAATAAATAAATAAATAAATAAATAAATAAATAAATAAATAAATAAAACTGTAAAAAAAAAAAAGATCACAGGGCTAGTGGGTGGCTCAAACAGAGGTGTATGCTTTCCATACACCAAAATCCTTTGGTGATGGTACTGTGAAAATGATAGCATGGCAAAGCCCAGACCCTCAGAGTTTGGGGTTTCCAACCTGATTGTCAGTTGACTTCCAAAGTCAGACACAGGCAGTGAATGCTAATTAATTACTACACGGTGAAGTAATACTGATAGTTTCCTGCCTATGCATAAGGCCTGCTAAGGATGTTCCTGTATTGACATACATGCTTCCCAACAGTTAAGGAGCAGGACAGAAGCTTGGGAGGTGGGATTCTTATTCTGCCATGTAAAGCCGAGCACCCCATGGGAAGGCTCTCCACGCCTGAATTCTTGCCCACACTCTGCAAGACAAGACTAATCCTGCTGACCCATCCCTTAGATTGCAATCGGGAGCTTAAGTAATAAAAATGATAGTAAAATGCATCCTCCACATAAAAAGTGCTAGGAAGACCCCGGGTTCTCTGCGATGGGTAGGAGGATCTACCCTGTAATGGATCTCATACCGGCAGCGTGAAAACCTTTCTACAAGCAAAAATACGTAAAAATGAAAGGGGACGGGTGGGGTTGGGGCTGAGGGTTGTCACAAGCAAGGAAACTCGAAGTTACCATGGAGTCAGAACCTTGGTTCTTGCAAAAAAGGGAAGGGCATACATGGCAGTAAAAGAAATCAATCCCCAACACACTCTCAAACAGCCATCGTGATCAGTTTGTTTCACAGTGTAAAGCATAAGGTTCAAGCCCAGTAACAGTGATCTCCAAGCTGTACCCCCTCTGGAATTTTCTAAAGCAGAGTTGTGGGGGGTGGGAGGGTGGACAGTGGGGAGCAGAGAAGGCATGTGTCAGGCCAGGCTCAGCAGAAAAAGAATCAAAACCACCTTTGAAAGAGGTCTGGCCTGGGAATATGGGCCGATGTCCGACTCAGGCTCACCTGACAAGGATGTGACCGAGCCCTGCGTTCCTTTCCCAGGGCCTCGGTTTCCTCACCTGGGCAACGAGGGATCGGGTTGCTCTGGCCTCCGAGGCCCAGCCCACACTTCTAAGGCAGGAACTGGTTGCCAGCTCGCAGCTTCTACTGCCTCCAAGCCTGGCTCACATGAAAGTTTTTTTTCCAGCCAAGGCTGATAAGCTGGCAAATAATCAGGACAAGAGGAGGCACTAAGCTACCTGTTATGATTCTGACAGCAAACAGCTCCTGGAATCCGTTCTTCCCCTTCTTCTCTGCTGGGCTGGTACAGGCCCACTATCACCCACCCTGGAACACATCAGCAGCCTCCTAAAGGGGCTCCCTGCCTCTGGGCCACCCTGCCACTAGAGCTCTCTGAAATACAGATCCACCAACAGCCTTCTTTGCTCAAGACGTAACAAAAGCCCTCCCGCTCCCCACAACTGCCGTCACCTTGTTCCTCCTGCCAGCCCTTTCCCGTCTAACCCTCCCGGGCCAGCCCCATCATTCATGGCGATCTCCAAACACACCTTTCCATTTACCAAACACTTTTAAAGCCTCAGGACTGCACATCGAGGTCTCTCTGTGTAGAAAACTCTTCCATCCCTGTCCACCATAGGAACTCCTACTCACTCTTCCAAACCCAACCCGATGTCTTCTTCTCTGAGCATGTGCCTATTCTTCCAGGTGGTGGGTCACTCCCTTCCTAGTGCTCCCATCAGCCCTTTGTTCATCCTTCTAGTAGGGCCTCACCATGCTCTATTTTAGTCTCTCTCCTATACTGGAATAAAGATCCATAGGGACACAGCCTCGGTCGTCTTTGTCAGCCAGTATCCAGCATTTCCGTGGGGCATATGTTAATCACTCACCTGAGCTGCACTGAATACAAAAGATTGGGGTGTATGTGATCACACATATAGGTGGGGGAGAAGGGGACAAAGAGTCAGGGAATGGCATCATGGCACAAGGCGGGGTTTGGCCTTGAACTTAAAGGGCCAGGGGTTTACAACAGGCAGAGACAACGGTCAGGCAAAGGCACAGACTGAGAAAACAGAAGAATGTTCCAGAACAATGCAACCACCTGGCTGTGGGAGGGAAAGCAAGAGAACAGCTACAATTGCACTCACCCTCAGGATGGCGCATTGAGAGACTCCCCTCTCCATTCCCAGACCCTGGTCTTCACCCTGGCAGTGGGACTGTGGCAGCCGTAGCATAGCTGGTTCTCAATCCAATCCTGGGACTCCACGGACCCAAGCTTCTGGGTCAGTAAAAGTCCCTCTCCCCCATCACTGCTCTCGTGTGGTTGCAGCGAACCAAGTCAATCCCTTTCTTCATCTAACCAGTATTTCCAAAGCATCTGCCATGTGCCAGGCACTCTTCTGGGCCTGGGAATATGGCCATCAACAAAGCAGGCATCCTTGTGATCCTCGTGAAGCTTCTTTTACAGTGGAGGGGAAACAAAGACTAGCAAGCATATAAAGCCAGGTGGTGACCAGTGCCTATATCGTGTCAGTAAATGTCGTTCATTCATTTAACAAACAGGACTGAACATCTTCAAAGCACCAGAGACCAGAGGGATTTGGAGATAAGACGGCCAAAGTCTTTTTTTTTTTTTTAATTTTTTTTAATGTTCATTTATTTTTGAGAGAGAGACAGAGTGTGAGCAGGGGAGGGGCAGAAAGAGAGGGAGACACAGAATCTGAAGCAGGCTCCAGGCTCTGAGCTGTCGGCACAGAGCCCGATGCGGGGCTTCAACTCACAAACTGTGAGATCATGACCTGAGCTGAAGTCGGACACCCAACCGCCTGAGCCACCCAGGGAGCCCAGCCAAGGTCTTGCTGACTTTGTTGAGTGCCATTTCTAGGTTCTGTCTTTTCTACCTGAAGATACCTTTATCTGTGAGTCATCGAAATGCAAACGACAAACCCGAGGCAGGTGGGCCACAGGAAGAACTGAAGTTGATCTCTCAGAGTCCTGAGCCAGAAAGCCATCTTTCAGGAAGGGGTCTGCATGACCCAAGGAAGGGCAGGATCCAACAGGAGCTATTCCACTCAACTCCCGGGGACACCCAGCCTTGTTGAAGGAGCCACAGATCCAGGGCACTAACAGGAATCAAAACCCTCCCTCGCTTCCCAACTTTGCCATCTCCCCAACCGCCTCTCTCCAGGAATACAGCAAATCCTTATCGCGACAGAGGGCTGAGGAGGGAACAATGATGGGGGATGGTTTGCTGGAGAGGCTCTACTGTCTCCGGCCAGGTGGGTTTGGGGAGAGAAGACACCCAAAGGGTAGTGGGAACGGTAGTATCTTACGAGAGAAGGGGCCCGGCAGCACCAATGTGGCATTGAGAAGCCTGGTCACCCACATAGCCCTTCAACTGTGATCCCACCGGGCCCCGTGAATGTGCACTGAATTCAATGCCAAGGAAAAACACTGGAAAACACCATTGATTTTCATTCTGTGGACACCTGAGAGAAGCATGAAGAAGCTACAGCTCAGGCGAAGGTTGGACACTTAGCCATGGACTAGCAGTTGCGTGACCTTACTTGGCCAAAAACTCATTTTCTCATCTGCACAATGAGACGGATAATCATAAAGCTTCCCTTCACCAACCAGTAGGAGAATTACGTAAGCAGATGAGAAGCACTCAGAAAACCGTCAAAATTATTATTATATTATTATTACTATTATTGTTAAGAATGCTAAGCAGACCCACGTTTTCTAGCCTCAATCCTGCGCTTTCCCTGCTGACAAGCACGAATCCCATTAACTCTCCTGCCACCCACCCTATTCCCAGAGAGTGAGGAGAGGCGAACACCACATCAGTGTTCTTTCTCATTTCTGTGACCCGCACAGGAATGCACCAGCCCATTCCCACCACGCATCCAGGGAGAGTGGACCGGACTCCCACAACACACGTCCGTTCCCTCCTTCCTCGCCTCACCTCTGCTGCACACACACCTTCGAGCCCACGGATTTCCACCCAGAGAGCTGCTTCCCACCTGCAGCACAGCCTCACCCTTCCTTCTTCGCCTGGGTTTCTTCCAGCAAGGCGCAGCCTTCCAACGCCACATTCCCGGAAAAGTCCCCACCAGTGCACGCCCACCCACCCACCGAGGCGCACCCTGAGCTAAGACTCCCTATTACTGACCAGGGTCAAAGTCTCAGGTTCACTCTCAGTTACTCAATGTGTCACCGTGCTTCCTGCATTACCTCCCAGATACCTAATCCCAGTGACAAGGAGGGTTCCGGAACCCCTGCCCAGGCTCGTTCTCAAGTCAATTTCCAGAGAAGCAAGTAATGTCCCTTTAGCCTGCAAGATAAATTTAAATCTACGTAGCAAATTAAATTCGAAATCACATCTCCATTTCCCACAGCCCCCCTTCACGCTGGTCATTCAAAACACAGCCTGAGGCATAAACTTTCCCTAGGACTGCAAAAGGCCCCACAGCCCTGTCTCTGCCCAGAGCTTCTTCCCCAGGGCACAACTCCTGCTTAGCCCTAAAGATTCTCCTCAGACACTACTCTTTCTGTGGTTGCTTCCCTGAAGTCAACCCTCCTCAGTGCAGAGTAGCCAGAACATACCCCCTGTAACAGCAACCCCCCCTCCACACACACACACACACACACACACACACACACACACACACACACGTGCTCCTCAACGGCAGGCACTGTGTGGCCTCATCTTTGTACTCCCAGCGCCAACCCATTCCTGGTTCACTGTGGAGGCTGGCTCCAGAAATTCTGTGCTTCACGCACTGCGCTTCTCCTTTCTGTGTAAAAATAGCTGTGTGCTCCATCCCTTGCTTTTACCCTGTCTCCAGGCATCTTCCGTCTTGGCCAAAGACCCATCATCATGGCAGCATCCTGAGCCACAGTTCCGAAATCACATCCAGTCTGACTCTCCCCCCTTCCCAATTAATCAGCACCAGGGTCACAGCGAAGTAAAGTCACATATTAACACACCAGGAGTCAAAGTTCAGGGCTGTAATTTTGAGCATGTCTCTAATTAGCCATGTGACCTTGGGCAAAGGTTCACATGCAGACGAAAGATGTCACCAGGCCCAATTCTCCAAAGATTTTTTTGATATCCAAATGGAATGTCTAATGGGAAACTGTTTAATAAAGTGCAGAGCCCTGTACATTCATAAAGGGTGTAATGAGCAAATTGTATCAAATCTAAACCATCAACTGTAAGATGTACCATTGTCAACTTAGAATGAAAAACTGCTCAGCTATGACACATCTGTGATTAAAAGAGAACCCGATTTCAGTGACATTAAAATGTAAAGTGTGTTTTAGAGTTGATGAAATAAAATTTATTTGTCTCAGTAAAACATGGAAACCTGCTACAAATTTCTCGTATTTGCCAATGGCCCGTAATAGGCACTCGCAGTAAATGAACGAACACCCACTGAGAACACTCTTAGACCAAATTATTGCCTCCCTGGCTGGAACTGGGGGGCAAGACGCTGCCCCACGCCCGTTCCTTCCCTTCTCAATCATGTCCCAGCCTGATCAAAACCCTCAAAAGAGGACTTCAAGTCAGATCCCAACTCGCTTCATAATGAAGTCTCCTCTCCACCAACCACTACCTGGAACTGTCTGCCATCCTAGAACTGTGACTTCTCCACAAGAATAGGTCACCCTAAAAAGGGTCCTCCTCATTCCCAGCATAGTAACCAGCCCAGCAACTCAGCTCCCTAGGCCTATTCCCAAAGCCAACTCTAGGCCCACCTACTGCCTGGGAGAATGCCTGACCCAAAGGGCCCAGGCCCTCAACCACTCAGACAGCTAACCCCAACTACTTATCTCTCATCTAGAGTCTACATTCCAGACTATAAAAGTCCCCGTGTTGTGGCTGGGGGACTGCCTCCCAAAGATTCAATGCAAGATCAGGCTCTTCCCTGTAATTGACTCCTGGTGCTGGCAGGCACCTGGAAGAAGGAAGGCTGGTTGCGGAGTGGAGAAAACCCCGTTTGGGGTTCTGGCCCCCCAGCATCCACCATTATTCAATGTAGGCTCCAGAACTAGCACCCGCCTCCTCTGGGCCTCTGTGTTGGTTTTCCTGCCTGTAAGAGAGTGGGAGGGTGAGGAATGGGGGTGGGGGTGGGGGCATTCAGCTACTTTCCCCCTTCTACTTAAAGTCTTCCTTAAAATGCAATTTGCTGGGAATGGTAAGCCTTTAATTAAGTCACTAACACCTTAGTGAGAAGGAGTTTCTTCGGGAGGCAAACAATTTAGAAAAGGGTACTGGAAACAAAGTTAAGTGAGTCTGGTACTAGGAAAGTAGCTCAGAGAGGACCCTAAATTTTTGCATTTTGTGTTGGAGGCAGGAAGGCAGCGGATCCCTGGGAAGGGAAGAGAAGGGAAGTCAGAGAGACCTTTCAGTTCCTGGAGCACAAGTCCCAGAGGCGTTGCTCTGTAGACTACTCAAGCACAATTCCAGTGCTTATCTCTTCTCATGCCCCCCCCCCCCGGCTCCATGCACCCCGCGCCCCCAACACAGCCACATTTACAGCTTCATCTCCTCTCTCCACAATTTATTTAGTCTTCTTGGGTCTTCATCCCCCCCCCCCCCCCCAATCCCGTGCAAATGGCCTTCCTGTCTCTGGCTGGCTTCAGAAAACACCCTATGCTTCAAAGCCTTGACCGAGCGCGGCCCCTCCAAAGAGAGAAATCAAACTTTATTCAAGCCTTTCTCCAGGCACTCCGCACTTTATCCTGGGTCTGGTTGGGCACCTCGGGTGAATGAGCGCTCCCTGAGGGCAGGGCCTGGGCCCCATCAGCCTCTCCGACCCCACACACCCAGCCAACACAGCGCTTGGCACACAGTGAGTGCTAGAGAAATGCTTGCAGAAAAGGAACCAGGAGTAGGGAACCATCTATGTCGATTATGGCTCGGCCTCTAGTGAGTGACTCCAGGGAGGCCCTCCTTGTCTCCGGGCCTCAAATGCGCCGACTGTAAAATGGGGGGACTAGAATGACTGGGTTCCTAGGCCCTTTCCACCGTGACAACTGAGATTCCGCGAAAGCTCCAAGCGGCTGGGTGTGGCCCCGCCCCCTAGACGCCCAGAAAAGCCCGGGCAGGGGGCGCTCAGGGAAGGGCTCCAACCCCGCCCAGTCCCAGGTCGACGCTTCCCGAAAACTCGGGGTCCCCCTCCCCCCATGCGTGCACCCCGTGATTGCGCCGCGGCGGGCACTTCCGCACCGCGGGCCCTGCGGCCCGGGCTGGGCGCGCGCTCCGCGCCCTGCGCCCCGCGCGCCTGCCTCCCGGGAGGCGCTCGCGCCCGGGGAGGGCCGGGGGTTCCCGAGGCGCCCGCGAGCGGAGGGTGGGGGGAAGGAAGGAGGATTTGCAACAATACCTCGGGGAGGAGGCGGCCGGGGCAGCGGCGGCGGCAGCGGCGGCAGCGGCTGGAGGCGGAGGCAAAGGCGAAGGAGGAGGTGCCCGGGCACTCCCCCTCCCATTGTCCCCGGCCCCGGACAGGCCCGGCCCCGCGCCCCGCACCGCGCACCGCGCACCGCGCCCAGCGCCCGGGCGGTGCAGCCAGCCCTTACCTTGCAGCGCCCGGCTCTCCCCTCCTTGCTAATGCTACTTATCCCGGGAAAGCTCGCGCGGGGGCCGGGAGCGGACCCACAGACAAAAAGTGAAACTTCGGCAGGGCTGGAGCTGCTGCTGGTTGGTGCCTTTCCCCCTCCTTCCTCCCCACCGTCCCCACCCCCTCCCCTCGGGCTCCCGTGCGGTGCCCTGAGAGCTGGAGGCTGACGTCAGGGGCCTGAATTCCTGACTTTGCCTGCACGCATTTGTCCATGTAAGGTATGGGAAAGCGTGTGCCCGCGGGCCGCCGCGCAGCGCTCGCCAGGCGGGGGAGGGGGCGCCCGCTGGAGCCGCGGCTAGGCCAGAAGGTGGGCGCACGGAGGGCATGTTACTTCCTGGGAGGAAGAGGAGGAGACGCGGGGATGCGGGGAGCTTGCAAAGGAGGAAGGAAAAGAGGGAGGTGTGGAGGCTTTGCCTACACTGGAGGAAGAGGAAGCAGACGTAGAAGGAGGAAGCGGCTGAGTGGAGGGGCTGCTGAAGACACGGGGGGACCCGTGTCTACAATGGAAGCGCCAACACAAGGCGCTGAGCCTGAGCAGAAGCGACCCTGCCAAGGAATCCCCTTCTCGGATCTTCTTCCTGAGCCTCGCCCTGGGTTCCCAGCAACACTCAGAACCTACTGGATGGTAGAGCTGGCAAAGACCAACTTCCCAGCCCGCTCACTTCACTCAGGAGAAAACTGAAGACCTGGGAGGAGAAATGACTTGCCCAGGGTCATACAGGACACAGATCCAGGCATTGGCCCCGGATGCTTTGCCTCCCAGCCAGATTCCCGACGCCAGATAGGGCCCTGACTCCCTTTGTCCCACTGAGCAGTGAAGCAGGCGACGTGTACATACGTAGGCAACACTGACCCCCCCTGGGAAGAGCTTTCCAACTTCTCAGGGCCCCAGAGTCAGTTCCTGGAAGGTTCTCATTGACAGTGAGCCCTGAGTTAGCGATGACAATCAGTTGCTTCAGGGCAGCTTCCTGTGTCCCCTGCTGAATGGAACCCCTGCAGTTTTAACAATTACTTCCCAGTCTTGTCCGGAAGCCCAGAAAGCTTGCTATGTGCTTACAGCTTCAAAAAAAAAAAAAAAAAAAAAAAAAAAAAAAAAAAAATGTGAACTGGGTGAACTGGTTTGAATAGAGGCAAGCCTGTTCTTGGAAGGTTTGAGTCGGACTTTTTTCCCTCTGACATTTGTAAATACGAGCAACCATGAAAACCACCGTTTACTTTATCAAAAAGGTTGTGATGTTCGGCAGCTATTGCCTGGAAGGCACTCCGAGGCTGTGGACCTTGTTTCCTTGTATTTCTGGCCTCCTCATATCTGAAATAATAATCCCTCACCTGAGTACATCATACAAGTGCTTTCTCAAAGGTGTATTGGGTCTTAGTAAGACCCAATGTAAGAATGGGTCCAGCCGATCCCCATCCAATATAACGGGACTTGACCAGCATTTCTTTTTCTTTTCCCCAGTAACACACTTATAAAGAGTAATGGGGTTCTAATGAGGATTAATGAGATTTAATAAGGTGTAATTAGAGTCATTCACTTCCTCCATCATACACATTATAAGACTGTTGTGTTGGATCCAGAAATGCTACTAATTATGTTGACTGTTGTATGGGTGTGTTGAATTGCTCAGGTGGGCATGGTGTTAGCCCAAGAGTTATATAAAGGTAATCAGGAAAGATAAATTTTGACTCACGAGGCACTCACCAGGAGTGTGAGAGGCAAAGTGGTAAATTGGATGCTTGGCCAAGGGCACCTTGGTGTTGTCATCAGATGCAAATCCAAGTCAAAGCCTCCTTCTCATTTGCTGATCTGGTTTCTTTTGTATTCTCCCTTCTTTCACCATCCCAGTTAAAACCTGATGTGTTCAGGGGCTTAAGAAAGAAGGAAACATTGTGTAAATTTGCAGACTCAATGCCAGAGAAACACAGGATTACCAATCCAGAGACTAAAAGAAGCACACAGGATTTGAGGTGGGGCAGAGGTCATGTGATCTGAGGATCGCACACCCTGCAAAAGGATTCTTACTGTTCCAGTGATGGCACACAAAACTTTGAGGAAGGGCAGGCTGTGGTCCCACTGTTCCCTTGCATCCACTACAGCTCCTTACCCAACGGCCCCTGGGTAGCACATGGCAGTCCAGGTTTCGTGGTTAGGATACGCTGGGCAGCATTCTAAGGATTTTGCATAGGCATTTTATTTAACCACGCCAAACCTTTCTAAGGTTGGAATTATTCCTTTCTTTACTTTGCCCTTTTGCCCACGAGGAAAGTAAAGCCCAGGGAGGTTAAGTAGCGTGCTCTTAACCTCTTAACACAGAGCTAGTACATGAGCAAGCTGAGGTTCCCCACTGATCCCAGGCAGTCCGGCACTTGGCTCACCCACTGCTGCGTGACCATCTGGTCTCAGCTGGAACACTCCGATGTGCAGAACTCATAATCTCCCACAGTTGACCCAGAGGAAGAGCTATGAAGAGGCTACTGGAGAAATGCTAAGGACAAGAGGGGCTTGGAAGATGGAAGGCAAACACTAACCTGATGTTGCCTCTTCCCAATTTAAACTCATCAGGCCAGGGGCGCCTGGGTGGCGCAGTCGGTTAAGCGTCCGACTTCAGCCAGGTCACGATCTCGCGGTCCGTGGGTTCGAGCCCCGCATCGGGCTCTGGGCTGATGGCTCAGACCCTGGAGCCTGTTTCCAATTCTGTGTCTCCCTCTCTCTCTGCCCCTCCCCCGTTCATGCTCTGTCTCTCTCTGTCCCAAAAATAAATAAACGTTGAAAAAAATTTTTTTTTTAAAATAAAATAAAATAAAATAAACTCATCAGGCCAAACTCCTTGCTGTGCTTTGCACAGCCTTTCAGCCTCCTTTCTGCCAGTCCTGCCCATGCCACCACCCTGCAAACAAGTGAGGCGTAGTGCTTTTCCAAACACTTCTTACCTGTCTGTGCTTATCTGCCTCTTGATGGGTTCTTCTTTCTCACAGGAGTGCCCTTCCTTCTCCATCCACCTGACAACCCTTGCATAACCTCTTCAGACTCCCCCCAAATATCCCCTGAGAGGCCTTTCTGCCCCTACTGCCACCTCCAGTGGATGCATTGCCCCTAAAGAATGTTCCTGTCGCTCTGCTCAGTCCATATGGCTCCAGATTATGTCACTGGTCATCTTGTCTTTCTCTGCTACCGGACTGAGTCTAATTTGTCTGAATCCTTTACACAGTGCCTTGCCTTGACCATTGTAAACATCCAACTGTTTTTCCCCCTCCTCCCCTTCTTCCTCCTCACCCTTCCCCTCCTTCTCCTCTCTTCCCCCCCTTTCCCCCCTCCTCCTCCTTCCTCCTCCTAGTCTAAGGCAGAAGATGATGCAGGAGGTATAAGGTCTAAGTGTTTAAGTAAAATCAGACAGGGGCACCTGGGTGGCTCAGGCGGTTAAGCATCCAATTCTTGGTTTCGACCCAGGTCATGATCTCACAACTCCTAAGACAGCGTGAAACCTACTTGGGATTCTCCGTCTCCCTCTGTCTCTCAACCCGTCCCCTGTTCTCTCCTCTCTCTCTCTCTCTCTCAAAAATAAATAAATAAGCATTAGATAAATAAATAAATAAATACATAAATACATAAATAAATAAATAAATAAAATCAGACAACTTCTTCAAACGATGAGGCCTGAATACAAGCAGACCAGAGGAAGGGAGAGGAAGAATAAGAGGATCCTGACTACTCTACAACCATTTGGAAGTCGAACCATGATTAGCATGGGGATGCAGCAAAAAGGAAGCCTATAAGTCCTTTCCTTGCCCTAAAACTGCAAGGTAACTGCAGTAACATAGTTACTGCTAGGTAACTTTGTGGTCACTTCCTCTCCGGTCTCAATTTCTTTATCCATACAGTCAGGTTCTTAAATTGGGTATTCTCCTATCCTCTCCCAGCTCTTCCATATTCGACACTGCTTTCAACCTGTTGACCAAATTCATCTTCTCAAAGGGTAGTATGCCACATTATACTCTGAAACTTGTCAAGGTTCCATGCTATCGACTGCATTAAGTACAGACTCTTCAGCTGTCCCTTCCTGCTTCTGTGATCAAGCCCTAATGGGCTTTTCCACCGACTACACGTCCAACCCTCCACCATTACCACCACCACACACACACACACACACACACACACACGCACACACACGCACACATGCCCATAGAATTTCCGGCAGTACTTGCTTCCAGCTCTTTCTCCTGAAAGTTTAGTTTCCTTCTCCTGAAATCCTATCCTGGGCCCATTTCCACAAATGCAGATTCTTTTTTTTTTTTTTTTTTTTTTAATTTTTTTCAACGTTTTTTATTTATTTTTGGGACAGAGAGAGACAGAGCATGAACGGGGGAGGGGCAGAGAGAGAGGGAGACACAGAATCGGAAACAGGCTCCAGGCTCTGAGCCATCAGCCCAGAGCCCGACGCGGGGCTTGAACTCACGGACCGCGAGATCGTGACCTGGCTGAAGTCGGACGCTTAACCGACTGCGCCACCCAGGCGCCCCACAAATGCAGATTCTAGCTGTCCTACCAACTCCCTTTCAAGCAATCATCTCCTTGTTGCTCATTCCTTCCAAACCTTCTCCATTGGTAAGAAAATAATCGCTCTATCTTCTAGACAGGGTATGTACTTGATGTTCCCATTACATTGTAAATTTTTGTAGGTGTTTGATCTCTTCCTCACAAACATAAAATCCTTTGCAGTAGGCTTCATATGTTGTTCATTTCTCCTCCCCAACAGCCAAGGCAGTACTTAGGACTTAACGACCAAATGCTGTCTAGTGAGTGCATGAGTGACTCCTTCATCTTGGCTAGAAAAGCAACATAAGTGATGCCTTCCTTCTGGAAGATTAGTCACTTAATCTTAGACCATGACTCTGGGCAGGGGCTAGGAGGGATGAGGGGGAGGAAGAGGGTTATTTGTTACGTGTTACAATGTGACTTGCGTGCACAGATCTAGGCCTTCCCATATTTAGCATATATAAATTTTATAAATTAGCTAAGGAGAGAGTTCTGCTATAGCAGTAGACCCAGAATCAAAACAATGGTAATTTTGCCACTTAGTATCACATAAATTCTTAAAAGAACACCCAAGTTTGCCTTTTTCCAGGGAGAATGAAGTACAAGTCACAGTTTTAACATTTTATGTGCCTGCTCTATAATTGAACTTCGTTCTCTTCCCAGGACTATTGTACCAGTGCATGATGGAAACAAGACCCCTGGCCAGGTCAGATAAGCATCAGCCTTTTGTAAAGAGTCGAAAACTTGATACGGTAAACAATAGTGGCAGACTTTTCATAAATGCAGCACTAAAGATAACGAAGCCATTTACAAAAGGTTTGTTTACTCTCTGTTCTTCACACCTCATTGTACAATGGGAAAAAAATGATCTCAATGTAAAAAAAAAAAAAAAAGAAAAGAAAAGAATACATCATCAGACTTCCTAAATGAATCGTTCTCCCTGTTTTGAATACGAGGTCTTTTTTTCTTGAGGGAAATGGTGTCATGACGTCTACTGGCTTAGAGGAATCAAGCAAATGTGAACACACAGTGGCTGTATTTGCCATGGGTTTCTGCGCTATTTTCCCTAGTTTCCCTAGTTTTTGAACCTGACTTTCAGTCAGTGGCTGTAGAGTGATCAGTGTTTGCATTTTTCCACATCACAGGAGCACATAATCTGAATGTAGTTGGCCTATCCCCACTCAGCCCCCTACACAAGTCTGTTGGCTTTCGACCTCAGGTAAGCCCAGAACATGCAAAACTTGTGACCATGTCTGGAAGCCAGTGAGGTCCGAGGCCAGGCAGTTCAGTCTGACTGGGGGCTAGTCTATGTTGGCAGAAATGCCGATGGATAGAGCTTGAATGCTTCTTGGGTCCATTATCAATGAAAAGCTTTAGAAACTCCAAATCACAAAGTTTATGACACCTTTTTATTCTAGCAAGTGTCTACTATGCACCTACTAACTGTATTAGGCCTAGGAATTCAATGTTGAGACACATAGACACAGTACCTATCCTACATGCTAACACAAAGGCAATATATCGTACCAATTCCAAGGGAAAGGGTCAGTGAGGTAGCTTGGCTGAGACTTCCCAATGGACCACTGAATGGTCTGGACCTGATACTTCAGCTGACAGCCTCCTGATGGAACAGGCAACAATGAGCATGGAGACACCCCCCAGTGCCTGTTGGGGGAGCACAAACATGGAGCACATGTTTTGGCTTCACAACATCAGTGAGGAGGCAAAGGATGCTGTCCAAAGTTTCAGTCTCTGTGATCTTGGTCTCAATGGCCTCACTGGCTCCTAGAAAGCTGTGTGAAGTTATGTGAGTACTGAAGAAGTTCTGTTAGTTCTTGATGGTCTGGGCATCTGAGGATAGGCCTTAGGATGTGCTTTGCCTCACTCATGGCTGCAGTGCACAATCTCATTCACTTGTGGAAAATCACAGCAGGTATCAGAGCAGAAGAGAGCATCTCTGACCAATAACAGGGATTTGATTAGGTTTATATTTTCAACCTCAGTTTTAGGTGAATCAAAAGAGGTCCACAATATATGTTTTGACAGCTTAGTTGAGATTATCATTTATATACCATGAAATTCACTCATTTTAAGCATACACATGGTTTATAATAAATTTATGGAATTGTATAACCATCACTGCATTCTAACATTAGAACAGTGCCATCATCCCAGAAAGAAACCTTGTACCCAATTACAGTCATTCCCCATTCCAACTTGCAGCACTAGGCAAGCACTAATCTACTTTCTGTCTTTATAGATTTGTATATTCTGGATATTTCATATAAATGGAATCATGCAATGTGTCAACATTGCACATGGCTACTTTCATTTAACATAATGTTTTCAAGACTAATCTATGTTGTAACGTGTATTAATACTTTGTTCTTGGGACTACTGGGTGGCTCAGTCAGTTAAGCATCCAACTCAATTTCAGCTCAGGCCATGATCTCACAGTTTGTGAGTTTGAGCCCCACATGGGGCGCTTTCTGTGCAGAGCCTGCTTGGGATTCTCTCTCTCCCTCTCAGTCTTTCCCTCTTCTGCTCCCTCTCTCTCTCTCTCAAAATAAATAAATAAGCATTAAAAAAAAATACTTTGTTCTTTTTTATGGCCAAATAATATTCCACTGTATGGATATACCATATTTTGTTTATGCATTCTCCAATTGCTGAATGTTTGGGCTTTATCCACTTTGGGAACATTATGAATGATATTGCTATGAACATTTTATGTAAAACTCTTTGTATGGACATATATTTTCATTTCTTTTGGGCACATGATATTTTAAAGTGGAAAAGAAACTGTAAATGTATAAAAAAGGACCTGAAAGATTATGAACCAAGGCTTTAAAAATGGCTATCTTTAAATGGTAGTATGATTTCTTCTTTTTACTCATCTAAAATTTCTTGCGATAAACATACATTATTTTAAATATGCCTATGTGTCTGTATAAGACAAAGATAATAAAGTGCTTATTTCTTTAAGGCAAAAAACAACAACACATATTTGAAAAGTTGCAATCCCTCTTTTGACACTTGAATCTTCTCAGGAATCCATGCCAGGTGGTTTGTTTTGGGCTATTATACTGAAATATTTGATGAGATTTTTACCCATATTTCTAACCTTTGGCCCTTCACTCACCCATTTAGTTTAAGACATTCTTTGTCAGTGCAGTCCCAGAAGAAAGGTGGGGTAGACTTCAAATTGAGTGAGCCAGGGTTTCTCCCACTTTGCACAATGAATTTAATTTTAATTGGAAGTTCTCAATTGTAAACAATCTTCAACTTTTTATGTCTTGTTTTTGAGTTGTGGACTAGAAGTCTCATGGTGTATAAGCTATTCAGCCTACATTTGAAAGCTCTCAAACTCAGCATGGCTTCAAATTGAACATGCCCCAAATCCTCTGTTCTCCACACCTCCCTGTTTCCATCTGTGATACACCAATCATTCCAATCACAACCCAGGGTCATTCTTTTTTTTTTTTTTTTTTTTAGTTTATTTATTTATTTTGAGAGAGAGAGAGAGAGAGCGCGCGCACGCACCCAAGCAAGAGAGGGGCAGAGAGAGAGAGAGAGAGAGAGAGGGAGAGAAAGAATCCCAAGCAGGCTCCTTGCTGAGAGCACAGACCCACAAACTTCAAGATCATGACCCAAGCCAAAATCAAGAGTCAGATGCCCAGCGAGCTGAGCCACCCAGGTGCCTCACCCAGGGTCATTCTTGACTTTTCTCTCTCCCCAACACCTCTCTCCAATTAGTTGTCAAGTCTGGCTAATTCTTCCCTAAAAAGTTCTCTCCCATTGTCCCCTTCTTTGAGGTCAAGTTCTCATTAAGATGCTGCCCCACCTTTTATGCATTTAACATTCACAAATTCAACATGAGAGCAGAGAGAAGAGAGAGATAAGAAGTCAAATGCCCCCCAAAGTGCTCTCCACCACGGCTTTTGTGGGCAGGGGATGTGAGATGTAAACCTGCCCCACAATGGGTCTCCCAAGCTCTGCCTGCTCTCTGTAGTGTGGTCTCTCACCTTGCTAATTCTGTTGTTGAAAGACACCCATTTTGTATTCAGCATGGCCGCCAGGTGAAAGCCAGATGCTTCTTCTGGTGCTCAAATGAGAAACAGCATTAGTCCCAAAGCTGGAAGAAAAGTAGGCTGGTTTGGGCTTCAACATGACACCTTCCTAAGTATTCTAAAGGATAATTTCAAGCAAAAATCTCCACTATATGCTTTTATTTCAGTCACTGACACTAACATTAGATGGGGCTCCACTGAATTCACACCGGAAAGCTTCCAATGCATTTTGAATACACAATATAAGGACAATTTGAAGAAAAGAAGAAAAAAAACCTTGAATAAAAATAGATAGCCAGATATCCATTGAGAATTATAGGTCAACAGTTCATGTTTGCATGCCTAAAATGAGTTTTCAAGCCAAAGGGGCTGGTGTTTTTACCTTTGCTTTGAGCCTTACAAAGTCCCAGGCAGGCTCGCAGTATTAGGCTAACTCATAGAGCACCATACTACCTTAATATCTCACCTAAGATCCTGACCCTGTCTAGCCCCAAACCACCCAGCGGTCTACAGCTGTGTGCCTGGAGTCTCAAATACCTGCAGGGCACTGATAGGCTCTGGCTTAAAGTCTAGCTTCATGTCAGCAGACTACTTTATTATAAACTTTCTCTTTTTCTACAACAGAGGGCCCAATAGACAGGCAGGCAAATTACCAGAATCCTTCAGGATATTCTGAACAGAAATATAAGCAGCATGAATGGTTTGGGTGGCATTTACAAATGCCAAGTAGGTCTCCTATGCCATGCCCAGATGAAGTACTCAACCACATACATGAGCACAGAGGCGGATGTTCAGGTGTACGGTCAAGAGACACGGGTTCTGCTTCCAGCTCTGCTAATAAGGGTATGACCCTGAGAAAGTTGTTCTTTCTCCCAAGGCATTTATCTGCCATTCATTCATTCATTCATTGATTCATCTATCTACCAGATAAGGATTTACTGTCCACCTTGCTCTGTATCTTTATGGCGTGGATCTGGTAAAATAATGAATGTAAAAGCAAACTGTAAACACCACAAAGCTATTGTTGCTGAAGTTCATGATCCCTAGCGCTGCTTCTCCTATCTCCACTCAACCTTTTTACACTGTTGATGAAGTCAGCCACTAGTGTTTTCTCTTGTCAGCCACCAGTGTTTACTAAACCACACGGACCCATATGCGATATATATTAAGCCGTGACTTCTCCAAATAGAGCCTAGATGAGAAGACTTCCCAGCCTCAAACTCTCAAATATAAGATCACCGAACTGATGTCTAAACGCTCTAAGTGCTTTTCTTTAAGAAAAAAAAAAAAAAAAAGTGGTAACTGCATTGGAATGATGGACAAATCTCCAATTAAATTCTATAAAGCATATGGCTGTGACATTTTATTCCCACCTCTGATTACAAGTAAAGCATTATGTTTGATCACCGTGGCAGAGGTAGGAACAAGAAACAGATGTGATTTTGTTGCCTTCTATTTTATAATGACTAATTATTACAGTTCAAAAATTATCTAGGGGCACCCGGGTGGCTCAGTCGGTTAAGTGTCTGACTCAGGTCATGATCTCACGGTTTGTGAGTTCGAGCCCTGCTTCGGGCTCTGTGCTGACAGCTCAGGGCTTGGAACCTGCTTCAGATTCTGTGTCTCCCTCTCTCTCTGCCCCTCCCCTGCTCACGCTCTGTCTCTCTCTCTGTGTCTCCCAATAATAAATAAACGTTAAAAAAAATTTAAGAGGGGTGCCTGGGTGGCTCAGTCGGTTAAGCGTCCGACTTCGGCTCAGGTCACGATCTCACGGTATGTGAGTTCGAGCCCCGCGTCGGGCTCTGTGCTGACTGCTCAGAGCCTGGAGCCTGTTTCGGATTCTGTGTCTCCCTCTCTCTCTCTGACCCTCCCCCATTCATGCTCTGTCTCTCTCTGTCTCAAAAATAAATAAAAAACATTAAAAAAAAAAAATTTAAGAGTCTCATGCTCTACAGACTGAGCTAGCTGGGCAACGTTAAAAAAATTTTTTTTAAATATCTAAATTGAAATGTCTTCCATTGCGTGTGGCCCACTTAATGAAAAGGCAAGTAGCATTCCCTGGTGTGAAGAATAAAGGGAATCAAGAATTCTGGGCACTTTATCTGTCCCTGTTGCTAACTCACTGCTTGCTGTTTGACTAGGAGATGATAATCTTTCATATTAGTTCATCCTCGAGAGTAGGTATAACGCCAGAAACTCCCTGACCCAGCACCTGCTATCTTAAATCAAAGTCTGCAAAACAACTCTTAATGATCTGGCAAAGGGGTGTTGCTAGCTAAATAGGGTGATTGTATGTCCCACTTGCTCTGGATAATCCTAACTTCTGCTTACTGTCTCAGAGGGATTATTAATAGCACTGCTTTTCACTCTCAAAAGTGGTCCCATTTGGACAATTGATTTTT
This sequence comes from Puma concolor, assembly GCF_028749965.1. Lineage (NCBI taxonomy): Eukaryota > Metazoa > Chordata > Mammalia > Carnivora > Felidae > Puma > Puma concolor. The sequence goes on along the minus strand of NC_141675.1, from coordinate 79,831,516 downwards.
TTTTTTTTTTTTTTTTTTTTTTGCTTACCCTGTAACACAAGACTTCTCTAAGCAAACATTTCTCAAGTACCTATTAATGTGAAAGTTCCTGAACATGACATTAACTTGAACCAGTCATCTATTCTACTCTAAAACGGCAGAGTCTAATATGCTATAAATAAATACTTTACACAAGGAAAAATGCCATTGTACCTTAAAGGATTTTTTATAAGTTTATTTATTTATTTTGAGAGAGACAGACAGACAGACAGACAGAGGGCAAGCAAGGGAGGGGCAGAGAGAGAGAGGAAGACATCGAATCCAAAGCAGGCTCCAGGCTCCAAGCTGTCAGCACAGAGCCCAACACTGGACTCAAACCCACAATCTATGAGATCATGACCTGAGGTAAAGTCAGATGCTTAACTGACTGACCCACCCAGGCACCCCAAAAGTCATTGTGTTTTAAAGTGCAATGCGTTTTCAGGGTTGGGAAGGAATTACTTCTAATTATTATTACATTCTTTCACAAATATTATCATGTGCTTATTATAAGGCAGGCACTTGACGAAATATTAGGGGAACAACAGGGAATAAGACATAGCCAAGAGGTTTGCTAGAGGCTAGTTAGGGCTATAAATACCCAGAGAAGGGCATGCGCATGTGCACACACACATACGCACACAATTACTGCAGAAAGTGGATTTGTGTTAAGATAAGGATGAGTCAGCCCATTGGAGGAGCATGTAGGTCTTGGGAGAGGAGGGCAGAGAAGATCTGCTGAAGGAAACAATAGGTAAGAAATGGACCCAAGAGAGGGGAGTGGGTATTAGGTAGGGGAAGAAATGTAGGGCAAGGAGGAATGCTTCAGACAAAGTTTATAGCACAATGAAAGGCTGAGAATTGTTAAGATCAGGGAATTAAAAATAGTTTGTTATGGCCTGAGCAGAGAACATGGGGGGATGTAAGGAAAGATAGGCTATGGGGGAGGAGGCAACAGAGCTAGCAAAATTTGGACCAAAGTGGGGAGGGGACATACTTCAGAGAAAAGAACAAGGAAAAGCACTAGGGTGTGGCAGGGAAGCAGGCAATCTATCCTGGACATTGACTTTCTCCAAAGTTCATGGAGAATTTTTGAGCAAGGGATGGGCTGCCTAGAGCTGTGCTCAGGATGTTCTAAGCAATGGGACTGGAAGTGTATGAGTTTGGTTCCTGTCTCTGGTCCTTCTTAAACCTGCCTCATCACCTCTGGGTCAACCTGCATGCATACAGAAGTATGGAGCCTTTAGAGATCACTGAAACCCATCTTTTGATTTAATAGATGAGGAAATTGAGCCACTGGGCAAAGCCTGTACCCAACCGAGTACTGGGTAGCTATCCCTTTCCCCATTAGACTCTATTTTTACTTTCTCAGAGTTAGGAAATCCCAGCCTCCACCAACAGATCTGCACAGAATGAAAGACTAGAGACACCAGGAATTGGGCCGAAAGAGAATACGACATCCAGCTGTTCTCTGGGAATAGGTTTGACCAGGACCAAGATGGACAGAGTAGAATCAAGGGTCTACCATGTAAGAATAGAAGATAACCACTCAGTTGAGGAAGAGCAAGCAAAAAAGAAGACCACTGTGGAGTCTATGTAAAAGATATTTTCTGTATCATGCAGGGATCTTCGTTGTAAGAAGTGAATTGGACTCTGACAACATAAACCAAAAATAAATTTATTAAATGGAAGTTGAAGAGCTTCCAGGGTCTACTTTCAGACTACAGAACAGGCTCAGAGATGAACACAACAAGGAATGAAGCTATTTAATGGTCCTATGGTGACACTCCTAATACCACGACTGACTATGGACATTACTGCTGGGACCAGTGACAGCCCCAACGGTAGGTGCTGTCTTTACAACTGCCACCACGCCGCCTCCGGAAACTGGAGTTAGTCAGTTCTGCCCTGCTTCTTTGAACCACTGGAGTTAGTCAATGCCTGGAGCAGATACATCCAACAGGCGGAGCCTGCTCTGTGTGCTCTAACTGTAAGGGAGGCTGAGAAATTGAGTTTCCGGGATTTTTGGTTTCTATGTGGAAGACAAGCTTTTCTTCATAAAATGGGAGATCCTCCAAGCATAAGAAAGAAGGAGGAGGAGATTCAGGTGCTGAGAGGCGAAAACAATAACAAATGTTCATTACAGTACGGAACAAGGGAAAAGAGAACATTATCCTGGAAATACAAAGGGAGAACAACATTCTGGAAATGATTTGCTGGAAGAACCAGAAGAAAATGATAAAGAAGTTTTGGCATTCTCTAAAAGCTTAAAGGCAATGTCTTTTTTGAAAGAACAAAAGTAATAAAGAGTCTGATGCAAAAAGACAAAAGAAAAACGGAAAAGGGAATGGATAAAAATGGGAAAATATTTTGGGAAAATTTAAAAGTATAATAGCAGAATTAACATTGGGGGCAGAACCACAGCAGAAATGACCTGGGAAAGCCTAGTCTATGGTACAAAGGATAAACCTGGATCTTTTTTCGATTATAGACAAAAGCTTAAAGAGATCAAAATAGAAAGAGAGAATGATCTATGTAAGACGGGGGTCAGAGATCCAACCTGAGAATTACTGAAGGTCCCTGGAAGAAAAGCAAGACTTAGGTCAGAAACAATATGGATCAGAAACAACGATTAAGAGCATACCTAGAGGAAACTTTCCTGAGCTACAGAGAGTTTACCTAATTATGTCGACCAAAAGGTCCATCGCATTCAAGGCAAAGTCAAAGACAAGAGTTTCACACTGAGGCGCATCAGGGTGGCAAAAACATTTACCGAGGAAGGAGTAAAAATCGCATTGACCTCAGCTTTCTAGACCACAGTAAAATGTTGAAAGTATATAACACAATGTTTATATGGATTTGTGGGAGAAAGGTTTCCACCAGGTGAATTCGTTTAACTCGCATGAAAGCAACAAAGAGCCACCTTTGGTAGGAAAAAGAAAATAGACTCAAAGACCTTGCTTCTCAAAGCGTGGTCTGTGCGCTGGTGGCTTCCGCATCATCTGGGAGCTTGTTAGAAATGCCGAATCCCCAGCCCACCACAGACCTACAGAATCACAATCTGCATTTTAACCAGATCCCCAGGTAATTCCTGGGGAATTCCTAGGCACATGACCGTGTGGAAAACACTGGTTTAAGACCTACCCTACAGACCAAAACCTAAACCAAGTAAACAGCTCAAGAACGGTGAAGGGATGTTTTAAATGATTAGCAAACTGCCAGTCTGAGCCACCGACAGAGCCCCCACCTTCACGGGGGGTGCCTGAGGAGCAGGGTCAGTATCACCTTGCTTGAACAAGCCAGATGATGGACGTCTCTGCAGGACCAGGGAGGACTTCTGCCCTCTCGCAGCAGCACCTAGAACCAAGTGTCCCTGTTATCCCTTTCGTGTGGCTTGTTATCTCTTATGAGACTAATGCTCTACATAACTGAACATAAGAAATGGCTCGTGAAGGATGGGTCTCTCAAATAAAGTTTAGCGTATTTAAAATCCCAATGAAGGGGCGCCTGGGTGGCTCAGTCGGTTGAGCGCCCGACTTCAGCTCAGGTCACGATCTTGCGGTCCGTGAGTTCGAGCCCCGCGTCAGGCTCTGGGCTGATGGCCCAGAGCCTGGAGCCTGCTTCCGATTCTGTGTCTCCCTCTCTCTCTGCCCCTCCCCCGTTCATGCTCTGTCTCTCTCTGTCTCAAAAATAAATAAATGTCGGGGCGCCTGGGTGGCGCAGTCGGTTAAGCGTCCGACTTCAGCCAGGTCACGATCTCGCGGTCCGTGGGTTCCAGCCCCGCGTCAGGCTTTGGGCTGATGGCTCGGAGCCTGGAGCCTGTTTCCGATTCTGTGTCTCCCTCTCTCTCTGCCCCTCCCCCGTTCATGCTCTGTCTCTCTCTGTCCCAAAAATAAATAAAAGTTGAAAAAAAAATTAAAAAAAAAAAATAAATAAATGTTAAAAAAATTAAAAAAAAAATTAAATCCCAATGAAGTATGATTAGAACAATGCTTAAAAAAAAAAAAAAAAAAAAAAAAAAAAAAAACACAAAAAAAAACAGCTGTCTGTGGAAAAAACCTGGAAGGAAATAGAGCAAATTATTAAATGATAAAAATCATTTCTTTTGAGATGTCTGTATTTTCAAGTCTTCTCCAGTGAGCTGATTATTATAGATTATAAAAATAAATGAAAATGTTTTCCAGCATTGTGAGAATACCAAAGCAAGAGAGCAAATTGTATCTTTTCTCTAAGCCTTCACTTCCAGCATAATCGCTCACTATTCCCTTCTTGTACTCTGGGTTCTGACAAATCTACCTCCTATTTTTTCACCTCAGTGTTTTGCTTGCTGGGAAATCCGCTTCCCCCAACCCACTAAAATAACTCTGGGCACAAATCCGTTGGTCCTTCATGGCCAGTTGAGGTGACATCTTTCCACGAAGACGTCACTGATAGAACCATTGACATTCTAGCTCTCCTGCAACTCCCTGTGTGTCTCATAAGGTCTTTAACATTTTATAGTAATGGTGAGAGTAATACTCTAACGCCTTTACTGTGCTGTGAGCTCTCAAAGCCCTTTTGGAGTTTTGAAAATACCTTGACAATAGTGTTAAAAACAAAGGCACCATGCCCCAAATGGAGTCACTTACACTAAACCCCATGTCGCCAAACCAAGACTTAATAGTTAATTCAATTACAGCTTTGGGTCTCCCAGAAATGGAATCTTAAACCAGTCAATCAGGAATCATCCGGTCAGCACTAGTGAGGTTAATCTGCCTGAGAGACCCCTCTCATACCCTAAAAGAAAGTGACCTTGCTACAACCAATCCACTTTTTCCTGATAAAACTTCCTTGTGCCTGTTCCTTCCTGCCTATAAAAGTTTTTCATTTTGTACAGCTCCTCGGAGCTCCTTTCTATCTGCCATATGGGATGCTGCTTGATTCATGAATCATTGAATAAAGCCAATAAAATCCTTAAAATTTATTCGGTTGAATTTTTTTTAAACAATTCTGGAGGCAGTGACAGGATCTGAAGGAAACTCCTGACAGCTTTGGGGACAATGAGAAACACATGATACTCATGAATGCTTTCAGTTCTCCATCGTTCTAGCCATTTCTGAGGGCCATGGGTAACTTCCTCTCGGTTCTGAACTCCCTTCTTTTTGTGTTGGGCTCCTGATCTAATTGGTTCTCCAGTCCAGTGTGGGTCAGTTTGAGCTAGCAGATGGTTCTGCCCAGAACCCAAGCCCTAGCCCTTGGTTTAGTCTGCACTTCCCTATTTGATTGGAAGCCCTATGCGTGGTCCCCGTCTGTTGGGGTCTGCTGTTTCAGTCCTTTCCCCAGTCCCCAGTTCCACACTGGGAATTGCTGGTGGTGTGCACAAAGCCTTCTCGTGGCCTGGTTACTGTTGGTGTCTATTGATGTGCACATGAGGTAAAATCCATTGCTAATGGGAGTCTCAGAAGCCAAAGCCACAAAATTAGTGGGCATGGGTCAAGCATTTAAGAGCTGGGAAAGCACTCACTATCTAACTCTAAGACTCCCACGTTAGGATAAATTGGTCACAGAATGGGTTAGATTGATCCTTGTTCACTTACCAACCTCAAGAAGATTTTAGTGCCACAAGGGACCCTATAAACTCCATACAATCTCAAACCCAGTAGCACAACCTTCCTAGGTATTAATGTGGCTTCCAGAGACCCAGTGCTTAGCTAAAGAAGTGGGAACCTGAAGTTCTGAAGAGTTGAGCGTGCCGCCTTCCAACACACCTGCTTATTTTGTTTTCTAAGATGTGTGGTCTCAGAAGCTATAGATATCTACAAAAAGGGGAAAATCTTACTAAAAACAACCCAAATTACAATAGCCATTACGGGCTATCCGTTTTAAAACATGCACCTGAAAGCAGGGGGTCCCAAATCCAACAGAATGTGATACACATTTTACTTGGTGTGTAGAGGCTTCTGAAAGTTTCAAGATTCCCAAATAGCTTCATTAAAAGATTTACTGCAACCGGCTAATAAAAAAAATTAAAGACACAGGAGGTACCTAAAACAAAAATCGGTAAGACTGACATGACTCCTGTTCCCCTCTATCCTCCTTTACCTGAGTACTCACGTTCTCCTGGTGCTCTATCTAAATTGCCCTTCCATTCTCAAGAGACTATTGAACAGTTACATTTTAAAATAAGAGCACAGCTGGGGTGCCTGGATGGCTCAGTCGGTTAAGCATCCGATTCTTGATTTCAGCTCAGGTTATGATCTCACAGTTCATGAGTTCGAGCCCCGTGTTGGGCTCTGTGCTGACAGTGTGGAGCCTGCTTGGGATTCTCTCTCTGCTCCTGCCCTGTTTGCTCTCTCTCTCTCTCTCTCTCTCTCAAAATAAATAAATAAATAAACATTGCATTTTTTAAAAATTAAGAGCACCGAGGCTGCAGGTATCTTTCACTCCTTGGTCAAAGTTCAAACTAAGGGCCATAGTTAAAAAGTTTCCTGGGGCGCCTGGGTGGCGCAGTCGGTTAAGCGTCCGACTTCAGCCAGGTCACGATCTCGCGGTCCGTGAGTTCGAGCCCCGCGTCGGGCTCTGGGCTGATGGCTCAGAGCCTGGAGCCTGTTTCCGATTCTGTGTCTCCCTCTCTCTCTGCCCCTCCCCCGTTCATGCTCTGTCTCTCTCTGTCCCAAAAATAAATAAACGTTGAAAAAAAAAAATTAAAAAAAAAAAAAAGTTTCCTAAACACAGGGAGGATCCTCAAAAGTCTTCTGTAGAATTTAGAGTCTTTATCATGACCTATGACTTTGGACTATCAGATCTTTATTAGCTTGTGCACATGTTGATAGGATCTGGGGAGGCCCCAAAATGGAGGCAGGAAGCAGAATGGCATAACTCTGAGGGTAATAGTCAAGATCCTCAACCTTCAACATGGTCCCCTTCTGGACCAGAAAAAGCTCACAAAATGGCAACTGATCCTTTAAAAGCCATTTCTAGAGTCTTCCCGGGCCACATGGATTGGTCTCATTCAAACCTGCAAACAAAAGAAAGCTGAATCTGTGGCCGACTGTGTGTGTGTGACTTTAAAATGCACCTGGAAGCTCTCTTCCTACGGCATTCTGGGCTCCCTACAATGGATGATGTCACCCAACCTGCTCTAGCTGCCCTATTTGTACGTGGATTATCTCACGAGATTAGTGGATTGATGAAAGGCAGAAAACAGGATGGGAAGGCACCGGTCTGACTGGTCTTGTGACCGTCGCTGAGCATTTTGAAAGGGCCTTGGAACAAGACCTACACAAAAGTCTGACAAGCTATTAACCTTACAGCTTCAACAGCTCTAAAGCCAGAAACCTAAAATAACACCTGGGCCTCCCCCATTGTCCAACATCAAAATGCTGGCCCAAAGGTCAGTGTCTCATTTGTAATCAATAGAACACTGGAAAAAAACCAAAACCAAAACAAAACAGCAACAAAAAAACACAAGATCGTCCTCAAAGCTTTCATGCAAATCTTTCAACATCAACTCAAATGGCCCCATATCTGCCCTCGAGGAAGGGACCCCAGATGAGCGTCCCCAGAGCTGACAGAACTCCACCAGATTCTCCAGCAAACTGCTACCAGTAAGTCCCTAAAACAGCTCCAAGGGGAAACCAAATTAAAATTAATGGAAACCCTTGCCAATCTCTGGTAGATACTGGAGCTACACCCTCTACTTTAAACCCCATCTAAAACACCCTTGGAGTAAAGAAAGTTCTCCAGTGGGAGTATCTAAATTTTTTTTTCCTAATGTTTATTTATTTTTGAGGGAGAGACACACAGAGTGCAAGCGGGGGAGGGGCAGAGAGAGAGAAAGAGAGAGAGAGAGACAGGGGGAGACACGGAAACTGAAGCAGGCTCCAGGCTCTGAGGTGTCAGCACAGAGCCCAACCCGAACAGCAAGGTCATGACCTGAGCTGAAGTCGGATGCTTAAGGCACTGAGCCACCCAGGCGCCCCACCAGTGAGAGGGAGTGTCTAATAAAATTCAGAGAGAGTTTCTATCTCAATCAGTATAAATGACTCTGGGACTTTTCACTGGAAAACATTCCTTTTTTGCTATGTGATGCAGCTCGAGTCGATCTGCTAGGCAGAGATCTCCTTTACTAAAACCAACGAGGCAAGAACTGCCTGCCCTCGGGCTACCCAACTCTTCAAAGCCTTTCACCTTCCTTGTGCTTGAAATAGATAACTGAGCCCAGACTGCTCCTGGGTGGATTTGACCCCAGGACTAACCTCCTCTGAGATCTTTCTGCTTTCATCACCTAATCTACATCTTAAACCATGCCAAATTCTAAATCCTGCCAGGGGTTACTGGCCCTGCCTGATGGGGGTCAACCCCATGACGGTAAGGTAGTAACATCCCATTTCGTGACACTGCATCCTGATTTACGAGACACCCCCTTTGACTAATCCTGAGCGAATTTAGCTTGTTGACGGGTCAGACTGTGAAAATGAAAAAGGGGATTTCCAAGCTGGCTATGCTGTTCTAGACCAATATGAATTCCTTGAGAGGGCAAACCCCTCACAATCTGTATCGGCCCAGCAAGCAGAGCCCTAGGCCCTTACCAGAGCCTGCCGGTTATCAGGACTTGTTAATATTTATCCTGGCAGCCAGTATGCCTCTGGGCTATCCATGATTCGGGGATGTGACAGAAACAAGGGTTTTCTTGCATCCATTGTATCTCAAATCAAAAATAAACAAGAAGTGGGGTGCCTGGGTGGCTCAGTCGGGGTGTCCGACTTTGGCTCAGGTCATGATCTCAGGGTTCGTGAGTTCGAGCCCCGTGTCCGGCTCTGTGCTGACAGTTCGGAGTCTGGAGCCTGCTTTGGATTCTGCGTCTTCCTCTCTCACTCTGAGTCTCCCACATTCATGCTCTGTCTCTCTGTCTCTCAAGGATGAATAAATGTTAAAAAAAAATTTTAAATTGGGGTGCCTGGGTGGTTCAGTCAGTTGAGCATCCAACTTGTGCTCAGGTCATGATCTCTCGGTTTGTGAGTTTTAGCCCCGCGTTCGGGCTCTGTGCTGACGGCTCGGAGCCTGGAGCCTGCTTCGGATTTTGTGTCTTCTGCTCTCCCTGACCCTCCCTGGCTTGTGCTCTGTCTCTCTCTGTCTCTCAAAAATAAATAAATAAATGTAAAAAAGAAAATTAAAAAAATTAAAATAAATAAATAAATAAAAGAAATAAACAATAAGTAAATGACCTTCTTGCTGCTAGTTTCTTACCTTCTGAAACTGCTGTCATCAAAACTGAGGACCGCACTATAAAGACTGAACCTGGGTATCTGGGCAATGCCCTGGCTGAGTCTTGTGCAAAGGCAGCAGGAATTGAATCTGAAAAGGTTGTGGCACATGTGGCCGAGGTCCATTTTGCTTCTGCAAAGAACGAGCCTGGCCAGATTTTAGCCATCCCGATGTGCTTGTGACTTGGCAGCAGTCTGCTCCTGAATGAGAGAAATCACTGCGGGCAAAGGATGGTGGTAAATTCAGTGAACACTGGGGGAAAACCTGAGACAGTCACGTGGTTCTTCCCAGCTGCTTGGAAAACTCCATCTTTCAGTGTTTGCATTCTTTCACCCACCATGGTGCAGTGAAGGCGACGCGAATCAGGAATAAACATTGATGAAGAGACTTCTATAAAATTGTAAACACAGTTGACCACCAATGTCTCACCTGTCAGGCCCAATGTCCCAGGAAAATTCTTTTTGTTTCCAGAGGCTTCAGACCTCTGTTCTTACAATTGCCACTTAGTATGTGTTATTAATATGTCTTTGTTTTGTTTGTGTTTTCTGGATGTGTTGAAATGTTCCCTTGCTTGCTTCCCTTGCTGCTGCCCTCACAGGGGCAAAGAAACTGTTAGAAAATGTGTTGCTCACTCGGGTTACACCTTTCACAACTTTCAGGGACTGAGGCACCCGCTGCACTGGGCAAATCATACTAACCTTATTGCAATGAAAATCTTGCAAACTTCTTGTACTTATCACTGTCCCTATCACCCTTGATCATCAGGCAAGGTTGAGAAAACTAAAGAGACAAAACACAAAACTCTTCACTTACGGAAACTACTGGACATCCCTGGCCTAAGGTGTTGGGTCTGGTCCTTATGACTGCTTGCAATACCCCCATTCGGAAACATAAACTCACTCCACATGGAATAGTCACTGGTAGGCCAACATCTATTGGCATACAACCTGCCGATTCCTTGTTATCTCACACTAATATGACCAGCTACTGTAAGTCTTTAATATCTTATACTAAAGACGGTCCCCAATAGGTAAAGAAGCTTTCCCACATTCCAGTGTGAAGGATCTTGTTGGTTCCAGTCTGGAGCTTGGTGAGTAGGTATTCTAGAAACGTCACTAGAGGAAGACAGCCCTCAAACTGCTTTGCAAGAGACCTTACCAAGTATTCTTGACAAATGACAGTGCCTGCAAACTAGAAGGCACTGGACCTTGGGCACATATCTTACAGCTACAGAAGGCTTCTCCTGACGTCTCATCCTGTGCAAACACTGGGGAACTCCAAATCAAATAGGCTATGAAAATAAGGAGCTGACATCAAGGAAGACTGTGTCTCCCAAGATGTCAGATCAAGACTTTAAATATAAAACTCTTTCTTCTTTTCTTTCTTTCTTTAGTCTCGTATTGGCTTGGAAAGATAACGCCATCATTTGTATCTACCAGGCCATTGCTAAGAGGGGGGTGACCTTTTGGACTGCTGGATTGTTCATCCGTGATTCTAGAGACCCCCTGGTCCTTTCTGTGACCAACTTTTCTTCTATTCCCGATGTCACAATGAACTACAACTGACCCTTCTCAGAAATTAAAGTCTGGCTTTCACAGCCAGAACACCCAGCGTCTTGTTTTCACCTTTCTCTAATTATAACTTTACTTGCCCAGTTAGACACAAATACTTATGCAAATTGTGGTACACTTGTACCCCCACATTCTTGTGATCATCTAAATCACATCCGCTTCCAACCTCCAGTCACGAAAAATTCTCACCAGCAGCATCCATCTCTACATATTTCAAGCTAGGAGATTTACTTCCCAAAGGCACTAAAAACCTAACATCCCTGGCTTGAACAAGCAAATGCAATGATTTCTGCAAATGAATCCATTAACAATGCCACCTTAGCAAGAGTAGTTTGTGCCCTGAGAGGATTTACCTTTGTTTGTGCTGGTTATCATTCTCCTTGGGCCTGTGAATGTCTAGACGACTGGCACATAACTGGGCAATGCCTCTTAGGTTACCTAACTGTGCCCCTAACTGTCCATAATCCAACTGAGATGCCTATTTGATCAAGTCCCCTGAATTGACATCATCTAGTTAGAAGGGGCCTGCCAGGAGGCATTCGTGATTCAGGATGTGCTTCCTTTGGCAGATCCATACTTCCTCGGTTAGGAGTAAGGATGAATGAAGCTGTAATCAGGAGCCTTTTCTCAACTCTTGAAGATAGCACAGAATCCACTGCTAAAGCAACAGCTGCCCAACAAAGATCTCTAGACTCTCTGGCCAAAGTTGTTCTTGATAATAGGATAGACCTTCATTGTCTCTTAGCTGAGTGAGGAGGCATTTGTGCTATGGCCAACATCACTTGCTGCTTTTGGGTTGATGCTTCTGGAGAAGATGAAACTCGGATACATATCACTGACCAGGCCACTCGGCTTAAGAAAGTGACTCCTTCAACAGGGTCTTTCTTCCACTTTTTTTTTTTTTTTTTTTTTTCATTTTGATCGGTTTCAGTCTTGGGGCTATGGCTCCAAAGTGCACTCCGGACGTTGAGAATTATCCTGCTTAGAACAAGCATAGAAGTCTCACTGGTTGGCGTGCTGTATTCTCTCAAAAGCTATAATGCATGTTTCCAGCTGTTAATCACCAAGCAAATGGTCCCCCTAAGTCTAAAATGTCAAAGAACAAATCAAGAGAATAACCGGCTTAAAGCATGTGAACCCAAAGTCACGACCCGTGAATACGGCACAGAGGGTCAGCAAAAACGGTGAGCACTTCAGAGTAATAGCTGAGTCATGCTAATACCTTAAATTTTCACTGCATCTCTCAATGAGGCTGAGAGTCTGATCAAAAGGGGGTGGGCATGTTAAAAATAAAGACAACAGGCCCCAGATGGAGTCAGTTACATTAAACCCCATGTCACCAAGCCAAGGCTTAATACTTAATTACGGTTTGGGGTCTCCCAGAAATGGCATCTTCAACCACCAGTCAGGAATCACCTGGTCAGCACTAGTGAGATAATCTGCCTGATAGACCCCTCTCATCCCCTAAAAGAAAGTGACTTCTTGCTGGTAAAACCTCCCTGTGCCCCCTCCCTTCTGCCAATGAAAGTTTTTCATTTGATACAGCTCCTCGGATCTCCTTTCTAATGCTATCTAAGATGCTGCTTGATTCATGAATCATTGAATAAAGCCAATAAGATCTTTAAAATTTACTCAGTTGAATTTTGCTTTTTTTTTTTTTTGTAAACAGTAGTAAGCATCAAGAGATAATTAATTAAGAGATGATCACTAATTTTAATGATTAAAAATTTGTCCTAGGATTTGAATCAGGCCCAGAAGACTGTGGAAATATCATACCATTTCTTCCTTCATCTTTTACTAGCTGTGTAGCATGGCTTTGAATTTAGTTTAATATAACAACCCAGTACCTTAAGTATCAATAGCTTTTTAGGTTTGACAACTAGATATCCCAAGAAAATCCTTAAGTCTTGTTTCTTTTTAAAAAATACCAAAAGAACATGTTGTAGCTCTCTTTATTTAGAACAACTCTCTATCCTACCTTGGGCAACTTGTTTCTTCATCTCCGGAGGAAGTGCTCTAAAATTAGAAGAAATGAGTTTGAATTAAGAGCTCTCTAAGTCCCCTTCCAAATCTAGCCTTCTATAATCCCAAAATGATGGTCAAGCCAACTTTGGCTGGTAGGGACTTTGGTTGCTGTGGTCCAAATACTATACTGTCAAAATACAGTAATTTTCAACAGTGCTTACTTATTTACAGAGTGCTCAATCTGATGCTTTCTTGTTTCTCACATCATCCAGTCTCTGCTATAGTATTATTTTTCTCTTTCTAGAACAACTTATAGCCAAAGGCTTCCTGTCTGATCTGTTTGCCTTCTCAAGCAGAGACATGCCTTCTGCAGCCACAGCTGTCCCCGGCTAACCTTTCTCCTAGCCACAGTGCATGGGTCCCCATGACTCAGCAATCCCAGCCTCTGAAGGAGCCCATCATCATGACAAAAAAATCAACAATTACCTTTTCTCATACACTAGTCCTAAGTTAGGCAAGTGCTACTTTCTTCACAATGTATATTTTCAGCTCCAATTAGGTGACCAACTTGTAAAAAATTCAGTGGAAATTTTATTGTTAATCCACTCAGTACATAGTTATACTTTGTAAGCTGTGAAAGGTATGTAGCACATAATTTACCATAACCCACACACATGTGTGCCGTATTATCTCCCAGAATTCCTGTCAATGAATGTTGAGTTGACTTTCCAATGTGTGGTAGTTAAGTATCAAGAGAGACCTCTCCTGACACTTTATTGAGGCTAACACAGAGCAGAGTTCAGTAATCATAATCTATGCTGCTGCATAGATACAGATGGAGACATTCTATCTTGTTCATTCAACCATAGGTTATCGATCACTCAGTATATTCATGTATCAACTCAACCAGGCAAGTTCAAGTCACATTTCTCTCTCTCGATAAAGTCTTTTTCTAGCTCTTTACCTCCCCAGCCAGAAATATTTCCCCTTCTGAATACCTGCAGCACCCTCCTATTTCTTATCTATTTATATTTTTATTATTATTTAAAAAAATTGATGACATTGTTTCTTATTGTTCGTATTTTATATCCTCTACCGCTCTATGAATACCACTCATTGAATCAGAGTCAAAGGGGCATCTGTAATTATAAAAAGTCTCATGTTTCATATATGGAGCCAGAGACACCTGTATTAAGGGCAGGATCCATATGCACAAATATCCATTGCATATTTCTTTTTTTTTTTTTTTTTTTTTTTTGAGAGAGACAGAGTGCTAGTGGACGAGGGGCAGAGAGCTAATGAGACACAGAATCCCAAGCAGGCTCCAGGCTCTGAGGTGTCAGCACAGAGCCAGACATGGGGTTTGAACTCACGAGCCATGAGATTGTAATCTGAGCCAAAGTCAGGACACTTGACCTACCGAGCCACCCAGCTGCCCAAGTCACATATTTCTTTCTTTAATTTTTTTTAATGTTTATTTATTTTTGAGAGACAGAGTGCGAGCATGAGCATGGAAGGGGCAGAAAGAGGGGGAGACACAGAATCTGAAGCAGGCTCCAGGCTCCGAGCTGTCAGCACAGAGCCCAACGCGGGGCTGGAACTCACAAACTGTGAGATCATGACCTGAACCGAAGTAGGACACTTAACCGACTGAGCACCCAGACGCATCCCAAGTCACATATTTCTTGAGAGACAGTAGGACACAGTGGTTAAGATCCCAGGTACTGGAGTTCAAGACTGCCTGGGTTCACATCCCAGCTCCGTCATCTGAAAGTTTGGCCTTTGGCAAGTCGCTTAATTAGCATGAACTTAATGTGTAAATGATGATATGATAGTGCCTGCTTCATTGGCTTACTGTGAGCTTCAAAGAGTCAACACGTAGGAGCTCTAGGAGTGCCTGGTAGTCAGAACGTGCTCTGTGTTTCACGTGTTGTTGTGCTCATGGTAGTCGGTACCCAGGAGTTGTTTTCTGATCAAGTGTATAAAACAATACATGCATAATCCTATTGATGGGGGCATACTACATGCATATACTTGTATCATGTATTTCTCAGGGCATTTAGGGGAATGGATTGATTTAGGTCCATACATCGGAGCCCTCTGTGATCTTTACAAAACATCCATGCATTATTCCATTTTTCATGTTTCTATAACACCTGACTACTTTCTTCTTTCTGTGGCAAACTTCATTCATGGATCATTATTGTTGTCAGGGAACAGCAAATGCAGGGTATTTCTCAAGACTTCACTGGCCCAGCCATGCCATGGCATGAATTGAGAGTCCCCCAGCATAGGAGCTACTATGGGTCATTTTCCAGTGACATGTGACAAACTGGAATCCTAACAGAAGCCTCAGATGAGTAAGGCATGAGTGCATAGGCCAGATATGAGGAAGCTGTGGGCAGGAGATTAGGCTTTATAGTAGCACAAATTAAGAACCCACATTATTTTTACTTTCTCTACAACTTGTATGTATTTTGGTTTCCAAATTAAATTTTTTATATACTATGCCTTATTTACATATCAGAAAATCAAATGTGGTATCTTTAAGCAAAAACTGACATTGGTTATGGCAATAGCATGTTTGCAAAACTGCCACAATAATCTTACCAGTCCTGTATGCATAGATCTTTGCAATGTGACTTTGCTATTCCTCCCATAAAGAGGTGGGGTTTCATTATTCACCCTTTCAGTCTAGGCTGGCCTTGTGATTTTGACTAATAGCAGAATACAGCAGAAATAATATTTTGCAACCTCTGAGCACCCAAAAGGCCTTGCGACTTCTGCTCTTACCTTTTCTTGCTGTATCTACAATTTAACTGTATGTGGAAGACACTGAGTTAGCCTGCTAGATTCTGGAGATGTACAGTCTCACTGAAAGGAACACCAATCAGCTCCACATCAAATGGCCAATTGACTGTAGCTGTGTGAGTGTACCCAGTGAATTCATGGGAATGACTTCCCAGCTGATCCCAGATAAAATTACTGACCAAGAGAATTGTAAGCTAATTGTTGACTCTTTTAGGTCACCGAGTTTTGGACTGGTTTGTTACACAGCAAAGGCTAACTGATACACATAGTGCACATCATTGAAAGAAAAATCTGCTCTTTAGTTCAGTGAAGGCATTTAGATAGTTAACAAGCCTTCTGGGTCTTCTAAAAGGAATCTGAAATGAAAGTGGCCATCATAAGAGTGTGGGCACAGGCTCACCTTAGAGAAAAAAATATGTAATTGGACAGAGTTTTCAATGGAAAGGCACTGGTTTTTTTGTGGGGATGAGGTAACTACATAATCGGGATTTACAAAGAATCTCTCAAAATGACTCATAATAAGGTTTACATTTAGAGTTAAGTTTATAATTTGCCAAATACTTTTAGCTACAATATCTTTTATGGTTTAGGATTAAAGGAGAAAACTGTTAAAGCTGAGCAGGGCCATAAATTCAAACTTGTCGTCACAGTTAGAAATGACCGAGGGCTGTCACCCAACCCTCCATTTTATCAATTTTTAAATATGGAAGAACCAATAAAGATTTCATTTGAGAAAAGGCTATAAGTGTGTGCAATGACACTGACATAACTGAAACAGTTCATTCATAAGCAGAAACTAAAGTAAGTTAATGACCCTCCCAACACACAAGTGTGGACTCAGACTTCCAGCCTTCTTTACCACACACTCTACAGCTCTGCTGTAATCTCCATTCCCCACAGATGAGGAACGTGGTCTCGGAAGCCTGTTTCAGATCCTCTAGCCTGGGCAAGGCTCTAACACAAGTTTACGGATCCTAAACCCAGATCTTTCACCCTGGCCAATGATGTGTGGGAACTGGGAACTCTTTTGAGCCAAAGCTCAACCATCAGAAAATTATATACTATATACACATGATTGCCCAGTTGTCATGATCACCAAGATCAATGATTAATTTTTAGAGTGTGAAATGGCCTATGCTTTAACATAGATTTCTAAAAGGGTAGAATTCCTTGTGCCCTCAAGTTAAAAAAACAATGGCGTTCTTCCTTGAGCAACACACAGAAAAAAACCAAACCTGTCCTTGTGACCCCTGAGGTGTAGAACTAGGATCAAAAGTTGGAAGTAGTAAGAGATAGATTGCAGTACATTTAAAAAAATGCTTTTTTAAAACCCAAACCAAACCCAGAAACTAATTGCTGTCATAAAATCAGCAGCTCCTGTCCCTGAAGTTGTCCACCATGGTGTAGATGGGACTTCAGGACTCACTAGGAGGCTGGGTAATCTGATGTCTGAGATTCCTGTAAGGAAGTTTATATGAGCTCAGGTCCTTGATCTCAAGGGAGGCTTGCTGTTTTTAGTGACCCTCTGAAAAATCTTGTCCCTGGAGAAGAGACCTGTTGCATCTGTTTCCCCAAACAAGGAGGAAGCCTTTATTCAGGTGTCTTAGAACATAAAGAACATTTGCTCTGACTAGTTAGCCTGGCTCCTGAAATTCATTAGCTCTTCCTCTGGGCACACTGCTTTACCAACAATATTTATGGTGGGGGCCTCCGGGGTCTCCAATATCCTTGGCCAAATGTCTTCTGTACCGGGAGACAGGCCCCAAGAGGAGCAAACATTTCCTCAGGGCTTTGCTTATTTCAGTTCCGTCACACATGCCAAGGTAGGAAGAAGTGAGGCGAAGAGGGGGCAGGAAAAGAAGGAACTTACCCTGATCTTGAAGGTATGCTAGGCAGTGGACCTGGGGCTTTGCAAGAGTTACCTTCTTTCATCCTCTAGACAACCATACAGACAGCCAGTTTAATTGCCCAATTTTGCAGAAACCTGAAGCTCTGAGAGCCTAGCTGTCGAAGTCACATCGCTAAAAGGGGTAAGCTGGCCCCAAGCCCCCACCCTTAACCCCAACAGCCGGATGGAGAGGCTTTGGCGAAAGTAGCTCAGTTTCTTTACCGGAGTTCAAAAGAATGATGAATTCGCACTCTCTAGCCACGTAATCTGTGTCCCACATGCCCACCCTCACCACCTCAGGAAGTCCCTGAGGAGGGGAAAACAGTGTTTTCATTTAGCAGAAAGCCCACTGAGCTGACCAAATGCCCTTTGCTCTGAGCTCATCTGTCTGCTTGTAAATAAAGGGATTTGGACTATGTGCTTTCTTAGGCCCCATTTCCAGCTCTAAAAAATTTCTGTGGAATCAGTCAAAGCAAATATTACCTGAGTAATGTGTGTTAAGGAATTTCTTTCAATAGCAGAGAATCCCCACCTCTGTGAGCTTTATTTTTAAACTGTTTTTTTTTTTTTTTTTTTTTTTTTGTCATGTGCATACTTGGGACGAGGAGAAGAAGGTGTTAAGGCAGGGTCCTTTATTTATTCCCAGGGTGTTTTGGCATAAGCAAGAACTGTGGTGAGAGCTTGCCCCACACACGTGAGCGTCACAGACACCTCTCCCAGGGGCTGCAAGCGGACCCCCACTCAGCATTTGCTGAGAAGATGGCGGCCCACCAGGTGAAACTGGAGGTGACAGGGAATCTGACGGCGGACAGCCGGGAAGAGCACACCGTTCTAGCACGAACCCCAACTCAGAGCCTGATGGCAGGCAAGACACTCTTCTTCCAGGCCTCTCGTTCTTAGCTCTGAACAGACACACTTGGGCTGATGGGTGGCTAAGGAACCTAATAAGATGGCCTATGCCCAATCGTGCAATTTTATTCATTGGTTACGGACTTCAGTCCTTCAGAGTTGGATGTGAAAATATGCCCTGTGGACCCTCTTCCGGCCTCCTAGATCACCTTGGGTTAGTCTAGTCCGTTTTGAAGACTATGTACCTATGGATTGGGTACTTGTGGGTTATCTGATTAAAACCCCAGGAACAGAATTAGATTTTGCTCTCTATAGCGCAAAAAGGCATTACTGAGAATGTGAAAAGAACTAACTGGAAAGCACCTCCAATCAGACAAGAATGGCTATGGAACTCACTGTCCCTCACAAACAATAAAGCGATCAATATAGATTTAACTCAGTCTCAAGAAGACCAGAAAATGATGTTAACTTCAGCCTTTCCCACTGATGCTTAGACCAAGTCCCTAGTCTTCCAGCCTGAAAGCCTTTGGTGGGTCACAGCCAGGTGACAGGAACAGCTAGACAAGGACCATAGGTCTCCAGAATGTGGAAAGCATTTTCATTAAACCTGTTGACTAGAGTCTAGTCCATTATCCTGCCATATTTAACAATTCCTTCCAGAGCCCTCCTGACAAATGGTTGCTCCCTCTTCGTTTTAACTTTTCCTGCAACTGGAAACGCACCACTTTAATGCAGCAGCTGGTCTTATTTTTATGCAGCAATTAATTAGAAAGTAATACCATCATACAATCTCTCCATAACCGAGTCAAGGATATCATTCTATCATTTCCTTATGTTAAGCTTTCTAATGAAGGAGACATCTCCTTTGAAACGGATCAGGATGGTTGACTGTAAGCAACAGAAAGAGACTCTGGTCATTTCATGTGAAAAGGTACTGTACCAAAGTGATATGAGGGATTGCAAAATGAGGGGGAGATTGAAAGGGTGAGCTTGGGCAATAGGCATGACCTGAGGTCTTGATCATGTGTCAGGACGAGTCTGGTCCATGTGTAGGTGCTCTACACCGGCAAGTGGCCTGACCTGCAAAGATTTCCTCCACCTGTACCTCACTCACCAAAGAGTCAAAGTCCTGGGGGCAAGTATGTGACTGACAAAATTCGAGTCATGTGGTTTAGACTTAGCTCTTCTCCTAAAGGGGTGGCCCTAAACCTTTGTCACTGAACTCTCGGAGTACACATAGATGGCTTACTTGTGTGTTTCCTAATTGTGCCTTGTGCTCATTGCCTGTCTCCAGTGGAGCCACATAGCTCTCTTCCAGAGGACGGTTTTGGAAAGGTGAAGCAAGTTAATTCTGCCATCAAATCCAGTTGTACCTTCCAGCTTGTTAAGGCCACGTATAACTTTACACTTCTATTACCTGCAGTAAAACACACCAGTATCATTTAATGGGCTTTTTAATTGGCTCTTTAAAATAGTAGTGCAATCGGGCTCCTCATTTGATTCATGCACAGAAATCTACAGATAGTCTGAAAGGAAAAATGTGAATCACAGTTTAAATAGATGCTTTTCAACTGCTCTGTAAGACAAACAGATGTATTAATTAGCACATACTTTAGGGCATGTTTTATACTTAAATGGAAGAAGGAGAACAGAATATTGTTTCACCAGAGGCAATAAGAAAAATTTGAGCTCTGACCCCAGACACAAAATAGCAACTTGTTTTCAGAAATGCCTATTTCTGAGAACAATGAATCAGGGGCTTAGAGTAGCACTCCAAGGGCTTGAACAGCCAGAGAAATGATCTCTGGATTTATGTAACAAGGAGGCTCTTGTCTAAGAGGTATATAAGAAGTAGACCACAGCCTTAGTAATGTGGGGGAAAAGCCTTTTAACATAGATACAGATGAAGAAATCCAGTTGTCATAGAGCTAAGACATTTTAAAAGGTCTTTAGGGGCACAATTGTGCTCTTATGTGCCCAGAACTTAAGTATAAGAAGATTTAGGCTGAGGGTAGAGTGAAATTCTGAGTGTATGTGATATTATGCTAAGTGTTATTGAGCTAATAAAAATGACTGGCTCCCTACCTTGTGGGAGATTTGATGAGATCCTTGGACACAGACATGAATTTAATGTAGCATGTTTTCTTATTATGGTAAATTTGTGTGTGCTTTTTTAACAGAAAGAGAGAACACCTTTCCTTAGAATGATGATCATATGAATCTTTCTTCACTTGAGTTTTTTGTCATCCATTCCCACCCACCTTGGGCCATTATTTGTGGGTAGGTCTTATCTTACCGGATTTTAGACATGAAAAAAAGGACTATGTCTCCTACCTTTCTTTGTTCTACTGTCTCCCCAGTTTTTGCCTAGCACATAGAGAATTCTCAGTATGTGTGTGTGCTGCCTGAGCGAATCCTGAACAGAATAAGGAAGCCTTCAGGCTCCTTGTATTCCAGGAAGAATTCTCCCAGATCACTTTAGAGTTCGCCTGGCAAGTGAATTCATCTTTTTGAGGCTTTCCTATAAAATGAAGGAGTAAAGTGCTGGCTAGATTGGGGATGGCAGATAAGTTTCCATTTACACGTCTACTCACGTGCGTAGTGGCTGAATTGAGCTCTAGTTTGAGAAGGATTTGGAGGCCAGGAAAAGGACTGTGATTGATTAGCTACGTTTGTCATGGGCATGGGAGTAGCAAGTATCTACTTGGGTCATCCCTCAGCCAGAAGATATATGCATCTGGACCTTCAGCTGTTATTCACACTGAGGGTCACAGTGAGAAAATAAGATGGAGGTGCCCTCCCCCGCTCACACTCTCTCTCAAAAGAAATAAACATTAAAAAAATTTAGAAAAAGGGGGCGCCTGTGTGACTCAGTCTGTTGAGTGTCTGACTTCAGTTCACATCACGATCTCCCGGTATGTGGGTTCAAGCCCCACATCGGGCTCTGTGCTGACAACTCGGAGCCTGGAGCCTGCTTCAGGTTCAGTGTCTCCCTCTCTCTCTGCCCCTCCCCCGCTTACACTTTGCCTCTCTCTGTCTCTCAAAAATAAATATTAAAATATTTTTTAATAAAATAAAACATTAAGATTTAAAAAAAAAAAAAAGAAAGAAAAAAAGATGGAGAAGGACCAAGGAACCGGTCAGCTTCTCTGGGCTATTTGATTGGATGCTCTTTTGGCAAGATTGCACACTCCTGGTTGCGGCAGGCAGGATGATGCCACGGGACAAGAAGCAGAATATTTTGAAGCTTCTGTGTTTTTGATAAGCCGTATGCTCTGTTTACCTATAGGTTGTTGTATCTACATTGTTTTATAGAAGGAGGAAGTGAATTATTTGCAAATGAACAACATTAACCAAATGCAGAAGGTACGGGAAAGTCACTGCCTGCCCTTCCATGTAGAGATCCTATTTACCTTCCAGGCAGTTCTCTCGAAAAACAGTATTTGTCAAGTATGGAAGTGAAACTGAGCAGGGCAAGTGGTGTATACCCTGGATTTCCAAACACAGGCCAGTGGATCCTGATGTGCTGACTAATAACCACCTAAGATGTTTGCTTTAGATATAGCTTCCGGGGTCCTACCATAGAACAGATGAATCAAAACCTTGAGAATAGAGCTCAGGAGAAATACTCATGCTTAAAAAATTTCCATCATGATTCTGATATGAAGCCAGGATTGGAAAGCACTGTTATTGACGGCTGAATCATAGGCCAAAAGTGCCTGAAAAGAGCGAACCAACAAGATAAAATGTCAGAGACAAATGTAAATTCCTCAAGTTCACAATAACAAGAACTGGAAAAACCTAGCCTGACAAAGGCATGTGTGACAAATCTGTAGTATTTAGTTGTCTGTAAGCTCAGGATGAACTCTGAGACATAGCCTTCCAAAATAGCTATCATGATCTCAGGCAGAATGGATACGAATACAATACCGAGAGCAGGGAAGGAGAGCCCTTTTTCCCATTCTGTACGCTCAGAAGACAACTGGATTATGTTCTCAATTTAATAATAGTAATTGTTATTTTTAGTAGCCATATCTAGTAGCAGTAATAATTTTTTTATGTAGCGCTTTATCATTTACAAGCTTTCCTGTGTCCACATTTTATTTGCTCTCAATAAAAACTTCAGTTCCCTGCTTTGATGGAATATGACCCGTTGGTGGATGTGCCACTCCAACCTAGGTCTTTTGTCTCTCAAGTCTAGGTTATGCTTGAGAATTTGGAGAATCTTGGGGCCAGGAGAGTAAGATAGCTGAAAACAGTGCCATCAGAAGAACTAAAGCCCCTTATCCCCCTAAAGACTTCAGGAGGCCTTGTCTGTTGTCTCCAAAGGTTTGGTGACTTTCCATTGGAAAAGAGAGGACAGACTTGTCAAGGACAGACTTGTCAAGAGCAGACTTGACCACGGTAGGAGTTACAGGGAGACAGACTTGGACCCACACCTTGACCCAATATATTTCTTATAGTCAAAGCCCTCTAAGATAGAATGGACTGCCTACAGGCAAAGGCTGGAAAACTATTTACCAGGAATATATAGGCAAAAGGTTTGGGGCTTAGTGACCTCAGAGGTTCTAGAAGGGCCTTTGACTTGTGAAATTCAAGCCTACCCATCTTTTGATGATTAGGGTTGCTGGAACAGCAGATCCAGAGGCAAGGGTTGTAGGGAAGAAAGGTGTCTTCTGATGTGGAAAGCTTCCACTCTGTGCCCACAGGGCCAAGAGACTCACCCTTTGGCCTTGTGACCTATATTGGAGAGCCCCATGCCTTAGTCTGAGCTAGAACATTGGGAGCCGCTTGATTGCCTTATGCTTTTGGCAATTACAGCCTCTCTGCGTTTATATTTGTCTAGTGGGCCCTGATTTAGTCATAGAATCATAGATTCTCAGAGCTAAAGTGAACTTGGAGGTCATTTGGTCCAGCCTGGCCACATCACAGGTGAGGAAACAGTGAAATATGGGATTCCAATCACAAACATCACTAAATATTAGGGTTGGGAGATGCTCTAAGGGGCTATCTGGCCATGTCCCTTTATTTTCCTGAAACCTGAGAAGGGCAATGATTGCCCATCATAACAATGCAAGTGATGGTGTGGCCGTGGTGGTGGCCAGGATGGCAGGCCAGTCCCTCCTCTCTTGGCATGGTGTTCTCATTAGCTGCACGTTTCACCTCCTGTTTCTTACTGAGGATACGTTCTTTCTGTCTGTCCCTCCAGGACAGTACCCTGTGCCGTGGGATGGAGGGAGGCCTCAGCTGAGCTTACAGGGGACCAGCCCTGCAGGCACAGTGCCACTTTCACTCCAAGCCAGGCTAGCACTGTCATGGCGCCATGCAGCTCCCCAAGCACACAGCAAAATGCAGGTGTTTTGTAAGCTGCAATTCACATCCCTGAGGTTTTCAGATAAACCCACCAAACAGCCTGCTGGGTAATTCTACATATTAATCTTTCCTTTGGTTAGTTTCATGTGTGTATTTGTGTGTTGGAGACCAGAGTTAAGATTATGGGTAAACAATAGAATTTATTCTTACAATAAGTTGAGAATTTTTTTAATGGGGTGAGGAGAAAAACGGCATTTGGCAATTTTCTTCTTCCTCCCTCCTTCATTCCCTTCCTTCTTCTTGAATTTTCTGACTCAGGGCAGCAGGGGTTCATCAATTACACAATGAGTGTCCTCACTGTAAAAGCTAGGATATAACCTCTAATTTAAGGATGCTCTATTATGCCTTTCAGCTTCTTTGCCCATCTAAGAACACAACTCTAGAGAACTGGGCCGTCAGACACTTTTCTTTGTGAAAGTCTATACCCAAAGCCAGCGCAAAATCCCTCTTAAGTCTGACTAACACACTCATTTGTTCTGAAGTTATTATCTCCACAAGGCCTAGCATTTGCAGTAACAAATACCAAGAGGTTATCAAATGCTTGTCCTGTTTGTTTCAAAATTCCTCTTCGCAATTGCTCACCGCTCTTTAAGAGATTTTCCTTTCTCCACTGGAATTTTCCATCGAGTACCCTAAAGGTGAATTTTTCTAGTGAGAAAATGTGAATATACCATTTACAGATTATTTTGTGTTAATCATGACTGCGCTGGCCATTTTTAGCAGGAAAAAAGTTCCCAAATCAGAAGGCCCACCTCTCCTATATCTAATTGCCCCGGGATATGACTTTCTAGGGAAAGAAGCAGTTTCCCCAAATGTGCTCAAAAGAGAAGAGTCTGGGGTACCTGGGTGTCTCAGTTGGTTAAGCATCCAACTCCTGATTTCTGCTCAGGTCACGATCCTGTGGTTCGTGCGAGTTCGAGCCCTGCGTTGGGCTCTATGCTGGTGGTACGGAGCCTGCTTGGGATTCTCTCCCTCTCCCTCTCTCTCTTCCCCTCCCCTGCTTGCTCTCTCTCTTTCTTTTTCTCTATCTCTCCAGAGAAATAAGTAAAATTTAAAAAAAAAAAAAAAAAAAAAAGAGTTCGGAAACCAATGATGTCACCTCCTGAGAGAGTGGAATGAATAAAAGAGCAGGGGTGTCTTTGGGATGGAAGACCTGGCAGGTCTACCGTTTACAACCTGGGTGACCTTGAGCAAGTGATTTACCCTCTCTGTACTTCACATGGCAATAAGACTGCTGCCTCCCTCGGGAGTTTGTTGTGAGCAATAAATGAGTTCCTGGATCTAAAGCACCGTGAGAGGGTCTCTATGGTAGCAGAGGAGCCAGAGTGAGGCCTGGAGGTGTGTGTGGGGGGGGGGGGGAGGCAAGGCAGTGAGAGGAGAGGGCATCTGATGGAGGCAAGGCTTCTTTGGTGAGGAGCAGTGGGGCAGCAGGAGGCCCGTCTTGGCCAGACTTGCTCACTGGGAGCCTGGGGAACATCAAGCTAACCGAGGATATGTCAGAAAGCTGAGATTCTTTCTTCTCAAATGAAGAGATGGCATTCACAGCCGGGAGTAGGAGTGGGTCATGCATGATTTTAGAAAATAAACCTTATACCAAATGACCACAATTGAAAAGAGCATTGGCCTGGAAGGTAGGAGATTTCAATCCTGTCTCAGCACGCTAGGAACTTGCTCTTTGTCTATGGACAGGTAACTTCCTTTCTCTAAATCTCAGTTTCCCTGTTGCCCCACTGGCTCTAATATTCAGTGATCTCTGATTTGTGAGCCTTCTTCTTGGTGTTCAACAAAGAGAGGAAAGATTATGCTGAATTATGATTTTTAAAAAAGGAAGAAAGAAAGGAAACCTTTAAGATGTAAGAGAACCAGTGAACTGTGCACCATTTCTAGCAATCTCTGGCAAATGTTTCCTAACAGTAGCAGCTTGCTTACCCCTTATGGAATATTTGTAGAATAGGAGGTACAGATTGTGAGCAGGAAGACACTCGAGATGTTGAATATCTTTGAATGTCTGATAAGAAAAGGGAAAAGGGAAAATGGCATTTAATGTTAATTCTATTCATTCAATAAACATATGTCAAGTGCACGCTGTGAGCCTGTACATGGGGCCCACGTGAATCCCACTTGATGTGGGTCCTCAACAAGTCACAGTCTAGTATAGGAGATGAACGTGTGATAGAAAATCCACTCTACAGACTGAGAGTAATAAGAGCTGGAGAAAGGAGGGATTCATCCCAAGGGGGGTCAGGAAAGGGTTCCTACAGGGTGCTGTTGAACTAGCCCTTAAATGATGAGTAAGGTCTTCCAGATTGAGAATGTGGAAAAGGGGACATTCCAGGCTGAGGTAGCCACATGAATAAAGGATTGCAAGTGGGAAAGTCTGGGTATTTTAGGGCACAGAGGTAGGCCACTTTTCAGAAACCCAGAAGCATGGGAGATCTCAGTGAAGGGTCTCAAAAAATAGGATGTCTGCTTTACTTTTTAGTTGCTTTAATTGTCATTGACGTCCTTTATGGCTTTTACTAGAGAATTTTACCCAAATGTTCATTTGAGGGACAAAAAAAAAAAATTAATAAGATGCTTAGGAAGATGATGTCAATATTTTATAATCCAGCCACGGTGTGATCTGCAAATGTGCAGGCATGTGGAAATGACTGACATTCTTAAGAAATGGATCTTGGTTTTCATTCTTTGGCTTATTATTAAGAGTAGGAAATCTGTTGTACTCAGAATGATGGATGGGGGTGGGGACTCAGTGATTGTGATTAAAGGACTTAGAGAATTTACATCTCCAGGTCTCTGCAGAGGAATGACCTGGAGTGAGTTACGAGTGATTTTCAAAAGTAAAGATTCTGTGCCTACCCATCTAGCCATGTCACAGATGAACTCTGTGACTTTCAGCCCAATCAACTGACCTTTGGTTGACTTAGCTTCTTCCTCAGAAAACTGTGGCAATGCTATAGTGCCCTGAGTCACTGTGGGAGGCAGGGTGGGGGTGTGAAGAGCCCTGTGGCAGGAGTCAGGAGTTGGGGTTTTTTTTTTTTTTTTTTTTTTTTTTTTTTTTTTTTAAATTTTTTTTCCAACGTTTATCTATTTTTGGGACAGAGAGAGACAGAGCATGAACGGGGGAGGGGCAGAGAGAGAGGGAGACACAGAATCGGAAACAGGCTCCAGGCTCTGAGCCATCAGCCCAGAGCCTGACGCGGGGCTCGAACTCACGGACCGCGAGATCGTGACCTGGCTGAAGTCGGACGCTTAACCGACTGCGCCACCCAGGCGCCCCAGGAGTTGGGGTTTTTAGTGAGGCACTCCAGGTTATCTGGGCTGACCTCAGGCTTGCATAGCCCTGTGTGTAAACCTGCTCTCTTCATTCTAAGAGCAGTGACAGCACTATCCAAGGCATGGGCTAGCATGAGAATTAAGTAAGGTCTTGGATATGTAATAAACACTATAACAAGACTACAAAAATGTAAGTGATTAGGTAGAATTACTTAACAATCAGCTAATTTATATATATGTGATTAAAAATTAGTTAAAAACATACATGGAATATATTGAATCAAAGGATATGTTTGCTAGCCAAATCATATGTATTTAGCACAAAATTCGCCTATGGTGAAGCCATTATAAAAATTTCAGATGAGGGGCGCCCGGGTGGCTCAGTCGGTTAAGCGTCTGACTTTCGGCTCAGGTCATGATCTTGAGGTCCATGGGTTCAAGCCCCTCATCAGGCTCTGTGCTGACAGCTCAGAGCCTGGAGCCTGTTTCAGATTCTGTGTCTCCCTCTCTCTCTGCCCCTCCCCCACTGGTACTCTGTCTGTCTGTCTCTGTATCTCAAAAATAAATAAACATTGTTTTTTTTAAATTTCAGATGAGAGATTGGAAGGAATGTTAAGACTTTTCTTGAAGAATTCTTTGGGATCAAAAAAAAATGCAAGATGCAAAAGCACTTGTCTGGGTCTACTTAACACTTGGGTTGGAAGACGCTTCAGAAATTACCCCTTCCACATAGAGGCTGAGCATCGTTGGCATAGGGCAGGCCAGTCCTCGAGGGGATGCATCTCTTGGGGCAGCTCTCAAGTTTGAAAAGTTCCTTCCTGTGTTTGCTCCCTTGACTTTTGGAATCTTAGAAAGTCAGAAACGGAAGTGCCCTTGAAGTCCATCTAGGCCCACCCCCACAGAGTGCGGAAATACCTTCTACACCTCAGCTTTGGGCTGTGGGTTTCCTGGCTTTGACCAGCATATTTTCCCTGATGGGTTTCTCAGCTCTCCAAGAGAAAGCCATACCACTATTGGGCAGGTCTAATTGTCAGAAAAGATGTACCTCTTTCTTTCCTGTGGTCCTGGTTCTCTGAGACTTCTATTGCCTTCGTTGGCTGAACTGATATTCAGAATCTTAACTTCACAGAGCAAGTCCTACCTGCCTGTGATTTGATCATCCTTCAGACACATGGAAATCTAGAATTATCTTTTTTTTTTTTTTTAATTCCCAGTTTCTTTAGACCTTCCTCATTTCCTCCTTCCTCCAAATCTTTTCTCATTTCGGGCCCCAGTGCTTCACCTCTGACTCATCTGCCTCTCCCCTAATATCTTCTCACTTGAGCCCTCCCTTTCGTGGAAGCCTGCACATTTCCTCTAAGACACTTTCCTTGACCTCTCTTAGAAACGATTACTCCTTCATCCAGACTCCAATCATGCTCTACTGTCTACTGTCTTCATTTCTGCCTTACTTACATGTCTGTGAGTAGATGGTAAAAGAAAAGGTAACACTTTCTTCTCATTGACCTACATTTTGGTAACTGTTGACGCTATCATTCACATTCAACTTGAAGAGCGTGTAATGTCCTCTACCTAGGAGCCTTGGTTAATTATGCTACTTAATATTTATACCCATGGTGGGGATATTGGAAAAGGAGCATCATTCCCTGACTCACTACTATAAAAAAATTAGGAGGGATGGCTGTCATTATGGGAGATGCCATATGCTGTCATGAACACAAATTAAAAGGCCTAGGTCTCAGCTGATGGACAATGCTGGGTCTGCAGGTCTACCTTCCTGTGCCACATTTTATTTCAACTCTAAGATGTGAATAGCAATAGCCTCAAGACAAAGCTCTTCTGAGGCGCAACTGAGGTCCTATGTGACAGGTCCTGGCTTATAGGAGCTGTTCCAGAAGTGTTAGATGAAGCCAAGTAAAGTAGAATTACAATTCAGTATGACCTCTTAAATTAGAGAAGCTGACATCGATGGGTAGGATTATGCTTCATTGAGGGAAAAAGAGTTCTCTGACAGAAAAAGAGTAAACTATTATACAAAAAAGGGGGATGACTGCTCATGCTCAAAATAAATATCAGAGTATCATGCAAATATCAGGAGGTATTATGTGAAGAATGCAAGAATTAGAAATTAGCATAAGTTAAATATTACTCAGTGATACATTATCATCAAAATTCTTTAGACCTTGTTTATACTTCTTTGTCTCAACACTATTACTGTAACCTTAAGCAAGACCATGCACATTGGAACCTCAACCTCCTTGTGTGCAAGATCTAGATGTTTGGAAGAAGTGATCTCTAAGACCTCATCTGGCTCTAAGATTCTCAGACTCTAGCATTTTTAACTCAATGTAAAAAGTCTTAGATTTAAAAAAAAATACCAAACCCATTGCATTTATGTACAGTAAGCATTGGGAAATGCTATGGAGAGGCTATCTCAAGACCAGCCATCAGGCATTAGAGAGGATATTACTGTAAGGGTGGAGGTATGGGGGGTAGGTGCAAATAGCTTTCTTTCCATTACCATTGAAGACAGAGCCAAAGTAAACTCACTTGAATTGCATAAGGGAAGTCTTTCCAACTATCCGGGGCGTGTTACCCAGAAACGGTTACCAAAGAGAGCTTGGGAAATCAGATCTTTAAGAATAGCAGAGCAAAGGGTTTCAGCAAGTGACTCCGTGAAGCTTTTCCCAGCCCCCGGGCTCTCAGGCACATCTCTGTGCTAGCTTGGCTATCAGGCATCTCCCAGCTCTGTGCCCCGGCCTGGTTCTAGTTCCTTCACTTTCACTAGTGTTAGTAGGCAGTGCGACTCAAAGCCAAATGGGTGAACTAGATTCCTAGTTGCTCAATGTTTTATCATTAGCAGTTAGATCACACTGTGTAGTGCTACCGTGCTCTACAATAAGGTTTATTAGCTGCTCTTTGCAATTATTTGGAGGCACATTGGCTGTTCCCCATTTTTTTTTTCAACGTTTATTTATTTTTGGGACAGAGAGAGACAGAGCATGAACAGGGGAGGGGCAGAGAGAGAGGGAGACACAGAATCGGAAACAGGCTCCAGGCTCCGAGCCATCAGCCCAGAGCCCGACGCGGGGCTCGAACTCACGGACCGCGAGATCATGACCTGGCTGAAGTCAGACGCTTAACCGACTGCGCCACCCAGGCGCCCCTGTTCCCCATTTTTTAAGATGGAAGCACTGACACTCAGAGAGATGAGGGCCAAAAGTCAGAGATGGCCCTGGAAAATATAACCTCCCTGGCCTGAGCCCTTAACTTTGTCTTCTTATTCCTCCTTCCCCTCCTCCTCCTCCTTCTTCTCCTTCTTCTTCTGGGTTACTTATTTTAAAAATATGAGAAATGAAGCATGAAAGTGTAGGGACAGGGAAATGGGCAGTTTATATGCCAGAGAACTTTACTATGCTTATTCAGAGATAGAAGGAGAATATAGACAATACAGCCAAATGCTACGAACATTTGGTGTCATGAGAAACACTGTGATAGAGGTAAACATGGTCTTTGGTCAGCACCAAAGTTTGTGACCTGGGGACTTTGGGCCATGGAGCTGTGGGAGTATGCCCCATATATCCTTCCTTGAAAAACCCAGAGTGGCTCAAGGGAAATGATATGATGCAGGAGTGGTATTCAGAGAACTGGGCTGTAGGCCCGACAGTGCCATCAACTTCTCGTGGGAACTTGGGTACATGTCTTTCTGGCTCTGGGCCTCAGTTTCCTTCTCTGTGCTGAGGCAGGTCTGTGGCTGTTGGGGAGCAGGAGCCGTGGTCACTTGGTAGGTGAACAGCCTCTTTCTGCTCTTGTGCAAGTGAGTGACATCACTGTGGGTGTGTGGGTGCTTCTGGGGCCAGGTGCTATTAGAGGTGGGTGTCATATCCTCTGGAAGATTGTGGGTATCAGAATCATCCAGGGTTATCCTGGAAGCCACCAGGATGCCATCTGGTGCCACCATGGCAGAGTAGTATCATATAGATAGTGGGGTATTCAGTGAATGCCTGTTACTGGAATGCATTAGGCTCAGCTGTGTGCAAAAAAGGAAAAAAAGTACCTGAAAAACAGTGGTTTAGACAAGACAGAAGTTTGCTTCGCTACCATTGTGGTAGGCAGAAGAATGGCCTCGCAAAAATGACCATGTCCTGATCTCTAAAACCTATGAATATGTTAGGTTATATGGAAAAGGAGAGTTAAGGAGGCAGGTGAAATTAAGGGTGCTGATAAACTGACCTTAGAATATGGAGATAGGTCTGAATCATCTGGGTGGGCCCAATGTAGTCTCAAGGGTCCCTAAAAGTGGGAGAGGGGATCATGAGAGAGAACCAGAGTGAGGGTGGCATGAGAAGAATTGGCCTCATGTTATTGGCTTTGAAATAGAATAAGAGGGCCATGATCCAAGGAATGTAGGAAGCCTCCAGAAGCTGGAAAAGATAAGGAAACCAATTTTCCCCTACAGGCTCCAGAAAGGAATATACCCAATGACACCTTGATCTTAGCCCAGCGAGATCCCAATCAGACTTCTGATCTATTGAACTGTAAGATTATAAAAAGAAAAATTATGTTGTTTTAAGCCTCTGAAATTGTGGTGATTTGTCAGAGCAGTAATAAGAACCTATGACAATCACCTACAAGACATCTGAGGTAGGCAGCCTGGGATAAGGAGGTACCATCCCAGGAACCAGGGACCGAGGCTCCTTTTCTTTTGTTGCTCTAATATTTGACTTCCATTCTCAAGGCCACCTTCAGGACAGAGATAGTTGCTGGAGCTCCGACCGTTGCATCTGCTGTCTGAATAGAAACAAAAAGGAATAAGAGTGAAGTTCTCTAAGAAGAGTTTCTGGAAACCACACATACTTCTGCTGACTTCTCACTGACTAGGACTTAGACATATGGGCAGCACCAAGCTGCAGGAAAGGCTGGGAAATCCAGCTGACTAATTTTGTGCTCAGTCAAAAACCAGAGTAATTACTGAAAAGGAGATACTGGGAGTTGAGAGGCAACCAGCAGACTCTGCCACTATCATGACAGCCTTTTTGCTTTCTAAAACAGATTTTTAAGGGTCTGAGTTCTGCTCTCCAAACTTGCTCTCGAGGCACCGTGAAAAAGCACATTGACTCTCAGGGGCTATTTTCTTGTTGCCCAGCCCTTTCTTCTTAGCCTAACACACCCTCAGTGTTCCCCCTTCACTTAGCTGCCTTGTAGAGCTTATGGCTCTCTGCCCTGGTTGCCGCTGTCTTTGTTCAAGCAGAGGCACATCACCTCTGGTCTGGATTCTTTCCGAAACCTTTGGCACTCTCTCGAAGTAGATGGAGTAGTTATAATTATCTTCAGTTTCCTCCAGATAAAGAAAATAAAACCTAGGGAGGTGAAGAGCTATGGCCAAGGTCACAGCTGGTAAATGGCAGGGAAGCAGTGTTGAAAGGTGCTTGGCTGGGTGTTGGCTGCTTAATTGCACCGGAGTCATTTTCCATGCTAACTGGTCCTCTGGATAGGAAACGAATTCACTGATCGTACCCTGGGATAAATTTTCTAACTTATCAAAAATGGTGGCAACTTATAATCTACTACATGTAATGCAGAGTGCTGAGCACAGAGGATAGGAGTGAGAGAAGAAGAAATAGAAAATAAGGATGGAGAGTCGACCATAAGGTGGGCTTCTTCATTCTTAGTATGTGTTGAGATGTTGGTATGCCCCAAAAGGAATTTCACCATAACTCTATTTCCCCACCCCCACCTCCATCACCAAAGCTTCTACTTTGATGTTTCCAGGGCAGAAACATTGAGATTGCTTTGTATTCCTTGATCTCTCTCCAACTCCCCCACCCTATCCTTCCATTTCCTGGTGACTGGCAAAGGCTACAGATTGTAAGTCAGCAAGGCTTCTCTTATCAATTTCCTTCTTGCCATTTGCACTGCCGTTGCTCTTCTGCTTTATATTTTGGTTACCTTCCTCCTATCTGTCCCCCCTCCCCCTTCTTTCCTGCAATGCTGTCAAGTGGACTTTCTAAAACGTAGCGAATCATTCCACCATTCCGAAAAACTTCAGCGGCTCTCCCGTTACTCCAGAATGTAGTCCCAACCCTGCCCTTTCCCACTTTGCTGACCTCATTCACAGTGTGCCCTTAAATGGAGTCCCCTTCTCTTACCACCATTCAAATCCAAATCTTATACAATCTTCAAAACTGGCACAGATGACATTTGACCTATGAAACCTTCTTTGATACCCTTCCCCGTGTACCTTAAGGTGGGAACAATTCCCTCTGCTGTCCAATGATCCTTTGGAATTTTATTTCTCTCTTTCTAACCGTATTTACTTGTATAATTAGTTGGCTGAGTTCTACTTTCTCCAATCCTTGTTTAGGTTCTATGAAGACATGGTCCATATCCTTTTTGGCCACCGTTTTATGACCAGGGCATAGTGCCTGGCTCATATTGTAGGTGCTCCAGAAATATTTCTTGAATGACCGAATATATCACTTGGGTTAGTTCCCATGGTTGCCTGGTCATATCAATATCCATTGAATATTTAATATCTATATAGAGATAGAGCTATCTATATTTATTATCTACCTATCTCTCTATCTATTATCTCTCTATGTATCGACACTGAACCTCTTCACACCCGCCCACCAACTAACCAATCAACCAACATAGAAATATATAAAATCATTCTGAATAAGAACCCCAAGTGAAAAAGTGTTCACCATATTATGAAAATCTCTTTAAATGATTCCTTGTCCCATCTCTTCTGCCACTGCCGCTGGTGAAGGCTACAATATTCACTTTCTATGTTGTACTAAACTTATTTGCACGTGTGCCTTTCTCTGCCCACCCAGACGACGCTCTTAAAGTACTGGATTGTGTCTAATCATCTCTGTGTCTCTACCCTCCAGGACCTTGGGTGTCTCTTGCATTCAGGAAGGGAACAGCAAGGGAACTAGATGCTTCAGAGGAACGCATGTTGTAAATTTAGGAAACATCGTATTCTTTTTTTTTTTTTTTTTTGCCCAGAGCAAAGGAATATTTAGAAAGCCCAACCTCTTGCCTCTGCCCAAGAGAGCTCTTTTGATAAAGAGAATGCTTGGTTATATATAAAAAAAAAAAAAAGTTTCAAAGCAAAGGCCAAACATTTCAAAAGGCGAACAGATGGGCCCTGCAGGTAGCGTTCACCGCCTAACTGGGATGCTTTCAACTGCCCGAGCTAAAATTGGTGCTAGGGGCTAATGTCTGCTTGTCTTACCTCATTAGGAAGCCTCTCTCTTTCTAAGACGTGTTTCAGGGAAAGAAGAGAAATGAAGGAGAGGAGAAACAGACAGCTGCTAGGTTGCCACTGGAGGGAAACAGTGTCTAGACATGAAGAATGAACTTGAAGAGCGAACTGGTCCGTCTCACCTTTCATCTCTTTTTATTACTACTCCACACTCCCATGTCAAGCTTCATTTCCCATTAGCATCCTTCCAAAGAAAGGAGCTTGCCTTTTTCCTGCCTCCCCTGAGCTTCCAAAGGCATTTCTGATCTCTTTAGCTAGAACTAGCTGAGCAGGGCCACGACCTCTCTCTTGCCTGCCACTCTGAGGAGGAACAGAAAGCAGAGAAGGTGACGGGCAGGTGACCTACCTTACAGTGGGAGTAGGGAGTGCCTTGCCCAAATTAGCATCACAGAGAGAGTTCCAGGCTCTCCTTTCCTATTCGATTCTGGCATCAGAGTCTGGCTCACGGTGGCAATCTGAAGCGGATGCTGTGGGGGTGCAGGAAAGGGAGGTAGAAATAGTATCATAGTTAATTTACCATTCGGCACACAGAGAGAGGGCAGAAGGAGGGTGGCAAATACATAGCAAGTGACAACAGATAGCGCATAATCCCCCATCCACGTGCATACGCATCTACCGAAGCCACAGCGCAGAGCCGTCTTGGGGTCTGAACGAAACTGCCTCGGGAAGAGGCATTTGTCACTGATTTCCCACAAAGTGGATGAGCTGGAATTTACCCATTTGTCTGGGCAAAGTATACTTGTATAATCGTAATATTCTTTCTACGTGTCATTGTCGAAAGAACGCTTAATTCGGGGTTGCTTGGCCATTGACGCATGGATCTTAAACCCCATTTTGGGGGGGGGTCGGTGAATAACACTGGATCAAAAAGCTTTTAAAGCACACCAAGAGGAATTGTGATGGTCTGCTCTGGGAAAGCTGGCCACACCATCAATTACTGGGCACCGTGGACTTTCTCTTTTGAGTCATTTGACAGGCGAGGAGACGTTGAGTTTAAAACTGTGGCTTAGACCTTGGCCAGTGAAGACATGTAGACCAGGTCAGCTGAACAACAAACAGTTCCTCCTTTTCATGGGGAGATGACTAGGGGACCGAAGCAGCTATCTCCTCCTCCACATACCACAGTGCCCACCCTAGAGAAAGACCTCAAAAGCAGGGCCTGGAGGTATATACATACACTGCACAGACACACTGCTGCTCCAGCAGAGGCTGTTAGAGAAGGGTTCCAAGCGAATGCGAGCCGATCAGAAGAACCTGGGGGAACCCTCTACCCCGTCCATGAACACATACCAAGCCTGGAATGACTTCTCACTTGGAGATGGGGGAAGAGAAAGGGCCTCGACCCATGCTCTTTAAAAAAATTCTACCAAGGGGGCGGCCTAGGTGGCTCAACCTGTAAACTGGCCCACTTTAGCTCAGGTCGTGCTCTCACGGTTCGTGAGTTCAAGCCCCGCATCAGGCTCTGTGCTGATGGCTCGGAGCCTGGAGCCAGCTTCGGATTCTTCTGTCTCTGTCTCTGCTTGTCCTTCCCCTGCTTACTCTTTGTCTCTCTCTGTCTCAAAAATAAATAAACACTAAAAAAAATTTTTTTAAATAAAAATGACAGAATTCTCCCACGTAAAAGAAGGAGTACGTTGGAGGTTGCAGAAAGAAGACACGCATTTGGAAAGACTTACCGCGGGGCCCAGGTCTGCAGTCACCCCTGACGTGCAGCCTTCTTACACGTAGCTGTGAAACCTGGAATCAGCCCCTGCAGAGAGGCAAGTGAAATCATGAGTCGGAATGCGGACTGCTTTTGCTGCACGAGAGCCCTGCTTTTGGAGCTCTCGTGCCCTTCACCTTCAGTCCTGCCTCTGTGCCCTCCCTGAAGCATGCCCCTTATACCCGTGGTCTCAGGTAGTGGCTCAAGTTCCCACCATCACATTAACATTCCAGGTATCAGGATAATGGAAAGGATAAAAGAGCACACTCATTATCTTTTAAGCCAGGTTACCAGGGTCTGCTACCCAACACTTCTGCTTATATGCTATTGGTCAGATTGTGTCACATGGATCCCCTTAACTGCAAGAGATATACAGTAGTATTATGTTTGTTTAAAGTACATATCCTTGGGGCTCCTGGGTGGCTCAGTTAAGCACGCGACTCTTGGTTTCAGCTCAGGTCATGATCTCACAGTTCGTAGGATTGACCCCCGCATCAGGCTCTGTATTGACCCCAGCCTGCTTGGGGTTCTCTCTTTCTCCTTGTCTCTCTCTCTTTCTCTATCACACACACACACACACACACACACACACACACACACAGAGTAAATAAATAAACTTGAAAAAAATGAAGTGCGTATCTTTATCTTCTTTAAAAAAATGGGTTCGCTCTCCTGTGCAATTTGCATCCTTGCTCGAACTACCTTGCACATGCAGACACAGTTAGTTGTTTTTAACAGTTGAATGGATGCACACTTATTGAATTAATCATTTGACATTTAAACGATCTTCTCCTCTTTCTGGTTCCCCCCCCCCCTCCCCCCCACTACAATCGCTCTTGCGGTAAATATCACTGGCTGCCCCTCTAGTGTACGTTGTGAGCGGTACTTTTTCTGTTGTTCTTGGTCTTAGCCCACGTTCCCCGGAAGTCACAGCAATTATGTGATTTTACTTTATTGAGGAATCCCACCTCAGCCACCATGAATGAAAAGGGGAGCAGAGCAGGGAAGGAGGGAGAGTCACTATAAAAATTATCATTGAGGGGCGCCTGGGTGGCGCAGTCGGTTGGGCGACCGACTTCAGCCAGGTCACGATCTCGCGGTCCGGGAGTTCGAGCCCCGCGTCAGGCTCTGGGCTGATGGCTCAGAGCCTGGAGCCTGTTTCCGATTCTGTGTCTCCCTCTCTCTCTGCCCCTCCCCCGTTCATGCTCTGTCTCTCTCTGTCCCAGAAGTGAATAGACGTTGAAAAAAAAAAAAAAAATTATCATTGAGCTGGTCATTACGAAGTGATATTGGTTGCTCGGTTAATGGGACTGGACCCTGAAGCAGCCTTAGAAACTGCGTCTGAGGACTGTCCATCAGGGGGGAGCAGGGAGAAAGGAGAAGGAGTTTATGCCCTGGAGCCGGCCTTCCATTGGACAAAGTTTTGTACCACGGGGTGTTACCCACATACTTCTGGAAATATGCATATTCAGGGATACAGACCCGGTCCTGCGGAAAGCCCCAGGGGAGGAGGAGACCAGTGTGCGGTGAACAAGAGACTGTCACTTTGTACCTATGGAGTCCAGCACAACCCACACAAAACTGAAACAAGGAACACGTGGGGCCAAGGATGCTTATATTGGGTCCTCATACTGCAACGGGGAACAATCGTCGTGAGAACAAGATGCCCTCACTTTTTCCTATGAGGGGAGATAAAAGTTCAATCAGTCATAGTCTTCTTCAAGATGGTCTTGAAGCCATATTCGACCTTCCTTGTATCTCTCTTTAACCGTGCATTCTAGACTTCCCTCTCCTTGGCTCGCCCTTCACCTGGTCTGGTGTGCATGCCTCGTGGAGTGACCAGTTCCTCGGGACAACAAAATATACTCTCCAGCTGTACCCC
This sequence comes from Puma concolor, assembly GCF_028749965.1. Lineage (NCBI taxonomy): Eukaryota > Metazoa > Chordata > Mammalia > Carnivora > Felidae > Puma > Puma concolor. The sequence goes on along the minus strand of NC_141675.1, from coordinate 79,793,662 downwards.
CCAGGCCACACTCAGGCGACCACTGCCTTAGTTCCGATCTGCTTCATCTCTTGCCACGATTATTGCAAAAACCTTATAACGGATCTCCCTGGCCCTCCATTCCACGTTCACAACTGTTGTCAGATGAAAATTTATGAAACGGTAGCTTAGCTCGTATGTTTCTACAAACAAAAGTTGCTTCTCGTTCCTCATGCAGTGAAGTCTGAACTCTTCAGCTACAAATGGAAAGCCCTGGTTAATTATGATCTGACACCTGCTCAAATCTCCAGCATTGCCTCCTCCTGCACCTGCCCCTGTGCCCAATCTCATATACTCCGGTCCCAGAAAACCTCTGATCAGAGGCATCAGAGAATGCCTTTTCTCATTCTGTTCCCATTATATGGGTGCTTATCCAAACCCTACTTATCTTCCAAGGTCCAATACAAGGATGATTGTCTACTAACTGGGAGGGGGATGAGGGATACAGTCAGTGGGAAATTGAAGAGAAGAGCTGGGAGCTATCTCAAGGTAAACAGGGAGCTCTGTCAGTAGTCAGTTTAGGGACCCATTGCCCTGTCACTGGGTACCCTCCCCTCTTTAACACACTACCCCTAGTGTTCTTCTTAGGAATTCATGCTTCTCCGGTTTTGATATATCACTCTTTATTTAGGTCAAAGACTTCAGAACCCAAAACGTATTTAATGATGAAAATCAATATGTAATTATTTTAGACTAAACAGGATAAAAATAATGTCTGTGAATTCTTTGTTTAACTAAGGAAACCACACTAATATACTCTAATGCTTCACTGATTATGTCACATAAACAACTTTGGTTCTATTTTTTTTTTTTTAGATAGACCAATGCAAAAACGGAATTTGAAGAGCTTTGTATGTATGTGTGTGCTGAGCAATAAGTCACTTATATTTTCTGGAATTTTTCTTGAGAGCATGTTTGACAAATATGGTGACAATTATTTATAGACTGACTAGTATATTCCAGGGACTGTACTAGTGGTGAATGAGACATATATTTTGCCACTAAGGGGATTAAACATGAGTCAATAAAATAGACAAGTGAGTAGGATGTTAAATATAGGAAGAGAAATGATGCTCTGGGACAAACCTGAGGGACTAGCAAGGGGGTGGGAATGTGTGGCACCAGCACAGGGGACTAGGAAAAAAATGACAGGCAAGCTGAGTCTGTCTAAGAGAACGTTTCTGTGCCAAACATGCATTTATTTGTTTTACCAGTGATTATCCAATCATTTGCTTTTGTTCCTTCCAATGGCAGATGTTCTTGGTTGGTATGACTTTCACTTCCAACCCTTTTTCCTAATGGCCGTCCAAAAAGGGGTGGCCTTTGACCCATTTGTAGCCAATAAGGTAAAAGGGTAAAATTGTTGCAGGGATCCTAGAAATGTTTTGACTTTTTGACCAAGACGTCCTCATTTTCCTTTCTTCTTTCTTTTCACTGGATTATGTATGCGATGGCTGCAGCTGCAGCAGTCAGCATGTAACCACGAGGAAAAAAGCCCAGAGAAATTCAACTTCATAGAATTGCAGTGACTTATTGAGCCTTCCAACTAGCATCCACAATCCTCTTCCTAAGTCTTATGTGAGAAAAATAAACCTCCGTTGGCTTGAGTCACTGCAGGTGTGTTTTCTGTTACTTGCGACTGGAAGCATTCTCAACAAAACTGGGAGTGTGCTTTGGGCCAGGCCTATTGTTTGGTGAGCTCTTAATAAAGCTGTCTGCTGCAAACACCTTAAAAAAAGAGAGCCCGCCACAAAGGAGCAGGTGATAACATCTGTTCAGCGGCTTCCCTTCAGTGAGTGAGGCACTGAGATTTATAACTGGCAGAGTGGGACAAGAGTTATAGGTGTCTGGCCCCTTGTCTCAGCACCACTGTATATTTCTTTAATGAAGTGTGAGACCAGAACTCCATAAATTCACATAGTAGCAGAAGCGGGCAGCAGCTCGTCAGCAGAGCTATTCAGGGAACCCAGCATCACTCTTTACGTATTAGAGAAGTTCACAGCCGGTTAAAAATAGGCTTGGAGAGAAGTCGCTTTTAGACCACAGCTCATTTTGGATTTCTCTGGAGCCCCATTCTGGGCCACAATGTATTTCCTTTTTTCTTTCACTCGAGTAGGAGCGCCCAGGCGGCTCAGAGACAATAGACGCACGGTTATCTCTAGGTCTGTTGTCACTGAAAGCGGAACTAAGGGGAAACAATGTCCCTTGGGCACGTGGAGGACTGCAGCTTTGTAGTAAGCCCAACACTGCCTGAGTCTTTACCGTGGGCCAGGCTTTGGGCTTTATGTTCTCAAAACAACCCTAATGTGAAAAAATACTACTAACTGCCTCGTTTCTCCGATGAGGAACCTGAGGTTCAGAGCAGATAAGCAACTTATTTAAGGTCACACAGCTAGTACGCAGCGGGACCAGGATTTGAACCAAGGTCTGTCTGATTCCGTTGAGGGCCTGCGCTGTTAACCTCCACTCCTGCCTGGTACATGGGGCTTTCCGCGACGCTCATTACCTCATGTTGATCCTCTGAGCAGACCCGCCAACAAAGTAGCAAAACAGGAAGATGACCCCAGTTTCCAGAGGAGAAAATTAAGGACCAGAGAGGTGAAATGATCTGCCGAGCCCAACCAGCAAAACTAGGTCAAGTCAGTAAAACTAGGACTTGAACCGTACCTTCTGACTTCGAGTCCTGTGCTCTCCCAGGGCAAGCTGAGCGTGCAAGCCCTTCAGTTCTGAAAGAACATTCAGAATTTCGGGGGGTTGACTTCTGGGATTCAACAGCAGGCTCTGTATCAAGGAACCAAATATCCCAGGGCTAACCTGATTTATTCAGCCTCTTGTAGATAAATTCCTACCTAGTCCATCAGTTAAATAGTATTTGGTACTGACATTTTAAATTCCAAATATAATATTATTTTCACTGTTAATTTAACAGTCCTTCAAATAATGGGAGGAGAGTGAGCTGGAAAGGATAGACGTCTTTAATAGGGGACTGCCAATTTAGCTGAGAAAGCTAGAATAATATCTCTTTGAACATTTAAATTATCCACTGACAAGGAAGCTGAGAATTAGCTTATAAAGGGGAGAGGGTAGGTATTGTACATGTGAATATTTTTTTAAACATCTGAGTTTTGAAAAATAAAAGTGGCCTGCCCACATTTTCAAGCACAGTGGTAATCAAAAGAGAGCTCTGTGGAGGTAATAATACCTTGTATTTAAATACTGCTTGTCTCTGAGGAGCTCAAAGCACTCTATAATCATTTCCTTATTATGATTCTCAAAACTTCCTGGGTCAAAAAGTTACAAAGTTTATACCTTAACTGTCTGGCCTCAGTTTCCTCCCTGGAAATCTGAGGTGAAAAAGCGGGCTGGTATCCAAGACCTCTGTCGTGCCCAAACACCTCCCACTCCTTCTCTACTCACCCCACCTGCCTCCCCAGGCCCCGTCCTTATTGTCCTCCTTCCCTACTTAGACTATTTCCTTTTGTTTTCTGGATCGGACTGGTGACTCTCATGACATGGAACCATACAAGTTAGAAGAGTTTGATTCCAGTGACCTGGAGGCTGAGCAAATAGTTCGAGGCGGGGATAGGGAAGGGTCTCTTCAGTCAGAGTGTTTCCATTTTTATCCGTTTTTATAGGTCAGAGACCTGCATGATATTTTGTCTTCAAAGAGGATTTTTGCTGTTAATCAAGTGATACCTGCTAATCTAGTCTAACCCCTTCCTTTTGCTGATGGAAAAACTGAGGCCCTGAGCGGGGGATAACTTGTTAAAGGTTCCACTCCAACTCTTGGGTGGCCCACTCATCCCTCAACCTTGGTCTCTGGGCACCAGTCTGGGGCTCTCGGGGGGCCACCAGGTTGTTTTCCCTCAGTTGTCACTTTCACTGGCATAACCCCAGTGACAAATTGCAGACCGCACCTGTGGGCTCACACCGAGGCACAGTTTGAATGCAACTGACAGAACAAAATCAACTTCCTTTTTTAGAGGTAAAGGGACTCATCTTACCTGGGAATACCAGACTAGGTCACACAGGAAGAAACAGGTAGAATTTGTATGTGCCATTTTCACCTAGTCCCAAAATGTTTCTCTACCTCATCTAGGTCATGAAGAAAAAAAGTGTAAGTACAAACATACACGAACATTTATATAGTTACTGCCTTCCAGTGAGCTCAAAGCATATACCTATATGCACACACACACATGTACTTTATTGGTTAGAACTTTGTTTCTGCGGTGAGAAAATCAAGGCACAGGGTAAACTGATCTTGACTCGGATCATAACCTGAATTGGTGACGTTGGCGTAGAACTTCTATACATGTGTTGGATCACACACAGTGTGCAGCTGGAGCAAAGTTTGGGAGGCCAAGGACCCAACTCTAGACCCGCATTGGACTCTACCATTGGGCAAGTGCTTTACCCTCTGAGCGTTAGTTTCCCCATACGGTAAATGGATAGGGGAGGGGTGTTGGCCATTTTCATTCTGTGGCTCCTTTCTCTGTACTAGAAGTTACGTGCGGAGGGATTGAAAGGAGCGGGGCCGAGCCCGGGGCAGCCCCCCTGGAGGGGACGTGGCTGTCCCTCGCTTCCCTAACCTTGGGTGTTCCAGCCTTTGCCGAGTGTGCAGTGTGCATCCTGTGGAAGACTTTTCCAGGGCCTTGGACCAGACCACATCCAAAGGGTTGAAGCGATCCAATTCCTGGCTCCTGTTCTGTAATCCTGGGGCTGAAAATGAGAATGGCTTGTGTTTATGTGTGTTTCGTAGGTAGCGTGTTCCATGTGTTGTGAGTAGTGAGTAGCGTATGGTGGGTCCAACCTCTAAGGCCAGGGGATGCCTGAGTGATTCTGTTGGTATGAAATTTGCCACCCTGGCCGTAGGGAGGCAGGCTAGAAGCAAGGTGGGGGCCACCACCCTGGCCTCAGAAGGCCTTGCAGGCTAGAAGCAAGATGGGGGGCTGGCTCTGTTAGATACCCCAGAAGTACCCTGGGCACTAGCAACAGTTTTAAGCTATTCTTAGCTTTCTTCCCTTTCATGATCCTGAGAATATTAGTTACCTCATTAACTTATCCCTGATATTGTTACCAAGAAGATACAGCCAACAAGCTCTTGAGAAGGTGCTAAATATTAGTCACTAGGGACATAAGAGTCTGACCCACAATGTAATCCCACCTCCCGCTCACAAGCATGGCTAAAATTTCTGTAAAAGGAAAATAACAAGTGTTGGCGAGGATGTGGAGAGATGGAAGCCTTGTATATTGCTGGAGGGAACGTGAAATGGTGCAGCCTCTTGTTTGCGAGACAGTTTGGCAATCACTCAAAAAGTTAAACATTGAATTACCATATGGTCCAGGAATCCTACTCTTAGGTATACACCCCAAAGCTTTGAAAGCAGGGACTCAAACAGATACTTGTGCACTAATGAACATAGCCGCATTATCCACGGTAGTTAACAGGTGGAAACAACTAAACACCCATCAATGGATAAATAGATAAACTGTGGCATATACCTATAACGGAATATCACGCAGTCACAAAAAGGAAAGAAGTATTGTAGCTTCCGCACGTATGTTTGATTAGAATACACAGGGATCAGAAATGGGCAAATGGAGGGAACACGGTCTGTCCCTAACATTTGCGAAGTCCAAGGCAAGCGTACAAAATGAGACTCCTGGCTTATACCTTGCCTTCTTTTCCCTCCCTTGTTTGCCAAAGCACTGTAAATGTCTGACACTCGCACATTTGGGCTCCAGCCTTGTGACAAAGCTCCATACATAATAACCCAATCCCATCCCCACCCATGGCTCCACCCTGCACACAGCTGTCCCTTGGCCTAGAGACACATATACTAGCATCAGGTTTTGTCTTCCACAGTTCTGTGCTGAGGAAACAAGATCCTAGGTGTGGGTTCAGAGCCACGTGGGCAAGGAATCCTGAAGTCCCGAAGGTGAACTCGATTCTGGGTGGACAACTCTAGGCCCTGTGGATTCCTCATCCAGTGGTGAGGAAAACACCTGGAGACAAGCCAGCCTAGGGTTTTGAAAGTGCAAGAGGCCGCTAGACCAAACAGGGCCTGGGTTCCTCTGACCTAAGCAAGATGAGAAGGAACCATGATTTATTGAGCCGGACCATAGCAAGGCATTTTTTTTGCTGGTCATTTGATCCTTATTACAGTCTGAGAAAGTATTATTTGCCCCATTTTACAAGAGAGACTCATGAAAGTGAAGTGACTTGCCTAGGGCTATGCAGAGAGTAAGTGACAGCGATTCTGAAGTCTATGTTCTTTTGGAGAACTGCGTTCTTCCATGGGACAACTGGAGAAGGCGCCAGAACGTTCTAAGGATGCTTTGTAGATAGAAGTGGGGTTTTGCTTTTTTTTTTTGCCATTAGAAGCCATTTAGGCTGCACAACATGCTAGGTAGGCTTTTGCCCTCGTGTTTGCTTGGTAAGGAGGGAGTGTCTGGCAGGCTTCCTCCACTGCTGTGCTTGGGGCCACCCAGCGCATGCTGCATGGTGCTCCCAGAAGTTCATGTTGAGAGTCTGACCGTGAGCTAGGGCCCAGCCCCATCTGTCCGGGACCACACAGTCTTCTCTTTCAATGCCTCTAGTCAGTGCAGCTGTGCAAAAGGCACCCTTGAGTTCTCTGGTAAACAAGGCAGGGTGGTTGCCTTGGTGTCTTTCCATCCCTCTCAGTCTCTTAGGAGATGGTCCACATCACAGGCCGGAAGCTGAGAAGCCTCTGAGCAGCCCAGTGAGATAAATTAAACCATAACTTTCCTTTGCCACTGAAGATAAAGGTTTTTTTTCTTTCTTAGGGTGCCTTGGTTTCCTTGTGTGGAAAGGAGACACGTAGCTACCAGCTTCACATGACGGAGGGCTGTTAAATGCGCTCTTACTGTTGGCTTTTTAAATAATCAGCGCTGCTCGGGTTTAGAAATGTAGAATGGCTGCGTGGGAGGTAGTGGGTTCTCCCAAACTGTGGATGTTTAAAAAAAAATTTCAATGTTTTTATTTATTTTTGACAGAGAGAGAGCGCGCGAGAGGGCATGGGGGGAGGGGCAGAGAGAGAGGGAGACAAAGCATCCGAAGCAGGCTCCAGGCTCTGAGCTGTCCGCACAGAGCCCGACACGGGACTTGAACTCGTGAACCTCGAGGTCACGACCCGAGCGGAAGTCGGACGTGCAACCGACAGAGCCACCCAGGCGCCCTGAACTGTGGATTTTTAAACAGATGGTGGAAGACTTGGCTGCGGCGTGTGGAAGGTTTAAGAACTAGATGGTGTCTTCAGTCCCTTTTAGCCTCGTGACTAAATTGTAAATATTCTTGACCCTAAAGGAAAAGAAATCGTGTCAAGTGCCACAACGAGGCACAGACTGGGCCTTTTAAAGAGACTGCATAGACAAGTGGTTGTTTCTGGTCGGGAGGATGGCAGAAGGCTTCTTAGGAAGAACGTCTCTTGACTTTGTCCTAGAGACATGGCTAGAACTTGATGGGAGAACAGCCAGAGCAAAGGTGTGGAGAGCTAGGTGGCGAGGGATGTGCGAGGCCCGTCTGTGGAGCGAGATGTGAATTAGTTGCTTCCTTGTGAAATGTGTAGGCTGTGGGAGATACTGCTGGTTTAGTAACCTGAGGTTAGAAGAGAGGGCGGAGGATCTTACAGCCTAAGGCATTTTGACAATATCCTGAAAACCAGGGGAAGTTACCAGTTGGTTTCCTTGCTTGCTTTTAAGCAAAAGCGTAACACAATAGTCATTAGCGCGCTCAGTAAATGTTTCTGCACCCACATCTTCTGCGCATGTGACAGGAGAGCCCTCCCTGGCCACCTGTGGATGGGGCCGTGTGGACCACAGCTCAACGGGCTGTGAGCAGAAGTGAGTTTTGTCACCTCCAGGCATACATTTAATTGTCAACGTGAGATCCTCTAGAACTCTCTCTTCTCTCTTCTCCAGCCTCTGCAATGCTTCCGATGGTGGCTGCTCCGTCAGCCTGGGTCTCAGAGTGGGGACGATAATGAAATGGCGCTGAAGGCCCGCTGACGAGGGATGGGCATGTAGCACGAGAAACAAGCCTTTGCTGTTTGAAGCCACTGGGACTGTTGAGTCTGTGTGTTCCTGCAGCATAGCTTACCCTGTCCTGACTGATGCAAGTAACAAGGTCAGGGTTGTACTTCAGGAGTATTAAGTGTGGTGTCATGTGCAAGATGGACGTTTTTGGGGGAGACCGGAGGCAGGAAGAAAAGTTAAGGGAGAGTGCACTGGGCCCAACTTTGAAAATGGAAGAGTCACGGGGCCTGGCAAATGATTAGAGTTTTTACTACTTCCAGGGTCCCGCTCTGGTGTAACGAGCAGGATTGCCTAAACATGTCCCTGGGAGCACATTCTGGATGACCTGGACAATCAATTCCTTGGGACCAGCGGCTTCCCGTTCTCCCAGCAGGAGGAGCTGCACCCAAATCCACCTTCCAGTGGGACCCGGCAAGAGGTTTCCTCTGCTGGGTAGGAGGGTCTGCTTCTGAACCCAAGGTCCTATGATCCCCAGGGTGTGTAGGATCTAGACAGTTAGCTTTCTTAGGTAACTCCTGTAAACATCGAAACGCACTGGAATATAAAAGCCAGACAGCCTGGCACCCATGCAATCCACACTTCCCCACCTGCTTAAGTGCCCTCTCAGGCGTGACCTTTAAAGGGGAACATGCAGCTATGGGCAGATCCAGCAGGGTATCCTGGCCCCAGGATGCCTCTCCACGGTTCACATGCCTCCTACTGCTGACCTTCACTTTGTCCGTCTTCCTAATAAACCCTGTTCTGTAACTCATACCGCGCCCTGAGCCCCGCCCCCCCGCCCCCCCCCCCCCCCCCGCATGTTGCATGCCAGATACGACAACAAAGGGACCGCTAGTGCACGACCATCACAGAGGCAGATTGACCGTGCCCCTGCTCAGACTAGGGAGATGGGAGGACAGGCACGCAGAGGGCCTGGCAGTGTATTCAGGCCCCTGGGTCAAAGAGGAAGGCTGAGAACATCCCAGGTCAGGGTGGAAGACAGTGGCTAAACTGGCTGCAGTGATCACATAATGGTCCTCCAAGATGTATCCTCTACTCCACCCTGGTAAAAATTATTTGAATGCAATAGTTCACTGTCTTGAGAAAAAAAAGGCAAACACCGTTCAAGATGATTAGCCAGCATCTTTTCGTTTTGCATCGCCACCACAGAACTTCTTGAGGAATGCTCTGAGGATCACAAAGCATGAGCGGCTTGCCTGTGAGTCGGTTCGTTGGGGGCTCAGCGCATGCCTATTAGATAATGCTTTTTTCCTTTAATTAAAAAATACTTATTTATTTTTGGGAGAGAGAGAGAGAGTGCGAGCGAGTGGCAGAGATAGAGGGAGACACAGAATCCGAAGCAGGTTCTGAACTGTCAGCACAGAGACCGATGCGGGGCTCGAACCCACGAACCGTGAGATCATGACCTGAGTCGAAGTCGGACACTTAACTGACTGAGCCACCCAGGCGCCCCTGGATAGTGCTTTAAATGGTAAACAGGGCCCCAGCCCACCTCTCTGAAGTCTCTGGGTCCTATAATAGAATTGAAACATAGTATGTTTGTGTTAAAAATACTAAAAGGCAGGGGTGCCTGGGTGGCTCAGTTGGTTAAGCGGCCGACTTCGGCTCAGGTCATGACTTCGCGGTCCGTGAGTTTGAGCCCCGCGTCGGGCTCTGTGCTGACAGCTCAGAGCCTGGAGCCTGTTTCAGATTCTGTGTCTCCCTCTCTCTGACCCTCCCCCGTTCATGCTTTGTCTCTCTCTGTCTCAAAAATAAATAAACGTAAAAAAAAAATTAAAAAAAAAATAGTAAAAGGCATTCTGGTAATTTACAGTATAGGGTGGGAGTTTTGTTCCAGTTTTTAGGTGGCACATTGGTGCTTGAGGAAAATAAGTGAGGGTATCGACAGAGGCCTTTACAGAATTTCTCAAGGTAACTTCTGGGCATTTTCCAGGACTTTGAGGGGCTGAGGAAACAGGCTCTTTGTAAGGCTAATTTCACTGCAAAATGCCAAGTCCTCCTTTGCCTTTAACTTGGGGTACCATCAGCCCTACGGTTAGGGCTGTCCGTCTGAGAGTGGTTTAGGATTCGTGCCAGAGCTGATGAAGGAGAAGGAAGGAAAAAAAGATGTTCCTGTGGCAAACGGGAGGGGGCTGGGAAAGAGACAGGAGACAGTCAGATAGGCGATGTTTGCACGTGGAGAAGAGCCATGGCATGGGGGGGGGGGGGGTGCCATCTCAGTGGGAAGTGGGGAAAGGGGAGAGGGCAAGGGTATGGTGAACACAAGATTCCCTAAGGGCAAAGAAACTTTGTGGTAAAGACAGCTCATGCCAGCCATTTTGGTTTGTGCAGGAGGGTGGGATGAACCAGGAGCCTCATGGGTGGGAATGTGCCACAGGTGACATGCTTGTGGGATTCGACACACTGGAGTGTGTTTCCTGCTGATCACAGCAGTGGCGGGGGGTGAGAAGCCAAAAATCAAAACATCTAACTTCTTTTTTTTTTTTATGTTTATTTATTTCTGAGAGACAGAGAGACAGAGAGACAGAGCGTGAGCAGGGGAAGAGCAAAGAGAGGGAGACCCAGAATCCGAAGCAGGCTGCAGGCTCCGAGCTGTCAGCACAGAGCCCCACGCGGGGTTCAAACTCACAAGCCATGAGATCGTGACCTGAGCCGAAGTAGGCTCCTTAACCGACTGAGCCACCCAGGAGCCCCAAAACGTCTAAGTTCTTGCCCTGACTTTTACTTTTGTTCACTAACTATATCATGAGAGCCTGCTATATGTACCAGGCCCAGCGACGGTGCTAGGAGATCAAGCGTGATGTCCACCTCTTCCGGAGCTTGGGTCTGATGAGGAGATTGCTGGTCCCACCAGCTGGGTTCCGTGGTTGCATCACTTCACCTTCTTGGAGCGTGTGGTTTATGTCCGTGGGCAAGTGGACTTTCTAATACTGAACCCAGGATTATATTGATTTATCTGTCCCCCGCCCAGTAGTGCTGGACCAGTAGGGACCTCCCATGTGTACAAGGTCTGGATTGCTACATTTATATCAGGACAAGAGCAATCAAGAACGTGTTTTCTCTGAGGGCAGGCTATAAAGGAGAGGAAAGTGGGAAGGTGTACAGGCCATGGTTACACTTCTAAATGGCTCAGCACAGAATACTCTGGTTCTCTCTCCCCAGGGAAGGGTGTGGAGGGACCAGGTATATCTCACCTTTGTAGCTCCCCACACTGAAGGAGCCATCAGAATGGAGAATAGAGAGGGGCGCCTGGGTGGCGCAGTCAGTTAGGCGTCCGACTTCAGCCAGGTCACGATCTCGCGGTCTGTGGGTTCGAGCCCCGCGTCAGGCTCTGGGCTGATGGCTCAGAGCCTGGAGCCTGTTTCCGATTCTGTGTCTCCCTCTCTCTCTGACCTTCCCCCGTTCATGCTCTGTCTCTCTCTGTTCCAAAAATAAAGAAAGGGTGAAAAAAAAATTTTTAAAAATAAAAAAAAAAAGAATGGAGAATAGAGAGGGGCGCCTGGGTGGCTCAGTTGGTTGGGTGGCCAACTTCAGCTCAGGTCACGATCTCACGGTTCGTGAGTTCTAGCCCCACATCGGGCTCTGTGCTGATAGCTCGAGCCTGGAGCCTGCTTCAGATTCTGTGTTTCCGTCTCTCTCTGCCCCTCCCCTGCTCACTCTCTGTCTCTCTGTCAAAAATAAATTAAAAAACATTTAAAAAATTAAAAAAAAAAAAGAATGGAGAGTAAGGAAAAGTTCTTCCTCCCCCGACCCCCTGCCCAAGAGACATATGGTAGGGAAATTTACTTTAGCCCACAACTGCCTTACTGGTTCACACTGGGATAATAGTCCTCTAAACTTGATAGGAAATGAGAGAGAAATGGGACCAAACACATATCAATCTCAACACGTTCTAGTGGGAAAGAAAGAATTAAACGCTGATCAAAAGATTGCCTAGTATCTACCTGGTCTTGGATTATAATAAAAAGATACGAATGATATTCACTAATTTCATTTAAAATGAGATAGCTTACCTGCGTGCATGGCCAGTTCTAATTTTTTTTTTTTTTTTTTGCATACTTTAGAACGGAGCAACAAAGTTCCTCTAAACTGAAATAGATTGGAGACCTGACAGGATCAATAAAAGAAAGTTTGGCCACAAAGTGTCCTCATGCTGTTGGAGCAAAAACCTGAACCGATATTGTATGTCAGTTGCAATTTGCTTTTATTTATCCATCAGCACGCTCTCCAACTAAATATAAGTATGTGTGAACAACAGTTGCAGATATAGACAGGCATCGATGTCTCCAGAATTGTTAAGACTCACTGGCCTGTGACATATCAGTGTTCAAAAGTTCTGATTTCTCCTGTGAGGTACTTTTCATATCTTATTTTGATAACGGAATGCAAATAGGCTCCCGTGAGCCCTTCCTCACCTGGGTTCTTTGCACGGTGGTACGACTGCATCTGTTTATTACAGACTATGAGCAAATACACAGCCCAGTTTAGATTTATACAAATCAACTACAATTGGGGAGTTACCAAAAAATATCTGAAGGTAAAAACAAGCCCATCCTTAATTGCAGCTCTGTTGATTTTTGGCTTTCTAAAATTATTATGATTCGTAGCAAAGGGTGGTAGGTAGGATCGATGTCAAGAACTCCAAACCAAGAATGGGGAGTTTGAGGACAAGCTCTCGACCCCTTATTAACTCTTGCACCTGGAGCAGTCACTTCCCTGTCTAATGTTGGGAAAATTGGTATAAGCATCCTTTCCGTGCCTATCTTGAAGGCTCCCTGAGGGGCTTAGATAACAGGACAGATGTGATAGCTCTTGGTGAGATTATCCAAATGGGAAAGGAGGACATGACTCAGCTTAGAAGAGCCCTGGAAAACAAGGAGTCCCTTAGCCTGTGTCTTAGGAGATGCACAGTCACCAAAAGCTCTCAGGAAAAATTCCTTTGCTATTGGTGGTGTCAGTCATTTTTGTTATTTAACAGCCAGGACCGTAGGCAATAGGAATCCCATCTCTCCCTATCAGGTGCCTCATCCATCTTGCATATGTTTAATTCGACAAGCACTGACTAAGTGCCTTCTGTGCACCGAGCACTGTTGCAGGGGATACAGAGTTGGGTAAGAAATGTTCTTGTAGCACACAAGCATTCTAATGAAAGGCAGACGCGCGAACAGACTCTTGTGGGGATTAGGACTCTTTGTCGAAGGAGAGTCTGAGTCCCCTGGGGGGGGGGGGGGGCGTTGGAGTGCTCACAGAGAAGTTTCAGTTTCCACAGGAGGTCCTTACAGGGCCTGATCCAGGTGTCTGCTAGATAGATACTTCCTAGATGAGTGGATGAAAGAATCACTTTTAGCAGCACGGTTAGTTGAATCCGGCCCTGGCTGGGGACTTGGTGGTCTTTTCCCCTCTTCTTCATGTCTGAACGTTCATGGTTTAGCATAGGATCAGCACATGGTGGGCATTCTGCAGACCTTGTAGAGAAAATTAAAGTCATATTGTGTTCAGAGGAAAGTTGGTGGCTGGGCTACGGAAGTAAGGGAACTCACCTTGCTCTAAGAACTTGGCCAGGTCACTTTCCTTCTTTTCTCATCAGGACAAGGGAGAGGAGGCACATGTGATCTGCCTGACAGGCTTGTGAGCAGTTTGCTGCCTGGGAGGTCTCTCGAATGGATTGCCAAGTAGCGTGAATAAAGCAACTTCCTGGAAGCATGCTGGGGAAGATAATGACTATTATATGAGATTTAGGATGGTGAGAGCGTCATAGGGAGCAGCCATTACTGTCCTGTACAGGAGGACTAACCTGAACACTAATATGAGAATAAAAGAAAAAGGTGATTAACAAAGGTAATTGTCTACTGTGTCGAGGAAAACTTCCTGGGGCACTTTTCTTTACGAAGGTTAATTATCTTCGTAGATAGCTAGAATATTAGGGTTATTAGAGGGGGAAAAACTGCTGATGTTTAATCTGTAATTATTGATGGCACGCTAATGAGTTGAGAGAAAGAAAGCAGATTGGCCCAAAGGCTTAGAATGGAAAGCTTATTGTGGAATAACACGGAGAGGGCTGGCCAATCCTTGGGTTATCGCCATGCAGTTATCAAGTAGTCAGTGCTTCCTCTTTTAACAGAGCCAATATCTGAAGGGCGGGCAGGGGCTTGAGGGCACAATGATTGTCCTTTTGGGGGAGTCTCTGAAAGGTGCAGACAGCACAGTCAAGAGTAGCCCATGCCGACATCCTCTCCCACCTGCAAGACTAATTTTGTCTTTGTTTTGGCTGCTAGTGGAGTCTCTCAGCTGCAAGTCTCCCTTGCATAAAGCATGATGTTTTATAAGTATGTAAAACACTTTTATATATTTGGATTCATTCTGTCCAGTTTGCAAGAGTCAGAGGAATGCCGTTTACCTCAAGTCACGGGAGGCTATTATAATGGCGATATTAAGAGTAAAGCTTCTCAGTGCCTCCGAGGCCGGGCCTCAGCCCATTAGGAAAAATTGGCTGCCATTCTGGAAAGAGCCACCATGACTTCTGGCCATCCCATTGCCCATGGAGGCCCACCGCTGCTCTTAACATCGTGGGCCCTATTTTGCCGCAACTTGTCCTTGTGGCTGGTACTTCTTTCTGCGTCACTTGCTGACCTCCCTGTGCTACCTTTCTCCTGTCCCCTGGCTTCTCCTGTATGGTGGCTTCAGCTCACACCTTGCTTTCTGAGAGACTCCATTTCTGCACCACTAGTCATCCCCACTTGGGTTCACACTCCCCTCACGAGAGAAACTATTCAACCCAGAGGATCTCTGTGGGCAGGACTGGCTTTGTGTGTGGGCAAACTGTGCCATCCCATGGTGTCCTGTGCTCAGAAGCGGCCCTCCCTTGCTTGAATGTTCTCCTCTGGAAGACTCTCAGCAGTGTTACATCTCCATGAAAGCACACATGATATTGTCATGTTTTCATCTGCTTGCTCGTCTGCCCTGTCTAATAATACACTCTTCATTCCTTGAGAGCAAGAAACAAATTGTTTTCATTTCTGTGTCCCTGGCACCTAGCACAATATTTAGCATATAGTAGGTGCTCATTAAATGTCTGTGAAATGAAAATAAGGGCCCACAGTTGGTTGGTGGCACAGGGACGGTACCAAAATCTTGCACACCTCCATCTTGGGCTTGGGCAACCGCACCAAAATATCCAAGTGGATCTTTAAATGACAATTCTTATGAATATTTTCTTCTTTTTTGTCTTTTTTGGAGTGGGTTCCTAAACCAGCGAAACTGCACCTCCTGTTCAACCCTTCCTTGAAAGTCAAATCACATTCAGGTGAGCTGTGAATTTCTAACTGGACAGACACTGCCCACAGGGTGATGAGGGTTTAAAAGGACTGCAAACAGTTCAGCATGGATCCTGCTGGGACATAGGTTGTGAGCATCAGAGGTGGGAAAAGAAGAAAGTACAAAGAAAATTCTAGTTTTACGAGGGCCAGAAAGGGAAAGGAATTTGTGGAGTACAAAGAGGGGTCATTCTTCTCTTCTGCGGGTTTTTTGGTTCCCGTCACAGTTCTGTTATTTACTAATTATGTGACTGAGAGCAGGCTACTTAACATTGATGAAATTAGTCAATAGAATAAAATAATGACCTTCCTATTGCCAACTGTATGCTGTCTTAATAAAATCAAATTTGAAAGTGCTTATAAAAATGCTTTGTAAAATTTGTAAAGCATGACATTCACATAAAGGTCTGTTATTACCAAATATGCTTCTCACACATCTGGCTTTCTGTGAAGCTTCTTCACAGACTTTTGGCCAGGCTTGAACATCCCAACCGTATGTTGTCTCCTAGGGTAAAAATAGAGATTTTTGGCAGTCACGAAAACCCAGAAGTGCCTTTATTCACATGAAAATATGGGTTGTAAGCAGGCCTTGTTGTTGTCTCTGGGGAAAAGAAATGTTATCAACTTTGGTCCTTGCACCTTGTGGAAGCTGTCTGCAGCTCGTTTCCCACCAACCGCACTTCAAATAAGGTCAAAAAATATTTACTTATGGGTTTGTACTATGTACCAAGCATAAGGGATCCTGTAAGATCCTTGTCTGAGGTCTTAAGAGAAAAACCAGATGCCAACAGAAATAATTATAACCCAAGGTAGAGCATAGAAGAGGTAACAACAATGGTTTTTGACAGCTTTGAAGAGGAGAAATGACACCCCACTGGAAGGCTGAGGAATGATTCATGCAGTCTTGTGGTTCTTGGACCCAGTCCCTTTGATAAGGGAAAAGCCCTTCCAGGTTCCTATGGAGCTTTTGAAGCTTCCTCAGCGTCTTCCTTCTCAGAGCCTGGGAATGACACTGTCAGACTGTCTCAGCCTCCCTCTGTCTGTGAAACACAGAGCTGCGCACAGCTGAAGTTGGAAGTGCTTGGCTTCTAGAATCTTGGTTGGGTTTGCCCCCAGGCAAACTCCTTAGACTCTCAGTTTTCTCGTCTGGAAAATGGACCTAATAATACTTACTTCAAAGGAATGTTGTAACATTTAATTGATGTCTGCAAACCCTTCTGAGATCTACAGATGAAAGACCTTGGAGAAGAATACAACAAGGTTATTATACAGGAGTTAATCCCTTCATCAGCCTTTGGGAATTCTCTGTCGGTTAAATCGGGGGACAATAGACCGCATTTCCAGATGCAAAACATTCTTACAGGCAAAGTAAGTGGTTCTTGATTTCTTGGTCACCCTCTGGGTCTTTCTGCATTCATACCATCCCTAGACTACTACCTTCTCTCTTCTTTCTTTCCCCCTCTTGAGGCAAAAGCCTTGCTTCACACATGCTCCGTGATCAGCACAGTCTCACCCTGGAGGGTGATGGGGTGAGAAGAAGATGATCCATTAAGTTCAAAGACCCAGTATTTTCTGGTTTTCGTCATGCCCAGTCTTGGGTATCAATGACAGCATCTCAGCCCCTCAGAAAACATAATCTCTCTCTCCTGGGCCCTGATACTCTGCACCCCTTCATTCTGATAATGAAATGAATGTTCTTGGCCTATGAGTCCGTAGCAAGGAAGAGAGGGACCTCATCGGAGTCTGATAATTCCCTTTGATTTTATCATTGATTTTCTTCTCTCAACCTTTCCTTTTCTTTGGATTCCTCAACTAATAATGAGTATAATAATTCTATTAATTTTCTCAAATATGTGTCCTAAGGAGTTAATGAGCTCGTGCAATTGAAAACACTGTCTCAAAAAGAAGTGACCTAGAGGATTATCTAATCTGTAATTCAGGAATCAATGGATGCTACCGACACTCATAAAAACAGATTTGGAGAAGCAACATCATTAAGATCAGCCCCATTATTTCCAAGTTTGCCAAGAAAAAAAAAAATCTCCTTTGCAAACTTCATGTTTGTTGATCATCCGACCTCTGAATTCCTCTTAGTAATGAAGATCACCCTACCTCTGGATACAGTCTATTTCATACTCGGAAGCTTCTCACAGTTAAAAAGTACTTTCTCTGGCAAAGGTAACATCAGAGACAGTCATCAGTGATGCCATCTGTGACAATCTCCCCGTCACTTCCAGAACAAGTTTTTAATTCTGGTTCCTGGCTACATACACACACACACACACACACACACACACACTCACACACACACACAGTTCAACGCTCCTTCCCTACAAGGGTCCTACAGATCTGTGAAATCAAGGATCATTTCTAGTGGGTTCTCTCACCACCAACTAAAACTCCCCAGTTCCTTTCATTTTTCCCATGGCACTGTTTCCAGGCCTCTCACCATTCCAGAGGTAGAATCAGTGTTTCGATTAACTAATGGAGGAAGGAGGGGCTTTAGGACAATCAGTAAGCAGGGTGGTAACAGTTGGGTCTCTGTGTACTCAAGGTTACAAGGAATAGCATAAAAAGAACATTTTTCTCACATAGACTAGAGCCAGTTAGATCACCACCCAGCACGGTCAATGTCTTGCCTACAGCTGGAGACGAATGAATAAATACTTTAATAAAGGCAGTGGAAACTTTGTTTTTCATAATATATATTTCATTCTTCCAGAGCACCATGATTTTGGAGTGCCTTTTAATAACTTTTCAGCTGCTAAATCACTACAGAGGGACAGGACAGCTTTTAGTTTCTTCTTCAAGCCTGAGTATATGTTGAGTAACTCCAAAGTTCTGCCTTGGGGTCTCATACTTTAGGTGGATATGACAAAATGGGACATGAAGACAAACTGGAGAGTGGTTCAGATAGGGTGCCACCCCAAGATCTTTCCTATTACTGTTTGTAGCTCTTTCTTATACCCAGCCTTATAGTGACAAAACTTAAGGCCTGGAACAGGAATGAGGTGCCAAAGCATTAAAAAGACGGTGGGGCCTGAGTCACAAATCCAGATGGAAGAGACATCAGGTGTCAGCCAATCTAGTCCCGCATTTGATGATTGATTTCCTTCATAATAGCAGATTCCAATTTGGTTAATGTTTACTGAGCAACTATCATGTGCCAGGCACTGTGCTAGATGTTTTTACACATAGTGTATTACTTATTCCTCCTTTCCACGGGATGAGAAAGGTGTTATATCTCCTAGAACTTAGATAGATTTGATGTCAAGAGCACTGATCTGTGGTTAGCATTCTCTTCTCTTCCAAGAACATATTTCATTCATTTAATCATGAAAAGTCTATGAATCCTTCAGTAATGGTTCCCAGACTCTGGATTCTATTAAGCCTATGGAGTTATTGCAAGAGAATCTCTGAATCAAAATATGTGCTCAAGATTGCCTAGAGACTGCAAAGGACACGCATATTTCATTCATATGTACATATATTTTTCAAGTGTATGTGATGCTGTTGTAATTAATCAAACATAATTTTTGAGACCGTGCTACTAAAACCATCACATATTTTATCAATAATTAGAATTTTAAAATTAATATACAGATTTTTTGAGTAGTTTTACATTTACAGGAAAGGTGAGTAGAAAGTACAGAGTTCCCATATACCCTTTTCTACCCACCCCCCCAAGTTTCCCCTATTTTTATTTCTTCCACTGATGTGGTATATTTGTTACACACACACACACACACACACACACACACACACACACACACACATATTTGTTGAGGAGCCAATATTGATACATTATTATTAAATAAGCTACATAGTTCATATTAGGGATTACTTTTTGTGTTGTATATTCCATGGGTTTTGATAAATGCCCATACGTACAGCCACCATTATAGTACTGTATACAAGTTTCACTACCCTATAAATTCCTTGGGCTCTACCAATTCATCCCTCCTTTCCTCTCCATGAACCACTAATATTTGTATTGTCTGTACAGTTTTGCCTTTTCCAGAATGTCATATAGTTGGGAGTCATGTAGTATTTACCCTTTTCAAATTGGCTTCTTTCATCTAGCAATAGGTATTTCAGATTCCTCTGTATCTTTTCATGGACTGATAGTTTATTTCTCTCTATCATTGAAAAATATTTCCTTGTACGGATGAACCATATAGTTTCTTTATCCATTCTCCTATCGAAGGTCATCTCAGTCGCTTCCAAGTTTTAACAATTATGAAAACATTTTCTATGAACATTCATGTGCAGATTTTTGTGTGGACATAAGTTTTCAACTCACCTAAGAACATACCAAGGAATGCAATTGCCGGATTGTGTGGTAAAAGCACTTTTATTTTTGTAAAAAAAATTGGCAAACTGTCTTCCGAAGTGGCTGTACCTTCCTGAATTCCCTTCGACAGTGAATCAGAGTTCCTGTTGTTCCACATCCTCATCAGCATTTGGTGCTGTCAGTGTTTCAGAGTTTGGTCCTCATCAGTATATAGTGGTATCTCATTATTGTAGTATTAATTTGAAATTCCCTATTACATGTGTTGTTAAGTGTCCTTTCATAACCTTTTTTGGTTTTTTTGTTTTTGTTTTTTGTTTTTTTGCCATATATATTTCTTCTTTGGTGCAGTGTCTGTTCAGATGTTTTGTTCATTTTTCAATTGGGTTTTTTGTTTTCTAACCATTGGGTTTGAAGACTTCTTTGTACACCTTAGATAACAGTTCATTATCAGATGTGTGTTTTGCAAATATTTTCTCCCAGTCTGTGGCTTATATTTTCATTCTCTTAACAGTGTGTTTCACGGAGTAAGAGTGTTTAAATTGAATGAAGTCCCAATTTGTCAATTTTTTCTTTCATGTGTTTGTGCTTTTGGTGTTTCTAAATAGTCATTGCCAAACTCAGGGTCACCAAGATTTTTTACTAAGTTATCTTCTAGGAGTTGTATAGTTTGGGATTATATTTAGGTCTATGACCCATTTTGTTTTTTTTATTTTTAAAAAAAAATTTTTTTAACGTTTATTATTGAGAAACAAAGAGAGAACAGAGCATGAGCATGGGAGGGACAGAGAGAGGAGCAGACACAGAATCTGAAGGAAGCTCCAGGCTCCCAGCTGTCAGCACAGAGCTCAATGTGGGGCTCGAACTCACAAACCCAGTGAGATCATTGACCTGAGCCGAAGTCAGACGCTTAACTGACTGAGCCACCCAGGCACCCCTCTATGACCCATTTTGAATTAATTTTTGCAAAAAGTATGAAGTTGTATCTAGACTCACTCTTTTTTGGCATATGAACATCCTGTCGTTCCAGCGCCATTTGTTGCAAAGACTGTCCTTTCTCCATTGAATCGTTTTTGTTCCTTTATCAAAGATCAGCTGACTCTGTTTGTGTGAGCCTATTTCTAGGCTCTCTATTCTGTTCCATTAGTCTATTTTTTTTCCACTGCCACACTATCTTCATTACTATAGCTAATGTCAATCCTTCAACTTGGTTCTTCTTAAATATTATGTTGGCTCTTCTGGGTCTTTTGCCTTTCCATAGAAACATTAGAATTACTTTGTTGGTACCCATGAAATAACATTCTGGGATCACTAATCCCTTGATGGAGATTGCATTGACTTTATAGATCAACTGGGGAAGACATAATAACTCGACAACATTGAGTTTTCAATCTGCGTGCTTGAAACCTGCGTGTGGTTGTCCTTTATATAGACCTTATACATATTTTGTTCAACTATTACCCAAATATTTCAGTTTTTTTGCTGCCAATGTAAATGGTATTGTGTGATTACATTTTAAAAGTATTAACTAATATCAAGTGGGAGTGATATTTTTCAGGTTGAAATGTGGTCCGCATAATCCAAAAGATGAAAACTAATCGTGTGTGTGACTTTGGATATGGAGTAACTAACAGTAGGGCTCTGAGAGCCCGCTGCCAGAAGGGTGTCTAATGGCGTTACTGTGGCAATGTCACGGTACCCCGGAAGGAGATATCTCATTTGCCGCCGAGACTCTACGAGTGGAATAAATTTTTCCATCCCAAAGAGTTTAAAACTCTTCTCTCTTGCCTCAGATACCATAGAAATAAATGAGCGACAATCAGCCTTTGCAAAGAAGGCACAGTTTAGAGGAGTGGAGAGCTGTGGCATCACCCAACCGTTCTCCCCCGAACCAAGTAAATAATAACTCACACTGTTTGTAGATAAAGATAAAAATCTTACCATAGGCTATAAGCCTAGAGTGGTCTGACTTCTATCAACTGCTTAAACCATATGCTCCCTCCTCTGCTTGGCCAGTCTGGCCTTATATATCCTTCCAACCCCGCCCCCCCCCCCCCCCACCCCTCCGACTGCTTCCACAGGGCCTTTGGCATGTGCTGTTTCTTTCCCTCTTTAGCCAGGTCATGTATCACTTCCTTGATCCTTCCAGGCCAGGCCTCTGAAAGCACTGTATACTTGTGAGCATTTGTTGCATTGTGAGTTTACATTTATTTATGTGATTAGCTGATTACAAGATTGTAAGTTCCGTGAGGGAAGGCACTGTGTCTGTTTTGTTCACCATTATGGTTCCACTACCATGATCGTTGAGTGAATGGATAATTGATGGGATATCCCACAGACTCATGAACTGCATATATATTTCTCATTTTAGAGTACCGGGACCACCCAATGAATCATTTTATTGTCCTAAAGGGCTCCTCTAAGTATTATGGCAGAAATAGATCACTGGTATGGGTGGTTTCCCACCCAAACACTATAATCAATATTCTGGTTCCTAGACCAGTGGAAACAGAGTCAATAGCTCCCTTTATAGAGTGTTGGCTTAGTGAAGCTTATAATGGTTTGGGTAAACATTAATTTTTTTCAAAGCTTCTTTAGCAAGCATTTATTAAACATCCACTGTCTGCCATACCCCCTGTTAAGTGAGAACCATGTACGAAACCTCTCAGCCATAGTCTCCCCCTTGGAAGACTGGTGTTACAGTGTGGGAAGGATACTCACCAATTCCATGCCAAGCTGAACGGTTGAGGTGAAGTCATAGTAGGGGCTGTAACTGTTGGCTTTGGGACCCAGGCTGCATGTGTTTTTGGCTGTACAGTCTCTGAAACTTTTGGAACTGAATGCGTTAGGCGGGTCCCGCACATTTTGTTCCCTCAGTCTCCTACCGCTCCCTACTGTCCCATACCTGGCTTGGGATTTCTTCTGTTTTTGCTGCCCGCCTGCTCCCTAAGTACAGCCAGGCTGTGACTCTTGGTTGGGTCCACTCTTCCCCTGGGGTCACTGGCAGGCTGGAGAGAAGACCTGCTTTTCTCATTCCTAGTTTGTACAAGGAACTGTGGGGGCCCCCAGCAGGATCATGTGGGCCCCCCGTGAAGAACTCACAGTCCGGTCAAAGAAATGACGAGCTTACAAACAAACGACCAGCACGCTCTGTCCCAGAGTGTTTACAAAAAGAGCTGTGAGAAGGGCAGTGACCGGAACACATGCTCTGGCCCGTGTATTTGTGAGTCCTGTTTATGGTGGAGGGGTAGGAGAAGGTGAGGTAAACGCAACCACGCGGGCCTTACTTTGTCCTCAGCTGGTGAAATTAACTCTGACTCTGTCGCTGTGGCACCCGAGGGAAATCACCTCGACTTCACCTCTTTGAGCCCCCAGTTTCCACAGTTACCAACTCGTGGTGATATCAGGGCACGGTAGGGTGTTGTGAGGTTTGAAGAAAGGATGCCTGTGCCAATGCTTAGCATAATGCGTCATATGGTACAGACAACTAACTCGTGTTGAATTTGAATCCTGCTTTACAGGAAGCTTTATAGAGACCATCGCAGATTACATGTTGGCAACTCTTGGGCCCATCTTTCATGGGAAGTCTCAGTAGGGGATCCGGCAATGCTCTTCCTCGCCCAGCCGTTGAATGCATAGAACATCCTGTGCCAGCAGTAGGCCTGGCCATGTGACTTCTTCTCCTTCTTGGCTGTTCGCACTGGCAAGCCATGAATAGTGCTTAGAACTTTTACCAAGGAGCCCAGAAGGAAGAATATTCTGTGCTTTTGCAAAGCCTGACCCTCTTCTGGAGCCAATTCTGGTGGAGAAACAGAGAACCTAACTATTCTCCTCCACTGGGGGCCACTTAAGCCCTCCTTTAATGTAATGCATGAAATGTTTCAAAGAGTCCGTGTTTGACGATCTCAGCTTCTGACGGTCACAGGAGCACCAAGACTTGCAGGTTTATAGATTCAGAGTTTCAGAGCAGGAAGGTGTCCCAAGCTTATCTGTCTACTTCTGTCATTTTGCAGTTGAGGAAATTGAAACCCAAAGAGACAAAGCCAGTGACAGACCTTCCAGGCCTGGGATTCTGCCCCAACATTACACTGCCTTCCATACACGGAAAGAAGCATTGAGCATGAATGTGGGTATATGCCTTCTCTGGTGTTGGTTATTACAAATGACAGAACATCAGGGGCTCCCAGGGACTCAGTTGGTTAAGTGTCTGACTCTCGGTTTTGGCTCAGGTCATGATCTCACCGCTTGTGACTTTGAGCCCTGCATTCTCTCTCTCTCTCTCTCTCTCTCTCTCTGCCCCTCCCCTGCTCATTCTGTCTCTTAAAATAAGTAAATAAACTTTAAAAAGTTTTTAAAAAGTGACAGAACATCAGATTCAGAAAAAAAAAAGAGAAGTGTATGCCCATAGGGGGCATCTATTAGTTTGTGTAACTGAGCCTTCAAGGAGGACACATGGCTTTGGCAATATTCTTGGGATCTGTTTTCATTCTCTCCATCACTAAGGGCCTCTTCCTTAATATCCCCTCCATTCTAAGACTTGCTTTTCCCTCAAGAAGGCCGTCCAAAGTTTCCAGGGCTAAATCTTTTCATGATCATGTGCCATAGGAAAATATGGAAGTTCTCTGTCTCCACTTTCTCTGCAAAAATCCCAAGGATCACTCTGATTGCGTTTCTTGTAACCATACTCTGCTGTAAGCCCATCATTGGGGCCGGAGATCTCGAAGTGCTAACTGATGTAAGCCATGTATTACGTTCCCGGGCAGGGGACAGACGGACCACTCAGACCCTGAGGCCTGAGAGTGGGGTGCTGCTGGGAAAAGGAAATGGGGCTCAGTAGCCAAAAAATAAAAAATGTCCTCTGAGCCTCCACAGTGCTCCTAGGTGTGATTATTAATTTGAGTGTGGCTTAGGTTTATCAAATCTTGCACCTCCCTGAATTGGGAACACTTTGCTCTCTAGCAAGCTGTACAATTTCCCAGGTGAAGCCGAGGTATGGGGTTTAGGTAACGTGATGTCCTCTTGTTCATCAGCTACCCCGGGTCTTGTTCTGTGTGTGCTTCTCTTAAGTAAAAAATGAGACAAGCGAACAAGTAAAACTCAAAATGAATCAACCAACAAATAAACAAAAACTCAAGAGCCCCATCTTTCTGATTGCTAAGAAAGTCTGACGACACATATTCCAACATAAGGCAGGATTTTCGCAGCTGTCAGAGGAGATTTCTTGGTGTGTGGGAACATGCAAACCACCTCTCTGAGCATCAGTTTGTTCACTGATAAAAGTCAGGGAATGCCTAATACTGGCACAGAGCCAACCACACGTGAAGACTTTTGTGACAATGATCGCCCAACCTGGATCAAGGCAATGCACTACCTATCCCCATTCTACAGACAGGAAAGTGAGGCCCAGGAAGGTCAAACAAGCTGACAGAGTCCCCCCAGCTTGTCAGCGGCAGATCTAGGAAGCCCACCAGGCCCTTTGGCCCCAGATACTTGTAACTTTCAATATGTCCCGTCTTCTCCGAAGAAAGTGTTTACACTTGAACTCTATTATTTTCTTTTTTAAAGGGAAATACATTTGAAATGCAAATTAACATCAACAATGTAATTCTAACAGATTGGCAAAAATAAAAAAATAAAAAATCAACGATAGTAAGTTTTAGCAATGGTGTAAGAAAATAGGTCCTTTCGTACACCATTGGTCAGTCTGCAGACCAATACAAATTTGGCAATTGTTTTTTTTTTAATGTTTACTTATTTTTGAGAGAGAGAGAGTGCACCCATGCATGCAAGTCGGGAAGGGGCAAAGAGAGACGGGACAGAGAATCTGAAGTGGGCTCTGTGCTGACAGCAGCGAGCCCAGATGCGGGGCTCGAAGTCACGAAACATGAGATCATGAGCCTGAGCTGAAGTCAGATGCTAAACCGACTGAGCCACCCAGGCGCCTAGTAATTGTCTTTTATGATGCAACATACAGTGTGTGTGTGTGTGTGTGTGTGTGTGTGTGTGTGTGTGTGTTTCTAAAGTGGCACATGCAAATATGTTCATTGTGGCATTGTTTGTAATAAAGGAAAAGATAGAGACTACTAAAGGTCCATTCATAGAGGAATGGCTTAACTGTGGTGTTAGTGATATTCTGAAATACCAGAAGACAGTACATCGACAGCAGCTAACATAGCTAGATCTCCACCATGTGTTAAGTTTAAAAAAAAAAAAACGCTGTAGAACAATATATACTACATTAGACCCTTTATATGAGAAACAAAGTGCAAAATGAATGGAGGGATTTCTAATGCGCATATAATTAGTTATGGAGAGTGAGGGGTTAAAATGATATGCTCAGTGCAGAGGGGCAGTCAAGGGGGCACTTGTTTTCAGATTTTTGAATTTTTTGCAATAAAAACATATTCACATTCCATTTGTGCAATTTAAAACATTAAAACATAAAGTAACATGAGGCTCTTACTAAAACGTGTTAAGTCATTTGGATTAAGAGATATTCTATTGGTAGCTGAATTTAAAGGGAAAAAGTGCTGATTTCTTCCGCAGTTTTCTTTTCTTTGATGTTTATTTTTGAGGCAGAGAGAGACAGAGTGTGAGAATGGGAAGGACAGAGAGAGGGAGACACAGAATCCAAAGCAGGCTCCAGGCTCTGAGCTTCCAGCAAAGAGCCCGACACAGGGCTCGAACTCACGAACCGTGAGATCATGACCTGAGACGAAGTCGGACGCTTAACCGACTGAGCCACCCAGGCGCCCCTCTTCTGCAGTTTTCTGATCATACCAAATACTTCTTCAAAGTTCCTCAGTATCAGGTAGCCTTCAACCTCTCGTTAAATGTGTCGATTCACAGAACTTTAATGCTGAAAGGAGGTTAGCGATCACAAGTGTTCACCCGCACGGAGCAAGCCACAGGGGCCTGGAGTCTAGTTACCTCCCTCGTTCTTCTCCAGGTGACCCATCTGGGAGTCAGGTCGGGGCCATGTGCTTGGAACTCCAGCTCTCAAAGCCTCAAGAGAGAGAATCACAATGCTCCTTTCCCTACTTTCTCAGAAGGAGCAAATCTGCCAGTCATCAGGAAATTACGAGGGAGCTGTCAGACGTAACAGGAATGTTGGAGAGGGATAGCCTGGCTTTTGTTTCCATTTTTCGGAACCTCAAAGTTGAAATGTTTTGCCCAAGTCCACGTGGCTGCACGACACCTTTGGCTCAGTCTTTGTCATAGTCCTGGTAACGCTTTGCAATGCTGCCCGTATCCCATTGTCCACGAAATGCGGACGTGCCCGTGTTCCCGGCTAGCCGGAGAGTTCGGTAGCGTCTAAGACCAGATCCCAGTCTCCTTCTTAAGCCTGGCACTTCCCTTGCGCCCAGTGGGCCTTCAGGGAATGTGAATTGCACAGGAAACTTTCGGGACTCAGCTTCTTTTTCTCTAAATAAGGACTGTGTGCTGACTTGCTAATATTCTTTCCAGTTGGAAGGAACTGTGATTTTAAGATTTAAGCCCTCACTTCAATGGTACTCCTCCTCTTTAACCAGCTGGTGGACTGCCTCCAACTCCTGCAGAGCTTGGGAATTTCAGCTGGATGAGAAGCTGAAGGACCAGGCAGTCCTTTCTTGTGTGGGGGAGAGAGGAGGTTTCTGCAGGAGCTTTAACTGCGATGTCCTTGGCCGATAAGGGCTTGGAAGTAATAACACCTTGTGTTTGTGTAGCCGCTTGCCACTGAGGAGCTCAAAGGGCTCCCCAGACATTATCTCACTCTTTTCTCATTATCATTCCCTGGAATACCTGGCACCAATGGGTTAAGTAGATTTCCCACAACTACCCAGTGGCGGAGTTAGGACCAGGACTCCGATCCCTAGACTTGCAGTCTTCTCATTGTGTCCCGCAGCTCTCGCTCGGGATAGAAGATCTGCCTCATGGGGGAGGGAAGATTCACCATCACAGTTGTAAGCCCTGGGACATCTGCTGAGGAGGTCTGGGAGAAAGGACTCCTCTATCCTGCTCCAGGCTCATGAAGTTGATTATGTGGGGACTGATTACAGAGGGAACTTGGAGCATCCTCTGGGGGAATCTGGCAGTGAATCGGGAGTGAATCCAGAGTGGGATACAAGGGGTCATTGGAAACTCGGTGCAGTGGCCTTCCAGGTTCAGTGGGTATTGTGTTTCAGTAATGCAACATCAGAAAACTTAGTTGGACCATCCAATTCGCTCCTTGATTGTTTCCTAAATGATAAACTTAACATTATGGAAGCTTGGAAAAAGGACCGGCCTTCTAGTCAGGAGATCTGTGTTTCATTCAAGTATTATGTGTTTCTGGCTCCATGTGCTGTTGGAGAAATTACTTAATCTCTCTGTTCTTCAATTTCCCCATTCATTAAAATGGGTGATACCTCCCTCATCAGTTTATTGTAAAGAACAAATAAGAAACAAGGTAAGCCAGCCATGGTTTTCCAGACATTTGTAATACTTGGTAATGCCAGAGAATCCTCAAAGCCATAGTGATATCTACTTTAGCAAGGAATTGGGGGAAATTAATTTTATATTAAAATAAGCACAAGTTTATTGTCAAGTGGCAAGCTAAAAGTGAATACATTTTATTTTTTAATTTTTTTAAATCAGAAAAATTTTTTTAAAGTTTCTTTATTTCTGAGAGAGAGTGAGAGAGAGAGAGAGAGAGAGCGAGAGAGCATGAGTGGGTGAGGAGCAGAGAGAGGGAGACACAGAATCCGAAGCAGGCTCCAGGCTCCGAGCTGTCAGCACAGAGCCCAACACGGGGCTCGAACTTGTGAACTGCGAGATCGTGACCTGAGCCGCAGTCGGACGCTTCACCGACTGAGCCACCCAGGCGCCCCAAAAGTGAATACATTTTAGAGATAAATTTCATCTTGACCCAAGGGTAGGGGGGGGCATAACTGACCCTCTATCTCCAAATCCTACAAGATACAATTTCATTTTTCTCTGCCACGGGCTGCTATTAGGAATACTGGGTGGAGAATTTTGAGAAGTGTTTGTCTAAATAGTCCATTCTTTTGGTTTTTCTGAGTTATGTCACTGTGTCAGTTTTGGTCAATGAAATGGTATTAGTTCAGCTTCCTGTAGCAATGACTTCACAATTTCTTTTCTAATATCGTGGCCTCAGATTTTATCAAGTGTCAGTATGATACATGATTGCATACAGAATGATTCTGCATTCCCGCAAAATCACTTGAAGATCTGATCTCTCATAAGAGCATGCAGGTGATAAATCTCTTCCTCAAACCTCCTACCTAGCAAAAGGTCATATCCTCTGAAAAATAGGTATTCGTACTTTGGATCCCCTAAGAAAAGCCAGGCTGTCCATCACTTTCCATTTTTGCCATGGCAGTGAGGAGGCTCAGAGCTATTTTATTCTTATATTTAGTAAAAATCGTTCATGGCATAATTAACTTCTTTCATTCATACAATGGCAGGTCTGTATATTTAACCATCTGGTATTTTACTATAAGCCTTCTTCAGTTGTTTTGTTTGTTTATTTAGAAAAAGATAGAGTATCAGTGATAAGGAGGCTGATTCTGAGATAGCTGTATTCCAAAGCAAGTGGAAGAGATACTAAGGCTCACATTTAAAACATAAAATCAAATTCCTCCAGAGGTGAGGCCTGAGGCAAGGTTGGGAGGGAGCCTGGTTTGCCTGTCAGCCTGTGAAATGTCCCACTGGACAACTCTTGCCTAGGAAAGGTGGTCGCTGAACCCCCCCCTTCTTCCCACCCCCTCCCCCAAATGGATCCTGTTGTCCTACGGCAGCCAGCCCCCACTCCAGCATTTCTAGGCCAGGTAAGAGTACAAATGAGGCTGCTGGTCCTGCCCCCACCTTCCCACTTTCTTCCGTCCTTGGCCTTGCTACACACCGGCATTGATGGGCATTGGCTCCCCAAAAGACAAGTATTTCGCAAATTCTTTCACTCAAGTACTTCTGAGAGCAGGGAAGAGTAAGATGTGAAGTCCCCACCCTTGGAACACACCCTAGTCCTAGGGGTGTGCATCTGGGGACAAAGAACCAGGAGAGAGATCAGGAGGGCCTGAAAACAGACATTGGGCCATTTGCCTGCGAAATTTCAGGGTCCCAGGTACCCAGAGTTTGCTCCGGAAGGGGGATATGGGCTCCTGGTACACATGTTCATGGGCCCCATGGACTTCCTGCCCCATGGTGAAGGACTGAGTTGGGCCCCCTTAAGCATGGGTTGTACCTGTTGCCTGGTTATGTTGTTACCTGGCAACCCTCATGCTTAGAGAGACTGCCCTTGGGGCACCTAAGTGGCTCAGTAGGCGGAGCATCTGACTTTGGCCTAGGTTATGATGTCGCCATTCCGGAGTTCGAACCTTGTGTCGGGCTCTGTGCTGACAGCTCAGAACCTGGAGCCTGCTTCAGATTCTGTGTCTCCCTCCTCCTCTCTCTCTCTCTCTCTGCCGCTCCCCCACTCTTGCTCTGTCTCTCTCAAAAATAAATAAACATTAAAAAAAAAAGACTGCTTTTATCATCAAAATGATAAAATTGTGTACCCTTCAGTCAAGCTGTCTGGGAGTACTGAGTCTGGGAGCAGATTATGAGGCTCAACTGTCTAAATTCTCATTTTACAGATGGAAATATTGAGGACTAGAGAGGCAATTAACTGGTTCGAGCCCTTTAAGTTGCATTCTAAAAAAAATTTTTTTTTTCAACGTTTATTTATTTTTGGGACAGAGAGAGACAGAGCATGAACGGGCGAGGGGCAGAGAGAGAGGGAGACACAGAATCGGAAACAGGCTCCAGGCTCCGAGCCATCAGCCCAGAGCCCTCCGCGGGGCTCGAA
Organism: Puma concolor; assembly: GCF_028749965.1. NCBI lineage: Eukaryota > Metazoa > Chordata > Mammalia > Carnivora > Felidae > Puma > Puma concolor. The sequence continues at coordinate 79,763,157 of NC_141675.1, read as the reverse complement.
CTCACGGACCGCGAGATCGTGACCTGGCTGAAGTCGGACACTTAACCGACTGCGCCACCCAGGCGCCCCTAAGTTGCATTCTAAATATTAGTATCAAGTCCTCTAAGGATGGGGGTAGAATAAGGACAGAGATTTATAATATTACAGCATAGCCAGATCCATTGGGTTTAAACATTCCTAGAGGTTACCAGATAAACAAGGTGAGAACAATGAAAGGTAGGAGGGGAAAAAATTCATATCCAACTTCTGTTGTCAGAAAAAGTATTTTTCCCCCGTGGATATACCAGATTCTCTCAAATGTGCTATTGCACAGTGGAGATAAAAATTAATAGCTTTGTTTCCTGTGATCTCTTTATCAGCCAAAGTACAGGACTCTGGCTCTCAGTTATTTTAATGGAAAAAACTGAGGTTGTATTATCAGGTGATAAGGCTGTGTCAGGCGTTATTTTATTCTCTTATCTGCCTTGTTCAAGGTGAAGTGTTCTAGCCTTGATGGATGAGCAGGGATACCATGACTGTGATGTTCCCTGCGCCTTGATCTTACTCCACCTTTTAAGATAACTGTGGCAGGTGAGAGAGGACTCCTGGGCCAGATGATTCTGAGCACAGAACTCAGGGAAGACTCTGATGGCTGGAGTCCTTGTTGTAGGACAGGTAGCTTGAGGGCTTTGCAGACTCTGTCACATGGCTTAGGTTACTTGCACGGCAGAATCTTTCATGACTCCTCCAGGAGAATTTATTCAGCAAGCACTAACTGGTGATATCGAATGTTCCCAGTGTAGTGTCGGATAGGGATGGAAAGATGAGTCATGCTGGTCCTCGCTACCCTAGGGAAGCTCATGCCGACAGAGGGTTGCAAGTTTGATCACACGGGAGGAACGCTTAGTCACATCTTCCTCCTCTGGGCTTCTAGAACACATCTACCTATCTGCACTCTGGCTTTTCTCATGGTGTGTGATCATTTATTTGTCTGCATGTCTGTTTCTTCCCCTACTATATAGAATGTGTGCTCCTCTGAGGCAGTGACCAGATCTTAGATGGGTTTCAGGTCCATCTTCAGTGCCCAGCTGAAACATAATCCATGTTTGTGCACTAAATTAACGTGTGAGCAAATCCAGTCATTTGTCTGTTCATTCATTCATTCATTCATCACCCAATGTGTGTTGCTAATTTCCATTATATAACACTGTCTCCTCCAGTCAGGTCTGTTACTGGTATCAGAGATTTTAAAAAGGAGTAGCTTTGCTGTGCATGTCAGCAGGTGTGGCTTGTGAAGCAGGACAAAGGGACCTCTCATCTCAGCTTCCTTGTTAGTCATGCAAAGACCCCGGGATTTTCATCCTTTGTCGGCCTCAGTGGCAACTCAGATCTGACCATGGACGAGAAAGACTCATGTTGTAAAATGAGTGCCAGCCACCAGTGGGTCAGGCTGCGTTCTGCCTGCCCAGGTTCTGCCACTTCTTAGATAGGTGACAGGGGACAGGTTGTTGACACTCTCTGAGTCTGTTACTTCATCTGGAAAATGGAGATAATATAACTCTGTCTTGCCTTTTTCACAGAGTTTTTAAAAGAGTCATATGAAAATGGGTGTGAATGATAAAATGGACCATGGAAAGCAAAGATTATTAGAAAATAAAGCAGCTCCCTCTTCACCCTACCCTAGGGCCCTTCATGTGCTTTGGTAAAAAGCCTTCCCATAGGCGTATACCCTGCCTTCCTTTTTGTATTTAGAATAATTACTTCTTTGATGTATTATGCTCCAAAGACTGTGGAGGAGTGTCCTGGCGAGCAATGGGACCTTAGCCCCAAACTGCCATCATATGATGATGTCCACAATTCACTAGGAGCCCCCGTGGAGCTCAGGGAAGAGCACATCCCCAGCTGGGGCTTTTTAATGGGGATTTTACAGTTACTGGCTAAAAAGCCAATGAAACAACCGTCATTGGCTTAAGAGCCAATGAAAGTCCTCTAGGCCCGCGTGACTCAGCCCCAGGAGAGGCTCATTCCACGGTAAAATCAAGGGATGTACTGAAGCAAGGCAAGGCACAGGAAGCTCTCTGAGATAAAAGACAGCTTCTATCAAAACTCAATTCCAGACTCCTCTCACTCCTGCTAGGATGGAATTGAAATAATGACGATCTCTCCTTTCGGCCGGTCGAAGTCCTGGAGCCCTGGTCCTGGGAATGACTCTACAGGAGTGATCTTGGACACATTCTTGACCGATTCAGTTTTTCCATCTCTCATCTGTCAAATGAGCATGCTGATTAATTCCTAAGGTCCCCGCTAGCTTAGAGATTTTGTCATTCTATGATATCAAACTGTTAGATGATTCCTGGATACTCTGAGGTGAATTAACAGTCATGCAGCGCTTGTCCTGTGATTCCCCCAGTGTATCTGACCCCCAGTCTCCACATGAGGCCCCGCATATCCATTAGCAGGGCCTGGAGGACCAACAGGGAGCAGCCCCACTCCTCTGGGCATGACCCTGCATTAGTATTCACCCCTGTTGGATTTAAGTTGAATGTTGGATTAGGAGGTAGAACGTGGGTTTTAGTCTAGATCAACTGTGACTCCTTCAATCCCTTCAAGGCCCACCTCCAGTAAACTCTCTTTCATGAAGCCCTCCCAGATTTTCATCTAGAAGATTCTGTTCCTCTTCTGTCCTCCTCTTGGTTCTCTTACCAGCTTGCGATGGTGGTGGGGGCTGGCTATCATCTGGCTGCCCATAGATCCTGGGAGAATTTTGTACATAGTAGGTGCTAATAAACATGAATCAGTGATCTGAGGAATTTGAGGTTGAGATTTGAATTATATATGGGTTTAGATTGTACAGCTATAACAAACACATTTCTATGATCTCCTTGGTGCTTGGTTAATGATTCCCAACCCAGGGATTTTTCTTTCTTTCTTTCTTTCTTTCTTTCTTTCTTTCTTTCTTTCTTCTTTCTTTCTTTCTTCTTTCTTTCTTCTTTCTTTCTTTCTTTCTTTCTTTCTACATTTATCTATTTTTAAGAGAAAAGAGAACATGAACAGGGGAGGGGCAGAGAGAGTGAGAGAGAAAAAGAGAGAGAGAGAGAGAGAGAGAGAATCCCAAGCAGGCTCTGCACCATCAGCGCAGAGCCCAATACAGGGCTAGAACTCACCAACTGGGAGATTATGACCTGAGCTAAAACCAAGAGTTGGAGGCTTAACCAACTGAGCCACTGAGGCACACCATGCCAGCAAAGGATTTCTGGAGCCCAAAGATCTATTTAGGTAGTAACGAGGTAAGCGGGAAGTAGATAGAATTATTTGGTGGTAAGTTACAAAAGCCCAACTCAAACAGGCTAAAGCAAAAAAGGGAGTATTATTGGGGGACAGAGCTTACTTCTGGTTTGACAACCAAAGGGCTTGAGTCATTGTCACTTCTGTTTCCCATGTCTCGTCTTTGCTTCCTTCTGTTTTTGGTCCTGTGCTCAGGCACACTCCACATGGTGGCAATATGGCTGGTCACAACCCCAGAGTAAATGAAAACCCATTTCTTCTCTAAATTTTTCAGAAGAGTGTTGGCTTATCTGTTAAGGGTCATTATTAGTTAACAGTTTAGGTAGCTGGAGGGCAAGTAGGCTCTGATTGACTTTGGTCCAAGACCATCCCGAGAGCTGGGGGAGGTCTAGGGATTGGGGTTGGAGAGGGTATAGCTAAAGGAAAAGAGGGTGGCACTGTGACCAAAAGAAGGGGGATTGATGTCCATGGAAAACCAACCAAGTGTGTCTTTAAAACATTTTCAGTTTTACAAAGTCAAACAGGAATAGCCTATTTACTAATGTTAAAACCAAGGAAGCTAATGAATGTGTTCAGTGTCCAGTTTTTGTTTTTTGTTTCTTTTTTTTTTTTTTTTTGGCCTTGGTCTGAAATTATATCAGCTCGGTTTGAGAACACTGGATATCTTTTGTTGACCAGAAGCTTCTTGCCTCATAAATAATGGAGAGGGTGGTGAATTTCTGATACACTCCATTTAACAATGCTGATTCATTTTAACCTTAATTTTTATGAGATTTTTTTTTCTTGAAACATATTATATTATACATATCATATCATGAGTAATTCTACCTGGGATTGGAAGGCTAGTGTGTGCTCTCAGCAAATAAGAGCTAAATAAACTTGACTGTACTTTTCCAGGCAACGATCATTACTGCCCTACCCTACAAGCGGCTCTCAGCCAATGGGCACTCCCGCTGCACTTTGAGAATTGAAAGTCTTTGGCAACTTGTGTTTTCTTTCCCCAGGACTCTCTCTTCCCACTGTATGTTTTGTGCTCTGGTCAAGAACTTTACCACCTACACCTGAAAGTGTATGGGAGTGAAGCATTGGAGGAAGATGAACAAAGTTGAGTAACTTACTGGAGCTTAAAATGCAAGACTTAAGAGGCCTTCAAAAGAAGGGTCCAGAGTCAAGATGTAGATACAATTAGGCGACTGTGGAAGCTTTTTGACCTTAGGGAGGGTCGGGTGAGTGCACCTGAGCCCAGCAGGGAAGAGCTTGTAATTATAGGTAGGAGAAGCCATGGTCAGGCAAGTCATAGCTTCAGGCTACTGGAAAGAACCAAGAGATCCATTACCTAGTAGAACCAGAGTTTGGGACCAACCTCTTCCTCGGGCTAAGCTATGACAGTTGTTTCTTCAATTTTGAGGATTTACAAATGTTAAAGAAAAACCTTGTAATTGCTTTACGGAATCATTAGAATATCTTACAGGAGAAAAATAAACTCCTCTGCCTAGCATCCCTTGTCTTAACTCACTCCCTTGAAGTTTTGTTTTTTCTGTGTCAATTTGATTAATGTGGAGCATTATCCTTCACAGTGGGCTTCAGGCGGTGGCTGTGATGAGCTCTAGATCCAAGGCGGGAACCGAGGCTTAGAGAACCAAACACTTCCTAGAATCATTCCTGTCTAAGAATCGACAGACAGCGTGTTGGGGAGGCACCATCACAGGGCCTGCAGTCATGAAGAAGGGAGAGTCACACAGGGGGCACTGTGGATGGCTTGTCCTGGGATGGGGGGGCGGGACAAGCAGGAAACTCCTGAATCCCTCCACAGTTCACACTGAGCTCAGCGTGAATGAGCACCTGTACTTGAGTTAAACGCTTGTATGAGCAGATGGCCTGTTTGGGATTGCAGAGTAACCAAGAGCAAGGCAGGGACCCAGTTGGTTCCCGAGTCATAGGATCTCTATTGTCTAAACCAGGAAGAGATCCCAGGCATGATTCATGTGCAGGGTTCTCATTCCACATATGGGGAATTACGGCTCAGAGAAAAGAGGAAGATTTGCCTACAGCTGGCAGAGTTTTGGGATGTTTGTACCACCTCTAGTATAAGGATCCACTAGGAGTGCTGGTTAAAATTCTGATTCTTGGGAGCCATCCCAGACTCACGAGATTAGATGCTCTGGACATAGGCCTGGGAGCCCACATTTTAGAAAGCACACCAGGCAATTCCTAGACACCTCAAGTTTGGTGTCTAGGTTCTGAAGCTGGTCTAAGGTTCTGGTCTAAGGTTCTGAAGCAGATTCGTGGTCGACTTTGAAGATGGGCTCCTGACCACAGGCTCGGCCCTCTCTCTTTGACACCCAGGGCCCCTAGGAGCTGGAGATGTGGGAGAAAGACGGATCCAGAAGGGTGAGTCAGGGAGCTGTGAAGAGTGAGGTTGTGTTTCTAATTCTTCTTGCGATGTGAGAAGGCCAGGATGCCTGTTTGGACTGGATGTAATGAAACTGAACAAATGATTCCTGTCTGCCTGTCAGGCACCAAGATGTTTAAACGTATGTGTCTGGAAACTGTGCTGCTCTTTAAATTCCAATTGCTCATCTGACAGATGAAAAAACACACAAGCTTTTTCTGTGTGTCTTCTTTCTGTCTTCTTATGACAATAGTTCTTCTGCAGTCTCCAAAATGTCATGTGTAACAGTTCAACCAATTGGCATGTGCCCCTCCGTGGGTTTCACATCTCCAACAAACCTGATGAAATCCCAAGGGTGGGCCTCCAAATCTGACTTACAGGAATCAATGTGAGAAGAACTGGTTATTTGTATTGTTTTTAAAATGATATAGTTCTTTGCTGATAGTTAAAAGAACACTTACCTCTTGTTATAAATTTGTGTGTGTTGTCTTCTATTCCATTGTATGAAGGTTTCTTTTAGCATTTTAGGCTGGATTCCTTTGGGGTGTACCAGGACCCCAGCATAACTAGAGGTCAGTGGCTAAAATTTTATTTTTCAATGATAGCCAATAAATAGTTCATCAAGTTACTAATGATGGTTAAACAAAAGAATAAAATAGGTTTTCTCTTTAAAAACTCGGCTTGAACGTATATATTTCTATAAAACATTTGACAAGAATTCAGAACAGGGACCTGATGCTGGCTTTGCTCTAAACATGTTATGTGAACTTGGATAAGGCACCACTTTCTCTGGGCCTCAGTGTCCCCCCATGGAGTAAGAGGGTCAGACAGGTGATTTCTGAAGACCTCTCCAGCACTGAAAGTATCATGGTAAAGTACCAGGAGGTTACGAAATATCCCACAGTGTGGGAGGGAACAAATATGTCATGATTTTGTTCCAATTTAATCTGTTTCACATTTAGTATAGTCCAAACTGTGATAGGTCCTCTGTGGAACATAGATGACTCATTTCCTGTCCTAAGTGGGTCTTCTCTGAGGTGTGGAACAGATTCTTCCTTCAGATATCAAGCCAGCTACAGGGGTCGAATCTGCGGGCCTCTGGGCAAATTCTTCATGCTCTTATCTGTGTCAAATTAAGCCCAATAGTCAGTGTGTGCATGTGCGCGTGCACACACACACACACACTCTTAAGGACACGACCTTTTAGAAGCGAGATGTTCCTGAAAAGTGTGCCCATCAAGTTTTTATAAACACAGTCACGTTTGAGATGAAGTAGACTTGCTGGCAACTGAAATAAAGACGAGGGTGAAACTTTTTGTAAGGTGACAGATGTCTTTTGTGTAAGTAATTAAGAAGGCTGGAGAAGCCCAGTATATTTACCACTTCCTCTGGGGAGTCACTTCTGACTATTGTTGATTGCTGGTGCCTTCATTTATCTGCTTTCCCACTAACTCCTGCTCTGCTTTAAGAGCTGGACCCACATGAGAAGGTATATAAAATTACACTCTTAAATCCGCTGATACCTAAAATGTTGGAGCCAAAAGGAAACGTTGGAATGTCAGATCTTCTCAACTCTCCTTTATCTTTCATTCCTTTGCTTCTTCACTCATTCATTTAAATATCTATTTAATGCCTACTATGTGTCAAGCACTGTGCTAAGCAGAAGACCAAAGTAAGAACAAGGCACAAAAGGCTCCTATTCTCAGAGAATAGGAGTGTGTGGGGAGAAGGGGAAGGCCATAAACAAGTAAACAAAGTTTGTGCTAGTCTATAGGTTAATGGATTGGGGAATTAGAGGTCAGGCGGGGAGAGCTACTTTAGATAGGATGGGACAGGCAGAGAAGATTTCTGTAAGGTGATGACATATAAACAGCCCTCTGAAGAATGAGAAGGAGCTAACCAGGGGGAATGCTGAGACACGGAGGGAAGACATAGCCGGCACAGGTGGATGGTGGGGAGGGTGAAGAACTTCAAAGCCCTAGAGGTGGGAAAGGTGTAAACATGGGGCTGGACAAGGGTTATTGCTGTGGGATGCAGGGAAGTGGATGGCTTAAGATTAATGTTGGAGGTGGGTATACAAGACTTGTGTCTGGATTGGACAAGGGGATTGAGAAGTAGGAAGGAAATCAAGGGTGACTTCTTATCTTTTAGCCCGAGAAGTGGGTGGAAGGTTATTTCTTGAAATGAGGAGAAGGCAAAATGCAACACAGCTTTGGGAGGAAATCCAAGAAACCTACTTTGGATGTAATGGCTTTGATACTCTTATTGGACACTGAAGCAGAGATGTTGGAGAAGGCACTGATTCTTCCTGAGAAACTCTCTAATTGTTTCAAAGGTGTTAGCTTTATCTCCTGACCTAGACCAAAATTCCCCTGAGGGCAGGCATGGCTTATATTTCGTACTTCTTCAGACTCCTCCAGAGAGTTCAGAGTGAAAGGAAAGTAAGAACATTTCCATATTCCCATGTTCCAGAATTAGATAGTGCTGGTGTGCTAAGTGTGCTTATACTGGCTCACAAGAGCCAATTGCTAAAATTTCAGAAATGTCACGAGCCAGTTGTGAGACCGTCCTTGCATTTGGCCATGGTGGGAGTACTCACACATGGAAGTTGGCAACCTCTGTAAATCGGAACTTTTTTCTTCAGAGAGCCAGGTTATCAATAAATCACAGTAAGACCCAGAATCACCAACTCAAGTGCCCCTAGAGGAAAGGAAGTTAACATCTGTAAGTACATATTGAATATATATATTCAGGTTATTATAAAACATTCAGTTCTCCTCTCAGCCTCCCCTATAAACATTTTAAGATTCACACGGTAGGAAAGCCCTGATGGACATTTTCCTTGAATTCATACAGCCTGGCTAAAGTTAAAGCCAAACATTCACCTCTAATTAGAGAGAGATGTATCCCCTCTGAAAGAGTAAAGCTCTAAGATGTCAGTTGCTGTTGTAAAGATTCCAGTTCAGTGTTGCTAGATCTTATGCTTTTTCAAGAGAAGCCTAAATTTTAATGAGAAACTTCCCAGCTGTTAAAAGTTGACTTAATAGAAAGAAAAAAAAAACACAAAACACAAAAAACAAAACGACTGTGGGCCAAACAAAACACTTGCAAAGTCTTCACTGGGCCCAAGGGCCACCAGTGTGCAATGATGTTTGAAGTTCTTATAAATGGTCATCTGTCTATGGGAGGGGAGAGGGCTTCCCAGAATATGTCAGAAATCAACTTTCCTGTCAACCCTGGCATGTGGGAGCCACTTCAGATTTATTTAAGAAATATTTTTTGGGTGTCTTGGTGGCTCAGTTGTTTTAAGTGTCCAGCTCTTGATTTCAGTTCAAGTCACGATCTCACGGTTCGTGGGATCGAGCCCCACGGTTCGTGGGATCGGGATTCTCTCTCTCCCTCTTTCTCTGCCCCTCTACTGCTTGCTATCACTCTCTTTCTCTCTCGAAAATAAATAAACTTTAAAAAAAAAGGAAAGGGGCGCCTGGGTGGCGCAGTCGGTTAAGCGTCCGACTTCAGCCAGGTCACGATCTCGCGGTCCGTGGGTTCGAGCCCCGCATCGGGCTCTGGGCTGATGGCTCAGAGCCTGGAGCCTGTTTCCGATTCTGTGTCTCCCTCTCTCTCTGCCCCTCCCCCGTTCATGCTCTGTCTCACTCTGTCCCAAAAATAAATAAAAAACGTTGAAAAAAAAATTTAAAAAAAAAAATTAAAAAAAAGGAAAAAAGAAATATTGTTTAAGGTACATGTGTTGTACCCCGGCATTGGTAGAGCAAGTGCACATAGTTTGTGTCTTTCCCACCTGGCCGTGGGCCCCTCTAGGCAAGCACCATGATCATCACATCTTTGGATCCTCTAAGCAGGTAGTACTCAGGACTGCAAATAGGAGCCTGCTACGGAGGGAGCTTGAGAAATATCTTGGCCAGTATCTTGAGGAAATTGGTGCCCAAAGACCAAAAGTCCCTTGCCCTTGACTTCAGTAGTGAATTAGTGGACTGAGACCGGAATCCAGATCTCTAAATGACAGACACTAGGACTGGAAAGAAACTCTGGTTCTCAGGAAATATTTACTGAATTCATGGGTATGTGAAATAATGATAGAAGAATCTATGGATGTATGAACAAGTGAGTACAGTCTGAACCGACCAACTGGTTTGTAGAATACAGTTCAAAGTAAGAATCGTATGAGTTGGGACTTGGTTTCAGTTCTTCCAGTAACTACTGTGTTGCCCTTAGGCATGTCCTTTATATTCTCTGGTCATTGACTTTCTTATCCATAAGCTCTCTGGTCTCTTAGTGTTGTTGCAAACATCATAAGCTAATAGTAATAGTCATAATTATTGAGTGCTGTGTGCCAGCCATTGGGCTAAAAGCTTTACTTAAATTTTGCCAAAGCTTACACTAGATCTATGAAGTGAGCACTATTTTGTATTACTACTTTGTATTACCTCCATTTCAGAGATGGAGAAACAGATGCACAGCACTATAAGCAACCTGTCCATGTTCATACAATTTGTAAGTAACCAGTGGATGCACTTTTAAGAGAGGCATTTCAATCTAGAACTGTAATAGCAATAAACACACTATGAAAAATAGAAGGATGGCACAAATGTAGGATCAGAGCATTTTGGGGAGACTCAGCACTATTTCCTCCCTAAAGCTCTTGGAAAGGATGATGCTTGAGGTTGACATTCTTTTCTGCGTTTCACACTGTAGAATTGAATCAATGTGGAGTTTGGATTCAGTGACCTCTGAGGGGCATTTTAGACTAGTTCAGAGATCTGGTGTCTAGCCCTGTTACTTTTTGGGGAGCCTTGAGCCAATTCTTTCAGTTTGTGTATAAGACTGACTTGAACACATTGGAAGTTCTTTCATCTCTGAGAGTAAAATGTTCTATGCAGAATTTGATACAAACATAACACGAGTCAGGATTCTTCTGGGTTGAAAATTATAGAAACCTACCTCAAACCAGCCTAAAGCAAAGAGGGGGATTATTATTTTAGTAATTGAAAAGCTTATGAGTATTCTAGCTTTAGGCTTGCTTTTATCTAGGGGCTCAGAAAATATCATCAGGTTTCCATCTCTCCAGCTCCCTCCATATATGGGCAGAATAGTCATCTGTAAGACTTACATTCTGTCAGCTAAGTAAACCCAACTGCGGGAAAATAACCATCTGCCTTGGAAGCAGAAAAGTTATGGTGAGGCATTACATTGACTTGCTTTTGTCTCATATTTACCTTTATGGTGGTCTTCATCTTCCTGGGACATGGAGACAAGTCCCGGGACATATGTTTGCCTCTTTAGCTATGTGGGAAGAGTGTCTTGTGCAGAATACATGGGATGGGTTTCCCACTGAATAAGAACTTTCTGTAAGAGAAGAAAGAGAGCAGGTGCCAGGCAAGTAGAAACACAGAAGTTGAGTCCAACCAGCTTCACCTCCCACTTAAAAGGAAGACTGACAGCATGGGCATCCTGGCTCTGAAACTTCAGCTCAGAATCACAAGCTGTGTTGTCGTTGCTTCTCAGTATTAGAAACACGCCTTGTCTCTTGGAAAATTTCCTCCATCTTCAGGGACATTTGGACTCAAACAGGGACATCAGTGAATGTCATGGAGTCATTATTTTGCCTTGTGGTTACAGCTCCTCAGAGAAATATATGCAGCGATGATCTCAACACAGGTAATAAATTAGGAAATAAATGATCAGGCTGGAGCAAAGTTTGTCAGAGCTGTGTTAATTTATGAGGACTCCACCAACTAGGCAACTTGGCTAATGCTTCTGATTTAAACTGAATACCCCTGGTTTGTACCGGAGAGGGTTACCTGCCCCTTTGTCTCTTTTAGCTGGCACAAGTAGTTACTTGTGCTAATCAGCACTGAGGGAAAGGGGCAGAGGGCAAAAGGACAGGAAATACCCACCAGCAAGTGATGACAAAACCTCTCCTGTGCAGTGACTCCTACGAGGCTAATGGACAGAAAAGAATTTGATCAGCCCTCCACTCGAAAGCATCTACATTTACGGTTTGGGGACTCATAGCTTGCTAGAGCTTGAAGAATGTTTAGACATTACCTAAAACTCTTTTGCTTCACAGCTGAAGAACTGAGGTCTGGGGAGGGGAAATAACTTGGTCAAGGTAGTGCTGCAAAGTAGGAGCTAAACTGGAATTCAGACCCAACGGTGCTTTATTCATTTTCCAGGCACTCATTCCTGCATGGCAAGTTCCCTTGGGTTTTGCCCTCAGGACTCTGGTAAACAATTTGAATGATGGAAGCTTTGCCCATGAGGAAGCTTCATTTCATTTGCTCTCACCTGCAAAGAAGAGAAGTAGCTAGTGCAATGCCCGAGACTTAAATATTCTTAACTCTCACTTCTTCAAGCTGGAGGGGCGAAGGGATAGCTAGGGACTAGGGACTCCTCAACATTAGAAAATCCAAAGGGGATTCATGAGTTTCTGAAAGGCAGTGAAGGGAGGTAAGTTATGTTTACTTCCCTAAGTATATTTGTGTTTAGTTAGCGTTTAAAGAATGCTAAAGGAGGGGTTTAGGGATCTAAATTCCGCTCGGATGTGGGTCTTGCTGCGTAATCCCAGCAACCTATTCTCTCTGGGTTTTGGAATTCTCATTTGTAGATGTAGCTGATTCTTTAAGACCGTGGGCAACCTCAAGCTTTAGGGTGTCGGGGGAGGGGTGGTCTAAAATTTTTGCTGCGCTTCGAGCATCATTGTTATAGATAGAGAAGGAACTTTTTAGATGGAAGGTGGCCAACCTGAAGCCAGTCTGTGTTTGCAAATTAACCATCCTCTTTGTTAACCTGGCCCAGTGGAACAAGTACAGGGCTGAGAGTCCAGGACTCAGCTGTGCCTCCCTTTGCCCCATAACCTTGAGCAAATCCTTGACTTTCTCTAGGGCCCTTCTTAAAAGTGGGATTGACGTCTTTGCATGCTTGTCTCATAAGGCTGTTGCATGGAGATAAAGGATATAGTAATACTGAGTTTGCCCTTGGTGACTGAGAACAATGTAAAAACAAGCTGTAGAACTAGTCAGAAGTTCAATGTAGCCGAGACAACACCAAGGGAACCGAAATTGCTTTTTCTCAAGGGCGCGTGTTTTCCCAATAATACTGCAAGTTGAAGCAAGGCTTAATAAAATAGCCATATACCCAGTTTGCCTGGGGTAGTCCTATTTGCTGTGGTCATCCTGGTATAATTATTGATAATGCACTTTTTTCACTTTCAAAAGTGTCTCATTCTATCCAACCTCTTCATTTTACCTACTGGAGGCAGGCAAGGCTCAGAGAGTGGAGGCTCAGAGAAGAGAAACGACTTCCTCAATTCAGCCAGGGTTTGCCCAGAGCCTAGACTCTGCAAACCCCTTCTCTTTGTACCAGGGACGAGAGGCGGGGCGGGGGATACAGGGTGAGAGAATGGCTCCTTTTGTGTGCTTTCCAGATTCTTGAAGCAACTTCTTAGCAGGAACAGCCCCACCTCTCTCTTGATTTCCTGGAAAGTGATCTGCAATACTGTACCTGCCATGCCTCTGAGGGAGCTGGGGGGGGGGGGGCAGGGGGGGAGATGGAACAAACATAACAGGATCCTGGAAAAGGAAGTTTTTATTCTCTTCTCTACACATAAGAACGACCCCAAGGGGAGAACCGCTGCTTATTAACAACTGGCCCTTATTTAGGCACGTAGGTTTTTTTCTGTTGCTATCATTCATAAAGCACTTTCTGGGTTTTTTTTTTTTTGATGTTTATTTATTTTTGAGAGAGAGACAGACAGACAGACAGAGCACAAGCAGAGGAGGGGCAGAGAGACAGAGCGAGACACAGAATCTGAAGCAGGCTCCGGGCTCTGAGCTGTCAGCACAGCCTGACGTGGGGCTCGAACTCACGAACTGCAAGATCATAACCTGAGCCGAAGTCAGATGCTTAGCCGACTGAGCTACCCAGGCGCCCCTCATAAAGCACTTTCATATTCATAATCTTAATTGATCTAATTCTCACTGCCTTTGGAAATGATCTTGGAGGCATCATGAGTCTCATTTTGTAGTGAGAAAACTAAGACCTATGGAGGCAGCTGGCTTGCTCTAGGTTTTGTACTAAGTACAGTTGGGAATAGAGCTTGGTTTCCTGTCTCCTGGCCCAGTATTCCTTCTACCCCTTGCTCCTGGCAGCGTCTACCCTTAGGCATCTTCTGGGAGGAACCTCATTATAGCGAGGTTTTTTTTTTTAGTATTCAAGAAACTAAATCCTCTTGGATGAGCCCAGGGCAGATCCACCTGAAATCCTGAATTTGGCTCTGTGTCAAACGGTGTTAGAACACAGTTTGTGATCAACTGTGGGCTTCGTTCTACAAACATCATTTCTGAGAAATTGAGTGTGTGGATGGAGAACAGGGTATTTCATCCCGGGATAAGATTTTTCTCTTTAAAATTGTTGCTAAGATCATGGGGGAATAGAGTCTCACTACAGTACTTAACTCTGCTGTGCTTGCAAATCACTGACCCGACAATTTGCAGAATCCCCATTTCAGAAAGATTTGTTCTGGTTCAGACTGAAGTTCTTTATTTGGAACTCAACACGTCCCAGACTTATAAGAACTCAGCTTAACACGATTTGCAGCTTCCTCCATCATCTGTCTGCCCTAAGTAGGCAGTGATGCAGGGGCAAGGGCTTTGGTGGACAAGAGGAACCCCAGGTGTGGTCTTGATCATGCGTGTGGTTCAGTTGAGGGTCAGGAAAGCGACTTTCCTTTTAAGGAGCTCAGTTTCCTCAGCTGTCAAATGTTGAGATTGGATTAATCAGTGCACAAAAGCCCCTGGATACTTTTTTTCTGAGAAAGCTACGGGGACCTCGCCTGTATAAATGGTGGAGGAGGTGGGGCTGAGGGCTCGGAGCCCTTTCGTTCAATCCATTCGTGTGGCCTGGTGACTTTGGCACGGATGTCAGTGTAGAAACCATTGGATAATTTCCGAAGGCCCTTTTAGCCCTGACACTGGCACCGAAAGAGCAGTACCGTCTTAGTGACAGATGTCAAGCCCCTGAGGAGTTGCAGTGAGCATGGAATTCATGATGCGGAACGAGGTAGACAGGGAAAGGGGTTGTGATGGCATAATAAAGAGGAGAGTTGGGGGTGGACGTACATGATACAGGTGCCCTGTCCTTTCTAGTTTACAAAGTACTTGCGCATCCATTGTCTCTTTCGAGCTTGCCCAACACCGGGCATTCAGGTGTTTACCCAACGATCTGGCTTGCAGCACCGATCAGGTGCCTGGTTTGGGGCAGAGCTCAGGAACACAAAGGCGAAGAGGAGACCTTTTCAGCCTTGAGGTGCTCATCATCCATAAAGGAAAAGGCAGGTACACGAGTACTGTAATTGCCAAACAGAAAGGCTCTGAGAGAGGTGCACGCGAATGCTGAGGAGAGGAGAGAAAGACACGACTCGCTTTTCCTGGGGAAGGAGGACTGGGGTCATTCCCTGTGCACCAAGCTCTGACCTCCTGAGAAAACATGGCGCGCAGCAGGGGTAGGGGAGGAGTCCGGAGGGCCTGGCCCTGGGGTAGCAGAGGTGAAGCTGGAAGGCAGTCTGGCTTTGGAAGGCAGGGCTTTGAATGCAATGCAAAGAATTTAGACCCTGTGGCAGTTAGCATCTCTGTTTTCCAGATGAGGAAACAGGCTCACCGAAGTCAGGACCTTGGCTTTAGCCACACGCCGGGGTGAGGGAACTGCGGGGCCGACCAAGGCCTGCGACCGTCCGGTTGCTCCGTCTGCTACCCTGTGCTGCCTCCAGCAGGCCTGAGCTGAGGCAGGCCCTGCGTGGGAGAGGCCTCGGGGCTGTTTATCCCGTTTGGTGGGACTGGCTCTGGCAGGCCACGGAGGTGGGTGGGGTGGGGGCCGCGGAGGGGAGGAGGGGCCTGACAACAAGGGCTACATTCAAGGCCTGCACTGGAGCCGGCCGAGGAGAATGGAAAGCTACAGTCTGTCGGAGCGTCCAGCCTTGGCAAGGCGGTCGGGGCCTTATAAGGAAATGTTGTTCTCTGTGAGCCAGTGGGGCTGGGACGGAGCCCTGTGCCCACAGGACAGAGCTGCCCTTGTGGCGGTAGGGCTTGGGGGTGCCACCCGCCCCTGCGCTGGGAGCCGGGGCTCTCAATGGGCCACTTCTGCGGGCTCAGCATTCCCTCGCAGCCCCCGGTGCGTGCGGCCCCCACCCCCTCCGTGCCCTCCCACTCCCCCCTGCCCTGGGCTGATTGGAGGAAAGGAAAAAAACAAAACAAAACAAAGACTTGGCCGGATCCCAGGCCTCGTTGCTGTTTGATGCCGAATTACCCAGAAAGCAGGCTCAAGGCGAATTCTGTCTCTTTTCCCTGAAGGATGCTTGAGTAAAGGGATCCCTCTTTGCCCTCCTTCCCTACTGCTGCACCCTCGTCTGTCTCCTCCTCCTTGTGACCGCAGAACGCCCAGGCCGGGCCCTGTCCTGTGCAGAAAGGCGGGATCCGAGACAGTGGGGAGGAGGAAGCCTTGTGTGGGGCCTTTTTCACGTCCCCACCGGAGGGCACGAGATTCTGGGACACTCCTAGGAGAAGGGCGACTCCCTTCAGAACACCTTACCTGTGCCCAGCAGGCCAGAGGGCCTGAGAGGTACAGGAGGGCCAGAGGAAAAACACAGCCGGCCCAGAAAGCAACAACAGAACAGACTGTCAGCATTAGTCAGCTCCTGGAAGGAGTGCCTTGCCACAGTGTGCCGTGAGGGCTGATTTAAAGCATTGATCGCTACGGGATCTCCCTGAACCTGAGATTATGATAGGAGCAGAAAAAGATGCTTAGGGTGGCCTTTAGCTATGCCTATTTGGAGACTGGTAGACACACGAAACCCTGGAGTCGCAAGGAAACAGGTCAGCCAGCCCAGCTCTCCACCTCGAACAAATGTGGCAGAACTGGAGCCAGTCTGTGCTCTCCTAGTGACCGCGAACTTGGTCCCTCGAGTCGGTCTCCAGTATTGACAGGTGACGCCCTGTGTGTCAGCCATGAGGCGCCACCCCGAAGGCAGGCTCTGAGAAGCACACAAGGAACTAAATGCAAAGGAGGAAACGGCAGAAACACAGAGAAGAGGATCCTCCGGAGGGGAAGAGAGGGTGCTTGCTCTTGACCAGATGCACAGAGCAGTGGACAAGAAAGGGTCTTGTCAAAGAGATGGAGAGATGGCATGTGGGGTGAAGATAGGCTGAGCTCACAGAGTGACCTCTGAGAGCTGGGAAGGTGGGGAAGTGGCTCCTGGGGGACAGGTGACACCAGCCAGCCCAGGATGGTGGGAAAGCTAGGGGCTTGCTGGGTGGTGGAGAGGCGGGCGGGCATGGGAGGTGTGTAAGGCTGGCGGAGGGGGGAGCTATGGTCGGAAGACAGGTGAGCAGCAGAGTTTGAAGGCCCTGGATGCCAGAGGGAAGAGGAGATTCTAGTAAAAGATGGCCAGGAGCCACTGGAGGTCTGAGCATCGGGGAGCTGTGGCCAGCGCAGTGATTCAGGCAACACGACGTGACAGCACCTGCAGGAATAACGGAGGGAGAGGCGTCCTTTTCCGGCTTCACTGCCTGGAAAGTGCTTCTTCCCCAAACAGAGCTCTGGGGGTCATATTCCCCCGCCCGGGGTCTCTGGACGCCCAGCTAGACCCCAGGATTTCAGGTGCTGTGGGAACAGCCAGTGACCGTTTCCCCCCGGGGACGATTAGGCCTGGCCGCTTTGGTTCATTTCTCCTTTTGAGTTGGCGCGTTTTGTACGCAAAGTCATTCTGTTCAGATGCAGTTAAGAAACCCAGTCTTCCGTCCTTTTTGGCAGAAGGTTATGAAAAAGGACCCTGGGTCAAAGGGCAAAGACACAGGGATGCCATCTCCTCTCCGAGAGCCTGCCCCTCTTTGGGCATCCGCTGGTCTCACACCTGTGCTTGTCACAACCCCGAGAACAGACAGGGTGGTCTCCTCCCTGTTCTCCAAGGAGCTCCTTGGGGCTCTGGCCCTGGGGTCCGGTCACTCAGGCCACACAGGCTCCGAAGCAGGACTATGAAGGGGACTGAGCTTGCTCCTCGAGCCTGGTTCCCTCCTCGTGGTGGTCATGAGTCTGAACTAGAGCAGCTGATGCTCTGAATCTCGGTAGCTTCCCACCAAGTTTTCCTTTACTCCGCAAGGTGGATGCAGACCCCTGAGGCCACAGAGATACAGTGCCAGTCATGGAACTGGCCGCTGTCTTGACCCTCCAGTAGGTAGGGTTCATTTTGAATTTGTGTGCAGTGAGCATGAATTGATTGCTTCCCTTTTAAGGGCACATGTGAGTATTTGATGGTGAGATCTTGACTCTAAAAAGTGAATTTCAAACAACAAACCTGGATGACGGGGAGGGTCCTATATCACAAGGCAGGACTCTTCCTCTATCTTTTAATTTTTACCACCAGCACTTAAACCATCCGCTAGGCTCAGTCGTCGATTCAGAGAAATGCCGTGAGCAAATTTCCTTGGTAGAGTTTCTTTTTATTTAATTGTCACTAACCATTCATCATTCACCCATTATTTGGTTTGGTAATGAGTAGTTCAAAAAAAAATAGGTAAGTGTAAAGGGAATGCAGTACAAGTCTTCCTCTGACCCTTTCCCCAGCCATCCTGTTGTCCTCCCCCTATTTTCCTGTGTTTCCTTCTCCTCCGTGATGCTTTTATGGAAATAAGTATCAAGGACTTTCCTCCTCCAGTACACATAGCTCGTTCAGAAAGATGCAAGCTTGTCCAACGAAATTCTCTAGGAGTATTTCCTCTCCCAGGCTTGCCTGCTTGGGATGGGGAACCTGATTCTAGATGTCAGATGGACCTCACTTCATCCAGCTGTCTATAGAGTGATCCTTGATGGATGTCCTTGAGCCCAGCACTTTATGATAATGTGCTAAGGATGCCTGAGCACACTCTCTGGAATTAGATTTAAGTACCATCCCCTGCATGACCTTATAGGAAATGAATCATCCAGACACTGTATTCTGAGTTCAGGTGCCAGATTAGGAAGGCTCTGAGGGGCATCTGCCACACAGGTTGCTAGGGCTAAAGAAAGGTTGCATGGGCCATATTTTTCTGGTTCCTTGTGGTCTGATTTGAACTGAAATGCCTGTCACTGATCTAGATCTTTACTGACTGATCACAGAGAAATCTTAGTCTGCGCTTGCTTAACCTGGGACTGGAGCTCCACTAATGCTGCAGCTGCTCACTGATCACACTGGAGCACTGCCTGGCTCACTGATCACATAGGAGCACTGCCTGGCTCACTGATCATGCAGGAGCACTGCCTGGCTCACTGATCACGCAGGAGCACCGCCTGGCTCACTGATCACGCAGGAGTACCGCCTGGCTCACTGATCACGCAGGAGCACCGCCTGGCTCACTGATCACACAAGAGCAGACCTGGCTCACTGATCACACAAGAGCACGACCTGGCTCACTGATCACACAGGAGCACTACCTGGCACACTGATCACATAGGGACTCTGTCTTGTTCACGTACCATGCAGGGGCACTATTGTTCACCGATGGTGCTGGAGCCGCATTTCTCTGCTGAAGATCAGGATGCAGCAGCCGTGGCAGCTCTGGTCTGTGCATGTTGGTTGCTGGGAAGGGTTTTAAAGCCTTTTTGGTGGCAAGAGTCTCTTCCTGATCAGAGTCCAACCTGAAAATGGATCCTGCTTTTGCAAGCACAGTGACAGTATCATTAAACATCATCCAAGCAACAGCAGACTGGAACATCATCATTTAGTCACTTCTTGCCCAATATCACGTGGGATTCACTTACAGAAGGATCTACATGGTAAGTGAGGTAGGAACAAGTCAGCACAACAGAACCATAAATATCTTGATAGAGACAGATGTATGAAATCTAACTGGGTAGGGGAAGCAGATGTAGGTAAGCAGCTGGCTAAGAATACAGGTGTGAACCTACCGAAATATTAAGAAGATAGTATAAAAGATAATATTAAAGAAAAAGTTACCTGTGGTCCTTTTGTCACGTGCAACACTTTTTATTTTCCATAGTCCCTTCGATCTTCTTGTTCATATTCCGTGCACATTTTTATACAGCTGCAATCGTATCGCAAAGACTTTTCACAGTCTGTGTTTTGTTTAATATTATAAGCACTCGCCATATTGCTCCAATCTTTATTTTATGGCCATAGAAATACCTTTGTGGCGATTCACCACACATTTCTTGCTTTTACCTGTTGTTGCAATTTTATGTCTCCCGCTGCTTAGCGTGGTGGGTAATTTTGTAAAGAACACCTTAGGATATTTAGCTTTGTGCTTTTGTTGCTTTCGTTAGGATCAAATTCAAGAAGGGAGATGGCTTGGCCAAAGGGTATGGACCCCCTTATGAGGAGCAGCTTTCCCAGGTACAAAGCCAACAGTGACAGTCAGGACTCTCGCCTCATACTGATCTTACTGGCTTGGGACTCCAAGCCAGCAACTAGCATGTCGCCTGGCAACTGAGCAGGAGAGCAGAGGTTGACAAAGCCCCGGGAGAGACCTGTGACCGCAGAAGTGCTCTACTTTTGAGGGCACACTCTACCTGGGTACCATTCCAGGGGTCTGCCTTATTTGCAAAAAAGTTGTTCATTTGTGGCTGCCACGTAAGGGCCCCTGAACCACCATTGTTTGAGAACAAAAGCAAACCAGTGCTGAGCTCCCAGTTCTTAGACTGTGGTTGCAGTGGGAGGGCTGCGGGAGCTAGGAGGGTGAAATTCACTGTATTCTTGGTGCAAGGACACTGTGGCCCTCATCAGTGGCACTGCCCATGGGCACAGCCCTCATGGCAGGGTCCTGTTATGTGCAACGCAGATGGCAGCTGAGGCCCTCGGAGATCCGATTTAACTTGACCCAAACTCCGGCGCCGAGCCTTGTGAGAGCCTTGAATTCAGAGCCCGGGTTCCATGAGTGCCCACAGGTGTATCACCCAGCTCCACCCCGTGCCCTCTCATCTGAGCGTGCCGACCAGCTCTGCCTGAAGCATTCCAGGAGCAGAGCCCCGTTCCTTCCCTGGTCTTCACCAAAAGCCCCTCGCACCCGGGACTTTGTGAGTTTGGTAACATTACTGAAGACAGAAGGTCTCACAGAGGAGTCTTGTCAGAGACTAGGCAAGCTTTTGTCCTCTTCACACCCTTTCCCATCTATCTTTCTCAGCCTCATTCCTCTCAGCAATAAGCATTCCCTCAGTTCTCCTCAAGAGAGTTCGCCCCCCGCCCCCATATTCAGGCCCTTTCTGTGCCCATGCAGGTGTTTTCTCCAAGTAAATATGTATCACTCCCTAAAAGAATTCGGGTGGGTATGTCTCCCTTTGCTATCAATAACCATATCCTTACAGGAAGGTGAAGGTGGCTTGGGGGGGGGGGGTTGTTTTTTCTGTTGTTTTTTTTTTTTAGTGAGATCATTCACACAATGAGCAGTTGTTTACTGAGTCCTTGCACAGATCCCATTTAGGCCTCCCTGCCAAATGGTCAGCTGGACAGGCATCATTACCTTGCCTTATGGGTAAGGAAACCACGGCCCGGAGCAGGGGAGGACCTGTCTGAGGCCACTCGGTTGGTTGCTTGGTGAGCTAGGACCACAGCCTAGATTTCTCCTGCGTTCTGTGTATGGTCCTTTCCACATCGCACTGTCAGACCATCTGCGTGGGTGCCCGCACATGGCTTTAACCACGGCAGGCACGCAGAAATGCCCGTTCAGTAGACATTACCGAGCCCTGGCTCTGTGCCTGCCTTCAAAGAGTGTGGTGTGAAGGATGCATGACTAAATTGAAGGACTTGTTATTACCCTGTACCCGGCTCTTAGTTAAAACCAGGGGCGATCGAACAAATGTGGTATGCACACACAAATGGAATATGACCCGGCCATAAAAAGGAATAAAGTGCTGACTCGTGGTACAATGTGGCTGGATCGCAAACACATTAAACTGGGTGAGAGAAGCTAGACACAACGGGGCACATACTCCATGATTCCACTTGTATGAAATGTCCAGAAAAGGCAAATCCATAGAGATAGAAAAGAGACTGGTGGTTGCCAGTCTGGAGGAGACAGAAATGGGGAGTGACTGCTTAATAGGTATGGGTTTTTTTTTTGGTGGGGGGGGGGTGCTGAACATTTCTTGGAACTAGATAGAGGTGATGGTGGCACTATAATGTGAATCTACTAAATGCCCCTGAATTGTAGACCTTAAAATGGTTCATTTAATGTTATGTGACTTCCGTTTCAATTTCATTTTATTAAAAAAATTTTTTTAATGTTTATTTTCGAGAGAGAGAGAGAGAGCAATTGCAAGTGGGGGAAAGGCAGAGAGAGGGAGAGGGAGACATAGAATCCGAAGCAAACTCCAGGCAGGGTCTGAGTTGTCAGCATAGAGCTGGATGTGGGGCTTGAACCCAGGAACCATGAGATCATGCCCTGAGCCAAAGTCGGACGCTTAACCGACTGAGCCACCCAGGCGCCCCCGATTTCAGTTTTTTAAAAAAGGAACACCAGATCAACAGACAAACCCAGGTGTGAACTTGCCCGCCCTGCACTATACTTCCTTGCTGGGTTCCAGGTCCTGATGTTCGCTCATTGGACAGGGAATGAAGATGTGCAGACTCAGTTGTCAATTCTGTGACTTATTAGCTGTGTGGCGTTCGGTAGTTTACGCTTCTGTCTGGATCTTAGCTTCCCAATCTGCACGATGGGGAGATTGACCCAGATTTTACCCAAAGTCCCTTCCAGGAAGGCCTTCTGGGATCTTGAGGACAGAAAGGGGGATGCAATCCAGTGAGGGAAGGGAGGCACTCTCTGAGCTTCTTTTGAACCTTTCTCTTCTCAGCTAGCGGGCTGCAATGGCTTTTAATTTCCTCTGTCCCCAGGCACCAGAGAAGCAGTCACACAGATTACAGCTTCGGCTTCTGACCTGGCTGGCGCTGCTGGGGCTCCCACCATGCTTCATTGAGCAGTGTGAGCCCCTTGGTAATCCTGTTAAGCCACCGGGGCAGTGAGTCATTTCAATACCACCCAAACACCTTCCTGTCGTGTCCTGGCAAGGAGAGGAGCTCCAGCCAGAACGTTAAGACTTGACCTGCAGCAACATTCTAAACATAAATTGGAGCTTTTAATTGGGTTGTGACTTGGAAACCCATCATGCCTTAATCAGTGCTCGAAGAGTGCAAGCTGTACTCTTGCCTTCACTTATCACCCCTTTTCCGAGCCCCTGGGATATCCGAGGCATTGTGCTAAGCTTCAGGAATGCATAGATATATCATAGCCACTGTCTTCAAGGAATTCAGCGTCTCCTGGGAGAGACAGACTCATAAACAGAAGGGAAATGTAACATTACAAGAGCAGCAGAGTAAGAGTGTGAAACCGAACAATAGGTCCAGAGGAGAGAAGTGTTACCACTCGGGGTGCAGAGTGAAGGGCTGGGGAGGAAGGGTCAAGGAAATCTACTGGTGCAGTGACACCTAGGCTGAGTTTGGAAGGATAATGGAGGCTTTCATGTTCCAGGGGTGCTCTAAAGGAGTGTGATGTTTAAAGTGGTCTGCCAGAGTGAGGATAAGCATTTTATCCCTGTTGATGTTTGCTAGTGCAAGATGACAATAAAAAGAAGGCTAAATTTCAGTTAGTTTATTACTGACTTTAACTCCCTACCAATGTACCCCCTTATTGCCTACGCTGGGTTAGATTGTCCTGCTCCACTACTACCTGGCATACGAGATGGGGAAGGGCGTTTGAAGCAGCTGGAACAGCACATGCAAAAGCACGCAAGAGTGAAGCTTCCGAACGTGTTAATGGAACGGCGAGCGATCAGTCTGATGGGGCAGGGGATATTGGAGGAGGGCTGGAGAGGTGAGAAAAAAAATGAAGCCTCATTCCTTGAGGGCCCAAGACACGGTGTTAAGTCTGGGTTTGCTTTCAGAATGTAATGGGGAGCCATAGAGGGTTGTAAGCATGTGTGCAGTGTAATTAACTCCGTTGTTGAGGCAGCATTTG
The DNA here is from genome assembly GCF_028749965.1 of Puma concolor. Classification (NCBI taxonomy): domain Eukaryota; kingdom Metazoa; phylum Chordata; class Mammalia; order Carnivora; family Felidae; genus Puma; species Puma concolor. The sequence goes on along the minus strand of NC_141675.1, from coordinate 79,739,490 downwards.
ACAGCTGAGGACAGATGGGACGGGAAAGAGCAAGGAGGAAGGAGACAGGTCGGGAATCCCTTGCTGTCACCTGGGGGAGACAGGATGAGGTTTCTGCCAAAGCTGGGCCATGAGAGTGGGAAGCAGAGGAAGGGCTCAGGAGATACGTAGAAGTTAAACTCTGAAGGCGTAGGGTCTGATCAAAGGTCTAGGTGGGAGAAGGAGGGTCTAAATGGTGACTTGTGCTTTTCTCCCCAGGAATGATGTCAGAGTTGGAAGCATGTTTGGGACCACCCACTCAACTGTCTTTGTCACTCACTCGACTGTCCTTATAACCCAGAGAGGTGCCAGGTACTTACTACCCAAGCTGCTGAGTTGAGGGCGGAGTCGGTGCGAGGTCCCAGCTCCCTAAATCCTCAGCCCTCCAGGGCTCTCTCGTTGACCGTGGCTGCCCTCCTCTTGCCTTGGCTCTGCCCTGCACCCCACCTCCGCTGACTGAGCCCCGCTCTGGACAGAGGAGGCCTGAGTTCCTGCCCTCACACCGTCCTCAACACAGAGTGACCACCAGGGACACCCGCCCTTCGCTGAGTCTTTGTCTTCTCATTGCCAAGTGGAAGGCCTGCAGGTGCGGGCTTCTCTATTTTCTTCTCTTCCTTTCCGGTTTTTGACTTTTGATTTTGCTTTGTTCCCTTGCTGGTTCCTCTTGCTTTACGTTAGGCCTGCTTCGCTCCTTTGTGCATGCCTACCTGGATCTGAGGGCATTTGTGCCTGGGAGTCCCTGACTTAGAGCTCCTCTGAAGCCTCTCCGTCTTGTTTCTGACAGCCGGGCTCGTCCGGGTAGAGATCCGGTCTCTCGGAGCTGTACTCCCAGGGCTGGGCCACCACTCTTCACCGGCTCACAAAGCCTGCCTCTTTCTTGTCCCTTGATCTCCCTGGATTCTCTGCCCCTGGAGCCAAGTCACCAAATATGGATGTTGTGCATCATCACCGTGTCTCCTGGGCCCAGGCTTGACTCGGGTCACATTTTTTTCAGAAGAAAACAGCAGTGGGGCCTGTGATCTAGGGAGACAGGGTCCTCGCCATGGGCAAGCCCACCTTGCCCGTTCCTTTGGGCTCACAGTGTTGTGGGTCAGGTGCCTTAGGGGCAGAGCTCCAGGAGAGAGGGCAGTTCAGGTGGGTTTCCCCATCAAACCCTCCCCCTCTGCCTTCCTCCCTTCCCTGACTAAGTGGCAGGAAAGGAGGGAGGTTCGGAACTGCAGGGGAAGAGTTGGGGACCCACAGAGGCCCTCGGACCACCCTTCCGGCCACTGCCAAATCCCCCATGTGGCTTTCCTGCCCTTTAGTCTCTTAGCCTTCCTTTGACTGCTTCATACCCTTCAAGTGTGACTGTGCAGGGCACTTGGTCCTGCCCTAGATCACAAGCGTCTTCCAAATTACGATGAAAGCTGCCTTCTTGTAACTCCCAGTGAGTGGCCGGCTCAGAATGTTGTACCACATCCCTCCCTTGCAAGACCGTCCTCTGCGTGTACGAAGAAGACATCATCTGTTTCACTCCCAACCCACTCCTTGCTTTCCTGCAGGTTATCGCATCTCCTGTGTTGTATCGTTGCTACGTCCTTAAGATGGGGGCCTCCAAAATGCAGAGATCCCGGATATGGGGAACTAGCCTGTGTAACCAACCAACAAAGCAGGAACGCCAGTGGCCCAACACAAAGGAGGCTTCTTTCTCCCTTACGTAACCCTTCCTGGTCAGTGAGCGGTCTTCTTTCACACGGGGATTCCGGGTCCCCGGGCCCTTCTGGCTTGGATCGGCACCCTCCCACAGGCAGCGAGTGGAGCCCACTCCCTCCTGCCGGGCCACCCAGGCTGAGGGGCTGGGAAGGGCAGAGAGCCCTGCCCGGAAGGGACACGTGTGCCCACCCTCGCCCGGCGGCTGAGAGCCAGTCCTGCCACCTCATCTCACGCTGACATGAATGAACTGGGCAATTCAGACCCCGGCTGGTCCGCTGCCCAGTGGAGACCACTGTGTGCAGTGAGGGTGCATCGGCAGGGGGGGCGGGCCTTCCCTGCTAAGCACAATAGCTTCCCTACCCCTTGACTCTGAGCCCCCAGTGCGGGCAGGTGTTAGAGGTGGAGAACCGGGCCCCCTCTTGTTACCAACCAGCAAGCAGTGTTTTCTTAAACTTCGGTCGTGCGAGCACCACTTTGGAGGTTTGGGCTGTATCTGCATAACACCTGTATTGTAATTAATTTAATATTCTCTCTAAATCAAATCACTTTTCAATCTAGCTTCGCCTGACTAATAATGTCTGGGAAACCGTGGTTTTGATGTGCTAATTATATTTTTCCAATATACTAATGTACTCCAAAATAAATTTATAGTTAGTCCCATAGCAATATGTGCACGTGTACCACCCCAAATATTTGCACACGCTGGTGGTACGCGTTGTACTTGGTGGGGGAATACTCTGAGTCGGTCTGAAGCCCTCCATGAGGTGGCCCCTGCCTCTCTCTCTGCCTCATGTTCGGCCCCTTCCCTCTTGCTTACAACCCTGCAGCCTCATGGACCTTTTCATTCCTCAAACGTGCCAAACGGTTTCCTACCCCAGGGCCTTTGTACTGGCTGTTATCTCGGCCGGGAACACGTCTGCCACATTTGGCTCTTTCTGGGCATTAAGGTCTAACCACTTGGTCTAGTGGTCTTATGCCACACCCCACTCCACCCTGCCCAGCCACTCCTCTCTCCCGTGACAGCAATTTCCAAGATCTGACACAGTCTGTTTATTTGTTTGCTGATTTATTCGTTGTTTCTCTGTGCCCCGGAACATGCAAAGTCTGTAAAAGCAAGAGATTTTACCTATGCTGTTTACTCCACTCTCCCAGCACTACACACAAGGCCTGGCCCATAGTACGTGCTCCATAAATATTCATTAAATGAATAAAAACTATGGAAAATAGATACATAGGTCACTAGTCAAACGAGGATTAAAATACAGTTTGTCAGTTGCATGGCGATCTCTAACACACATCTGGTCAACTGCTGGAGAAGGCAGCTTGGAGGTGAGGCTGCCGTGGGACCTCCGGGTCCACCCTGAAATTCATAGGTGCACAAGTCACCTGACTGGCCCACCCAGCCACAGAGAGGGAAGCTGGCCAGGCGGGAGTGGGAGGGCCAGACCCACTTCTAGAAGACACTTGCATCAGTGAGGCGAGAGGTGAGGAGAGAACAGGCTGAGGACCAGTCATCCCTGCTTTAGGGATGGCAGCCATGTTGGCCCAGAGAGTCCACCCGTAGGGAAAACCGGCCTCTACAAGATTGGCTTCTGCCCCTCTTCTGTGGGGGTGGTGGGAGCCGGAAGTAGGGATGGTGGAAGTAGGGAGCGCCTGGGTGACTCAGTCGGTTAAGCGTCCAACTCTTGATTTCAGCTCAGGTCGTGATCTCGAGGTTCGTGAGATCGAGCCCTGTGTTGGGTTCTGCACTGACAGCATGGAGCCTACTTGGGATTCTCTCTCTCTCTCTCTCTCTCTCTCTCTGCCCATCCCCTACTCGCATGCACTCTTGCTCTCTCTCTCTCATAATAAATAAATAAACATTTAAAAAAAAAAAGGAAATCAGTCCACCAAAGAAATCCAAGACAAGGTGAAAAAGTCAACGTTCCCCATCTCGCCCCCCAGAAGTCTCCAGAAGTACATTGGCCATGGATGCTGTGATGGGTCTCCCTGACCCTTCAGGACCAAGCCACTCAGTTCTGCTGGGATCACAGCTGAGTCTTCCCAGGAATCGTCCTGCCTTACCCAAGGTAACACCTCCCCCCTGGGGATAGTTCACATTCAATGTCTAGTTGATATGGGGCACAAAGGCCTGGCCGTTTGCCTCAACTGAGGGCGATTCTGAAGGGCCACGCCAGCTCCAGAGCAACCTTGCCTGCTATCCAATTTTCTTCTGCTATCCAATCTGCTCCTTTCACATTCCCTGTAAACTCCCTGCTCACAAAGTCCCCTCTCAGAGTCTGTTTCCCAGGGAAACCTAGGATGACATGTGTAAGGCCCCAACCAGCTCTGTCCTCCACAATCCGTCGCCATATTGCTTAGGTGAGAACCAATTTCCCACCAAAGATTATTAGGTTTTCTTCCTCTACCTGAGGTGGAGACAAACCATATCCACACAAATGATATGTTGGTGCCCCTGGAAGAACGGCAGATCGTTCCTTCAAAACGACTCCAGACAATGAAGGTTAAAATTAAAGGGAGGCAATGAAAATAGCTGAAGTAAAGTAATATTTGGGTAGCAGTTGACATTTTCCAAACCTGTTTCACATGGAGCCTTTGACCTTGTTTCTGAGCTTCTCCATTTGCTTGGCCCCACCTGTCTCCCTGGGCCCTCAACATGCTCAGGGCAGAGCCCTGCATCCCCTACCACTGCCAACTTTCTCAGATGCCCCCAGTCCCCCACTCCAGGGCCCAGGACAATATAAGCTTGTCTCCTCTCACTGTTTCTAGGCTTAGAAGATGAGTCAGATCTCAGATTCCCAGTGGCTTCCCAGAGGGGCAGGGTGATAACACCTGGAAGTTCAGGCAAGTTCATTCTCCACGGGTCAAGTTTGGAAGGGAAGTGACTGTTACAGCCTCACGCTTTCTCTGTCCCCTCTCTGCCCCAACAATGGGCACAGAGCAAGGGTTCCGTCAGGCCTATCCAAAGACATCTCACGAAACAGATCATGACGGCATTTTGTGGTGGTGCTGTGGCCACTATGGTGCTCGTCTTCTTGGGCTCACTTCCCCTCTTTCTCTTTTCCCCTCCCTCTTGCTGCCCTGAGATTACACCTCCTCCCACCCCCAAGAAAGCATGCATCGGCACGTATGCTTCATGTAAACTTTGCTTCATGTGGTTTTTCCTAGACGACCCAGGTGAAGAAACAGACATTGACCTCTTTGATTTTCACAAAAAGTCATTCTCTGGGGGCAGGAATTATTATAGCCACTTTCAGTCGCGTGAACTAGACGTAAAATGAACTCCCCAAGACTGACACTACACAGTAACTGGTAGATCAGGACTTAGTCTACCTGTTCTGACTCCAAGTTGGTTGTTTCTCTTACCTTGGTTATGAATTTTCATCAAGAGTTATAATTAATAACAATAATAATATATAATTCATATATTCCCTTCCAGTAAAGGTGGAATTGTGAAGTGGGGGTGGGGGCGGCAAACACCAGAAAAGAGGCAGATGCGTTGAGATGATGGACCCATCAACTCTTGCAAACTTCCACCGTCTGCCAGTTCATAATCAAATATGGAGGTACTGTTGGGACTGAGGACACAACATGGTTGCCAAAGTGTATTCATTTCCCAGGACTGCCTTGACAAATTGCCACGAGCTGGGTGGCGTAAAACAACTTAAGTGTAATTTTTCATAGTTCTAGAGGCCAGAACTCTTAAGTCAAGGGGTCAGCAGGGCTCTGCTGCTCTGGAGGTTGTAGGGGAGAATCTGTTCCTTGCTTCTTCCCCCTTCTAGTGATTATCCGCAGTCCTTGACTTGGTGGCCACGTCTCCCTGCCTAGTCTTCACATGGCCTTTCTCCTGTGTGTCTGCGTCTTCTTTCTTCCACTTGTGGAGGCCTTTAGAGCCCTCTCGGATAATCCAGAGACATCTCCTTGTCTCAATATACTTAATTAAATTACATCTACAAAGACTCTTTCTCCAAAAAGGTAACATTTATAAATTCCAGGCATTAGGACTTGATCATGATTCGGCCTACTACACTGTATCATAGGCCACTTTGCCTGGAGGCATCGGTGTGCTCTTCAACACTCGGAAAAAGTTTCTAGTGTTCCTTCACATTACACTATTTGCCTTATGGGCTGGCGCCCGGTCTGGGTTGCAGAGGTGGCTGAAGGCAAACCTTCTGTTTATCCTGCAGTGAGCTAGAGGGGGCACCAGAACCGAACTGGCCCTCCCGGGGGACCCTCCCAGCCTTAGGTGTGGGGGAAGTCTGTCTCTCACATGTTGTCTGGGCGGTGACGCCATTATTCCCCTGCTGCTGGGAGCGCAGAGGATGCTGGGCGGCATTTGCCCGTGTTTGAATTTTCAGTTACTGTCAGTCCCTCTGATCTAATATTTGTGTTTTGCAGAACTGTCTCGTGGCAAGTTCTGGGGGAGAGAGTCCTCCTAGTCACAAATATTTGCAGTACTTGGCTTTGCCGCACTTCGGCCTGCGATGTTGAAAATGGGGTCATGTGCCGCCCTCAGGTGCCTGACAGACATGCCTGTTGGTGTGGTTTTCTGGCAGTGCCTCCTTCCTCAGCCTCTTGTGGAGCGCGTGGAGGTGCTGAAGGGGACGAGAAAACAACTGTGCCTGACAGGGGCCAGATGCCATTCGAAGAAAGGTGTAGCCCGGACCAGCTTCCTTTTTTTCTTTGTGCTTCCTTCTTTTGTTTGTTCTTCCTCTTCTTTTCCCTCAAGGGTTTCATCTACTTTCGTGAATTGTCATCTTTTTCTTCAGTTTCCCTTCATAATTCCCAACTGCTTGCTTCCAGCAGTCAAAGCCACTTCCGGTTTCTAGAACAGTGTGGCCCTTCAATTCCCTCCCCCAACCCCCAACCCTGTAACCCACTTTCACACCTGTTCTCGCCTCTTTGTCTGTCTCAGAGCCACTCCACGTCAGGTCTTCCGCTGATGCAGAGGTTTAGCCTTTCTTACGTCCTCCAGGCCTCTTTCCATCAAGTAGTCCTCCCTTTCTTCAGTAACAGCTTGGTTGAGATAGATCTCACATACCATAAACTCCCTGTTTTGAGGAGTAAAGTCCAGTGTTTTTTAGTCTATCAATCCAGTTTTGCATTGACTGCCAGTGTCTAAATTTATAATATCTTTATCTCTAGTAGAAGAAACCCCATACCCATTAGCAGTCAACCCTCATTCTCATATTTCCCACCCTTACCCTACACTCCCCACCTCTGCGTAACCACTTATCTACTCTCTGTCTCCATAGTTTTTCCTATTCTAGATATTTCATACAAAAAGATTCCTATAATTAGTGATATTTTGGAAGTGGCTTCTTTCAGTCAGCACGATGACTGAAGGTTTACTCAATGTTGTATGTAGCATGGATCAGATTTAATTCCTTTTTTGGATGAGTAATATTCCACTATATTTGTTTTTCCACCTAGCAGTTAGTTCATGGGCATTTGGGTTGTTTCCACTTTGGGCTAATATAAAAAACAATGCTACGAACATTCATGCACAAGCTTTTGTGTGGACATATGTTTTCTGTTCTCTTGGGGATATACCTAGGAGTGGAATTGTGAGGTCATATTTAACATTTTGTGGCACTGCTACGCTATTCCCAAAGCAGCTGCAGCATTTTACCTCCCTACCCGCAGTATATGAGGATTTACATTTCTTCACATCCTCACCGACATTTGTGATTACCTGTCCTTTTGATTTTCCCATTCTAGTAGGTGAGTAATGGTATCTCACGTATTTCTTTATTTGCCGTTCCCTAGTGACTCATGATATCGAACATCTTTTCATGTGCTTATTGGCTATTTGTAAGTCCTCGGTGGAGAAATGTCTAATCAGATAATTTGCTCAATTTAAAATCAGTCTTTGTTGGGGCACCTGGATGGCTCAGTTAGTTGAGTGTCTGATTCTTGATTTTGGCTCAGGTCATGATCCCAGGGTCATGAAATCCAGTCCCATGTCAGGCTCCACACTGAGTGTAGAGTCTGCTTAAGACTCTTCCTCCCTCTCCCTCTGCCCCTCTCCCCTACTCTCTCTCTCTCTTTCTCTAAAATAAAAAACTAAATAAAATAAAATTTGTCTTTGTCTTTTTAGTGTTGAGTTGTGGATATATATATATATATATATATATATATAATCCATTATATATATAATATATATATAGTTCTGGATATATTATATTATATATTCTGGATACTAGCCTTTTACTAGATAAAGATTTGCAAATATGTTCCCCCATTCTGTGAATGTTCTTTTAACTTTCTTGTTTTTTCACTTTTTCTTTCTTTTCACTTTCGCTTTCTTATGCTTCTTTCTAAAAGCATGGGAGTTTTAAAATTTGATGAAGTCTAATTTGCCTATTTTTGTCGTTGTTGTTTGTATTTTAGACATGCTAAGAAGCCATTGTTTAATCCAATATCACAAAAATTTACTTTTTTTTGCAAGTTTATTTATTTATTTTTGAGAGAGAGCGAGTGCGGGTGTGAGTTAGGGAAGGGAAGAGAGAGAGAGGGAGAGAGAGAATCCCAAGCAGTCTCTGTGCTGTCAGCACAGAGTTGGATGTGGGGCTTAAACTCATGAATCCTGAGATCATGACCTGAGCCAAAATCAAGAGTCAGACACTTAACTGACTGAACTACCCAGGCACTCCACAAAAATGTACTTCTATATTTCTCCTGTCATTTTGATAGTTTTTCTCTTATCTTTAGGTCTAGGATCATTTTTGCTTAATTTTTGAGTACACTATATACGAATTAATCTTTCCCAAATTATTCTTTCACATGTGGATATCCAGTTGTCCCAGACCTATTTTTGTTGAAAAGACCCTTCTTTCCCCCATTTGAATTGTCCTGATGCTCTTGTTAAAAGTCAGTTGATCATAAATATAAGGCATCATTTCTAGATTCTCAGATTGATTCCCCTGATCTATATGTTTTGTTTGTGGCAATATATACTACCTTGATTACTGTATCTTTGTAGCGAGTTTTGAAATCAGGACATACGAGTCCTCCCACTTGGTTCTTTTTCAAAGTTGTTTTGTTTACTCTGAGTTTCCTGCATTTCCATAAGAATATTAGGATCAACTGCCAATTTGTGCATAAAAAACTAGCTGGGGGACACCTGGGTAGCTCAGTCAGTTTAAGCGTCTGCCTCTTGGTTGCAGCTCACATCCTGATCTCGTGGTTAATGGGTTTGAGTCCCATATGGGGTTCTGAGCTGATGATGACTGCTTGGGATTTTCTCTCCCTCTCTTTACGCCCCTCCCCCAATTGTGCTTTTCCTCTATCTCTCATTATAAAGAAACTAAAAAAAATAAATAAATGAAGGTAGCTGGGCTTTTGGTAGAGGTCGCATTGACCCTGTAGATCAGTTTGGGACATATTTCCTTCTTAATATTCAGTATTTGAATCCAAAAACACAAGATGTCTTTCCATCCATTTAGATCTTCCTTAATTTCTTTTAGCAATGTTTAACGAGTCTTGCACACCTTTCCTTCAACTCATTCCTAAAGTATTTTATTCTTTTTAATATTATTAAAAATAAAGTTATTTTCTTAATTTTATTTTTAACATTTTTCATTCCTAGTCTGTACAAATATAACTGATTTTTGCATATTGACTTCGTATCCTGCAGCTTTGCTGACACTGTGATTGATTAGTTCTCACAGTAGTTGGGTGGACTCCTTAGGTTTTTTTGTTTCACAAGATCATGTCATCTGTGACTAGAGGTAGCTTTACTTCTTCCTTTTCAATCTCAGTAAGTTCTATTTATTTATTTTTGCCTAGTTTTCCTGGCTAAAATCTCGAGTGCAACACTGAATAGGGATGATGAGTGGACGTCCTTGTCTTCTTCCCTAACTTAGGGAAGAAACTTTTGGTCTTTGACCATTAGGGATGACTTTACTAGCTGTGGGTGCTCTTTATCATGTTGGGGAAATTCTCTTCTATTCTTAGCCGTTGAGTGCTTTTATCATGAAGTGATGCTAGATTTTTCCAAGTGCTTTTTTTCTGTGTCTGTAACCCTTTTTTCCTTTATTTTATTCATATGGTGCACTGATATTCATATGTTGAACCGATATTCCATCCCTGGGATAAATCCCACTTGGTCATGGCATATGATTCTTTTTATATGTTTCTGGAGTCCCTCTTTCTTTTATGTTTTTTTCTCTATTGATTTCCTTTCTTTAGCTAATAAACATGCTTGAGTTTTTTTTGTTTTTTTTTTTTTCCAATAATAACAGAACCAAATAAATTTACTTCATGGGTCCTATACCTCCAAGCCACTGCCCATCTCCCTTCTTCCATTTTGATTCAAGTTTTGGAAAGAGTTGTCCTCTTGCTAGCTTAATACTGATTCACGACTTAGCCGTATGGACATAGGTTTTATTAACATCATGAAGGACTTTTTAACTACCAAAGTGCATGAACATCTTTCAGTCTTCACTCTATTAGATGTATGTATCCTTCTATGGTTTGCTTCCTGTTTCCTTCCTGTTTTGAAACTTTCAAATCCCTGGTTTTCTTTGTATCTTTTTTTTTTTTTATTATTATAGTTTCTTGCTCTCCTTTGTGGGCACTTTCCCCCTGCCTATAAAATACTGGTATGTTTTAAGGTTCTGTCTTTGGTGCACTTTCCGTCACTTTATACTTTGTCTGGGAAATCTCGTAGACTCTCATCATTTTTTATTATCATCTATATGCTGATGAATGATGAATTGTTACCTTTGCTCAGATCTAGCCAGGTATACCTCAATGCCTGGACATCACCATCTGAAAATGCTACATGCTTGTTAAATTCAAGAAGTCAAAATAAACATCTGAAGCTTTCTTTTCCTGCCCAACCTGTTCATCTAGCTTGAAGCAAATTTCTGGCACTTAGGAAAAGTTTTTTAAAAAATTTGATGGTTGTTCATTTTTGAAAGAGAAAAAGATAGAGCATGAGCGGGGCAGGGGCCGAGAGAGAGGGAGACATAGAATCCGAAGCAGGCTTCAGGCTCTGTCTGAGCTGTGAGCTGTGAGTCAGATGATTAACCCACTGAGCCACCCAGGCACCCCTGAGACTTAGGAAAGTTTAAGCAGCTTTGTAAGTGAGGTGAGACTTGCCTCACTTTACCAAAGCAGGTTGGCAGTCCTGCCTTTTCATTGAGGTGAGATGCCGTGTAGCAGAAAGAGATAATTCAATGTTGGTACCCTACCGTCAGCAGACTTTGAGTCTCAACTAAGAGACAGGAATCGACACAGATGACTGTCATCCAAGGCAGGTTAGGAAGAGTGTGATGGGGAAAAAAAGAAGAATTATAATAGGAACCCAAAGGAGAAGGGACTTGATTTTGCCTGGAAAGGTGACATATGGGAGTGGGGACACCTTCCAGAGATGGTAACTTTTGCACTAGAACAGGAAGGTGAGTCGGACTTAGATCGGGCAGGGTGGTAGAGAACTGTCTGAGTTGTCATGAGGGAAAGGCCAGTGTGTGCAGGGAGGGGCATACGGTTTGGTGTGCCTGGTGGGAGATTGGAGGGAAGTAGCGAGTGTCTAGGTGGAGACCAGAACTTGAAGTGCTTTGAATGCTACTACGGAAAATTCAAGATTTTATTCCATAGACAGGAGAGACTCACTGAAGCTGTAAGCAGAGTAGTGACAGGGTGCAAGCCATGTTTTAGGAACACTTGAGGAGTCCTATGCATCTAGTGTTTACCTGTATTAAAAAAAAAAAATGGTCCTGGATGTTTCAGAGTCAGTGAAGTAGACAAGGTCTCGAGAGATCACCTTGTCCTTGTGTTTGCTCTAGAAGGGGTGGTTCTTATACATAAAAATCAAGAGGCAATGAGGTAGGATCTGCCATTATCCTGCTAAAGTTTGGCCGCCTCTGTGCAGGAGCTTGTCTTCACCACAGTCTTCTGGCACTGTCCCTTGCCCAAACTGAAATGTGCGTCACTATGTCCTGAAGGTGGGAGGAAAAAAAAATGCATTAAGCAAACAGGAAAAAAAAGAAGCACAAAGAAAAACCCACCAACAGCCATACGTGGCAGGTGTACAGACTCTTCCCTACTCAACAGCCCTCCCCCACCCTGCCGTCCTGCAATGCGGCTGAGGTCAGAGTAAAACATAGGCCAAGTGGGGCTTCCTCAGCATTTAGAACTTAAACTTTGTGACCTGTCCCAGGACTTCCTCTTCCCCTCCTGAACAAGGAGAAATTTGTCCCTCCTCTGCTTTCATAAGGCACTCTGGGGGGTGTCTGGGGGGCTCAAGTCAGTTGAGCTTCCGACTTAAGCTCAGGTCATGATCTTGCAGTTCATGGGTTCGAGCCCTGCTTCGGGATCTGTGCTGACAGCTCAGAGCCTGGATCCTGCTTCGGATTCTGTATGTCTCTCTCTCTCTGCCCCTACCCTGCTCACACACACTCTGTCTCTCTCCTTCTCTCTCAAAAACAAATAAACATTAAAAGCAATAAGGCACTCTGGTTATCAGTAAAGTTCCCATGGCGCTTGCTCCTAGACTGCCTGTGAAATCCAAGGGTAAGACTGTTCATCCATTGCTGTACTCTTGTTGCTGCCCAGTGCAGAACACTGGGCATCTAGGCTCCTTAGGGCAATGACCTACAAAATTTGAGTAGCTTGGGGGTATGTAAAGAATAATATTTTGGAGAGTGAGAAGAAAATATTAGAACTTCATTTACGCTTATTTTTAACTCAACGTAAGGAGTTAAGCTTTATTATTCTTGAATGCATAGATTGACGTGAGTATGTGTGTATAAAATATAAACAAATGTATCGGAATGAATGCTTCAAATGTTTTGGTTCGTGAGGTTTGATTAAAAAATATCGCAGATCATGCTCTAGGTGCTGAATTAGTGACTGTGCATGAAGTAACTCTAAAGTATTTGGTGGCAAATAGGAAAATTCATTAGCAAAGAAAAAACGAGCTCTTTAATTTATCCATTTATTCAGGCCAACAAACAAATACAAATATTAAATGGTGCCTTGTATATGTCAGGCAATGTGGTAGGTTCTGTGGGTTGTTTTGTTCAAAGATGACTACAATATATGTGGAGGGACTTTGAAGTTTTAACTCCACATAATATAATAGCAGCATGTGAGCAAGGTTATAGGGGAACATAGGAGAAAATCCTCATTGCCCCTTGGGGGGGCGGAGCATTTGGGTGCCACTTTCTGAAGGACATTTTGACAAACATGTTAAAGACCTTTAAAAAGTTCGTATCTTGAGGGGTATCTGGGTGACTCAGTCGGTTAAGTGACCGACTCTTGGTTTCGGCTCGTGTCATAATCTTGGGGTTTCTTGAGTTCGTGCCCTGTGTTGGGCTCTGTGTTGGCAGCAGGGAGCCCGCCTGGGTTTCTCTCTCTCTCGTCCTCTCTCTCTGTCCCTCCCCCACTCGTGCTGTCTCTGTCTCAAAATAAGGAAATAAACTTAAAAAAAAAAAATTCATACCTTGACCCAACAAGTTTACTTCTAAAAATGTATACAAAGTATAATGAAGGATTTGTGCAAATATTTAACTGCAAGCATGATTATCACAGCAGGATTTATGATATTGAAAACTCAGTGTTGTCTCCGAGTGGCTCAGTCAGTTAAGTGTTTGACTATTGATTTTGGTTCAGGTCATGATCTCATGGTTTGTAAGATCGAGCCCCTCAAGGGGCTTCATGCTGATAGCACAGAGCCTGCCTGGGATTCTCTCCTTCCTTTTCTCTCTGCCCCTCCCCCAATTTGTGCACATGCATGAGCTCTCTGTCTCTCAAAATGAATACACAAACTTAAAAAAAAGAAGAAATTTGTAACAGCCCAAATATTCAACAATATGGGATTGCTTACATAATATGTGTTACTTCCATTCAATGCAGTACGACCCAACCATTAAAACTTGATATGCAGAAACAGTTAATTGAAACTTTTATTTACAATGTTTTAAAATTAAAATGAGTTATACACTGCTAATACAGATTTATTCTGTTAATATGCATGCATATAGGAAAATATATGCTAAGTGTGTTCAGACTTTTTTTCAGTATTAGTTTTTAAATTGACATGTTGAAAAGTACAGTTCTGTGAGTTTTGACTGGATAAATTTGTGTAACCACTACAACAACAGGACAGACAGCTTCAAAACAAACAAACAAACAAACACCCTTGTATTGCTCTTTAGGGTTAGTGAGTTTTAACTAGATCCCATTTATGTAATATTCTGGAATAGGTCAAAATGACGCAACAGGAAACACATTAGTGGTTGCCAGAGACTTGGGTATAACCCTACAGAATAGCACAAAGGTAGTGTGTGTGTGTGTGTGTGTGTGTGTGTGTGTGTGTGTTTTGAAATGAGTGACATAAGGTACTATGAGAGAGGAAGAAGGTGGTGATCCAAATATGAATTCAATATCACTGTGGGAGGATTTGCCAGGTACACTAAACTCTGAGTCTTTTGAGAATCTGGACCCATTCCCTAAGTTTCCGCTTGATTAAGTCCTAAATTGGTCTTAGGAATGGTACAGTGTTGATCCTGAAGGTGGAATTTGAGTGGCCTCAGTTGTGAAAAGAGGAGGAATGTTGGGGTAGGAAGCCAGGTGGGGAGCATTGCTCATTTGTTCACTTATTCACTCAACATTTACTACATGAAAAGCATTCTTATGTTATTGCTACAATCCATGGTAATGCTGTCTACTTGTGGAATGAGTGGAGAGGATGCCTACACACGCTTGAACACACCCACTCATTCACATACGCGTGTGCTCGTGTACACATGCATGGGTGGTTGCACAGGAGAAATGGCAAGCATTGGCCAAGTGCCAGTTGGGAAACCCACAGCACTGAGCCTCGGGCACTGGGAGCCCCATGGATCAGTTCACAAGGTAGCCGCTAACATCAAAGAGTGTCGGTATTGTTCCAGAACTGGGACACAGGGTAGCTGTATCCCTGAGGTCTTGTGACACTAGAGAATTAGTTGATGCATTTCCTTGGGATTGAAAAATATTCTAGATGGTATTTGAGCAGCGGAGCCTAAGGATACAACGCATTGACCAAAGAGAGAAAGGGTACCTATGAAAAGAATGTATCAAGTATTTCTTGATTTAGGTAGCAGCGTGAATGGAGTTATGGTTTTTTCCAACAGGAAAGGGGATTAGCAGCTTCTTTTTAGCATCTAAGAACAAAAAGACAGCCAGTCTCTTGAACTTGAACTTGCTTATTATAAGCCCTTATCATAAACCATCACTCTCTGTGTATTGATTTCTAGCCAACGATTAACCAGATGTGACCTTAGAGCCTTGATAATAGCTGGGGAACTCACTCAACAGAGGGAAGCCTGCTAATTTATGAACAAAGCAGGTATTTACAGACCCCTCTCAGTCTCAGGTGGGTATTTTTCCATCTAGGTGGAAGTCACAAGCACAGAGAAGTCACAAACACAGAGCTCTGATGGGTCCCTGAACGGAGCTTGTGCTGACCATCTGGAAGGATGAGGAGGTCTAGACCTGACAGGAAATGATTCGATGCAAAAATCATGAAAGCAGCACCTGCTGTGGAGGGTGAAAATTCAATGCCTATGACCCACATGATAGTATTACTACTAATAATTCCATTCACTCATGTATACGTTACACTTTACAAAATTCTTTTATATTCATTATCATGGCAATATTTTTTGTATGATTCCATTTATATAAAGTTCAAAAATAAACTCAAGTAAACTGTATTATCTAGAAATGCATACTTAGGTGGTAAAACCATACAGCAAATCAAGGAAATGGTCACAATAAAGTCAGGGGAGCAGTGACTCTAGAGAGAGAAAGCAAGAGTTACAAGAAAGGGGCACATGCAGTCCTTCTGGGTGGTGGTCATTTCTTCCCAGGGGTAGTGCTTGCCAGGGATTCACTTTACAATTTTGTTAAGCTGTACACTTATGACCTATGCACTTTGTGCACAGATGTATGCTTTAGTTTACACACATCAAACAAAAAGTCAAGAAAGAAAAGAAGTCAGTTCCTTCCTTTGTGTCATTTCAATCTTGACTGGTTGTTAGTTATGGAGATTCTAGACTAGATATGGCTAAAGCAATGTAGTATATAAGGTGGGACTGCCTTGGGAGTACTGTGGATAGATTGACCTTATCCCTTATTTAAGAAAATCTGTGTGTGTGTGTGTGTGTGTGTGTGTGTGTGTGTGTGTGTAGGTCCAGTCTGAGAGTCCCATGGAAGGACTTAGAGGTTTGCTCGAGGTCACCAGCTAATGTCAGAGCTAGAACTTTTTCCCAGGAGTTCTACATCTGATACTCCACATCTAATGCTCTTGGGTAATGATAGTATTCCATTTCTAGCTTAAAAAAATTCCCCACATCAGGGTCACCTGGGTGGCTCAGTAGATTAAGCATCTGACTCTTGATTTTGGCTCAGGTCATGATCTCATAGTTTGTGAGTTTGAGCCCCAAGTTGGGCTCCATACTGTCAATATGTACGGACTTATTCTCTCTCTCTCTCCCTCCCTCCCTCTCTCTCTCTCCAAACAAACAAACAAACAAACAAACAAACAAAAAAAATTCCCACCTCTGTTCATTTCAAATGGAACTGAGTAGGGTATCTTGGTTAATTGTGGAATTGTCCATTGGTGTTCAGACTTGCTTTAAAGATGGAGACTGTTTGGCTCTGTACTAGTTAGAAATGCCAAAGAAATGTTCACTTGGCATTGTGAGTTAAGGCAGTAGGAAAAATGTGTCTGATTTCCTAGTAACAGCAGCATCTTGAAAAATTAGACTCCCTTTTACATGTAAGATTCTATCTCATTATAATATTTTTGTACACCAAACACACTGTGTTCATTGTAAAATATTTAGAAATATTCAGGAGAGAGAAAAAGGACTAATAACCACCCATAAACCCAACTTGCAGACATAAGCCTTATTAAATTTTGGTGCGTTTTCTTCTATGTTTGTTTAAAACTTGTTTGCAAAACTGATATCCTAAAAATATGGTTTTGAAACTTGTATTTAAAACAATCTTAACAGTATATTGTGATTTTGTTTTCATATTAATAGTTCTTCTATAACACGTATTTTAAGGCCAGTGTAATAACACGATGGGTAAGCGAGTGTATCATGTTTCTTAAAAAGCCAATTTCCTTTTGTTAGCTATTTGGCTTTTTTCAATTACTGCTATTGTAAATAATGTTGCAACAGGCATCTAAATAAGCATTGTAAATAAATCTTTGCACACACCCAGTGTTACTTCCTTAGAATAAATTCCTAGAAGTGAAATCATTGGGTCTGGGTCAAAGGGTATGCACACTTTAAAGGCTTTTGTTATGTTTGCCAAATTGCATTTCGGAAAGATTGTCTCAATTTATGCTGCTACAAGGAGTGTATAAAAGTGTTTTCCCCAGCCATGCCAATGCTAGATATTCGAACTGAAAATGTATTAAAAAAAGATTTTGTTGGGGCGCCTGGGTGGCTCAGTCGGTTAGGCGTCCGACTTCAGCTCAGGTCATGATCTCGCGGTCCGTGAGTTCGAGCCCCGCGTCGGGCTCTGGGCTGATGGCTCGGAGTCTGGAGCCTGCTTCCGATTCTGTGTCTCCCTCTCTCTCTGTCCCTCCCCCGTTCATGCTCTGTCTCTCTCTGTCTCAAAAATAAAATAAAAAACGTTAAAAAAAAATTAAAAAAAAAAAGATTTTGTTTACTAGCAAGGTTCCAGTTTTTCATGTGTTTTTTAGCCCTCACGTTGCTTGGATTCCTTGAGTCCTTCAAGTAAAATGGCGTGTTATCTCTTCTACACAAGTCCTGACGATCAAACATAAATTATAGGACTAAGAAACTTCGTGCATATGTACACATTTAAAATTTTCCACTTGAACCAGGAAGGGAATCCATTATTAAGAAAAAGAATAGATTTTTGCCTGTGTTAACAGGACAGCTCTCAACTGAGTTGCGTATTTGCCTAACTAATGCCCCATTAGGCGTTCTAAGCACATTAGCATATTGTTAACATATCTAATGATCATTCATAGAAATGGGAAGTCAAACAAGCCCAGTGTATCAATTTGCCAAATCCAACGAGCTCCTTGGCAGTGTGCTCACAAGACCCTATGGGGGACAGCAGGCATGAGTAGGTTAGACAGCCCATTAGCTTATGAAAAGAGCTGTCGATGCAATCATAATCTATTTGCCAGCATTTCACTGACATTTTTTCTGAGCTTATGGTGGTAGAAAGCTATTTCCCACATTCCTACTCAGGCACTCAGCAGAACGATGGGCAGGTTAAATCCCAATAAAACAAATATTGCTATGATGCAAATCTTTCTATAACTGAAAGAATGTTAGGCCCCAGGTGGAATCCCATTTATTTCAAGTATTTTTTTGATGGCATAAAATCCTAACACAACAAAATAATTGGGACAATGCTGCGGCTCACATTCTATTGGGATTTGACTTATTAGTGATAGTTTGATTAACATGGTTCTGGAAAGAAATCTCCTTTGATTACAACAGCAGCCTGGGGGAGAGCAGCTTGGGAGAAGGATGGACTTTTTCTTAGTTATTGCAGAGCTCTGAAGGGTAGATCTGAGGCCAGTGGCTGGGAGTAACAGAGAGTCTGATTATCGATAATCCTAAGGAATAAATTTCTAACAGAGTTGTGCCCAGAACGGGAAACGCCCTTTCATCTGTAAAGGTCCAAGCTCCCACTGGAGAAGTCATCAGGAATGCCAAGGAGGCCTTTCCTTTACTGTGGGGTCCAGGGTCTGTGTTTTCAGAGGAAGTCACATGAACATAGTTGGGGTGGGCTCTTCTACCAATGGCTGTCTATTGGTAACAAGACACACGAGAAATTCCAAGTGAATATTTCTCCACTCGCTTATTATTTATTTTGTTTTTGAATAGTACACAGGTCCAATACAGGTTGCCAAGGTGAAGGCCATCATCATCGTCTGAGTCAGGCCATAGTGCCAGGTTCGATTATCCCCCCCCCCCCCAAATCTCATAGGCAACTATTTATTTCTTGCAGAAGCTTCACTGAGGGCCGGATGGTTTTCCGAGGCGGCTCCCTTCCAATCAGTGGCTTAAGGATCTGGTCTACTTTAATTTAGTGCCTCCCTTCCTTCTGTAAGTGATGTCCAGGGCCTCTGTGGCAGTGGAGGAGGAAGGCATGGGAGACTCACATAAACTCCTCTATCCTTCTGCTTTTGCCACTTTCATTTGCTGTTCATGGGTCAGAGGTACATACTCACCCGGCCCATTTTGGCTGCAAAACGGAGTGTCTGCCTTTGTCCCTGGGAAGACATCAGCGAAGGTACCCTTGTGAATCTATAGCATTATTTTTTTGCCATAGATTGTCTTTACTTTTATATTTTGCCTGGAAGGACACATATTTTCTTTACTCCATCACAGAACAAACTGGAGCATGACCTATGCATTACCACATGGACGATCGATTTTATGTAGTTTTAGCAGTTAACTTTCTCTACAGTGGCAAAAAGTTTGTCCCTGAAAGTTGGACATGCAGACCCTCTCTCCTGGTGCTGTGTTTATTTGGAATAAAATGATCAAAGATGGTGTCTGAGCCTCTCGGGTAGTTCTAGCATTTTCCTGACTTTTCGCTGCGGATCCTTTCGGTGCTGGGTCTCCTGCATACTGGCTGTTGGGGAAGAGGAGTGTCTTCGTTTGCTCGGGTTGTTGTAACAAGGTATCATAAACTGGGAGGCTCACACGACAAAAACTTATTTCCTCATGGCTCCGAAGGGTGCAAGTCTGAGATCAGAGTGTTCCTTGTGAGGCTGTGAGGGAGAATTTGTTCCGTGCCTCTCTCCTAGCCTCTGGCTACTTGCTGGCAGTCTAGGCATTCCTTGGCTTGAAAAAGTATCTTCCTGATCTCTGCTCTCATCTTGACATGGCATTCTGTCTGTGTGTGTGTCTCTCTCCATGTCCAAGTTTCTCCTTTAGAAACAAATTTTTTTTTTTTTAAATTTTTTTTTTCAACGTTTATTTATTTTTTGGGGGGACAGAGAGAGACAGAGCATGAACGGGGGAGGGGCAGAGAGAGAGGGAGACACAGAATCAGAAACAGGCTCCAGGCTCTGAGCCATCAGCCCAGAGCCCGACGCGGGGCTCGAACTCACGGACCGCGAGATCGTGACCTGGCTGAAGTCGGACGCTTAACCGACTGCGCCACCCAGGCGCCCCTAGAAACAAATTTTTTAATGTTTATTTATTTTTGAGAGAGAGCGAGAGAGAGCGAGAGCATGAGCAGGGGAAGGGCAGAGAGCGAGAGGGAGACACAGAATCCGAGGCAGGCTCCAGGCTCCGAGCTGTCAGCACAGAGCCCAATATGGGGCTTGAACCCACGAGCTGTGAGATCATGACGTGAGCTGAAGTCGGACGCTTAATGAACTGAGCCACCCAGGCACCCTTACGTTTCTCTTTTTTATAAGGGCACCACTCATATTGGTTGGGGACCCCCCTCATGACCTCATCTCAACTTGACCACCTCCATAAAGAACCTGTCTCCAAATAAGGTCACATTCTGAGGCAAGAGAGCTGAGTAGACCCACTTTTCTTTTTTGAGCCTCTGTGCTTTAATCTGTTAGAAGAGGGGGCTGGGCCGGTGAACTTTGAAGTTCTAGCCTGCTCTGAGACTCTCTTATACAGTTGGTGACACTGTAAGGTATAACGCCATCATGTTAGAAGAAACCATGACTAGAAAGGTCTGTGTGGCTTTCTGGGTCCCTAATCTCCTCCTGTGGCATGGTTTAGGTGCAGGGAAAACAGGCCACACGTTGTGGTTTCTGCGTTGAGGGCCTTACTTTGGCAGTCAGGTTTAAATGCAGGCTCTCTCTCTCTTTCACACATATATACATATATGCACACAGCTTTGTTTTGGGGAAGGGGAGGGAGGTATTTTTAATAGCAGAGTTCTTTATCCTCTCTCTCTCTTTCTCTCTTTTTTTTTTTTTTTTCCTGGAAACAGATGAAATCATCCATTTATTCTGGACCAATTACAAGCACTAGAAAGCACAGGGGGAACAGAAAGCTCGATCACAAATAAATATACACTGGGGGCGGGGGGCGCAGAGGAAACCGTTATTGATTGGCCTTGTAAAATCTGCTGCTGAATCGATAGCAATTTCTGGAAATGCCAGACATTTATTTTGTGTGGCTTGAACAGCGGAGATAATAATAAACGTACTTATGAAGTGAGTCTCTTGACACTACTTCCTTGAGCCCCTTATAATAACACACACACACATAACGGGTATGATCGCCATACAAGCCTCAGTGAACACACTTCAGATTTACATCCCGGGTTGAGTTGCCCACCACCGACCTCTCCTCTGTGCTGGGCCTAACAAAGATGTCCCTTAAAAAAAGCACAGACAATTCAGCCGCGTGAAGACAAGGGAGAGGTGCCCTCATCAGCTGTGGAGAGGCAGGCCTGGGCTTGTTCTGAGGCTCAGGGAAGAAAATCAGACACTGAAAGTGCTGGACCCTGCCCAGCCATTATGAATTTCTGGACCTGCCCTCTCCCCTGTGATATCCACGGCCCCTCTCAGAGTTCTGTTCATTGTTTGTCTCTAACAATGGGCAGCTCACCTCATGTGGCTACGCCCTCATCCCCATCCGTCATCTGTGGCCAGTCTCTTCTCCTTACTCCATGTGCAAGGGCATTTGGTAACCTTGTCAGGGCCAGTACGTCTGAGAAAAGGCTCCGGGGTGTTACAGGAATTGGGAATTTGCTCAACGTACTTCAGCATGGTCAAAAGAGCTACCACTTACCGAGTACCTGTTATGTGCCATGTCCTCGACGCTCATGGCCTCATTTATTTCTCACCACAAACCTGAGTTATTATTGTTCTTTAAATAATTTTTTGGTAAGAAACTGAGGCTCAACAAGGTTAAATAAGTTACCCAAGATCGTGAAGCTATTAGGAAACTGAGCTAGATTTGAGCACAGATCTGCTCCTAGAGTCTGTATTCTTTCCATTCTGCTCTTGCCAACTAGGATACTGGGAGATGAAATGATACCATGCAGAGGGCCTTGAATGCCCGGTGAAGGCATGTCACATGATTCCCGTGCATTAGGGAATGTAGGAAGGTCTCTTGGAAAATATAAATGGTACAACCACAGTTAAGTTTTAGAGAGATCGTTTTGGTCCTATATTTAGGACAGATTGAGGCAGGGAAAGAGGCTGAGAGATCGAATGGAAGGATACAACAGCAGATTTGATAGGAGGCTCAGACTAGGAGAAGGACAGTGGGATCACCAAGAGGCGATCTTGAAAGTCACAAGAGTGGAAAGTGCTTCCCCCTCTCCCCACTTTGTCTCATCCCCGCCTCTGCCTCCTTTCCCAGCCACTTCACCTGCTCCTATTTTGGGATGGTGGGAGGATTCTCTGGAGAATCTTCATTCCCAGCCTGGGCCTCTTCATGCAAAGTCAGTCTCAATGATACTGTTGGATACAGATGCCTGCTGAGCTGGGAATTGACGGAGATCGCTTTTCCATCTCACTTCCTTAATACATCCCCATTTAGTATGGCTCTGCTAAGGAGATTTTGAACTACTAATTTGGATGGCAGGAGAAGGTGTTTTTTTTTTTTTTTTTTTTTGGAAACTGCTAGATTTCCGGATCCCTGGCTGTGTCCCATCTCTTCATAATGAACCTGTAGTTTTGTGAGACAGTCTTCAGGACTCTGAAAAACACAGTATGTCTTTCCCTTGAGATCTGAATTGGTGTTGAGAGTAACTCTTTCCCCTCCAAGCACTCAAGGAACTGGTTCTCTTCAGATGCTGGGTCGATCCCTGTTTCAGAGAAATAACTGGGAAATAGCTCTCTAAAACCCCAAGGATGGGAACTCAAAGAGATGTCTTGGATGGACTGACTATCACACAAGGACACATGTGAGTTACTTCTTCAGATGTCTTTTGTGCATGTACTTTATGCTATACCCCATGCAGGAAGCCAAGGAGAATTGTACAGAGTTCCATCCCTCAAAGAACTCACAGCCTAGTAGAGGACATAAGTTCATGTTCACGAATAACGTCTATACAAGGCAGTCTCCGGTCCACATTACAAAACTGCCACAGACCAAATAGGCCAGGAGATCTCACAGGGAAATAGAAAAGCTAGCTTGCAGTTTTTTAGTGACCCTTGAAAGAGAAGACAAAAAAAAAAAGGAAACTTTGGGGTGTTCCAGGAGCAGAGAATGACAGCACGGTGTGGCAGCGAGAAAGCACAGAGTGTGTGAGGAATCCTGGAAAAGAATCCCATTTACTGAGATCCCCATTCACACAGATCCACTGGGCCTCAGTGGAAGAGAGGGGGGAAAAGATTCAAGAGGTGGCTCAGAGTTAGAAATGGGTTAGAGAAGACTTCAAACACCAGGCAGATGCCACAACTACACACAAAAATCGGACAACTTAGATGAAATAGACCAATTCCCCAATAACTACTACAACGTAGGCAATACGATATAGGTAATTCGAACAGCGCTATAATTATTATTAAAGAAATGGCGCTCACAATTTTAAAAGCTCTCGGAAAGGAAACCCCCAGTCTCAGATGGCTTCACTGACGAATTCTTCCAAACAGAGTTAACAGAGTTAATAAAAAGAATTTATTAAAAAACCCCACAAAATACGAAATAAAATTCAACAAGTACCAAAAAATTATGCACCATGACAAAGTACAGTTTATTTCAGAGATGCAAGGCTGGCTCAAGATGCAAAAATCGATTAGTGTTAATCCACCATATTCACCGCCTAAAGAAGGAAAAACAACAGATTATCTCAGTCAATGCAGCAGAAGCATTTGACGAAATTCAATACTCATTCATGATAAAAAATTTTCAGAAATCTACGATTAGAGGAAAATACCGTCAACTTGATAAAGAGAATTTGCAAAGCCCTATGACTACTATTATACTTAATGGTGAAAGCCTGAATCCTTTGTCCCTTAGATCAGGAATGAGGCAAGAATGTCCACTTTCACCTCTCTTCTTCACATTGTTGGAAGTTCTAGCACATGCGAGGCATCAAGAAAAGGAAATGAGTAAAGTTCAGAGAGAAAAAATATTTTTTTTTATTTTTTTAAAGTTTGTTTTTATTTATTTATTTTAAACTTTTTTTTTTTTTTAATGTTTATTCATTTTTGAAAGACAGGGAGAGACAGAGCACAAGCAGGGGTGGGGCAGAGAGAGAAGGGGACACAGAATCTGAAGCAGGCTCCAGTCTCTGAGCTGTCAGCACAGAGCTCGACAGGGGGGCTCCAACTCACGGACCAAGAGATCATGACCTGAGCCGAAGTGAGACGCTCAACCGACTGAGCCACCCAGGTGCCCCTTGTTTTTATTTATTTTGAGAGAGAGATAAAGTGCAGGCAGGGAAGGGGCAGAGAGAGGAGACAGAATCCCAAGCAGGTCCCATGCTGTCAGCACACAGTCCAATGTGGGGCTTCAAACCCAGGAACAGTGAGATCATAACCTGAGCCAAAGTCAAGAGTCCGAGGCTTAACAGACTGAGCCACCCAGGTGCCCCCAAAATAAAATTGTCCCAATTTATAGATGACACGACTAGCTATGTAGAAAATTACGAGGATTCTTTAAAAACAAAACAAAACAAAACTCTTAAAACTAATGGGTGAGTTCATTAAGGTTGCAGGATGCAAAAATAAACATACAGTTAAGCATCTGATTTAGGCTCAGATCACGATCTCATGGTTCCTGAGTTTGACTCCCATGTTGTGCTCTGTGCCGACAGCTTAGAGCCTGGAGCTTGCTTGAGATTCTGTCTCTCCTTCTCTCTCTGCCCCTCCCCCACTCACATTCTGTCTCTCTCCCTCTCTCTCTCTCTCAAAAAGAAACATTAAAAAAAATTCCAAATAAACACACAAAAACCAATTGTACTTCTCTGTACTGGCCATGAACACATGGACTTTGAAATTCAAAATATAATATCACTTCTCATCACTCAGAAAATAAGAAAGCTGGGTGGAAAGGTAACAGAACATGTACAGGACTTGTACACTGAAAAGTAGAAGATGCTGAAGAAAGAAATCAAAAGAGATCCACATAAATGAAGAGGCATACTATTTCTGTTCCTTGATTAGAGGACTCAACATAGCTACACTCATTTTCTATTTCTGCTGTAAAAAATGACCACAAACTTGGTGGCTTCAAACAATGCAAATGTATTTTCTGATAGTTCTGGATTTCTGAAGTGTGGGATTGGGTCTTACGAGGCTCACATCAAAGTATTGTCAGGGCTGGTTCCTTCCAGAGGCTCTGAGGGGAGAATCCCTTTCCTTGCTTTTCAGCTTCTAGAAAACACTAGCATTCCTTGGTTTATGGCCCCTTCCTCTATCTTCAAAGCCAACAGCATAGTACCTTCAGATTTCTTTCTCTCCCCTGTTTGCCTCATCACGTGTCCCTTCCTTTGGCTTTATCCTTCCACCTCCTTTGTATAAGGGCCTTGTGACTACGTTGAATCCCCTGGATAATTCGCCAGGCCTTTCATCACATCGAAGGTAACATATTTACGGTTTGCAGGGACTGGGATGTGTAAATCTTTCAGGGGCCGTTATTCTGTGTACCACACTAGTAAAGCCGTCAATTTCCTCCAAACTGATATACAGAATTATCACAATTCTTCTCAAAATTACAGTAAGATTTTTGGTATGCATCAAGATTATTCTAAAATTTATACGGGAAGGTAAAGAAATTTGAATAGCTTAAACAATTTGGAAAAAGAAGAATCCAGTCGAGGAACCTGTCCACCCATTTCAAGACATATTATACAGCTATAGTAAGCAAAACTGTGTGGTGTTTGTAGAGAGATACACAGATCAATAGAACAGAATAGAGAGCTCAGAAATAGACTCACACAAATATGACCATCTGTTTTTGACAAAGGCACAAAAGCAAGTCGATGGGGGAAAAGATAGCCTTTTCAAAAAGTGGTGCTTGAGTGATTGGACACCGAAAGGCAAAAGCAAACAAACAAAAACACAAACCTCAACCTAAGTCTCACACCTCAAATGAAAATTAACTCATAATAGATTCAAAAGTATTTAAATGGGTTTAAATATAAAACACGAGGGGTGCTGGGTGGTTCAGTTGGTTGAGCATCTGACTCTTGATTTCAGCTCAGGTCAGGATCCCAGGGTCGCAGGTTGGAGCCCTGCTTTGGGCTCTGCTCTGAGCATGAAACCTGCTTGGGATTCTCTCTCCCTCTCCCTCTCCCTCTTTCCCTCCTTCTGGTCATCTCCCCTGCTCACATGTGTGCTTTCTCGCTCTTGGTCTCTAGAAAAAAAAAAAATGTAAAACATGAAACTATAAAACCTTTAGGAAAAGAAATAAGAAAAAAATCTCTTAAAACTCGTATCTAGAATTACATCTAGAACTAAGCAGAGTTCTTAGACTTGACACCAAAAGCATAATCCATGAAAGAAAAAGTTGATAAATGACACTCCATCGCAATTGAAAGAAATTTGCTCTACAAAGCACCCCATTAAAAAGATGAAAAGACAAACTACTGACTGGGAAGAAAATACTTGTCAGATATTAAAACATATCTGTCAAAGGCTCAAAGGTTAAAAGACAAGGCATCTAATTTGAAATCAACAAATGATATGAAGAGACATTCTACCAAAGAATATGGACAGATGTCAAATAAACGCAGAGAAAGACATTCGACAGCATTAGAGGGCAGGGAAATGAAAATTGAAAACACACGAGCTATCACTATCCACCTATCAGAATGGCTAGAATAACAAAAAATAGTGACACCAAGAGCTCAGCAAGGATGCAGAGAAACTGGTTCACTCATACATTGCTGGTGGGAATATAAAAGGATACAGTCTCTCGGGAAAATACTTTGGCAGTGTCTTAAAAAAAAAAAAAAAGTGAGCATGCCATATCATACTTCCCAGAAACCATGCTCCTGAGCATTTCTTCCAGGGAAAATGAAGATTGATGTTCACACAAAGTCCCGTACACAAGTATTTACAGCAAACTTGTGCATAATAGCCCCGAACCGGAAACAACACAAATGTCTTTTCAGAAGATGAACAAACTGTGATGTAGTCATACATGGAATACTCCTCAGTAATGAAAAGGAGGTAACTTGACACACACATGACCTGGGTGAATCTCCTAATCAGAATTATCCTGATAGGAAAAAAAAAAAAAACAATCACAACAAGTTACATACTACATACGATAGGATTCCATTTATATTACATCCTTGAATTGACAAGATTTTAGGAATGGATAACGCAAGGGTGGTTTCCAGGGATCAAGGAGGAGATGGAAGAGGGAGTGGAGTGGGTTTGGCTATTGAAGGGGCAGCATCAGAGATCCTTGGGGTATGGAAGTATCCTCTGGCTTGACTGTATGAATGTCAATATATTCATTATGATATTGCGCTATGAGTTTGCAAGATGTTAACATCGGGTGAAGGGTACATAGGCTCTCTCTGTATTTCTTACAAGTACACAAGTTGTTTACCAGTACCTCTAAATAAAGAGTTTGATTTAAAAACAACCCAGAAGAGACTCCAACTAAGATGCTGATAGTTTTGGAGGGAGGTGATGCAGAAAGGCACGAATGAGACAAACCGTTCAGAGCCTTATTTTAGCTATTTCCCCCCACCCCGATCATGATATGCCTGGGTGGATTGAGGTTGCTCGCATGTCTCTGAGGGATAGCATCTCTCTTGTTTGTTCACGTACTTGATGAGAATGGCGAGGGACTTCTCCACCTTGTGTCCAGTTGGCTTAGAGACTTGTCCTATTCTGATCTATGTCAGTGTCTCCTGGAGGCAAGTCAAGGAGACATTTATAAAAGGCTTTGGGGGACTGAGCTACTCTCTCATTGGTCCCAAAGATAACGTTTGGGGAAGTCACACAAAGAAATTTTCTACGACTTTTGAAGGCAGTAGGGAGGTAGTGGAGGCCGTATGGGCATGGATTGCATATGAGCTTGCCCATTAAGCCTGTAGGACGAACACAGAGAAAGAACCAAACATGAAGGAACGCTGGTTTCTAGAGTGAGCGTGGGGCTACTGTCTCCCCTCCCTTTCACACCCATGTCTGTGGGCACACGTGCACTCCATGCTCAAAGATGAGCCGGGGTCAAAAGCAAGTGTATGACGCACTCCTGAGTTAGAAAAGGAGCTTTTGGGGGGCGCCTTGGCTCAGTCGGGTGAGGTCCGACTTCGGCTCAGGTCATGACCTCGCAGTCTGTGAGTACGAGCCCTGTGTCAGGCCCTGTGCTGACAGCTTAGAGCCTGGAGCCTGCTTCGGATTCTGTCTCCCTCTCTCCCTGCCCCTCCCCCACCAGCTCTCTCTCAAATATAAATAAACATTAAAAAAAATTAAAAAAAAAAAAAAAGAAAGGGAACTTCTGCAGGGCTGAGCTGATAGCTTTGATGGTCTATCCCTGCTGCCTGGGAGGGGGCTCTGCTTAGAAGGCCACTGTCCCTGGGAGGCCTGGTTTGGCAGAGTTCCATTTTGCTTTCAGCCTGTAGCCTAAGCAAGGGGAGGCCTGTTGAGTCCCAGCTGCCCAGCTCAGTAGGAATCTCACTGAGGTCTGGGGCCCAGGCCCAAGCTTGTGGTAATAATGTTGCTCCTCTGCCTGAATTTGCCACTGCCTGGCTCCCTCAGGAAATGGCCGTGGCAGTGGCTTGAGGTTTTGGATCCCGAATCCAGATTCCAGATGAGAGAGACAGACGGGGAGAGGGAAACAAGAAGAAAGCAAGCAAGCAAGCAAGAAAGAAAGAAAGGGAAAAAAGCAAGCAAGCAAGCAAGCAAGCAAGAAAGAAAAAATATATAGATATATTCACTTCTTCCCTCCTCCCTTGCCCTTTTCTTTCCCTTACCAACCTTCACCCCCTGTACAGGCTTCTGTTGTTGTCTTGGTTTACTTCGCATTTTAACCCTTGCCTTGTTTTATTTTAATTTTTTTGCTTGTTTGTTTATTTGTTCGTTCGGTCAGTTTGGGATTGGGTTTTGAGTAAATGAGGAGCCAATTCTCTAAGTCAGTTCCAAGTCTGAATAATGGCCGGCGTGATCGGTCTCTGGCGTCCTATTTCTTCCCCCCCTCCCCTTTCTCCCTCCAGTCCGGCCACACCTGACTTTTCACCGTGTCCTGCACGTGCCAAGGAGGCACCCCTCTGAGCTTGGGCATTTACCGTTTCTTCTGCAGGCTCCCCCACCCCATGGATCCACATGGCTTGCTTGCCCACCTCTGCCGGTCTTACCCTACGCGTCACATTTTCAGGGAGATTGTCGCAGGACGTCTCACGTAAAACTGTATCACGCATACTTCCAACACTTGTAGCCCTCTTCTCTGGGCTCTTCATTCTTCAAAGCATATATGACTCGCCAACGCTGTATTTTACTTTACCTCATTCGCTGTCTGACTTCCTCAATTAGATTGCCAGCTTTATGAAAGCAGGGTGTTTTGTTTGTTTTGTTCACTACTGCATCCAGAACATAGCCTGGCACGGTACAGTGTATCAATAAATATTTGGTAAATGAACGAGTGGAATGGGGGAGTGAATAAAATTCTTTCAGGTGTTAGGTAGAACGTACGTACATATGCGATTTATGGCTAGTATTTTAAATTAAATATATTGTTAATTAGCTTGGTAATTATTAAGCATATTTTAAATAAATATATTGTATTACTTATATTAAATAGTATGAATTAATTATTTTATTTTATTTTGAAGCCTTTTTGAAATGTTTATTTTTTTATTTTTGAGAGGGAGAGAGAGAGTGTGTGAGCAGGGGAGAGGCAGAGAGAGAGGGAGACACAGCATCCAAAGTAGGCTCCAGGCTCTGAGCTGTCAGCACAGAGCCCGACGCGGGGCTCGAACTCACGAACCATGAGATCATGACCTGAGCTGAAGTCGGACGCCTAACCGACTGAGCCACCCAGGTGCCCCAAGAATATATTTATATTTTAAATAAATACACTGCATGTATGCATGTCTGTCTATCTACACGATATATATTATCACAAACTTTATTTAAGTCTATGACCTTGAAAATAACCCTGGACTGGGGTTTGAAGGGCTGGGATCAGTTCCGGCTCCTTCAAAACAGATCTGCAGGGAAGAATCATTCCGTGTCCCTGCCCTAGTAGCTGTACTTGTGAAATAGGTATAATATTCCTCGTGTACCTCACAGGGTTATTATGAGAATCAAATAAGATACTGGACAGGGGGGTGTGAAAACTAAAAGGCCAATCAAACACACCCTCCAACCTTCTGCAAGGATGAAGCACTGTCGTACGAATGTCTGGTTCTAACGCGAGAGAATGCAGACGGCGCCCTTGCTTATCCCCGTGGTGACAGAAACACAAACTACGGCAAGAGAGCTGGGCACGTGGGGGGCCTTCATCCTTACGTGATACCGTGAAACTGTCTGCAAGACGTCTGGTAGGAAACCCGAGTGTCGTTTGGGAACTTATCAGGAGTGTTTCGCGGGGAGGGGTAAAGGAGAGCAGAGCCCAGCGTGTCATGGAATATTCCTTCCTGTCTTCCATTCCCCCCCCCCCCCCCCCCAGCCCTGTGCTGTTGCATTTCTCTCTGTGTATTATTGACAGAGGAAATGCTGATTCACGGTCTGGGTTACAGGAAACCTTGTTTCCTGGTGAAGAAACAAGCCGGGCGATGACTCCTCTGCCAGTTTCTGCCCCATGCCCTTCTCCCGGGCCTGCACTCAGAGGGGGCTGAGAAGGGGCAGGGACGGTTCCGGCCTCCCCAGTGAGGTCACCTTCCTGTGGAACCGAATCCAGCACAGGCTCCTCGTTGGGCCTCTCCAGGCCCTTCCGGCTCTGACCCCACGATACCTTTCCGTCCCATCTCCCACTACTCCCTCCTTGCACCCCGTGCTGCGGCCACGCATGACGGCTCCCGGTTCTCTGTGAACACTTTGTATTTTCCAGTCGCTGTGCTTTCGCTCTGGATGTGCCTGCCCTGCCTGGAATGGCCCCTGACCCAGTGTCGGTTCATTGAAATCCTACCCTTGCTCCAATTCTGCTCGGCTGCTTCCCACCATCTGAAGCCTGCTAGGCTGTCCCGTATTTATTTTGATTCTTTTTTGCAGGGGCGTTTTCAAGCATGCGCAAAAGGAGACAGAGCTGGACGACCAAGTTCTGTGTAGCCATTTCCCAGCCTCAGTAAAGAACTGATTTCTCCTAAGTAGCACTCGATCCCTCCTTCTTTGAGCTCTGTCAGTAACTCTTATGCTCTGTGCTTTACTCATATTTGCTGAGTTGAGTGGGAAGAAAGTGAGTCAGTGGATTTCGAATGCTGTTTATTATCTGCCTCCCCTAATGGGGAAACTGAGGCACCCCAAAGTGAAGCGAGTTGCCCAATGTCAGAAGACAGGGAGTGGTAAGCCGAGACCAGACTCTTCTGAAGGGCCTCATGGTCCAGTCGGGAGGTGTGGATAATGCACTCATGACTCACATACTCATGCTACTGGGTCTCAAGTTCTATCGGAGTTTGGGGTAAGTGATTAGTAAGTATGTGTTGAATGAACCAATTGATCTTCTATCCAATTGATTAATAAGATGACCTCTTAAGGTTGACACGGAGCAGACCCCTGGTCCTCTCCATGCCACAATCTAATGTCAATATGCTGAAGGCACAGGAGGTACCTGACTCGTGGGGAGAGAAAAGCCAGGTACCTACAAAGGCCAGTGAGAGTTAATGGAAAGCTTAAAATGGTAAATAGTTTAAAATAAATTCTGTGTTATTCCAACATGGGGTAGACAATAGGTATTCTGTATTGAAGAACTAAATACTTCTGAGGTAATTTGGACCAGAAAGCAGGAAGAAAAAGTAATAGAGTTTTTTTGTGTTTTTGTTTTTTTTTTTTTTTTTTTTTTTTTAAGCCAGCAGGGGAATAATGGCAATTTTTCATCTTGATCCAGATTTGGCTCAAACCTTGATTTTTGAAGTACAGCAAGAGGTCATCTGGATGTCCAGTCTGAGGCACCCTGACTTCACTATGTCAAAACAAAAGGAAGGGTCTGGTCGTCCACCAAGAGGCTGTTGCCAGCTGGGTGGAAAATACAAAGTGTATGTGGATTTCCCTCATCACATAGAGTTAAAACATAATTTGAGAATGCTTTCCTCGGGGGGAAAAAAAAATCTCTTGAATCAGGTTCTTTTTAAGGATTACATACAATCGTTGTCTAATCGCTGTATTTCTTTGGTTGGGGCAAAATAGGTGGGGGGAGACTGATACAGGCATCTATCGGGCACTCTGTCTACACTGTCTCATTGACCCATTAAAATGGTGGCAGTCACACCAACACCTGGGTCAAAAGGAGGTTCTGATGTTCACCAAAATAATGGACAGAAAGTGATTTGTAAGCCGCGAAGTGCCTCAGTAAGGTCATGATGTCTGCCATTACACTAGAAGTAATCCGACAGCACAGGAGGCATTGCCCTGAAGGCGAGAGGGGAGAAGAGAGAGAGGCAAAGAAGGGTTATTAGAACGATGGGCTCACATTTCACGTTTTTGTTTGGGTCAGAGACCTGAGTAAGGAGAATGTAGGAGAGAACGCTGAAACTTTCGTTCCTCCCCTACCTACGTCGCTCTCTGTTGGTGTCCCTGTAAAGAACATCATTAAAGACAGCAATACGAAAGCATAGTCGGTGTGCCTATTTTGAGGCAGCAAGTTGAGGGGTGGGTGTACAGGAGGAAGTGGGGTAGTGAGAAGTGTTTTGCATTCCATGGGTCGTCTGGAATTGTGAAGAGACGAAAATGGGTAGAATGTATGGGTCCCGTGGGGAGAAAAGAGGACTTAAGGTTTAATGGGCAAGAAGGATGGGCTGTGGGAATCCTTTCAGGTGCAGTCAGAACAAAATACTGCTGAAAGGAGACCCAGGACAGATACCAAGATACATAGGGTTGTACGACAGCAGATGATGATTTGCTTTGTGAAATCCACAAGAACACGTTTCCTCCAAAGAAAAAAAACCAAAAAAAAAAAAAAAAAAAAAATGCCCTCCTCCACCCCACCATACGTGTTCCCCGGACTGTTTATTCACTTAATAAGTCCTTCTTCAAGGGCATACACAGCTAAGTGTGGCCCTGCGCTAAGGAACCATTACAAACTTCAGAAAGGGTCCCAGGTACAGCAGATCTGAACTCGACACCGCTGAGGGGCAGGGCACTCGCTCAGGCCTCCGAAACAAGATTTGAGCCCTCAAAATGCTTACACCTTAGCATACACGTGTGGTTTAGAGCCTTCAAAACAAGAAGGAAAGGCAGGGCTTCCTTTTTCAGCAGTAAGGGATTCGTTTCCTGCCACACCCTCTTTGCTACAGGACAGGAGTGCTTCCAAGCCAGAGGCATTCAAGGAGGGGCATGAAGGGCTTGGTCATTTAGGGCCTGGAAGATTTCCATCAGAGAGCTCAGGTGAAGGCCTGGGCCCCTGGAGTCTGCATCACCAGGAGGGGGGCCGGCAGGAAGAAAACGCTTTGGCTGTGCTGAGCAGAACTCATTAGTGGTGGGGTCAATCCTGAGGTTGATGTACATTTGTTAGACTTTTTTTGTTTCCTGGTGTCATGTTTCCGTGCCTAGGCCCAGAGGTGCTCTGTCGCCTTCGGCATGGGATTTAGCAGCATTCTTGCTGAAAGGAGAGGCCGGTCCATGCGCGGAAGAAAAGTTCTGAGGTGTTCCCTTAGAAGGACCACAAGTGAGTGTTCAGGTCAGGCAATCAGGCGTAGAGAAGGTACATAAAGAATGAAGAGTCCACGCAAGTGTGCTTGCAAATGTTTCACTAGAAATTCTCCAGGGGAAAGAGCCCTGTTGTACGGCTTGCTGATTTCTGTGGAGTAAATAAATAGTACCTCTGTGGCCGAGTGCAAGCTACCAACATGATGGTCACTGAGTGTGGAGGTGAGAAGAGTTGCCAAGGACTGGCACAGCCAACGGTCAGAACAGACACAGCGGGACTCACTCAGAGGGGCGGGAAAAGTTGGAACTCGGAGACCAGACGAGGCCGTGAGGGAGGTGTGGGTGTGGGCAGTGCCAGCAGCATATGAGGACAGGCAGGAGGTGACAGGCCAGGTGGCAGTCAGCATTGAGCCAGATAACCATCCAAAGAAAAACAGCTACTGTTCCCTGAGCAAGACTCTGTGTTAAACCCTCTGCATTGCCATGAATTCTCACAGAATCTCTGCCAGGGTGTTTTTGTTCCTATTTTACTGATGAGG
Organism: Puma concolor; assembly: GCF_028749965.1. Lineage (NCBI taxonomy): Eukaryota > Metazoa > Chordata > Mammalia > Carnivora > Felidae > Puma > Puma concolor. The sequence goes on along the minus strand of NC_141675.1, from coordinate 79,705,548 downwards.
AGACTGAGGCCCAGACAGATCAAATGGCTGGTCACGTAAGAGGCAATGGGGTGAGAATTCAAACCCGGAGTCTGTTTCCACTACATCGTCATGCCGGGGGGAGGCTGGGAGACAGTCCTGTTCCCAAAGGTCTCAGACAGGACGTGTGGCTGCTGGTGACCAGTGGTAATACCTGGGAGGCTTGACAGCTCTGAGAATCAGGACACCAGTGGATTATGGGATCAGGTATTCAGTATCGGGGATAAGACGCGTCATGGGACCTAGGGTGTGAGGTCAGAAAGGACAGACTTGAGGCTGGGTCGCAGTAACGGCCCTCAGCCTGGAGCAGAGCTGAACACCAGTCAGTGGGGAGCTCTCAGACTATCAACCGGTCAGGGTGTCGATCAGCCAGTCCTAGTTGTGGCTGTTGGGTCCCAGAGAAAGAGCACTACATGTGATGACTTATGGACATCTGTGTTTTACATCAATATAGTGTCTACAATGCTTCAAGACTGTAATACAGACTATGGAAGCTAATTTGAGAATGCAAATGTGCATTTAATTAATATGTTACTTGTGACCCTATATGACTCACAGGCAGCATAGAGGCTGTGGTGAGCTGTGCGCTGTGGAAGGCACGAAGGCTGGGTGACGGGAAGCGGTGTGGCCCCTGTGGGCACGGAGGTCCAGGTGAGTGAGCCAGTGAGGGAGAAGTGCAACAAGGTGTTCAGAAATTGGAGAGATAAGGGATAAGATCCAGAAGGAGAGAGGGAAGGCTGGGAAATGTGTTACAGAAAACCAGAAGAAGACCATCTTCCATTTGGACGATCAAGAAGGTCCTGTTCTGGAAGCAGCTAAAAAGGCCTCCAGAGAGTTAATGTGGGGCTTCCCTTCAGGGAAGCCTGGATGGTGATAGGTCATTGAGGAATCAGACTTACCTTTGCTGATATTATCTGTAGATGGTTTATGGTCTGAAGTTCCCTTGCTGAGTAGGAAAGTTTAGCCCTAGTATCTGTGTGTTAAACTGCAGTGGCACAAGGTGGGAAATCAGGGTGTTATATAAAGAAAAACCATGGGAGGCTGAAGATAGGCTGCTGTCACTATGGATGTCCTGTCTGTAAGGGACAAGCCTCCCTCTTCCCTTCCCTCTTCAATTGGGCATACGAGTAGCCCAATTCCATGCCATTACAGGGGTGATTTCATTTCACTCTGCTAATAAGCGGCAAAGGGAGGATTTGAACCTTGGAACTCTTCAGAGCCAGAACCTATATTATTAGGGCAGACCATATGAAATGGTCTTTCTTCTACATCTTTCAAATTGAATATTGTTAATTCCATCTCATGCTCTTTAGAGCCTCTGGGCGCTGAGAAGGTCCTAGAAGCAAACAGACCCAGTAATCAATCCCAGCTACCGTGCGATGTCCTGTCTCTTTTGTCACGTGTGATGCCAACAGCAGGGAAGAAGTTTTTCAAATGCAAAGGTGATGAATGTGTGAGATTTTCAAACCCACGGGAGTTACCAGAATGGATTCCCTTCAGGTAATGGACGTTGGTTAGAGACTCAGAAAAGGATCGCCCAGATGGTGAGCTACTCGAGAGCCAGCATGGTTTCTGGCACATCGCGTTGAATAAATGGTGGACAAAGAACTTAGGCTTGTGTAAGATTTCACACTGAGGTTACATAATAATACAGCTCTCCCCTGGTGAGTACACTCACCACTCACCAACTCGGCCTCCTGGCACATGGTTGGAACTTTGGACCAGAGCAAATTTTGGCAGGGCAAATGTTGCTGAGTCAGCATTCGCCTAAATTGTTCTTCCACTGGCTGAGCCAGGTGACTTCAGGAATATTGCTTACACTTCCTAGGGCCTCTGTTAAGTGGGAAGGCTTATTCTTTCCAGTGTTCTCTCTAGATAGCTGGGAGGATCTTAACAGTTTAGAGAAAGTAAGTCTTTGTGAGCTCAGAAAGAAAAAAACAAAACCCAACATTTGAGGTAGGCAACGGAAGGCTTAACCTTGTAGGAAAAAGAGGGACACAACATGGCGGCCCGTTTGGAAGTCTGAGAGGGTCACCAGTAGTGAGAGAGCCGATGGGTCAAAGGGGAGAGTGATAAAGCATTCCTGACACTTTGCCCAAACCTGGCCCGGTGCCTGAATTTCTGCTAAAGTCACATGGCCAGTGCCTGCGGACTCTGACTCAGGCACTTCACCTGCTGCAGAGGGTGATTAGTGGTGGTGCCCACCACCACAGCTGTGGGCTTCCTGCCCCTGCCTGCCCCTGGGCCCCCTCTCAGCCTCATTCCTCCTGACCTCCCCTCCGCTCCCCCCCGCCCCGCCATTCTCCTTTTTGGAACAACTGTGCATAATCCCCTCTCCCCTTCCTGCCCCTTCCCCAACGCCCCCACCTGCCCTTTCTGATTCTGTGCCAACAGCTGGTCGGTGAGCAGTGCCAGATCAAACAGATGTGCGTGGTATTGGCCAGCACGTGCGACCAGGCTCTCTGTCCAGCCCTGTCCCTGAGCGCAGTTCTCTCTCTCTCCTTCTGTCTCTCTCTCTCTCTCTCTCTCTCTCTCTCTCTCTCTCTCAATGGCCGAGAGCTGGGCAACCCCTCTCAGGGGCACTGCAGGGCCTGAGCAGAGAAGGGGTCAGACATCATTGCCTTCAGGCCATCTTTGTCTCCCTCCACCTCTTTGGCAATTCTCTTCGTATTTCTCTCGGTGTAGCACCTCTTCCCCTTCTTCGTTGCTTGTCTTATGTGTTTGTTTCTTATTAAAAAAAAAAAAAAAAAGTCTTCCTCATTAATCCAACTCACAAGACTTTTATGCCTGACGTTAGAAAAGGAGGCAAAACACGGTGTTTTAAAACAGGTTTTAAAGTTCAAGTTCTGCTGGTTTAATAAAAGACATCACAACAGGCCAGAAACCAGCCAGAAAAATAACAGCTGGTCTGCTTCACCGCAGCCCGCCCAAACCCAGGGCCTTCAAGATGTCACTTCCTTCCTTCCTTTCTTAGTCAGTGGCATGCAAAATTCATGGTAATTCTCAGAAGTCGGTACCTTTGCAAGCAAGCGTCTTTGATTTTTCTGTACAATTGGCTAATTCTCCTCCCTCCCACCTACCTGTCTGAGTGGGGACAGCAGCAATGAACCCAAGAGAGCCCTGCGACAGACCAAAGCCCCCTGGCATAGTGCAATCTCGTGGAAAATAAAATGAGCAGGTCTAGCCTACTGACATGAAAATCGCTCAGTGTTCTAAAGTATGTCCGTTTTTCCTATAAACGTACGAAGTGAAACGGCTTGTGTTTGGCGTAGCTGCTGGCTGAGAAACAGTCCCAACAGAAACGAAAAACAACAAAAAACAGTCATTCACACCCCAAATCATAGTCTTCAGTGTCGATGATGATTAATGCCTTCTCCGAATGTCTCAAGATTCCACAGACACGCGTGCCTTTTGCGTTAGCCAATTGGATAGAAACTACAAGATTGTTGAATTAGGCCTTGTGTAGCCTTCCGTATGTTGCTTCAGAGAGCGTCCGCATTGAAGAAATGAGCAATTACGAGAATGAGTTTCCCATTTTGCCCTGACTTCCAGGAAGCTCCGAGCCGAAGCTGAATCCGATGCTGAATCCGACAATTAGATTAGCCTTCGTCCTTCCTTTTGACTTTAGTCTAAATTTCTCGTTCGAGTTTTGTTTGTGGCTCAGTGTACATCTTCTTTTAGATCATAAACAGGCCGAAATTCTTTTCGGGAAAAAGGACGGTGTACCAACTACGGGGGATGCCACAAAATGGCTTCTAACAATGATGACGATAATGATTCATGACACTTCACTTTCTACCTTTAATTAGTTATTTATGTACTTGTTGTAAGGTTCTCATTAGACTGCAAATTCCCTGAGGACCGAGCAGGGCCTCGGTGTAGCGGTATCTCCCCTGGGGTGGGTGTTTAGTAAGATTCTGCTGGATAAATACAGCCTTAGGGTTAATTTTAGAGGAAACAGAATGAGATTTCCTTCCCCTTTCTTTTCCCTTCCTCTCCTCTCCCTTTTTTCTTTCTTCAGAGAAGCCTCTGTTGTTGGAACTTCTGCAGACAGGCAGCTCTGAGCTAATACACGGGGATGCTCCTCCCGTGCTGGGTGAGATGTTATTTTCTCCTCTTTCCCCTTTGAAGACCGTATCGTAAATTTCGTCTTTCTCTACATTGTTCTCTCCCTCTTCCTGAATAATACTCAGTAATGTTCTCCTACATAAATAATAACCACTTACATTTACATAAGCACCGGTAACTTTGGCACATTCCTTCCAGAAAGGATTTGAGATGGGCATCTTAGAGGATTTTAAATTTTACAGCGTACTCTCGGCTGCGGCTGCTGCTGTTAGTAGCTAATATTTATGGCACACTCACCGTGTGCCGGGCACTAGGCTGGGGCTTTTTGTACACTATCTCATTTAGTCCTCACAGGGATCCTGTGGAGGAGCTGCTGGTATCCCAACTTGCAAATAAGAGGAAACTGTGAGGCTCTGGCACTTGCCCGAGGTTGCACGGGCAGGAGGGGGCAGGGCTGGGATTTGACCCCTGACTTCTGAATGCCAAACCCGGGCTCCCGCCCTCATCTACATACACTCCCTTTGGGTCATTACTTCAACAAAGTGGGGGCCATTAACCCTGTCGTACAGATGAGAGGGAAGAGGAAGGGCAGTGTTTGAGCACTGATGACCCCGACGATGTCTGGGGCGTTATGCTTCACTCACAATATTTCATGTGGTCCTTCTGGCCATCCCACAAGGCAGGCAGCAATGTCTGGGTCACAGTGAGGGAGACGGAAGCTATGAGCACTTAGTTAACCGCACAGGCACCTAGAAGAGAAGGTAGGATCTGATCCTGGGTCTGTTGGGCTCTCAAGTCCATGGCTTTTTTTCCTCTGGACATGTGGAAAACCAGCCCGAGTTCACGTGATGGGGCTATGGAAACAACACCAAGTTTGGTCTAAACCAGGGTTCTGTTAAGCGTCCTTTTCAGGTTCTGGTGTCCTGCTGGGGTCAAAAAGTGCAGCGTCTGTCTGGCTACTGAGTGTCTTTCCCCATGTGACCTTGAGTGAGGGGAGCATCTTATTCTGACTCGACAAGGCGGATGCAATTGAATTTCCATCTCATTCAGAGCAGAGAGAGAATAGCTTTGGGAACGAGGCTACTTTGAAACAAGGGCTCCTGAAGCTAATTAAAAGCTAGGCTGGAGCTGTGCTTTTCATTCCTTAAGAATGTTCGACCTCATTAAATAGGAAAAAGCAAGTGGAATTTTCTGATTTTTTTCAGGTTCTGCCGGGGGTGGGGAGTCGGAGCAAGTGAGACATATTTCTACCGCTTCAAGCCTGCACGGTGCCTACAACAACGTTGCCGTTGTGGTGATGACTTAACCCTACTCGAGCGCTGAGAACCCTGGGATCCGGGCAAGTTGGCAAAGCCGACGCAGGAGGACCTCCTGCTCCTTGCTTCAGGCTCCTGGTTTCCTGCACTTCGTCCTCCCTCAATGGCAAGGGATGGAGAGAGCTCGCAGGCTCCAACCCAGCGGAACGAATGGCTGGCCTTGGGAAAAGCCTCCCTTTCACAGACACTTGGAGCTAGCTTGCACTCACGGCCACAGGGTTCCAGCCAAAGGAAGCAGAAAACTTTGCGGGCTTTCTGTGTCACCTCTGGATGGAACAGAAGAGCCTAAGACATTGCTCTGCTGTTTGGACCTGGGGCAGCCAGTGGCCAGCACTAAGTCAGGGGCCATGAGCTCAAGCCACCAAGATGCCTGGGACCGCGGAGACAGAGGTCAGACTGGCAGAGGCTTCACCTGGAAACCTTTAGGTTTTGATTTAAAAACCTCCATTTATGGGGCGCCTGCAGGCCAGGCACTGTGCTAGGGCTTTGCATATATTATATCTAATCTTTCCAGCTACCTTGCACAGTAGCTGTCACTACCCTCATTTTAGAAGTGAGGAAGTAAAGGTGCTGGCTATGAGCTTTTTCATGGCTCTTGGCCCTGCCAATAGAGCCCAGTCAGAAGCGTCCTAGTCTGGTGAAGAATCCAAAATGGAAGGGATATTAGAGGTCATGTCTACCTTCTGAGGATAATGATGAAAAGAGATCCAAAGCCAGAAATGTAAATTATTCTGCTCAAGGACACACAGCCGAGCTGTGTCTTCAAGTCTGTCCCTTCTTTCCCATGTAACAGCAGGAGAACAGAGAGAGTTGTCGCCTGGGAGGAACGGGACAAATGTCAAAGCTGCCCTGGCTCTGTCTCTAAGCAATGATCTTCACAGGCATGGCAGGTTTCGAAGGTCTTCTCATCTTGATCTGGTTGACATCTCTTAAAAATGAAGGAAGGGGAACCTTTGCAGTTCTGGAGGATAAAGTAACGTGCCAATGAGAAAAGTAGACATCCACGTCTATAAAATGCCTTCAGCCCCTCACAAGGAAAGTGCAGGAGGGGAGTCGACGGTTGCAGAGTTTTCTTTTTTCCATCATCTTGTAATCCTAGGTGTCACGCACCGCTAAATCTTTGCTTCCACAGGGTGACAAGTTTGCTTTGCTCACTCTTTGGTTTGCTCCAGATGGCTTGGGGTTCCAACTGAAAGCTCTTCTAGAAACATCCCTGCATCATCTCATGAAGTCTCTAGGGAGTGTATAGTCTACGTTCAGAGCCATAACATACACATCAGTCTCTTTGAGCCACACGTGGGATTACCCAGACCCTGGCATCTCGGAACACAGAAATGGTGTATGTCCTGGCATCTGGATGAACACCATGTACAGAATAGTTAAGAAGCATTAGGGCTGAAAGGGAACGTGGAGGCTATTTCCAACTCTCATTCGCTGAAGCAAATCCTACTTATTTTTCATCTGACCAGTGAGTGCCTTTCAGAAATTCTCAGATGGTCAACCTGTTGGTACAGTGATTGGGTCACTCACAAGGGCACAGACTAAGTAGGTTGGATGATTGGTTCTACTTTTTACTTTGAATGATCTTTAAGAGTCAGTTCTATTTATCTGTTGAGTGAATACAATAATGGATAAACCCGTGTTCCTAAATTGAATGAAATCCAAAACCCACACACATTCAAGAGTCTATCCAAGCTAGCCGGGGCCATGCTCCCTACATTTCAGCCACTGGATGGCTTGTTGGTCCATGAACATGTCATGACAGTGCCCACTGGAAATAATATCAGTAACTTCTTCAGTTTGCTATCTATGATTTACACTCTTATCAAAAAGGATTTGAGGGGCGCCTTGGTGGCTTAGTCAGTTAAGTGTCCAGACGCTTGGTTTCGGCTCAGGTCATGATCTCACGGTTTATGAGATCAAGACCCGAGTCGCGCTCCGTGCTGACAGCATGGAGCCTGCATGGGGTTCTCTCTCTTCCCCTCTCTCTCTTCCCTTCTCTCTCTGCCCCTCCCTCTATCTCCAAATAATTAAACTTAAAAAAAAAGGATTTGATGCTCTGAAGTTAACCTTTCACATATATTTTCCCACTTAACCCTTCAAAGGATCCTGTGAAAGAGATCTATGTTGCCATTTTGCAGAGGCCAAACCCAGGCAGAGACAGGTGAAATACCAAGCTCAAGGTCACATAGTGTGTTAGATGCAGGAACAGTGAGTCCCCCGAATTCCAATCCAGCATTCTTTTTTCTATATTACATGGGATCGGGGCTTGATTCTCCTTAATACTCCAGATTTGGAATATGTGTTAAGCCACAATAATGCTTTCTCCCAAGATGGGAAAAACAGCTGGCTGTTGCCTTGCTACACCATAGTTGTGACCATATACCTAATGTGCACCCAAGCTTCCCTGTCTTGTCCTCTCTGCTGGGAATGCCCTCCCCTTCCCTTCTCTGAGTGATCAACTCCTCTTCATTCCGTGTAAGGCCATATCTTTGATTAATTTCCTTTTCTATGTCCCGTGGTGCTTTGCATGCCTCCACTGCAGCACGTCAGGGGGCAGCAGGCCATAGCCAGCCATGTGCCATGGAGTCACGGAACGGATGAGGACACAGTGACCAACTAGGGGGAAAGCTTGTTGAGATCCACGCTCAAGTCTTGTTGTTTATATTTGCACCACAGTGCCTGGAACACAGTGGAGATTTGGTAGATATTTGACCAGAAGTGGCCCAGAGTCTGAAACTCAGCTTGCTCCTAGAAAGAAACAAGGTGGCAGGCAGGGGATAATGTAGTAAAAATGGAAACAAGGATCTCAGCCTGCAGATGTCAAAGTGGCTTTCTTGAGGCTGTGTATAACTTCCTGCAGTGCCTGTGCATTTGGAATGGTTATGAGCACTTTGGAGGGACTCTGGGAACCCTTTGGGAGATGGGTCTACCATCAGTTCCTGTTTTGAGTCAGCGTTAGCTCCCTTAACTAATGCCTTGAGAGCTTAAGGCTGGTGTGCCACCATTGTCTTAGCACGGATTTTCCCTTCTAAGTGTCAAAAACGGCATTAGATGAAGAAAATGAATTGAGGAGGGGGGAGGGGAGGCAATCTGCAAGTCCCAGAGTAACCTCTAGTTTGGTAATGATTTATCTGATTTCATTGTTAATTTCACAATCAAGCAAGAGTACTTCGTATGCCTGAATGACCCACGGATTGTATCTTAATCAAATTAATGTGTCTGTAACATAAGACTGATTCAGTGTTCAACTGTTAGAGTGACAAATGATGCAAAGCCTAAGTTTTCTCTTTCCTTTCTCTCTCCTCTCCCCACAACCCCCCTCCATCACGAAAGGTCAACTGACTGAGAGGCTGTTGTTTTGATGGCTGACACGAGATTCTATTGGTTAAAAATGTGAGAAGGCGGGCTACCTCCCCTCACCCCACTTCAAACCAACTGTATGTGTGTGTGACAGTGTGTGTGTAAGTTTGGATGAAAAAAGTTGTGGTTAATTCTTCTTGTTGGGTACTTCCTGCCACTGACATTTGTTGCCGCTGCTGTGTAATGAAGTTGAGGCTGGGTAGGAGAATCAGATGCAAATGACCTATATATGTGTTCCTCAATCATGACTACCCTCCACAACCTCTGTTCTTGGAAAACATGGAAAGTAGAACAAGGTGACCAGGGAAGCCAGCTAGACATTGCATCACCCTGAAGCGACCCCCTTGGGCCTTTAGATCATTTTAGTTGATAAGTAATTTGAAAAAGTATGATTCTGTTTAATAAAATGATACACATTTTTTTGTAGATTGTACATCACAAATAATGGTTTCTTAAAGACAACTTTTGTCGTTCGAATCAAGGACTAGGACTTAATGTTTCTTGGGCTTGATTCATCAACTCTTAGGGGGACTTCAGCCATAGTTTTCACCCTCATCTGATCTATTTTCCGTGATTAGTGGGATTTTTTTTATGCTAATCAGGTCACATCTTGTTCCTGTTTAAAACCCTTTAATGGCTTCCAATTGCACTTAGTAAGTTCAAAGTGCTTGTCATGGCTTAGAAGGCCTGCATAATATGCCCCCTTCCTTGCCCTCTGACCTTCTCCTCCCCGCCTTGATGCACTGGCTACTTGCTTTCCAGCCTCAGGACCTTTGCAAAGGCTGTTTCTGCTATCTGTTTTGCTTCTCTGCTCCTTTCCTGGCTCCCAGCATGATGTTCACCTCTACAGACAGGGCTTCCCTGACCCACCAATGTAAACTATGCCAATCTTTCTATCACGTTTCTTTAAAATTCCCTATGCTTTCCCTTTCATGAATGTATCATAATTTGTAATTTTATATTTATTTATGTACTTGATTTATATTTAATGACTGATTAATCACTACTCTATAAGCTCTATGTCTGCCTGGTTTGCCACTGTATCCAGTTCTGGGCATAGAGTAGGAACTAATTAATCTATTGAGAGAAAGAATGGACAACCCATTGACTTTCATAATACTTAAAATTCCTTAGCTACCAAATGGGAATAGGCATCTTTATTCTACAGCTAGTTGTGGAATTCATTTTGGTATTTGTTTTCCACGGGACTTTGAGATGTTAGGATATTGGTTGGACGTGGAAGGAATGTGAGGCAGGGGGTTTTGGGTTTTTTTATTTTGTTTTGTTTTTTGGTTTTTTTCTCTCTGTTCAAAGTTTACCGGCTCAGGTAGTAGGGAATTAGACACAGCCTCTGTTCATCTCATGCCAGCCAAGGGCAGCTACGCCTTTGCTGAATCTCCTTTCCTTTAGCCCCTCAGTCATTGTCTCTGCCTTTCACCAGCCCGGCAAATCATAGGGAACACATATGTCAACAGTTCAGGGCTCCTTCCTTCCTTACCAGTCCCCCTTTCTTTAGGAATTTCTGGTCTAAATAATCATGGAGACTGTAAAAGAGATGTTCAAAGACTGTTGAGGAAGATATTAAGTGCAAAATGCCTGTTTCCCACTTCCTTCTCAACAGGGTCCTACTTTCTGTCCAGAAAGTCCTACTTTCTGTCCAGTCTCCCCTTTCCTCTATTCTTCCCAGTCCTTAGAAGCCAGAGCCTTGAGTTTTTCCAGGTTTGTACCCACCAGACCCATGGCTCTGATTTGTGTTTGGTCCAAAAATTTCTTCCAGGGTGGATACAGACACCTGGGAGAAGGTGATGATAAAAAGATTCATGTCTTCCAGAAAGAAAGCCAGTGAATATTTCTGAACTTTGACTTATCTATGAACTAGTGGCTAAAAATGCCAATCTGAAGGGGCATTTAAGACTAAACTAAATCATGTATGTAATAGTATTGTTACAATGCTTGATACTCAATGCTCAGTAAATGTCCACTGATTTTTCATCTTCTTTCACTTCTCATCTTCACTTTTTCATCATCACTTTCACTTCTCCCTACCCTCCTTTGGTCACTCCAGAATCCTTGAGATTCCTTTAGCCCAAGATGGGAAGAGAGTATCATTACAGTTGGCCCACCTGTTTGTCAAGTGGGAAAGTGTGATGCATTTAGATGATGAATCACTGAGGAGCATTGACCTCACATAGGGTTTTCCATCTCAGTTCTGTGTATGTACTGGATTTCAGCCTCTAAAATTCCAGTGTGCGGAGGAGTTTTAATGGTAAGCAAATTCAATCGCCCCCACTCATTCATAACTAGCGGTCTAGTGAACAAAGCACTCTTTGGTAGAACCACCCCACTGTCTGATTTTGCAAACATGCTTCCTTTCCACTTCCTAAGGGAGAAAATCCTAGAAAGAATGGGAGATGACCAGAGATGGGGAACAAGATGCAACCCAATTACTGGCAGATCCTACTATCAAACTAGATTCTTAAGCTTATTATGTTGGCTTAAGGAAAAATGGTTGGGTTCTCAATCAGGGAGGTTTGGTTTGTTTGCTTGCTTGCTTGCTTGCTTTCTTCTGTTTTGTCTCTGTTAGTTGTCTTAACAGTGGGATCCCTAACCCCCAAGAAGCTAAGTGGATGAAGGATGTGGAGACATCCTTAGACGGGATTAATGATCTGCCTTTGACAGTGTGATGCCTGCCTGGGAGACACGACCAGGCTGGCAACATTTGAAAAAGGTGAGAGGGCCTCCTGGCTTCCAGCCTGTTCTCTCCAAATTGGTGTGCCTTCCAGTAGAACTCGTTTTTGTTCTTTCCCAGGTCTTCTGTGTGGGGTTCTGCTAAGGTTCTCAGGCTGGGAGAGAACGTCTAGCCCTGCGTCAGACTCCTCATCTGGGATTTCTACTCCTTAAAAGGCATCAGCCTGGAATTGAAGATTTGAGTCAGCGGATCCGGGTTCACATGCCAACTCTGCCATTTATAGCATTGTGACCACAGCCGGTCACTTTACCTTCTGTGTCACAATTTTCGTACTGGTGGTACCTCACCGAGTTATTAGGGGAGAGCAAGAGAGGCATTGAAGAGTGCTTGGCACTTGGTCAAGGCTAGTTGGCTCTCTTCTTTGTGCTGCCTGCCCGTAGCCCTCGATGTTCCTTGCTGTGGAAGGAGACTGGCAAGCATCAGGGACTACGAGGAAGATGAACGAGAAAAAGCTCCCGAGGGAAATGGTCTCAGGGACTTCAAGAGGGAAGGAAGGGGCTCCTTTTAGCAGCTTAATTTTGTCCAAAAAGAGTCTTACCTTTGGAACTTGCATCAAAGTTTGGTTGTGCAGGACTGGGGCCTGGAAGTGACATTGAAGCTATAGACAACCTTCCTGGTCTGGACTTATGGTGCTATTTTGAAATATACCTAAAATCTCAGAGGGAGACTTCCATTACAAATACATAAATAAAACTTTGCCTTCGGTAGAAAGTGGTCTTTTCAGCAATGCTGCGAGAGCGTTGAGGTTGATCAGTTAATGTTTGAACCAATAAGAGAGATACCCACTCCATAGCTGCTGACTTTTCAGTGGAGAGGACAGAATATCGAATAGGTAATAACACTAAATTGAGCAAATGCTCTGAGAGCTGTAGCACACACTGCCGAGAGCACAGAGTAGGGGCACCTAACCTGGTTTGGTGGTTGGGGTGGGCGGTGGGCAGGTGTGATCAGGGAAGGCTTCCCGGAAGAGTGGCAGTTAAATGGAGACCTGAAGTATGCGTAGAGGAAATTGACATGCAGAGTCAGAGGGTGTTTCAGGTAGAAAAACCAGCACGTGCAAAGGCCCTAGGTGAGGGAGTGTGAAGCAAGGTCGCGGACTGGAGGAAGTTTGGTTGGCTTAGGATAGAGGGCAGTAGGCAGGGACTGGTCAGAGAAGTAGGCAGGGGCCAGCTCTTGAACTCCCCGGGAAGCCGAGCTGAGGGATTTAAACCCTCTCCAAGAACCATAAAGTGTTTTGCCTGAAGAGCGATCAGAATCAGCAAGGTTGGCTGCTGGGTGGGGCATGTTTGGACACACATTAAGCAAGAGATAAAGGTGGCCTGGACTCAGGCAGCGCAACGGAGGGGAGCGAAAAGGAGGGATCAGAGATGTTTTGGGGAGACATTGACAGGACTTGGCCACGGGTTGGATGTGGGGCGCTCAAGGAAGAAGAAGGCATCAAGGCATCCAGGAATTCAGGGCTGGGCACGGTTCAGTGAACAAGAAGCAGCTGTTGACAAAGAAGGGGTGAAGCTCAGTGTGTGAGCTGGGCTGGAGGGTTTAGTTGGTAGATAAGAGCTAAGACGGAGATAAAAATTTAGGGGTTATCAGCGCGTAGATCGTTGTTTCTCAAATTATACCCCAGGTACCACCTGCACCAGATACCCATCCGTGGTATCTGATAAAGAAAGACGGCTGGAGAAGGATGGGGTGATGGCTACGCAGTTGTTCGCCATTTTGCCCGGGAAATGAGCACGGAGAACGTAAATTTGAACACCTTTCGAAATAAGTGGCGCTTAAAGTAATGGCGTCGGCGCATTCCTGCTCTGGACTTGATGCGAGACTTGGGAAGTGGGAAGGGCTTCCCTTATTCCCCTTTGTCTCTCCTCTCCTCTTCTTCTTCTTACCCACGCAGCACCCCTTCGCCCCTCACACAGACTAATTTTGCTTGTCTTGTTTTTATGGAAGGATGGTACAAATGAGGCCCAGCCCCTTTCAGTTTTTCTATTCTTCTTCTTCTCATCTAATTCAGGAAAAAAAATAAAAAATAAAAACGCTTTCATCGAAAGAACAGATGTCATCTGCTTTGGTCTTTTGTGGTGGTTTTATTTTATTTTATTTAAAAAAAAATGCTCCTGCAGATGAGGCTCATTTAAACATAATGACGAGGCAACAAAAGCCATATCACAGAGGCGCTTCAGATTCGGTTTGACTCAAGGGAGGGAGAGCAGACAAGGAGATGTCCTGTCCACTTGGCTCCCCTCCACAGGGCCCCAGCAGCTGCATTTCAGATGCAAATGGAAGCCCAAGGGTGAGGGGCGGAGGAGGGGAGGGGGAGATGCCCAGGAAGCTGATGTGCAGGTGTCGAGGATTCCAGACATGGCTGCAACGGGCTCCACAAACACAGGGCTCACAGAGAGTGGGCTTGAGGGTGCTCGCTGGGAGGGCTCAAGTGGACCCGCAGCTGTGCTGGACATTCCTTTTCCTAGCCATCAATGGGCTCTGTATTGAAGCTATGAGAGCCAGCAAATGGCACGCTGAGAAAAAGGAAACGCTTTGGAAATGGAACAAACATCAGGCTGCAGGGGCTTCCCCTTGCCCGTGCTCATCATTTAAACCCGCGTGCTTGCGTAGAATAGATATTTGATACACGACCCTGGCATCCTGAGGCTGGAAGGAATCCACGGAATTGTCACACTCGTCCCTCTCCTTCTATAGATGAGGAAACACGTGCAGGGTCTGAGTGCCTTGCCCCGGGTCACAGGGCATCCGAGTGAAATGCAGGCATTCTGGGGGTAGTGACATTCACCCGGCCCTCTCCGTGCTCGACGCAGTTCCGTATTTTTTGTGCGCATGACTTTACTTGATTTGCACCGCAGACCTATGAGAGAGTTTTCCTTATTTCCATGTTTAATCTGGAGAAACTGCGGCTTCAGTGAATTCAAAACTTGTCCTGAGTCAAAAAGCTGGTAAGTCTTGGTCAGGATTTGAACCAGAAGTGGTGCTTTTTTTTCTTAACAGTTCATTTCTACCTCCTGGGAAAGTACTCTTTACTCTCAAACACACACACACACACACACACACACACACCCCTATACATATGCAAATATTGTTTTTATTCCCATATATGTGAGTGCATGGACTTGCATAAATATTAAAACTTCAAAACAAACATACGACTTCCACCATATAAGTATTAAGCTAAAACACTGTCAAATTCAGCTCTGGAATAGTGACAGTTAAGGTTGGTGACAATCCCTTGTGCTGGGTCTGGCAGAGACTATGCACTCAGTAAATACCTGGATTTGAACAGTCCCCTTTTGTTTGAAAAGGCAATTTTCCTTAGAGGCAGAACCTAGTGTTTACCAATATTACTACTTGTGTGATTTTACATGTGTGCATTGAGTCTGTGTTTGTGAGGCACCTTCACATTCATTATTAGTTCATTGCATCGTGGTACTACCAATGTAAGGAAAGGAAATTAAGGAGGGCCACTCGTCCCATTTTATAGATGAGAAAGCTGAGGCTCGGGGAGGTAAAATAACGTTCCCAGGGAAAGCTGGAAGGTGAACGCCAGCACGCCGGCAGAAGGTGTTTATTGAGGGGGAGGTGACAATGAAGGTCAGAAGATAGCCATCAGAATACAGGTGCACCTGTCTCCATCTGCTGAAAGTTGTGGTCCAATGTGTAAAACTCCAGATTTGCAGACAACCGAACACCCTGTGAGTATGTTAGTCTGTAGGTGGTACTGGAGGTGGGGGCATCATGGGGACGGTGACCCGGAGGAGGTGAGACCCTGTGGGTAGTTCTTTTGCACAGATGCGTCACCCTCTGTGCCTGCCCGAGGACTGTGACAATGCCTGTGTGAGTGCTCATGAACAAGCACCCAAGTGGGTGGACAATACCCACGAGTGTGCTAGGGACGCGGCCAGAGTCCCGGCTTGTGACGGCGTGGTCATGGGTTTCTGGGTCCCTATGTGGAGTACTGTCTTTGAGCAGTTCTGTGACTTCAGCCAGAGCTCCTGAGACCAGCCATTTTGCAGTGTGGGTGGACCCACAGTCCCACTCCTTCCTTGGGAAAAATAACTCAGCAAAATCTCCTACTACTGAGTGGGCCAACGGTGTGAGATGTATACTTGAGAGATGATGCAGTATGAAATCTGAGCCTGGTAGAATTGTAAGGTATCTGGTTCAGATACTTATTTTATGGATGGAAACACCGAGGATCACTGGACAAAAGTGGTTGTATTTATTACTCCATGTCTGCCTCTGATATTTCATTTATTCAAGAAACGTTTGTTGAGTGGGCATTCTGTGAAAGGAGTCACCTCTGAGGATTTCCCAGTCTAGTGGAGACAGACACATACAAACAAGAAGTCACAATGCCAACAGGGGCTTAATATAAGTGACTATGTTTTGAGGGAGCTCACAGAAGGAGCTACCAGCTCATTTCTGGGTCTCTAAGAGGGCCACACATCAGAGATGACATTTGAGCCAAAAACATTTTGCCGAAGGCACAGAAGTGCTTACCGACAACATGTTCAAAGACCCAGAGGTCTTTTGTGTGTGAGACAGGAGTCAGGGCTGGCTGGAATCTAGGGTGTGTCTGTGTACAAAGGAGTTTTTAGGGTGGGGTCAGCAAGCAAAACCAGAGGGGGTGCTGGATCATGAAGGGCCTTATATGCCAGACTCAGGAGTCTGGACTATTTCCTGCAGGAAGTGGAAAAGCACTGAAGGGTGGTAAGCAGGGTAATAAAGAGATTTGAAGGCTTAAACATATCGTTCTGCAGATAGTTTGGAAAATGGACTGAAGAGAGACTGGAGGCAGGGAGACCAGTTGGAAGATGCCAGAAAGAGTCATAGTGAATGATGGTGAAGGCCTGCAGTGGGGAAGGAAAAGAGGCAATGGATGTGAGAAATTCAGGACCTGGCAGGGACATGAGTATTGGAGCGATGAGGAGTGTGGCTGGAGGAGGGGCACGAGGTGTCTGAGCGCCTAGGCTGGCGAATGGGGAGAAGGGGGTACAGCCAAGCAGGAGAGGAGCTGAGCGAGGCAGAAGGGGACGCCATTACAGGTGGGGACGTACAGTTTCCAACTTGTTTTTTGTTCACTGCTTGGGGATGTGAAAGTGGTGGTGCGGATGGAGGAAATCGTCTGGAGCCCAGGAGAGACACCGAGGTTGGAAGTCAGGTAGCTGTCAGGACTAGAACCTGAGCAGATTGATGTCAGTGAGACTGGAACCCTATCTAAAAACCAAGGCATCCAGAGTGGTATTCGGAGGTGTCTCGGCACTAGGGCTGAAAGTCTCCAGAAGGCAGAAAGATGCCCGACATTTGCTCAGTAAGGTCCCCCTGGGGCAGCGGGGGGACCGATGGGGACAAGAGGAAGGGTCTCAGACTCTGGGTTCCAATCCTTTTACCACTGTTTCTTCCCAGGAGACAGAGGGAGGAGCGAGGCTGGCCAGGCTCAGTGACTCCCAGGAAGGAAGCAAGGGGTGGGGAGCAGTTCCAAGGTGCCAAGCTAATGCCGGATGTGTTAACATCCTCTCTCCATCACAACTGGGAACAGCAGCAACATCCGATCAACCTGACGCTCGTGAGGTTAAGCCGTTTCTCCAAGGTCACAGAGAAGGTATATCTGAATTATTCCAAAGGTTATACTATTTCTATACATTGCTCTGCTCTCTGTAGTGTCTTTGGGTGAAGATGGCATTAAAGTAACCTCACTGGCGAGTGCCTACTATGTGACGCTGTGCAAGAAGTGGCTAATAGAGATGATCTTCTCTCAGACACTCAACATCTCATGTTGGAAACCCTTGATCTGTCATTTGTTCATCCACTATTATCTGAGTAGCACCTCTGAGCAGAGCCCGCATAGGGGCTGTGGAGACAGGCAGCTCAGGATCTCAGCCCCGGCACCCTGTAACACTGATGACAGGATGCAGGGATGAAGCAATGGAATGGGTATTTCGTGTTCTATCAAGAGTTCAAGGAAGATTTCTCAGAGCTACTTTTAGGTTGACATTGACGGCTGAGCCAAGGGAGCTCAGGGGAGCTCATTGAAGGGGATCCAGCTCTGTAGGAACTGTAAGCACACTGTGGGAGCAAGTGCAAGAAACGGCAGGTATAAAGCGAGAGCAGCGTGGGTTGGCATGCGTTGGGTGGTTGTTGGGTCGCTGCGACAAGTTTTTAAAGCACTGCTAACAAGAGATGAATTACTGAAGACTTGGCTATTTCTATACTCTTCTGTTTTGACCCATCAGCTCTTTATCGCATTTGCCCCTTGTATTGCTTCCTTGGTACCAGATGCTGGGCTAAGCCTGTGAGGGTACAATGGAGAGTAAAATGTAGGATAGTGCCTGACATCAAGGTTAGAGACTCAGGTTAGATGGTCACAGTCCTATTGATGTTTGAAGAGTGTTAAAAATGAAAGGAAGATGGTGTGAGAGACCACAGAAGAGGAGGATATGTTTTGGGGGGTGGTAGGGATGGACCTCACTGAAGAAATATCACTTACGCTGAATCTGAAAAAATGAATAGAACAATTAGATTGTGTGTGGGCGGGGGGGGGGGGGGCGGGTGTTGAGGGCATGGTGGAGACACAGGTAGGGAGCAGGGAACGTTGTCCCAGAAGGAAGCATTAATAAAGAGAAGACAGATGTTCTAACAAGCAGTCTAGCAAAATCACAGTGCAGGATGGTCTGGGAGCTGGTGGCAGCCGGTTGGTGCTCTTGAACCCACGCCCTTGCGCACACCCTGGGAAACGGCAGCTCAGCGAGGACTTAGGTCTTTCAGTGACTTCCACTTGTGAGTTTGCTCTGTGTAACTAAGACCTTTGTGTCTCAACATCTTCATCTGTGACGTGGGGGAGCGCACCCCTATGCACCTGTCAGAAGACTGATACTAACAAGAAATGGCAAAATATGAGTCATCTGTAGACATTCTCTCAAAAACCAACAGTTTGGAATTGATGTCAAAAGTGTGAAAGAGCTTTGGAGTGTTCATTACACACACAGAGACACACACACAGCCCAGGATTTAGCAGTGTCAGCCTCTAGTAGACGGCTGTGGGTTTCCATTCCCACATCTACCTATCTCTAAATGAAGAGGCGGGCTCTGAAATAGACACAGGGGACTGACACGAGCAGTGTGCTCCTTGGGGTGCCCCTGAAGAGAGAGAGAGCTGCCTTCATTTCCCTCACTTCTGGCCCCCTTTCTCTCCCTGAGCTACAAAGGGGCTTCAGTCTGGAGCCAAAGCACATCTGACACAAGAATCAATGTCTAAGTTGGAAGTAGAATCCAGATTTCCGCGGCACTGAACTTTCCATGAGCTGATGCCCTGGCAGAGTTCTCTGGTTTGTTGAACGAGAGGCCAAGAATGCTTTCGACTCTGTGACCTCCAGAGGTAAATTAGAAAATGTGTCTATGCTATGTGATAAGTTCCCGTCTTTGCGACCTTGAAGGACAGAACAGTCCCCAGAATGTCCGGGGGCATTTTGGCCTCTAGCCTCAGTTCTGCCACATATTGGCTGTGTGTGTGTGACTTTGGGCACAGTTCCTTCCCCAAGCTGAGGCCCAATTTCCTCACCTCCAGAACAAGGTGGTTGGTCCAAGATTTCTGGGTCTTTGCAGCCTGACGTGCTGCGCCTGTAGGACCCAAAGCCCTCACAGGAAGACCCTGGGTCGTATTTAACCTGGTTTCGGATGACCCTTTGCCTGTGTTTGTTGTCTGGGAGGGCCCTCCCTCTTGCTGATGTCCTGTCGCCTAACCCCAAGCTGCAAATAAGTTTTCTTCACAACGCATTCAGAACCAGCATTTCACGGCTGGCTTCTACGTGATTCCAAGATTTGCTGTTGACGAGGGCCCGGTGACTCTGAACTGATACCAAATTAAGTTTGATTTATAATACAGGCCGTGTGGTGATCAATCAGGGTAGGCCAAATGGAGGGTGATGGATAGCATGATCAGGAATTGCCAGGGTAGGGATGGGCAGATTGGTTTTCTCCAAGCAACCAGCAATTAAAGCTTTCACCTTCACCCCCACTATCCAATGCTCTCCTTCCCATCTCCTGACTGAACGTGAATTTCCCTGACAGTTCAAAGTTTGCCTGTTAAATGCGGTAAGTTTTTTAAAAATATATTTGCAACGGTATGTGTGCGCATGTGTATATTCTGTGATTTGGGTGCTGCGTATTCCTTGCTTTTGATGCATCTTCGATTCCTGGGATTCGTGAAGATCAAGAAAGGAAAGTGGCAAAGCCTGAATGCCATAGGAAATTCTAGACTGGGGAGCTTTCTCAACTCTCCTCTAGGAAGGATATTTGGAAAATAAGAAAATAGACTGCATTCTCCCAACTTGAGTCATGGCCACCCCCAACTCCTATCATTTTCTTTGGGTGAGGATGATAACCCTGGGAGGTGGGTAGGCCTGGATGAGAGAGTCACAGAAAGTCACCGAGCCAGTGAGTTTTGGCGCTTCAACTCAGCCTCCGTCTTAAAAAAAAAAAAAAAAAAAAAAAAAAAAAAAAGTAATAGGAAATTACCCAAGACTCTCATGATGCTCATATGAATCCAGTTTTGTGGAAGAGGAAACAGAGGTTCCAGAGCTAATCTCCAGGTTCTCTGGGCTGTGATTTGGCCTGGCTCTACTGAGGGCTTGGGCACAGTCCCATCACATGGTGGGGTTTCATTTTGCTCCATTATGAGCGTTACCGCTCTGGTGAGACCGTTTTAGTCACGGCTTGCACGACTGTCATTCTCTGTCCCTTTGAAAACTCATTTCATGGTCCAGTAGAGCAGAGTTTCATCCAATAGCACTCTGACTTGGTGGCTTCAAAGTGTGGTGCCCGCCCCCCGGCTGGGTTTGGGGCAGTAATGCTTAACAATCTGGTAGTTAAATTAGAAACAACAATAACACGACCGGCAGGTTTGGTCAGATACCCTGACGATCCCCAACCCTCACGCTGTAAGTGGAATAGGTGAAAAGGGATGGATAGGTTTGTGATTCTTCTATAGGGTTCCTGCCTTGTCTTCTACAGCCAGACAGAATAAGAAAACTCACTTAGCCATGGACCAAAGTACAATGTTATGATTCGGAAAGCTTGCGCTTTGTAGACCACCTCTCAAGGCTCAGTGCTAACAGGCTAGACATAAACTGGAACAATTAATTGTAAAATTATCCCAAAGGCAAACCTTTTTTTCCAAAGGTCCAGGTTGGTTTCATGTCTGGAGTATGTGCTCAGTTTTTCTTTCAAACAACGAAATTATATATCCTGCTCTGGCCTCTGGGACTCCTGGGTCCCCAGAAATGGAGCGTCCTAACTCGTGTCTGTCCCCTTTCCAGGGTAGCTCTTGCGTGAGTGTCCCACTGTGACGAGGCAGTGGACTTGCAGAGTTCAGTACCCTCAGATGCTCCAACCGTAGCAGCCCGGTTCCCGGTTCACCTCAGGACAATGCAAACTGAGCTATGCATTTACTGTAATTCTAATCAGATGACTCTATAATTGGAAGAACACCAGTGGCGTTCTGTCTTTGGAGTCTTCTCCATTAAGTGACTGAACGAGGGCCAGGGGACCTTTGTTTGTCCCAAATGCGGTCCTGATAGAGACTTTGGGATCTGGGTACTACGTTCTATTCTGTAATAGGACCAAGTTCTTTCTCCTTCCTTGGTAAGACGCTAAATCAGTCTGGAATTGGCACATCAGGTGTAGAGAGGTCATTTCCCCTCTACCTCAGTAAATTCTGGGCAATTGCCCTTCTAACAGTAAGGAAATAAACAAAGTATGTGTGCATTTTGGCGAGGGGGTAGGGGGAGAGTCTGTGTAAATGCTTGATGATAGTGACTGAATATTTTAGCTAAACAC
The DNA here is from genome assembly GCF_028749965.1 of Puma concolor. NCBI lineage: Eukaryota > Metazoa > Chordata > Mammalia > Carnivora > Felidae > Puma > Puma concolor. The sequence goes on along the minus strand of NC_141675.1, from coordinate 79,684,191 downwards.
TTCCAAGTCTAGATCCTAATCGTATGTGGTAATGGTTGTCTAAATAACAAGAATGATAATGTGAATTTCTTAATTGCGCGGAACACCTCAATTACAGACAGAAAGAAACATTAAGGATAAAGGTCTTGAGGAATCCGTTTATGGTAGAAACTTTGCAAAGTATTGCGTGGCTTTGGGAGATATAGACATGAATCAGACCAGACCCTGACCGTGAAGGGCACACAATTTCGAGAGGAATTATGCTCATAAAAATTATAATCCAAGATGGAAAGTGCGTGGCCTGGGGTACTGGCATTCAGAAAGAGGAACAATCACTCCCTGGTAGGAAGATCAGGCTTGGCTTCTTGGAAGAGGTGGATATTGAGCCAGACTTCAAAGAACGGGAAGGATTTGGTTTAGGGGAACACCAGAGGAAGAGATCATTGCAGGAGCCAAGGTGAGAGGGGGAAGTGTGGGAATGTGTGGACTGGTGAGTGTTGTCTTTAGGCAGCCAGGATAAGTAAGGACTTCACCCCTGGGGTCAGTGATCTGGGTCACGTTCTCTACATCAGGGTTTCTCAACCTTTGCATGCAGACCTCTGGGGATCTTATCAGAATATAGTTTCTGATACAGTGAGTCGGGGGTGGAAGCCTGAAATGATGCATTTCTAATAAACTGAGGTGATGCTAACACTGCTGGTTTCTGGACCACTCCAAACAATGTGGAATTGTTGAGGATTTTAAGCAGTAAGGAAGGAGCTCCTGCTATACCCAGCCTTACATTCCCTTTGACATTCTGAGGTTGCACACACACACACACACACACACACACACACACACACGTACGGCAAGCAGGACTCATGTGAGCATTTGCTTGTATCATCCTTTCCTCAGTTGTACTGACTCAAATAAAAATCCAGGTAGAAGGTGAAAGTGGACAAGGGACAGAAAGATACTAAAGACCTGGCTTCTAGAAACCAGATACGGCACAAACCACAATGTAAATGCCGTTTTGGTTTCACAAATGGTTTCTCCCCCTGAGCTGTTTATTGAAGGGCAGAAGCGAGCCGATGAGTGCCTTTATATTTGAAAGTGATTTAAATAGTGGCCCTCTGGCTCGGTCACGAATAGAATTTTATAATTAAACGATAATACTTTAAGCGTACTACAGAGAAAGAATCAGAATTAGAGTCAACAGATCTGAACTTAAGTCCTTCAACCTCTCTGGGCTTCACACAAACCCCCTTATCTAGAACACAGAAGAATAATCCTTTCTCTGGTTGGCTCTCAGTTCTTCATAAAAATCAAATGAGGTAATGTGTAGGAAAGTGCTCTGTAGACTTGACTGCCCCCCAGGTGAAGCGTCTTGCAGGTGTAATGGCCATCTCTTATTCCTACAGATGGGGACAATAGTCTTTTCTCTGTTGCTGCGAGTTGCTGGCAGAATGACTTAGCAGCTGTGGGGAGGGGCCTGTGATGGCCTCAGTGGCAAGGCCCCAGGTAACGTGGCCTGAGAGGTCCTCCTGCGGAGTTTGCCGCACCGTCAGAGCAGGATGCACCTGCTGTAAGGTCAGGCTTGCCCTTGCATCTGGCTGTGTAGTTTCCTGAGATCTCTGGGGAAGTGTTATCAACAGCAATGTTGGTGTGCAAAGCAGCCTCTGGGAGTGACTTCTGGGACCGGACTCAGGTGCCCACGAGCTCTTTCCTGAGTGGTGTCCTGTGTTCTCTGCAGCTTAATGAAGGTTTTTCTGGCCCCATCCCCCGGGCCAGTAACACAAGTAGGTAGGGATATTTGTTAGGTATGGGTAGAGTCAAGAGCATCAGCGCTCTAAGGGTTAACAGAATACAGGTGAGAAGGGGCTCTTTAGCAAGATAGGGAGGAGGGCTAACAGGTGGCATTCAGGGTGTGTGGGAAGGACAACTCCTGGAGCCAGGAGATAACTCCTGTGAGCCAGACCTGCAAAATCAATAACCGGGATCAGAAAGCTCACCTTTAGGGAGGGTTTTACTGCATTTCATATGTGATAGAACTGGGTGTTCTTAAAATAACACACTAGAAATAACTGTTGGGGATAGAGTTCAATCCCCTCGGTTTGCACATGAGGAAACTAAGGTATTTGGCAGGAGCTTGCCCTGGTTACTCTGAGTGAATTGAAGACCTTAGGTGAATGCCAACTCTCTTGACTCGCTGTTGCTGTTGGAAAAGGGCCGTCCTTTTTGCCTCTCCTGGCCTCAGTTTCCTCTTTTGGAAAATGAGGGGACTGAAAGAGCTGTTTTCTCCTTCCTCTCCTCTTCTGGCTCGAATTTTCAATGAGTCCCAGGGACCCAGGCTTCCTTCTCAGCCAAGAACCCCTCCCCACCCTGGCCATGCTCCTGGGAATCATACCCTCCCCCTCAAATTCCCCAGGGAATCTGCAATAATGCTCAGTCCCTGCTCCCACACTCACTTTCACAAGAGGAAATCAATAGATTCTTCAAGCGGTTGGACCACAGGATGATGCCTGGGCCCATTTTGTCAACCAGGTGGCTCTAGTGAGGGAAGTTGTATGAGTCATTGTCGGCCAGAAATGTAAATCTGGCCTGAGGCTTCCCTTGCAGCAAAATTTAGGTCATTAATAATAGTGAACGTCTGTACAGCACGTTACAGTTACAGCGCACTTTACATACCTCATTTGTTTGTCACAGCTCTTCAAAGATGGAAGTGTTATTGTTATGCCCGTTTCACCGATGAGGAAAATAGACCCTGGAAGTATGGTAACTTGACCAAGGTGGCGGGAAGTGTGTGAGTGGCAGACCTGGCATGTAGTTAAGACTTTGGACTTTACGACCCACACTCGATGCACTACATCTCTTTGTATCAGGCTTCCTGTTGCCTACCCAGCCTCCTTGGAGATCAACAAAAGCCAGGAAGGTCAGCCTGCTCAGAGTCATTTACATGGAGATCCCTTTCTGAATAAGGGATAGTTGCAGCATCAGTGTGGGTATGACAATCCCATTGAGTGGTCTGGGAACAGACCTATGGAGCCGAGAGCCATGCCGTCTCTACCCTTGACTCTTTCACCTTCTTTTCCTCACGGTGAAGCCCAAGCCTCCTGATTCCCAGACCGGGGCTTCCCCCAACCCCAGTGTGGCAAAATAGGAAACATAATTCAAACATGTAAAACGAACTGATGAGGACTGTAACAAACACCCGTTATTGTAAACTTTCCTGACGTCAGCCAAAAAATTCCAATTCTTCCCACTTCCGGGTTCGTTGTGGGATTATACTTCCTGGCCCCCCTTGGGCAGGGCAGGACCACATAACTAGTCCTGGCCAATCAGCTGTGAGAGGAGGTGACTTGGGCTACGTCCAGGCTGGACCATGCAATTGCTTTTTGTTTCCCTCTGGTACAGCCAATAGCAAGGAGGTCGTGGCCACTCTCAGTCTCGATCCTTGGGTGGCAACAGTAAACAGAACCCCTCTGCCAAGCCACCATCTACGAGGGAAAAAAGAAACTTTGTTTCAGGTCACGGAGGTTCAGGACTTTTGTTACTGAGGCAAGACCGAACCTATCCTGACCTTTACAATCATATTCCCATCACCCTGACTTTTAAGAATTCTAACATTTCCTTACACGTTTAGCTTGCTAAAGGAACAAACATTATCAAAGACAACGGAGTCCTTTTGGAGATCATCTTTCCCCAGGCCTTTTCCTTTTCCCCTCCCAGAGCAACTACCACTCCAAAGATGGTATATCTGTGTCCTGTCCATGGCTGGTACATAAGTATGTGGCCAAGACAATAGAGAGTACGGTTTCGCATCTCATATTTGCGTAAGCGGCATAATACCAATTTATTCTGCAAATTACTTTTTTCACTCAGCATTATTATTTTAGATACAATTGTATTGGTACATTGGTTTCATTCCATTCACTTTAGCTTCAATATCATATTCCTTTTTTATGAATGGGTTACAATATATTGGGCATTTCTCTACTAATGGAGCTTTAAAGTTCTTTTCTCACCTGTAAACAATGATGCAGTGAACATCCCTGTGTAAAGCTCTTTGCATACAGGGAAAGAGTTTCTCTCAGTTGTATATCTGAGAGTGGAATACCTGTGAGATAAGATATAGGTAGCCTCAAATTTGGTGGATAAGATATAGGTAGTCTCAAATTTGGTGGATATTACCAAATTTCTCTCCAGTTCTATCATCAGTGCGTTTGTGCTTTGCCGTTGTTTCATATTCTTCATATAAACACTTCGCATCATCAGACTTTAAAAATTTTGGCCAATGTGATGGGTGTGAAATGGCATCTCTTAATTTTCAAACTTGCATTTCTTTGATTATTAGCGAAGTCGAACATCTTTCCGTACCCTAAGGATCGTTTCCGTTTCTGCGATGTGCATGTTCATAAAGGCTGCCAATTTATTTCTGTTGTCTTTCCTTCTTATGGATGTGCAGGGGCCTCCTCCTTCCCCCATATTCTGGGTGTTAATCTTTTGCCGGTTACATAAGTTGTAAGTGTTAATTTTGTTCATTGCTCAGTTCTCATTCTCTTGCAAACCACTGGCTGCCTGCTTCTGCACACACTTGATTTTTGAGATCACAGCAATTCCATGGTGAAAATGGCTTGGAGGTGTATTTTGAAAAGCTTATGTGAATGAATGTTCCCTGACTCTGAATTATCTGTAGTAGGCTAAGGAATGTGTGTGTGAAGGGCCTATTTTGCTTACTCAGGGATCTCATTTGCTAATATAATTGTGTGGTGAAAGCAGAAGAATCCGGTGTAAGTGGAAAAAAACCTTAGTCACCAAGAGTTGTTTGGGTGGCTCAGAGTTAAATATCAGGGTTGACTGGTTGCCCACTGCCATGATGAATCCTAGCGTGATTTACCTGGCTGTTTTGACATTTTGTAGACCCAACGTATGAAGAAGGGCATTTTAGAGAAGTTTCAAGCTCGTGTGGTCTTTTCTCCCCCTGCCCCACACACACCTCAGAGAGTCTACACAGGGGTGTACTCATTGGAAGGCTGGACGCACTCATCAGAAGGTAGGGCAAAGCAGCGTCTTGGGTTCCAGCGCAGCTTTCCAATGGGGAGAGTCCCTTTAAAGCTTTGTTTATCTCTTGGTGCCTCGGCTAACCCCAGGAGAAAAACCTTAGCTCAGGACAGGAAGCTCAGAGAACCCAAAAGGATGACTACACAGCTCAGGACTATTTAAGTCTGCCTCTTACATGTCCTTCCATGCTATCCCCAGGAGGCTGGGCTGTGTTGGTGCTCTAAAAGCAGCCTAAATATACCATCACTCCCTAGGAAACCAATGGGTATGGCGGAGACCTAGCTCTGGGATCAATTATGTTGGTAAAACTACAAATACAAGGATGAGCCAGAAGTGCTGTGGCTTAGGAACTACTTGCTTAAAAAAGACTTGATGTTCCCTAGTAGAACCCCATGGACCCAGGGGAGGTGGCCCGGGCTGTCTGGTTGACTAGCCAGAGAGCTGGGCCTGAGTAGCCGGACACACCTTCCGTTCCAGTTGACTCACTTGAGTGGCAAATTCTTCTCTCCCTCACAGTCCTCTCATCTTCAAAGGGAATTCATTAAGCCCCACAATGCCATCGGCACTTGGCCAGGTGTTGTACTGGCCCATTAGGTGGACACAGGCCACAGCCTCAGGGAGCGTGCCAAATGAGGTGGAGGGTGGCAGCTGAGAGCTGTTGACATCCCCCAAGATTGTGCTGAAGCACTTTCTATAAACCCTCCAGCGGTTTCAAACTCTTTGTGTGTGGCTCTTAGAACACGTTATATTCTTCCTGCAGCCCCTCGCTTTAGCTCGCTCTGTTCCCTCTGCCCAGGATACTCTTCCACTCAATGCACTCAAATACCAACTCCTGGGTGGGGCCTTTTCTGGAAGAACGGACCGCTCTGAACTCTGTGTCCCCATTGCACTCTGGATCATTGTTAATATCACACATATCATTTTTGTACCAGAGTCAGCTGCGTAATGCTAATCTCCCCTAATGGACTCAATTTCTTGGAAGTGGATACTCTGGCTTATTCATCCTTGTTTCCCTAGAAAAGAATTAGTAGGTCGTCATAAATGTGTTTTGGATTAAATGCATCAAGGATGACTGGAAGCAGGCCCCGGCTCTCTGAGTCTTACTCTCCTTCTCTGTAAAATGGGTGAGGGGAGGATAAATTAGAAAAGTGGCCTCTCAGAGGTTTTCTGGCTTTATTGTCTATGATTTTTAGACTCTGGTCTCCTAGTGGAAAACTGACAGTTCCTCATAACTCTGCAAAAACCAGGGTGATATTTTCATTTATATGCGTTAAAGGGACTAGCGTGTCTTCCCCACCCTCAGCTGTCATGGTTTAAACATGTGTGTTATTTAGCATCTTACAACTTCTCTGACTCAAGTTTCAAGAGGTTTATGGGATTGATTGATTGTAGGAAGCATACAACTTGCGTCTCCCTTGCCGACTACAATTGTTGAAGTAATTGATTCTTTAAAAAGAATTTCTGGCTGTATTTTCTAACGACCGTTGTCCGCCTGGGTGTATGTGGAAAGGGGTCACTGTGTGGCTGTGTATGTCGCTGCAGTGTCTCTCGTATCACTAACCTAGCCATGTTGTGTGTGCCCAGCTCAGTAGCACCTGACCCCCGAGTGCTACCCACTTCCCATGCCACCTCTCTGCCCCTTGAGTTATAGTTTTGGAGCTTCCTGCACGGATGGGACTCAGTACTCCTCATATCCCTATTTACCAGGTGCTAATAATGCACAGTTATGATCTTCATAAGCAGCCTATGAGCTGAGGAAGGACAGAGGTTATTATTGACCCATGTTGCAGACAGAACTGAGATTCAAAGAGGTGAAGTGACTTGCCTAAGGCCACATGGCTAAGAAGACCTTCTGAGCCTGGCCTAGTGAAACCTATTGATTTTCCACTGTCCTAATTTTCATCGACTCCTCTGAAGATTGTTCCGATTGCTCCCGGGTTGCCTGACTGCTCTGAGGCCTGTTCCCTGGTGAAACCAGAGGCAGGTGATTCTTTTTTATTTATTTTTTTTATATGGCTCCAGGCTCTGAGCCGTCAGCACAGAGCCCGATGCAGGGCTTGAACTCACCAACCGCGAGATCATGACCTAAATGGAAGTCGGATGCTTAACCGACTGAGCCACCCAGGCGCCCCAGAGGCAGGTGATTCTATCCGAAGGAAAGAAGGGGTCCTCGCCCACTACTAATGGCGTGGGACCAAGTGGCCGCACTCGTTAGTGAAGAGGGAATTCAAATTAGCTAGAACTGTCCATTTGGGGGTTTCTATCATTAGCATCTTACTATGCCAGTGAATGAGGTGTTGCAGCCTGAAGCAGGGCCTCGCTCTGAAAGCTTCAGAGGACCCATGGTGGGGAAGCATCCCAAGAGCACTGGGTCTTAGTGCCGATTGCTACAACTCCTGCTCAGAGGGAACACTACTTACTAATGCACCTCTCTGAGAGTCAGCATCGGTAGCCATGAAGCGGAGACAAGAAACTTTCCCCAGCTGACCTTGGGGGTGGCATACTGTGCTGGGGGCAGCGGTGCTCCAGAAGCTGAATGTTCTGGGTGAAAATCAGAGAGCATCACGTTTAGTCTTGTTGTTATCCTTTCTTAGCTATGAAAGGTCTCAGTGGAGGGAAGTAAGCCCAGCCTGGCGTTCTTTTCCTAAAAGTGGCTCCAAGAAACATTAGGCAAGAGGACACATAGCTGTTAAAGTGTGAATAACCACAGTTCCTGCCCTACCTGCCTGTCAGAATAGTGAAAGGGATTAAGTTAGATAGTGATGTAAGAGCATTTAGAAAATACAACAGTTGCTCGTATTGTGGCATATTCTTTTCCCTCAAAGGCTAAAGGTAGCCCTTAATAACCTGAAAGGACTTCTGTCCAAACCCTCTATGATGCTATTTACGCTGTAGCCCTGCCTCATGTTGGGAGTAAATGGTGCCGCTCAGCTGAGCGGGCGGAAAGGGCTGGGCTGGAACTCCTCTGCTCACATTTTGCTCCTCATACCTTTTGGATTCTCTTTTTGAATCAATGGCTCTAGCTTTCTGTAATGACCTGTAAGCTTCTGGCCCCCTTGGCTCTAACTGGTCCCAGAGGATCAATTCCCTTTCTGAAGAGGGCTGCTTTTGTTTTTATTTTTGTTTTCTCTCTTGTACCCTGGGGAAAAATAGTTACTCTCATAGACTGTAAACAAAAACTCCTTCTCAGGAGTTTAAAACATGTTCGAGGTGCGTAGGGCCCAACCTCAGTGAAAACATACTTTCTATTTCCAAACAGAGGTAGAGCAATTTCTAATATGGGACATACACTGAGGATGCCATATTGTAAATAAAAACCTAAAGCCCTGAAAATGGTAAGAAAGCAAATATGTTAGTTATAAGACTTAGTAGAGTTATTGCAATTGAGCGTTACATATAACTCTGAGCTTCCTGGTAGGCAAGGCGAAAAAAGGTAAACGTGATGACTGACATAATTTTCCTTTTCTGATTGAAGGAGGTGTCCTGATTGTTGGAATTCTTTTCTGGCACCAGTTTTGAAAAGGAATTTAATATTGGGTAATCCTCAGGGATGATGAACATGTCTATAGAAAGAGTTTTACATCTAATGCAGGAAAGTTCTGACATTTCCATCTCGTCTCCCTTTTTGAACTCCAGGCTCATAATAACTACTGATAAAATTTCTTTACCTACATATTCCAAAGCCACCTGAACATATTCCAGACTGAATTTGTTAACTTCTTTCTGAAATTAGTTCATCCCCCTGTATTCATTATCTCTGTTAAAGCATCACATATACAAGCTACCCTTGCCAGACAAATGTCAGCTTGTTTAGATGACTCGTCCCCCAACCTCCAGCCTATGCCTAGTCAATCATGGGGACTCTGTGTCTTTGATTTTCTTTAAATGCCTCCTCTCCTTTCCACTTCCAACACCATTACTTTGGGCCAAAGCTGCCCCATTTCTCACCTGGTCTACTGCAATGGCTCCTTAACTTGCCTTCTTATTATTCCAACCCGTTCTTCATACTGCCTGTCTAGGGACTGATCTATAAAAAATGCAAACCTAATCTTTCTCAAAACCTTGCCACGGCTGCACCTTGTCTTCAAGGTGAAGTCTAAACTCCTGACATGGCCGATGAGGCTCTTCACATGCTCACTTCCCAGCCCCAGCTGCTGCCACACCTCATATAGTCTCTAACACAAGACACTTGTTCTCTCAGGACACCCCCTGCTCACGTCTCTGTGCTTTGCACAAGCAATTCCTTCTTCCTAGAAATCCGCCTTTCTTTGGAAGCCTGGTGTCCTCCATTCTGGCGAGTTTTTCTGATCTCCTTTCAATGCTCACCACAATTTGGTTCTGCTTCCTCTGTATCCCTCAGTACCTGGAGTATCTCACTTATACTTACCGTGTGCTGCTGTGACTGCTTAGTTTCTGAATTCTCCAAGAATATCAACTCCTTTAAGACAGAAATGCAATCCCACGCATCCTAGATTTCCAGCTCTGTGCACGTGCCTGACATAGATGGAGTCTGATGAGTTTTGGTTGACCGAATAGGTGGAGGGAAAAAAATAGAATGCTGAGGTTGAATCTAGGGTGTGTTGACTAGTGACACAGGGATCAATGGACTTTTCCTTTAAGATATCTGGAGTGGGTAGACAGACTGTGTTTTAGATAAATCTCTCTGAGATCATCTCTCCGCGCTAAGCTTTGGTAGGAGCTGGAGGCAGACAATGAATGATTTCGCTGTTGCAAAGCCCTCAGCGGCCCACCTACTGTGTGCCTGACCAGCGTACCTTGATCCCCCTGTGCGTGTGTGGGTGGATGGGGACAGTGATATTATATTAAGGGAAGGAAGAAGCCCAACCAAGAAATGGGTCTCTTGCACAACTGTGGTTTCCTTTAAGAGGTATTGCTTTCTATCAAGCACCTGGCACCCCATCCATGGAGAACCCTTTCTTTGCTTCCCTCCATCAAGTTTTCCATCATAGAGTTTTTGTCCAGTGCATCTGATTTAACTGGCACTTGTTTAAAATGCATATTCCTCAGTTTTCCCCCTGCCGTCACCCCAAAAACACCCTGCCTCAAAGATGGTCTAAGTTGGCTGGGGAAATTTTTCCAGCAGTCCCCATTGCCTAGCTCCTTAGTGGTACTGTTACAGCTCTACATAGGCAGAACTTGGGCTCAGTCTTGCTTTTAACCTCCACGTGCTGTTTGATGTGGAGCTTTGTGGGCACAAGCAGTTTCCAATGCTCCTGGGCCTGGTACAATAGAGCTGAGCTACCCCACAGACCCCTGGGGGGCATTCTCGTGCCACACAGGCCCCACCTGAGAGTGACTCTTCTTGGCAGGGACACTGGAGGGTGTCTAGGTGGAGGGTGCTCGTTCCGGTGCAGGATCTGGCCAGCACAGCATAGGTTGATAATTATGATGAAAGGTAATGTCTCGCAATCACTATTTGAAATAAATAATAATAATTCATGGCCAAATAAGATTTTGCGGTTCTCAAAGCTCTCAGATTTGCATTATTTCCTGTGACCTCACAATAGTCCTGTGAGGCAGGACTATTCCCATTTTACAGATGCAGAAACTGAGACTCAGAGAGGGCAGTGAGGTGACCTGTTATGTCCAAGGTCACACAGATGGGCTTGCTACCGCTGAGTCTCAGGTTTTCTGGCTCCATTCATGCTATGTTCCATTCCAGCGTGCTTGCTGATCTCTTACGTTATCAGATTTGAAAGTTGAGGAACATTGCTAAGAATGATGGCACTATATTTGAGAGCTCAACAATGTCCATCAAGAGATTCGCAGTTATGATTTGCTATAAAAATGCCAAATACAAAAATAAGAATTTCCATTTTTTGGATGATTGGAGGAGACACTGTGGCTCTGTTAACACGCTAGCCCCATGTGTCAAGAAGGCTTCCGAGGTTCATCATCCTCCTCTGAGCTGTCAGCAAAGTTTCCGTGGTGTGCCGCAGCTGGCTTGCCCCCATTAGTGAAAGCCAATCGTGAGCAACTTTTTTTTTACTTCATGGTTTAGTGATGTCACATTGCTAGCTTGAAATCAGCCATGGCGCAAGAATGTACCCCATGGAAATCAGCAAATGCTACAATTCAGGGCTTTTCCATCCCAGGGAACCAGGCATTAAACATTTACCAGCACGTCGCTGCTCACAGCTACCAGGGACTGACTCAAACTAGAAGTTCGAAAGTTCTCCTCTGTCATCTGCATGGGACCATCTTCAGTGTTGATTTTTCTTCTAACCACAAGTCATACCCCATTCATGGGATCATGCCATTCCTTAAATAGGAGGCTCTTTCTGTCCGAGCTTACAAAATCAGACGGGTGGGTTTTCTACTAATAGGTTCTCATATTTGTATAGTTTGCAAAGCGTTTTCATATCCCTCATGACTTCTGAGCCTCGTGTGCTCTATGGGACAGATGCCTTCTCCTCTCGTTAGAGAGGAAGAGCCTGAAGATCTGACAAATGATGTGACCACTCCCAGAGTCATTGGCCTAGCAAGGGGCAGGGGGGGCTTGAACTGGGTTTTCCACTTCCTTGGTTTGTGACCCTTCCCCTTGTATGAGGCCCCTCCTTCACTCGTGAGACTTGCAATGCTGGCAGCTCAGGCTACCGTCTGGGGCAAGGAGAAGGGATGCCCTGTAGCAGCCTGGGGTATAACATTTGTCCCTGCCCTGAACAGAAAAGGACAGACACACTGGCTTAGGAGTACCTGCAAAAATTGCTAGCCCCACTTTACTGATCCTGTGCAAGGAAAGGAGTCTACTTTCACTCTTCCTTTGTCCTTGGTTCTGCCTTTGATTCCTTTAAAAACTTTTATGGGAGCCTAGCGTCTCTGGGCCCTGCTGTAAGTCCTGCCCTTAGCAGGAATTTGGAGCCTCCTAAGTGACTGGCATTAATGCCCTGCTTCCCCTCTTGCACAACTCCCAGCTTCTCTACTGCCCGGTGATGGAATTATTGATTGGTAAGCATTTCACAACACATTTTCAAAACATGCTGAAGGTCAAAAATTAATGACTCATGGGCAGTCACACTTGTTTCTGCCTCAGCCTCTCTGGATTATATTGGTGAAGCTGGTTAATAGAAGTCACTGGAGAACCCGAGGTCAAAGTTGACTGTCCAACCCTGACCAGCAGGACCATTAAGTGACTTGAAGACATAATTCTTGATCTTTTATTTGGTGATTAATCTGCTGAATCACTTTGGTTTTTCATACCAAAGAATATAAGAGGGGAATGAGAGGATTTCAGTGCTGAATTGGCCACCAACTTGCCCCAGAGTATTAAAGTACTGGAGTACCGGAGAGGTCCTCAGCTGAAGAAGGTGGCTTGGGGCATAGGTAAGGGAGCACTTTGCTCTGATAGCTGGGATTCTACACTAGCCCTTTGGAGAACAAAACCAAACCCCTGAGCCAGTCTTGGAAATACTTACTCACATCTGTGCTCGAAGCCAGAAAGAGCTCCGTGTGAGACCGTATGGAAGAATGCCTTAGGACACAGTAGCAAAGAGAAATCCAGATCAGGAGGCAAGGGATCTGGGTTAACTCTCAACTCTGCCACCTGCGATTTGAATACACTGACCAATTGCTAGACCTGTGTCAGGACCTTGGTTTCCTCACGTGTAACACGGAGACGGTGACGAACGCTTTCTTTCAGAGGCTGCCTCAAAGGTCAAGTCCCTGATGCACGTGAACTTTTCCTGGTACAAACCGAAATGCATGGGGCAGCTACGGCATGGTTCTACATGGGCTAGTTGAACGTTTTGAGGGAATGAATATCAAGGGGATGTTTGTTTTCTTCTTGATATGAAAATTTGTTCTCACCTTTTTTTTTTTTTTTTTTTTTTTCCTGTTTTTCCCCAGAGAGTAATCTAACTTGCAGAATTCATTTCCGAATGCCTTTTCGGGGGCAACCGTGGGACTGGAAATTTCTTTCGTACTAGTTCTCCTATAGGTTGTTATACTTTAAAGTACCTGAAGGTCCTGTAATTCTAATATAATGTAATGCCAGAACTAAGAGGTGTGATGTCGTGGAAGTATCCGTGACGTCTGTGTCTCCTGGACTCTGCAGCATAGCCCTTCTCCACATGCATTCCCGCACATTCTCCCTCTCTCAGCTGTGTGGGCAGCGTTGCTCCCCTGCTGCTGACTGGTGAATGTGCCAGTAAAAAAAGGAAGCAGGGGCCCCTGGCTGGCGTGCCCCTCTTGATCATGGAGTTGAGAGTTCGAGCCCTGCGTTGGATGTAGAGATCGCTTAAAAAAAATAATAAAATCTTAAAACGTAAATAAATAAAAAGGAAGCAAATTCAGTTACGTAAAACACAGCCTGGGTGAGGAAAGGCAAGTATGTGTTTCGACTTGATTGAAATCGCTTTTTTTCCCACCAGTTTGTCCTCTTGTCAGGACATGTCAGAACTTACCGAGCCCTTGGCAGTCCCTGTTCTCACCTCTTCGTTGTACTTAAGAGCAACCTAAGGCTTAGAGCCTAGAGGTGACTTCATCAGGGTCACAAAGCCAGCTTTTGGGGCAGAATCAGGATTCAAGCACCCATCTCCTGACTTCTCCTGTCTCCTATCTCCAGTACCCCACATGTAAGTGGTGACTCTAAAAGAAAAGAGAAAAAAAAATAGAACTTCATTGGAATATCTTGGGTTACTGGCTTTCTTTTTTCTTTTTTCTTTTTTTTTAATTTTTTTTTCTTAATGTTTTTTTATTTTATTTTTGAGACAGAGAGAGAGCATGAGAAGGGAAGGGGCAGAGAGAGAGGGAGACACAGAACCAGAAGCAGGCTCCAGGCTCTGAGCCATCAGCACAGAGCCCGATGCGGGGCTTGAACTCACAGACCGTGAGATCATGACCTGAGCCGAAGTCGTACACTCAACCGACTGAGCCACCCAGGCGCCCCGGGTTACTGGTTTTCAAGGATAGTTTTATGACCGGCAGTAACAATGCCTCAAAAGCTATGGTAGCCAGCTTCGATGAACTTATGTAATGTGCACTTATCATAGAAGACGTGTCATCAAACACCTGCTAGATCTGAGCGTTGGTGCCTAAGTTGCTTTTATTGTCAAAGAGAAGAAGGGGAAAAGGAACTCGGCTGAACAAAGCTGGAGGACTTTTTATTAGAAAATTCGGAGGCAATTTCTGGAGGAACAGGAGCACATTTCCAAAGGCTTCTAAAATGTACATCAATGGGATTGGGTGAATTTAGTAGTTAAAGAAGTGAAGGGTACTGAGGATCGTTTGGTGCCTAAGGCTTCTTTCAGACAGGTCTCTTCTGTTTGCCTTGGTCACAAAGCTCTAGGAGCCTCAAGGTGGGCAGGCCCAGAGGTTTCCCAGAGCAATGTCTGAGGTTGCTGGTTTCCATTCAGGCTTCCAGGCAAACACACACCAAAACACTCGTGGTTCTCACTGGGATCTCTTCTCATTAGCGGAACATGACCAAAGTCGAAGAGACATGGGCCATTTGTCTCTCCACCTGAGTCCATCCATACAAAGTGGACTTTGGCCTATTTTGGAGGTCAGCCTACATCAACAGGATGGGACATTTGCCAAATACACGGTCACTTGCCTTTGGTTCCCCACAAATTTTTGAACGGCAAGAGCTGTTCATTTATTTACTCGCCTAATAGTTATTATTAAGGGCGCACTGAACTAGAAAACCTGTGCAGGTATAATGGGCTCTCTGCATCTCAGTTTTCTCCCCCGAACGAGACTATTCATTACCTGCCTTGTGGATCGCACCTTGTTGCTGGGAACATCCCATGAATGACGTGTGGAACTGCTGTTTCGACTCTCAAGCCCGCCACGTAGGTGAAAGGTTGTTGCTATCACTCTGTGGCCAACAGCGTGCTGGGCACCAGGTAGGTTACAGAAGACATGTAAGAGATGGTCCCTACCCTCCAGGAACTTACAACCCCGCGTTGGGAAACTGAGGCACACCCAAACAAAACAGAGATGGAAGGCTGTATTTGCTATTCCAGCGGTAGCTCTGAGACCTATCCGAGGGCAGAGAAGGAGGAGCTCATTAACAGGCTGCAGATGTTGGGACAGCCTCTTGGAGGACGTGAGGCTTGAGTTGGGTGACAAAGTAGACAGAGAAGATGGAGAAGGTCTTTGTGGGTGTGGCATCACCGAGTCAGCGAGTGGAGGCTTCTCTTGGTAAATCAATCTACTTGGAGTCAGAACTCCCAACCAAGCTGGAGTTATGGATTTAAAATTTGAGGGGAGCTATAGGAAAGGGAAAGTCAGAGACGTTTTTAGACCAATGATGGGCTCTAACGCGATGGTGACTAGGGAGGCATCACGTGTGACAGATGGGTTTGTGAGGAGACAGAGGAGGGAAGGGGGCTACAGCAGGGGGACGGCATGCTTCTGGACCAGACCAATGAAAATGGTAAGAGAAAAACAATGCATGTCAGTGAGAGAATTCTGTTTGTAGGTGGAGGACAAGTCAAGCTATTCACCCTGGCTCCTCTCCTGGTGTCTAAATGTTGGGATTTGAGTTAAAGTGGGCAAGGAGGGGCAAAAAATGGGAGTGACTTTATATGTACACTCGGAAGAGTTTTGAAAACACAAGCTGGTCTCACAGTATCTATTTGTCTACCCATGAAAAAGGATTTGAAGTTGTTGGCTAATCCACAGGGTGACAGCTCTTCAGAGTTAGGCAGGACCTTGCAGATTACCTGGTCACATGGTGGCCAATGTCAGAATTTCTGTTCCAGTATCCCAACAAATGCTCATCCCTCTTCTCAAACCTCTTTAATCAAGGCAGTTCACTACTACTTGAAGAAGACCTTCCCAGGACCGGATGTGTCTAAAGCTTCGCGATACTTTTATTTTGAATTCTAATGAATTTTCCTAACTGGTTCTCCTATTGCCCGCCCTCCCAGGGTCACACAGAACACTTTCACATCTTCTGGATTCAGCCATTTAATTGAAGATGCAGGCCTTGTCTTCCTGGATGCTCCCCATCAACCTCATCGATATAAAAATGACCTTTTCTATTGGATAAGTAACGTAATTTTTTATTTAAGTACTTTTTTAAATAAAAAAGTAATTTTTTATTTAAAAAATAAAGTCTCATCATTTCTATTTTTTAAATTTATTTTATGTTTATGTATTTTTGAGAGAGAGGGACAGTGAGTGGGGAAGGGGCAGAGAGAGAGGGAGAGAGACCCAGAATCAGAAGCAGGCTCCAGGCTCTGAGCTGTTAGCACAGAGCCTGATGCAGGGCTCGAACTCAAGAGCTGTGAGATCATGACCTGAGCCGAAGTCCAACCCTTAACTGACTGAGCCACCTGGGCACCCCTCTTTTCTATTTTTATTTATCACTTTTTTTTTTTTTAATTTTTTTTTCAACGTTTTTATTTATTTTTGGGACAGAGAGAGACAGAGCATGAACGGGGGAGGGGCAGAGAGAGAGGGAGACACAGAATCGGAAACAGGCTCCAGGCTCCGAGCCATCAGCCCAGAGCCTGACTCGGGGCTCGAACTCCCGGACCGCGAGATCGTGACCTGGCTGAAGTCGGACGCTTAACCGACTGCGCCACCCAGGCGCCCCTTTATTTATCACTTTAACCAAAGACAACAGAGTTGGATTCTGAATCTTACAGGAAAAGAAATTAATTGAAAGGAAGAAAAAGAAAGAAAGAAAGAAAGAAAGAAAGAAAGAAAGAAAGAAAGAAAGAAAGAAAGAGAAAGAAAGAAAGAAAGAAAAACTCACTTATGGGAAGCTTCATATCCTTCTTTCTTTACTTTAAGAGCGTAAATGGGGGCTTTTGTTGTTGCTGTTTTTGGCTTTGCACAAAAGTCACGTCCTGTGATCTCATGAGATAGGTGCCTTCATCTCTTTCTTTTTTGAACTGATCAGCTGGATATCTTCCAGGGATTTGGTGTCAGAAATCAAGTCTGGTGAGTGAGAAGTTTGACCAGATTCAGAACAGCCTTGCCAAATTGCAAACAGAGGGTGTGGAGTCACGTCAGTTACAGAGGGTCACAAAAATGAAACTTACAATGGACAGGGTGTATATTTGAGGCACATAAGGGTCTCAGTCAGTAGTAGTTGATATTAATAAAATACAAAAACAAAAATAAAATAATAGTAGTAATAAACAGCCAGGCCAACACTGAAACTTTTGAACTGATACGGAGGGAAGGAGATCTGTAATATACACACTGTTGCCTGAGGACGGTCTTTCTCGTTGCCTTAGCAAGTTATATTGCCATGCTCTGTTTCAGACCGTGCTCCGGCAAAACCTTAGCACTCATATTAAAAGTTTAGAGTAGGGGGCTCCGGTCATGATCTCACGGTTGGTGAGATCGAGCCCTGTGTCGAGCTCTGCCCTGACAGCGAGGAGACTGCGTGGGACTCTCTGTCTCCCTCTCTCTCTGCCCCTGCCCTGCTCATTCTCCCTCCCTCTCTCTCTCTCTCTCTTTCTCTGTCTCAAAATAAATACATAAACTTAAAAAAAAAAAGTTTAGAGTAGAAAAGATAATCTTTACCAGAACATAGAAAATCGTATCAAAACACACAAGCAAACAAACACGAAGCAGGTCAGTTTTCTCTTTTTGGCACTGAGCAAGACCATATGCTTCCAGAGATGAGGATTTAAAAATAGCCTGTCCCACAGCTCACATTGTAGCCCTGGGACATGCTGGGGGTGGGAAGGATTGCCTCACACTTAATAATAGTGACACTTCACATTTACACGAACCTCTTCTCAAAGTAACCGAGAGTACTTTCCAGTTATTTGTTTGCTGTGTTGTTTAAAAAACCTAATCTTCCTGATGTCCCTGTGAGTGGAGAAGGGAGTGGTACTAATATTCGCACTTTACCTGGATGACTGAGTTATCGAAGGGTAAAGTCACTAAGTTGGGATCACAGACTGACTCAGGAATTAATCTGGTGCAGTTCCAGACACACGGGGCTGTGGACTGCAGCAACATCCTGAGCCGTGAGAGACACGAGTTCAAAGGATGTTGCACAAAAAAGAAAGAGAGTTGCTTCCCATTGCTTCTGTTTTGAAATGCACTTGCCTTTCCTTGTAAGCATTTCATCAGTTTCCCATTCTAAGGCAAATTGCTTACAAGCCTTGGTGACCTATATTTGCAGACCAATTTACAGAGTCTTAGTAACAACATGATAGTTCACGTCTCCAGAATCCCTTACCCTCGAGAGGGTCTCACACTCGCCATCTCATCCGATCTCTGTAACAGGCTGTAATTCAGGCAGGGCCAGAGTTTTGATGAGAGAGGTCAGAGGCTCAGGATGTGGGGGGACCTCTTCACCTCTTCACCCAACCTGTTGTGGGGCAACAGACACCGACCAACATGCAGATCTTCACTCTGGAGGTCTGGGCTGTTTTCCCGCGGGCCACACTGTCCCCTAGGTCTAAGCAACGTGGTGAAACTTGGCCGCACAGCGTATGTTCCCAGGGAAGATGTCTTCCTCTGTGCTCAGGACTGACTCTGCCATCCAATGTGGCGCCCAACACTCGGTTTCTAATTGGTCGCATAACATGAATGGGGGGATACTAGACGTAGCAAACACAAGTCACTGACAAGCTCCCTTTAAGGAAGAAGGGAAACTCGTCATCCAGATTGTCAGCAGACGGTTTGGAGCAGACCTGGAGTCCAGTGAGGTTGTGTGACCCACCAGCCTTAGCCCCTATTCCAACCCTACCTCCCTCGGCTCTATTATAATTATTCTCTTGCCAACACACTAAATTCCCTTGTTGCTTTCCCCTTCATTGGGCAAAACCCCAGTCCTGGGGAGACTTAACCATCCTCACCTCCTTTGCTTGTCCCTAAGCAGCAAAATGCTGTTAAGAACATCGCACACCATGCTAGAAGCAGCTCGATTTAAATTTATGATGGCCAAGGGGCCCTATAACACTTCTAGCAAATTTGCCCTTTCAGTCCCTGGATCAACTCTTTCACACCTTCACCTTCCTCCCTAAATCTCCACCACGCGTTATTCTTTCCATCTTCCAGGATGATGACCTTCCTTATTATTCAAGGAGAGTTATTCCGTCTTTCCACCACCAGCTTCTTTACTCACCCACATCTGCACCTGCAAACACTACCTCCCACAGGCAGTGTTGCTGTTTCTAAAGGTCACTCCTCCGTTGGTCTCCTGGACTCTACCTATTTTTACTTATTTCTCTGTGGCAATATCATTTTCTCCCGTTCCGTTACATCAATCCTATCAACATACAAAGACGCCTGCGTGATAACCATTAAACAACAACTCTCCCTTGATCGTGCTTGTCTCCCTTGGCCCTCCTGTGTCCACCCCTTTCTTTGATGCCTTCCCCAAAATCTTCAAAAATAAGATCTGCTTTTCTGGTCTCCTCTTCTTTTTTTTTTTTAATTTTTTTTTTAACGTTTATTTATTTTTGAGACAGAGAGACACAGAGCATGAACGGGGGAGGGTAAGAGAGAGGGAGACACAGAATCCGAAACAGGCTCCAGGCTCTGAGCTGTCAGCACAGAGCCTGACGCGGGGCTCGAACTCACAGACCGTGAGATCATGACCTGAGCCGAAGTCGGCTGCTTAACCAACTGAGCCACCCAAGCGCCCCAAGGTCTCCTCTTCTTCAGCTCCTCAACTCTGTTCCCATTTCTTTGGGATCCTGTCACTCTACCTAAGCAGCCCTTTTCAAGGTTGCTAATGATCTACATATTTCCAAAGCCCACACGGACTCAACTTTCTGGACTCTTCAGTAGAATTAGACACGGTCGAGCCCTCATACTTTTTTGAACATTCCCCTCCCCGTACTTCTGTGATGCCACTCTCACCTGGTTTGCCCTTACCTTCCTGTCTCCTGGTCTGGCTCTTCCTCCTCCACATCAAATTTTGGAGAGCTCTGAGGTTCTTGTGTCTGTTCTGTAGACACTCTTCCCGGATGATCTCATTGGGTCTCATGGCTTTAATACACCATCTATATGCAGATAACTCCAAATCTTTATCTCCACCTGACTTCTCCCTTGAGCTCCAGACTTGATAACTATAATTGTATATCTAATAGGCATTTCACACAAACCACCACCCAAGCCAAACTATTGACTTACCTCTCCCCACATCCAAGTCCTCCACTCCAAGTCTTCCCTTGTTAGAGTAAGTTGTCCTGAGCCACCGAGATATTTATTTGTTCAGAGAATATACATGAGCCATTCTGATTGTGTTTTATTTCCCTTAATCCCCATGGCTAGCCAATCAGCAAGCCCTATTGACCTTATACCTAAAATATATGTCAATCTAGGATATTTTTCATCACCTCTGCTACTAGCCACCTTACTCCAAGCTGTCGTCACATTGTTCACATCCAGATTTTTGGTCCCTATACTCACCTTTCGCACAGTAGCCAGAACAATGTTTCCAAGACCCGAAGTTATAAAGTCACCTCTCGGCTAAACTCTCTTACCATGAGTATAAAACTCTACAGAGCCTGGTCCCTGGCTACTTGTCCAGCATCTTCTCCCTTTCTCAGCCTCATCTGCAATGTTCACTGTTTTTTTTTCTTCCTCCCTCAAACCTGCCAATACTTTCCAGTCTGAGAACTTTTACACTTGCTTTTCCTTTTATTTGGATGTCCTTCTTCCAGACCTCCAGTGGCTGCTTCGTTTTGTCATTCTGGTCTCAGAACAAATGTCATTCCCTTAGACAGATTCACCTGACCAACGTCACTAAAGTATTCTCCCCTAGAACCAAAAATAAGTATTCCACCGTTGTCCCTGCCCCCCTGTGAGGAAGAGTGTTCTCCTTTAGTTAAATTCTAGTGAATTATACCCTCAACTTTAGTGGTGAGTCTGTATAAAACCTGACATTGGAATTTGTGACTACATTGTCCCTGGGGGTTTCTGAAGACATTATTTGCTCTGTCACTCAGTAATCTTTTCTATAAAACCCTGTATGAGGAATTCTTTTAGGACTAAGAGCTAGAAAAGCTTTGTTTCCCTTGAGAAACTGATAATGACACAACTGACTTCGCATTGGTTTTTCTCTCTCTCTCCTGTCTCTGTTTTGTTTTGTTTTGCCTTAATAACACAAAATTTTAGCTTAATTATTGCAGATAATTTAGCTTAATTATTTAGCCAAAATTTTAGCTTCATTATTGCAGATATGTAGAACTATAGGACCTGGTTACTTGTCTAGACAGTTTTGTCCAGTAGAACTTTCTACAATCATGGAAATATTCTGGATCTGCAATGTCCAATAAGTAGCCGCTAACCACGTGTGGCTACCAAGCACTTGACATGTGGCCAGTGAAACTGAGGAACTAAATTTTTATTGTATTTAACTTTTATTGATTTAAATTTAAATAGTCACACGGGCCTGGTGGCTACATTGGACAGCACAGGTCCGGATACCCTGGTCTAAGATACTAGAGTGTGTTTTTATGCATGCTTCATTATTCATGATTGTATTTCCAATAAGTTGCCTCAGTCCTTTGTGGCTAGTAGGAAAAAAAGAAAGGGAGAAAACACATTGAAATGAGTAAGTGACTCTGTAGGAGGAGTTAGCATGTTTATAGGCTTGGGTGACATGATCAGGGTATGCAGACAAAGAGTCTTAAATCCTATTTCCCCATGAGAGCTCTGTGGAAAAAGCACCTGCAGCAAGTCTGAGATCCAAGTTCTGGTCTTCGTTTTGCTGTTGGACATGACGTGTGGCTCTGAGTGAACCAAGATTCAATATATTCACGAGCAAAACAGGGGCTGTTGGATTGATGACTGGGTGTCTTTGGCATCTGGAGACCAGATGTGTAGGCCCTCCCACTGCCATTCCTTCTGAAGTCCAGGAAGCTGGCCCTTGGCTACCGACGTGCAATATGGGGCAAACCTTGAGAAGGTCATCTTATTCATGCTCACCCCTAGGACAGGGTCATTGGTAAATGAATTTAAAACAAATACAAATAGTCCAATCTTCAAAATGTCATCAGGGAGGGAGAACCCGCCGTAAATACTTACGGATTTGGATATTTTTGATACCGAGGGATGTATCATTCCCTTTATTGCATAAAAGCACAGGACTGACATCAGAAGACTTGGACTCTAGTCTCAGCTCAGCTACTAACAAGCTGCATGATTTTTGTCAGGTCAAAGTTTCCTCCTCTCTCAAATGAGAGGATTCGACCAGCTGACCTTTAATTTCCTGTCTTGTGCTAGCCGTAATAATCATAGCTAACATTTATCGAATCTTCAGAATGTGCTGAGGTACGTTGCCTTATTTAGTCCTATAGAGGTGGGGAATATTATTATTTCCATTTCCAAGGCAGAAAGACTGAGCTTTAGTGTTTCGCAAGGGAACAAAGTTAGCAAATGTTGGATTCTCTACCGGAATCCCACGGTCTGGTTTCAGAACTCATCTTCCTTACCTGTTCTGCCTTCTCTATAATTTTGTGTTTTTCTTCTATCGGCCAGAGCACCATTGTTTTCCTGGTTAAACAAACAGTTGTCCTAATGCTTTCAACGAAAACTTCCAAAATCTGGGCCTGAATATGGTTTCCCCAGACTTCAGAAGGCCAGGAAAGGCCCAGTACAGCCAGGATTCATGGGTTGGTTGCCACCTGGCAAAAACAGCCTTATTCATTTGGCTAGTGTGCTGTGAAAATAATACCATTTTCTAAGTATGCTGTGATATGACAAATTCTGGGAAGCATGTGGGCTTAGGCATATGTAATGACTCACCGGCAGGGTTTAGCTAGGGCTTCTCACAAGTCATATCACACGCATTTCACAAGATCCTATCATGAGGGGATGCTCTATCCTACAAATGTCAATCATCACTCCCTGAGAGTGGGACATGTCAGTAATCCCCGTATGTCCAACAGGTCCATCTTGGACCTGGCCCTCAGCTGATCTTCAGTTAAGAACGCATTTTGTTAGCTGATAGAGCAGGATCCTTATGTTGGTTAGAATCCTATGAAGTTAGAGCCAGAAGGAGCTTTAGAAATGTTAACCTGAAGAAGGCAGAGGATTTTCTCAAGGTCCGTTCAAAGTTGGAATGAAAACTCTGCTCTCCCTCATGCCCTGTCCAGGCTCCCTCCTTATCAGACTGGTAGTCAGAACCACATCCTTTGGAAATGAGGCAGGGCAAACATAACTGAAATTTCATCCTGCCTCTACAGATGTCAGGAGCAAGGGAGTACCTGTAGTAGGAGAACCTACCTCCCCTGGCTCCATCAAAGGCCACAGACCCATGAGAACCATCCAGCTTAGCCTGAGCCACACGCCCGGAGGTCACAGCAGTGTACAGGAACGTGAGAGGAAGTGGAAACGTGCGAGTGGAGGGCTCAAAGCAACGGGCTCACCACCGGAAAAAAAAAAATAAAAATAAACACGCTCAGAAATAGTGTAACTGATATGCAAAGAAGATCAAAACAAGGGTTTTAAAATATCTTGGCTGCTTTAGAGGAGGTGGGGGTGGTAAATGAAGCGAGGTTGCAAATGGGTGTTGGGGTTGGGGGGGGGAGGTGGGGAGGTTATATGGATGGTTCACTGCAGCCTACCAGGCCATGGAAGCCTGAAGCCCAAGGGTATTCAGATGAAAATGTGGGAGGTATAGATTCTCATGGGTAACTCAGAGGTAGGCAGGGACTCAGGAACAAGAACCCTGGAGACCTTCAACCCCAAACTCCTCCCTCCCTAACCTCATTGCTGTTCCCTGAGAATCTGCACCATTTGGAGTCATGGACATTTGTCCCAAGGCAGGGCATTGAGGCTCAGACAAGCCAGCAGTGAAGGCACCCAGGATTCCACCCAACTTGGCTGAACTTCTGAACTTCAAAGCTCAAGTAGCAGTTTGGAACAAACGTTCCAGGGTTAAGGATCGAGGCTGAGCAAACTCAGGGAAGATAAATCCCCTAATCTTGGGAAGTCCAATTCCCTTTCCTTTCATTCTGTTGGGAAGGGCTACAGAAACGAACTGTCTTTTAAAGGAAAGGTTGTATTTTGAAACTGGTTCCTGAAATGGGAAACCAGAAGTTTGGTGATGGCCCTGCTGCCTGTTTATGTTCTCCCTCTGCCAATTTAACCAGCCCTAATAATAGCTCAAGGATCATGGGGACATTTCCAGCATCAGACGGCCATCAGTCAACAGCATAGGTACAAAGGGGAGCATTCAATTCACTATGGACCCAAATTGTCTCATGGATTTTAGCAGAGGAAAGCCACTGGGCAGGGCTGGGGAGAGGGGGGTTGCCTGGGCTTTAGAAATTAACCACCCTTCCTATAGGTCCGATACTTACAAAGCACAATTACATTTTCTATCCAGTGAGATGGACTGAGCCAGGGCAATCATACGTATTTTCCAGTTGAGACAGCTGAGGCTCCCGTGTGAAATGGTACAAGGGCTCTACTCCAAGTGATATATGCTCATTATAGGGCCCTGAGGAGTCAGAGATGGGAATCAGATCCCTTTGGTCTGAACTTGAGCTAGCTCTCTCCACACCTTCCTCCTCCTCCCTCTCTCCCTTCTCCTCTTTTGACAAAGAAGGGCACATTTAATACTTCAGTGATGGAATAGAAGGTTGCTTTCTTTAACTTTTGATCCAATATTTTTTCTATTGTGTTTCTTGTTTAGTCAAGAGAAGGCAAATCCTACCCCAGACTCTTCTTGAACCTGATATTTAGTAGATAACCACCAACACATGCATGTGACGGCCTTTAACTAGCAAAGCCCAGCCAGCTTGGGCTGAGGTGGGAGACAGATGGTAGAGTAGAGCTTCGATGTCTGTCTGAAGCAAATTTGCTCCGTAGGTCCAGAGAACAGTGTGGTTGACACAGGCTGGGGAATTTCACAAGGTAGTGTTCATTGTGGGCTGAGGGGATCCAGGAGAGACTGCTAGCTGGAGGAAGCCCTACTGAGGCAGCATATGAAAGGATAAATATGGGTTGAAGCATGGGGAGTTCTAGAGAAGCAACAGGATAAAAGCCCAAAGGTTTAAAGTACATTGGGCATTGTAGAAATTTCAAAAAGACCCACCACGTTGAAGCCATGAAATTCACGTTAAGGAGACACTTTGGAGTCATAACGTGGAGGGCTTTGAAAGACCAGCTGAATCACTGTAATTTTATTCTGCAGGCATTTAGGAGTCTCGGAAGCCTCGTGAATGCGAGAGTAGTGTGAGAAAACTGGTGTTCTAGAAAGCTCCTTTTAGTTGTATGCAAGATGGGTAATAAGGAGAGCAGCTGAGAAAAGAAAGGCCACAGGGGCCGTGTACTGTGTCACGAAAAGAAAGGTCACAGGGGCCGTGTCAAGAGGCTGACTATTCTGCTTTCTAACTATGTAAACTTGGTCAAATCAGTCCCAGATAGATGCATAAATATATAGGAGTACTTCCTTCTCTGATGTGAAAACCTGTCCTGCCTATCCTTCAGAGAGGTCCTGGACATGACATACAATGAAGTGAAAATGATTTGTAAACTATAAAACTACAGAACAGACATAGGAGATAATGCCCCAGGTTGACTTGATGCGATGGAAACGTGAGTTGTTGGTGGCCATGGGGATGGGTGGTTTGGGGCCATACTGAGTGAATGCTAAGTCTCCCTCTGGAGGGATATCATGTTTCCTTGCTGGCACCTCCTGTGTTACCTGGCACAGACTGGGGGCTAGCAGAAGATTAAGGTGTGTCGAGCTCCTGCTTAGGAGTCAAAGACCAGAAGTCCCTTAGGTCCCTAGTAACTTCCTCAAGGGAATGAAAGAAATACAAAGCTAGCTTTTCAATCTTGATCCGGAAATACAAATAAACAGTTGAGTTACTGTTTTGCAGAGTTGCCGAGTAATTATGAAGGGCAAGGAAGAGTCAGTTTGCACAAGGTGATTGCTCAACTCAAAGGTCTTGCCACTGGACCAGCGGAGGTGTCCGGGAAGGTGCAAGCAGAAGTCAGCCCAGCTGTTCTCAGGGGCTGCTCACTGGAAGGCAGGCCTCGGCCTCATGGACAAGAAGGGTTAACACAAACTAGTGAAATGAAAACTGCAGAATCGAGACTAGGTTAGGAGGGGTGAGACACAGCCATCTGGGCTTTCAGCCAGCCCTGGGCTTCCAGTGGAAGTATTTCACAACCCCCTTCTTTCTTCATGGGTTATGTCCTTGGAGTGAGCCAGCCAGTGGGGGCATCTTGGGGGAGTGGAAAGTACACTGGACTGGGTGCGGGAGCTCTGCGTTCAAGCCCTGGCTCCAACCCTGCCCCGTGGTGTGAGCTTTTCTCTTGGGGCTGGGCTCACACGAGACTGCATGATCCCTGGGACTCTCTTTGGATTCAGACTCCTGAGAGGGGCAGGGGACAGGCCAGCCTAGCCTTCCAAATTGAAATTCAGAAAGGACAGCTACAGTGAGTGAACTGACCTACAGCCCAGGGTGATTGAGTCCTGTGATCAGCCTTTAGCTCAGGCCATGATGGCAACATGGGGAGTTTCAAACAAGGTCAGCTTGGGGCAGAGGCAACCGTGTGCCTGCCAACCAAGGCTTGAGGTTCAGATGCATCAGAGAGCTGGGAGCCCTCTGAATTCCCCCTCATCATGCTGTGGAGCTCTGCTTAACTAGGAGGACAATTTCCCTGATCTATTCTTCCTTTGGAGCCTGGGACAGCATAACTCATTTCCCTCCCGCTCCCATTTTCCTTCTCCAAGTCTCAGAAGCTAGGAACTCCTCCCCTCCACTTCTCCCACTTCCCAAGCAGATGCTCAGTGATAAACGCACTTGCTCTCTTGCACATACTTCCCCTGTTCTTTCTGGTGACCAGCCACAGCACTGGTCCAGGCTTTGGGAAGTAGGGTGTGGGGCATGGG
The DNA here is from genome assembly GCF_028749965.1 of Puma concolor. Taxonomy (NCBI): domain Eukaryota; kingdom Metazoa; phylum Chordata; class Mammalia; order Carnivora; family Felidae; genus Puma; species Puma concolor. The sequence continues at coordinate 79,657,370 of NC_141675.1, read as the reverse complement.
GGCAAAGGTCACAAGCTGGTCCCTGTGGCTGCCCGGGCTGTGCCACGTGTCTGTACAGGCAGCGTCCCATGGTGAGCTCATTCCTAAAGAGGGACCATTATTCATGAACCACTTACGAGCACCATCGACTTTCTCTGGTCCTCCCTCCAGGGTCCAGGGGAACATCCAAATGAAAGAAACCTTTACTGAGCACCTACTAAATATCAGGATCCATTTTGAGACAAGACAAAGGATCCAGAGGCCAGTCATAGCTCCTGCTTCCAAACGGAGAGACAGGGTAAGCCGGAAAGCCACTATGATACCATGTAGAATACGAGGATAGACACAAATTCAGGAAGACCTCAAATGAAGGAGAAGTAACGCTCAGTTGGCAGCCCATAGAAGTCTGTGATGAGATAGAGCAATCATGCACATCATATTTATTATTATGGTTATTACTATAGCCAACTTCTACCAAACTCTTACTATGTTCGAGGTACTGTGCTAAACCCTCATATGCTACCTTATTTCTCTTCACAAAAGCCCTTTCCTCTTAGATAGCATCATTTTGCAGATAAAGAACATGAGGCTCAGAGAGGTTAAATAACTTTCCCAAGGCCACTCAGCCAGTAGATGATTAGAACCCATGGTTTCCATGCAAGTATGGAGATGAGGTATTCCCATATGGAATAAAGAACGACAGCTTGGAGTGGCAATGCATGGCATAATTTTGTTGAGGCAGGGCAGCTGTGGGGGTTAAGATGAGGGGGACTTGAGGACCCATGAGGAGCTTGACCTTGCCCTAGAGGCTGTGGGGAGATTGAGAATTTCAGTGGGACAATAGCATGGTGAGAAGGTAGTTCCAACTTAACAGTGAGGACAGGAAGATTGCCAGTCGGTGGTGGGCTGGAAGGCTGGACTGCAGGACAAGAGTTAGGAGAGGAGAAGGAGAAGGAGAGGAGCAATCAGAGTCCAAACGCCTGTCCATCATCTCCCTCTTGTCACCATCAACGGCATAGCAAACAGAGAATGAGGTGTCTTAAGACAGCCTGTGTTCCACTGAGGTTCCGCAGGTGTTTGGGGAGCTTTTCTATCAGTCAGGTGCATGTCAGGCCCCAGGGTGGTGGCTGACACTCTTTCCTCATCCACAGTGAGCAGAGCATCCTCTGAATTCGGGACCTTTGTGCACATCCAACTCGTACCCTTCTCCATCACTCTTTTGTCCCCTCTCCCAAACCCTGCAAAGCAGCAGAACCAAATGAAACAGAGTCCTTTTAATGGAATCGGGCTCCCAAGGAGAAGGCCTGTGTAGAACCAATGGGAGGACCATGTATCCCCAGCCACCATCAACAGACCAAACAGGAGGTGGGTCAGAGAGAGACACGGCGAGAGGGTGGGCAGTGAAGAGTGCCCGGCAGTGATGTCTGACAGGAGCCCCATGAGACTGCCAGTGGGCACACTCTCCAGCCCAAGTTCCTGAGGAGCTCCTGCAAGGCTGTGGCTGAGGCAAAAATCAAAGCCAAAGAAGTCTTTGCAGATGAGTTGAACCTCTGCAGCTATGTTCTTCTTGGCGCTTCCTTTTTTTTTTTTTTAATTTTTTTAACGTTTATTTATTATTGAGAGATGGAGAGTGAGCAGGGGAGGGGCAGAGAGGGAGGGAGACACAGAATTGGAATCAGTCTCCAAGCTGTCAGCACAGAGCCCGACACAGGGCTTGAACTCACAAATCGCAAGATCATGACCTGAGCCGAAGTCGGTTGCTTAACCGACTGAGCCACCCAGGTGCCTCACTTCTTGGTGCTTTTACACGGCTTCTTTGTCATCTCAAAGGGCAGCATGGGGTGGGATTTCCAGCCCCACCTATCCCATAGGAATGCCGTCACCACCATAGAGAGAGAAAGGGGCCCTAGAAACCATTTAAGCCAAACTGAGAGTGCCCAGAGTGGGCATATAACTGAGACTCACACAGACTCCTGTCTGTGTTGTTTGTTTGTTTTTAAATGTTTATTTGCGAGAGAGGGAGAGACAAGTTGGGGAGAGGCAGAGAGAAAGGGAGAGAAAGAGAATCCCAAGCAGGCTCCTCACTGTGAGCGCAGAGCCCGATGCAGGGCTTGACCCCCCGAAACCACAAGACTCTGACCTGAGTCGAAGTCAGATGCTTAACTGACTGAGCCACTCAAGCGCCCCTTAGTTTATTTATTATGAACACATAGTGCTTCGTGATGTGCCAGACGCTGTCCTAAGCACATTGTAAGTTATTAAGTTCTTCAATTCTCATAGCAGTCCTAGAAGGTAAGTACCTTTACTCCATTTCACTGATGAGAAAACTGCAGCATAGCGATGTGAAGTGAGCTGGCCAAGCCCTCACGGTAATGGCTAGAACCAGAACTGAGCCTAGGTCGTTTGGCTACAGGGCCCAAACTCTGAACCCTGACATTCGGCGACTCTTTGTGCTAATTTCCAAGCTAAGACTCTGGCACGCCTACAAGAGAAAGGGAGATCAGAGCGAATCATTTCTGAAGTTGCACCAAACTCTAACACTTGGTGATTCAGTGGAATCAGCAAGTGGTTAGGGCTTTGGCTGTGCGTTATCAGTGGGCTGTTAAATATGCTTTGGTATGACACAAGTACCCTACGTCTATTAATTTCACTGAGTTCTGGCACTGGCTTGCCACTGCCCTGACTGTGAATTGGGTGGATCCACTGACCCACTGCAGGGCCCCAGATCTTCACATAGGGACTCACAGATATTGCACCTGTTTGCAAACCCCTACCCGATGGGATTGTGAGAACAGGGCTCAATCTAAGCAAAGAGGTGAGATGGGGAAGTGGCCGTGAAGGTCTGGGCTGCAGGGGTGCAGTGATTCAGCAAGATGTGACTGGGCGGGAACACTTGTCCCTGACTGCTGGCCATGGAGTCAGAGGCTTCGGTTTCCTTAGCAAGGAGGGTGAGACAGATGATTGGCTGTTGGCAATGGGGTTACTTGAGTGGAAGAAATATAATCTTTCTAGTGGCCCAAATAAGAAAGACTCTGTATGGAAATACAATCTCAAATTCCCTAGTTTGTTTAAACATTCAGATGGGGTAGAGCGAAATTCACGTTGTGGATTCCCTGGCGGGAAGGTAGTAGAAGTAATGGAAAGTATACTGGCTTGGTGTTGGGGCATGTGGTTCTAGCCCTACATCTCCTCCCAACGAGGTGAGAGACGTTAGGTGAGTCATGGCCCCCCTTGGCCTCCATTCACCTGTAACGGTGACTATTTATTGAGTACCTGCCATGCCAGGAACTGTTCTCAGAGCTGGAGACATATTATCCTATCTAATTCTCATAGCGGCTTCATGAGGGATGAATATGATTATTGCCATTACCCAGAGGAGGAAAAGGAGACTCAGACAAGGAACTTACCTAAGGTCTTATACTGGCCCATGGAGCTGAGAATTGTCTGTGGGGAGTCCAACTACGTCCTATGTTCTGAGACACAAACCTATACTGCTCATGCCCTTACAGAGAGAGGGTCGGGCTGTCTGGATATACTATGAACAATTCTATTTAGGATATTTGTGCTGAAGATGGTCCTTCCAGGAGCAGAAAATGGATTTGCTCAGTTCTGGGCTCTGGACTGAGGCAGTCGTTGCCTCCACATTTGTTTCAGTGAAGTCTGGACGGTCCGCTTTGTGCAGGCAGGGCTCCCTCACTGTATTCCTCGTGATAAGCACTGCGCCTGACCCACGGTAGGTGCTCTATGAGTATTTGTCAAATGGATGTACAGAACAACAATGAAACCTTGTGGAGCAGAGGAGCAGTGGAAGCGATGGGCAAAATGAGGGAGGCAGAACAGAATCCACTCCATGGGCTGTGAGCTGGCCTAGATGTTCTGAAAGCTGGAGAATTTCTCTAGGAGATGAGATTTTGGCTTTTAGATTAAAAGCAGTGTGGCATGGGAGGCCCTTGTAACAAACAAACTCTCCACTGAAGAACCCAGAGATGGGAGCATCTGCTGAAGCCTGCCCCATGGAGTCGGCCTGCTAAAGGAGAGCTTTGAGAGCGGGGTTCAATTCTACCTGCTCTCAGGAAGGTTGGGGAGCCTGTCAGCTGCTCAGGGCTGGGCTTTCATCCTCTACCTAACTTTTCCTCTAGCCAGTTGGGGTTGGGACTCTTATGTTCCATTTTGTGTCCCCACCCGAGCTTTCCTTCTTTTATAGGGGGCATATCAAGCTCTGGTCTTTTGTGCCACCCACTGTCCATCATAACTTAGCTGTGTCTTCTGGATCCCGTCGTCTGCTAGGTGACATTTATCTTTATTCAGAGGAGCACTCCTGATGGTGTGCTCTTGGGTATTAGTGTGCTTCGCCCTGATCAGATAATCACATTTTACCGTGGCCTTGAAGACATGGTTAATGATGCGACTTTTCAGCCCTGGGATAGGTTTGTGAGAGAAAGACTGTTACTCATTGCGATGATAACAACCACCGATACAATTGACAAAACACTTCTTCATCCTTTGCCTCACTGATTGTCATGTGCAAGGGCAGTGGGGGCACACCATGACACTGTGAGAGGAGACCTTGTGGTCTCTTCTCTGCCACTAACTGTGCGGCCTCTGTCTCACTTCTTCTTTTCATATGAGAGAAGGTTGATGAGGTGATTCTGGAACTACTTTGGCTTCAACCTTCCTCACATCTAGGTATTAGGAGCAGGGTTTTACAGAGAGCCAATGAGGCATAGGTGGTCCCGGCCATTTGGAACCCGCGGCATTCTGACATGACTTCCTTAGGTGGCATTCTTACCATTCTTATATCCTTGCCTTCCGTGGCTTCCCAGTGCGCGAGGTGCCGATCGGTCCTGAGACAGACAGCACAGGGGTTATTATTACGCTCATTTCACAGACAAGACCCAGAGACCCAGAGAGATTAAATGCACTGCCTAAGTCACACAAAGCAAAATGGAGGAACTGGGATGTAAACCCATGCCGCAGAATGGCCAACCCTGTCTGTGGGGTTGATGGGGCCTCTTGGGAGCTATCGGTCTGTGTTGTGTTGTGTGTGTGTGTGCGTGTGTGTGTGTCTGTGTGTGCACCCCTGAGACTCATGGCCAGATTGGCCCTAGAGAGTGACAGCCGGGCTCTGGGGTAACTCCACTCTGGGATGATCTGGCTCCTGCTTCTTCCACAAAACCCAGCCCCTCAGACTCTGTGGCATGCCTGCCCTCCCTCCACCCCCGCTGCAACCAATTTCCTGGCTGTGGCAGCTGTGCCTGGTCTTCTCTATTCCTCCTTCTCTTCCCACCTCTCCGGGAGGCTCACTTGGTGGAGATCAGTAGGCTCCCATGTCCTCTGGCTTCTGGTTGGACTCACCCACTAGGTGTCCGGACGGTGGGAAGAGGGAGAGGTGAGGCTATGTTCTTCCCATACCCCCCCACCCACCCACTTCTGATGGCTGTAGGTTGGCCGTGACTGCTTTGTTGCTGTCAAAGACCCTGGCTCCTATCGCAACCTTCTCCTGCGGCTTCCCGCACAGTTGCCGGATTCTGGTAACTGCCTCTCTCCTTTACCCTTTGCAGATGGAGGACTGGTCATGGCTCCCAGATGTTGTCAGCCCCAGGCCGCATCACCATCTCTTGATTTTCCCTAACCCTGCCCACACCTCTATAAATTACACTTTCGTTAGTCTCTCTTTGGTCAGCCTCCCTTGAGCGTGTCCTTTCTGCTTTGTCCCAGGACTGTGACTGACGTAACGCCCCTCATTCTTCCTCGTCTCTAGTCTTCTATTTCTTAACAGCATTTATGACCACCGGCTTCTGACACAAAGGTCTGCAGATACTGCTCCTCGTAATATTTAACTGGAAAACAAAACCAAGCTGGGAGAGGCGGCAAAAGGTTGGAGTCGTGTGGGGGTGTTGTAAAGGGAACCGAGTTCGGACCTGGAGGCAGAAGCCCCAAGTTCACTACTTACTAGCTCTGGCCTTTTGCCAAGTCACTTGGTCCTTCCATTAAATAAAATATGAATCATGTTTGCCTTATATTTCCCACAGGCCTCTCGGGAAGACCAAAGGAGGCAATGCCCCTGGAAGTACTCTATAAATGCTAAAGCATTTTCTGAGAATTAGGTGTTTCTGTTGTTGCGTTCATCACACGCAGCATATGGATGAAATCCTCAAAAGGCCGTGTGCTTCATTTTCCAATGCACTCGGACTTCTGTGTCGCCTCTGTGCCTCCTGGATTAGAAGAGCTGGCCTTTGCAGAATACAAGACTGATGTCCAGGGAGGATTGGCCAAGCATGGTCTCACATGAGTGGAGCTAAAAATACCTTTGACTTCAGTGGGAGCATCTCAGTCCCAAGGGGGCTGGGCCTGAGGGACAAGGACTATGTGAGGGAAATGACTTCTGTCATTCATCTGCTAGGGTTACCAGAGGGCAAGGAGAAGGTGGCTGCCACGAGGCCGTCCTTTTCAAGAGCCAGTGGGAGCATTTGGCTTGACCTCTCTGTGTGTTAGGGTGGTGGGTGGGCTGGAGAAGATTGTACCTTAACCTTTTGCACTTTTCTGTTCGAGTGACGGATATGGCTTAGAACTCTTCCTCATGGCCACGCCTCTCAGGAGTGCTCCCAGATGGCCTTGTAGAGACAGTAGCCACTGGCAAGCAGAGGGAGGTAAGAAGGAGGTGATCCCAGGATCTCGGTTTGGAGCTGAGTTCAATCCAGAGAAGGAGAATCAAATGCAGCAGCTTTGGTTTAATAGTTCCTGGAGTGGGGGAGGGGAGGCTCATTGTCTCTCCATCCTAAAGATCAGTGGTTTTCAAGCCAATTCTTAGAGCTCTAGATCCTTTGTGATTCCCAATGTAGTCCCTGAATCACCAGCATCGGCATCAACTGGGAGCTTGTGAGAAATGCAGAATTTCAGATCTCACCCCAGACCCCTAAATCAGAATCTGCATTTTAGCCAGATCCACTATAGATTCATATGGACATTGAAGTCTAAGAAGCAGTATTTTAGAATCCCTCTGAAACACCCGAGGAGGCGACCTGTAGGTCCTCCCCAGTTATATATATGTGGAGTCCCCAAAAAGAGAACATGTGTAAAGGGGGTCCATTTTACATTCTAAAAAGAAGAAAAGTCTTTCCCTCCTTTTGGTAGAAGCAGAAATTCTGCTGATGTGAGGACCCTGCTCCCTGTCTCTCCTTCTGAGGCCAGACACTCCCTCTCCTGCCTTTCCCCTGAACTCTTCAGAGGTCTAACACAAGCCTAGCACAGGGGAGGCTCCATAAATCAGGGGCTCTCTCAGGAGACTAGTGGGACTTCACGGTATTTCCCAAGCCATGGCGGTCTCAGCTCCGGGGGTCTAGCCTTTACAGGGCTGGCTGGTGAGGTGCTGATGACAAAAAAGTAGCTTGCCATGACCTGGGCGTATAGGGCTCAGCTTGGTTCTTTGAAAGGAGAAGACAGAGGGTGGGGTGCTCCCTCCTCTGCAGGTAGAATTATGCGGGGAACTTTGTGTTTGTTGTATGAGGAACAGCCTGGCAGAAGCTGAGAAGAGATAAGTCTGCTTCCAGCTGGGATCTGGGCACAGCCTCAAGGTAGCAGGTTTTCAGGATTGCCAGCGGGAGTGCTTGGCCGCCCGCAACAATATCTTCTGGGTTTCAGTTTGCTGCAATTATAAATATCTGTGATTTGCATTTCCTTTCCATCCTACCCTAGAGGATGTCAATGCATTCTGCTATTGCTTCCCCTTGCCTCGCCCTCACATGAGTCACGTATAGGCAACACTCATGACTTCCATTCTACAGAAGGGGAAACTGAGGTTCCCCCCACACGGGTGCCATCTACATCTGGGCTGATCTGGAACTGGAAAATTCTTGGAAGGAAGAACTTTGAACACCAGTCCCAGACTTTCTGGCTTACACTCTAGTCCCTCTCATATCAGAGAGAGAGAGAGAGTGTGTGTGTGTATTTCATAGACTATCCCAGGTGAAAGGAGCCTTGCACAGTTGGGATAGCAGGTGCCATGCAGAAAGGTTTGGAGCAGGAGCAGGAGCCATGGTTCTCTCATGAACAGGCTCCCTGTGGTTTAGAGAGATCCGAGGCACGGACCTGGCACGAGCTTGTGACTCAAGATACTTGACTTATCTGAGTCTCAGGGTTTTTGTTTTTTTATTTGACCTGAAAATGAGGATACTGACATTATTTACCACCTAGGGTTGTGACAAAGATGAAATACAGTGAGGCACATGTAAAATGTTTACTGGAGAATTCGCCCCTCAAAGCCCTTGATACTTGTCAGCTGCGAGCTAGTAGAGGAAGTCATCCTTTCTCCTCCTACAGAGTCCACCGATGCCTGAGGAAAAGGAAGAAGGGTGGCAGGCAATCCCACATTTGGAACTGAGTCTTTCTCTTGATGACATGAATGCTCTGGATCATTTTAAACGTAATGTGTAGAAGAAATGGGATCTGATCCAGTCCACGCTGAGTTTTTCCTTGGTTCCAATCACGTCACTATTCACCAGTAATGCAGTAGTTAAACCAACCCAGTCTCTGGGCCAGTGGTTTCCCTTCTGACTTCATTTGGGAGAGTCAGGGACGTGGGGTAGAAGGAGGCCTGGCTTGAGATCCGCAGGACCTGGATTTGTCTTCTCATTCACCTTGAGACCATAGACCATTCAGTCTTTCCCTTTGCACTTTGGTCTCTTCACCTGTCCAAGGAGGAGACTGGTCTAGGTGCCTCATATAGCCAATCACCTTACATCTATTGTGGACAACAGAGACCTCTGAAGCCGTGCTCTGTGGGCACTATATTTCTCTTTTTTCTTCCATCTCTACCTGTCCTAATGAATGGGGTCTGAGTTGAATGAGAATAAGCCAGTGAGATCATGTTTTACATATTCAAAGTGGTCACTTACCTTATTCTAGCTTCACAAACAGCTCACCAGGGGAGGATAGGGTGAATGTCATAACTCCTATTTTATTGACAATAAAACTGAGGCTCAGAGAGAGAAAGAGACCTGAGGTTGCTTTGCTCACAGAGGCAAAGCAGTGCCTTTACATTTCCAGTTTTGATTTTCTCTGCCAGTGACTCCCGGGACTGGGAATAGATATACGGCGGGGTTGGTTCCCTAGGCCAAAATGAGTCCCTCTTGGTTCTGCTTAATCTCCCTTCCCTGCCCACGCTCGGCCTCCCAGTAAGAGAGGGATGTGGAGAAGCCAAGTCCAAGGTGAGTACTCTAGATGCAGTGCGCTGAGGGCTGCACGTTACCCCTCTGCACATCCTCCTCCATCCCGTGAAACAGTCCTTGTTTGGGTCTCACCGCCTGATGGGGCATCCACGTGAGGCCACCGGAGACTCAGCTCGATTATTCTCAGAGTATGCAGTGGACGGAGCCATGCACAGGAACAACCTAGGCCAAGTGTGACAGTGAGACTACTGGGCTGCACGGTTGACCTGCTCTGATGGGTTGAAGACAAGTAATTGGGCAGAAAGTCATGCGCCTGGGTGATAAAAAGATAAGCTTCCAAAGAGGAGGCGGGGAAGGTAGTATGACGCCTACCATGAAAATGGGTGTATGAGTTATTGAGGAGAATTAGTCAAGGAGCTTTGGAGGCATTTAAGCATCTCTGTTGAAACATTTCTCACTCCCATTGCTTCCCTCCGTGTTCACTGTCACCACCCTCTCCCTTCTCACCCAGAAGGTTGCAAATGCCTCTCAACCGTTCTCCCTGCTCCAGTCTCCTCCTGCTCTGTTCCACCCCCACATGGATCCCAACCTACCTGTTGAGCCATATTCCTCAGTGCTCTGCCCGAGCATGTAGCGCTGCAGATGAGTGAACTACTCACTCTGATTGTTCCTGTACTTTTCCATCGCCAGGGCTCTGCCGGTGTGTTTTTCCTTCCGCTCAACCCCCCCTGCGAGGGCAAATCCAACTTCATTCTTTCAGGACCCCTTCAATGCCACCTCCCCTGTGACATCTCTCCTGGCCTTGCCCTCTCCCCTCTCCCATGGGAGTGACCCCTCACACCTGAGTGTATGTCACACCTGATGGTTTGGGCTCCTCTGGTACGGCCATCTCCCTGGTAGTGTAATGACCTCTGTGCGTGTCTTATCTCCCCTGCTAGATTGGGATCACCTTGCAGTCAGGGAAAGGGATCGCTTTCAAGTTTGCGTTCCTCAGCGTCTCGGCTGCTTTTTAGTTATTTGATGAATTAATAAAAACGTAAGTGAATGGCTGCTTGTTGAGACAGGAGACAGAAGAGCTCTAGCTTCTAAGCTTCAAATAAAGTCAGCCACAAAACCCAGATTAAACCGATGATGGTGTTTTGAGGCACGTGTTGAGGGAAATGCAAATAAATGCATTCAAAGGAAGGTGGATCAGAAAGAGAAGACTCTAGCATAGGAGTGCGACCCAGGGGACCAGGAAAATGAGAGTGAAGGAAACAACAGTGTTTGCTCTATGCCTGGTAACAGAAGTCAACAGAAGCTGGAAGAAGCATCTTGGGGTGGGACCGGCTGAATCATAAGGCTTCCAATTAACCCTTACAGGGACGCGCATGTCTTCTCCACGGTGGAAACGTTGGAAAGGAGAACACCTAACACATTCGTGGCCCTCAAGAGTTGTTGAATTCATCCACATTTTAGTATTTACCTTGAGTCAGTCCAGCGAGGACTATAGATATGGGCAAGACACCATCCTGGCTCCCCAAAAGTTCTCAGTCTACTTGGTACAAGACGACACGGCAGAGAATAATCCTGACAGAGCACGTGGTCAAGTGTGTATAAGAATGCCTACAACACGTGCCCTGGGGCTACAGAGAAGGCAACAGGTAATTCTAAGTAAGGGAGGGGGAAAGCAAGAACAAAGATGGGGAAGATGCTTTGGAGACCATGTCTGAGGAGCAGAGGCTTCAAGAATGGGCCAGAGCCTCACCAGTCTCCGGAGGCTGTGTGCGAGAAGGCGTCATTGTAGGAGTTCCAGTCGGGAGGTGGTGCAAGGAAGGCAAACCTGACCGGGTCGGGGACCAGGGGACCGCAACGCCTAGGGTACTGGCTGACCAGCGTTTGGGTCTTAGAATGAGTACAAAGAGCCCACAGTCTTGCGTGTGTCTCCGTGTGTGTGTATGCCCGTGCGTGTGCGGTGAACTAAATAACACCGAAATGGAAAAGCCTGCCGGAAAATGAAAGGTCCTTCCTTCTTCTCCAAACCTGGTCTTACCTGTGTAGGTGGCATGCAGGACTGAGTCCCTAAGTGGGGGAGGGGTTGGAAAAGGAGTCCCACCTCAGCCACTCTTGGCCCAGGGAAAGGGAAAGGCTGAAGAGAACATGAAAAACGAGGGCCTTTTCCCTCTGTGCAGACCTTGTTTATTCATAGCCTCATCTGCATAGGTAAATCGGAGCGGTCAGCAGTGCAGGACGAGGCAGCTGTCGCTGTGCAGCTGCCTGGAGAGACTCCGGCGGCGACAGTGGTGGGGAGTCCCCGAAGCCACTCCGGGCTACCGGTGCCGCTGTTTGTGGCTGGGTGGGAGAAAAGAGGGAATACTGTAATGGCAGACTGTCAGAGAGGAAAGGGACCTGCCATCACGTTGGCTAACTCCTCTCTCTTACATGTTACATGTGGGGAAACCAAAGTCAAGAGGGGCCCCGGGGCTTGTCCGAGGTCCCACAGTCAGCGACTATTGGGACATGGACTAAAACCCATGTCTCCCGACTTGAGGCTCAGTGCCGCATCCTGTCCCCTGGCAAGACTGGGGTGGAGGAGAGAGACAGGTACGGGAGGTGACGTGGGGTGAAGAGCCCCCAGGTGCCCCATGGCACACGCTGGCACACACTCCTGACCGGCTCTTCTCTCAGGTCAGCTTCTGTCTTTATTCCGCTCCCTGTCCAAGCAGCCATGCTCCCAGGGCCACAGGAGGTTGGGGGTGGGGGGGGGCCTATGACTTCCATAAGGGAGACATTCACAGTTTCCATGAAATGGGCAGGCTGTTTTTGTGTGTTTTGGGTTTTTTTTTTTTCCCCTAAGTTTAGTGGGACCTTTTAAATCTCTCTCACGTTGCTTCTGTGGGCAGAAGATTTACAGGCATCCATTATGTGGGAAGGATTTGAATGGCAAAAAGATGAGCATGAAGACATTGATGTTTGTTCTACAAATTTTACTTTATGTTTCGAAGAGATTAACCCCGGTTTTATTTTAGGTTTTTAAGCTGAGAGACAGTTACGCTCTGCTAAGAACGCTAACCTTGACATCAGTAAACCTGGGCTCGGTCGTCAGCTCTGCTGTTTCCAAACCTCTTTTTTAATTTTCATCAGGTCAGTTTATCTCTCTGAGCCTCAATTTTTTTTTATCTTTAAGATGGGGATATTAATAATATCTACGTTATTAATTTGCTTATTAAATTCATTCGACAGATTTTTTGAGCTCCTATTAATTGCCAGGTGATGTTCTTGAGAGGGATAGAAAATCGTGTACAACATGGCTGAAATCTCTGCTCCCTCAGAGTTTATGTTATTATATAAACTATAATAAAGATCGAATGGGATAACATGTGTTAATAAGCTGCACACAGTCCCTGGAAGGTAGTAGCTGCTTAATAAATCGTATTGTTAGAACTCTCACAACATCAGCTGCTAGGGCAGCTGTTCCAGTTTTAGTGGTGCTATCAGCCAGCTGGGACACCTTGGGAATCTCTGGAAACCTAAGTGCTTTCCAGTGCTGCTCCTTGGCTAGTGTGACCTTCTTCAGCACAAATGCTCGGGGACCCTGCTCTGCTCCACCGTTCCCCTAGGGTTTTCATAGACAAGAATCTTCTTTGCTCATGCAATTCCCGTTCATGTAGGGACAAGACCAGGGTCACGGGCCCTAAAACTGGCTATTGAGTGGTCCTCGTCCCGTGGATCAGGTTCAAGATCTGAAACTAAATTTCAAACTGTTCTTTCTGCCTGTTGCTTGCTTTCTACTCATTGGCTTGTCTCTGGTTATTAGTAAGCTGCTTAGCTGAAGATGAACAAAATTCTGATGAAATCCGCTCTATCCTTAGATGAATCTGCTTTCACAAAGCATCAGGGTGGGGGAGCTAGTGACCAATAATCATGGTCAGTGAAATTTCTACCCAATTGTGTTGGTTCATCTTATGGGACTGGTAAAACTCCTTTCCAGTGATGGTATATTGGAGGGAGTTTCAAAAGTGGGTTTGGGTCTCAGAGACACTATAGGTTAATTAAGTTCAAGGCAGAGAATTGTAGACAGAAGGGAGAATAAACAGTATTTTGATCCACCTCTTTATCTTATAGTTAAGGGAACTGTGGTCCATTATCTACGGCAGCCAAGACATGGAAGCATCCTAAGTGTCCATCAAAAATGAATAAAGACAATGTAGTATTTATACGCAATGGAATATTTTTCAGCCATGAGAAAGAAAGAAATCTTGCCATTCGTGACAACATGGATGAACCTTGAGGGCATTAATTATGCTAAGTAAAACAAGTCAGACACAGAAAGACAAATACTGTATGATCTCACTTATATGTGGAATTTAAAAGAGCCAAATTCATAGAAACAGAAACTAGAGTGGTAATTATCTGGCGCTGGCGGCGGGGGGTGGGGGGGTGCGGGGGGAGAAAAGAGGAGATGTTGGTCAAAGAGTACAAACTTCTAGTTATAAGATAAGTAAGTTCTGAAGATCTACTGTACAGCATAGTGATTACAGTTAATACCGTATTATATACTTGAAAGTTGCTAAGAGAGTAGATGTCCTCACCACAAAAAAAGAAATGATAATTATGTGACGTGATATACGTGTTAACTTACGCTACGGTGGTAGTTACTTTGCCATATGTAAGTGCATCAAATCAACACCTTAACCTTGCATGACTATATGTTCAATTATATCTCAACAAAGTTGGGGAAAAGGGTACATATGGCGGTGGAAGGGGGAGAGGTTGGTATTGGATATAGTGAGTATAAATTGTCTGTTGGGCATGAAAATAAAGATATCTAAAAGGCAATTAAAAATAATTCTGAAGGAGAGAGGGATGTATTGAGAGAGAGAGAGAGAGAGAGAGAGAGAGAAGAGAGAGAGCAATTGTAGTCCAGAAATGTGAAGTCTCTGCCCTCTAATACCCATCTACTAACAAGTGGCGGATAGAGCGATACAGGTTCACATAAAAAGTCACAGAAGCCGACCAGAACGTAGGTCTCCTGATTTCCAGCCAATACTTCTTCCTTTAGCCTTCTCACCGCCGGACACACCACATTATACTCTTCTTTTAAAAATCGTCCTAAACAACTGTTGGCTCCATACGATCTCTGTTCGCTGACTTCAACCCCTAGTTGAGGGGTTTAAATCAGGGTCTTCCCTCTAGGAATTCAGAGCCCCATTTAAATACCTGAAGGGGATGTAAAAAGGAAGCCTCTTTGGGTTTATTGTGTGAAATCTCAAAGGCAGAGATAGAGCCCGCATGGATATAATAAACAGAGGGACGTTTTATTTAAACCTAAGAAAGACCTTTTTGACATGCAGAGCCAATAGCAGATTTGTCCTGAGGGGGAGGGAGCTCTTCACCATTGGATGTGAGCAGGTGGATGCCCACGAGATGGTAGTTTGGGCCAGGTGACCTTTAAGATCTCACACATCTTTAATAACGCCATAAGGCATTTATAAGCATTTAATCTAAATAATTCCTTCTTAAACCCGTTTGTGTATCTGCACCCCTAGCCAGTTATTATCGCTTGGGTTCATGAGTTTGTTGTCCACTATGTAAAGCAGCACTTCCTTTTATTTCCTTTAAACCCTGGGGTAAGGGGAGGCTGGGAAAGTTCAGTTTTTCTTTTAATTTTTTTTTAATGTTTATTTATTTTTTGAGAGAGAGAGACAGAGAGACAGAGTGTGAGCATGGGAGGGGCAGAGAGAGAGGGAGACACAGAATCCGAAGCAGGCTCCAGGCTCTGAGCTGTCAGCACAGAGCCCGACGCGGGGCTTGAACTCACAGACTGTGAGATCATGACCTGAGCCGAAGTCGGACGCTTAACCAACCGAGCCACCCAGGGGCCCTGAAATGTGTTTTTCTGAGATTTGCTGGTTAAGCGCATAGTTCCATTCTATCAAGCATTGTCATATCTCCCAAGTCTTCTCTTCTCTCTCTTTTTTTTTTTTGATTTGAAAAAATCTAATTGTGTTGTCTATTTTTATTCCAACAAGCTCTATTATATCGGTGATTTGAATAACTCTCTTTCTTTCCCCCCACCCCCCACTTCCCTCAACTCCACTGAATTTTTCTTTTTTTTTTTTTTAATTTTTTTTTTTCAACGTTTATTTATTTTTGGGACAGAGAGAGACAGAGCATGAACGGGCGAGGGGCAGAGAGAGGGAGACACAGAATCGGAAACAGGCTCCAGGCTCTGAGCCATCAGCCCAGAGCCCGACGCGGGGCTCGAACTCACGGACCATGAGATCGTGACCTGGTTGAAATCGGACGCTTAACCGACTGCGCCACCCAGGCGCCCCACCACTGAATTTTTCTTGAAGGTCCATGAATAGAAGCACTACATTTGTCCTGAGCCCACACACTGCTTTCATTTGAACGGGGGATAACACCTTTCTATTTGACTTCCATAACTACTCATTCTGGTGAAACGCAACATTCCCACGAGCACCTCAGCTTAAGCAGCTACTAGAGTTCAGACAGAGCCGGTCTCAATTTCTGCCCTGGCACTTATTACTGTGTGACCCTGGACAAGTTACCAATTTTCCTTTGTAAAAAGAGGAAAACAATACTTCAAAAAATTGCTAAGAGACTCGGGAAAGAGAAGATCCATGTAAATAGCCTGCACTGTACCTAGTACAAGGTCTATGCTCAAAACCTGATTATGGAAGTGAAATGAAATAAAACATAAAGGCATTTCCTGAATTGTGATACATTAGAGTCCACCATTCTATAGAGACTGGGGTGTATTTTGCTTAAGAGCACTGCTTTATATTTGCCCAAACTGAAGCTCTGTTTTGTTTGTTTGTTTGTTTGTTTGTTTTTAGTCTCCCGAGTTCTTTATGCCCTGAGATTTAAAAGCAGGGGACTCGAGTTTGTATTCTTTCTCTGTGATTTATTAGCTCTATGATTTGGGGTCATTAACATCTCTAAGTCCATTTCCTCCACTGTAACATTGAGATAATAGAAATACTTGACCTGGAAACACAGGCTTTGAACTCACATCCACTCAAGATTCTAATCCTAGCTTCATCAATTTCTGGCTCTTTGACCACGGATGAGTGGCTCAACCTTGCTTGGTTTCCTAATATGCAGATAGAAAAACTAACACCCACTTCAGAAAAATCACTGCCAGAGTTCAATGAGACAACCATGTACGACACCTACTATAGCCCCTGGGGTCATACAGCTGGTTCTTAACAATTAGTCGCAGTCCTGCCCAAATCACAGAGTTGTCCAAATGTTTTGTAACTTCTAAAGGAGAGGGCAGATAGTAGAGGTTATTGTTTGTTGTGGTATTTCTTTACCTAAAAGCGACATTATGTAGTGGAAATGGCACTGGATTTAAAGTCCAACTGGAAGGGGCATCTGAGTGGCTCAGTGTGTTAAGTGTGGGACTTCGGCTCAGGTCATGATCTCACGGTTTGTGAGTTCGAGCCCTGCATCGGGTTGTCTGCTGTCAGCAGGAAGCCAGCTTCGGATCCTCTCCCCCTCCTTCTCTCTCTGCCCCTCCCACCCTTTCAAAAATACACATAAAAATTTTGTTTTAAATAAAGTACAACTGGGATTGAAGTGATGAAAGCTTTGGAAAAACATTCTGCTCCCTGAGGCTTGGGTTCCTCGTCCCAAATAGGGATGATATAGGGAGGACAGACCTCTCTCTGAGCCCCTCACAGGGGCACTTGAGCATCTGATGAAACACTAATGGTGAAACCAGCAGGGTCTGAAAAGGAGGCACCATGATGACTAGAAATGTTCAGCAACATTTACAAAACTGGTGGTTTCACTACCTTGTATTCTTTCTTCCATGTCTTCTGTTGAAATGTGAATGAAGTAAAACCCAATTCAGAGTGGTTTCTGGTTTGTGGAGAGCCTTTTGTTAATTTTCTTTAGTCAAGGAGGTTGCAAGAATAGCACCATATTATTTCCTATGATCCTTGTCAAAAATGACACAGTCCCAATTGTGGGATCAAGCTGATCTTCGCTGTGAAAGTGTGGCCACAGATGTCTTGCATCCATGAAAATGGAAAGCAGTGTGTTTCAATAGCCCCCTACGTAGATCCTAGCCCTAATCTCTTAAGAGAATGTTGGTTTGTTAAAGTCCTTCTGTTTTCTTCCCTATGATAGTTTACGTTGATTACATTTCCATGATCCTAGAATCCTGAGTTCAAGACATGGCAGTCAGATTCAGCATCTTGTAATTCCTGGGCAACCCTTCACGTGGGTGGAAATCCCATTGGCAGTATGACACTCCCTCTGGGTCAGTGGCCATTTATGAGAGGATGTGCATTCTAAACAATAGCTCCACGTTTCTATCCATGATTTCCTTCAGAATTCTGGGGTAAATGCCATCTGGCCCAGGTGATTTTCTTAGGTTCACCCACTTAGTTGGAGGTGGGTAGGGAGGAACTATACAGCATGGAGCCCTGACTTGAGAGGCAAGAGAGTTGCACGCTTGCCCGAAATATGCAACCAGTTTGCTGGAGAAACCTGAGAAAGTCATTTTTCTCTATGGCCCAGAGCCTTGAAAGGGTTGGATGAGATGACGTCTAACGTCCCTTCCAGTTTTGTCATTTTGTGATTCAAAACAGCCTGTCATGCATAGTTCTTCCTGGTAAGGCCCTTGAGAGGCAAGGTTGAGGTCCCTGAAACATCTGATAACACATCTTCCTTACAAGCATCCAGAGGCTACCTCCGAATAAACTCTGGGTGAACAACCCTAGTTAAGCACGCTAGACTCTGTGGAACTCCACAACTAGAATGGCACCTTAGATCAGACGAGAGCCCAAAGGAGGTGCAGGAAAATCATTTTTATCCATTTTCTATTAGTCAAGTAAGCTGCAAAAATACCCATTAATGAAATTTAGAGTGAAAATGAAAAGGGGGAAGACATGGCCCCGCTTGTTTCATGGAGCCGGCCCTGAGATTAGATCGTCACGGGGGCCACATGCAGAAGAGACCGGAACCACAGAACCTACCGAGGTCCATCCTGACAGTCTTCTCTTGTTGTGTGACCTTAGACAGGTCTAGCTCCCTCTTTGAGCCCTTATTTCCTCCATCTATGACTGAGCATCTTGGATGAAGGCAGTGATTCTCAAAGTGTGCCCTACGCATGAATCATCTAGACATCTTGCTAAAATGCAGATTCTGATTCTGTAGGTCTGGGCTGGGGCCTCAGCCTCCTCAATTCAAACAGGCTCTTCAACACTCTTGTTGCTGCTGCTAGCCTTTCACTCAGGGGAAGCAGTGGGCTAGACCATTTTCTTTAATGTTTATTTATTTTTGAGAGAGAGACAGAGTGTGAGCAGGAGTGGCGCAGAGAGAGAGGGAGACACAGAATCGGAAGCAGGCTCCAGGCTCTGAGCTGTCAGCCCAGAGTCCGACGCGGGGCTCGAACTCACCGACCGTGAGTGAGATCATGACCTGAGCCGAAGTCGGACGCTTAACTGACTGACCACCCAGGCACCCTGAGATCATTTTTAAGGTCGTTTTTTGGCTGTGAACACTCCATGATGCCAACGGTCCCCGACACTAGGGTGGGAAGCAGTTTAGGAAGAGCTCTCTAGATGGCACGCCATCTATATTAAAATACGTTTTTGTTGTAGACAGGCAAGAGAGAAGGTGGGCACGAGTGGGGAGAGTTGCTCTGAGGCTTGAGGCAATCTGACAAGATATTGATGCTTGAAAGGAAAGGAGAGGAGCGAGGCAGAGAGTTGACTTGAGGCAGGTGGAAAAATCAGGGAACAACGGTCCACAAAAACCACAGACGATGGTGTCGGAAACAGCGATAGGAAAGTAACAAAGAGCTTAATGCTAATTCTGCAGAGATGCATGGTTGGCCCTGCGTTTTATAGATACTATCTCGTGCACCCTCACAGCATTCCTGCGAAGCTTGCAGGGGAACCGTAGGGCTCTCCGCATCCTGAAGGGGAGCTCCGAGGGAGGGAAGGGCTGGAAGCTGAGAACGCAGAGAGAGGGGAGCCCCTGGGGTCCCGCAGCAGAGCCTCGGCAGTGACATCTCAGTGACCAGCCTCGGGCCTGGCACGTCTCCACACACACTTGGGCATACCCCACTCAGGTTCTCCCCATGTCACCCCTGTGGAACCACCCGTGGGCAGCGGCGTGGGGGAAGGAAAGTGTCTCAGCAGAACCTCAGTTTCACTTCCTGCCTTGAACACAGAGAGTCATTATATAAATATCAACCTCAGCAGCTGCTACTCTCACCCCTCTTCTCGCTATTACTCCAGAGGCCCAGCTCACAGGCAAGGTGCCTACAGCCTCTCACTTTCCCCTGGTCCCATAGTCCTTGCACCAGGCCGGCCAGGTGGGTGCCTGGGGCAGAAATGAATCACAACCTCTCTCTGAGTCTCCAGCCAGCCGTGCCCGGTGGCCCGCGCCTCACTGAGCGGGGGAGGTTGTCCTGACCAGTGGCCCACATTAATCAAATTAAACCTCATTTACAGACCTGACAGGCAGTCAGCCCATCTGGAGAGGCCACAGAATGCACCGTCAGCACTTGGGCTGCTAGAGCTGGGGCGGGTTCATGTATGTATGTCTCTTCCATGAAATGAACTAAAATCACCAACACGTTCAAATGGGTTTTAAGTCAGGAGTGCAGTGCAGCGTGATAGAGTAGGCTGGAATGGATGCTCAAAATGGGTTCAAGTCTCCCCTGTGCTCTCAGCGAGCAAAATCTTCTGCCAGTCTTCGACCACCAGAACTCCCCTTTGAACACCGGCTCATTTTTGTCCGCTTATTTTATTTCTTAAGATATTATTTTTTAAAAAATACACAAAATCCCAGGCATGTACACATAATGCCCCTGCTCCTCAATTTCTTCATCTTTAAAAAGACATGAGCCCCACTTATCTTCGAGGGTTGTAAGAAGAATATATGGGATGTGTGATATCACCTTCTCTGTCTACCAAACACGCTGATTGACATGTAATAGCATGTTCCAGTCTGCATGAGTGTGAGTGTGAGTGTGTGTGTGTGTGTGTGTGTGCAAAAGAGCTTAGCAAATGGAAAGCTGTTATTCCAAGCTATTTTAATTACTCGTGTCTTAAAAATGTTACAGCCATGGCCATCTTAGAAACAGAAAAATTCACGCAGAGCCTGGTAAAACAGTTTCACTAGGGTCTCGACGCCATCATTAGAAAGCTGTGTTTGGGGATCTCGACATCTATGTGTTACTCAACAGATCGAATGTTGTCAAAATATTATGTTCATTCTCCCACTTGATGCACTTATGGCCCAACTAGATATTTGTGATTTATTATTAAATGCCAAAAACAGATTACTAAGCAGCTTACTCCATATGAATCTATTAAAAGAATTATATATAGGCTTTGACCCCCCCCCCCCCAAAAAAAAAAGACTAAAAAAGGATGGATGTTCAGTAAGATATTAACTATTGGTATAATCTCTGGATGGTGATATTTGGGTGGCTTAAAGTGCTTTCTTCATGCATTCTTTTAATCATCAAACCTGGACATAATAACATCAGATACATGGTCCTCTTAAAGAACACAGAGCTTTGGATTTCTTAGTTTTCTCTCTTCCCTTAAACACAGATGTGAGGTGTCCAGTGAAAGGAAACCACGGGTGACAGAGCTGAAGCAGGCCACCATGGGTCCAGGCAGAGTAGGGGGCCGGAGTTGATTATTTTCCTAAAATCTGTCTCTCAAAAGTGAGGGACTGATTTCTATGTCTGTCAGTCTTGTACTCATTCATCCATTCCGTCGTCATTCATTCACTTGGTCATCAAACAGTTATTGGATTGTTATGCAGTGTTGAAGTAGGGTGTGGAATGCTAGTTAGAAGACTGAAGTTCAAGTTCTGCTACCATTTTTCTGAGGCCATGAGTCTTTTTGTCCCTTCAGGTCACCTGAGGTTCACTGGTCTATAAAATGGGACTCATCATGAGCATGAAAGCTCTTCGAGAGCTCCACAATGCTGAGCAGGGAAGGGGCTCCACAGTGCTGAGCAGGGGAGGGGCTCCACAGTGCTGAGCAGGGGAGGGCCTCTGTGACGTGCCATGCACTATGCCAACAGTGCAAGATACAAAGGTAAGTCATACAGAACCTGTGCTCTCGAGAAGTTTGAGCCAGTGTAGGCTGCTGTCTTAATGCCAAGTCCAGCAATATGGGGCATGGGAAGAATCTCTTAATTGAAAGCCAGGAAACCTGCGTGCAAGGTTACTGTGGGCTGTGGACACTCCGTGGAACTATGAGCTCTTCAATCTCCCCCCTCTGACTCTTGATTTTCTACTTCTCCCATAAAGAGTTATTAAGCCCAATTTTCTTCAAGGCACCTGCCAGCGTGGACATTCTATAACATGAACGAAATCGGGAAAAATGTGAAGCATGTTAAGGTATCCATCATAAGCCGATATGCATCACATGCTGGTTCCTGTTTGTACAGCAAAGACACAGGCACATTTGGGCAGCACTGGTATCCCATAGGACAGGTCTTGGGTCTGCTGGTACCGGTCTTCTGCTGGCTCCCTGCTCAGCTTCCGTCCCTGTGGGAGAGACAGAGAGCAAACTCTTCTACAAGATGACTTCTAAGTCCTGAACAAACATGATGAGCAACCCGTTTTGGTCATGTTTGTTAGCTATTTCTCAAACCTCACTATGAAGTGAACCTGGATGGGGAAGGCAGAAAGTGGGAGCAGAGGGGAGCCCACGTTGGTAATCTGGAGCCCAGGGTCTAGAGACGGCTCAGCCAGTGACCGGGTAGCGACATGCATTTATTCATTGTTTCATTGATTCAGGAAATACTTATGGTGCACCTACTGTGTGTATCAGGTACTGGGTTAGACATCTGAGATAATAAGATGGGTAGACTGTTTTTCCCAAGAGCCAGTCTTGCCCTTATTTCTCCAGTGCTGAACATGGTCCTGCCTTGAGGAGCATGTAAACTAGTGGGTCTTTAAAACAATCATTTCCTTTCCTGGAACTCACGTGTTCTCATTTGTAACATGGTTTCCGGGGGGGTTGCGGGGGGGGGGGGAGATCGGACTTAATGAAGTCCGCGATCCCTTCTAACTTGGGTGTTTTATTCTGCTGTTACATTATTTGGAGTCCTGCGATGAGAAAGGTTTGCATTCAGAGATGGAGCAAAGGTCTCAGGACACTACGCAGCAAAGGTGAACTGCAGCCGCCAAGCCTCCTGGGAAGGTGTGAAGCCAATAAATCACGCTGCTCCAGACTGGGAGCACGACGTCGTGACTGAACACACTCGGGACAGAGAACCAGAATCTCCGAGTTCCCGTCACCACCCGCACACCCCTGCTTTTACCTGTGTCACCCAAACTCTCCGGGGATGCCAACACCTACCTCGCATATTACTGTGATGATTAAATGTGAAAACACATATGAAAAGTCTTTGTAAACTCTGAAGTGCTTTATACATGGAAAATAGAATTAATATTCATGAAAGAGGAAGAAATAAAAAGGCACCTTAAAGAATGAAGAGGCGCCACCCAAGCAAACAGCGACGTGCCAGACTTCATAAAAATCAATCACTTCGCCCTCATGACAAGAGGTAGGGGCCCTTATTTTTCCCCTTCTACAGATGAAAAAACTGAGTCCCTGGAAGTTTAAATACCTTGATCGGGGTCACCCCACCAGTAAGTGGCAAAGCTAGGACTCACACCAAGGGAGGCTTGGCTACAGAATCTGTGCTCTTCACCAAAGTGCCCTTCTGCCACCCCGCATGGAAAAATGTTTTCTGATCCAAGTCAATACCAGCCAATAAACTTGGCCTGAGAGCCAGACTGGGCACTGGGCACATGATGATGAAGACATAGGGCCATAAGCAAATAAGGAGAGACTCCAAGGAACAAGGAAATAGATACCACATATATGACTGGTATTGGAATAATGTAAAGAAAAATGTGGAGATGGAAAAGAGGAGGAGTGTTCCAGAGGCTCTGCATCTAACAGACTAAGGACTTAGGTGGTGGATAAAGAGAAGTTCAAGTTAAGGCTAAGAAAGAGAGGTGTCAGAGCCTCGTGGTGGAGAATCTTGAATGCCAGGATGAAGTGACTGGGCTTTAACCTTAAGTCAATAGGGAACTGTGAAGGGTTTCAGAGCAAGTGAGCAGGGCATCGAATGTGGAGTTTCAAGAGAGTTAAGCTAATAAATCAGAAGAAAGCCACTTTTCTTGGACCGGCACTATTGCCATAATCTGTGGACTGGTAAATATGAAGGTAGATCAAAAATCAAAAATTTTTCAAGTTGAACCTCTTTGGGAAAAGGCGATGAAATTTCAGGGATTTAGTATAACACCAATACTGAAAATAGTCAAGAATGGAGAGGTAGTCCCAGCCAGGAGTAGTGTGTTCCCATCCCATGCTTGACTGTCTTCCCTTCCTTGTTGGAGTGGTGTCCTTGCTTCTGATGGATCTCTCCAGTAATGGGGAATCTTCACTCCACAAAGCAGCCGGCTATTCTTGGACAGCTCCTGCTGCTAGAATGTATTTTCTTTTCTTTTCTTTTTTCTTTTCTTTTCTTTTCTTTTCTTTTCTTTTCTTTTCTTTTCTTTCCTTTCCTTTCCTTTCCTTTTCTTTCTTTTCTTTTCTTTCCTCTTCTTCCCTTCCCTTCCCTTCCCTTCCCTTCCCTTCTTCTCTTCTCTTCTCTTCTCTTCTCTTCTCTTCTCTTCTCTTCTCTCTCTTCTCTTCTCTTCTCTTCTCCTCTCTATTTAACTACAAGGGCTCAACCCTGTTTTATTCTAATCTAAGCATGCCTTTATCTCATATCACCATCTTGGTAACCCCCACAGCCTCAAACCTGTCCCAGTTGTCAACAAGGGAACTTTGTTGGGGGTCTGAAGGGACTGGATCCATGAATGAGTGGGGGATCATCCCTGTCACTGGTGCAGCTGGGTACCAGGCAATGAGATTCACAAGTAGATAAGACACAGCTCCTGCCTTGGAGGGGCTCACACTCTGGAGGGCAGATGAAGGGGGTGAGCAAAAAAAAGTGTAAATAATCTGCAGTATATACATAGGAGGCCCCCAGTCTAAGCTTCATGGTTTTGTTGACAACACTGTATCTCCAGTGCCTAGAATGAAGCCTGGCATATTCTCAATAAATATTCATTGAATGAATAAAGGAGTGAGTGTATGAATAAGTGTCTGATAACATCTGATCTAAAACCATAACAAGGTTCTTCTGACCATCAACTTAGTACTTCACTCGCTATAACCTGGTGATCCCTAGTTTACAAGGTCCCCTGTGAGTCTTGTCTTAGCAGGTGGATATTAATCAACTGAGACCAGGCACAATGGCATCTACTGCTTCATGT
This sequence comes from Puma concolor, assembly GCF_028749965.1. Taxonomy (NCBI): domain Eukaryota; kingdom Metazoa; phylum Chordata; class Mammalia; order Carnivora; family Felidae; genus Puma; species Puma concolor. The sequence goes on along the minus strand of NC_141675.1, from coordinate 79,632,896 downwards.
GACAACACTGCCCATCCCAGAACTGACTCCTTGACCACATGTTGAATCAACAGGAGCCTGACCTGTTGAGTGAACTTGAACAAGTCGCTTAACCTCTTTAAAACTTCAGTGTCTTGTCTCTCAAGGCAAGGGAGTAGCATGCCTAGTTCATGCGACTGTTAAATAATCTCTTGCTGAGAAAGAACTTGATCCCGTGGGGAAAGGATCCGAATTAACTCGGCAGGCCTCTTTCCTAAAGCAGCTTGATCTTTTCAGAGCATTCAGACGCAAAGGTTAGCCCTAGGGAGCAGCTGACATAGAGGGGTATGTGAACCTGTGAACTTTTGGCTTAAAAGTAAGAGTTCAACTCTCCCCCAGCTTCTCTCTGGTGTTGCAATATTGGCCAAGGGTGGCTGCTGCACTCTGCGTACGACCGGAAACCCCAAATTGGGTTTGCATCTATCTGGCCGAGGTACCTTCCCCAGCTCCACCTCCAGATGTTCCATGGGGGTTTGAGGTGTGGTGGAGAAGTTAACAGAGCTTGGTGTCTCTCTGACAGAGGCGAGTGTGTGCGCCCGCACGCACGAGAGAGCTGGGGGTGGGAACGTCCCAGCCTGCTTTTGTAAACGTGTGCCGCAGACAGCTACAGGTCGCTTTAGGCAGAAGGAGAATGCTTCTGTAATCACCAGAAAGAGGCTTCCCCATCTTCTGCCCGAGACTGTTTGGAGGCCATTTCTTTTTCAACAAGCTGCCAAGCTCTCCCCGCTCCCCATATTGATAATATTTCAATGACTTTTGCAAACTCGCCTGCCTGCTTTTTAATAAGCAGGGCTTTGCACTGATGGTACATGTGCAAGGTCTGACCTTTTCATAGGAAAAAACATTCATAACTGAAGCCTATATATAGAAGCTTAAGACTGGAACAGATAAAGATGTAGGTCATATGACTTTTTTTTGTGTGCGAAGCATAATGCAAAAGGGATGCAGTAGACAATTCAAAACTCATGAAATACGGCCACTGGCTTGAGCCCTCCTAATATTTATCAAAAGCTTTAAATAATGACTTTGTTTTCCCCTGGGAATTATCATGCCCCCTTCTATCCCTGAGCACAGGAATTTTCTTTCCACAGGGGAAATTTACTTCGCTTAAAAATGTATCGCGCTATCTAGTTAACTCTTAACCATTCCTGTTAAAGGAAAGAACCGTTACCATAAAAGTGCATTCAATGGAAAAATATTTAAAATAATATGATAGCTACTCAAAAGATCTGATGTGTGTCACTTACCCGAGGAAAACATTTCCCCAGGCCCACCATTACTCACGTGAACATGAACTCAATTCCTCAGCATTCAAGGCCACGTGACCTGGAAATTGCCTACCTTTCTAACAATCCCCTCAACACCCCCTTTTATATACTTTATCCCACCAAATCTTACAAGTCTATGCCTCCATGTTCCTTTACTTTTGCCTTGATCCCTTTACTCTCTCTTCTTGGGACACTCTTTCCTGGACATCTCTCTATGCCCAAGTCTCTTCCGAAGTCTGTAGCTCCTATACAATGGCCTCCGTGAATCTTCCTTTTCTGCCCTTCCCGAGCTCTTTGCTTCCTCATGAGCTGATCATAGCTTGCTCTGGACTAGGCCTACTGGCGTTCATGTCTTATATCCCGTTCTGCTAGACCGTAAACTCTTTGAGGGCAGGGCAAGAATAATGATTGAGACACTGTCGATCAGTCTCAGGTATCGTACCTATTATTGGAGACCACATACAATGGAAAGCACCTATAAAATGCATGCCTGCAGAATGTGTATTGAGTGAGAGAGTCTGGCGTTGGGAAGCTCTAAGAGTGATTGTCGAGCATTTAGTGTATGTGGCCACTCTGGTAAGCATTGCCTCATTTAAGCATCAGCAATGAACCCATGAAATTGCCACTACTGTGTCACCTTCCAGAGCTGAAAAACTACAGCTCAAAGCAATTCAAAACCTCAGCCAACATCACACAGCTGGCAGAACAACGGGCCGGGATTCACCCTCAGATCCGTAGGGCACGGTGGTCCACTGGGAGCTGACTTGTTCCAGCTTATAAAGCTGATCTTAAATTATCAGGAATTTTGTGAATTGGTTGAAAGGCACAGCCATTGCTAAATACTAAATCAAGTACACATGCAAATGAATTATATTACAAACAAGGGTAATGAATACTCAAAATTCACAGCTTCCTATTTATTTCATGACAATCGATTATACATGTGTCCCTGAGGTTATTAATATTTCCGGTGTCTGTATGTTCGAAAGATTCTGTAATGGTGTGCTGCTGCTGTTTCCAGATCGAGCTTTCACCCAGTAGGGCCCAGCTTTGGATCATTGCAGGTAAGCTGCTTGCTGACAACAGGAAATTGACTTATTATGCTCCTTTGGGTTTCAGGATTGGAGTGAAAATAATTTTTAGAAGTTGTCTTATGCCTATACCCGTATATCCTAAACCTTACTGCAAATTTAACTATTATTTTTTAATAAGTTTTTAACGCTTACTTATTTTTGAGAGAGAGAGAGAGAGAGAGAGAGAGTGTAGGGGAGGGGCAGAGAGAGAGAAGGACACAGAATCAGAAGCAGGCTCCAGGCTCTGAGCTGTCAGCACAGAGCCTGATGCAGGGGTCGTGACCTGAGCCAAAGTTGGATGCCCAACTGACTGAGCCACCCAGGCGCCCTGCAAATTTAATTATTATCTTTATGACATCCCATACACGAGATTGTATGATATAGCTCTTGAGGAGGGAAATGGGAATTCCAAAATATGGATGGGGGTGGGGGGTTGAACCAGGGAGTTACCAGTGTCCTTTGCAGCTCTGTAAGAGGGTGGATCCGTGTACTTTTGACGCCATGTTTTCAACCTAATGTGTCATTCCTATCAAATACCAGCGTGCTTCACCACTAGAAAAATGCCAGGTCACCTGCTGAGCACCCGGAACTCTGGTGCCGGGAGGACTTGGAGATGGAACAGGAGCTCGAACTGCCACAAGGAGGCCAGGCTGTATCAGCCCTCAAACCACAGGGAAATGCGTGGGTGCAGGGATTGCCTCTGTTGTTTTCTTCGAGATGGTCTAGAAGACTGAAGAAGTGAGGATAAAATATCTATACAGAGGTGTTGATTTGACACTCCAGCTGGGTCTTCAGTGAGGAGGGTAGGGGGAAGTGAAGCCTGAGATGTAAGACAGGTGATAATTTCTATTGGACTGGGAAGATGAGGAGGGATGGTGGGAGGGAAGGACAGAAGGGAGGTGGGAGGGGAGGAGGGAAGGAAGGAGGAAAGGAGGAAAGGAAGGAGGGAGGGAGGGACAGAGGGAAGGGAGGGGGGAGAAAGGGGAGGAAGGAGGAAGAAGGGAAGAATGGAGGGAGGAAGGGAGGGAGGGAGGGAGGAAGGAAGGAAGAAAGGAAGGGAAGAAGGGAGGAAAGGAGGAAGGGAGGAAGGACAGAAACATGTAATTCTGGGGGTGAGCAGAGCACAAGTGCTCAGGGAGAATGTCCCCTTCCCTTACCCTTCTCTGTTGACCCTAAACCTAAACCTATTGTACCTTTTATCTTCATGGAAAATCAAAACGTGTTCTTAACTCTTCATCAGTATCTTCGTCCTCATCCGCACCCACACAACTCCATTTGCTCTTCAGGTTATGAGCACTTTGACATCCATAATTTCATTTAACGCATAGAACAATTTTGCAAAATAGGCGTTATTACTTGGACTTTTCAAAAGAATTAGAGGTTCACAAAGGGAACTGATAGTGCTCAAGATCACCCAGGTGTAGAGCTGAGACTCAGCCCATTCTTTTTGACTCTTAGATTGGTTTGTTTTTCTAGCGCCCACATGTCCTTTACTGGTAGCTGAAATGACGAGTTTCTGAGCTGCTGCTCACCCGAGGACTCACAGCATCACACTAGACGATCACACGTCATTGAATCCTAGACGTGGAGGGGACCCCACACATCCCTTGGGCCACCTCTTCGATTTTCAGATGGGGGAAGTGCAGCTTACAGAAGCACATGGCATGTCCAGGCTCATGTACAGGGTCAGGATCAAAGCTGGGATTTCACCTCTTGTCGTTGCCATTTGCTCCTGCGTTGTCTACTTTTGCTGACTTACTAGCCACCGGCGACATTAAGAGGTCACAACTACTTTAAAATCCTTGACTATCAATGTGAGGACAATGTAACATTTTCTACCAGCATGGGCAGGGAGTGAAGAACCCTGGATGGAGGGAGGCCAAGGTGCTCCAATCTCAGCTGTCATTTTGCATTTCATCCACTCAGTGCCAGCAATTGGATTTATTGCTGGTGAAAACAATGACTCATGCACTTGTGACGCCAACCAACTAATTTATCATGCCATGGCTTGGTAGGTCCAAATGTTTAGTATGTGATCAAAAATAGAGACCCCCCTCTCACCCAATCCTTTAAAATTGGTCTTGCCTGAGCCTGAGGACTTTCTCAAACCCAAATCAAACTTTTGCCTCGAATGCAACCAGAGAGGCTTATTTTAAGAATTGCTTACTTGTAAACCGCGTCACGAAGGCAGGCAAAATAGAACAAGGACGGTGGCCTCATTTAGGAATTGTCTGTCCTGAGTCTATCCCTATTGCTTTTATTAAATTGATCTGTCAACTTTGGCAACTCATTTTTTTTCTCTGTGAGCCACATTACCTCCATCTGCCAAATGAGAAGTTTAACGTAGGGGACCTCTGGGTGATTATCTATTTCAGTGAACTCCTTGTAAGATTATCCTTTTATCAGAGCCGTCCTGCTACATCTGTTTTTCTATACGGTCTGGCTACACTTTGGAAATAAGGTTTGGCCTGTGTTCTCCGAGGGTTCTGCTCTGTCTCTAAAAGGATGAGGGACTCCTTGAAGGCAAAGATGAGCTATATCAATTTTACCTGTATGAAGTTACCTTCAGGGCAATGAAGGTACAACAAGCTTCAGAACCTGATGTGACTAGAGCTTTCTCTCTCTCCTTACAATATATATATTTTTGAAATCTACTTGCCAGGCCAGATGGACAGGCCACATGCCATGACCTTCCAAGAGGTGAGGACGATTTCAGAAAACAAACAAACAAACAAACAAAAGCAAAACCCCTCCAGAGTGGCAAAAACGAACGGAGTGTTTTATTTTAAAAGTCACGGAGAGTTGTCTCAAGGTTCAGCTGGCTTTGGCCCTGGGGATCGGGCTGTAATGATTTTTCTAACATGACTGTGAGAACTCAGGACTAAAACTTGGGTCTCTTCCTTCATTTACTCAACTGGTATTTCCTAAGTGCCTCTGCAGTGCCAGGTACTTTGCTCTGGCTGTGGGAAAACAGGGATGATTTTAATATCGCTCTGATCATAAGGAACTGGGAGTCTTACAGAGTTAATTTGGCAAGTGCACAGATTATTGTAGTTTAAGGTAGTGTCTTCAATGCCACGAGAAAACTCTGGCTGCTCAAAGGAGAATAAGATTCCATCTTACCTAAAGCACTTCCCAGAGAAAGTGACATTTGCAGTCCTAATGGTGGTGGGGCAGAACTTCAATGTTAATGAACCAGAGACTGGGAAGGTTACTTCTCAGTAATCCTGTGGATTTCTCTTCTTTCTTTCTTTCTTTCTTTCTTTCTTTCTTTCTTTCTTTCTGGTTGTTTCATCTGTAGAATGGGATAATAACAGTATCAACCTCACAGACTTATTGTAGGTACTCTATGAGTTCATAAGTATTAAAACTCTCAGAGAGGCTCCTGGGACATTGTTAGTTGCTCAAAAACATTAATCATTATTTTCACTCTTCACATCAGAGTGAAATTACCCAAACGTTTCTCACTGTCATTAAAGAGAGATCAGTGGAGGGAAGCCCCAGGCTCACAGAATGCCTTTGTTGCTACGGTAAAGCCAACTTGGATATTCATAGGTATCCAGACTGCCTGGCTTTTAAGTATGCCCTTATTTCTTCTCCCTGTCCTCCTCTGCTAATCTTTCTTTGGCTGTCAATCTCACACACACACCACACACACACACACACACACACACACACACACACACATACACCTCTGTTTCTTTCTGTTGAAGCTGGACTGTTTATCAAAAGCCCCGGGTGTAGGAGTGTTTCAAATGATTTTTGGAAACTGAAATGATTTTAGAGATAATAGGCATCAAGACGGTGGGTGTGAAATAAAAACAATAGGCAAGTTCATATCGAAATCTTTACATTGAGGAGAGGTGGGTTGTCCTTTTTGTTGCCTTTTTTCTTTTTTTCCAAAAGCATCATCATTTATGTGGTTTGAAAAGAATCTTTCCTCTGGAAAGTAGACATCGCAAGATACAGCACAGAGATGTAGCTGATTAATTGTATGAAGGGCTCAGTCTTTTCTGAGCGAGGCTTCGTTCTCTTTCAGGCATGGCAGCCTACAAGAATGAATTTGCTTTGACTCATATATTTTACATAAACCAAAGAGGTTATCCCTAAGATGAACTGTCTGGTGTACTGCTTCCCACCCCCACTGCGTCCTACATACCATCACAGGAAGGCATTAGCAGTTTCAAAATTTAAACTTTCTCTCAAAAATGTCCTTATTTCAACCAAGCAGGATTTCTCCGTTAGGACATAACTGCCACTGTGCCTGTTGTAATTAAGAATTATGGGCATGTTGTCCTTTTAGATGTATAGATAAGGAGGCGTTGTTTGTCACTTGCCACGAGTGTGGCAGATTGGGGGCAAAGGTTTGCCTTCCTGGACTCAGCTGTGGTTGCAGCTTCTCTCTGTTCACACTGCAAACAGGGATAAGAACATGTAAGAAGCTGAACAGGATTAGGGTTCTTGGAGCTCATCTGGTTCACCCCGCCCACACGTCCGTTTTACAACTGGAGAAACTGAGGGTCAAAGAGAGAAAGTGACTTGTCTGAGGTCACACAGGGGTCAGAACCCAGGACTTCTGAACTGCAGTCCAGGATTCTAGCAACAGAACAAAAGATTAAAAGGCTAGCGCATAACCACAGCCTCAGAAACACCAGTGCTCTCATGAAGTGTAATAACACAATACAATAATACCTGACCTGAAACGGTTGTTATGGAGAAAAATAAGAAAATGAATGGGAAATATTCACGTAGGATCTTAAAGCACTAACTAGATGGTTGATAAAGACTGCACAACATCTTGCCCAGTCAAGGGAAAAATAAGAATTACTTTCTTTTTGCAAATAAAACAGAAAGCCCAGGGCCCTTTCAACTGCCTGTGTGCCTTGCTGTCTTCTTGCAGCCCGAAGTTTTTTTGTTTTCTGGTTTGTTTGCTTGCTTGTTTGTTTGTTTGTTTTGCATAGCCCAATACTAGGAAGTTTCGTGTCATTCTAGAACTAGAGGTAATTTTTCTCAGTCTATCCTACAGCTAACCATTTTCAAACGAGCACAAGTGTGGCTAAGATCAAAAGCAGAAGCACTGCAGTAAACTTGAAGGTGGCATTTGCTGACCTAAACCCAGGGCAGGAAGTCTACACTCTCAGTGCAGGATCCCCACACAGGTCGATAATTTTCCTTGGCACCACAGAAACTTCCCCTCCAGAGCAAGGGGGACTGGGAGAGGTGGTTGAAGGTTAATCTGCGAGATATGTCAGGCCCAGGAATGGAATTATGCGCTGCTCTTGGAACTTTTGAAATCTGGATATCAGACGAGTGGAGTCACCTGTAAGATGGGCAGAGACACATTTCATGCTTGTAGAAGCAGGATCAGACATGTTTGGAGCCAACCACAGGAAGAAGTTCCCACGAGAAGAGTGTGGTTCCGAACTTTCGAGCAATCTAAACCGTTCAAACATGGAGCCGGGTTGCCTCTGAGGAGATGAGGCAGGATCAGACATGTTTGAAGGGTGGTGAAGGGCAGAGTCCAGCTGAGAGGGGCTTTAGACCGGACAGAGACTCTTGTGGTCTGTCGCACCCCAAAAATCCCTCTGAGGGTCTAGAATTCCTTTCTCTATAGAGGAATGATGCTGGGCGAGCCATGGGAGGCAAAAGGACTATAGGCAGAATGGAAAATCCTTGAGCGGCCTCACCTTTCTTTCCATTCATAGGAGAATGATGGGACCCTACTCTCAGGGAAATGAAAGGGCGACAACTTTCCAAGGCAATAAAAAGAGTTGCCTCTAGTCCTATATTCAGGCAACACGTGAAAGTTCTTGCTTTCAGACGAATTATGCGTTTGGTTTTGCTTTTTTTTTTTTTTTTTTCAGCACAAAGGCTTCCGTGGCTGAAGTGATGTGATCCAGACTGTGCAGCTGGGCTGCCCGACGCTAGGTGGTTCAGGGCTCCGAGGACTACCCTTCACAGCCCAACAAGTGCAGCGGGGGTGTGGGCTGAGTTGGAGGGTGATGGTGCCGGGGCGGCTGGAAAAGTTTACTTGATATTTGTGCCGCTGCTTTGAGAGACCAGTGGGATCCTTGGAGGGTGTCCCCCTGTGAAACAAAAATGTTCCACAGAATACAAATTCCATGAGATCCATGTTCTAGGGCCAACTTAGAGGAATGTTGCAGATCCATAGCCCCCTCCCCTGTAGATTTGCATGCAAAGGCTCTGAGAAGGGCTGGAGCAAAGCACCCTGTTTCATTTTGACTCATCCTGCTTTTCTCTAACATATTTGGCTATGGCAACCATTTTAACCTGATAACTACTATCATCCTGGGGACGGGTGCTCTGTAACATTTCTGGGTCATCCCATGGATTTGGTAGTCACTGACACGAGGACCCACAGATGGTCAGAACTGAAAGGAACTCAGAATGTAAGGTCATTCCTCTGTTTTTTGAATAAAGAAAGCCGAGGCCCAGGGAGGTATACAAAATGAATGACCAACAGCCATTAACCCTGACCGACAAAAGACCTGAAGTTTAAAAATGTCAACAAATGACTGTGTAACATGAAGTCATGGATTTTGATGTAATATTCTATTATATATAAGGTTATATGGAAGTTACAAGAATACTGGACTTGGGACTGGCTTCTAATCAGAGATTTCTCGCTTTTCCCCTCTCACTGCCTGGGCCCACCATTCCACTTTTTAGCACTGTGTGCTCTCCTCTCTAAACTGGGGAGGATAATGCTTGTCTGGCTGATTTCACAAGTTCTGGTGAGAATCAGGAGAGAGAAAGGATGTGAAAGTGGTTTATAAATTGTAAGGTACTATATAAATGGTAGGGGCCCTTCCTTCTTCTAATGTGTTGATGCTTTGGCTGGCATCAGGAGGGTACTCGTGTTTTCCACTGCTCTCCTGTTCTGTGAACACGCTTTGCATGAATCTCTCCCCAGACCCCATCTTTTATCCACTTTCATGGGTTAGTGAGGTGACCCATGTGTGGAAGCTTGTGGCAAAGTCAGTTACCCTCTGGAATGGGACCCTGAATCAATGACTTTACACTCACACGCAGCCAAGTTGACTAGCAAGGGAAAGCAGAAAGTTATGAGTAAGGCCAAACTTTTAGCAGAGGTTTAGATATTTGGCTCCCAATTCTCATAAACAATTCTTCGTGAAGAAAACAAAGACCTCCAAATCCTGTGTTGTCAGGAGAAGAAGAAGAAGAAGAAGAAGAAGAAGAAGAAGAAGAAAAGATGTTAACAACATCACCACCAGAAGAAAAAAAGAGCAGAAGAGACAGAAGGAATGGTTGATGAAGTCTTGGTATCTTATCTCTGGAATGTTATTGATGATCTGAGTGTAGTGTGTGAGGGCTTAAGTGAAATGAATTGGTGGTTTCAGTTCCGGATATGGTATGCAAAGAAAAAAATCACTCTGAAATTTAGAGCTTCCTCGTCTGTGCTTCAGGAAGCCACACACCTGAAGGTGAGTGTGGAAACTGACTCATTTCTAGCCCTTTGAGATTAGCCTCTCCAGCCCCCAGACTGTGGGTAGGACCTGAGGCCTAATGGGGAACCAGAATTGAGTCTGACCGAACCTGGAGAAGGTTGTTGGATGCACAGCTGTATTAGGGTACTTGGCCTTCCAGAAGTTTCTGTAGGTAGTGGGCCTTCTGGAAGCTTTTTAGTACAATTGCAGTTGAGGGGAGGCGGGTGGCCTGAAACGGGAGAAAACCAAAATACAGTTGCAGTGCTTACCTTATTTTCAGAGTCACATTCAAGCAGGTTGGCTGACCGACCCAGTTGGGGGAATAACATGACCTTGAGGCTGTGTGTAAAGGGTAACATGTGCGTTCACACCAACAAGCCCTAAGAAGCAATGAACTATTCTTCTTCCTTCACTGTCCCAACAATCTGTGGATTTGGTGTTCTGCCTGCCACTCAGGTATCAGGGAGGCCAAGGAGAGGTATTTCAAATAAATCATTTAAAAAGAAAAACAGATTAGAGCTCATACTTTCCCCATTGTCCCTTTATACCTCAAATAGAGCCACCCGTGACGTGACACATAAATTGAGGCATGGAACCCCGGATGATGGAAGGAGGCTCAACTCTTCCAGAAGGGACCATTTCCAGTTTGACCCTTCAAGACCTTAAATCAGCAGTTTGCAGACTTTCTGCAGACCATCTCAGCAAGAGAAACAACCACTAAGATGGCCCTTTATTCCAGTCTGATCAGCACATTGAAAAAAAAAAAAAGAAAACCCAAGCAAATGACTTGTTTGAGGACAATAAGGAGAACACCGGTTTAAATCAGAAGTCATTGGGACAAGATGATGTTGGGGATGTGCTGTAGCAAAAGACTCGGCTTAGGGTCAGAAGATGTGAATTGACTAACTCTGTGGCCTCTGGCGAGCCACTCAATCCCTCTCAACCCCACTTTTCCCGTTTGTAAAGTGTAAACACTAATTACAAAATGTGAGCACGTGCTTGAGAGCACCTACCTTATAAATGGTGAGGACAACGCAAAGGCTCATAACCGTTACTATATATAAGCTCTTAAATATTAATGATTAATTTGTGTTAGAAGGGAGATTCCAGACTTCATCATAGAATAAGCATTAATCTTCCAAATTTTCCCATCTGGAAAGCACTTATGAAGCATGTAAGTCCACGTTATTGATTTATTGGCATGCCACCTCCAAAAAGTAGTTAAAGTTACTTACGAGATATAAAGACAGGAGTTTCATCAAAACACAGACAAAGCATAAAGATGTGGTCATGAAAGAAGAGAACAGTGAGAGGGAAGGAGACTCAGAAGCAGGAGAATTTTAATGAGGCATATAGCATGATTTTGAGCTTCCCAGCAGCTTAGACGAAAAGGGAAATGCCTTGTATTACCCAGTCCTCTTCATCTAGTAAAGGAAGGACAGCTGTGGATGAATGGGGCTGGGGGAGGGCAGGGAGGAACTCAAACTTCCAGGCCCTGAGCTCTATGCGTATCGTGGGCATCTTTGTTCAAGGGATATAAAAAAATAAAATGTGCAGGATCTTGAAAAGGAAGTGTGGCAAAGATACTGTTCCAGTCTAACCACACTAGGTGATATTTTCCTCTGAATCAGTGCTTGCCTCCCAGAACAAACAAACAGCAAGATGATTAATAGAAGGAGCAGGTTGCCTTTAAAAAATAGGGCAGTGAAAATCAGAATGTTTGCCCCAGGCTGGGGCGTGCTGCTGGCCCAGGTACTCACGGAGGCAGTCACCATTCATTAGGGGAGTCAAGTAGGCAAGGCAGTCTGCAAGGTGCCTTGCACAAGGTCACTTGGTGTCTCTGAGACTGACTCTGCATTCTGAGTTCCTTAATATGATTTTTTAGGTCACAGTGTTCTAGGCAAAGCTCCCTGTTGATGTACATCTCTCATGCAAGATTTAGATCACCTCTTTTCGGGCAGAGCTCCATGGAAACACCGCCCATGATTTCTGAAACGGAGTCTGATTGGGTCCCAGTAATGCCCAGCTGGAGTGGACAGTGTTCTCTGCAGTTGCCACATTGCTGGACAGTTGGCAAGCCTGAGACTACGAGAATCTAGTCCTTGGAGGCTATTATTATTTTAATGCCATAGTAAATTCCTGTTTACCTAAGATGGCTAGGGACTGGGGTATTCTGGGCAATGGAAAATTCTGGTTCATCTGGTTACCATTTATATCATTTACTGATTCGTGGTTCCCAAATAAGTAGATTACAACACACTTTGCTGAACGCTAAAATCATACACTGGCATGATTTAAGCTCTTCTGATTAATTCGTAAGATACTTCGGGATCTATTGGCATTCAATACCATCATTAAGACTGTACCCCGGGATCAGGATCCCGGGTGGGAGTGCCTAAGGCGTGGGAAGTTGGGCTGCATCGGTAGTAGTGACTCCCAACCAGGACACCGGAGTTGTGGTGGTTTAGTTGAATCGCTCCATCCTCAATATCCATTTGTTGGAAGTGAAATAAGCAAGGCATATTGGCATTGTACCTGGTGTAGCGGAAGTTACTGTGTTAGCATTTCCCCCATCAAGAACATCACGAAAAGAAGGTGTTTTATTTAATTGGCCAGTTTCGCATCTGAACAAATTCAATTCATGGTTCAATTCATTAGGGACCACAGAATTACATGCCTAGTTCTATTGACTCTCAGAAAAGAAAACTAAGGCCCAGAGGGGGCGTGTGACCCTGCCACCATGGTCTCTTGGATGTTAAGGGTTAGAGTTGGTGGTTGTATCCTCATCTCCTGGGGCTCATGCCTGAGCTCTCTTTTTTTTTTTTTTTTTTTTTTTTTGCTTAAGTTTATTTATTTGTTTGGAGTGAGAACACGAGCAGGGGAGGGGCAGAGAGACAGGAAAAGAGAGAATCCCAAGCCGGCTCCATGCTGTCTGCGCAGAGCCTGATGGGGGGCTTGAGCCACAAACTGTGAGATCATGACCTGAGCCAAAAGTAAGAGTCAGACGCTCAACTGGCTGCACCACCCAGGTGCCCTGTGAGCTTTTTTTTTTTTAAGTTTATTTATTTGGGGGGTGGGGAAGAGGGGGAGTGGGGGGGAATGAATGGGGGAGGTGCAGAGAAAGAGGGAGAGAGAAAGACAGAGAAAGACAGAGAATCCCAAGTGGGCTCCACACTGTCAGTGCTGAGCCCGACTCGGGACTCTCTCTCACGATCTGTGAGATCATGACCTGAGACGAAAGCAAGAGCCTAAAATGCTCAAGCGACTGAGCCCCCCAGGCACCCCAGACCTGAACTCATTTAAACAATCTGACTCCTGCAATGTGCAGTTTCCACATGGCAGGGAACAGAGATGGAGAAGACATGTGTCCTTTGTGCAGGGTCTCCAGGAACTCACAATGATCAATATTGCTTGAAGGTCATCAAATGCTGTTTGAAGGTTCCCTTCTGTATAAAAGCCCTGACTCAGGCTCTGAGACAGTTCATAGGGTAAAGGACAAATGAAGTCCCCCCAGGATCCAGTCAAAATAAAAATGTTTCAAAAACAGCAAAGAGCCATAGAACCCCCTACTTCTGCAAGAATACATTTATAAAAAGCCACCAGACGGGTTTTAATTCCTACCATCTTTCTTTGCATTGCTTATGTTTTAAGCTTGATTCACTCCCCTCTCTGCCTCTTGGGTGCTTTCAAAGGTAAGTTTGTACTCACTTATCTTCCAAAATAATTTACAGTAAACCCCTCCCTGTGTAGGAAGGGGAAGAAGGAAATCAACGATCTTAATACTGATTGCATTTTTTGAAAGGCAGGGCTCAATCTCTTTAAAATGAGCTGCTCTGTTGGTTAAGAAGTGTTTTCTTTCCTGTAGTTTCAAATTCTGACTTGTCTCTTTTCTTCTCACCATACCCTGTGCTCTCACCACTGCCTTTGGATCACGGGCCTGCAAATCTGCTGTTAGCCCAAGAGAAGCCACAGAGGGCTGAGGTTTCTGCGGCCTCCCGGAGTGAAGGGGGGATCTCACGTGAGACATATCCTGGGGTCCAAGTACCCCAACTCCTGCTATGAGTGTTGCCAGAAAGGTGCTTTTGATATGTGGCCTTCTATATGACATCTCGTTAGTTCCAGGAGTTTCTCAGAGTGATCTCTCTGTGTGCTGTGTGCTTGCGTGCAACACAGTTTATCCTGATGTTTTCTATAAGAGCTTTGTATTGATTACAAATAGATAATTGATCACAGAATCTCCTAGGAAGGGATCGTAAGGTCATGTGTCCAATTCCATGAAGCCTGAGTGATGTCATCACAAAATTTCTCCTGCCAGAGATCATGTAAGTAAGAAAGGGAAGCAGTAAAGTAAGTCTTTCCACCTGTCTACCCTCATCACCTCTCAGGATCCTCCAGTGATCACCCCCATTGCCTACGGGATGTATTCTAAACCTTGGAGACTGTCGCCCAAAGGTAGAAACAAAACACAGCAAAAATACGCACTGGGTAAATAACTGTTTGAGTGAATAATGAGACAGGTCTCCAAGACCTGGCTGACCCCTTCTGTCCCACCTCCCCAGGATGGCGAAAAATCCCCTGTCTTTCTCATCTACACTTTCTGCTGTAGCCAAACATGTCACCCACCTTCCTTCACTGCCCCGTACTCAGACTGCACCGTACCCTTGCCCAAGCACTTTTCCTGACCGAGCCGGTCAATGACATTTCTGTCTATTGAATACATTTGCTCCTTTGTGAGGCATTCCCTACTTCCTCCTGCAGGCTGCATCCACATGGGCTCTGTTTGCTGTCCGCTCTGCAGAGAACGTACCCATGCTATCTTAAGTACATTCTTGATCTCCCTCGCTAGAACGTAGACTCCTTGAGGACAGGACCCACTTCATCCCTCTGCGTATTCCTCACTGCACCTAACGTGTGATCTGCACGTAAGGCTGAAGTGTGTGGCTAGCATGAAGACAGGCCTTGTGGCCTGAACTTAATGTCACCTTCTCTAGCCCTGTAGAGAGGGAATGGGGTATACTCCACTCTTTTCTCCATCGAAAGCTGAAGTAGGGATTATTTTGGTCCTCACCTCCGACATAAATCGGCACAAGTCTATCCTGAAAACCACACCCGCAGATTATGCAGCAAGCAAAGGTAGCCACCGGAGCTATGTAACATAGCGGCACGGACTCGCCTGTCCAGGCCCTTGCATGGCACTGAAATTTACAGGAATGTGTAGCTATGCTGTTGCTGAGCCGGCTCGAAACTGGTTTTGCTCGAGGCTTCTTCCCTCAGCAGGTATGTTGGGGTAATGGTTGAGTGTTGCCAACTGGGACAGGAGGACACCCAGCCCGTGCCCAGGTTTTATTTATCCCAGTGCAGCAGGCTTCCATGGGCTTTTTGATCTTTAATCACGAACCTGGGAGTCCTTTGAGTTTTCTCAAGCAGCCAAGAAGGCGCTCTGATTCCAATGGCAATAACCAGTCATGATTTATGGACTCTCAAAACCCGGAACATCAGAGCAGGAGGTAACCTTAAAAATCACCTGTTCTGATTCTTTATCTCACAGTTGATGAGCTAGATCAGAGTTGCCTCGCTTTTAGAACCAGGGAGACAGGCTCTATTCATTCATCCACTTACCCATCCTTCTGTCCCATGATCTGTCGACCAACCCAGTTGCTAAATATCCACTAACACTTAGGTGTCCAGACTGTGCTTGGCTCTGGATATAAAAACATGACTAAGATGTGGTCCCTGCTCACCGTACATACATACACAAATAGTTATGATTCAGTGTGAGGTGTTATAATGCAAGTGTGAACAAAGTGTGTTATGAGCACATAGAAGGCATTGGCTCATCTGCTCTACCTGGAAGAGTGAGGGAAGACTTTTAAGAAGAGGAGGCATTGAGACAAAACCTTTAAAGGAAAGGGAAGCTGGGGCGCCTGGGTGGCTCAGTTGGTTAAGCAGCCGACTTCGGCTCAGGTCATGATCTCGCGGTCCGTGAGTTGGAGCCCCGCGTCAGGCTCTGTGCTGACAGCTCGGAGCCTGGAGCCTGTTTCGGATACTGTGTCTCCCTCTCTCTGACTCTCCCCCGTTCATGCTCTGTCTCTCTCTGTCTCAAAAATAAATAAACATTAAAAATAAATAAATAAATAAATAAATAAAGGAAAGGGAAGCTTTCTGTAAAGAAAGAGGGAGAAGAGGGATCACAGAGAGAGGGCAGCTTGTGCAAGTGCCCAGCCTCAGGAGAGTGGCAGCACACCAAGCGACCAAGGGAGTGCCCAGTGGGGCTCCCAGGGGGGCTGTGTGCAGTGGGGCGCCGGGGGGCAGGACATGTGCTACCGCTGCCCCAACGTGACTTGGGAAGCTACTGTGGAGATCTCAAGAGCTGTGCCGAGTGCTGGAGCTTTAGCTTGGGGGTGACAAGGAGCTTCGGAAAGTTTGCCGCTGGACCAGTATCACATCAAATTCATATTTTATTGAGAGACCTCTGTGGCCACAGTAACGAGAGACAGAGACTGTTGCCGAGGGGCGGTCACGACCGTCCTCAAATAATAAAGGCAGCCGGTGAGGGTTCAAGTCTATAGATCGGATCACATCACCTCCTCACTCAGGGTCCCCCACACCCCATGCTCATCCCCCCGCCGGTTAGTCCCATCACAAATTCCTGTCGTGTTGTGTAATAGTGCTCACCACATTGTTCAATCATCTTATTTATTTGTTTGCATGCAAATTGTCTGTGTCCAGTTCTAAAGTGGGAGTGCTATCAGAGCTCTTTCTCTGAGTGTCTTTCTCCAGGCCAGTACAGCTCCTGGGACATAACAGGTGCCGACAAAGTGTTTACAGAATGATGGATGAGCCCTTGACCTTGGGACACGGGAAATGATGAGGAGAGGAGAGGAGATGGCCTTTAAAGGCAGAAAAACACCCTCCCGTTCCAGATCCATTATGTGCTTCATGAGGGATGGTAGCTGGTCTTCAGCAGACAGAGGATGCTACATTCTCAATGGACTCAATTTTCTACCCACATCTGAGAATTTTTATGACAGGTGACCCTATTTTCCCTCGTGCCCTCTTCACTCCATGTGTTTCCACAAATGATCAGTCTCTGAAATATAACCATCCAGGGATCCTCTCCCTTACGCTTCCTTGTTCTAGTCCCAGCTCTACCACTAATGTCATAGGACAGACAGGGTACTTTCTCAGGGCTTCACTTTCCCTAATTGTAAAAATGAGGGTGTTAGGCAAGGACCTATAAGATGCTTTCTAACTAACATGCTGTTAGTTAGTCTCAGATTTCTCTAGAGAAAGCAAGAACTCTTCTCTGTTTTCATTTTTTAAAAGTATATGATGATTATGGGGCGCCTGGGTGGCTCCGTCAGTTAAGCGTCTGACTTCGGCTCAGGTCATGATCTCACAGCTCGTGAGTTCGAGACCCGCATCAGGCTCTGTGCTGAGAGCTCAGAGCCTGGAGCCTGTTTTGGATTCTGTGTCTCTCTCTTCTGCCTCTCCCTTGCTCACACTCTCCTTCAAACATAAATTTTATTTTAAAATTTAAAAAAATTTAAGTATGTAATGATTATATACAAAATCTCATAAAACACAATAGTCTCTACCTTTCTCTGTTGTCCCTTTCAATTTCTAGTCACAAGTATTTTTATGGAGTTATAATCAGAGCACATGTGCAATTTGCGTTCCACTCTTATCCTTGAACATTATTTGTTATACGCTTTTCATGTTGCCACGAAGTCTTCCCATTTATCATTTTAATGGCTCCATAATTTTTCACGGAGTTAACATATCATAAATTATTTAACCATTCCTAAATTATTGGGACTTTGGATTCTTTCCAGCTTTTGATATTTTAGAGAGCTCTGAGCGTCCAGGTTTGGTTTGTTGTTGTTGTTGTTTTGTTTTGTTTTTTTTCTTTTTCAGAGTTATTTTCCTTAGGGTAAATCCCTTGGAGCGGGATTATTAGATGAGTTTCTGGCTCTCGAGAAGAAATGCCAAATGGCTCTCCGAAAGGATTGTTTCAATTTGTATTCAATTTGTGTTTCTCCCACTGAGTGTGCCAGTTTCACAGAAACCTTGCCAGCATGTTTTTAAAAATCAATTTCCTTTATTTTTTTTTCAGGTTGAACTTGTGCAAAATGGGGCTTCCTGATTGTTGCTGTACCAGAATTATCATCAGTTTAATGTTATAATACGACGCTTGGTGAATAGAAGCACTCAGGAACCAGTATCGTTATTATTAGAAAACGAGGGATCTTAGGAGGGCCAAGTGTGCTCGTCTTACCCTTGAGCTCAACTTTTTCTACCGCTGTCTCCAGTTCAGTTTACTACAGATGCTTACCCCTCGCCTTCAATGCCCCTCTAATGGAAGTGCCCCCAAACGTTCTCTATTCCAAGGTGTCCACGTTTCCTTAGGCTTAAAAGTCACGGGCCAAGCTCCTTACCCTATGGATTCTCACCTCCCTTCAATTTTCTATCAAGATATGGTCCTCACGAGAGATGGGACGCTGACTGTCCTCCCTAAAGCTGCTGCGTATGTTCATTTGAAGTCCTTCTCCACTTAGGGAGTTTCTCCTATTATGTGTCTTCCCCAAGATAGCCTGTTGGCTGCTTGAAGATAGTGATTAATTGCCCAGTGTGTATTTTCTTCTCCAAGTTGCATATTTCATTTTTTAAGCTATCCCTTATCCTGTTCAAAATTTCACAGTCCTAGTTGCAGTCCTCTGAGCTCTAGTTTGTAAAGGTCTCCCTTTAAGTGTTGGATCTATCCATTTATTAAAATTTACTGAGGGGCACCTGGGTGGCTCAGTCGTGATTTCACAGTTTGTGGGTTAGAGCCCCGCGTCAGGCTCTGTGCTGACAGCTCAGAGCCTGGAGCCTGCTTCAGATTCTGTGTGTGTGTCTCTCTCTCTCTGCCCTTCCCGTGCTCACACACTCTCTCTCTCTTTCTCTCTCTCTCTCTCTCTCTCAAAAATAAACATTAAGGGGCGCCTGGGTGGCTCAGTCAGTTAAGCGGCCAACTTCGGCTCAGGTCATGATCTCACGGTCCGTGAGTTCGAGCCCCGCGTCAGGCTCTGTGCTGACAGCTCAGAGCCTGGAGCCTGCTTCGGATTCTGTGTCTCCCCTTCTCTCTGCCCCTCCCCTGCTCGTGCTCTCTCTCTCAAAAATAAATAAACATTAAAAAAAAATTTTTTTTAATTTACTGAGTATCTTCCAAATGACAAGCAGTATATGAAGATGAGTAAAACCAAGTTCCTGCCCTTGATATGCTCAGGGTCCAGCGGACCAGAGAGGAGCACAGCCCTCCCAGGTTTGAATCCTAGAGAACTCTCAGGCAGCATGCTGGTGGGTAGGTCAAGGGATGACACCCTCAGGAAAATCTGATGGCTTTTTGTATAACAAACCCTACACATACTTCATTGGTAAAATGATGACCATCTTACCAAGCAGAAGCTACCAAATAACTTTTGGTAGAAATGTCAAAGCATCCCAGAGCCTGAATTTCTGAGATTTAGATCATGAGAAAAGTTCTAAGAACTGAGCAGAGTTGACCCAGGACTACACTGGTGTTGGAAGCTAAAACACTCAGGCACATGTGCTTTTGAGGCTGTTGGCTATTTAAGGAGTTCATAGGAGTCTAAGAAAGCCAATTTCTCAGGTAGGAAGAAAAGGAGCCTACTATTAACCAGCAAGGCGAGGAGTGAGAAAAGTCTGGTCCTGGTCTTCCATTGTTGGGTGACCTGGATGATTTCGCTTAAATTCTCTGGAACTCAGTTTCTTCATGTGTAGAAATGGGTAGGGTTGAACTACTACCCAATCTGTAGTGTCCTTGCCAACTTTGACAATTTATGATCCACAGAACAGCAGATCCTGCCTTGTCTCTCTCAATGACTTCTCCCGTCATCCCCCACCCATCCCAGAAAAGCACACACAAAAAAGTGACCTCATCGGTCACGGGGCAGATGTCAGAGAGTCCGTTGGGATTCCATGACCTCTGCAGCTACTATAGCGATCACGTCCAACTGCAGCTAAAATCTGTTGCTGGCAGGGTTTGTACCCAGTTTACCAAGCCTGCTGCTGTAGCTGCTGCCTCTCACTTCCTCTCATTAAGGCAAACTACCATCTTATTTTGTTTTGTTTTCCCTGCATGTTTTGAGTTTGCTGCTTCCCAGCTCTTGTTATTAGAAGAGACATAATTAATAACTCCTGGCACACAGAGCAGCCAGATTGGACAATCTGCCTTTTGCTTTCTCGAACTGTCTTCTGAGCAATCTGCGAGCCTGAATTTATAGCCTGGACCCCATACAATGGACTGTTTTGTAATCCCCAGAAAGAATCAGGAATTCACCACATTGTCAGCTTGAAAAAATAACATTCTCTTTGTAGTTCGTGGTGGAGGTTTGATCCAGACTCTTCAGTGAAGAACTTGAAAGCAATATGTGGTCTCATCCTTACTTGAATCTCTCTTGAGAAGACAATTCTGTGAACGTCTTTGATCACCATTCTAGAATTTTCCATTTTGGATCACCAAGAGTCAGTTCATAAGGTCTAACCCAATCAACTTCTGTGGCAGCCAAGACCCATTTCTTTAGCAGAGATTAAAAACAAAGACACGTCAGTCTTGTTCTACCTTTCTTGTGATTGGAGAAAATTGTTAAGGACCTTCTCAATGTCCTCTAATTTTACCCTAAGCAGTCACAATTCTTTGGCCTTTCCCACCTCAGGAAACACTCCAAAACATCAGATATTTCTAATCCTGTCATTTGGGTTTCTTGTTAATCTTCCCATGGTTGTTTAAATTGATAGAACCTACATTGGACAACGTGACTACTTAATAATATTACTGAGGTACTACTTTTTTTTTCTTGGTGCTATGGGGGCACAAGTTTGACTAAAATAAGATTTCTGCTCTCAAGTAGCTTACATTTTATAATCGTAATGATTATAACACAGAGCTGAGTTCTGTTGAGTTATAATAGGAGTATAAACTTGTCTGTACATTGACTCTTCTGGGGAGCTTAAGAAACTGTATCCCATCCCCCCAGAGATTTTGACTTAATTTTTTGAGGCATATCATAGGCTTTGGAAGTTTTAAAAAATTCTCAGGTGATTGTAATGGGCAAACCACATTAGAATGTTCCAGTCAAAGGACTAAGAGACACACACACACACACATAAATGAACAAACAAACACCTTTTTTTAATGTTTATTTATTTTTGAGAGAGAGAGTGTGAGCAGGCAAGGGGTAGAGAGAGAGAGAGAGAGAGAGAGAGAGAGAGAATCTGAAGCAGGCTCCAGGCTCCAAGCTGTCAGCACAGAGATGGACGTGGGGCTCAACCGACTGAGCCACCCAGGTGCCCCCAAATAAACATATTTTAATAGAGAAGTTGAGAAGGTTTTCATGGAAGAATTTAGAATGAAATTCTATTGGAGATTCAGTTTAACAGTGAAGATTAAGTTACTGGCTTTGGGGTTACGCAGACTGGAATTTGAACCTCAGCTTTGTCTCATAGTGTCTGTACGTTCTTGGGTAAGTTTCTTACCCTCTCTGAGGGACAGCCTGAGCAACAGCACATGGAATCAGGTGGAATGAATGTAGGGCCCATGAAAGTAGTGGCAGGAGGGGCGCCTGGGTGGCGCAGTCGGTTAAGCGTCCGACTTCAGCCAGGTCACGATCTCGCGATCCATGAGTTCGAGCCCCGCGTCGGGCTCTGGGCTGATGGCTCAGAGCCTGGAGCCTGTTTCCGATTCTGTGTCTCCCTCTCTCTCTGCCCCTCCCCCGTTCATGCTCTGTCTCTCTCTGTCCCAAAAATAAATAAACGTTGAAAAAAAAAAAAAAAGTAGTGGCAGGAAAGGTGGGCAGTGGGTAGGGGAAGTAGTGTTTCCTGCTGAGAGAAGGTGGGGATTTGCAAGAGGTCAGTCTCAGAGGAGAGAAAGCAATGCTGGATAAGGTAGATGTTATAGAGTACAGACATTTCCTAATGTCCAAAATCTCTCTCCTCTCCATCCAGCCCTCCTTACCCAATCCGATTGAGTTCCTGTTATGATCTAGAATACAGATCAGGAAGCTATGGCTAAAGAGCCCAACCAGAGTCATCCTCTGAGCAACCGAAGTTCATGAGCGGAGTATATATAGTAGCCTCCTCATCAGCGGCTTTCTGTGCTTTCTGTTTTCAGATCCTTAGAGATTCCCAATGGGAACAAAAGAAATTATCAAAAACAAAAAAAAATTCATACCAAATATAGGATGAAAGGTTGACAGAATTAGGAACCGAAAACGAAGACGAGAAGGCTGCGAATAAGATACTTTTACTCTGAATAAACCCCGATCTGCCCAAGTTAGCGTGAACTGTTTTTAATAGCTCCATTGTTAGGTTTATTGAAGTAACGAGTGGTTATTACGCTGAGAGTGTTGGTTCCCCGAGTTCTGTCAGGAGGCCCATGACAGGACTGAAGAGAAATAAGCCTAAAGTTCCAAATAAAGAATGAGTATTGTTAAAGTATACTGATGAATTTCAAAGGGCACGTCACATGAGTTGCAAGTGTTCAGACGAAAAAGCTGTAGACTTTTTGAGAATAGAATCAAGTCATAAAATGTAGGGGCGAGAAAGGGCTTTGGAGTTCACCTCGTCCAACCTGCTATGTGCGCAGACAAGGAGATGGGGACCCAGATCAGTAGTGTGGTTTGTATTGGGTCACAGAGTAAAATAACTGCTGAGAAGAGACAGGGAAATGAGGTCTTTTGTCTTCTCCTAGTGCTCTTTTGCCTTAAGGGAGAAAAGAAATCTTTGGTGTTTCCATCAGGAAGGACTGGGCTTTTCTTGAACGACAGGTTACACTGTAACTGCCGAACTGTGTCACACACCTATGTCACGGTGTCAGGATTCTGTGAGCATTTTGCAAATCGACCTGGTTTTTTGAGTACAACTTACTCTATTGCCATACTTTCCTTTGCCTAATTTTCTTTGTCATTTTTGCACATTAATTTCACTTTGGTCTATTAGAGGTAGCCATACAAATGGTCTTGATTCCTTTGCGGAACAAGGTATGGTAAAAAGATGAGTAGTTTCACTCCACTTGTACAACACTCTCGGCATAGAAGAGAACTGATATTGATTACGTGCTCATGTCCATTTCTTTCAGTTTTCTCAACACCACCATGAGGTATGTACCATTATGACCTTCATTTTACCTGGGGAAACAGAGTCTCTTAGAATTGAAGACATTGCTTGCATCTCACAACTGGTAGGTGGGAAGGAGGAGGTTAAATCCAGGTCTGACTGACCCCAATGCGCGTGTTCCTTCCTCTACATTGGGTGGCTCTCTGGAGATATTTATTGCCCTGGAGCGGGAAAGCTGCCCGTGGTCTGCTGAATGGCCTGAGTGTGCTGTTTTCCCACAATGCTTTGCTACTTTATTCTTCAGAAGTGCCTAATTATTTCACTCAGCAAGACCTCAAATCTTACTCCAAACAACTGGCTTCCAAAGAATTGGCTATTTTCCCTGCTTTTAATGTTGGGGAAAGAAACACAACCAGCCATTTTTCTTTCTTACTCCATGACATTACAAGAACAAAAATAATCATATTAAGATGTCAAAAATAAAACTTACATGTGCAAATGTGGGAGAAAGACACCTCCTGTCTGGGAGGATCCAAAAAATCTTAAATAGACTCATGTGTGTTCTTCGTGTGAAAGGCAGTGGCCACAATTCAAATTAATACGTTAACAGGGCATTAATAAGAATGAACTGGGGATAAACACAGGGTCGGGAAATAAGTTCACAAAGTCATTTAAGTGAGGAACATGCTATGTGATGGGAAATCTGCACTACCCTGTCCTATTATCAGTGCTGGCCTCACAGAGACAAGACCTCCCTCTGGTCATTGCTTCTTCTCCTGAGTAGACTGGAGTAGCTTTCCTCAGCCCAAATCTGAGCCAGATTCTACAGGAGAGCAAAGAGTTTATGCCCTTAAGGATCTCCAGAATGGTTGATGACTTTGACGATGTGTGCAGTGAGAAAGCTTATGCCCCCAAAATGATTAGAGTCCTTCTTACCAGGCAGGGGAGTTTCAGGGCCGAATGCAGATCATTATATATTTAGGCTGCTATAAACCTTACAGTGATGGCTCTTGGGGAAACTCCGATATGTCCTTCTAAACTTCATCTCATACAGTGAGTTTGCAAGAAGGCCCGGGGAGGAGGAAAGGGCTGGCCCAGGGCAATGCAACTATCACCTTATGGTAATAACCATGGCTCTTTGTTAGGTACCAGACCCTGTGCCACACACTCCACATTCAACTTCTTCTGTAACCCAGTGCAATGCTCTGAGGTAGTTATGATCCCCATGTAGAAATGAGAATACCTGGAAGTTGCTTGTCTGAAATCACACAGCTAGTGAGTCATAGAGGCGGGATTTGAACACCAGTACCCTTGACTGCAAAGTCCGTCTTCGTTTCGACCAGTAACAGCAGAGCTGGGCCTGGCGTCCAGAGCCAAGTTCACCTCAGTGTAATGCTTAGAGAAGCGAACCTTGGAGTGTGCTCAATGATTTATTTGATGCATAATTTTCTGGGGGCCCCCTCTGAGCAGATCTTGGGCGAGACCCTGGGGATATAAAAAATTGATTAAGTACAGGTTCTTAACCTCCTGGATCTTAAAGGATAATGGAGTGACTACACCTGAAAAGGAAAATTACAGTAGAGTGTGGTCCGTGTTATTACAGAGCTATAAACAAGTGCTGTGGGAGACCAGGATGGAGCAAATAGTTCTTCCTGGAAGAAGTAAGGGGTGACCTCACAGAGATGGCGAAATGTGTGCTGGGTCATGCATTATGACTGAGTTTTCCAACCAAAGAAGGGAAGAGGTACATTCCAGAAAAGGGGAACAGCATGTGCAAAAGCCCCAAATTGTGAAAGACATCAGGATGTTGGGGTGAGAAGTTCAGGGTGACTATGTGGGCTGAGGAGGCAGGAGATGAAGATTAGGATCAGACAGTGAAAGATGTTACACATCTCCATCGAGGAATTTTGTCTCCATTCTACAGGCAGTGGACCACCGGCCGGAATTCCTAAGCAAGAGCACGCCTTGGTTGGATTTGCTTTCGAAGAGGGAAACCTAAGGAGACAAGGAGGACAGAGAACAGATGTCGCTGTGGTCCTGCAAAAAGCTAATGAGAGCTTCAGCATTGTGGATGGAGAGGCAGGATAGATGAGGGGTATCAGTTTCTGAAATTAAGCTCCAAGGACTTGATGACTGGCATGTGGAGGGTGAGGGAAGGAAGGGTTTGCGGATGACCCAGTGATTTCCAGCTTTCGAGGTGGAGGGGATACATGTGCTATTAGTGGGGCCGAACACAAAGCACACGGACCAGGTTTAGTAAAGCGAGGGTGCGAGGTGGAGGAAGTGAGTTCTTTTCTGAACGTGCTGTTTTAAGCCTTGGCAAACATACTCCATTGGAGATGTGGGGTGCATTTCGGAAGACAAATGTGGTGGTTGAAGAGAATAGGGGCTGGAGGTAGAGAATCAGGAGACCTCAAAATATCAAAGGTACCTAAAACTCTAGAACCAAGTGAGTGTCCCCAGGGAGCTCTGTGGGATGGTTGGCGGTGGGGGGACAGATGAAGATCTGATGTGGCCCGTGAGTGTTCTCTGTGGGCCTTGCTCAGACCCCAGGTCGCCTAGGCAGCCCGGGGGTCCCTTATGGCAGCCTCTCACTGATCACCCTGTCTGCCTTGAGTGGAACATGGGCAAATAGGTCATTCCATGCATACTTCAAAGTCTCTATTAATTTACAACTTTTTCAAGTAATTTTCTAAAATTATGAACCCGATAACTATTGATGGAAAGCATAGTGTGGGGGGGGGGGGTCGGATCGAGAGATGAGTCAGACCTGATCTCTGTCTTCAGGGAGTTTTTGTCTAATATTAAGGGCATCTAAACGGCAAATTAAACAGCAAGTGCGAGAGTGCCTAGCAGGGTGTGAAATTTAACAGGCGAGAAATTATTTTCATTTAAAAAATGACATACGTAAGTGTCTGGAAGAAAGGATAACAATGGTTCTCGGGAAGAGGAGATTTCTAGATTTAGCTGGAGCTTCTTGGAAGAGGTAGAATCTAGGCATGAAGCATGAGTAGTATTTGAGCAGGCAGAGGTGGTTGTTGGGGACAGGGACGCATTTCAGATGGGGACAACTTGTCTGAGAAGCAAGTGTGTTTACGGGTGGAAGCAACTGTGAAGAGAGACCCTGGGCAGTTTAGTGCCTCTTGCCCAATAGCGATGGAGTGCAAGAACTGAGATCCCCATCAAAAGCCCGATTGCTGGGGCTGGGTGACCATTAATCAGGGCTAGTTCCCAAGAAGGGTCAGACGGCTCTGGGTGTCCCTCCCTGCCTCCATCCTGACTCATTGTGGGACCAAACTGTTTTAGTGCTTCATTTCCCTTGGTCAAACCAGGACGATTTGAATGCACCTGCCTCTCTTCCGTTCCCCCTGCCTGGCGAGGGTGGCCGTTGTGAGGGGCCAGGGAGCGCTTCCTAATTGTGGTCCTGTGGCCCAGGCCCCACGTGAAGGCTCTTGGCGGTCTCACTCAAATGAGGTGGAGGCCCGGCTGACTGCTCAGCCACTCTTGGAGGACGCCTTGGTTATTCCTTCTCAGTAGTCCGCTGGTCTGGTTTCAAAGTTGGTCGTCAAAAAAAGGTGAAGGGAGGGCAGAGAGGGGAGAAGCGGAGCTCCAGCCTCCAGAGACTCACCAGGTGTAGGCAGTGGCTCTGCTCTCACTCTCCGGTCCCTACCAGTTACCCCCTAACCCCTCCTCCCCACCAAATTAGACATATTTGAATGAGAGCAAATGGCCTCATCAGAGCAAAAGAAGAAAGATGGGGGACGGGGGGCGGCGGGGAGGCAATAAAAGCTATGAAATATCACGACGCACCTGGAAGGGTTAGTGTCCTTTCTCACAAAGTGGATTTTTCTGGGAACTCCTGCTCCGTAGGGCAGTGGGGCCGCCTTGTTTATTGGCAGGGGCACAAGAATTTGGCTTATCCATTCAGGGCTCTGCTTCCACCAGCTACACCTGCACAGTGGCCAAGAAACCACAGAACCCTGACATGTGTTATTACGACACCGTCCCCAGGGACCGCGAGGCAGTTGGGGTCAGTGTTTTAAACACAGCAATTAGCAGGGTTGAGCTGTTTGAATTCTCTTGGTCTCCAGGGCAGATGATGATGATGATGATAATGCCATCAATACCTTTCGTAGTAGTGAGTCATACTACTACAAAGCACTTTCACATTTATTGACTCATTTGCTCTCAAAAACCCACTGGAGATCCCAGTCACCTTTATAGTATCCCCAAAAGATAAACTACCACCTCTAGTAAAGTGGACTTAAGTATAGACTCATTAGTTCGAGCTGCAGAGCTGCGCGCGCGATGAAACTTTTGAGATTTGCATTCCGGTCTTGCCCTTTCCAGCTGGGTGACCTTGGACAAATCACTTCACCCCTCCCAGCCTTAGCTTCTTCATATGTAAAATACGTTAATAATAACTGTCTCGGAGGGTTATTGTAGGGATTTAAATGACTTCATGTAAATAAAAAAGGACATTATAAACTCTAAAGCATTATGCAAATATTAATTACCATTTACACAAGGGTGAACTATTTGCAAAAATGAATGTAAATATAGTGTTGAGATGGCGGGTATGATGTGGCTGAAAGAGCACTTTAATTGGAATCAGAAGATATGTGTTCTCTATTGGCCCTCCAACATCAGGTGGCAGCGAGGAGCGTGGCTTACAGACAGACAGGCAAACACAGCCATGCGAGAGATGCATTTACCAGTTAAAAAAAAAAAAAAAAAAGGCTGCCACCATCCACCTGTCACTTCGTCACCTATAGGAGGCTGAGTAATGACTCCAAAGATGCCCGTATCCTAAACCCAGGAACCTGTGAATATTTTGAATATTTTACCTTACATGTAAAGATACTCTGTGGATGTAATTAAGCCTCTTGAGATGGGGAGAATATCTGGTTGGGACCGATGTAACCACAAATGTCTTTTTAAGAAAGATGTGGGAGAATTAGAGCCAGAGAGATGACCGTATGACAGTGGAAGCAGAGATAGGAGTGATGCTCTTTGAAGACGGAGGAAGGGGCCACAAGTCAAAGAACACAAGTGACCCCCTAGAAGCTCAGAAAGGCAAGGAAACAAATTCTCCTTCAGAGCCCCCCCCCCAAAGAAACCCCCCTTGCTGGCACCTTGACTTTAAAAGCCCAGAAGAACTAACTTGGGATTTCTGGTGTCTATTCCAAAGAGAATAACTCTGCATTGTGTTCAGCCATCCAGTTTGTGGTAATCTGTTAGGACAGCAACAGGAAACTCATACACCACCTCTACCTTGAGCTCCCCAGTCCTGTGTACTCCCCACTCCCCAGTCCGTTTTCTTCTTCCTAACGTGTACTCAACTTCTCTGTAGACTAATGGTTTGTGCCCAAGTTTCCCTCCACCTGCTCCCCTTCTTTTGCGGGCCAGCAAGGAGCTCATGCGTTACTGGGATTTATAACCGATGAACTCATTGGCCCTGTGCCTTGAGTTGACCAGAGGTCTTTCTGGGGCACTCCAGCTCAGGAAATGCAGCTTGACTTTGGATGAGTCACTTCAACCCCCAGAATTTCTATTTTCTCCTCTGTCATTGGGGATAAAATTTCTTTCCATGTGTGCCTCACAGAGCGGTGGGGAGACTCCAGAGAAATGATAGCAATGAAAGTTCTTGACCACCTATAAAATGCTTTTGAGTGTGAACTCCTGTGGCCATGATCAATATTATTTCAGAAGCGTAGAATTTTCCAGCTTAATCTCTTCCTCACTCAGCACGTGTGTGCAGTAAGTGACAAACACTAACTCTAGACAAGGGAAAAACGTTTTTGTGTGAAGAATATCCAGTCGGGCCTTGGATTTCGGATATTTGGACTATCCATGAACCTGCACTTTGAATACGGACCTAAACATATTTTTAAAAACAGGTGTTGTGAGGACATTAAATAATTGTTCAGTAATATGGCCCATTTGGAGATAGTGAGGTGGGGCAGATTTCACTTGCGTTTCTCTTTACGGAACTAAAAATAGAAATGACACGTTACTAATCAGTAACAGGGTCATCTGAACACAGGGCCTTTTAAAACATCTTTCAGCCACAAAATTGCCAAGAGCAGAGGAGCTCTGCGTTCCTGCAAACCAATGCTTGCAGCATCTTACCACTGAAAAATGGAAACCCCCACCAGTTACAGGCTCGTTCTCAAACATTAAAACCACAATTTACCTAAAACTCACTCTCGACCCTCAGAATGGTTTATGCACCATGACCTCACTAACCTTCCCTGACTTGATTAAGATCAGAAAAAATCAAGCAACCGTCTGGTAAATTTGGTCAAAAGAGCAAAGAATATTAGAATGCAAGGGGAAGGAGTTGGTGGGAGGGAAATGACATTGACCACCCACTTAGTTTGAGAGGCAAGACTATGCTTTTCCGTACACACGATCCAGTTTAATGCTCACTGCAAACTCGTTATATAGCTGTTTTCCCCCCATTTTACCCACGTGGAAGCTGGGGGTCAGAATGATGAGCATCACAGTAGAATGTGGTAGAGTTGGCTTTCCAGGCCACTTGTAATTCGTCCCTTTACAAAGGAAGGAAAGCGAGAGGAATTGAGTGGCCCAGAGTCATGCATTTGCTTAGTGCACCTACAACTTCTACAATTTATGTTCACTTAATAAATTGGTCTTGACCCTCCCCTTTGAAGTTACTCCGGAACTCTCTAAGTCCTTGCAAACCCCAGGGACCCGAATAGCACTCCAGGGCCTTTTCCCTTGTACCCTCGATTTGGTACTTACTTCTCAGGTATATTACCTGGGATTCTGAGCATATTGAGACCCATGGCTTTCCCATGGGAGGCTGCAACCCTCTCCTTGACTCTTTGCCAGGTTCTGTTGTACGATGACCAGCACCTACTGGAAGTGGTGAACAGAGTTTTTGCAAAATTTTTCCCTGTGCCCAATGCAAGGTGTAAAACAAGTTTTGGCTTCAGGGCTTCAGGGCCACGATGCTGGAGGTTAAGACCCATTGGAGATTAAGACTAGAGGCTTTGCTTGATCTTACTATACAATTGTGGGCAAGTCAGGAGTGGGACTAGAAAACCTTCCAGGGTTGCATTTCTCACTTCCAGGAGATCTGTTTGATGGGGTCGATTTAAATCCCAAATATGTGAAGTTAATGAAGGAAACTCTGAACGCATTTGGGCTTTGGCTGCCTGAAAGCTAAACTCTTGCTCATTGGTGGAGAATTCTAAGCAATACAGCCCCCCCTTCCCAATAGGGTGCATCTTATGTTCCTTTGAGAGTGATGATTCAAGGGGACACTATAGGGCTGTGAAAGACTGAATCTCTACCAAACTGGGAGAGCTAAAGATGAAGAGAGGATTGGCTAGGGGCAGCAGGCAAAATGGAGCGGAATCTTAGGGAAACAAGAAAGGATACAAGTGGAGAAGAAACTAAAGTGTCTAGGAACCTTGATCCTTCATGAGATTGTGCAGACCAGAGCCAGGTTCCAGAGCACAGAAGATGTGGACTCTGCTTCCAACTGAACCAGCTGCTCCTGGAAACTATGTAAGTCATCCAGCCCTTCTGAATGTCATTTTCCTTAACTGGACCAAAGGGATAATGACATCGTCCCAGCGATCTCACAAAGTTGTTATAAAGATTAGAATGTGAACATTCTCAGGAAAATGTAGAGTGTTGTAGGATGTAATAAAAATTCATCATCTGTGGAGCTCTCAGATTGCCCTCATGGGTAACAATTCTTATTCCCTTTTTCATATTGAGGGAAGCCAGGTTTGAGATGGCATGAGATGTCTTAAGAACGGTCATGTGGTAGGTGACAGAGCCAGGATGCATTACTATTAACAAACAGCGGATGAGGGACACCTGGTTGGCTCAGTCAGTTAAGAGTCCAACTTGGGCTCAGGTTCTGATCTCTCAGTTGGTGAGTTCAAGCCCCGCATCGGGCTCTGTGCGGACCGCTCAGAGCCTGGAGTCTGCTTCAGATTCTGTGTCTCCCTCTCTCTCTGCCCCTCCTCCACTTGTGCTCTGTCTCTCTCTGTCTCTTAAAAATGAATAAAAGTTAAAAGAAGAAGAAGAAGAAGCAAGCAGATGAAAGGACCATGACTGAGTGTTTTCCCTGATTCAGATTGACCAGTGGGGTAGAGAAAAGGTTTTGTTCCAGTTGCTTGGGGCTGCAAATAAAACACCCAAAACACGGTGGTTTAAACTGTGGGTTAGGAGTTTGAGAGAGCTGGGCTGAGCCTCTCTGGCTCAGTGGCTCTCATGTAGTTGCAGACAGTGGCTGGAGCTGGCTGAGCTGGGGAGAGGGTACGGGCGCAGATGGAGCCAGGCATCTCTCGGGGCTCCTTCCCGGCATCCCTCTGTGTGGCGCACTTTGGGCTTCCTCACAGCATGGCAGCCTCAGGACGCCTGGGCTGCTCACTTGGCAGCTCGGGACTCCACGTGAACGAGGGGGAATCAGCATCGTCGCTTTTTATGATGCGGCTTCAGAAATCATGCAGCATCACTTACAGGGTACTGAAATGATTACAAGTGAGTCACGACCCCACCCGAATTCAAAAGGAGACTCGGAGCTCTCACCGTGATGGGGACGGCAGCAAGTTTCTGGAAGAGCACTGCACTGGAGAGATTACTGCAGCCGTCTTCCAAGAATGCAGTCTGCCAAAGACGGAAAGGTTGCAACTCTGTCCGAATGAAGAGGTCTCAGACCCTGGGAAAGAGGGGGTAGTTATTTCTGCACCAAGGTTGTTTGGCACAGCCTTGGGGCACCTGGGTGGCTCAGTCAGTTAAACGTCCGACTTCGGCTCAGGTCATGATCTCACGGTTCGTGGGTTCAGGCCCTGCCTTGGGCTCTTTGCTGGAAGCTCAGAGCCTGGAGCCTGCTTCAGATTCTGTGTCTCCCTCTCTCTCTGCCCCTCCCCCGCTTTCTCTCTCTCTCAAAAATAAATAAATATTAAAAAAATTAAAAAAAAAAAAACAAACACAGTCTCTGGCTGACACACAAGTCCCTTGGGAAGAGGCTGAAAAAAATACCAGCCAAGTCTTGTCACTTAATCAAGGATGGGGCATATTAGGGAAGTCCTAAAGTTATATCTGGGCAGCCCAATCAGTTTGGAGAAAAGCTAACAGAGAAGATGTTTATTGGAAGCCAACAGGAAAGCACTCCTTGCAAATTACCAGATTATATCTTACAGCCTCATCTTCTTGTTCGAAAACGTTTACAAGCTCAGGTTTTCTATACGGCTAAGTTATCTTGAAACATCTCAATCTTCCACCTTGCTCGGTTGAACACTGGTAGATTCTGGATAAAAACCAAAGATCCTTTGAAATTCCATTATCCCTCCGTGAAGGTATTTATCTTTATTTTCTTTTTATATATATTTTTAATAAAATTCTTTTTAAAAATGAAATCTTGATTTATCTCTCAGGTTGCTCTTTAGTTTATTTATTTTTATTTATTTGTAACTGACATTTACCTTGTACAAAGTATTGGGGTATCTCCTGGGGCCAGCAAACATGAGGAGGAACTTTCCCTCAACACCAAAGAACCACTAATTCAATAGAAAGGGGTGGGGGGGGGGCGATGAGTATGAGAAAGGGGAGCCAGATACAGCCTGGGGTTGAAGGTACTATGTGAGAGATTATGTGTTTTTAAAATTTGTTTTAATGTTTATTTTTGAGAGAGAGAGAGAGAGAGAGAGAGAGTGCTAGCTTGAGTGGGGAAGGGGCAGAGAGAGAGAGGGAGACACAGAATCTGAAGCAAGCTCCGGGCTCTGAGCTGTCGGCTCAAACCCAGGAGCTGTGTGACCATGACCTGAGCAGAAGTCTGTTGCTTAACCGACTGAGCCACCTCAGCGCCCCGAGAGATTATGTTTAAATGACCTGGCTGAAACCCTCCTCCAAGTATATCGTTATTGGTGAGTCTTTCTTGGGCCTTCCCAGGAATGAAAAGAAATGATGTATGTGAAGTACTTGGCACTTGGTGGGCATTCAGAAGAGTGCACGACTGTTGTTAGGTTGTGTTTTATTGTAATTTAATACCAACATTAAAGTCTGAATAACGATTTCCTGTTTACGAATCACTTTGATGTGTTTCATTTCATTTCATTATCGTTTCATTTCATTATCAGGACGGTCCCATAATTTAGACAATTTTACAGATTAGGACATTGATATTCAAGGAGGTCAAGTGATTTGGCCGGGGTCTCTTAGCCCTTAAGTGGCAGCGCTGAGATTTAGAACCAAGTCAGCACCCCAAAGCTACCCTTTTCCACCCTACTGTGCTGTTTCCTAAATGGCCATGTGACCTTGGGCAAGCATTCCATGTCCTGCCCCCGGGGCCTGGCCTTCCATTTCTGCATCTGCGAAGTGAGAGGCATGAAATCATGACGAAAGTCCCATCCAGGTCCCGGCGTCTCTGATTAAAAGTGTATGTTCAGCGATGGACCCAGCTTGCTTCTGAGCTCCCTGTGCGTATTGAAGCCCAGGCTTGGAGGGGCTAGAGCCTGGGGCTGGGCCCAAATCACAGGCCTGGCTTGGCCTTCATCACTGTATCTGACTGCCAAAAGGACAGAATTCTCTAGAGGCCCTGAGTCCAATCTGGCCAACTTCTGATGGCCTTAAGTTATCCTCTGACCTCCAACTTCTGGTTATCTGAAGCTTATTTTTGAAAAATACTTGGGAGCAGGCATGATGTTTCTCTGGAGACCTGCGTCCTTTCTTGCTTTCATTATGTGCCTCCAACAACAGGAACCGGGGACTGGGAGACAGGCAATCCGTGTGTAATTTTTGCCTCGGCTACCGCCTTTCTTGTGACCTTGAGCAAGTCGCTTCAAAAGCAGGATTATCAACTCGATTTCTCCTGGCTTGAGGGTCTGTGAAGCCATGTGGCTTCCTCTTGAGGAAGGAGTAGGAGACCTAGCTACTATGTGCCTTTAAGATAAGAAACTATCGGATTTTCTACGAATAATGTCTGATTATCTCTGGCCCACTTCAATCGCCCTTTTCTTTTCTGCTGTATTGCAGAGGAAATAGGTGAGGAAAACGCTTTCTGCTTCCGGCCCCAAGTAGTGTGTCTCAAAGGTCATATAAGGTTGAAAGTGTAGTTCTTCCTTCTGCCTACCCCCTTCCCCGTTTCCAGATGGGAGTCGAAGTGACTCAGAGCCACTCAGAAATAAGTCTGAGCCACGCTGGATGGAGCCTCGTGCACCCTGATCTCAGTGTTGCTTCTCCTGGGTCAAGTGCCTTGCTCTGGCTCTCACTCATTCTGGCTTCAATCTGCAGAGACGGGTAGGAGCTCCATGTGTCCCAGAAGGGCCCTCACACTCAGAGACCAGTGGTTCTGGGGCCCTGCATCAGCAGAGGCTGAGGGCCACCTCTTCTGGAGCCTCTCTGCCCTCAAAGTTAAGGAGATTGGTTTCAGTTCCATTTTACTGAAAGGGAGGAAAGAACTGCTTGGATCCTTGCTCTACTTCCAGGGCAAAGAAGGCTCGGACCCCGATCCCTCAGCCCTCTCTGCACACGGCCAGCAGTCTCGAGGGGATAGACGAGAGGGCAATCGCAACAGGCCTGGGACAGCAATTATGCAATTCCCCTGAAGGCCACAGGGCAGCTTGGAAAGGATGATTCTAGCTACGTGGGGCAGGAGATAAAATGCAGCAGGTCTGGGCTCTGGTCAACGTTGGGCCACCAACATACTGTGTGACCTTAAGCAAGTTGTTGAACCTCTGTAAGCCCCCTTTTCCCCACTTGTCAAACTAGGAAATGGGATGTTTTGTAGAATAGAAAAGCATCAGATTTGAAAAGTATGTCTGGTGTCACCTAACCCAACCTGTTTATTTTATACCCTTAGAAACTGAGGTCTAGAGAGGGACGGTGACTTGAATGTTACAGGACAGGTCAATGACAGGGTGGTTTCTGGAAAACAAGACTTCTGTCTCACGTTGCAGTGATTCTTCCTCTTCTGGATGATCTCCAAGTCTCAGCTCCAGGAGTCTGTCACTCTAAAGACATAGTCCCCTATAAGCTCTGGCTTAGGCTTGTGTTGGTCAGCACGTGGTTCCTTTGGGACTCTTGGTGACACGTTGCGTCCCTCGTGTTCCAAGTTCTTTAGTTTCCTATAAGGCCGGGCAAATGATCTGCTCAGCAAAGCCTCTGGCAGCCTTGTTGTAATGCTTGTAATGTTCTAGGCTCTTTGGGGGCAGAGTTTTCAGACAGGTTTAAACAAGGGCAGCATCAGTGGGGCAACTTGGCCTTCTGTGTAGACAGGGGCATTGCAGTAACCACTCAGAGACGCATGTTCTGGGTCCAGCTTGGCCCCTGAATCACTTTGTGACCGTGGACTAGCCTCATCCCTTTTCCAAACTTCAGTTACCCCATATTTAAAACGAGTTGATTAAACTAGATAATCCCTAAGGTACCTTCAAGCTCTGACATTTCATAGCAGAATATTGCCCAATCTTTCTATTCCTTTGGGGATTTTGCTTAGAAACTAGGAGGATGATCTTTGCCACGGGAAGTCCGGGAATACTTGCTGGTCTTCAGCTCATAAAAACAAATATTAGAAAAGAAATATAAGAAACGTTAAGCTGTCTTGTACTTTGGGCCCATATTTTCTAGGACCCATCTCAAATATTCACAGCGTAAGCGCGTCTTAATTTTCACATGCGGAGAGGAAAGGCGGGGAGGTAGGAGTTACGTTTGCGGGGCACCTGGCTGGCTCAGTCAGTCAAGCGGCTGACTCTTGATTTCGGCTCAGGTCATGATCCCATGGTTCGTTGAGATCCAGCCCCGCATGACACTCTGCACTGACAGCGAGCAGCCTGCTTGGGATTCTCTCTCTCTTTCTCTCTCTCTGCCCCTCCCACCCCGTGCGTGTACACACACACACTCTCTCTCTCTCGAAATAAGTAAACAATAAAAAAATAAAAAATAAAAGAATAACACTTGCTGTGGAAGTTAATCATGCTACATCAAAATATGACTGCATTTTTTAAAATATTTATTCTTGAGGGAGAGACAGAGCATGAATGGGGGGCAGGGGCAGAGAGAGACAGAGACGTAAGATCCGAAGCAGGCTCCAGGCTCTGAGCTGTCAAGCACAGAGCCCGATGCGGGGTTCGAACCCATGAACTGTGAGATCTTGACCTGAGCTGAAGCCAGAGGCTCAACCGACTGAGCCACCCAGGTGCCCCAAAATATTACTGCATTTGATTTTATCTACTGTGGGACATGATAGGATCATCAGTTTCCTAGACACAGATCATGCTTTTGGAGCTCACATCTACCAAGGAGTTCAGACATGGCTGTAAATAACTCAGATAAAAAAGTATCACATTTTATTTATTTATTTTTTATTTTAAGTAGGCTGCATGCCCAACGTGGGGCTTGAACGCAAGACCCTGAAATCAAGAGTCGCATGCTCTACCAACTAAGCCCAGGCGTACCTCACAAAGCATCACATTTTAAAGCTAACACAAAGAACCTTAGAGGAGAGAGAGAGATCACTTGCTGTTTAGGGATATTGGGAAAGTCTTCACTGAGGGGTTTGCATTCGAGCTTCGTTTGGGGAAACAAATGATCATGAGCAACAAGAGGAAGCCCGTTGGAGTAAAGACTGTGAACATGGAGGCAGGGAAACCATGTGAAGTGTGGTCGGCTAGAGCACAAGACTGGGAAGTAAAGTAGTGGGAAAGAAGACCAATCATACTTATGTGCCATATCCCCCTGGCTGGTATGTCAGTTCTTCTAGGGCGAAAATTTTTGTTCAATTCATCTTTGTGTCCTTTTCATCAGTAACACATAATCATCCCTCAAAACTCGTTTAATGAATAAATAAATTGTATTATGCTGCACCTTTCCCTCCGAATGGGCAATACACTGTGTGACGTACCTATATGTTAGAATCTCAGAGGTCACGTTGAACATGATACTTATCCTACCGATTTACACGGATGTGAAGCCCTGTCAATGTAGACAGGTGGCAACTATCAAGCTCTAGCAATCTGTTACAACTTGTGGGTGTTTTCTAAGACCTCCTTTGCTCTGTTGTCCCTGGAACTGGCCCCATAGACCATTGCAAGGTCCTGTGGTCGATGGGCTTAATTCTGCATCAGGGTTGCTGAATTCAGCACCTTGTGTATGTCGTATACATGTCACATTTGAACTGTTAGAAGCTCATGAACATGATACAACCTCCTTCCCCAGTTTCTTAGATGAATGGTTGAAATTAATGATCTCTAACAGGGAACAAATGTGGGGCCTCAGGCCAAGGTCCTTTGATCTCACAATTTCAGATACTGACTGCCACTGAAAGATTAGGAGAGCGCTCTCCCATTCTTAGCTCTTAGTGGACAGATATAATATAACTGTAAGAACTCCTTTGGCGCACAAACTTGCAGTTTCCAAAACACTTTCATATCCGCCCTCCTATTTAATGCACATAACGAACTTTCGAGTTACTCAGGCAGATATTCCTAACGAGAAGCCTCAGTTCAGAAAACCAGAGTGCTGACACAATGATGGTAATCAGCCACCATTTTCTGAGCGCATGCTTTGTGCCAGGTATTTTAGTCAATTAGTTTATTCAGTCGTCAGAAAAATCTTTGATTCAGTTTCTATTGCTGCTTTAAAGACGACCCCAAAGCAGAGTGGCATGAAACCACCATTCTATGAAGAGCGTGGATTCTATGGGTCAGGATTTCAGAAAGGTCACCAAAGGGACCGGTTGTTTCTGTTCCATGATGTCCGGGACTTTCTGCTGGAAGACGCAAAGGCTCGGGGGCTCAACAGCGACGCGTCGAAATCATCTGGAGGCATCACAAATCATACGGCTGGCAGTTGCTACTATTCGTCTACGGGGGATGGAAACACCTACACGTGGCCTCTCTCTGTGGCCTGCACTTCCTCAGAGCACGGTGGTCTCAGGGAAAATGAATGTTTTACGTGGAGGTTCAGTAGCAAAAGCAGCTGTTCCAGGAAGAAAAAAAAAAAAAAAAGTGGAGGCTGGGTCACCTTTTGTGACTTAGCTCTGAATTCACATTTTATCCCTTTACTCTGTTTGGTAATAAGCAAGTCACTAGCCTACCCATATCCAAGGGGCAGGAACATAGATCCCACTTTTTGTGGGAAGAGAGCTCAGGAGGGACGGCAGATGTTTGGAAAATATACCTGCCACGCTCCCAGAAGAATTTAAGAATGGTGAAGTCAAAGTTCAGGGCAATTGAGAGACCGGTTCAAAGTCACAAAGCTTCTACAGTAGAGTATAGCATCTCACCCAGGGGGGTTAGGATTTCAAACTCAGGGAGTAAGGTAAACATTGCTCATAGTCAAAACTACTTTGGAAATCCTGTCATTTGTGAGCAAAGTACAAAATATGTGGTTTTACATGAGCAACAGATCCTAGTGTGCCATCTCATACTCACCGGGGTACATCGCAAACTTCATGAAATCATGGACAGAATTGTACACACTATTTAACTTGTTCTCTCATTTTTCAGAGTGTTGGGGCTTAAATTCCCACAGAGTCAATGCATTTTAAAGGGTGCATCCAGAATGACTCAAGTTAGTCTGACTCCAAAGCCCATGTTCTTTCCATACTGCTGTCTAGAAACCACCTCTGAGAGACTGGGAAAGAGAACAGAGTTTCAGGCCCTACTGCACAGATGGGGAGCACCCGAATGGGGCCTCAGTTGCAACCTGGACGTGATTTGCCGGCTCTATCACTGGCTTAACTCCGTATGTCTACACTCCGTATGACTATACCTCTCCTCTCCACTGCCCTTTTTCTCTAGGTCTGCATAGGATAAGAAGAGAAGTGAGATTTGGAAATGAGTGGAATGTCAACAGATAAGGCAAGGGACTCTCAGGTGGATTGAACAGCATGAGCAAAGGTAGCGATGGTGTGAGCTACGGGAAGTATCAGGGTGAGTTAGGCAGTGCTATTTTGCCGGGGGAAAAAATCATGGAAGTCCTACAAGACCCAGGCACAGACTTGATTCCAGAGTTAGTGAGGGAGGAAGAGAAGTCTGGTCAGCTTTGCAATTTATAGCAGTGACTCTCTGGAGGCAACACGCAGAAGGGTGGGGCTCCGGTGAGGAGAAGATTAAGATACCACCACTTTGGAGAAACAAACGCCTGCTTCTGGCTAATGTCAGGGTATCTTGAGCGTGGTAATGGAGAGTCTTTGCCTATGATCTTTAAAGCAGTCTTGATACCAATATTTAAGGAGCTAGGCAGTACTCCAGGGCTAATGGAACAAATGGCCACTCAAATGCATGAGTCAGGCAGCTCTCCTGTTCAAAGAAATCGCCTCCGGGGCCTCAGTGCCTGAAGTCTCCCATCTGAAACATTTCTTTTCGATCTCAGGGACTTAGAACTGGATTAATCATAATCCTAGTTTCATGTATGACACGATTGCATTTATTTGCCTAGGTAATCAGACGTAACAAAATTCACAAATGGCCCTTCGAGGTGGGAAGTGGGCCTCTGACAGTTGCTTGGCCACGTGTGGCTCTGTGGTCTTCCCTACTCCACCCTTGAGACCCCCACCTAAAGTGAACCAGCATCATGAATCTTGTATTCGTGATTCCTTTCCTTTCTTTTTTCAATCATTTTCTCTCCTCCGTACATATTCCTTTGAAAGCATATCTTACTGATGTTCTCTTAATATTGTAAGAAGGGCATCATGCACAAATAGTTTTGATATTTTCAATTTTTCATTAATATTATAGTGTAAAGACTCATCCATATCGTTGCTTGCTGTTGGAGTTCACTTAATTTGAATAAACTGGAACTTAGGCGTCAACTCCTCTATTGATGGGAATTTCATTTGTTTGTCAACAGGTACCATAGTGCTGTGAGCATTCTTATCTGTATTTTTAGTAGACACTTCTAAGCACAGTGCTAGGAGGAGACTTGCCGAGTTTAGGGTCCAGAAAGTTCAATTTTATGAGACACGATCAAGCTGTTCTTCTAAACAGTTTTACAAATTTTCAGTTCCAGCCATGACTACCCCTCTCATCAAAAACTACAAAAGTCGGTCCCCAAAAATCACGTGATTTGAAAACAATGCTGATTTTGTTTCCTCTTCTTCAATTCTTACCCATCTGATTTCTTGTCTTACCGTGCTAGCAATATTTAGCTGATGTGGTGAATTGTGTTCGTGCATTTTTCTAATCGGAAAGCTATCTTCATATACCTGGGAAAAGTTCACCGTGGTATAGGACAATTTTAACGAACTGTTGGATTTGATTTACTAAAAATTTCTTTAGGATTTTTACGTCCATAGCAATAGGTGGCAAAGCTATGGAATTGTCCTTTGTTGCAGACCTTGGCATAAAGTTTGTGACCTTCATATTATGTGATAATATTGCATTGGCATCAACTTAATTTTGTTCTACTTGCCCGATCAATCATTTTCATTCTCAGTTTTCATCTTGCGCATGTATGTTACCTTAGAATGCATCCAGCAAATACACTGGATATGCATTTTAATTTGGCAAGTTAGCTCATTTTCATCCATAGTAGTTAATCATCCATCTATTAGGACTTTCTTCTACTAATAAAGCTTTTTATTTCAATTGGTTGCTTTTTTTTTTCCGGTTTTTATTCTTTTGTGTATCGCTTTGAAGTTGTTAAGCGTTCCATTAAAAACCTTTTCACATGTGGGTTTTTTGCATGGCAAACATTCCGAGATCTCGATGTCATAGGTTATTTTTTATCATGCCCTCACATGATTTGAGTGAAGGATTAGCTGGATATGAAATTCTGTACTTTCAAAATTTTGAAAAGACTTCCTTGCTTCCTTGTACCCTTGCCGTCCCGCTGAAAAATCTGGTATCAGTATTATAACATCGTAAGGGACCATCTTTGCCTCGTTCTTTCTGGAAGTTTTTACAATTTCACCTTATCTCTGATACTCTTAAATCCAAACATAATTTATGTCTAAGAGCACGATTTTCCTTATGTTCCTCTTTTGCTCTCTGGGCTTCCTTTCAATGTGAGTTTTTTATTTTTCACTAATTCTGGGGGCATTACCCCTTCAATTATTTCCTCCCCTCCCTTCGTATCTATTCTTTTTTCTATCTGGCACTACGTTTGCCTTTTACACCTTAACTTTTATATTTTCTATTTTTAAATTACTTTTCTGCTGGGAGAATTCCTCATCTGACCTCCAAGTTCACAGCTTCCTTTTTTACGCAAATCCATTCTGCAAATTACCGCCTATAGTATTCATTATCTCAACTATTATATTTCCATACTTAACATTTATACTTGGTGCTTTTTGTGGGATTTTGTTTTTGTTTGTTCTCACTATATATGGTTGATATCATCCTTTATTTCTTTAAATATAAAAACAATCTTTAAGATACATGTAAATTCCTGATTTGTCAGTTATTTTCCTTTTTTAAAAGTTTATTTATTTGAGAGAGAGACAGAATGCACACACAAGTGGGGGAGGGGCAGAGAGAGAGAGAGGGAGAGAAACCCAAGCAGTCTCTGCACTTTTGGTGCAGAGCTGACGTGGGCCTCGAACTCACGAACCCTGAGATCGTGACCTGGACTGAACTCAAGAGTAGGATGTTTAACTGACTGAGCCACCCAGACGCCCCTAGTTTGTCAGTTCTAATACCTGTGATTCCTTTGGAATCTGTAACTCGGTTTGTGGTTTTTCTTTGGAAATGTGAGTGCTTCCCTCTTCCATGAGCTTCCAGTCCTCTGGGGTTACGGACTACTCCGTCAGCGGCACCGATGGCAGAAGGGCAGAAGGCCACACTCCCATCTGTGTTGGCAACTGTGTGTTCAAAGTGGGGGATGAACCGAGACTAGCAGGTTCCAGGCCTCAGAAAACTACAGCTAATCACTCATCACCCACCAAATAGCTTCTCAGATGTGCTCTTTACTTCAGGAAGAATTACTATGTAGAAGAGGAGATTACAATCCATCAGCCCTGGGAGTTTCAAAGGAGAGAAAAGTCACCACCTGAGACCAGTCGGTCTGCAGGTGTCGTCCTCACTAGTCAGGCACAGGGCGTCGGTATGGTCCTGGGCTCACACCTGAGGGGTACTTGTGCAAGGGGTCTAAGCTCCCAAGGCAACGGGAGTGGACACGGGGGAACGCTGAGCCAGAGTCAGGGAGGGGCTCGTGTTCGCGCTCAGTCCTGGACTTCCTGTGAATGCTCAA
Source organism: Puma concolor (assembly GCF_028749965.1). Classification (NCBI taxonomy): domain Eukaryota; kingdom Metazoa; phylum Chordata; class Mammalia; order Carnivora; family Felidae; genus Puma; species Puma concolor. The sequence goes on along the minus strand of NC_141675.1, from coordinate 79,590,776 downwards.
CAGGTCGTTTCGCTTCTCTGAGCTTCAGTGTCCTCTTCTGAAAAGTGAAGTTAGTGAGAACGTTGACCTCACTGGGCTGACGCAAGACTCCAGTGAAAACCTGGATGTGAAAGGGTTCTGTAAACTGTAGCGGAGCTGATTTGATTCATCAGCTGAAGGCAGGGAAAGGAGTGGGGGGTGGGGGGGAAGATTCACTTTGCCGGCTTCGAAATTTTACTAAGCGTTGGCGCTGCTGAAAAGGCCTGATACAACTGGACATTCTCTTATTATAGAAAATGACAAATCTGTGTTTCATGCCAGATCTCTCACATTCCTCCAGGAGAGCAGACTTTTATGGGCCCCTGGAAGATCTGCCCAGACTATTTCTGAGGACGGGGACATTGTGCCTTACTGGCTAAGGCTTATGAAACCAAGGCCACTTGTGGTCATTGAAGACTCTAGGTCTGCCTTTGCAATGTTGGGGAAGAGTTATCAGATCCTGTCCTCTGATGCTTGCTGACTTGGTTACACTGCTTCTGCTATAAGCCTGGTGCCTTTTACTTCCTTGTTTGGTGAGGGGCTTTTCCTGGCCCAGTTAGGGGGACTGAGATGTGAGTGAGGAGAATGGAGCAGGTCCCAATCGAAGACAAGTAGTGGAGGTGGAAACAAGTAAGAATAATGTGTTCTCTCTGGGAATTTGTACAAGGACAAGGCTAATGAGACTTTGTTTTCAATTACTTAAAATGCGGTCTGCCATTGAGAAGATGATGTAATGGCTTTCAAACAGAAAACAAGCCAGAATCTTACACCACATTCAACTGCTTGTGCTGTTGCGCATCCTTGCCTGTTCCTGCTGCCATCATCATGCATGCATAATGCACATTTCATTCTAGGGCCTGATTTTTTTTCGCTCACCGTTAGATAATAAGCATTTTCCTTTTACAGTTTGCATTTGGGGGCGCCGGGGTGGCTCAGTTGGTTGAGCGTCAGACTCTCGGTTTCGGCTCAGGTCGCCCTCCCGGGGCCGTGGGATTAAAAAGATTCTCCAACTTGGCGATATTTGCATTGTCTTCAAAGTTGCCGTTTGCTTGTTTGTTTGTTCTCATGGTGAATGCTGTCGGGAGCATATCTGTGCATTTTGCATATTTTGCTTATTCGTTGTTGTTGAATGTTTGCCTTTGCGTGAATTCTAAAATTCCAATGGGTGGCATGACTGGGGAAATACACCCAGGCTTCTCTATGACCCTTGCGTACTCTTTTAAAATAAAAGTTTTAATGTAAAATGCCACTAGCCAATTTAACCACCATTCTTCCAAGTATTGACTGTTTGAAGTTTCTTTTTACACTTTAATACATAAAAAACAGTGCCTCAAATTTGTTTTCATTTGTACTTCTCCGCTTAATAGCAAAGCTTAATGCTTTCCATGTGTTTTTGTTTTTGTCCAGATCATGTTGTTAGAGTTAAAAAAAAATAAGCTGCCATTAGCTTTCAGAATTTTTTGAAAGTGTCCCCCCAAAATGCCTCACCCACCCAGATATTTCCTAAGAAACTCAAATTTCCAAACTAATCAGATGTAAGTGCTCAGGGCCAAAGCAGAGAGAAGTGTCAAGTTCATTTGTCTTCTGTTTAGCTGGTTGAATGTCTTTCATGTGTAATTCAAGTCCTGTCAGGAATGTTTTAAGGGATATTGAAAATTGAACATAAAACACTGATATTACCTCCCGAAAGTTTACGTTCCAGAGGAGCTATTATCGTATAACGGATTCAAAAATTGCTAAATGTTGTCACAAAAGGATAGAACAGGAGCTGTGGGGATTCAGAGAAGAGAGAGAGTATTTCTAACTTGAGCTTTGAAATGTGAGGAGTCAGAGAAGGCTTCTTGGAGAAAACTGCACCCGAGCTGCGTGAAGAGAATCCGAGGCGGGAGCCTATTTCAGGGCAAAGAGGGAAGTGTGTCGGTGAGAACGTTTTGCCCATTTTATGTGATGGAGCTCTGGAGATTTTAACTAAGTCTTCTAAGTTATAGCTACCCTTTTCCATATGACAAATGGAGTCAAACAGGGATGATCAACCATGATAACATTATATTGTGCACATTGAAAGACCTAAAATTTACAGTAAAGCTCAGTGCTTCTCAATCCCTTCCATGACTGGGCACACGAAGAAGCTGATAGTATTTCTTTGTCAACTGGGGTAAATAGATAAGACTGCTTGCTACTGGAGGAGTCTGGTCCAGAACACCCTAGCTGCTCCAGGTCAGAAGGCTGAAGGATCAATTTCTGGGCATCCTTGGAACCCCTTAGGCAAACACCACGTGAGAAGCCTGACAGAGATGATTTATAAAAATAGTTACCAGACTTATTCTGCATGATAAGTAATCAGTGAGTTGGGTTTTGAGATTAGGAAAGAAAAAAAAAAGAAGAGTAAAAATGATGATGGTTTTGATTGGCTCTACCTTGACTAGGCTGTCTACCATGGGATAGCGAAATTTCCAGTATTATTCAGATAATAACATAAGAGAACCCGAGAATTGCGGTCATGCCAGTCCAAGTTTAAAAAGCATCCAGAGGGGCGCCTGGGTGGCGCAGTCGGTTAAGCGTCCTTCAGCCAGGTCATGATCTCGCGGTCCGTGAGTTCGAGCCCCGCGTCGGGCTCTGGGCTGATGGCCCAGAGCCTGGAGCCTGTTTCCGATTCTGTGTCTCCCTCTCTCTCTGCCCCTCCCCCGTTCATGCTCTGTCTCTCTCTGTCCCAAAAATAAATAAACGTTGGAAAAAAAAAAAAAAAGTATCCATAGACAGGAAATTTACCTGAGCAATATGTTATGGGACTGGCTGATGAGAATAATATTTTCCATTTATCTAGTGGTCTCCTTTCAGCAAATTCAAATCATAGGATCAAATCGTGCTTAGCTACCAAACAGGTAAACAGAAATCAAATAGATTTTTTAGGATCTCCATTTAACAAATGGAGAAAGTCAGTCTAACTATTTGTTTGTTTAACCCCTGGCTTGTTCTAGAAATGGTTTCAGCTAGACAGGCTACATTAGTCACTCAAGGATTCAATAGCTTAAAGGTTTAATGACGGTTTTGCATAGCAGAAAAGAGTGGAGTTGCATGGATATGAAAAAAATTACACAACTGGGCTCAGTGCTCTTGTGGAAAAATTCCTGAAAATCTTCGGTGCCCCACCATACTTATTATTATATTAAAAATTCTAGCAGCTGTGCTTTTTTTTTCTAAATTAAGAAAATCAAGCAATATCATGAGCTAATGCCACATCAAAGTAGCATGTTTCAACACTTCAGCATCATGTGTTGCCAGACTCGAATATTCCCGGAGCCCTGGCTCACCCCATTCTTCCTGGAGGCAGATACTGGAGTGGTCACTCCGGGCCTGGGAAGTCAGCATTTTTGGTTCTCCTTCCAGATTGTGGTGAGGCCCCGGATACGCTTTACCCCACCTCAGTTTCTCTGGTGAGGCCCTTTGCCATAGAAAGGGGTTGTGGTGAAATGGAAATATTTGAAGCGTTGCCACAGGGAAGAGAGATTTGGGTCTATTCTGCATCACCCCAGAGGACAAAATTAGGACCAAGAAGGTGGCAATTGCTACAGAGAGATGGGTTTAGACTCTACGTGAAGATGAGCAATAAGGAAAATTAACTCTCCTTAGCACTAACATCTTACTAAGGCAAACAGCTCATCTGTGCTGCTTAATTCCATTCCTTTAACAATCCATGAAGTAAGGACTACTGATTTTTACAGAGTAGGACACTGAGAGAGAGTAGGTAACATAACCAGGTCACAACCCTACTGAGGACACTGGGCTAAGACCGGGGTGGGGGGGTTAACTTAAATCTGATCGGTTGTATGAAATTAGTTCATAGAATTAACCACTGTGTTACATTCCCTTAAAGAAAACGGGGTGGGGAAAAAAATTCCCTAAAGGTAGACGTTATTTAACAAGCAAGAAGCTACTGTGGGATTTGTGAATGATCAAGATGAGCCTGACGTGTAAAGGCAAAGATTTAGGACGGGGGTGGGGGGGGGGGGGGGTGGGCAGCTGCCAGTGCCACACCTCCGCAGCAAGGATAATCCTCCTGGGAAAACCCAGCCATGTTGTAGGAGACAGATCCCAAGGAACCAGCTGGTGAGCTGACCACCGACAGCACTGAGGTTTATGTTCAATAAGGAAGCTGTCAGCTTTTCTTCGAAAAAATTTCTGATAAAAATGTCCCCGTTGCAACGGGCTGCCTTGGGACACAGTGAGACTCTTGCTTCAAGGGATGTTCGGACAGAGCCTGGACGTGTAGATGTCAAGACGGAAGAAGATGGAGATGTAGAGACCCTAAGGTCTCTTCCGGCCCAGAAGAGTGAGTGTATAATTTCCTCTGCAGAGTGTCTGAGCTAGAATGTTGACAAACAGGAGAGAAAGGGATTATGTTGGAAGGAATTCAAGATCAAGGTCCATAGCACACTCAGATTTCTACCGAGTTCTCTACCCATAAGGTCGGGACCAAGGCATGGCCTGCTCCAAAGAATCTCGAGGTAAAAATGAGCAATGTTAGTCACGCGACCCCTGTGTTGAAGAAAGAATCCCAGGCAACAGGAGAGGGGATCTTCCTCTCATGACGTTGTGGAAGAATGAGCAGTTACGACTTGAAACCATCGAGGTCCGGAGAAAGGAAGTAATTTTCCCAGGGTCTGCTGACTAAACAGAGTCAGGCTCTGCACAGAAACCTGGGTCTCCTGACTCCTGAGTTTAGGGAGGTTCTTTCCACTGAACAGCCCCGCCTGCCAATTCCATTATTGGCAAGGATGTCATCTTACCCCAGGCTGTGGACCCTGGGAGGGCAGGGCTTGCATCTCACACCTCGCCCTCATTTTTAACCCTTGCGCGACCAGTGGGAGGTCCTCCCTCAGTCCTTGGGACCCCAACCTCCTTTCCTGATTCTGACACTTTGCATGATTCCCAGTTGCCAAACTGAGGTATTCAGCTGGACCAAAGAGACCAGTTAGAAATGGAAAGCAGCTCAGAGATCATCTAATTTAACCCTGACATTTTACAGACGAGCAAACAGGAAGCCTCAGGGAGAAGCGAGTTGGTGTCTCAGGCACTGAGCGAGTACCCATTATGTGCCACAGTGTTCACGGTGGCGGGAGGCTGCCAGGGCTACCACAGCCAACGAAGACCCCGCTCTGCTCCCCGGGAGGCCATAAAGCACCCAGTGGGAAGGGCCTGGTGGCTGAGCTTGAATAGTAGGAGCCAGGATCGATTTCTGGGCTGTGGTGTTTCATAATACTGACCCACAGACAGACAATGAATCTGTTCTGGGCTCTAGTTTCCCCGATGATATCATGAAGGGGTGAATGTTTTCCACGTATCTCCTCTCAGGGCTGGTGCGGTGATGGCAGGAAAAGTTTAAAGAAGGCACCCAGGAGGAGCTGGAGGCATGCCTGTAGGTTTAGCATGACCCTGCAGAATGTTCTGCCCATAAATTCACCTTGCGGAATCAGAAGAGACGGCCTGGAGAGAAACTGGGGGTGGCAGTGGAGGTGGTGGGTGGTAGGGGGACATCACCATTACCTGATGTTCTAGTAATCAAAACAGATTTGGCCGGGCACAGGCCGTATCAAAGGCACACTCCCTGGTTGAGTCATTTCCTCTGGGGAAACTCCCTTCCCGGGACTTGCTCCTGGAGCTTAGGGACCTCGGCTGCTCTGGGTACAGTGGCCAGCTCACTCCAGGCACTTGACCATGCTGTTCGTGTTGTGTGTTTCTCTCCCACAAGGAGCACTGCAGGGTAGGGACCGACCGTGGGCTGCTGGCTCCGTTCTCTCAGGTTACAAAAGTGTGGGCTCATCCCTCTTTTGCAAAGGATTGTGAGCCTGTTTGGAAGGTTACTGGGGTGGCTGCAGCTTTTCGGCAACAAACACGGAAGGTCTCCAGCACTGTGGGGCAGTGGGAAGAATTTTTAACCGGGCGTCAGGATGCCTGTGTCTGAGCACTGCGTCTGTGCTGGGAGAATCGGGTGAGGCAAATACATCTGTACATGGACCTAGGGGCTTACATGCATGTACGCGATTTTATACAGGCTTTACAACAGTCTTCCGCATGCTCATTATTTCACCAAAGCAGGATGAAATCTTGTGTCTTCCCTTGATTAGTGCTGAGACTCTGAACAAATTACTGGCCATCTTTGAGCCTCTGCTTCATTGCCTAAGATATCAAATGGGGGAAATGACACTGACTTTGCAGGTGGATGATTATGAAGTTCACATGAAATTGTTTTAAAAAGGGTGAGACGCTTATTCCCTGTAGGCAGGCAATGGTACTTATTAAAAGCTGGTTTCTTCTCCTTACTTGTGTCTGGTGGCTATGCATATCAGGCCGGTTGTCAACAGAAAGATTTTGTTATTTTCAAGTGGTCAGGACAGTATAGGCCATATCTGTTGGACAGGAGTCAATGATCACTGCCCTGCCTATCCATTTCAGTGTGCCAGGGCACAGAACAAATATGTATCATTTGCCTGGGTCTACAAGTGGATGGGCATAACCAGAAGTGTCCCTGCATGTGAAAAATACCTGGTCATGTAAATTACGCACATTTCCCCATAACGCACCCGTATTTACTTTGATAGTAAAACAGTGCTTAAAACAGTACCTGGCATATAGCAAATGCTCAATAAATATTTGTTGAACACATACAATGATTTTTGAGTGAAAAACATTGTTTTCAAGTGTTTGCCCTCAGGTGAAATCGTTGTTCCGGGAAGATGTGGCATACTTAACTGGCCTCCGGTGCCTTACTACATGACCCTGAACCCCCGCCCCGAGGAAGATGAACCCCATAGAGATTCATCGCTGAATTTAGAGTTGAGAAATCTAGATCTACATATGTAAAGTAGTCCTAGGTCTTCTGATTCCCATCCCAGGCTCCTCCCCCTGAAATGCACAGCTTTGACCTCAAGTTTCAGGATCTTCCAGCTTTTAGCTTCTTGACAACATGTGTTCCTTTGGTTCCTCCATATACAATGCTTAGAGACTAGAGTTAAACTTTGCTGGGTCTGACCTTTGCTGGGACTGTGTTTCATAATTTTGACAAATACTCTGACCATCTTTGTTTTCAGAATGCTCAGTAAGAACTGCTTGAAGAGTACTACTTGTGAAGTTCTTTGTTTTGCTTATTTCTTCCGTTTCTGTCCCAACAATATTTAAGTAAGAAACATTCTGGGGCTTGTGAGAAAGAAAAAAAAATCCAGATCTGGCCTTGTTTCTTAGGAGAGGAAACTGAGGCCCAGAGTGGAGAAAACTCAGCCGGAGGGTAGCTCCACGCATGAGAACGTGAATTCTCTAATTTTGATCCTTTCAGGGACCTGTAGCACACCAGTTTGCCTTGCTTGGGCACAATCTCCCTGATGCCCCACCCAAAAAAATCATCCAGAGACACCCAGTTTTGCAAACCTTGCTGCCCCCTCTCCCTAGATATTCTTTTCCCACCTTACCAAACACTTCCTCTTTCTTCCCTTTACTGCCTCCCCAACTCTTCCTCTGCTCCCCTCACCCACCCAGAACTCTTCATCTGCCCAACATTTCCCGTGACTGTCAGAACTCGTTTCCTGTCAGTTGCGTCCCCCTAAGCTTAGATACACCCCAGTGTAGTGTCCCTGACAAAGCAGTGTGTTATGGTGAAGCAACAGGCCGAGGTGTCAAAATAATTAGGTAATTGAAGCTGGGGAAGGTCAGGGTTTCTTCTGTCTGGAAAGACAAACACTCATACAGGCTAAACAAGGAAACCCATTTCACATTCCCTTGTCTCTCCTTCGCCCCTTGGCTCTGATCTCAACGTCCCATAACTACAATGGATCCTCTCAGGGAACGGGACCAAGAACTCACCTGACTTAGAAGGTGTGGCAAATTTGAACACCAAGGAATAGAACATTTTCAAGGTTTCAACACACCCCTTGTTTTTATCTTCCCTGTTTGTTTTCACACCCGCCCCACCCTAAGCTCCTGCTGGTGCAATGGCCCCAGATAGTGGCTCAATGCCATGGATGGGACATTGCTCAAAGGGGGCTGTGCTGTGGGTGCCGAGGGCAAAGTCTCCTCCCAGGAAACCAAGCCCTCAAGGTCACCTTCCCTTGGCTCTTATTTGTTCATTCATTCAACACTCACCACTCATTAAGAGCCTGATCTATCTTAGAGATTGTGCTTGGAGCATGGGATGGGGGTGAAGAGAATGCAGACGTCAGTATGACGTGGCCTCTGTCACCCAGAAGCTCGCTGTCTACTGGACATACAGGCAAATATCATAGTCTGCTGTGATGATGGATGGGGCTCTGACTTAGGTCGGAATGAAGTTCCAGAGGCCTCAGAAGAGGGTGTGACCAACTTCCTGTGAGTCTCTAGGAACAAGTGACCGAGGAGGTGACATTTGACTTATAAACTGACGGATGTGTAAGGTTTCTCCAGACAAGTGAGAGGAAACAGGGCATTCTAGGCAGAGGAGTAGCACATTCAAAAACAGGCGAAGGAACACAAGAGTTCATGGAGACTGAAGTCGGCACTGTGCTGAGGGTCAGTGGGGATGGAGGGGAGATCGTTGAATAAGTTGGTTGGGCAAGACTGGGAATGTTCTTAACAAGATGCCAAGGAGTGTGGCCTGTCCAATCACGAGCTCTGGGCAGAACAGAGATGTGAGCCGGCCCATGTGTTGGTGGTAGCAACTCTGGCCCAAGCACCTTCCTGCCCGGGATCCACACTCTCAGATTTCATCTCAGCAGCCTTCAGTTCTCTCCTCAGCCGGGAAGTAAGGCAGTTTCGGCCCCAAGCTCTTGACTTCCACTTGGATGACCGACTCCAGGGAGCCAAGATTCTCCCTCCCACATCTCGGCGGGCCATCCACATCAGGAGGGACAGTGGAGGGGTTAGGCAAAGAGCATTGCCTTCAGTCCTGGTTTTGAACCTTGGCTCTACCCCTTATCAGCTCTTTTATCTTGAGCAAGTGACTTCCCTCTCCCAAAGCCTCAGTTTGCCCTTTGTAAAATGGGCTTGAAGGGTAATAATGCCTCGCTCATTGGGCTTCCTCACAGTAGCACCTGGAAGTGCTTCACCACTTGTGTCCACTGTGGCCCCGCCCCGCTGGCGTTTCCTAGCCCTGTCACCTAATACACCCACGGGACTCTCAACAGCACCGCCCCGAGGCCCAGGCAAGAGGGCGCCTGGCTTTTCCTTTCAGGATGGACACCCATGCATACCATAAACATGAGAACAAAGAAGTCTGAAAAAGAAAACATGGGCCCTTCCATCATTCAGGATCTGGTACTCAGACAGGCACGGCAAGACCTGTCACCCAAAACAGCCACTCTCGTGACAAACGCCATTTAGGCCCCTAGGTCTTCCAATCTTCTGCCCTATGTCCTTGAAACAGAAGGCAACTGTGTCTGGATGCCATACAGGTTTGGGGATGTTCCTCCACCGACAGCGCAGTTGGGTCCTGCTTTGGAGAGCAGGGAGGACTTAGGTTAAGAGAAATGAAACAATTAATTACCTTGTAAAATCCTTCCTCGCAGATAGTGTGAGTAGAATAGATTCTTGATAAGAAAGCAGTGCTTAGTGTTCATTTGCTTGCTTCTCATTGTGGTCTAGGTCATGACTCTGTAGGTAGTGCTCAGTTAGCATGGATTTCCAACTGCTGTAATGGTGGCTGAGGCTATTTTGCAAAATTAAACCATTCATATCACTCCTCAATTTGTATATGTGTAGACTGAGATACAATCTATATGACAAGGGCGAGACAGACACATTTTCAACTAAGTAGGCATTAAAAGCTGGTGTAAAATAGTTTAATTTTTCAAAGAAATAAGATTTAATTAATGTTTTCAAAAGTAAATTAAAAAATCAGCTTTAGGGGAGCCTGGGTGGCTCAGTCGGTTGAGCGGCCAACTTCGGCTCAGGTCATGACCTCGCAGTCTGTGAGTTCGAGCCCCGCCTAGGGATCTGTGCTGACAGCTCAGAGCCTGGAGCCTGCTTCGGATTCTGTGTCTCCCTCTCTCTCTGCCCTTCCCCCGCTCATGCTCCTTCTCTCTCTCTCTGTCAAAAATAAATAAACATAAATAAATAAATAAATAAATAATCAGCTTTACTTAAATAATTTTTTATCTAAAGTGTTGGTACCTTACAACTTATTTGTAGCTTCTTTTTACATTTTAATTAATAATTTTTGACATTTAAGATATTTTGTAAGACATATTTTTGAATATGTATATAGAAAGTATTTTTAATTGTTAAATTTTTTACATTTACTTTTATTTATATTTTTAATGAAAATATATTCAAATTTTATACACTTTGAATGCAAACGAACAGTTTGTTTTATAATTCCTTAGATCAGCACTCTCCAGTGGAACTTCCTGCTATGATGGAAATATTCCACGTATGCTGTGTAAATGGTAGTCACTAGATGCATGTGGCTATTGAGCATGTGAAATGTGGCTCGTGCAACTGAGGAATTTTAACACTAATTTTATTTTTATTAAATTTTCATTGATTTAATGTTTTTATTTATTTTTGAGACAGAGAGAGACAGAGCATGAATGGGGGAGGGGCAGAGAGAGAGGGAGACACAGAATCGGAAGCAGGCTCCAGGCTCTGAGCCATCAGCCCAGAGCTCGACGCGGAGCTCGAACCCAGGGACCGCGAGATCGTGACCTGAGCTGAAGTTGGACGCTTAACCGACTGAGCCACCCAGGCGCCCCAAATTTTCATTGATTTAAATTTAAATATCCACATGTGGCTGGTGGCTTTTAATTTGGACAGCACATTTTTAGGTCATTGAAAATGAAAATAAATCTAGGTGATAAAAGAAAAAAAAGGCACAGGAAGATCTAAGAAAATAAGAAAGTTTGAAGAGAAAGAGAAATTAAGAGTGGTCTGCCTAATTCTTTAAGACAGAAACAGTAAAAGTGAACAAATTGACTCGCACACAGAAATGCCTGTGTATGATTATGTGAATTGCAAAGAAAAGCTGGAAAAACAACGATAAGGTACAACAAAGACTAAACAAATGCTTGAATGTTAGTATGAAGTTTTGAGAACTGTATTATTTTGCCAATTTTTAGCCAAACGTAATGATGCTTTTCATGGCACAAAATGGAGCAAAGTTTTCGGTAAAATTTCTAGATCTCATACAAATGATCTGGAATAGGTATTGTAATGTTCTGAACACGGAGACAGATAAAAAGTAACAAAATAGATTTGTATTATATGGGGTGGCAATTTCAAAATGAGACTATTAACTAAATGGGTAATAAATATGTAAAAAAACATGTGTAAAGTTTTAAAAAACAAATAATTTCCGGTAAGACTAGATTACTCCAGAGACATATTGAACAACTAACAATTATTATGTATGTCGCTGAACTACAACTAGATGGGAAAGTAAGGATGTTGAAATTAACGTCATTGGTTTTACGTGTCTCATGAAAAAGAACAGGTTCGGATTTAAGCAAAAAACTAAGAAAGTAATTTTCAGCACTTGGCATTTATTTAAAAGACTGTCACTTGTATGACTTCTTTAGACATATATAAATAAAATTAATTTGGAGGAAATAAAGTTAATTTTGAATTTAGCCCATCTCCTGTTATTTGGTGTGAATTATTCCTTGCTGTGAATACTGTTAGCAAACTATTACAACAAAACGGATCAACGTTTGACTTTTTTACCTTTAAAGGTGTATTTATCTAAAGAAAATGGCTTTTCTAAATTGAAAACTACTATGCCAATATGCAATATGAGTTATATTCCAATAAAATGTAGTAAAACCAGAGGAAGAAATTATGGGAGAGGATACATATATAAATAATCCCAAAAATATAAAATCCATTCTCTGTCTATAATAGATCAAGGTATGGTTTCTATTAAATAAAACTCACAATAAATTGAGCAACATAGTGCTATTTTCATTTTTTGCTATCATGTTCCAGCATTAAAAAAACACTGGAGAAAAACTTAAATACTGTGGGCACTAGAACTTTAAAGACCTGTGAAAATCGTGATGTGGATAAGAGAGATGTATAACAATTTTCTGTATAATATATGATCCATAACAATGCTTAAAAGCAGTATATAAAACTTACTGGTTCATTTCTAATCTAAGTATTGCTTTAATAATTTTATTAACTGTGCCAGTTGCTACCGTCTGAGGCAGGTGGGTGAATCGGATAATCTGGTGTTAAGTCCCCCAGGAAAGACCTGGAATTTCTTTCTGAGAACTAAAAAAACAGGATTCCTGAAAGATACGCATCCAAGTCTTTAAGGATGAGGAAGAAGAATTTTTGGTTTCATCATGGTGATTTGCCCCTTCTTGTTGACTTTGATGCTAAGAACCCAGACTGCTGATCATCTGTGAGCTCAAAGATGTCTGGGTCTTCCATTTGCTGAGATTCTTGGCAAGACTAACTCCCAGAACGAACTGACAAGGAGACCTACCTGGGAAAGACAGGTGGTGTCTGGGGTCTGGCAAACATCTGAAAACAAGACTAGAACTTTTCCTCACTTGGATTCCTTAAACACGGTCTCCCTGATTTGTAAGCTCTTACTCATTTTGAAGGGCATCAAATCTGCACATCGGAATCTTTCCACTCTTCAAACGCACGCATGAGGCATGTGATATGTGAGGGGCCTCGTGAGGTCTACCTCTCAGGGGAAAATTAGATCTATATCCATATCTGTCTCCGTCGCCATCTCCATATTCATATCCATAGCTACGTGTCCAACGTCTTTCTGATTTTTAAGTACGCAATTTCAAACTTGTTACCAGTGAAAGGCGTCTAAGCTGGACCCGTGTTTGACGACAAGGGAATGAAAAGGAGCAGTGTCTCATGTTTGGCTTCTCTGAAATGACTGCTGGGTCCGACACACCTTTTGTTAAGGTGTTTTTCTTTTAAGTATCTGATTAACATGATTTTTTTTTATATCATACAAAAACATAATACCATGATTATAGAAATAAAAAGCCACCCACAAGCTTACTATCTTTAAAATTGCCTATTTTCATTCTTTCCTTTCTTTTCCAAAAAAAAGCGTATTTTTTCACAGTGTTGGACACGCAGCACAAATATAATTTTGTGTTCTAGTCTTTTCCGTAAGCATCCCACAATGAACAATACCGGTGCAGTCTTTAGATTGACCTCTTTGGATGGCTTCAAAGTGTTACTTTAGTGAATGTATTGTCATTTATATCAGCATTCCAAAATTATTTTGGGACACTGACATTACTTTCAATTCACTTCTATTATTAATAATACCTCTTGGGCCACTTTTCTACTATCCCTTTTCCTAGTCTTGGATTATTTTCTTAAAATAAATCTCCAATAGTTGAGTTGTTGGGTCAAAAGGAATGGGAACTTGATGGAATTGTTGATTGCTACCCTCCTTTAATTTATTTATAATCACAATCTCCCTCCCTCATTTAAGCAAACTAACTTACTAGTTCACCAACTCACTAATTATCTAGTTCAGTGTCCCAGTTTCCTGGTTTGTTTCTGTTCACATGCAACTGGTTCACAGAGTCCCTTATATTTGTTCCTTCCTGACAATGAACCTCTGGTTCACACATCTTCTTTACACAAATAAGTTGCAGTGATAACTTTTTGCCCTGAAGCTTGATCGCTTCAGCCATCTATTGTCTGGCTTCAAGGAATTCCCCATCTGCAAAAGCGTCCATGAGACACAGTTTCAGTGATTGCGAAAGAAGCCTACTGATAAGTCAGGTAAAGACTGGGCTCCTGGCCATCTGTTCTTTCTATCTCTTAACAATTAGGTCTCTGCCAAGGCACCGTGGGCTCCACCACCAACTTGTCCCACCAGCTCTTGCCAAAGTGCAGGCAACCACGTGAACGTGGGCATGGGCACTTACCATACACCCACTCTGCCTTGAACTGGCCTAGATCCCACAAGGGACCCATTGGATACTCAGATGTAATCTTTACCCCCAAGAACTCTGTAGGCTGAGGAGATAAGATACATACGCTCTAAGAATATAGCTGAGAGTCTATGATTCTGTAGAGGTTCAGAAGCTATGGGTAACATCATAGGCTCTAAGCTGGGGCTGGAAGGACAGACAGACAGGAAGAGAAGAGGCAGAAAGGAGTAGAGAGGAGATTCAGTTTGGAGGCATTCATTTTTTCATCATTCGGTCAATAAAGCATCTACCTCATTCCAGGCTCTCGGCTAGGTTCTGGGCATCCACATTGGAGTTAGGCAGCATCCCAGTTCTTTAGGAGATCTCAGTCCTGTGGGAGAGACACTCACAAGAAGATCACCACAGTATGGTATAACGCATGCTATCACGGAGGAATTGACAAAGCGATTCAGTGGTCAGATCGGCCTGTAAAAGACAAAACGCCCCACAGAACAGAAAACTTCCCTCCAGACCAAAGGGATCTGGACTATTTTGTGAAGGTCACATGAGCAAAATGGGGAGGCAGCAGTGTAGAGTAGGAAGAAGACTGCTTTAGCCTAAAGACCTGGGTTTTTACCTGACTCTACTCCTACTTGGGATCTATGTGATTGTTATGATCAGGGTCCTCAAAGTCTCTGGGCCTCAGTTTTGTCACGTGTAAAATGAGGATCCGAATCCTTCCGCGGGAACTGCCAGGTGATTGAAAGAGAGAGGAGGTGATAAAGGGCCAAGTAAAAGAATTTATTATTACTGCTATCATCATCATCACCCTCATTGATATCATCGCATATGAAAGCGCTTTGGGAATTCTCTGGCCCAGCACACAGAGGCAAAGTTATTGGTGTGGTAACTAAATTATTCCCACAATTACCTGTTCCTGTCTCTGGGCTCTTGCTTACATCTGGAAACAAAAGGGCGTGGCTATGAATGAGCAGGCTTTATTCCTGCCACCCACCCCACTGTTTTTCTTCCTGTAGACCCCACCCTGCAAGGTCTCAGAATATTCACTTGCAAATGATTATTAGCATTTTTTTTTTCTTTAAGGAAGTTAAATCACGTAGCATACATGAAACCTCAGGATGTTTAAAGTGCACGGAGAGCTGGCCACAGGCCTAGGCTTCACCCATTCACCTAGGCATTACTGCGCGGGCCATTTATTTCACAATTTCTCCCAAGAAAGTGTGGCAATAGCTCGAGATGACAGAAGTGACAGATGAGTCAAGGAGAGAGGTTGACTCAAAGGGAACCATCTCAGCACCCCCTTAACTGGCATCCCTGAGCTCGCTGGCTTCCACAGAGATTTATACTTTTGTTTGGATATTGCTTTAAGGAGATTAAAGGATCTGTATTCCTGGAAGCCTCCTTCCCTGTTTCTTCCCTGGGGGCCCTTCAGACCATGCTCCAGTTCATTCCTTTGTAATGAGAACTCACATTCCTTGGGAATTTATCCTACGCCAGGAATTGTATTGTCTTTGACACTCATTTTCTTATTTATTCCTCATCACTACTGCACAGGTAGGGTGGTTAACCCTGCTCCACAGATGAGGAAACTGGGGCATAAAGAAAGTAAGATGAGCGATGGTGAGTCCAGGAATACCTAGCAGGACTGGACATAGGTTGTCGAACTCCAGAGCTCGTGCCTCTGACCATTCTGGAATTCTGCCTCCTTCAGGTAGGAAAGCCTGGAACCTGCATGTCACGTAGCAAGCTCAGTCACCTCAATTGTGAGTCAAAGCTGAGGCCTGGCTGAGGATAGGCTTCTGGTAAAGCAGGAGCTAGGAAGGAGTGGAAATTGGCTGATGGGTGTTCTAGGCAGACTTCTTTCTGTGCAGGCAGCCAGGCAAAGCCTGGCTCGGGGAACACGTCCTACATAGCTCCTGCTGGTGCTTTGGGGTGGTCCCTGGTGTACCTTAGCAGGGAAGAGAGAACAACATTTTTGGAAGAGGAAGAACCAAGTTGTTTAGTGACTCTCTTCAGATTCCACCTCCCCATATTCCTTGTGCAACACTTTTTTCCTTGAGCAAGTGTGATGAAGTTTATCATCCCAAACACAGCTCTGATCATACTTTCTACCATTATCAGAGAGCCTCCGATAATGGCCACAATCAGCAAACCTCCTAACTTTTTTTAAGTCCCACTTGTAAAAAAAGACTTGTTTGTGCATCCAAATGAATTTATAATATGTGTGCATGCATGTGTGTAAAACCATGCCAATATATTACGCACGTTACAAAAATAAAGCAAAACAGAAATTATAAAAGAGATAAATATAAAATAAAGAATACAATGTATGCTAATCTTTATAGCATCATCCTATCTTTTCTACCATCACAAGACATAATCAACACTCTAGGCAGAGTTCATCGTTAATAACAGTGACTGTGAACCCATATTTCAAGCACCCTTCCTGAGAATTTTCTTTCTTTCTTTTCTTTTTTTTTTTTTTTTTTGCCAACTGCCTGCTATATCTGATTAGGTCATCATTGGCTTTAACCCCTGAAATGTGGCCAGTGGGAAGCCAGAAATAGGACAAAAGTCAGCTTTGCCATTTTCTTGTCGTTTGCTTCATGCTTTGCAGGAATTTTTAAAAACCAGTTGTCCATTTTTTGTCAGGTTTTATTTAGTTACATCCAGGTAAGGAATCCATAAATGTCAGAAATCAGCTAAATGAAAACGGCAGTACTAACATCGTATGGACCCTCTGGGACACACAGAACGTGCTCCCATCCTTCGCAGTAACCCTAGTTAGAGATGTGACATGACTCAGATGATGTAGAGATTCAACAAGGGTCCCATAGTCAGTCTACATAGAAAATAGTAGGATTTTTGCACTTAGTTTATGCAAATAAAAGTAAATATAAATCCAGATTTCAGTATGATTTGCATATTCCCCTGAGAGCACACGCTCCTCTTTGGAAACCCCTCATCTTACCAAGATCAGATTTGTTGGCCTTCCAAAATTGGTGACCTACTCCAACCGTCACCCATCCGACCCATTCCTATGATTGCCCGCTCACTGGTCCGACCGCTGGCACTGGTCATCTTCCTCTGAAAACCTTCTTCCCCTGGGCATTTGTTCTGACTGTTCCCTCTGTTTGGAACGCCTTGCTTTCCACTACTATCTTTCAAATTTTACTCATCTATAGAGGCTCACCTTGACCTCCCTCTTCTGTGTGAAATAATAATGATATCAACTAACATTTCTTGACCTCCTACTCCATGCTGGACAATGTATTATCTCATTAACCTTCCCGGCAATCCCAGGAGATGAGTACTATTATGAGAAAGTTCAGAGACAGAGAACTGCTCGAGGCCACACAGCTAGGAAAGGAGGGAGCCAGAAGCCAGACCCATGAGGACTCCAGATTCCCACATTCTTTCACTGCATATATGTTTTAATTTCATTTTACTCGTTCAAACAGGTAAACCTTACATTACACCCTCACCTTCTTTTGACTCACGGGGAGATGGAATTAGCTGCTGCCTCTCCAAGTTTCCACAGCAGCTTGTTTACAAATATCATGCCATATATCACTGTTAAGTGGGCACACCTCTCATATCCCCTCGTATACTGTGAGCTCTTTGGACAAGAGCCACACTGGATCCTTCCCAGCACATAGCAGAGACAGTAAAAGTGGTCATTGAATGAATGGATGAATGGAAGAAAAAATGCATGGGTGGAAAACAAGCAAACAAAGGTCCTATGTTGGGTATGATTTCTTTAGACTGTAACTTGATATTCTCCTGAGGTACAAACTATAAAGGTATGTGAGTGTGGGTCTATAACACGATTACAAATATTTCAAAATGGAAGCCAAGACTCCTGTTTCCTAACATTTATAACAGCAGGTAAGAATTATGTTTTATTCTTTAATGCATGTTGACTGGAAGACAAAGACTTAAACTTGTCTTTAAGTAATCTAACTTTCCAAACCACTGAGTGTAGTGAAAGCTGTCACCTTACAAACTAGCACTTGATATCTTGGACAACTGGAAAAAAGACTTTTGAGCAGATCATTTTTAAAAATGTTTATTTGGGGCGCCTGGGTGGTGCAGTCGGTTAAGCGTCCGACTTCAGCCAGGTCACGATCTCGCAGTCCGTGAGTTCGAGCCCCGCGTCAGGCTCTGGGCTGATGGCTCAGAGCCTGGAGCCTGTTTCCGATTCTGTGTCTCCCTCTCTCTCTGCCCCTCCCCCGTTCATGCTCTGTCTCTCTCTGTCCTGAAAATAAATAAACGTTGAAAAAAAATTAAAATTAAATAAAAATGTTTATTTATTTATTTGGGAAGGGGGAGCAGGGGAGAGAAAGGGCAAGGAAGGAGCAGAGAGAGAAAGAGCGAGAGAATCCCAAGCAGGCTCCACACTGTCAGCGCAGAGCCCAACACGGGGCTTGATCTCACAAACTGTGAGATGATGACCTGAGCCGAGATTGAGATCAGACAACCGACCAAGCCACCCAGGAGCCCCTTGAACAGACCATTCTAAAGTTGACAATAGTTAATGAAGTTTACAGAAGGAACTTTAGCTCATTTAATCCTGAAAATAACATGTGCATGCACACACACGTACACACACATACACACTCCCCACAGTTTAGGAATTTTTCTTTCTCCCTTTTACTGAGTCCAAAGCTGAGACTTATAATGGTGAAGTGACATAGCCAAGCAGTGATAGAGCCCATACCCAAACGTAGGCTTTTGGACTCAAATCCCTTAATCTTTCCCTACTCTGCTCCTAAAACACAAAGCGAACCCTAGAATGTCAGACATTTGAGCTCTCAGAAACTCTTTGCCATGGGCATAGAATAAATCATCTCCTTTTCAGTGTTTTTTTGAAATGCTGTTCTGTGTAAGCCTCGGTCTTAGGACTGTGCATAGCAGGGAGGGACTAGTGGCTTCTAATCCCTAGATGACTAAACAGAAGCCCAGTCCATCTGTGATAAATATCGCTTCCAAGGGCCACAGGTGCACACGACAGAGCAAGCGCCTTTCTTTTCCGCCTCAGTGCAGAAATCATCATAGAAGCATTTCATCCTTCACTCGCTCAATTAATCCATCCTTCCTCTTTGAATTTTCTTATTAATGTTTGACTGTGTCCTTATGCAGAGAGGCAAGAAACGGCATTCTGACTGATAAGGTGCATAGCAAAATGGACCGGCTGCCACGTTCCCACTGGAGTCACGGATGTGAGGCTGGTTCCTGGTCCTGAAGGGGCTAGAAGAGGCAAAGGCAGACCCCAACACCTCAGTGCCACCTTTTCCACCTCCCCCGAACGCGGCGTCCACACGGCAACCGTGGGCTCCCTTAAAGGAAAGGCCGCTGAAGCCATCCTCAAGTACATCACGTATATGAAAAAGGTAGAAGGGGAGGTAGAAACTAGATTTCATTTGGGGCATCCCTAGAGGACAGGACTAGAGGGAAGGAGTGAAATAGAAAGCAACCGGCTTTCTGCTCGTCTTCCTAGCAGAGGTGGACAACAGAGAAATGGAATAGTATGCTTGGTGTTATAAGAAGCATTCAAGCAGAGGCTGCAGCATCCTTCCTTGAGAGTGGTGTAAACAGTGTATATTTAGAGAGTCAATGGTTTGGCTAGATCACTGCTAAAATACCCTCCAGCAACGGCATTTCGTGTTCCTCCAGATATTCCACACTTGAATGCCTTGGGAGATAGGTTCAGACAGAGCTCATCTGTTCCTTAATACTTGGCCACAGCACAACGCCTGCTGCCTGGTCACAAAGCATTTCATAGACAGCTGTTACCACCCCTATTTCAGAAGTGTGGTGAAAGGGGAATTCAGAGACAGGTGAGGGGCCTGCCCCCATGTGAGCAGGTCGGAAGAGGCCCCTAGCACCAAAGCTGCCCAGCGCCTGAGCCTACACACTTCTCAACTGCATCTTAACTCGGTGATTTGCAGCCACGTGCAATAATCCCACCACCCCTGGGAACACCTTTGTTTTTCCCTCCTAGGTTATAAAGTCAGACAGTCTCGATGTTTAAATCATCTTTGAAATTATGGCGTTTACAGGAAAGTAATGCTTCCTGCTGACTCTAATTGAAAACTAGAAAATGGAATGAGCCCCATGGAATCCTAGGGAATTCTGTCTGGACACAGGGGCAAATAGGGCAAAAGTCACAGCCACGTCCTCTGCCAGCTCGTCCCAAGGAAGCATGGGGCTGGTCTTTATAGAGGGAAAAGGTTGAGTTCCAGGATTGGGAAATGTAATACAGTTTGTGAAGGTTGCAGAGATTTAGGGCAACCAAAAACAGTGATGGTACAACTAGGAGTAATCCTTCCCTTGAAAGGTCTTTGCATTTCACAGAGGGGGAAACAGCTTGCCTTAGGAGAAAGCGCGGACCTAGCAGAAAGCCTGTGCCACCGCTGACTTGCTGTGTGATCTCGGGAGAATAAGCAACCTCTCTGAGTCTCACTTTCCTCACAAGGGTGACATTTTTGCCCAGGATGGATGGGAAGGACCAGATGAGATCATGGACACAAAGCACGTTGTATCTGGTAATACCGCACAAGCGGGAGATGCTAGGACGATCAGGCGCGTTTTCAGAAGCGAGTGGATGTTAGATTTATTCTCTATTTCCAGAAGCGGAAACCAAAGCACAGTGATGTGAAAGGGACAAGGGTCCTGTTCCATAGTGCTGGGACCAAGAGAAGAGGGCTCCCTGCGTTGAGAGGACTTCGGTGCCTGCCCACAGCGTGGTACTTTCTCTCCTCCTGAGAACAGCACCATTAGATAACAGCGCAGGGCAATGCCTCAGGCCACAGAGATTTCCTTCTGCCCGGCTACTCCAGGCACACACATCCTGGGATGGACCCAGGGAGACGGTCACTTTCATGTCAACTGGGGAACTCCAACGCGTACCTTTCTTCTCTCCACCTCTGCTGCGCATCCCCACTCCTCACTCCCTGCTGCTGGCATGATCTCCGCTACTGGGCAAAGCTCACGACCTTGGGTGGTACCTTACATCACAGGAATCATCTCTGGCCTCTCTCCAGTTCTCTGTCCTTAAAGACTGTCCCAGCCATCACCTACCCTTTACAACAGTCCATTCTCCCTTCTGCTTCTCTCCCAGTGCCGCCTCTTCGGTGAAGTTCTCTAATTCTGGGCCTCCTCCACAACCCCCCCAACCCCCCCCCACCCCCGCCGACCATCATCTTTACCCCAGAAAATGAAATAAAGAAATTCGAGTGACTCGTCTAGCCACATAGCAGGAGCGGAGAAGCAGAAAGTGCAGAAGCCGTCATAGAATGATGAGTATTTCTGCGGACTTCTTGACTGCTTCATGTGATCTGCTGAGCTTCATGAGAGGGAAGATAGAAACATCTGAGTGGTGCCGTATCGTCTCCGAAAGCAACCAGCGTGAAAATGGGGGATGACTTCTGCCCCCCCCCCCCCCCCCCCGCCACCCAAAACTCAGGGTGGATCCTGCCTCAGGTGCTCAAATGTGACTCTGCAGCTGGCTGGGCAGCCTTGGGACAGACGCCTATATTGTCAGGACCAGTGAGCTTCAGCCGTCCCTCCCGCACCTCAGTGCCACCCTCCCCAAGGCCTGGGTCCCCACTCCGCATCAGCCCCCTGGATACACGGCAGTGTTTACTGGAGGCACTGAGCAGGGAGCCAACGGGGCGCCTTCTCGGGACGCACAGCCCCCTGGCAGCACTGAGCTTAACAAACCCCAAATTCTGTACTCTTCAGCGGGCCACAGGCCTGCTAGACCAGTGTGCGTGATGAGGGAGAGTCAGGGGGAGAGTCAGAGGGAGGCTCTGATTTAATCCACTTTACATATTAGGTATCTGCCTGAGATTTCATTAGGAAAAACAAACAAACAAAACCAGGATCCGCTATAACTACAAACAAAAAATAGTGGACAACCTTGAAAGCCCCCACCGGTCTCACCCAGTGTTTCTCAGGCTGGAACGCACCTCAGATCTCCCGGAGGGCTGGATGAAACACATATGGCTGGGCCCCTCCGCAGGGTTGCTGACTCAGAATTTTGGGGTGAGGCTAATATTCTTTTGTATTTCTTTCTTTCTTTTTTTTTCTTTTACATTTATTTCTTTTTGAGAGACAGAGAGACAGAGCGTGAGCAGGGGAGGGGCAGAGAGAGAGGGAGACACAGAATCGGAAGCAGGCTCCAGGCTCCGAGCTCTCAGCACAGAGCCCGATGCGGGGCTCGAACCCATGAACTGTGAGATCATGACCTGAGCCAAAGTCGGATGCTTAACCGACTGAGCCACCCAGGTGCCCCTCTTTTGTATTTCTAATAAGCTCCCAGGGGACCCCAATTTTGCCATTATAGGGGATGAACCTTAAGAACCAGGGTCTAGCCCAAATCTCCCCTCAGAGCCAGGAAAGGAGATCCCTCCAAGGTGGCTTAGCAAGTTAGAGATGAGCTACAGTACAGCCTCTGTCTCTGACAGCGCCTTCCCCGCTGCTCACCCCCACACTGCCTCTTCCAGGGCTTGTCCAACACACCTGCTCTCACACAACAGGGCCCTGGGTAGAGAAGGCCGCTCTGACATGGGCTCTCAAGCAGCTTTACCCCTGGGACAGTGATCAAAGGGGAGCATTTCGAACTCAGAGCCCGTGCCCAGCCAGCCTGTGTCCCCAGTTTGGAAGTTGTATCATACCCCCAGCTCATCAGGATGCGAGCTCCCCCAGACTTCACCCGTTCGTGCCTTCAGTCTTCAGTGAGCCTTCCATGATCGCATTCCTTTATTCTTTCACCCAACGTAACCTTACTGAGAGCTTCTAGATGCTGGGCACTGTCTGAAATCCTGAGATCCAGAGACTTCTGAGAGACAGGCTCTTCCCTGCCCTCAAGGACTTCCCAGGGAGGAAAACTAAGCCTAATCGAGTCGTTACCTTGTGAAAGGCAAGAGGAGGGTGCCTCAGGTGAGTGAAGAAGAGGAATGGGGAGGGTTTCGTCAGGCAGGCAGGAAGATGTTAACAGACAAGGGACGTGGGGTAGAGAAGCCATGTTCAGGGTAAGAATAAAATAATAAGAAACACTTATTGAATATCCACTATACATCAATTGCTCGCCATACTTCTTTTATCCCCACAACCATGCCTACAAGAGGTGCCATTATTAAATTCTCACTTCCAGATCAGAAAGCTGAAGGCCTGAGAGGTTCTACAACTCATCCAAGGTCACAACTCCTTAAACTTAGGTTTTCTGACCCCAGAACCCAATCTCTTCGCTAGGGTGGAGACAGCTCAGGATCAAGAAATCGCGATAGTCTCCGACCTATTTATTCTCTCCATTTTACAGCCAGGGAAGCTGAGGCCTGGAGAGGACCATGACCCTGTCCCCTCTAGGAAGCAACAGAAGCTAGACCAGAAGGAGGAAGTCTTCCCCAGACCTCCATCATGCTCCTGTAGTCCTGCTTCCTGGGGCCAGAGCAGAGGCCTCGCAGCTGTGTTGGGTGCCAGATGGCATCTCAGTCACCAGGCTGGAGGGCGCCTGAGGACCCCGCGGTCAGCGCCAGGCTGGCAGCCCAACCCCCACATGGGCACGGTGGGCACAGGGCAGAGGGACTGAGTGAAGGCAGCACGTGCGGTGGAGAGGACAAGAATGCAGTGACTCACGCTCCCATTGTGGCATTGTTCTCAGCTGTCTGGGGGGTATCCCAGCCTGGAGGAGGCAGCTGCTGTCTTCACTTCAGGAGAGTCACTCTTGACCAGCAGCCGGCACAGTAAGCGCAGAGGAGAGTGAGATGTGGTATCTCCGGGAGGCACTGGGCACAAGAGATGCTGCCCGCTAGGGAGATAGAAAACGGCTCTCCTCTGGGCTCTGCTGTTGCCCTGTCCACCTCTGTGACTTTGAGCATGATCTCACCTGAACCTGATGAGCCTCACTCTTCTCATCTGTTTATGGGCTCCAGGTCTTGGAGATGGGCAGTTTGGCCAGTAGGCCAATGCATTAAAAAAAGAAAAAAAAAAAGAAAAAAGAAAGAGTTTTGCAGACCTGGAGAATTCTACACATGTGATTTAGTCTGTTTGGGCTTCCATAACGAAATACCACAGACTGGGTGACTTAAAAGGGACAAAATTGCATTTCTCACAGTTCTGGCAGCTGGGAAGTCCAAGACCAAGGCACCAGCATGGCTGCGTTCTGGTGAGAGCCCACTTTCTGGTCGACAGCTAATGGCCTTCTTGCTGTGTCCCCACATAGTGGAAGGCCCAGTGGATCTCTCTGGAGCCTCTTTTTTTTTTTTTTTTTTTTTTTTTTTCAACGTTTATTTATTTTTGGGACAGAGAGAGACAGAGCATGAACGGGGGAGGGGCAGAGAGAGAGGGAGACACAGAATCGGAAACAGGCTCCAGGCTCCGAGCCATCAGCCCAGAGCCTGACGCGGGGCTCGAACTCACGGACCGCGAGATCGTGACCTGGCTGAAGTCGGACGCTTAACCGACTGCGCCACCCAGGCGCCCCATCTGGAGCCTCTTTTGCAAGACCACTAAGCCAGTCATTGATGGGAGCTTCTCTCTCATGACCTAACCCCCTCCCAAAGGCCCCGCCTCCCAATGGCCTCACCTTGGGGGGTATGATTGCAACATATGAATTTTGGTACTGTTACCATTATTAATGGTAATATTGATATCATTGGGCGTTCTTACAGAAAACATGGTGGTAAAATGTTAACCTGTCTCCCTGAAGCGGATGTTTGAATCCTTTGCAAGATTGTGGTCGCCCTTTTATAAATTAGAAATGACTGCCAAATAAGATATTTTAAAAGAAAAGTCGCATCTTTGATTCAGCCAGGTTCGCCATGAGGCAGACATACTTCAGTGAACGAGAGAGGAAGATTTCTGCCTTCGCAGAGCTCATGTCCTTCCAGGAAGAAACAGATATTAAAGAATGCAAGAAACGTGAAGAGTGTCTTTGGAGTTAGAAGGTGTTATAAATCTAATGCGGAACCACATAGAGCGGCAGAAAGGAGGTAGATGTTTCAGGTTTGGGGTGAGGAAGAGGGACTTGAAGGTTGACATATCAGTGGTCGAAGAAGGGCTTCTTGAGAAGGTGAGCAGACCCGAAGCAGAGCCGGGGGTAAGGGAGCAGCTAGGTGAGAACAGTGTGCCAGAGAAGAGCAAGCGAGTTACTCTAGGAACAGCCTGGAGGCCAGGCACGGTGACCGGCAGGGGCCGGGGAGAGGGATAGGAGCAAGATCAGAGCCAGGTCCTGCCGGGCCTTGGACGCTATTTTGAGGACTGGAATTTCTCCCTGAGAGAAATGGACACCAAGGCAGGGATTTCAGCAGAGGAATAAAATGATTCCATGCACATTTCAAAAAGGTCATTCTCACCTTGGAGTTTCGAATATACTGAGAAGTTCAAGGGAAGAAGCTGAGGAGGCCAGGTAGAAGGCGATTGCAACAATTCAGGAAGGGATCGCGGCAAAGGGATTAGATCCTGGATATGTATTTTAACAGTGGAGCCAACACAGTTTCCGTAACCCAGATTCACGCTCCAAGTCTCCTTCCAGCCCTAAGATCCTCTGACTGCACTTGAATCCCAGCGTCACCTTCACAAACCACCGGGGTACTTTTTGATAGAAATGGAAATTCTCTGAATGGCTCTATTTCTTGACATGAATGTTAAGCCCACGTGGAAGCTGTGACTTCCATTCCGTGGCCCAAGGTTTCTGGCGGTGATGTTGACTCAGCCCTGTTCCATGCCCAAGTATAAATACAGCATGAAAGAAATGAGAAAGAAAAAGCTATCTTTCCCTCCATCAGTCCTGCCAAGCCCAGAGGCCATCTCACAGGGACAGTAGAGAGGCTAGAAGTATGGACAAAAGAGAAGAGGGTATACTCAGGGATACCTGAGGAAGAAGGTATACTCCCATATGAAGTGTTCCCCTGAGAACAAACTCCATTCGTGTCACTGTTTCTGACTAAGGCAAGTGTGTATGATCTATCCCCTGGACAATCCCTGTAACTGGCTACCTGGGCCCCCTGACCCAGCGATCCTCCCCTCAGCCTTCCCTCCACATTGCCACCAGAAATGCAGTTTCCTTGGGTGGCCCAGTCGGTGAGGCATTGGACTCTTGATTTCAGCTCAGATCATGATCTCAGGGTCCTAAGTTCCAGCCCCACACTGGGCCCTGGGCTGGGTGTGAAGTCTACGTAAACAACTGAACAAACAACCAAACAAAAACTCTTCCAAAAACAGACATGCAGTCCCCAAGCACAGCGAGGATGGCACTGTCTTGCTCTTGACCTGTTCTGGCACACAGGCCACAGCTTTCCGAAGGACTCTCCTCCTTAGAAAACCACCCCTGCTCTCCCAGATGCCCCAGTCAGTGATAGAGGACATCCGGTTGGGGCAGGAGACTGAATTCAATTTTGAGCCATGGCATTCTCTTGACCTCAATTCCACCTCGGCGGTGCAGCCTTCTTCACTTCCTGCCCTGATTGCTGTGCAGTGTTACCGTGGGCTGTTA
Organism: Puma concolor; assembly: GCF_028749965.1. Classification (NCBI taxonomy): domain Eukaryota; kingdom Metazoa; phylum Chordata; class Mammalia; order Carnivora; family Felidae; genus Puma; species Puma concolor. Next base: position 79,564,376 of record NC_141675.1, on the reverse strand, counting down.
AACAGCTGCCACCTTCCACCCCAGACCTGGATGCCATCCAAGGGCAGGTAAAAATATTCCTCCCTTCCCATAACTTGTCAGAGGAGCCTTCTGAAAGAAACATGGCCAGGAAGTAGACAGCACCACCATGGCCCATCACCAGATGGCCTGCCCCCCTCCCATCTCCCCCCCATCAGTGCCTTATTCTTTGAAACTGGGCACCCTGTTGGTTCTTCTCCCCTTAACTGCCCCTTTCAACACTTCTGTTTCAAAATCTGGGGCTGAGAGTTTTGGTCTGGAAGCATGGAGGGGCACAAAACATTTCAACGGGAGGGAACTCAAAAGTCACCTCTTTTTTCTAAGCCGTAAAACTCTCCCCCCTTTACCTGCCAAACACACCTGATCTCGATCCCCAACATATACAGTATATAAAGTCAAAGTGCCTTTGGTTGAAGAGGGGTGCGGGGGCCTAGTTTACTTGCCCCCCTGTCCCCCAACACTGTAAGCCCCTAATTTGTTCATTTTCATTTGAGAAATGATAGCTATTGAGGCCTAGAGGCTTATCCCAAATCCTCCAGTGACTCAAAAGAAGATTAGGACCTTGGTTCCTGGTGTTCAGCTCAGGAGGTTTACAAGGCTCAGACATTAGGTCATAGGTACAACGGGCTCCGTGCCTTGACTGCAGCGGTGGGAGAGCTGTGGCAGTGGCATGTGGGAGTCCCCCTACCAGCACCCAAGGCCAAGGGCACACACCTCTCAGCTCTGCTTTCAGTGAGTCCACGTTGAAAGCTTGAAACTGGCCATGGTGGGAAACTGGCAAATACTACAAATTAGGGTTTCCCCTTTCCCCGTGAGAACGGATTATTAGATACCACAGGCTGGGGCATACGTAGGCAGACTGGTCTACCAGGTACTGAAATAGGAGCTTCTTGTGGAATGTGACCCTTGCTTTTGAGTCTTTAAAGATTTCAGGCAATAGTCATGAAATGTGAACCCTCAAAGAGAACTTTGGGATGGTCTCATCCAGGGAAGTCGGACCTAAATGCCTAAACAACCAGTTGATAAAGTGAATGGGCCAAGCAGCTGGGTGAGAGGACACAGAGAATGATGAGGAATATGTAGCAAACAACCCAAAGGCATCCCAGTAACAACACCACCACCAACAACAAGAACAACATGTTAGTTTGCCAGACCTGCCATACCAACAGCTTGGACAACCTGTCCTGGCAGAGGTGCTTGTTTTGAGGGCTGTGAGGGAGGGATCTGCCCCAGGCCTCCCTCTTTGGCTTAGAGATGGTGATCTTCAAACTCACGCGGTGTTCTCCCCGTGTGGGTGTCTGTTTTATACAGACACCAGGCATATCGCATTGGAACCCACCCTAATGATATCATTTTAACTCGATTGTCTTCGTAAAGACCCCATCTCCAGATAAAGTCACGTCCTGAGATATAAAGGATTAGGACTTCAACATACAAGTTTGGGGGGAGGACACCATTCAGTCCTTAACACGCAAGCAGGACAAAAACAAACCTGAGAATCACATCTGACCTGCTAACCTCTCTGATTCTGGTCCATTTGCTAAATTTTGCAGATGTGGCAACTAAAATTCTAAGAGGGAAATAGGTGACTCTCCGAAGGTCATGGGGAGAGAATGGCAGAGGTAGGCCTTGCGATTCCTGCCGGGGCCAGTCTCTTCCACTTACCTGCCTCCTCTGACGGGAGGTTATTTTACCCGTGTGTGTGTGTGTGTGTGTGTGTGTGTGTGTGTGTGTGTAATTTCAGCACCCTTGGAGAGCTGGTAAGCAGCCTGAGGGTCTGGATGTATCTGGTGCCCCACTTCCAAATTCCCCATAGCCTAGAACATGGGTGAAACCCACAGCAGACACTCAGAGAATCCATGCTGAATGTTCTCCACCTCATACTCTGTCCTTAGCAGAGGTTCTAGGTGCTCCTGGGCTCAAGGCTAATTTCTAATCCTTGAACCATGGCTTGGCCTTACCCACTTGAAGGCCTTTGTCTTTCAGTAGTGCTTTCTTGCGACAGACCAACACAGTAAGCCTAGAGAGACCTGGACCAAGACTTTAGGGTCTTCCCACTCTGGTTGATAAGAACCGTGAGAGCAAGTCAGATAACGTGGTTCAAATCCTGGACCTGCTGGATCAAACATCTGCTACAGTGTGAGCACTTACCCTCTCCGAGCCTCATGTTTCTTCCCTGACAACTAGGGGCTAGTAACACTTAGCGCACTCAATTACTCATTCATTTGTCTTTCAACCAGGCAGTCTGTGTGGTAGGAAGCTCCCTATGCACTCACCTCATTGCAGTGAAAAAGTCATGGCCCCGGTCCTCTTACAGCTTACCCTTGAACGAGGAAAGCAGATCGCAGTCACTGTTGCAGTCTGTGGTCATGCATGAGAGAGCAAGTACTGGAGACTGAGGAAACGTGCCATGGGAAAACCTAGGCAGACTGGGGCCCAAGCTGAATCTCAAAGGGGAAGATGCATCCAGGTGAAGAGTGGGGTGAGAGGTAAGTGACACTGAGGGAGCAACAGGGATCCAGAAAAATGTGCGGGGCGTGGGGATTCCCATGTCCAAAGGCCTAGATGGGAGAGAGTATGTGGGTGAGAATTAAGGGGATAATGAGACCGTGTATATGGAAAATGCATCATGTAGCACCTGGCCCATAGTATATACTCAATAAATGTCACTTGCTTTTTTCTTTTAATAACACACCTATATATTTTCTTTCCTGAAATTCGAGACCAGAGATGTAAGCACATCGAGTTATAGGACTCTAAAGTTGCTGACGCCCGTGTTCTCTAGATCTAAAGTATTCTAAACAAGGCATAGTTATTTATTGGAAAAGCATGCATTTTATTTTTCAGATGCATGGGGGAAAATTGTTGTCAGTATATCCATGAGTGTGTGGGTTTTTTTGTTGCCACATGAAACAATCACTCTTCCTTTTCCGCGTGAGGAATTTACTACCTGCTGACTTGAGTGAACTCAAATGTTACTGTAGTTTCCGTAGTGTAGTGGTTATTGCGCTCGCCTCACACAAATGTTATTGTTTGTTCTATACCTTCTAATTATCTTCACACACCTCTCACTCTTTGATCCTTCTAGGCTGTTCACATCAGAATTCTCAGCCCTGGTGACTGGGCTGCAGAAGCTTTCTAAAGCATCAGACTGCAGGAAACCCACTCAGGTACTCTGTTAATGAAAACAAGAATGAGAACAACAACTTCCAGTGCCTCTGTGTTGTTCTTTGTCTTGGAATTTTTTTCGTAATGTATGTGCCTGCAGAAAATACATCCCTTCTTTTTTCATGGCAATGTTGGCTTATATTACACAAAACAATATTACCATCTTCCCTGCTTCACCATCTGGTAACAGGATACCAGTGTGAATAGAGAGGGGGTAGAGAAACCAAGAAAGAATTTGATAGGCATTTAGTATTTTTCCAAGATATTCACGTCCGCATTGAATGAATTCCTTCTTTCCTCCCTTCCTTCCTCCTTGCACCCCTTCTTTCTTTCCTTCTTTCCCTCCTTCCTTCCTTTCTTCCTTCCCTCCTTTTGCCTTCTTTCTTCCTTCCTTTCTTTGTAAGTAAACCATCTCAATGATCATTTCTATTTGCGCGGTACTTCGCCAATTATAATATGCATTGCCATTTTTTCCGCTCTACACTATTCTATCAAGAAAGTAGTTCTTATTTTTATCACCATTTTCACCTTGCAGTGACATAAACTTGTCCAAGGTTGCACAGGTTGTGTGTGACTGACTGAATCATCACTCCAAATTCTGGCTTCTATTTGCCAGCCTGGCTTTCTTCTCCCCTTATATCCACCCAGACGATCTCTGAGATCTCTTCTAGCTCTGACACTTGGTAGAAGAAAAGCTTTAGGAAGGTGAGACCTTGCCTGTGTGGTTCAACATTCTATCTCCATCACTTAGCACAGGGCCTGGAAAGTCCAAGGAGCTCAATAAACAATTTTTTGTAATTAAATTGAAGTCCATGCCCTATATCCCTTTTATAGCTTCAAGAGTTAATGCTGAAGTGATTACTTATTGAGTGATGCTAAGCTAAGCAGCTGGTGCCCAAGAAGGTGACAAACTAAACCCCGTGGGAGATGTAAGGGTATACAGAGTTACATATAGCTGGTGATGTGGGGGTTGGGAAGAGAAGAATGGTGGGACATCCCCTGGCTTCCAGTCCAGTGTCTTCCTTTCCCTAAAGACATCACTATAAGATACTGGAGCTCTGATGATTTCCTATAATTTGGTCTGAAAAATTCACTGGGTTTTTCCAGCCTGGTAGTACTTCCTCCTTAACTTTTTAGCTTCTCAAATTGGTAAGCATTGAATTTCGGTTACAAAATTAGTTGCTTATTGGTATGACACATTAAACTGATAATGTACCAATGAATAGTCTCATAATTTACACGGCGTTTTCACCAAACCACCCTTTTGGAGAGAAGGAAGGAAGATCGGTAGAGGTAAGTGCTTTTCCCAGTTCACACAACTAATAATTTGTAACACCAGATTCAGGCCTTCTAGCTCAATATGCTCATGGCATTCCATTATGGCACTTCCATTGTGACATTGGTACTGTCTACCAAACAATCCGTGAAAATGATGGGCTGTAGGGAATCAGGGAAACCTACCTGCTTCTACTCAGGATCTTTCCTGTATTCGCGATGAATTCCATGAACATAGCTCACTCTATACCAGGCCCCTCTTTTAATTCCTCCTTATTAGATCTGCAGTGGCCAGTGTTGGTTGTAGCAATGTCTGTGAATTCGTAGGGTAGAGTCACAGGACCTCTCTCCTGAGCACCATCCCTTCTTGTCACCTTTATGAGAATGTTCTCCAGACATGTACCCTCAGCATATAACAAATGAGCTCATCATATTTCCCCCAAAGTTTCTCCTTCTTCTATGGTCCTCAGCCCTGTTCATAACATGCTTTCCTGCCTAGATGCCCAAATTAGTAACCCAGAAGTCATCCTACACTCCTCTCCTTCACTTTCCTTTCTCCACCATCTAGTCCTTAAGACTAGAGGTTAATTCCTCCTCTGAAGACTTTCTTCAATCTGTATCTACTTCCTGATGGTAGTGCCACTTTTAAGTCCCCATCAGGTCCCGCTGGGTTTCTGCAACAGTCTCCCAACTGTTCCCTTCTACCCCTGTCTCTATAAAAGGAAGTGTGTGATGTCTGACTGTGCTCTATACTTCGTGAAAGGAAAAGGCCAGAGCCAATGTAAAACTCCCTATAACACTTTCCAGGAACAGACAGTGGACAATGCCATTGTGTGTTTGTCCTCCCGAGCCAACTTCCTCCCCATCTTGCTCTATTCACATTTCCTTCAAAGAAGGAACCACACTGCTGAACAACAGTTGGGCATTCTAAAGTAGGACTCTATGCCTGGTCAATAGAAAGTGGCATCTTGGCCTGGATCAGAGGAAAGATCACAGGCAACAGCCCCTAAAAGGAGGCAGACTTGACCTCAAAATATATTACACCTGCCTGCTGGGCTCCCCCCGGGGCGGCTCTCCACAAATGTGCCCCAAACATTTGCCTGCAACCTTCCAAGGGAGCTCACAGTCTGCTCTGAATCTGTGCTTTTGCTGCTCTGTCCACAATCTCCTGCCCTCCACGGAGCTACTCCACAGCAAGGGCCACATGAGGAGAGAGCACCCGACATGAAGCCAGAAGTCTCCTAGTGACCACGGCTAACTGCCTTCACTGCTTAGAGCCTATTTCCTCACCTGGTAAAGAAGGATAGAGAGCCTCACCAAACTGATGTCCTGAGTCACAGAGAGAATTAAGAATCACGTAACAAATTGAGGTCAATGTCTGAATGATGTGGGGGAGACACGGGTTGTGGAGTCAGAAGAACCAGGGTTTAGGTCCAAGCTATGCTGCTTAGTGTCTAATCTGGCCCTGGCCAGTATCTTCACCTGTTGAATGTAATCAATGATACATCCTTCATGCAGGGCTCATGCAGGGGAGACAACCCAGGAATCACAAAGCACAATACATATATATAGTGTGTTAATATTATTCTAGTGTATGTGGAATGCTTTCTAGAGTGTTATAGCAACCCAGGGTTGTCTTCGCAGCCTAGCTCTCGATCCTGTTCTTCAGAGGTGCTCGTTGGGAGTCTGCTGTCTGGGACTCCCTCACCTGCTGGGGAGAACACGCCACTGCAGGGTGTGTGTGTGTGTGTGTGTGTGTGTGTGTGTGAGACGCAGGGCTGGAAACTCCCAGTGGAAGAGATCCTGGCTTGTCTGGAGATGGCCTTTTGCTGTGGGTGGTCTGGTCAAAACAATAGTTAAGTATGAATCAGGCTCCAGCAATGGTGCGAGGACCACAAGACAAGGCAGATCCTTCCAGGGTGGGAGCACTTACAGAATGCCCAGGAGCATTTTGGTTGGGATTGCCTGTTTTTATGTGTGTTCAGCTGTGTGTCTCAGTGGTGTGTGTGTGTGTGTGTGTGCGTGCGTGCGTGCGTGTGTTTGAGATGAACAGACAATAGCAGCCTATCTATGACTTGTTCATTTTTCAGCCAAGTCAGCCATGCCTTCAATAGACGTAGGGAAGAGTAAGTCGTAGGAGCACTGTGCTGGCATCACAAAGCCCGGGCTTCACCTTGGCCCTGCTCTGTCTCTGGTAGGCGGGGCCTCAGTCACATCACTCTCTGAGCCTCAGCTTCCCTCCCTGGAGAGCGCCACCCACCTCACAGAAGTCTGCGCATGTCATGGCACAAGGAGCAGAAAGCCCTGTGTGAACGCAAGAGAGTCCCTGTCTTGCTCCCGGGGTGCTGCGAAAAAAACAGTTCCATTTCTTCTTCTTCTTTTTAATGTTTATTTTTGAGAGCAAGAGAGAGAAAGAGAGGGAGAGACAGAGACAGAGCATGAGTGAGGAAGGGGCAGAGAGAGAGAGGGAGACACAGAATCTGAAGCAGGTTCCAGGCTCCGAGCTGTCAGCACAGGCCCTGACGTGGGGCTTGAACTCAGGGACCCTGAGATCATGGCCTGAGCTGAAGTCAGACGCTTAACCCACTGAGCCACCTGGCGCCCCAAAAGGCTTCATTTCTGCTGTCATCGTGCTGACGGCACCTGCCACGAAAGACTTGTTTCCACAACTTCTGGGAACTGTGGTCTTCCGGGTCCTACTGGGGCTCACTGAGTATAAAAGGCATCATGACCAGGACTTTTCATTGTGTAGGGGGTCAAAAGTAAACAAGTAAGACACTGTGACCTAAAGGTAATTTAAAGAAAACTGTGATTTAAAATTGCTAGGATTATTAAAAAAAAAAAAAAAAAAGTAAAGAAATAAAAGAGTGCTAAGCTGGCAAGCTTAACCTAGCAATGAGAATAAACCAGAAGAAAGGGTGCTAGATTGAGCTCAGGAAGCCTATGTTTTTCCCCACTCTCCCCAATTTGGCCTGTAAGCTCCCTGACGACCCGATCGTATTTTGCTTATACTTGAATCTCACTGTGTCTGTCACATACTAGGAAGTTGTCTAAAAGTATGTACCGGTTGGCAGATTGGCATGATAATACATTCACAATATATATTGTGGGTTACCAAAGCAAGTAATATGAACAATGTATATATATGTTCAAAGGAAAAAAGCTGGAAAGATATTAACATTCTTATACTAACAGCATTATCTTTGCATGATGTGATTACAAGTTCCTTTAATTTTCTTTTTTTCTTTTTATATGATCCTTGCATGATGTGATTACAAGTTCCTTTAATTTTTTTTAATTTTTATTCCATAACTTGCTGCATATAACATGTACTGTTTGTATAATTTAAGAAGTTTAAAATGTGCATACAAATACATAACTATATTTTCAATATCTCCTTATGTTTTTTTTTTTTTTTTTTTTTAATCTCCTTTTAGGTAATCACAGTAAACTGCCAAACAGAGCTGGGGGACTAAAATGTTAATTCACATACAAAGAAAAATTTTGCAAAAATTGGCATCCAGAAGCAATAATGGAGGCTGGTTTTGTTCCCAGTGATGCGCAAAGCACAGTTCAGTGTGAAACACTAACACACTGCAGGAAGGAGGAAAGTCTTCATACCCCCTACCTGCTAATTCTGATCAAGTTGAAAACAACTCAAATACTCAAAATAGAGTCCCTGCTCACCGAACCACAGGATATATACACTTTGAATCATTACGGCGCTTTAAGGATATTTTATAGCTTTAAAATGTCAAGTAGGCACATTATAACATTTTATAGAAACATTTATATGAAAGGATGCTAAGTTGCCTATATATACTTACAATTCTGTGAAAACTCATTTTTGGAAGAAAGACCAAATTCAAACAATGTAACATAGAACTAGGTCAGTCCCTTATTTTATAGTGTTGCTTAGTTTCGTGATTTTTGTAAGAAATGAGTGGAAAACAGTGAATGACTACACACTAGTAATTAAAATAATTTCTAAATTTCCTTGGAATTCCAGAAAATTATAAGCAAAAAATAAGAGAGAGACAAATGTTCATATACTATGCTGTTGTTAGGAGTATAAATAGAACTGGGCGCCTGGGTGGCTCAGTCGGTTGAGCGTATGACTTTGGCTCAGGTCATGAGCTCACGGTTCACGAGTTCGAGCCCTGTGTTGGGCTCTGTGCTGACAGCTCAGAGCCTGGAGCCTGCTTCGTATTATGTGTCTCCCTCTCTCTCTGCCCCTCCCTGAATCATGCTCTGTCCCTCTCTCTCTCTCAAAAATAAATAAACATCTTAAGAACGGAATGTAAATAGTCCTGAGTTTCTTGAAGCATGAATTGGAAATATATATGTTAATACTTTTAAATTTTTTTCTAATGTTTATTTTTGAGAGAAAGAGAGAGTGCGAGCAGGGGAGGGCAGAGAGAGAGGAAAACACAGAATCCGAAGCAGGCTCCAGCCTCTGAGCTGTCAGCAAAGAGCCCTGACTCGGGGTCGAACCCACAAACCATGAGATCATGACCTGAACCCAAGTCCGATGCTTAACCGACTGAGCCACCTAGGAGCCCCATAAATTTTTAAAATGTCATTATCTTGGTTCTACCAATTCTATTTTAAGAATTTCATCTAGAAATAACAAGAGACCCGGAGACATTTACTCACCATTATTTGTGACGTGAAAGAAAAGAAGTTACAAAAATGTCCAACAGTAAGAAATGAGTTGAAGGGATATACCAGTAGAATGGAATAGTCAGGCAGCCATTCGAAACATCCCATGGAATTGTATTTAGTATTAAGCGAGGAAAAGCTTCACTAGAACACACAATTATTAGATTACCAAATAGAACATGCCATATAATTACATTGATCTTAAAAAGACCTTGAAGAATAAAAATCGAAACATTGACAAAGGTTGTTGGAATTATGGGTAGTTTTAATTCTCTTACATTTCTCTTAATGTCTAAATTTTCTATAATAAACATCTATTGATTTTAAGCTAATGACGGTTCAAAACACATAGCAGGCAAAATTGTGAGGCCAACTGTTCCTTTTCAGTTCAGTTGATGATACACATTTCAGCCACCATATGCAAATTGCTTTGACTCTGTCTGCAAACATAGTCTCTCCTCTCCTCCACCCCATACCCTACCATGATATATAGAAAAATTTCTCAGTGCGTTCCCAGTTCCTGGCACCAAATGCATGTGCACATGTGTGAGCTCACATACACGTACACACACCTGCGCATGCGCACACACACCAGGCCGGTAACACCTGGCGGGAGGAGCAGCACCCAGCCACCAGGAGGCCTCCTCCAGCCCCAGCCAGCCTCACTCTGTGCGGCCTTAGGCAGGGTACGCCCCTTCTTTGGGCCTCAGTTGCATCCAATAACGCAGTGAAATTGGCCTAGAATGTCGCTAGTGGCCCTCTATGTTGGTGGTATTTTATTATAGGGAAAACCGTTCCTGGAGGGGAAGATTTGTAAGGAAAAGGAAAATAAGTCTCCTTAGCAATCCTGTTCCCAACCTTTGGGCCTCTTTTCCTTTTTGGATTTGAAATGAAAAAGGAACTCTTGTGAGGCTCTGGTCTGAGGACTTGGGGATGTGGCAGCGGCTGTTTTGGAAGGCTAGCTCTCAGAAGAAATAGGGAGAATGAAGGGACTGTATGAGCATGTGCTAAAATGTCAGGAAGTTTAGGACATGACATGGGCTGGGCCTCAGGATCTGAGATCTAGCACGGCCTCAGGTTTGCACACTCTGAGTCTCTCGCTTTGGAATCCCACAGAGGACACACGGGGATGCTGTGGGGCTTCCGGGAGGAGGCGAAAGTCTGTGCAAGGACAGTGGGTGCTGTGCTGGGGTGGGAGCAGTGGGTCCCAGCGGACTCCCCTGCTTCCCTGCAGGGAAACATTGCTCTGGGTCTCTTCCGTGGTTGGCAAGTATTAGTTGAGAGGTAGAGACTCTATATTTTCAGAGCCTCAGTTTCCTCATCTGTGAAGTGAAAGTTTGGACTAGATACATTCAGAGGTCCTCTCCAAGTCTGGTCCTGACTAAAAGCCTGCATATCACAGACCCTTCTTGGGGTTTGGTTTATGCAGAATATGTACCCAGTGTTGACACTGGAACTAACGGTGCACTGATTGTCCTGTTTGCTCTTCTTGTGTGGACAGTGGGAGACTTCAAGTGGCACAAAGCTTCTAGACCCTTACCTGCCTTCCTTCTGTGTCCCAGAAGGGCAATATAGGCATTTGACAGAACTATTGTAGCAACCGGTTTTTGTTTCTTACCATTTCCCCACATATTTCAATTTATGTTCTCTTTCTTTCGTTCTTTCTTTATTTCTTCTTTTTCTCCTCCTCCCCCTCCTCCTCCTCCTTCTCCTTCTCCTTCTTCTCTTTTTAACTTTTTGGCGTGTCATACAGAAGATAGAGGCCCTAAGTTTCCCTGTATCTCTTCTGCACAGGGCACCAGGCAACACTCAATTTCATATTGAACGACGGAGGCTCCAAACCTGAGTTCTTATTCTAGTTTTATATCTGGAAATTGACAACCACCTTAAAAATCAAATATGAGCCCCAGTCCATGTTCACTACATATGAAAGGAGAGTTTTGAGGCCACATTTTATCGTTACATATAAAAAGTGAAGGGCTCAACACTCATTGTGTGCCTGGCATCTGTGGGGCAATTCTTCCCTGCTGCCGGGCTCAGCCCTCCGCTCAGGGAAACTCAGAGAGTAGAGGCGACTCCACCCTGGGCGAGGCATCTGTCCGGACGGGGGAGAAAAGCAGGCTTATCTGGTGGTGTAGTCCACTGCCGGGATTTACCGCTCCCAGAGAGCATGCCGGTGGCTTTCGGGTGATACGTACTTGGTATGTAATTAGGTCTCTTGTCCACTAACAAGACCTTGACTGTGGACCATTCATAATCTCATCTTCCAGTCCCAGAAGGATGGCATCCAAGGTACCGTAGGATCCTGGACGCCAAAGCTTCCATTTCCATCATCCTTCCGGCGACTTTGTAGCAAAGTCGTTTTCTCCTCAGATGAAGTAGGTAGATCATTCTTTCGTGTGTTTATTCTGGGGCCAGGGTTTGGTTTAGGATGGGAAATGTTTCTTGAAGAGCTTCCCGGGGTGGGGGGGACGGTAGGAGAGCTAGCTCTGGCCCAGACAGCCTGGTTTGGAGTCGTGGGTTTTCCTCTCCCTAGTTGGGAAAGCATAGGCAGCTCACTTCACTTTTCTGTCCCAGTCGTCTCGTCTATAAGATGGAAACAATGATAGCAACACTTACCTCCTTAGGTTGTTGTAGGGATTAAATGAGGGCTCGAAATAGTGCAAGGCACAAAGTAAGCACGTGATACATGTCAACTCTCCCCGTTAATGAGAGACAGACTTGTCAATCATTAAAGCACAGCCAAGTGTGTTGTATGCTTTAATAGAAGTGCCCAGCTGGGAAATGATTGATTCTGGGAGATTCACAGAAGAATCTTCATCAGTTAGGGCTCCATCAGAGAAGCAGAACCACTCCATGTGATACAGAATCGGGGATTTGTTTTCAGGGCTCCATCCTGCCAACTGGGGGGACTGGTTAGGCTAATCCGTCAATGTGAGGCTGTTGCTTCCCAGTTGATGCTGGACTTGGGGTCAGCAGGGCAGGCAGTAGGGAAAGAGAAATGGTCACGGAGTGGGGAAGGCAAGGACAGACTGCGACCTGCAAAGACAGACCAGAGCTCGTTTCTGCCTCTCACTGCTTCCGGGTGATGATGCTGACGGGCGGCAAGACAGACACACCAGCTGTCCCCATGTTGCCCCAGAGGTTGGGCCAGGGCTCAGAGGAGCTCCAGGGGGAGGTCTGGTGAGACCTGGAGATGCTGAGGGCGTAGCCGCTGCCCCGTCACAACAGGTGAGCCGGCAGATCAAGGACGACACGTGTGAGAATGCAGGGAACGGTGCCTCGTACCAACCCACCGAATATTAAAGCATGGTAGTTCCGCTTCTGTATTCCAAATGCTGTGCAAACGTCATCTGTGGCCGATGCCGCTATCGAACTATGCAGGGAAAGGAGGTCTGGGAAACACAGTCCCAGCTTACCTAAGTTGGCCCAGAGCAAATCCACCACAGCTCCACGGAGAAAGGGATGGAAGTGGGTCTGAAAGCGTTAGCGTCCGCAATGAAGGGAAAGGAGAAGGATATTCCAGAACCAAGAAATGATGTGCAGGTCAGGAAAAGGTCCCGCGTATAGGAGGTTCAGAGTGGCCGCAGCATAAGGTGCTCTTCTTATGGGGCCACAGAATCAACCCAACATCACCATAAGCCGTGGTAGCTGAGGAAGTGCAGATTTATCTATCCATTGGGCCATAATCCTTCTTTTAAACAAAGACCAACTTCTGTTGCTTCCAGGCTGACGTCTTTCCCACCACCAAGGCACTTAGCGGCAGTGAAAGGGGCATTAAGCCCGGAGCCAGGAGACTGTTAGTGCCCCAGCCCCCAGTACCCCACTCTCAATGCGGGGGCCTTGGGCAGTACTTTTTACCCTCTGGAAGTTCTTCTCTAAAAGCAGGGATTTGAACTGAAGTCATAACCAAATCTCTAGAGTCACATCAGACTTGAACGTTTTCTAGCCATTAGCAGGAGACAAAAGGGGAATGGCAGTTTTCATCCCTGTGAAAGCCAAAACAGAAAACACCAGGGCCCTGTGTCACATCACTTGGCTTTGATCTCTGGATCCTGGAAGCAGCCACAGGAAAATGCAGCCTCCCGTGGATATTCTTGAGGTCTAGACCTGGGCTGAGTTAGGTGTCCCGGGCCACGTTAAGGCTCAATTGCCTTTGTCTTGGTAGCACTGCCCTTGCACTGTGTCAGAAACATCCGCAGCTATCAATAAATAGTGGGTGAATGAATTTGTGACATCCGGTTCTGGTGGCTCCATAGGTTTCGCACTGGCCTATGGGCCACTTTCGGGAGACACTATATGGGCTCCCTCTCAGGGAAGGCTGAATCAGAAACGGGTTCCTCAAATCCACTCCATTTGTGCCCTGTATCCCTGGGAGGATCTGATTACAGGATTGAATAATGAGGGAGAGTGTCAGGACACTGCCTGTCTGAGGTAATGTGAATTCTAAGCAAAGAAACAGCTGCCCAGTCTTTAATTCTGTGAGTGTATTAATAAATACTTCTGACCGGACCATTTCTAGTCATAGGTATCCACTCTTTCCAAAATTTTTGAGGGACGTCAGATGAACGCCTCACAGTTTTGGCCTGTTCTCAAAGATGTTCAGAAGGTGGAGCCCAGGGAAGCTATGAGGTTGTTGAATATGTTGACTATGGTGAATATGTTCTTCGTGAAACGCGATAAAATCTTGGTATAGTTGGGGCGCCTGGGTGGCGCAGTCGGTTAAGCGTCCGACTTCAGCCAGGTCGCGATCTCGCGGTCCGTGAGTTCGAGCCCCGCATCGGGCTCTGGGCTGATGGCTCAGAGCCTGGAGCCTGTTTCTGATTCTGTGTCTCCCTCTCTCTCTGCCCCTTGCCCGTTCATGCTCTGTCTCTCTCTGTCCCAAAAATAAATAAACGTTGAAAAAAAAAAATTAAAAAAAAAAAAAAAAAAAAATCTTGGTATAGTTAATTCCCCTCTCTAATGGAAAACCAATTTTGCTAACAAATAACATGGCTGGGTTTTATGTTCACAACTTGGGAATTTGGGAAAATGCGGACTTTGGAATCGTCAAATCTGGGTTCTACTTCTTAACAGGTGTATATCAGGCAAGTTATTTCTTGCCCGAGCCTCAGCACCTTCTTCTGTAAAAGGGGCATGATAATACTGATTGCTTAAAGATCTTAAATAAGGCGGCATGCATAAATCATGGTAAGTGTTCAATAAATATTATTTATTTTCCTTACCAGGCCTCGCAAAATAAAATGATAAGTACATATTTCTGAGTTTTCCTTATGCTGTTTGTCTGCCATTAGTTTCTTTGTTGTGTTACGTGCTTGCCCTTGAAATCAGATAAGCGATGACGGGCATGAAGGGCTTGAGAAAAAAAACAAGTCATGGGAAAAAAAATAAAACCGAACTTATTATTATTATTTTTTTTTTTTTTTGCATACAAGTTGCAAAAAGATGCTATAATTCTGTTTCGGAGGCAGAACCCATGTATCCCTTACAGTTTGAGAATCCTGGGAATATGTCATTGTGACAGTCAGTTTCTGGCTTTCACAGGCATGAAATAGCTCCGAGCCTTGTTTTCTAGACCCATAGACCAGGAGAGATAAATGTTCTTAGAGGTCGTCCAGCAAAGCCCTTCCATGAATGGAGAAACTAAGACTCAGAAAGGGAAATGAGTTGCCCAAGATCTCTCACGTGGGTAGAGATAGTGTGAGGACTGGAATTTATGTCTTCTGATTCCTCATCCTGTAACAGCATGTTGCCTCAGAGCCTTTGCCGATTCACCCTGCAATCTTGGAAAATTCCCTTGTTTTCTGTGTACCAGTCTTTCCATGAAACAAAGATGGCAAGGATAACTCATGATCCATACCTTATAGGGATGCATATGAATTAGTCGGACCCAGGCTGCAATGAACGTTCAACTCCCTGGAGTTAGCACAACCCACCACTGGTTCACAAAAGACATGTGAGTGTTACAAAGGAAGTTGCTTTGTAGTTGTCGGACGGAGGGACGGTTGTAGTCCATTAATGTGCTGAGTGACCCCGGATAAGTCCTTTGCCTTCCCTCAGCTCCAGCCTACTCATCAGGTTCGGAGTGTCACCTCTTGCCCTCACAGTGTGACATTCCATCAGTTATTTCAATGTAGGACCCAATCGGAGGCTGACTGACTCTACTTTCGAATGACAGGGACCCACACCAACTTAGAATCACTAGCTAGAAAGTCAAAAGCAAAACAGCAATGAGAATGAAACTAAAGTAGAGAAGGCACATGGATTTCCTTTTAAGCATTGTGTTTCTGGTCTATAATCACAACTGTGCAAGGATACACTAAGTTCTCTTAACCTTGAATAAGATTGCCAATCAATGTTTCAGAAGTATCCGAGGTTTCCTGACTCCCTTCTTTCTCGGGGTAATCATCTTTCCACGGACTCAATCTATGGACATATATCATATATCGCCTATTGACAAGCAGTGATGAAAAGTCAGGGGAAGTAGACCCAGGCCAGGAGGAGGACCAGGTTCTTGTCTTTATTTCATCTCACTCGCTGTCAGGATGAAATACAGCATGGCGGAGAGCTCTGAGCCCTGGCAAGAGCTGGGGGCCTGTCACTTGCTGGCTTTGCAAGCCTCGGCCTTGTCCCACTCTGAGCCTCCGTGTTCTCCTCTGGAAGAGAAAGAGGTTGGGTCAGATGCTCTTTAAAGCTCATTTTAGGGCTAACATTCTACTGCTTGGCTTACTTGAGTCTTCAGAGAAGAGTCCTGGAACCAAGCATCCTTAACCAGGCTTTGCCTCACAGCCCAGAGACGCCCATGTCATCTTCTTCCAGGGCTCCAGCACAGAGACTGTGTTTAGTCCATTCATAACTGAAATCAGTTTCTTTGCAATGAGTATTTGCATTCCAATAATTTTTTAAAAGCTTACAATAAAGAAAGCCAAAGGCATTCCTTGAGAAGCTGCCATTAAAAATGCATTAATGGTGGGGGCGCCTGGGTGGCTCAGTTGGCTAAACGTCTGACTTCGGCTCAGGTCATGATCTCACAGTTCATGAGTTCAAGCCCCGAGTTGGACTCTGTGCTGACCGCTCAGAGCCTGGAGCCTGTTTCAGATTCTGCGTCTCCCCCTCTGTCTGCCAACTGGTGCTCTCTTGCTCTCTCTCTCTTTCTCAAAATAAATAAACATTAAGAAATTTTTTTTAATGCATTAATGGTAGGGTGAGAGTGGAGGGGGGTTGGAAGAAGAGGAGGGCTGGGCTTTCCCTTGAAATTCTGCTACGCACAAGAGGCCATAACTCTGATCCCCCGGAACTGCTGAATTCACAATACCTTGTGAATGACATTGCCTTTCTGTAACCTCAGTTGAATATGTTCCCGCAAGGAATCCTTCATGTGTGAAGACAGGCACAAGTTGATACATTCACATGGACTTCTTGTAAAAATAAGCCTAATGAGTTCACCCTGATTTTAGAAGGCTTGGGGATTCATCTATGGATGAAAGAGTTAACATTTCGCTGGCTTGAGCTTTGCAACAGGCAAGCCCCAGCGGAACCGTTTTGAGCAGCGGACATGCAAACAAAGATGGGCAAAGTTCTTCAGGCTCCGAAGCTTGTTTTGGAAAAGAACCGCAAAAGTTCGGATGGCTCTGCTGAATTTTATCTGATTAGTCAAGCTGAGGATGGGAGAACGCAGAGACACTTGTGGAACCAACCGAATGTGAGGTGCGTTCTTGCTTTGCCGTCGCTTCCTTTGCTTTTAGGCTTATGTGTGTTTTGAGGAGCAATCTAGTCCACATGTTATGTGTCCCTTACACTTGAATGCATGGAGGTACTGGTTGGTAAGAGAGTGGTCCAGATGGCCAGGTGGCTGCTACATAGCAGGGAAATCCTCGAAGCAGAAATGCATCCAAAAGTGGAGATCAGTCGTTGCCCCAAGTACGGGCAGAGAATGAGGCAGGAAAACAGGGGCTGTGGGGAGGACAGGCCAGGCGACAGGACAGGACGTAGTCCTATGACCCCCATATCGAGATTAGAGGGCGGTACAGAAAGCCCTGAGTTTGAAATTAGGAGACTGGGGCTTGAATCTCTTTAGCAACTGTAGCCTTAGTTTTCTCACATGTAAAATGGACATTTTGACCCAGAATTCCTATTCCCGGTGGTTGTGTTTACAAACGTTTATGGTTCTTTCTGTGTTTGGCACAAAATAGGCGCAAATAAATATTTACTATTTTTTTTATTGTTTAAGGGCAATGCAAATCCTAGTTCCTTTGTGTGTTCCCAAAACTGGTTCTCCCTGTCTGCCACCCACAAACCCTAATTGTCACCATCAGGGCAGCAAGAAGCACACGCTCTCTGGGAAACAATATAAACTGGCTCACGTATTTTTTTCACACCAAACAGCATGATTTCAAAACGCTCAAAAAAAAAAAAAAACAAAACACCCAGAGCCAAAGTAAATTCTCTCTCCGCACCTCCCCCCTGCTCCCCCCCCCACACACACACATGAACTTTTAAACCTTGGAAATCAGACAAGAGAGAGAGGGAAAAAAGAGAGAGGGAGAGAAAGCCCAGCCTCCCATTGCTTCACATTGTATATATATCGAGTTCACAAACACAAGGTGCACCGTCAGAAGGGCCTGGGGCAAAGTTTGTACTCTGCTTGAATTCTAACTTTTGTTTACCAAGGTAATAAACCGGTCCTCTGCTGCCCCAGGTGTAAAGCTATTATGAAAAGGCATATTTGTATTTCGCCCCACCTCAGATGTGCGGTATGTGGGGCATCCTGCGCCATAAGAGCAGCCTGGATTTATTTACGGAGAGAGGCGCCCAAGCACAGGAGGAGCGACGTCAGACTGGGCAAGGCCGCGTCCCAGCCAAGCCCCGGCCACCTAGCCTTCCTCCTTCTGGTCACCCACCCGCCCCTTCCTGCACCCGCGCTGGCACATAACCCAACCCGCAGGCGACCCTCCAGGGGCCTCTGCCATCTCTGGTTGGACAAGTTTTGTCTCTTCGGCATCTTGTCCTAGATTTTTCCGAGCAAACCTCTCCTGACACATTTTGTAGAGCCCAGCCAGATCGGAGTGGATGAACACAGCAGCTGCAGAAACTTCTTCCCCTTCCTTCGCCCTGGCTGTCACACCCCGATGGGTTATCTGTGGCCTGGGATGGCTGGGAGGAAACTTTCACCCAAATTTTCGACGGAGCTAAATGGCCTGGAACCCGCTGTAAATCGTCTACTGAAATCTTGGCACGGAAGGAGGAAAGGATGTATGGAAAAGGGCAGACTTAGAACGCCAAGGCCATTAGCCTGGGCAAGTGGGAGAGCTGCTGAGGGCTTGCTGGGGTGCCGTTGCCTCCAGGCACGTCTGGCCGACCACCCAGAAATTTGCAGGAAGACACAGAGCAGTGGCAGTGGCCCCCACTAAACGCAAGCTGTAGGGCACAGGCAATTCTCTTGGTCCTCGGTCCTTGGCTGGAACTGAGGGCCTCCCTTTTATCTTCCGGGACCTAACTCCACTTTCTTTGGACCTTTGGGCTCCTATATGTATCTCCTGAGCCCCTACTAAGTGCAGAGGATGCAGCCAGGGTCTAGCACCTGGAGTCAGGACTCCGTAACTATTTTGGAACAGTGAATTAATTCCAGCCTCCTCTCTTGAAAAAGCAAGATCTGGAGTAAGATAACGAACCCCTGTGAGCTCAGAGCGATTCATCTTCTGGAAAACGGGAATCATAAGTGTAATTTTTTTTTTTTTTGAGCTGGTATAAGGACCAAGTGGAGAGCCCTTTGTAAATGCTCAAGAGCTACATGAACGTTGGTAGCTACAGCAATGTTGAACTCCTCCTATGAGTCAAACTTCTAGACTGCGCTGTGCCAGTCATGTCTGCCTCACGTTGCCTAGAAACTCAAAGCAACACATAGCCATCTTGAGCATCTACTAAGGTTTAGGTCCAATGGAAGTCTTCAAAGGTATGGAGATAACATAAGACTTCCTTGTCCTCAGGGAACTTGGTGGGGAAGGAGTGAGGATAAGAAAAAGACACTGCACCCCTGAACCCAAAATTACCGAGTGTCTAAAATCCAGTCACTTAATAATAACTCTTGAGAACTATCGAGGGCCAATTATGGACCAGGCATTGAGAATTCTTATCACTGGAAATTGTTTCAGCTCAGGCAGGTTAATGTAATGACTCAGCCCCAAACACATTTATTTCTTGTTCTCTAACAGCGGCTACAACCCACAAGCGCAAGGTCCCAAGGTGAGACTTTCTGGCATGTGGAGAACAGAGCAAAGGCCAGTGCGGTGGGGATGCTGTGAGTGAAGGGGGGAACTGTAGAGAGTGAGAGCAGAGAAGTTAGGGAAGGGCCAGCTTATGGAGGGTCTCAGGAGCCAGGTAAAGAATTTGCATTTTAAACGATAATTATGCTTCGAGATTCGTGATGATCAATGCAGAAAGGAGGTGTCTTGGGCTTATTCATCTTCAAATCCATTAATTCACGGACTGCTCTTCCCCAGCTCCCCTCTGTACTACAGGAGGGCTGACCTCTGCATATCCCAAGGCCCTTCGCCGGCTAGCTTCTCTCTGGAAGCAGCCAACAGGAGGCCTGGACAGGAAATCAGAGGGCAGGAGAAAGGGAGAAAGCAAGGTATCTCTCTCTCTCCCTTTCTGCCTCAGGAGCATCTAAAGCAGGGCTCTATCCCGTCCAGCTCCTGCTGGATAGGTGCACGGTGATCCAGCTTCCACCTGGCAACCTTGACCTCTGCGCTCTGGTAATATGGCTTCTTCTCTATATC
Organism: Puma concolor; assembly: GCF_028749965.1. Taxonomy (NCBI): domain Eukaryota; kingdom Metazoa; phylum Chordata; class Mammalia; order Carnivora; family Felidae; genus Puma; species Puma concolor. Next base: position 79,544,475 of record NC_141675.1, on the reverse strand, counting down.
CCTCTAGCCCAGCCTAGTAGCAACCTCTGCTATTGCTAACAGCCGGACTGACTTTTTCACTTCTGCTATCACCTACATAGCCAGTGATCTGCATTGGATTCTCTGTGTTTAGAGTCTTACAGTGGCTTCAGTTTCCCTGCAGGACTCTGATGACGGATACACGGTACAAACCACATGCTGTGGGAATGTTCCTTTGGCATCTGGTACCAGGCCTGGCACATGGCAAGTCCACAGTGACTGTCTTGGTTTCCTATTGCTACGTAACAACACAAATATTACAGTTCTAGAGGTCGGAAGTCCGAATAGACCTCCCTGGGTTAACACCAAGGAAGTTCTAGGGAAGAATCCAGTTTCTTGTCATTTCCAGATTTTTCTGCCTGTATTCCTTGGTTCATGGCCCCTTACTGCATCTTCATAGGTGGCAGTTGGAAAATCGAGTCTTTCTCCTGATGTCACTCTTCTGGGTCTGACACGTCTGCCTCCCTCCTCCCCATTTGGAGACCTTTGCGATAATATGGTGGCCACCATATTGTGGATAGTCTATTTTTGAGACTACTGTGGAGAGTCTATTTTTTAAGGTCTGCTGATCAGCAAGATGTATTCCATCTGCGACTTTAGCCACCCCTCCCCACCCCCACCCCCCACCCCTTGCCATGTAATATAGCATAGTCACAGGGTCTGGGTATTAGGGTGATGGTGTCTTTGGGGAGTCATTACTCTGCCTGCTGCAGCGATTAAGCAAAGTCAGAGCATGGGGAGGGAGGTTATGGAGGCTCGCTAAAGGGGACAGAAGCTGGGTGCCTTAGACCTCACGCAGTGAGAACTTAAGGCCCACGCACTGAATTAAACACAGAGACCGCAGGGCTCCGGGGAGAACATTTGGGTCCTCTGGTTCAGAGGGCATCTCCAGAGATGCTTGAAGCGTGGCTCGTTGTTGGAAACCCCTCAGTGTGCTCTTGCCTGTCACGCTTGGGATGCGATGCTGGGACGCAGCCATTGTTCGTCTCTCACCCAGGATGGCACGTAGGTTTCTTGTTTTCCCAGAGAAAGGTTCATTTCGGAGAGGGGAGTGGGTGAAGGCAAACTGTTGGCTGCAGCACGTGAGGCCCAGCAGTTCCAATTCGGGGACAACTGGAGTTGATGCAGGCGTTCCATCCAAATGTAATCAAACGCCTCCTGTTGCCAGACGACGTGTTATTCAGTGGGGGGTTGGCGGGGGGCGTGTTGTGAATCGGAGATGCCTTCTGTAACTTTCTCAGATGGGTTCTGGGAGGAGAGGAAGGAGAGCAGAGAGAAATTCACTTCACTGGTAAATAAACTTCCAAACTGTAGCCCGATTCCTGAAAAACTCTGGAAACTGCCTACGGGGAAGAAGATCCACAATGAGGTGGTGGGCGTGCTTGCTCAGAGTGGGAGGATTTGTGACAACGTAAGCCCATGGGGCAGCACACAGCACCAGATCTCAAGGAAAATCCGGGGAGCCACTGCCCCACTCCCCTGCGTGTGGGGTGGGGAGGTGAGCTTGCAGGGGACAAAGTTTGGGTAAGTATAGAACGGCTTCCTCTATTTTGAGCTAGATTTTGTGGAAATGACTTTCTTTCAACTGCTTCACTGGAACTAGAATTCCCCCACCCACTCTTCCCACACCTCGAAGCCCAGCACCCTCGGGCAGAACAAAGTGTGAGGGAAGTCCTTGCCAGGTCTGGTCTGGGGAGGAGGAGAGGCCTACCTTTTGGGACGCGGGCCTGGCGTTCAACCCAACACACACAGACTCTGATTTCAAGTTCTCCGTTTTTTAGGCCACTGTGGGCTCCTGGCAACATCTCAGGAAATCTTTGGGACAGGGGCCTGTTGAAGGATCGTATCTCGGTTGAGTACCTCCAACCACATTTGTCAGCTAAGAATAGTCTTTGGGAAGAGTGGCACTATCTGCTTCCGGTTGTGTAACTGACATAGAGGCGGTAACATTTTATCATTTAGCAGCACAGACACGCTACATTAGGGGCATACTTCGTACTTACAGACAATTTTTGGTTTCTGAGGACCTCGAAGGATTGAGGACCGACTATTAACCCACCCAAAACAACTGTTCAGAGGTAGGCAGAGGACTCCTCGGGAAGGATCTATGAGGGACCTGGAAGAAAACGGTGGGCAGAAGGCAGGAGTAGGAGAGAGCCTTTTCACTCCCGGCTCTTTGTGACTTTTGAGCTTTGTACTTTCTGCGTGTGTTATTTATTCAAATAGAATAAATAAAACATACTGTGAGACACACAGGATCAGCCTGATCTCAGCTGTGTCAAATCAGACAGGTGCGAGAGAACTGTCATGAAATTTCATAGTACTGTGACTGTTTCTCTTCCCTGTACCTTTGGATCTTTTCTACATCTTCCTCAATGAACAGTAACAACAGGGTTTTTCAATGATTTCCACATGCCACCGCTACGCCACATTAATCTATGGATGGGCTCAAGCTGATAAGATAGGCGCCGCCCATATGCCTTTGCCATTTTCCATTGCTTTCCAGTTGGCCAGCGAGTGGGCTACGTTTCTAGGTCTGATTCGTGGATCCCTTGTTGTTCACTCGGTCGTAGCGAAACATCGTGAGCACATCACCCTTCGTGACGGCTGGGTTTCGGTTCAGGTAACCTCTCTGTTATCACTGTCATCTCTGCCGCCATTCAGCACCATCACCACTATCAGCCAGCTCTTCTCAGATCAGTGGAACAGGCATGCTTCAGCACTTGCAACCCTCGGCCATGTGCCATGGCGGGTGCGGAGGTGACACTGAGCTGTTTCCTCCCCCTAAGGTAGTCCGCCTGGGAAGAGAGAGTGTGTGTGGAGTTAGCTTTGATTGGAACCAGAACGTGGTGACGGCTTTGAGAGGCCCCGCGGTGCGTCCGACTGTGGGGCAGGAGAAGGAGGGAACGCGTTGCTGCAGGGGCGAAACGTGCCTTCGTTGTGTCCGTCCCTCTCTGGTCTTTACTGCAGTCTGCAGTGTGTCAGGTCCTCGCCTCGGTCCTTTTTCTTGCCTAGTGTGGCCCAGTGAGCTCCACAGTGCGATAGAGTTTTGAACAAAGTGCTATGCAGCTCGGAGGAAGCTGAGATGAACTCCGCTCTGGAGGCAGAATTTATAGAACAGCTAGCATTTGAGCAGACTCGAGGGACCGATGTCATTTAGGTAGCAGAGACACAAGGAGGAGCGACTTAATAGAAAGAATAGGGCAAAGGGGTGTGGGAATGCTGTGTGGGGGTGCACTTGTCCGAACCTTAGATTCCACATCTGCAACGGGAGATTGCAGCACGTCATGTAGCACGTCGAATGTACCGCTAGCATTTGCCCAGCACCCACTGGGTGCCCCCAGCCATGCAGCTAGCGGAGAGCAGAGGAGGAACACACACTCGGGGCTCAACAGGGAATGCCCTTAGCTGCTATTCTGCACCACCCTCAAAGGATGAAGAAGTGGTCCGTAAACCAAAGCGTTTACAAGCAGAGTTGTATCATCCCTTCCAACTTGGACCCTAGAGGTCTCTGATCCGAAATTCGAGATCATTTCTGAGGCAATTAGGCATCCTGGACAGCCATCGGCCTGTTGACCTGGCACTCTGGGTGCTTTGGGAGGATGCTGCTCTAGGCGTGAGCTTTCCCACAGCTGGAGAGGACCGTCAAACCCTGGACCAGGCGTGATCTGGCTTTGGCGAGACGCATTGGGAGGGCTGTCCGCTCTTGGCCTGATTGTGACCGGAGCTCCCGTTCTGAGGAACCAGCTACCGCTCAGAGGGCCCTCTTGGTCCTGAAGTTCTTAGTTGCTGAAGACACAAGTCACCTGGGCAAGATGCCTGGTAGCCTGGTTGAAGAAAGAACAAGCGTAGGCCCAGTTACTTCTGGGTATGTGAACGGCCAGATGGCGCATTCTCACCTGGGCCTGATAGCATGCTATCTTTTTTGAGAAGGTCTTTCATTTTTACCAGACAAATGCTAACTCATGGCCCGGTAGAAATCAAGCCTGGAAGCTCTGGCAGTATTCCTTGAGAATTGCTCTCCATTATTCGTTTTCACTACCGCTGTGGTGGTGCCTGCAAGGTTACCATTACTGCTTTGGACAGAAAAGTTACCCAGGAAGAAAGTGATTTTTCGGTGCTTCCTCAGTTAAAAAAACATCTTTAGAACGACATACATACTGGTCTTGTGCTTTTAGCCCACAGAGCTTTCACGTGCATTACGTTTAGTCCTCTGAGCCCCCTTTTCCGTGGTGTGGAGAGGTGGGGAGGTTAGTGGAAGATTCATAGAGGAGAGGTATCATTTCCTTGGAACCCATTAGGACACTGAGGCTCAGAGAAGTTAAGCAGTTTGTTGGAAGTCACACAGGCAGTCAGTGATAATGCAGAAACACAGATGCCAAGGTCCTGCTTCCAGACTACGCGCGCTTTTGACTTTCCTTAGGTCCCAGGGACACCCCATCCCTAGGTTCTTAGGAGCGAAGGGGCTCCTGGGTGGCTCAATCAGTTGAGCATCCACCTTGGGCTCAGGTCATGATCTCAGGGCTCGTGAGTTCGAGCCCCGCGTCGGGATCTGTGCTGACAGCTCAGAGCCTGGAGCCTGCACTCTGTTTCTCTCTCTTTCTCTCTCTCAAAATAATAAATAAACACTAATTTTTTTTTTTTTTTTAAGAAGTGGAGGGAGGCTCTGTGTCTGCTCTCCACACCCTCCCACTCCATCCCCAGCTACATTATTCTAAGGACTCCATCAGTTTGAGTTGGGAATGCAACTCAGGGGCTACGGTTCCCAACAGAGGATCATTTTGCCTGCAAGGAACGGTTGGCAGTGTCTGTAGACGTTTTGGGGTTGCCACTGCTGGGGAGAGGGAAGTGCATGCTATTGGCATCAGTGAGTAGAAATCAGAGACAATGCAGACCATCCTACAATGCACAGGACAGCCTCTATAGCAAAGAAGTATTAAGCCCCAAATGCTAACTGTGCCAAGGTCGGTAAGCCTTGGGTTAGAGTAAAGGCAAAAACCCTCAATTCCCAGATTCCCGAGTACATGGAGAACTTTCCAGAAATGTCTCCTTTTTAAAAAATTTTGTTAATGTTTATTTATTTTTGAGACAGACAGAGACAGAGCATGGATGGGGGAGGGGCAGAGAGAGACGGAGACACAGAACCCGAAGCGGGCTCCAGGCTCCGAGCTGTCAGCACAGAGCCCCACGCGGGGCTCGAACTCACGGACCGTGAGATCATGACCTGAGCCAAAGTCGGATGCTTAACCGACTGAGCCACCCAGGCGCCCCGAGAAATGTCTCCTTTTAAAAAACAACTCCAGGTGTTTGCATGTTTTTTCCTCCTACGATAATGAAGATCTGCCAAATATGTCAGAACTGAAAGAGGAAACTGAGGCCCAGACGGCCCAGGATCACCCAGCTACTATGCGGCGGAGAAGAAACAGGCTCGTCCGGCCCCAAGTCGAATGCATTTTCTACTTGATCATGCTAAATTCCCCACTCAGTCGCTCCACTTTAAGCCATTTTCTGACTCACTGATTCAACAAATGTTGTGATCTGAATGTGCTCACAGACACAGACCTGCCCACAGCTTATTCTAATAGAAAACAGTACAATGTGGGAAGAACCTCATAGACTCTGCCTCAGTTCCCTTTGTGTCTTCAGACCCAGGCCCCTTGCACAGCTGTTGGGTGGAGGGGCTTTTCCTCTCTCCTTAGGAGACAGAAGGTCAAAGCTGGAAACGAAACTGACATGCCACCCCAGGCGTCAGGTTTCCCTGCAGGAGGCACATTACTGAAAATACCTAAGTTTCTTGGAACTGAAACATTTTTTTCATATTTGATTTTTCATAGCTCGTTCTGTCGCTTTAATGTTTGTTTTTTACTCAGTCAGTCAGTGAAACTGGGTTGGTCAGTGAAATTTCTAGCGCCTGGAGGTTTCACTTTCAGGGTCTGAAAGCTTGGGTTTAGACTTCTCAAGCCTTCACAAAGGCCCTTAAGGTTTGCGGCATTCTAGCCAAGAGTGAGTGTCAAATGATATGAACACAGAACGCTTGGATAGTATTTATTGATACAAAATATTTGGTTAATTGATACAAAATATTAAACTGATACAAAATATGTATTCAATGCGTGTTCTGTATGAGACTCTGCCAAGGGCAGTAGAAGTATAGCCCCAAGCACGACGACCGGGACATTTCCTTCCCTCAGTTGCCTAAGTCTGGTGGGGGAAGTGAGTCCGTATGTAGCTCACATCTTTTCCCCTCAAACACCCTTTATTCACTTTTATCAGGGAGTTAACGCAAATCTTATTCTCTTACTAGAATGCTCTTACTTTTTTTTTTTTTTCTTTGTCAACCTTCTATTCAGTCTTCAAGGGCAGTATCAGATGCCAACTCATTAAAAAAAAAAAAAAAAAAGAGAGAGAGAACTCTCAGAAATCTCCCTAGGGAATCAGGATATGCTCGTTAAGTATACCTTCCACTTCTCCTTTAAATGGCTGTAAAACCCGTGGGCACTTATTGTGGCCCCTTGTAGAGAGGCAGTGTAGGCTGGTTGTTGTGAGGTGCCTGTGTCCAAATCTAAATTGTATTACGTACCTGCTGATGCCTTGGGCAGGTTACTCAGCATCTCTCTGAGCCCAGTTTCCTGGTCTGTTGTGAGGATGAAATGTCATAGAGCCTGTGCGGTACCCGGCATGTGACGACTGCTCAGTACAGAGTGAGCCTCAGTACAGTACGGTACAGGCTGTGTGATCTGTGCTACAAAGGATCCCAACACCCATGGGACGTGGGCACCTCTTCCCAGGAGCTCATAACGTAGGAAGTACCCAGGAAGGTTCACAAAAATCTCTGCAGAAGATGGGCCACCCATGCGTTAGAGCATTTGCTGTAAGGAATATTTGAAAGGTAAAAATTAATTCTGAATGAGTAGGCCTGATTCTCTGCAGGTTCTTGGAAAAAGCAGAATTTCAACTAGGCCTTAAGCAGAGGATAGGCGAATCCCTGGAGGCAGGGAAACAAAGGAGAGAAAGGGTATTGGGTATTCTCAGAAGAGGGACTGGCTTACCCAAAGGCAGTGAATGTGAAAGTACTGGGTGTGGTCATGCTACCGTGTGTCACAGAGAATATTCTAGAAGTCGGGTAGGAGGAAGGGGGTCTGGGATTGGGATGGGACCCAATATGGGCTGATTAGCAGAGTCAATTGGAAAGATAGATCCAGACCATAAAGGGCTTTAAATACCCAACATCAAGGTTTAGACTTCCCTCTGAAGGCAAAAGAGAGCCACCTAAGGTTTGTGACTTAGAAGGACTGCTTGAGTTGATTAGATCCCTGCCATCGGGAGCTCAGTCTGGTTAAGAAGAGAGAGTAGAGAACGAATGGTAAAAGGATTTGATGACTGGGATGCTAGAAGCAAAAAAAGTGCTGTGTGATGCATGGAAGAGGGAACAACTGGGAAGGAAGCCCTTACCAGAAGAAGCAAAGAAATCTAACCCTCTGAGCACTCCTCCACCATGGCAGCCAGGCATCATATTGTCCTCAACCTTTGATTTTGTCTGCCTTCCTCTCCTGATTGTGAGCTCCTTAAGGGTTCAGATACAGTGTCTACATTCAACAAACTTTCAAAAGATGTTGATTAAAATGAAAGATTGGAGATAACTATAAGCACAGAATGTAGAGTGGATTGGGAAGGAAGAGTCTGACGGCTGGGAAATCACTTAGGAAGTCTTGGAGAAGCTCAAGTGAGAGCTGGGGAGGCTGGAAGAGGATCAACGGAGCGGGCATGGAAAGAATGGGATGGTCCAGAGAGACACAGAGAAAGAATAAACACTTGGGACTGGTTGGAGGTGAAGTGGATGAGAGAGTAAGACGGTCAGAATTTATACAAGATATTGACTCCGGGTGCTTGGAAGGGGGATGATGCCACCAGTCTACCAACCCAAAGCAGAAGACTTGAATTTCATGGCCATAGCACAAGTAGGAATCAAGTAGGTATTTATGGAAAGGATGGATGGATGGATGGATGGATGGATGGATGGATGGATTGATGGGCCTTCAACACTAATTAGGGAATTATGGACTCCTTTATTACTGGAGCTAAAGGGGAGCTTACATATCATTCTATATATGAGTGAAATGAGGTAAGATGGGGGAAGTGACTGCTTTTGATCACATAGCTACTAGGTGATAAATTTAGGGCATGGAATTAAATCTCTGGATGCCTAGGCTAGTGTTCTTTCCAGTATGTTATATGGTTATTTTCTTCAATTCTTAAAAAGAATTTCAGAGGAAATGGTATGCATGAATATCATATACCACTTGTAATTTTTTTTTTAAACTAAAAGCTACATTGGAATTTCATTTCCGTTTCGCTGATTAAAATAGGAATTCTGAAAGTCATACATATTGATTGAAGAGTCCTCAGCTTTGGGGCCAAATCCTCCCAGTGGCTGTTACCTTCTATAATCCCATTTCCCCAGACATTGGTCTCTGGCCCATCCCAGATGCACAACTTGTAGCTTAAGAATGGGGAACATGCCTTGGTGAATGTCTGCAGCAGAGGGGCCATTTGGAGGGAAGGCTTGAGAATACCGTTATCTCTATGCAAAGGTGAAATGGACTTTTAGATAAATAGCCACATGGTGATTTAATCAACCAACATGAAGCATTGGCTCTAAAGCAAAGGGACTGGCTTCCTCAAACCACGCCCAAAACCAGTTCCGTTACTTTTCCCCACTTTGTATGTATTGAGTGCCTCATGCGTGCCTCCTTAGCCCACTAGCTGTCATGGTGGAAGAGATGATCGAAGAAGTTTAAGATATGATTCCTCCTTAAAGGGGCCGCATCCTAATTGAGGAGAGGAGACTCACATGGGAAAAAAAAAATCACATGGTAATTTATGGTGTAACAGTAAGTGCCTCTTTCTTGGTAACTTGCAGGCATTAAGCAACTAATAGAGTCTCAAACTCAGAAGTTTATCCCTTCAAATTCCCTTTAGGTATTTAAGTGTGACCACCGCATCCCGGCCCATAGGTGGTCACCATCTGACGTCAGAGAACGTACCTCTTGTCCTCCAGGGACAGTGTTATGGTGGACAATGAATCAGCTAATCACATTTCGTGTGAAGAGGTAGGCACAGTGCTGGGGACACAGAAGGAAGGGGCATTTCACCCGGTCTGGGCAGAGCCACCTGGAGCCTCCTTGCCTCTGTTCTCTCTCCTCTCCGGTTCTCTTCCACACCGAACCTGCTGTTAAAGCTTCTGAAAGGGGCGCCTGGGTGGCGCAGTCGGTTAAGCGTCCGACTTCAGCCAGGTCACGATCTCGCGGTCCGTGAGTTCGAGCCCCGCCTCGGGCTCTGGGCTGATGGCTCAGAGCCTGGAGCCTGTTTCCGATTCTGTGTCTCCCTCTCTCTCTCTGCCCCTCCCCTGTTCACGCTCTGTCTCTCTCTGTCCCAAAAATAAATAAACGTTGAAAAAAAAAATTAAAAAAAAAAAAAGCTTCTGATAAACCGCCATCGTGGCAGTATGCTTCAATGATAGCAACAACCGGCATTTGGTGAGCACCTACACTGTGCCGGGCACTGTTCCTTAATATTTCACACGCATTTCCTTGCATGGTGACGTCAGAGCCGAAATCTCGGCGCCAGCATTGCCGATACCTATGCGTGTATTATTAGACAGCTGCCAGTTCTCCCTGTGGTATCTCTTCACCCACCAAGCGACGAGGCAGCTCCAGGGCAGGAGAGCGAGGGCGGAAGAGGCACTCCATTCCGCGGTTTGTTGGAGTGTCAACTTAGTACAACCTTTTTTTTTTAAGAGGAATGAGGTAATCCCTAGTAAGATGTAAAATGTGCGGGCTCTGACTTAGCAACCTGACCTCTAGGAGTCCATCCTATGGACATAACGGCAAGAGTACAGAAGGGTTCACGTGCACGGATGTTTGCAGAGGCATCACTTGTAAAGGCAAAAAGGTTGCATCATCCCAAATGTCTATGAACACGAAAAATAGTTGAAGACTTGTGGTGTATCTAGTCTGCGGACGAGACCGCGTATGAGGTATGAAGTTGGAAACTTTTTCACAATATATTTTTAAATACAAAACAGATCAATATGTAAAGCATAATTTCTCTTCTATAAATACGTGTGTGAGTATATGTATATATATATATACACACACACGTACATATATATGTAGAAGGAGATATATTTGATTTAACTGAGGAAAATATCTTGACTGATAAATGTTAACAGACGAAATGAGGAAACTTTCACTTCGTTATGTAATTTAAAAAAAAAAAAAAAAAAACTCCATGAGAGAAATTTTAACTTTTTGGTGCCTTTAGAACTTTTCAAGTTTAAACGAACACCTGCTTACCGAGGAAGCAGGATAGAAGGCTCTAATGTTCTCTGATACATACCAGTGCCTGGAGGAGGCCCAGCAGGGCCAGTGGACTAAGCCAGGGGCCATCTGGAGGGGTGGATGAGGACTTGAGATAGGAGGGAAGGCTCCGAAGAAGACAGAAGACCGGCCACCACACGAGGTAAAGCAGGCAGTATCTTAAGAGGAGAGGAACAGCGTACGTAGGTCAAAAAGATTTGAGTTGCTGTCACATCCTCTTCCTCTACTTCATACACATACACATACAAAGCTAAAAATAAAAATACAGTGAGGGGCTCCCGGCTGGCTCAGCCGGTTGAGCGTCCGACTTCGGCTCAGGTCACGATCTCACAGCTCGTGAGTTCCAGCCCCGCGAGGGGCTCTGTACTGACAGCTCGGGGCCTGGAGCCTGCTTTGGATTCTGGGTCTCCCTCTCTCTCTCTGCCCCTAACCCACTGGCATCCTGTCTCTGTCTGTCTCAAAAATAAATAAACATTAAAAAGAAATACAACGAGAAAAAGATTTGTATCACCTCCAAGCTCCCTCCTGACTAACTGCTGGCCCCCAGAGGGGCCTCAAAGTCAGTTCAGATTCCCAGTGGCCGGTTTCCCCAGGCCAAGGGGCATGGTCGACCTGGGTGCGGGGCTGGGCCTGGCAGATTGGGGATAGCTGGGCCGGTGGAGGTGACATCGGCACGGGGAGAGGGTTTTTCTGAGTACAAGGCTGATTCTTCCCTGCAGCTGACGGCCCTTTAATGGCTAGTGGTCACGTGAGAGCCCTTGGTCTGGCCTGGCTGGGCACTGAGAACTGAGAGTGCCAGGCTTGGCACGGGAGAGCCCCACCCAGGTTAATTGATCTGTCCTGTCCTCCCACAGGCCTTGGGCAAGAGTCAGCACATTTTCCTCTGTGTACAGATCGTCCCTGTGCCAGGCTCACAAAAGGAAGTCTCCTGAGCTGAGCAGGTCGGGCCTGCATTCAGCTGCCCGTACCTTGTGTGTGTACCCACACTCCCTCACTGCTTCCCCGCTTCTCTTTCCTTCCCCCAATTTGTCTCTCATTTCCAATTTAGTTCTGATTTTCTCTCTGGATGTCTGTGCCTGTCTCTTTTCCTCTTTTTCTCCTTTCCTGCCTCTCTCCCTCCTTCTTTCCTTCCTCCCTTCCTTCCTTCCTCCTTTCTTCCCTCCTTCCATTCCCTCCTTGATTTGTTCTCTTTTTTATATCTCTGTCTCTCATTCCTCCACCTTCAGGCCAGGCTCTTTCTCTCTCCCCTGTCCAACAGGACTTCCTCTCGCTCCCTATCCCCATGCCAATTCTTCTTTCAACAACTTTTGAGAAGCCTCCCCTTTGCTCTCCTGCCTGCACTGTTGGACAGAAGTCAAATAACTCTTTGTATTATCTCCCCCTCCTTCTCCTCGTCCAAGCTCTGAGCAAAGAGGCCATACAGTCTCCCACTCTATCCAAAATTGTTTCAGGTACCACGCCTGCACTGAACCCTTGCCAGCATCCCGTCCCAAAGGCCAGGTTGACCAATGTTGATGCACAGAAAACACTCGGGCTCCTGGCCAAAGCCAGTGGGGGGTTGGTTCTGGTATTCCCTCATGCTGAGACTGGCAAACCCAAGTTTAGGAGTCGACTTCTTGCTTTTTCACCCCATCCCATAAGCCTGGGCAGGATCCCTCTTGTATACTCTGATCACACATGAGTGGTCATGGCTGAGCACTGAGTTTACAACCATAGAGACATAAGGGGGGATCCAGTGCATCCAAGACAGATTTTCCCATTCTCTGACCTTTCCTTGTTCCCCGTTAAGGAGAAAATGGAGGCCACCACTAAGCCTATCATCACTCGAGGGGGCTTCTAGGACACAATCTGGATACAGAAGAAGTGCCTGTTTATTCAATAAACAACTGAGCAGAATTTCTGGGCTTGGATATCGGGATACTAAAGATGTTCCCAGTTCTCAAATAGCTATAGCTTAACAGAGGAGATGGGCCTGTACACAGGGAACTTAGACAAGCTTGAGGTAATTGCTAAGGAAAGTATGGATGAGGTGTTGGAATATAGACTGACTGGCAGATGGGAAGATACACAAGAAGGAGATATTTAAGCTCTTACATTTGGAAAAAAAAAAAAAAGTAGGTGCAAGCTGGTCAGTGGGGACTAGTATTAATCACAAGGGGAAAAAATAACTTGGGAAAAGAAAGTATGAAAAAATGAGTGAAGCCCTAGCAAAAACGAATGGTCAAAGATTTAGTCCACTCCCTGCCTTCCCTCCACTACAAAACTCTACTGATATTTGTATCTGAAGTGGATGTAAATTCGTCAACCCCTCAACCCCGATTCCAGGTCAGGCGTCCCAGAGCCAGAGGAAGAAAGGCAAGGCAGAAAGAGGATGCAGACCCAAGAGGTTGAATCGCGGTTGTCTTTACCACGCCACTCTGCACAAATGCTTTTCTCCTTTAGCCCTTAATTATTCCAAGGTCCCACCAACTTCAAGTGTGACGGTCATTTCTCAGATGGATAGCAGTTGGGTAGGTTCTGCTGTGCCCGCCAAGCGGAGCGTCTGTGTTCTCCATGGTAGTCCGGTGTTCCTAAAGCCACAGTCTTTGGGGGGAAGAAAGAATGGGGGAAGTTTCCACCCATTTTGTAAATGAGCAGCAGAAAAATACCTGCGTCCCATCCGCCATCCCCCACTCTTCCATTCACCACATCTTTCCAAGTAAGCGGATAGAAAGGGGAAGACGGAAGAGGCAGGTTAAGTCTTTAAGAGGGAGAACCGTGAGCCAGCTGCCAGTGTGCTTTACTTCACCAAACATCCTTCCACCTCTGCCTCAGTGACTCGAGGGCTCCACGGCCAGCTTGCCTCCCCATACTCACAACGGGTATTGGCAGTGAGGCACCATCCTTGACCGAGGCCTACCGTGTTCTAGAGTGCATGGCAAGGGCCACTCCTGAATATGCCCTGGTCAGTCCCTGGGAACTGCTACCTTTTCAGGATGGGACATTGAGGCTTTCTCCAACAGCTGGCTGTCCCACTAGCAAAGGTTAACTCTGCTTTGTGCAAGTGGGCTTCTGGGGGCAGATCTGCTGACAGTCTTGAGGCACAGCAAATCCCCTTCTCGTCCATGCAGAGGAGGCTGTGAGGTACGATGAAGAGGTAGGGCTGGGGAGCTGAAGCCGCACCTGTTTGTTCGCAAGCAGACACACAGCTCTCAGCTCCCACCAGGAAAACATGCACAAAGTCGCGGTTCTCGCTCCTAACCCCCCAAGAAAGAGCACTGATCCTCTAGCCGTGGAAGTCACCTGACAGAGATCAGGAAAGGTGAGTGGAAATCATGCTTGCGGACGTCTATATAAACACTAATTTTCCAGTAGGCGCTGTGAACTCTCCTTTTCTATTTTTAAATGCTAATTGCTTCTGATTTTGTTTACGTGGGCGGAGCTAATAAGAACATTGGCTTGTTAACCATTGATCTTAATGTATCTGTTTTTGGACACTTGTGATTTATTTTTGCACCCATGCTCCAAATTGGTGCTAATTACTTTAAAGGATCAGGGTTTCTATTCCAAGAGGGATGACGACAGAATGTCAATTTGCAGCCTCTGAGCATAATGTCCCAATTATCAATGCATTCCAGACCAGAATGGACTTGGCATCTTCTTGAAGGGGTTGGCTGCACTTTTATCAGCCAGTGCCTGGACATAGCTTCATTGAAACTTGCTTTCTAGTAACTTGTCGGTATGCCTATACTATCCTCTGTCTTGAAGGCCCTTTAGTGCCATATGAGTACCCAGATACTTGCCTTCCCATGTCCAGGTTGCATATTTCTCCCTCAGAGCCTTCTCTGATCTCTGGCTGAAAATAAATGTCACCTCCTATGCAAGTTCCAGAGCTTTGCTGATCCCTTTCTCAAAAAACTTAACACTTTGACATTGAACCAACATTATTTAGTCACCTTGTTATATCCTCTCTGCAATATAAGCCTCTTAGTGTTATCTGAGTTATCTTTGTCCCCACTGCATGCAGAAGCCTCTGCTAGGCACAATAGATGCTCTGTGCATAGATGTAATTAAATCTTTCCTAATATTTTACCTTCTTCAGAAAAGTTTTGTTTTAAGTTTATTTATTTATTGAGAGAGAGAGGCGGGGAGGAGGGGGAGGAGAGGGAAAGAGAGAGAGGGAAAGAGAAAATCCAAAGCAGGCCCCATGCTGTCAGCACAGAGCCTGACACGGGGCCCGATCCCACATGAGAGCATGACCTCAATCAAAATCAAGTGTCAGATGCTCAACCGACTTAGTCACCCAGGTGCCCCTCCAGCAAAGTTTTAAAGTAGGTTTAGATCAATATGTGTAAAACAGAGGGATGAATACATCTGCGCACACACAAACAAAATGACTAAAGTCTATAAGGAATTATATGAAGCATATCCGGATATTCCAATATTTAGCTATCGTATCTAGAAAAAACAAACAAACAAACAAACCAGGGTGCTATGGCCAATAGTAGGGGGGTAGTGACAAAGGACTCAAAACTTGACCACTACCATCAAAGGAACTGAAACTTCTGACATGATATTTGCACAACACAAGGGTTGAGCTGAGCACAATAGACGAAAGCCATCTCACTGAGGGTTCACTGACTACATAGAGTGAATGTGGAGCAAAATGTGACCAAGGAGATACGGCCACATGAGAAAGAGTAAACAGGTCTGTCCTAATTTGTTCATTTACCGCCATTCACTTATTCACCCAACACGCTTTTGTAGGGAAGCCTCTATGTCAAGCCCCATGCCGGCACTGTGAATCCAAAGGGGAATAAGAACATCCTAGCTGAGGGTAGCCTGGGTGGCTCAGTCAGTTAAGCCTCTGACTTCAGCTCAGGTCACGATCACACAGTTCATGGGTTTGAGCCCCGCATGGGGTTCCATGCTGACAGCCCAGAGTCCGGACTCTGCTTCAGATTCCATGTCTCCCTCTCTCTCTCTGCCCCTCCCCTGCTCACGCTCTGGTCTCTCCCTCTCAAAAATAAAATAAACATCAAAAAAAAAATTTTTTTTTTAAGAGAGCATCCTAGTTTAGCTCTTTAGATGAGCGCTCAATTTACTATACCCAATGGTCAGAGCTGGTTCACTATGCGCTTTTGTAAATAAAATCATGGAGCACAGTCATGCCCATTCATTTACGTATTATCTATGGCTGCTTTCCCTCTACAACTGCAGGGTTGAGTAGTTCTGACAGATACTGGATTCCCTGCAAAGCCTAATATAGTTATTATCTGTCATCTCTCCCTCTACAGAAAAGTTTGTTGATCTAGTTTATACCCTGGTTTAAAAGGCATTAAAATACCCTGCAGAGAGTGGCATGTGGGGTGAGGACAGGGTTCTACAGGAGACTTACACAGTCTTGGAAAATCAAGGAAAGCCTCTTGGACTAGGATTATAGGGGCAGAAGCCACATGTGCCTTGTTTGCTGCTATATTACAAGTGCCTGTATGGTGCCTGGCACACAGTTCGTTGCTCAGCAAGTATTTACTGAAGGCCTGAAAGAATAAAAGTCATTTGGTCTAAGCTGTGAGTAAATGGGTGATTGCAGTAATCCGGGACACGTGTGGAGGAATGGGTAGGGAAGGCAGCAGCATGTGCAATGGCCTTGAGGCAAGAGAGAGCCAGGTGCCATGGAGAGCACTTGCTGTTAAGCTTGCGGGGGTGAGGGGGCTGGGGCTTGGGAATAAGAAAAAGAAAAGTCTGGAAGGTAAGAAGGGGTCAGACCAGGCATATTTAAGCCTCATTATGGAGTTGGGACTTTATCCTGGAGGTCCTGGAGAGCCACTGATAAGTCTGAGGCAAGGCAGGTACAAGTTCCAAGTGTTGCTTCAGAAAGACCACTTTGGAGGGCAGGCCCCGGGCATAGCTGGTTAAGTAAGAGTTGTGGCAGAAACCCAGGGGCCTACACTAAGGGAGCGACTCTCATGATAGCAATCAGTGGAGTTAGGCTGATAGCACTTGGTGGTTGACAATGGGTGGGGGGGGGGGATGAGGGGTCGGAGAGAGGGAGGAGTTAAGGATGATGACAAGATTTCTGTCTTGAGAAGCTGGGTGGAAGGCAGGGCCCCTCACTGAGATGGGGAACACACGAGGAATAAAGTTAGAGAGGAGGGAAAATCTTGGCTCCATTCGGGGCCTGCTGGGTTTGAGGGGCCTACAAGGTATCCACAAGGAAGTTAAAGACGTGGGTTTGAAGCTCAGGTCAGTAATCCCATCTGATCCCATCTAAAATTGGGAGTCATTTTGGGGCGCCTGGGTGGCTCAGTCGGTTAAGCGGCCGACTTCGGCTCAGGTCATGATCTCACGGTCCATGAGTTGGAGCCCCACGTCGGGCTCTGTGCTGACCGCTCAGAGCCTGGAGCCTGTTTCAGATTCTGTGTCTCCCTCTCTCTGTGACCCTCCCCCGTTCATGCTCTGTCTCTCCCTGTCTCAAAAATAAATAAACGTTAAAAAAAATTTTTTTAAATAAAATAAAATAAAATAAAATAAAATTGGGAGTCATCAGAATCTAGACAGTAACTAAAGCCATGAGAGCAGATAACATTTGCCTTGGAGAGTATGTGGAGGGAAGAATGCATGGGGTCAAAGAGAAAAACTTTGAAAACCTGAGGAATGCCAACCTTAATAGAGGAACAGACCTACAAAGGGACTGAGAATGAGCACTTAGGATGACAGGAAGAAAACCAGTATAGTTTGCTGTCACACAACCAAGGGACATGATCTAGTGAGGACAAGAGTTTCAAATAATTAAGAAATGTCTACTGCAGTAAAGATGGGAGCTTTAGACAGACCGGGACAGCTTTGCTGTTGCCTTTCATGACATGATGGCAGCTCAGGTACAAGGGGAGGGGGCGGGGGCAGAAACGAGGTACAATCCACCAATGGTGCAATCCACCAATGGGTGGTGAAGAAGACAAGCCAGCGTAGACTGGGTAGGAAGGAAAGGGGGGGGGGTAGGACAGCTGCTAAGGGGGGTGAAGGGAGCTTTTGTTTCCTTTCTCTGTCTTTTTGGAGCCAGGAAAGGTTTGATCACGCTTACACATTAACTGGGAGCAAAGAGTAGTCTCATTTTAATCAATCACTGGGAAAACTTGCCTTCTGCAGAGGATTTCATGTGTTTTGCCCTGTTAGAAAAAGAAAATTCAGTAACCCAGCGTGTTCTCTTTTTATACTTTGTTTCCAGGAAGCTTGGAATCAAATTCAGTTCCCCTCAATGTCTGGTAGTATTTTATACCACTTCCTTCACTTGCTTTCTGTTCTGTTTTATACCTAAGTACCTTGTTTTTAAATTTTTTTAACATTTATTTATTATATTATTGAGAGAGAGAGAGAGACAGAGCATGAGTGAGGGAGGGGCAGAGAAAGAGGGAGACACAGAATTCGAAGCAGGCTCCAGGCTGTCAGCACAGAGCCTGACACAGGGCTCAAACTCACGAACCAGGAGATCATGACCTGAGCCAAAGTCAGACGCTCAACCCACTGAGCCACCCAGGAGCCCCTAAGTACCTCGTTTTTAAAGAATAATCATCGTGAGCGGTTTGCAAGGTGCTTTCACAGCATCCGTCCTCCATTCCCGCGCCTTTCACCAGTGCCCACTGTGGCCATGGCCTCTGCCCCACACAGCAGATACAGTGTGGGGGGGACAACATAGTTCCTGCTCCTACAATCCCATTGAGGAGACGGACATGAACCCAATAATGGTGCTCATAGTTACAACTGTGGTGAGCGGAGCAAAGGAAACTCCTGGAAGCCCTAAGAATCTGAGGGGTCAGGAGAAGCATCCTTGAGGTTGAAGGATGCACTTGGAGATGGGTGGGGCACCCTCCACCCCAAATGAACTCTTCTCTTTGGAGACTTTGTAAAATGATGGTTCAGCTCTTGCCTGGGACACTTACGGTGGTGGGAGCCAATGCTGCGTTTTTGGACAGTGACAGCAGTCAAACTGGAGTAGAATTTGACTCATGGAACCTGCACCCTGATGTCTATACTTGAGTCCACACATATAAGCTGAACTTCTGTCTCACCTGGCACTCCAAGACTGGAGATGGCAGTGATAAGCCCCACCTACACACTCTTACAGGTATATCTGTTCTCTCACGGTTAAAAACAGGTTTCCCAATTTTCATTTTCCTGTTTCCAGATGATGTCATGTTGATAGAGACTTCTGATTGTTTCCAAATATCCATTTGTCGCTTCTATAGAAATACAACTCCTAGTTACCGGATACAGAATTGTTAGTTGAAAGTGTGACTGTCTGGGGGGGGGGGGGGGGGGGGGGGGAGAAAAAGAAACTAACAAACAAACAAAAAGACCACATTTTCCAGCTTCTCTTGCAGCTAGGTGCAGTGGATTACTGGTAAATTTTTATCAGTTCTTCTGGAAGAAAAGGAAAGTCCCAATTACTATCTGTAGTGTTAATTCTCCCATAGCTAATTTGAAGCTACTACACATGACTCGCCAAACAGGGAGTTAGGAGGAAATGTTCACAACGTGTTTTCACGTGCCCTACGAGTGGGTCCTGGCACACCATTGGCTAGCTGGGACCCTAAGATGAGGTTCTCAATGGGATATAAGTGGAAGTAAAGTGTATAACGTCCCAGTCGTGCCTCAAATGGAAGTGGGGGACCTCTGCTTCCCCTTTTTCTTTTTCCGATGGTCTGGACAGAAACATGGTGGATAATCTAGATTATACTCCACAGGTAAGGGCAACGTTCTAGAGACGGCAGAGCAGCAAGATGGGAGGAGCCTGGATTCCAAATATTTTAAGTGCCACCTGGTAGACGTAGTTTCCTCGTGGGCGATTTTTTTTTTTTTTTAATGCAAACAACTAAGAAATTTCTAACTTATTTCAGCCATTATCATTTTGGGTCTCTGCTACAAACAGCGGAACCCGAGGCACCTGGGTGGTTCAGTCAGTTAGGCGTCCAACTTCGGCTCAGGTCATGATGTCACAGTTTGTGGGTTCGAGTCCCGCGTCAGGCTCTGTGCTGACAGCTCGCAGCCAGAAGCCTGCTTCAGATTCTGTGTCTCCCTCTCTCTCTGCCCCTCCCCCATTCATACTCTGTCTCTCTCTCTCTCTCACGCACAAATAAATAAACATTAAAAAAAATAAAAGAAAAAAAAAAGCTGAACCTATATCTTAACTAATAGAGTCATTCATCATAGAATGGCAACGAGACTACTCCTCTAACATCATCCCCAAACCCACTACTTATGACACATAATATGAGCAGATGAATTACACATTCTCCCTGCTCCCGGGAGCCCAGCCCAGGACCAAAGATGTCATGTACCCGACTCACTGTGAAGCGAGGTACAGGTCATGAGTACTTGAAGGCAGTTCAGAAAGTCAACCGCATGGATCGAAAGAAGGGAATGACTGTTACTCTGAATGAGGCCATATTTGAACTCAACTTTCAAAGATGGTTAGACTTTTGACAAGTAGAAATGAGCAACAATGCATTCCAGGCAGAGGGATTGTACTTCTCATTCAGATTTTAGATTCCAATCATTCTGAAAATGTGATCCCTTAAGAAATCTCTAGACTGTTATTTTTCCCCTTGTAACACAACAAATTAATATTGTAAAACTATGACAAAAATGTTTAAAATATTGAAGAGAATCAATTGTTTTCTCAGTCTCTGATCTCCCCATTTACAAAGAAGCCCTTGATTTGTTCATTTTAAAGCATTTTGGTGGATTAATTAAAGCATTCCTTTAAGTGCTTTCCTAGGCAGCACTTTCTGGGCTTATTTTGAATTACTCAAGGTGCATAAAGACACTTTAAAAAAGTGTCATTCCTTTAAAAAAAAATCTATAATGCAAACTTTTCACTAACGCAAACAGGCCTCCTTTCTAGTTAGTTTTTCTTAAGGGAAGAAATGATATCTTGTGTTTCTTTCTCATTGCTTCCTGGGGGCCAATATGGTAGTAAGCACTGGAGAAGCTATAAATATTTATCAGTGTGAACAGGAGTCCTGGAATTTGAGACTATGAGGGAGGATGCTTGGATTGTGGATGAGGATAGGACTGCATAAAGGGCCTGGGTGGGAAGAAAAAGTCTGGCAGGTGCATGGTAGTCTTAGGAATGAGCTCCCGAGATACCCCCCTCCCCCCCCCCCCCCCCCCAGATCCTGCCAGCAAATCCCCAGTCTCCTCTTCCCTTCAGGGCACAGGTCAGAAAACAGAGGCCCTGGGGGCAAATGGCATTGATAAAGGTTTCAAAGCTACTGCGTCCTAGAGCTGGCTAGCTTTCTCCCGCCTTTCCAAGTTAGCTGATGCTTATCCTCAATTTGCTTTTCAAAGTTGTGGTATCGAAAAACATAATAAAAAGAATCCTATGCGGTGTTTGACATTCAAATTCACATTGTATTCTTTCCTCAGAAAATTAATGCGCACATAACTATGGGAGTGGGAGCAAAGTCACACGTTGAAACTCTGAAACTTGAAGATGTAAATCCTTTTTATGATGGAACAAAACGAATAAAGTTGGGGGGGGGGGTTCTCCCAACTCAACAGAACATCCAGGTATTATCTCCTTAGCTTCTCCCTTTCCGTAGAGTGACAGGGAAAAAAGCAGGTAGGTAGATTCCCCAAGGAAAAGCAGACGAGAGCAGAAACACTTGAATTCCCACAGGGCTACGTGAGGCTAAGAGTATGAGTCAGAGAAAGAGGAAATCAAAATGGCGCAGTCAGGAGAGCACGGATGGGAGCCAGTTCCTGTTAGGTGGTGAAGAAACGGAGAAGACGGGGGGTTTTAATCAGAGCAGCCATAAACAATCTACTTGAACCCTTCTAACATATTAGCAACAAGGTATATTCATGAGGATGACTTTCTATGGAGGAGGCAACCTGTGGGGCATGTTGGCTCAGATTCTGGTCCAAATTTAGTAACTTTGTGTCACCTGGACAGTTTATCTCCCTTCAGAGCCTCAGTTTCTTTATCAACAGAATGGGATCTCTTCCACAGCTAGTGACCTTTGCCTCTTTCAGATGTATAAGATAATAATATTTACATTCCTGAGAGAAATTCAGCTTCTCTGACTACAGTTAACTCCACTTTATCATTAGCTTCTGTAGAGTCCTGAGAATTATTTCCTTTTGCTTCTTTATCACTTAACAACTGGCTAAATTACTCAGTTCACAACCCATTTAATGCTGCAAGTCATATAAGAACGGAGAGAAATGATACACAATGTTACTTTATTTTTCACAGTTGAAAGAGAAAATTGCCCATATACTTAACAAAGAAAATATTTACTTTCATGACTCTAGAGAGGTAGAAATAGTCACATACTTGTTAAATTGAGTTTAAATTTTCCTGAACTCTCTTCCATAGTTCAAGCCTTTGAAGATAAATTATCCCTAAATTTAGGCCAGAGATTTCTCTTTACTTTGGGTCAACAGCATAGACTCTTATGGTCCAAGCCACAATCATTTGAAGCTTAAACTCTTGGAATAGTCTATTGATTCAAATCCCTTCTCTTCCCCCACCCCCACCCCCACCTTCCTTCCCTGCCCACCCCTCCAAGCCTACTCCCCACATAGCAGCTAGAGGATCCATTTGAAACCTAAGTCAGGTCATGTGACGCCTCTGCCCAGAGTGCTCCAGTGACTTCCTGTCTCACTCAGAGTCAGAGCCCTAATTCCCTTCAGGCCCTGAGAGGCCCTGCAGGCCCCCTGCTGCCTCTCAGACCTCATCTCCGACCCTTTCCCCTCCCAGACTCTGCTCCAGTCACACTGGCCTGCCTGCTGTTCCCAGGACACTCAAGCACACCCCCACCAAGAGACCCTTTCAAGTGATGTTCCCTCCATCCGGAACACT
Organism: Puma concolor; assembly: GCF_028749965.1. Classification (NCBI taxonomy): domain Eukaryota; kingdom Metazoa; phylum Chordata; class Mammalia; order Carnivora; family Felidae; genus Puma; species Puma concolor. The sequence goes on along the minus strand of NC_141675.1, from coordinate 79,522,230 downwards.
TCCCCACCAGGTGGCAATAAGGTGTGCTCTTCCCTTTACCTATTCTATTTACCTATTCTAGATAGTGACCCTCCCTGTTGGTATGAGCACTGGGTGTTGTATGGAAACCAATATGACAAAAAATTTCATAAAAAAAAAAAAAAAAATAGTGACCCTCTGCCTCCATGGCTTTGCACCCCCTGTTGTATTTCCTATTTGTGTCTTTCCTGTCCATTGTATCCCACTAGAATATAAAATCTACGGGCTCCGAGGTTTTGTCTGTTTGATTCATTCTTTTTCATATCTCTAATGCTTAGAAGTGTGTGTGACATATAGTAGGCATTCAACAAATATTCATTTAAAAATATGCATAACTCTTTTTCATCACAGGCCATTTTATTTTACTGGACAATGTACAGTCTCTCTGACTCAATAATTTGTATAAGGAAAAATTTGTTTTTTCTCAGCTATAGACATGATGACCACAAAAGATATCTGAAGTCCTCCTGAGATCATTACTGAAAATGGCCAAATTCGGGGCCCTGTGGAAGGGTTGAGCGAGCAGTTGAATGGATGAAGTCCAGGAGACTCGAAGGGCCAGAAGTCCTATACCGTCACCAATTATGGGGCCATTTCCACGAAGGTGTAGAGCACCTACAAATAACCAACATCTACCTGTCCTCCTGGGAAACTTAGGCAATTTTCCAGACAGAGGTGCTAACTGTGTGATCCATGAAAGTGATTATACTGATGTGAAGATCTTTCTATAGCAAGGCGGTCACGTTATCTTGATTCCATGAGTGTTCCCGTTATCAGATATCTTGGGCTCTGGCAGGCTGCATCCCTGTTCAGTTGGCTGAGACATCGGGTGGTGTCAGAAGTACACACAGAGAGGGGCGCCTGGGTGGCTCAGTCGGTTAAGTGTCCGACTTCAACTCAGGTCACGATCTCGAGGTCTGTGAGTTCGAGCCCCGCGTCGGGCTCTGGGCTGATGGCTCAGAGCCTGGAGCCTGCTTTGGATTCTGTGTCTCCCTCTCTCTCTGACCCTCCCCCGTTCATGCTCTGTCTTCCTTTGTCTCAAAATAAATAAACGTTAAAAAAAAAAAAAAAAAAGTACACACAGAGAAAGAACCCTGAGAACAGGGCCCAGAGCCTCTGTGGAAGATTTCAAATGTGGGCTTTGCCACTCCACACTGGGTGAGCCCAGGCAAGCCACTTCACTTCCCCAGACCGCAGTCTTTTCTTCAGCAAGATATGAGTCACAAACAATTCCTGCTTTGCCACCTCATGGCCTGAAATAACCAGTGTGAGAATTTCTCTAAGTATATAGGACTCCATGCTAACTGCTCCATAAATGACTAAATGGCATTACTTGAGTCCTCAGGCTGATTCCTGAAAAGACAAGTGGGCATGTCTAGGTAAACAGTCCCACCTTGTCCTGCCCATCCCCAAGAGAATGGAACTCAGGAAGGGAGAAGGCCAGCTTTATGGCGTCAGATTTTCAGTGCCGTACTTGGGGATTTATTCATTCACCCACGACCCATCTACTGAGTGCCTACCATGGGCAAGGTGTTGAACCTAAGCTCCTGTAGGGAGAACAGACTTGAATATAATCCAGTCTTCTCCTAAAGGCACTCACATAGAATAGTGGGGAAGACCACACACAAACCCCCCAAATCTGTACTATAACATAGAAAGAGGTTTGTCAAAAGAAAGACCCCTGGAGTGAAATCAATTCTCACGGGCTTGCCAGTCACTTCGTTCTCTGGGCTTCAGTTTCCTCTTCAGCAAAAGTAGAATAATCACAAGCTGATTACGAAGATCGAGATAGGATATTATTTTGTGTAGGTGCTTTGTAAACTGTGAATTGCCATCCAAGAATCAGTTCTTCTGTCTCTCCTTCCTCTCCTCCTCCTCCTCTTTCTTTTCCTTCCTTCTGCCCCCTCTGCTTCTCTCCCTCTTGCTCTTTATCTCTGTTCTCTCTTTGCTTTGATAGGGGCCCCACTGTGCATCACTGAGACAGTCTCACAATTAGCTGGATCTAGTCTGATCATTAAAATGACAGCCCAGTTGGATATCTTTGATCCAACATGTTTCCTTATTGTATCACATGGTAGCTATGAGTTGCTAATGGATCTGACCCCCGCCTGACTTAGATGACATTTCCCCCCCGCCCCAGTCTGTTGCTATACATAGGGTATAGAATTGAATCCAGGTGCATAATGACCTTTATTCCCAAGGGGTTGACTATAACTGAGGGTGGGGGAGGGGTTTAGATACAAAATGTAAAGTGCTCAATATTTCAAATCAGTTAGCATGTAGGAACAAAACAGGCACACCCACAACTTCTGGGTTCAACCCTTTCCTTTATCCAGCAAAAACTTCAGTTCCTTAGAATTTATGGCAGAATATCAACTTGGAAATAAATCTTAGAGATCAGATTACTCGAATGTCTGTTTGTTTTTCAAATGGTAAACTGAGGCCCAGAAAGGAGATCTACCTGACCAAGGTCATACAGTTGAATTAGCAACAAAAAGCCTAGAACTCAGATCTTCTGATTCTCATTCCATTTTGTCCCCGTACCCCTCGGGCCAGCCTCTAGGTCCCATGACATGTGAAGACGCAGGTTCTTATTCTTTCTATACGCTCCCCCTCTTTCTCTTTCCCTAGGTTTGGGACATTCCTCCCACTTCCCCTGCCCTAACCACCTCCACCACACACACACACACACACACCCCTTCTTCTTGAGTCATGCTTCTGACAGCTAAGACTCTCAAGTCTCAAAGTTGGGCTCGTGTATAGCCGGGCTTCATGTACCCTGTGCTCCACATTTCCATCCCCACAGTAAGCACGGTCTCATTTAATCTTCACAAAAAATTGGTGTAGTGTCATTATTCTGATCTTATAGACTAGCCAACTGGAGCTCAGAGAACTGTCTTACTTACCCCAGGTCACACAGCTAGAAAGGAGTAGGACCAGGATTTACATCAGATCTAGTACCAAAATTGGTTATTGCCTTATTGCCCCTTTAGCACAGCCCTGACCTTGGGAAAGAAATACCAAGGGGTACTTGGCTTCCAGCTCTTCTGGTGTGGGAAAATGGCACAAGTCTCCTGGACTCCTGAACATTTCTGAATCTTTTAACTATACACTAAGCAAAGAGAAGTAGAGTGAGTCACTTCACTCCCCCTCAAAGAGGGTAAGTAATAATGCTTCCTTAACAAGAGTTGTGAAAACTGAGGATTAGAATGGATAATGTTTGAGAAAGCACCGGGTAGTTTGTAAAGGACTATATAACTATTTGGTTTCAATAAATGACTCATGATTTTCTTAATCCAAATGTTAATGATGATATTGTTTACACTAGTTTATTATAAGCCTTCTCAAATAGTTTGATTAAGTGGGTAGTCTAAGATAATAAGTGTATGAATAATTAAAGTATTTTATCGGATTTTTTTCATCTCACCTCTTGCCAAAAAAGAAGTTGGTTTATAGCTTGTAAATGCATACATACCATGGTGCCATTCCATTTTCTTAGAATTAAAAAAACAAAAACAAAAACAAAACGATCACTGTTGTCACCTTAACAAACATTGACTGAACACATGCTTTGTGCCCCAAGATTGGACCAAATACTCTATTCTTCTTTACCTCATTTAATTATAGAGAGAGAGGTACCATTATGATCTGTATTTTATAGATGAGGAAACTGAAGCTCAAAGCATCTAAGTGCCTTAACTAAGGTCACACGACTGTGAAGTGAAAATGACAAGTTTTTAGAGGCTACGCAATATATTTGACGTTACTTATACCACATCTGTCAAAACAAAACTTGTCAAAAACTTCAGTGGCTTGCCGTTATGGTATCTAGAAAAATGGATCATAAGGAAAATGTTAAAAACTGACTAGTAATTCATGTGTGTGTGTGTGTGAGAGAGAGAGAGGCAGAGACATGGGAAACAGGGGGAAAAAGCATACAAAAACTTAAGCTAAAGAAGACTGCTGTGGGGGCGCCTGGGTTGCTCACTTGGTTAAGCATCGAGCTCTTGATTTCGACTCAGTTTGTAATCTCACGGTTCATGAGTTCGAGCCCACATCAGGCTCTTCGCTGACAGTGTGGAGCCTGCTTAGGACTCTCTCTCTCTCTCTCTCTCTCTCTCTCTCTCTCTCTCCCCCCCCCCTTTCTCTGTTCTCTCCCCCTGACTTCTATATCTCAAAAACAAACAAACAAACAAACAAACATTAAAAAAAAAGAAAAGAAAACCACTGTGAAATGAAAGTCTAGGTCTGCACTCTTTCACATAGAGAGATATCGCACACTACTGATCCATTGACCCCCAAATGATTGAGCACTTACTATGTACAAGGACAAGTGTTCAAGTCTACAGGTTAAGAACACGAACTCAGAGAACCTCCTCCTCGGACCTCATAAACTCCTAGATAAATTGCCAGATAAATGCACTTAAATCATTGTGTGTAACACTTAAGTAAATTGCCTCTGGGGTGTGCTCAAAAGTTGGTCCTCATCTGAAGTGCTCTTTTATACAATTGCTTAAGGAAAGGGATAAAGGAGAATGTCCAACATGTGGAAATAAAAAAATAGGATTAGGAGAAGAAGGTGAGTTACTTAAATTGGTGAAGACGTTGGGGCATAGATACTTTTATTTTCAGTAGAACTTGGAGCTCTTTGCAAAAAAAAAAAAAAAAAAAAATCCAATGTCCCTAAAGCTAAATAAGGCAAACTGGGCCTCTGATTCCCCAAGGTTCAGATTAAGAGCCCAACTCTTCCGTGGAGGACAGGAGGAATGAGAGACCAAGTTTCCATTATAAATAACCCCAGAGTTCAGTCAATAGCAATTTCTTTTGAAGCCTTTTAAGAAACCTGGGATGAAGCCAGCAGAGAGGTACTCACTAGGCCAATCCAGGAGAACAGGGAAATATCTAGAGCTGATTTCACTTTGCATAGCATTTACTGCTGCAGATCACAGTAAGACAAAGCAGCCAATGGCGGCAGAAGTATCCCCTGGCTGGTGGACCCTGTCGTCAAAATGTCTCTTCACCACTCAGGCAACATAGCGTTGGCTTCCCTCTTGTAGTATCTTTGCACTCCCCCTCCTCAGGAAGCAGAAAGTCTTGGAATTAGAAGCCTTGACATTCACATCCCTGTCTATCCAAGCAGCAGCTCTTGCCACAGGCAGGTTAACTCACCTGTGAATTTCCTCATCTTGCCCAGTGGCCTGCTTCACAGGGCTACTTGGTCACTCAGGTGACACGACAAAATGCCAAACACATTGGGAAGTGACCAAATGTCCAAACATGAAGGAATAAATAGCTTAAAATATAAAGGATTTGAATACAGATGTCCATGCCCATCCACAGTTGAAAACAAAAATGAAGCTAGTGAATAAGGCCTACGAACTCACAGATAGACACCTGGTCTACTTAGAATGGAACCTGAACTCCTTGACTGGTTTTCAAAGTCCTCCCCAAGATATCCCCAACCCTTTTCTCTATAATTGTCTCTCTATGTACCCTTTATGTCTCTCACAGTCCTATCATAGTAACCACCCAGTGATTCAAGAGCCCAGTTCTTTATTTGTTGTGTTCATTTATTTGTTGTGTTGTGTTCATTTATTTGTTGTGTTGCTTCCACCTCCTGGAACACCTTTCTCCTAAATGGCTATACATCCAAACCTGCTTGAATGCAACCTCCTCCAGGAAAGAAGTTATCTCTGATATTCTCTGTTGTAAGTCATGCCTACTTAATCCAAACACCCCCGGCATTTTAATTTGCACCTCATATTCTAATGATTTATATGCTTGTGATTTGTCAATTTCCTTGAGAAGAAGGATTATGTCTAATTCTTCTTTGTTTCACTTACCAAGAAAATAATACTAGCTAGTGGCTGAGACTGGTCAAGCACTTAACGTGTGTGACCTCCCTTAACCCTCACAGCTAACTGAGGATGTTGATACTTGTATCTACCCTCGGCCTGCAAATGAGAAAATGGGAGATCAGAGAGGTTAAGAAAGCTGCCCAAGCACACAGCATTAAGTGGTAAAGTCACGTTAGAAAATGGGGATTTCCAGTCTAAATCTATTTTTCATATCCATGCCTTCAATGACTGCCTGTTCTTAGCATAGGAAAGACTCAATAGATGCCTATTCATGAAGTAAATGAACAAACAAAGAAAGCACGAATCTTCAAGCATACACATTCCCATTCCACGCACAGAACTTCACCTTCTCTTTCAGGTAGTGGCCACTCAGTGAACATTTGCTGAATTAATGACTGGAGGAAGCGGTTCTAGAACAGATGTCTGGGGGGCTGCTGAGTCCAGAAAGATCTCAAAGGGGAGTCACTCACCCATTCCTTCAGCACTGACTCATCATTCATTCATTCTTTCAACATTTATTAAAAGGCTGCTATGTACTGAGCCGATGGTATAGGAATGAACAATAAGTCAGCCATGAGTCCCGGTCTTTGGGTGTTTACATTTTGATAAGATGAGAATCGACTGGTGCTTTCCAAGTCTAAAAACAGGCATTGGCAGAGTAAAGACAACTGAAGGGAATGACCAACATAACGTTCAGAGGTGACTGGTGAGGATAAGTCTGATGCTGAATATGAAGAAGTCTTCTTTTAAAGAGGAAATTCAGCTGAAGATCATGAAGATAACTGGATGACTCACCCATCAAAATAGGAAGCTGTGTCTGTCTGGTAAGGAAGATGGTCGCATCGAGGTGGCAGAAACCACGAAGATCCTGCTCCAACACTTACCACAGTAGACTTCACCCTTGCTACTTGGGCTACTGTGTGTGGAGTGGAGGACCTGTTCACTGGCCAGGGCTGGAGGGAGGCAGTGCAGCCTTGTGGCAGGAGAGCCCAGGATCTCAGGGTCACTGGCTCACTCCGAACGAACGCACATTCGAAAGAAACTCTGCACATTTGGGCACATGTAAGAGCGGGGAAACTGACAATTCCTCTTTCACCGAGTTGTAAAGTGCATAGAACAATGCCAGGCTCATAGAAAGCCCTCACAAAAGGTTAGCTATTTTTACTGTGCTTCCATCATTGGCTCTAAATACATCTTGCATCTCGTGAAAACTTTGTTTGTAAGATAATAGTTCCCTCATCAACCCAGGGCCTGGCTTCTCTAAACTGCCATATCGTTGTCTCCTGCAACAGAAGTCCAAATGGATCATGATTTTTCAGATTTGTGTACTTTATCACAAGACGTTAAGAGGAGCATCGAGTGATTCTGCTACAGCCACACAGTTACATTTTCTTTTACTTTACCAGACTTTTGCTCCTATCAGAATTCATGTCTTATTTTTGGTATATAAATGTTACTCTACCCTACAAAGTAGGCATTTCTTTATTAAAGCAAACGTTAGCTTAATACATGTATTTCTTTCCTATTAAAAAATCCAAAAATACGTTTAAAAATATATGTGTTACAATTGTTTATTTATGCAAAGAATTATAAACAGATCGAGCTTTACTGCAAAAAAAAGTTCTGATGTTAAATCTCGCAGCTGGTCTTTTTGGGTTTTTTTTCCAACCATTGGTTCTATCGTACCCCAAAAATGGATCTCTCATTTTACATGGGCTTTGATCAGGGAAGCAATGGCCCTCCCACCGGCAACTCTCAAATAGCCAAGATTAATTACAAAAACATAAATTCAAAAGTAGCAAGACAACTCTTTTGACTTCTTCGAAGTGTTGCCAAAGAAAGTATAAGATTTTCATCCTATACATTTTTTTTCCTTCATTGATAATAAGGTGTTTCCTTTTTTGTTAATTCAATACTTCTGTTGTAAAGAATAAGACTCATATACTAGACAACTCAGAGGTTATCACTTAAAAGATTTCCAGACTTTCTCTTAATAGAAACATGTTTTAGGACAACAGTTTTAAAAATTATGACTAATGAATAAATACGTTCAGAATGTTATTTATTTCTATTTATTTACTTATGTTTACATATCAAACATCACAACTTACTGCCAAATGCTGGTGTCCTCCTTTGCCATGTTTTTGATAAGATGCGTTACATAGGAAGAACACAGTAGTAAATGCAGGAGATACTTCCCAAATTGCCTGATGAGATAACTAAGTTGAATAATCAAGGAACTCAAAAAAAACAAACAAACAAACAAACAAACAAAAAAAAACCCATCTCAACTTTGTTCCACACCTGAGGCAGCCACATCAAATGGGGCTTGTCAGTGCATGGGGCACAGGAGTGGGTTTGAGATAAGCTACAGAAGGTGGTGGCTGTGGTGAAAATGGTACAGGATATGGAGCCAGGAAGACTGGGCTCCAAATCTTGACTCTACCTCACTGGCCATCTGCCTTCTGAGCCTCAGTTTACTCACCTGGAAAACCATCATCTTAACCCCAATGTCACAGAGTCCCAGGGAGCATTCTAATATATAGTAGATGCTCCGTAACTAGCGGTCTTATGATGGGGATAAGTTTGGTATATTTGCATACAGATATAATTAGACAGTGCTTGTAGTGTACGGATATTTAAAAGGCATGTTAGCAATCCTTCACAAGGTTGCTACATGGGTTGAGGGAAGGCTGACACATTCTCCTGTTCCATAAAACTTTCTGTGGTACCTACTCCAAATCACACTGGAGAGACCATCACTCTCTGGGCATACTCAACAGATTATCATTGCTAATGAAGAGTCAAGCACTCGACTTAGTTGTAGGGAGACCTGTGATTTAGTCCTGACTCCATCTTGGAAGGGCTCTATGACCTTGGCTCAGTTGCCTCCTCTCTCAGGACCTCAGTTTCCTAGTTTTAAGATGAGGAAGTCATCTGGAAATCTTTTAGTTCTAAAACTGTATTAGGTATTCAGATCTCTGATTTTCTGACTCAGGCAGAGGTTCAAAGGGAAGAAAACCTGTAGACGTGACTAAGGTGCTGGGAGAGATTGACCCTTCATCTTGTGTCTGAAAAGGTGTGATAGTGACCTGATTTTTACATGCTCTCTTAACAGCTAAAGTTAAAGTAGATCAGGTCAAGTTCCTTTCCTTGTGACCAAGAATGACAGGGAAATGTTGAAAACGTTTCTCTAGTCTTAGCAATAGAGGTATACTACATGCAGTGTACAATTTTGTCTGTTCACAGTCCTAACCAAGGCCTTACATACGGGTTGGGATTTGGGGTATAGTCTGTGGTCATGGATCCACAGAGGTCACCAATCACACACAGCCCCAAATATCTTTGGTAAGTGCATTCTTGCTGTGGTGGATCCTTTCCTATAACTGGACCAGAAAATAAATCCAAGTTTAAACTATTCCTCTTTTCTTTTTTAAAATTTTTTTTTTAACGTTTATTTATTTTTGAGACAGAGAGAGACAGAGCATGAACGGGGGAGGGGCAGAGAGAGAGGGAGACACAGAATCGGAAGCAGGCTCCAGGCTCTGAGCCATCAGCCCAGAGCCCGACGCGGGGCTTGAACTCACGGACCGAGAGATCGTGACCTGGCTGAAGTCGGACGCTTAACCGACTGCGCCACCCAGGCGCCCCTAAACTATTCCACTTTTCAAGCTAACCAACCATGGAATTGTCTACCTTGGGAGTCAGAGAGATCCCAGCCTAGAGCTATCAAAGAAGGAGTTCAACAAAGAAGGAGTTCAATGGACACTTTGTTAGGTGTGTTATGTTGGAGACTCAAGTATGGAGTGATCTCTGAAGAACCTGAACTCCAGACTTTATGACTCTTCTGGTGCTGTTCCCTCTTACCAGGCTGATTCTGAGCTGATTCTGGGTTTTACCTTTATATCAAAAAAGAGAGAGAAATGAGTTGTTCAGACCTGTTGAGGAAGAGGAAAAAACCAACTCCGCACATGAGCTAGTTGAGTCTTTTAATGCTAAAGGCACCAGTATTCCAGGATTCTGAGCCATGGGGTTCTGGGTAATAAAGGTCAACTAAATATGGATGACAGCATTGTGAAAAAAAAAGTTCAGCTGAGGTGACTGACATGCCCAAACCTGGACCTGGCAAACAGGAGGGGGCAAGATCACCTTGCCAGTATTTGTTATGGTACCTGACAATTACCTGCCTGCTTACTTCTCACTGGATCCTCTGAGAATTCAGAGACCCAGTTTGTACCTAGCTCAGTGCCCATCGCTCGAAGCATTGTTCTATAATTTAATCCGGTCCTTCTCATTTTGGCATACCGCCTGCTCCAGCTCAGAAGTTAAAAGGTTGCACTTCCTTAAAATTTAGTATTTCCCAACTGACCCTGCATCAATCAACCGATTAGTACAATTATACATGTACTGCTCAAGACTAAACAGCAGCTAATGATCGCTAGCTTTGTCTTACACCAGGATGGTCTCTCTTGATCCAGCTGGGAACTGACCGCTTGAAAGGAGGCACATGGGAAGATCTGAAATGCAACTGGGAGAACACCGTGTCAAGCTGTCATAGTCGTTCGAGGGGCAACCTTGGCAGCGTCTGGCCAGATCTGGTAAGTTGGAGGAATTTTGAACTGCGGGGTATGCATAGTGACTCAAGATTTAAAGAATGGCATAGTAAAGGAGCTAGTGAGGAGGTTTCCCACCTTAACTCTCTTGCTGGGCACCCGCACCCCCTCAGTTCTCTGATTCCCACCACTCACCGGGGGTTTGTGTTGATTTGCTGACTGGGTTAAGGAATAGTGCTATCCAACGCTGGTAGGCATAGCAGCTTGGTGTGTGTGGATCCGAAGGGTTAAGAATGTTTTCAGGACTCACCCTGGCTTCAGAGAGAAGAACCCAAGGCTCCGGGGGAGGTAGGCCCATCCCTAGAAGGATTGTACCTGAAAGGCCGGGTCCATGCTTTTGTTATTGCAGGGCAGGGTGTTAAGGCCTGGCTCATCCCAGCATTCTCTCTAAAGAACCACAAATGGGTGGTTACGCCATTAGTTGGAAAGCAAGGCTCATGTTTCTCCTCCTGTCTGCTCCTGTCTGAGATTGCTGTGACCTTCTTTGTTTGAAGAAAACTATTTGGCTCTACACTAAAATATAAGTCTCGTTAACCATGCTCCTTCCAAAGAGTACAGTCCTAACTTTCTCTTTCTGCCCTCTCTCCTCTTCCTTCGCCTCTGTCTTCCTTGCGGTTGTTTAGGTAATGGTACGTGTTCAAGCAGGGGATTTGAATGTTTAACGTGGTCACCAGAGAAGCCCACACATAAGGGTTTTGAGTCTGCTCGTGAAAGAAGGGGAAGTGATCCTGGCCATTGGGTGGGTGGTGACATCAAAGAGAAGCCTGTGCTGTTCCCTACAGGGTGGCTGGGATTTTTCACTCCAAGAAGAGGATTCAACAAGAGAGCTTTCCAGGAAAAGAGTGATGTTTCTTTTTTTGCTTCTTCTCCCTTCTTTTCCAAATCCATTCAGAAATATAAGCGTTTGATACCCAGAGACCAATTTCATTACGTAGAGAGGTCTAATGCTATTATTGAAAGCTAACACGAAAACCACGCTTAATGAAAATAGCAATATCCAAATATTTTTTTAATGTTTGTTTGTCTGCTTGTTTGTTTGGAGTGAGCATGTACACAAGGGATGTGGGGACAAGCAGAGACGGAAGGAAAAAGTCTCAAGCAGACTCCTTGCCATCAGTGCAGAGCCCAACCTGGGGCTCAATCCCACGAAACCATGAGATCATGACCTGAGCTGAAGTCAAGAGTCGGATGCTTAACTGACTGAGCCCCCGGGTGCCCCAATATCCAAACATTTTCATATCCACTGTGTTGATCCTATGAACAACACGGTAGGATTTAAGAGGACAAGTATGGACAATATCCCAGTTTTTCATGGAGAAAATCAAGGTCAGAAACGGAAATTCCTTCCTTGCCCAGGGTCATACACCTGATAGACAGAAGCACCCAAACAGAATCATTTTTCTGACTTCAGGCTCATCATGGTTTTTTTCCTTTTTTTTTTTTTTTGTACACCTTGCTGCCTCTTCCCACACAAGAATCTTTTAAGATTAAGTCTTTAGACTCGAGAGTTGGGTTTATGGTGTTACTCAAAGGACTAAGAAAATGAAACTTTGAGAAGATTATACTCTCATCTTTCTTTCTCTGCACAGTGTCTGAATATCAAGGAAAAGGATTATTTGTTAAGGCTGCTTTGAAAAATCGCTGGCCCACGATTACTTGACTAGTGCCAGTAGTAAAATCCTGTATATCAAAACCACACTCTTTTTTTGTTTTTTCTTGGCTCATTACTTGTCTTAGCTGAATGGCCAGCTATGTGTGAGTTGACTGGTAGGAAGGTTTTCTGGGAGCAATGACTGGCTAGGAGGTTTCTGTTGAGATCCAGGTAGTAACTTTAGACAAGTGCATATCTGTTATCAATGAGAAGGTGAGATATGGAACACACAATAAGCCTGTTGGCTCTGCCCATAAGCTTTGTCCAGCAGAGTCTAGACTGATGACCACCTGGATCGCCTCTGGAATCCTGGGAGAAGAAATAGTGACCGCTGATCAGAAGCTAGGTCTACTACTGTTGAAAGTCCAGGATCTTAAAGAAAACCAACCAATTTGTTGTTTTCTAGTTCCTACCAAAAAGACTGAGATTTGAGGACCCCCTCTTCCCCTCTCTCCTCCTCTCTCACTCATTATTAGCATCATAAAATCAACCATGGATGAGACCTCAGAGAGATCAAGATATGGTGGAAGGCATACTTGTCTGGGATTGTGAAGTCTCTGCTTCTCTCCAGGCTCTGTGTGGTCTCAGATGAGTGATTTGACTTTGTGAGTGTCAGCACCTCCATCTCTCAAAAGGGCAGTTGAACTGCATGGTCTGTGACACTTCCAGGCCTGACGTTCTAGGATTCTCTCTAGACTATCAGATTCTGGTCTAAACCTGCTTAACCAAGAATGTCAAAGGATGCCCAAGCTTCTCGTCTTTAATTTGCCTCTCTCTCGGCAGGATGGTGCAAGCAGGGGAGTTGCCCCTCTTTCCCATGGTATTTAGGGGTCTCACTGTGATCACCTAGCATCCAACCCAATCCTTCCCTCTGCCAATGACCTTGAGCAATGGCAAATGAAACACGCAGACACAACAGGGAACCCTTGATATGGAGGGCTCTTATTTTAGAGAGGAGAAAAGCGAGATGAGGAGTATAAGACCCAGTCAGTCCCTGAGATGGGCCAGGACTCCAGCCCAGTTGAGTGCCTGTTCCATAGCACAACCATGCTGGAGATGGAGATGATAGATAGATAGATAGATAGATAGATAGATAGATAGATAGATATTCAAGCTCTCACTTGGTAATACCTTTTGTTCATGACTCTCAGAGTCCAGAGTCCAGAGGACTGAGTTTACTAACTCAAATCCGGTGATTATCTACCTTGTGTTCTTATTCTATGTCTATTCTAACTCCTTCCACCTGGTTTTTTAGTGGGCGGGGGGGGGGGGGGGGGAGGGAGGGGGGCAGGGAAAGCTGTCAGGTAAAGTAAGAAAGAAATGAGCAATAGACATTAACAAATAATTTCTGATTTGAATATCAGTGTAGTGTACAAAATCAGAAAGCAAATAAGTGAAGGTAAAAATAAAACCTCTCGTGATCCCCTCGTTCAGCAATATCCACTGTGAACATTTTGGTGAGTTTCCTTCCAGTCCTTTTTTGTATACATATGCGAGTATATTCACTATCAATATTTTTTCATTGGTATTTCAAAGGGGTTTTAGGACTTACCACTTTACACCTTTGGTCTTCTATCAGTTGTATACAATCTCATTCCTATAATTCCATATCATTGTGGTGGTTATCCTTCCTAGCTGAAGCCTGATTGATAGAGTATGTTGTTGAAACTCCTAACACATGTCAGGCCTGAATTTTGGAACTGGCTTCCCCACCTGGACATACTCCAAAAAGGAATTTTGAGGCATTTGACAGTATGTTCCAAAACAGCTCCAGGGTTTTTTAAAAGTCACCCATTGACTATCACATTTAACATTGATTAAACATCAGTTATGCATGTCACGCATTGTGCTAAGTGATTTACAGATATTATGTTACTTAATCCTAACTCTCCGGGGATAAGTAGATTATTGTTTCCATATTACAGATGAGGAACGTGGGGCTGAGGGAAGGTACATCGCTCAAAGTTGCAGAGCTAATAAATGGTAGAGTCATGCTTCAAACCCAGGCAGTTGGTTCCAGAGTCCATACTCTGGGCTCAACGTTAAATTACTCACTAACACACCAAGCTGGAGAGGACTCACCTGTTGGCAGGGGGGCAGGGTCTTGGGGCAGCCACTTACACTGTGCGTAAACATAATCTGGCGAGATGAGCTCCGCTGAGGAAGGCAGCAGATGTGCTGGAGTGAGCACTGGACTCGGAGTCAAACAGACATGGGCTCCAATCCTACTCTTCCAACATGCCAGCTATGTGACCCTGGACACGTCACTGTCCTGTCTGAGCATCAGTGTTCTTTCTCCTCTACAAAAGGGAGGTAATAGTATTAGTCGTAAAGGTTGTGTCGAGGATTAAGAATGGCAACACGGAAAAGCGCCTGGTGTGTTTCCAGGCAAATAGCAAACGCTAGTAGAATTTAAGAGAGTCTGAATCTGAGCAGAAAGTTTCAAGTTGAGACCTGGTTCTTAGTCTCGGAGCAAACACACTTGCCGTGTGATTTTGAGCAAAGATCGTGGGGCCTTTCTAGGCCCAAGTTCCTCATCTAAGAGGTGGCTGGACTAGATGATCTCTATGACCATGTCTAGGAGCTGGGCCTTCACTGGTCTTTAGAGGAAGGAATGTGGCACACGGTGTCTTCCTTTCTCGTATCAGTCGGAAATGAGGCCGAGGTTCTCTGAGTACAATGGGCTTCTCGGCCCCTCTGCCCTGTTCTCGACCAGAGCCAGGCACTTGGAGCTTTCTGACATGTCTGAGACCTGACGAAAGTCACAAATATTTCTTAGAAAGAAGGGGTGGGGTGGCGACTGCTTTTACTAGCCCTTCTAGGGAAGGAGGGCCACAGCTTTATAATGTTCTGAATGACGAGAGAAAATAACTCCTTGACTTGCTCCAAGGTATACAGCTGGGAAATCACAATGCCGGACGATTCCTTGGGTTTCTTACACTGAATCATACAACAATTCAGTGTAAGACAACCACTTGGGTTTTCACTGGCGGGCTCCTAGAACCTAAGCCCTGTGGGGAGTAGAGAACTGACAGTCTCACGCTAAAGATGCCTCTCGTCGGCCTCCATCAAGGAAACATAAACCAAGAGTTGAAGAGCGGTAGACAAGTCTTGTTAGGATCCCACAGAAAGGATAACTGAGGGTTTTTTCCCCCATTTCCCTGACCATGCCTCATTCATCTCTCCTCCTCTCCCAGATCTCTAACTGAGGAGGGTCCCAAGGCTCAGCCATCGGACTTCTTGTTCTGCGCTCACTTCCCTGGGGTTCTTATTCAGTTCCACAGTTTTAATAAAATCTTACCACTGACAACTCGTGGATTTCTATCTCTGGCTTAGATTTCTCTCTGGGACTCCAGACTCAGGAATCCAGCTCCTGACCAGACCCCATCTTCTGACTGTCTATTTGGCTGCTCTAACTGAACCATCCAAATTCGAGTTCCTCATGTGCCCCGAACTCCTTCAAATCTGCTCCACCTGCAGTCTTTCCCTTTTCGGTAAATAACGATTGCATCTGTTATAGTTGTTCAGACCAAAAAAAAAAAAAAAAAAAAAAAAATGAAGCCGGGCTTGCTTCCTTTTTCTCCACAACCCACAAACTACCAGAAAATTATATACAGACTATTACATACAGAATATTCCTCACCATTTCCTAGTCCAAGCCGTCATCACCTCCCTCCAAGATTATTATAATAGCTCCCTAAATGGTCTCTATGTTCCTACCTTGCCCGTCGGCACAGAGAGGCTAGAGGGATTCTGTGACAATAAACTCGGGATCCTGCCCAAGCCGTCAATGGTTTTCCATCTCCTCCAGAGGAATAGAAAGAGCTTCCAGTGCCCAATGGGGTGTATATGACATATTCCCCTTTCCTCTCTGTCCTCTGTCAGTGCCCTGCCCTCCTTCACTCTGTTCTAGTGGCATCTTCAGGGGCAGCCTCCTTGCTGTTCCTCACACAACGGGCATGCACTTGCTCGTGGCCTTGGTGCCTACAGTTCCCACTGCCGGGT
Organism: Puma concolor; assembly: GCF_028749965.1. Taxonomy (NCBI): domain Eukaryota; kingdom Metazoa; phylum Chordata; class Mammalia; order Carnivora; family Felidae; genus Puma; species Puma concolor. Next base: position 79,506,085 of record NC_141675.1, on the reverse strand, counting down.
ACCTCTTACCCCAGATAGCCAAATAGTTCTCTCCTTCACCTCTCGTCAGTCTTTGGTGTAAGCTATCTGGTGGCACCTTCCCCAGCACCCCATCTCACACTGCACCCTGCTGCCTCTCTGCCCTGCTTTCCCCCCTTTGTAGTATTTATTATCGCCAAAGCCATTTCGTACTTACTATCCAGGGTATTGTCTGTTTCTCCCTGCTAGAAGGAAACTCCAAAGGACAGTGGAGCACACTGATGGGCGTTCAGTAAATATTGGTTGAAGAAATGGGTGGGGTGGTTGGCCAAAGGCTTTATGGAGAAGCCCAAGTTTGAGTGACCCTCTGAATCACAGGAGGATCTGAGTGACCAGAGGCTGAGAAAGGAGTGCTCAGGATAGAGGGACACTGGGCAGAGGCCAAGTGGGGTCTTCATGGGATGGATAGGGTCGGACTGACTTACTCTTCATCAGCCTTTACTTACCTGGTTTTATTTCTTCCAGAGCACCTAGCGTCTCTCTTTAAGTATGTAGCAAAAATCCCATGGCTGCTTGATATAATAGAAAGCTCATGGATGGAATTCAGAGCCATAGCCCTAAGTCTAGAAGTGTGACCCGGGACTAGGTGCTTGACCTCTCTAACCCTCTGCTTGTTCATCTGTCAAAGAAGGAAAACAACACGGACTTGGGTTTTCATGGGGCCGTTGTAAAGATCAAATGAGGTAACGGGTGAGAAAGTGCTTCACACTTCGAAAGCTGGACCGTGCAGTGGGGATTAGTGAAATGCAAGTGTGTGTCACTGAAATAGCCACTCTGACTCTCATATAGATTGTCTAACTCAGTGGCAAGGAAAGGAGGGGAGGGAGTTCCAAACTGGTGACTAATTCAAGATACACTTCATCTGGGCTTTTGAATACAGGAGGGGCATGGGAGGAGGGATTGGAAGATGTGCCTTCCTGAGGACATGGCTAGTATCCAAATGAAGTGTTATTTGTTCCCCGTGCACCAGGTTCTGGAGATTACTTCTCCTTTCATCCTTACGTACATTTGTGAGTCGGGTGTTATTACCGCCTTCTTTAGACATAAGAAAGCCGAGGTTCCGAGAGGTTAAGTAACTTGCCCAGGGTCACACAGGTATTTGTGTTAGGGTCCAAAGAAACCAGCTTTGTTTTAAGAGTCTTTGTGTCCTTTCCATAAACTGCCTTTTCAGAGACCTTGTTGCAATGAATTGAGCAGCTGACAGTGCTGCCTGAGGGGCCCGAATTTGGGCAAGTAAATAAATAAAACATTCGGGAGCCCACACAGATTAACAGGCTCTAAGCTATTAAACATAAAAAAGGTGAAAAGGAAGGTCCATGTGCCAAGCAAGCGTGAATCCAACCCTTTTTTAGGGCACTACCTTGTGCTGTGAGTGGTTTTGTCACAGCAGCACATGGTAACAATTTAGGAGAAACCTGGATTTTGAGCTAAACTTCCAGTAAGAGCGTAAGAATAATATAGCTGGGGAACAATGCCTACTGGTCTTCCTAAACATCAGATTTTTTTTTTAATGGGGTGGGGCGCCTGGGTGGCTCAATCCCTTAGGAATCAGATTTTGGCTTCGGTCATGAGCTCTAGGCTCATGAATTCAAGCCCCACGTCGGGTTCTGTGCTGACAGCTCAGAGCCTGGAACCTGCTTCTGATTCTGTCTCCATCTCTCTCCGCTCCTCACCCACTTGTGTTCTGTCTGTCTGTCTCTCTCTCTCTCAAGAATGAATGAATAAATAAATAAATAAATAAAAATGTAAAAACATAAAAGTAAATTAAAAACATTAAAAAAAAAACAGTGGCATAAGCAATGGCATGACTTTGGGGATGATTAGCATCCTAGTCTAGGTTTTATTTAGTTGTTTGCTTGTTTGTTCGTTAGAGTATAGGGGACACATAGAGTATAGTATTGCGTAACTAATGTTACATTCGTTTCAGGTGTAGGACACAGCGATTGGACAAGTCTACACTACAAGTGTGCTATGCTCACTACACGTGTGGCTACCATCTGTCACCAGACAGGGTTCTTATAGTACTACTGGCTGTATTCCCTATGCTGCATTTTTCATCCCCATGACTTATTTCGTAACTGGAAGTCTGTATCTCCATTCCCCTTCACCCATTTTGCCCATCCCCCTACCCCCTCCCGTCTGGCAGCCATCAGTTTCTTCTCTGTATTTATGGGTCTGTTCCTGTGTTTTGTTTGCTTCTTCGTGTGTTTTGATTTTAGGTTTCACATATAAGTGAAGTCATAGGGTATTGGATTTTCTCTGTCTGACTTAGCATAATGCCCTCTAGGTCTGTACCCATGTTGCAAATGGCAAGATCTCAGCCTTTTATGGCTGAGAGTTATTCCGTTGTGTGTGTGTGTGTGTGTGTGTGTGTACATACACACACACACACACACACACACACATATATATATATATATATCACATCTCCTTTATCTAGTCATCTATCAGTGGATACTTGGGCTGCTTCCGTATCTTGATTATTGTAAATAATGCTGCAATAAACATAGGGGTGCCCGTATCTTTTCAAGTTGGTGTTTTCATTTTCATGACATGTTTGTTTGTTTGTTTCATTTTTAAACATGCAATGTAATTAACAAACAGTGTCATATATTAGTTTCAGGTGTGCAAAAGAATGATTCAACAATTCTGTACAGTACAAAGTGCTCATCATGATAAGTCTATTCTTAATCCCCTTCTCCTATTTTACCCACCCCCCCCTCTGGTAACCATCAGTTTGTTCTCTAGAGGTAAGAGTCTGGTTTTTTTCTGTTTGTCTCTTTTTTTCTTGGTTTATTTGTTTTGTTTCTTAAATTCCAAATATGAGTGAGATCATATGGTATTTGTCTTTCTCTCGCTGACTTATTTCACTTAGCATTATGTCTTCTAGATCCATCCATGTTATTGCAAATGGCAAGATTTCATTCTTTTTATGGCTGAGTAATATCCCATTATGTATCTATCTATCTATCTATCTATAAATCTTTAGAATTAAGTTTTGAGGAACCTCCGTACTGTTTTCTTCCATCATGGCTGCACCACTTTTTATTCCCACCAATAGTGCATGAGTGTTCTTTTTTCTCCACATCCTTGCCAACACCTATTATGTTTTGTCTTTTTGACTCTAGCCGTCCTGACAGATGCGATTTCATTGTAGTTTTGAATTACATTTCCCTGAATATGAATGGTGTTGAGCATCTTTTCATGCGCCTGTGGCCATCTGTATGTCTTCTTTGGAAAGATGTCTATACAAATCCTCTGCCCATTTTTTAATTGGATTCTTTGCGTCTGGGGTTGTTGAATTGTATAGGTTCTTCATATATTTTGGATATTAATCCCATATCAGATATATCATTTGCAAATACCTTCTCTCATTCAATAGGTTGTATTTCCATTTTGTTGATGATTTCCTTCGCTGTTCAAAAGCTTTTTTAGTTTTCCTGTAATCCCAATAGTTTATTTCTGCTTTTGTTCCCCTGCTTAAGGAGACGTCTGAAAAATGTTGCCAAAAACGGATGTCAAAGTGATTACGGCCTATGTTTTTTTTCTAGGAGTTTTATGGTCTCCTTCTCACATAGGTCTTTAATTCCTTTTGAGTTTATTTTGGTTATGGTGTAAGAAAGTGGTCCATTTTCATTCTTTTGCATGTAGCTCTTCAGTTTTCCCAACACCATTTATTGAAGAGACTCTTCTCCATTGTGTATTCTTGCCTCCTTTATTGTAGATTAATTGACCATACAAGCATGGGTTGATTTCTCCCAGACTAGATTCTAACTGGTGACATTTTGCAGCAACTCACTTGTTGTCTGTCACATAGTGGGGTTTAATCAACATTCACTGAAGATATGCAGGTATCTCTATATATACGTATGTATAACGTGTGTGGTAACAGGTATGGTTTTTGGTAATTATGTATGTAAATTTATTGGGATCAATGGTGGTATACAGGTGGATGGATACTGGGCCGATACGTCGGAGTAATGCAAAAAAAAGAAAAAAGAAAAAGAAAAAAAACCCACCTATAACGGTGTATAGGATGCTGACAGAATACTTTCTTTAAAAATTTGTGTACCAGAGGGGCGCCTGGGTGGTTCAGTTGGTTAAGCGTCCACTCTTGGTCTTGACTCAGGTCATGGTCTCATGGTTCTTGAGTTCGAGCTTTACGTCAGACTGTCATCCAGTGCACTTAGCCATTGTAGACTGCAAGATCGAGCTGCATAAAGGAGGCTTACACTGTGATTCATAGACCTACTTAAACAACAAAAACAAAACCAAAAACAACTCCTTCTCTAGCCACCACTGTTCTTGGTAGGTGCTACAGAAACCCTGAAAAGCGGGTCTTTGCAAAGAAGCAGAAAACTTGGTGAGATGGTGTCAGGTCAAGAGCATGGGCTTTGGATTTAACTCAACCAGGACTTGAATCCCCCTCATCTGTGTATTAGCTCTATGATCTCAGGGAGGCTATTTCCATTCAGGACCTCTGGCTCTTGATTTAAGAGATGAAGGCACCTGCCCATATCTCCTGTCAGTAGGAAATAAAATTACATTTAGGGGGCTCAGCAGAGTAGCTAGCTCACAGCGGTTGTCAGTAACTCCCTCCTTCCCGCACCGGCAAACTCTCCATCAGCCTCGAACCTGACACCCTTGGGCAAAGACACTTACTGCCTTCTCCCTTCCTGGCCTCTACCCCACCTAGGTGTTGGGTCAGATGATCTCTAAGGTTCTGTTAAACGATATTAACTGTTTAGTTCTATTTTTTACCGTACAGCTGGGATAGCAGGAGAGTGCATGATACACAGCCTACATTCTACACATTTTATATTAATGAGCCACTCACTGAGCTTTATTACATGGAATCCTCAAGAGAATACCTGGAGGGGACGGTTGCTCTCCCTTTTTACAAGTGAGCACACCAAGGCAAGAGGCATGGAGAGAAATCGTACTAGGACTCCGGTAGCCACTTGCAGAGAAGACTCTTTGGAAAGGTTTGACAACAGCAAAACGACAAAGCCCTTTATTATAACCCCAGCCTTGAAAGTGGAAATTTCCCAATTTTCACTCCATCCATTCTCCTTCTTCTTGCACTGAAAGCGTCAGTCATCTTCCCTCTCTTCTTTGCTGTCCCTTTTAAATACTGCCATTCTAGGCTGAGATCATGACCCTCCTAAGAGCCTTCATCAAACCCCGGGAGGCAACAGGGCTGAACACAGAGACTTCCATACCTGGTGCTCGGACAGCACATGCACAAACAAAGCTGATGCCGGGGAATCCAGCCTCTGCTGCCTCAGGCTGTGGCGCTGGCTATGAATTTTTACTGGCTTTCAACTAAGTGTCTTTCTTTGGCATTTGACATACTTGTCAATGGATCCCTGGTAAAGCCGGTCTCTTTCTCTAGCCACTGATTTATATTCCCCCCAGAGGGGCTAGATTATGCCCAATACGGTGGGCACGCAGCGAGCTGGAGACGGCCAGTCCAGTCCCAGATTACATCGAGCCTGTCAGGAATTGCACCGAATTGCTGACCAGCCTGGAGTGTCTGGTCAGCCTTGTTCCCAGCCTTTCCCTCCTAGACGCACAAAGCCCAGTTTCAACCAATTCTTAATAATGCAATTAAATTTTTGGAAACCAAAGCTGAGTTTCATATTTAAATGTTGACTTTCAGCACGCAAGAAAGGTTGGCCAAATGCAGGAGTGACTGGAAGGTTTTGGCAAAGAGATTAATTGGGATTTTCCATTCTCAGCGAAGCTGCGTGTGTTAATGCACAGGTAATACTCTGTCCTCAGGGGTTCCCAGGGACCAAAGAGTAGGCAAAGCATGAAACTGAAAACCAACATGCCTCATAGGAAATCACTAGTGTTCTCAAAAAGAAAAAAAAAAAAAAGTCAAGTAGAGGCTGCATTGAACTGTTTCCTCTTTTGAAATGTAACAACACCTACCTCTCAGGGCTGTTGTGGGAATGAAATTAGCACATATATGAACAGGCTAGCACAGGGCCTTGCTCAGAGTAGGAGCAATGAACATATTTACTTGCTAATAATTCAACCCGGGAAAAGGCACTCGTCTGAGGTTAAATGACCAGGTTTTGAACCTTAAGCTCCAGCTAACTAGCCCAGCTGGTGTCTTCCCACTCTGGGTTCCAATTGACTCGTCTTTCTAATTAGAATAATAATCGTGGCTTCACAGGGTCATGACTAAAAGCACATTAAGGAATGGCGGAAAAAGTTCTTTGCAAACTAGACAGCTTTCTAGACAGAGCATACGGCTAAGGTCAAAGACTTAAATCGCTGGGGTTGAAATCCCAACTCTGTTGTTTGTGAGCTGTTCGAGCTGCGGTAAGTTACCTAACTTTTCTGTGCTTCAGCATCCTGTCCGTAAAGTGGGGATGAAAATACCACTCATTTCGTATGGTTGTTGTAAGGATTAAATACATTCACAAGTGTAAAGTACTTAAAAGAGCACGTACTAAGTACCATATATATGTTAGCTGTTAATTATTTCAAAGCTATGCTTATTAATTTGATGTTCATTTCAAGAATACGTTCATTCTTTTACATTCTTCTGTTACTGTGTTCAAAGTCAACCCCTCCAAGAAACTTTCCTAGATCTCTTGGCTTGAAGCAATCACCCGAAATATTCCCATATTCACCCAAAATATACCAGTTGTAGCTCGGTGATAGCCATTGTCTTTGCTTATGTGTTCGTTGATATCTCTCGCCTGCACTAGCCCTAGAGCCCTGAGTGACAGAGGTTTCCTCTTGTACCTCTGTACGCATGGTCGATGCCCATTAAATATTCACTGAATCGGGTGGAAGGAATGCAAATACATACACATGAATGAACCTACATATACTGGACAATGGCTAATATCAACCGCTGCGTAACTGCATTTTAAAGACTGAACACAACGGCAACCTTTAGCACCATACCTGATACAGAGTATGTGCTCAGTAAATATCTTTACTTGGAAGGATGGAAAGGTAACTAAAGGTATGTTGAGTCCAATGAAAGGCTTCAATTTATTGAGTCCCTCTTACTGAAAACATGTATCAGATGGGTAAGCCGCTTGTCCTAGGTGCCAGGGCCGGCTCAAGAGAGCGAGGAGAAGAAAAGTAGCTCCTGACTTTAGGTACTCATATTCCAGAGGAGATACAGGCAGTACAGTTGCCAAATAATTACAGGGGCCATAAGTGGTAAGCTGAGAAGGATGGAGTTTTACAGGAACGTGCCTTCAGCCCCTCCGTCACTGCTCTGAGGCTTGCACTGCCTCGATATTAAAATGCACAGATATGTTCATTTGGGATGGCTACACCTTATCTCAAGAAGTAGGGCATGAGGAGAGAAGGTCCTACATCGAATAAAGGAAGAGGGGAGCAAATCACTAACCGGGGTGTGGCCGATTACATGCAGCAGGTGAGACCCTAAGCTAAGGGAGGTGGCGCCATGAGCCACATCTATAGAGTGACCTAGATTTCTTAGCCTCAACCATTTTTATGTCAAATGTTGACAAAACAGTATATAAAACAACCAACCAACCTGAAGACCTGATCTCTCACCAACTCTCCTTCATGAGGAGAGTTCACTTCATGAGGTCCCAGTTTTGCTATCAGTTAAGAAATGAGTTCGGACTGGACTAGTTCCAAGGATTATTCTGCCTTTACTATTTTTTTTTTAATTCTATTTTTTAATGCCTGGCTTGATGGGAAAACCAATCCTTTCTCCTAGCTTCAAATACTATGTCTATTTTGCTGAAGCCCAATTTATATCTCCAAACCAGACCTATCTTTCGGGTTCAGGTCTTGCAGAGTCAACTATCTACTTTGACATCGGAGACATCTCAGACACATCGTGCGCAAAGCCAAGTTCTTGACTGCCGGCATCTGCCCCTCCCACAAACTTCTACTTTGAAGTGTTTTTAACTCAGTAAACGGAAATACATCTTCCCAATTGCCCAAATCAGAAACTTGGGATTCATTCTTAATATCCTTCTCTCTTTCACCACCCACTCCCATCAATCCAATCTTGCTTTCAATCTTGTCAATTCTACCATCAAAGTATGCCTCAAATCTTTGCACACCTCCCCACCTGCACTGCCAGCTCCCTTCTTCTCTCACCAGGACTCCTACCAGAGCCTCTTAAAGAATTTACTCTTGGGGCGCCTGGGTGGCGCAGTCGGTTAAGCGTCCCACTTCAGCCAGGTCACGATCTCGCGGTCCGTGAGTTCGAGCCCCGCGTCAGGCTCTGGGCTGATGGCTCAGAGCCTGGAGCCTGTTTCCGATTCTGTGTCTCCGTCTCTCTCTGCCCCTCCCCCGTTCATGCTCTGTCTCTCTCTGTCCCAAAAATAAATAAACGTTGAAAAAAAAAATTAAAAAAAAAAAAAGAATTTACTCTTGCCCATTTCTAATTATCTTCCACGTGATAGCTGGGGTGCTTTTCTTAAAGCAAAAATCAGATCATGTCATCACCCAGCCTAAAATATCCTAGATGATTTCTCAGTAAACTTAGAACAAACTCTAAATTCCTGCCCATAGGCTACAAAGGCCTCCATCGTCTGGCTCCTGATTCTCCCCCCAAATTCATCTACCACCAGTCTCTGCTTGTGCCATACCGACCTCTTTCAGGTCTCTGACCATGCCATGGGTTTACAGGGTTGTCTGGCCTCTGGTCCCTCTGCCCCGCACACTTCACCCCTCACCCTTGGCCTGGCTAATCCATTCTCCATTTTCACATCTCAGCTTAAAGCTTACTTTCATGGAGGGGCCTGTATCCTAAGTACACATTACATCCTTCCCCCATTTCACAGTACCTTACTTATTTTCTGCAGCTCCGTTAACATAATTTATAATAAATACTCCTCTGTGGGTGTACTTGTGTAATGTTTGTGTCCTCAACTAGACAATGGGCTCCTCCAGGGACAAGTCTGTAATTGTTCTTTGTATATGCAAAGTCTAGCCCAGTGCTTAGCATATAGTAGGTGCTTAATAGATCATTTTTGTGGCTGCAAAGTAGTCAGACCTGAAGATATCAACATATGTGTATCCCATACTAAAAAAGTCTAACCCAGTGGGCGATAAAATAATGAAATACAGTCAACTGTGCCGTTTCTCCAAACTTTTTCGTTCCTGACCTCTAGAATCTTCCAGCACTCCTCCATTTTCTTACTGACACTTCCCAGTTTTCAGAGTTGAGAAGGGACATATCTTGGTGTTATGTTCCTTCGCTCTGCTCCCCTTGGACACATTTAGCTTTGTGCAGGAATGTGGCTTCCACAGGTGTGGTTGGGTGAGAGGTGTTGGGAACAGGAGGGGTGGAGAGGGAAAAAAAAAAAAGGAACCATATGGGGGAGGTGGCTGCCCTTGCACAGCTTGGACATCGTCCCAGCTCACCCACGTCGGAGTTTTTTTTTACTGCCGTATACATCCAGTATTCTCTCCTTCCCACCTCTAGGAATCTAAAAATAAGTGAGCTGTTGATCAAGGGCTTGGTGATGGCAAACCTGGCAAGTATGGGCAGACAGGCTCCCAATTCTAGAAGTTTCCTCTTGCCACTACCACCTGCTGTCCCTGGCCCCTGTTGAGACTGTTATGCACCCATCTACTAAGTTTGCTGGGTACTTTGTCCCATTTAGGTCCCTACTGTGATAGATTGCAGGAAGTAGGATACGGACTCTTGGGTTGTTTTTAATGTCAACAAAGCTCTGTTGCTTCATCTGCTGAATTATCGCTTTGTCCTGTTATTAAAGATCTTCCCTCTAGCACCCGTACTCCTATTTTCTCTCTTCCTCCCTGTCGAGAACGACTTGCCCTAAATCCCTTTTATATTTACCTCAATATTCATGGGGTCCACTCGGCTCTGGTTGCAGAGACAGAAGGGATAAATGCAGGAATTCTCTTAGGAGGACAGCACTGGCCCATGGCTTTTCCTGTCACTCAGGTCAAGCCTTTGGTAGAAAGTTATCCAACCTCATTTTAGTAACTCACCCAGCAACTCAGTTCCTGGAAAAATTTGTAGAAATCCACCTTGCTGATCCTAGAAAACAGCCCTGATAAATTTGGACTTTGTTTATACCATTTGCTAAGACTGAAGTTAATTCAAAACAAATGATTTTTTTTTTTCGTTTTGGGTGCAGGGGAGGGTTAGGGAGGGGCTAAGGTAGAAAGAGGAGGAAGAAAGAGGAAGAAGGTACCAAAAAGGAGGATCTAACACTGGATTTCAGTTCCCACTACTGGGAAAAGGTTCATTTCCAATTCTGCATTTCAAGAACAAAAAGACTTTCTGATGATCTTTTTTATTCTCTTTGGATCAGTATGAATCCTTAGCAGTTAATTTATGTCTTCCTGTATTTAAAAGGTTAAAATATTTCAGGAAGTGAAATTAATATATTTAAGGATGGTTACAAAGTCAAGACAGGGCACTCTACATCACCGTTCCCCAGATACAACCTGAGTCACAGAATCTGTCAGGGAATAACCTGGAAGCTTTCCTTAACTATGATAGTTCACTCATTAGTTTGTGTGTTCATCTGGCATTCAACAACTACTTTGAGCTGCATATTATAATACCCAAAGTGCTTTCTCTTGCACTGTCCTTGATTCTCCTGAGAACACTGAGAGGTAGTCTTTTAACAGAAATTACCATTTTAGAGAACAAGAAACTGAGACCCACAGAAGTTAGTCAGTTGTGGAACTTTAACTGGAACCCAGATCATCAGATTTCACATCAAACTCTCTTTCAGTTCTACCTAACTTTAATTTCACCAACATTTCCTAAGTGAGCAATGTGTTGGGCACAAGTCTAAGAAGACAAAAATGAAGCACTCTTCTCCTTGAGAAACATCTAGCCTATGGAAGAAAGACAGAACTTGAGGCAGGGCTGTGGGGCGGAGGTAAGTGCATGGTTTCCTCGGAGTCTGGTGTAGAAAACTGTTGTCGAGAGTCAAGACTGAAAAGAGCGGGAGGGCCTTGTTTCTCCGATCGCCACTCCGTTCGCCACTTTTTTCTCCATTCTCGCTGCCACCAAGTCTTAATATGCCTTCCCAAAGGATGGCTTTTATTAATGTCAGAATTCATCTTTCTCCGTCTCATTTTCTTCTGAGCATTTTGCTGGCATTTTAGCATCAGGGCCTCCAAAGAATGAGGCTGTTCTTGGCAACTTAATGTTTACACATTGAAAGCTGCCGGACTAAGTAATTGTTAAGATTTCGGAAATCTTGTCTGGTGGTATTGAGCACGCATCGTTATCTCCAGTCCACCCTCTTGGCCGCAGAGAGGAAATGGTTATAACTGCTGGCAGATAAGCCCAACGCTAGGTAGGCTGGGCCTTGCTGACTACGGTGCTATGGAAACTGGTCCGGATACAGGGCTGGCACCTGGAGATATCATCTGCCAGTTTATTACCCAAAGGTCCAGGATGCCCAGAGGGTTGAGGTGAACTTGGGCTTAGTTAAGTAGGCATCAAGCTCTATTAGGTGTGCAGTTCCTGCCAGGGATGGTCTTAGGTTCTGACATCCAGAGTGCGGATGTTACTGGAGGCTGTGTGCTCTCGGAGAGCATGAGGCTGGGTGACCTGATTGTTCCCGGTAGAACCTGTCAGGTACAAGAAGGTGCAAAACCCAGGTCCAGGCAAAGCCCCGGCCTGCAGACTGAGCTAGCCTGGTGATCGTGGCTGGGAAGAGAGCCGAGACTCGTGGGGACCTTCCTGCACTGGATGTTGGGTATTACTGGATGGTACTGGGTTATATCTTGTTCTAATCGAGACTGGATGAAAAATTCGGAGACTGAACCTGCCCAAGGAGGGTGCCAATGCCTCAGAGTGACGTCAGAGTGGGAGGTAGGACACAGCATCTGAGAAGAAGCCATGTAGTTTTGCTTGGCTCGGAATCAGGATATTTGGGGCCCAGTCCTGACTCAGGGACTCTCTTCTGCCTGACCTAAAGCTAGTTTTAGCACCTTTCTGGGCCTTTGTTTCCTCAGTAGTTTGTGTGCTACCTGGGATCAGGGTCCCCTATCGTATTCATATTTGTTTCCCGTCATCTAGCATGATGGCATCTCTTTCATAAAAGACTTTCATTGAGCTGTGTGCTGTGTGAATGAGTGAATAGAGTGAGCTGAGTGTGAAGAATTACATTAGTGGTTTCAGGGAAAAGGGGCCTATCAGAACCATGGTCCTCACCCCGGCTGCCTAGATTCTGATGTCTACCCCCAGGCCATTTTTCAAAATCCAGTGGTTCAAATAATAGTATACTCCCCAAAGTTCCTAACAGCCTGTGATTCTCAGAAGAAAAAAAAAATTTGAGGTTTATTCTTTTTTTCCTTAACATTCACTAGCCAAACATGTTATAAGAAACAAAAAATTGGGGCGCCTGGGTGACTCAGTCGGTTAAGCGTCCGACTTCGGCTCAGGTCATGATCTCGCGGTCCGTGGGTTCGAGCCCCGCCTCGGGCTCTGTGCTGACAGCTCAGAGCCTGGAGCCTGTTTCAGATTCTGTGTCTCCCTCTTTCTCTGACCCTCCCCTGTTCATGCTCTCTCTCTCTCTGTCTCAAAAATAAATGAATGTTAAAAAAAAAAAAGAAACAAAACATTAATGTCTTCTAGTTCCAGAAGAATCCCAAAGGCAGTCCATCTACCAGGAAAGCTCCTGGGTGGCCTCACAGAGACAGCAAAGTAACAAGGAAACCCTTGACGTTTGCAAATGCTATAAAACACCAACAAACAAGATAAGCACACTAAGACCAAGGGGGCAGAGGTAGATTAAAGATTTACAGATCTACCTAATTTGGGTCAATGTGCTCAGAAACGGTGATGTTTTGTTATTGTGAAAACGAGTGTCTCCCAGAATGAAAAGTCTTCTCCAAGAGCGAGTGGGCCACTCTCACTTTTGCTAGAAAGTCCTAAAGATGAGGGCAGCATAAATTTTAGGCCAAACATTCAGAATTGTGAATTAGGGGACTGGCTGCACTTAAAAGACTTCACCTAGGGCTTTTCAGTGTCTTCAGCTGTGCTTGTGAGACAGATATAGACAGATAGATAGATACATAGATAGATAAACAGATATCAAACTAATATATACACATTTATATAATTTGGAAGATAAAGAAAAAAAATCAAGGGAGGAAAAAAGCATCTGTAATCCTATTACCCAAAGCAGCCAAAATGTTTTCTGCGTATTGTATACTCTTGTTTATATCTAGTCTATTTTTTTTTAATTTTTTTAAACATTTATTTATTTTTGAGACAGATAGAGACAGAGCATGAGCAGGTGAGGGTCAGAGAGAGAGGGAGACACAGAATCCGAAACAGGCTCCAGGCTCTGAGCCGTCAGCCCAGAGCCCGATGCGGGGCTCGAACTCACGGACCGCGAGATCATGACCTGAGCCGAAGTTGGACGCCCAACCGACTGAGCCACCCAGGCGCCCCTATATCTAGTCTATTTTTTATGAAGAGTATTTTTAAACATAGTTGTTAATCTACCATATATGTATATAAAACTTCTTTTCACTTTACCTGTTACCATAGGTGTTTTTCAATTCTATTTTTTTTTTAATTAGTCATATTATACTTGAGCATTCTCCATCCAACACCTTTTCCCTCAACCCAGTGATGATGGAACCTCACTTTTTTTGTTGTTAGCTATAACACTTAGACACACATATTCATTCAAAGATTTTTTTGCCCTATATGTTTGAGTTTTTTCCCTGTACATTGTATGCGCCTCAAAGATAGGTTCCTAGAAGTAGAAGTACTGACTCAAAGGGCATGACTGTGTTTGTGATTCTTGAGACATGTGACCAAATAGATCACTGAAAGAGTCATGCTCACCAAAATGTAGTATGACAGGAGTCAATTATTTAAATGTCAGCCTCCATAGTGAACATAAGTATTGGTTCAAAGATTTTACAAGCACTTGGCAGAGACGTTGATAGATGTGGGAAAAGACAGAAAAAAGGAAGAGACACTTAAGATTCAAGTACAGCATGGGAACTAGACATCGTTGGTAACTGACAATTGGTTAGAAATTAATGAGGCCTTCCTGAATACACATCAAAGTAATAGCGGCTTTTGGTTTACCAAAGTGGATACTGCAGCAAAGTAAGTGATTCAGGGTGGCCTGGGTTGATGGGAAGCAACTCTACCGCTAATTTTGGGGGGTGGTCTTTGCAAACCATTCCCCTCTCTGGATCTTTCTCAACTGTAGAACTAATAGGTTGAAGGCTGAGGAGAGTTTAGATTATAGTGTCAAATCCAGACGATGAAGACAAATTCACAGAGTCATGGGGTCCAGTAAACTATTTGTCTCTAGACACCCAGAGTTACAACTCTGACGAGACCCACGGTTCCATCAGAGTTGTACAATGAAATAGCAGACATTCTAGGAAGCTCTCGGGACTCCCCCAACCTCAATTATGAAGCCTCAAGATCTGTATGTCCCATATGGACTGATGGCAAAGATTTTTCTGGGCCTTGTTTCCACAGAGAATCTCCTCAGAGAAATGTTGAATCAGCAGCTTGATGAGGTGGCTTGAATCATCTACTGCTATAATGACATTAGGCCCTTTGGTGCCTCCTTAGTGTTCTCCTAACCATTCTCTATCTAAATGATGGCATATAGAAATTAGCTAAATTGCTTTCAATTTAGGAAACTAAAAGAATAAATGCAGGTTCTCTCATTTTCTGGACTCTATTTTGGGGGCATTGTTGAGTGAAAGGCAGGATCTCTTCAGATTTCAAGAGAAGCCTGGGTCACCTTTTGGAGGATCCTAGTATGGGAAAATGAGATAGAGAGATGGTGTATATATATATATATATATATATATATATATGTGTGTGTGTGTGTGTGTGTGTGTGTGTGTGTGTGTGTGTGTATAATTTGTGTTTTTTAACAGAAAAATTGAGAATATAATATGGAGAACAGCCCTGTACCCAATTTCACCCATTATTAACATTTCATCTTAGTATGGTACACTTGTAACAATGGAGGAAACAATATTCACACAATATTATTAACTAACATCCACCATGTGCTCAGATTTGTTTAGATTTACCTTCTCTCCTCTTCCGTTAAATACGTGTTGACATGAAGTTATCATGTCTCCTTAGGCTTCTCCTGGCTGTGGCAACTTGTCAGACCTTGTTTTTGATAACCTTGACGGTTTTGAGGAGTACTGGTCGAGCATTTTGTAGGATGCCCTTCTACTGGAATGTGTCTGATGTTTTCCTCATAAATAGACTGGGAAATGGGAGTGAGACCACAGGGGTAAAGAACCATTTCCCCACCTTCTGTCAAAGGTTCATACAGTCAACATGGTTTATCATTGTTGATGCTGACCTTGATGTCCTGGCTGATGTAGTGTTTGTCTGCTTTCTCCATGTAAAATCACCTCCCCCACCCCCTTCCCATACCACATTCTTTGGAAGGAAGTCACTATGCCCAGCTTATACTTAAGGAGACAGGAATTATATTCTCCCTCCTTGAGGATAGAGTATCTACATAAATTATTTGGAATCCTGCCAGGGAAGTTGGGCTCTTCTCTTCCACTTATTAATTTTCCCCATAATTTATTTATATCTGTGTGAACTTTGGGTACTTATTTTATACTTCGGGTTATAATCTGACTCTACCTTGTTGCTCAAATTTGCCAGCTTTGGCCACTGGGAGCACTTCAGTAGCTCCAGTGGCTCTGAAATATCCCCCATCAATGTAGAGGCTTTTTGTTTATCTTGATTTCCCTCCTTCTCCTTCCCCTTCTTCTTCTTCTTTTAGTGAATCTTTATTTTATGGTACAATCTGAGCACTAGGGGTGATCATGGCTACTGTGGCATCATTGCTTCTAGGCCAAATATATTTAACATTTGATACTGTAAATACCAACATGCATACAATCACGATACAACTGCACTATCCTTAAGACAATTCTAGACTTAGTAACAATATGAAGTCACGGCACTGTGGGAGATTATGAGGCTCCTATCCTGCGTCCTGCAGTGAGACCTGCACACAAAACTTGCGCAGGACAGTCTTCTTTCCATCCTGTCAGTGTGCCCCTAAGACTGAACAGAACCTCCGTGGAGAGCACATCAAATGTCCAAATCTTCAGCGTTCTCTCAAAGTAAGGCCACAGCAAATGGCTCTTTTGCAGGGCTGCCCACCCTATATTCGCTTTCCATGATAAGCTATGGAAAAACAACAACAACAACAACAACAACAACAACAGTGGATTTAGAACCAGGGCATCAAGGTTCAAGATCTGGCTCTGTCAGCCATTCAGTGTATGTGGAAAATGCCTTCTGTCTGGGCCTCAGTTTCCATTTATGTAACACCGGTAGCATTGGATTAATTTGTTGCTAAGGACCCTTTCAGTTCTAGCATATTGTAACCCAGTAGTTTGACATTGAGAGACTCTAATGGGCTCCATGTCTGCTCATCCATGGGCAATAATATTGCAGAAAGTCTAAGCCAAAGGAGAAATGGTGGTAATGGGGAGCTCACTGCTAATAAGTAGGAGCTGCTTTATCACTTCCTGAGGATGCTGAAGTCTGTTAAAGACCCTATTTCGTCTAGACAATCAGGCCTGAGAAACTTTAGACCTTTCTTTTTAAAGAATGGAGATCAAAAAAGTATAGGAAATACAGAGTGAAAGTATGTCTTTTATTGCCTTCAAGTTTGTTCTGGAAGATCAAGGCTTTTTTTTTTTTTTTTTTTTTTTTTTGTAAGGGCAAACTCCTCATCTGTTATTTCCTCTCACTTCAAATAATTACCTTTAAGGCAGTGATAGCTGAGCTACCTCTAAGTTTCTTACCAGGAATCTCTCTCTAGGTTTTTTTTTTCCTTCCTTCTTGTGTGGGGTGTGTGTGTGTGTGTGTGTGTGTGAATGTTATGACATATTTTTCACATCCACATGGGGCCCAGTGGCTTAAAGACTGCCCAGTTTACAAGTGTCATCTCCTTCCTATCATTGACTGGGACAGTTTCCAAAAACAAACAGAAGGAAAAAAAAAAAAAAGAACTACAGTACTGAAAATACACTTGAGAATTGTCACAGCTGATTATGAATGCCGGAGATCAAAGGTACAAGGTCTCAGAACCTGTCTCCTCCAACTCAACTTTAAAAATCTTCAATTGGTTTTTGAACCCACTCAGCATAACCCCAGACTTTGGTCTACAATTGGTTAAAAATTGATAGAGGGGAGGATTCTAGGACTGCCTTCTTTACTTAGAAGTTTAAATTTTAACCCCTTCCCCCACGCCAGGTACACACATAGATATAGCTCCTTTTCCGTTCCCCCATCTTAAAGTCATGTAAATATGTATCTGGATATAAAGGTATAGAATTTAGAACAGATAGATACCATGCAAATCACCCGGGTTATTTCTTCACACGGTTGAGGAAACTGAGTCCTGACAAGTGGTTTTGCTCCAGGTTCTAGAACAGAGTTCCGGGCAGCACTGTAATTAGAAACCCAGGGTTTTTTGGCAACGAATCCAGGTTGTTGTTGTTTTTTTCTTCCTACCTCGCACCATGCCCCTGAGGAAGTAACGTGTTTTTGTGTGTGTGTCTGTATGTACATATGTTACACAGTCATGGACATGTAGAAAACATGCACCAAGCATCTGTAGTCTGACCTCAGGGAACAGTTTAATGACTCGAATTTCAGGCAGCTGAAAGGTTTCTGCGGGTGGAGGTTGAAATAAACAAGAAAAGCCACTGTGGAGATGTGAATGGAAAAGTACCGAAAGCACTCCCTCCCTCCGCACATTCTTCCGCTCTCCAGCTCTGCCTGCCATCAAGCTGGGCTTCAGATAGGCTTCTGCATAGCCAGGTGTACAGAGGGTGGTGTGGAGAAGAAGGAGAAAAAAAAAAAAATGCAGGCACAACACGCAAATCAAGTTTTTCCACTTCTGGCCTTAGGTAGTAAAGACAGCTCAGCCGGCCGCAGGCAGGGTGGGCCAGCTACCCAGAGTTTACAAACACTCAAGTGCTTTCCTCTCTTCATCCCTTCCTGGTCCAGCTGCTGCTTTCCTTCATGCTAAAGTTTCATAGGAAGTGAAAACCCTGCTATTCAAAACAGTGATCCAGTGCAATCCAGTGCAATAAACAAATGATTAGGTGCCCCGCCCCCCCATCACTTCTCTATTTTAAGCGCCCGATATTTATTTCCATTTTAAATAAGTGAGAAAAGTGTGGAAAATCAGTGTTGTTGGGGGTGGGGGGGGGACTCTGAGCTAGGCTGAAAAGGTTTCTAAAGAAAAAAAAAAATCTCAGAATAAAACAGGCTGAAAGCAGGCAGCATATGGATCAAAATTAAACGTTGACACTTCTTTTTCAGAAGGTAGTAGCTGGAAATCATCTTCTGGGTTTGTTTTTTTTTTTTTTAATGTCTCAAAACTTTCTGCTCAATTTCTCTAAAATATACCAAGAAAACTCCTTTCTTTCTCCAAGAATACGCGGAGCTCGTTTACAATAGGTCTAAATGAAGAATGTGAAAGAAAAGGAATAGGTAAAATTTTATGCATCAGCTGGACAGTGTCTCCCACACCCACCAGAAGTCACGTAGAATAGCACAGCGCCAGAGACAAACGTAACCAAACCCAATGCCCATCAAAATGCAGTATCGTCAGGACTTGGATTTCGTTCTGAGAAACAATTTACAGATTATAAGGAGCCCAAAGCAGTCTTGCTTTCCTCAATTCTGCCAGAAAACAGGATACTCTCCTCCAAAGCCAGGTAGGCAGACCACCCTCATTCTCCTGAAATGATGCAGGCCCCTCAAAGGAATACCCATTTTCAGTTCTGTCCTGGCGTCACGCATGCCTCTGGTGAGGGCCACCTCCCCTCTTCAAAGAGTGAAACCTGGGGGGAGGTGAGTGATTGATCTGCAACGTTCCCTCCAGTTCTAAAATCTCTAATTCTGAGATGTGAAGCCTTAGAGACCTACCAAGGTGTCAGAAGTTCCTGACAGGTGAAATCAACTTCCTGTTTGGAGCCTCCTTAAAAAGAGGACAAGAAGGTGTTTATTCCAAGGATAGCTTTCTTTTCAGCTATGACTGGATTGTGGGGAACTGGATGCAAAATCTGTTCCTTAGTTAAATGTAATATTAGGACCAGGCTATTTGATTTGTAACAAACCTTATATTTACGCAGCAGTTGTGTTTAGGAACCTATTACTATGCCCATCCCCTGGGCAAAGGGCCTGACCTGGTCTTCTGAGGATTAACAGCCAGGAACAATTAAATGATAAGACTGATGGATACCTAGTCCCTCCAAGGCGACAGGAATCACTCATAAGACCCCAGACATGGAATCTCTCCTTAGAGCTTCTTAAAGATGATTTAAAAGAATTTGCATACATTCTTTCTTTAATCCTATATAACATAGCACTGCTGGAGTGAGGGAGCCCACACAGTGATGCCAACTGGCTACTGATGGGGAGAGATCAAGAATGCGGGAAAGAAGGCCATTCTGGAAGACATTCAACTGGTATAAAATCTGACAGTTACGCTCCCAGGAACTGAAAAGAGATTGAGGAGTGGGTGCACAATTTTCCTCATTGTTCACTCAGTAGAGAGAAAGGGAGCTATCCCAACATAGTCTCTATCTTTAGAATATTTTCAATATTTTTTTTTCTTTTAATGGTGTCCTTCCGATCAATTTCTTTCAGTGTAAACACTGATTTGGCAAAAAAAAAAAAAAAACAAAGCCAGAAACAAACCAAAACAAACAAACAGAAAAACAAAACAGTCGTAGAAATGTGGGACTCTGGCACTTGGTCCCAGAAATAATGTGCTGAAAAGGTTCGAGGTCCCTTGTGGTGGGGTTAACTATCTATAAACCAGGCCTGGTAAGTTTTCCCTGTAAGGGCTCCCTGCAAAGAATTAAAAAGGGCTGAGGTACAAGAAGGGTGAATTCCTTCCCAGCCCCCATTTTGGCTGGTTCTATAGCCAGTGGGAGCAGATTTCCCTCTGCTCTGCAGCGCCCCCATGGGGCTAAGATTGGAGTGGCAAAGAGAACGCAGGAGGGACAAACGGTGTTTAAGGTTTAAGGTTGGTCAGGGGCGCTGGCAGGGGACCAGTGACACAGGATGGCAACTTTGATTAGAAAAGCCATGAAAAATCATACAAGTAATGTCCATCATAGGATCAGTAATAGGGCAGAGGCGTACATCTCACATTCCAAACCATACAGATATACCCGAGAAACCCTGAAACTCTTGCTGCTCGTAAAGATAGAAAAAATATAACACATATAAATGCACAGAGAAAATCACTTCAGCAAAATCGGGGTATCATTTTGAATCCAGTGGAATTCATTGAAAACTCTGAAAAGGAAGGGGAAGGAGACAATAAAAAAGCAGATAGTCCGCCTTCTGGCAGAATGAATCTGCACTTGACAGTCTTTGGGGGTAAAATGTTCATTTCAACAACAGTGACAGGATTAGGCCTATGTATATTTTTCAAAAATCCTTTACAAGACAGGCTCTTCTGCAGAGGCTGCAGTAATCCATCTGTCAATAAGTATTAAAATATTCAGATTTCATAGAAACAGATACTTACGCATAGGTCCTAAGCCTCAGACCTTGTGGAAAATAATCAACCCCTTTGGACCTCTCCTGGTTCTAAAATTCCCAACACAGCCTTTTAAAGGTGGTGGTGGGGCGGGGGTGCATTGACAACAGCATTTTCAGCAATAGATCTGAACTTCCCGTGGACTTTTCCTGGTAAAAGGAACCCAAATATCCCAGGAAACAGCCCGCAATCTTTCAGAGCTCTGCTCACTGCTCCATTATAAACTCACATTTGAGGTTGGGAGAGGTAGATTATTTTGGGACATATCTTTTTTGGAAATTAACATGTGCAGAAATTTTGTGGAACCTTTAAGAACTCATCTGTAATTTAATGAGTCGCCTGAAGGACTCTCCTAGCCAAGGCTCAGAACAGCCTGACCTTTGAAAGCTGCTTCTGGTCCAAACATTTTGGGTTAATTCTTGAGGAATCTGAAATATTATTTTCCCCTCACACCCTTCTTTTAAGAGAGAGACATAAAAGAAACAAGAGTCTCCCTCATTCGGGGATGAGTAGGAGGGGAAAAAACCCCAACCAACATTTAAATAGGGAAACTGGCAGTTCTGAATAAACAAACCAAGGCCCACAGTGAAATGATTCTGCACTGCATTTGCCTTTAAAAAGAGAGGAAAAAAGAAAGAAAGAAAGAAAGATTTCCCCCTTCTCCTCCTCCTCCCAACTAGGCTCGAAAGCTAAGACTGTGCTGCGTGCAGAGCGCTGTAGTTGTAGCACAGTCTGTTCTAAATACACGCAGTATCTGTGATACTGGCACCGCAGGCCTTTAGAATTCCCTCCGGCTGATCTCTTAAACACAGACAGAAGAGATTTTTTACAATGACCTTGAAACGAGCCGGGGCGGGGGGGGGGGGGGGGGGGGGTTGGGGGGGTTGCGGGGGATCAAGACCTTAAGAAAAAGGAAAACACAAACCTGTATTTGGTTCACATAATTTTGTAGGACACATGCATACACATACCCAAATACACACACGTTCCTTTCAACAAGACATTTCCTAACAGTCAACAATAACAGAAAGAGTAAACCCACCACTTGCTGTCCTGGAAAGAAACAAACCAAACCAAAACAAATCCTTTGAACATGTCCCTCAAGCGCTGGAGTGCCTCCTCTCAGTAAAAGTCCAAGGGAAAGAAGAAAATTGCAGCCTCCCCCCCACCCCGCCCCGCGCCCGCCCCCCAAAAAGTGGGGGTTGGGTTGTTACATGCGATCAAATATTTAAGCTGCTTTCAATAGTATCAATATTAAAATAACACATCTTCTTTAAAACGCATGAGAGATTAGATGGGGAAAAAAATCACACACACACACACACACACACACACACACACACACCAAAATCCAACCGATGCGGGATCCTACTATTTACGTAACACCACAAACTTGAAAAAGGCAAAAATCAGAAGCAAAAAAATCCGAAAATCGTCAAAACACAACAACCAAAAAATCCCAAGCCACCACATCAACAAGGAAACAAAACAAAACAAAACCAAAAAAAATCCGACCCAAATAAAATAAAGCAAATGAACCCACCGAAAACTGCTTGGCAAATATTTTTCTCGTGGTGCCTAATATTCTAGCTGGAAAGAGCTGTGGTGTTTATTGTTTTTTTCTCTTACTCGCCTCTAAAGCTACTATACAGAACAGACTTTTTCCAACGGGTCGAACCTCTCGCTCCCTTTTGTGTATTTAGCTCGAGGAGCCGAGTTTAAGGGTAAGAGACGAGGAATTAGCCCCAGACCCCGGGAAAGCAAAGCGCACTCCCCCTCTTATGTCACCGAATAGCAAATTAGTTCTCAGAATTCCAGAGGCCGAGCTTTGCTACAGCGAAGACGCCGACGTCACAGAGGGGGCGCCCACGTGACGCTGGCGGAGCAGGCTGTACCAACGCGCAGGGTCCGGGGAGGGAGGGACGCCGTCTGGCCCCTCCAGCCTCCAACAGGAACCCCCAAATCTGAGACGTCCAGACGCTGAAGAATTCGAAATCTTCCTGGAACTGGAAAAATACTGTGGCTTTGAGGGCTTTCCATGGGCCAGGAGAGGCAAAAGTCCCGGAGAGCTGACACCGAGTCCTCCCCTGCCACGTAGCAGTGGTAAAGTCCGCAGCTCAAATTCCGAGAATTGAGCTCTGTTGATTCTTAGAACTGGGGTTCTTAGAAGTGGTGATGCAAGAAGTTTCTAGGAAAGGCCGGACACCAGGTGATTATTGCTGTTGCTGCTGCCGCTGCTGCTGCTGCCGCCGCCGCCGCTGGTGCCGCTGGTGCCGCTGCCGCCGCCGCTGCTCATGATCATTATTTTACCTTTTAATTCTTTTTTTTTCCGCTCTTGCCAAATGCTTTGGCTCCAAGTTTCCTATGTGTATCTATTGATATAAATGTATATATTTATTTATTCTAGCTGTCAGGTGTTAAAATAAATGCCGAAGATTAGTCCCACGTCTCTCCCACTCTAGGATATAGATTTTTATATATTTATTATTTTATTCTTGTTGTCTTTGAGTGAATCGGCCGGTTTGGGGAGGCTTTTGCCACCCTCCCTGGTGTTGTTTTGGTTTTGGAAAAGGAGGTGGAGGAGAGGAAGGAGGGGAATTAGGGGGCGGCCGGAGCCGAGAGGACGAGACAGTGTTTTGGGGGGGTGCTCCGGGCAAGTCTGGGGGCTGTCTGGCCCCAGACGACGGAGAGGACGCGCGCTCGCGCTCTCGCTCTTTCTGCTGCTGCTTGCGTACGGCTTGTGATCTCGCTGGATTCGGGCGGCTGTGTTTTTTCCCTCTTTTCTCGCTTGCAAACTGCCTTCCTCGCTCCCTCGCTCCTGCCTCCCCTTCCCTCCCTCCCTCCTCCTCTCCCTCGCCTCTCCTTCCTTCTCCGCTCCCGTCCTTCTGGGTGACTCCGGGAGACGGGGAGGGAGGCTGCCCGCTCGCTCGCCCCGCTGGCTCCCTTCCATCGGCCTCGCTCCTCTAGATTCCCTGCCTCCGAGCCGAGATTTGGGAGGAAAAATGCAAGCGAACTCCTCGGGTTTTGTTTTTCTCTCCCCCCACCTCCCCATAAACCCAGTTGAAGTATCGTTTCTACTATTTCCTTTTAGAGCCGCGATCTTCCTAACGAGATCCGAGTGTTTTGGTGTCCCCTTACCCTGTGTTTTGGGGGAGGTTTAGCTTGCCTGGGGGCGGGGATGTTGAATACTTTGAAAATTATTCTTTCATGTTGCAGTCGAGGGAGTCAGGAACCCCGCTCACTCCCTCTCCCCATCCCGAGGAGAGCGGCTGGTGGCGGGACAGGGATTTGGGGGGTGGGTGGCAAAGGGGTGCGCGTTTGCACCTGCGGTGCCGTTTAGCGTGCGGGGACTGCGGGAACCTTCACCGGACGGCCCAGACGAGCGGGAAGGTGGCGGGATTTCTGGCGGTCGCGGTGTTTGTGTTTTGGGCGCTGCGTGACTCGGTGTTAGCTCCCAATGGCTGTTCCCCGCCTCTCCTAAATTTTGTCTTATTTTTTCCCATCGTGCGAGCTTTGTAAAAAGACAACTGCCAGCCGGAGAGTAGCCGACATCAGGCTTCAGATTCTCGAGGTCCTTGCACTGGGCGAGGGGAAAAACAAACAGTCCCAGCCCGCGTTCCTACGTGCAAGACCCGGGAGGAGAGAAGGGCACTCTGTGGCCCTGGGTGGGGGGCCTGGCGCGGGAGAAGGGGGCGCGGGCGCGAAAGGGAGATCTTTGTGAGTGATTTTGCAAAAACCGATTGCGAGGTTGGTTGGATTTGCAACCTGTGGCTCTCCTGGAGGGAGTAGGAATGGGGGAAGGCGGCGGCGGCGGCGGCGGCCCGGGGCGGGAGCGGGTGGGGAGTTGGAGCCTCGGAAATCGGCTGGGCTCTTGGGCAGCGGGAGCTAGGGGCCACCCCGCTGCGGGATGTAGTGACCGTGGTCAGTGTCTTGAGAACTGTGGATTGCGTTGCCTTTATGATGCTGTGTTATTGGAACTCTGGCGAAAAATGAGCTAGTGTTACAATAATGAGTTTTAAAACTCTCCCATGGAAAACAAAAACACAACCCAATAGATTTTAAAAAGAAAGGAAGAAAGAAAGAAAGAAAGAAAGAAAGAAAGAAAGAAAGAAAGAAAGAAAGAAAGAAAGAAAAGAGAAGAAAAGACCTTTCTATAGGGTGCCCTTTTTTGCAATGGTTAAGACTTGGTGGTGAGGGTCCAGACTGCTGAACAGGGAGAAGAACCCCAAACAGGATACCGAAAGTCCAGAGCTGTTACTGGGTCCCTCACTGATGATCACAGAAAGCTGGACATCCCCATCACCACCACCACCAGCTACAGGAAACTAATTTAATTTTTTAATGGATTTTTTTTTTCCATTCAGGTTATAGTTTCCAGGAGGAAAATCTTGTCACTCTTTACTTTTTCTAAGTGTCAATACATGCATTTTTTTTTCTGTCAAAAAAAAAAAAAAAAAAAAAAGTGGGGCAGGACAGAGGGAACCAGGGAAAGGGCTGTTTAGAAATACAGTTTGTGGCTCTGAGCGATGCCACCGGCTTCCTCTACAGAGACTGTCAGTTTCCCTTTTTCTTTGCAAGGTGTGTGTGGTTTTAATAAATAACTTTAAAAAATAAGAGGGGGGCCGGCAAGATCTGTCAGGAGACAGGTATCTATTTTGTTCACTATTTACTACCAAGAGCCTTTGGCACTGGAACAGAACCTCGTAAATCTGCAGCCCAAGTTGAAGTTCATCTGGCCCTAGTCCACACGCTATTCCTGGAGGTAGCAAACATGAGCTCAAAGGAATGAGGTGAAATCACATTCTTGCTTTAAAATATATACCTTTTTTTTCTTTTTAAGGAGAAAGGATATTGTCTCAGAGGGGAGGAGGAAATGGAAAGAGTGTGCCAGAAGATGGGCATTCCCTTGCTAAATGGCTGCAGTTGAGTCCTCAGGCTGAAATAGAAACCTGTAGATGGGAAATATTTCCCCCTCCCCCCACTTATAAATAGAAGTTTCCAATATCCTATTTGGAAGACTCTCCAATACTGCAGGCCCAAGCGCTGGCTGGTTTTAAGGGTCTGTTGATAGTGACAATAAGGCCAGAAGCTGTTGGTAAACGGGGCAGCTTGAAGGAGAAGGAAGCCAGAAGAGGGAATTCTCCAATTGGCCTTTTCGTCTGTGCTGTTCTGAAGGATTTTACCCCATGCTTTCTTGAAAAGACTCTCCAATTTATTCTGGGTTTGGTGGACAGGAATGGGACTCAAAACTCTTAAGCTGTCGTTTGCTGAGCCCTGAAGAGTTCCAGTTATTGGTTGAGTAAAAGGGTAGCCAGGACTAGATGTCAAAATCCTTCCTTCCCTCTCTCCCCTGCCCGGTAGCCACACTCACAACCCACTTTATTGTGAAAAACTTAGAGATTCGGAGGTGGTGGTGCGGCAGCGCCACCCCTCGGTGGGTGAAACTCTATTTGCGAAAGTCAAATATTTGGAAAACATTGTGAAATGACCTTATGAGGATTTTTTTTTTCTTTAGAAAAAGGAGATAAAACTACCTTTAAAAACAAAAAGGACTTTGTAGTAGATCTCTCAAATGGGGAGGAAAAGAGTTGCTTTCCAGCTAGGATACTGTCATAACAGGCAAAGAAGTTCCGAGAGTGTGTGTGTGTGTGTGTGTGTGTGTGTGTGTGTGTACGCGCGCCCGCGGAGGGTCGCCTAGTTGGCTTTTAGGTGAGTTCTCCAGACGGAGGTAGCCTCCTTCCCCCTTGGACTTGACTTCTCAGAGCACCTGAATTCTGTTGCCAGTCTGACACTGACAGAAGGAGGAATGTGTTGGTGTAAAAACAAACCAGTGATTGGAAGTCCTGCAGTTTTGCTGGCGGTGATGGTGGTGGTGTCTATGGGGGCTGGGCTGGGGACGCAGGTTTGTGGACGGCGTGGGGGCAATGGTAGGCCAGTCGAGCAGGGTTTGGAGCTCTCTGGGAGTTGAAATAGTGTGGCGCGTGCCGGTTTCCTGCACTGCGCAACAAGTGGGAATGCCGCCGCAGTGATCCGGCCGAGGTGCTGTGTTGTGGTGAAGCTGGCCCTTTTCTCTTCTTCCCACTCACTGGAAGCCAGGAATGGCTCTTCCCCGTCCTCCCAGCCTCCCAGCCTGTGACCAGCAGCCCCACCAAAAGACCATAATTCGGTGGCGTCTTTGGCCGAGAGCTGTAAGTCTGGGTGGAACCCTGTCCTTGGCCTCCAGGGCCCCTTTTCTCCGTGGGGATCAGGAGTTGATTCCCGGGTCGACCAGTATTTGGCAAGAAACTCTGCTAATACCTTCGAGTTCCACTCTGCTTTTTGAAGACAAGCGCTCCCTTTCCTCCCTTCTAATATATTCAGCCCTTCCGGCTGGAAAAAAAATCACCGTATAATTTGTGAACGCAGCTCCAGCTACCGTGTTGTGGCTGCTAGAGGAGTGCGCATCGGGAAGAACGGAATTACATCCAGTAAATTAAACGTTTTGCAGAGTTGCTTGTAGAGGCAACCTCCTCCCCCTAACAGATCAAAAAAGAAAGAAAGAAGGAAAAGGAAAGAAAGAAAGAAAAAGAAAAGCCGGGGGGGGGGGGGGGCAGTCGGTTGTGGAAGGCTGTGGAGGCGCGGTAATTTTCGAACGTACTGAGTCTGCCACCTAGTGGTAGATCGTAGCCGAGTTCCCCGTCTGGGGCGGTGGGCAGCCCCTGTCACCTTCGGGTCTCCCAAGTATCCCCATCAGGTACTAGGACTGACAGAGGAGGAGACCATCCAGTGAGGATGACATCCGGCCTCCAAAGTTTTGGTAAGATGGATGGAGATTAGGAATCCTCCAGATGCTTGTCCTGTCCACGGTCCCCCAGCGAGGCGCATCAGCCTCCACTAAGAGAACCTTAAGATAACCCGTATTGAATACACTATCTCTCTGTCTCCGTGGCTTCTCCCTGGGTGAAGTGTGGGGGGTGGCGGGAAGCCTTGGGGGCTCTAGGACATAAAGCTCTTGACAACTGAGGAAACAGGCCTCATGAGGGTGGTCTGTTACCGGTGAGTTAGTACCCTAACTGGGACAGATTTTTTTACTTTCTGAATTCCAGGTCAGTGACTTAAATAAAGTCAAAGGCGAGTTTATCTCTGCTCCTTTGGAGTACCTAAGAGAAAGCAGCAGCAGTGAGATCCATGATTTTAATGTCTCAGGTCAGCGTAGCTGGAAACAGTTACCCAGGTGCCTTGGAGGAGTTTCAGAAAGTATGGCATAAGATTTTCAGTGACAGGTACGGACAGCCTAATGTACTGATGAGGGCGGCGGTCTCAGATCTTGAGGAGGGTGCTTGTGTTAGCGGGTGATTAGGTCCCAGTCCCTAGACTTGCAGAGATGTACCTCCCTGCGCCCCAGGCTCGCATTTGGATACTGAAATAACTCTCTTCCCCTTCCTTCCACGCTGCTTAGTGACTTGACCAGAAATCAGTTGTGGAGGGGGGTGAGGAAGATGGCAGGGGGGGTCATATGGACAAGCAGGGCGGTAATCCCAGTAGAATTTTGGCCACAATAGTTTCTTCTTAAGCAAAGTTTTAATTTCTTGGAGCTGAAAACTTAAGATGGCAAAGCGCGCGTACGGGTGCCGGCGACCCCTAGCGACGGCCGCCGGCGACGCACACCCGCGGGAGGTGCTGCCGTCTCCACCTCCCTGGTCCTAGGAAATCGAGTTCAGCCTCTCCCACTGCGGGAACTGTCGGAGGCCGCGTCGGAGAAACGCGCCTCTGTTCGGGTTGGAAACGAATCTGGGGATGTGTTTGAAGAGCGGTCAAGTTTGACTCATCGCTTTCCAAGGACAGTTAGTGCCTTCCATCTTCATTAAGGTGAATAAAGACCTTGGCTGACTTCTGTCCAGATCGGATTTTTAAAGGCATTGTTTGCTTGGGGACATCATGCCGCTCCCCTCCCCCGGCAGCCTTTTTGCAAAGGCAGAGCCCAGTCCAGCCTGGATGACCGAGATATCTCTGCTTAGGGACGTAGTTTGTTGGCATTGTCTGCCGGCTCTTTCTGGAAGGCTGTCGCGAGCTGGGCGCATGGGGAGCGTCCCTTCTGCAGCTCCTCTTCAGATCTTGATGATAAAACACATCCCTCTATTTTATTGCATTTCCTAGAAGCTTGCAGGCTTCAAAGAGCGCTGTTGGCAGGAAACGTGATAGAAATAAAGTCAGGACATAATGTCCCCGAACACCTCGGTCATCCAAAGCGCCTGCCGAGGCTACCGCGTTATCAAATTCGCTTTCATTTATTGTCTACTCCACTCTCCCGCCCCCCAGTCAAGAGAGCGAACAGTGTTTCTCCCTTAAAACGAAAACAAGCGCGCGGTTTAACCCCACCCCCTATCGCTGGACCACTGTGGCTAAACTGGAGCAGCCAGTTAGCTGAGAAGCTGCGCGGAAAGGGAGCGCTTGGGCAAGAGCCCTGATGCAGGTTTCACTACGTCCGCTCCAGCTTTAATTAAAATTACCCGTCCCCCCCCCCCCCCCCGCCCCAAACAGTGCGTTGCACTTCCAGATTCTCCTTTGGATTTCTCAGAGAGTTATTGGTGTTATTAGATTACCAATAATCCAAAGGCCGGCCGGGATAGAGAAAGGTGGGGGTGGGGTGGGGATGTGAAAGGCATTCTCCAAATCTGGAGCCTGTGTCTAAAGTAGGTCAATGGGAAGGAGAGGCGGGGCTACATGGATATTGTCGGTTTCTAGCCTTGATGGAGGGCTCTCTCTAGTGTCAGGCAGCGGTAAAACATGATTAGATTTTAGCTCCCGAAACCACGGGACTCCTAATTTCCAATAAGTGCATGTACTTAATTTTAACTTCCCTTCCTAGATACTCACCCCATTCCATATTAAATTTCAACCTTCGCTTTCACCTTTATTCCACCGGGCGAAGGGATGAGAAAGCCTCAAAGTAAGATTTTATGAGGCGGACGAGGCCCAGTCTTTACCTACCGCCCAGACCCCGCCTCCGCCGCTGATGGGATGCGCGACGCAGTGAGAGACCACCCGCGGGTTTTAGGAGAGGACTATGGCCTCAGGGGCTACGTCTTTCGTGCCCCTCGCCCCGGAAAATTACTCTTGGAGCCCACTACTAGGACCAATTAGGAGAGGGCGCCCAGGGGTTATAATTCCGAGGAAGGCCATGAGAAAGCTAGGCAATCCAGGAGCGCGCCCATGCGCGCGCTGGGGTCAGCACCCCGGTCCCTGCGCAATCCTAACCGCGTCTCTACCTGTTTCGGAGAAATCGGATTCCGAAATCCCGAAACCTAGCCAGGTTTGGCCTGGCAGCTCCTATTCTAAAGACTTTGGGCGGAAATCGAGCTGAGCAGGGTTCCCCTACTTGCCAACGTAGGCGGAAGGGGCTTTCGGTTTGGTTTTGCTCCAGGTCGGCTGGTGCGCACTGGCTGGAGACCCTCAGTCCTAGGGACTCCCATCTTTCTACTTTGACGCCTGGCCTATAACCAGCCCCTTAAGGGGGTGGGGGGGGTGGGGGGGGGTGGAGCAAGCAATAAGAGAGAAAGGGGAAAAAAAAAAGAGAAAAATAAATAAATAAATGACGCACCAGGCAAACAAACACCAGAATTAGGCAATTCTAAGTCCTGAAATGAGTTTCGGATTGGACCCAAATTCCTGGGTTCTGGACCGGCTCTGCTACTCACTTGCGCGACTTTCCCCATGTATAAAATTTTTGTGGGGGAAGGGTTGGACCGCGTGAACTCAGAATCCTGGATCGGGCGCCGGCGAGGGATTTAGGGGAAAGTGTGCCTATTCCCCGCGAGCCTCCCTGGGCGGCCCCCCCTCCCCGGGTGAATCCCCGGCGGCCCTCGCGCCGCAGGCAGCGATCCTGGCGGCCGTCGGGGGCCGGCAGCTTCCTGGAAAGTTACTTCTCGTTGGAAACGGCGATAGGCAGAGAGTGTTCTGTGAAATCCGCTGAGCTGAGATCGACTACGTTCCGGGAATGAGAGGGCTGTGCCATTCCCCTCACTGCCCACTGCCTTGACGGCGTAACAGGAAAAAAAAAAAAAAAAAAAAAAAGGCACACACAATGTTAGCTACCGAAGTGTACGAAACGTTTTATTTGAATGTAACCAAATTAAAGGTTGCCACGATCTCACCACGGGGCCTCCGACGCGCCTGCGGGGGCTTCGAGGCAGATGGGCCGCGGCGCCCGCAGAACGCCCGGGGGTGGGAGGTCCCTGGCGGGCAGGTACGGTAAGGTCGGGGTGGGCGCATCTGCCCGGGCTTGCTGTGGCGCTCAGGGCTCCGGTTTGTGTCCGTGTGAGCCTGTGAGAGGAAGCGCAGTGCCCGCCGAGCGGGAGAGACAGGGAAAGGGTGGATGGGGGCTTTCGTGTTGGCTCACTCTCTCTCTCTTAACCTGGCTCTCGTTCTTTTCTGCCCTCCTCTCTTGTCTCTCCGCCTTCTCCTTTGGCTGCCTTCTCTTCCCTCTCTGCCTTTTGTACAGGGAGAGGGTCCCTCGTTTTTCTTCTCCAGCTCCTCTGAAAGATCTGCCTTCTCCTCAAGGTGCCGAATTGAAAATCCCGAGGGAAAAGGCAGAGGAGAGAAAGTGTGTGGGTGGAAAGACAATATTTAGGTCTCACTTCGTGGTTACTGCGGCTGGGGCGGGGTAGGGGTGGGGGGAGCCCACGTCTGGGCCCTTGCAGTTGTCAGTTTCTCTTTGACAGCCCTGTTCTTTTGGCGGTTGTTTCTGTGTAATGAGTATTGTGTGTGGCGTCCATGGGATTCCGGCTGAAGGTTAGTAAAACAGAGTTTGTCCAGGACTTTGCTGGAGATTAGCTTTCAGTCTTGGGCAAGGCTTATCCCATGAAGCGTCAGTGGCCTCCCCAGTAAATCAGGGCTGTTATAAAGATCACAGACGATGATGGATGGGGAAGGCCTGAGTGGTCTGTAGGAAACAAAGCAGCTGCTAGGGGTCCTTCCACACTTGCGGCAAATAGAGGGAGGCATGGCTTCCCACATCCACCTTAACACGCACTCACTAGCTGTGAGGTCCCCTAAGATAGACCCAGCTGAAGAAGAGGTGGGCTTAATAAGGATGAGCCTCAGTGTATGTGCGTTTGTTTTTGACCAAGCCAGGCAGGGGTTTAGGATGAAAAGTGCCCAGCCCCAGGGCCTGGCTGGCAGACCCACCCCCACCCCCACCCCACCCGCAGGGGGCAGGAGGTGGGAACGTGTTGTTTGTTTGCTTCGATCTGCATATGGAGTGAGTCATTGCCACTTGTCAAGGTGAAATGGCAGATCTGGGCTTCCTGTGGTTCCAAAAATCTGTGAGTGGAAATCCACAAGCGAGCTGGTGGTTGAAGCTGGCTAAAGGAGAGCCTTAGATATTCCAGAAGTGTTCAGGGATGTTTTGCACCCGGGGAAGAGAAGCCGGTTTGTAAATGAACCTCTCACGCGTGTCCAGTGTTCTTTTTCAACAGAGACAATCATTGAACTTTGGTTAGGACAGTTCAGTGTATTTCTCTTTGCCTGTCTTGAGTTAGGATGGGGAGAGGAGGAAATAGGTTCTTTCCTCTCCTTCTTTTCCTCTCCCTTCCCCCACTCCCTTCCCTTATCCTCACTCACTCACATGCACACACTAACCTTGAAGCCTATAGGATTGAGTGACTGGCACTTGGGACCACAGAGAAATGTCAGAGTGTTTGGTTACAGACTCAAGAAAACCTCTCATTTTAGAGTGCTCATTTGGTAAGATTCAGCAGCCTGGAATGGGGGCAAAGTGTTTGTGTGGGGGAAGGAACTTAAGAATGAGATTCACCCACATTAGGGTGCTGTCTTGCATGTTCTACAGCACGTAGGCTGATTTGGAAAAGGGACAGGAACTTGAGCCAGAAGACCTAGGGCCGGGCCACTAACCATCTACGTGGCCCAACATGACCTCCCTGGCCTCAGGCCCCTTTACCCGGAAAATAGCTCTAAAGGGTTATGATTTTGAACGGGGTGGGGGGGGGGAGCTGAAAAGGATTCAGATACTGTTTTATGTTGCAGCCCACATGTGATCATAAATAAGAGTCCTACACCTGTGCTTTAAAATTATTTTGTTTCAGAGAAACCAATTTGGAGCGGGTACATATTCCATGAGTCCTCCCTGGCCTGTTCTCAGTCAAAGCACACAATTAAATCTTTCCCCAGCAGAGGGAGCACAAGCTTGGAAGTTTGTAGTACTATGGTCTCAGACCCAGGAGGGAAAGAAGAAGAAACTTTGAAAAAGACAAAGATTCTCAAGGAAAGCATAGCTAAGCCATCTCGGGGTGTGTTCTGCAGATCCTGTGGTTATTAAGTGTTTCTTAATACCTTTTTTGTCCTAAGCAAACCACTTGAACTCCTGGGCCTCAGTTTTGTCAGCAGCGAAATGGGGATAAACGATATCGACCCAGTAGACGTTGAGAAATCATTGTAAGACTTGAAAGATAATATTTTAGCAGGTTTTGAAAACCGTCCACATCTTTAAGGCCCCCCCTGAAGGATCATTCTCATTGATATTGAAAGAACCACTTTTCTTGTATTTTTCTTTCCCATAAACTTGGGCGGGGGGCGGGGGCGGGCTTTGGTTGGTATACATTTTTTACCTTGAGACAGGAACAATGTGTGTATACGTACGTGTATTTAATGTGTGCCATTGCGTTCCCGGTAGTCAGGATAAAAACGTTATTACTGCGTAGCTTTGGGTGCCTTTGTTTCCGCAAGCGCAGACCTGGAAAAATGTTTGCTGGCTTGTGGTAAAACCGCTCCAGCTGGCAGGCTGCAGCTATCAAAGTAGAACCAAATACGTGTGTCCTAAAATAAGACTGTAGTGGACAATCTAACATTCATGAAATCAATTTCTCTTTGCTTTTTTCTCTTCCCTGCAGATTTTAAGCAACATTTTGGACTGTGAATCAAGGCATTGGGTAAGTAAATCTAATTATATGCTTTCAAACTTTGTGGACAAACTGTTTCTTTTGAAATTTGCCAATGCATGTGTTGCTGTGAACTTGGCCACTTTTCATTAGATGAGATAAAGAATAGCCAGTTCCCTTCTGCATCGTTCCCAGGCCTCACCCACTCACCCCTGTGTTAGACTATCTTCACCGTCGTGTGATCATTCACACCCTCTCTCATTTCTTGGTTCGGATCCAATGTAGCCACCTACTATGCTCCAGCAGCACGCTGGGTGCTTGAAGTACATTCAGACAATTCTAAAGCCTAAAAGAGGAGAGAACAGATGGTGGCTGGGATAAGGAAATGAGATTCGGACAAGAATAGCTGTGATTTTTGAGAACCCACTATAGCCCGGGCACATATCTCTAAATTTTACAAACACATAGGTATTACTTCCCCCCCGTTTGGGGAAACCAAAGCCCAGAAACAATAAACAGTCTGCCCCATGTCACACAGCTAGCAAAAGGTAAAGCTGGCTTGCTAACCTTCCAAGTGTGGTTTCTCTCCCCTGTAACACACTTACTGCCTCTCAGTGCCCGGCCGAGTATTTGGTATGTGGGAAAAGCGCTCCACAGATATTCATTCACGTCTGCTTTCCCCGAAAGGCTTTTTTCTAGTCCCACTTGTTAGATAAACATTATTTTTCCCATCTTACAGATGCCCAGAGATGGGCCACAAATTGGTCCAAGACCAAACCCGAGGGACCTCGGTTTACATCCCACATGTTAGCAGGCCGAGGCTCCTGTTCTCACACTCCTGGCAAACAGGAGTCGGGTGCTGGGGAACCAACAAGATTCTGACCCTTTGCTTTCCAGGTGAAGACAAAATGGCCTCGCCGGCTGACAGCTGTATCCAGTTTACTCGCCATGCCAGCGACGTGCTTCTCAACCTTAACCGCCTGCGGAGCCGTGACATCTTGACCGATGTTGTCATCGTGGTGAGCCGCGAGCAGTTCAGAGCCCATAAGACAGTCCTCATGGCCTGCAGGTGAGGGGTCTGGAGGGGAAAGACGGATGTATAAAGGCGAGCCGACAGGGTGGGCGGGCAGCGAGGCAGAACAGGCGGGCCTTTTGCTGTGTTCGGAATTACATGGCACTTGTCTCCAGACCTCAGCCCGTGGCCTGGCAGAGTAGGTTCCCAGGGAGCGAATGAATGCACGCGCTTCTGGGGAAGAAAGAGTTTCTGTTCTGTGGGAATAGAGGGAGAAGAAATCGTATACTGTCCCAAGAAAGGATGTGTTTGGACAATAACATGGAGAATAACTCCAGTTAGAAGAAGTCAGAGGGGGGTTGACAATATTGTAAGCAAGTGAATTTGATATCTTTTGCCCTTTTATTCTGTAACTATGTGCGATTAATCCTGTGGCTGTATTTCCATGGGTGTTTCAGGGTATATATGTGTAAGTTAGGAAGAGTGAGCCGGCCGATTCTTCGTATTTGCCAAGCATTTCACGTACACAGAGCTGTGTTTTTTAAGTTTATTTATTTATTTTGAGAGAGAGAGAGAGAGGAGGGCCCGAGAGAGAGGGAGACAGAGAATCCCAGGCAGGTTCCATCCACACTGTCAGCACAGAGCCCGACGTAGGGCTTGAACTCACAAACCGTGAAATTATGACCTGAGCCAAAATCAAGAGTCAGACGCTTAACTGACCAAGCCACCCAGTGGCCCCCCAGAGCGATTCTATATTACATCTTCTCCCTGGATCTTTGCAGTGGCCTTCTGTGGTATGGAGGCATTACCTCCATTTTATAGACAGTGAAACAAAGACGCAGATAGGTGAGCCGATATAAAGTCAGGGATCTCTATCACTAGCCGAGAGCTCACTCAACATCTACAGCAAGCACCTGTTTTTTGGTTTTTGTTGTTGTTGTTATTTTTTTTTAATTTTCTTTTTTTTTGAACGTTTATTTATTTTTGGGACAGAGAGAGACAGAGCATGAACGGGGGAGGGGCAGAGAGAGAGAGGGAGACACAGAATCGGAAACAGACTCCAGGCTCTGAGCCATCAGCCCAGAGCCTGACGCGGGGCTCGAACTCACGGACCGCGAGATCGTGACCTGAGCTGAAGTCAGACGCTTAACCGGCTGCGCCACCCAGGCGCCCCAGTTGTTGTTATTTTTAATGTTTAATTTTTGAGAGAGAGGGAGGGGCAGAGAGAAGGAGACAGAGGATCTGAAGCGGGCTCCGCGCTGACAGCAGAGAGCCCGACGCGGGGCTCGAACCCACGAACCGTGAGGTCATGCCCTGAGCCGAAGGCAGACGCTTAACCGACTGAGCCACGCAGGCGTCCCCAGCACGTATTTTTTAACAGTGGCAAAAACAGAGATTTATAGAGAAAGGAAAGTAATAGAAAATACTCACCAAGTGCTTACTGTGTGCCAGGCATCATTCTATGTACCCTTTATGTTTTCGTCCTTGCCGCAACCCTGTCGGGTGGACACCGTGGCTCCTGGTTTGCAGATAAGGAAAGCAGGGTGCAGAGAAGTTAAGTATCTCACCCAAGGTTGCACAGCTACTTCCTAGTAAAAGTCTGGCTCGCTTCCAGCAACCCATTAAGAAAGAGCAGAATCCAGACGACAGCCCAGAATCCTGACTTGTGATTGAGTGCTCTTTCCTCCATCAGACAGCATGGTAGCCAGAGTCATGGCCTGAAGTTTCACCTGTGTCTTCGAGGAATATTGACCTTACGGAAGTCTATAGACTTTTAGCAGATCAGTAGACTGTACACGTAGGCATCATTCTATTTATTTCTCATCAACACGCAACTTGTTTCTAAAAACATACAATGGCATTTTAAAAATAAGGATCATAGGAAGAGAAATGTTTATCTCAAAGCTAGAGACTAAAAATGGTAACGGCAAATGAGTGCCGAATTTCACTCTGATGATCCATGCACTTAAGACCATAAGGAAAATAGCTTCTGTGACTTTGAGAAAATCATTTAACTTCTGATCTTTGTCCCCCCATTCGTAAAGGGGAGAATGATAATATCTACCTTGCAAGGTTGTGAGGAATACAGGATAATGTATGTAAAGTGCTTAATGACTGTCTGGCATTTAGTTAGCTCTCCATAAATGGCAGTTATTATTAATTGCCACAGAAATTCTGGAGCAAGGCCCAGGGGAGAGAGCGGAGCCCTGACACTGACTGTAACTGATGGCAAATTCTGTCTGTGATAGTGAGACATTTGTTTGTTTTATAGCGGCCTGTTCTATAGCATCTTCACAGACCAGTTGAAATGTAACCTGAGCGTGATCAACCTGGATCCTGAGATCAACCCCGAGGGGTTCTGCATCCTCCTGGACTTCATGTACACGTCTCGGCTCAATCTGCGGGAGGGCAACATCATGGCCGTGATGGCTACGGCTATGTACCTGCAGATGGAGCACGTTGTGGACACTTGCCGGAAGTTTATCAAGGCCAGGTGAGCTGGCGCGGGGTTGAAGGCCTTCAGAGAGCCTTGGTAACGCTTGCATACAGGATCCTCTGTGATATGCACAACCTACGTTTCCACAATTCTTGGCACACTTCCGCCTTCTTAATTCTTGGGCTCCAGGCAGGTGGTGCTCTCCAGAGAAGCCCTGTGCTTTCCCTCTTGCCTTCTTCTATTCGTTTGACGTGTCCTCTCCTCCCGCCCGTCCTGTCAGGCCTAGCTTGGATGCCAGCCCCCACCCACGGATGTTTTTGCAATGGCCCCTCTTCCTCCCCCAGCTCTTCCTCTGTGTCCCTAAGCCTTTGGCCTGTCCTTCAGACCTTCCTTCTGTTTTAACCATTTGCATATGTAGTTGAGTTCTCCTTTAGACTTCCGTCACAATGATTTACATAGGCGCCTTAGTTCCCCTACCAGACCGCGGGCTGCTTTACTCACCTTTTACCTTGCCGTTGCCGGGCTCCTACTGGAGAGGACCATTTACTGAATCACCCTGAGTTCACTGGGTCTAATCCCCTACCTGAGGGCCGGTCAGACATGACCGTCCTTTAAAGGTGAGGAACCTGAGAGCCAATCAAGTGAAGGGCTTGGCTAAGTGGAGCAGGGACTCAGGGCTTGACTTTTTTAGAAGCATTTGATTCAGCTGTTCTAGGGTGATTGCACCCCTTATCGCACAGAAGCGTTGCTAGCCTCTGTTTGAACACCTCCAGGAGCCAGGAACCCAGTGTTCTCAGAGCCACACGGTCTCCCCTGGCCAGTTAGAAAGCTCTGCTTTATGGCGAGCCGGAATGTGGCTCCCTTAACCTTTGCTCATTGGTTCTAGCTCTGTTAACTATGAGCATGTTGAGCTGGCCTATTTTTCGCCCACATAATGTCCCTTCAAGTACGGGCAGTGAGAGCTCATTGTCTCCTGTGGGTAATCGTGGTCGCAGGAGCATCATTGCTGTCCTTTGCCAGTGCTTTCACTGGGTCAGGCCTCGTGCTCCGAGTGGTTAAGTAACTCGCTCCAGCTCACGGAGCTGCTGAGTGGCACGGCAGAATTGGAAAGCAGGTCTGGCCGCTTCAGAGCCACGGCTTCCAGGACGGGCGTCTGCCACCCGTCCTCCAAAGTCAACTTGCCCAGGACTCTAGGCAGCACAGAGGCTGAGGCCTGTCTTCAACAGGGCACCAGTTTTTTCCGGACCCTCGGAACACGTGGCACCAGGATTGCGTGAATCCTTCCCTCCCTGAGCCTCGGTTTCTGTGTGTGTAAAATGGACACGATAATACCTCTCTCCCTTTGCAGGATTTTGCCCGGGTGAGACGAGATAAGGGCTGGCAAAGCTGCTTTCCCTTCTAGGATATCTGAGGACTTACAGATGCACACGCATGTATACTGGTGTGACTAGACATGAGATGTCACGTCTAAACAGGCACAGACTGTGTGGCTAACTCGCTGCCCTTCTGTGGGTCTCGTCGCCCCCGCTGCGGGCTAGATTGCTGGGTTCCTAGCATAAAGGCCTTGTAACTGAAGTCCTTCCCCCCTCCAGAGCCACATCCCTTACATCTAAGCTGCCCAAGCACAAATGTGGTTACGGACGCCGGGGTCACTGGGAAAGCCCTCTGTTCAACAGCTCTGATTTGGAGGCCCATGTCCCCTCTCTGTTTTCCCCTGCAGTGAAGCCGAGATGGTTCCTGCCATCAAGCCTCCCCGTGACGAGTTTCTGAATAGCCGGATGCTGATGCCCCAAGACATCATGGCCTATCGGGGTCGTGAGGTGATGGAGAATAACCTGCCGCTGAGGAACGCCCCTGGGTGTGAGAGCAGGGCGTTTGCCCCCAGCCTGTACAGCGGCCTGTCCACCCCGCCAGCCTCTTACCCCGTGTACAGCCACCTCCCGGTCAGCAGCTTCCTCTTCTCCGATGAGGAGCTGCGGGATGCCCGGATGCCCGTGGCCAACCCCTTCCCCAAGGAGCGGGCCCTCCCCTGTGATAGTGCCAGGCCCGTACCCGGTGAGTACAGCCGGCCGGCCATGGAGATGCCCCCCAGTGTGTGCCACAGCAGCATCTACTCACCCAAGGAGGCCGCCCCGGAGGAGGCACGCAGTGACATGCACTATGGCGTGGCCGAGGGCCCCAAGCCGGCCGCCCCCTCGGCCCGGAATGCCCCATACTTCCCCTGTGACAAGGCCGGCAAGGAGGAAGAGAGGCCCTCCTCCGAGGATGAGATCGCCCTGCATTTCGAGCCCCCCAGCGCACCCCTGAACCGGAAGGGTCTGGTGAGTCCGCAGAGCCCGCAGAAGTCTGACTGCCAGCCCAACTCGCCCACGGAGTCCTGCAGCAGCAAGAACGCCTGCATTCTCCAGACCTCCGGTTCACCGCCGGCCAAGAGCCCCACCGACCCCAAAGCCTGCAACTGGAAGAAGTACAAGTTCATTGTGCTCAACAGCCTCAACCAGAATGCCAAACCAGAGGGGCCCGAGCAGGCGGAGCTGGGCCGCCTTTCCCCTCGAGCCTACACCGCCCCGCCGGCATGCCAGCCGCCCATGGAGCCCGAGAGCC
The DNA here is from genome assembly GCF_028749965.1 of Puma concolor. Classification (NCBI taxonomy): domain Eukaryota; kingdom Metazoa; phylum Chordata; class Mammalia; order Carnivora; family Felidae; genus Puma; species Puma concolor. Next base: position 79,466,581 of record NC_141675.1, on the reverse strand, counting down.
TTGACCTCCAGTCCCCAACCAAGCTTAGCGCCAGCGGGGAGGACTCCACCATCCCACAGGCCAGCCGGCTCAATAACATCGTCAACAGGTGCTTTCCCAGGCAGTCCGGGCCTGGGGTCAGGGCTTCCCACGCGGTCACTTCTTCTGATGGAGGCGGGGCTGTGTTCTTTTCTTGCCTGAATACTGAGTATGTTAGAGGTGTGCAGTGAGCACCCACTGATTGAATTCGCCTAAGTAAGGAAGCATATTAAGCTTTGATCTATTTTGTCAGAGCAAGAGCGGGAAAATCCCCTCGGCGGCAGAAGAGCATTTCATGAATCCCCAGGGCAGCTTCTATGGTCTTGGCAGGGCAGGGCGATCTCGCCCCCGCTTTGGACTGAGCTAGCCTGCAGACTGGGACTGGCCTGGCCTGGGTCGGGGTGTTGGCCCAGTGTGACCCTGTCAGGGGTCTCAGGGCGTACGTTGTTTAGAGGTAGGCTTGAGGATAACTCTGTGGCCCCACATCCAGAGCGAGGCAGCCCAGCTCTGGGCTCACCTGAGCACAGGACGGGAGGGGGCAGCGTCCAGGCCAAGTGGGGTGCTTTACGCTGCCCAGCTGCTGAGGCTCTCTTTCCTCCTGCTCACAGGTCCCTGACCGGCTCCCCCCGCAGCAGCAGCGAGAGCCACTCGCCTCTCTACCTGCACCCCCCCAAGTGCACATCCTGCGGCTCTCAGTCCCCGCAGCACGCGGAGATGTGCCTCCACACCGCCGGCCCCACATTCCCCGAGGAGATGGGCGAGACCCAGTCTGAGTACTCGGATTCTAGCTGTGGTGAGTCCCCTTCCCTCCTTCCCTTCCCTTGCCGGGGAGAAGGAAGGCCCCTGCCTCTGCCCGTGGGGTTCGCGTTTCCATTTCACGTATGCTGTTGTTACCGATTGGGAGAAGTCCCCGATTGGAAGGTCACTGGCACTTGACAATCACCAGTCCATCACCCCACTCTTGGCCTCTTGAACCAGGCAGACCGGAGCGATGGATAGGGTGTTTGAGTTCATCTGGGCTAGTAGAGAATGACCAAATAGCCTTTTCAGCTGCATTCCAGCTAAGGTAACCTGTGGGGCTGGCTATAACTCCCAGAGCTTTCTCGGCTGCTGGGGACCCAACAGCCTGACCTGTGTTAGTTCCCCCCAGCTGGGCCGTGCATTCCGTAAGGACAAGCAGCCGACTGTAATCATTCCTGCGTCTCCCACAGATCCCAGAGAATTTCTAGCATGGAGTAGGCAACTCGGCTAATGTTAGCGGAATTAGATTAGTGGAACTGAATTATTAAATTGAAGTGTTGGATACTTTGTGATTGGCATCCCCAGTTTTTATCAGATAAAAGCCCATCTTTTCCCTCAAGCTCTGGCTGGAGTAGGATAGCCCAGTAATACCTACTCGGGGGTGAACCGCCTGCCATGACACGTCATTTTCAAAACGTTAGCACAAAAGGAAAAGAAATCAGTCCCTCACACTGAGGGATTTGGCACAGGGTCATGGATGTATAGCTGGGAGAGCAGGGACTGTCCCCATCTGTCCCCCTGGCCACTTGCCTTTTCTCTGCATCCCGTCCCTTCTCTCTAGGCCGCTGTTTCTACTTCCCGTCCTTGTTGGCTCTCCCAATCTCACAGAAGTGTTTGGGGGACATGAAATCCAGAGAGAGATACAGGGTGACCCTGTTCACCATTACTTCCTCATTTAATGACCTCCAAGTGTCATTGGATTTTATATCTTACATTCCTAGAATGCTTTGCGTGATACAGTATGCTCCTGTGAGATAGGCCGTGGGGGGTTGCTCTCCTGACTTTGGAGATGGAGACACAGACAGGCTCAGAGAGGTGAAGGGTTTTGCTCGAGGGCTCCCGTGTATGAATGTCAAGAAAACTATGCAGTGATAGGAAAAGTCAGTTGTCAGAGCTCTCTAGACAGGAAGAGCCGGCTGAGCTTTCCTGAAGCTGGCACAGGCCGTGTAGATACCCATTGGTTTGTTTCCCTCCTGTACCTTAATACTCAAATCTGTCTCCTTTGTCCTCCACGACTGGGACTCTAAATGCTAAGAAAAAGAAAACGCCACAGGCCCCTGGCTCTGGGTTCTCGGGAGCGTCAGGTGAATGGAGGTTGGGGATCAATTTGAGTGCAGCCGCAGAGGGAAGAAGTGGCCTCGGAGCCCTGCCTCCCTTCCTCATTGTGACTTTGGTGTCCCCGTCCCCGCCTCCCAACAGAGAACGGGGCCTTCTTCTGTAACGAGTGTGACTGCCGCTTCTCTGAGGAGGCCTCGCTCAAGAGACACACGCTGCAGACCCACAGCGACAAACCCTACAAGTGTGACCGCTGCCAGGCCTCTTTCCGCTACAAGGGCAACCTCGCCAGCCACAAGACCGTGCATACGGGTATGGCCCTGCCCCCCCCCCCCAACCCCACCTCGGCTGGTCAGGGTTACTGGGACCAGGATGGGGAGAGAACCGTAGAGAAAGCAGAGTGGGGCCCTGGCCCCCGGCGGGCTGAGGCAGGGAGCAGGCCCCGTCCTGACCCGAATGTGGGCCTAGCCCTGTCACGTCTTTGCTTGGTGACTCATTCCACTCCCTGTATTGTTTGTCTTTTCTCTGAGAAGCTCTGTCCTGTGTCTCTCCCTTCGCTGGAGTCAGAAAAGTTAATCCCAATGCTCAGCCCTTCTGTCAGCTTCCTCCACCTGAGCATCTACTCTGACTCAGGCCCCAGCCCTCTCGCACATGGAATCCCGCTGCCATGAGCGGAAAAGCATGTCTTCTCCAAAAGAGAAACTTGAACAGTCTGATTGTATCTTCCTGGCGAATGGTTCGGTTCCTGTATCGGTCTTGGCCAAGGCGAGAGCGAGAAGAGCCTTCCTACGGCGTCTAAATTCACCCCTCAGGTTCCAGAGAGGGAAACTGAGGTCCAGAGGAGGAGAGTGACTTCTCTGAGTCGGCAGTTAGATAATCCTGATGACATGGCCGGTTTCAAGGCCTCCCGGGAGGAACCCCCTCCCTCCCTCCCTCCCTCTCCCACCGCCTGTGTTGTTTCTGCTCTGTCCCCGCCTGCTTCTTGACCCTGGCCGCCTGCAGCCTGTGCCGGTGTGTGTGCGCGCGTGTTGGGGGTGGTGGCCAGGAAGCAGGCCCCTGGATCCTCTCTCAGACATCTTCCAAGTGAGATAACGCTGAGGGTGGCCCCCGGAAGGGCAGTTTGCTTTGAGATCCAGGGATGCGGGTCTGCAGGGACCTCTGTCAAATATGGCTTTCTTTATCCCCTTCCTTTCGGTAATAGGTGAGAAACCCTATCGCTGTAACATCTGTGGAGCCCAGTTCAACCGACCAGCCAATCTGAAAACCCATACTCGAATCCACTCTGGAGAGAAGCCCTACAAATGCGAAACCTGTGGAGCCAGATTCGTACAAGTGAGCAGGGCCATGGGGAAAGGACCCCTCAGCCTCCGCGTGCTGACGAGGGGCTCCCGGGGGCGGGGGCCGCGGCCCGCCCCAGCGGAGCCTCTCATGCTTTGCCCTTCCGTTCAGGTGGCCCACCTCCGTGCCCACGTGCTCATCCACACTGGAGAGAAGCCCTATCCCTGTGAAATCTGTGGCACCCGTTTCCGGCACCTTCAGACTCTGAAGAGCCACTTGCGAATCCACACGGGAGAGAAACCGTACCATGTATGTGAGCCTCTTGTCACCCCCGTGGGCTGGCCTGGGAGGGGTTGAGGGTAGAGGTGCAGCCAGCAGAGCTGTTTGTGTCAATCTCGGGCACACGGTGGGATGACCACTGAACTAAAGGTCACAAGACCTGGTTTGGGCCTAACTGTCAAAGACACCCTGCTTGACATTGGCTATGTCTCAGTTTGCTCGTCTTCAAAGTGAGGGTATGGGGCTAGGTGATCTGGGCCTTAGGACAGAGGTCCAGACTATAGATCCATTGGTTTTGGAGTCATTCATTCATTCCACACTAACTGGCTTCTTACAATTTGCGTCTATGTTGGGCTGGCTACCTGTCTACCTAAGAGGACCTAAGGTGTTTGAGAAACAACAGCCATAGGAGTGGGAAGAGAATCAGAAAAATGTGGTGATGGGGCCCCTGGGTGGCTCAGTCGGTTACGCATCCGACTCTTGATTTCGGCTCCGGTCATGATCTCACTCACGGTTTGTGGGTTTGAGCCCCGCTTCAGGCTCTGTGCTGACAGTGTGGAGCCTGCTGGGGATTCCCTCTCTCTCTCTCTCTCTCTCTCTCTCTCTGCCCCTCCTCTGTTTGCGCTGTCCCTCTCTCAAAAGAAACAAATAAACAACAACAACAAAAAAATGTGGTGACAGAAGGGAAAAAAAGAGAAAAGTCCACTTTAAGAAACAGCAGGTGGCCAGCTGGAATGCCATGAATGGGCCACTGGAATCATAGTGTTCCGGAGCAAGGTTTCAGCCAACCATGGCTTGCGGGCTTATTACTGAACATTTCGTGAGCTAAAAATGGTTTTAATATTTTCAAATGGCTAAAAAATTAAGAAATAATATTTTGTGGCCCGTGCAAATTATATAAAATTTAATTTTCAACGTCCATAAAGAAAGTGTTACTGGGACACGGCCGTGCTCCTTTGTTTACGTACTGTCCTTGGGTACTTTCCTACTACAGGGGCAGTCTTGTCATCACGATGTATTTACCATCTGGCTCTTCACCAGTTAGAAATCATTTGCCAATCTCTGCCACCGACGGGGGAGATACTGGCTGGGCAGCTGGGGTGTCTGGTTCTTAGTCTGACTTTGACACCAACCTTTTTGGGGCCATAGGCAAGCCCAGACCCTCGCTGTGGACCACAATTTTCTTTCCTGAGAACTGCTATAGATGAGCAGTTTCCAAACCATGCTCTTTTAACACTGAAGTTCTTTAATCCTGCCGTCCCTTTTGCCTTTTGAGTTTCTATTTAATTTGAAGAGAGTCCCACGGCTTACAAGTGTGGAAACTACTCTGATAGGTGACTTTGGTGGCTTTATGGCATCACTATAGGTAGGGCTGGGCACAAGAACGAACCAATGAGTGCTTAACCCGTGTCACAAATGTGAGCCGGCAACATGTGGTTATTTTGACCCACTGTTTATCAGTCCCAGGGTGAGAATCTTCTTACTTGCATTTTGTCCTTGGGCAAATTAGTTCATCCTCTCGGTGCCTCTGGTTCCTCATCTGCAAAATGAGCCTGGACGTAGCTGTGTTCCTGGGGCTGTTGTGCTCAGTTACCAGATCCACTCAAGGGTCGGGATGGTGCTGGGCACACAGGAAGAATACAATAAATATGTGCTAGCAGTTTAGATGCACAGATGTCGAGGTAACGGTGACCTTCAGAGTGCACTGCCTCAGTCCTTTACAGAAAGGAAAACCAAGGCACACGGAGGAAACGATGTGCTTGGGCGGGGAAAAGCGCGAGCGGCATCGGAACACGTTAGAAGACAGGGAAGGGCCATTTGCACAAAGCTTATGTGTCCCTTAGCTGGAGCCAGAATTCTCCACCCGGCCTTGGAGGGGGATGAGCTACCCAGATCTCTCAGAGGGAGACCCTCCTTCTCTGGGTCTCTGAGCAATGACACGTTCCCTGGGTTGGTGACAGCTAACAGTCTGCCTCCGGTTTTCCTTCAGTGCGAGAAGTGTAACCTGCATTTCCGTCACAAAAGCCAGCTGCGTCTTCACTTGCGCCAGAAGCACGGCGCCATCACCAACACCAAGGTGCAGTACCGTGTGTCCGCCACTGACCTGCCCCCGGAGCTCCCCAAGGCCTGCTGAAGCATGGAGTGTTGATGCTTTCCATTCGAGTCCCTTCTCAGAAATCTACCCAAAGGTTACTGTAACACTTTACGATGTTCATCCCATGACGTAGTGCCTCTTTCATCCACTAGTGCAAATCATAGCTGGGCTGGGGTGGGGGGGGAGGGGCGGGGGGACTGGGAGCCAAGGCAGCTCCCCTTCCCCTACTGCCATAAAACATTAAGAAAATAATATTGCTTCTTCTCCTATGTGTAAGGCAAACCACGTCAGCAAACGGCAAAATCATTTTATATATCAGAGCGGGGGGAGTATGCAAAAGTTCTGACTTGACTTGGTCTGCAAAATGAGGAATGTATATGTTTTGTGGGAACAGATGTTTCTTTTGTATGTAAATGTGCATTCTTTTAAAAGAAGAGACTTCGGTATGTTATCAAAGAGAGGGCTTTAATTTTTTTAACCAAAGGTGAAGGAATATATGGCAGAGTTGTAAATATATAAATATATATATATATAAAATAAATATATATAAACCTAAAAAAGATATATTAAAAATATAAAACTGTGTTAAAGGCTCGATTTTGTATCTGCAGGCAGACACGGATCTGAGAATCTTTATTGAGAAAGAGCACTTAAGAGAATATTTTAAGTATTGCATCTGTATAAGTAAGAAAATATTTTGTCTAAAATGCCTCAGTGTATTTGTATTTTTTTGCAAGTGAAGGTTTACAATTTACAAAGTGTGTATTAAAAAAAAAAAAAAAAAACAACAAAAAGAACAAAAAAAGCTACCGAAGGAAAAATGTGTAGTTTTGTTCTAGTTCTCGGTTTGTATATACCTGTACAACGTGTCCTACGGTGCCTTTTTTCATGGAAGTTTTCAGTGATGGACGAGCACGCCATCCCTTCTGAAGTGTAGGCAGACACAGGGACTTGAAGTCGTCGCTAACTAAGCTCTCTTTGGGAATGTTTGTCTCATCACATTCTGCGTCATGCTTGTGTTAGAACTACTCCGGAGACAGGGTTTGGCTGTGTCTAAACTGCATTACCGCGTTGTAAAATATAGCTGTACAAATACAAGAATAAAACGTTGAAAAGTCAAGTTGGCTCCGTTCCGGAGGTCTTTCCTTGTGTTGGAATCAGGACTCAGGACTCAAATGGGTCTGGTCTCAAATGGGTCTCCCACTAGACCCATAACCTAGTGGGAGATGCTCAAGGACAGGAGTGGCTGCTGGCCATGGGGGACCTCAGAGGGGCCAAGGCTGGGGCTGGTTCCTGGAAGCTGGGCCCAGAGCCGCTGTTGGCCCCCAGACCAGGATGGACTGAGGACCGCAGGCTCCAGACCCAGGCCGTGAGGAGCTCAGGCAGGGGAGGTGAGATGGGTCTCTCACCTCTCTTTCTGACTGGTTCTCTTCTGTTTCTTCACTCAGCCCTCTAGGCCGAGTTCTAATGACTTCAGTTCTAGCCCTGCTGACGCAAAGGTACGGGCGTCCCTGCCTTCCCTGTGTCTTGGAGAATTTGCCCATCCTGTGAAGGCTCATCTTGCCTCCTGGCTTCATAAGCAATTTCTCTCTGCTGGGGTCCAGGGGAAGTATGAAGGCAGGTCTGACCCCATCATACATTTCTCAGCCTTGGTGCCTTTAGAGTCTTTCTGGTACCTGCTGGGTGATTGACAGGTATCTACAGACTCAGAAGGTTTGTGAACGGCTTCCGGCCAAGCAAACCTCCTACCCTGAAGAAGGGCTCTTTCTCCAGAGAACTCTGGTGGAAGGCCCCCATTTCCTCCTGCGTGACCTGGGACAACCATTTCCCCTCTGGCTCCCTTTCCCAACCTGTCCGTGCGAGGATTAGATTAACTAGATCATTTATGATTCCGTGATTCAGACATAAGTTCACCCTGGCTTGCTTTGGCACCTAGTTTTATTTCACCTCAAAAACCCCCAAGGATCAAGTTCGATGGATGAGGTCTAAGAACAGTGAGGACAAGTGCGGTCCTGGCCCCTGGCCCAGAGGAGAAAGGCCGTCCTTGCCCCCTTCCAGGTCCTGGGTGGCCGTGGGGCGGGGCTGTGGAGTGGAGCCCCTCCCCGGGTTCTCAGGCCATGGGTTGGACAGAAGCGGCCTCTGGCAGGGTCTTACAGCAGGCCCTGGGCACGTGTTGAGAAGCGTGTGGGGGCTGACCACCCAAAGCCCCAGAGAGAGCCTCACAAAGTGACACCACCCTCTGCCAGCCACATGGCCTTTTGGTTCAGGTTTCCTTTGAAAATGACTTTAGAGGACTTGCCAGCTCGAGGCCTCAGCTCACCCTGCTCTTTGAAAAGGGAGAAAATGATCCCTCTGCTCCCATAGAAACTTGGCAAAAGAACTTACAAAACAGACAGCTTCAGAAATGAGAATTCACAGGCCCGAGGGAGGCTGGCCCAGGGCCCCTCTGCTCCCCGAGGGCCTCCGAGTTTGTTTATGTGTCATTACTGTTTAATAGAGAGACCATGGGCCGAGGGCAGGCAGTGTGGGTGGCGTTCAAGTTCAAACAACATGGAAGATCAAAGAGTAACCGGAGCCAATTGACAATCAATAATGAGTAAAAAGCAAACATCTCTAAACGGATAAGCCAGGACAAAGGGAATGCAGAATTTTTATTACAAAAACAAGTATGCCGTGAATGCCAATTTTTAGAAACACGTAACTTGCAAGACAGGGGGCTCACGATGTCCTTTTCTCTACTGTTGGAACTTTAGAGGAAATGCTTCTGGGGACCAGGTTGGTGGTTGGGGGATAAATCCGTAGAGGCAGGGAACTGAGAATCAAGAACCACTAAGGATCTGGAAGGGATGAGATGGTAAGGATCACCCACCTCAAATCTGTCACCAACTGCTGAAGGGACAGAGGCAGGAGAGATGAGCAAAGTTGCCTACTGTCACTTCTTTTTGTGCCGACGGTGGTTTTCTTTCTTTTTTTTTTTTTTTTTAATTTTTTTTTTCAATGTTTATTTATTTTTGGGACAGAGAGAGACAGAGCATGAATGGGGGAGGGGCAGAGAGAGAGGGAGACACAGAATTGGAAACAGGCTCCAGGCTCTGAGCCATCAGCCCAGAGCCCGACGCGGGGCTTGAACTCACGGACCGCGAGATCGTGACCTGGCTGAAGTCGGACGCTTAACCGACTGCGCCACCCAGGCGCCCCTGCCGACGGTGGTTTTCAAGGCACCTTCGTAACAAAGATCCCATTCAGTTCCCGCAACCACCGCCCCGAGGAGAGTTTACAGGGAGACGGAAACCACACACCCACCTTGGAAACTCCCCGACAGTGGCCGTGCCCCCCAGAGCTACAGCTGAACCAGAGGTCCATAATAACACATCAGGCTGCACCTGCCCCCAGAATTTTCCCAAAGAAACTGCATTATCCTCAGCCCCCGCTGAAGAGCCAGAACTTGGGCAGCCAAATCCCACATCATGCAACCCTACCTCCCTGACCACAGATTTGTCTAAGGGTGGACACTGGATCCAAGGGCAGCCCACTTGCATAGGGCCCGTGGCCCATTACAAAGTGTTAGTTATGTAAATTGGGGCTGCTAATGAGTTGAGACACTCAAGTGCTGTGTCCTGGGAATTTATAGTGAAATGTGGACACAGGCAGCCAATCCAGTGTTTCTCAGACTTCAGTCATTTGTGGTCCACCTCCATGACTTTTGCCATAGCATCATGCCCTGATTGTTTATGTGCTCTTTTTCTTTACTGTTTATTTATTTTTGAGGGAGACGATGCCTTCTGAGCAGAGAGATGCCTATAAGAAGCGGATCCGGGAGAGTAGCGGGGTCGCATTAATGGCAGAGCCTTGGAGTGAGGTCCCCAGAAGAAGCTTGGAAGCAAAATAACCTTCTAGTAGCTGGTTCTACGAAGCTTGTCATTGAGTAGTCGTTTCTCGTCTTAGATTTCTAAAAGACTCCATCCCTCTTAAAACCACTTTTTAATAAGGTCCCTGCTTCTACTGCTACACTACCCATCATTACTTGGGCTGGTCTGTGTGCATCCCTGTTTCCCAGAACCAAAAGAGGACAATTTACCCAGGTTCCCAGGCATCTGGGGTATCTGCCATTAGGAAGATCCTTAAATACTCGTAGATGGGGTGCAGGCTTCTCACAAGTGGAGGCTGAGGCAGGCTGTGATCCCTCAGAAGGAAGTCAAAATACTGGAACCGCTTGGAAAGACAGTGTTGTTCCTCCAAGCCCCCAAAGAGGAGGAAGCATCAGCAATCGCTAAGAAAGAGGCCTTATAGACAGGCAGGTGCCGAAGCAAGAGGCCCTGGGGTCTAGGAAGGGAACCTGGTGGGGCCGGGAGTCCCTGCACTATAATATTGGCCCCCTAAGCGCTTGGGGTCTAGCCCTCTCATTAAATGAATCTGACACATGTAACCCCCAAATGCTTGGCTTCTCAGCACATCTCAAGATGAGTTTCCTGAGTCTCCCTTCCTTCTGCATCCCAAGCAAGCAGGTTGGTTAAAGAACTAGGATGCTTCCTTAGAGTGAGAATCGTAGAATAGTGGGGCTAGATGGAGCCTTGGAGATGGCGTTCCTATTTGACAGGTGAAGGAGCTAGGCGCAGAGGGGGAAAGGGACAACCCCTAAGGTCACACCAAGAATTTTTATCAAAGATGGCTCCTGACTCCCACTTGGGTTTATAACATCATCCCAGCCTTCAAGGAGTGGGCGGTCGAGTTGGGAAAACAAAACGTGGACAAATATGCAGGTAAGATCACAAAGAAACACAAAGAGATAGAACACGATGGCTAATGAGTGACAGTCCTGTCACTCAGGGGCTTGAGGGGAGTTACGTTCAGAACGGCACGTTGCTCCTTCAGGGCCATAGGAGGCAGGCAGCCTGCTGAGCTGGAGGCCAAGCAGGAGCCTTTTCTGGGCTTCCTCTCTCCTTTCTGTAGGACTGCAGTGCCTCCTTCTGTCTGGAAAGAGCTATCCTCCCTGATGTCACCAATAGGAGCCATCTCTGGAGGTGGCTTGGTTTCTTAAGGAGCGCCACAAACCGAGTGGCCCAGACACCACAAGGGTGTTGTCTCACAGATCTGGAGGATGGAAGTCTGAGATCAGGATGTTGTGTGGATGGGTTTCTTCTGAGGGCTGGGTGGGGGAATCTTACTCCAGTGTTTCCTCCTAGCTCCTGGCATTTGCTGGCACTCCTTGGCACTCCTTTGCTGGGGGAAGCACCACCTTCACATGGCCTTCTCCCTGCGTGCATGCCCCTGTGTCCCACTTTCCCGTTTTTATATGGACGTCAATCAAATTGCTGTAAGACCCACCCTAATGACCTCATCTTCACTAATTATATGTGCAATGACCCCATTTCCAACTGAGGTCGCATTCTGAGGCTCTGGGGGTTAGAATTTCAACATAGGAATTCTGAGGGGGCACGATTCTTTTTCTTTTAATACAACTTATTGTCAAATTGGCTTATATGCAACACCCAGGGCTCATCCCAACCAGGACCCTCCTCAATGCCCATCGCCCATTTACCTTCTCTCCCCACTCCCCACATCCACCCCCCAGTTTGCTCTCTGTATTTAAGGGTTTCTCATGGTTGGCCTCCCTCCTTCTCTGTTCGTAACTTTTTTTCCCCCTTCCCTTCTCTTGAGGGCACACCACTGAACCCATGGCAGCAAAAGGTCACTTGGCTGAGGTCAGGCCATGCTTCTCCTCTTTCTCGGCCACCCAACTGTGTCCTTCATATCACTGATGTGTCTCACCTTAGGGGAGCATGAGGGGACAAAGCAACCACATTTTGGCTAAACAGAAGGGAGAAGAATCTAGGTCCACGCAGGTCCCTATGGAATAGAGATCACCAAGAATGTGGATACCAGGCCATTACAGGTTTGATAGAAGCCTCTTAACAAGAACTGGAGACTATTCTAGTTAACGGTATTTTCAAAACTCGTGGAGTTTTGGAGCTTACCCCGGAGGTAGTCTAACCCAGCAGCTCTCGCCATGGAGGACATTTAAATGGCTGCTGACTGCTCCCCAGGTGACACTCGCATGCAGCCAGGGGTGGGAACCTCGAATCCTATCCAGTCCAATCCTCCAGTATGGAGGTTCCTCAAAAAACTAAAAATAGAACTGTCCTGTGACCCAGCAATGGCACTACTAGGCATTTATCCACAGGATACAGGTGTGCTGTTTCGAAGGGACACATATACCCCCATGCTTATAGCAGCACTATCAAGAATAGCCAAAATATGGAAAGAGCCCAAATGTCCATCGATGGATGAATGGATAAAGAAGATGTGGTATATATATACAATGGAGCATTACTCGGCAATCAAAAAGAATGAAATCTTGTTATTTGCAACTACGTGGATGGAACTGGAAGGTATTATGCTAAGCGAAATGAGTCAGAGAAAGACAAATATCATATGACTTCACTCATATGAGGATTTTAAGACACAAAACCGATGAGCACAAGGGAAGGGGAGCAAAAATAATATAAAAACAGGGAGGGACAAAAACATAAGACACTCTTAAATATGGAGAACAAACAGAGGGCCACTGGAGGGATTGTGGGAAGGGGGATGGACTAAATGGGTAAGGGGCACTAAGGAATCTACTCTTGAAATCATTGTTGCACTGTATGCTAACTAACTTGGCTATAAATTAAAAAAATAGGGGCGCCTGGGTGGCGCAGTCGGTTAAACGTCCGACTTCAGCCAGGTCACGATCTCGCAGTCCGGGAGTTCGAGCCCCGCGTCGGGCTCTGGGCTGATGGCTCAGAGCCTGGAGCCTGTTTCCAATTCTGTGTCTCCCTCTCTCTCTGCCCCTCCCCCGTTCATGCTCTGTCTCTCTCTGTCCCAAAAATAAATAAACGTTGAAAAAAAAATTAAAAAAATAAATAAAGTAAAATAAATAAAAATAAAAAACTAAAATATTGAGTGTCACAGAAATAAAAAAAAATGCAGGACAAGTTAACAGTGATGTCAATGTGGGGAAAGGGCTCCCCTTTCAAGCTTGAGATTCTCTCAGGTCCTATCCCGTTTAGAAACTGGTTTGGGGGTGCCTGGGTGGTTCAGTTGGTGGAGCATCCGACTTTGGCTCAGGTCATGTTCTTGCAGATCATGAGTTCGAGACCCACATCAGGCTTGCTGCTCTCAGTGCATAGCCCGCTGCAGATCTTCTGTCCCCCCCCTCTCTCTGTCCCTCCCCAGCTTGCACTCTGTCTCTCAAAAATAAATAAAGCATTAAGAAAATTAGATTAAATTAAAAAACTAAACTGATTCTGACCATGGGAAGATATTGGAAGTATGGGTCTGCTATGACTCTCAAGAAAGAAGGGCATAATTACACAAGTCTGGGACCACTTTGTGCATGTAGGTGGGACAGCTCGTGTAGCCCTGAACTGAGCCACATTCCAGGGGGGGCTTCGGCACACCCTGGCTTGGGGTGTCACACACATCATTTCCTGATAGTGGAACTGTGCCTCATCTGTCACTATTCCGCCCTCTCTTTCAGTCACATGGAGAAACGTGTCATTTCCCAGACCAGACATACCAGGCTTCGGTTTTTGTATGCACCATGCCCTTCATTGAGCAAGTCTTTTTCCTAACTTCTATTCTCGCCACCCCCACCCCCCACCCAGGGAATTCCTTCAGGACCAGCCACCCATGAATTTCCTCAGCCTAAAAAAAAGCCACGTGCACCTGTCCGGGTTTGTTAAATGATGGAGTGGGAGAGTGAGGTGTGATTAAGGGTTCCCGTTGGCTTTATAGCTCTTCCAGGGCCTGCATTTCTGAAGCAGTCTAGCGGACAGCCACCAGGTGGCAGAGTATGCCAAGCAGTGACGGCCACAGGTGCCACTTTCTCCGGCTCCCAGGGAGGTGGGAGAGTGTAAACGGGGTTAGTGCTATTTTTTCTACTTAGCTTCCTGTGCTTTGTACCTGCTCCCTTCCTATAACCCTCTTCTTCATCTCTGCAAAGCCATCCAATGGAATTGGCTCGTGGTCCGGGGGATGTGATTTGAGGTCCTCTGGCCCCCAGATCTCTTTCAGAGACCTATTTGGGGGTGTGAATTTCCACTCTGAGAGCCATTCCTTTGTTTCGGGTTTGCAGCTCTCCTTGGACGGAAAGAGGTCATGTCTCAGTCCTCAGGCAAAAGCAGGCCATCCCTTACAGAACCCTGGAGGGAGGCAGAGGCTCATGAGATGACACTAACAACACATATAATTGAATTGGCAGGTCCCCGGGGGCTTTCATTTCCAAGAGCTCACTGAACCCTTACCACAATCTTGTCACTTAAGGAAGAAAAAAATCCCCATCTGGAGGATGAAGAAACTGAGGTTCAGGGAGGATGGCGAGTAAGTGGCAAGGCAGGGGATGGAACATTCGCCTTCTGACTAGCGCCGATGGAACTAGTGTGTCGGCTGTTGAATTAACGAAAAGGTGCCCCTTTCTTCATGCACCCTAGTGTGTGGCTTTTCCAACTGCACAACATAGTCTAAGGAGAGGGTGTAGATGCTTAGAACTGGAAACTCTGAATGTTAGAGAGGAGGCCACCAGGGCATGTCATGTAGCTCAATATCTGTGTCACAGTGTTGTGACAGTGTCCTGGGCTCTGGATGCCTGATACTGATACGGATTGGCCATACCCTGAGCACCTGGTCACTGCCCTTTAGTGCCGAGGGGCTGGGGCTTACCTCTTCAGCTTTCCTCTCCCCATCATACTCAGTGACCTTCCGTACATAAGAGGGGAAGGGCATCGTCCAATCCCTGCTGGCCTGGGCCCCCAGCAGTGAGATCTGAGGCAAGCAGCTCTGGCCTTGATTCAAGGTCACTTGCTTGGTCAGTCAGCCCCTTCTCCCTGGCCCTTGGTTCCTGACGGTAAATGAAAACACTGCACAGGATAATCTCCAAGGCTCCTTCTGGAAACCCTGACCCTGACTTGTCCAGCCTAAGGTACACCGGGAGATAGACATTGCTCTTGCTGGGGGTGGCCTGGGAATAGAAATCACTCATGGAGATCATAGAGTTCTAGTTGCCGGAGGCCAGCCCTTTCTCATCCATTGTTCCCAGTGTTTCTGCATTCACTAGACCCAAATTCACAGATCCTGGATTTGGGGCTTCCCTATACGTGCCTTCTGGCATTTTCACAATTCAAAAGGGGCTTTTGAAGGTTGGGGTTGTCATAAAGGCCAACCTACTTAACACTTCACAAGGGGCTCAAAGTTCCTCTGTACTTAACAATTTATCCCTTTGCCAAGGCAAAAATGTTTTCTTTGTAAAAATCGCATTTAATTTCAAAATCAGTGTACGTTAAATGCATAAAAACTTGAAAAACTGCTATGACAGAATTAATAACACGAAATAGCATTTCTTGAACATCACGATGTTCCAGGATGTTTAAAGAATATATTTTTTTATTTTTACATTATAAATTCACAAGAAGTTACAAAAGTAGTACAGAGAAGTCTTATGGACCCTTCTCCCAGTCTCCCCCAGTGGTAACACCTTACATAACCACAACACAGTATCAAAGCCGACAAGTTGATGTAGTGGGTACAATCTACAGATCTTAATCAGATTTCACCGGTTTTACATGGACTCGTGTGTATATGTGTAGTTCTATGTGATTTTATCTCGTGTGTACATTCATGGATCCGTGCTACCCTTTCACCTCCGTTCTCTTCCCCTCCACGCACCCCCTACCCCTTGGCAACCACTGTGCTTCATCTGTATAATTTTGTCATTTAAGAATGTTCTGGGGCGCCTGAGTGGCTCAGTCAGTTAAGCGTCCGACTTCAGCTCAGGTCATGATCTCGTGGTTTGTGAGTTTGAGCCCCGCGTCGGGCTCTGTGCCGACAGCTTGGAGCCTGGAGCCTGTTTCAGATTCTGTGACTCTCTCTCTCTTTCTCTCTTTCTCACTCTCTCTTCCTCCCCTGCTCACACTCTGTCTCTCTCTTTCTCAAAAATAAAGATTAAAAAAGTTTTTTCAAAGAAAGTTGTATACATGGCATATGATAATAGCAATATAATATGGTGGCATAATAATAACAAACAACATGTATTGAGTGTCCAGTATATGTTGGGAATTATTTCTAGCTCTGTACGACTGGGAGCTCATTGGTTCCCCTCAAAAACCCATTACAATGATCTCTATTATTACCCCCCTTCACAGATGTGGAGACTGAGATAATCGCCTAATTTTATTCAGATAGTAACTGGCAGAGCTGAGATTAAAATCCGTATCTTGCTCACGAGTACGAACCTTTATTTATAATATTATGCTATCCTTCTAAATAAGTTCAATATGTTTTTTTCAAAACTAAACGCAGAAAACCATCATTCAACGGTAGCTTCAGAAAATGTCCCATGATTCCTACCATATACACTCCATTTTCTCAAGACAATGCAATTAAGGGAAAAATTAATAATAAAAAGGAGCTGGAAAATGTGATTTGTCTGTGAATTACAAACACGATTTTACCTCTAAACAACTTGCGGGTCAGGGAAGAAGAGGACAGGAGTTGACTCTAGCAAGGGAGCAAGGGTTCACGGTCAGGATGTTGGGAGATGCAGGGGCAAATGTCTCAGGGCTGTGAACAAAGGAGATACTGTGCTGCCCCGGACTGAGCCCAGAAGGGCAGGCACCGTGTTTCCGTCATCCCACTAGCCTCAGAGCCTCACCTGACACTCTGTGCTAACAGAGTCAATAACTGTTTAGTAATGGACTAAGAGATAGACCCCATAGTGGATACTGCGTCCCTTTTCCCAGATCCCAAGTCAAAAACTCGGCAATGTTTACAAAGGCTTTCTGGTTTTTACTGGAGTCACACTGAGAGATCATGACGGGTTGCCGAGCTATGGCCTCGCATCACAAATTAACTGCTTTTCCCATTTTTAACAGTTTCCGCCTTCTCCTGATGAAGGATGGCTTTCCTGCAGAGGCCGTATCGTGGCGGTGTCATCAGGCACTGTCTTGCAGGAGCGCAGGTGAGCCCGGATGTGAGGCAGCTGGTGACGTGTGGTGCTGGCCTCAGCTCGGTGCCCAGTACTCACACAGGCTCGCAGTAAGGCTCTGGGGCCCATTCGTCACCATGTACTGAACTGGAAAAGATAGCGATGCGAGGTAGCACTTAAAATGATGCACACCAGGGGTGCCTGAGTGGCTCAGTGGGTTAAGCGACCAACTTCGGCTCAGGTCAGTATCTCGCGGTTTGTGAGTTCGAGCCCTGCATCGGGCGGGCTCTGTGCCCAACAGCTCAAAGCCTGGAGCTGCTTCGGATTCTGCGTCTCCCTATCTCTCTGCCCCTCGCCTGTTCTGTCTTTTAATAACAAATAAACGTTAAAAATTAAAAAAAAAAAATCAAAATGATACACACCAAAACATTATGATCCATTTTTAATGAAATATGTTCTGTAATCAAACCGATTCTAACTTTTTATCCATAATAACTTGACACAAAAATGAAAGGCAGGGAGAAGTGGGGAAAAGAGAATGTGGAACTTTTGTTTGTTAATATATTTTTTTATCACTTGGAATTTTACAATGAGTTTATTACTTTAAATTTTTTAAAATGTTTGTTTATTTTTGAGAGAGAGAGAGAGAGAGAGAGAGAGAGAGAGATTGTGAGTGGGGGAGGGGCAGAAAGAGAGGGAGACACAGAATCCGAAGCAGGCTCCAGGCTCTGAGCTGTCAGCACAGAGCCTGATGCGGGGCTCGAACCCACAAACCTTGAGATCATGACCTGAGCTGAAGTCGGATGCTTAACCGACTGAGTCACCCAGGAGTCCCTCTACTGGGTAACTTTGAACAATATACCTTCTGTGCCTTAGTTTCCTCATCCATAAATTGGGGATTTTATTACTTTTAAAACTGGATATAAGGAAAAGCTTAATGGGTAAATGCATGTAGTCAGTGAGCGACATTGTTTGGGTCCAAATCCAGGCACTGTCACTTAGTAACTATGTGACCACCATAAATGACTTAGCCTTTCTGTGTCTCAGTTTCCTGTGAAGGGATAGGAATTACAGTATGGACCTCATAGAGTTCTTGTGTGCATTAATATAGGTAAAGTACTTAGAAATATTTACGAGGCAAAGGCAGCATTCTATCACTATTCACTTTGATTATAAGAAAGCTTTACTACGATTTTCTTCCCAGTTAATTTTTAGGATGAGGAAGTAATCTGCTGTTTCTTTGCCCAGTTTCTGCGGCCTCAAGAAGTGGGTTGTAGCTTCTGCTATTTCTTGCATCATATCGCCTCTGGGAAGAATGGCCTGCACTCCCATGTGGAAACTGCAGCTACCCGTGAGCTTCGTGTTGGACTCTGATCAGTTTCCATCAGTAAGTCCTCTTGGACATTGAAACCACTCTGGACTGAATCTCAGAGTTCCATTGCCCTCTTGGATTTTGCTTAATTGCCTTTGCAAAGAGCAACACAGATTAAGTAACTGTTATGTCTCTTGCAACTGCATTTTCTACTGTATCATAGAATGTACTCTCCAGTATATCATGTAGTAAGTTCTTTTTAAACTTCCTCTTTCTCCCATCTACCGGCATAAATTCACAGGAAGAGTTTCCTGTCCCTCTGTATCATCTTTTTAAAACTAGGTAGGAGATTTAAGACAATTTGATGGTTATATCCTGAGGGTGTCCCGTGTCCATTTGACAAATACAGACTATTCATTGCTTGTTCACATCAACTTCATTGGGGGAAAATGGTCCATAGAAGCTTTACTGATAATATAAACTCATTAAAAAAACATTTAATATTCAAATTCTGAGTATTAGTTGCTTTCTAATATAAGCACTATAAACTATTTATTTCTCCATTTGCTCAACACTTAATCCAGTAGGTCTCAATTAGTTGTACACAACAGAACGCTCTATGGACTTGTTTTGTGTGATAGAATGAAGGTTCTTCCCACCCTCCTGCAGAGAGGTCTGGGTTTGCAAGAAGCTTAGTAGATCAGAACCACCCAGGGCTAGAATGTTAAGAGAACAGCATTGGAAACACTAGCCAGTTTATGGCAAAAAGGGAGAGAGAACATTGGCTTTAAATGGCCCATTACCAATATGCAAATCTGATCACATACCTCAGTCTTAAAACAATTCAGTGATTCCACATCTCCTCTAAGACAAAATCTCAAGTCTTGAATGGTGTTTAAGGATCTTTCCACTAACTGGAAAAGATATCTGCATCCCTATGTTTATAGCAACATTACTTACAATAGCTAAGGCATGGAAATAACCTGTGTTTATCAATGGATGAATGGATAAAGAAGTTGTGAGATATAGATATAGATATAGATATATATGTATGCATGTGTATATATACACATATGTGTATGTATATGTATATACATGTATATATGTATATATGTATATGTACATATGTATATGTATATGTACATGTGTACATGTATGTGTATATGTACATACACATATGTACATATGTGTGTATGTACATGTGTATATATACATGTATATATATACATATGTGTATATACATACACATATATATGTGTGTATATATATATATATATATATATATGGAAATTGTCCCATTTGCAACAACTTGGATGGACCTTGAGAGGATTATGCTGAGGTAAGTCAGACAGAGAAAGACAAATATTGTACTATCTCGCTTATATGTGGATCCCCCAAAAATAAAACAAAAAATCCCCCAACAAATACAACTAATACAGAAAAACAAAGTCATAGAAAAAGGTATCAGATTTGTGGCTACCAGAGGCAGGGGGTCGGGGGAGGGGGAACTAGGAGGAAAAGGGTCAACAGGTACAAATTTGCAGTGAGAAGATAAACAAGGACTAAGGAGGGAATGTAAAACTTGACGACTATGGCTAACGCTGCTGTATGATATATAGAAAAGTTGTTAGGAGTGAATCTTAAGGGTTCTCATCACAAGGAAAAAAATGGTCTTTTCTTTTTTTGCTCTCTTTTTTTGTGGTGTCTCCATGAGATGATGGCTGCCAAGTGCAATGACACCAGTAATCATTTCACAATATATGTGAGCCAGATGGTCACACTGCACACCTGGACTTAAACCTGAAAAAAAAACTGAGAAAGAAATAAAAATAATAAAAATAATAAAATAATAAAAAAAAATCCTTCATAATCCAGCTCCCACATATCTCTCTGGCCTCTTTATCACTGCTCCCTGTGATGCTGATATACTAAATGATACAGAGTTTCCAAAATGATGCTAGATTATTTTGTCCTTGAAATATTTGTTGCTGGTTCCCCCTGCTTACAATACACTTATCCCCCTGATTTGGTTAGCCAGTCAATTGCTGACTCATCAAGGGTCATGCATGCGTCACCCCTTCTGGAAGCCTCTTTTAAATATGTGTGGTACACATATTCATCCAAATACACTCTGTGCTCAGAGGGAAAACTTGGTAGTGCCGCAAAGGAGAAGAGATCAATGTAAAAGCTTTCATATTAAGGCAAGATGAGAAAGGATTTCATAAATCTGAGGTTGAGTTGGATACATCCAAAAAGGGGTGTTTCGAGAACATATATGTCTTGCATTTTAACATTGAGGTCAGTGGGTAGTTTGCCCCAAATTTAAAACCAAGAGCTCTGAGTGCTACATCTACAAGATTCTCTTTCTTTTTTTTTTTAATTTTTTTTTTTAACGTTTATTTAGTTTTGAGACAGAGAGAGACAAAGCATGAATGAGGGAGGGTCAGACAGAAAGGGAGACACAGAATCTGAAACAGGCTCCAGGCTCTGAGCTGTCAGCACAGAGCCCGACGCGGGGCTTGAACTCCCGGACCGTGAGATCATGACCTGAGCCGAAGTCGGACGCCCAACCGACTGAGCCACCCAGGTGCCCCCATCTGCAAGATTTTCAATGGCAAAACCCGAAATTCTAGGTCCACTGTGTACAATGAACCAGGTGGGGTTTATCTAGTAAGGACTCCCATAGATAAAGCTTGAACATGTCAACGTACATCGAGTCACTGCAGACAAGGAGTGTAAAAGGCTCGTACATCACTATGCGGATGGACTGCCTGTATTTTCTAAACATCTTTCCTTACCCTCCAGTAACCGAATGCTGAATTCTTACTGAGTGAGAAGCAATAACTGGAAGCTGTTGCCATGTAAGAATTACAAGTTAAAATTGTGCAGCTTTTATAGTACAATAACTTAGACAATTAAACTACATGTGGATATCAACTTGACATTTCAGCTTGGATTTCTCAGATTTTAACATCTTCCACACTGTGCTGCTGATCTCCCCACCAGCCTCCTCCTCCTTTTTCGTACCTCTCTGATGGCCACCCAGGTGCTCAGGTCAAACACCCAGGGGGCGCTTTCTACTTTTCTGTCTCACACATACTCCACATTCAACCTTTTGGTACATCCTGTCAAAATATGTCTAGCATGGGGGCGCCCGGATGGCTCAGTGTGTTAAGTGTTAGACTTTCTCTCAGGTCAGGATCTCGTGGTTCGTGGGTTCGAGCCCCACGTCGGGCTCTGACAGCATGGAGCCTGCTTGGGATTCTATCTCTCCCTGTCTGCCCCTCCCCAACTTGCATTGTCTCTCTCTCTCTCTCTCTCTCTCTCTGTCTCTCTCTCTCTCAAAATAAACTTTTTAAAAAAATGTATGTATAGAATCTCTGGCCACATCACCAGAGTCTGACCCCATCTCTCTGTCACCCTGCAGTGACACAATCTTCTCTTATGTTGGCAAAGCATCCTAACTTCTCCCCCTGCATCCTTGCTTGTCTCCCACAGTGTACTCCTAAATTGGCACGCGGGTGATTCTATTCGAATTTAAGTTACAGCATGATGCTCTGCTGATCGAAATCTTCTTACCAGCTCACGTGAATGGCCGAGCAGACCGTGTGCAGTCTGGCTCTCGTGCAGTGTTCCATCTCCTCTAGTCCTACGCTGGCTTGGGAGAAGCCACTCTGCCACGCTAGCCAGCTCACTATTCCCTGGACACGCAGGTGCACTCCCACTGGAGGGGCTGGGCTGGGCTGAATCATGGCCCCCAAAGATAGCCACATCCTATCCTTGGAACCTGGGAATGTTACCACGCATAGCAAAAAGGTCTTTGCAGATGTGCTTAAGAGCCTTGAAATGGGGAGGTTTTCCTGGATT
Source organism: Puma concolor (assembly GCF_028749965.1). NCBI lineage: Eukaryota > Metazoa > Chordata > Mammalia > Carnivora > Felidae > Puma > Puma concolor. The sequence goes on along the minus strand of NC_141675.1, from coordinate 79,444,693 downwards.
ATCTGGGTGGGCCCTAAATGCAATCACATATATAAGAGGGAGGCAGAAAGAAATTCTACCACACGCAGAGAAGACAATGAATGGGAAGACAGACCAGAGGGAGACCCCAGGATGCTGGCCTTGAAGATCGGAATGATGAGGTCACAGGCCAAGGATTGATTCTTGTCTAGGGCTTCCGGACAGAGTGTGGCCCTGCACCTTGGTTTTGGCCCAGTGATACTGATTGTAGACTTTTGGCCTCCAGAACTGTGTGAAAATACATCTCTGTTATTTTCAGCCACCAAGTCTGCAGTAATTTGTTCCGGTGACCTCAGGAAATGAGCACAGGGACTTTGCACTTGCTGTTTGCCCCACCTGGAATGCTGGTGCTCCCATTGGCAGGACGCCCCTCCTCGTCTCTTTCATGCTTTTCTCAAATATCACTTTCATTTGAGAACTCTTCTCCCCACACTGTCTAAACTGTGACCCTCCCTAACCCTTTCCATCCATCCATTCTCTTTCTCCCTCTTCTGTTGATTTAAAACAAAACAATACAAAACAAAACTAAACAAAAACCTATGTCCTATTAGCATCCACCACAGCATTATTTTGTTGTTTATCTCTCTCAGTAGAATGTAGCACCATGAAGGAAGGGATTTTTAACTTATTTGCACTATGCTATTCCCAGCACCTCGAAAAGAACATAACAAGAACTCGAGACATATTTATTGAATGTTGAATGAATAAATACAACTAAAGCAGACATAACAAGAACTCGAGACATATTTATTGAATGTTGAATGAATAAATACAACTAAAGCATACAATATGTCATATAGGTGATTAAGTCATCAAGGCATCAGTAACGTATTACTCTTCACTTGAAATAAACTAATTTGAGTGTGCATATCCAATGGGACGTACAAAAAATTAATGATTTAATCTAATTATTAATTGTCTAGTGCTTTGACAGGGCTAACAGTAGTATTGTCATTTTGAACTTTGGGATGACAGACAAAACAATTATTGATATTAGTTTAATTCATTTATAACATCATTTTATATGAAGAAAGGCTGAAATTACTGGAGTAAAAATACAGTTGCAATAATGTTAAAGCTCCATTGGAAATTATCAGCATGGACTTATGATTTAATGAAATATGTCTCTTCAGGCTCATCTGCTTAAGCGGTTTACGAATAGCATCACCCCCAGCACACGACTGGTCTGCAGCCCTAGCATACAGATTATGGTCTCTGATATTTCTTAAAATGGTGACCAACGTGTCTGATATGTCCGAGTGAAGTAAGAAGTCTATTTAAAAATTAGGTATCCTCCTTGAGGGTAGGTAGATTTAGGGCCCCCCCCTACTTTTGGATAAATGGCATTAAGATTATAGTGCCAGGAAAAATGATATTCTAGACCTATAACTATAAAAGTCATTCCAAGAAGCTGAGTATTCGAATTCCCCTTCAATCCCAGCGTTTGAGGGGTACCTTCACGGGCAGGTCATGTATGTGCGTGTCCCTCTCTGCACTACTGTTCATCCGAGCACGTCTTGGATATTACATGAGTCTTTGTTGCTATGAACTGAATGAAATTCACACCTATTGTACTTCTATAATGGGCAAATCTATACACGATGGGGTCTGTGGAGATTTATTATATGGTTCTTGTCTTACTGGAATCCACAGTAAGTCTAAATTGTAAAGGATACACACAGTAAAGCCTCGCCGCTATTCATTCATTGAACAAGATAATACTCAGCGCCTACTATGAGTTTGAGGTTTTGTTACTCACTGGAGAAAACATAAAAGATGAAGAAGACAGTCTTGCGGAGGGAATGTAATGACAGCATGGCAGGTGCTATAGAAGATGTGTGTCCAAGGTCCTAGAACATTTACCGACAGCTTACTATTGCTAGATGCTGTCTCTCATAATTTTCTTCTTTCACCTTCTTTGCTCATCTGCCTAATACCTTTCTCAGGGTAGGGGCATGATGGTTTCTCTAGGCCTCTTTCAGTTTATGATCTATGACCATCTTAATGAAAATGTTCAGAAGGCCTATTGCTAGATTTGGTACTTTGGGACAATCTAAGCAATGGGGAAAGGCAGGGATTATACCCATTTTGTTTTACATTGTGTAATAGATCACACATACAGAAGAGTACAGAAAACATACATATACAATTTAAAGAATTATGCAATGCAATGGAAACCTGCATAACACATACCCAGTCAGAAAAATCTTTGCCAGCCCTCCTATCCATAATATGTAATAATCTCCTATCACCTCTCCCCCCTCCCCACAGAGATAACTACTATCTTGACATTAGGACAATCATTTTCTTGGTTTTTAAAAAATATATGTCATGGAGCGCCTGGGTGGTTCAGTCAGTTGGGCAGCCGAGACTCTTGATTTCGGCTCAGGTCGTGATCTCAAGGTCGTGAGATTGAGCCCCACAGGGGGCTCTGCACTGACAGCAGAGAGCCTGCTTGGGATTTTCTCTCCCTCTGTCTCTGCCTCTCCTCCCCCACTCGCTCTTTCTCTCTATAAACAAACAAAATATATGTCATATATATAACTACCCTGTACCATAGAAGCTGTTCAGCTCCATTGTTCCAGGCAGTGCCCATTCATTGTCCAGGTGGGTGCTGTGATGGATTTTATTGTTGTTTATAAGAGTCAGTTGTGGGGGATAAGCTTAGGAATCCCCCAGGCTTACACCAGTGGGTTAACAAGGCATAAAGAAACACAAAGTCATAAAATGCTCACACCCGAGTTTGGGTAACCAGATTGGCACTCCAAGAATAAGAAGGCACAAAGGTGCCAAGAATAGGGAGGTGCAAAGGCACCCCAAAATAGGGAGGGGGTGCTGAAACCCCCAAAATAGAGAGAGGCAAAGGCCTGAAATCGAATTGGCACAAAGGTGCCATATACATAGGAATAACAAGATTAGATATTCAGGGTGAAAGCACCCCAAGTTTAGTACTACAGCAGAAAGCTGCTCTCATAGGAGAATAGGGCCAGGTCAGGTAAATTGGTGAATTGGACTTTAGACTGCTGAGCTGCAGGCAAAGCAGCCCGGAGAGGAGATGGTTAACAAAAGAAAAGGTGTCCTGTCAACACTGTGGTTATTCCCCCATCTGTCTCATCCCCTAGGCTGGCAAAGATAAACAGGCACAGCACCTCCTGTCTGCCGTTAACGACCATCTACCCATCTGCCCAGTGCCTGGATTTTGTTTTATATTGACCCAAACCCCAAACACTGTATATCTTCAAAACCCCCTCTTCCCCTCTCACATCCACAAGGGGATGTCGCTAGTTTCTTTGTCTCTTTGTACACGCCCATCACGTTTACAAGCCTTCTGATCTGAATAAATACGGGGCAAGGACCCTTATTCGGGGCTCTTGTCTTTTTCCTGGACAGTAACCATCTCTCTTTTTAATCCTGCATCCGTTCTTTTGCTAGACAAAAGAGAACTTTAGACTTAGAGTCTACGACAGTCAGTGCCACTCCCTAAAATGCCCTCCACACTCCACCTTTGCCAAGATATATTTCCCTGCGCCATTGCAGACTTGGCTGTATGATTTGCTTTGGCCAATGGAACGTGAAGGAAAGTGGTGAATGTCATTTTAGAATGGAAGCTTTAAGAGCTGGCATGAGCTCCTCATGCTTCCTTATCACTATGTCATGATGCATGGGATTGTCCCAGAGAGGAGCTATGGCTGTGTGTGTGTGTGTGTGTGTGTGTGTGTGTGTGTGTGTTGAGCCTCAGCTCATCAGAAACTGCCAGGTTCTCTGAGTATAGCTAAGGAACATTGACGGAGGCCCTCATCTTAGACAGAAGTCAGCATAGGCTTCATCTGCTGAAAGTTATCTCCAGAGGCTCTGAATTTGACTGTCTCCTTTCAGCAGAGAATTCTATAGTCTTTCTTCCTGAGCCACTAACTTGCTTACTCAACCCCTATTATCTTTTCTTTTCCTAGCAGGGAGCACTCTCTGCTCCCACCCTACTCTTTTTATGTATGTACTTGACATACATAGTGTGACAATTGTGCATGAAATTCTTGCCTCGGAGAATAAGGCCCTGAAAACAGTGACCGTAGATATGGCCGTCCTTAATACAGACTTCGGGGTGCCTGAAGCTTAGAAGCTGGACCCTTGAATTCCAGCAGGAAAAGGAGCTGGCCTTCCTGCAGTTGTTCTGCATATAAAAGCAGCACGAAATAGTCCCTGGAAGTAGCTTCACTGTATCCCCTGAGAGCTGTGTACCATCCTGACCATGGGAACACCCCCAGACTCAGAGTCAGCCCCCACTCAGAGCGTGGAGTTCGGGCTGTGCTGCCTCCAAGTGCTGCATCCTGGGGATGGGGAGACCTTGCTAACCACTCTTGAAGAAGATTCCCTGGGAACCTTGGATTTGTTCTCTAGCACCTTCCATGGATCTTTGAATTGTGGAGGGATAGGGGAAGACAGGACATAGCTTGCATTTCCTCTGGATTTGTTGCTTAGTTAAGACATATCCTGAACCGCAAACTCGGTTTTATTTAACCTTCTTTTTTTTTTCTTTGGCCCTTAAACGCCTCTGGAACATTTTCCCATCAGTAATAATGTCTGGCAATGACAAGGGCTTTTCCTGGGCCTTGAGTGGGTAGAGGGGGTATATCCCCCCCTCAAAACTGTATTGAAATCTCTGGGATAAGGGTTACTTATAGTTAGTTTCCAAAAACCCGCGAGTGATGTCTACTCCAGGGCAAGCTGAGGGCAAGCTGAGGGCAAGCTGAGGGCAAGCTGAGGGCAGGCCCAAGCTAGCACAGCCCCCTCCCCCAAGGTGGGGTATGTGTGACATTCCTCAGGCACTCCTGGCTGCCCAAGAACAAAGGAAAGGAAAGAAAACAAATGGCTAACTGACAGAGATCACAGTCATGCAGGACAGGAGTTTCCATCAGTTTCCAAGGCTTTAGTAAATTACAAGTAAACGGCAATCTTATCAATAGCCTAATCTCCAGAAGCTCAGTTTCCTGGAGCGCCTCCTATCACCCTCTCCTCCATCCTGATGTGGGGAACAAAGGCAAGATGAAAATGGCAGGTAAAATTCAATTTCTTTACAATCTGCAGCCCGTTGACAAATATTTGAGAGTAGGACATTTCTCCAGGAACCCCCTACCGTCCTACTGTTAATGCCTTACTAGAGGGAAGACAACCTTAGCTTGACAACAGCAAGGCCTCAAGTATTTTAGGAGTCCTCTTTAGCATATCAAAGTCCTTCTGGATGCCTCCCTTTTGACTTTACCTCCCCAACTCCAAAATATATAACCTGTCAGTCTTCACAACCCCAGTGCAGCTCTTTCTGCCTAAGGGTCCTATTCCCGTGCTTAATAAAATCACCTTTTGCACCAAAGAGGTCTTCAAGAATTCTTTCTTGGCCGTTGACTCCAGACTCCCACCACTCTAAAACCCCACCATACTCACCTCCCCAACTCTTTATTACTTTTATATTTTAGACTCTGCACTGTCATCCCCTGTGTTATTCACATAAGTAACATTTCAGTAATGGACATTTTGCAAAAAGTATTTTTTTAAAGAATTTTTTAAATGTTTATTTACTCTTGAGAGTGAGAGACAGAGTGAAAGTGGGGGAGGAGCAGAGAGAGAGCAAGACACAGAATCTGAAGCAGGCTTCAGGCTCCGAGCTGTCAGCACAGAGCCCAATGCGGGGCTCGAACTCACGTACCGTGTGATCATGACCTGAGCCGAAGTCAGATGCTCAACCAACTGAGCCACCCAGGCACCTTGCAAAAAGTATTTGCTAATATGTATTGACTCACATTCCAAGTTGAAGAGGAGACTGGTTCTTCTATCCCTCTCCCCTTGGCCAATTTTGTTTGCAGAATACAGGTGCATAGTAATTTATTTTATAAAGGAATAAAAATTCCTTTATAAAAATTATTCTCTGAATTAAAAATACAGCAGTAACGTGTAATGAAACTGCCAGTGCGTGATGTGGCCACAGCTGTACACATTTTTACATTAGTGAGCTCTTAATTTGTGGCTTCTGGAGCAAACCAGAGCCATTTGCAGAAAATTGAGGTAATATCTGTGTTCATTGGTTGTATCTCAAGCATGGTTTTTTTTCTTGAGAGAAAACAGGGCTGTTGTATAGAAAGATGAATTATATTGGTCTCTGCCTAGAGGGCTCCCATTCTAAATTAAACCTGATGCTAGGCCTAAGGGGATTGCATCATTTGGGTAAAAACAAACAGATGAACCCGGACAAGTCTCACCCTCTATCTTTTTGGTTTTCCTTCTTTGTCATTTGTTCTGGCAACAATGGCACAATATTTTTCAGATTCATTCCTGGCAGGTGGCTCCAGGCTGGGCCATAAGCTCCTCAGTTCATTCAATTCCTGGGAACTCACCGGTCCTCTGACCTGTCTCACCTCTGCTGGCAGCTGGCCCTGAGGAGGTGTGAGCGGCCCTGCTAAAGCTTCGGCCAGGTCATTTCCCATTTCTGAGCTTCAGATGTCTTACTTCAATGTCAAGAGATAAAGAGCTCAATGAAGAAATCAGATTTTTAAGAATAGTCCCTTCGAGGGGTGTGTGGGTGGCTCAGTTGGTTAAGCAGCTGACTTCAGCTCAGGTCATGATATCCCAGTTCATGGGTTCGAGCCCCACCTCGGGTTCTGTGCTGACAGCTCAGAGCTTGGAGCCTGCTTTGGATTCTGTGTGTGTCTCTCTCTGCCCCTCCCCCACTCATGCTCACACGCGCGCACGCACTCTCTCTCTCTGTCTCTCAAAAATAAATAAACATTAAAAAAAAAAAAAAAAAGAATAGTCTCTTCTAGAGCTCCTGGTCAAGTAATTTTGCCCTTTCTGAGATCTCTGGCACAAAGCTGGTAGAGGGACACTTTCCCATTCCAAGATATGACCCAAGGGTATTGTCCCAGACCTCATCCAACGCAAAAACCGCTTGGAGACAAGTGTCAAGACTGGAACTCAGCACTGAAAAGTCTCTTCCAGTTCCCAGAAATGTTTCCAATGCTGTATTCCCCGTCTGTGCCTCTAATGAGGTTTTGGGGTGATGGCGGGGTCCGGAGCCGATGGCCAAGAAAGAATTCTTGAAGACTTCTTTGGTGCAAAATAGGTGCTTTAATAAAAGCACGGGAACAGGACCCTGAGGCAGAAAGAGCTGCACTGGGTTGTGAAGACTGACAGGTTATATACTTTGGAGTTGGGGAGGTAAAGTCAAAAGGGAGGCTTCCAGAAGGACTTTGATATGCAAAAGATACTTGAGGCCTTGCTATTGTCAAGCTAAGGTTGTCTTCCCTCTAGTAAAGCATTAACAGTAGGACGGTAGGGGGTTCCTAAAGAAATGTCCTACTCTGTATTTGCCTCAAGTGTTTGTCAGCAGGCTGCAGGTTATAAGGAAATTTAATTTTACTTGCCATTGCCTTCTTGCCTTTGTTCCCCGTATCACGATAGAGGCGTGATGTTGGGGTTCCAGGAAACTGAGTCTATGGGTTTCTGGAGATTAGGCTATTGACAAGTTTGTCTTTTTCTTGTAATTTACTAAGACATTTGTAAATTGATGGAGACTCTATGATCTCTATGAGTTAAACATTTGTTTTCTTTCCTTTCTTTGCTCTTGGGCAGCCAGGAGCACCTGAGGAATATCACACACATCCCACCTGGGGCGGAGGGTGTGTGCTAACTTGCACTTTGTCCTCAGCCTGCCTTCTGCTCTCTCATCACCTCCACATTCCCAGAGATCCGATTTCCAGGTTAAAGAATCATGATGGGGCGCCTGGGTGGCTCAGTAGTCGGTTGAGCGTCCGATTTCAGCTCAGGTCATGATCTCACAGTCTGTGAGTTTGAGCCCTGCATCGGGCTCTGTGCTGACAGCTCAGAGCCCAGACCCTGCTTCGGAATCTGTGTCTCCCTCTCTCTCTGCCCCTCCCCCACTCATGCGCGTGTGCGCGCGCTCTCTCTCTCTCTCTCTCTGTCAAAAATAAATAAACATTAAAAAAAAATCATGAGCTGGGGCACCTGGGTGGCTCAGTTGGTTGAGCGTCCGACCCTTAATTTCAGCTCAGGTCATGATCTCACAGTTGGTGAGTTCGAGCCCCACATCGGGCTCTGTCTGTGCTGATGGCACAGAGCCTGCTTGGGATTCTCCGTCTCCCTTTCTCTCTGCCTCTACCCTGCTCACTCTCGCTCCCTCTCTCTCTCTCCCCTCCAAATAAATAAATAAACTTAAAAAATTTAAAAATAAAAAGAATGAGCTGATTACTTCTGGAAGAGGCCCTAGATGCTATCTAGCCGGCCTCTCCTGTGCAGGTGGGTAGACAGAAGTCCATTGAGGGAAACTCTTGGATTCTGAGGCCGAGCAGACACAAGGCAGAGCCAGGACAAGCTGCCCAACCACCTGGTCTTTTCCCTGCCACGGCTGCTTCCCCCAGGTGTCTGTGTCTTCATCTGGATTATGCAAATTTGGAGTCAAGTTCCCTCCTAGTCTCTGAAGTACTTAAATTGGGCCTGAGGGAGCTGTGGGTACCCTATTGCCTGGCCTCTTTCAGTAGCAGCTGATGCAGCAGCAGCTTGCAGCACAGAACAACCTTTTTCCTCCAGAAGCTTCTTAGTGCAGCTTGGGACCGGGAGCCAAATATGTGCTTTAACAATTCTATGACTCTATGCATCTGGACTGTTAGTCTTGTGCTTTTTTACAGCGTGCTAAACTGCATTCTATCTCACAACTGGCTTGAGATCTTTCTGAGCAAAGGGCATCCTACTTCTGTCCCCACCCCTATGTGTCAGGAGCTCAAGAGTACTGCATTGAGCAGTATGCATTTGAGCAAATGAGCTTGGCGTTGGAAAGCCTGGATGTGAATGTAGAATGAGGCCGCTGGGAGCTGTATAAACCTCGGTTTCCTGATCTGGCTGAAGGGGGAACGAATTCCCACCTTGGCCAGCACACAGGTCAAGCAGTTGGTGCTTGGCGCATGGTGAATGATGGTTCCCACACATCAGGGGTGTATGACCTGCAGGCTTTGCACCCCCCCCCCATCCCTTGTTTCTCTTTGGCTCCCTAGGGGGTCACAGTTACCATAGCACACGCTGTGCAGAATGCCTGGGAGAGCAGTAGGTGAAGCAGGAGGGTGGAGATCCTGGAAGGCCTGGATAGGTCTGACCTGGGCCTGAGCCTCCCAGCCTGCTCCTTCCACTCGGTGTCACTACCCAGCCCTGCCTCCCAAGCCCAGCTCACGGCCCTGGAACTCTCTTTTGGGACTTCCCTCCTCCCCAGCCCTGGCTCTTGGCTCCCTGCCCGGCTGCCATGGTAACCGCTTCCAGGGTGACAAAGGAGGTTGCTGGGTCCTGTTTCCTCTGGTCCGGTTGATGAGGATTTTCAGACGGCAGAGACGGAACTGCTCTGCACCTACCTGGGCTCCTTCTGTGTTCTCACGCAGGCTGAACGGAAACTTCCATCCCTGCCAACAAGACCATGTGTACCACCAGCCTGACCACTTGCGAGTGGAAGAAAGTCTTCTATGAGAAGATGGAGGTGGCCAAGCCGGCCGACAGCTGGGAACTCATCATGGATCCCAACCTCAAGCTCAACGAGCTGGCCCCTGGCTGGAAACAGTACCTGGAACAGCATGCCTCGGGCAGGTGAGCGGCCCAGGGAGGAGGGGCCTGTAGGCAGCCCTGGGGGCACCTTCCAAGTGGAGATAGAGAGATCAAATGGAGCCTGGTCCTGGGGTCAGCTCAGGTGAGGGGGCAGAGAAGGACTTCCAGGTGGGTCAGAGAGGCCTGGGTTCTAATTCCAGCTGTATCATTCCCTCCCTGGGTGACCTTAACAAGTTGTGTTCTGTCTTTGGATCTTGGTTTTCTATAATAAACGAAGAGCTACAATGGCCCTGCAATCTTTGACATTTTAGATGTTTGCACATTTCGTAGTCTCTTACAGAATGGTGGGGACTGAGAGAGGAGGCCATGAGGTCCGCTGAGAAAACTTTAGCTTAGGATTGGGGCCTGTGCTCCGGTCCTAAGTCTAGTTAGTCAACTCAGTCCAATTTGATCTGAATACAGAAAGTTGGCCAATCAAGACCCTTCCAGCTCTATTGTCTATGGGCCAGAGGCCAAAGGATTTAGCTTTGGGCATGATTTCCCTTAAGACCTTAGAGCCCAGTGTCCTATGCTTTATAGGACCCTCATGACTTCCACAGTGCAAGGAGTTCCATAGGCTCAGGGGACATGTCCATCTGAAACGCACATGCCTCTCCTTCTAGGGTGTGCTTTGGGATCAGGACCACAGAATGCCCTGCCCAAGCTGCCTCGAGCTCATCTTCAGGGTCTGTGCAGGCCTCTTCCCTGGGTCCACTGATTCAAGGACAGATAATGCCCCTAGACCCCCAGGGAGGCCGACAAGTGGCTGTATTTTGGGGGTGTGGACACACACACCGGGTTGTTCATGCATGTTTGTATGTGTAACGCCTCAGGTGCAGCATGCCAGTGAAGGTGGAATCAGGAGGCAGGCTGTGGGTAGGGAGCTCCCTGTGGGGAGCTAAGACCTGTAAATATGAGACCGGGTCCTGACTCTGTCTCTGACTAGCTGTGTGCACACGGATGGCTCTCTTCCTCTCCGCTTCTGTTTTCATCTCAATAAAATGAAAGGTTGACTAGATGATCCTTATGGTCCCCTTGCGCTAGGTCTGATATTTTGAACTTTAAGGTCTGAGGTGAAGCTTGAGGGAGAGGAAACAGCTCTGGATTGGTTTGATTAACAAGGTAGAGAAGGAGGAGACGGAAAACATGAAGCTCCTGAGGTGGCCGTTGGGAGGAGTGCAAAGGCCTGGAAACTTGGGTCACAGGCCCAGGGGATTAGGGGCTGAGCTGTATGGGCCTGTGGCTCCTCCTTGCCTCAGGTCTCAACTGGTCCTATCCTGGCTGGTGACCTGTGGCTCCCAAGTGGCCTCAGGCAGGCCTTCAGAACTGCCACTCCTGTGCTTATTATGTGCACAGGCTCACTCTCCCTGTAAGCCTTGAGATGCATTAATCCTGGTGCCCCACAACTCTGACCCAGCAGGGTGGGGACCCCCTTCTGGGGGTCAGGCTGCTCTGTGGGCCAAATCCTGCCTTGAGCTATGCCGGGTACTGTTCTGTGCTTGTGTTGTCGGTGGGCTCCAGGCCTCGGGGGCAGGCTTGGCCTCATCTCTACCCCCCGGCCTGGACTATGTGATGCTTGGCATAAAGTAGGGGCTAGGTGGTATCTGTTGGACTGAATTTGAGTTCCTTGTCAGAGGTCCTTCAGAGCCATTGTACAGGGGACCCAGGGAGGGTCAGCAGTAAGGACAGTCAGGGGTCCACGGGACCCCTGACTACAAAGCTGATGTAACAGGGTCCTCCTGGAAGAGGTTCATCTCAAGGTTGAAAGAAACTGTCCTGGAGGTAATGAGTGTTCCATTACTGAAGGTGTGCAAGCACTGGGTGGGGGCTGAGGCAGTGGGGCTCGGCTAGATGAGTCCCAGACCACTTCCTTCCACAATCTCTGAGGCTGGGACTCTAGGGGGTCCAAGTTTGACGGAGTGGCCTGAATGTAAATGTGCATGTGTGTAGAGGGGGATGCCGACTACGGCCCACTTTTCCAGTGTCTGTTGCAGGGCTGGAGCAGGGTCTAGGGGTTACTCGTCAAGGCGTAAGAGAATGTTCTTTGTGACGGTACAGGGACCAAAGTCTCTCAGTCCTCCCCTGCTGCCTCATCACCCATCCAGCAGTCCATCTGCTGGATTCTTGGTGGTTTTTCTCCGAAGTATTCTTGGTGGTCTATGGTCGGTAGTTAGAAGCATCTCCTTTTCTCTCCACAGCAGGCGAGAGGCATGAGCGGGACATCTCCGAGTCAGGGGACGTCTGAATGAAAAGAGCCTTATTGGACACCATTACTCTGCAATGCACGCATGAAAAATAAGGCCCAGATTGGGGGGGGGGGGGGCGGGGGGCGGTGAGCCCTGTGCAGCACACAGGTGCATGTCCAGAGTGCATTGGGTTACGCGGAGCTGAGGCCACAGAAGGGCGTGCAGGAGGCAGGCAGGAGAGCCCACTGGAAGCCAGATAGCTCCAGTGCCAGATTTCTGAAGACACTGCTCCAGGCCCAGCGGGGTTCAGTGGGAAGAGGCAGAGCCTGCCTAGCGCTAAGGAGCCCAGGGGGCAGTGAACAAGCCGCCTCTATCTCTAGGCACAGGCACACAGGGCCCTTCCTTTCCGGGCTCCTCCAGGGCAGGCTGTCACCGGGAGGGAGGCCCACCTTCTGCATCCTTCCCTCCCCTCCCCGCAGGTTCCACTGCTCCTGGTGCTGGCACACCTGGCAGTCGACCCACGTGGTCATCCTCTTCCACATGTACCTGGACCGCGAGCAGCGGGCGGGCTCGGTGCGCATGCGCGTCTTCAAGCAGCTGTGCCACGAGTGCGGCACGGCGCGGCTGGACGAGTCGAGCATGCTGGAGGAGAACATCGAGAGCCTGGTGGACAACCTCATCACCAGCCTGCGCGAGCAGTGCTACGAGGAAGACGGCGGCCAGTACCGCATCCACGTGGCCAGCCGCCCGGACGCGGGTCCGCACCGCCCCGAGTTCTGCGAGGCCTGCCAGGAGGGCGTCGTGCACTGGAAGCCCAGCGAGAAGCTGCTGGAGGAGGAGGCCGCCACCTGCACCTTCTCAGGGGCCTCCAAGCCAAGCGCCCAGGAGGGTTCCGGCTACAGCTTCTTCTCGCTTCGCTGGTGCCTCTTCGGGGCCGCCCTCTGCCTGCTCATTGTCTACCTGCAGTTGTCCTTCCGCAGCTCTGCCTTCCTTTAGTGGAGCTGCGCCCGTGGGGTGGGAAGGTTCTGGCTGCAGTTCTTCTGCAGAGTCAACAGGACTCTGGACAGCTCGCTCCGGGCCTCAGTTTATTCCTCCATGGAGTGGGAGGTTTGCTCTGGGAGATACTTAATGGTCCTGCCATTAAAATGTATAGCGATGGGGGAGGGGGAGAGGGTCTGGGGAGGATTTAGGCCTGGTGGTAGTAAATAAACCCACAGGGAGGTATCTTCTCCCTCCACTTCCTCCACATCCATCCCGACCCCTCCTTTTTTGCTTCATTTCCATATCCCACATCCCATTAGGACCCCATTAGGTCCTGTCTTGCCCTGGCTTCATCTCAAGGTCGTCTTCAGCTGCCTCTGACCATCCTGCCACAGTTCTCCTTGGAGAGGGCAGTGATCCCACCCTATGCGCGAATATTCAGTGCATTTTCATTCAGTCCCTCTCCTGGAGAGTCTGCTCCCACTCTTCTGAAAGTTTCAGATTGTTACTTTGGTGCTCGAGCCTGCTTGGCTGGAATCATTTAGAGCTGCACTGTCCAATATGATGGCCAATATGTGGCTATTTGAATTTAAATTAATTAAGATGAAATGAAATTCAAAATTCAGTTCCTCAGTTGCACCGGCCACATAGCAAGTGCCCAGTAGCCATATGTGGCTAGTGGCTACCATACTGTGCCGTGCAGATGTAGCACATCATCATAAAAATTTCTAGACTAGAGCTTGAAGTTACTAGTCAAACGTATGTGGACTCCTAAAAATAAGAGAGGGACACAGGTTTAAAGGTGCAGCAGGAAGTCTTCGGGGGGCAGGGACAGGTAGGCGTGTGGTGTGTTAGAGATACACAAATAAATCTGTAAGCTCTGTGTTGCTGTCAGTTGATTGGAATTTGTGGGTCCCGGTGTTGTCTAAGCTTATTTCCTGGGAAGGAGGACCTGTTGAAATTCACTGCAAGGTGATGGGACGCTCTCTTGGTCTCTCTTGCTCTTGCTGTGTGTGTGTGTGTGTGTGTGTGTGTGTGTGTGTGTGTATGTGTGTGTGTCAGTTTGGGGCTTCCAGAATACATTTCTGTGTTTTGAAGGAACGTATGAGCTATGGCACCAGTAATTACCCATAATGGAGGGAGATGTTCCTCTGTCATCCTGAATGAAAATACCTTTGTAGGCAATTCTATGGTTCTCCCAGTTACTGTGGATGGGGAGAGAAGGGGTGTATTAGGCAGATCTGTGGATGTAGATCATTCAGGTGTTGGTGGGGCTGTGTGTCTCCATTCAGGGGAGGTGACAAGCAAGGGGAAGCATGAGCAGTGGAGGCAGACAGTACCTGCACGGTTATTGGTTGGCAGCCTGCGGACTCCCTGATGAAGAATACAGTAAGATGTGCAAAGGAATGCTGTGCCAAGGCTTGAGATCTGGGTACCAGTTCGAAGATACAGTGGAATGAGTCGGTAAAAACCCATTACCACCCCTGGGGGAAACAATGGCATGAAGTATATTCTATGGTTAAAAGCTGTATTCTGTCCATTTGCATCCATAAGTCAACATTCATTTACTCTAGCCTATTTGATTAGCCTGTCCTAAGTTCCAGGATCACAAAGGTAATCAGGCACAATGCCTGACCTGCAGGGCCCGTGTTGCGTGCTAGTCAATGCTGTGCTAGAAAGGGGACAACCTAATCCTACCTCAGGAGTGGTTTCTTGGAAGAGGAGTCGTTCACCCATGATGTCTTGAAGGATATATGGAAGTGGTCGGGAGGTCAAGGTTAGGGCTGGCAGGCAGCTCAGTTCATCCCAGTTGGAGTGAAAATGGACATCCCCAGATGCAAAGCTCATTTCATGTTCAGGAAGCAGGAAGCGACCAAGTACCAGAAGAAGCCAGGAGGATGGAGCACGAGAGGAACCTGGGAGCAGGGGCCAGGAATAGGTGGAAAAGCAAAGTAGGCTGGACTTGGGTGAAGGTGGTTTTCTCGGCTCAGGTAAGGAGTGAGGCAGGAGCATTTTGATTTATGGTGAATTTTTTTTTTTAATTTTTTTTTCAACGTTTATTTATTTTTGGGACAGAGAGAGACAGAGCATGAACGGGCGAGGGGCAGAGAGAGAGGGAGACACAGAATCGGAAACAGGCTCCAGGCTCTGAGCCATCAGCCCAGAGCCCGACGCGGGGCTCGAACTCACGGACCGTGAGATCGTGACCTGGTTGAAGTCGGACGCTTAACTGCGCCACCCAGGCGCCCCTATGGTGAATATTTTATTGTCAGTTTCAAAACTTGTCTTTGAAAGAGAGCAAAAAGGTAAGGGTGAACAGCAATCCTACTCTTAGTGCCTTCTAGAAACCTTTGAATGCCTGCAGATGTTGTAGCTCACAACACCTGTGTATGAGAGGAAGCGTTCAGTCTTCCCTCACTCTAGTGTTCATCCAGCCTTCTCTCTTGCCTCAGCAGCTGAGAATAGTCTCAGCTTTCACCTCAGGGATCGGAATGGATGATCTCTTCAAGTGGTCTGCGGGCAATGAGAATCTGGGCTGCAAATCACAAAACTATTAACTTCAGTCAAGGAACACAGAAAGCTTTGTTTATTCAATACCGAAATCAGGTCAACTAACTCTTTTAATAATCCCTGAAAGTAGGCAATCTGTTTCTGGTCCCAATTGTTCACGTATGTTGAATTCAACTGAGGGCAGTTACAGTGCAAATGATTTTCCTTTTTTGCTTTTTTGTTCCTTTTTATTTCTGCAATCAAATACATCACTTCCTTAAAGATTTGAATATACATCTGTCCATATCCATTACATATCGTAGATGCATGAAGTAAGAATAAATGCGTCACATAGAATAAAATACGTAAGACTTTTCATGGTGCGTGTGTGTTCATATATCAAAGTGCTTATATAAAGGATGAGAAAGAGAAGAGCAGTCACGGACATCTGAGGGCTGGTCTGGCTGCCACGGTTACGTTGTGGTGGTCAATTCACATACCAACCTCAGACCAGACCCCTCTGGGGCGATGCTGGATCCAGGCAAGCACAGGACCACTCCATAATCGTCTCCGACTACAAATGGAAGCATGAACATTGTCCAAACCACACAACATCACCAACCTGGCCCCTATTGTGACCAATATGAGTGGTTGCCTTCTGTCCTTCCAGATAAGACTAAAGGCACTCCATCATAGAATTATCCCCACTTTCTGATAATATCCACTCCAGAGCACAGCCCATTTACATGAACCTTCCCCTCCCCGCCCTCCCCCGCCCACCCCCCTCCCCGCACATGTCCCAATGCTATAGTGTGTCTTTTCTAATACCCTCTTCCTGAGATTCCTCAGGGTTCCTAAGTGCATCCTCCTTCTTTGCAATGAGTCTAAACACCTAACTTTGTTCAGTAACACGAGTGTTCCTCGTGGTCTTTGGCTGAAGGAAACTGACAAGGAGGTTCTATAGCCCTTCTTCCAGTGTCCATGAGGCTTCCAGATGTCTCAGTGAACTCTAAATAAATAAAGAAATAAATGCAGAAAGATTTTCTCTGACTGTGAGATATTTAACTGAGAAAACCAAACAGTTGACCAAGTAAAATAAAAGTCAAGAATTAAGAAATTTTATTTATTTATTTATTTTTTAATTTTTTAACGTTTATTTATTTTTGAGACAGAGAGAGACAGAGCATGAACAAGGGAGGGGCAGAGAGAGAGGGAGACACAGAATCTGAAACAGGCTCCAGGCTCTGAGCCGTCAGCACAGAGCCCGACGCAGGGCTCGAACTCACGGACGGTGAGATCATGACCTGAGCTGGAGTCGGACGCTTAACCGACCAAGCCACCCAGGCGCCCCAAGAATTAAGAAATTTTAAAAGGGTGTTTCTAAATCTGAGGATAGAAATGAAATAAACATATTTGCATTTATTTGCAAATTAAGGAATGCAACCCCACGTAAAAATTATTTCTGTTTTAATGCCTTTTAATCCTTTAATGATTTATTTGATAGTATTGCTAGGTTTTTAAAAATCACTTTCCCATGAAAAGTTAAACAACAAATGTCTATTCTAGTACTCATTATCTTTGCGGTTTTAGAAAATGTATTTTTACCCGTATTCTTACATCTATTTCAGGGAAGTTACATAAGCCATTAATTCCTTTGGTAGAATGGGGAGAAATTTCACATACCCTCTTCCCTGCCAACTTGGATTTTCAGTTTTGTTAGAATGAGCTAGTATTTTATAACTAAATTAAGAAAATGCTTTATGGCTTACATGGTTTCTTTAGAGAATTATATTAGACACATGCATTATGTTTCATAATATTAATTTAGGAATTGACTTTTACATTTTACAAATTTATTTCTCCCACCATCTCCATACCAGCCCACTCCACTTTAGAGGTCTTTATTTTGGTTTATTTTCTTCCTTTCATTTGAAGTGTTTTTGTGAGTAATATTTTCAGAGAAGGTCTGTGCTTGGTTTGGCTGTCTGAGATTTCTGTTGTTCTTATTTCCCCAAAATAGCTTGGCCACATACTGTATTCTGTGGTCACAATCCTTTTATTTTATTTTATTTTATTTTCCCCTCTCAAAACTTGGTAGGCATTACTGCAATGTCTTCTGGAATTTATTGAGACAAAAAAAAATTGTTATCAGCCTAATATTTCTTTTCTTTTAAATTGCCTGATATAATGTAAATGTGTATGTGTGTATATATGCACAATAGTTTCACAATTCTGGTAAAAATACAATCTAGAGAGTTTCTAAGGTTTTGCTTGTTTCATTTTGTCTACTTTTTAAAAAAAATTTAAACTTTTTTATTTATTTTTGAAAGACAGAGACAGAGCACAAGTGGGGGAGGGGCAGAGAGAGAGGGAGACACAGAATCCGAAGCAGGCTCCAGGCTCCGAGCTGTCAGCACAGAGCCCGATGTGGGGCTCGAACCCAGAAACTGTGAGATCATGACCTGAGCTGAAGTCAGACGCTCAACCGACTGAGCTGCCCAGATACCCCCATTTTGTCTACTTTTTTTTACAAAAATGTTTTTTTTTTTTAATTTTTTTTTTCAACGTTTATTTATTTTTGGGACAGAGAGAGACAGAGCATGAACGGGGGAGGGGCAGAGAGAGAGGAAGACACAGAATCGGAAACAGGCTCCAGGCTCTGAGCCATCAGCCCAGAGCCTGACGCGGGGCTCGAACTCACGGACCGCGAGATCGTGACCTGGCTGAAGTCGGACGCTTAACCGACTGCGCCACCCAGGCGCCCCTACAAAAATGTTTTTAATGCTTATTTATTTTTGAGAGATGGAGGGTGCAAGCAGGCGAAGGGCAGAGAGAGGGAGACACAGAATCTGAGGTGCACTCCAGGCTGTGAGCTGTCAGCACAGAGCCTGACTCGGGGCTTGAACCCATGAACTGCGAGATATTACCTGAGCCAAAGTCAGACGCGTAACTGACTGAGCCACCCAGGCGCCCCTCTTTTGTTTTATTTCTTGCAGTAACATCGTCCACAGAGGAGAGGGAGGCATTTATTCTAATTCTTTAGGTCGTCTTCATGTGTTTGAACTACAATTTTTCATACCCGTAATGACTTCTCTGCTGACGTTTACAGTGGAGGGATGGGGAGTGTTCTGTTAGAGATCATGCCATGTCTCTTTGAATTATTTCGTCTCAGACAAAGGGAGAAGAAAAATGCCTTATTTCACGCAAGTTTTGTTTACTAGAAGAGAGGTCTTGTTGCCCATCGGGTGGTGGGAGGGGGCCTCCCTCAGACGCAGCCGCCCCGCATGGCCGTCGGAGCATAGCAAAACAATTCTCTGAATTTTGTCGTAGATCAAGTCACAGGATCATTTTCTCTCTGGCTGGCATGAATACCTTGTTAGCAGTTGACTTTATTAGGCAGCATCCCCTTGCTTTACATTTCTGCAAATTCAGTACAAAATGAGTGCAGTGACCAGATGTTCCTGCGAAGGGAGCTGGTGTGGTTCCAGAGGTCGGGTGGAGATTTGCCCCCATCGACTGTCATCACACGCCTTCATCTCTAGCCTTGCCTTTCTCCAAGCCTGGCGGGATGAGTTCATGCTCTTCTCCTAAGGGAGGTGGTCTTTTCCTCTCATTCCTGCGGTGAACTTTTGTTTGCATATGGAGATCCAGACTGGTCCACCTTCGGTCTCATTGGGCTTGCCACCATAACATACATATATCTCTCAGCATGCTGGGAATGCAACATTTGTGGTTCCCAATAAACGCAGCTCTCTCCCTCCTTTGCATTAGATCATGCCAATAAGGAATTTGGAAAGTTAGGAAGGTTTGGAAAATAGGTGCGTTGGCCAAAGCACACCACCTTGAACCTGAAGCTACTACTTCTAACATACATGTTAAAATCTACTCCTGTAAATTAACTTGAATCTTCACTAGATCACGATAGTTGTAAATAAAGAACCTGTATAGATTTGGATACATATTAGGTGATATTTCAGGAATTATTATTTTTTTTTAACCAGTACAATGTATTCGTGTGTCTCCAGTCCTTCAAAGAGTTCCTTGCTTAGCTGTGGCCGTAGTTCTGTCCTAAAATCCTCTGTCCCCTTTTCCGCAGTAATAGGATCTTAGCGGGGCACATGTCTCACAGAGTACAGAGTGCTCACCCAAGACCCCTTTGCAGGTAAGTATGACTATGTCACTAAGTCCTGGTCAATTGGCTATAAGTTACACGGAAGTTACAGGCGAAAAGCTTTGCGGAAACTTCCTTAAAAGACAGTGTTTAGGTTCCTTCTGGCTACTTAACAGAAACTTTGTGGCATAAAACCACAGTAACCATTGTGTTATCTTTCACCGGCGGCTGAGGGCCAGAAAGGACTCAACTGAGGACTTCGGATTCCCTGTGCTTTGTGTCTCCTGCAGTTGTAGTCGGTTGCTGGAGCTGAAGCATGTAGGTCTGGCTGGGTAACTTTTTTTTATATAGTCCTGGGTCTCCTCCATGTGGGCTATTGGGCTTTCTCACAGCAGGGTCACCTCAGGAAGGGCCAGAGCAGACTGCCCTGATAGCTGAAGGCATCGAGAATGAGTATCCCAGGGGCGCCTGGGTGGTTCAGTCTATTAAGCATGTGACTTTTGATTTCAGCTCAGGTCATGGTCTCACGGTTTGCGAGATCGAGCCCCATGTCTGGCTCAGAGCCTGCTTGGTATTCTCTCTCTCTCTCTCTCTCTCTCTCTCTCTCCCTCTCTGTCTCTGCCCCTCCCTCCCCCCACTTGCACTCACTCCTTCTCTCGAAATAAATAAATAAACTTAAAAACAAAAAGAATGGGTATCCCAGTGAAGAAAGCAAAAGTTAGAACTTCTTTTATGACTTCGCTCGGCAATCGCACAGTATCAGTGCACCATATTCAAATGAGAACATTCACAAAATCTGCCCAGTTACAAAGAGATGGGGCAGGGACCTCACCTTTCAACAGGAGTTTGTCAAAGGCACATCTTAAAACATACAGAGAGGGAGCTACTGTTGGAGCCATCTTTGAGAACTGCAGCCTTTCACAGGCAATAACCGTGTGTCTCCTTTGCTCTCCTCATTTTATCCTTGTTTTAATCCTGCCGGCTGGGGGCGCCTGGGTGGCTCAGTCGGTTGAGCGTCCGACTTCGGCTCAGGTCACGATCTCGCGGTCCGTGAGTTCGAGCCCCGCGTCGGGCTCTGTGCTGACGGCTCAGAGCCTGGAGCCTGTTTCACATTCTGTGTCTCCCTCTCTCTCTGCCCCTCCCCCATTCATGCTCTGTCTCTCTCTGTCTCAAAAATAAATAAACGTTAAAAAAAAAAAAAAATCCTGCCACCTCGACTCAGGTGCTGCCATCTTTGGTCGTGAGGCCCAAACCACACACGGCAGAGGAACAGATAGAAGTTACCCAGTAACTAATATCACCAAGTGCCTTATCAGCCATGGATCATCAACCTGGAATTTTATGCAAGAGAAAAAATAGATGTCTTAGTTCTTAAAGCCACCGGCTGCTATTTTGAGTGTTTGGTCACTGGAGCTGAGCCTGTCCACCATGAACACATCAGGCTTGCCTCCCGATTCATTGGTCGGTACATTGGAGCCTCAGTCACGTAGCACTAGGGGCTGTTCCCCAAACACACCGTGTATTTCTGCTGTCCCTGGTCTCCAGCAAACTGATCTCCAAGACTTCAATTCTCTGGTGCTTATTCGTCCCCAATGGCTGGCTTATTCCCTTCAAGTCCAACAACAAGTGCCATCTCTGAAGACGCTGTCTCCGATGCCTAGAGACAAAATTAAGGACACCATCCAGCACATTCCCACAACGTGTTTCTTTTTTTTTTTTTTCTTTTAGAGAGAGAGAGAGAGAGAGAGAGTGAGAGAAAACAGGGGCAAGGGGCAGAGGGAGAAAGAGAACGAATCCCAAGCAGGCTCGATGTGAGCCTGGAGTCTGGCAACGCAGGGCTCGATCCCACAACCCTGGGATCATGACCTGAGCCAAAATCAAGAGCGGGATACTGAACTGGCTGAGCCACCCAGGCACCCCCCACAACCTGTTTCTTGAACCTATGCATAGCAAATCCATACTATCTTGGATGACAGCTATTAGTATATCTCTGAATCACCTGCTGCACTGTGAATTTCTTGAGCTTGAGAAGCGTTTTACCTTTATCTTTCTTGGTCCTCCTGTTTGGCCATTTTCCAGGGCACCAACCTCAGTGTCTCATTAAGTTTCGATAGTTTTGTTCTATAAATCCCTATTTACTATCTCCATGATGATAGGAAAGAATTTTGCATTCATAATTCTGTGTTTATTTTTTAAAGAGGCCTCTCCCTCTGGATTCACTTCTTTCTGTGAAATAAGAAGTTGGAAATGTTCTCTGAGGAGCGAGTAGACTGATAGAAGGAGATGTGCCCACATGTACTGCAGACACATGGGACAGGATCAGCAGTCTGAGAGAGACTAAGGAGTGTGGCCATCTTAGGGACTGGTAGGCACATGCATTTTCTGGAGGGTGAAGCATTTTCTGAAGTGTGGGTTGGGGTTTGGGAGAGAGAGTCAACAATGGAAGACCAGTCAGGAAGTTGTTAACATAGTTCACAAGAGGCGTAATATGGTCTTGAATTAGAGTGATGGCCCATTATGACAGCAGTGGTGAGAAACAGAAAAGAAAAACATATTAAAGATTTCACAAGATGTGATTAGTTAAATATATGCCATCAAAAAAGAAAGGGAGATGGGGCCCCTGTGTGGCTCAGTCAGTTGAGAGTCTGACTCTTGGTCTTGGCTCAGGTGGTGAACTCACAGTTTGTGGGTTCAAGCCCTGTGTCGGGCTTTGCAATGACAGCACGGGGCCTGCTTGGGATTTTCTCTCCCTCTCTCTCTGGACGCCCCCCCCCCCCAACTCATCCTCTCTCTCTCTTTCTCTTTCTCTCCCAATAAATAAATAAACTCTAAAAAAATCAATCAATTAATCAATAAAGGAAAAGGAGAGAAATATGGTAAGAGAAGAAGTAAATTTAGACGTCATTAGTGTAAATATGATCATTGAAGACATTGATTGACACTCGGGTCAGCATCCATTCAATATCAGCTTTCCGTGAGCATTTCATGTGTTCCAGACAATCTTCTAGGCAGACCAAGATGGGAGGGCATTGACTCTGCTGTTGAGGAAAACCCTTTTGCAAGGAGCCGGACATGCAAACAAAGCATTGCTAGACAATGAGATAATTGCTACAGTGAAACAAAACAAAACAACACACAGATAGTTGTCCTGCCTCAGAATTATTTAGATGTGGGGGTCTGCCCCTTTGGGTTATGGGTTCTAGAAGGACCAGGGCATATGTGGTTTGCATCGGTCCCCTGGAACTGCCAAGAGTAAATATGTGCAGAAATGCCCAATCTCTTTTAAAGAAGAAAACAGGACTTTGGAAGGATCTGGAACACACAGTTTTAGATGGGCATGGAATCTGAAGACTAAAGGGGACGAGAAGGTTATGGTGTGCGCTTGTTGCTGGCTGCAATTCATCCCATCTCTCCTTGGATCTAAGAACACAGCTTTCCTGCTACGCTAGTCCTCTTGTTAGGAACCCAAAGCTGACTGTGTTCCTCTGTGACCCCTGCTGTCACGTGTTGCTCAGCCAAAGGGTTTATTTTTTGCCAAGGCATGGCCTTGGCTCATCAGTGTACCAGGAAGTTGTTATGACTAGGAAGTGCCGAGCCAGGGTAAGAGGGAGACAGCAAATGAAACAGACGGTGGTATAAACAGGTTGCAGGCTAAGTGGATTTCCCATAATGCTGTTGGAAGAAGGAAACCCTAAGACTCTTCACATTTATGTTTCAGCGTTCCGGTAAATACCCACCTGCCACCAGTTCACTGTGTGGTTTGGCCAGATCGTTGCACTCCTCTGGGCTCCCATCAACACACTCACCTACCATGGCCTACCGCCATCCTAGGCCTGGTTTCCAGTCTCGCCAACTGATACATGTGTGGGCACTGAGGAACTTACCAGGGAAAAAAATTCCACTGTGTACGTAAGTGGGATTTAGTTGATCGAGATGTGTCTGTCTGAAGGGGTCTTGCAGTAGCAACCAAATTGTAAGAGGGGATGCTACAGCCCCTTGGGAGAATCCACCCTTTGGAAGAAAACGTCTGGAAGGACAAGGCTGACTCTGTAATGCAGCCTGCGGTTTGGAGGGGGAGGGGCGGTCCAGGTCCAGAGAGTGGCTGTGAGTTGAATCCTGCTCTGTCTGGTTCCCTCAGAGCTGTGGGAAAGGAGAGCCTTGGTTAGTCTCTTAGTTCCCTGTGGCCGCTGGATCAAATTGCCACAAGCTGGTGGCCTCAAACAGCAGAAACACCGTTCTGGAGGGCAGAGGTCTGGAAGCAAAGGGTCGGGCCACGATTCCTCCATAAGCTTGAGGGTCCCGTTCTTTCTTGCCTCTTCCAGCTTCTGGTAGCTGAAGGCGCTCCTGACCTCGTGGCCCCATCCCTCCAGTCTACGCCTCTCTTTCACATGGCCTTCTTCCCTGTGTCTCCTCCTTTGTCTCTCACTGGCTTTGGATCTAGGGCCAGCCAGATAATCCAGGATGATCTTGGACATCCTGGATGATCATCGACATCCTTAATTACATCTGCAGAGATCCCTCCCCCACCCCCCCTTTTTTTTTCAAATAAGGTCACATTCACAGGTTTGGGGGCTTAGGATGTGGACATATTCTTGTAAGGGCTACCATTCAACCCCCTATGAACACTGCTGTTTCTACAGCCGGGGACCAAGTTGTTTAATAGTGTAGACCCCTGGCTGCTAAAACAGCGAGACCCTCTGAGAGGACGGAATACAGAGGAGAGAAAGGAGATGAGAGGGGAGCATTGGCTCCCTGGGGCAGCAAGGCCTGCTGTTTGGTGCTCCATGAGGCTGCGTGGCAGTGGGGAGAGCAGCAACCTGGAATTCCCAGGGGTCCAGGTGGAGTGCAACACACGTGGGCCATGGTCCAAGGTAGCGCGTCTCAGACCGAGGTTTATGACTCAGAGTGAGTCACACAGTTTTAATGGGTCGTGACAAGCATCAAAGACAAAAGAGACAGAAAAGAAGGGAAAATGCCCGAGTTTATTACAAGTATTGAAGCGAAGTATTGTTTGGAGAAATGTGTGCGGGGTTATATGTATGCACCGGATTATGATGTAAAATGTTTTCCTTATGTTGGTTGCAGTCAAAAGTTTGAACGCCACTGGTGTAAGAGCCCTGGGCACGGCAGTTCGGGGCATCATGGAGGGAGCAGTGGTCCAGGGAAGTGTCCTTGGCTCTGGGCGTAACATTGGGAATGACGGGTCTTGCCAGGCACCGCAGTGAGTGATGGTGTGGATAGCCGCAAGAGGGAGCATTCAACACGTGTGAGATATCCCTGGGGGCCTCCCCCTGCTGGAGGGACCTTGCAAAGGAACTCACAAGCGGGTGAAAAGGCGATTATGAGACAGGCTATAACTGGGACATTAACTGCGAGGACAGTTCATGCGGCTGGAGGGCATTCAGATGACATATGGGAGGACGGTTGATATTAGATCTGTGGTCTCCAAACTTTGTTTTCCCTTCAAGCCTTGTGTTGCTATAAAACTTTGTGGCCGAATCGTGTGCAATGGCACAGAATCCCCACAACACGCCTTTCCCCTGTCCCGGCAGTCCCCAAGGCCCATGTACATCCAGCCCTTGGCCTAATTTGGAAAGCTTGTAATGACTAACACTGGCTTGGAAGGCGCTTCTGGTCCCTTCTAGTGCGAATTCTTTGATTCTATGGCTCAGACAAAATTCTGTATCATTTACCAGATCGTGACTTCTTTTTGAAGCCAAGGCTTGAATGTTGGTCATCTCTGAATCCCCCCCATAGTGCCTGGCACAAAGTGTTCAATTATAGAGTGTTTGAAGAAAGTGGTTCTTTTTTGCCTCCTTCTTTGCAGTTCTGGGACCCACACAGTGCTCTCTGCAAAGTGGGTGCTCTTAAAACGTTGGAGAACTAAATAAATAAAGGAATGAATAAAATCCTGCCCTGAAACTGTAGAGAAAGCTGTCGTGTTCCAGTGGAGCCAGCAGAGAGCAGAAGAGCTCAGTTTAACGACAGCTTCCTCCCCCGGAGAGCTGAAGCAGCCAGGCGCAGCCAGGGCAGGGAGAAGCAGATAGGTTTGTTTTATGGGGATTAGGAAATGCACAACCAGAAAAGGATAGAGACACAAAGCGTGAAGGCCTGATACATTAATCTCCAAAGCTTTCTCTATAGGGTAACAGTCTTATCAGGAAATGGGGTTTTGCTTCAGGCTAACTGCAGGTTCGTGGAGAACAGGGCAGGAGTTGCCAATGCTTATAATATGACTTCAACCACGTAGGTGGAAGAGATTCAAGGAACTTCACAGTGCACTTGTATCATGGCAAGGAGACAGAACTAAGAATCAGGGGTTGTGACTCTGATACCACTTATGTGACCTTGACAGAGACCCTTCTCCTGACTTCAGTTTTTCCATATGTCAGTGGAGGGGTAGGAGTGGATGATTTTGAGGGCCCTGGTCTGTGGATGGGTCCAGTTCTGGCTCCAGTCCTGCTCCTGCCCTCAACTCTCGGGGTGATGTCCGGGGAAGCCAATGAAGCAGGTGCTTTAGCCCTGGGCAAGGCAAAGCCACACCCCCACGCCCAATGTGCTCAGGAGCTGCCCAGTCAAAGTGGGGTGGGGGGGCAGTTGAAAAGGAGAGGTGGAGTTGACTGAGTAGAGAGGGTGCAAGCCAGAGAATAAATGAGAAGATGCGAGAGAAGGTACACAGGGGCGAGAGCAAGGAGAGGAGAAGAGAAAGGGAAGAAAACAGAGAAGGGACAGAGTGGAGTGAGATAAGGGAGGGACAAGTGGTGGGCAGTGGTTTACGATTCCATCATTTAATGGAATGAAGCTCTTAAAAGACATAAGCCTATGCATCAGAACCTTTGCAGTTGGGACCCCCGCACCTGTGCTTTTAAAATAAGTCCTAGGCAGTCGTGATGTGAATCCAGGGTTAAGAATCATCAGTCTCTACGAATACTCGTAATTTTGAATGTGAGGAAGCGGGAGCAGCTGTCCGCAGGGCATCTCTGTGTTTCTAGAGCCCCTACCACTCCGTTTCAAAGGTCTTAGGATCAACCTGCAGAGGAGCTTCTGTCTGTTGCACTCTATTCCAGGGGACAGGGCTCTTGGCTTCTCGCCTCACTCCTCAGACCAGGTCCTCTGCTGCTGATGGCACTGGGAAGGCTCACGGAAGATCCCAGACTTAACACCTTGCTTTTAGGAGGCAAGTAGGTAAAGAGAACTGAGAGATGTCCCCTGGGCGGCACAGTGGGGCAGAGCTCAGTTCCATTTCATTTCAGTGGGGAGCCCAGAGCAGAAGTCATAGATCAACAAGTGGGATGCTTCTGGAGAGACCGATGGACCCACAAAGAGAAAGGGAAATTGAGAGGAGAATTAGGGGCCACGTTTCCTTATTTATCTCTAGTGGGAGAGGCAATGCTGGAGTGGCAGAAAGAGTTCTGACATCAGCCCAGCTCCACACTCCATAACCTGGGCCCTCCGTTCCCTTGTCCGGTTGATACTAACGCACTCAATCAAACGTGGAACGCCACACAGACAGGAGCCGGCATTGTTATTCGCTTCTATTGTTGTACCACGGACATATGCCCACTTCGGTGGTTATGGATGTGTCCTCCCTAGGCCTTCCAAAAGAGGTAAAAGCTCTTAAATTCTCAGTGACCATATTAGCACTTTCACGTTATGACTTGAGTTAGTTCTTAGCATGTAGGAACAATCACACTGAGTGGTGTTTAAAGGTTTTCCTTTCTGAAGCTCCGAGATGACTAAGGGATCAATGGATG
Source organism: Puma concolor (assembly GCF_028749965.1). Lineage (NCBI taxonomy): Eukaryota > Metazoa > Chordata > Mammalia > Carnivora > Felidae > Puma > Puma concolor. The sequence goes on along the minus strand of NC_141675.1, from coordinate 79,417,526 downwards.
TGTGTTCTTGAGAGTACCCGCAGTCTAGGGTTTGGGGGGGGGGGGTCATATGATACTGTCATCAGTTACGGGAGGTTCATGATGTTTGTCCTACCTGCAGAATCCACAGAGACCTCACACGGAAGGAGAGAGAAATTTGTCTTCAACCCAGCCATTATTTTTTATGGATTTCTCTGTGCTTCGCATTTTTATGGTCTCCGAGGAGGATACCAACACAGCTGAGACAAAGTTTCTGCTCTTCTTAGGGACTTCCAAGGAACAGAAACATAAAGTGACCTGTGAAGGTCTCTTCCAGGAGCACAAAAGACACAGTTTGGGGCACAGGAGAAGGTGATATTGATTCTAAACGACTCTCTTTAAAAAAAAATTTTTTTTTAAGTTTATTTGTTTTTGAGCGAGAGACAGAGCGTGAGCAGGGGTAGGGGCAGAGAGAGAGAGACACACACACACACACAGAATCCAAAGCAGGCTCCAGGCTCTGAGCCGTCAGCATAGAGCCTGACGTGGGGCTCCAACTCACGAGCCGCGAGATCGTGACCTGAACTGAAGTTGAACACTTAACCGACTGAGCCACCCAGGTGCCCCTAAAAGACTCTTTTAACCATCTTAGAATAAGCTGTCTGATCTTAACCATCAGAGATGAATCAAAGGCATTCCAGGAGGAGGGAGGGTCATGCACATAAAAATAGGTACAGGAAGGAGAACCTGGGTGGCTCGGTCGGTTAAGTGTCTGACTTCGGCTCAGGTCATGATCTCCAATTCATGAGTTTGAAGCCCGCATCAGGCTTTCTGCAGTCATTTGGCAAGAAGTCTACATACTCACCATAGCCTCAAAACCATCCCCAAAATCACATGCCAAGTCTGTCCTCTATTGGGTGCATCACTTACTCCAAATTGATCTCCTCCCAATTTAAGTCAAACCTTTAGCCTAAAAGACAATTTGATAAACGAATTCACACTAAAGTGTTAATAGCTACTGAGTTTTAATGTCTGTCTCCAAGGAAAAGTATACAAAAGAAAAGAGACTACTTTCTTTTTTTTTTTTTAAATATATATATATTTTTAACATTGGTTCATTTTTGAAAGACAGAGAGAGAGTGCGAATGGGGAAGGGGCAGAGAGAGAGAGGGAGACACAGAATTCAAAGCAGGCTCCAGGCTCCGAGCTGTCAGCATGGAGCCCCATGCAGGGCTCAAACTCACAAACCGCAAGATCGTGATCTGAGCCCAAGTCGGCCGCCCAACCGACTGAGCCACCCAGGCGCCCCAAAAACGAGACTACTTTCTAACAGATGGATTTCAGCACCCACCTACCGCATTTTTGTGGAAGAGATCTTCCGGGACCTTCCAATTACACATCCCCAGTGTGAGGAAGGCCTCTCTCCTTTGTCAGATCAGAGGATCAGCAGGGATACTCGGGTCCCAAAGCCTGACTCCTTAATATCACCTCTTGGTGTAGGACTGGCTGTGTTCATCTGAGCAACAACAGCAAAAACAGGTCTTTATTTTTTATCATGTTTTATGGGTTACCAAGCACCTTCACTTACATTGTGTGAGCCGGTTCTCAGATCATATTTTAGCAAAAGCATGGATTATCAGGCCCATTTGAAGCAGGAGAAAACTGGGCACTTAAGTCTAGGGCCTCAGACATCTAAGCCAGCGCTCTTTCTGCTATTCCATGTTGCTTCCTTCACTGCCTGAAATTCTCACTGTCTTCCGACTGGTAAATCGAATGGTTTCCATTTGCAAAATATCCCAGAAGTCTTTGTCAGACATCCACTTCCTGTGGTCTCAGGAATTTTGGGATTTTAAGGCATTTTAGGGAATGTCTGCATCAGTCTTTTGGAGTTACCAATTGTTCTTCCCGTATCCTTAACTCGATATCCAAACAAACCATCAGCTCTACTTCAGGATAGACTTCACACCTAATCAGTTCCCACTTCATGGCTATTCCCAGCCCAGCCCCAAACCCTGTCTTCTCTGGCTTGACTTAGTCTAGGGAATAAGGTCCCCAATAACAAACACAAACCACCTTCTCTTCCATGGAGTAGTGGCTGGGTGTTGGCTGTAGGAGGCCTGGGAGGAATGAAATGCCTTTATGCTAAGCCAGCCAGTTGGGCCGCTGGTGTTTAAGGGACAATGTGTCTCTTTCCTTCTGGCTCCTCTTTTTCTCTTAACTGGTTCTTAGACTCCTCACTTGCCTCTCTGCTTTAACTCTTGCCTTCCTACTGTTAATTTGCCACTAAGCAGAGGCATTACTTTTAAAATATCAAATCAGGCCAGTCCCTTAGTCAACCGCCCCCTCCCTCATCCCAGTGGTTTCTTTAATAGAGCCTTTAAGGCTGTAAGTGATCTGGGTCCTGCATGCCTTGCTGGCCTCATCTAGTCCTCTCTGGTTCACCTGCTCTGTTCTCATTCCCTTGCCTTGTTGCTCACGTTTGAATGTACTAAGCATGCTTCTACCCCAGGGCCTTTCCACTGACTGTCCTTGACAAGGAAATGTCTTTATGCAAATATTTGCATCTCCTGCAGTAGGACTTAGTCTATCTAGTTCACTGCTGAATCATTGGCCTCTCAAGCGGTGCAGATTCTCAGTACTTACTCGTAAAAAGAATCTGAGTGAATCAATTTTACAGGTGGAGAAACTGAGGTCCGGCGTGGGAAGGGCTGGTCAGTAGCAGAAGCACGACTCAAGAGCAATTTTTCTCTAACAGGCCTGTGAAATATCCATTGCACTGGCCTCCTTCTTCATATTACAAAAAAGCCCGATTCTTTTCCAGTATAAAGTCCTCATTTTCAGAAGGAAATAGCATTTTCACATTACAAGTATAGTCTAGTTTGCCCCTTTACTTCCTCAAACTTAAACTCTTTGATTATCAGGGCTGGGTGGGAACCACAAAAGTTACCTATCAAGCCTTTTATCTTGCAGAAGAGAAAAGCCAAGACCAGAGAGGAAGCTGGATTGTGGTCGTCGAAGGGGAATTAGAACCTACGTCTCTCAACTGCCAGTACAGACGCTTTCTAATTCCCTCCAGTGCTCGGTGTTGAACATCTGTATCTGCTCACAATTTTACTTGTTCTCATTAAGATGAGTCTCTACGCCTCATTTTGGCAGGTAATCACCCTCAAATGTACATTTCACAGGGTGGTGGGAATCTGTGTACCTAGCGCGTGAACGAGGCCCGGATGCCTTCTACAGACACCTGTATCCTGGCTGCAGGCTGCTCAACCAGATATCTCTGGCATCATAAGGAGGCGGGAGAGTGAAAATTTCTAACATGGAGTAGCACCGTCCCTCTGACCTTGCCACTTCCTGGCTGTGTGCCTTTGTGCAAGGCGCTTATGCTCTCAGGACTTCAGTATTCTTCCTTGGGAGATGAGGCTAGCCGGCCCTCAAGTGCAGATGAGGAAGTACTTTGTAAACCACAGAAGGCTGCATACAGATGAGGGAGAGGTGATTCCTGGCGACCAAGGTCTGAAATAGCTCCCCATTGTAACCACAAACCTCTCCCGCTCCCTGCCTTTGGAACTTGGGAGAGAAGCCCTGGGGGGTTAGCTGCTGAGAGCTTAGGTTGGGGAGATGTGAGGTACCTTTGTGCTAAATCAACCTTTATGCTAAACTTAGCCATGGGGGGTTTAAGGAAGAATTCCTCTGCCCTTTGGTCCTGCCTCGGCTTCTCCGGTGGTTCTTAAGATGCCTAACAATGCAAGGATTATAAAAACAAAACAAAACAAAAACAAACCCCAGAAGTCACCTCATTCACAGCCCCAGTAGTTCAGGAGAGGTGTGAAGGAAGCAACCCAGACCTCACTATTCCCAAGTACAGTACTTAAATAGCTAGAGATCTTGATTATTTGTCCTGAGACGCAGCTAAGAAGGAGGGAGCCGCACAGGGAAGGAAAGACTAGAGCAGAGGCTGGGCTGGAAGTTCCGCCAGGCCAGGTGGGGTAGGAAGGGAGGAAGTGCCACAAAAGAGAGAAGGAGCCAGATCAAACCAGGCTGAAGTCAGAAAGCAACTGAGGAGACGGAGGAACAACAAAGAGGAATGAAGAGAGGGGGTGCAGAGAGAAGGCAAAAAGATAGAATGAGAAAGATCTTGGAGGGAAATTCAGAGAAAAGTTAGGCAAAAGGAGAAGGAAGAATGAGGAGTGTGGGTAAAGGAAGAGAATAAGGATAGGGGAGGGGAGGGGAGGAGCAGGGGTCTGGGGAGGGGAGGTCCAAGAGACCCCAGAGCACAGAGCCAGGGAGTGGGACTGCTACATGTTCTTGGGCTGGCTGTTCTTACAGGACAACTCTCCTTCACTACTCAGTGGGGCCGCCAAGGACCAAGTCTTGGCTGGAGGAGATGCGAGGTTCTTTCCTGGGAATGCCTGTGGATAGTTGGGCGGGTATAATTAGATTCTGCGTCTCCTGTCAGGGACCAAGGAGGTTCCAGGATATATAGAGAAAATAACATGTAGTACTTAGGTTGGGTTCCTCTGGCCCAGATTCATTGCTCTCCCAGACTATTCCAACAAATGTGAGTGACTTTGTAATGCCCCATTTATGGTTAGCCTTGCCTGGACACGCCAAACCCGGAAGCTCTAACACTCCTTGCTGTGCATTCTCTCATAGCCTTGGTTAACAGACACAAAAGGAAATGGTGACAGTTCTCCAAGCCATTCAGGACACCTCTCGACCCCTCCTGCCTCTCAACATTGTGGTTATCGCCTAAGCATTGAGAATATATTCAAGATGCATGGCTGGTGACAGGATTGGCCAAGTTCTCTGCTTCACTTGGTTTCTGGAGACATGCAATATCTTTTAAGCTTTTTGTGAGCTTGAAGGCCATATACTGCCAGTCCTTAAAGAGCCTGCAGAGATCATCTGGTCCATGCCAAGGCTTTAGCTTATCCTTCCTTGATAACACGTTATTTTATTTTATTTTATTTTATTTTATTTTATTTTATTTTGTTTTATTTTATTTTATTTTATTTTTTAAAATGTTTATGTATTTTTGAAAGAAAGAGAGAGAGAGAGACAGAGTTTGAGTGCGGGAGGAGCAGAGAGAGAGGGAGACACAGAATCCGAAGCGGGCTCCAGGCTCTGAGCTGGCAGCACAGAGCCGGACATGGGGCTAACTCATGAACTAAAAGATCATGACCTGAGCAGAAGTAGGACACTTGACCGACAGAACCACATAGGCACCCTGATAACACATTATTTTAGAAAAAAAGCAAACAAAAAAAAGCTGTTGAGACTCTGATTTGGACACCAAACATCTAACCAGACAACAGAATTCTAGGACAGCATTTCTTAACCTTCCTTTTTGTGTGTGGGGAGCAGGGGAGTACTGGATCTAACCAAGGGTCTGTTGATTCTTTGCTCACATAGACAAACAATAATGGTAACATTTGTTCCGGTGGTTCTTGGACTGTTGCATGTCCAGACTGGGGGGTTCCTGACCTAAAACTGCTCCTACTGGCCAGGAATCCGACAGATAATTTAGAGTTGAGTGAAAAGAACCTCAGTCTTGAAATGTGGAGGTCTTGCCCTGATCCAGCAGTGTAGTATATGGGCCAGAGCACTTTACTACCCATTATTAGACTCAGTGGCTCAAGCTCTGAGCTTTAGTAGATGGTTTCTGAAATCACCTTCCAGCTCCAAGTTTCTAGGCACCAAGACGAAATCAGTTTCAGTTTTTTTTTTAATTTTTGGTACTTTTTGTCACAGTAGAAAGGCGAGTAGACCGGAAATCTCTCAGCTACTGAGAAAGAGGGACATGGAGGGTGAGGCTAAGGTATTTATCCTCCTCTAGTACAGGGATAAATGAAGTGCTGTTAGAACCCATCTCACCTTGACCGAGAAGACTTTTTACAGAGATAATGGAGAAAGAAATGATTCACTCCTAATATCCACGTTCCATTCGCAAATCTGCTTTTGGAAGAATGATTCTGAATCCCCACTTCTCACACACACACACTTTTGCATTTGTCTGGCCCTCTTAAAATGTTTGAGTATGGTGAGAGAGCTGTCTGGGTACATTCTGCAGCTGTGCATGATGGAGCATTTGTCTCCTCCAAGGCTGAGTGTTTGAGTGTGTGTGTGTGATTTAGTGTATACATGGGCATGTGTATGAGTGAAATCATGGAATGTGTATGTGAGCAGCAGTGACTGAATATAAAAGGTGGTATAGATAGTGTGGCAAGTGTAAAATCATGTGGACCTGTGGGTGTGCAGGATTATTATTATTTTTTTTTTAAGTAAGCCACTTTGGATTGTGTAGCCTCCTCTTACTTCTGTGATTGATTTCACGAGGGTAATGGTGCGTAAAAGCGCTGGTGAGATCTGGGGGCGCCTCCTAGTCTGACGTCAGAGAGAGAGTTTAAAAGGGGGGGAGCCGGTGGAGAGAACACAAGCCGCTTTAGGAGTCGCGGGTTTCAGAGCCATCGCTGCTGCCTGCGGATCCGCTCCTAGAGTTTGACCAACCGTCTGGCTCGGCTTCCCCAGCGCCGCTGAGATGCTGTCCTGCCGCCTCCAGTGCGCGCTGGCCGCGCTGTCCATCGTCCTGGCTCTGGGCGGTGTCACCGGCGCGCCCTCCGATCCTCGACTCCGTCAGTTTCTGCAGAAGTCCCTGGCTGCTGCCGCGGGGAAGCAGGTAAGGAGACTTCCTCGACGTCCTTTTTTCCCCCTCTTCTGAATCCCCCAGTCTTCTCTCAGGCTTTGCCTTTCCCCCCTGGGGTGGATTTAAGAGGTGGCCCTGCAGAGTGTCGGTGCTTTTCTGGGTCCCTCCGCTCCCAAATCTCTCAGGAAAACTTTCGAAGTCCAGAATCTCCTCTTACCTCTTTTTTCCCCTCTGATCAGCGCAGTTGGCCACAGTTCAGGTAAGTTCTTTGGCATTAAAGAAAATTTCAAGACCTGGGTAGCTGAGCACTAAAGGAAGAGGCATCCCCCAGTGTTAAACACGGAGGTGCTGGCCCAGGTGCTGAAAGCGCGGACCTCTGAAGCTACTACCTTCCTCAGCAGTGCCTCCTTCCCATGCTCCTAAAGGGCAGTCTACAGACAGAACACAGTATGTTTAAGATTCTGAAGGGTCTCCTTCCCCACAGTTAACTTAACAAAAACGGTAAGAACAATTCCAGTTTGTAGCTCCTGAGCTGGAAATTGAAATTGAATTAAACAAACTGTTGGCACATGTTTTATCTTTGCAAAACTGTATTAACAATCTACCATTTCTGCATGTGTGTGTGTGTGTGTGTGTGTGTGTGTGTGTGTGTGTGTTAAGCCTATAAAGGCAGAAAACTTGCAGAAACATTTGAGCTTTTCAAGCCTGTCTATGTAACTTGATGATTATAACATCTACCCTTATTTTTATATCCTTAGCTGATTTTAAGTGTGACAAAAGTGCACAGCTGTGAACATTGGGTTTTGGGTGTAGCTGAGTCTGCTTTCCATATTAGGTTTTTTTCCATTTCTTTTTCTCCATCACCATCATCTTAATCCCTTATCTCTCCCTCTCTCTCTTTCTTTCTCTCTCTGTCTCTTACCCTATACAGGAACTGGCCAAGTACTTCTTGGCGGAGCTGCTGTCTGAACCCAACCAGACAGAGAACGATGCCCTGGAACCCGAAGACTTGTCCCAGGCGGCTGAGCAGGATGAAATGAGGCTGGAACTGCAGAGATCCACTAACTCAAACCCTGCCATGGCACCCCGAGAACGCAAAGCTGGCTGCAAGAATTTCTTCTGGAAGACTTTCACTTCCTGTTAGCTTTATTAATTATTGTTGTCCATATAAGACCTGGTTCCTTTCCTCCAAACCTCATCCCTCTTCCCTAACTCCCCAGTCCTCAGCAAGACCCTTGCATTAGAAATTGGAGACTGTAAATACAAAATAAAATTATGATGACATTATGAAACACAAGAATTTGTTTCTCATTGTGTATCTTTCTGCTCAATAATATGTGATTAGCAGTTGTGATTTCGGTCAAGTTACTTGAGGTATGCGTGCCAAATCTCACAGACATATGATTTAAAATTTCCTGTGGTAATAAAGACTCTGTCCTAAATGGAAGCTCTTATAGTTTGGGTCATTTCAAACAGAAATAATTTCAGATAACTCTATGAATTCTAACTTTAATCCAGTGGACGTTACTGGGAAAGGCTGCCACAAATATCAATTACACATTACACACACTTAAAATTATATATTGATATGAGTATTTATGGGTAAGCAGACTGGAGTGCCCAACCATCCACCAAGCTAATCTGTAAAATATATGAAAAGTGGAAAGGAAAAATCATTTGGGAGTGGAAGGAAAGAAGCTGGCTTAAAAGCTAAAATGAAATTCTGAGCCTTTAAAATGTGTTTCTTGTTTGTGGACATTTATCTACAGAACTACTTTGGCTTTTCTATCTTCTTTGACAACCCTCTCTGTAACTGAATGTGGCCAAAAAAGTGCCTATGTTTTAAAAGCAAGCTCCTAATTTTTTGTTTCTCAGGGGAAAAATATTACTCGTACCGTAAGTTTCCAGGGGAGAGTAGTATGGGTTGCAAATAACATATGTCGGTTCGCCTCAGTGAATATTATCCAAATGAAGGTATCACAGCACGATTTCGTAATTGCAGAACAAATGAAGGCGAGATCGCAAGCCTTCTTTTGATTTGATTAAAGCGGGCACCAGATAAAAATGCAAACTATAATAAAAACACTCAACACATGTTACTATTATTATTAGTATTATAATACATACTAAATAGTACCATTCAAGATAGAGATAAGAACGTTGCTGATGTAACTCAGAGACTCTAAATATATGCCCCGTTGGGGATGTATGTTCTAACTATCACCGGTATTTTTGAAGAGCTGCTAGAACAATAAACCCAATAAGTACAAAAACTCAGTGCAAATCCCCACAGTGTGAGCTTACTGATAGCAGTATATAAAACATCTAACAGGAACTTCATCTTTTATAGAAAATATTTGCGTTAGATAATATACCTTTTAATCTGAACGTGGCTGAGTAGAATTTAATTCCTGAACAGCTGATCAAACAAGAGAAAATCCAAGCCACTTTACCAATCTCTGTGAAAACAGAAGATCCTTCGAGGTTCTGGTGCACCTTTTATTTACAAGACATTTATGAGGGAATTAATGTGTGTCCACTTAGGGGATCTGTCAGTGTTAAATGCCTTGTGGACATCTGGTAACCAATCAACTCAGTGAAGTAATAGAATCACATTATTATGATTAAAGTACAGAAGAGAACATAACTTAATTGTTTTCTGTGCGGTGCATAGATTGTACGAGTGCCTGGGGATCTTAACTTTTCAGTACCATCTTTAGTTGTCAGTCCCCAATAGCAGTATGAAAATAATTGGCAAGAATTATGTAGTCATGACTCCACATATATATTTATTCTTTACTTACAGCCTAAATTGAATGGAGCGTTTGGTCAAGGTTAATTATCCTTCAGCCTCAGTTTGCCCACCTTCATCAGTAGGGGGTTGTACTGGGAGGGAGAGTGATATCCCTTTCAGATCTGACTGACAATTTGCACTTCAACACTGACAAAGGTGACAGAGGAATGTTGATTTTTCACATTTCAATAAACGTATGGAGCATAGCTCTTTTCTTTTCTTTTTTTTTTAATTTTTTTTTTAACGTTTTTATTTATTTTTGGGACAGAGAGAGACAGAGCATGAACGGGGGAGGGGCAGAGAGAGAGGGAGACACAGAATCGGAAACAGGCTCCAGGCTCTGAGCCGTCAGCCCAGAGCCCGACGCGGGGCTCGAACTCACGGACCGCGAGATCGTGACCTGGCTGAAGTCGGACGCTTAACCGACTGCGCCACCCAGGCGCCCCAGCATAGCTCTTTTCTAATGTATGGAAGGTATTATTTTTTACTTCCTAGTTAGTTCATCTGCGTTCTTCCTAAGTTTGATTCACTGAGTGTAGCATTCTAGCCTCTTTATCATCTAGCCAAAATGAACCGTGTAGATTATGTTTTCCTTCCTCCTTGCCACAACCACAGACCTCAGCAATCCTGAACAACCTGCTACTTCTTTTAATGGGAGGGCTTGAACAAGGAACTCCTCTTTTCTAGGCCTTAGTTTCCCCATCTAAAAATAGGCGTACTAGGGCGCCTGGGTGGCTCAGCCGGTTAAGTGTCTGACTTCCGTTCAGGTCCTGATTTCACGGTTCTTGGGTTTGAGCCCCGAGTCGGGCTCTGAGCTGACAGCTCAGAGCTTGAAGCCTTCTTTGGATTCTGTCTGTCTCTCTGTGTCTCTGCCCCTTCCCTACTCATGCTCAGTCTCTCTCTCTCTCTCTCTCTCAACATAAATAAACATTAAAAAATAAAATAAAATAAAATAAAATAAAATAAAATAAAATAAGAAATAAAAATAGGCACACTAATGGAACCAAGCCCTTAATATTACGAGGCTTCAATAGACCTTGTTTTGCAAGTTTTTAGTACGTGGTAAGTAGTTGGTAAGCTTTGAACGTTAGTGGTACTAATTTTCTTGTCACATATGCTGTGCTTTCTAGCCTCTCTTTCTTTTTTAAAAATGTATATTTATTTATTTTTCAGAGGGAGAGAGAGAGAGAGAGAGAGAAAGAAAGAGAGAGATAGCATGAGCAGGGGAGGGGCAGAGAGAGAGGGAGAGAAATAATCCCAAGCAGGCTCTGCCCTGCCAACACAGAGCCCGACATGGGGCTCGATCTCACAAACCATGATATCATGACCTAAGCTGAAATCGAGTTGGATGTTTAACAGACTGAGCCACTCAGGTGCCCCTCTAGCCTCTCTTTCTTTGCTTTTGCTATGTCTTGTCACTTCCACAGGCCCAAATCTACCAGCCTTCAAGACATATTTTACATTCTTCTTGCTTCATAAAATTCTTTCTTTACACCCTCAATGGGAAGAGCTGTCTTCTCTGAGTACCTACTCTGCATTTTCTCCATGGAGCTTATTTACCACTCCCTAACATTTATTATAGCTATATAAATGTATGTAAGAGAGTATTTGTGTGTAAACTTCCAATGAGTAGATGTATGTCCGATTCATAGGTATAGTTCCCTCAGCATGTCACGCAGCAGAGTAGGTTCTCAGTGCTCACTGAAGAATAAACGAATGGTCTGTGAGTAGTCTCAAGTGGCACAAATCTCGATTTACTTGGTGACCACATTCTTTCTTAATGCCGCAGTTGACAGGGGAAAATGACATCAGTGGCCATTCTATGTTAGGCGTAGGTGACACCAGAAAGATACAGCACATGGTTTGGATTTTAATTGCCACGGCAGCATGTGATGATCAGACTCACTTATACTGGAAGCTTCGATCATTTCAGTTTTCTTTATCCATCTTATGAAGTAAGCCTCAGTAGGGCTTGCTTTGCTATCCACCAACCACGGGGCTCACACTTACAGAGAAAAAGATTCATTAAGACTTCTTTCACATTTGTTTATTTCAAGATCATGCAAATTCACTCTTGATCCTAGTGCAGGACCATTGTTCTTGGCCTTGGCTCACGCTATTCTCAATACACAGACAATTTTGTTTTATGGTGACGTAAAATATACCTTTAATTGCAAATATCAGACATGGAAGAAGGCTCAAAGATCATCTGGTCCTCATTATTCATTTTATTGAAGGCTGACATATGGAGAGGTGAAGCCATATGCCCAAGACACCCAGTGAGTAGCAAAGATGCAGAGATGGGGCAGAGATGGGGCAAAGCCTAACTCCCCTCTCTTACCTCTTATTCTATGACACTGCCCCAAGGAATCTGCTCTTCTAGATAACTGGTGTGTTTCATTAACCTGATGTGAATGTTAATTTTGTCCCTGAAATTTCTTCATGTTCCACGACACAACAGGTCTGCATCCGAGAGAGAACAAGACAATTGATACAAAATAGCTTCCCATAATTATAGAAAGACAGGAAGAAGCAGTTAACGGTATTGATTATGAGGAAGAAAAAAAAAAAAAAACTCAGTGGAGATAGTCTTTCACTTAATTAGACCCAAGAAACAAAGAATGATTCAGTCTTGGAATGGAGGTGCTGGGGCTGTCCCAGCAAGCAGAGGGACTTTCACGCCAAGGAGACGGAACAGTAGTACCTGGAGAGATCGTTTTCAGAGAAATGAGGATACATACCCACAGGACGAGGCAGCAAATACATCAATGACCACCTGGAATTCTTTAGAAGTGAAAATGAGTGCTTTCATTTGAGAGTTCAGTTTTTCATTACCTAGAATGTGCTTCAGTGTCAAGGACTTGCTGGAGACTGGGAGAGAATTTGTAGGACGAGGTTCCTGCTTTCAGGGAACTGAGTCTAGTAGATAAGACACATTCATTAAAAATCATCAAATGCTCTAACGGAGGTTTTTATAGACTACTAGGAAAGAAGAGAGGTGTCAGTAATTCCCTCTTTTTTTTTCTTTTCTTCTTTTCATTAGTATTTAAATTTGGCTTGTAAGCCTAAATTATTTTATTCTGGGTAGAACAAATAAATTATAGGTATAATGACATAGGATACATTTTTACAACATAATCTCAGTTAGCTTTGAAAGTGTTAATATCCTTTTACATATGAAGAGGCTGAGAATCAGAGAGATTAAATAAGTCGCCCAAAGATGTCACCAGCCGGTGTGGTGTTGGAAACAGGTCGTCTGATTTCCAATCTAGTGCTCTCCCCACTGTATCTTAGGGGAAAGAAGTGAATTAGAGGGAAATTGTGACTTGCTGGAAAATTAAGAGCAGATCAGCTCCAGACCATCTTAATTTAGCTCTTCTGTATAGAACACACATGGGTATTACTTCTCGGTTATTGTCAGAGGAGAATTGGATTTAGGCTCTGGGGTTGAGATTTGGTTTTGTGACCTGATTAGGGGTACTATTTCCAAAGAACTGTTTGTAATCTTTCCTTTCACATACTTAATATAATCGTTTCAGTTTTGCTACGTAAACGAATAAACAAACAAATAGAATTCATAACCTCCGCTTTAAGCACCCCTTTCCCTACTTAATCTCTCACACCCAGGTTTCAGTACGACTCAGGCTTGGGCATTTTTAGCCTGAAGCAAATACAAGCTATTCGTCTCAGTCTTTATTCCACAGGCCATGGAATCTGCCTCACTTATGACTGGATAGTGGCCATATCTCCCCCCTCTCTGCTCTTAGATGTATATCCTATGAAAAGTGGTCTTGAGGCTGGGATTTTCAGAACTGAGAAATTTCATTGAAAAGCATAAATGAGGACAATTTGTGCTAAGTAGGCTTTTATGCCACCGAAGCTGATAGAGCTCTCAAGGTCTCAGGTAAATATTCTAGGTCACATAAGTAGTTCTCTTCTTCCCATGTTTCAGATGTCTCTGGAATAGCATCCATTAAGATGGTAAAATTGTTCTCCAGATATGAAACAGTTCTATTAAAATAAGAAATATTTCAAAGAAATTCCAGCTTTCAAAGTAGAGTTCAAATAGTTAAGGAAGATAATGCATTCTCAGTTAATTGCTGGTTAATTATATCTTTCTTGTATAAAAAATATAAAAGTACATTTTCAGCTCTAATGCTACATTAAGGTCAAATGGCACACTTTAGGAAGGAATACATTAAGCTACTCTAGAATTGCTATCCCTGGTAACAATTTATTTGACTATAAAATACCCATTACGAAAGTCAAGATTTACTAATTTAACTAGAACATAGCTCTTTATTCCTTATTTTCCATCAAAATTCTCCCACTTACTCCCCAAACATAAGGACAGAAGGCAATGATTTTACCAGACTTCTGCCCAACATCTTCTTCATCACCATTTGTTTGTTGTTATACACAGATTAACATGATGTACTCATAAGACCACTCGAGTCGACACCACCACGGTGTTTTCTGGAACCTCCTGGCTTTCATGCTTTTCTTCTCAGGTGATTTACCTATTTGTCATTGCCATGGACAGATTTCTAATATTTTTCTGTGTCCTTCTCCTCCTTTCTCATTTCTGCTCCCAGTCCTTCTCTGATACCTGTTACCTCCCTGACTGTGGCATTCTGAACTGTTTTGGTAAATCGCCCCCCACCCCCACCCCCACCCCCGCCCCCGGTTCATTTTTAGCCGTGTTGTTGGACAAGATCAACTCACTTCCAGTCTGGTATTGATGCTAGAATGGATGAAGTCATTTGGAATGTACCATCCCTTGTTCCTAGGCATTGGTCCGTGGCTGGGCACAACCAATCACAGTTAACCCTAAGACTTTTTTGGGGCACTGCTGGGACATCTCTTTCTTGCTGATTATGGATAAAGAAGGATGAGAGCTTTTGTCAGTCATATTGTGACTGGCAATGCAGTCTGAAGTCCTGTGCTGCAGAAGGCACAGTGGAGACACGTGACGACACTGGGTTATTGGTGGCTTTGTTGAACTGTAGTATTTAAACTTATCCCCAACAGCAATAAAAAACAACAACATTTTTACTTTGCTTTTCATATGTATGACCTAACACATTCTCTTAATTTTTAAAAAGTAGTTTTGGGCACCTGGGTGGCTTAGTTGGTTAAGGGTCTCAGTTTGGCTCAGGTCATGATCTCGTGGTTGGTGAGTTCGAGCCCTGCGCTGGGCTCTGTGCTGACAGCTCGGAGCCTGGAGCCTGCTTCTGTGTCTCCTTCTCTCGCCGCCCCTCCCTCGCTCGTACTCTGTCTCTGTCTCTGTCTCAAAAATAAATAAAACATTAAAAACATTTTAAAACACGAATTTGGGTCTCCTGTACTTTAGCTAAAAGCTTTCTTATACATACATTAGGGCTACCTCGTACGTATTTATGTTTATCTTAACTTTCCAACTGAGATAAAAGTTCTGAGAAGAAAAAAAGTTAGACTTTACCGGACTGTGTCTTCTTGACACGTCATTATGTCACAGACTTATGCCAGCTTCTTTATAAATACTGCTGATAATAAAGATGACAATTGCTTACGTTTGTTTAATACTTTCTAATTTATTAAAAATACTCTACAAACGTTATCTTATTAAATATTCGCTCATTTTATAATTCATAAACTTGGCATTAGGATGAAAACTTATACCTCTGCTTTTTTACAAATATAAAAACCGATGTTCAAAGTATTTGAGTAACTTGCCCAAAGCCACAGAGAGCTCACATGACAGAGCTTAAAATTAAGCCTTGCCCCTCGGAAGAATCAAGTAAAGCTGCCCGTCCATTTCAGTTTTAGGGACACTCTGATCAATTAAACAATGCTGAAAGTCTCTGTAGGTCAAACCCTCTTGACTTCTGCTTTCACGCTGCTGCTTGTTATGGTAAGCACATCCAGCTCATCTCTGGTGATTAAGTCCCACCGCTTGGCCTCTGATATCCCAGGATCCCATCCTACCCACTGGATCCAAGGAGTCCATTTTTATGGTCAGAGTCCTCACTGTCATTCCTGGCCTACAGAGAAGAGCCCTCATAAGCTTCCCAGAGCTCTTTGTGAAGCTTCCCAGATCTTTGTGGATCTTCTCGGGGTGGGGCGGGGGGTGGGGGGAGGGAGTGAATGAGTAGGTATTCCATGATGAAATCAATCTAGCGTAGTATTACAATCTAGTGTCTCTGTTTTTCTCCACTCTCTTGACTCTGGGCTTCCCTAGGAACTCTTCAAGTCCTCTGACTTGAGAGGTACATCTTGATGGGGATGAGAATACTGTTGACCACATCTTGAAGCCATCCCCAGGGAGGATCTACCACCCTAGGTAACATTTTATTTGCTTTTCTAAAATTGCCAGGTTGTTAACCATTAATGTATTATTTATTTTGCATACTCTTTTTTTTTTCAACTTTTTTTTTTATTTATTTATTTTTGGGACAGAGAGAGACAGAGCATGAACGGGAGAGGGGCAGAGAGAGAGGGAGACACAGAATCGGAAACAGGCTCCAGGCTCTGAGCCATCAGCCCAGAGCCTGATGCGGGGCTCGAACTCCCCGACCGCGAGATCGTGACCTGGCTGAAGTCGGACGCTTAACCGACTGCGCCACCCAGGCGCCCCTATTTTGCATACTCTTGAGTGGCTATCATACTGCAGAATGTGTGTGCGTGTGTGTGTGTGTGTGTGTGTGTGTGTAGGTTTTGAAATGATGAGTTCTTTCAATTTACAAATAGGAATTGATGGTCTATTTGCTAGATGGAAGCTATAAAGATTCAGCTAAAATCTCCATCCTTAGGCAGTTCAAAGTTTGAACGCATAGTCACTAGTGAGTAACTATATTGTAAGACATTGGTTCTCAACATGTGACCCAACAACATTAAAACTACTTGGTAACTTGTTAGAAACACAAACTCTTGGGCTCAACCCTAGAATGACTGAGTCAGAAATTTTGGGAGTGGGTCCAAAAATCTGTGTTTAAGCAAGCCCTTCAAGTGATTCTGAAGCACACTAAATTTTGAGAACCAATAAAGCAAAAGGGACTTGACTGTATCAGGGAAGTCACCATGCTGAAGATATTTAATTTTTTAAAAAATTTCATTCCAAAATTTTTATCAAATACATTCATAAACAAAGTTGAATCTCCCCAGTTATGTTCCCTTTCCCCTCTCTCCTTGTGGAACTAAATACTATCATCAATTCAGTGTTTACTCTTCTTGTCCAAGGTTTTATGTTTTTACTATATATGTGGGCAATTATAAATAATATGTTATGTTGCTTTGTGCTTTAGAAATCTTTATGAATAGTAGCTTACACATTTTCAAAGTATCGCCACTTACATTTTTCAATCATTTTAATTTCTGCATAGAATTTCATTGTACAAATACATAAGAATTATGCATTTCTCTATTGCTAAAGATTTAGGTGTTTTCCAACATTTACAGGAGAGGGAAGCTGTCTTTAGATCTTCCTCAGTGCTATGATACTCAATGATTTCTCTTTACCAAAGACAAAAGTCAGAAGCAAAATAATTCTGTCGGTCTCCTAGTCCCTTTCATTTAGCTATAGGAATTCCATGCTTCCAGGCAACTTTTACATTATAAGTTGCTACATTTAAAAATTTGTATTATAATGAAGTCCATCAACTTATTGCCTCTCTGTTCTTACACATCCCATCAAGATTTGGCCTCACTGAAATTGCTTCTTTGGAAATTGTCTATAAAGAGAATACGCTGCTGCATCTCAGCAGGTGTTTTAAACTCCCTTGATTCCTATTAGTGTAAGTTCCCATCAGGTAGTCTTAGGGAGACGGACAACTGAACAAATCAGACACTAGTTTTAAAAAACTGAAATATGCTATTTAATATTCCACCTGGAAGGAGCTGAATCAAGAGATTGACCTAGGGGATTAAATAGCAAAGGCTTTACCTGCCTGAGTATATCCAGTCACAAAGAAAATCCATTGCTCACTGGGGCTAGGCCACGGCCATTACAGCCCAAGGCTGTTTTATCTGCTCTCCCTCCTTAAGAGTCTGTAAACTCACATCTGGTGTATTTCATGACTGTAACAATCCTGACTGCCTCCCAGTGGTTCAGCAATGTCCTCTGATTCCGGCCTGAGGGCTGCCCCAGAGCCACATGTGGTTAGGACCTAGGGGAGAGAATCTTAGCATTCCCTGGCTGTGTGCTAATCCATTATTCAGAACTTGAACCTGTGCTAGAGGCTGTGTTTTAACCCATCATTCTATACTTGAACTTGTTCTACCATACCTCCCAAGAGTCATCCATACTCTGCTTAAGTTCTTCTAGCGATGAAGGACTTATTGCCTCCCAAGGAGCTTTGGGGCTAGAACAGAGCAAGTCTAATCACTGCTTCAAAGAAAGCCCTCTACAGTTTTGCAGAGAAACCCATGCTTTGGTCCCCTCATAGCACCTACATACTCTCTTTTCCCTCTAGCTATCTCGTTTCTTCCTCCCACTTTTTTTTTTTCACATGACACCTATTCCAATTTTTTTACCCAGCTGTGCTTCTCTGCACAAACTTGAATGTGGTCTATTTTTTGTGTTTGTTTTCTGAAAGTAAGAAATTATTCTAACTTTCTTAGGATTTTAACTACAGGGATAAATGTATCAATTTCTTTTGCTTTTTTAAATTTTTTTTTTTTTTTCAACGTTTATTTTTATTCTTGGGACAGAGAGAGACACAGCATGAACGGGGGAGGGGCAGAGAGAGAGGGAGACACAGAATCGGAAACAGGCTCCAGGCTCTGAGCCATCCGCCCAGAGCCTGACGCGGGGCTCGAACTCACGGAGCGCGAGATCGTGACCTGGCTGAAGCCGGACGCTTAACCGACTGCGCCACCCAGGCGCCCCAATTTCTTTTGCTTTTTGAATGGACTCTGCCTCATGGCACATTGCTTACATTGATTAGCTGTTGGTTGAAATAAAGGGTAATCTACACTGGGTTTTTGGTTCTGTTTCTGTCACCAAGCCATGGAAGACAATTCCTCAAATACTGAGGACTCTTTTTTTTTTTTTCATAAGTGACAAAAGTGAGGTTTAGGAAGGAAAAGTGTCATATCCAATGTTACATTCAGTATTAAAGCTTAGTTCTCCTGATTTTCTTACCAGTACTTTTTGCATCATCCTTCCAAAAATATTTGTAGGTATCATTCAGACATTAGTTACCTGTAGAACTAATTTAAGGAGCTGAGCTCTTCATAGGTGGTGGAGAGGAAAGGCACGGGAATGCTATTCTAAGTTGAAGGGCTAGACAACAAAATCACAGAGGCGGAAAACTGCGGACTGTGTTTTGAGAATGATGAATCCGTTCCAAGATGCATTATTCTGATCTAGAATTTTCCTTGGGCCTCAAAGTACAGTTCAGGCTGCTGCTTGTTCATACTTTTTTGGGGTGGTATCTGTAGGTAGACAAGTCTTTCTCTTGGATGGAGGGTGAATGAGTTCTGTTTTGAGATGGCACATGAGAATTTTTCAATTTCTTTCTGAAAGTAAGAAGCATTTTTAGGGGTGGAAACAAAAAGGTTTTTTTTTGTTTTTTTTTTGTTTTTTTGTTTTTTTGCCATACCTGATAACTCTAAAGTGAAAATAAAATGTTGAAGTAGGCTGTCAAAATATTTTGTGACAATTCAACCTTAAAGTGACCTCAAATAAAAGGCAGAGTGCTGTTTGGAAGGCTGATCTATTAGCATGTAGCCTTTTATTTCTCTAAATTGCTAGGTATATCAGTCTCCTTCCTCTCGCATTTGTCTTAATTTGTATGGAATGTTGATCATTTAATAATATATGAATATAAAATTCAGGACAAAGCATTAATCAGAATGTTAGCACTGAAGGGATGACCTATGGGATCATCTAGTGATTAGATCAGAAGGAAGACCTTGGTTTTATTCAAGAAGAAAATAGCTGTCTTTTGAAATTTCCATCTAATAGTTGCAGAGACCTTAATCATTTTTTTAACGTTTATTTATTTATTTATTTATTTATTTTTTAACGTTTATTTATTTTTTTGGGACAGAGAGAGACAGAGCATGAACGGGGGAGGGGCAGAGAGAGAGGGAGACACAGAATCAGAAACAGGCTCCAGGCTCTGAGCCATCAGCCCAGAGCCCGACGCGGGGCTCGAACTCACGGACCGCGAGATCGTGACCTGGCTGAAGTCGAACGCTTAACCGACTGCGCCACCCAGGCGCCCCAACGTTTATTTATTTTTGAGACAGGGAGAGACAGCATGAACGGGGGAGGGTCAGAGAGAGAGGGAGACACAGAATCCGAAACGGGCTCCAGGCTCTGAGCTGTCAGCACAGAGCCTGATGCGGGGCTTGAACTCACGGACCGCGAGATCATGACCTGAGCCGGAGTCGGGTGCCTAACCGACTGAGCCACCCAGGTGCCCCGAGACCTTAATCGTTTACAGGTACTTTTCATAAGTATCAGTTCACTCATTTAAGATAAATGTAGGAGTGTCTTCCATGTGTGAAGGCTCTCGCCTAGTGCCAGAGATATAAATATGAATATGACATAGTCCCTACCATCAGAAACTCGTGATCGTATGCGCAAGACAGTCTTAAAAACTTAGAAATGACTAGGTGTGATAGCCAATACAGGGACAGTTCACAGGCAGGAGTACATAAATTTGTCTGTAAGAGAGGGAGTATCGAAGACTTTGCAAAGGAGGCAATAGTTGAGCTAGGTCTTGAGGATGAGTGAAAACTCATAAGATGAAAAGAGTTGGAGAATGATTCGGTCAGAGGAAAGTAGACGTTCCACACATTGATGAATGACCGACTCATTTGGTAGCAAGTAAAAGAAACCCATTTCATCTTGCTAAGACAAAAGTGGAAATGGCGGATGGGCATCCCGTTTTGCCAAGGCAGGTTACTGCCACGCCACATGAGGGAGTTGAATAAGAACAGAAAAGAAACCTGCTAAACCACAGGTATCTAATTTATAGCTCTGAGTCTAGATTTTCAATTCTTGGTGGGGAATACAAACCCAGCCAAGCTTCAGAATCGACGCCAGCCCTACCAACATGATCAAGTGGCACACGAATGGCTTCCAAGGCTCTCCACTATGGGTGAAAGCATCAAAGAAACGGGCTTGAAGAGTACAAAGATAATGCAGAAGGGGTCCGCTATATGCAGATCTGAGACTTCTAATGAGAATTAAGAACTTTGGTATAGTGCCAAAGAGTGGTATAGGGTGGTGGTGAGTGTGTGTGTGTGTGTGTGTGTGTGTGTGTGTGTGTGTATTAATGGGGAGATAAAGGAGCTTGGAGAGTTGGCATGAGGAACATTGTGAAAGAGTTTTTACCCTTTTTTGGTTTTTTTTTTTTTAGATGATAAAGGACTTTTAAGCATTTTGAGAGTATGGTCAGATTTGTGTTTGGGGTAGTTAAGCGTAGAGCAGGCGCCGAAGATGAACTGGAAAGGGATAAACCGAGAGAAGAAAAGACAAGTTAAAGGTAGTGGAAATCATCTGGGCCTGAGACAATCAGACCCTTGACTAGGCAATGACGATGGATAAAATGGTATGAAATGGAAAGAAATTCAGGAGAAGGAAATCAGAGAGTATCACAGCCCATTCAAGGTGGCTGGGGATTTAGGGGGAAACTAACAGGATTTCCACTTTTTTGATGGGAGCAAGAGTAGCAGAGGGTGCCATTCACCAAGACAAGCAATAGAAGAAGAGAGATTTAGGGGACACATAATAGGTTGTGGTCGGCATATTGAGTTAAGGCACTAGGGACCACTCAAGGGGGAATAGTGAATAAGAAGATAGACATTCCCCTCAGGAGTGAGCTCTGGGTTGGAGATAAGATCTGGGAATCATAACTCATGGATGATAATTGACTTAGAGCAAGGGGTGAAATTTCCAGGAAAAGTGTGCAGAGCCAGCAGAGGAGTAGGGCCAGCCTAGCCAGGCTTCTGAGGGGAGCCCATATGAAGTGGTGTGTGAAAGGAAATAGCCTCAGAGGGGAGGTTGAAAGGAATGACCGTGGAGGTGAAGGAAACCAGAAACGATGAGCGTCTGGGAAGCAAGAATAAAGAATTTCAAGAGAGGGAATTTATCACCATCCTGTGCTACAGACCAGGTAGGTTTGTTTGTTCGTTTGTTTAGTATAGTTGACACAATGCTGCATTAATTTCAGACGTGCAACTTAGTGATTTGACAAGTTCCTACATGATGCTACGTTCACCCCAAGTGTAGCTACGAGCCGTTCCGTTATGTTGCCATCACAATGTCATTGACTCTATTCCTTATGCTGTTGGGCCAGGTAGATTTCATTTCCATTTCACAAAGAGTAAACAGAAATTTGGAGACTGAAATGACTCATCAAAATTTATGCGGCTGATCAGCGTCAAAGATCAGACTAGAACCCGATAACTTCTTTTTCATTTTCATTCTGTCCTTTTTCAGCTACAGAACCCCGCAGCTGTGCTCTGGCAGAGAAATTCCAGAGTAGCCACTAAGCTTCCAGGGGAGGAGAGGTGGGAGCCCAGGGGATGACCCACACTGCAGAACAGGTGTGGGACTGCAGTCAGAGGTAGCCTCAGAGCCCTGGGTGGCTGGGTGGCCACAGTGCTGGCCTCTCAGGGCAACCCCCGTCCCCCCTGCCTCCCAGAGACCAGCTCGGACTTCAAGTGTGCCTGTGGCATCAGCCAGGCTGAGCCTCAGTTTCCTCCCCTGTAAAGTTGCAGAGAGGTTAAAATGTTTAGTCTTCCACCTCTAATTTCATAATTGTCTTTTATAATATAGCATAATGGGGTTCTCCCCATTGCAGGAAAGGCATCCTCGTAAACTTTCGATTCTGTTCCTAAGCACGAGGAGGAGAGGTGATGAGAGGCACTGAGGAAAAACCGGAGACCTTATCTTTATAGACACAGATAGTGCAGCATTTTACTAGCTTCTATAAAACCATGGATATGACAGGGAGATAGATGAATTACGTGGAGGGGGGGGAGTGCTGTGGAGCATGAATATGGAAAACAAATCAACTAGAGTGATAACAGAAGAAAAGAAAGAAAGAAAGAAAGAAAGAAAGAAAGAAAGAAAGAAAGAAAGAGACAAAAGACAAAAGACAAGGAAGCCTCACTAATTAAAAATAGCTGAAGCCCTGGAGATGCGTTTAAAAGCAATCACGTTGGAATGTTCAAATTAAGAACAACAAAGAAATGGCAATGCAGCCTCACTCCATATTCTGAGTGCCTTTTATAAAAGAAAAATAAACTGATATTAGGAAAAAGCTTTTCTGTTTGCAAATTCTCCCCTTGTTGCAGAAAAAGAGAAACAGACAACTTTCATACCATTTTCCTCTAGTCTTTGGGTGCTAGAATAAAAGCAGAATGAAATTAAATTCACTTTAAATGTTTTCCTTCCGGGCTGTAAAGCTGCTGACATCATTTATCCCAGCCCTGGCACTTACATAATCTGGGTGCCACGGGAGCCCTTGGAAGTCATTAAATAAAAAGAAGGCATCAAATAATAGAAAAGGAAGGCAATGAAAATGCTAGACCCAATAAGGTAGTCAGAAGTCGTGATTTAAATGTAACCCCAGGACTCCGAATATCAGACATTCAGGAATGAGAAGATTCAACTGGGAAGGATAAAGGGAGTTTAAAAAAAAATGCCTTTAGGGGCGCCTGGGTGGCTCAGTCGGTTAAGCGTCCGACTTCAGCTCAGGTCGTGATCTCGAGCCCCGCGTCAGGCTCTGAGCCTGGAGCCTGGTTAATATTCTGTTTCGCTCTCTCTCCTCCCCTCCCCTGCTCATGCTGTGTCTCTCTCAAAAATAAATAAACATTAAAAAAAAAAAATTAAAAAAAAAAATGCCTTTAGGATTGGGGAAGGGACCACGGTTCCCCAGGGGCAAGGTCGTCCTTCTTTGTAGAGAGGAGGAATGCCACCCTCAACCACAGACTCTGGGAATTCTTGGGCTCCCTGAGCTCTGGAGGGAACATGGGTATTGGGTAGGGTGAATCCAGAGGGTACAGATCTCAAATGTAGACAGCCTGCAGAAATGGGAACTGCTATGCAAGAAGACATCTTAGCCTGGGGGATGAGACTTCAGGGCATGCCTTCTTTTGCCTTTCCTTTGCTTCTGGTGTGTCTGATTCTGGGAGTGAGCTCAGGAGGTCTTGTGGCTCTGTGTCCATTGGAAATGGCACCAGCTCAGACAGGTGACTCTTGTATGTACCGCAGGTTCCAACATCCCAAACGCAGGCCCGTCTCAGTCCAGACAGGGTCTGAAGTTGCCCTGGGAAACACAGGACCCTCCAATCACGTTCCAGAAGGTCATCTTCGTGGTTCCAGCACTGAGACACTGTCCACCTGCGTCAGGATCTCATGGAGTCCCTCGAACTCCTCACCACCCCTTGCATCTGCCCTTGGTCGTCCTTGGGACACTGGCCCAAAACCAGGGACAGGAGCAGAGGGTCTAGCATGTTGTAGAACTACACATGCTATTTTCCACTCTTTCCAGGGTAGGTTCAGAAGCAGGAAAGCCCAGAAAGAGTCACTGGGTTTAGAAGGGGACTCTAATGGGCTTTCCTGAAAGGGCACAAACTCTCAAATATGGGAGTGAGAGGTCCCACTGCACAGACATTCAGGGTGCTGCCACTTGCTCATTGCCATGGTCCGAGGAATGTGTCTGTTTACAACTGGCTGTGCCCGATCTCCGTAAGTCTTACCGCCTACTGGAATAACTTTTGGGGATGCTCCAGGAAAGAGGGCCTGCCAGCTTTCTGACCTTCCATCACATTGGTGAGCCCTCAGATTTTTTTTTTTTAATTTTTTTTTTCAACGTTTAT
This sequence comes from Puma concolor, assembly GCF_028749965.1. Taxonomy (NCBI): domain Eukaryota; kingdom Metazoa; phylum Chordata; class Mammalia; order Carnivora; family Felidae; genus Puma; species Puma concolor. The sequence goes on along the minus strand of NC_141675.1, from coordinate 79,393,308 downwards.
TTATTTTTGGGACAGAGAGAGACAGAGCATGAACGGGGGAGGGGCAGAGAGAGAGGGAGACACAGAATTGGAAACAGGCTCCAGGTTCCGGGCCATCAGCCCAGAGCCTGACGCGGGGCTCGAACTCCCGGACTGCGAGATCGTGACCTGGCTGAAGTCGGACGCTTAACCGACTGCGCCACCCAGGCGCCCCAGTGAGCCCTCAGATTTATTTTACTTTGGAAGGAGTCAGATTCACCACCCTCTCCTACTTCCTAGGATATCCCCCAAAGAAATCTAGGTCCTAATCCTTGGAATCTGTGAATGTTTCCTTGCATAGCAAAAAGGACTTTACAGATATAATTAAGCTAAGGGTACTGAAATGGGAAGAGCATCCTGAATTGTCTGGGTGGGCCCTAAATGTAATCATAAGTGTCTTTATAAGAGGGAGGCTGAGTGACTCAGTTGGTTAAGCATCTGACTTCAGCCCAGGTGATAGTCTCATGTTCTGTGAGTTTGAGCCCTGAGTTGGGCTCTATGCTGACAGTGCAGAACCTAGGTGGGATTCTCTCTCTCTCTCCCTCGCTTGTGCTGTCTCTCTCAAAATAAATAAATAAACTTTTTTTTTTAATTTTAATTCTTTAATTCTTTAATTTTAAAGAAGAGGGAGGCAGAGAGAGATTTGACACAGAGGAAGGTAAGGTGATGCTGAAGCAAGATTCCATCGAAGCTGCTGGCTTTGCAGAGGAAGGAAGGAGCCATGAGCCAAGGAATGCAGGCTAAGACACAGATTATAGCTTCTGGAAGGAACTCTGTCTTTCTGAGTGATTGACCCAGTGAAACTGATTTTGGACTTCTCACTTCCAGAACTATGAGAGAACAAACGTGTATTTTCCTAAACCTCCAAGTTCACGGTAATTTGTTTAGCAGGCACAGGAAACTAATACAGAACACTCTGTCACAGCTGGTACTTTTTTAGGCTGAAAGAGGAAAAGAAAAAAAAATATTTTCAACCCCGGGTGATAGGCACTCAAGTTCAAATTCACAACTTCCCTTTGCTTAAATACAAGTAGGGCTGCCATTCTTTCTGGATGAATGGCAGAAAAGACTGGAAAAGAGGCAACTTGCTGGGGGATTGGGAACTCTGCTGAGCTCCTCTTTTGTGGGACATAAATACCCAGGTTGGTGACAAGGTGTCTTAAATCCTTAGGCTTCACTGGCGAAGGACTTGACACACTGGAGAAGGACTTCGCTGGAGATGCCTGACACAAATTTGCTCTTCTGCTTGTCCCTTGCTCCTGTTCTCCAGGCCTGCCCACATGGGGCTTAGTCTCCTTGGCTGACCATGCCTGATGCCGGAGAGGAGTTTGGTTCTGGAGGCCCGGTACCAAGAACTAAGGGTTAGTTTCTAGCTTAGACTTTAAGGGATGGATTTCAAAGGTTCTCGTGTCATCAGGCACATCTTGCCATCACGGAAAGAAGGTGGGTATTGAAGGGAAGAACAAGGTCTGGACAAGAAGCAAGTCTTCAGTCTGTGTGTTCCCTGTGCCTTGGATAGGAAATGGTTCCAGCAAAACTAGGCTAAAAATCTGGCAACCTCAGGCTATTTCTTCCAGTAGAGACCTTGGCCTCCCTCAGGTGTTTTGACTCAGGGGAGCACAAGGCTCCTTCTTCTAGCTTCTAGCAATTGTGGAGGCTGTAGATTCAGCTTTGGCTCCTACCCTTTTGATTCAGGCAGGCAGACTGGCTCAAGGTTGGAGCCAGGGACCCTGCCTGGAGTGTCCTATTCTGACACAAGGAAGATATCCTAGAGCTTGGCATTTTCCAGAGTTAGTACCTCTCTCGTGAGGCCTCCCCAAAGTGCGTGATGACTGAATCTTATGAGGTTAGTGAGCACGAGAGACAGAAGTCATGGTTGAAAGTCTTGACGTAAAGCAACTCTAAGATGACCAGGAAGATTGTTTTGCACGTGTCATTGCTATCCTCACCTAATGAAATAAACTTTAGCCTTCAATTCAATTTTGTACATAGTTTTTATCTCTAAGCCAACCTATCTCTCTCTTCCCTTTTCTCCCTCTCCCTCTCTCTTGTTCCTTCTTTTCCTCTCTCATAGTTCTTGCAGCATTGGAAGCCTGAAGAAGCTCAAATAGAAGAATCCATTGGACAGAGGGCCTTGTCTTCTATCCTTCAGATCTTGAAACTAAGGCCAAAGATTAGTTGGTGACAGAGTTAATTACTTGGATTTTAGTATAAGATAATCTTTCTTTTGCATTAGGTGATAACATACGGCAGAGACTATCATTAAAGTGACTTTCATTTTAATATCAAAATGACCCTTTTATGCTCCAAGAATTTGTTGGTATAAAAATCTCTGACTGCCCTTTTTTGCTGCCATTAAACTCACAGGATAGCCGCCTATCCTTGGGTTCTATTTATTCTAGCACTGTATGGGCTGCAGATGGGATATCTTCTCATTGACTCTGCAGAGTCAATAGGGAACCAATAAGGGATTGAGGGAAAGGAACCAATAAGAAATTAACATTTTCCGAATCTAAGAGGTTCTTCAGTCTCAGCAGCTTGGGTAAGTTTCAGAATCATGAGAGTTTTTGTTGCTGTTGTTTGTTTTTCTTTTTCTATTTAAGAATCCACAGGATGTGGGGGCCTGGGTGGCTCAGTCGGTTAAGCATCCGACTTTGGCTCAGGTCGTGATCTCGCAGTCCGTGGGTTCGAGCCCCGCGTCGGGTTCTGTGCTGACAGCTCAGAGCCTGGAGCCTGTTTCAGATTCTGTGTCTCCCTCTTTCTCTGACCCTCCCCTGTTCATGCTCTCTCTCTCTCTGTCTCAAAAATAAATAAACGTTAAAAAAATTAAAAAAAAAAAAAGAATCCACAGGATGTAGTTTAAAAAGCACTGGACTTTAAACAATAGCATAGATTCTCTCACTTAATCCTTTCAACCTTATGAAATAAGTATTATTATCATCCCGAGTTTACACTGAAGCTCAGGGTGGTGACGACAGAGCTGGGGCTAGAATCCAGCTGTGCTTGACCTCAGAGCAATACTTTGCCATCAGCTCTATATTCGATAAGAGTTATTACCCCCAGGCATCTCCTCCTGTGAAATTGACAGAGGTAAAGGAGTGACTTCCAGCACAGGCAAATTTCTAGGGGGTCTTGTTGGATAGGATGTGTAGGAAAGCAATCTGATTGGCCTAAGTATTAAGTAAGTAATGGGAGATACAGTTTGAGAGGTAGAGAACCAATTGGAAACCAGTTGGATAAGTTGGATTTGGTGTGAAATCGGTGTCAACCCTGAAAGGATTGTGCGAGTGAGTGCGCAAGCCTGGGACCAGGCAAAGGTCAGAGTCGATGGAGAGGCCACTTCCAAAGCCCATCCCAGCATTCACTGGTCGAATCCAGGATGACCTGGTGGAAGGGAGATCCAAAGTGATGGTTGGATTGGGTAAGAGGTGCAGGCCTGAGAATAAATCATGAGACATTTTGGAGGAAAAAAAAAAAAAGACAAAATTTGATGACAACTGAAACATAAGACCTTAAGGAGAGGAATTAGTCAAAGGTGACTCTGAGATTCCTTACGGAAGAAAGTGTGTGCACACAGATTTCTTTTATATCTCAAAACTGTACTAAGACAAGGGCTCCACAGGGACCAAGTAGGGCATAACCCAAGGATTTGGGGAGAACGTCAGAAAACATTGCTCTCTGCAATAGAATTTAGAAGAAATGTATGACATTCGCTGTACATGGAATATTTCCAGGACATAATCAAGTGGAATGACTTATGAGTGTTGCTAGCGAAACTAGAGCTTTTTTTCTATACTTCTCTAAGATATTTCAAAGATCCCAACTTGAAACAAAATTAATGTAAGATGTGCGGTAGCCCTGAAGCTTCTAATTGGCCCTGTCTATCAAGACGTGTTTAGGTGTGACCCTGACTGACGCAAGGTGAGAGGTGTTTTTGTGACTAATTAGGCCGAATAATAAAGGAAAAGTGGAGAAGGAAAATTGGCTGCTGATTATAGTACTTTCTAAGCAAGAAAGAATCAGTACTACGGACCTGAACAGTAAGAGTATTAAAACAAGACACAAAGGGGCACCTGGGTGGCTCAGTAGGTTAAGCGTCTGACTTCGGCTCAGGTCGTGATCTTACAGTGCGTGAGTTCAAGCCCCATGTCAGGCTCTGTGGTGACAGCTCAGAGCCTGGAGCCTGCTTCGGAGTCCGTGTCTCCCTCTCTCTCTGCTCCTCCCCGACTCGCACTCTCTCTCTCTCTCTGAAAACTAAATAAACATTAAGAAAAATTAAAAAAAAAAAAAGAGGCCAGAGAGAATTTATTAGATTTTGCCATACTAGAAAAAATAGTTGAAAAGATAATCTAATTTCCTCTGTTCTGATTCTTCCATCACTAGACAATCTTCTGATAAACGGTTCCATTTTCAATATCCTGATCCTAGAAATGGGGTGTTTTGGGTGAAATAATGTGAATACATCACAATTAATAAAATTAGTTTCAGGTTGTATTCTCAGACTCTTGTGAATTTGGATAGCTTGAGTCAGTTCCCCAGAACATGATCCACCCTTAGATGAACTCATCCAATTAAGGCATAAGTTGATTTCATCATTATTAGTGTGTTAGTTTCCTATTGCTGCTATAACAAATTACCACAATTTATCAGTTAAAAATAACACAAATTGGGGCGCCTGGGTGGCGCAGTCGGTTGAGCGTCCGACTTCAGCCAGGTCACGATCTCGCGGTCCGTGAGTTCGAGCCCCGCGTCGGGCTCTGGGCTGATGGCTCAGAGCCTGGAGCCTGTTTCCGATTCTGTGTCTCCCTCTCTCTCTGCCCCTCCCCCGTTCATGCTCTGTCTCTCTCTCTCCCAAAAATAAATAAACGTTGAAAAAAAAAATTTAAAAAAAAATAACACAAATTTATTATCTTACAGTTTTGGAGGTCAGAAGTCCAAAATGAGTCCACAGTGTCAATAGGACCACGTTCCTTCTAGAAGTTCTAGGAGAGAATCCATTTCTTTGACTTTTTCCAGCTTGTAGAGACTTCTCCTACTCATTGATTCATAGCCCCACATCACTCTAATTTCTCCTTTCTTTGTCATATCTTCTTCTATGACCCTGACCTTCCTGTCTCCTTCTTATAAGAACTTTGTCCTTTGGATCTGTCTAAATAATCCAAGATAATTTCCTCATCTCAAGATTCTTAACACAATCATATCTGCAAAATCCCTTTTGCCATGTAAGATAACACATTCACAACTTCCAGGAATTAGGACATAAATATCTTTGAAGAGAGCAGTTATTCTGCCTACCAAAACCAATATTGCTACATCTTGCCAAACAGGCTAAGGACCACTCCTTGGTTTTTTAATGTTCATAACTAAGGCACAGGTGCATTCTCGAGGTCCTCCTCTCTGAGACTGGGCTTGACCCAAGCAGGTCAATGGCAGCCTTAAGATGGGTCATAGGAAAAACATTGTTCATAGCTAACTGGGAACCGTGAAGACAAATAGGACTGTTCCCAAATGAGGGGAAGCAGAATGGGGACATCTCGGATATTTGTCACATGATGAACACTTGAAAGAAGTTGGCTCCCAGCCTTTGGATCTGTTCAAGCAGAGGCGAGACTACAACTTGGTAGGAATGTTAAAAAGGACATTCAGATGATGGCAGGACTCAATGACCTTTGTGATCCTTCTATTCATGAACATCTATTAGTTTATTAAATGAATTGGAAGGAGAAGTTCCATTTTGTTCGGGAGCCGCTGTCCCTTAGTGGTCATTACCCAATGTATATTTATAATGATGAGTCCGATAAAGCTCCAAAACTTACCATCAAGAAGCAAAAGTCCCAGACAACTAAATGGACTTCACCCTTTATAGCTTCCATTAAACTTAATGAGAAGTTAATCATGTCAATAGAAGTGACATAGTCACATCTTGAGAAACTTGGGGGAACGCAAGGACTCTAAATGGTTTTGGTGGAATACTAATTCAAATAGCTCAACTTCACATGGAGGGGGCAGGATAAAAGACAGTGAGAGGTTGTGTTAATGCTTCGCAGAACACTCCAATTCTAGCTGCAGCCACATTACCTCTTAGCCTAAAGTGTTTGTCCAAAGAACCACTTCATTAAAAAAGAGTGGTTTGAGCTACTTAATAGCTTTACTATCAAGTCATGAAGGCCCTGAAAAGATGGCCTTGCCATAAAATTGTTCCCATCCTGTGTGCAGAAACGCCTGGTCTTCGACCTCAATTCCACCTCCGCTTTTCATATTTTTAACTCTTTGCTGATAGTTTCACTTTGGGATTCCTTATTGGCATGTTATTATTTTAATCCTATCTGCCTGTGTATAAATGAAGGAATTGAAGGGTCAGGAAAGATAGGTGGAGGGGCAACAAGGCAGGGAAGGGAGGCAGGCACTCAGCTCTTGGAAAAATTGCAGAGTCCTAGAATACCAAAGCTGGAAAGGTTTTTGGAGATTATCCAACCCCATATATTTTATTATAGTTGTGGTGATTGGGGTCCAGAGGAGCATAGAGAATTGCCCAAGGTCTCACCAGGACTAGTAAGAGGAAGAGAAGGGAATAGATTTCATTTCCTTTAGCCATCAGGTAATGTGTGCTTTGTGCTGTCTTCTGGTGGCCCTCTATGGCTTTCCTACCCACTTTGGTCTTATAGACCAAAGGTCTACATTAGTGTCTATTTATCTCTATACCTACCTATATATCTATAACTAAAAAAGCTCTAGTGAGTGGTATTCACTCAGATGACCTCTCAACCTAATTAATTACAGCTTGCATTTTTATTATGAACCAAAGTAGTGAGATTGTAGGTTATCGAAGCATCAAAGCAGGTTGAGTGAGAACAGTCCAGGAGCAAAAGTAGAATCTCTCTCTCTAAATTGTCTCAACTAAGAAATATCCTGGATTTTCTAGGAAGTGAAAACGAGGAGCGTATTTTGTTCTTAATTATCTTTAAATGCTCTCGGTTATCCTATTTACCTGGGGAGAATCAAGACAAACACCCAAAGGTGTAGGTACATGGAAGCGATAACCAGGCTGTGTTTTCACAAGAGTAAATAGTAACGTTATTTGGTTTTCTTGTTGCCCCATCAAGATAGTTTCCAGAAGCTTTAATAATTAATCAAATTAAGACTTAAAAATCAGTCCCCTTTGAGGAAGTTTGTATCAGTTAGCTATCAATTAACACTGATGACTTCAGTTCCCTTCTCAGCGCGCTCGGAAAAATGCGGGATGGAAAAGTGCCACAGTGTGTTAATGGAGCCATAATACACATTGCCTAATGAAGCATGAAGGCCTTGTTTACTCTGAATGCTGTAATTATTTAAGAGCTTTTAAAACCCAATGTCAAACCTTGACTCTCACCTACCTCTTTCTCACGACTGGAATGATGCACTTAATGTTTTATCTCAACTCATGGAGGTGAACTGAAAATAAATAGCTAATTATACAATTCCATTTGCCAGATTCTTTCATTGCCATGAAAAGCTTTTGCCAGCCTGGGCTCTGTCACTGAGAGATGCTTCACAGCAACGTTCAGAGCTACCGTTTACTGAAGGAGAGCAGGGCCTCGCATGGGGTGTCCTACGTCATTTACCCCACAAATCCTCACCACCACCCCATGACCCGCAGGTGAGGTATGTGGGACCCAGGTGTGGTGGAGGAAACACAGGAAGCAGAAACCAGGATCCTCGTCTTTCGAGCAGAGTACGGTCTGTGCATTCATGGGTCTTTGAGTCTGACTCTCTGTGTTTAAACCCTGATTCCGCCACTTTGTGACTGTGTGACCTCAGACAAGTTATTGAACCTCTCTGTGACTCGTCTCCGAGGTATAAAACAGGGGTGATGATAAAAATGGACCTCACTTCAAAGAGTTGTTGCTTGGATTCAACGATAAGCTTGTGGAGTGTTCATAACAATACCTGTCACGCCGCAAGAGCCCAGCAATGGCAGTTCCTGCCATTACTTAACTCCTTGCGCCTGATTGTGTGGCCTCTGAAGAATGTCACCACGCACTCACTGCATGCCCGGAAGAGGCCAGGGGCCAAACACTGGTGGAGAAGAAAGGTCAGGAGACGAGAGAGCCGGAGGGGCTGGGATCAGCCGGAGAGGCTTCTTGAAGGAGGTCACACTAGGGTTAGACCTCAAAGGGTGGAAGACATCTAGACATGTATAGAGTAAGGACAGGGCATGCCAGGGGAAGGCGAAAGCACCAATAAAGGCATAGAAGAGGAGACCAACTAGGCATGCCCATTCGAAGGTTCAAAGCCAGGGACTAACTCGAAGGGAAAGTAGTCACCTAATGCAAAAGATTTGGCTTTGGTTTGAATCTCAGCTCTACTTTAATAACTGCGAGATTCACAGACAAGTCATTGGCCTTTCTCAAACTCATTCTCCACGCCCATGAACTGGAAGTCATAGTCACACACAAATCACGTTTACAAGGCTTCGTGAAGTGATGTATGGAAAGCATTAAGAGAGAGGGGAGCCAAATGTCAAGAGAGAAGAGTGATGTGATGTGATCATTCGTTGTTCACGTGCTGTATTTCTCCCGAGTAGATTCCATATTGTGGGAGGCAGAGTGGCCCCTGGTGGTTGGTCAACGGATACTACCTGGTGTTGCTTATCACTACGACACAGGAAGTAAAAGTAAATTGGGGTCAATTTGAGAAGGACTCGGTCTTTTCAAATGAGAAGTGTGGGTTTCGTCCTGTAAGTGTCAGGGAGCCCCAGAAAATTCATAAGCAGGTCAATGAGATGATGTCCACTCCGAGGCAGGGAAGCTATCCTCAAAAGCGGCCTACAAGATGACCAGGTATAGGAGCTCAAAGGCTGAGTGAGCCTGGCTTTAATAGGTGAGGTTAGCTGCTTGTAGAATCTCAGGTGGCATCTCACATTGTGAGATGAAGAAGAGAGGCATCATTTCCACCGCACATATGAGGAAACAACGTCCTAGAGAATCCAATTTGCCTAAATTTGTATCGCCCATTCACGGCAGACGTGGGATTCGAATCCAAGTGTTTGGACTTCTGATCTAGTACTTTATCCTACAGATAAATCCATGAGCGTGGGACAATTCAGGGGAGGAGGGCTCACAGAGAAGGTCTCTGGGACCTGTCATTAATGCCAAAATGAGCTATGACTCCCAGGCATTGGATCCTTGTCCACATGCAAATACCAGTGTATGTAGCAGGGGGAGGGGATCAGGGGGCATAGTAAGGGACCACTCATTTTAGCCATTTATTTATTTATTTATTTATTTTTTATTAAAAATTTTTTTTAACGTTTTATTTATTTTTGAGACAGGGAGAGACAGAGCATGAACGGGGGAGGGTCAGAGAGAGAGGGAGACACAGAATCCGAAACAGGCTCCAGGCTCTGAGCTGTCAGCACGGAGCCTGACGCGGGGCTCGAACTCACGGACCGCGAGATGGTGACCTGAGCCGAAGTCGGCCGCTTAACTGACTGAGCCACCCAGGCGCCCCTCATTTTAGCCCTTTAGACCCCAGTGTCGGCAGAATCCTTGGGTGAGGAAAGAGCTTGAGGTTTCTAGCACTCCACAGGGTATGAAGTAGCCAGTGGGCAGGGCACGCTTAGAGAGAAAGTCAACTGTGTCAGATTTGCTCAGTGTCACCTGCCCTTTGCAGGCCTTGGCCGGTGTCATGTCTCACCTTCCTGTTGTCATCGGGACAACATATTTCTGGGCAGGATCTCTGACTTAGTGTTCTTTCTGTCCTCCTCCACCGCAGGTCACGGGCAGATGACATCGTTGTGGGTTTTAAAAGTCTGGCGTGGCCAGTGCCCGCTGCCCAAGGCAAGGGCTGAGGTGTGAGGGAGAATCTGATACCGGACGTTCCCTACAGACAGATGCCTTTTGCTGCCTTACCATTTTCCACCCCCGAGGGTGCTCAGGGTGCGGAGGGTCATGGCAGTGCTCCGGGCGTGCTGACAGTCACAGGCTCACACAGTGTCTGTATAGTGAGTACTGGAAGTTATGTTGATGCAGGGCCCCTCGAGGCCTGTTGGGACAACAAAATGCCACCAGGCCATGTTCCTGTCTTGGAAACAACTGCTCGAGAATCTATCACAGAGATGAGGAGGTTTACACGAGTCCTTCCTGACAAGGCCCCCAGGACTCTTCAGCGCTAGAGGTTCACAGGGCTCCCTCAGGAGAGAGCAACGTGATAGCTTTTTGGAGAATGTTTTATTTTGCCCTGCATTGTATCATTCTCGTCGTTTCCTTCAGCTGAAACTAGAGGCTGATGGTGAGAATTTCTGGCTAGACGCCAGGGTCCAGAGTGAGTTCTGCGATCTATTTGTGACGATCTGGAGTTACTGCCTCCCTCTCTGCCCAGCCCAGGTTAAATTTCACCCTCTCAAGCATGACCTCTGATTTCTCTTGCCCCCAAGGAGGAGTCCCAACATCTACCCTCTTCCATCAAAGACCTCAGTCTTCCTGCTACTGAATTCCCTATTGATTTCCCCATATGCCTTAAGCTTCATACACTTCCTCAGTCTCATTTCCCCAAAGCCCCCAGCTTTGTCCACCTCCTTGTCTTTCTCACGCACTTCTCTACTGGAAAGCTGTTTGCCAACATTGACTATGTATGAAAACCCCCCCCCTTACCAAAAGTTTTATTCTCTTTGAAACCTTCTCATGTCACTTTCTTAATTACAATGCTACCTTCAGTGCTCCCAGAGCCCACTGCTTGCACTAGGTTATTGCCTTCTTTTTATTCATTTATTTTATATTTTTTTAATGTTTGTTTATTATATTTGAGAGAAAGAGAGATAGAGCATGAGTGGGGGGAGGGACAGAGAGAGGGAGGGAGACACAGAATCCTAAGCAGGCTCCAGCCTCCGAGCTGTCAGCACAGAGCCCCGACGCAGGGCTCGAACTCACCAACCGTGAGATCGTGATCGGAGCCGAAGTCAGACGCTTAACCAACTGAGCCACCCAGGTGCCTCTTTATTCATTTATTTATTCAACCATTCAATATCTATTTTCTCAAAAGCTACTCTATTTATGGTCCATTGTTGCAACTTGTGCAGAGGTATGGAGGTGAGTAACAAGAGAGAAGGAAGACAAATGTCTAGAAAGAAGAGTGATGGGATGGGATGTGATAATTAATTGTGCACATGCCATATTTTCCCTGAGTAGGCCATATATTTGTGGGAGACGGGCAGGGTTGTATAAAGAAAAAGTGCTTGGTTGTTGTAGTTAAATCAGCCTGGGTACCATTCACATTAACTAGCTATGAAACTGGACTTCAAGTTCCTATTCTGTAAATGGAGATAGTAATATCTCCTTGGGGATATGCTGTGAGATTCAACTGAACAATAAATATAACGTGCCTAGCTCATGACACGAGCAAAACGAATACAACTTCGTGCCCAATTTTACTACACAGTAGATGTTTGAGTAATTGAAATTTAGTCTACAGAAAAAAAAAAATCAGATATCTGTGTACCTGAAATGAAGATGCTAGAAACTCTACCCATAATAAGGAGTCCCAGGGTGGTTCAGTCAGTTAAGCTTCCAACTTCGGCTCAGGTCATGATCTCATGGTTTGGGAGTTCGAGCCTCGCGTCGGGCTCTGTGCTGACAGCTCAGAGCCTGGAGCCTGCCTCGGATTTTGTGTCTCCCTCTCTGCCTGCTCCTGCCCCACTCACACTCTGTCTTTCTGTCTCTTAAAAATAAATAGATATTAAAGAAAACCCCAACTATCCATAATAAGAATAAATGAAGGCAAGAAAAGTGTCGTGTTGAAGGTGAATTTTCAGGGCGTATTATTGATTATTCCCGTTTACTACAATCTAAAATACGTTAACCCACCATTATTTACTAACCTATCATGTACCTAAACTGGGCAAAAATAAAAAACAAATAAAATTGATATCATCTGGAAGGAAGAATCATTGACCCAAAAAGAAGATTCTGAGAATAGAAGAACACTGGATTTCTAAGGAGAAAGAAGCAAGTGTTTATGGATTGGGTAGGAAAACGAATAAAGAAAAGAGTAGATGAATTTTTATGATTAAAAATACAACAGGGGTGCCTGGGTGGCTCATTTGGTTGAGGGTCTGACTCTTGATTTCAGCTCAGGTCATCATTCCAGGGTTGTGGGATGGGGCCCTGTGTCAGACTCCATTCTGAGCGTGGAGCTTGCTTAAGATTCTCTTCCCCTCTTCCTCTGCCCTTCTCCCCTGCTCATGTGTGCTCTCTCTCTCTCTCTCAAATAAAAAAAAAAAAAAAAAAAAACTTAAGCCCAACAGAGGAAGACAAATACCGTATCACTCGCAGGTAGAATCTAAAATAAATAAATAAAAGGTCAAATTCAGAGAAACAGAGTGTGGGGTGCCTGGGTAGCTCGGTCAGTTAAGTGTCCAACTCTTGATCTCACGGTTCGTGAGTTCAAGCCCTGTGCTGGGGCTGTCAGCACAGAGCCTGCTTGGGATTCTCTCTCTTACCCTCTCTCTCTGCCCCTCCACTACTCGTGCACAAGTGCTCTCTCTCTCTCTCTCTCTCTCTCAAAATAAATAAATAAACATCTTTTTTTTTTTTTTAAGAGAGAAAGAGAAACAGAGAATAGAAAAGTAGTTGCCAGAGATTGGGGTGGGGTAGGGGCGGGGGGTTAGGGAGAAGTTGGTAAAAGGTACTAATTTTCTGCTGTAAGATGACTAAGGTCTGAAGGTCTAATGGATAACAAGGTGACTATAGTTGATAACACTGGATCGTGTAATTGAAATTTGCTAAGAAAGTAGAACTTAAATGTTCTCACACACCCCAAAGATAAATATAGGAAGCGATGGTTGGGCTAATTAACTAGATGGTGAAAATCCTTTCACAGTGTATGTGTATATCAAATTAGCACAAGGTACACTTCAAACACCTTACGATTTTATTTGTCAATCGTACCTCAGTAAAGCTGAAAGGAATATAACAAAACTCTTCACCTCAGTTCCTTTGATCTTGAACATTTCTGGGATGGTGTGCGAGGGCCCGAAACCCAACGCCAAGTGGTAACCACTTGGTAAGCTGGGGAAGTGACATCCTAGCTTATGTCAGCTCTAGAGTTTATTACATCCAAACGTAAATTATGCCTTCCTCTCTCCTGTTGGACTGTGAGATGCTTGGGGCAGAGGACAGGATCTCATTTATGTCTGCTCTCCCAGGCCCTGCCTTGAGCCAGTAACTCTAAATCACAGTGGCGGGAGGATGAGGGGGAGAGGAGGCAAGGAGCAATGAGAGGTGATTAAAGAGAAAGTGGAGACAAAGGAGTATTTCCTCTCTATTCTTCTTTTTATGAAATCATTAAAAAAAACAACCTAACCAGAAGTTAATTTAATTAAATTGTTACCTTTGAGCTGGGTTTACAGATACTTGCATAGTGTGGTCTCAGCAGTTCGCAAACAATAAGTCACTCCGAGTTCGCATTAAACAAGCTCTACAGATAATCCTGGAGCAGGTAGTCTCTGAGCCGCTCTTTCAGAGACACTGGGTTACCTCGTTGGCCCACTCTACCATCCACGCAGTGGTTGAGCGTTTCTCGAGGCCCATCGTGCGCCTGGTGCTGTGTTAGAATCTGCAGACCCAGGGATGAACAGGTTGGATACAAACCTCACTTCTGAGGTGCTTGTAACTGAGTGGGGAACCCATGTGAGTGTGTTCTGAAATAAACATAACGGATGAAAGCCCATTTCCCTCGGGAGGAAATGGAGACCACGCGGAGAAGTGCTTTTCCAACTCAGAGCCGTTCGGAAAAAAACAAGTAAAATAACAAAGCCAAACAGCAGCTATAAATATGTAAACATAAAGCATATTGCACCAGCTTGATTCTTTTGTGCTCATTCCTGCCATTTCCCTTTGAGAAAAAAAAAAAGGGGGGGGTGGATGGGCAGAGGGCTCTGTTGTGTGGCTTGTGTATGTGGTTTGCACCACGTTGCCTGCCCTTCGGTGGCTAGCTCCAAATACGAGGTGGTTAGCGATCTTCCCCTTACTGATTGCTGATAGTGGTTAATAGCATGGAGTGGAGCCCCAGATTCTATCACGGACACCCTGGAACAGGTGTTCCACGTCTGGAACAGCTCACATAACCTTCATGCAATGTTCTTCGCTCCATCAACTGGTGATAAAATTGCACTTGCCCACTAAGGTTAAGTTGGTGAAATTATGTGGATGCTGATGTAACAAGTGTTCAATAAGGTTTAACATTTATTGTTGTTGTTACGATGTCAGCCCTTTCAAATACTAAGAGTTCCCTGTGGAACGCCTCTCCCAGGAGCCCATTCTTCAGAGGAACATTCTTTTCTTCCGGTCCACATTCTGCCCTAGAGTGAGCTTGGTATACACAGCAAGGTGCCGGGGGCTGTGGGGAACACGGCCTTTAGGAAGCTCACAACCTGATGGCTGTAGGCACCTACACAGCACACTATTTTCTTCTTCTTTTTTAAATGTTTATCTCAAAATGATTTTTGAGAAAGAGAGAGAGTGTGTATGTATGAGTGGAGGAGGGGCAGAGAGAGAGGGAACAGAGGAGTGTGGGTCTCAAACTCACGAACTGTGAAATCATGACCTGAGCCAAAGTCAGACTCTCAACCGATGGAACCATCCAGGCACACCAACACACTGTTTTCTATAGCAAAATAGAGCCAGTGCTGAGAAAAGGCATCAACACATTGCTGTGGGGTGAAGGAAAATCTGGGTTGGCCAGGGACGTCTTCACGGGGACCTGGGGCTAGATAGTGGAATGGGAGAACAACAGAAAAGCAGAAAAACATACAGTCCATGCTAGAGATTTAGGACTTGGTTCTCCAGGCCAGAGATCAGGGAAAGTCTTTTTAAGCCATTTTAAGAATGGCTCCAAATGATTAACACGGTGTTTTCAGACAATGCCAATGACGTTGAGGGATGCACTGGAATTGGTTTCAGTTTTCTATACTATTCCATCCTTATTGATCATAAGTGTCATGAAGGCAGGGAGAGGTGAAGAACATAGCATCTTCGGGAAATGACTAATTTTTGTAATTACAATGACTAAATGTGAAAAGAGGTAATAGGAGGTAAGGCTGAAGGACTAGACAGAAGGAAAAGAACTTCCTTCTGAAGCCAGGGGGAGCTGTTGGCAGCTTGTGTGTGTGTGTGTGTGTGTGTGTGTGTGTGTGTGTGTGGTGGGTCCTATGACCCACTGAGGCTGCGTTCAACATACAGATGCATACTTGAACGCATCTATCGGTAGGCTGAGATTTTTAGAAAATCTATTTACGAACCATGAGGTTGACATCAGAACACAAAAAGGTTTCCAATCCTGTGTTGAAAAGTTTGGACTTCATTCTGCAGGATGACAGAAAATCTTGATAAAAAGGGAAGTAACAAGCACAGCAGTGGAGGCCTTGGTGCCCCATCCAGCTCTGCTACCCAAACACACATCGCCAGGTGGGGTGTGTTGGCCCCAACGCTCACAGCCATGTCGCTTCTCTGAAGAACAGGAGCCTTCGCAGACCAGAGCTCTGCCAGTGGCTAGTGGACGTGGGGTGCAAAGGGCTGCTTCCCTGGCCTCAGGCTGGGTGATTTGCACTACAGTGGGATTGGATCCTGCTGAAATTACCCAGTGCCTTGCCCTGCTTTTCTTACTCTCTCTACCAGGAGAGCCGCAGGAAAAATCACTGGAATAAGAATCCCAGCCTTAGGCTCAGCCTCTAAGGAACTTGACCTCAGACATGCGCTACCCCGCTTTAGGAGATGTTAACTCCAGCACCAGTGTGTAGGGCAGATCGATGAGAGATTGAAAGCCTCATTTTCTTCAAACCCAGGTAGGAGTTTACAGCAATGATTTAACCACCAGCATGTGCTACCCTAAACTGTTATTTATGTTTTTATGTTTAGTTTTGTCCCTTCTATCAAGCTTACCATTCATTTATTCATAGGCAATACCCTTTATGATGCCTGCAAAGGGCTAAGAAACAGAAATTCCCAGGGCGCCTGGGTGGCTCAGTCGGGTGAACATCTAACTCTTGGTCTCGGCTCAGGTCATGATCTCACAGTTTTGTGAGTTCAAGCCCTGCGTCTGGCTCTGCACTGGCAGCACAGAGTCTGCTTGGGATTCTCTCTCTCTCCTTCTCTCTGCCCCTCTCCTGCTCGCTCTGTCTCTGTCAGTCTCAAAATAAATAAATAAACTTAAAAACATTGTTTGAAGTTTTTTTAATGTTTATTTATTTTTGAGAGAGAGGGAGACAGAGTGCAAGCGGGCAGGGGGTGGGGTGGGGGTGGGCAGTGCAGAGAGAGGGGGAGACGCAGAATCCGAAGCAGGCTCCAGGCTCTGAGCTGTCAGCACAGAGCCCGGTGCGGGGCTCAAACCCACGAACCGGGAGATGACGACCAGAGCCGAAGTCGGATGCTTAACTGACTGAGCCGCCCAGGTGCCTCCCCCCAAATGTTTTTAATTAAAAAAAATACAAGAGAGAGAGAGAGAGAAATTCCCTGGCTATCTTTGGGTAATACTGCTAAGTTCTGAACATTTTTTTTGAGAAATAAACAAGCAAAAAACCTTTGCCTGTAGGTGGGTATCTGAAGGCCACGGGGTCAGTAAGTTCCCCTGTACTCCTTGAAAACCTGAATCTTATGCGCAAACATACACACCCACAATCACCCAACCTTCGCCAGCCTAACGTTCTAGCACAGCGTTGATAAATATTTGTGTTTAATGGCACTTAAGGGGAGCATTGTGATTTCTAAACATTGGCTGGTGAGTAATGATTTTGCCAAGAGCGCAGCAAGAATTTTGCAATCGTGACTATTCCTAGGCTTTTGATGGCATACAATTACTCTGCACTGCAGAAAGGGGGGGGGGGGAATTCTTTAAAGAGCTTGTCACCAGGGAATCATTTCATGGGGAATAAGGGTGGGAGCGGCAAATGACTCTAAAAGACGTTCAATTTTGCATTTTAAACACCATTCTCGCTTTTATCTAAACATTTGAGCCTTCTGCAGGTCTTGCTTTCTGCACTGGGGCAAAAGGAGAAATGGTGGGTCTTGTTCTTGTTCTGCCAGGTCTCAGAAGAGCACCTCCTTGGCGCTCACAGAGATCGAGAAATGAATCCCTACTTGCGGGGGGCGGGAATTGAGCAAGTTGCCAGGCGCCTCCAAGAGGCAGGTGTGTGAACTGGGAAGAGCACAGGAGGCCGCCCAGGTGGGCGGGCCAGGCTCCACTGGCTGTGTTCCGTTGTTCCCATCCCAGGGTCTCAATTTTTATAGATCTAAAATGAGAATTATGGTATTTCTGCAGCAAGTTGCCGCGAGGATGACTGAGACGGCATACAGTGCCCTTCACGGACAGGGCGTGTGGTCAGTGTAAACTCTCCTCCAGGTGCCACGTTCAGAGTCAAAGTCTCCAACTCTGGGTCTCTGAGTCGCAGAGGCACTGAGGACACCCTGCAATGCAGCCGAAGGGCCCTGGCTGGGGACACTGAGGGGGTGCCGTCCCCTCCCCCTGCTGCTTGTGTGCTGTGGATAGTTGACAGGTATGGCCTTTCTGTGAACTTTTCTTCCTATCTTCTTTCCTCCCCCTGTGCGGGTTTCAATACCTCTACTTTCTGAACACTTCTGTGCCCTTGAGCACTAGCTACATTGTTTCAGTTATATTTTCAGATGCACCTGTCTTAACTCCCCAATCGGGGTATAAACTTCTTACTGTTAGGGGCTACTTGTATGTATCTCTGTAGCCACACCCTTCTCTCGAGTTTACAAAATGGGCCCGGCACCCATCAAAGGCCAGCTGGATATGGATTGATGGGTTTGGGCCGGTTTCCGTGAATTAGACTCAATTTATAATATAAGGTACTCCTATTATACTCATTGATCTTATTTAAATTCATTTGGCCCGTATTTCTTGGGTACCTATTGTGTGGCAGGCCCCCTTCTGGCCTCGAGAAAACACTGGTGAACACAATAGAGAAGCCTCGTTCATTGTTCACTGAGCTCGTACCTTTGCGAGGAAGGGGCAGTTGATAAATAATTAACTCTGGAAGAAAACAGGTTAATGATGGAAACAGCACAAGGTGATTGGCTGGAGGTGCAGGAGGGAGTTCGTGGGGTGGCCAGGGAAAACTGAGGGGGAATCTAAGCTGAGCTGTGAATGACCAGTGAGAACCAGCCAGAAGGAGTATTTCGGGCTGACAGAACAGCAAGGCCTAAGGTCTTTGGACAAGTGCTCATGTGAAGGTCCTAGCTCTTTAAGTTAGAAGTTCAGAAAGAATGTGAATGTGCGGAAAACCGAGTGAGGACAATGGTTGGGGACCTGTTTGTTTGTTTGTTTGTTTGTTTTTATTTATATTTTATTTATTTATTTATTTATATTTTTATTTTTTTAATGTTTATTTCTTTTTGAGAGACAAACAGAGCACGAGCAGGGGAGAGACAGAGAGAAAGAGAGAGAGAGAGAGAGAGAGAGAGAGAGAGATACAGAATCCGAAGCAGGCTCCAGGCTCCCAGCTGGGGGCCCGACCCGGGGCTTGAACTCACAAACTGTGAGTGAGATCGTGATCTGAGCCGAAGTCAGTCGCCCAACCACCTGAGCCACCCAGGCCCCCCTGGATCGTGCATTTTCTTCATGTTTATTTATTTTTGAAAGAGCGACAGAGAGAGACAGAGAGAGACAGGGTGTGAGCAGGGGAGGGGCAGAGAGAGGGAGACAGAGAATCCAAGCAGGCTCCAGGCTCTGAGCTGTCAACCCAGAGCCCGACGCGGGGCTCGAACCCACGAACCGTGAGATCGTGACCTGAACTGAAGTCGGACGCTTAACCGACTGAGCCACCCAGGCGCCCCAGGGACCTGGGTTTTAAATACTTACGTAGATGAAGTGACCTGTTCTCGAGGTACTGCCATCCTCGTTCAGCGGCTCAGTGCTTGTGCTTTTCCTATTCAGCAGGCAGCACTATTTTGAGACATCCTCTTGTCTACATGGAGGAGTAATAGCCCCAAGTTTCTCCTTATTCTTTCCTCCCTTTGAAACAGCAATCTCAGAGCCTTAATCACTGCTAGATTTGCCTCTCTCCCTCGCACGTACATTCTTCAGAATTCGTAAGAAGGAAAGCAAATGTCAGTGGAAAGAGTTCTAAAACGTGTAGCTACCTACTTACTTAGGCACTTATTTATTCTTTATATTCCACCTGCCTCCCCAGAGGGGTTGTAGTTGCCTACGTTAGAAAGCATAGCTACCAGTTTAAAAAGCACAGATATCAGACAAGACAGGTCAGACCAGGGCCTGCGCTGGTGGGATGGGGAGGAGACAGTCACTATGTCAGAGAAGTAATTGAGGGGCACAGCTTTGCTGAAGCTTTGCTCCAGCCAAGGCATGAAGGGTGTCTTAAGAGGTTCCACGGACCTGGGCTTGAGCCTCACGTCAAGGACCGACTGTGAGGCCTTAGATAGTTCGCCCCCACTCTGGGCTCCATCTGAAAAGTGAGCGAGTTATTAGGTGAGAGGAATTCTCTGGCTTGTCCAATGGCACCATTGTGTGATCCCGGGTGGGGTTGGTGTCACAGAAGGCCAGGGTGGAGTTTGCAGGTGAGAGAGGGCACCTGGGAAGGGTCGAGCCCTGCTTTGGGAGGCAGCAGGGGTTCCTGAGGAGACCTTTGTGCTGTTTAGGCGGCGTAGCATGGTGGCTGGGAGTCCGCACCCTGCCAGGTGACCTCCCTGGGTTTGCATCCTTGGTTGTGTCACCGAGTCTCTCTTTACCCCAGCGTTCTCATCTCATCTGTAAAAGGGTATAATGGTAGGCCTTCGACAATAGGGGTGTTGACAGAATCAATGACATTCATCCATCAGGAACAATTCTGGGCACTGAGCAAATGTTCAGGAAATGAGAATGACCGCTGATGCGGTTGCGGCTACCGTTCAGCCACCAGAACTCATCAGAGGAGGGGATGTCATTGCTCCCTTGGGTCGTCTTGCCCAAAGAATGACCGGGTGAGGCCCCCGGATAATTATGCTAGGCAGATAACTCAGCCTGATACCAACTTCATGGGTATGACGTGGGCACAAACAGGGCACTCACAATAACTGCTCACATGAAGTGAACACTGCCTGTGTGCCATGCCCTGTGATTGAAACCATGCTTGCTTTTCCATATAATTTTGGCAATGACCCTACGGGCAGGGAAGGACCTTGAGGTTCAGAGTAATCCATTCTTGCTGGAACCCGCGTCTGTGACTCCAAAGTCCATGCTTTTGAGGTGAGTCAAATTCTTGCCACAAGTGTGGAATGAAGCCTTACCTCTGAGCACACACACACACACACACACACACACACACACACATACACTTACCACACCAGGAGCAGGAAGCATTTCATTTAGAGCCATAAAACATGTGTTTAGTGTTTGCCTTTTCACTTAGCGGGGTGTGGCCTTGGGCAAGTCATGAGTCTTTTAGTTCTGTCTTAAAATGGAGAGTCCGATCCTCCCCAGCTTCCTCAGCAGAGTGTGAACCTCAAATCCTATAGATGATATACGTGAATGTTCTTTAGGATCCCAGAACAATACAAATGGCATTTAAAAAAAATCATTTATAACCAAGATTACTACAATTTTGAATTGCCTCCCTCCCGCAAGACTTCCTTCCCTTCTCAGAAAAATAGAATTATCCTCCTGCCAATGCTTCTGTCTCTTGGGACGCTGGCGCGGAACGTGAAAGGACAAATTGCCTTAATTTAGCTCTAAAAATATTGGAGCGGGTCAATTTTCAGAGTGTTGTCAAGCGCGGAGTGTGTGGACAATGAATTTTAGCGAGGAGTAATGGCCCACGTCTGTCAATAAAGGCAACAAGGCAGGGAGGTGGGGGTGCGAAAGCCGTCAACCAAGGTATCTGCTCTGCAGCGAACTGGAGAATTTCCATTAGGCAGGGAGAAGAGCGAGGTGGCAATACCTCGTCCCTATGTGTTCCTTTCTTGGAAGAAGGGTAATCACTGTGTTGATCTTATTCTGGCCAG
Source organism: Puma concolor (assembly GCF_028749965.1). Taxonomy (NCBI): domain Eukaryota; kingdom Metazoa; phylum Chordata; class Mammalia; order Carnivora; family Felidae; genus Puma; species Puma concolor. Next base: position 79,372,297 of record NC_141675.1, on the reverse strand, counting down.
TCATTCAGGTTTGTTGACTTGGCTATTATTTCATTCTTCCCTGTGTGTGCTCTCCCTTAATGGGGTGATTAGGCCTGCAGGTGGTCATCAAATAAATACACTGGGTGCCTGGGAACTTGGCCACCCTTGGGGGCAGGTGAGGTGGGATGCCAAGAAAGGCCTAGTACAGGGGCGAAGGCTCAGGGCTGAGCATTAAGGCTCTCAGTGTTTCTTCCTGAATGGCAGTGTTCACTCAGTACTGTGTCTGTTTTGGAAACGTTATCTCTGGAGAGGAGAGTGAGGCAGAGAGGGGAGAGCTGGGTCTGTCCCTCTCAGCCACTTGGCCCGGCCACTTGACCTCTCTGAACTTGAGCCACCTCATATCCAAATAGTGATAATGGTGAGTTGGGCTCCTCAAGGCTGTTGAGAGGCTCAAATACACTGATTTATCCCTTTTTCCCTCCAACATGTGTTAACTAAGCAACTACTGTATCTCTGACACTGTGCTAAGACTTGGGAATATGGCAGTGAAAATAACTAAGATCCTGGCACCCAGAGAGCTTAAAGTGTATAGTGAGGCAGCTGGCGATGACTGGAATGCCATGGACGGAAAACGTGACAAGGGAGGGAGTGCCAGGTGGAGTGAGTGCGATTTCTAGGAAAGGAGACATTTGATCAAGGGCCCAAAGGAGGAGAGGAAGCACGTCAAATAAATATCTGAGGGAAGAGTGTTCCATATAGAGGGAACAGCAAATGCAAAGCAAGATAATATGCGTGGAGATACTTTACAAACAGTGAAGGACTGCCTAAACATATGTTATCATTGATTATATTTCTTATTTTAAGGTTTATTTATTTTTGAGAGAGCGAGCACGAGTGGGGGAGGTGCAGAGAGAGGCGGGGACAGAAGACCCAAAGCGGCTCCGTGCCTACGGCAGAAAGCCCGACGTGGGGCTCCACCTCCTGAGCCATGAGATAGCGATCTGAGCCGAAGTCAGATGCTCAACCGATTGAACCACCCAGATGCCCCTCATTTTTATATTTCTTAAATCCAGCTAGCCTAATAGCAGAGACTGATTTCATCACAAGATGTATGCCTGCCTCTCAGTGCTGCAGAAACCTCTCTATAGGTTCATATCAAGTCTTAGCACCTCAGCAGCTCATAGAGAAAAGTAGAAGGGGTCTCTGTATGATTTTTATCTCCATGTCATTGCTGCTGTAATTAACCATTTTTGAGGCCATGTCTAAAAGGACTACAAGCAAATGACAAGTCAATTAAGTTAAAAAAAAAAAAAAGAGGGGCGCCTGGGTGGCGCAGTCGGTTAAGCGTCTGACTTCAACCAGGTCACGATCTCACGGTCCGTGAGTTCGAGCCCCGCGTCGGGCTCTGGGCTGATGGCTCAGAGCCTGGAGCCTGTTTCCGATTCTGTGTCTCCCTCTCTCTCTGCCCCTCGCCCGTTCATGCTCTGTCTCTCTCTGTCCCAAAAATAAATAAACGTTGAAAAAAAAAAAAATTTAAAAAAAAAAAAAAGAAAGAAAAGAAAGAAAAAGAAAAAAAAGCCGGACTGCTTTTGCATTCTGTGAATGACAAAGAAAAAAGGGAAAAGACAAAGCTAGTTGCTGAGTATTTTTTTCTTCGCCCCTTTTTGCTTGGTTGTGTTACGATGGCAAAGTCTGCTTTCCTAGTATAAAATGTACGTTTCTACTGCCATTTAGAAAACGACTCTGAGAGCTTCGGACAAAAGGTTCTCTAGATGTGCAAGAAGTTTCAATTATTCTGCTTGGGAGAATCAGTTTTTAGAGATGCTTTTTGGTTATCGGGAGGCCTCAGCTGAGGCAGGTAGGAGAGTTAATGAGTGGAATTGCTAATGACAGGTAGTAAAATTGGTTGTCAGTCAAGAAATGGCAGGGGCACTGGCAAAGAGACCTGTAGGGGGGAGGTGGAGGGCGAGCTGTTGGAGATGGATGGGCTGTGGTCGGAGAACAACGCTGTAACTACTCACATAAGAGACTGCCTGCCGGAGACCGGCGGGGGGGGGGGGTGGCGAACTCAAAAATGCATCGTCATTTGGGACTTGAGAGACCAGGAGGCTTTGTGGTTTCATTATTTCTAGGCTGCTTCTTACTTCCCAATCTCAAATGGATTCAAGGATGATAAATAGTGTCAGCCAACATTGCTAAGCCTGGCATTCTCTGCTTAGCCCTCGGATGAGCTGGCTGTTCATGGCTTCTTCTCTCCCAGCCTTGCTATGGCAGGTAGCAGAGATAAACTTGACCTATGGCCTTATGATATTATGTTATGAGCTTGAAAGAACGTCTGACCCACCAGTCATTTTATACAAGGAAGATGCTCCGTGCCCAAGAGGGAAAGTGACTTTGCCCAGGTCTCACAGGGCTTTGGTGGAAAAATCAGAACTAGGGAGCCCAGGTATGATATTGTTGTCTGAGGAATGCCCAAAAAACGACCCCATGTTCAATACTCAGCCTTGTTGAATGGCATCTCATCAATGTTTACCCAGGAAACCTACAGAGAGATCTTCTCCCTCCAACTGATGTTCCAATGATAGCTATACTGGTCCCTAGGACAACTGGATTTTGAAACCTTTGGAAAAGCAGGTCAGAAGTTGATGGGATGGATGAAAGAGGCACAGGACCAAGTAGGAGTTGGAGGACTAGGATTCAGGTCCTGACTGATCACATTCTGGCTGTGAGATTGGGCTAAGGCATAGAATCATGGGACCAGGAAGGACCTTCATGGTCATCTAGGCCAATTCCTTTTTCTTTCATAGTCCCCTGTACCATATCTCTGAGAGGTCCTCTGGTCCTGTGATAGGACAGGGGAGTCATTTCCACTGAGGGCAACTCGAATTGTTGGAAAGGTCATTCTTATGCCAACCGCAACTCCTAAATCCCTCTTGAGTCAATTCCTCCAATATTACTTCTCTGGAACTCAGTTATCTTATTAGAAAATTAGGGATTGCAATACCAGCCTGTTCTGCCTCTCTGATAGGGTAGTAGGAAGGTTATGTAACAATATACAGTCAAGAAAAGAAAAAGCAGTAGTGGTAATGTAGGGTCCTGGAAATCGTTGCAACTTACTGGAAATGGGAAGTCCCTCTGAGCAGAAAATTCCAGCTTTATGAAATAGAAATGGAAACACCTGCCCTTCCCTTCCATCAGAATTTCCGTTAGGATCCGCCAGAGAAGCTAAGAAAAAGAGGCAACATGATGTAGCTAAAGGACCATTGTATTTGAAAATTTAACTGCAGGCCGCTGCCATTTAATCACCACACATCTTATACAGAAATCCGTCACACTCTTGGAACCTCAGTTTTCCCACTTTGTAAGGTACAGATGGACGTACTTGTCTGTTTGTTTGTTTCCTTCTGTAAATTTGCAAAAATCAGTGGAGATCATTGATCTGTGACTTGTGCACCATCACTCTGGGTGCATGTGTGAGGTGGCTGCCCTTCCAGGGTCAGTAACAGGGAGCCCATGATATCCTGCCGTATCCCCCAGCATGCCGTGCTCCTCCAAGGTCTCAGCTCTTCCTAAGCTGCATGTGATCAGGAGAGAGAGAGATCTTTGCTGGAGTCTGAATGCCAAGATGATCATCTCAGGCAAGCCCGGGGGATGCTTAGGGCTGAATACTCACTTGTCTCTCACAGAACGAAAGGCAGTGCTCTACTCAGGCCACGTTCAAAATAGATTAAAAAGTATAATAGAGTCGAGTCACTTTTCCCTCTAGGCCTCAGCCACCGTCTTGCTTACTCATACTGAAGGCCTTTCATCCAGCACCAGGCTGAGATGCAGACTCCAGCTCTTCTGCATTCATTGGATTAAAAATGTCAGAGCTGGAGGCAATTTTTGATCAGTTGGTCTACCTCTTTGATGGTGTAGTTGGGGAATCTAAGGTCCAAGAATTCTATTGTCCTAGAAGGAATAGCAGTTAATGCCATGGCCAGGCCTGGAACTCAAGGCTTATAACTCTGAGTGTATTGCTCTTTGATTCACGCTCTTTGATTCAACAACTAGTGAGGTCTAACCATGTATTAGACGTGGGGTTCCATCAACAAGCCAGACCTGTCGTGGCCTGCTACAGCTGATCACTAATTGAGGTGATCGACATGAAAACAAATAATTCCAGTCCAAGAAAAGCTCTCTCCCGTATCCCCTTGTGTCACTATCTTCCCAACAGCCTTTTGTGCAATTTGGGCCAGATTTCCAACTCTTGCAAGCTTGTTTCAACATCTCTAACGTGGAGACATCCGTGTGTTCGTTCATTCTCTCGACGTTAAACATTTATTAGCACTTGTTTCTACCACATTAGTGTCAGCAGGTTTGTGCATAAGGAGTGGCCCTTTAACGCCCTAACCTGGGCTCCACGCCTGACGGGCACAGTGATTTCACAGGTCCAAGGTGAGGCTGGAGAATCCGCACTCTGAATAGACTTGCTCAGGTGACTGTGATGGGCACCCAGGTTGAGAGTTCGTGGCCTACTATGCCTGAAACGCGCATATCAGACAGTGAGAAGGCAGAGACACGCAAAAGCCCCACTTCGCCCTCAAGTAGCTCCCGGTCTAGTGGGAGGTGGGGAGTTGGGACAAGTGAACTGGCTCTGATACTGCTGTCTGAGGAATGTGATATCAGAAGCAAGCCCTAGCACCAGGGGAACACAGCATCGGGGCAGTGATGTCATCTAGAAAGTGTCGGGTATGGCTTCTCGGGTATGGCTTCTCGTGGGGGAGACACCTGAGGCGAGTCTTCAAGGATGTATATGAGTCGGCTCCCGGGATGGCCAGTGTGGTGTGGGCAGTTTAGGATCAGGGAAGTGTGGAGAGTCAAGAAGTAGCTGAATGTATTCAGGGAATTGCAAGAAGGAACGGGAAAGGAGGAGGCAGGCGAGAGACTGAGGCTGAGGGCGTAAGCATCAGTTCTCAGAGGGCTTTATCCTCTGGCCCAGGCGAGTGGGTGGGAGGATGGGGGTGGGCAGGGCTTCCTGTGAAGCAGAGGAATGACAGACTGGACCTGATCTTCAGGAGGTCACTTTGGTAGTTTTGTGGAGAGCAGAGCGGGCTTCCGGAGGGTGATGGGAGGCTGAGACGGTGAAACACTCCGTGTGCCATCCTCGAGCCGGCTGTTGGGAGATCACTTGGCAATGAGCATCTATCTCTCTGCAGAAGAGACAGGTGCCATTACTCTCAAGGAGTTCCCTGCTTTCTGAGCTGAAAGACAATGGCTGGTGGAAGAGTTAGAGAGAAGGGTGGGGGTGGGGTTGGGGGGAGGACAGGGATGTACTTGGTGTCAAACGGTGTTTAAAATACCCTCTTTGCATCACACCAGCTCTTAATTGGCACCAACCACTGCGGGGCTGATTGATCCCAGCGAGGGTCCAGCAAAACAGATAATTTCTTACAAGCTCTGAAATTCATGAGCCCTGTGGGGGTCCCACACGCCGGGGCTTTGTGGTGGCTGAGGTCTAAGCCTTCCTTGAAGGGGTAAGTATCCAGGGGTGGCAGGTTTTTTTGCTTTTTGTTTTCTTTTCAAAGTGCAGAATATATTCATGTAGTTAATGCCTGTGGCCTTGCTGAGCAGATTAAGGGAGAGTAGAACAAAGAGCTGGGTTACCAGGCTACTTGTGATAAATTAATTCTTAATATAATGGGCTTACAGAAAGAGAAGCTGGGTATGAAGGATGCCCAGGAAACCTAATTTGAGATTAAGGTCTTGATTCATAAAAGATCTGTCCGCTGCACGCTCACGGGTTGGGTCAGACGTAGCCTCTCTCTTAGGCCCAGGGCTGCATGGGATATCCCCAGATTTGCGGGGCATTCACACAAGAGGAAGGAAACCTATGTTTATGGAGAACCTACTCCTTACTAGGTACTTTGTCTCTGAATACTTTCCCCCCGCCAGAAACCCCATCAAGGTAACTAATATTACTCTTCTCAGATGTGAAAACTCAAACCAAAAAGATTATGCTGTATGAGCCAGGTCTCACAGCTGGTAAGGGCTTTGGAGAGTCAGCTGGGTGCTGGGCTACAGAGTTTCTGATTTAAAGCATGCATTTGGCTACTCATAGGGTCATGTTTACCGACATTGGCACCATACAGCCAAAGCCTTTAATTTATTTGAAGAGTGTTGATATTGTTCACAGCAGTATGTGCTGTAAGACAGGGCACAGGACACAATATTTCAATACTGGGATATGCTGTGCTGCTTCTGGAAGCCAGTGTGTGTATAGCTCCAGGACATGGATTTTGTATCTGTGGCTTAGGTTACTCTGGCTTTCTTCTCTGCACCTTGAAAACTATGGGACGAAGACACAGTACCTTGGCAACCTGTGTCGGATCAGATGGGACATGAGGGGATGCTTCGTGGATGCTACGCCTTTTCTGGGTTTCCCCTTATTGTGTCACTCATGTTTTCCCCTTCCTTCTGCATTCCTGATCGATTTACTGTAACCATAGCAACAAAAACCTTATTCTTACTGTGTTGATCTGTTTGCCTCATTGTTCTCTTGGTTTGTTTCACCTTTGTTAACAAACAAAATTCAACTGAGTACATTTAAAGATCGAACTGGTTTTAGTCAATGATTCGGGAATCAGGTATCATTCCATCTGGCAAGCAGAAAGAAGCTCCACCCATGGAGCTGGACAATGGAAGGATTTCAAAGGCAGAAGGAGGGTGGAACAGGAAGTTAGAAGAGTGGATTATTTCAGGCAAGATTATTTTCCTGTAGGGGAAGGCAGAGGGGTCTTCTCACGCAGATTACCTCCCTACTGGAGATAAGGAAATTCTAGACTGATTTAAAATTCCACTTCTGGAAAAGGCTGAAATTGCAGTTGGGTTAGGTACTAAGTCTTGCTGGATCAAAGCCACAGGGACACCATTTGGAGCTTATCGTTTCTTTTTAACACCTTCAACACACGGACAGGCACACACGTGCCCATGAGCTCGTCTTGCTGTGCCGCTTTTTTACGCTACGCCCTGGGGCAAGCCGTGTGTCCGTGTGAGAAGCTCCCTCCTTACTTCCAGGTAGAGTGGCGGTAAAGGCTGGCAAATCCCTCTCGGGTTGGTTAGTGACTCTATGACAAATATTTGCACGCTGTCAGAAGGTGAAATAATGCAGCAAAATATTTGGATCTTTGCTCTCCGTGAGGTGAAACTGACTACTTGACTTTGTTTTTCTCTTTGTACATCGTTTGGTGCTATGCAGACCCAAACCTTTTAAAGATACTGACAGAAATGCCCTGTTAATTTGGCATGGAAACTGATAAGCCCTAACCTCACCATCCATTAGGGAGACAGATGGGGGTCAGATAAATTGGGAACTGAACGTTCCAAGAATATGCCACCCCCAAATACAACTCTTTGCCGTATGGGTTATTTTGCTGTTGTTGTTTTAAGGCCAGAGAAAAGTACTTATTACTAAAACTATACATTTATGCTATAAAAGAATGCGTGAATGCAGAGTGAGACCCACTATTGATCTATTTAGATCCTGCCAACCATCATGTGAGCTGAGCCGTATTCTTTTTGGCATACCCATAAGTGCTGTAAGAATGGCAGTTTTATCTTAGACCCACATGGATTATTTTGAACTGAAGGCAATCGGCAGTGGAGAGCCCACAGATGCAGGAAACTCTCTTTGCTTCCCCGCATCTGTCTAAAAATAAGAGTATAAATTTCTCCTTTTGTAAAGGAAATTTCCATTTATAAGGGAAATTTCCATTTGTAAAAATGTCTTCCTAGCTACTCTGGGAGACAGCTCATCATCTGAGAGCCTTCTTAGCTACATAACAGATTACCTTTATTCACCATACAGCTCCTCCTCTCCCCTTCCCCTGATTTGCCTCCTGGCCCAGAAGCCCCAAGCCCCCTTTTCCTTTGATTTAGCCTAAGATGGTGTATAAACTTCCACGTCTAGCCACCTCCCTGAGCCACATTTTATCTTGTGAAATCCTATGCACATGTACATAATTGAAACTTTTTTCTTTTGTTAATTTTTTACCAGTCCGATTCAAGTGCGTCGGCCACTGAACCCATAAGGATAAAAGGGAAATTTTTCTTTCCTCCTCTACAAAACGAAATGATGCAACCAAGAGAAGATTTGCGTGACATAGGAGCACTCTCCAGTTTCTATCGCTTTTTCATAGTTGCTATTTTATTTGATCCCCACAATAACACAGTCCTGCGGGGATGCCAGGAGTAAGAATCCCATTCCCCAGGTGGACAAACTGAGGCTCAGAGGCTGATTAGTTTACGTGTCCTACCCAGCCTGGGTCATGGCAGAGAATTGAACAGGTGCATTTTCTCTCTTACACGGTCCTGTTTGCTGGGTGGGAAAAAAGAGGTGATTGTACGTTGGAATCTAGGAAAGCAAGCAAGAGGCTTAAAACTTGATATAGGAACAACCAACAGCACAATTTGGCTTAATAATAGATTGTTTTTCAAGTGTCAGGTGTTCTGCTGCTTTCACAGTGCAGATCAATTTCTGAGAGAATCTGAGCAAAACGACCATCCATCCCGACTTCTGCAAAATAGATTTGATCTTTTACATCTTGGTTCTCTCTAGACGTTGCTCCCAGACGAGGCATCTTTCACGGTTGTTCCTCTCATTACTTGTAAGGACAACTTGTTCAGTCTTAGTGACACTGTTATTGTAAATAGCAGAAGGGCAATTAATACTCTCCTCTAACTCTTACAAGTTAGAACCCTCCCAGCAACATGCACTGCGGGAACTCTCATTTCAAAAGGCAATGCCATCAATAGGAAATAGTTATTTAATTTTCAAGCAGGTTAAGAGCTTTCCTATGCAAGTATGAGTGAGTTATTATATTAATCACTTTTAAATAAAGTAGTTGAAGCAGGAAACTGTTGAAGGATGAAAAATAAGAGAAAGAAAAGTAAAACCACTCCGTATTACAAAAAGCACATTTCAAGCAGACCTTCACAAATGGGTCCTTGAGGTTTTTTGCTGCTCCCTGTGCATGACAAGCATATTTGCTAAGAGCCCCTGTGACTGCCTCCAGCCACCCCCACATCTTGTTGTGCAACAGAAAAAAGAGAAATGAGCCTGTTGAGGGAGAAATTTGGGGAAGTTTGGGGCAAGACTCTGAGATGCATTCTGGTTGTCAGTACATAATCCTTCAGAAATGAAGATAATATTCTAATCTCATCAGAACGGAGAAAAGCATGCCTCTCCCTGGACAATCCATGTTGTGTCCATCAGATTTCCCTGTGACATTACCTGGTTTTGACATCAAGCTGCCGGGAGAACACAGGATGTAAAGCTTCCTAAAGCAGCTAGCTACTACCTTGGGGGGTTTTATTCACTCCAGCAAGAACGGCCAAATTCAATTTTGAAGTTGACAGCCTGGGTCCAGTAAGGATATACGGTTGAACTCCATTAGTGAATTTAGAATCGCAGTAACATGTCTACTGACTTTCAGAGAGTTTCAACTGAAGGCGGCTTCAATCTAGATCTTCAGACTCCCCACGAAGACTGTGCTGGCACGTCAGGTAAAGTGACTCTGGCTTGACTGGCAGTTGTGTGTCTTTTTTTTTTTTTTTTTTTTTTTTTTTTACGCAGGAGATGCTGCGTATTGTTCATGGTCATATTGCAGGGAGGACATAACTCTGTGGTGACTCTGTGGTGAAGACCAGTCTCACATAATTGATGGGAGCAGGTGTTCACGCACCTCTCAGCCCAGTTCCTTTAGAAAACAACCAAGCATGGAGGAAGGGCTAATTTGAAGTGTGGAATTGCCCACTATGGTCTATTCATAAACCCTTAGTGAGCCCAAACTTCCATTTTGCAATAATTTCACCAAATACTTGGAATGGTTCATCTTTAGAGGACTTCAAGTTGATTTTGAATGGATATCTAGGGACGCTGGCCGGAGGGTCCAACTGTATGTTTCCCCTCTACCATTGATTGAGGTCTTTATGGGAACATTACCCTGTGATTTTTTGGTCTAGCTCTGCTCTTAACTGAGGTAGTCTGAATAAGTAAATTGGAAGGTCCTTGCCAACTTGACAACTGTGTGATTTATCTGTTCTTGTAGATCAGTGGAAAGGATTGCTTGGCTGGTAAGTTCCTAGCAGACGAGTCACATCACCTTGGCACAGTTGACGATCTCTCTCTTCCTCAAGAGAAGTTTAGCATCGTCATGACAAGACCCACTGATACAACATCTTTTCTAAGATCTGCAGGATTCAAGAATTAAAGACTCTTTCCATGTGCTTTCGGCGTAAGGAGGGGCTTCTCAAGCCTCAGAGGATTTTAATGATCAGTGTAAGCCTAAGCCAGATAATGTGGAATATAGAGAAAATAAACAAAATTCAGCCCAACTTCATCACGGCAATTCAGCCACGAGGGCTTGTCCATCTCGTTCCTACAATACCCTTAGGACCCAGAACAGTGCCTAGCACAGTTAAAGCCTGAATGCTATTTGGTAAAGGAGTGAATGAAATACAATTTTTATTTTTATTTTTTTAATTTTTTTTTAACGTTTATTTATTTTTGGGACAGAGAGAGACAGAGCATTAACGGGGGAGGGGCAGAGAGAGAGGGGAGACACAGAATCGGAAGCAGGCTCCAGGCTCTGAGCCGTCAGCCCAGAGCCCGACGCGGGGCTCGAACTTACGGACCGCGAGATCGTGACCTGAGCTGAAGTCGGACGCTTAACCGACTGAGCCACCCAGGCGCCCCTGAAATACAATTTTTATATATTTTCTTCCACCTCTTTCTCCCCATGCACATTTTTTTAATGGGTAGATTCATGATGCCTGTGTTGGCTTTTGCACTTTGCTGTTTCTTTGTTTACTTGCCCTTGTGTAAAACGTGTTCCTTTGGCCCACAGAATCCTCTTAATTATTATCTGTAATGACTGAGTAATACAGGAAGTATGTTCTAACACAGCTGCCTAAAAGTTAAATGTGTCGCTTAAGGAACTGGTGTTTTCTTATCCCTACTGGTGCTCACATAGAGGTTGGATATTCAACTAGCAGTATGAGTTGAGCTGGATGCACCTGCTCTAAAACCGTATTCCAGTTTGTAAGTTATGACCCTCAAGGACCAGCCACTTTGCAAGGCTGATGGGCTTTCATAAGATATGACTGTCAGGAACCAGAACTTTTCAAGGAACCACTCCTCCCAGTCATCCATTGCATGCCTTGATACCCATTACTATCTAAGTTTATAATGTAAGCTTGAAAAACAGTGGAGCTTTACTTCCTTGGAAATAGCTACTAGTTCATGATGTCCTTCCGATTAACATGGAGGAAGCAAGTTCCTGTGTGCTGGGTACATTTTGAGATGATTAAACCTTGATCTCTGATCTCACAGAATTCAGTTGAGAATTACTAACACCGTATGAGGCAATGGGCACACGAAGCAAGAAAAAGCCACCTTCTCTCTGTTCTAGTGGGACTCAGAAATGGGGATGGGGAGCTCTGGGGCCTGACTTCAGGGCCGACAACAATGAGAAAATGAGGTAAATGCTACAGAAGCGCCATGGGCACCCAAGAGAGCAAATTAATCTTGCATAATGGAGTGGTATTGGAGGTCAGGAGGGTAAGACACATTGACTGACAGGTTTTAACAAGGCAGAACGCTAAATGCTTCTAAAGAGGGCAGAGGAGATGTGGGGGAATTCATTCATATGGAAGAGAGAGCTTTTTCTTGCTGGGAGGTGGTGGGAGAGGAATCCTATAGGACAGAGAGACCATCCACACCTTGACGGGCGGGTGTGAGAATGGAGAAAAAGTTGACTGTGTTAGAGTAATCCAGTAACTGTTGTCTGTGTTCAGAGCCCTAGGACCTGGTGCTTGCCTTTTGTTTAGTAGTTTAAATTTTTATTTGGTTTTGATCTTTTAGTAACCGGAGTAAGGAGTCACATCATAGCCAGGGCACCCAGCAGTTCCAGCTCTGAATGTATAAGCCATGCTGGCCCCCCTCCAGCAAAACTCTCTTCCCCTCGGAACCAGGTCAGCTCACGTGGCATCAGTACCGAGACTGTGCCTAGGACCTCCTCACTGCTACTGTGTGTCCGTCTGCCTTCTATTCACTTTGTCTAAGTTCCCTTCTGATAGAGCGTATGCCCTGGCATTTCTTCCCATTTACAGCATTACCTGTCCCACGTCGAGGTGGAGAGAAGATGGCTATTTAGAATTTAGAAGGGCTATAGTTCTCAAGAGCAAAAGGCCTTTTCTCTTCTCTGGGAGGGGAGAGGTGAACCATGGAAGAGAAAGAGAAGCTGCGCAGGAAGGAAAACACATGTATCTTCACGGAGCTGCCATAGACGGAAGGCAGTGCTCTTGGAGAAGGTCCACCTCAAAGGCCTGTGACACACTGATGAGAACATGGACGACTGCTGCGGGAAGTGGCTCGCAAAGACCTGGTTTGTGCCAGGCCAGAGGCCTGGAGGTGCCAAAAGGGACCCTAGATTTAGGAGCAGAAAATGTAGGTTCTTATCTTCTGATTCCACAATAAATAAGATACTAATGATCACAATTAATAATGGCAAATGTGTATCGCATTTTCTATGTGCCGGGATCTGGTACATTAATTCTTTTCTCCCCTGAGTCTTTGTAACAACTTTATGAGGTGGGGGCTATTATAAAGAACCCCATTTTAGAGGTCATCCATGAAAATAATGGCTGTAGAGGATAAACACGTTTTTAAAATATGAAGCAGAGGGTTTAATAGTCCTAGTGAAACTCCCAGGGCTTTTGGGAAGTTCACATCAGGATCCGATATGTGAAGACATTTAGGAAACTGCTGTACATCCATGAGAGAGTTCCATTGCACCATAGTTTCTCCCACATTTTCTTTCTTCGTTTGTACTGAGCACCTGCAAGGTGAATGGCATGGAGCTATCACTACAATGGAAATAGATGGAAGAGACCCAGTGCCTCCCTCAAAGACGGACCAACCACTAGGGGCAGTAGGACATCCAGGTGAATGACTCCAAAGTAAAGAAGGTGGGATAAATGTTGGGAGGATGATTTAAACAAGATATTATAAGATCATGTTATCTGCAAATAAATAATTTTACTTCTTCCTTTCCAATTGGATGCATTTTGTTTCTTTTTCTTGATTAACTGCTTGGGCTAGAACTTTTAGTGTTACGTTAAATAGAAGTGGCAAGAGTGGGCATCCTTGCCTTATTCCAGATCTTGGAGGAAAACTTTTCAGTTTTTCACCATTGAGTATGACATTAGCTGAGGGCTTTTCACATATTGTCTTTATTGCATCTTTTCCATACATAATTTATGGAGAAATTTTATCATGATAGAGTGCTGAATTCTGACAAATGCTTTTTGGTACCTATTGAGATGATCATGTGGTTTTTATCCTTCCTTCTGCTAATATGTCATATCAAATTGATTGATTTGTGTATAGAGAACCATCCTTGCAATTCAGGGAATAGATCTCTCTTTGTCATGGTGTCTGATCCTTTTAATGTATTATTGAATTGGATTTGCTAGCATTTTATTGAGGATTTTTGCATCTATATTCATCAAGGATATTGGTATGTTTTTTTTCTTGTGGTGTCCTCATCTATGTTGTGGTATCTTTATGACCAAGTTGATGTTTACCCCACAGAATACATTTTGAAGTGTTCCGTTTTCTTCTTCTTCTTCTTCTTCTTCTTCTTCTTCTTCTTTTTGGAAAAGTTTAAGAAAGATTGGTATTAATTCTTTAAATGTTTCATAGAAGTCACCTGTGAAGCCATCTGGTCCTGGGTCTTTTTTTGTTCTGAGTATTTTGATTACTGAATCAGATTCCTTGTTATTAGTCTTTTCAAGCTTTCTATTTCTTCTTGATTCAGTCTTGGTAGGTTGAATCTTCCTAGAAATCTATTCATTTCCTGTAAGTTATCCAATTGGTTTACATATGATTTTTCATAATGGTCTCTTATGATCTTTTTTATTTCTATAGCGTTGGTTGTAATATCTCCTCTTCCATTTCTGATTTTATTTATTTGAATCTTCTCTTTTTCTCTTAGTTTACCTAAGATTTTGTCAAATTTTTTTACCTTTTTATAACACTAGCTCTTAATTTCATCAGTTTTTTTCTACTGTTTTTGTTCTCTATTTCATTTATTTTTGCTCTCATCTTTATTCATTATTTCATTCCTTCAGCTAACTGTGGGCTTAGTTTGTTCTTCTCTTTCTGGTCCCTTGAGGCAGTCAATATGGAAGACAGTATGGACTTTCCTAAAAATGTTAAAAATGGAACTACCGTATGATTCAACAATTCCAGTTCAATTCAGAGGAATTGAAATCAGAATCTTAAAGAGATATCTGCATTCCCATGTTTGCTGCAGCATTATTTACAAAACCAAGACATGGAAGCAAACTAAATGTCCACTGACAGGTGAATAGATAAGGAAAATGTGGTATATACATACAATCGAATATTATTCAACTATAAAAAAGGAAATCCTGCTATTTGTGACAACATGGATGAACCTAAAGGATATTATGCTAAGTGAAGTAAGAGACACAGAGGACAAAAGCTACATGATGCCACTTATATAAGGAATCTAAAATAATCAAGTTCACAGAAGCAGAGAGTAGAGTTGTGGTTTCCAGGAACTGAGAGAGGGGCAAGTGGGGAGGTATCAGTCAAAGGTTACAGAGTTCCAGTCATTTACAATAGATAGGACCTATGTATTTATCCAAATGATACAAAAATGCTGATTCGAAGGGGCACATGCCCCCTAATGTTTATAGCAGCACTATCAGCAATAGCCAAATTATGGGAAGAGCCCAAATGTTCATTGACTGACAAATGGATAAAGAAGATGTGGTATATACATACAATGGAGTATTACTCAGTGATCAAAAAGAACGAAATCTTGCCATTTGCAACACATGGATGGAACTAGAGTGTACTATGCCAAGTGAAATAAGTCGGTCAGAGAAAGACAAATATCATATGATTTCACTCATATGTGGAATTTAAGAAACAAAACAGAGGAACATAGAGGAAGGAAAGGAAAAATAAGAAACAGAGAAGGAGGCAAATCATAAGAGACTCTCAAATACAGAGAACAAACTGAGGGTTACTGGAAGGGTGTTGGGGGGCATGTGCTAAATCAGTGATGGGCATTAAGGTTGGCTCTGGTTGGGATGAGCACTGGGTGTTACATGTAAGTGATGAATCACTGGGTTCTGCTCCTGAAACCCTTATTACGCTATATGTTAACCAACTTGGATTTAAAGAAAATTTTTTTAAAAAGGTAGGAACCTAGAGAGCTATAGTTAACAATGCTGTGTTGTACACTTAAAAATCTGCTAAGAGTTAAGTGTTCTTATCACAAATAAATAACATAGTGAGCAATTATTGGAGACAAAGGATATGTTTATGGCATAGGTTGTGGTGATGATTTTATGGTGTACATTTACCCAAACGCATCAAGTTGTATACCTTAAATATGTACAGCTTTTTATATATTAATCGTATCTCAATAAGGTGGTTAAAAAAAAAGATATAGGCATTTAGGACTTGCTTCCTGATATGGGTAAGGAAGAAGATTCAGCAAAGTCCCTGTAGGGGAAATTGTATCAAAATTGGACTCTAAGGGAAAGTAACTCTGTGCTGTTCCGTCTCCTTCCTAACATGGACTTCCTACTGGATGTACCATGAATTCTTCATTTTATTTATTTACTTAGTATTTTACATTAGCCTAGAGATGCATTTGGAACCCTAAATAGTAACAGTTCTGCCAGCCCTGTGTCGTCATCCCAAACAGACTTAAGCCATACAAGCTTCCAGGGAGTCCATTATCTGTTTATGAACAACAGGCAATCAGACCAATGAACCATGTTATTGTCATTCTATTTGTGTCTCTCAAGTCATTTTTCATCTCGGCTAATCAGAAGATAAAAGTTCATTCTGCACCACCTTCCGCCTCCACCCTCGTTTCAGTTCCCTGTGGTTTCACAGTGGGTTGGGCTATTTGAAATCGGTATAAAACACCCAAGAAGAGCTATAATTTTCAAATTTGCCCGTGGGTAATGTGCGTAGTAAATGTAAAGTACTAGCAATTTGGCTGTTTGAAATGTGACAATTTTCTTACATCAATGTGCAGGGTCTGAGGCAGCACAAGTTTCCGGAAGAAAGATCCATAGCTGGTGGCCAGACACAAGGTTGCCCAGAGAAGTAAGAGAAGAGGTGAAGCAAGCAAGTCAAGCACTTGTGTGGAAGTGGAATCTCCTCAGTGTTTACCCCTGTGGAAGTTTGAGGACAAGGCTGAGGGAGAGAGGGCCTCCAGGGAAACACTGGCTGGTTACCTTCCAAGACTCCTAAAAGGAGGCATTCGTCTCAGAGAATTGGCCATCACCTAGTATCTGGCCTTCAATCCCGCAGGCTCAGACCTGACTTTACAAGCACCCAGAGGTATATTCTTCTTGTACGGCAGACCCAGACAAGCCAAGATCATGAGTTTGGTGTATAAAATCATAGACTCCCAATGAAGAACCATGGCCACAGAGACCAGAATGCATAAATCTGTATGACTGAATTCTCATCCCTGGGAAGCTAAACCTTAATCAGAAGCTTATTTGTTGCAAATAGATTCATACTAAGAGGGATCTCACACATCAAATGGTAATAACATCAGACTCTCCATCTCACAAAACACAAGTTCCAGGTCTAGAGTCCAATGGCTTTCCCTTCCCAAGATACTGCTTGGATGGGTACCAACCGTTCTGTCTGCAATGCGTTTTATTGATGCATTTCTTACTAACCATCCCTCTGCTCTCATTCTTAATGTAGCCTCGTTACTGTAATGGTTGCCCGTGCTGACTGAATACTAGATTCTCGAAACAACCCCAATGACTGATGACTTGACCTGCTCGATGCTTATTGGGTGAACAGCTCTGCTTTACAGACTTTCAAGAAGCCTTTCCCTTGGCTTTCTGGGTATTCTGTCTTTAAGGGACTGCCAGTGGGCTCACTGGTGACAGAGTTTAGTGCTGGGAAGGAGTCCAAGGCTCCAGACTCTGGTCCTACATTTTCTGGTTGACTTGGCTACAATGTGCTGTGTGACTAAATAACTTTTAAGAAGTTAGTGGCCCTGAAACTGACCGAGTTTTTGTCTTAGCAACTAGGAAGGTCAGAACCATATTTCTGGCTTCTGCTGGCAACAGTGTAAGATTACATGGTATCCAGGGGCGCCTGGGTGGCGCAGTCGGTTAAGCGTCCGACTTCAGCCAGGTCACGATCTCGCGTGTCCGTGAGTTCGAGCCCCGCGTCAGGCTCTGGGCTGATGGCTCGGAGCCTGGAGCCTGTTTCCAATTCTGTGTCTCCCTCTCTCTCTGCCCCTCCCCTGTTCATGCTCTGTCTCTCTCTGTCCCAAAAATAAATAAACGTTGAAAAAAAAAATTAAAAAAAAAAAAAAGATTACATGGTATCCATTAACTGTGCTGATGTGAGGATTTCGTGCTTTTGTTTTTGCTTTTTGTTCCATTCCTAAAATCTGTTCAACAATTGTTTTATCCTTTTGTATTTTTGTATGTCCCATCTCATTCTATAAAGGGAATTCAGAGCTCAAAAATCTCAATATGCCCGCTGATAATAAATTTCCATAAGCGAAAGGGGAATAGCTATAAATTTCTTGGAACACTTGAAAAAGAAAGTATAATTTTTTGCAGTTCTTTGAACTTCTCAAATAAGTGACTTTAGAGTCCTGTGTGAGTGGAATTGTCTTATCTGCTAGACTTAACCAGGTTCAGGTAAGTATGTGGTAGACAAATGGTGATGACAGAATGGGGGAGGGGAGGACTTCATGCACGCAGGGAAGACTTTACGCACACAGGGAGCACTTTTTGCATATGGGGAGGACTTCATGCATACAGGGAAGACTTCATACTCATGCGGAAGTGCCTTCTGGGTAGGCTGCACATTTTTTGTGCACATTCGTGAGTGTCTTCTGAGTAATGTGGAGTGTGGGGCTAAAGGAAGGAGTTACAACAGTCTTAGGGGATCTCTAATCGAATTTAGAGTGCCTCAGAGCAGTGATTAATAGTAACCTCATTTCTAATCCCTGGGAGTGTGGGGCTCTGAGGCTTGGGAGGTTTATAGTCTACTTGACCCTTTGTGTTGGGACTATGTTCTAGCTTAATCTCTCATTGTAAAGATGAGGAAACTGAGATCCAGGATCTGACTTGCCCAAGAGCATCATCGTTTAGTGGCAAAGTCAGGGTAGAGTCCTGCACTGGTCTCCCAGCAAGCTCTTTTTTTCTCATGCCAATACCTAACACTTCTCCCCACTATGTCCAGTTTACTTCTTGTTCAATCCTGCCTTATGAACATACCACTGTCCTCTCCTCTCTTTACTGCCAGCTACTCAAGGAGAGACCTTGATGGCTATAAATTTTGGGAAAAGTAAGATGCCCTTGAGGAATATTTTACCACTAACCAGTTTCCTGTGTTTCGCTTAAGGGATGAATTCCACTGGAAAAAAAACAAACAAACAAAAGTGACATAAATAACATACAGACATCTACTTTTATATCAAGCAATAAAAAACCCAGAGATGGGCAGTCCATTACTGGCACACCATTTATAAATGTCAATGATGACTCTAGGTCCTTCTATGCTGCTCAGCCATTTTGTGTGTGTGTGTGTGTGTGTGTGTGTGTGTGTGTGTGTGTGTGTGTGACTCTTCCTGGTCTCAGAATAGCCGCAGGAGCACCAGCCATCACACTCTTGTTCTAATCAGATAGCATGGAAAAGGGAAAGGGACACAATAGCATGTGACAGCTGATTCAGACTCCTTTAAAGAACTTCCTAAGACTAATTCCCTCCACGTGACCATGTCACATAACCACCTTAGTTGTAAGGGATACTGGGGAATGTAGTTTTTAGTTAAGGGTTTTGCTGCCCTGAGAAAAATTGGGTTGCTTGGAGAGTAAGAGGGTAGAGTGGTTATTGGGTAAACAACTTTCATGCCCTGCCACTTTCATGATTATGGGAAAATTAAATAATCTCAGAGTTTACTCAACTCTAAAATGGAAATAATAAGAGGTCATGTATGGAAAGTAGTTAGCAAAGTAGCTGGTGCATAGTAAGTGTGAAAGAATATAGAACATTCATAATATAGAGTAGTACGGAAACGATTGATAGAATATAAAAATTCCCCAGTATCACTGGGAGAGGGATGAGAACTATTTTGTCTTCTTTTTTTAGTCAGCGTGTTGGATGTTGCACGATAAAATTTCTGAGGTTTCTGGAAGCTTTTGTTCTCCAGGCGACATAGAGGACTTGAGACTTTAGGGGACTTGAGAGAGCTAAAGTCGGTACTCGGCTTGCCATCATCCCTTCCTAGAACGACTTTTCTCTGAGCCATCAGGTTGTGCTAAGAGCCCCCTGGGAAATTCTCTCTTTGCATGTCTGTCTCTGCCTTGTTATAAGCTATTGAGGGTAAGAGCAGTGTCTTAATCACTTTGATCCTTCCAAGGGCCCATCGCAGTACAAGGGACACGGTGGGAAGTCAACAAATGTGTACTGCATTGGGAGTCACTGCTGGGCTGACTCCTTTTAATATCTTCCTTGGCCAAGCCGAAACACGAAGTCCCCATCCCAGCAGACCTTGTCGGGGGGCATCCTCTGAAACATGAGACAATCAAGGTTTCTTTACGCTTCACTCTCTCAGGGAATGCTCAAAGCTCTGAACAGCTTTTACGTTAAAATGATGGAAGTTAAAAAGGTGACAAGATGGGTAGTGACACTAATGTTTTAGGAAACACGACCCTGCTCAGGGTCCCCTCATATAGCTCCGGAAGAGTGAGCATTGTACAGTGAAATTCACTCTGGACCCAAAGCTGAAGTCTTTGGGCCCAATATTTGGTTCTGCCACTTGTTTACTAGGCTACTGGTGGAGACCAAGTCTAGACCAGTGGCCTCTAATGACTTATCTGTCATGTAGGTAAATAATACTTGCCATTGCTCAATCCCTCTGGGGGTTGTGGCCAATGCTAATGAACAAACGGGTGGGAGGGGCTTTGCACCACGGCTGTCACTGTTCTCATGACACCAGTACTCTCCTCTGATATCCGACTAACTGGGTGTATTGGCTTGCTAGGGATGCCATAACAAAGTACCCCAAACTGGGTGGCCTAGGCAACAGAAATGTGTTGCCTCATATAGTTCTGGAGGCTAGACGTCTGAAATCAAGGTGCCAGCAAGGTTGGCTCCTTCTGAGAGCTGTGAGGGGAGAATCCAGTCTATGCCTCTTGCCTAGCTTCTGATGGTTTGCTGAAAACATTTGGTGTTCCTTGAGTTATAGAAGTCTTATCCTGATCGTTCATCTTTTACAACCTTCATATTGTGTGCTCCTTCTGCGCCTGTCTGTTTCTGTCTCTGTATAAGAACAGCCATCATATTGGATTAGGGCCCAGCCCCGTGACCTTATTTTAACTGGCTGCCTCTGTAAAGACCCTCTCTCCAAGTAAGGTTACATTTTGAGGGATGGGGGTTAAGACTTCAACATGTGGATTTGTGGGGCGGGGGGGGGGGGCGGGGGACACAATTCAACAGATAATTCTGGAGTATAGTAAAGGGTCCATAAATGAATAAGTATATTACCTTTAGTCTGAAGAGTTTTACCTTCACTTGTTTCCTGGCGAACTTGGTGGCTTACAGTCTCATTTTCTAATTCTGGTTTCAGCGCTCTGGAACTCTTGGTCTGCTTAAATGTTCTGAGTGTTGCTTTTCTCATGCGTAAAGTGGGAATATTAAAGGCTTTCCTATAAGGCTGTTGAGGACATGAAATGAGACGGCATATGTTAATAAGCACCTTATGTAGTGCTTGGCATGTAGCAAGTGCCTCAATAGGAGGCATTCCTTTCATCATAGGAATTTTAGAGAAAGTTGGGAGCCCAGGTGGGGGATGGTTAGTGCACACTAGCCTTCATAAAAAACAGTTACATCAATTTGTCCGGTTCCATCATTTTTGTGAAGAGCTATTTAAGTTTGGGGCTTTGGAAATGGAAAGAGAGCTGTCAGAAAGCTTTTTGAATTGACAGGAGACAAGCCAGTGTTGATAATCCATCATCTTAAATTGCTTACCCTTGATCGTGCTCTGCTATTTTTTTCTGACGATTTTTACCCATAATGACTTCTATTAATGTTCTATGTGCCTTTTTAAAAAGCAGTGATTTATAAATAAAAATATCTTCCCAGACCCTGTTTGTGACCTTGAAAACTATGTGAGATTTGATTTATTGTTCTCATACTTTGCATCTTGGCAACACATGTTGAAAACACATTGAAGAGTGAAGCTTAGGTCACCCTTGGTGTGGTGAGGTGGAAATGAATTTGAAATCCTATAATTCAATCTTCTCACTTTTCGGATGAGGAGGTGGAGGAACAGAGAGGTAGGAAGACTGCCCCACGGTTACCCAATAAGGCAGAACCTGGACTAGAACTTGGGCATTCTGTCCCCCCTGCTCTCTACAACTTCCGTTACTCTATGCTCCAGTCTAATTACCGTCTTAGGCAAGTCATGTCCACTCCCTGGGCTTTAATCCTCCTTTATAAGGGGGACTAGACCAGCAGTCTGCTGTGGCATTTCTTCACAGAGCCACAGTCAAACCACTGCCACATGTGTGCCTGAGTGGTGACCTTCAATGCCTGGCAGAAATCGGTGCCTCTGGGAGGGGGTGTTCACTGTGACAAACATCACGCAGAGCGAAGATGGGGGGAAAAATCCCCTTTTAAATACTCTTCAGACCGTGGTGAATTGGAATCCCGGTCTGTCTTACCGGCTGAGTGACCTCGGCTGAGTGACGTTGAGTTACGTCGCCTCGATTGTTTCATTAATAGAAAGACCTAGGTTGGAAAGTTGTCATGAAGATTGAATTCAATAATGTACGTAAAACCCCTACACAAACCCTGGTACATGGTAAGTATTCAGTATAGTGGTCATAATAGCACATTAGTAAACATACTTTGAACGAGACCGTTGGGAGTAGCTCGCTGGTCCCAAACCCGTTCTAGATCTGCTAGAATTGACTGTCCTCCCCCGATGCACGTATAAAGACAAATGTGTAAACAATTTGAGGGGCTTATAACATCCCTGAAACTCACACATGGGCCTTAGGGGGTCCCTGGATGCCTGATTAAAAACCCCTGAAGAGTATCTCTAGGAAATTCCTTCCTGTTTTATCCGTGATTCAGGAAAATTTCCTACGCTTGCATGACAACTAAGAAACACAATCTAGATGTTCCATAAACCAACTGAATCATAATGTTGCAAGAAAAAGACTCTCTGGCAGGGGTCTGAAGTAGAGTAGGACTAGGAACTTTGATGAGAGAAATAATAAGTCTCAGATTCTACATTAACTCAGAACACAGCAGCTATTCAAAAATAAGAAATACAGTGCCTCATTACGATTCTACAAAATGAGAAAATGCCAAACGTGATACGCTAATAGTCTTTACAGTCTGAAACGCAGAGAAGGAGTGTCTCTTGGCCTTCTGGCCAGGCTGACCTTGACCACCGGGACTCCATTTGCATGGGGATAAGGCTGCAGAGAGCTGTTCAATCCGCTTTGCAAATAAAGTTCTGGGTCATGTTATTCCCCAAGGTGTCCTTGATAGAGTTCGGAAGAGGACAGTTGTCAGGTTGTCTCATTTGTCTGTTTTCAAGGGCTCTCAACAAACTCTGCTCTGAGGCTTTATGGTTGCCATCTAAGGATGATACTCCTTGTTCAGGACCCAGACATTTTCTAAGCCACGCAGTGCTCTGTGGTAAGCTATGCTGTGAGGGACCTTTTTTGTCTGGTTTTTTTTTTTTTTTTTTTTAAATTTTTTTTTTCAACGTTTATTTATTTTTGGGACAGAGAGAGACAGAGCATGAACGGGGGAGGGGCAGAGAGAGAGGGAGACACAGAATCGGAAACAGGCTCCAGGCTCTGAGCCATCAGCCCAGAGCCCGACGCGGGGCTCGAACTCACAGACCGCAAGATCGTGACCTGGCTGAGGTCGGACGCTTAACCGACTGCGCCACCCAGGCGCCCCTTGTCTGTTTTTAATGTGGACTGGTTTTTCTGGTTTATACTCTCTCTGGCTATACGTTTTGGAATGTTCTTTCTGGTTATGCTTTCACTCCAATTATTTTATTCACAACTCCCAGGAAGACTGTAAGGGATGTTTGCAGGAATTTTTACTCCTGTTTTACAAAAAAAGCCTGAGGTACAGAGAGGTTGGGGCTTGCTCTGGGTCGTAGTGGAAACAAAGGTTACGTCTTCTGACTTTGAAACCACTTTCCACTGTACAGACTTGCCCTTTACTTACCCAGTTTAATATGAGAAAGACTTTATATATATAACTGACTGTAACACAAGACGATAAAAGAGAACTGTGGGGGTTCAGAGGTAAAGGGGTTCTCTTTCCACTGGCCAAGGGGAAGGACCAGGTGAGTCTTTGGGGAGGGAAGCTAGTTGCCTTTTTCTTCCTGATATCCCGAGTAGGACTGGGGGGAAAAAAATGAGCAATCTCTTCTTCCGACCTCAAGAGGTGTAGCTGATCCATGTCTATACAACACATGCACTACTAATTTTCTGATGAACAAAGATTTTCCGGACACCACTATCATGATGGAGTAGGGGGTTTATGATCATAGCGACGATTCTGACTTACATAGGTATGTGTGTGTATACCCATATGCCCATGCACACACATACTTTTCTTTTCTGGCCAAGCACCAGTTGAGGTGCCCAGCATTGTGTCTGTATCCGCTTCCTGGGGCTGCCATAGCAAAGTACCACAAACTTACTCTCTCGTAGTTCTGCGGGCAAGAAGTCTGAAATCCACGTATTGGCAGGGTTGGTTCCTTCTGGAGGCCTGAGAAAGAATCAGTTCCCTGCAGCTCTTCTAGCTCTGGTGATTGTTCATAGTCCTTAGCCTTCCTTGGTTTGTGGTTGCCCCCCTTAGATCTCTGTCCTTCTTCACCCTGCCTTCCCCTCTGTCTGGTGTCTCAAATCTTCCTCTCCTTTCTCTTCTAAGGACACCTGCCATTGGATTTATGGCTCACTCGAAATCCATGTTGATGTTATCCTGAGATCCTTTACTCAATCACATCTAAAAGGATCCTACTGTCAAATCAGGTTGCATTCACAGGTACGGGGTTAGGACTGGTGACATTATTCCAACCCGTTACAGTGTCCAAATGGGACATTGCCCCTCGTCTTTGCTTTCCAGAGAACGTTTGCAATGCTTATAGCGGTGACACTCATTTCAAAGGGGTAAGAGTCCATATAAATGAAGGAAAAATGTCTTAGTTGAATAAACAGGCAGGGGGGATGAGAAACACACCACAAGAGCTCCACGTGTGGCAGCTCTAGACAGGATTCTCCCGGGGGTCCATCCTTTGGGTATGAAGTGCTCTGAATGCCTAGGAGAGTGATGTGATTACAAGTGTGTAGATATTACCTATTATGCAAAAACTCAAGATCACTCCGTTACCAAGTACCTCGACTCATTTACTTAAGAAGTCTTCGGTAAGAGATTTTTTCATTACTCTGTGCAAATCAATATGTATTTCAGACAGTATGTTCCTTCAAGCCTCAATTTGCCAAATAGAACAGGGGCACTTGAATTATAATGGGCAATAGAGATCCCATGTGAGTGGGTTGTGCATAATGAGGAAGACAGGTGACTGGGATATAAGCTTGTTTGGGTGTTGTGAAAAAGTAGAGATTCAGACAATCCAGGTTTGATTGGGAGTGTTTCGTGTTAATGTACAGTTGTTGTAGATGTTTCCCTTGACCCAGAATATAAGAGGAAAAGTTAAATTCAGCAAAGCTGTCTTTAGTGTCTCGCATTATATTTGTGTTTATGGATTGTTGTTCATTACTTGCTTAGGGTGAAGCAAAAAAAGGTATCCCAGCAATAATCTAGATTGGGATTATGGTTTCAATGTTTTTAAAGGATAGAAATGATGCCAAAGTTTCTTGGTAAAATAATGAACACTTATAATAAAGCAAAATTTTGCTCCTTTTTAAAAATCTGGTCCAGGAAGATCGATTTATTAAGTGTTAGCCTCTCAGCTTTTAACTCCCCAAATCACAAAGTACCCATGGCAAGCCTAATACTTTCTGAAGGTTTTCTTTAGCGCGAGCCACTTCTGAAAAACAGTTTATTTTCTTCACCTGAGGACAATAGATTAAAAAATAGGTAGCAGCCATGAGACTTCACCAAACATCTTCTGTCCTTTCTTTAAGAGATGTTGAAAGTGCCTAATAGAGTCTGACATGTTTTCGCGAAGTATGAAATATCAAAATGGCAAATCCTAACGTTTGCTTCATCCAAGGACACTTTCATACCTTATGCTTTACCTTGTCAGCTTGAATTGATATCAAGCCGGGAGAGGTCACGGCTGCTCCCCCCGCCCCCGATTCCCTATCATAGTGCAAAATGCTCCGATCAGAATTCTTAAATGTGTGGTGTAATGTGGGATGCTCTGTGGCATGATGCAAAGTACACTGAATTCCACAATCAGTAGAATGCCACAAATATTTATTGTGCACCTACCATGTGCCAGGCATTGTGTAATAGGAGAGCAGAGAGAGAACATAAACACAGATCCCACAAAATGGCCAGGTGTTGAGGCACATGCATAAACAACCCCGGTATGAGGAACACAGAGACTCGTGCCAAGAGACAGGACTAGATACAAAGCTACAGCAAGCAGAGGAGGGAGAAGTTGCTTCGGTTTGGGGAGATCCAGGAAGGTTTAATGGAGGAGGTTGATTCGTGAGCTAGGATTGCAATGGGGGATAGGATATGCACATGGATTGGGAAGGGCGTATAGGCAGATTAAGCCATGTGATCAAGCCCACTGAGGCGGTAAAGGATTTGACCCTGTGGAGCCTGACGAAGTGTCAGGTCACCTGGCACATGCAGAAGTAGAGTGAGTAGAGAAAGTTGGGGCTAGGAAGGTATTGGACTCAGTAGAAAGAAGGGTTAAAAAAAACTAAGTTCTCTGTTAAGATTAATCTATGGAAGAAAAAGAAGAAGGAGAAGGAGGAGGAGGAAGGGAAGGAGAAGGTGAAGACGGAGGAGAAGAGGAAGAAGAAGGAGGAGGAAAAGAGGACTGGAAGAAAAAGAGGGAGCAGGGGAAAAAGAGGAGGAGGAGGAGGGGTAGGGAAAGCTGTTGGAGGAGAAAGAGAAGAAAGGAAGGAAGGAAGAAGAAAGAGCTAAATAGCTGGGACATGCATATGTCCCTGTTCAGCACCTTTGCATGGCCAATAAGCCAAAGGTAAAATGTCCTTGGAGAGGATTATAACCTGTCACAGAAACAATCTGATTCAAAGGCCTGGTGGGTCACAGAGGCCTGGAATTTCTACCCAAGTCACTTTGACAGGCTTCATGAGAGACAAAATATATTCGCTTCCCTGTAAATCCATCCAAAGTCTATAGAGGCTTTTCCCTATGTGATGGCAGGCGAGCAAAGCATAAACTTGGTGCTAATAACATTGATCTAAGACTCGGCGGTTTCCAGATCCTGGAGATCCACTGCTTAGTAAAGTGGGCATTGGTTTCATCCCATTTTATAACTAACTAACCAAGACGATGAAAGGGATAGAAAAGGAAGTCAAGCTCAGGTCTCCTTTTGAGAACAAGTATTTAATTATGCCAAAAGTTACCAAAATTTGACAACCACTGTGCTTCAAAATTGGGACAATGTCGGCCAGTGAACAATCATCCTTCAACTCAGTTCTTGCACGGAACATTAATCTGACTTTTACGGTCAGCTCTGTAAAGTACTCTTGAGGGAGTTACTTTCTTTCTCGGGGCTCACAATGCTTTGTTTTTTCAAATAAAGGGGATGCACCTGATTTTTGAATCTTTATTTTCTTTGTATGGATTTAAGTATGTGCCAGCATCAAGTCAAGCCATCCTCTAGATTTTCATCCACTTTATTAGATATTCAAATAGACTGAGTTTTCCTTTGTTTAAATATAGAATTGATGCACGCGCAGAGTTTTAAAATAGCCAAACAGAGCAGAAGAACAAAAATGTAAGGTAAGACCATTCTCTGCTTTATCACCAACCCCTCTCCCCAGAGATGTCACTGTCAGTATTTCCTCTTTTTAGTTTTACTAGTAATTATTATTGTAACTTTATATAACGTGCTTAGGAACCTACTTTTTGACGTCTTGACTCTAGACAGAGTATTATTTCCTAGATATGTCTGAAGAATGTACTCACTGACATTACTTACTTCCACTTTTTCTCCCTGTTCACTTTCTCCGCGTTCTAATTTTTGTTAGCTGGACTATTAATTTTTGGGTCTTTTATATGTTGTTTTCATGAATAACTAAACCCTACTTTATCGCTTAACTTGAGGCAGCGATAAATTCCACTGTAAAGAAAAAGACAATAGCATTCCCCTCTATCTTTAAGTTTTTCTTTCCTTTGTAATTATTTTTATGCTACCTAAACTTACTACATTTATATTCTCTTCCATAGTTGTAAATACATCCTACGGGATTGTATAATAAATGGATTATTAAAAAATGAATGAACAGAATGATTATGTAAATATTATTCAGTACAGAGCCAGAGAGCCAGGGGTTCAAAATAGAACCAGGGATTGACTCACATGGAAGTAAATCTTCTATGCCATGAACATGTTTCAGGTTAAAGGCGAATCCTCCAAATGTTCCATCTCATGCGCCCTCTCTTGATTTCTAGTCTCCTTTACCCTTTGTTGCTGCCACTGATTATTTCATCCTCTTTACCAAATTACTGTTCAACTGAAGATAAAGGCAGTGAACTTCATGAGGTTTTGCACACCCTGAAGTGTCTTACGTGTCTTTGCTTTTACATTTGATTGATGGTTTGGTTATAGAGTTCTGTGCTGAAATCCTTTCCTATCTGAACTTTGAAGAATTTTCATTGCCTCCTAATACCCAAGAGGTGCTGATAGGAAGTCTGCTATGACTCTAAGTCTTTTTGCTTGGTAAGTGACCACGGCCCCATGTTTCTGACATGCAGATTTTCTCTTTGTTATTGGAATTACCAACTTTCACCACGATGTCCCTTCCATGGTGATATCCTTTTTCCACCAGTCCTTCTTTGCATTCACACCTGTGTGGGAGTCAAGTTGCCGATAGTGAGAGGCAAGCGTTCTGCTGACCTGAACAAAGGATTGGAGTCAATTGACCTGAATTCAAGTCTTGATTTTGCTCCTTCTTTCCATCTTTTTTTCTGTCTATAAAACCTTGCAAAATACTGTATCTTCACTCAGGTCCTTTTTTCTTTTTTTTCCTATCAAGACAAATTGATACTAGTTTCAGTCTGGTTCTTCCCTGCCATGCCCCATTACACTGCAGAAATACTGTTGCGAGTGGCAGTAAAATTGTTTTGCAAACTGTAGAGCTGTATATTATGGTCCATATTATTGCAGTAGGTGTAAACATGATGAAAAGTATATGGTGTTATAGAAATGTGGGGTTCTTGTTTTGTTCCTCCACTTATCATGTGTCATCTTGCCTGGGCGTGTAGAAATTGCTGTGGGGCCATCGTTCAAGCAAAGCTGCAAAGCAATCTTGCTAGTTAGAAGAGTGGGCCCTCTGATACCCTCCATGCGGCTGTATAAGGGCATCCCTCTTTCTCAGCAACAGTCAACTGATAAATGACCTGTTCCTTTATCCTTCCTAGGATAACTCCTCCCCGGGAGGTTGAAATGACGCACATGCTGACATACAGTATAACTCCAAAGTTCCTCCGGTCATAAAATGGAGGAAGAAGAAATCACTTAAATTACTGTTTGGGGCATTCTCTGGAACGCTTCCAAGATGTCTATTCTCTCTGGTTCGACACGTTTCTTGAGTTGAAACAAAATTTAGCGTTCTGAAGTATACTTCCAGGAAGTATCAAACAGTGATGTAAACTAGAAAGGGAAAGAGTACATTAGAATAACAGAATATCAGATTTGAGATAAATCTTCTAATCATAACCAGGATCCTCATTTACAAATAAGGAAATTGAGAACCTGGCTGAGACAGGAACTTACCCACGGTCACATGAGATCTATGGAAATAGTTTCCAACACTCCTAACTCCATCCCACAGTTATTTGACCTAAGGAGTCAGGTCTCCTAGTAGTCTTTAACTTTCTAACAGATCGCTTTAAAAATGGAAAGCAGAGGTGCCTGAGTGGCTCAGTTGGCTAAGCTGCCCAGTCTTGATTTCCACTCAGGTCATGATCTCACAGTTTGTGAGTTCGAGCCCCGCCTCGGGCTCTGTGCTGACAACACAGAGCCTGCTTGGGATTCCATCTGTCTTCCTCACTCTCTGCCCCTCTCCTGCTTATGCGTGCGTTTTCTCTGTCTCTCTCAAAAATCAATAAATAAACTTAAAAAAAAAGGAAGCAGAAAGAGTCCTTGTGACATGGATAATCTCGAGGCTACATCGAATACAAGTGGGCAAGGGGCCATACCTCAGAACCCTTCCGGTTATGGACCCTGTGTGGGGTGTGTTACAGCACTGACACAGGACTCTCTCACTGTGGTCATGGGAGGTAGGAATTTTGGCCCCATCTCAAAGACGTGAGGAACTAAAATCAGAGAGGTAAACAAGTTCACACAACTTCCCACATTTGCTTTTGATGAAAGGCAGAGGCTGAACTTGAACTTGACTCTGCACTGGAACTTGAATCGTAAAATTGCTTCTCAAGGTACAGTTCAAAAGAGAATCTAGAATCCAGCTTCCTCAAGACTCCAGTCTACCTCACGGTTAGACAATGATAAACAAAGGCACAGACTCCACTGTTAACACTGTCAGTTCTTCACACAATTCAGAGGAATTTTGTGCTCAAATTTACTGGATCCTGGATTTCCTATTTAAAAAAAAATGATCTGGCATATGGATTCCTTTCATATGGCCTTTTTGGAACACTCACGGGGTTCGGGAGATTTAAAATTCCTTGCGAAAGAGGTGAGCTTTGCCTTGGTGAAAGCATTTCTGCAATTGTACATTGAGCCCTGGATACCACTCATGGTAACAGAGGAGAGTGTCCAGCATGGAGAGGGGCCTGAGACCAAGGCATGAGACAAACCCTGGAAGGAAATAAACATGTTCTGCCTAGAGTCTTGGCCAAGAAGAAGCTCATGGGGTTACTTATAGCTGTGTTCAAATTCCCAAAGGACCATGAAATGGAAATCAGATTAGACTTGTCTCATGTGATTTCAAAAGGCTGCTCAGATGAAAATGAGAAGCCAACAGATGAAAATGATCGGGAACCATATTTTTGGCTTATGATCAAAATAGCTTACTGATAGCTGGGCTATCTGCAGACAGCATGGGCAACCTTCGGACATAGTGAGCTCTGTTCTGGAAGGCAGAATGACTACTTCTCAGCAGGGAGTTGTGGAGAAATTCAATGGGTGTTGGAGTAGAACCATCAGGAAGTCCATTCCTTGGTTAAGGAAATCTGCAGTTTGATAACACACACCCAACACAACTACACACACAGACACACACGTGCACACACACACGGACGTGCTTGCTTTATCTTCCCAATACCAATAATCATTTACATTTATTGAGTACTTACTACATGCTAAACTATAGGCTCAGATCTTTATATGCATATTTTCATTTAATCCTTCTCAGGTCCTATGGAAAAGGTACCATTATTAGGCATTCCACAGCTAATATATAAATATTACAGGTAACGTATTATGCTCAAAACACCAAATTAGTTAATGGGGGAGCCAGAATTTCAATCTCCTTGTGCCTGACACTGAGATCCTAAACACTCTGCTATACTGTTTCCTCCTCATGAAGATTAATACATTTGAAGAGCCAAAAATAATTTGGTTTGCACTCAAAATAACTCCGTAAAAGTTAGAGGGGTGCTGAAGATCAACTGGAATAATATTATGATTTCTCTGTCATGGATAACTGACAGCTATGCTCCATTTTGCCCAAGGAAGTAAAACTCTCTTATTAATGAGAGAGAAGCAGAGATTCACAGCCCCACCCGAGAAAAGCTTCCCAGCGTTAGTGGTTCCCTGTCAGTCTTAGGTGGAGGAAGCTTCCTGATGTCAACCCAGTTTATGCCCTTGACGTTCCTGTGCAGGCACTGAGGTTAGAGGAGAGAGTGGGTAGAAGAGGGCAAGGTCAGTTTTCCCCGGGAAGCACTTGTTTTAAGTTCAGAGCCTTTGGAAGTTTAAATAATTAGAAGTGTGGATGAGGGCACGAGTGTGTTCGCTCACGTGGAAGGCTTTCTGGTCATTCGAGTCTCTTTAGCACCTTGAGGAGGAGCCAGATGGCAGCACGTCAAGTCTGATTAGACTTTCAAAGCTAAACCCAGAAAACAGAGAAGCACTTGTACACCTCCTCCAGACAATAAGGAAAACAACACTGGAATAATTCCCTAGGTGAGGTGAGAAGTTCAAGAGGCCCTTCTATCAGCTTGATGTTTACAGTTCCCCTAAGATGATCCTTCACACTTGGAATGTTTCAAACAATCGGCACTCTGCATTCCAAGAGAAGCTACTAATTTTTTTCTACTTCTCTACTGCGGCACTTTTCTGCAGGCTTGAGGCTTCTAGTGGCTTGTGACTCCACAAGGACTCGGGAACATTGTGGAAATAGCCTCTACCAAGAAATGCAGCCATTTCTAAATCAAAGGTAATTAGAGTTTCAAATGTCACCTTAAAAAATCACCTGGATTTCCCTTAAAAATAATAGATGGCCCACAGACAGGCCTTGTCTTGAGGACGAGAATCATGGAGAAGTTCACGGAAAATAGGAGATGTTAGCTTGTTTGGGGAGGTGTGACAGCAGGTCAGAGAGGTAAAGAGAGGTGCAGCCTAAGAGCCTGTGGGATGGGCTGCTCTAAGAAGTGAGCCAACCTGACTGACCTACAGACCCCTCCAGGAGTCTCAGCCCTGGACAAGAAAAGCAGGAACAGGGTTACTGGGGGTGAAAGCAAGATTGGTTGGAAGTCAGAAAGAGAATAGTTGGAGCTCCAGTTCCCTTCTCTACTCTCGACCACCAGAAAGTTATCTCTGCCCCACAACACTGGAGACCTGAGATTTGTGTCCTGGAAAAACAGAATCATTTGATTTCTGAGCTGGGGACCCCAGGCACAATGCTGGGCTGTTGTGAGAAGCGTGGCCCCAAAAAAGTATAAGGGGGAAATCTGAAAACTGAACCCAAGGATTCCCATCCACGTTTCTAAGCCCTACTCCCAGAGCCTAATGCTGGGGCCCAGCCTCAAGGCAGAACGTCTTGAAACTTTTATGGGGAAACTGACGGGATTTAAAGGAAAGATCTACGGATATTGGCATCTGGGCTCTCCGGATGCGAGGCTGGCTTGGGAACTCCCCAGGAGAGACAGAGGTGACATTTCACTCATCCGCACTCCCAGAGAATTATGAACAGGTAGCTGAAGACACCTGACATCGGAAAAAGCTTCCAACATGAGTAAGAGAAGGACCACAACATACAAACAACAACAACAACAACAACAATAAACTGCTTCAGAGGGCATAGAGGCAATAAAGGAATAGAAAATCAAAATAGAATAGTTTATAATAGAAAGGGTTGAAACAAGAAAAGGAAGCATAAAAAAGAATACTCTTGTTTTTTCAAGTTTATTTGTTTTGAGAGAGAAAGAGAGAGTACACATGAGTGGGGGAGGAACAGAGAGAGAGAGAGAGAATCCCAAGCAGACTCCCTGTTGTCAGCACAGAGCTCGACTTGACTGGGGGATTTGGGGCTGGAACCCATGAACCATGAGAGTATGACCTGAGCTGAAATCAAGAGCCGGACACTTAACCAACTGAGCCACCCAGATGCCCCTAAAAAAGAATACTCTTAAGACCAGAAAGAGCCCTTGAAAATTAAAAAAAAAAAAAAAGTTGTATATGAAATAAAAACTCAATAGAAGAATCAGAAGATGATATCAAAGAATTTATCAAAAATAGAACAGCGACCAAAAACAAAACAAAACAAAAAAAACAAACCCCAGAGGTATAAAAAATAGGAAATAATAGATAAGGAAATTAATACAGAAAAATATAGTCCCGTATGACTTATTGGGGGTTCCAGAAAGTGAACAGAAAAAAATAGGGGAGAAGAAATGATGAAGGATAAAAGTCATAACTGAAAGCTATGAATTTTCAGATTGAAAAGTTATCACTGGGTGCTCAACTAGAGAATTAATAAGATCCTTGCCAATACACATCATCTGGAATTTTAAAATACCAAGGAAAAATAAAAAATGCTAAATGAGGAACCTAGTCCATCCACAGGCCTGGGAGTCAGAATGACAGTGGCCTTCCCAAATTTTGCACTGGAAGTTTAAAAGAAATAAAGTTATGCCTTAAAAATTCTGAAGGAAGATGATTTTCAACTGTGACTTCTATTCTTAACTAGGAGGCAAGAAAATGTCTGGTTTTTCTGCTGCCGAGCTGCCCCAACTCCCTTCCAATCCTTCCAAACACAGTGGCTCAGATAAGAGAAAAATCTGTTTCTGTGTCCAGGAGCAGGGCAGATGTAGGTGGGCAATCTAGGAAGACAGCTCATTTCTACAAGGACACTGGGTGTTGGGCCGGGGGGGGGGGGGGGGGGGGGGGGGCAGGTGGAGGGGCGGGAGAAGTTCCAAGAGGCTGACCTAATCCATGTGTTCAAAGCTATCATCACCACCTAGTCCAAGCTCTACCCCCAGGGGAAAAGAAAGGGAGTGTCCATTCAAAAGAAAGGATAGGACAGGGAAGTTGTGCCCACTGACTCTGTTTATAGCTCCTGGCCATGACCTAGTCTATGGTCCCACGGAAGGCTGGGAAATACAGACTCTTGCTAGGTAGATACATACCCACCTAAAACTCGAGAGGATCTATCTCTAATGAAGGGAGAATGGATATAGCAGTCTCTGTTATACCATTTGAACCACCAGTCAAAGGTGAGGGTAAGTAAAGATATTTCCGGACATGCAAGGATTCAGAAAAGTTATTTCCCAGGTGTCTCTTTTTGAAGGAAGCTATTAGATGACATACTCCACCAAAATGAGGGCTAAACAAAAAATAAAATAAAATAAAATAAAATAAAATAAAATAAAATAAAATAAAACAGGGATAGAGAAAACAGAAGACTCAAAACAGGAAAATGATTACAAGAATTCCCAGAATAAAGCTGTACAGGAGTGTCTATACAGGAAGCCAACCCCGTATCAGAATAGGGAATGGGAGGAAGATTTTCAAGGAGAATGGCTCTAATACGTTTAAGCTTTTGAAAAAAATATATATAGATAGATGTATAGAGATTGCTGGAGCATTTGGTGAAAATTAATGGGAGATGCATTAAAAAACAAGCAAAAGGAAAATAAGGCAATTATTAACTTCGGAAAAACTGAAAGGTTGTACAAGAAAAGATGCGTTATTGTAGAAGTGGCTGACTCATCATCAAGCATGCTCGGTATGAAACAATATTTGCATTGTGATAGTAATGTAAACATTGGCTACGCATTTAACCAAAATTTTGCCATGACTATTGTGGGGGATTGAAAAGACAGGAAATAGGTTTTGTGTGGGAAAGTGAAGTCCTCATCTTTTAAGGTGGAAAGTCCACAGGAAATGTCTAAACTTGATAAATCAAGAAATTTATTGTATGTATATTATTCAGAAATAGGGTTGTAAATGCCAAGGAACCACATAGAAGAGGTAAGGGTGTGGGCATGGTAGGTTGGAAGAGGTAGATCAAAACATTTCTATCTTTATGGGTTTTTTTTTTTTTTTGGTAATATTTGACTTTAATTAGAGGCATTTATTAATTTTAAAATTTAAAAAATAAGTCTAAAAGTAATCACACTTAAAGAGAATTTAAAGAATTAAAGGCTTTTTGAGTAAAATGAAACTTAGACATCATACGGTCCAATATTTCACCAAACTGAGGACTTTTTTTCTCAACATCTCAAGTCGCTTAAGATCTCTTTAAATACGTTTCTCAGAGTTGTTTCTGATATTGAGCCAGATTTTCTCCCTGCCACATCCACCTTGGCCTCCTTCCGTCTCACGTCCTCGGAGAGGTTCTTCAGGTCTGCATGGGCACCCCAGGGCCAGGGAGCCCATTTCCTCCCAAAGGCAGCCATTCTTCCTCTGGAGTGGAATCAGTCTCTCTGTGGCTCCCATCCACCCGTCCTTGATCTGTGCATTCACCGAAGCCACCCTCACCGAGCTCAGACCCTCTTCCTCAGGACATCCCCGAAGTTTCCTTGACAATAGCCATGAGTCATACCGGCTGAATCTTCTCACCACTCTACGAGGCTGGTCACGATGTCTCTCAAAGTGCTGTGACACATCTCGAAAATATCTCTGCGTTTCAGTGGAGAAAGATGCAAAATCGCACCCCAAGTGTTCTTGAGACGGTCCGGGCCGTCCACGGGACCACACCGGTCTTAGCTGAAGCCACCTCATGCTGCTATCATGGGGGATAGAGGAAATTAACTTGTGAGAATTACACGGTCTATGTGTCCGCTGCTGCACAGAATTTGCACATTAAGAGAGTCTCTCAAGAACAAAGGCTGCTCTATTATCTCCAGAGAGAGGTCATTCAGACGGAAATTGAGAATGAGCTTTGGCTAGCAGGGGGTAGCAGAAAAACAGCTCTCTCAGACTGGCAGGAGGGCCTCGATGATCCTGGCTGTGACTCTCCTCCTTCAGACAGAATTAACATCATTCGTAAGGCCAAAGATCTATTTTTCTTTTTCAGAGAACACCAAGGGACAAGCTTTACTCACCCTTCATCTTAGCCCAAGACACTCCCCCGAAGACCTCTCAGGATGCTCTTGGAGATTTGCTTCTCTAGGCTAGTTAAGGACCAAGGCATTGGATCATTGATAATTAATCCATTCTGCTTAGTGTTGTATTAGAGCAGGAAACAATGCTCAACCTAACAGTTAGCCATCGTGACCCCACCTCCTTCTAGAAAAAAAAGGTATTTAGATCAAGTTAGGTGAGGTAAGTAGCTCAAAGGAAGTGATGGACAAAACAAGCTAGCAGCTAGACTTCTGATTGCCAGGACAGCACCCTTTTGAGCGAGTAAGTAAAGGAGGAGGTGTGTGCATTGGCTGGAAGACAAGCGAGGAAACAAGAAGGAAAAACACAGATAAGTTTCCTCCTTTGTAACTTACTTATGAGCTCACACTGATCATGGAACGATTGCCACCTCCGTGGAGGAACTTCTTTCTATACGCTTTTTTTTTTTTTTCTTCTTCTGGGAATGGAAGTCTTTTTATTGCCTTTGTGTAGGGGTATGGCCAGTTAGAAACCATTCCTTACTATGTGACTCTGAACCTTCCCCTTCTCATCCGTAGCATGTACCCTCATGCTCTGCAATCCTTTCTTCTTTTCTAACCTCCTAAATTTTGTGTAAAAATCTTCAATTTAAGTCTCCCAAGAGCCACAGAGAAGAATTTTAATGGGCCAAACCTGCCCTTGTGATGTTTTCAATTTACCCCAAACCTAGATAATACTACTTACTAGGCTAACTGCAAGAATATGTAAGCCCTAATATTTGCAATGGCTCAAACGCAATAGAAAATTATTTCTTACTCAGGAAAACAGTACCAGTGGGTAACAGCTTTAGCAGAAGAGCTTTCTCCGTGCAGCCATTCTCAGACTCAAGATGATGGAAGCTTTGCCATCTTTAACACGTCGCTTACTGTCCTGAGCATCATCTCCATCCCTGCCAGTCAGATGTGGACAAGAGCGTGGAGGGGGACGGCATGGAAGGGCTCTGTGGGCCAGGCCTGGAACAGGCACACATCACTTCCCTTAACACTTCACAGGCTGGAACTCATCAAAATAACCACACTGAACTGCAAGCTTGAGGGGGGTAGGTGGGAAGGGACCGGAAAACATAGTCTGTGTTTGGACTGTCAGTTTCCACATTAATCCTACAATAAGAGGGAGGGAGTGGACATAAAGTTGGGTGGACAGCTAACCATCATTGTCAGATGGATATTTTGTCAATATCTTCAGACATGAATCAAAGTAAAATACAAATTCTCAACTGCTGTGTCATTCTACTTCAACAATTCTCATTAATTCTGTCCTTGTAAGCAAATAGTTACCATCTGACATATTCAGCCAACATTTATTTGGCCTCTGTCTTTAAATGAATTGCATCCACCATTTTTTTCCGTCATTAACTTATTTTAAAAGACCAGTTACTTATGACCCACTTACATGTTAAATGTTACACCAGATGTCGGGGATATATCAATGAACAAGACAGACAAGTTTCCGGCTTGCATGAACCTAAGATTCGAATGGAAGACAGGTGGCAATAGGTAATTAAAAGACTAAAAATACATTGAATAATCACAATACTAAAAGAAAAGTAAAGCAAGTAGTAAGAAAAGGAATGTCCATTAGCAAACTGGACAGGGGGGTTGGCATGTCCTCTTTGAGGAGGTCGCATTTAAGCCAAGACCTGAATGACAAAAAGGAGATAGTCATTTTGAGGTCTTAGTTAAGAACGTTCAGGCTCTGAGAATGGCCAGTGAAAATGCCCTGGCGTGGCAATGGGCGTGACCACGAGAGACAACGCAAGTGTGGTTGAAAAGTTGTGGGTAAGCGGAGGGCATGATAAGAGTTGAGGTCAGACTTCTTGGCATAGAACCAGATCATAAAGCATCTTGGAGGCTGTACTAAGGGGTTTTGATTTTAATTTTATTCCAAGTGCAATGGGAAACAATTGGAGGGGTTGAATCAGAGAATGACTCTTGCTTCCATCTTGCTTTTGTTTTTGTTTGTTTGTTTGTTTTTGTTTTTGTTTTTTGGTACATTCTGGCTGTTATGAGCAAAATGGATGGAAGGAAGCAGGACAGGCAGGGGTGGCACTTAGGAGGTCTTTGTCACAGTCCAAGATAGGATGATAGTAAGCTTAGAATATGGAGGAAATAGCAGAGACGAACGAAGGCTGGAACTGGTGAGTATTTTGGAGGTTCTACAGTCTAGACTTGCTAAAGGATTTGTCCTGGAGGGAATGAGAAAGTGAGGAATCACAATCGCCTCTTACATTTGATACATTCACTTACTTTCATCCTCTTATTCAATCATAGATATTCCCCAGAAGAAAGCTTCTTAGGGTCTAGGCAAGGGGCCAGGAGTCTGGCTTCTGTTTTCTTGTTTGCTCTTTCATTTATTTGCCTGGACAAACTCTTTCTTGCTCTTTAATTTTTGTGAGAAAGTGAAAATAGCCTCCATCTCTTACCTAAGAAACCTGGTGAAGGGTGATAAATTGATACTATTCTCTGTAACAAAATTCTAATAGGAACACAAGATGTTCTTCCAGCCCAGTGACACGTCTGGAGAATTTGAATGTAATCACACTGTAGCATATTTCTTTGCCCTTTTAAAATGATGATGACTAACTGTCTCCCATGTGCGCGAGTTACATTTTAGACAAAGGGGAGAAATAAAATAATTCTTGGCTTGGGACAGTTAATATCATTTAATTGAGTCATAGCTGCATAGACCACAGTCGAATGTACACAGAACTCTAAGGAGAATTTTTTTGACCTCAAAAGGATGCTTCTCTGTCCCTTCGTTTTCTTGCTCCTTTGTTTAAAAAAAAAAAAAAAGTGTCTTCTGTTGTCCTCTGATTTGAGTCATGCAGCAGATGAGAAGCTTACAAGTGCATGTGAGGATATCGGCTGTCTTTTTCCTCAAGCGAGCAGAAAGTTTTAGGCCCCAGAGATGATGGGGTTAAGGCTTCAGGTATACCAGAAAGCCAAACAAGATTGCACACAGGTTACCCTTTTGTTTGTAAGAGTTTTGACTCCACACAATCATAGACTCAAGACTGCAGACAAACCTTAGTGATTTTTGTGCCAACTCTTTATTAACCAACTCAGTTGCAATTTTGTGTTTTAGAAAGTCAATTTCTCATTTGGGGGTGGGAGAAACAGAAAACAGAAGATTTGTATGTAGTCGGAAAACCTTCCTTCTATGATCCCTTTTCCCCAAATTTATCTTTGATCATTCAGTAGTGGTACTCTCCTACTTTTCAGTAAGGTTGCTCTGAATTTTGCCACCAAGTATTTCTAAAGCTGGTATTTGAGACCTTATGTGTCTGATAATGACCACTCATATTAGAGCAAGATGCATAGCTCTTTATACGATTAAGCAAGAAAATTATTCTGATAATTTGTTAATAGAAGGTCATTTCTTTTGTTTTGGTCTTACACCTCTTTCTATAAAGGAACAAAATGTACTGTGCAACCATTATTTCCAATTATTTCCTCCATGTTTTTAATTCCTTCTTTGATACCTCTGATTATTTAAAATAATTTTTATACTCTAGAAAATAATCCTATTATCTTAAATTTGGTGGAGCCTTTAATCTGCTGTTTCCTATGTATTCTCTCTCTGTCTCCCTCTGTCTCTCTCTCTCTCTCTCTCTCTCTCAGTATTAATTTCCTTGGTTTTTGTAATTTTAGGTTTTGAGAACAATGTCTGTAGGGTTTTAGGGTTTACATTTCCTCTGGGAGGTATCACTAACCTGTACTTTTGTTTTAAATAAAATTTTAATTTCAGAATAGTTTTAGATACACAGAAAAGTTGTTGCGATATCACGGAGGGTTCCCATATACACTGTTCCCAGCCTCCCCTATTATTAACATCTTACATTAGTATGATGCATTTGTTATAATGAATGAGCCGATATTGATACATTATTATTAACTGAAATCTATACCTTACTCAGATTTCCTTAGTCCTCTTTCTGTTGTGGGATCCCATCCAGAATACCACACTGCATTCAGTCATCCTTTCTTCTTTTTTTTTTTTTTTTTTTAATTTTTTTAATGTTTGTTAATTTTTGAGAGAGAGAGTTTGAGCAG
Organism: Puma concolor; assembly: GCF_028749965.1. NCBI lineage: Eukaryota > Metazoa > Chordata > Mammalia > Carnivora > Felidae > Puma > Puma concolor. The sequence goes on along the minus strand of NC_141675.1, from coordinate 79,332,426 downwards.
GGGAGGGCAGAGAGAGAGGGAGACACAGAATCGGAAACAGGCTCCAGGCTCTGAGCCATCAGCCCAGACCCTGACGCGGGGCTCGAACTCACGGACTGCGAGATCGTGACCTGGCTGAAGTCAGACGCTTAACTGACTGCGCCACCCAGGCGCCCCAGTCATCCTTTCTTCTATAACTCTTCTAGACTGTGACATTTTTTCAGACTTTTCTTATTTTTGATGATCTTGACCCTGTACCTCTCGTGAACCTAAAAGGGTGTTCTCAAAATGTATAAAGAAAAAGAGTCCAAATTACAAAAAGAATTGGCAAAGCCACAATTACGGTGGAAGGTTTTAACCTCACTCCCTCAGATTTAACAGATCAAGTAGGCAAAAGCTTAGTAAGACATAGAACATTTGAACATCGTATCTATCGATCTTAATCTAGCACAAATACACGGCCAGAGCCCTGCATGTCCAAATGAGAGAAAACCCACTCTTTCAAGCATACATAAAATATTTACAAAGATTGACCACACACTCCTCCACAAACCAGGTTTCAGCAAATATAAAAACCAGACCATGTTCCCTGATGACAGTTCCTAGATTAGAAATTAATTATCAAAGATAATTAAAAACCCACATGCATTTAAAAATGAAAGAACACACATAAATAATTTATGCATCAAATAAAGCACTAAGGTTGTACTTAGAAAATTTAGAATGGACTGAACAAAAATGTGTCAAAACTTTTGGGATGCAGCTAAAACGGAACTTAGAAGGGACATTTTTGCCTTAAAAGACAAAATTAAATTTTTATAAATTTTAAAATCATTAAAACTTTTTTACACTGCAAAAGAAGAGAGTCTAAATTCAGTGCACTAAGCTTATTTCTTGAGGAAGATAAGAAGATAAAACCAGACATCTGGTTAACATGGTAAATGGAAGGAAGGACAAAGACCACAGGCGCTTGGGGCTCCTTGAAGTATGCGCATGTGCATGTAGCACGCACAGCGTTAGATGCGCTGCAGAAGGCAAGGTTAAGACATTCCTTTCATGCAAAAAAAGGCAAAAGAGTAATATAATGTCATTCATATATCTATCAATGAGATACAGCAATTTTAACTTCTGGTTATATATTCTTTTTCTTTTCTCTCTCTGTCTACATGGTTTTTGTTTGTTTGTTTGTTTGTTTGTTTGTTTGTTTGTTTGTTTGTTTTTTCTGTACCATTTCAGGGTAAGTTTTGCCATGAAGGAAGCCACTTTACCTTAAACACTTCAGTATTCATCTCCTAAAAATAAAAATCGTCTTTCACTGAACCACAACGCTATTATCACTTCCAAGAAGATTAATAATTGTTCCATGGTATCATCCAATATGGAGTTGATATTCAAATGTTCCTAATTGCCCCAAGAATGTCTTTTCACAGTTACTTTGATTTTTTTTTTTTTTTTTCCCCAAGCAGATCTGAGGCTAGGCTCGTATGTTGGATTTAGCTGTCATATTAGTTAGGGTTCTCCAGAGAAACAAAACCAAGAGGAGATATATATAAATTTATTATAGGGAATGGGCTCTGCAGTTGGCAAGCTAGAAACTTCCAAGGAGAGCCAAGTATAGTTTCAGTTCAAGACTGGCGGGTTAAAAAGCTGATGTTTTAGCTCAAGTCTGATGGCAAGGAAAAAACTGGTCTCAGCTTGAAAGCTTGAAGGTTGTCCAGTAGAAGGAAGTGCTTCTTACTCTGCCTTTTTTCTTTTTTAAAGCTTTTAATGTTTGTTTATTTCTTGAGAGAGAGAGAGAGAGAGAGAGAGAGAGAGAGAGAGAGAATGAGCAGGGGAGGGGCAGAGAAAGAGCGAGACGCAGAATCTGAAGCAGGCTCCAGGCTCTGAGCTGTCAGCACAGAGCCGGGCTCAGGGCTCGATCCCACGAGCATGAGATCATGACCTGAGCCAAAGTCGGACGCTTAACTGACTGAGCCACCCAGGCACCCCTGCCTTTTTCCTATTCAGTCCTTCAACTGACTAGATGAGGCCCACCTACATTATGAAGAGGAATCTGCTTTACTCAGTCAACAAGTTCAAAGGTGAATCTCCTCCAGAAACACCCAGAATCGCGTTTGACAAAATATCTGGACATCTCATGCAGTCGAGTTGCACATACAATTCACCATCACAGTTGTTACATCTCTTCAGAGTTTAGACTCCGAAGTAGTTCTCCCATATTGTTTTCATTTTTTTTTAATTTTATTTATTTTTTTTAATTTTTTTTTCTCACATTGTTTTTAAATGTGATTGACTCTTTGAAGAGTGAGATGGCTGTCCTATGGAGCATCCTACGTTCAGGATTTTTCTGATTACTTCTTGATGGTATCATTTAGCTTGTTCTCCAGTCCCTCATATTTTCCAGACACTAGACGTTAGGTCTGGAGGGGATTACCTGCGTTCAGATTGAAACTCTTTGGGTCAAAAATACATCACAGAGGATGTCGGAATTCTACACTGCAGTACATAGAGAGGGGCCTAATGCTAGCTTAAGCTATCCCACCATCAGTGAGGCTGAGTTTGCTCACCTGGTGAAATGTGACCACCAGATCTTTTTATTGCAATGATATACTTTCCCATTTGAATTAGTAACTTGCATGGTGATATTTTGGCACGGTGTGAATATTCTGTTGCCTACAACTTTTTCCCTGCTTTAGCTCCCTTTGATGACCCTTGCCTAAATCAGTTATTATACTGGAGCTTAAAAAAAAAGGAGGATTTTCTATTTCCATCATCTCACATACATGTATTAGTTTGGGGACCTCTGGATGCAATTCAAGGAATTTGAGTTCTTTTTCTGTATGCAAAGCAGAGATTTTACACAAAGAAATTTAGAGAACACGGAGAGGCTACAGGCCTTTTATGGAATTTGTACCAAGATTCCAGAGTTCCATTATTATTTGCTCAGCTCTGAAACTCCCTACACAGACAGCGACTTGAATCGGCACATTCATCCCAACCAGGTGAGACCTTTTGTGGAAGAAGTGTGGGCCCTAAAGCCCTGGCTGTAAGTCTTTCCCAAGAAAGGATGTATGAACCCGAGCAGCTTCTCAGTTTTGATCCTTAACTTTGCAAGCAGCTCTAAGGCTTTGTTTCTAGGAAGAAAAAAAAGAAAAGGAAAAAAAAAATCTATTTCCACTGCCTTAACATGTCTTAAACATCCCTAAAAAATGCTGGCTTTTTTTCTGACTCATGAATTCCACTCCTAGAATTTCTCCTGAGTAAATTGTACAAGAATGTATCTATAACATCTCAGTGTGGTTTATTTATTTATTTATTTTTATTATTATTTAAAAAAATTTTTTTTAACGTTTTATTTATTTTTGAGACAGGGAGAGGCAGAGCATGAACAGGGGAGGGTCAGAGAGAGGGAGACACAGAATCCGAAACAGGCTCCAGGCTCTGAGCTGTCAGCACAGAGCCCGACGCGGGGGTCCAACTCATGGACCGTGAGATCCTGACCTGAGCCAAAGTTGGACGCTTAACCGACTGAGCCACCCAGGCGCCCCTCAGTGTGGTTTATTTAAATAAATCATATAAACGATCTTAAGGCTGAGCAAAAATATTGGCTAAATAAATTTTTGTGCAGCTAGACAGTGGATATTATGAAGCTATTACAAATTGTATGCAGAAGTATGTTTAATGACAATAAAAAATTTTCACTATGCAAATTAGGCCCAAGGGCAAAGACCAGTTCCCTTCCAGAAACCTTGAGGCTCCGATGCAGATGTGCGGTTTCAAAGCTTGGGGTTGCCAGACACCAATTACTATCAAGATGGAGCTTCGGTTCAGCTGGGATATAAACGACATTATTGTACAGGGGATTGTCTAGTCCTCTCCCCGACAGAATCTGTGTCCCAGCTCCTTTTAGCCCAAATGTCTGATATGCTGGCTGCTCGCTTCTGCCCCGCTGTTCTCTTTATTCAAGCTCCTCCTGAATTAACTTCACTCGTGTGGCATAGTGAACAATGTGGAATATTGTCAGAGTCACAAGAGGAGGCAGTGGAGAAGACTGTTATTTCCCAGTGCATAGGAGCTCACCTTTAAACTCCTCATGAGACCTGCCCCTTCTTCCACACCCATTTACGTCCACACCTTGGCTTTGCACTGCCCCCGCCGAGCAATCTCTCCGGAGGCGTCTTCAGCAGAGCAATTCCCTGTTTGCATATCCTTTTCCGGACTTTAATACCATCTTTAAATATGCCTGTGGCCAATATACTGAGGGTGAAGGTTTTTGTCTACCCTCAGCAGATAAAAGAACCTCCAGCTACCTGGGTCCACCCTTCTTAGGTAAAGAGAGGTTATAAATTACAAATATTTCTCTCCAGTGAGCCATCTAATAAATCGATGTTCTATTGTTAATATATATTTTTCTTATGTAATAAATGCAAAACAAAAAGAGAATAAAGGTGGCCTTTTCGTGGCTCAGTCCAGAGCAGGCACTGGTGAAAGTCTAGTGTCCAGGGTAGGCAGGCCCGAGGTAGAACTGGCCAAAATAAGATAGGTCCCAGAAGCAGAAGGACCAGAACAGTCACTGGGTGATGAGGCCAGGGACATGGGACAGGGATCAAGACAGGAACTCTGTTACTGGGATTGGATCAGAAATTGGGAGGTTCAAGTTTCAGCCAGGGTTCTTTTGGTTGTGATAGGAACAAAATTCACGTGTAGGCAAAACAGAATGTGTTGGCTCATCTAATAGATGTAGCAAATGTGCCCTGATCCAAGGCTCACTGATGTCATGAAATTTGGTTCCTTCTACTCCATTTCTGTTTTCCTTCTTTGTTTCCACTGTATCTCCAGCAGATTCTCCCCATAAAGTATCAATGAGGCCATCAGGTAATAATCAAGTGGAAAAGAAGTGATTTTTTGCCCCCCTAGCATTACCAGCAGTATTTCCAAGATTCACTTAAACAGGGCAGCTTGGGGTGTGTGCCCCCCCACGTGCAGGGGATGCGCACATGATCGGCAGATGCCTGGGACATGCATCTCACTCTAGCTGCAGGGACTAGAGGTTTGGAATGGCTGGATCCCTGCAGATGAGTAGCCTATGGCCGGGAGACTTGGAAATGTGAATTGGGGGGTTGTAATAAATATTCCCCAGTGGAGTCTGAGGAGCCACAACCGCTTGAGCCTTTCGTGTAACTGGTAACCAGTCGTGTAACGACTGTTAACTGGACGTCTAGTCTGCACAGAGCTCCTCCCTGGGGCAGGGCTGGCACTGTTTCAGGGTTTCTTTTTCTTCCCTGAGTTTTCTAGTGAGTATCAAGTGGCCCTGATTCTTCAGGAAAGGAACGTATGTAGACTGGTCCTAAAAATTATGAAGAAGAAACTGGCCTCAAAGCCAGAAACAGGGTATTAATGAAGTGAATTTTGTTACTGAATTGGACTTCTTTTATATAAAGGTTTTGGTCCCTAAGAATTATGCTTGGAGATATAAATCTTGCAAACTCCAGTAATATTCAGAGTGCCCATAAAGACTGGCTTTCTTTTTTTTTTAATTTTTTTAAATATTTTTATTTATTTTTGAGACAGAGAGAGACAGAGCATGAGCAGGGGAGGGGCAGAGAGAGAGACACCGAATCCAAAGCAGGCTTCAGGCTCTGAGCTGTCAGCACAGAACCTGACGGGGGCTCAAACTCACGGACTGTGAGATCATGACCTGAGCTGAAGTCAGACGCTTAACCAACTGAGCCACCCAGGCTCCCCAAGACTGGCTTTCTTAAAGCTGTTGTTCTTCATACCAACCCCTCTCTTAAATTTATTAATTAGATAACATTTTGATACAGGCAGGTGAGCAAGTGAGGACGATAGATATTTTAAAGATGCGTTTTAGTTCAAACTTTGTTTTCCAAGTATTTTCTTAGTTTAGATTTTTCCCAGAAACTTTTGTGCTATTTCTGTTCTGCTAGAAAACCTCCTTATTCAAGGGATATGGTCATTTTATAAGGAAATGGGGCACGGTGGGGGAAACTGACCCTTAAAATCGGATAGCGTGAGTCCAAACTTCAACTCCACCTCGTACTAATGTGACTTTGAGAAGGTTGACACCTCTAAGCTTCGTCCTCCTCTTCTGTGAAGTGGCGATAATAATAACCTGTAGGGCGCCTATGAGGATTAAATGAGAAAATGCAAGGAAAAATGCTTATAACAGTCTCTGGTACATAGAAGGTGCTCAGTAACTATTCTGTCTCAATCTCCTCTCTCCTAACTCCGACCAAAACGGGGATGATTTTCCCCTCACCGTAAAAGAACACCACAGTCCTATTGTCCAACACAGACAGGGCACCCAATGAAAATATTGAGAATATTTTTCTTAAATCTGATTTTGTGTCTGCTTTGAAAGAATACCTAGAGAATTCAAAGCTGGTGCTGGTGTCTGTGTATGGTGATTTGAGTCTATGTTCCAAGTAGGGAAACAGCTACTGGCTAATGGACAACCAGGTGAACTAGGGAAAGTTAAAGCATCACCTCCTCTGAGAAGCTGCCCTTGATTTCCCAAGCCTGGTGGGCATGGCTGTGCCCTCCCACATGCTCCCCACCATGGTACTTCTAGAACACGGGCTGGCAGACCACAGCCCGTGAGCCAAATCCAGCCCACCACCTGTTGCACACAGCCTGCAAACGAAGAAGGATTTTTTACATTTGTAAATGAGTAAAACAAATCAAATGAAGAATAAGATTTTGTGACATGTGAAAATCAAATGTAAGTGAAGTTTCTGGGTCCGTAAATCGTGTTTTATTTGAACACAGACAGGCTCATTCATTTGTGAAGTGTCTGTCGCTGCTTCTGCATCACGAAGGCAGAGCTGGGAAACTGTGACAAAGACCACATGGTTAGTAAAGTTGACAAACTTGTTATCTGGCCCTGTCCAGAAAATGTTCTGCTCTAGAACATTCATGATTGAGTCATAGTGCACTTACGTCCTCCCTTAGGCAATGTAATCCTTGAGGATTAGGACTCACTCTCTTCATATCTGTGTGTGTGTGTGTGTGTGTGTGTGTTTAACGTTTATTTATTATTTATTTTGAGAGACAGAGAGTGTGGGCATGTGCACAAGAGTGGGGGAGGAGCAGAGAGACAGGGAGACAGAGAATCCTAAAACAGAGACTCCGTGCAGTCAGTGCAGAGCCCTGGGGCTTGAATTCACAAACCATAAGATCATGGTCTGAGGCAAAATCAAGAGTCCGATGCTCAACCGACTGAGCCACCCAGGTGCCCCTATCTGGGTCTTTAATAATCACCCAGCACATTGCCTGGAAAATATTAGGTGTCCGTAAATTAGCATTTTCCCCCTTTCGGGGTACTTCAAGTAAGGTATGTCCCCACTGTAATCCACAATAGGTCTATCCAGGGTTGCCTAGACTTCAGCCACTCCCTGCAGCCCCTGGACACTTCAAGGTCAGATGACTATAATTACAGTCAAAATCTGGTGAATGTTTCAGGTGTCTGAAAATTAAAGAGAAGGAACCACTGGAAAGTCACCTTTCTCAGCATCCTGTTGCTTGAGATCATGTGGTATAAGGGACACTGACTTAAGACCTTAAGACTTGACCTAGTGGAGTTAAGTCCCGGACAAATGACTCGCAAGTTGTGTGACCTTGGGAAAAAACACCTCTCTGAGTATCGCTTCTTTCATGCACAGTGTAGAGATCATTCTCACCCCAGAAACCTCACTGGGTCTTTATTACCTTGGAGAATACCTGCACCGGTGAGGACAGGGGCCATGCGTGTCCATCTTGCTCCCACTGGGGATCTTGGCTTTAGCACAAAGCTTGGCAGGCCAGAAACTGGAGGTTCTTGGCCATGGCAGGACACTGGAATCACGCGGGCAACTTTAACCACTCACCAGCGCCAAGCACCATCCAGACCACTGAAAGGAGGGTCTCTGGAACTCAGGGCTTGGACATCAGGTTCTTATTTAGCGTTTTGTAGGCTCCCTAGATGATTCTGATTTTTCAGGAGGGTTGAGAGCCACCGTTGCACAGTGCTCAATAAATATTTGCCGACTGACTGAATGAAATGAAGCGGCTCCCACACACACTTCTCTCCTCTGTGCTCTTCAGATACTGACCGAAGACATCAGGATTGTCTGCATCAAGGGCAAAATGTGCTGTTCGTCACCCAGATTGAATCGCCCTCTCCAGTTCATGGAGGTCTGATCGCTTGCCTTCTTCACCTTAGTTTTGCCTTGTATTTCACATTGGAAAATAAATCTCCAGATGCTCCTTCACTATCTAAATTGCTGTCTTGGGAAATAAGTATTCTCAGAAGCTTTGAGCGGGCTGACGAATGCAACCCCCCGCCCCGGGACTCTGGTTTACAGAAAGGGAAACGGAGGCCTGGCAAGAGGGGATAGCTACTCAGGGTCACAGAGCAAGTTCGCTGCAGGCTGGGGCCGGGTCACAGATCTCCTCATGCCCTTTACACATTTCCTTCAGGGCATCACATGTCTCTAGTGGCTAGGTCTGGAGCATTTTGGACAACTCATGGCCCCTCTCTGATGGGGGGTTGGCACCATTCCAAAGCTATGCCTTGCCAGACTCTATTAACTTTATCAGTCAAAGGAGAAGGAAGCATTGTTGGTGGCAGACACGTGTAGGTGTGGGGAGGGCCCGGCTTAGTGACACTTCAGGGGACCCAGCCCTGCACGTCTCAGCCTCCTGGCATTTATTCCAGGAGAACCAAGTGATGACAGATGTCCTGGAGGGGCAGCCGGGCAGTGGGGCAGTGGGAGAGCTCTGTCCCATAACCACCTCCGGCTACCTCCCAAACATGACATGGTCATAAAGAGTTATTCACTTTGTTTACAGACCTACACTGCCCAATACAGTAGCCACTAGTGACCATTGAACTTAAAATAAAATTAAATCAAAATGTTATTGTCTTAGTTGCACAAGCCACATCTCAGGTGTTCAGGGGCCACACGTGGTGTGGCCACTGTATTGGACAGCACTTTATATAGAACATCTCTGAAGATTCTATTGGACAGTGCAGCTCGAGATACTTGGATAAGATACCTTGGTCTATAGAAGGAACACTCCAGTCGAGGAAGATTAAAAAAAAAAAAAAAAGCCAGCCCATGCCAATGCCCCTTCGGTTCTGGTTCCGGACTAGAGTTCTGAGGCTGGCTGGTACAGACATTTAGGACTCCCTTCCTCCCAGCCATCCCCATGTGTGTTTTATCTTCCCTGCTAGACCGTGGGCTCCTTGGAAGCAGTGTCTGTATCTGACTAACATTATATTACCACATAATCAACCTGACACAGGCCTCAGTGAACATATGACTAAGTAAAATTATGTTCTTAATCCATTCAGTATTATCAAAAAAAAAATAGCTATATTCAGTACAGTGATAAAGATTTAGTTTGTTTTTTGGTCAAGAGGAATGACAGTTAAAATGGCTGCTGGTTAAGTGAGAGTTAAAATGGCTACTGGCCCACGTTAAGTTTTCCTCCTCCTGGGAAAGGAGGCTCTGACTCTTGGGGCCCCACGATGGACGATGGGGTAGGGAGCTTAGGGGGCTGAGCCCAGTGCCCCAGCAGGTTCACAGATATGGGCACGGCCTTGACTTGGGGATTAGCTCCACCTCTGGTGCAAAGTTCTGGGATCGAGCCTGGACTCGTAATTCCAGGCCAGAGGCAATGTGGTGTGGTAGACGAGGAGGCCGAAAGCGCAGGTCCGGGCTCCAATACTCAGTAGCTGCTTTGTGACTTAGTGTGTTCAGGACAGTCCAGGCTGGTAATCATCACCCGTGTCCTCCCCAATGCACGGACAACACTGAAACAAGGTTCAAGGAGAAGAAGCCCTAGACAGAAGCTTCGTAGCTTAAATAATGGATGCCCGTGTGGGGATGGGGGTCCAGAGGGTTACCATTGGCATGTTTTGTCAGATCATCAGGACATACGTGCTGGAAATTTTTCTGAAAATGCCATTTTTGGCTCTGGCCAACTATGTTTGTGTTTGCCAACCAGGCACCCGGTTCAACCCCACCTCTACGGAAGTTGTGCACCAGCCACAAAACTCTCAGCAAGTCAGCAGTAACAAGAGAGTTTCAGGAAGAGGGTTTTGTTTGTTTTACTTAAAAAATATTGCTTCTCCTTTAGGATGTCGGTAGGAGATAATCGTTTGCATTTTCCTCTAGTATCATCACAAAAGCTAGGCAGATAAGGAGGAGAGAGAAAGAGGAAACGTGAATGAACTCACACTAAGAGCACTTGCGTGGCAGGCGTTGTGCATGCATTATCTTGCTTAATCCTAACAACTTTTGAGGTAGGTGTTTTTATACCCATTTTACAAATGAAGAAACCAAGGCTCAAAGAGCTTAAATTCCTGCCCCAGGTGACAGAGCTAGCAAGTGATGCAAACCCAGGTCTTTCTGACCTAAAAGGTCCAACAGGTCCCACTGTCCATGTTGCCTCCCAGCTAATCAGAGAGTAATGGAGCCAGGCAGGTAGGGATTCGTGTTTTCCACCTGCAACCACAGGCTTCTCTACTATGCTATGGGTGGTCAAGGACTGCTTTATGCTCTATAACTCATCTTAAAGGCCTACTTTGAGTTATGATTCAAGCCGGTTCTCTACCGGGCATGCCATAATTTGTGTTTATGATGAGGCTGAAGATTCCCTGTTCCCTTTAGAAAAGTCTAGGTAATTTTGGAAGGCTTTCTGGTCTGAGATAATCTCATTCAAATATTGTAATCCTATTTTGGATTACAAAAACTTTGCTGGTAATTCTATGTAGTTATGGCAACAAAGGAATGTTCATGTGCCCAAAGAGCCCAGCTAACCTTTCCATTATCTAGTTAACCTTGGACGACCTGTCTTTGGTGCTGTTCCCTCAGTATTTGGAGACAGACAATACACAGACCCAGCAATACTTTCCTTTCCTTTTCAGGTTAAAATCCCTTCTAGTGATGCTTCACAGTCTGAGAATTTCATTAATTCAATCATTTTCTCTCGTCCAGGAGTTTCTCAGGGAGCACATGGTCTATTGCTCTGTCCTCACTGAACCCACACCTTAGACAACAATGGGGTTCCATGTGCCCCAGTGCAGCTTGAAGACCCAGCTTTTAACGCTCAGTGGTGGGGCAGAGTGAGGTCAGGCACACGTCTGGTAACTCAGTCATCGTGGGCAGCTCACCTTACCTCGATAATTCTAATACTCATCCATGAAATGAGAATAAAGGTCTCAGTTTTGCCCACTTCTCAGGGCGGTAAGATGATGATTTGAAGGGACACCAATTGTTATGGATTGAATTGTGTCCCCCACCAAGTTCATATGCTGAAGCCCTAGCCTCTAGTACCTCAGAGACCTTACTTACAAACAGGGTTGTTGCAGATGTAATTAGTTAAGATGGGGTCATACTGGAATAGGGTGAGCTCCTAATCTAACACGACAGATGTTTTTATGAAAGGGGGAAATTTGAACACAGACGTGCACACAGGGGGAACATCATGCATCACGAAGGCAAGAGTGATGAGCCAAAGAACACCAAAGATCACCAGCCACCACTAGCCGCTTGAGAAGCCTGGAACAGACTCTTTTGTCACAGCCGTCAGAAGGAAGTACCCCTGTCAACGCTTGACCCTTAAGCTTCTAATCTCTAGAACCAGGAGACACATTTCTGTTGTTGAAGTCGTGCAGTTTGCTGTGTGGTGTTACCGCACTGCTGGGAAGCGAAAAAACTGATGATGTTTGGGTTTGGTGACTGAGTAGTAAGAACCAGATGAAATACAGGAGACCTAATGCCCTCAACAAATACTGGCCAACTTATCTAACTTGTCTGGACCTCAGTTTCTCTTGTGAAGGGGGAATTTCTTAGTGTTTATATTGTATTTTCTGCAGGGGTTGAGTGGGGTAAAATACTTGAAAACAGTTTGCAAGCTGTAAAATTTTATACAACTATTAATTTGGGGAGAGGGAAGTGCTCCTCTTTGGTTTGGTGATGGTAAGAGGGAAGGGATATCTAGATATGGGATTAAGATATGTGTTCTGCATTTTTGGAAAACCAGATAAGTACTTGAGTGATTTTGTGAAGTAAACAAAGTGTCTTCATCAGCCGGAGAGGTGATCCTTGATTTGTTCTCCCTGATGTGATTTGGCACCTGGAGCCCAGGAGTAGAAGCTGGGGAGGCCCTGCTGGGCCAGCCCGTGCGGGGTCCACCGGCCTCCCACTCCCCACAGCTTCTCTCACGCCAGAAGAAAACTCAAGACGCTCTTCTCTGGCTCTTTACTCAGCCCCCCTGCAGCACAGATGTGGGTCTCAGATGCTTCTGGAGTAAACTGACACCGAGTTTATTGAGCTTGTCTCTGTCTCTGAAAAAATTGCCGCATTTTCTGAATTGCCTTCTCAGTCTCATGCTTCTTCGTTATGGATGATAATCCTGTCCTTCCAGAACCCATCAGTCATTTCGGGGAGGCCTTTTAAACCTCATGAGCACCTATGCTGGCATATTCATGAGCACGTGTGTGTGCATGTGTTTGTCCTTCGTGTCATTGTGTCCATCTGCCCCAGCAAAGGGTCAGCCTCATGATGTCGGGGCCCTGTGTCTCTCCCGTTCAAGCCAGCACCTGGCACATGGTGGGGACTGACTGAATGAACGAATAAATGAATGAGGGCTATGTGAGAGAGTCAGTATGGTCTCCTATTAAACACTGAAGGCTGATTACCTTAAAGCTGCATTTTAATTTTAACATCTGGCAATGACATTTCCCGTCTGTGTGAAAGGGAGGAAGGAGCCATTTAGAGAAGTAGCAGTCTTTGAATCTGTAGAATAGAAATCATGCTAACCTCCCTGCTTAGCTGACAGAAATACTGGGAATTCCAAATTGGTAGAGACGGTGTGGTGGTTAGTTTTACGTGCCAGCTCGGGCAGGCTATCATACTCAGTTACGAATCAAACACTAACCTAGATGTTGCAGTCCATGGGGTAATTTCTCCACCTACAAACAGTTGATACTCAGTAGAGGAGATTACTTTTTGAAATGTGGGTGGGCCTCACCAAATCCGTCGCAAGGCGTTAGAAGCAAAAACCAAAGTTGCCTGGAGAAGAAGAAATTCTGTCTCAAGAGTGCAGCTTGAGTTTCCAGCCTTCTGGCCTGCCCAACAGATTTTGGGCTCGTCAGCCCTCATGATCGCGGTAGCCAACTCCTTGAAATAAATCGTATGTGTGATCATAAATACATATATATCAGTCAGTGTTTTCTAGAGCATATATATATGTGTGTGTAAATATATACATATATATCTTTTTGTCTTTGAAAACCACGGAGTGATATAGATGAGATAGTCCATCAGTGTGGACGGTTAGAAGATGAACGAGAGAGCAGGAAGGGAGGAAGGCTGAGCATCCCAGGAGCCCATCTCTCCATCTGTGTCAGTAATGAACATGGCTGCAGCACTTGAGGCAAGAAGAGAGGTGTCCCAGCTGGTTTAATGTTGCCACCTCCCCAGGTCCTGGCCGGGGCGGGGCTGGCACACACACCCTCAGGGGGGCTGGCTGTATAGGCAGCGGGTTTGAACAAACAGGGCCCCAGGTGTGGAGGAGAGGGCATGGGGGCAGCCCCAACTGGCAGCTCCTGGCACCCCCCCTCGGAGAGAAGCCTGGGAGCTGTCTGTGTGGGCGTTCTCCTGACTGACACTATCCTAATTAGTACGGTCCCCTCCGGCACTGGGGCTTCTTTCATTAATGCCTTCATTTAAAAGGTCTCCCCTAATCAGTCAGCTGTGGAATGTGCTTTCAGAAAGAAGGTTCTTTGGACTCTCAGACAGGCTCACACGGGAGAAAGGGGGAAGCCTCGGGTGACACATGCAGGGTCAGTGGGTCGTCTTGAAATCTTCTTGTAGATAGATACTGCTTGTCCTGAACCAGTCCCTCCCACTCCCCCTGCACCCCTCCTCCAATCCCAGAGGCATTTTAACTGACAAAACCTAAAGGCTCTGTGGCATTTTGGACTCCCATTGTGTTCTCAAACAGAAACAAAATTTGCAAAAGTTTCTAGCCAACTCAGTAATGATCTCATCTGGGACAGGAATGGTTTCTGGTGCTCCTACACCATAATAATAAGAGCCATGTTAATTACCCACCATGTTTGTGTATCAGCTTGTCATTTAAAGTGTGCATTCACATCCATTGTTGGCCCAGCACCTTCTCTGTGCCAGTCACTGGGTTTAGCACCAGGGAGTCTAACATGGCTAAAATATGATTCAAATTTCAAATAAATGTCCCCAATAAAATTTGAAAGCAGGATTGTCAACAATGGACATTTAAAACACTGGGACGCCAGGGTGGCTCAGTCGGTTGAGCGTCCGGCTTCGGCTCAGGTCACGATCTCACAGTTTGTGAGTTCGAGCCCTGTGTCGGGCTCTGTGCTGACCGCTCGGAGCCTGGAGCCTGTTTCAGATTCTGTGTCTCCCTCTCTCTCTGCTCCTCCCCTGCTCGTGCCGTCTCTCTGTTTCTCTCTCTCAAAAATAAATAAACATTAAAAAAAAAATTTTTTTTTAACATTATGTGGGAAGGGACCCTGTGGGAAGATCTAGGGGGGAGTAGTCAACTGCCTGGCTATTTACAAAGGTTCTTTAGAGAACGTGCGATTAGGCTAGGTCCTGTGGGAGAGAAAATCTTGTGCCTTTTTGTGATGGAGGCTGGACACATGGAAAGCTGTAGTAGAGAGAGCCCTGGACTAGAGGCTGGAGGCCTGGCTTTTGATCTCGCTAGCCTGAAATCTCAGCACTTGACCTTGGCAAGTCATTTCCCCTTCTGAACCTCAGGTTCCTCGCTTGTCAAGTTAGCTCAGGTCTCTTTTTTTGATACTGAAAGCTTCTTTCCCGATATAGGCAGACACCTACCAAAGATGTGAAATTGGCAGAAGCAGAGCTATTCTTATCAAAGCGGGGGGAAGGAACAGGGTTATAGCAGCTCTGCCCCCCACTTTTCCCCACAAAGGCACCCCAGAAACATCTTTCTTTTACTCTTGTGCTCCAAGTAGCACAGTATGAAAACCGTAGGACCGAGTGGCCTCAGAAGTTCTCCGCTGTGACAGCCAATGTTTCTATGAAATTCACTAAGCAATCTGATTTTTTGTAATGGTAACAGCTACCTAACATTTATTGAATGCTGTTTACCAGGCTTTATGCCAAGCGCTTCTTACAACAGCCCCATGAGATAGGTACTGTTGTCCTCACTCTTTTAGAGAGGAAAAAATAATGAAACATAAGAAGGTAGTAACTCACCCAGGGCCATGCAATGATTAAGTGGCATAGGCAAAGATTTAAACCCAGACAGCTCGGCTCCAAAGCTCACGATAATAACCATTATGCCATCCTGCTTTCTAACGGCCTCACAAATGCGTTCCTTGACATTTGCTTAAATAGCTCAGGCTGCAGCTTAAGCTCATTTAGTCTTAAGCCCATAACAGAAATATCCAATTGAGGAATTAAATGTCATCTTGTAACCTAATTGTTGTCCTATAGAACGAAGTTATCATAGTTTTCCTGAATCTACCCAGGCGATATTTTTCTGCTTTACTGAATTTTCTTTCTTCCTGGTCCCTGTGTATGGGAAAGGCCATAGGAACAACAGCCGACCCCCATCTTTATGATACTCTCCATTGGGCCACCATTAACAAATTTCTCAGTTTCCCCAGGTCTAAGCAACAGCCACAGTAAAGTTTGCAGTGTCCTGGGATCCCACAGGGCTGGGCAGGGATGCTGCTTTCTGGAGAATTAGAGAAGTTCTAGGAAAGGGACATGGGTAAGCCCACTGCAAAGTCCCATTGTCGGGCCTCAGCTCAGACCCCACCTCTCGTCACCAGTCTTGTACTCCTGTTCCTCCAGGGTCTGTCCTGTTTCCCTCAGTCTCCCCAGGACACTGCTTGTCTCTCAACCTGAGGAGTGGACCCTCTCTGCTCTGAGGCTCCTCCCCTTCCTGCGCCTCCTCAGGCATCTCTCAGAGCTCTTCCCCATTCTTTCCTCCTCTTTCTTTTCCTTGACTTCGAACTTGTGATGGAGAAGTGCCCATCTCCCTTCCCATGTATTCCTGCCCACCCTCTCCAGCTCTCTCCAAGCACTTGGCTTCACCCCCTCAGATGCCAAGTCTCTTCCCACTCTGCCCCCTCAACCAACAAAAATGACAGGTCTCACTCATTTCAGACAGACCTTCCCCTTGACCCAGCCACCGGGTCGAGGCAGGGTGATGCTGTTGTTTTCACAGGTGTTTTCAGAATCCTAATGTGTGCAGCAAATACAAGGCAGAATGGTCAGGTAGGGGAATGTGTATGAGCATATATGTACGTGTGTGTATGTGTGTGTGCAAGGGCCAGTGCGTACCTCGACCTGATTAAAACGAGCAGTTCAGCACCTTTTCCCTGAAAACATCTCCCTCTCCTCAGGATTGGGTTTTCAGCAGGTGTAGTTTGTAATGCGATTGTGACCCTATGGACAGTTGATTGGTACAGAGACAGACACTTAATCCCAGAAGAGCCTATTAGAATCTTCCCCTGAGTCTTAGATTCCAGTTTCAGCTTGACTTGATCCTTGGGATAGGCAGCCTCCAAGATGGGCTATCCCATAGCAAGATGATCCCATCTCTTGGTATTCATGTCTTTCTGTGACCCCCAACCTTCACTGTGAACTGAATTAGGGAGGGGCTTCTAATAGGTAGAATGTGGCTGAAGTTATAAGAGGGAACTTCCTAGATTAGGTTGCAAAAAGAATGTGGTTTCCACTATGGGAGCTCTCTCTGGGTCTCATTCTCTCTCTCTCATTCTCTCTCTCTCTCTCTCTCTCTCTCTCCTTTGTTCTCTCTGATCATTCATGCTGAAGGAAGAAGTTACTATGTTGTGAGCAGCCTCATAAAGAGGTGTATGCCTTAGCAAGGAACTGAAGTTCTCAGTCCAACAGCCCATCAGGAACTGAAGCCTGCTGACAATTATATGAATGAGTCTGGAATTGGATCTTCCAAAGCCTACCAACAGCCATGTGAGTGAACATGGAAACCGATTCTGAGCTCCCTGCCTGACCAGTTGTATCTTCAAATGATACCTTGTACTTAGCCAATATCTTAGAGGCAGTCTCATTAGAGACTTTGAAACAGTGACACCCAGCTAAGCTATGCCAGGATTCCTGGCACATAGGAGCTATGAACTAAGAAGAAGAAGAAGAAGAAGAAGAAGAAGAAGAAGAAGAAGAAGTTACAAAGTTATTGAGTCACAAAGTGTTGAGATAATTTGTTCTGTCACAGTAAATAATACAACCCTTGACTAGAAACGTGTAAACTATAGAGCTCTAGGTAACCATGTTACTACGTGGTCTGGGAAGCAGACACAACCAGTCCTCAGTGAGAAAGAAGGTGAAGTGGATGTGAAAAGATTCCTTGGGGCGTTCAATGCCTTGGTTCTGGCTTATTTGTGTGACCTAGTTTATCCTTGCCTTTGAAAATTCTGCTGCTCATTATAAAAATCACCCTTTGTCTGCTTTTTGAATTTGTGACCACATGAGAGGGCTCTGATGGACACAGCCTATTTCCTCTGCCTCCAATGCTCAGTTCCCCTCTCCACGCCATTCTGCAGGGTGAATCCAGGCACTCTCTCTGGAACCTTCCCTGACCAGACCTTCCTCTCCTCTCCAGATAGGCAGGCATGCTTCTCTGTATGCTTTCTTAGTCCTCTGAGCATGTTTGAAGCATTTATCACAATTCCGAGACTATGTGTATATCTGCCTGGCTTCCCAATCTTATAATGGGGATAAGACAGAGTGAGACTGTTTCATTCACCTCTCATAAAGTGTTCATCTCTCATATAAGGTGTTCTCTAACACCTTATAAATGAGTTTTTAAGCCAATAAAACAGAGCAGTATTCATGCCAAGACAGCTTTACTCCTATAAAGTGGATTTGCCACTGATGAGTTCCCAAGGCTAGTCAGAGATTTAGGGAGGAATTCAAGCAGATACACAAAAAGCTTGTCCATGTTATAACTTGATATATTTTGAAAATCCGGTACTGAAGAAATGCATGTGTGCATGTAAATTCCAAGAGAGAAAAGAACTAAATTTTTGGAAGGTTTTATGAAATATCATTCAAGCTAGGCCTTGACTCATAAAGATTTTGACAAGTAAAATCTTGTTTTAGGGGACAGATAAGGTCCTCCAGCAGACAGCACAGCTTAAGCAAAGGCATTGACACATAAAAGTGCCTGGAGTATTAGAGGAATAGCAGATCGTGCATGGCCTGAAGAGTTTGTGGAACACGTAATAGGAAAGAAGGTTAGAAAGCTAGACTGAGGCCAGGCAGCGGAGGGTCTCGAACACCTTTCTCTGTGTTTACTCTGTGTTCTCATGTGAAGTGGAGCTTTATGGAACACAGGGACTAAGGGGTGGCGTCCAGAGAGCTGGGTTTTAGAAAAAGAACTCTGTAGGATAGATTAGATAGAGCACTGGAAGCAGATAGAGGTAGAGAGGCCCATTCAATGGTAGGTAGGTGTGGCAGCGTCAGCAGGAATGGAGGTAAGAGGAAGACTGAAGTGATTTGAGAAGCAAATATCCTGTGTCATTGGAAATTGATCGGAAGCTACATCCTGGTCTTGCCCTAAATTTGGAGGGCTTAGACTCTAGGGTGATGATTCTACCCAAGAGGGTAGCCTGTTGGAGGGCAATTCCTAGCTGGTATGGAGGACAGGCCAAAGAGGATACTGTCCTTGGTCCCAGAAGTCCATTCATAGGGAGTGGTCAAATGAATCATGAAGCATGAACCCAGTAAAATGTTATATAGGCACTACACAGTGTGAAGGCCACAGGCTATGGAAGAATGGAGTGGGGGATTCATGAGACAGAGAGATCAGAAGTGGTTAACTTTGAAAGATTGAAGCAGGCAAGAAGTCGGAGAAACAAAGGGAGAAGGTGTGGGTAAGTGTGTCACAAATCTTCTGGAGACGGCACTTATAACCATTGGGCGGCACATGAGGGGAGGTGCTTTGGCCATCTTATAGTGCAAGGCTCACACACTAAAAGCTGAAGGAGGAATCAGTGGGAAAAATGTCCAAGGTGTGTGTCTGCTTTGATAAAAGAAGGATTGTGGAGATGTGGGATTCAGAGATGAGCAGTTCCCATTCAGTCCTGTCCAGAGATCTGCCTACCTTGACCTTTACACTCCAGTCATAATGAACTGCTTATATTTTTCCAAGTACACCAGACATTATGCCTCTATGCCTTGGCATATGTGGAAGTCATTCAGACTGTTTTTCCCCATGTGAATGTGAAAAAAACCCTCCAATTTACGCTTCAAAACCAACTGTAAGAAGGAAGAGAGAAGGAAGGAAGGAGGGAAGAAGGGAAGGAAGGAAGAAGGGAAGGAAGGGAGGAAGGAAGAAAAGAGGGAGGAGGAAGGAAGGGAGGGAGGAAGGAAGGAAGGAAGGAAGGAAGGAAGGAAGGAAGGAGGGAGGGAAGGAAGGAAGGAGGCAAGGAAGGAAGAAAAGAGGGAGGGGGAAGGAAGGGAGGGAGGAAGGAAGGAAAGGAGGGAGGGAGAAAGGAACGAAGGAAGGAAGGAAGGAAGGAAGGAAGGAAGGAAGGAAGGAAGGACATAAAAGCATCCCCTGCTATTCTAGTATAAAATCTAGTCTCACTTCTACATCCTTATAAGGGAGATTTTTCCTAAAAAAACAATGGGAAGACATAATGTAGCATCACCATTGTATTGTGATAATACAACCTTGTAAGTATCATTTAATGTATTTATAAACTGGATGGAGCCTCTCACATCTCTCACTCACACACGCACACACACACACACCTGTAAATATTTTTTTCTGTATGAATTTAGAGACAGAAACATAAGAAGCAATGGAGCTGGGAGTGATTTTTAAGCACATGGCATAGGCAAGTGAGATAGGGGAGCAAGATAGCAGAGCCAGATTTGCAGATTGGTAATCACTGATGTAATCTTTAGAAGTGTGTATCTTACAGAGAAAGAGTGGTAAGTAGAAAGGAAAAATCAAGCTAGTTAAAACAGTGAACACAGGGAATTGTTCGGTTGGGTGCTTTGGCTTTTACTCACAGCACGGATTCAGATACGAGCTCACAAGGTCAGTAAGAAAATCAATCAGTAAAAGGCAAACGCCATGAGTCAATAATCTATAAGAGAAGAAGTTTGAGGCGCTGAAAACCATTTGAAAAATATTTAATATTACACATAATTTAGAAACGCCGAATGAAACCATAGCTTGTCAATTTTAGTGTTTATGTCGACAAAGATTTTCAAAACTGGTAATACTCAGTCTCATACAGTCCTGGTGATAATTTAATAAAATCCTTTCTGGAGGGCAATTTGAGAGTCCACATCAAGTGCTTACAGGCTAACTGTAGCCTTTGATCCAATAACTCTATTGCTTAAGAATTCATCATGGGAATATAAATAGAGGTGTGGATAATAATTTATGTGCAGTGAGGTTTATCACAGCACCGCTGATGAGCCAAACTTGGAAACAACACAAGTGCAACACCAATAAGAAGATGATTAAATACATAAAGGATTGAAAATAAAAGTTTGTCTTTACAGATTATGGTAATTAGGTAGCCTTGAATGATTGGAGAATTGTTTGAGCCACAGTAATGAAAAGAGTGGGTTCACAGCATTTGTCTCTTGGGATTTTTAAAATGTCATTTCACTGCACTGTGCCCTCCAACGTTTCCGATGAGAGAATTGTTGTCATTCAAATCATTAGTTCTCTATTTATAGCATGTTGCTTTTTCCTCTGGGTGCTTGCAGAAACTTTACTGTGATGTATCTGGGCATGCGATTTCTTTGAGTTTATCCCTTTGGGCTTCAAAATGCTTCTTGAATCTCTGTGAGTCTATATATTTTTTGTTGATATTGTAAAAGTTTTAATCACTATTTCTTCAAAACTTTGGTCTGCGTCACTCTTTCTTTTCTCCTTTTGGGACTCTGACAAGACGATTAGTAAATCTTTTGGCATTGTCCCAGAGGTCCCAGAGGTGGTTTGTTATTTTTCAATCTTTTTCCCTCTGTTGTTCAAATTGGACAATTTCTATTGATCGATCTTAAAGTTCAATGACCTTTTTTCTCTGTCATCTCTATTCTGCTATCGAATACATTCAGCGTATTTTTTATTTTGGTGGTTGTATTTTTTAGCCCTAAAATTTCCATTGGGTTCTTCTTAATAATCTTTTATTTCTCTGCTTCAGTTTTTTTTTTTTTTCTTTCCTTTTATTTCAAGAGTGATGGCCCTCACTTCTTGGGGCATGGTTAAAATTTCTTCTTTTATTATTATTTTTATTTGACAGGGAGAGAGAATGTACAAGGTGGGGAGAAGGGCAGAGGGAGAGAGAGAATCTTAAGCAGGCTCCATGCTCAGCGTGGCTTTGTCCCATGACCCTTGGATCATGACCTCAGGCAAAATCAAGAGTCAGCCACTCAGCTGACTGAGCCACCCAGGGAGCCCTTAAAATAACTTCTTTAATGTCTGATAATTCCAACACTGGTGTCTCTCAAGTTAGCATCTGTTGAATGCCTTTTTCCTTACAAGTCATTGAAATTTTCCGGGTCCTTCATATGTTAAGTAATTTTGGATTGGGTCCTGGACATATTGAGTATGATGTTGTGTTGAGACATGTGTTCTTAAGTCCTGTGGAAACTATTGAATGCTGATTATTTTTTGTAAGCAGCCAATTGATGGAGTCTGGTTTTGTGTCGGCTGACATTCTGGGGTCTGTGGTTCAAATATCAGTTAATTCAGTTGTCAAAGCCATTGCAGTGCTGCTTGTCTTTGTCCTGTGTGCCGCCCAGTGACCAGGATGGGGTCTGAGCAGTGCTCTATTTTGGAGATCAGTTCTCAACGTCTGTTTAAGTTCAGATGTATGCACGGGCAAGGTAAGGGTCAGCCTCGGAGTTGATACGCGTCTTCCTAAGATTATTTTCCCCCGGCTTCCCCTTGCTGTACAATCTTCCGGGAGCTTTCCAGCTCTGAGAATCCCCGCCTCTTGTCTTCTGGCTGGCAAGCTTTGAATTACCTACCCTGCTGTGGGGTTTTTGCTGTGTACTCCCAGGTCAAGGGGTGAGAGGATCGAGAGGGGAAAGAGAAGCAAGGAGGATCCCTCCCGTGCTCTTGGCTAGGAGTTTTAGGCATCTGCTCTATTGGCATTGTCATCACTTCTGCTATTGGCACCTCTGCTGCTGCCCCTGTGGCCACCATGGGTTTGCTTCAGGGCTTGGGAAAGAGAGGAAGAAAAACAAAACAAGCACCGCCACCACCACCGCCGCCGCCAAAGAGAATTTACACACTCCCTCTGTCCTTTAGGGTTCCAGTTTCCTGCTCCGTGGACCAGAAAGAGCGGGTTTCACTAACAGCCCTTTCTCTTTGCACCTGGCATGCACGTCTGGGTTTAGAGCTGTCAAGGCCATGGTCATCTCAGTGCTGCTTCCCGTTGCCCACACTGCCTGCTGGTATTAACCTTTCAGAGTCCTCAGGTAGACGCTGCACGCGTATTCTCTACTATTGTTAGTTATGTTCGGTGGGAAACACGGGGACATGTACCCCGACTTCATCTTACACAAAACTGGAACTCGTTTCTTCAAGATTACACTCACGTATCTACTGACTGCTATTTATTTACACATACTGTGTGCTAAATTCGGAATTTACGTGGCTGCGTATTTACCTGTTTCTCCCTAGCAGCCTAGCACCAAGTTTGGCACATAACATGTGCTTTTAAAAGTTCATACTCGGGGCGCCTGGGTGGCGCAGTCGGTTAAGCGTCCGACTTCAGCCAGGTCACGATCTCGCGGTCCGTGAGTTCGAGCCCCGCGTCGGGCTCTGGGCTGATGGCTCAGAGCCTGGAGCCTGTTTCCGATTCTGTGTCTCCCTCTCTCTCTGCCCCTCCCCCGTTCATGCTTTGTCTCTCTCTGTCCCAAAAATAAATAAAAAACGTTGAAAAAAAAAAAAAGTTCATACTCTAAGAGACTCTTTTTTTTTTCTTAATTTTTTACGCCTTTTTTATGTGTATTCATTTTTGAGAGACAGAGACAGACACAAGTGGGGGAGGGAGGGGCAGAGAGAGAGGGAGACAGAGAGTCTGAAGCAGGCTCCGGGTTCTGAGCTGGCTGTCAGCACAGAGACATACGTGGGGCTCGAACCCATGAGTCAGGAGATCATGACCCGAGTCGAAGTCCGACGCTCAACCGCCTGAGCCATCCAGGTGCCCCCGTAAGAGAGTCTTAAATACAGAGAACAAACTGAGGGTTGCTGGGGGGGGGGGGGGGGGTAGGGGAATGGGTTAAATGGGTAATGGGCATTAAGGAGGGCACTTTTTGGGATGAGCTTTGGATGTCATATATAAGAGAGAAATCACTGAATTCTACTCCGGAAACCATGACAATACTGTATGTTAACTAACTTGAATTTAAATTAAAAAAAGGAAAGACCTATGAATGGTCAATACACGCCTGAAAAAAAAGATGTTCACTTGAATTTCTCTCCAACTTTCCTTCTCTTGTTCTTAATGGCTACAGGTTTTCAGTTACTCTTTTTTCTTTTTTCAACGTTTATTTATCTTGGGAGAGACAGAGTGAGGGAGGGAGGGGCAGAGGGAGAGGGGGAGAGAGAGAATCACAAGCTGGCTCCGCACTGTCAGCACAGAGCCTGGTGTGGGGCTCGATCCCACACACCATGAGATCATGAGCTGAGCTGAAGTCAAGAGTCAGACGCTTCCTCGACTGAGTCACCCAGGAGCCCCAGGTTTTCAGTTATTCCTAATACCCTGTTTGTAGGAAGTTGTTTGTTCTATCATACTGCTCTGGCTAAAGCAAATTGTGACCAGATGCCCAAATGCACCCCCTCAGGCACCGTACTTTGTGCCTGGAAATAATTTAAACAGAAGATACAACTCCTCCACTCAGTGTCCTCTAGACTTGTAGGATGGCAAAAGTAATATCCATTTACCAATATTACTGGTCTCGTCCGTGTAGCAGCTTTCTCTGATGGGTAATCAAATATGGCCTTTGATGCAAAGTGGCCCAAACACTTACATAGATGGAATTTTTAAAAAGCATTCCTGCATCCCCAAACATCAAAATAAATAACTATAAATGTGAGTCATGTGTTAAGTCATCCATTAGTGGAAGTTAGAATGAAGCCAAACTAATAAAATCAAAATAATACAGTCATTAAAAGAAGCAGTGAAAAGTAGCATGTGAACGAAGAACTTTGCAAAGAGGGGACTGGTGGAAAGACGCCCACTCCTGGAGATTTTTCCTCTTCTTGTAGAAGACATTAAGGAGAACTTAGTAGAAGAATAATGATAAAGTTATTCTCTTTGTTTTTCTTTTCCCTAGAACCCCCTCCTCCAAGCAAAGAAAATAAACAGATAAATGATACCCAACTAATGACCACCCTGTAGGCTGTTTGCAATGAGTTCGGGGAAATGTTGTAAAATAAATATTAAGACCTTTGTAGCTGTTTGCAAGTCTGGTGGCCAATCCTCAGGAAACTAATTATTTAAACACTTAGGTAGCGGGATGTGGGCTTTTAGGGATTTTCCCCCTCTTTTGTGCTTCCGGCTATGATTTGTGATGTGGAAACAAGAAGGCTTTTTATTTAAGTTATTATTATTTTTTTTTTACCACTCTGCCTTCCCAGCAAGACACTGAATGAACCTAATGCAAGACCTGAGGATGCCTCATTACGAGGAGTATTAAAGAGCCTTGCAGAATTGTTAGAACAGCTAATGGAGATCATACTGGAAGGAGAGTAATTATTTCTCCCTGAAAACAAAACAAAACAAAGCCCTAGGATTTTTTTCTTGGCATTTTTTGAGCCAGAAAGGTCCGTAGAGATACAGTTAGGCTGTTTCGACCTGTTTTTGGACCCTCACAAGACTGTGAAGGCAATCATGGGATTCTCAGGCTTTTGTCCTCTTTGGTATCTGCTTTAATAATTCTTTCTTTTTTTTTTTTTTCAACGTTTTTATTATTTATTTTTGGGACAGAGAGAGACAGAGCATGAACAGGGGAGGGGCAGAGAGAAAGGGAGACACAGAATCGAAACAGGCTCCAGGCTCTGAGCCATCAGCCCAGAGCCTGATGCGGGGCTCGAACTCACGGACCGCGAGATCGTGACCTGGCTGAAGTCGGACGCTTAACCGACTGCGCCACCCAGGCGCCCCAATAATTCTTTCAATTACAAAAACAATATAAGATAACTATCCTAATGAGACAATGCAAAATATATGAAGAAAAGGCTTAAAATATTTTTCAACCCATTCTCACCATCATCTCAAACTATTTTCTATATTTTAAATAACCTCAGAGAAGTTATGCATTTACTTATAATGAGGAGGCAAAAGCTGTCTGAAATACCAAATTTCTTTGCTTTTGACTGGAGTTACATCAAATTCACACAGTTCTATCGTCTAGGCAGATGGGGATCCCACGTTCTGGTCGGCAGTTCTGCATGCTGTTGATGGATAGCCTAATTTTTACTTAATTGATAGTTTGGTAACAAAGTATGAGCCCCTGTGAGACCAGTAAAAGGTATCTTTGCAGGCAAAAAGATCCAGAATGTACCATCACTTGCTGTCTGGTCCAGTTACTACGGCAATGTCTAAACCATTTACTTTCAGCCTCCTGACATGGGTTCTGACTCACACACATCGGCTTCTCCTTCAGAAGGTGGCCCAGTCTGGGAACACAGCTGACAGAGGTAACGGGTTATTGATTTTCATATTGCCATTGAGTAATGATCATATTTGCCTGTATCCTCATTCTTGGGGCAACTGTGACAAAGTAAATTTCTGGATTTAATGGGCTCCCATAGTTATTAT
The DNA here is from genome assembly GCF_028749965.1 of Puma concolor. Classification (NCBI taxonomy): domain Eukaryota; kingdom Metazoa; phylum Chordata; class Mammalia; order Carnivora; family Felidae; genus Puma; species Puma concolor. Next base: position 79,306,580 of record NC_141675.1, on the reverse strand, counting down.
CAAGGTGACATTTATGCTTCTGGAGACTGTCAATTCCCAAGTAATGAAATTAAGAACCATCGACCATTAACCTGGGAGTAGTCTCAACAGTCGTCATTTGGATTCTTCCACCTCTGGGCTCCCAGCTCAAGGCCAGCAGAGTTGAGAAATGGGAAGATCCTACCTCATTGTCTTACTTGCTGCACCTGCTGCTCCATAGTTAAAAAGAAGAATACTAACCTCTTTCTTGTAGGATTGGCTCGTTATCAAGTGAAAAAAAGGCACATGAGTTTGGTAAATATCTTTTTTACCCCTGGGGGTCGGAATCCCTCACCATGCCTGTAGCTTCCTGTATATCTTAGACCTTCTGTGATTTGAAATTAGCAGAGGAGAAAATTCTGCATTCGTTTCTCTTCAGAGGGAGGCATCTGGATCCAGGTGAAAACTAGAATTCGCCCACGAAATAGTCACAGGTATATGACACAATAAAAAGTTTTGTGAGCAAAACTTTGGGGAAACGTTGAGATAAGCCAAGTGCCATGACTCCCTTTATTTTAGGAATTCGAAGAGTCTTTTTTGCAAATGGCTTTGTATCACCAAAAGGGGTAATATTGAATGAAGTTGTTTCCACCAAACTTATTTGACTCCAGAAATATTTTTACATCCAGAATATCTTGTTGGACTGGAAATGCTAGAAAAAGCCTTTGGAAAGGATGGTTATATGAAATCCACTTAGCTTGATCTGTGCTTGTTCCCCTTGGATGTGATTGCCCTGTACAAGCTGGGCCTTGCCTTCATCTGCACTGATGAATATTACACACAACACTATATGCTGTATGAATCTGAGTAGCAACTTTCCCACAGGTGACCATCTGGCCTCTGCTTGAATACCTCCAATAAGGAGGCTCCCTGCCTTCCAAGGAAGCCTCTTCCATTTTGCACATCTCTGGTGATTAGAAGGGCCTTCTTTATCTTAAATGCTCACCTCTCTGCTAGTGACTTTTGTCTATTCATCATAGTTCTGCTTTCTGAGGCCATTTAGGACATATCTAAGATACTCAATGCATTGTCAAACTTCTAAAACTTCATATGTCCCCTTCCTTTTCTTTTTTTCTGCCTCAGCATACCTGCAAACAGGCTATGAGCACCTTACCCAGGTGACCAGGTGTGCCAGTGTAATAAGGCTGGCCCTTTACACAAAGTCCCCTACACAGCCCTCTCCAGCTGTGATCTAATAACATTCAAACTCACCACGGAAGCCCCTTTGCACCTTTTCTGAGTACACCACCTAGACCCCAATAAAGGCACTAGCCCACTGGACCTCGCTGTCTCTTGGCTCCCTATCTGCTTGGTTGAGCTGGCTCCCTTACCCCTCCTCTTGTGTGGCCCCTCATGGTTCATGGTGACCCTAACTCTCCAGGACCTGTGAGTTTAACAAACTTTGTTTTCTTGTGTCTGTCTCGTGTCTCTTGTGGCTGCACTTGATTGACCCTCACAGAATGCAGAACATTCAGCCAGTTTAAGTTTAAAGTTTGTTATTATAGAATACAGCTAAGCTTACTGTCCTATACAAGGGGTGGCTCCTTTCTCTCTGCTCCCACTCCATTTACGCTGGGTTCTAAGCTGTTAATGCTCAGGATGTTTAAGCCACGTCTCCAAGGAGTAGACTCAATTGCCTGCTTTTCTTACTTAGAGAACTTCTTGTATGAGGCATGTTTCCTAGTGCTAAAAATAAAGAAAACCATTAGACATGGTCTTGCCCTCACAAAAGCTGACAGTCCAGCAGGTAGACAGGCCTGCAAAGAGATAATAATAATAATAATAAGATGTGACATAATGATACTTGAGGTGCTATGGGAACGCAGAGGAGGGAGCCACTATGTGCGCTTGGAATATCAAAGAAGGGGAATATTCGTAGATGGGAAGATAGTTGATCTGTTTCTGGAAAGATAAGAAAGAGTTTCCCAGGTTGGTAAGGTGTGGAATGGGTATTTTAGAAAAAGATAACATCATGTAAAAGTATATGAGCTGTATTTGGAGAGCCAAGCATTTGGTATGTCCAGAATGTAGGCTCCTTTGGGGCACGATGATAAAAGAGGTAGGGCGAAAGATAAATAAGATAGCCTTTGGCCTCCATGACTTCCTGAGAGAAATGACAGAACAATAATTGTTGGAAGGAGTCATCAAGTACACGGGGGAGGGATTAATTTTGGAAATAAGGGGCAAGGTTTTGAGGAGAGTAGAAAAAGTGTGAAGAAAAAGCTATGAAGGGTGAAAGAAGCCAATCTGAAAAGGCTACAAACTGTATTATTCCAATTATATGATACGGAAAAGACAAAACTATGGAGACGGTAAAGACATGAGTGGTTGCCATGGGTTGGGGATGAATAGGCAGAGCACAGAGGATTTTTAGGGCAGTGAAAACACATTATATGATGCTATAATGAAGGATACATGACATACATTTGTGCAAACCCATAGTAGGTACAGCACCAAGAGTAAACCCTGATGTAAACACTATGGGCCTCTAGTGATTATGATGTGTCAATGTAGGTTCACCAGTTATACCAAATGTACCACTCTGGTGGGGGATGTTGACAATGGGGGAGGCTGGGCATGTGTGGGGGAAGGAGGCATAAAAAGATCTCTATGCTTTCCTCTCAATTTTGTCATGAACCTAAAACTGCTCTAAAGTAAACAAGCCTAGGAGGCCTAGGTGGCTCAGTTGGTTAAGCGTTCAACTCTTGACTTCGGCTCGGGTCATAATCTCGCAGTTCATGAAATCGAGCCCCATGTTGAGCTCTGTGCTGACAATGCAGAGCCTGCTTGGGATTCTCTCTTCCTCTCTCTCTGCCCCTGTCCCACTCAAAATAAATAAATAAACTTAAAAAAATAAAATAAGCAAGTCTTAATAAACATTAAAAAAAACCCCAAAAAACTATGGGGCGACTGAGTGGCTCAGTCGGTTGAGCGTCCGACTTCAGCTCAGGTCATGCTCTCATGGTTCATGAGTTCAAGCCCCGCATCGGACTCTGTGCTGACAGCTCAGAGCCTAGAGCCTGCTTTCAATTCTGTGTCTCCCTCTCTCCCTGTCCCTCTCCCCGTCACGCTCTGTCTCTTTCTCTCAAAAATAAACGTTAAAAAAAATTTTTTTTAAATAAATAAAAAAATTAAAAAAAACTATGAAGATTTAAACAAAACGTATGAGATGATGAAAAGGTTTGCTCAGTAGTAATGAGGAAACAGCATCAATTTGTACTGGAGCCAAAGACTAGATTTCTGTGACTCTCTCTAGTAGTGGTATCAGTTTAGATTCAAAAGTAGAGAGGGCATGCAGGATGTGCTTTGAGGTTAAAACAGAAACCATGAGAGGCCAAAGTCAAAGTAAGACAATGGGTGCAAAAATATATCATCTGCAAAGTATTTCACGCGTCCAAGGAGCATCGAGAATCACTACTGCTATGACGCTACGACTTGTACTCGTAAAGTAAAACATCAGAAAAATTCTAGGGCATGACAATAACATCATTAAGTGGTTGGCCAAGGGATCTAGGCTCAGTGGGAGGACGGTGAGGCCAGAACTGGACTGGGTAGACTGGAAGGGGTGGACGAGTAGAAATTACAATGAGAAAGAAGGCATCGTAAGGAAGAACGTGCTCTGGTATCAGTCAGGGTAAGGCAGGCTATCACAACACCCTGATCACAGCGTCTTAACACAATCAAAGGTTTATTTCTCACTCGGAGAAATCTGGTGCTGATGTGCAGTGTGGCAGATTTCCTCTAGGTGGCGACTCAGAGACCTAGGATCCTTCTCTTCAGTAGGTTTTGGAGACCTCAGCTTCTAGCTGAGTGATGGGCAAGAGAAAACAATGCAGATCATGGAGTACATTTGAGGCATTGGTTAGAAGTGGTGTGCATCACTTTTGCCTGCATTGGATTGGCCATAGGTTGCTTCAAGACCATTCTAGACATATTGCAGTTGGGAAATATGGTCCTTCTATATGCCCAGGGAGAAATAAAATGGTTTCTTGAAAATGTAACATTGCCTCTGTAACAAAGAGTCACTGCCCTCACAATCTAACCAAAGGAAGAGACAACCATCGTTCTTTCAATGATATAGTCATGTAGTGTGAACTGGGTTCTATGCAGTCACATAAGGAGAGATTAATTACTGCTGGGTGGATACAACAAAGCATTCCTGAAAGGCTGACTTTTAACCTGAGCCCTGAAGAATGTTTGGAGGCCATCTTACAGAGAAGACAGGAAAAAAAATTCCAGGTGGAAAGAGGGCTCAGTAGTCAAAACTCAGAACTTTGGAAGATCATGGCATGTCTAGATACATGGAGGTGGCTGCAAGGAGACCTGCAGGATGGAACTTCTGGGAGAAGAAAGCTCAGCGTAAAGAATGTGGGGCTAAGGTGAGGGTAAATCAGGTGATTGACATGACCAAACTAAATTTGAGAATGCTAGCTCAAGAAGGAATGTGGAAGTTTGTTTGGAGGGAGCCATGGTCAGGAGGTGATCAACAGGCTGAATCAACAGAATGGGCTTCTCACCTCCGTCCCCCAATCACAGGCCTGAGGCTGTTGACCCTGCACTGAGAGAACTCCCTCTTTCTCCACCTTCTAAAACTCATAACCCATTCTCGTACCTGCTCTGCTACTCCTAAGGAACATGGGCCTAATTTCATTTTTTTATTTAAAAAAAATTTTTTTTAATGTTTTTATTTATTTTTGAGACAGAGAGAGACAGAGCATGAGTGGGATAGGGGTAGAGAGAAACGGAGACACAGAATCGGAAGCAGGCTCCAGGCTCTGAGCTGTCAGCACAGAGCCTGATGCGGGGCTCGAACTCATGGACTGTGAGATCATGACCTGAGCTGAAGTCGGACGCTCAACCGACTGAGCCACCCAGGCGCCCCTAATTTCATTTTTTTAAACTTGCAAAGTTGTTGGTTAGTCAAATATTATTTTTTTCTGGTTAGAAGGACTACAAAGATGGAAAATAATGGTGGGATTTCAGGCACCAGACAAGCTGAAAAGTACATTAACTTTGAATACAACACTCTTTTATGTTTTCCCGAATAAGGCCACCTATATGAGATGTCTCCTTGATTTCTAGTGCTATCAACAAACTGGATGGACCAACGAATTCAATTAAGCAGATGGGTTTGCTGGAAAAATTAAAGAAATAGCTATCCCCTCTTCTGAACACCACCATTTCTGTGACCAGCCCTGACTCCTGAGCAGTGATGACTTATTTTATTGGACTGCACCATTCCTGGTTATCAATTAGGAACTGTTGTCTTTTTTGAACACTGTCAGTTTGGACTACAATGTCATATCTTTCCCTCCCAAATGTCTCTCATAGAAGTTTGAGCAGTCTACATTGTCAATAACGAAGCTGGAAAATTACTAGCAACACTGGAGAAAAGGGGATCAATGAGAATTAACTGAGCCACAATATGGTGCTTTTCATTGGTTGTCAATTAAACTGCCAGACTTAATTGCTGCTGTGTTTAAAAATACATATTTCTGATAAGTAATGACACAGATACATAAACTAATAAATGTGAAGCTCAGAATTTTCTTTTGTGGCTTTGTATTTGTTCTCCACTTCTCAGCTCTTTAACCTCTTCCGTCCCTTGCAGATAAGCATTGCCGTCTGTTGTCTAAGGGGCATGTCACGCAGCCTCCAAACAGAATTGTTAGTCAGACTTTCCTGCAGGAAGGGCTTTCAGACCCCCAATCATGGACTTGGAGTCCTTGTGTGGACAGCTCGAACTGACTCCAAGTTATGAGCTATCTTCCACACGTCAAGCATGATCATAACACTTGAGAACCTGGAGGGTTTTAGCCTTCTTTCTTCTGCCTATTGCACCACATATGGGGAGAGAATAAAGTTCTGTAGAACCTATTCAACAAACATTTGTTGAATGTCTGTTATGTGCATTCAAGATAAGGTGGGAAGATAAACAGAACCTGTCTCTACAGGAGGAGTTTACAGTCTAGCGGGGAGATAAACACAAAGACTCCTGACAGAGATTTGGAGTAGTGTGGAAAAATAGGGCAGAGGCTACCGAGTTAGGAGACATTTGAGAAGATAGACTGAACAGGATTATGATCTATGGTTTCAGGCTAAAAAGGTATTAAATAGTGACTGCGGGTAGGCGCTAAGCCCTTTGCATGCAAAATCTCCACAACAAGTTTATGATATGGGTATTAATATCCTCACTTACAAATGGTAAAATTAAAGCTTAGAAAGGATAGGCAGCTTTGCCAAGCTGAAAAGGAGATAGAATTGAAAATAGAATTGAAGGAGATAGAATTGAAATCCAGTTATGTCTAATTCTACAGCCTGTTCTCTTAACCACGATGCTGTGCTGCCTCCTGTGATACTGGGGTGAGAGAAAAGGGATAAAGATGAGATGTTTGAAGTAGAAGGGATGAAAACAATGTTGGTATATTTCCTGAGCTGTGAAGCTCAGGCAGAGAAACCTCTCTACTCAGTTTTTATTACTGAGTTAATTTGAGGCCAAGACAACGTACAGAAATGGTGACCTATTTCACCTGGATTCAGACACCTGCCCTTAGGTAGGTTTTCACACATTTCAGGATAGGAAACATTTACACAAATAACTATGACACAGAACAAAAAGTGAGAAAGTGAGAAAGTGATGGGATTTTGGAAAATGGAGATGGTTCAGAGCGAAAGGCATCAGGTAGCCCTTGATGAGCCTTCATGGAATTTGGACAGAGGCCATAACCCCACCAGGTGAAGAAGGCCAAGATAAAAGAATGGAGCAGACAAGAGCGTGCTTGGGGAGCAGTGGATAGATTACACTGGGAAGACTCACATGTTATGCCACTTTATTGATGGAAAATGACAATTTCACTCCTCAGATAAGTGTAGTGGAAAAGAGAATTCAGAAGACAGAGTCTTACCCTTAAGGATTGTTTTCAGTTTAAATTAAAACTGAATTAGGAATCAGGAATTTTTCTGTGTAGTTGGTTGTAGTCCTACCTTTTTCGGCCTGCTTTTGTTCACTGTCCAGTTTCTATTCTAGGATGCCTGATAAATTTCTTGGGCTCCATTGTCTAATATGAGACAACAGAATCCTATTCTTGGCCTATCCAGGAGGTTTGGTGTATGAGATGGGCACCCATCTATTTGTTGGGAGTCAAGATTATCCTGAAGTGACGGTCTTTCAGGGGCCTAAAGGATCAAATACATTTCTCATCTTGAGAAATTTGATTCATTCCCGCAAGTGAAGAAGAAGCCCACAGAAAGAGTTCATTCCACACATGTTTATGCAACCATAGGTTCTGTCCTAGGGATACAGAGATGAGTCATGCATGTGAAGGCCTCACCATTGGGATGAGAAGTCAGGTGTTCGAAACCAACCCATGCAATCCAGGTAAACATACTGCTGTGAAGACACAGTGAAAGGACTTGTTAGTTTCAGCTGGACACCATGGTATCGCAGAAGGCTTAACAGAAGAAACGATGCTTGGATCTTGAAGAAGAGGATGGAGTGCGTGACCCAGAGCGCACAATGTCCAGGGGGCTCAGGAGAGGGCGCTGCACACTCCCTGCTGTAACCTGGGGGTCCTTCTTGGAAAGGCCCTGAGCAGAGATGTCACTGAGCTGTGACATCTCAGCATTAACTTCTTCTGGTGTTGTAAAACATTGACTGCTTTAACAAAACTATTCCGTTGGCTTATCTTTTAAGACCTTTCCTTGCGGAGAATTTTAGACCCACACAAAAAAAGACAGAAGAGTACCCGCCATCCAACTTTGACAACTATCAACCCGTGGCCAATTTTGTTTGTTTTCACTCTTCCACTCAGTCCTCCCTTCCACGTGATTTTAAATAAATTCCAGACATCAGAATATTTTGCCCATTAACATTTCAGTATACATTTCTAAAAGATAAAGTTTCTTCTCTTAAATCAGTATTTTCTATAGCTTAATTTGTATCAAAGCAATTTAAATTTCCTTTTTGTTTCTATTTTGATTATGTAAGAAACACATGCGCACTCTAGACAAATCAGAATAATCAGAGGAACAAAAAGAATAAGAATCTAATAATCACCCGAATCCCCATCACTAAGAGACAACTGTTGTTTTCATTTTGTTGGATAAATTTTCAGACATTTTGCTTACATATAAATTAAAATGAGTTGATACTTTTCATTGTATGTTATAACCTGTTTTTTTTCCTCTTAACAATATAATTATACAGACACACACATAAATACATATACAATATCATTATACAGACACACATATAAATACATTCTATCATTGGGAATTTGTTTGTTTCCTAAATTTCTCAGCCTTGACTTTTTCTCTGCCATGTTTCTTGGCATCCCATGTTCCTTCCAGGCTCTGAACTTAACGTATTTCACTGCTCTCCTCATTCTGTGCTTATTTATTTGGAAAAATCTCCTGATTCGTAATATAGACAGTTGCTTCTATAATTTTTAATTCTGAACACTTTACAAGAAGTATTTGCTATTTAAGTAAAGCAGTTTATGTTATATTTTAACTTTTTTCCCCCAAAGTTCCTGCTAAAAACTAGATTGTATTCATACAGAGAAAAGAGTCGCCAACTAATTTTTCATAAATTACATTTGTGGCCAACTGACCACAGTGGTACACACAGAAGGGCTTCGTTATTTAGCATTTTCATTGCGCTTTTAGTCTTGAGAGAACTGGACTAAAATGGAAAAATTTGTAAATACGTATGATATAAATTAATATGGCATCCACAAAATTTGTTCTTTCTTCATAATTACATTTAGAAGGGAACTGTTTTACCACTCTGAATTTATGTGCACTTTGGAAAACAGCTTTACTGAAGTATAATTAACGTGCCACAAACTAAACCCATTTAAAGTATAAATTGTACGAGTTTTGACAGATGGGCACTCCAGTGAAATCATCACTCCTCTGAAGATACAGGACACTCCCATTACCCCAACTTTCCTCAGCCCCTGCTGTTCTATGTTTTGTTTTGTTTGGTTTTGTGTTTCTGAGAAAAAGACTCTTTTAAAGCAGTTTTAGCGTTTACAGAAAAACTGAAAGAACAGAGAGATCTTCCAAATACCCCCTACCCCAACACAAGCATTGCCTCCCACATCAACAGCCCCCACCATAGGGGTCCATTTGTCACAACTGATGAATCTACATTGACACATCATTTTTACCCCAAGTCCATAGTTGACATAAGGGTTCAGTCTTGCTGTTCGCCCTTCTGTGGGTTTCTACAAATATGCAATGGCCTGTATCCATTATTATGGTATCACACAGAGTATTTTCACTACACTAAAAGTCTTTGGTGTTTGGCCTATTCATTCCCCCGTTTTCGCCCCAAACCCTAGAAACCCTGATCTTTTTTACTGTCTCCACAGTTTTGCCTTTTCCAGAATGTCATATCGATGGAATCATACAGTAGAGATAGCATTTTCAGATGAGTTTCTTTCACTTAATACGCACTTAAGTTTTCTCTATGTCTTTTCATAACTTGATAGCTCATTTCTTTTTAGTGCTAAATAATATTCCATTTTCTGGATGTACCACACTTTATTTGTCCATTCTTCTTCTATAGGACCTCTTGGTTGCTTCCAACTTTTGGTAATTATGAATAAAGCTGCTGTAAATATCCACGTGCAGTTCTTTTTGTGGACTAAGCTTTCCGCTTCCTTGGGTAAATATAAGAAAGCATTCCCACCAACAATGAATGAGAGATCCTACAGATCCTATAGATCCTATAGAGCAATGCTCTATATGCTCACCAGCATTTGGTATTATAAATGCTCCAGATTTTGGCCATTCTAATAGGTGCAGAGTAGAATTTCCCCGTAATTTGCATTTGATAACTTATGGTGTGGAGTATTTTTTCATATGCTTATTTTCCATCTGTATACTTCTTTTTTTTTAATTTTTTAATGTTTACTTATTATTGAGAGACAGAGAGACACAGAGCGTGAGCAGGGGAAGGGTAGAAAGAGGGGAAGACACAGAATCGAAAGCAGGTCCAGGCTCTGAGCTGTCAGCACAGAGCCTGACGCAGGGCTCAAATGCACGAACCGTGAGATCGTGACCTGAGCTGAAGTCAGTCGCCTAACCAACTGAGCCCCCCGGGCACCCCTGTGTATCTTCTTTAGAGAGGTATCTGTAAATGTCTTTGTATATTCTGGATAAGAGTCCTTTTAACATGTGTCTTTTGCAAATATTTTCCCCAGTCTGTGACTTGTCTTCTCTTGACATTGTCTTTCTCAAAACAGAAGTTTTTAATTTTAATGAAACCCAGCTTATTTCTTTTATGGGTTGTGACTTTGGTATTATATCTAAAAAGTCATTATGCCTGAGATCATTTTAGGGTTTTTTTTTAAGATGAAATTTATTGTCCAATTGGTTTCCATACAACAACACCCAGTGCTCATCCCAACAGGTGTCCTCGTCAATGCCTATCACCCACTTTCCCCTCCCTTCCACGCCCATCAACCCTCAGTTTATTCTCAGTTTTTAGGAGTCTCTTATGGTTTGGCTCCCTCCCTCTCTTAACTTTTTTTTTCCTTCCCCTCCCCCATGGTCTTCTGTTAAGTTTCTCAGGATCCACATAAGAGTGAAAACACATGGTGTCTGTCTTTCTCTGTATGACTTATTTCACTTAGCATAACACTCGCCAGTTCCATCCACGTTGCTGCAAAAGGTCCTATTTCATCCTTTCTCATTGCCACGCAGTATTCCATTGTGTATATAAACCACAATTTCTTTATCCATTCATTAGGCTTTCTGTTATATTATTTTCTGGGAGTTTCTCAGTTTTGTATTTTATACCGAAGTCTACGATCCAGTTTGAGTTAACTTGTGAAGGGTGTAAGCTCTGTGTCTAAACTCAATTTTTTTGCATGTGGACGTCCATTTGTTCCAGCACCATCTCTTGAAGAGACTTTTGTTGCTCCGTCGTATTGCTTTTCCTCCTTTGTCAAAGATAGTTGACCCTCTTTACGTGGATCTATTTCTGGGCTCTCTATTCTGTCCCATTGGTCCATTTGTGTATTCTTCTACCATACTGTACTATCTTGATCACTGTAGCTCCACAGTAAGTCTTGAAGTTGGGTAGTGTCATTCCTCCAACTTTGTTCTCTTCCAAAGTCATGTTGTCTGTCTTGGGTCTTCTTCCCCTCTACATATAAACTTCAGAATCAGCTTGTTCATAGCCACAGAATAATTTGCTGGGATTTTGACCGGGATTGTATTGAACCTATAGATTAAGTTGGAAAATGTTATTTTTAGTTTAAAAATATCCTAATTCAAAAAAATTTTAGGCCTAGGGGAAAAGTTGTGAGATTTTTTAATAGACTCTCATATAAACTGCAGCTAGATTTAACCGTCACCTATGTTAACATTTTGTCACATCTGCTTGCCCTCTCTCCCTCATCTGTCTATGCCCAGATACATCAGCATGTGTTTTCAAAGGAAATATTTTAATTATCAACATTATATTTAATATGCCGTTCATATTAAGTTTTATTGACGTTCTCAACATTGGACTTTATAGCAACCTTTTTTCCCCCTAAGCCAGGATTCAATCCAGAATCCCATTTTACATATTACATTCAGCCTTGTCTCTTTAGTTGCCTTTATTTGGAAGTTCCTTTCTTGTCCTTTATTGTTCATGGCATTAACATTTTAAAAAGTACAGGCACACTGTATTGTAGAATGTCCTTCAATTTATGCTTGTCTGATTATTACCCGTGATTTGAGTTTATTAGATGTTTTTAGAAAGAATAATATATGAATGATGTTTTACCTTTCTGAGGGCATCATCTTAGGAGACAACTGATGTCAGCTTATCCCAGTGTTGGTGATGTTGGCTTTGTTCCCTTGGCAAAGGCAGTATCTGCCAGATTTCCCTACTGTAGAGGCTCACTTGTTTCCTTTGTAATTACTGAGTAGCTTATAAGTAGATACTTTGAAATGGCAGACACATTCTTATCCTGAATAAAATTTTACCTATTGATCAAATGGGTAAAAGGGTGATTCTTGCGTGAGCCAATTATTAGTACCATGATTACAAAACAGTGATTTTACACTTCTTCCATTCCTTCTATATTTATTGGCATTCTACTTAGAAAAAGTTTTCCTTCTCCCTCCTTTTATTTATTTGTTACTTTCTTGGTTTACTGATTTGTGCATTTCTATGAACTTGTAGAAAGTGCTATAATCCATTCTTGTCATTACTCATTCCGACGATCATTCTTGGGCACTTTCATTATTCTCTGGAATAATGTTCCTGGATCATCTTGTACTTTTCTTGCTCCAACCCTAGTTTCAAATAATTCTCCAAGGATCCCTGGTTCTTTGCAGTGTTGGTAAATAGTAATTAGAAATTAAGACTTGAGTACTAGGTGAATTTTGTGTCTTAACATCATCACAGTATCATTATAATACCTAACATATAATAATCCCTAATGTTATCACACATCCAGAGTTCAATGATCCAATTGTCTCATAAATTTCATGAATATTTTATCAGCCTACACAGTATGCAGATTTATAGGCCTTTTACGTCTCTTTACTTTGTAGATTTATTCTCTATTTCTCTTGGTGTTTTTGCCATTTATTTGTTGGAAAAATCAAGTTGCTTCTTGAGTACTCTGGATTTTTCTGGTCATATTCCTCTGGTATAGTTAATCCTGTCCCTCTGTTCTCTATATTTCCTGCAAATTGGTGGTTGACTCTTAGACCTTTGACCAGATTTGAATTCTCCCTCTATTTCTCTTTCTCCTCTTCTCCCTCTCTTCTCCTCCCCAATCCCCTTCCCTTTGGGCAAGACCACTACATAGGTGGAATTATGTTCTATCTGGAGACACATAATGCTGACTATCCCTCTGTGACATTAGCAGTACTGATAATCAGTTAACTTGTTAGCAGTGACAAGATGATGATAGTCTATCATGCGTTCTTTATTTATTATCTGTAATTCTGCTGTAAAAAAAAAAAAAACAACAACCCTACTCTTTGATTATCTAGTGGAAAGGTTATTTAGGAAAGCAAGATAAATGCTTGCATTTTTCCCATCACCAGTTTTCAACATAATGAATTTCTTCCCTAGCATCCTCCAATGTTAAAACAACAACAACAACAGCGAGTTTTCCTTTCTGGCAGTGTTATGAATGTATAGATTTAAGCATATTTGATATGTTTCAACCTATTGCAGTTATTATTCGCACTGATGTTCAAGTTGTTCCATTTTTGATCAGTGGAAGCATGATCGTGCATATTGATACTTCAGTCCTTTGAAACAGCCTTTATAGGTTATGATATCTTTTTTGCTATCTGGTATGGCATGCTGTTCCAGACTCATCTTTTTCTTTTTGTTTATGTTTATTTTATTTATTTTGAGAGACACAGAGAGAGAGTGCGTCTAAGTGGAGGATGGGCAGAGAGAGAGGGAGAGCGAGAATCCCAGGCAGGCTCCAGTCTGGCAGCACAGCGCCTGACATGGGTCTCAGTCCCATCAACCGAGAGACCATGACCTGAGCCAGAATCAGAAGTAAGACGTTTAAGCAACTGAGCTGCCCAGGCACCCCTAGACTCGTCTTTGTATTTCCTGGCTCAGTCCTAGAGACTGAGAACAGTCTGGGACTGAGACTGAATTGCAGTCTGGGAACCAAAGATGTTTGTTGTTACTGGTTTGGTCATTGTTTGTAGGTCTTTCAAGTGGACAGAGATGTGTCAACTTCAAAAAAGATAAAATACCTCATAAATTCAGGATAATAGTTCCAATTCAGATTCTGCACTATAGGATATTTTACTTAATTTCTTTAAGCTTACATGTATATTTAATTTACTCCACGAAGGGAATTTTACTGCTCAAAGATACCAAAGATGATAGTATTAAAATATCAAATAATGATTCATTTGCCTTATCCCACGTTATACACAAAGCACTATTAGAATCACAATACCAGCCGTACTACCAATAATATGATTATTGAAAGGAGTTCAAAACATTTTACATGGTTACTTGTATCCTTAGATTATATCCTCATAGGGAATGTAGAAATTTATGCTGTATGGTATCTCACAGTAACTTCTGTCTGTATAATTATGTCATCAATAGATATAGAGTAGGTTCATTTATTGTATTATTTTCAAAGTATTGTTCTTGACTTCAAATTTAAGCTTTAAAATTTTATTTGAAATCTTCAAAATACTATATTAAACTCTTTACTGTAAGAAAAAAGTAAAAAAAGAAAAGAAAAAGAAAGAAATAAAGAAAGTTCACTTAGATACTATTTTTTAGGGTCCTTTTCAGAGAGAGAGGGAGTGACACCAGGTGAAGGAGTCACATAACATCCTCTTAACGCAATGTTTTATCATCAGATTTTTATTGGGTAAGAACATAAATGGTAGGGTTTCACCTAAGAAGATAAAGAAATGCCTTCCCAATAAATATTTTTCCACCCTAGAGGTTAATCACTTCTCCTGGAGATGAAATAGAGCTTTGCTTTATCTTTTATGATGGAAGTGAAAGTACCGAAATCCTTAAAATTCAACACACTATTTTCATTTTTATTCTGCTGAGCTAGAGAAATAAAAGCAGGTATGTGGAACAGTCACAGCTGGGTTTTATCTTAGGGTTAACAATATCCAGGACATCAGTCTGGAATTAGACACCTGTTATTCATGAATAATTTTTTTCAGAGCCTTCATGTTTCTTGTTTTTAGTACAGGACTAAGAGTCCGAATGCAGTGTTGTAAAGATCAAATGATATATAAGATGTAAAGGCAATGTGTAAAATAAATTGCTATACAAGAATGAGTATTTTTATTATTTAGATCAATGTTATTAAGGTCCAGATATGTAGCTTCTGGGAAGCAAAGAGTCCTTATGGTTTGGTGGAAAAGTGGCCATTTGATTAAAATCTGATCTTTCCTGCCTTTTCTATCCTATTAGGGGTATTTGATTTCATTGAAAGCAGTGATACTCACCTGAAATCCTTCAAAAATTCTCTATTTCCTATGAATCAAGTATAAATGTCTCATTTTGCCAAATCAAGACTTTTACAATACTGCCCCAAATTCTTTTTCAGGACCTACATTTCCCTATTTTCATTATTATTTCTGTTAACACGTAAGAAAAATTCATTTAGAGTTTGAGAAAGAGTTTCCATAAAGTATAAAGGCTCACAAAGAGCTGGGGTTTTTTTGCATTCCCACCAACCACTGGAGATACTTTGAAATATATTGATTGTTAATAAGACCTTCAAAAAGGCCATGCCTTAGTAGCAGGGCTAAATTAGCCCAAGAGTAAAGGCCATTCTGGACTCACTATAACAAAACTGAAAAGTAAGCCTCAAAATAATCAAATCAAACTGCAAGTGCCTTAACTGTATGCCATAACACTCTTTAAAGGAACCCAACTAAATACAACAATGAAGCAATACAACAATGAATCAATGGATCTAGTACTAATGAAAATTTTCCAGGCATGCAAAGAAATATGAAATAAGACCCAAAATAAGGAAAAATAAATACATTACTAGAAACACACTCAGAAATGACAGCTACTATGGAGATAGCCGATAAGGAACTTGAAATGGCTATTATAAATATTCACAAAGATGTAAAGTAAAACACAAATGTGATAAGAAAAAAACTTGGAGGTATTAATATTAAAAAATATCTACATGGAACTTGTGGAGATGAAAAATACTTCAAAAATGAAAAATACACTGAATGAGATTTACAACAGATTAGACAGTGCAGAAAGAAAAATGGTGAACTTGGAAACATAGCAATAAATTTTATCCGAAATGAATAGCACATAGGAAAAAAAAAAGACTGAAACAAGTAAACAGAGACTCAGTGAGTGTGGGACAATATCAAGTTGTCTAACATACAGAAATTGAAGTTACAGAGAAGAGAAAGATGAAGCCAGATAAAAAAATTTGAAGAAAGAATAGCTAAAGAATTTTTCCAAGTTTGATAAAAACTGTAAACCCACAGATCAAAGACCTTTGATAAACTCCACGCAGAGTAAATATTGAACATGCCCACACACACACACACACACACACACACACACACACACAAATGACAAACCATAATCAAATTGGTGGACACCAGAGAAAAAGAAAAAAAAAAATCTTAGCAATCAGAGAATAAAGACACGTTATACTGAGAGTAGCGAGCATAAGAATGACAGACTTATCTTTGGAAATGATGCAAGCCAGGATGCAATGGAATGGGGAAAGTGGTCAACCTAGACTTCTATACCCAGAAATGAAAACAAAAGCAGTTTCAGCTAATGGAAGTTGAGAGGATGTGTCACCAGCAGATCCACACCACAAGAAATGTTAAGAGAAATCCTTAAGGTAAAAGAAAAATGACTACTTAGCCTAGATCACTCTTCCCTTTGTACGATTCTGTAATTTCCTCTACTGGATCCACTAATCTATGTCTTATATTAATGGTTCTATATAATTTCTGCCATGAGATATAGGATATATTGCAGACCTAGCCACTTAACTTGAGGTCAGGTTGGTTAATAAAGAAAGGTTATAAATATAATTAAATATAGTAAGTGTTAATAACCTGCATCTGGGTGTTTTTCCCTTCAAAGTCCTACAGATATATGTAACCCTCCAGAGGCCATCCTCAGTGTCAACTTGTTTAACCCTTTCTCATAGACAGGTCACTCTTCTGTCCACATATGCTTCCCTTTTAGATCTCTACTCTGTAGAAACAGTTTTTGGCTATTGATGCCTGCTTCCAGATTCAGAACCCAGCACATCTGAGTCTCACATCCTCTTTTCTATCTCTCCCCTGTAACAGCTTCTTTTCTTGGCTTCCCTTCTAACTGAAAGGCACCAATGTTTATCCAGCCACTGCAAAGTCAGCTTGACTCTCTCAATTCCACTCGGTCACTAAGCACTTCCAAACTTGTCTTGAGTCTGTCAACTTCTCTCCTGCCCTGTTGCTATCTACCATAGTCTAAATCCCCACCATTCCTCACCTGGACCTCAGCAGTGCCTCCTGGTTTTCCATGTTCACACTGAAGCCAGACTGACTATCTAAAGCTCAGTCTGATGATGCCACTCCCCTGATTAATATATGTCTATTATTTTAATATATGTCTATTATTGTAAAGTCTAAGCCTCTTAAACCTTTATGATGTTTAATAATCCAGTTTTGCCTGTTGCTGTAGCATCATCTTTCGTCATTTGCTGCTTCCAACTTGTATTGCACCCACTAAACAACCAACGGTTCTTGAGTGTTCTATGTTTTCTTTTGCTTTCAGGACTTTGTAGACATTATTCTGTCTTCCTCAAATGTTTTCTCCCTTCTTCCATATCATCTGTCATCACCTCCCTAATGAAGGCCTTCCTGACATCTCAAGCCTGGAGTAGATACTCTTCCCCTGTGCCTAAGCCTTTGGCAGTGCTAATCACATTAAGTTATAATTGCTCATTCATTTCTGCCTCCTCAAATGAGACGGTGAGAAACTTGAGGATGGGGACTGTCCATTGCCTAGTACCAGATACACGTTGGGGGCTCCAAGGGATTTGTTGACTAAATGGTAGCTATTAATTATTGATTTGATGTCATTATTAATTCTTCTAACCCCACCACACCTAAAATAGTGCCTGACACATATAATAATTCAGCACATTTCACTACATTAGACATTTATATTTATTATGCATCTGATATATTTCAAGGCCCTTTTGTAAGTGTGATTTAATTTAATCGTATCAACATTTTCACCATGAAGTATGTTTCATTACCCTCAACTAAAAGATTAAAAAACTAAGACTCAGAAACTTTAAATAGCTTCCTCAGGGTCAAATTAATGTCAATAATGGTTTCCCAGTTTAGTTTCTATTTCTAGTTGAATAAAATATATAAGTCCAAGAATAAGAGAGGAATAATACGCAACTTCCTTACTCTCTTTGCAATCTTACCTTTATCAGATTTATGTAAAGAAAAATAACCTAATGTCTTTGCTACACATTTCCCCAGGAAAAAGGAAGAGAAAAGGCAAGGAGCAAAGGAGCCTAACACTATGGAAACAAAGAACATCTATTTCCAGCGAATATCTGTGAAGTTTATCAAAATGAAATGAATTTTGAGAGAAGGCAAATTACAGTACTTGTATGATCAAATCCTTATCTGCAGGCATTTTATGGGCCTGAGAGTTGACAAGGAAAATTGATATAATATCACAGAATCTATAGTCGGTGCACCAGACTGGAAAAAAGGATGAAATGGATGATGATCATGACTCTGTCTCCTGATTGAAATATAGAATGCTTATGTTTTCACAGTCAAGTTAGATAGATGAGTTTGTATAGATGGATTAAATGGCCTGTTGATCTGGTACTGTTGGAAAGGGGCAGTGAAAGCATCTCCGAATAAGTACTTTTCATAAATACCTAAAACATTGTTTGAAATCCGTTATGAGGGAATCCAGTCAAACATCCCTTTGGGCAGAGGTTTCATGGGAAATCCTGATATAAGATCTCCAGAAGGCCACGCGATGGACAGAAAAGCGTTCTGACTTTTGAGGTCTGCCCTCTCCCTCTGCTGATAACTTTTTCTATGACTCTTGCAACATAACCAGCAGGGCTGCTTTTTCCTCTGTAAAAGGAAGAGTGGGAGCCCATGACCTCTATGTTGCATCAGCGTTTCCATCACTGTGGATCTAGGGGTGATCGGTCGCAGTAGGCGGACCTATTTCTGGTTCCTCTCCTCCTGGAGAGGTCACTGGGTGACGAGGAGATGGTAGCAGACTTGTGGAAATTATATAAATCAGGAAAATCCTAATTATCCCTACTTATTTCTTCCCCCCCCCCTTTTGGCATGTCATGGGTGTTTGTTGAGAGTATGTTGCTAGCTAGAGAGCAATCCTTCTCTTCCGTGAGCCATGGTTTCACCATCTTTAAAATGGAATTCATGATATGTACTTCTTAGTCTTCATTGTGGGCTTCTTTTGCGTCTCCTTAAAGTATAGGCGAAATTTCAATGGGTGATACGCTTACAACAGTGTTGAACAGAATGCCTGCCACAATATAGGGGAGGTAGGAAGTTACTTTCCCAACCTTACTTTTGCTTTTCCAGAGTGAGCTGCAGACCTAGTAAAACCAACATACCCATCCTGATACCAACCTTGTCCCATACAAATGTGTAGCACCTGACTTTTGATGGTTCCTCATGCCTGGAGACGTACATCAATTATATTTTCCTGAGGCAACCGCCTCTCACTAAACATGGCTCCTTCTGCAGGACCTGATTTCTCTTACATGTGTGGAAGTGAAGCAGCGTCTAATTAGAGATAGGTTGCCTTAGTGAAAAGTTGTGTCTCATTACGACTCTCATCTTTGAATTGCCTGCCCTGATTTGAAGAAACCCACTTTGCCAAGGCTCCCTTTGGTGCTTCCTGCCACCAAGAAATCGGAAATGGCTAGGGTTAGAGGGCCTGACAATGGTGTCAGTGGCTGTGTCTGATTTCATGCGACAGTTAATTATAACATTCATTCAGGAAAAAAAAAAAAAAAAAAGCTGTTGTCATAGTGATCGCTGACTTTCCAAGCAGGATGCGTAGCCCCAGCTGGAACATCTGCTTACACAGAGCCAAATTTCAATTTGTTGTGTTCACTGTAGGAATAATTGAGAGTGTACTTCAGGGAGAAAAAAATTTGATATGGACAGAGTTTCCTGTGCTTACACCATATCGCATCCTCTCTGTACAACTACAATTTTCCCTCTGATTTCCATTTCCTTTTCCAAGGATGCTATTTTTTAGGGACTTGTCTCTACTCCAGGGACTAGTGGTGATGCTGGCTCCTGGTATCCAGAAGGTCTTGAAGGCACTGAGGCCACTAAGGGGAATGCTGTCTAGGTAACCAATCCTGGGGGCCACTAGGGCTGTATCACTTGTACAGTTAAGAAAGACCCAGCTACAGCCCCTGACTCAAATGTGTGAATTGAAAAAGTGGGGAAGAGAGGATATTGGGTTTCCTCACCCTTCTGCTCGTCATGACGTCTTCAGTTTGCCAATCTCAAAAGTCCAGCAGATAGGCCATGACGTAAGCTCAAGCTCATTGTCTAATCTTTATTATGGAGTACAACAGCTTTTCAGATACCCTGTCTTGTGTTCACACTGGAGGAGCTGGGGAAGTCAAGAGGAGGAGGAGATAACGGTTATCAGGCAATATCTACAAGCCAAGTACTACCCTAGGCACTTTTATATCCATTTTCCTCACCACGTACAAAAAGGAATCACTCATTTTTCCAACAGTTACGTGGCCAGTAAGGGGAAAAGACCAGAATAGCCCCATAAGCTCTGAAAATCATCTCCTTACCATGATCCCCAAGTGCAGAAGTGGCCCTATTTAGTTGTCTCTCCGCCTGCCTCTCCCTTATCTCCACTATCACCTTGAGACTCTTAGAAGCAAATAAATTTCCCGTGTAAGACACAGTACCCAACCAGGGAGAAAATGGAGAAGGGGCAGTTATCAGAACAGAGGACTAATTGTGGGCTGTCAGATGACTCTGCCCACAAAGACTTCTGTTGGTAGGGTATAAGAGAAAAATGCTGGGCTGAAAGGCTGTGAAGAGGAGTTTTGGCTTTGGTTTTTATATTTGCTGGCTCTGTGACCTGAAGCAAGCTGTTTCCTCTCTGAGCTACAATTTCTCTCTCTTATAAGTTACAGGGGTGGGACTAGGTCGGTGACTCTCAGCTGCAGAAGTGGATAAAATATATCACATATAGGGATCATAAAAGAGAATCTGGAGAAGACGGTACAGTGTTACATTCTCGCTAGACCCCTTCATAAAGGAGACAAAGCAAATGACTAATATAACAAAACTGAAATCTCCCAGAAGTCATGTACAGCCTGTCCCCACAAACTCCAGATATAGGCAGAATATATTAAAAACTGTAGGAGAACATGAAGGGAAAACAAAGAAACTTATAAATGCCTGGAGAGCCAGAGGATCCCCACCTAGCCAATAACCACTCACTGAGAGCTTGACTGCTCATTTGGTTGAAACGGTTGAAACTAGAGGCATGTTTTGTGGGCTCAGATTTACAAGTGAACACAAGGAGCTCACAGGAAACTCAAATATACCAGAGTCCTCTGGGACCTATAAGCTACTGAAACTGACCAACCAAATACTCCTTCCAGGATGAAGTCCAGAATGGAAGAAGAAGGGTAGAATCCACATTGAGCAGGACAAGGACAGTGGGACAAAGAAGTGAGGAGGCTCAGATAGAACCCAAAGAGGGGGTAAAGTCAGTAGGTCTTAGAAAATATGACACTTCTACCCAAACTTCCCATTTCCCAAAACAAAAGTAGAAGACACTCTGAAGCTAGGAAGCGAGAAAGACCCTCCCGACCTCTTTCTCTTTCTAAGCGTATGGTACCGTGATTTCCATTTCAATAGCCATTAGCCATATCTAGCTATTTGAACCAACTAAAATTTAAAAAAAGTAATAAAATTTAACTCTCTGTCATGCTGACCATCTTCTAATTTCTTACTAGTCATTTGTGGTTACTATGTTATACAGAGCAGGACATTGCCATCACTGCAAAAGTTATATTGGATAGTGCTGGCCATCTAACATGTAATGTAAGTCAAGAGAATGAATATAGTCAAATCCCACCCAAAGTTATTATAAGATAAAAGAGAATAAGGAGGAAAATAATGTACCTATAGAAAAAGGGATTGCAAACTTACTGCTTAAAGATAGTAGCCTAAAATAGATAATAAATATTTTGCACAGATCATAAAAATTTTGGTTTTATGTGCCATGTAACCTCTGATACAAGTATTCAAGTCTGCCAGTGTAGAGCAAAATCAGCCACAGACAGTAAATCAACAGAGAGATGTGGCTCTGATTTAAATAAAACTGTTTACCAAAACGGGTGGTGAGCTGAATTTGGCCTACTGGCCATACTTTGCCCACCCCGGCTATAGACAATGAAGTTATGCCAAAAACATGTCCACGAAGCAAAGGAAAATGGTAATTTTATATACCATTTACTTATATATAATATAAATAAAACCAATGAAATAAATAATTAATAAGAGTTTCAAAAAAGGAGAAAGTAAGCCAACAGAAATAAGTACAAGTCAATGACAGAAAATGAAAAACCAATAAAAGTAATAAATAAAGGTAAAATCTGGCTCTGTGGAAAAGAAAAATCAACTAAATGTTTAAACCACTAGCTAAGCCAATATTTCCTAAAAGAGTAAATTATAAATATACAAAATTAGAAATGATTTAAACATCATTTTTAAAAAACAGAAGAAATTTTAAAACTATGAGGCTAATTTGTACATCTATGCAGAAATATTTGAAAACTCTGACGAAATAGTTTTCTAGAAAGTATGAGTTACGAAATTTTACTCCAGCAGAGATGGAAAGTCTTAAAAGATCAATTACTACAAAAAAAAAAAAAATAGTGCTAATATTTAAAGTACAGAAAAGCACCAGGACTAGGTTGTTTCTATTTCTGTAAATAAACTCTATTCTCCTTAAGGGTATCTTCCCCTCCTTTGTACACCCCTCAAAATTCTACATGGGCACCTAGGTGGCTCAGTAGGTTAAGCGTCCGACTCACAGGTCGGAACTCACAGGTCGTGAGTTCGAGCCCCACCTAGGGATCTGTGCCGACAGCTCAGAGCTTGGCGCCTGCTTCGGATTCTGTGTCTCCCTCTCTCTCTGCCCCTCCCCTGCTCCTACTCTACCTCCCTCTCTCTCTCAAATATAAACATTCAAAAAAAATTGTTTTTTCGAATTCTGGAAAGCGTTCTTAAATATAATGACCTCCATGCATCAACATTCTGAAATGTATATACTTGTACACTTATTAGGTACGTTCGGTGAAATTGATACTGGGGGGGGGCACACAGAAATGGTGGTGGGGTGGGGGCTGTCACGTGGTAGCAGAAGGCTGTATCAGCAAGGCGGTAAAAGCCTTCAACCAGAAAAGCAGCATAAGACAGCAACGATCTACCAGACAGATCTGTGTTGGAATCGTGATTCCTTCAGTTTATGGCTTTGTGACTTTGGGCAAGTTATTTAATTTCTCCAAGCATTATTTTCCTCATAGCTAAAATGCAAATAGTAAAACTCACCTTCCGTACGCAGTGGGTATGAGGACGAAATGAGATAAAGTTTGGAAAATGCTTGGCTCGCAGTATCATGGAGGAACCACTCAGTGAATGGTAGCTATTGTCATCTCGACAGGGGCAAGAGTGTCCTTGATATTTTTGCAAAGTCTACAAACTGGGAAAGCAAATTGAAATGTGCATTTGTTTTTTGTTTGTTTAAAATTTTTAAAAATGTTTTATTTATTTTTGACAAAAATAGAGAGAGAGAGACAGAGCATGAGTGGGGGAGAGGCAGAGAGAGAGGGAGACACAGAATCTGAAACAGGCTCCAGGCTCTGAGCTGTCAGCACAGAGTCCAACATGGGGCTCGAACACACAGATGGTGAGATCATGACCTGAGCCGAAGTCAGACGCTTAACTAAGACACACCCAGGCACCCCAAGAGATAGATTTTAAAAGGCAAACATCTGGGGTGCCTGAGTGGCTCAGCTGGTTAAGTGACTGACTTTGGCTCAGGCCATGATCTCACAGTCTGGGAGTTCAAGCCCCTCTTCAGGCTCTATGCTGACAGCTCAGAGCCTGGAGCCTGCTTCAGATTCTGTGTGTCTCTCTCTCTTTGCCCCTCCCCCCCCCCAAAAAAAACAAATAAACATTTAAAAAAAAAAAAGGCAAACATTCACAAAGTTGTGAAAAGAGACAAAGTTGCCAGGAACAAAATTCTAGAAAGTGAAATGCAAATGAACGTGTGCCAACTAATTTAGTAGCCCAGGAGAAGCTAAACCTTAAACCGCCGGTAAAAGTTGAAAAATAACCTGTTTATACGCAGAACCTCTCAAGAACTCATGAATTCACATAAAGTACCTCAGGACTTGGGAGTGAACAGGCTTGCGTAAAAGTCTGTTTATGACTCACTTAGACATCTAGATCCCCTCCCCCACACTTTATAGCCAGGCAGATACCCACCCCCACTTTGGTAGAAGCCTGGAAATGTATTCTCTGCCCAGGATACAACAGATATACCCTGGACTAGGGGACACCAGGCACCATTGAGAGTAGGGTACCTTTCTGAAAACGGATAAGAATACATATGTACCCTAAATGGTGACATATCCAGCCAGCTCTGCCCACAGAGCACCAAGAAAACACGGTATTCTTCAGTGTAAGACTGGATTCTTCCCTTGAAATGTGATTAGCCTAAGAGGAAAAATTTACAGATACTGACATAAAATGGCTCAAACTTACCATTAGAGCCCACGGGCAAAAAGTCACACCCATGAGCCCAGAGCTTCCAATAAACTTTTCTTGTGACCTAGACTACTTCGATCATATGGTGCCCAGAGGATGACCATCTATCTCTAACTTAAAAGACAGAGAATAAAACACACACAACAGGAACCTTAGCGAAGACAGATACCATTCAGGGAGAAGATACCCTGAAGGGGAAAAAAATGTAATTACACACACACACACACACACGCACACACACACAGACTTCAGAGCATCAAGAGGTGGTATTGCATCCATGAGAAAAGAGAGGACACTGTTAAAAAAAAAAAAAGAAGCATCCTAAGAGACAAATAAAGGAGCACTTGGAAATTGAAAATATGACAGCAGATATATAAAAATTCAATAGAAGAGAAAGAAGCCAGGATGAAAATGTATACTATAAAACAGAACAAAAGGGGCGCCTGGGTGGCACAGTCGGTTGAGCGTCCAACTTCAGCCAGGTCACGATCTCGCGGTCCGTGAGTTTGAGCCCCGCGTCACGCTCTGGGCTGATGGCTCAGAGCCTGGAGCCTGTTTCCAGTTCTGTGTCTCCCTCTCTCTCTGCCCCTCCCCCGTTCATGCTCTGTCTCTCTCTGTCCCAAAAATAAATAAACGTTGAAAAAAAAAAATTAAAAAAAAAAAAAAACAGAACAAAATGACGAGTAGGAAAATAGAAAGAAAAGGAGAGAAAATAAAAGGATCAGTCCTTGAGGTCCAATGTCTAAACAATAGGGTTTCCAAAGGAAGAGAAGAGAGGGAACGGAAGGAAAGAACACCAACCAAGTAAGTCAGGACAAATTTCCAGAACTGAATGACATCAGTTCCCAGATTGCAAGGACTTGCAAAATACCCAGCACAATGGATAAAAATAATATAATAGAGGAAGAGGGAGGGACACAGAGAGAGAGAGGGAGAGAGAGGAAGGAAGAAAAGGAGGAGAAGGGGAGGGGAGCATAGGGGAGGGGATAATAATTGCAATAATATAGAAAGTGTCATGAATTTGAATAGTTTCTGTCAACAGCCATGCCAGAAGCTAGAAGATCATGGAAGGGAGGCTTCAAGAGTCTGAATTCCTAAGTTGGAATATCTCACCCATCCAAACCATCTGTCAGGTAGGAGAGTAAAATAAAGACATCTTCAGAAATGCAAGTTCTCAAAATTCTACCTTTCCAAACTCTTTTTTTTTTTTTAATTTTTTTAATGTTTCTTTATTTTTGAGAGAGAGAGAGAGACAGGACAGAGCATGGGTGGGGGGAGGGGCAGAGAGAGAGGGAGACACAGAATCCGAAGCAGGCTCCAGGCTCTGAGCTGTCGGCACAGAGCCTGATGAGTGGCTCGAACTCACGAACCGTGAGATCATGAGCTGAGCCGAAGTCGGCTGCTTAACCGACCGAACCACCCAGGCGCCCCTACCTTTCCATACTCTTTTTCAGAGAGCTGTGCTTTACCAAACGATGCACTTCCCTTAAACAAGGAAGAAAACAAACAAAACAGAGGATATGGCTGTAGAAACAGAAGAGCCAACATGCAAAAGGCAGGAAAGGAGTCTTAATGATGACTGAAAAGTCAGATCCTAAGTTGCTCCTGTGCCTTCGGCCCAAAGGTCAAAAAATCAGCAGGTTGGAGCACAAGGCCTAAGAAGGAATTCTTCAGAAAGATAGAACGGATGGGGTAACTGATGTTTCTGAGCATTTTGAGATGAGATGGGATGACTGGGCAGAGGTTGGGATGAATTGGTGTCACCTACGAAGAAGAATCAACAAATTTAAAAAAAATACAAGTTATCATTAGTTCTAAAGAAAACAAAAAGCGATTTGGAAAGGGAAAGCGATCGGTGAATGCTGCAGGATTCAGCTGCGAACGGTGCCCGTGTAGTTGTGATAATACACCCAGAACACTAGCCTGGCCCAAATCAGATGGGACTGTCATGAGAAGATTAGGGTAGGCTGGAAGGATGTGAATATGTAATCACGGAAGGGGGTGGGTGTAGGAAAATCAAGAAGCAGCAATACCTGGAACAAAACGAAACAAAACAAACCTAGCTGAGATAGTTGGCAGTGGTCTCCTCTGGGGAGGGGTCTCTAGGGGGCAAGCAACAAGGGAACTACTCTTTTCTGAAACAAATCTTGTGGAATCATAGGCTCTAAAAGTAAACGTGCAACTTTGATGAAAACGAGTACACAAACATACTAAAAAGCAGAAGGTAACCTTCTCAAATAGTCCATGAGCCCTCCGCCTGTGCACTTCTCAGATTCTGCAAGGTTTCTGGGCGCACTGAGATACAGCGTGTGTATTTTCCTCACCCACCATGGGGACAGCGTGAGACAGGATGTGTTTGGGACTGAGGTTGCCCCCCCTCATCCTGTAATAGCGACCAATATTCAAGAATAATCCCAGGTTGGGGGCGCCTGGGTGGCGCAGTCGGTTAAGCGTCCGACTTCAGCCAGGTCACGATCTCGCGGTCCGTGAGTTCGAGCCCCGCGTCGGGCTCTGGGCTGATGGCTCGGAGCCTGGAGCCTGTTTCCGATTCTGTGTCTCCCTCTCTCTCTGCCCCTCCCCCGTTCATGCTCTGTCTCTCTCTGTCCCTAAAATAAATAAACGTTGAAAAAAAGAATAATCCCAGGTTGTACAAATGCAAACCCCACACGACTTTTCTGAGTAACTTTTCCTTACTGTTTAGGCTGGGATTCCTAGGTAGCTGCATCTGGGGGGAATGGGTGGGAACAGAAGATTAGCAGCAGACAGGGAGTAGTCCGGAGAAGCACCCAGACATCTGACCAGATGGCAGTTAGCAAGGCTGGGACAGCCAGTGGTCAGCAAAACGTACCTAACAGCAATAATAACTATTCTCATGAGTGTAGAACTTCCAGTTTATGAAAAACACACATCCTTTTAAAAAAAAAAAAAATGCCTGCCATAATTTAGGACAACGGCATTGTTTCTACTTAACAGGACAGCTAAAGTGTAGGCAGGCATTCGAGGTCCACAGCCCCCTCTGGGTTCCTAGCCAACAGCCAAGATCAACTGCAAGCCTTGTGAATGAATCACCTCGGATGTCCAGCCCATTCAGGCCAGGTACTTCCAGACCCAGCTGCTATCTGCCACCCCATGGAAGTCCCCCAAGTGAGAATCACTCAGCGGAGCCTGGTCAAAGGACCATGAAATGTAATCGTACATTTTTGTTGTAAACCGCTAAGATTTGGGCTGGCTCGTGCAGCAATGAATACGCTGGAAAATCGACTCCAGCCCCTTCATTTTCCCGATAGAAAAATAAAATCCTAGAACAGGGCGTGGCTTGGCCAAGGTCTCAGAGCAGAGAAGACTCAGGCCTTCAGACCTTCAGTCCATGGTTCCACACCAAGGCCACTGAATCTATACTAGATGCTGCCAACGTCTTCCTCTCCTTCCTCCTCGTAACTTTTTATGTCGATATTTTCAACTTACGGAAAAGTTTCAAGAATCGTACAAGAAACTCCCATATACTGTTCACCCCCCATTGCACCGACTATTTGCGTCTTACCTCATTGGTCGAGGTTCTTTTATTTTTTTTTCAAGTTTTATTTATTTTTGAGAGAGAGAGAGAGAGAGAGAGAGAGAGAGCACAAGCAGGGGAGGGGCAGAGAGAGAGGGAGACACAGAATCCGAAGCAGGCTCCAGGTTCTGAGTTATCAGCACAGAGCCCGACGCGGGGGCCCGAACTCACAGACGGTGAGAGCATGACCTGAGCTGAAGTCAGACCCCCAACCGACTGAGCCACCCAGACGCCCCTGCCAGTGTTCTTTTAAAAAGAACATTTCCCCCCAGAGAGGCTTCCCACACACCTGATTCCTGCTGAGTGGTTAGTCACTGCTCAGATGAGA
The DNA here is from genome assembly GCF_028749965.1 of Puma concolor. Taxonomy (NCBI): domain Eukaryota; kingdom Metazoa; phylum Chordata; class Mammalia; order Carnivora; family Felidae; genus Puma; species Puma concolor. The sequence continues at coordinate 79,278,330 of NC_141675.1, read as the reverse complement.
GGGGTGGAGGGAGAAATGCTTGGGAGAAAAGAGGAATGTGAATCAAAGGGAGAGCAGAATCCCACAGGACCAGTTTGTCCCCCGTCAAGACATTCCCCAGAAGCAGTTCCCTAAACGGGACTGACACCCGTTCCTATTGAATTTGAAGTTTGAAGGCCCAAGTCAGAATCTTGCCACTAGCTATGTGACCTGGGGCAAGTTTCCTTCCGCCTCTGAGCTCTGTATTACCTTCCTGTTTTACCTTCCTGTATAAACCAGATTCAATAAGCCGACGCGTGTGAAAGGGCTTTGCGAGAATGAGGCGGAGGAAAGGAATTTAAACCACTTGTGTGTCTGATAGAATCCCTTGGTGAGCTTTCTGAAAATCCTAATGCTACGGCCCCATCTGCAGAAATCCCTATTTTTAAATTTTTTTTTTAATTTATTTTTGAGAGAGAGAGAGAGAGAGAGAGAGAGAGTGCGAGTGGGGGGAGGAGCAGAAAGAGAGGGAGACACAGAAACCAAAGCAGGCTCCAGGCTCTGAGCTGTCAGCACAGGGCCTGATGCGGGGCTCGAACCCGCAAACTGTGAAATCATGATCTGAGCTGAAGTCAGATGCTTAACCGACTGAGCCATCCAGACGCCCCCCCTTTTTTTTAAAATTTTTTTAATGTTTATTTTTGAGAGAGAGACAGAGCACGAGCAGGGGAGGGGCAGAGAGAGAGGGAGGCACAGAATCGGAAGCAGGCTCCAGGCTGTGAACTGTCAGCAAGGAGCCTGATGTGGGGCTCGAACTCACAGACTTTGAGATCAAGACCTGAGCTGAAGTCAGCCGCTTCACTGACTGGGCCACCCAGGCGCCCCCAGAAATTCCTATTTTTAAATGGTCTGGGGTCCAGGCACTATAGTTTTTAAACTATCTTGTCTAATTTTTAATAAGCTGCCAAGGGTGAGAATCACTGTGATAGACAACAATGCCACCATGGCTCAGGGGCTGCTTGAACTCCTGGAACCCTCTAGACCAGATGTCCTCTGTCTTGGCTCCTTTCCCACATCTGCTACATCTCTCGGCACCAAAATAAAACCTCAGCGTTAGGAGTATCCTCCATTTTAAGCCTGGGGTGCTTCGCCTTTATTTAAATCATCTCATTTCTGCATTGTCCCTTTCTGCATTCCATATGATCCGTACTGGTAGGACTGTTTGCTGAATGAGCTTCTTAGATACCCAATCCCTGGGTTACTAGCCAGAGGTTTTGTTTCCACCGCAGTGTTCTGCAGCTGCCTTCTTCGCTTCTAGTTTTTTAAACCCCTAATTGCTGGCAGGCAGTTCTATGTAATTTGGGATTAGCAGGAATCAGGACTCATATGCAAATACCTTTGAAAAGAAGTGTGGGAGGGATTTTATATTCCTTGGTGGTCTTAGCAAGGCAAAAGAAGAGTTTCCCAGATACAGTATAACTTAATTACAAAAATATCCTTTATGGTGCATTTAGTACCCCCCCCCCGCCCCCCCTTTTTTTTTTGCTACAGATATTCCAGAAATGAGCTACTTCCTTTATTTTGAAGCTTAAATTCTTCCATCCCTCCTTCCCTCTCTTTTACTTCCCCCTCTTCCTCTCCTCTTTCTTCCTTCTTCCCTTCCTCCTTCCCTCCTCTCTCTGTTAAAGAAAAAAAAAATTACTCCTGACACTTGTTAAAGACAATAAGGCAGACTTTATTCAAGGGGTGTGTGTGTGTGTGTGTGTGGACTATCACAAGAGTTGTGGGCACCACTGCAATGGGGCTCCACTCTGAATACAAGGAAAAGTGGGAATTTACAGCCAAGAAGCAAGCTGGGGGTGAGTGATGGAAAATTACTGAGAAAACATCAAGGGTAGGAGGAACTCGGCTGTCGGGCCAGGGGATCACCCAGGGAGGGTAAAGGAGGAAGAGGCTGATTAGATATGAAGGACAGTCAGCTACGGAGGGTGGGAGATTCTGGCTAAATCAACTTAGCAGTATTCTTGCTAAAATTGAGCCATGTAAAGATGATCACAGAAACCTCAAGTTGGGGTCTAGCTGAGAGGAGAATGCAGGGGAGCCTGAGCAGAGTTTGGTCAAGGAGAGAATGCTAGCCACCTCCTCTCCCCCTCCCCTAATTCCCTAGTAAAGAGAGACAACAAAACACGATTTCAAATATGGTGTAACAGAGTTATACAAACTTCTGTGGAAGCATTCCCCTTTATTTGGGATAGGTATAGGAGAGGATATTTCAGCTGAATTTGGAAGGATGGGCTTGAGATTTCTTCACACAGAGACTGGGGGGAAGATATCCTGGGCAAAGGAACAGCAGAAAGCCCAGGGCAGGAACCAACAGGGTATGTTAGGAGAATTGCCTCGGAAGTTCAGAGAACAGGAGTGTTTTCTTGGGAAAGAGAGATGATGAATGAGGGATTGTTGTCTAGAACTGGCTGGTCCAAGAAATTCTAAAGGGAAACACCTTTGGTCCGAGGTCTGGTTGGTGTCCCATTTCTCAGATGCCCAAACTCTATTCTCTTAGCATCTATAGAGGTAATCAGATTTGAACTTGTCTGACCCCACCTCTTACTGTGCACTCCTATGTCCACTGTATTCTGGGCACACAGCCCTCCTTTCTGTTCCTGACTATAAATTCATTCCTGCCTCAGGGCCTTTGCTCTTGCCTGAAATCCCCAGATCTGCATCTGGTTGCCTTCTTTTTATATTCAGGTCTCAATTCAAATAGCACCCCTTGTCTTCATACTCTCAGGAGGGGGGCGAAGGAAGAGTGAGCACTTTTGTGCCATGTGGGTAGGAGAGTGACATAGGGTTAGAGGAGTCAGAGGCTCAGGAGGGGAGGGGAGACTACAAGACTGAGTGCTTCATTAGTTGGTTTTTCTGACAACCCTGAAGGGCGTTAGGAGTGTCTTTTTTTTTGGTATATTTCAAAGGTAAGTAAATTCTACTAATGAAAGCAACTTCCAAACCCCATTTTCTTTGGTTAAAAAGAAAATTAATTCAAAAAAAAAAAAAAAAAAAAAGAAATCTGTTAAAAAAGAAAAAAAAAAAGCAAATAATCTGAGGAATGTTTTTATTTTATCTTGCTTCCAAGGAAGGAAAGAAGACTTTGCATCAGCTAAAGACAGAATCATCCGTTTCTGGGCCTTGAGTGTTCATGAGTGAATCCTGTAGCTAAAGGCAGATTTCCATTCCGGCCTCCGAGACTACCCTAATTACCTGGCGGAAATCACGGAAGGTGATGCCAAGTGGCATTTGAGCCTGTCATTTTCTTTTACTGTTTGGGGGATTCAGATATTTTTCAGTCTAATGTGGCAAAATATTCAATCAGCTTAAATTATGCATGCACTCCAGATCAAGCCAGCTAGATGTCGGGAGCAATTCAATATATATATATATATATTTTTTTTTTTTTTTTGAACTTAGGAGATGAAAAGTCAGCAGGATAAAAGTTTAGAGAAGCTATATACAAATTAACTTTGTAACATGTGGAAAACAAGCCTAGAAGTGACAAAACTTTCTCTAGGATCACCAGACAATTTGCATTAGTAACCTTCTGGCAATACTGAGCAGTTTTAATTACCAATGACCATCTTGAGTTTCTGAGTCTTCTTCATTTTTCAAAATAGAGGTCAGACAACATGTTACATTTGCCCCCTTTCTTTGCGATTGTGACCACATTGCACCTTCTCTGTATCACCTCACTCATTTTTCAGGGGAGAAAACTTTGTCAGGGTCAAGTTGACCATGTAGAGGTGGGTTCTGCATTTCTGGTTACCTTAAGTGGTATAAGCGATGACTTTTGGGAATTCAGGAAACATTAATGAAACATCAACTATGTGGCAGGAACTGAGCCAGGGTCATCATGAATGGCACACTGGTGCCGCAGGCAAGCCATTCCTAAACTCCTGACATGTAGCTCAGTAACTGATGACAGGTGGAATAGGGTAAGGGTCATGGAGGCAAAGCAAAGTCAGAGCTCATGGTGGGGTCATGGGGAAAGGAGATTCCCCCTGAGTCAAGGATCCAAGGAGAAGTAGAGATTGTTAAGGATGTGTTAGATTTCCATATATGTGTGTGTGCAGAGCTTGTTCTAGACGGAGGAAACAGCTCGAACAAAGACACGGAGTTGTCGCAAATCAAGTGTGCTATGGCAACAGTGAGACGCCAGCACGGTTGGAGACCAGAAAGCTTATGGGGCAGGGAGAAGAGGCATTGAATGAGTGGAACACCATAAACCTCAAAAAGACGATGAAGAACTTTGGATGACACACTGAGGGATTTGGTCAATATTTAGTGGGCAAGAGAGAGCCACGTAAGGCTTCTGAGCGAAGGCATGACAGACAGAACCGCTCTGGAAGATGATTTGAACGGCAGTGTCACAAGGGCAGAGGCAGCCGGAATGGCACAGAGGAGTGACGTGCTTTATTGCCGACCCATTTTCATTTGGCCAGCCCCATAAGTGGGGGACACTGGGAACACAGAGATGCGTGATCAAGTTGTCTCATTTCAAGAAGTTCACAGGGGACTAATGCCGTATCCAACCGGACTTGCTTCCAAAGACTCTTGCTCATATAACCGAGGACTTTCTGGCTGTGTCTCTATAGCGAATAACTAATCCTCAGACAAGAAGGGAAAAGTTCTGGCAGTCAGCCAGAAATGAAATTTGCCAAAGCCAGATAGTTTGGTATTTCGAAAAGTGCAAATAGGAGACGATTGTTTTCAATTTACATATTTGCTGAAAGCAAACACATGCCAAAACCGAGTCTTTAAAATGTGACATCGCCTTTATCTCTACTAATTTGGATTCAGGAAATCTGGGTACCAACCTTGAGATTTACCTGTATCTGGACTTTATGTTCCTCATTTGTAAATTAGTGATAACACTCAGTCTTTCTGCTTCAAATGAGATAATGAATATTAAAGTATTGTGTCTACCATGGATATTAAAGAATTATTATAAATGGTCAAATTTGGGGTAAAATCAAAATTCCACTGTAAGATGCCTACAGCAGGTGATGAATTGAGTTCCCCCACATCCTTCTCACACTGTTCAAAAGCTCAGAACTTGATTCTTGTAATCACCCTATATTCCAATATAAGAATTCCACCACAGTTCCAACAGATTGTATCTCCCCAGACTGTAAATTCCACACTGGTTAAGGAACAATGTGGGCCATCAACACATCAAGTGACACCTGCAACATATGTGGGTACAGAGTAGGCACTCAGTAGAGACTGGCTGAATGAACCAAAATAATTAATGGTTATGAGTGCTTTTCCCTTCATATTGGATGCAGTCCTTTTATTTCTGGCCTTTAATCATTGACCATTCTACACTTACATGATCGTTTTTTGTTTTTCATTAAAATATTGTAAATATCGGGGCACCTGGGTGGCTCAGTTGGTTGAGCTTTTCACTTCAGCCTAGGTCATGATCTCACCATTCCCAAGTTCGAGCCCCGCGTCGGCCTCTGTGCTGACAGCTCAGAGCTTGGATCCTGTTTCAGATTCTGTGTCTCCCACTCTCTCTCTGCCCCTCCCCTGCTCATGCTCTGTCTCTCTCTCTCTCTCTTAAAAATAAATAAATATTTAAAAATTGTAAATACTATGCACTGGATATGATGTTAAGTACAGAAGACAAAATGATGAGAAAAAAATGACTTGGTTCTTGCTTTTCTGGAGTTTATAATTTAATACATTTTTATCATCATCAACTTCACAGATCCTATCTTTACCAAATGAATTCTATGCACTGTTATTTATAATAACATTATTTAAAATTAAATGAAATGTATTGGGACCATTTGAAACCTCTTGGGGTATTTCAAGCCCAAATGAAAAAGAACTCTGTCATAAATATTGACAACAGTATTTTTTTAATTTATAGTACAACAATAACCAACATTTATGCTACTGATCTTTAAAACATAATTCATCGAAGAAATTTTTTTTTAAACAAATGTAAATTACTGATAGAGTATTGAATGGCTGGACTAACATGGAAAGCTGAATTTTTGAAATTCAGCTTGTTTTTAAAATTAAATTAGGTTATCGGGGCGCCTGGGTGTCTCAGTCGGTTGAGCGGCCGACTTCGGCTCAGGTCATGATCTCGCGGTCCGTGGGTTCGAGCCCCGCGTCGGGCTCTGTGCTGACAGCTCAGAGCCTGGAGCCTGTTTCAGATACTGTGTCTCCCTCTCTCTGACCCTCCCCTGTTCATGCTCTGTCTCTCCCTGTCTCAAAAATAAGTAAAACATTAAGAAAAAAAAAATTTAAAAAAAATTAAATTAGGTTAATCAACCAATGAGTGAGCATGCACATATTTACATGCACACGTATGTGCTATGTGACCAGAGAACCAATTTACAAACTGGTCACACGTCAACAAAATATTTTATATATTAAAGAAAAAATAAGAGGGGCGCCTGGGTGGCGCAGTCGGTTGAGCGTCCGACTTCAGCCAGGTCACGATCTTGCGGTCCGTGAGTTCGAGCCCCGCGTCAGGCTCTGGGCTGATGGCTCAGAGCCTGGAGCCTGTTTCCAATTCTGTGTCTCCCTCTCTCTCTGCCCCTCCCCCGTTCATGCTCTGTCTCTCTCTGTCCCAAAAATAAATAAATGTTGAAAAAAAAAAAAAAAATAAGATAGAGAGTTCCAGAAAATGACAAGGTACAAATTTATTAAAATCATCCATCAGCAAAGTCTAAAAGAAAATTTTGAGATAAAATTATCATTGAAAGTATTCCTGTTTCCAGTGGTCTGTTTTCATCTTTTTTCAAAAATTTCTTTCTAACTTATTGGTACTGTGATCAGAGAATATAGTCTCAAACTCCTTACATTTTACTGAGACTTCTCTGATCTAAAATGAAGCTGTATTTCGGCAAAGATTCCATGTGGGCTCAAAAATGATGTGCATTCTCTCATTGCTGGATGCTGTATATGTTTTCAGGTGATTACAAGTTTAGAATTATCTTCATAGAGAATTGAAGTTTTTATTAATATTTAATAAACCTTTTCATTGCTAGTAATATTTTTAACATAAAGTCTACCATGTTTGACTTTTCCTTAGAATTTCTTTTTCCATCTGTTTATTTAAACATCTTAATGCCTTTATGGTTGCATTGTTTCTTTTGTGTATACCATATAGCTAAGTTTGTTTTAAATCCCATCTAAAAACCCCCGTCTTCCAACTGGAGTTCAGCTCACCCACATTGATTGAGATAAATGACCTGTTTGAATTCATTTCTTTCATCTTATTTCATGCTTTCCGCTTTTCTGCTTTTTTGTAAAAGGGATTTATTTGCTTATTTTGAGAGAGGAAAAGAGAGGGAGGGAGAGAGAGAATCCCCAACAGGCTCTGTACCGTCAGTGCAGAGCCCAATGCAGGCTCAGTCTCACAAACGGTGAGATCACGACCTGAGCCTCGATAGAGTCCGGCTCTTAACCGACTTAGCCACCCAGGTGTCCCCATACACTTTTCCATTTTTTAAACGTTTCTTTTTTATTCTATCTTTTTTTTTCCCCATCCTTTAGATTGACTCTGCCCCCTAATCCTACCCTCCACCAGTTGAGAAGTTTTACATCCCACTTTTCTGGCTACCCTTAAAATGTTAACATACCCATTTTTTTTTAATTTTTTTTTCAACGTTTATTTATTTTTTGGGGGACAGAGAGAGACAGAGCATGAACGGGGGAGGGGCAGAGAGAGAGGGAGACACAGAATCGGAAACAGGCTCCAGGCTCTGAGCCATCAGCCCAGAGCCTGATGCGGGGCTCGAACTCCCCGACCGCGAGATCGTGACCTGGCTGAAGTCGGACGCTTAACCGACTGCGACACCCAGGCGCCCCAACATACCCATTTTTAACTCAAAGTACAAAGTATTTTTCTTCCTCCTGAACAAGAGAAGGAAATTCAAATGACTTGAGGCAATCGGTCTCGTCATCCCACATGCCATTGTTGTCCAGGATATGAACTATATTGTTAATTTCTTTTGCAGTCATTATCTGTTTGCTTTTACCCACAAGTCCACACTGTTCTATATTTGGTATTCCTTTCACTTCTCAGATCTTTCTTCTGGAATCCTTTCCTTTTTCTGAAGAATATCAACCTGACATTGGTTTTTTGTTTGTTTGTTTTGTTTTGTTTGTTTGTTTTTTAGTGAGAGTTTTTGTTGGTCTGAAAATGTTTCTATTTCTTTGTTGTTCTTGATAGATGATACCACAGCCTCTACAATGCGACTGTGACAATTTTTTCGTTTAGCACTTTACGAAGCACTAGCTTCGAGTGTTGCAGTTGAGAAGCAAATTACCGGTTTTGCAGAAAATCTTTTTTCTCGACTACTTCTAGGCTTTCTTTTCGTGTTCAGACTTCTACAGTGTCTCCACAATGTGTCTCAATGTAAATTCCTTTTCATTTGTTCTGCTTGGGGTTCACCACTCATTCCAAATCTGAGCATTGGTATCTTCCATTAATCCTAGAAAATCTCAGCCATTACCTCCTCAAATGTTTTCTCTCTTTCATTCTATCCTTCTGAAATTCTGATTAGTAACTCTGAGATTTACACTCTATTACCTGTGTATCTAAACTTTTTAATGTGTCCATTTTTGTCTCTTTATTCTTTTTTCTATATAATTTCTTTAGATTTATCTTAGAGATCAACAACTCTTTTGCTGTGTCTAATATACTATTTAATCCATCCATTAACCTTCTAATGCTGATTTATATATTTTTGATATATAAAAATTCTAAAGGTGGGTCTTCCTTGAACTCTGCCCGGTCAAATTTTACAATCTTCATTTGTCTTATTCCAATGCCCCCTTTTACTACTTCAGGCACAATAATTATATTTATTTTATATTCCACTTCTGGAATTCCAATATCAGCCATAATCATGGGTTGGAAATCCTTGGAGGCCTGAGTTTTAAGTGTATTTCTCCAGAGAAGACTTGTATTTGCTCCTTCCAGTCATCAAGAGGCATTGCACTCCAGGACTTCTTTGAAGTTAATTTTTAGTTTGGGTTTTGGTACCATACAAGTAGGGTAAATTCTGGCTTCAAATTCTCAAACTCTATCCAGGTTTAGGAATTCTCAAATGAAACTTTTCTTTCTTTCTTTCTTTCTTTCTTTCTTTCTTTCTTTCTTTCTTTTTTTCTTTCTTTTTCTTTCTTTCCCTTTCTTTCTTTCTTTCTTTCTTTCTTTCTTTCTTTCTTCTTTCCTTCCTCTCTCTTTCTTTCTCTCTCTCTCTGCTCTCTTTCCCTCCCTCCCTCTCTTCCTTCCTTTTCTTCTCCCCTCTCCCCTCCCCTCCTTTTGTCTCATCTCTTTTCTTTTCTTTTCTTTTATTTTATTTTCTTTTCCTTTCCTTTCCTTTCCTTTTATTTTCTTCCTACTCCACCCACAATCGGAGTAAAATCTAATATTGGTCATTTTCTTCCTCCATGAGTTGTGGCATTTTCTCCTTAGGGAAACCCAGCTCTATGTGGTAGTCTGTAACCCATCCCCACTCTGCCCAAGTGCAGACTTTGTCTCCAGTTAGAAGCTGGACACTAGGCCACCCCTAATCAGAGCTCATGCAAGGGCAAACTATCCCTAGGGATCCATACTTTTCTTTTTGTCTGGCTTCCTCACTTTCCCCTCAGCTCATCCGTGCATTGACAAAACATGTGATTCTCTTATTTTAGGTGTGTTATATAATGAAAGGTTTACCTAAGCATCTCTTTTACCATCTTTCTGCTCCACTTTTTCCTTAAAACCTTCTCCTTTTGTTCCTCTCTCTGCAAACAAAGCCACCCTAAAGGAAGAACAAAATGTGAAATAAATCGTGTTTATTATAACACTATTAATTTGTCATTTTTGGGGGCAGCAATTATGTACTTTATGGATGTTTTTCAGTTAATGTTCCATCCTAAGCTAACACTATTTTTTGAATGTCCACCGACATGTGTTTACCTTGCAAACTGTTTTCTTTGCTTAACCTCAGGGAGTTCATAGTGTGATGCCGTGTACCTAAAAGGCATTTGCTGTTGTCAGGAAGGGGAAAATTTCTCCTTATCCCTCTTGGTTCTTTTGGCTGGTCCGGTAGTTAAATTAACATAAGACAATTAACAAGGGAGAAAAAAAAAAACAAAACACAAATTTAATTACATATGTATGGAGGTGTCACAGATATAGGACCTAAGAATTGACCAAAGCAGGATGTTTATGTACCTTTTAGACAAAGAAACAATAAATTTATGGAGAACTGACTGGACAAAGAAACTTAGGCTTGGGTGCTAATTAGTGAAGAGGCTAATCAGAGTTTGTTTACGTAGCTTTCTTGGCCATAAATTCTCTATCTCTGGCAATAAGGATGTCTCTCTACATCCTAGAACAGGGACAATAACTTTCACAGGGGACATTTATTTCCTGCTTCCAGGGAGACAGGGAGGAGAGTCAGAGCATCCTTCTTGAACCTGCTGTTTCTTAAGTAACTTTAATTCAAAATAATTAATATGCCACTTTGGCATATTTTGGAGGGGTCTCCCCTGAGCCCCATCACTGTTAAAGGCAAACGACAGCATTCGATGGTCAATATGAAGCCTGGAGATATACACAGCCGTTCTTAAACCCAGTTCTAAATTCTATGTCCCTACGACTTCAAGATGTGTTTGCTACCGTCATTTGTCTATTTGCTAGACAATCCTAAATATCGATTAGGTGCTGGAGAAGAAGATGGGGGCCTAGAGAGGGAACCAACAAGCATGAAGGGAAAAGCTACTCTTCATGGGAATCTTGCTTTGTGTTGGGAGGACCAGAAATGAATAGTAAGTAGTCTCGGCTCTTAAGTAATTTACATACATAAGAGCTAGAAAACATGGTTTTTCTTGGAATGCAGGGACTCGGGTTGCCCTAGAGGCAACTAGTTAACTGTCCCAACTAGTTTCCTTAGGGTGCCTATGCACTAGTTGAGAGAAAACTACCTGTGAAAACATAAAGAATTCTATTGCTGGGGGTCCAAGTGGGACGCAGAAAGGAGAAAGTGTACCCCTCTTTGTAGAAGAGAGCTTTGGGTATGGAAAGTAAGTGGGGAAGGTAGAGAGGTAAGCAGGTGATGGTGGTGAAGGGAGCAGTTTCCTAAGCATCTTTTGTCACCTGACCCGTGGCAACATCATGGGAAACCTGAGCAACCTGAGGACGTGATGGACACAGAACCACAACGGGTGACCAGTAGGGGTGCAGCTCTCCAGCATCCTGGTCTACAGAAGACCAGTTGCAGAGGTGGGGGCAGCAAGGAGGATGGGGCCCTCCAGACCAATGATGGTGGAGAGCATGTAGAAGGCAGCATCCAGAGCTGAAATATCCAGAAAAGTAGCAGACACGCCACTAGAAGCTAATGTGTGAGAGTTGACCCCCTTCAGTTGCTCAAAAGTCATGAGATCAGTAGTCATGAGATAGAAGGTCTGAGACCTGCCATAGGACAAGTAGGAATCCAAAGCCAACCCTGAAGGGAAGGACCATTATCCAGATTTCCTGTCACCAGAGAAGTCACCATTCATACCTTCCATCTATTGTCTTCAATGTAATTCTTCTGCTTAAAAAGCTATGGGCTGTTGTAAGGGCAAATACACGTTAAAAGCAAGAGTCTATGTTTTCCATGTTGAAAAAAAAAAATGAAAAGACTTCCCTCCCTTCCTTTTGCTTAGAGCATTTACCTTAGAAACTTTGTAGTTCTAAGTCCTTGTTCATCGTTTTGACATGCACTCCTTTAAAAACTAGATAGACCTTGGGGCGCCTGGGTGACTCAGTCGGTCAAGTGTCCGACTTCGGCTCAGGTCATGACCTCGTGGTTCATGAGTTCGAGCCCCACGTCAGGCTCTGTGCTGATGCCTCGGAGCCTGGAGCCTGCTTCGGATTCTGTGTCTCCCTCTCTCTCTCTGCTCCTCCCCTGCTCATGCTCTGTCTCTGTCTCTAAAAAATAAATAAATGTTAAAAAAAAAAAGTTTAAAAATAAATAAAATGTTGAAGACTAGATAGACCTGTTGTCAGTTTTATGACACTCTGGAGTGTCTGGGTCAAGGGCCTGGGAACCATCTTTGTGAAATGCAATCATCAGCGGAGGTAACTCCCTGTTTCCCAGTTCCCACAGGAGGGTAAGAGGCTGATTTCAGTGGGTACCTTGCTCCAATTTGAAAAGCTACCTCTTGTTGTAAAGATACGAAAAGTTTGTTTCTCTTCCAGGTAAAGTGAATTCGCTGACATAAGTGGTTTCCCCAATTCCCAGGGTAAAGTTAGACAAAAGGTGTTGTTGGGTCCTCTAACTTAAGCACCAGTCATCGGTGACCTTGAGAACATGTGTCTAATGACTTGTATCCTGTACCTTGCTGTATAAGGGAGTGAGACTCTTACGTCTTTGCAATCACTTGGCAGATTCCCTGTGATGTGCATCACGTGGTTTAATGCTTAGTCAGTAGTTAAAGTGGATGCTTTCTCTAATGTCCCTTGTGGAGAGATTTTCTGGGTTGGGAAGAGGTTTTGTTTTTCATTATATTTTCCCAACACTTTTAAGCAGAATAACACCCAACTACACTTCTTAAATGTGTCTTGACTTGTTGGTTTCCCCTACTGAGCTCCTTAACAGTCATGCCCTGGGTTAGCAAAGCCCCCCAAGAGCATGGAGATGCCTGAGATAGATGCCTGACACAGGCTGAGGCACAGATGGAGTTTAAGCCGATACCAGATTGCATCCCATTACTCGTGCACATAGGTCCATTCAATGAAAACTTATTTTTTCATGTACCTGATGGTGTGCTAAAAGTCATATATGGTCCAGGCTACGGCTGTGTTAATTCTTTTTTTATTATTATTTTAAAAAGGCTTTTAACGTTTATTTATTATTGAGAGAGAGAGAGAGAGAGAGAGAGAGAGAGAGACAGAGACAGAGCACGAGCGGGGGGAGGGGCAGAGAGAGGGGGAGGCACGGAATCCAAAGCAGGCTCTGAAGCTGTCAGCACAGAGCCCAACGCGGGGCTTGAACTCACGGACCGCGAGATCATGACCTGAGCCAAAGTGAGTCACTCAACCACTCAGCCACCCAGGCACCCCATACAGCTGTGTTAATTCTTAACCCTAGCATGTATTTTTTTTCTTTTGCTATTTAACAAAGACCATATCTCTATTTATGTCCATGTGATGTATACAGGCAAATACAAGTTAAACAGATTAACCATCAACGGCATCATTTCTTTATATTTGTACAGTGATTTTTTTTTTTCCTTTTATCACATGTATGTGTCAACAACAATTTCTGGGATGCAAAGATTTGGTCAGAGACAAGGAAAAGCTTTCTTGCCACGGAGTTTGTAAACCACAGAGACATAGCTTTCGGCAACAAACCAAAAGTATGCTCAGAAGGGGAAGGATTGAGCTCGGAGGTAAATAGGCAAAACCACACAAGCTCCGTGTCCCTCAAGGAGACTTCTCAGACACAAGTTCCAAACTGCAAGTTTCAGAAAACAGAGTGGCAAGTGGGATACAGCTCACTGTTTCCGGTAGCAGTTTCAGGATGTTTCAACTGCTGGAGAGCAAAACAGGATGTGTTGCAGGGGTCTTTTTGCAAATTTGGCTGAATTTTGTGCAAGCGTGTCAGCTCAGGCTTTGCTGACTGGTTCCATTCCTCATGGTCATTTTAGTGTCTTGAGGGGCGCCTGGGTGGCGCAGTCGGTTAAGCGTCCGACTTCAGCCAGGTCACGATCTCGCGGTCCGTGAGTTCGAGCCCCGCGTCAGGCTCTGGGCTGATGGCTCAGAGCCTGGAGCCTGTTTCCGATTCTGTGTCTCCCTCTCTCTCTGCCCCTCCCCCGTTCATGCTCTGTCTCTCTCTATCCCAAAAATAAATAAACGTTGAAAAAAAAATTAAAAAAAAAAAATTGTAGTGTCTCGGGGCGCCTGGGTGGCTCCGTCGGTTAAGTGGCTTCACCTAAGGTCATGATCTCGCACTCTGTGAGTTTGAACCCCGCGTGGGGCTCTGTGCCGACAGCTCGGAGCCTGGAGCCTGCTTCGGATTCTGTCTCCCTCTCTCTCTGCCCCTCTCCCACTTGTGTGCACTCTCTCTCTCTCTCTCTCTCTCTCAAAAATAAAAATTAAAAACAAAATTTAGTTTCTCTCCCTTGACATAGAGAATCCATCTTGTCTATCAGTGGTTGCTCTCTAATTATTCGGGTCTTTTGCCCTCATACTCATATACGTGGTCTCATTTGAGTTTTACAGATGTCCTGTAGGCAAGGTGGGTGCTGCTTTCTCGTACCTCGGGTGCACACACAGTTGCAAAGAGCGTAGCTTTCTTAAGGATGAACGGGGAGTTAAAACTCCACCGTTCTGCCGGGCTCCCAGTTCCAGCCCAGAGTTCATTCCCCGCAGCCAATAGCTTCCAAGTTTTGAGGTTTGCCTCAGGAGCAGCTCTTTAAAAGTTAGGCTCAGCTCACTGACGAATGTCTGTGTGTCTCAATAATGACAGATGTGAAGAATGGAAAATCCCAGGGCAGTGAGCTGTTGACAAGATGAAGCCCGGTCTCCGCTGGTAAGCACGATAGGTTTCTCAGGTGGTTCAGCAGTGGCGAGATAGGATCCAAGGTGACACTGACATGATTCTTTTCTCTTGGCGGAGACATTGGGAAGAGGTTAAAAAGCTGGAGGAAGATTTGTTATTCGAAGAGGAGACTTTTCTTGAGAATCTGGCATCCGACGTTGTTTTGCTAGGCTTCCAGGAAATTAATCGTCGGGCTGCATTCCAGCCTTGGGACCCGGGCTGGTAGCAGCTGTTGGCTATTTGGTCTGTCGATTAAAAATACTGCCATTAGAAACCTTTTGCAAATTAAGACAAACACCAGGTTTGTTCCTGTTCTGCTGGGGGAAATACTTTTGCCTTTTCAGCTAAAGCTAATTATCCCCACTTGAGAAAATTACCATCCACGCGCATGATCTGCCTGAGGTCTCTGCGCAGTCTTCAGAATTGTCTGTTCTTACCTGGAAAGATTCAACAACTACACCGCATGGATAGACCAACAAGCGATAGAACAACTTGCCCCTTTTTGTGTGTGCCTGCACTCAGACATCAGGATTACTGCACTGTGTTATGCTAATGGTCTGTCCCAGAGCTTTTGTAAAATTGCTTCTCTGGGTGGTGGTTTGGAACCACACTGCACTGGGTAGACACAGTTGGCAGAGTTGATCATCTAAATCAAGGAGATCGGTTTTGCTCTGTTCAAAAGTACTCTAGAACCGAACCTTAAAATGAGAATTGGCAGAGTAGGATCATCCAAGAAGGTCATAAAATTTTGAACCAAAAAAAAGAAAAGTTTCATAAGATTACAGGCTGTTTTGGCTCGCTGAGTGTTTCTTGACTGCAGGCGCTGGGTCCTATTCATCTCTGTATGCTCAACCTTGTTATTGGCACACAATAGGCCTCAACATATGTTCCCGGTTGAATGTTTACTGAGCTGGAAACGTGTTCATGGAAGCTGGTTTGGGATACACGTAGCAGAGAGAGAGAGAGAGAGACCCTCAGGAAGACTAAGACCACTGTCAAGCTCTTAGAAACACGCTTGGAATTTCATCTCTGTTTTGACTGTGACTTTCCAGAGTGAGTGGTGAATGCCCAGAGGTCAGGCCTGATGGTGATTGGAGAATAGAATGAGAGAACACAGAATGCAGCAGGTCTTAGAGATGGGATGGAAATTACTATTACGGATGCTCCCTCCAACCTGCAACAGCTCCTGAAACCTTTTTCTCAGACCCAGGGGGAAAGGTGATCTGTTTTAGCAATGATGGTCATTCATACCCTCATGTGAATCTTGGAGACCTTCGGCTCTTTTACTGTTTCAGCCAGTTTGACCAGAGGACTGTGCTAATGATGCAAGGCTCACATGCTTGCACAGCAGGCCCTGCCCAGGAAAAACAATTTCCTGGCAAAGCTGCCTAGAGCCCTCTCTAGCAGCCCTTCTAGGCTGTTACCTTGGGTCTCAAAGAGGCACGCTATGGAAATGTGCAAGGGAACCCATCACCACTTTTGAAAACAATGCACGCATTCAGTGCAGCCCCCTTAGGTTGTGGGTGCACTGGGAGAGGGATCAAAAGATGGGCAAGGAGCTGATAGCCCTATGGGGGAGGGTACAAGACATGTGCCTAATAAACACAAGACAGGATGGAAACCAATGAACCTATGAGAAATATACAAAAAAAAAAAAAATAACTGTGAAATCATAGCAGAGAGAGAGGGTACCTCTGAGGATTCTTAGAGGATATCATATTTTGGATAGGCTTTAAATGATAGCTGGAATTTGGACAGGCAGCTTTGGGAGCGAGAGACGAGGAGTTTCCAGACAGAGGAAAGATAATGAGTGAAGTTACTGAAGTGAGAAAGCTCTGACTGTGCTTGGGGATGAGCGAGTGGCTCCATTTGGCTGGAACAGACATAGGAGGAGAAGGGTACCGAAAGACAAGATTGGAGAATTGTAAGCACCAGACGCGGGCAGCCAGGCCTTATTTGGAGCCAGAATGAAAGGCACATATGGGCATAGTGGCAGGTCATCATTTTTATCCATAGACACAAGATTATCGGAACTTGTAAGGAGCTCTCAGCACTCTACCAACAAGATTCTCACCAGCCTCTCCGATTCTTTGCAAAGAAGAGCAGAGACTGTGATTACACTGTTCTCGTTTCAGATGGAAAAGAAGCAAGGTAATGTTGGGACGTGGAACATTAGATGCCAGCTAAATTATCAGAGCAGGGCTTTGCAGTCAGACTGCAAAGTAGCTCCATTCCAAATCATATCTTGTTTTCAGGAAAGTGTAGCCTTCTTGTTCCGATCTCCAGACCAGACAAGCAACCACTCTGTTCCCAGCATACCACCAACTTTGGAATTCAAGTCCAACGGCTGACCATTTCAGGATACGTTCCTGGGCGGTGAAATCAGGGCAGCCTGACGGAAGGCAGTGGTAGTGACGTTGGAGAACTTGGAGACTTTGTTGATGTGAAGGAGTGACAGGGTGCATATTAGTTCAGGTCCACCAGGAAGCAGATGTCAAGACAGAGAAGTGCGAGAGATGCATTGAGAGTAATGCCTGTGAAAGATAAAGAGGAGAGGGAGAGAAAGCGGATAGGGAGAGCTGACCATGCTGTAGGCCTGATATCTATGAAGGGAGAGGGAGAAGGAAAGATGATCAGATAGGAAGAAACAGATTTGGGTGAAACTCTGAGAGCATTTTGATCAACCCATTGGACAGCTCTGATCCCAGGATTATCTTGTGGGGAATCCCACATTGGGCAGACATGGTAAGGGTCATTCATTGACCACAGACTGCCAGAAAATGACCTCAGCTCAAACGCTATGATGGACCTAAGGACAGTGCAGGTGGAGGCTCTCTTCCATGGCTGCCACAGGAGGTGAAGGGAGAGGGGAGTCAATGAATCCAAGTCCCTTGGAGGGTGGTTAGATATTCTTTAATACTACAAACACCATTTGGAGAAATGGATGTGGTACAGCTTTCTTCTCCAATAGTCTCTAACATAAACTCTGCTTGGAGGAGGAGTGTGTGATAAAGTGACACTTTTAAGCCTAGGATTTCATATTCTTTCTTATGCTCTGCTCAGGTATCATGTGTCGCATTGCAGCCTACACTCTAAAACCACGGCTAAAGCTCCTTCTCAGACGATCTCTTCCATAAACCAGTATGAACCAACCTAGGACTTAAAACATGGCTGATCGAATGCTGTTGATTCAAAGCCCTGTCCCTAATACATCATGACTTTGTCTTGGATTTTCTTCCCACCAATTTCTCAATGTCTTTTCCTCTTCTGCGCTTTTCTCATTGAGGATTCTGTCAACCTCACTGTTATAAAATTTTTAGTCTTCCTTCTTTTCCTCCCTTTTTAAAAAAAATTATTTGCCACTTTATTGAGGTATAATAGATATACAATAAACTGCACCCATTTAAAGCATAAGAGGGGACACGTTTGGACATATAGATATATCCTATAACCACATCACAATTAATATTACAAAGATTCTCATCTTTCCAAAAATTTTCCTCATGACATTTTGTAATATGTCTTTCTCTCTACTCTTATTTGCAGGAAGCCGCTGATTAGCCTTCTGTAGATTAGTTCTCATATTTTAAGAATTTTATACAATGGAATCATGCACTGTGTACTCTTTTTTTGCCTGGCTTTTCATATTCAATATATTTTGAAATTTATCCGTGCTGCGGCGTATATCAATAATCTGTTCCTTTTTATTGCTGAATATTGTTCCATTGTATGGATTTGCCACAAATTGTTTGTACCGCCTTGATATTAGACAGGTGGAGCCCAATTTTTGGCTGATGCAAATAGCACTGCTATGAATATTCATATATAACTCCGATTGTGAATATATACGTTCATTTCTTTTGAGGAAATGCTTAGGAGTGGAATGACTGGGTTTTATGGTAGGTGTGCGTTTAACTTTTTGAGTAGTTATAACATTTTATATTCCCACCAGCAATGTATGAGAGATCGGGTTGCTCCACATCTATATCAATATTTGGAATTATCTTTTGTATTATTTTTTAATTTTTTGAGAGAGAGAGACAGGAAGGGAGAGAGAGAGAGAGAGAGAGAGTGCAAGCTGGGGAGAGGGGCAGAGCGAGACAGAGAGAATCTCAGGTACAGGCTCCACACTCATGACGGAACCTGACAAAAGAGTCGATCCCACACCCCAGGATCATGACCTGAGCTAAAATCAAGAGTTCAGTGACCAACAGACTGAGCTACCAGGTGCCCCTATTTTTTAAACATTTTTAGCCATTCTAGTCAATGTATAATTGTATCTCATTGTGATTATTTTAGAGTTTTTTTTTTTTTTTATTGATTGATTTTGAGAGAGAATGTGTGTGTGTGAGCAGGGGACGGGCAAAGAGACAGGAAGAGAGAGAATCTCAAGCAGGCTTCACACTGTCATTGCAGAGCCTGATTGGGGGGGGGGGGGGGGGCTCAACCTCACAAACCTCGAGATCATGTCCTGAACTGAAATCTAGAATTTCAGACGCTTAACAACTGACCCACCCAAGTGTCCCTGTCATTATTTTGCATTTAATAAGTCACTAGTGAAATTAGACATTTTTTTCATAAGTTTATAAACCATCTATATATCTTGTTCAGTGAGGTGCCAGTGGAAATTCTTTGCACATTTAAATAAATTAGGTTGTCTTCTCCTGTTTGAATTGTAACCCTTTTTTGTATTTTCTGGATAAAAGCCTTTTGTCAGCTATATATTATGCAAATGTTATCTCCTAATCTGTGACTTCACTTTTATTCTCTTAACAATATCCTTTGAAGAATGGGACACCTGGGTGGCTCAGTGGGTTAAGCATCCGGCTCTTGGTTTCAGCTCAGGTCGTGATTTTGCAGTTTGTGAGATCAAGCCCCGAGCTGGGCTCTGTGCTGACAGTGCAAGCCTGCTTGGGGTTCTCTCTCACCCATTCTCTCTGTTCCTCCACAACTCACACACACGCAGGACCCTGCGCTCTCTCAAAATAAGTAAATAAGCTTAATAAAACCCCACAATATCCTTCAAAGAGCAATCTTGATGACATTCGACATGCCTATGTTTTTATTTCATAATAAAGCATATTTTGTGCTTTCAGTGTACTATGTAAGAAGTCCTTAACTAACTTAAGGTCACTAAGACTTTTCGCTTCCAAATGTTTTATAGTTTTAGCTCACAATTAAGTCTATATTTCATGTGAGTTAATTCTTTTCTATTGTGGTAAGAGTTGAAGTGAACTGGTCTTGCAAAGGGCTATCAAACTGTACCCGCACATGTGTCGACAGTGTATCCTTTCCCCTATGTAATTTCCTCTGCGTTTTTGTCAAAAACGCAGAAAATGCCTACATGTAGCTACATGTGGGTGGAATTCTATACTCTATTCTGTTGCATTAATAGGTTTCTCTAACTTTATGCCAATTCTGTACTGTCTTGATCATTATAGATTCCTAAGTTCTGGAATTGGGTGGTATTAAGGACTTTATGCTTGCTTTTCAAATTTGTTTTGGCCCTCGTAGGTCCTTTGAATTGCCATACAGATTTTGGAATTGTCTTGAAATGTTATATTTGTATTAAAAAATGCTTACTGGGGTTTTAATTGGGATTGCATTGAATCTATAGAGCAGTTTAGGAAGAATTAACTTCTTAAAAATATTGAGCCTTCCAATCTATGTGTGTGGTATATCCCATTCCGTTAGGAGCTCTTTTACATGCCTCGTTGTTTTGTGGTTTTCAGTGTTTTCAGGTTTTCAGTGGTTTTCAGCTTTGCACATCTTTTGTCAAACTTATCCGTAACGACTTCATATTTTGAGGATATGATAAGCTGCTGTTTTTAATTCTATTTTATGGTTGTCCATTGCTAACTTACAAGTAATTTTTATTGCTTCTAAACCATTTTTATGAAGACAACATGCATTCTACAAATTCGATAAACTCAAGTTTGTCAAGAACTTACCAGTTCTTGTAGCTGTTTTGGAGATTCCTTAAGATCTTCTACAAATACGTTATACCGTCTTCCAATAATGATAATTTTGCTTCTTCTTTTCTAATTTGTATGGAAATTTTTCCTCCTTTATTGCACTGGCTGGGACTTCCAGTACAACACTGAAGAAAAGCATTGAGAACGGGCGTTCTTGCTTTTTCTCTGATTCGATCTTCACTGTCAAATATGATCTTAGTCAAAAGCTTTTTATAAAGGCTCTTCATAAGTTTGAACAAGTTTCTTCTATTTCTAGGTTGCTAGGAGTTCTCAATCATGGGTAGACATTAAATTCTGTCAAAGGCTTTTTCTGTGTCTGTTGAGATAATCATGCAGGTTTTCTTTTTTAGTCCACTAATACAGTAAATTCCACCGATTGGTTTTCAGATGTTAAAGGAGACTTGTATTTCTGTGATAAACCTTACCTAATCATCATGTGTTGACCTCTTTCTATTCTGCTAAGTTTTGCTAAAATTTTGTTACGAATTTTTGTATCAGGAGGGGTGTTTGTTTACCCTTTGTTTGTTTAATGTAATATCTCTGTCTAGTCTGGGTATCGAGGACAATGTTGGCTTCATGGAATGAGTTCCGAAGCATTCTCCCTGCTTTTATTTTCTGGAAGATATGATGGAGAATTATCATCATTTCTTCTTTTAATGCTTGGTAGAATCCGCCATGAAACCATCTGGGCATGGTGATTTTTTTGGATGGTTATTATTGATTCAGTTTCTTTAATAAACCTGGGTATATCCGGGTTCTCTTTTCTTTTTAGTGAACTTTGGTGGTTTGTGTTTTTCAAGGCATTTGTCCGTTTCAAATACTGTGTCAAAGTCACTGGCATAAAGGCGCTCATAGTATTTACTTTTTATCCTTTTAATATCAATTAAAATCTACAGTGATGCTCTTTTTTTTCCCTTTCTTCCTACCTTTTCCTGATCAGTATGGCTAGAGGTTTACCAATTTTAACACTTTCTCAAATCATTGATTCTATTATAATTCTGGTTTTCATTTCATACGCTTTCACTTTTACTATTTCTTGTCTCTGGTTCATTTGGTCTCTTTAAGAAAATGTTGTTTCAGATGGGAGGACAAGCAGGTCTTGTGACTCTATCACGGCCCCAAACAAAGATCCTCTGTTCACATTGTGCTGAAATCATCATCTCTGCTTCCACTCTTTGCAAACACTAGAGATTTAATCAGTAATAATACTCTAAGTTGAAAGTGTGAGATACGTTGAGTGTGGGCAGATGCATTCTGCTGGGGTAAGAAGGGAGTTGAAAGTAGGTCCAAACAAAGAACCAGAGGAGTGATTAGAAATCTTAATTCACAAAAGAGAAGATGCTCAGAATAAGGGTCACAAACACAATTCTCCCTTATTTAAAGAACCGTTTTATGGAATAAGTGTTAGACTTCTTGGTGGTTTTGAGTATCATTGGATCAATGGGTCCAAGTGAGAGAAGCTATTTTTTGTCCCAGAGTGCCCCAGAGTGATTTTTGCCGAGATGGGTGTGAGGTCTCAGTTCCTGGAGGAAGTGAGCAGAATTAACATTTAAATACTTGTTGAACTTGTAATTTCCATCCCTGAGGTCAGACAGGCAGCTGTTCAATCCCACTGTCAACACACACCAATTGACTCCACTGTGACCAGTTAGGTAACCTGACTCCCAGCTTTCTCACATGTAAACGGCAGTAATAAACATGCCTGTTTTATAGGGTTATAAAAAATTACATGAGGTATTGGGTGAAAAAAATGTTTAGCACGGGATCTGGTACACAGGACGTACTCTCTCTATTTTGATGTGTTTGTTTATTATTGGCATGTGCTGAAGTCATAGTTATACAACTTTGGAACTGGGGGAAGCCTTATAGGTCATTCAGGCCAAACGGATTACTTGATGGATGGGGAAGGTGAAGCAAGGAGAAGCGGCTTGCCCGATATCACACAGTTTACCATTCGATCAAATCTGGAGCCCAGGTATGTAGACTGTCTGGTCCGTTGACCTTGCCTTTGCTCCACATCACACATGCACAATAGGAGCTGGGGACAGGAAAGTCAGTTGGAGATTCTCATTTCCATGGGTGTGCTGTGTGATTCCTGGCTCGTCCTTTCTTCTCTCCAGATCTTAGTTTCTTCGTCCATAAAATGGGCACATCACCATACTTCTTTAAAAAAAAAAAAAATTTTTTTTAAAGGTTTGTTTATTTTTGAGAGAGACACGGAGTGCGAGTGGGGGAGGGGCAGCGAGAGAGAGGGAGGCCCAGAATCCGAAACAGGTTCCAGGCTCTGAGCTGTCAGCACAGAGCCTGATGTGGGGCTTGAACCCACAAACCGCAAGATCCTGACCTGAGCCAAAGTCAGAGGCTTAACCGATTGAGCCAACCCAGGGCCCCACCCCCCTCCCTTTTTTTGATGTTTAATTATTTTTGAGACAGAGAGACAGAGGAACAGCACCATATTTCTAAAGGCCTTTCTAGGGTTCAGTGTTTTGTGTTTTAAACAAGTAATTTGAGCTAACGTGGAAGGAATTGGTATGTTGGAATTGTTTTCCTCAAGCAGGCATTTCCGTTCTTTTGCTCCCGATGATGAAAAAAAAAAAAAAGGTGCTTTTGTTTCATGTTACATTTTAAAAGGAAATCTATCGTTCATTTCTAATCTTGTTTGTTTGCAGCTGTGTTGAGTTAAATAGCACACTAGGCTTAAGGCAAGCCGGCCGGCTTCCCGGGAAAGCAGTATGAGGGTTGCTACTTTGTTTTCCTTATCTCCCTTGGGGTACTGATAACACAGCCTGCCTCCCGCCCCGTCCCTGTCATCAGCTTAGGGATTTGCAGAGACCACGCTGTTTCTCCAGCTCCAGGGACCCCCACCACCAACTTAGAGATAATTACTCATCCCGACTGTTCCCCAGTGGGTGGGAGGGCTGATTCCGCTTGCCTGCCTCATTCCTCCACAAAAGAGAAGCAATATTCTGAAAAGATGTGTCAGTTAACGCTCCTGCCTCCCAACTTCTTTGGCTGCAGTGAAAGGGGGAAGTTTTTCCTTTGCTCGTGTTCATTTTGCAAGGTTTTCTTTGTTGTCACTGTAAATGGATACGTAGCCTGTCGAGACATGTGTCTTCCTTCCAGAAGGTACTTGCTGAGCACCCACTCTCTGCCCAGTGCCCTGTTGAGACTCTGTGCCCTGCCTCAAGGAGTGCAGAAACCGGAAATGGCGGGAAAATGAGCAACTCTCGGGCTTAAGGTAGTATTTTAATTAATATAAATTGAGTGCTAAGAGAATATGGTGTAGGGAGACATGAACTCTGCCTGGAACTCGGGAAAGGCTTCCTGGAAGTGGGAGAATTCGTGACGGAAAGAAAGGTAGAAGACAAATGAGCAGAAAGGTCGGATTGGGCAACAAATTTCTTGACCAGATTTCATAACCTCTATTAGTTGAATGTCAACTCTGTAGCATGCCCTATGCTAATTAGATTTTGCAGGATTTACTTGAGAGAGGGAAAAGACTAATCTAGTGGTCAAAGGCAGCATCCTTCCTGGATGAGGGCTGTTGCTCATTTTCAGTAGAGACATGGAAGCAGTCCCCCCTAAGGTTTCCAGGGGCTCAGAGGAAGAGTAAAGAATGTGGGAGGCGTATCCTGCCTTTCCGAGTGCTGTCAGGGGATCTCGACCTCAACACCACAGACATTTTTGCCCACCTAACTAATTCTTTGTTATGGCAGACTGTCCTTCGAGTTATAGAATGTTTCCCAGCATCTCTGGCTTACACCCACTAGATGCCAGTGGCAATCTCTCCACGGTTAAGACAACTGGAAATCTCTGCAGATGTTGCCCAACGTCTCCTGGTAGGCAAAGTCACCCTGGCGGAGAACCACGGCGAGACGCAGTTTGATATGTTGGAGAGATCGTAAAACTCAGGAGCAAGAGAATTGAGTCTCTTCTTTGTGGTTTGGACGTCAGTTTCCCCATTTGAAAAAGAAAGGAATTGTACTGTATTCATTCATCCACCTGTGCATGTGTTCCTTCAACTCAATCGGCAAGTCGTAAGCGCTGCTGTGTGCCAGGCATCCTTGTGGGTGTTACAGATAGAACGGTGAGTGGGAAAAACAAGATCCGTGCCCTCATGTTGCTTACACTTAAGTCATAGGAGGCAAGCAATAAACACACAAGCACAAAAAATATAATAGAATCAGCAGCATGACCAGTACTAGGAAGAAAATAAAATAGAGCGATCTTCTACAAAGTGTCTGAAAGTAGGGAGGTGTTCTCTGCGGAATTATTCTCAGGTGGCATTTGAGCCGAGACCTGAGTGGCATTTGAGCAGAGCCATCCATGTGAAGCCCAGGGGAAAGAACGCTCTAGGCAGAGAGGACAGGAAGCACAAAAGCTGTGAGGTGGCTATGAGCTAGGCCGCTCCAGAGGGTGGTGAAGAGTAGGGAGAATGCCAGGAGGGGTCTGAAGGGTAGACGAGGGTCAGTTCCTATAGGGCTGTGTAGACCAGCTAAAGGAGTCTGCACTATACTCTACTTGCTACAGAATGCTATTGGGGTCGGGGTGGGGGGAGGGTTGTAGCAGGAGAATGATACAACCTGATTTATTTTCATAAAGCTCATTCTGGCTACTTTGGGGATAATGGATCTTAAGGGGATACGAATGGAAGCAGGAGACCAAGGGATGAGGTGGTTTCAGTAGGTCAGGAGAGAGGTGGGGATGGCTTAGCCTAGAGATATGGTAATGGAGATACAGAGAAGAGGGCAGAGTTTGGGGATATCTCTTGGAGGCAGAGCCAACCGGATTTGCTGGTGGATTGAATGTGAGGGCTAAGAGGGAATGGGTTGCAAGGAGAATGCCTGGGCTTTTGGCCAGAAGAACTGGGGCAGGGGTGGGAGGGATCATTTTGCCATTTACTTATGGGAGGAAAATCGATTTGAAAGCGAAAAGCAATAGTTCGGGATGAGTCTAAAATAATTTCCAACCAGAAAATTCAATTCTATGATGGAATTTAGTATTGCCCTTCTTTTATTTTCTCCAGAGACCTCAGTCTACCTCTGAGTAGACACACATATATCACAGATGCACACATACAAAGCTATAGCAAAGGCAAATGAGTGAGACAATGGCATAGCAGGAAACCGGGGTGGTTTCCAAACTATCTCATGCATGCAGAGATAGTCTCATGCCTGACAGGCAACAAGGGTCTTTGGAAAATCATGTCGGAGGAGATCTTGTCAATGGGAGGTTTTGCCATCAAGAAGCCTAATGAGGCTTAAAGATGATAATTCATTAGCCGTCTTCAACATGCCCCACTCTGCTGCCTGGTAATTATTGAGTAGCTACGGACCAGCTCAGAAATATAGTGACAGGACCGTTTGCTCCATCCATCAAATCCCAAAGCTGTAATCATCTAATGAAGGCTACAAGAAGCAAACAGTGGAAAATAATACATTTGCTTCCCCCTGAGCCTTTTAGCCAGGTTTCCAGAGTCTATGGTGAATAGATTCACTGGAAAATTTGGTTCTCTCTAGGGTGCAAGGCTACGGTTGTCTAACAGCTACAGGACAAACGGTACTACTTGGACATGAGGTGGAAAAGCAGGTAGATATTTTCTTTTAGCCTAGGAGAAAGTAATCCTTCGGCTTGGACCCTAGTAGGAAAGTAAGAAATTGAGAGCAGGCATGGATCTTCCATGAGGCTTGGGGTTTTCAGGACTCCAAAATAAGAATGGGCTTCTCTCTACAGCTGGCATAAGGAAGACATCGCCAGCAGCCTTAGATCCATTCCATCCAGCACTGAAATGGAGAGACCACAGAGAATGGTGACAAGTCTAAACCGCAAAACTCTCAGCACATACGGCTTTATCCACCCCCCAACACCAAGAGTCTTGAACAAGCTTGAGCATGGCTTCTGTTAGCTGGAGGCCATATCCCTGGGATAACAACTCCAGTCCCCTTTATTTATAATTTTTTTTTTTAATTTTTTTTTTCAACGTTTATTTATTTTTGGGACAGAGAGAGACAGAGCATGAACGGGGGAGGGGCAGAGAGAGAGGGAGACACAGAATCGGAAACAGGCTCCAGGCTCCGAGCCATCAGCCCAGAGCCTGACGCGGGGCTCGAACTCCCGGACCGCGAGATCGTGACCTGGCTGAAGTCGGACGCTTAACCGACTGCGCCACCCAGGCGCCCCATCCAGTCCCCTTTAAATGGCCACCTGACAAAGCTCAAAGCTGCCCAAAGAATTTACTATTTGTTCTAGCCAATACCTGACTCTAAGCCCCTGACCTCACTTTTCTTAGAGGATTTACGTTAGAAAACTTGCAATTGTGAATCCTTTCTTCGTCCCTTGAGACGTATCTTCTGCAATCCAGAAATATCTGTCCCGAGGACCTGGGAGCCATCCCTTGGAATGCAATCGGCAAGAAGATAGAGCCAGGGCCTCCCCGTCTCTGTGGGCGGGCGGGAGCCAGCCTAACTTTGACAAAAGCCACAGAGGCCTCAGCACATGGGCCACCCGCCCTTAGTGTCCTTTGGTACTTCTCCTTCGGCACACCCCAGCATTTAAAAAGCCTCCTGTTTCTTGTTCGGTGGGGTTGAGCTCAGTTTACACACTGAAGTCTCTCCCCTTGGTAGGGGAGCTCCAATAAAGTCCGTCTTGCCATTTTTAACAAGGGTCCTGTGTGAAGTTTTTCTTTTACTCAAGCTCAGGTTCCGGGACTTGAAAGACACAGGAGCAAGTCTGGGCTCACACTCTTCTACTGACATCGCTATAGACAAAGGACTCCTTTGCCTGAAGCTTTAACTTTGTAAGTGCGAAATGAGGATACTAAAATATATTTCACGTTTCTAACTGGTTGCGATCATAGAACTGCATAATGCTTTAGAAATGCTCCAGTGCTAGAAAATATGAGAGGTTTTTATAGTGGATACATTTTAGATCAGGGAATCTTTGAAAAGAAGGTACCGCTGACTCACAACTAGCCAATGACAGGGAACATCCTGTGCCGGGCCCCTAATTTATTTTCTTCTCTCTTCTTCCTCGTAAGTCAAGCACCGAAACCCAAGATTTATACCACCCTTGAAAATATACCGGTCTTGGGTTTAGGAACTACATTTTTGCGACTGTATTTTTTTGCGATTGTGTGTCTTTACTAAGTGCCAATATGGTACCCGGTAGGGACAACCCACTGACTTGATGGCAGCCATTTCTGCACTGGCAGAGGTGAGTTGGTGAGTGCCTGACAGGTCACCCAACAAAAGGTGATAAAAAAGAGGCCCAGACTGAGGTCAAGTCAGGAGAATGGTGTCTGCCTTCCCTCCCTGCCAGAGATTAGCCATCTTCCCTTCTATGATGCTACAGCTGTTGTGTAGGTGAGCAGTGACCTTCTAAGCGTGAGCTCCAGTCCCTGCCTTCTTGCCCTTGTGCACTGGCGGGCATTGAAAGCCCTACCTCTCTTCCCTGAGTCAAGCGTAGAGACCAGGAGAGGCCAAGAGAAGTTTCTGCTCCTGGGGCTTGGGAGGTACCATGCCGGGGTGGGCGCTAGCCTAGCGTGCTCCCTCACTTAAGTTACAGTCCTGACCTGCTTCTTGCGATGCTTGCTCAGTTAACACGAATAGACTTTTCTGCCCCAATTTCCATCTGAGGCTGCAGGTGTATAAATCCTAGCCATTTTGACTAAGCCTAGACACTCTGCCTGTGTCTTGCCATTCCCCTCTTCTTGGGGCACCAGATCCTGTCTGTCTCTCCTCCCCACCCCCAGTTAATCCAGGGGTTCTGCTCAAACAAGCAGCTCATGGGGACTATGCCACCCTGCTGCCTTACTTACCAGAGATCACCTCACTTTTGCCTGCGGGCTCCTACTTCATGCCCTACCTGTCAGACTGGATCCCTGTTCTGGATCCACCAGCTCAGCCGAGCTGGGCGTTGACATTCCTGCAGATGACACAGTTTGAGCTCTCAGCCACAGGGTCCCAGTCAGCTTGCACGTCAGAGAAGTTCCCATAGTGCTGGCCCTGCTCTGTGTTCTCTGCCGTTAACTTCTCACAGGGGCCTCGAGGGGAGATCTCAAAAGATCTTACATAAAGTCTGGCTTTGGGCAACTTTTTCTGGAACTTCTTCTGACTGACTCTGACACACAAATCCCCCCCCCCCCCGCCCCCCATTGCTTTTCAAACAGCCGCCTCTTCTCTGACGAAGACAAAGTGTCTTGATTTTGCCAACCCACATCTCCCGCTCCTACTTCCCTCCTAAGCATGGGAGAATTTTAATTTGAAGGGCAATTCAATACATTATCAGTTCTGAGACCTCCTGTCGTCAGGGTTCCAGTAGCTTGTATTGTATTTAAAGTACTTGATGGAATGCTAATTTGATCTTGGCCAATCCTTTTATTGGACAGAGCTGAGCAACTTCACTGAGTTTAACACTTAAATATATCCTTCGAAGCCCTGACGAAAACAAAGGCCTACGCTGAGATTGCAAAGAAACACAGTGCCATCTGAATGAATGCCTATGAGATGAAGGGCCTTCCTTCAGAGCCTCAACTGGAAGAGGTACCCTGTGGGTGTTTAATCTTCATGGGGAGCAGGTGGTGCTGCAATTCAGATTTCAGTCCTTCCTCTTTTTTGTGTGAAATGCAGTACTTAAGGTAAATGCATCAATAATTAAGCTTAGCGCCTTTAAGTTTTTCTAACTATGACAAGGGATGATGATAACAGCTGAGGGGTACTGTCCCATGATTGAGTCACCGGGCAACTCTTTACCCTCTCCCGGCCTCAATTCACTCATATGTACAATAGAGGTATTGGGTAATATGTTTCAAGTCGTTCCCACTCTACGATTTTGGGCGGGGGGGGGGGGGGGGGGGAGTCCATTGACCTCATTACTCAGCATTGTTGAAACTGGAGTTTAAATCCAAGCCAGAGTTTTTGTCTGTCTTCAGATCACTCTTGGCTACAAATTTTCTAAATTCCAAACTCTCTATTCACTCATAAAAATTATTAGACTCCTCATATGCATAAGACTAAATTTGTTGTAGTTGGTGGAAAGTTGTTGTGGAGTCAAATGTAATTACCTTCTGGGATCTGTTGCTTTGGGTCCCCCCAAGACTGAGCCAGCTCCCCCCTTCACAGAACAAACCTTCAGACCCGATTACAATATTGTTCCTCCTTCAGAGAGATCCGCAAGAAGCAGAGGGCAAGGGAGACG
This sequence comes from Puma concolor, assembly GCF_028749965.1. Lineage (NCBI taxonomy): Eukaryota > Metazoa > Chordata > Mammalia > Carnivora > Felidae > Puma > Puma concolor. Next base: position 79,248,611 of record NC_141675.1, on the reverse strand, counting down.
ATTTCCACCTTGAACTCTGACCTGCACGGATGGGTTTCCATTCTTCTTGATATGAAAGAGACTTTGGAAGTCCTCTGATCCATTCTACCCCCTTATTTTACAGTAAGGAAACCAAGACTCAGAAAGGAGAAGTAAAGTAGTTAGAACATTGCTGGTTAGAACCGAAGCACACAGAGAACTGACTCTGCCACTTGTTAGTTGTGTGACCCCATCAAATTACTTAATATTGGATGCCGCCATTTCCTCATTTACAAAGAGGTTATAATAAGCACCAATTTCATAGAGTTTTGCAAAGGATCGATGATAAAATGTAAACAAACATGTAGCGGAGTGCCTAGCATAACTTAAACACTCAATAAATGTCAAATGTATTTATCCCAGTGCTTTGGGACCCACCTCCCCATCTCCTGCTCTCTTTGATTACACAATCAGAGCTTTTATTTTATGGCTCTAGAGAAAAGCTAAGTGAAAAATGACAGTGTCTTCAGTGTCAAGAATGGTTGATTTTCTTGAGACGAAACAGCTAAAAACAAAAATTAAGGTGAGACCGATGGCTAGACTTTGATGTAAATAAACAGTCTGAGCGTGAAGATTGCTGGTAACTGGCTCCTAATTACAGAGGTTGCTGGAGGAGACATCGGGATAATCTTACAGAAACAGTTACGGAGGGCAGAAGAGGGCTGTGCTAAATGAGGCATAGGATGTGCAGGGTGTGGAGACAGGTGGTGGTCCTGGCATGTGATTAGGAAGGGGAGTGGTAAGGGAGGTGTCTGCCACAGTCAGGCAATGGTGGTGACATTGGGCAGCAGTCTCAGGATGTCAGATGCAGACGTGAAGAGGGCACTGGAGCGAGAAGGCAGAGTTTCAGTCCGAAAGGCATTCAAGAACTCAAGGGCTGGTTCAGAAGTTCCAGTGGGGAAGTGCCTGATGGCTGTCGACTGAGGAAGGTCACCCTCCATGTCCAAGCATCGGAGAAATATCCCTGAAGCAGTAAGTGGGGAAAGGGACCGCCTACTTGAGTAGCTGGAGAAGTGCATGGAATCTTGTCCTTCGATCAGGGCCCATACATTATTGCCAGATCCCCTTCTTGTTCATCTGAAACAGAGAGATATTGGTATGCTTTCCAGAGAGGCCAAGGGGGGCCCAGCCAGGGACCGAATTTATGGACCAATGACATGGCATGGGGCTTGGTCAGAAGATTAAGACAGAAATACACCAGTTAGGGGTCGTGGACATAAGCAGGCTGTCTTGATGCTGGGTGCCCTGCGCTCTTGGCATGGGAAAGCTTAAATCACCGCCCCCCACCCCCCCCACAGTGATAGGATTGGTCTTTGGGGTCAGATACGAGACCATGTCAGTAGGGGGCTAGTGAAAATGGGGTGCGAGGAGGTACGGATAGCAGCTGCTAGGACCAGAGAAGTGGGGAGCAGTAGTCTGTTGAAACTCTTTCTGCACGTACCTTGCACACATCTCTGTTACAACGACCATAATAATCTACCCCATGACCGTGACCATCTTCTGTCCGGTTCTCTAGACAACAAAATATTTAAGGCAGAGATTTCGAAAGACCGCAGTTAAGAGCATTCACTCTCAAGCAACACAGCATGGATTCACATTCCAGCTCTACCAGTCTCTAGCTGTGGGACCTCAGGCAAGTTTCTTGAACTTTCTAGGTCTCAGTGTTCTCATCTGTGAAACGGGGATAATAACCTTCCTCACACTGGTGCAGAGACAATTACATTCGTTAATAAAGCAATGAGATGGTTCCTAGCATATGGTGAATGTTATGTAAGTATGAGTTAAATAAATAATCGCGTACCTTTGTCCCCGGCCCTTGGAATGGTGTTCATTTTCAGTGTTTGATGAATGATTGTTAAAGTGAAAAATTAAACGGCAAGGCTGAACATTTTGCCAAGCGGTGGTTGGAACGCTAAAGTCCCGGAATACAATCTGTGACCTCACCTTAACCCAAGACACCAGCACTGTGGGGTGCTGAATTGGGTAAGGTAGTCCCAGCATCCAGCTATGGAGGCAGCAGAGTGGTCACCATGAATTAAGAGTGGTCACACAAGCATGATTAATCCCATGAATTAATAATAATAATAATCCTATGAATTATTCCATCCCATCAGGCCTCCACAGGAAACAATGGCTGTTGGTCTCCCAGTTCCTACCCCACCCACCTTCTTTCTTTATGAGGCTCCAGGCGCAGGTACAGATAGAATGACAAGGGCCTCGCGAGGAGAATATCTGCGTGCATAGCCTCTTGAGCACAGGAAGCATGGCTTCTTGTCAAAATGTCACTTAGTTCCAGGAGACAAGGCCTCAGCTTCCCCTCTGTTTCAAACAAGATCATACCCCCCACTTCATGGGGCTCTGGTGAGGATAAGAAGAAACCGTATGGGAGAAAGTATATTGAAAGAGTATTTAATGTACAAATGCAGCGCACATAATTTAAAATTGCACTATTTACATAGCCAATAGGTAGTTTTGTTTTGTTTTGTTTTGTTTTGCTTTGCTTTGCTTTGCTTTGTTTTGTTTTGTGTTTGTATTCAGCACTCCTGCCCAACACACATCATGAATTATATTGTAGAGGGTTTGTATGAAACTAATAGAGTTCAGTTGCTTTTTGAATTTGAGTACATACATCTAGGTATTAACTGAGTCAACATAAAGCACTTCTAAAGGTTTCTTACCCTGGTAAGTACTATGTAAGTAAAGGCTGATGTGTATGCAGAAATGACAGTGTAGGGGAGAGTTCTGGACCACACAGAATGTTCTGTGGAAAGTTTTGTGGTTCCTACCCAGGACTCAAGATCTGGCTCTATATTTCTGTTTCCTTGTTATTAAAATGCTGATGTTTATACTTATTCTGCCTACTTGATACATGGGGTAGTGTTGAGAGTCACAGTTGGTGATTGAGTTGGTGAATGAGTTTTATAAACTATAGTGTACTGGATAAATTTTAGACATTATTCATCTTGTGTGTGTTCGCCTGTTCATTTCTTTTCAAACATTTCTATTCCTTATTCTCTTCCTCTCTCCCTCTCTCCCCCTCCCCTCTTGCAGTTGGAACACAAAATATCAGTCAGGGTGATTAATCAGTTTCTAGCTACCTTTTATAGTATTTGCTTTAAAATGTACCTTATAACTACCAGGGCTTGGAAATATGTAATTGCACACACACACACACACACACACACACGCACATTGAAGCTCTGATACTTGCTGTCCAAAGGAATCAAATATCCAGCCTGAGCGCGAGCAAAACAATGAACTATTCGACCTGGAGTGATCGTTCTGACCTGCAATGTATTGGACTTGATCAGCTGAGCTGGGAATAGGAGTTAGCCATTAATAGGATTAGAAAGATTATCTAAGACTTTGCTCCATAACCTGCGTGTTGAAATCTGTATTGGTTTTTCAGACACTGAACCCACTGTGAACTTTTGCTGCCCGTCAGAGCGGCTTCCTCAAGTTTCTCTATTCAGAGTGGAGTCGAATGGTATTTAAAACAGCAGTTTGCCCCCATTCTGGTTCCTTTTTCCAGGAGAAATGAATGGGATTCAAGGTTGAGTGGGAAAAACAAGATGGCGGCCATAAGCTGTTGACACTAGTCAAGCTCTAACGCGCAGCATGACATTGAACGTACACTGGAACACCAGTCCTGATCCCAGGGCTGCCACTACCTAGCTGTGTGAACTTGGAAAAGCCACATGGACTCTCTGAACCTCAGTTTCTTCATCTGCGAACTGGAAAGAATAGCACCAGCCCCACCTATTTCAAGTTGGCTCTGCATCTCGTATGTGATCCTGTCCTTTGTTAACCAGGCCATGCAGACAAACCCAAAGGACTATGAAAACACCTAGATCTTCTAATAAAGAAAGTGATGGCTTTATCCTGCTTGGGAAGGGGGGGGGGATATTTATAATGTAAAGTTCAGTTTTCAGAGAAATTGAAGGCAATTATTGATCAGTTTGGGTCTCGATGTCAGCTAGAATCATTGCCGGAAAAGAGAAGCCCGCTTTCAACTTTTCCCAAACTTTGCTGGGGGATCAAAACCATGGTTCCCTTTGAGATCTTTCATGCATTTCATGCGTTGAGGATAGCTACAAGATAACAGATTTCTGGGGACATAATCATGAGCAACAAGGAAAGTTTCCTGAAACTTGAAAGTCCTTGTCCCCGGACTTTGACAGAGCTGTGGCAGTCCTGCGGGAGCATTTTCCTGACTCTGCCTGGTGTAGCAAAGCGAATGGGCTGTGCAGGTTTATCCTGAGGTGGATTGGGGTTGACAAAACTGCCAAGAGTCCTTCCCTCTGGAAAACTAAGAAAACGGCTTTCCTTCAGGATCCACAAAGTTTCCTTCCTTGGGCTTCCAGCTGTATAGCATTGCCCTTAAGAGACTTCCTCTCTAGCACTGCATTTGCTTCTTGCTCCTCTGGTCCGGGCGCCACACTGAGTACACTTGCTAGGCACGCACCTGCCAGGAGCCCACATCATCTAGGAGGGGCACACTTACGGCCATGTATGGCCTTCTGGCTGCAGTGACAATTGTCTCTACAGGCACGACTGGGATCACAGAAGGGTCTGATAGTCAGTGAGTACGTTGAATAATAAGCCATAGTTACTCTTCTTTCCCTTCAGCTTATTTTGGATTCCTTTCTCAGTCACCTCTCTCTGCCTCTCCTGCCTAAGCCCCAAGACAACCTCTAACAAGAAAATCTAACAAAATGGATGGTGCTTACTTTTGGAATCAGTTCTGTTTCATTGATCTATGTGTCTGTTTTGGTATCAGTATCATACCGTTTTGATGACTACAGCTTTATCATATAGCTTGAAATCTAGAATTGTGGATGCCTCCAGTTTTGTTTTTTGTTTTCAGGATTGCTTCGGCCAATCAGAGTCTTTCCTGGTTCCATACACATTTTAGGACTGTTTGATCTATCTCTGTCTGATAGGGATTGCATCAGATGTGTAGATTGCTTTGGGAAGTATAGATCTTTTTAAGTCTATTTATTTATTTTGAGAGAAAAAGAGAGAATGTAAGAGGGGCAGAGGAGAGAGAGGGAGAGAGAGAATCCCAACCAGGCTCTGCACTGTCAATGCACAGCGCGATGCAGGGCTCAAACTCGCAAACGGTGAGATCATGACCTCAGCCAAAACCAAGAGTTGGATGTTTAACCAACCGAGTCACCGGGCACCCCTGGAAGTATCGACATTTTAACAGCATTTGTTCTTCCAACCCATGAGCACGGAATGCTTTTCCATTTCTTCGTGTACTCTTCAATTTTTTTCATAAGTCTATCGTTTTCAGAGTACAGATCTTTCTACCTAGGTATCTTATTGTTTTTGGTGCAATTGTAAATGAAATTGATTCCTTGATTTCTTTTTCTGCCGTTCCACTCTTGGTGTATAGAAATGCCCCCGATCTCTGCACTTTGGTTTTCTATCCTACGACTTTGCTAAATTCACGTATCAGTTCTAACAATTTTTTCGGTGGGATCTTTCGGGTTTTCTACATAGAGTCTTGTGTCATCTGCAAATATTGAAAATCTGACTTCTTCCTTGCTGATTTGGATGCTCTTTATTTCTTTTTGTTGTCTGACTGCTGAGGCTCAGGCTTCGAGTACCATGTTAAATAGTAATGGTGAGAATGGACATCCTCGTCGTGTTCCTCAGCGTAGGGAAAGGTTCTCAGTTTTTCCCCATTGAGGACGAAAAACTGCATTTGAATCCTGACTCTACACATCACTAATGCTGTAACCACAGACAATTCCCCCCAAGTTCTCCAGGTCCCAGATTCGGCTCCCACAAAATGTCAATTGTAAAGATTAAATATGAAAACAGTAAAAACTCCTGATCCATGATAGGAACTCAATAAAGCTTAAAACAGCAATAATAAAGCGATCCTCCAGAATCCCATCTTTAGAGTCTAACAACCCCTTTCACATGCAGAAATAGTAGGAGCAGCTCACCCACTGTCCATAAGAGATGAATTGATGCTTGCATCAGCCCTTTGCAAACAGACTGATCGATGGAGCCAGTGATCAGGAAAATTGAATTCCACTGAATACACATCGCTGTCTGCCTGGCATCATCATATTTCAATGAAGCAAAACTGTAAATAGTGGGAGGCATTTCTGATGAGCTATGTGTTTGGGAAGAGGGGATTTTGAAATGTCATTTTGAGCTCCAATTAATCAAATTTTGAGCAACTGCATTTGGAGAAACAAGTTCAATAGCATCTAAGTGGTGAATAAAAGAGAATTCAGTCTGAACCACAAAATAGCCACAGGCAGGATGAATTCCTTGGTGGTCCCATATTAATGTGCTTTCTGTGTTGTGGATTCTCCAGACACTTTTTAGAGCATTCCATGTGCCAAGAATTGTGCTGGGCACTAGCAAAGTTCACAGGCAGTAGGGACAGACCCTACGATCAGAAAACTTCCAGTTCAGTGGGCAGAGAAGATGCCTAAATGGAATCCAGATGCCCCTTGGATACCTGGTCAAACCTACCCTTAACCCATATTCCATGACCTGTGATACTCTCAAACCCTTCCTCAAGCTTCCATTAGAATCTTCTGCTTATTTCTGGTCTCTCTGTCCGTGCCACATGGCCTGTCTTTCCCTCAATACCCTGGACTTGGGCCCATAGCAGTGCCCTGAGGAATCACCTCTTATGAAATATTTTGGAATGATCTATAGATTTTACTCAGGATTTGAAAGAAATCATGGTGCAGGTCACATCACGGAGTGGAGGGCCTCCTTTCTTCTCTCTGGGGTATTAAACAATTGCCCTTACATTTGAGCAAAGTTGTTCTGACCTGTTTTATATCCCTCTCAGTATAAACTTCTACTCCAAGCACTTGTAATTTTTTCCAAATAAGTGCAGTTTCCTTCCCAGAAGAAGCTCTAATGACTACTGTCACAGTAACATCCTCCCCTCTCATTATATAGATAGACTGTCATAACGCACCGTCTCAATGCTATTCTCTCATAAGGGTCTTTCTACTGTGGCCTGTGAGAATCAAAGATGGCCTCCTAGAATAGGAAGCCTTTGCATGAGCTCTGGCAGGATAAACAGGTGGGGGGTGGGAAAACTCTCCAGTGGAAGAAAATGACAAAGAAGTTTGAAAGACTGCGGCATGATTCCATCTGTTGCCCCCAGTCTCAAGGCAGAGTAGTGCCATCAGAAGTCTACAGTGTTGTTTCTTGCAAGTTTCAACAGAGAGGCGGGTGGGTAGGACATCAATGCCAAATAGAGCCAGGCGAGAGGCGTCAGTGGATCAGGAAGAATGACGAGAAAACCAGGAAATCGGCTGAGTGAACCCAGCCAAAAATTTTGAAAGAAGGGAAACATCCAGATAGCAGGCATGGGATGGAAACCAGGTGGAGGGGATCTGAAAGGAAGGCAGGGCAGAGGATCAAGGGCAGTGGTTCTCAACATAGCTATTCAGTGAAATCTCTGGGCGGACTTCCAAAAACCTCATGCTGAGAGCCACCCAGACATCTGACTTAGATGGTCCCGGTGCAGCCAGGGCATCAGGATGGCTGAAGGCCCTCCAAGTGATTGTAATAGTTAAGGGCCAAAGTTAAGAGCCACTGCTCTAGGGAATCTCACCCAAAGGTGTTGCCAATGACAGCAGCGGCTTATTGTGCTTGGGGTTGGAGGTGAGGCTAAGGAAGAAGGGTGGTTGGAAATCTTTAGAATGGAAGCCTGATCGGGACTGTTGTGAGAGCCATGAACCAGGAGAAGTCAGATTTTAAACTTAAAATGTAACCCAGTGCTGGGGCGCCTGGGTGGCTCAGTCGGTTAAGCGTCCGACTTCGGCTCGGGTCATGATCTCACGGTTCGTGGGTTCGAGCCCCGCATCGGGCTCTGTGCTGACAGCTCAGAGCCCGGAGCCTGTTTCAGATTCTGTGTCTCCCTCTCTCTATGCCCCTCCCCAACTCATGTTCTGTCTCCCTCTGTCTCAAAAATAAATAAACATTAAAAAAAAAATTTTTTTTTTAATGTAACCCAATGCAGTACTTCTCGATGTGTGATCATTGAACCACTTTATCAGAATCACTGGCGGTGGGGGACTTGCTAAAACATATATCTCTTGAAGGAGGATGGGACTGAGAATCTGCATTTTTAGTAAATTCTATAGGTGATTCTTACGTGCATTAGACTTCAGAAATCACTGTTCTGTTGCAGGCAACTAGTGTATTTTGTATTGTAGCCTGTAATGAATGGCAGAGAGAATACTGGCACTTTTCACTGAGCACATACTATGTCCACATGCTATAGCCACAGATGATTCCATCCTATCCTTAGACAAACACCTTAAAGTAGGTATTGTTATCCTTGCTCTTCAGATGAGGAAACTGAGGGTCAGAGAAGTTAAATAACTTGCTCGGAGCCATGGAGCTAGCGAAGGGGCAAACCCAGCCTTGAAGCCGTCATTTCACCCCAAAGGCCTTGTTGTGCTTTTCCCATTTTCTGCTGTCCTGCCCTCCCCCAAGGACAGGAATCCCATCTTTCATGGTCAGCCCGTTCCCAGGTACTCTGCCACCTGCTGGAGCCCTCCTGCTATCAGTTGCCTGCAGCCGTGGTAAAATGAGAGGCAACCCAGACCCGGAGTCAGAAGACTATTTGTTCCTTGGTTCTACAGCGTTGTCTCGGGTAAGCCACTTTGCTCACTGGAGCATTTACTCAGAAACCAAAATGTAACTCACCATGTTCTCCAGATACAATTCTTTGCCCTACTTCTCTAAACCTGCTCATATAACCTGATGGGAGGTTGAGCCCATTCTTCCCCACCCCCTGCATTGTCCACCTCATGAGCACTGTCTCTTCTCCAAGGTCCAGTTGGGAGGAGGGAATAGTTTTTTTCCCTCCTCTGACCTCATTCAGGCCACATCGGATCCAGAGCTCCTGCACTGACGGAGTGCCACCTGCTCTTGGGAGTGGAGAAAACTCTATACCCAGCTACCCGCCCCCTCCCCAAAGACAGGAGACTTTATTGGTTGTCCAGGGCCAGGACGTTTAATAAGCCCAGTTTATTTGTGGCACTCACTGTACCTTAAACAAGCAGCACCCTGTGCTGCGCTCTCTTGCTTTTTAACCTGAAACTCAGGTAAAGCTTGGCCCCAGGCCAGATTGGCCAGTTTTGTTGGTCTTTGGCCCCTACACATGGCTGATTGAGTAAGCAAGCTTAAGGTCCCTCTTGGGTCCAGTTCTCTTTCTTTCTCTTAACAAAGATATTCTGGAAAATACGAGACCCAGGATAGAGATTTGCACTTTTAGAAAGGCAGGTAACAAGCCTAACTCATGTTCTCCAGATCTGTATTTAAAAAAAAATTTTTTTAATGTTTGTTTATTTTTGAGAGAGAGAGAGAGAGAGGCAGAGTGTGAGCAGAGGAGTGGCAGAGAGAGAGGGAGACCCAGAATCCAAAGCAGGCTCCAGGCTCTGAGCTGTCAGCACAGAGCCTGATGCGGGGCTCCAACTCACGGACTGTGAGATCGTGACCTGAGCCGAAGTCGGACGCTTAACTGACTGAGCCCCAGGCGCCCCTCCAGATCAGTATTTAACAGACAGCTCCTTATCAGGGATTGTCAGGCCCCAGCCTCAGTGGTAAGAAGGTGGTAGTTTTGTGTCCATTATACTACAGTTTGCCATGTGTTCGACAACACCCAGGAACCTTGTGCTGAAGACAAGAGTCAGGCATTCCTGGATCTTGGGCCAAGATACCAGTATAATGGAGCCAAAGCTTCCCTCTTTATTTCTGACCGTGCCTCCGTGCTCTCATCCACCGAGTCCCCAAGTCCCATTCTGACTGCAGACTAAAGTTATTCCTTTTTTTTATCTCCCCCCCTTCTCCACATACCCAGCCAGTGTTGCACACAATAAGTGATCGATGTTATACTTAAACAATGCCCAAATCTGGTGACAACTTTGGTGAACACAACACACACACACACACGCACGCACGCACACACACACGCACACAGCATCAAAGGACAAAACCCAACCAAAAAAAAAAAAAAAATGATGCTAAGGGAATTTGGACCTCATGCTGTCATTTCTTAAATGGCTGATTTTGGATGATTAAAATCATGAGGAGTCCAAAAGTGGAAGAATTCGTCATGTTTGACGTTGGCACATTTTAACCAATTTTAAAAATTGCTTCCGCATCAGCAATGTGGCCAATTTACATGTACTTAGGTAATGAGGAAGAAAATATGCAGACCCTGAACGTGAGAAGGAGAATAACCATGAGGGAGGGCAGGGAAGGAGCCATCTCAAAAGAAGGAGGAGGAAGAGACGGGGGGGGGGGGGGCGGGGGGGAGAAGGCAAATAATTTATTAAGCCGAGGAAAGAGAGAATGAATAATGAAAGAAAAGACAGGGCAGTAGATAAACATCCTCCTTATTCAAATTTAGAATGTCAGAGCAGCAGAGAAGTTTAGATTCCTGATGTATGCAAGAAGAAACTCAAGCTGAAGGGGAAACAAAAAAACCAGAGGCCACATTCAGTGTCAGGGCTGGAGCACAGGTCTCCTTTCCCTATATCAGGCTGGTTCCACAGTATGCCATCACTTCCGGGTCACTGTGATCAACCCCACACATATAGTAGGTACATAATCGCTTATGGAATGAAAACATGTAGTACAACATGCTGACCTGGTCAGAAACCATTTCTGTTGTTGTTGGGTTACTGGTTTTTATTTTTGAAGGTGAAGGATTTTTAAATGTGTATGTTTTAATGTCCCTCCACCGTGTCTTCTATGTTTTGTCTTACCAGGTTACCCCACCCCACTCCATATCACAGCCTTCTTAGTCTCCCAAGGACCTTATTTGTTTCTCTTTTTATATCTTGTGGTAGTCACATGTACCTTCTAGTGCTCTGTCCTCTTTGATTGTCTGTCTTATCTCTAAGCACTTTGAGGTCAGGGATCTCAACTTAGCTGTGATATAGGGTCAATGGCAGTGAATTAGCAGACAAGGTTGAGAGCCAACTTTGACTTTATAAAACCTGAGGGTCAGTTTCCCCATCTGTAAAATGCTCCTAGAGCAGTTCCTAGACTCTCCACCTCAGAGAAGGCCTCTGAAATTCCCTTGCAATGTTGTGAACTGTTACAGCAGCATGGTTGGTTGTGCTAGAAACGGGATGACTGCGGTGGCTGTCGATGTCTGTCTTCTGCACAGCACTTGACATCTAGCCTTACATAGGATACCACCCTGCAAATGCATGTTTGTTGAATGAACAACATAGCAATCACATTAGCATCTTCTATTTTAAATCAGCTCTTCTCCTTCCAAAATTAGCAGAATCTTCTGTTTTCTAGGGCTTTGGTGATGACAAAACTTCATTTTGTTGCTCTTTGAGCCCTTAAAACTTCTCATGAATCTTTTTGAGTCATTTAATTCTCTCCACATAGTTCTTGGACAAGAATCCTGGGCCAAGATCCTCCAGGGACCCTGAGTCTATCTGCAAGGCTAAGGCATATACACGCCCAACCATTTGACATGCCCTATCCAAGGGGAGCCTCGCCATGATAATGTAAGAGAAGCACTTTTATTAGTTTCATTTAAAGATGAGAAAATTGAGGTGTAGAATGTAAATATTTTGCTGAAGATGCTTTTTCTCTTCATATGGCAAATTATAAGACAAATGGAATACAAAACACCAACTTCTATCCCACCGTCCCTGACAACTATGTTATATCATTTGAAGACATTGATTTGGTCAGTGAAAAAAAGGCTCAGAATCAAGAAACCATGTCTTTGTATCCTCCCTCCCTCCCTTTGTATCCTTTGTATCCACCGTCCCTGACAACTATGTTATATCATTTGAAGACATTGATTTGGTCAGTGAAAAAAAGGCTCAGAATCAAGAAACCATGTCTTTGTATCCTCCCTCTGAAGGCTGATTTGCAGTCACAGGAGTTGTTGAATCTCGTCATTCCATGTCTTCCCAGCCTGGCTGGACTGAATCGACAACATCCTCCTTGTCTGTCTTCGTGGAAAATCCGGTCAAGTTTTCTTGGGACGACCTTTGAAGGACTGCTCTCAGTCCAAGAGGAACAGAAAAACTCTGCTAACCAGCTCTGTTTCTCATTAGTGCTGCAACAAATTACTGCAACTTAGTGGCTTTAAAATAACACATTTATTTTCTTGAGCTTCTGGAAGTCAGTCTAAATTCAAGATGCCAGCAAGACTGTGCTCGCTTCGGAGACTTCAGGGGACGATCTGCCTTCTTGCCTTTTCCAAGCCTTTTCTGCATCTCTTGCTTTCTTTTGTCTGCGGCCCCTTCCTTTACTTTCAAAGCGTCACCCCAATGTCTGCTTCCGTTGCCACGTTGGAGTCTCCTTTCTGCGGTCAGATCTCCCTCTGTCTTCCTCCTACAATGATATTTGTGATCATATTCAGGGTCCAGTTTGATAATCCAGGATAATCTTCCCATCTCAAGATCCTCGATTTCAATACATCTATAGAATCTTTTTTGCCATAAGGTAACATTCACAAGATGCAGGGATTAGGACCTGGATATTTTTAGTAGTCATCATTCAGTCTTACCACACCCACCCAGGGAGATTATCAGGAAACCTGTCTTGGCTGAGATTCTGTGTAGAAATAAAACCAAACCAACCAAACAAAAAAACAGCCTCCATGTGTCCTATTCTGCAGTGACCTAGAGTAAGAGAGTATATAACCTAATGTGATAGGAATCCCTAAGCCTCAAGATTTACATTAAAATGTTTCTGGGATCATGATACCTCTGAGGCACTCACCAAAAGCAAATGCAAAGCTTTCTCTAGAGCAATATTTTCACAACCTATATTGCATTGAAGTCACTCCCATATCGTCACGGAACATGTGCTCGTACTCAAAAAAATCACAAAATTCACGAGAAAAGAAAGGCAAAGTAAACATGTACAATACACAGGGGGATCTGCACATCAAGAAGTCAGGATAAAGCCATCTAAATGGAGACCACGAGAAGCTTAAAATGACTAAAGACATGCAATGAATGATCGAACTGTAAGAAAAAAAATAAGGCTCCGTGAAAAAAAAAAAAAAAAAGACTAGGCAGATTTGAGAAAGAAACAAATGTTGCTTCTAGAAACAAAAATCATTGAAGTTGAAAGCTTGAGGGTTCGGAAAGCAGAGTAGACACAGCAGTAGATGGAACTTGTGCCTGGAAGACAAGATTTTAGGATATTAACAGAATGTAGTCTGCCTTTTTTTTTTTTTTTTTTTTTTTTTTTTTTTTTGCGGTCTGCCAACTTCTAACAGGGACTCAAAGAGAAGGGAGAGAGTCAACATTCAGTGAGAAAATGTCCGAGAATTTTCCACAGTTGAAGAAAGACACAAACGCTCAGATTGGAGATTTCCAATGCATCCAGAGCAACAAGAAGAAAAAAATGAATCCGCACCTATGTACTTCGAAGTAAAACAGCAGACTGAAGAATTAATGCATTAGGAGAGGTATTCTCGTAGTTACAACTTCACATTTCTATCACACTCCAGTCACCCCTCCATTTTGATTTGCTCCCTGAACCACAGAGCTGAAAGGAAACAGGGATCATCTCACTTAAACCTTTTAGTGTATTGAGGGGAAACGGAGGCCAGAGAGGAGGCGCGGCTTTCCCAAGACCATCCCAGGAGCTCAAGTCAACAGAAATCTGGTATCGCAAACCCTAACTTAGGCTCTTTCCGGGAGCTCTGAGGCTTTATCTGAGTCTCCACGGTGGTCTGAGGACAAAAGAGAGAATGCCCACAGTGGGGAAGTGACCAAAATAAACAAGGACAATCTATTAGCATTAAACACTGACTAAATGGGACCCAATATTATCCTTTATTAAGTCAAGCTGAGAAGTTGAACGCAGGAGCCGTTTTGTATGTCAGCACCATAGCAATTATGAATGGACTGATTAATAAGTAAACAAACAAATACTAGGAAATCAGGCTTCTTTTAATGCTTCAAACTCGCAATAACACCCTGCTAACATGAACTCCGAGTATTAACACTAATAACCACACTAATCATAGGGATGAAAACTCCAAATTAATTCAAATGCTGCTCAATAGACCATCACTGTGTCCTCCCTGCCTGTTCCTTTTCTATCTGTTCAGATCTCCATGCAGTAATTAAATCCATTAAAATGTAAAACTAGCTTTTGTGCTCCAGGGGAAAAATGAAAAAGGACTCTGACCAGCATCCCTGGGGATGGACCTGTGACTTCTCAGAACTTCGGTTATATCCAAATTCTTGGCTCTTTTTTTTTTTTTTTTTTTTTTTTTTTTTCTGAAACAGCAGCTCTCCCTCACGGGGATCCAGTTACCAGGCTGAGTCCGCAGCATTTCTTATCAAAATAGAAGACGTGGCTTTATGAAGAGGATGAGCAGAGGACTAGGAGAAGCCAGGCTGACGTCCTGGCTCTGCCTCGTAAAGCTGTAAGATCTTGGTTTAATAAAATGTGTTTTTTTCTCTGGCCTTCATTTTCTCTATTTGTGAATTAGGAATGGTATCTGCTCTCCCAGGTGGACTGGAGGAATCAAAAGCGATGATAAAAGGTGGAGGTGCTTTGTAAAGCACATAATTCCCCAGAACGCTCTGAAGCTCACAGAAACTTCCATTTATTCTTTTGGTGAGGTGTGGGAACACAGAGCAGTGTGGCCAGACGAGGTGTATGTAGGGTTTACACTGACTTATTAAATGATGCGTTTTAAAAGAGGATATAATCATGACGCTCTTACAGATAGAAAATGAATATATGCCAAAGATTTTATTTGCCTCAGGAATTGATGAGGAAGCCAGTGGACGTTGCAGTGAATTCAAATACAAATTCACGGGGTCACATACTTTTAGTCAAATACAGAAAGCTGAAATGAATTGACAAAGAGACGCAAAAGTGCTCACAATAATCGATCGCATCCCATTAGGCTCAATTTGCATTTCTGTGGACCGGAATTATTTGCGTTCCTGTCCATTTTCTACAACTTAATTTCTATCGGTACAGAGCTGTAAAACAGCTGAGTCAAAGACAAGAGGAATCAGAGCTAACCTAGGTGGATGAGCTAATCAGGACAACTACTAAATATTAAAGGCTTTCACAATTTTTCCTTACAGGCCCTTGATTGAAAGGATCTCAAACCCACTTGAAGCAATTGCTCAAATTGTGGCTTCATGACATGCCAACTGTACCAATGTTAGGTAAGGAGTGGGCTGGCTTCCAGGGTACCCACTCAGCTGTCCTGTATCACCAACAAATGTACTGTGTAAGACAACCTTGGCCAAGCTTCCTCTTTCAACCAAGCCTCAGTTTCCCTCTCTGAAAAATGAGCCATATTTGACCCGTTGACGCCTGGCCTACACCAGTGAGAATGTGACTGAAAAGTGCTTTCTACAGTTGAGAGAGTTTTACCCCCCCTAGGAGGGTATATGTATTACTCTTATTTGACAACTCTGGATAGAGGAAGTAACATCACGTGGCCCTCCAACTGCTCTCCCTCCTAAAATATACTTGTTTAGAATGACAAACAAAATAGGAATTGTCCAAGAAAGACAATGGAAAGAGTATTTATGCCCATTATCTGTAGTGGTTAATATTGTATCAACTTGGCGGATGTTTTTGGATGAGTTTTACATTTAATCAGTGAACGTTGAGTAAGCAGTTGAGAGCGTGAATAGCACAAAAAGACCAGTCTCCTGGAGCAAGAGAGAATTCTGTCAAACTACCTTCAGAGTTCGTCTGTACCATCAGCTCTTCTGGATCCTGAAACTGCTTGTCGACAGGCAGAATTTGGACTCACCAGGCTCCATAACCGTGTAAGCCAATTCCTTTTAATAAATCTGTTTCTCTGTATATACATATCGCCTTGTAGGTTCTGTTTTTCTGGAGAATTCTGACTAGTCCAGTAGCTGTTACTGAAATGGAAGTCTCTACAAAGGTAGTAGTTCGTTTTGACTCTACTCATGGGTACACCAGAAAGGCTTTGGAAGGAACCTTCCAATGAGAGCCTGGAAATCCTGGTTTCTGGGAGGGGGCCAGGCCTGGTCAGTGTCCCCTGTGGCCATGGAGGGCATCCTTGGAACCTGGCATTCCCAGTGAGAGGCTTCAGCTCTGGTTCAGAACTACCACTCCCTCTCCAGGACAGGAGTCATATCAACAGACGTTGCTGGCTTTCCTATCAAAGGAGCCATGAGAAAATGTTGGGGAACTTGAGGACTGGGGGGGAAATGAGAGAGGGAGGGTTATACCCATGTCAGAAAGCTCTGGGGAGAAGAAACAGACTCCTAAGAAAAGGCTTGTTCCTAACTTTGTTGAGACTCCAAAGGAAGACACTGCTGTGCTATCACTTACTGAGTCTGGTCAATAGATCAGGCACCGTGCAAAGTGTACTTTACATAAATTTTCATGCCTGATCATCACAACTATGCTGAATATAAAGGTATTATCCTCATTCAACAGATGTGTTCAGTGAGGGCAAGTAATGCACCCTACGTCACCCAACCCCTGGGAAAGCATAAGATAGATCCCTAAGGAAAGAGTATGGCCCAAAACCAAGGACCAGTGAGGGAGAAACTAAAGACAGCCAGTGAGCCCAGGAGCTCAGGAGAAGAGGGAGGACAGCAGGAGATTTGGGAGGGGGGTTGGGCAGGCAGTCAGCTGCCTCAGAATGGTTGGATGGGGGACAGGATCTCCATCTGCTCATTTGTACACTTTGCTGCCCATTGGTGGTCACCAGCAACATGTCACCTCCTCCTAATTAAGCCTTACTAGAGTCAGCTGAGGAAGGAGTTACGATTGGCCGGACACAGTTCACCCAGCTCCCGCACCACCCAAGACCAGAGGCCATTTACTAGTTATTGATGAGTTTCATTTGCTAACAACTGCACCCCATTTCAGAGCCGTCTGGGGAGCCACTGATGCAAGCTCACGTTTCCACACACCCAGATTTCCTGAGGGAGCACCTTGGAGATGCTAAGTGAGGCATGTGAGAGAGAATGGATTACAGGCCAAAGAGTTACCTCCACGGTGCCTGGCATGAAGAATAGTACAGGGGTAGGTGTGGTTGGGACAACGGGTTGGGGACAACGGGTTGCCGGCTCGGGCGAACGGCTTCAACTTTTCTGAGCTTCTGCGAATGGAGATGTTACCACAGGCCTAATATGAGGACCGAATGAATGAGCAAATGTGAAGGGTTTTGTACACGTTAAGGCAAGGGTCAGCAGCCTTTCTCTGTGAAGGGCAGAGAGCAAATAATTCATACTCTGCCACTGTAGTCTGAAGGCAATTGCAGACAATACATAAAAACATGGGTACAGCTGTGTTCTGATAAAACTTTGTTTGCAGATGCTGAAATTTAAACTTCCTATAATTTTCACATGCCATGAGACATTATTCCTCTTTTCATTTTCCAGCCATTTAAAGAAAATAAACAATCTTAGCTCTAGGCCAGACAAAAAGAGAAAGCAGGGCAGATTCGGCCATGGAGCCACTGATTGCCAGCCTCTGGCTTAAAGTGCTGCGTAGATATAGACAGCACAGCAAGGGAAGGAGTTTTGCAAAACGGTCAAGAGGACCGCATTTTTTCTACATTCATGTGAGGCTTTGGGGAAGCAATTACTCGCTAGGCTTGGTGATGCTACTGTGAAGGGATTAGCAATCTGGACAAGAGGTCCCTGTGGGCTGGGTCCACCAGGGAAGAGATTCATGCAAGGTGGGACATCGCTTTAAACTGAAGGAGTGCGATTGCCGTAGGGCAAGGCCAAGATAAGAGGGCAGGGTATTTAAGGAGGAAAGGAAGAGTGAGGACCCAGAAGAGACAAAAGGACGATTGAAAGACAACCAGAGAGAGGAACGGTGGGCAGCACCAACACTCCAGTCGGAGACTCCTGGCTCTTTCCGCATTCGAGATGCCTGGTAGATTGTGTGGACAAATGGAAAATCTAGAAGTGCCCAGCTCTAGGATAACTTTTCATCAGATTGAGAGACAGCAGGACATTCCAGTGGAGGTTATTAAAAATAACCGATCGGCTGACATGACGGGAAAAAAAGAATTGAGCACACAATTGAACGTTAGGTATTCTGCAAACACGATCTCATTTGGGACCCATAATAGTGCTCTGGTGTTCTCGTTATCCCCGTTATCCCCACTTAAAGATGAGGACACTGAGAAAAGGTGAGAGAATGTTCCACTGGGCTTGATAATCATCCTTAATAACAACAAAGATTTGTGTATTGTTTCCCAAAAGACTCTCGGCAGGGACCGAGGGAAACATAGTGAGTAACAACCTCAGGACTGTGGTCAATGACCTTGAAGGTCCATGGAAGTGTGTCAATGGTGGGGTAGCCAGTGCTTCCAGGGAGGAACACAGGGTTGGTGTGCATGCAG
Organism: Puma concolor; assembly: GCF_028749965.1. NCBI lineage: Eukaryota > Metazoa > Chordata > Mammalia > Carnivora > Felidae > Puma > Puma concolor. The sequence goes on along the minus strand of NC_141675.1, from coordinate 79,230,217 downwards.
ATGATTCAAAGCCAGCCTGACTAGAGTAGCTGCAGACTTCTTACATCATCTATTGGTAAGCCCAGGAGTGGTTCACAAGAATGTTTACAGGTACCTTGCTGGGGAAGGCATGCTCTGGCAGGACTCATAATGGCAGCATCATGGGGGTTGGAATAATTTAATAACATTTTCAGCTCTCCCGAAAGCCGTTAGATGAAAACAAAGAAGCAGGTGAGAGGAGGAAGTTGAGAGTTATTCGTGCTCTGTTAATGGGCCTTTAATCAACAGAACCCCCCACCCACCACCCACCACCAGCAGCAGCCGGTTCCTGCAATCTGGGGAGACTGTGTGCTCACAAAGCGCCCATTCAAATGCCAGGGAGGCTGGCACAAAGAAGCAATCAGACAAGCCCCGGCTTCTCCATAGTGCTACACCTGCACCTGTTTTCACAGCAGGAACTTCTTTATCAGCCTTAGAAACTTACAAAATGGAAGAGGTTGCCTCTAATCAGTTCTTTTGCATCCAGCCTTTGGGAGTAGAGATACATAAGCCAATATCAAAAGCTAATTGCCCTCTTTCCCTGGAGAACCAGTGAGCCCATGTGGGTCGGGGCAGCTACAGGTCTACCATGGGGCGTCGACATGACCGAGCTCCTTGGCCTGTGAACCAACTCCAGCTGTGAGGGTGGGAGTAGGGGCTGCAGTGATGGCTATAGCTGGAACCAGGGGGATGGGAGCTGCATTAGCATCCTCCCCACCACTGTCGGGGAGAATGCATGAGTTGGCTCGTCAGGTGCGGAAGGAGGATGAATGCTGTTTTGATTGCTATAATTGCGGCAAATTGGATGCTTGAGAGTGCCTCTTTAACAAGAAGAATCTCATGGATGAGACTTAGGGAAGAGGCCCCTCTTCGGATCCCTCTCCTTTGTCCCATGTGTATGAGATAATTCCCCAGCCGTTATGGATTATGAATGAGCTGCTAATTTTAGTTGTGCAAGCCAAACAAAGACCCTGGTTGGTAGATCCGGAAGGTGATTCATCTGATATGAGGTTTGTATAGTGGAAGTTAAAGGTCCTGATAGGCACCCCTGATTATTTCAAACTTTCCATCCAAAGAGCTGGAGAATTCCTTGAGTGACCATGTCAGCACTGGCAACCAAACATGAACTCCAGTACCTTCTTTTCTGCTCAAGGTCTTTCCGTCTTGGCAGTGCTGGGTGTTTTGAGTGGGAGTGTCCTCTTTTCATTCTTCTTGATTGGAAAGGATCACAAAGGCGACAGTGAAGCCAAAGTCAGTGAAAGACCCAAAGTAAAAGCCACAGAGACTCGACAAAAACCAAGTCCGGTGGTCTTTGAAAGCCTCTGGGAGAACAAAAAGGAGGTGAGAGGATTTGGGAACCCGAGTGGAATAGTTCAGGAACTTTTGAAGAAAGTTGAGGGTGACTGGAGGGTCCTGCTTCCTTTGATTGGCTTCTTTATTGTTTGTGAGTGGTTCTGGGCTTGTGGGACTGAGTGCTGCAGGTTTGGTCCTTTTTTTTTTTTTTTTTTAAGTCCCCCATAATAGCCAAGAGAGTATTATACTGTACTTAGCTGGCTTTACTTACTTGCTCTTTCCCTTCAGAAACTAACTCTATTTTGTTCGGCCTTAAGGTGACCAACTTACCCCCATTTGCCAGACACTTTCCAGTTTCAGCACTGGAAGTCCTGCATCCTGGGAAACCCTCAGTTCCAGAAAACCCATAAACCCTACCTTCCCAGGGTGGAGTACCGAGGGATTAGAGCGCAGAAGTAAGAGTTGGACGTGATGAATTTTGGCTATTAGGCAAAAGGCCCGGACATTATCCTGATAACCCACTTTCCATCAAGCTCTATCCAAACGCGGCCACTGTCCCTCTTTTGCAGCATGTGTCTCTCTAGCCTTTATCGTACTTACTGATGCAGTTGTCTTCCCTGTGAGCAGGTTGAGAGTAAGGACTCCTACCTGCCCAGGGGCCGAGTATCTGACACCTAGAAGGTCCTCGGTTAATGTATTATTGAAGTAGATCCATCACCCCTTGGGGCTTCTGTCTGTGGGTCCAGAGACCATTCAGATGGATACCCTCTTAAGATCATTGTGACAACCAGGAGGCTTGAATAGCATGAATAGAAAACAATAGGTCCAGCCCCTTGTCAATCTTCTCCTACAAATTTGTTGCGTGACTTCGAATAAATTACTTTCCCTCTCTGTTGCAGTGTTCTGATGGCGGTCTTGCACTAGATCCACTTAGCTAAGCTGGAACTATAAATCCTACAATTCCCTTCTCTGTATGGTTTCACGTTAGAGTTGGCCGCAAGTTAGTGTTCCAAATCAGGGTCACGTGAGCTTTGGAAGGGGGACATGAAGGGGAGACAGTTCATCCTTTTTGTACTCTGAAAGTCGGTGAGGGCAGGCATGGCTTCAGTTCATGCACATCGTCACCAATCTAACAGCTTACCTGATGGCCATGAGGTACAGATGGGCCCTCGGCTCCTCCGGCACCGAAGATGCTCTCTCCTTCAACGCCTCTGAATCACGGGTCAGGTGTAGGTGCTACTCTGTGATGCGGGGAGTCAGCTCATCTTGTGGGTCAGCAGCATCATTGAGATTGAAGGAGGGGAGAGACAGATCCCCTTCCAGCTAAATATTACAGATTCTCGTCTGTTCTGGGTATCCATACTTTATGTCTATTTCCTTCTCTATGTCTAGCCCTGCAGACTTCAGGCCCAACACCAAAGGCAGACATTATAGACGTAAATAGTCAACATAATCAGCTCCCACAATTGCATATGGCCTAATCCTTGCAATCTATTTCTTATTCTATCCCACGCAAAGCAGTTCTGCTTCTCTGAATCCTGAATGATACAAGTACTATCTACTGAATGCTGACTATGATGATTTCCCTTCTCAATGATTTCCCTATATTAATTGACCTAAACCTCACGAAACTTCTTGTAATGTAGGTATAATCCTATTTTATATTCTCTCCCTTTCATAGGTGGAAAAATCATAGAGAATTTAGGTATCTTGATTGTACCTATGATTGTACCCAAATCAGACAGCTTGTAAGAGGCCGAGCCAGGATTTGAATTCTGACAGTTTGCTAGAGTCTATGCCTTTATCCACTATATGGTACTGTGTCCTTTGTGGAATGCAAGGTTTTTCTAGATAACCTTGAAGTCTTTTCTGGTCTTAACACTCTATACAATCGGTTCTGTATCGAATGTTGAACCCCCAGAATAGGATGTCACTTTTGAGATGCAAGAATCATCTACGTAGAGGGGCTCCTGGGTCACTCAGTCAGTGAAGCGTCCCACTGTTGGTTTCGGCTCAGGGCATGATCTCATGGCTCATGAGTTCGAGCCCCACGTCAGATTCTGTGCTGACAGCACGGAGCCTGGTTGGGATTCTCTTTCTCTACCTCTCTCTCTGTCCCTCCCCTGCTCTCTCTCTCTCTTTCTCTCAAAATAAATAAACTTTAAAATTTTTCTAAAAAGACCCGTCTATGTAGGAATCACCTGGAAAACTCCTTAAAACACAGATCCCCTGATTCCCATAGGTCTGTGGGGTGTACCGGTGGTGATGGTGGAGGGGTGGTTCCTGCACACTTAGAGGTTCTTCAGGTGGTTTTGATGTACACTGAAATTTGAGAATCATTTAGTGCCCTAGAAGAAAAACAGAAAGACAAGTGCGTGTGCGCGCACGTGTTAAGCGTGGGGAAGCTGAAATGAGTCCATTTAGAGATGGCGTCTCCTGCAGGTTTACACTTAAATGGAGGCCAAGCTCCAGCCTCAAGGCTCTAGTCAAGAAGGCACCCTCGATGGAGTCGGTGGTATCAGCAAACTCTGGCAGGATCTGCCTCTGCTCCTCCAAGAAGGGCCCCTGGAATCACCTCCGGAGAGCTCTTCGGTGAGACAGATCGTCACCACCCTGCCCCATGCTGCGACCAGGAAGCATTCAGAGGGGCAGCAGCTACAGGGGCAGCAGTGCCATTCGCTTCCTGCCTTTCTGCCCAGCCCTCTGTTGTCCGCCCCGGGTTGGTAATGACAAGTGTCTCCCTCCCTCTCCATGGGCTTATCCGTCATTTATCTTCTCTTGGGAAGTCAGAGTCACGCTGGCTGGAGATGAGTGGAAGCTCCCCAAGAGTGGTCTTGTTTATTACCGGCCTCTGGGCCCCAGGCACCCAGAGGCACAGCAGCCAGAGGTGGCCCAAAGTGGGGTTAGGAAAAGGCACGACAATGGAAAACCTCCTCACCGCTGCTTTGCCTGTGGTCATCATTAGCAGGCACGTGGGGCTAATAACGAAGGCTTCCTCCACGCAGTGATGGTGGCCTCGTGACACCAGCATCCTTGCTGCAAAGCCAGTGAGCAGGCACCCTCAGGTCCGAGATGGTCCCCACTGTGAGGAGGGTACTGAAGAGTTTGCAAAGGGCTTTCCCATGCGCTGCCTCATTTGAGCTCCCTCCCACCAGTGTTGGAATGAATACCTTAAGGAGCTGAGGACCTGACGGGAGAAAATGTTAATAATGAATACTTTCCTATCTTGCTTACCAAACCTCTCTCACAAAATGTGTACTTTGTTAAAGCTGTATTTCAATTCCAGATGTGATGGAATGAGGCAAGTACTGGGTTTTAGCCAGGTGCCAGCTACTACGTTTGGCCAACTGCTCGAGTGGAGTCATTTAGTTCATATGGTGCCCCGCAAACAATATCATCAGTATCATGAAACGAACGGGAAAACTGAGGCCCAGACAGTTTACATAAAATAATCTCGCGAGACTTCGAGAAGGGACCAGTGCACCTGCATGCTGCCATTACAGGCATAAGCCAAGAAATCAGCTGATGACCTCAAATTCATCTTTGCACCGGCCTCCTGATGGTGAACTTCTTAAGATCAAAAATGAATCTACATTTTCTCCTGGGCTGAGTCTCCTGGTTTCAAAAGGAAACCAATCTCAGCTTTCTCGACTTTGGAATCAGGCTAAACCTGGAGGGTGATTCTCCCTTTGTTGTGGAAGAACTCTGACCCTTCTTTGTGTTGTTCAGCTCTCCTGAGAGGACTTGGCCTACGGTTGCTCCATCCCACATTGGTTTTCCTCCAGGGGAAGGAAGAAAAATATCTCCCCACTCCATTTTTTACTCCTTTTCAGTCCCATCCTGGATGGCCCCATCCCAGGCGCAGATGCATGTACTTAGAAACATGAATTCTAGGTTTTTCTATTCCCATGTTGGGAAGATATTTTAGTAGAAATTTAAGTCCAGTTCCTACTTAGTGCAGGAATCACCTCCAGAGTCAGGGAGATCACTATGTGGTCAAGTATCCTTTCCCTTTGCTGGACATTTTGAATTCAGTAATATCTCATCACCCTCTAACACTGTAATGCTGCACAATAACGTTATAGGATGATTAGCTCAGAACAGAGACTATAAATTATTTGAGGACAGGAATTATATCTGGTTTGTCCACCCCCTGATTTTTTGAGCTTTGACCCACTACGTAGCACATGTAGTTTCTCTTCACATATTTGTTGAGTGAATAAATTCATTGGCTTCCTCTTGTTGGACTTGGGTTGAAGGAAAGATTAAGAATGAACTGATCCTAAGAACTGATCCTAAGAACTGATCCTAAATCTTGAATTCTGTTGTTGAACATTTTTAGGGACTTCCAAGGAAAATATATGACAGGTATCACATGACAAACTCTTATTTTTTATCCAAATTCTAGTGACAAAGAAACAGATCAAGAGACTTACCTTGTGTCCTATTCTCAAACCTAAATCTGAATCACACAGCTTCCCATTCCAAAGGGGAGGAAAGGCCTGCCCATAACTTGCCAAACGTCACCAAGAAGGAATTTTCCCTGAACAGGCTTACATCTCTATAAACAAGACCAGTCAGTGTTCTTGGCCTTGACCAATCCATAGTAACAAGCCTTCTTAATTTGTTGTTTAAAGCTCTCCATGGTCAAACTATTTCAAAGACTCTCATCAAACTAACACAGAATTCAAAACCAACCTCCGATACACCCTCAAATGAGTCCTCCCACATCCAGCTGGACTGGTCTACTCAGTGTGTGCCAAGCACCCCAACACATTCTTCTCTCCTCATCTTGGCTATTAAGTACCCCCGCCCCCGTCGTTGTTTCTTCGACCAGCCCAGTGTTCCTCCGCTCCCTGAATTCAGCCTTGACTTTTCCTCCTCAGATGTAGAGGAAGACACCAAGGAAAAATCACCTGTACTGTCTCTAACCCAAACCTCCCCTGCCAATCAGTGCCCAGGATAGGGGTGCCCTGAGTTCAGTGAGAAGAAGGATCTGGATTCTACACTTTCTAATTATAAAAATTGGGCCCACTCACTTTACCTTCCCAAATTCCATTGTCCTCCTCTAGAAAATGGGGATAATTTCTACTTCACAAAATTGTATGTATTAAGTGATACTTAGTGTTCACCCAATAGGCCTTTACCAAGGGCTTTCTAGAAGTCTGATGCACAGTGACTGATATATAGTAGGTGATTACTAAATACTACTGGCTATTATATTAAATATTTATCAAGTAGTTTTGTAGGACTTGTCTAGTTAGGGAAAATAATTATTAGGTTGAACATAGAATCTGCTTCCAGAGCCTTCTTTTCTCCTTGTCTTTGTTTGACTCAGTACTGGACACAAAAGAAAAGAAATAGAAGCAGATTGATGACTTAACAGTTTATGTTAAATATCCCATATGTTATCCACATTGTGTGTCCACACACACAATGGATTCCTATTGGATGCACGACTGAAACATCTGGAATCAAAATAGTAGGTGTGAGTACGAATGTTTTCTTTTTTTTTTTTTTTTTTTTTGCATTGGTGAAGTGACATTTTTCAGATGACATTTCATTAAACCAGCCTGAAAGTCTATCTAAGAGAACAGACTTGTGACAGACATGGTAATTAGCTTGAAATATGTGAAAGCCTCTCATAAAACATGAATTAGACCTTGTCTGTGTGTCCTTAGGGGAGAATCACCACTGGCAGGTGGACGTCCCTTCAGAATGATGTGTATGTGTCTTTGGTTGGGAGTGGGAACCACTGACTTGACAGGCTGGGACACAAACTGTCATGATTCCAGCAGGGATCAAGACTGAGAGAAAGAGAAGTAAAACACTTTCCATTTAATAATGGAGCTTCCATTGACTCCACTTCTAAGTGAGCAATTGATTCCATTTTTAATTGAGTAAAACCCATTTTACCTGAATCACTCCCAGGAACTTCACAGACATACTTAACACGTGCCTGCACACACACACGCACACTCGCACGCAAAACTGATGTTTGTCCTTGGGAGCGAATCCTATTTTAATAGGTCCTGTTAAGAGGAACCATCAGCTACAGCATTCACAAGAGAATAGAGAAAAGGAACCCTCAAAAGGCAGCTCCACGTTCTGCTTCTCCTAGGGACCCAGCACCCATCCTGTGCCCACCTGTCTATGAAATTTGATTGATGACCACCATTATGAGCGTTTGGATTGCTAAGACCACATCATTAAAGCTTAAGTCATTTTATATCAGGAAAGGGGGGAAAATCTTCCTCCACGAAGAGGAAAGTTTTCCTAGAAGGAGGTGGGGTTCGAGTCGAGATTTGGATGGAGACCCTTGGACAATGAGACCCCTGATATGACAGAGGAGGAAATAGTCGAATCTGAAGATGCAGGTCCCAGGCTGAAAACTTAAAAGTGGCCACAGAGGCTCTTCACATGTCTTTAAGTGTCTTCATCTTTGAGATTTAAGGCAACGTTCACCTATGCTACAATTATACTTTCCTCCTCTCTCTATATAATTCTCTTCCAAAATCAACAAAAATCTTTAGAAAAGAGGGTTGTCACTATAGACCCAGAAATACTGGTCTCGAGCAAATGAAGAAACAGTGGTGAGAGAGGAGGGGGCGCCCTCGTGCCCATCTGTACCTTCTGCTGTCTCTATGTCCCTTCTCTACAATCAGTCCGACAGGGTGTTGCTAGACAAAAGAACCATCAAGAGAGGCAAATAATTCCCCAACCTGAATTGGGCTGGCTTTGTGATTTGCTTTGACCAATAGAAATGTGGCAGAAACAATGTGCTCTTTTCAATAGCCTTAAGAGACCCTACTCCCTTTTCACCCCCTTAGAAAACTGCCTCAGAGACCACCAGGGGAGGAATGTCAGTTTAGCACAATGAAGAAAGGGCGGGCATGTGAAGGAAGGCCAAAGAATCCCAGGCAACTGTCAGCACTCACTGCAGAACATGAGAGTGAGGTCATCTTGCCCTTTCCTCCCCAGCCCAGCTTTCCATCTGAATGCACCACGTCGAGGCCCAGGAGAAACCAGCAGAGGAACGTTCCTACCAACATTCAGAATCATAACAAATGATGATTTGTTCTTGTTTTAAGCCACTAAGTTTCAGGGAGACTTACTAAGCATCAGCTCTATTGGAACATGAGCCCCAGATGATGCCCAGGGGAATGGAAGGCCAACCATAGAAAAGCCAGAGGCACTAAGAGAACCCCCAGTACCAAGCAGCACTCCAGAGGGGGCATAGCCATGAGCAAAGAGAGGAAGGAACCTGCATGAATTAGAGAATGCTGCTCTCTGAAAGGAGAAAGAAATTGAGCAGACACCTAAGGCACTAATGAAAGAAGGAACGTTCTAGCAGAATTGTTTAAGAATGGAATGGACTGCTTTATTAGGTGCTGAGTTCTCTAACATAAGGTGTATTCAAGAATAGGCAAGAGGGGTGATTGAAGGGCAGGTTTAAGCACTATGTCATTGGCTCTCTGAGGTCACTTCCAACACCGGTCATCCGTCAGGTTCTCTAAATCCTATTTGAGAAGATGGCAGCATAGGCAGAATGATGTCAATAAATCTGTCATGTTATCTTGAAAAGAGACTCTGGTTTAACAAAAGCAGCAGTAAAGTGTATGTGAGCGAGACAGCTCCTCTGCGTGTGTGGTTTATGGACATTAATCTGGCCAGGCTGGTCGGAACACACACACACACACACACACACACACACACACACACATGTACCCACAACAGCCACCAAAGGACTGTGAGAATGGTTACTGGAAAAACATTCAGCTCAAAAACGAGGCCCTTGGGCAGACATTACATCTTTTTTGAGTCTCTTTTTTGGTGGTCAGGCCCTGTTGTTGCCATTAAGTGAATTTGAAACACGATCATAATAATGACAACAGCAGTAATAATAACTGGAACAGGCACCCAGCTCCCCACTGGCCTCTTACTGCCTGCAACGGATCTGCCGTTGAGATGAGCTGTCTCTCTCCCCCCTTCAGAAAGCCTTCATGAAATGCCGAGCCATGTGTTTGGTGCCATAGCAAAGCACCGCTTCCACCCAGAAGCAGGTGGACCCTCTTAAAATCTCCTTATAAGACAGGCTCCAGGCTTGATGTGTGCTCATCACACTGCCTTTCACGGACACTCTAAGGTGGAGAATTAAACCTTGTAACATGCTCATCAAAGGCTGTGCTGATTTTCTTTTTTTTTAAGGAAATGCAGCGAGGCTCCCAAGACTGAGTTTTCTCATTTCTAACTCCATCTCCCCACCCTCACTGGGTAAGGAGAGCTCAGAAGTAGAAAACACTTGGAAGAGAATAATTTGAAATTCCATCAACAAACTCTTTAGGGTTTAACTGCGTGCAGGAGAACCGTATTTCAAAGCAAATAAAAAGGAGCCCGGCAAAAATATGTTCAAGGGAAGAAACAAAGGGTGACTAGTGAGAAACACGCACTTAACTGTTCTCAAAACAATTAAACCTCAGGAATAAATAAAGGTAGGGTCTTCCCTTGAGAAATAGAGCCTGTTCAACCAGAAGGCTGGTAGTCCTCTCCTCTTTGAATCTGAATCTTGCCTGAGGGACAGTCAATCTCCCAACAGGATCATTGCTTCTTGACTCTGAAAACTTACGGGGAGAGGAGGGATAAGATGGAAGCAACAGAAAGAATCTTTGCCCTATCCCGGCCACTAGCTTGCTGGGTGATCTTCAGAAAGCCACTTGCCCTCTCAGAACCTTGGATCATTGGTCTGTAAAGTGGAAAGTTTCCTTGCAGAATTATGAACTGGTGAAATCTGTGCATCACAGCCTCTCAACTTTGCTTTGTGTTTGCAAAACATTCAAAGGGACACATACTGAATGAACCCAATTTTGAGATCAGAGATGGGCCGTGTAGGGGGTGGGGCTGGACAAGGGAGGCTGCCCCTTACCCACAAAAAACACATGTAGGACCAAACTGTGATCTGCTGTTTGTACCTTGACTGTCACTCTTAAAGGAACCCTCCTGTTCTGTGCTGGGAAGCAGAGACCTAGAGAAGCCACAGAGAGGATGGCCAAGCTTCAAGGGCCAGGGGAGGACAGTGGGGTTATGATGGCCCAGTGAGAAGGCACCAAGCTGAAATGCAACATATAACTTAAGGTGGCCCAGAATCAGATGAAGCACCCAAAAAAGCAGCTAAGCTGTGATTAAGACATCATGATTTCAATTGTGCTCCTGAAACTAATAGAACACCGTATGTTAATGACGCTGGAATTAGAAAATAAATCAGTAAGACTTAAAAGAGAAAAAGAAATTGCGATTTCACATTTGTGCTCCTTACCTGGAAAAGCTTTATGGGATCGTTCCAGGCTCCTCCAGAGTCCAGTGCTGTGTCCTAGAACTAGAAGCACAGGAAGCTGGCCGTTGGGTTTTGACGAGGGAAGGGAGTTAGCATCGTGTTGGGGCTGTTCTAATCGGGAGGCAAGCCCCGGGTGTCAGCCCACAGTGAGAGGCAGGCTAGACATCAACCCAGTCAAGGTGTGCCAGCCAGTGTCATGGCAACGATAATGAACTGGGGGCCTCGAAGACCCACTACTTAATTCTAGCTCTGTTGGGCAAACCTCTGAGCTTAGTTTCTACACCTGTAAAATGAGACGATAATCCTAACCTTGTTTTTCCCACAGGGTACGGTTGTAACGCTTGCGTGAAAACATGAGTGGGAAAGTTCCTTGTCAACTACAAAACCATGAAATAATAGTTTCGACAAGACTGTAAAGATGTGTGAAGAAAAGGAAGAGGAATTTGATGAATTCCTTCCTGGGTTCCCTCCTTTCATGAGATTTCAAACATGGATAAGACCATTTGCAAAATAAATCTCCAACATTCTGAGGGCCTCCCTCCTTAATATATGCACACCGAATAGAGTAACCTCCATTCTACAAAAGCAGAATCTCCGATGTGAAGATAAAAGACTCTTGATGACATCACTTTACCAACCATAATATAAGACCTGATACCCTTCATGGTGCATTTGGGCTGGTGGGGTAGAAACGCACACTGGCAAATGTGTCCTGCCCTCGACAGAGCACAAAGCAAGGTCCAAGCCCGACAGAGACACATTTGCTTTGGTTTTCAAACCTCCAATCTTTTCTCAGGGGGTCGAGAAAGGAACTGGTTTACTGAGAAACTCCCAACAGAAGAGCAGATTTGGGCCATAGCTTTCTAGATCCTCAGCAGACCCAATCCTGGGACCCAAAAGAAAAACTCTGTCTCTTTAATAAAAATTCCTCAGATTGTTGAATTCACCACCAGCCTCTGAGCGTGTGCCCTGTTAACTCTCCTGGTGTGAGAAGCTTTCAAAGGGAGAAAGAGCAGGATTTTTTTTCAGCTTTATTGAAGTGCAATTGACAAATACAATCGTAAGATATTTAAAGTGCACGATGTGATGAGTTGATATACATATACACTGGGAAAGGGCTCCTCTACCATTGAATTAATCAATCTCTGTCTGGCTTATTCCACTTATTTCACTTACGCATTAGCCCAACGCCCTCCACTTTCATCCATGTCATCACAAATGGCAGGATTTCCTCCTTTTTTAAGGTTGAATAACATTCCATTGTGTGGATTTCTTTTTTTTTTTTTAATTTTTTTAATGTTTATTTGTTTTTGAGAGAGACAGAGGGGTGAGAGCTGGGGAGGGGCAGAGAGAGAGGGAGACACAGAAGCCGAAGCAGGCTCCAGGCTCTGAGCTGTCAGCACAGAGCCCGATGCGGGGCCCGAACTCACGAACTGCGAGATCATGACCTGAGCTGAAGTCGGACACAGCCGACCGAGCCACCCAGGCGCCCCTCCGTTGTGTGGATTTCACATTTTCCTCACCGTTCACCTGTTAACAGACACCTAGGTTGTTTCCATACCTTCGCTATTATAAATAATGCTGCAATAAACAGGAGGTGCAGATATCTCTTCAAGATAAAGATGATGTTTACTTTGGAAACATACCCAGAAGCGGGATTGCTCCATTATATGGTAGTTCTATTTTTAATTTCTTGAGGAAGCTCCATACTGTTTCTCATAGTGGCTGTACCATTTTATGTTCCTGGCAACAATGCACAAGGGCTCCCTTTTCTCCACATCTTCACCAGTATTCGGTATCCCCTTACCTTTTTGAAAGGCAAATTTGAGGAAGACCTGTAGAGAAGGCAGATAGGGGCCCTGGTCTTGCCAGCCAGCTGAGAATCCACTTGAAAAATACAGTTGTCTTCAAGGAGGGTTGACTGAGCGCTGAAATCTGAAGGGCAGCCTGAGAAGAAAGACTTCTTTGGTAACAAAGTATAATTTACACAATCAGATCTTAGGTGTACAGATACATTTTACTTAGTATCATTATCCTCTGGCCTGGAAAACTTTCCTTAACAGTTCTCCCAGTGCAGGGAGTGCAAGTGACGAATTCTTTCAGCTTCCGTTTATTTTTATTTTGCCTTCCTTTTAAAAATATTTTCTTTGGCTATGGATTTCTAGGTTAATGGGTTCTCCATCTGCCCGCCCCCAGCACATTAAGAGGTTATTCCAATTTTCTCTGATTTGAAATGAGAAACCCGTGGTCATTTTTATAGGTATTCTTTTGTTTTTCTATAATGTCTTCCTCCCCTCACCCAACCCCCACCTCCGCTGCTTTTAAGATTCCTTTTAATCTTCTATTTAGCACATCTTGGTCTACAGCAGTGTGATTAGAACATGGTGTGATGTGTATGTAGGGGGGTGTATGTGTTTATCCTGCTTGACGTACACTGAGCTTCTTATATCTCGGAGCTTACCTTTCCCATGTCATTAAAATTTCTTCAACCATCATTTCTGTAAGTATTTCCTCTCTTTTGTCTCCTCTGGTACTCAAGTTGTGCATACACTAGACTCCTTGATATTGTACCACAAGGCAATCGTCTCTGAGATTCTGTTCATTTTTTTTCCCTGCATTTTATCTCCCTGTGCTTTCCAGTCATATAATGTTGTTCTCTGACTTCAAGTTCATCAACCTTTCTTATGTATTATTTAATCAGATGTTAAATCCCATGATTGATTTTCATTTCAAATATTGTATTTGTTAGTTCTAGAATTTTCATTGTTTTCTATCTTAAGTTTTTCTTTCTTTCTTAAGATTCCCTACTCATTAGGTTGAGGTTTTCCTTTACTTTATTTGTTATAATCATAAGCTGTTTTAAAGTTCTTGTTTGCAAATTTTATCATCTTTCTCATTTCTTGCTATGTTTCTCTGTTCCTGATTTTTTCTTTTGGTTATGGGTCATGTATTTATGCTCATTTACATACCTAGCAAATTTGATTGTGTGCTTGGCATTGGTACTACATTTTTAAAGGATTTTATCTTCTTTTAGAAGAGAGTTTAGAATTTTTTCCAGCAGGCGTTTCAATTGCTCATGGATCAACATAGTCTTTTCAAGATTTGTTTAGAAACATTTAAAGAGCCAGGCTAGGGGGCGCCTGGGTGACTCAGTCGGGTGAGTGTCCCACTCTTGATTTCAGCTCAAGTCATGATCTCCCAATTTGTGAATCTGAGCCCTGCATTGGTCTCTGCACTGATGGTGTGGAACCTGCTTGGGACTCTGTCCCCCTCTTTCCCTCTACCCCTCCCCCCACTTGCTTACTCCTTCTCTCAAAATAAATAAAGACAAACTTTAAAAAGTAAAGAAAGAAAGAGCTGTTCTAGAATGACTAGTGCCCTAGGGTTAGACTAATTCTGGCTTCCTGCTGTTTTCTCTCCACACACACAGGTTAGTATCCAGCTAAAGGTTTAAGGGGTTCCTTGAGCAGAGTTTTAGAGCTCCTTTTGTACTTAGCTCACTTCTCCCACTTACCCTGTCCCAGAAAATCTAGCTGCCTCGGTGGCCCTGAATTCTGACCTCTGTCTTTTCAGCTCTGTGAAGCAGCTATAGTCTGTTGGGGCTCCCCTCTCCAAAAGGGAGCCATGCTAATCATGGGTCTGACCTTGGTTGTTTACCATCTCTCAGAGATCACAGTCTCGCACTGCCTTTGGTTCAACATCAGAAAATGGTTATTTATATAATTTGTCTTGGTTTCTATTTATTTCCTACAAAAGGGCTAGTGTGGCATCTGTTACTCCATCAGGGCAGGAAACAGACGCTCCGCCAATCAGAGTATGTGACTGGTTGGCACCGAGTGCTGTGTTAGTCTTTAACGTTTTACAAATAAACAGCACATCCCCAGCCTTATTACCTGGTGGAACAGACAGTTATGCAAATAATTTTAGTGTCTGAGGAGATTTAGTAGAGGCACGTACTGGGTGTCATAGAAATTAAGAGGAGAGAATATTTAACTATCTGAGGAAGTCAGGAAAGACTTCCTAGAGGAGATGGCATTTAAGCATGGGATTTATATTTTGCTAGTTGGGGAGTAGAAAAACACACTAAGCAAATGAACAAAGAATAAAGTGTGTGTAGTAAGAAGCACCAGATGACTGTTAAACAGGTTGTATGAGGGTGAAGGAAAACTGTTACAATGTAAAACTAGCCAAACCTCATTTAGCCCGTGAATGTCACATGAAATAGACTGGCTTATCCTGTGCAGGAATCCATAGCATCATAATGATTGAAAGCAAAGTCTCCATGAGACCCTATCCATAACTTACTGGCTGAGATTTTGGATAAGTTTATTATAAACCTTAGGGTGTTGTTTTCCTTTAATTTTTGAAATAGTATAATCTCACAAACTACCATATTATCCCAATGATGGTTAATGTACTTAATGCTGGGAAAGCACTCAGCTCAGTGTTTGACATTTAAGTGCTCAAAAATGGTAGGTGCTTATGTGTGTTATTTCTACAGGCAGATGGAGCTAAAGTTGGTTTGTGAGGTGGTTCGTTTTGTGAATAGGTATGTATTTTTAGAAAAAAAAGAAAGAGCTGAACGAGGGATAAATTACATGTAGGAGAAGGATTCGAGACCAGAATGAACAGAATATGGAGTGATCTGGAAGGTACGCTCAACAGAAGTCAAGGTCCGTCTTCTGTGGGTGGAAACATGGCATGGTCAGGGCCTCAAACTGTGACAGATTGCTGTGGCCCTGTTGGGATGTGTTTCACCTGCATTTGTTCTTGAGCAAGGTGCTCAGTGACATTTAGTAATCCCTAGACAAGGAGGTATCATTACCAGGGGCGATAGGCTCATTCATACATTCATTTAAAAGCATTACCTAATGCGAGCCTTTTTGCTATTTGTGGAGGATCGTATTTTTCAAAATGGCCACAACAATAACTCTGATCCCACTTTCTTCTTACTATGCGACATTGACACTGTACCCATTAAGTCTGGGTGGGCTCATCACTGGAGCAGATACGGAGCTATATGACTTCCGAGCCATGGTCGTAAGAGGCAATACAGGCGATAGCTGGTCCTTTTGGGACTTTCTCTTGGAACTCAGTTTGCCATGTCATGAAAAAAAAGAGCCCATGTGGAGGGGCCATGTATAGGTTTTGTGGGTGACGGCCCCAGCTGAAGCCCAACGGTGGGTACCAACCTCGAGACACGTCCGTGCCTGAAGACACTAACAGTTCTGCCTCCACTCCTCAAACTACCTCTGATCCACTGTGTGAGGCAAGGATGTGCTGTCCTTGCAGCCAGCCCCTGCCCAAATGCTGAGTTATGAGCCAAACAAACCAAGGGTGTTGTTTTAAACCACCAGATTTAAGATTTAAACCACCAGATGGTTTGGCAAGCAGCAACAGATAACTGGAATACTGTTTTATATTTTCTCCCTCTCACAGGTACTAAATGCACAACTACTAGCATTTTACGATCCTCAGTTTGAAGACATGTTTTGAAAGGGGTCCCAGGGGCGCCTGGGTGGCTCAGTCGGTTGAGCGTCTGACTTCGGCTCAGGTCACAAGCTCGCAGTTTGTGGGCTCAAGCCCCGCGTTGGGCTCTGTGCTGATGGCTCAGAGTCTGGAGCCTGCTTCTGATTCTGTCTGCGTCTCTCTCTGCCCCTCCCCCGCTCACACTCTGTCTCTTGTCTCTCTCTCTCTCTCAAATATAAATAAACATTAAAAAAAATTAAACGGAGTCCCATATTCACAAAAAGAAAATATGAAGGC
Source organism: Puma concolor (assembly GCF_028749965.1). NCBI lineage: Eukaryota > Metazoa > Chordata > Mammalia > Carnivora > Felidae > Puma > Puma concolor. The sequence goes on along the minus strand of NC_141675.1, from coordinate 79,213,809 downwards.
CACTAAACTAAGAATTTTAAATAATCAAGTGTGTCAGAGGCCTCTGTATCAACGTTATTGGTTAGTTTGTTCTGAAAAAAAGACTGTTTTCTACTTGCAAGAAACGCAAAAGAGTTTCCTGAGAGTGGATTCTATCTCCCATAGCAATTATCTTGACAACATATTTCCCTTTTACTCATGATAATGCACATATTTTCCTACCAAGGCATAATTTGTTTTTTTAAAAACAAGAAAATTATGCCTCTCTTGATGTCGACAGAACCAGGTGAGCTTAAGTAATTGGGAAAACAGGAGTCTTTTGAAATCATTTCTGCCAATTTGCCACCTTTCCTTCCCGCCTCCCTGTACTTCCTCCCCATAACTCCTTGCCCGCACTCTCGATTGTGGCCCCAGCCGTTGGCAGGAAGAGCCAAAGACTAGGCTTCGTGGAGAGAGAAAGACTGAGAAAACCAGAGCTGGAACCATCCCCAGTGGTTTGTCCCATTCGCTTTGAAGGTGCCTCGTGCGAAGGCAGCTGTACTGTACGTGGCTTGAGAGAACACCAGGTCTCCCAACACTCTAGAGAGTTTTGTTGAGGCCTTCCAGACAAGGAGGGACTGTGTAAACTTGGGGATATCACAGGGAGATACAGCGAACATCTTTTCCCAGTAAACACCAGGACGCATTGATCCAATTAATGGTCGGACAGTGGGGCAAAGCATTTGAACCCAAGACCCGTAGCCTATCTGTTGCGCTGAGAGAGAAGAGTAGAGGGAAAATATTCAACAATAGCCCAGTTGTTCCAATCCACGTAGGGAATATCCCACCCCATTCTAACATACAGCATGCATCCGTCAAATGGCCCAGAATTAAAAATATAATGAATAAACAAAAACCTGTTTTTATTTCTGTGCAAATACAAATACAGTTCCCTGTGAAACCCAGAAGTTTTAGAACCCATTAATTTTTTTTTTTTACATCAACTGAATTCTTATATTTGCATGTCACTTATACACTTGGCATTCATATATCAGGAATTCTCAGTGAATTCCCCCAATTGACCACTGCACAAAGACTTGGAGTGTTCTCCCCAAGGGGAGGTAAAACTCGAACTGTTTGTTGATTGAGCATTAAAACCAGGAAATAATGGTTCGCTGTTACGTTTTAAAACAGCTGATAAGAACAAATGGCTTAAGGCAAGGCTAATCTTTTAGGGAGTATAAGAACCCAGTTAAATCTAAGACACCCAGAAAATTCAGAAAAAGACACAGGAGCACAGGGTATGCAATTTTTATTACAATTTCAGAGAGTGCATGGACTTCATATTAAAAACACCTCTCTAATGATGATGTATTCTACACAGAATAGGAGCTAACTTCTTTGGATTTAAAATCAGTCACCATTCATTGTAAGTCTACTATATGTCAGGCACTGAGAAAAGCCTTCCAGTCCTATTTTATCACAGTCCTGAGAAGCAGATAGAGACTGCCACAGGTTACGGATCAGGAACCTTCTTTCTTCTCTCGTCTTTGCCCCATGACAATTATTAACATTCCCAAAACTCAATGTTCTTCCAAAGAACACATTCTGGGAAATGTTAATGTAGTAAAAATCCTTTATTTTGAGAGTAAGAAGCTGAAGTCAAGAGAGACACAGAGAGGGGCCCCTGGGTGGCTCGGTAGTTAAGCATCTGACTTCGGCTCAGGTCATGATCTCACATTTCATGAGTTCAAGTCCTACATGGGGTGAGCTCAAGCCCTGTTTTGGGTGAGCACAAACCACATTTCAGGTGAGCCCCGCTTCTCTCTCTCTCTCTACCCCTCGCTCACTTGCGTCCTCTCTCCCTCTCTCTCTCTCTCTCTCAAAAAAAGAAGAGATAGAGAGAGAGAGAGAGAGAGAGAGAGAGAGAAACAACAAGCCTAAAGTCAGATGGTGACTTGGTACAGGTTGGGCTTAGAACCCATGTCTATCTCCCAGTCCTGTGCTCTTTGACTATATCCATCTACTATAAGAGAAAGGCACATATATACCAACACTGGTCAGTTTTTTGTTGAGGGCAGTTAAGCAGATGGGGAGATTCATTACCTCCAGCCTTTTCATCCTCCTTCAGTGACCAAAGCAGGCTTCAGTGGCCAAAGAAGGCTGTCAAAGAAATGCAAATGCTGACAGTTGAAAGTCCCTCAGCATAGACAGAAAGTGAGGGGATAGTTTCGAGCTACTGATAATGTCTGCTACGTATGTGTATCCATGAACATGTCAGATCTGTGGGCTCGTGCAAGGCATGCTCATTTGTGAGTTGGGAGTCTTGGCTCCTCCTTTCTATACAGTTAAGCCCTGTGTGGGCCTCTATAACCAAACACCATGTGGAGACTCCGAGAAGTGCTTCTGGAGACAGCAACCAAGATAATGAAAGGCTTGCAAAGCCAAGAAAGATGGTGGCTTCTGGATTTACGCAGCCTGCAGAAGGGAAAGTTGAAGCAGAGCTTAATTTGAACCCACTGAATGCAATTGCCTTGCAAATTCTGTCGATTCTGCATCCACGACGATTTCCTTTTCCTCTCCTCAGTCCTTTGCCTAGGCTCTTGACGTTTATCACCTAACCCAGTCATTTTCAACACTAGTTGATCTAAAGCTTCTTTTTCTAAAAATAAATACAAAACAAATAAAGAAAAATAACGTGTTGTTGATGCCCTCCCTAGTCTTTGGAAATGAAAGTCACACCCGATACACTCTATCAACACACGTCATCTCACAAACAACAACATAATGCCCTGAATTTAACACATGAAGACGTAAAAGAAAGTAATTTATAACCAAGTAATAAGAATAATATATTCCAGTAAACTAGTGTACATAATCAAGTAGCAAAATGCTTGCATACTTTGAGGGCTATAATTACAAAGGCATACCAGTACAGGCGTGTTGGGTGAGGAGTCAAATACCATTAGTGGGTACATATGTAAAAGAGCGCTAACTGCCTGGCTCTGACGATTATAAAAAGGGATGTTCAGGGGCGCCTGGGTGGCTCAGTTGGTTGAGTGTCCGACTTCGGCTCCGGTCATGATGTCTCAGTTTGTGGGTTCGAGCCCCGTGTCGAGTTCTGTGCTGACAGCTTGCTCAGAGCCCGGAGGCTGCTCCGCATTCTGTCTCCCTCTCTCTCTGCCCCTCCCCCGCTCACACTCTGTCTCTCTCAAAAATAAATAAGCATTGAAAAAAAATTTTTTTTAAAAAAGGGATGTTCAATTTTCATGTGAAATTCGGGACAATTCTTAGCTGTTTGTAGCTCTCCTATGCGGTGCCAGATGTCTATCCCCCTTGGCTTCTGTTCACTGAACACCAGTGGCAAACTCTAAGACCCCACAAAATTTCAAAACATGCCTTAAAAGCAATATTACCCCCACCGAACCACTTCCATGGTCCCTTCAGTCCAAATTCTTTTCACCTGGGAGAGACCTGGATGTTGGTCTGGCTAGCAAGGGTTTCAGGAATTTGGAGGCAGAGCCAGCACATGTAGCTACAGAGGTTCTGAACTATTCAATTCCAGGGTATATCACTTATATCTTTTCATAGACATACGATGTTTAAAACAAAGAAGTGTATAGTATAAAACCAAGAGTTTATATATATATATATATATAATATTAACAAACATATAAATATATATATGAACAAATATATATATATATATATATACTACATAAATCAGGCTATATAGTATATATATAGTATATATATATATATATATATACTACATAAATCAGGCTAATTGCTCTGAGAAGCCCTTGTTAAGCTCTGGGTTTCACAGAAGTATGGGCATACTGTGAAGTTTCCTTACATATGCACTCTTTCCCAGTGACTCGGGCAGTGAGTGAAGCTGGTAAAGGAGTCAGCAAGAACCTGGAAGTTCCTGGTTCCGGTGCTTGTGCTCCCTCTCTGGTTTCTGGGTCTGGGTTCTTGGGTATGCAGTCGACCAGGGGCTGTTTGCAGACCTGGTGCAGTCAGAAGCAGTGGAATATGGATAGGGTGATACGAAGGACAGCAAAGGGAAGTGTGAAACCATAGGGCTGACAGCTTCCTCCTCTGGCAAGAGCCCCAAGCGACAGTCCTCCAGGTTCCTCGGGGATAGGTGGTACCTCAGAAAAGCCGAAGGGCATCTGGTGCTAGAAGTCATGTCCTGGTTCTTCGCACCTGTCAGCATATGCCTCCAACTCTCTGTCAAACTCATTCATCCAAGTTTCCCTGATGACCAAGGAGAATGAATGTGGATACCCCACAGAGGGGTGGATATAAGGGTGGAGTAGAAGGGAGGAGTTGAAAGAGTCCTAGAAATTTAAGTAAAGTAAATGCTGCAAACATAATTTCTTTGAAAACTCATGCTTTATCTTTTAAATTTTTTTAAATGTTTACTTATTTTTGAGATGGAGAGAGACAGAGCATGAATGGGGGAGGGTCAGAGAGAGGGGGAGACACAGAATCCAAAGCAGGCTCCAGGCTCCGCGAGCTGTCAGCACAGAGCCCGACGCGGGGCTCGAATTCATGAACTGCGAGATCATGACCTGAGCCGAAGTCGGAAGCTCAACCGACTGAGCCACCCAGGCGCCCCAGGGCTTTATCTTTTAAAAATCTATTGTTTTTATATTTCCCAGTACATCACAGTGCTTATTTTTTATACCTGTTTGGGTGTGTGTGTGTGTGTGTGTGTGTGTGTGTGTGTGCGTGTGTGAATCTCCCCCACTAAAGCAGCTTTGAACAAAACTAACACTCCAAGAATAGATGTGATATTTCTCCTATAGTTTCAAGTCACCACCAGTGGGTAAAAACACCACAAGTTGAAAGACGCTGAGATTACATTGTCGTTGGGAGGAATTTAGAACAACTCAAGTCTTATCCAGTTACCTGTGGCTCTTTGAGGTACTGGGGTAATCATGGTGCTTCAGAAATAGGGACTTGGCAGGAGAAGAAGCCACACTTTGGGGGGATGTTCCAAGGAGCATAATGTGGTTTTGCAGAGCACATCTGCAGTGACACTGGTGTGGGAATAGACCTTTGATTTTAGGACCCTTCGATTCTATGTGGAAGTCAGTATAGATGGTTCATCGATTCACCCAATAATTATTTACTGAATCCCTATTCAGAAATGCTAGATACTATTGGGAGCTAAGGCGGAGAACTTAGAACTACCTCTTTGAAAAAAGGACAACATGGGCCATGGTTAGAGAGCTGATGGGTCATGAAGGAAAAGAGAAGTTTCCTTCATGGGCCTGGTGGTGGTGCAGATAGTTGGGAAGTGGAACAGAGAACCCAGGTCCACTGTGAAGTCCTCCCATGAGTGGATGAAGAGATCTTCAGGCTTCTAGGGATATGCTTGACTATAAAACTTTGGGCCTGGGTACCTTAGCCTGGGTTTCAGGACACCTTCTCTTTCTGGTTAGAGTAGGTAGGGTTGGTCATGGCAGTCAATCAGGGCAGTGACACACACAGGGGCGGTTCATAGCTATAGGCTTCCGTAGCCAGTGGAGATGGTCCCGGACCTAGGATGGTTGGACTTTACAATGGTGTGAAAGATGTACATGTTCAATAAAAACTGTGCTTCAGGTTTTGGATTTTGATCTTTTCTCAGTCTTATTGATATGCACAATAACTCGCTTCTGACACTGGGCAGGGATTGTGAACCCCAGCTCTCAGTCAGCTACGGGATCACGATGGTAAACGGCCAATACGCTGACAACCATTCTGTACCCAGATGGCTCTTCTGTCTTTCATTTTCAGTAAAGTAGTCCATAAATTACATGAGATATTCACCACATTAATTCTGGTGGCCTTATGTTATGATGATTTATGAATTAGGGCTTTATGTGAGATGATTCTGCCCAACTGTGTTCTCAGCACACTTAAGGTAGGCAAGGCTAAGGTCTGATGTTAGGCATATTAAACGCATTTGCAACTTAAGATATTTCCACTTAACAATGGGTTCGTCCGAATGTAATGCCATTATAAGTAGAAAAAGACCTGTATATATTCTATGAAGCCGATCTCCTTCAAAGCTATTTCACCTCTGGGCTTTTAGAGGAAAGCACCTGCTTCCAATATCCACTGAAACTGTGTCCTTAAAAGTCACCGTCAACTCCACGCCATGAAGTGTCCGCCTTTGTTGTACGTCACTAAGGTGAATTTGACACTGCTAAGCACTTCCTGGCTCTGGCCATTGGCTCCTTTCACACCATACCGCCCTGGTCCTCCTCCGGAGTCTCAGCTCCTCACTTCTCACTTTCTTCTACTTGCTCACTCTCTCCTGGCTGAGCTTTGAAACCAACAAGCCTAAGGTACAACGCCAGGCATCTTTCTCTCAAAATTCTTGCCCTAATTGCATCTACATACCTGGACTTTATTACCAGGTATGCAGGATTTTATTCACATGTGATTGCATTTCCCTCCCCCCACCCCAGCAAACTCTTCCATTTATACAGCTGCTTGTTCCACATATTTGTTGTGATGATTCACAGGCAGTGGTACGCTGGAGCCAGCTACTCCTGGATCGCCAGAGCCTGTTGCGAAATTTCCAGAAATTTTTCAAGCTGCTTGTTAAAGCTGTTGATGTCATGGAAACATTTACGGCGTGAAAATCAAGAAATGCTTCAATGAGGGCTCCCCAGCCATTTCCTCTCCTTCTGAGAAATGGTTTATCGTTACACGACTGCCACAGGCACCTTTCATTCAGCATTTCAATAATGCCCCATCAGTATTCTTCCCTCATCTCAAACCAGGTCTGTTCCAGCATTTCCTCCCAGAATCGTGAGGGAAACCGTCATCCACCAACTTGCTTCAATTGAAACGTTAGGGACAACGTGATTCTCCCTAATTTCTTTGTTTCTACCATTTCTCTTATTTTTTTTTAATCTGATTCTATTAAGATATAATTTACATGTACTAAAACGTGGCCATTTTAACGATATAGTTTGATGAGCTTTTGATAATTGTATATACATATGAAACATCATCTCTATCAGGATAAAGACTATTTCCACAAGCAAGTCAGTTTCTTCATATACCTTCATAGCTAATCACCCCCACACATGACCTCAGGTAACCACTGAACCACTCATAGATTAGCTTTACCTGCTTTAAATTTTTATAAAAATGGGAAGTATATATATATATATATATATATATATATATATATATATATTCTTTTGTGCCTGCCTCCTTTTATTCAGTGTCATGTTTTTTTTTTCTTTCTTAGATTTATTTGTGTTGTTGCATCTCTGTGAAATTTTTCCTTTTTAACGTGAGTATTTCATCATATGTATGTACCACAATTTGTTTATCCCTTCTTCGGCTGGTGTATATCTAGATTGTTACTGGTTTATGTCTAATATAAATAAAGATTCTATAAAGATCTGCACACCAGCATTTTTATGAGCACATGTTTTCATTTCTTGGATTTGCAGATGCCGTAAGACTCTTGTAGGAAGGCAGGATCCAAATGGTCCTGCTGGTATCTCTTTTCATTTCTTTGACTAGTGGCAGAATAATGTATTATTGCTTTCCCCATTTTCTGAAAGACATTGTATAGGATTGTTATTATTTCTTCCTTAGATGTTTGAAAGAATTCACCAGAGAAGCTATCTGGGTGGGGATTTTTCTTTGTGGAATATTTTAAATAAGGAATCCAATTATTTTTTAATAGGTGTAAGACTGTGTAGAATTTCTATTTCCTCAAGTCAGTTTTGGCTTTTTTTTCCCCCCAAAAGTTTCTTATGTTTCATATCAGACATTGAATTTTTTTTGGAATCAAGTTGTTCACAATCGTTCTTATTATCCTTTTAGTTACTGTAGCATCTGTAATAATGTACCCTCTTCCCTTCTTGACATGGATATTTTGGTCTTCTCCCCTGTTTTTCTTGATGAGTTTAGATAGTAGTTATTAGTTTTGTTGAAATGTTGTTGCAGCAGCCAATCAAGAGGGAGATACACTAAGCGGCAGGTCATAGCTGTGGGCCTCTGCAGCCAGTATACATTCCATTGGACAGACCTCCTTTATGAGCTACTCTCATCTCTGGGTTTCTAGATGAAGATGATTTGCCTGCAGCTGGGACCTGACATTTACAGAGTCGGCTTTCAGTTTCATTGATTTGCTCCATGATCTGTACATTCTCTGATTGATTGTTACCCTTATTTCTACTATTGTATTATTTCACTTACTTTAGGTTGAAGTGTCTCCTCTTTTTGTGGCTTTTTAATATGGAAGCTGAAATCATTCATTTGATTTGTATTATTTTCTACCTAAATCATTTAAAGTTCCACAACCTCTTTTAGGTACTGCGCTACCCGCAGCCCACAAATTTTGGTATGTAGTCTTTTTTGTTTCATTCAGTTCAAAATACTTTCTAATTCTTCTCAGCGTTTCTTTTTTTTAACCCAAGAGTTACTTAAAACTATGTTATTTATTGGGGCGCCTGGGTGGTTCACTTGGTTAAGTGTCGGACTTCGGCTCAGGTCATGATCTCACGATTTGTGAGTTCGAGCCCCATGTCGGGCTCTGTGCTGACAGCTCAGAGCCTGGAGCCTGCTTCGGATTCTGTGTCTCCCTCTCTCTCGGCCCCTCCCCTGCTCTCACGTTGTCTCTCTATCTCTCTCAAAAATAAATAAACATTAAATTTTTTTTTGAAAAACGACGTTGTTTATTTTTTTAGATATTTTTGTTTTTGATTCTAATTGACTTCTATACAGAGAATGTACTCTTTTTGATTTCAGTCTTTTAAGACTTACTGGTTTTAATCAACTGAAGGATTCACCTTGTTTATTTTCCTGCTCCTAGTGATGGTCCTGTGATGTTTATTGTTCAAGGTCTGAAAGCGTTCTTTGTTTTTCATATTTTTTCCAGTTTCCTACACTTTCTAGTGGCAGTGCAAAGTCCCATGTCTGTTACTTTGTGATGACCCCAAGCCTCCCTGACTTACTGTATCTGGCCCACAAGAGTTAACTTCCTTTACTGTTCATTATCCATCAGATCTCAACATTCCCCCTGAAAAGTCCCCCCTGACTGTTCTCCTCCCCTGAAACCTTAGCCAGAACCTCTTTTGTGCGTGTATGTTTTTCAGCATACACGAACCTACTGGTATGTATCCCACTCTATTGTATTTGCCTGTTACTTTTTTACTTAATTCCCATAAAGAGTATATATTTTATATACACGTTTGAACCATATGAAATCTCTGCTATTGACCATGTTTTTGCTCTGCAAAACTAGCACTGTCCCCTGGCTCAAACCAATATGTATCAAAAACAATATTTATGCATACATAGAGAGGCTGTGGGGATCTCAAAACAGCCCTCTAATGAAATGTTTTTAATTTATAATAATCCTTTCCCAGAACCTTTGAAAGTGACTCCACCATATTCCCTAATTCTTATTTTAAAGCTGCTGTCAGGATCAAATGAGATAATGTATATAGAACGATTAGAAAAGTGTCTGACACATGATAAGTGCTCAGTAAAGTTTAATTGTGTTGCTGTTCCGTTAGTGTTGTTTATTTTTTTTTTAATTTTTTTAACGTTTATTTATTTTTGAGAGACAGAGCATGGGTGGGGGAGGGGCAGAGAGAGAGGGAGACACAGAATCCGAGCTGAGCTCAAAGCCCAATGTGGGGCTTGAACCCACGGACCGTGAGGTCATGACCTGAGCCGAAGTCGGATGCTTAACCTACTGAGCCACCCAGGTGCCCCTTCTTAGTGTTGTTTAGCTGCTGTTGTGTCAGTTTGGCTTTGTGTCTATGAGATGCCAGGCAGGTCCCTCAGACAGCTGCTACCTCTGTAGTGTCCCTGCCTCCCAGTATCTTCTGGGAACCCGTTCTTAGCATTTCCTTAGCTCTCTGATTTTAGTTAACATACAGGAAAGGGGGGGGGGGGTCCCTTCCTTTGTGACAGGGACTTGGTTCCCTGGGCTTCCAGTTGGTTGGGAAAACCCTTATACTTGATCTCTTCATCTCTCCCAGAAGCTTCTCAGGTCCCTAAAACCAGCTTCCTGAGGAGAAATTTCTCATTCCTGAGGTGGAGAGGGAACTGTATCTCAAGCACATTCAAGAGCCCTTTTAGTGTTTTCTTTCTTTGTTTGTTTGTTTTATTCTTATTTTTTTTTTTTTAATCTCTTCAGCAATGTTTGGTTTCGTTGGTTTCTTGAGAGTTTCTTGACTGAGTTCTGGACCACGGTGTCCTAGACATAAGGTGTTACCAATGCCAGGAGCTGCATCCCAGGGACCCATTGTTTCTACAGCTGCCCCTGTCAGAAGCACCCAGGAGACTGAAAGCGCAAGTGACACCAGTCCTCCCTTTCAACCATTAGTTTAACCAAAGTGAAGAAGGCCCTTGCCTGGAAGTCTTAAAATCTGGCTCTTGTCTACCATTTGCTGAGTGACTTGGCCAAGTGCCATTCCCTCTTTAGACCCCAGTTCTTTTGGCCATGCAAGGCTCTTTTCCTTCTCGGGCTCTGTGACCTGCCTGAGTTTTTTTGAAATGCATTTTGGGGATTTCTATATAGAAGAAACTGGAGGCATTCTTTTTCTGAACTACATTTTTCTTGGACAGTGCAAGTCAGGAGCTTGTTAGCAAAAGCTTTTGACTTTTCTTAAATGGACGCTCCATTTATTACCTAGGATAGAGCTTTGTGCCCTCAGCATTAAGGACACAGAATGGCCCTCAATACCAGAGGGACTCACCTTTGTGTCCCCCCTCAATCATGCAAGGGAACGTGTCAGCTCTTACTTTGAAGGTACTTCTCCAATAATAACATGGGGGATAATGACTCTTGGCCACCTACCCACGTCAGGATATTGTCACTACACATTACTTAAAAAGCACTCTAGAATAGTGCTTCTCTTGGGATAACTAAAGTGGAAAATGGCAGTAATCATAGGTGCATATACCTCTGTGGGCTAATGCAGCCATGGTCCCTTGGAGGCAGTGTGGGCTTCTTAGCTGATAGGGAAATTGTAGGCATGTGGGCTCAAGTTCTGTGAGGAGCAATTATAGCCCAGAATACAGAGCAATTGTGGGAGGACGTTGACAGCTGTAATTGAAGAGTATAATATGATAAGTCAATGGAGTGAAAAGGAGAGAAAAGAGTGAAATCCACAACAGCAGGATAGCAATGAAAGCCCCGTATTCGTTCCTTTCTGTGTCCTGTTTCTCGGTCTAAAGAGAAGGATTCCATAGAAAGTAGGCCAGGATTGAATCCTGATCTTGCCATTTACTAACGGTCCCATCTTGAGCAAAATCGTCCTCTCTGAGGCTTAGTCCCTTCCTCCGTGGAAACCCGTGTGGGAATGTTTTGCAAAATTGTTGCACAGGAGTGAATGAATCGCATTTGTAAAAGCAGCTGGTGGTAACACTTCAAGACAGCAATTATACATTCTGAGCTCTCATCATGCACCTGGCACTGTACTAGGCATAGAGGAGATGCTGACAGAAATGAGACAATTCCTGAACTTGGGGAAAATAGAGGCTCCCGGATGAGATCGACAAATGGGATCAGAAAGTAAACCGTTGGTTTACCATAAAAGGAGTATCGAAATTGTATCGAAATATTTCTTGCGGCCATTTTAAAGATCAGTTGGGTCCTCTTTTACTACTGATACCGATCACGTCCCTAATTAAGTAAAAGTCAGTAACTCTGCATGTTTTGCTTCTATCAAAAGCATCATAAGTGAGTTAGCTCTTTAACAACAGCTGTCACAACCACAAGCCACTGTATTTGTAATGCCTCCTGAGATTCTAAAGATCTAGAGATAGCCCTTCTTAAAAATTCAGTACTTAAAATGAATTGTCAAGTCAAGCCAATGTTCTACATTGTGTAATGCTTCAGCACCAGTCATCTAAAAGGAGAGCTCATTCCAAGAAAATCCAGATCTGATTGGAGCATCTGAGGAATATGTTATTGAGGGCTCCCCCTGGCTGGGCCCTGGCCACTTGAAGAACCTGAGGCTCAGTGCAGAAGGTAAGTGCCTCCAAACAGGTGTGGCCCTCACATTCCCAGCCAGAGGTAAATTCTTTCTAAGACCCTGATATGGCCCAAAGTAGTCTTGGCCACTCTTTGACCTCCTGGTTCCCCCAAGAATTGTTCATAGAAACCAGCGGCTCCGTGTTCTACTTCCTTCGTCCCAACCTTTGCCAAGAGCTGCGCTCTCCTGCCTTAAGCCTCATTCAGCTACGACAAGGCATTCCCTGGTCAAATCCAGACAGTTGGCTAGGTTCCTGTCTTTGTGAAAGCAGTGAGGTATTCCAAGGCTACAATAGAGGTAACAAAGAAAGATTGCCCCAGATGTAAAGAAAAAAGGTATTACCCAAAGGGCCTTAGGAGAGAAGCCTGCTTGGAGGAGATCGAATTTGGGTTGGACTTTGAAGAAATGTATTGATTTCAGAAATGTAAATGACAAGGACTGAAGGTTCCCCAGTAATTTCTCTACGTGAGGGTACATGAGGCCCTCTTCCCTAGTCCTTACCAGATGGAAGAAGTTCTACTCCTGTTTTTCTCTCCAAAGAATTCTGTGCTCCCCATCATCTAGAGAGAGAGCTTTGGCTCTCCCTTTCTTCTTAAGGAGAGCAAGATACAGAATAGATGCCCACCATAGAATACAGCAGGCCAGGTCATATTTCTTTGAATTTCAAAAGTCTTTCTGTATTCTGTACAGAATGTACATACATTCTGTATGTATTGAATACATAGCTGGTATTCAAAAAAATATTTAAAAAATAAATACATAGGGGCGCCTGGGTTGCTCAGTCGGTTGAGCATCCGACTTCAGCTCCGGTCCTGATCTTGTGGTCTGTGAGTTCGAGCCCTGTATCGGGCTCTGTAATGACAGCTTGGAGCCTGGAGCCTGCTTTGGATTTTGCGTCTCCCTCTCTCTGCCCCTCCCCTGCTCACGCCTCTCTCTCACGCGCGCACTCTCGCTCTCGCTCTCTCTCTCTCAAAAAGTAAAGAAACATTATTAAAAAAAATTTTTAAATAAATATATAGATGAAAACTTTGTAAAAGAGCATACCTTAAACTGTCCCCAGCTAATACATTTTTGAGGATGACAGATAATTGAAAATAAGGTCATGCGGGAACAAAAAATAAGGGTAATTCATTTTGGAAAGTATTTTGCAGTTTCTAAAAAGCTTCCACACTCATTGTTTTATTTGACTGACATGACAGCTCTGTATCATATTAGCTTTTGCTACCTAAGACACCGCCCCAAATCTGGGTGGCTTAAAAAACAAAATCATTTAGGGGCGCCTGGGTGGCGCAGTCGGTTAAGCGTCCAACTTCAGCCAGGTCACGATCTCGCGGTCCGTGAGTTTGAGCCCCGCATCAGGCTCTGGGCTGATGGCTCAGAGCCTGGAGCCTGTTTCCGATTCTGTGTCTCCCTCTCTCTCTCTGCACCTCCCCCGTTCATGCTCTGTCTCTCTCTGTCCCACAAATAAACGTTGAAAAAAAAATCATTTATTCTCATAGATGGGACTTAGTTGGGTGATTCTGCTCATCTTAGCTGGGTTTGCTCAGGGGTCTAGGGGTTAACTAGGGGTCAGGTGTTGTAGGATTACTCAACTGGGACAGGTTGGCTCTGCTCCACCTTCTGGGACCAGTGAGCTAGACTAGGCACGATCTACTCATGGTAATGCAGGAAGCCAACCAGAGAGCGAGTAGAAACACAGAGGCCTTTCGAGAGCTAAGCTCAGAACTGTCGTGCTGTCATTTCTATTTTATTGGCCAAAGCACATCATATGGCTGAACTCAGAGCCATGGTGTAGGGAAATATCCTCTTCCCTTTTGTGGGAGCTAATCTCCTAGGGACTAGCTGTAGGGGTAGGGATTGACCACAATCTGGCATGAAAGGACCTTTTTAGGAAATATTCCCTCATTTAGGACATTTGGAAATGTTCTAAGATGGATTGTAGTGATGATTGTAGCGAGCCTGACGCGGGGCTCGAACTCACAGATCACGAGATCATACCTGAGCTGAAGTCCAACGCTCAACCGATTGAGCCACCCAGGCACCCTTATATATTTATTTTTTTTATATTTTTTTGAACTGTGGCAAAAGGCACAGTTATGGGAACAGATAGAAAATTAGGAAACTTAGAGCAATCTATTATAAACCCTATTATCTATTATATAATATCTATATCTATATCTATCTATATCTATTATAAAGCATTACTATCATTATGTACTATCTCAAGATAGACAGAATCTGAATCTTAGAGAAGTGAAGTGATTTTTTTTTTTTCCCCCTGGAGTAGAGCTGGGTCTTTTGACCTAAAATGCCCTTCATTTCTATCGCATCACAGAAGAGTTTCCTGGAAACCCATGTGCTGGAGTTAGATAGATGGAGGGGATTTTAAGAGAAGACTGGCCCTTGAGAAGCCGAATATTGTCAATGGTCAGTGGCCAGGCTGAACTCTGACCCATATAAAACAGAACTCTGACCCATAACCAGTCCTCCTTCAGCTCCCCATGCCAACAATCTCCAGTTGGGGCATGCTCGAAGCTTCCCCTTTTCTCACTATAAAGCTTTCAGACTCTCCTGCCTCCTTTTAAGTCTCTGCCAACAGCATGATGGCAGCTGACCCCCTTGCTAAAGCAAGCTCTAAATAACAGCCTTTTCTTGTCCTCATTTGGGTGGTCTTTGTTTACTTCCATACCCTGCCACGTAGAGACAAAAACAGGAAACTTTTTGGGTCCTGCCTGCAAGGTCAGGAGGATGGAGATCGGGCCCCAGATATTCACTTTCGATTTGCCCAATTCTTCCCCCAACGTTGAGAGACCTTCTTGATTCTGAGGCAAGTGGTAGGAAGTGCTCGGAGCCTATATTTTAGTAATGTTGTTTTATTTTTGTATCCTTGTCCTGCAATAAACCATAGATGTTAGGCATTGTCAGTTTGGGTCCCATGAGTCGTAAACAATCAAACACTGACTAAACACAAAATGGGAACCAAACCATACGTCTGTCAATGGCTGAATTTGTAAGAAAATGTGGTGCATCCATACAACGCAATACTTCCAGCAATTGCTCGCTGAACTGAAAAAAAGTCTGACACGACAAACCATCTATCACATGCTTCCACTTATATGACATTTTAAGAAAAGGCAAACTTACAGAGACAAAAAGCAGATCAACGATTGCTAGGGACTGGCTGTAGGAGTAGGGATTGACCGCAATCTGGCACGAAGGACCTTTTTAGGAAATGTTCCCTCATTTAGGACATTTGGAAATGTTCTAGAATGGATTGTAGCGATGGTTGCACAACTGTGTATATTTATTAGAAACCACTTAACTATCCACTTATAATGGGTGGATTTTGTGGTATGTGTTTTATGCCACAGTAAAGCTTTTTAAAAAGAAAGCACTTTGAAAAACAACGTGCCTTGGAAGAGAATAAACACATAATACGAATGAAAAGGAAACATTGTCGGGAGAATTGCCAAGGCCCCAACATTGGATATAACGCTAGCTGCTCCACTCTATGGAAGCTGGATACTCAAAACTCCCTCTTTGAATATAACTCCACTATGGCTGGAGTGTGACCTTCTCAGGAGCCTTCTGTCTGGTCCATGGTTCCTTACCTTTGCTGGCTTTTAGCACACGGAATGTCAGCACTGGTAAGCACGGCAGGGACCTGGGCTTTGGAGCCTGACAGACTTGGCTTTGAACTCCGGCTCTGTGGTGTATCAGCTGCGTGACATTGAACATATAACTCGGCTTCTCCAACCATTGATTCTCTGACGCAAAAGTTGAGACTGATAATTCATATCTCATGAGGTAGTTATGAAGATAACATGAATTGGTGCATAACAAACTACCCCAAAATTAATGGATAAAAGCAACCACTTTATCCATCTAACGATTCTGTGGGTCAGAAATTCCAGAAGGGTTTGTTTTGGTGGTCTGTGCCCAATCCACATGATACTAGCGGGAGCATCTGGGCAGGGGATCTACTTCCAAGGTAGCTCCTTCACACACATATCTGGTGCCTACATGGTCCTTGTTCTCTCTCTTCACGTGGCATCTAATATGCTAGGCTTTTCCATGAAATTTGGGCTTCTCACAACATGGTGGTCTCGGGTAGTTGTACTTACACAGTGCTGGCTTCTCCAATAGTCTGGAAGCAGAAGCTTCCAGGAAGGTTGGAGCACTACCTGGAATGGCAAAGCATCCCTTTCACTGAATGTTATTGGTCAAAGCAGCCACAGGGTCCACCTGCCCAGACCCAGGTAGTTGGGGGGTGGGTTAGAAGGTCCCATTTTCACCTGCGTATATGGGTTGGGAGATACGATGTGGACACATGGGAAAAAACAATCTACCACAGAGTTAATGCCCACATAGTGCAGTTAACGCCCACATCACTGACAAACTTCTGCTGTAAGGACCAGATAGCAAATATGTTAGAATTTATAAGCCACGTGGTCTCTGTCATGATTACTCAACTCTGCTGTTGTAGCACAAAGGTAGTCATAGACAACACCTAAATGCTACATTTAGTAAAACCTTCTTTACAAAACAGGGGAGGCCAGATTGGTCCATGGGCCATAGCTGTGACCTCTGATATAATGCGTGACATATAATAAGTGGTCCGTAATTGTTACTATTTTTTTTTAAGTTTATTCATATATATTTATAGAGAGAGAGAGAAAGAGAGAGAGTAAGTAGGGGAGGGACAGAAAGACAAGGAGAGAGAGAATCCCAAGCAGGCTCCACGCTGTCAGTGCAGAGGCCGACTCAGGGCTGCAACTCACAAACCATGAGATCGTGATCTGATCCAAATCAAGAATCAGATGCTCAACCAACTAAGCCTCCCGAGTGCCCCTATTGTAATTGTTAGTAAGAGCCTTTGGAACACCCCAATCCACTCTTGACCTCTCCTATTTATAAGGTAACCTGACTTAGCCAACACTCTAGTTTGGTGTCTCTGGCCACCTGGATGCTCCCTCTTTTCACTTGTCTCCATAACCGGTACCTATATTTCAGGTTCCCATAAATACCACCCCCGCCCCCCAAATCCACATCAGCTCTCCCTATGTCACTGCTGGAACCATGCAGGTTTGGTGGGGTCTGAGCTTATACAATACAGTCAGGCCCTCTTTAAGAAAAAAATAAAATACAGGGGCGCCTGGGTGGCGCAGTCGGTTAAGCGTCCGACTTCAGCCAGGTCACGATCTCGCGGTCCGGGAGTTCGAGCCCCGCGTCGGGCTCTGGGCTGATGGCTCAGAGCCTGGAGCCTGTTTCCGATTCTGTGTCTCCCTCTCTCTCTGCCCCTCCCCCGTTCATGCTCTGTCTCTCTCTGTCCCAAAATAATAAATAAACGTTAAAAAAAAAAAAAAATTTTTAAAAAAGAAAAAAAAATACAAAATTGAAGCAAAAGTGAATCTTTAGAATGAAAAAAAAAATCACAACAAATAAATTCTAAAATGCCAATAGGTACCACAAAATCCAGAAAATGACATACATTGACATCTCTGTCTACTGTTCCCCTACAATCTGATCGAATTTTCATTTGATTTTGTAATATCATTTACTATAGACTAGAAAGATGATACAGTTTTCTTCTAACATGGTTAATCAATTTTTTGAAAGTATTATTGACAGTTCAGGAAAGTTCCTTTATAACTCTTTATTAATAATGCCATCCAAAGTTTCAGGATTATTGTCAAGCAATGGAACTTTTATGAAGTTTTTTTCTTGTGTGAACAGGAAGTTTTCAGGGCATTTCAGGTTTCTTTGTACAGTGACTCATCTTAAACACTCTGAATCAAGCCACTCATTAAATGAAATTGTTGTTGATGTCCTTGTTATAGTGTATATTATCAGTTTTTTTTTTTTTTATCCTTCATTGATATTATCATTCCAGGTCAAGTCTACAGAACAGTTTAAAATTTTCCAGTGTGTTTACATGATTCACTTCACTTTGTTAATTGGCTTATCAAACCATCCAAGAGTCTATTCGCTAATTTTATTGGAAAGTTATCTCTTTCTCTTAATGAATTACTATCTTGGGTGATTTTTGTTTTTGTTACAATTTGCCTGCCTCTCAAGATCAGAAAATTTCTATCAGTTCCTTTGCTGGTGTTGATCCCCATTGTTCTGTATTCCATTAAATTTTTTTAAAGTCCCTGAATTTTTATTATGAAAGATTTTAAACACACGAAATAGTCTTTTTTTTAACGGTATGATAAATATCCACCAATTTTCATCTGAATTTTCTTTCAGTTCTTCAATACATTTTTGCATTTTTAGAGGATGAAACAAGGTATCCTTCATGTCTGTTCAAATCAGGAAGCAATAAATTCTCACCGATTTACTGAACGGTTCTAATATGTCTTTTCAAATGGCAGCTAAAATGTTTTATTCGAACATTATCAACTTTCTGCATACAATGGTGCATCTTACTTATGTTCAGATATGTGAAATATATAAATGTGTCCTACTCGATTCAGGCTCAATGTATCTCCAACTTCCTCTTAGCAAGACCCCCCAAAAGCCTACGATCTATCTCATGCTACCTGACACTAGCAAATTTGAGATGAAGGCACATTCAGAATGGGAAAAAAATTGTGATCTTGACTCAACGTCATTAAAATACCTCAATGTGGAAAATTTACAAGACACCAAATGAATACATTACTAAGTTCTATCCCCATGCCCAGTTTTGCTTTTTGTGTTTTTGTGTTTTTTTGGTTTTTTTTTTTTTCTTTCCTTTTCAAGAGAGAGGAGGAAAGGTAGGCAATGGACAGCATAGCACATACGTGACCACAGGATCAGTAACCTCTTCTACTAACTACCCTGTGAGACTCATGGCAGAGCTTTTCCTCTCCAACCCTGGCTGTGTTTCCAACTCAGTGTGAATCCGTCTCAGCCTAGCTGTGAGTGTAAAGACCCAAGCACTGAAGAGGAATCCAGATACCCAGGCCAGAGTCATGAGAAACATTTGATTGAAATGATTCCTTTGGGTTTTCATTCTTTGGGATTATTTTTCTCCCAATGTCACACTTCTTCAAAACAAAGGCTCAGAAGATTTTGACGAAGTCTCCACTTTCTACATCGTAAATATAATCAAAACATACCCTTTAGGGGCGCCTGGGTGGCTCAGTCGGTTAAGCGTCAGACTTCAGCTCAGGTCATGATCTTGCCTCAGCTCAGGTCACGATCTTCCACTCCGTGAGTTCGAGCCCCACCTCGGGCTCTGTGCTGACAGCTCAGAGCTTGGAGCCTGTTTCAGATTCTGTGTCTCCCTCTTTCTCTCTCCTCCCCCACTCATGCTCTGTCTCTCTCTTCTCAAAAATAAATAAACGTTAAAAAAAAATTAAAAAAAAAAACATACCCTTTAGCTAGAAACATGTTGCCCCAGATGCAAAGAAAGAAAGAAAAGAAAGATCCACACAATTTCCTACACGATGAGTGCAGAGAACCTTTTGCAGAAGACAATTCATTTCCACCAGCACACTCATTAATTTTCATGACACCTCTGTTAAGTTATGGAAACAAATGAAGTTATTACTGTTGAAGACACTGGGCAGTATTTCCTGGGCCACCTCATTAAAAAGTCTCCACTGTCGGGGCGCCTGGGTGGCTCAGTCAGTTGAGCGTCCGACTTCGGCTCAGGTCACGATCTCGCGGTCCATGAGTTCGAGCCCCGAGTCAGGCTGTGGGCTGATGGCTCAGAGCCTGGAGCCTGCTTCCGATTCTGTGTCTCCCTCTCTCTCTGCCCCTCCCCCGTTCATGCTCTGTCTCTCTCTGTCTCAAAAATAAATAAATGTTAAAAAAATTTTTTTTTAAATAAAAAAAAATAAAAAGTCTCCACTGTCAACTAAAGACAGGAGGGGGTTCTAGACCCAAAACCTCGAATTAGAGCTGGCTTATGAAAAGCCAGGAGCGCTGCCACTGTGCCGAGAAAGTGGGTTGGAAACACTGGAGCTATCAAACCGGTTCTCAGAATTGGTATTTCACAATCCCACATGCATGGAAAGGAATGTGTGCAGGAGCAGGCAAAGCAGATAGGAAGATTTTGCCAGAAGCCCTCTCCAAACTTCTCCTTGTATCTCAGTGACCACCTTTGTGTCAGACGCTGGTTTATGAACCAGTCGCTGGCCTTGGATAAATTAGGCTTTCCCTGGAGCCGGGGGGTGAAGCACGTGAGCTTTGTGGATGGATACTTGAAAAAAAAAAAAAAAAAAATGATGTCCGTAAGGGAAAAATGGGAAATGGGCACTGGGCAGGCAACCCACAGTACTTACTCATGAACTCAGATCTTTAGATCTGTCTTGGCTCTGCACTCACTGAACTGCTTCATCCTTTACCTGTCTCAGATTTTTGGATTCCAGCATGGATCCAATGACAGTGGCCCCCACCCCCACCCCCACCCCATCTAGAAGTGGAATTTACTCACCCCCGCCCCATCTAGAAGTGGAATTTACTCACCAGGGGAGGAAGCCAGATGAGAGAAGGCACGGTTTTGAGAAAATGGTATGGAGTGTGGAAGACCGCAAAGCACAGAACTGAAGCGGAGAGTTGACGAGTAAGACTCCCAGCTCTCTCGTTACCCGCTGTAGGATCTTGCATACTCAATCTCAGCATGCAAATGAGCCTCGGTTTTCCCGTTTATTAAATGAAGACAACAGTACTGGCCTCAGTGTTGTTATGAAGATTCATCGAGATACTACAAGTAGAATCCTTTGCACGTGGGACTTGTAACGGATATTTGATAAAAGTGGCCATTTTTATATGATTTCTTAGGAGAAGTTGGGGAAAACGGTGGGGGGGGGGGGGGTCAGCAGAGAGAACAGCTGGTCCTGGAGGCCTTGAGGACAAAATCTGAGTAAAGTTTGATTTGAGGAGACGAGAAATGGGCTGGAACCACTCCTTCCTATCTCTGTTCTGTTTTATAGTGCAATCGCAGAGAAATATCCTTCATCGATGAGACAGCTCAACAGACAAGGTACTAGTGTCAACATCTTTGTTCCTCCTGCCTCCTCCCCTATAAATCACAAAAACATGCACCTCAACACAGGTGTGTGAACTTGAGCATGTTACGTTCTTTCTCTGGGTCTTCATTGCCAAATGTATAAAATGCCGATCGCTCATAGTCTCTTACATCCCCTTGGCCCTAACATACGAGTAGCAGAACAAAATTAGAATTTGGGTATAACACTTCTAAAATGTTCCCATTTCAGGGGCGCCTGGGTGGCTCAGTCGGTTAAGCCGCCGACTTTGGCTCAGGTCACGATCTCGCAGTCCAATCTCGCAGTCCGTGAGTTCGAGCCCCGCGTCGGGCTCTGTGCTGACAGCTCGGAGCCTGGCACCTGTTTCAGATTCTGTGTCTCCCTCTCGCTGACCCTCCCCTGTTCATGCTCTGTCTCTGTCTGTCTCAAAAATAAATAAAAACGTTAAAAAAATTTTTTTTTAAATAAAATGTTCCCATTTCGTCCCAAACTTGTGGTCTAAACCTCATGATGGTTCTCAATGTCACTAGCCTTAAGGAACTCTCCTTCTTGGAATTTTTCTCTTCTTCTTATATAGAGGATACAAAGATTGCAAAAACAAGCTTCAGAATCCGGGCGTGGGGGTAGATGATTCATTCCCATTATGTTATCTTTTGAATGTAGTTAACAGCTACCCCGGCACTACCCTCGTTCCTTATCCACCTGAATTCCATTGTAGACAAACAAACAAAAAGATAATGGAAAAGGCAATCTTAGGGAGACACTAGAGAGTCTGATGGACTCTGGTAATGAAGTTATTACAAACTCTGCCGCCCACAAAGATCTGGCAAGAGCCAAAGAATGGATGTTTGTGCAGATGCCTTGTCATAGCTCTGTGTCATTCGCCTGGGGCTACCAAATCTCTTGGCAAATAGTAACTCATCCTCAGAGCCTCCCAGAAGGAAGGGCATTAGTATGCACTCTGAGGAAGAGCCAGGAAATTAGAGTTTTTCTAAAGCCAAAAGGTCAGTGCTGGCTTTGCAAACCTACCTGAAGCTTTCTAGGTTTTATATGTAGGTTCTCACTCCCATTTGGGAAAACAATTACAGAACGCTTGAGTTTAAGAACTAGAAGGGTTTTCAACAGATACCTATGCCAACTGAGTACATTCATACTTAAATCCCCTTAGTTAACATCTTCACTAGGTGTCCTCTAACTTCTCTTGAAAACATCTAATGAAGGTTCCAAAATAGACTATGCGAGAAAGCAGCCCAGAGACAGTGAAATATGAGGACTGAGTGTGGAAGGGCAGGTCACGGGACGATTAAGGAATCCTCCTGTAGGGAAGACAGGGAATAGTGAGACTGTACCTTGCATTTGGGGAAGGTGGGGATGAGGACCCATTTTGGCCTTCCTCAAAGACCAGTGTTGGCATGAGCAGAACCTTAAGGGAATAGATGGGCTGGACAGACGAGAAGTAGGAAATGTACCACTTTCCTAAGCGGTGTCCTTTTTCCCATTGACGATTTGGCTCTTGTCTGTCATGGTCTTTCTGGATTGAGTTGCAAGGACAAAAAGATTGGTTTGCCCAAAATGAGACTTCAGTGATTATCCTACATCTCCTGTTGCATCCACACGACTCCTGAAACAGAATGCCACGGGCACCAGTGACAGTCACAACAAAGTTTATTGCAACGAGAGGCAAGGCCGACCAATCGGGACCGACACTCTTGACCAGAGTGCGGCCTCGAACAGCCGAACAGCCGAGGTACAGAGTTTTTATAGCCGACCACATCATCTTATCACCTGGGAACAGAACAAAGAAATAGTTCCCAGATGGGGGTGGAAACAGTTCAGACCTTCTGCCGGTTAAGCCGCAACCAGTTGACCTCCTTGACCCTGCCTCTGGCCCACTTTTTCAAAGTTCTCAACATGCCCTTGCCCCAATCCAATCAAACACCAATCCAGTTGATTTCCCTTGAACTTTCGTTCCCTTGATTGATAGGACAAGGCCGTTATCTCTTAACCTACAGTGTCAAAACAAAGCTGTTATTTCCCAAGGCTACCGGGTTAGCCCTACACTACAATTTAACCCTTACATTCCTAGCAGGTATTAGTGTGATTTTTGACAAGTTAAAAAAAAAATTATCTGAAACTTGGAAATAGGAAAAGGAGATTATTGGGTACTTTCTCAGTGCCAGGCTTGACTTCCTATTTACTGGATTCGTTTTCTTCCCTATGAGGCAAAGGCTCATTGGGAAAATTTTCTTCCACAGAAATGCAAATAATTTCTTCCCAGTGGAACTAAGAGCCTCAAGGTTTACAGTTTATGATCCTGTTCAACATAAACCAGTTTTTGTACAGCTTGTAACCCCGCAAGCCATTAGATTACCTACACATATCTAGTGTTTCAAATGCTCTTTGGGCCAGTTTTGAATCTTACTGCTTTCCACATTACTTAATGAGCTCAATAAAATCTTTGCAAAGTATTCCTTTAAAATCTGTATGCATGAAAGACGTGGCTTTTTATCTTTTTTAAAAATTGTGGTTTGGGGCGCCTGGGTGGCGCAGTCGGTTAAGCGTCTGACTTCAGCCAGGTCACGATCTCGCGGTCCGTGAGTTCGAGCCCCGCGTCAGGCTCTGGGCTGATGGCTTGGAGCCTGGAGCCTGTTTCCGATTCTGTGTCTCCCTCTCTCTCTGCCCCTCCCCCGTTCATGCTCTGCCTCTCTCTGTCCCAAAAATAAATAAAAAATGTTGAAAAAAAATTTAAAAATAAATAAATAAATAAAAATAAAAATTATGGTTTAACAGGGAGCTCACTTCTGTCTCCAAAGATCTGGTTTCCTTATTTGTTAAAAGATGCCTTAGGACAGAAGGTCTCTAAGGGCCCAGTCTAAGGTCTCTGAGCCACTAAACCACCTTGAGCCCTCTTTCCCAGCTTCCCCGGGGTCTCCAGGGAAAGGGCCATCTTAACTCTCTGGAGCAGACAAATTGGGCCTGCCAGACAATTTGTCACCCAGGCCCCAGAGAGGTGGTCAAATGACACGAGAGCACTGTTCTGCCTACCTGCAGCAACTCTAAAGGTGGTTCTAGAAGGTCCCAGGAACTGGACTACATTGTTTTGCCGAATTTTTTCCTGTTTTTTTTTTTTTCTGCCTCTCCCTGCCCCAACCAGTCCCTGCTTCCCAGTATAAACCTTAGAAACTCCCAGTTCCACATCCCCAGCCTTTTAGTTTAATTTGGATGGGAAGGCGTCTTCCCCCTAAAGTGGAAGCTGGTACCTTTTGGCTGCCTCTCGAGGCAACAGAGGTCGAACAGCGACACCCCCCCATTCCCACTGCTGCGAAGGGGCGGGTCAGGATTGCTCTGGAAACCTGTTTCCGGGTCTGACATCTGATGAATCTGTCCTTCC
This sequence comes from Puma concolor, assembly GCF_028749965.1. Lineage (NCBI taxonomy): Eukaryota > Metazoa > Chordata > Mammalia > Carnivora > Felidae > Puma > Puma concolor. Next base: position 79,189,462 of record NC_141675.1, on the reverse strand, counting down.
AAACCTCCAGAGGCTTCTCTCCCTCTGCCTTCTTGGCTAGAGGATGTTTAGCCATCATACTCCAGCTGAAAGTGCCCTGACTTCATGGGAGTGAAGATGTGAAGGGGAGATGGGTCAGAGAACATGAAAGCTGGGTCAAGGAGACCACTGGATGCATTTAGTGTTCCTTGAAATCCACAGATTTTGGCCCCGGACTATCCAACACACAGAAAAACTCTTCCATTTCAGGGGATGACTGATTTTGTTAAAAGGAGGGTGTTTTTGTTTTGTTTTGTTTTGTTTTGTTTTGCTGAGCCTCCTCGGGTCAGATCTGTTTGCCTCAGAATCAGCTCGGTGCTCACAGTGTTCTTAAAATAAATATTTTTGTATCTGATTCCAGCTTGGCTGCCAGGCCTGACTGATAACACTCATGGCTTGGCGAGGTGCTGCTGAATTTCTCTGCACACGTTCCTTCCCTCCAGGAACATCCCCATGCTTTATTTCAGGATTCCAGTTAATTCCTCAGCTTGGGGATGGAGTCATGCTTTCCTGAAGGCCAGCCACATCCTGGGCCTTCAGGGCTCTTGGACTAAACAGTTTAAGGTGGGGCTGGGGACAGTGGGGAGAGGCGGGGGCTGGGGGACAGATGAAATTTGGGCCTAAGGAAAGGCCAAATCACATAATATTTATTGGATACCTAGTGGTTACACAAGATCCCATAGAAACACAAGCATCAAGTGCTTGGGTATGGTTATCCTGGAAATCTAATTTGAAAAACAATGATGTATTATTTAACACCCTGAATGGGTCTTTTTAAAAAGCACCCTTCTGGGGCGCCTGGGTGGCGCAGTCGGTTAAGCGTCCGACTTCAGCCAGGTCACGATCTCGGGTCCGTGAGTTCGGGCCCCGCGTCAGGCTCTGGGCTGATGGCTCAGAGCCTGGAGCCTGTTTCCGATTCTGTATCTCCCTCTCTCTCTGCCCCTCCCCCGTTCATGCTCTGTCTCTCTCTGTCCCCAAAAAAAATAAATAAACGTTGAAAAAAATTAAAAAAAAAAAAGCACCCTTCTTCTTTTATAAGAGAGCTTAGGGATCATCTACTCCAGTTTAAAAAGAAGTTTCTCCAAATACTCTGGGCGAAGGAACATTTGTGTCTCTGAGAAGGAAAGCCAACTCCAAATAGATCGCACATCCCTTTACAAAACTCAGGTACAAGTCATCTCCAGGACCACATCCTTAGCAAGAAAAAAAAAAAAAAAGCTAAATGAAAGGCCGGAGTGGCTTAGCCCCCAACCGCAAGCAGGGAGAGAGGAAGCGCAGAAGAAGGAGCAGGACAGAAGGGGTGCTCATCTCGCCCCCGCCCCGCCTTCCCCTTCCCCTTCCCCTCTGTTCCAGGCCCCCGCCCGAGGGCGCCCAGCCCCACTCCCGCCCGGCGGCCTTGGCTGCCCGGGCACCGCCTGCGCCGCGGGCCTTTCTCTCCCGAGCCAGACCTAGCACAGCGGGAGGCCGATTCGGTCTCGCGCCGCTTTGGGTGCGGGTCGCCGCTGCGCGGCACGGGCACGAAGCGGGGACAGCGGAGGCGCCCCGCGCGCAGGTTTCGGCACCGTCCCGGCCACCTCGCGGTCCCTCCGCGGCTGGCGGGCGGGGGCCGCCCAGCTCAGACCTGCCGCCTGGGGTCCCGATTCTGGGCGGCGGCGCGCCGGAGACCCGCACCAGGTCCGCTCTGGGGACCGGTGTCCCCCGCCCCCGTCCCCGCCTCCGCCAGAATTTTCTGCAGTCATTTCCTGGAGCCATTTGGTGGGGGTCTGTCGGCAGTGATTTATCGACGGCAGCCACGCTTACAAACATAATATTAAAGGTCACACCGTAACCGCAGCAATTTGTTCTAAAATGGAGGCCACCAAAATACTATTTTCGGGGAGTATTTTGCCACTGAAATTCAGAATTGGCGGCGCGAGTGAGGTTAAACAGCAGACCACGTTTCACGGGTGTGATCACCGATTTAAAGTTCTCTGCAGCCAGGGCTCTCCCCTGTCCCACCGGAGCCTCCCACCGCCCGGCCGAGGGGGCCGCGTTAGCCTGGGGCTTGCGCCTCGAAAACCTCCCTCCGGCCGCATTCCCACAGTGTCTGCCTCGTGGCCAGAGGAGGAGTGGGAGAAAAGAAGAAGAGCCCGGATGTGAGAAAAGCCAAGGGCACAGGCCTATGAGAGTAAGCAGCCAGCAGCTCAGAATGGGGAAACTTGGAGGAGCTTGGACATCTAATCAGATGCCTCAAAAGTGGCGTTTCATGTTAGTTTTGGGGACAGCCAAATGTATACACCGCTGCAAGAAAAGCGGAGTGTCCTGTAAAGTCTATTACAAAAGTCCGCCCTTCCCTGCCCCCCTGCTTCCATTTTCCTTCCTAGAAACAATGGCCTTTGTCTCTGGTCTTTAAACTCCACGTCTCTGCTTCTCGATTTTTCAAAACCATGCACGGGTTTCCTACCATCAAGATACAGATTTCGCGGTCGTCTATACCCTCAGCCCCTCTGCTTTTAATTTTAATTAATTTTTTGTTAAAGTACCCTTCAGGCATGATATTTGACATTAGGACTGTTTGAATGCTCTCGTGGCTAAGCCATATGGTCTCATTGCATTTACTTTCTTGTACCACCGTTTCTGTTCGCCCTGCCATCAATGATCCCCTTGGTCTTAATTTTCTGTTTCTCTGCGTGGATTTTCCGTGTTCTTGTCTACCTCATCTCCATACTCTGTTGGAAGTGTGAACCTGCATACTTCCACACCTGCAGGTGCCTGAGGGAGCCTCTCAGTTTCCTCCATGTTCCCCTTAGAAGCATGCCCTCCTGGAGCCCTCTGTCAGCCAGCTCCAGTGTGGATTTGTCTTTTTAGGTCAGCTGGGAGTCAGTATTCTGGGAGCTGGCTTCTCCAGCTTTCTGGGAGCTCACCCAGTCCCTGTGCCGTATGGGAGCCCCTACTGACTGGACTCCGGATGTTCACTCTACACTGTGGTGGGGAGAGAAGAGAGGGAATATCCTCTAGGGGCTTCCTGGAAATGGATCCACGGCAGGAAAGGAGGTAAAAATATGACCCCTTGCGTGACTGAAAATGAGGTTTATTCTGTACCTACATTTGACTACATTTTGGCTGGGTATGAGATACTATGTTGGAAGTAACTTTTTTCCCCTCAGAATTTTGAAGGCTTCGTTCCATTGTCTTCCAGCATACCCTGTGCCAGCCCACTTTCTAGTGTCTTGTATTTGAACTTGGATGGAGAGCCAAGGACTACCAGATGTTTGAGGAAATCCTCTAACACAAAAAACAGAGGCCAAAACAAGTTTGAGAAAAAGAAGAAAGAGCCATTACCGAATCAGAAAATGACATCTGCAAATACACAAAAGCACGAATGCCTCTGAGACACATTGAGATGTTGGAAGGCCAATGTAATTACAGCTCTAGGCCCTGTGCATGTTGTCTTTGTTTTTTTTTTTTTTGTCTTGTTTTTCTTTCCAGAACTTTTAGAGTCTTTTTTATATCTCGTGTTAGAAATTTCATAATAATGTGTCTAGATGTGACCCTTGTCCATTCATTGCGTAGGTGGCCCCTCGGGGACCCTCTCAAGCAGGAAGTCCTGTCCTTTTGTTCTAAGAAAGGCTTTTAAAGGTTTTGTTTTGTTTTTTCATTTTCTGTTTTCTCTCTGGAGCTCCTAATGTTTGGATATTGGGCCTTCTGTACCAATATACTAGTTGTATCTATTTCCTATTTTTTATGTAGACGATAAACAGGTAGGCAGCCAGTAAGAATATTTCTCAATTTATACAATCAAAAGAAACCACAAATGGATAATCAGGAATATGAGGGAAGCTGAACCAATAAAGTTAAAAAAAAATTAGAACGCTTATTTAGTAAGATCGGAGCCACTTTTCAGACCCATAACTCATTGGCTGACAGAGAGGCTGGTTCCCAAGGGGAAAGAATGAGGCAAAAGTCCCCGGTCCTTCCTCAAACAGATGTATGGCCATTTATTTGGGTAACTGTATGCTGGGGAAAGGGGAATATCTAGACATATTGAGGGCTTTTAGGTTCAGGATCTGAATAGATATTGATCCCCAGGTATCTGAAACAAATCATGGACTGCTGTTTGAGTAGAAGTATCTGGGGCCAAGTTATAAGCTGAGTCCCGGCTCATGTCAGGCTCATGATGAATACAGTGAATCCATGGGCTCACCCAGTCCCTGAATGGATAATTGGAATGCACGCATGCAGTGGAAGTAGAACCCTTCTTTGGTTCTTTTTCCTCTGGGTAAGAGCTACTGTAATGAGAACAGCTGAAGATTTCTCTTTCAAAAAACCATGATACAGTACCATAAAAGCCAAAACTATCATGTCCCACGGAGAATGGCAGAGATTAGAGCCACCCTTCAGACCTAAAAGACACAGAGGTGGTGATCTCCAGCCGATTCTCAATTAATTCCCCGGTCTAGCTCCTATAGAAGCCAGTCAAATCCTGGAGGACTGACGCCGTACTTTTCATACAGAGAGTATAGCGGCTTACATTTACGCTCTTGTCTCAGGACCATGTTTTCTCTCTCATCCTCAGTCATGGTACAATCTGCAGAGCCTGAACCATCTGGACTTTTTGCAGAACGTCACATTGGTTTACTCCATCAACGATACCATTTTAATCAGACAAGAGGAGTAAGAAGTGGCAAGTGCATCGGAGACCTCACACTTCACAGGGTGGGGGTCCTACATAATCCTACAAAGGTTCCCTGCCATATCAGTAAAGGTTTTAGGGGCACAGTAGTTTGGAGCACGGCAGGATAGCGCTTCCAATGGGAAGGTCAAATTATAGCATCTTGACCCTCACACCTCTAAAAGGAAGCACAGGTCCTCACACCTCTAAAAGGAAGCACAATGCAATGCAAGTGGCCCTGCCACGTGGGCCGTATGACCCGGCTGACCCTTTGGTACCAGGGTGCCCATCCGCATTAGAGAATTACACACCATTCAGAAACCAACTTCTACAAGCCACTTGGCCTCATAGAGGTAAGACTCCCGATCGTGAGATATCAAAATGTAATGGGGCCAGAGATGCCCATTGTGAGCCAGATTCTGAAAGGCTCGTTTAGTCATAAGGTTGAGCAGGCCCAGCACAATACATCAGAATATGGAAGTGACACGGCCCGGGATTGAACAGAAGTCAGGGATGGAGAAAACAAAACAGCTGGGTGACCTGGGGGCCCAGCCCCCAGGTCAGCCTCCACTGGTGCACTCACGCCTCTCCCTCAGCTCACAGCTGATCACATGGTCAGGAAGAGGTTGTTACTTCAGACCTGTCAATAGAGGAAGGTAAAGGCTAGTCTTGGTTCACCAGTAGTTTAGTTCAATTATGTGGTAGTAATTAGTTAAGATAAAATCATACTGGTGTCCTTATAAAAAAAAAAAAAAAGGCAGGGGGGGCCACCTGGGTGGCTCAGTCGGTTAAGCGTCTGACTTCAGCTCAGGTCATGAAATCACCGTTTGTGGGTTTGAGCCCCACCTTGGGCTCTGTGCTGACAACTCAGAGCCTGGAGCCTGCTTCAGATTCTGTGTCTCCCTCTCTCTCTCTTCCTCCCTTGCTCTCTCTGTCTCTCTCTCTCTCTCAAAAACTTTTTTTTGAGAGATTAAAATGAGAGATTAAAATGTCTCTCTCAAAGATTTTTTTTTTTATTTAGAAAAATAAAGGGGAAAATTGGACACAGAAATGCACATGTGAAGAACACCTTGTGAAAGTAAACGGAGAGAGCAAGGTGATGCTGCTACAAGCCGAAGAACCCCAAAGATTGCCAGCAATCCACGGCACGCTGGGTGAGAGGCACGGAACGGATTCTTTCCCACGGCCCTAGCAAACTAACGCATCACATATTATCACGTTAGAGAAATGACCAAATGTGGAGCAAAAGAGTTATAGCAGAGGTGATAAGGCCATGCAGTTTCCTGGTTTTCTCAAATACAACACCACCCAGAAGCGGCCAGCCTGAGGTACGGATCAATGATACAGCCCCTTAAAGAGGTGGCTGTAATGCTGCTTGGAGATGCTGCCTTGCAAAGATGAGTCACCGTCCACCGGGGCGGAGTAGTACACGTTCTGAATCAATGACCATTGTGTGTGCGGTCCCAGTGGTGGAGCATATGGATCTGGAAATCAAGAGATGGAAGTAGGAACGACCTTGTTTCCCATCACTCACATTAAATCAGGCGCCATTTTCAGGTGTCCCATCACCACAACCCAAGGCTCTGCAGGTCTGGCCACCCCGGGTGGGGACTGCTCCCACTAGGGACTGCGGCAAGAACTGCATGACCAGCGAAGGCTGGTCGTCTCAAAGACTTTTTTGCTGAGAGAACAGCGGGCAAAAAAGCGTCACCCTCCTGATCATCAGAAGGAAATAGGACACCGGGAGGGGGGTGCCCAGGAAGAATATATTTGGCACCCAAGTGATCCACTGGCGCCTCTTGGTACTTTCCTCTTTTGGTACTTGGTACTTTTGACAGTGGATGGACAAATGCAGAAACCACAGCTGAGAAAGGCCTTGTGAGGAAGGGTCCACAGCGCCAAGATGAAGGTCTGGAAAGGCTGAGCAGGTAAGCCACCCAAACGGCAGAGGTGCCCAGGTAAGGGGAATGGAGAAGGAGTCGTAAAGGGAGATAGTTGCCATCCCAAGACAGATGCAGTGATGGGGCTTAGTTTGCTCGCTCTCTTTCCTCTTATACGTTTCTTCAGGAAAAAAATCCTGGAGGATTCAGGGAGCATTTTAGACCAAGCAACTGGATTGGAGTGGTGCAAAATATTGCCTGTCGTGGAGGCTGTGGTCCCCTGGCCAGAGCCCGGCCTTCAGGACCAGGGTGTTCATTCCTCCAGCTTTCAGGAGCATTGCCTGCATAAGACTTGTAGCTGAGATTCCCCCCAAAGACTCACCCCCAGCCAGAGATAACTGCCTCACCTGAGAGTGCTGCAGAGAATCGGTCTAATTCATGTTTCGCGAAGATGATACCCTCTCTTGTCCCTCTGAGGCATAAATAATCATTTTGAAATAGGTTTTGGTTTGTTTTCTTATCTTTAAAGTATCCGTTTTCCCTGACTCCCCACTTTTTTTTTTAAATTTGATTTTCTTCTTCGCCTTCACAGTTGGTATTTCCCTTCACACATATCAAATATTGAATAAGCCCTCGGCAATCTGTCCACATGAGGTGTCCGACCCTCTGAAGGGCTCTTGCATCTGGTGGATTTACTCTGGAGCTACTTTGGCTAGTCATTCTGCTAGATGAAACTCATCACCACAGCCCCCCCCCCCCCCCACCACCACCCTTTTTCATAGATATGTATTGTTTTTTCTCTTGAGCTGATAGGTTTTCCCAAAGAGGACCCATCCACTCTCCTGTGTATTTGAGGGGCGGGTGCGTAGGATATAAGCCTGGCATGGTTCCTAGGTTTGGGAGTGGGTAAGGGACTCCCATAGTCAGTGTATAGACTTTGACTACCTTTCTGATTGCTGGGTGGCACTCTGTCCCATAACATCACCCTAGTCCCTGAGTCCAGAGTCCCTCTAAGTCAATGTCTTCAGAGAATAAACCTGGAGTCAGTTAAGAGTGGTGACTGGGCTGCAGAGGGCTGGAGGAAAGAAACGTGCTGTAAACGCCTTCAGCCAATCCCCCTGCTTCCACGTCCCCAGCAGCTTCTTTCAGCGTGGCTGTGGCCTCTGGTTTTGAACTTGCTGAACTTGTGCCGCATGAATTGCTTTGCGCCTCAGTTCTCCCTCACCTGATTTCTATTCCGGATCTCCCTACTCTGCCAAGTCAGTGACCTATCACTGGTCCCTCGGTTTGCTGGCTTCTACCCATTCTCTTTACCCTTGTGTGCTGATGCCTCCCCCCCCCGCCCCCCCCCGCCCCCTTTCACCGTCACTCAGTAAGATTTCAGGAAAGCTCAGAGGGAAATGCACGTGTTCAATTACCACGTTTCACTGGAAGACATTAGCCTGTTTTATAGATGGGGAAACTGAGGCCCAGGTTTCAGGATTGGCAAGCTCTTCCGTGCTTCCTCATCCAGTGCTGGAAGAAGGGAGAGAACAGGATAGCTCCAAGGGTCACCAGATCAAAGGGAGTCTCTTCTGGACGGGGGCATTTGGATAGATTTAAGTAGGGGAGGAAGAAGAACAAGAGGGGATCGGCCTATAGATATTTCTAATCTACAAAATGCTCTTTTTACTATTGTTTCAACGGAAGCAGACCTAAAACATAATTGCCTGATCCTTGGAGTGATATTGATAGCTGTATTACTTTCCTATTACAGCTATAACAAATGACCACAAATGTAGTGACTTAAAGCAACGCAAATTTATTATCATAGACTTCTGGAGGTCCAAAGTCTAAAATCAGTCTCACCGGGCTGAAGTCGTGCGTCCGCAGAGCTGGTTCCCTCTGGAAGCTCTGGGGGAACATCTGTTCCTTTGTCTTTATGAGCTTCTAGAGCTGCCTGCGTTCCTTGGCTCATGGCTACTTCCTCCATCTTCAAAGCCCATCACTGCAAGCTCTCCTGCCATCATTAAATCTCCTTTTTCTCACTTTGACATTCTTGCCTCCCTTCTGTAAGGTCCATTGTGATTATGTTGGGCCCTTGCAGATAATGCAGGATAAGCGCCTCATCTCAAGATCTTTAAAAAAAAATTTTTTTTTAATGTTTATTTATGTTTCAGAGAGACAGAGACAGAATGCGAGGGGGTTAGGGGCAGAGAGAGAGGGAGACACAGAATCCGAAGCAGGCTCCGGGCTGTCTGTCAGCACAGAGCCTGACGTGGGGCTGGAACTCACGAGCTGTGAGATCCTGACCTGAGCCGAAGTCGGACGCTCAACCGGCTGAGCCACCCAGGCGCCCCTCAAGATCTTTAAAGTAATCACACCTGCAAAGTCCTTTTTGCCTGTGGCATATGCACACGTTCCGGGAACTAGGACACGGATAAGTTTGGGGGGGTCATTATTCTGCCTACCACAATAACTTTCTGATAACACTCATGACCCTCAGTTCTTGTCAAGATGTGGCGTCTATCGATATCTATAGATACCGATAAATGAATGAGTGGATGAATGAATGAAGAGCTTTTAGTGAGTCATCAAATATTTATTATTGGGTCCATTATCTGCTAGGTTATGTTTTAGACTATCTGCTAGGGAGATCTAGGAAACTAGTGTTTATTCTTACAAACTTGACCCTGCACGGTCTGAAAGCATGTTCTGTGTCGTACTAAAATGGCAACCAGTTCATTGATTACCGTGGAACTGAGACAAAAGAAGACAAGCTTATCGCCATCTTCCTTCTTCTAACCATTTGGCTATGAAAACGACAATGATACAAATACCGCAGAGAAAGTAGAACAGGCTCAATCTCTCCTCATCAACGAAGTAATCTTGTTGCACTACCGGAGCGTATATGGGATAGCTGTTTGGAACATTTCTGGGTGAACTTCTCCAGGCAGCTTGAGTTCCACTGGAGGCCGAAAACCCATGTGTGGCCACGGAGTCTGTCCACGTGAGCTGTAGGTTTGACCTAGAGGGGACTGTTCTCCCTATAGTCTGAGTGTCTGACCCTGATGTAGCCTTTGGGATTGCCCTCAACGTGGCCTTTGGGTCTGTCCCCCGTGTGGCCTGCACACCTGCCCCTTGTGTGGCTTGTGAGCATGCCTGCTGTGTGGACTGTTGTCCTACCCTCCTGACAACCTCAGAGTATGTCCTGCAGGGGGCCTGTGGTGCTGTCCCCCGTGTGGATTGTAAATTTCCCTGTGCAGCCTGCCTGTCGGAACTTGGGGTGAGCTGCCTGCTGGTCTCCCCTTTGGGCTCAGCAGTGGTGTGGCTGGGCCCTGATGCCTTATAGACATAATAATACCCATTCCATTGGCTTTGGCTGAACACATCACCAGTGGGAGATGAGGAACCAGTGGGAGAGAATGGGGATACTGATGGCTCCGTCGTGTTGTTTCGCAATCTCAGTAAGCAGAAGCCCAGAGAGCAACCTTCACAATTGTTCGAGTCATGGGAGCCATCCAAAGGCACCTCCCGAATGATCGGTAGCTCTGAAAGCTTCTTAAAGTCATAGAATTTCTTCAGAATACGCAGCACCACGTTTTTCAGAATCCTCATGGTACTCTCTGGGGAGAACTCAGGGTTCTCAAATCGAGACCAGGAACACTTCTTGCACCTCTGAGCAAAGAGGCGCATAATCACCTGACCCTGGGATTTGTGGGACTCCAGGTGCATGTGACATAGGATATGCACTTGAGCAGAAGCCCAACTCCGCTGGCATGAGGAACACTGGAACCTGCAGATAAAAGGAACAAGGCCGTGTGCCTTCAGGTGATTGCTGACCCGAAGCAGGTTGGCCTGCCTGGCCTCAGTCTCTGAGATCTCTTCCAGTTTGAAAAAGTCCATATGATATTGACACATTGCCAAATAAGAATGAGAGGGGTGGGCGCCGGGGTGGCTTAGCCAGTTAAGTGTCCAACTCTTGATTTTGGCTCAGGTCATGATCTCACAGTTCATGGGTTCAAGCCCCTGTCAGGCTCCGTGCTAACAACTCAGGGTCTGCTTGGGGTTCTCTCTCTCTCTCTCTCTCTCTCTCAGAATGAATGAATAAACATTTAAAAAAAAAAAAGGATGAAAGGGATTGTGTTTTTAACAAAGCTTTTTCCTGTGAGCCACCATAGCTTCTATCCTATGTGGCCCCACGTTTGCCTCTTTGCTAGTAAAATATCTCTGGGTGTCTCACGGGGAGGGGTCCTTCTGCCCCCTGCCAGTGAGATTTAAAAAATTTTTTGTAATATTTATTCGTTTTTTGAGAGAGGTGGAAAGAGAGAAACAGAGCGCAAGTGCGGGAGGGGCAGAGAGAGAGGGAGACACAGAATCCGAAGCAGGCTCCAGGCTCCAGAGCCTGACGAGGGGCTCAAACTCACAAACCGTGAGATCGTGACCTAAGCCAAAGTTGGATGCTTAACTGAGCCACCCGGGGAACCCTAGCATCCCGTTTGTGGTTTCCACTCAGGTTAAGGGAGGAAGCCTAGTAAAAGAAGAAACTTCCTGCGTTAAACAAAATGGAGGCATTTACATACTAAAGAACACTGTGCAAAGGGAGATCCTGGTGACCCTTGTTCCTTTAACATGCTCTGGAAGGAACCCAAGGATGCTGCTGAGGCTAAGCTGGCCTCTTCGTCCAAGAATGCCCACTGAAAGGCAAACTCTCACTCACCTGCCGAATCCTTTCAGCTCGTATTGCTTCCACCCTTCTGCAAGGCAGTTTGGATCGAGATTCTTATCCAACTTCAGGGTCCATCTGGCCCGGGGTTTCTCCTGCTGCATCAGTTCTTGAAATATCTGCTCCCATGTCCCAACATCTAAAACCGTTTTCTTCTCCTGAGGCTGGGGAGCCATGCCTGGAGAGTAACTCAGTTTTATTTGGCAACTTGCAAGAGGGGAAAGAGAAAGAAAAAAAAAAAAACATCAGTTTCAGTTTCTCTGTCAGGAGCACACGTCAGCTATTTTCTTAGGTTTCGTTTTAGACTGAGTACACAGAACAGGTCTTTGTTCAGAAGACAGAGGGCAGCAGAGTTTTGCTAGTTTGTGAACAGAACTCTCTAAGAGATATCTGAATACAGAGCTCTGTTCTAGATTCTGGGGGGCATTTGTAAGTTACCTAAGTATTTTAATTTTCTCTTATTTTTACACGAGGCCAAGCACTTTGCTCGGCTCTGGGATAAATACCACTGACTAAGAAAGCAGCTTCTACCCCCGCAGATGCTCACATTCTCACGCAGACATGGGAAGGTAGTGTGGGAGCGTGTGGTCAATGTTGGTCTCATGCACCCAGTAACTCTGGAGTTTAAACTCAAATGGGAGAGATAAGACAAGCAGGACCTCATGTCCTTGGAAGCCCCACTAGGGTTACTGTGTCCCAAATGGGATCAGTGTAAGCCTTCTCTGGCTTTCTAGATTTTAACATGTTCCCCTTCTTCCCTCCCAGCCTAGGGGCACCTGGATGACTCAGTCAGTTAGGGAGCCAACTCTTGATGTCAGCTCAGGTCATGATAGCACAGTTCATGGGCTCGAGCACCCTGTCAGCCTCTGTGCTGACAGCACGGAGCTTCCTTGGGATTCTCGGTCTTCCTCTCTCCCTTTACCCCTCCCCCTTGCTCTCACCCTCACTCCCTCTCTCAAAATAAATAAATAAACTTAAAAAAAAAAAAAAGCCTGGAAAGCCCTTTAAGCATCAACTTTTTCTCTTTATGGCAGTCATCCACTTGATAATTTATTTCTGTAGTTACTCGAGCTTGGGGATAGAAGGGGCTGGAAGGATTTGGTTTGATCAAAGGAGACAAACAAGAAACTAGAAATGTAGTCCCCGATGTAACAATAATTTTACTTCGATTTTAAGCATCTCTTCGACTCCCAGAAACTCTATAGGTATATGCAGAACAGATAACAGAAAATTTTGAAGGAATAATCTGGGGAATAATGAGGCTGGATGACCCCTAAGCTAAGTCCGTATCTCCTGCTTTGGGGATTCAGAATAAGGAGAAATGAGTACTAGAATTGGGGTCCCTGCTTGTGGGTGACACCAGCCATATCTTTACCTCCTGGACCCCAGGATCACTTGTTGAATGGGTGGCAGAGTGGAAGACTTACATTTCTCTGAGGCCACACTGAATCCCAGGAAAGTGTGGGCTTGTCTAAAGGAGGGGTTGAGGGGCACCTGGGTGGCTCAGTCAGTTGAGTATCCGACTCTTGATTTCGGCTCAGGTCATGATCCCAGGGTCGTGGGTTTGAGCCCCACATCAGTCTCTGCACTGAGCATGGAGATTGCTTGGGATTCTCCCTCTCTCTAATAAAATAAAATTTTTAAAAAATTTAAAAAAAAAAAGAGGAAGGAATGGTTTTCTAATGGTAGAAGAATAGGCAGAAGGCAGAAGGAGCAATTTGGGGAAATCGAAATGGGGGTCTTCAATCTGCTCTTCTGAAGGTTGCCCTCTCTGGGCTGGGACTCCTGGACATATCCTAGGAAGGACTGTTGGTCCAGTGAGGACTGCTTCTCAACCAAAGATCAGCCTAGAGGGGAGGAAAGGTGTTGAAATCATATTGTCGAAGAATGTAAGGGAAGGGGCTGGTCCTCCTCACCACTGCCCCTATGCTGCATGATTATGGCTGTTCACCACTACGTAGAACAGGGAAGGCAGAATTAGACAGTTGTCTTTTTTTTTTTTTAATTTTTTTTTTTCCAACGTTTTTTTTTATTTTTATTTTTGGGACAGAGAGAGACAGAGCATGAACGGGGGAGGGGCAGAGAGACAGGGAGACACAGAATCGGAAACAGGCTCCAGGCTCCGAGCCATCAGCCCAGAGCCCGACGCGGGGCTCGAACTCACGGACCGCGAGATCGTGACCCGGCTGAAGTCGGACGCTTAACGGACTGCGCCACCCAGGCGCCCCTAGACAGTTGTCTTTAAAAGAACAGATAACACATCTATTACGTACCGTCATCTCTTCGTCCTCATTCTCAGGCTATCAGGAAAGACAGATATATACCTTCACCGTCCCTGTCTCACTTTTCTCCACTTGTCCCTTCAGCTCAGAGCACAGACCAGAGCCAGCCCACCCAGGTTTGGGTACTCATTCTGCCACTCTCTCCCTTGGAGGCTCAGGGAAGCGCCTTCACTTCCCTGTACCTTGGCTTCTGCATCTAAAAGATGGGGATAGGGGCGCCTGGGTGGCGCAGTCGGTTAAGCGTCCGACTTCAGCCAGGTCACGATCTCGCGGTCCGGGAGTTCGAGCCCCGCGTCGGGCTCTGGGCTGATGGCTCGGAGCCTGGAGCCTGTTTCCGATTCTGTGTCTCCCTCTCTCTCTGCCCCTCCCCCGTTCATGCTCTGTCTCTCTCTGTCCCAAAAATAAATAAACGTTGAAAAAAAAATTAAAAAAAAAATAATAAATAAATAAAATAAAAGATGGGGATAATAATACCACCTACCTCACCGGGCTGTGCTGAGGATCGAATGAGTTGAAAAATAGTTACCAGCGCTTAGCAAGCAGACAGAAGCGTTTGCAATTTGTTGTTGTTGCTGTATTACAGGTTTCCTTGTTAAGTTACCATAAAGCCTTTCCTAAATATGTTGAGGATAAAAACAAAGCTAAATTATATAGAATATATATATTATTATATATATGTATAATATGATATGTATATGTATATGTGTGTGTATACATATATATACATATACATATATACGTATATATATACGTATATACATATATATATGTATATATATGTATATATATATTAAATAGTATACAGGATGAAAAAAACTACAAATAAATGTGCACATAAGGACTCAGAGAGCTCAACAGCCCCTTAAGAATTCAGACTGGGCATGGGGCGCCTGGGTGGCTCAGTCGGTTGAGCGTCCGACTTCTGCTCAGGTCATGATCTCGCAGTCTGTGAGTTCAAGCCCCGCATCGGGCTCTGGGCTGACAGCCTGGAGCCTGCTTCAGATTCTGTGTCTCCCTCTCTCTCTCTCTGCCCTCTCCCACTCATGCTGTCTCTCTCTGTCTCTCAAAAATAAATAAACTAAAAAAAAAAATTTTTTTTTAAAGAATTCAGACTGGGCAGGGATATGAATTCCTATCACTGTATGTTCCTAGATAGATCCATTCCTAGATATTCCAGATATGCATTCAGGACTGTCATCCTGCTGTTATGTAAGCCCTAGCCCCACTCTGGGACCTGCTTGGGTGAAGCCAGTGCTCCCCGAAGACTCACATCCAGGCCCCGTCCCGATAGCCAGCTACCTGTAAAAAGTGAGCCAAGAAGCAAAGCAGTGTGAACCCCAGAACCAACTGCTGCTCAGGCCCAGGCCTAGGCCCCCTGAGAACGCCATTCCAGAGAGCAAAAATCACACCAGAAGGACACTAAATAAATAAATAAATAAATAAATAAATAAATATCCTAGAAAGAATCAGAAGAACTATGTAAAGTCAGAACAACTCAAAACCTCACAAGTTTTCAGGGCGCCTGGGTGGCTCCGTCAGTCGGGCATCCGACTTCGGCTCAGGTCATGATCTCAGGGTCCGTGAGTTTGAGCCCCGCGTCGGGCTCTGTGCTGACCGCTCGGAGCCTGGAGCCTGCTTCAGATTCTGTGCCTGCCTCTCTCTCTGCCCCTAACCCACTTGCATTCTATCTCTGTCTCTCTCGAAAATAAATAAACATTAAAAAAAATTAAAAAAAAAAACTCGCAAGTTTTCAAAGGGGGAGCTTACTTCACAATTTCTGTGAAAATGTATTTGGCTTCAGGCCTCACACGGTCCATGCAGGATGCTGGGGTGTCCCCCCATAGGCACCCATTTGGATGTTAGGAGTAGAAAAGATCTTCCGTGAGCTTGAAGAAAGCTGAGCCCCAGAGAGGAAGGTGACCAACCACAGGCCACCCAGAAGCCCCTGCGAGTAGAGCCCACGAGTCCTATTCTTTATTTTTTTTAATTAATTTATGTATCTTGAGAGAGAGAGAGAGAGAGAGAGAGAGAAAGAGAGGGAGAGACAGCATGCATGCTAGCAGGGGAGGAGCAGAGAGATACGGAGAGAGAGAATCCCAAGCAAGTCTCCAGGCGGTCAGCGCAGAGCCCAATGTGGGGCTCGAGCCCACAATCCGTGAGATCGTGACTTGAGCGGAAATCAAGAGCCCTTTGCTTAACTGAGCTGCCCAGGCGCCCCCTACCCCCACATTCCCATTCTTGACAGCACTTCCTCTTTTGCACTACAGGCAGCCTTAAAACCAGAGTCAGAACTAGTCAGGCCCTATTCCAAGGCTGTGGTGAAGATAAAGATATGTTAAAGCAGGGTCTTTAAACCCTTCCACCCACACGGCACACCAGTGCCGGAAAACCAGCAGGTTAACGCCACACGGTTCACTGGCTTTTCTCCTGTCCCTGACTCACTTTACCCACTTGTTCCAGCCCGCGGGGATCACCTCTCGAATTAACCACCTACACCACGCTCTGATCTCGGGTGTGCATCCTGAACCCCAACCGAGACAAAGAGCCCAAGTAACTTTTCTTCACTTCCCTCCTTTGTGTACAAAGGCATTTTCTGCTCTGGCGCATAAGGAGCTGAGAAGACATCGCTGCCATCCTCACAAGAAAAAAGCTCAACAAACTGAAAACGAACCACTCTTCTTAGATTCACTAGAGAATTGGGGACGCGGGGCAAACTGCTACCCAGACAACTGGAGAGACAAACAGGGGGACACAGAGGATCACAGCTTACCAGAGCCAAAAGCCCGGGAGCAGAAGCCACCACAGCTGGAACTAGTACTGGCCAGAACACTCGAAACTGTCATCGGCCAATTGCTGGGGGCTCAACGAAAACTAGCTTAAGAATTGAAAATCCAGGAGGGCCCAGTCTTAGAAGAGATCCCCATCCTTTCGTGAATTCTATCTCCAAGAACCCCACGAGGTCTCTTCACTATGAAGACAGACAAAATTCTTCTTGCGCTTTCAGCAGGGGAAGGAGGAAAATAACCATTTTTTAATTTTTTTTTTTCAACGTTTATTTATTTTTGGGACAGAGAGAGACACAGCATGAACGGGGGAGGGGCAGAGAGAGAGGGAGACACAGAATCGGAAACAGGCTCCAGGCTCCGAGCCATCAGCCCAGAGCCCGACGCGGGGCTCGAACCCACGGACCGCGAGATCGTGACCTGGCTGAAGTCGGACGCTTTAACCGACTGCGCCACCCAGGCGCCCCCCATTTTTTAAAGATACCCAGGGAGACGCCAGGGTGGCTCAGTCGGTTAAGCGTCCGACTTCGGCTCAGGTCATGATCTCTCCGTTCCGGAGTTTGAGCCCCGTGTCAGGCTCTGTGCTGACAGCTCAGAGCCTGGAGCCTGGATTCTGTGTCCCCTCTCTCTCTGTCTCTGATCCTCCTCTGCTCTCTCTCTCTCAAAAATTAATGAACATTTAAAAAAATTAAAAAACCTAAAGATACCCAGACCTCTCTGTTCCTAACAAGGTCTCCTGTCAAGGAAAGCTATGTCACCAAAATCACACTTGGATTTTATAAAAGCCTAACTGACCCGAGGGGTGGGAAATACCCAAAGCCAACGGCAGCTGCCCTCCACCATACACATGGGAACGACCCCGGCGCTTCCCACGTGTGACCTCCTTTCTGCCCGCCGTAAGGACAAACCTACCAATCTTGCAATGATGAGAGAAGAGAGCCAGGCATAAGCGCCACAGGGCGGAACTACTTCTGGGCTGTTCTCTGGGAGAGGAGCCAGGTCCCACACAGGGCCAACTCATTCTCCTCTCAGCTCATAATATCTGGGGGAGAAAAAAAGAATTCAGTCAGCCATCAAGATTTCCAAACATGTGCTAGAATCATTAAACCATCAAAGCACGGAAGAGGTTTTAAAGGCTCTCTAGGTCCCATCCTTTACTGGTTCACTTTGTAATGGTTAACATTTGAATTATAAGTGCAAATTCAGATACGATTCTTGGGGGAAGAATTGTCAGTGGGGGAAAAGCTTGGGCTCCAAATAAGAAGACGAGGGTATACATTCCCCCTCTAACATTTACCGAGTTACTTAAGCTCTTTGAACCTCAATGTCTTCATCTATGAAATGAGAATACCCATCCCACTATATTAAATGATGTATGCACTAATATGATATAAATATGAATCAAAACTACAAAATACTAGGGGCGCCTGGGTGGCTCAGTCGGTCGGGCATCTGGCTTTGGCTCAGGTCATGATCTCGCAGTTTGTGAGTTCCGGCCCCACATCCGGCTCTGTGCTGACAGCTCGGAGCCTGGAGCCTGCTTCGGATTCTGTGTCTCATTCTCTCTCTGCCCCCCATCCCGTAAGATAAATAAATGTGTTTTTATTTTATATTTTTAATGTTTTATTTATTTTTGAGACAGAGCATGAGCAGGGGAGGGGCAGAGAGAGAGAGGGAGACACAGAACCCGAAGCAGGCTCCAGGCTCCGAGCTGTCAGCCCAGAGCCTGACGTGGGGCCCGAACTCACAAACTGTGGGATCGTGACCTGAGCCGAAGTTGGACACTTAACCGACTGAGCCATCCAGGTGCCCAAGATAAATAAATGTGTAAAAAATTAAAAAAAAAAAAAACTACAAAATACCAGGTGGCATCACTTCAAAAAAGAAGACTATACAGCAGCTTGAAATAGTTGTGCTTGGATGGGCCAGAGCATTTGAACTCAATAATTCAACAGTAAGGAAGAGACAAGGACCCACTTATGGAAAGAAGAGACACAGTTAGACTGAGAACTTAGAAAGTGTCTGTGTCTGTGTCTGTATGTAGAAAAGTAAAAGATAAGATGAATAGCCAAATTGTAGAGCATTTTATCTGCTAGAATGTACCTTTATCCCCACACCTATGTTGTCCCTCTAGTAACATGATGGCTTAGGACTCTTAAATAAGAAATGCTCCAGAACGGACACATCTAATGGAGCTTTATAAAATACAAGGGTCCAGGCGCACCTCTGAAAATTCTGATTCTGCAGGTTGAGGGGTGGAGAGGGCATGTAGTTTTTAAAAGCTCCAAGAATGATATCGGCATACACTCTTGCCTAAAAGTCACTAATACGTTAAAAATCTGAGGCTCGGGCAGTCCGAACCACTCACCAAGATCTAGCATTCTGAGTGGCAGCGAAAGGAGGCTCAGCCAGGTGCTTTGAGTCCCACTTGTGCACTTTCTTGCACTGTGTGATTCGGGAAGGCAAGGTCAGCCTTGATTAGTCCAGTCGTTGACTTGCCAAGGCTGAGTGGCCCTGGCATCAGAAAGCAGCTTGCTTTCTGATGGATGGAGTCCAAGAGAAGGCCACAGTCGTCCTGTACGAATTTAATCAACAATGGTATACACTCAAATCCAGGGAAGAGGGCTATGAGCAATGGAGGCAGATCAGCCTTGGCCATCGCGATGCAAAGCTGCAGACACGCTGCACGGCCTGCAGCTGTGATTGGTCAC
The DNA here is from genome assembly GCF_028749965.1 of Puma concolor. Lineage (NCBI taxonomy): Eukaryota > Metazoa > Chordata > Mammalia > Carnivora > Felidae > Puma > Puma concolor. The sequence continues at coordinate 79,170,432 of NC_141675.1, read as the reverse complement.
TCCAATCAGCAGGAACTTGGCTTTTTACCTCTGCGGCCTCAGGCTGGCCATGACAGTGCAGCCCAGGCCTTGGGGAGATCCTGGTATCACCGAGAATTCTGAAGCAGTGCTGAGAGCAGCCAAGAGGCCAGGCCAGCAGCAGGAGGCAAGCGGGCTCAAAGCCACAGGTCCCCCAGGGGTGGTTTGGGGAGTATGTTAAAGGATCCCTGATCCCGATCTCTAGGTAGATGCTTGGCAATATTTTCCCCCCAAGGAGAGTTTAGGAGATGGGTGTTGGAGCCATCTCAGAATCTGACCTAAAGTCTTCCACGAAGTTATTGATTTCTCCCAGTTCACTCCCCGGATCAATTTCACAGCCTGGTTCCCATACCTCCCTGTGGGGCGCTTTTCATTCTTGGCCACAAGATGGAGGGTTAGGCTTTCCCCCGGTTTTGGAGGAAAAGAGATCAATTCTCTCTCTCTCTCTCCCTGCCAACTCTTCAGAGATTTTTTTTCTTTTCCATTTCAGTTTTCAAAATCCAGATTCATTATCACCTTGTTTCGGTGAGGAGGGGCTCAGCTGGCCCTGGGAGCACCTTTAATTATTGAGCATCAGTAGCAAATGTCAGATCCGCAGAGAGCTCGGTGAGTAGGGAGAGCGACTGCTTCTGAACAAACCGCTCGGTGCACAAGACCTGCTCTGAAGGCAGGCGGGCTGGGAGATTGCAGGTGACGGATGTGGCTGCGGGCATCGGCACTGCCGCACTGTTTCCTCCCCTGGCTCTTCCCTGCCAGCCCCACGATTTATAATGCTCTGTCGTGTCTAATTTCGGCCACAGCCTGGTGAATGTCATAAGGCTGCAAACACTGCGAGGCTTTACTTTCTGTGTGTTTTCTCCCACTTTGCATTTGTTACAATCCATGTCTCCCAATAACCGATTAACTTTCGGATCCACTTTTTGTTCTCGTTAAGCTCCCGGGGCGCGGGAAATGAGTATTCAGAGCACGCCCGTGTGGCACTGAGCTGAAAAATTATTCTGGCACAGATATTTAGGGAGAAGAAAACGAGCTACTATCCCCAGGGAAATTGATAAACAAAATGGATCGGATTTGGGGGAGAGGACCCGGATTTGAATCCACGGCAGATTGCCATGGTCTGCTCAGGCACCATTGCCGGGCATCTCCCTGCCTCAGCTTCCTTTCCGCGTAATAAAGCGTTGGTTCGGATGGTCTCGGGCTCAGCCCTTTCAGTCCTAGCGCTGGCATTCTGTGGGAGGGTTGAGGTTATGGATCTACATTAGGGGGTGCAAAAGGGTCTTTCCATATCCCAGATTCTTGTGATCCACAGCCTCAGGTTGTCCCAAGGCAGTAGTAGGGTAGTGAACTTTAGAGCAGTTCTCTGAAGGTGGAAAGCCTACCTCCTGGTAGAGCTTACTTTTCCCTCAAAGAGAACTGGGGAGTAGGTAAAGCTGAGGAGGAGATCTAGACGTGCAGGAGGACAGTGTGTAGAGGTCGGTGCCTAAGACAAGGGAGGGGTGGTGAAGGAAACAGGACTATGTACCTTGAGGAAGGGAAGATCCACTAGACGGAGGTCTAGCTAGAATTACCAAAGACCTTAAGTGTGTGCAGAAGCATGCAAGCTTGTCCCTGGGAACACCAAGGGCTGACCTGACAGGGAAGCTACAAGAAGAGCTTTCATACAACGTAAGGGACAACTGAACAAGACTGTCATTCCAAGCGGCACAGAGACAGAGTGGCTCATCCTACCCACCAGCCCCTCTCTCTAGCAGCATCGCAGGAATTTTGAGTAACACACAGAGGGCCGGATTAAGAATTAAAGACGGGGACTGACATTCAAACTCTTCCAGGAATGGACAGGGCATCCCCATAGAGAGGATATTGAACAGTTCACCACCAAAGGTCGGCTGGAGGAGAGGACTCTAGGGCGTCTCCCTGGATTTATTAAAATCTCTGAGAGCACCTCCCTCTCCCCTGGTATTGAAAATAAAGTGCAGGAGAAACTGGCATGGCCCTGCTTGGCTTGGTGCAAGTCCAAGGGTCAGTGTAAGTGGGCTAAGTGGGTGCTTGTTTGCAAAAAGATCATGATAAAGTCTAGGCTACCACACTTTCCGTAGCTCTGACCCTCAAGTCAGTGAGCACGCAATGGTCCGCGTTCATTTGTAGCCTTCAGAAATGTTTCCACTTTTCTCTGCATGATTTCCTTAAGTGCCGGCTGCTAGATAGACTTGATGCGTAACAAGTACGACTGGGTCTAGATTTACAGATAAAATGCAGGGGAGAACTGAAAACAAGACATTACTTAGGATCTGCTCTTGCCTTGAGAGGTATGTTCTACTTCTAGTCTCCCGAGACAAGGCAGCTTTGATGACGAAAATCTATCTTGTATTCCTGGCTCTAGTCATTTTCAGGGACTTTCATCTCCACTCAGTTAAGCCACACCATCCCGCGGCCTCATACTTGACCTTGTCATGTCCCAGATTATCCAGTGTCCAGCTGCAACCAGCTCTCTCCTTCGGCTACTCCCACCAAAGCTATTGCTAGACCTTGCCAGCCCCTGCCCTGCCACCTTCACCTCCTTCCGTCTCCAGATTAGATAAGGTGGTCTGACACTGAGACTTGTCCCATCTGACTGCTAAAAATCCCAACCACGGGTGAGCCTGCTTCCTGCTTTGGTCAAGTACGTAAGTAGCCTGCCGGATGCTGTTGGGAAAACACACACCTGTGGATGCCATTGCATATTTACGTTTCCGGTCTCAGTAGAGCCCTCTACCTTGTCCGGAAAATTCTCGGCTTCCTTCTCTTCCACTCTACTGCAGCTATTTCGAACTGTGTACGCTCTCCCCCAAATCCCAACCTGCCATTTTCCTAGCTCACGCTGAGGAGATGGCTTTACCCCACTCACCAGGAAAGCCGAAAGCTTCAGATGAGGACCTCTTCAATGTCCTGCTACCAGACCTACAAACTCCTTTGTGCCCATCTCTCTGTCCTTCCTTCCTGCTTTTTAATGAGGTGTCCTTCCACCTACGTCGAGCAATGACTCCCATCCTTCCCGAAAATCTTGACGTTTTCATTTCCCTGTTTCATATTTCTGATGGTCTCTGTCTACTGATGCTTCCACTTGGCATTTAAATGTGTTGACCCCACCTCCCCTTCCAGCCATCACTGACATCCTGCTTCCCCGTCGTAGCCACTTTCTCGAATGAGTCACACACTCGCTGCCTCCACTTCCTTACCTCCCACTACACCTGACTTCTGTCCCCAACACCCCACTAATCCCAGCCTCACCATCGTCTCCCTTACCCTTCCTGTTCCTAAACCCACTGGGTAATTCCTAGTCATCATATGACTTGATCTCTGGGCAGGGCTTCGGCCTCTTTGAAACAAAAGCTCCTTTGACTTCTATGATACCACACAGTCCTGTTCTGTTTTGGTTTTCTGCTCAGCTTTCTAGCCACTCTCTTAGCCTCCTGTGCAAGTTCTTCCTGTGCTTAGCAGTGGCCCTCAGAGCTCTGCCGTCTTGTCTGATGTTCTACTCTTAGGATAGCCCAGGCTTTCCCGCCTATAATGGCCTTATGCACCCTGCTGCCCGCCTACAGGTCCAGTCCGTTTGAGTGTCATAACCTCATCTGCAATTGTCTCCTGACCGCCTCCACTTTGATTTCCACAGGACCCTTCAATGTGCTGCACTGAAAGTAATCTATCTAAAATTCAGATCTTATCATGCCAACCCCCCCCCCCACCCACCCTCCGCCCACCGCCACGGAATCCCCTGTTTCCTTACTACTCTTAAATGGAAGGCCCAACTCCTTGGCTTGACCCCATAACCCTTCATGACCTCTGCCTCCCTCTTCAGGCCAGGGTTTCTCAACCTCAGCCATTGACATTTTGGGCTAAATAACTCTTTGTTATGGGGGCCTATTCTGTGCATTGCAAGATACTTAGCAGCATCCCTGATCTCAGTGCTTCACTCTTTTTTTGTTGCTGAATACTATTCTAACCGATGATATTTCTGAGGCTTGTTCATATTTTATGGACACTCCGCATTTTTTCTTATTTGGGTACTCTCCCTAACTTTATTATATGATTCTGTCCTTGCACACTGCAACCTGCAGTCTCCAACCTAAGCTCTAGAAAGAGTCATATTAAAGAGTGGACTTCAGCCAGGTCACGATCTCGCGGTCTGTGAGTTCGAGCCCCGCATCAGGCTCTGGGCTGATGGCTCAGAGCCTGGAGCCTGTTTCCGATTCTGTGTCTCCCTCTCTCTCTGCCCCTCCCCCGTTCATGCTCTGTCTCTCTCTGTCCCAAAAATAAATAAAAAATGTTGAAAAAAAAAAAAAAAAAGAGTGGCCTCAACAGGCCATTCGAGAAGCCAGCTAGCGCTGATCTCATAATAGTAGTTGGGTTTCTCCTTGGTGAAGCCTTCGTAATCCTCTTTCTCTATCCTGCCCCCCTTCCTTGCCTCTCCCCTCATCCTTGCAACTGGGTTTGGTGAGATCAGAACTTTGGGCTTGGTACCATCCTGCCTGTGCATATTTTTATCAAAGCACTGTATTAGGTATTATCTATCCTACTCACTGTTCTGAACAGTTTAGACAACTAGAAGCAAAGATATCATGTTATTATTAATACTTCTAGGACCTGACCTATTGCCTGGCACATGCTAAGCCTTTTAGTAATTTTTTTGTTAAATGAATGAATCAAAGAATGAGTCACTGCTTTGATAACCTGCCTGTATTGTGGTGTCCTTGCATCTGGGCCTGACTTAGTCCTGGTTAGGCCTCCCAGAGATGGAGGCTCGCCTTTTCACAGGGTAGAGAAGCTTTGACGAGGACCTGCTGTCAGGCTCTCTGGACCACTGGTGTGGCTCACTGACTGCTGCCTTGCCCCTGCCGCCGTCTTGGTTGTTCCATGACCATGTCTCTGGATCCTCGTTGACCCCCTTCACACTGACTTATTGACTGAACTGCATTTCCCACTCACTCCTCCTCTGGTCTTATGTTTTAGCCTGCCTCTTGAGTGAGCCGGTTTAGTCCAGGGAAGGATCGAGCAGGCAGCCTTGTTTAGGCAGCCGGACCCACTGCTCTGGAAGTTAGAGAATAAGCATGGCTATCTTGAATGAGAGACACCAGAAAGTAAATTCTTACTCACTGTTGGCTGATGCAATGTGGAAAGATGTATTTTGGTTTTTATATAAGGTTTATTTCTTATGTAACAAATGAAGCACTGTTCTAACTTGCTCCCTCTTCACAACATTATGACGTAGCTCCCATTCTTATTTGCGTTTTGCCGATGGAAGCACCGAGAACTTCATTCGTTCACTGTCACACAGCTGCTAAGCGGCTAAGCCAGGATTCGAAACCATAGGCTCTAACTCTAGAATCCTGCTCTACTGCCTCTCGCTTCTGGCCCTTTCCACAGGTTGCTCTCTCTGGCTGGAAGACTCCTTCATCATCTCCACCTGGCCAACTACCACCCCTCCCAGAAAGCTGATCTCAGATGTCTTTTTCTCTAACAATAGATAAGCATTTACTCCTTCCCGGAGCCTGGATTTGGTGCCCATCTCATGTGCTCCCAGAGCAGCCCGATGTTTTCCTTTTATAACACTTTCCCACTTAGAAATACATTCACATTGTGCCAATCTCTTCTATGACTCTAAACACGTTGAGAGCAGGAGCATTTTCTACCTGGTACAACATTGTACCCTCACATCAAGGGATGAAATACCTGGAAAGTAGCAGATGTTGAAAAAAAAATTGTTACAGAAATAAATGAACCCAAACATCCATTTCTTAATATCGAAATTTAGTGTTATTCCATGAGATTCTTCTAGTCTAGCCTCTTTGCTCCCCTCTCATCGATGTTTGGATTGACAGACTATGAAAGTGGAATAAAACCAAAATAATGGCTAAGGGGCTTTCCCAAAATCTTGCTCTCAAAATCTTTACACAATTTTCATAAACTGGGTAATTAATATAATAGGCTCGCATAGCTAAGTGACTATAGCTTCTGCAGTATTTAGACCACTTCTGGAACTTGCCTCCAACTCTGAGAACACACTAAAAGAAACATTAAAAACCTGAACATATTATAGGTAACTACCCGTCACCCATAATGCTGTGGTGTGGTGGGGCAAGGAACAGCAGTGAATGGACCCCATCTCAGCCTTGGGGGCCGAAGGGGGGCCAAGATGGGTCTAAACCTATCAGTGAAAGTGCATTTCCCTTCAACAGTTATAAGTTCGGGTGCCCATTCTGAGCCGGTGAGATCCCACTCCTGCTGGGTCGTGTAGGGTGCAGATAGGATCTCTGGACCCTACCGCATGCACCTCCTCTGTCTCCTTGAGGAAGTTCAGTCTCAGAGTCAGGTTGACGCTTCAGAGGCAGAGAAGGGAGATCAAAAGAAACTTGGTTCTTGACAACATCACTGGGCCCTGACAAAACACTCTTCAAGAGTTCACCTTATCTCAGTGAACTGGGCATTGTTGTTCCCCTTTATTGTCCGAATCTGTTTGAATTAAGTTTCCTGGTCCTTGTAGCATAAAGGGTATACTTACTTTGGAGCATGGCCAAGGACATATGAGCCTGGTGCCAGTGGACTCTGAAGGCGGGCAAATGAGGCCACTGCCCCCAACAAACTTCCAGGTCACACAAGGAACCCTGGCAAAGAATACAGAGGTCCAGCAAAAGAAAGACTTACGCTTCAGAGAAAGACTTCTGCTTCAGTTTGAAACCATAAGAGACTCTTAAATACTGAGAACAAACTGAGGGTTGAGGGGGGCGGAGGAGAGGGGAAAGTGGGTGATGGGCATTGAGGAGGGCACCCGTTGGGATGAGCACTGGGTGTTGTATGGAAACCTACTTGACAATAAATTATTTAAAAAAAATAAAAGAAAGAAAGGATTCAGAAAGGCCATCATTAATTAAGAGTCCTAACACGTGCACATACTCTGGTAAGTTTTTTTTTTTTCTTTTTCATTTCAGAGGAAGACAAGAAACACAAAAACCTACAGGTATCCCAGCAAACAGGAGAAGAAATGGCTCACCTACAAAGAAACAGAAATCAAGTTAGCTTCAGATCATTTCTTATTAATATTAAAAGCCAGAAGGAAAAGAAACAACATTTGGGAAGTTTAAAGGGAAAATATTCAAGGCTGAAAAATATATCAAGTTATTTCACTTGCAAGGGGGTAAAAAGATGTTCTTAACAAGCAAGGACTCAGTACCTATATTGATGCTTCTCAGAAATCTTATTAAAATTGTGCTCTGAAAGATAAATAACATAAGAACTCTAGGATGTGAAGAACTTTAGTGCTTCAATATTTAATATAAAGTTTACTGTTAGCATCTGAAAGATAATTTGTTATCGTAATATTAGGATGGTTCACTTTCTAACTATTTTTGCATGACGTTTTAATCACCAATACATGACCTCCATGAGGCAGGGAGTTTTGTCCATTTTGTTCACTTTTCCATTTTCCATTTTGTTCCCTGGAAAAGTGCTTAGCACATAGTTGGTGCTCAAGAAATATTTGCCAGAGGAATGAGTCAACCAGAAATAGACGCTGAATCAGGTCCAATGCCTTTCCCCTACATGTTGTTTTGTTATTTTTTTGTTTTTTGTTTTTGAAACAATTACTGTTCTGATTTGCAGTGATGGATTTCTCAATGCTGAGCCATCCTTGCATACCTGGGATACTCTTTACTTTAGTAGTGTACTATTCCTTGAATATACAGCTACATTTGATTTGCTAAGATTTTTATGACTAACCTTACATTAGCTGCTGTTGTTTTGTATTTTTTAAAGCTTATTTATTTATTTTGAGAGAGAGAGAGAGAGAGAGAGAGAGAGGGAATCCGAAGCAGGCTCTACGCTGTCAGCATGGAGCCCGATGTGGGGTTCGAACTCACAAACCATGAGATCATGACCTGGGCCCAAATCAAGAGTTGGACGCTTAACCAGCCGAAACATTCAGGCGCCCCTGTATTTTTGTTTGTTGTCTGTGTGTGTCTGACTTGTGTTTGTTCCATCTGCCCAGAATCCATTCTCCTTTCTCTTCATAAAGGGCCCTGTTTTCATTTGGACAGTTACCGCTTACTCATTCTGAGCCCACGAGGCTCGGGTTACGCTAACTCTACCATTGGTCTGGACGTGGACCCATGGTGCCCTCCGGGTCTGCTGGAGCACCAGATCTGCCACAGAAGGAATCTCAGTAATGGACATGGGAGCCAAGCCGGACCAATAAGTTCCCTTCTCAGGACTTGTACTGGAATTGTCAGTACAGACGTGGCTCTTATTCTGCTGCGGCTCCCCACTGAGAGACTGCCGGCTTGCACCTGCTGGGGACCACCTTGCCCCACCCAGGAGAAAGGGTGCCTGGAAGCAGCACACAGGAAGCTTCAAGTGCCTAGTTTCAGCATGCCGGAAGACACACTCCCATATTTGTTAGCAACATGAACGAGTTAGCTCCATTGTCTTCCCTAAGTCCATTTGACGAAATGAATGTAACACTCATAAATCAGAGCTGTCTGTATCTGTGCGTGTGTGTGCGTGCGCACGTGTGTGTGTGTTCTCTATCGAGTTCTGGTGTCGGGTCTATGCCAGTCTTATTAAAACATCCGGGAAAATTTTCCTTCTGTTTACACTCTGGAATATGCTAGAAAGCTAATTATCCACACCCCTTTCCACTTCCAGGTTACATGGAAAAGTAGACATTGGACCCAGGAGGGAATGAAAATATAGTAGACCTTACGATACTGGCAGAAATGGCCCGAAGGACATGCTGAGCTCTGCAGCCCAAATGGGGGCCTCCTGAACCGAACTGCCCAGTCACTGGAAGCTGCTGGCACAAAGGCCCCGCCCACAGATGCCCCTGTACCCATATATGCATGGTGGGGAGGGCCAGAGAGCCCTGTCTGGAGTCAGTTTTGGTTATTTCAACTCTCCTGAAGAATTATGCGTTTCATTTAGAGTCTTCTTGTTGTTATACTTTTCCCACTCCTCATGCTTTATATTTTTTATTTTCTTCATTCATCCAAAACCAGATTCCTAGGGATTGCTTATTTTAACCTATCCAACTACAAATCTTTTACTAACCGTGTTTATATTCCCTCACAAAGAGACTATTAGCGTGCCTTCCCTCACTCCATCCTCCTTTTTCCTGTTAACAGGATTGGAATTTTTAGTCCGAGTTGTTAAAATATTGATTTCTTCTCTTTTAAGAAACTCGAGTTATATTTTAAAATGAGATTCTCTGGATTCATTGAAAATCAGCATTTTTTTCTTGTATATTTCATTTTCCCCAATCTGAACTTTTATTCCTGATTAAATTTTAATCTAGAAGGCATAGATCTTCAAGTCCTTTGTAAGATGTTCACAGGTGCATACTCTTTTGAGCCCTTGCAGCCCTTGGTTGGAGGACCAAAGGAATCACAGTTCTGCTTTTCCACTGATCGTCTTTAAATACTTCCTAGGTCTACCAGCCTCCACTGCTGCGGATAAGAACATGAATGTCAAAATCATTCTTTCCCCTTGTAAGTAACCTGCTCTCTCTTTTTGAAAAACTTGTAAAATATACTTTTTATTTCTGGACATTAAAACTTCACCGCAAAATGTGTGTTCGTATTATTTTATTAATTACATCTATAATCCTGTGACTTTTTATACAAAAGCGTTTCTCTTTCTTCAGTTCCAAGAAATCACAATTTTTAATTATTGTTTCTCCATTCTTTCCTTTTCCTCTTCTGGAGCTGTTTGTCTTTGTCAATTATACTTCCTGAGTCCACCTTCCATTTCTCTTTTATTTGCGTTAAAAATTTTCATTGATTTGTCTTTTTTGGTCTATATTCGGGACTATATTTTTAGGTTTCTTTCTTAGATGACTAATCCAGTTTTCAGTCCCTGCATATATTATCACTGCTTCTGTGGGAAGTTTCAATTTTAGAAAAATTTTTTAACTATATTTCCTAACTTTTGAGGGTTCTTTCTTATTATTGTTGTTATTTCTTAATTTTTTTTTTTACATTTATTCATTTTTGATAGAGACAGAGTGCGAGCGGGGGAGGGGCAGAGACAGAGGGAGACACAGAATCCAAAACAGGCTCCAGGCTCGGAGCCATCAGCACAGAGACTGACGCAGAGCCCAAACCCACGAACCGTGAGATCATGACCTGAGCTGAAGTCAGAGGCTTAACGGACTGAGCCACCCAGGCGCCTCTATTGTTGTTATTTCTCATTATTTCTCTTTTGTAACATCTTCTTGAATCTCACTCAAAATTTGTATCAAAGCGTTCTCATTCTTGCTCTCTCTTTCCTCCATTCTATTTAAATGGGCTCTGTTTTATTTTTATGTGTCAGTGTTATAGCTTTCCTTTCATTCTCTGAAATGCCTAGCGTTATTATTATCATTATTATTAATTTTCATTCTTATGAACACAGCTTAGACCTGTCAGCCCCATCAGCCAGTGTAGGTTCCCTCAACACAATTAAGGCTGGGCTGTTGAGGCCTTGAAAGGCATTAGACCCTCTCCGGGTAGACCCATGGCAACAGGTAGACAGGCTAGGATTCTTGAATTAAGGAAGGGGAAGGCCACTGGGTTCATGAACTTATCCAGGCTCTTGAGAAGGAAAAGAGGACACTGCAAAAGAGCAGCGCCCCTCAGCAGGCCTGGCCCACCCAGGACAGCTGGTGCCAGCAGGGGCCGAGAGCCGGTCCTGGGGCTGAAAATGCTGCACTGACTTCAAGGCCAGCGGCTCCCGGGCTTGGCCCCGGGCTCTCTGAGATGCGAACCATCACCCGCTGCAGGCAGATCCCAGGTGACTGCCTGAATCATCTCCATGGCAACTGAGGTGCCAGTCAGGGCAGGTGGGACCTCTTCCAGGCTTCCTTTGGTCCCTGAACTCTGGCCACGTGGTCAAGCCATCTGAAAGGAGTACTGAGACAGCATCTGAGTTCAAAACAGAGTGTTTTCTTTCCCCTCTGCACTTTGAGAACATACGCTCCACTATTTATAGTTCGGAAGGGGAAAACAGCTGTTATTTTTGAAAAAAGAGACCCCTGGCGTGGTGGCAGTCATCCGTCATCAGTGAAGACTGCCGACAGAATGCGCCATCAGTGAAAACTGCCGACAGAATGCGCCGACGCCTCTTCCCAACAACCTTGTGAGAGTCAAAACGTTATGAACAGGAAGATACTTTGTTGCAAGTATGTCACTATGAAAATGCAAGCTGATGTGACTATTAACATCAATAGGAACTGGTGTTACAATGAAAAAGAAATGCACTGTCACACAGCAGTAAGACTCCCTGTCCCTGGGCGCATTCAGAGCGAGATGCATGGCTCTCCCTTAGAGACGTTCGGGGGAAAAGGAATGCATTGGACTTCAGAGTCGTTGATCTCCGAGTCCCTTTTCAATTTTCTAAAAGTCTGTAATTCATGCCACACGTGGAAGTATCATGGGCCTGGGAACCAAAATTTCCCCAAAGTTAAACTAAACTCCGTAAGTTGGAAGTCAAGTAGGAACAAATATACATTCTAAACTGGGGTAAAGTATGGCCTCAATACATGGCTAGTGCACACAGACTTCTCTTTCACTAAGGACAAGGAAAAAAATATTACAATGGGAATTCTCTAGTAAAATAGCTAGCTGCAGCCCATTCTCATCATCCTGACAGGCTGAGGGAAAGAGGGGCCCCAGACTTAATTAGCAAAATGTGACAAATCCTCTCTTGAGCCCTAGGCTTCAAGCCCACCTGCTCCTGCTGTCTCCCAGGCCCATATTCCAAGTCTCCAGTCTGTGCCTGGCTGTGGTATAAATGGATGAGTTCATAGCTGCAAGTTATCAAGAAAAACCATCCACCCGTACTCAAACGAACCTGAGTAAGAATCACATCTCTGTCAGTTATCGTATCCAATATAATCTGAAGACGAATGAGCCTTGTTAGATTTCTACTGGAAACTGACAGGAGACCCCATCCTCACGAAACCAAGTACAGAATGCAAAGTGGAAGAGAAAGTCGAATCTGGCTAGTGAGGCTTTTCATCATTTACTTGATTCATTAATTTGACCAACCCGAACAAAGACTCCTTTGTGCGCTTAGGCACGGGGCTCCCACCATGGGGAGAATCCAGACAAGAACTGGTGAGGTTTTCTGTCCCTAACAGGTTTATGGTAACAGGTGCCGACACACTCTGACAAAGGAGAAAATAACCAGGAAGTAGGAGTCTCCGTTTAAGGGGGTTAGCGGGACGTGGGAAGTTTATTTCTCGCCAGGAAGATTAAGAAACACTTTCTGGCCAATTAATATTTGCGCTTAATCTTGGAGAATGGGAAAAATGCAGATGTGCAAGGGTGAAGACAAGTAAGGCCCAGAGATGGGTAAGTATGGAGAATATTCACAGGACAAGGCATCTATCTATCAAGTGCTTACTGTGTGCCAGTAAGGTGCTGTGCAAAGCTCTTTAAACAGATTGTTTCACTCAATTAAGAAACTGAAGCCCAGAGAGATTAACGTCTTTGAAGACACCCAGCTTAGAAGTGATAAAATTGATATAATAGTCGGTGATAGTTATAGGAGGATATATTTATAAAAGTCACTGATGCTAGATCAAGAGGATAATGCCAAGTTAAGATCAATGTGCCTCGCTCTTGAGATATTCTCTCTAGATCGTATTATTGGAAAGATTCAGTGACTCTATTATTCACTACATTTTCCACTCATCATAGGGGTTTGAGAAATCTTGAAAACCTAGACTTACTTTACAGACTGAAAATGGTCAACTCCCACTACCTTACCACATGGTTCTCGGTTCTGAATTCAAGAGAAGTCGGAGATGATTTAAGGAAAGGCTTACTATAAGCTGGAACCACTTGACTCTGGCAGAGGTGAAGGAAGGAGCCTTGGGCAAGTCCCTTCATGAAAGAGTCAACTTAGTGGAATAGAATGGAGTCCCACCGCTTACTTCAGGCTGGAGACAGTCCTATTTTGTGGAAAATAGAATCGTCTGGAACAGGAGTCGACAAACCAGGGGTCAGCAAACCAAATTCAGCTTGCCACCTGTTTTTATAAATAACGTCTTATTGAAACAAAGCCACGATCATTAATTTATTGCCACTCTCATGCAATAATGGTGCTGAGTAGATGCTACAGAGACCATGGGGCATGCAGACTCTTGACTATCTTGCCGTTTACAGAAAAAGTTTGTAGACCTTTGACATAGAGCAATCAGAGCATTCTAGCACATTCACATCGGAAGGAAGAACAGAGATCATTTAGTCCCTTATCCCCTCCCTCCCCTCAACACACATAGAGAGACCGAGCCTGGGAAGGAAGAGATTTACCTAAAATCACAAAACTGGTAAGGGACCATAACTGGGGTCACTAACCATTAGAATAATGTTCTTTCTACCACAGTAATCCTGAAAGACTAACGTAGCTTGTTTTCTAAACAATTACTCATCACTAATTCCTGAGATGGGGGGGAGGGGGGCGTGCCACGGCCATGCTTCCTCAGGCTTCTGTGGAGGATGAGAGAAGTTCTGTGGTCCACACTGGAAATGGTGATAGGCCTTACGTAGTGGAGTTCTACCTGAACTCAAGTTGGCATCTGAGGGAAAATCAAACTGCACCCAAATTTCCCTCTAAACTCCCTCAGGAAGCCCCACAGTACCTGACGTAATGTTTCCCATTGAGTCCAACACCGCCCGTTGGCCTTTCCAGGCTGGAACTTTCTGGAGATGCCTTAGATGAAGCAGCTGGTGTCATCGCCACATCGCTGAGGGTGCCTTCCACCCCCAAGCAGCACTCGGGGAATGAGATGGTGATGAGGGATTGGCACGCTCTCACCTGCCACCACACTTTTCCCGGCACGGGGCCCTGTGTACCAAGTGGAAGGCCAGGTGGCGTCCCCGCATTATTCGAATGATTTTCCTGCTCTTCTTCTCCCTCAGGCTTGCGTAGCTGCATGAGTGTAAGACTCTAGCTTCCGCTAGATACTCGAAGCTGTGTGAGGCAGCGTGCTGTGTGAGGCAGTTCCCTGTGCCTCGTAGAGATTGCCCATGTCGGGGATGTCTGCAGAGCAGTTGTGTGCATGCATCTAGGGAAACGGAGTGCAGAGAGGTGAGAGATTTTCCCAAAGAGATAACTCGTTGTGGATCCAGCAAAACTTCATGCGGATTTCGTATCAGAAATTAACGGAACCTTGGGATTAGAATGTCAGCGGAGGACCAAGGACTCCCAGACTGTGCCGAGATCGAGAACTGCACCTCCAGCAGCTTGGACAGATAGCCTCTTCCTGAATCCCCCAGGGGCCACCTTCACTATTTCCTGGGGGAGCCCACCCTGTGTTCAAACACTATTGACCGTTGAATAATTATTCTGTACATTAAAAAGAACTTACAGCTTCTAGTCCTATCTCCCAAAGCCACATAGAGTCTTTTCTCCCTTTCCTTGGGATGGTTCTTAGGGTGCACCCACATCAATCAGGCCCCCTTCCTGCCCCTTCTTCCATCCTCCCGGTGACAGAGCAGCGTGGACGGATGATGCCTGCACGTGTGTGCATGTACACATATATGTTGGCATGTGCAAGGGAAGGAGGAGAGAGTTACAGCAGTTCCAAATTAGTGAAGTGTAAAAACCATGTGAAAGAAAGAGTTGAAAAATAGAGCCTACTGCACAGGGCATTACATGCCCAACTAAAAAGGTTGTGCTTTAGATGGGAGAGTAACGCAGCCTGGTAGAAAATTTAGAAAGATTATTCTGCCTTTACCACATAGGAGATATTTGCAGGACCCGGGCAGGAAGCCCATTAAGAAAATACTGCAGGAGTCGACGAAGCCTGAGCAAACCAGAGCGCACAAAGATGGGGAGACAGAGGCATGGTACAGAAACGTTCAGGAGAGACCGGAAGACTTGGTGAGTGATATAGACTGTGAGGCAGAGAGAGGAATCAGGGATGGTGCCAGGGGTGATGTCCGCAGACCGAACAACTCCAAAATGCTGCCCCTACTGGAAATTTTCATTCCGTGGCCTCGGCGCCCTCCCAAAGGAGAATCTGCCGGGAGAGAATGATACATTAACTGCGGAAGTTGGCAAGGAGAGAGGAATAAGAAACACTAATTACAGGCCAAGATAATTAACCAGCAGGTCTGGGATCAGCTGCATGTAACCTCAGCTCATCTGCTCCTGAAAATGGCCAACAGAGGATGCGAGGGGCAGACTGCGGGCAGGACATTTTGCAAATGCTAAGGGAGCAGCTGAGCTCAGACCTTGGTGACACTTGAGTTTGATGTACTTGGCGCTTTAGCTCCGGTTGCTGGAACCCTTGGGGTGCCAAATGCACTGCAGCCAGCTGTCCACTTGTCCAAATGTCACTTATGCCTCTAGGCCACTAATTACCAGGCTCCCCTTTGGCCTTATTGCGTCACTCCATTAGGGGCTTGTTGGCGACATGTACAGGAAATGGATTGGGGGCCATTAGACTGTCCAGGTTGAGAAGGGTCGGGCCTTCCTCTTGGGAAAAAAAGCCTACTTTTATCATCTGACACCGGAGAAAGATCTCAGGACTAGCAAAGAAGGTGTTCTTGTCCCAGCCCAGCCACATGGCCTTGAGCAAGTAAATTATTTCCAGTCACACAGTCTCTGTTTGCTGATCTGATAGCTGGGGCATAAATAGTCCCTGATTGTGAAGATCATATGGAATCAGAGGCCTAGGGGTATGCACTTAAGGAGCTGTTGTTACTGCTGTTGATGTTAATTGCCAACTTGAACATTTAGGTACTTTGGACTGGGGATGAAGAAACCAGGGTTTAAATCCTATTTCTGCTAGTATGATATATGACCTTGGGCAAGTCTCTTTTCTGTAGGCCTCAGTTTCTTCATCTGCAACACTGAAGGGATTGGTCTAAATCAGTGATCCTTACATCCACTAGAGTTGCCTATGGAGACTCTTAAAAGCGCAGGTGCCCGCACTCTACCCCAGACATATTGAAGAAAATTCTAAGGAGATACTAGAATCGCATAACCACCGAGGACCACTGGGTTGGACAGTCACACCCCTCCTGCCTCCCCCCTCCGTATACCTGCTCCCTCCACACTTGGAACTACTTGATTCCCATCTTCAGGTAAGCCCTCCCACAACCTCCCACACCGATCCTGTGGGTCAAAGCTCTGGACCTCAGCATCAAGTCTGGCGGCGCCACACTGGCTTTGACTTCCTGTTTTACTCTCACCTCTGAGCCCTGGCCAGTTGTCAAGATGTGGCGTTACCCTGTTCCCGGAGGCAGTTGCATTGCTGGGCTTGTCTAGTCCTGACTGGCGGGGCACTGTCTTGCCTTTCTCCGAGTTTGGGATCCCATCTCTGAACTCCAGGCTAACGGGGGGAGACCCGTTGCTGGCATCATCCGAGTATCCCTTGCAGTTGGACCCCTCTTTGCATCCCACATGTCCTGTCTGCCTTACCAAGAACGCTACTCCCATCCGAGACGGGCGTGAACACTGTGATGTGTTCCGGGACCACGCTCAGTCTGCCGCACAACCAAGCAGGTGGCGTTTTCTACCTGCAGCCCACCTTGGGCCTGTGGCTTCACTCCATTCCCGCTCCAACCTGATTCCTACTCTGTCCAGCTGCAGCCAAGGTCATTTCGACCCGTTCTGCCCCATCACGTGGTTTCGGTGGTGTCTAATAACCCCTCCCGGCCAAAAAGTTAGAACTCAGGTGGTTGCCTCGACCTCAGGAAAAGCACTGGACCTCAGTTGGCTTATCTGTAAAACAGGAACCACAGCATCTGCCTCGTGAGGGCGTTATCTCTGACTCCAGTGCTCCTCCGGGTCGATTAAGTGAACTAAGCCCTGCTTGTTCTTAGGCCTTAGATCTTAGATGTGCCTTTATCAAGCAGGTTTCCTGGACCAACGCTCCCCAGCATCATCGTTATGTGTTCTGATAACCTCTGCTTTTACTTTGCAACTCTTTAATCTCCTGTAATTAATCGCTACTTATCAGCTTAAACTCTCTCTCCTCTACTAGATCATAAGGTTCCTTGTTCGCCAACATTAAATACCCCATGCCTGGCGCATAGCAGACATGAGACATGTGTCTGATGACCGACAGATGAGATACTGGATGTGCCTGGCACATAGCAGATGTCTGGTGAATATTATTCCCTCTTCTCCGCTCCTAGGGAACGCCACGAAGCTGAATCCAGGATGCACAAGGGAGAACCAGGGCAGAGCTGAGCGTCCTTCTGGACGCTGTGCAGGAGCCATAAGCAACTAGGAGACTGGTAAGGAGGACTCCCACGTCAGCAGTTACCAACCCTGAAATTCTCGACGTTCAAAAGAATTCCATCTGAGAATCTTCCAGAAAGGACCGGTGCCTGGGCCCAGTCCACAGAGACTTTGTTTTATTTCATCTGGAATATGGTGCGGGCTTTGGCTTTGTTCACTAATTCCCCCAGGTGATCCCAATGTGCAGCCATAGACGAGAATGACTGATCCAGTCCAACCACATTTCAGACGTGCAGGTGAAGCCCGGGCAGGAAGGGATTAACCCAAGAACCCACGGTAGCTGCGTGGGGCTGGAGCTAGAACTTCGAGGAGCTAACGTTCCACCCACAGCTCTTCCCACCGCACCAAGTAAACAAATTGAAACCGCCTGTATCACTCACAGAGGCGGCTTTCCTGGCACCAGACAAGGCTGGGGACAGGCAGCTTGTTTTTTCCACCCTGGAATATATGTTATTAAAAGCCGGTTTCTGCAAGAAGGATATAATTAATAGTGATGAGTGTAATTCTTTTATTGCAATGAATATTAATTAGAGGTAAACACAGCATCAATATTCGCTTAGAGAAGGATGGAGGCTGAAAAAACAGACTGCCCACGCCCGGGCTGTCAGTCACATCAGAGAGTGAAAAGATGATAGGACCCAGAGAGCAAAGTGTTGCTCTATTTTCCTCAGATCCTCTTGGACTAGAAGGCAGCCAAAATGTAAATCTGCTGTCAGGCTGGGCTCCATGACCGTGCAAGTCTGCGTGGGCACAGGTCTGCTGTCTTTAGGGCACAGCCCATAGAACGTTTTAAGCTGGCCAGACTCTTCGTCACTCGGGTGAGCATGCTGGAGGGGCAGCTGGTCTCTTGGAAGCTCCTGGAAAGGGAGAGGCCAAACAGCCCCATGACCAGCCCTGTTGCTCTGGACTCCACACACTGGAAGAAGGGCAAAAGCACATCATTTCCCAGGGAAAATCCCCCAGGCTATGGCAAGTCCCCAGATCTGACAAATCAGACTCATATATGGAGGCTTTTGAAAATGCAGATTGCCAGGTCTTATCCCCATCTTACCGAATGAAAACGTTTATGGACGGAAGCCTGGGAATAAGCATGTTAACACACTCTCCCGTTAAGCCTGATTTTTGACCAAGCTCAAGGTCTTTTTTTTTTTTTTTTTTTTTTTTGCCAAGTCAGGATCTAGAAATCATTTCTCTCATTCATTCATTCATCTGAGAAGTACTTATTAAACATTAGGCACTGTGATGGTCATGGGTGAAGACAGAGTTCCCTGTGGTCTGGCAAGAGAAACCAACACATGAGAAATGTAATTATAACACACAGTCATGACTTCCATCATAGAGGGAGGAAAAGAACAGTATGGGAGCACAGAGGCAGGTGAACTCAATTCTGACTGCGGCCTCCAAGAGTGCTTCTCAGAGAAGATGAGTGGAGAGGCTGTGTGGGTGGCATGTTCACCCAGCAGTAAAGGCATGGAGACTTGGAGACACGACTGGAAAATGGATTTCACCAGAAGGCAGAGAAAGTGGTGTTTCATGAGGTTGATGAGCGCTAGATGGATGAGTGCATGGACGTCACCAAAGGCATTTAGGTTTCACCCTGTCAAAGAGGAAAAGACATGCAGGAGACTGACATACACTCGGGTGGGTTGTGTTGAGAACGCCTTTAAAGACCGCGGACTTGGGGAGCCTGGAACCTGGCTGGCTCAGGCAACAGAGCATGCAATTCTTGATCTCAGGGTTATGAGTTCAAGCCCCAAACTGGTCACAGAGTTTACTACAAGCAAACAAACACAACAAAAAACAAACAAAAAACCAAAGACTGCAGGCTTAAATGCCTCTTCATAGTATCGGATTTACAATCAAACAAGCATTTGGAGGATGTTAAAAATAATTGGCAAAAAGGAGGTTGGCATGTACTCAGGAGCCAAGATAGTGAGTAGAGAGAACAAAACAAAACAAAACAAAACAAACAGTGTCTTCCTAGATAAGCTGAGTATGTCCTGAATAGACAGGGAGGAGAGGAGAAGGTATTGCAGGCTTGGCATTGGGACCAACAGCAGAGCGCAGCAAGGCGGCTAACCATTATTCTAGGTCAAGAATGTCTTGATAGGCTTTTCAACCTGTGGCTGTGGGCAGCCGCCTAATAAGCTCCTAATGAGAAGGAGGTCAAGTTTGGCTATAATAGAGCAGACAGAGCAATAATGTGGGTGCCAACTCTGATGACCAGGAAGGGGGTGAGCATGGTACTCAGATGGGTCCCCTGTGATACATTTCAGAAGGAAGTAAACACACCCTCTTCTTTCTGAACTGGCTTTAGACAATCAGTTTCTCAGCTCTGGCAGGACCCATGGCGGGCATCCATGTTAACTCTTACGGCGCAGAGATGGGTAAGAGGAATGTCAGAAGGTGCAAGGACCTCACCACTGTCACATGGCCACCTAATTCCACATAAAGTGAGACCTTTTCCTTTTAGCTAACTCAGCTGCATGCTGGGATTACCTGGAGAGTTTTAAAAACTATTGATGCCTGTGTCCCACCCCAGAGATTCTGACCTTATTAATAGGGAGTGAAACCTGCTATTGAGAGTTATAAACATGGTTACCCAGCTGATCTTATTGTACAGCAAAACTTGAGACCCCTCCATCCTTACTCTTAACCAGTCAACCAATAGGTGTTGAAGGCAAATTAAGGAGTTATTCAGCGATCGGGGGTGTTGGGTAAGACTGCTATTTCCATTTTGATGGCAGAGTCTTTTTTTTTTTTCTTTTATATGTAACTTCCCGATCTTCGTTTCAAAGTCTGAAAGCAATTCCCACTTAGTGCTGCAGTCCAAACAATACAATAAGTCTATTTTTCTATAAGCTAAAATTGAGCTGTATCTGTATCTCCCCCTATTTCTAACAAAAATGTTAACCTCCTCTTACCCCAGATTATACATAGGGATCATTACGGATTTGAAATCTAGCATAATATTAATTTTTTAATAGTCAACACTAATTTTATTTTTAAGTTGTCCTTGTTTCTTTACTCAAGAATGTTCCTCTCTGCAATAATTTTCTCTTGTGTTCTTTTTTTCCGGTTGCTAGACTAGAGCTTTCAGAAATTCTGGTAGTGAGAGTCACTGTACAGACTTTGTATGCCTAAAATGCTTTGAGTTTGACCTTACATTATAATGATCACTCGGGTCATTATAGAAGTCCAGGCTCAAGATCATTTTCTTTCTTAACACGAAACATCATTCCATTATTTCTTGCAGCCATTATCGACAATCAAAAGCTTGGCGATCTGATTCTTTTTCCTTTGTAGATAAATCTGTTTTCTTTCTGAAAGCTTTTAGATTGTGTTTGGGTTTTGTTCCTTTCATTTCCCCAACTTTCACTCGGACGAGTTTAGGGCTGAGTTTTCTCCTCACTCTACCCAGAAGCCTCGTGTGTTCTTTCCATCTACCTATGTACCCTTCTCTGGTACTGGGATGTTTTCCTCAGCGAAATCTCTGATTTTCTTTCATTCATGTTGTCCACTGCCTCCATCTTGAACTTATATCACAGAGAGGGTGGACTTCTGACTCTTTCCTCCAAGTAATTGGACCTTCTGCTCGATGTTTCACCCGTCGATGCTCCTGCTCTAAGAGCTGGCGTAACTGCTCAGCTGCAGCTCACAGCTTGCTCTGTGCTCCGTGACCTCGTTTGTTAACTTTTCCTTTTGTTTTTTTTTTTTAAGTTTATTTATTATTGAGAGACAGAGAGACACAGAGTGTGAGCAGAGGAGGGATAGAGAGAGGGGGAGACACAGAATCTGAAGCAGGCTCCAGGCTCTGAGCTCTCAGCACAGAGCCCGAGGCGGGGCTCGAACTCACCGACGGTGAGATCATGACCTGAGCCGAAGTCAGACATTTAACCTACTGAGCCACCCAGGCACCCCTCTAATCTTTCTTTAAAATCATATTTTTGAGGGGCACCTGGGTGGCTTAGTCGGTTGAGCATCCAACTCCTGATTTTGGCTCAAATCATGAGCCACTCAATGTGCAGCCTGCTTAAGATTGTCTCTCTCTCTACCTCTGCCCCTCCCTCCCTCTCTCTAAAAATATAATAAAGTCATATTTTTAGTTGGAAAGGATCTCAGAAGCCATTTACTTCAATTCCTTCGTTTTCACTTTTTTAAAGGTTAACTAATACATTCACACTTTAAAGTCAGTTAAGACATTCTCATTGTAGAAAATTTGGAAAGTACAGAAGACATAAAATCGTATAAAGAAAAATCATCCATGCACAAAACGATTACAATTAGCAATATCAGCTCCGTAATTTATGAAGGATGGCCCAGGGAGGAGAAATAGAAGGCCAAGAATCCATCAGTCAGCAGGTCATTGGCCGGGTCTCATCCACACCAGTCCTCTGTACTTCCCTCTCAAACAGGCAGGAAGACTTTGGTTTTGTCTGTTGGTTAGAGGAACACAAGACTGACCACAAGCCTGGATGAAGTTACCACATCTTTCAAGAAGCTCGGAGGACCCCTAGTTCTGCCCGCTTACACCCTGTTTCCTGCCCATCATCATGTTGGTCACAGCAACGTCCTACTCTTTTTTTTTTTAATTTTTTTTAATGTTTATTTATTTTTGAGAGAGAGAGAGAGACAGAGTGTGAGCAGGGGAGGGGCAGAGAGAGAGGGAGACACAGAATCAGAAGCAGGCTCCAGGCTCTGAGCTATCAGCACACAGTCGGACGAGGGGCTCGAACCCACGAGTTGTGAGATCATGACCTGAGCAGAAGTCTGCCGCTTACCCAACTGAGCCACCCAGGCGCCCCATTGTCTGACTCTTGAATTCCAAATGAGGCTTAGCCTCATTGCCTTATCTTGAAAATAGGAATAACAATAACTGCCATAGTAGGGTGGCTGCGGACACAAAGACTGAAAATGAATATAAAAGTATTTTGGAACAATGAAACACTCTATATATACATTCAAGAGAGGAAAAGAAGTGAGTGTGGGAGGTTAGTAGGGAAACAGATATCTGTCCTAAATAAAAGACCTATTTCTGTCAGAATCAAAGAGGAAGATCCTTCTCCAAAGAGGAGGAAAGCACTGGAATCATAGAATGTCATGTTACAGGGATCAGGAATGCCTTAGCTTGTGGTTAAGAATGGTTATGAGCTGAGCCACTGGAATGAACAGTCCCCAAACGAATCTGATGCATCCTCGTCCTGCCTCTTTCCTCCCACCTTTCTGGTCCCACCTCTAAAGACGTGGGCTCTGGGGCGCCTGGGTGGCGCAGTCGATTAAGCGTCCGACTTCAGCCAGGTCACGATCTCGCGGTCCGTGAGTTCGAGCCCCGCGTCGGGCTCTGGGCTGATGGCTCGGAGCCTGGAGCCTGTTTCCGATTCTGTGTCTCCCTCTCTCTCTGCCCCTCCCCCGTTCATGCTCTGTCTCTCTCTGTCCCAAAAATAAAAAAAAAAAATAAAAACGTTGGAAAAAAAAAAATTTAAAGACGTGGGCTCTGAGCCACACAGCTGGGTTTGGATTCTGATTCTGCCACTAAGCCAACCTGAAAAAGTACTTCACTTCTCTATCCATCCCTTTCCTCTTCTGTAAAATTGGCTTAATCATAGTGTCTCCACGTAGGGTCCTCTCTTCCCTCTTAGCCAGTTTTGCTTCCACAGTCTATCATTACAACTTCCTTGCACTTACTCTCCGCTCCCTCCTCCCCCCTTTTCCTCCCCTGCTGAAATCTGCTTTGTAAAACCTCGGCCCTAGTAAATCACAGCCCTCCCCACACTCTCTGCTGCCCCTGTGTGGCTGAAGGGAGCTTGAGAAAAATTCAACGCCACACAAACCGCCCCGCTTTAGATACAGGACCACAGGTGCGCCCATAAAGTTGCCCAGCTGTCATGCTGTGTTTCCTTAGACCACTCACTCTCACCCTGCTGGAAACAACTTGACAACATCCCTCTCCTCAATCTGCCTTTGCCAGCACTCTCAGCTAATGACCTTGATTTCCACATGTCTGAAAAAATTAAAGCAATCAGAAGAGCAGGTCCACAGACTTTCACAAATGTATCTATAAGCCTGGCAGCAATTTCGGACAAGTACTCTACCTTCTCTCCTGTTACGAAAGATATATTGCCCATCCCCTATCTACAGCTATTATGTGTTGGGGCGCCTGGGTGGCCTCAGTCAGCTGGGCAACCGACTCTGCCTCGGGCCATGATCTCCCGGTTTGTGGGTTCGAGCCCCATGTTGGGCTCTGTGCTGACCGCTCAGAGCCTGGAGCCTGTTTCAGATTCTGTGTCTCCTTCTCTCTCTACCCCTTTCCTGCTCATGCTCTGTCTCTGTCTGTCTCTCTCTCTCCCAAAATTAAATCAACATTAAAAAAGGAAAGTTTAAGAAATAAAAAATAGTAAAGCTATTATGTGTTGAATTGTGCCCTCTAAAAATTTAGCATCTCAGAATATGCCCTGATTTAGACATGGGGTCATTGCACATAGTTAGGATGAGGTCATACTGGAGTAGGGAAGGGTCCTGATTCAATGCAACTGGCATCCTTACACAGAGGGGAAACTTGTTCACAGCCGTGTCCATGGGAAGAACGTCATATGAACAAGAAGGTGAGAACAGCGTCCTGTGCCTGCAAGCCAAGAAATGACAAAGGGTTCTAGCAAACCACTAGGCTGGAAGAAAGTCTCACAGACCTCAGAGGGAGCCAACCCTGCCAACACCTTGACCTTGGATTTCTCGCCTCTGGGACTGTGAGACAGTACATTTCCATTGTTTCAGCCACCCGGTTTGTGGTACTTTGTTCTGGCAGCCCTAGAAAACTATGACAAAGCCAGCCCTTCAGTGATCCAAAGTGACTGGATTCTTAACCCTGTTTAGGTGACCCAAAGACAGGGTTCCAACAGTACTCGTCTTTTTCTCCTAGAGCCTTTATTTTCCCCTCTCTACCTATTCTTATGTTGTTGTCCTCATTGTGTTCAAGTCCTCTCCCACTTCTCCTTAAACATACTTAGACTAGGTTTGGATGCCCTTTACTCCCCACGAAGCATTCTTGTCTGGGTCACCAGTGACTTCCACATTGCTAAACCCAACGGCCAGCTCTCCGTCTTGCTCCTATCTGTGAGCAAGTGACATTTGACACAGCAGATCCTTGCTGCCTCCTTGACACTCTCCCTTCCCTTGGCTTCTGGGACAGCATCCTCTTGGCTTTGTCCTTCCTGTCTGACTGTTCCTTCTTCTTGGGGGTTCCTCATCTTTTCCCAGACCCAGGATGTGAGACACCCCAAGGTCCTCGATCCACCCTCTACCTATGCACATTCCCTGGGTGAGCTCATCCAAGCTCAAGGTTTTAATTACCACCTGTGTGCCAACGACCCCCAAATTTATAGCTCCAGCTGGACTTCTCCCCTGAACTCCAGGCTCACATATCCAACTGTCCGCTCTGGTAAACGCCACATGTCCCAAACAGAACTCCCGATCTTCCTCCAGAAGCTTATTCACCAGCGTTGTCCATTTCGCCTAAAAGAAACTCTATTCTTCTAAGCACTCAGGTCAAAACCTGGTATCCATTTTTAATTCCTCTCTTTCTGACCACAGATCCAAGAAGCTCTGTCGACTCTACATTTAAAATATATCTGGTATCTTGGGGCTCCTGGGTGGCTCATCGGTTAAGCATGACTGTGAGGTCATGATCTCGTAGCTCGGCACTTCGAGCCCCACATCAGGCTCTGTACTGACAGCTCAGAGCCTGGAACCTGCTTCAGATTCTGTGTCTCCCTCTCTCTCTCTCTCTCTGCCTCTCCCCCTCTCCTGCTCTGTCTCTCTCTGTCTGTCTCTCTCTCAAAAATGAATAAACATGGGGCACCTGGGTGGCTCAGCCAGTTGAGCGTCCGACTTCTGCTCAGGTCACATTCTCGTGGTCTGTAAGTTCGAGCCCTGTGTCGGGCTTTGTGCTGACAGCTCAGAACCCGGAGCCTATTTCAGATTCTGTGTCTCCCTCTCTCTCTGACCCTCCCCTGCTTGTGCTCGTTCTCTCTCTCTCAGAACTAAATACACATTAAAAAAAATTTTTTTAATGAGTAAACATTAAATTTTTTTTTAAATTTTAAATATATCTGGAATCTAAGCCTTTTTTGTCCCCTCTGCTGATCCATCATCATCTCTCAGCAAGATTATTGCAGCAGCCGCCTGACTGTCTCCCTACTTCTTCCTTGCCCCCCACACTCTGTGCTCAACACAGCAGTCAGAGAGATTCTGTAAAATGTAAGTCACATTAAGTCGAATCCTCCAGTGGCTCCTTACTTGGTAAGAGAGAAAGCCACGCCCTTACAGTGGCCCCCTAAGACTCTCACAGCTTCTACAAACCCTTACATCTCTGACCTTATGCCCCCCCATCCTCCCTGCTGCCTCCGCTCAAGCCACGGGGCTCCTTGTTGGTCCTAGAGCATCCGGCTTGTTCTCTTTGCACTGGCTGTTCCCTTACCTGGAGTGTTGGTCCCCCAGCTAACCACATAGATACCTTCCTTACCACCTCTGTCCCCACTCAGATGTCACTTCCTCAGTAAGGCCCATCTGGCCCAACTATGTAAAACCGGTCCCTTGGGACGCCTGGGTGGCTCAGTCGGTTGAGCATCTGACTCTTGATTTCAGCTCAGGTCATGATCCCAGGGTCGTGGGATCAAGCCCCATGTTGGGCTCCACGCTGAGCATAGAGCCTGTTTAAGATTCTCCCCCTCTCCCTCCGCCCCTCCCCCCTGCTCGCCTGCTTGTGCTCTCTCTCTCTCTCAAAATAAAATAAAAAAAAATTAAAAAATTTTTGGTTACAAAAAAAAAAAAAAAACTGATCCCTGCTCTCCCATATTCCCTTTTCCTTCCCTTAGCCCATCACTTCTTAATATACAATACAATTTACCTGTTCATTACATTTACTGTATATTTTGTGTCTCCCTGTACCAGAATGTAAGCTGTGAAGGGCAGGGGTTTATTTTTCTGTCTTGTGTTTATTTATATATGTATTAAGTGCCAATAAATATCTGTTGAAGGAGTAAACAAATGAATGGTTGAGTACAAACGGTTTAGAATAGCGTATGGCCCAAAGTAAGTGCTTAATAATTATTAGCCATTATCTCCTGTATAATATTACCTCCTATTATTCAGATCAGATTCTGTAGACTGAAGATCTAGGAACTTGGCTGGCAGAGTGCCCCCTAAAGGAAGGACACTGGGTAAGGGGGGAGACTTGCCGGGCAATGAAGCTTATCCAAGCTTCATTTATTTCCAGTTGACGTGCATGGGCTTTTTTGGTTTTCCTCCAATTGCTCTCCTGTGCCAGCCTTGGATGGATCCCTTGGACCTACCCTGGCAGGGCCCCCTGAAATCACTGCTCTGGGCTTCTCGGGAGAACCTCGGGCCCAATTTACCCAGCGGGAAATAAAAATTAATAACCTCAAAGAGTTCTCAGCCTATTTCTGCTGTTCTCTCATTTTCAGGACTTTTTTCAGCCTTTCAGAGGAAATAAGAGAATTAGGCCCAAACCCAAGAGCCGATGATACTTAATGCTGGTGAACGGAGCACGGGCAGATTCTGCACAGCCCGGCAAGACAGTCCAGCCATCGGTAGAGAATACGAATGGGTTTTAATTTGGTTTCGTTTTGATGAAAGGGTTTGCAAGGGAATCGATTTAATGTGGCTTGTGTTTTATAGGACCACCCCGGCTGTAATTTTGAAGAGAGAGTGTGGAGTACAGTTTGGGGGCCGAGTGCCTGGAAGGATGGGGGCCTCAGAGCAGCTCACAGGATTCGCGAGATACTCTCCGTGCGCTCAGGTATGCTCATGGGTTGGGTTGGGGACAGAGGCAGGGTGGCGACTGAGTAACCTGTTTTGTACACATCTCCTGCACCTATGTCTTCTTCAAAACAGGACGGACCAAAGTGCCTCAGTTTTCTCAGAAACAAGAGAGAAGGGCTCGTCTTGCAGAACCCCTAATCATTCTTTCCTGCATTCCCTACTTTTTCCATCTGTCCAGGAAAATTAGTTTCTGGAATAATTTCCACAGAACAGAATAACTCCAGTCCTTTATTCTTCAATAAAAAGGTGATTTTAGCGACGGGTCCCCCTCTCCGCCCCTTCCTGAGTGCACTCACACCCTTTATGTGCAGGTCCCCTCTGCAAACCACATTGTGGTTTGAAAGCCCACCCAGTAAGAGGGGTGGGATTCAAATGACTGATAGGGTCCTAGGGAGAGGAAAGGGATTATATTTTACCTTTGCAAACACTTGGGGTGAGGAGGTGCCCTGATTTCTAGTCCAGAGTCCTCTGGGCTGTTGGGTTTCTGCTGCTACTCAGTGTTAGCCTGTTCACCGACAGCATCTCACCCAGAGACGAGCCTGGCCTGGAAGACGGCCTTGCTGAAGAGGAAAGGGGATAAGAGCAGGAAGTGGGGGCCCAGGGTCTCGCAGATCCCCACCATTAATATCAGTGTACTTTGTCTACACCACCTATGGTTGTGGGAATTTAGAACCACACGAAGCAGATCAAATGGAAACCATAAGATCCATAGGATCAAATGGAAACCTTGAACTGGTTGCTTTCAGAATCGTTTTGCCTGGAAGGCTTGGGCGTTGAAGGAAGAACACACACGACATAAAAGCATTGCTGTTGCCAGTGCCCAGGACGCCTAAAATGGGTTCAGTTACAGCCAGGAGAGAGCCTGCGCGCGACCCTGGTGACAAGGGCGTGCTTTCTTGGAGGCACCGTGCTACACAGCTCTTCGGTGATTCACTGCTTTCTAAATCAAGGTGCCATCAAGGTTTTTCCTTTGAGAATATCACCCTCATCCTGTCCCATTTGCCTTCTTAAAGGAGTCAATGAAATAGAATTAAAGTTTCGAGCTGGGCATGTTTTGTAACCCTGGGAAGAACCAAAGGAGTGTGTCTGGCAAGGGGACCTCACTGGTCATATCTGTGGAATCATCAAAAAAGGTTAGGGAATTAGGGACAGCTGTCCCAGAACAGAGGACCCACCTTCCACACTGAGCAGGGCCCAGACCTGCCTCTGAGCTGTGTTGGGGGAAGCTGTCATTTCCTAGGGGTGTCACTGGAATGGGGCCATCACACACTTCTCCCCTTTGACATTTGGGGAGAGACATTTGGACCTTCCCAATGCTCCTCAGTGAAAAGAGAGGGTAGACCTTCGCTACCAGGAACGGACCTGTTAGAGTGGAAGATGGCAAGGAGTTACTCTGATCATGTAGCAGGTTTCCAGTGCAGGGATAGAGCCTCAAACAGGCACCCAGAGATTTATATTCCCGTCTTGAGGCTGATGGGGGCTGTCCCTGAATCTTTGTGACATGAAAAAGTCACTTTCCATCTCTAGGGCTCAGTTTCCTCATCTGTGAAAAGGATCAGATGATCCTCATGGCCTCTTCAATAATTCAGTTCAGTCCAACATAACATGAGTGGATCATTCTGACATCAGAGTGGAGGCAAGACTGGAAGAACATTGCCTGGAGGCCAGGAGATGAGCTACCACTAAATTCCAATGAATTACTATTAAGTTACCAATACCTTTCTTAAGCTATGTTAAGAAAGGCATGATAATGGCCTGAGCAGCAGTTGTATCAGCTAGGAACTGCTGAGTAACAAATCACCCTAAAACTCCCTATTATTTTTCAATACCTACAGGTCACCTAGAAGCCCTACTTGACCAATCCTGACTGGGCCCATGCATGTGTCTGTGGTTGTTCGGCTGGCAGGTTGGCTTGGGGACTCTCTGGTCGGCTCTCTGTCACATCCCTCTAGCAGCCTAGCCCAAACATGTTCTCAGAGCAGTGGCGGAGGCCTAAGTGAGAAATCAGGCTTTTTTTTTTTTTTTCTATGTATTTTTTTACTTTTTCCTTGTATTTTCTTTAATAGCATTTTAATACAGAAGTTGAATTGATCAAAACAGAGTTCAACATTGTAAAAAGGTAGGAGTAAAAAATCTTCCTCCCTGTTCCTGTCCCCAGTCTGCCCTATTCTTTTTTTTTTTTTTAATTTTTTTTTTTTCAATGTTTATTTATTTTTGGGACAGAGAGAGACAGAGCATGAACAGGGGAGGGGCAGAGAGAGAGGGAGACACAGAATCGGAAACAAGCTCCAGGCTCCGAGCCATCAGCCCAGGGCCTGACGCGGGGCTCGAACTCACGGACCGCGAGATCGTGACCTGGCTGAAGTCGGACGCTTAACCGACTGCGCCACCCAGGCGCCCCCAGTCTGCCCTATTCTCCCAGCCCGCTCCCAGCCACAGATAACACTTTCTTATTCATTTCTCATATACTTTTCCACTGTTTTTTTTTTATTTTTTAAATTATTTTTGTATTATTTTTTTTAACGTTTATTTATTTTTGAGAGAGAGAGAGAGACAGAGCATGAGTGGGGGAGGGTCAGAGAGAGAGAGGGAGACACAGAATTCGAAACAGGCTCCAGGCTCTGCACTGTCATCACAGAGCCCGACGCAGGGCTCAAACTCACGGACCGTGAGATCATGACCTGAGCTGAAGTCGGACGCTTAACCGACTGAACCACCCAGGCGCCCCTCCACTGGTTCTTTTTTTTAAACGAGGACACAACCATACATGAATGTATGTTCTTATTTTCCCATATTTTGGACACAAAACCTTCTTATGCTGGATATACTACTCTTCTTTATATACTAAACCATGGTGATCTTTTCAAATCAGTACATGGGAACCTTTGGGTTGTTTCCAATCTTTGAGCTAGTGCCTTCAGGGACAACCTGGCTTGTTTGCCATACATTTGTGCTGCTGTTTCAGCCCATCTGAGTGAAAGCTAAAGAAATCAGGCATTTTTTAAAGCCTCTGCTTGCATCAAGTTTGCTAGTGTTCCATTTTCCAAAGTAAGTGTCCTGGCTGAGCCAAAATTCCATGTGAGAGACACAACCAGAGGGCACAGATCCAAGGAAGCAATCCTTGTATATCATCTAACAATCCTCTGCAGAGGCGGGCTAAGGAGAGGGGATGCATACAAGAAACACAGAGAAAAGCAGGAGGTGGCTTCCCATCAGCTGTGACCTCAACGCATGTCAAAAACTTGGCTGGGGCGCCTGGGTGGCGCAGTCGGTTAAGCGTCCGACTTCAGCCAGGTCACGATCTCGCGGTCCGTGAGTTCGAGCCCCGCGTCAGGCCCTGGGCTGATGGCTCAGAGCCTGGAGCCTGTTTCCGACTCTGTGTCTCCCTCTCTCTCTGCCCCTCCCCCGTTCATGCTCTGTCTCTCTCTGTCCCAAAAATAAACGTTGAAAAAAAAAATTAAAAAAAAAAAAAAAAACTTGGACATGTCCTTGAGTAGGCCCCAAGCCCAAGTGACCAGGAAACAAGATAGGGTAGAGTCAGTAAGGAGATTCGGGTGGAAGATGTTAGTGCTGGCTTCTGCTCAAGACCCTGTTCTCCATGAACAGGTCTCATTTGGTACAGCTTGGTATTTTCTTTTCTATTTCCTTTCGGTTGTTAACAAGATTCCTTCCCCATGCCATACTAAATTATTTTCACTAAAAAAGAAATAAATAAAGCAAGAGGCGAGGGTGCAGAGTAGGGGAGGGTGTGAAGCTGCGCCCCCAGCATCAGATATGGTGAGGGCAGTGGGATCAGAGAGAGAAACCCTCAAGAGACTTGAAACGCAGGATGCCCTACGGTGATGGGATGGAAGTGTCCTACCTACACGCTCTGCAAGATCTTGCCTGTCCAAACCTCAATAGACTTTCTGGCTTGTTTAAATAATGGAGGTCTCAGTCCTACCGATTTATCTTCCAGGAGAGAGACTATGAAGGAGGAAGGAAGACAGGTGTGGCCAGCCCCTTTACAATTTCCCATTGACTGGAGTTGAGAGCCATCAACTTTGTTTGGAACTTTCCCACATTGGTAACATTTGTGAGCCTGAGTCTGTGTCTCCTGCCACAGTGGGCCACAAAACCATTAAACAACAACGACAAAGAGTCAGAAGAGTGTATGAATGGCAGCCCAGCCCAACACTACAGAGACAACAGAAGGTACTCAGATACGTTTTCAGATTTGATTCTCAAGCTGCCCTAGACTGTTAGCTTCATCAAGACAAGAGAAATCATGTCTGTTTCATCCACTGCATCCACAGTGCTTAGAGCAGTGAGTGGCACATAACAGGTGCCCAATCCGTATTTGTTGAATACATGAACGCTATGAAGCAAAGAAGACAAGTCATTATCCCCGTTTTATATTTGAAGCCTAGAGTCTCGCAGTTAATAAATGGCAGAGCCAGGCCCAAGTGGAGACACTCATCCCCAGGTCATTGCTAGCTATTTTGTCTTATGATGCTTCTAGGTCATTAGCCTCAGGAAGCAAAGAATCCCAAAGGCATTTATGTGTGGAGCAACTGTACAGGGCACAGGCAGAACCTCTGGAGCTTTCTAGCACCAAGCAAGATTCACAAAGAAAGGACAGAGATGTGGATGAGTAGCTGGCCAGAAGCTCCCAGTCCTCCTGGTGCAGCAAAGGTGCGTTCCCAGCACGCGGTCCCCAGCCAGGAACATTCGCAGCTCTTCAGCCTCTCCTGGAACAGAGTTCCAGAATGGAGCCTCCTCTGGCAGCCCAGGTGCTCCCATGAAAGCCATATCCAAACACATCAGGGTTATGTCTAACTCATCTGTGCACGGTCCACTGTTTAGATATTAGCCATCCTAAGACTCGGGACCCATCACTGCCACTCTTTGTTCTCTGGAAGAGATAACCGTCTCAGGAGGAAATAGTCTTACTACAAATTAAGAGGCTAATGTGCATAGTTGACCATCGAGAATGACTACAAAACATTAAGTTCTTAAGGTCCAGTGAAACCCTGAAAGGACCACAGCCTGGGTCCCTTAGGCAAAGGTCTGGAAGCAGTTGAAACAACATGCATGTTGTAAGTGTCCTGAAGGAGAGGGTCCATGGCTTCCATCAGATCCTGACAGGGGTCTCTGATTCAGTTCCAGCCACATAAAGATCTAGAATGGACTTGTCATCTTCCCAACTACTTGGCTTTGCTCAAAGCCCCAGGGATGGGACATGTCCTTAGCAAGACAATGCATGCTGTTTCCTGTGGTCACTGCCTGCCTCCCACAGAGAATGAAAAGTGAGTAGGTGGTCCCAATGGGACTAGAGCAATGCCTCTCCCTCCTCGTGTCCAACACATGGGGTCAGAGCCGGAATGGTAGCATGCGAATGCTGGAACAGGCTCCAGAGGACATCAGCAGGCATAGAAGATGATTTTATACTTCGTGTAAAGACAACTAATGCCTAGCTCCCCCAAAGTGGCGTGTTTCAAAAGAGATTTCTGCTCCTATGTCTCAGAAGAGCCTTACATAGAAGCCAAGCCTTGAGCTGGTGGCATCCATCAGCCTCAAATTCTAAAGGACGCCGCCCCACCCCTTCCAGGGTTCAGTAAAGGAGGCGAAACCCCGGGGTTTGTGCTAAAAGTGATTCTCTGGTGCCACCTGGTGGTCACTACTTATGAATGCACCTTTTACAACACAGACTTAGCACTAAGTTTGTACTTTGCTTTTTACCGATTTCAAAACTGAACTCAGTTCAAACTCCGCCCATTACTGACATGCAGGTTGAAGCTCAGGGATTGCATAAGTGATATAGCAGGTGGCTCATCAGTGGCACAGACTACATTGAAGCTCAGGCCTTCCCATTCTCCTTCCGGAGCATTCTCCCACCCTGTGCAATGTTAACTTTTCGTTCCACTTCACCCTTTTCCCAGGACAGGAATTTTCCATCTGGAACCAATGTCTGGGCTGAATGCCCTCCTTTGTGCTCCTAAAGTCCTCTAAGTTCCCCTCTGCAATGGCCTTCTCTACCCAGGTTGTCCTACTGACTTTTCTGCATCCCTCACTCAAAAAGAGACCTTTGAGAGCAGAGACTGTTCACACTCTGTATCCCAGGACCCAGCCTGGAGCCTGGAACACACGGACAGATGCATGAAGTTCCCCATCACCCAGATGAGCAGTACAGTATGCATGCGGGCCAGGAGCACCATTGCTGCCCCTGTCACCATGACCACTGTCTTCCTACTCCATGCTGTGGGCCCCTTATAGTTCAGGGTCCTGAAGAGAACAAGACGTGGTCCCTATCGTGTGGTGTTCCAGTCAGGGAGGAGCCCCAGCAAGGTCAAGTATGGATCACAATATGATGTGGGGAGTCCTACGCAGAGGTACCCTAAGGGCAGAGAGAAAACACTGGGGTGAGGCTGTGAATCTCGAGATAGTTTCTGAGACTTGAAGGTGAATGGAGGTGGCCCTTGGTGGAGGGCATCCGACAGCAGACACAGCCAGCCCCAGAGATGTGAACAAGTAGGTGTGGGAAGGGTATATCTGGAGTACAGGATGCATGTGAGAGTTGTGGGTGAGAAAGGCAAACTTGGGGGCCAACTCACAAGGGCTCCTCATGCCAGGACATGGGAGCTTAGCCTCTGTTTCTAGGGGTGAAATCCCTGCAAAGGATTTTAAAGACAACAATGAAATGGGGGTCTGGGCAGCAGTGGGGTCAATGAAGTCGGAAACATTAGAATAAAGAACGTGGCCCAGAAAAAGTCTATAGAGCTGGTGTTCTCCAACTTTAGTGTGCTATGGGGTCTCCAGGAGGGAGAGCTTCCAAAGCAGAGTCCCGGGGCCCCTCCTGGGATTCGGCCTCAGCAGGTCTGGGCTTGTGCCCCAGTACTTGGCATTTTTAGCAAGAATTAAGCTTCTGCTACAAACGACTCAAGGGCCGCACTTGAGGCACCACTGGAGAAGAATGAGGGGGGCAAGGGCCAAGGACAGCGAGAGACGGGGCTGTGAAAAAGATGCTTTGTGGTGGGAGCTACAGAGGAACAATTGGAGGGGTAGGAAGGGACAAGGGAACAAGCAGTGCCCATAAGACCACAGGAAAATTGTTTTAAGGACAGAATGGTTCCCCAAAGCAAACTCACCAGGAAAGTTAAATTAGGTATGAAGAGAAAATGCGGTGATTGGCTTTGGGCAATGAGGAGGTCCTTAATGACTATCCTGCAAGCGGTTTTGTGGGAGCAGTGGGGACAGAGCCAGACGATAGAAGGTCAGAAGTAACTGGAAAAGAGAAATACGGACACTCAGGGGCTCTCCCTCCCTCTAGAAGCCTGACCTGGAAAGAAAATGAGAAAGAGAATGGAAGCCAGATGGGGACGGAAATAGGTGCCAGAGAAGAATTTTGGTGTTCGGATCAGAAAAGTTGACTATCTCTCTATGGTATGGAGGCCGAGTGGCTGAAGATCACAGCAGAGGGTCCAGGAGGGAAGGGTGGCCGGAGAAGGGAGCATCCTGGAGAGGACCGGGAGCTGGGGTGAGGTCCAGAGCCCCTCTCTCCTGAGGCCAGTGAGGAGAGGGAGGGGAAAGGTGTGCTTGAAAACAGGTTTGCAGGGTGATTCAAATGAGGTACAAAGATAACAAATACCATAAATATATCAACTCACTTGGCCAAAATCTGAGTTGAGATAAATCTGGGAGAAATAGTAAGATCATTAAACAACGGAACGAAGATCCAAAGAGATGTGAAGTGTCTAGAGTGAAGAGCTAAGACACAGCTTTAATTTAGCAGACATGAACTCTGTACTTGGTTTAAAGTCAGCTTCCACAAGCACAGAAGGGCAACTTGACTGAACAGCAGACAACGGTTTAAAAAATTAATTGACAATATTCTCCACTTGACCGAAAAGGATTACAAGGCTTTTAAAAGCTAAGGATCTCAGGTTATCAATGTGAGATCCCAGGACTTAGCAAAATTCTAGCCTATCCACTGTTACTTTTTCACACTTTTCTAAAGACGCGACGGTGGGGAAGAGTGGGTGGTATGATTGTTGAGACGGCTTAGTCTGTACTCTGCTTAATAAATGTTTTTTAAAGTAACTCATTTGCAAACCTTGATATTTTAACAATAATTGGAAGCCAGTTCCTTGTGATGGATCTCAAAACTGATTGAGCTGATTTCGCCAAACCAAGTTCACAAATCTCCCTGACCACCTGGGGAGCTTTGCAAGAAGACATCCCCAAGATCTTCTGTCTGGCCTCACAGAGATTCTGATTGGGTAGATCTTGGGGTGGGGGGGGGGCTGTCAATGAACCACAGTGAGGTTTAGAAGACACTTAACTGGTTAGGAAATCTTTGGCAGTGTCTGATTCCCATCCTAAGCTGCTAAAGAGACACAAAACATTCTTCCTTGTGCTTCATAGGTATTCAGAACCAACAGATCGTGTCTTTAGTGAGTATGACGACTTACGTGCTTGAAGCCACGGCTAATGTTGGTATACTTTTGGTATACTTTATAATTTTATAAAAAATTTTTTATAAAGTTTTTTTATAACAAATTTTTGGTAGACTTTATAATTTTGGTAGAATTTTGGGCATGTGTTGGTATCACATATAAAAGTGTTGAAAGACTGGCTTAGATTTATAAACTTCTTTTCTCAAAAGAGTTTAGTTTTCAATACAAATCTCTATATATCTATTCTAATCTTTTCAAATGGCTAGTCATTTATGAGCAGCATATCCATGCGTAATGATGCCGTGGGTGTTACGGAGAGAGACTGGTGAAGTTAGGAAGAGGTGGTTTGGAATGAACTCATCCCGCCCAAAGATCCCAAAAAAGGGACCAATCATTTATCATCTTTACCATTTAAGTTTACTTTTATTGGCTGATGTGTCTCTTTGAGTTAGATTTTATATAAAATCCATCCATTATATATTTTTTTTTTGTAAATTTACACAGCCCTGAAACCATCACCGCCATCTAGAACCCTGCCACCCTCCAGAAAGTTCCTTCACTCTTGTTGGCAGCCTGATAGCCTGTGTAAACCTCGGATCTATTTTCTGTCTCTAATGTTTTGTCTTTTCTAGAAACTCTACGTAAAGAGAAGCCCAAAGTACTTAGTCTTTCACAGTTGGCTTCTTTCACTTTGCTTAACGCTTGTGAGGACTTACACACAGTTTGCTCTCTACTTTTAGGTCTTACATTTCAGTCTACGATCTATTTTTTTTTAATTTTTTTTTTTTAATTTTTTTTTTTCAACGTTTATTTATTTTTGGGACAGAGAGAGACAGAGCATGAACGGGGGAGGAGCAGAGAGAGAGGGAGACACAGAATCGGAAACAGGCTCCAGGCTCTGAGCCATCAGCCCAGAGCCTGACGCGGGGCTTGAACTCACGGACCGCGAGATCGTGACCTGGCTGAAGTCGGACGCTTAACCGACTGCGCCACCCAGGCGCCCCTACGATCTATTTTTTAATTCATACTTTTGTGTCATGAGAAGTAAGAGTCTAAGTCTATGCATTTGTATATGTGTGTATTTTTGCCTGTGAATATCCAATGGTGTCACTACCATCTGAAAAGGCTGTCTTTCCCCCTTGAGTTGCCTTGGCATCTTTATTGGAAATCCGTTGATCATAAATATGTAGGTTTATTTCTGTACTCTGTCTTCGGTTCCATTGATCTACATGTCCATCTTGTAGGAAGGATAAACACTGATTTGTGAAAATATTGTTTCGGTTATATGCACTAGGTGAGTGTGTAAAGTGTATTTCTTACCGATGACTGTGGCAAACATATCTTCTTGAAAATTATTTATCTAAGCAGTGCCTGATAATACAATAATACACCAAAAAAGGGTTCTCGAATAGGCTACTGGCACCCACAAAGACTGTGGAATAGAGTACAGCCTCACACTTTGCAGAAGAGGAAACTGAGGCCCATAGGGAGGAAGTAAGTTGGCCACAGTTGTGCTACAATGCAGACTGGGGTGCCTTTCCCAGAAGCCCCCATTTTCCTGATGCTGCAGCCACCCCTCCTGTTGTTTTGTGACTCCTTGAGGGGCTCCCACCTCCGCCCGTTGCAATGAGGTCCTGCAGTCAACAGCTGGCAGAGCTCACATGGGCACGGGAGCGGGCAGGAATCCTGGGGGCTGTGACCCGCCAATGCCCCTGTCTTCCCCTCTCTCTTCAGCCTCCCCCTGCAGGTTCACTGAAAGTGGTCTCCACAGACACTGCATTGCCTGGTGGGTCCGGCCCCAGATGACGGTTCTCTGTGTTCCTACTCCTCCCTCCGCACCGACTGCAGAGTTGGCTTTTCTTCAGGGACTCTTCTCAGAATGGAAAAAAGAGGGCAGCACCACGGACGTCAAATGGCTCTTACACAATGGCAGCATCTTGCTGAGAGTCATGTAAATAAGCCTGGGAACATACGGATTGAATTTCCCTCAACTTACCCAGGAATGTAATAAGTCAGGGCCACGGAAGAAGGCTGCCGCTCGGCCAGGCGCTCAGAACACTTGAAAGACTCCTCTCCCTGCCCCAGAGACATCTTACCCTGGAGGTCTCCATCCCTCTCAAGTTCCAGGGCTCCTAGCCTTGACGAGGCACAGACACTTGGCTCTGTCCCTGGCACGCTGGGCTCTTCAGAGGGAGACAGTGCTTCCAACCTCGTAAACTGGGCAGAATGTCTGTTCACTTCTTCATTCATTCCGCCACTCGCGCACCTAGTGTTATTGAGCACTGTGTCGGGAGGGTAGGAATCTCACAGGGTACAAGACAATGTGGTCCTGCTGTCCTGTCTAGTGAAAGAACTTTCTAGCACCCCAAGTTATCAACGCTTTTGAATAAGGGCAGCTTCTCAGCATTGGCAAAGTTGGAGCAGAGGCTGGTAGAGACATAAGCCTCAGATGCAGAATTGGGCGGCTGACCTCCAAGGTCCTTCTCAAGGGCAAGCTTCCTGAGGTCTGAAGTTGCTGGAGCACTGCCACCGCTTCCTTCCTGCCTCCTGCCTGCACGGCTCTCTCCCAAAGGCACCTGCAGGACCTTTGCCCCGGAGGTTTTTGTTGGAAGGCATGGGAGGTCCCTGGAGAAGCAACAGTGGGTTCAGAAAAAGCACAATGTTCATCTCTCCTGCTGAGAAAACCACTATCATTCTGATTTCTTTTTAATTTGTCTTCTGTGGCCCCTCCGAAGAAATCTGAAAGCTTTCTCCCGAGGG
This sequence comes from Puma concolor, assembly GCF_028749965.1. Taxonomy (NCBI): domain Eukaryota; kingdom Metazoa; phylum Chordata; class Mammalia; order Carnivora; family Felidae; genus Puma; species Puma concolor. The sequence goes on along the minus strand of NC_141675.1, from coordinate 79,132,120 downwards.
AGGACGAACTTGAAAAATAAAACAAAGGCGTATCCACCAACATAAAAGTTCTAGTTAAATTATTCCCATTGGGGAAAACTGCATGAGGGATACACGAGGACTCTAGATTATTTATTTTAACGGAATGCAAATCCACAAGTATCTCAAAAAAAAAAAAAAAGGTTTAGTGAGACCTAAAATTTCTTGATAACTACGCTATGCGTATGTAAGATGTTATCTTTAGGGGAAGCAGAGTGAGGATGTAATGGGCATCTATACAGCTTCTCCAATTTTTCTGTCAATCTGAAATGACTTCAGAGTAAAAAAGTTTAAAAGCAATTTGTAAAAATGCAAGAAACTGCTTATTGATAGTGGGGGGGGGTGCAGAACACTAGACTGGAAATTAGTAGACATTGCCTTTCCATGTGACCTTGGGCAGGACCCTTCTTCTCTCTGGCCCTCAGTTTCACCACTCGTAACGTGAAGGTGCCCCACTCTTTTTATATAACATCCTGCCCCATCTGTGGTCCAGTTTGGGGCCCCGGGTCTATGTCAGTCTCGCCCTCTCTTCACCCTTTTCCCAGCCCAGCTGCTTAGATTCCCCATCTGCAACATAGGAGTAAATAACATTTATTTTTTTAATTGTTAAATTAAAGAGGAAAGGAAAGGAAACAGTAGATGCCAAGTGCCTGACTCGTAATAAAGACTCAGGAAATATTTGATTCCTGCCCCTTTGCCCCTTTCCCACAGAGCAGGATTCGCTGAGTTCCTCCACCTTCCATCTCTCACCGCCATGCCCTGACCCTGGAGAAAGCACACAGCCTTTAAGAAAAACCTGTGAGGTTCCCCCTGGGAATAACAAGACGTCAGACGGAGCACGTGGGTCCTCAGTTTCCCTACAACAGTGGTCTTCACACTTTGGGTGCATCCAAATTACCGGGGGCAGGGTGGGGGGAGCTTGTTAAAACCCAGAATGCTGGGCTCTGTCTCCAGAGTTCTCCTTCGGTAGATCTGGTGCAGAACTTTAGAGAACGTGGGATTCTAGCCCGTTCTCAGGTGATCCTGCTGCTAACATGAGCCCTTTGCAAACCCAAAGGATAGCTACACACCCCATGTTGCAGAGGCAAAGCAGACTTGCCAGGGAGCTTGGCCCTAAGGGCTGGAGCAAGGGAGTTAAGCCAAGGAGAAAGAAATTCAGGTCTGGGGGAGGGTGACCTCTGGGCTGGGCTCCGGGAGATCAGAGCAGGGACCTTTTCCTGAGGAAGGCTAAAGAAAGAGGAGTTGCTCCAGCTTTTCCTTTTCCTCCCCCTTTTCCACCCAAAATAAAGCAGTGCCCCTGGCAGGCCTCCCTCTAGCCCATGGGAAGGCTCCAGAGCCATGTAAGGTCAGGGCTCAGGCCGAAGGGCTGACTGCAAATGTTGAAGGCAGGAAAGACAGGAGGGGAGGAACGTCTCCAAAGCCCAGGACGCACGAGCTGAAAGGGAAGTGGAAATTTAATCAATCCCGAACTGGTTTGTAGGGGGAACATTCCCGGGTGATTTGGGGAAGCTGCATAAGTAGGAGGTTGGCTGCGGCCCGTGTTTGTCAACACCCACGTGCTCGAGTGGAAAGTGAGGCGAAAGATGAAGGCAAGGAGGAGAAAATGAAGAAGCATCTCACTTTTATTGTTTAAGTAAGTGCACAGCCCTGGGCTAAGCACTTTTCTCTGTGAAGCAGGCATTACCCCCCCCCCCCCCCACTTCACACTTACTAACTACTCCCAACTTACACAGGTATCCACATCAACAGACGCCTGACTTCAGACCCCGCTCTCTCCACTGGTTTACTGCCTCATGACCTTCTGGGCTTTGTCACCTACAACCTGTGTGAATTTGGCCAAATCAATATTTCTCAGACCAAATTTCTCTGCCAGGGGAAAAAAAAAAAAAAAAGAAGTTGATATCAAGTACTCTCTAACGGGTTTTGAAGCAGAGAGAGAACAGCCAGGGAAAACAATAAGGTAAAATGCAGCCTGCTGTGGGTGTCTCAACCACCCAGCTAAAGATAACAACCGTGACTTCTAACACACAAGATGGTAAACACTTAGAGGTCTTATATTTGGCTTCTGGGCACCACTGGGTTAACATTTCCATCCTGTTGTAAGTAAAACCATTACTCACCAGTGTAACTAATGTTTCATTATTGCTAATTCCAAAGCCATTACACCATGGAGCCAGGGTTTAAAAAGAATTTAATTGAAGACCAAAACATGCCCAGTAGCAATGCCTCTTTTATAAATAATTTCTGCTCCAAATTCTAACTTGGCATAAAAGCTTTTTGTGTCTGTTTCATTTTTTTTTAACGTGTGATATACAATGTTTTCACTGTATCTCTGGGCAGAAGCCTGAGATATCCAGAAAAATAACACCAGCCATAACAGTCCTTCTCATTTTAAAGGTGCCAAATGGTAGGCTGGACAATGACTCCCGTCCCACGAGGAAACACATACAGGCAAGTTACATGGGATGCCCAAGTTCTCAGAGCTGCGTCCAACCATCCCGGTAGTGTGGGTGTAGACCCAGTCCTTGTTTTGTCCCGTCGCTCTTCCACAGAACATTGGAGAAAGAAACATGCCACCCCACCCAACGTCAATAGCCCACCCACCTACACAACCAGCTCTCTTTTCATGTGAGTGTGGCTTAGTTCCTCACTGGGAAATGCCCCCTCAGGACCAAGACTATGGAAGGAGTTTGGAGATTGTCTAAGGACTGACATAAGGTACTGGAGTCCTGAGAAGTCAGAACAGCCTAAGATTACACTGCCAGAAGGGGTCAGGAGCCCTCCTCCACCATCCTCAGACCACGGAGATCCGAAGAGGGGGTGATTGGGCAAACCCCTCCTAGGAGACGATGCCGAGCTAGGATGTGTTCATTCCTTCCCAACAAGCCCTGATTTCTCAGTGTGCAGTTGTCGAGCAGTGAAGGGGACTTCACGTTCATCAGAACGTGAAAAACATTATGATTATTCTGGAGAGCCCCAAATCTAAATCTTCATACATGGCATTGAATTCATAGTCCATTTAAAGAATTATCAACTGCTGCTGCTGAATGAGATCCTAACTAATCTGTTTATTTTTCACACGGGGGGTTCTGAAGTTCTAACACCAAATGTGACTTACTCAAAGCCACAAACATTTCACTGTGACAAAGGTAAGAATTAGTAACAACTACTCAAATTTAAGAACCAAACCGTGGGATGGGGCACCTGGGTGGTTCAGTCAGTTAAGCGGCCCGATTTCAGCTCAGGTCATGATCTCGTGGTTCACGCAGATCAAGCCCTGCGTCGGAATCTGTGCTGATGGCTCACAGCCTGGAACCTGCTTCAGATTCTGTGTTTCCAACTCTCTCTGCCCCTCCCCTGCTCACGCTCTCTCTCAAAAATAAATAAAAAACATTAAAAAAAAATGGGTACCTGGGTAGCTCAGTTGGTTGAGCATCCGACTTCAGCTCAGTTCATGATCTCACAGTTCGTGAGTTCGAGCCCCACATCGGGCTCTGTGTGGACAGCTCAGCCTACTTCAGATTCTATGTCTGTGAATCTGGAGCCTGCTTCAGATTCTGTGTTTCCCTCAGCTTGCATTCTCTCTCTCTCTCTCTCTTTCAAAAATAAATAAACATTAAAAAAAATTTTAAGAACTAAACCATGCACCAGGCACACTGCTAAGAGATGTTCATGTAACATATCATATTATGCTTACAACAAATGAGGGATGAAGGGGAAGGGAAAATGGTTCTTCCCCATAATCAAATATCCAGGAAATGGCAGTCTGGATTCACAGCCAGGTCTGTCAGGCTGCAAGCTCGTGTCTCCTCCTCCATGCACTATTGCCTCTCATGATATTATGATTTATAATAAGAAACTCGTATTTGGCCTTCATCCCCATTTCCGGCCCAAGGCTCCCAAAACCTTTGGAATTTCCCAAGTGATGAATCATAAAGGTGTCCTTTGTTATGTTAATGATATGACTTTTGGACCCTGACTGAGGATGGGGGCCAGGTGCCAGAGGAATCAACCCAGTGATTTAGAGGGTTAGAATTTATAGTCCCACTCTCTGACCTCAGGGAGGGGAGAGGGGCCGAAAGTTGGATCCATTGCTGAAGGCTGATAATTTAATCACCCATGTCTATGTAGAAAAGCCTTCATAAAGAACCCAAAAGGATAGGATTTGGAAAGCTTCTAGGTTGATGAATATGTGGAGATCTGGGGAAAACAGTGTGCTTGGAGAGTGTATGAAAACTTCATCTTCTTTCTCCCTACTTTGTTCTATGTATCTCTTCTATCCAGCCGTTCCTGAGTTATATCCTTGGTTCCTGAGTTATATCCTGTTATAATAAACTGATACTCTAATAAATAAAATGTTTCTCTGAGTTCCGTGAGCTGCTGTAGCAAACTAATCAAACTGGAGGAGGCGATCATAGGAACTTTGATTTGTAGCCCGTTGATCAGAAGCACAAGTAACCTAGACTTGCAATTGGCACCCTGGGTTGGAGGGGGTTGTTGGAACCTTCAGTCTATAGCTGGTTGGACAGGAGCACCGGTGACAGCCTGGACTTGTGACTGGCATCTCAAGTGGGGGGACAGGGGGGCAATCTTACAGGACTGAGTTGTTAACTTATGGAATCTGAATCTGATGTTGTCTCTAGGCAGATTGTGCCAGAATTGAGTTGAATTGAGTTGCTTGATGGTGTTGAGTTGCTTTGAGGCTTGAGATGCTTTGGAATTGGGTACAGGAATCCAAATTACCTCTCAATCTGTTTGAAAAGAATCACTGATGAGCATGGTGGAGAATACATGGGAAATTGCAAGTCTGGAAATATGAAAGCCAGTTCAAAGGTGCTCACAAAGTTCCCAGTGACACAGTAAGGGCTTGGACTTGGACAGTGGCAGAGGGATGATGATGTGGATGTATTTTAGCATCTGCCCTATCCTCTGCTGAGACTTGGCATGGGTGTTAACATGAAGATAAATGCCGCCATCCACAGGGAAGCTCCTATAGCCCACGGTATTTGTTCTCAGAAAGAGATAATCAGCTGTGAACAGGTTGGTTAAGGGTATTAACAACCTTTCTCTGAGCATCATAGAATGGACTTGGAGTACATTTCAGATGCAACTCTGAGCCAGGGCACAGCGAAGGACACCAATCAAAATGGATCCATTTTTCTAAATTCCTCCAATCAAGGAGGATAAAAATAATATAAACCCATCGGGGGCATTTTGTGAACATCTTCACCTGGGTCCAATGGGGTCTTTCTGAAATCCCAGCCCAATATCATTTTTAACAATATTCATTCTGACAATCTTTTATTGATTAAACACATGTTTAGGGAGTGTGAAGCACGCCTAAGTACATGAAGCATTGCACAATGCTTGGGGACTAGAGCAATGATGTAGTTATAGGTATATTACTCAAGAGCTTACAGTATACTACAAAGTATAAAATACAGATATAAATGACTGAAATGCAAGGGTGGCAGAGATACATGACTTCAGAAGGAATGTAGAATGGCTCTGAAAGTTGAAAAAGGACCCTTCTAGCTGAAGAGGTGTGAAGGAGAGAACAGTAAGGGAGGCTTCCTGTACAGATGACAAATAAGAGAGTGATTTAGAGGATTTTCAAGTATGTTTACTCTTTATCTCCCAGATTCTCCAGGAAAACTCGAAGGAGTGCACTATCATTATCATTATCATGTTACTATTGTTATCATATTATAAAGAGGGAACTGAGTCGCAGGGGGGTAAGTTTATTTTTTAAGGTTCACACCACCAGAGAAAATAATAAAGGCAGGACTAAAACCCTGATCTTCTGCTCCCTACTAGTCCTATTAATCTACCAATTGGTTTGGCCACGTCCCTGAGGATATGTTGGAAAGGATCTTTCATACATCGTAAGTCCCCATACCAGCTCCTTGAATAGCTGATTTTATAGACCATTTCCCAGGCACTGGGAATTGCTTTGGACTGGTCTGAGCCAACCAGCTGTGTTGTGGAGCTTTGTTGATCATATTCTCTATAAGCATGTCTCTGGAGAGTTGTTCAGATTCACAGGGCTCTGGGAGTTTCCTGTTGAGACCATTGTCCTGGAAAGAATCTGGAATGACTCTTAAATGACTTTATCTTTTCTCAGAAATACAAGCATGAGGCATTTCCAGGAGTGTGTACTCACATGTCTTCTATTTCTTGATAGACAGTGGAATGTTGTGGTTTAAATTAGAGACACTAGATTCATGTGAATGATGTCACTTTGCCACTTGATAGGCATGTTGGCACTGGACAACTTACCTAATTTCTCTGAGCTTCAATCTCCAAATCTGTACAATGCAAACAATAATAATACTGAACTCAGAGGGTGACATATAGTAAGTGCTTGATATATGTGAACTGTTATTTTAATTATACCTCTCTTCACCCTCAAAATAGTATAGACTCTTCTACTTCCAGTGAAAATATCTTTTAGAAAACAAGAGCAAAATAAAGGCTTTTCCAGATATACAAAATTTGAAAGAATTCATCAGCATCAGATCCACACACACACAAAAAGTGTTAAAGGTGTTAAAGGAACTCCATCATACAGAATGAAATAATACCAAATGAAAATATGGATCTACACAAGAGAATGAAGAGCACTGGAAATGCTAAGTACATTTAAAAACACATGAGGTTTTTTTTATTATTATTTAAATCTACTTAAAATGTAATTATCTTTTGGGGCACCTGGGTGGCTCAGTCGGTTAAGCATCTGTTTCTTGATTTCAGCTTGGGTCATGATCTCATGATTCCTGAGTTTGAGCCCCATGTTGGGTTCTGTGCTGGCAGTGTGGAGCCTGCTTGGGATTTTCACTCTCCCTCTCTCTCTCTGCCCCTGCCCCTGCCCTGCTCATGCTCTCTGTTTCTCAAAATAAGTAAACTTAAAAAATAAAAAAAATAACAAAATAACATGTAATTATCTTTTAAAAATATAATAATACCAACATACTAAGCTGTTTGTAACATGTGTATAAGGAACATTACTGACAACAGCAGTATAGTGACATAGAGGAAAATGAAATTATGCTATTGTAAGGTTCTTATAATATACATGAATGTGTATGATATCACTTGAAGGTAAACTGTGATACATGAAACCCTAAACCAACCAGTAAAATAACAAAACAAAGAATTATACCTAATAAGCGCAAAACAAAAAAGATAAAACTAAATTATAACATATGCTTATTCTAATCTAAATTAAGCTAAAAAAAGGAAAAAGAAAAACAAAGAACAGATGGGACAAATAGAATACAAAGACTTTTATGATACACTCAAACACAACCATATCAATAATCACATTTAATGTAAATGTGATCTAAACACATAACTGAAAGGCAAAGATTGTCAGATAAATTTTAAAAAGCAAGACCCAACTATATGCTGTTTATAAGAAACATATATTATTATTTTAATGCTTATTTATTTATTTTGAGAGAGAGAGAGAGAGAGCATGAGTGAGGGAGGGGCAGAGACAGAGGGAGAGAGAGAATACCAAGCAGGCTGACAGCACAGAGCCCGATGTGGGGCTTGATCTCATGAACTGTGAGATCATGACCTGAGCCCAAATCAACGTCAGAGAGGAAATCAATGAAATATAAAACAGAAATTTAATGGAGGGAAAAAAATCAATGAAACAACAACTAGTTTCTTTGAGGAGGTAATAAAATTGACAAATTTCAATATAGACTGATCAGTACAAAAAGAGTAAGAATACAAATTACCAAATTCAGGAATGAAAGAGGTTACATTACTAAAGATTTTATAAATATTGAAATCATAATAAGATAGTGCTATGCACAATGTTATACCAATAAGTTTGACAACATAGACAGAATAGATCCTTGAAAAGTTTACTCAAGATGAACTAGATAATCTGAATACCCCTATACCTATTAAAGAAATTGAATTTGCAGTTAAAATTTTTCTCATGAAGTAAAAGGGAGGGGCAGGCCCAGATAATCTTTTTGGTAAATTCCATTAAAGATTTAAAGAAGAAATTATATCAATTTGTTTATTTATGTAGATAAACTTCCAGACAATTGAAAAAGAAGGACTATTTCAACTCACTATGAGGCCATGTTTTGCTGATATTACAAGAAACCCAGACAAAAATGTTACAAGAAAATTTCAGAGCAATATTTCTCATAACCATAGATACAAAAAAAATTTAATAGACTTTTAGCAAATGAATTCAATCATATGAAAAAAATAATATAGCATGACCAAGTGGGGTTTATCTCAGGAATGCAAAACTAACTTTCTGGAAAAATGAAGAAAATAAACCAGTGAAATTTACAATATTAATAAACGAAAAATGAAAAATCATATGACCATCTCAAAAATGAAAAATAAAAACAATCGGTAAAGTCCAACTGCCATTCCTGATGGAAACTCTCAGCACATTAGGAATAAAAGAAAACTTCCTCAGCTTGGTAAGGGGCAATTACAAAAAGCCTATGGTTAACATCTTACTTTGTGGTGAAAGACTGGCTATTTTCTCCATAAGATCAAGAGCAAGACATTTATGTTCACACTTCTACTCACTATTGTACTTTTGGTTCTAGCCAGTGTAACAAAGCAAGAAAAAGAAATAAAAGGCATCCAGATTAGAAAATAAGTAAAATTCTCTTTATTCTTTTGATGATATGATCATCCATGTAGAAAATATAATGGAATCTTAAATTTTAAGAAGCTACTAGAACTAGGGGCGCCTGGGTGGCGCAGTCGGTTAAGCGTCCAACCTCAGCCAGGTCACGATCTCGCGGTCCGTGAGTTCGAGCCCCGCGTCAGGCTCTGGGCTGATGGCTCAGAGCCTGGAGCCTGTTTCCGATTCTGTGTCTCCCTCTCTCTCTGCCCCTCCCCCGTTCATGCTCTGTCTCTCTCTGTCCCAAAAATAAATAAACGTTGAAAAAATTAAAAAAAAAAAAAAGAAGCTACTAGAACTAAAATGTGAATTCAGCAAGGTTGCAGTATATGAGATCAATATACAAAATGAATTGTATTTTTACATGTTAGCAATAAACAATCAGAAATAATAATAAAAATCATTTACAATAAAATAAAAATTTATGAAATACTTAGAGATAAATATGACAATAGGTAGACAAGAACTATTCACTGAAAATAATAAATCACTGTGAGAAATTAAAGAATGATATAAATGAAAAGACATACTGTGTTCATGGGTCAGAGCATTCAATATTTTTAAGATGTCAGCTCTCCTCAAATTCATTTATAGATACAACACAATCTCAGTCAAAATCCTAGCAAGCTTTCTGGTAGAAATTGACAAGATTTTTCTAAAACACCTTGGAAAAAAGAACAAGGTTAGAGAGCTAATACTACATGATTTCAAGTCTTTTTCTAAGGCTACTGTAATCAAGATAATGTAGTGTTGGTGCAAAGATCAACAAATAGATGAATGGAACAGAATTGAGACACCAGAAATAGATCCCCACATACAGGACAACTGACAGAAGTTCAAAGGCAAATTGATCGAGAAATAATATAGTCTTTTTAACAAAGCATGCTAGAACAATTGGTATCTAAATTAAAAAAAATTCTCCTAAATCCATTTATCATGCCATATATAACAATCAGTTCAATGTGGATCATAGACCTAAATGTAAAGCTAGAAGTATAAACATTCTAGAAGAAGATACAGGGAAAAAAATCATTATGACCAATGGACTGAATGCTTGTGCCCCACCCTCAAATTCATGTTGAAGCCATAACCCCCAAAGTGATGGTTCTCGAAGAGGGGGCCTTTGGGAGGAAATTAGGATAGGATGAGATCATAAAGGTAGGTCCTTCATAATGAATCAGTGTCCTTATAAGAGAAGATACCAGAAAGCTTGCTTCTCTTCTCTTTCTCCCATGTGAGGACACAGCAAGAAAGTAGTCTGCAAGCCAGGAAGAGGGCCCTCACCAGTAACGAAATCTGCTGCCTCCTTGATTTTGGACTTTGCCACCTAGAGAATTATGAAAAATAAATGTCTATTATTTAAACCACCCAATATATAGTGCTTTAATATGCCAGACACTTGGGTTAAGCAAAGATTTCCTTGATATGACATCAAAAGCATGATCCAGAGGGAAAAAGATTTCTAAATTGCACTTTATCAAAATTAAAAGCTTTTGGGGACACCTGGGTGCTCAGTCAGCTAAGCATCTGAGTCTTGATTTTCACTCAGATCATGATTTCACAGTCATGAGATTGAGCCCCACACTGGGCTTTGCACTGAGTCCTCTCCCTCCCGCCCCCTCACTTGCTCATGCACATTCTCTCTCTCTCTCTCTCTCTCTCTCTCTCAAAATAATAATGATAAAAGCTTTTTTTTTCTGCAAGGCATTAACATATTGAAAACACAAGGCACCAACTAGGGGAAAATATCTGCAAATCATGTATCTGAAATGGATTTGTGTATACAATGGTCTCGGGATATATAAAGAACTCAATAATTAGAAAACAAATAATATGATTGAAAAAACAGGCAAAAGGTTTGAATGGACACTTCACCAAAGAAGATAGAGATACAGAAAACAAACAAATAAAGACGCTCAAAATCATTTTTAGAGAAATGCAAACTAAAACCTAGCGAGATACCTCTAAAAATATATAAGAATGGCTAAAATTAGGGGCGCCTGGGTGGCTCAGTCGGTTGGGCGACTGACTTTGGCTCAGGTCATGATCTCACGGTTCGTGGGTTCGAGCCCCGTGTCAGGCTCTGTGCTGACAGCTCAGAGCCTGGAGCCTGCTTTCGGTTCTGTGTCTCCCTCTCTCTGCACCTCCCCTGCTCGTGCTCAGTCTGTCTCTGACTCTCACAAAATAAATAAATGTTAATTAAAAAATTAAAAAAAAAATAATGGCTAAAATGAAAAAGACTGACCTTACCACGTGTTGGCAAGGATGTGGCACAACGAGAATGTTCACTTCGAATGTTCACTTTGGGAAATTGTGCCTACCATATGACCCAGCCATTCCACTCCTAGAAATGTATCCAAGAGAAATGAGACCATGTTTCCAAACAAATACATGCATGTGAATACTCACAGGAGCTTTATTTGTAGTTACTGAAATCTGGAAACAACCCATATGTCCATTAATGAATGGATAGATAAAAAATTGTGGCTTGTGAACTAACGGTGCATGCAACATGGGTGAATCTCAAAATAATTACACTGAGTGACAGAAGCCAGACACATATGGGAACATAACGTACAATTCCATTTGCACAAAATTGGGGAAAATGCAAAGTCATATGTATTGACAGAAAAAAACTCAGTTTTTCCCTAGGGAAGCAGGGGCACGGTGGAGGGGCAAGGAGAAACTACAGAGGGACACAAGGAACCTTTGGGGATGGTGAAAATGTTCATTGTCTTGATTATTGTGATGGCTTCAGAGGTTCAAACATATGTCAGAATTTATCAGATAGTACACATTAAGTTTGTGTAGCTCATCGGATGTCAATTATACCTCAAAACAGCTGTCTTAAAAATAAAATGACACAAGCTACTGAGAAAATAGGAGTATGAACACATGAAAAACAATTATTTATTGAATAATGAATAATTTCTCCTTAAAAAAAAATCATAGACTCGAGGTGCCTGGGTGGCACAGTCAATTGAGCTTCAGATTTTTTATCTCTGCTCAGGTCACAATCTCATGGTTCATGAGATCAAACCCTGTGTCGGGCTCTTTGCTGACCTCATGGAGCCTACTGGGGATTCTGTCTTTCCTTCTTTCTTCCCCTCCCCTGCTTGTTCCCTCCCTCTTTCTCCCTCTCTCTCTCTCTCTCCTGCTCTCACTCTTGCACTCTCTCTCTCAAAATAAATAAATAAACTTTAAAAAAATCATAGACTCTAAGGTTGGGAGAGTACTTGGAGATAATTCTAGATGAACCCCCTTATTTTGCAGATGAGAATAAATAGCAAAACTCAGAAAGAGAAAGCGACATGTCCAAAGCTGCACAACTAACGGGTGTTAGGTTATAGCGCTTTTTCCGTTAAGCCATCTTGTGGTGGAGAAATTGCAAGGAGCAGGAGACTTTAAAAATGTTCTATCAGGAAAATTTTCAAGCACACCCAAAACTAAAAAGAATGGCACAGAGAACTGAAATAGAGACTTTAAAGCTAAGTCCCTACCTCCATTATCATCTCATTATTTCCCACCCTAATATTCTGTTGCCTTGTCTCTAAAATGGGGCCAACGATAACTGACTTGCGAAGATCGAATAAGAGAATGCATATAATGCCTGGCACACAGCACAGGCTCCACAAATGGTCAGCTCTATTATTCATTGTGCATCATGCCTCCATCACTGGCCTTCCCACCTCACTTTTTGCCATTTCGGTAGCTCCTGCCCTGCCATCAGCCTGTTGAAGTCCTGTTCGTTGTTGTTGTTTTTTTTAGTCCCAACCTGAAGGCCACTTTCTTTTTTTTTTTTTTTTTAATTTTTTTTTAACGTTTATTTATTTTTGAGACAGAGGGAGACAGAGCATGAACGGGCGAGAGGCAGAGAGAGAGGGAGACACAGAATCGGAAGCAGGCTCCAGGCTCTGAGCCATCGGCCCAGAGCCCGACGCGGGGCGAACTCAAGGACCGTGAGATCGTGACCTGAGCTGAAGTCGGACACTTAACCGACTGAGCCACTCAGGTGCCCCAGGCCACTTTCTACATGTACCTTTCATGATCCTTCTACCCCTACTTTCCAACTATGCTAGTAATTACTACTATAGGCTGAGACCCCATAAATGGACGGTCATTTTGCGGGTGGTTTAAAGATATTACTAGGGGGGTGCCTGGGTGGCTCAGTTGGTTGTTGAGCATCCGACTTCCGCTCGGTCGTGATCTCACAGTTCGTTGAGTTCAGGCCCACGTTGACCTTTGTGCTGGACGCGCGGAGCCTGCTCTGGATTCTCCGTTTCCCTCTCTCTCTGTCCCTCCTCCACCCATGCTCACACGTTCTATCTCTCTCTCTCTCTCTCTCTCTCTCTCTCTCTCTCTCACTCTTTCTCTTTCAAAAATAAACATTGTAAAAAAATTTACATTTCTTTTTTTTTTTTTCCAACGTTTATTTATTTATTTTTGGGACAGAGAGAGACAGAGCATGAACGGGGGAGGGGCAGAGAGAGAGGGAGACACAGAATCGGAAACAGGCTCCAGGCTCCGAGCCATCAGCCCAGAGCCTGACGCGGGGCTCGAACTCACGGACCGCGAGATCGTGACCTGGCTGAAGTCGGACGCTTAACCGACTGCGCCACCCAGGCGCCCCAATTGTAAAAATATTTAAAGGTATTACCAGGGAAGTTGTAATCCCTGATCCTACAAACAGGTATATGAGCATTTTTATTTGAATACACAATTTTCTCTGGAGGGCAACAATTTTCATTAGATCTCTCAGAGGTGTGCATTATTTAAAAGCCTTGAAGAATAACTATGTCCTTGAAACAGTATGTAGGGAAAGTGTTATCATTACTCCCATTTATGGGAAGAAAATCCAAACAACTCAGGCCCAAAGAGTTGGGTCACGTCATGGCTTATCTCCTAAAAATGCAGCAGTAAGCATCATGTGCTAAGTGCTTACCTAACAGGGTCTACCGGCAATGTCTTCAGATGAGTCACCCTTTTTTCTTGGTCAGACATGGCAAAGACAGAAGGTCCACAGAGCTTTATGCCCTTTCCACGCCGGCTGTGGTTGAGCCCAACCTTTATAACAATTGCCTAAGGGGTAGCCAGCTTTCCTGAGATGTTTTTTTTTTGTGAAGAAGTATTTTGTTTGTAAGGTCCTGCTTTTAAAAAAAAAAAAAAAAAAAAAAGCCGTGGTCATTCAGGTTTGCTGTGTTGTGACAACCGAAGGGTTTGAATTTGCCCTGTGGTTTGGCCGGAGAATACAGCCAGCCACAAGCCCCATGTGCTCCGCATGAGCCCGAGCCTCAGCCAAGCTGTGCTCTGGGCTGGGTCGAGCTGGGAGGTCTTTCCAGCTCTTTCCCAAACTGCCTTCGTTTCATTTCATTTTCCTGAGTCTGGGAGCGGCAGGAGAATCGGGGGGCCTGGCTACGTAGGTATTATTAGCTCCCAGGATATTCTCCGGGCTCCGACCAACTCACTTTAATCCCCCGTGTGCTCATTCATCAAACATGCATTTTCTTTTCCTTTCCTTTCTTTTCTTTTTTTTACTGTTTTTGCAAACGTTTATTTATTTCCGAGAGAGCCAGCGTGAGTAGGGGAGGGGCAGAGAGCGGGAGACCGAGGATCTGAAGCAGCTCTGCACCAACAGCCGCGAGCCCGACGTGGGGCTTGGACTCCTGAACCAAACCTCAAGTTCATGACCTGAGCCGAGGTCAGATGCTCAATCAACTGAGCCATGCAGGTGCCCCCAAACATGCATTGTCTTAAACACTGTCTGATCATGTCAGCCTTCGCTAAAAAATCTTTTCCGCCTTCCTGTTGCCTAAAGACTCAGCGGTAGTCCTCAACCCTTTCAAGATCCTGGACCAGTGGTGACTTTTCCACAGCTGGTGTGGTGCCCAGGGCTGGTGATCTGGAAAGCCCTGTTCTCCTCCTCTCTTCCCTGTCTCCGTAAGTGGTACCGGTGCCACCTGAAGTGAGCATTCCAGGCGCTCTATCTTTCCCCACTCTCCATTTACGGCCAGGTTCAGGCTCTTCTTATCACAACACATATTTTGCCTTGGTCCACTTGGCTCCACTCGCTCGGATCCGTGCAAGCATTATTCTCTCCCAATCATGGCTGCTTTATGACTTTTGCGGGCTCTAGGCACTTCTGCCTTTATGAGCCCCTCCATCCATCTAAAACATGAATAAAAATCACATTTTAGCCATGCCTTGGTATAAAGGCAAATGTAATCCAAGCCAAGTGCATTATTATATATTTGTTTGTTTGTTTGTTTTTTAATTAAAACATTTTCACAGGCTCCAGGCTCCGGGAATGCCTAATGGATGAATGAGTCCTATAACTAACCACTACAACAGCCTCCTACCTGGCCTCCCTGCCTCCCCTCCTCCAAATCCATTTTCCTCATGATACCCAGCAGGATTTTTTTATCATTGTGAATTGGGTTGTGCCACTTTGCTGCCTGAGCACCCCTGACCAGGCACCAAAGGCTTTGCGGTTTGGGAACTAGGAATGAAGCCTCTCTTGACCACATCCATCACACGTGTAACTGGTTACGTTGGCTAGATCTCCTTCCCACACTTACTTCTAAGACATATGCAAAATACATGCAAAATGTCTCTGATATGTACAAGATATGGATTGTTTGGTGAGCCTATTGTTTTGTCATTCAACAAATAGTATCCTAACGCATGTATATCATCCTTCAACCTTCCCTTTTCACTCAGTGCTAAGTCTTGGAGATAAATTCCTGTTGCTGTACATAGATCTTTCCCATTTTCTCTCACTGGTGCTCCATACTACATCTAATCACTATTTTACCGAGGCTCATTTTTCACCTTACAAACAATGCCACAAGGAACATGCTCGCCCATGTGAGTGTTTCTCTAAGACGGATATCCTGAAGTAACATTCTCGATTCGTAGGCTATGCACATTTTTGCTTTACCAATACCCCCAGCTTGCCCTCCAAGTGGCCATGCTTGTATATTCCTACAAGCAATATACGAGTGTGCCTATTTCTCCACGGTTTCGTCAACACTAACCATCTCCAACATCCTCCGGTGATTCTTTCTGAAAAGACCTGCGAGTGATAAGCTTTTAGAGCCTGAGTATGTCTGTATTTCAGCTTCACTTACATAATCCTCTGGCTAGTGTAGAATGACAGGCTCAAAGGATTTTTCTTTTGCACATTAAGATATTTTTTCCTTCCCTCTCGTTTCCAGGTGGCTGGCAGAAAATCTGGATGTTAATCTGGTTTTCATTATTTCTTTTTGGTAATTTTTAAGATTTTAACTCTACCTCTGATATACTGAAATTTCACAGCAAGGAATCGATGTATAATTTTATGTATGTATCTCACATGAGGCTCGGTAGATCCTTTCGGTCTGAGATTCATGGTTTTGTCTCAATTCTGGGAAAACTGAGACCAATGTTTCTTTCTTTCTTTCTTTCTTTTAAAATGTTTATTTAGGGGGCGCCTGGGTGGCGCAGTCGGTTAAGCGTCCGACTTCAGCCAGGTCACGATCTCGCGGTCTGTGAGTTCGAGCCCCGCGTCGGGCTCTGGGCTGATGGCTCAGAGCCTGGAGCCTGTTTCCGATTCTGTGTCTCCCTCTCTCTCTGCCCCTCCCCCGTTCATGCTCTGTCTCTCTCTGTCCCAAAAAAAAATAAATAAATAAAATAAACATTAAAATGTTTATTTATTTTTGAGAGAGAGAGACAGAGACAGAGACAAAGAGTGGAGGAGTGGGGGCAGAGAGAGAAGGAGACACAGAATCCGAAGCAGGCTCCAGGCTCTGAGCTGTCAGCACAGAGCCCGACACGGCGCTTGAACTCACAGACTGAGAGATCATGACCTGAGCCGAAGTCAGGTGCTCAACCAACTGAGCCACCCAGGAGCCCCATGAGACCAATATTTCTTCAAAGATTTCTTCCTTTCCCTTCTCTTTATTCCATTTTTAATGAAAATTCCACTAGCCACACATAGGATCTTCTGATTCTATACTCCCCTTACTTTTCCATACTTCTGATCTCTTTATCTGGGGAAATTCCTCAGCTGGATTCTTCAGATCATTCACTTGTGACCGTTCAGCCATCATATTAGTACTGCATTTTATTTTTAATTTTAATACGTGTACTTAACATAATTATATTTAATAAATACAAAGTTATTGGTTTAATTTCACTGATTATCCAATTACTTCCTTTTGTGTTTCAATCTATTCTTTTTTCTTTCTCCTCTTCTTGTTTCATAGATGATACACCCTCCTTTAGCACTCCAGAGATAGCTTATTTTAAAATGCTGCTCTTACATTTCTGTTAACCCTATTTCCTTACATAACATTCTTCTCTTGTTGAATTTATGATCCTTTTTCCATATACAATCTTTAAAAAAAAAATATCTGTTGATGCTTGTTCGGTGCCCTTTCTGTGTTGGTGGTTTCTATTTCTTAACAAGTGACTTCATGATACAGCCTTGTCAGAATCCAGCTTCCCCATGGGACCTTGATGGCTTTCCACATGGTCAGGATGGGTTCCCACAGGATGAGTTCCCATGGTCAGGATGGGTTCCCCGGATCACTGCTACAAATTCTCATCTACAGACCTCTTTGTACAGACTTTCTCATCCACAGATCTTTCCTTTTCTTGCTTCTGAGTGCAGCCGTTCATTTATTTCTCTCATTTCTAGTCTTTCTTAGTATTTCTATGGATTGGGTACAGAAATTGGAAATTTCCATTTCTCTTGATGTCCAGGTAATATAGCCCACCCTTCTGAACCCACCAACCCTTCATTAGCTGACGTGTACTCATTCTAGTCAGCTGCCATATTACCATGACTTTGCTGACCACTTTTATAATGTAACACATGCAATAATTTAAAGTATGTATAAGGAACAAAGGTAGTATTTACTTCTCCTCTGGGTGATCAGAGAAGATCTCCCAGAAAAGCTGACATTTACGCAAGATTTCAAGGGATAAATTAGAGAACGTTCTACAAGAAAATGAGGAAGAAAATAGCAGTAAAGACCAAGAGAACCAAGTATATAAGTTCACGCATGCATGAAAGAGCGTGATGGAACCTGGAATAAACTACGAGTTTGGTACCAGTTCTAGACATTAAAGTGTGTGTGCCTAAGTGAGGGGAAGAATATAGAAGTGAAAAGAGCAATTCGACGTAAGAGTATCGTGTGAGTTGGGCTAGGCTAGATCATCTACAGAAACGAACAAAAACCAAAAGCTCTGTGGCTTTATACAACAGTTTTGTTTTTTTTTTTCTCACTCATGCAAAGTGTGCTGTGGACCCAGCGGACTTGTGAATGCAGCTGCCCTCCACATGCTGTCTCAACACTGCAGACTATTTCAATCTCATGGCACCTCATGTCAACATGAGGCTTCACGGTTCAAATGTTATTTTGAGACACTCTTATTTGACTCTTTAAGCAAAGGAGGGCGTTTAGGAAAAGGTTTAACAAAGAAGAGAATTAATGAGATTTTTTTTTTTTTTTTTTTTTTTTTAAGAATGGTGCTGTAGACAGAAAAACCAATTAGGAAGTTATTGAGATAAGCCAGTGTGAATTAATGAAGCCTTCCACTAGTGCAGTTGCGGTGGGGATGCTGGATTTGCAAGAGACTTACATGCAAATAATGGGACTTATTGATTAATGGCACATGAGGAGAAAGGAAAAAAATACATCGGAGCTGACTCTCAACTATCTGGCGTGAGTTTCTGAGCTAATGGTGGTTCACGAACATAGGTGGTGCAGGAGAATGAGCAAACTGAGAATGGAAAGATAGTAACCTCTGCTCAGTAGAAACCTCAGATGGAGGTGTGAACAGACACTTGATCGGTGGGCGTGGAACTGTGGGGAGATAATAGGCTACAGAAATAGATTTGTAAGTAATCAGTATACAACAGCATTTAAAATTGTAGTCATGAAGTGCATTAGAAATATTCAGGAAGAAGGGTTAACACTAAGCTTCTGAGTTTCAGGGCCTCAGAAAGGCCATCAAGACCCAAACATTGTATGCTAAGTTTTAAGAGTGTGTGCATATTTAAATTTTTCCCTGGGAGGAAAGACCATTCCACAAATGTTTATTAAGGTCCTACTAAGTACAAATCAAAGGCACTGGCCTGGAATTGGAAACAGAGCAGTAAACAAAAAATACAAAACTACTTGTCCACCTGGAGATTATGCTATTCCAATGGGATGGGAAGGGAGCAACAAACAAATAATAATTAAAATAAACTGTATCTTAGCTGGTGATCAGTGCCATGAAAAAAACTGAAACCAGGTCTGGGGGTTGTGAGTGTGGGTCGAAATACAAGCGATAGAATAGAGCGGTCAGGAAGGGTATCACTAAGAAGGTGACACTTTTAGAAAGAGTTGAAGGAGCTGAGGGATGGAACTATGGGGCTTTATGGGGGGTATTCCGGACAGGAGATCTAGCTTTCATTAGATTCTTAATGATTCACTAGGAAGATAAAGAATGATTCCTCTGAAGCAAGAGGAGAGCTGAGAAAACAGGGAGAGAAAGAATAGAATCATCTGGGGTCGCCTGGTTGGCTCAGTCGGTTAAGCGTCCGACTTCGGCTCAGGTCATGATCTCGCGGTCTGTGGGTTCAAGCCCCGCGTCGGGCTCTGTGCTGACAGCTCAGAGCCTGGAGCCTGTTTCAGATTCTGTGTCTCCCTCTTTCTCTGACCCTCCCCTGTTCATGCTCTCTCTTGGTCTCAAAAATAAATAAATGTTTAAAAAAAAATTTTAAAAAAAAAGAACAGAATCATCTGCAAAAGAATGCTGGTGATTGGTTGCGGGATTCAGAAAAGATGTAAAGGCAGGAGGACCTGATAGACTGAAAATAGAGTGGTGTCAAAGAACAGTATATCTTGATGAGATTGAAGTCTACTGTTACTGCAGTCTGTAGGGTGATGGAAGGAGCAGAAGACTTAGAAAGATAGGACATGGTGGTCAGAAAATGGGGCGTTTGTTATGAGCTGAGGACTTCAGAGGTGGATGTGACTATGGATGTAGTAGGTGGTTAGGGTCAAGTGGAAGAAGCCATCATTAAGGATGAGGATGTTAATGGATGAAGGCCTAGGGTCCCTCAGGATGTCAGGAGGAACGCGGAAGGAAAGGTAAGCAATAGTGCCACACACCTAAGTTCTTAAAGAAAGGAGCAAAGGATGGGAACAAGAGACTGGAAGGTGGCAGTAACAGGGATGAGCCGTTTGCCAGAGTGATAGAAGGGCAGGGGAATTTGGAAAGAGGGTGGAAAAGTACTAGTCATGAAATAGCAGTAGAGAGTTAGAGAAGTAAGGACCCTGACTCATCCATGATCCGAGTCTGCCCCCCAACCGCACCCCACGGTCTTACCCCAACTGTCCATTTGCTTCTTATGGTCTAAACAACTCTGTCCTGTGGTTGGATCTGCTTGGTCCCTGTGGCCTTAGCATCTGGGGACCCTCTGGGAGAGGGGAGACATAACGAGTGAATAGAAACTACTGTTGCTATAAAATGGACTTAGGTGAGCAAGGGTAAGGGAGGTTGGGAGGGCTTATTGGTTTCCTAGGACTTCCATAACAAAATACCACAGACTGGGTTACTTACACAGCAGAAATGTATTTTCTCACAGTTCTGTAGGCTGGAAGTCTAAGATCAATGCGTTGGCAGGTTTGGGTTCTTTTGAGACCTCTCTCCTTGGCTCGCAGATGGTTACCTTTTTACTGTGTCCTCACATGGTTGTCCCTAGGTGTCATCTGTGTCCTAATCTCCATTTCTTAAAAGGACACCAGTCATGCTGGATTAGGGACCACCCAACAGCACTTTTTTAACTTTAATTACCTTTTTCTTTTTTTTTTCAACTTTTTTTTTTTTTTTTTTTTTTGGGACAGAGAGAGACAGAGCATGAACGGGGGAGGGGCAGAGAGAGAGGGAGACACAGTATCGGAAACAGGCTCCAGGCTCTGAGCCATCAGCCCAGAGCCTGACGCGGGGCTCGAACTCACGGACCGCGAGATCGTGACCTGGCTGAAGTCGGATGCTTAACCGACTGCGCCACCCAGGCGCCCCTACCTTTTTCTTTTAATTCGAGGGAAAGAGAGAGAGAGAGAGAGTGAGCACAAGCAGGGGGGAGGGGCAGAAGGAGAGAAAGAATCTTAAGCAGGCTCCACACTCAGCATTGGAGCTCAACATAGGGCTTGATCTTCCCACCCTGGGATCATGACCGGAGCCAAAATCAAGAGCCAGATGCTTAGCCAAGTGAGCCACCCAGGTGCCCCAACTTTAATTACCTTTTGAAGGCCATATCTTTAGGGGCGCCTGGGTGGCTCAGTCGGTTACGTGTCCGACTTCGGCTCAGGTCATGATCTCGTGGTCCGGGAGTTCAAGCCCCACGTCGGGCTCTGTGCTGACAGCTCAGAGCCTGGAGCCTGTTTCAAATTCTGTGTCTCCCTCTCTCTCTGCCCCTCCCCTGTTCATGCTCTGTCTCTCTCTGTCTCAAAAATAAATAAACGTTAAAAGTTTTTTTTTAAATAAATAAATAAATAAAGGCCATATCTTTAAATGTTATCCTATTCTCAGATATTTGGGGTTGGGACTTCAACAAATGAATTTGGGAGGGGCAAAATCTCTGCTCAAACAGATGGTGTATGTCTCAACCACTTAAGAATCCCAGGATCATTCCTGAAACGTCACCTGTCCTCCTGCAAGGTCATCAAACAGAAAACCAGGTACCCTGTGTTACCGATGAGGCTAGTTCCTGGTTCCACAGACTTGAGCCCTCCAGTAAAGCTGGGCTAGATGACAGGGCTTCCTTGAGTCAGAAGTTTCAGTAGAGCACGCCCACCCCCTGCCAGAGTTTAAATCCTAACATCCTCCCCTTATCCCTCTTTGGCAAGGAGCATAGAGAAAGAAGAGTAAAGAGAGAGCCAGAAGACCTAAAGAAGGCTAGTTTCTAGTTTTTGGGTTTTTTTCACTGAATAAAAGAAGGCAGGAAGCAAGAGAAGCTGATGTGTATGACCAGTTAACTCATTTCCACTGCCCACTCATAAACTTAGACTCCAGCCTAAAGAATAAGGAAGAAGGTGGGAATCAGGTTGGGCTGAGAGGTGGGAAAAGGGGAGGGTATCCTCTCTGATACAGAGCCCAAAGTAGATTCTAGAATCTATAAGCCTACTGGCAACTGATGAGGCATGAAGATTTTGCTCTTAAAGGGAGGTCCAAACACCTCAGCATACCTCTTTGTTCAATAAAACTGTGCAATAGAGAGCCAGCTGTGCTGGCCAGGCAAGGGTCATTTGGGGTCTTCCGAAAAACAAGCAAGTTTCTTTTTAAAGTACTCAGTTTCAAATAGAGTGGCCTACAACCTAACATAAAAGAGCACTGGAGTAGGAAACTCTGACTCATATCTCAGCTCACCACCTAATTTCAGTGTGACCCTGGACAACACATTTCTCTCTCTAGGCCTCTGTTACGTCACCTCAATATTATTAATCATACACGTAAAATGCCGATAATAAGGCATGCCCTTTAATGGTTATTTTCAAGAGGAAAGCGTTCTTCTCGAACATACTTTCTTCTGTTATATCCCAGAGTACACCCTCTTTGTAAAGCCACTTTGAGATCTAAAACATTAGTCCAGTATGGATAGTAATGCATCGGGTATGGTTCCACACACTGAAACAAAGAGATGTTAAAGTGTTCGAGAAAGGATACCTTTTAAAAAAAATAAAACAAAAACGAAAACAAGACAGCTAATCCAACATCATCGTTGCGAATTAGAAATCCAAAGCCCAAGGAGGACAGACAAAAAGCTCAGGACTTCTCAGTGGGTTAGGGCAGAATGTGACCTCTGTTCTCAGCATCCTGACTCATAGGCCATGCCAGGCTGCTTCTATTGTGTCCTCCCTCTAGAGCAATGCTTCCAATATTTGGCCACATTTATAATTTTTTTTCATATACATGAAAACATGTTTATTGTTATTTATTTTATATTTTTATTTAAATCTACTCCACATTTGTTTTCTTTTTTAACTGAAATCCATATATGTGAAAGTATGTTGCCACTCTAAATATAAAAATAAAAATAATGAATAAAACATTGCTAAACTCTAGAAGAATAATATGGCCTCTGCAAGACTATGAATTTGGGACCCGCCTGTCCTTGATAAAAGGGTAATTAGCATTTATGGCATAATGGCATCACCCTCAGACTTTCTTCTCAATACTATCAGGAGTGAAAGGGAAATGAAGAAGGCAGGACTTTCTTGGCATATGGTGGTGACAGACACCGAAGGTTGACTCATGCAATTTCCGTTTCCAACCCCTGTCTTCCTTGCTGCATAAGCTGTAAAACTAAGAATTGGACTTCCAGCAACCCTTGCAGTTAGTGGTAGCCATGTGACCCAACTCTGGTCTGTGGGACATAAGGAGAAGTCCACCAATTCCCTTTCCCTCTTCTTCCTTTTTTTTCTGTTTAGAATGTGGACGTGACATGTAGAGTTACAGCAGCCTTTTTGTGACCATGAGGTGGCAAGCATGAGACTAAAAGCCCATATCCTAAGGCTGGCAGAGCAAAAAAGAAAGAAAACAATGCCCAGCAGCTGCCCCAGACCTATGTCCCTCCTCACTTCTTGCTATGTGAGGAAAATAACTTCTGTTTGAACGTTAGTCGAGGTTTCTCTTATTATCTACCAAACAGAATATCAGCTTCCCCGGCACGTTTGAATCCCATGTCCGTGGCATCTGAAATCGGCCTGACACCCTGCTGGCATGTGCTTCCTGCTTTTCGAGACCCTTGTGTAAGAGAACATGGGCTAGGGCTGCCGTGACAAAGTACCACATATTTGGTGGCTTAAACAGCATAAATTTATTTCCTTATAGTTTTGGAGACCAGCACTTCAAATTCGAGGTGTGGGCAGGTGTTTTCCAGTGAAAGCTCGAGGTGTTCTTTTGAGGCACCTCTCCTTGGCTTGCAGATAGCCACTTCCTCACTGTGTCCTCATATGGTCTTTTCCTCTGTGGTGTCTGTGTCCTAATCTCCTCTTATCATAAGGACGCCAGTTACCGGTAAGATCGCCCCCCCCCCCCCCGCAGCAATGGTCCCATTTGAGCTTAATCACCTCTTCAAGTCTCTATCTCCAAATTGTCACATTCCGAGGTCCTGGGGGTTAGGGCTTCAACGTACGAATTTAGGAAGGACACACTTCAGCTCATAACAGAGCCTAATAGTTTATTTTTCAACAGATACGCTTTTTGCCTTCCCTGAACTCTTGCAGACACGTGATAGCATGGCTCATGGGTGTTCAAAGTCCACAGGCAGGATCGGGAGCCTGCAGATGAAGGGAAAGAGTCCTGGATCCGGGGTCAGGGGGCCTAGACTCCACATGTCAGTTGTCCTCTTACTGGCACGGTCTCTCTGAGCCTCAGTGTCTTCCTCTGTAAAAACATGTGACTACTACATGTAATAATGTATATGGAAGCATCTGGCACATGCTAAGGATACTTCATCAAATCTAAAATGCCATCAACTTCTGTTTGGATGATCCATCCATTGTTGTAAGTAGGGTGTTTAAGTCCCCTACCAATATTGTATTGTCATCAATTTCTTCCTCTATGTTAATAGTTGCTTTATGTTTGGGTCCTCCCATGTTGGGTGCATAAATATTTACAATTGTTAAAAAAATATATATATAAGTAAAAACTAAAATAAAATGCCATCAATGATAAGATGTACCATTATGGTGTATGTACCCAGATAGGCAAAAACATGCCATGACGACTTTTATTTTTTAATGTTTTTTTTTAATTTATTGTTGAGAGAGAACACGAGCCGGGGAGGGGCAGAGAGAGAGGGGGACAGATAATCCAAAGCGGGCTCTGCGCTGACAGCAGCGAGCCCCATGTGGGCTTGGGCCCACGAACCATGAGATCATGACCTGAGCTGAAGTCGGTTGCTCAACCGCTGAACCGACTGAGCCACCCAGGTGCCTGCCCCTAGGAGAGCTTTCAAAATTAGAGATTCAGGCTCTCCACCCCAAATTCACTGAATTTGAATCTCCTGGGATGAAGTTTAGGGATTGGTATTTCTTTAATCCCCCCCCATATTATTCTGAAAATATGATAGGCTCTGAAGCAATGGCTTTCAACATAGTCAATGTATTGTATAACCCAAAATATAATTATAAGGTGCCATCCTTGGGGCTATTTACCGGTTTCTTAGATATTCTATAGGAAGCCTGGATTTCCGACTTTGCCAACAAAATCCCATTGCCCAAATACTTGACATTTTCTAGCACATTCATGGGATTCCAGAAAGTCTCGGCTCAGGAGTCGTATATAATAAATACTCGGTACAACATATAAACCAAGCCCGGTTCTAGTGGTAGGAATGCTGTCACATTTACCCTCTTAGTGCTGTATTTCTGACCCCTGTCTTGCACTCTAACCTGGGGCTGTTGAGCCCACCTCTGTTGTTCTACATTTTAGGATTCTAAATGAGGTACTGTTAGTTGATTGGATGTATATTTTAAGCCTTTTGTCAAACTTTTAAAAACCTAGGTGAATCTTCTTAAAAATTATTTTTCTGAATACCCACGACGGAATCCTGAGCAATGTCATGTGCGATGATCGCAGATAAAGCAAGTGTCGAGATGAGTTGGCCGCTCTAGACTCGACTCTCTTCGTAGGTCATGAGAGCAACCCCCGCACCTACCTTCACGGCAGGGTTATTCCACAGTTCTCACATCCACATTCATATGTGTTCCATCATCTCAACGGGGTCCAATCCCTGAGTTTATAGTGGAGCAAACAGATGACCCTCCCCTCCCTCCCCCCAGCCGGGAAAGTCGCTGCCCAAGGTCACATACAAGTTAGCCTACTGACACCGAGCCTACTCCCAGACCAATCTCCCTTGTGTTCCTCCTACTTCTCATGGTCTGTTAATGATACTTCAGAGAGTTGTTTTTTTTTTTTTTTTTTTAATCAAAAGGTCAGGACAACATCACCAATGTCTTCTAGTCTAATGGGAAACTTCCCTGAATCTCACCCAGATCATTCACTGAGCCAGCCACACACAGTTCCTGTTTTCATGCAGATTCCATCTGAGCCTTGGCGAACTCCCAGGGAAACACATATCAGATCTGCTGTCTATTGGCAGAACTTTGGCTTAGAACGTATTTCAAATGCCTCCCATTGAACATTGGCAGCCTTGAAAAAATCTGGCCAGGAAATTATTCTGGGAAGCTCAAGTGCTCTATGACACTTACAAGGAGACGCTGATGGCTTTCTCTCCCAAGCTCTTCCCTCTGTGCCCAGAACAAATGATTGCATATTCCTGTATGTGCCCTAAATTAGGAGAGGGCCAGTCCTGCTGCCACATGAATAGAGGGAATGTCTGTGACGGGCAGGGCCCTCTGCATAGCACACTGTGCTTTGAGCCAAGTTCTTTCTCCTTCGGTTTAAAAACCCTGGGGTATTCCAAGAGAAATGCAATCCATGTGTTTCTGATTCATTTACACTTAAATCATTAAAATGTTGTTTTGCGAGAGTTATTTGATGTCTGAGGAGCCTATGAGGCTTCTTAATGGGACTTTTAAACGTTTTTTTTTTCCCCTACCCTGCCTGAAACAGAAAGCAACATTTTGCTAAAACAGTGCCTGAGTTCAAACATATTCTCTCATCTCATATATTTGCACCCACATTATCGACCACAGCCTCTCACTAATGCCAGGCCTGGCAAGACTGACATTTGAAAGTGTTAAAATAGAGAAACTGGAGAGAAAACGGAGGCAAGAAGAATTCTGGCGGTGGGGGGGGTGGGATTCAAACCCCTGTTCCCCCAAATCTGCCAAGGCAGCAGTACCCGAGCATGGAGAGTACCTGTGTCTGCGACCTGGGTTAGAATGGGCGGGGGGCCCTCTCTCAGATACACCACCAGGCAGCTAGCAAAGCACTTCCACAAACATAACCACCCTGAAGCCTCATAGCAAGCCTCCTTTCCCCGACGCAAAGCAGGATCAGAGATGTTAATAAAGTATTGGGCCCAACGGTGCACAGTCAGCTCGCACAGAAAGGAAAGATTACAGCTAAATTCGGACTCCGAGCCTACTGCTCTTTCCAGAATGCCTCAAGTGGAGCTTCCCTGTGGATGCTGTATTTGAAATGCCAGACACATTATAATATATGAGTGAGGAGCAGTGCAAGACCGTGGGTAAGGTCTCAAATTTGTCCCCTGTCGCTTTCTAACTGTGTGATCTTGGGTATACTACTTAATCTCTCTGGGCGGTTTCCTCATCTGTAAAATGGGGCTAAGCCTACTACCCAACTCTACAAGATATAAAGATGATTGAAGGAAATTAACACATTACTAGAACAGTCCCCAACACAGAGGGCTCAACAAATGTCAACTCTTGGCGGTAGTAGCAAAGGAGTAAAAAAGAGCTGGATGATCTTGGCAAGGTGTAGAACCTCTCTGAGCCTCAGTTTTCTCATCTGTAAAATGAGTACAATAGGGTGACCCTCACAAATCCTCGGGAGTACTTGAGACCATGCTTATGCTTAGCGCCGTGCCTAACACAGAAAAGCTTCTCCGCAAAATCTATTTTTCACGCCCAGACGTCTCTCTCCATATTGAGTATCGGTTGTCATTGTCGTGGGGAAGTAACTGTCTTATTATTCGGCTCGACTTAGATCTGGTGCTGCATTTCTCCACAATCTCAGGGTGTAGGCTGGTACACAGGCCCAGGTGTTTCTACACCCATAGGGTGCGGGCTATCCTGCTGTTGATGGACCCGCACTGGGCTGAATTAGATCTCCGCACACTCTGAGCTGGTAAACAGCACAAGTTTTGCTTTTAAGTGGAGGAGAACCACTAGCCAAGTGTAGGACTTGGGGCTCCCTCCCATTCCTGGCCAGTGGCTCTGTTCGCAGGAAAATCTGTTGCTGTTTGCAGGCTGTCTGAGGCTTTGGGATTTGGACCTTTTTTCTTTCCTAGTGTAGATGTCAGAATTGCCTTCTTAGTGGGTTGTTTCTGCTTCACTGGTGTCTTTTTGCTGGTGTCCTGAAGACGAGCAGAAAACTATAGCCATCTGGCAGGGGAGACTAAAGAGAAATTAGACTTTGTCCCTCTCCACCGTACACACACACACACACACACACACACACACATTCTCTCTCTCTGTCCCTCTGTCTCACACACACACACACACACACACACACACACACACACAGATACAAATACCTTTTTGAGCTTCCCAGTTATTTTCTCTGAAGAGCTGGGGCCAGCCACACAGGATAAAGGAAGGAACTGGGAGAGCAGATCTTTTCAGGAAGAAGACAGATTCTGTTCTGTCAGGTTCCTATGAGTGTGTGTAAGTGCGAGTCAGAGGAGAGAGGGAGAGAGAGGAGGGAGAGAGAGGAGGGAGAGAGAGAGAGAGAGAGAGGGAGAGACAGAGAGGAGAGAGAGGAAAAGGCAGAGGGAGAGAGGGGGAGAGGGGATCTGTTGCAGGCAGGGGAAGGCGTGACCTGAATGGAGAATGCCAGCCAATTCCAGAGACACACAGGGACCTCAGAACAAAGATAAGGCATCGCTGACACCACACCGGGGACAAGCTCACAGGAAAGTCAGACCGGGGGGACCAAGGCCAGGCAGCTAGGAGCACCCAAGGCTGGAAAATGAGGTGAGTGCCAGGGCAGGAGTGGGCACGGGTGCCCTTTCAGGAACCAGGTGTCAAGCAGCCCTGGAGAGTTTGACCTTGTCTCTAGGCAGACTCACCTGGGTGTCCTGGGGGTGTTGCAGGGGTTCTTGTCAATCCTTGGGGCTTTGAGAAGGGAGATGTGGGCTGGGCGCTGCCCTGGGACGGCGGGGACACCCCAGCTCGAAACAGGAGACTTTGTGCAAATCCTGCCGGGACACTGCCGAAGCTCAGTTTCCCCCTCTGCCAGCACAGGGTGCTGTCTGCTGGCAGATGTGACTTTCCTCCGGTGCCCGCAAGGCTGATTTTTTGTTTTCCTCCTCTGCAAAGAGCACTGATTTATCTCTTCCAACACTTTGTGAGTTAGGTATGAGTTTGTGTGTTTATTTGTTCGGACCGGAAAAGAAACCAGCTTCCCACAGCTCAGCTCTGTGGTTTCTTAAACCTTCAGAAGTTTGCCAGTCAAAACCTCAATTTAGAAGACGAAAAACCTGTCCCCATTTTACAGTTCCTTATAAATTTCTGCATTTCTCACTGAAATCAGAGGCAGCTGGTGGCATGAATCAGGCTATGAATTGCACAGAATGGCTCTTAAAGGGATACCACAAATTAAAAAAAAAAAAAAAAAGAAAAGAAAAAAAAAAGGAGTCTTTGGCGTTCTAAATCTAGGACTCTAAATTCTAATTGTTTTTAAACTCTTCAAGATTTCCTATTCCTCAGCTTATACTTAAGAGTTACTTGATCCTTCTTACCAGGCATTTCTTCTAAGTTTTCCTCTGCGAGTCTCAAAACCCAGCCAGTGCAATTATTTTTACTATTTCTAAGCGTTAATGCTGTTAAAAATACAGGGGGAAAAAGACAGAAAAAGAAAAACACCCTGCAGATGTGTTAAGTCCCCGAGCACCTCTTTTCCCATTGATTTTCTTCTCAATTGGAAAAAGAGTTTCTATTTGTTTCTCTTCTGCAAAGTCACCTAGCAACTTTTCTGGGTCTGGGGCCACTGGGGGGCTTCAGACTGTGTTAACTCTTTGGGCTCAGATTACCTGTGGTTCAGAGAAATAATCAGGTGTTTACGATTCATTCGATCTGTTCTTTTAAAATCCATTGTAGCGTTAAGCTTCCCATCGAACTTCGTTTTCCTTTATCCTGCAAAAAGATAGGATTTCTGTTCATCTACGTGGAGTGACAATTTGACTGATGTGTCACTATTCAAATCCTGCTGTACCAGCCAATGCCCCAGCATGCCAACATACAGGCTGATTTACAGTCCTGTATCATCCCTTAGTGCAGAACCTCTCTCCTCCTTATTTTCCACCTGAAGCCCCCGACTGTTCAAGCCACAGCTCAAACATGATGTCCTCTGCCCTGGCCAACATCCCCAACATAAGCATCCTGTCCTTTGCATGGTCTCTGTTCCTGGGAGCTACATCTCTTTTCGTCTTTGTAATATTTCACCGCTCAATTATCTATCTCCTCATCCAAGACTGAATGCTCCTTAAGGTATAGGCTCTAGGTCTGTTTATCTTAGTGTGCCCAGCCCCTAGCGTAATGTCTGTTTCCTATTAGGCATTCAAAAAATAGTAGCTGAACAGAATTCAGTTGGCGACCAGTGGAGACGTGCTCTGCTAGAAGTCTCCAAAGGGTCTTGCCTCTCGGGGACACAGCACTTCAGAGTTTGAGAAGCACTTTTATAGGCCTGTCTCATCTGGTCTTCAGATTTTAGATGAGATGAGGATTCACGGAGAAGTGGGGATAAAAGCAGTTAAGCAACTTGCCCGAGGCCACCCTGATGATCTTGAAAAGGCTCCGACTCATACTTGGGTCTTTGGACTCCCAGTCCAAGATTTTTTTCTGCTACATTCCACCAGACTCTCAACCAAGTGTGTTATCCTATACCAAGAGCTCTTGATTCTAGCTGTACATTAGGATCATCTGTGATGCTTTCAAAAGGGCCGATGACCAGACCTCACTCCAGACCAATTAAACTAGAATTTGTTGGGGAGGGGCTTTGTTATTAGTATCTTTTTTTTTTTTTTAATTTCTACATAAAGCCATGAGTTTTTTAATTATTTTTCACAGGATTAATTGCTTTGGCCAAATGCCTGGGCATGATATGGGCATGGACCCAGCAGGTTCCTCTGTTAGCTTTTGTGATTCCCTTCTTCTGTGGAAGCTAATTCACCATCTGCTGTTGAGCATTACATACCACTTCTTGGGATATCCTTTTCATCATCCGTCAAATAAGGGCATTGTCCAAGGGATCTATCTATACAGTGGCTTTCAACTCTTCTACTTAAAAAAGCTTTGGTGCAGTGTAGGTTGAAGTGAGGGGAGGGAATGAAGAGGATAGAAAGTGCTATTTCTTCCGCAATCATTGACACACACACAGGCATTTTGTGCACTCCGGAGAGCCTCCTCGTGCAGGGGGGTCCATCAAGTCCCAGCTTTATGTATTATGTTTGACATCTCAAGCAAATGTAGCTAAACTTTTTGATTAGCTCAAGAATAGGTCGCAGGTGTGGGGAATTGTACAGCCAGTGCCTGGTGTGTAAGAAGCAAAAAACATTCAGAGAGTGTCACGGGAAACAAAAGAGGCCACTTGTATTCTTCGATCAGCAGCTCCTAAAGCAAGCAAGCATATGCTCAAGCCCATTATGTGCAAGGAGGTATTTGTTTCCTATGTTTGAAACTGTCTTGAGATGCAAACAAAATAGAACAGAAAGCTTTGCAGGCCTTCCTCCCACACTGGCTGGTTACCTACCACATGTGGGCCTTTGAGGCTGAATGGGGCTGTCAGCCGTCAACTCTTGACAAAACCAGCATTAGGAGGCTCCGAGTCTCCTCCATGCGGTCTGGAAAAAGCAGGCATGGAGAAAGTTGACCTTTCAGCCTTGCATAATCTGGGTGTCGCTATTGCAGGAAAGTCCAGCTTGGGAGCCAAAGCTCTTTCCTAACCGCTGCTTTTCGGGAAGCAGCATGATGGGAGTAATTATCACTAACATTTGCTGAGGGCTGGACGGTTAACAAAGCACTTTCTAATTAATCCTCCTTTACTCTGATAGCAGCCCTAAGGGAAGTCATTATCACCACTTACTGGATGAGGAAACCGAGGCATTACCTGGCTTCCCCAAGGTGGGGCAGAGAAATCAAGTCAAAGGCTGGACTTGAATCTAGCTCTTCTGACCCAAGACCAGTGCCCTCCCCTCCCCAGGCGGAACTGAACCAGAACTCCCCGCCCTGGTAGCATCGGTACATTTCCTCGCTTGAATGTGGGGCTGCCTGGGGCCTGAAAGATAGAGTTTCTGGACTCCTCTTTCCTGTGAGTGCACTGAAGAGCTTGGACTTAGGCCTTCCCTTCTGTCTGCCTTGGAGGCCCTCCCTCCTAGATTGGTTTTTAGAAAATATTGACACTGGCAACTGGATTAAAACATTTTGTTTCCTTTGTTGAAATCTTACATGTTACTATTGTAGGGACCTTGGAAAAAATTTAAATAACTTCATTATTTTCTTTTTCTTGAAAAAACAGTACAGCGGGGCGCCTGGGTGGCTCAGTCGGTTAAGCGTCCGACTTCGCTCAGGTCATGATCTCACAGTTCGTGGGTTCGAGCCCTGCATGGGGCTTGTGCTGACAGCTCGGAGCCTGGAGCCTGCTTCAGATTCTGTGTCTCCCTCTCTGCCCGTCCCCCACTCACACTCTGTCTCTCTCTGTCTCTCAAACATAAATAAACATTAAAAAAATTTTTTTTAAAAAGAAAGAAAAAACAGTACAGGGTCCTTCCTGACAAGTGTGAACATTTCATATACACAAAGATGACATTTAAAATATTTATATTCCCATTTTAGAGATAACCACTGTTAATATCCTGTTAATATCCTTCTAGGCCTTTTGCATTTACCTATTTACCTTTTATGTAAATACAATATTGAGATGGCTAGATAATCTATATTTACAGTTATCTTGTGTTACATCTTCAAAAATTCATATATGTGTATATATGCATCTGTGTGCTGTGGAGGGAGAGTTGGTAGAAACAACTTTCTGATTAGCAATGATGGAATCATTATAATAGTACCTGTTTATGCCTGGAGGATAGGTTCCTAGACCCTCACTGGATAACTGAAACCACAGATAGCAGGGAACGCTGCTAGGAAATACAATGTATTTCCTCTATATACATACCTAGGATCAAGTTTAATTTATAAATTGGGCACAGTAAGAGGGGCCCTGGATGGTTCAGTCAGTTAAGCGATCGACTCTTGATTTCAGCTCAGGTCATGACCTCACAGTTCGTGAGTTCCATCCACCTAGTCCAGCTCTGTGCTGACAATGGGGAGTCTGCTTGGATTTCTCTCTCCCTGCTCCTCTCCTGTTCTCTCTCTCTCTCTTTCTCAAAATAAATAAACTTTAAAAATTAGACACAAGAAGAGATTAACAATAGTAACTAATAATAAAATAGAACACTTATAATATACTGCAATAAAATCACCTGCATGTGGTCTCTCTTTCTCAAAGTATCTTTAAAATTTTTTTAATGTTTATTAATTTTTGAGAGAGAGAGAGAGAGAGAGAGAGAGAGTGAACAGGGGAAGAGCAGAGAGAGAGGGAGACAGAATCCGGAGCAGGCTCCAGGCTCCGAGCTGCCAGCACGGAGCCCGACGCGGGGCTCGAACTCACAAGCCGTGAGATCATGACCTGAGCTGAAGCTGGACGCCCAACCGACTGAGTCACCCAGGCGCCCCGATATAAGTCTTTCTCAAAATATCTTAACTGTACTGTACTCATCCTTCTTAGGATACAGAGATGATAAAATGCCTATGTGATGAGATGAAATGAGGAAAATGATGTAGGTACTGTGATGTAGCATTAGGTTATTGCTGACCTTTGGACAATATGTCAGAAGGAGGATCATCTTGCTTCTGAACTGGGTCTGACCAGGGGTAACTGAAACCACAAAAAATGAGGTCGTAGATAAAGCGGGATTACTGTCATCCAAAGATGCTGGCATAATTTCCCAGTATTGACTTCGGCTGTAGAAGACTCGGGCACACTTTCATCCATCCATCCATCCATCCATTCATTCATTCATTCATTTTATTCTCCCATCACCTATTTTTTTTTCTTTTTTTTTTTTTTTAAATTTTTTTTAACATTTATTTATTTTTGGGACAGAGAGAGACAGAGCATGAACGGGGGAGGGGCAGAGAGAGAGAGGGAGACACAGAATCGGAAGCAGGCTCCAGGCTCCGAGCCATCAGCCCAGAGCCCGACGCGGGGCTCGAACTCACAAACCGCGAGATCGTGACCTGAGCTGAAGTCGGACGCTTAACCGACTGAGCCACCCAGGCGCCCCTCCCATCACCTATTTTATACCAGGCTGTATACTAGGCCCTTTATATACATCATCTCTAATGCTCATGGGAGTCCTATAATTAGAGATGATACTCCCCACGTAACAGATGAGGAAACTGGGACTCAGAGAGACTTATCTGGTATTTCACAGCCAGTGAGTAGAAGAGTTGGGATTTGAACCCAAATATCCGTCGCCCCAGGGGCTGCATCTGAAGCAGCCCAGGGTGATGCAGGCAGAAAGGAAGCATGTAAGGGGAGCTGTGGGATCTGGAGGTGTGATGAGTGCACCATAGCCTGGGAATCTGTGAGCTGGGTGGTGGAAGATAAATAAGACAAGCAGACGAAGAATGGGGATGGTACGCGCAAGGGGGCCGAGGCGTGGACAGGCATGGCATGCTTTCAGAATGACATGTCAGGGCACAGCTGGCCCCGAGCTGAGGCTGGACCCGCAGATCAGCCCTAGATCAGAACGGGCTCGTCCACGATCCCAGGGACAGAGGCCTGATCCCACAGTGAAGCCGCATGGTCATGTGTGTTTTGGAAAATCAACTTCAGCAGCAAAGGGCTGAATGGTATCAAGTGGGGGACAGGGAGATTACTTAGGGTGCAATAACAATAGGCCAGATAAGAACGTGTAACGTAATTGATGGAAGAGAAGCGGATGACCTGACATATGAAGCAGAATAAAGAGGACTTAGGCAAGACGTTCATGAGCCGGGTTTGGGGTGTTTGAGCTCAAGGTCCTCGGGTCTTGCAGAGGAACAATCTATTAGAGGCCTGCTGTGGTGCATATTGACCATTCAGGTTTTGACTAGCTGTGGACATTCTGCCTCACCATTGCCTCCGCCACTTGGGGTGTGTTCTGTGAGTTTTACTGGGTTTTCCTTGCCCCTGAAGCAATTTTTTTAACAGTCCGTTATCTCTGATTCCTACAGCTGGAAATAAGTTGCAGGG
Source organism: Puma concolor (assembly GCF_028749965.1). Taxonomy (NCBI): domain Eukaryota; kingdom Metazoa; phylum Chordata; class Mammalia; order Carnivora; family Felidae; genus Puma; species Puma concolor. Next base: position 79,097,448 of record NC_141675.1, on the reverse strand, counting down.
TTTTGATCCTTTGATCGGAACACTTACCCAAGGGGGGAACATGTTTTGCTTACTCTTTCGTAATTCCAAACGTTGCGTACCTTGACCGATTTTGTCGAATCTGTTCGAGGTCCTGCAAGATCCCATCCTGGAGCATAAGTCTCCTCCCAACATTACCACGTCACTGTTACTCACTTTTGACAAAACTGAATCCAGAGTCCAAGATCCTTAAATGAAGCTGAGTTGAAGGAAGGACATCCACTTTTACCTAATCATGAAACTTAAGTTTTCAACAGTAACATGATACGTGTCAGAGTCGCGACTAGGGGACTTTCTAGGAGAGCTGGATACTGTTAACAAACCTTCAGAAGAGCACAGCTAGAAGAAACCTTAGGAATCATGGAGCTACCATCTCCCTGATGGTAAGCAAGCCCAGAGTGGGGAGGAGTACCCACAACACGTCAGCGGCAGAGATCTGCCAACAACGTGGTCTCCTGGTTGCGGACTTAGTTAAGTGGTGAGGACCTGTGTCCATGAACGTAAGTAGATCCACTCATGTCTTTCAGGTGGCTCCTTCTCTGTCACGCTCTGTGCCTCTCCTTGTTGAAAGCTTCGGCCCACACCGTGGAGCTTAACAATATGTTTGGTCAGATCCAGTCACCTGGCTATCCAGACTCCTATCCGAGTGATTCAGAGGTGACTTGGAATATCACTGTTCCAGAGGGATTTCGGATCAAGCTTTACTTCATGCACTTCAACTTGGAGTCCTCCTACCTTTGTGAATATGACTATGTGAAGGTGAGACCCCTGATATTCCCTCACTGCGCCAGGTTCTCTACTGGGAGTCAGAGAAGAATTAAACACTGTGTTTTCCCTCCCAGGGTAGCAGTCCAGTGAGGAAGGCACACAAAGTTACAACATGATGAACGAAGGTTGGGGTGATATGCTAGGTGCAGGCTGAGTGGGAGATCTAGAAAGGACCACAAGGGAAACTGAGGCTGGCAAGGTGTAACTCAGCCAAACGTAACCTCCCCTGTTTTCTTTCTGTTCTCGAAGTCCTTAATGTTTCCACTAACCTCTGCTCCAAGGTCACCTTTACAAGCAGCGAGAAAAGGGCAGAGACCCCAGAGTAAGCATAACCAGACTGACACACAGCATAATGATGTCCAAAGCTGAGGCATTTGAAAGCCTTGCCTACTTCCCTAAGTAATGATCAGGTACTTGGGAAGGCTGGGTATACAGTAGCAGACAGTGGGAGGTGAGATCAGGTTGGATTGGGGTGAGATTCTGAAGGGTCTTGAATGTGATGCTGAGAAGTTTAGGTTTTCTCTGCAAAGGGTGTGGGCAAGGTTGGGGGGTCAGAATCAGAAGTGCATGTAAAGATCATGTGGAAGAGGAACAGGAAATGATTACAGCATCCAAGCAATATTGCCTCAACTTTAGAGGGACCCCACAAACATTTCCATGGATGGGAAGCTGTTCTCTGAAAGTAGGGCTGAGAAAGGTTGGAGTACGTCTGGGAGATCAAGTTTCTTAAGGTTGTATCTGGCTCAAAAAGGTGTGGAGACCTACTAATCTACTTTCTAAGCTCTCTCTGGCTTTCTGGAAAAGTTCTCACCAAATCATTCCAGAGTAGATTTTATATATTTTCAGTCTTATCGTAGTCTCTGATTTCTACAGCCAGGAATTCAACAAAAGTTAACCTTGTATTAACCAGAATTTTTGACAACAGCAAAGCAGTGAGTTTACAATGTACATTGATACTTGAAATCTCATTCAATCTTTAAAAAAATTCTATAAGACAGGCACTTCACAGGCAAAGAAACAAACCCAAGAAGGTGAAGCGGTGGGTCAATTTACAAACCCATGTCTTGTGACTTTCATTTCCATGTTCTTTTGGCTACACCAAACGAACGGCTCTCAGGTCACACTCCACTGGGCCCCAGGATACTGCAGGGGCTTATAAGACCACTGTGGGGGTAGAGGAGGCTGATAAGTGGGACTATGAATCCCCACCCTGTTTAAATTTATTTTAAATGTTGTGTATTGCTTATTTTATACATTGGGTCTCCACCAACTATCTCATTTACGGCAAGGTTTCTAAGATTAAAAACTTTCCCAGATTGGTGGTCTACGACAGAGTGTCTTAGCTTCAGCGCTGTGGATATTTTGAGCCAGATCATTCTTTGCTGAGGAAAACCGTTTTGCGAATTATAGGATTGTTAGCAGCATCCCTGGTTTCTACTCACTAGATGCCAGTAGCACTCCCCCTCCAGTTGTGACAACCAAAAACACCTCTGGAAGTTGCCTATATCTCCAGAGGGACAGCATCTCCTAGTTTGAGAACCACTGCTCATTGTGATGCCGCCCCTCTGTGAACGTCCTATGCTAGGGACGATGAGAATTTAAAGATACAAAAGATCTGGTCCCTCACAGGGAGATGCGAGCCTAGAAGAGTGGCCATTGCATAAGATGGAAAAGAATAATGACAATAAAAGATTGACAGATCAAGAATGAGAAGAGGTAGATCTGGATGCTCTAGGAGATGATGTGGGTTGGCAATCTAGACTGACATATAGTTTCCCTAAATTAATTAAAAATGGAGCCAACTGGTCAGAGTCACAGGGATCCAGCAAGCAGTATTGAGCAAGACTTGAAGTGTTCATCATCCTAAATTGAAATTTCTGACAAATACATTAGTTATGTCTTCCAGGATGTAATCTAGCCTCTGCCATAGCCAGACTCCAGGAGAAGATGCATTATGGGTAGGGGACATTAGGTTGGCAGACTCTTCCAGGCCATTCCCCCAACTAATGCTGGTCATAAAACCATGGCATCCTCAAATATTTGGATTAGAAAGTGGTCTTAACCAGAAGGAAAATGACGAAACATTGGCTTAATACAACAGTAGGTTCCATAGGTTTAAACAAGGTTAGATGTGAACTTCCTAACTGCTTTCTTCTTATTTTCAAACATGTCAACCATCTAGAATTTTTTTGCAGTGGAAAAAAAACCAAAAAACTTGCTTTTGCTAGTAGCTGAGGCCTTAAGACTGTGGAAATTACAGAATTTTTTTCGTTAGCTGTAACAATGACTTACTTTCATTATCCACCCCCCTTCCTCCACCCGGAGAATTGACTCTCAATTCATATACACTGAGCAATCATTTCTCACCAGTTTTCCTCTTGTTCAGACAGATGCCAAGCTTGACCTTGTTAGGACTCCTTTATAGAGATAATAAACACACAGCAGAGGATTTAACTCATTCCTTTGTCCCAAATAAATGGAGTCTCCTGGCAAGGCAGATTAAGGAGCTGACATCAGCTGCATTTTGTAATGGGAAAAAAACGACAAGGCACTTTTCCAGTCCAACAATAGAACCCAAAGACCTCTTCTGACACTGAATTAAGGACCCTGGAGTATTCTACCCAAAGCTTGACCTTTATAGCTGAAGAATACTTGGGAAACTAATTGATAGTTTCTATCAGGGACTGTGAGACACCTTCAAGAAAGTCCAGGCAGACGGAGGTAGGTCCTCTGGAAGGGCAGCATGGTCCTGGATGCTTGCCCGGGATCCAGGAAACGCCTGGTCTAGTCCCCAGTCTGCCACTGACTCCTGAATGAAGGAAACGTTATAGCACTCTCTTCACTCCAGAATAAGACTGTGACCCCTGGGCATAGCAAGGAAGCAGTCTGCTACCTGAAGTGCCCCACAGTCCTTGCGTCTCTGGTTCAGACACCTTTTCCCAATTCGAAAAGGGATTCATGTAGTGGGCAGGGAGGGCAAGATGTATCTCTCTTCTTGTGCTGACTGCCTTCCAGAATGTTACCCCAGGCATCAGCATTAGCCTCCCTACAGAGGTTCCAACGGCCACGGGACCTGAGCAGGCCTCCCCTCACAGGACGTTGCACCCTTGTTGGCTGGTAACTCATGCTAACATAGCAACACGCTCTGTGCCCCTGCCCACAGGCACCTGGCGGAGTTCCTGTCTGGAGTCATGAACTCCCAGAACGTCAAGTTGCCTCGGCCCTCAGGAGACTCAGTTAATCCCCCACTGTTGTTGTTATTATTGTTTTTCAAACATTTCCGCCCCGTGAAAGTTTTCGTCTAACAAATTTCTGGGAGGCGCGATAGAGAAAACAGAAGAGTGGCCGGCGGGTGGAAGGTGGCTCTGAAGCTCACTCATCCTCCTGGGGCACCCTGAAGGTCAGCATTTATGACTTGAATACTGCTTTAGTCCCCACCGGACAGAAGAGGAGCCTGGGAGCTCCAAATTCTGGCACAAGGCTAGTACTCTGGCCTCTGAACTTCCAAACCCAGAAGCCTTCCACATACAGTTGAAATCCATTCACTTCTAACTGCCCCCCTCCCTCTGCCCTCCAGAAAAGGTGCCTTTCCTGGCTATGAATGAGAGGGAAGCTCCTTCCCTTCCATCTGAATAAAGCAGGAACATGCCATGTCACTCCTGGGTAAGTCAACATTCCTCTCCAAAGTTCTATTTTCTCATCTGTTCCACGATGGGGTGACATGAGATGATCCCTAAAGTCTCTTAAATTCCTAGACTCTAACCCTAATGCTCCTCACCAGAACTTTCCAGATGACCCCACCAAACCCTCACTGTCCTAGTTAGGATAATGCCAGAAAATGGTAATAATATGTTACAACATCCACTTCTCCAAGTTCTGTGGCCATAAGCATTCCAATGAGAGCCTACCGTCCGCAGGGGATGTCATTTAGAGAAAACTTGTAAACACGCCATGCCACCACTGTCCTTTCCCAAGCAACTTTAAATATCCCTGATGTCCCTTTGGTGGGACATTATCCCCTATTTTGAGGCTTTTACACTCTGTGACTGAATTCCCCTGGCAGGCCTAGGAGTAGATTTAAAGCACCCTCGAGCTCACAGGGACCCTTGCTGGCCCAGCCTAAACACACAGACACAGACTGTCCTTCCCACCCAGGCCCATCAGGGTAACAATAATGGAACTGCTGACTCCATAGTTCAGAGGCTTGAAGAAGAGCAGGACCCCAAGGCTGTGGTCCGGATGCTCTCATTTTATGAAAATTCCTCTCTGGCCTGATTTCCCGCAGTCCTTGGTCTTCGAGGCGTGTGCACATCTGCACGACAGCATCTGCTTCCTTGGAATGTGGCTGCAATGTGTGGATTCCTGCAGCGCACAGATGAGGCAGATGAGTCACAGCTGGTTAGCACTGCAGGCACGGGACACAGCACGGACGCTGGCTGTGGTGGAGTCAGAAGGGTTGGACTCTTGGGGTCATTCTCCACTCACTAGCCTTGGGCAAGTGAGTATTTCTAGAGGGGATTCAACTTCCTCTTCTCTCATACAAGGGAAGTTGAAACAGACAGTCTCCAAAGCCACCCCGGCCCGGATATTCTATGCATCTAAGACCTCAGAAATCATGGTTCAACTCCACGACCAGACCAGCATGACCGAAGCCTAGGGAAGGGGCCATTCATTGGCCAGGGCCACACTGAGAATTTTTATCTCAAGACTCTCAGTCTTTTCTTCTTTAAAAAAAAAAAAAAAAAATTGGGGCCTGGGTGGCTCAGTCGGTTAAGCGTCCGACTTCGGCTCAGGTCATGATCTCGCGGTCCGTGAGTTCGAGCCCCGCGTCGGGCTCTGTGCTGACAGCTCAGAGCCTGGAGCCTGTTTCAGATTCTGTGTCTCCCTCTCTCTGACCCTCCCGCGTTCATGCTCTGTCTCTCTCTGTCTCAAAAATAAATAAACGTTAAAAAAAAAAATTAACAGTGAAGTCCCACCGGGTGGGAGCTTAGGTTTTTAACATATTGTAAATGTAAGTAAGTGCCATGAAGGCCAACATTGTCTCTAGTCAATCCTATTTGGTCTCTTCAGTATAATAGAGCACAGAAGAACCTTTTGTCCCAGGAATACAGCAAATTAGGTCCTTTGGTTGGGCATCAGATGAAGTGGTGACTTGTGCCTAGAGAAGGTCCCTGGAGCCACGGTCACTGAAAAAGGTCCTGAGAAACCAGAACCCCCAAGGGAACACCAAAGTCACACACCCTATCTTCAAGTTCACTTCGCAACATCTGTTCACTGGAAAAAGAGACAATAACAACCTACATTTGGTTTCTATTCTCTCTCTCTTTCTCACTGAGTACATATAGCTCAGTTGGCATCTGCCAGATGCTCCTGTGACGTCTCACCAGTGTTCTCCTGTTAACCCTCTGTCCTCGACGCGCTCGGCGTTTCCTCAGTTCTTCCCACTGTTGGCACCTCCATTCCAATTCTTATTCCTCTCACCACGTCTACTGCAATTGCTTCCTAAACGTCTACCAGCTGTCAGTCTTTCCCCATCCAGTCCACCCTCTGCCTGTGTCCAGAGGTATCTTTTTTTTAAAACAATTTGTTTAGTGTTTATTTGTTTTTGAGAGAGACAGAGACAGAGTGCGAGTGGGGGAGGGGCAGAGAAAGAGGGAGACACAGAATCTGAAGCAGGCTCCGGGCTCCGAGCTGTCAGCACAGAGCCTGACACAGGGCTCGAACTCATGAACCAGGAGATCATGACCCGAGCCCAAGCTGGACGCTCAACTGACTGAGCCACCCAGACGCCCTCAGAGAGATCTTCTTAAAACACCTCTTTGACTGTGACACTCTCTAATCTTTCAGTGACTCCCCATGGCCTATGGAATACAGTCCAAGAATCCCATTGAAAACCTACTGTAAGCAGGACACTGCACCTGTGCAAAGACAGGGCGCATGTATCTGCCCTCCAGGAATCGGCAGTTTCATAGCGTGTCACGAGACAAATATCTAATTAATACATCAAAGCTGTGCAAGTAACACAAAGGGGGTGAGGCAGTATACAAGTCGGGGAGCAGTCATTTCCGGGTGTTCAGGAAAGGCTGGGGAATAGGAATAATACTAAATAACAATAAATAGGAATTCACAGCCCAACTCCCTAAGCTTCTCGATCTCCCTAGGCACTGGTTTTATCGCTAGTACAACAACAACCAAAAGAAGTTTATCATGACATGGTACCTTCCTGGAAGGTGGTGGGAGGGTTTAAACAAAATGTTGGCTGGAAGTAGAATTCATAGCGCAAGGGGCAAGCATGCTCAGTGGTTCCGAGATCAGGCTTTAGAGCCAGTCAGACGGCGGGGGTGGGGGCGGGGGGGGGGGGGGAGGGGGGAGGGAGTCCTGCCTCCACCCACCTCTTACTGCAAAATGGGGCACAATATAATGCCTACCTCATGGGCTTATCGCAAATGCCAAACGAGGCAGAATTTTTAATGACATCTGTCCAACACGTATGGAATTCACTCAGTAATGTTGTCATAGGGGTAACGATGGCAACCGTGTGCATAATAAAGTGCCTGCTGGTATTGCCAGGTGCTGCATGAGCATCGCGTTTCTCATCCACTCTGCCCGTACCACTAACTGGCTACCCATGACCTTGCTCGTGCCCCTCGGTTTCTTCAGGCAACTTATGGGGAAATATTTCGAAAGGACTGGTCAGATGCGAGAGGTCATTTCTCCTGTGCGTTTACCTTTCAGTCACACACATTTGTGTGTTACCTTTCAGTTACCTTTCAGTAACACACATTTGTTCCCCGTGTATTGCCGCATTTGATTCTTGGGGGAAGAGCGGGGATCATTACACCTACTTTACAGAAAAAGAAATCCTGCAAAGAACCCAGGTGGACTTGTCCAGTCTTTACAGAAAGCCAGTTTCTCAGGGCCTGGTCTGCTTACCCCCAAGTCACAATTTTGTCTCTCCATTTAGTCATTCTGTTAGAACAGGCTTTGTCCTAGAAGAGACCTTTTGGTATGCTTCCTGGCTATGTATTAGTCCTAAGGCAACCCTGCCCGTCAGGGTAATTTAGTAAAATTTGGTAAAACAGAAGGACTTTGAGGGTCCTCGTATTGTCTAGAATCTGTTAAAGAACTTTCTCTTTTATCCTCACTTGGAGACGATATCTATTTTACAAAGCTATCAGGAAATGGAGACTGAGCTGTGAGGGATGAGGGCTTGATTTATCTGTGTGTGGTACACAAACCCTAACAGTGAACTCCAGGTCGTTTCACTAGACCGTCAGCGCTGGCACCTTAGGGCCCACGTCTAGGTTTGTTTCCAGCAGCGAGCACGGTCTCAGGCAGAGCAGGAAAAGGCCTATGTGTCCCATTAGTGAGTATAAGGAAAGGGCCGTGGCCTAGAAGGCAGCCACTGACTCCTGCTGAGAAGCTGGACGAGTGAGATCCCGGATGAGTGAGATCCCTGCTCTGGGCCTCAGTTTCCCCATCTGCCCAGTGAGGGAAGAGGACTTGTGGGCGTCTCCAAGCCCTCCCAGTTCTGACGGCCTACAGCTCTCAGTCCAGTGCTCCCTTCTCCAGGCCTCATAGGGTCAGTCTGCATCCTGCTGTGGAATGGCAAGATAAGTCCCTCCCATGGCCCTGCTCCAAGCCCGAATCCCCTGACCCCCGGGCTCCTAATTTCTGTGCAGTGCTCTGTGTTTACTCAGAACATGCCCTCGACCTTCAGGCTGTGGCTGACCCCAGCTACCGCAGCAGCTCTGCTAATTCTCTGGGAGTGGACAGGCGGCCTTGGCCTCTGAAGGAAACGAGAGGAGGGGAGATGTTTCTCATGAATCTCGGTTGTAGTCCCTGGGGATATTCTTCCACTCCTGAGATAGTGGGTTCTAATGCTAGGGACACAGAACCCAGGAAGTGGAAATGAGCTTCAGAAATTGTGACAAACGCTCATTTTATGCAGGAAGGGCAAACAGCGTAGGCTCTGGGGGATGGAAAACAGAAGGAAGGTCCCGATGCCGGGGCAGGGCACACAGGCACACTCAGATGGGTGTGAAGCGGGGGTGCTCTGGGGTGCCGGGGCACCTGGTGCACGAATCTGCATGCCTGTGTGTGCGCAGACCGATCTCTGCTCCACCTCGGTGAACAGCAGAGTTTGAATCTACTTTGGTGTGCTCAAAGAGGGAAAACTAGTTACTAGAGCTTGGGGTACAGCAATAATTAAAACATACAGGAATCCCTGCCCGCAGGGTGCTTATATTGCCCTGGGGAAGACAGATAAGACACACCAAACATAATCCATAGATAAATTATACAGGGCGTAGTAAGGCGATAGGCAGAGACACGCAATGCAGCAGGATAAAGAGGGGTCACGGTGAGGCAGGGCAAGGGTTGTGATTTAAACGCGTTGGTCAGGGGGCGCCTGGGCGGCTCAGTTGGTTAAGTGTCACTGTGGATTTCGGCTCAGGTCATGATCTCATGGTTCGTGAGTTCGAGCCCCGTGTCGGATTCACCGCGTAGAGCCTGCTTGGGATCTCTGTCCCCCTCTCTCCCTGCCCCTCCCCCACTCGCTCACACACACACTCTCTCTCAAAAATAAATAAATACACACTTTTTAAAAATACAAAATTAAAATAAATAAACACGTCGGTCAGGGTAGTCCTCATCGACAGGGTGACCCTTGAGCAAAGACTTGGAGAAGTTGAGGAAGTTAGCTATGTGGCTTGCTGGGGAAAAGCCTTCCACCCAGAGGGAACAGCCAGGGCGCAGACCCTGAAGAGGGCACGTGGCCGGTCTGTCTAAAGAACAGCAAGGAAAGCAGTGTGACCGGAGCAGGAGGTACAGGGATGAGAAATGGAGACAGACAGGTGCAGGAAGGGAGCCGGGAAGGACGGCCAGATCACCAGGCGGCTGGGAAATAGGGTCCCTGCTCAGCGCCCACAGCAATGACAGACTTTACAAGCTGTTTTCATGCCAGTGTTTCATGACCTCTCAACTCCTAGAGGACACTATTAACATCCTGCCCCCACCTTAGATGCTTGTGAACACTGAGGCCTGATGACAGAGGTGTGCTTGTCAATGATTAACACGTGGCTCTGGACTTGGGGGTAGGCGGGGAGGGTGGGGAGAAGAGATGCTCAGAATTCACACACCGTTCACCATTCAGGTGCCCTAGACACTCATTACCTCCAGGGCATAGGTAACCAGTTAAATACTGACAATGGGAGGTGATGACCTTCTGTATAAGTTGTCTCCAATATAATTTAATTAATTGCAACTTTCCGAAACGGAATTGTTAACGATGGCTGTGTTTTAACAACCGGCTGCAAAATCTCCAAAAAGTTGACCCTTTGCACTTATAAACTGGTGGCAGCCAGCTCTGCCACCCTACTGTCTGGGGAGGTTAGGGTGACACATGCCATGAGAGGCAGGGCGGGCACCCAGGTCCTTTGGTCCTTGTTCCTGTGCTCTGCAGGAGTTTTCCCGTGAAGATCTGAGGATGTTCATGACGGCCGGGGCTGGACAGGGTCCTTGGCAGGAGCAGAAGAATATGCCAGCTCACACATTCCTGGGAACTCTGCCTGGGGACCCTGGCCTGTGGCAGGCCCCTTCGCTGCACTCAGCCCTTACTCAATCACGGCTTACACCCCCAGCCTGACTGTGACATACCTTGAGCCAGGCTGCCTCTGCTGCAGAACACAACCCTGCTGTGTTTTCTTGCCCTTGGACTGTTTTCGGGCTCCAAACAGTTTGAGGCCCAGCCCCCCCACCCCACCCCCACCCCTTGTCTCTGAGGGGATTTGCATGTGAATGAGCCTGGCTCTGAAGTTCCAGAAGGCACGGGGTGGGGAGTCTTTCACAAGCTGGAGAGAGTGAATCCTTCCTGGCCCTCCTGCCCAGCCCCAGTTCCCAGACTCTCCCGCCTACCCCCTCTCTACCCCGCTCCTGCTGGGACAGTGGGCATTGCCAGTTTCCCACCTGCGGGACGCCCCGCTTCCCAGGCTCTTAGAGCCCCTCCCTGCCAGCCTTCTTTTTCTCCCCATGCTCCTGCTGCCTGGAGACCATCCCCTTTTCTGTCCAGAGCCCTTCTTGCAAAAGGGCAATCCTTCCCGGGAGCAGTGGGAGTCTTGGACTCCGAGGACCCGCCAGCCATGGCTCAGGCCCCCACGCCGTTAATGGTGCCTACCATTTCCATGGACTCAATACCTTCTTAGGGGCTTACCCAGCTCTGTTAGGAGCTTTTTACTGTGATGAACACATAAGTAAGAACACCGTACTGGGACTATGGGACACACCCCTGCCGTTACCAGGCCATGTGGCTTTGAAGGGGTTACTCCGTGTCCCTGAGCCTCACTTTCCCCACGTAAGAAAGAGAAGAGATAAACTTGGTAGCCTTTCATATCCTTTCTATCTCTGACCTTCTGTGGTTCTCTGATTCCAGTGACTGGACCAGGGCTGGAAGTCAGGATATCAGGATTTTGTCTCAGGTCTGCTACTCCTAGGCCGTGTTCCCTTGGGGACTCATGTCACCTCTCTGGGCTCAGAATCACAATGTGTGCCTGAAGTGCATTCCTTGCAAGAGAGCCAGCAGAAGCAAATATAATAAAGAAGGTGAAAATACCTGTCAGCTGGAAAGTTCCACACAGAGGAGGGAAATGACTGTTACCAGTGCTATGATTATTATTATTATTATTATTATTACTACCTTATGGCCAAATGACTTGGCTGAAACCCAAGCATCAACCTCCAGCCCCTCTCGGGCAAGGCCAACTTGAGCCTTAGACCCACCAGCTGTGCTATTTTACTTCCATGGCTTTCAAGAGCTTCCAGAATGCAATACACAAAACGCACTCATACGGACACACACACCTCCTTTCTTCTCTAGTCCCAGGTTCTTGTCTGGAATCCAGTACCTGTAATTTGCTCCTTCTCGTGATCTTTAGCTGAAATCTGGGCAAGTGTGTAAAGTAGGAGATTGAGCTGTCGAGCCCTGGCCCGGTCCCTGGAGGTGATAGACTTACTGAGAGGGTGGCTTCAGGAGCACAGAGCACTCTCTTGCGAGTCAGAAGTCCTAGCCCAGGGCTGCAAGTGAATCCCCGACCTCAATTCCCACATCTAAAGCAATCCTTTGTTTTTTGTTTTTGTTGTTGTTTTTTAAATATAATTTATCATCAAATTGGCTACCATACAGTGTGTAAAGTGTGCTCTTGGTCTTTGGGGTAGATTTCCGTGGTTCATCGCTTACATAAAACACCCAATGCTCATCCCAACAAGTGACCTCCTCAATGCCCATCAGCCATTTTCCCTCTCCCCACCCCCCATCCACCCTCAGTTTGTTCTATGTATTTAAGAGTCTTTTGTGGGTTGACTCCCTCCCTCTCTGTTTGAAACTATTTATTCCCCTTCCCTTCCCCCCATGGAATAGAAGAATCCTTTGAAACACAGGGAAGTGAGAAGATTCCTGGACTTATATTCCCTTGCGGGAGGGAAACTTTGAGAGCTCCCTCACATTCCTCTGTGAAATCAGTGTAATATCCTCTGTCTGTCACCCACCTCCCGGGATTGCCAGGAGACGCCTCGAGTGCAGAGGGCCAAAGGAACTTAAGATAGGTGCCACCTGCCACATGAAGTGGCCGGGCTGTGAGGGGTCTCAAGGTGCCCCTCCCTCTCCACCGGCCTGGGCTCTGGGGTCCTCACAGGATGAGAAGTCTGTGCTGATGGCTTCAGTGAGATTGGGAATGAAGGTGTGAAATTGGAAACCAGAGGGGATATGGGGACAGTTCCAGTCTCTCCCTCTTCTTCAAACAGTGAAATTACCCATGCCCACCCAGCAGGGAGTGCAGAAGGGGGTCATCTTGGATGACCGGATTTCAGCAGTCTTGTTCTTCTCACTGACGTCCTGAGAGCTGACTAGATTCCAGGTGCCCTTCTAAGTGTTCTACGCGTATTAACTCATGTCACTTTCACAACAGTCCTGTGATATTAACGCTATCGCTGTCACCATTTCCCAGATGAGAAAACCTGTATACGGAGCGTAGCCGTTTCCTAGGGCTGCCATCACAAAGCACCACAAACTAGGTGGCTTATAACAGGAATGTATTGTCTCACAGCTCTAGAAGCTTCAAGTCTGAAATCAAGGTGTTAACAAAGCCACTCTTCCTCTGAACGCTCTAGGGAAGAATCCTTCCTTGCCCCTTCTGGCTTTTTGGTGGTTGACTGCAATCCCCGGCATTCCCTGTGTGTGGCAGAATGTCTTCAATCTCGGCCTCTGCCTTCACACTTGACTCCGTGTGTGTCTCTGTGAACAAACGTCCCCCTTATAAGGACACCGGTCTTTGAATTATGGGTCTACCCTAAGCCAGTATGAGGTCATCTTACCTTGACTACATCTGCAAAGACCTACTTCCGGATAAGGTCGAATCAAATCCAAGGGTTAAGACTTGAATATATCTTATGGGGGAGGAGGGCCACAATTTACCTACAACACAGAGAGTTTGAATGATTTTCCCAGCATCTAATAACTGGTGAAGACTCATGTGCAACTCATATAAAGATGAGGTCCCACATGATCCAGTGTCAGTAAGGGATTACATTAAAAAAAAAAAGAAGAAGAAGAAGAAAGGAAAAATTTTGGTGGCATCTAGGTGGCTCAATTGGTTAAGCACCCAACTCTTGATTTCGGCTCGGGTCATGATCTCATGATTCATGGGATTGAGCACCACATTGGGCTCTGCACTGACAGCACAGAGCCTGCTTGGGATTCTCTGTCCCCCCCTCTCTGCCCCTCCCCTGCTAGAGCTCACTCTCTCCCTCTCTAAGTAAACAAACACTTTATATATATATATACTATATATATATATAGTATATATATATAAAAGTATATAGTATATATATACTATATATATATATATATACAGTATATATGTATATATATATAAGTGTATATATATGTATATATGTGTGTATATATATATATAAGTATATATATATATATATATATAGAGAGAGAGAGAGAGAGAGAGAGAGAGAGAAATTTAAGAATTGAAAGCAATTCACAACTCAACTCACTTTCTTGAGAAACCAAACCCAAACAGAGATGCTTTTACTATACTCTTATATGCCCCCACCTCGCTTTCTCTCTCTCAATCTGTCTCTGTCTCCCCCTTCTATTTCTTCCCCCAGTCTCCAAGAACTCCACACCAAAGAACTCTTCTGTCTCCCCTCCTCCATCCACTTACACACAATCCACTGACTCCCCCTTGGACTTCATGATCACAAAAACCATTCATGCACCGCCATATGTGAATTTTAGTTATTCTGAGTTTCTTGATTGTTTTATCAGAGTTCTACTTCTTACCATATTATCTGTGTGGAATTAAAGCAAAGAGCCTCACCTCTTTTTCAGCCCTGTTGGGACCCAAGGGCTAGAAGAAAACGTTAGGAGGTGACAGAGTGGGGAGGAGTCACCATACCAGAGATTTGGGTGGTCATGAGACACAGAGGGACTGCAAACCAACCCTGAACTTCCAGGCTGGGTTAGTTGCCGCTCTTGTGTGTTCCCTGTTTGTTGACCTAAACTGACCAATTTTATGCCACTGGTAGAATGAGAAGGAAGTAGCTTTGGGCCCACGTTTCTTTTTAAAATACTTTTAAAATATAGAAACAGAAGAAAGAAAAATTACCTGCAGTTCAACTAGCCATTGTTAACATTTGCTCTAATTCTTTCTCCTTTTTATTTTCAATGCATTTCTTCGACATAATGCATTGTGGTAATTACGCCATGTATATGTTTAAAATTTTTTTTTTTTAACGTTTATTCATTTTTTGAGACAGAGAGAGACAGAGCATGAACGGGGGAGGGTCGGAGAGAGGGAGAACAGAATCTGAAGCAGGCTCCAGGCTCTGAGCTGTCAGCACGGAGCCCGACGCGGGGCTCGAACTCACGGACCGGGAGATCATGACCTGAGCCGAAGTCGGCCGCTTAACCGACTGAGCCACCCAGGCGCCCCCCATGTATATGTTTAATATGCGTAATATAACCTACTAAGAAAGTTCCCAGATCATTGCAAATTCTTCATTAATGTGATAATTAATGCCTAATATTTATTAAGTTAAGGCTCATTTAGACTGTTTCCCCTAGAATTGGATATTTACCATTTTTTTTTTTTTTAGTTTTCTATTATTATTAGCAGTCTATTATGACTGCTATAAACATCTTTGTCACAAAAGGTTTTTCCACATTTAGGATATCTTCCGCTAAGTGTTATTCCCAGATAGGAGGCCAAGCAAGAACTTTGTAGGTGGAGGATAATCCAAACAGCCTGATCTGTCTTAGAAGGTAGTGAGTTTCTCATCTTTGCAGTTGATCTCAAGAAGGCGGCATGATTTTTTGATAGGGGTGTGATAGGGAGATAAGGAGTCAGGCCAAGTAGCTTCCAAGGCCCCAAGAACCTATGAGATGGTAATTCTCCAAGTATCACTTCATAAATGTCACTCTTTCCCTTTGTCCCAAATTGCTTCCTGCTCCCCATAGCATATCTATTCCTGTGCAACAAACCACTGTAAAACTTAGTAGCTAAAACAACATCCATTTTACTTGCTCAGATCCTTTGGTCAGAAGTCTGGGCTAGGCTCACAGGATGGTCTTTGGCTGGATTTGCCTGAGGTCATTCGAGGAGCTCTAGTCATTTAGAAGCTTAACTGAAGCTGGAAGGTCCAAGATGACCTTCCAGATGGTGGTAGCTGTCAGCTGGCTGGTCGAGAGACCTCGACTGGGATAATTCCTCTCTGGCCTGTGTGACCTTTGCTTCTCCAGTAGGCGTGACAGGGCTTCCTCACATGGAGGCACACAGGGAAAGAGCTACAAGGCCCCCTGATGCCTGCAAGAGCCACAGGGCCCCTTGGAAGTGGCACACCAGCTCCACATGTCACATGCCTTTTGTCAAGGCCAAGTCACAAGGCTTGCACCCTGAAGGACTACTCCTTCCAGAAGCGCCTTGCCACGCACAGCTAGAAACACATACTGACGCTTTCAACACTGTCCAGAGATCTCCTTAGCAGATCCACAAGTGCACTGTGTACATTTTTCTGCCATCTACACTGTCACGGGCAGGTTGTACCAATTGTCTCACCACTACGTGACGCAGGTTGTCTTTGTCAAGCTCCCCCCCGTGGCGGTTTGCTCATTGCTCTTCTAACCTCTACTTGCTAGCCAGTCCCAAAACCCAAGCCAAGGGTCCTGTTTGCTACAGCCCCGTACTTCTGAAGCCGGTACCTGCATCAGCCAGAGTTCAGTGAGGAAAGCAGAGTGAGAAATTGCTCTGTGAGCAATGAGACGTAAGAGCTATTTGGGGCCTCAGAAATCACATGACTAGAGGAGAAGCTGGGAAAGTGAAAGCAGGACTGGGGAGCCAGAGGACCACGGGCACTAATCAGTGCTCCTGAAAACCGGACGTGGGTGGAGATGTTGGCACCTGCAGGGGAATGTGAGAATCCAAGACCTTCTCGGAAGCCAAAGTAGGCCCATGAAGGGGGGCCCACGGGGAGAGGTCTGCGAGAAGCTGTTGACTCTGAACACCTCTGAACCACCCACAGAGGTGGAAGCTGTTCAGAGTGGGTGGTGGGTCTGAGCCACTGTTGGTCAGCAGAGCCAGTAGTCGGAAAGAAGCGCTGACTGCAGAGTGGAGGAGAGTGAGGGCAAGTGGGAACCCACTGGGCGCATCTATGTCTGTTCATTCTCTGTAGCTGATCACAAAATAGCCTTCAGAGAGTAAGGACTGTTGTGTTCTAAACTCACACATGCCTCTCTTTTGGCCCCCTGTACCCTGGAGCTATACAGAAAGGGAGATTCTGAGGAATATCGTTCCCAGATTAACTAAATTGACCGCAGAATAATCCAGCACATTTCCTGAATATCTGCCTAATTAAAATATCTGCTGGCCTGTCTTAGTTTTGCCAAGGTTTGTGCTGTTTCTACTAAGTTGAAAATTCATAGAAAACAGATCCTGGCTTCTCTTCCTTAGATCTCTCTTCCCAGCTCCCTGTCCTCAACACCTTTCCTATGGCAGGTGGTGATGGGAAAGGAGGGATGGTGGAGATTCTGAATACCCCCGGGACTTCACTATTCCCTTAGCCTAGAAGCTCCTCCTGCTTTCCCCAACTCTACCTACTATTTCTACCTCCCTAATTCCTATTCATCTTTCAGGCCTCAGTTCAAAGAACATTCTGTTCTTCCTAAATGTTTTATGATTCCCCTCAGCTGGATGGAATTTGTTTCCTTCTTTAAACCCCTGGGGCTTCCTATCTTTCATTGCTATAACTATGCCCTGACAGTTCCTGAACACATACCCATTTGAGTTACTTATCTTACTCTCCTACTAAATTTCACATTCCCAGAGGCAGGGGACTTGCTCATTAAGCTCATGCAACAAATAAGTAATTTTTGGCATCCTCCACATTACAGTCCAGACAGAATTTGGTACATAAATATTTTTTGAATTGAGTTGAAAGAAAACAAATTGAGGACATGCATCCATGTGTTGGGGCCCTAAATAACAATAGCCTGAAAGGATATGGTTGCCATAATAAGAAATAGAAAAATGAAGAGTCTGTGATCCCTGGCCAGATGGTTCTCTATTATTATGAATTTTGTGTCTTCATTTGATAATGTACTTCCCACCATCATGTTCACATGATGACCCTAGAAATGGGACAGTCCAAACAGAAGCCAGGGCTCAATCTTTTGCTTGTGCTCAGAGGTAAATGATTTTTGTAGAATTTTACAATTCTTAGCAGGGGCTGCAAATATTAACCAAGGTCAGTGACCCTTCTGTTTAGGTTATGACTGGAGCTGTCACTGAGCCACATCCTCTCTGGGAGACAGTCCATGCCCCCAAGATAAAGTTTCAAGAGGCCCTCGAGCCAGAAAAGTTGTTTGGCCAAGTGCCTATGTCTTTTGTCATGTACTCTCTGGGCTGGTGGGTTCCTTTCTCCAGGGTCAGAATAGTTCCAAAAGCAAAAGTGCTATCAGGAAATGCTCATGGTTATCTGTCTACTCCTGAGCAAGTCACTGGCCCACTCTGGACCTCAGGTTCCTCTAGAAGGAGGGGGATTGAAATAGCTCTTACAGGTCCTTCTCTCCCAGCTCTGATATTCCAGGACTCTATTCCGAACAGCAGGCTGAATTCCCAGGCTTCCAGAGCCTTCTATCCCCTGTTCCTAAAGATATAGATGGCTGAGATTTTCCCATGGGCCTCAGCCAGAACATGCTTACCTGTTGTCTGGAATAGTGTGGCTCTGCACATGATGACTGTGTATCTGCCATCATGAAAATGTCTTTTATCCTGCAAGTTATGAGGGAGTTTGTTATCACAGACCCTCATTATGTCTCCCCGTGATCCAAGTTATCCCTGGTTGATTTCACTTGAAAGTGTCCATGCCCCAGGCACTATAGGATCCAAGAGACTTTGGGGGATACCAAAGTACAAGCAGGAAGCTGCTGAGTCTGAAAGTGTTAATGCTCAAGTCATATGACTACTCGTTAACTAACTGACTTTGTATGGCATGGTTATAGACCATAAACAAGTTCAAGTTCACCAAGTTCTTCAGCAGAAAACAATTGGTGTCTTGAAAATTCTGCTCACCATCCTCCAGTTGGCCTATTGAATGTGTGGGTGTAACGACTTGTTAGAATACTAGCATATCACAATTAGAAGAGAACATAGAGCTCAGCTAGTTCAAACCCCTGTTTTATCAGGTGGATAACTGAGAGTAGAGAGGAGGCAGCCCTGTGACCGTTTGTGGTAGAGTCAGGAATAGAGCTCAGGACCTTCAACTGCCAGGTCAGGATATCTTATATTATCAATATTAGAACTCAGAGTTAGAGGTCACCAAGATAGGGTCCTCCAGTTCACGCCTTTCCTAGGCCTTCACTCTGGTTTCCATTTTACAACATATTTCAGTTAATAAACTGATTTTTAAAAAGACACAAAATAAAACACTACATAAAGGAGACCTAAGAATTGCAAAGGCATTATAGTCCAGGAATGTTCGAAGCAGGGCGTGCAACATTAAACAACTCAATATCCCCAAGATGACTGACATTCATAATAATGTCCTTGGGTCACCAAGAAAGGGTTAGCATGTTTCACCTACGAAAGCAGGGATTTGTATAAAGCACTTTAAAAAGCATTACACTAAATAACAATAATGATGATGCTGATGATGGTTATTATTATTAATTATGGTCAGGTAAAACTTCGGCTATCTGGAAAACTCAGATAACCAAAATAACAAACAAGCCATGGTGGTCAAGGAAGTGACTGTGTACAGATAGGTACATTCTACAGTAACAAGGCTGGTGTGAGTTTGGCTAGTATCTGCAGAGAAGAGGAATAAACAGCAAAGCCATGATCTCATCTTCTGTTTACACTTCAATTCCCAAAGTTAGTGATTAATTGTCCTTGTGTTTTGTTGCCAGGGCAAATTGTTTTTCTTTAAAACTCCCACTTATCTTAAATAAATAAATCATTAGTTTCAAAACAGAAGTGTCAAATGTCAAGATACTTCTGACATACTAGGCTAATGAACAAAACAATGAATGCATTAGAAGCTACTAGAGGTACGCAGAGCCTTTGAGAACTTTCCCTTAATGACTTTAAAAGGCATCAGAATCATTCTTGGTAAGAGATTTTCTCACGCATCTTGGCTAAAATGTCAATCTAGAGGTTGCAAACACAAATACAGCCTCAAAAGAATCCAGTCAGTGTAAATGATAGAGTGGTAGGTAGGCCAAGTATTCATAGTCAAATAAACATACCAACCAGCTACCGTATTGTACTTTCAAACCAAACTCACACAAAATCAGCTTTAGGCACCCAATTTAGGCTCTCCACTGGGGTCTCTGAATTTACACAGGGTCTCTGGCTCCTCCAAGGAAGGGAATTCTTTTAGCAAACAGGTAATTTTTGCATCTGAGTCTTAACACAAACACAAATGTTTCAGGGATGATTCCAGTCATTTCTGAATTATTAAGACTACCTACTAAATATAGTTCTAATTATATAATTTCCCTGTTCAAAAGTTTCCAGTGTCTTTTCTGTACTCAGAATTAAGAGTCACATAGTGTTCTTATGGCATTCAAAGTCAGTTATAATCTCGTTTCAACCTTTCCTACGACTTTATGTTCCCACAGACTCCCTGGCTTCTTGTTCTCAGAAAGAGCCTCACACTTTAGTTCTTGGTAACAAACATTTGTTGGGTAATTGCTAGGTGCCAGGTCCTGCTCCATGAACTAAAAACACATCTACAAAGAAAACAAAGTCTCGTTCTCCTGTAGTTTCCATTCTGATGGGATCTTTCATCTTCTGAGTGCCAGTGCGTTCCCAGTGACTGCGTTCCCGTTAAAGCACTTGTCGCACCGTATAACAGCTCTGTCTGTGTTTTCATCAGTCTGAATATTGGCTCCCCAGGCACAGCTTCATGCTTTACTCAGTGGCAGGCACACACTGAATGCTCAGTGAATGCCTCGGAGTTCGTTTCTCGTCTTTGGAAATGTGGTCAGTTTCTGTTGCATATGGAATCCATCTGTGAGGTTATCGAAGTCTGAGTTCTAATAGTGAGTTAGTTTTGACAGATGAGTCATTTTTTTGTCCATAGGATGACAAATGTCAAGCTACTGCTGATGGACCCAAACAAAGGAATGAGGCAGTGACTATGCAGCCACATGGACTTAACCCGCACTGTGTCTTTCCTCAAGTCCCAGAGTCCCAAATCCTCTTTCTCTGGGTTTCCCAGGCTGCCTGGTCTGTTCATGGGCAGCCCCTCCCTCATTTCGTTTAGAGACCAAGCTAATTTTGGAAGCTACTCATCTTGTTCCCTTCCTCTTTGATCCCAAAGGTAGAAACCGAAGAGCAGGTGCTGGCAACCTTCTGTGGCAGGGAGACCACAGACACGGAGCAGACCCCTGGCCAGGAAGTAGTGTTCTCCCCCGGCTCCTTCATGTCCATCACTTTCCGGTCAGATTTCTCCAATGAGGAGCGATTCACGGGTTTTGATGCCCACTACATGGCTGTAGGTAAGTTGGAGAAATGGGTGGCTCACCCCAGGTCTCCCCTTCTCTCTAAAGATTAAAAGTACCTCATGATCGTTTCTTTACAATGAACACCTACATACTCACCATAGAGACTCTGCCATTAACATCTTCCTGCATTTGCTTTATCACATATCTACCCATCTATCCATCCTCAATCTAGCTATTAATCCCCTCTTTTTGATGAATTTCAAAGTAAGTTGCAGACAGACAGTGGTACACTTTTTCCTAAATACTTACCCGTGCATTTCATTTTGCTGAAGTTGTTCAATATCTATTCACAATTTTCCTTCTTTTAAAGTAAAATGTACATTCAGTGAAATGCATAAGGCTTCAGTACATTTGTTGAGTTTCAAAAATTTTATATTGTATGTAACCCAAGCCCCTAACAAGGTGTTGAGCTTTACCGTTAACCCAGAAAGTTCCTTTATGCTCTTTCTCAGTCACAGTCTGGTCCCATCTACCTTAGAGGTGACAACTGTTCTGATTTTTTTTTTCCACTATAGATGAGTTTTGCCTCTTCTTAAACTCCATATAAATGAATGTACACAAAATATATTTTGGAAGTGAGGATTCTTTACTAAGAATAAAGTTTTTGAGTTTCAATCATGTTGTAATGCATCGGTAACTTGCTCCTTTCCTGGCAGAGTAATTTTCCATTGTATGAATATAATACTGTCCGTTTATCCATTCTTTCATTGGTAGACACCTGCACTCTATCCGTTTTTTGACTCTCACTAATAAAGTTTCTATGCACTCTTGTACAACTCTTTTTGTAAACATATGTTTTCACTTCTGTTGGGTAAATAGGTAGGAGCAGCATTGTTGGGTCATAGGACAGGTGTATATTTAATTTCATAAGAAATTACCAGGCCTTTCCCAAAGTGTTTTTGTACTATTTTAGATTCCTTCACCAATGTACAAGAGTTCGATGTCAATTTTTTAATTTCTAAAATTTAAAATTCTGATGGGGTATGTAGCGGTACCTCATTATGGTTTTGATTTACATTTCCCTGGTGACTAGTGATGTTCAGCATCCTTTCATGTGCCTGTTGGCCATTCTTTTAGCTTTTAGGGGGAAATGTATGATCAAAATTTTTTTGATGTGTATCTATTTGTTTTGAAAGAGAAAGAGTGTGGGAGTGGTGTAGGGACAGAGAGAGAGGAGAGAGAGAATCCGAAGTAGGCTTCTAAGCTGACAGCATGGAGCCCAATGTGGGGCTTGATCTCACGACCATGAGATCGTGACCTGAGCTGAAATCAAGAGTTGGGTGCTTAACCGACTGAGCAACCCAGGTGCCCTTGCATGATCAAATTTTTAAATTGGGTTGAGAACATGCGTTTCTTTAATGTCTACGTTCCCACTGCCCAGGGAAGTGGGATATATATAGAGAGAGAGAGGGGCTGCATGGACTAGAAAGAAAGAATGGGTTCTGGAGCTACCCTACCTGGGTGTGAATACTGACTCCACCATTTATCATCTCTATGACTTGGAGTAAGTTCTGTAGAGGCCCCAACTGTCTGTTTCATCATCTGTGGAAAGGGGATGGTAAGAGTTCTACCTGCTATTATCACAACTCTTACGGGGTAGTGGCACCCGTGAGAGGCAGCTCGCCTGGCCTCGAACCTGGCTTTTGACGGTCTTGGATAAGTTGCCTCCGTTCTCTGAGTTCCAGTTGCCTCATTTGTAAATGGAGACAATGGCTACTTTGGGGTTTTATGTGAGGCTAACACAGGGAGTGGCCCATGTACAGAGCACATGGCTGTTGTCTTCATCGTCCCACGTGGACTGACTGACCAAAAGCCTCTACCTGCCCTGCAGATGTAGACGAGTGCACTGAGCGGGAGGACGAGGAGCTGTCCTGCGACCACTACTGCCACAACTACATCGGCGGCTACTACTGCTCCTGCCGCTTTGGCTACCTCCTCCACACGGACAACAGGACCTGCCGAGGTGGGGCCCAAGGATGACTCCGTATATCACCACTTTGTGCCATGTTTCTCAATAAGATTAGGGGAGGCTCAGAGGCGGAACAGATACGGAGTAGAAACAAGTAAAAATGAAGCCAGAGAGCTCTGCCTCAGATACCCTATGCCTGAAGATGCTGAAATGCCCGCCAGCCGGGAAGTCTGCGTTCAGGTTCTCAAAGGACCACATTTGTGAAGCCTCTAGGCCATCTTTCTTCCTGGACAGCAGGAACTTCTGCTCTCCTACTGTAGGTAACTGGCCTGGCCCCAGTTATGGGAAAAGCTGGGTTCCCAGTCCTTTCTCTCTCAGCCATGCACCCGGCCTCACCCAGCCGTTCCTTTACCTCTTCACTCCCCTGGCCTCACAAGTTCCTCTGTGATCGAGAGAACCTCAGTCCAGAGAACAGATGAGGAAGGAGAGAGGCAAAGACAGAGACAGTGAGGAGTATGCCCCATTCCTTCCATCTCTGGTTTCCTGTCTTAATCAACACGCTCACCCTGCTGCCACCTCCGGGCAGGGCGAGGATGGAGAAATGGAAGACTTCAGCCACTTTCCATGAGGGCCTCCCTGACTAGTGGGGTTATCAGCACAGAAGCAAGTGGTGAAATGTAGCAAATGCTGTGGGCTCAGCACAAGTGACCTAAGTCTGCACGGCACTGTGAGCAGACATGTCCCAGAGATGGTGGCCCTTGGCAGAGTGGGAAGAAGAAGGAAAAGGAGAGTGCTCCAGGCAGAGAGAACAAATGTTCAGAGTCCTGGTAGAACTTGGCATGTTTGGGGCATTGCCATCAGATCAGTATGGCTGCAGGGTAAAGATCTGTGTTTTAGGAAGGTCACTTGGAAGCTGAGTGGGGGATCATTGGAGGAGAGAAAGGCTGGAAACAAGACTTCTTTTCCCTCCTCCTTAAAAAATTTCTACTTTCTTCTGAATAAAACCCTCATGTGATCCATCAGTATAAAGGAGGCACATACAGGAGTTTTCTTCAAGAGGGCTGTATTTTCCTTGGTTTTTATTCAGTAGGTATTTATTGAGTATCTACTACATACTAAGTCCGGTGGGGACTAAGAATGAGCAAGGCTTCTCAGTCTTTGTTTTCATTTTCTCCTCTGCCTCCAGGAGCCTTTTAAAACATTATCTTCCTAATTTCCCCTACCCATGAAATTTTAATACCACAGATAATACTGTATGTATGTTTATATACTGTATGTCCTGTCTGTGTATTATGCATAAAAAGAGCAACCTTGCCTAAAAAAAAAAAAAAAAAAAAAAAAAATAGCCTCCATGGGCTAAATGCCACCCCCCAGAGAGTGCTTGGTGTAAGAAATGAAAAGAGGTGGGAATTCAAGAGGCCTCATCCTAACCATACTCTGCAGCTCACAGCTATAGGACTTTAGGTTAGCCATGCCCCCTCTCTGAGCCACAATTTTCTCATATTCAAATGAGCAGGATAAACAAGGGCTTAGAAAGGATTGACATCCCAGATCTGGGAGGGGTCAGTCCAAGGACAAAGGTTCAGTGGCAGATAAAGGGCCTTGGCAGGTCTAAGCCATGGCCAGGGTCCCAGGACACTGGATCCTTGGTTGCAGCTACAGTGGCGAACAAAGCAGAATCCCTGAGCTCAGGGAACTTACAGTCTACTGGGGGCAAGAAAATCCCCCAACAAATATATTGCACAATGTCAAGCAGTGGTCAGCCGCATGAGGAGAAACAGAACGAGGTCAGGGGCCAGAGAGTACGGATATGTGTGAGTGTCCCGTGTTGGATGAGGGATCAGGAAGGCTTTGAACAGAGACCTAATGGAGTTCTGGGCTGAGGGGAGAGCAGACAAAGGAGGTCTAGAGGTTTCCGCCTACCAGTCTATCTCAAAACTTTTACTTCTCAGACCCCCTCTGCCCCACACCAATACCAGAGAAGCTGATGAGAAGGTTTATCACACTCACTGCCTTTGAGTCTTGACTCTGAACATTATGAGGTGTGTGACCTTGGATACATCACTTCTCCCCGAACTTCAGTCTACCCATCCATAACATGGGGCTAATGATGCCTTCCCATTGCCTCTCAGGACCAGTGGGAAAGTCATACAGTAACCGATGAGAAAGGGGTTGCTGTGGCCATGGCTGTGGTGTGCCACTTTGCTCTGGTATGTTTCCCACAGTGGAGTGCAGTGATAACCTCTTTACCCAGAGGACCGGCGTGATCACCAGCCCCGACTTCCCCAACCCTTATCCTAAGAGCTCGGAATGTTTCTACACGATAGAGCTAGAGGAGGGTTTCATGGTCAGCCTCCAGTTTGAGGACATTTTCGACATTGAGGATCACCCTGAGGTGCCCTGCCCCTATGACTACATCAAGGTAAGCCTACAATGGACATTTGCCCTGGCCATGCTGGGAGATCTTGGCTGAATTGGGAAAATTGATATTCTTGGTCCTCCAGTTTCTCCCAGGGTAGAAGGCCAAGACCAAAAATTACTTAAAATAGTGTCTACCAGCTCCATCAGCTCCAGCCTAGGGATCTTCCCTGATCCAACACTAGCTCCTTGGCCACCTGTAAAATCCCTTTTGCCATGTCACGTGACATCACCATGAAGGAACACCAGAGGTGAAGGTCACGAGGACCATCTTAGACTTCTGCCTGCCACGTATAGTATCCCAGGAGCTATGCTGTAAACCTTCTCCAGGCACTTAACCTCATGGGGCTTCACTTTCCCCCCATTCACAATAAGGTGACAAGATGGAGATATCACCCAAGATTGTGGAAGCCACCAGATGAAGGGTCAGGAGGACTGGTCCTCGGAGATGGAAGAAAACACGAGCTAGAGGCACAGGAAGGATCCACACCTGGTAGTCAGGAAATCTAGATCAGCTAATAGTGCCTACTTCTTTCTCTCCATCCCCACTGACTCCATTCCAGGAAAATCCCTCTTATCTCCTGGTCCGTGGCAAGGCTTCTAGCTGTGTTTCTTGCTTCTAGCCTTGCCCTACACAGTCTGTTCTCCATGACATCAAGGCTGATCTTTATAAAATCCAGGTCCGATTAGGACTGCTCTTGGAAGTAAACATAAACCCCTCAATACCATGTGGTGCTTACCTGCCTTTCCAACCTCATGCTATGGCACTCCTGTTCCAGCCACTCTGGCTTCCTTCCTGCTCTTAATGCCGGGCTCTTTCCCGCCTTTGGCCTTGACCTTTACATATACTGTTTTCTCTGCCTGGAAAGTATTCTTCTCTCTTCCTCAAGTGACAATCTTCTACTCATTCTCCATGTCTCAAATCCAGTGTCACCTCTTTGAAGAAACTTTCCCTGACCATCTATTTAAAGTTTTGTCTACAAATAAACAAATAAATATTTTATCTATTATATAAATGATGAATTATATAGGTTACATAGATTGTACTACGTACATTAGAAATATATAGCATATACTTGTGTATATATATATATATATATATATATATACACACACACACCATCATGATTATTTTTTATCATTATTTTGCTTATTTATTGTTAGTCCCCCCCTCGCCTCCATCCTCGACTAGACTGCAGTTTCTTTGAGAGCAGAAGTCTTTTCTATCCTATGCACCTAGACAGGACTCTGTCCCATTCTGAGACATAGTATGTTCATCTTGGAGCAGAGGACTGCCTTGTCCACTTCCAAGTCCATTGTACTCTGTAAGTGAGAGAGTAGAGATGGAACTGTTTGGTGAATGCTAATGCCCGCTAAAAACATGAGTGAATACTATGGGTGCACATGGAAGCTTCCAGAAAGCCGGGGTTCAGTACAGAGATGGTCCCGACAGCTGCCACCACAGCTCAGATGTGACCTTTTTCTCTATCTTGCCCCTCACAGATTAAAGCTGACCCAAAAGTTTGGGGGCCCTTCTGTGGAGAGAGAGCCCCAGAACCCATCAATACCCAGAGCCACAGTGTCCAGATCCTGTTCCGCAGCGACAACTCTGGCGAGAACCGGGGCTGGAGGCTCTCATACAGGGCAACAGGTAATACAGCCTCTTCCCCCATGGGTCACACTTAGTCACCATGCTCAGTAGCTCATGGGACAGTAGCTGAGGGATGAGGGATGCAGGCCTGGGACTCCTCTGGGGACGTGACAGGACCCTCAGCTCTGCTATAAAGGAGGTTGGGGCCAAGTACATTCTGTCTCCTGACTCAGTTTACCATCCAGAAAATGGGGGCAAGGGCAGCAATAATGGTGGGGTTAGACTAGACGTAGTTTTCAAACTTGCCGCACTTCAAAATCACATAAAGAGATTTAAACAAGAACAATAATAAACAAAGAAACTAACTAACAAAAAAAACCTTATTTCCTGATCTACTCTTTCACACCGATTCATTAGGCCTGGAGAGAACCCTCCCAGCTCAGCTCTCTCCAAGTCTGGGGCAGGAATTTGAGTGCGGGCCTATAGCTCAAAACGTTTCCTCATGGCGGTTTGCCTCCTGTGGCCCCCAGACTGGCAGCCTCGGTAGGCTTCATTCCCTACTACCCCAAGGCAGCCAGTCCTGGCCCAAAGCCTGATAGAGCCATGTGCCCCAGGGGTCTGCAGTAAGCCGAGGAAAAAGAGGGTACTGGTTGTAGCTGATCTCATAGATCTGATATCCTGGCCTTGCCTGCATTATCACATCAATGCCTGGTTCTGGGGAGGGGAATGGAGAGTGTATTAACAGAGAGTTTGTCCAGGAAAAAATGTCAGGGGTGGAGCCAGGCCTGGGAATCCTGTCCAATTTAGGCTTCGGAAGGGCGGACTCAGAAGCATATGTTCACGGTCTCTCTCTAACACTCCGAAGAACGGTCTTGGGGAGAAAGAGCGATTAAGTCATACTGAGTTGCCCAAGAGAATAAACTTTGCCCAGTGAGTGCCAATGACAAGGATATAAATTTCAGTGAAATAGGAAAACACTGTTCCTTTCATCAGAGGAGTCCAGTAGGAAAGGTACAGGTTTGGGAGGTATTAAGCTCCCTGTCACTGTAGGAATGCAAATAGATGTTTGACGTCTACCACGGAAGATGTTGTAAAGGAGGCCTCAGACAAGGGTTGCACTCAGTGACATTTAATATCCTTCCTACCGTGTGTTGTGATTAAATCATTTGGCCAACCAGCTCATTTTACCGATGAGGAAATAGAGGTCCAAGTTGGAAAGTGACCTGCTCAAGGTTCCAGAATAAGTCTTCAGAACCTAGTAGGTACAGACCCCCAACACCTAGTTCTGTGGGTCTCCCCTGCACCATACCTTGCACTGCAGGGGCTGGCCACCTGCTGCAGCCTTTTCGTTGTTTTCTCACCCACCACTCTTTCATTACTCCCCACCAGGGAATGAGTGCTCGGACCTACAACCTCCTGTCCACGGGAAAATCGAGCCCTTGCAAGCCAAGTATTCCTTCAAAGATCAGGTGCTCATCAGCTGTGACACAGGCTACAAAGTGCTAAAGGTACAGGGTCCTGCTGGGGGAGGAGGGGCCAAAGAGATGCTCCTGTGCCTCCCAGGGCAGACGGGCTTCCCGGAGCTTGCCATGGCCCCTCCAAGTTATTTACCAACTTCCCCATAAACCTCCAGCATGTTCCAGAAATGCCAGCCCTCTGAAAATCCAAAGCATGCATCCCAGACTCTCACTTCTAGAAATGGCACAACAGTCATTTATCAGAGCTTGGGCTGGTTTGAATTGCAAAAACAAATCAAGATCTGTTCAGCCCTGCAATCAGGACAAACAACCTTAACGGAGTTCATCAGTCAGGCCGATTGGGGGAAACTGGGATGGGAAGCAGAGATTTGAGAGGCGGCACATGGCTCACTCTTCCCAGGAGCCTCCTGGCTACCTTGGAAAATAGACACAAAAGCACCTCCTAGGCCTCACCTGAGATGAATTAAAGTGGGATCTCTGGGGCAGGGCCAGTGATTGGTTTTTCTGTTATGTTACCCAGGTGAGTCCAGTGTGAGTCAAGCTGGAGGAGCTCTCACGGAATGGGTCTCTACATGGGGTCCCCACCACAGCATCACGTCACTCGTTAGAAATGCAAACGGCATTGGGGCACCTGGGTGGCGCAGTCGGTTAAGCATCCGACTTCAGCCAGGTCACGATCTCGCGGTCCGTGAGTTCGAGCCCCGCGTCAGGCTCTGGGCTGATGGCTCAGAGCCTGGAGCCTGTTTCCGATTCTGTGTCTCCCTCTCTCTCTGCCCCTCGCCCATTCATGCTCTGTCTCTCTCTGTCCCAAAAATAAATAAACGTTGAAAAAAAAAAAATTTTAAGAAATGCAAACGGCAGTCTCCAAGCCAGGCCCACTGAATCAGAAACTCCGGGGGTGGGGCCAAGCAGTTTGTGCAAAAGCCTTTAGCCATACGGATGCTTACGCACGTTTGAGAGGCCCTGCTCTGGAAAGAGAGTCAAGGGTACAGGTTTCCCCTCCAGGACAGTTGCCCCAACCCTTCCTCACACACAGCCCTTGCCCCTTTCCGCGGTTGGAATGGGCACTATGAATTCAGAGTCTGTCTTTTCCATGAAGTCAAGCTTGCCCTTGGAAGCCAGTGGTTGGAAAATGTTAGTCGAGGACAACTGGGTATGGAATTTGAGCCGGTCGTACTGGGGAACAACCACCAACCCCACCCCTCCTCCCTGTTGCCACATCTTCTTCCTGTTTCTTCCTAGGATAATGTGGAGATGGACACATTCCAGATCGAGTGCCTGAAGGATGGGACATGGAGTAACAAGATTCCCACCTGTAAAAGTAAGAGAACAAAACTGGTCTATGATAAGGATAATGAGCTCCCCAGCATTGGTGGGTTCCAATCAGAGACCACACAAGGGTGAAAACCTGACGGGTGTGCTCAACGAGGGGTAGAGCCAGTAACTCAGCAGACACGTGAGGGCTGGACCGAAAGACTATTGTTTGTTTAGGCAATACGACATTAGGATTCCAAAAGAAACTTCTTGTTGGTCCCGGTTTACTTCCCAAATGCTAACTTTACCTCTGCCTGCAGGCAAGTTGCCAAACTTGCTAAAGAAGTAGCTTGTCCCCTGCTCTGAAACTAGCTCTGGCAATTACTAATTCAGGAAACTATTTTAGCACCGGTGCCCAGAGCCAAATGACCTTGCCAATCTCTATGTGGTCATCAGCCATACCCACTAAGGTTTCTGCAACAGCTCATGATTTAGGGCCCGTCAGGAAAGGCTGTGAGGTCAGTAGACCTGTGCGAAGCAGGGGCCAGGGGCACAGCTCTGTACTGGCTCTTGAGACCCTGAGATTTTACATTGGCTCTGCTCCTAACCCACCCCGTGATCATGGACAAGATCCTTCACCTCAAACGTGCAATAAAAAGTTGAACTAGCTTTCATACTTTAGAATACATTGGGGCGTTTCTCAAATTATATATTCCACATAAATCACCTAGTGTGCACTGTGAAAGTATAGATTACCAGCCACCACCCTGTCCCCTACCCAGGTCGCTCCAGTTAGAGACTTGTGAAGACCACAGTTTTAGGAAACTCATTATGGCAGCATGGGGGAAGGGAGGTGTGGTGACGGGAGGGTGGGAAGGGAAGAAAGGGAAGGGGCAAAGAGAGGGTTGGCTTTAGGAGGGAGAGGTGAAAAGGCAAGAGTCGGTCCTGCCCACCCCCGTTTCATGGCTTGCCATAAACAG
This sequence comes from Puma concolor, assembly GCF_028749965.1. NCBI lineage: Eukaryota > Metazoa > Chordata > Mammalia > Carnivora > Felidae > Puma > Puma concolor. The sequence continues at coordinate 79,066,964 of NC_141675.1, read as the reverse complement.
TGGAGTAGTATCCCACTTCCCTGTAGTTCTCCTAACTCTCTCCTAACTCTAGGCAGGCAGATCCACTCCCAAAGCCCCAGGGGGGGGACTCTGTCAGTAGGAGCTCTCTTGAAGCAAATCCCAGACAGAATTTTAGAAAATACACTTGCTTTTCAAATCTTTCTTTTTTATATGACAACGTGGCTGGAGTCAGAGCCCAGGGTGGGAAAAGGCGGGCGGTGGGCATTTTATGGCTTTCACTAGTTGGATGCCTATAGGAAACAGGAAATTCAGGTAGAAAAGAAAGGTCCAGAAACTGAGGAACTCAAAGGCCAGCAGACATGTCCACCACCTTCTCCAACGCCTGGCTCACGTGTAGTGCTGCGACTAAGTTCTGTGTGAATACTGTACAAGGCAAAGCAAGGGCGCATTGTGAAGGAGGAAGCAAAAGAGAATGTGGTGTGGAGAAGACAGGATGTTTGTAAAGTCAGAAAGTTCTAGATCAAATCCAGACTTGACCAGTTGAGTGTCCCTAAGCAATTTACTCAGACTTCCGGCCTCAGTTTCCTACACTCTTGATTCTTCTCAAGACCAATTGGGCTAATGTACCTACTGTGCCAGTGGAGCACCAGGAGTAAGTGAAAGTTCATAAAAGCTTCTTTCTTCCCTCCCACCCCCCACATCCAAACTCCTCACTAGGCAGAGGTTTGGTTTCTCTCGTTCATGCTTTTGGAAGGTAGAAAAGTTTAATAGTAATTTTTCCCCAATGAAGCATGCACACTTCGATTACAACAGAAGTACTTCATTTGATGGTACTATTTTAAGTGACTTACGTTAGTATACAAAAGAATGGCCGTCATTTTGTACTAAAGAAGAGGAATATTTTTTTTTCTCCTGAATATGGCCTGGTTCTCCCAACATAGCCCAGATTAGGGTTATTAGAATCTCAATTCAGGCATACCTGGCACCTGTACTCATTCACTGAATAGGTTTTCACCGAGCATCTCTGCATCCCAGACATACGCTGGGTCCTAGGTGCAAAGATGAGTAGGACTAAGAAATTTCAAGTCCCTAGGGATTGTGGGGCAAGAGTTTGGGAACAGACAGGAAGTGTGCATGTATAGTGAAGAAACTTGCACTGGAACAGGAAGTGGAAATGATGGAGGGTTGTCCTGACCCTGCCTCCACCTTGCCATGGCCACCCAACACAAGTACTCTCCATGCTGAATGCATATGTCAAATGAAGGTTCAAACCAGATGAAAACAAAGCTCGCTTCAGGGGCAGAATGCTGGAATCCTTGTGAGCCAGGACTTATGACCATGCAAATTCTCAGAATGGTACAAATTCCACAATCCCAAACTGTCATCCACACTGGCTGTACCTAAACTGCATTCTTAATCAATCTGGTGGAGCGATTTCTGTATTTCCTGCATGAACTGTTTCTGCTTTGCTTGCTAATTTTTCTCTTTCTCTCCTCTCTCTCTCTCTCCCTCTCTTCCTCTCTCTGCTTTCTTTCTCTGCACCTCCTGACCCCTCTTTGATCTTCACCACGGTGGCAGAAACCGAAATGGATGAGGAGAACGAACTCGGGTCAGAGCAAGAGACAGAGTGAATGACGGGACCCCTCAGAGTGCAGACATCCAGGAATGGACCATACCCAAGACCCTGGGGCCCCAGAGCTACTCCACCCCTCCCTACCCCGCCAACGCTCCATTTCCAATTTCTGTGCGGATTAGTGTGGATGCTGAACAAAGCAACACAGCGTCAAGCAGTCGAAACTGCTGTGTAATGGAGAACGGTTCCCTCCTGGAGGGCCCACCCATCATTCAAACATTACTCTGGAAAATAATGAAAAGCCAAGGGGGATTTTTTTTTAGCACCCTCCAAGCGGACTGTACAATTCTCAAAGGAAAAATGACTTTGGTTCCAGAGACACAAGATTTCATATACAATCACATGGCCCTAGGCTGACCAGGTCAAAGTGAGCCCTGGTTCCTCATCCACTCCACACTTCAAGTTGAACTGGGCCAGAAGGCCTGTGACTTTATGACTTTAGTATTTTTATCTGTTGCTACTTTCTAACCATGAGTAGGTGTGAAACTAACCATAACTCCTAGAGCATGGCTTTTTAGGAAATCTAGACCTATTCTCATCCACAGAAGTTTTGCTTCCACCTAGACCTAACGCGGGACTGAAAGCCCGTTATCGTTATCATTATTAGTATTCTTTCCTCTGGACCAGGGCTTACAAATTTTGCATCTCTGAAAATTCCCTGATTAAAGGTTTCAAAAGATAGGTATCACACTTGAAAGCACAGTCCTCAGCTCTCGCGCCATGGGCCATCAATGGGTCACGATAAAGGGCTCTGTTAGTGGCAGCAGGAATCTCTGCTTCAGCCTGAACAAAATCAGAATAGACGCATCTGAGAAACCCTTCATTACTGTGACCAGTCAGTCAGTCTATGTGGTGATTAATGAGGGCTTTCGACGAGGGCAGAATCCTGTGCAGGTGGACAATGGCAGGTCCGGAGACGGCAGTGCCAGCCTAGGGCAGGGGTGCCCCCGAGAGCGGAGATGAGGTGGGCAGTCAAGACGGGCATCAGTTAAGTCAATACGTTTAAGCCCACAATGTGTAACAGATATTTTACTCAGTGTGATAGAGGGGATCCTAACTTAGAATATCCGATATGGACCCAAATAATTGCAACACTGGGCAACATAAGATGCACACATCAGAGAGATGAACAGAGGCCTCAGCAAGGGGAAATAGGGAAGCAGCCCTCTCCAAGTAGAAGATGGAGAAAAGGCTTTCAAGGAGAAGCAGCGCTTGATCAAGGCCTCAAGGGTGGCCAGAGCGTGGACCACATGGTTTCCCGTGTGGGGAAAGCAGGCGAGTGAGCGGCACAGTGAGGGTGTGTGATGCTGGAGCACAGGTGCACCGAGGGTGGGGACCAAGAGATGCTGGGGTGAGTGCCAGGGGAGCCCATGGTGCATTGTTCTGCAGGAAGCCCCAGATTGTGGCAAAGCACACTCAGGATGGCAGGTCAAGAAAGATGTGTCTGAAGGAAAATAAATGGCAGCCAGTAGTGACAACAGAGACAGGGTGTGGGGTGCGTCCCATCCCAGGGAATGATGAGAAAGGGCATCCTAGGGAATGGAAAAAAGGAAGAGCGTTTTGATTCCAGAGTGGGGAAGTGGCCAGAGGGAGTGTTAGAGAAAGGATGAGACCCCTTCCAAAGTAAAGAGGCTAGGCTAGCTGAGGAAGGAGGCTCTGGGTATAGCATCTTTGATTGCACCAGGTAGGGCTCAAGGCCCCCGGGAAAGGGAAGTTGTCTCCAGGTCCCAGAGAGGCATGGCTCTTCACCTGATACTATAGACTTGGGAGAAGTCCCAAGCTGAAGCGACCCTCTATTATATACTATTTATCACCTCCATCTGCCTAGAGGGCCAGCAAAGTTCCTTCTCTAGAGTGATGAGAAAGCAGGTACTCAAGAAATATCTCCCCACCATTGCTGGCCAAGTAACAGTCTCTCAATAGACTGAACTTCTAGCCAGGGCTTCTAGGATCTAAGCCCAACCCTGCAATTCCTCCCCCTGGAACTAGGTATTAGGTCCAGAGGATAGGTAAAATGAACCAAAGCTCAGAGACACAATAGTAATACCAAGATCCAGGCACCAGTGAATGGTATTTCCTAAAAAAGGAAGAAAGATCTGCTTTGAGACTCAGCAGGAAAGAACATTTAAAACTGTTTTATATCTTTAAATAATAGATGTTATCACCTCTGGTGACCCTAGTGCTGACCTTCATCATACAGAGTAGAACAGTGTCTCTAGTTTTGGGTTATCAAAATGAATGGGAACGATTTGTCTAGGGAGACTAGAGGTCAAGACAAAACATTAGCCAGTTCTCTTGGCTTTTGCCTTCCTTGTGGATAGGAGACACCTGCTGTTACCCTCAGCTGTCACCACTCTCCTCCACATCGAAGGGCCTTGGAGCCATCTATGTTTTAAATTAGGTAACTCTTTATTCGATCAAAATGATAAATTTAGAGTTCTAAACTTAAAAATCACAAATTCTGGGTAGCATCTCAGGGGGAAATTGCCCTCTCTCTGCTTCCCAAGGAGGGGGGATTCTGGAAGTTCTTCTTTGTGGAGTGCTGTCCTATGAAATTATCAGAAGATTAATAGTTAATGTCCATCATTACCCAGCTAATACTGATTTTAAGCCACTTTACCTAGAAAACAGATCCTTAGGAATTGTTAGTTGGTTTTCTCAAAAGAAACCTGAATTCAAAATCAGGTCCAGTTTTCTGATTGTACCTCGTTGTGTGACCTTAGGCCAGTCAAATCTTCTCTCTGGGCTCATCTGTAAAGTAAAGGTGTTCTGGATTGTCCACCTTTGGGCTTCCTTATGAACTACAAAGTTCTATCTATGACTTTTCTGTGATTCTTCAACTCTGACATAGGCTGTTAGCCCTAAAATGAAGATGCCCTTAGAAATGAGCACCACCCCCTAAAAGAAGTCCCTGAAGAGACCGTTTGATAAATTGGGTCCTCAGCCCATGACTTGGGCTTCTGACAGACTTGTACTGGACTTTGTGCTGGCAACCCCCTAAGACCACCTCTGAGGAGCAGGCATCCTACAGCCAAGCCCAACATCCAGCCCCAACAATTGGAGAACATAAGCAGGTGAACGATTCAAACTTAGCCCACCCTGGGCCCCACCTCCCACCTTCTGTGGCCAGGATGCCCACAGAAAGCCAGCAGGGTGGGGCTGTGTGTTCATGCAGGAGCTGCTGTCTTTCTGTTTGTTTTTGGTATTTTTATGCCAGGCACCAATGTGAGCACATTAACTGCTCTTGCTCAGCATGTGGTCGGGTCTGGAAGAACTGATGATTCCTTGGTTCGTGTCAGCCAGAGTTTTTTCAATGAGCTACAGGCTTCATGCTTGGGCAGGAGAGACTAAGAGGATTGCACAATAGAACTGGAAGTCAAAGAAAGGACTATGTGGGGAAGAGACTGGGGTCTGCTTAAATCTCAGCAGCCCTGACCCTGCCCTGGAGTTGACACAAGGCCAGGTGAGTTGGCCACACAGTAGTGCCACAGTAGATGGAAGAGACCCCAAAAGCAGAGCTACTCATGGTGGCAAAGGCCCTGTAAAATCTTTAGGGTACCATTCTCATAGACTAGAGCACTGCTCTCTGAACTTGTGTGCAGTGCACAACCTGCACATCTATATGAGACAAATCCTTCATATGGCCCCAAGGAGAAGAGCACAGGGTAATTAAGAGGTGTTACTCTCTTCTCTCAGTTGCAGACTGTGGAGCCCCAGCAGAGCTGAAACATGGGCAAATCACCTTCTCCACCAGGAACAAACTTACCACATACAAATCTGAGATCCGATACTCCTGCCAGCAGCCCTACTACAAGATGCTCCACAATATCACAGGTGAGCCCTCCATGCTAAACCAGCCCACTCCCACCTTGTACCATTTGGGCCTCAGGGTTGGACTGGGGGCTGAGGCAGCCAGTCTACTGGCCGAAGTTTGGGAGGAATTGGAAGGAGAAACACCTGGGGGCATGTCTTACCTCTCCCTGCCTCAAGCTGACATCCCACGGGTTAGGCCACATGGCACCCCCAAAACCCTCACATGCACACTCAGAGCCCCTGGCAGAGAAGGAACCCTCAGGGAGACGGTAAAGCCAATCAGTTTTGCCTCTGCCACAGACTGGTACTAAGAAAATTCTCTAAGCTTCAAAGCCCTCACTTTTCAAAAGGGGAACTCATAGAGCTAATGTGAGACTCAGATGAGATGGCGGGCACGAGTGTGGACACGAGTTTATTAAGTGGGGAAAGGAGGGCAGACAAGTGTGCCACAGGGAACTGCAGGAGCAAAGGGCTGGTGACTGAGGAGGAGGAAGTGCCTTCCAGGGGCTGGGCTGGATCAAAGGAAGGGGGCAGCCCCAGACAGACAGGAGTCAGATTGTACAGAGCTTTGGACACCATGCTGAAGAGTGTGCTGTTTGTTTGTGAGGGCAATGGGGAGCTCTTGGTGATTGTGAGCAGAGGGAAGGCATAGATTCTAATTTTAGAAAGGTCCTTCAGGGTGCAGAGAGGACTGGCCTAAAGAGAATGGCATCAGAGAGACCCCTTGCAATGGCCTACTATAAAAGAATCAAGAACCCAGATCTATTTTCCATGTGCTACAAATCAACCGTTCTCTCCCTTCTCTCCCATCTATTTTCACTCTCCCAGGTATATATACCTGTTCTGCCCAAGGAGTCTGGATGAATGAAGTACTGGGGAGAAGCCAGCCCACATGTCTGCCAGGTACCTGACCCTCAAGTCCTCTGCCTCCAGGTCTCCCATCCAAGGTGCTCTGGCTATTGATGGAGAGTGGATGGGGAACATGGTAGTTAAGGGCTACCTCAGAGAGCCCAAGATCAGGTCTTGGCAAACCATCCAGCCTCTACATTCAGCCTCTGTTATCACGCCAAGAGCCTTCCTGTCTCTTCTCTCTGCAATTCTGCTCCATTCCCACCAGGCTTTCCCTCCAACAGTTTGTGTGTGCACCTCCTGTGCACCAGGGAAATCAAGAAAGTGGGCACTCTGTCCTCAAGTGCTCACTGTGTTGTAGAGATGAGCAACATAGGACAAATAACGGACAACTATAGGACAGAATAAGAAGTTCCTCCAAAGAGCAATGTATTCAAGTCTTACTGACCACTGCAGCCCCATGGCTCACCTACTCACCCCACTCTAAGATGAAAAAAGAACTTTGTGGTAACAGAAAGTGTCACTGTGCATAGAGATTTGGGAGACATTTTGTGGATATTTGTGTTAGCATTAAAAGTATAGGTGATTTGCATTGCAATCATAGTGCACACATATATTCAAATCAACTTTCTAGAAAACCGTAGCCTCAAACATACTCTGTAGGGTGAAACAAATAATCCACACCAAAAAGAAAATTAATAGTCATGGCACAGAAATATACACTCTTAATAAAAGCAAAAATAGCAGAATTGACTTAATTAATCAAGCAGAATTCATTAAAAGATACAACCATTCAGGACAGCACTGAGGAGTGATGCTGACCCCACCTACATATTTGCTGGAACAGCAGGAGCTTTGCAGTATAGTTAAATGTTGTGTGGCATTTGTATTTTACTGAATTAGAGTGTGGGGTAAACTGAGACAGTGTATTATCTGAACGGTACCTTTTAGTAATCCTCAATATCCACTCAGTAGGCTTCTATATGTTAGATATAGATGTTAAAATAGAAAGACTGTAGGGTTGTCTACCATTATCTGTAAGAACCAAAGAAAATGTTAGCATTCTATGTTGGCCATCACAGTTGCTATGAGATCCTACAGAAGGACGAATTCACTGCGTGTGGTAGTCTGGGAGTGGAGGAGTCAGGACTGGTTAGGAAGACTTCACTTGGGAGGGTTTTATACTTAAGAAAGAACTTGGAGGAGGTGAAGCGGAGGAAAGGTCAACCCACTCATACTCTGGTGATCCCCATCATCTCATTCAGGCTTAGCCAGAAGCACACCCAAGGGCACAGAGCACACCCAATATGAACCCTCAGAGAAGATGGGGAATGGTGGAGCTGTGGAAAACTGGAAAGCCAAATCCCCATTTTGCTAAAATACTATGTGGGCCAAAGGTAAAAACACTGCAGGTGGATTCCATCCTGGGCAGCCACATTGCAACCTCTGGAAGGGGAAGAGGCATTGAGCTGGGAGTCAGGGGCTTGGGTCCTAGTCCTGGTGCTGTCATTTTCTTATTGTGATCTTTGGTAAGTAATCTCTGGGGCTAAGATTCCATACCTCAGAAGTGAGGGAGTAGGACCAAGTGATCCATAACATTCTATAACCTTCAATGGTTATCATCCTCTATATTTACACAAAGCATCTTGGATACAGTGAGTCATGAAATTCTTTTAACACCTGGTATTGGGAAGAACTGTGGTTCACCATTGGACCATGCCAGAGATTTCTAAATCCTTTCCTCCTAAAACACCAAAATTAAACCCAAAACCAAACCAGAAAGGAGAAAGCCATTTTATTTAGCATCATAACATCCACCTTTCCAAAGAATCTTATTAAGCAAATACTCTCTGCCCTTCATTTTACATGTGAGAAAACTGAGGATCGGTGAGGAGCACTGATTTATCCAAAGCTATCCACAAAGTTAGGGGCAGAGCTGGAAGATGAAGCCAAGAATTTTGCTGTCAACACAAGCAATGTTGAGCCATTCTTGACTCTATGTTTCATGGCATCCTCATGGACCCAGAATTCTAGAATATTATATTTTTGTTTTAAGGGCCCTCCCTCAGTACCTCCAGTGCTCTAGAGTCTGAATTTGGCTTCAGTGCAGCTGAAGCTCTAGTTTTTCAAGAAGATTCCTTTATTCCAGGAAAGATTGGATGGAAAAGGGTAGCAGCCAAAAAGAAGGTCCCATTTCAATGAGCTCGCTCAAGGCTTGTTGCATCATTCAACCTCTTGAAAGGACAAAAGCATATCAAGATGAAAAGCAGACTTTAGTGCAGAAAATAAAACAAGAGTTAGAAGAAACAGGCTCTACTTCTGGCTCTGTCACTAATGACTTTGAGTATGTCACTTGCCTTCTCTGAACCTCGATTTCTCCATCTGTCAATTAGTGGTGCTTCAAGCTTCCCAAGCTCTGACATTGAAGAAAGGCACCATTCAGAGCTGGCCTTGTTGTAAGCATGAACTCAACCACAGGCATGTCCCTTACCAGATGAGGCCCTTTCAGCACTAAGTGAGTTGTTGTGCAGGGCCAGTCACAGATTGCCTTGAGATGTCACCTTGTAGGCTGCTGCTTGTAATTGGGAGTCTGGCCTTCAACTCTGAAAGACCAGGCCACAGAGAATTAGCAAAGGCCAGCTCACATCTGGCCTGATGTGAAGGACAGAGTGCCTAAGGATCATGTCAGAAGCTTTTGGCATCAGGAAGAAGAGCATCTGAAAAACATTAGGTCGCTGAAAGCCTGACCTCCCAAAGTTGCCAAGAAAACACAAATATTCCTTGGTCTTTAAAGAATTGTTGAAAGTATCCAGAACCAAAGAATGTAGCCTGGCCATTTGCAACCAGGAGGAAGCCCACACTCACACCAGGCTCACCTCCCAAGCCTAAGAGCCCTGCTGGGAAGGCCCATGTGAGCTTGTTCTTGGCCAGCAGGGGACTGGTACTGAAGACCCTCTCTGCTCATGGGCCAAAGACATTTGGCTGCAGGAGGCTGGTGGTGCATGTGCATGCTCGGGGTACAACTCAGTGGAACGAAGTTTGATCAGACCTTTCTTCTTCCCCTGAAGGTACTACATGGTTCCTGGGTGCAATGATGGGTGGCTAAGAGCAGAGCCCATGCATCATTGCTTGTAGATTATGCCACTTTCCCCTAACCTTGGATGCCCTGGGCATGCATTCATAGCATGAGTCCTTTAGGCCAAAGAAGAAAAAGTTACAGAGCCCATGACCATGATCTGTATACGTAGTGAGGTACTGTGGGATATGGGACAAGACATTGATCTTAGAATCTAGTTAATTCCCCTACTAACTTAATAGTCATGTGTCTTAGGCTAATTGCTTAACCTCTGGAGAGTTTTCCTCCCATAAAATGGGGATAGCCATGGAAAATGAAATAAAAATTGAGGGAATTTGGAATTTGAAGGATCCATGGAGATCATATTGGCCAACTGCTTCATTTAGCAGATCAAAAATTAAGAGACAAATTTACTTAGAGTCACACAGGACATAGGAGAGAGAAGCTGGGTCAAGTCCCCAGGTATCTTGACTCCCAGCCCAGTGTTTGCTGTGACCCGCCGGACAGTCTTTTAGTTTCCTTCCATCACTCAAAGCCCATGACCTATGGTTTTCAGAACTTTTCTAAGTACCCGCAGCATGGGCCTCTTCTGGAATATGAGCTGGTCAAAGCCGAAAGTGTTGTTGGCTGGAAATGATTCAGGATGGGGAAGCCCCCACACATGAAATGGTCTGGTCTGTCGATGGCACTGGCTACAGAAGGGCCAGACCATACACAGGCCAGACCAGAAAGACCTAAGTCGAAGATGACACCTGTGCAGAACTCTCCCAGGCTAGTGTGGCCCTGTGATGTAGAGTAGGGTCCCGTGTGGCATAATCTACAGTGAATGATGTGAATTTCTTTCAGCAGCTCTTTCCATATATCTGACCTGACCAGTCTCTGTCTCTTGTCCCCATTCCCTCCTTCTCCTTACAGTGTGTGGTCAGCCCTCCCGCTCTCTGCCCAACCTGGTCAAGAGAATCATTGGGGGTCGGAATGCCGAGCCCGGCCTCTTTCCGTGGCAGGCCCTGATAGTGGTGGAGGACACCTCAAGGGTGCCAAATGACAAGTGGTTTGGGAGTGGGGCTCTGCTCTCCGAGTCCTGGATCCTCACAGCAGCCCATGTGCTGCGCTCCCAGCGAAGAGACAACACAGTGACACCAGTCTCCAAGGAGCATGTCACCGTCTACCTGGGCCTGCACGATGTGCGGGACAAATCAGGCGCTGTCAACAGCTCAGCTGCACAAGTGGTGCTCCACCCAGACTTCAACATCCAGAACTACAACCATGACATAGCTCTGGTGCAGCTTCAGGAACCTGTGCCCCTGGGACCCCATGTCATGCCCATCTGCCTACCAAGTCCTGAGCCCGAAGGCCCGGAGCCCCACATGCTGGGCCTGGTAGCTGGGTGGGGCATCTCCAATCCTAATGTGACAGTGGATGAAATCATCAGCAGTGGCACACGGACCTTGTCTGATGTCCTGCAGTACGTCAAGTTACCTGTGGTGCCACACGCTGAGTGCAAAACCAGCTATGAGTCTCGATCGGGTAACTACAGTGTCACAGAGAACATGTTCTGTGCCGGCTATTATGAGGGTGGCAAGGATACATGCCTTGGAGACAGTGGTGGAGCCTTTGTCATTCTGGATGACTTGACCCAGCGCTGGGTGGCCCAAGGCCTGGTGTCATGGGGGGGCCCTGAAGAATGCGGCAGCAAGCAGGTCTATGGGGTCTACACAAAGGTCTCCAACTACGTGGACTGGTTGTGGGAGCAGATGGGCTCCCCACAAGGCCTGGGGGCGCTCCAGGTGGAACGGTGAGCTGACTGACTTCCTCAGGGCCTGCCTGCCCCACCCCAGCCTGAGTGAGTCTGCACACGCACTTCTGACGGCACACTCCACGTTACTCACCAGACCAGATGGAATGGAACGCGCTGTTCTCATCCTCCCAAGACAGCCCAGGGGCCCTGAGAGCCAGCAGTGTGGTATAGGAAAAGGCTGTATAAGAGACCTGGGTGCATGGCCCTGAGCAAGCCCCTGCCCCTCTGTAGGCCTCACTCTCCCCCACAGCACAGTGAGGGAGACTAGACCTCTGGCCAATCCCAACACTCCTCTTTGGGAGCGCTTGACCCCGGTGGCCTTATGCACTCCTAGTCACTTACCAAACCCACTCCTCACACTGTTGGTGTGCCCGAGCTGGGACCTGATTGTTAGAAAATCTTTCCTTATGTTGAGCTGAATGCTGAGTCCGTATGTTTTCCCTGATCAGCCCTGGCACAGACAAGTCTAGTCTCTTCTAGGGTTTTAGAAGACACGGATCAGACCCCCGAGGCCCTGTCTCCTAGGGTGATACCTTGGCGTACTTTTGTTCCTTAGGTTTCTCTCCCAAAAGCTTCTTGTAGTCCAAGCCATATGCCTGTGTTCTCTATTAAAGGAATTTCAAAGGACAACGAGAAAGCTGGGAAGGTGTTGTGGTGACCAGGAGGAGGAGAATATCAGTGGGAGGCCCCCCATCCCTGATAAATTCCTATTGTCAATTCTGAACACATCATTTAGACCCATATGTTACTCTCCAATATCAGCTGACAACATAAGCGTCCACACCTGCCGCTCCAGACAAGCATGAAGCAAACTTCCAGCTTTGAAGTGTATCATCTGAAAGGGCGACCTGAGCCCCAGCCCTAGGCGTGGAGACCCAACTGGATTGTTTAGAAAAAGAGAAGGCCCACACTGTGTCCTGTTGGGCTTCTGGGCAAGAAAATGGAAGAAGGGTGGGCTCAGGACATTAGGAGTAACCCGATCTCACCAGACTGCCCAGCATGCCCACAGTCTGAGCTCTTCAGAGAACCCACCTGGCATGGATGTTCAGAGAGATCCACCCCTCCGGTTTCCAGGAGCCCGAGTCATGGGAAGCAGAGACATGCCCATGAAGACTTCTCTTGCAGGGAAGAGAGAGAGGCAGCCAAGAGTGTTGGGTTCCAGTCCCCTAACTGGCTGTATAACTTCTCACAAATCACTTTCCCTTTCTGGGCCTCAGTTTCCTCATCTAGAAAAGGAAGACATCAGATCCCTCTCAGCGTTCTTCTAGTGCTAGCATTCAGTCTTCTGACTGCCAGAGCCTTTACCTGGCTCTCACAGGGCTGACTGTGTTCCTCCTCCCCAGAGCTTGCTTTTCTGGGGATTCTCCATCAGAGAAAGGCAGCCAGAGAAGTCTCTTGAGAAGAATTCCAAGAGAACATTGGGAAGTGTCCACTTGTCCAATCAGTTCATGAAACACACTCCTATGTCTATGAACAGTGCACATAGAGAATGCTGTATTTTGTATATTTCATACCACAAGCTACACTACTCTGCAAGGTGCCTCTGTGCTCTGTTTCTCCTGTCAGGGGTCTAAAGTGGAAATAAACCCTCTGTGGATAACAAACAGCCTTCATTCTGAGGTTTGGTTATTGTTGATGTTTGTGTATTTTGACCTTTTGAAGGAGACTGGCCCCGCATTAAGCTACTCTCTCTCCCATTACAGAAAAGGTACAACTTTTGTCATTTGGACATCATCCAAGAAAGGGTAAAATGAGGAATGGAGTCAGTTATGGACCTGTGTCCCCCCGGGCTGTGTGTGCCTTCACTGAAGCACCTGTCATTTAAGTCCTGGACTTCAAAGAGGCCAAACTAGCATGCAAGACAGGGTCACGTGCATCCTTGTCTCACACAGGTGAAAGCAGCGAAGTGTTGTAAGAAGAGTAGAGATCACAGCACTGTGGGCACTTGAAGGCGGGAGAGTCACAGGGCTCAAGAGGATTTGGGGAGCTTTATAAACAGGCTGCAGAGAACACACCAGGAGACAGGAGAGAAGGGCCAGTGTGGATGAAGATCAAGCAGGGAAGCATGCCTGAGTGGAGAGGTGCATCAGGGAATCAGGGAAGGTGGAAGGAATCTTAAAGGCCATACGATGTTTGCACTATGTCCTGTAACCAGTGACTCTCTAATTGGGAGTATATTAGAATCACCGGAGTGCTCCTTAGAAATGCAGATTCCTGGGTCTCACCGGCAGAGGATTCTGAGGGTGGGCAGCACAGTGCGGGAAGTGGGGGGAGGAGGAAGGTGCTGGAGAAAAAGGTGCAAACCCACCAGACCTATGGCTAAGCCGGTGCAGATGTGGGAGCTGGGGGAGTTTAAAACATCCAAATGATGTATTCAGCAGGGCTCAGTGTATAGGCCTGGTGTGAAATAGTGCAGGCACGGAGCTGGTGGGGAGGGGGGGCACAGCTAACCTGCTCATGAGGGCTCTCCATGGATGTGCTCATGGTTTGCCTTTGTTTGGGGTTTGTATCATAATGAAAATATCATGTTTTTTTACACTATTGAGAACTAAAAGAATCCTAAATTATGCTTGACATTGTATATGTAGCTGGTCTCGAGCACTATCCTGTCTTGCATTCTAATGTGTGTCAGATTTTTACTATCCTCTAAATATTAGGACTTTATGTTGTGACATATCGAGACACTGAGGTATCATGAGGTTACATGGAAACCACCTTGTGACATGGCAGGGAGGAGTCACGTTACTCTCTACTTCCCCTGGTGATTTTTTTTTTTTTACCAGCTTTAGGATGCAATCTATGCAGACCTTAACAGACATCTGGAATATCAGAGGGGAGAAGGTCACGAGCAATCCAGCTCGAGATGTAAGGAATGAATAAGCAAGAAGGGAATCACTGAGAAGTGAAGCCAGGTCAGAGATACTGATTTGGAATCCATCAGGATACAGTATAGACAGTAGGATGGCACAGGAGACTGCTATTATCTACCAGAAGTGTCCAGAAGAATGGGCCAAGGACTGATCAAGGGTGCCGCAGCATGGAAGGCATGGAGAGAAGAGAAACTCCAAGAAAGAGACCAAAAAGAGGGGTCAGAAACACAGGAAGAGAAGTGCTTCAGAAACCAAGGAGGCAGTATCAGGAAGGGTACAGTACTCAACAGTGCCAATGCCACAGGACAGTCCGAAGCTAACCTCCAGGCAGGACACTCCCCAGGGACAAGGACCCAGCCTCTACTGTCCACTCAGAGGCTCTAGGAAGCAGGGCCCTGCTGTGTTTAAATCTCCAACTCTCCCCCTCCTCCTCCTCCTCCTCCTCCTCCTCCTCCTCCTCCTCCTCTTCCTCCTCCTCCTCTCTTCTCTCTCTCTCTCTCTCTCTCTCTTTCCTTCCTTCCTCTCTCCCTCCCTCATTTCCCCCCTCTGTCTCCAGACTTTTCCTAGGTTTTATCTCTCTCTCTTGAGGCAGGCAACTATCCTTACATCCACTTTTCTCTATGACTTATAGTAAAAATTATATGATTATATGCTTAGTTCTCTGGGTTTGGGTTCCTTGAAACCTACAAATCTTTTACCACAATCCTTGACTCTTCAAATGAAAGTTTAAATTTCCAACTTTGCTTTCTACTTTGCTCTTTCAAAAGTCAGAATTGTATCCAGCCTCACCTAAAACAATGGATGCTCAGCTTTAATAATAAGGAGCCAGAGGGCAAGGGGAATTCCTGGAGATAGAGAATATATGACAGAAAATTTCAAATCCTGTTTTCCTACACATGAAAACATGTCTTTTGAAGTCCTATGTATGGGCCCAGAGTCATTCTACCTCCATATATTGTTGTGGATCTACTAAATGTCCAAATAGCCACTTTATTTCCAAGTGTATGCACAGTCTGGCACTTTCTTCTTCCAAATCCACCTCCAAAGGAGAGGAGAGGATGTGGAGACTAACTGTCAATTCCTCTTTCCATAAGTTTGGCTATGGAAGGGAGGAGAAGGAGAGACTGTAGAATGAATGAGAAGCCAGGAAAGTGGAAGTGCGATTTTAGGATGAGAACTTGGCCATGTTTTGGAGGTGTGGGCAAAGGAAAGATTCAAGATATCAGAGAGGGATGAGAATCTCCCAAGCCAGGTCCCCAAGAGTGTGGAAGTGAGAAGATCCAGAGTCCAGAATTAGTTCTGAAGAGAAAAAGGTTTATAGACAGGGGAAGATGGAGAGAGAATGCTTGGGAGAGTTCCCACCCAGTGGGCTCTGATATTCTGCTGGGAGTGGGGACAGGACATTAGCCTGGGACATTAGCCAAGGGCATGTAGAATGAAGCTACTGGAAGATACTGAAGATGCAGTCAAGGTTAAAGCACATCCATCTGGGATTTCCCCAGCCCTACTCAGCAGCCTGGTGACAGCTACCAAGAAGGCAAATGGCTACCTGGATCCAGGGGCTTAGGGTATGAGTGCTCTAGGAAGTCACATAGTAAGAGTTAGTGGTGCTGGATACGGTGGGAAAAGCCCTGAAGTCAGGAGACCTAGATTAGAATTTTGCCACTAACTCATAAAGTAGCTCTTTGCAAGTTAATTCCCTTCTTAAAGCCTCAGTTTCCTTAGGTGTATGATGAGAGGGATAGACTAGATGGTCTCCAAGGCTGTTCAGCTGTAAGATGCTGTGTGTCTGTGTCTGTGAATCCAAGTCAGTGGAAACAATATGGATCAGGGAGACCCTTGGAGGGGTCTTCAACCCCCCAAGGCCCTGAGGAAAGGCTTCTCTGAGAAGAGATCCCCCTGGATAGAGCATGAAAATTCTTTATTAGTCAGGACTCTTTCATTCATGTAAAAGAAACCCAATACAAATAGCTTAGGGAAGAGAGAGAGGGCAGGGGAGGGAGGGAGAGAGAGTGTGTCTGTGTTATAGGCTCACATAGCTAAAAAGTCCAAATCACAAGACTTCAGGTATGGTTAGATCAAGGAACCCAAATATCAGGATACAATCTCTCTCTTGCTTCATCCTTCATCATCTAGACTCACTTTTTCCCATTAGTAGCATCATTCTCTGAAGACTCTCAATGAAGTGATCATTGATAGATCTTGGATTACAACCAGCAGCTTAGCAACCCCAATAGAGAAAGGCCTTCTCTTTTTCTAATACGCTTAGCAAAATTCCCAAGGCCAGCTTTCATTGGGCTAGCCAGGGTTACATTCCCATCTCTGAGCAATTGTTGTCCCCTGAGGATGAGAGGATTTAATTCATTAGGTCTGGGTCACATTCCTATGTCTGGAAACAGATGTAAGATCATTCCAACTCAGGACATAATGGACTAAGAATGAGGGAAGAGTAGACCCCAGAGGAAAACTGGGGTGCTGTTACTTAAAGTGCAGTGAATGCTGGGAAATAAAAAATAATAGATATTCCTAAAAGACAATGATGAGCTCATACCTCTAGCAAAGAGCAAGATGAAGCCCAGAGTGTGATCTGTCCCTCCCTCCTTTGGCTGCAGTGTGTGGGCTCCCCAAGTTCTCCCGGAAGCTGATGGCCAGGATCTTCAATGGACGCCCAGCCCAGAAGGGCACCACCCCCTGGATTGCCATGCTGTCACACTGGAGTGAGCAGCCCTTCTGTGGGGGCTCCCTTCTAGGTAAGGAGATGTGGAAAGGGTGGGGGACCCAGGATTCGGGGACTGGGTGAAAGTGAAGGGAACCAACCTTCATTCTAGAGACTGATCAAGATTTCTTCATTGAGAATCACTGTCCACACTAGTAGCAGGACCCAGGACAGTGTGGTAGGAAGAGTCCTTAACTGGAGCTAGGAGACATGTGTTCCTGCTCTAGGTTGCTCCTTCAGTCAACAAACACCTATTAGTCCTGGTCAGTCTCTGGCACTGGGAAGGACTAAGTCAAGGAGTCAGACCCTCAAACATGAATTACAAGGCACTTATGTGCAGCTCAAAGGCATGGTGACTAGGGCTGTGGGACTGGAGAGAACCAGGAAACTCACCCTGGAGAAGTCAGGGAAGGGAGATTTACAAAGGCCCTGAGTGCCATATTTAGGAATTTAGATCTATCCTGAAGGCTGCTGCAGATTTATAAACATATTCTGGAAAGTTCTTGCCGGGGTAACACGGATTGAAGGAAGAGTGAATCCAGAAGCCAGGAATTCAGTGAGGTAGCCATTGCAATTGTAGGGAGGGAAGTCATTAGCCTCAGCATGAGGACATGGGACAAGGGAAAGAAATAAGGCAGATTTGAAAGGATTAGGAAATAGGACTGTCAGGATTTTGCAAGGAGTGAACGTGGGTGGGAAAGGGAGTAAGGGTGGGAAAGAAATGGCTGGCGGCTCTTCCCACTGCAGTTTGGTCCAGATGATCAAAGATCCATTCCAGCTCTGACATCATAGGGAAAATGAATAGCAACCTAGAGTCCCTGGCCAGTTCCTGGTCTGATCTCTGAGAGATCAGAAGGCCTGAATGGGTCCACATCTGCCTGGGCAGCTCCCAGGCTGCCAGCCTTGTCTCTCACTGACTCACCTTCCTGACAGTACAGTCAGGTAAGGACATGTCCGTGCTAGATCAGTGCTTTTCAAACTTTAATATGAATAGGAATTACTTGAGGGTCTTGTTAAAATCCCCAGATTTTATTATAGAATTAATAAAGATTCTATTTCAGTAAATCTGAGGCAGAGCCTGAGAGTCTGCATTTCTAAGAAGTTCCCAGTTGAGGCTGATGCCTAAAGGGTAGCCAGCAAGCACAAGGCTTTTTGCGGACCCATCTTGGGCTGTCTGGAGTTCACCAAGCCCATAGGTTTAAGGGAGCCCTAAAATCCCATTGAAGATGTTCAGTCTTGGCCCCTTGGTTAGAATAGATAGATGAAATCACAGATTTAAATCCTCATCTTCAGATTAGGGTCAAGTGAGTGTCTGAATTCGGCTGTGAAACACAATGGAAAGGGGAAAGCCTGAAGTAGTCTGAAGCTCTCAGCTCAAGGCAATAGAAGGCAGGAGGGGGCAGTCTAGGGCAGTACATATGTAAAATTCTGTTCTCAGGCTCCAGCTGGATTGTGACCGCGGCTCACTGCCTCCACCAGTTACTCAATCCAGAATACCCAGCCCTACAGGACTCAGACCTGATCAGACCTTCTGACTTCAAAATCATCCTGGGTGAGTGAGGGGCAGGCTGATTCCTGAAGCCAACAGTGGTTCCGGGCATGGACTGTGTCCACTCACTCACTCATCAGGGCAGGACACCTGGGACGAAGAATGAGCTAGAACTGGAGTCCAGAGGCCTCAGTCCTAGCCCAAGGCTATGATTTGCAGGCAGTGAGACCATGAGCAAGTCGTTGAAGTCTAGCCCTCAGTTTTTATAAGTAAAATAAGGATCCCAGTCTAGATATTTTCTAAAGACACTTCAGGCTTCTATGAATCCATGGTTTCAGGTAAGTCACACACAGATGATCCAAGCTGACCCTCTCTTTTATAAAATCTAGACCATCAGCTGATTCAGTTCGGTTCAGCACAGACTTACCTACTGACATTATGCTGGGATCTAAGAACACAGTGTAATTAAGAGCCAGTTCCTGCACCCCAAGGAACTTACAGCCTACTATGAATATGAACACAGAGACCTCTAGTATAAGATAGGAAGCAGAGTCCTATAGGAGGGGAACAGATGAGGCACCATTGGAATTCACAAGAAAGAGACTTCTAACTGAAGAATCTAACGCAAGAATCGGGGAAGCTTCATGGAGGAGGGAACACCTGACCGAGGCACTGAAGTGTGATTATATAGTTTGGACATGTGGCAATGATCATCAGAATGAGGATTATAAGGCAATGGGATCAGTTCAAGAAGAAAGCCAGAGGTAGGAGCCCATGACTTTGCAGAAGTCAAGTAAGGGGATGGCTGGGAAAAGAGCAGTGAGAGGCAGAAAAGGGTTAAGGCTGAAAGCAGGCTGGATGGGACAGGGGGTGACAGGGGACAAGGTGTGATCTTACCCTCCATGTCTCCATTACCCCCATGCCTCATGGGCCTTCTCTTGCCCAGGTAAGCATTGGAGGCGCCGGTCAGATGAGAATGAACAGCATCTCAGAGTCAAACGCTTCTTCCTCCATCCCCTGTATGACCCCAACACATTTGAGAATGACGTGGCTCTGGTGGAGCTGTTGGAGAGCCCGGTGCTGAACGACTATGTGATGCCCATCTGTCTGCCCGAGGGGCCCCCACAGGAAGGTACTCTGCCGCACCCCTGCTCCCGCCTCTGCAGAGCAGCAGGTGCCTTCACAGGGACTTCTTCTCCAGCCCTGGAGAGGTTCTGGTGCCAGCCGAGCCTGCTGACCATGTCTGCGTGATCCCTCCTCTGCCTCCCCTAAAACAGCTAAGTCAGAACCGGCTCCATGGCAGGACACAGTAAATAGGCAGGCTTGACCAGTACTGTAAATACTATGTCAGTCAGGATCCAGATGAGAAAACAGAAACCAGACTAGTTATCGCAAGAGAGAGAATTTAATACAGGGCATTGGAGGACTAGGGCAGTAAAGGGGGATACTAATGCTAATGTAACACAGGTAGTACCCACGGGAAGAACCCACCCTTCCTGGGGCTGGGGGAACAAAGGGGGGAGGGGGCAGTCACAGGACCTAGAAACTTGGAAAGGGGACTCAGAAGCCCGAGGAGAAAGCCCTGTGCTGAGGTGCTGGGGAAATAGCCAGGGCCAGCCCCCAGGGCTAGGGCAATGCCAACAGTAACAGCAAGGCTTCCTGGAAACGCGCCCTATTTCTGGGACCCCTCCTCCTCAACAAAGCACAACTCCCATTTTAGAGCCTCATCTGCAGCATCACAAAGCAGAGTAAAGAGGAAGCTTGGGCCCGAGAGACGATGGTTTCATCACCACACAGATTCAAAACCCCACCCTGCCGTTTCCCAATTGGGTGACCTTGAGACAGTGTTAGACCCTCAAGGCCCTTACCTCTACACAGAGGATAATACCCCATAGGGTGGCTGTGATATTTAAGTTCAATAATACACTCAAACACATCGGCTTTCTTTTCATCTTGGTCTAAACCCAGTAGTGCCGCATCATAGCTAACCTTCTTCGGTTTGATCAAGTTATAAAACATGGCTGAATAGAGCTGAGCCAACGGGAAAGGCACAGCAATGACTCTGCTTTATCAGATGTCATGTGCCTACCACGTACCAGTTGCTTTGCTTTCGTTAATTTATTTATTACTTCTAAAAGCCTGGTGAAGTGGTATTGTAGTCCCATTTTCCAGATGAGAAAATGAGTCCTCGCAAGGTGAAGTGACTTTACCCAAGATACGGTTTGTAAGAGGCGTAGCTGGGACCAGAAGCCAGGTTTTCCCTCTTAACACCCAATGCTGTTTCCAGTGTCCAGACTCTTTTTCAAATGAAGAAATGATTGCTCTATCAGAGCTCAACCCATTTCCACACTGTCCCAATATTTGCCAACTCCATAGACTTCTAGAACATCAGGGCTGGGAGAGGTGTTAGAGAATACCAAGTCCAGCCAATTCATTTTGTTTTATGGACAGGGAAGCCAAGCCTCAGCAAGGGAGGGAGGTGAGGGGGCTCCCCGAAGGCAGCAGAGCACATTGTGGACAAGGCTGAACTTTTTAATTTCTCACCATTATTGATTGAACACCTACTATGCACCAGCACTGCTGGAGGCATGGGGATATAGCAGGGAAGAGAGAAAAAGCTGAGTCTACTAACTTAATGGAGCCTAAGTTCCATGCTAGTTGGGAGCGGGAGAAACTGGACAACAAATTAGCCAGCTAATGAGTCCTAGAAACAAATGTGCAAACCTCTATTGCAGGTAAGCTCCAACCCAGCAGTTCTCCTCTCCACCATGCTGCCGTTCTCCAAGGGGACAAATTCAGCCCTTCCTTCCCATGCAGGGAATGATGGGACAGCAAGACTCAACCCTCTGAGAACCCCACAGACAGCCTCTCTTCTCTCACTGTGTCTTCCTTCCTCCAGGCGCCATGGTCATCGTCAGTGGCTGGGGGAAACAGTTCTTGCAAAGGTTCCCAGAGACACTGATGGAGGTGAGGTTCAATTTATGTCCCATAGAGAATGATGCCTCTGCCCTGCATTGACCCTTTCTGCTCCATGTTCCCCTCAGGGATTTAGAGTTTTGGGTGAGAGAGACAAAAGGGGCCCAGACCCACCTCCAAAGTTCACTGGGACTTTGAACCCCAACAAGTTTGGTCTGTTTGTTCTACATGGGGCACTAGTCTCTAAACATTGTTCAGTATTTCCGTAACATATTAAAGACTCAGCTTATGGAAATTCTTCCAGAAAACAGCAGGCTTGGACACCCCAAAAGGTGACCCATCAGTATACCATAAAGATTCACGTACCAGAGAATGGGCTAAAGAATGGGCTCTTGAGAGCTGCAGTTCTTGTAGTAATAAACTTGACAGTTGCATTTAGGAGTTCACATTTATATCATTTCCTAAAAGAACACTGAACCAGAAGTAAGGAGCCATAGCCCCAAGTACTGGTTCCTACTAATTTGCTGGGTGATCTTAAACAAGTCATTTGCCTCTCTAGACCATTGTATAGTATCTCGAGCTGCAAAGTTACGGGCAATGCTAGACGCCCCCCCCCCCCCAAGATCTGCCTGACTCTGACATGACTGGGGTTAGTGACTGCCACAGCTAATTTTTGACCTTTCAACATATGTTATTTTAACACACTTCGAAATTTCAGATTTGCAACAGCCATTCATCCTTTCCTTTGTTAACTTCCAGGTACTTATTTGGTGCCTCCCATGTACCGGACATTGTACTAGTTACTAGGTATGCAGGGGGGTAAAAGGGCAGATCCTGTCCCTGGATCTCATAGGGACTGGATCTGCCCTTTTAGTCAAGTGAGGGGGACAGAAAGTAGTTACCAACACGATAAATGTGATGAGGAAGAAGTGCAGGAGGCTCCAGAATGTATAACAGGAAATCCAACCTCATCTTAAGGGTGCAGAAGGGCTCTCCAGAGAAAATAACACTTTAGTACCTGAACAATGAATAGAGGTCAGTCAGGCACTTGATGGTCTGCTGAAGATATGTGCTTGTGACCACTCTGTGCTTGTGACCACTCTGCCCTAAGTTTCTCTCCCCAGTGATCTGGGAAGACCATGGCCCAAGAGGGACCAAAATGACAAAGGTCAACAAGAAATATACTTTGGGGTCCCATGACCCATTCAGTTCTTGGTGTGGGTAAATGAGACTCATATGTTTCTTCATTTTATTCCAGACATCTGCTCCAACATTTACCCCCAAGCTGAATCCAGGGCAATAATAATCACAATACCTTACTTTTACGTATCAATTTATTGCTTCAGTTAAAAAGACTATTCCCTGAGTATTGACTCTGTCCCAAGCTATGTAAGTAGAAGTGGACAAAATACAAACCCAGTGTCCAGAAGCTCATACTACTGTGATGCCTGCTGTAAGGCAAGCAGTGGTAACCCCTATGGACTTAACATTTATCCGGTGTTTGTAATTTACAAACTATCTGCTTATTCATCTCCTCTTTGGACCATTCCATGTGATTCGTATGGCAAGTAGTGTGACTTCCACTTCTCAGATGAGGAAGCGATCTCAGAGGTCTGAAAAGCAGTAAGCAAACTATATGCCGCAGGTCCCACAGCCAGCAATTGTAGGGATGGGGGTGGGGGGAGAAGATTGGCCATGTTTTGTATACATTCCCATATTTGAAATAATGAATGTGCTAGGCAAGTATTATTACAGATGAGAAAAATGAGGCCCAGGGAGGGCAAAAGACTTGCTCAAGGTCGCACAGCAAGTTCATGACTAAGACTGTAGCAGTACATGATCTCCCGATTCTTCAGTGTTCCTTCACCTGCACAATAGGATAGTCTCTGAGACCAGGTCTAAGGTTCGACCTAAGCTCATCCAGGAAGGAGCTGGGGAGGAGCCAGCTCTAGGGGTATCAGAACAGCAAGAACTCCTCAGCCAGGGGTAGAGCCAACAATGGCCTTATGTTCCAGATTGAAATCCCAATTGTTGACCACCGCACATGCCAAGAGGCCTATGCCCCTCTGAAGAAGAAAGTGACCAGGGACATGATCTGTGCTGGGGAGAAGGAAGGTAAGTCAAGAGGATGGCATACAACAGGGCACCACCAGCAATGGAAGAACTGGAGTTCGTCCAGTCTTTAA
This sequence comes from Puma concolor, assembly GCF_028749965.1. Taxonomy (NCBI): domain Eukaryota; kingdom Metazoa; phylum Chordata; class Mammalia; order Carnivora; family Felidae; genus Puma; species Puma concolor. The sequence continues at coordinate 79,043,657 of NC_141675.1, read as the reverse complement.
GGCTGAACAGAGGAGGACTCAGAGAGGAATGGGGGAGGTCATGAGACGAAGGATTCCACTGGAGAATTACACTGTGTCAGAGAAACGAGTGCTAAGAAATTCCCATCATTCCCATCTCCAAGCCCAAGGATTCCCCTATGAAAGGAGAGTCCCGAACCTGCCTGCAATAACTGAAATCACTGAGCTCTCGGGAGGCCAGACAGAACTGTGGAGTCCAGGTTTGGGTCACATGGTCTGTTGCGCCCCCTCGTGTTCAATTCTCTGAACTGCAAGTCAGATGTAGGGAAAAGGAGGCTCCTTTGGATTTATTTGGGGCTAGGAAGAGGAAAGCTTTAACATGCATCTCCTTTTCATTTAGGGGGAAAGGACGCTTGCTCAGGTGACTCCGGAGGCCCCATGGTGACCCTGGATAAAGCGACAGGCCAGTGGTACCTGGTGGGCACGGTGTCCTGGGGCGACGACTGTGGAAAGAAGGACCGCTATGGAGTGTATTCCTACATCTACTACAACACAGACTGGATCCAGAGGGTCACCAGGATAAGGAATTGAATTCTGTTCCTCACCCCCAACCGCCTGCCCCGGGTCACTCAGCAGCACAGGAGAATTATCTGATGCAAGATGGCCACCCCTCACCTTTCACCCATTTCGTTCAGCCCACCCATTACTGGCCAATAAAGAGGTATCTCAGCCCCCTCTCCACACTCTGTAAAGGAGTAGAGTAGCTGAGTGATCAGAACACAAGGCTGAACCCACGCCCTATCACTTACTGACATTGCATCATTGGGCAGGTGGCTTTACCTCTGAATGGCAGTTTCTTTGTCCATATTATAAAAATGGCATACCTTACCTACCTCAGAAGAGTCTGATGAAGATAAAATTAATTAATATATACATAGCACTTAGCACAGTGCAGACATAAGTCCTCAATAAACATGACTTAGCAAAAGTCATTGTGTTTACCAGGCAAATGAAGTTCTCCCACAAATCCCGTCGGGTCTTAAGGCTGCTCAGTGTGTACCCTTCCCCTCAACCTTGATCATCTCCTTCATATGCCTGCAAATGTTCCATGATTCTTTGCTACCGTGCACTTTTCTCAGTCCCAATCCATGTTCCCCATTAAAAAAAGAAAAAGTGACAAGTTTCTTAGTCCAATAGCCTGTCCCATAGCAGTGCACTTGTGAATGTGAGCTGGACACGAAACTGAGAGAGTGCCCGAGAGACAGGAGGAGGGGGGCAGACCAGGAGCAGTGGACTGGGAAGTCAGATGCCAGGTTTTACAAATAGCTCTTCCCCCAGCTCCTGTGTGGCTCTATGCCAGTCCCTTCCCCTCATCTGAAAGGACCCTCCCAGCTCTGACAGTCTAAGATCCAACGAAGACATGTTTCTCTAATGAGATGAGTTGAAGCTGAAGTAACCAAAAGGCAAAAATTACTATAAGGTTCAACAGAGCTTTGATGCAGACCCAAAACTGCATCCACTGCTCTCCCCATCCCTACCCCATCTACCATGTCCTGGTTTCCAAGAATGTCACCTAGCCAAGTGCTAGCCAAGGGAACTTTCCACATTCCAAAGCAGAGCATCTGCTCCTACCCTTCCTGGGAACCTGAGCTGCACAAGGTCAGCCTTGGTAGGCTAGACTCAGACCCCTGAACTCTTCCTTCTTATGTCCCCAGCTAAACCCAAGCAGCAGTGCCACTGATTTCACACCCTGTCCCTCACCCTGAATGCCCTGGCACTGCAAGATCACAAGTGTTTCCCAGGCAGAATGCCTCTCCCCTCCAAGAACCACCTCCTCTCTGGGGAGACCTCATCCCCTCCAGAGCTCTGAGATTTAAGCTCTTCAAGGGTCAGAAGCCCCAGGTTCCTGTCTTCTATTTTATCAAAATTGGTCTTCGTGGGAGATTCTAGTTCTTAACCTGCACTGCGGTTGGTGGACTCAGTCAGAACCTCTTGTTGGAAGATGAAGATACTGAGGGGTGAGAACTCACAGAAACTAAGCACTAGGCTGAGTGCTCAGGGACAGCAATTCACAGCCTACTGTTGGTTCCATGAACAAGTCATTCTACCTCTCTGGGCCTTGCGGTCCATGCTGTAAAGGGAAGATGGCAATGGGTACCCAACTTCATCAGATATATGTCAGACAAGCTGGAGCTCTATCTCAGACACCAAAGAATTGCAATGCAAAGTTTTGGAGTTGCTGTAAGACATTCCAAAACCCCATAGCTTCCTACCTCACAGCACTGCCCAGGTGTCCCCATGTGCTAGGCTGTGCCGACGGGGCTATGGAGAATACCAAGTTGAGGGAAGCATGGTCCATGCCTTCCAGGAGCTCCTACAGGTGGAACTGACACATCCACAAGTGACTACCATGAACAGAAGGAACCCAGCCAAGTGCTATGTTTGGGAGCAGCATGGAAGCAAAAGAATAGCCACTCTGATATGGAGGCGTGCGAAAGAAGAGGGGACATCAGGAAGGAATCCTAGAGGAGATGATGTTGGCACTGACCCTTGAGGTGGGTGGGCATTCCCACAGGTAAAACAGAGGGAGGCATTCCAGGTGGAAGGATCACAAGAGTAAATGTCCACTCAGGTTTTCCTCATATTACACTAGCTTCTCCCACAAAAATGGTGGGTTTACTAGGCCTGGAACAGAGAAAGGACATTGTTCTGATTCTGGGATCAGAATCACCATCTGAAATAGCCTTTCTTCTAAAAGTCAGGAAACTATAGCGTTTGAAATAGCCTCAGGATTTGTGCATAAATACTGGCTTCTTGCTGGACCCAGTTCATCCTGTTATTTCCCCTTTATCCTTATTCTGAGGAAATGTCTAAATGTGCTCTGGAACTCCAGCTTACCCTTGATCAACAAGCATTTATCAGCCCCTGCACTGCTGCTGAGTTTCAAGAAACCCAAACTTCTCACAGAGTTATAGAAGCAGAGGGTTGGGGAGTGCCTGGGTGGCTCAGTCAGTTGAGCGCCAGACTTCAGTTCAGGTCACGATCTCATGGTTTGTGGGTTCAAGCCCCACGTCAGGCTCTGTGCTGACGGCTCAGAGCCCGGAGCCTGCTTCGGATTCTGTGTCTCCCTCTCTCTCTTGCCCCTCCCCTGCTTGTGCTTGCTCTCTCTCTCTCTCTCTCAAAAAATAAATAAACATTAAAAAAATTTAAAAAAAAAAAAAAAAGAAGCAGAGGGTGGGAGTGTCTATTAGGACCATCTTATCTAGAGGTGGGAAACTCATTACCTCCAAATGCAGCCCATTCCAAATTCAAAATGTGCTGCCTCTTAGGTTCCCTTTTCTATGCAACAAAACTCCACCTCCCTAGAATAGAGTTTGTAGCTGTGATTCCATACCATGAATGTTCTTTGCAATAATGATCATGCCAACTTCATTAGCAACAAATGCTATTGTTTTTGTGAGTAGCTACACATTTGTTCCAATAAACATCTGCGTTGAGTCAAAGAATCCTGTTTGGCTTGTATGTTTTTCATGCACTAATGATTCTGGTAAGTTGTATTTTCACTTATCAACACTTCTCTGAATCTGATTAGTATCACTGTACTATGAAGAGAGATAGTGGGGGAGATCATATTGTCAATACAATAGCAGGTCTTAGGTTTTTCAGGTCAGTCCTGATTAAACACCTTGTTGTATTATTCCTATAAATTATCAGAATATTCCAGGATGCTTATCTTTGAGCATCCAAATTACATTGCTTGATTGTCATCCACTCTCAGAATAGAAAAAAAATTTTTTTCATCATGTGTTCAATTGTTTGGTTCAGAAAATATGGCACCATGTCTATGAGTGCACTCTTTTGAATCGTAGTGTGTACTTTCCTTTTGCTATGAGTTAATCTTGTTCCGATGGCAAGAATCAGAAAATTAGCACCAACAAGAAGCCCTTCAAGCAATGATAGGTAAAATTAGAGAAATCTATACTGATCATGTGGCAGAGATGGTGGCCAATTTGGGTCTAGAATAGGTCTTGAAACCAAGAGACTTAGGTTCTAGTGCAGCATAGGTTGACTCTCTTATCCACTTAATTTCTCCATCCATTAACTGGCAGAAAAATCTTTGCTCTACCTGTCTGAGGGTTGTAGAATAAGATGAATTACCATATAGGAAAGAACGCTGGAAACTAAATGTAGCTCAAATATAAAAAGTTCTGTGGGAGATAATCACTAACATTTCTGAACATTCACTATCTGATTGAGACCACACTAAGCTCTTACATAATTCTCTCATCTATCCTCACAAAGTACTATTATTCTCTTCTCCCCTTTTTACAGGCAAGAAAACTAAAACAGTAAGGTTAAAAATGTGGACCAACCTACAAACACCAACACCCCAGTAGCAACAAGCACACCTAATGTCCAGATTTTGGTTTCTAACACCATTCTTCAATAAAAGGAACGAGGGCTCCTTAAAGAAATGGCTGATTCCAGGACTAGCACAGAAAATATACAAGATGAACCTGGAGTATGTTGTTCCAGAGAGTAAGGTAGTCACACACAGTGATGGGGGGTATGTCAAAGGGACACAGGAGCCAACTAGAAGAGCTCTAATGACCAAAGCAAGAACACTTTGAACAACAAAGCAAAACAGAATTGGATTGCAACCCAAAGTATAAAATACATATCCATAAGTGTATACTTACATGCGTAAGTTATTGAATGAATAAGTAAATGGGGGAGAATAGATAAATCTCCCATGAAGAATGCCAAATGGTTTATATAAATAATTTGCTCTAAAGGAGATAGAGTATAATTCTCCCTCCCTTAAGTGTGGGGTGCAAATAGTGATTTCCTTCCAAAGTGTACAGTATGGAAATGGGGGAGCTGGGGGGGGTGGCAAAATAACTTTAGAGTAGAGAAACCTAACAAAAACACTACCCCAGCTGGGTGATCACAGTTAATATGTTGATAGTATATGACCTTGATATGTCCTAATGAAAATAGCACTGTATCTCTGCACTCTTCCTCCATTCCTCTCATAACCCCAGCCTAAAATCATGAGAAACAGATCAGAAAAATCCCAATTGAGGGATAGTCTACAGAACACTTGACCAATACTGCTTGGAATTGTTAAGGTGATCAAAACTACTGGAAGTCTGAGAAACTGTCCCAGCCAAGAGGAGTCTATAATACACTGAACTGTATCCCTAAAAAAGATACATTGAAGTTCTCATCCGCAGGACCTCCAAATGTGTCCTTATTTGAAAACCGGGTCCTTGCAGATCCAACTAGTTAAGACAAGGTCATACTGGAGTAGGGTGGGCCTTTCACCCAATATGACTGGTGACCTTATAGGAAGAGAAGATGAGACACAGAGACAGAGACTTATGAAGGAGAACGCCATGTATGATGGACGCAGATAGAAGCCAAGGAAGGCCAAGGGTCACTAGCAACCACACGCTGGGAATAGGCAAGGAAGGATTCTCACCCCCCAACCCTATTCCCGAGGTTTCAGAGGGAGCGTGGCCCCACCAATTCTTGATTTCAGACCTCTAGCCTCCAGAACTATGAGACAATAGATGTCTGTTGTTTTAAGCCATGCAGTTTGGGGTGCTTTGTCATGGTAGTCTGAGGAAACTAACACAGAGCCTAAGGATACTTGAAACTAAATGTGTGACATAGGACCCTAGATGGCCCCCTGGAATAGAGAAAGGAAATTAGGTAAAAATGAAGAAAATCTGAATCAAGGATGGACTTCTGTTAAGAATAACACATCAATACTGGTTTATTAATTGTGACAATTGAACCATATACTAACAGAAGGTGTTAATAATAGGAGACACTGGGGAAGGGTTTATGGGAACTTTCTGTACCATCTGTACAATTTTTCTGTAATTATAAAACTATTTTAGGGACCTACGTGGCTCAGTTTGTTAAGTGTCTGACTCTTAATTTTGGGTTAAGTCATGATCGAAGGGTCATGAGATCAAACCCCGAGTCAGGCTCTGTGCTGACAGTTTGGAGCCTGCTTGGGATTCTCTGTCCCTCTCTTTCTGCCCCTGCTACTCCCTTGCTTTCTCTGAAGATAAGTAAACTTAAAAAAAGAACTATTTTAAAATTAAAAGTTTCTATTTTAAAATGTGGCCCAAGGTCCCTCGGTCAGGAGATGGGGAAACTGGGATTTGAAACCAGTTCTGATGGACTCTGGGTCCCACTGGCTCTACCCCAATGGTTCTCAAGGTAGGCTGCACACAGGAGGCACCAGAAACACCAATGTCTGAGTCTCAGCCCCCAGAGACTCGAATATAACCAGGAGTAAGTCTTGAGCATTGGTGGGTGGGATTAAAAGTTCCCCAGGTAACTCTAATGTGCATACAGTTTGAGAACCACATTTCTAAGCTATCCTGCCAGTGTGTGGCTCCTGAAGAATGTTGGGAGCCTCTTTTACTCCAGCTTGGGTCTTTGACTTAGGTCATGCAGCTTTTGGGAAGCAGAGGTGAGGTAGGTACCCTGCTGCTCTAGCCCACAATCCAGAATGTTCTGACTCTCAGCCACAAAACCATCACTATGATATCTCTGCATGAGTATTTTCCAGGAAAGAACAGTCTTTTTTACTTTGCAATGGTAAACTGAAGAAGGGGAAAGTATTCCAGGCATGGGGGAACAGCATATGCAAAACAAAGGATATGAAAGGGCAGTGGATGTTTGGGGGAATCTGAATGACTTGGTGTTCCTGGAAAACCAGAAGAACTAGGAGAAAAGAGAACACCATCAGGCAGATATGAAGTGCAGGCCTTGTATGCTCAGCTTGGTTTCGGGAATGGGGAGACATTTGAGTTTTTTGAATCAAAGGGAGATATGATCACTTGACTTTTCCAATGAGGCCTTAATGCAGAGAAGTAACTAAAGGAGAAGACACCAAAGGTAGGGGATTCAAGATGGCTTCTGACATCAGGCAAGGGACCTTCTGGTCCTGAATGAGTGCAGGCCTGTATGGAGGGAGGACAGGAATCTGCTTTTCAGAGGTCTGAGAACCTAGGGCTAAGTCCAAAAGAGACACTGTTAAGAGATTCCCAGCTTCTGGTAATACTTCAGGATGAATTAGCAGAGAAGCAGAGAGAAAACAGGGCATAGACCAAAACCCAAGGGCAGTAATGGTTTTCCAGGCCCCTGGTCTTTCTGTGAGCTGCAGGCATGAGTGTTTATCTCCAGAAAGAAAGCCATGGGCGTCTCTAAATTTGAGGAAGGACACAAACACGGTTTTTGCAACCGTCTCCTGCATCTGATGTGTGTTGGCCTCTCTTTGGAGACGTTAAGAAAAATTGTTTGCATGTAAAAACACGGGCTCAATTCCCAGCAATGAGCTTCTGATGCAGGAAAAAGAGCCAAGACCCTTTCAACACCTAGGCAGATCACAAAGGCTCCAAGGGGGTCCCCTCTGAAGAATGGGGTATTAGGACAAGACAGTATTATGACAAGAGGAAGGTGTGTCAAGCCCGGATGGTGCCGCAGGGCAAGCGCGCTGAATGAACAGATCAGCGTGTGTGGGAACGCATCTCCCCCACCAACATCTGCCAGTCCCAGTGGAAGCTTCTGCAAATGAACAGGTTATGATCCCAAGCCATACCAAAGGCCAGAATCAAACAGAGCCAGCCCTGGGAATCTGGAGGACACTGTGTACATGTGGTCCAGACCCAAGTTTCGGAAGATGCTGACCTATTTTGAAAGAGAAGACCTACACTTCCCCCTGAGCTGTTTATCCTGTGACATTATTCCATCTAGCCCATCTCCTGACACGATCTGGTTGATTTCATCCATGCCCAAGTTTAAGTGCTCACACATGGCCCAGGCCTGCCAACGGGATCCAAGACAACAGAATCCTTCCTTTAAACAACTCCAACAACATCTTCCTTTGGTCTGAGTTTGTGTGTCCAATGCCCAAACCCATCCTGGCTGTCTAGGCCTCCCACAAAGCCTTTTTAATTTGAGTGCATTTTAAAATTATGAAACACTTCAAACACACTGAGAAGAACAGAAACAAAAATCCCTGTCCTGCTCAGACTTGACGAAACACTTCCCGCGCAAGGGAGAGGGGCAGGACTCCCATCCAGAGAGCAAGCTGGAGCCATGACAGAGAAGGTGCTTTGGGCCAGGGGGAAGAGCTCTGCACCCAGACGCTGAAGACCTGGGCTCCAGTCCAAGCCCTGCAGCTTGATGGCTCTGAAAGCTCAAGCAAATCACGTTCTCTGTGCCTCAGTTTCCACAGCCCCTGGTGGATTGCTCCTTCTTTTCAACCTCTCTACTTAGAGAGCCCCAGACTCAGTCCTTGGCCTCTTTTCTATCTAGCCTCACTGCCCGAAAAATCTCAGCGAATCTCGTGACATTTCATATCACGTAGATGCTGACTGCTCCAATTTTCTCTCCAGCTTGGGCCTTTCCTCTGAACTGCTGTTATGAACATTCCACTGCCACCTTGCATTTCTTACATTTAATGTCTAACAGAATGCCTACAACACATATCAAGCTTTACATGTCCATAACCAAGCTCCTGACATCGCCCCCAAATCTATTGCTCGCATAGTTTTCCTCGTCGCCGAAGGGGGTTGGCCAGGCCAAAAACCTTGGGGCCTCTTTGGCTCCTCTTTCTCTCATGTCTGAGTCATCAGCAAATCCTCTCAGCTCTACTTTTAAAATATACCCAGACTCAGGGGCGCCTGGGTGGCGCAGTCGGTTAAGCGTCCGACTTCAGCCAGGTCACGATCTCGCGGTCTGTGAGTTCGAGCCCCGCGTCGGGCTCTGGGCTGATGGCTCAGAGCCTGGAGCCTGTTTCCGATTCTGAGTCTCCCTCTCTCTCTGCCCCTCCCCCGTTCATGCTCTGTCTCTCTCTGTCCCAAAAATAAATAAACGTTGAAAAAAAAAAACTTAAAAAAATATATATATATACCCAGACTCAATCCAACTTTCCACCTCACTGGAACAGGCCATAATCACCTCTTTTCCTAGATTAGGAGCCTCCCAGGTAATCCTCCCTCTTTTATTCTTACTCCTCTATGGTCTTGTCAACATGGTGATGATAAATTAGATGACATTACTCCACTGCTCGACCCTCTACTGACTTCTTGTCTCATTCAGATTAAAAACCAACGTTTTGACAATACCCTGTGACACACATGGTCTGACCCCCATTACTACTCTAATCTTTGTTACCCTATTAGTAATGACTACTAAGCCTGAACTGCACCCCAGCCACTTTGGTCTCCTCACAGCTGAACACTCCAGGCTGCTCCTACCTCAGGGCCTTTGCACATACCATCCCCCCCTTCCTCAGTTCACCTCTTTAGCGAGACTCTCCCTAGTTACCCAATCTAAAATAGTAACTCCAGTCCTTGCTTTTCTATCCCCCTTGTCTACTTTATTCCTCTCCTTAGTACTTAACAGCCCCTAATATATCACACATCTTACTCAGACTGTTTATTGCCCAGTTCCTCTACTAAGCATACGGTAAACTATTTGGTGGCTTTGCTTTCCGCTCTATCCACAGTGCCTAGAACAATGCTCAACGTATAATATGTACCCAATAAACATTTGTTGAATGAATGAATAATCCTGGAAACAGGGGAAATCTTATTATGTCTTCAAAATGTTACTGTAACCCCACTATGATGAAGTGAAGAACAATTGAGCTTATTTTAGAAGTGAGGGGACAACACAGACTGAAATTCCATGGCTACCACGCAAGTCCCTGTATAAAGCAGCACCTCTCAAGGTAACTGCCTTTTCAAATGCAAATATCACTGCAGAGAGGTCTAGTTAGGGTATGATGTCTCAAAGTTTGCCTCCAGAAAGGAAAGGGGAAAAGGATCAAACTCCAAACCCACCTGGTCAGACTGAAGTGCTGAACTCCATGACCCACCAGATGGGTCAGGGTCAGGCGCCACCCCAAACGAGTGAGGACAAATAAGGCCAAGCTGCAGTGTATGAGCAAGGTCAAGGCTAGTAGGGGCTCTTCAGATCACCTTACTTCTTTGCTTCACAAATGAGGAAACTGAGACCCAGGAGAGGGGAAAGACTAAGGCACCCAAGGTCAGCAGCCTAGATGCCTCGATGACATCTAACCCAGAGCTGGGACCCATGTTGCCCAAATCCCAGGCCAATGAGTTTTCTGTAGCACAACCACCACCCGCCTACCCTCACAAGATTCGTCACAAAATAGCCATACAACAGGCGGATTTCATTTCCCTGGTGCATGTGGCAGTACCCACGCCGTGCCAAAAAACGATTCCAAAGGAATTTCCTTAGCTGGGAGTCCTACAGAGAACCAGAATGGGACTTGGAATGGAATGAAATTCCTTTTGCGGTATTTCAGCCAATGGGAACAGAGCCCAGAAATCACTGGTGTTTTCTGTTTGGGGTGATTTTTATATAGCTCTCTTTGAAGAATGAAGAGTGGCTACCATGCCACTGGAAAAATGAAGTCACTGCTTTGAAATATATTTGAGACGAAGAAAAGAAATGACTCTACATTACGTTTAAATAAACCAGGTCTCAGCCTTGGGCTGGAGGAGTTAACCCTTACCTTCCTTTTTCTTTTTTCTTTCTTTGCTTTTTTCTTTCCCCCCTAAAACATTTACCAGCAGAGCTGAAATCACAGAGAAAGAGCCCCTCAGGGAGTCACAGGGGAGGCTGCCAGATGAAAGGCAAAGGGGAAGAAGGAAGAGGGTGAGCCTATGCTCTGTATCAGGCAAAGTTACTGACAGTGCCTCATTTATTTCTCACAATAGCTCCGCAAGGCACGAGTGTTATTCCCATTTTGATGAGAAGAGAAAGGGGGCTCAAGGAGTTTAAAGTAATTTGCCTAAGGCTGTACAGCTCATAAGTAGCAGAACCTGTTTCTGAAGTTTGAATTAATCATCTTCCCTGACTCTGTGCATATAACGCTGGTCAAATTTCTTACTTTCTCTAGGCTTAAGTTCCTTACCCATGACATAAAGGCCCTAGATCGAATCTGCCTTACAGCTCTGATGATCTATGGATTCACTATGTTGGAAATTGTCCTGAGCTGGTGATTTCCTTTGTTCTTAGGGCTCCTGACCCCCAGGAAGTGTTCTCCCATGGAGATGGCCCTGTCCCGTGAGTGAGGGAAATGATCCAGGCTGCGCTTCATGCTGATACCACACTGAGGAGTTCAGCCTCTGGAGCCACAATTCAGAGCCTGTAGGTCTGCTCCTGGCTTGAACATCAAGACTAGTACCCGGAAGCTCCAGTGGGAGAGGCTGGGATCTTGAAATGTCTCCGAGAAGTTTATTTATAATGCCTAGGGCACATCTAACAAGTTCATCATGTGGCACGGGGCAATGTGTACAAAGGAAGGATTGTCCCAGAGAAGTCTTTGCCAAGATGAGCATAAGCCAGTGAGCAACACCCGCCCCCCAATCTGTAGCAACAACAATAAAGGAAACAGTGGAAGCCTCCGAGGGTTGCAGACATCTTCCTACAGAGGAGGAAGAGGCCTAATGCTTTAAAAAAGAGGCCTGAACTAAAACTAGGTGAGGGTTGGACTTCTTGCTCTGCCACTAGCTGGCAAGGGAACTTGAGGTAAGCCACTTCCACACTGTGGTCACATTCCAGGAAGGAATACAGCCATAAGCAAGTACTTGTAACAAAATTTGATAAGCATCTGGCAAGAGTGGTCGGGCTCAATGATGGAGACTCTCAGAGCAGGACAAAGCCATCATAGCAGAGGACAGGCAGGAACCAGGAGTTTTGAGGGAAAGTCAAGTTCCCAGGACAGAGAGTAGGAGGGTAAGAGGGAAGCTGAGTCCTAGTCCTAGAGAATCCAAGGCGGGGCCTTGATCAAGGGAGACCTCAGGGCTCATCATGATAAGACTCGGTGCAAAAGGAAGTCTGTTCCTCAGCGAGAAGGCCTTATACCAGGCAGTGCAGGTGGACCACCTGGGAGTCTTATTCCAATTCAGATGCTCAGGCCTCATGCCCAGAAATTTTGATTCTGTTGCACTGAAGTGGAGGCCGGGAACAGACATTTCCTTAAAAAGCTCCCCAGGATTTCGAAAGCACAGCCAGGGCCAGGAACTTCCTCAATAGTAAGCAGGGCTCTCTGGGAGACAAGGCCTGTCTCAGTGCCCACTGGATCCCAGCACCCAAATCAGGGCTTGTCAGACAGAGGGTGTTTGGGGTACTTGGCCTGGATAAAGGGATGGGCACTGTGTGAATAAAGCAAAGGACGTCGGCAGCCAGGTGCTAGAATTACAGCAAGGGCAAGGGTACGACCGGCCTTGGGCTGAGTCCCCTGGATGACTGACTGAGCACTGCCTGCATTCTTCCTGACCTTCATGATCAGCCCAGACCTTGAAGCTGGAGCTAGATTAGCCTTATATGGGAGCCCAAGAAAGGGGAAAGAAGGAGACAGACAGGGGGCGTCTAACATATCAGGGACCACACATCAGGGACGTTGTAGTGAGTCTCAAGCACACATTCATGACTACTAAGCCTGATTGAAGATATACAGTCTTTATTAAAGTATCCCATCTTTATATAAGTGGCCCTACTCCTTCCACCACTACAGATGGTGGTGACTTGCCATTAAAAAGGGGATCGGTAGGGGACACAGGAAGAATCAAGTTGTTAACAGAGGCGAGGTGAATGAGGACCCTCGAAAGTGCAGGGTGGCATCCCATCTCCTGCCTTCTGCCTCCCCCCAAACCCCATCCATACCCGTACCCTCAGAAAGTCTCTCCTCCCACCCCAAACCATACGCATCCCAGTTTAAAGTGATATAAGGTTCTCTCACATATCTATGCACTTCTCTATGGGTAAAGCACTTCTTGTCTTTAATGTTCCCTCTCTTGCTAATGACACCCCATCCCTGTGGTTCTAGGTGGACAGCTAATGGTTGGTGAGAGGGCCTATGCATGGCCAAAGTAGGGAAGCCTCTCAACTAGCATATCAGCAAGGCGCCCAGGAGGCCAGACCCCTACACTGGTGTCATGACCATCAGAACTGCTGAAGAATCGGTGAGGCTGGGTCTCTGAACTCTACATACTCTTCATTATAACAGAGCGTCATATATTTGTTTCCTAGGGATTTTGTGCCTTGCGTCTAACACTCTACCTTCCGAACCTCCCCTAAATCCTCTGTCAGTTCATAAGCCATGGGTGGGAAGCCTCGACTATGGAACTCTACCCCAACCACCATCTCTGAGACAGGCAGGCCTCAGAATCCATCCTGAGTGGAGAGAGGCTGCTGGAAGCTGGGGGTCTGGGGAACAGAACCAAGGAACCCTGTGCATCCAGCAGCAAAGGGACAGCCTAATGCTTCCACCTCTTCTCTTCAAGAGAAAGTTCTGCTGTGTGCAGGGAGGCAGAGTTGTGGAGGAGGCTTCTCCATAGGGGCCTGGGGTTGACAAGAGAGCACAAGAATGAGCTCATCACTGTGGAAAGGCCTTTTGAGATCACCAAGCCCTGTGATGGTCAAGCTTTTTTTTTTTTTTTTCTTTTGAAGCAGTTGAACCTATCTGCATCCACAACTCTTAAATGCCACTCCAAGATGTTCTGATCAAGGCAAGATGAGGAAGTAGGAGCCAGGAATGGACAGTGTGACCAGGATGGGAACCCTACTCCCCCGGCCTACCTTCCAAATCCAAAAGTCCCTGAGCAACAGCTATGCAGAACTTGGGGGTCCTGGGTTTCACTTCAGAAACCCTTGATTTTATGGATGGTAAAGACGTGTGATTTGCCCAGGGTCCCCATGGAGTCCGTGGCGGCACCGGCACTAGAATTTAACTCACTCCCACCCCAGGTCTCTCTTTGCCCCCTCCCTCCAGCTGGCTGGCCCCCACGGGCCTTGGGCCGCGAAGAGTTCCCCTGCGCCCACTAAGGGAATCTTAGACAGAGCTGCGGAAGGAGAACTGCAGGTAGATGATCAGCAGCAGGACCGTGGCCCAAAACAAGCACCAGGGTATCGAGCAGAAGTTGCAGCCAGAACCCGCCTCCGCCTGTGGCTTGGTGGGGCTGGGCGCCCGCGAGAAGGTGTAGGTGGTGGCCTCTTCCTCCAGCAGCTTCTCGCTGGGCTTCCAGTGCACGATGCCCTCCTGGCAGGCCTCGCAGAACTCGCCGCGGTGCCGCCGGGTGTCCTGGCGGCTGGCCACGTGGATGCGGTACTGGCCACCGGGCTCCCCGTAGCACTGCTCGCGCAGGCTGGTGATGAGGTTGTCCACCAGGCTCTCGATGTTCTCCTCCAGCATGCTCGACTCGTCCAGCCGCGCCGTGCCGCACTCGTAGCACAGCTGCTTGAAGACGCGCATGCGCACCGAGCCCGCCCGCTGCTCGCGGTCCAGGTACATGTGGAAGAGGATGACCACGTGTGGCGACTGCCAGGTGTGCCAGCACCAGGAGCAGTGGAACCTGCGGGGAGGGGTTGAGGCAGGGGGAAAGGACTGTGTGCTGCAGAGGCCCCTGCCTCCTGCATCCCAGTGCCCTCAGGCCTTGCCCTTGGGGCTTTGGCTCTGGGGATATTTCCTCATCTGCAAAATGTTCAGGGGGCACCAGATGAGTCCTTCCTGCTCAGACCTCTTTTAAGTCTCACGGCGGGGATGGCCCGGACCAGCTGGGAAACGCACCATCCGTCCGCACAGTCTTACCTGTTAACACTGACTGTGAACAGGCTAGACCCAAATCAGGAGAAAAATGACACCGTTACTGCTGCTGGGCCTCCACGTGCACACAGCCAGAGTCAGAGCCAGTAGCCAGCACGGAACAAGTGCTCAATAGATTTTTCTTGAATTGAATTGGATGGACTGAACCAGGGCAGGAAGTAAGGCCTTGCTTCTGACCCCCACGCTGCACCATGGAGCCTCCCCATCTTCTGTCCCAAAGGGAAGTCCTGCATAATAGACCCATGGACAAGAGTGCTGGAAAGTCATCTCAGATATTGCTGTACATCTGAATCACTGAGAGACCTTGTTGACATGCAGGTTCTGATTCAGTAGGTCTAGAACGGGACTGGAGATTCTGCATCTTTAACAAGTTCTAGATGATGCTGGTGCTGCTGGTCCATGACCCACAAGGTAGGGATCTAGTCTAACCTCTCCTTTCGCAAATGGGAAAAGTGAGGTCCAAGAAGGAAAATGAATTGCTCAAGGGCTGTGGAGCTCATAGTAGAGCCAGTTTCTAGAACACCTCATGTGTTCAGTATTTTATATTAAGTCAGGCCAAATTAAATAGATTGAAATTCAACTGTCCCAGGACCAGAGCACAGAACTCAACCTCCATAGACCTTGAGCCCCCCGTCTCTTGGTTTTCAACCCATTTAGAGGATTCAAATCCGAAAATATGTAAAATGTCGGAGGTTAGAACTAGTAAGTATGTCCCACCTCTTCGTCAGAAGCAGTAGCCAGGATTCAGAGAGGGAAAGTTACATAGGAGTGCAGAGGAAGAGCTGGAATGAAACTCCAGTATCCTACTTCCCAGTGAGGGACTCTTTCTCTGCCTCCCAGTCTATACCGGCCCAGCGAGACTGACCCTAAGCATCTGGGTTCTCTATATCTCTGTTTCTTCTTGGAAGGTGCCCCCAGCCTGCCAGGCCCCTACTGCCCGGGCCACTCACCTGCCCGAGGCATGCAATTCCAGGTACTGCTTCCAGCCAGGGGCCAGCACGTTGTGCTTGAGGTTGGGATCTATGATGAGGTCCCAGCTGTCGGCCGGCTTGGCCTCCTCCATCTTCTCATAGAAGACTTTCTTCCATTCACCTGTAGTCACGCTTTTACACATGGTCTCGTCAGTGGCAAAGGAGGGCAGGCTCCACTTGAGCGAGAACACGGAGAGCGAGGGCAGGTGTAGGGCAGGGCAGCGCAGTTTCCACGGTCTAAAAATCCTCATCGACAGGACCGGGAGGAAGCAGGACCCAGCTCCCTCCTTTGTCCGCAGTGGAACCTGTTTCCACAGCAACCAGGCAGGGCGCCAAGAGACAGAGCTTGGGGAGGAGGGACTCTTCAAAGGGGTGTTGGAAGGCCCCGAACTGAGGCTGCGGAGGCAGGGTTTGTGGGTCTAAGTGACCTGAGGCAGGTGGGGGGCCTGAAAGGAGGCTGAGCTTCAGGCCATCTCACTCTGGCCTGTGAAGGACATGCAGAGGCAAAGACCCGGGAGCTGGCTCAGCCTCACCTCGCTGCCCCTGGAGGCATCATCAGCATCTGGCTGCTATGGTAACCATGATGCCTTAGGGAGCCAAAGAGACCTTAGGGATGGGACGCTGTGGACCTGTTAATAGACGCAGCAATAATAATAAACTCTCTGCACTCCCACCCATTTGTGACTGGCATTGGGCCATTTACAAAAACTATTGGCAGTCCTTTGACCCACAATCGTTATTGTCACTCTACAGATCAGGAGGCGGGACTCATCTAGCTTATAAATGGCAGAGAGCTCATATTCAAATCCAAGTTATTGAGCCCATACTCATTCATTTAAGTCATTCATTTCCAACATACCCCTGTACCAGGCTCTATGCCAGGTGGTAACTGTGTACGTACCCAATAGCCAGAACGCAACGGATCTGTACTTGGACAGCCTTGTACAAGAGCAACTGCCTTTGCACAAAGGTGGGTACCATTGCATCAGCCTGGTAGGAGGAGAAAAGATGATTTTCAACCTGATGATAGAAGACGAGAGCAATAAACGTGGGGGAAAACAGCCTTTACTCCTGGTGCCTCTCCTGATATTTTTTAATAAACTATTTTCCTTTATAAAAGTCCCAGTTTTATTTAGAAAAGTTGGAAAATATAGATAAAAGCAAAAGTAAAACTCTTGCTAAAACTCGTGTTCAAAATAATCACTGTTAATATTACGATATATGCATCCTGACTGCCACTTATCTGTGCATGTGTGTGTGTGTATGTGTGTCTGTATATATATATATATATATATACACACATACACACACATTCTACATGCCCCACTGTGATCTATGTTTTAAATGGCGATATATAGTGAATATTTTTCTAAGTAATTAATATTATTCCATCTTGTGGGCTGCCTATATTCTGTGATCTAGTGGAGCATAATTTATTTAGCTACTCCTCTATTTGGGGGTACTAAAGTGTTTTTTTTTTCTAATCTTTTATAATTTCATTTTTGCTACCTATTTGTATACAACTTATTGATGAAGTTCATGGTCCTGCATTCTAGATCTCACAGACAGTGCCTCCTGCAGCTGGAAAACACATCTCTTGACTCTACTCTCTGCAGAAGCTCAGAATCTGAACAGGTTCTTCAAACAGTATGACTTATGGGCAGCCTGCAGATCCTGAAGTTTGCAGATGAAAAAGAAAGGCCTAAAATTCCCATCTGGTACAGGAGACCACCTTCCAAGTGCTCCTCCTGCCCCTGCATGAATGCTTGATGCCTTGACATATTTTATCTTAGCCTCAGTTTATTCACCTTGACAATGGGATAACAAGGAAGCAATATCTGTAGAGATGAAAAGCAAGGGCTCTGCAATCACTTGCTTTGGTTGTTCTTGTTTGTCTGATTTGCAATTCTCTTATATAGGTAGCAATTCTCTCTCATAGGTAGCTATTCTAATATATTTAATGTGTGTCATTTTGTTCTGGCAAAACATGTGTTTTCATGTGAACATATTTTTTAATTTGCATAGAAACAGCAATCACTATATAGCACTTACTAGGTATCAGACATTATCCTAAGTGCTTTATACATATTAATTTATTTCATCCTAATAACAACCTCCATAGGTAGGTAACAGCAGCAGCAGATCCATTTTGCAAATGTGGAAGCTAAAGCAGAGAAGCCCAAAATTCAACAGCTAATCATTAATGGAACCGGGATGGGATCCTATATGACTGTCCCCAAAGTCCCAGCTTTGATCAGCTTTGTCCAGCATGGGATCTAGAACAAAATATTCACAAAATAAACGTCTTTCTACCTTCTCATCACTCAATATGGCCATTCCAGACTCTGAGGATTGAAGTTCATGTCTTTCCAGCAAGTGGTTCACTAGAACCTACCGAGGCCACAACTCTGGGGAAGAGGGGTGAGGCGTATTTGACCCGTCAGGCTCCCTGTTACTGCTGTAGGGGTCCATG
The DNA here is from genome assembly GCF_028749965.1 of Puma concolor. Lineage (NCBI taxonomy): Eukaryota > Metazoa > Chordata > Mammalia > Carnivora > Felidae > Puma > Puma concolor. Next base: position 79,025,587 of record NC_141675.1, on the reverse strand, counting down.
GACCCCCTGATGCCCAGTGTAAATATTTTAGAGCTGAAATAGAAATTCGTCTTGAAATCTTACCAAAGAAGATCTAGTGCATAAAGCCATCTGTGTGAATACCATTCCTGTGAAGCCTGTAACCAATTGATGACAGGCACCCAGGTGCAGTGGAAAGAGCACTGAACCCGAAGTTAGGAGATATAAATGTATATCCCAGTTCTGCAACTGGCTGGCTTTGGTTCCTCGGACACGTCACGTCTCTTGGCCTCTGTTTGTCCATTTGTTCAATGGGGAATTAAAGTATATGGCAACACTAAGGTCCCCTGTGACGATACCATGTACAGTTTCAAAGAGCTTTATACTTATAAATTGGAATCCTTCAAGTACAGGAGGGAAGATAGAGGCCACTGGATGGAGGAAGGAAGCTCTTAATGAGGCATTGTGGGTAATGCCTGGCTCAGGGTCTGTCTCCTCAGGGGCCACTACATAACTGAAGAGCTCTGGGGAGGTGTCACTCTACCAGTTTTATACTGGACACAGTAAGAAAGGCAGAATTTAAATCGTAGCCACTGAACCTTAACACTGGAAAGGATTTCTTTTTATTAAACTTTTTATCCTTCAAGTCAGTATTCTTGTCTCTGAATTAAGGCAATCAATGCCCAGAGAAGTGAACTGACTTAACCAGCCTCAGAGGTGTGTTGGGAGCTGTCTCAGGTTGTAGCCATAAGCCAAGGTGAGAACAGAGGCTGAGGACATTCCCAGAAAATATGTGAGGTTGAGGGAAGCTTGTAAACCTCGCCCTGGAGTCAAAGCATATCACCCAACACCAGGAATGAATTCTCTAGAAGCATTTTGCAGTTGTTGCTATAGTAAACATTATGATGAAAAACAAGAACATAGAAGGTAAGAATCACCAGAATTGTGTGTGTGTGTGTGTGTGTGTGTGCGTGCATGCGCACACACACACGCACCAAGTGTGTATGTAACCAGCTGATGCAATCCCCATTGGCACAAATTAAGTTTAATTTAGAACTTGAGCTTGCTATGCAGAGGCCAATGTAATACCTCCTTCTGTATAGCAGGATGTTTTCTCCAATAAAATAGTACTTCTATCAAGATAAATAAGCCTATGGTATTCCAACTTACTCTTTATCAAATGACCTCACTGAAGGTCAGCCTGCAGGCTGTCTGGGGCACCAGTACCAGAAGCTGCATTTCTACTCTGCATTTCTCAGTTTCCAGGAGCAAAACCCCTGCTCAGGGTGTCTGACAAGCCCCACCAGAAGAGAGATGGATTTCACACCAGGTAGAAGGTCAAGGGGCCCGAAGCCCCATATCTGAGTGCCCATGGGGAACAGGTGCAGAAGGCGCAAGGGCATGAACACTCCAGCCCAGACTGGCCAAGTCTGCACCAGAGGGAACTCATGGGTCATAGTGACTCATGCTTCCTTTTACAGTGCAGCCACCCACGCCTGGCTAGCCTTAGGACTTTGGTGTCCACAGCCTTTTCATTTTATGCAAAACTTTTGCTATTTCCTGTAGACTCTTCGCCATCGTTTGACTGAATTGCATTTCAGACATCTGGGACCCCTGCTTCTGGAAGCAACCAACATCTGGTATGATGTGGTACAACACACCTCTGCACATACATCCACATCTTAGTTGTAAATATGATACTCAGTACATATCTACATATAGAAACTCTCAGAAACTACAGGAGAGAAATAGTGTTAGCGAGAACTGTGCAGAAAGAATGGGAACGAGAAAGAGAAATGGTAGGTCTGCCATTATGTCACTGACTTGCTATGTGACTTGGCCTCTCTGGTCTTCCACTTCTCTGTCCAGAAAATTGGTAGAATTGTAGCACGTGTCTGTAAGTTTCGTCCTTGCCCTAATAATTTGTGGGCCCCAAATTAATAACCTACCTGTAGCTCTGGTAAAGACGGGCTTTCCCTCTCCAAAACCCCCCTAGAGCCTCGGAAACATGCAAGGAACAAGTCTCTTTTTTCCCAATGAGGACATGATACCATGCCCATAATTTTTCCTTACTAAAAATTTTATGAACAAATAAGGGTGGTGGGCTGTCTAGAATCCTTCTCAAATTGTTAAATGACCAAAGTTATAAAATAACCACCCTCTAATCCAGACAGCTGTAGGTTATATCTTTGCCTGGCAATGAGTGTTCCAAGTTTTTTCTGACTCCAACTAGACTCAGCAGGGTCTACAAAAGAAGGATGCATAAATGTGGAAAGCAACCCGTTTTCATACTTTAAGGCCACTTTAACCCCCCTGAGTTAATTGCTTAGTGTGGTTCTCAAGCTCTCCCATGACTGGGTCTCAATCTAATTCACCAAGCAGAGCTTCCACTACCTTACCCTTTCTCAACCCACCTGACCAATGCCTCTCTACTCCCAGAACAGGTTCTGGAATCCCACCTCTTCCTTTGTCCTTGATGTCTCTTCCCCCTGAAATGCCTGAATCCTGTCTTCATAGAGCACCACTTTACTCAGCCTGGTATGCTTACTCCCCTATACTGGGGCCGAGGCAGGGAGTTCCTATGTTCTCTATAGCAGCCCACATTTCCGTACAACAGCATTTATAAGGATGGCTAGCATTTATTGAGTGCTTACTATAGGCCAAGCAGGCACCCTGTTAAAGGTTTACATTTTATCCTCACATCAAATCTATAAAGTAGGCTTTTGTTTTTCTGCTTTTTATGGGTGAGTCAAATAAACCTTGAAATGGTTCAACAATTTGCCCTGGGTCACTTGGGCAGCAGGTGGTACAGGAGGGATTTGAACCTGGGTAGTCTGATGGCAATTCCTGCTCTCCTAAGCACTATGACATGTAATAGTAAATGCCGAATAAATGTTAGTCATTGTTATATCATCTCTGACTTGAAATGGGCTTTAAAGATCATCTAGATCAACTGTGAATCCCAAAGAAAGAATCTTCTCTCTAACCTTGTCTGCATTTACAGCTTCTGCTGAAATATCTTCTGTAGTCAACTTATTACTTCCTAACCTACTTGGTTTTGACAAAGCAATGTCTTTCATTAAACTTTTCCTTTCAATGAGGTAAGCCATCTCTTTCCTGTTTCATGCATATAGTAATCTCAGATTTGCCTTCTGGATCCATATTAACTAAGTGCTAGACCCCACCCCACCCCACTCCATGGCACCCTTCAGATCCCTGAAGGCAGCAGCTATTACAATCCTTAAAGTTCTCAACCTCATCTCAAGGCACCAGCCTCAGAAATGGCTTTGTGACTAAACTTCCATTAAATATAGGACGCTAAAGTTATGGGGTCTCCAGGGAACACCTCCATACCTGTAGCTTCCTGCCATCTTCGAGGTTTTAATTCATGCAAAACATCTCCAGGGAAAGGCCTCTTGGGTTTTCTTTCCACTCCATTCTATGCTTTATCACAAGTATTTAAAGATGCTTACTTTGGGAAATCAGCACTTCTTTATTCAAAATAATCTGGGGCTTGAAGACCTGCACAGACTTTAAAGTATAGGTGACCCCTGAACAACACAGGTTTCAACTGCATGGGTCCACTTACATGCAAAAAAATTTTTTTATAAATGTAAATACTATAAATGTATCTTCTCTTGTGATTTTCTTAAAACATTTTCTCTTCCCTAGTTTACTTTATTGTAAGAATACAGCATATAATGCCTATAATATACAAAATATGTGTTAATTGACAACGTTATCAGTAATACTTCCGGTCAATAGTAATCTATTAGCAGTTAAGTTCTGGGGGAGTCAAAAGTTGTATGTGAACTTTTGACTGGGCAGGGGATAAGCACCATTAATCACCATGTTGTCCAAGGATGAACTTTACTTCAAAATGACTCCTTCTGTCTACATTTTAGCTGCCCTACACCTCACATCTACCTATCAAATCTAGTGTTTCTCTCAGGGCCAGTTCAAAGCTACTTCCCCCAGAGAGACCCAGATCCTCCTCTGAGGTTGGTATCTCCCTTCTTAATCTTTTTCTTGATCCTTTATTTTTTGGGTCATTATCACTTTGTACCTTGTATGAAGACCAAATCCGTATCTGACCCTCTGTCTCATTCATCACTGTGATAATGAATGAAGGAGTGTATCAGGTGGATGGTTCTAAAACACCTATATTATGTACATCCCTAGATAGGACTCCAGATCGCCCACCCAGATTCTCTCCTTTCTGTAGCTGCTCCTATCCCTCAGCTGGGAATATTAATGCTGATGGCTCACTGAGAATTGCCCTTCACAGTAGACTCCCCAAGGCCAATGACTGACTGATTCAAGGATCCAAAGGCCTGCCCCCCTTGCCTGATTTGGGACAACTCTGAAAGGCTATCTCAGTTTCCGAGTTCCCCTTAGGATCAGCTGAGTCTCATTTGCAACCATATGGTGTGACAGTATCTTGTCTATCTAACCCTCCCTTCCACACCTCCCCACAGGTGTAACTCCCGAGAGCACTTCCCAGTAAACGCTGCATGCGGCTCTCCATCTCTGCACCTGTTACCAGAAAATTCAATCTGAGGCACCCTTAGACTCTACACAGGGTCACTGCTGCCCCACACCTGGTGCATCTTGCCTTCTTTAACAAGCCTCAACAAGGGAACATGGATCCAAGGGACTCTGATGTAAGACATGATGTCAAACGCTGCAAAGAAGCTACAGGAAGAGATTTCCCCCGGGAGGCTCAGGACTGAGAGGACCTGGAACTTCAGTCCCCAACAGTCCCTCTGTGACATGGGATGGAGAACAAGGGGAAGATTTAAAGATGCCCACCATGTCCTCATTAGCAAGGACTACGTAAACCGAAAGGGATAAGGGGAAATAGGAAGAGTAAGCTTCAGAAGGAGGGAGGGCAGGTGGAGGGGAAGAAAGAGAAGAGAGTCTGGAATACTGAAGGACTGAGGAGAGAAGCAAGCGAGTCACAGGAAGAAAGAAAGAGAGTTGGAGAAAAAAGAAGGAAAGCAGAGTCTTCTAAAGCATGCTTTTGATTCCTATAGTAACTTCTTCTAAATTTGTATTTTTTTTTACATCTTTAGAGTATTATTGTGTTTTGTGGCTTCTTGTTATGGATTCCATTTGGAGTGGGCTTATATTTTTCTTTGGCTTGATTTGGTTTGTTTCCCTATTTGCTCAAATTTGAAAGAAATGCATGCAGGTTCGATATCTTCCAGCAGGCAGGTAGCATGGATTCCCCTCACTCAGATAACACCCTAGATGGAGGTAGGCCTACATCAGGATTGACTCACCCAGACTAAGAAGGAATCCTTCCATTTCTTCCACTGCCTCCTTGTGAAGAGGAGATGAATTTGAACCACCATGACATCATTCATTAAACAGGGACACAATAAAAGGGTGCCTGGGTGGCTCAGTCGGTTGAGCCTCGGACTTCAGCTCAGATCATGATCTCGGGATTCGTAAGTTCGAGCCCGGCATCAGGTTCTGTGCCAACAGCTCGGAGCCTGGAGCCTGCTTCGGATTCTGTGTCTCCCTCTCTCTCTGCCCCTCCCCCACTTGCACTCTCTCTGTCTGTCTCTCTCTCAAAAATAAATAAAACGTTAAAAAAAAAAAAAAAAAAAAACAGAGACACAATAAAAAGAAGCACAGTCCAAAAAGGCATTGAAAATTAATTTACATTTTTATTGACATCTTTCTGAGAGATGCCAGATGGGGAATTACATAGTGTAACACAAAACAGGGTACCCTAAACTTCCTTGCCACCATCCACTTCTGACTTACCGTAGCAGATATTCCTCTAAAACTTTTTCTTTTTCTCTCTGCAAAACCACACAGAAACCCATCTCCTGCAGGCTTTCCTAAGTATCTCCCCAATAAAACCTATTGACTTACTAGTTCCCCCTATCTTTTACTTCTGTTGGCACGACGAAGGTAAATGGTAAGAGGGAGGGGCTGGGCAGAGCTGTCTCAGGAAACCAAGCCCTTGCGTGCACTGTCCCCAGGCTCTGATTTTTCTGCCTGGCTGATTTTATATCTTGCACCAGGAAGAAACTAACACAGACTCTTCCTCTATTTTCCTCCCCCACAAGGAATTGCATAGCCATGGCTGTGGTGACTTGGAGATGGGGAGTTTGCATGGCCTGGAGAAAGGAATTGGGGTGAGGAGTGTCAAATTTGCTCTCTGGTATCACTATGACTGCCTCGCTACTGTGTCACAGGTCAAAGTGAAAAGTTTGTCATGTTAAGCCCCTCCACATCTCACTTAGTGGGAAATTTCCCAGACGTTGGCAAATGGTGCATCACCATCCTGAATTCCCGGTGCTATGGCAGTTGTGTCCTTTGTATGTCTCGGCACATTTCGGTAGGAAGTAGGGAGATGGCATATATCAGGGATGGTCAGACTGATGCTCTTAGACAACCATATTTTGCGAGGGGCAGTCAGCTGGCAGCATGAAGGGCAGACTGAAATGCAAAACAGCCAACTGGCCATCTCAAGGCCATGGCCATAGTCCACTCCAGTTAGGACACAACAGGAAGCACAGTGGTTAAGAACATGCACTTTGGAATCAAAGATTCAAGGCTGAACTCAAGGCTCTACCACTTAACTGGGAGTGTAACTTTGGAGAACTTTGTATTCTTGAAAGCCTTGTTTCCTCATTTGGCTGATCTGGGGTGGGGGCAAGGGGAATAATGGTTCCTACCTCATAGGGTATCGGTGAGGGTAAATGAGATGAGTGCATCTGACTCTTGAACAATGTGGGGGTTAGAAGCACCAAGGCCTATGCAGTCAAAAATCCGCACATACAACGTTTGACTCTGCAAAAGCTTAACTACTAATAGCCTACTATCAATTGAAAGTCTTAGTGATAACATAGTCAATTAACACATAGTTGATATGTTACTGTATTATATACTGTATCCTGACAATAAAGTAAGGTAGAAACAAGAAAATCATAAGGAAGAGAAAATACATCTACAGTACTATACTGTATTTATTTTTTAAAAATCTGTGTATAAGTGGACCGACCATGCAGTTCAAACCCATGTTACTCAAGGGTCCACTGTATATGGAAGTTTTACATTTACTTTGAAAATGTTGAGCTGAGGGGCATCCGGGTGTCTCAGTCTGTTAAGCGTCTGACTCTTAAATTTGGCTTAGGTCATGATTCCAGGATCATGGGATCAAGTCCTGAGTCAGGAGGGAAGGAAGGGTGGAAGGGAGGAAGGAAAAGAAATAAAATGTTGAGCCGAAACCAGTAGTGGGTAGAAAAAGGGAGAGTTGTCTTCAGGGTAAATGTCAATATCAGTACAATAATAATCTGGTTCTAAACTTTGGGCAGAGAGAAAGCAGAATCGACCCAGGTTCCCAGATTAAGGCTGAGCAAACAACTCTGTGTCTGTTACTTCCCCCAGACTCCTGCAAATGGAAGTCTCGATCCTCTCTGGAAGAAAGAACCGTGAATTCAAGCCCCAGTTTTCCACAGATGGAGATGGACTGAAGAGAGGATTGCCAAGCACTGCCCTCAGTGCCCTCAGGGAACGGGTTCCCAGTTTAGCCCTGAAGGCCATCAGGGACCAGGCCAGAAGGCTGCTCTCCTACGAAAGAATCCTGTGAAGGGCATATGTAGCTGCTCCCTGGGCTCTGATCATGGGCAACTGACCTCAGTTTCTCCTTAGATGGCGGCCACACCCACCAACATTTTGACAACCTGGCCTATTCTGTGCAGCTAATGCATTGGCAGTGCTTGGAGTCAGGGTTTATTTTCTGTTGCCGTGTTTTTTCTTCTCTTTTGGAGCTGTTGCCAGTGATTCATATAGTTTCATTTCAGAAGATCTGGATTCAAGCATTAGGATGTAAGCGGACGTCTGGGATGACTCAGCCTTGCCTTTAGGTCTGCTTATAATTAGAAAAAGATATACCTACGTGGTGGGTACGTGGATGGGCTTCCAATGCTACCTAGGTTGGTTCACATATATTAATCGTCACATAAGGGATTTCACACTGACAGCCAACTTAAATCTCAACCCAGTATTCTCTGCAAACGCATTAGGCGTTTGTATCACGAAGACTCGACGCTATGGTCCACACAGGTCCATCTCTACACGGCATTATGTTCAAGATGCATGCTGCAAGAGCCAAATAAGTAACTATAGAAGAATCGTATTCACTTACTTTTCCAAAAGGAGACAAAAGTGATCAAGGTCACAAGCTACAGCAGATTTCTCACATTCCTATGTTTCTTCCCCCCACTTCCCCCCTTCCAAGTCCCCTGGCACCCCTCACTTGCTACCTCTACCTTCCCACCACATTGCCCACCTCCAGCCTCTGTGGCCTCGGCTTGCTCACCTCCCATCCCTCTACCTTTCTCCCTGGGTAGCTTCTTCACTGCCCTAAAATCCTTCTTGACCCATTCTCACAAAAGGCTAGACACTGGCCCAGCAGTGACAAGTTTAGAGTGTGAAGGGTGGAAAAAGCATGGGGGGAGAGGAGGGAAAGGTTGACCTGGCAATGACGGCGTTTGCTTTCACGGGGCAAGAGGGAAGTATATGGATAATCCCTGATTAATATTCATTTTCACAATAGAGACTCAGGCCTATAAATGATAGATATACAATCAAATGTATTTTATTCAGTGCCTTCTAAAGCATTATTATAATAATGAAAATAACAATTAATTCATGCCCAACTTTCTTGAAAAAGAGTTCAGAGTAGCTTTCAGATATACACAAAATACAGTATGTTCTACATTTTAACATAACCAAAAATACGTGACAAAATAATATATGCATTTCTCTTTGACTCAGCAATTCCATGTTTAGAAATCTATACTGGCAAAATTCAAAAATGATGTGCACAAAAACCATTTATTGCAACGTTATTTGTAGCAGCCAAAGACTGAAAACAACCTAAATCCTTATTCATAGGATAGATGAATAAAATATGGAACATTACCCAATGGTAGATGTTGAACAAAGGAAGGAAGATTATCTCCATAAGTTATGCAATCATCTCCAGTATATACTCTTATCTTTAAAAGCAGGAAGGAGGGGCACCTAGGTGGCTCAGTTGTTAAGTGTCCAACTTTGGCTCGGACAGTGGCTCATGGTTCATGGGTTCGAGCCCCATGTCGGGCTCTGTGCTGACAGCTCAGAGCCTGGAGCCTGCTTCAGATTCTGTGTCTCCCTCTCTCGCGCTGCCCCTCCCCTGCCATGCTTGCCCTCTCTTTCTCTCTCTCTCTCTCTCTCTCTCAAAAAAAAATTTTTTTAATTAAGAAAAAAACAGGAAGAAATTAAAAACAAGGTCAGGCGCATATAGAGATTGCTGTTTTTGACCTAAGTGTGAGAAGTAAATATTTGCATATATTAAAATAAATGGAAGGATAAATAAAAAACCAAAGAGATTTCCTGCCTATCAGAGAAGGAGGGAACAGGATGGATCAATCATGAAAAGAAAAGCAACCGGACACTACATGCCTCCTGATGGAACGTTACAGGAATTGTACAACACTAACCGTAGAATATTCATGTCAAAAAAATTAATCTGAATCTGCTCAGGCTTCAAGATCGTCTAGAGGAAACACAGGATAAGGAGGGGATATCACGAACAGCACCTCAAGAATGCTATCAGCAAAGTCCAAAACATGGACATTTTGAAAATGCAAACCACAAGACACATGGTTTTGTGGCACGGCACAAATAATAAATAAATGGCAAAGGAAAAATAAGAGAGGGGGGAACTATTATAAATTAAAAGACAATTGAGATCTACAACCAAATGTGATAGATGGACCTTCTTTGGATACTGAATGAACCAAACAGAAAGACATATTTAGGATGACTTGAGAAATCTGATTGCAGACTGAATTAGCTAATTCTGAGGAATTGTTAATGATTTCATTGGGTGTGACAATGCCATTATGGATTTTTAAGAATTTGTCCAACCAGAGGGGAGGTGGGTGGGAGGATGGGTAAAATAGGCGATGGGGATTAAAGAGCACACTTATCACGACGAGCACTGGGTAATGTACAGAATTGCTGAATCACTGTATTGTGTGCCTGAAACTAATTTAACTGGTGACTATCCCGGAATTAAAATTAAAAACGCAATAAATAAATAAAAAAATAACCTGTCCAAACTTTTTACACATGCTGAATGAAGTACGTAAGGACAAAATGGCATGGTATTTAAGACTTGTTTCAAAATTCCCCAGCCATGAACAAAAACATAAAAGGAATCAATCAATGATGCCAATGTGGCACATCTCGATAACTTTAGTCCGGAGGCTAGATCCACGGAGGCTAATTGTACTATTCTCTCTGCTTTCAAGTATGTTAGAAATTTCATCCAAAACATTGTAAATCAGTAAAAACAAAAGCAGAGGGTAAACAAGAATAGAACTGTAAATAAGATGGATCCAGAACCGGAGTCCGTGCACAAATGAGTTCCAGGGACTCCTATACACGTGTTACAGGAATGGCCACAAAATTGGTAGCTGCCAATGTGAAAAAGGAAACAGGAGTCGTGAGAAGGCATTCAGCGTCTATACGGCAGAAGCAAACAAGACTTTCAGGTACAGCACTGTTCCCAATGCTGAGTCCTAAGCAAAACCTCTCCTATGGGTCTTCATTAGAGAGCCACTGAGAGGTGCCCTGAAAGGCACCGTCCTCAACAACACATTCAAAACAAACCTGGGAAGGCTTCCCTGGGGTTGTGACTGACCTCCCGGGCCTGAACTTCACCATCTAGCTCTCTTAGTTGTGTGAGACTGTGACCCTCAGAAATGCAGATAGGTCAGAGGAGGGAAGCAGTGTAGACATGTCACCCGCTCAGTGTAGACATAACACCCCCTCATTTCCTTCCATTTTCTCTGAAATGCTCTGGACCGAGGACTGCTCTCTGCTCTTTCCCACTGGGGAGTCTTTGCCGAGCCTGTGGTTGGTCCTCTGCGATACTCTCTGAAAGAATGTCTGAGGATTGCATTGTTAAGGAGCCTCTATAAGGCAGAACTGGGATTCAGGCCCCGGTCCCCCCACCTCGAAGCACAACACTCTGCATGTAACCAAGACAGAGCTGGAAAGAGAGGGCGTGAGAAGAAATAAAAGTCAGGAGGGGAAGAAACGCTATATAAGGCAGAAGAGGCTGAAGGGCATCCCATACTTTGCCAAGTCCCAAGCTATGAAAAAGCCTCAGCAGCATTCCCTGTGGATCAGGGTCAGGGATGCTTCCTGAGGGGGTTAGAAAAGGACCGGAGAGAAGAGTAGCACAAGGCTACTCCAACTCCCTAAGTTAGCTCTAATGATGTCACCTACTTTGTCCACTTTTTCCCATATCAGTCCCTGAGTCCACCTGTCACTGGCATTCTGCTGGAATAGGCTGATGCAGCTGAGGGTTTGACACTTGGATGTATCTGCCACCATAGAATCTATCCACAGCATTCCCATCCTCTATAGTAGACTGAGGGTTCCAGATGGTGTATATTAGGAGGGAGAGTGTCAGGGGATAATCAGCAGTCTCTGCCAGAGTCCCTGCATGAGATCCCAGGCCATCCTCACTCTGATCAGATTTTAGATGCTATTTCACAAGTGTAATTCAAGCATGCACTTAGAAATCCCTACCTGTTGTATTTACTTAGGGAATTGGACACCATTAGAGTCAAAAGACTCCAATATTACAAGGAGCTACTCGTATATCATGACCTTACGTCAATTAAATACTGTTTGGTCATCCTCAACCTCAACACCTAAAAATAAAACAGTATCTATTTATGTGACAATTAATTTTTTGTTAATTATTTGAGTGAAAATTACCTTACCCCAATGGTTAACTGAATATCCCAGTATTTGTTCAAACATTATTCTGGTGGTTTCTGTGAAGGTGCTTTTGGATGAAACCGACATTTAAATCAGTAGACTGAGTAAAGCAAATTGCTCTCCCTAATGTTGGTGGGCCTCGTCCAACTAGTTGAAGGTCTGAAAGAAACAAAAGGACTGACCCTCCCCTGAGTAACAGAAAATTCTTCCTGCCAAATAGCCTTCTAAGGCAGGCCAAACTAAGATAGGCCTTTTCATGCCTCCAGACTCCAGTGGAAACATCAACCCTTCCTGAATCTCGGGCCTACTGGCCTCCAGGCTAGAACTAAACCAGCGGCTTTCCTGGGTCTCCAGCTTTCTGACTCACCCTAAAGATCTTGGGATTTTCTGGCCTCCATAACTATATGATCCAATTCATTGTAATTAATTAATTAATTAATATATCTATATGTAGATATAGATATATAGTTTCTGCTCCTCTGGAGTATGTGACTAACATAGTCTATAACTAAAGAATATGTATTCATAGCTTTATAATATGAAGCTATAAACATCCATATAAATATGAAACTTATGTGTAATGCTGGAATCCATAAGGATGTGGAATAACATTTTATATATATCAGGTATCTATGAAAGGCCATTTGGATGAAAACCTAGAAATATTTCAATAACTACACTGGTCAGCTAAGATATTATTACTTGTCTTATTCCAAAAAAACATTAAAGCAGTGTTTAAGAATAAATAATTGAATGATCAAATGGTAAAAAATTTACATCAAATAGGTGAGAAAATGTGGTCAAAGAGAAATCAAGAATAAAAAAAGTAAGGTGAAACAGATCTGTAAGGTTATTCAATTTGTACTTAAAAAGGAGATCATTTGGGTGCTGGGTGGCTCAGTTGGTTGGGTGTCCAACTTGGGCTCAGGTCATGATCCCGTGGTTCATGAGTTGGAGCCCCTCAGCGGGTTCTGTGCTGACAGCTCAAAGCCTGGAGCCTGCTTTGGATTCTGTGTCTCCCTCTCTCTCTCTGCCCCTTCCCCACTGGTGCTCTGTTTCTCTCTCTCTTTCAAAAATAAATAAACATAAAAAAAAATTTTTAAGAGGAAATTGTCCACACAATTGCAGCCATCTGACTCTCCTGAGCCAAGCCAGCACTTTGGATGCAATTGCAAAAGCTTGGTTAGTACTCTGCCTTCTAATGGTGCATAACTGGGGGCGGGGGAGTGGGGGGGGGTTCTCCTTAACTTTTAAGCCATTTAGATGCAAAAATAAGTTTCTTTAAAATTTTTCAATGATTTTCTTCCCAGCACACCAGAGAGGCATTTTTTAAACTTTTTCTTTTTTGGCCTGCCTTTCATGTTGGCAGATATAAATTCAAAAGCCACAGAAGCCATCTGAAATATTGATCAATCTTTAATGAGCTCAACTACCTGTGAGTGTGGATTACATTTCTTGAAAACTTCCTGATTGTCTTTAGTCATGATTTCTACATCTCCCCTCCCTGGTCTTAAGGCAATCTTTCCCAACCAAACCTCCAGCCCATCCTCTCCTACTAAGATCAGTCTTGCCAAGGTCATCAATGACTTCCATCCTGGAAAAATGCAGTGGTCAATTCTCAATTCTCATCTTACTTGACTTCTCAATAGCATTTTTTTGGCAGTTTATTGCTTTCCTTCTTTAACTATTTTTAAAAATAGTCTTCTGAGGGGTGCCTGGGTGGCTCAGTCGGTTAAGCATCTGACTTGATTTCGGCTCAGGACATGATCTCACAGTTCATGGAATTGAGCCCGGCAGCAGGCTCCATGCAGGCTCCATGCTTAGGATTCTCTCTCTCCCTCTCTCTCTCTGCCCCCTGTCCTTCCTGACTTGCAAGCATGTGCACACACATGCTCTCTCAATAAATAAATAAATAAACAAACAAACAAACAAACAAACATTAAAAAATAAAAGTATTCTGAGATGCTAAACTCTCTTGGCTTCTCTTCCATCACATAGGCCATTCCTGCTGCTTCCTTTGCTGGCCCCACCTCCTCTTCCGGCTGTCTAAATGTTGAGTGTCCCAGAATCCAGTCCTCAGCCTTCTCTTCTCCTACTCACTCCTTAGGCAATCTCATTCAGTTCCATTTCTTCCATGATGACTCCTACATGGATACCTCCAGCCCCAATCTCACTCCCAGACTTACATACCACTGTCCACTGGATGTGTCCACTTGGATGTGCAATAAGCATCTCAAGGTCAATGCACCCCAGTAGAACTTGAGATGGGCCCCTTCCCTGCCTACTCTGACCTCCACCCCTCCACTACCAGCTAAGCCCAAACCGGGTGTTGTCCAGGACTCCTGTTTCCCCCATTCCCCATCTGCCTGTCCTGGAGGCTCTGTCATCAAAATACAGCCTGAATATGACCACTTCCTACAATCTCCACCATTTCATCCAGTCCAAAGCTACCCCATTCCGAGGAAAGTGCGATTTTCTTACCACACCTACAGTGTCCTCCCTTATCTCTCCATCCCTCTTCTTGCTGCTCTGTCTCTTCTGCTCTTACCACACCCACCTCCTCACTGTGCTTCAAACACACCAAGATCTTTCCCACCTCAACAATTCTTCCCTTACTGTTTCTTTTACCTGTGCTCTTCCCCTGGACCTTCACATGGCTTGCTCCATTATTTCATGCATATTTTTGCCTGTCACCAGCTCTGAGTGGCTTTCCGTGGACCAGCCCATTACCCTCTATTTCCTTACCATCTTCTTTTTAGTACTTATCACTAACTGGCAGATTATTATAATAGTTCTTTCACTCTTTGTGTATTAGATTTGCTTAGTTGTGTCATCTAGTGCCTCGAACAATCTCGGACTCAGTAAACATCAGGTAGATAAAAGAAATACACACTGAAATGAATTACTCCAGCCTGCTTTTACAGGAGGACTTGATGTCTGAATAATAATATTGTAAAAGATATTCTTTTTAAAAACAGTCTTTTAGGCTTCTGAGACCCTCCCAACTCTATCCTGACGAATCTATTCACACAGAATTCCTTTCTGTCCTGGTGACTCAAACCTCAAGTCAGAGCTCACCCTGGTGCAGGTAAGAAAACCCTCTCCCTCTTCAGAGCCCTTTGCAGCTGAGAGGTGTGGTCTCCTCGACCGCCAGGTGTAATTTGAGCAAACTGGACTGATGAAACTCCAGCTGGTTTTTGGAGCCCTTCTTTGGCTTGTAAGGAGTAAGAAAAGATACACCCAGTGATGTTGTTATGGTGACAGTAAGACACCAGGGGGCAGCAAAACCAGCTATTTTTAAAGGTGGAACAGGTGTTCTGAAACCACTTGTTTAACGGATAGGATAAATGGTTAAGTACGTCCATGGTTAAGTACGTCCGTATGATGAGTACTAGGAAGCACTGGCAATGAATGAACTATAACTACAAGCAGTAACACGGGGGAATCTGACACACGTGATACTCAGTGAAAGAAGCAAGACTCAGAGGAATATATATGGTGTGATTCCATGTACTTAACGTTCAAAAATAGGCAAAACTACACTATATTGTTTCAGAAGAGTACATGGGTGGTCCAGCTATAAATAAAACAAGGAAATGATAGTCACAAAAGTGAGACTCCAAGGACATGCGTGCCTGTGGTCAGAACAGCACATAACAGAGGCCATGGATCCTAGAGATGACCTATTTTCACCTTTGCAGGAGTTACATAGGTGTCCAGTTCATAATTATTTGCTAAGCTTTATATTCATGTTTTGTGCCTTCCTCATATGTATGCTTATATTTTACATTAAAGGTATTTTCAGGGGCGCCTGGGTGGCTCAGTCGGTTGGGCGTCTGACTTTGGCTCAGGTCATGATCTCAGGGTCTGTGAGTTCGAGGCCTGTGTCGGGCTCTGTGCTGACAGCTCGGAGCCTGGAGCCTGCTTCGGATTCTGTCTCTCTCTCTCTCTCTCTCCCCCCCCCCTCTCTGACCTTCCCCAGTTCATGTTCTGTCTCTCTCTGTCTCAAAAATAAAATAAAACATTTAAAAAAAAATTTTTTAAAGGTATTTTCAGGAAAAGGAAAGGGAAGGAAAGTGAGGGAGAACAGACAGATGCACAGAGATGGGTCAGGGATATAAAGAGATAAAGTAGCAAAGAGACACTTGGTTAGATAAGAAGAGAAGAGATATGCTGAGAAGGGAGTAAAAGAGAGAGAGGGGGACAGGTGAGAAGAAAGAGAAAGGACCAAGAGAGCCCAGAAAGAAACGTTTAAAGGAAAACAGTGTGAGGGAGAGTAACAAAAATCAGGAGGAGAGAGAAAAATAAAGAAAAAGAAGAGATCAAAGATGAGAGAGCAACAGAGATGGTGAAGAGGGTTACAGACAGAAAAAAAAAAAAAGGGAAAGATGCAGAAACAGCTATCGAGAGGATAATTCAAACAGAAAATCCAGAAGGATAGGGGACATGCAATATGCCAAGGTCAGGGCTTGGCGGTCAACCCAGGACCTCAGGGAGGCTCCATCTTGCAGTGGACAGCAACTAGGATAGGATGAAGGCCAAGAAAGATGCCAGGAGACCCTAACACGGAGGGTCTCAGGAAGGGTTTTCATCTGTCTGATACAGGGCTGTGAAAGGTGGGACCGGGGCCCAAGCAGGGATGATGATCCCCAACAGCCATCAGAAGTACAGACTCAAGACTTCACAAGTGCCCTTCTTGCCGGGGACTTTCTGCTGGTAATCTATCATGTTGAAGATATTCTGGATACCCTAGAGACACCCATGGCCTCCATGTTGGGGAAACAGGTGGGGCAGGTCAGGCCACATTCCATCCTACAGCTCAGAGAAAGATGTGCACTCAAAATTATACCATGAGTAGGTAAATCGATGAGTTAAACAGGAGCTTCAGCTTCCCTGCTCAGCACCTTATCACAACTTGCTTTCTCAGCAACAAAGACGTCTATGGTTTGAAAAAAATTCCAAGTGTTTTCAGGAATTGGAGTCTAAAAATGCCACTTGTACTTGTTATCTAGCCCTGCCTCCTCCTCTTAGCCAAACCGTGCCTTCCCCACACAGGGAATTTGTCTAGAGGCACAACTCTGGGGACCCAAATCCCAACTCTGACTTGTGTTGGGAGGCCTTTCTCCTGGAGGAATCTAATCATAAATCTAGCTTAAATTCAAACCTTGGCTTCAGTCATGAAAGAACAGATTGGCCAAGGAGTGAGAGCCTAAGTGCTCCCAGAAGGAGACAGTCGACGTGCTCTCCGGGGCCATCTGAAGCTTTGTGAGGTGCCACAGGAGGATGTGCTGTCCTGAGCACGAAGCGGGGCTTCTGCTGGGAACAGGATTGTGAGAAACTTGAACCCTACTTGAACCCGCTGGGGGCTGCACCTGGCTGAGATGTTCTTTGGAGTCCACACTTGTAGCACCCTTTCCAATCAAACTTCATAGAAACACAGAAAGGTGTGTGTGTGTGTGTGTGTGTGTGTGTGTGTGTGTGTGTGTGTGTACACACAGGAGAGAGAGTGAGAGAGAGAGAGAGAGTCTTCATCTGTAACAGCCCTGGGCCACAAGGAATGGTGTCATTAGTGGAGCAGAAATTTGAAGACAGTTTTTCAGGGAATGACATGGATAGGATGAGGTTGACCAACATCCTGACCAACTAGTCATATGTGAAAAGAAGGCTGGTATGTAAACGCCAGAGACAACTGAGTGAGTAGGAGCCCTGCCAGCACCTGCAAAGCCACCAAGTAGAGCGGAACAGCTGGGGGCAAGGGCAGGCCCCGGACAGCTGGGGGTCTGGCAAGAAAAGACGAAATAGAAAGGAAGTCCGTGGCAAGCAACAAAGTACTCACTGCAGATGCAGTTATTACACACTGTAAGATTCTACAATAATTCTTGAGAGATACGCTACCCAATGCAAAAAAAACGGGGGCACCTAAATGGCGCAGTGGGTTAAATGTCTGACTCTTGGTTTCCGCTTGCGTCACGATCTCACGGTTTCCAGAGTTGGAGTCCCGTGTCGGGCTCTGGGCTGGGAGCACGGAGCCTGCTTGGGATTCTCTCCCTCTCTCTCTCTCTGCCCCTTCCCCACTAGAGCTGTCTCTGTCTCTGTCTCTCTCAGCATGAATAAACTTTAGAAAAGTTTAATAACCCGTATAACTTAACGGTGCTAGATGAGCTTTAGTGAGTAGCCATGTTCAGACTCTACACCAGGTGTAGTACGTGAATCATCTCATTCAATCCTGATATAATTCCAATATAGCGGATCCCATACTTCTATCCATTTAAAAGATTTAAAAAAAAAAAACAAAAACAAAAACAAAAAACAAGGCTCAAAGAGAACTTGACTAAAACTAGACGGCATCAAAATGTTACTCGGGCTGGTCTGACCCTGAAGCCCCGGCTGTAAGTAACTACAGAATGTTTCTTCTCATGCAATCCCAACAAAACTCAAGAGCACATGACATGGGCAGAACTACATGCTGTGAAACCTATGTTTTATAAACTGCCCTGACCCAAACGCACCACGTGATGTTCTTGGTTTTCCCACATGAAAACGTAGTGTGGTTAGAGCACACGTTCTTTAAAATCCCTTCCAGCTCAAACGATTTGTGAAGCTGAGCCCCCTGGAGACGCTTTCAGGAGTGATATTGCGGGGTTTTGTTTTGCTTGGTTGCTTTTTTAAAAGTTCGCGTTTGATGGATGACGGCGAATGAGAAAGTGCCGTGAGGTCCTGGCCACAGATAATTCTCGCTTCGGTGTTTTCCATTCTGGGCCTTTCAGGGCCAGGATGCAAGTACATTTACTCCCATATTTGACAGTTCCAGATAAAGGTCCAGCCCTGTGGTGGTATCTCCCTGGTGTCTCAGTCAAAGGGAAGAGGCAGGGATATGATGCGAGTCAGGTGACAAGTCAGGTGATTGGCTGCTCTCCACCCCAGGACTGGCACGGTCCTCAGAGTGCCCCAGGCCAGCCCCGTCACTCGCACGTCAGCCCCAGGGCTGTGTGCTTGAGGCTAGGAGGCAGCCGGCGGCGGCTCAGAGGCTTATGGACAAGACACAGCCTCACCAGTGAGCCCCAAACCCTACAAACTGCTCAAGCCAAGTCACAGGTAAGCCCTGAGAACCCGCTGGTACTTCATTCCCACCTCATTCTGCACACCTGCTTCATCTCAGGGATCTGGATTCTTCTACTCATGGAGACACTTGATTCCAAAGCCTAGAGTCTCCTGAGGAGCTTTAAAGTTATCTCTGAAAGAACTGCTACTTTGTCTATCTTCATCTTCCAAAACAAATCCATCCCGCAGGGCCTACCTCAAATGCCACCTTCTCTGGAAGCTTTCCTTGATTCTCCCAGTCACAATTTCTCTCTCCTCTGACCCCAACGGTCACTTCACACTTTTCTCCTGTAGCCCTCATTGATAGTGAGAGGCACAGCATCCCATGATACCAGCAGCATGCACAGAGTCTACTGGGGAAAGCTGGATCGAGGTACAGGCTCAGCCCTTGGTGTGTCAATTCCTCTGGCCCAGACCTTGCCGCGGTGCCCATCCTAATGGGCTCACATTAATTATCGTAACACATGTTCCCTGGCTCGTTGTGTGCACCTGACCCAAGAAGCAGATATCCCAGGGAGACCTCTCAGCTGAGACATGGGCCATGTGGAACGCACAGAAGAGGACCCACCCAGTGCAGAGCCTCTGCTCAGCCTCAGCTGAGGGTGCATTCTGAATGTGGGACACCCACTGGCCACGTGCGTAGTCCATTCTCCAGATGGAGGTGCAAACAAGGGTATTCGGGGACCCCTGCAGGCTGGCAGGCAGGCTCAAATCTTGTTGCCTTCATAAAACCAGACTACAGGGTGCTTAGAGGCTGCCCTATCTATGCCAGTACCAGGTAACCCAAAGTTCCAGAGCCCCCAAAGGACATGACCAGGGCAGCTGCCCCTCAAAGGACATGCCCCAGGATGTCACTGCTCATGAGGGTCCTGAACACTTGGACAGGACAAGGGGGGAGCGGTCAAGGAAAAGTGGCTTTCTGCTCCATGCTAACACTGTGAGCTCACACAGCATGCAGGCCCTACTCTAGATGCTCAAAAAAACAACTGATCTCCCCAGGGATGGCATTCTGACTTCTTTGGCCTCTCTTAGCATTGTGTATGCGGTGGCCAAGGTCACGCCTCTCCTGGCCAGGGACCTCTCAACACTGCCCAGAGGGAGCAGCAGGAATGAGAGGCTCCGGGGCAGGAAGAAGACCCAGATTCACCAACCCACAGCCAGAGAGAGGGAGGGATCAGCCACAGAGCTTCCCTCTCCTCCTGGGCTAGGACGACTGGGGGAGAAAAGGGGCCATAGCAGGGGAGAGAGTAAGAAAAGAAAATGAAGAGCCAAGAGTGGACAGAGAGGAAGAAAAAATGTAGTGGGGATAAATGGGCAGCAGGGAGGAAGGAGGAGGGATGGATGAGGGAGAGCAGAGAGAAGGAGGACAAAGAAAGTAGGGGAGAAAAAAGAATCTTTAGAAAGAGTTAAGCAGAGACTAGAGGGAGAGATAGAAGATGGGATAGCAATAAACATAGAAGATGAGGAAGAGAAACAAAGGAACAGAGTCAGACACAAGAACAACAGGAGAAATCACAGGAGGGAGAACAAAAAGAACACAGAGACAAGGCAAGAAAGGCAAAGAGGCAGAACAGCAAGGAGAAGGAAACTAGGGAAGCAGAGGTAAGAAAAGCACACAGAGACAGAGACTGACAGACAGAGAGGCAAGAGGAAGGGGGAGGGTCTGAGATGCTGAGATGAGATGAAGGAAGCCTAGAGTGAGGGAGACTGCATCAGAATGGCCAGAAAGCAGGCAGGGAGAAAGGGAGAAGGGCAGGAGATGAGGGAGCATAAACTGGGAAGAGGGGAATTGGACCAGGAAGAGAAAAGGCTGAGGAAGAGCAATAGCACAGAGAGAAAGAGTTGGGGAGGGAGGCAAAGTACAGCTAAGAGGGCGAGAAGCAGAAGAAGGAAGTGAATGGGGTAACATAAATAGAAGAAAGACAGACACAAAAAGAGAAGGTTGGGTCAGAAACAGGACAGAAACCGTCCCAGTTTTCTCAACTGTAAAATGGAATGCTTACTTCACTAATTTTTATGAGAATTAAATACAGCGATGTGGGTAAAGCGCCTGAAATACTGTAGTCACTTAATGATTTTCTTTTGTTTTGTGGATCACAGTTCCGATGCTGACAATGAACTAAGTGTCAGAAAAACTCGCCTTCTTTTATTCACCTTTATACCTTTGTCACCTAACACATGCCCTAGCACATAACACACTTGTCGTGTGTGTTCGAATGAACTGAACAAACAGTCAGAGAAAGGAAGATATGGAATTAATTCTTTGAAGCAAAGAAGACAGACATAGGAAAACAGGAATGGAGACAAGAAAGAAACAAAAGTAAGGAAATGAAACTACAAAGAAAAAATGGAGGGGTGCCTGGGGGGCTCAGTCGGTTGAGCGTCCAACTTCGGCTCAGGCCATGATCTCACGGTTCATGAGTTCCAGCCCCGCGTCGGGCTCTGTGCTGACAGCTCAGAGCCTGGAGCCTGCTTCGGATTCTGTGTCTCCCTCTCTCTCTGCCCCTCCTCCATTCATATTCTCTCTCTCTCTCTCTCTCTCTCTCAAAAATAAACATTAATTTTTTTTTTTTTTTAAATGGAGGAAGAAGATCAATGTGGAGGAAGGAGAAAGAGAAAGCAAACTTACACTGGTGACAACCAGGCAGCTCAGGCCAGAAGCTGCCACTCAGCAGTGGGTCCAGCAGTTCCACGGACCTCAGAAGGCGTAAGCTGCCAGGCGGATGCTCCTGGCTGAGACATGGAGCTACAGTGAGTGATGGGGCAGGAGCCAACTTTGTGATCTGAAGAGCTCCTGACCATCGATCACCTTTGGGGACTTAACAGAAACCCTCCAGAGCCCAGCCTAACTCCTTTGAGCTTTATCTAATTTCAGCATCTTATTCCTGGGCAATAAACTCTGCTGCCACCACCACACCATCATACTGCTAGGGCACCAGAGATCTCAGCCCCTGGCTCCCTTCAGCAGATTATGAAATACATGGTTAGTGAAGGCTCAGTAACCATCCCATTGGATAAAGAAGTTTGCCTCAAGGTACAGTGTAAGCAGGTAGGATGGATTAATTGATATATCAACCAACCAGTCCCTTTCACACCCTGCCTGCTACACACCTGGCCACACCAAGGGAAGCCTTGGGAGCCCACTGTCTTGATGAACAACTAAACATGGGGCTTGATGTCAGAACCTATACCTTGGATTAGAAGGTATTCGGGCACATGATGGATTGACTAAACTAGCCCATTAAAAGCAGTGAGCATGGAAAACAACTTGATGACCCAGTGACAGGAGATGGGGAGCGACTCAACAGTTGCTGAGTACAACTGCTGGTCATGTGTCCTGGGGAATGGGGTAGAGAGAAAGGTGGCATGGAAATAAGAACATGCCTTCACTAATCGTCATGTGCAACACTGAGGCACGGCACCACAGTCATGGTGGCAAATGACCAAATATAAGAAAGAGGGGGGGACGTTCTTCCCCGTGGAACGCCACAGAGCTTTGGCACGTGAGATCTCCACTGCATCCTAATCACCAGTCCCAGTGGGAGTTACGGTACCCAGGAGAACAGCAGCAACGCCCAGTCGGTCAAAGTGGTACCTAATGGGAGATGATGGTTCCTGAGAGAAGGTAGTAGAATTCAGAAGAAAGTAAGTAGCAAAGGTATCCAGAAATGAGGATAGTGTGCAGCCAAAAAGTGGCAATGCGGAATCACAAATTTAATGAAATGAACACAACTAGATCGAGTGTCAGCAGGGTTGCCTGGGTGGCTCAGTCGGTTGAGCGTCCGGCTCTTGATTTCCACTCAGGTCGTGATCTCGCGGTTCACGAGTTCAAGCCCCACGTAGGGTTCTGCGCTGATGGTGCAGAGCCTGCTTGGGATTTCCTCTCTCTGCCCCTTCTCTGCTTGCTCTCTTTCTCTCAAAATAAATCAAATAAACTTAAAAAAAAAAAAAAATGAGTGTCAGCAGAGCTTGCGGTCAGCAGACGGAGCAACGTCCCGCGGTAGAAAACCAGGACGGAAGTAGGAAAACAAAGCTGCCCTGACAACTCCTAGAGATGGTTGTCGGGAAGTGGTTCCTTTATTAAGACACTGCTGCGATCCCCAAAACTGCCAGGGGTGGGAAGGGACTCTGCTAGTTGGGAGACATAGCAGATTCTATCTATGGTTCTCCACCCACTGTGTTGACCAGGAACTGGCAGGCAACTTGCAACCATGAGGGAAAGGCTGCTTCCCCTGACATGACTGAGTCATGGCTTCCTTCCAGACTTACGTGAGAGTATTAACTCCGGTTTCTTTAAGCCAGTGCCGGACTAGTTAATGTCACAATTAAAAGCATGCTATTTGCACCCTTGAAAATAACTGGTTTATACTTTGGAACATATAACTACTATATGTACCCCCTTTCAGAGCCCACACACCCCAACCCATTTCCATGCTTCTTTTTTGTTTTTAATTTATTTGTATTTATTTTGAGAGAGATAGGAAGCAAGCAAGGGAGGGGCACAGAGAGAGGGAGAGAATCCCAAGCAGGCTCCACAATGTCAGCACAGAGCCCCACGTGGGACTCCAACCCATGAACCCTGACATCATGACCTGAGCCGAAATCAAGAGTCAGACACTTAACTGACTGAGCCACCCAGGTGGTCCCCCCATGCTTCTTTTTACTGGGTCCTCTGTCAGCTACTGAAATTATTGGGGCCAGTAGCCATCTATTATCCATTACCCCCAAAATACCTTAAGCATAAGACTCCTTAGCGTTTAGACCTGTGAGAGAAAGAGCTCAAATAAAAGAGAAGTAGACCTACATTCCAGGGACCATTTGTTTGGGGTAGGAGAGGGGGATACTAGGTTTTTAATTTACCTTATGAATTTTTAAATGTTCATTTTACATTTATTTTTGAGAGAGAGGGAGACAGAGCATGAATGGGAGAGGGGCAGGGAAAGAGGGAAACACAAAATCTGAAGCAAGCTCCAAGCTCTGAGCTGTCAGCACAGAGTCCAACACGGGGCTTGAACTCATGAACTGTGAGATCATGACCTGAGCCAAAGTCGGATGCGTAACCGATGGAGCCAGCCAGGCGCCCCAGGATTTTTTAATTTATTTGAGAGACATGCACAAACTTCCACCAGCCATAGAGAGGGAGCAGTTGAAAATACAGAATTCCAAGACAGTGAATGATGGTGTAAGATAAAGGGATTTTTTTTTTTTTTCTTTTTGAACAGGAGAACGAGTTCTTTTTCCCAGAAAAAAAGGGAGGTGATCACTAAATAAAGTTTCAGATATGCAGGCAGGACATTAAAGAGATCAAGTTGAAGCAAAGGTTCTACTGGGTGGGACTTGTGTACAAAAAGGTAGGACAGAGATTTGGGGTGAAGTAATGATGTTTGGAAAGACCTTTGCCGGGAAGGGAGGAGTAGCTGTTTGAAAGGGTGAGGAGGCCACCAACAGGATTTGCCCCAAGCTTACGGATAATCAAATTAGACTTCTGGTTAGAAATGGCAGCAGTCTGAATGCTTGCTTTTATTTCCAGTCCCTTCCCACACCACATAAAGACAAGACAAAACAACTTTTTGAAATACGTAAATCCATAAAGACGGACGGAACGGGAAGTGAGCCTGCGGATGTCAGGAGAATTTAATACAATCTTGGGAAACGGAGTTAGTGGGATAAATCTTAAAAGAAATTAAATTGTCACTAGTCAGAAAACCTGAGGTAAAATGCCTGCAGGTAAAAGAATGAGTCACTCACCTGCGGCATCAACGCCGCCTGGAAGTGTTCAGAAACGCAGATGCTTTGGCCCCACCTAAGAGTCTCTGGAGGCGGGACCCAGATCTCTGGGATTCACCAAGTTTTTCAGGTAACTTGTATACACGCTGAGTCTGAAAAGCACTGCAGTACGTAGGGCGTTAAGACCCAGAGTCTGAGGAACTGCAAGCGTCTGCTCTCTCTGAGGATAAGGGTTGAGAGGCTAACCCTCAACAGAACTACCTCAAAATTTGTTTGAAGAGAGGTGAGAACCCCAGATACCTTCTTTTCGGTTCGAGCAGCCAGATGACTGTACGAACAAGAGATGTGCTTTCCGAAGACGATGTCGCGGGTAGACTCGAAGCAGGTGGACCAGAAATGGCGGGGAGTAAGAAAGAGTCCATATACTCAAAACAGGGAGGTTGTAGCAAAACCTACTTGTGACTTCTTTGGCCTCTTGGCTTCCAAACTGTTGGGCATCAAGATTATCATGATCTCCCTGCCCACGCAGGAAATGGGAGAATTCCTATGTAGGTGGACGGAATAGCCTACAGACAGTGACATGACGGGGTAACCCCCTCCCCTTAAAAATGGCTGTGTCTCTTGCTGCCCATCTACCCCTGCAGTGAAGTCCACCACCCTACAAGCCCCACAGATGCACTTACAATTGCTATTGTAGTGCTCTCTTAAATGTGAAGAGGCAGCCAAAGACCACAGGACATCCGGAGAAAGAATATAATGATAATGTAACATTGTATGTCAACTATGCTTCAATTTAAAAAAAGGGGGGGGTGGGGCGGGCACCTGAGTGGCTCAGTAGATTAAGCGTCCAACTTCGGCTCAGGTCATGATCTCACGATTCGTGAGTTCAAGCCCCGCGTCAGGCTCTCTGCTGACAGCTCAGAGCCTGGAGCCTGCTTCGGATTCTGTGTCTCCCTCTATCTGTCCTTCTACGGCTTGCGCTCTGTCTCTTGCATTGTCTCAAAACCAAATAAAAACATTAAAAGGGGCGCCTGGGTGGCGCAGTCGGTTGAGCGTCCGACTTCAGCCAGGTCACGATCTCGCGGTCCGGGAGTTCGAGCCCCGCGTCGGGCTCTGGGCTGATGGCTCAGAGCCTGGAGCCTGTTTCCGATTCTGTGTCTCCCTCTCTCTCTGCCCCTCCCCCGTTCATGCTCTGTCTCTCTCTGTCCCAAAAATAAATAAACGTTGAAAAAAAAAAAATTAAAAAAAAAAAAAAAAAGGTGAAGGGACATAATGCAAAAGACACAAAAGCAGACCAAAAAAAAAAAAAAAAAAGGAACTCTAAGGAAAGAGAGATTATGCAGGAAGCAGAAAACTATAATTAATGTACAAGCCCCTTTTAGGCAACAGGCTTGAGCAATGGAAACCTGAAGAAGACAAAAGGGCCCACAGTGACCACCGACCTGAATGCCAACAGGCTCATTAGGCCACCCACCTTGAAATAGCCAGCCTTAGCTGATCAATGGGCTACTTACATCCAGGCACAGGTACCAAAAAAGGAAAATGCCATACATCCCCATACCTCCTCACTCCCTCACTTAACCATAGCAGCACCCCCCGCCCCCATCACCACCTCGTGGTAGACAGTCTCTCCTTTGCTGTCCTGCCTGCTGCCCCCTTGCAGTGTATTCAACAAACTTCTCTCTCCTTTGTCCTGCCTTGGGTGAATTCTTTCACCTCCCGTGCCACCGGCTTCCACCCCACAGTCAATGCTCTCTGAAAGCTAACAGCATACATGTAACAAAAAAACTGTAGAAAAGAGTACCCAGCAGAAAGAGAAGAGTTCTTAGAAATTGTAAGAGTCCTTAGGAGAAATTAAAATTGCGAGAAAAGAATTGAATGGTAAAGTTGAGGAGATTGCTATGAAATCACAACAACAACAAAAAGGCAAAGAGAACATAGAAGAGAAAAGACAAAGAAATCAGAGGACAAATCCAAAAGATTCAATTTCTTTTTTTTAATATATATTCTTTAACATTTACCAATTTTTGAGAGAGAGAGAGAGAACAAGTGAGGGAGGGGCAGAGAGAGAGAGAGGGAGATACAGAATCTGAAGCAGGCTCCAGGCTCTGAGCTGTCCACCCCAAGGCTGGGCTGGAACCCACAGACCACAGATCATGACCTGAGCCAAAGCCGGATACTTAACCGACTGAGCCACCCAGGTGCCCCACAAAGATTCAATTTCTTGAGGAACCTCAACACTGCTTTTCACACTGGCTCTACCATTTTGCATTTCCACCAACAGTATGCAAGGGCTCTAATTTCTCACCAACGCTTATTGCCTTTTGTGTTTTGCTTTTAATAACAGCCATCCTGACAGGTTTAAGATGATATCACATTGTAATTTTAATTTGCATTTCCCTGGAGATTAATGATGTTAAGTTTTTTTTAAAAAAAAATGTATTTGTTGGCCAACTTACGTCTTCCTTGGCAAAATATCTGTTCAAGCCCTCAGCCTATTTTTAATCAGATTATTAGGGGCATTATGCTAACTGGGCTATAGGCGTTCCTTATATATTTTGAATATTAACCTCTTAACCACCATATGATCCACCAGTTCCACTGCTGAGTATTTATCCAAAAGAATTGAAATCAGGATCTCAAAGGCATATTAGCACCCCTACGTTCACTGCCACACTACTCACAATAGCCAAGAAGTGAAAACAACCTTACGGTCCACTGATGGATGAATGAGTAAAGAAAATGTGGTATGCATGCACAGTGAAATACCACTTGGGCTTAAAAAGATGGAAAATATGCAATATGGGACAACATGGATGAACCTTGAGAACACTGTGCCGAGTGAAATAAACCAGTTACAGAAAAACAAATAGTGCATGGTTCTACTTACCTGAGGTATCTCAAGTAGTTAAATTCATGGAATCAAAGACTGCAATGGTGTTTACCAGGAGCTGGGGAGGAGGAAGTAGGGAGTTACTAATCAACAGGCATAAAGTTTCAGTTAAGCAAGATGAATAATCTCTAGTGTTCTGATGTTAAGTGTTCTTACCACAGTAAAATAAATTCAATCTAAGATATTAAATATTCAATTAGTAGCTGTTCCAGAAAGAGAAAGCTATAAAAAGAAATAGTTTCCCAGAACTGAAAAACATGAATTTCTTAATTTAAGCGACCCACCAAATTGTGGCTCGTTTATTTATAAAAGGAACCACAATAGACATTATTGTGAAATTTCAGAAAAGCCATAATAAATAAAAGGTAATAAAACTTCCCAGCCGTGGGGAAAGGAAGGTTATGGATGCAAGTTCAAGAATCAGATAGGCATCGAATTTCTCGAAGCTAGCACATGGAGTAAGACCGTCAATATTCTGAGATCACATGATTTCCAACCTAGAAGTCTATACTCAGCCAATATTCTGATTAAAATGAGGGATGAACAGAGATGTTTTCAGACATAAGATGTCTCAAAATATTTTCCTCTTCTGCACACATTCTTAGCAAGCCACTAGAGGAGGTGGGGTTACCCCGAAAGAAGAGACTAAATCAGGAAGAAATAAATAAGAAGAAATCAAGAGGAAGGTCTGTGCATATAGTAAACAGAGGACCTGACACAGGAGAAAGAGGAAGAGAATTCTTAGTTTGATGATGCAGAGAAATCTGTTGCCCTAAAAAGCAGCTGAGGATGGATGCTGAAGAGGAGACATCTCTTCACAACAAGCACATTGCTGGGCTTTGCTTCCCCTGCCACGATCTAAAGTGTCTTTGTGTCATTTCATTTCAGGTGTTTCAGGAGGTAGGAAATGTTGAAGTCCATTATTGGAAGGAGATTTGGGGTGCATCAAGTTCATTTCTGAGAACGAGGAATATTTAGGGGGCTCACAAAGGAGATGGGAACTAGGGAGACAACAAAGGTTGGGATAACATGTATCACACAGGAAACGGGGACCTGGGAAAACATCATCCCTTATCTATTTAGGCTACAAACTGGGACCATTTATCTGGCTAGAAGGGCTCATTACTAGGACAAAGGTCAAGGAAGAGTTACCATACTAAATATTCAAAAGTAGTGAGATAAATAAATCCACCACTGGAAATTCTCACTGGCCACATTTCTCCCACATACTCCTGTCTCTACATGCATCAAAAAGAGGCTCCAGCAAGTTCTCATGGTGGGAAGTTGGAAACTGCAATTGACAAAACTCCAGTGAGGTCAGAATTCAGTTACAGGATCTCTCTTTTGAAGATGGTGCTTGAGGGGCACCTGGGTTGTTCAGTCGGTTAAGCGCCCGACTCTTGATTTCTGCTCAGGTCATGATCTCACAGTTTCATGAGTTCGAGCCCCACATCGGGCTCTGTGCTAACAGTGCAGCAGAGCCTGCTTGGGATTCCCTCTCTCTCTCTCTTTTTCTCTCCCTCTCTTTCTCTCTCTGCCCCTCCCCAGCTCACGCTATCTCAGTCTCTCTAAATAAATAAATAAATAAATAAATAAATAAATAAATAAATAAATAAATACAACGAAGGTGAGGCTAGAGGTTTCCATTTCTTCCTTTTCTTGGCAATCATCCTAAAGCTACCAGCAGAATGAGAAGCAGAAGTGCGAAGGCTTCCTTCAAAGAAACAAGATTGCTGGGGCGCCTGGGTGGCTCAGTTGTTAAGCATCCGACTTCGGCTCAGGTCATGATCTCGCGGTCTGTGAGTTCGAGCCCCGCATCGGGCTCTGGGCTGACAGCTCAGAGCCTGGAGCCTGCTTCAGATTCTGTGTCTCCCTCTCTCTCTGACCCTCCCCTGTTCATGCTCTGTCTCTCCCTGTCTCAAAAATAAATAAAACGTCAAAAAAAAAAAAGAAAGAAAGAAAGAAAGAAAGAAACAAGATTGCTGAAACCTCTAGGCACAAAACTGGAAGAAGCACGAAGGGGTAGGACAGGTGCTGGAAGTGCATGAAGAGTATGGAAGGAAGTGGAAAGGAGACTACAGAGCTCAGAAAGAGATCACAGAGTGCATTGTCTAAGGACAGGAGCACACTCTGAGTGCAATACCAAAATCTTTTGTTTGTGACTGAGGGATACAGCGGTCACAAAATGGCAGGTTCCCTGGCCTTGGTTTTGATGTGAAAAGTGGAGCATACAAGGTTGAATTACACAGACAAGACATAATTTCAGGCAAGGGTCTACCCATGTGGTTGGGGGAGAAGAGACACTTGCAAAGCAAAAAGCACCATAGAGCCTTTTTCCATCACTGAGATGAATGACAGGCTGTCAAAACCCATATCTTTTTTTTTTTTTTTTAATTTTTTTTTTCAACATTTATTTTTGGGACAGAGAGAGACAGAGCATGAACGGGGAAGGGGCAGAGAGAGAGGGAGACACAGAATCGGAAACAGGCTCCAGGCTCTGAGCCATCAGCCCAGAGCCTGACGCGGGGCTCGAACTCACGGACAGCGAGATCGTGACCTGGCTGAAGTCGGACGCTTAACCGACTGCGCCACCCAGGCGCCCCCTCAAAACCCATATCTAAAACTCAGATTCAAGGGGTACCTGGCTGGCTCAGTCATTGGGGCATTCAACTCTTAGAGTAGTGAGTTCGAGCTCCATATTGGGTGTATAGGTCACTTAAAACTAAAATCTTAGGGGCTCCTGGGTGGCTCAGTCAGTTAAGCGTCCAAACTCTTGATTTTGGCTCAGGTCTTGATCTCAAAGTCATGGGATCGAGCCCCAAGTGGGGCTCTGTGCTGAGCATGGAGCCTGCCTGGGGTTCTCTCTCTTTCCCTCTCTCTCTCTCCCTCCCCCTATGCCCCTCCCCCACTGACACTCACTCTCTTCCTCTCTAAAAAGAAAATCTTTAACAAGTAATTAAAAATAAAAATAAAACTCAGATTCAAAAGAAAATTTCTGCACACTTAAAACACAGGTGTGGCCCCACCTCCATGTGAACCTTCTGCAAATATCTGACACAGGAAAAACTCCCCACTGACTCAAAAATGAGGTCACAAATAGGAACTGCAAAAGATCTGTGCAAAGTTCCCATAAAAACAAATGAGGAAAAGAAAAATAAACAGAATATAAAAAACAATTTTCAAGAAAAAAAGTTGCTTTGAACAACTTGAAAATTATGTAATTTTTAAAAATAAAAGAAGATTTGATTTGCAAAATTGGAAGGACACACAGTGACCCAGGACAAAGTAACACAAAGACATACTGTCACAAAGCTACTAAACTTCAAAGACAAAGAGTCCTTTGGGGAGCCATGCAAAAATATTAATTCATTTACAGCGGAAAAAAAATAAGGCTGACCTCCGATTCCCCCAGAGCAAATTCCCATAGCAGGAAATAGTAGACCAATGTTTATAATCTCCTCAACAAGATAAGACCAAGGACTATTTTACTCACTCAAAATTTCATTCAAGTATAAAGGCAAGAAATGAACATTTTGAATATCTGATGAGCCCTTCTTGTAGAAAACACTAGAAGATGAAGTTCACTCAGCCAAGAGATAAATGAAAAAACCACAGGCTTGGCATTGAGATTGAATCTACTTTGCTGTAAAATAAAGATTAAAGCAAATGTAGGGATTATGGTAACAATGCAGAAAGAAAACGTAGTAATATCAAAAGCTGACCTCTGTTCTCTGGAGCTGAAATACATAATGTAAAGACAGAGTCTGGGTATAAAAAGGAAGATCATTTATTGCTTTGCCAGGCAAAGGAGACTGCAGCAGGCCACCAAGACTGCAAGGCCACCTGGGGTAAAAACCTGTGGGGTTTTAAAGGAAAATGCAGGATCTGAGTAGTTTCCATTGGAATCTGGTACATGCTGCCAGCCGAGTCCCTCCTGTCTTCAAGGTGGTCTCATGACTAGCACTGGTGCCCCTTCACCAAGTATGCACTGAGGTCAGTGAGATCAATATCCATACCGAGTCCCTGGACAAAAGATTCTACAGAAAAACAAGTGAAGGGGAAGGGGAGACCTCAAGAATGAGGAAGATAAAAATGTATTCAGTTGGAAGTCAAGCCTTGCTGAAGCACTAATGCGTCCCTCTAAATTTCCATCCAATAATTCTTACCATATGGAATGGACATATCTAACAGATTTGAGAAAGAATTTGGAGAGTAAGTAGCTAGTGGTGAATACTGAATTCACTCATCCTCTATAATACGGGGCCAAAAGATATCATTGGAAGCTGAGAAATCAAGTGGAAATAATGGGGATTTATTTAGCAATACAAAGATAAATGCTAAGAACAATAGCAATTAAAATTGAATGGAGGGGTGAAAGGAAAGAAAAAGGAAATATATTAATTTGTGGCTGCTCACAGTGGGGAGTTAATAGATTCCGAATAAACAGCGGATTAAAGGTTTTATCCTAAATTATGTTTATAACAGTAATCTCTAGATCAAAGAAATACTTTACAAAGTATTAGAATAAATACGCAAGCTCAAAAATAGTGCAAAACATATTGCATAATAGATACTAAAACACAAAAACGTAAGATAAAACAGTATGACAGAATTAAGCTAAACATATCACTGATAGCCAGTGGTGTGCTAGCAAATGTTTAACAACTGTCCTTGGGAAAACATAACAAAACACGTTAACTTGTAGCTTTTGCTGATTTCCATGTTGCGCATACCCCTACTGTTACCAGTGGGAGAGTCTGCCTTGTGTGAATGGAGGTCTCCTTCCTTGGATTCCTCTCATGAGGAGACTTACTGGGGATCCACATTCAAATAAAGACAGACAGAAGGAGAGTAGCAAGCAAAGTTTATTATAGTGAAAAGTACACTCTCAAGGTGGGAGAGCAGGCAGGTTCCCAGAGGTAGAATGGCCCCTAGGTTGTTTTGGGATTGGGTATTTGTTGCTTCTCTCTGGGCTGAGAGGAGCTGTGACATTCACTGGGGTGGTCTCTAATGGAGGTTACTTCCAATCATGTGGGGGACTCTTCCCACAGGTTCAGAGGGAGAGTTTTTGACTCTACAAGGTTTGTTACCAGAACCATCATGGCAGTCTTTCTCCATGGAGGGAGGGGGTGTACCATACCTGCAGGGCAAATACAGTGTAATGAATCTAGGGGTTACTCTGGGGCAGAGGTGGAGGAGGAAAGTGCAGGCTCAGCACCTATGGCTCTGGAGCTGTTGTCCCCAGAGTTTTGGAAGCCACAAGGTCAGGATGTTGTGCCCTGGGCTTCTATTGTGTAACCTATTTACCACTGCCCTTGCCTCCAGCTCAAATCTCTATCATTCCCCTTCAAGGACTTGGGACTCTGCCTCAGGGCGGTCCTTCCACTGCACTGCTCACTTCTAGGTTCTACTTAACTCTACCTTGGCCAATTTCAAGCTACAGATCTGATATCACTAAATGGGGGCTGCGAACCTATGAGAGGCTCCAGCACACCGTGGCTGACAGTGATAAATTTAAATCAGCTAAGGAGAAAACTTTCATTTTGGATTACAAAGCTGCACCAACTTAATACTGTATACAGGAGATCTTAAAAACAAAGGGGTTTAAAACTGAAAATAAAATAATGGGAACTGTATACTAGGCAGAGACAAAAAAAGAAACGACGAGGAGAGAGATCCCGATCTTATATAAAATAAATTTAAAGAAAACAGTATCAGGATGCCTGGGTGGCATCCAACTCTTGATTTTAGCTCAGGCGATGATCACACAGTTTGTAAGATCCAGCCCTGCATCGAGCTCTGCACTGACAGCACGGAGCCTGCTTGGGTTTCTCTCTCTCCCTCTGTCTCTCTATCTGCCCCTACCCCACTCAAAATAAATAAACATTTTTTAAATAAAGAAAATAGTATCAAATGATGTCTCAAAGAGTGATTTATAATGACAAGGCATACAGATAACAATGAAAAGATAATAACTATAAACATTGGCACTAGCTAACATTACATCAATATCAATAAATAAAAACTACAGGAATTATGTGAAGAAACAGATTTAAAATGCATTAGTAAAAAGACACATTATTATTCCCAGCCTAGGAATTCCAAGTGAATAAAAAGAAGGATGCAGAAGACTTATTAGCATAATAATGTATTGGTATATTTTTTATCAAATTCAAGTTCTTGGAAAAAAATACACCTCACCTTCTTTCCAAGAAACCACAAAAGGAGTCATTAAAATTGATTACATATTAGGCCACAAGAAAACATCAAGAAAAATTTTTAATACTGCAGACAAGTTCTTTGATGACAAAGTTTAAAAACCATATATTTATAATCAAATTTAAAAACAAAATTCTCTTATATCTGGGAATATTATTTTTATAATTTTTAAACAATTCTTGAGTCAAGCAGGAACTCAAAACTGAACTTGCAGAATGTATTAAAACAAATAATAATTATCACATTTCATATTCAGAATCACTGTAAATAACTATGGCAGTGTTCAGAAGAAATTGTACACACTATATTATTACATTAACAAACAAAAAAGAATTAAAATAGTTGAAGTAACCATCCAACTTTAGAAGCTAGAAAAAGAACAATAAAAGTAAATAGAAGGAAGGTAGAGGAAGGAAATAATAAAAGACATAATAAATAATAAAAGAAAAGGTAAATATTTTGAATTATGAATTATAAATTCAAGATAAGAAAAAAAAAGTCACCTGGGTGACTTGGTTAAGCATTTGACTTCGGCTCAGGTCATGATCTCACTGCTACTGAGTTCAAGCCCCACGTCAGACTCCATGCTGACAGCTCAGAGCCTAGAGCCTGTTTCCGATTCTGTGTCTTCCTCTCTCTCTCTCTGCCCCACCCCCACTCGCACTCTGCCTCTCTCTCTTTCTCAAAAATAAACAAACATTTAAATAAATAAATAAGTAAATAAATAAATAAATAAACTAACATTAAAAAAAAATTTTTTTTAAGTCATAATATTTTTTAAAGGTACCAGAACTGGTTTCTGCAGGGCAAATAGGAAGCAATAAAATACCACATTTCATTCATATGTGGAATTTAAAAAAAAAAAAAAAAATGAACAAGCAAAGGGAAAACAATAAGAGAGAGGAAGCAAGAAACAGACCTTTTTTTTAAGTTAATTTGTGTATTTTGAGAGAGAGGAGAATGCATGAGCTAAGGAGGGGCAGAGACAGGTAGAGAATCCCAAGCAGGCTCTGCACTGCCAATGCAGAGCCCAATGAGGGGCTGGAACCCAGCTCATGAACCATGAGATCATGGCCTGAGCCAAAGTCGGACGCTTACCTGACTGGGTGCCCTCAGACGCTTAACTATAGAGAACACACTCATGGTTATCAGAGCGAGGGGGGGAGGTGGGTGATGGGGATTTAGGAAGGCACCTGTTGTGATGAGCACCAGGTGATGTATGGAAGTGTTGAATTACTATATTGTACACCTGAAACTAATATAACACTGTATGCTAATTAGCTGGAATTAAAATGAAACTTTTAAAAAAGAAAAAATGCAATTATATGAGATATAAAAGAGGAAATCATTGCAGACATTGTGAACCTGACACATAAGAGACTACTTTGATAAATTGTGGGCAACTAAATTTGAAAACCTGGATGAAATCGATAATGTTCTAATAAAATTAATTTTATTAAAACATAACTCACCAAAATTGGTCTTAAATAGATCAGTTACTATATGCTTAAAATTTGTCAAAGACCTACATTCCCAAAAACACTACGTCCAGACAGTTTCACATAGGACTCTATAACTTGAAAAAGCAGGTGATCCCAATGTTATTTGTACTGTTCTAGAGTATTAAAAAAAAAAAAAGAGGGGGTTTCCATTTTGGAACTATCCCCCCCCACAAAAAGACACCATAGAGAAAAAAAACTATAGAATAATCTCACGCATGAATACAGACATAAATTCTAAATAAAATGGTAGAAAACAAAGTAGCATATTAAGAGGCTAATACAACATGACCAAACGTGGTTTATTCTAGGAATAAAAGACTGGTACATTTAAATAAATTGCCATATCAGAAAATTCGTTTAAATAAATTGCCATGTCAGATTTCAATATATAAATACATGATCATTCCCTTAGACACTAAGAAGTGTTAGATTAAATTCAATACCTGTTCTGGACAAAAATGTTTAAACTGTAAGCAGAAGATACATCCTTAACAAGATAAAACGTATTTATCTGTCTCCAAACCAATATTTATGCTAAAAGAAGATAGATCAAGATCATCACCATTAAAATCAATAACAAGATATAAATGTAAATCCCATAGTACTGGATGAAACTTCATCTTACAAACTGTACAACAGTATATTAGAACAACAATGGAAAGAAATACAGGTATTTTATTGTATTGTCTTGAGTAATTCTATTTTTTGAAAAGAACCAATGACAGGGTGAGAGATGTCCGAAAATAAACTGTAGTCAAACTAATTTTCATTACTATGCATGAATGCATCCTGAATGACAATGCACGATAATGAAGCTTTGCTGTTCACCTATTTAAGCATTTAAGGGGTTAAAAGATGATAGATTATCTGACTCATGTTGCTATAATAATTCCATATACATCCCTTTTTGGTTACTGCATAAAATAGCATTCAGAGAAGACACCTAAAATGTTACACTTTGGGGATAAGAATAAGAATATATAGATTCATTAGTATAAATAATGCTATAAAGAACATTCTCCTCCTTTTGGATTATTTACATAGGATACTTTGTAAGTGGCTCAGAAGATATCTTGATCTTTATTGAAGAAAATACCTCTTTTTCTATGGTCATACTTAATGCATAAGGAGTATTGCTTCTTCCATAGCTAACATACTGTATTCTTAATAAAATTTAATTTCCAAATTTTCGACTAATTTTGTAGTTTTTCCAAACTTACAGTTTTTCGTTTTAAACAAGTTTTTTAAAAAAGATGATAGAAGTTTAATTGCTGCTGGAGTAATCGCACATCCATAAACAAACAAACAAAAATGAATCCTGGCCTAAGTCTCACACCTTAAACAAAAAATAAAACTCAAACGGGTCAAAAACTTAAATGAAACCATAAGACTTTTAGAAAAAAATAGGAGAAAATCTTCAAGATCTAGGCTGGGCAAAAAGTTCTTAGACTTAACACAAAACATCACCATAAAAGGAAAAATTGATAAATTGGACATTAACAAAGTTAAAAACCTTTGCTCTCTGGAAGACTGTTAAGAAGAGGAAAAGACAAGCTACAGAATGGGAGAAAATATTTACAAAACACATACCTGGCAAAGAGCTAGTATTTAGAATGTATAAACAAACACCAATACAGTAAAACAGGGAGAGTTCGGTAAAAGGATACAAACTACAAGTACATATAAGGTCTGAGAATCTCATGTATAACATGTATCTCTAGTTGATAACACTGTGTTGTATGTTGTATCATTGACATTTGCTAAGACAGCAGAACTTAGATGTTCTCACACACACAAAAGGTAAGTATGTGATGAATGTGCTAACTGGAGGGGGGGGAATCTTTCACAGTGTAAACATATATTAAATCATCACACTGTACACTTTATCTTACAATTTTATTTGTCAATTATAACACAGTAAAGCAGGGTGTGGTGGTACAAAACAGTAAAAAACCCCACACAATCCAATAGTTACCAGCTGGGAGGTAAGTAAATTGGGAGCCCGGAAAAAACGGAGCTCAATGAAGAGACATTTCACTGAAGCGGATATGTAGATTGAAAATCAGCACATGAAAAGATGTTCAACATCATCAGTCAACTGGGAAATGCAAATTAGAACCACAATGAGATATCAGTACATACCTATCAGAATAACTAAAATAAAAAATAGTGACAACACCAAATGCTGATGAGGATTTGGAGAGATCGGTTCACTCCTTACTTGCTGATGGGCATAAAAAGTGGTACGGCCACTAGGAACCAGTTGAGCAGTTCCTGAAAAACTGAACATGCAACTGCCATGCAATCCAGCAAATTACATCTCTGGGCATTTATCCCAGCGAAATGAAGCTCTGTGATCACACATGAACCTATTCACAAAAGTCTACAGCAGTTTCATTCATAAAAGCCAAAAACTGGAATCTGCCCAGATTCCTTCAGTGGGTGAATAGTTAAAAGGTGGCATATCCATCATGAAATACTACTGAGCAACAAAAAGACACAAGCTGCTGATGTAGGAAACAACTGGAATGAATCTTCAGAGAATTACACAGGGTAGAAAAATGCCAGTTTTAAAGGTTACTTACTGAGTGCTTCCACTTATGTTACAAACCTGAAATGAGAATTTCAAGATGATAGAAATAGAGAACAGATGAATAGTTACCATGGATTAAGGATGGGGTGGGGAAAAGTAGAAAGTGGGTATATATAAAGGGGCAACGTGAGGTTCTTCTGGCAATAGAATGTTCTGTAATCTTGACTGTATCAATCTCACTATCCATGTCTTAATATTGTAGTATAGTTTTGTAAAATGTTACCTTTGGGAAAAACTGGGTAAAGGGCACAGATCTCTCTGTATTATTTCTTATAAATGCTCGTGAATGTACAATTATCTCAAAATCCAAAACTTACTTTTTTGAAAATCTGATAGAGTGTTTTTCCCCTTGATAATTACTGACAATGGATATAGTGGGGTTGTTCATGTTTGATGCACACATTATTTCAAGAAAACAATTTAAAAAACCCTATTCCGATACCATTATTGGAGTGTGAGCTGCTTTGGGGTAGTAATGTGTACCATCAATCGGTTGCATTATTCTTCAACAACACTAAGTAACCAAGACTTGAAAAATCACAACTAATGAGCCTCATAGAATCCAGTAATATGAATTTCCTTAAATGATATTTGTAAATCTTACATTAACAACAAGTAAAGTTTGGATGTTTTAGCCTGCACACAGAAATCATATAAGTCTATAAAGAAAAATGTTTTTAAAATATTCACTATTTGAATATGCTCACTATTTGAAATGACTAGGGAATGCTTTGTTTCCATCAAGGAAGTAAAAAGTGTAACTACTGTGAAATTGTCATATATTTCAAATACCTTTGAAAGTTTAAGTCCTTCTTAAACTGCAAGAAAATAAAATCAATCTCCCTAAAATGAAGGAAATTACGATGCTATTTATCAACAAATT
Source organism: Puma concolor (assembly GCF_028749965.1). Taxonomy (NCBI): domain Eukaryota; kingdom Metazoa; phylum Chordata; class Mammalia; order Carnivora; family Felidae; genus Puma; species Puma concolor. The sequence goes on along the minus strand of NC_141675.1, from coordinate 78,986,906 downwards.
TATATTGTTAACCCCATTTACCAACACCTTTCAAAATGTCCATCTTTGCATAAGTTAAATAACATAGGCTTAAAGATAGATTTGAATATATACTGACATTGATTATGATAATTAGATTTAAAGATCTGTGTGATTGTGTAAAATAGCGTCAGGAAAACAGGTAGGTAAGATACTCACAGGATAATGTAGGTAGGTAAGATACACGTTTCACTGTTGCATGATTTAATCGGTGTAAATAGGAAACGTTTTAGATCTAATTCAAACTTTTACAGCCACTTATTTGGAAAGAAGATACTTTTATAATAGTATCTCCAACTACATGCTTGTTTTGAAACAGGTTTCAATCGCAGTTACTGCAAAGGTGAACAAGAGGTAAACTGCATGGGAGATTTGACTTTCCTTTCAATTTAGAACTAATTAGCACAGATGTTGCATTAACAGGAATCTTATAGTTTGTTAATATTATTTTTAAATAAAGTAAGTTATTTAACGTTTAGTTGCGTAAGAAATCTGCGATATGAGATATGAGATCTTCACTAGGCTGGGAGGTTAAGTAAATTGGGAGCCCGGAAAAAACAGCTCAAGAGAGCTGCCAAGCTCCCGGAGAGCCCGGCGGTTGTTCGTGGAGAGGGCGCCCCCTGGAGGTCTTGGCCGTTCCTCGCTCGTTGGCCCACTGGAGCCCAAGCTATGGGTGTTGGCCCGCAAGCCGCCAGAGCTAGCAAATCTTTTTCTTGTTTATCCAAAATGAGGATGACACCACGCCGTGTGCCCAGCGCCAGATCACGCACTGCAGCAAGACGGAGAACGAAGGATGGACGGGGACCCCAAAGCGGGCCCAGGCACAAGCCACCCTGGAATCCGCCAGCCGGCCTGCAGCACCCACAACGGCTTGGCCGGGCGCGCGGCCGGGGGCGGGGCCTGTCTCCCGGGAAACCACCCGCGGGCCAATGCGCGACGCCAGCCCCGGGTTTCGGTTGAGCGGCGGCTGTTAGACGCCCTGAACCTTTGCCACCGCCGGCCGCCAGTTGCGGGTAGAGGGGCCCCTGCGACTCGGCGGCCGCGGCCAGACGGGGGGCGGTGGCCGCCCCTTGCGACAGTAGACAGGGTTCGGGTTCGCGATCCGCCCTGGTGGGTCTCGGGTGCGGGTGTCCGGCCGGCCGTTGCCCGCCCCAGTCTCCTGCAGCTGGAGGCGTGCGTCCCCCAGTTGGGGAGCGGCGGGAGTGCGGGCGCGGGAGGGGCCGCTGCTGGGCGAGGGTGAGCCAAGTCCGCTCCCCGAGCGGTGACCCGGTCGCCTCATGCAGGCTCAGCGGCCGCAGCTCGCACCCGCTCCCCCCGCCGGAGCTCCCGGAGGTCCCTCGCCGGCAGCGCCTGTGTGTGGCTTGGAGGAGGAAAGTTGACTATGAAGTAGCCTCGGAGTCACTCCTGCCCAGGCCTGCAAGTCACCGTTGCGGGTGTCAGTCTGTCGTTACCCAACTTGGGGCCACAGAAGCTTGACCCTATGAATACCCGGGATAATCCGTGGTCTCATCAGCAAAGGCAAGTAAGTGCCTTACCCACCTGCTTCTTCCCCTCACTGCTTTCCTCCCAAATGGTTCTCACTGGCTTCAAAACCTCTTCCTCAGTGAATTCTAGTAGACTTGATTTTGGAGCGTCCTTTAAGGTTCCATTCCTCAAGGATCATCCAGGTAATCTCACCACTTCCTTGCTTCTTCCAGAGACCTACGCCCCACCTAGCCCCAGCTTCACGGAGGTCCAACCTGTGCAGTGGCGCAGGGCTCCACGCTCAGAAAGAGGGCCTCCTGCTTGTTTTAATGCTCTGCCATCAACAATGAAAAATTCTTAATTTCTGAACAAAGGGCTCCATATTTTCCCTTTTCCACTGGACCCAGCAAATTATGAACCTGTTACTGGTCCCAACTCTCATCTTTTCCTGAAGGCCTTCTTTGATAAAATTCAATTATATAAAAATAGTTACAAGGGAGTCTTCTCTAGACCTCTCAATAGCTACTAAGAGCATCAAGAGACGGGGGGGGGGGGGGGGGGGGAATGATTCTATTGCCTGAACTCACAGTTGTTGGAATCATGAGATCTTTCTGATCCAGTGCTCACCCCCACCCCTCATTATATTTCAGGGCCTTCGGAGAATATGCAGAATGTGTAAGTGCCACACTTTTGAAGGCAACAATGTTTGGCTCCTTGCCTAAGGATAGAGGCAGGTGAGAAATCAGCTCTATTAATGGGTGTTCTGGGACTACTTTCACAGATGCCCCAGAAGTGCTGGTGCAGGTGTAGGGGGCAGGGAGGGCAGAGAGAGGGGGCTGCCTTGTTTGACACCATGTGGAAGAACTAAGAGGCTTCCAGAAGGAAGCTGAGAGGCTGGACAGCTGTGCTGTCCAATACTGTAGCCACAACCTGCAAGTGGTTATCGTGCACTCAAAAGGAGGCGTCTACAGCAAGATGCGCTTTATTCATCATCAGGGAAATGCACATCAAAACTACAATGAGGTATCACCTCACACCTGTCAGAATGGCTAAAATCAACAACACACAAGAAACAACAGGTGTTGGCGAGGATGTGGGGAGGGGGAGGCTTCTCTCACTGCTGCTGGGGAGGCAAACTGGTGCGGCCACTCTGGAAAACGGTATGGAGGTTCCTTACAAAGTTAAAAATAGAATTTCCCTATGATCCAGCAATTGCACTAGTAGGTATTTGCCCAAAGAATACAAAAATATTAATTCAGAGGGATACCTGCATCCCGATGTTTACAGCAGCATTATCTACAGTAGCCAAATTATGGAAACAGCCCAGGTGTCCATCGACTGATGAATGGATAAAGAAGATATGGCATATATATATATATATAATGGAACATTAACCATAAAAAAGAATGAAATTTTGCCATATGCAGCAACATGGATGGAGCTAGACAGTATTATGTTAAACCAAAGTCAGAGAAAGACAAAATCATGATTTCACTTACATGTGAAATTTAAAAAACAAAACAAATGAGCAAAGGGGGAAAAAAGAGAGGCAAAACAAGAAACAGACTCTTAACTCTAGACTTAGAGAACACGGTGATGGTCACCAGAGGGGATGTGGGTGGGCAGATGGGTGACATAGATGGAGAGTAAGGAGTGCACTTATGATGAGTACTAGGTGATGTATGGAGTGTGGAATCACGAGATTGTACACCCAAAACTAATACTACACTGTATATTAACTAACTGGAATTTAAATAAAAACTTTAAAAATAGATGTTAGTAGGCATCTTAAAAAGAAAAGAAAATAGGGGCACCAGGGTGGCTCAGTTTGTTAAGCATCCGACTCTTGATTTTGGCTCAGGTCATGATCTCACAGTTTGTGGGTTCGTGCCCCACATAGGGCTCTGCACTGACAGCATGGAGCTTGCTTGGGATTCTCTCTCTCTCTCTCTCTCTCTCCCCCCTCTCTCCCCCTCTCTCTCCCTCTCCCTCCCTCTCCCTCCCTCTCCCTCCCTCTCCCTCCCTCTCCCCCTCTCCCTCTCCCCCTCTCCCTCTCCCCCTCTCCCTCTCCCCCTCTCCCTCCCCCTCCCCTGCTCACACTCTCCCTCTCAAAATAAATAAACTTAAAAAAATAAATAAAAATAAAATAAGATGTGCTATAAGTGTAAAATGCACACCAGATTTTAATGTCTCAGTTTTTAATATAAAATTTTCTATTTTTATTATGACGGCATATTGAAATGATATTTTGGATATATTGGGTTAAATAAAATATATTAAAATTCACCTATTTTTACTCTTTAATATAACTACTAGAAAATTTTGAACTACATGTTCACATATTTCTTTTGGAGAACACTGTTCTAAAGATTTCAGAGTACTGCAAACTTTATGAAACTTATGAACTTAAAATGTTCAGAAAAACTGCCTCTCCCCAAAAAACTCACATTGCCCTTCCTCTTCCAGAAAGTACCCCTGTGTGGTCTAGAACTGCAGAATTACCATCACTTGTACAGGAGAGTCTCAAACTTGTGTCAGCTCTTGCCCCTGGAACCAATTCAGATGCTGGCAGCTGTTTCTACTGATTTGGCTGTTTGCCTAGTTTTGCAAAATAAATGATAGAGTATGCAAAGAAGGGAAGGAAGAAATAAGGGAAGCTCACCTCACCAATCTTTGCTCTAAATTATTATATTGCTACAAATTATGGGATTACAGCAGCACCTGACTCCTTTTTGTCAGCCATGCTACCTTAAAAAGTAATTAGCTTTAGTGATGAAATTGCCTGATGTATTGATCTGAAATATTAAAAGGAGCAGAAAATTATCTGCATATGCAGGCTCTCACTTGGGCATCCTCCTTTAGTTATGGAAAGTACAATGGGTGGACTCCAATATCTTAATCCAGTGTTTTGAATGTCTCTTGAAAGCAATGTGGTAAGTGAAGAGGTTAGTTCTAACTCAGTGTGTGTTGGATACTAGTCCTGACCCAGTGCTCCTAGAGCCTCTAGTTTTCTGAAAAGTGGTCCTAGTGTGGGAGTTGGTGGGAGAGGGGAGGACTGGTTTCTTGGAGGGAATAACTTGGAATTCTGGACTTTCTGCAGTTTCCAGTAGGTTGAAGCGCAAGTGTTTCTCCTGACACCTAACAAGATATATGTCCAATAGATGTACACCGAGAGCTAGCTTGGTCTTGTCCTGATCTTCACTTTTGGCAGGGAGGGCATCTTGGCCTGTAGGCTTCCCTGGTGGAAGTGTTTTAACTACAAATTCAATATCTTTCATAGACATAGGACTATTCAGACGATGTACTTAAGTGAGTCTTAGTCATTTGTGTCTTATAAAGAATTGGTCTATTTCAGCCAAGTTTGGGGGCATATGGTTGTTTGTGATATTGTAGTATTCTTTTAATGTTCAAGACCTGTAGTGATGGCCCCTTTTTCATTTCACGCACTGGTACTTTATGTCTTTTTATCAGTCAGGCTACAACAATCTCTCAGTCTGGTACTGTTGACATTTTGAGGACACCTTTTAAGGATGTAGGATGTCTAGCCACATTCCTGGCCTCTATACCCCCTAGATGCCAGTAGTAGCACTACATCCCCATCCCTACCCCCACCCCCATTGTAACAATCAAAAATGTCTTGGGCGCCTGGGTGACTCAGTCGGTTAAGCGTCCGACTTCGGCTCAGGTCATGATCTCGCGGTCTGTGAGTTTGAGCCCCACGTCGGGCTCTGTGCCGAACAGCTCAGAGCCTGGAGCCTGCTTCGGATTCTGTGTCTCCCTCTCTCTCTGGCCCTCCCCCGTTCATGCTCTGTCTCTCTCTGTCTCAAAAATAAATAAACATTAAAAAAAAATTTATATAAAAAAAAAAATGTCTCAGCATTGCCAAATGTCTCCTGAGAGGCAAAATTGCCTGAGGTTGAGAACCACTGCTTTAGGCTGCCAATTATCTTTTGGAACAATTAAAAATATGATAAAATGTATTTTTTATATTTTACTTTAATTTTAACTATTTCTGGAGATCTTCATCTGTGTAGATGCAAGTTCTCTTTGGTATCATATTCTTTCTGTTGGAGGTTTTTTTTTTTGTTTTCTTTTTTTTTTTTTAAGTTTATTTTGAGAGAGCTTAGAAGCAGGGGAGGGGTGTAGGGAAGGGACAGAGAGAGAGGAGAGAGAATCCCAAGCAGGCTCTCCACTGTGATGAGAGGCTTAAACCCATGAACTATGAGATCATGACCTGAGCCAAAATCAAGAGTTGGAGGCTTAACAGACTGAGCCATCCAGGTGCCCCTGGAGAAGGTTGTTTTGACCTTTATTTTAGTGCAGGTCTATTGATAATAAATTTTCTTGTTGTTTTTTTGTTTGTTTTGTTGTTCTGTCTGTCTTTTAAAGTCTATTTTTCCATCATATCTGAAAGATATTTTCCCTGAGCACAGTATTCTGGACTAACAGTATTTTTCATTAATGTTTTACAGGTATTAACTCCACTATATTCTGAGTTGCATAGTTTCTAAGCCAGCTGTAATTCTTTGTTTCTCTGTAATGTGTCTTTTTCTCTGGCTACCTTCAAGATTTTCTCTTGACTTTTCAGCAGTTTGAAAAAAATGTATCGGGGTGTGTATTTTTTGGTATTTATCCTCCTTGGGACTCAGTGAGCTTTTTGTATCTGTGGTTTGGTATATTTTATTATTTTTGGAAGATTCAGCCATTCTTTCTTCAAATGTTTCTTCTGCTATCTCTCTCCTGGAATTCCAAATACACTTTTATTAGAGTGTTTGGTATTACCCTACAACACTTTTGTGTTTTCTTCACACTTTTTTCTCTTTGTATTTTAGTTTGGGTAATTTCTATTACACAGCTTCAAGTTCATGCTTTCCAAGTTCATGTTGTATCAAGTGTACTGATGGGCTTTTGAAGGTATTTTTCATCTCTGTTACTGTGTTTTCTATTAGCATTTCCATTTGACATACATAGTTTTTATCTCTACTGAAATTTTCTGTATGATCATTCCTGTTATCTACTTTTTCCACTAGACTCTTCAATATATATGATTAATATATTAAAGTTATGTCAAATCCCTCTCATAGTTCCAACACTTAGGTTATCTCTGAGCCTCATTCTGTTGACTCTTCTCTCTTGACAATGGGTTGTTTTCCTTATGTGTCTCATAATTTTCTATCCAATGGTAGGCATCTTGTATAGAACAGTAGAAATTAAGATAGTGATGACTCAAGTAAGTATGTTTCTTCTTCTGCTCAATCAGTCATGTGGGGTATTGAATCAGTCAGTGGTTGACCTGGGTTTGGGTTTTCTTGTTGTACCTTCAGTGCACCATTGGTTTCAATTTCCTCTAGTGTTACCTTATACTTAAGATGTGGGATGGAAGGCTAAAGGGAGTTTCTCAACATTCCTTTTCCACTCTCAGCTTCTAGCCTTCCTTTTAACCTGCAAAAAAAAAAAAAAAAAAAAAAAAAAAAAAAAAGGCCTGCCTCCATGCTTTTGCCTTTCTGCCTTCTTGTAACCTGCTGCTTGATAGCTTGGTAGTGGGAGCCAGAGGACCAATCATCCTGGTCCAGCCTCTCTTAGGCAAGTCTTATATGTTTAGGCCTTGCAGGTAGGGCTTCCTCAACTCCTGAGTCTCCCCATGGCAGACAGAATCTACTTTGCATCTTTGATGAGTCTTTTTTTTTTTTTTTGTACATTTATTCATTTTTGAGAGACAGAGACAGAGCACAAGCAGGGGAGGGGCAGAGAGAGAGGGAGACACAGAATCTGAAGCAGGCTCCAGGCTCCGAGTTGTCAGCACAGAGCCCGACGCAGGGTTTGAACCCACAAACTGCGAGATCATGACCTGAGCCCAAGTCGGACGCACAACCGAGCCACCCAGGCACCCCTACATCTTTGATGAGTCTTAAGAGTCTCCTGATTCCTGTAATTGTATTGGCATGAGATCTTGAGCCCAAGACCATTTCCTATCCCTCCTTATCCAGGTATAGAAGCTCTTTGTCTTCTCTTACTCTTGCCCTTACCCAATATCAAGGGTCCTCTACCTGAGCCCAGGAGACAACAGTTTGCTTCCCCTTTCCCAGCAGCTTGCAGCTATCATTCATAGGAAGGGTATGGCAGGACTTTTGTCCTTCCCATAGTGGGAGCTTACTCTGCTCCAGCAAGGCCTTCACCTCCAAGGGAGGCTGTATATGGTCTCCTGCCTTGTCCCCAGTTTTTCTCATCAGCATCCAGTGACAAGAGGCTGTAAGTGGAAATGCAAACAAGCTTCTTTTTGTGTGAGGGGTTTCTAAACATTATTGCTTGTCCTCACTTGGCCTTTAGCAATGTGTTAACAATTTTAGCTGAATTCTTACCACCCTGTATAGTAGTTGATATCTCTTCTTCAGTGCTCACATCCTATCTCTCTTTGGTGAGGCCAGTCTTTTCTTGGCTCTCAGGCTACTTGCTTGGTCTGCAACACTTGCTGGGGTGTCACATCATCCCAATTTGTGTGGTACTGAGAGTTTTCCAAGAATAGGACTTACAGTACTAAAACCAGGAAAAGTCCAGTTGGTCACCCTAACTTCAGCTTCCCAACAGGTTCAAGAAAAGCTTTTCTCTAGTTTTTCTAGGTGTTTAGGTAAGAATGATGTTCTTTCTGGATTTATTTTAGAGAGAATGTGCGTGCCTATGCATGAGAGCAGTGGGAAGGGCAGAGAGAGAGAGCGAGAGAATCTTAAGCAGGCTCCACACTCAGCATGGATCCCATCAATCCCATGACCCTAAGATCATGACCTGAGCCAAATTCAAGAGTTGGATGCTTAACTGACTAAGCCACCCAAGCGCCCCCTTCTTTCTAGATTTCTACATCCTAGGTAGAAGACGAATTAGTGAAATGCTTATGCATGTTGAATCTGAACAAAAATGGTTCTTGAGATAGTAAAAAGCCATATGGGTAAACATCTGTTTCTTACTAAGGCAGAAGGGTTTTTGTGAAATCTTCCCTAAAATAGAGAATAAACAAAATTAGTTTAGTCTCTGTCATTATTTTGTCTGTTGACAACAAATTTATCTGATAACCTAAATAAACTCTAGCTGAAGAGGTAGATTCACACATACTATTTTTCTTTATAACTCTACTCAACATTCAGCTAGCACCAGATTTGAACTTTACTTCCAGCAGGTGAGTATCTCCCATAGATTTTTTAGTGACACTATAAAAAAAAAAATCTTTATGCCCTTTTGTGGAGGAGCAGGAAGAAGGCTGAATAGGCTTTTATCAAGAATGTTGACCACCTCTGGGTAAATGTGTATGTATATGTATACATGTGTGTATAATCTTGCTATCAACTGTCTGGGAACATACCTGATTTACGTTGCCATTGGTGGTACATCTCGTCTTGTGGTTTTTATTTCAGATATCATGGGAGCCCAGGAGTGTGTGTGACCCCTACAGCCAGCACTAATGAGTATGGTAGGGAACCTCAAAGCCATGCTCTGTATTTTGTGTGATGGTGAAGGCTCTGTCATTTGCTCACTTACTCCTTTGAATATCCAAGAGAAATACTTATGGCCGCTAGATAAACTTGTAGGCTGTATATAGGATATCTTAATATGTCAATAGTTTGATTAGTGTAATAAAAACAGCACAGAAACCATAAGACATAATAAACACAGCACAGAAATCGTAAGACTAGCAGCATGTGTAACCTCAACAGCTGTGGGGTTTATATGGCTGTAGATATGATAATAGCTGAGATGTACAGTGTTTATCATGTGTCATGCATTGTCATAGAGGTTTACATCTATAAACATATTGCGTCATCACATGTAGAAACTTCATAACAATCCTATGACTTTAGGTATTATTATCCACATATTACAGATTAGGAAAAGAGGAACAAAGAGGTTTGGTAATGCGTTCAAGATCACAATGAACAAATGATGACTTAAGCCCATGTAGTCTGTTTCCAGAGTTCTTTTAACCACTGAAAATGATCAAAGACAAAGAAGAGGTAAAGATTTCAACTTTCAGGAGGGTATATAGTAGTGGGAGCTGTGTATCTGTGGGGAAAAGAAAAAGACTTTCAAATAACACTGATTTTAGGTTGTATACCAAATAGAGATGTACAGAAAGCTAGACAAAGACATGCTAAGGAAGAAGATTCAAAAAATGATCAAGTTATGTTTTGTACTCACTGCAAGTAAACAGAAAGTGTGAATTACACTGATGAGTATGGTCAGATATTTCATGTAAACTTCATGTAATACAGATAACCCGGTAATGGCAGAAATGCTGCAAAACCAACTTGCAGGAAGACCTCCACTTCTCTACATGAAATACTTGAATACTTTCAGTTTCAAAATGGAAAATTACTTAGATACTACTTGCCACATAGAAGAAATAGAGGCTGAAAAGTTTTATCAGTTCCATTTATTATTAACCAATTGAGAATAAAACCAGTGAATGGTATGTAAAAGAACTTTGGTTTAAAGGTGACAACATGGACATTATTAACTCACATGAAGCACAGTGAGATTTACAAATGACTGGAAGATTCCACAATCCTCCAGACCAATCCTTGTAATCCAGAGGACTCATAGGGGAGCAGGACAATCAATATGTGTACCCACAACTTGGGTTGAGTGTGTTGTTGGCAGGGATTCTGGCTTTCTTGGAAGAGTGGGACGCTTTGTGGGCTTGTGATTGGTTTTTCAAGTCAAGTGGTTATAAGAGAGTATTGTATATAACTGTAGATGGGGTGAAATCTTTAACCTAACCTGAGAGTAATCACTGAAGTCCTCTCTGCACCTACTGGATGAGCTGCATGACTTCATACAGCTCATAAGTGGCGCTCATCTGCATATGAATCTGATATTCTCACAAAGGCTACAACAAACTGTGAGCAAGGAGAGAGAGTACTCAGATTGTGCTGAAAGGTATAATAATGCAGAAGCTCTGTAGATGTTCTCTTAACGTTAATTTTGACCATGGTCTAAAATGTCCGGAGTGTTGGTAATCTAGTATAGCTTGTAGCCCATAATAAATGGATGCTATATTTGCATTACTATAATACTTACACTCATGATAAGTGAAAGAATTTAATATAACCAGCTCAGCTACATTATGATAATCTGGAGTTTTCTACTCAAAAGAATTGAATGAGGATGTACTTTTGAAGGGCCAGTTCAGTATTTAAGGCATTGTCAACAATGAGTAGGAAAGGGAGCATTCCTCTGCTAGGATCAGCTCTACTCCGAAACTATGGCTATGCCTTTTTTTTTTTTTTTTTTTTAAGTATTACTTTCTAAATTGAAATGATCTCACAAAAGACTTGGCTTGAAGCTTGGTGAAGAATAACCTTGTACCTAATGGACACAGAGGGCATTGGATTGGAGTGTTTGATGAATGTGGCTTCTCAGGTCTCTCCAACTCCTCCTAAGACAGGTGTTTAGGCTGGTGATACTCAGGTTCTGCCTGCCCAGGATGGAGGAGCTTTATAAGGCTCTTATATCCCCAACTACATTAGTCTGAAATTCCAGACAAAAACTGCCTTTCACAAGCCAGGTGGTCTGGATCTAACCTTCAGGATCCAGGAATGATCCTTGCTAAGCGACCAACACTGTCTTGCTACATTGCCTATAGTTGATACAATAATGATTAGGCATCTTACACAGTCATATTGTGATGTTGTAAAGAAAGAAGAAGCTGTGAGGGGCATAAGAATTCAGGTCTGCAATGGTCAAAGGTATAGTGGGAGCTAAGCAAAGCACTCTAGTCAGTTCCTACCACATATATGGGAAGGTATGTCTGGGTGTTGAAGGTGTTTGTGACCACACTCATGGTGCTTGTGGGCATAACAAAACCCAACCGCATATGTTTTTGCCAAAGATAAATTATTACGCCCAGACCTGGCTGTGGAAACCATTTGGTTGTTCAGATATCTGTCTGGGACATCACAAGGCATAGGCGGCTACTGACTAGCTGCCAGAGTCAGAACCAGTGGTAACTGTTACAATGGTTTCCTCACAGAGTAATAGCCAGCGTTTGTGTCATAGGATGTGTTGGTTTAGAAGCAGACATGGCAAATATTAACTCTTTGTTGATGTTTACGGAAGAATGTGGCCTCCAGAAAAAGTGTTTTGTATAAATATAAGAAACTTGTGTCCCCATCCCAGATTTCACTAACGCTGTTTGAGGGTTTATGAGTGGGAACTTAAAAGTACAATCTGCACTGATCAATTTAATATGGTGCTTTTCAGCCTTTTTTTGTTGTTCCCCTTCCCACAAAGAGACTTTCTAAATTTTCTCTTAAAGTGTTCACAGATTTATGGCCAGTTGATGAATACTGCTTTTCCCCATAGCTAAGGATTAATGAAGAGTGTAGGATTTTACTGTTACTGCAGCCAGTACTAGGTATTTTATTTTCATTTTGCAGTTGGGAGAGAAGCAAGCAGCTTTGTCTCTTTGGAGTAGAAAGTTCAGACTGGTAAAAGTTAGGATTTCCCCTCCTTTCTTTTAACTTGGGAGAAAAAATTAAAGTACCTTTTTACATTGGGAATGTTTTCTTGGTAAAATTTTAAGATAGCTGTTGCTTATTTTTGCAGGTATTTTTACGCTGGGGACAAAGAGTTAAGACTATAAACAGTATCCTATCTCTGGGTTTTAAGCAACTTTTTAACAGGGTTTTTAGAAACTTAGACTAAACTTTTCTTGTCTTGAGTTTTAAAGCTATTTTGTGAGCTAATTACATTAGGAACTAACGCAAAGGAAATTATGTCTTGGAACTTCGCAACCTTTTACGCTTTCTACTTTGGTAGTTGGTTATAAATGAGTGTGGTGGATGATGGTGGGCAGGACCAGTGCAGTAATATTTGACTTATATGACCGAATGGAAAAGGGACAACCACTGATCTCATTATGCATTAAAATATAAGCATATAATTTAATGATGGCACTGTGTAACCACCACTGAGGTCAAGAAAGAAAAGACTGCCAGCCTTCCACATGTTGGTTCCAAGTTACGGCCCTTATCCCCACAGGTAACCACTATTGTGACCTGCAGAGTAATTCCTTTTTTTATACCCATGTTCCTCAAAGCATGGTCTGGCATGAGCATCATCTGGGAACTTGTTAGAAATGCAAATTCTTGGGCCCTCCCCTCGACCTAACACATGTACACATTTTTGTGTGTAGGATGTAAAGCAGTAATTCTCAAGCTGTAGCATGTATCAGAATGACTTGGATGGCCGATTAAAACAGAGATGCTGGGGCCTACACTGACAGTTTTTGATGATCTCTTTATGGTGGTTTTATTCCCTGATTCTAATTTTCTTATGTGCTGGGTATCTTTGACTCTGTGCTAGTCATTGCACTTGACATGTTATTTTGCAGGAATAACTAACTGTGAGGCCTATAAAGAAGGTACTTTACCCCAAAGAGTATTTGCATTTGCTTCTGCCAGGCACCTGGGGGCGCCATCAGTCTGGGATCGTCTGTTCAGAGTTTGATATATCCTGGACAATGCAAGGGATTTTTACCATGTTTTAATTCTCTTCAGATTATTCCAATTCTTGCTCCCTTCATTCTGAGATCCTGGAACCCAGGTTGTTGTAGGGGAAGGCCTGCTGTCAGGTCCCCCAACTTGTATGGATCTAGAGTTAGTCCTCTTCTATACCCTCAAAGGCCATAAAACGGGAGGTTCTAGTTTTCTGGGATTAGCTAGTGCTATCAGGACAAAAGTGGCTTCAGGCTTGTTCCCTTCTCTAGATCCTTGACTTTACTTTCGGCCTGATGATTCCTTGCTATTTTATAATCTCTTTGATGCCTTTGAAAAGATTATTTAAATATATTTTATCCAGCCTTTTTAGTTGTATTCAGCTGTAGGACTGATGTGAACAACCTGAACCAAACCTTTACCAGAAGGGAAATCTGGAAAATACATTATTAATACACAGTATTTTTTCAAAATACTGTGGTTTTTCAAAGCATTAAGAATCTATGGATATTTATATCCTTAAAAAAAAACTTTTATCTTTAGCTGACAACTTCACCCAGACATGGGACACACAAGATGGTTTGGGTACAAAACTTTCAATATGAAAAACTTGCATATTTACAACTTTTAACCACTCCTAAAGGCTCTGATACTTCTGGTGGGTTCCGAGGAATGCTTCCCACAAATGCAGAGCCTTCCAAAATGCAGAGATGTGCCTAGTGCAGGCTCCATTTTGCAGTTTATGGCACTTTCTATGAGGTTTAATTTTACCCTTAGCTTTAACCAGTCTGGACACACCAAATTTAGGAAACATAGATGGCTTACACATTTATCCCTAGGACAGTTTCTGTCTGGGATAGCATGTGGAATGCCCCAAATTTTTATCGGCAAGTTCTAAGCACTTGATGAATTTTAACCACCTCTCTCTCCCCCACAAAAAGTAGGTTATATCATCTTTCCCCCCCCTGATTGACTCCAGTGTCATGTTGATCCCTTAAGATAGGCAAGATTCTCATGGAGAAAGTACCCCATCTCAACCCATTGCTGATGAATCAGAATACATTCTTTCTGGGTAGAGCTGAATCTTTTATAGTTATCTTTAGATATATTTTGAAGGGGATTGGAGATGGAAATACACTAATGCTACACACGTGAATTTGGGAAGGAAACTGGCAGGCCTTCCAGATGTCAAGAGATTGTTGGGAATTTGGTGAGATACTTTATTTTGAACACTCTCACTGGGGTTGACAATTAGGATGTGTAGCAATCTGTGTAGGCTAGGCTTGAGGTAGGAATCAACAAACTCTGAGAGCTATTTGTAGAGTCCTTTAAAGATACTTGATGGCCATTTGATGAGCGTCAGGATCCCCTGAAGGTGGTAAGGCTTGCTTGCAGTGGAGCCCATGACCCCTGTAAGTTGTGGGTCAGGATAAATGCCAGATTTTAATCTTCATGGTAGCAAGCATTAGCTCATCTCAGATAAAGGCTATAACCCAACTAGTTAGAGCAGAGAATGCCTTAAGGCAGTAGAGCACATGCTGCTCCCCAGCGCCTTTCTTTTCCTTCCCTAAGATGTGCCCAAAATCTATGGGCTTATGGCACGAGTGCAGGATGGGCGTCCCACCAGGTCAGAGGGACACTGAGTCTCCTGAATCTGTGTTTTTCTTTATCAGTTCATAGAAGATGATGATCTAGCTACCTTGTTGCTGAACCTAAAGTTCATGTTTTGAGTACAAACTTTCAAACTATACCATAGGATGCAGGAACTTTATAGTTCAGAGGTACAAATAATGGTTGGGGAAAGGGTGCTTTGTATATAACACGGGGCTTTCCAACCAGGGGATTTCTTAAGTTACAATACTTAAAAAAAGTCATGACCCGCCACAATCCACCCCTTAGCTCATGACTTTTGTGTGGACCAGCACATGGATCTCCAGACCAACATGATGCCATCATTCATTATTTTCACATAACTCGTCCCTTAAAATAGAAATATTGCTTTCACAAATAATAAACTTCCTTATTATAAATTCCCACTTTACTAAATGGTATGGAGAACTAGGACCACATGGAAGTCTGCTCAGTTTAACCATTTACTTATGGACATATTTTATTGAATCCCAAGTGTTTGGGCAGTGGTCTGGGATGTAGGCATTTTCCCTGTTTAATAATACATTCCCCTTCTCCCTCCCCAGCTAAAATATAATCTTAAGGACATGTGGATATAGACCACCATATATCTTATGGTTACCATTTCTTCAGCATTACTGTTGCATAGCTGGTCATCTATAGCTCTATCACTGATCTCTGAAGTAGCCCTATCAATCTGAACTTTGGAAATTATATAGTAAGTTCTGTTCCTGAGCCCAGCAGGGATTTGGGGGAACCATTTAGTGGCTCCCAGTTCTGGTCTACTTAGTTCCAAATAGCATCTCCCTCTATATTCCTCAGGCAGTCATGGGTATACATGGGGTCCTCATATCCAGTAAGTGGGAGAATTAGGAGTAGACCTACAGTTATTGACAAAACCCAGAGTCCCAATTTTTGGTACTTAATATGGATGTTATAATATAGGACTTTTATGAGCATCCTTGATGTTACAAATGCTGGTGCCTAGTCCCTTTATCTCAGACTCAGAGAAAGCATATTTATATAGGGTTGGGACTATGCCTTAGGATGGCAGGAGCCGGAAATGCCAGGGGTTGGGGAATGGATCTTCCCTCTCATGGGTCCAGTTAAATGACTAGGTACAATCAGCCCTGTTCCAGCTGATAGAGATTTGGTAAGTCTAATATGCCCTATCCCCACATATATTTTCTCTCTTAACTGCAGGAGAGCCTTCCATTTATCATCCCTTTTAAACGTAGCCTTTGTATAGGCTATCCAGCTTCTGAACTTTGCCTGGTTTTTTATTCAGTACCATGATTTACCATCTCTCAATTGTTATAGAATAAAGTATGTATCTCCAGCAGTTGGGCTATGTATTATTCTGTATCTACAGCCTCTAGGCTAATTAGATAACTTGGTATATAGCCAAACAAGCGATTTAGTATCTTCTTGAGGAAATTCAATTACTACAGGTGCTCTGAATCACCTGAGATGTCTAGGGCAATGACTGTGATCATTCAAGGTAAAACTCATCTAATCAGTGTTTTTTTTTTAATGTACACACACACACACAAACACTAGAATGAGGACTATTTGCTTGCTGGCTGTAACCTTATTTAAATTGGTATTATAGCTAGCCCTTCCATAATTAATATTCACTGTCTTCAGTGCAGGTAGCAGAATCCTCTTTGTGTTTCTTTCAGAAAGTTTCCATGCAGAGTTAGCTCCAGCTACAGCAATATGTCATAGGCATTGAACTTTGGGGCAATGACTGGTCAGAGCTCCAAGCCAAAGAGTCCCCCGAAGAGAGCACTCTACTCACCTTCCTCACTGGGAACTAATACCTGGAATAGTACCATACACATCTTTGTTGTACTGAACTTCTTTGTCTTACTAAAATAAAGTTTTATTTAAGAAGACTCTTCAGTGAGGATGACTTTAAGAACATGGCCAGGACAACCAGTGTTCTCAAGGGAGGAGATGGCAGACTCATTGGTTTGGCAGCAGCCCAGGCCAGTTTTTCCCCTGCAACTTTCCAAGCTTGTTTCTGTAGTGGTTGGAGCCAAATAACCACTCATAGACTTTGTTATAGAAGGAATGGTGAAGTCATATACAAAGAGCAGAATGGGGTCAGCTAGATGCTTTCTATAGGTAGCTAAACTCATCATTTAGTCAAACTAGGATGAACTGTGATAGGCAGCTAAAAAGGTTCTTTTCTGTGTGGGGAGAAAAGGAGAGGATGGGGCAGAGATAGTATTGTATCTTCCCTATTTGTATTACCTATTCAGTGTTTTCAGGCCTGTTCTCTCTGTTAGCCTGTAGACTCCTGCAAGGGTACTTGTGACTTGCTGTTCCTGAAACATTTGTGTCTCAACCACACCCCACACTAGACCCCACCTTCCATAGCCGCGCGTCTGTTACTTGCACATAAAGCCTCTGTTCCCAAATGTTCCCAGTGGAGGAGGTGGCCTAATTTGGGGTCACTGGCTTCCCTCTAGGGGCAGTTGTCTTGGAACTGTCTGAAGTTTGAACACAGGGTTGAAGGGCAGACAGTATGGTTAACAATCTTATTATTTCTCTTGGTATTTCCTTACCATGACAGTAAAGGTTGCCCATCAATTTTGGCCTCTTTTGGCCTGTCTTTTAATAGCCAGACCAACCGGTCTTTCCACTGAGAACCTCTTTTTTTCTCTTTTTTATATCCCCCCACCCACTTTCTTTTGGTTATTTGGGGAGCTGAAATTCCCAGAAGTCTTCCTAAGCCATCTTTTCCAAAATTATGCATAGAGACTGCTAGTTACCTACCACTCTAGTCATTCTTCTTATGAACAGGAAAAAACAAAAAACTACATTGTCTGTCCTCCACTACCAGTAAGGATGACACAGTGTGACACAGTCTTGTCAATGAGGGTTAACTAAATGTGTTAAGAGACGTTTCTAGTAAAGCTCCTTAAAAAGGGGTAACTTCAGAGCACACACACTTTTGCTCTAATTTCTGCCCCTTCTTCCTGTCTGTGTCTTCGGGGAGATGCTAGACATGGAACAGGCATCTTGCAACAATACAACCATGTGAGAAAAGCCAAGTGAAAAGCTTGGGTCACATCTGAAAAGACTGGGTGAACAGGACACATAGGCACTGTGTGTGAACTCAAAACTGCATAATTTTTGCACACTGCCACCATCCCTGCTGCCTTAGGTTGTAAAGAAAACAAATCCCTTTGTGTACAACAGATCTGTACTGGTCTTGTATTTCTAACACTGTTTGCAGGAGGACTGTGCTGCCATAATTTACTCTTACCATCTGTGACTTAGACATTTTTTTACACCTAAATTCTTTAAAAAAATAGCCGTGTGTACCTCTTTGCTGTAAGTTCAAAACTTGACATCAGACCCAAAAATACAAAGGGTTATTGCAACAGCTTACGGAGTTACACAAAAGTTATGGATTACTTAATTGTGGCTACAAAATAAAATCTACAACTCCCTCAGTTTACAGAAAGATCACTTCTGTATGCACATATATATTATCAAGCCATTACTGTTATTTTCCTAGATAAATAGGCTAATAGAATCTTTTAGTGTCCTATTTAATTTTTCTGTAATGAACTGTTATTAACTTTTCATAAGAACGATTTTTAAAAATGAAAAGACTTCCTCTTGATGGACATTTAACAAGAGAAACAAAAAGTGTTGCTGAGAAATGAAGAGCATTCAGGAACAGCAGGAACCAGTGGACGCTCACTTTTGCTGCTGAGATACCATCACCGATGACCCAGACTGCTCCAGCCTCATGAACTGCTCCTGAGCTGCTTGTAGGACCTGCGTGGCCAAGAGCCCTGGCTGCAATGCCAGAGATGCCCTCTCATGTCTGCCTTTACTTCCACATGTTGCCTTGTCCCATCCCATGCTCACGTGTCTCTCTGATGCTTAAAAAGTGTGCTTTCATGTATTCAATAAATGCTAGAATTTGAGTTATATGCCAAACCCCTGACTAATGCTGAGAATATACCAGTGAGCCAAACAGACCTTCATGGAACCAGTCCATCATGTTGGGATAGATGCTAATCACCTCATACAGACGTATAGAATGGGACAGAATGAGATACGGACTATGACAGAATGGGCTGCTAGGAGGCTGAGTTACTGCGCAGGTGGGGAGACCCTCGTTACATCATGCATTCAGAAATCCATTTAAGCCGAGAACTGAAGGAAGGGAAGGAGCAAGTATGTGACAGTTACGGTAAGGGGAACACGTATTTTGCGCAGAGGAGACAGCATGCATGAAGGCCCTGAGCTGCTCCGGCATGAAGGGAGTGAGAGGGCATTGGCTAGAGAAGAGAAGGGAGAGAGAACAGAGAGGTGAGCTTGCAGAGGTAAGGAGAGGCCAAATCACACAGGGCTTTGTAAGTTATGGCAGGATTTTGTCTTTTTCCCTACACAGTTAAACCAGTGAAAAGTTTTGAGCAAAAAAAAATACCTGAATCAGATTGGTTTTCACACTGACTCTTGGTACAGGAAAAAGAGTGGAGGAAGAGAGAAGAGAGGAATTAGAAAGAACAATGATAAGGAAAGGTCCAGTCATTTCCATAGCTACTCTATTTAAAGGAGATGGTTTCCAGAAGCAGTTGTGGACTCTGGCCCAGAATTTGTAACCATGGCTATTATACTCAGCATTCTGATTTTGACACGACTGCCCATCTTCTTCACTCTTCTCTATAAGGGGTCCCATGTTTGCCACAGAGAAACTTTTGGACCATGGTCAGGTCTGAGTTATGAGGTAAACTCTTTGCTCTTCCCAAAGTATTGAAGCCACAGTTACGAAGAGGACTGCACAGGGGCGCCTGGGTGACTCAGTCAGTTAAGCATCCAACTTTTGATCTTGGCTCAGGTCATGATCTCAGTTTGTGAGATCAAGCCCCATATTGGGCTCTGCGCTGACAGTGTGGAGCCTGCTTGGGATTCTCTCCTTCCCTCCCTCCATCTGTCTGTCTCTCTCAAATAAAACTTTAAAAGAAAAAGGAACTGAACAAATATTGAGTGCTTACTACATGCCAGGCACTGTAATAGGCACTAACATATGGAGTGAGTTTTAAAAATAGATTCCCTACTCTCATTGGAACTTACTGGATTGGAAGCAAATATTAAATCCTGCAGATGTGATTACACACGATGAAATGATCACATCTTCTTGTCAGCCGCTAATAATCTTTTTAAAACTTTTTAAAGAGTTTATCTGAGAGGGGCGCCTGGGTGGCGCAGTCGGTTAAGCGTCCGGCTTCAGCTCAGGTCACGATCTCGCGGTCCGCGAGTTCGAGCCCCGCGTCGGGCTCTGGGCTGATGGCTCGGAGCCTGGAGCCTGTTTCCGATTCTGTGGCTCCCTCTCTCTCTGCCCCTCCCCCGTTCATGCTCTGTCTCTCTCTGTCCCAAAAATAAATAAAAGTTGAAAAAAAAAAATTTAAAAAAAAAAAAAAAAAAGAGTTTATCTGAGAGAGAGAGAGAGAGAAAGCATGGGTGGAGGAGGGGCTGAGAGAGGGAAAGAGAGAGAATCCCAAGCAGGCTTCCACACTGTCAGCACAGAGCCCAACATGAGGCTCAAACCCATGAACCGTGAGATCATGACCTTAGCTGAAATCAAGAGTTGGACACTGACAGAGCCACCCAGGCACCCTCAGCCACTAACAAGAATCTTAAGGTAATGTTCTTCATGGCTCCCAGACCCAGGGCTATCTGGTATAATTGTGCAATTTGAGTGTTGCACAAAGATGCCTGGCCAAGGGAGAAAATGGAGACTAAAACTCTGCCAGAATTCCCCTTGTCAACCCATCCCCTTGTGCAAAGCTACAACTGCTCAGAGGAAAGGTACATTTTTCTTTTGTACCAAAGTGTCCATCTACAGGTCAGCCCATCTCTTCATCTCAGATTAGTAGGGAATTCCTTATTCTCAGGATGGAATGGCAGGCTCTAACTTGTAAATGTGTAGCTGCCCTAAGCACAGAAATCTGAGGTGAATGTCATAAGCATGAGTGGGTGTTCTTGTAGGCTGAGAAAGAATTGGGAGTATGAAGAAGGCCTAGGACACAGGTATCTTTTAGGACATAATTTTTCAAAACATCCTGCATCTGCAGGAATTGGAGCAACGCTATAGAGAGCTAAGATGAAGTGGAGAAAGAAAACTTAGTGGCGGCACAGTGGAGGAAATACCTGGCTGTACATTAGAAGGGTGGTGGTTTGGGGTGGTAGAACTTGTGGGGAACGCTGTGGTGGAGGAAAGGAGATCTGTCACAGACTAGGAGTCTGGAGTTCTCCCTCGTCCAGCAAGAGAGCGGACGCAGAATTGAATATGAGAGAGGCTAAGGTCTGGGAGGAGACAAGAGCCCCGAACAGGGGTTTCATCTCCGCATTTATTGAGCTCAAAAGATATTACTCACTTGGTGAATGTGAAGAAAATAAGATCTTACACGCATGAAGGTGGGGAAAACAGACAGTAGTTGTGTAAGAAGCAAAGGGTCTAGGGGGCAGGTGGAGTTTGTGATCAAGGTACATTGGTGCCAAATGGAAAGTAATTTCCTACAGGTGATATAACAAGACACTCGTGATTCCATTACACTATCTTGCTACCTAGCCTCGGGCGTTTTCACCCCATGGTGGCTGCTCTTCGCCCTAAGCTTTTTTCTAACCCATTTATGTAAGTAGAACCTATTTCCCCACAGAGATCCATCTATAAAATCATGTATTGGTTTCTGTATCCTGAGCCTGGCTGATTGAACAAAGCTTTGCTCCCATAATACTAACCTTTCTGTCTCAGTTTTGAAATCATAGACTCTCGGCTTATGGGAGTGGTTCTGTTTCTGGGGAGAATCCTGCCAGAATAAAGCCAGAGACAAAAAGCAAAGGACCAGGAGCCAGATAGCATGACATCCTGGCTGTCCCCAGTAGCCGTATGATCTTGGAGTAGACCTCTCTGAGTCTTCATTGTTTCATCTGAAAATAGGAAGCTGCCTTCCTCACTGGGTTACAAGTCTCAAAAGATGTCAAGAAAAAACTTTGTAAACTGCAAGGCCATAAAAAGCATACAGTTTTTTCATGAAATGCCGAGTTTCAGAGGCCTGACTCTGAGCTGGGTTAAGCTGCCTGCCTGGGTTGCCTGAAGCTCTGCTTGGAGTGGCCTGGTTCTGAGGATGTTTCTCCTACATCTTCTGTTTCTCATCTGTTTTCTGGCTGTGCCAAGGGTTTTAACTACCCTCTGGCATTGATGGTTCAAAAACTTTTAATTTGTCATACAGACGCGAGACAGGTTATGTTCTGACCACAGGACATCTGTCTTCTAATGGAATCTGTGGTCAGTTAAGACCCTTTGCCCTTTAATGGGGGCCGGAAATGGAGGTAACCTTCAGGTACCAGCACCCCCCTTAACAGATGCATTAGACAGTTTCCCTCCCCTTGGCTGCTAGTTTGTTGAGCATCAGAGCCCACGCAGCCTCCTCAGGCTCAGTCCCTCACTTGCCCTCTTTCTCTGACAGATATTTTGAGCAAGTGAGGCTCATAGAACACAGTAGCAGAGATAAGTAAAAGCATCTATGTCAGCCTGTATTTTTAATGCTTATTTTTATTTTTGAGAGACAGAGAGAGAGACAGCATGAACGGGAGAGGGGCAGAGAAGGTGAGAGACCCAGAATATGAAGCAGGCTCCAGGCTCTGAGCTGTCAGCTCGAACTCACGAACCGCGAGATCATGACCTGAGCCAAAGTCAGACGCTCAACCGACTGAGCCACCTGAGCCAGGTGCCCCATCAGCCTGTTTTAATCCCTTGTGATCATTACTGAAACAATAGCAGCCAAAGTGAAGTTTAATCCCTCTGTAGCTTCTGACTAGAGCAAGAACCCTACAAGGTGTTTCAGTGCACCTTCCCACGTGCACAGGAAGATTGCCTTCCCCTCTTTCCAAGTTGCTAAGATAGAAGTACAACATTCAATCCATGCCCATCCAAAAGGATGTCGAGTTCACTTTGTGTGAGGACACCACAAAGGTCAGCCAATAGGCAAGGCGGTCCAGGTGAGAGGAAACCGGTCATCCACAATGAACAAGCACAGCGGAAGGCTAATGACACCACTGTGCATGTCAGCATTCATGTAGCAAGGTGGTTATCACCAAGTCAAAACTGGACCAAAACTACTAAAAGATGTCTTTTTATTTTTTTTTAATATTTATTTTTTTGAGAGACAGAGCATGAATGAGGGAGGGACAGAGAGAGAGGGAGACACAGAATCAGAAGCAGGCTCCAGGCTCTGAGCCATCAGCCCAGAGCCCGACGTGGGGCTCGAACTCACAGACCATGAGATCATGACCTGAGCTGAAGTCGGACACTTAACCGACTGAGCCACCCAGGCATCCCACTAAAAGATTCTTGAAAGCAAAGCCAACTGGAAGGAATATATATCTCAATGGCTTTATGAAGACCCCTAGAAGGTTGCCTCGTCTCCACACCAAAAATGATTTTGATTCCCATGAATGGCAGCTTTCTCTATTTCATGAAAACCTTGATCTTCTAACATGATCCAGTTCCTTATTTTCAGAGACTGCTGTGATGCCCAGAGCACACATATGGCAGAAAAATATGCAAAAGATGAACAGATCACACACACAAAAGTTCTAAAGATAGCCCCTACACATAGGAAAAGATATCCAGCCTTACTCAGAAAAATGCACATTAAAATCGCAATGAAATACCACTTCTCACTTTTCAGATTGGGAAACATTGCATCGTATAATATTCCAATGCAAAGTTATAAGGAAACAGCTCATCATAGGTTGTGCGTAAAAATGCAAACCAATAAAAGCATTTCAGAGGAAACTTAATAGTATTTAACACAATGAAATAATTGTTTACCTTTTGATACAGCAACTCCATTTCTGGGAATTTACCCGCTTGGAAAAACCTGTACCTCCAGCAATATGACAGTATGTGTCATGAGAATATTCACTGTGGCACTGTTTGCAATTGCCATGCTGAAAACAGCCTCAATGTCCATTTATGGAAATATTTTCCACAGAAATAAAAAATTTAGGATAGAAGGACTTATGCAAAAGAATGTAGCAGTGTTTGTAGTGAAATAAAATAAAACAAGCTAGAAACAAAGTGAATATAGGGGTTTGGTTGCATTGCCAAACCACAGCATACTGTGTGGCCATTCAAAAGCCTAAGTTAGATTATACGAGTTGACTTGGAAAATATTTTTCATTTAACAGGCAAGCTAAGCCATTTATACTTATTTGTCTGATATATTTGGTCTCAACTCTGTCATATTATTTGATCATTATAATGTATATTATGTTTGCTATGTTTCTCTGTGCAATGCACTATTTTTTTTTTTATTTTTCATTTAGGAAGGTTTGTATTTTTTCTAGTAGTTACCTTTGTACCTATGTTTCTTAATGCCCTGAGCCCCAGTTTTCTTATTTACCCTTTAACAATCCAGTTTTTCTTTTCAGTGGTTCACCTGCATTCTTATCATTGCCTGCACAACAATATGCAGATTCTGCTTCCATCTCTCCCTCTCCCTCAGGCCTCCCATTTCTAATTGCATTATTTCCAAATTATCAGAACATATAACAGTTGTGTGTTATTCTCTTTTTAAAAATGTTTTAATGTTTATTTATTTTTGAGAGAGAGACAGAGAGCAAGCAAGGGAAGGCAGAGAGAGGGAGACACAGAATCTGAAGCAGGCTCCAGGCTCTGAGCTGTCAGCACAGAGCCCGATGCGGGGCTTGAACTCACGGACCGCGAGATCATGACCTGAGCTGAAGCTGGACACTGAGCCAACTGAGCCACCCAGGTGCCCCCAGTTGTATGTTATTCTCAACCCAAACATTGTCTACAATAAAACATACTAACTTATAGACTTCCAGCTTTCTGTTCTGCATATAAGGAGCTTGGAAGTTAGCATTTTTGTCTTAACAATAAGTAAAAAGCTGAACAGACTCAAAGATCCATAAGAGAAGGGAGGACACAGGGCAAACTGTTGCCCCCAAGACTGGAGAGAGTCACAGCTTACC
Organism: Puma concolor; assembly: GCF_028749965.1. Lineage (NCBI taxonomy): Eukaryota > Metazoa > Chordata > Mammalia > Carnivora > Felidae > Puma > Puma concolor. The sequence goes on along the minus strand of NC_141675.1, from coordinate 78,962,280 downwards.
TGATTAGAGACACGTAAGCAGAAAACACCATGGGAACCGGTGGCAGGGTAGGAAAACCTAAACTGTAATTGACAAATTACTAGAGGCTTTAGTGTGGACAACTCAGAATTTAAAATTCCAGAGGGACCCAGTCACGGGGAAAGGGAATAATTTTGTGAGATTCACCTCACAAACTTGTCCAAATTCTCACAGAAATTTGGAAAAGAAGCTCCTCACACTTTCTTCAGGGCAATGGGAAAACAAACCATTTAAAAATAGAGCACCCCATTCTTCTTAACAAGGCCTGCCCTCAGGAAAACCTGGTTAGCCATAGCCTAACTGTCATGGGAGAAGGGAATTACACTATTTCAGCCCATTCTAACCTTTCTGCCTCACCTAACAGGGGAGAAGAACTGAGAAACCCTTGTGAAGTTCACAGTGCAGATAGGCCCACAAAAAGACTGAGACCCAATCATAGGACTATAGAATAGTTCCTCTCCCCCACCTCACCACATTTCTAAAGGCCCATTTACACCAGTTCCTTTTAACTGGTATAGCATGTCCAGCCATCCAAGATTTACAAGGCACGCTGAAGGAACATAATCTACAGAGACAGGACACATATCAGAACCAGTCAAGGCAGGAATGTTGGAATCCCATCAGCCAAGGAAATTTAAAACAACTATCAGTAATATGCTAAGGGCTCTAAGGCATAAAATCGCAAGAAGAGATGGGCAAGGTAAGCAGAGAGATGGAAATCCTAGGAAAGAACCAAAAAGAAACACTTGCAATCAAAAACACTATAATAGAAATGAAAAAAAAAAATGCCATTGATGGGTTTATTGGTAGACTGCACAGACAGACGAAGAAGAATCTCTGAGCTTGAAGATATACCAACAGAAATCTCCATAACTGCAGAGCAAAGAGAACAAAAACTGAAAAAAGCAGAATAGAATATCCAAGGATTGTGGGATAGTACAAAAGCCATAACATTCATGTAATAGACATGCCATAAGGAGAAAATAGAAACAGAAGGAATATATGAAACAACAGCGATGGAGAATTGCCCCCAAATTAATGTTAGGGACTAAACACAGAACCACAAAGCCTACAGAATACTAAGCAGGATAAATTTTTAACAATGCTATACCCAGGCATATCATTTTCAAATGATAGAAAATCAGGGGAGGAGCCAAGATGGAGGAACAGCATGGAAGGTTTTGTGTGTCCCACGTCTGTGAAATGCAGCCAGACCTTGGGGCGCCTGGGTGGCTCAGTCAGTTAAGCATCCGACTTCGGCTCAGGTCATGATCTCACAGTCCGTGAGTTCTAGCCCCATGTCAGGCTCTGTGCTGACAGCTTGGAGCCTGGAACCTGCTTTGGATTCTGTGTGTCTATCTCTCTGACCCTCCCCCGTTCATGCTCTGTCTCTCTCTGTCTCAAAAAAAAATAAATATTAAAAAAAAAAAGAAAAGAAATATAGCCAGACCAACACTAAACCATCCTGCACACCTAGTAAACTGATTGGAGGATTAACACAACAATCTGCACAACCTGAACCACAGAATTCAGCAGGTACGCGGTACAGAGAGGTGAACTTGGGGAGCAAGAAGCTGCAGAGGACAGGGAGGTGCTTTTGCGGGTGGAGAGAGGATGGAGACGGCGCGGGGGGAGAATACAAGAAAAGTACCCCTCCCCAAAAGCAGCTGGAGAGAAAGTGGAAAATCGGAAACAGCCGCAGGGACTAAACTAAAAAGGGAGAAAGGAGAAAGGAGAGGGTTTAAATTCCACTAAGACTAAGCAAGGGGAGCGCAAAGTCTGCAACTCTGCAGCTCCATACCTGGAGGTGCTCTGGTGGGAAGGGCGAATCCCCAGGAACAGAGTGGGGTCCAGGAGGTTCTCGGGCCACTCAGGGAAAAGCAGTTCCACTGCTGGAAGGACATTTGGTAGAGACTGTTGAAGCCACCTGGTCCCAGCAGACCCCAGAAGGCGGCCACATTCGCTGGTGCTGGAACAAGGTCCTTAAGGGTGAAGCCTGGTGCCAGATGTGTGTTGTGATTTTCCACAGTCCCTGAAAAGCTGCTGCTACACTATCTCGCAAACTTTTTCTGCAGTCTCGGGGCACCGGCAGCAGCAGGGTCCAGCAGGTGTTCCTGGGTATAGCCGGGATTCGGCCATTGCTCGGTGAGACCCTCCTGCAGAGGGGCGGAACGGGTCAAAGCCGCAGTCCTTCAGAAGTAAGGGGCCGGGGAAAACAGCCGCATCTGAGACAAAACTCGGGAGAGAGGTACTGCCTGGGGCTTTGTCACGGACAGTGAAGAAGCGGGAGTGGATGAAAGCTGAAGATAGAGGACGGGTGCGCGATTGCTGATCAGAGAGAACAGAGTTCCCATACTAGAGACTGACGCCATTTTCACCGCTCCTGCGCATGCGCATATGCACACGCGCATATGCACACGCACCTATGAGCGCTGCAACAATCCACCCCAGTAGGCTAGCAGCGCCATCTAGTGGAGAGTGGAGCCATTACACTGAGCCCCACCCAACTGGGCCAACCTTGCTCTTCAAGAACACAAGTCTCACCGCCTGCTTAGTTTATGGACTATAAAGCGCTTCATAGTCTGACTTCTAGGGGAAAACGAAGTAATTTCAGTCCTATTCAATCTTTTAGCAGGTCCATCTATTCAATTTTCTTTCTTTTTTTTTTCTTTTTCACTTCTTTTCTTGAATACAGAAAGAAAAAATTCATTTTTATTTTCAATTTTTATTAAAAATATTTAATTTTTTTAGTATATTTTTTCCTTTTGTGTAAATTTTTTCAAATTCTATTTTACTTCCATCATTTTATTTTAGTCTACTTCAGTGTATTCACTTTTTCAAATTTTCAAATGATTTTTTTTATTTTTTAATTTTTTTTCTCTTTTTCTTGAATGCAGAAAGAGAAAAATTCATTTTTAATTCCAATTTTTATTAAAAATATTTTTCTTTAATTTTTTTACTATATTCTTTACTTTTGTGTAAACTTTTTCAAATTCTATTTTACTCCCATCATCTCATTTTAGTCTGCTTCAGTATATTCATTTTTTCAAATTCTCAAACGATTTCCTCCTCTCACCCCCACTTCTTTTCTCTAATCTGTCAAACTACTTTCAACACCCAGACCAAACCTACCTAGGATCTGGCATCATTTATTGGATTTTGTGTGTGTGTGTGTGTGTGTGTGTGTGTGTGTGTGTGTGTGTTTAATTTTTTAATTTTAATGTTTTTTTAATTTTAATTTTTTTAATTTTAATTTTTCTACCTAATTAATTCCTTTTCTTCCTTCAAAATGACAAAATGAAGGGATTCACCCCAAAAGAAAGAGCACAAAGAAACAACAACCAGGGATTTAACCAACACAGATACAAGCAAGATGTCTGAACCAGAATTTAGAATCACAATAATAAGAATACTAGCTGGAGTCAAAAATAGATTAGAATCCCTTTCTGCAGAGATAAAAGAAGTAAAAACTGGAATGAAATTAAAAATGTTATAACTTAGCTGCAGTCATGGATGGATGCCTCAGCAGCAAGGTTGGATGAGGCAGAACAGAGAATCAGCAATGTAGAGGACAAACTTATAGAGAATAATAAGGCAAAAAAGAAGAGGGAGATGAAGCCAAAAGAGCACGATTTAAGAATTAGAGAAATCAGTGACTCATTAAAAAGGAACAACATCAGAATCATAGGGGTCCCAGAAGAGGAAGAGAGAGAAATAGGAGTAAAAGGGTTATGTGAACAAATCATAGGGGAAAACTTTCCTAACTTGGTGAAAGACACAGACATCAAAATCCAGGAAGCACAGAGGACTCCCATTAGATTCAACAAAAACCGGGGCGCCTGGGTGGCGCAGTCGGTTGGGCGTCCGACTTCAGCCAGGTCACGATCTCGCGGTCCGTGAGTTCGAGCCCCGCGTCGGGCTCTGGGCTGATGGCTCAGAGCCTGGAGCCTGTTTCCGATTCTGTGTCTCCCTCTCTCTCTGCCCCTCCCCCGTTCATGCTCTGTCTCTCTCTGTCCCAAAAATAAATAAACGTTGAAAAAAAAAATTAAAAAAAAAAAGATTCAACAAAAACCGACCATCAACAAGGCATATCATAATCAAATTCATAAAATACTCAGGCAAGGAGAGAATCATGAAAGCAGCAAGGGAAAAAAAAAAGTCCCTAACCTACAAGGGAAGAGAGATCAGGTTTTCAGCAGACCTATCCACAGAAACTTGGCAGGCCAAAAAGGAGTAGCAGGATATATTCAATGTGCTGAATCAGAAAAATATGCAGCCAAGAATTCTTTATCCAGCAAGGCTGTCATTCAAAATAGAAGGAGAGATAAAAAGTTTCCCGGACAAACAAAAATTAAAGGAGTTTGTGACCACTAAACCAGCCCTGAAATAAATTTTAAGGGGAACTCTGAGAGGAGAAAAGATGAAAATATACATACATACATACATACATACGTACATACATAAATACCAAAAGCAACAAAGATTAGAAAGGACCAGAGAACACCACCAGACCCCAACTCTACAAGCATCATAATGGCAATAAATTCTTATCTTTCAGTACTCACTCTAAACGCCAATGGACTCAATGTTCCATTCAAATGATAGAAAATGAAAGATAAAAAATCCTGAAAGAAACCAGAGGACAATCTACAAAATTGCAACTTTTCATGAACTCATTAGCTAGTTAAGGTTATGGATAGCTGGTTATCCTAACTCTGGTGAAATACAGGAGTCTCTAAAAAGAGACAAGACAAGAAACACTGACTCACTTGAAAATCACAGGAAGAATATGGGGTCCGATCATACGTAGGGAAGAAGAATTCAGCTAACATTTTTGATCCAGTTGCTAAAGTCTGAGTGTGAACGTGGGATAATCTGAGAGAACAGGATCTCTGGGAGCCACAGAAATAGGGGATTTATTTCATACCCACTGGCAGGCTTTTCTCTACGGACCCCCACAAGGTATTCATTCCCAAAGAAGTCTGGTTAACAGAGCAGGAGACTAGAAGAGAAGGCATCCCTGAGGTAGAGGCCTGGATGAGGGGAGCAGTCCCCACTGCAGGAAAGGCAAGAAGCCTTGTCTGGAAATGTATATCTTTCAGAGCAGAAGCATAGCTGGTGGGCCAAGGGCAGCAATCCCTATTCTTCCCAGGGCGTATGGCTGGGAGGAGCAGAAAGGAAAAAAGTCATCATGGGCTCAGACCAACAGAGGCCTCCTACTGCTGGGGAAGGACAGGATCCCTGAGAAGGTCTCACTCACCCCCAAAATTCAGGGATGTAGGGCTTGCCTAAGATTGAGATGGGACCAAGGCATCCTGCCCCAACCAGGTAACCAAGCACTGCTAGTAACAAGCACCTGAAATCTACCTCTGTGGGAGGAGTGAGAGAGTGAAGAAGACACCTTTCTGAAATGCAAGCAAAGGCATACAGTAAAGGCCTAAAGATAAGAGTGGAGCAGGATCATTGAGAAAAAGGTAAACTGGTCCCACCGTAAGTACAAGGTAACACTAGAATTGGAAGCCAGTGGTGAACTGACAGCAAATATAGAACAAAACTCAGACCCAGCTCAGTTCTGACTACAATCACTCAACCTCCCACATGTTTATGGCCCAGCAGAGGACTGCCCAATTCCAGATTAAATACTACATGCCTCAGTTGTTACTGTCCTAGACAATGTCTGCCTTTCAACCAAAATACAAAATACACACGCACACACGCGCACACGCACACACACACACACAGACACACAAAGGAAGAAATAAAAATGTAATCCATTGATAGCCAAAGTAAGCAGCAGAACCAGACTCATCCATGATTTTCATGTTGGAACTATCTTCCCTACTTATGATCGGACCCCATATTCTTCCTATGATTTTCAAGTGAATCAGTGTTTCTTGTCTCGTCTCTTTTTAGAGAACTATCATTTAAATAACTATAATATGCTAAAGGCTCTAGTGGAGAAGGTGGACAACATGTGTGAACAGGGGGGAATTTTTGCAGAGGGATGGAAACTCTAAAAAAAGTGTCAAATAGAAATAATAGAAATAGACAATATGATAACAAAGTGCTACATGCATTTATGGTAAAAAAAATATTTAGCAAACTAGGAATAGAAGAAAACTATTTCTTCTGTGATAAAGATATCTACAAAAAATCTACCTTGACTGCTTTGCTGGTAAGTCAGAAACAAAGTAAGGGGGTGTTTACTCCTGAAACGCTATTCGACATCAAACTGAGGTCACTAAGACAAGAAAAGGAGATTTTATACATATTGGAAAGGAAGCAATGGAACTGTTTCTATTCATAGATGAAATGTTTGCTCCATAGAAAATCCTCCAAATTCTACAAAACAGAAACTGGAACTCATAAGCTATCATGCCACAGTATGCATGGTCAATGTAAAAAAATCTGTTGAGTTTCTGTATTGTAAAGGTGAGCGATTGGAAATTTAATTTTTTTAAATAGTACCATCTACAAAACACTAAAAACCATGAAATACTTCAGCATAAATGTAACAAAATATGTCTAGGATTGTATGCTGGAAACTACAAAACACAGATGAAAGAAGGCAAAGCCCTAAGCAAATGGAGACATACACTGTGTTTATAGATCGGAAAACTCAATGTTGCTAAAATGTCGTTTCTCTCCAAATTGATCTATAGGTTCAACACAATTCTGATCAGAAACATCATAGGCTTTATAGTAGAAGTAGCCAAGTGGGTTATAAAATTTATATGGAAATGCACAACCTTGAAAAAGAACAATGATGGCGAAGGACTCATGCTACCTAATTTTGATACTTACTGTGAAACTGCAGTAATTGAGCTAGTGTGGGTTCAGTGAAAGAACAGACATGTAGAGGACAGGAAGGCGATAGCTTTATTAGCTGATTTTTTAGCTTTATTAGCTGAGTTGATTGTTTCAGATTAATCTTTTCAGCTATGTAGTAGATCCTTTCAGTTTGTAGATTGGTATTTTATTTCTTACAGTTACTAATTATAGTTTTAAATAATTGTTCCATGTTTCATATTTCTTCTTTAAGGACTCCAAGTTTCCCCATGTTGCTTTGTTTGTCCTCTGTGTCAACCATTTCATCCTGACCATTTTTTTTCTTTTCGATCTCATTTAATTTCTTTGCCTTTAGTGCCACTTCCTGAATTTACATTTGAGCCTGTTCTCCCTTGGGTGCTATAGTGGGTCGAATGGCCACCCGCCAAAAGTTAGGTCCACTCAAGAATTCTGAATGCGGCTACTTTTGGAAAAGGAGTTTGGGCAGATGTAATTATGGTGCGGATATTGACATGAGATCGTCCCAGATTACCCGGGTGGGCCCGAATTCCAATGGCAAGTGTCCTTAGAAGGGAAGGGGAGCAGACATAGGAAAGAAGGGAAGGTGAAGACAGAGGCAAAGATTACAGTGATGCATGTACAGAACCAAAGAGCCAAGGATTGCTGGAAGCCACCAGAAGCAAGGGGAGAGCCTCAGGAGGAACCAGCCCTGGTGACTCCTTGCTGGCGGACTTCCAGCCTTTAGAACTGCCAGAGAATCCATTTCAGCCTCCCGGTTTGTGGTGATTTGTTAAGGCAGCCCTATGAAACTAACACACTTAACCTCTTAAAATTTTCTCGTCAAGTCTGGATTTCCTTTGGTCTCTTTATTTCTTGCGTTTGAGCAACTCTCTTTTAATTTCTTCCTGTTCTGTTTCCAAACTCATTTATGTTGTTGATTTCTGATTCTAGGCAATTTTTCATATTTCCAAATGCTTGTTCGAGGCTACTTAGTTCAGTCTAGAATGTCACCGTGCAGTTTTCTTCTGCTTCACGGTTGCTTTATGTTGTTCGGATTTGTTTGTCCTGTTTTGTTTGTTTGTTATCTCCCTTGGAATGTTGGAGGATTTTATCACTTGAGATGTATTGATTCTCTCTTTTTTTACCTTTAAGTAAATTTTGCACAGAATTATTTCATTTTCTTCCATTCTTTTTGTGGATTTGGGATGGTTTACAAGATTCTTGGTTTACTGGTGCCCTCTTCTGTCAGTGTGTCCAAGCACAGATTTTTCAGTGTATTTTCGGCGGTTGGGAAGGGATTGTATGTCCTCTGTGTGAAATCCAAGCCTGTAATGTGCGCTGAAGAATATAAAGTTTTACCTGAAGGCCCTCGCCTTCCCAGTTCTGTATGGGTGAAACATACTGCCTTCTCAGGAAGAACCCCCAAAAGCACACAGCATTCTCGCATTACCCCCAAGTGCTCCTTCACATTCCCTCATTTGGGATGCTGTCTTGAAGTCATCCCCACCTGTGCTCCCTGCTTCCCTCTTTCTTTGGGGCCTCTCTTTCTGGAAGTCACTGTTGGTATTTGCCAGGGAAACAAGGAAATGTAAACCAAGAAGGAACCAGTCGTGTGGGGAGGGGAAGGAACAGAATTCAAAGAGGAGAGAGGGGCAAAGGGAGTTCCTCAGAGAATGGCAAAATGAAGATCCAGGACAATGTTGTTTCGTGTAGGCTTAGAGAAAGCCAATTCTGGAGGGATCGTTCCCCCACCGCCCCCCTCAAAACAGGAAGGCAATATCTAATATTTATGAGTAAATATATGAGAAAAGTTTTATAGCTCTGTCCGAATTTGGGGATCGAACAGGGATATTACACAAGAACACTAAGCAAGAACACACACGCGAAAGTAATCATTAACTCTGCGGTGGGAAGAATTTAAAAGAAAGAAAATGTAACCACGGACTATGGCGCACCTAATAACACTTATATAATAAAAAATGCAATTATTGAATATTGATTTAACCAAACATGACACTAGTAGGATTATACTAGGAGTGGGGTACAGGAGAAGAGTGTACGGGTGAGGGGTGAGTTGGAAGACAGCTAAGTTTTCATCTTCCATTGTAGCAATTTCTAAAACTGAAAAACAAAAAAGCAATCTTAGGATCGAGCTCAGGAGGTGCTGATGTCGCATTCTCCTTCCTCTGGCCTCCATACTAGGTATCTTCACTCACATACCTCAGCTCCCTTGAAGGCAATTCCCCTCCACCCTCTCTACATTTTACCATACGCTAAGATTCACATCAGGTCCCGTACTCTTCTGAAAGTCCCCCCGGTTCGCTTGAACAAAATTGATCCCTGGGCTCTCATATTCCTAATATATTCCACTTTTCTGACATCTCACATTTTATTAGATTGCAAGGATTTGGAACTTGCAGAAAACGCTGATCCCTCCAAGGAGGCAGGGGAATAATAAACGTTCATTAGATACAGATGGCCAAGAAAGGACACGGAGTCTTGCTTGGTGACCAGTACACATGCAGGGAGGGATGGGAAAGAAAAGGGGCTCGTGAGGGCTAGGGAGCAGGCCGAGGTGTTTGGCATTACCCCCTCAAAAGGATTCTTTCTGGGGCACCTGGGTGGCTCAGTCGGTTGAGCGTCCGACTTCGGCTCAGGTCATGATCTCACGGTCCGTGAGTTCGAGCCCCGCGTCAGGCTCTGTGATGACCGCTCAGAGCCTGAAGCCTGCTTCAGATTCTGTGTCTCCCTCTGTCTCTCTCTGTCTCAAAAATAAATAAACGTTAAAAAAAAATTAAAAAAAAAAAAAGGATTCTTTCCTAGAAGAGGCCTTGAAACATACACGAAGAGAGGAGTGAGCAAGAGGAGATTTTGAGACATCTGTGTGTGTGCTGTCTTGTTCTCTCCAGCCTAACAAGGGTTCTAGAGAAATTACTAAAGAATCTCCACAGCAGCTGCTGTGTTAATCTAACTCGTTACCTCAGGCCCTTCTGTGTGCCAGGGCACTGCGGACAGCCCCCCCAAATGCAGCTGTGATGCCCTGGTAAACACAACAACTGGAGTCACAAGGGTGCTTCCTCTCCATAAACCTACTCGAAGGCCGACCTTGTCCAGGGAGCCTTCTCCAGCCACTGCATCTCACTCATGATGTCCTGATCTTCTGAACTCAGAACATTTCTCTCTGGATCCCTTAGGAGTAGGGATAGGGTGCCCTGCCCAGATCCCGTCAGTCAGAGCCCTTCTACCACAGTGTGTCTTCACCGCCCCCCCCCCACCACCACTTCTGCAGGCTTTGCAGGTAACGGCCAACACCTATGACCTTCACGGACTTTCTCTCCTAGGCAATGGGCCTGTGCATTCTCACCGAGCGCAGGAGGTACCTGGGTGTTTTACGTCTACCTCCCACGCCCACACATAGCTCCTCGGTTGTGAAAAGAACGGGCAAAACAAACTTTGAGGAGCCAGTTACTCCCTGGAAGTCTCTACAATTCAGGCTGAACCTGCACTCCAAGAAATTGCAGCCTTGCTTAGCCTCGTCTCCTCCCCTATCCTGCTCCTGCTGCTTCCTCACTCGCGTCTTTCTTAATAAATCACTAGCACCTGAGTCCCTGACTCAGGCTGTGATTCTGGGAGAAACCAGTTTAAGACCGTTAGTACCAGAATCGGTCCCAGGAAGCGCACTCTAAGGGTGAGATTCTGGAGCTGGATCATACACTGGCCAGATGGAAATGACTCCGTGCTAGTGTTGATAGGCCCTGACATTCTGTAGCATTACAACTACTAAAACTCTCACCTGTGGTTAACTGGGGCACTACCCAGGTAGAAGGCAATGCATTCACTTATTCAGTATCTTCGGCATTTGGGAAATACAACGGAAATCAAAATTATGACTACCATAGAACTTGGTAGTACCACTGGATGTCCTTGACATATCAAAGAGAGGAAGGTCTGCCATCTGCAGCATGGAATTATAGACCTTTGAAACAAAGACAAAACAAAAAGTAGCATGGTACCGAGCCCTGATAGAGACAAACCATCCGATCTTAGGAAATCAAGGAACTCTGGGAGCAGGGCTGCCCACCTTGAGCTGAGAGCTGTCAGAATTACCAAGTCATAATGTTGGGCAGGCCCAGCAACAAGCCATTCTGTGAAAAGAAGTGGTATATTCTGGATGTGGCTGGAGCCGGTACGTGCACAGACAGCTCAGTTTTCACTCATTACTCACCACCAACGCACCAGTAACTTCTCTGCTAACAATTGTGGTCTCATGGGGGAGTTCCTTTGATCACCTGAGAAAGGGGGGAAATAACTAGGTCTGATTCATGGGTGGAGTATGTTGGTATAAGCCAAAAATCAACCATGAATTATATATACCTACACTCAGGGGTGGCCCTGAAAGACAGTGGTGAGAAGAAATTCCCCAAGTGGGCAGAGTTTGGACATTGCATCTGGTCATCCACCTTGTATGGACAGAGAGGTAGTCCATGACTACCTTCAGGGACAGTCGTGAATGGCTTGGCTGATTGGTTAGGGGCCTAGAGGGAGAAAGATCGGAAAATCAGGACTAAAGCAGTCTACAGGCAAACCTATGAGTGTGGGCTCAAAAGGCGAGCATCTGTGTACCACATGTCTCACGCCCACCAGGGAGAATCTATCCCTGCAGAAGAGGCATACCACAAGCTGGACAGAGTGACTCTTCCAATGGATGTCAGTCCGCCTGTGTTCCTGGCCATATCAATGTTTGTATAATAGGCCCATGAACAGAGCAGCCATGAAGGCAGAGATGAAGACACACTGTTTATGGGCCCATGGATGGCTCCGTTTTGCCCAGGTGGACCTCACTGCTGGCCTTGCTGACTGTCTGACCTATCAGAAACAGAAACCCACACTGAATCCAAATACAGTGTTAGCCCTCAAGAACAATGAGTCACTCAGTGAAAAGTTGATTACATTGGATCCTGTCCACTCTGAAAAGGGAAGCATTTTTCCTGATTGGGTTTGATGTATATTCCAGGAATGGGTTTCCCTTTCTTGCTCACAGGCCTCAGTTCACTAACCAAGGGCCCCCAGAGTATCTGACTTAACAGCATGAAATACTGCATAATGATGCTTTGGATGTGTGTCCAAGGGCACAAAACTGTAGGAGCCACTAGTCCTACCACATACTGCATCATCCAGAGGCTGCTGGCCTAATAGAGTGTTGAATCAGCCTCTTAAAGGCACAGCTGAAATGCCAGCTTGGAGGGGATACCCTGTGAGGGTTGGGTTCTTGTGTAATCAAATTAGGTAGAACATAGGACTCTGGCAATCAGCTGGTAGAATCAGGAAATGACCTCAATTACCATCACTCCCACTTGAAGAATTTCTACTTCTTGTTCCTGCAAACTTAGGCCCTGTGGGTCTAAAAGTCCTGGTTTCCTGGGGAGGTATGCTTCCACCAAAGGATATATTAAGAATCCCATTAAAGGGGTGCCTGGGTGGCTCAGTCAGTGAAGTGTCTGACTCTTGATTTTGGCTCAGGTCATGATCTCATGGTTCATGTGTTCGAGCCCCATGGAGCCCGCTTGGGATTCTCTCTCTCCCACTCTGTCTGCCCCTCCCTTGTTTGTGCTCTGCCTCTCTCTCTCAAAATAAATAAACATGAAAAAATATTTTTAAAAAAATAATCCCATTAAATTTAAAGCAATGGCTCCCAAATGGTTCCTGCCAGGAGACCAAAAGATACAGAAATGAATCGCCAGACCATTGGGGGAATTGTCTCTGGGGAGACAGAACTATGCTTTATGATGCAGGTGGAAGGAATACATTTGGTGCTCAGGTGGCTCCCTGGGATATTCCTTGGTACTCTCATGGCCAGTATTCAGTGTGAATGGGTAGTTACAGAGCCATGGCCTAATAAAGGCATGGTAACCAGGAGGTCAGAACCCTGAGGCTGAAGGTCTGGGTCATCTCACCAGGCTAGCCACCTAGACTACCAGAAATGGTAGCCAAGGGCAAGGTGGGGGACCTAGAATAGGTAGTAGCAAAGAAAAATGACAAATAATACTTACAGTCTCAGGACTAAGTGCAGCAGTAAGGGACGTGGCTTATCCCATTGACATACCTCTTGTAAGCTTTTCCCCAGAAACTTTGACCACGGGTTCCTTTTTCTCCACATCCTTGCCAACACTTGTTAGCTCTTGTCTTTTTGATGATAGTCTTTCTAACAAGTGTGAGGTGATAACTTTTGTGACTTTGATTTGCATTCCCCTGATGATTAGTGATGTTGAGCACTTCTTTATGTACTCGTTGGGTCATTTGTATGTTTTCTTTGAGAAAATGCCTATTTAGTTCCTTCTTTCTGACAATTTTTTGATTGGATTGTTTTTGCTACTGAAATTTGTTGTATGAGTTGTATGAGTTCTTTATAAATTTTGTATTTTTCGTAATTTTTAAATGTTTATTTACTTTTGAGACAGAGAGACAGAGCACAAGCAGGGGAGGGGCAGAGAGGAAGGGAAACACAGAATCTGAAGCAGGCTCCAGGCTTTGAGCTGACAGCACAGAGCCCGACGTGGGGCTCGAACCCACAGACTATGAGATCATGACCTGAGCCAAAGTCGGACGTCTAAGCAACTGAGCCACCCAGCCACCCCTATAAATTTTGAATTTTTAACTCTTTATCAGATACAGGATTTGCAAATGATTTCTCCATTCTGTAAGTTGTCTTTTCATTTTGTTGATTGTTTCTTTGCTGTGCAGAAGCTTTATAGTTCCGTGTAGTCCTGCTTGTTTATTTTTGTTTTTGTTACCTTTGTTTTTGGTGTCTATCTAAAAATCATTGCCAAGTCCAATGTTCAAACAGTTTTTTCATGTGATTTTTTTCTATGAGTTTTGTGGTCTCAGTTCTTATGTTTAATTTAAATCTGTGGTCCCTTTTGAGTTAATTTTTGTGAGTGGTGTAAGGTAGGGGTCCAATTTCATTCTTCCACATGTGGTTATCCAGTTTTCCCTGCTCCATTTATTGAAGAGACCATCCTTTCCCCATTGGATATCTTCTAGGCAGCATATATTTGGTTCTTGTTCTTTATCCATCCACCACTTGATGTCTTTGAAGAATTCAATCCATTTACCTTTAGGGTAATTATTGATTGGTAAGGACTTACTAATGTCATCATAGTTTTTTTTTGGCTGTTTTATACTTCCTTTGACCCTTTCCTCATCTCTTGCTGCCTTCCTTTGTGAATTAGTGATTTTCCTTAGTGGTATGCTCTGATTTTCTTCTCTTTATCTTTTGTGATTCTATTCTAGGTATTGTTTTGTGGTTTCTGCGAGGCGTTTATAAAAAATTTTATATGAATAATACTCTATTTTATGCTGATAAGGGTTTAACTTCAATTGCATACAAAAACTCTACCCACTTACTCCCTGCTTTCATGTTTTTGATGTCATAGTTTACATCTTTTTGTATCGTGTATCCAGTAACAAATTGTTATAGCTATAGTTATTTTTAATACTTTTGTCTTTTAACCCTCATGCTCGAGTTGAATAGCGCCACATTAGTGTTTGAGTATTTGGAATCTATGTTTATATTTACCAGTGTTGTATATTTTCACGTTATTAAGTAGCATCCTTTTGTTTCAGTTCGAAAAACTTCTTTCATCATTTCTTGCAAAGAAGACTCAACAGTGATGAATTCCTTCAGCTTTTTTTTTTTTTTTTTTTTATTAGGGAAGGTCTTTATTTCACCTTCATTTCTGAAGGACAGTTCTACTGGGTAGAATATTCTTGGTTGGCAGTTTCTTTCTTTCAGTACTTTGAATATGTCATCTTATTCTCTCCTGGCCTGCAAGACCTCTACTGAAAAATCCACCAATAGTGTTATGGGGTTTCCTTGTTGCAAGAATGTTTTTTCTCTTAGTTCTTTTAAAATTACTTGTCTTTTAGACTATTTCATTATACTGTGTCTTGGATAAGACCTCCTTGGTTTAATACTTTGTGGTGACCTATTAGCTTCATGAATTTGCATATTTAAATTTAAATCTCTCCTCAGATTTGGGAAATTCTCAGCCATTACCTCTTTTTAAAAATTTTTTTTAACATTTATTTATTTTTGACAGAGAGAGGAAGAAAGAGAGCAGGGGAGGGTCAGAGAGATGGAGACACAGAATCTGAAGCAAGCTCCAGGCTCTGAGCTGTCAGCACAGAACCCGACGTGGGGCTCCAACTCACGGACTGTGAGATCATGACCTGAGCTGAAGTCGGACACTTCACTGACTGAGCCACCCAGACACCCCTTCATTACTTCTTTAAATAAGCTTTTTATCCCTTTTCCCTCTCTTCTGGGACTCCAATGATATGTACCTTATTTCTCTTGGTGTCCCATAAGTCCTGTGGGCTCTTTTCATTCTGTTTTCCTTTTGCTCCTCTGATTGATACTTTTAATTGGTCTGTCTTCTAGCACACTGATTCTTTCTTCTGCTTGGTCAAGTTTGTTGTTGAAGCTCTCTATTGAAGTCTTCAATAGAATTCTTTAGTTATTGTATTCTTCAAATCCATGTTTGGTTCTTTTTCATGTTTTCTCTTTGTTAAACTTATTTTGTTTTTGTATTGTTTTCCTGATATCATTAATTTGTTTATCTCTGTTCTCTTTCAGCTTCTCTCTGAGTGTTTTTAGAGCAATTATTTTGAATTCTTTGTCAGACAATTCTTAGATCTCCATTCTTTGGGGCCAATTACTAGTTGGCTTACTGTATTCCTTTAGTGGAGTCATGTTTCCCTTAATCTTTTAAAAGTTTACTTATTTATTTTGAGATAGAGAGATACAGCACAAACAGGTAAAGGGCAGAGAGAAGGAGAGAAAGATCCCAAGGAGGCTCCACACCATCGGCACAGAGCCCGATACGGGGCTCAAACCCATGAATTGCAAGATCATGACCTAAGCCAAGGTCAAGAGTTGGACACTTAACCAACTGAGCCACCCAGGCACCTTATTCTCAATGATTCCTGTAGCCCTGTGTAGGTGGCTATGCATTGGAAGAAGCAGTCACTTCTTCTAGTTTTAGGGGTTGACTTTGGTAAGGGAAAACTTTCACTTGCAGGTGGGGGCATGCTGGAGTGTGCTGGGATCCCAGGTCTAGTGGTGCAGGGCTCCATGTGTGAGCATGTGGCAATACCAGGTCCAGGGGGAGGCATATTTCTTCATCTCAAGCCACCAGAGTCCCCAGTATCAACAACGATGTGTCCTTGGGGAGGACTTGTTGGATGGGGAAATGAGTAATAGCTGCAAGAACTATTGTGATCTTCAGTGGCACCTCCATGCCCAGGGTACAGGCAGTGGTAGTGGCCAGAGCTGGTGGTATGCCACTCAGCAGTGGGAGCCAGCTGCAAGTGCCTATGTGGTGGCAGGAGCCAGTTGCAGACACACACATCCAGGACAGACAGAAAGGGCCAGGGACAACTACAGACTCCATGGCAGCTATGAATGCCCTGGATATCAGCATGATCTCCCCTTGTTGTACGATCTCCCACTACATGTGTATACTTCAGTGGAGGCTGGTGACAGGGGTGGGGCCAGGGGGTGTGACTACACAGATGGAGGGGCTGGCTACAGGTTAGTACAGTGGTGCAGGCCAGTGACAGAAGACAGGGCCTGATCTGGGCCCACAAGCAGCTGTGGGGCACCCTGGCTGGCATCATGCCTTCCCACAGCTGCACGGTAGTATCGCTGGGTGCGTGCACTGCAGTAAATGCTGGTGATGGACGTCAGGTCAACAGCATGCGAGGGAGCAGCTGGCGGGTCTCGCCCTGAGTGCACACATGGCAGCGGGGTCAGCCGTGAAGATCTAGGCCGGTGGTTTGCTCTGATGCAGCCACAAAGGCCTGAGTTGGCTGCCAGTGTGATTCCCAGGCTCTGGCGGGGATAGGGAGGGGGTGGTGATGGAGCAGGAGGGACTCAAGTGGCTGGCATCAGTGAACACAAATACCTGTAGGGTGAAAGCTGGTAAAATATGCAGGGATCTGGGAGCTGTGCTGGCCACTGATTCTTTCTTCAGGAGTGAAAGCTGCCTGGTTTATCTGTGAAGCAGGCCCACTGAACCACAACTGTTCCTGCTGCATGGCTGCTATTGGTAGGCCCTGCTTTCCTTTTCGTTCCTCGCCATCTGTATTACATCTCGGGTTTGCCTGTCTGGGTTGGGTGAGACTGAAGCAGGCCTTTTCTGTGATGCCATGAAAAGCTGGAGAAGCTGGTTGCTCAGCCTGTTTCTCCTTTCCTGACAAGGGGAGCTCTTTCTAGCTGGGAAATCCCTGCTTGACACTGGGCAACACCAGTTTGCGAGGTGGGGTGATTCAGGCAAAATGCAGCCGCCCTTCTTCTCGTGTGGTTACGCTCGGGTTCTGTTGTTCCACTGTGTTGCTAAAACTTCTTAGGTGGATCCCAGAGCGGTTTTTGTTCACAGCTAGCTGTCTAATGATTGATCTGTATGTGGGGACGGGAGCTGGGGTCTTCTACGCCACCGTTTTGGTGGTCATTATCATTGTCATTACAGTCTTTGTAACTTCATCTCGTGGCACCATTGCGGGGCACAATTTATATACATCAGCATTGATCAGTTGGATAAACAGGTGGATGGGTGGGTGGATGGACAAACAAATTTTATAGGTTTTAAAACTTCTAAAATAAGAGGGTGCAAAGAGATAGCCGGCAGGATTAGTGGGCACTAGACTCAAAGAGTTTTAAGTGAACTTTGGGTCTGAACTAGAGAGTCTGTCCTAAGTGAAGATTGCTGAGTTGGGCAACAGTAGAAACTCCGGTGTAAGATTAAACTTAGAAAGTGTTCCCACGCTTGAGTAGTGGGCTGGGAGTGTTAGGGTCCTTTCAGCTGGTAAAGGGGGAATACTGCGACGTGGCTTCTGATGGAATTTACCAGGGCCCGATAGGAAATAACTCCCATGAGTGAAACTGAAGGGGAAAAAGCTGAGATTACTAACTGCTGGCCAAGTATATAGCAGACAGTGAGATCAGCATGGTCCCCACCGGCCAAACCACTAACTCCCTTCTTTTGGTAAGTAAGCACGGCCTGGAGCATTAGAATCAACTGCGGTTGCATTATTTTATTATAAAAGTGGCTACTCGGGGTTTCTCTGTGTTTTCACTTTCATCCAGAACTCTCCGTTGAATACTACTTTATTACTCAGTACCCAGGGCCACACACTTCCCCTGTTTCGAGAACGGGTGGTTTGCTGTTTGGAAAAGAGGTATTCGTGTAAAGACCTATCAGATATTTCTCTTTTGATGTCTTTCCATAGAGACTCACAAAGGCTCACAGCCTTTGTCTCAACCTGAGCTGCAGAGTTTAAGAGTTTCAGCCATTTTCACGTCTGGGCCTAAGACTGGTTCTTTCCCTTCATCTAATCACGCCTCCAATAAACTTTTGGCGGGTGGGTTTTAGAGTGTCCTGCTCAATCTTTCTTTGGAAACAGGTAAAAATAAATATCTGAGGAAGCACAGGGAGAGCTCTGGGTGATGCCAGGATCTGAGGCGGCAGTCCTGGCTGGGCTGGCCCAGCTAGACAGGCCCACCTGTAGGTTGCCCCAGAGCAGAGATGTCATCAGAGACAAACACAGACCTCATTACCACAGAAGGACAGACCAGATCTCACTGGTCTTCCCACTGGGAAGAGTGGGTCACTTTCATAGCTAAAGGCAAAAAATTCAGTTGCTCAAAGCAACCACACTAGTCTGTAGCTTCCACTCTCTCGCTGCCCCTGCCCCCACTTCCTGGCTGACCGAGGTGCGTACATGCACCCCCTCCATAAGGGACTTCTCTGTCAGAGGTCATTCTTGCTTCCCCAAATCTTGCTTCATGCTTTGACCTTGGCCCTTTCATTGAAGCTCCAGCCCCTTCAAATCTCAACCCAAACAGTGGACCTGTCTTCACGACAGCCATCACTTTCCTCCCTTCTTTTTTCTTCTATGAACACCAGCGCCAGGCACCCGCCATTCTTGCCACCTCTCCTCACTACTATATTCCGTGTTGTTGGAGCTACAGACTGCTCGCACCACACTGAGTTTTCAATTTCCCGGATATTTCAGGGAATCTGAATTTCTAGAGTTTTTGCCTGCTTTCACCACAGTCCTCTCTTCCTAATTCCACAACAGAGCTATGGGACAATCAGCGTCCCCTTCCCCTCCTGTTGTGACCCCTTGAACCTGAGCCAAGTTTGATGAGCCTAGAAAGAGAGACTCCTCCCCCCCAGCCCCCCCCCCACCCCCCGCCCCAGGACTGGGCTTTTGGGAGCAATCTGTTTAACTATATAAAATAATTCATGATTTGCCTAGCAAGAGTCCACTTTCAAAATTATGTTGGGCTAGCAGATGTTGGGCTTTCACTGCTTTAGGGAGAGGAGAAACATCTAGAAGATCATCTTGGGCTTTTGAGTTTTCGAGAGTCCAGATCTGGGGTTAGGGCACTTTAAGGAATTTTTCGGGAGAAATTTTGACTATGTGTGCTTTTTGCCTTCTATACTAACTTTGAACCTTACAACCAGATAGGAATACGATTCAATTGTGCAGTTGTTGAAAGAAAACATTTTTATTCCTAGGATTTTATACCCAGGCAAATTGTTTCTCATGAAAACAGAAAGAAACTTTCAGATATGTAAGTACCTGTGTATCCTTGAAACAATTTTTTGAAGATGTACACCAGAATGATAAATGGAACAAATTAAGAGCATTAAGATTGGGGATGTTACAGGGGAGCCTGGGTGGCTCAGTCGGTTGAGCGTCCGACTTCAGCTCAGGTCATGATCTCACAGCTTGTGAGTTTGAGCCCCGCGTCAGGCTGTGTGCTGACAGCTTGGAGCCTGGAGCCTGCTCTGTGTGTCCCTCTCTCTCTGCCCCTCCCCTGCTCATGCTCTGTCTCTCTCTGTCTCAAAAATAAACATTAAAAAAAAATTGGGGATGTTACAGCATATAAAATGATTTTTGCTGAGTAAGCAATTTAAAATAGAAATCTTCCTTGAAATACACTGTAACTCTGGTTATAAAACTGAATGATATCATCAAAAATAATTCTCCAAACCACAGTCATATTCTGAATCTAAAATCTTAATATTAACAAAGATTAAGGATAAGGAATAGAGAATAATCTTATCTTGTCCATACAGAAATATAAGATATCATTTCATTTCTGACTCTGACAAGGAGTGAAATATGAATTAAAGTGCTTTGGTAGAACTTTAAGTTAGAATGAAATATAAGATATATAGTACACTATATAGAGTGTATATTATACAAAGCTCTGAAAATGACAAAATGAGAAGCCCATATAATAAAAGGAGAAAATAAAAGAAACAGTAAGTAAGGAAGTATAAAACCAGAATGAAAGAACGTGACAGTTAAAGATAACAATTATTGGGGCGCCTGGGTGGCGCAGTCGGTTAAGCCTCCGACTTCAGCCAGGTCACGATCTCGCGGTCCGTGAGTTCGAGCCCCGCGTCAGGCTCTGGGCTGATGGCTCGGAGCCTGGAGCCTGTTTCCGATGCTGTGTCTCCCTCTCTCTCTGCCCCTCCCCCGTTCATGCTCTGTTTCTCTCTGTCCCAAAAATAAATAAAAAACGTTGAAAAAAAAATTAAAAAAAAAAATAAATAAAGATAACAATTATGGTTATGGGGGTGCCTGGGTGGCTCAGTCGACTCTTGGTTTTGGCTCAGGTCATGATCCCAGGGTCGTGGGATTGAGCTCCAAAGACTCTCTGTCTTTCTCCCCCTACCCCTCTCCCCTGCTTACACTCTCTCTCAATAAAAATAAAAAAAATAAATAAAACTAAAAAGATAACAATTATGATGGTTCATTAAGATGAATTTAAATTAAGTTAAAATATTCCTGTTAAAAGGCTAACATTCTGAGTTGGAAAACAAAATCTAGTAATATGTTGTTTTTAAGAAACACACCTAAAACCAAATGAGACCCCAAAAAAGCTTATAAGCAAAAGGATGGTCGTGAGTATATCAGATCTTTTTAACAAACAGCATTGGGGTAACTGAATATCTACATACAAAAAAAAAAAAAAAAAAAGATGAAGTTGGACTCCTTGCCTTATACCTAGCCCAAAACTAATTCAAAATAGATCATAGACCTAAATATGAGAGCTAAAGGCATAAAACTCTTAGAAGAAAACAGAAATAAATCTTAATGACCTTGGGTTAGGCAAAGTTTTATTAGATACAATGCCAAAAACACAAGCAACAAAAGAAAAATAAACTTCATAGAAACATGCTTTAATGCTTTAAATGCTTTAAATGATACCATTAAGAAAGTGAAAGGTAGCCCACAGAATGGGAGAAATACTGGCAAATCATATATCTGACAACTGACTTATAAAGAATTCTAAAAAAATTCAAATATAAAAAGACGAATTATGGGGTGCCTGGGTGGTCCAGTCACCCAGGTTAAGAGTTAGGAGTCTGATCCTGGATTTCAGTTCAGGTCATAATCTCATGGTTCATGAGATGGAGCCCTGCACTGGGCTCTGTGCTGACAGCTCGGAGCCTGCTTGGGATTCTCTCTCTCTCTCCCTCTCTCTGCCTCTCCCCTGCTCACTTGTGTGGGCACATGTGCTCTCTCTCTTTCTCAAAATAAATAAATAAACGTTGAAAAACTCTAAAAAAATTAAAAAACAAATTAACCCATTTTTTTTTAAATGAGCAAAAGATCTGAATAGGTATTTCTCCAAAAAGATACACAAATATCTGGTAAATACTTGAAAAGATACATGGGGTGATGTCATCAAAATGGGGGCACAGGTCATTCCTTACTTCAGCTCCCCTCACAGGAAGACGAACTAGCAACTATCCGTAGACAAAACACTATTGTGAAAATCCCACAACCGAGAGGGGAGGCTGAAGCACTCCCTGGGGCCACAAAGACCAAAAAGGACCACAAGAAGAGCCTTACCCTTCATTGTAAATGCATTGCCCTTTCCCCCACTTAGTGCTACAGAGTGGGTGCCCCTGAGACTCTGGTTTCTCCAGTGGGAAAAGAGAGCCCAAGGTGGACATCCAGCTCCCCCAGCACTGTGGCATGCTTCCTGGGTGGGGGGGAGGAGGGGCATTTGGGTTTCACTTCAAGGGGATCACTGGGGGAATGTGCTGGGCTGAAGAAGGGGACAGAGCCTACCACAACCAGTGCTCAGATCTTGGTGGATCTCATTTCTGCATGCAGCAGCACTCAAACAGAGATTCCAGCCGGTGGCTTTGCCCATCTATCTGCAGAACCGAGCTGGTGGCCCTGTCCGTTGGCACTTCTGCCCAATTTGAGTCCCAGTCAAGGGGCCATGTAGACTGGGGAGCCTGTTCTGCTCTGCTGGGGCAGGGAAACAAATGTGCAGCCCCACCCATCTGCTGAGCACAGGCTCCAGTCCCACCTGTCCAGGAAGCCTTGCCAACAAACTAGGGCAACTGTGGAGCTCATCCTTCAACCCTGATTGGGCCGGGAGCCGAGCCAGCCACCCTGTCCAATGGTTAAGCATAGCTTCTGACTCTGCATAACCAGGGAGCCTGAACAGTGACCCTAGTCAGGCTCAGAGCTCAGCTTGTGGTCCTGCCAAACCGTGGAGCCCAGCCTATAACCACGCCCAGCAGAAGACCCCAGCCTGTGGCCCTGCCTGACTGCTGAGCGCAACCTGTGGCCTGGCGCAGGCAGGAAGCCCAGAGGGTGACTGGACTCAGTCGCAGAGCATAGCCTGCAGCCCAACCTGATGAAGGAACCCAGACAGGAGCTCTGCCTGACCGCAGAACAGCCTCTAGCTCCACCCAACTGCAGAATACAGCTGGAGGCCTCTTCCGACCACAGAACCTGGCCAGAAACCTTGCTTCTACACCGCTGGCAAGTTTCTGTTGGCTGTTGACAAGAAGCCTCAGTTCTCAGGACTTTTCCACAGGACTGCCGGGGTGTCCTCATGATTTGGTGGTTGGCTTCACCTAGAGCAAGTGATCCAAATGAGAGCAAGGTGGAAGCTGCAATGTCTTTGTGCCCTAACCCCAGAGGCAATACACTGTCATTTCCTCAGTATCCTATTGGTAACACAGATTGGCACTATTCAGTGGGGGAAGGAATGTCCTTACCTAAGGACATGAATACCAGGAAGTGAGGGTCATTGGGGGTCATTTTGAAGCCTGGCTACTACAGTCTGCCTTACTGACCTTAACCCTACCACAGGCAAAATACACTCAAAGCTTCCAAATCCTTCTTGCTCCCCACCAGCCATATTTCATCCCTTCACAGTACCAGTGGAGCACAGCCAGCAGCCTGCCAGAGCACAAAAATCAGCCTACAGCCCTGACTGATCAAAAAGCACAACCTGAGGCCCTCTCCAGAGTCTTCCCGAACACAGAGTTAAGGCCAGCGGAACCGTCTGAGAGCACAGCCTGATATGGCAACCAACCAGGAGAGATTGTGGAGTCCAGCCTATAGCCCTGCCCAATCACAGAGTCCACTGACACCAGCCCGCCGGGGAACACGGCCTGAGACCTTACCCAACCAGAAGTGATTGCAGAGCCCAGCTAGTGGCTCCCTCTGACCACAGAGCCCAGCCAGTGGCACCACCCCGGACCTCAGAGCCATGTAAGAGAACCGTCTTGGGAGGAGACCAACCAGCTCCCAGTTAAGCCCTCAGATGGCTGTGGCCCCGGCTGCCACCTTAACCACAATCTGCGAGAGATCCCAAGCCAGAAGCACCTAGCTAACCTACTCCCGAACTGACTCGCAGACGCCGTGTGAATACGTTTACTGTGGTTTGAGCGGCTGGCCATTTGTTAGGTAAACTAATGTAACTAATAGGCACTCTTCCGTTTCCAGGCTTTCACTAATTTCTATGGAGAAGACAAAAAGGAATAACAAAATAATAAACCAGAAAATGTCACAAAGTTTCTAGCAATCTTAGAGTGCTTCCTTTGGTTTGTTCCCTTTTCTGATTTTCTAAAACTATTCCAGCACTTTCCTCTAAGATTCTTCCAGCCACAATTCCTGAGAGGAAAAGACTACCTATCCTACCCACCTGCCACCTCCAAATGCAGTCAGAGATGATGACATATGCTTATATGTGCAGGTATTCGGGGAGCGGGGAACAAGTGCAAAGAAACTACATGTCCAATTCTAAAGAAAATTGTATAAATTATAACACATTTTTATAATAGCAAATCATGCAACCATTACAAGGCATAATTACAAAGAGATCCTTACTGATTTGGAGGCACTTTTATGATGTCTTTTTAAATTAAAAAAAAAAAAAGTGAGGGGTGTGTGTGTGTGTGTGTGTGTGTGTGGTATTTTGTATGTGTGTACATATATAGTATTTTAAAACACAACTGGGAACTACTAGCAGGGATTATCTTTGTATGAAAGAATGCAGATGACTTTTTCCCTTTATGGTTTTGTGCTTTTGACAGCGAATATGTACTTTTATTTATTTTTTTTTATTTTTTTAATCTTTATTATTTATTTTTGAGAGAGAGAGAGAGATACAGAGTATGAGCAGGGAGGGGCACAGAGAGAGGGAGACACAGAATCCAAAGCAGGCTCCAGACTCTGAACTGTCAGCACAGAGCCCGATGCGGGGCTCAAACCCACGAACCACAAGATCGTGACCTGGGCCGAAGTCAGACGCTTAACTGACTGAGCCACCCAGGCGCCCCTGTACTTTTATTTTTTTTAATGTTTATTTATTTATTTTTGAGAGAGAAAGAGAACACACACAAGAAGGGGAGGGGTAGAGAAGGAGAGAGAGAATCACAAGCAGGCTCCGCACTGTCAGTGCAGAGCCCGACGAGGCGCTCCATCCCATGAACCCTGAGATCATGACCTGAGCCAAAATCAAGATTCAGACACTTAACTGACTAAGCCACCCAGGCACCCCTGTACTACTTTTATACTCAGAAAAAGCATTTAAAGTAAAAAGAGAATCTTGTCCATTCCTTAAGACTGTCACCCATTAAGACTACCTAAATCCGGGATGCCTGGGTGGCTTAGCTGGCTAAACGTCCAACTCTTGGTTTTGGCTTGGGTCATGATCTCACAGTTCGTGAGTTCAAGCCTTGCATCAGGTTCTGTGCTGATAGCACGGAGCCTGTTTGGGATTCTCTCTCTCTCTCTCTCTCTCTCTCTGTCCATCCCCCCACCTCTCTCAAAATAAATAAACTTTAACATTTTTTTAGAGATAAAGACTACCCCAATTCCTGTCAAAATCAATCTTATTTTCTATAACTTCATTATTGTACTTTTCCTTGTATGATCCTACTTCCCCATTTTGGCATTTGCATGGTGTTTTCCTTCTATGCCGTTACAAATGCGTGCCGAACAACCTAAGTGTACTACCTAGGTTTAGTTCTCCAGGAAATGGCACCACTCGTCTCTCAGGTGACAATGACACTGCTCACAGGCGGGGCCGGCCCATTCTCCCAGGCCCCAAATTCTTGGAGGACAGGCGCTGTGACCTGTGCCACTCACAGGCTGTCTCCCAGTGCCACTCAGAGTAGGTGTTTCCTGGGGACTCACTGGGCTGAACAGAATTCCTCTTCCCATTATCAGCTTGTTTCCTAGTCAATCCTGAGGAGGGACTGGATGGTGGCATAAATGCATGAGGTGGTGGGATTTTGTAGGCGCCAGGAAGGTCTTTTCCTCTCTCTTGCAGCTGATGCCATGATCCCAGCTCACAGGGATGAATTTTATGGGTTGAAAAAGTGGAAAGTGACCCTGGAGCATTAGTGCACTCCCTGTCACATCACATCACAGCCAAGAAGGCTGCCCTGAGGGTCACAAGAGAAGAGGAAACCAAGGCCACACAGGAGGCCTGGGAGCTAGGAATAGGTGTGGGGGGTGGGAGAGGCAGCCTGAGGTATTGCAGAAGGTCCCTTCCAGGCCCAGATAGTGGGTCCCCGCCCTCCCAGCTCACCAGCTAAGAGGACCTTACAGAGAATGAGGGCCACTGTAAAATGCGGCAAGCACAAATCTCCGTTCCCAAACTGACTGTCACTTCTATTTTGAGCTCCCTTTCTACTGGGATCCAGACAGAAACCCAATCTTCGTTGATAGGGCATTACATCGGAGTTCCAGGGAACGTACAACACGAAGGCATTGGGTGCTGGGGTCCGAAGTACATACGGGCATCGCTTGTTTTGTTGTACTTTGCTTTACTGCACTGCGTGGACACTGCATTAAAAAATAATTTTTTTTTTTTGAAGGTCTGTGGCAACCCTGCGTCAAGCAAGTCTGTCGGTGCTATTTTTCCAACAGCATTTGCTCACTTCCTGTTTCTGTGTCACATTTTGGCAATTCTCGCAATATTTCAAACTTGTTCACTATTATTACATTTGAACTGCTGCAATCTCATGATAACACTTGAATGGATGAAGAGTTGCTTCTCATGCACGAGCAAAGAAAGTGGTTTCTTGAGATGGACTCTACTCCTGGTGAAGACGCTGGGAAGCCTGTCGAAATGACAACAAAGGATTGACAACCTCATACGCTTCGGTGATAAAGCAGCGGCAAGGTTTGAGAGGACTGACCCCAAATTTGAAAGAAGTTCTACTGTGGGTAAAAGGTGTCAAACAGGATCGCATGCTACAGAGGAATCGTCTGTGAAAGGAAGAGTCAATCGGTGTGGCAAACTTCATAGCTGTCGTATTTTCAGAAACGGGCACAGCCACCCCAGCCTTTAGCCACCAGCACCCTGAGCGGGCAGAAGCCAGCAACACCCAGGCAAGACCCTCCACTTAGGACTCCCTGAAAGGTCAGAGGATGCCTTGCATTTTTTAGCAATAACATATATTTTTTAATGTTTATTTTTGAGAGAGTGCAAACGGTGGTGGGGGGGGCGGTGGGAGAGGAAGGGAGACAGAGGGTCCAGTGGGGGCTCTGCGCTGACAGCAGGGAGCCTAATATGGGGCTCGAACTCAGGAACCTAGAGATCATGAGCTGAGCCAAAGTGATACGCTCAACTGACTGAGCCACCCAGGTGTCCCACAATAAAATATTTTTTGATCAAATAGTTTTTGCAGACACAGTGCTGCTGCACCCTTAATAGACTACAGTATAGTGTCGTGTGGTTTAGGGGGACATATCCAATCCCTAACGGGAGGGGCACAGTTCACGGAGAAAAGGAATTCTCCTCTCTCCTTATTCCTGCTTCTGAGATTTTTTGTCCAAACATTTTGGCTATCCTCTTGGGAACTCAGTCCCTTAAGGGTTTTAGGATTTTGGAAATCAAGGTAAAGACCTTCCTTCCATCCTGCTTCCTTGTCCTACAGCATCCTTTCCCTGAGGTGCTGGACAAACAACTTAGTCACGTGAACCCAAGCAAGAGCAAAAGGAAAACAACAACAACAACAACAACAACAACAACAACAATCGGTCAATATCTCAAAGATGCTGTTTGCTACGTAGGTGAGCATCCTTCTTCCCGGGGGAGTGGAGAGGAGCTAGTGGGAAAGGATTCAGGGCTCCGGGACTCCAGCTGTGTCCTCCTTGGAGATAAAAGTTGACCCCCAGCAGTTCGTTCCCTTAGCGAGTAAGGAGAGAGGGATAAACTTTTTGAAAAACACGTTTATTTTAAAATTTTACATCATCTTTGGATAATTCATGATCGGATCAGGCACGGTGCAGACACTTCTGAGATCGAGGTCTCCAGATCAACGTGAACAGTTTCTGCGACTGAAGAGCCAGGGGACCTCATGATATGGGATGGAGCGATGGCTACTGACGAAGACGCGACCCCCTCAAGACGGGGACTTTCCAAACGCAGCGTGCAGTCACCATTTCTAAATTATCTGTCGCAAACATTAAACATCTCACCAGACCAACAATAATACCCCTATCTTATCTGCAGTTTACTAGTTTCCATAGACAACACAGAATTAAATTAATTTGATCCCTTAGATGAATAATAACAATTAAAGCTAGCATCTACCCAGTGTAGTCTCATTGTCCACACCAACACCTACCTCCTGCTGATGGAATGCCACCTGCCTCTCACTGTTTGTGATTCAGAGATTGCAGCAAGCACGTCAAATCAGAAATAAAGCAATGTTTTATGGGCCCGGGCCCGGGGGCCCGGAGAGGGGAAAGACTCCCCACACAGCAAGAAGCGGCCCAAGTGCGCTGCCTATCCCCAAGCAGAGAGGTCAGAACTGCAAGCAGGGAGGAAGAGGAGGGGGAGGAGGAGAAGGAGGTGGGTGGGGTGGGCGGGGGGGGGGACACCCTCTGCACGTTCCACTGCCTCGGATGGTTTTCTGGGCATTCCAGGCAGGTGTCCCAATAGGAGAGTTAATTCCCTGATGATAGGACCCCTCTCCGGCCTCCCTCAAAGTAAGGTCTTGCCCAGGTGTGAGCACACAGCAGGTCCTTAGAAAAGGAAGGAAGGGAGGGAGGGAGGAAGCCACCATGCGCGGGGAACCTCCTAGGACAGAACCAGGATAGGTGTTTCATGTAACCCTTAGAACAGCCCTGTGAGGTAGGCTCATCACCCCCCCATTTTAAAGACGTGGAAACAGAGTCTCAGAGAGAATTCACCAATGGTGGTATGGCTGGTAAACGGGGCGGGGGGAGCATCAATTTGAAAACCCGGGGCTTCTTCCTCTGAGGTCCTTCTACTCTTCTATCAACCAAGGGTTTGGCAGCAAGTGAGCCAGCTCCAGCTCCCAGACAGATGATCTAGAGCTCAAGCTTGAGGGGCCCTTGAGCACATGAGGCCAGGAGTCCAAACACCCGGGTCTAGGAACCCTGGCTCTACAGCATTACTTTGTGACCCTGAGCGAGCGCTCTGCCTTCTCCACACGGCAGGGCTGGCCTAGCCCAGTATGCTTCTCCACCAGGGGATGGGGTAGCACAACTACCCAGGAAGCCTGTTGGCAGACCAGGGTGCGAGGGCCTCTGTCTGGAGACTCTGACGCTGCACCGTTGCTGGAGGGCCAGAGGGCATGGCTGTCTGATAAACCTTGTGAGAATCGGTTATGATCTCTAAGGTTCTGACTTCCGAGAGCAACTTTAAATGCTAGGGAACCACATCCCCACTCCCTGAGAGACATCCCGCAAAAGGCCCGGGAAGGTCAAAGAAATCATCAGATTGGGATACTGTTGTAAAGCAGAAAATGTTGAAAAATAATTTGAGCGAGAGAGAAAAAAAAAACCCACTGCTTTAAAGGGGAAAACAAGATGGCAGTCAGGGGTGGGGCGGGGTGGGCGTTAAGGAAGCAGTGGGCGCGGTGTGCAAATCCCACTGCAGGGTAGGGTCAGGCCAGGCTGAGCATGGACAAATCAGGTTTTTGGCATCTGGCTTGCCTGGTGTCTGCCAGGGGGCTGCACTCCCTGCCTCAGACGGGTTGGCGGGGGGGTTCCTCAAAAAATCATCTGAGCCCCTAAGTTCAGGCAGACCTTAGAGAATAAATGTAGGCAATAAAGGCAGAAAGGAAAACGCAACTCAAATGTGTCAAGCGTCTGCTTGGCTTGTTTCTCCTCTTCCTCTAAAATCTCCTCCACAGCCCAGCTCAGAGAAGCTCTCTCCGACCGGCAGACAGAGCAAGTGTGCGGCCCCTCCCGAGCTCGCAAGCAGCTGGAGGATGGAGCCTGTGCCCTTCTGTGCCTCTCATCGCCCTGTGGAGAGGATGTGCGTTTGGCAAGACCCTTTGCCCACAAGCACCCAGGTTAAGGACCCGCCAAACCAGCTAGAGCGACAGGAATGCCACCTCTCCCGAGGGCATGGAGCTTGGCAGCAGCTTTGTTCTAGAGGAATCGAGGATGTGTCCTACGCTCCCTACCACCTACTGGTCCCCAGAGCCACCTTATCATCATTTAGGGCAAATCATCATTTAGGAGAATTTCTTTAAAACACGAAATCAGTATCTAGGAGCAGATTTCAAGCAACAGAGAGTGCTGGTTTGTGAGAATAACGCCACTCCCGTGGGGAAAACAGCCCAGCTTTGGCAGCCCTGGGGAGAAAGGTGGATCCTGCATTTGCCTGTGTGTGGAAAGAATGCTAGGTGTGTGTGCACATGTGTGTGGCAGGAGGCTCTGGGGGTCACACACACACCTCTGCAGCTACAGGGCAGGCTGGACCTGGATGCTTGCTCTTGGGACTCCTGCAGCCCGAGGCTCTTGCTGACAGAAGGCCCACGGTGCAGGCTGTGATTGTTCGGGAATGTGATCTGCCCACGTTCGGTGGAGAAGGGTGAGGGGACCTGACCAGGAAGCCCACGCTCAGCAGCGAATTCTCCGGAAGCCAGGCAGCGTAGCTTTCCCAAGCAGGTAAATGTCCTCGTCTGTGCCCTGGTTGAGGTGTTTCACCAGATTCTTCTCAAAGAGTAGGGGGTGGTAGGCGCCCATCGTGCAGGCGCTGTCAAAGAACTTCTGGTAGTAGTAACACACGTCAGTCTTGCGCTTGGACGGGAGGAACTCATAAATATCCACCTGGTCACACAACGTCATCATGATGATGATGCCTGAAAAGGGGAGCGGAGGTAAGTCCTGCCCAGCGACCCACCCCAGCATCCTGAGCTCGTGCCCCATGAGCCCGGCAGCTCAGGGACCCAAATGTGGGGAGATGTCTATCCGGGGTTTCTGTTTATTGCTGTGATTCCCAACCTGAGCTCTGCCAGTAGGCCAATCCCGCAAGCTGTTCCTCGGGATGTTGTGTCCTGTGTGCCTTTGTATCCCTGGCACCTAGGCTGATACGTGACAGGTCCCCCCCTAAGCACTAGAGGACTGAAGCGCTCCACCGGTCACCGGACTTATCGGGGCGAATGAGCTATATGCAGAGAGAGGACAAGACGACTGAGGTGACAGGACCATCACACGTAGATAGTACTTTCTAGCACTTTTACATCCCACAGGAGCCTGGTGGATGGTGCTGATTGGGAGAAGTTGCTTCTTACAGTGCTTAGGGAGACGGACCTTCCCCCGGGCCGGGAGGAGGGCAGTGGGAACAGGAGCAGACACGGTCTGTATCGCTGGGCTCTGCTCCTTTGGGCAGGAGATGCAGCCGAAGCGGTGTGGCCAGGCCGGTGCTTCCAGAACATTGTGCCAACAAGAGGCTGGAGACTCCTGCTTCCACCCTCCTGTCCCCACCTGGCTCAGGCATCGCCTGCAGGACACGTCCCTCGCCATCTGCCCCAAGGGGTGATCCGCCCACTCCTCCTACCACACAGGCTGTTGCTAGGATACAGTAAGATGGTGGCTCTCAGACCCCTCTGTCAGCCATAAATATGGGGAGCGTTTGCGATGAAGCAGTTCTCACTGATAGCAAAACTGTAAACTGCTTAGCAGCAATTTTGTTCCAGAGGAATCAGTTATGGGGAAAGCCCTCTCTGGCTGCCTCTGGTCTAATGCGGGGAAGAAAGACAGCTCTGCAATGAACTGATGAAGGCACAACGGAAGTGCTTCCAGAAATTACGGGAGGAAGCGCTTCCTATGGGAGAGGTCTTCCACAAACTTCCTGGAAGCACAGGTGTGGGGCCCGGCAGGGGCCACTAGGGATGGGCACGAAGGGGGATTGGTGGTACAGGGGACTGCGTGGGCAAAGGCAGAGCAGTGGCAACGGGAAAGTGCTTTTCCAACTATTCCTGTTCCAAAGGGCTCCTGGAAGAGCCCCAAATGCACACATCTAAACGTTGAAAAAAAAAGTATGAAGAAGGTGTGATAGTGAAATGGCCCCCATCCCTTTCTATAAGGAGTGCCTCTGACATTCAACTGACTTGTTCATTAACTTAGGGTACAGTTACCACAGGGCTATCCTATGCCAGACCCATAAGAATGCATCAAACTCAGTCCCCACCCTGAGGTGGTTTGTATTCCAGAAGGAGAGCAGGCAAATCATGCAATGGGGGGGTGGCAGGGGCCAGCCATCCAACCATCCATCCATCTTTCCGTCCATCCATCCCCAGGGAAAGGGGTCCCCTGCGGGGGCTCAGAGGAGAGTTTCCCTTCCATGCGTCCGAGAAGAAAGTATGAAGCCAGCATTCAGGACCGTCTGGACTCAGACCTCAGCCCACCCTCACCAGCTCCCTCAGCTCCATTCATGACGCCTAAACCCAATAAAGCTTCACAGCTCATTCCTCTTTCAGGAACATAAACTGGGGCACTCACTGGATTAAACAAATTTTTGAAATCCAGAATAAAGTATTACTGAGTCTCGATTTTTCCTCGGATGCCAATATGGCTCAGCAGAACATTATTACTGATCCTGTTTTTATTTAAAATGTTTGATATTTCACTCAGCATCAAATCTTGCATTCGTTGTGGTGTTGAAGAGAGTCTGTATTGATGTTATTTGTTACTGAAATTTTTTGGTGCTCCCTTAAACCGTACACCTGAGGCAAGTGTCTTCCTCGCCTCATCTTCCAAATCCCAGCCCTGCTCTTCTGCTTTCCTGCCCAGCCCCCACCACCAAATCTGCCCCTTGCCCAGGCCTGGGCTGACGCCACCCCTCCACAAACCTCCCTCCTGGCACAACCGGGCAGCTGCTCCCTCCTGGCCTTGGACGCCTGACTGAACTCCACCACCAAAGACCCTAATGGAGAAGGATTCTATCTTCCGATCTCTGGATCTTAGCTAGAACTTGGCACAGTATACAAATACAACAAAAACCTAGCAGTTGTTTGGTGAGCAAAGAAACGAACGAATGAATGAATGAGATCCCAGAAGAGCGCTAACCGCTTCTAGAAACAAACACGAGAGGTCCTTCCCCAGATGCGGACTCACCAAGCATCCCAGAGGATGGGGGGTTGGGCTGAATCTCCTCCGGGGAGACTTCTTGAATGATGTCCCACAGCTCCCAAGGCATCTGGGGCCTGAGGATGTAAAAGGGCTGATCGGGATGAAGCTTGCGATAACTCTTATAGTTCTCAAAGAAGCTGTAGTCAGGGCTCTGGTACCACTGAAAGAGAAGGAAATGGTCTTCTCAAGGAGAGGGATGTGCCTCGGCTCGGAGCAGATTCCAGACTCCTCCACATCACAGCATTCACTTGATAGCACAGGGGACCCAGCACATAGCCTATGCTCACAGGGGATTCTGAGCCTGGTGACCCTGGAACAGCCTCAGACTTCAGGATCATAGTCTCTGGGAAAGCTTCCAGAGCTCAAAGGGGCCCTTGGCACCGTCTAACCCCACCTCTAAGGGGGCGAAAACTGGGGCACAGCTTGCCACATCTGGGGGGTTCAAAGTCCCTGTCCTGACCCTGGCCAACTTCTGTTTTCAGGGAGATCAGTGCCAAACTGCGGGGGCTGAGGTGGTGAGGGTACCAGGGGTCACCAGAGCCTGTCGGCTCCTGCCGGGTCTGGGTCTGACTCCAGAATCAAGTGTCCCCAGAGGGTCCCCAAGCACCCCGTCCTTCTGCCCTAAAGCCATTCTCCTGTGGCACTGAAGCCACATCAGGGAGAGGCCAACCGACATGCAGGACAAACAGCAAGAGCGCCAATCTGGAGAAGCTGAGGAGCCAGCAGGCCCGAGACTTCTGTCGCCTTTCTGAAAGAGTGCCCCCTGCTTAGTAAACCAAGCCCTGGGACAGGCGACTTCCCCTCTCCACAGTCCAGTCTCCTCATCTGCAAAAGGGAAATAACCACGCTTCTACCTACTTCCCTGTGTTGTTACGAGAGTGAAATGGAAGAATTCTGGAGACCGGAAGTAGGTCAAGCATGGTGATTCTGTCATAGGAGTAAGAGTAACCACTGTCTATTCCTACTGATCTGCATCAGAAATAACTGAATTAGGGGCGCCTGGGTGGCTCAGTCGGTTGGGCATCCGACTTCGGCTCAGGTCATGATCTCACAGTCTGTGAGTTCGAGCCCCGCGTCGGGCTCTGTGCTGACAGCTCAGAGCCTGCCTGCTTCGGATTCTGTGTCTCCCTCTCTCTCTGCCCCTCCCCTGCTCATGCTCTGTCTCTCTCTGTCTCAAAAATAAATAAAAAACATTAAAAAAATTAAAAAAAAAAAAAAAAAGAAATAACTGAATTAGATGAACACGACCCCACTCCAGTGAGAAATTCGGGCCCTGTTACTCCTGATCCATACCATAATTAAGAGATGAAAACACGGCACCATGGGGCAGGGCGCGGAGGGCACTGGTATAGGACGGGAATACTTCCGCGCTGCCATTCCGAATGAAGTGTGTTGTCCTCAAACTGAAAGAGCCAGTCCTCAGGGATGGCCCAGGTCAGCCATGACTCTCAAACCCAGGAACTCAGGGACATCTACAGGCAAACAGAAGACGCATCCCTACGTCCCATGTTTACCCACTTACCTTTGGGATATCTGAATGGTAAACAGATGGGTCCCACACAATTAGGATTCCCTCGTTGTACAAACTGTCTTTGAGGAAGCGCCCTTCAGTGGTGACCAACTGCAAGAAGAAGCAGCAAACTGTCACCTGGATGTCGACATGTAAACATTCTGCTTGTGGTAGTAACTGACACGTCACAAGTACCACCTGAGGCCCCAGGGCCCGTGAGGCTTCTAAGTTTCGGTGCAGCACTTAAATTTCAATGACATATGAGATCAGCTGTCAACACTCACCCTAAAAGGCACATGTTGCCCAGGTGGACACTGAGACAACAAACGGCGGAAATCAAATCAAGAATTGTTTGACAATAAAAGCCAGAATCACAATAATCCCTCCCCACCTCGACCACTCACCATCACGAGGGGGCGACCTAATCAGTGTCACTGCAGTGTCTCAAGAGCGACTATGGGAAGGTGGGTGGTCTGTGTACAACCCAGGGAACACCAACTTGTCATTGGCCTCGGAGGTCATTCAGCCATCTCATCGCCCCCAAACCTCCCCCAAAGGTAGGAAGGCCCTGGAAGCCTGAAGAATATAACCCCACTTCCTCAGCATATCTTTGAGACATGAAATATTAGTGGTGGGGATTATGTAGTTGCACTGGGTGTCAAGGAGTCCCCAGACAGTCACAGGGGGCCAGGGTGAGTATGGCCATGAGGTGAGTGAGTATTAAGGGACAAATAATAGCAGGCCAAGCCAAGGAAGGGGGGTGTAGGGAGAGGGAAGGTGTCCCAGACAGAAAAAGCAATGTGTGCAAATCCCCAAATGTGAGATTATGTGGCAGAGACTGCTGGGCATCACCCAATATTCATCCCTTCTTTCTTCCTTGGAAACAAACATTTCTGCTTGCCTCAATACAGGGCTATCTAAAATAAAGACTACCTGAAATAAAAATGTCCCAGCTTCTCTTACAGCTAAGCATGGCCACGTGATAAAATTCTGGCCGAGGGTGTGGGAGCAAGAGTGACTTGCAGGAAGTGTCCTTAGAGGCAAAGTCATGCCTTTCCTTGTTCATTCCTCTTTCCTGCTGGCTCAAAGTAGATGTGATGGCTGGAGCTTCAGCAGTTATCTTGGACTGTGGAGTTGAAGCCACATGACTGAAGGGCAAATACACAAGGTAGCAGGAGCCTGGGTTCCTGACACACTGGAACACCATAGCAGCCCTGAAATGTCTACCCTTGGACTTCTTTTACATGAGACAGAAATACATTTTTATCTTGTTAACCTAGTGTTGAGGGGTGGGAAGAGTGTTTCTGGCACTTATAGACAAACTTAGTTCTACTTGGTACAGTGAGGAGCTTGTCTGGGAATTGCAGGTTGTCCAGCGCAGCTAGGATACAAAGGGAGAGCTGGAAGGTACTAGAAAAACGTAAGCAGGGGCCATGCCAGGGAGCTTAGGGTTTCTTCAGATTATGGGACCCGTGAAGTCTTTTAAGTGAGAAAGCTCTCAACAGACTAGTGTTCTGGAGTCTCTAGAGTTTCAGAGAAAGGAGACCAGGCAGAAGCTGCTGCTGAGGCCTAAGAAATGATGGAGAAGGAATGACGACAAAGAGTTACAACTGTCAGCTGTAGACCTGCAGGTTGTTGGGTGTTGAAAGTGAAGGAAAGGGGGCTAAGGGTGACTTCCAGACCTCAGGTCATTTCCTAAAATGGTAACATGGAAAGAAAAGCAATGGGCATGTGCCACTGGGGGCGAGGCAGGGATGTGAAGTTCAAGGATGAGACAACTGGCCCTGAGTTCCACAGCTGAGGACCACAGGAACTAGGAACCAAACCCACGTCTTCTGACTTTAAGGGCGGTCCTCGGTCTGTGAGGAACATTGTTAAGTCCCGGCACAGATATTCAGTGCTGTGGTCCAAAGGCAGAGCAGGTGTCCCAACAAGCTGGTGGCAGGAAGGCCCAGGGAGCAGCGGCCAACCTCCTGCTGTTTTATACTTGTCTTCAGAATTCTACTGCTTCACTCCCTATTCCCATCCTTCTCCACCTCAAAGCAGCAGGTATATTGAGAGCATGTCTTTTCCTGAGCCATGCTTCTTTCTATGCAGAGTGCTGACACCAGGTGATGTATGGGTACTCAGGAGGATTAGAGAGACCTGGAATTTTTAAGATGTCTCCAGCCCCTCTCCAGTAATCTTCTTAGTATACGAAGCAGGATGCAGGTGGAGCCAAGTTCTGGCACCCTAAGACTTTGCCACCATCTGTGGCTTCACTGTCCTCAGAAATCCCAAGCGAGCTGCTCAAAAGTCTTCTCCTTTACGATAAAGGAGAACAACAACGATTGCAGCAGATGCCCTTTAATGATGTTTACTACAAGCCAGGTACTTTTCATACAGTATCTCAGTTCATCTTCGCAAGAACCCCAGGAGGTAATTATTAATATGCTCATCTTATAAATAAGGAAATAGACACAGAGATGCTAAGAAACTCACCCAAGCCATCTTGCTAGTAAGCAAGGGGTCTGAACTAGAGCCCTTTTGTCTGGCTCCAGAGCCCATACTTCTGACCTACATACTACACTGCCTCCTACAAAGAGGGCAGGGGTGGGTCACCCATGGGTCTTGGGAGGAGATGTCAAAGAAAGCATTTGATGAGGGACATAGACATGTCAATGGGAATGTTGCTTCTTGTGTGAGTTGTAGCAAGTCACAGCGGGAAGATCCTTGAGGGACGAGATCCAAATCTGTCATTTTCAGAGGGGTAAACTGAGTTCCGTAGAGAAAAGAGACTTGTCCAAGGCTACCAAGTGAGCGTGGGACAGAGCCAGAACCAGAGTCTAGAGGCTGGCTCCTCCCCGAGTGTCTGTTTTTCCCCTCCCACAAGGCTATATTCATAAACCATGAGGCCCTTAAATAAGTGAGCACACCAACAGGGGCCGGGCCACCCTCAGTTCTCACCACACATGGCGGGGAAATGGCCATTCACCCAAGCCACTTGATGAGGCAAATGACAAAGCAGGACAGTAAGTGCTAGTTTATCCAGAGGAGGAACAGAAAGTGAACACAGCCAGGACCCGTGCAGGGAGAGGGAAGAAACTAGCAAAGCACTCCTCAACCTTACATGGACCGGGCTCTGTACTTACCGCATTAATTCTGCTGTGAGATTTAAAGATGTCCTCAAAGACAAGAGAGCCTCAAAACTGCTTGGGCAAGTGGGGCAATGCTTCATGTCTAACCCACTCTGTGGTCTTAGGAGGGCAGCTGCCCCTCTCCAGGCTAAGGTAGCTCATTTATAGGACATTATCACCCTGTAAGGCCCTGCATGACCAGCCATGCCTGGACAGCATCTCAGTCTGTCATGTTTTCAGCTGCAGCAGAAGGCACACGGGAGAGAATCAAAGTCTTTCCAAATGCTCCTGTACTTAACCTTGTGCAGAGTCTGACCTGAGTTCAAGGGATCCCAGGAGCCTCATGATGAGGAAAATAAGTCACTGCCATAGCAACGGAGCCCCAAGGAACACCTGCCAGGAAAAGGTTACACCAGGGACATGGAAACCTGTTTAAAATACTCTCTCCAGTCACAGAGTAAGAAATGGTCACTGCGGAAAGTTAGAAAAGACAAGAATATACACATATATCTATATATGGAAGAATAAAAAAATAACCCCAATCGTTGCATTCTGCAGATCTTACCTGAATGGTTTTTATTCTTCCCAAATCTTTCTTCCCTCAGTTATGGACTGAACTTTGTATGTTGAAACCCTGACCCCCAACTGGACTATATTGGAGATAGGGCCTTCAGGGCAGTAATTAAGGTTACGTGAGGTCACAAGGATAGATCCCTAATCTGAGAAGATTGATATTCTTACAAGAAAAGGAAAAGATGCCAAAGATCTCTTTCTCTCCACATGCGCATAGGGGAAAGACCACATGAAGACATAGAGAGATGGTGGCCATCCACAGATCAGGAAGAGAGCCTTTATCAGAAACCAACCTTGATGGCACCTTGATCTTGTAGCTCTGGCCTCCAGAATTGCGAAAAAACAAATCTCCGTAGTTTAAGCCACCCTACCTGGTGGCTTATTACCTGGTCCTTTGTTATGGCAGGCCTAGGAAACTAATATACTGTGTGTGTGTGTGTGTGTGTGTGTGTGTGTGTGTGTGTGTGTGTGTAGACACTGATATCTTAACTATAGAGTCTAGACTTAGTCGTTTTGTTAAACTCACACAGCAATTAAAGTCAATGTCTTCTCATTTATCCCTCACGGTATTTCCCAGCCCCAAACAGAGTATGAAAAGGAAGCTCTAAGGTTCCATAACTAGCCCAAGATCACACAGCCAGGAATGGATGGAGTTTGGATGCAAATCAAGGCCTGTCTGATCTTTTCCCACTGCACTAGACAACCTTCATTCGAAACAATAAGGGATAACAAAAGAAAGAGTGTGTTCTAGCTGATTTGCGAATTTGCCAGAGTCACAAAGGGGGTTAGTGCTATAGGGAGACAAACAAAGGGTGGTCAGCGTCTTGAGTAGATATGAGAAATGAAGTCTTGACCATGGTAAACTGGACCTGGACAGGAGGTGCCCAGGGCACCTCAAATGGAAAGCCACCAAGTCAGAGGGGCCTGAATTCTACCAGGCATCCCAGGAAGTCATCAAAAGAACCATAAGTATGGGGCGCCTGGGTGGCTCAGTCAGTTAAGTGGCCAACTCTTGATTTCAGCTCAGGTCATGATCTCAGGGTCATGAGATTGAGCTTCAAGTCGGGCTCCGCATTGGGCGTGGAGCCTGCGTAAGAGTCTCTCTCTCTCTCTTTTCCTCTGTCCCTCTTCCCTGCTCGCTCTGTCTCTAAGGAAAAAAAAAAAAAAAGCCCCTTTCTGGAAGGGTAGATGACAACCACTTCCTGCCTTTTATAAGTGGGGTATGAGGGGATCATTTATTTTTTGTCCTTTGCCTATGGGGTATCTGGCTACTCACATAAGAAAATTGATCTGGCTCTTGCTGCACTGCCCCAGAAGTAGGAGCTTGGGCAAAGATGGATCAATGCATTCATTATGTACTACGAAGTATTTAAATAAGAAAGCTGTCTCTAAGCCAGAACACCGTGTATGCATATATTCAGGATAAAACGAATAACGATCAAACATTTAAAATGCAACAAATAAGTCTAGAATGAACTGGAATATCTTGTTATGCCAGAAGATACAGAGTGATAAGAAAAATGATAAGAGCATGTATGTCATGGGGAAAAAAGAGCTAGCTTGAAGGAACTCCCACTGGCCAAATCTGAAACCATGTGAATGCCAAAGTAATTCAGAACACTGGTGAATTACAAACCATTGAAAAAAAAAAATAAGGAATCCATGAGTTCTTACCAATAAAACATAGAGAAAGAAAGGAGAGGCGGGAGGGAGGAAATAAATGGGAGGAGGAGAAGTGAGGGTTACACTTACAGTAGAATTCTGAGTGCCAACCCAGTGATGCGGGGCAGGGAGAGCTATAGTTAGAAAGTACCATTTTGCAACCATCACAGTAAAGACTGGTTCAGGCAAAAGTGAGCCATGAATGCGAAATAGAGGAGGAAATTTTGATGAGGAGCGGGACAGTGGCACAATATTCAAGTGTTCATCCACAGACCATAAAGGAAAAAGAATAAATGTTATGTGTATGTGTATCCCGATCCTGGACTGGCTCTTGTACTAAAAGAAAAAAAAAATGCCATAAAAGACATTATTAGGTCAATTAGGAAACAGATCTGTCTGGAATGCAGACAGATTGAAGTATGTTATCAGTGTAAATGTATGAAGTTCATAACTGTACTTTGGTTGAGTAAGACAATATTCTCATTCTTAGGAAATACAGACCGAAGTGTGTATTAACTTAGTCTGCTCAGGCTACTATAGCAAAATACCAGAAACTGGATGCCTTGAACAGCAGACATTTATTTCTCATAGTTCTGGAGGCTGGGTAGCCCAAGATTGAGGTGCCAGCACATTTGGTTTCGCAGTGAGAACCCACATTGTGGCTTGCAAATGGCTGCTTTTCTCCGTGTCCTCACCTGGTGGAATGAAAGTGAGCTCTGGTCTCTCTCTCTCTCTCTCCCTCCCTCTCTTTGTTCTTATCAGGACACTAATCCCATCAAAGAGCCCCTACCCTCAAGACTTCATCTACATCCAGTCATCTCCCAAAAGCCCCACTGCCAAACACCATCGCACTGGAAGTCAGGGCTTCGACATATGAATTCAGGAGAGACACATTCAGTTCATAACATTCTGTCCCTGGATCCTCCAAAATCACATCCTTCCAACATGCAAAATACATTAATTCCACCCAACATCCCGGATGCCTCAACTCACGCCAACATCAACTCTAAAGTCTAAAGTCCTACGTCTCATGTAAATATCTAAATCACATAAGGGTGAGGTAATTCATCCTGAAGCAAAACTCTTCCAGCTGTGAACCCATGAATCCAGAAAAGTTATGTCCTTCCAAAATACAATGGTGGGACGGCATAGGATGGACATTCCCATTCCCAAAGGGGGAAATCCGAAGGAAGGAAGAAAGAGGTAACAGGTCCCAAGGAAGGCCAAAACCTAGCAAAGTAAATCCCACTAGATGCACAGGTTTGAGAAGAATCTTCTTTGGGGCTGGGCCTGGGTGGTTCAGTGGGTTAAGTGTCCGAATCTTGGTTTCAGCTCAGGTCATGATCTCACAGTTCGTGGGTTTGAGTCCTGCACTGGGCTCTGTGCTCACAGTTCAGAGCCTGCTTGGTATTCTGTCTCCCCCTCTCTCTCTGCCCCTCCCTGCTCTCTCTCTCAAAAATAATTAAATAAACATTTTAAAAAATCCTCTTTGGTTCAATGTCATGCCTCATGGACCCACTGGGGCCAGTCAGCAGTCATACCCCCAAGGCTCTGAGTAGCTGCCATCTGGCCTAATAAAACCACAGCAATGCCCCCCTCCCACCTTTGAAACCAAGGACGCAGCCCTGATGATTTCTGA
Organism: Puma concolor; assembly: GCF_028749965.1. NCBI lineage: Eukaryota > Metazoa > Chordata > Mammalia > Carnivora > Felidae > Puma > Puma concolor. The sequence continues at coordinate 78,921,230 of NC_141675.1, read as the reverse complement.
ATCACATTTGGGATCATGCTTTTCCTGCTGCGAGGCACAATGACAGTTTGCAGCCAAAGAGCTCTGTGGCCTGGTCCTGTAGTATCTAAGAAACCCAGGAGCCTTCCTCCACTTCGTCCTGTATCCGTTTCCTTCAGCTCAAGCTGGCGGTGTTTCTGCTGAGGTGGCTGATTAGGTCTGTGGTTCACACCCTTGCTGATCTCTTTATCAAATGGTCTTGGGCCACCCCTTGGTTTCCTCTTCAGAACAAGCTTTCTCATTTTTTTGCAGTATAGATAAGCCAAGAATTTTCCAAATCTTTAAGCTCTGTTTCCTTTTTGCTAAACAATTCCTTTTTAAGTTCATTTTTCTCTACTCCTATCTCACTGAAAGCAGTCAGGAGAAACCAAGCGACTCCTTCAACATTTTGCTTAGAAATTACCTTAGATAAATATCCAATTTCTTTGCTCAAAAGTTCTACCTTCCACAAAACATTAGTACTCAGTCAAAATCTCTGCCACTTTATTTTTTTTTTTTCAACGTTTATTTATTTTTGGGACAGAGAGAGACAGAGCATGAACGGGGGAGGGGCAGAGAGAGAGGGAGACACAGAATCGGAAACAGGCTCCAGGCTCTGAGCCATCCGCCCAGAGCCCGACGCGGGGCTCAAACTCACGGACCGCGAGATCGTGACCTGGCTGAAGTCGGACGCTTAACCGACTGCGCCACCCAGGCACCCCTCTGCCACTTTATAATAAGGATCACTTTTTCTCCACTGTTCAATAATACGTTCCTCATTTCCACCTGAGATCTCACCAGAATGGCCTTTATCATCCATATACCTGCCAGCATCCTGTTCGCGATTATTTCCATATTCTCTAGAAAGATAGAAGCTATCTCTCCAGCTTCCATCTTTTTTTAACTTTTAATGTTTATTTTTGAGAGAGAGAGAGAGAGAGAGAGCGAGCACATGTGCACAAGCAGGGGAGGGGCAGAGAGCGAAGGAGACAGAGGATCCGAAGCAGGCTCTTCACTGACGGCAGTGAGCCTGATGTGAGTCTCAAACTCAGGAACCATGAGATCACAACCTGAGCCAAAATCAGATGCTCAACCAACTGAGCCACCCTGGCTCTCCTCTTTTCGAGTCCTCACCAGAATGTCCCTTAGCATCTTTAGTTCTAGCATGCCCTCCAAATCTCCTCCAGCTTCTGTCAATTGCCCAGCTCCAAAGCCACTACACATTGTTAGGTTTTTCTTAGAGCTGCACCCCACTTCTCAGTACCAACAAATCTTAGCTCAGGCTGCTATGACGCAATACCATAGACTGGATGGCTTAAGCGACAGGCATTTACTTCTCATGGTTCTAGAGGCTGGAGAAGTCCAAGGTCAAGGCGCCAGCAGATTTGGTTCCTGGTAGAGCTGCCCATCCTGGCTTGTAGACAGCCACCTTCCTCACATGGCAGATATATCATGGGGACCCACACTCAAGACCTCATCGAAATATATTTATCTCTGAAAGACCCCATCCCAAATACAATCACATTGAAGGTTAGAGCTTCAACAAATGAGTTGATATAGTGGGCGGAGGGGTATAAACTTTCTGTCCTCAGGAATTAATGTCTACAATATATACAACTTACTCTCAAATGAAAACCTATTCTGAAGAATGAAAAGAGCAGATGATATAGCAATGGGGTAAAATGAAAAAGTAATAGGGTCTGGATAAAGGGTATACAGGCAATCTTGGTTTTGGTCATATGATTGCAACTTTGCTGAAAGTTTCAAGTATTTGCAAATACAAAGCTCAAAAAAAATTTTTTAAAGGATTTGGAGAAGTTTGGAGGCAGTCCACTGAAGGAGCAGAAGGTTCTCTGGACTATACTCAACAAATATTTATTGCACACCGACTACATAATGGGCACTGGTCCAGGCATTTGGGTTTAAGAGTGAACCAAACAGACAAACACGCCTCCTCTTGGAGCCCATACGCTATGGTGGGAGAGCCAGGCAATAAATGATATGGATAACCAGGATGATGGTAGAGATAGGCGTGGACTGGGAAGGTACCAGCAGGGAGCCAGGGAAGAGCCTGACCCAACTGTGACGAGGCCTTCATCCTGCACGGGTCTGCCATTACCCTATGTGGGTTGTGCGGACCACCTTTTCTTCCTGGGCCTCGGTCATCCTGTCTGGAAAATGAAATGACCCCACAAGATTGTGGGCTCCACAAGCACAGGGAACACGTCTGTCTCTGTTTTACTGCTGTTGCGGGCTGCTGAATTCCAGCTCCCTTCACAGAGGCTGGCGCAGAGCAGGTAATCAATGAGAATTTGTGGCATGAATTCGTGGCTAGTTGATCTCCAAAGTCCTTTTACGCCCTGTGAATTCCAATACAAAGGATGTCCTATCACATCAGACATCACACCGGATTCTGTAGACATTAAAAGGATAATGAGGGAATATTATGAACAACTTTAGGCCAATAAATTCAATAACTCAGAAGAAATGAACAAATGCCTTGAAAGACACAAACTACCAAAGCTCAGTCAAGAAGGAACAAGTAACACGATTAGCCCTAAGTCTATTAAAGAAATTGAATTTGTAGCTAAAAAAAACTTCCCACAGGGTAAATTATAGGTCCAAATGGCTTTATTGGCAAAACCTACCAAAATTCAAAAAAAAAAAAAAGAAAGAAAGAAAGAAAGAAAGAAAAAGAAGAATACTAGTTCTACACAAACTCTTCCAGAAAATTGGTAAATGAACCTCGATCCAAATCCCACCTCTAACGTTTCCTTTCTGCTCTCCCCTGAGCAACTCACTGAGACTCTTTGAGCCTTGTGTCCCCACTGAAATGGCCTCACTGAAATGGTGCGCATACCAACCTGGGCCTGAAACAAGTATTGAACAAGTGGCACAGGCTATGGTCTCAGGATAAGCCCCTGTATGTGATCAGAGAAATGTCCCAGTTGAAATCCAATCAGCACACATTCTGGCCATGCACGTGATGTAGGCTTTCTCTCCCCAGCCTGGAAGAACTTCGTAGGCAAACCTACCATAGCCTTAAATTAAAATATTTACAGGATGGGGTTTACCTCTTCACTAATCGTCTGGAAGAGATGCCTAAGAAGGGGGCAGCCTCCCAGATCCAAGAGACTTTGCAGGGCTCCTCCGTGCTCTCTCTTCTCGATCGCTGCCGCCTACCAGTCTGGAGATCATACTTATTCTCTCCAAGTTCATACTCTCCAGCCCCAAAGTGGCCAGCATGGCCTGGAAATCCTGCTCTGTTCCTCTAGCTGGCCCCTTCCTCTGCTCTCCTCTTTGCTTTCTTTGCTTAAACCTCCTCTGCGGAAATCCCTCTTCCCCTCAGCCTCCCTACAAAAAGCCTCCTTTTCTTTACATCCTCCTTTGCAGAGAAAAAAGAAGCCCTTTCGTCCTTCCACTGTAAACCACCTCCAGCTACACTTTTCCTAGGCTTCTTCCCTTCTGACTCCGTCCTATGGGGCTTGATCCTCAACTGGGCTTTGGATCAACTCCCTCCTCCCCATGATTTACTTATTATCGCCTCTTTTTACTATATTCACTTCCTCCCTCTATTAACTGGTTTCTCCTCACTGACTTAAAAACACTTTTTCTTGTGGTAAAATACAACATAAAATGATCCATTTTAACCATTTTTAAGCGTACAGCACAGTGACATGAAGTCAATTCATGCTGTTACACAACCATCGCCACCCTCCATCTACACAACTTCCCAAACTGAAACTCTACACCCATTAAACAATAATTCCTCCTCCCCGCCCCAGGATCCAGAAACCACCGTTCTACTTTCTGTCAATATGAATTTGACTCCTCTAGGAACCTCATGTAAGCGTAACCACGTAGCATGTGCCCTCTTGTGACCCTCTTCCCACTGTCTTTTAAACGTACTCCATTCTCTCCACTCTAAAGAATGAGAAGAACAGAAACTGGTCCTGGAGCCTTCGACCCTCTACAGCTATCGTCCTACTTCACTTCTGCCCTTCAGAGCCAGCCTTCTTGAAAGAACTATCCACATTTGCCTTTCCCACTCACCCTTGACCCTATGCTCCAATGTGGTTTCTGGCTTCACCACTCTCCCCGACAGCTGCTGTTGAAGGTGCTGGGTGGCCTCGCTTTTGCCAACGAGAGAAGAGGGCTTTTCAATCTTTACCTCTGTTGGCCTCAGCAGAGACAGTGCTGATTACCTCCTCTTTCTATTTTTGTTACCCAAAGCCCTGCGTAGAACTTCTGCCTACACCCTGTCCCTCATGCTCTCATCCGGCCCCGCTGTTTCATCGCCTCACAGATAAAGATGACTCGCAAATTCCCACGTCCGGCCCAGAGCCCTCCACTGAACTCCAGCCCCCTCTGTACAGCTGCCTGCTTGACATCTCTTCACAGGTATCTACCAGGCAGCTCCGATCAACCCTATCCAGAGCCACGGTTTCTATCCTACCCTCCTCTCTGACCCTAGCCCTCACAACCCAAAACGTCTTCAAGTTACTTACAATCCCTGTGACTTCCGGCCGGCCAGCCAGCCACACAAGCCCGGTACCACCTGCTGCCCCTCTCCCTTCACCCCTCACTAACACCTGTGGACCACAGATGCCAAATAGCTCTTGAACCTGTTCTCTTCCCACCCTCCCCCTCATTTCTACCCTGCGGCAACTACCGGCATTTCATTAACTGTGGCGAACTGTGCCTCCTAACTGTGCCTCTCTCCACGCGCTGCAGGGCCTCTGCTCAGATGGATGCCGGCGACGTTTGCCAAGTGCAAGTCTGGTCATGCCACCGAGGATCCTCCTGACCACAGCGCCTTGGCTCAGAGCACCCTTACCTTCAGCCTCAGCGCTCACCACACCCCCATGCGCATCACTCCCTCCCCGGGCCCTCGCCTTCCCCTGCCCCCTTCCACACATGGCCTTACCCAGGCTGTTGCCTCTTCGTGAGAGGCCCCAGCCCTTCTCATCCTCTACACCTACACAGCTGTGTCACCTCCTCGCAACTCCTGATAGCCCTGATCAGGGAAAATTTCCCTGTGTGAGCCCTGGTAGCACTTTGATCCTGTCCTCTGCAGTTCTCTGTAGCAGCTTTCTGTGTCCCTGCATGACGATTGTATCTGTAGGCAGCACATGAAAGGGCCCACTGTATCCCCCAAGCCCATCTCAGTGTCTGCCCACGTAAACGTAAGAGTGGCCATCATCCATCGATGTATGTGCCAGGTACTAGGCGCTCGGCATGGTCTTCTGGCTTATTCCCCATAACGACCTTGTGCTGTGAGGAAGGTACTATTATCCCCCCTTCTCCACAGAGGAACAGACAGAGGAGGCTTAAGTAACTTCCACATGATCATGTAGCCACTAAGAAGCAGAGCGGGTTTCAACCCTAAGCGGCTCTACATACCGCCTCCTACCTTCCACTCAGTACTGCCCATAGTTGTGAAAGGGGACGATGGGAGGGAGAGAAGGAAGCAGAATAAACATCTCTCCTGGATATTCAGGAACCATCTTACATAGAAGAACAGGTTAAGCCTTAGCACTTCCTGAGGTGCCCTCCAGCTCCAGGATTTCTTGGACTGGGTTACAAGAAGGAAAAGGAGAAAGAAGGAAAATCTCGTCCCAACTCCTCTGCCTGATTTCCTAGATTTGGCAGGGTCCAAGCAGCCAGGAAGTTATAGCCTCATCTCCCTCTACAGGGCAACACAAATCCATACCCCACCCCCACGATAGCCAGATCTGTCTGAATGTCTCCTTCATTTCCTATCGGCATCTCTGTCCCGCCGATACCACTTTTTAGAATGCCTCCCTATCACTATTTCTCCAAATCCTGCCCATCTTTCAAAGTCTAGCTCTGATGCCACGTGCTTCAGGAGGCCCCTTGCTGACCATTCTATTTTTTTTTTTAATCTGCCCTCTTATAGTTTATAACAAAAGTAGACTCGAACCCAAAGTATAAGGTTAAATAATAAATAGGAACTGAAAGCACTTAGAGTCTACTGAGGATAGAACAGTGACAGAAAGTGACATCATCATCAAGGGATTTGAGTAAGAATGGAAAACAAGATGGCACCCACTTGCAAAGAAGTTCAGTTCATCAATCCTAGTTCCTTCATAAAAAGGTTCCTAGGAGTGTGGGCCTCAAATGGAAAGTGGGCCGTGTAGGAGGCAGCTTCTGCCCAGCTGGGGAGTTCCTCAAGGGCAGGCAGTGAAGAGATCACTGTCTGAGAAAAACAGAAGTGGAGCCCTGGCAGAGGAGTGGAGAAATGCAGGCCTCTTGCAACACTGCAGAAAGGGCATGATGATCACCCCAGAATGCACTCCATGCCCACGGAGTCCCAGGCAACGGACAGAGTCTAAACACTGACGTAAAACAGCCAAAGTCTTTGTGTTTACTCAGAGAACAGAAAACAGTGACGGTCATGAGTGAGGTGAATGGGTGTCCAGACGTCTCATGCTAGTTTTGATACTCATGTCTTCCAGTTTTTTGGGGTTTTTTGAAACCACTAATTAAAATCTATTAACAGAACTCTGTGGCAAGAGTATGTCTCCAGTTTCTATTCGTTTTGAGAAATCAGCATATGCTACCTGGAAATACTTCAGGAAGCCAATTATCTAGGGGAATGCATGAGGTAATACATGAATTCTAACACCATATAACACATAATCATGTGGTGATGGTGTCTTTCAATATTTGTAGACTATTTTACAGCTTACGAAACATGTCCACATTCTTGCTTCACTTACTTTTCACAGCAGCCCTCACTGTCTGATATTCTCTGCTATGTTGTCCCTCATGCAATACTCCGGATATGACCTGGCAGCTACGGGGACTGCATAACTCTGTTTTCTCTGGGCACTGGACACCTCCGTTAATACAAACTAATGCCCCGGGAGCTTTTCACGAACACATCACCAGGTTGGGTCTTGGGATCACTGTCTTCTCCTTCTCCAGTGAGGAATCCAGGACTCAGGAAGTCATGGGACTTAATTCATTTGGCATCTTGGATGTGCTCCTAGCAGATGGGTTCTATGTTGGAGCCCATCCTGTGGTCCTTCCCTCACTCCAGAGCTGCACAGAAGAAATTTTACCTGAGAATTCATCAGGCGAATAGTGGTTTTCGTGCCCACATCTTGTTGGAAATTGGCTGTGGGCGCCCCATTAAATCTCAGGACTGCGTCATGATCATCTATAAACCACAAGGAAACAGAAAAGAGGTGATGAGCACCAGCAACATGAAGAAACAGAGAATGGTCTGGAGGGAGAGAGGGCAGGAGGAAGGGGAGGGGTGAGAGAATAACACTTCCCAATCTTTATCCCATCAGGATACACAGGGGGAAAGGGTCACATGCGTATGGGGCAATCAGGTACAGTTTGCAGACGGAGAGGACCACATGTCCGCCCGGCCACGGAGAAAGCTAAGGAGGCTCATGTTGCGGCATCCCTGAAATCCACTCAATGGTTCCAGTGTGCCGGGGCACAACAGAAAAGTGAACGGGGCCAGTGTGCTACCGAAAGTGCAATCACTGTTCCAGCTACCAAAGGAGCAAACCAAATAATCTTTTGGTATTACCAGTAGGTCATACTTCTCAATCCCTGTCAGAAAAACAAAGACTCTACCGTAATCTCAGGGTAACCCACGAGTGCAAAGTCCCCGTAGCACTCTGAAAAGCTTGCAGTGCTCAGGGAATTGGAAGCATTTATCATGGCACCCAAGACACCTCCCTAAGTGTTCCATTAGGAACCTGAGGCCCAAAGAAGGGTCACAAACCTGGGTGGTGGCAGAGACGGAACAGCAGGTCGTAGATCTAAACTGAACTCCACATTTCCTATTTAAAAAGAAAACCTCTTTGGGGTACCTGGGTGGCTCAGTCGGTTGAGCATCCAACTCTTAGTTTCGACTCAGGTCATGATCTCACGGTTCATGAGATTGAGCCTCGTGTCTGAGATCGAGCTCTGTGTCATCGGGCTCTGTGCGAACAGGACAGAACCTGTTTGGGATTCTCTCTCCCCCTCTCTCTGCCCCTCCCCCATGCTTACACATGCATTTGCTGTCTCTCTCAAAATAAACAAATAAACTTTAAAAATACTAAAATAAATGAAAAAAAAAAAAGCCTCTTTGTCAGAAGCAATGTCTTAAATCCAGGCAAGATCAAACAGGACATGTTTTTAAAAATCCATTCACTCCCTGTCTCTAGTTCCCCGTCCTTGTAGCTGTTTCAGCAGAGCTTGGAAGACCTGGAGAAGTTTCTCTATGTGGCATTGACCAATCTCATGGAGGAGAGAACTAATGACGTTTAAGATCTATCCCAACCCTGAGCCAACCTCCTATGAGCTCATCCCATTTTACTTGATCAAGCAAGTTTGGGGTTCACCTGTAAAATCTGCACAGGGTTTGGAGGTCAGCCCAATTCTCTGCTGTTGTATTTCCCTCCTTGTGGGAAATTTATTTGGGGTGGTTCGTCATCCACAGAGGTGGCATCAAAAGGTGGAGGGGGCGGGACAATACAAGACGATCCGAAAGAAGAATACCCATAGAGTTAAGGGATGAAATCCTCCCTCTTTATTTCAATTCTAATTTAGGTCTTAAGCCTCAGGAGTCTAGACATCTCAGCCACAAAAACAACCTGATCTTAATCCTAGGACACATTTTATCAAATGGGCTTGGCAGTTACATGACATGTCCATAGTCCGCACTTTATCAGCTTACAGGGCAGTCATACTGAACTGCAAATAGGGCAGAAGGCGTATCTTTACACAACTCAGATTGCAACACATTTGGCAGAACTGGTCACCGGCTTCAAAAGTGACTGGCGGTAATCACACCAGAAACGTAGATGCATCAGGAACTTGACTTAGTCAGCTCCCCCATTTCACAGGCGAGCAAACGACTAATCTGAGCACCCCAGTACCAAAAAAATGATAAACTCAGATGGAGTAACTGAGAATTGAATAAAAGGACTATTTCCAAAGTTGTAGGTAGAATTTACTTTTTTTTTTTAAGTTTCGTTATTTATTTTTGAGAGAGACAGAGACAGCACGAGTTGGGGAGGAGCAGAGAAAGAGAGGGAGACTGAGAATTCCGAGCAGGCTCCGCCCTGCCCGCACAGAGTCCGACAGGGGGCTCGAACTCACCAACCCGTGAGATCATGACCGGAGCCAAAACCAAGAGTCAGATGCTTAACTGACTGAGCCACCCAGGCACCCGGCAGGTAGAAGTTAAAGAAATCAACAAGGAATGGGCGAAACCCCAGGGTTGGCCACAGTGGGAGCCATTCCTACCCTTGCACCTAACGTGGCAAGCAGAGCAGAGGCCCTGAACTGAAGAAGGCCACCTGTCCGGACTGGTGGCTGTTAGGGGAATACAGCTACTGCTAATGTCTAGGCAGTGAGAAGGGAATCGATTCCTCAACCTCTCTCTCCTCCTTGCCTCTGATTTCTCGGCCTGAGGGTAAAGAGAGAGAGCAGGGCTCAGAGACAGAGAGGGCTGCTTGAAAGGAGCTGAACTTTTAGTCGGGAAGAGAAGCAGTCTGTGGTTATTCTGCACGGAGAGAGCTGGGGGCGGGGGGCGGGGGGGACAGGCACTCCGACTTCACTCTCTCCCTTCTCAGTTTTACAGCAGCACTTGTATTGTCCAGTCCCAAATAAAAGCCAGAGGAGAAGGAAGCCCAGCTGACATGGTCCCAAATGTAAATTCCCAGGGCACAGGGTCAGACAGGAAAAGGAAGAGAGTGGGTCTGGAGGGCTAAATGGAGAACACCCAGCACCAGAGGCTTAGGATACATCCTTGGTATTGACCATCAGGAAACAACATGTTTTTGTTCATTCAACAAATACTGACTAAGCACCTACTTCTGTTGGGCACAGTTCTAGGTGCTAGAGACAATGGCCGTGAGCAAGAAAGATAATAAGGTCCTTGCCCTTAGACCTTAGATCTTGTAATCTACTGCAAGGAGGAAACCAATAAATGAGCCCAGCAACCTCTACTCAAGATAATTACAGACTGTGATTAATACTATGGCACAGATAAAGTGAGCTGTGTAACAGGGGCCCTGAAGGGATCTCCTTTGTATGGTGTGATGATTTGGGACATGCTGCTGCCATCCAAAGGGAGGCCAGGCACAAGAAGGGTTTAGGGAAGTATATTTCAGCCAGAGGGTGCAGCACTGTGGGGACCCTAAGGAGAGTAAGGACTTGTCTGGAGACGAGTGAGGTGAGGGAAAGAAAAGATGCGTTAAAGAAGCTGGCAGGAACCCGGCCACACAGGCTGTGGAGGCCACAGGTATGAAGTCTGGATTTTATTCTAAGGAAGAAAAAAAAAAAAAACCAATCAAAGAAGAAAACTTTAAAACAGGCCACTAAATTGGGCTCATAAAGAAGGAGGACAGCATCCTCGTTTGCCAAAACAGTGCTTTGCTAGTGAAGGCGAAGAAGTTCTGAAATCAAATAGGCCTCCAGGAAGTCGCCAGGAAAAAGCCACAGCTACTGGGAGCCCAGCAAATGAGCCCTGCAAGGGGAAGGCTGCAGAAAACAGGGGCCACCACTTCTGTTTAACTTAGACTGAGAGAAAGAGAGGGACACAAATTAGAAAATGAAGAAATAAATGCACCACCATATGCTCAGGATATAACTGCATGCCAAGAATATTCAACAGAATCAGCTCATTAGTAAATTCATCAATACACCAAAATCTACTGCCTCCAGGTACAGTAACTCTAAATAGCTGGAAATAATAATGAAAGAAATTTTATCATAGTTTAGACCAACCTCTTTGTGTATTTTCAAATGAGCTTAATAAATCATGTAAGCACATTTGGAAGGCTGAATTCTGGTTCTGGTCAGGAAAACTAGATATAATACACATCAGGGCGAGGAAATTATGGCCTGAAGGCCAAAACTGGCCCATTCTCTGTTTTGCAAATAAAGTTTTATTGGAACATAATGAGGTTCATTCATTTACTACTGTCTAGTTTGCTTTTCCACTACAACCGCAGAGTTGAGTAGCTGTGAGAGACACTCTATGGCCTCAAAACCAAAAATATTTGCTGTCCAGCCCTTCATGGGAAATGTCTGCCGATCCCTGATACAAACAATCATACCTTCTGAGCTACACGATCCAGGGATGTCTTCTCAGTCCTCACTCTGCACAAGAACTCCATCTGCCCAGAATCTGCCCAAACTCCACTCCCCTTGCCTTGCATATGACACACACCCAGTTCTCCCTGTTCCTTCTCACTGGCCTGCTGAATGTCTCCGCCTTCCCTGTTCTTTCTCCACCTCTTAATCTTTACTTATTTTGGAGAGCAAGAGAGACAGAGTGTGAGCAGGGGAGGGACAGAGAGAGAGGGAGACACAGAATCTGAAGCGGGCTCCAGGCTCTGAGCTGTCAGCACAGAGCCCGACGCAGGGCTTGAACTCACAAACCATGAGATCATGACCTGAGCTGAAGTCGGATGCTCAACCGACTGAGCCACCCAGGCGCCCCTCTCCATCTCTTGAATGTATACTTTCTCTAGGTTTTCTCCTCAGCCCTCTCCTGGACTAAACTATCACCTCAGCACAAAGGACTCCTCAATCTGATCTCCCACCCTGACCCTTCCCCGGAATCAAATACCAAATCACATAGGTATCTACCCAGGGAATTGACAAACACATCAGACTCAGCATTTCCAAGACAGCACCTGTCTTCCTCTAGAAGCAGGCTCCCCTGTGATAGGAGACAGCCCGCTCCCAGGCTAGAAACTCTGGCTCCTGCTGATCACTCAAGGTCATTTCTAGTTAGACACCAGTTTCTGCCTCTTCTCAAATCAGACCCACCACCACGATCACCGCTCAGACAATCCTGGCACTTCTCCCCTGGAAATTCTCAACTAGAATGCCCTTCTCCTAAGGGAGAGCAAGTAAGTGAGAATATGAAGGGGTTTTTTTTTAAGCTGATAAGGGATTCATCACATCAAAATTTTTATTTTATGTTTTATTTGAGAGAGAGAGAGAGAGTGAGTGAGCGGGAGAGGGGCAGAGAGACAGAATCTCAAGCAGGTTCCATGTTGAGCATGGAGTCCGATGTGAGGCTCAATCCCACGACCCTGGAACCTGAGAGTTGGACACTCAACCGACTGAGCTATCCAGGCACCCTGCTGTCTCTGTTTTAAATATTGCTATTCTGCAGAAGATCTTGTTAGAAAAGTGAGTCCTGTCACTACCAATAAGCACAACACTATAATGGAGATTTAAAAATAATAGAAGCACTGATTCCTACTGTATCTTCAGGTCCTGAGATTCTGTAATTTTACTGATTACATGAGGACTAATTGTCTCTTTTGGCTTCACCTACCTGAATAATTTTCAGCCTTTCTGTTTGAAAACCATTACTGGAGTAGGAATTCTTCACCTGGGGACTGTGGACCAACTTCAGGGGATTCATGAATCTCTAAAATCATGTGCAAAATACCTGTGGGTTAGGTGTGTATAAAGTGTGTGTGTGTGTGTGTGTGTGTGTGTGTGTGTGTGTGTGTGTGTGTGTATTAAATCAGTCTATGCGTTTTTCCAGAGAGAAAGTCCATAGCTTCCAGCCAATTATTCTTAGAGGTCTCTGTGACCCCACAAGGTTAAAAGTCAGAACCTATCAATTTGCTTTTTTAAGAAATCCTTCACAGTTAATAAAGATGGAAAGCCTGTCCATATTTATAAACATGTGTGCAACACAAAGAAATGCAGTTGCTTTAGGCTCCTTAGTTCCCTTATTTGGAGAGAATGTGTTTTCCATCCTTGTGAAATGAATCAGGCTAAAGAAAGCAAAGCACAGGAAGCCTTCCTCTTCTGTCAGGCTCTGGAAGGTCCTGGAGCAGGTGAGGTCATATGTCTCCTTTTTTATTCCCTGCACATAACTGCCAGGAAAAATGGTCTGAAAGGCTCTCAAAGGAAGAAAAGTAGACCCAAATGGGATTCTCTGCAGCAGAAAGAAGTGGTGAGATCACATTTTGTGCTTCCCCAAATAGTCAGTACTTCCTAATAAAAGCTGCCAAGGTGACTGGCCCCACCCCCACTTCTGCTTTTGCCTTTCTGGTTTCTTTGGGGCTGTGTTTTCTAAAAACTCAGTGTGGAGGTTTTTTGTTCATCCAGAATGGATCCTTTCCTTCATCCTTTCTTCCTTCCTGATTTTTGCTCTGTAGTGGTCATGTTTAGAATGTCCCAGGTGCTAGCTGATGCTCTTTTTCACGTGAAATCATCACTGTCTGCCGGGGCAGAATTGCGTTGCGGTTTCAGGGAGAGCCCGATACTTCTATGAACTGGAACCGCCTGTATTTTTATGCACTCCATACAAGTTTGGAGTGATTTGCATAAACGTTAGAATAACCTTTTTCTATAGACTAGAGTTATAGTTTCAAGTGTGTATTTCCCTGGAAAAACTTTGATCTTGAGACGTAACAAAAATTGCACGTTGGACTTCAAATGTTCTGCTTTTTAAAATTTTTTTTTTTTTTCTCAACGTTTATTTATTTTTGGGACAGAGAGAGACAGAGCATGAATGGGGGAGGGGTAGAGAGAGAGGGAGACATAGAATCGGAAACAGGCTCCAGGCTCTGAGCCATCAGCCCAGAGCCTGACGTGGGGCTCGAACTCACAGACCGCGAGATCGTGACCTGGCTGAAGCCGGACGCTTAACCGACTGCGCCACCCAGGCGCCCCAAATGTTCTGCTTTTTAATAGGGCATCTCCTCTGGGCATTTAGCCTAACAAATGTTTTAAGGAATTCATTCATTCTTTACAAACTTTTTTTTAAGTTTATTTTTTTTATCTTGAGAGAGAGAGCAGGAAGGCTGAGAGGGAGAGAGAGAGAATCCCAGGCAGGCTCAGCACTGTCAGCACCGACCCCGATGCGGGGCTCGATCTCAAGAACTGTGAGATCATGACCTGAGCCGAAATCAAGAGTCAGACGCTTGACTGAGCCACCCGGGCGTCCCTCATTCATTCATTTATTCCTTCACGGATCTATCAACAACACAGAGCAGGAGCTTAGAATACAGAGGGGAAAGAGAGGGGGTAGGCCTTTTGCTGAAGGCCTGGGAGCATCAGGCAGCATGCCTCGCCCATAGCCTTCCCACTCTACCTGGAATCTGTCCAGCTATTTCTCCACTATTGAACATATTGGATGGTTTCAAATGGTTTGCTCTTACACACTGCACCACTAACAGGGGTTTTGGGCGGATAACTTAAGTGACTAGAGGGGAAATATCCACAGCAGTGGGTCCAGAAGACCAAACAAAGTAAGGTAAGTTTCATGGCTCCTTTTGTGTCCTTGTAAAACTGTTTGCCCGAGGGATTGTGATAATGTGCCGTGTCTCCAGCCTCACACCTCAAACCAGCCAATGGTGGGCACAGTAATTCTCAAATAATTTTGATACACATATATGTAAGGTCTCTTAGATTTGTTTGCATGTTCATTTGAAGCAATAGCATACTTCTAAAACATCATAACCAACAGGGATAACGCTTACTGTGCACCTGCTGTGTGCCCAGCGTGCCTTGCTTTTTAATCCTCCCAGTAATCCCGTGACGTCGGGACAATTACTGTTCCCATTCAACTGATGAGCTAAGTATTGGGGCTCAGAGATTACACAACTGATAAACAATGCACTGTCACTACAAACCGGGTCCTTTGACTCAAAGGCCTGGAAACTCATCCTCGCTGCTCTTGCACCTATAGTGGTCATAGCTTTATAATAAAATTTGGCAGGGGCACTTGGGTGCCTCAGTAGGTTGTGTGTTCAGCTCAGGTCATGATCCCAGGGTTGTGGGAGCGAGCCCTGCGTTGGGCTCAGCACTGAGCGCAGAGACTGGCAGAGACTGCTTAAGATTTTCTCTCTTTCCCTCAGCCCCTGCCTCCCCCCTGCTCATGCTCTCTCTCTAAAATGAAATTAATCCATTAATCAGTAAAAAAGAGACAAGCAAAGCTCTTCTCGTTGATAAAGATGCCGGCAGCCTGGATCCCCACCCTTTCAGCTGCCCTACGGTACCTCTGACTCATACAAGAAGGCCGAAAAACACTGTTGTGGGCCCACTCTGCCAGTCCACGGAGCCACACGTGGGCCCCTCCTCTCCAGTCCCACCCACATGCCCAGCTCCACGGGGGCACTGGCTGCTCAACTCACCTTAACACCCCAGAACCCACCTATTTCTCGGCCGAGCTGGGAGGACTTCAGAGATCCTGCCGATGAGACCACAGCGCACGTGCCCCACGGCCCAGCCTTGGTCCTAATGTTCTCCTTGGGCAGGAAGCCTTCCCACTCGGAGGTGTTGAAGGGAAAATCTGTGACCTCTACCATGGAGACGTTCACACGTTCCCGGAGGTGGCAGTGCAGGGCCTCGGCACTCAACTTGACCCCCGGCCCTGGCCCCTTATAGGACACTTTATACTTGTTCATATTCAGGTAGTTCCTCCAGATCTTCTGCAGCCTGGGGATGAGGTTTTTGGAAGAGCTGTCCTTGTTCCACACCTGGAAGGAGGCCTCCGGCTTGGCCTTGGCTGGGCCCCGGGGGCTGCTGAGGGCGTGGCTGCCCCTGTGGGGGTCCTGGGTGCTGCTTGAAGTCTCAGCCTGTTTCTCCAGACCTCTCAACACCTGGAAATCCTTGCTTTGCAACTTAAGGGAATCATAGTAAGTCCCTTTCTTCTTCTCCTTCCACACACAGATGATTGCAAACAGCAGAAAGGCCAGCACACAGCAGCTGAACTTTTTCTTCAAGTTGGCGTGAATCATAATGAAAGATGTGCTCAAGGTAGCCACTCTGTTCTGAGCAGGAAACAGGCCTAAAAGAGGTAAGACGAGGCAAAAATTCTGTTTAGGTACACAAACCTTTGTTTAGGTAAAACGAAACCTAAAAGTAGTGACAGGTAAGAGGTGGGATGATGAGCCAGGCAGCGGATTCAGGGTGAGGAGACTCACTTCCAACCTTGGTCCACTTCCCACCAGGCCCGCGGCCCACAGAAGCTTGAAGTCTGCATTCGGCCTCGGTTTGGGCTCTGAACGTAGACAAGCAGTCCTCAGACACCCCTTGTTGTTCTCTGAACCATAAACACGTCCTGTATTCTCCGACCACTCCTTCGTACGCCCTAAGTCTTGGTCTTGCGTTGTCTTAGCCTAGCTCCCTGACTATACTCTCGAGCTAGGTGAGGTCAGGAACCATATCTTACACATCGTTGGGTTCCTAGGGCCTTACGTGGTCTGTCAGGTGGAGGCACGCATGCTTGAAAAACTAGCAGAAAGAAGGAAGAGCAGGATAACTGGTCTACATCACAAGAGTCCGAACTCCCTGAAATCCTAAGGGGCCCAGCATCCTTTTTAAAACTGCCAGAAAGAGGGGCGCCTGGGTGGCTCAGTCAGTTAAGTGTCTGACTCCTCATTCGGGCTTAGGTCATGATCTCACGGTTTGTGAGTTCGAGCCCCAGGTCGGGCTCTGCACTGATGGTGCGGAGCCTGCTTGGGATTCTCCCTCTCTTTCTCTTTCTCCCTCTGCCTCTCTCTCTCTCAAAATAAATAAATAAACTTTAAAAACCAATTGCCAGAAAGAGACCTCGGTCCACAGACAGGGGCTGTGACAGACAGACCTGGGTGTGGCGCATCTCTCTAAGGGCTTGGGTGTTGGACTCCTACATGAGAAGACCACCGACGGTTAGCTTGCAACATGACATCCAGTTTCGTGGCGTGCCCCGCAAGAGTACTATCAGGTGGCAGGATGCTGACCCCCCTCATGGTAAAGCGGAGGAAATCTTGGTAAGACAGCACACACGTGACCAACTCGGGAGATAAAAACAAAGACGCAGGAAGCACCTAAGACGGTATTTCATCTAATTTCACCATAAACCAGGGCCCCTGTGATGCACAACCCTAGCCAGTACCACGTGCACAAGTGTCCAATGGGAAGGGCGTCCCCTGAGCCGTGCAGAGACGCCCTGACCATCATTAGCCATGAAGGTGTTAGGGTCTCCATATTCATAGGTTAGCAACCCGAAGCTCTGAGAGGTTAAGAGAAGTGCCTAGGGTCACAAAGCTGAGTAAATGGTAGCATCGAAGTTCAAATCCAAGTGCACCGGGGTCCATAATCCATGTCTCTTTCACTATAAACCTGCACTAAACTGTTGCAAGTTCTGGAACGTGGATTTTATTACACGCATAGAGCCTAATATGCCCCCTTACATCTGGGTAAAGACCTACTTGGCTTTCCCGGAATTAATTGTGTACCTAGATGGCAAATGGAAGTACTTTGGACTCAAACAATGATCTGTATCTTTTGGAAAACATTAAATTCTCTCCTAAATAACTGGGCTTATTTACCATAATGAGTCTAAGCAATCACCTCTGGGGTTCTGCTAATCCACTAGAGATCCATAGTTCCTTCCCATGGAACCCACAGCTAAGGATATCTGGCCCAAGACATAGGAGTACTGGACTAGGTATTCACAAAACCTGGTCTCTGTCCATTCTTGATGACTTTGGGCAAGTCACTAAACCTGTCGGCACCTAGGTTTACATAGAGTAATCCCTCTCTCATGCACAGACTACTAGGAGGACCAGAAAAAAATGGTGTTTGAACCAAGTCATTGTAAAGGCATAGGAAGTGTTCTGAACAGACCAGAGAGCAGCCCCTCGGCTCAGGGCCATGCGGACGCCATGTGCGACAGGGAGAAATGGCAGAGTGGAACACCTGACTTTCAGGTCCTCATCTGAGACTCTTCAATGTAAGTGGCTTCCAGACCGTTCCTGGAACCCATGGGAAGTATCGTAGGAACCAGTGGCTCTGGGGAGAATGGGCTCTCGCCTTGGGCTGCAGAAGTTTTGGAAGTGACGAAATGTACAAAGGGAGAAAAATTCAAACCTATGATCATGAAATTGGGGAGGGGCCTTGTTACATGTCAGAATATTAAGGAATTCAATTTCCTCAGACACTCAGCCCAGCTAATCGCATGACTACAATAGCTAAAGAACTCAGAAGAAGGGAAAGGAGCATTTAAAAAGTGCCTCCAGGGGCGCCTGGGTGGCGCAGTCGGTTAGGCGTCCGACTTCAGCCAGGTCACGATCTCGCGGTCCGTGACTTCGAGCCCCGCGTCGGGCTCTGGGCTGATGGCTCAGAGCCTGGAGCCTGTTTCCGATTCTGTGTCTCCCTCTCTCTCTGCCCCTCGCCCGTTCATGCTCTGTCTCTCTCTGTCCCAAAAATAAATAAAATAAATAAAAAAAATAAAAAAAAAACGTTGAAAAAAATAAAAAGTGCCTCCAGTATGGTATGGTAGGCACTTTAGCTGCAATGTCTAATTTATTTCTTTTAATGTTTATTTATTTTTGAGAGAGAGAGAGAGAGAGAGAGAGAGAGAGAGCGGGGAAGGGGCAGAGAGAGAGGGGGACAGAGGATCCGACGTGGGTTCTGCACTGACAGCAGTGAGCCCAATGCGGGGCTCAAACTCAAGAACCTTAAGATCATTACCTGAGCCAAAGTCAGACACTTAACTGATGGAGCCACCCAGGCACCTCTGCAATGTCTAATTTTATCTTTACTATAGCACCATGAGATAGATATTCACAGCCCCATCTGAGAAAATGAAAACACTGATGCTTAGCAAAGTTACGGGGCTTCTCCAAAGTCAACCAGTAGTCAGTGCCTGAACCAAGATTCCAACCTAGGTCTATCTGACTCTAAAAGTGTGTGGTCTTTGCACTAAAAGACAGACATCTGTGTTGAAAAACAATGAAATGTCAGTGTTGACCAAACTCAGAAATCAGGGTCTCAGAAATCAGAACTCAGAAATCAGGGTCCCTAGAGGGACAACTTAACCCACAGACAATCACAGGAAAAAACCACCTTTGCCATCTGCAATGTCCCAGCCCTGACCAGTGTGCACTGTTTTACCCTCAGGCAGCCCCTTCACAAAAATTAGGCTTATAAGATCCACAATAACCCTGTCAGGTAAGCACAGGAAATCATATTAGCTCCATTTATAATTGAAAGAACTGATGTTATAGGAAGGAAGGGAGGGAGGGAGGGAAAAGGAAGGAAAGGGAAAGGGAAAGGGAAGGGGAAGGGAAGGGAAGGAGGAAGGAAGGAAGGAAGGAAGGAAGGAAGGAAGGAAGGAAGGAAGAAGGGAGGGAGGGAGGGAATGGGAAGGGAAAGGGGGAGGAAGGAAGGAAGGAAGGAAGGAAGGAAGGAAGGAAGGAAGGAAGGAAGGAAGGAAGGAAGAAGGAAGAAAGAAGAAGGAAGGAAGAAGGGAGGGGAAGGGGAGGGGAGGGCAGGGGAGGGAAGGAAGAATTTCCAAAGTTGCATGTGTGACTAGAAAGCAGTGCAGTAAGTTGGGACTTAACTCTTCTATGTATGAATGAAATGAAACAGGAGGTAGGGAGGTAGGACCTGATTCACTCTCTAGGAGCTGAGGCTTGGAAGGAGCTGGTGGTCACCTTCTGGCTATCACCTACTGTCCCAAGGTTGAGGGTCTCAAGGGTCTCAAAAAAGAAGACCTCCTCCGAAAAGCCCGGCACAACACAACAGTCCTGCCACTTTAAGACAGCCTCAGCCTTTAGGGTCATGGCCCCAGTGCACTCACCGGAAAGCTTACCTCAGGGCTCCCCAGGTCTCCTAACACCACCCTCTGTTCAGGCTCCAAGTCCAAAAACTGGCTGGAGTTTCTGGTCATGAACACAGAGTATTTCAAGACCCTTTTTCCTCTCTCCTGCTGTTCTGAAGAGACAGGGACTAAAGCAGTTCCATCTAAGCAGCCCAAACTGAAGGAAAGTTTCTCTGGGGAACTCAGAGTTCTCTGGGGAACTCTCCCCTGTTTCTCTGGGGAAACACACCAAGCTTTGGATTTTCCAGAGGTCTTAGCCCCTGGGCCTTTGCACTGCCATAGTCTCTCGCTTGTCCACTTGCCTGTCAACCAGACAGAGTTACCTTTCTGCTTCTGCCCTCCCATGGAACCCCCTCGGGTTTATATCAGGTGCTAAGCAATGCTTGCTTTTCCTGCTGACCCCCTGCTAGAGGGGACCCCCTCCTGGCTCATTCCTGAAACCCCAGTGTCCCGCACAGGACCTGAAACTGACTGGGTACTCAATAAAGGCTTACTGAACTGATGGGACTAGGTCAATAAATCTTTTCTACCCCCACCAGGCTTCTAGAAGAACAGGAACAACCCACATTATCACCTACAAAGAACAAGCCAGGGGCCTCTGGGTGGCTCAGTTAGTTAAGCAGCCGACTTCTGCTCAGGTCATGACCTCGTGGTTCATGAGTTCAAGCCCCGCGTCGGGCTCTGTGCTGACAGCTCAGAACCTGGAGCCTGTTTCGGATTCTGTGTCTACCTCTCTCTGCCTCTCCTCTACTCGTTCTCTCGTTCTCTCTCTCTCTCTCTCTCTCTCTCTCACACATATAAATACATAAAACATTAAAAATTATTTTTCAATAATAAATAAAAAGAACAAGCCAACACTAAACCAACAGTAAGAAAACCCCAGTCAAAGTAAGGTTCCTGCCCTGGTTTGCTCATCACTACATGCCCGGTACCAAAGGCAGGACTTGGCACAAAGAAGGTGCTCAAAAAAGGTGGGCTGAATCACAGAATAACTTCAAGTCTCCCGCTTCCTATTTATAAAAACAGGCAAACCACCTATTCCCACCACTCACCGAATCGGAACACATAATACATGAGGAAAACAGCGAAGCCGCAGTGAGACATCGAGACCCTGTGACTCCCGGCCCCATATTCTACCACCCCATTTCTTAATTAGGAATATACCCCTTTGCTGCTCCATAGTCCAAGCTTCCAGGTCTCCTTACCTGCTCCCGGCTAATCCCCCTGGGGCTGCAGGCCCAGCAGGTCCTCAGGAACCAGCACTATTCTCCATAGGAGGAAGGTTGGCTTTATGGGGTCTGGAGGCCAAGGCTCATTTTTCTCGGGATGATCAAAACACATCTGCAAAAGCCAAAAAAGAAAAAGAAGCAAAAAAAAAAAAAAAAAAAAGAGGAGGTTCAGAGCTGGTTTCCAGGAGGGGCAGGGTTAAAGATTAACAAGGTGGTCAAGCACCTCTGAGAGTCTTTTGGATCAATCCAGGAAGCCCGGAGGGCTCAAAAAAAGAAACACAAAGAGACAAGAGCCCAGTACAGGTGCTGAGCTCAGGGTTGGGAACAGCAGAGAAGTCCTGGAAACAGACCTATATTAGATAAGAACATGCTAGAAGGATAAAGCAGGCACCACAGAGCAACCTGGGAAAGAAAAGGATTGTTTAGTCACTGGTTTAGGGGTAAATAGCAATTTGGGGAGAGAAGATTCAGCTCATCCCTAAAGACACTCTAGACAGATTTTTCAAAGTTATTTCTTATCGGGGCACCTGGGTGGCTCAGTCGGTTAAGTGTCAGACTTCAGCTCCGGTCATGATCTTACAGTCTATGAGTTCGAGCCCCACATCAGGTTCTGTGCTAACAATTCGGAGCCTGGAGCCTGCTTCAGATTCTGTGTCTCCCTCTCTCTCTGCCCCTCCCCTGCTCATGCCCTGTCTCTCTCTGTCTCAAAAATAAATAAAAACATTAAAAAATATTTTTAAGTTATTTCTTATCAAAGAACACTTAGTGATATGTGAAATTTCTACCAGTATAATGCTAACTGGAAAAAATAGGTTGTAAAACTATATATAATATTCTAGTCAAATCCAAAAACATAAAAATTTTAATGTACATGTGAGAGAAAGGACTAGAAAAAAACAAAACAACACTGGATGGTAGAATAATGTTTTCAGCTTTTACAATTTTTTGCATATTCCAAAATTTCTAAAATGTATATGCATTACTCTTAGAGTTGGAACAATATTACAAAAATAAAGAAAATTTTAAAAAGCTACAAACAGAATTCGATATTCGAGCGTCTGACTCTTGACTTCAGCTCAGGTCATGATCTCACGGCTCATGAGGTTTTGAGCCCTGCAGCCCCACGTCAGGTTCTGTGCTGACCGGGCAGAGCCTGCTTGGGATTCTCTCTCCCACTCCCCTCGGCCCCTTCCTCGCTCACTCTCTCTCTCTCTCTCTCTCTCTCTCTCAAAATAAATATATAAACTTTAAAAAAAAAAGGAAATATACATATATAACACAATATTAATTAACTTAAAATATACAAGGTGATACGTAATAATATACAAAATGTATAGATAATTGTGTATGAATTTATGTAGCAACAGGGGGAAAATTCTTCAAACACTGTAACAAAAAAAAAGTGAAACAGAGAATGTTATCTGTGCATCCATCGTTGTGACTAAAAGTTACTCACGTCCAAATATCTAGGAAAAAATGTACCTGACTGAGACCTGGTGAGCAACTGGTGAGCAGAGAGAAGTTCTCATCTTTCAGTCTGACTTCCTTTATTATGCTTCTTATGTTACTGGCAAAACTGTCAGGGACAACACTGAAAATACATTCCAACCTTGTGTATCAACCCCACGCACACTATTGGGCTGGCCTTGAAGCCTGTCCTGGAAGATGCAGCGTTAACAGAACTCAGAGAAAGCCAGAGTGGCCATAACTCCCTCCCTCCCTTGACCCAGGAGGAGACACCCGCCCGCCTTGCAGGCCTGGGGTTCATACCGGCAGGAGGGCAGCTGTGGGCGGGCCCTGGGTATGTCACACAGGGCAAAAGCGAGAGGTGCCTTGTGGTGTTCCTTGTCAAAAACTCAGGGGGCTCCTTATCAGATCAAAGAACTGGCGCCCAGGCACTCCTGGTCAAGTCCTAAAATAGCTCTGAGACCTCTTCCTCTTTTCATGTCATGTATGTTTCCTTTGTGGCATAAGAGTTTGTAATTACGCATGCGTTCGTATGATTATCTGATTACCAGCTGCCTCCTCTGCTAACAATGTAAACTCCGTAAGTAGGAGCCTTCTCAGACTTCTTCACTACGATCTTCAGTGCCTGGATGAGTGTTTGGCACCTGGTAAGCACTCGATAATTATTTGTTGAATGAGTGAAAGATTACCAGGCCTTCAGAGGCCTATGCTTCCCTCAGGCCACACTGATGGAAAAGGTTCTTTCTCGGCACCCTCATGAGGAACACTGAGGGTAGCCCCCTGCCCTCTAGGTTACGCCTCTTGCCTATGAGTGCTGATTCGCTGCCAACCCCCCCCCCCCCGCCCCCCGCAAGCTGCTAGACCATGTGACTTGTTTGAATTCAGGGCACAAATAGTTAATGCAA
This sequence comes from Puma concolor, assembly GCF_028749965.1. Lineage (NCBI taxonomy): Eukaryota > Metazoa > Chordata > Mammalia > Carnivora > Felidae > Puma > Puma concolor. The sequence goes on along the minus strand of NC_141675.1, from coordinate 78,898,026 downwards.
ATCTTCCTGTCCCTATCGATTGCACCTGTTCAGAACAACTCACCCTCCTAGGATGTAACAACCACTCCCTGCCCGATTTCCAAAAACCAAGTAGCTGAAACAAAAGTGGCCCAATTGTTGATGTCCATCTACCATAGGTGAGGAGTGAGGAGAGTCTTCCGGAAGTAGTCACTGCTGCTCGTAAGGCTGCAGTGGTGGTGAACTTCACCCGGCTGCAGGAATTAGAATCCTCAATTCTCTGGGTGAGAAACTTTGGCCATCAGCTACCATTTATTTGGTACTAGCTGTGTGCTCAGCACGCAGGGGTTGAGGTTAAGAGCTCTGGGATTAAACAGATTGGGGGCAAGAGTCCAAACTCTCTCACCAGTTACATGACCTCTGGCAAGCTACTCAACCCTCTAAGACTCAGCTTCTGTATCTGTAAAATGGGAGTAATAATAAAAGACCCTATCTCATAGGATCGTTTAAATAATCAAGTAAGGTGATACACCCATAGGGATTACGATAGGCTTGTGACAAAGACCATAGGCATCACTTCATTTACTCCTCACCATCCCTTCTGGTGCACCCCATGGTTGTCCCAGATTACACATGGGTAAGATGAAATAGGGAAGAGGAGTAATTTTCTCAGAGTAACTCAATTGTGGCATTCCAAATGCCCTATGTTCTTGCACCCTTTGTTGCCCTGCAAGTAAATTTCCTTCTGATGAAATGTCTTTTCCTCCCCTGTTCACATGGGGCCACACCCACTCAGTCCCCCACCATCCCCTGAACCAGCTTATGTGTCCCTGGACTCTGAAGACTTTCTTGACTCCCCCCCCCCCCCCCCCCCCCCAGAGATCCATACAACTCCACTGTGCCTGTTCTGGCTCTCATCAGAGTACGTGACATTTAGCTGTTTGCAGGTCTGTCCCACCCAGACGGAGAATTCCTTCATCTAGCCAGGTTCGGAACCGTAAGTGGGACGTACTCAGTTGTGTCTGAATGAAAGAGCGAAGCTAGCTCTGACACCACCCCTCCCCATTCCCCATGCCCTTCAACGATCAGATCCACACTCATCCTCACACCCGTCCGTCACCTTCAGTTGCTAGAACCCCCTTTGCAGCACTGTCGCTGCAGAAGCTTATTTTGTCTGTGGGATACACAGAGTGAGAGGGAATTTACCACCTCCCGGGGGGCGCATATAGCTTTGTGAACAGCTCTGCCCCTTAGAAGGTCTTAAAATGAAGAGAAATCAGCTCCCCCATAAAAACAAACTAGGGGGTTAAGCTCTGCTTTTTGGAACCACATAGATTCAGAATGAGAACCACGATGACATGTGGAGCCTGTGCTCAGTGCTGAGAACTTCACGTGCACCAGCTCATTTCATCCTCACACAACTCCATGCAGACCACACCACCTGCTACCAGCATCGGTGAAGTCATTTCCCCTCCACCAGGACACTCTTCTTCACCCCTTGAATATTTTTGCAGCTGGCTCACTGTAATTCTCCCCACGCTGTTTCTGTCCTGACTCGTGGTGATATCAACATCCACCTACAGAATGGTTCTAGTCCCTGGTCTCTCAGTGAATCTCTTCTACTCCAGTGATTGTGCCTTTAGCCACTCACCCCCAAGGTCATATCTCCGATCTTATCATTTTCTTTTTTTTTTTTTTTTTTTAATTTTTTTTTTTTTTTTTTTAACGTTTATTTATTTTTTTGGGACAGAGAGAGACAGAGCATGAACGGGGGAGGGTCAGAGAGAGAGAGGGAGACACAGAATCAGAAACAGGCTCCAGGCTCTGAGCCATCAGCCCAGAGCCCGACGCGGGGCTCGAACTCACGGACCGCGAGATCGTGACCTGGCTGAAGTCGGCCGCTTAACCGACTGCGCCACCCAGGCGCCCCTGATCTTATCATTTTCATAAAAGACTCCACAGTCTTGATTTTCAGGACCACCACCCCCACACACCATTCCTATCTTCGTAGCTTTGTCCAACTAGTTCTGACCTCCAACTGTCTTCTGTGGTTCCTCCTACGACCTTCTCATGGTCTCGCACTTCCTTCACAGCCTTACTTCCCTTCCATCCCAGATTAAACTCCACAGTCACTCATTAAATTGAGCTCCCCCATCACACAATATTGGATAAACCCCAATCCTGGTTAAAGCCAACTCTCTGTGCCCCTCCACACCTGCGAGCATACAGCTGCATATGTAAAGAAAATCAAAAAACGATACTTAGTGGAGTTTGCCTCAAGTTCATGATCATAAACTGCCAGTAGCTGCTTTATGCTTCCTAGTAATCACATGCTACTTTTCTAGTCAATTCACCTGCCACTCGCCTAGAGGACTATGTGACTTCATCTCCATGAAAAGTCCCCTCATCTTCCCCTTTCCTTGGTGAACGTGCTACTTACTCATAGAGAGAAAAGAAGCTACCAGAATCGAATCACCACATGTGCACCTCTGTACCACAGCTATTCACCTTACCTGCATTTATGTCCAAATGATGTCTTGTTACTATGGATGCACCCAACACTTGCCGTACCCAACATTTGCTCCACTAGAACTCATATTTATTTCTTAAAATATTTTTTAACGTTGATTCATTTTTGAGAGAGAGAGACAGAGCGCAAGGGGTGGGCGGGAGGGGTGGGGGAGTGGTGAGAGCAGAGAGAGAGGGTGACATAGAATCCAAAGCAGGCTTCGGGTTCTGAGCCATCAGCATAGAGCCCGATGCGGGGCTCGAACCCACGAACCACGAGATCATGACCTGAGCCAAAGTCAGACACTTAACCAACTGAGCCACCCAGGCGCCCCAGTGTGCCACTAGAACTTACATACTCTTCTCTGCTTAAGGATATTCTTCTATAAAATCTCCCCTTTTTCTTCTGCGTCATATGTATCCCTCTCTCAAAGATGATGCTTATCAGCACATAGACATGCTATTGTTTCTCCTATCTTAAACAAACATACAAACCCCTCTTGGTTGATGTGAGGCAACATGAAACACACAGCACCACCTACGAAAAACTCTCATCCAAAATGTTTCACCTGTATATAATCAAGCCTTTACATGTCATTCCAGTTTTGAGAAAACACGGGAGAAAGAACAAGTTAAATGACACCGCAGACAGAAGCCAGAAAGCAGGGCATTCTACAGAACTGAACTAGTTTCATCAACAGGTCAATGGGCATGAAAAACAAACGCCTTAACAGGCAAAAATGTCATATGCAATATGCAGACTTTGCTTGAATTTTGATTTGAACAAAATACCACCAGGGACAAATGGGGTCCCATTATCAAATGGGGATATCTGAATATAGATCTGGTATTAAATGATATTAAGAAATCATTGTTGGGGTGCCTGGGTGGCTGAGCCAGTTAAGCGTCTGACTTCAGCTCAGGTCGTGATCTCATGGTTCGGTTCATGAGTTTGCGCCCTGCATCGGGCTTCCCTGCTGTCCGTGCAGAACCCACCTCAGATCCTCTGTCTCCCTCTCTCTCTGTCCCTTCCCCCCTCGTACTCTTACACTGTCTCTCTCAAAAATTAATTAAATTTTTTTTTTAAAAGAAATCATTGTTAATTCTGTTAGGTATGATTATATATGTGGTTTTTTTTTTTTTTTAAACAGTCAGTCCTATGCATGTGAAGTAGAGATGAAATCTACTTTACAACACTTCAGCCACAAAACAGATGAAGCAAATATGAAAAACACGTAATGTCATTTTTTCAAGTGTGTTCAAACTAGGCTAGGTCAGAAATAAGAGAGACTTGCAGACTCTTCTTGGACAATATCGTTGGGTGGGAGTGGGCAGAGTTTAAGCTCGAACAAAAAAAAGCACGGGAGACCATTTTTTTCTGTTTTACTGAAGGAATTCACTGAAAAAGACACATGACTTTACAACGGTCACACATTTCGCCATGGCGTACATTCTACATTATAATCGCCATTTCCCTGTCCCTCCTGCGTAACTTCTTGACCTCATTTCACCTTCCAGCTGCTGCCCTCTTTCCTTCGCAGTAAAACTCCTTGAAAGAACGTTGTACAGTTACGGTTTCTAATTTTCCTCTTCCCATCCTCACTTGAACCCACCCCAGCAGGCCTCCGCCATCTCCAGGAAACGGCTCTTGTCTACGTCACCAAAGACCTCCGTGACCTCCATGCTGCTAAGTAAATGGCCAGTGCTCAGTTTGCACCGTGTTTGGCTCCTCAGCAGTATTTTGAGAAGTTGGTCATTTCCTGCTTCTGGCTTCCAAAACCTACACGCTCTCCTGGTTTTTCTCCACCTTACTGGTCATTCCTCCATAAATCTCCACTGCTAGTTCCTCCTCATCTCCCCCATCTCTGCACACGGAAGTGCCCCTGGGTTGTGCACTTGGCATTGGCAACACTCATTGTCTGCTTGTTGTGAGCACCTTGTGGTCGGGTCTATCCCTCCTCTACCCATTTTGCACTCAATCCATGCTTGCTGACATGCACCAGAATGAGATCAGAAAACAGGTTATGTCAGTGAGTTTCTGTGAAAAGGAAGTCCTTAAGAATTGAAAACACACCAACAAAACAGCAGGGTCAGGATGGGGGTGTAGAATAAAATACTATACTCACTTGACTATTTCCCTATCACCTATTACCAGTGAGGGGAGGCAGCACTGCCCAGAGCACTGATGGTCAGACTTCGAGCATATCACAATTATCAATAACTGGGGCGCCTGGGTGGCTCAGTCGGTTAAGTGTCTGACTTCAGCTCAGTTCATGATCTCACATCCCGTGAGTTCGAGCCCCGCATGGGGCTCTGTGCTGACAGCGCAGAGCCTGGAGCCTGCTTCGGATTCTGTGTCTCCCTCTTTCTCTGCCCCTTCCCTGCTCACGCTCTATCTCTGTCTCTCTGTTTCTCTGTCACTCAAAAATGAATAAACATTAAAAAAAAAACAAAACTATCAAATTACTTATTGAAATGCAGATTCCTCAGTCATTCTGATCCAAGTGGTCTGGGATGGGGCTCAGAGATGGGCATTTAGCAAGCACCCGTGTGATTCTGACACAAGTGGTCCCACTCACACATCATGCTCTGAGAAAAGGGCAGCTGAGGGCACCATGACTCAAAGTGAGATCCGCAGTTAAGGCTAGTCTGAGAACGCTTTCTCAAGATCCAGGATGGATTCTAGGATAGGAATCTAATGTAATCAACTTTTATACTAATTCGAAGGAGTAATTTTATGCCTATTGATCCTAACAATAACTTTAAGAGTATTCCAAAAATTCCTCCTCGTTGCATTTTAGAAGCTATTGATGTGGGAGAGGTTGGCGGGAAAGAAAAGGATTCTTCACAGATGGTGCGAGAAGCCCTGGCTTGGGAGAAAGGGTTCACGCTCTGTCATCTCAAAAGCCCAGATTCAAATCCTGACCTTTCTACCTGTCAGTTATATGAGGTTAGACCAGTCCATCAGCTTCTAATAAGCCTGTGTCTTCATCTGTAGAGGATGGATAATAATACTTTAAAAATTCACCCCTGCAGGGTTATAGCGACAACTTAATGATAGACTTCATCGCTTTGTTCCAGCTAATAATTGTTGAGCTTTTTCACCACGTGCTGAGTATTCTACACAAGGGCCAAGCTCCTGTAATTCAGCAAGCTCATTTAATTCCTGAAGAACAGTCCCTGAGGCAGGTACCGCTCTCAGCAGCTTCCACAGTCCCCGGAGAGGTGGTCCAGGCTGCTGACTCATTCCCAGCCCCTGGCCACCGAGCTCTATTAGTGGGAGCCAGCAGAGGTCAAAAAGTTTATAGTTGTGTCAAAATATTTCTGACAAGTCACAAATGTGCTCAAGCTAGAAACATATTAAGCCACAGGAAACCAACTTGCAGTTAGTAAATCTGTGAAGCGAGTGAAAGGAAGCCTCCAGAAAGATTCACAGGGGGGTCTGAGTAGCTGTGCTTTTGCAAGTGTTTACCTGAGGGCCAGAGCAGCTGCGGAGGAGCTCGTGGTGGGGAGGGGGAAATCCTGCCCGGATCAAAGCCCCGGAGATAAAGGGGCTTTCATTCCTGCTTGCCCCAAATGTTCCAGACCCAGGCTGCAAAAAGTGTGTCTTCATGGAGATAAGATCTTTTCCCAGCCAGGCCGGCACTAATGGAGAAGGAACACCTGAGGACATTTCCCTGAGGTTTTTCCAAAAGCATGAGAACAGAGCTTTGTGGGCGGGTATTGAGTCCCCACCACAGACAGGCTGCCCTGTGGTTTCTGACCAGAGCCAGTCACCCTGAACGGGTAAGGAGAGCTCTGAACTCAGGATTCATGGAGCCACGGCAAAGGGAAATCACTGGCCTTTTGCTACTGTCTTCAACCTTGCGCCTTTCAACGGTGGATGTATATTTGTAGAAATGTTTGCCTTCCCATTTGACAGGTGCCAGGCTGAAAGGGGGCACGTCACACCCCTTCAGCTCCCTCTCCCTATGATGCCCACTGCCCAGGACAAGCAATCAAAGCCCCAGCCCCAGCAGGCATCTTGCCCCATCTTACCACACTGAGAACCACCGTGCACTCCACTCCATCCGAACTGAGCCAAGGAAGGAGCAAAAGGGCCTATAAGGAGGGTTAAATAAATACTGCACGCCTCCTAAGCGACAGGTCCACCCCTTTTTCCTCCACACTTCAACCCACACCCAACAGAGAAGCAGAGAGAAAAGAAAATGGGCCTACCTCCTCCTCAGGAAATGGAACTGTTTCATCTCCCCTTAATAGTTAACAAAGAAGTAAGTTTATATCACAGAAGTCTCCACACCTACAAAAAGGTATCGGGAGTAACACAATGAACCTGTTTTCAGAGCCCAGCTCCAAGGATTACCAACATTTTGCCAACTTCGTGTTATCTCTTTCCCCCTTTTTTTCCTCTGGAGAAATTTAAAGCAAATGCCAGCTCCCCTATCTTCTCCATTGGGGTTCCATAAGAAAATTAAGCCCTGATGTCCTACGTATGACATCCATTTAAGTAATGAGTTAACTTACCTCCCTGGCATCCAGGATGGTGTCAGCTATGTGCCATCCTTGGGAGAAGTGGGACCACAGGCCCTCGAATAATTTTCCATGGAGCTTAATTCTCTATAACTCACACACATACACACACACACACACACACACACACACACACACACACATCCACGCACACACACGCACCGGGTCTGTGAGAGGATATGTGAGGATATATATAAAACCCCGATCCCATTATCACTTAATATCCAATCCACTTTCAAATGTTTCCCAGTTCTCTCAAAAGTGTCTTTTACACTAAATTCCTTAAATGAGGATCCAAACGAGGTGGGCACATTTTGTTTGGATGATCTACCACTCTCAACTCCTTTTAATGTGAAATCGCTCCCCACTCCCTGATTTTTCCTTTTCAGGACATATATTTGTGGAAGAAACTAAGTCATTTGTCCCAGGAATGTGCCTAGAACGGAATCCTGCGGAGGACCTCCTTGCGGTATTGTTTAACTTACTCCTCTTTGTTCTGTGTTTCCTTCCTGTAAACGGAGTGTTGGATTTCAAGGCCTGTTGGGATTCAGTGGTTTCAAGTTGAATGGTTCTCCCAAGTTGTTTATATGTAGGAGGGCCTAAGTCCTGGTTGCCTGGGGGAGTGCAGGGTGAGGGACATGGGGAGAGGCCTGAGCTCCCCCACTTTGCAGAAGTTCCAGAGTTAGTGAGAACATCATACACAAATGTTTACAGTTATACTGTGATCCAGCCAGCGACACGGCAATGCAGACACCAGCCAGAAACCCCACGCTCCCCAGAATGTGCCTTCCAGTGAGGGGATAAGTGAAGAGTAAAACAAAACAAATACGTACGTCATGTTTTGGAAGTGGATAACCACTGTGCAGAAAGTTAACGCAGGGGAGATGGATAGGGACCACAGGGTGTATGGGAGAAGGATGGAGATCACTGTTCAACTGGATGGTCCAGTGTTCAACTGGATGGTGAGAAAGCCTCAAGGAGAACACGGCGCTGGTGCAGGCAGACTGGAGGGAGGTGAAAGGAGGGGGTCATGCAGATGTCTGAAGGAAGGGGATTTCAGGTGGACGGAACAGCAAAAATCCCTGGGCAGGGGCAGGCCTGACCTGTTTCAAGAACAACACGGAGGCCAGAAACAGAGCAGAGCGAGAAGGGGAGCAGAAGATGAGGTCGGGAGCATAGGAGCCAGATCACCTAGGGCCTTAGACAGGTGTAGGATTCCAGCTTACATTCTGAGTAAGACTTGGCCGACCTATGTTTGCAAGGGATCATTTGGGCTGCTGAACTGAGAAGCAAATGTGGTAGGCAGCAGCCTGAAGGAGGTTAAAAAAAAAAAAAAAAAGAAGAAGAAGAAGAAGACTTTTCAAGAGTCCATTGCAACAACCCAGGTGCAAACGGCCCATGAACCACTTACTCTTTACTGGATGCTAGCAATTTAGAGATATAACCAAATGTGATCCTCTTTTAGAAACAAAAAGGAAGTTCTGAGAGAGTTTAAGCCATTTGCTCAAGATGCCATTGTCAGTGGTCAAACTAGATTATTCTAACTGCCCAAACTGCTCTGCTGTCCAACAGATGTCTCTCAGGACCCTTTAAAGAGCTCCTAAGAGCCTGGCTACTTTACCAGGTCAACTACTGGTGCTGGTCACCATCCTGGACCCTCTGGTGACACCTCTTTACTCTGCCCTGATCTCCACTCCTTAACCCCTCAGTGTGCAAACCTCACCCTCATCTGTACCTTAGAACCTGAACTTTCTGTCCCTAGAGACCTTGACCCCCTAGAACCCCCAGAGGGTACTTCAGCCAGCCACAATACCTCCAAGAAGCAGTCCATGTGTCCCGGCTTCCAGAAACCTTCACCACAATGGGCGCCCCCACACCACTTTTTTTTTTTTTTTTTTGAGAGAGAGAGAGAGAGAGAGAGAACGAGTTGGGGAGGGGCAGAGAGAGTGGGAGAAGGGGATCCAAAGCAAGCTCCGTGCTGACAGCAGAGAAGCAGGCTCCGTGCTGAGGGCAGAGAGCCCGATGCGGGGCTCAAACTCACAACCATGAGTTCATTACCTGAGCCGGAGTCGGACGTTCAACCAACTGAGCCACCCAGGCGCCCCGAGGGCTCCCCTTTCTTGCTTTGTGCCAACTGTGCTGCCACTTAATCCTGTAATGACTCCTCTCCCTGCTTCTCATGTCAGGGATGGCTGGCTGCCCCACCGACATCGGGATCCTGCTGCCATTCAAAGTTGTTGAAAGTGGCGGCCCACCCAGGGGTTCCATTTTCCAGCAAGCGCACACGCACACACATACACACTCTGTCCCGAGGTGGGACAGGTGGCCTACGAAATGGGATCAAAAATAACAGGTGCCTCTGCTAGGCCAAGATGACTAGGAAGTGTAGCTAGCATCACCCTAACCGAGCTTCTTGGTAGAGACCTCCCGCATCCTTATTCCTACTCCTCTGGGAGCATCAGCAGATTCTCTGCAGTAGATTCTTCCATCATCCCAGGACTTCCCCGAGCACAGTGGATTAACAGAAGCTCTCCTCAATGTATTAAAAGCCAGAGGTTCCTGAGTCCTCCATACCAAGTACCTTTCCGATTTGTTTCCCCCTGCTGTGATTCCCTGATGTGAAGGACAAAGGCAAAAGAAATGCAGACACAATTAAATTTCCTTATAACCTGCAGCCCACTGACAACTACTTGAGGCAGGCAGAGGATGCTTTCCTCCAGGAACTCCCGACTGTTTTAATGTTAATGCTCTCGTAGAGGCAAAAAACAACCTTAGCTTGACAGTAGCTAGGCCCCCAGGATCCTGTAAGTCTTCTGTAACATAGGAAAATCCTTCTGGAAACTTCTTGGTTTCTACTGGCCCCCAACTTAAAAGTATATAATCACTTGCTCCTCAAAATCCCACTGCAGCTCTTTCTGCCCAAGGGTCCTATCCCCATGCTTTAATTAAACCACCAAAAAAAAAACGTCTCAAGATTTCTTTCTTGACCGTCCGCTCCCGGTCATCAAATCACATCAATCCCCAGGTTTTAAAAGATGCTATCGGCCACATTTAATTAAGAATGTGGGCTCTTACTTGTCAAATGAACAAAGATATTGCCGCCAGTAAGAGGTTCTGTTCAGCATGAGATTACCATTGTTATCACAAGCAGTTGGTAAAATTTCAGTGTGATACAAAGAAATGGATGATTTCTTTGCCCTGGACAGGTTTGTTTTGTTTTGTTTTGTTTTGAATAAATGTGCTTCTGCCATCTGGCTTTTTGAAATCCTCCAAGAGTCTCGTGGGCAAGGAATGCTGGTTTGTGTGGCCTGAAACTTACCCCAATAAACTCATGACTTTCTGATCCCAGCTGGCCTCCTGAAAAACAGGTTTTATTGGTTGGCTAGATATGTAGGGTACTTAAAAAAAACTACCCACAACTGCCCTCAACTAGGCAGAATTAAGTCATTCTATGCTTATCTGGAAGAATCTGGCCCCCAAGTGCTTAAAAGTCAGGAGCCCAGCAATGTAAAACCAGATTTTTATTGACTGCCAGATCAAACAGATACAGGTCTCTCACCCATCATCTCAGTGCTCAGCAGCTAAAGGCAGGCAGCAATTACATCAGAAAGACACCCTGCTCTGGGACAGAACAGAACTGTCACAGCTGAGCACAGTAACTAGGTGGCCCAGAATTCTCACTGAAGAGCAAAAGGGGACCAGATGGCAACAACGCACGAGGGAAAGAGTTCTACTGAAAGACCAAAGATGAAGAATTTTCTCTTAAATCCTGATACCGAGGGTCTGATGACCCACATCTGTCTCTTCGAGCCCCAGTTTAACTGTCTTTAGTGAGAACAATGATGTCTGCTAATGTTGTCTTAAACATGACGGTCACCAGGAACTCCTCGGCTGGAGATCGTGCCAGGGGCTGTTTATTCTTCCCTTCCATTTTGGCTTTATAGCCAACCAGACAGGAGAATGGCAGGGCCAAGGTTGTTGACATTCCCCGGAGCCCAGAGTCACTGAAGGGAGCTGCTGTTCTTAGAGGCAGCCACCAAGGTGATGAAATGTTTACCTCTCTCACCTTGGGAAATTGATCTCTTTCCTAGGACCAGCCCAAGGCCAACTGGGCCACCATACAAAGAGAAAAGGGAAGAGAATGTAGAGGAACGAGGGTTTGATCAAGTCTGTCCTCAGGGTATACCCTACCCCTAGTCCCACAGCCATAAGGGCCAGTGTAGGTGAAAGGAACCACTCAGGTACTACTTTTCCATATCACCTGGGCATTAACATCACCTAGGATGCATCTAAAAATATGGATGTCAGGGGTGCCTGGGTGGCTCAGTCGGTTGAGCATCCAACTTCAGCTCAGGTCATGATCTCATGGCTCGTGAGTTTGAGCCCCACATCAGGGTCTGTGCTGACAGCTCAGAGCCTGGAGCCTGCTTTGGATTCTGTGTCTCCTTCCCTCCCTGCCCCTCCCCCGGTCACACACTTGCGCATGCGCGGGCACGTGCTCTCTCCCTCTCAAAAATAAATAAACAAAAAAATTAATAAAAATACAGATGTCCAATACTGTCCTCAGTAGATTCTGATCTAATTGGTCTAGACCAATAGAGGCCTAGAGGAATATGAACGTTCACAGGAGGGTGGGCTCAGGCAGAGTGGGAGGAAGCCATGCTAGTTCAGGCTAAGCGTGAAGGCGGGGGATGAGCCAAAACCATGGCCTCAAGCGTGTGCAGTCCCTGCTTAGCAGAGGCTCCTCCACAACCCGAGGAGTCTGCTGTCCCTTCATGGCCCAGAGTTACTGAGAAGGGGGCGGGGCTTCAGTCCAGGGTTTTGGGAATCTCAGGCCAATCTGTTGTCACTTCTGGGCTCTCCACCCCAACGGGAAATGTGAACAATTCAGGTCTGTCCTGAGGTCAGAGGCGGGGAGTCACGACTACCAGAGAGAGTGCTAATTGCCCTGGCATCAAGGTGTGTGTTTTTTTCACCTTCTCTCCTCCCAGCTGTGAACCTGACTTATGTCACCAGATCACACAGGTAGCAATGTGGCTAAAGTATAATCTAATGGGCAAAGGAGTGTGCTCTATTCTGGGCAATCACAGACAAGGGCTCACACTCAACTTCTACTCCTCGTGAATGGTCATTTTCTCCTAGAGGGGAAGGGCTGGTATTCTGGAATTTTCTACATTCACTTCCCTCCCCACAACACATACACAGAGACCACTTTATAGCTGCACTTATTTGGTGCTTAATGGAGCAAGCAGACGGTGGACAGTGTGGATATTTTTCTTTCGGACCCAGATCCACAAATCTCAGCCCTAATTATTCTCACCCCCAAACCTCCCTACTTGGTCATTCCCTCCCCTTCATTTCCGGGATCCAAGAGCATGCCCATAACCAGCCCATCTCCATAGAGGAAGCTTCCCAGACTCTCCAGGCTGGAGCCCTCGCCGTGTAGACTCCCACCACACTCCCGACCTAGGTGAATGCTCTCTTACAGGCATTCCAGGTGCTGGGAGTGAGGGGTGGGTGGGGGGGAGCTGCTAATCTTATTCTCCTTCCAATCAAAGATAGGGCTCTATAGGGATTCTGCTGCTTCAGTACCGCTAAGCACAAGGCATACAAACAGTACTCAGTATCCGGACCGGGGCTCACCGCCCAGGCTTGTAAATGTGTTTTGTTGAGGGTGGAAGGTGGTTAATTTTTACATAAGAAAATGATTTCAGACTTGAACCAAAATCACCAGTGAACACGAAGCAACTACTGGGCGTGCATCCCTATACAGAGAGAGAGGAAGACAGAGAAGTCACCATGACTGCTTTTGGTGGCTCCCTATGTGCCAGGCACTGTGCTAAACCTGCACGTAGAACCGTTCATTCAGCCCCAACGGCCACCCTCTGAGGTTGGCACGGTTATCGTTTCCATTTCGCAGAGAAGGAAGCTGATTTTTCAAGAAGCGGAAAGGCTTTGACTGATAAATGGCACTGCCAAAACGACAATCCAGGACTGTCTGAATGCAAAGGCCATGCTCTCAGTACCTCTTCGCCAGTGACCATCTCCTTGGACCTGTGATTCTCTCAGCCACAGCCGTGCCCGCCTAACCCCAGAAGCAAATGGTTTCAGTTAATAAGGAAACCAGCATTATTGAGTTCTAAGCCCAGGGCACGCTTAGGATGCTACACACTTTATCTGTCGAACTGGAAATCTTTCAGCAGCCCTGGATGGCTGCTGTTCTCACAGTTGACCTTTGGCATTTACAGGGTCAACATTTGAAATTTTGACTATTAGAGAACAACCCCATGGTCCTAGACATAAAGCAGGCTGATTTTGCTCATGAACGAATATGAAGTATGTGCAGCAGAAAGTTGGCAGGGGCCAGTCCCTTAGTATGTGAAAGGGCTCATCCCCGGGCCATGACCCAGTGCACAGGGGGCTCTCTGCCCTCCATGCACTAGGAAGTGATGCAGATAACTGCCTGTGAACTACAGATCCCACAGAAATAAGATTGCTAGTCCGTGTTAAGCAAAGTTTATACTCGATGATGAATTTCTGCTAACAGATTTATAAATGCCCACAGCTCTATATTCACGAAATCAATCAGAGACAAAAATCACTTAAATGGTTCAGTTATGCACGACCGCATGTACAGGGGAGCCTCTGTGCCCTGGTAGCACGTGCACGAGTCCTTATCTTAAAATTCTCAAAGATCAAGGGTACCTGGGTGACTCAGTCAGTTAAGCGTCCAACTTCAGCTCAGGTCATGATTTCGCAGTTTGTGAGCTCAAGCCCCGCGTCGGGCTCTGTGCTGACAGCTCAGAGCCTGGATCCTACTTCAAATTCAGTGTCTCCCTCTCTCTCTGCCCCTCCCCTGCTCATACTCTGTCTCTCTCTCTCCCTCAAAAATAAATTAAAAAAATAAAAAAAAAAAAAGAATTCTCAAAGGTCTCAAGAGAACACTCTCATGAATGTTGAGCCTCCTGATCCAACTTTTTATAGACGAGGAACATGAGACTTGGGGGAGTCCTGTAACCTGCCTGGGAAAGTCTGGCCCTGAAGCCAGTGAGCTTTCCCCCCTAAAGCCCAATAGCAACTCAGCAAAAGGTTGTCAAATCCTGCATGCTGACCCAACCAAGGAATGTGACTTAAGAGGATGGAAAAGAAAGAAGCACCATGGAAGGAAGACAGCTGCCCCCCGGGCCGCCACAGTCCCTCCCGCCCCCAACCAGTGCTGGCCTAGGAATGGCTGTGAACTTACCTTGTGACCACATCCATTCGGATCAATCAGTTCAACCAAGATGGAGGTACCTCTGGGCTCAGGCCCGATAACAGTAGGCCCAGAGGTAACGGCCATGCCGCTGCTCTCAAGATGCTAACAGTCTCAAGTACCGTGAGAAATCAGACAAGCGCCCAAATACCTAATGCACTATTTATTCTGTCTGTTTCCACACCCCTCCCCAGCCCAGAACGTGAGCGCCTGAACCAGCGAGTTACCTCGATGCTCCCAGAGACAAGGTCAGGGCCTGTGGCTCGGCTTCATGTGCCAAATAAGTGAGCGTTTTCTTCTTGCAAACAAGGTGTTCAAGAATCTTAGCCCAGGAGTAGGAGCCCACATCCAGCCCGGGATCAAAGCCTTCATGGACGGGGAAGACCTGGAGGACAGGAGAGAAACAGCACGGAGGTGGGCAAAGGGCAGGGCACCAGGGCACAGAGAGAGGTTCAGGTCAGCCCAAGCAGGGGCCCAAAGCTGAGCAGCGGGAGGTGACACTGAAAGGGAGACTCGGGTCTCACCCCGCGGCACCATGAGTAGCCTGGGTCTGGCGATGATCGGACACGTAGTGGAGAGCAGATAAAAAGCTTCAGAGGAAAGCAAAGAACCAGCGGGAACTGCGCAAGGTCAGCAGGAGTGGGGGGTGGCGGGGTGGGTGCCATGGCTTACAACACCCCCTCCATTCCCTGAAGGTAAGCAGCCAACAAACGAGTACCAGCAGCTGCTCCTCCACCATCTACTTCGTGCCACGTGTGGGGCCAAGCAGCCGCCGAATCTTCACCATAACCCCACCATCAGGCAAGTAATTGCTGAACCCGTGAACTGAGGCTCAGAGAGGTTACAGGACTTGCCCACAATCAACCTACTTGTCAAGAGGCACAGCCAGGATCTCAACGCAGATTTGACTCAAGGCCCAGAGGCCAGGAAAACCCTGGGTGCAGCTTCCTGCGTGGGGCAGAACGAGGAGCAAGCCTGAGGCGAGGAAGACGTTCAGACTAGGCCCAGTCTGCAAGGGTGGTGCGAAACTTCACGGGAACCCAGCTTTGCAGCCAGACGAATCCAGACTTGGATCCCCGCTTCATTACTCATCCCTGTGATCCCAGGCAAATGAGATACGAGTACTCAGGGTCTCAGTTTCCTCCTTTGCAAAATGTGTGCAGAACCACCTACGTGACGGGACTGCTGTGAGGGTTAGAAGTAAGGAGCCTGCAGTGCCAGGCATGGGGCAGGTGCTTACGACACGGTGACTGGTAAACTTGGACCTGGCTTAGCTGCTATGGGTGGGGGAAGTCCTCATTTCTGAGAGGAGATGAATTTTCTGGGAGTGTCATGAGTCAATATTTCTCTTTGGCTACGTACAGGACCTTGATGTTCATCTCAACAAAACTGATGTCTGCTGCTTTCGGTGTTAACTCTTTCAGACACTGCTCCCCAGTCAAGAGAATCAGAATTTGGGACCCTCGATGAAGTGAGAGCCCAGGGGATGGTAGAGGGAAGGCTGGACTCCTGGAAAAGTCTGCAACCGGGTCCCAGTCGAGAGGTCCCTAGCTGTCCACCCAAATCACCATGTGTCCTTGCAAGTCACTTATCCCCTGGAGCCTCTGTTTCCTCACAAGAAAAGGAGCTTCCAAGCTATGCAAAGTGACACTATTGTCATTTTCAATTGCTCCGAGACAGTGGTGTAACTTCATCACCTCTGCAACGCCATGGAAGTACAGCTCGTGGGTAGAGGACCTTCCCATTTCAGAGAGAAAAAAAGAAACACTGTTGAAGGAACACCTACTTAAGACACTGAAGATTTCTTCTATTCAAGGGTCATTCTTATGAATCGAGGTGACTTGTGTTAGAAGAATCATGTCTCTGTGATTATCAGCATGAAAGCGTAAACCTCTTCAATTCCCTCAAGAGCTGGTACCCCCAGAGCCCCTGCAGATGCAGGGGCAGGGGAGGGCTCTCTTCTCACCTCCAAGGAGCGGAGGGAGCGGTCACAGCCTGCACAGGAAAGGCCGGTCCACCCAAATTCTCACAAGAAAGCCTACTACTGCCTTTTCTTTGGATTTTCCCTCAATTTAGAGAATAGTCCAAACTCACTCCCCTTCCCAGCCTCACCCTTAGGTCTCTTGCTGCTACAACGTGACCTGAGAAGAAAACAGGAAGTCAGTGAAGTGGTCCCAGGGCAAAAAAACAGGGTAGGCAGAGAGCTCTGAGGTCCAGGCACCCAATGTTGATTTCTTTGCTCAGTCAACTGCACCTGTGCTCTGAGCTGCATGTTGTAGGGTTTTCTGGCCTTCTTGCTTGGTGTTGAAATAACCTCAAGGGTCCTCGCCACCCCCACCTCCCACCAATCAAAAGCAGTAAAAAGAGAAAAAATACTTTGGGTTCTCTCTTGGTCTGTGAACAAACAGGTTATTTAGAGCCACAGCCCTCTTTTTAAAAAAATATTTATTTTGAGAGAGAGAGAGAGAGCATGCACATGCATGGGCACAAGCAGGGGAGGGGCAGAGAGAGAGGGAGAGAAAATCCCAGGCAGGCTCCACACTCAGTGTGGAGCCCAACGCAGGGTTCAATCCCATGAACCGTGAGACCGTGACCTGAGCCAAAATCAAGAGTTGGACGCTCAACCAACTGAGCCACCCGGGCACTCCCTGTCCCTTTTTATATTGAGTAAATTTGGAGTGTATCCTGGACTTTTGAATAATATATTATGAGACACTGAATCCTGCTAAAATTCTCTGGGGAAGAAAAAACGTTGATATTTTTCTTTATTTATTTAACAGACAACTAACCCACTTAGGTTCAGATTGAAAGTTCTGTCTCATCTCTTGTGACTGATCACTTCAATGCCAGTTTGGTTTTCAAAGCCTTCACTGGGCTAATTGGGTCTGCCCGTCACGTAGGCAACTCTGGGTTTATCTGGGACCTGGTTGGTGTTACTGTTATAGTTAAGCTCTCAAAACCTTTGCTGTGCCTCTTTGGGTCAATTCCATGCACACACACCTTGCAGCATGCCCATGACTTAGATCAGTCCATGAGTGAGTGGGGGCCCTTTTTCCAGTTCTCTCCTCTCAGGGATTTCCTCACACCCTCTGGTGGCTCCATTGCTGGGATCCTCTGGCTGGAAAGATGGGGCTATCCCAGAGTGGTAGCTTCCCACACCGTCATGCAATTCCATGTGACAAAGGCCATGATGGGTCATCATCCAAGTTTCAGGTCCAGTATCCTACACCTGTCTCTCAGGGCTCCCATGTTGTTTTTGCATTCTGTCCAGTTTTTTTAGTTGTAAACAGAGGGAGGTTATAGTTGGATTCCTTCATCTTGGCTGCCTTTTCTTCTCAGCAATTTTTACTTCTTAAAATTCCACTCATTTCTCAAAGCTCCATTAAAATACCACTTCCTGGGACACCTAGGTTGCTCAGTTGGTTAAATGTCTGACTACCTGATTTCAGGTCAGCTCATGATCTCGTGGTCATAAGATCAAGCCCTGTGTCAGGCTCCACACTGAGCAGGGAGTCTGTTTACGATTCTCTCTCTCCTTCTGTCCCTCCTGCGTGCACACACATTCTCTCCCTGTCTCTTTCTCTCTCTCTCTCTTTCTCTCTCTCTCTCTCTCTCTCTCTCATGCACTCTCTCTTAAAAAAAAAAAAAAGGCACTTCCTTCCAAGAAGCCATCCTTCTTCTCCCAGCTAGAAAAACTTTCTTCTTCCTCTGTATTAGGGAAGATTCAGATTTGGCAATATCGAGAGTCAAAGTCAAATCTTTTCATGATTATCTTTGTTCAAAGATCTAGGTTCAAGGACATGGCTGGAATGAAATCAAATGCAACCAAGAAGCATCATGGTGGTTAGGAGAACAGATTTTGCCTAAACCCCAGCTTTGCTAATTGCTGGATGTGTGACTTTAGGTGAGCCGCTTACATCCATGTACCTCAGTTTCCTCATCTATAAAATGAAAATAATAATACTACAGACAATTGTGAAGATGAAACGAGTTAATAGTTATAAAGCGCCTAGAATAATGCCATGTTGTTGGTGTTAAGAGATTCGCCATCTCTCACCGGTTACCTCAACTCTGCTCTACAGATGAGGAAACCCTACAGAGGGAAGAAGAAAGAACAGACAGAATGAACTCTATCTCCGCCTTTTACTAAGCCCTAAAAGGGACTATAATTTTTATTTTGACAAACACTTAAAAGAGCACAATTTGGGTGTCTGTGAGGACCCTCTGAGAAGCCATGTGGCAGATGGAAGGCTAATGGTATAAGGTGGGTTAGATCTGCCTTCCACAACTGGGTCTCCTCTGCGTCTGGCTTTCCTGTTCTAAATCATGACTCGACGGGGTAGACTGGTCTACCTGCACATTGCTCACAGAGTGAACCTCTGTGGAAAGCAAACGGAATTGGGCCCTTTCTCAGTTTACCCCCTCCAATGCCTTCCTGATACACACATAATAAAATCCAAATTTTTTTAGGCTATTACATCAGAGTTCTTGTGATTTTTTTTCCTGCTGTCATTGCTATCTGTAACCTCATCTTCTGCCACTCCCTCACAGCCCTCACATTCCAGCTGGACTGAGCTAACTAAAGTTCACCCATCCCACCTCATCATTTCCCAAGAGCACCACTGCCCTCGTCCTTGAGCTCAAATACCCCTCCCTGCCCTCCTGTCAAATGTGTAAATGCCTCCTCTCCTATGCCAACTCTTCAAGGACTTCCGGGAGGCTTTCCCAGACTCCCCGGGACCCATTTGGTTTGGCCCTCACTCCCTCCCTTGTTCCCAGAGCTCTCTGCATTAGACACCCTGGTAGCACTTTCTGGTAGATGGTCATCACTTATTTTATAGGTTCCTCTCTCCTTCACTGCACCGGTGTTTTTCAAAATATGTATCTTATGTTAGTTGGTCTCCAAATCAATGCAGAGCAACACTACCAGCTTTTCAAAAACAGAATAAACTCTGTGTGAGGGAGGGGAAAGGAAGGGAGAGAGGGAACGAGAAAATAAGTTATGTTTCTCTGGAGAACTCTAACACATGGATGCATTCTTAGCCACAATCCCCAGTGTGACGCTGGAGACATTGACAAGCTAACTCTAAAATTTATAAGGAAATACAAAGGACCTAGAATAGCAAAAGCAACCTTAAAAGAACAAAGTTAAAGGACTTGCATTCACAAACGTGCTATATATAAAACCTCAGTAATGAAGACAATTTGTTGTTGGTGTTAGTTAGGACAGACAACTAGATCGGGGTGGGGGGGGGACCAAAATCCCTAAAGAGGCCCACACATACACAGTAACAATTCTTTACAGTGGTACCAATGAAATTCAATGGAGAAAGGAAAGTCTTCTTAATGAATTATTTTGAAATAGCTAGAGATCCATGCAGAGAAGAAATACGACTTTTGACCTCTACTTCACTTTATCCATACAATTAATTTCAGACGGATCTTAGAGCTGTATGTGAAAGTGGAAACAATAACACTTCTGGAAGTAAATACAGAAGAGTTTCTTCGTGAACTTGGAGCAGACAAAGATGTCTTAGGACACAAAAGGTACTAATCACAAAAGGGGGAAAAAAAACGGTTTAAGTAGAAGTTCATCACATTTAAAGTCCGATTTATGTGAAAGTGGCCCTGATAATCTCAGTTCTTAATGTGAGAAAGACTGAAGATGGAGGCCCAGAAACAACCATCTCAGGACAACTTGTACCCAAGATGTCTCAGGGCCCCACACCAGGGTAACTGACTCATATTTCACCAACGTGTAGGCCCGGAGTTAAGATGCGTTTAAGAGAACAAGATAAGGTCTTTGTCACTGGAAGATCAGAGAATTGCTGGGAGATAAGACTCACTCAGAACTTACAGTGCTACTAAACTATGTAATTCTGACCTGCGGTCCAAAATAACTCAGGCAAAGAAGAGAGCAGGTTGTGTTGGAGTGAACACATTGAGGATATGAAACAGAAGGGAAGTGAGAAAGCATCTAAGTGTACCCCCCCTCCCCCATCCCATTTGTATAGATGAGAAAACAGGCCCAGTGGCATAGAGAAGGCCACATCACTGGTTTGCGACAGAGCCAGACTGGAACCCTGATTTCTTGGCTCCCTGTCAAATTTTCCTTCCAACCCTGTCATGCTGCTGACTTTACAGAAGATGTAGGGGACTCGCGTTGGTCCTTAAACGTATTTGAGACAATACTTGTGAGGTTCCCAGTATACTGTCCAGCATACAACAGGTGTTTGGCAGAGAATGTGACTGTTACGCTAGACTGGACTTCCCAGATGAGCAGCGACAAAGCAGAAGGCCCCAACGCCAGCATTTCTATGGCAAAGCTCATGCCACACCAGGATTATTCCTACACCTGTCCGGCGCCCCATTCTACCAGCTACTACCGTTCAAGGAAAGCCACAGAAGCTCACTGTGGCTCTTCCCTAACTCACAAGGCATGAGGATTGAAGAAGGAAACGCCCATCCCTTCCATGATGCGCCCAGAGTTCAGATTTTGCCCCAGAAACAGGAAGGCTCGCAAGTTGGACGTGAACACACCACAGAACTCTCCTCACCCGAAATCCTTGGCTGTGCTGTCCAGGCCCAGTGGTAGGTAATAAGGATACAGGGGTGCCTAAGGCAGGTCTCTGCCTCGGGAGGAAGACAGGTAAGAGAGAATCACAGCCGCCCAGTATGCCACCATGAGGAGGGTCCAGTCAACCAGTCTGGATGGTTCAGGGAGGCGAGCTGCAGGAGACATCTCAAATAGGAAGATGAGAAGGAGTTGGACAGATAGAAGTAGGGGATGGGCGGGCTGTGTTCAACTGCGTCTCCAATCATTTCTTTGCATTTCCTAAGGAATGTGCCTTATACCTTTCCATTCAGACAAATTTCATCTGTGTCACTGGGCACCATCAAACACTCGATACCTTCCATTCCTTGTGACCCCAACTGTAGGGGGAAAGCCGCTGAATTAATGAGCATATGAAGTATCACCCTCTCTCTGCGAAATTATACACTTGCTAACCTTAAAACCAAGATTTCGTTAAAACCCGTTCAAAGCTTCAGGGACCACGAGAATGTCGCTTTGCTCCCCCTTTGTTTCAGGATGGCCCCAAACCCACAACGTAGACATAAAAATGCACTGTAACAACAAATACGGTCAAAATCTGGGAGCTCATTACAACAGAAGTTAGACCAATGCAAGAGGGCAAAGCTCTCCCTTCTGCAGGGTACAGAATAAAAATTAAAACACAGTGCTTTTCTTTTGGCTCCATTTACGCAGGGGCTTTGATGTGTAAGGCTCTGTGCTATATACCACCTCACTAACACCCCCTAACACTTCTGTGAGGCAGGTGCCATATTCCCGCTTTACAGATGAGGGGACTCAAGAACAGAAGGGTTAAGTGAATTGCCCAAAGAAGGCATCTAGACTCAAACCCACATTTACAAGCTTCGTTGAGTCCTAAATACGTGCCAGGCACCGCTTAGTACTTTGCAAGAGGTAATACACTTCACCCTCCTGGCAACCTTATAGGGATAATGCCACTGTCCCCATTTTAGATGAAAAACGAGTCAACAAGAGATTAAATAACATGCCCAACACCACGCATCTCTCGGACTCCAAAGCCTGTGACAGATCCATGTGCAATAGTAGGTGTGGAAGGAAACAGGAAGGTCATTCCTCTTCCTCAGGCCACAGCCAGTTCTGGAGGAAGCTCCATTGTGCTTTTGTGCTGCTGTGGGGAACGGAGGCTGAGTGTGGGGGAGTGCCGTGTCCAGACTTGGAGGCTGTGGGTATTTGGGCTTGGCCCTCACCATCAGTCTGCAAAGGAAACTGTTTAACCAACCCGCCTCGAGGAAGGCGTCCCAACACTGATGGTGGCCTCGCCTGTCCCTCAGTGACATCAGCGGTGTTCTAAAAGCGAAGTACAAACAAACACTTGGCATATTTTTACCTTTGTTAATTTAGCAAAACTCTGAGTATCACACCCAGTATCACACCTAAATCTGGTGATTTCGGGGCAAGAATGGTGAACTTACATAATCACTTGTTACTGGGAGACTAGAATCGTATGCTGTCCACCTTAAACTTACACCAGGCTGTTATGTCAATTCTATCTCAGTAAAACTGGCAGAGAAAGAAAACCCAGAAGCAACACCTCGAGAAAACAGAAGCAATAATCTCAAACCACCAACACATTTTAAAATGTTTGTCGCCTTCTGGCCTAGAATTCAAAGGCTGGGGTGTTTATTATAAAGAAATCGCTTTAAATTTATAATTATATATTATTTATAAATACAATTATATTCAATTATATTACATTTAAATGTAATTAAATTATGCTTAAACATAATTAACTTATATATGTATAAATCTCAGTGGTCTAATTTTATCATCTAATTATAAAAGATAGAAAAGAGACGTACGCATGAGGCTACAGGCTGGAGCATTAAATATGTCAATTTTGAAACAATCTAAATACCCAGCCATAGAAACAAGCAAATTTTATATAGGATTCAGTGTTATCCTCTGAGGCCATTAACACACCACATGCACTGTAAAGATAGAAAAATGTTTATGGTACAGGAAGAAACAAACTCCATCCACACTAAAATTATAATTATAGTAAAAACCTTTTTTTTTTTTTTCCCGCAAATGGATGATGATTGTACGAGAACACTGTACGATGAACACTAATGTGTCGGAACACCAGGAGTTAAAAAGCGTTATCTTTCCTACTACTGCAATGTTTGTGAATGAAACAGACTTAGAACTCGCTCGGTTGCCCACAGGCAGGCACATGGCCCTCCTAATCCTGTTTCCCCTCCATCAGGATATCTTCGTCTTCCAGGAAAGGGATAAAACTCACATGAAACACAGGACCTCCATTAGCACAGGGAGGTCAAACACATCTAACTTGGCGCTTCACAAGCCGGCCTTGGCCAAGCGCTCTCTGCGTGTTAGAACCTGAATCTTCATGCAACTTCTAAAAGGAAAGTATTGTCCGTGTGAGACAGGCTCACCCCATAGTGAAAGGGCTCCCTTAACTTCCTTCCACTCTTGCATTTGAAGACAACGGTTCCCCTTTACTCGCCTGTGACCCCTCGGCTACCTCCTTATTAGAAGCAGGTCTAACAATGGTTTGGAAATTACCTACACCTACTCTGCCCCCGGCCCCCCTTGCCCACTGCACACAACACTGTCAACACCAGCAGCAAATCAAACACTCAGAGGTAATACCACCACATCAGGGCCACTGCTCCTTCCCACCTATTCAATTCCACCATCCTTCCAGGCCCAGATCAAGCCCCGGGAAGAGGAAGGACAGACCTGGGTCACAACCCAGCTCTTACGTTCCAGCTTCACGACCCCCGGCAAGTTATATGACCCCCCTGGGTTCCGTTTCCTCAGCTATTAGGCGGTACTGTAATAAATGCTTCATGTGACTGTGGCAATACACGAAATACGTAAAACACACCTTCGCCCAATACAGGAGTCACTAGCCACATGTGGCTATGGAGCCTTAGCAGTGTGGCTAATCTATATGGAGATGTGTTGCAAATGGAAAATATACACTGGAGTTGGAAAGTTTCATATGGAAGAAAAGAATGTAAGAATGTTGGATTCATAACTTTTATGCTGATGACGTGATAAAGTACATACTATTTACATGTGTTGGGCTAAATTAAATATATTAAAGTTAATTTCATCTTTTATTTTTACTTGTTTAATGTGACTATTATAAAATTTAGAATTCCATATGTGGCCCATATTTGCGGCTTGCTTTCTATTTCCACTGAACATGGTCACCGTTCGACGTTCGTCCTTTCTCTGTTTTGCCCTCCCCATTCACTGGCCGCATAGAAGCTCATGCTCAGTATTGTCTGAAGTCTTTAATCGCATCTGTGGTTCCTTCCAGGTGCGTCCTTTCTCCGTCCCAGGCCCCAGGTTACCAACCTGAGCCAGGTGACAAAAAGTAGAAAGGAAACTAGCTTCTTAGAATCAGGAAACCGAGCTGCCGTCCTGGCTCTACCATTACTAATCAAGTAGCCCCTTAGCATGCCGTTTCACTCCCCTGAGCCACGGTTTGGTCACTTACAAAACAGGGTTAATGATATCATGTCCATGGCGTGAGAGAAGGCAGGTGGAGGCGCTTGGTAAACTGTCAAGGACTGCAGAGGTCAGGATTAAGTAGTATAATTTGCACGGCGAGGAGGTGGGGCACTCTTGCCTGCCTCCTCTGAGACACTCTGCCTTCCATTTTGTACCGTTACAACTACTTTCCACGTCTCGTGTCTCTAAAACCAAGTCTCCCAGAGAACACGCCTCCTCCCTCTCACAAGCCCCCAACGAAAGCAGAGTGCTACGGGCAGACCCCCTCAAACCACCACACAAACGCAGTGTGTCCTGTGCCCCAGGCATTAGGCTCGGTGATGGGGATGGCTTTGCAGGAAACCTGGCAACACAACATAGAACACGGTTGTAAGGGAGGAATCAAGTGAGTGTAAGCACGCCAGGGACCAAGAGTAAGGTGCTCCTCACCTGGGAGAAGCAGAGAAGCGTGGTGGTGGGGAGATGTAGGAAATGGCCAACGGGAAGGACCCATTTTGATACGTGCAGAACAGAAGGGTATAAAAGCATGAATGAGCAAGAAATGCTATACCAGTCCATCGAAAGTAAACATCGGCATTATGATGCCCAATGGGCCGCCTAACAATAAATATGTATCTTATCATGAGAGGCCCCTGATTAAGAGGTCCTTCCTGCGGACGGAGCACTACTGCCTTTCTGCCTTGGCTTCTTCGCGGTCCACTCAGGGATGTGTGCAATACGCTGTTAGGAGCTGAAATAACACCTGTGGCGACAGCATCAACTTCAGCTTTGTGCACGGAGCCTTATGAAAGCAAAAGCCCCTGTCTCAAAACATCCTGTTCCTATTTTTAGCCAGCATATACCTCCTTACCATCTACACTCTACCGCCTCCCAAGCCAACAGGCATGCAAAGCACAAACCTACACCACCATGTGGGTGGCAGGGTGGGCTTCGCCACATCATAATGTTTCTTCCTAGTTCCTGAATAAGAGCCAGATTATTTCTAGTACAGCTGAGCTGCAACCTCTACCAAAACCACAATGTTCTAACTGCATGGCCCAGTTAAAGCAAACACATAAAGCTTCCGTGTTGAAGATCGGGGCTGAAATTTCTGAAGCTGAACTTGTCCTTCAGACTGGTGTTCAAATACTTAAAGGAGTAAAGAATCTCAAAAGATCGTATTTTCATTTAAGAACAAAAAGACAAAAGATCAGGAAGTGGGTGATTCTAAGAGGGACAGTTGAGCAATAAAAGTAGATAAGCATCATGCAGAGGTGGCCTCGGTGGCATCAGTGTCCATCCCTGTGGACAGTGGGACCATGAGCCACACCTTACCGGTGGCCAGATACAAAATCAGTGCCTGGACCCCAAATCCCCCTCTTTGGGGAAACTACTGATTACAAGCATTTTAAGAATGTTAAGTCCTATCAACCTATTGCAATGTAAGGACTGTATTTAGATCCTGATCTGAATGTTAAAAATGCTTTAAGCATTTACTAAGTAAGCTTTACTCCCAACATGGGGCTCAAACTCGTGATCCTGAGATCAAGAGTCGCATGTTCCACTAACTGGGCCAGCCAGGAGCCCCAAACAAACTGCTTTTAAAATTACATACACACAGGGGTGCCTGGGTGGCTCAGTCGGTTAAGTGTCTGACTTTGGCTCCTGTCATGATCTCACGGTTTGTGAGTTCGGAGCCCCGCATCGGGCTCCCTGCTGACAGCTCAGAGCCTGGATCCTGCTTCGGATTCTGTGTCTCCTCCTCTCTCTGTCCCTCCCCTGCTCATGCTCTGTCTCTCTCTGTCTCTCAATAATAAATAAACGTTACAATTTTAAAAAAATAAAATAAAATAAAATTACATACACACATAGCCACATGCACATATAACAATTGGTGATATTTGACTCTTAACTCCCTATCTGATGGTATGAAGGAACTGTTCATTATTTAAACATAGTGGTATATTGTGGTTTTATTTTTAAAGGGTCCCCGTCTTTTATTTTTTTAAAGATTTTATAATTGTGTTGGCGGCCACTGCTGCACGGCCTCTAGCTCGCCAAGCTCGGCAGAAGGAGAAGGGGGGTAAGTGAGGAGGTCTCAGTACCATGGCTCGTACAAAGCAGGCTGCGCGCGAATCGACGGCGCGGGGCGGGGTAAAGCACCGAGGAAGCAACTGGCTACCAAAAGCCGCTCGTGAGAGTGCGCCCTCTACTGGAGGGGTGAAGAAACCTCATCGTTACAGGCCTGGTACCGCGGCACTCGGCGAAATTAGACAAACTTCTGATCCGCAAACTTCCTTTCCAGCGTCTGGTGTGAGAAATTGCTCAGGACTTCAAAAGAGACTTGCGCTTCCAGAGCGTGGCTATGGGTGCTTGGCAGGAGACAAGCGAGGCCTACCTGGTGGGCCTCATTGGAGACACCAACCTATGTGCTATCCATGCCAAACGTGTAACAATTATGCCAAAAGACGTCCAGCTAGCGTGCCGCATACGTGGAGAATGTGCTTCAGAATCCGCTCTGATGGAAAACATTTCATTCTATTAAAAAAATTTTTTTTTTCTCTTCTTTCTGTTATTGGTAGTTCTGAACGTCACATATTTTTTTTCCCAGGGGGGTCAAAAGGTACCGAAGTATATGATTGCAAACGGAAAACTCGGGGACAGAAATCAGGTATTGGCAGTTTTTACATTTTCATTTGTGTGTGAATGTTTAATATAAATGAGGAGACATACAGCATTAATGCAAGTCAAAATGTTTCAGTGAACACGTTTCAGCAGTTCACCTTTATAACAATTATAAATAAATTTGTTAAATTTTTCTGGACAATGCCAGCATTTGGATTTTTTTAAAACAAGTAAACTTCTTATTGACTGCAACAATGGTGTTTGTAGCATTTTAATTATACAGTAGATTCCATCCATTCACTATACTTTTCTAACTGAGTTGTCCTACATGCAAGTACGTTTTTAATGTTGTCTGTCTTCTGTGCTGTTCCTGTAAGTTTGCTATTAAAACACATTAAACTATAAAAATAAAGAAATAAAGAAATAAAGATTTTTGTTTTTTAAGTAATCTCTGCATGCAATGTGGGGCTTGAACTCACCACCCAAGATTAAGAGTCACATGCTCTACTGACTAAGCTAGCCAGGCACCCCTAAACAGTCCCTGTCTTTTAAACATATACCAAAATATTTATTTATACAGACAAAATGAAAAAATAAAGAGCTGAATTAGAAGTCAGTTAAAATAAGATCTTATTTTGTATGGATAATCACATGCAGTAAACGAAAGCTAAATGAAAAGTCCTCCTACCTTAAATCACCCATAAAATAGAACACACAGTCTGTTTATACAACCCTGAATGCTCACACAGAAGTTCATCCAGTGAACCTAACAGAGCTGGGTTATCATCCTACCCTGGAGCAAATTACAACTTTTTTCTCTGGGTAACAGAAGAAGTAATTAATTATATTGAGTTTAGTTCCACGTAGCACGAAAAAGACAAACATTGGGATCACACCCTGCACAAAAATGTTCATCCTACTGAGAGTGAGGGAAACACAGATTCATTGCTCCCAACCTGCTCTTGTGCAGGCCTTTGATTAATTTGGCTGAGTGGCTATCAGAACAGTAGACACTATCTCAATTATTCTTTCTTTTTGAATCTCTCCCCTTTTAAAAATGTGCTGAGTGGATACGGTTACATTGACATGCCAGTCTGTATGCTCATATGTTGCTTCTAGTGTTAGAGTTGCTATTTAAGAAAAAAGATAACCACATCTGAACCCGTAGAAATACGTGGACAATAAGGAGCCTGCAGTGTTCAGGTGACAAAGATAATCCTTGGTAAGGAAGCATCACCGTGTTTTCCCATATTGCAGCAACACGGCAAGCACAGGACCTCGCGTTCAATTATTATCATTCTCGTGTCAATATCATCATTGTAAGTATCACTGAAGCCTTACTCTGTGCTAGATGCTTTCTATTTTATCTTAAATCTTCCGAATAACTCTGTGGGTTGATTATTTTACAGGTGAGGAAGCTGAAGATCAGAGTAAGTGAGTGATTTCCCGAAGGCCATACAGTTAGAGGGGGACACAACCAAGATTCAAGTCCTGCTCCGAAGCCTAGCCCTTTCTAGCACAGTGCTACCCTGCACACACATGAGGCCTGAGCACAGTTACTTAACCAGACCCCTTTATTTTCTAAAACATTCTAAAACATTTCTAAAAGAACAAAAACAAAAACAAAACCCTATTGAGTTGTCAACTGAAAAGAGAGAAAACCCCACTCTGTGATCCATGGGAGGACTTCTACATGTTTACGGCCCTGTTTAGTCTCACTTCCAGTTTCTTTGGCCGCCATTATGTCTGCCCTTACATCCATCTGACACACTTAAGAGAACAAGAAATGATTCTTTGGTTTGGAATGATAGAAACTCAGATGATCCCAGGATACCCCGACCCCAAAAAAGAGGTCCCTTATAACATTTTTTTCTTTAAACTTCAAATCCATTGGGTTGTCATGGCAACTTAATAATTGGGTCAGAGTGGCCATTTATGAAAGTGAACTGACAAAGGACACGCTCTGTCCAAAGGCCAGCCAAGCAGTGACTCAGGCACCCCACAGGAAGTTTGACCCTGAAATAGATCCCTTTATGAATTCGCTACTGCAATTCCTCATGCAGGGGATTATCAAGTGCCTGCAAAGGGAGGTGCCCATCCCAGGCTAAGGATTGTGGGGTAAAAGTGAAGTCAGAGTCTCAGCCCATAGGTAGCTCGAGGCATCATGGGGAGTGGGTGTGGGGTAAAACAGCCATCTGCTGTCACAGGAAACTATCCTTTGCCATCTCCAGGAGATTAGAGGAGATGGACAGTTTTGGAGGGATTAGCAAAGGATTTGTCTCACAAGTGCTGACCAGCAGTGGAACCATCTGACAGAGAAAAATAGTGGACTGCGGGTTGTGGACAAGGACCATGTCTAATTTGCCTTTGAATACTGAAACTGTTCTCAGGTGCCACAACAGAAATCTGAAGGGCTCAGCTTGAGGAACTAGGTGTCTGCCCTCAGAATCGATTTGGCCATATCAGGGATTGACTGGAGATGAGGGAGATGATAGAATGATACCCACAAGGCCTCTCAAAGGCTGGGAACCACTGATATCCTAAAAGATCACGGGCAGACTACCCTCTGTCCTCAGAAAGGAGGGGAGGTGGCTGGGAATGGAAGCCCCTTCTGGCTTCTGTTGTGAGCAGTGGCCAAACTCGGTGACTTGGGAGAATTCATTTCTGCCCATAAGCTCAATGCCCCCCAACCGTGGAAGCAGTGGAATCATGGGAGCAAAGGCAGCAAGATGAATATGGGTCATCTCAGAAGGCACCAGGGCAGCTCATACACCTTCCCAGTAGGGATGAGGCAGTCAGGCAAGTAACCCATGGTTCCAAAGGACCCAGGTCACAAGAACACACGTCTTCAGAGGTGAGACCTGGGGAGGCCAGAGGAGGTAATCCTAGGTCTCTAGCAGGCCACCCAGGGAGGAGTCACAAGTGTTCTTTGACTTAATGTGTGGGAAAAAACCAGTGCGTCTGATGTAAAGAACATATTGAGTATGAGGCAATTTAGTACAGGAACCAAAGTTTCTCTGACCCCAAGTCTGAGTTAGGAGTCCTCCCCTTCTGTCCCACAGCACCCCTCTTACAGTTTCCATGTCCACCTCCTCTGCTAGGGTGTGACCTTCCAGAACACAGGAACCATTCGAGACCTTTCTGAGGCCCAGGCACCTACCACACCACTAGGTCCAGACCGGATCCTAGGCAATGACTCCTGCATACCCCGAATGCACACACCGTGAATGAGGTACTATTCCACATTCCACACTCTACCCAAGAGAAAATAAAGGCCTGGCGCAATTGAAAAGCCAAA
The DNA here is from genome assembly GCF_028749965.1 of Puma concolor. Classification (NCBI taxonomy): domain Eukaryota; kingdom Metazoa; phylum Chordata; class Mammalia; order Carnivora; family Felidae; genus Puma; species Puma concolor. The sequence goes on along the minus strand of NC_141675.1, from coordinate 78,867,777 downwards.
TCAAAGCAAGTCCAGGAGAGGGCAACTGACTAGATCCTACCTGCGTCTCCCATATTATAAACTGTAAGTTTCAATGGAAAGGTCTAAAGTCACCTGAGAAAAAAAGAGAATTAGTCAGTTACCAACAGGTGCACAGGGTAGAAGCCTGGGGTGGAGATTCTTGCTAACACTGTGCAACCCTGACCAGCTATTTGTAGATGACCTAAAAGCAGGGGCAGAAAAGGTGGGAAGTCAGGCAACCATGACAGGTAGTGATGGAGAACTCACTGTGTCAAGTACATGAGCCAGCTGGTTCCAGATAAAGCCAGGACCTGGTTTGTATTCTTAATTGGAATTTTTACAGGAAATCAAGAAAGACCGAGCCGTGGGAAAGGACAGCAATAGTTTAAGAGAGAGGGACTTGGTTCTTCATTCCAGGTAGCCACTCACAGTGTAGTTAAATACAGTGGTCAATCCTGATGCCTATCAATACATCATCTTAAATGTCAATACCCCTAACTGAACATGAACTATGTATGTATCAGGTGCTGTGCTAGGCAGTTTCTCTCTCTCCAATTATCATAACGACCCTGCAAGGTAAATGCACGTCACCTGCATTTTATAGATGAGCATCTTTATGGGAAGAGCTAAGCCCCTTGCCCAAGGTCACGCATGCTGGTAGAACAAGGCTAGAATTCAAACCCAACTCCAAAGCCCATGTTTATAGCACACAGAGGAAAGACTACCCCTACAAGTAAGGGCAGGGAAGGAAAGGCTTCCTGTGAAGAAATAAGGTCAGAGCTGGAAGGATGTGTAGGATGTGGACAGCTGGAACAGTGCTAGAAAGATATCCAGGAGGTCCTGATGGTCCCTGAGATCCTGTGACAGAAGACACTCAAATTCAAGTGCCTTGCAGTTATACCATTTTTCAAATAGTAAATGCTACCTGATGGGCACTTTAGGATTCTAATTTTTTATTCATCTCCTCCCCACACCTATTACCGTCCACCTGCTGGTTCTAATTCTACTCTCTAGAGGAAAACACATGTCTCTTCTTTTGCCCAGAGGGCAATCCTTCAGGACTATTACACTCCCCTGAACCTTCTCTTCTTCAGGCTAAAGATTCTCCTTCTTTGAACCACTCCTTCAATGGCATGGCCTCTGAACCCCTAACAGTTCTCCTCACTCAACTCTGGGCCCGCTCTCATTTGTCCACATCACCCTGAATAGAACTAAACAGTTTCCAGATGTGGCCCAACTAGTATGGAACAGGAAACTGACTACACCTCTACAATGCAAATATAAAGAGTTTCTAGGTAGTTTTTAGCAGTCTCATGTGAGTGACTCTCTCAGTTGAGCGACCACTGAAGTAGAGTTCATTAGCCTTTTTTCCAAGTCCTCCTCTAAATAGTCCCATCCCCAGGTGGGCTGCCTTACTTATGCCACTGGTATTCGGACCTCACATTTCATCTTCCACTTAGCCCGGTGCATTCTTTCTTTCTACACTTAGCCCCTCTCCTAGCCTGTGAAGCTTATACCGAACCTTGACCCTGGCACATACCACATTTGCTAGCACAAATGATAGTTGTGCATCATCCATAAATCAGCAAGTCCTCCCGATGTATTCCTCTAAATCACGGACGGACGGGCACTAGCCTCCCGACACAAAAGCATTCTTCGGTGACAGCCACAGAAACAGTATGCGTGAGCCAATGGAAACACCATCCAGGCCACATTTTCCACAGTGTTCCCGAGAATAGAAACCCCCAGTTATTGAGGAGACAAAGATGCTCAGTGTCTGACACAAGAGTTTTAAGTTACTCTATCATCATAACCGACACGTATTTTGATGCAACATCACATGTCTGCCCTCGAGGGAACACCTGGGATGGTCTTTAAAATATAGGTTATGGGACCATACACAAGTCTCACGGTGCAGACACCACAAAGAGCAACGCAACTAGGCTACAAGGGGCTGGGCTGGACCGCCAACTCGGAGAGAGATTATCTTTCGTAAAAAAATATTATGGATAGAGAGAGGCTATGGTGCTTTCCCATATGAGCCCCAAATTGAAAAGTCTCAAGTCATGGAATTCTATGCCTCACGTCCCAGGGTGAGGAGAAGCAATAGGATGGACTTATATAATATATATAATAAATAGTTCCCTTAGTATCATAGTTATCACTTACTAAGTATTGCCACATGCTATGCATTTTACACAGGACATTTCAGTTATTGCCTCATACTCATGGTTTGTAATTATGCCTCTTGAAAATTTAAATTATATTTCTCCCTCCCTTGGGTTTCCCCATTCTCTAGAAGACAATGAAGACCTCCCAACAGCATTTCAACAAAAATATTTACAAGTTTTCTCCGGACCCTGGTAATTCATTTGGCCAACTAACCACCTCTTTCATAAGTATTTCTCAAGATTTTCCTGAGAATAAGACACTGGGCTGGGCACTAGGGATATTTCTTTTTTTTTATGTTTATTTATTTTAGAGAGAGAGAGACAGAGACAGAGACAGAGCGTGAGCAGGAGAGAAGCAGAGAGAGAGGGAGACACAGAATCGGAAGCAGGCTCCAGGCTCCGAGCTGTCAGCACAGAGCTCGACACGGGGCTCGAACTCACAAGCAATGAAATCATGACCTAAGCCGAAGTTGGACGCTTAACCGACTGAGCCGTCCAGGTGCTCCCAGGCAGCTACATTTCTTACATTGATCTCTCTTTAGCCACAGTCTTCAATTTTCTCTCCCCAGGGCTTGTTCTAGGCTCTCTCGCCTTTGTCGGCTGTGAGCCGTCAGGTAGGTTATGGAAAATACTGATACAATGCCCTTCACCTAAAGAGGACGGATGTAACATGCACACAGGAGCTAGCTTATCTCCAGGCACATAGGATACTTAATAAATATTAGGGATTTTTCTTTCTTTCATTCTTTCCTATGCAGCCAGCCAATCTGTGTCTTTTCAGAGAAGATGGGAGTAAAAAAGGAGTCAAATGATTCTGTTCTCTCCCAGGACATCTCTAAACTTTATGTCATTTGCCACCACCAGAGAATTAAGCCTGCCTGCTCTGCATATCACATTTAAAAAAATGTTTTTAATGTTTATTTACTTGAGAGAGAGAGAGAGAGAGAGAGAGAGAGAATGCAAGTGGGGGAGGGGCAGAGAGACAGGGAGACAGAATCCAAATCAGGGTCCAGGCTCTGAGCTGTCAGCACAGAGCCCGATGTGGGGCTGAAACCCATGAACCGTGAGTTCATGACCTGAGCCGAAGTCAGACACTCAACCGACCAAGACACCCAGGCGCCCCTGCATATCACATTTTTAAAAAAGGGGGGAAAAAAAAGACTTTAGTTCTGGATATATTTCAAATCATGGTTCCTTTTACATTTTTCCTTTCCCAACACTATTCTTTTTATAAAATCCAAAGAAAGCAAACTGAGATCATTGAAATCCAACTCCCAGAGAGTCGGGGTGAGATGAAGCTGGTTCAATGCCAGGCTCTGACCAACAGTTCAGAGATCTGTCTGCCACCCTTGGCCAACTCTTTTCTTCCTCTGGTTTCCTGGGACTTATCATCAGCTTGGGTCTGAAAGTTTGTGTCCACCTCCCCCCAGCACTTAAATTCATATGTTGAAATCCTAACCCCCAGGGGTGAAAGTATTGGGACATGATTAGGTCATGAGGGTGGAAGCTTCATGAATGGGATTAGTGCTCTTAGAAAAGAGGCCCCACTGCCCGTTCAACTCTATGAGGGTACAGTGAGAAGGCACCAGCTATGAACCAGGAAACGAGGTCTGATTTCAGACTTCCAGCCTCCAGAACTGTGAAAAATAATTTCTCCTGTTTAAGCCACCCAAACTGGTCTTTTGTTATAGCAGCCTGAATGGACGAAGACACCAATCACATCCTTTACATCCATGTGGAACTGTTTACTAACTTGTCACTGAAATGAGTCATCTGAAGATATACCTCTTAAACACATAACCACTGTGCAGTAAAGAAAGCCAAAGTGTAACCACATACAGCTGCTCAAAGTGCTAAGAAATATATAGCTTAGGGGAGAGAAATGCCACTAACCAACAGTCAGTGCGTCAAAGAGCAATCTCTCTACATTAGACATTCTTGTCGTCTTGTTGTTGCTGCTGATACAATGACTGATCACTAAGGTCCACAGGATTTTATTGGATGCAGTAAATACTAACTGTGGACCCACTATGTGCCAGGCATGGTGCTAGGGGGCTGGACTGGGCAAGGACAAGATATACTTTGCACTAGGTTCCGTCTGTCAATCTGGATGTTATTAAGCTTCCTGTCGGTCACTTCCCCACTCACTCACCCACCCACACCCAAAAGACGGTTTTTCAATAGCTAAAAACAAATCCTTCAAACAAATCACTTCCTCAAGCCACCACCTGATCTCTCCTTCCTCATAGCAGAGCTTCTCGAGTCACTTCCCCACTTTCCACTTGTTCCTCAAATAATTGAAGTCAGCCCCCATCATTCCACTGAAATTGCATTTCTAATTGCAAAATCTGAAGAGCCCTCTCCAGTACTTTCTTTGTGAGTCCTCCCCAGGTCTCCGTCTTCAAACTCCCTCCTTCTAAACTCTGACAGGCATACTTTGGGGTTTCCCTCCTCCCTCCCCATTTTAGCCTCCTCTGGGGACCAGCTTCCAGAGCAGCCCAGAAATGCCCACGTCCCCAGGGGCCCAGCCTCAGCAGGACCTCTGTTAACACACAGACAACGCCTGCCTCCGTGTGGCCAGCCCCCTCTGGCATCTCCCTCAGACTCTACACCACATCTTTCAAGAAACATTTTTAAACTCAACATCTGTACAGAAACTTTGCACTCCACATTTACTCGTTTTCTTAAGCGCATGAGCCACCACGTGCTCGACAAGAATCTTAGTGCTTGGGATGCAACAGGGAATAAACCAGATGAAGATCACTGCCCTTAAAAAGGGCAGAGTGAAACACAAAAGCCCCATAAATGTAATAAATTATGTAGGATCTTAGAGGATACTAAGTGCTATGGGAAACAGAGCGGAGCGGAATGTGGAAAGGGAAGGATCAGAAGTGGCGGGGTGAGGCAAGTTTCCATTTTAAAAAGGTCAGAGAGGGGCGCCTGGGTGGCGCAGTCGGTTAAGCGTCCGACTTCAACCAGGTCACGATCTCACGATCCGTGAGTTCGAGCCCCGCGTCGGGCTCTGGGCTGATGGCTCAGAGCCTGGAGCCTGTTTCCGATTCTGTGTCTCCCTCTCTCCCTACCCCTCGCCCGTTCATGCTCTGTCTCTCTCTGTCCCAAAAATAAATAAACGTTGAAAAAAAAAATCTATTAAAATTAAAAAAAAAAAAAAAGGTCAGAGAAGGGCTTATTGGGAAGGGAACATTCGAGCAAAGAAGTACAGGTAGTGAAGAGTGAGCCCCAGCGATATCTCAGGAAGAGCGCGGGCAGGAGTACACAGGTGAGCACTGGCCCGGACGCAAGGCACAAAGGGAAGAGGACAGAGGGAGGGGATCCCAGAGGAACAGAGACAGCCAGGTGGAAGGTGGAAGAGATCAGGTAGCACCTTACAGGTCATGGTGAGGACTCTGGCTGTCGTTCTAACTAAAAGTGAGAGCCCCTCCAAGGGTTTGGCAAAAAAGATCAACTTTGACCTGACTCAGAGTTGCCAGGATAGCTCAGGCTGCAGTGTGTGCGGAGAGGGGTCAAGGGTAAAAGCAAGCAGACCACTGGAGAGATCCGAGTGTGGGAGCGGGAGGCTGCAGTGGAGGTGGTGAGAAGGAATATATTTCAGGGTGCTTTGAAACTCAAGTTTGATGGATTTGATTTGGGTGTGAGAGAAAGGTCAAGGGCGATTCCAAGGCTTGGGTCCCAAGCAGCCGGAAGGATGGTGCTGCTCTGAGTGGAAAAGGGGAGATGAGAGGGAAGAGCAGAAGTCCAGTGTGGGGTAGTCCTGAGTTTGAGGTCAGACTGTCAAGTGGAGTGTAAATCGGCCAGCCGACAGGAGACCAGAGGTCAGGAGAAAGGTCCAGGCTGGAGGTATAAATGGATCCTGTGGTCGAGTTGTTCTAGTGCAGCTGCATGGGTGTTTGCTTGCCCGCAAGAGTTCCTGGGTTTAAGCCGGCCTCTGGCACTGTTCAGCTGCGTGATCTCAAACAAGCTACCCAACTGCTCTGAGCGTGCCTCCTCACCTGTACAGTGGAGAAAACCAAAGTACCTACCCCTTTGGGGTTCATGGGGCAGGGAGGGGGGTTGGAGAAGAGGCAATTCACGTTAACTACCCTGCACACAGAAATCAGCCTTCAGTGTATGTTAGCAATTATAACCCTCTCCCTCCCTCTCTCCCTTTCTTACTATCTTGCTAAGCCTGGTATCTTTGACTTTTCCTTCTTTCTTACCCCAAATTCAACGCATTCCACTCCCCAAGTGCTCCTGGATCACTTGTTCGTCCTGGTACCTCACTGTCCCCACGACAAGCCAATCAAACTAAATAGGAAACAAAGTTCCATTTCTACTCTCAAAACATGTCCTAAATCTGTCGCCATCTCTCTTTTCTCATTATTTCTCCTCTGAGCTCCCAATAAATGTTACGAACCCTCAACCTCAATGACTGCTCAAAGCAAATTAAAATACAATTTTAATTTGCTTGCATGTCCCTCTTCCCTTAAAACCGCAGGAATTTCAACCACCAAGTAATAATTAGCTCCATAGCCCTGGAGCCTTGTGTTCAGTGCCCAGACCATGATAGGTATCCAATCAACATGTTGACCAAAAGAAAAAACAATTTTATTGGCTACTGTTACCCGCTAGACACTGAAATTAAGACACAATCACCACTACCTCCACATAAACTACAGTCCCTGCCTTTCAGGAGTTTTGAGAAACAAACTAAGTACACCCGAGGCAGAAAATAACCCAGCTGAATAAATGTAATGAGACCATTACAATGAAAGGGCAAGCTGTAGAATATTGACTTGATTTACATAAGGAACGCCAAGAAAAAGATACCATCTGGGCTAGATTAGAAATGAAGACAGATGGGCCGCCTGGGTGGCTCAGTCGGGTGAGCGTCCGACTTCGGCTCAGGTCATGATCTCACAGTTTGTGGGTTCGAGCCCCCCATCCGGCTCTGTGCTGACAGCTCGGAGCCTGAGAGCCTGCTTCAGATTCTGTGTCTCCCTCTCTCTCCACCCCTCCCTCGCTCACACTCTGTCTCTGTCTCTCAAAAAGGAAACAAAGAGAAAACAAACGAAGACAGAGACTATTATTGGAATGGCTGGCTATAACCAGAAGCCTTCAGGACAGAAAGATGGGATCAGGGCTTTCAAATAGAAGGTGGGGAAGGGGCGCCTGGGTGGCGCAGTCGGTTAAGCGTCCGACTTCAGCCAGGTCACGATCTCGCGGTCCATGAGTTTGAGCCCCGCGTCGGGCTCTGGGCTGATGGCTCAGAGCCTGGAGACTGTTTCCGATTTTGTGTCTCCCTCTCTCTCTCTGCCCCTCCCCTGTTCATGCTCTGTCTCTCTCTGTCCCAAAAATAAATAAACGTTGAAAAAAAAAATTTAAAAAAAAGAAGGTGGGGAAGTGAGACAGGCCACTGGGGCCTTCGCCAGTGGTCAGGGAGAGACAGGACAGTAAAGTGGAGCGCGCCCACTTCTAGACGGAGGCCAAAAAAGCTGCTGCAGGGAAAGGTGGCTGATAGATAGTCAAAAAGGGGAGTGTGACAGAGGACCCTCCATCTTGCCATGAGTGTGCGCATAACGTAGAGCCAAAAAGTAAAATCTGTTCAAGGAAAACACGGCTTAAGCTGCAGAAAGCCCTCAGATTCCTTCACCTCTCCTGGGGGATTTTTATTTCTCTAACACGGCAGATCTATCTACTAGAAGATGCGATCTCCTTGTGTTCGGCACGCAGAGGTGGGGGCTCAGACGGTCTCCTTATCCAAGTGAATACACACAGGTATCCCGTGGTCTCAAGCCCCAGGTTGATGAAATGACACACAGCTCACGCTCCCTTCTTCTCATTTCATCTTCCCAGCTGTCATCACTCAAGGGCAGTCAGATTCCTGGACCTCAACATCCTTGCCCCAGAGCCCAGCAGCGTGCACAAATTTTTCAACATTCTTAGCCGGGATAGAGACTCCCCGAGAGTCATGAGTGACAGGAAATCTCTCTCTGCTGCAATCACCAAGACATGACTTGAGGAAGGTCATGGTTATCCACATTCATAAACGTTATGGATGACTTCAAACATGAATACAGGGATCAGCCATCCCTTTGAAGCACTCTGAACAAAGCTTTGCGCTCTGTCACCAGTCAGGGTAACCAATCCCTAACTTTCCTCCTCATCGAGAGAAGCAAAACTTCATATTATCCCAATGAGACACAGTAGCGTAGGCATAATAAGTTCTAATGTGTGATTCACACAGACACAGGTCTGAAGTCCAAGTCCGTTGCTTACTAGCTCTGTCACCAAGGGAAACTTAGCTGAATTCCCTGAGCCTCAGTTTATTCATCTGTAAAACAAGGATAGTGTTCCCTATATCACACGGCTGCTGAAAGGATTAAATGAGAAAAGATACATAAAGCACCAACACACAATCGGTGTTCAGAGTGGCAGCTATTATCATGGATCTTAGAAATCAAAGTATCCAAGGCGGTTATTCGGTAGGCTTCCATCAGTTTTAGCAGGGTCTTAGAGATGCTCTTGGTCTCTAGGAAAGCCGGTGCTGAGTTTTGTCATCAATGCTGCGGTTAAAAACAGGACAGGGGTCAAGCTTTCCTCCAGGCTCTGATGAGACAACGTTCCCTATGGTCTATGATTTATATGCCCCCAAGATGGGCCTTAAGAACTTCAAAACAAAGGCACGACCCAGACATATAGAGAAGAGACAGACAACTGCCCACCATCAGTCCCCAGGGAAAATGAAGTATTCTGTGCCCTCATGGTAGGACTGAGAGTCCGGAGACTCAGCTACAGAGGAAACTGCAGAAGCTTCCCAGGGCCCAAAGCAGGGAGTGATGGCCCAGAGACAGCTTCTCACTTCGGCCTCTGCCATCCCTTCCTTCCTGCGTTCCCTCCCAGAGTCGGGATCCTTCCTGACTTTTGCACAGCTGCTCCACTCCACCTCCGCTGGTATATTAACATGAAGGACTCCTGGTGCGTGCATGCCCGGGGCAGATGCTGAGCGGCCACCGGGTCCTCGAGGAACTGACCAGCCCACCCGACACATGGTGTCACCACCGACTGCTCGATCACAAACAACAGGACCTCTGAAGGCAGCTCATTCCGTGTGCAGATCGTTCTCCGAGTCTAGAGTTTTAGAATGTAGACTCACTGATCCAGAATCTACTTCCCTTAACTTCTATCTTCAAGAGCTAGCTGTAGGACTAATGAGCTTTTAAAAGATGAAAACCTTTTCACGGTAAGCTACCCTCTGAGTCAGTTCATGTCACAATACTCACAGCCACCATTTATAGGGGGCCAATTTATAGGGGGCCAACCGTGAGCCACACCTAACAGGCAGGAGAGCACAACACCGTTTCCTAAACTTGCCAGATCCTAATATCATCCTGGGTACCTGTGTCATCCTCTGCTCCCAGAGCCCCACGCTAAGCAAGCTGAATCAACAGCTGACACAGAGCCTGGGACCTGCTCCTTCACCAAGAGCCCCAGGTGGTTCTTAGGATCACGCAGATTGGAGACGGGTGACCTAGTGGACCCAGCTGTGCCACCACTATCGTTGACTCACTACGGGAGCTTGGGCAGCTTGTAGAACCTCTCTGAACCCCAGTTAAGGATCTGTGATTTCAGAATGATAACAGCACGTGCGTGCTGGGTATTCCGAGGAATAAACTAGATGTCTCAGCCCACAGCCTCTCAGCAGTGATGCCATTCCTGGTCCTAATGACCCTATGAAATTGCAACCCTAATGGAGCTTGAGTGTATTACGCGAAGTGAAAGAAGTCGGTCAGAGAAAGACAAATACCATACGACTTCACCCATATGCACATGAAACAAAACAAATGAACGAGGGAAAAAGAGACAAACCAAGAAACGGGCTCTTTACTGTAGAGAACTGATGGTTACCAGAGGGAGGTGGGTGGGGGGATTGGGTGAAATAGGTGAAGGGGGGGGGGGCGCCTGGGTGGCTCAGTCGGTTGAGCGTCCGACTTCGGCCCAGGTCATGATCTCACGGTCCGTGGGTTCGAGCCCCGCATCGGGCTGGGTGCTGACAGCCCAGAGCCTGTTTCAGATTCTGTGTCTCCCTCTCTCTCTGACCCTTCCCTGTTCATGCTTTGTCTCTCTCTGTCTCAAAAATAAATAAACATTAAAAAAAATTAAAAAAAAAAAAAAGAAATAGGTGAAGGGGATTAAGAGGGGGCACCTGGGTGTCTCAGTCAGTTAAGCAGCCGACTTCAGCTCAGGTCATGATCTCACGGTCTGTGGGTTCGAGCCCCACGTCGGGCTCTGTGCTGACAGAACCTGGAGCCTGCTTGCGATTCTGTGTCTCCCTCTATCTCTGCCCCTCCCCTGATTGCTCTCTCTCTCTCTCTCTCTCTCTTTCTCAAAAATAATAAACACTGAAGGGGATTAAGAGTACACCTGTCATGATGAGCACCAGGTAACGTACGGAATTGTTAATTCACTATACTATACACCTGAAACTAATATAACCCTGTTAACGATACCGAAAGTAAAATTTTTAAAAAGGGAAAAGTAAAAAATTAAATAAATACATAAAAATAGCCACCCTAGTAGTTTTACTCAGTGCTACACAAGTCGCAGTTCAAGTGTCTGAGACCAGGATCTGAACTCAGATCTTACTGTCTTTAAAGCCTGCATGCCTACACCCAGCAGTAGGGGGAGGCAGAATTAAACAGGCAGGGGCACAAAAGGACCTGCATATCCAGGTCTGGCTCCAAATTCTTGCCTGGCCCCAGCTCATATTTCAGCCTCCGCAGCAGCCGGCAGGAGCTCTGGCCAGCAAGATGCCCCCAGTATCACAGTAAGGAAAGAAAAGTTTGCCTCGTACTTCCTGCTACCCCGGCTTCTACTCCTCTTCTGAGTACCACCCCGTCCCCTTCCTTTTGGGACCATCCAGAATCTGCACTCTTTCTCCAGGTCTGCACCCAGCCTTAAGGAACCCCCCTCTTGGGAGGCAGGGTGGGTGGAGAGTTTGAGAGGCTGGCCTGGGGACCAGGGCACGCTGTGCCTCACGCTACAATTTCGAAGCTTTTGCAACGTTACTTCACCCCCATGCCACCCCCTCTCGGCTGCAGGGCTCGCCTGCACTAATGTCCTTGGCACAGTACCTGGCTCAATTAACAGCACCACAGACTCGGCCTATCACCTCTCACTGAAGTCCTTGGACTTTGTACTTAATTAAAGTGGAGCCCACCTATGACTCACACATTAGCAAATAATTCATTCATGAGCCCCCATTCATTTTGTTCAAGTACAGGTGATACAGAAATAAACAGGGTCCAGCCCCTGCCCCTGAGGCCTCGGAGGAAGAGAAAGACCCATAAAATGATGGGTGTAAGCGCATGTAAGGCATTCAGAACTAAAGGCTGGGGTACCACCAACTCCACTAGAGGAAGTCAGGAATGGTAATGTTCCTCCTGGGCTCTGAAGGATGAATAGGAGCTTACCAGGCAGAAAAAGGCATATCCAGAGAGAATGGTAGTCCAAAGGCTCAGCTATGAAAGAAGGCCCGTAGTAGTCACAGAATGGTGAGAAGCTATGAGGGGTGAGGGTATGAGGCTGCAGTGATGGAAATGGGGTTCAGAATTATCTGCTCCAGACAGAAGTGTTTCTCGTCCCAATTTACCCAAGAAACTGGGACTGGCAGAGGTTTTCTAAGCAAGCAAGTGACATTATTATTTTCTCTAAGCTCAGTGTTGAGTTCCTGACACCAAAAAGGGGCTCTGATGGGGCAGGAGAGGTGAAGAGAAGCCATTTCAGTTGATAGAGGAGAAGGTGCCAGAGACTACCTTTCCTCACCCCTGGTCTGACCTGCAGCCCCACCAACCACCGATCTGGCAGATCCTGAACTTGAGTCAAGTCCCCACGGGAATAAGAAGCTCCAGAAATGGGATATCCGTGTTCACAGAGTGATGGCAAGAGAGGAAGGTGAGAGCCACAGCTGGCACCGGCTGCAGAGGTAACCTACAGGCGAGTTGGGAAAATGTCCTTTTGTGTCTGGTGGCTCACGGCATCCCGAAAGGAGGAGGACAGACCTCGGGTACTTCGCTGTTCTCTCCAAGGCTACTTTCTCATCCATTAAATGGAGATAAACCCCACATCAAAAACTCATTCCAAGGGTCTGTTTGTTTCTAGTGGCTAAGGGTCCATTTGTTTAATCTTGTGGAGGAGGGAGACGTCAGACTAAAAGACCTCAAATATAATGGGGCCCCTGGGGCACATGGGTGGCTCAGTTAGTTGAGCGTCCGACTCTTGATTTCGGCTCAGGCCATGATCCCAGGGTTGTGGGATCAAGCCCTGAGTCGGGTTCCACACAGAGCGTGGAGCCTGCTTAAGATTCTTTCTCTCCCTTTCCACCTCCGCTCCCCTTCCCCACTCGTGTGCACTCTCTGTCTCTAAAACAGAGAAAATAAAACTGTCAAATACGATGGGCTCCACTAAAGCACAGGATGGAATCAGCCCCCCCGAGACACACGCTGGGCTGTGGTCGATTCCTAGGAGAGGAATCTGATCAGTCCCTTCCAAGCTGCTTTCTGCCCTGCTGGGCTGTTTGCAGTTTCTGTCAGATAGGATCACATTTCCCACCTGAGCCAGGGGCCCAGGAGAGCTGTGGGCCTTGCAGCCGGGAGTCTCAGAGGGCTCACATGACAGGCTGGCAGGGCGCAGCTGTTCCTGGCAAGGGCATCAATAATACAGGCCTTTTTCCGCAAACTCTGGCAAACAGTCTAACGTGACAAGTGAAAACATTGTGTCCAAATTCTCACTGGGGCTGAGGGCAGCAGAGGCCAAAATAACTCACCTTTATCAGGGCTAAATCACCAAGTGAATCAGAGCTCTGCTGGGCTGGGGTGGCAGCCGGAGGAAGCTGCTGGTGATAAGTGCCAAGAAATGTAGGGGGAACGGTGGAGGAGGGAGCAGCAGGCAAGGTCCTTGCAGAGAACAAAATGCCTGTATTGCGTGACTGCCTGTCCATGGAATGTTGCAGAAACCCAGGGGCACCCAGAAAGGAACCCGTGTGACTTGTTGGCTGGGGAGTGAACTGGGCCATGGATTGCATCTCAGCAACAGCCAAAAATCACTGCGACCACCACAGGCAGCCCAGAGACGACTGCAACAGGAGGCCTTATGAAGAGCGGGCCAACCGCCCTTCGTGAGCAGAGGGACTAGTGGGGTAGGGTTCAGCAGGATTTTGTCTCCTTTGTGCTGTATCAGCACCAAAAACAGGGCCTGGCATCAGTGCACTCCGTATGAATGACTGAAGAAAGGCGTGGTGTGGAGAAAGAACACGGGCTTTGGGCACAGGAGCACCGTCAGTAACCGAAAATTTAAGCAAGCCACTTGTTCTCTCTGAGCCTCAGTCTCCTCATCCGGTAAATGGGATAATGCGCCTGGAAAGATGCCTATAAGAATTAAAATAATGAATGTAAAAGCCCCTAAAATGATGCCTGGTACTCAATAAACGGACTTCTCAGAATTAGACCGCAGCCTTCAAATACTTGGAGACCTGCAGTATCAGCTGTTTCCAATCCTTTGGCGGGGGGGGGGGGGGGGAGATTAGAAGAGATAATAAAAAGAATATAAAACAACAGAAGATGATGAGTCAAAGGGAAGTACAGGGAGACCTCTAAGGTCACGCTGCCTGGGTGGCCTTGGTAAGTCAAATTTTCCGTGGGTCTCAGGACTCCCTATGGTTAGATGGGGATTGGGGTTGGTCGGTATTCTTCAAACCATGCTCCAGGAACCACAGAGTCCGTGGAGACCCTGAGGGGGCTGTCTTGGGGTAAGGAGGTGGGAGACAGTGGGCCCTAACACAGCTTCAGGAAGCTCCCCACTGAAGGCTTCCTTCTGAAGAAACTTCCACACTCTGTCCTGAGTCCTTTAAAAGTCAGTGCTTTGGGGGTTCCTGGGTGGCTCAGTTGGTTAAGCGTCCAGCTCTTGGCGTTGGCTCAGGTCATGATCTCACGATTCGTGGGATCGGGGCCCCTCTTCCGGCTCTGTGCTGGCAGCGTGGAGCCTGCTTGAGAGTCTCTCTCTCTCTGCCCCTGCCCACCCTCCCCCGACTCTCTCTCTCTCTCTCTCTCTCTCTCTCAAATAAGTGAACTTAAAAAAAAAAATTAAAAGTCAGTGCTTTGTCCAAAGTCACCAGGGTCCTCCCAAAGACCAGTTCTCTCCAGGAACCTAGTCCAGCACTAGAGGAAGGCGAGGAAGGCACCTGGAGTGCAAAATCTCAGGGGCATCTGAGTCCAGGGTTGGCATCTGAGCATGAGTGCCTCTTTAAATCTTGCACCTGAAGCATCTGGCTTGCCTGGCTACTACCAGCCCTAAGTCCCCAGCCCTTCTTCAGCTCCCCTGTTCGGCATTGGGCATTTCCCACTCTGGAAATCTCTCACCACTACCTTCCACGGCACTGCCTTCCGTGGTAGCGTTTTGCTTTCCAGCTCCCCTCCTTCCTCCTGGGCGAGAAGAGTGGAATAGAGAACTGGAGGGGAGGAGGGCATGGCAGGCGAGGGGAGGGCACGCTGTGGGGAGGGGCCGGTGAAGCTGGTATTGAACACGCGGAGCGTGAGGGACTGGCTGAAGTGCATGAGGCAGGTCTGGACCCCAGGAGAAGAAGCTGGAACGGGGAGATTTTCTCCCCGCACTTGAGAGAATCTTCTCTCGCATCCACTTCTTCCTTCCTCACCCTACCGGCGCAGCTAAAGTCAGGTCCACATCACCTAATATCAGGGCCCTCGCAGTAGCCTCCCAAACCATGGCTGCCTCCCACCTCTCTCCACATACAAGACTGTGCTCCACATCCGGCTCTGGACAATTACGCCCCTCCTTAGAGACAAAATGGCGTCTTCCAAGTTTGCTCCACTAAGTCCAAATTCCTCACCCCCACCTCACCGGCAAGCCTCCGAGCCACACCCCACCACATGCAAATGTGCCCCTAAGCTGTAGGTGACCCAAGGCACCACTACTCCCTGAACTCCCCCAAGCCCCCTGCTCTGACTGCTCCTGCTTTCTTCCCCCAGCGCGTCCTCACCGCGCACCCCGATCCCACCCTATGGAATCTTTGCACTGTGAACAGCACACCCACTCTCCTCTCTTCCCAGATCCTGCATCCAGGCCTGTGAAAGTCTGGGGCCGTTTGCAGATGTTGGAGAGTACGCTTCCCTCTCTCTGTTCGGCCAGTATTTTCAGTACATCACTGTTGCACAAGCAAGGCCCTTGCCTTGTCCTCAGCAAAGAGCTACAGGGTGAAAAGCAAGCACCTTGCCCTGTAACCGCCATGAGACCCACACCTGCAGACAGGAGACACTGAACAGTGAAGCTTCAGTGGGAACATTGTGAGCCACAGAGAAACTGCCCTCTCCACAGTTTCTCTCTTTATTCCCCTTTGCACCTAGCCCAGCTGTGGCTCCAGCGGGCACTCAATAAATGCTAATTGAATTCATTAATTAGATCCTCCTGCTGGGAGAACAGAACTAACCCCAGAATGATTATGGAACATTTCCATAAAAAATAATTTTCTTGGGGCGCCTGGGTGGCTCAGTCGGTTGAGTGTCTGACTTCGGCTCAGGTCATGATCTCACAGTTTGTGAGTTCAAGCCCCACATCGGGCTCTGTGCTGACAGCTCAGAGCCTGGAGCCTGCTTCAGATTCTGGGTCTCCCTCGCTCTCTCTCTGCCCCTGCCCCACTTGTGCTCTGTCTCTCGAAAATAAATACACATTAAAAATAATAATAATTTTCTTGCCTTTTCCATGTAAAGATGAACGACCCCTCCAATGATGAACATGTTCTAAAACTGGATGGTTGCACAACTCGGTACATTTACTAGCAGCCATAGAATTTACACTTAAAGGAAGTTAATTTCATGGAACATAAATTACACCTCAGTAAACGTGTTTTTAAAATATCTGTGTGATGATCAAAACCCCTGCGTTCAGATAAGTAATAAGCTGAGTAATGAGCACACTTAAAAACAAACAACAACAAAAACATAACCAGGCCCTCCCTGTAAGGTGTGGCTCTGAGCTCAGCCTTGGCCCCCGTGGGCCAGCAGCAGCTGTCAGTGGTTGGGTCCGGGGAACCTCCCAGGACAGTGTGGCTTGTTGGGGTGGGGAAAACACCAGGGCGGCCAGGCATCAGGTCAGCCTACAGTCAGGACAAGTGAACTGATCCTACAGAACATTCCACATGGGCCTCTTCGGTGGATCAAGGCTAAAGAATCAGACCCAGGTCAGAAGCAGCGCCCTGAGGAAGTGTCTTCCGGCCTCAGACCGTGGCTCACTTACACGGCACCACTGAACTTCCTCCAGAGCAATTCCACAATCCACGATGTCACGCTCAGTTGTGTTATTATCTAATTAATATCTGTCTCTCTCTGTAGACCCTACACTACGTGAGGTCAAGGATGTGGCTCTTGTGCTCACAGGGCCTATTACAGAAGCAGGCACATGGTAGAGGGTCATTAAAAAGTTGCTTGAGTGCTAAGTAAGCGAATGGACACTCTTCACTGATGGAATCAGGACAAGGTACACACACGCCCACACACACACACACCCATTTTCTTTCAGCACAGCCCTGCCATTCAGCTGGATGGTTGGAAAGGGCCCCACGAAGAGGAGAGAGAACCAACGTACTCTAGGGTAATTCACTACACCTGCCCCCACTGAGCCTCACAACGATCTAGATACTAGATATCGTTATTGCCCTATTGATAGCAGAAACTGGGGTTTTGCAATCAAAACCCAGATCTGTCAGGCCAGAAAGCCCCAGCTCTTTCCCAGTCATCTCTGAGGAGGGAGTGGGGGCAGGCAAGCTCACGGTTATGACTGCACAGGCAGGTGGTTGAGAGTCTGAGGACCAGTGAGGACGGGTGCTTTCCCCAGGGTCAGGGCCTCCCACATCCTCCCCCGCCAGCCTCTTCCCACAGTGTGTGTGAGCCAGTCCTGAGTGCACAGCAGGCTCGTAGAACAGAATCATGTCTCCACAAGACTGTGGCTCCGAGCCTGAGCCTCACTCACACCCGGACAGCAGCCCATGGCCAGTGCAGGCCTCCAAGAAACTCTCCTTTCCGCCTAGGAAAGCACTTCCCCCGCTATTCCATTTCCCACCGCAGCATCACAAAGTGCTGACGCCCCAGAGAACACCCACAGCATGCCGCCTGCCTCCCAAATGCTCCCAAAAGCACGGCCTGAGGCCCACAGTTTCACACAGTAAGGTGTGCATCACACAAGGTGCCGCCCACCCTTACTCCCAGATAGCAGAGCGCGAGGACTAGAAGGACGGACTTGTGCACTGTACGTTCACGAACCATAACTGAAATAAACATTTGAAAACAAGAAGACTTGGGTGTCGGGCCATCTGGGTTCAAGTCCCAACTGAGTCACCACTTACTAGCTATGAGACCTCCCATGCCTTCGTTTCCTCATGTGTCAAATGCAGTATTAACAGCACCAAACTCTTAGGGTTGTTGGGATGAATGAGGTAATACATAGAAAGCACTTAGAACCTGGTACATAATAAATGCTATAGGATTGTTAGCTGCCATTGTTATTTTTCCCAGCATAGTAACGCTGCCTGTCCGTCTAGAAGTGAAAGAACAACATCAGGAGATGCTGAGCACAGGGAAGGCCTGAGGCCATGCAAGATTCCCTTGGCATTTCAGACCTCCAAACACTGAGAAAATAGCCATCCTGGCCTAACTCCAGACGCTTCTTTATCTCAGCTGCCAGTAAGTACAGATGTTGGCATACCGGCACCGGGGAGGAACAGGGTGGAGGGAGAGAGCTTACTCCACAGCACAGTAAAAAAGTCAACACTTACAGGCTGTTTGCTCATCTGCGGAAGGGGGCGGGGGGAACTTCCCTGGAAAAATATGCAGCTCTAGAAAATACCACTTTCCTAGAGGCACCCAGAATGATGAAGAAGGATCTCCGATAACTGGCTAACTAGGTCAAAGGACAAAGAAGTCAGGCTTCGGGGCAACTCCAGAAATGTGGGAGGGGGTTTGTCAGCAGTAGGTCCTCTTGCTTCTCACATTTAAAGTTTATTTATTTATTTTGAAGGGAGTGGCAGAGAGAGAGAGAGAGAGAGAGAGAGAGAATCCCAAGCAGGCACCATGCTGTCAGCACAGAGCCCAGTGCGGGCTCGATCTCACTAACCATGAGACCATGACCTAGGTGGAAGTCAAGAGTCCGACACTTAACCGACTGAGCCACCCAGGCTCCCCTCCTTCCTACATTTAAAAAGTATAGGGGCTCCTGGGTGGCTCAGTCGGTTAAACGTCCGACTTCGGCTCAGGTCACGATCTCACTGTCCGTGGGTTCGAGCCCCGCGTCGGGCTCTGTGCTGACTGCTCAGAGCCTGGAGCCTGTTTCAGATTCTGTGTCTCCCTCTCTCTCTGACCCTCCCCCGTTCATGCTCTGTCTCTGTCTCTGTCTCAAAAATAAATAAATATTAAAAAAAATATTAAAAAAAAAAAAGTATAGCCTGGGGTCTAAATTCACACAGCCAGACCTAAGGAGCAGAAAGGGCAAGAGACACACAACTAGCCATCAGAGAAATGCAAATTAAGACCATAATGAGACACGGTCCCCCATCTATCAGAAGAGCTAAAATAAAAATATGACCCTACCAAACACCGGCAAGGAGGTGGAGAAAGTGGATCTCTCCCACACTGCTGGTGGGAATGTTAAATGGTACAGTCACAGTTTGGCAGTTTCTTAAATAAATAAATAAATAAATAAATAAATAAATAAATACACTTACCATACAACTCAGCAATTGCACTGCTGGGCACTTATCCCAGAAAAACAAAAATTTATGTCTACACGAAAACCTACACAAAATTGTTCACAGCAGCTTTATTTGTAATAGTCAAAAACTGGGAACAACCAAAATGTCCTTCCAAAGGTCGATAGTGAAACTGGTACATCCATACCATGGAATACCAGTCAGAAAAAAAAAAAAAAAAAAAAAGAGCAAATTACTGATACATTCAACTACCTGGATGGGCCTGAAATGACTGAAAACAAGCCAGTCTCAAAAGTTTGCATACTGTCCATCTCTGTTTACAGAACATTCTCAGAATGACAAAATTATAGAGAGGAAACACAGAGGGGAGGGGGCCACGGCAGTGGGACAGTGAAAGGGTGGCATGAGGGAGATCTTTCTGGTGAGAGAACAGCCCATCTCTTGATCGTAATAGTGGCTCTGCTAATCCACCCATGCGAGAAAATGACACACATTGTCCCAATCTCACGTTCCTGGTTTTGATATCGTGCTATAATCATGTAAGATGAAGCCACTGGAATAAACTAAATGAAGGATGCACTGGACCTCTCTGTACTATCTTTGCAACTCCTAGTGAATCTACAATTGTTTCAAAACAAAACATTAAAAAAAAAAATAGAAGCGCACAGGCCATAAGCCCCGGCAACTGGGAGTCCAGCCCACATCCTTCTCCAAAATCCCAGTCGTCCAATCAAATTACTTACAATTTTGCATGCAGCATGACATTCAATACGGCCATGCCTTTGCATGTACAAACTTCCACCCAGACTGCCCTCCCTCCACCTAGCTAACTTTTAATTTCCTTTACAAACCAATTCACATACATTTACCTTCTAGAAGCTTCCCTGACTTCCTGTCCTAAGATTGCTCATCTTCCTTTGCACTTCCCTGTATGTACTCAACTGAATTGTAATTATTAGTTTACGTGTCATAGTCTCTCACGACATGCAAGCTTGGGAATTGGAAAATACATTTCCAAACATCTCCAATAAAGGATTTGTTTGTAGAGCAAAGGGCTCGATTCAATCGTAAGAAGACAAAGAAACAAATTCTATTTTTTTTAAGTGAACAAAAGATTCTGCACAGACATTGCACCAAAGGAAACGGGCAGATGGCAAATAAGCACACGGAAAGATGATCAGCAGCATTGATCTTTAAGGAAATGCGAATAAAATGATAAGATATCACCGCAAACCTAGCAGGATAGCTAAAATTAAAAAGGCTGCCCATACCAAGTGTTGGCAAGGAAATGGAGCACCTTGCCAAAGATAGTACAGAGAGGGTCCAGTGCCTCCTTCATTTAGTTTATTCCAGGTATTCTCAGGTAGTGCTGGGGGGGGGGGGGCAATGTAAGACGGCACTGCCACTCTAGGAAACAATTTGGCAGCTTCTTAAAAAGCTCAACATACACCCGCCATCTGGCCCAGCCATCGCACTCTTAGGTACTGATGCAAGAAAAAGAATCCATAGGTCCCCACAACACTTTTTCACAAATGCTTACAGGGGCTTTATTTTAATGGCCCCAAATTGGCAACAACCCAAATGTCTGTTAATAGATAAAAGGATAAACAGACAGTGGTATTTCCGTACAGCAGGACCCTATTCGGCAATAAAGGCATGAACCACTTCCGCACACGACGCGGACGAATGTCAAAATGATTAAGGAGGGCACTGACTGTGGTGAGCACCGGGTGGCGTATGGAGGTCAGCAATCACTATATTGTACACCTGAAACTAACATTACACTGTATGTGTACTAACTGGAGTTGAGATAAAAACTTAAATTAAAACTTAAAAGCGATCATGCTGAGTGTAAGAAGAACACGTGCTGTATGATGCTATGTACTTAAAGTTCTAGAAAACGCACGCGAATCTGCAGTGATAGAATGCAGATTAGGGGCTGAGTGGGGCTGGGAGGCAGGACAGAGAGAGGGGGAAGAGGGAAGGATAAGGTGAAGGAGGAAACTTTGAGTGCTAATGATTATGCTCATTAACTTGACTGTACAGAGAATTTCATGAGCGTAAACATGTGTCAAAACTCATCAAGTTGTGCCGTTTATTTTTTTTTATTTTTTTTTTATGTTTTATTTATTTTTGAGAGAGAGACAGAGCATGAACGGGGGAGGGTCAGAGAGAGGGAGACACAGAATCTGAAACAGGCTCCAGGCTCTGAGCTGTCAGCACAGAGCCCGATGCGGGGCTCGAACTCACAGACTGCGAGATCACGACCTGAGCCGAAGTCGGTTGCCCAACCGACTGAGCCACCCAGGTGCCCCCAAGTTGTGCAGTTTAAATAAGTGCAGGTTGTTGTTAGGATTCAATAGAGCTGCAGGGAGAAAATCACAGGTACCATTTAACAGGCATCTACTTTGTGGGAAGAGCAGGACATAAATAATTACTAATCTTCACTCGTTTTACAGATGAGGAAACTGAGTCAGAAAAGCCAGGTAGTCGTGCAGCTATGGTCAAGCGAGGTTTACACCCAGTTCAAATGGCCTCAAAGCTGGGGCACTTTTCTCCGTATGGTGAGTTGTTCCGACAGTGGGGGAGCTTCCAGCAAGAAGCCAGAAATGATACACCTCGGCCTCAACAAGACCTCTAGGAAGGTTGACAACAGAGGAGGATGAAGAGCTGGCATCACAGAGATGCCAGGGGATCTTTGACATCATTGAGAGGACACCCTCTGCCTTCTGGGTGGCCACTGCCACAAATTCCTCCACTAGCCAAACCCCGCCCATCACAGGTTTGGGGCCAGACAAGCCAAGGCAGGAAATGGGCTGTACCTGCCTCTGGGAACATTCTTCCCCGTGCAGCCAGAGTGGTTTGGTGTGAAAGACCCTGGCCAGACATTCAGCACAGACTCCAGCTCCACCTGTGTCACCGACAAGGCTCTTCCCCTTTCTGGGCCTCCGTTTCCTCAAATGGAAGATGTGAAGGCCCACCGACCAGCTTTCCAAGGACCTCTTTCAGCCCTGACTCGTGTTCTGAGCGCCCTGCTGAAGTGAGTTTTTCCTGCCTCTGGAACTGATCAGGTGCCACAAAGGAAAAGGATTCCTGATTATCTACAGAACTGTACACGCCACGCCTCCCTCAACCCCAGCCCCACAAAGACGCCTGTCCCACTCAGCAGTGCCTTCCCAGATCTCCCCCTCTGGCCACTCTGCCTCCTCCCCTCAGCGCTACCCTTCTGCAGGAATCTTCCCAAGACTCTGGCCCACCATTTGCTGCTTTGCTCCGTAGTTAGCAGGGGGAGCACCGAAGACTCAATTTTGGGGGGGTCTGGGAGCCCTGGGACACGCAGACCCTTGAGACAATTTCTCCCTTTAGAATTCTTGGAAATGGTGTATGGCTGTGGGCTAACAGACGTCGGGTACCATGTCGATGTAGGAGGGCTCCTCCCCCGGTCCCCTGCCATACCAGTGCGCTC
This sequence comes from Puma concolor, assembly GCF_028749965.1. NCBI lineage: Eukaryota > Metazoa > Chordata > Mammalia > Carnivora > Felidae > Puma > Puma concolor. The sequence goes on along the minus strand of NC_141675.1, from coordinate 78,845,372 downwards.
AAGGCCCAGCCAGGATCTCCCGACCGAACGGGCCACAAGATGTGGCTAGGTACCCAATCGGCTTTCGGTAACTACCTATGAAACTGAAGTAAATCCCTCTTGCCAGAGGAATAATCACTTACCCAAACATGGAGGAAAACCGAGCACATCCACCTCAGTATGTTCGCCTGGCAAAAGCACATGGAGCCCAGAGGCTGAGAGGGCCTCTGCTTCCAAATGACTCAGAGACCTGGGGCCACCACATGAGTGAGGGGACGATGCTAAAGAATTCTATGGATGCTCCCAGCTCTGATGCTATCTTGCTGTAGAATGAAGAGTCCTTGGTATCTGAAACGAACAGTGTGGCCTTTTGTCAAGCCCCAAGCACGCAGCTGCAGCTGCTCACATAGCCTCAGAGATGGAATGATGTACCCCGAGGGAAGGGACCCTGCCTGTTGGAACCGCATCAGCATCATCCGGAAACGCCCTCTCCTGGAGGCGAGCACTTGCTGTGAAAAGCATCCGCTAGAGCTGTGGAGTCACAGCAGGCTGAGTTTACATCTCTGTTGCCTGTGGGCTGTGAAATCTTGGGCAAGTCTCTTTACCTCCACGAGAGACTCCATTTCCACATCTGCCTCGTGGAGATGGAAAAACCTATTATCCTGTCAGGCCACTGCAGAACTAAATGAGATTCCGCAGACGAGAGTACAAGCACAGTGCCTAGAGCCGTCACCGACCCTTTCCTGCCCTCCCTCGTACACACAGGTAAGTCCCCAGACTAGCATCTGCCCAGGTGGTTTCAGTGGAAAACCAAACCCCTGATGAGGAAGGGGACTTAACTGCAAGCACACCGGAGAAGCCCCACATGCACGAAGGCTATGACAGCAGACACACGGGAAGGGGTCTGAGAAAGGTGGAGGCAGGGGCGGCCCCTGAGACCATCCACCACGTCCCTTTAGCCATGGCACACAAGCGCTCAGTGATCAGGAGGCCTCCAGAGCCGTGCCCCATCCCACCAGCCTGGTTCCCCGCCTCCCCAGGAGGAGCACGTACCTTCCCATCGGCCACCCACCGCCAGTCACCAGCTGTGCGACCTGGCTTCTTAAAATGAGGGCTTCAGACCAAATGGCCTCTCCAGTCCTTCCCACCTTTCTAATTCTCTGAACTACGATTCTACAAAGTGAACTGGTGCCTAATTGATGCCCCACCTTCTCCCTATCCCCTTCCCCGGAATACATGGGGAGCGGGTGGGGAGGCAGGGAGCCCAAAGGTTCCAGGAAAGTAGAGGGAGAAGGGCAGAGGCTGGGGCTCCATTATGCTAATTTAATTAGCTCTAATCTGCCCACAGCAGGGCCTTGAAGAAAGAGGCTTTTGTTTCAATTTTTACATTTGGCAGGAAGTGCTCCTCCTCCTCCTCCTCCCCCCTCATACCCTCCTGTAGAATTTAAGAGTCAAAAGCTCTAATTTCAGTCCTGGCTCTCACATGTAGCCGTGCTGGGCCTTCCTTTTCACACTTCTTTGACCGACTCCTTGATTTTTCCAGGAAGGAAATATGCCCCAGATGTCCATGAGTAAATGGAGAGTTTTTATCTGCCCTTACAAAAGGGTGTCAGTAATTCACAGATTTCCCAAGAAGCGAGAGCCAAGGCGTGGGGAAAGGCCAGCAGACTTCTCTCCACTGAGAAACCAAAGGTTTACCAATCACCTAAGCCCCCTCCCACGGGCAGGGAGCCTCACGACCGCCTCATGGGATGATTAGAACAGAAATCTCATCCGTTCATCCATTCTGTTAATGCTCATTGAGCAGTACTCTCCGCAGGAGAGGAAGGACAAGGAAGATGCACAGGACAGTGACTTGCTTCATGCCTCCCAGCCTGTCGGTGGTAGAACGAGCAAGTAACCTGAATCTCCAAAACCAAAAAGCCCTGGTTTATAAAACTGGCTAACTTCGGCAGTGTAAACTTCCCCACCGTGGCCAATCTCTAGCTGTCAACAGTTTTTAACAAGCAGTTTGCAAAACTCCTGAATATTTAAAAATCGGCTCTCTGAGAGTGCCCAGACTAGCAGCAAATTCTCCGGGCTCCTAATTGAGGGTTCTTTCGGCCTCACCTCTCTACTTCCGTGCAGGGGGCGGCAACATGCCGTGGGGGCTGAAGGACTGAAGGAGTAACCTTAATGAAAATTATCTGAAGGACTGTCAGCAGGGGTAGGATTTCAGGCCTGTTTTATTCTCTTCCATGTCAGTATTTCTCCAGGTGTCCTATGAGCACATATTACCTTTACAATCAGAACATATCTAGGTAATTAGTCATTTTTTAGTGAGCTTAGCGGAATGCTTTGTATTAACCTCCTCACATCATTTTGGTCATTCTGTCTCCCTTGGGTGTGAGACAGAGAGAAAGAGAAAGTATCCTAAGAGCTCAAGCTCCCTTGCAGAACAGAGCAGGTGACCCCTAAGTTAAGCCATTCACGTGAATCCCGTGCAGTCTTACCTGGAGGATAAATTCATCCCCTCTGGAGTTCAAATTTCACCAGCAACTGAGAAAAACACAACTCCCCGTTAAGATTCCAAAAGCCCTGCTCGGAAAAATCAAAGCCTCTGCAGCCACCAAGTGACCCTGCCCTGCAACGGGCTGAGGTAGAAGCAGGTGGTTTATACTAGAAACAACTGCTCCTTCTCCCTTGAGCTTTAGAGGGAGAGGTTTCCAGCACCTCCAAAGAGGAGGCGTTCTGCCCTCTCTGTCCCCAAGCTGGGATTCAAGTGGTCTTACCTCACTGCTGGGACAGAGGCTGGGCACCAGGGCATGGGCACGCTCAAGGAGGCCAATTCATTTCAGCTGGGGCTCACTGCTTCTCTGTGGGCTGCTGGCCGCAGAGCTCTGCACAATCGGCTCTACCTCACCTACAGAGGAAACACACACACACACGCACACACGCACACACAGAAAAGTTGCCGACAAAGCACCAGAAGCGCATATGTTAACACATGCAGGAGGGCTAGCCCCCTTCCTCCTCCCACTCCTGGCCCTGGTCACTCGTGACACCTCAGAGCCCCTTCCAGAACTACAGCCCCACCTGAAACAGCCAGGCACCTTTCCAGGACCCAAACTGCCCATCTATTCACCCAGACCTACCCCTTCGGGGGCTGTGCAATTTCACTGAGCTCTAGATGAAGCAAAGCAAATTCTACCACAGCCACTTAATCCTGTGCTACTAGCTATTATTAGTAAGAAAAGCAAGAAAAAGAAAAGTACAGTTCTGGCCCCAAGTCTCGTGTTTAGATAAGGCTTATGGATACCTGATTTCAATCAACGAACACATCCAACTTGCTCACAGTCTCCCTTTGACCCACAGTATGTTGTTTGGAATGTTACGAATGTGAATTCAATTCCCGATTTATTTTGAGAGCATTTTTAACGGAAACTAAATTTTCAGTCCATATATTATTATAGCTGTCTGGGTGAACAGCATGTTTTTCAAGCAATTGTTTTTTTTCCCAGGATCAAAGAAATTTGTGTTTAATCTAGAGACTTCAGAAAATATAATTAAGTCAACAGAAGGAAAAAAATTACCTATTCCTCTCCACCCAAGATAACTACAGATAACACACTCTTCCTGGTTTTATTTGGTTATCCAGATCTTTCACAAAGCTGCAATAAAGCTAGGCATGACTTGGTTCTGTGTCATCAGCGTTCTCCCGCAGCCCCATTGTAACAGTGATATAACTTGCACCTATGTGGCTATAAATGTTACCCCACCCCCAAAGGCTGGCCATCTCCAATGTTTTTATGGTAATTACAAAGAGTGCTTAAAAGTAAATCTTTGGGGAAATCCAAGGTTATTTCCGTAAGGCCCGGTCAAAGAGTTTCCAAATGTCTCATCTTGGAATGCTGCCTCCAGGACTTCTGTGCCATATAAGCCGCTCTCAGCCATGGAGAAGGGTGCCCATTCCTCCCCTGCTCCTTCCCCAGGGCCGCCTGGCCCCTCCCTCACCCACAACCTGGCTCACCACGGGTAACACTGGCAGTGGAAATGAGAGTGGAGTGCCAGCCGTGTGGATTCTCACTTTTCATGTTCACATTCAGCTTAGCCCAAATAGAAGATAAGACCTACTGATTAAATGCACTCCCCTAATCAAGCCTGGGGAGGGGGTATCTGAGTGAGAATGGTAAGGAGCAAAAGGTGGGAAACCCCCTGAGGGACAGAGACGAGTGGTAACACACAAGCATGGTGTCCAGGGGGAAGAGACCCTGAGATGCCATGAGAAACAACAGTCATCCCCATGAGACTTCAGACACTGATAGGAAGTTTCATCATCAGATGAAAGTGAAGATGAAATGAGCCATTGAGGGGGTGGAAATGTCAAGGTCCCACAAAGGCTCAGGGCAGAGCAGAGCAAAGGACAAAGGCATCAGTTGACACGGAAAAATAAAAAGTCACTTGCAGCATATGGGCACTTCGCTGCTGTCTGTAATTAATGCTGACAAAACAGCAGGAGCCAAAGTCTCCGTGGGGAGACTGGGTCAGGCTGGGACGAGATCTCTACCTGCAAAACGCAGCTGAGCTGGTGGCCACCTGGGAGCCTGCTGGTAATGAGCCTTCCCCAGGGAACAAAAGCAAGGGGCTCCCAGGGCTGGTGGACTCTGGGGCTGCTGACTCACCTGCCCTCTTCCCAGGAGGGAGGCCCCCTCCCCATCTCTAGCTAGACTCTCTTACCCCGCCTTTTGCTCCAGGCCAAACCTTCACCGAGACAGGGATAGTTCACCCCACCATCTGTCCAAACAGACTTCCTGGATTTCTGCGGCCCTGTGACCTAGGCAAAGACCCTGAGAAGCCTAGTCTCGTGCCCCTTCCCAGCTGATCAGCACCCCCTGCCTCTCCACCCCATGCACCTGCACCCCAGTCACGGCAATCTGCCAACTGATGAGGGAATGTCGGGGCTCCACTAATGCTTCTTAAATCCTTTGTCAGATGGCTTGCAGACCTCCAGTACTGTTCAAATGCTCAAGTCATTCTGCCAGGTCTTCCTGCTACCCAACCCACACTCACACCTGGGCAGTCCCCGGATGGACACAGGGTAGAACTTTGACTCAAAAGCAACTCACCCATAAGGGTGCTGGACCAATCAGTACTTTCAAACTTGCAACGGTGACCAAAGACTACAGTCAGCTCACGGGGAATCGTAGGGCTAGAAGAAGTGAATGCCATGCACAAGACCAAGTGATGGGGCCGTGGGGCCCTGCAGAAGGAGAGGAAGCTGGCCCACAAAGAGAGGGCAGAGGCCCAGAGAGAGGCAGACAGGAAACTGTGCAGGTCCAGAGAGAGCGGACGCTTGGTGACGTTCAAGAGACTGCAAAGCTCATCTATACTTCCTACTTTTTCTTCCTATAAGCATTCCCCGAATCCCCTCCATAAACCCCTGAAGAGCTAGGTTTAGATAGGCTCTGGGGTCCCAGCTGACTCCGGCTCACTGAAGTCTTTCAGGGCCATGACTGAGAGCAGAGGGGCACTCCCAGCATCACCCAGTGCATGGCTTTGTAGTCGGGCTTTGGCCATCCATTGTGGCTACTCAAAGCCTTTTTTTTCCCCAGCTTCCTTCCCAAGTTTACGACTAGGTTTCTGATAGATGAGGCAACTAGATGGGCCAGTCTTAGACTGCAAGTACAACTTGTTCTTAGCAGAAACATGAGAAATAAACAATTACAACAGTAATAACAAGAGCTTTTTCTATTTGAAGTCTTTTCTATTAAGTGGCTCATACTAACTCCTATCACCCTACCAGTGTGATCCATTCAGCTGGCCACAGAGTCCCCATGTCCCTCGAGCCACCTGTATACGCCTGTGCTTCCTCACAGTGTTAATACATTGAATTCATGCCCCACTGTAATCTGTGTGTCTTCCGCTCCCTGCTCCCTGCTCAAATCCCACATGAATCACTGGCTTAATATCTGGATTTGGTTTCACTGCTTTTGTCCCTCGGCCTCACCAGCCAAAGTTTGCCTCCAAAACTTCCTCGTGCTAGAGGCCTCTTCTCTGCTCTATCGCTCCCTGCCCTCACTCCTGCCTGCGCTGTTCCCCGACCTTACAGCCCCTGGCACCTCCTCAGCCAAGGCCCTCGGTCAGCCCAGAAGCCTCAGAAGACGATTCTAAGGAAGAAAGCAGAGAAATGAGACGCTGCCTTGGCCTCACTGACTCCCTCATGCTGCATGCAGGTGTTTCCTTTCAGACGTACAACGTGTGGGCGCTGACCACAGACCATAAACCAGGATTTAGAGAGCCCACCAAGAACCAAAGAAGTTCATAAAATGAGCCAAGAACATACACCTTAAGAATTTCATGGCCCAGCATCCTCCAGGCAAGGATCGTTACTAATGGGCTTGGTTCTGAGTCAGAGAAGGGGTCAGCCTATCCCAGGGGTAGGCTGGGCCCAAGTCCATGGCTTAAATGCATGATCATCATAAGGCACACAGGAGCCCTGGAGTAAAAGATAACCCTGTGAACCCTCCATCCATTATTCCACATTATCTGGAAAGCGAGCGACCGAGCGACCGTTCCAATTGTTTGGATATGGAGCTAAATTAGCTAAGAGCTTTGATTGATCCACACACATAAAACTTTCCAGGATCTGGGTCTCGACCCATTTGCTGAGCTCTGCGGTCAGATCAGAAGACACAGCACCCAAAACGCAAGAAGAATTTCTGCTAAGATCAGAAGACTTCCTGGTATATTTGTGCCTTCTCCTTCCCTCCCGAGCTCTTGTTTCTTCTGGATGGTTCATCTGTGGGGCCCGGACCCGACATTACAGGGCTCCTGTACTAGACCAAGGGTTAACCACAATAGTCCTCTATTTTTTTTTTTACTTAAATGTTTTTAGCAACTACTACGTGCCAAGCACTTAATATACTAATTTATTCATTTATTCCTCACACAACCCTATGAGGCAAGGAGTGTTTTCTCCATTTTATTTTTTTTTTTAATGTTCTTATTTATTTTGGAGAGAGAGAAGGTGAGAGAGACAGAGGGTGAGTGGGGAAGGGGCAGAGAGAGAGGGAGACAGAGAAACCGAAGCAGGCTCCAGGCTCCGAGCTGTCAGCACAGAGCCCGACGCGGGGGCTTGAACCCGTGAGCCACGAGATCATGACCTGAACTGAAGTCGGATGCTCAACCGACTGAGTGCCCCAGATGCCCGTTTTCTCCATTTTCAGAGGAGGAAAAGGGCTGAAGGAACTAGGCCGGGCCCAAAGCTGGTAAGTGACCAAGACAGAATTCCACACGCCGGCCTGCCTCCCCAAGCTCTCTCATCAAAAGCCGAAATTAAACATGAGTTGAGCACTGAATACACGGGTTCTGGCAAGAAAATAAAATGCGTAAAGAATTCCTTTTCAAAGAATCAGAAAAAGGAAGGTCCTCTGCCACTGCCATGTGCAAAACACCCATTCATTCTTGTTGTTAACACGTCGACAGCAAACAATCCTTCAGTTCTGACTGTGCCTATTTGAGCTGCCGGTGTGGATATACATGGAGAGGCTTGAGCCTATTTTAATGTCAGAGCGATACCCATACATGATTTCAGGCCCTCCCCCAGGCCCCAGCCCCATAATCTTTGCCACCCAAACACTATGACTTTCAGCTCTTTTACCTAATTCTAGAGTGAGCTCAGTATATATCTAAATAGCATGCTTATATGGCATTTTCTGTCAATGCTAGATATTATTCATTACTTCCGACTACGAAAAATGAGAATTTAGCTTGCTTTTATCCCATGTACCTCATCTACTTCTTCTAATACAGTTATACCATTTTTTATTAAGTCGACACTAGAAGATACATTATCATGACCAGATAAATGACTGTTCACAGCCAGGCTCTGTGGTGTGTTATGATTCATTTCTTTCATGTATGTACTTTCCTCAGCTGTCATTTCTGGAGGCCATTATTGTCTGTTTATTTGTTTAATCTTCTGTGTACCTATCACTAATTCAGTCCTCAACTTTCCAACTTCTTTTTTTTTTTTTTTTTTTCTTGATGCCCTCCCTTCTGGAATCTTCTGTCCTCCTACTCCAACTTGAACCGGTTGCTCTCTGAGCTTAAAGGAAGACTCCATTTCTCCTGTCTTAAATACCCCCTAATCTTGAAGGAACACATCTAGAGGAGCTTCCTCAGAAAGGATGTATGGGAGGTAAAAGAATTGAGTTTTCTCACATCTGAAATGCCATTATTCCTCCCTCACGTTTGATTAATAATTTGCCTGACTATAAATGCTCAGTAGGATATAAATCCCTCTCAGAACCTTAAAGGTACAGCTCCATTCATTGCCTTCCAGCTTCTAGTGTTGCCGTAGAATCTATTTCTTATATGTATTCTTATTCTTATTTTTATTCTATTTCTTATTCTTATTTGTAAGATTTCTATTCTTATATGTAATTATTTTGGGATTTTTTTTTTTGCTTGTGTCTTCAAGCTTTGCTTCTGGTTTATGTGGGTTTTTTTTTTCCACAATGACGTGCTTTGATGCATGTCTTTTTTCATTCACAGCACTAGGCTCTCAAGCGAGTTTTTTCATCTAGAAGCCTATGTTCCTCAGTTCTCAGAGTTTTCCTTGTATTATTTCTTTGATAACTCTTTCTCTCTGTTGTCTCTATTCTTCTTTTGTATGTCCTCCTATTCAGATGTTGAACTTCTCCGAATGATCCTTTATTTTTCATTCCATAGCCCTTTTTAATTTTTTTTTTTTTTTTTTTTGGTTTCTAGCCCTTCTCCAAGATCTCTTCAACTTTGTATTCCAAATAGTCTACTGACTCGTTGATTTCTGTCATACTTTTAATTTCCAAGAGTTCTTTGTTAGTCTCTGAATATTCCTTTTGTTGCACACCTGTCTTTATGTTATCACTGTGCTATCTTCGCGGACACCAGTACTTAACGGTTTTGGTAAAATCTGCTTCTCTCCCTGCTCTGTCTCTATGTCTTGCGAGTTTCTTTTTATGTGGTCATTGTTCGTCTCTTTTGGTTTCTGTGATTTAGGTTTTGAGCTTTTCTCAACGTCTGGTGATCCTCAGTGGTCTTTTTAAATTTACAAGTGAGACACTAAAGGGACCGGAAGCTCCACTTACATAGACAGAAGTCTTACCACCAGAGGGCTGAGAGTAAGAACGCTAAATATCAATATCTATAGGCCTTTTCTCTTGGGCTTTTAAGTTTATGCAGAGAGGTCTCATGACCAAGGAAAAGGAGGTCTACTCCTAGCTTGCCAGCACTGTGAGAACCAGCAACAACAAAAATGTTGGGGAGGGGTGGTCTCACTCTTCAGTAGGTAGACTTTTATTCATTCCCTCTGTTTCAGGAAGGCATCTCACGCATGCCCGACTCGGCTTGGCCTGCTGTGCCTGATCTTAATTAGGTCTTAAAACTGAGCTTGTTCTTGGAAAGATCCTTAAAAGAAATTTTAGTTACCAGGGAAAGAAAGAAAAAAACAACAACAAACTTGTTTTCCACAGAGTTTCCAAGGCCAGACATTTAGGAAAGCATTAACTACGGTTCACAATCACTTATCAGGAATCTTTGGAGGCCAGATAAGTGTTGGAATTCGGAATGCTTCATATTTTGGAAAAGTGCTGCGTTCCCTAAACTATATACTGCGTAACACCCACAGCAAGGGCAGGGCAGCTCCTCATAATAATGCGGATTCATGTTTCTGCAGCAAAACAAATGGATGCTTATTCTAAGTAGGTTAAATAAAGATTTATAAATAGCTGCACATTAGTCCAGACAGGTTTCGCCACCAAATGGGTTAAAAATAAAACTTGGTTTTCCCAGACGTTTGGATTTGGAAATCGCAGATAAGAGACTGTATGTGCATTTCCTATGCGCCTCCCACACGTCCAGTCACACATGGGGCATTTTCACAGGGATTTTGTCAGGCTGTGGGGCTGCCCTCTTGCAAAGAGATATGAAAAAAATGAGGCAAGGTGGAATGTGGGGTGGGGGGAGGCCAGGTTCAACAGGGAGAGCGTCTAAGGGCACAGTCACTTAGAAAGCGTGAGTCCCAGTTCTGTGCTAGCAAGCTCTGTTACTTTGAAAATGTGACTTAACCGCTCTGAGCCTCAATTTCCTCATCTCTAAATTGTGGGTTATTCCAAAGAATTTTGAAGTGGTGTTGTGAAGATGAAGTTAAATTCACCTAACACCTATGTATTGTGCCCATTATTCCTGAGGCATTGCTCTGGGTCCTAGAAAAATACTTATGGACAAAAGAGACAAAGTCCCTGCCCTCGTAGAAACAACTTCCTAGTGAGAAGAGACACGGTAAAGAAATCAGGTGGCCATATGTGCCACTAAAGAACAGCAAGGCAGGATAAAGGGGAGGGAACCAGGGGGGAGGAGAGAGGAGGCTGGTACCAGATTCATTTATATACGGTGGTCAGAGTGGCCTTTCAAATAAGGTGACATCTAATTAGAAACCTGAAGGAAAAGAAGGGGAACTCAATGACAGTGTGTGAAGGAAGGGTGTTCCAACTGAGCAGAAGAGCAGTGCAAAGGCTCTGAGGAAAAAAGGGGCTTTCTGTTTAAGGGACATGAAGTAAGACAGAGTGGAGGGGCAGAAAAGTATAGGAGCTGAAGTCTGTGAGGACCTGAGGACCAGATCATGCAGAACCCTGTTGACCCTTCTAAGAACTCTGGCTCTGAGTGAAACGAGAAGCCCTTGTTGGTTTCTGAGCAGAAAAGGACATGATGCCTTTTAACATCATCACTCTAGTTGACGTTTGGAGGAGACCACAGGAGCAAAAATGTAAGAAGGAGGCCCAGTTGGGAAGCTCTTTGAATAATTAGAGATTGACGGGGCGCCTGGGTGGCTCAGTCGGTGGAGCGTCCGACTTCGGCTCAGGTCATGATCTCACAGTTTGTGGGTTCAAGCCCCGCGTCGGGCTCTGTGCTGCTGCTTGCTCAGAGCCTGGAGCCTGCTTCAGATTCTGTGTCTCCTTCTCTCTCGGCCCCTCCCCCGCTCACACTTTGTCTCACTGTTTCTCAAAAATAAATAAAATGTAAAAAAAAAAAAATTTTTTTTTTTAAATTAGAGATTGATCGGTCTTGGACGAGGGTGAATTTAGTGGATCAAGCAAGGAGTTGGTTTCTTGATTTACTTTGCAAGGGCAGCTGACGTGGTTTGCTGATAGCCTGGATCCAGCATGAGAAAATCAGAATCAAGAGTGACTCCACAGTTTGAAACCCTAGCAACTGGAAGATGAAGCTGTCACCCCCTGAAGTGGGGATGGCTGCGTTGGAGGGAAAAGTTCAGTCTTGAACTTGTCATCATTGAGATGTCTATTAGACATCCCAGGAAATGTGGTGAATAGGTGATTGAAGACAGGAGAACAGTGTTGGGGGGTCAAGGTCTGAGATGGAGCTACAAAGAGGGTCGTTGACATATGGATGGTAGGAGAGCGCCAGGGAGTAAGGAGACAGAGAAGAAGTCAAGTCCAAGGGGTGCTCCCTGACACGCTCCAAAGCGAACAAGTGAAGATGAGCCAACAAAAGAGACTGAGCAGAAGCCAGTGACAGAAGAGGAGAACCAAAGGGTGTGATGTTCCAGAAGCCCAGAGAAAGTACTTTTTTAAGGGAAATGGAATAACCAACCATACCAAATGCTGCTGATAAATCAAGGTAAGGGCTGAGACTTGACCACTGGAATGGACAATGTGGAGGTCACTGGTGAACCTGACAGGTGTGGTTTTTGTGGAGTGATGGAGGCAAAACATGGATTTGACTGGGCTTAAATCATGAGAGCAGAGGAACTACAGGGAGCAAGCGCAGATGATTCCTTCAAGGAACAAAAAACGAGACAGCAGCGGGAGGAGTAGATGCGGTTAAGGGAAGAAGCACGTGCGCAATATGCACGTGAGTGGGTTTCAGTGGGAGGAACAACAGCCAGGGATAGACAGATGGGGTGGACAGATGGGAACGGTCCAGCAGAAAGAGAGAAACATTGGGAAGAGAAGGGAATATTGCTGGAGTCATGTCCTTAATTAAGTAAAGGGAACAGGATGCAGCACACCAGTGGAGGGGTTGGTCTTATGTAGGAGCAGAAACAAGTCATTCTCCAAGGTAACGGACAGAAAGAAGAATTTGGTGGTGGGAAGGTGTGAAAGTTCTCTGATTGCCATTAGTTTCTCAGGTAAGTGGAAACCGAGGTTCTGACTAAGAGTAAGGATGGGAGAAGAGGTGTTAAAGGTTTGAAGACAGAGAAAAAGCTGTGAACAGTCACCTAGAGAATCGCAGTGGTTCTCAGCCAAGGCTGCCCATTGGAATCAACAACAGAGCTTTTAAAAAAAATTTTAATGTTTATTTATTTCTGAGACAGAGCACGAGTGGGGAAGGGGCAGAGAAAGTGAGGGAGACACAGAATCCGAAACAGATTCCAGGCTCTGAGCTGTCAGCCCAGAGCCCGACACAGGACTCCAACTCACAAACTGTGAGATCATGACCTGAGCCGAAGTCGGTCGCTCCACCGACTGAGCCACCCAGGGACCCCAACCACAGAGCTTTTAAAAAGGATACTGATGCCCAGGTCATCTCCATAAAGACTTGGATTTCATTCTTTCTGGGTGGAATTAACCAGGAAAATAAAAGCAATACCTTTTATGATCTCCCCCAGGAAATGCTAATGGAAGCCAGAGTTGAGAATCACTCGACGAAGGGAACGGAGAAAGATGACCTGACAACGCCCAAGTCCACTGAAGGATCATGGTCACGAATGAGAGAGGGACCAGTCAGGACAGTGGTCTGCTTCTCCAGTGTCACATTCAGCTGGGGGGGGGGAGGGGAAGGGGCGCAGGCACGCTGGGGAGAATGAGCTGGAGTTAACGAGGGTTCCATGTGATACCTGTTAAGTATCGCATACCTGTAAAAGTACACGTGGGAAGAGTCCAGTGAATGAAAGCTGCTGTGTTTATTTTTATCACCAGCTAGGTGGCATATACTATCCTTGTAGCAAATATAATTTTCCTTTTATGTCATCCTATGATTCACCCAATTTGTATGTGTCACAGCGTTTTCAAGTCATTTGCAAAAAGACCAAAATCACAAACGTGTATCCTTAAATATTAAGGAGGTGTCCTGTGGGTCTTTTTTTGTCACATTTAGCACTACACATGGGATCACTGGAATTCACAGGTCACCTCTCCCACCCAACCTCCCTGGGTTCCGATTTGATAACAACAGTTCTCTGCCAAAGTTTTGTGAAGCCCCCGCCAGCCCACACCCCCTCGGAGCCCGCATGTTAGGGGTTCCATATTTGCAATTCCCGTCTGGTGATCCGTCCTTCTCCCTCTGGGAAGGTCCCCCCTTGATCCTGGCCCTGAGTCTGGAGAGATCTCTGTAGCGATAAGAGCCATCTCAACACTCCCTCCCTGAGCCAAGCCTGGCTAGGTCCCCGTCCGTGTCCACCAACTGCTGGAAAAAGACTGCAGACTTCATCCTGAGCCTCAACTGTGTGCACTTGAATGCAGCGGAAGGCAGAAGCCCTGTGAGCTCCCCTGCTCATCCCCCAGTGTCCCTTACTATCAGCTCCTGACCTCCCTTATCAATGGATACAACGCCAATTCTTGGTTGTGAACTTCCTTCTACTCCACCCTAAGTGCCCAGGCAAACCGCTCCCCGGGGGTCTCACCTCTTCTTCTCTGACCCCGCCCCTCCCTGTCTCTTGCTCCCGTTCATCTGTGCCCTGAATCCACATGCCCGCCTCTTCTCCTAGACAGAAGCTCCTCCAGGGAGAGGCTGGAACACACGTAGCCTCATATCCACAGTGCCTAGCAAAGTGTCAGGACCGTCGGGTGGCCAATAACTGAAAATAACTATCACATTAAATAGCTACCAATTTTTTATCACTAATTGTGTGCCAGAGCTAGGTTAAGCACTACACAGGACTCGCACCCGTGCTATGAGGTAGCACTGATTAATACCCACTGCAGATAAGGGGTGCCTGGGTGGCTCAGCCAGTTGAGCACCTGGCTTTGGCTCAGGTCATGATCTTGTGGTTTGTGAGTTCAAGCCCTGAGTCGGGCTCTGTGCTGACAGCTCAGAGCCTGGAACCCGTTTTGAATTGTGTCTCTCTGCTCCTCCCCCGCTGGTGCACGTGCTCTCTCTCTCTCTCTCTCTGTCTCTCTCTCTCTCTCAAAAATAAATAAACATTTAAAAAAAATTTTTTTAAATACCCACTGCAGATGAGAAACTGAGAGTCAGAGGGGCACCTGGGTGGCTCAGTCGGTTAAACTCAGGTCACGATCTCGCGGTCTGTGAGTTCGAGCCCCACATCGGATTCCGTGCTGACAGCTCGGAGCCTGGAGCCTGCTTCGGATTCTGTGTCTCCCTCTCTCTCTGCCCCTCTCCTGCTTGCACTGTCTCTCTCTCTCACTCTCTCTCTCAAAACAAAAAAAAATTTTTTTTAATTTAAAAACAAAACAAAACTGAGGGTCAGAGAAGTTGAGTTCTCAAGTTTGCGCAACGAAGACGTGGCACTTCTGGAATTAAACCCGCGTCCATCTGCCTGCAAAACATGCGGGTTTTTTTTCTCCCCGCAGTATGATAAGGGCTTTCTGAGAAAGGTGACACTGCAGACGGTAATGGGGAAGCCAGTGAGTTGCCTTCCAGCATGCTCCCATCCCCCCACCCCGGGGCATTACCTGGACTGTCTGGGAGACAAGGGTAGGACTTTCCCAAGTGCAGAAGCATGTCCCTGGGAGGTGCCTTTCATCTGTCTCCTGCCTACCTGATCTTTCCTCTCCTCTTGATTTATAAGCCAGAATAAAATGTTCATTGTCTAGAGCAAAAAAGGAACCGCCACAAGCCCTCTGGCAGGAAGCATCTTCTGGGGATTTATTCCCAACGCTGTCATTAACCACCCCCAGCTCAGGCCCGGGGCCAGCATCCTCCCATTGACAAAGGCTGTGAGGACAGTCTGTTTGGATAAATGGAGGTCCAGCCCAGCTGCTTTTGTCAGAGCTCCCTCACTGCCTGCTCTCCCTCTCACCTGGGACAAACTCCCGGGACCCTGGTTCTCCGAGGGATAAGAGAAGAGCGAGGTCCTAAACCTGACTCCCCCTCCCCACCGCCAGGGCTCGTCTCCCACAGGTCAGCCGAGAGAACATTCCCTGTTTCATCTTGCGGCTTGTGTCTCACGTCGAAGGCCAGAAGTGAGGGGGAAAGGACCGTCCAGTGGAGCAGAAGGGTCCACCAGAGCCCGGAGTGCTCCCCACCCTGGGCTCCTGAATCTCCTACTGTGCTCCACACTGTGACCTGACCTAGGGACCACCCGCTCACGCTCACTGGTGGCTGAGCGCATCTGTATCCTGGTCTCAGAGGGCAGACGGTGAGCGTGGGGAGGGGCTGGGTTCTGGGCTGGGCCCGGGGCTGTGCCACGAAGCCAGTCAGCCTGCTGCCATCCAGGGGTCCACTGTCTAACCCAGCTAACTCCACAGAACACAGGACAGCATACGAGATGAAATGTGGGTGCCAGCAGTCTGAGGGGCCCATCCTGAGCTAATGCTGAGCTCAAAGGCCTGTCTCGGCTCAGCAGAGAGACCAGTAGGAAAAGGAAGGAACTGGTTTCTTCAACAGTAAGGAGAAGCTTAGCTCTCTCTAAAACCACCCATCACCCCCACACACAACACACAAGACGGGGCTTTCGGATGCCCGGTGAGTGGCAAGCCAGGCCCCACCCCAGACCCCGGAACAACCGCAACACTTCCTGGGGCAGATGTAAGTCACCTCAGGCCACCCTAGGTCGGTGCTCAGGCACTTCCTCGTGGGTAGTGTGAGAGACCAATTTCCCCAAGGCCTTGTCCTCATCAGCACTCCCGAAAAGAAAAGACTGCTCCCTCCAGAGGCCCCTGACGTCTCTGTCCCTCCGGTCCATTTTCCAGACCACAAGCCTCTACCAGACGGACATGGCAGGGGCCTGCTCGCCTGGCCACTCCAACACTCCTTCCGGTAGCCTGGCGTGCCTGGAACACCCTCCTGGGCCCTGTGTAACTCACCAAGCTGTTCGCAGCTGTCCCGACTCCACTCTGGCCCAGACTTTGCCAGCAAGCAGGAAGGCAGGCAGGAGCCTCCCCTCACCCGGCAGTGGGAGAGACCCACACAGAGGACCGGCCTGCCCCCCTCTCCACTACCTCCCATCAGAGTCCCCAGCCGGTAGTCTGAGTCAGGAGAGCACAGCTTCTCGCCTGTTGACCAAGTTGTTTCAAGTCTGCAGGGAGCACGGCCATGACTGGGGGAAGTTTTTATGAACACCTGTGGGTGCCCTAACAGACGTCTGTACGTTCTCACATGGACAAGGGGTGTGCCAGCAGTAACAAACCCTTCTGTGTGGCTCTTTCACACTTTGTCATCTTTTCACATCTATGATCTAATCTGAACATAAAGACCAATCTGGGGATAGGCAGCCCCACAATTTTATTACCCCCTTTTATGGATTAGGTAGCCTGAGGCTACACAGCCGCCAGATGGCAGAGTCTGGACCACAGTTTAGGCTTTTATCGTTACCTGTTTTACCTGTGAGATAGATTTGTATTTCATAAGTCTAGATGTATGCAAATACATGAAGTATAGTTACCTGGCGAGTCTTGACCTATCAAAATATTGTTCCCATTTGCTTGTCTTTTTCTAATTTATGTCTCACAACGGTGGCCACTCGGGTCTTCTGTGCACTACAAATCCCAGCACAGTGGGAAAAATCGTGGGCTCTGGAGCCCAGGCAGCACGGGGGGTCCAAGCCACCGTCTCGCACTGTGCAACTTTCGGCCAATAAATCTCTCAACCTCAGTTTCCTCATCCGTACGGTAGGGGTAATTGTAACCATCCTATAGGGTTGCTGGGAAACCGGGAGATGCTGTGTGTCGCACATGGCACGCCGTGCACGCTTCATGAACAGCGGCTACTCTTCCGTCCATCCTTTGTTCCCCAACCACCACAAATGCCTCACAGCTACCCAGACATGGCCTGCCTTCACTCCTCCAAGCCTGTGCCCCCGCCCCTGCTAGGCATGCCCTTCGCCCATCCTTGACCCATCAGAACGCTTGTCATTCTTCCACCGTCCAGTTCAAACTCCGTCTCCTTCGTGAAACCTTCCCCTTCGTCCTCTGGGCCCCACCGCCCCGTGGGTCATCCGGTTTACAGTGTCTCATTCTGCTCAGAGTTCAGCATTCATGCAACTGACTCACCAGCTTCCCCATGAAAAGACAATGTCTGATTCACCTATTGTGTCTCCCACCTGCTCTCCACACCCTGAGCATCAGCATCTAACAATACCTTTTTGAGGGGTACCTGGGTGGCTTAGTTGGTTACACATCTGACTCTCGATTTCGACTCAGGTCATGATCTCATGGTTCATGACATAGAGCCCTGCACCTGGCTCTGCACTGACAAAAATAAATAAATAAACTTAAGGGGCGCCTGGGTGGCTCAACTGGTTGAGTGTCCGACTTTGGCTCAGGTCATGATCTGACAGCTGACAGCTCAGAGCCTGAAGCCTGCTTCGGATTCTGTGTCTCCCTCTCTCTCTGTCCCTACCCTGCTCTCACTCTGTCTCTCTCTCTCTTAAAAATAAACATTAGAAAAAAAAATTTTATAAGAAACTTACAAAAAATACCTCTTAATAGCCTAACACAAAATTATAAAGAGCTAAAAGTCACCCAAGATCCCTCCATCCAGAAAAAAAAAAAAGATTAATATCATTCTTCACCTGTCTCTACCTTTACATGTAGATGGACGTGTGGAGGATGAAAGAAGGCATGAAACAAGGATGGGTGGAACTACTTAATAAAGTAGCTGTTTTTTATTTTTAAATTTTCTTTTCTTTCCATTCCACGGAAAAGTAAAATTTCCTAAATGGCAGACTTTTAATAAATGTTTCTCCCCGCAAATAGATATTATTTCCCCAAAGATTCCTCCAAGTTTGGGGCGCCTGGGTGGCTCCGTCGGTTGCGTGTCTGACCCTTGATTTCAGCTCAGGTCATGATCTCAGGGTCAGGGGTTGGAGTGCTCTGTCCGGCTCTGTGCTGACAGCAAGAAGCCTGCTTGGGATTCTCTCTCCATCACCCTCGCAAAGTGGCCTCCCTCACTCGCTTTCTCTCCCTTCTCGCTCTCTCTCTCTCAGAATAAATAAACAAACAAACAAAAAAGATCCCTCCAAGTTTAAGAAAACAATGAGTTGACTGGTTAGAACCATGACTTTTTTATTATTATTTTAGAGAGAGAGAGAGAGAGAGAGAGAGAGTGGGGAGGGGCAGAGAGGGAGAGGTGGGGGCGGGAGGAGGGCTGGACAATTGCAACCTTCTCAGCCTGGAGCCTGACAAGGGGCTCAATCCCACAACCCTGGGATCATGACCTGAGCCAAAATCAAGAGTCAGCCGCTCAACCAGCTAAGCCATCCAGGCGTCCCACCCATGACTTTTTCTCTTTAGACAGTATGAGAGCGGGAAAGCTAGCACATACACTTTCCTCTTCACTTACATTCTTGTTACTTCTCACATTCTTGCTTAGCTTCTATTTGAGTAGGTTAAGAGCTCACCAAATGACCCTTAACCATGCCTTCCTAAGCCCACTTTTGATTCATCCTTCTCATGATCAGGTAGGTTTTCCCGAGAAGAGCTCACGTAGGCCCTATTCCCTTCATTCTAGCATGCATGAAAATGGCTACCTGCCTTATCCTTGTAAAGTGATATACGTCAGTGCAAAAGTCTTCAGTCATGCTGCCTTTCCCTCAGAACCCTGTAAATATTTCTTCTTCTCCATGTTCTCTTCTTCGCTGCTGATCGAGCCTGAGGCCAACAGGACTTTTGCTCTGTGGCATAGGCGAATTGCTCCCAATATCCATTTTCCTCCTCTTCCTGAGTTTTTGGGTTTTTTTCTTTTCTTTTTTTTTTTTTTTTTTTTTTAAGTAGGCTCTACATCCAACATGGGGCTTGAACACAGCCCTGAGATCAAGAGTCACATGCTCTACCGACTGAGCCAGCCAAGCACCCCCCGACCTGAGTTTTAAGAGGGTGTCCAGCTCCCCCGCTGGAGACGTTCTTCCAGCCTCCTTTGCAGCCAGGCATGTCCACGTTTTGGTCAATGGAACGTGAACAGAAGTGACGTGTATCTCTCAGATGCCTCAGTCACTATTCTGAGGGATCGCCTCTGTGTGACCTTTAGAGCTCTGACTTTTGTCTGATTAATTTCCTTATTGTTTTTCTCAGCATGTACTGTGATCCTCCTTCAGCCTTCCCTCTCTAACAATTCAGTTTTCCGTGTATACTACTTTGTTCCTTTATTAACTTTTCCACAATGATGTCTGCATCCTCATGTTTCCTTAGCTCTGGAACAGCCCCCTTTTAATTCATTCTTGTCTCTGAGCTCTCCGTTGATTACTTTTCAATAAACTTTATTTGAATGCTTGAATGGATACTGCCTTCGACCCAAGAGCCAAGCCCAAGCCAGAAACTAATTAGCTTGGGAGATGGGAAGAATAGGACAAAGGTGTCCCTTTTTTCATGGGGAGAGACAGAATAATCTTAGAGGTCATCTATGAGTCATCCACCTTCCTGATCATACTCATTCTTAAAGGAACAGCTCAAGACCCACCTGTTCCAGATTCTTCCAGCCCAGATTGATTTTGCTCCCTCTCCAGTACCCAAGGGTTTCTCCAGACTAAACATTCACAGGTAATGCTTAGGCTGCTAAGTGAACCTGGAACTTGTGAGAAAGGGCATGAAGGTTCTTCACCTCCCTTGCCACAAAGTTCGGCACATAAAGGTTTCCTTTGAAGATTTCTGGACTACTGAGTCTCTGAATGAAAAGAAGGGCAAAAACCAGAACAACCCTTAGAAGAGGCCTTCAACACAGACCTACATGATGCAGGTAGAAGGAAGAAGATTCAACAGGGTATTACCCTTGAAAGATCAATGGAGAAGGAACAAGCCCCTTAGCCAGCAAGCCAGGCCTTCCCAACCTGCCCCTGCAGGCACCGTTGTGGGAGCTGATTAGGCCTACATTTAAGTACAAAAGCACCTTAAGTCACTCTCTGGCTGACCGTGAGCATGTCACCCAACTTCCTTCAGCCTCTGTTTCCTCACCTACTAAACAGAGATAACAGAATATGCCACAGAGGGAAGTTGTGAAAATTACAGATAATGCATGCGACAGTTCCAGCCTCATCCCCACTCCTGCCTTGTCGTGCTCCTCTGCGGGAACACCAATCTCCTAGTGGCTCTCCCGCACATGCAAACGGGCCATTCTTCACCCCACACCTTTCCTCCTGCAGCCCCTTCTCCTGCAAATGCCCTTTCCCTGGAGGCTAACAGCTACTGCCCTCCAAAACCCAGCTTAGGCATCACCTGCTCCAGAAAGCTTTCCCAAACTCACTACACCTTCTTCCCGGCTTCATAAGGTTTATCACACAAGATCGTAATTAACATCTAAGTGTCTACCTCCAACTAAGAACAAAACTATGGGAGTATCTGGGTGTCTAGTCTAAAATGCACGCTGTGCATCGGCTATAACAGGCATTCGATGTTTGTTGAATGAATGAACAAAGCAAAGACTCTGAGAAGAAGAGGGTGACACAAGAAGTCTGTCTGCCACTAACTCCCAAGGCCTTGCTAGTTACACTGAATATGTGTATATATTACCTACAACATGTGTAAATATTCCCAATGCCTAGCGCAATGACTAGCACATAATAGGTCCTCAATAAATACTTGATGAATCAATTAACGTTGAATAAACTTTACAAGAGAAGAAACTGTTTAAGAGCCTAAAACCACAGGTGCAAGATAAGCCCATAGCAATGCCTATACTGAGTTCTATTTACAAGCCAAAGGCATTTAAGGTAGCCAAGCAGCAGTACCCACTAATCTGTGGCCATACTCACCACCGGTATGTGTGTTCCTAGTCATAACCAGATAATGAGTCAGGTGGATATCCTAGCTTTAAAGGGCAAGCAAAAAAACAAAAACCAGGGGCGCCTGGGTGGCTCAGTCGGTTAAGCGTCCGACTTCAGCTCAGGTCATGATCTCACGGTCTGTGAGTTTGAGCCCCGCGTCAGGCTCTGTGCTGGCAGCTCAGAGGCTGGAGCCTGTTTCGGATTCTGTATCTCCCTCTCTCTCTGACCCTCCCCCGTTCATGCTCTGTCTCTCTCTGTCTCAAAGATAAATAAACGTTAAAAAAAAAAAATTAAAAAACAAAAACCAAAAAACCCAAACCAGGCTTGACGCAAACAACTCGTAACCAAAACGAATGGCAGCAAATGCTATCCACACACGAATGTCCCATGAATTCTTCCTTTCATATGTTCTCAGGGGAATGACAGAAAATTTCCATCAGCCCCTGTACGGAGAAATTGAGCCAAGCCCCCTGTGAAACTAAGGACAAAGCCCTTCTCAGACTCAAAGGACTTGGAATGATTAGCAGTGGATAAACCTGTAACATAACATAGAGAAAGAGCTTTGCCCCAGGCCAGCTTCAGTAGTCAGCAGCAGTGAATCTTCGGGGGAGTCTCTACCCCTCTCTGAAGCTCAGTTTTCTCATCTGCAAAACGGAGCTAATGACCCCAAGACACAGTGTCGCTATGAGGACTGAATGAGAGAACATACATAGTGCTTCATCAGGGCCAGGGGCACAGCAAAAGCCCAGAACCTGGTAAGCTTGCCATGCTGCCCTCACCAAGATGCAACTAACCCTTAGGTCCAAGAGGCTCCTCTTAAAGCACAGAAAAGAAAGGCACAAGCATTAAATATGGCGGGCGCTATCGGAGGACATTCAAGAAGTTGCAAAGGGTACAGTGTTGCTAAAATTAAAGTTGACTGACATCTCAGCACTGGGCTAGGGAAACCAGGAGATGGATGCAAATTTAGAAAGACCATAATCAAAAAAAAATTTAGAATCATCCTCCTGGGACACGTAGTTCTTTTCTGGTTGCCAGATTTCCTGGTCATCTAAAGTGTATGTGATATATTTATTACTATGGAAATAATTTATGAATAAAAAGTCAAGTAGAGCTGAAGCCAAGGACAGAACAGGAGGAAGGTTGCCAAGATCCAGGGGAAACAATGTTTCAGGCTCCTTTGAAGGCTTCCATTTTATTCCACCTTTACAAAGCTCCAGTTACGCCCTCCATAACCTGTCCTGACCCTGCAGTCCTAGTTTGCCTCTTTCTGCTTCTGGTCCCACAGGCTCTTGTCCCATAGGCTCCCAAGGCCGGAAGGGGCCTTAGCAGGCACTTCGGTCAACCACTCCACAACCAAACTGCAAAGTTCACACGCAACGTCGGCTTGAATGCTCCCCCCGGGGGAGTTCGCGGCCCCGTGACACAGTTTGTTCCACGGTCGAGAAGTTCTGCCGAATAAGTTCTTCCTTATCTCCCATCGTCCTGTGCTCTTCTTCCAAGCTGTGCTGGTTCTCCCCTCCACAGCAGCCACTCAGTGCTCTTCCCATCCTTCTTCCACACGAAGCAGGTGCCACTTACGATCCCCTGCAGGCTGGAAAGTCCAATGCCCACACTTATCCCACCTCCAACACGGTGTCCTAAACTTCTGTCTTCCCAGGAGCCCATCTCTGGATTTGCTTCCTTTTCCCATGATCTGTATCAGAGCCAGGGAAACAAAACACTCCAGATGGGTCTGATCAACCAGACAGAGCAGAGTGGCACGGGTGCACTCCCTCCTCCAAGCCTGAGATCAAATACTCCTCTTCTTCCCTCTCTCCCTTCCGTCCCTGTTCCAGGGCTCCCACTGGGTCCCCTCAGGTCCTGGGAACAGAAACAAACCTGACAGTGCCAGGGAACGTGCGAGGAGGAGGAGAAGGTGATGACGCAGCTCAGTGCCTCGCACTTGCAGCCAAGGGCACCCAAGCCGGCAGGCTATCTCCAAAAATAACCCTGTCCAAACAGTCAGCCTCTTAGTAATTCCCCAGGAGCCCTTCGTTCCAGCTTTCCAGGGTGTGGTCCTCAGCGTCCCTGTGCCTGGTCCCTCGCCACCCTTTCCAGAGCCTAATGGACTGGCTCCAGTTAACCACTGACATTTACAGCCATTGTTCCTTATGTCCAAGATCTAAATATACTTAGAAATATATTTTTATGGAAAATTTTTACAGTTAAGCAAACATCATAATATAGACTGTAATGCAACTACAAAAAAAGCATCTGCATGCACGGAGAGGGAAAGATCTCTAACACATATAGTCAGGTGGAAAAGGCAGTCTTGTAAAGTGGCAGTTGTTATGGGATCCATTTACTGAGTTTTAAAAACGTATCTGTGAAGGGGCACCTGGGTGGCTCAGTCAGTTAAGTGTCCGACTTCAGCTTAGGTCATGACCTCACAGTCTGTGGTTCAAGCCCCACATCAGGCTCTGAGCTGACAGCTCGGAGCCTGGAGTCTGCTTCGGATTCTGTGTCTCCCTCTCTCTCTGCTCCTCCCCTGCTCATGCTGTCTGTCAAAAATAAATGAACTTTAAAAAACTTTTTTTAACATATCTATGTAGAACCATGAATACACAAGTCAATGTATACAAAAGGGGCAGAAAGACCCACAAAAGTGCAAACAGTAGTCACTTTGGAGAGAAGTGGGATTGGGGAAAATGGCAAAAGGTGAGGGGGGTAATTTTTTGCTCTGAATATCATAAAGGGAAACAGATTTCACTTACTACTTGTATGAAGAAGCCACCTGGCCTTAGGTGTACCTTTCCCCCTTTGTCATCGATCATCTCAGAGCTGGAAGGGGCCCGGGGGACTAAGACACAGGTCCTTGAGGTAGGGTACCCATGGTGGCATGCCTTTTGCCTAAGGTCACACAGCCAGCTAGCAAAAGCCAGAGACCACAAGTCATAGTACAGGCCCTGACATCGTGGAACCCCCAGAGGATTAAAAAAGAAGGCTTTGACTTAATTACTAAATCAAATCAACTTTATTCTTTCAGTTGAGTCAGAAATACCTACTTTGGTGAACAGCCAGATGGAAGAGACCAAGGTCATCAAACCTGGAGGGGAAGGGGTCTCAGGCAGGACCTATCACTCAGGCATGGCTGGCAGGCCCTACCTTCTCTGGGCTTTCTGACCCTCATCCATAAATCAGAGGGACGGGCTAAGTGACAGGGGACAAGGGACAAGGACAGATTGGCGGGCACGGAGTGCTGTGGGTGCCAGGTGTTCGTCTGAGCGACCTCCGCATCCTCAGAATGAGACTGGCAGGAGCACTCCCTGAGTGCATCCTGGGCCGAGGGGCCGGCAGTCTGTGACCTTAATTCCATATGGAAGCCCTGCCTCTCAGGAGGGGAAGGCTGGGTTCAAGTCTGACTCAGCTCCCCACCCCCACCCCAGCACCAAGCTGCTTGGGCTGCTGCATGGATTACCTCATTCGATATTCGCCAAACTTTCAAATGCGCTCAAAGAAATTCAGAAGTCACTTGCCAAAAGCATACAACTGGGAAAGGGTGGGGACCTTCTGCAAAATTAGGTCTCCTGACTCTACATTCAGTGCTCCTTCTATCCTGCCAGTTTGGCATGCAGTGGGGCCTCCTCACTTGAGCGATAAAACTTAAGTTCTTGGGTTGTCTCCCCACCAACCCCTGTCTCTCTCTCTCTCTCTCTCTCTCTCTCTCTCTCTCTCTCTCACACACACACACACACACACACACGCGCACACACACACACACACACACACACACACAGTCCCCTAACAGTGACAGCAGAGACAGGCTCCAGGAGCAGCACGACTCAGATATGCATCATGCTGATAAGATGTCTGGGATGTGCTTCAAAGTCATCTGGGGTGGCCTGTGGGGATATACGTCAGCTATGAGTTGTGATAATTGTTGAAGATAAGTGATTGTTTACAGGGGTTCATTACACCATTCTTTCTACTTTTGTACATTTGAAATTGCCCAAGATCAGACTTTTTTTATACTGCATCATGCAAGTGATCAATTTGTCACCTGGTAGGTGGTTCCATTGTGATCAACTTGCTGCTTCCCTCGGCACACAAAGCCACACAATGGCCTGCTGTCATGTTAAGAAAAAATATCAGGGCCAAAGTTTCTGCAGGGTGTGAAAATCCCAATTATAGCAATAATAGCCATCGCTTACTGAGTGCTTCCTGTTTACCTGTCACTGCAGTGGACCGTTTAGCTATGATTTCATTTAATCCTCACAGTGTCCCGGTAAAGTTGGAGCTGTTAAGCCCATTTTATAGAGAAGGAAATTGAAGTTCAGAGAGCTTAACTAGCTTGTCCAGGTCTCCACCTGTGATGAATGATGAGCAAGAATTCAAATCCTTCATCATAAGAAAAAAAAAGTCTCTAACTACACGTGGTGATGGCTTTTAACTAGATCTATCGTGGTGATCATTTCACAGTATATACAAATATCAAATCACTAAGTTCTACACCTAAAACTAATGCAATGTTGCATGTCAATTATACCTCAGTAAAAAAAAAAAAATCAAATACTGAATTACATGTGCTTTTAACTCCTACTGCTCCCACAATATGTAATACTTTGGTACGTTAGGACTTTCTATGTAATTGGGACTAAATCTATGAAATTTTTCAAATGATCATATCCTTCACAGTCTAACCCAGTCATTTTAACCTTAGGATTCTACACGATGCAAACTATCTTGGAATGTAGACAGGGATTAATTCACAAACACATTATTCACAGTGTCAATTACCATAGGGCAAATGAGAAGTGCCTGGGCTATCCCACAGTGGCCTTCATCCCAGAAGCCTTACTCATGGATGCTCCAGTCTTGGGTGCTTGCCCCTCCTCTGTGGTCCCACAGCACCCTGTACCAGTCTCTTGTTTCCTGGTCCCCTCCACCGGACCATGAGCTTCTTTAAAGCTAAGCTCTTCTCACACATCTTTGGTTTAGAGTGGGCACTCGAATACGTGAGGACTGAATTAGTAAATGACCGTTGAGTTGATGATTTAACATCTACAGAAACTGCTTAAGCTGCTGGAGGACAAAGGATAGTACCAGAACCCAAGGTCACATGCAGTGCCCTTCCCCCTCCACCTTAGACTTTAAACTTTTTCTAAAATAAAAAGTAACAAAAATGACTGGAGTTTGAATGCTTGAGGCAGGGTGGGAGAGGGGGAGGAAGCTGGAGACGCCTTCCTCTCTAGGCCCTCACTGAAATACCACTGAAGTGACCAGATCCCATGGGCCATGTGACCTTGGAGGTGCTGAGCAGCTGATATGGTTGATGAATGAAAGACACAGCTTTAATGTGGACTTAAACTACGTCAACTACATCTGAGAAGGTTAAGCAAGAAAGGCAAGAGATGACTGCACATACAGCATGTTCTCAACCATTTAAAGAAAATACATCCATTTGGAAAAAAAAAAAAAAAAAGACCAGAGGGAAAACTGCCAAATGTTAATAGTGGTTACCTTTGAATAACGTAATCTTTTTCTGTGTCTCTATACTTTTTTATAGTTTCCAAATTGTTCCCAGTGGCCATACTTGATTTTTATAATCAGAACAATAAATAAAATTTAAATCACGAAATTGATTCTGAAGGCTAGTAATGATTTCGAAAACCTCTCCAGTATTTTAATGCGGTGAAACTGCATTGCTTACTATGTTACTGTTACAGAAGAGACTATAAAAAGTACATCTACTGGAATCAGAATGCCATCATGTAGTTTCAGTACACACGCACACAAGCAAGAAAATGTATTTTTCCCCAATTCAGTTTTTAGTGAATAAATCACTGATACCAGGTCTGAGCAAATTCTCAGTATTCTAATGTCCCATAAGGTACTGTGAATTTCATTAATGAACTATTCCTGTCATTTTTTAACGTTTATTTATTTTTGAGAAATAGAGACACAGCGCAGGAGCAGGGGAGGGGCAGAGAGAGAGAGAGAGACAGAATCTGAAGCAGGCTCCAGGCTCTGAGCTGTCAGCACAGAGCCCAACACGGGGCTCGAACCACAAACCGCAAGATCATGACCTGAGCCAAAGTTGGATGCTTAACTGACTGAACCACCCAGGCGCCCCTCCTGTCATTTTTTTTAATGCAACCACATCCTCACAACTTTAGAGAGCTACATTCTCTTTGAAGCCTTCCTCTGCCACTCACTCGTTTACCATCATTGGTTTGATTCCCGGAGAAAAAGGGAACACCCCTCTCCATGCCCCCTCCCCAGTCAATATTGAGATAAATTAGATCTACTTTCTGTGGGTTCCTGAGGACAATTTCTTATTGCAGTGATTTTTTTTAAGTGTATTTATTTATTTTTGAGAGAGAGAGAGAGAGAGAGAGAGAGAACAAGAGCATGTGCCTGGGAGCATGACCAGGGCAGGGGGAGAGAGAGAGGGAGAGAGAGAATCCCAAGCAGGCTCAGCACTGTCAGCACACAGAGCACAACACAGGGCTTGATCCCAGGAACCCTGAGATCATGACCTGAGCCGAAATCAAGAGTCGGACGCTTAACCAACTGAGCCACCCAGGTGCCCCTCTGAAGACAGCTTCTGAGGGGAGATCCAAATGTGTTCTGCATCCATGTAAAAAAAAAGGGTGGGAGGGCTTCTCTGTAACTCCAGGTCAACACCAAACCCCAGCCCTAGCCTGCCTGTTTGTCAGTAACACAGAATGAATGAATGCCATCACTTTAGACTGCACAGCTTTGTTTTTTATTTGTTTCTTACTAGGTTTAATTACCTTAGAATCACACAAACTTTACAACTCTCCAAAGGCCCCCTTTACAATGTGGCAGGCATTCACCCCTCTTTGTTAACTAGGTAGGGTGTCCTAATTTGAGTAGAGGGCTTACTCTATGGGGTTATTCTCCCACCAACATCCTCTGCCACTTAAAAAGCGGGTGAGCACCGGAGCCTGCCAAGAGGTCTGAGCAGGCATAAGCATGTGTCACATCGCTGGATACCCACAACAACGCCAGGATATACATACCCATCCTTCCCTTCACATTAAACAATCATATTCTCAAGGAACACAGGACACAGAAGAGCTGGCCCAAACTCCTCTGATCCTAAAGCCTGAGCATCTTCCACTCCCCTGGAACAGCCTGTGCAGAGACTGGGCAGGAAGGACTTTCACTGTCCAAGGAAGTGAGGAACTGGAGCCCAGGAGGTTAATAACTCAGAAAGCTAAGTGGGGTCTCTGTCTTCTGGCTTCTTGCTGCCTTTTGCTTTACGATTACGTTCAAAGCAGGTCCCCACTGGGGAAGCAAGCAATAGCAGGGGAACATGTAAGAGGCCAGGGCAAGGGTGGACTGAACCACTTAGTAAACACTACAGAAAAGTGATCCCCAATGATAACTGCAATACTCCTCACCATATCTACCATAGGGATCCATGGCTCTGTACCATAACCAACACCTATTTAATTCCTTAAGGAATTCATTCTCAGACTTAAAGAGTGTCGTTATAACAACCATCATAACTTTGACTTTACTCTGGGGTACCAACAACAACTCATTTGATGCAACGGTTTTCCTTTTACGCACAAAGAGAAATTAAAAGCAGACACCTTGCTGCATGTCCTTAGGCAAGTGATTTCTCCTCTCTGGGCCTCAGTTTTCCCATCTGGAAAATAAAAGGGTCTGGCCGGATGATGCCTAAGGTTCCTTATAAGGCAAGCATCCCGATAAGAAAGCTATACTCAAGTGCCCAGTGGAATTACCACAAAAATGAAACGCTCTAGAAACCCTACGAAAAGAAACAAGTGTAGCTAGGAGATAACAGGGACAGGACAAAACAGCACATTAGCTTTGGGGAAACCCGGACTCCAAGTATTTGTTGTTGGGTTTTCAAATTTTTATTTTTTTGGTTTTTTGTTTGTTTTGGTTTTTTGGTTTGTTTGGGTTTTTTTGTTTTTTTGGGGTTTTTTTTTTTTTTTTTGGTTTTCCAACTTTTCCTCTGCCAAATACAAAAATAGGCAGCTACTTCCGTGGAACTCTCAAAAAGAATTTAATTAAATAAAATCAATGAAAACAATGCCTTGTTCTCCCACAAGTGGCTCAGGAGTAGCTTGCTAAGAGACACTTTCTTCCCTGTGGGTCTGATGTCAACAGCCTAATGCTTAGGCCCAAACAAAGGCTTCCTGGCACAGAGATGAGAGGCAAATATCTAAGTCCCCATATCTGGCCCTATTCCAAATTGAGGGGAAAGGGACAGTGAGAAGAGAAAAATACCAAAGTTTATGAAAGGCTAGCAGAAGAGTTAAGAATTACTAAATCTATCTTTTCCCAAATGAATAAGAACTCTTAAAAGAGATAATGGAAGGGTGCAGCTTTCCATCTGAATTACTTTCTTTGTTTAACTCTGTTCTAAGGCCACTGATTTTTAGACTAACCTGGTTGTGCCTTTGGGGGCTGTCAAGGCCAGGGGCAGTGTGGGAATTGGGAGACCCATACTCAAATTCTCTTTCCCATTTCACTGGTTTAAACTCCCGCAAGGCATTTTCCAGGCCAACATTACCCGCTTGTAAAATAAGAGGGTTCCCTAGATCCCCTTTAGATCCTCAGTAACAGTGGTTTGGAGCTGAAGGCCCTCCAGTTCTCCCCAGGGACAGGTTTAACCTCCAGAGGGACTGGCGGCCAGTGAGCTCAGCAAGAGCTCTCTAGCAGCGGTGCACACCCATGCCTGCACACCCCAACCCCCACCCCCCACTCCAGCAACCTTAGGGTCTTACTTCTGCACCAGCACCATTCCCTAACAGGCCAATGCACCCACCCACCCACTTCACGGCTGCCCGAGCAGGTCTGATGAACCAAAACCTGCCAAGGTGAGCAGAGCACATGTAAGCAAAGCAAAAACAAAACAAACAAGAGCCCTCTTATCTGGACCTCGGAATTTCTCTCAAACTGACCTAACTGAAGATAAGAGCGTCCCTACCCAGAACAAGAGGCCTCGGCTGGCCTCGCCTGTAAAAACTAAAAACGCAAAGCGAGTCTCAAGCCAAAAGGGGCCAGTGCCAGACGCAAGGACCTACAAGGCAAAGCTCAAGCAAAGGGCTGAGAAGACCAAGACCGCGCTGGGCGCTGTTTAAATTGGACTATTGTTTCTGCAGGCTGGGGAGGCGCTCGCCATCTCCCAGCAGGGGCAGTCGCCTGAGTGCAGGGACAATGGTGCACTAGGCAAGGTCTTTTTTTGGAGAGGGACCCAAGGGCCCTTAATTCAACCCCGGTGCGCTGGAAGTGAGGGGCTGCCCTGGTCACATCCAGTAATGCACCACGGCCGGGGACAGGCTCTCGGCCTGGGGCAAAGCTTTTTGTAGCCGCTTTCGTGTTTTGTTTTCCCCTTTTGGCAGACTGGCAGTTTGGCCTGAGGGCCAAGTGGTACCTTTTCAATGTGTCTGTCGTCCTCCTCTGGCCAGCGGCGCCCCTAGCGCCTCTCCCTCCCCCGCGGCTTGAGACAATGGCCCGGTTCCGCAGGGCGGCCGTTCCGCGGCCAGCCGGGCGCCGGGATCCCCGCGCAGAGCGCACGTGCGTTTGTTATGGTGCCTGAGCCCCCACCCCCGCCGCAGGCCTCAGTTTCCCGGTCCTTAAATCCAGCGGCGGGAATGCGCAGGAACCCGGAGCGCGCGGGGCGTCCCGCACCTGACCCGTGGCGCGGTGCGGGAAGCGGGGCTCCCGGGGGCCGAGCGCACGTGGGTTTGTTGTGGGTCCGCAGACTCGCGGAGCCCCGGGGGAAAGCCAAGGCGGTCCCCGGGCCGGGAGAAAGCCAGAGACACCCCGGCCCCACGGTGGCCAGCCGGCCGGCGAGACTGCCGAGGCGGCGCTGGGCACCGGCTCCGCGCGCCCCGCCGCCCCGCTCCCCTCCCGTGCCCCTTCGCACACGCCTTCGCCCGGACCCCGGGCCGCGCCGCCGCCCTGCGCACCCCTACTCACTCGCTGCGCGCTCGGCCGCCGGGGCTGCGGCCCCTCCGCCCGCTCCGCGCCCTCGCCGGCCCGCAGCCGCTCCCTTTGTTAGCGCCCGGCAGTGCCCCAGATGTCTTCCCCGGCCCGGCCCCGCACTCCCCTCCCCCAGGTGCCGCCCGTCTCTGCGCGCCGCGGCCGCAGGGGAGCCCGGCAGCTGGGAGCCCGGCGCCAGGTCCCGGCAGGAGGGTCTGCTGGGGAGGAGCGGGGGACTGGGGCTGAGGGGTGGAGGGGACGGCGAAGGAGGGAAGAAGAGCGCGGCGGAGGGGCGGGGGAAGCGAAGGTCTCCGTTATGCAAATAGTCGGGCCGACGGGGTGGGTCCCCGGTCGCACGGCGCCCCAGACACCCTGGCCTCGCCCTCCGGGGGTCGCCCGCGGGCGGGCCTCCGGGTTAGGGGTGCCGGGTTAGGGCACCTCGTGATGCGGGGACCCCGCTTCCACCACCCCCCACCGCCACCGCCACCGAGGAAGGCGGAAGGAGGAACGAGGGGAGGGGCGACGCGGAGGGCCGGGATCCCCAAATGCCGGCTCCCACTACGCCCCAGGTCCCGGAGGGTTGAATGCTACACTCACAGGCTTTCCGTCCTCACGAGCGGGAACTGTAAATCCTGGCTCCGCTACCGACTGCCTATGTGACTGAGCAAGTCACTTAACGTCTCTGAACGCTTCTTATGTAGGATATAAAACGGCAAAATCTCTTTCACGGGGTTTGACCCGATCCTGCCCAACACCGGGCGTCGCATGTGCTAGGTGCTCGCAAACACTGCAGATACAAGAGTGTGGCCCCCAAGCTGCCTGCAGGCTGGCGGGACGGGAGGCCTCAGGTGCGGTGTTGAAGGGAGCGAAGTTCCTTCCTTTCACTGGGGCTGAACTGGGGCTGCTAGGGGAAGGCGTGCACCGCCTGTGGAGCAGCTGTCACCGCTGTATACCGACCATCCCCGGTGCCCCGGGGGGGGGGGGGGGGGGAGGGGGGGGGCGCTGAGACAGAAAACGCCCCACAGGAGGGCCAGAAGCAGCCTTGGGCCACCACTCCAGTTCCCATAGAGAGAATGGAACCACCGGTGGCAACAATCATCACCCAACTGAGTTTTGAGCACCCACTTGGCACGAGACTATGTACTTGGAGGGAAAGGGGGAGTGGAAGTCATTTGGGCCCTCTGGGAACACACAGTGTGGGGAACTCCCAGCGCCTGAAGCCCTGACACAGAAGTCTGTCTCCAAATTGAGGTGACCACTCCCCACCACCAACTCAACTTGGGAAAGGGGAGGTCACATCCTCCTCTCATCCCTCAACACCCTTCTTCCAGGTATTGCTACCTCCCTTCCCCTCTTGCTAGGCTGCTGAGGAAGCGTCGCTGCTGGGTCCACGGAGCTCCAGTTCCAGGAGGTGCCGCACAGAGTGAATTCAGATCTCTACCACCAACCAGCTGAGTATGGGTTTGGGTCCCTCAGCCTCTCTGAGCCTCTTTTTTTTTTTAATGTTTATTTATTTTTGAGAGAGTAGGGGAGGGGCAGAGAGAGAAGGGGACAGAGGGTCCAAAGCAGGCTCCCCACCGTCATTGCAGAGTGCCATGCCATGCTCTGTTGGAACCCAGGAACAGCGAGATGATAACCTGAGCCAAAGTCTGACGCTTAACCACCTGAGCCACCCAGGCGCTCCTCTCCGAGCCTCTTTTGAGCCTCTTTCCTCTTCTGTATCATGGAGATATTAATGATGGTGTTGTCTTCAGGATTATGTGAAATGACCTGTATGAAGCCTTTGGCTTAGTGTCTGGCATTTGAAAGGTGCTCCTAACGGTAACCGTAACGTGAGTGAGTGAAAGAAGACAAACTCATGAGACTACTTCTGGGAGGATGCCATATTGGAGATTTTAGACTTTATTCCGAGAAAATTGGAAGCTCTTGAAAGATTTCATCCAGGGGCGTGGCATGCATCCTTGTGTTTTACACTGATCTTTCTGCCAGCTTCCTGGAAAGTGGATGGCAGGAGCAGAGACTGCGAGCGTGGGGCACAGAGACCAGTTTGCAAGCTGCCGTCAGTGGAGATATAATAGGAGCTGGGGCAATGACAGCAGGAATGAAAAAAGAGGACATGCAAATAATACCTACCATTTGGGGAGCAAAAGCAATTTGCTTATTATATTGCCTCTCCTTTTCATACCATATGTGGGGGCCTTACCCTATCGTATGAATAAGAAAATTGAAGTCACCGAGGAAATGAAAGAGCTGGAATTTGAACGCTTTTCCACATGCGTGGAGAGCCTTAATCATTTCCTTCCTCAGTATCACTTTTATGTCAACACTGCTTAAGACTCAAGAACGAGGAGACGCCGGGCTGGCTCCATCAGAAGAGTATGCCACTCTTGATCTGGAGGTGGTAAGTTCGAGCCCCACAAGTAGAGAGTAGAGAGATTACTATGAATAAATAAATAAGTAAATAAGTAAGTAAATAAATAAAAAACAAACTTTAAGAAAAGAGAAGAATGGGGCACCTGGGTGGCTCAGTCGGTTAAGTGGCCGACTTCGGCTCAGGTCATGATCTCATGGTCCGTGAGTTCGAGCCCTGCGTCGGTCTCTGTGCTGACAGCTCAGAGCCTGGAGCCTGTTTCAGATTCTGTGTCTCCCTCTCTCTCTGACCCTCCCCCGTTCATGCTCTGTCTCTCCCTGTCTCAAAAATAAATAAAACGTTAAAAAAAAAGAGAAGAATGAAGAACAAGAAACAGAGGAGAGACTTTTTTTTTTAGCTCCCTTCCCACTCCATATGACTCTTTATAAGAAGAGCTACAGCCAGATTACAGAGAAAACAAAGAAAGAGGCTCACTCCGTATTCTTGGCTTACAGGGCCAAAGTGACCACAGATGACATGAAAAGCCCAAGAAGTTTCTTTTTTTTTTTTTTTACTTTATTTATTTTGAGAGACAGAGAGAGCACAAGTAGGCAAGGGTCAGAGAGAGAGGGAGAGAGAGAATCTCAAGCAGGCTCTGAGCTGTCATCATAGAGCCCAACACGGGGCTCCATCTCAGGAACCATGAGACCATGACCTGAACTAAAACCAAGAGTCGGACCCTTAACCAACTGAGCCACCCAGGTGCCCCCAAGAAGTTTCCGGGGCTGTGAGGCAGATGTGTGGACGGGTAGGGAAGATCTCCCTGGAAGATGTCCAGGGAAGGAGCAGCTGTGGAGTTATTCCCTTTGGGGGCCCCTCCCCCAAGGTTGCAGTTGGGGTCCTCTGACCTATAGATGAGAGGCAGGAGAGGGATGGACCTGTCCTCTCCAGCCTATGAGGCTTCCTCATGTATTGTCTCTAGGGCCCCTGACTTGACAGGTTATTTTTCTTAGAAGTATAAATACCTAATTTCCCTCTGGACACTACCTCAGCTCCCCACCCCCATGACCTCAGTCTTTGCCCATGAATAATATTTTAAGTAATGCCTTTCTTAGTCATCATTTTAGGCAGTTTACTGGCTAATACAAATAATGCCCTACTTTATAATGTTCACTTACAGTGAGCCGCTCACAGACATGCTGTTTCTAGCACTCTTAAATTGGAGATGGTGGTATTGCACAGTCTTATAAGGAATAAGGAAAGCACCGGAGGCTGAAAATATCTTCCCAAACCCTTCTGCCTCATCTCTCTCCAGATGCTCATGTCGAACCTTCAATGGCGTCCACAGTTCTCTGCACGCTTTCAACACCCACAGTCCAGTATAAGGGCGGACTGAGGGCTAAAGGAACTGCCGTGTGGTCTACCTGCGCCCCCTACCTTAGACTTCAGTGCTCTCAGCTTCAAGGCTAAAGATACCTATGCGCAGCGAAGTCTAAGGAACCCAAGTCACAAAACAAATAGAGGAACAGCATGTCTGGGAGAACAACACTAGGGGCAGAGGCTGGACACTAGAGATGGGCCCCTTGGAAGGACTACAGCCACAAGACAGGGAAATGGCTGGGCCGACCGTGCCTTGTACAGCAGGCAGTGGCCTTGCAGCCTCAAGACCTCAGCGTTAGATATGGGCATTGGGTAAGCAGGTGTGGGCTTGGAAATGGGCATGTCATGGTGGACAAGCTTTCATTGGACTGCACTTCACCCAGTCAGCTTCAGTGTCCAGCCTTGTCCCAGGAGATACGAGGAGAAACCAAGTCCCAATTCTCAAATTACTTGTGTTTTAGCAAAATATCTTTTGGTCCAAATAATTAACACAAATTGCTATGGATTGAACATCTACTGGGTGCAAGGCAGCCTATGTGCATGTTCTCACGTAATCCTCACCTGGGGGAGGGGTATCATTCTAGAACCCTGGTGTACCTAAGTCTTCTTAGGCGACTCTTCCTGTTGTCGCCTGAAGGCCAATCTTAGCATGAAATTAATGTATAGGAGGCAAGGGTATGGTTATAAATCTCACGCTAGGAACATTAAAAAGCGAGAGAGGTCTTCCCTGCAGGTTTCTTAAGGAGACAAAGTGGTGTCACAACAAACATCAAGATGCAAGGCTTCCTAGATATCCACTTACAACATCCTTTCTGAATTCCACTCCTGACATCACCTTCACCCATTTCTACAGAGGCCTCCTCAGCATCCCTCTCCCTCCTATGATACTCCTCCAGCTCCCCCCACCCCCACCTCCCAAGTCCTTCCCTCTAGGGGTCT
Organism: Puma concolor; assembly: GCF_028749965.1. Taxonomy (NCBI): domain Eukaryota; kingdom Metazoa; phylum Chordata; class Mammalia; order Carnivora; family Felidae; genus Puma; species Puma concolor. The sequence goes on along the minus strand of NC_141675.1, from coordinate 78,809,835 downwards.
CCCTTAATTTTAACTAGCCTCTCTCAGTGACCCCAAAAGATGTGAGAAAAAGAGTAGGAAGCTGCAAAAAAAAAAAAAAAAAAAAAAAAAAAGACAGTGCCCATGAATATAGATCTTTACATTTACAAATGGCTTGCATATACATTATCCCACCTGAGCCCTTTTCAGACTCAGAATAACCTGAGAAAACTGAGGCTGAGAGATAAAGTGAGTTGCTTAAAGTCCACTAGTGAGTGTTGAGCTGCACCTTGAAACCTAGGCCTCTTTCCTTCAGACCACATCTGGCCCAGGGCTGCAAATGCCTGGACAAGCCCATCAAACTGTCAGTAACACTTCCCCAGCTACAGCTGCCAAAACTGTCGCCCTGGTGCCCCAGGGCAAGACTCAAGCCATGCCCAGGAGACCGAGTCACCAACAATGGAAGGAAGTGCAGGGACGAAAGGACTCAGAAATCAAAGATACTTGTAATAAATTCCTTCAAAAAGATCCAGGAAATTGGCTTCTCTCAAATGACTTCTATCAGAACAAAAGTGCAAAGTCCTGTGTATTTATTACCTGAGGATGACCTTCTGAATAACCCACAAATAATGGTCAGGCTTCTTGCAAGAGAGTGCCTGGGTCAAGGAAATGTCTTTGAAATTAACAAATGTTTTGGGGGGGGGGGGGGGAAGAAACTATCCCATGCCTGTTGGTGATTTCTCCCAAACCTGTCTCTGTTGGTTTTTGTTTTTTTTTTTCCTAATTTTATAGATCAAATTTGCTTTAGGAAATTTAGAAAAGTCAGACAAGTACAAAGAAGCAAGGGGGAGGAAGATATTGTCAGCCCATCAGCCACAGGCAGAATTAACCTTTTGGCCTATTTTCTTGCAGTTATTTGCCATGCATTTTTCTACAACTTTTCATAGCTGAGATCATGATATATAAAAATGATATCCAGCTTTTGTCCCCCATTTAAAGCATAACAAACATTTCCTGTATGTATATAATAGTACATGTATTCATTCCCTTTAGCCCTCATTAGATGCAAGGCAGACATTCTTAGGCAAGTTGTTAGTGGTTTATTGCACTATATGTTGGCTGTATGAGAGACAGTTTAGGGGCTAAACTGACTCACTGACTGGAGTCGGGCTGCCTGGGTTTGAATCCTGACTCTGCCACCTCCTGGTTACATGACCTTGGGCAAGTTAATTTACCCCTCTGGCTCCATTTCCCTACATATAAAATGAGGATCATAGTATCTGCCTCACAGAGTAGTTCTAAAGATTAAATGAGTTAATTACATGAAAAGTGCTTAGAATAATAAATGGCATGGTAAGCGCTAAGTAGTAGCTATTAGCAATCTACGGTATATGTGGTCACATCATAAATTATTCAGCTATTCTCTTGCAGCTGGACAGTAAGATTGTTTTCAATTTTTCCACTATTATAGATAGTCCTATAAACCATTTACTGCATGCATTAGTGGAGGAAACGCAGATTGAAACTCTGCTGTGGAAAAATTCGAATGCCAAGATAAGGTATTGAGAAATTCAGGATAAATGACCCAGGAGAAAAACTCTCCTTGGAAGGAGGTATCCAGTCACCTTGAAGAGATGACATTTAATTCTATGGCAAACATTTGTTGAGCTCTGTGCACCAGGAAAGGGTCTTGGCTAGATCAGGGAACACAGAGACGAAAAGGGGACACCAAGACGAACAAGAGACAAGACTGAATCTCAAGGAGCTTTATTCAGTTACAAAAATATCACATTTGTTATGTCCAGGAGTGAATTTTCACCATGACATATCTCTATGGTTCACTTATGTGGACAGGGATTACAAAACGCCTGATTTCAAAGGACCAATGCAGTAGGAAATACAGAGATGGCCAGTCTTCCTTCACGCCCTTATGGAGAGGACTTGATCAAGAACGCCTATTTCACAGAAGAGAGGCGCCTGGGTGGCTCAGTCGGTTGAGTGTCCAACTTCAGCTCAGGTCATGATCTCACAGTTTGTGAGTTCGAGCCCAGTGTCGGGCTCTGTGCTGACAGCTCAGAGCCTGAAGCCTGCTTCAGATTCTGTGTCTCCCTCTCTCTCTCTCTGAACCTCCCCAGCTCCTGCTCACACTCTGTCTCTGTCAAAAATAAATAAACTTAAAAAAAAAATTTTAAAAAGCCACCAACCATGCCTAAGTATAGGAGTGCTGCATGGCCAGGGGAGCCCTCTCTCCCGATATTGTCCTGAGTGAGGGACCCTTTGCCGAGGAATTGTGAGGTTCAGATGGCTCAGACAGGGCTGCAGCCTCAGCCACATTCTTGCTGACTCTCATCACCTATAGTTAATGAGCTACAAACAGCTGGACAATAACCTTTTGGGAAAGGCCACATTTCCCATCACTGAGATAGTTCCTAAAGTTCAAAGGTCTCCTGCAAAGCTGCATCAACTTTCCAGCCCCTCTTTGTATAGGGTACAACGCAAAACCTTTTATACCGTGAGAAACCTGGGTATACAGTTGCAGCCTTACCCTGCCAGGAGTGGGTGTGGGGATCGGTGATTTGAATTAATCCATAACCAGCCCTGCTAAGGCCTAAACGTGTGGACAATCAGATAGGCATTTGAGGAAGCACCGATGAGGTTCGGTGCAGGAAGTAGCCTCTGAACAATGTCACATTATCCATTACAGTCCTTCTTCAATGACATCATAAAGCACTCAACTGTCAAGTTCAATTAGCAAGTAGGTGGTCTATAATGATAATTACAGCCTGTACCTCTCAACCTAAATGGCTCAGAGCACCACAAAGTCATGACTTGAAGGCCTTAGAATGACTCCACCCAGGAGGCAGGGACACCAGGGTAGGCCCGCTTACGTGGAAAATGTGTGTGTGTTTCTAGAGTTTGGAGGAGGTGAGGTACAGACACTTGTACTAAATATATACCATTGTGTTTAAAGTGTTGTATCACATTGGCTTGGGGTCCTATCAAACGAGCTGTAATTCCAGGGAGCACGAGATACCTTCTATCACACCTCTTTGGCCAATTCCTCTGTGAGGCCTTTCTCAAACTCACAGGAAGGATGGATAGTTAGGAAACTCATTTCCTTGCCGAAAATAGACACAAAGTTCCTAAGTTCACATTCAGAGTGAACTACACAGGAGAGATTTTTATTTGTAGAATCTGGGACTCATGGTTGGGTTAAGAAGAAAGGGGCACAGTGCACCTGCTTGATTTTAATCTACTCCCTTTAAAATGTGTTCCTCACATAGAGGACTCCCAAGGCACTTTCCTATACACCTTTCAATTGAGGTCTAATTTACAGATAAATCAACTGAGGCTTAGAGACTCAAATGGCCTGCCAAAAATGAGCCAGCTAATAAGTGGCAAAGTTTGGACTAGCGCTGACATCTTCTGCCTCTGTTATAGATGCTAATAAGAGGCCATAGGCAGCCCAGAAAATAGAGAGAGAACCAAAGACTTAAAAAGCAGAAACTTCTACGGTCCAGCCTCCCATAACGAGGCGCCTGAGAGAAATCAGGCCTTGCTCATTATTTTCCGACTTTTCATAGTGGTCAGGGATCATTAGGCTGGGTTTTCAGCCTGTCTCTTCAAAGGGCTAAGAAAAACATATCAGGTGATAAATGGAGGTGGTAAAGAATGGCCAGAAGCCTCGTGGAATGTTCTTGTTTCTGCTGGGAAGAAGGAAGTCACTCATCTGAGGTAGCTTTGTGTGACCATAGACCCCTGACGATACATTTCCTTCACTTCAGCGTTTTTGGCACAGAGGGTAAGGAGGCATTACTGCTTCCGAGATCTCATGAGCTAAAAGAAGTGATAGGTCTCAGTTATTGATTACTGAGGTGAAATGGAACATGTTAAGATTAGGATCTGGATATTCCCAGATGATCTGAGAGATAATAACGACCTCCTCAAACCACAGAACCGGGAACCGAGCTCTGCCACAGCTAATCCGCACAAAGACCCTGTGCGTGCACGTCATTAGCAGCATTTGGAAACGAGATAACTGAGGCTTAAGGAGTTTGAATAATTGGCCAAAGGCCACATATCTTGTAAGTGGCAGAGCTGGGGACTGAACCAACACGTACATGACTTCAAAGCCACTCTTTAACCACTGTGCACATCAGTTTTTCCTTGGAAGTGGAGTGATGTGAGGTTGGTCTGACTCATCTCTCCATTATCTCTGACTTGTTTATACTTTTTCGTTTCTCTGAAATGTCCTCTTCATCTCGCTATGCCTGAGTGAACACGACCCCTCCCCTAAGGTCTAACTCCAGCCTGAGCTTCGGCAGGAAGGCTTGAGTCCCAAACCATCTCCTTCTTCTCGAAAGTCTTAGAAACACTTGTAGAATTTCCCAGGACTGTGGTTTTTTGTTGTTGTTGTTCGTTAAATATACAACTATATGAGGTCGTTTTTAAGTCTATTTATTTATTTTGAGAAAGAGACTGGGAGAGGGGCAGAGAGAGAGGGAGAGAGAATTCCAAGCAGGCCCCCCACTGTTAGCGCAAAGCTTGACACAGGACCCGAACCATGAGACCGTGACCTGAGCTGAAACTGAGAGTTGGACGTTTAATCGACTGAGCCACCCAGGCGCCCCGAGATTTGTTTTTCTTTTTTTAAGTTTATTTATTTATTTTGAGAGAGACAGACACAGTGTGAGTAGTGGAGGGGCAGAGAGAGAGGGAGAGAGAGAATCCCAAGCAGGCCCTACACTGTCAGCACAGAGCCCACTGCAGGGCTGGAACTCATGAAACTTTGAGATCATGCCCTGGGCTAAAACTGAGAGTCAGACTTGACCGACTGAGCCACCCAGGCGCCCCAAGATTTGTTTTTTCTTAATATGCTTTCAAATAAATAAACATTTGATATCTCATAGAAACACTGTTTTATATCAACAAATCCACAAATCAGGACACATCATCCTTTAACAGATTCAGAGGTGTGAATTGATTCAGTTCAGGATCTTCTTTCTCCGCCATTCCCCAAATGTGGACCCAGAATCACAGGGGTATGGAAGTGGGGGTCCTCCTGGCTTTATCTATGGAAACAGGAAACAGGAAACAGACCATGTGGCAGTGGCTCTTCAGCAGGCTTTGGGACCAAGCAAAATGGAGAATGATCTCTACAGTGCTTTTTACTAGCCAGGTGGCTTCAAGAAAGACCCTTAACCCCTCCGAGCCTATGAAGTATAGCGTGTGAAAGATTGCAGGAAGGATCAATAATGCTGTTATGTGCACCAAATAGCTACTCAAAATATGGTAGCTATTACATTTATTAGACATGACCCCAATCAAAAGGAGGTAAACAACTAACTTCCCTAGGGTCAATTCAGAAAAGAACATGAAACGCTTTTGGTCTTACTTAAAAATTCAGAAAAGAACATGAAACGCTTTTGGTCTTACTTAAAATGCCTCCTTCTTCTCTCTTCTTCTAATCCCTTGTAAAAATTCAACATTGTAACTGCAATTACCTACTGTTAGTGTCCCTCCAAAATTCACATGTTGGAAACCTAATGACCGAGGTGATGGTATTCCAGTGGAGGTGGGCCTTTGGGAGGTGATTAGGTTGTGAGACTGAAGCTGTCATGAATGGGATTTGTGTCCTTATAAAAGCTCCCTGAGAAAGCTCCATGCGCCTTCTGCCTCACGAGGACACAGCAAAAAAGAGGACCATCTATCAATCAGGAAGCTGGCCCTTGCTAGATACTGAATCTGCTGGTGCCTTGAGTGTGGACTTCTCAGCCTCCAGAACTGTGACAAATAAATTTCTGTTCCTTACAAGCCACCCAGCCTACGGTATTTTAGTTATAGTGGCCTGAACAGATTAAGACACCTACTTTATGAGATAAACTCACGTCCATGAGAAAAGTAGCACTGCTCCTTAGTTTTCGAAAGATTCCTGCTCATACCTGACATACTGAAGAAGAAGCAACAGAGAGAAAACTTTCTTCAGCCTTGGACTGAATCAGAAGGCTAGAGGCAACGGGAAGGTCTTGTACGAGGGGTTGCTCATCACCATGTGAGAGAAACGTAAGGTACTACTGGGAGATTTTACCACATTCACGGAATGTCAAAGGTTATCTCATTTCCCTCATGAGGAAACACAGTGGTAGAGAAACCTCCCCTGTGGTGCACAATGACAGCGCCCAAGGCAGAATCTGGTCTCTCGGTGCTCAGATTTCTTTCACCCTTCCAACCATCAGTTTATCGCTTCTCGGCCTTTTGGCTAAGATCAAGTGCAACCATCAGTTTAGAAGCATTACCGAGTACTCCCAGCACACTGGCTCTCAGGGGTGCAAGGCAGGGGGGCGAGGGCCCCAGCCCTGCAGGACTTCACAGGATGGAGAAGCCATGCCTCACAGGAGACACAGCCATGTGGGAACAGCTCAAGACTTTCATGATCCAGAGCTAAGTGGGGCACCCAGGCCTAGGCAGCCCCTGCCATACAGGAAGTATACTTGCTTCATTCATTGTTCCATCTCCGGTCCCTAGAAGAGTTCAACTAAGGCAACGCCTGTAACTGTGAATGCAGTTCATGGACTCCGGAGCCAAAGGGACTGGGATCGAATCCCAGGTCACTCAAGGAATAGCTGAGCAATCTTGGGCAAGTGACCTAATCTCTCTGTGCCTCAACTTTCCCATAGTAAAGCATGAATAGTACTATAGAGAGGAAATGAGCTAATCCATGTAACGTACTTTAAGAAGTGCCAGCACAGGGTAAATACTCAAAGGACATGACCATAACTATTATTCTTAGCAACCACATTATTAGAGAAGAAATTAGTATTTGATGAGTGTGTGTGTGTATATGTGTGTATATATATATATGTATATATATATATGTATATATATATATATATATATATATATCCTTAATATGCCATCAAGTGATATTTAATGAATAAATGAATGAATGATGGAACGAAATTGAATGAATGCAGTCAGAATCAGAGAAGGAAGGGATTTTTGCAGGCTGAAGTGCTCAGGGAAGGTGTCCTAGCAGGGGCCAGACCTGAGCCAGGCATGTAAGGAAGGGTGAGATAGGGGCCACCGGGGTGGGTCAGTTGGTTAAAGGTCTGATTCTTGGTTTCAGCCCAGGTCATGATCTCACAGTTCATGGGTTAGAGCCCCGAGTCAGGGTCCACAGCTAGTAGCACGGAGGCTGCTTGAGATTCTCTCTTTCCCTCTCTCTCTCTGCTCCTCCGTGCTTGCACTGTCTCTCTCTCAAAATAAATAAATAAACATTAAAAAAAAAAAAAAGGCGGGGGCGGAGGGAAGTGTGAGATCTACGCAAGATGAAACAGGAAGAGGAGAAAAATACTTACACTTTCAGAAGCTCTGTTAGACAAAGACTTAATATCTAAAGATGTTTATTGAAGTGGTTTTTTTTTCTTTAAAATATTGAAAAAAGCCCACACGGCCAGTGAGACCGTCAAACACAATTTGATAAATCTATAAAATAAATTACTTGTAATCCATTAAAGTATTTTCAAACAAGAGTGAATAACAAATATGCTCAGATTATAAGAGTCCAGGAACACCTGGGTGGCTTAGACGGTTAAGCGTCTGACTTCGGCTCAGGTTTGTGAGTTCGAGCCCCGTGTCGGGCTCTGGGCTGACAGCTCAGAGCCTGGAGCCTGCTTCAGATTCTGTGTCTCCCCCTCTCTCTGCCCCTCCCCCACTTGTGCTCTGTCTCTCTCGATCAAAAATAAAGCAATGTTAAAAAAAATTTATAAGAGTCCAAAAGAACCACCACACATTATACACAGTACAATCTCAGCTGAGTAAAAATGCCATTTGCGTATAAAAAGAAAGGAAATTACCAAAATGTTGGAAGGAAGGAATGTGGATACTTTTGTTCCTTTAAATCTTTCTTAGTTTTTCAAATTGTCTACAGTGGGTATGCATTATTTTAATAATTGTGTTTGTTTTTAGTTATGGTAAAATATAAAATTTGCCATTTTAACTGTTAGGGTGGCCGGTGATGCGGACAGCAAAGAACTGCACAGAGTAGACTAACAAGTGTGACAGAGTTTATTCACTCTCGAAGGAAGGAGAGGGGCCAGACATCAAGAGAGATGTTGGCTCCCAGTCTCTGTTAGGCGGGGCCTCTTAAGTGGTTTGTAGGATGTGGGAGGGTTGTAGCTGTGGTCTTGGGGGAGGCTGTGTGGGAAGGGGGTTGACACTTGGTCAGATAGAGAAGGAGGTGACAAGTTATGGGGGCGGGAGGGGGCCGGCGGTGAATCTGTCTGGGGCTCATCCAGGATGTGAGTTGTGGTCGGGCCAGAGAAGAACATGTTCTGGAGTGGTAGCTTATTTTCTGAGAATGAGTGGCACCATGACCTAGAAAAACAAAGAGTTAGGGCCAAGTACAGACACCTGTGAGTGTTGTCTGTAAGCTTGGCTGGGGAAAGGGCTTTGAATAGAACCCTTTTATGAACCGTGTTTATGTGTCCAGTACAACTAATAGTATTATTTTTTAAGTCTTGTATATTTCTCAGGTGAACAAGGTGCCCAGGCCCGGGGCCTTGTTCACACTGCTGTCCTGTTACGATGGTCCCACAGAAGCTGAGGGGAAGCATGGCCGCTGCCCATGCCTGAACACCCCGACCGACCCCTTTGCCCTGGGAAGCACCATTATGATTTTGGAGCATGTTCCTGCCTGCTGAGGGCTGGCACTTCGGCCCTCCAGTGTGGAGAATCACTCCTCCCTAAAGTCAGGGTGTTAACACGCTTGTCATGTCTGGACAACGAGCGGCCTCCCCCGTCCCCAGGCCTCTTCATTTTGTCTCTGGTGTTGCTCCACACAAATGCAACATTCAGCCATTTCTTCCAATGCTCACAAACCGGGGGAGGGCAGGGGATTCCCTCAGGCTCCAGAATCCCAAAAAAGTCCCTTGTGCCTCCTGGAAAGTACAAAAAGTGGGGATACGGAGACTCTTCACCTACTTCTGAAGGCTTGGCCTCGTGCTGCGGCTTGTACAGTGAATCACCACAGAGTTAGAGAGAACACCTTGTGAAATAGAAGCCTGGCCAGAGGGAAGAGCTACCTGGCCACAGGCCTGTGTGTCTGCTACATGCCCACATTCAAGGAGAAAATGCCCGTCTTGGGGCTTATCCTCAGTTTCCCTCTAATTCCACCATGCCTTATATCCATTCTCTTCCATTTTCATGAGTCTCATTCATTTACTCAGCAATCATTATTTACCCCTTTCATGTGCCAGGGACTAAGTTAGGGATGAGATACTGACACCTAAGATAATGGCAATAATCTTTTTCTTTTAATTCTTTTTAGTGTTTATTTATTTTTGAGAGAGACAGAGTGCGAGCGGACGAGGGGCAGAGGGAGAGGGAGACACAGAATCTGAAGCAGGCTCCAGGCTCTGACCCATCAGCACAGAGCCCGACGCGGGGCTCAAACCCACAAACTGTGAGATCATGACCTGAGCCAAAGTCGGATGCGTAACCGACTGAAACACTCAGGCACCCTGATAATGGCAATAATCTTATACACTGCCAAGCACTGGGCGGCAAAGTTTTATCTGCCCTACCCCAGTTCACCCTTATAAAAACTTCACAAAGAAGGGACTGTTCCCCCATTTTACAGATAACAGACCTGAGGCTCAGGAAAGATAAGACATTTGCGCAGAAGAACTTCTGGGTAAAGATGGTAAAATAGCTCGAGCTTAGAACATCTCTCTCTCCCCCACATTTAACACAATGAACAGCAAAAGTGAAAACCACAAAACAGTGAAAGAAATTATCAGTAAATTCTAACAAGCACCTACCAGACCATGCTTTTCCCACAGATAATGGCTATACACTCAGGATCAAATACAATTAGTGACAATCTGAAGGCACAAGAGACTAAACAGAAGCAAACAGAACCTGGAGGGGAGTCAAATCTTGCTAGAAAGACATGGAAGGAGTTACCTATGCTTGTAGTCTTCAGCCTGTGAACAGGCTGAAGTCGCCGCCATGAGGGTTGCCTCAAGCTTTAATTTCAAAAAAATCCAGAGTCTTTTTGGCCTCAAGAACCAGAGGACAGAGTATGCTGGAGAACAAGGAGAAAGGGGAAATATTGGGAAGGAACGGTCCAAAGAGAGAAAGCCCCAAATTCTGTGTGTAAACTCTGACCAGATCCCAAACCACTTGAGGATAAAGCAGACTCCAAGTAACCAAGCCAAAGACAGGGGAAATGAGCTGAGTTCGGTTGCTCCCCAAAGGGCAGTTTTGCAGTTTGGATCTGCCTAAGTTAATTTGCTTCCTAAACCAAAAATCTCAACATTCTCAGAGCACTCCAACAGGATCTAGAATCTCCATAATGTGAAATTCATAGGCCTATGATATAATGCAAAATGAGTCAATATACAAAGAACCTGAGAATATAATTTCAGGCTTAAAAGAAAAGACAATCAACTGACACCAACCCCAATATAATCCAGATGTTAGGATTAGAAAAGGATTGTCAAGCAGCTATTATAATTCTGCTCCGTGAAGTCAAGGAAAATATACTTTCAATGGATGAAAGGCAGGAAATCACCGATGAGAAAAAGAAACTATACCTTAAAAGAACCCATGAAAATTCTAGAACTGAAAAACACAATATGTGAAATCATAAATTTCCGGAAGAACTTAACGAAAAGAGTTAAAGAAGCTGAAGCTAGATCAATAGAAACTTTCTAATCTGAAGAACGGAAAGAAAAAACATGGGAAAATATGAACCGAGTGCCAGGGACCTGTAGAATAATGTAAAAAATGTCTGCATATGTGTAATTTGATTTCTAAAAGTGGAAGAAAGAGAGAATGGGTCCAGAAAAACATATTTGAAGAAATAATGGCTTCAACATTTCCCAATTTATAGAAAGACATACATTTATGGATTCAAGAAGTTCAGTGAATCCCAAGCAGCATTAAGTGTAAACAAAGACACACATGGGCAAACCCGCTCAAACTGCTAGAAACAAAAGTAAGGAGAAGCTTTTTTTTTTTAATTTTTTTTTCAACGTTTATTTATTTTTGGGACAGAGAGAGACAGAGCATGAACGGGGGATGGGCAGAGAGAGAGGGAGACACAGAATCGGAAACAGGCTCCAGGCTCCGAGCCATCAGCCCAGAGCCTGACGCGGGGCTCGAACTCACGGACCGCGAGATCGTGACCTGGCTGAAGTCGGGAAAGGAGAAGCTTTTGAAAGCAGCCGGGTGCGGGAGGGCGGGGAGGGGGTGTTGGGGAAGATACATCACATAGTGGGAGAGTCATATGAGTCACTGCTGAATTCTTATTAGAAATAATGGGCCCCAGAAGACAGTGGAACATCTAGGGGAAGGGTAGAAGAGGCCCTTAGCAACCAAGAATTCTATATTCCTTGAAATTATCCTTTCAAAAGGAAGGCAAAGTAAAAACATCTTTAAAAATCCACCAGCAGTAACAAGGAAAGAAGTTCAACTTTATGCCAGGAACGTTGAAAAGAAAAAAACAAAGGAAGACAGGAGCAAAGAATTCTGAGGCAGTGCCAGAGCATCATAAGTAATCTCATCATTCCTTCCCTAGAAGTGGTATGGAGGAAACCGGGTGAAATGGCAAAATCCTGATAACATTCAGGAACTGGCCTGCCCCATTCCCATTTGGAGAGAATATGACTGAGTAAATGAAAAGGCATCTTGGAAAAAAGTCACAAAAAAAAACACTTGGGAGCAGAAGCCCCTATACACCACCGCAGAACCATGACCATGACCTTGACCATGACCATGACCATGACCATGACCTTGACCATGACCTTGACCTTGACCATGACCATGACCATGACCATGACGAGTGAAGAAGGGCACCAGCACTTGACAGTTTCCATATCACTGTGCTAGGTTGGGGGCACGCCCACGGGAGTGGTATACACACCCAGCTGGGTGGCATGGGTACTGAAACTGGATGTTTTCATGGTTCTCAGAAAAAGCACAGTTGCACACAGTCCCACCCACCCCTCTCCCATGTCCTGAAACTATGGAGAAGTAGACAGCAGTCACCCCACCGCAGCCCTCCAGCTACGGTTCTGATGGGAAGGTAACTGAGTTTTAAATAACATGGGAAGCTTTTCAAAAAGAAGTCACCCATATTTTATATCAAGCCAAATAATCCATGTTAGTCACAGGCTAAATAAAAAAGAAATAAGACAGAAACTCTGAAAACATTCCACATAGAGAAAAAAAAAAATCAATCCAGTCTGGAAGAACACCTAGCCCAAACCAAGCAACAGAGGTACACTGTGTGAATTCGTCACTTTTCAGACATATATATTCTAATAAAGAATATGACTTTATGGGCGCCTGGGTGGTTCAGTTGGTTGAGCATCCAACTCTTGCTCTCAGTTCAGGTAATGATCTCTCTATTTTTTAAAAAGAATGTGACTTTAATAAAATAAGAACACAAAGACAAAAGTACTAAATTACAGCATGAGATTAAAAGGGAGATTAAAATGTTAAAGACAAAGTGTCAGGCAAAATCTTCATTCAGATCTAGCAAATCACTTTCAAAAATAAACATGTAACATAAGAGATGTGGCTAAACATCAAATTATTTTAATGGATGGAAAACTTTATATAGTCATAATGAATATTGAAGGAAAGAACATTAAGTTTAAAGCAATTAAAGAATAGATGACGAAGACAATCTAACACGAAAATTATTGATGTCCTAGGAGTGAAGAGTTGCAATAATTAAGGAAATAAACTGTAATACAGGAAAATATGATAGAGAAAAATTTCTCCAAAGTGTGAGAATTCAACCTTTTAATCAAAAAGATGTACTGTTTTCCAATAACATTGATAGAAAAAGATATTTAGATTTATGCTTGCCAACTTAAGTGGAAGGATTAAAAAAATAAGAGTTCTTTGGCTATCCAGGAAAAAAATCCAATCATCTATAAGGATGAGAAATCAGATTTCCCACTGCAATGATCAATGGAAGAGGACAGTAGAGTAATATCTGCAAAGTTCCAAGGGAAAGAAAGAAGTGACCTCAAAACATTACATCCCATCAAAATGTCATTCAAAGGCAGACATTCTCAAATATGCACGAACTCAAGGACTATAGCATGCGTGCACTAGCCCGTCTTGAAAACACAAACTCAACTTGCTCAAGAGTTAAATCAGAATAAAGCAAGTCAGAAACAAAAACGCTGGCCAAAACCCTGGTGGTGAGCATCCAATCCACTTAAATATAAAAGCAAAGTTAAATAATAGAAAAGTGACGGCACGGAATGGAACGGAATAGAATGGTCATAACCTTTACTAAGAAATGACACTGACCAGCAAAGACTGGTAAGAGGGGAGAAAGAGGCAGAGAGAAGTGCATGGCATTAGTCTCATATCTTCTAGCAGGCCATCAGTTGCTGGTATTTAAACTTAAGATGTGATGGTCCAACTTTCCATGGTTTTTATCAGCCTTTTTCCCCCCTTAATCTTAGCACAGGAGGCAGATACCAAGGAATAGTTGCAAACATTTATAGATGTTTACCATATGCTTACTGCTCTAGACTCTTTACGGATTAATTTATTTAATCCCATCCATAACCCCATAAAGTATAGTCTATTACCAGCCTCATTTTACAAAAGAGGAAATAAAACACAGAGAAGTTAACTAACCAACCCACAGCTAACAAGTCATGGAATCAGAATTGAAACCCCGATAATCTGACTCCCCAGTCCATGTACTTGTTGCTCAGTGAGCATGTGAAGTGGCCAGAGTGAGACATTCAGCGTCTGTTTGTCTAAATAAACTGTGTGTATCCAAGCACGGCATCCACGTGGGTCAGTACACAGCCTGCTGGGCCCAGGTGAGGGTCCTGCTCTAAGAGAGGTTTAGGGACACCTGGGTGGCTCAGTCGGTTAAGCGTCCGACTTCGGCTCAGGTCATGATCTCACAGTCCATGAGTTCAAGTCCCACATCCGGCTCTGTGCTGACAGCTCAGAGCCTGGAGCCTGCTTTCGATTCTGTCTCCCTGTCTCTCTGCTCTTCCCCTACTCACGCTCTTTCTCTCTCTCTCAAAAATAAATAAACACTAAAAAATATATAATAATAAAAAAATAAAAGCTTTCAAAAAAATTAGACTTTTGGAAAAATTTTGCTCACCAATGTACTTACCAATTCTTTTTTTTTTTTTTAAGCTCTGTACCCAATATGGGACTTGAACTTACAGCCCTGAGATCAAGAGTCATATGACTGAGCAAGCCAGGTGCCCCTGTGTTTACCAGTTCTTAAAGATTTTCCAGATGAGGTGGTAGCTATGGGTTGAATTGTAACTCCCCAAAAGACATATTTATGTCCTGACCCCCCGTATCTATAAATGTGACCTTATTTGAAAATAGGCTCTTTGCAAATGTGATCAATTTTAAAAGAGACCGTACGGGATCAGGGTGGCCCTATAAGTAAAAAGAGATTTGTAAACATAAACACAAGCACACACAGGGAATGAGGCTGTGTAAAGATGAGGTAGAGACTGAGGTCAAGTCAAATCAAGCCAAGAAATGTTAAGGACTTCCAGCAATGACCAAAGCTGGGAGATGGACGTGAAACAGATTCTCCCTCGGTGCCTTGAGAAAAATCCAACGCTGCCAACACCTTAACTTCAGACTCCTACCCTCCAGAGATGTGAGAGAACAAGTTTCTGTCATTTTAAGCCACCCAGTGTGTGGTACTTTGTTATACCAGCCCTAGAAAACGAATACAAGGATGATAACACCAAATGTGACTATTTGATAGTGTGAAGTGTGGCATGTGAAAGATGTGCATGACTCATTGAACTGGTATTTCCAAAAACCCAGTGTATAATGTCACAAAATCATGCACGTAAAGGAGCCATTCAAAGTGTAAAATGGCCTGATACATTGCAGTATAACAGGGTACAAAAAGTTCTCTGTAAGGTTTCAGAATTCACATTGCAGCTATAACCTTTAAGAAACTATCACTCATCCTTTGATCAAAGGAAACTATTCACAATTAGCTGAAAAGGCTGCTAAAACCCCCTTCCCTTGCCCAACTATTTATCAGTCTAAGGCTGGGTTTTCTCCGTATATTTCAACCCAAATAATGTATTCCAACAGATTGAATGCAGAAGCAGATATGATAACCCATCTGTCTTCTATTAACCTAGCCATTAAAGAGATTTGCAAAAAGATGTAAAACGATGCAACTCGTCCCAAGAATTTTTTTTTTTTTTTGCTTTGAAAATGGAGTTACTTTCATGAATGGAGTTACTCATGTTAATGTGTGATGGGTCTATGATTATTTTAAATCACTATCTCAAAATTTCTCATTTAATTTCTAATACAATAAACATCTTTTTTTTTAATTTTTTTTAGTGTTTATTTATTTTTGAGAGAGGGAGAGAGACAGAGTGTGAGCGAGGGAGCAGCAGAGAGAGAGGGAGACACAGGATCCAGAGCAGGCTCCAGGCTCTGAGCTGTCAGCACAGAGCCCGATGCGGGGCTCGAACCCACAAACCGTGAGATCATGACCTGAGCCGAAGTCAGATGCTCAAGCAACTGAGCCACTCGGGCACCCCTCTAGTACGATAAACATCTTTAAATATGGCTCATTGCCAAAGCATAAGAGACTCTTAAAAACTGAGAACAAACTGAGGGTTGATGGGGGGTGGGAGGGAGG
Organism: Puma concolor; assembly: GCF_028749965.1. Classification (NCBI taxonomy): domain Eukaryota; kingdom Metazoa; phylum Chordata; class Mammalia; order Carnivora; family Felidae; genus Puma; species Puma concolor. Next base: position 78,794,186 of record NC_141675.1, on the reverse strand, counting down.
GGAAGGTGGGTGATGGGTATTGAGGAGGGCACCTTTTGGGATAAGCACTGGGTGTTGTATGGAAACCAATTTGACAATAAACTTCATATATTAAAAAAAAACAATAAATAAATAAATAAATAAATAAATAAATAAGGCTCATGTATATAGGAGCTTTGGGGGGATCCTTGATGATTTTTAAGCCTAAAAGAATCCAGAGACCCAAAATTTTACTAGGTTACAAGGTAAAAACAATAAGATTTGGCAAATGTTTGGTGGAGATGGAGAGAGAGAGAGAGAGCAGTCTTGTTCTACTCTCCTGATGGGGATTATGTCAAGAACAGGCTTTCAAGGAGAGATGATGTTTCACTGGGAGAGCAGGTTAGAAACCAGTCTATGAATCAGAAAAAGATTATGGGGGTTGGGGGGAGAACCTTTGCAGGAAAGAATGTCACAGAAACCAAGCAAGGTAGAATTTTCACGAAGGGAAGTGTTCAATAGAAGCAAAAACTCTAAAGATATTCAACGGGGTCATTACTGACCAGCTGGCAGCGGTTCTAGAAGAGGAGAAGTCAAAGAGGCAGCTGGTCTGGTCTGCTCTTAAGTAACTAGCTGGAGGTCAGGCAGAAGTGAGAAGAGTCATGTTTAGTGGTGGGTGAGAACAAGGCCAGAGGAGAAGCAGAAATTCAAAATTCAGAAAAGGGAAGCATAAACAACAGCACAAGGTTCCCCAAGAAGCCCAGAGGATAGGATTTTCTAGAGCTCAGAAGACCGTGGGGCATAGAAGGCAAGCCTGAAGGGCTTTTGAACCCAACTATGTGATTCAAGTCTTGCTGGTGTCATTTGCTTTAAGTGCTAGGGAGTGAATATTTACGTGCTCCCAAAAGTCATACCTGGAAACTCCAACCTCCTCCAAATCCCCAGAGTGATGGTATTTAGGGATGAGACTTGGGGAGATAATTAGGTCAGATCAAGAGTGAGCCCTCTTGAGTGGGATTAGTGCCTTTTTTTTTTTAAGTTTATTTATTTATTTTGAGAGAGAGAGAGAGAGAGCATGAACAGGGGAGGGCAGAGAGAGAGGGAGACAGAGAGGATACCCAGCAGGCTCTGTGCTGCCAGCCTGGAGCCCAATGCTGGGCTCAAATTAACGAATTGTGAGATCATGACCTGAGCTGAAATCAAGAGTTGGAAGCTTAACTGACTGAGCCAGCCAGGTGCCCCTGCCTTTGAAAAAAGAGACCGGGGAGTTTGCTTCTCTCTCTCCTTATCCCTGACCCCCTTCCCCCATGTGAAGATACAACGAGAAGACAGTTGTCTGCACACCAAGAAGCAGGTTCTCACCAGATACCAAATCTTCCAACACCTTCATCCTGGACCTCCTAGCCTTGGAAGTAGGAGGAATAAATATTGTTGTTTCGGCCACCCAGTGTATGGCATTTTGTTCTAGCAGCGGGAGCTGAGACACTAAATAAGGGATTGACAAGCTACCTAAGCTCTCTGCGCCTTAATTTCCCCTGCTAGGAACAAAGAGAGCGATAGTATACACCTTCAAGGGGTTTCATAAAGGCCGCATGAGTTAACACGCATCAAGAATTTAAAATTCTGCCTGCCCGTTGGAACATACGTGGCCAATTGCTGTCACTGCTAAGATGGAAAGGAAGGGAAAATGGTGGCGTCCACCATTGGTCGTCAAAGTCGGTAGGTGGGAGAGACGGAGCAGAGATGGCTCCTGCCTGATATCCCTACTCTTTTCTGGAGTACTTAGGAGGAAGCAGGTGGTCTAGTCGGAGTTTAAGGAAGGTGACATGATTCTAAAATACGACTCAGTGGGACGGAAACAAAATTGTTCTCTTTTTCGACTACTGTCTCCAACCACACTCTCAAATCCTCCTTTCTGGTTTATAAAAAGGCAGGTTAAAACTTCAAACTCACCCCCCCCCCCCCCCCCCGCTGGAGCTGGGATTCCGATGACGATGACGATGACGATGATGGACAACACTTCCAGTTGAGGGGCGGGCAGGAGGGAGAGGGGGAAGAGCAAACGTCGCGCTCCCTAACCCCGCCTTGTCCTACCCCTCTCTGTGGCGGCACCTGCCTCTCTGGCTAACGCTGGCTGGGCCCGCTTGTCCTCTGTGTGGCAGGTGTCCAAGAGCTGAGTCACCCTCTGGTGAGGGACCCCAGGTGGGAGCTTGCTCCACTCCTCCACCCCCCAGGGCTCACACCCAGCAACCTGCCCCAACCTTATTAGGGATCGACACCTATGAAAGGAAGACTGAGGAGGTCGAATCCGGCCCGGAACAAGGTGAACCCTGATGCAAAAGCTCCAAGAACCTGGTGGGTGGCTCTGCAGTGAGGACGTCTGTCGTGCCTCCGATGGGGCACAGAGGTCCAGGGCTTTGTACCCGCGCTTCACTCGGTCACTAGTCACGGGCTCCCCAGGAAGGGTGTGACCACCCAGGAGGCCACTGTGTAACTGTGGCTGAGTCTGACAGGGCTGTCCACTGACGCCTGCCTGCTGACCAGTCCCTGCATCTGGTCAGCAAGGCTTCCCTTGGAGGGAGTCTAGACAGCCCATCTCTGTGACAGCCACCCCGCACTCCCCTCCGGCTTTGAGGCTTGCCTGCCTCTCCCACCTCTACAGAATCTGAGAGCCCAGGAAGTTTGCCAGCAAGTCTTCGGAGAAGGAAGCAGGAAGAAGTGTAAATTTTGGAAATGCTCTTTATCTGTAATTGTAGCCCCGAGCACCCATAATTAGAAAGGCAAATTTACTTCTAAAGAAATCGCACAGCAATTCCCTGGTAAGAGACATTTTGGGGATTTTTCTGCTGTGCTAAGTCTTAACTGACTCCCACCCCCCACTTGAAATCATCTAAAATCAGGAGTGCTGACCATCAAGAACACGGGGGCTTCTTAAGCCTTGGACACGCCCTTGCCCATCTGGATTTGGGGCTAACACTGACCGGCTGGGCCCTTGCCCAGGAAAACGTGAATTGGACGAGAGGTAGGGTTTGAGGAATAATTTGTATGATTACCTGCAAGTCTCTTTGAGGGTCATTTTAAGAATCCAGAGACTGGCACATTGCCAAGGACCCCAAAAATGTTTGCGGAAGGAAACTTCTTCGCGAATCTGGTCCTATCACGAAATGTATCTGGGATGAGCACAACTCTCAGTTAACCACTCTGCCCTCACTCATTAAGTTCCTGTTAAAGGGAAAGCTGATTTAATTTTAGGAAGATGGATAGGCAGGCAGTGACTAGGAGAGGGCGAGAGACGAGCGGAGGCATTTCCAGAAAGATAGCTTCTCATCCCCATATATGACAGAAAGGCTTGCGTAAAAGCTCTCGGGCTCTTGTTTCATTGTCGTTAACCCTGAGTTAGCTACTTATCATTTGTAAGTGTGCAAACTGAGCATATTCTTATCACATAAATTACGAGGCGCTCTATAAGGATCGAGATAGTAGGTAAAGTGCTTAGCCAGCATGACACTCGAGGTGGGGTGACTAGAGTTGTTCATAGGAACAGAGGGCCATGTTTCACCACAGGGGAAGAATGGCAGGAGAGAAGAGGCAACGAAATCCGGAACAGAGAGGTCCTTTCCTCGGGCAGAAAACAAAGGTACATGGTTACCAGTCATTTATTTGTGCAGTCATTCATTCAAGATATTCACTGAGTGGCTGCTGTGTGCCAGACTGACTCTAGGTGCTTGGGATTCATTTGTGAACAAGACAGGCGAAGAGTCTTGCCCTCAGGGAGCTTACGTTCTAGAGGAGAAAGCAGATAGTAAAAGCATACAGTGATGAGGAGAGGAGGGCTGCTGGCTGCAGAGGAAAAAAGAAACCCAAAAGGAGAGCATGAAGGGAAATCAGGACTGAAGGAGTGAAGTGGAACAGAGGGAAGGAGGCTGTGAAGGTAAATACATTAGCAAGGTAGGTGGGGTGCTTGAGGAAGTGAGCCAGAGCAAAATTGTACAGGTGAGGACCACTGGGAATCGTGGGGAGAGCAGCCCCAAAGCTACAGCAGAGCATGGAGGCGGGAGCCTTCCAGAACAGGCTCTCCGGGGACAGCAGGGGAGCCAGGGTGGCGGGGCCACTGAGCAAGGGGCAGAGAGCACAGAGGAGCCACTTTGAAGGATGACAGACAGATGGCACTGGCTTTGTAGCCGCTCTGACTTTGCTTTTGCTCTGAGTGAAACGGGAACCTTTGCAGGATTCTGAACAGAGGAGTGACAGTATCTGACTTTAAAGGGGTTTTACTGGCTGTGACGGGAGACCCATAAGAGGAACTTCTACCACTGTTCTATAATGGTTGATTCAAAGGAATCTGTTCCCAGATAGATCACTTAGCTTATATGGGACAAGTCCCAGCAGGTAGTGGCTGGGATTGCACAAAGCAAATGCTTTCTTAGGTGAGAGAAACGCAAAAGGATGCAGATCCAGACTTTTCAGGCTTATTTTAATGCATAAGCCACTCATCTTCAGCAAAGAAAAGAAGACATGTTTAACACGCAGACAAAAAAAGAAAGATTGAGAGAAAAACTTCGTCCTTTATTTTTACCCAATTAGGATTTTAAATAGGTATTACCTGCATAGGATACTTCAAAGTTACAAAGGGTGGAAGGGTGTCTTTTCCTTTATCTGTTGCCTGTGCAATGCTTCCCTTCCATGGAAGCAAACCTGGTGACCATTGGCTGTGTAGCCTCCGAGGGCCACATACAAGAGTAAATGTGTACCTTATTGTTAGGGACTGAATTGTGTCATCCCATCCCCCAAGTTCATATGTCAAAGTCCCAACCCCCAGTATTCAGAACATGATTGTATTTGGAGATAGGATCTTTAAGAGGTAATTAAGGTTAAATGAGGTCATTGGCATGGGCCCTAATCCAATATAACTGGTGTCCTTATAAGAACACAAGATCAGGACACAGACATGAGGAGAGACCAGGAAAAGACACAGGGGGAAGATGGCCATCAGCAAACCAAGGAGAGAGGCCTCAGGAGAAACCGACCCTGTGGCATCCTGATCTCAAACCTCCAGCCCCCAGAACTGTGAAAAATAAAGGAAATAAATAACTCTGTTGTTTAAGGCAGTCTGTAGTACTTTGTAACCATGGTCCTAGCAAACTGATACACTTCTGTATACCTTAGGGAGCAGTATATATATATATATATATATATATATATATATATACTGCATATATATATATATACTGCATATATATATATATATATATATATACACACACACTGTATATGTGTGTGTGTATATATATATATATATATATATATATATATAGTGAACTGAATCTTGTTTCTCCCCAAAATCCATATGTGGAAATCTAACCCCCAAGATGATGGTATTAGGAGGTAGGGCCTTTGGGAGGTGATTAGGTCAAAAATGAGGTTGGAGCCCTCATGAATGGGATTAGTGTCCTTATAAGAGACGAGAGAGCTAGCTCACTCTTCAGACACAATGAGAGGTCAGCAGTCTGCAGCCTGGAACAGGGTTCTTGGCAGATTCTGACCATGCTGACTCCCTGATCTGACTTCCAGCCTCCAGAACTGTGAGGAATACATTTCTGTTTCTTACAAGCCACCCCATCTATGGTGCTTTGTTATAGCAGCCCGAATTGATTAAGCTGTGCATTTTTTTTCCCACAATTTGAACAGATTATATATACTATTATGTACTTTGCTTTTTTTCATTTAAAACTGCATCTTAGCGATCACTCCAGGCCAGTATATATGGAGTTGCTTTATTCTTTTTAAAGACTGCAGAGTTTTCCACAACATGGATTTCAGTAGGCTCTATGCCCAACGTGGGGTTCGAACTCACAACCCTGAGAGCAAGAGTTGCATGCTCTACCAACTGAACCAGCCAGGTGCCCCAGCATGGATATTTAATAATTAAATTATTTAACCCTTTATTAATCGGTATTCAATTGTTTCAAAACTTTTGCTATTACCCAAAACATGTCACAAGGAATAACTTTGTATACACGGTCATTTCACACATGTGTTTGATGTAAGTAGGCGAGATTCTTAGAAGTAGAACCACTTCTCTGAAAATAAATTTTTTCAATTTTTTTTATGTTTTTATTTTATTTTTGAGAAAGAGAGAGACAGAGCAAGAGCAGGAGAGGGGCAGAGAGAGAGGGAGACACAGAATCTGAAGCAGGCTCCAGGCTCTGAGCTGTCGGCACAGAGCCTGATGTGGGGCTCGAACCCACGGATGGTGAGATCGTGACCTGAGCTGAAGTTGGATGCTGAACCGACTGAGCCACCCAGGTACCCCTGAAAATAAATGGATTTAAAATTTTGGCAGATATTGCCAAATTACCTTCCAAAATGACCAACGTACCCTCCAATCAGCAAAACTTTCTGTTTCCCCATAACATCACCAATATGTGGTATAAAACGATTTGATTGTTGCCAATATACTGGTAAAAAATAGTATGTTGTACTTATCATAGATAAAGTTAAGTGACTTTTTACAATTTTCAGTATTTTATTTAACTTAAGAATTGAAATTTTCAGCCCTTTTCTCCTCCCACCCTGCATGGAAGTCTGGGCACCATAACCACTAATCTGGCCCCAGGAGTTTGTCACCCTGTGGTATTTCAAATCCTGTTTTCCTATAGTATATGCCATTCTTTATGCCACAGGGGGCATCACAAAGGATGATCACCATCACCGTAGTTGTCTCAAGACACCCACGGTCTAGCTCAGTCAGATGACGTATAAACAAATATTTACAATTCCGAACCTACCTGGAGGAATCCAGTACGATTTCAAAGTGGAGGTGATACTCGAGGTACTTACAGAATTCGGCCAAGTCAGAAGCCATTCTAGACAGGTAAAAAGGCCTAAAATTTAAAACACCGCAGGCTTGGAACATCAAGTAGTCCGGTAGAACATCTAACACAATGCAGGAAAGACTGTGGTTGGATGGCCTCCCCTTCCTTGTACAGGTTTGTAAATGGGGACACTCACACTCGCTGTGGTTTATAGCTGAGGTGGCTTTCTGACATCCACAGGTGCCTCTAATTCCACTCCATCCTACTCCAATTTCCTCTCCTGGGTTTCCTCATTCCAACCAACCAGCTCTCAAAAAGAGTTAGAAACCAAAAAAAAATTTTTTAAATACCTGTATCATTTTTTTCTGATTAGAGTAGAAAACCTCATGCAGGCAACTGAAGGTATATAGAACACTATGAAAAAAATTTAAAGAGCAAAAATACTAACTCCCAGAAGTTTTGCTGGAAATCTTTGTAGAGGTCTCCCTGAACACACACACACACACACACACACACACACACACACAATGTTAAATATATATTTCATGTAAATTATATAATATTTTTCACTAAATGATTATAGAAATTTTCCATGCCAGTGAATAGAGCACTGCATTATCCTAATTACTCCCTACATAATATTTTATTCTATTAGAGCTACCAGAATTCATTGACTAATTCTCTTTTATGGACATTTAGGCTCTTATACAAACATTGCTATATTGAACAGGCTTGTATATTTATGCACATCAAGATTATTGTATTTTTGGTGTAATGATATTTTTTTGATCAGTTGGCTGTTGAGCTGACCTCAAGCTAACCAGGTCTTCCCGAAAAAGGACAATTTCTAGTCATTGCCTTAAACTCGTTTGCCTCCCTCCTTCCTGGCACAATTTTCAATTTAAGAAACGTTTTCCTCCTATCATTCTCCTCCCCAAACCTCCCAGGTCTGCCTTGTGCTGGCTGGACAGCACCTCCCTCTCAGTAGGTAAAAATAGAGATATTGCTGAGACGATCATTGGTAACATTTTCTTCCCTCTCTGAGTTTTTGTGAAGTTAGAATCTGAAAGGTTCCCCCTGTGCTCTTTCTTTGAAATGTAGACATTTCATCTTGAGCCCCCCAAAGCCTTAAGGCTTCTCTCTAGGTTTGGTGTACATTATCAAATAGCCCCTTTCACCTGCTACTCCACATAACAGACTGTGCTGTGTATATGACGTTATTCTGCTGCTCTGTAGATTCTGGTCATTGGAAAAAATCGCACTGAATGTTTCATCTAGTCGTGAAGGATACTGAGTCTACTCAATGTCATTAGTAATTATGTTTTGCTCAGTACCGAGAACTGCCCCTGTAGATCCTACTGTAAGTCACTGTAAATCACTCCACCAATTTGAGCCTCAACTTCCTCATTTGTAAACTAAGAAGGCTGTGCAAGAGGACCTCTGGAGTCCTTACTGCTCTTAAGGCTAGAGGGATGAACGGACGAAGCCAAAGGAATGAATGAACATATTACTCGACGGCAATCTTCTTAGGATTTTATTACCTCAACAACAGCGCAGGACCACAGTGACAGGAGTGTTCCGAGGACATCTTGAGTAGTTATGACAATAGGCACAGTAGAAAGGAGCTTTAAGGAGATAAATATTGAAGCGGTCAGAGGTGGCAAGGGAAGGGAAGCCTCAGCCTATTTACAAGGAAGAAATTTTACCCTGAATCCTGTCTCCGGTTACATCTGCAAGGTTTCAGGTTCCCCAGACTCTTCTCTTCAGTAGCCTGTCCTCAGATCACCCTGTGCATATCTGAACTGTCTCTTTTCACCCTTCCCCCAACTCAGTGGACCTCCCCACCTGGATTGGGCTACAATTCACATCCGTATACAGTGAATGAGCAAAAAGAAGTATTAGCAGTTCCAGAAAGGAATCCAGCAATGTCAATGCCTGACTGGAAGTGGCACCGTCACCGTCCTGTGGGGAGTCAGCATGACAGTGGATGTTTATACTGATGTTACCATACCTCATACTATAGCCATTGACAGCCCTACAAAGATTTCAGGAAAGAGAGCTTAGGAAGAAATGATAAATTGCCAAAGGGTATGGAATTTTGATTCTCACAACATCAGATTCTCGAAAATTCTGATTCTCCAGCTTTCATATATGGCCACCCTTCTCAAAGTGTCAGTCGTTTCAGCAAATCTCCTAAGAGCCGGTTCTCAACTACAAGGAACCAAAGGTAGCTTCTGCCATGGCTTGATTTCCCTGCAGCAATCGCTGATGTGATGCCTATCATTATGTAGTAGTTCTGTCTGATCTACACCTCCATGTAAACTGGAATCATACAATATTGACAATTCTGGGTCAACATAATGCTCACTCAACATAACATTTCTTAGATCAAGCTATGCTGTTGGAAGTATCAGAAGTTTGTTCCTTTTAATTGCCGAGTGGTAGTCCGCTCAGCCTATACAACAATGTGTTTATCCATTTATCTGTAGCTGAAGATTTGGGTTATTTTCAGCTTGGCTATTATGAATTACGGATAAACCAGAGACGAACATTTGTTGTGTTGGCCTCAGCCTATGGCTAGTGGTGCTCTTAGCTAGGATACCTGAAGTCCTCTCCTGGGCCCATATTACTTGTAGCAGGCCCCCACAGATACTTCCCCAGCTAGAGTCAATGTTGTGGCTGGATCAGCCCCTGTGGTTCTTATTCTAATTGCAGGATGCACTTTAGCAGAAACCACTAGGGGACTTTGAGCAACAAAACTTATTCCCTACAGGTCTTGGAGAGTACACGGAACAACCAAGGTCCACCCACACAGCAAGGGCATGAGTTGGTGGGTGGGGAGAGATTGAGAGAGAGAGAGAGAGAGAGAGAGAGACCTGGGGCTCTGCCTTTATTAGGGTCCCAGGGTTGGGATATCTAGAATTCCAAAGACTCACTCTTTAGTGGCTAATTTGAAGCCAAAGAGGGGGACTGGGGTATAGAAAAGGAGAAGGGGGTTCACACAAATGGGCAGTTATTTAGGTTACCCAGGGCTTTCTGAAAGAAAGAACTTCATGGGTGAGGGCAGCCCAATTTCTTATCTGGTTGTTTTGCTAGCACTTGTGACATACAGCTGGTGATGTTTATTCAAGATGGATGATTTTGAAATGGATGCCATGGCAATCAAAAGCTTAATGTCAGGCACATAAACTAAAATTAAAAAGCTTAATGTCAGAGACTTACATGACAATATTCATATACAGCTCTTTTGGTAGCAGATGTTTTCTCTTCTCTGGGTGGTATGGTAAGTGTATGTTTACTTTATAAGAGACTCCTGAACTGCTTTTCTGCAGTGGTCATATCATTTTACATTCCCAGCAACAAAGTAGGAGTGTTCCCATTGCTGTATATTCTCACAACAGTTGGCATTGTCAGCCTGTTTAATTTTAGCCATTCTGGTCCTTATGAAATGCCATTCTTCATGATTTTAGTTTATATTCCCCTGATGTTAATGAGTATATTTTCATGAGCTTAGTGAGCATTCATATGTCTTTGTGAAGTATCTGTTTATATTTTTACCCTATTAAACACATTGGAGTGTTTGTCTTATTATTGAATTGTTAGGGTTCTAATATCTACGTCTGATTCTGGATAGTCTATTCTGATCTATTGATCTATATGACTATCCTTCCACCGATACCACCCTGTCTTGACTTCTATAGCCAAATAATACCTCTTGAAATCAGGTAGTATAAATCTCCAATGCTTGTCAAATTCTACAAAAAGGCCCGGTGATATTTTGGTGGGGGTTGAATTGAATCTATAGACCAGTTTGGGAAGGATTGCCACCTTAAGTATATTGCAACTCCCAATCCATGAGCATATTATAGCTCTCCATTTACTTACTTATTTTTTAACTTTGTCAACATGTTCTGTAATTTTAAACATAAAGGCTTTAAATAGTTTGATGTTATTACAAACTGTATTTTTAAAATGGCATCTCACTGTGGTTTTAGTTTTAATTTCCTAGATTACTAATAAGAATAATATTTTTCCATATAGTAACAAATTATATATTCTTCCATACTTTTGTTCAATTTTTATAGGACTATTTTTTAGTTCTTTATATCTTCTGAATACTAATTGTTTGTCACCAGGGATATGTGGTGCAAATATTTTCTTCCATTTTGTGGTTTGTCCCTTTCACTTTCTTTGGGGGTATTTTCCAATTAATAGTAGACTTTAATAGTACCATAATAAGATTTAAAAATCTTTTGCTTTATTATTTATGCCCTTTGAGTCTTATTTATAAAATTCTTTCTTATCTTTATATTTTTTCTAAAAATTTAAAGTTTTCTCTTTCATATTTAAGTCTTTAACTTAGAATAAACTTATGTGCATGATCCAAGGAAGAGATTCAATTTCATGGTTTTTAAAATCTACATAACCATTTATCCCAGCATCATTTATTGAATTATCCATTATTTTCCCACTGATCTGAGAAACAGCCTTCATTATGAATACAATTTTCATATATGCATGGGTTCATATCTGATTCTATTTCTTTGTCTGTTCCTGAATTAAGCCACACTGTCTTCATTGCTATAGCTTCATAATAAGTCTCATTATGTGGCCGGACAAAAATCTCCAACCATGTTCCTTTTTCAGGGAATCTTGTCTCTTCTCAGCCCTTTGCTCTTCAATAGAAATGTTAGAATCAGCCTGTCAAGTTCCATGAAAACCTTATTGGAATTTGACTGGAATAGCATTGACTCTATAGATCAATTTGAGATTTTCTTATAAATCCTTAAATTATTATCTTTTTTATAATACTGACTTTCCATGCATGAACCATGTCTTATTTTCAATCTCATCTTTTGATTTCCATCAAGCAACCCAATGTCAGGCCCAGAGGAGAAACTCAACATATTTTGTTGAATGTATTGATTATTTTTTTTAATGTTTATTTATTTTTGAGAGAGAAAGACAGGGAGAGGGAGAGGGAGAGGCAGAGGCAGAGGCAGAGGCAGAGGCAGAGGCAGAGGCAGAGGCAGAGTGAGGGAGACAGAGGATACAAAGCAGGCTCAGTGCTCTCAGCACAGAGGTGCTCAAACTCACGACCTGTGAGATCATGACCTGAGCTGAAGTTGGACGCTTAACCAACTGAGTCACCCAGGCACCCCTGAATGGATTGATTATTGAAGAGTGGGGGTAAATCTACCTAAAATCCCTGGGATGTCTTCACCATTACATTGTTAGCGGGTAGTCTTGTTTGCAGTGAAATATGTCCAGGAGTCCTGAAAAAGGGTATACTAGCTTGGAGAACAGATAGAGAACATGGAGAAAGGGTAAGGGCTTCCAGATGATGCCCACAGAAGTTTCTTGCAACACAGCTCTTATCTTGCCTACCCCCAGCCAGCCTCTGTGCGTTACCTGTGTAGCACAACCTGGCTTGGCAAGCATAACCAGTTCAGTCACGGTGTGTTTAGGATGAATTGAGGAAAGGATGATTTGGGGGCTGTCAAAACCAATGTAAACAAAGCAAAGGTTTTCCTTGTGTTTAATATTCCGGAGAACTACTGGAATCACTTTTATTTCTACTGTTAGAAGAAGGTAACTAAGTATAGTTACTTGGCTTGAACCCCATGGCAAGTTGAATTTTTATAAGTTTTAATACAAGGCAACTTTAAGAAAGAATTAGTAAAGTGGGGCACCTGGGTGGCTCAGTTGGTTGAGCGTCCGACTTCGGCTCAGATCATGATCTCACAGCTCGTGGGTTCAAGTCCTGCGTCGGGCTCTGTGCTGACAGCTCAGGGCCTGGAGCCTGCTTCGGATTCTGTGTCTCCCTCTCTCTCTCTCTCTCTGCCCATCCCCCACTTGCTCTCTCTCTCTGTTTCCCAAAAATAAATACACATTTGAAAAAAAGAATTAGTAAAGTTATTAGGTAGTATTTTTCTCCCATGAATATAGTGTGATTTCATCATCAGTTTTCCTACTAGACACTGATTGGTGACAATAATATAAGCAATGTAACAGAAGCATTCAAAACAAACAAAAAAGATTTATTTTGCATATCAGAAAAATAACCTATAAAGTGTATGATCACTTCGGAGAAGGTTCTTACCTTATAAAATTGTTAGTAGCTCAGGAAAAATTACCACAGCATAAAGGAGGCAACAAATGTGTTCCCTTCCAAGCATTTGTAGCCTTCAATCTTAGAGATAAACATTACACTAATTAGAAGCTGCCCGCCATTCTTCAATGAAAAACATTTATTTCTCACTTAATCCTTTTTTCCATTTAAGAAGAGGGGCTTAAATGCTGTTTTTCCACAGAGCTGTATAAAGAAACTTCCAGGAAGCTTTGGGTACCTCAGTGCCTTCTATGAAGTCCTGCGGGAAGGGAATGGATAGCAGGCTGAGGACCCCGGACTCTCCACCTTCTAATTCCTGAACTTGCCATAACCCAGACAAGTTCTAGGACTTCAGATTCTCTGGCCACGGCAGCCTTACCCATTTCTCCCACTTGATTTCATGTTTGATCTCAGGAAGATCTTGCTCAGAAACAGGAAATCATTAAGCAAGTGCTGACTTCGAGGGAAAACAGGGATCTAAAAAGGATGTTTACCCAAAAGAGAAGGAAACCAGGCTCAGTGACAAACTGACGAAAGGAAGTGGTGCCTCTGGTTTAATCTGGACAACTGACTACCATAAACACTTCCTGCTACTTTCTGCAAAACTGTAAGTGGCCTGAAAATGTACTTGGATGGGTCAAAAAGGTAATCGGAAAGTCACCATAATTGAAGAAGCAGGCTCCTATCAACTGTGATCAGCTCCTAGAAGCTCTATCACAAACAGACACCCATCCGCCTTAGAATACATTTTCATAAGGCTCATACGTCCATAAACTCCGAATACCTCACCCCTGCTATCCATAACATCATCCCTCAATATATAAGTAGCCCGGTGTTAAAATACCTCAGAGTACATTATGGAAATGTAAGATGACAAAACAAATTCATTAAAAGGCAATAATTCTCAATACAGAAATAACATCCCAAGAGTGCCTTGCATGAAACAGATATCGTAGGAGAAAGTGGGCTTCTGATAGCTTCGGGTGTCCAAATGGTAAGAAGGTCACAAACGATTTTCCCTATTGGACTGATACACCCACCACTTTCTCAAGAACGCAGCCTTCGTGTGGTAGGATAGAGTCGTGTGTAAACCCTATATCTGTTTATATTCTGTGAGTAGAGGCTGAGACATCCGGGTAACTCACACTCACACTTCTTTTACCTGGCTCATACAAACACTCCAACTGAATTGAACAGCAAAAAGTAGGCTATGGTTATATCCTAAATTTATCATTCTAATGTAGAAATATCTCTAGAATTGAGTCTTTCCTCCCAACTCAATCACTACTGCGTTTGTCTTCTCTTGCTGGGATTCATAACAAATAGCTTCTAATCTGGTCTTTCAACAGTAATAATGTCAGCAAGTGACCTTCATACGATACCAGTCTGATCATATTACGCCCCTGCTTAGATTTTTGTTGGCTTCCCATCACCAAAGATGAAGTCCAAACACTTTACCCCACCAGTCTCTTTCCCTGAGCTTGCCACGTGGAACGTCATCTCTGGTCTTTTCTCTTACTATGTTTCTTTCCAGTCACATTGAATTTCTCACCTTCCTTATCAGCCCATTTATGCTTTTTTGACTTTGACTCTTCACTCTTTTTGGAATGTCTTCCTTTGCTCCTCAGTTTAGTAAATTTCTTCTCCTTTTTTTAAGACCTAGCTCAAATTGTATTTCCAGTGCACTTTCTGATCTTCTCTTAACTTCTAACCACATTTTATTAATTCATGTGGAAACAATTATTAAGATAAAGGGAAATTATGAGTTTATATGTCTCTCTTCCCTCTAGATAAGTGCTGTCCGTGGAACTTTCTGGATGATGGCAATGGTCTTCTGTGCTTGTCCAATAAAGTAGTTACTAATTATGTATAACTATTGGGTACTCAATGTGTGGTTAGTGTGACTGAAGAACTGAATTATTTTATTTTGTTTACATTAATTTGAATTTGAATTTAAAAAGCCACATGCTTTAGTGGTTGCAAAATTGGACAACACAGTTCTACTCTGTGCCCAGCACAGATCCTGCCTAATATTAGATGATCAATACGTTTTTGTTGAATGGCTAAATGGATGGATGGAAACAATATCAATATTTTACGTTTCAAGATCTTCCCGTTATTATACATGCTTTCTAGCCCTGAGAAGAATATAAGGTTTCCCAAATGTATCTAGGAGGCCTGGAGGTCATAGTACTCATTTCAGAACACAATGAAATTGATATATTTAATTCAATTAGAAAACTCAAGAGTCAGAAAATGGTATCATATTATATCCCCAAAATCATACATGAGGTATTTTAAAGATCACTTTTCAGCAGGACAAATTCTCTTATCCAATTCATGAAAAACTTTAAACAAAGTTTCTTTGTTTGTTAATGTTTAGTTATTTTAAGAGAGAGCGTGAGCAGGGGAGGGGCACAGAGAGAGTGAGAGAGAGAATTCCAAGCAGGGTCCGCACTGTCAGCACAGAGCCTCACGAACCGTGAGATGTGGGGCTTGAACTCACGAACCGTGAGATGATGACCTGAACCAAACTCAGATGCTTAACCAACTGACCCACCAGGAGCCCCTCAGATGTATTCTTTAACAATTAAATGTTTATTTCCAGAACTACATCCAGAAGCTTGTTGTGCTTTGTCCTGAGAAAACATGGATGGAGAACTGAGTTTATTTGATAGCTGACAGTGAAGGTGGGAAGTTGGTTTCTAAAGGATAAGAGATGCTAGAAGCAATAATAAATGACCCCAGACATTTCATAACACAATCCATCTTAACAGAATAAAGGTTTATTTCTTGTATGTGCCAAGTCTGATGTACGTTGAGGAGCTCTCTAAGGAGGCTCTCCTCCAAAGGTGCCTCAGGGATACAGGGTCCTTTCACTCCATGACGCCCATTATCCATCATTAACATATGACCTCCACTCTCACTGTGGAAGGAGATGACAGTGTGTGGGAAGGCACATCAGACTCTCCATTACTTCAACCTGGAAGTGATACCCATCTCCGCTCCATTGGCCGGACCTAGTTATGGGACCAACAAGGGAGCCTGGGAAATACAGAGGAGCATGCAGATATCAGGGAGTTCCAGAAGAATCTGTCACGATGCTTAAGGCAATAGCCAAATCTATTAGAATTGCCCTTAACAATCCTTTTTAAGAATTTTGGGAATACACAAAGTAGTTGCCATCAGTAGCTATATTGAATGAAAAATATCTATCTTTATAGAATGGATAACACTCAACCTCGATATTAGCTCATGTGCAAGAAAGATAAGTCAAGAACAGCAAAGGAAACACGCTCACATCTCAGTTCTCATGTTCACTGCAAAGACTAATTCCCTACACATTTTGAATATCTCTCTCTCAATAAATGAAGATTTTTTTATGAGACTGCTCTATAGTAGGGAAAGATGGGGTGTCACAATAGCTTCTTTTGTTAAATATGGGAAGTCATGGCATATCTTTATCTTCTCTTTGATCAGATTACTACTTATAAATATCCTACATCTCTGTTACACCTGAGTTACACTCAGGGCTCCTTCTTTATTATTGAAGACAGGGAGTATGCTATTGCCTGGGCTGGGCTGGAAACAATTTCCAGTTTCCAGAGAAAACACTCACTCGTTGAAAGCAGTTTGGCATGCAGACATTTACAACATTGTATCATTCTTCATAGAATTATCCGTCCTGAAATTATTCTGTGAGAGAAAGTTTTCCAGGGTGGGAAAGCAACTCAATAGAACTTTTCATTTGAATACCAGAATTCGTACTTCCTTTTTTGTGGCTGTGATTTTGTTATGAGTAAGGAAGACAGTAAGATCTTTGTCTTTGGGATTCAGTGTAATGTACTCATATTTACTAAAATAAATGTGCCTGCCAAGTAAACAAGACTGTGAACTAGATAATATCTTGCTGCCAATAAGTCAAAAGGAATGTGTGAGTTGGAGAAAGACTTGCTACTTCAACCGTTTTTTGTTTTGTTTTGTTTTGTTTTGTTTGCCACTTCACCTCCTATCTGAGCCCTGACTCACCCTTTGCTAGACTTCAGCTAGTCAACACCTATACATGCACAGGACTGGAATAGTAAGGAAGTTTTCTACAAACTCAAATTATAGAAAACAGTTACACTTTCATAAGCCTGGGTTTTATAGTTTACTCCATTAACACCATCGTTCAAATTCATCTGTGAGTCTATGAGGTATTCCCCTCATCTCCACTTTCCAGTCGTAATTAATACTCCGCCAACCAGCCCAGAGTGAAGATTTCCAAGTTTTTCTGGGCTCTGACACCATTCCCCAAAATAGTCAATAGTCAGGCATTTTGCCCCGTCTGCCTACACATCCGCCAACATGTTTCATTTCTAGGTATAAACATTATCCTAATCAATCACTGTGACACCCTGCTGTAGACTAAATATTTGTGTCCCCTCCCCAAATTTATTTACTCTTGAAGCCTAAACACTAATGTGTTGGTATCTGGAGGCCATTGGAAGGTGATTAGGTAGAGCCCTCGTGAATGGGATCAGTGCCCTTGTAAGAAGAGACATGAGAGAGATGATCGCTCTCTGTCCACTGAGTGAAGACCCAGCCAGAAGACGGCCATCTGCAAACCAGGATAAGGGTCCTTCCCAGAAGCCAACCATGCGGGCATCCTGATCTCAAACTTCCACCTCCAGAACTAGGAAATAAATTTCTATTGTTTTAGTCATGCAGCCTAAGATATCCTATTTATAGCAGCCCAGACTGACTGAGGAACATGTATATAATGGAACACTATACATCCATATAAAAATCACATTTACAAACTATATTTTCTGACATTCAACTTATCTGAGAAAGGGCGAACACTGGCTATTCACTACAATCCCAATTTTTTAACAAACGTGCTGCACACTCCAACTTTCCTATTCCTCCTATCCCTTTGAGCAGGTCTATTTCTTCCAGGAAAAATACTGGAAAAGCAAAGGTTCTGTCTTAGGTCACTCCAGGTGGAGTCGCTCTGCACTTTCTCCCAGCTTTGCCACAGACCACCTGTTTCCTGCTACATTCTCCTGAAAGCTAGCTCCACAATTCATTGTTTCCTCTCCACGAACACTAGAGGTTAATGTGGGCCAAGCCTCACCTTATTTGATTGTCCTGCTCCTTTCTTGTCCCCAACTCCACCACAAAAGACTTTAATAACAGGCTCAGGAAACTTGAGGAGACTACAACACTGTAGGAAAAGCAATCCCAAGGAAATGTTCAGAATATTTTTGCCAAAGTCCAAAAGAAAGTCCCCAAAGTTAATCCCAGCACAGGGAGCCCTTGCAAAATAACTCCATTCTTGACCTGACTCCCCGGTCCTAAAGCTCTTCCTTCCTTCAAACACCTCTTTCTCTGCTGTAAAAATTATGCAGTTTAGAAAATACATTAAACGAAGATTCATTCCACCTTCAGATCCATTTACTGGAAACTATATATGATAGCACAGTCATGGGACTCAGAGTTCTCAAATTGTGAAACAGTGTGGAAGGTAACCAAATAACTAGTGCAATAGGTAAGGGCACTTGCATCACACCGTGAGGCACTATTACCATAGTGGTGATTACTGACTTGTTTAGCAAGCCCTTCATGGGTGTTGCCAAAATTCCTAGAATTCAATGCATGCAATAAATTCAAAAATGTTGAGAACCCAAACCTAGGGTGGGTTTTTTTTTTTTCCATTTTAAGGTGAATTCCTTTTATTATTAGAGATGCTGACCGTCTATTCATAGGGATGAAGATTACGATAAAAGGAATCAGCTATCTTTCAACACACTTGGTTAAATTTCTTAAGAACAAAGAAAGCCCACAGTTCCTTCAGTTTTTGAGTGAGTGACCCCTAGGAAAACTCAATAGGTCCTTAGGAAAGATTAGCAACCCTTGTGCCAGAGTAAAACGAACATCCATGCCTCTAGTGCGGTGTTTTATTTTAGTTGAAATGTAACTGACGTGTGACATTATATTAGTTTCAGGTGTACAACATGATTTGCTATAGAGAGATACATGGATAGATAGATAGATGGCATGGGTTGTTTAAATGTTAAATATACTCTAAACCAACTTCTTTTACCTCCAAACTATATTCTAAAATATTCTGACAATTTTTGTTTAAATTATACTTTGGGGGTTATCTGTGACACCCTACGACGTCCTCCAATACCGGAACTTAAGAGATCACTATCAACTTATACATATACACCAAAGAACTGATAGAGTCAAATGTTTATTCTAACAGTCTCTGGGAACTAGAATTAGGAATGTTTTTCTGTAAACTGTTTTGCACTTTCCAATTGTTTTGCGATGAAAATTCATTATCTTTGTAATCAGAAAAATATGTATATTAGGGGCACCTGGGTGGCTCAGTCAGTTTAGCATCTGACTCTTGGTTTTGGCTCAGGTCATGATCTCACGGTTTGTGAGAATGAGGGATTCTCTTTCTCCCTCTCTCTCTGCCCTTCTCCCTGCTCATGCATGTGCTTTCTCTCTCTCTCTTGCTCTCTCTCTCTCAAAATAAATAAATAAACTTAAAAAAAAAAAGAAAAATATATATTATTAAATGTTTTGGCCACTGATAAATGACCAGCAACTTACATAAAACCAGGTGCCTTTATACTTCAATAACAAAGAAATACCAAATACCCTTTAAAGTCTGCTTATTCATTGAACTGAAAGCCAAAAGAGCCAGAAATTTATAGGCTAAGCAACTGATAATTCTCCAGTATCATGAAACTCTGGGGTTGCATTTCCAGCCACGGTAGAGCAATGGAGTCTGGAAATATCCCTCCCACCACAAGCAACTAGAAAACTGGAGGAAACAAAGGAAACACAGAGTTCAGATATTGGACAACAAGCAGTGCAGGCTTATGATCCCTGGGAGAAGGGAAACAAATGAGGTAAGCCCTACACTCGCCCAACCTTTCCGCCTGGAGGCAATATCCAAATTGTGGCACAACTAGAGGGGGACCCAAACTAAGCCGAGGAAATAAAGATTGGAGCTCAGGAAGGCTGCAGAGACTAAATTTATAGGGCATAATTCCTAAAAAGGAGAACAATGCAAAGAAAAAAAATCCCAGAAATAGGGATTTGTATAAAGTGTACAAACTCAAGTATAATTTAAACAGAAATTGTCTTTTCATATTTGACTAAAAACCAGTCCGTACATGATAGGGTGAAACCCCATGACATCAAAGAACGATTTGTTTAAAGAATTACTTCCAGAGAAAGACAGCCAAAAAATTCACGGAGCTTATAGAGCACCCAGAATTGTTCAAATCCCCACTAATCAGAGCAGAGAGGCCATATGGAATACACCAGGCCTTTAGTAGAGACTCCAGGAGATGCAGGCTAAAACAGTGGGGATAAATTAGCTTTACAATACAGGCTATTGTATGCCTGTATTGTATGAATGCACAAATAATTTAACTGCACAGCAAAACAAACAAACAAAAAACTAACATTCTTTAAAGACATACAACAAAAGCCAAAGTTCAGTGATCTAAAATTTACAATGTCCAGAGCTCAACCAAACCTTACTAGATCTATGAAGAAGGAAAATGTGACTCATAACCAGAAGGAAAACTAGTCAATATAAGCAGATGCAGAAAGGCCAGGGATGATGGAACAAAATGAAAGGACATGAAGACAGCTATTATAAATATGCCTCATATTCTCAATGATATAAAGGAAAACAACATAATGAGATAAGAGATGCAAATACAAAAAACAAATGAAGGGGTGCCTGGGTGGCTCAGTCAGTTGAGCGTCCGACTTCGGCTCAGGTCATGATCTCACAGTCCGTGGGTTTGAGCCCCGTGTTGGGCTCTGTGCTGACAGGTTGGAGCCTGGAGCCTGCTTCCGATCCTGTGTCTCCCTCTCTCTCTGCCCCTCCCCCACTCTCACTTTGTCTTACTCTGTCTCTCAAAAATAAATAAATATTTTAAAAAATTAAAAAAAAAAACAAATGAACATTTAGATACTGGAAAGTACTATATCTGAAATGAAAATTTGGTTGCAGGTACTTTTGCCATAACTATCTTTGCCATAGGCATTTTTGCTGCAAGCATTTTTTACCACATAACTAATTGGTCATAAGACAATTTTATAGTAAAAGATTAAAAAAAAAAAACTGGTTTGTGTATTGCCCAGTGAGAGGAGCCAATCTGAGAAGGCTACCTACTGTATGATTCCGACTATATGGAATAATTCCAACTAATGGAAAAGGTAAAACTGGAGGCAGTAGAAAAATCCATGATTGTCAGGATTTGGAGTCAGAGCTTGAACAGGTGGAACACAGAGAATTTGGGGGCAGTGAAAATACTCCGTAGGATGATATAATAAAGAATATATGACAAATATTATGGTTTTTTTTTGTTTTTTTTTTAATTTTTTTTTTCAACGATTATTTATTTTTGGGACAGAGAGAGACAGAGCATGAACGGGGGAGGGGCAGAGAGAGTGAGGGAGACACAGAATCAGAAACAGGCTCCAGGCTCCGAGCCATCAGCCCAGAGCCCGACGCGGGGCTCGAACTCCCGGACCGCGAGATCGTGACCTGGCTGAAGTCGGACGCTTAACCGACTGCGCCACCCAGGCGCCCCATATTATGTTTTTTTAAAAGGATAATATTATTATGCAATAATACAAGTATTATTTTTTTAGTTTTTTTAATGTTTATTTATTTTTGAGAGAGAGAGAGTTGGGGGGGGGGGGAGGGCCAGAGAGAGAGGGAGACAGAATCCAAAGCAGGCTCCAGGCTCTGAGCTGTCAGCACAGAGCCTGATGCTGGGCTTGAACTCAACGAACAGTGAGATCATGACCCGAGCCGAAGTTGGATGCTTAACTGACAGAGCCACCCAGGTGCCCAAATAATACGAGTATTATTATACTTTTGTCCAAACCCACTGAATGTGAAACACCAAGGGTGAGCCCTAATGTAAACCGTGAACTCTACACAATAATGATGTCAATGTAGGAACATCATTTGTAACAAATGTACCATTCTGGTGGGGGATGTTGATAATGAGGGAGGCTGTTTAAGTGCCATGGCCTCTCAATTTTTTTTTCATGAGCAGAAGATTTGAGCAGGAACTTCACAAAGGAATATATAGAAACAGTCATTATGCACATTTAAAAAATTTTAACCTCATTTGTCATGAGGGAAATATAAACCAAAACTAAGATGAAATCTCACTTCACAGACACTAAAATAGCTAAAAGGAAGAAAGACTGAAAATAATAAGTGTTGGCAAGGATGTGAAGCATCTGGAAGTCTCATATGCTGCCAGTGGAAATATAAAATGGTACAGTTACTTTGGAAAAGAGTTTGACAGCTTTTTTAAAAGTTAATTTTTCCCCTACCATTTGGCCCATAAATTCTACTTCTAGGTATTTACTGAAGAAAAGTAGCAACATATGCCCACAAAAAGAGCTGCCCAAAATGCTCACAGCAGATTTATTCGTAATGGCCAAATACTGGAAAAGCCCCAAATGCCCATCAATGGCTAAACAGATTGTGTTCCATTCATACGATGGAATATTACCGAGCAATGAAAATGAACAAACTGCCATGGAATCGAGAAACGTGGATGATTGGATTGGGTGAGACTGTCCTGAGTCTTAATCTCAGCACTGCTTATTTACCTAAAGGCCTTCAGCTCTTATCCCCATCAGAACAGTTCCCTTTGCAAGAAAATGTTCTGGGGAAAGCCTTACGAGTGGGATGGTCACCAAATTCTCATTGGAGCCCCTAACACTTTGCCTTATATAGAGAAAGCCCCTTCTCATGCCCTTACTTGGGTTTATTTTTTGGTTTGGGTTTTTTGGATCTTTTGATCGATGGATCAGCCTTTTTTTTTTTTTTTTTTTAACGTTTATTTAGTTTTGAGAGACAGAGAGAGAACGTGAGTTGGGGAGAGGCAGAGAGACAGGGAGACACAGAATCTGAAGCAGGCTCCAGGCTCTGAGCTGTCAGCACAGATGCGGGGCGCGAACCCACAAACCGCGAGATCACGACCTGAGCCAAAGTCTGATGCCTAACCCACTGAGCCCCCAGGCGCCCCGGGATGGATCAGGCTTTTAACTCAATGTTTGCTTTTGTATATCATAACTCAGGACTTAATATATTTCGCCAGTAGTATGAGCTTTACCTCAAAATAGCTTTCCGCTTTACTGCTAAGCTTGACGCTCCCACTATTTTATAACGGTGTATCACCTTCAATTGTAAGAATTATTTCTTTTTGGTTTTTTAATTCATTGGTTTAGTTTCTTGAGCTTAGGTGCGAGAAATGACACGCTCTTACCAGTCAAATCTGAATAATGCTGGGTTTTTTCCTTTCTTGGTGAAGGGTTGGGGAGAGGTGGGTGAGTGGTCATAGTTTGCTCTAAAGGTGAGGTTTCTTTTTTCAGTTTATATGTGATGCTTGTTTGGTATGGAGGATTGCTGTATTCCCCCTCTTTCCCCACATTCTGGAAGCACTCCATCCTGCAGATCTCGCATCAAAAGTGATTCAGGTGGGACTAACTCCCTGTACGTATTCCCCGCCCCCACCGCTACTGCTGTCCTCCATTACTAGTAATAGAAGTGTGTGTGTGTCCGTTAGATCAAGGCAGCCATGTGACCTAACACGGTTAATCACAGACTGCAGGGTTTTGGGGTTTTAAGCGAAATATAGCTTGTACACAATGTGACATTAGTTTCAGGTGTGTGCCTCGTGATTCCCCAGCTCTGTATGCTATGCTGAGCTCACCATCTGTCCACCCTACAACAGTATTACAGTATCATGACTATATTCCCTCCGCTGTGCCTTTCATCCCCATGACTTATTCATTCCATGACTAGAATCCTGTGCCTCCCACTCCCTTCTTCTCATTTTGCCCAGCACCCCCCCCCCCAGCCCCCTTCTCTCTAGCAACCACCAGTTTGTCCTCAGGAGGGTTTGACGTACAGACATCAGAAGAGGAAAAGTTCTTCAGTTCGGGGATGCGGAGCTAGAAGAATGACAGAAATAGACATCTTTTCCCGCTGTCTTCTCTGGTCTCACAAAAGAAGCCATCTGTATCAAGGAAAAATGTTATCGATCCACTAACAGAGGCAGAGACCAGATGAAGTGAGAGGACAGTTAGACTCATCACCATGTCACTAGAGCCCCTGGATCTAGACTGAAGTATGCTCTATCCCTGCGATTTTTGGTTACTTGACTGATAAATTTTGATTTTTGCTTATACTGGTCGGAGTTGTGTTTCTGCTACTTGTAGCCCAGAGTCGACGATAAAACAGGAAAGTATGAAAGGGAAAAACAAGTACTATTAATTCCACCACCAAAGATACCTGGATTTTTGTAGTATTTTTGTGAGTTTTTATTCCAATCATTTTCTATGCGTGCTAATAACTATACCCACAATTCTGTATCCTTTTTTTTTTTTTGTAAACTTAACCTAAGTATAGGGGCGCCTGGGTGGCTCAGTCGGTTGAGCGTCCAACTTCGGGTTCAGGTCATGATCTCGCAGTCTGTGAGTTCGAGCCCTGCGTGGGGCTCTGTGCTGACAGCTCGGAGCCTGGCACATGCTTCAGATTCTGTGTCTCCCTCTCTCTCTCTGCCCCTCCCCCACTCATGTTCGCTCACTCTCTCTCTCTCTGTCAAAAATAAATAAACATAAAAAAAATTTTTGAACTTAACATAATTATATAAGCATTTCTTGGGTAATTCAGAATTATTTGCAAATACCATTGCTCATGGGTATCTCATCATGCAACCATGCCATGATTATAACCACCCCTCCATTATTGGGTACTTAACTTGTTTCCAATTTTTCTTCATTATGAAGTCTACTACAATAAATATCTTTGTACCCAGAGATTTTTTTCCTGCCTTTAGGGTTATTTCCTTCATATATAATCTCAGGAATTTAATTATTGGGCAAAACATATGAACATTTTAAATGTCCATGATAAAATGTTAGTAATTTATATCCAAAGAGTTGTTGTATTGTTAATAACCTCAACAAAAGTGCCTAAAGATACCAAATTCATGACTACATTAAATATTACTACTTAAAACGATCTTTCATTAGTTATATAGTTGAAAATAACATGGCATAACTTTGTTTTAATTTGTATTTATTAGAAACGTATTTGCATAAACTTATAAGTCATTTCTTTTCTTCCTTTTTGTGGCTTGTCTCTTCATGTCCCTACCCATGTGTTTCCTGGAGACATTGTGTTTTTATCAATTTGACTTTTTTTCTTAATTTTTTTTCATGTGTATTGGTTTTTGAGAGACAGAGCATGAGCATGGGAGGGGCAGAGAGAGGAGGAGACACAGAACCCGAAGCAGGATCCAGACTCCGAGCTGTCAACACAGAGCCCGACCCAGGGCTCGAAGCCACAAACTGTGAGACCATGACCTGAGCCAAAGTCAGATGCTTAATCGATTGAGCCACCCAGGCGCCCTGAACCTGCAATCCATTTCAAGCTCATATGAGCTTGTTTTCCTTTGTTCTAAACAAATGGAATGCATAAAGTTTCTTTGATCACATATTCAACTTTTGCATATTTTAAGGTCTAATTCTGGGCAATCTGATCTTCCATTATTCTGTCTCTTCTTACACCAGGAATATTCTGCTTTAATTGCCATGATTTTGTAATGTGCTTCAACATCTAGGTAAGGCTAGCTGCCATGCTCACTTGTACATTATTATTTTTTTTAATTTTGTTGTTATATTGTCTCACTTGTTTGCTCTCAGGTGATGACCACAAAAGGAGAAATCGAACACCTCTGAAAATTCACCAGCAGGAGCAAAATAAGAAAAGGAGCATGGCTACAAGTTATCGTCTTCAAAATGTGGCTATTGAGGAAAGAAAGAAAAAGATTCTGTCAGAACAAGACCTGGCTTCTAATCCCGCTAAAGCCCCACCATGTTGGCACTGAGGAGAGAAGAACACTGGACAAATTCCTGAGTTCTCACTGATACCACCCGAGGGGAAAACAGACAGAGGAAGTAAGCAGCCCAGGAAACACTCATCAGAGTATAGGTCCCAACTTCAGATCTTGGTGGACACAGGAAAAGCCCCAGGAAACCACCAGGAACTCAGAGGTATTCTACCATGAGGACAGGAAGCATGGCCAACACAATAGCTTAATTCTTGGGACCAGATATTTAACATCAGTTCAGAAGGCAGACTAAAACCCAGGGTACTCAACAAAGGCTGCATACAGCCCCCAGCAGAGGTCTGTGGTCTGTTCCTAATCTTTCTGCCCTCAGTCTCAGACGAGGGGACAGAGCGCAAGATTTTAGCTCCACCCTGTAGCCTGGAGGTGAGACTTGCAAGTGTCAGGGATGCAAGTCCCGGAGAACTCATCCTCACTGTCTCGGGGAGAGGTGAGGGTCTGGAAACAGCTGCCCACATGCACCACCAGCAAGCTAGAATTAATCAGATAGGAGAGAAGCAAGCACAGTGTGCCAGAGAGGAACCAAGAACCAGGTGGGGAGGAAAAATATATAAGCCAAGCAAAAAAATTAAAAAAAAAAACAAAAAACCAAAACGCCTAAGAGTGTGTGTTCTGTGGAAGACTGTGATGAAAGCGTGAGTAAATAATGTGTTCAGAGGGAGCCCAACAACAAGAGGGTAAAGCAACAGAACTTCCAGAATATTGTTAAGTAGGAATGGCAACAGTAGTTGTCTTGTCTTGTCCCCAGTTTTGATAAGGACATATTTGGTGTCCATTATTTATTATAATGCTAGTCACTATTTAGAATTTGTTATGCTTTGGGGCGCCTGGGTGGCTCAGTCAGTTAGGCGTCCAACTTCAGCTCAGGTCATGATCTCACAGTAGGTGAGCTCGAACCCCACGTCGGGCTCTGTGCCGACAGCTCAAAGTCTGGAGCCTGCTTCGGATTCTGTGTCTCCTCCTCTCCCTGCCTCTCCCCTGCTCACGCTCTGTCTCTCTCTGACTCTGAATAATAAATAAACATTAAGAAAAATTAGAATTTGGTACGCTTTATCATGGGAAGGATTCAGCATTTTATCTCCAATCCATAATGTGTTAGCAACAAATGGTTGAACACTGACTCAACCTATTTCAGCTGGCGCAGACAAGTTATTTTGCAAGGTCCTGTTTTCCTCTCGCACCACACTCACAAAGACCTTCAGTCCAGTCCTCAGAACTTGTCCACCTGAATGAGGAGCGAGACATTTCATCGTATTTCCATTTAGCAACCAGACTTTCTGTCACACAGCAACCTTAATGACTCATTTTACAAAGGCAAGTTTTTCCACTACCAGTATTTACAAGATTGCTGACACTGGAGCTACAGGTTGTATTAATGCCCTGTCCCCCCAAATGTCTTGAAACTAGAAAGAAGGACAGGCTAGAGGGACTGGGATTTATTTTTTCTACGCACATGAGCTTTGGAGCCAGGTAGCTCTGAGTACACATCCTTGCTCTACAATTTACCCATCGTGATTTTGAAGCACAACTTAGTTTCTCCGAGCACCCGTGTTCTCACGTCACAGGTGGGTCTATGGATATTTAATTTACAAGGGGTTGTAAGAATTAAATACAATAATGCATTTTAAACAGGTACCTTAAAACGGTTCTTTATATCATTTTCAATTTTTTTTTAACGTTTATTTATTTTTGAGACAGAGAGAGACAGAGCATGAATGGGGGAGGGTCAGAGACAGAGAGGGAGACACAGAATCTGAAACAGGCTCCAGGCTCTGAGCGGTCAGCACAGAGCCCGACGCAGGGCTCGAACTCACAAACTGCGAGATCATGACCTGAGCTGAAGTCGGACACTTAACCGACTGAGCCACCCAGGCTCCCCCTTTATATCATTTTCGATGCTATTATTTAAAAAAAAATTATTATGTGCCTGGCACATCATAGAAACTCAATAAATATTTACTGAATGAATAAATGATCTCTATAAAAAATTCAGAGATGAAATAGAAAGTCTAAGCCCACAAGAGATTTACCAGCTAGGAAATTAATTGCAAATAAAATAAATCTAGATGAAACTGGAGTTCTAGGTTTGATTTCATGGGGCTTAGCAACTTAATTCTTTTTTTTCTGAAAAAAATTATTTTAAATTCCAGTCTAATGACGGAATTCTGTTACCTTTTTTTTCTAATTTTTTTTAATGTTTATTCATTTTTGAGACAGAGAGAGACAGAGCATGAATGGGGGAAGGTCAGAGAGAGAGGGAGACACAGAATCTGAAACAGGCTTCAGGCTCTGAACTGTCAGCACAGAGCCCGACGCGGGGCTCAAACTCACGGACCGCGAGATCATGACCTGAGCCGAAGTCAGCCGCCTAACCGACTGAGCCACCCAGGCGCCCCATGTTACCTTTTTACTAAGTATTCTTCCTAACTAGATCTCAGCCTGGTTCCTGAGTCACAAACTAATTTCTGACCCCTTGTATTCTTTGGATGCAAATACAGTAGAAACTTAGTTTGCAAGCATAATTATTTCCGGAAACATGCTTGCAATCCAAAGCACTGCATATCAAAGAGAATTTACCCACAAGAAATAATGGAAATTCAGATGATTTGTTCCACAACCCCAAAAAATTCATGTAAAAATGATTACAATACTGTAAAACAAAATCACAAAGAAAATACAAAACATAAAGAAAAACAAATTAACCTGCCCTTACCTTTGAAAATCTTCATGGCCTGTGTGAGGAAGACGAGAGAAAGGAGGGTTATTGTGTAGGACGACTTTCACTGTCACTAATGGAATCACTGCTATCTATTGGCTCAATGGAATCTTTTTCTTTTGTTCAACTTTAACAAGAAACCTACCTAATGACCTAGAATGAAGCAAAGCATTCCTAAGCTTACTTTTGTATGGAAAAGCAAAGGTCTGTCCGTAGGCGCTTTGAAGTGACAAAAAATACACTAGGGCCAGTTGTGGGCACGTTCCAACCTTCTGAAAAATCACTGATTTCTGCCAAACACCATGGCCTGAGACTAAGCATCTGAGCATGGGAGACAATCACCCACAATCCCACAGAGAGAGAGAGACAGAGACAGAGAGAGAGGAACCATTGTGATCATGTTGTGATCATGCGACATTCAGCGTCACGTACTATTCTTATTGCAAGACATCGCTCATTTATCAAGTTAAAATTTATTAGCAACGTTTGCTCGTCTTGCAGAACACTCATAGAACAAGTTACTCGCAATGCAAGGTTTTACTGTAACAGAAATCAACTCAAGCTGGCTTAAGTTAAAAGGAGAAATTGTACAAAAATCTAGGAACTGGTTCTCGGGGGACCCACGGGCAGCGATACAGCTGTGTCAAGAAGGAATGGAAACAAAAAGGGGAAAGCTTCTGGGAACTAGAATGCTCTCACTCTCCCTCCAACTTTCAGTTCTATTTCTTTCTTTCTTTCTTTTTTTTTTTTAAGTTGATTTATTTACTTCGAGAGAAAGTGAGTATAAGGGGGGGAGGAGTAAACAGAAGGAGAGAGAGAATCTCAAGCAGGCTCCGCGTCATCCACGCACAGCCTGATGCGGAGCTCAAACTCACAAACCGTGAGGTCAAGACCTGATCTGAAAGCAAGGGTCAGACGCTTAACTGACTGTGTCACCCAGGCATCCCTTCAGTTCTGTTCCTAAGACTGGTTCTTTCACCAAGATGAGCCTCTTCTCTCTCTAGACCGTCTGGCAGAAGGTAGCCACCCATGAGCCTTGAATCTTCATGTTTGGCATGTATCCTCATTCATATTCCTGAGGGAAATTGGGTTGGCCTGGCTTAGATCAAGCACCTGCCCTGGTTCATTCAACAGCCTCTAGGAGAAAGGGATCAGAATGGAACACAGAATGGACCACCTTCACTGCTTGAACTGAAGGACCGGGGGGGGGGGGGGGGGGGGGGGGAGGGGGGAGGGGTGTGGTGGGGAAGGGGCACCAGGGAGAAATGGCAGGACATCCAATAGATGTCCACCACACGTAGCCCTTATCACACACTGACCCTGAGCCTGTTCACAGCCCTGACTCTAACCACAGACTGAACTGCCCACTAAGACTTCATCTTGGCCCAGGGACTCCACTTACATTGACCTTGTGAAACACACATAACTGATAAAGTGAAGAGATCTCACTTCGCTTCTTTTTGGGAAAATGTGGTTTTTGTTCAAAGGCATGTGAATTTTTTTCTCTTCTTTTTCTTTATTAGAGAGAGACAGAGAGAGGGAAAGAGAGAGAGAGCAGGGCAGGGGCAGAGAGAGAGGGAGAGGGAGAATCCTAAGCAGGCTCTGTGCTGTCAGCACAGAGCCTGACATGGGGCTTTAACTCATGAGCCATGAGATCCTGACCTGAGCTGAAATCCAGAGTCAGACAGACACTTAACTGACGGAGCCACCCAGGTGCCCCAGACATGTGAATTTTGTTCAAACTCATGTTTACTTACTATAAAATACCCGAGTGAGAACTAAAAGGTTAAAGGGAAAAAAAAATCTAATTCTTTCAAAACATTCTTCAAAACCTGGATATTTCTAGAAATTCCTGAGTAAAACACTAGATGAACAAAATTTCTGAATTTGGAGGTTACTATTTCCAGTTTGGTCCCTGTGGGTGGGGTCACACTGACTTTTTTAGTCTCTGCACAGGGTGTAATATATTCTCATCAACCAGTCCAGGCACAGTAAAATTCAGAGGCTGGGGTAAGTCAAGACCTTACTTGGCTCCAGACTCCCTTAGTGGAGGAGGACTTTTAATAGCAAAAGTTTTAACATTGTAATGTTTCAATGTATATAGATGTAATATACATAGAGACCACAATGTAAAGAGATCCGGACAAAGAACGCTAGTTGATTATAAGCATCTATATTTTATTTGAAGTGCTAAAATATTAATTCTAACTATACTGTGAAAAGTTAGGCATATACATTGTATTCCTGGAGCAACTACTAAAAAATACCACCAACACAGACAAAAATCCAATAAATAAATTAAGATGAAATACTATGAAATATTCAACCAATCCAAAAGAAGTCAAGAAAGAGAATAAAATGGGGGGCAAACAGAAAACAAAATGGTAGCCTTAAATCCAACCATAACAACACTTGTATTCAATATGAACTGTCTAAAACACCAATTAAAAGAGAAGGTTTTCAGACCGGATAAAAAAACAAGACCCAATCACAAGCAGTCTATAAAAAAATACATCTTAAGTACAATAATACAATTGACCCTTGAACAACATGGGTTTTATTTTTACTTTTTTAAAGTTTATTTATTTATTTTGAGAGAGTGTGTGGGGGGGGGTGTGGGGGAGGGAAGGGCAGAGAGAGAAGGAGAGAGAGAGAATCCCAAGCAGGCTCTGCACTGCCAGGGCAGAGCCCAACGCAGGACTTGAACCTGTGAACCGTGAGATCATGACCTGAGCCAAAAACAAGAGTTGGACGCTTAACCGACTGAGCCACCCAGGCACCCCAGAACAACATGGGTTTTAGTTGCATGGGTCCACTAACACACAGATTCCTTTTCAATAAATACACATACAATAATGTAAATGTATTTTCTCTTCCTTATAATTTTCTTAATAACATGTTCTTTTTTCTAGCTCACTTTATTGTAAGAATACAGCATATCATACCTATAATATACAGAACACATGTTAGTCGACTATTTACGTTGTCATTAAGGCTTCTGGTCAATAGCAGACAAGTTTTTGGAGGGTCAAGTTTACACACAGATTTTTTTACTGTGTGGAGGGTTGGTACCCCTAAACCCCACACTGTTCAAGAGTCAAACGCATAGATTTAAAGCAACATGATGGAAGAAGATATACCACGCAAACAACAATCAAAAGAAAGCTAGAGTGCCTATATAAATTCCAGACAAAATAGACCTCAGAATAGGGAAAATCACCGGAGATAAATAAAGGCATTATATAATGATAAAAAGTAAACTCTCCGAGAAGACATAATATTAAAAGAGTATGTACTTAATAGGAGAACTCCAAAATACATAAAGCAAAAGCTGGCAGAACTGAAGAGAAATAAACAAACCCATAAGTATTATTTGAAGATATGATGGGGCCATGAAGATAACACAGGACCACTAATCCTAAAATATTGGCCACAACTTCTCTCAGGAGGTATTGGGCAGATTGGCTCTCTCTGTTTCCACAAAGAACTAACCCTGCTCCAGGGAGCTTACGGTGAGTGTGGCACTATGTCCAGTGCTGTGAAGAAGCCACCTTACCCAGATGTGGGACTGTGAGCATGGCCAGACGTTAGCTACTTGTTGAAATTTTAGGGAAAACCGATAGTAATTTTCCAGCAATATCTCCCTGAGAAACCTAAGAAAATTCAAACATGCCACTGAGAGTTTATTGTGGGCAGGTGTTTTTGCAATTCATCATCCACTCTCCCACTTCTGGTAACCGTCTCCTGTTTTGCCTTAGAGAAAATACCCTTTCTTCAGCTTGAGCCATAATCAACTTACGTCAATAAATATAGTCCATCGTCCTGAGCGAAATAATTGGTCAGAGATGGGCATACAATGTAGCCAGAGCCAATGGCGTGCAAAGACATGGTTGCTGGGGCTTATGGAAAAGAGAACTTCCACTCTCCTCCTTGGGAACCACCAGAAAGGAGGATATCCCTTTAGCCAGATGGTGGGATGGGAGGGTGCCAGAGCTGGCACGCTACCAGTCAGTCTTTTGGTTTTTTTTTTAAGTCTCTCTCTCTCTCTCTCTCTCTCTCTCTCTTTTGAGAGTGAGAGACAGAGCATGTGCAAGCAGGGGAAGGGCAGAGGGAGAGGGAGAGAGAGAATCCCAAGCAGGCTCTACACTCAGCACAGAGACCAAAGCGGGGCTCAACCCCATGACCCTGGGATCATGACCTGAGCCAAAATCAAGAGTCAGACGCTCATCCTACTGAGCCACCCAGGCAACCCTACCAGTCAGTCTTTTGATATCCTGAGGAAAAGTCTAGCAGTATACTGTGTAGAGCCTGGGTGTTAAGCCTACACTGCTGAAGGCAGAGTAGAAGAACAGATAGAAAAAGGTCTTTGATTTCACTTGAGCCTCTGGTTTAAGCCTTGCCTCATGACAGAGCAGCTGCTCTGGTATTTTCCATCGTGCAAGGGAATCTTTTTTTTTTTTTTCCTCTCAAGTTACAGTTGGGTTTTCTGTCATTCATAACATGGCGTCCTCACACACAGTTTACTCCTTCCTCTCTAAACCCCATGTCTTTCGTGGGACTCAAGTGCTTCTACTTTTAATGCTGAAGAGTACCTTTACTTGTAGAAAATGACGGTATGCAAACATTTTAAAAGACAGGGCTTTGTATGTAGAAATAATAGTGGCTTAATGATTAGCAATACACATGCAAAAGGGAATCATTCAGAATTTAAAACTGTAAGCAACACAAACCCTTTCCCCTTTCTGTTTATAAAGAATGCTGCTATTGACTCTACTTTTGCTAAAAACGCTGAAAAGCTTTATTCAAGCTATTGTCTCCGGGGAAGATATTTACCACTATCGATCACCTGCTTTCTTTTTTTGGAATATTTTTGACAATTAAACTTGTGTATATTTAGATGTATAATGTGATGATTTGCTATAGATAAAAATTGTGAAATGATCACCACAATCAAGTTAATTACCATGCCCATCACCTCAGATAGTTCTTTTTTGTTCTTTTTTTTTTTCCTTCTTTTCTTCTTTAACACTTAAAGAACAAGAATAGATTCAGAAGGTCCAGGCCTTGCCAGACCCTGTTGGTGCTGAAGGAAAGAATGGTTTCCAAATTCCTTTGTGTGTTTTGCATTGTGGACGGAAGCTACTTCCTTGAGGGAAAATTCTTTAAGTATTCTGGAAAGCACAGTCATCCCAAACCTCAGTAGAAAAGAGTCAAACTCTCCAGTGGAACAAGGATTAGGTGCTTAAATTCAGGGAGTTCCTAAAATGAAAATGTTTCATAGATCAGGTTTAGTTATATGGAGAGACTGAACTGGAGATAATTCTGCATAGGGATGAGATTCCAAAGGTTGGTCTTCATGAGGCATTTATCAAGGACCTGCAAAGGGACTCGGTGGTGAGGGAAGCTCAGTTCTTTCCCATCAGTAGTCCCTGGCCTGGAGGAAGGATGTCTTTCACATTCAGGACTCTCATCTAGCATAACATATAGCGGGGCATAGGGGCACAATGTGTGCGGAAGGTTTGCAGGAAAGAGCGAGCCCATCAGAGAAGTTTCCTGACTAGGTGGCTCTGAGGAACAGGGAGGATTTCAGCCTGTGGAGATCGAAGTCGCTTTCTGAGCTAGAGAGAAGAGCATGAGGAAAGAGACAGAGAAGCCAAAGTACAGTCATTCAGGGGCCATTAATAGTCCAGTTGGGATGGGACATAGCCATAGAATCACCTTCTCTGACGCAGCTCTACCGGGAAAAGGCTTAACTCACCATGAAGGCCAACTCGGAGGCCCTCAGATGAGCTGGGTGATTGACTCCCTACCAACACTCCCAAGAGGCCGTGTACTCCTAAACAAGGGCAGGGTCTAGAGGAGAAGGTCTCTAGACCTGGGTTTGATTTCTAACTCTGCCACTTAATACCTGTGTCACCTTAGGCAGTCACTCTCAGGCTCAGAACCCAAGTGCAAAAAGAGGAGAATAATACGTTTCCTGTGTACCTCGCAGGATTGGCATGAATATGAGGAAAAACAATAGACACAGAATAACACTATGAAATACTTTATGGTAGTCAGGTATCTTGCCATGTGTGCAAAGCACCCCAGGAAATGTTATTAACCTTTCATTGCTACTACATAGCAGATCCTTGAGGCCAGGGACCATGTCTTCTTCAGGAACATAGTATATAATTTTTTTAAAGGACTTGGTGAATGAATGAGTAAATGAATGAATAATGTTCAGAGCCCTCCAACCAGGTAGTAAAATTAATCTCCTAACTACACTGAGAACCTGTAGACTGTTCTTTCACTTTTGTTTGTCTGGCCCAGTGGAGGTTCTAAGTTAGTTGTGATCAAACGGTGTCATAGTAGAGAAGGAAGCCTGTAAAGGTGGAGTCATTGACGTTATCTGCATAGAGCCCATTAGAGTCCCCATCCCCATACACCTGGAGCCAGACTTCATCGCCCATCTCCAGATGGAGGAGCACAGAGCCAGAGGCCTGGTCCACATTCTTCTCCTGGTACTGGTCATAGGTGAAGAGCATCGCCTTGTCTCTCTTGTAGAGACTGACCTTGACGTCCTTCAAGTAGACTGTGATGTGGTAGGAGAAGTAGTATAGCCCGGGAATGTTGCAGTGGAATTTTCCAGTGGTAACATCGTAGTGGTTTTGCTGATTGTAGAAGATTTTGGTAAAGCGAATGGGAACATTGGGGACTGTGACCCGACTCTCCAATCCCACACTGAACGCTGAGCGGTATACGTAGGCACTTTCTCCAGGTTCTCCTTTCCTGCCTGGGATTCCTGGAAAACCTCGGGGACCTTCAATCCCAGTTACTCCAGTTTCACCAGTGTCACCCTTAGGACCAACAAGACCTAGAGAATGAGAAGACTTCAGTGACCACAGAAACAGAACTCCTCCCTAGGTTAGTTCTAACCTAAAACACCGTCCTTATCTCCCTTACCCACAACTTGCCAGACTTGCAGAGCAGGGAAACGATAGGGGCTCCCAAAGAGGTGAGTTATACCTTCTCCTTCTACATCTCCCGTTAATTCATCTCCAACCTCATTCCCTGTAAGTCTCCATCATAGACCCTCCACCCTGCCAGCCCTTCACATGTTGGCTCAACCAACCATACTTCTATCCCCTCTGTCTGGAATGCCCTCTCTCTATTCTGTCTACCCATCCTTTAAGGCCTGGCTCCAGTCCCACCTCCTTCTTAAAGCCTTCATTGTTAATAATCCGGATCTGCATTGAGAGCATTTTGTCTCGGTTCCGTACTTCCGGCATTAGTCCACATTCAACTTGGCATATTTGGAATAGGCTTTCTCGTAGTAATCCTTAACAGCTTTGTGCATTAGACTTATGTCCTTAATCAGACCAAGAGTTCCGCAGGAGCAGGACCGTGAGCTGTAAGAGTGTGCATTATGTGTGAATGCCCCTGGGTGGAATGGGAAGTTAGCGGAAATGAAGGGTAACGTGAATGTGAACAGATTGGGCATAGTGACGGGTGAGGTGGGATGGGAAAAGGTACAGAGAACGTGATGTGGCTAGAGCAGAGTTGAGCGTACTGGTTTTACAGGTACCACTTATTCTCAGAGGCGAACCCAAATCCATTTTGGGTTGCTTGTGGGTCACAGAAAACAAATTCACTTCCTCCCTGTGTCTAGGCCTTAGTCAATAGCTAATGCCTCTTCCACCTCACAGAAGTCTATGACAATGGAAGCCGAAAACCTTGTTCTTACCTGGATCTCCTTTCTCACCCTTTTCACCCGAGGTGCCATCTCTACCATCCCGGCCTGGGATCCCATTGTGGCCGGGATGCCCCGGGATGCCTGCCATCCAACCTGTGCAGGCCCCTTTTGGCAGGGGAACCACAACTCCAGGCCCTTCTGTCTCGGAGTCCTGGCCGCGAATTGGCAGGACCAGTAGCAATAGAACAGCTCGTAGCAACAGCATCCTGAGCCCTGGAACCCAGATTCGCACCGTCAGCCCTGTGAGCAGACCCCACACAGCACACCCCGTCAGGACCTATGCAGGACCAGGGCCATCTCAGCAGCACCCACTTCTGAGACCTGCTCTCTGAACACTCACCTCTTATGGAAGACTGTTCTAACAATTTCCACCCACCTTGATCTCTTTTTGCCCTGAAATTTGTAATACTTAGCATTATTCTTTGTGTATGGTCTCCTTTCCTCAACAGATCGTGAGTTCAGTGAGGGCAGGACAACACTTTTCCAATTACCTCATGTCTGGGCACAGGACCAGCCTCCTTAGATCGAATTCCAAGAGTCCATTTGTCAAGAATCTATCCCTTGAGTTTTCCAAGGATGATGGCTCAGATCCTCTCCTTCAACTCTAACCAATATCTCTCTCTCTCTGCCTCCTTTTATCTTCTCTACTTCCCTCTCCTTCATTTTTATGTCTGTTCTTCCTTCTTTCTCTTTCATTCTTTCTTCCTCTCCCCATTTCCTAGATCACATGATAGACCATTTGGGTTATTGCACACACACACACACGCATACATACACATGAGTGCACACACGTATACACACACTCGCACAAGGCACACACACACAGCCTTTCCCTGAGTCAGACAACCAGAGACACACTGTCCCATGAGGATATGCACTGACTCTGCCTGGGTCACACTTAGCAGCACTTCTTTACCTCCCTGATCCCTATGCAGCTTTCAGGACACAGTAGGGATGTCTTCTTTTTCAGGAAATCCTCCCTCCCCAATCTGGGTTGTTTGTTCCTCCTTTGCACACCCCCAGTGCCCTCACTTACCTCTAACATTGCATTTCCTGCACTACGCTGTAATTGCTGATTTGCTCATTCATTTCTCCCATTAAACCACAGGCACCAGGGATGAAGACTGACATACTACCAGCACAGAGTAGGGACTAAAGAAATACTTTCTGAGGAAGAAAAGAAAGGGCAAGAGAGCCAGAGAGAGGAGGGAAGGAGGTAGGAAGAGGGAAAGAAGGATGGAGAGGGGAGGGGATTTTAAATGTGTCTTCTGGGAGCCCTAGCAAAAAGTTCAAGTGGTACAGGTGGCCGGGGACACCTTCCCAGAACCGTTCCTTCATATCCCCCTCCTAGAAGATGATACTCGTCCCCTCCCAGTTTCTGCGTCTGATATCAGGGTGATCTTAGTCCCCTGCCTCTGATAGCCAGCTTCTTGGTCTTCTCAACCTTCTCTCACCAAGGAGTCGAGAGAAAGCACCACAGAAAGGAAAAAGGACCCTGGATCACAGTCATTACTAAAACCCTCTGTGGAGTGTGAAAGGTGCCTAATCCCAAGAACATGCTTCTAAGTTAAACACAGCCTGTGTGTATTTTTCTACTCTGAGCACTCACTATTTTTCATCAATATGCTTATCTCTCAAGGGTTATGCAAAGTCTCCAGAACTGGGTTTGGTTTCAGGAAACAGTTCCTCCATGAGGGATGCAAGAAAGACCCTGATTGGCAATTTTACCCCCAAAGATGTGCATGGCGTCTAGAATCCCATTTCTATGTCCCATCACCTGGGGTCTATAGTGCCCTCTCAGTGTGATACAACCAACCCATCATTCATTCATATATATTCATTTTTCATAGATAGAGAGAGAGAGAGATATGGATGTAGGTGTAGATATAGACACACACATGTATTCACTAAAACTAATAACATAAACATCTTGGAAACCACAGAAAACAAAAGAATCCCCAGTCCCAAGACTTTCTCTGTTTATTTTTAAACATAATGAAAAAGGTACTTTGCACAGAAATTCATTCCCAATTTTTGCCTTGTTATTTTCTAGTTCACATAATCATCATTTTAACGGTGTATGTGCTCCTTCCTCAAGTGGATATAGCCAACTATACGGAACCATTTCTATTGTGTTCAACTTTTAGCTTACTTCCATTTTAAAGTATTATTTTAAAATCCCTAACTAATATCCTTGGTCATGGAGCTTATCCGCATCTCATATTCTGTCATGACATATTCTCAGAAGTAATATTAGCAGACCAAAAGGTATGAACATTTTTAAGGCTCTTGATGCATATTTCCAAATTGCAGTTTGTTATACTGTTACTAGGTCGTGTGTTAGTGTGTGCATAAGAGAGCCTATTAACTACTCTCACCAGCAAAATTTTTAAAAACCTATTTTTGTTGTTGTTAGTTTAGGGAACAAAAGAAATGGTACCTGGCTACTTCGATCATTAGTGAGTTGTACATTTTATCAAAGTCCTGTTTTCTAACTTAATTTCCTATCCCAATTTAACTTCCTCATTCATTATACAATCTGTTAGTGGTTTTTGTCACTTAATTTACTAGGGACACAATGTGCTTTTTAAAAAAATTTTTTTAATGTTTATTTATTTTTGAGAGAGAGAGAGAGAGAGAGAGACAGAGAGTGAGCAGGAGAGGGGCAGACAGAGAGGGAGACACAGAATCCGAAGCAGGCTCCAGGCTCCGAGCTGTCAGCGCAGAGCCCGACACAGGGCTCGAACTCACAAACCACGAGACCATGACCTGAGTCAAAGTCAGACACACAACCGACTGAGTCACCCAGGCGCCCCATGTGCTTTTGAATCAATTTGTGTGAGCTCTTCACGCCAACACTTTATCATATATGCCATGACTATTTTCTTAAGTGATTATTCTGTAGATTATTCTTCTGTTTATCCTGATTTTTAAGTGGCAGAAGTCTTAGCTTTTAGAGTCAACTCTGCTGATATTTTTCTTTGCCTCTAAGTTTTAAACAGTTCTCAGCCATTCTATGTTTTGGTAAATATTCTATTTTTTTATCCTCTGATGTTCGATATATTTTAAATTTCACTCTTTAATTCATCTTCGATATTTTGTTTTGGTGTAAGCTGTGATCTAAAATACTCAAATGATTTCTCCCTATTTGAAGACTAGCTGTTTAAAGACACTTTCAGTTCATCTTTTCCCTCTCTATTGAGCTGATAGATCATTTAGCAAAGAACAAATATGATCTTATAAATAACGTGAGAATTGAGAATGAGGTAGACTGATAGAAGGAGGGGTAGAAACTGAAGAAACATGGCAGCTGAGACAGAAAGGACTGGACAGACTCTGTCCCCTCCGCAGTGGTGGTGAATCTCTAGCCAAGGCTCACTCTTTCCATCTGCATGTACCGTTGTCGCCCTCTACTGATTTCAAGGGCTCAGGAGGGCGTAGTCCATAGCTCCTGGAAATAAAATGAGACACAGCATGGGCTTGGCTTGCCCCACAATAAGAAGAAAGAGGTGAGTGAGATTAGAAGCCAAGGAGGAGAGGCCGGCCAAGCCCCTTTTGTGTTTAGGAAGAATGCTTGTTCTGAGGCTTTGAAGACTTCATATGCATTTGAAATTTCTATTTGTCACCTTCATTCTTTCTCCTTCTGGGCTTAGCATTACAAGTCCCAAGAAGACCTCTGAGAGGTTCTGTGCTTGCTTTCTCCAGAAATGAGGAGGGCAGAATCTATGAGGCTGTGTCCTTTTCCACAGGGAGATGGGAAGAGAGAATCCAGAATGCAAGAACTGGTGGGTGCAGCTATGGAAAGACCCAAAGATAAAAGGAGATTGGGGGCTGTCTCCAAACTGTTGGGGGGAGTGTGATGTAAGAAGGTCTCTGGGTTCTCTGGTTCCTCCTCCTCTTTGAAAAATCAAGATTCTATTCTCCCAGCCTTAGGGAGAATAGAATTCTTTCAGCCCTCAACACTTTGGCATTATGGACAGATTTTTCCACTAACAGGGACAACCAGTCTGGGTTCCATGACAGTGGCATGGGGTGGAGGAGGTACTGAAAAAAGGGGTGGGGTGGGGCACCTGGGTGGCTCAGTTGGTTGGGCCTCCGACTTCAACTCAGGTCATGATCTCGCGGTTTGTGAGTTCAAGCCCCGCATCGGGCTCTCTGCTGACAGCTCAGAGCCTGGAGCCTGCTTTGGATTCTGCGTCTCTTCCTCTCTCTGCCCCTCCCATGCTCATGCTCTGTCTCTCAATAATAAATAAACATTAAAAAAAATTTAAAAGGGGGGGTTGGGGTGAAGATGGGTACACGATTCTAGGAATTTTCTCATTCTAAGAACAGATTCTGGTTGCAGAAGAAAGTTGTCTTCTAACCTAGTTCTGAGTGGAAAAAGCGGCAATTGATAACAATTGAAGGCCAGTGCAGAAGTGTCTCTTAAAAAAATGTATTCCAAAATTATCTGTGTTCTTTGCTTAGATATGGCAATTGTTACCCTTTGATTTTGAGAGATTTCTATTTCTACAGCGGAGAACACTATTAAACGAAACTGTAATCTAAGACTCAATGGTGCCTGCAGAGACAACTCTTATATGGATCATGAAGCTAACTCCCAAGCTACACTTATAATTCTGTTTCTGTAGAACTCCATTTGTAAAGTTCTTGCCTAAAATGTCTCATGTAATCTTCACAACCATTCTGAGAGATGGTGTGAAAGAGAAGGACATCACATGCTCTATGATCTTGGTGCTCGGGTGGGAATAATTTGTTCTTACCTATAATGTGTTTCAGTCATGTATTTGTTGGAGGATTAAGAGGCGTAATCCATATAATGTACTTAGAACAGGGCATGGCACATGTCAGTGTTTAATAAATGTTAGCTATAGTCATAGCTATAAATATATAAATATAAATAGTACCCATTTTAGAGATGAGGGAAGCGGATTCAGGAAAGTTAAGTGACTCATCCAAGAGCCTAGAGCTCTTAAACGAGGAGGAGCTGGAAATCAAATTCTGGTCTTCCAAAGCCCAAAAATAGAGTCTTAGGCATAGTTCACAGGAGGAAAAAAAAATGCACCAGGATTACACATCTGCCTTTTCATATTCCACTCCATGGGATGGGGGACATAAGAAAAAATAGAATGAAAAGCCCTCCAGGTTATGATGCAAGTGCCCTGGCTTCTCGTCTAGGCTCCACCGTTAACTTGCTGGGTGACTTACTTATCTCCACCCCACCCCCAAATCTCATGTTCTTTGCCTCCAAATTATTAATGATATTATTAATGATTATTAATGAGATTAATCCTTATGCAACCTATTTCACAATCTTATTGTGAGAACCAGTTGATTAAAAGTCTGAAGCATTTTATAAACGTCCACACATATAAGTCAAGAGAAGGGAAACTAACAAATATTTATGGACCACCTGTATTGGACCACTGTACATCCACCTGCCCTTTAATCTTATTTCAGCCCTACTACTCCAGGAAGTAGGACTCAGTTCCCACATGACAAATCCCAGGACCATAGAGGATTAATAACTTCTGCCCATGCATAACAAGGAAGAGTGTGGAGGTGCACTTTAAAATCCAAAGGCCGAGTTCTTTCTACTGCACTGGCTCTCATGGTACACCGTGTATAGGCATGGATCCATTCATTCTTAGAATTATATGAAACCATAAGAGACTCTTAAAAACTGAGAATAAACTGAGGGTTGATGGGGGGTGGGAGGGAGGGGAAGGTGGGTGATGGACATTGAGGAGGGGACCTGTTGGGATGAGCACTGGGTGTTGTATGGAAACCAATTTGACAATAAATTTAATATCAAAAAAAATAATAATAATAAAATTAAATTAAAAAAAAAGAATTATATGAGGGATGGCCATGATGTTCTCTGGATCCTAAAGGGCCATATTATGATCTCTCATTTTCAGTGCTAAAATTTATAAGAAATTCCAGGACACCTGGGTGACTCAGTCAGTTAAGCGTCTGATTTCAACTCAGGTTATGATCTCACGATCTGTGAGTTCGAGCCTTGCATCGAGCTCTGTGCTGACAGCTCAGAGTCTGGAGCCTGCTTCGGATTCTGTGTCTCCCTCTCTCTCTCTGCCTCTCCCCCACTCACACTCTGCCTCTCTCACTCTTAAAGGTGAATACATGTTTAAAAAAATTGTTTAATATATAAGAAATTCCACTTTGACCTGCTGGAATTTCAGTAACAACAGCAGAATCCTACGAAATACAGGACAGAGTCTCCTTTAGGGCTGGCAGGAAACAGAGCAGTATGGTGGGGGGGGGGGGAAAGGTCAGCAAATCTGTGCCAACCCTTGTAGCAGGAAAGGGCATTAAAGCACAGATCACTCAGTCCCTGAGAGCCAAATGAACCCCAGAAATCATCTCACCCCTGCCCTGCTTCTACAAACAGGAGGTTAAGGAGAAGGCACTTATCAGATCCTCGTAGAGGCCAGCTCCCACACTAGCAGCTTCCACACATTATTTTATTTATTACTTATTTTAATTTTTACAAGAACTCCATGAAGTAAGGAAAATAATCCCAACTTTAGAGATGGGGAAATTGAGACATTAAGGACATGACCCCTGAGAGATTCCTGTTCTGACTTCCAAACCGGTAAGCTTCCCATCACATTACACTGCCTCTAAAAAGCCTCTCAGACTCAGCTTCAGAATCTACTGAACGCAATCAGGTAAGAGGAGGGACGTGAGAACACTTTGAAATTGGTCAAGGATACTTTGGAGTAGAAATTACATAAGGCACTTTCAAACTTGATTTCTTGTAACCTTCCCCACGGCCCTGCTCTTGATTCTACTATAGAGAAGAATCTGAGACTTGAAGAGACCAAGATGTTGGCTTAAGATCACGCAATTCTTAGTATACAGGGCGGGGCGGCTGGGGAGGAAAAAAAATCATACAACTCTTGTGGGTTATATGCATTCGCCATTTTTAAAGGTTAAAGTGGTAGAATATTGGGAGTACCATTTCACATGGTACAACCTAATGATGAATGACAGAATCAGGAATCAACTCAGTTTGGTCTAGCTCCCAGGAGGATTACCTGAAAGCTTTCTTTCTTTTTTCTTTTTTTTT
Organism: Puma concolor; assembly: GCF_028749965.1. Lineage (NCBI taxonomy): Eukaryota > Metazoa > Chordata > Mammalia > Carnivora > Felidae > Puma > Puma concolor. The sequence goes on along the minus strand of NC_141675.1, from coordinate 78,750,792 downwards.
TTCTTTTATTTGAGAGTATGAGAAGGAGAGAGAGAGAATCTTATCCTTTTAAAAATTTTTTTATTTATTTCTAAGAGATAGAAAGAAGGGGAGGGTCAGAGAGGGGGGACAGAGAATCTGAAGCGAGTTCTGTGCTGACAGGAGACAGCTCAATGAGGAGCCTGAATTCACAAACGATGAGACCATGACCTGAGCCAAAGTCAGATGCTTAGCTGACTGAGCCACCAAGGCACCCCTTACCTGAAAGCTTTCACTCAACCCTAGGAGAGCCGTCAGCATTCCTATGCCCAACACACACACACACACACACACACACACACACACACGCGCGCACACACACACACACACGCATATATTCTCAAGAAGTAGTAAAGCCGAACATCCCTCCAATGCATTTTTAGAATCAGTCGCTCTCCACATGAAAAAAATCCTGACTGAAAATTTCTGCTCTCCAAAGCTTCTACCTTCTGACTTCAGCCAAGTCGGGCCACTAATCTCTTGGCTTGACAAGGAGTAGGTGGAAAGTCTGTCCCTGCAGCCACCTTAGAAAGGACAAGAAGCAAGTCCTGTGTCTCTCTCTACAACTCCTCAAGAGTTAAGGGAGGAAGGCAACAAGGACTGCCAATTGAGCTGCAGGGCTCCATTTCTATTTCTCTGCTTCAAGAGCAAAGCTGACACCTTCATGCTCCTTTGGGCATGTTCTACCAGCATAAAGGGCTCCCCTGCTCCACTACCTTGTCTGGAGGAGCTGGCCTTACCCCTAATGGAGGGAGTCACCAGGAGTGAGGTGGCTGCATTCCCTGTGAGGACTGGTCTGAAAACCAGAACCTCTCCAGACCAGGGATCCACATCCACTGACACAAGAGGGATGGCCTGATCTCTAAAATCCTTCCTGCTCTGACGTCTGCCTCCTACACTGAAAACAACCAGATGCCTCAGGCACAGCACTTGCTGGGGCGAGCAGGATTGGGCGTGGCAAAGGCCAGGCAGACCCATTGGTTTTGGCCGGAAAATGTCTTCTAAAAATAAGATTTTCCTAAGTTTTCAGTATATGCCAAGCTTGCATTACTCCATTTGAATGTCTCAATCGTCCTGTGAGAAATCCCCACATCCCCATATTTACAGATTCCCTCAAATCCAGACAATGATTATGTCTCACTCATCTTTGCAAGTCTACCCAATGTCTGGCCTATAGAACTTTCTCAATCAATATTTGCTGAGAAGAGTCAAGTAGCAGAGCTGGGTTCCAGACTCAAGCTGAGGTCAGAGCTCAGGCTATCCCCGAGCTGCCTACTTTCCTTGCCTACCTGGTCAAGCTGAGGAGTGCTTTATTTCCTTCTCTTCTTATTTAATTGAACTCTATCACTGGACCATCCCTCCTTCCTCACGGATCCCAACCTTTTCTCTGGGTAGGCATCGTGCCACAGAGTGAATTGGGCAAAATTCAAGATTTTCACCAGAGGAACAGCTCCTTTACTCTTGGAGCTGTGGGAGAATCTAGAAAGAAGCCCAAGGTCTGTCTGCCTCCACCAGTGCTGCCCTCACCAGAGTTTTGCCTGTACGAGAGAGCCTGGGCATACCCCAGCCAGAGGCTCCATTGCAAGGCAGCCATCCCCACCCCCGGCCTGGAACTGTGATCAACTTGATCTTACCCTCAGGTGTAGAATCAGACCCACAGACTGCAGTCAGGATGGAAGTGAGGAGATGGTCCAGCCTCGGCAGCCTGGTACTCATGGGGGCAGGCAGTCCCCACCCCACAGTTGTCTCTTCCCATTGGCTAACCCTGTGAGGGCCAGAGGCCAGTGGGAGGGCACCTTGCCCCTGGCAGCTGCCTCAGGTCTCCACTCTGGGGAACCTGCTGCAACCCCCCTTGGGCTTGGGAAGCCAAGTGGGAAGCCACAGTCACAACATTCACATTCTCAGGTCTTGGCTCCTTTTTTTTTTTTTTGGCTTCCTACAATAGCAGTAGAAGATGGGACAAGGGTCAAGACCAGAGAAAGGAAAGCAAGCTACAAGCTATCTCTCCATCTGTGGGAGAAACTTCCTCCTGTAAAATGAATTGCCCGGTGGTCCAGGGGACCTCCCTCTCCCCATAGCTTTGCCCTAATAAGTCAGGGACCCCGATTACCACCACCACACTCCTGCTCACTGTGCATGATGAAGTGTGACATTTTGTGGTTCAGACACACCACTTCAGAAGGGAGAATGCTGCAATAAAGTAAGACATAGAACATATCCTCCACTCTCTGGCCTTGACCTCAGATGTGGGGAAGACTTTGTGTGTTCATTCGGAGAACTGAGGTAAAGGGAAGTTTCTGAAGCGGTGGGTGGCAGGGCCAGATTAAGATCTTTAGAGACCCTGCATTCCAAAAGACTATGGAGCCCCCAACCCTATTCAAATTCAACACAACAGAGAACTTACATAAGACCTAATATTAGAATGTCTTTCAAGATTTTCTGGTTCCAAAATTCCAGATAACGTTTTGAAAACTAACTTTTTATGGGTATGTGAGTCCTCATTTTGCCAGTGCCTTAGGCATATTGCTTAATCTACCTATTGGTGAACCCCGCTCTGGGATGGGATTGGCCTGGAAGACCAGAGGTTGCCACCTACATAGGTGTTGCTAGAAGGCTTAGGTTTGAAATGGCAACATTCATCACGTTAGACTCTTTCTTGGCAAACCCATGTTTTGTTTTGAAATGCAGGATCAGAGCTGGCCCCTACAAGCCATGAATTCTCAGGCATTAAATCATGACCCCAGCTAGGACTCAGGATCCCAGCAGCCACTTCTACAAGACATTCAGAAACAGAATGTTCTCAGGCAGAGGTAGGCAAGTGTCTGCCTGTCCCCAAACACCACCTCTGCTGGCCACACAAAACCTAAAAGTCCACAGCAAAGTGAAGTAAAAGTCTGACCTAAGGCCTCCTGCTAATATGCAAATTTTCTAGAGAAGTCACATGATGAGGCACCTGGGTGGTTAAGCATCTGACTCCATTCTGACTCAGGTCATGATCTCACAGTCATGGGGTCAAGCCCCACATCGGGCTCCTTGTTGTCAGCACAGAGCCTGCTTGAGATTCTCTCTCTCTCTCCCTCTCTCTCTCTCTCTCTCTCTCTCTCTCTCTCTGCCCCTCCCCAGCTTGTGCATGCAAGCACATGCACTCTCTTTCTGTCTCTCTCAAGATAAATAAACATTTAAAAAAAAAAGTCACATTAGGCCATTGAGATTGGAGTCATGAGTCCCTTTCCAAGGGCCCACTGGCTTAGATAAGGGGCCAGGGAAAACAAGGTTTAATATAGTTTGCCAGGTAGGTTGGACCAAAGAGAAAACAGAAACGGTAGCTACTCTCAATTACATCACTTTTGGTTTGTGTTACTATCTGTCTCTCCTCACTACAGGAGGAACCTCATGAGAACAGGAGCTTTGCCTTTTCAGTGTGGTCTCCCCTGGCCCCTAGAATATGATCTGGTACAAGGTAGGCAATAAAAAATGTTGAATAAATGAATAGGGAAGTGATCATATTTAATCTTCCCGGGAGATAGCTACGGCTGTCTCATATTTTACAAATAAAGCATCTGGAGTTCTTCAAGATAAAGTGACTTGGCCAAGGCACAGATCTAAGATTTGAGCCAGATCAGTCTGACTACAAAACTCGTATGCTTTCTAATACCTCATGTCCCTCATTTTTCCTGATGGACTATGAAACCCTAAGATTTACTCTTGTACTTTAGTGTGGCTTTCGGGTTGCCCCCGCCCCCCCCCCAAAAAAAACACCATTTTCTCCTGGCTTTCTGGGAATGCGGCTGTTTACAGCAGGCTTTAACTGTTGCACAAGGTGGAATGACTTTAGCCCCAAAAGCACAGCAGGACTGCACTGGGTCTGGCTGTCAGCCAGTGACATTGTGAAAGCCTGTCATTTTGAGACCTCAGAGAAATCTGCCATCCACTACAAAGGTCACCATGTGGAAAGAGGCAATTCTGTGGCATAGGGGCTCAGAGACTGTAACTGAAGAGCATTCAGCCAGGAGTGCCTTGAGGCTAGCCTTCTTTCCCAGGACGGAACTGTCACACCCTAGAGGAAATGATCACATTAATGTGATCATTTCACTCTAGGTAGTGATGATGGCTACAGTTCAATCCCCTGTCAGCTTGTGAATTGCAATATTAAAACAGCCGGCTGCATGATTAAGTTTCCTGTAAGTATGGCTAAATATTGCCATATATTTTTCGCTTAATTGTGATTTCAAAAAATAATCTTAATCGACATAATTAAGCATAATTACTATGTTTTGAAAAATAATCCAGAACACTGGAGCAAGGCAGCAGACAGCATACCCTGCAGCCTTCTGCTCCTTCCCCAAATACCTGTAAGTGGCAAGAAAGGAAAAAATTCTTGGCTATAAAAGGAAAAAGTCTGGCTCTAACTGCACTTCATCCAAGTGCAACTTCAGATACTAATTTAAGCACCTATTTTCCCACTCATGCTTTGGACTAACAGTAATGCACTTCCATTGGCAAAAAGGCCAGAGAAGCAACCCTAGATTTATAGCTTTGAGAACCTGTGTCCTGGGGCCCCTCCTGATACCGAAGTACTGTTTGAGCCCAAGAATTTTCCACAATCATTTTGGAACTGCTGGAGAAGCAAAGGAAAGGAGAGGGTGTTGCCCAGAGATCAGGAAGCGGCCCCTGCCCCTGGGCCATAGCCTGTAAGCCTACACTCACTGTACTCCTAGAGGCTCCCCCCACTGCAGTGAAGAGCAGCTAGGGCCACTGACACCACCGGGGGCACCACCAGAAACACAAAGCTTCTCTGTTTTGCTCCTTTCAATCTTACACAGCTGTCTCTCCTTCGCAGAACCTAACAGGAGCTCATCTGGCAAGGGAGTCGGGGATATGTCCTTTCAGACACCTGGCTTCAGGAGTGAAAGGGAATATAGAAAAATAGATATAGGGCTGAGTACCAACAGACATAATCTGACATAGGCCACAACTTCAACAAATAGAAGAATTTACACCCAAGGAAACAAAGCTAATAGCCAAAAAAGGGTGGGGGAGCGGACTTAAGAATAATTGTTATATTTAGAGAGGTGACAGGAAATGGCATACAGAAAAAATAATTAGTGAATATTCGGCCATAGTAGGAGGTGAAAGTAGTTTACTCTTCTTTAAATCACCAAGTTTGTGGTGATTTGTTTTGGCGACCCTAGGAAACTAATACAGGGAAGTAGAGCTAGGGAAAGTTTTTATGTATAATACCAAAGGCATGATCCATCAAGGAAACACTGATAACTGAGATTCCAGCAAAATTAAAACTTTTGCAGGGAGCCTGGGTGACTCAGTTGGTTAAGCATCCGATTCTTGATTTTCGCTCAGATCATGATCTTGTGTTTTGTGGGTATAAGCCCGACATCCGACTCTGTGCAGACAGTGCAGGGTCTGCTTGGGATTCTCTTTCTCTCTCCTTCTCTCAGCCCCTCCCCCACTTGCTTTCTCTCTCTCTTCTGTCTCTCAAAATAAATAAATAAACTTTAAAAAGTAAAAAATGTAAAAAAGTGAAAGTAAAAAATAAAAATAAGTAAAATAAAAATTTTGCTCTGTGAGGGGCGCCTGGGTGGCGCAGTCGGTTAAGCGTCTGACTTCAGCCAGGTCATGATCTCGCGGTCTCTGAGTTCGAGCCCCGCGTCAGGCTCTGGGCTGATGGGTCAGAGCCTGGAGCCTGTTTCCGATTCTGTGTCTCCCTCTCTCTCTGCCCCTCCCCCGTTCATGCTCTGTCTCTCTCTGTCCCAAAAATAAATAAACGTTGAAAAAAAAAATTTTTTTTTTAAATTTTGCTCTGTGAAAGACTCTGTTCAGAGGATAAAAGAGCAAGCTACAGACTGGGAGAAAATATTTGCAAACCATAGATCTGACAAAGGATTTGTATCTAGATTGCATAAAGAACTCTTAAAATTAAAGAGAAAAAAAATCCAGTTAGAAAATGGTCAACAGACATGAAAAGCATTTCATAAAGTAAGATATATGGATAGCAAATAAGCACATGTAAAGATGTTCAACATTATTAGCCACTAGGGAAAAGCAAATTAAAACCACCAATGAGATATCACTATGCACCAACTAGGATGGCTAAAATTTAAAATGGTAAGAAATACTATAATGGAGGGTAGATATTATGCATTTGTCAAAACCCATAGAATGTATGGCACAAAGAGTGAACTCTAATATAAACTATGGACTGTGGATAATTTGTTTAAAGGTGGGGAAAATAGGAGCACCTGGGTCAAGTGTTCAACTTCGGCTCAGGTCATGATTTTGCAGTTTGTGAGTTCAAGCCCTACATGGTGCTCTGTGCGGACAGCTCAGAGCCTGGATTTGGATTCTGCGTCTCCCTCTCTCTCTTCCCCTCCCCACTCGTGCTCTGTCTCTGTCTGTCAAAAATAAATAAACATTAAAAAAATTAAAAACAAAATTTTAAGGTGTGAAAAATAAAGGTCACATTTTTTTAAAGATCGTAAAATGGTGAGAATACCAAATTTGGAAAAGGAAATGATGAAAATAGATCACTCATAATCTGCCAGTAGAAATGGAAAATGGAAAAAAAATTTAAAAAAAAAATTAAAAAAAAAAAAAGGGGCGCCTGGGTGGCTCGGTCGGTTGAGTGTCCGACTTCGGCTCAGGTCACGATCTCACGGTCCGTGAGTTCGAGCCCCGCGTGGGGCTCTGGGCTGACGGCTCAGAGCCTGGAGCCTGCTTCCGATTCTGTATCTCCCTCTCTCTCTGCCCCTCCCCCGTTCATGCTCGGTCTCTCTCTGTCTCAAAAATAAATAAAAACGTTAAAAAAAAATTAAAAAAAAAAAAGAAATGGAAAATGGTATAGCCGCTCTGGAAAATAGTTTAGCAGTTTCTTAAAATATTAAATAGCCGTCACACTCCTGTGCATTCATCCCCCCAAAATACCTGTCCATAGAATCTTGAGTATCCCTGTGCCTGTATATCTTTGCTCATTTGTGTGAGTAAATACTTAGGGTAAGTGGAATTTCAGGATCAGGATGTATGCACATCTTAACTTCTGAAAGTTGTTGTAAATTGACTTACAAGAATTCCATAGCGATTTCTACTCCCAACATGGTATAAGAGTACCTGTTTCCTTATACCCTCACCGATATCAGATACTGTCAAACACGTAAATATTTGACATTCTAATAGGTTTTTTTAAAGTATCTCGTTTTAATTTGTATCTCTTTGATTCGGTGTGAGGATACATTTTTATATATTTATGGGTTATTTGTATTTCTTTTACTGTGTGTTGTGTTCTATTCGTGTGTTTATTTCCTTTGTCCATTTTTCCTATTGAGTTATTTTTATCAATTTTTAAACGTTGTTTGTATACGAAGGAAATGAGTCCTTTGTTATATATTTTTTAAAATATATTTATCTTTTGCCTTTACAAAATAGGTTACGCAAAAATTTTTTGCTTCCTGTTTAGCTTCATTCTTTAGGTTTTGTTTTGTTTTGTTTGAGAGAGAGAGAGAGCATGAGAAGGAGAGGGGTAGAGAGAAAGGGGGAGAGAGAATCCCAAGCAGGCTCCACGCCCAGTGCAGAGCCCAAGGTGAGGCTCAATCTCACAGCTGCAAGATCATGACCTGAGCTGATACCAAGAGTCGGATGCCTAACCCACTGAACCATGCAGGTGCCCCTAGGAGACCATTTTATAAAACTCTCCACCACTGTACTCTAACATGAAGCCTGGCATACAGAAATGCTGATCTGGCAATGAGAAGTGTGGACCAAGAGTAGAAAACCTCCATCATAGAGCATGTTTTCCTGCAGGCTGGTTGGGGGACCATGATACATATTAAAGGACTGGTAGCCATAGAAAGGGTCTTCATCATCAGGAACTCTAATTCCTACCCCTCCGTGAAGCTAGGAGTTACCACATGACATAAGTTACCATAGTCTCATATTCACCTAGAGAATAGGAGAGAAAGTGATGTGTGCCTACTTCTAGGCTGAGTCTTAAAGTGTTGCATATGTGATGATTCAATTTCTTCTCTACTTATGCACTGCAATGCCTGTGACCCGGTTTTTTGAGGGGAGGGTTTGAGGATTGGTTTTTGTCACAGAACTACATGTTTCCTTTCTATTCCGAGCTTACTGAGAAGTGACTGACAAATGTAATTGTATATATTCAAAGCGTGTTGGGCGCCCGGGTGGCTCAGCCAGTTGAGCGTCCAACGTTTAATTTCGGCTCAGGTCATGATCTCACGGTTGGTGAATTCAAGCCCCGCATCGGGCTCTGCGTTGACAGTGCGGAGCCTGACTGGGATTCTCTGCCTCCCTCTTTCTCTGCTCCTCCCAATCTCTCTCTAAAAAACAAACATTTAATAAATAAATACATAAATACATAAATAAATAAATAAATACATACATACATACATAAATAATAAATACATAAATAAATCAAATTAATTAATACCTCCATTACCTGACACAGGTAACTTCTTTCTTTCTTTCTTTCTTTCTTTCTTTCTTTCTTTCTTTCTTTCCTTCTTTCTTTCTTTCCTTCCTTCTTTGGGGCATGGGAGGGTTGATGAGAATGCTTAAGATCTATTCTCAGCAACTTCCAAGTATACAACACCTATTATTAACTGTAGGCCTGTGACCCAGTTTTGACCATACAGACAAAAAATGATGTTGTAGGGGATGATGGGAAACTCACACGGAAGAAGCCTGGGAACCCTGAGGGACTGTGGAGAAGAACAGGCTTCCTACCTGTCCTGGACTATTCCATGAGACAGAAATTAACTCATCGTTTGCCTCACTGTATTGGTGGAGCTCTTTTGCAGCCGCTTACTAACCCACGTGGCATGTGGTATTCCATAAAGACAATAGTACCGCAGTCAAATAGTTTGGGAAATAAAGGGGAATAAAAGTATGCAGGTTCCCTTCCTATAGGGAGTGTCTGAACCTGGCTACATGCTTTCTTTGCTCCTCTATTGCAACTTGAGGGAGAAAATGGCTGACGTCTTGCATTCTCTTACTGGTTCTGAAAAACACATCTGAAAGATGCTGATTTCTATGATTTCTATTTGCCCTAAATATTGCATAATGAACAGCAAAGTGTTTAGTGTGCATTCAGAACACCACCAAATTTCACAGAATCAAGGCTACCTTTAGTCCACCCACTTCAGTCAGAGCATGTTATCTCTAGGGGACAACAGGCAATATTACAAAACCATCCAGAATAATTCTTCCAAAAGGTTCAGGAGGGTTTTTGTTTGTTTGTTTGTTTGTTTGTTTGCTTGCTTGCTTGTTTTTATCTCATTGTGCTGTATTCTTTCTCATCTAAACAAATGGAAAGGTGACACAAATGTTACCCAGAGAAGAGTCATCCTTTTTTGTGTCTTTTAAAAGGTCTTAAAAATGTACTTCAATCACAAGTCATTCAGCAACTATTTCCTGAGTGACTACCACCACAGAGAAGAAAATGTGATGTCCAGATTGGAAGGCCAGGCCCTCCAGAAGCATCAGCAATGATGTCCAGTGCTGAAATGGCTCCTCTGTCGCCCACCTGTGATGCAGGATTTGTGGAGAGGCTCCTCACGTGAGTCCTGGGAGGTCTGGGCATTTTGACCTCTGCCAGCACCAGCGAGGGTGGCTGATTTTGTAGATACAGAAAACGATCGGGGCCCAAAGGATTGGGAGAGCTTCAGGCTGTCTCTGCAGTGGGCTCGTCAACGGTCAACGTGTTTAAGAGGATCCAGGTGATGCGTTTTCTGACTATTCTAATAGTCAGGATCCAGAAGATTCTTCCATCCAGCCCCAGCACTTACATGTTCTCACTGATAAACGGATATGATGATGGGTAAGACAACCGGAGACAGCAAAGTAGAGAAGTACGCTGAGAAACGTATTCAAGACTGACTGAATGAATGTGTTCTATAAAAAGTGTGAAAATATGCCATCATAGATCGTGAAAGACTATACTTTCTTTTGACCTGTTAGACATGTCCAGTGCTGTTAATGCAGCAAAGGGCTCTGTGTGCTTAAAAGCTCTCTATTGATTCACAAGCTTGGGCTGGATCTGAAGCAGGTTCCCCATTTTGGGAAGGCATCCCCACAAACTTTCAAGGGGTGCTGAATGCAGTTACAGGCTACGATTGGATCGACAAGAGCTCAGTTCCCACGGTGCTGGTCTGCAGAACTCCCCTAAGAGACCCCGCGGGGGCTCTGCTCTGCTCTGCCTCTTCTGCAGCTGGCTTCACCTGTGCTTCACAGCTGGCTGGTCTCAACCCTCCTCCCTCCCCACGGATGTTTAAGAAGCAGGAATCAAAAGATAGAAGAGGGAGGCACTCACCTCCAAGAGTGAGTGGGAAGGAGTGAATGGACCAAGGATAAAGCCAGGAATGGGATGAAGAATTCCAGGAATGACAAGTCAGAGGATCTTGTAAGCTGTGGTTGGAACCCTGAGATCAGGAAGAGCACTGACTCCTGATGTCGCTCCCTACTCTCTTGCAGACTGGCTGTGAAGACCAAATGAGGTCCTACCTGTCAAGCACCAGGGACTTTCTGAACCCTGTGGCCCAGTGGCCTCTGTCAATGCATTCTCTCTGCCATGCATCCCTCCTCCGTGCCTCCATGCCTATGCATGACCAGGATATCCTTCTCCTTCTCCACCTGGAGAAAACGCTTGCTCCAGGAGACCAGCTCAGATGTCAGCCCATCCCTGACTACATCAGGAAGTCAGTGGCAGGGTTCCGTGCCCCATAGTATTTGTCACACTGTGTTGTGATGATCTGTTTCCACATCTGTCTCCCTCAACTGCACTGAGAGTTTCTCACTCACCTTCACGCCTCCGTGGTCTCTTCTGATGCCAACACCTTCTTGAGGACAGGGGTGCTCAGGAAATAGGTGTTGATTGAAATGAACAAATACATACATAAATAAAGAAATGTTCTTATGGTCCATATGGAACAATGGGGGTTGGAAGACAATGCAGGGAGAAGGAAATAAGACTCCCTGTGGATTTGGAAAGATCTTTATTTTGTTGTGCAGATAAAAATCATTGTAGTCTACCAATTTTGAAACATACTCTGTCTCCCAAGAAAGAGATTTTGTCATTTGGACAGGGAATGGACAAGGATAAGGTAGCCCCACAACATAGCTTAACCTTAACAGAGAGAGAGTCTGGCTCCATTTTTAATGTTTGACTACTGACAACTTTCAAACTCCACCTTTCTCTTTCCCTTTTGTTCCACATCTGAGCAAGCTGATAAAGTGTGTACATCCCCTCCCTTGGTACCAGAAGGGACGTTCAAACCACACAAAACCCAGCCTGTGCCTGGTAACCTTTCTCTTGGCCCCACCCCACCCCAACCACAGTAAAAATCAAAGCTGTGGGACACCTGGCTGGCTCAGTCAGTTGAACATCCAACTCTTGATTTTGGCTCAGGTCATGATCCCATCATGGGATCGAGCCCCATGTCAGGCTCCACACTGAGAGTGGAGCCTGCTTGAGATTCTTTCTCTCCCTCTGCCCCTCTCCCCTGCTCACACACTGTCTAAAAATAAAGTTAAATAAGTAAATAAAACTAAAGCCACTCACTTCTCCCTTCACTCAAGTCATTTCAGACTAGCTTGGATATTTGCCTCTGCTCTGCCCACGAAGGCTTATCATTTGAGTAACAAACCTTTTCCTGTGTGGCATCATCACCAGCCTGGACATCAGAGCTTTTTTTTTTTTTTTTTTTTTTTTGCAGGGGGTGGAGGGAAAACCTCGATCCTGCTCTCCACAGGGCAACCACAGACAGTAACTTTCTGAAAATTTTTGAAATATACTCTGTATCTAAGAATAGAGCTATGTTGTCATTAGGGAAGGGGCTAGGAGAATGTGGCCCCATAACACAGTATAAATCTCTGAAACAGGGGCGCCTGGGTGGCGCAGTCGGTTAAGCGTCCGACTTCAGCCAGGTCACGATCTCGCGGTCCGTGAGTTCGAGCCCCGCGTCGAGCCCCGCGTCGAGCCCCGCGTCGAGCCCCGCGTCGAGCCCCGCGTCGGGCTCTGGGCTGATGGCTCAGAGCCTGGAGCCTGTTTCCGATTCTGTGTCTCCCTCTCTCTCTGCCCCTCCCCCGTTCATGCTCTGTCTGTCTCTGTCCCAAAAATAAATAAACGTTGAAAAAAAAAATTTTAATCTCTGAAACAGTTTGCTGGACAATTGTGCCAAAGGACCCCTTCCTGTCTGTTTTCTTAATTTCTGCCCCATTTTGGCCATGCAAAGGGCTTCTTTATGAACAAAGTGAGACATTCATTTTTGTTTTCTTGATTCTAAAGCGATTTTCTTTAGTTTTACGGGAGACATTCCTCAGGTGTTTGTTGACCCATTCCATTCCAGAAACAAATCAGAGGACTGAAGATTCAGCCAGATTCACCAGGTAAAAAGTTAAAACCAAGGAGCCCTAACAATTCCAAAATTAACTAAATTCAGAACTAAAACTAAGTAACTCCAGAGCTCAATGTGGTGGTTATTAGCCATGATTTCTCAGCTTTCAGCCCACCCTTCTAATCTCTGCTTTGTGGCCCCGGGGCCACTCACCTCCTTTGCCAGCTGCTCCCTATGAGGCTTGGCCAATAGGGCAGACTGATGGGAGGAGGGGAGAGGGACCCCCAAGTGCCTGACTTCCTCCCAGCCTCCCCCGCAACTGCTCTTCACACTGAGAGCAACAGCTTGTTCCAGTAGCTACCCTTTGCCATTTTCCCAACACTTCCACAACCATCCTCATCATGCCCCCCCCCCCCCCCCCCCCGCCTTTCAGAGTTTTGCATCCAGCTCTCAACCAACTTCCCCCTCCTGGGACACCTGTCTCATGGCCCACCTCCAACCTCTCCCCTTTGCTCCCTCAGCCAATGGGCTGGTAGCTGCTTCTTGTGGTTAACATCTCCATGATCTCATATTATCACATTTTTTTTTTCTATTTTAGTTCTCTGCTAGCTGAGTAACAATTCTTTATGTTGAATTCTTTCCATTATAATCCATATGGTGTCTCCATCAGTGATTGGCCCCTGACAGAGATCTAAGACTAAGCAATTTTGTAAAGTTTATTTATTTTGAGAGAGAAGGAGGGAGAGAGAGAGAGAGAGAGAGAGAGCGAGCACATGGACACACACAAGCAGGGGAGGGACAGAGAGAGGAGAGAATCCCAAGTAGACTCCACACTGTCAGTGCAGAACCCAAGGCCAGCTGAATCCCACAAACCCTGACATCATGACCTAAGTCTAAATCAGGAGTCAGCTGCTTACCAGACTGAACCACCCAGGAGCCCCTCCAAAACTAAGCAATATTTATTTATTTATTTATTTATTTATTTATTTATTTATTTATTTATTTCTGAGACAGAGAGAGAGACAGAGCATGAGCAGGGGAGGGGCAGAGAGAGAGAGAGAGAGAGAGACAGAATCTGAAACAGGCTCCAGGCTCTGAGCTGTCTGCACAGAGCCCGACGCAGGGCTCAAACTCAGGACCACAAGATCATGACCTGAGCCGAAGTCGGACACCTAACCGACTGAGCCACCCAGGTGCCCCAAGCAATTTTTAAAATAAATAAACTTTAAACAAGTAAAAATAAGGAACAGAAAAGCTTTTTTATTAAAAAAGGAAAGAAAACAATTGGCAATAGATAGCTCCGAAGATCATTCAAAACTACATAAGGTGAAATTTTATGGCAAAAATTTCAGGAAAAAAAAAAAAACTAAAAATTAAATAGGTCTGAAAATAATTCAAAAAAGTAACTAAAAACGAATTCAAAAACTAAATAAATGTAAAAATATAGAGCTAAAAACTACCAAAAAAAGTCACACTGAAAAAACTAAAAAAGGTCACAATTACAATAACTGAAAAGAGAAACTATGAAGAACTAAACACTGAGTCTAAAACTAAATATTAAGTAAATAATTCGAAAAGCTAATTCAAAAATACCTGAAGATATGTAACTGGAAACAAGCTTCGAAAACAAACTGAAAACTACAAAACTAAATAACTGGAAAACTAGCTCAACATAAATGAAAATTACAGTAACTGCTAAAACGAAGAAGCAAATAACTCTAAAATTAATTCTAAAACTAAAAAGTCTACGCGTAAATCTCTGTCTACACGTAAGTCAACATGGGCCGAACCCTCCCTGAAAGTAAACGGCCTGGGCGATCAGGGACCAGCGCAGCACCAGACATGGCACGGACTCCAGTAGAGACCCAGCGCACACGCGGGTGCCCGAAGCCGGCTCGGATTCCTGCCGGGCCCTGCGACCATCAGTACCGAGTCCGGCGCTCGCGCAGGCGCGCGTGTGAATCAGCACCGAGGTTCGCGGGTGTCTGCACGGAGCTCTGCAGCTCGCGCAGGCGCCTGAACAGCCCGAAGGCTACTGCACCGAGCCCCGGCGCTCGCGCAGGCGCGTGTGGGGCAGCCCCGAGGTTCGCGGGCGTCTGAGCCGAGTCCCCAGGGCTAACGCTGACGCGTGTGGAGCAGCTCCCAGGTTCTCAGCGGCCCTCGCCGGGAGGGTGGCCTCCGCGGGCAGGCCGTGGGCCCTTCCTCAGGCTTCTGGAAGGCGGTCCTATCTCACCCCACCCCCACCCCCAGCTGCAGATCCGCAGGGTCCGAGGCGGCCCCTTGGCTGCTTTCCCGCTGGAGGGTGGGCCGGGCCCTCGGCGTCCGCAGCAGGCCGGGCCCGGAATGGAGGCGGCGTGGGGCGGCCCGGCCGAGCGGGGGAGCCGCGGTGTTCTAGAACCGGTGTCAGTTCTCGGGGGAGGGGGTGCGCCGGCATCGTTCCCTCGCCCGCTCTGCTTTCGCCCGGAAACTAGTCGCGTCCCCCGCAGGGCCGAGCAAGGCAGCGGGCACCGCAGCGCTCTCCTTAGTTGTGTTTGTTGGCCTAAAATTCCAAGAAGAAAGTCAGAGGAGCAACGGCTAACAGATTCGCTGTTTGTTCTCTTTCACACCCAAACGTTGTCACTGCCGCCTGTGAACGAAAGGGCTGCGTCTCCAGGAGCCGTGGCCTCAGTGCCCCAGACAAAGCCGGGCTGGCGGTGATGGGGGGTTGGGAGAGTCGGTTAGGGGTAGTGGCCGGGGACCCCAGAGCCACCCTCTGGGAGGTGGGGGGTGAGGCCGGGCTCTGAGGCCTCCGGCAGCCATGGAGCACCCAGGGCCTGGGGCTGGCAGGGCTGGGGCACAACGCAGGAACTGGGAGACCAGCCAGTTCCAGCCGCTCCACAGGTAAGTGGCACCTGGGGTAAAATGATGACCAGGCACTGGTGCCTGCTTTCCTCTCCCTCCTGGAGGCCCTGGGCCGGGGGGAAAGGGACGCTCAGACTGGCACGGAAGATCTCTCACACACTTGGCCACATGTTGACTGCATTATTTCAGGGCCACCTGGGCCATTCCCTGCCTCCGGGAAGGATCTGCCGGAGCCGGGAAGGAGAAAGGATCTTCCCAGCGCTTCAGGACCCGGGTAGCACCTCCCTGCTGGGGACTGTCCATGTGGCCTTCTTGCTGGCAATTCCACAGGTAAGGGATGGGGTCCCCACTCTAGGGCAGTGTTTTCCTAATGTCTTAAGATACAAAGTTTACATCTTGACAGTGTATTCACAAACACAGATACACCTATTAAAACAAGTTTTACATCAGGCATTACCTTCAGATTAGGAGTATGCTTGTCTTGATGAGCACTGAATAATGTATGGAACTGTTGGATCACTATATTGTACACCTTAAACTAATAAAGCACTGTATGTCAACTACACTGGCATTAAAATTAAAAAATGAATAATTAAATTTAAATGAAAAAACACATTACCCTCAGCATGAGTGATGCCCTTTAATGGTTTGAATTGTGTAATTTCATTTTTTTTAAGGCTGGTCTACACCCACTGAACGGATATTTTTACCTACTAATGGATTAAAACCCACAGTTAGAAAAGCACCATTATAGGGCATGGCAGAGGAAGAAAGAAAAGAATAAGCAGAAGGAGAACAGTAGGGGCATGGGAAAGGTAGAACAGAGAAAGAAGGCAAGGACAGAGTGCAAAAAGGTGTTTTGTGGGAGGTCACACAGGTGCCTGCCATCATGTCCCTTCCAGGGCAGCTGTTCTAAGATACACTACCACCCCACCCTGTGCGTGCCCTTAGGGCATCCTTTTCCATGAGACCCCGGCCTACTTGGTGGCAAGGACAAAATCTTTTTCACTTTGGAAGCCCCACACCTCCCAGCAGAGGGAGGCACAGTCTTAGAAAACAGGCCATAGTCAAAGCTTTCCATTTTCCGGGGGAGGAAAATGCCTTGGAGGGTCAGCCAGTCAGTGATTATATAGCACAGTCAAGATTTGCCCAGTGGGTCACAAGTATCAGTTTGTCATCTAAACTGAAGATAATACCCATTTTGGAGAGTTAGAGGATTAGCACTATGTGCATCAGGAACATATACATGT
This sequence comes from Puma concolor, assembly GCF_028749965.1. NCBI lineage: Eukaryota > Metazoa > Chordata > Mammalia > Carnivora > Felidae > Puma > Puma concolor. The sequence continues at coordinate 78,734,321 of NC_141675.1, read as the reverse complement.
CTGGTACATCATGGAAGCTCAAATAGCACCTGCTATTATTATTTTTTAAATGTTCATTTTGAGAGAGAGAGAGAGAGAGAGAGAGAGAGAGAGCGAGTGGGGGAGGGGCAGAGAGAGAGGAAGACAGAGAATCCCAAGCAGGCTCTGCAGCTGTCAGTGCAGAGCCTGACTCAGGGCTCAAACTCACAACCATGAGTAGGGCGCTTAACTGACTGAGCCACCCCGGCGCCCCAGCACCAGCTGTTATTATCGTTAGTAGTGACAAGAGTAAAGAAACGCCACCTCAGGTATGCTCTGTCACTATCGTTTTGGGGCAGTTTGGCTGCCAATGTCTTCATCCTAGATAAAAATGGAAATCCTCATAGACACATAAGGAAATGACCTTAGAAATAAAACTAGAGGAAATATGTGCATGCATAAATTAGCAAAAGACTAATTTAAGCATGTAGACTTTAACAGATGTTCAGCTTGGCTATATCAGCATTTTAAGTTGCTGTACATTCTTGAAAAATTAATGGAATGACTTATTTCCCCACTGATTTCAGTCAGTATTTGGGGGAAGACAACCCTTACAGGCTCTAGCTACTCCTAGTCTGTGTGACAAAATAAATGCAAAGAGTACTGTATAGAAATGGATAATATAAATGGGAAAGATGGACCAGAAAAAAATCATGGTGGTAGGAACTCAAGATCATTCTCCCACAGTCTTCACAACTTAGTTTGTAAATAAAAATGCTTTAGCGAACTTAGTTTTAGTGTTTAATGTTTAAAATACTGAGTTGTTTTACTTCAAAAAAAGTTAAGTTCATCTATTAATAAGCAAATTCAGTACAGAGTTTATACTAATCAGAAAACACTTTTTTGGTTAAGTACAGACATTGACAAAATCCTCGGTTCAATTATTTTGCTCTAAATTTCTCCTTTCCCTTCTTGTCCACTAGATGGCGGATCGGAACCACTCTGGATCCTGCCAATGCCCTGGCAGCTTTCTGCACCGATTTTAAATGGCCAAACTCTATTTTTGTTTTGTTCCTTCCAGATTTTGCTCTCATCCCAATCGAAAGAAACATAAACTTTGTGAACATTTTAGGACACTCTGTGGCATACAAACAGAGTTATTTTAACTGGGGAGCTGGAGCTGCCTTAAAAAAGCTTCTTGTTCCTTGCCTGAAGGCCTGAGCCAGGGGGATTTGTCCTGTTCCTTTGGAGGAACATTGGATAGTACAGTTGTGGTAACATGAGTGAAAGTACCCAAGCCAGGCACTGGGCTAGGAGTTCCATCTCATTCATTCTTCACAGAGAGACTGTAAGGTGTCACCTCTGTGTTATAAAAGACAACATTAAGAACTTAAGCCACATTGAGGGTAAGTAACTTTGTCCAGAGCTGAGTTTGAGTCTGGAACTCTGGGACTTCAAATATTTTCGCTTAACCACAGTGCTATGCCACCTTCCTGGTGCTGTTACCTGGTGGGTGTTTAACCACGGGCTGATTTCTGCCTCATCTGCCCCACTAGCCACCTAGGTCTCAAAAGAGTCGTCTCAGGATTAGTCTAGGTTGTCAGGCTGAATCAGGACCTTTTGCAAAGTTTTTCTCTGTGAACTAGAGTTTAAACTTGCACACTTAGACTAGTATATCTCTGAAGTGTGTATTTCCTTCCCAAACCAATCTAAGACCAAGAGGAATCAGAGTTACTAATAAGCACCAAGAGAGAACTGGTATCTTTCTTATAAAAACTAAAAAGCTAAGAAAAACAATAATCAGTGTGAAGTCTCAAAATGGTTAATATTTCTTTCAAAGAAAAAATAATATTTACCCAAGCATGCAGTTTTTGCATGTTTCATGACAAAGCTTGTTTCACGCTGAAAGAAAAAAAAAATCAGAATGAAGCCAATTTTAATTTACACACACACAAATTTAAGTAAGCAAGTATTAAAGGAATAAGGCCACCACACACATAAAGCACTGTATCTATTTATGTGTATATAAATGTTTGTTGTGATCTTTTTTTTCCTCTTATATATCCAGAAAATGTTTCTGTAGTTCTGACTCATTTGGCCCTGGCGTCCTCTCCCACTTACCCACCTACCATGCTATGTTCCCTGTGTGCCTTGATTCTGGGCCACACAGCTAGCTCTGTTCCTACGGAAGTAAGGAATGGCAATGAGCCCACCATTCTCCATTCTTCCCCGTGTGCACCAAAAGAGAATGGAAATGAGCCCAAACTATAGAAGCTGGTGGGGAAACACACGTCTTGTTCAGGTGTTGTCCCAGCTACGAGAGTAACACCAGGTCTCGGCCTCCAGTGGCTCCCCACTGCCTGCACCTGCAGAAAAGCCCAACTCCTCAGCCTGATTTTTTTTTCAATATATGAAGTTTATTGTCAAATTGGTTTCCATACAACACCCAGTGCTCATCCCAAAAGGTGCCCTCCTCAATACCCATCACCCACCCTCCCCTCCCTCCCACCCCCTATCAACCCTCAGTTCTCAGTTTTTAAGAGTCTCTTATGCTTTGTCCTCAGCCTAATATTTGAGGATACCTCCCTCCTCCTTCTCGTGTCCTTCCACTCCATCCATGAATCTTTCAAGCAGGGCTCCAAATCACCACTGAACTTGCTCATTTAGAGGCAGCTCAATGATTTTCAGAGGTTCCTGGGTCCACTCTTCATTCCCCATGCACCTGGCACAATTTACCCAGCTGCTGCAGTGGGCCTGTGGCCTTCACTTCCTGGCCTCATGCTCAGACTGTGCCAGAACTGGCTCCTTGCCTCCTATCCTGCACACCATGCTGCCCCTACTAAGCTGTCTGCTGCCATAGCCCTTCCTTGGTGGGCCTAAGCTTTCCCCCAGTTTCTTGAGACCTCCCGAGTCGTAGGTGGTCAGGCCACAAGTGAAGAGTTGAAGAGTTGTCCCAAACCACAGTGCCTGCCTCCTTCCTTGATTTGTCATGCTGCCGTGTCACACCCATCAGGCTACACTGCACTTCCCCACCCAAGCCCCATCTGCGTCCATAACTCCCTCTGGGCCCAAGGCGCCTTCCTCCTGGCTGTCTCCAGAGGCCCTCCACATCCCTCAGCGGCTGCCAGTGTCCTTGTCACTGGGTGTCCCTGTATGCCTTGCCCAGAGTGTACAAAGTTATGCCCAGCAATCCCGGGGGGGTAACAGTGGTACAGGAATGAACTGGGGTGAAAATGTCGCATGTGTCAGAGCTTTGTAAAGTGCTAGGCAGACATAAGATCCTGGTATTCCTGATCCTGGAACCTCCCTCTCCCTCCCCCATTGCCTGATGCCCCTGAGTCTGCCTTCTGTCCAGGAGTCTCCTGTCCTCTCAGGGACCAGCCCACAGCCCAGCTCCCACTCCTGCACACAGTGCACTGAGGCCCCTCTGAGTTCCTAGAGCCCTCACTGTTGGCGTCATTCTCAGTGGCATTCCATCAGACCCTGTTTGGTGAGCCACACTCAGGACATCTGGCTCTGCTGCGAAAGAGTTGGGTGAAACTGACCCCTTGTTTGCCAGACTGTAAAAGAAGGGGCCTGACAATACCTCTGGACCTGTCTTTCGGTTCTGATGTTTTATGTCTGTAGACTTTTTCCTTCTCTAAACTTTATGCTTTTAATCCCCATCACAACCTAGAGCACAGTGCCAGGCTCACAGACACCCTATAAATGTATTTCTGGGTTGGTAACTGAATAACAGGTTCGTCCTACTGATGAGATAAAGTGATTTTTCACTTTGTGCTTTTTTTTAATTAAAAAAATTTTTATTTATTGTTTTCATCATGATAACTGTAGTCTTTAATCCCCATCAACTATTTCACCCATCCCCCCACCAGCCTCCCCTCTGGTAAACCATAGGTTTGTTAAAGAATCTGTTTCTTGGTTGTCTCTCTCTCTCTCTCTCTCTCTCTCTCTCTCTCTCTCTCTCTCTCTTTTTTCTTTGTTTAATTTCTTAAATTCCACATATGAGTGAGATCATATGGTATTTGTCTTTTTCTGACTTGCCTCACTTAGCATTATACTCTCTAGCTCTATCCATGTTGTAAATGGCAAGATTTCATTCTTTTTTTTTTTAATGTTTATTTTTGAGAGAGAGAGACAGCATGAGTGGGGGAGGGCAGAGAGAGAGGGAGACACAGAATCTGAAGCAGGCTCCAGGCTCCACACCGTCAGCACAGAGCCTGATGTGGGGCTCAAACTCATGAACCTTGATCGTGACCTGAGCCAAAGTCAGATGCTTAACTGACTGAGCCACCCAGACGCCCCTAGATTTCATTCTTTTTTATAACTGAATAATATTCCAGTGTATACACATAAACCACCTCTTCTTTATCCATTCATCTATTGATGGACACTTGGACTGCTTCCATAGTTTGGCTATTTGTAAATAATGCTGCAAGAAATGTAGGGATGCATGTATCCCTTTGAATTAGCGATTTTGCATTTGGGGGGCAAATACCCAGCAGTGCAATTACTGGATTGTGGGCTCCTTCTATTTTTAATTTTTTGAGGAACTTCCATCCTGTTTTATATAGTGGCCACAGCAGTTTGCATCCCCACCAACAGTTCACAAGGGTTCCTTTCTCTCCACGTCCTTGCCAACACTTGTTTCTTATGTTTTTGATTTGAGCCATTCTGACAGATGTGAAGTGATCTCTCATTGTAGTTTTGATTTACTTTTCCCTAATGATGAGTGATGTTGGGCATCCTTTCCTATGTCCATTGGCCATCTGTATGTCTTCTGTGGAGAAACGTCTGTTAATGTCTTCTGCCCATTTTTTTTATTGGATTATTTGTGTTTTGGGTGCTGAGTTGTATCAGTTCCATATATGTTTCACTTTGGACACCCCTAAGTTTATATTTTCTTTCCCCTTCCCATAACTGGAAGAAATGTAGTTAGAATATTGAAGTGTAGTCAAAGGCCAGTTAGAATATTGAAGTGTAGTCAAAGGCCATATTCTACAAATGCAGATTATTGGCCACCAAATTAGAGATTCTGACTCACTAGGTTGGGTGGAAATTTGCACTTGCGACAAGCCCCTCAAGTGATTCTGAAGCTATAGCCTCTGAGAAATATTACTGTAAGAAGTAAGGATTTTTAGGACAATGCAAAGAGTAGAAATTTCTTCTTTTTGGTGGCAGCAAGTGATGTTTTCTTTCTTTGTGGGAAGAAGGTTGGGAAGTCGTCTTGAAAGATGGAGCCTCAAAGGGAGAGGAGTGCCCACCACTGGTCTGTCTGTGGCAGTTTTGAACTTTCAGCAGTGTAGTAGCTAGAACAGCCCCTGTGGCCGCCATCTCTGCCACCATGGCTACTCTTTTCATGACTTTATTGTGCCAACACTAGACTAGCCTAGGGAAGAGGGTGGCTGAGGACAACTGGAAGAGTCATTCTGTTTGGTTGATTCGTGCCTGTCCTATGGGAGATGCTTTCTGCTGGGCATTAACGTAGGTTATGAAGATGTTCAAACTCCATGCCCACTCCATGCTCTTGGTCCACTAACCACATGCCTCTTTCCCATGCATCTTCATCCCCAATCTTCCAATGTTTTCTCTTTTCAAGTCCCTGACCAACTGGCCAAGCTATTCACCACTACCCACAAGCCTCTGTACATCCTTGCCTCAGGCCATTTCTCTCTCTTCACAAAGCAGATGCCTTGATGTACTGCCTGATACCAGCGTTAGGAGGGGATTTTCACTGCAGTCCCTGAGGTTCTCCTAAGTGAGGATGCACTACAGTACCTGCCCATTTTTCTCTTGCACCCACATACCAACTGACCTGTCCATGAACCAAGCTTAGCCTTTTTCCTCCTCTGTCAGCTAGAAATAGGAGCCTTCCAGGTAGTCTGTAGAGGGCTGATGCTAAGATGACCTCCAGGCGTTCACTGTCTTGGGTAATCCCCTTCCCGTCAGTGTAGGCAAGGCCCCTTCAATGGGAATATGGCAAAGATGTTGGGAAGTACATGAGCATGTGTACTTAATACACTATAGAAGGTTGTAACACCCATCTTGCAAGGACACTCCCTGTGCCTTGTTTGCTGTGAAGAAGCAAGTGGTCATGTTATGAGCTGCCACATGGGAAGGAACATGTGACAGGGAGCTGAAGGGGGCCTCTGGGTAACAGCCAATTAGAAGCTAAACCCCTGAGTGTGGCAGTCTGCAAGGACTCTGACAATAACCATACGGGGCTGGAAGCGAATCTCTCCTCAGTTGGTGCTCAGGTAATGATCACAGCCCCAGACAATGCCTTGATTGCAGCTTTGTGAAAACCTGAAGAATAGGACCCAGGTAAGTCATGCCCCAAATGCTGACCCACAAAAACTGAAATAATAAATATGTATTGTCTTTAGCTGCTAAGTTTATGGTAATACTGTTAACGCAGCAATAGAAAACTAATACACAGCCGGAAATGTGAGCTGAGAGGCACTGGTACAGAATGGTAGGTGACGGGAGCCTGGGTCACTTGTTCATGCAGGCTTCCTGTATTGTCTGGTGCCGCACATGGCTGTTCCCAGACTTACCACTTCCAGCTTGTGATGGAACGCTGCTGGTTCCTCCCAACCTCGGTGAATTTGACAGAATGCAGCTCCTGATAGATAAATCTGGATACTTGGTCATTTCATGTCCCATGGTTAGGTGCTTAATCTACACCAGGGCTCACTAGCACATGGGAATCTCTTTTCCAAACGATTCTCTGCTGCAGATGGCGCAGGCTTGTATCAGGACCCTGGGGCTTTACATTGTCATTCTGCTCTTCTCCACATGACATGTTTTCTCACCACAGATAATTCGGACACCACGGGGTCTATGTGGCTTGTAGCCCACTGATTGTACTGCCCCGGCGGCAGGGATGCTTGCACCTCAGCCTGGATCTGCTGCAAAACCCTTTCCTGCTGGCAAGTTTCCTTGTCACTGAGTAAATGAGAGCAGTTATTTCTAAATATGGAATATGCTGCCTCCAGAAACCAAGAGGACTGCCAGGCATTGTGCTTTCTTTTTAGTTGCATGAGATGTGAGGTACTAATTTGTCCTAATTTGATGGGGATGGGAGAATATGGCCCAGCTTGCACCAAACCGCTGGATCCCTAAGAACTTCGCCGATGGGGTGATCCCCTGAATCTTCATTTAGCTTTTTTTTCTGTCCTCTGGCTTGCATAGGTCTTACCCCGTCCTCCAGTATATTGGCCACTTCTTGCTCATCTGATCATTAATATCATAGATGAATGTGGTCTTTGCAGAATGTCCAGGTAGTCCAGGTCCTTAAGGCTATATTATGCGAGAGGGCAGACTTAACATAGATCAAAGGCAACACTGAATTTATAGCATGTCCTGTGCCATGTGAATGTGAACTCCTCTGATCATCCTTCTTAATGAGGATTGAAAAGAATACATGTATGAGATTGATGGCTGTTTACTATGTATCTAAGGCCATTTAAATCTGATCTAGCAAAGATACCCTATCTGGCTCAAAGCTGCAATGGGAGGCTACTACTTGGTTGAGTTTATGGTAACCCACCGTTATCCTCCAGGATACATTTAGTGTTTGTGGGGGACATACTCGTGAATGGAAAAGGCCTATGATAAGGACCATTCCTGCCTACTTCACGTATTTAAGGGTAGCACTAGTATTTGCCGTATCCCTTCATATGGTATGGGTTTTGATTTACTGTCTTGGCTGGGAAGGGTACACTTGTTTCCCGGGGTTCTACTTGGCATTCTCCACTATGATAGCCCTTACACCACAGTCCAAGGAGCCAGTGTGGGTTCTGCCAATTCCTAAGCATGGCCATTCCATTGTTTGGGGAACCAGGGAAATTACCAGCAGATGAGTGTGTGGAGTGGGTGGACCTACCATGAACCAGACCTGGGTAAGAACTCCATTTATTACGCTACCCCTTATGCACCCTACTCCAACAGGGGAATTACAAGGATGGTTTGGGTTCCTGGATCTCTCAACTCTGACCATGCATCCAGTAGACCTGAAAGTCTTTGTATTCCTATTTCTTTCAGGGTAGTTATATGAGTAGATGGGTTTGGAGAAGAGCTAAGGAAATCATTATATTTTTGCCATGGTGTTTGCAGGGTCCTCTTTTGTGAGCTGCTATCAGTAAGTGGGATTTAGGTTGGAAAACTGGTCAGGTTGGAAAACAGAGAAAGTGACCAAGACTTTTGATGGTCATGACTGTGGTTCGCCTCCTGATCATACGTTGGATTTATTTTGGTTCTATAGGTTGAGCAATACTCTCATCTGCTATCATCTATCATGTCTCTCAGGATGCTATGCTGTATTAACCACCTCCCCAGCTCTCTGTGACTCAGACCTCTCTGACTGCCTCTGACATTGTCACTCATGATAACTTGCTTTTGAGAGTTAAGTATTGCCATCTGGCTTCTATTTTGGAATTCTGTTGTCCCCATTGCTATCAGAAAACCCTGTTCTGTCCCCACATTTCCTACCAGTGGTCTTGGCCTACAGGAGACAGTCCACCATCAAGCTTCTTAACAATACTGAAGCCCCCTCAATCAGCACATCCCTTGTCACTTTGAAGAACACTTTATCCTGAGAACAGAGGAGGCTAATCGCTTTTTGGCCTTCCATAGTATATCCCAATCAAGTGTCTTGACTTCTTCCCCCACTGCTTGCCACTGCAGGCCAGCATTCCTACTTAGTGTGAGTGATTGCTTTTTCCAAGTTTCCAAGGGACAACCAAATGCTGTCACCTGGATTCTTTGCCTAGCTAGTAAATACTATGCCACAGGTTTTTCTCCCTTTTCCATCCAGTGCAGCCCCATATATTCTCTCCTGCTTGCTCAGCTGGATTGTGTCACCCATCCAGCCAGCTTTTTCAGTAGGTAGTCCTTTTCTACCATTAGCTGACCCAGCATTCTTCATCCTGGCTATAGCTCTGGTGGTCAGGAGTGGAGAGTGGGGTAGACCATTGAGGGGTAAGGGAAGATATGTGTTGTGTTACAAGGCAGAAACCTCTATGTCAATCAAGCTTCAGCCTTTAACTGAAGAATGCGCTACCTCTGTTATCAACAGCATTCAAGGGAATATGGAAATTTAAGACTTTCAAATACATCAACCCAGATGACCCCATTTCAAGTCTCAGCATCCCATTTTTTCCCAATCAGGACCTTGACCTTGATGTGGGAGACTGGATGGAGTTGAAAACTTAACCTCCTCTGGAACTCCTACTCCTATAATTTAGTTTTGGGGTCTGGCCCACAGAACTTGTGTGTGTGTGTGTGTGTGAGCCCAAGTGAGTGGGGGAGGGGCAGAGAGAGAGAATCCCTAGCAGGCTCTGCGTTGTAAGTATAGAGCCCAACTCAGGGTTCCACCTCACAAATAATGAGATCATGGCCTGAGCTGAAATCAAGATTCAGACACTTAACCCCTTAACCACCTGAGCCACCCAGATACCCTGCCACAGATTTTTAATTTTATTTTTTGCCCTCTGGCTGTAGGATATGTGATCACTTTATATGTTGCCGATTAGACCCTCTGGCTTTCACACCTGGTCTGGTACTAGCAATGAATCACCCTCAGCCTTTGTCTTGTTTTAATTAATAAGCCCTCCCTTCCCCCAAATGGCCATCCAATTCCAAAATTCATATAATTACTATTTCCTAAAATCCCTAAGATATTGCATCTGTCGGTGTACTCGTTTCCAAAGGCATCCCATTCCAGTTTGCCACTGGTGAAAGTTTTAACAGTTGCCATAGCATTCCAGGGGCTATCGGTGCTCCATTATCACCAAGGATGGGTTCTCATTACCAGCAGGCTGGCAGGTGACCCAACTACAAAATTACATCTTAAGAGTTTTTTGTAGGACTACTTCTTATACGTGCCATCATGAGTTGAATTTATAGGAAACAGATTCTGAGATCTGAATGGAGGTTTTTTATTGGTTGGGACAATACCTGAGAGGGCTCAGGGAAGCAGGACTGGGCAAAAATACTGTGGTGCAAGTGCAATAGAGATCTGGAGCTGGGACAGTCCATGAGCTGTGCCACCCCAAGGCAGAGAGGTTAAGTTTCTCTCCTCCTCCAAGACTAGTCCTTGAAGGTGGGCTACCCCCAAGGAAATGTGATTTTGGCTGCAGTGGCTCTGGTGGCTGAGCACAATTTCTAGAAAGGACTCAGCTGAGAGCTGTCAGCTCTCGACAGTCCCAACAGCTGGGGAAGTGAGTGTCTCAGCCCTAAATGGTAGCACACCAGAGCACCCACTACACCTACATTTCCTGTTTTCAAAATTGACACTGTCATTCACTATTTAATCCTTCTCATTCTTAACAGCAATCTTCTTTTATTTTCCACCCCAGTCATCTTTTTCTAGAGGGCCCATAAAACATAATCCTTGTCTGTTTCAAAAGGGAACACACTAAGTAGAGTTGTACTCAACTTTTAAAAGCCCTCTTTTGGGGAGCCTGAGTGGCTCAGTCGGTTGAGCCTCCGACTTTGGCTCAAGTCATGATCTCATGGCTCATTAGTTCGAGCCCCACGTTGGGCTCTGTGCTGACAGCTCAGAACCCGGAGCCCGCTTTGGATTCTGTGTCTCTCTCTCTCTCTGCCCTCCCCCGTTTGCACTATCTCAAACATAACTAAACATTTTTTTAAAAGCCCTCTTTTAACATTAAAAACTTCACAAATCTCCACATAATACCATAATGGTAAATGAATGGCTATTTTAAAAAAAGCAAAAGCTATTATAAATTTATTAACTGGTTTAATCACATGAACACCCATGTATACTACAAACAAAGTAGTATGTAATTATATAAAGACTTTTCTTGTTCTGGTGACAGAGACAGTGCATGGTGGCCACATAAAATTATGAAATGCTAGGGATACCTGGATGGCTCAGTCAGTTAAGCGTCTGACTCGGTTTTGGCTCAGGTCATGATTTCACAGTTGGTGGGTTCAAGCCCCACGTTGGACTCTGCACTGACAGTGTAGAGCCTGCTTGGGATTCTCTTTCTCCCCCTCCCTCTCTGCCCCTCCTGAATATACTCTCTCTAAATATAAATAAATAAATAAACTTGAAAAAATCCGTCTATTCTTAAAAAAAAAAAAGATTATGAAATACCTAGGTTAGGATGCTACCTATAGCTGTGTTCAGGAATGAAATGGTTGCTTAAGAAGGCAAGTGAGGTTGAAATCTGGCCCAGCCTCTAATCACCAAGTTTTTCACTCCATTAAGGGGCTGAATATACCAGAGGAATGTGGCACAGTTTTTAAAACCAGTTGCCCAAGCATGCTATCATTCAGGTCTCTCTTTTCTACTTATGATAATGGCATCTCTGTGCCAGCCCTGACCCTGCCCAGCAACTAATTATAAGTCTTAACTCTGGAGTCAGACAGTCCTAGATGTGGATTCTGGCCTTCTTGCTTATTTGCTGTTAACCTTATCCGTCTAAGCCTTGGTTTTCTTATCTATAAAATGGGGGTATATCTCCCTTTGTGTGGTTGTGGTGTTTGTTCAGGTAGCAACTGAATACCACCTACCTTTACAGATCTTTAGCAACTTTATTATAGAGGCATAATTTACATACAGTAAAATGCACATACATTAAGTATACATTTTCATAGGTCCTGACATTGTAAACCAGTGACCAGAGAGGTAACCTGTGTGTTTTTTATACTCTCCAGGAAGTGTACCAGGCCCTGTGAGAGTTAGAAAGTAGTATAAAGGATAGTTAATCTGGTTAGCCCCTTGATTAGGTTAGGCTTGGGATATATGTACTCAGAGCCCCATACTTCGTCTTCCTAACACACATCACACTGTCACCCTCCTAGGCTGTAAAGCTACTTGAAGGCAAAGACCTTCTACCTTGTTTCCTGATGTACCCCCACCACCTAGAAGTGTCTAGGCACTTTGTAAGCACTAGTTAAAATACAAATGAGGGGCGCCTGGGTGGCGCAGTCGGTTAAGCGTCTGACTTCAGCCAGGTCACGATCTCACGGTCTGTGAGTTCGAGCCCCGCGTCAGGCTCTGGGCTGATGGCTCAGAGCCTGGAGCCTGTTTCCAATTCTGTGTCTCCCTATCTCTCTGCCCCTCCCCTGTTCATGCTCTGTCTCTCTCTGTCTCAAAAATAAATAAACGTTGAAAAAAAAATTTTTAAAAAGAAAAAAAATACAAATGAATAAACGCGTAAAATTAACAATGAATATCATGTTGAGCTTGTATCAAACAAAATTTATACTCATTCATTTAGAGGAGACCCAGATCAACCTTATGAGTTAGGGGAAAGCCCTGCAGCAAAGGTTGCATTTAAAAGGGGTCAGATTTCAGTAAGATGTAGGAAAAATTCAGAGCTAAGAAATGAGTAAAGATAAAGACTTGCCTAGGGCCCATAGGGCATGTGTCATGGTAGGGTTAAACATTATTATCAATCTTCTGATTTTCATTGAGCATCTGCACCACCAGATTTCTGGGCAGGGCTCTGGGATTAGAAGATGATCACAGCAGCTGCATGGAAAAGTGCTCCCTCTCACCAACAGCCAGTTACTAATAGAGGTATAAGCCACATGCATTCAAAAGGGCAAAGACCTCGACTTCAGACTTCTGATGTCTCTCCCTTTATTTCAATTTTTTTTTCTTTTTAATGTTTATTTTTGAGAGAGAGAGAGAGACAGAGCAAGCGGGGAAGGGGCAGAGAGAGAGGGACACACCGAAACTGAAGCAGGCTCCAGGCTGAGCTGTCAGCATAGAGACCCGCTCTGGGTCCGAACCCACGAATGGTGAGATCATGACCTGAATCTAAGTACATGCTTAACCGACTGAGCCACCCAGGCGCCCCTCCCCCTTTATTTTTTTTAAAGTTTATTTATTTTGAGAGAGAGAGCGCTCAAATAGGGGAGGAGCAGAGAGAGAGGGGAAAGAGAAAATCCCAAGCAGGCTACACACTCAGCTTGCAGCCCAATGTGGGGTTCGACAGTTCTCACGAACTGAGATGATGATTTGAGCTGAAACCGAGAGTCCCGGAGGCTTAACGGACTGAGCCGCCCAGGCGTCCCGCTGTCTCCCTTTTAAGCACAAAGTTTGCCAGGCAACCACCAAGGTGGAGTTACAGGGCAGGATAATCAGGGTGCCCTCTTCTGGCCAGGGACCGACTCCACCCTCCCCAATCCCCCTCTTTCCTTGGGGTGAAGTAGGTTGCAGGCCAAATTGTGTCCAGGCAGAAACGTCAGTGAGACGCCCCAGGACTACCGATCAAGTCCACGGTGCGGTAGAGGAAAACGGGACTCCCGAGGCCCTCCGCGGACCGCAGGCCCTGGGCAGGCCCACGCCCCGTCAGGCCCCTCCCCGCCCACGTTCGCAGAGCATGCCGGGGCCGCCGTGCCCGCGGCTCCTCCCGCCTGGGTCGCCGTGATTCCCTTGCCCTGCAGCCTCCAGTCCGAGGAATGCACGGGGACGGCGTGGAACTTAATCTACACCTCTTTGTCACTCTTGCCCCAGTCTGTGCGACCCCCAAAGCGTGTCACCTGTGCAAATAAAACGGGGTAGAAGTTAAGGGCCCCGTGGGCGCGGAGCGCGCGCGGCGAGCCGGAAGTGACGCGCTCAGTGCCCGCGTATTCCCGCCCTGCCCTTCGCCGGCTGTTCCGTGGCGGGAACCCGGGCGACCGTGCTGACGGCGGCTACTGTAAGTGTCACCCGGTCTGGCGGCTCCGGGCCTCCGAGGCCTGATGGTCTCACATTGGGGAACGGAGCTAGAATTTCGCGGCCACCTCGCCCCTTCCCTGTCCCCGGGAGCCCCGGGGACGACCCTGCGGCATCCTTGCTCCGGAGACGAGCGGCTGAGAGGCCCAGGCAGTGCCCAGGAGCAGGCGAGCCAGGGATAACGGGCGACCGGCCGGAGAAATTGCAAGGGTGGCCTTCGCTCTCCTCACCTCCTGCGCCCTTGATGCCCCTGTGATGTCTTCCCCCGTCGCTCCAGTTCGCAGAATGGTAGCTCAGTACAGCATCTTTCAGAGCCCTGCTTTGGCTTGTAGTACTGTTTAGTAATTGCTGCAGCCTGTGGCAGGGATGGAGGGAATAATCCAGTAACGCTAAAAAATCCAGTAATGCAGGTTTTAACCATTTTTACCGAGTGTTTACTCATATGCCAAGCATAGAGGTATGTGTACACAGAAGTATGCTTTTTCTGTGTATTTCTTTAAAAAAAAAGATTAAATTGACATACGATATTAGTTTCAGGTGTACCACAGTGCTTAAACGTTTGTATACCTTGAGAAACTATTGACTACATTCCCTGTGCTGTAGGTTACATCCCGTGGTTCAATTTATTTTATAACTGGAAGTTTGTGCTTCTTAATCCCCTTCATTCATTCTGCCCTCTCCCTTCTGACAAGCACCAGTCTGTTCGCTGAGTCTGGGTTTTGTTTTGTTTTGTTTAGATTCCTCATGTAAGTGAAATCATGCAGTATTTGGCTTTCTTTTGTCTTTGGTTAGAACATCCGCAAGGTCTGTCCGTGTTGCCACAAATGGCAAGATTTTTTTTTCTTGTTTATGGCTGAGTAACATCATGTGTGTGTATCACATCATCTTTATCCATTTATCCACTGATGAACACTTGAATTGTTTCCATATCTTGGCTGTTATAAATAATGCTGCATTGAACATAGGGGCGCATAGATCTTTTTGAATACCCAATAGTGGAATTGCTGGATCATATGATACCTCTGTTTTCTAATACTTTGAGGAAACTCCATACTGGTTTTCATAGTGTCTGCACCAATTTAATTCCCACCAACAGGGAATTAAAGGGCCAACAGCCCTCGCTGGCACAATTCTTTTATTTACCTTTTATTCTTTTATTAACTGCCTTATGGAATCGGCCTTAGCTCCTTTTACAGAAGGGGAAGCTGAGTCTCATAAATGGTAATTCAGTCACCAAATACTATGGAGCATCTATCATGTACTAGTTACTGCTCTAGGCCCTGAGCGAGAGCAGTGAAAAAAACAGAATTTTTGGGCAAGCTAACAATGCTCTCTTATCCCTAAAACAGCCTTCTGCTGCCTGTAAGAAAGTATATCTGAATGTTAATAGTGGTTATCTTCTGGGTGAGATTTTTGCATGACTTTTTAGAACAATTCATGCTTTCCCACTTTGTTTTGATTTCTTCAGATGAGCATGTTACTAAGCAAAAGAACTGTTTCCATTTTAACAACAAATTCCCAGACCCGACCCTCCCCACAAAACAGTCTCTTCAGAGTCAGCGGTAGTCGTTGGCTCTGCCACTAAAACAGATCTTTGAGTAGAGCTCTAGGCCCAAGAAAAGAAATGAAAGTTCTCATTTGTGGTCCCAACTCCTCACTGCTAAGTCCGTCCCTGGGTCTGAGCTAAAGCTAGGCCCCTGACAGAAATGGAAGAGACTATAGAGGCCCATGCATAGTTTGGCCATTAATGACATCATATTTGTCAAAAAGTGTGGAATTCAAAATTTTTCATTCATAAATTTATCTTTGTTCTGTAACTCTCTCAGTATAAATAAATTCTAAGTGTCCTAAGCACTTCGGCCAGTTTTATGGTCCCTTTAGTTCTCAGCACAATACATTTAGAGGATGCTAGGTCATGAGGTGATGTCCTTTATTTGGTAAGTAATTATTGGAATATTTTGCACAAGGTTAAGCGTGCTTTCACGCCGTATGTCCTCATAATGATTTCGAAAGAGCTTTTCCTTTTCTGTCTTGCACCTGGTCAGGGTGAAGTAACCATGCAGGCTTTTCTAAAAGGCACATCTGTCAGTACTAAACCACCACCGAAGGATCGAGTAGCTGCCACAGCTGGAAGCAGTGGAGAGAACAAGAAAGCCAAACCTGTTCCGTGGGTGGAAAAATAGTAAGAATGCTTGTGGTTTTGTGGAAATAGTTAATATATTACGTCTCTAACCAGTTTTGATCACTTTTTTTTTTTTTTTTTTTTTAACTTACGGGGAGAGGGATGATTTGCTTTGTTTAGATGTCCTTAAGAATCACCCAATTAGTTAAGTCATAGAGCCCTGCAGCTGAAACTACTGTAGAATGATCTAGTTTAATTACTTTATAGATGAACTAAGGTCTTGTGTATAACTCAGGTCTGTGGTTTAGGGATTGAGATACAGCAGAAGAAAACAGTTTCTAGAAGGTGACCGTAAGGTCTTGTCAGGAGTTCCATTTAAATCCAAATAATCTGTTCCCCCTTTCATTGCTGACAGGTGGACATTGTTGAGTTTTTGCTTATGCATTTTGGCAAAAACGCTTGAGGTGGCGCTTAAATTTAAATCAGCTAAGTGATATTATGACAAGTTGTTATAACCCTTGGTGTTATAATAATATAGCCTCAATTATTACCAAAAGTTTGTGGATTACTTATAGGTCAAATAAGATCCTCCCGTGTTTTATTTGCTACCAATGATGGTTTTTAAAATGGGAGATTTCACATTCGAATCTAGATTTTTAATTTAAAAAATATACCGGAGGGGGGGAAACCTAGGTTTTCAGCTTCTCAGGGGATTAGACAGCACTAGATGCAGATTCTCACTTGACACCATGAGACCTGAGTACTGCTTCTCGTTCTGGCAAGGTCATATGTTCTTCAATTCGCCATCGTTCTTCTGTTTTCTCTTGCCTTACACTCTGCCCTCTTTACTCTTGCTTTCTCCCTGGCCTCTGCAGGTATTTGCATATGAAACCCTGGTGTATAACATACACTGGTCTCCCTAGAAAGCATTATCTGACATAAAATTCCCACCCAGCATTGACCTGATTAATTAGAAATGTATAAATCAAGGAAGAGCTTTTAGCCAACTAACTAAGTACAGTACCTAATCTTAGGGTTAGGAGTATAACTTTGTTCCAGTTTCTCTTAAAATCACTACTGATGTAAAATGAAAATTGTATGTTGTTATACTTCATTTTGGTTAAACTTGTTATTTTGTTAGCCCTCAGTCATGTGAATAGGTATGTATTTTCTGCACAGTTAGGTGATGGATGAAATTGGTATTAACCAATTAACTATGTTAACTTTGTATTAACTATATTAACCAAAATAGTTGCTTATTCTGGGTTGCTAAGTAGGTCTTTCTTTTCAGCTTAAGTGCGTGATCTTATCAAAATACATTATGTTCTAGGCCATTGTTTACTTTAAATTTTTAACCAGTGGACATTTGTGGTGTAATAAAGCAAAATATTTTTACTTAATTGTTGTAAGTACTCTAGATGCAAGCAATGCATGTAAAAGGAAAAGTGATTTCACTCCTTCAGTATATATTAGCTTAAGGTAAATACAAATGGGGCTTCAACCTACTTCCAATTATGACAGTTTCCCATTTTATCACCAATATGTAAGAATTATCATTGGTATTTTAGCAAAAGGAACACTTAAGACATTACTGTGGCTATTATACTAAATAATCTCTGGGGTTTTTTTCCAGTCGCCCAAAATGTGTGGATGAAGTCGCTTTCCAGGAAGAAGTGGTTGCAGTACTGAAAAAGTCTTTAGAAGGAGCTGATGTGAGTAGCAAATGATGTGTCACGTCATTGGGAGATTGAAGATTTAATTTACTTACCCTCTTCCTTCCTTTTATAATTGCCTGCTCCCCTAAAATACTAGTTGTACATACAGTATGCCCTTGATAACTATTTGTACAGTGGATGATTGGTTCAAATATTGATTGAGCATCTCCCATTCTGTCCTGTGGCATTGTTATGTAATACTCAAGTGGAGACCATTGAACGAGACACGCTAGGTTCTTTGGCTCATGAGCTTTTATTTTGGTGGAGGGTGACAGAGAATAAATCTGCAAGCCAAATAAATAAGAGAATTATAGATAATTGTGCTCTGAAGAAGAGTTAGAGATTCTTTGAAACTCTAATTGCTCACCTAATGTTAGGATTTGGTTTGAACTACAACATAAAAAACATGAGTATTTCTGCTTATAGCATTGTGTCTCCTGCTGTGATATGTGAGATTTAAAAAAACTCTTTATGGATGTGAGGGTGATCTGGCTGTAATATCTGTCACCCCATTGATGGCCAGGGTTGATTTGGCTGATCTGGCTGGCTAGGCGGGTGTCCCCTTCCTCCCTCACCGCTCCATGTGTGTCCCTCCTGAAGCTGCACGCTCGGTTGAAGAGGACAACCTTCCCCGATAGAGGAGGACTGTTCTTTGGTCAAGGGTGTACGAGTAGCTGCGCTCCCCTGCCGAAATCTCCAAACAAGCTCTCAAGGTCCATTTGTAGGAGAATATAGGGTAGTCAAGTTTCCAAAACTCCAGACACATCCAAATGAGGTGCTGCATGTGGCAGTCTGCCTTTCTTAAAAAACAAAAAAAACCCAAAAAACCTTTGAATGACTTGCATCTTAGGTTATTCAGGGGCAAGATAACTCCGTAAGAAGAATTAGCAGTTTAAAGTTGTGTTATGAAGTGCTTTAAGAACTCAGTAAAAGAAGGGGAAAAGTTGCAGATGAAAGTGGGATGTGGTTTTTACTTTTTTTCCCGAGGAAGAGTTGCTTCCTTCCTCTCTGCCTGGGTACTTTGGATTAGAGGTTCTTTTGGCTTTTGCTGCCATTATTCTCTTCCTGGAATTATACTAGAGTAGTACATATTTTGAAAGAAGTTCTATTTCTCAAACTATTTAAAATCTTTGCCAGTTTTTGTTTTGATTTGATCTTGACACAAATGTCTTTACCTTTTAATTTTGGTGTATACAGTTTCTTTTTAATTAAAAAAAATTTTTTTAATGTTTATTCATTTTTGAGAGACAGAGCGTGAGTGGGGGAGGGGCAGAGAGAGAGGGAGACACAGAATCCAAAGCAGGTCCCAGGCTCTGGGCTTGAACCTGCACACTGTGAGATCATGGCCTGAGCTGAAGTCGGATGCTGAACTGACTAAGCCACTCAGATGCCCCTGGTGTATAAAATTTTAATTGTATAGTAATAACTACACAGAATGCAGGACAAGATATATTTTAATTGGTAGTATTCTCAACTCTTTAGGCATATGTAGTGGGATTATGATCCAGTTCTTGACTTTATACCATCTGTCTTATAAGGCTGAATTAAGAAGTTTCTTTTTTAAACCCTTGTTTAATATTTTATGTTTGTTTTCAGACCAAGTTTTAGAAAACTTAAAGATGAAATATTTTTTTAATAAATGCTTTTATGTTTATTTATTTTTGAGAGAGAGTGCAAGTGGGAAGGGAAAGAGAGGGAGATACAGAATTCGAAGCAGTCTCCAGACTGAGCTATCAGCACAAGCCCAATGTGGGGCTCGAACTCACGGACCATGAGATTATGACCTGAACTCAAGCCAGACACTTAACACTGAGCCACCCAGGTGTCCCAAGGTGAAATAATTTTTAAATTCTATAGAGTAAAGAAAAACAATCCATACCTTCATTTACTTTAGTGTATGTGCTGCTGAAGTGAGTACTCGCTCCTTCATTTAGATTAAAAGTTATTAAAGTAGAATTATAATAGATGTTTTTCAGACTTTTTTTTTTCAGTTTATGTATTTATTTTGAGAAAGAGTATGCAGGAGAGGGGCAGAGAGATAGAGGGAGAGAGATAATCACAAGCAGGATCCACACCGTTAGCACAGAGCCCCATGTAAAGCTCAGACTCAGAAACTGTGAGATCGTGACCTGAGCCGAAATCAAGAGTCGGTTGCTTAACCGACTATGCCGCCCAGGCACCTCCAGAAATCAATTTTAAGCCTTAATATTCCACATACAGTTCTTGAACGCACCATATATATCACCGTTATGTAATGTAAGGCTTAATAACTTTGCCATGTTTCAAAGAATTTAAGTTATTGTATGTGATAGTTACATGGATGAATTACTATAAATATTGAAGCATGCATGAATCAAAATAATAGTAATGACCTTAAAGGGGCACCTGGGTGGCTCAGTTGGTTGAGCATCCAACTCTTGATTTCTGCTCAGGTCATGATCTCATGGTTCATAGAATTGAGTCTTGTGTCAGGCTCTGCACTGACAGCACGGAGTCTGCTTGAGATTCTTTTGCATGAGCGCATGCACTCTCTCTCAAAAATAAATAAACATTTAAAAAAATAGTTACAATCTTAAAGACGAAGAAGCCCAGGAATATTTTTTTAATAAAATTGACATACCCAAGTTGACTAGCCCAGAGCTACTAGAAGGAACGCAATAATAAGGATTAGAGTGGAAATAAGTAAAATAGAGACTAAAACAAAAACAGTAGAAAAGATCAGTGAAACCAAGAGCTGGTTCTTTGAAAAGATAAACAAAATTGATAGACCTTTAGCCAGACTCCTCAAGAAAAAGACAAGACTCAAAATCAGAAATGAAAGAATAGAGATACCAAATGACACCACAGAAATACAAAGAATTATAAGAGAACATGATGGAAAAGTATATACCAACAGATTGGACAACCTAGAAGAAATAGATAAATTCTAAAAACATATAATCTTCCAAAACTGAATCAGGAAGAAATAGAAAATCTGAATAAACCAGTTACTAGTAATGAAGTTGAATTGGTAATCCCAAAACTCCCAGCAGACAAAACTCCAGGACCAGATGACTTCATAGGTGAATTCAACTAAACATTTAAAGAAGAGGTAATACCTATTCTTCTCAAACTAATCAAAAAAGTAGAAGAGGAAGGAAGACTACCAAATTTGTTCTATGAGGCTAGTATTTTCCTGATTCCAAAAGTGGTTAAAATGCTTAGAAGGTTTTGGTGTTTGTTTTTAAGTAGTGAAACTCATAGCTTGTGTCTTAAGCTATGTTACTAACGTGACAGTAGCAGTCTTCAGTCTATACATTTGTACATCGGTTTATTTATTTGACACATGTTGAGTACAGTACAAGATGCTGAGAACACAGATATGAAGAGAACAAATAAAGTTCTTGACCTTCTTACGCTTACCATCTAGTGAGGTAGACCGGTATTTTACAATCAAACCCAATCACTAAGTAACAACTGTAAGTTACTGTATATAAATAAATAATTACAAAGTGCGTTAAGGGCAAAGACTGATGAGAGAGTAACACAAGAGTTCCACTTTAGACTGGGTGGTCAGGGAAGGCTTCTGACTTGTAATGCAGTAAGAGTTGGCTAAACAGAAAAAAACAGACCCTACCTAGCTCATGGGGGAAGCATAGGCCATAAAGTGCTTAGTTGTTAGAATTCACTGTAAGTTGGAGCCTAGAAGGTGAGAGAGGTGGTGAGCAGATCTTGGATGTCCTTGTAGGTATAGGTTGATTTTTGTTTGTCTGGTTTTGTTTTTCTAAGTAGAGTGTGAAGTCAGTGAATAGTTTTTAAGTGGCAAGCAGAGTGGCATCTGATTTGGGTGAAGAATGGATGGGAAGGCCGAGGGTTAGACAAGAGTGGAAACACATGAACTGTGCTGCCTAGTTTCCTATGTGCGGTGATTTCTGTATGTGAAAGGACGTACTGAAGAATGCAGTTTTGTAACAGCTCATTAGATTTTTGTAGATTTATCAGTCTGTACCACAGACTGTGTGCTCGATATGAGCCAAGCTAACAAGATTTAAGGTATACAAAAAGATAACTAGTGATTTAGTTTAATCCTTTCTTCCTCTAATTAATTCTCCCTGATATATTGGGCATCCCTACACAGTATATAATCATGGTATAGAGTACTACCTTGCACTTAATAAATGGTTTTTTGTTTGTTTGTTTTTCTCCTACTCTTGGAACATTATCGAGAGCCCTGATGAGTCTTTTTCATTCCTTTTTCCTCAGTATTAGCCAAATCCAGGTTCTCCTTTGGTCCATTTCCTCTTTGAAGCAACTGACATGTTTATAAAATATAAAATCTTGCCCAATCCTGAGCAAAGGGGTGGGATAGGGCACTGAAAGAAGCCCGAGATTCCAGTTTTGGGGTGCCTAGCTGGCTCAGTTGGTGGAGGGTGAGACTCTTGATCTCAGGGTTGGTTGTGAGTTTAAGCCCCACGCTGAGTGTAGAGATTACTTAAGAAATGTAATCTTTAGGGGCGCCTGGGTGGCGCAGTCGGTTAAGCGTCCGACTTCAGCCAGGTCACGATCTCGCGGTCCGTGAGTTCGAGCCCCGCGTCGGGCTCTGGGCTGATGGCTCAGAGCCTGGAGCCTGTTTCCGATTCTGTGTCTCCCTCTCTCTCTGCCCCCTCCCCCGTTCATGCTCTGTCTCTCTCTGTCCCAAAAATAAATAAACGTTGAAAAAAAAAAAAAAATTTAAAAAAAAAGAAATGTAATCTTTAAAAAAAAAAAAAAAGTTCCTAATTCCAGCTTTGAAAGCTTCACTTAAGTATATTGGGAATAGAGCAGTCATAAATATGGATTCAGCTTAAGATATTAGACATTTTGGAAGAAAGTACAGTATTACCTGAAAAATGAAAAAGCAGGATTTACAACTGCTAATACTGTGATACTGGTTATATGAAGAAATATTTGTATTCAGATATGTGCACTATTAGGGAAGTCATTGCACTGTTCCATAGACATTTTCAGTCATCATTTTCATCTATTTGTGCCAGAATACAGTTTTTAAAAAATAAAATTTAACTTCTACAGCTCCCTAATCTCTTGTTTTATGGGCCACCTGGAACTGGAAAAACATCCACTATTCTGGCAGCAGCTAGAGAGCTTTTTGGGTAAGTTCAAATCTCTCTCTTTAAAAAGGCCTTGACACCAAAAATCTCTGCTTTTCTTTCTCTAAAAATTTATATTTGGTTTCTCTGCATGGTTATTGGCTTTGTTTTTATTTCTGTATTTTTTATTAATTCAGCGGGCCCATTTCAAGTTCTTCCCCTCCAATAAATAAGCTTGGCTACATCTTTTGTAATCTTCATTTTGAACCTTATTCAGATGCTGGAATGTACTACAACACAGTAGCGTCATGATTTTTCATCACTTGAACTTTTTCGTTATGATTTTTGGAGCCCAGAGGACCTATCCTATCTTTCTTCAATCATGCCAATACTCACCTCAGTCTTTTAATGGTGTGTTCGCATTTATGTCCTTGTGTGATAGAATCTGCTGTGTCTGATGCTACTGACCCACACCACCCCTTCCAGAGTTTCTTCTGGCTCGGGCCTTTCCAGCGTTGCCTCTGGAGTAACTAGGCCAGCTCCTTGCCCTTAAGTATCTTGAGTGAGCACAGTATGTGGTAGTTGATGCAGTAGGAGTCCAGGAATACCAGAAAATCTGTGAGCCAGTTTCTTAGATTCTTCTTTCTGGATTGACTGTCTTGGCTTAGCCAACCATTTTAGAGCAGCCCTTGGATTTCTCCACAATTTTTGTATCAAGCATAAGGTCAAAGGGTACATCTGAAATCCTACACGTAAAAATAATCAGATGCCTCTGAAAGCACCAAATATGTAGAGATAATTAGTTCTATGTGAACTAATGTGAAGGAACTATGTGAAATGTGAAAGAAGAAAAATGGGGAAGCTGCTGTGAACCTAATATTTTATTTATTTGACAGCAACTTTTGTTTCTCAAGGAAATTATAAAAGTTCTTTTGGATTATTCCACAACTCCAGTCCAAACTGAACCGGCCGTAGCAATGTAGTCATAATGAACTTAAGTACTTTATTAGTTTTTTGAGAGGTCAATCCAAATTATATAACTTTTAAAATATCCTCTTAAAAATAATGTCCTTATAGAACTAAAAGAACTTTAATTATGAATTCCACATTTCATAGTATAGGTAGTTTTAAAATAGAAAATATATACACAGAGCTTTGTGTGTTTATGCCCAAAGAAAAATGCCTAGGATCTCATGCTGTTTAGGAAAAATAAAAAGAAGACTAAATCCCAACTCTTTTTTAATTAAAAAATATGTGTATAATGAAAAAGGGGAACCCATTTTCAAAACACTGGTGTGGCAGGGTGTTTTAATTGTTCTTTTAATTTTCTTCTGATTTCTCAGATGGTCCTATGGTGAGCTACTTTTTTTTTAATATTTATTTTCGAGAGAGAGAATTTGAGAGCGAGCACACGTGAGCAGGGGAGGGGCAGGGGACAGAAGTTCTGAAGTGCACTTCTGTGCTGACAGCAGAAGCCCAATGCAGGGCTCAAATTCACAAACCAAACCATGAGATCATGACCTGAGCTGAAGTTGGACACTTAACCGACTAAGTCACCCAGGCACCCCTGGTGAACTACCTTTAAGAATTTTTTTAAAAACTCACTTAAGAAAAACTTCATGTATTAATTCAGTAATAGCCCTGATAAAAAGCCACCTTATGGAAATAATCGAAAATATGCTCTATTGCAGCAGTATTTAAAATTGAACATATTTAAAACTATCTAGATGTCCAACAATAAGCAAATGGTACAGTCATAGGATAGAACATCATAAAGCTTTTAAAATGGTATTTATGGGGCGCCTGGGTGGCTCAGTCAGTTAAGCGTCCGACTTCCTCAGGTCATGATCTTGCGGTCAGTTAGTTCGAGCCCCACGTTAGGCTCTGTGCTGAGAGCTCAGAGCCTGGAGCCTGCTTTGAATTCTATCTCCCTCTCTCTCTGCCCCTCCCCAGCTCACGCTCTATTCTCTGTCTCAAAAGATGAATAAACGTTAAAAAAAAATTTTTTTAATGATATTTACGGTGGTTCTGATGACATGGCAAGATGTTCATGATATAATCCTAAGTGAAAAATTGATTTAAAATGTTATAAATTATGTGATACCATCTTTTTTTTTTTTCCCATCTGCTTTTTAAACTGCATGGAAAAAAACCTATGTCTATGCAAAAGAAAAAATACAAAAGTGATTGTGTGCCTTCTATCTATAGTGTTTACTAGGTGGGTTTTAAACTACTTCAAAATGTGCCATTTTTAAAATGTAGTTTAAACCTTGGTTATTTATATGCTGTATGATGTTTCATATTTGTTTCATTTTGACATAGGCCTGAGTTGTTTCGATTGAGAGTTCTTGAATTAAATGCATCTGATGAACGTGGAATACAGGTTGTTAGAGAAAAAGTGAAGAATTTTGCTCAATTAACTGTGTCAGGAAGTCGTTCAGAGTAAGTAAGCTCACTTTCCCTTCTTCATCCCATGTCATTGCACGTAAAATACTTCTCTGCCAAATGTCCAACTCCTTTTTCTTTTTTAATTTTTTTAAAAATTTTTCTTATGTTTATTTTTGAGACAGAACATGAAAGGGGAGGGTCAGAGAGAGGGAGACACAGAATATGAAGCAGGCACCAGGCTCCGAGCTGTCAGCACAGAGCCCGACACGGGGCTGGAACTCACGGACCGTGAGATCATGACCTGAGCTGAAGTCGGATGCCTAACCGACTGAGCCACCCAGGTGCCCCTTCTTTTTTAATTTTTTTTAATGTTTATTTTTGAGAGAGAGCACAAGTGGGGGAGGGGCAGAGAGAGAAGGAGACACAGAATCTGAAGTAGGCTCCAGGCTCTGAGCTGTCAGCACAAAGCCCAATGTGGGGCTCCAACTCAAGGACCGTGAGATCATGACCTGAGCTGAAGTCGGAAGCTTAACCGACTGAGCCACCCAGGCACCCCTGTCCAACTCCTTGGATCATATCTCTTTTTAAGATTTTATTTTTTTAAGTAATCTCTACACCCTGTAGGGCTCGAACTTATAACTCCAAGATTGAGTTATATTCTCTGCTGACTGAGCCAGCCAGGTGCCCAATTATCTAAATTATTTAAACCCACCAAGTGACCTTTCTATTATAATAACTAATTTTAAATTGTTTACTGTCAAGAGTTTTTAACTGATGTTTTGTCTAAGGAGTATTAATCAAATTTGATAGTTTGGTGGTACACTCATAATAAAAAATCCAGATTTTTGTTATTGTGTTATTTGAAAAAAATTTCAGGTATCTTAAGCTTCAGTGTATATTTCATACTTAGGGTGACCATATAAGTTCTTGTCCAAACTCAGACACTTTTAGACTAAAAGAGGAGGTATTATTAATAATTTAAATAGGACTGCCCTGAGTTAAACAGTGATGTTTAGTCAGCTACTTATACTGCTTAGATGGCAAAGTACCAAGATAAAATTTTTGGAAGCTGGCATATATTTAAATTTGTATCTGAGCATATTTAAGAATTTGTAGAAAGTGATTTTTGATATCTACCTTGGCCTGACAATGCATATAAATCCTGTATTTGATAAGGGACTTAGATCAAAAATATATAAAGAACTCTTACATTTTAATGATAAAAAGAAAACCCAGTTTAAAAGGCAAAGGAACTGAATAGACCTTACACTAAAGAAGATACAGTAGTTCTCCCCCCGCGCCCCCCCCATTATATATTGTTTCTGTGGTTTCAGTTGCCTGCACTCAGCTGAAGTACAGAAACAAATGATCTACCTTCTGACATAATCCTCAGAAGGTCATTAGTAGCCTGACATCACTTCATCTCATCACATAGGCATTTTACCATCTCACATGATCACAAGAAGGGCTAGTACAGTCTCATAAGATATTCTGAGACCATGTTCACATAAATTTTATTACACTGTAATTGTAATTGTTCTATTTCATTATTAATTACATTATTGTTCATCTTTTCCTATGCCTGATTTATAAATTGAACTTTTTCATAGGTAAGTATATAGGAGGTATGTGTGAATAGGAAAATACATGGTATATATATTTGTATGCCGTTTGGTGTACTGTCCCGGGCTTCAGGCATCCAGCGGGGTCTTGGAATGTACTCCCTGTGGATAAGGGGGGACTACTATACAAATGGCCAGTAAGCATGCTCATCAACATCATTAGCCACAGAGAAAAGCAAATGGAAACCATGATGAGATACCACTTTACACATACTTGGATGGTTGTTATCAAAAAGAAAATAATTCATATTGGTAAGAATGTTAAGAAATTGGAACCCTTATACTTTGCTGACTATAATGTAAAATGGTACAAACATTTTGAAAGTACTTTGGCGGGTCCTTTAAAAGTTAAACATAGAGTTACCAGATGACCCAGCAATTCCAATCCTAGGTATATACCCACAAGAAATGAAAAAAAAAGTCTGTTCAAAACATGTACAAAAATGTTCATAGCAGTATTATTTATAATAGTCAAAACATGGAAAAATCCAAATATCCATTAACTTATGAATGACTGAATAAACTGTGGTATATCCCTTTGCCATATTATTTAGCCATAAAAAGGAATGAAGTAATGATGCAACAAAATGAATGAACCTTGAAAGCATGCTAAGTGAAAGAAGCCAATCACAAAAGACAACATATTATTCCATTTATATGAAATGTCTAGAATATGCACATCTGTGGAGAAAGTAGAGATCCATGATTGCCTATGGCTGGGAGAGTTGGGAGAAGTGACTCCTAGTGGGCATGGGGTTTTTTTGGGGGACCATGAGAATATTCTAAAAGTAGATTGTGGTGGTGATATGTGAATTATAACTCCTTTTTCTCTGAATCAGTGGGAAGCCATGTCCACCTTTTAAGATTGTGATTCTGGATGAAGCAGATTCTATGACCTCGGCTGCTCAGGCAGCTTTACGACGTACTATGGAGAAGGAGTCTAAAACCACCCGATTCTGTCTCATCTGTAATTATGTCAGTCGGTATGTGTATTGCCCTGAAGAGAGATGCTAGGCAGCCTTATTTTGATAACTCCAATTAGGGAGAAAAAAACTTTAAATGTTTCAAGGCTACAGTAATTTCTCCTCTATCACATCTTGATTTGTTCTTGATAAAAAGGTCTGTGGGGGGAAATTCTTTAGATACTGACTTTCTTTTCCCCAATATTTTACAGAATAATTGAACCTCTGACCTCTAGATGTTCTAAATTCCGCTTCAAACCACTGTCAGATAAAATTCAACAGCAGCGATTACTAGACATTGCTGATAAAGAACATGTCAAAATTAGCAATGAGGTAATTCCTAATTATTGCAATTACTAATTCCTTTGATGAATTCATGTAAAGAGGTCCTGAAAGCATCAAATGTGTTGCTTTAATTTCTGATACCTTTAGGCAAAGTTAAGCTAAAAGAGTGACAGTTGGAATGTCGAGGAATTATATAGCTTCAGCATTCTTGTTACTATTAGAAGTTTATTATATTTCAGAGACCCAGAACTGGGGCAGATTTCATATACCTGATACAAATTCTGCAAAAAAATCTCTGCATAATGACAAGATTTTAATGTCCTAGCTAATGTTTCACTTCAGGAGAAATTTGGTGATGAAATTCAGGTACAGAAAGAGACTATAAAGGCCTAATTCATTTTAACAGAATTTAACCATAATTTGAATCGTTTTTGCTTCATGTATTAAATAGAAAATAGGATTCGAAGTGTGGAACATCTCTGTCTCTGCAAATTTCTTTCAGAGGCGAAAGATCTATATCCTTTTATTGGACTGATGCTGTCTTCATGAATTCTGCCGTTTTATAGGACTGATAATATTCCCCTAAAAATGAAAATACATTTTTCCCCATTAACTCTAGGCTAAAACATAGTGTTTTTCCCCTTTCCTTTATTAAAGCCAAAAGTCATAATTGGCTGTCCATCACTGGTAAAAAAAAAAAAAAAAAAAAAAAAAAAAAAAAAATTTTTTTTTCCTAGGGAATAGCTTATCTTGTTAAAGTGTCAGAAGGAGACTTAAGAAAAGCTATTACATTTCTTCAAAGTGCTACTCGATTAACAGGTGGAAAGGAGATCACAGAGAAGGTGATCACAGACATTGCTGGGGTAAGATTGAAATTTTTAGTTGGCTTTGTGGCTTTTAGAAAATTTTTGTCAAATATATACAGAATGCTTAATATGTGCTGGTTTGTTCCATTTGGGCAGCTTTAACAAAATACCATAGGCTGAGTGGCTTATAAACAGAATTTCACAATTCTGGAGGCTGGGCAGTCTGAGGTCAAATATATGTATTGAGTATCTGGTGAGAACTAACTTCTTAGTGCCTAGACTCTAGTTTGTGGACTAGACTCACTGCATCCTCCCCTGGCAGAAAGGTCTTTTATAAGGGCACTAATCCCATTCATGGGGGTTTCACCCTCAGGACCTAATCAACCTCCCAACAGCCTCCTACCTTCTTAACATCACAATAGGGATTTTTAATAGGAGTCTTGGGGTTATTAGGTTATAGCATGTGCCAAGTACTGTGCTAGAAACCGTGTAATAAGGGAACAACCTGGAAGCATCACAACACTTCAGGGATGTGGCATTAAAATAGATTTAACAACTGTCCCTGTTCTGACAAATCTCTTCTGGCCAAAAGGTCATACATATATAAAGGAGCAATATCCTACTTACAGAAATCATTTGTCAGGGTTCATCTCTATTAGGATTACTACTGCTACTACTTTTAAAACTTAAGTTCCCAAAGGTATCTTTCAGTGCCCTAATGAAATTGATGGCATTAGTCGCCTTTAATTTTCTGGGTACTTTGGGCCTTCTGAGAGCAGTCTCTTATTAGTGGCATCTTTGTTTGGAAAGGGGCGGGGGGCACTCTCCTTTAAAGTCCCTTTTTTAAAGTACTTGGCTCATTTGAGCCACTGGGGTATGACAAGCAGCCAGTAGGGACAATTTTTAGCTGTTCACCCACTGCCCGCATCAGCTATTCTTGTTTCATCATGGGCTCAAACTTGAAGCTCTCAGGAGCAAAGGAAAGCAAAATGCATCTCCCTGGATATAGAATAGTGACTGGACTAATTTAAGGTGCTCCAACACAGGGTAAAAGGCCAGGGCCATATGGAAAACTCAGCTCCCTAGCTTTCTGGATCATGTGTCTGGAGTTCAGGATAGAAGCCATAAAGGGGCTTTCCAGCTCTACATCCCATGCCACAGGACGTCTTTTTGCATACAATGAACTACCCTACCCAGGCCTGCGAGAAAAGTGGGTTCAGGCATGTTCAGACCCAGAAACCAAACCTTAGAATCTTTTTAGGTAATACCAGCTGAGACCATCGATGGACTATTTGCTGCATGTCAGAGTGGCTCTTTTGACAAACTAGAAGGTGTGGTAAAAGTAAGTCATCACTTCACTCATAACTATGGGGAAGGGAAAACTTAAAAGAATCACCCCAAATGCTGTACTTTCCTGTTGCAGAATTTAATAGATGAGGGCCATGCAGCCACTCAGCTTGTAAATCAACTTCATGATGTGGTTGTAGAAAACGATAACCTTTCCGACAAACAGAAATCCATCATCACAGAAAAACTTGCTGTAAGTAGGCACCTGTTTGCACACTTCAGCAAAATGTGGAACTCCAAGGGAAATTTTACTAACCTTTAATTTTCTTGTAGGAAGTAGACAAGTGCTTAGCGGATGGTGCTGACGAACATCTACAACTGATCAGCCTCTGTGCTACTGTGATGCAGCAGTTAACTCAGAATTGCTGAAATGTTCGTAAGATGTTTAAAACTTACACAAATAAAATAACCAAAACACCTTTAAAGTGAATATACAATTTATTTAACATTCAAACTTCATTAAGACATGTGCAATATGGCAATTTTAATTACTGGGGGTTTAACCCTACCTAGGATATGATTGCTTGCTGGGGCTTAGCAACAGGGTCCAGTTCACACTTAGCACTAATTAAATACTTTATTGAATAAATACAATACCAAACAAAATGCATTCAAATGCTTTCTAAAAAAAAAAAAAAATCAATTTTAAAGGCCTTTCTATTCAGGCTAATGACAAACACAATAAAGGCAGATATGCTAGTTTAACATAATTGGCTGATTTTATACAGCACTTATATCTTTTAGTCCACAAGTATATTATTAAATGATAGAGAACATCTAATACAACCATTTCTACAGAACTAGGAAATAAATTTCTAAGAAAGAAAGATTTTACAGACCCCATCTTTTATACCCAACCCCAACAGTCTAACTCTAAAGAGGATAAAGCCAATGCCTTTCTCCTCACAAGAGCTCACGACTAAAGTCGCTTTGCTATCAAAATCTGTATTTCTGATCCGTTATGAGCATTGAGACAAGATTCAAATATTCCCAAAGAAAGAAGCACAATGCACGTTGTGATCGCCTATTCAGCAACAGCGAGCACTGCATTCAAAACTATCTCATCCCAGGAATTAAATAAGGTCAGCCACATTCATTGGCATTTCCTCCACTGTAGTATTGTAGAAAGTCTCAATGTCACGAAGAATCCTCTTGTCTTCTTCAGTAACAAAGTTTATAGCCACACCTTTCCTCCCAAATCGACCCCCTCTGCCAATTCTGTGTAAGAAAAAAAAAATCAGCAATTAGAATGTTTCTTCTCAAATTCAAATGAACTACTGAACATGATGATCCACTTGTTAACCATCAGCTGCTGTTTACTTAACAAGGTTATAGTTCGTGCTTCTAATTGGAGCACTAGCTGCTAATCAATATCTAGAGAAAAAAATCTTCCTTTGCAGTTAGTGCCAAAAGGATTCAAGGCTTGTCTGGCTGCAAAATGAGATTTTATCAGGTGTCTTGAGCACTACTTTTAAAGCAGATGACAGTATTGTGTTTGGGGTAGTGAAATTAAAGCCCATACCAAAGTGGGCCAGCCAAGAGCAGATGTCAGCCTGGGACAGATGTAAACACCAGGGATAAAACAAAAAGAACAGTTATGTAATCCATTTCGACGCACCTCTGGAACTGTAAACTGTAAATACAAATGCTGCAAGGTTAACTACTGCCTAAAACTCACAACTTTTTCCAGTGGGAAAACAAGTATTTGGTATGGTAACCCAAACTTATCACTGCTTTTTTGCTCAGTTTCACACGTTGTAACTCAAATTACTCAAAACGTGTTTACCTCCAAAACAGCTTTCTACCTTCCTGATAGAAACCAGACAACACAAACCACCTACTAGACTAACATACAAAATGCCTTGGCTGGAGCAACTTAAAATATCAAATAATCATGACAAAAGAAAAACAAATATAAATACCGACTCGCTCTTTATTCAAACAGTGTGCTGTTTCGCTTATGATTCCACGTCCTAAATTACGTCAACGCCGTTTCTGAGCGCCATCTCGTCATCAACTGCTGCTATCGACTCCTGTATTTTTTAAAAAGTCTTTTTTTACATCATATAACAAAGTACAGTTCAATTTACTTAGGGATAAAGCCACTATAACTAAACCAGGGACTGCTCAAATTGCTACCAGACAACACCAAGAAAATCCCAACTACAGAGGAATCATCGAGAAAGCACATGGACACAGGAACTTCACTAAAAACTGAAAAATAAGCTAAGACCAACAGATCTAAACAACCAGATTTGTATGTATTAAGTCCACAATTTGGGCAACATTGACAACTGTTTTCCCACTGTAAGATGACCAATCTTCCCAAGTACAATTTTAGTTACACCTTACCAAGTTGCTAATAAGTCTTTTTACTTCCCTGATTTGAAGTTACCTTTCAAATAAATCAGTCAGTAGAAAAGCCATACATGAATTCCTTTTCCCAATGCAGTCAAGATGCCACCTACTCACCTGTGAATATAGTTTTCACGATTGGTAGGTAGATCATAGTTTATAACCAATGACACTTGTTGCACATCAATCCCACGAGCCTGAAATACAGTAATATAGTGTTCAACTCCAAAAAAAAAACCCCACACAGCTATGGAATGTAGGCCACAAAATAGTAGTGAACTATGTTAAGTGGTATAGCCCACTGTGGAGTGTGGTCTGTTCTTTATTCTCCCAAAGAGCCCAAGCTGGTAAAGGTTATTAAAAAAACCTTCCCCCAAAACAAACTTTTGGTAGATTAAACAGAACAGTAAGAGACTTACCAACAAGTCAGTAGTGATCAGAACGCGGCTTGACCCTGATCGAAATTCCCTCATGATAACATCTCTTTCCTTCTGGTCCATGTCACCATGCTGCAAATTAACAAACCTTAATTCAAGAATCACCAGTCAAACCAATATTTAACTTTACTGACGTGTATGAGACCAAGCGTCCCTGGCTGCTACAGGAGTATAGCAGACAGGTATAGTTAAGAAACAACTTTATTTTGAGCAGGGGGAACGACAACACAGCACTTAACAGCTATATTGTAGTCTAAATCCTGCTTTAATGAAAATACAACACTGTAATTACCACTGCTAGGTTACAACACCTCTTACCAGAGCAGAAACTGTGAAGTCCCTGGCGTGCATTTTCTCAGTGAGCCAGTCCACCTTGCGCCTTGTGTTAAGAAAAATAACAGCCTGAGTAATCGTCAGGGTCTCGTACAAGTCACAAAGTGTATCCAACTTCCATTCCTACAATATTTCAAAGTTAACAGTTATTAAAATCTAGTTTCCAACTCCCATGAGAAATTCATTGTTAGACCTAATACATATAGCACCAAATCTTAAGACAAAGGACACTGGACATTAAGAAAGAGGTCCACCCCAGTCTTTACAATCTAGTGCAGTTATTTTTCTTCTTGTGTGTACTCTGCTAGCATTACTACAGAAACTAAGACAATCTTAGGTTCTGTAATTTTAGCACAGTGCTTATACAAGAAGGTTAAAAAAAAAAAGCTACATCTTAATGTCTAGTAATTAGGTACATTACCTCTCTTTCAACATTAATATAAAACTGTTTGATTCCTTCAAGGGTCAATTCTTCCTTTTTCACCAGAATTCGAATTGGATCTCTCATGAATTTTTTGGTCACTTCCAACACATCAGTTGGCATTGTGGCAGAAAGCAACACAACCTTAAAAAGACCATGCTTATGTTACTGCACAAATAACACTTTCACAACACTCAAAAAACAGACCAGCCTCACTATGAAACTGTGGTACAGTTCTACACCAATTGCTTTAAGGGAAAAAACCAACACTTCAATTGTACTGCAACCTGCATTAACCAAAGTCCCAACTACTATAGGAGAGGGAGTAAAATTAAAGCTCACCTGAATACTCGTATTTAATTTTTGGAAAATCTCATAGATTTGATCCTTAAACCCTCGGCTCAACATTTCATCTGCCTCATCCAAAACAAACATTTTGATCCATTTTGGAGCTGACAAAGACAAAGCCATACATATTATCAGCTCTAGATCGGTAAGAATAGGATTGCAAATTTTAATTTGTAATAGCAAAAACAAATTATATTCAATCAACAATACTTACAAAGGTATCTTCTGTTTAACATATCAAACACTCTTCCTGGTGTACCAACAACAATGTGTGGTGCTTCAGCCTGCAGTTTTTGCATTTCATTCCGAACATTGGTTCCACCAATGCAGGCATGACAAGTTGCTCCCATATAGTCTCCAAGGGCCAGAATTACCTTTTGGATCTAAAAGCCAATACCCTTAGTTATTATGCAGCAGAACTATAGGCTGTGACTAAAATTCCAAAGCACAATGGCAAATATCTGGTCTGCAAATAGCTTCTATGCATGCACAGCACTTAACTACTTCCAAGCTTAAAATGCAGACTGATCTAACAGCTTCCTGATAAAATTCCCTTAAGGTGTCTTCCTTATGCCTTGTCAAACTGGGAATCTTGTTGCCCCAGATACCAGCTATGTTAATTAAAAGATCTGAGTTCAATCATTTCCTACATTGCTCTTCATTGTGTAGGAAGGGGTAAATAGTGGAACAGTGGAATGATCTCTGCAATTACATCTAGGACAACACGTGGATACTTAAGTTTTCCCCGAGTACTGGAATTTGTCATTTTGACCTTAATAAAGCCTAGTTTTATTAGCAAGGTTTTACTTCAAAGCCAATATAGCAGTGAGCTTTGAAAACATAGCATGCAACAGATGCATCACAAACTACTGAGACAGTCAAAGAACATGTCACTGCAGTTTTCATGTTGCACAACTGCATTCAAACTTCAAAATGGGAACAGACCTAGTCCACCCTGAAAAGAACACTTTGGTTTCTCAAACCTCTTACACAACCTTGCAAACCATACCTGCACACCCAGTTCCTATGTTGAACTTTCAACAACTCCCTGCATGCATGGGCAATTAAAAGGAGGGCTCTAATAGGACCGATTTACACTAAGTTTTAAATTCTTCACAGTTGTGAAACCTGAAACCTATGCAACACGCAAGCAGTTTTTTTGAACTACACTATCAATACCTGTTGAGCCAGTTCTCTGGTGGGGGCCAATACTAGTGCTTGGGTCTCCTTGAACTCAATCTCCAACTGTTGCAGGATGGAAATAGCAAATGTGGCTGTCTTGCCAGTACCTGACTGAGCTTGAGCAATCACATCATACCCTAAAAAAAGTAGGATACATATTTACCGATCCCACATCAAACCGCCACTTCTAGTTCACACCATGTATTCCGTTTGGAACATTAATTATGCCCAAATCATCAAGTGATCAGCAATGAGCATTCTCTTCATTTCAGGTCAGTCCCGAAAGATGATTGCCATCATTTCACTTTAAGGAATACAAACAGGTGCTAGTTCCCCAGAAGTTATTTTCCCTTTTATGGTCCAGGTCTATGTAGAACAGTTAATTCATTTCTATCAAGTACTAACTAGTTCTTTTACCTTTAATACAAGGAATAATAGCTCTCTGCTGAATAGCTGAAGGCTTCTCAAAACCGTAAGCATAGATGCCCCGAAGAAGAGACTCCTTTAAATTCATATCGTCAAAGTTATCAACAATCTCATTCCAGTTGCTCTGTAAGTTACATAGAAAAAAGACCGAGTAAGTGGGATGAACAAGCTCACCTTTCCACCGTTTCAAAATCCACACACATTCCTTACCTCGATGACACCATCGGGGTCCATTCCCTCTGGGCCTCCATGTTCTCTGCCGACGAGAATACTGCAGTTAGAGAACTTCCCTTTCCCACGTCTTCTCAGGGGCACACCAAGGGACAGCCCTAGTCTAGGCGGCCTCCTCGGGCTACCCTCCCCTGCACGTGTACACTCTCTAAAGCACAAGAGGGCCCGTGCGCGCCAGTCCGAAGGCCGAGAATAAGGGACGCCCGGAAAGGCCCCACGGACGGCGGCCCTTCCCCCCCAGGCCCGACCGCCGGGCGCTGCCGTCTCGGCGGCAGACCGTCTCGCGAGAGCTCCACGCGCTGAGCTCCGCCCCTTACACTGCGCAAGCCGGGGTGATTGACGCGGGCCGAGGCCTGGCAAGAGCTGTGCCAACGGTTCGCAGGGACCCCGTTGCCGGCGCGGTCCCAGCCGCCTTGTGGTGGTGACGAGCGGGCGCCGCTGCCACCCTTCCCCCCACCCCACCCAAAGTCGAGCACTACAACTCGCGCCACCCGCCGCCAATAAAGCTTTCGGCCCGTTACAGTGTACCGACTGCGGACTGCGCCACCCCTTTAAACGTGGCCCCGTGGCAGGGAAACCGGCCGCGGTTTCAAAGCGTCTTCGGGGGGACAGAGGACACCCTCCAACACCACTCGGTTTTTGTACCCTAGTCACCCCACAACCCAGGCCCTACCCATCATGGAAGCTTCTCGAAGGGCAGGGGGGTACTGCACCCCAAGGAAACGCCCATGAACCCAGAGCTCCCTGCCCCACGCCGTCCATTACACTGTCCGCTCGCGTCATATGACCTTCACCACAAACTACCACCACCGAGAAAGCGCCATACCTGTTATAATCGGCGGAGCCACCAGACATGATCCGAAGAAACACTCAGCGCCCGACTGGAAAGACAGCGGTACCGCGCCACCCGTTTTTTATAGGCTCGCGGCCGGAACCCGTTTTCTGCGGAGGAATTTTCTTGTCGCCCTTCGGTCATCCACCAAATTGTGATCCTGGGGTCCTTACCTCAGAAAATATCCTAAGCAAGTGGGTGGGAAAATCCAAATTTAGTGATTTCTGGATCTTACAGGGCCGCTGGAAATCCCAGGACCTTGGGGGAAGGTTGGGACTCTTTGCCTTGCGGCGGAAGAATATTGCAGCAAGGGGTGGCCAAACCAAGCTCCCGGCCCGCCCCGCTCCTACGGGGTTTCCGCGTCCCTGAAGCAGAGACGGCCGGGGGAGCCGACCGGGACCGGGAGGCGGAAGCCTGGCGCGGTTGCGTGCTGGGCAGCCGGCGTTTCCCCGCGGGCCAGTGGGGCCGAGCTCGCCGTCCGCCGCCGGCGCTCGGGGCCCGCGACTGGGGCACGGCCCCGCTCTGCACCTGGGGGGGGTGGGGAGGAGGGGTTCGGATTCTTCCGCCGCCTCCCGCCGCTGTTTAACTCGACCGTGAAGAGCCTTCTGGCTGCTAGCTGAGCGCTGAACATCTATTCAGATCTTAAAAGTGTGAAACTTCCTGCGAGGGAAGATGTCGGCCACCCAGCTCGTCCCAGAAAACCCGGTGCACCGGAGTACATTGTGCCAAGCGGGAAAAAACTGTATAATGTCATTTACAAATGTCTCTGGAGTAGGCAACTCTGTTCTCATGTTGCCTCTGGTCTTCTCTCGTTCTCTTTTTAAAATAACAGTAATTTTAACGTGTGAGGAATGCCCGATAAAATCACTGAACTTTTGCAAATGCTTAACAGCTAAGGAACGAGTAATTTTCCTGTGATGCAGGAATGTAAATGGACGCTTCCGGCAGCTACAGCTCCGTGCCCCTTGGGGACTAGATAGATTTTTGATTCTAGTCTATGTTGGTCTTTTTGTTTTTTTTCAAAAGGCTTTGAACTCTAGTTGTTTAATACCCAATGCATGTTGATTTAATGGAAAGTGAGAGCAGTACAACCCTTGCTGCTTAAATAAACTGCTTGATTCTTTAAGCCCCAGAGATTTTCAACCGTAGCCCTAACCCAGGCCTGTTAAAAAAAAAAAAAAAAAAAATCAATGTATTTAGTCATTTAACTTTAAAATGCTACCCACACTGCAAGATATTGTCAAGGGAAACATTTCCTCATTAATTCACACAACCACCTAAAGTCAGCTAATTAGAAAAACTGACTCTTAATTTTATCTGTATATGATAGTTAATTCTAAATATATTTTTTTCCAAAAAATGTATTTGAAATATCCTGGCGTGCCAGAAACTGTGACTAAAGCTAATACCAAGATGACAAAGTAGACTTGGGCCCCAGTTTAGGGCTGCTGCTCCTTACCCATCCCCCTGTAATAATGATCAAATTCAGATTTGAGGTAATGCCAGACATTTTCTGAGAATGGGTCAAAGGTCCTTACTGTCTCATCTAAAACCTACTAAAACTCTCCGGGGATATAAGAAACCCAAGGAAATACTAAATCAGAAAAATGACCAACCATTTAGTCTCACTTGAGTCCTTAGGGTGAAACCAATGAATCACAGGGTGAAATCAATCAACAGTTAACACCTAATTGTTGAGTGTTTACTTTAGATTTAGCGCTACTGTTACATGCTGTGGAGGATTTCCAGAATCTCTTTTTAAAAAATAAATAAATAAAGGTTAGATTCTGGTTTAGATCACAAGTGCTAAAGAGGTTTCATGGTAAAAAAACAAAGGGGGGGGGGGGGTGGGGAAAGCGTCCCAATCAAAAATCCAGTAAAAATCCACAGTCAAAAGCCGAAGCCACAGTGCCTGCGGCGTTACAATGTATTTCTAATAAATGCTGTGCTTACGGAACATTTGCATGTGGTTACCAAATACCACCAAGTAATAAGTGAGTTAAAGATCCAAGATATACATATTAACAAAGTTTGTATACCAACAGAGAGCATATCCTTTTTTTTTGTTTTTTCAACGTTAATTTTTGGGGGCCGGGGGGGGGGGGGGCAGAGAGAGACAGAGCATGAACGGGGGAGGGGCAGAGAGAGAGGGAGGCACAGAAACGGAAACAGGCTCCAGGCTCTGAGCCATCAGCCCAGAGCCCGACGCGGGGCTCGAACTCACGGACCGCGAGACCGTGACCTGGCTGAAGTCGGACGCTTAACCGACTGCGCCACCCAGGCGCCCCAGGGAGCATATTCTTTTATGGTTATGATAAACTTTCTACTTACCTGAGATCTAAAATTAGCCTTCTCAAAGTCAACTGCATCTGCTTCTTTGCTACCCCGGATCATGTGAGGCCATGTATACTCTTCAGTAGCCTCAACTGACCATTCTAAATCCAGCTAGCCATTGTAAGCCACTGTTCACCAGAGGAAATCCAGGAATTAGTACGAATTTGTCAGTACAACAGAACCTTCGAAACAGTAGGCTTTATGTTGATGGTGATGGCTCCTTACAGAAAGTACCAGGTATTCTTTTGAGGTTCCCACATTATTTCAAGTCCATCTGTTGATCTTAGGTGATAGTTACGCATTTAAAGCAGCGTCCTGACAAGCTATTGATATGCGTACGTTTGTTAAGGCACGTGCTTTGGATCTTTCACCAGTTTATTACTTGTGAATGTCATTTATTGTTTGGTAAACACACCACATAATACGTGCTGTCCCTACATCGGTCATTTAAGTGTTTAAGAAGAATTGCCTTGAGCTGGATAGGGACAGTGGTGCTACTTACCTCTTTATTATTCAGTTGCTGGAGGAAATAAGAGGCTAGATTCTACCTGAATATAGGCGGTGTCCACTGCAGCAATTTAGAGGGCAGCACTCACTGACACAATCTTCACAAGAACTTTGAAAACACTGTGCAAAAGATAAATAAAGATTAAGAGAGTTGAAGGAGATGGGGAAAATTAAGAGGACCACAGAAGGGAATGTGGAAAAAGACTGGGTTTAAATCTGTTAACCCAACATCCTTAAATTCTATTGTGTAACCAAGATATGGAGGGTTGGGTTTTTTTGTTTGTTGTTTTTTTTTTTTTTTTTAGCTCTACCTTCATAAAGACTAAAATAAAAACACATTATTGTACTTTAAATCAGTACATCTAGGGGCGCCTGGGTGGCGCAGTCGGTTAAGCGTCCGACTTCAGCCAGGTCACGATCTCGC
Source organism: Puma concolor (assembly GCF_028749965.1). Lineage (NCBI taxonomy): Eukaryota > Metazoa > Chordata > Mammalia > Carnivora > Felidae > Puma > Puma concolor. The sequence continues at coordinate 78,694,521 of NC_141675.1, read as the reverse complement.
GGTCCGTGAGTTCCAGCCCCGCGTCGGGCTCTGGGCTGATGGCTCAGAGCCTGGAGCCTGTTTCCGATTCTGTGTCTCCCTCTCTCTCTGCCCCTCCCCCGTTCATGCTCTGTCTCTCTCTGTCCCCAAAATAAATAAACGTTGAAAAAAAAAATTAAAAAGAGGAGGGATGGGCTACAACTTGGGAGCCAGGGCCCTGCTCAAAAAAAAAAAAAAAAAAAAAAAAAATCAGTACATCTAAAACTGCAGTATACATAAAAATCAATGGGAAGATCTACTTGAAATGCAGATACAAATGGGTGCTGCCCTCCCACCAAGATTCAGATCTGATCTGAGGTAGGGCCAGCTTTTTATTTTGAAAGTCTTGAAAACTAAAGAAGAGTTGCAAGATGACAGTAATGAACACCAAATGTTTCTCGCACTTTTAACCGTTTACTATATCTGTTGTCTTTTGAGTTTTTTCTGAACTTTCTGAAGTTTTAGGCATAGTAGTGACACTTGACTCCTAATACTTCAGCACTACATCCTAAAAATATATTCTTCTTCTATAAAACTACAGAAATATTATATCCCCCAAGTTTGCTATTACAATAACACCTACAAAGCTATCAATATTCATCATTTCTCAAATGTCCCCATAATGTACTTTATAGCCTTAAAAATAAAATGTAGGACTCGATCAAGGGTTAACCATTATATTTAGTGACCCAGTCTCTTTAGTCTGTTTTCATCTAGAACAGTACCCCCCTTTGGAGAAGGGATTTTCTCGTCAGAAATTCTACCACAGGGGTGCCTGGGTGACTCAGTCGGTTAAGCATCTGATGCTTAATTTCGGCTCAGGTTATGATCTCGCGGTTCGTGAGTTCGAGCCCCAAGTCAGGCTCTGTGCTGACAGCATGGAGCCTGGATATTCTCTTTCTCTCTCTCTCTCTCTCTGCCCCTCCCCCACTCTTGCATGCCTGCACATGCACACACGTGAATGCGCGCTGCCTCCCTTTCGAAATAAATAAACCTAAAAAAAGAAATTCTAATATATATTATATATATATATATATATGTATGTATGGTATATGTGTATGTGGATTGGCTTGCATTTCTTGTGACCTCATTAATCTAGCGTGGCTGTGTTTCCTGTCTTCTAGCACATTCAGTTTTGGAAGATTCCAGACCTGTTTGGTTTTGTTTCTTTGTTTCAGAATGTCTCACACTTTGAATGTGTCTGATTGTTCCCTCCTTACTAGATTCAGTGTCACCATTTTTTGGCAAGAATATTACATCTAGGTGGCAAAGCATCCTCTTGAGTCCATCATAACAGGAGATGTGTGGTGTTAGGGTTCCCGTTACCCCCAAGTGATTCTGATTCAGGTTCATCTACAGACACTTTGAGAAACACCTGCTTGTAAAACCTGTTGAAATTTTGTGTGTTATTTGAAGTCCTGAGACTTGGCCAGAATTCTGTATGACCAGCTCTAATCCTTTATTGGAAGGGCTAAAACTATTAACAGATAACTATTATGGTATGTAGCCTGGGGCCAGGTCCTTGCGGACAACAAGAAAATGAAAAAGACACCCTTCTCCCTTTGAGTCCTACCGAGAAAGGAAAATAAGCACACAAAAACAGCTTAAGAGAACATTTCTCAATCAGGTGATCAAAGATTAGAAAATTTGACAATACTCAATAGAAAAACACATACTCTGCTGTTGGTGGGAGTTTAGTGAAACATTGTTTGAGGATATTTTGACAATATGGGGAATTAAAATGCACGTGTCCCTTGACCCAACAATTCCCGTTGGGAATTTTAGCCTCTGCGTATAACAGCACAAGAACCCAGAATCTGCCCTGCCCTCTCCCCATTTCCCGCTCCCCCCCCCCCCCCCGCAAAGAAGGAGAACGTCTATTCCTTTTCGTCATTATTTTAATAGCAAAAAACCTAGGAACGGTCTAAATGTCTATCAAAAGGAGACTGGTTAATGAGTTGTAGGCCATGCACATTACTTAGCCATTGAAAACCAATGAGGTCCACTTTTCTCTTCTTTTTTTTTTTTTTAATTTTTTTTCAACGTTTTTTATTTATTTTTGGGACAGAGAGAGACAGAGCATGAACGGGGGAGGGGCAGAGAGAGAGGGAGACACAGAATCGGAAACAGGCTCCAGGCTCCGAGCCATCAGCCCAGAGCCCGACGCGGGGCTCGAACTCACGGACCGCGAGATCGTGACCTGGCTGAAGTCGGACGCTTAACCGACTGCGCCACCCAGGCGCCCCCACTTTTCTCTTCTAAGAAGATGCAGTGGACACACTTTTCCCTATTTCTCCAGCAAAGCACAACTAAAACCCCCGGAAGTTGTGGATAGAGCAGACACAAGAAGGCTGAGAGGGGCAGAAGAGGGCAGGCTGGCTGGAAACCTTGAGACGGACATGTGAGTTCCCTGGGTTTTTGCTCTTGCCTCCCATGTCTGGGTGGTCTGAAAGCGGCCGTGCGTGGCGTCAGGCGGTGGCCGGATCGAGACCGGTCTCGCCCTGCGGGACGTGCTGCTCACGTGCTCTGAGCTGCTCGCCAGCACTGTGGGTGGGCTGCGTGGGCCTTGAGTCGGGTGCGGGACGAGCGCTCCCATAGGCACTGCCCGGGCTGCGGAATTGGCCGTGGCTCTGGGGTCCCTACAAAAGCAGCCGCTGAGCCCACGCGACTCTGGGTGGTAAGTACTTGGGGTCCCAACACCTGTTTGGCGGTCTTCTGCCCTGAGGGCGCCTGGCTGGCTGTGTCTTCCCAGGCTGAGGAGGTGAGCTCTGGCCTGACCGTCCAGCTCTGCTGGTACACACCTGATGTAGTGGTCAGGGTGCTCTGCTCCCCGGGCCTCCCTGTTTCTCCCTCGTGGGAAAATTCCTTTTTCTTGAGCTGCAGAAAAAGCTGGTGCTTCTCTTCCTGGGGGGGGGGGGGGGGGTGCCCAAAGCTTCTCTGGCAACTTCAGAATCTGTTCCTGGGTCTCCTCGGGTGACATTCTCCCCTCCAGCTCCTTTTTTTCTTCCTTTTCTCCTTTTCTTCCTTCGTCTTCTGCCCCATCATCCTGCCCACCTCTTCCACTTCATGCTCCGTGTGCTCTCACTGAAAGCCAGACCCGGGATGGGGCTGCAGGGAGGCAGGTGTTCAGGAAGGACCGTCCCTGGCCCAGGTGGAAGCCCGAGCCCCCAGCTACTGGTCCCCGGTGCCCAGTAGCCGGGCAGCCCAGTCTCGACCTCATGCAAGGAAAAAAACCTTTGCTCCCTGAAATACTCTGTTAAAGGGATGAAAAGACAAGCTACAGCATGGGAGAAAATATTTGGAAACCACATATCTGACAAAGTACGGTTGACCCTTGAGCAACACGTGTTTGAACTGTCTGGATCCACTTACACACAGATATTTTTCAATAAATGCAGTACCATTCTGTACAATGTATTTTGACTTTCTTTTTTTTAATTTTATTTTTTAGGTTTTAAAATGTACATCCAAATTAGTTGGCATATAGTGCAACAATACGTTCAGGAGTAGATTCCTTAGTGCCCCTTCCCCATTTAGCCCCTCCCCCTCCCCCAGCCCCTCCAGTAACCCTCAGTTTGTTCTCCATATTTTTGAGTCTCTTCTGTTTTGTCCCCCTCCCTGTTTTTATATTATTTTTGTTTCCCTTCCCTTAGGTTCATCTGTTTCGTCTCTTAAAGTCTTCACCTGAGTGAAGTCATATGATTTTTGTCTTTCCCTGATTAATTTCACTTAGCATAATACCCTCCAGTTCCATCCACGTAGTTGCAAATGGCAAGATTTCATTCATTTTGATTGCCGAGTAATACTCCATTGTATAGATATATTTCACATCTTCTTTATCCATTCATCCATCGATGGACATTTGGGCTCTTTCCATACTTTGGCTACTGTTGATGGTGCTGCTATAAACACGGGGGTGCATGTGTCCCTTCAAAACAGCACACCTGTATCCCGAGGAGAAATGCCTAGTAGTGCAATTGCTGGGTCGTAGGGTAGTTCTATTTTTAGTTTTTTGAGGAACCTCCATACTGTTTTCCAGAGTGGCTGTACCAGCTTGCATTGCCACCAGCCATGCAAAAGAGATCCTCTTTCTCTGCATCCTCGCCAACATTTGTTGTTGCCTGAGTTGTTAATGTGACCCATTCTGACAGGTGTGAGGTGATATCTCATTGTGGTTTTGATTTGTATCTCCCTGATGATGAGTGATGTTGAGCATTTTTTCATGTGTCGGTTGGCCATCTGGATGTCTTCTTTGGAGAAGTGTCTATTCTTGTCTTTTGCCCATTTCTTCACTGGATTATTTGTTTTTCAGGTGTGGTGTTTGATGAGTTCTTTGTAGATTTTGGATACTAACCCTTTACCTTATATGTCATTTGCAAATATCTTCTCCCATTCTGTCGGTTGCCTTTTAGTTTTGCTGATTGTTTCCTTCGCTGCGCAGAAGCTTTTTATTTTGATGAGGTCCCAGTAGTTCATTTTTGCTACCATTTGACTTTCTTAATAACATTTTTTCTAGCCTACTTTATAAGAGCACAGTATATTATATATATAACATACAAAATATGTGTTAATTGACTATTTTTTAAAATTTATTTCTTTTTTAGTGAACTCTACACCTAATGTAGACCCTGAGATCAGAAGTCACATGCTCTTCCCACTGAGCCACCCAGTTAACTGACTATGTCCATATTGGTAAGGCTTCTGGTCAACACTAGTAATTAAGTTTTCGGGGGGGGGAGTCAAAAGTTACATATGGATTTTTGACTGCATGGGGGATCAGTGTCCCTAACTCCTGCATTGTTCAAGGGCCTACTGTACTAGTGTCTAGATATAGTAAAACTCAAAAACTCAGGGCGCCTGGGTGACTCAGTCAGTTAAGTGTCTGACTTCCATTCAGGTCATGATCTTGTGGTTCGTGAGTTTGAGCCCCGCATTGGGCTCTGTGCTGACAGCTCAGAGCCTGGAGCCTGCTTTGGATTCTGTGTCTCCCTCTCTCTCTCTCTGTTCCTCCCTACCCCCCCCCCCAAATAAATAAACATTTTAAAAAACCTCAAAACTCAATAGCAAAAAAAATCAAACAATCCTATTGAAACATGAGAAATAAACACGAAAAGCCATTACACAGAAGGGGATGTATAGATGGCAAATAAGCACGTGCAAAGATGTTAAACATGATTAGCCATTTCAAAAATGTGAATAGAAACCACAATGACTTATCGCTATACATCTAATAGAATTGGCTAAAATAAAAACAGTGACAACACGGATTTCTGACAAGGATGCAGAGAAACTGCGTCTCTCGTACATTGCTGGTGGGAACGTAAAATGGTACAGCTACTCTGGAAAACAATTTGGCAGTTTCCTACAAAACTAAAAGAGCATCTATCATATGACACAGCAAATGTTACTCCTAGACATTTACCAGAGAGAAATGAAGACTTATGTTCACACAAAGACTTGTACATGAATGATCGTAGCAACTTTATTTACAATAGTCAAAAGCTGGAAACAATTCAGGTATCTTTCAGCTGGTGAACAGTTAAGCTATACTACATCTAGCCATGGAACACTACTTGGTGGTAGAAAGGAAGAACTATTCATTGATACACACACAACCTGGATGAATCTCTAGACTATTAGACGGAGTAAAAAACCCCAACGTAAAAGGTTACCTACTGTATGATTCCATGTATATCACATTCTCGAAAAGACAAAATTCTAGAAAGGGAGAGCAAGTTAGTGGTTGCCAGGGTTAAGGAAGGGGCGGGAGAGAAGTGGGTGTGGCGATGAGAGAGCCACAAGAGAGATCCTTGTGGTGACAGAAGTGTTCATGTCTTGTCTGTATCACTGTCAATATCCTGGTTGTAATAATGTTGTGTAGTTTTCCAAGATGTTACTTACCATCGGAGGAAACTGAGGAAAGAGTACACGTGTTATTTCTTGCAACTACGTGTGAATCTACCATTACCTCAAAACAAAATTAAAACTAAAAAATAAAGAGAATCATCACTAAAGGTATCATGGTATTCCAGGTTGGATACTGGAATAATAAAACGACACTGGAAAATAACAACAATGAGGTCACTAGATCTGTACCGGTATGGAAAGATTGTCAATATATGTTGTAAATGGAAAAAGTTTGTTGAAGAACATTACGTTTAGCAAGATCCCATTTGTGTTTAAAAATGGATAGATGTACGCATAGTTTTATGCAGAGAACGATGCTATCTTAGTCTGTTTGGGCTGCCATAACCAAGCACCATAGCCTGGTGGCTTAGACAACAAATTTATTTCTCACCGTTCTAGACTCTAGAAGCCAAGATCAAGGTGCCAGCAAGGTCTGTGTCTAGTGAGAGTTCTCTCCTTGGGTGGCAGAGGGCAGCCTCCTCACTGTGTCTTCACATGGCCTTTCTTAAGTACATTTGGGCAGAGAAAGAGAGAGGAAGCAAGTTCTCCGGTGTCTTAGCTATAATTATTTCAATCAGACTTTTCCAGAAGGAAACTGATTTCCTCTAGAGGCAATGAGAGAGAAGACAATTTTTTTATTTTCTACTTGACATACTGTTGTTTGGTTTATATTTTTTGTACCATTGGTGTATCTCACATCTATAATTTTTAAAACAATAATTCTGTATGATACGGACTGAACTGTGTTCCCCTAAGTTCATAGAAAGGAGCCCAAACCCCTGGTGTGACTAGATTAGGAGATAGGGCCTTTCAAGGGTGATCAGGTTTAAGTGAGGTCATAAAGGTGGGGGTTCTAATCCAAAAGAACTGGTAAAGAACGGGTGGCTTTGTAGGTGGCTTTTTAAGAAGAGGAAGACACCAAGGGTGTGCATGCGCACAGGAAAGGCCACGTGCACACACAGTGAGAGGGTATCTGTCTGCAAGGCCAGGCGAGAGGTATCAGGAGAAAAACCGAACCTGCGGACACCTTGATCTTGTACGTCCAGCCTCCGGAACCGTGAGAAAATAAATTTCTGTTGTTGAAGCCCTTCCGTCTGCGGTATCCTGCCATGGCAGCCCTAGAAGACCGATGGAAGTCATTCTTCAGGTTCAAAGATCCGACCACATCTGGTGTAACCTATGGGGCGCCTGGGTGGTGCAGTCGGTTAAGCGTCCGACTTCATTCCAGCTCATGATCGTGCAGTTCGTGGGTCTGAGCCTCACGTCAGGCTGTCTGCCGTCAGCACGGAGTCCACAGCCTGTTTCAGACCCTCTGTCCCTCCCCTCTCACACATGCTCACTGTCAAGAATCAATAAACAGCTTTTTAAAAAAAGATGAGTTAGGGCATGATTTTGTTTTTTAACACAGCAGTGTTTCCTTTATCAAAGGACTAACAATAGATTTAAAAAATAATTTATTATGTGATTTAATTTGTAAGAGTTATGCCACTTTCTCCATCCTTTTTATCTCTCTCTCTCTCTCTTTTTTAACATTTCTTTATTTTTAAGAGAAAGAGAGACAGAGCATGAGTGGGGGAGGGACAGGGAGAGAGGGAGATGCAGAATCTGAAACAGGATTCAGGCTCTGAGCTGTCAGCACAGAGCCCGACACGGGGCTCAAACCCACAAACCACGAGATCCTGACCTGCGCCAAGGTCGGATGCTTAACTGACCGAGCCACCCAGGTGCTCCCTTTCCTTTTATCTCTTGAAATTTACTCATCCTCTTAGGGTCAGCCCAAAAGCCTTTTCTTCCACCACGCCCTTCCAAAATACCCTAAAAAAGAAGCGATTTCCTTCCTTGGACTCCCATAGCCATTCTGTGGTACCTCTTTTACGATAGTCATCATGTTCTAGCTTAGTAGTTTAGCTTAGGCATCTCATCTGTTCTAAGCTATAAATAAGCATCTTGAGAGGAGGGTTTCATCTTTGCATCTCCCACAACATGAAGCCCAATGCTTTGATGCTTACATTAGTTTCTATTGCGGTTGTCACTCATTACACAAACTTAATGGCTTAAAACAAAACAAAACAAAAAGCATCAGCTTTTAATTCTAGAGCTCAGAAAACTGCAATGTATCTTACGAGGTTAAAACCAAGATGTCAGCAGAGCTGTGCTCCTCCTTGACACTCTAGGGAAGAATCTGTTTCTCGTCTTTTCCAGCCTCTAGAGGCTGCCCACATTCCTTGGCCTCTGGCCACATCACTCTGGTTTGGGGGATTAGGATGTGGACATCTTTGTGGGGTGAGGCATTATTTTGCCTATAACAACGACCAATTAACATGTTGAATAGTGTTTACAATAAATATTGAGGGGAGACAGTAAACAAATCATTAGAATAGAATAGAGGTGATACAGAAGAGCTTCTAAGAAGTTGTGAATTTTGGTCCAAAAATGGCAAAATGACTTTTTTGCTTCTTTGATTTGTAGGTCAAAGGAACTGATTAGGAGAAGAATTTTTCATTGCTGGCAGTAATTCCTTACACATATAGTAAGCACTCAACTATTTTTTGAATGAGTGAGTGAATAACTAGAAGAATGAATAGTAGGACTCACAGACGGAGGAACAGTATCTATTCTACACTATCTATCTACAGTGATTTGCAATGTTGATATTCTGTTCAATTTCTTTTAGAGAGTCTATTACTCCTTGTATGGAGAACTATCCACATTCAAAAAGGACACAACCTCATGTTCCCTCCAGCTTCTATGCCAATTTCTATCCCCTGGAGTGGTGATAATTTACATAAACTTTTTTTTTTTTAATGTTTGTTTATTTTTGAGAGACAGAGAGAGAGAGAGAGAGCAGGGAAGGGCAGAGAGAGAGGGAGACAGAATCCAAAGCAGCCTGCAGAGCCCCAAGCGGAGATCAAACTCATGAACCATGAGATCATGACTTGAGCCAAAGTCAGACGCTTAACCAGCAGAGTACCCAGGGGCCCCAACAAGGAGCTATTTAAAACTGTCTGGACTGTGAAACAAATTGTAATTCTACTTGCAATTTCTTAATCTTACTTTTTTAATGGTATAGATAATACTTTTTTTTTTTAAGTTTATTTATTTGTTTGGTTGGGGGGGGGGTGCAGAGAGAGAGATAATCCCAAGGAGGCTCTGTGCTGTCAGTGCAGAGACCGACCCGGGCTTGAACTCACCAACCGTGAGACCATGACCTGAGCTGAAATCGAGTCGGCTGCTTAACCGACTGAGCCACCCAGGCACTCCAGTCCAGGCAATACATTAAAAACAATAAAGGACATTTAAAAGGCGAAGTTTTTCCTAACCCTACTGCATTAAGAAACAAAGCTCAGTGCAGCAGAACATTTCCTCTTGTTCGCTGCCCCATTAGTTGCCTTGGTATTGTCACTTCTGCCAATGTTATTTGTGAATTCTGTAAGGGGAATCTGCCCAAAGTGCAGGCTGGATCTGAAGGACAGGCTGCTGGTGGTGGTCCTTAGATCCAGTCTTTACATCGGAATCCGTGGTGCAGTAGACCTAGAAGTGAGGCAGGAGTTTACAGACCTTGTTGCCTTGGTACAAATCCGGCCATTCAATTCTTCAGGCTTCATGACTGTTGCCATGCTTGAGCACGATCTGAGCACCATTATTTACCTGATATTTTTACAAGTTGACTTGTATTTACTCCATTTGAGTGAATCATAGGTTTAATTTGTTGTATTTTTCTAATGCTGATCAAAATAATGACATAGCTGTCAAAATAAATACTGTATGTCAATATACTCCATCTGAAAATTCCTGACTCCTTGGGGATACACTGGAACAGACTGGGGGCCTCCCAAAATCCAGCCAGACTATGGCAGAGGCCAATTAGATCTTGGTTTCCAGTGCTGAATTCTGAATGAGAAGCCTGCTGAAGTCTGTGATTAGCCCGATAAACATTAATTGTCAATTGTTTTTGGTGAAAACTATTTTCTATTTTATCAATAGAACTTGGGCAAAAAAAAAAAAAAAAAAAAAAAAAAAAGCAAAACAAAACCAAAACCTCCTAGAACTGCCATTCTGCTATCTTCCTGACCCCCGTTGAAAGGCTGAGGCGAAACATAACGTACTGGTGCTCTCTGAGACTGTTTCTGTTTAAGAAGGTTTCCTTTTTCCTTTAGGTAATCTCTACACCCAACATGGGGCTTAAACTCACAACTCTGAGATCAAGAGCCTCATGCTCCACCAACTGAGCCAGCCAGGGACCCCTTAGGAAGGTCTTCTAGTCTTCCCTGAAGAGAGAAGAGTCAGGGGGTAGCATCCCCTTGCTGGAGGCTTTTATTTTTATTTTCCTTTAAAATTCTTTTGAAAAGTAACTTTAAAACTTTACACTGACACTCGATCTCAATAAAAATAAATTATATGGGTTCTAATGTCATTTAATAAACTTTGGGGCAGGGCACCTGGCTGGCTCAGTCGGAAGAGTGTGCAACTCTTGATCTCAGGGCTGTGAGTTCGAGCCCCACATAGGGTGTAGAGATTACTTAAATAAATAAAAAAACTTAAAAAAAATAAGCTTTGGGGCAAGCAACCTATTATGACCACAACCTGTTATGTCAAGTACTTGAAATTTTCAAAGTACTAGGCTTATTATCCTCCACAGTAAATTAAGAAACTAGGGATCAAGAATATGTGTAGAGGCAACTGGGTGGCTCAGTCCATTAAGCATCCAGATCTTAATTTTGGCTCAGGTCATGACCTCACAGTTTGTGGGTTCGAGCCCTGCGTCGGGCTGTGTGCTGACAGCATGGGGCCTGCTTGGGATTCTCTCCCTCTCTCTCTGCCCCTCCCCTGCTCACACACGTGCTTTCTCGAAAATAAATAAACATGAAAAAAAAATTAAAGTGTATGTACCATCTGGTAATCTCAGGAATAGGGGATCAGATAGGTGGAGAAAAGGACTTACTTAATTGTAATTTACAAGGCTCTATCTCTTGTGGTCAATAAAAAATACTAAAAATTTTCCTGAGATGTCCACTGCTATTCACATGTGTTTCCTTCATTCATTCATCATTTCATCTCCCTACTATCGCAAAGCAAATACAACTTTGCCGTGTTTCTTTAATCTACAGGATATGTTTGCAGTAGAAAATGGAACGTATTCACTTAAATTGGCATTGAATTTTGATAGCCTTGATTTAATATGACCGATCTTTCTACATAACCTGATGTCTCTTGTGTTAGTTGATTAGGAAACCTCAGACCTCTGTGTCTAGCTGTCTTTTTGCTGGCTGTGCAAGTAAAATTAAATGTTGATTCTAATAAGCGTACATCTAAACACACCCTAAAACCTGGGCGCTTGGAGATGGGGCCGCGGTAAGCTCACCAGCAAACTCCCTCCAGAAGGCAAAGAAGACACTCCAGACAGAATTCCCTGACAATCCAGAGGAAGTGATCCTCTGGAGTCTCCAGCAAGAGTCTTTCTGTCTTTCCTGCCTGTCTCCATCTGGGGATGAGTTGCTGAATCTGTTGGACTCACTGAAGTAGGTAATGAATGGAAAATCTATCAAATGAACTAAATGAGGTTCCCAGGTTAAAAAGTAGAGAGGGTGCCTGGGTGGCTCAGTCGGTTGAGCGTCAGACATCAGCTTAGGTCATGACCTTGTGGTTTGTGAGTTCAGGCCCTGCATTGGGCTCTGCTGACAGCTCAAAGACTGGAGCCTGCTTTAGATTCTGTGTCTCCCTCTCTCTTACCCTACCCCCACTCCCACTCTGCCTATCTCTCTAAAGAATATATAAACATTAAAAAAATTTTTTTTAAGTAGAGCCAGGGAGTTCCTTTCTGTATGAGTTTAGATTAATCAGATCAAAGGCTGTCTGATAAAACAGAAGGATGCTTGTGGGACATTGGGAGTCCCTGAGGGACAGACTCTCAGAGGGGTACAGATTGAGGCATAATTACTAAATTTTCTTTTGGGGTGCCTCTTTTTCCAATTTGAGAGACCTTCCTTCTTTGCAGGGACCCTGGTTCCTAGAGGTAAAACTGTGGAGGGGGGTTGGATGGTACAGAGATTAAATGATTTATCTCAAAATGCTCGCATCTGAATGCTTTGATTGAGTGGAGAGAGATAAGAATTCCCATGGACAATCCCTTAGGCTAACAAGCATGAAGTGAGGTTTCAAAGCTTCCCCGGGAACTCTGAATAATTCAGTTTGTGGATCTGGGTAGATTCTTTTTTTTTTTTTTTTTTTTTTTTTTTTTTTTAACGTTTATTTATTTCAGAGCATGAACGGGGGAAGGGCAGAGAGAGAGGGAAACACAGAATCGGAAACAGGCTCCAGGCTCTGAGCCATCAGCCCAGAGCCCGACGCGGGGCTCGAACTCACGGACCGTGAGATCGTGACCTGGCTGAAGTCGGACGCTTAACCGACTGCGCCACCCAGGCGCCCCAGATCTGGGTAGATTCTTTAGGCCCCCAGGGGCATTAACAGCCCCACCTTTGTTCCATCCTGACCTCCTCCTTAAGAGGAACTTTAAAAAAAAATTATTTTAATGTTAATTTTTGAGAGAGAGAGGCCAAGGGGAGGGGCAGAGAGAGAGAGGGAGACACAGAATCAGAAGCAGGCTGCAGGCTCTGAGCTGTCAGCACCGAGCCCAATGCAGGGCTCAAACCATGAGACCATGACCTGAGCTGAAGGTGGATGCTTAACCGACTGAGTCACCCATACGCCCCTTTAAGAACTTTTTGTCTCCATATATTAAAATCTTGCTTTTGGGTTCAAGGAAGATGATAAGAGCTAATGAAAATAATGGTAAAAAGTCTGGGTAAAAACAAACACTCAAGAAAATTGGAAAGGAGACAACAGCCCACAAGGCTTCTTAAATTGGAAAGCGAAAGGGGCAATGATGACAAAATTAGCAGATGAGAGAAAGCTTGGTCCTCAATGAGGTATGGGGAAAACCAATGGACAACTCATTTATATTGTAGAGCAACCAAAAGACTCAGAGATTGGAAGCTTCCTTTGGACATGGGATGCGAGACTAAAACATGAACACAAGTTGAAAATCCTTTGAAAAGGCAGAAATCTCCAGAACAGAGAGGAGCAAGCCCATTTCTGCACCAGAGCACCTCCAGACTCTGCGGAAATGCAACAGGGCCCAATAAGTGCCAGCTCTCTGCCAGCCCTGGATTAGAACCCTGTGGCTGCAGAGAAAACTCAGGAATAAAAACGGACCAAGTTGCACATCAGGCTGAAATCACCAGAAACTTCTAGGAAGTAAAGTAGGAAAAAGAAGCCCAAGGACCAGAAAATCCCATGGGCCCATTAATTAAACCTTAGAGTGACTAGGAAATCCAGAGTTTCTTACAAGAACGAGATCTCCTTGAATGTGAATGAGCGAGGAAGAAGAACCACATATGGTCAAAAGCATTTGGCCAGGGTCTCAGGGACAGGGGCCTAAAGAAAAATGGCAACAATGTCTCCAGATGCTCATAAATTTGCAGGACTTACTCTCTACCATTTATGAGACCAACCAGAGGCTGAGGAGCGAACCTGGCCCTCTCTTTATGAAAAGGTCCTTCACAGCATCCTGGGGGTACAGATCAGAGGACAGTGGCTTCCCAGGTCCTTCCTTTGCACATGTGGTTGACCTCCCATCTCCCAAGACCAGCCCTAGGCTCAGGCCATCCATATTCTACATGGTGATCTATCTGGAGGGTCCTCAGGAACCTGAATGGGAGCCCTGGGACCTGCGACTTTCAAAGTCAAGTGTACATTCTGTTTCCCGCCTTTCTCCCAACAGCCGTCAGCCTCCTCTGACTCTGATTCAGATCCTGAACTTAAAAGAAAATTAGAACCTGGATCCCAGTTCTGTCTGAAAGACAATGGAACAGAACAATTCTACGTGCTCACAACTCTTCCCCCCCCCCCCCAATGCAATGAGAACTCATTGAGTGAGGACAAAGGAAAAAAGAAAAAGCAGATTTCAGGAATTCCTTCCCTACTCCACGTAGTTGGGCAACTTTCCCTCCTTCATGCTGGCTAGTTTTAGAGGTTTGACTTCAAATATAATGAAGTAGTAGGTTTCTGAACTGAGGGTCCTCCTGAAGGTACACTAGAAATTTGGGGGTTAATGCAGAGAACCGTGGTTTTACGGTCTTACACTGTTAGGCTTGGGGAAGGGCCACGTTCACACTCAAAGGTCTACCTACTACCTGACAGAGAGGGTTTTGCTGTGCCATAGGGGTTAATTTTTCAGTTCTCTTTGCTGCCACATGACTAGGCCTGGCCCAGGCCTACCACAGGCATATGGTGGATGACCTATTCTGTGACTGTTGGCACCAAACCCAGAGTTCTGTCTGACATTCAAGTAGGGATGCTGGCTAGGCAGTTGCATCGTATACGTGAGTCCGGGGGGACCCAGGGGTGGGCGCACAAGAAATCAGGTCGGAAGATCTCAGTGTGAGAGTCACTGGCATATGTATGGCATTTAAAATCATTGAACTGAATAGAATCACCTAGGGAATGGGGTAAAATGATGAGAGACTGGGTGGCAGACTGTGTCCAGAGGCACTCAAGACTTAAGGTCGGCCAAGGAGCCAGAGTCCGGCAAGCAGTCTGAGGAGGCGCCGGCGAAGGAGGAGAAAAAAAGAGAGTGTGACAAACCAAGGGAACAGGGGGTTTCAAGGAAGTCACGTACAACGGTTCAAACGCTGATGGAAGATGGAGTTCATGGCTAAGAATCAACCACTTGTTTGCCAGATAGAACGCTGCTGGTAAGATTGGCCAGAGCAGTTTCAGGGATAGGGATAAAAGCTTGACATGTGTGGGTTAAAGAGAAATTAGGGAGTTAAGATTCCACACGTAGTGAGCTGACAGAGTCTCAATATCCACCCACAACAACTCCCAGAAATGCTAGATAAATGAAAGCAAAGATTATTTTGAGTTTAGAGCCGAGGGGCGCCTGGGTGGCTCAGTTGGTCAAGTGTTTGGCTCTTGATTTTGGCACAGGTCATGATCTCGCGGTTCATGGGCTCGAGCCCCACATCTGTGTCACCTGTGCTGACGACACAGAGCCTGCTTGGGATTCTCTTTTCCTTTCTCTCTGCCCCATCCCTGCTCGTGCTCGCTCTCTCTCTCTCTCTTTCTTTCAAAATAAATAAATACACT
Source organism: Puma concolor (assembly GCF_028749965.1). Taxonomy (NCBI): domain Eukaryota; kingdom Metazoa; phylum Chordata; class Mammalia; order Carnivora; family Felidae; genus Puma; species Puma concolor. Next base: position 78,679,449 of record NC_141675.1, on the reverse strand, counting down.
TAAAAAAATAAATTCATAGCTGAACTTGGAAGGATAAAAGGATATTGCAGATACCCAAAAGGAAGAAGGAGGTAAAAATGGGACCAGGAAGCATACAAGCTGACTCTACGGCCACCTAAGTGTTTACCTGGGGGCTTCATTGTTTAAAAATTAACTTTTTAGGGGCACCCGGGTGCCCCAGTCAGTTGTCTGACTTTCAGTTTCGGTTCTGGTCATTATCTCATGGATCATGAGTTCAAACCCCACCTCGGGTTCTGCACTGACAGTGTGGAGCCTGCTTGGGATTCTCTCTCTTCCTCTCTCTCTCTCTCTCTGCCCCTCCCACGTCTCTCTCTCTCTCTCTCTCTCAATAAATAAATAGACTTTAAAAAAACTTTTAGGGGCGTCTGGGTGGCTCAGTCGGTTAAGCATCCTACTTCAGCTCAGGTCACGATCTTGCTGTCCGTGAGTTTGAGCCCCGTGTCGGGCTCTGGGCTGATGGCTCAGAGCCTGGAGCCTGCTTCCGATTCTGTGTCTCCCTCTCTCTCTGCCCCTCCCCCATTCATGCTCTGTCTCTCTCTGTCTCAAAAATAAATCAACATTAAAAAATTTTTTTTTAATTTTTTTTAAATAAATAAAAAATAAAAATTATCTTTTGATTTTGGGCTAATTTTAGGTCGGCAGAGAAGTCTCAGAGCTAGCACACAGAGTTCCTGTGTGTACCCCTCGCCTGGATTCCCCCATTGTTAAAATCTCAGTCGAGCTCCTCAGAGAGGTTTGGAGTTTGAATTTCTTTCAACAATGAAGTCCCCCACACCCCAAATTGAGACTTGAACATAAGAACCCGTCAAATGCAGTGACATCACAAGACTCTTGGCAGAATCAACCGAGAATGGATCTTCCAGGACTCTTTTTCACCCCGGGGCACAATGGATTCTCTGGGGAAAAAGCAATCTCTGCTACAGATGAGCTCGTAATCAAAACATGGACACGCATGGAAGCAATGTACCACACCCGAGAGTGTACTTAAAACAAGCAATTCAGTGGTCATGAACTTCAGATAATGGAAAGGCTATCTGAAAGAAAATGTGAAATAAGAACATGTAAAATGACTAATACATAGATGACTTGAATCCCTAAGAAGAGAAGGAGACACTAGACAAGGGAGAACAATTCAGAAGGTGGGTGGAGAACAGGGCTCCTCTTTGCTCTTTGTCTCCCCTTCTCGCCCCCTCCCTTCCTTCCTTCTTTTAACCACCACAAATGCAGGAGGAGAGCCAAAAATCCTTTTCTAGCTTAATAAAAAAAAAAAAAATCACAAGTATTTACATCTTTCAGAAAAAAAAAAAAAGAGACAATAATTTAAATATTACAACCAGACTAGTAAGTTGCTAAGAATAACAACCAGGAAGAAATCCAACTTTAGAGGATATAAGTAGCTTATACGAGGGGCCCCTGGGTGGCTCAGTCGGCTGAGTGACCAGTTCTTGATATCGGCTCAGGTAGTGATCTCGAAGTCCTGGGATCAAGCCCCACATCAAGCTCTGCAAGGAGCCTGCTTGGGATTCTCTCTCTCTCCCAATCTCTCTGCCCTTCCCCCCTCAGGATACAAAAAATAAATAAACATTAAAAAGAGTAACTTACACATGCCATGGCGATAGTCTCTGAACTATCATTTTCCAACTCATTATACAGTTTTTCAGCCCTAATTCCCTGAGTCTGCCAGGACATTTATACAGGTCCCAGCTCTCAGGGGAGTATTTAATTTGGCAGCTTACTTTTGCTTACAAGATTCCATCCTTCGTGCTTTTAGTGTTATAAAACACCCCGGAGGGTCCTCTGATGCAAAGGGACTGCAAGTCTCACTTTCACTGGGACATCTTCATCCCTCGTGTCACATTGAGTTTTGTGTTTCTATCAGTGAGTTCCTCTTCACGAGATCCCCCTGGCTGTATACCTGGAGTCTGGAGACAGGCAGATTCATCAACATTCTCCCATCAGTAACTTTTTTTTTTAATTTTTTTTAACGTTTATTTATTTTTGAGACAGAGAGAGAGCATGAACAGGGGTCAGAGAAAGAGGGAGACACAGAATCTGAAACAGGCTCCAGGCTCTGAGCTGTCAGCACAGAGCCTGACGCGGGGCTGGAACCCACGAACCGAGAGATCATGACCTGAGCCGAAGTCGGACGCTTAACCGACCGAGCCACCCAGGCGCCCCAGCCCATCAGTAACTTCTAATCACACCCAATTTCTCTCCTAGTGACACGACTTTTCCTTTCTTAGCTGCCCTTTCGTCTGTGTTGGACAATTCTTTCTTTTCATCATCCATTTTTGTAAAACGTCATGTGGGTTTATCACTGGGAGACGCAGTGGCAACTGTGGTGTCTCCCAGTTGGATGGGAGGGGCCACCAAAGGGGGGGCAATCCAATCCGGTGGAAGAAGGCAGCACGGGCAGTGAAAGAATTCACCCAAGACAGAACAAGGGAGATACAAGTTTCCTGAATACTCCGCACGGAAGCTGGGGGCGGGGAAGGGAGGAGGGGGCAGGGACAGCAAAGCACAGACTGTCTGCCGTGAGGTTGGGGGGAGCTGTGGTTAAGAGCAGAAGGTGAGGAGGTTTGGAAACCAATGGAATCTTCCTTTTTTGGAACCTGCATCCGGGTGTAAGTAACCAATTGGTCAGCTAGGGCTTGTGGCTATTTTGAGGCGGTCGCCTGATGGGCCTGTTTGTATTCAGCCCGGGGGTTGGGGGTCACTGTGCGTCCTTCGACCTTACTCAGGTTTCCATTGCTCAAGTTGGTGCCTACAAGCAGCCTCTACAGCAACCACACACCTTGGCAGACTGCGTGAACTGAATAACAGATGTGCTGTGTCGAACCATCAGCGTAGTCAACAGGAATCTATGAAATTGGCCACTAATCAGGATGCACGTCTGTTATTTCCCTGGTGTTTGCAGAACCATGAAATTTGTACTATGTAATTACTCACAGGTAATATACCGTGGTAACTGCAATTTGCACGGTATTGTTGAGGGACTGGTCTTAATTTAACTCAACTGCTGCTGCTGAAATTTGTGCCAAGTAATGATTGCCAGTACTCATTTCGTGCCCAGAATAGGGTCGAATCAGTTTCTGGCAGAAGAGGTTATCGATACAGAAGTTCTAAGTTAATTACTTTGGAATTAGTTCACTCAGGTCAAAAGGTGGCTAAGGTCAAAGCCTGGTGCCTGGGGAAGTGTGTCAGTACTTAAGAGAAACCAAGTACACAGACGCTTGGCTGGCTCAGTCCATTAGAGCAATGGGACTCTTGATCTCAGGGTCATGAGTTTGAACCCCACATTGGGCATGGAGATTACTTAAAAATAAAATAAAATTAAAATAAAATTTGACTTGAGAGAGAGAGAGAGAGAGAGTACATACAATCTAATTTCTTAGAAAAAAAGTTTGAACAAAGACCTTTCTATGAACGAACAGACAGGTTAAATGTCCCAGTGGGAATTTCTGTTTTAGTTTCTTCTTTCCCTCCCTCTTCTCCCTTTAGTCATCAAAACAATTCTTTTCATCAGAGTCTTTTAAAGCTTAACCGTCAGAATCACTCAGGGCTTTCTAAAACACAGATTGCTGGAAATCGGCATTCCTAACAAGTTCCCAGGTGGTGCCGACCTTCTGGTCTCGACCTTCTGGTCTACACTTTGAGAACCACTGCTTTTGATGGTAGACTGAGGAATGGAACTGAAATTTTTTTCAATTAACTGGATAATTAACAGAATTGTTGACTAGTGAAATGTGATCAAGCAATGAAACAGAGAAGCAGCTCCCTCCAGCCATAATTTAAGCACTCCCTAAAGGCAAATCCACAATTCTGTAGCATCCTGCTTTTTCTCATTACAAACACAAATGTGCCTTCTAGTACATACATGTGAAAATTTAAACATCTTCAGGATACAGTCTAGCTATTTTGAATGTTTGCAAAAATATCTGTGACAAAAAGTTAAGACCTGAGGACAAAAAAAAAAAAAAAAAACCAAAACCAAAAAAAACCCCCGAAACAAAAACAAAAACAAATTTTTGCTGTGAACAGAAAGAAACAATATGTTCGTGCTCCTACTAATGGCTTGCTTTTTGAATCAAGTAGGTTTTGAAACATCATTTAAAAGCTCACAGGAAATCAGAATAAAGTTATAGTGTGGTCAATAGTCTTATAACTATGTATTATATTGTGTTATAGTGTATGATGTCTACTATTTTATTATACTATACAGTGTTAATTTCCTAGTTTTGATAACTGCACTATGTAAGATGCTAACATTAGGGGAAACCGGGTGAAAGGTGGTATACGAGAGCTATCTTGTTATTTTTGCAACTCTTCTGTCAGTCTAAACTCATGTCACAATTTTATTTTATTTATTTATTATTTTTTTAAATTTTTTTTAAACGTTTTATTTATTTTTGAGACAGAGACAGAGCATGAACGGGGGAGGGGCAGAGAGAGAGGGAGACAGAGAGTCGGAAGCAGGCTGCAGGCTCTGAGCCATCAGCCCAGAGCCCCACACGGGGCTCGAACTCACTGACCGCGAGATCATGACCTGAGCTGAAGTCGGCCGCTTAACCGACTGAGCCACCCAGGCGCCCCTCATGTCACAATTTTAGAAGTTTGGAAAAGCTCATGGGAAGGAGAGCACTGTGATAGGTGGATATTCACACATTTAAAGAAGTATGTATCTATAAAAAACCACCTGAGTTTCCTCATTTACTGCTACAGAATAGCTCAATTCTTTCTACTTGGCACAATCTCAGGACCCATTCTGAGACAGTGTAGATGGGCTTTATTGGGACACCAACTGAACTTTGGTGGAGTTGTAGAAATGCACACTGCTGAGCTTTTTTGAAATTGGTAACGGTTCACTATTATCTTCCTCTTCTAACAATTTTGATTTTTATTTTGTGAATAGGTAATATATTTATGCGATTTACAGTTTATTTTTTATTATTTTTTTAATGTTGATTCTTATGAGAGCATGAGCAGGGGAGTGGCAGAGAGAGAAGGGGACAGAGTATCCGAAGCCGGCTCTGTGCTGACAGCACAGCAAGGCTGATGTGGGGCCCGAACTCAGGAACCGTGAGACCATGACCTGAGCCTCACGCTCAACCCGCTGAGCCACCCAGGTGCCCCAAGATTTATAGTGTCAAAGATATACAAGTATATACAGTGAAGAGTCACCCTCTCACTCTTGTCTCACTGCCACCTAATTATTCTCTTCAAATCCAACCAATTATATTAATTCCTTCTGTATCCTTTAGATATATTTGTTAACACACACGCAAGGAAATGCATATCTATTTTACGGAAAATGAGAGATACTTTACTTTTTTGCATCTCTCTCTCTCTCTTTTATTACTTAATATATTTGGAGATACTATTTCCATATGAGTACATAATCTTGATCCTTCCTTCCGTCCGCATTCTACTGTATGGTTACACAGTTCATTTCACCGGTCCCCTTCCAGGGACACGTACACATTTCGCACCTGTTGCTGTTACACACAACGCTGCCCGAACAGCCCCGCACCATCATCATTTGCGCATGTGCAGATCTGTCCTTGAGAAGCCGGACTCAAGGGGCAGGTGTGTGAAATTGTCATTTAGAAGAGGGTTACTTTATTACATGCACTTCTGGATAAGTAATAATACACCTTGTACAAAATGTCCAAAGAAAGGGTGAGTGGTTACAAAGTAGTCTTTCTCATACTCCATTCCCTTCCAGCTGCCCTCCCCCGAGGTAACCATGCGACTTACCCCTTTGCGATGGGCGGTATTTCTGGCCATTTTAATCCTTTTTTTTTTTTTTTTTTTTTTTTTTTTTTTTTTTTACAAGATCCTTGGCCAGTGGGACATCCTGTAAGTGCCCAGAGCTTCTGAGTTTGGGGTCAAATTGTAGAAATGGATGATATATGAAAAAACAGCCCTAAGGGGCTGCGCACTTGACTAAATAATAAAAAAGGTAACTGAAATTTTTGAATGGATATTTTATAACAGCCACTCGGAGGTTAATAGCAGACATATAATCCTTTTAGCACAAGGGACTTGTGCTGTTTTCACACTCGTGTATGGTCATGAAGTACTGAAAAACATCGCAGGGATCAGGGTAAATACTGGCACACTTGTGAGAAGTGAGAGTATACACCCAGAGGTGTGACAACTTTTGCTACCGTCAGAACACCGTTCAGGCAAAGAAGTTTCACCTGCTTCATGTTGACAGCAGATGACATACCCAGAGACCAATTTCTTTTTCCAAACTGGAAGTCCTCTCTCCTCTGTTGTAAATAATTTTTAAAAATTCATTAACCTTGATATAGCTCTGATATGTACACGTGCATACACTTAGATAGTCCTATCAATGTAAATGACAATACTTAAAGCTTTAAAACTCTAGGATTTACATTTTTTTTAACGTTTATTCATTTTTTGAGACAGAGAGAGACAGAGCATGAATGGGGGAAGGTCAGAGAGAGAGGGAGACACAGAATCCGAAACAGGCTCCAGGCTCCGAGCTGTCAGCACAGAGCCTGACGCGGGGCTCGAACTCACGGACCGCGAGATCATGACCTGAGCCGAAGTTGGACGCCCAACCGACTGAGCCACCCAGGCGCCCCTAAAACTCTAGGTTTTAAAACAACTTTATCAAATACATAATTTGATGTTTATTTTGTCTTAATTGGGGATTCTGAGGAAAAAAGTATTTATGCATAAATAAGAATACATCTATAAAAAACATGTTAGGTGTTATGTAGGAACGATACATTTTATATTTTATTTCTCTCTGTTCAGAGACAGGCCTCCCTGGGTTTCTCATAATTCTGCACATCTTAAGAGCGGAGGCAATGGCTAACTGAGGTCTGGAATATCTTTCAAGGATGTTTGTACAATGAATGGCCCTGGGAGTAGAGATTGTGTCTCCTTCCTGAGCAAAGGGCAATTTTATTTACTGGCCATTATAATAAAGATAATGTCTCCTTCCAGCACAAAGGTCAGGCGGGCTTACTGCTTATTATAAAATATTTGTCTTCTTAAAATTTGGGGGTCCTCTCCTGCTATGCAATCCACCGTGCGTGCAATGCGGCGATCAGCTGACCCCTTTTGTGTCACCCTGTGAACTGCAGGGATGGCTTTGTGTAATATCGTCTCTGATCCAGGTGTCCTATACCTTCTGTCAGGATCATGGAACTATGGAGGCTAACGTGTTAGCTTGAAACTGGAGTGAAATGTTAGATTATTCAGTTCTTGGCCCTCTGAACTCTAACATTTTTTAAAGTCTCCAGGTGAAATGTTGAGTATTAGCTAAGTATCTCAATAGTGTAGTAGTTCAAGGTTCTAAAGACAATTGTGGATTAGAAAAAAAATATTAAGTTGGCAGGAAAGTTCGCTATAATACTGTTTTTACACTTTTATCACAGAGATGTCATATCTTCTAAGTTTACACATGAAGGGTAAATAGAGGAACTCTGCAGTTCTCATAAATTGAAGTGTTGTCTGAGGTCTGTGAGACTGGTTTCTTATTATACCTGTTATTCAAATAAACACGGAGAAACCCAGTTGCGTGCCCATGTTTATCTTTATACACTTTAAAATATTAGTGTAAGCATTATTTTATAAGCTGAGTGTTTGGAATCTTGAAACTTGCATTTAATTTACCGTTTTGTGAAATGCTAAACTTTTCGCATGAAATTATATGTTACGTTTTTTAATTTTTCTTTCTCAAATGGCAAAACCAGGAGACAATATGTAGCTATCACTCACATCCAGAATATATAAAAAGACAGGGGCACCTGGGTGGCTTAGTCAGTTAAGCATCTGACTCTCGGTTTCTGCTCAGGTCATGATTTTGCAGTTCGTGAGATCAAGCCCTGTGTCAGCCGCAGAGTCTGCTTGGGATCCTCCTTCTCACTCTCTACCCCCCGCCCCTGCTCTCTCTCTCAAAATAAATGAATATTTTAAAACATGATTTATCCAAGTAGTTGAGTAGTATTACATAAACTTGGCTTATATTTACTTTTTATTCTTATACTTCATTTATTTAAAAAAATTTTTAACGTTTATTTATTTTGAGAGACAGAGAGAGACAGATCATGAGCAGGGGAGGGTCAGAGAGAGAGGGAGACACAGAATCTGAAGCAGGCTCCAGGCTCTGAGCTCTCAGTACAGAGCCCAACGGGGGGCTCGAACCCACAAACCGTGAGATCATGACCTGAGCTGAAGTTGGACGCTTTACCGACTGAGCCACCCAGGCACCCCTATTCTTATATTTTAAAAGTAAAATGAAAACCCTATAAATCTTAGTCAAAAGGATTTCTTAGGGTCTTTTCAATTGGAAGCTGTGTCTATGATTAATATTTTACAAATGAAATGGGTCTCCTGAAAAGACAAATGAATTTGTCTTTTTCATTCCCTTTTCAGAACTACCAATTGTTGGCTCAATGTAAATTTGCCTATCTCTATTTTTTATTTTATAATTGAAAGGGACACCAGGTCATTCAATGAAAGCTTTTCCTTTTTGTCATCTAAAAATGTTTTTGATTTTCATATTAGAAAACACTTGATATACCGTTTAAACTTTTATTAATACTTTAGTTACCTTAATACCATAATTTATGTTTTTTACCTTTATTTTAATCAGATATAATATTAATTCTCATCTCAACCTAAACTTATGCACTTGGAAGTCACCTTCTCCCAGAAAAAAAAAAATCCCTTTTAACTTGCTGTCTTCTGAAGACTAACTTTAACTTACTCGATGCATTTCTACAAGCCACACAGTGTAATTTGACTGCCGGGCACTGACAGAGTCACAGAAAAGCATTTATTTGCCTTCCCTCCCAGCCAGGAGAATTTTGTTCCTTCAGACTTAATGGGTCACTTTTCTTGAGAAACTTTAGGATCCTTTCTGCTAGATTCGTCTAAAGTCTTAGCGGTTTTTTGAGACCAATTGCAGGCACCCCGTTGAATAAGAGATATTTTACTGGAAATTGTTTTCTAATTTCCTCCATGGTTGAGTTATCCTAGATAATTCTAAGGCTTCTGCCAATGGAGCCTCTTGTTCTCTGGTGTTTGTGGCATATCCACACCAGCCCTCCAGGAACGGATGCCTTTTCCTGCCACAGGCTTCAGAAGGGCCTTGATGGCGCCTCGGCGGCTCAGTCAGTTAAGCTTCCAACTTTGGCTCAGGGCGTGATCTCCGAGTTGGTGGGTTCGAGCCCCATGCTGGGCGCTGTGCTGACGGCTCAGAGCTCAGAGCTTGGAGCCTGCTTCGGATTATGTGTGTGTGTCTCCCTCTGCCCCTCTCCCACTTGCGCTCTCTCTCAAAAATAAATAAACATAAAAAAAAAAAAATAGCTAGAGTCCCTTCCTGAGTCCCACATCCTCCTGGGTACATATGGACTTTCACATGGGGGAAGATCATAGCCAGACAACAAAAGGAATTAGTAAACTCTCAGGCAAGTGCAAATTGTACAGCAACTCGGTAAGAACAAGGAAAAAAGGGATGGAAATGTACTCACTGAGAAAGCCGCCTCCCAGCGGCCTGGGGTTTCCTAGAAGGACCTTCAGCCACGTGTTTGTCCTCTGGGGGGCAGCAGTTCCCTGTAAAGCAAGACACATAACCTTGGAAAAAAGAGCTTGGGCCGCAGCTCTTCTTCACTCCGCTTCTCATCTCACTAGTGAGGGAAAACCTGCTTCCTGCAGAGGTTGGAATCTCGCGAAGAATCCTCACTCACCAGAAAAAGCTGAATCACCTTTTAAGTGATCACCTTTTCAGCTGAATCGCCTCTCAAGGGTTCAAAAAGTGAAGACTGTTGGTTCTCCTTCTGAGTCAAGGGACTAACAGAAGGGTCTCCGCCCATTTTACAGGTCCATCTTTTGTACTATTATCCGCAGGTCAGTATGGTAACAGCAACAACAAATACCATACTTACTGGATGTTCTAACCCACTGCAAGTTTGGGGCAGTGTATCGCCATTAAAAGGTATTTGTGTATTTGGGGTGCCTGGCTGGCTGGTGTGTATGGGGGGGAAACATGTGACTCTTGATTTCTGGGTTGGGAGTTTGAGCCCCATGTGGGTGTAGAGATTGCTTAAAAATAAAAACATCTTTAAAAGATGTGGAGGTGGGGGGCGCCTGGGTGGCTCAGTCAGTTAAGTGTCTGACCTCCACTCAGGTCACGATCTCACAATTCATGAGTTCGAGCTCCATGTCAGGCTCTGTGCTGACAGCTCAGAGCCCGAAGCCTGATTCGGATTCTGTGTCTTCCTCTCTCTGTGCCCCTCCCCGACTCGTACTCTTTCTCTTAAAAATAAACATTAAAAGGGGAGCCTGGGTGGTTCAGTTGGTTAAGCGTCCGACTTCGGCTCAGGTCATGATCTCACAGTTCGTGGGTTCAAACCCCGCGTCGGGCTCTGTGCTGACAGCTCAGAGCCTGGAGCCTGCTTCAGATTCTGTGTCTCCCTCTCTCTCTGACCCTCCCCTGTTCATGCTCCGTCTCTCTCTGTCTCAAAAATAAGTAAACACTAAAAAAAAATTTTTTTAAATAAAATAAACATTAGAATTTTTTTAAATAAAAAATAAAAATAAAATATATTCATATCTTTATATAATTAGGAAAGAATTTATGGGAATCAAATCTAATGACATAAAGAATGGTCATGATATATGTTGAGTAAAAAATAGAGATTATATACTACATTTACAGCATGATTCTGTTTTTGGAATACCCACACCTACAGACATTTGGAGAAAACATTTCTAGAGAGTTATAACCGAAATTTCTACAGCAGTTTCATCTGGCTGGTGAGATTACAATAGTTTGTATTTTCTGCTTTACATTATTCTGTATTTTCTTTTTTCTTTTCTTTAAAGTTTATTTATTTTTGAGAGAGAGAGAGAGAAAGACAATCCCAAGCAGGCTCTGCACTGTTAATGCAGAGCCGGACACAAGGCTCAAATCCACCAACAGTGAGATTATCACCTGAGTTGAAATCAAGAGTCGGATGCTTAACCGACTGAGCCACGCAGGCGCCCCTTTCATTCTGTATTTTCTAAATTTCCTACATGAAACATTAAAGTACGATATACCACAAGATATATAAAAAGAAAGAACACACATACCTGAGAGAGACGTTAATCGGGGATTTCAACCTTTAAATGAATATTTAAATATGAATGGCCTCAATCTTAGTCCTATGTTTTCCTGTCATACGTCCTGGCTTTTACTTATTAATATTGATGTGGCACATATTTGGAGCATCAAGTTGTTTGGGCATGGATATGGTTTCAGAACTGAGCAGTAGTAGCCGTTCAAACTAGAGAGACTAAATACAGGACAGAGGCATCTGCTAAATATTCTTTTAGGGCAACTCTGAGCAAATTGTGACCCATAGCTTTCTTCTCCTCTTGGTCCATCAGGTTCTAGATGGCTTCATCACATACCTCTATTTTTTAAAATATTTTTATCATTTTTGAGACAGAGAGAGACAGGGCATGAGCAGGGGAGGGGCAGAGAGAGAGGGGCACACAGAATCCTAAGCAGTCTCCAGGCTCTGAGCTGTCAGCACAGAGCCCGATGCGGGGATCGAACTCACGAACCGTGAGATCATGACCTGAGCCGAAGTCAGATGCTCAACTGAGCCACCCAGGCGCCCCCATCACATAACTCTAGACCCTTAGGGAGAATGGGCCACAGCTGTCATCTTGTCCCACCCTCCTGCCCGGCTAGAAATGCTTCCGGATACCTCTGACTTCCGGCCTCTACTTCAGCACCTCCAAAGATGTGGAGCTCCGTGCTCCTGCCTGAAATGCCCTTTCCCCTTTGTCTGCCTCAGAACTTCTACTCATCATCCAATATTCAAACCAGGTGCACTGTTTCTGTGAGGCTCGTGTGGCACGGTCATTGGTGGTTATGAGCGTGGACTCCGGGGTCAGAGAAACCTGGGTTCCGTCCTGCCTTCCCTCCTGACACTTGATCTGTGACCTTGGCCAGCGTCATCTCATCTCTTTGAGACTTGGTTTACTTACCTGCAAAATAGGATTCATTGATGTGATCCTGTGTATGGGATCTTCAGATGTTAGCCCGTAGCAGGCAGGTAATAAATGGTAACTACTCCCATATGGCACATCAGTGGTTTCAACCCTGACCTACAGGTTAAAATCACCTGCAGGGCTCTTTTTTTAAAAAAATATTTAGGGACGCCTGGGTGGCGCAGTCGGTTAAGCGTCCGACTTCAGCCAGGTCACGATCTCGCGGTCCGTGAGTTCGAGCCCCGCATCGGGCTTTGGGCTGATGGCTCGGAGCCTGGAGCCTGTTTCCGATTCTGTGTCTCCCTCTCTCTCTGCCCCTCCCCCGTTCATGCTCTGTCTCTCTCTGTCCCCCCAAAAATAAATAAACGTTGAAAAAAAAAATTTAAAAAAAAAATATTTATTTATTTTGAGAGAGAGAGCATGAATAGGGGAGAGGCAGAGAGAGAAAGAGGATCTCAAGCAGTCTCCATGCTCTCAGTGCAGAGCCCGATGCAGGGCTTGACCTCATGAGCCGTGAGATCATGACCTGAGCTGAAATCAAGAGTCAACCGACTGAGCCACCCAGGAGACCCACGTGCAGAGCTCTTAAAACTTGATTTAAAAGGTCTGAGAGGATGCTTGTAGCGAGGTATTTTTAAAAGTTGTCCAAGTGATTCTAATGTGTAGCCCTGGAGCCCTAGTGTGGTCCCTGGACTCTTCTGGAACCTGTTAGAAACTCGGCTCCAGGTCTCCATCACAGACCTGTGGGGTGAGAAACTCTGAAAACGGGCCCTAGCGATCTGGGTTTTAACAAGCTTCCCAGGAGATTCAGTTGCATGCTTACATTTGTGAACCACGGCGTTAGACTGTGAGCTAAAGGCGTGAGCTGTGTTTGTCTTGTTCAGTGTCGTATTCCTGGGCTTAACGCTGCGCCATATGCAAATTGAGTTCCGTTTAGTTCAAGTCAAATCAAGAGATGTTTCCTTTTTTTTTGAAATTTTTAAAAAAGTTTATTTGTTTTGAAAGAGAGACAGTGTGAGCAAGGAGGTGCAGAGAGAGAGAGAGAGAGAGAGAGAGGGAGAGAGAGAGAGAGAGAGAGAGAGAATCCCAAGCAGGCTCGACACTGCCAGCACTCAAACCCATGAAACCATGAGATCATGACCTGAGCCAAAACCGAGAGTTGGACGCTTAACCGACTGAGCCACCCAGGTGCCCCAAGAAGTGTTTCTGGGGCCCTAATTTTCTGTGAAGGCACGATGCCTTGATCCTGGGAATATGATGCTGTACAAGATGGGACCTTGCCCTACGGCTTGTTTACGGTCTCGGACTTGACTCTTCCTTCTGGATCTCACTCTCCTGAAAACACACCTCTACCTATCATTGTAATTTTTATGCTGATTGATATATATTCCTATATGTCTGTGTCCCCCCCACTAACCTGATCTCCTTAGGGCAGGAACAGCCTGTACTCATCGTCTTAGGACATGCCCAAAAGCATTCACATTGCCGGGCCTGGGTCTGCGTTCGGAAGCAATGGAATGTGTTCCCCCAATGCACGACGATAGAAGAAAAAAGGTGGGTTTGTCTGTCAAGGGTTGATCAGGGAAACAGAACCACCACGAGTATTTGGTACAAGGGTTTTATCTTAGGGATTAGACCTTACACCCTAGCGGGAGAGACTAGGGAAATGAAGACCCAGGGAAAAGAAGCTGGAGGATGAGAGAAAAGTCACTGATCAGGCTTCCTCAGGCTCTGCGCTGTTGGACAAATCAGAGCTCTTAGGGAAAATGTGGATGAGCGCCTCCAGCCGCAGAGGGCCTGTGAAGGGGAGTCCGTGAAGAAATCTGGAGAAGGCCGTTGCTCTGCTGGCCTGATATGGCTGGAGGTCAACCTGGTCAGCGGTGGGAAGAGAGTTACAGGCAAAGCAGGCGGAGGGGAGGGGCAGGGAGGAGAAGGTTGGCTGGAGCCCTGCAGCGCCCCTGTGTCCTCACTCATGCATCTTGCCCCATGGCGTCAGACAGACAGCTGTGGCTCACTCCACCTTCATCACACGCCCATTGCTCTTTTGAGCAATTCTAACCTAGAACCACGTAAGGAAGGGGTTTCTCGGCAGCATAATTCCTGCGTAGCCGAGTGGACACGGTACTAAACCACCCAGCTCGTCAATAGTCCCTCCCTAAAAAGCTGGCACTTGCATTTTCCCCCAAGGGCTGCTATTTCATCCATTCCCCCCCCGCCCCCCCAAACATTCAACTTTACTAATAATATTGTTCACCTCCGTGTCCCCACTACCCTAGCTACCAAATATCAGTTAATAGTTGTCGTCTGTTTAGAGTAAGAACAATTTTTAAAAACTGTTCGTGTAGGTGCCTTTCAGACAAAGATGGCCCATGCTAAACGCCTGGCAAGTTCCTTAAGGAAAAACCATGTGATGGGCATAAAGCTGAACACAGTCCGAGGTTGAGGAGTCTTATAAATGTAAGAATGAAAGCAAGAAGGAATGACTCATTCTGGAAGGAGAGCAAAGCCATAAATACTAGAATAAAAATTCCTCGCTGTCTATGCTGGGAGTTTCTTCCAGTTAACTGTATGCTTCCATTTAGTGAGAATCCTAAGTGTCAGAGACTTGAAGTCAAAACACAAAGGAAGTTACCGATTGATACTTTTTGTATGGCCACTTGGTCTCTAACATTTCTGCAACAAACAAACAAAAACCCTCAGCTAGATCCCTCCCTGAACCCCCCCCCCCCCCACTAAAACATTATCTTGGGCAAGTTACACTCAGTTTCAGTGACCACACTGCTTCTACACTTGACTGCCACACCTTCTCCATATCTCCATTAGGCATTACACGTATGCCCAGCTACTTACTAATAGTTCCACCTGGTATTTATAGGCATATCACAGATACAGGACCCAAGCCCTTAATCTACGGCATGGGCTGCTTTTCCTTCAGGGCTTCCAAACTTTTCCTTTGTGTCATTCAAGTCTACGCTTAAGTATCTTTTCTTTAGAAAACCCCATCCTACTCACCCAGTCGAACCTTCCCCCAACTGTACGTTCTCTAACTCTGCTACATTTCCCTTATTTGCCATCTCTCCTGCTAGAAAGTAAGGCTCATGAGGACATGCACTGCTATTGTTCTAGGACCTAGAGCAAAGCAACATAGCAGGCATTTGACATTTTTGAACAATAAAATCAATCAATCGATCAAACACTAACAAACAGTTATTTGAAATAAAGACACAAAATCTTAACAGATAGTCCCAGATGCTCTGAAGGGAAAAATAGTGGGGGGTGTTGTGTTTAAAGACAAAATGAGTGTGGGGCTGGTGAATAGGACTGTCAGAGAAAAGTCTCTCTGAAATTATAACTAAGACTTAAAGCATGGGAAGGCAGCTGCCTTGCTTAGAGCGGGGGAAACTCATGAAGTCAAAAGGGACTAGGAAGTATAAAGGATCTAATGTGTGAAACAGTGTGTTCAATTCTGAGAATTGTTGCAAGACCTTTGTCACTAGAGCACTGTGAATGAAGAAGGGAGTGGCTTGAGATATGAGAGGTGGTTACAGGGGTTCTTGGAGACAACGATATGGGGTTTTAGTATTATTTTTAGTAAACTAAAACCGGCGTAAAGTTTTAAGTGTGGGAGCGGCAGGATCTTGTTTTTTTTTTTTTTTTAATTTAGTTTTATTTTTTTATTAAATTTTTATTTCTTTAATATTTTTACTTTTTAAAATTTTTTTTAGCTTTTTAAAAAATTATTTATTTTTGAGACAGAGAGAGACAGAGCAGGAGCAGGGGAGGGACAGAGAGAGAGGGAGACACAGAATCCGAAGCAGGCTCCAGGTTCTGAGCTGTCAGCACAGAGCCTGATGCAGGGCTCGAACTCACGAAACCATGAGATTATGACCTGCGCCGAAGTCGGACGCTTAACCGACTGAGCCACCCAGGAGCCCCTATTTTTTTTATTAAATTTTAATCCCAGGATAGTTAGCATACAGTGTTATATTAGTTTCAGGTATACAATCTGGTGATTCAACAATTCTACACCTTAGTGTTCATCATAAGTGTACCTATTTCATCGATTTTTTTGAAGTTTATTTATTTATTTTGAAAGAGAGAGAGAGTGCACACGCTTGGGGGGGATGTCGTGCAGAGAGGGAGACAGAATCCCAAGCAGGCTCCACACGGTCAGCGCTGAGCCCGACGCCGGGCTTGCTCCTACAAACCATGAAATCATGACCTGAGCCGAAATCAAGAGTCAGACGCTCAACCGACTGAGCCACCCAGGCGTCCCTTATCTATATTTTAATAGCCATGATAAAATAGTGTGATTTCCACACACTCAATATGATACCATCCGCACATGCCAGATAAAAGACAGGAAAGCTGTTGTATCAAAGGGCTTTTGCTAGATTTGGGCTTCCGGTTCACTAGTAGAAATAGAAGCTAAGATTGCTTTCAGAGAATAATTTCTTTCTTTTATTTCTTTTTGCTAGAAGGAGTCCTGTGATTACAGTCTCCACAAGCTTCGTCCAGGAGTAGCTAATGATACTCCCCTGTGTATATGGCAGGGGCCACAGATATCAGAGTAAATGAGGTAATCTGAGGTGGGACTTAGAAGTGCTCTACACTCCACTTGTGTATTGATTTCATATCCTTTTTATTTTTTATTAAAAATTTTTTTTAACATTTACTCATCTTTGAGAGACAGATAGAGACAGAGCATGAGTGGGGAAGGGGCAGAGAGAGGAAGACACAGAATCCGAAGCAGGCTCCAGGCTCCGAGCTGTCAGCACAGAGCCCGACGCGGGGCTTGAACTCACGAACGGTGAGATCATGACCTGAGCGGAAGTCAGACGCTCAACTGACTGAGCCACCCAGGCACCCCTTGATTTCATATCTTTATTCAGCTTTTGAAATATCTTAAATTATGTGCCTTTTGGGCCAGTCCATTTCTTTGTGAGTTACTGGAAACCACAGACCAGTTCCCCATTTCCTCACTTCTCTCAGTGACATTACCATCCCCTTAGGCATGCTAGACTGGAAAACTTTTTGTCATTTTTAGTTATTCTTGTCCTTCATTCTTCATACTTAGTAAGTAATTTGTTTGTCAGTTTTTGAAATGCCACTTATACCCATCTTGAACTGTCTGTTCTTATTGTGACAATCCTAGTGTATATAATACTTACAGTCATCTATCAGTCCATCCATCCATCCATCCATCCATCCATCCCTTGTAGGTTTCATAACCCTCCTGTTTTCAAAAAGATTTAAAAGTCTTAATAAAGTAGAACAATGTAAAACTGGATAATTAAGATTAAAAAGAGAACAGAGAGGGCCTGAATCAATTGTCCTTACCATTGGATGCATTATAATCAATGGAAAACTTATGAAAAATGGTGATACTCAGGAGATTTGGGCTTATATTGTCTAGAGCTCCCCAGGTGACTCTAACATGAAGCCGAGGTTCAGAACCTGGGGAATCTGACATGAAAGACTAGATATTACCAGCCACCTGATATGAGTCGATTACAACTTTGGCATCCTGGCTATGGCTGCAAAAGTAGAAAGGGATGTATGCTGTGTTCAACACCCCTCATTGTCTGACAAAACATTTTCCCCCATAGGGAAGCTCTAAAAATAATATATTGTGTATGCCCTAGTAATGCAATAATAGTTACCCTTTATTTTTTGGGTTTTTTTATTTAAAAAAAATTTTTTTAATGTTTATTTATTTTTGAGACAGAGAGAGACAGAGCATGAACGGGGGAGGGTCAGAGAGAGAGGGAGACACAGAATCTGAAGCAGGCTCCAGGCTCTGAGCTGTCAGCACAGAGCGCGACATGGGGCTCGAACTCACCGACCGTGAGATCATGACCTGAGCCGCAGTCGGACGCTTAACCGACTGAGCCACCCAGGCGCCCCAGTTACCCTTTATTTTTATAGTAATCTCTGTACCCAACGTGGGTTTCGAACTCACAACCCTGAGATCAAGAGCAGCAGGCTCTGCGGACTGAGCCAGCCAGGTGCCCCCGAGAGCTGCCCATTATTGAGTGCTTGCCAAGTGCTGAGCATTATGCCAATTAAAGGAATGAGCTGCTTTTTTTTTTTTTTTTTTTTTAATTTTTTTTTCCCCAACGTTTTTATTTATTTTTTTTGGGACAGAGAGAGACAGAGCATGAACGGGGGAGGGGCAGAGAGAGAGAGAGGGAGACACAGAATCGGAAACAGGCTCCAGGCTCTGAGCCATCAGCCCAGAGCCCGACGCGGGGCTCGAACTCACGGAGCGCGAGATCGTGACCTGGCTGAAGTCGGACGCTTAACCGACTGCGCCACCCAGGCGCCCCAGGAATGAGCTGCTTTAAGTCTCACCACACATCTATGATGTGAGGGTATTATTAACATCATATTTCAGATAAGGAAACCGGGGTCTTGAGAAATTGAATACATTGCAGCTTTTGGACTTAGGCCGTCTAACTGCGTGACTCTGATTCTTAACCACTTTGCATACTGCCTCCCATGTGAATACACTGGGCAATCCCTCCAGTTAAAGTTTTGCAAAAGAGGGGCGCCTGGGTGGCGCAGTGGGTTAAGCGTCCGACTTCAGCCAGGTCACGATCTCGCGGTCCGTGAGTTCGAGCCCCGCGTCGGGCTCTGGGCTGATGGCTCAGAGCCTGGAGCCTGTTTCCGATTCTGTGTCTCCCTCTCTCTCTGCCCCTCCCCTGTTCATGCTCTGTCTCTCTCTGTCCCAAAAATAAATAAAACGTTGAAGAAAAAAAAAAAAATTAAAAAAAAAAAAAGTTTTGCAAAAGACAGAATGGTGCTCAAATGGAGATTCTTGGAAAATGAAGGCTGAAGGAAAATAACCTAACAGAAGGTGTTGACATACTATTTTGCTTTTGGAGGGACTTACTCCAGGGAAAGACACCGGGACTTTTCAAAGGGTGGGTTGGTATCATGTCTACTGGATCCTCTCACGTTTCCTCGCAGGGGCCTTGGCAAGGTCTGGCCGTCCCCACGAGGCGAGGGCACAGAGCAGCAGCACAGGGGCTGGAGCATGTGTGCAGGACATCCCGGGATGAGACCAGCCAGCCTTAAGTCTTTTGGAACGAGGCTGAGAAGCAGGAAATGGACGATGGGGTAAAAAGCCAACAAGGGCATCCTGCCTGAGCTGCTAGGCCTAGACAACGTGAGGAAGGTGGACTGGGCAAGAGGAAGTTCCCACGCCAAAGAGTATGTGGTTCCAGAGCTGAAGTCAAAAACGTGGGTGTGCCTTTGGCTCAGGAGTGGGAGGAAGGCGCAGAAATTTCAAAAAGCGTAAAAGGTTGGTGCTGGGTCACAGGAGACTCATGAATATTTTATCTTTAAAAATGTCCAAAGTGGACCTACTTGATGTTGCTGAGGAAAGTGAGAACTGTAGGCGTTACGGGACAGCCCGGAGTGGTCATTCTTGCATTACGGCATGGCGGACTAGAGATGGCTGGGGGACTGCCTTGAGTCCAGTTGGTCTCGCTCTGATCTGTGCACTCCAGAATCTTCTGAATAATGGGTCTTAAACACTCTTCGGCCCATCTCAGCTCAAGAGATGTAAAAGGCACTCCATGGCTGACCTCGCTGAAACTCCCACCCGGGCTTCATTTTCTCTGTCCACGTTGGCCTCTCCACCTCCGCATGGCTTCCTATCACATTAGTCAAGCTCCTGCCTTGCTCCCCAAGTAATCGTGGCTTGGATTAAATGTCTGTTCTATGTGCGTTAGTCTTGACTGCCCAATGTGATTGTACGCTCTCTGAGGGAAAGGATTTGTCTTTTAAAACTTCTCTTCTTGGGACCTCATGCTAAACATGTGGAAAACGGCCAAGGCCGGCCGCCCGACTCCAAACAGCACCTGCCAAGGTGAAGTAGTTAAAAAGGGGCTTGGAATTGAGATAATGATCATCCTGGAATCAGAAGTTATCTTCGTGTGGTTTTTTATAATGACAATGTTGATAATAAGGCCTCCTGATAACATGGTGTAGCACAGTTCAAAAGCTCCGAGTTTGAACGCCAGTTCCGTCACATATTGACTGTGTGACCCTGGGCAGGGCACTGAGAGCTACAGTTTCCTCCTTGTGAAAGAAAGGTGATCACGGGGACCTCAGAGTGGTCATGAGGATTAAGTCACACACCGAAAGGAAATGGTCTAGCACAGTAAATGGCTATAACAGGCATTCGATCCACTCAGTACAGAAAATTTAAAATCTCTATTGCTTTTTAAAAAGATGTTTCTTTATTTTGAGAGAGAGAGAGCATGCGCACATGAGTGGGGGAGGGGCAGGAAAGGGAGGGGAGAGAGAGGGAATCCCAAGCAGGCTCCTCAACGTCAGTACAGAGCCCGATGCAGGGCTCGATCCCACAAACCATGAGATCGTGACCCGAGCCAAAATCAAGAGTCGGACGCGTAACCGACTGAGCCACCCAGGTGCCCCTTTATCACTTTTTATTCTACTGGCTTCCTATTTTCTCCTTTCCTCAGACCAAAATGATAATTTTACCTTTCTTCAAAAGGTGTTTGAAATGAGGTATTTTCTGACAAGAAGAAGTTGGTAGCATATTAACAAAAGATTTTTCTTTCTTTTTTGATAATTATCTGGATCATAAAAACCAATAATAAAATGAAATTACCTTTAGGTTTAGGCTGGGAATCAGGAGGAGGAGGAAGGGGAGGCTGAGAGAGAGTCCTCAGATTGCTGGTAGAAACCTGACCCGCTGACCCTGTATTGAGCACCCATCAGGAGGTCTTGGTTAGCAAAGCCTCACTTAAAGGATTCCTGCCCCGGTTAGCAAGGATGCTCTAGAGTTGGGCTATGAGTTTCCATGGCAGAGCCGTAGCACTGGCTCTCCCACCCACTGGGCTTTGCTGAGGATGGTGTGGCCAAAAGAAGACCACCAGGAACGAGAGCATCAAGACTGAACTTTATTTCACCCAGCAACAGAACAGTAAAATGGCATTCTTCTCTGTAAATTGTATCCCATCTTCTTGTTCTTCCACGCAGGGCTGGTGATAGGGGTTGCTGGGGCTACTGGGCCAGGCGTGAAGGTTCTGCCCACTGGTCAAGAGACCTCACTCCCAGCTGCTGGCTCGGCCCCTGCCTCCCGAGGTCGGCCCATGTATTCGCAGGGCCTTAGATGCCTCTGTAAGTATAGTAAAACTCTGTTAATCTGCTATCATTCGGTAAAAGAAAGGTGAAGCCACCAGTTGACAAGACGAGACTTTTTCCTGACATCATCGGTTCTTTATTTAAAAGTACAGATGATATTTGAAATGAAATAAAAACTCGGAGGTTCAAATGCATCCAATGAATCGAAGTAGCAGGGACACATTCATCCACAGTAAGCACAGCCGTTTAAACCCCTATCTTGTCTCCCTAGGCAAAAGCATAGCAAGGCTTAGAAAATAAATGCCTCCTCGTGGTATAAGGCACTTGGAGACAATCACATTGATCATACTGTTCTCCTTTGCAAAAATCGGTACCTTCAATGTCACAGCAAAAAGATGATATGATCATAAAGGGAGGCCAAAAAGGAATTTCCTCATAAAATTTCTGAATGAAATTTGCATCACATCTTATGATATTCCCTTGTCAATGATTAAAAAAAGGTTTTCCTTGGCAAGCCTGCCTCTATATTACTTCTTCCAATTTCCATCCTTATCACTAAACTCAGAGCTGCTAAAAACTAAGGATTACTCGATGTGGTCTGGACAACAAATAAACAGGCAGAAAACTCCTATTTGAAAGCCTTGTTGCAAAGGCTCCTTAATGACTAAACGGAGATTATGGGCTTACAGGAAACACTGTCACCCAGAAAGAGAATTATCAGGACAGCTTTTTCATGTGGGAGTAATGTAACTAGCCCTTTTGGAAACAGAAAGTCAGTTCATCTACTTCCGCCCTATCCTCTCTTTGGCCACGCTGGCTTTCTTTCTTGTTGTCCCTCTTAATAACCTCTGGAGGTTTTATTATTTTTATTTTTTTCCCATTAAGAAATTCAGCATTCAGTCTCTTGACTTCCCTTATTTGCACTTGTGCTCAGGGATCAGATGCCACACTTTATTCAGAATGTCACGAATCTTTGTATGAAAATCGATGGCATGCATTTTAAGGTACACATTCGTCATCAGAAAAGCAAATTGCCACAGGCCGTAAGGCACATCAGTTTGTCCATTTTCTGTGCTAGTTAAGAAAACTTCTGAGGAAGTCCCAGAGAGGATTTAGGATTCTGCACACAGTTTTATGTCATCCAGAGATTGACGGTGTCCCCACTGGGAGTCTCACCCCTTCTTTCTAGGCTGTTCTGAAGCTTCATGGCTCTCAGTGCATTGTATCAAGATATTTAGACAGTGGAGGGAAGGAATGCTGACATGCTAAAGAAAGACTCATGGCTGCAGAAATTAATGCAAAGCATCAGAGAGATCAAAATCATGAAACTCTTTGATTTCCACAGTTGGATTCATTCCATTAACTGGCTTCCAGGGGCGTCCGGGACATTTGGGGGAGGCTTTTTCTGGAAAGTCAGGTATCAGGTTAAATGAAAGGCTATTTTTTTCTATCTGGATGTCAGGGATCCAATCATCATCACTCTCTGTGGGAGTTGGTGGTGTGTTAGACATCACAGCTGCAATGAGATCTGAGTCCTGAAAGTCAGGCAAGGTAACTGCTATACCTGGCTGGGCTAGGGGAGGGAGGGGTGTTGGCCCTTCTGTCTTCTCTTGTGTCTGTGCAGAAGAGGTAGTACTATCTTCAGAAGAACTTGCCAAATGCTCTATTCTCCAACCATTGTCCTTTTCATTGTCTTTTCTTTTATTTTTATATTTTCCATGGCCATGACCATGCTCATGGGTATGTCCATGGGCTAGGCCACGTCCCCTTTGATGTCCATGGCCAAGGCCATGTCTCCCTTGGTGTTCAAGATCATAGTCAAGTTCCTGTTGATGTCCATGACCAAGGCCATGTTGCTGTTGATGTCCATGGCCAAAGCCATGTTGCTTTTGATGTCCATGGGCAAAGCCATGTTGTTTTTGATGTCCATGGCCAAGGCCACGTCCCCTATTGTGCCTATGGCCTTGGTCATGCTCATGTTTATGGCCATGGCCAAAGCCATGTTTTATTTGCTTTCCATGACCCCAGCCATGCCCACGAGTGGGTCCTTGTTCTTTTCCTGAATCCTGCTCTTCATCTTGTACAGATGCCATGGAAGTGTGGGGTGGACTTACAGTTGTTCCTTCTTTTGTTTTCTCCACTTGTACTGATCGGAAAGGTGAAAAACCTGGAGGCCTTTTCATCAATGTGGTCTAAACAGGAAATATTAAGATGAATGCATTACTGCGAAAACCATACTATCAATGAAGACAGAAGGGACTGAATCTTGGCAATGCTATCTTGGTTTACAATGGGGCAAGTCTACCAGACTTTAAACACTATATTAATATTGAAAAGAGGTTGAAATGAGTATTTTTTCCTCTTTTGGTTGATTTTATAATTTGTGGGTATTGTTCTTAATAATCTAAGCTGGAGAGTTTTTTCTTCATCTGGAAAAGTTGGGTGGTTGAACTACATGATCTCTAGCGTACCTTCTAAGTCTATGATTATATAAGCCACAACACATTATTTATTCATCAATACTGTTTCTTTCAGCACAATTACTGTCTTTATCCTAAAAGGTCCTATGTGGGCTTGTATGAGCTGAATATCTAGGGAGCGTATATCCACAATTACTTTGTTGGACTGAAACACATTAGGACATGTTCACAAGCTTGAAATGCAGTCTTTGTATAATGTTTGTGTTAGGCTATATACGTACATACACATGGCAAAAACCTAAGTCAGAAAAAAAGTGAGAAGAGGCCGAATGCATTGAAGATACGGACTTGTGGGTTATTTCTACCTACAATTTCACTACCTGTGAGAATGTGATGGTTGGAGGCAATGTCTGGCGGTGCAAAGAGCATGGTTTTGGGCGTCACACCAGTCAGACCCTACTAGTTATCAGCGTGACAGTGAATAGGGTGGGTTCTTATTTGATCTAGATTTGAATCCAAGCATCGCTGGCTTCACTTCTCCCATCTGTAAATAGGATGATAATAGCACTTGCCTCATAGAGGTGTCAGGAGGAAAATATGTGTGAAGCTCTCACTACAGAGCCTGGGACAGAGATGCACTTGATACTGTTATTATTCACCCTAGGACCTCAGCATCTTTGTAATATTTAGTATCATAACCTTGACATGGGGAAAGTCTCACTTACCTCCCAGGGATCTTCTACAAATTAAAAAAACGATGCAAACCAGTGCTTCCCAAACTTGAACATGGGTATGAATCCTACAGCGATCACGTTAAATGCAGATTTTGAGTCAGTAGATGTGGAGTGGGGCTGAGATCTGCATTTCTCCAGAGCTCCTTGGACATTAGCAGTGGGCACTGGAGAGCTGTGCCTCGTCTCAGGCACGCCTCGAAGGTACACAGCTTGTGTCAACTCTCCCAGCAGGGTGTGCACTTTGCCAAGAGAGTACGCACTGACAATGGGATGCTGACAATGCATGACAAGTAGTTAAGAGGGCTGCTGCTCTCATTTCTAGCCATAAAGAGATCAGCACAGAAATGTGAGAGTTCTCCCCATTTTAAAAAGATAGTCTCCCAATTCACTTAAGTAATGGTTTATTTCCAACCCCCAAATAGGACTTCAGAATGAGCAACATTGACCCAAGCTGACTGTAACGAGAATCATACCTCTCCCCGTGATTGACAGTGGACAGTAGGGTAAATTTTCTTCTCCCAAGGTATCACATAAACTTCAGCTTTACAGTCTAGAATTTTCTATCCATGAAAACAGAAGTCAAAAGAGAGAACAGGGTTATTCATGAGATGCTTAAACAAGTATAACACATCAAAAAGATTTCCAAGGAACAAGTATACAGTTGTGTTCCTACTCACTCCAAATTTATTGGTATTGCAACTTTCTGTCAACTCTTCATTACTTTCCTTGGAGCACGTGGTTTCCCTGGCTGTGAACTCAATAGAAAATTTCTTTCCAGCCACCACCTGGAAGATTAGCACAAAGGAGGAGCCTGATTAATATTGTATAATAAATCATATGTTTTTACCCTAAGGACTTTTAGGGAAGAATATTGCCATTTGAATGATATACTGACCAAATGAGAGTTACACAGAAAAGTACATGTTTGACAACAAAACTTTCAATCTGTATGCATGTGAAAAGTATTTGGCTAATGGCTAGTCTCATTTCCTTTTCTAATGGGGGGTGGAAGCAAACTGTAATTTCTATTTTTATATTTTTCTGAGCTTTATTGTTCAACCGCTGCAAAATTCATGAATGACTCAAGGGTGCAAGTTGTAATGGAATCTAAGAAAAGTAGGAAGAAAAACTTAAACATTTTCTTTGAAAATACTGAGAAATACTGAGTTAGTACCACCATAGAAATTATGGAATTAGAAAAACTATTTGCATTTTTGAGCTTCCTTCTCTTTCTTTTTGATATTAAGAATTTGGGGTTTTGTTTGTTTATTTATTTATGTTGAGAGAGAGGCAGTGAGAGGGAGAGAGAGAATCCCAAGCAGGCTCCATGCTGTCAGTGTTGAGCCCAATGCAGGGCTTGAACCCACGAACCATGAGATCATGACCTGACCCAAAACCAAGAGACAGATGTTCAACCGCCTGAGGCCACCCAGGCACCCCCAAGAATTTGTTTTAATCTCTATCAACAGAATTAGTCATTACACAATGCTGTCTTCCATTAAGCAATTTATGGCCCAAATTTTTTTTCAGTCTAGGAGAGGCACAATTTATTTACAAAATAAAATCATGTTTTTAAACCACTCTGACTTTAACCAAGTCCCAAGTGTGGCTTTTTAAGTCATTTTAAAATGTCATATCCTATACTTATTCTATCCTTGAAAAATACACGGCATAAAAATGTTTTTATTAGGTATTGAAAAGTTGGTGTGGTTTCTAGACCAAGGTATTTGGTATTTAATTCTAGTATTTAAGTGTGTGTGTGTGTGTGTGTGTGTGTGTGTGAGAGAGAGAGAGAGAGAGAGAGAGAGAGAGAGATTATGTAGCCATCAAGAGAATACATCATGCATATCTGTTGACCTGGAGGGATGACCCTTAGTGAAAAAAATGAAGTTATGGACTGATAGTACAATCCAATTTTTATAAAAGCAAACATCAACAGCTTCCCTGTCTCCTTATACTTTGTGAAAACATGGGGAAAGCATGATGGGAGGCAGGTGAGGAAAGCAGAATTGTAGGAAGAACTAAAGTTCCTCCTCCCTCTTTCCTGCCATGGTCTTGCTGGGTAAGCATGGTTAAAATCTTAAGACGAATATAATATTTAACTTCTAAAACTCCAAGTGTATGTGTAAGTGGTGAGGAAGGTTCTAAGAGAGTGTTAGAGTCTATGCTTTGGTGGTCATTAATTTTCTTGCTCATTTCAGAGTATACTTTGATCCAATTTTTTGGCCTTAGGGTTGATCAATGTGATGTTGCCTTAGAAAGTTGCAAACCACAGTTGTAGACCCAACTTTATTCAGGGTCCAGAGGGAGGACCTTCTGTTTGAGGGCCTCAAGGTCACATCCATATTGCCATCATCATCAAGTATCATTCTTATCAGAAGTCTTCCTGCTTAAATCCATCCTGCCCAAGTTTTGCTCTTAAAGTGGAGAACACTATATAGCAATATAAGTTCCATATGCATTTTAAAAATTAAATTAACAAGCTAGAAAGATATAAGTAAATATTCATCAGATCTCAGGATGAGGAAGGTCTTTCCTAGGTGAAAAGCAGAGGAAGGAAACCTAAAGGAAGGAAAAAACTGTCTAAATTTGACTATACAGAAATGAAAACTGATTCTCAAAAATCACCGTAAGCAAAGTAGCAAGGCAAACTGGGAAAAATATGATGTAGGATCAATATAAAGCCCAGCGCCAAAACCAATGTGCAAAGGACGTGAATAGATATTTCAGAAAAGAAGTTAAAATGGTCATTTGTTCTGGAAAAAAGCATTTACTTCATTAGTAACCAAGGATATGCACCTTAAAAAAGCAATGCAATATCGTTTTTAACCTCCCATGTTGGCAAAGATGAAAACCAGCGATGATGCCTGGTGTTGGCCAGGTGTGGGGAACATGCAGCCTCGATGACTGCTGGTAGGAGTAGAATTCAAGACCATTAATCAGTGTCTAAATACCCAGTTGACGCGAATGTAAATTGGCATAACTGCCAATGTTTTTGTAATTTGGCAATTTGCATCGTCTTAGACGTATACGTATCCCTTGACATTTCTAGGACTTTGTCAAAGGAGAAGTTCCTTAATGTGCACACACAGATCCTTGACGTATATTCGTTTGAGCAGAGGCAGGGAGGAACACTGATGGCAGCGGCAGCAGGGGTGAGGCAGGAACAAACAGCACGTGACAGAAACCACAGCCATTCACGTGTGAAAAATAGAGGATTAAGAAGTTCTCGGTTTCTGAAATATGACACCAGCTTGAAATGGACATGCATTCAAACAGGACTAAACATGCAAAGCCAAGGCAAGACTAAAACCGTAAAATAAATCTCTAGCAACTTGGCAGGTTGGTCATTTGGAGGTTGGCTCTTAGCAACGTCATCTTAACGATAAACTGGGTTTTAGTAAATTGGCTGCTTCCATCAAGGCTGTGCCTCGAAGATCTACGAGCAAATTCTTCTCTTTCAAGGCAAACAGCAACAAAGATTAATTTCTTACAAGTAAGTTTGAAATTTTCACAACATTCCCGATTGATCTGGCAAAAGAAGGGATGTGGGATCCCTTCGATTCACAGCATTACCTGGTGGTGTTCCCTGGCATCCTTGCATACATCTCGTGCATACACGCTAGAACGTTGATGTGCTAATTTACAGAGAGAATTGTAACAACTAAGACGGCTATATATTCGCGCTTGGGAATTAGTGGTTTTCTCCCTGACAGCAGACCTCTGGCATGTAATAAAGGGCAGAGGACGGTGCTACTACGGCAACATTACGAATAAGGGACATTCACAGGGAAGCAGAGATGCAAATTGCAAAGGAAAGGTGACAAACAGGAGTAGCACAGATTGATATCTTCCCCAAGTGAATCTGGTGTGGGTCACGTGCCAGTGAGACCAGGGAGAGGGTAATGACATGGAGGGGGGTGGGGGGGGCAGGAATAAGTGCCCGAGTAGGAGACAGATCAAAGGGTCAGGTTTGATTCACTTTAATACCATTCATTTAGGGGTTTTCTTCCGGTTATAAAAAAAAAAAAAAAACTAAAACAGGAAATTAGAAGGATGGAAATAAATAGCCCATTGGGCTGGCGCCTAAAAACCACCACTGTGAATAGCGTGAGGCACCTGTTTCTTTTCAGCATTGTTTTCTGTACTTTAAAAAAAAATTTGTTTTTAATGTTTATTTTTGAGAGAGAGAGAGAGACAGAGACAGAGTGTGAGCAGGGGAGGAGCAGAGAGAGAGGGAGACACAGAATCCGAAGCAGGCTCCAGGCTCCGAGCTGTCAGCACAGAGCCTGATGCGGGGCTCAAACTCACAGACCGTGAGATCATGACCTGAGCTGAAGTCGGACGCATTATCAACTGAGCCACCCAGGCGCCCCTGTTTTCTGTACTTTTTCAAAGATGAATGTGTGTTCAGTTTTATGGCTTCTTGTTTTCCACTGCATATTTTAACACGGGTCATTGCCCACACGCCAAGAGCGCGTCAGAAAGATACTTTAAGCTGCTGCTTATTTGCTCCATTTGAAGGGCATGCCAGACGTATTTCATCACCTCTGTATTATTGATCATTTTGACAGTTTACCTTTTCTTTTTGGCTTTTATTGTTAAAGCTGCAACGAATATCACTGTCCATAAAGACGACTTCTAGTTTCTATTTCTAGAAATTCAATTACTAAGTCAAAAGTATGAACTCGTTTTTAGTGATATTTCTTTCACCAGATTATAAAGATCATGTTGGCTTGCTGTAACAGTTTGGTTTTATTTTGATGACTTTTCTTTAGCTGGTATTTACAGAAGCCAGTTTTGAGGTCTACCATAGGACTCTGTTCATGAATACATTGGTCATAGGTTGCTGGAGTGGAAGGAATTTGGGATCTATTAATCCAGCCACTCAATTTTCAGATGGGGCCACAAGGGCTGAGTGAGTCTGAGTGGCTGGCTGTGGGGTTGCTGAGGACATTGGTGGTGCTGTGGTAAAGCTGGGTCTCTTAACCCCTGGACCAAGACACTACTTAGCCTCTATTGACAGGGCATGGAAAGAGAGATGAATCCCCAGAGGGTACATTTGTAGGAGGGAAGGGTCCCCCAGGTAGGGGAGAAACGACTTGGAGGTGAGGGGGTGAAGACAGCCTGGGCAGTGACAGATGATGGGGCTGAGCCCAAGGCACAAAGTGATGCCACAGTGAGAGATGAGTCCAGAAAGGCAAAGAATGACTCTTGCTTCTCCTAGCACTGAATTTTGTTAATTATAGAATAGTTGCTAGTATTTAGAGAGCGATTGAGAGTTTGAAAAGTGACTGACATATATGTTCTTATTTGATCTTCACCCCTATCGTTTACAGAGAGAAAATGGAGAAAATGTTCTAAGTGACTCTTCCAAGATCACTCACAAAGAATGCAGCGAGGTTGGGACTTGAAATTCAAATCTCCCAAATCCTGTTCACCGTGACACTGGTTCTCAATGCAGAGCCAAGGACAGTGGTAAAATTAGTAAGCAATTCACACATCGGCTATAAGATCACTATTTTTGTAGCATAATTTACAGACCTGTACTGTTGCACTTTTCACGTGGTCAATCTTGAAATAGAACGTTCCATTATTCTCTGCATTAAGCTTTGCAGTGGAATGATTCAGAGCCACCTCCAGCTCTGGGCTGTTGACAGGTATCTCTTTGGGACAGCCAGGGCAAATACTGGGAGGCGGTTCTATAAAATCGTCTCCTGAAAAAAATCAGCTTTTAAGTCAGCGTGTCACTGAAGGAGAAGTGTAGCCTACTATCTCCCCTGCACATGACCTGCAGGGTCATTTACAGAGGATCACATGACAGCCCAAGGCCCAGGAGTGAGTGGGTGGAGGTTGTCTGTCTGACCTTCACCTTACTGCCTCTCCTCTTTTCCTCTTCTCAGAGCCAAGTGTGTTTAGGGGAAACATTCAATCAGGAGACACTAGTGGCTCAATTGATATGCTGTACTTTTCCTAAGTTTTTGCATTTGTCATTGAAACTGCAAAAAGTAATGCTTAACTTAAAGGAAAGATTCTCTAGTGGGAAAAATCTAAGTCCTATTTTTCCCGGGAGCAGCTAGCTTCAGTCATGCTTCTCATCAGGAAATGTATACAACTATCTTCCGAGGATGGGAAAAGCTGACTCTTGACATAAGAAATAAGGACTTGACCATAATCTTGCAGTATTTCCCTTTCCCTCCATTATAACATGTAGGGGGGAAAATCTTTAATTGAAAGGCTTATTTTTACTCTGAGTGGTCAAAAATGAGATGCAGCTTTCCCCATTTACAGCACCTGATTTTAGGGACATCTTGTACAAGGAAACTGGCTGGTGTTGTACCCAGAGGCCAGCAATTTCCCCTTTTGCCACGACATTCCCTTCCGGCTACTTCCAGAGCAGTCTCCCCTATGCCTACCGCCATACTGCTGGGCAGAGATGGGCTAAGTTGTTCTCAGTAAACCTGCTGGTCATATAGACTTTGTGCCAAAGACAGACACCAAAGCACGAGTTCTGTGAAAAGACCTAGCTAGTTGTCCGCGACCAACATGCAGCATAGAGCACTAGCACGCATCAGCTCCTACCTGGATAGAGTTCACACTTCTGCGACAAAGAAGCAATTCTTAGCTGCGGATCCACGTGTGCGTGATCTGTACATTCACCGATATCCTGGTTTTTAAAAAGGACATAGGTACATAAAGTTAACACATGTTTAAGAAGCTTTAAATAAACAACTAGTATACTAAAAATAGTATATTGACTTTACAAATCATCACATAGAGAACCAAAAGGAAACACAGTCTGATCGCAAAGGGAGAATAAAAAACAATTAGTTAACAGCATCAACAATGAACAGTAGACACAAACCCACAGAAACATGAAACGAGATGATAGGAATACCTAGTATAGAAATAATAACCATATAAATGAATGGATAAAATTTTCTTTTAGAAAGGCAAAGGTTTTTAGATTAAGTTAAAAACTAAATTAATGTATTGCATCTTCAAGTGTAATTTCTCATCATAAAAAAAGAAAGGTTAAATATAATGAATGAGCAAAGCTGTAGGAGGCAAGTATGACCAAAAAAAGGAGCTAAAATATAATTAATATTGGAAAAAGTAAAATTCAAGGTAACAAAAAAACCTCACAAATGTAGTAAAAAAGATTATTTTATTTTTGTAAAAGATACAGTCTAGAAGCATGGGATCAAGATACATAAAGCAGAAAATGTATAGGAATAGAAATGGATAAAAATCATTGTGGTGGGAAAATTTAATGTACAAGTATAAACCTAAGACAGGCCAAATGGAATAAATAAATAAATAAGGTCACAGAAGACTTGAGTAACATAATAAAGATTTATTTAAATCATAATTTCATATAATACACATGATTTAAAGTGACACTTTCATAAGTATGATGCAAAATTTTTAATCGCTTCCATTCTAGGTCACAAAAACGGCTCAATAAATTTAGCAAATCAAAAACAATACAGGCCATGTTCTTTGGCCTCAGCACCAAAAGGGAAAAAAAAAAAAAAAAAACTCCCTGAAAATTAATGACGTAAATTTAAACAAATAAACAACTTGGAAATATAAGCACATTTGCCTAAATAGGCAGGGTTCCTTGGATAAGGAAAAAAGTGAGAGACGAAAGAAGAAAAATGAGAATTCCACATCATATTGCCAGAGCACCATTTAGAATTAACTTGTGGCTTTATATGCTTTTGTAATTTTTTTTTAATTAAAAAAAAAAATTTTTTTTTTTCAACATGTATTTATTTTTGGGACAGAGTGAGACAGAGCATGAACGGGGGAGGGGCAGAGAGAGAGGTAGACACAGAATCGGAAACAGGCTCCAGGCTCTGAGCCATCAGCCCAGAGCCTGACGCGGGGCTCGAACTCACGGACCGCGAGACCGCGAGATCGTGACCTGGCTGAAGTCGGGTGCTTAACCGACTGCGCCACCCAGGCGCCCCTGCTTTTGTAATTTAAAAAGGGAGATGAGAAACAAACAAAACAACTCCAAATGTAGGTGTTTCTCTCAAGAAATTCAAAAAGGAAACAGAATAATAAATAGGCTCAAGGAAAATAAGAAGGAGAAAACAAGATAAAGCCAGATTATAAACTTTTCAAAACTGATAAGTTAGAAAACAGAAAGCACTAGCATTAAAAAATAAATCCAGGGGCACCTAAGTGGCTCAGTCAGTTAAGCATCCCTCTTGATTTTGGCTCAGGTCATGACCTCATGATTTGTGAGACTGAGCCCGCATAGGGCTCCCTGCTGATAACTAGGAAGCTGCTTAGGATTCTCTCTGTCTGTCTGTCTCTCTCTCTCTCTCTCTCTCTCTCTCTGTCACTCCCCTGCTCACTTGCTTGCTCTCTTTCCCTCTGTCTCTCAAAATAAATAAATAAACATTTTAAAAAAATCCAAAAGATCACTCTTGGGGTAAGGAAAAAAATCAAATGTATATGAAAGGCAACATAGCAAAGTATACAGAGAAGTATAAAAACATAACAGAATATTATAAACAAGTATATGATCATTTAAATCCCAAAGAAATAGATACTTTCCTCAAAAACTATAAATAACCAATATTGACTTAAAAACAAGAAGAAAACTTGAATAGACCAATGACTGGAGAAGGAGAGAATGCTATTCCTAGTCTAAACTTCCATTCTACTTTCCACCTCCAAATAACAGAGATGTTTTATGGATGAATAATTTCAAAAATTAAGGTATATATATTCCCATGTTATATAAACTGTCTCTGAATACAGAAAATAGTGGCAGAGGTGCTTGGCTGGCTCAGTTGGTGGAGCAGATGACTTTTGATCTCAGGGTCATAGGTTCAAGCCCCACAATGGGCATAGAAATTACTAGAATAACATAAATAAACTTAAAAAAGAAAAGAAAAGAAAATAGTGGCAAACTATTTTCATTCTGTAAAACTGTAATCAAGATATTAAAACCTAAAAAAATAGAACACACATACAAACACACACCCAGAAACTGTTAAGCCACTTTCATTTGTAAATATAGATGTAGAATTTCTAAACTAGAAATAGGATCCAAAAGCATATTTAAATAATAATTAACACTAAACACATAGTGAGCTCAGTTTAAGAATCTAAAGATCGCTGTTAGGAAAGCTGTCAAAACAACATAACAGATTAAATTAGAAAAATTTAATATCATATTTTAACATCTATTCTAAAGCTAAATTCAATACCAATTCCTTATTTAAAACCAAACCAAAACAGAACAAAACTCTTTAAAGAACAGGAATGTAAGGATGCTTCCTTAACATGACAACGAATGTCTGCCTGGAACCCACAGCAAAATAATGACAAAATTCTAGAGGCTTTCCAAATAAAATCAGGCCTAAAACATGACAGTGTGTAATCACCATTTTTTCAAAAATTATCTCTGGCTATTTGGGTCAATTCATTGAGACATAGAACAAAAAAATAAGCATCAGAAAGAAGAAAATAAAGGTATTTTTTGCATAACACATTACTGTATGCCTGGATGAAAAGAATCAATGAGAAGCTGTTAGAGCTAATAAGAATTCAGTGAAGTTGCTGGATATAAGAAAAATAAATAAAAATTGATACAGTTGTATATATAATAACTTATTTAAAAGAGAAAAAGTAAAAACATAAGGGTTTAATTCCTAATAGCAATAACCAACAACAAAAAACAAAATGAATCTAGGATTATCATTAGTGAGAAATATTCTAGATATATATACAGACAAAAAAATTACCAAAAATTATCCATATCCCCTACAAAAAAGACAAGAGGGAAATATACTAAGATATCTTTGGATGTTTGGGCATGTGTGATTCAGTGTTATTTTTTTTTTTTTATGTTTCTGCATTTCTTAAAGTTTTCTATATATGTATATTCCAATAAAGGAACATATATATAATGTCATATTTTTTAAAGATACAGCGAACACCACATTCACGATATCTTAATTTTGGATGGGGTGAGGAAGCTGGAAGTAGCCCAAAGGTTCTCAATTCTATCGGCATATTTAGTTTACGTGAGCAGATTTTAGATCATTCTGATTCCAGGGACACACCCAGGCCAATTACATCAGAACGTCTGGGGGAATGGCCTGGGAATAGGCATTTTTTAAAGCTAGCTGAGTGATTCTAATATGCAGCATGGCCTGCGAACTACTTATGAAACCTCTTATGTGGTGCTT
Source organism: Puma concolor (assembly GCF_028749965.1). Taxonomy (NCBI): domain Eukaryota; kingdom Metazoa; phylum Chordata; class Mammalia; order Carnivora; family Felidae; genus Puma; species Puma concolor. Next base: position 78,644,913 of record NC_141675.1, on the reverse strand, counting down.
TTCAAGCTTTAGTATGCAAACAAATCACCTGAGGATCTTGTTAATATGCAGATTCTGATTTAGAAGGCATGGGGGCGGTTGAGATGCTACTTTTCTAACAGCTTCCCTGGTGATGCTGATGCTGCTGGTCGTTGTAACACACTTTGAACAGCAAGGCCTTAAACTATACCAATGTGGGCAGAACACTTCATTTCTATTTCATGCCCTTGAGCTATACTAACACCTCTGTGAGACAGGTGTTGTTCTTCACTCTTTTAAAAATTTTATTTTAATGTTTGTTTTTGAGAGAGAGAGAAAGTGCAATGAGGGAGGGGCAGAGAGAGAGAGATAGAGAGAAAGAGAGAGACAGAATCTGAATCAGGCTCCAGGCTCGAGCTGTCAGCACAGAACCTGACTTGGGGCTTGAACCCACAAACTGCGAGATTATGACCTGAGCCGAAGTTGGACGCTTAACCAACTGTGTTCTTCACGCTTTTATAAATGAGGAAGTGGAGGCCCAGAGAGGCTGAGCCAAAAATCTGATTGGCTTTGTGGCTCCAACTGGCCTTTGAGTATCTCTCTTGTTGCAAACAGAAAACTAAATTGAGGCCTTACAAATAGATGCAGAAAGATTAAAGCTAGAAAGGATGTAGGCTTATGTAACCTCAAGCCGTTAACTAAATGTAAAAGCAGGAGGTGTTAATGGATGCTTGAACGTCAGACTTGAATCAAACTGGCAAAGTTAAATAGTAGTGAGAACATATCTTTTTAGAAGAGTCCTCTCTCTTTTTACTGTTTTTTTTTTTTATGGTAAAATAGATACAATGTAAAATTAGCTATTTTAACCATTTAAAAATGTACAATTCAGGGGCGCCTGGGGGGCTCAGTCGGTTGAGCGTCCAACTTCGGCCTAGGTCATGATCCCGCGTTTTGTGCGTTCGAGCCTCACGTCGGGCTCTGCGCTGACAGCTTAGAGCCTGGAGCCTGCTTCGGATTCTGTGTCTCCCGCTCTCTCTGCCCCTCCCCTACTCACGCTCCGTGTCTCTCTGTCTCTCAATAATGAATAAACGTTAAAAAAAATTTTTTTAATGTACAATTCAGTGGCATTAATTGCATTCAGTCGTGTGCTGCCATCACCACTGTTTCCAAAAATTTTCATCACCTCAATAAACAATTATTAAACAATAAATCCCCATTCTCCCTCCTCCAGCCTCTGATAAACTCTAATCTACTTTTTGTCTCTATGAATGTGCTTATGCTAGGTATTTCATATAAGTGGAATCATACACTTGTCCTTTTGTGCCTAGCTTATTTCACTTAGCATGATTTCAAGGTTCATCCACGTTGTAGCATGTATCAGATCTTCTTTCCTTTCTATGGCTAAACATTTTCCATTGTCTTATCCATATATGACATTTTGTTTACCCATTCATCTGTTGACGGACCTTTGGGTTATTTCCACCTTTTGGCTATTGGGAATAATGCTACAATGAATATTGACATCCGACTAACTGTTTGAGTCCCCGTTTTCAACTCTTTTGGGGTATACGCCTAGGCGTGCAGCTGCTGGGTCATATGGTAACTCTATGTTTTTCTTTTCGAGGGACTGCTAAACTGTTTTCCACAGTGGCTGCATCATTTTGCATTCCCAGCAGGAATATGCGAAAGTTTTAATTTCTCCACAGCTGCCTCCATACTTGCTATTTTCCAATGATTAAAAATTATAACCATCCTCTGGGTCTGAAGTGGCATCTCACTGTGGCTTGTATTCACATTCTTCTGATGGTGCTTATTGGCCATTTATAGTTTTTTTTTAGAGAAATATCTTTAAAAAAATTTTTTTAATGTTTATTTATATTTGAGAGAGACAGAGACAGAATGCGAGTGGGTTAGGGGCAGAGAGAGAGGGAGACACAGAATCCGAAGCAGGCTCCAGTCTCCGAGCTGTCGGCACAGAGCCCGACGTGGGGCTCGAACCCACGAACTGTGAGATCGTGACCTGAGCTGAAGTCAGACACTCAATCGACTGAGCCACCCAGGCGCCCCGAGTAATACCTTTTTAATCCCTCTGCCTGTTTTTAAATTGGGTTGTCTTTTTGTTGTTACATTGTAGGGGTTTTTAATATAGTCTTCATCCTAACCCCTTATCAGATAAGTGATTTGCAAATTTTTTCTCCCGCTCTGGGAATTTTCCAATTATGAAATTAGTATACGCTTCAACAGAAACATTGAGGAGGACTGAAGAGTTCCAAAAAGTATGAAAATCAGAAAAAAACACCTATATTCCCACCTGAAGGTTAATGATATTTTATATTTTGCCATATTTGTTTCTCATCACTATTGATACTTATGTTTACACGTTTGAATGAATCTGTCTATATAGTTCTTTACCTTATTTTTTTTGCTTAACATATTATAGCCATTTCACTAAGTCACTAAAAACTTGAAACAGAATCTTAATGGCCACACATATTCTACTATATGGATATACTACTATAATTTACTTAACCATTCCCTACTGCTGAAGATATGTTACTTCCAATGTTTTTCTATTAATAATAAGGCTGAAATTAACACCTTGCTGTCTGGCTTCCTCATTTTCTTCCCATAGATTAGAAGCCTAAAAGTCAAGTTACTGGATTTAAGTCATCCATTGCTTAAAGCAGTCTTTGGCTAAAATGCCAATATCCTTGGGGAGGTCTTCATGCCTTAGCTATCTCTTTTTTTAAATATATATATATTTTTAACGTTTATTTTTGAGACAGAGAGAGACAGAGCATGAACGGGGAGGGGCAGAGAGAGAGGGAGACACAGAATCGGAAGCAGACTTAGCTATCTCAACATGTGCTAATGACGATTACCTTGAGATGCTCTCTTTTAACATAATTTTGGTTCAGACCAAAAGATATCATCCCAGAAAGGGTCCGTAAGGGATGGAGACTCGGGATGTGTTTGTTAGAGATCAGAGCAGGGGAGAAAGGGTGAGAAAACAAGCAGAGACAAGTTGAAAATGAGGGACTGCTCTGGGTAGAGCTTGGAGTCAGGACACTGAGCACATGGGGAAGAAAAGAAGATAGGAAAGTGAAGGCGAGAAAAGACAAACTTGATCATGGCATTATTTTGTCTCAGGCTCTTCCTACTGCCCGCTTATATCTGTAAGGGCTATTGCTAGGTGTGCAGATTCTCTGACCGGGTAGGTAAGGCAGCCTGACCAGTGCTGAGAGCTTCGGAATCCCCAAGGGAATGTGAACCGGTGAAGGTCACCTAACATTTTAGTGACTGAGTCTTCCCACACAGCTGAGACTTTCCACGCTTGGAAAGACTGGACACAAAATGCTAAGAACTTTATAATTAGATTTTTGCCTACTTACACCATTCAAAAGGGACTTGCAGTCTGGAGTTAAGAACAGAAAATGTTCCTTGGAGCAATTCGTCTGCACAATTGAGTAAGTAATTTCATAATTCCATCCAGCCACCACCTGCAACAGTTTTGGACTGAATATTTAAAAGGCACTTTAAACATCACTCACAGTGTTATGACGAGTGTAGGATGCTGCCTGGCTCAAAAATATGAACGATGATTATTACTAGGCAGAAGGCATTTCTGAATAAATATTGAGCGCTTTATGACTCTCACTCCCTCCCCACGTGCACGCACGTACATATGCACACGCACGCACCACACTCCTACACATCAAACAACCAAATGCAATCTACACGCGGAGGTACTGTATTTCCTTAAGTAAGACCTAGCAGTATTTCCTCAGCTAGGCGGCAGGAAGAAAGTCTTCCACTGAATTTGTGAAATATGCATAATGCTGTTCTAGATGGATGAAGAAAACTCTGGAACTTGGGTGACTTTGACCAGTAGGTCCTCAGGTTCCCAGACTGCCAGGCAATGAGATCTCTCCTGCTTTATCTGGGCCCAGTTGCACCCTGATAGCTGGCTATGGACATAACTGAGCAAAGCACATGTCTTGCATGAAAGCAAATTGGAAGGTCGATTAAAAGCAGGGAATGTTACCGACCAAAGTGAGTCCTTCGTAATTAGAGGCTGAAACGCAAGGGAGCCAGTCGGCCGTCACTAAAGGCTTAACGAATGGAGGCAACGAAAAGACCAGAGTTACAAGTATTTACTTTTTTTCCTGATGGTACGGAACCTATGATTTAGAGGGTACCCAGAAAGCTGTGCCATCCTTTTAGATGCAATTTAATTTTTGGAGCCAAGTCTGCCTCATGGTAGTGAAGTATTAATAAAGTTTTCTTAAGACCCTAAGGACAGAATGGCTTTTCCATTTCACTGTCTCTACAAAGAACATGTAATACTGACTACCGTGCGGAATGAAAAATTAAAGAACAAACCTGTCTGTGGGCCCTCTTGACTTCTCTAAGAGCAAAGAGGTGGGAACGACCGGTGTGGTTGTTAAAATGTTGAATGGCGTGTCTGAGAACGGGCTCCAGGTCAAGGCTCGCAGTCGATATGGGGTGCACACAGCCAAGGCAGTCATACTGGCTTGTCACCACAGGACCCTCGGCTTGACAAAGAGCAGGCAAAAGGGCAGCATTAATGAGTGAAACCTTCATTCACATACGCTGCCCTAAATGAGATAACTTAGAAGGCCCTGGTAAACTTTCCAGTAAATCGTAGTATACATTAAAGAAAGAGAAGGCGAGGGGCGCCTGGGTGGCTCAGTCGGTTAAGCAACTGGTTTTCGATTTCAGCTCAGGTCATGATCTCACGTTTCATAGGACTGAGCCTTGCGTTGGGCTCTGTGCTGGCAGCACAGGCCCTGTTTGGTATTCTTTCTCTCTGCCCTTCCCCTGCTCTCTCTTCCTCTCTCTCTCTCAAAATAAGTAAATAAAGTTAAAAAGAAAAGTGAGGGGCGCCTGGGTGGCTCAGTCAGTTAAGCATCTGACTTTGGCTCAGGTCATGATCTTACAGTTTGTGGGTTCAAGACCCGGGTCAGGCTCTGTGCTGACAGCTCAGAGACTGGAGCCTGCTTCGGATTCTGGGTCTCCGTCTCTCTCTGTTCCTCCCTCACTCATGCTCTGCCTCTCTCTGTCTCTCAAAAAAAAAAAAATAAGTAAATGCTAAAAAAAAAAAAAAGTGAGAATGCAAGACCGCTTTTTAGCCAGAGAGATAAACCTATATTATTTACTTAGGAACATCTTGCATGCATACTATTGTGCACTTATTTTAAATTTATTTAGAAGTAATTTTAAATCATAGAAGTAACATGAATTTAGTGGCGCCTGGATGGCTCAGTCATTTGAGCATCTGACTCTTAGTTAAGGGCTCAGATAATGATCTCACTTTGTGGGTTTGAGCCCCACATCAGGCTTCTGCTTGTGCAGAGCCTGCTTGGGATTCTCCCTTGCTCTCTGCCCCTCCCCCTCTCCATCTCCATCTCTCTCTCCCTCTCTCTCTCTCTCAAAAATAAATAAATAAACATTTTTTAAAAGAGTGACATGAGGGGCACCTGGGTGGCTCAGTTGGTTAAGCATCCGACTTCAGCTCAGGTCATGATCTCACGGTTTGTGAGTTCGAGCCCCGTGTCGGGCTCTGTGCTGACAGCTCGGAGCCTGGAGCCTGCTTCGGATTCTGTGTCTCCTTCTCTCTCTGCCCCTCCCCAACTTGTGCTCTGTCTCTCCATGTCTCTCAAAAAATACATAAATGTAAAAAAAAGAATAATAAAATAAAAGAGTGACATGAATTTATACTTTTTTTTTAATTTTTTTTTAACGTTTTTATTTATTTTTGAGACAGAGAGAGACAGAGCATGAATGGGGGAGGGGCAGAGAGAGAAGGAGACACAGAATCGGAAGCAGGCTCCAGGCTCTGAGCCATCAGCCCAGAGCCCGACGCGGGGCTCGAACTCACGGACCGCGAGATTGTGACCTGAGCCGAAGTCGGATGCTTAACCGACTGAGCCACCCAGGCGCCCCTATACTCTTATAAAAAGTAAAACATTACAGATACATCTTATTTATTTATTTTTTTAGAATTAATTACAACTCCTTGAAGCCTGGCTCAGGGTATATAATACATTTTGTATCAACTCAATGCTTTGCACCTGTTGCAAGTGCCAGGTGTGGAGCAAGGCACCGTGAGTATGTTGATTCGATAGTAATGGTCACTGCTGTGAAAGAGTTGGGCAAAGTTGAGTGAGAGAGTCAGAACTGCAGATGGGCCATGTCAATATAATTTGGCAACAACTTGGAAAGTCAGGAGCCCAGACTGAGCTCAAGTAAAACTTTCCTGAGGAGAACAGGCCCGAGCCAAGAGGGGCCAAGGTCAACCAGGTAGGGGAGCCTGGGCGGCTCAATCGGTTAAGCGTCCAACTCTCAATTTCAGCTCAGGTCATGATCTCGTGGTTTGTTGGCTCGAGCCCCCACATCAGCCTCCACGCTGACAGTGCAGAGCCTCCTTGGGATTCTCTCTCCCTCTCTCTCTGCCCCTTCCCTGCTTGTGCACATTCTCTCTCAAAATAAATAAATAAACTTAAAAAAAAAAAAAAAAAGATCAACCAGGCAACATGAGCAATAAGGCCTGAGAAGGAAGGATAGCTCCCAAGAAAGCAAGTTGAGTCAGGGACAGCAGAGTGGGACATGGTGTATATACATTTTGCCAGGGCTTAAAGCAGGAGGGCAGGGGAGTGGGGCCTATGGAGGTCAGAACAGTCACTGGAGAGTCCTCTGCTACTGGGCCCAAGCCCCATCTTGGAGGCCAAGGGTTACTAACCATATTCCCAGTCCCCTGGGCTCCCTCGTGAGCCTGATGAAAGCCCCGGCCCCTCCGCAGGAAAATGCGCGTACTCACAATGCTCTCCACGTAATTTCAGGGTATTCACAGACCCTCTGAATTTGGTTAAGAATGGTCTGCTGGGAGAATGGGGAACCACTGAGGGGATTGTAATAAATCAATGTAACATGTTAAAAAAGAAGTACGTTTGTATTAAATTACAAAGTAATGTTCCTAACAGGTAGCCCTAACCCTTGGGTCAGTAGAAGCTCCCACCGTAGAAAGGGGAAGAGCCATGGGGCTGTCCTAGGCCCCTTCTCCCAGTGAGCTCTCCCTGCCCAAGCGTGTGCCATCCGAACAGAATCAGGAGGCCGGGTGGGTGGTGTTCTACAGCCCGTCCTCCATTGTTAGCAGGTGGACACAACCGTCCCTGCAACTGTTTCTTGGTCTCTCTGGAAGTGTGTGTGTCCCAATAAAGACTTCCCTGCTGAGTAGTCATGGCGACCCCAGTTATGGTGACAGTGGTGGGCAAGTTAGAAAACTGGAATACAGGGGAAAGGGGAGAGAACTACTGATGGAAGAAGAAAGAACAATGAACAAAAGGCAGAAGGAGATAGAGAAGAGAGGAGGTGGGTCGGCCTCCTCTGGGGCAGCTGTGACTGGGGGTGGGGAGGGGAGACTGATGGGGGGCTGGAGAGAGGTGGAGTCTCCTCTGTGTCCCAGTGATTTTCCACCCTGCCCCAACATTTCTAGAGAGAGGTTTTTAAAATTAAAAGAAAGATTGTGACTTTTGATTCTGAAACACATCTGGTTACAAAGGTTTCAGATGAGGGATGTGGACCTAGAAGTAAATTCTGAATGTTTGGCTAAGCTTTGTCGCTCACTATAAACAATTGCCGTGTACTGGATGATAAAGTTTGCTTACAAGAGAAAGTGTTTTTTGTTTTTTGTTTTTTGAGAGAGTGAGAGGGAGAGCGAGAAAGAGCAGGGGAGGGTGAGAGACAGAGATAGAGAATTTTGAAACAGGTTCTCTGCTCAGTGCAGAGCCCAACAGGGGGCTCGATCTCACGACCCTGGGATCATGACCTGAGTCAAAATCAAGAACTGGCCGCTCAACTGACTGAGCCACCCAGATGCCCCGAGATAAAGTCCTTAAACTGCATAATCAAAACCTACTCCAAACAAACAAACAAAAAAAGATTTTAATTACTTGTATGTTCTTTTCTGCTTTTGGACTGGTTTTCTTTGAAAGCAACTTCTTGTAACAACTGGATATGGAAGAGGAAAGCCAAGAAGGTGAAGAACTCAGAAGGATTCCTGGCCAAGTTTGACCTCAAAGCCCATGTTTTTCTCCCTCTCTCTTTGCCCATAATTGAAGGCAGCCCTTGTGCCTTCTCAGCCCTTCTCAGAGCCTTTGCACACAGAGGATACAATGCTGCAGTCGGGAGGGGAGTCAGGATGTGCTGAGGGGATGACTGGCCTGATCCTGCCCCTGACCTTCGACTCTGCAGCTCCCTGGCCCCGCCCCACCCCCAAGGCTGCCACCACCCACGGGGGGGGGGGGGGGGGGGGGGAGGGGGCTTCTTCTAGGCTGTGCTCCTGGCACCACACTGACAGGGTTCATTTCCTCCTCCCCCCACCCTGCTAGCACCCCCCAGGGAGACCCAGCTACCTGGAGTAATCTGGCAGGTCTGCGTAGCCACGGAGAATTTTGTATTCCCTCTCTTCCCAACGGTTGCGGAGCATTCTCCTGTGGCCTAAAAAGAAAAGAAAAAAAAAGAGAGAGAGAGAGAGAGACCACTTATCTTCATCTTTCAAATGGAGAAGTACACCTAGTACTATGGCTCAATATGACTTTCCCCTTTTTTTTTAAACTTGCCCCCCAAAATTTTCTAACGAGTTTTGAGGCACAAGAAGGAGAGCTTTTGTAGCCTAGCAATTATTTATTTATTTATTTATTTTTACAAGCCACTGAAATCACGAGACGTTGGAGGAGAGGCAGGATAAAGGCAAGGTTTTGAAGTACGTTTCCTTTTCACCAAAATGTATGCAGTGCCTTAGAACCAGCCTAAGCTCTCCTCTTGATTTCCCTTTCAATTTCAGCATTGAAACGATGTGCAGGACGCCAGTGTTGTGACATGAAGGGGTGAATCCTGGGACTGTGGAGAGAACGGCTTGCTTCTGGGCACTGTCCGTACTCCCCCGTCATTAAGGTCAAACGATGAAGCCGTGCTGTGCCAGGCACTTCGGCATTTGGTGAAGATAGCCATGGCTATTAAAGAAGGTTCTTTGCATACTGTATCTCATTTCACGCTCCAACAACCTGATGCAGGCAATGCTAGCTGCCCCTTACGAGGCAGCACACCAGTTCTGAGTGGTCAGCTAGTTGGACGCAGAGGACGATTTACACTCAGGCAGATGCAAGTAAAGCACCCGTGATCTCCCCTCACCAGCCCTCGATCTTGGCCCAAATGTTGATCTGTTGTGTCTTTGGGGACTGGCCCGCTGTCCTAATTGGTCATTAGAGTGCCCTTCTCATGGAGGGCTTTCTCTTTGTTTAACTGCTGGCCTCTCCATGCTCTGATACCGAGAATGGGAACGCAGACACCAAGCATCTGACTTTTGTACACATTGGAGGGTTTACGTGCATTCCTTACAAAGAGGCTTAGCAATACTAACATCTCTAGCTCTAAAAATAGAAAAATCGGACAGTCTTGGTGGAGAAAACTGGGGGCTCGGGAACCATCAACCAACCTACTTACAGCTTGTGCAGATTCTTTGTAGTCACAATCCTGCCATGTTTTGTCACTTTGAACAGAACAGTCTCCCTCCCTGATTTGGTACTTGAAGGAATAAAATGTCTCAGGGTCATCCTGAAAAAAAGCAACCAAAGACACATAGGGTTCATCCAAATGCTCCAGCAAATACTTTGTGTGGGACCCAATGCAGATACGAATATTCGATCTTGATTTAACTCAACAAGAACAAAACATTTATTAAAAACACTGAAAGTTATAAATATTTACTTGGAAGAATGTTCATAATATATTTACAAATATGTATTTGTAAGTTACAAGATTATCCATAGTATTAGCCCATTTTTGTGGAAACCAATTTATAGGTATACATAGGACTTTTAGAAGTCTGGAAAGTTATAAAGCAAAGCTGTTAAAATGCTTGTCTTTCAGTGGTGCAGGTACAGCTGTCTCACTTTGTTTTCTTTTTTTTTTTTTTTTAACTTTTTTTAAACATTTATTTATTATTGAGAGAGAGAGAGACAGAGCACAAGCATAGGAGGGACAGAGAGAGGAGTAGACACAGAATCTGAAGCAGGCTCCAGGCTGTGAGCTGTCAGCACGGAGCCCAATGTGGGGCTCAAACTCACAAACCAGGAGATCATGACCTGAGTTGAAGTCGGGTGCTTAACCAACTGAGCCACCCAGGTACCCCTGTCTCACTTTGTTTTCTAAACAAACGTTTATGAGTTGTCTTGTTAAAAAGTAAACATATATTTCTTTTACACCAAGAAAACAAGAGGCCTTTTTCATTTTCAAACAAAATGTTAATGGTTATCTCTGAATGGTGCGTTAATTTTGGTAACTTTAGTATTTTTATTTGCTTTCTTTTTTTTCTGGCATGTCATGAGATAATAGATAAACCCTTTATTTATTTATTTATTTATTTATTTATTTATTTATTTTTAATGTTTATTTATTTTTGAGACAGAGAGAGATAGAGCATGAATGGGGGAGGGTCAGAGAGAGAGGGAGACACAGAATCTGAAGCAGGCTCCAGGCTCCGAGCTGTCAGCACAGAGCCTGACGCGGGGCTTGAACTCACGGACCGTGAGAACATGACATGAGCCCAAGTGGGACGCTTAATCGACTGAGCCACCCAGGCACCACAATAGATAAAACCTCTAAAGTGAAGGTGCTTTAAAGACCTGTGAGGCCTGAAAACATAAAACTCCTAGAAGAAAACATAGGCAGTAATTCCTCTGACATTGCCCTTTCTCTGACATTCTCAGGCAAGGGCAACAAAAGCAGAAGTAAACTGCTGGGGATACACCAAACTAAGAAGCTTCTGCACAGTGAAGGAAGTCATCATCAAAATGGAAAGGCAACCTCCTGAATGGGAGAAGATATTTGCAAACGACATATCTGATAAAGGGTTAGTATACAAAATATATAAAGAACTGATACAACCCAACACCAGAAGAAAAAAACAAAAAAGAAATAACCCAATTAAAAAATGAGCAGAGGACCTGAATAGACATTTTTCTGGAGACAATATAACGGATGGCCAAAAGACACATGAAAAGGTGCTCAACATCACTCATCATCAGGGAAATCCAAGTCAAAACCACAATGAGATATATTGTTTTACACCAGTCAGAATAGATAGAATCAAAAAGATAAGAAATCATAAGTGTTGATGAGAATGTAGAGAAAAAGGAATCCCTTGCACTGTCAGTGGGAATGTCGATTGGTGCAACCACTCTAGACAACAGTATGGAGTTTCCTTAAAAAAATAAAAATAGAAATACCATATGATCCAGCAATTCACTACCAGGTATTTACCCAAAAAATCCCAAAACACTAATGTGAAAAGATATACACATCTATACGTTTCATACAGCATTATTTACAATAGCCAAGGTATGGAAACAACTCAAGCATCCACTGATAGATGACTGGATAAAGATTTGGCATATATATAATGGAATATTACTCAGCCATACAAAAGATTGAGATCATGGATGGAGCTAGAGAGTAATGTGCTAAGTGAAATAAGTCAGATAGGGAAAGACAATACCATATGATTTCACTTAAATGTGGAATTTAAAAACTGAGACAAATAAACAAACATAAAGCAGAAACAGATCATAAATACGGAGAACAAACCAATGGTTGCTATAGGGGAGGAGCTGAGGAGGTTGTGCAATACAGGTGAACGGGATGGAAGATACGGGCTTCCCGTTATGGAATGAATAAGTCACAGGGATGAAAGGCACAGCATAGGGAATACAGTCAATGATATTGTCATAGCGTTGTATGGTGACAGATGGTAGTCATACATAATAATGTGTAACATGGACGGCATAATGTGTAGACTTATCACTATATTGTACACCTGAAACTAGTGTAATGTTGTGTCAACTATACTTCAATAAAAAAGAAAAGAAAAGAAAAAAAAGAAGAGAAAAGAAAGAAAAAAAGAAAAGAAAAGAAAAGAAAAGAAAAGAAAAGAAAAGAAAAGAAAAGAAAAGAAAAGAAAAGAAGAAAAAAGTGCAAAGGTGTTGAGTTAGATGAGAGCTTTCCAGATGTAAAGTCCTGACATCTCAGGCGGCAAGGGACCGGAGAGGTGATTTTGTCCAACCCTACACTTTGCAGGTGAGAGAAAGGAGGCCCTGAGTAGATGGGCATGGCCGAGGCAGCCCCCACACCTTGGAAAGGCAGAGCCAGCCCCAGATATCAAGTCTCCTGACTCTCAGAGCCTGCTGGAGTCATGTTAGGTGCATCTGGGGTGATTGAGTCAAAAAGGATAGTCTCCAAAGTTCCTTCCAGATCTCAGATTTTGATAAAGAAGTAGGCGGGGGGCACCTGGGTGGCTCAGTTGGTTAAGTGACCGAGACTTAGGCTCAGGTCATGATCTTGTGGTTTGTGAGTTCGAGCCCCGCGTCGGGCTCTGTGCTGATAGCTCGGAGCCTGAAGCCTGCTTCAGATTCTGTGTCTCCCTCTCTCTCTGCGCCTCTCTAGCTTGCACTCTCTCTCTCTCAAAAATAAATAAACATTAAGCAAAAATTAAAAAAAAAAGATGTAGGCTGTTGTGGTATATAGATAGTCCTCACATGGCAAAGTAAAGCAGGATTCTATAGGCTGCTTATTTATTTATTTATTTATGAGAGAGAAAGGGGGGAAGGGCAGAGGGAGAGAGAAAGAATCTTAAGCAAGCTCCACACTCAGCACAGATCCCAATGCAGGGCTCAGTCACACCCTGGGATCATGACCTGAGCTGAAATCAAGAGTGGAAGTCTCAAGTGAATGAGCCACCCAGGCGTCCCTCTATGGACATTTTAGAACAAAAAAACCCACATTTGCCGTGGATGTCAGCCAATGAAGATAGCACTAATCAACTGCTGCTTGAGAGTGCCAGGACCACATATCTACAGCATTACACTAGTTTGTGAACCAGAATGGCTCAAATTTACTTTCAGGAAAAAAAAAGAAATTCTGTCCACTGGGCTTTTTTCTTTATCCTGATCATGTCAAATGACTAGCTTTCCCCCCTCTGCCAAAGTAAACAGTTACATAACTATCACAGGCACAGAGTTTTATAGTGAAATTCATTTAGACAAATTATTGAAAGATCTGTATTTTTTTAAATCACAACACTGTCAAGATTCGTCTTCAACCTGAGTGCACCAATGTGTTATAAAAAAATATTAGAAAACACCTAGAACATTGCTGTTACCCTTGACGCATTCAGCCATACAGACTTCATGGTAGATATTTGGCCTAATGCATGTTAATCTCATTTCTGCCTCCTCTTGGGTATAACTCCCCTTCCCTCTAGCTTTATTGAGGTATAGTTGACAAAGAAAAATTACATATATTTCAAGTGTGCAATGTGATTATATATATATACACACACACATACACACATATACACACATGTTGTAAAGTGCTACAAACAAGCTGATTAACATATACATCATCTGATGTAGTTCACCTTTTGTGTGTATATACGTATGGTGAGAACACTTAAAAGCTAGTCTTCTAGCAAATTTCAAGTATGCAATACAGTATTATTAACTATAAGCACCATGATGTACATGAGATCCCCAGGACTTGTTCATCTTATAACCGAAAACTTCTACCCTCTGACCAGCATCCTCCATTGTGCCCACCTCGCAGCCTCTGGTAACTACCCTTCTGCTTTCTGCTTTGGTGAGTTAGACCTTTTTAGATTCCACGTATAATGAGATCATATGGTATTTGTTATACATCTCCCCTTAAGCACCCCCTCCCCACCTGAGGTCTGGAGGTCTTTATTTAAATCTTTAAAAAAAATTTTTTTTAATGTTTATTTTTTTTTGAGAGAGAGAGAAACAGAGTGTGAGAGGCAGAGAGGCAGAGAGGGGAGACACAGAATCCGAAGCAGGCTTCAGGCTCTGAGCTGTCGGCACAGAACCCAATGCGGGGCTCGAACCCTCAAATGGTGAGATCATGACCTGAGCTGAAGTTGGACACTTAATGGACTGAGCCACCCTGGTGTCCCTGGAGGTCTTTATATTTTAATCTAGAGCTAGTCATTTAGGAAGTTCTTTTGCTGCAATCCGACTGAGTTCCTGGATTCTCCTAGTCTGCATAGTTTCTTTCAAATGACTCCATTTACCTTTGTTTCCTTTCACCTGAGCATGCTGCTTCTCTGACCACCCAGGAACCCAAGCTTGGTGGCCCAGGACGAGTCATACCCTGCCCTGCACTCCCGGGCCAAAGAGTCGTAAGCTTCTACCTCTGCTTGTCAGTTCTTTGGCGATTGTTGGTGTGTGTGTGTGTGTGTGTGTGTGTGTGTGTGGTGGGGGAAGGGGGCTGGGCTCCAAGTGACAGCACAAATCTCAAATGATCTCAAGGTAAGGCACAGCTTACTCACCGTCCTGGTGACCTCGGTTACACGGTACAACACAAACTGGTTGCCACTTTGGTTTCTACTGTTATATTTCTTCAGAGCAGTGTCCACAGCCTTGAATAGGTCTTCATCATTGCAATCGATTTCTTGTGAGAAGGACTCCTCGGTTAAGCTAGGTAGCAGCCTAGAGCAAAGGAAAAGCACAGCAATTAATTTCATGATTTAGCAGTCTCCCTCCAGGAGCTGAGGGATGGTTTCACCAAGATCCGGGCGCCAACTTGAATGGTGATTTTAGCTATTCTCCACCCTTTATCTCCCCTGTGCTTTCCTCTCTCTGCCTCAGCACTCTGGGTCCTGGTGAACTCCTGCTTTCCTATACTATCTGCCCTATTTCCAAAGGACAAATGGCTCTGTTGGGTTGGTTATCCAAGCAGATTTCAGGCTAAAACATTGCAACACTGAGGTTATTGGCCCGCTTGTTTGCATTCAGGAAGCACGTGGGAGCACAGAACACATTTCCAGGTGATTGCACAATGTTGTATTACAAAGCAGAACAGAAAGCAGTGAAGGAGGAGGAGAAAACACCAACCACATCTGTTATTCCCTGCCCCAAATGACTTTCCCAAAGCTGTTTCTGAAGGTCACTACATGGGACAACAATGAAACAGTGAATACAATGCACAGATACCTTTCAATAGTTTCTTTGCAAGATTGGTAGCTGCCAAAAAGCATGTTGCTACCAATCACATGGCATGTCTGAGGAGCCCATGCGCATGGGGATAAGTCTCATACCAGCACACTGGCAAAACTTAAAATAAAATATGAGCATCCTATCTGGTTTCTGGTCAGGTCTCCATTCAGTTGCATTGGTTTCAGAAAGAAGAATGCTCCCAAGGGTGGAGGAGACAGGAGAGAAGCAGAAGAAGAGATGAATTGAGTGAAGTCCTGTGTCCCCTATCCTGGCTTGTTTTTTTAAAAATTTTTAGTGCTCGCTTCGGCAGCACATATACTAAAAATTTTTAATGTTTATTTTTGAGAGAGAGAGGGAGACAGAGTGCAAGCAGGGGAGGGGCAGAGAGAGAGGGAGACACAGGATCTGAAGCAGGCTCCAGGCTCTGAGCTGTGAGTGCGGTGCCCAACGCGGGGCTCGAACTCATGAACTGCGAGAGCATGACCCGAGCCAAAGTAGGACACACAATGGACCGTGCCACCCAGACGCCCTATTTCTTTTTTTAAAGTTTATTTATTTTGAGAGAGAGTGAGTGCGTGGGCAGAAAAGGGGCAGAGAGAGGGAGGGAGAGAATCCCAAGCAGGCTCCACACTGGCTGAGCATAGCCCAACACACAGCTGGATAAGGGGACAACACGGGGCTCGATCCCACAAACTGTGAAATCATGACCTGGGCCAGTATCAAGAGTTGGTCAGTCAACTGACTGAGGCACCTGGGTGGTCACCTTGCTTCTTGTTTCTGATGTGGTGGATATGGGTGTCTACTCATCAAGCCTAAGGAAACTTTCCGATCAACTCCAAATTCTGATTCCAACTACTCCTGGATTGTGCACCATTAGAAATGTCCTCACTTTCCCAGCCTCAGCATCTTTGTGGGCCCCTCCTTCTTCTCAACCTAAGAACTTACCCATGTTTCTTTCAGCCTTAGTTTTTTGTTTTATTACTATACACATCCTGCCCCAACAAACACACACCAATCTACCTTCTGCCATTACTACACAGCTGAAACTGCTTCAGCAAGTCAGGAAGAGAGCCCTTTAAAAAAATATATGTTTATTTTTTAAATGTTTATTTATTTATTTTAAGGGGGAGAGGGACAAAGAGAGAGGGAGAGAGAGAATCCCAAGCAGGCTCCATGCTGTCAGCACAGAGCCAGATGCTGGCTGGATCTCACGAACCATGAGATCATGACCTGAGCTGAAATCAAGCGTTGGACGCTTAACCAACTGAGCCACCCAGGCGCCCCAAGCCTGAAGTCTTACTAGACTGTGTCTAAATGCTTGACTCCTGAGTTGGGAAGAAAGGAAAAGAAAGAGGACTTGAGTGCGGAAAACAAGAGTCCTCCGGCACCAAAATGAATAAAGAGAAGTTACCCGAAACTAGAGCCTCCCTAGCCCGGGGAGAAGATAGGAGAAAAACAGAGGGCCCTGGAATTCCTGAAGCAGAGAACACCTCTGTCCTGCTTTCTGAGCATGCAACCTGGAAGACAGCAAGATTCCAGGGAGAGAACAGCCATACGGTATCTCTTGACAGTCATGTTCATTAGCAGTCTTGCAGAGACCCTTATATCCTCAGTTTGATACAGCAGTATGAGATAAACTAGACCCAGAGAGGGATGGGAACAGGCTAGGAGGAATTCCTCAGCAGGAGAGAACTGGTGAACCAATGATGAAGAATCAGACCTCCTTCTTGTGCCCACCACCCAAACACCTGGGCACTACATGAAATTCGAGAACTGTGGCACGACTTTGTGTGGAGAGTAGTGGGGTCAGGGGAGTCCAAGAAGGACTGAGGTTAAGTTTCCTATTAGCCTACTAGGATGGCAGACTGAAACGGTAATTAATTTGTTCTGAAAATAAGGTGATATTTTGGGGTGCCTGGGTGGCTTTGTTGGTTAAGTATCTGACTTCGGCTCAGGTCATGATCTCATGGTTTGTGAGTTCAAGCCCCGTGTCAGGCTCTCCACTGACAGCTCAGAGCCTGGAGCCTGTTTCAAATTCTGTATCTCCCTCTCTCTGCCCCTCCCCCACTGTGTTCTCTCTCTCTCTCTCTCTCTCTCTCTCCCTCCCCCACCCCTCTCAAAAGTAAATAAGCATTTTTTAAAATTTCCTAATTAGCCTACTAGGACGGTGGCATGAAATGGAAATTACTTTGTTCTGAAAATAAAGTGATGTTTCTTGTGCACCTGAATTTATGATAACGCCAGCTGTAGCATAAGTACTCATAGAGGAAAGACTCTAGAATTAAAAGAATTAAGTCCAGGGAAGAAAGAGGATCGGAGATTTGCTACAAGGATTTGGGGGCCAGTGACTTGTAGCACTGAGATCTTTCCTTTCCATTTGTCTCTCTCTTCTCATGCTATCTCCTCCCCTACCCACATTTTGCCCCACCCTGAGTATGAAAGAGAGATTAAAATAACTTGAATTTCACATTCATTGTTGGTCATATTTTTTTTATTTATGGTTCTAATTCAGAACATTAATTCTTCCCCGTCGAGGAAATCAGATTTTGGAAGCGTATATGCAAAAAACTTCAAGACTTGTGAAAACTCACTCTCGAATACCCCTGGGCATGATTCAGAGGCTGACTGAGGGAAGGGCTGAATCTTTGGGTTTAGAGCATTGCTGTGGTCTGGCAATAAGAAGCTAGGAAAATTGGCTTCCGGAAGAGGAAGAACTTCACCTTTCTTTAGTGGAGAGAGTCGGTAAACATATCCAATTTGTCTCCAGTGGAAGTGAAAGTGTCTCTTACCTGGACTTCTTTGTTCTGAGTGCCTAGATGGTGGGCCATGACGGTGGTGATGGTGATCTTGGGGATCCTCACTATGCGGTGGTGGGTCACAAGGTCCATGGTCAAGGAAATCATGGCCATGGGGATGGTGTCCATGGGGATGGTGTCCATGGGGGTGATGTCTATGGGGGTGATGCCCATGAGGAGGGGGTCCATGCGGATGGTGTCCATGGGGGTGATGCCCATGAGGTGGGGGTCCATGGGGACGGTGTCCATGGGGGTGATGCCCATGAGGTGGGGGTCCATGGGGATGGTGTCCATGGGGGTGATGGCCATGAGGAGGGGGTCCATGGGGATGGTGCTTACTGGAACTATGATTATGAGGGTGTCCGTGGGTCCTATTGGTGCCAAAATGGGGATAATGACATTTTAACTCTGGAACAGGTGAAACTTGGGGGGCTTCTGCCTGAAATGGTGGTCTGTCTGTTTGACTTTTGTCTTCTAGAGGAGGAAGACATCCAAGTTCATGTGGCTTGTGGGGATGGTGGTGATCTCTAAATTCATCAGGCTTAAATGGAGGCTTGCCGGCAAGAGAATGCTCATGCCCCCCAGGGTGGAGGGGATGGCTGAAATGCTGTTGTATGCCACTGATGTTTCTACCATTCTATTAAAGGATACAGAAAAGTGAATATTATTACGGAACACAAAAGAAGTTAGATGCACAACTTGATTTAGACCTAGGGCCTGCAGACTTTTGTATTCCACAATTCCACTTTTAAAAATAGGATAGCAAAACAGTATTCTCAAGCTTTTATCCCCCCAAGTTGACACTTGAAATACAAAGACTGTCATCTACCGCCATCATTATTTCACAATAGTAATATTTTGATAACACAAGAGTCAGAAAGATAATCTCAGAGTAAAGAGTGGTTCTTCAGATGGAATAAATGTTGTATTAGGAAACAGTATTTATTATCCCCATTTTTCGCATTTCAGCATAAAATGGTGAAATGATATTCTAGATGGTATTCATCTGTAGATCAACATTTGGAAAACTAGTGCCTTATACTTAATAACCTCAACAGAGTTCTGA
Source organism: Puma concolor (assembly GCF_028749965.1). Classification (NCBI taxonomy): domain Eukaryota; kingdom Metazoa; phylum Chordata; class Mammalia; order Carnivora; family Felidae; genus Puma; species Puma concolor. The sequence continues at coordinate 78,626,008 of NC_141675.1, read as the reverse complement.
GGCTTTATGGTACAAGCATCTCTTAGTCTTAAAGGATGAGTACTTCCCCTCTTCCCTCTCCTCCTTCTTCGGATTTTAATTTAAAAAAAAATCTGTGGATGCGATGCCTGGATGGCTCAGTCAGTCAAGCATCTGACTTCAGCTCAGGTCATGATCTCACAGTTCATGAGGTCGAGCCCCACGTCAGGCTCTGTGCTGACAGCTCGGAGCCTGGAGCCTGCTTCCGATTCTGTGTCTCCCTCTCTCTGCCCCTCCCCTGCTCATGCTCTTTCTCTCAAAGAATAAACATTAAAAAAAATTGTTTTTAAAGCTGTGGAGCCATGTTCACGGTGACAAACCTGTCACGCCCCTCCCCCATTTTGTTTTTTGGTCTGGCATATGGACATGTGGATTATTTTCAGGTTTTTTGCTGACGTGAAAAGCACTGTAATGAATGCCTTGGTATAGAACAAAGCCTTCTGGGACAGATGTGAAATATTGCTTTGTGCCTCAGTTTATGTATCTTTATAGAATATGTTTGAGGCTAATTCAGTCCCCTTAGGCTCTATGCTTAATAATAAAAGTTAGAAATTATTTTTATTTATTTTTTTTAAGGTTTTTTTTTGACATTTATTTATTTTTGAGACAGAGAGAGACAGAGCATGAATGGGGGAGGGTCAGAGAGAAGGAGACACAGAATCTGAAACTGGTTCCAGGCTCCGAGCTGTCAGCACAGAGCCCGATGCGGGGCTCGAACTCACGGACTGCGAGATCATGACCTGAGCCGAAGTCAGCTGCTTAACCGACTGAGCCACCCAGGCGCCCCAAGAAATTATTAAGTCTCAGCACTGGTGCCTTAACTATAAGGGCTATTTTCATATTCATTAAAGGGTGACTGAATTGGTTATGATTTTTACTTTACGAATCTTACCTCTCCCCAGTTCTTGGAATTTTTTTATGCTTTTTGCGTCATACCAGCAATAGTACCCCTTCCCCAGGGACCTATTCTCCCTGTATTTCTTTTCAGCCACCTCTCACCTCTCTGCCTCTCTCTTTCTCTTTCTCCCCTCCACCCCCAGAGCTATAACAACAAAATACACTCTGTGTCTGAAAATATTTCTTAGTCTGGCCTGCTTCTGATAAGGACTCCTTAGGCAACCCACCTCCAAGCTGAAGACTTCACAGTTTATGGCAATGTCATTTGGGGTTTCCAAGTCTGAGACTCCTACATCATAGGACAAATCTGCTCTGCAGAATCCAAAGGCCTATAAAGAAGAGAGAAGCCTGTTAGGGTGTGTATGTGTGTATTCGTGTGAGTCTCTATTTCTGTGCAGCTGGTATGAAGGTTCCCAGCTATAGTTGTAAACTTTCAGACATTTGGGAAAGCGAAAGAGCTTTAGAACAATCAGGGTACTATTATCAAATTTCTCCACTAATTATTTAATAATCTTTCCTAGAAGAAAGTGCAGGTTCCAAAGTGTCTCACTTCAAGTTGCTGTGGTTTTTTTCCCTGAGTGGTGACCAGTGCTGAGCTTTCCCACAGGGGTCAGTGAGGAAACCACATCATTGATGCCCTGCCTTAGGCCAACCCTTCTGCACCGAAGACCCAAATTGCCTGTGCCTAGAGAGAATTAAGAGTGGTGTAGAAGAGGGATTTGTATACAACTTTATCCAGTCCCTTGAAGGAAAGTATTGGAAAGGAAGGAACCAGTATGAAATGGCTTGCGGGACCCTGTCAAAGTAACCATCCGCGGGCCTTACTGGGAGCACAGAGGCTACCGCTGGCTTGCACCCCTATGCCCCCGAGTCTCCTAAACCCAGCTGTCAAAGGTAGACTAGGACAAGAAGAAATGCTTTTCTAGAAGAGACAGATAATCACTGAGGTCTGAGAATAGTTTTGCAGTCAGACAGACCTATGTTAATTCTGGCTTCACCATTTATTAGTTGTGTGAGTTCAGGCAAATTACTTAAATTTTCTAAAATCTAGTCTTTGTAAAATGGGCACAATACTAACTATCTTTGGGATGTGGGAGGGCTTAATTAAATGAGATTATGCTGCAAAACACTTAACATTGAGACCCCTCTTTTCCAGCTGCCATGTTTCTGCATGGCATCACCCACACCAAGATTATTAAGGATTTGTTGAAGAAGGGAGTGGGAGAGGGAGGTGTCTTTTCTGGTGGCCACTAAACAAGATTCTAGAACTGCTTCAGGCAGCAATGTTGAACAGCCAGAAAAGGAACTAATGAATGAATGCTTCCTTGCTTTTGACCCTAGAGAGCCTGTTGTTAAACCTCAGGATTATCCTGACCTTGAAATCAGAAGGCCATTGTTAAAATCCTATGTCCTAACATTTTCTAGCTAAGTGCCCTGAGGTTAAGTGGTTAACCTTCTAGGGGTGCCTGGGTGGCTCAGTCCGTTGAGTGTCCGACTTCGGCTCAAGTCGTGATCTCACGGTTCGTGAGTTCGAGCCCCGCATCAGGCTCTGTGCTGACAGCTCGGAGCCTGGAGCCTGCTTTGGATTCTGTGTCTCCCTCTCTCTCTGCCCCTCCCCCACTCATGCTCTGTCTCTCTCTCTCTCTCTCTCTGTCAAAAATAAATAAAAACTTTAAAAAAAAAAGTGGTTAAACTTCTAGGCTGTTCTGTCCCAAGGACATGGAGGCAGGCATTTGCTTCTCCTCAGCAGGGTTGTTACAGGGATCCAATGAAGCAATAGTATGCATGTAAACTACACACAAATGCTGAGTATTATTAATAAGATATTTCAGCAGATACAGGAGTATCCATTTATAAGTGATTAGGAGAAAAAAGCCCACTGCATTGAGCCTTAGGAGAACTGGATTCTAATCTCAGCTTGGTTATGAACACTGGGCAAGACACTTACTTTGCTGATCCTCAGCTCCACATTTGTCACATGGGGCCACTGTGAGGAATAAAGGAGATGAAGAGAACACAGGCACCCACTGATGTGTAGGCTCTTAATATAAGCCGGTTATTAGTTTTAGCTAAGTCTTTAATCCTAACGGGTTAGAAAAAAACCTCAGTGTTAAGTTTAGTGTGGTGTATATTGTAAAATCACAGTCTCATGATTCACTCAACTCCTCTGTGCCTCAGTTTCTCCATCTCTAAGTCAGAGATAAAAATAAGACCTACCTTATTGAGTGGTTGGGGGGTTAATAACATATGTGTAAAGCACTTGGACAGGCTCCTGGCACATAGTAGGTGGTCTCTAAATGTTACCTATTATTTCACAGACATTTATTATACTCACATTATAGTGCCTGGGAAAATGGCGGCTACTGGAGCAGTTCCTCACAGAGAAGTCCACGTAGTAATTGGTTCTTTCCCCTCCTCTCTAGAACAAATTGGATCAAAGCAGTTTCAGGAACATAAAAATTAAAAAAGAAAAAAAAAAAGCAGTAGATACCTGCTATCCAATATGCTATAAAGCACTGTGGGGATTCAAAATCACCAACATGTGCTATTTTTCTTATGACCACTGCCTTTAAAAAAATTTATCACAAATAAAATATATTTTTATTTAAAAAATTTTTTTTAATGTTTATTTATTTTTGAGACAGAGAGAGACACAGCATGAGCAGGGAAGGGGCAGAGAGAGAGGGAGACACAGAATGCGAAGCAGGCTCCAGGCTCTGAGCTGTCAGCACAGAGCCTGACGCGGGGCTCCAACTCACGAACTGTGAGATCATGACCTGAGCCAAAGTCAGACGCTTAACCGACTGAGCCACCCAGGCGCCCCAATAAAATATATATTTTTTTTTTTTTTAATTTTTTTTTTTTTCAACGTTTTATTTATTTTTGGGACAGAGAGAGACAGAGCATGAACGGGGGAGGGGCAGAGAGAGAGGGAGACACAGAATCGGAAACAGGCTCCAGGCTCTGAGCCATCAGCCCAGAGCCCGACGCGGGGCTCGAACTCACGGACCGCGAGATCGTGACCTGGCTGAAGTCGGACGTTTAACCGACTGCGCCACCCAGGCGCCCCAATAAAATATATTTTTAAAGGGGCACCTGAGTGGCTCAGTTGGTTGGGTGTCCAACTCTTGATTTCAGGCTCAGGTCATGATCTCATGAGATTGAGCTCCAAGCTGGGTGTGGAGCCTGCTTAAGATTCTCTCTCCCCCTCTCCCTCTGCCCCTTCCCTGCTAAAGTGTGAGCAAGCATGGGTTTGCTTTCTCTCTCTCTCTCTTTCTCTCAGTCTCTCTCTCTCTCTCAAAAAATACTGTTTCATTGAAAAGGGCAAATAATATAGACATAATCAAGCATAGTGAAAAATCACCTTTCCTGTACCCAATCTCTTCTTCCCAAAGGTACCACTACCACCTATTTGAGGGGTTTCTCGTAACCTTTTCCTAAATATGTAGCACATGTACCCATATATCTAACATAAATGGGCTCAGAGTCTAAGTGTTGTCTCTAACTTGCTTTTCCCCTTAGAAACTCTTCCCAATGCATAAGGATCCAAGACATTCCCTTTAGTAATTGTGCTATATTCTTTCCATTCCTTCCATTCCACTCAGTAGCTATTCATACTCCCCACAACTCCAAAAATTAAAAAAAACGCAGGAAAGCAGTGTCTTTGGTATCTCTTGCCTACGGAGGCTGCCACAGGGACCTCAGTTTGAAAGTAGCGCGACACGTGAGGCCAGTGGAGAGGGCCAGGGCCGCTGGGTCTGCGCCTGCCAGGCCGGAGCTGGGCCCTCAGACGCTAGCTGACGTGAGGGGACACTCACCGCTCTGGCAACTCTCTCCACTCGGTCCACTCTGAAAAAGGCAAAATCTCCATTCTCTCTTTTGTACTTCTCAAAGGCTTTGTTGGCTTGGTCTCTATAAGGCTGAGTGTCCTCAAAGAAGTCAAAGAGTACAGGGCTGTCTTTGGTATTGACCAGTGCCGAAGAGACTGGAGAAAGAAGATGGCAACCTTCCATTACCAGAGGGTTGGAAATAGCAATGTCAATACTGGGACTTCATATGTATAAGCACATTGGCAAGAAAAACAATAGCTTCCATTTTACAGATGGGTACATTGAGGGTTGGAGAAGCAAAGTAATTTGCTCAAGATCAAATCAGCCCATCAACAGCAGGACTGAACTTAAAACCAGATCCTTCTGATGCTTATGTCTCTGTTGTGACTCCATTCAGACACCTCTCCCATCACTCACAAAGTGTTCATATTTCACTAAACTCCTCCTGTCTCGCCCAGGAGGGAGAGGCATCATTAACATAGTTTTTGCCCAGAGAGAGAAGATGCAGATCACCCTTTCTTCAAGGTGACCTCTTAAAGGGGTTGCTTGACTGTTGAATTTTTGTATATTGAATCATGTTGAAAATCTTATATATTGAATGTCTTTAAAGGAAGGTATACCAACAACAGAAGAAAACCCTCTGCTTTTCCTTCCACAGAGAGCAAATAATAATTGATTTTCTGAGGGCAGGGGCCATTCCTGATATGTGCATCTTAGTATTATATGGTGAATACCACAGTATGATTGAATTCTATATTAAATTAGAATTAATTAGCATTTGAACATATGACCATACCAGAACTTGTGGTGCAGTTAAAATCATTCAGTCTAAGATCCTGAGATTCATTCAAATATGTAGCTATTACCTTACACTGTCCGATCACCTGTAAGAAAGAGGGAATTATGTCATCGCACACTGCCTTTGTCGGGTTGAATGTGAGGGGACAAAAAGTGATGTCACATACTCCTACTATCCACTGAGAATCCACCTTGGTTTTCTCTCACCAAGTCCTCTCTCAAAACCTGTATTTTCTGGGGCGCCTGGGTGGCGCAGTCGGTTAAGCGTCCGACTTCAGCCAGGTCACGATCTCACGGTCCGTGAGTTCGAGCCCCGCGTCGGGCTCTGGGCTGATGGCTCAGAGCCTGGAGCCTGTTTCCGATTCTGTGTCTCCCTCTCTCTCTGCCCCTCCCCCATTCATGCTCTGTCTCTCTCTGTCCCAAAAATAAATAAACGTTGAAAAAAAAATTTTTGAAAAAAAAAAAAAAACACCTGTATTTTCTTAGTCTGTTTCTGTGGGCTGGGTGCTATATACATCCAAAACCCTCACGAGAGCCAGGGAGAAACTGTTTAAACAGATCATGGCCATATCCCAAACATTTTCAAGGGAAAACAGTGCTAAAACTCCTCGGTAGGTAAACGTCTTATTTTCTAGAACTGAAATTTGATATACGTGCTTATTCATCTTCTTGCTCTCTTCCTGTGGCGGAGAACCTGGCATCTGAGTACCCACGTGCAATATGGAGAACGAGACCCTGTTCCTCAAGGCAACTACACTTACTCCCCTCGGCTATTCCTGCCAACGAGGCCAGTCTTCATAGGGCACAGTCACAGGTTTGTATGTTCTCAGACACACGGACTCTCAGGGCCTGAACCCTTAAAGTCCAGGTACCCCAAACCCCTCCTGTTATTTTACAGCTGAGGAGGCAAAAGTCTAGACACTTGAGGTGATTTTCCCAAGGTCTCACAGCTGGGCATGTTATCCCAAGGGACCACAATCCCCAGTGACTCAGCCTGAACTGGGAATCCCAGGAATGACTCTCAAGAGACTACTCAAGGTCAACATAGTCTTCACGAGTCAAGAGGCAGGATCTGCCCTTCCTTGTTCACTCTGTTAGCGCAGGCATGCTGCTGCCCTGAGTAAACAGAATAGACAGAAGTCTAGAATGATACAAGTTCAAAGTACCCTGTTTACTTACAATCTCAGATACACGCTTAGAAAGAGCTGGGTCACAGTCATCCCAGTGTTTCCTGGATAGGACTGGGCAGTCTGATTCTTTCACATCTAAGACTAAATAATAGACAGCTGCAGATTCCTGAGGAATACCAGAAAAACAACATGTGAGTAGCATGTGGGAGCCTAGTGCTTTTTCAATAAAAGCAATCTCTTTATTTCTTTTTATTTTTTAACATTTATTCATCTTTGAGAGACAGAGAGAGAGCATGAGCGGGGAAGGGGCAGAGAGAGAGGGAGACACAGAATCCGAAGCAGGTTCCAGGCTCTGAGCTGTCAGCACAGAGCCCGACACGGGGCTCGAACTCACGAACCGCGAGATCATGACCTGAGCTGAAGTCGGACGCTCAACCGACTGAGCCACCCAGGCGACCCGCAATCTCTTTATTTCTTAAAGAGAATTCCTGCTTCTCTCCAAATCATCACAGATGTCCTACCTTTGTGTCATTTGATCTATAAATAGCTTCAAAGAGTTACTTCCAAATGTTCTTTTTCACTGGTCATGATGTTGCTTCTGCCCACGAGCTTTAAAAAGCAACCACTGAGCAGCAGTGTGGGTTTGGGTGGAGGTGTTGAAGGTGCAGGCCCAGAATTATAAGTGATGACAGCCTCCGATCTGTATGTGCAGTTGTGTCCTCTTGCCCAGCTCTATTCCTGAACTTGGATTGTTTTGCCTTGATTTCAACCTGCCCAAAGCTTAAACACACTGTCTTCTCCTACAAGCTGTCTCTCTCTCTCAACTTCCCCTGCCTGTTGTCCGAGGCGTCATTAATGACTTATTGCCGTAGTCCCTGGCTTAGAAATGTGAGGGTGACCTTGATTTCTTTCCTTTGCTTTTACTTCCCAGGAGCCAGGTGTTCAACGGCCTTTCTTTGAAATGTCTCCTGTCTTTTCTTCATTCTCCCTGCTCTGATTTCCATTGCCTGGGGCTGGTCCTCATTGCCTCTTTCCTGAGCACAAATGGCTTCCTAGTTCATGTCTCCTGTGTCCATCTCCCCAGGCACACCGCACCCCCCCCCTTCCTCACCCACCCCCACACCCTCTTGCCGTCACTCAGAGGCAGCACTGTGCCAATTTGTCCTGTGCCTGCATGTGTCACAGAGAGCCTGGAACGGGACTCACGGTCACTAAATTGCCGGTTGGACCCTAAATTCCTGAAACCCCTCTTTTTCTCTGCAACCTGTGGTGCCTCTCATACCAGCAACAAGTGGAAATTTCTCTGCTTCTGTGGGGCCCCATAGTCTGTCCTCCTAGATTTCAGTGGTTTCACCAAAGGGTAGGTTTTTTGGGGGTGGGGTGGGGTGGGGAGAGAGCCCTCCTTCCGTTAATCTCTTTCAAGGCCTCAGATCCACTCCAAACAAGCATATAATCTTATTAAGTGAAAACAGTAGGCTCTCTTTGCTTCATGATAAGCCTACAGTCAGTCTTCTGACCTAACTGCTCCAAAGTCCACAAAAAACTTCCAGAACACTCCATTCCCGCTGCATTCAATTATTCCCTGACACTCTCCTTCCTCATTCCCTGTCTACATCCTTCTCCCAACCAATTTTAAAAGCTCTCCTTCCATTAGGTTACTTCTGCGTCTATACCACTTGATTGCTAGAATGTGTCCCGTCTTAACGCAGTTTGCCTGTGTGTGTACGTGAGCTGATGATTATTTCCTTGAGGGTCCTGCCGACACCTTATTCTAATTCGCCTCTCCTGGTACTTACTGTTTGAGTTGGCTCAGCATACATGCTTATAAGTACCTACAGACTGATTCATAATTAAGGAGATATTAATAGCAAATGTTAGTTTGAAGGCACCCCTCCCCCCCAAAAAAACCCCAACAGTGTAGAGGAGCAGCAGAAACGAAACCAGAAACCCTACCCAGAGCCATTTCATTGTGCAAGGCAGTAAGCGTGGGGCCCGACAGCACATTTGCCCCCGGGGCCTGGTCTCCCAACTCAGCTCTACCACAGGCAGTTCCTCACCACTTTGTCCAAATGGGCATCAGCGACCCGCAGCAACTGGAAAAGGTAGCCTTTCCACCGTCCTTTATTGATCAGGTCTAACACTTTCCTGGCCAAGGGCTCAGTAGCATCGCAGTCTGTGGGACGCAGAGCGCAGGAATTCTGCAGCGTGAAGAAGGGGATGAGAAGCAGGGCTGCGGTGAAGGCTCTCATCTTGTTAAAACGTGGAAACCATCCCTTGCTACAGTATGTCCCAGCAGAGAATTTTATACAGACTTTCTGAAGATACACACACATGCACACACAATTGATTAAACAAAGTGTTTATGTATTTCTGTTGTGTAACCGGGGAGAGTCACCTTGACCCCTGGTTAAAATACCTGCCAACAGGCTGTAAATGATTAGTGGGTCCTGGGGACAGAAAGTCGAGACACGCCACTGGTGGGCGGGTGGACTTGTGATCTGCACAAAATCTGGATTTTTCTAGTAGTGATGGAGGCAGAGTGTGTTTTGGTGCATAGGCACTGTTTACCTTGGTGTGTGGGTGGGATTGGAAGTAAAGCAGGTTTCCTTCCTCTGCCTGCCGATCGCCGCCAGAAATCTCCCTATCGCTCCCCTGTTCGGATTATGTCCCCAACGTCCTCAGTAGAATGCAGCTGCATTATTTAAGGGAGGTAACACGTTAAACTCCTAATACCATAAAAGGAACTGAATTCTCAATAAGATGGAAGGATTAAACAGCTGTTACTTTGGAGTCAGATCTGAAGTTCAAACCTGCCCTGTTACTCTTAGTGTGTGATGCTGGGTAAGCTATAAAACCTTTCTGATTCTTAATTTTCTCATTTACGAAATGGGGATTCATCCCTTTTGGCTGGATCGTGTGATACTTAAATAGAAAACACAGATAAAGGAACCACGACACGTCTTGGCACAGATTCAGGTACTGAATGCATGCTGCTACGTAGTCTTGTTATTATTACCACTGGTGTGTCTGAGAAGAAGTTGGGGACGCCCCAACTTGTCATTCACGGTTCTCAGTGGCCCCCTAAGCGTGCTAAAGAGAACGGGTTCATGTGGAAGAGAATGGTCGTGAGGGTAGCAGTCAAGCAATTGGATGCCCATCTCTGAGAAGGTGTTGGGTGGGCTATACCTGGGAGGGACTCAGAATGGCCTTAAGCTGATATCGCACCCCCATCCCTCCAGAGAAACAATGTAGCTGTACACTCTTCTTACCAGCAGCTGACCAACATCAGAAAGGACCAGAGGGACTTAGCCGAGGTTCCCTCCTGAGACTAGTCCCTTAAACAGAAGCTCCCCACTCTCTGCTCCCTCTGCAGGGAATGTCCGTAAAGGCCATAGTAATAGTTCTCATACTAGAATCACCTGAGGGGCTTTTAAAAATCCTTGTGTTCAGGCCTCTCCCCAAAGCAATTAAATCAGGATCTCTTGGAACGGACCCAGGTACTGGTGTTTTAAAAACTTCCAGGTGATTCCAATGTGCATTCACGGTTGAGAACCACTGGGCTCTAAACAGATCCTGAATAGAGAGAAAGAGTTGAAAGAGAGAGAGAGGGAAGGGAGAGGGTATGTGAAAAGCAAGGCCTCACTTCCCAGAGTCCCAGGTTGCTTCAGCAAGGTACTAAAAACACGTTGTGAGTTACGCTTGACATTGAACTTTTAATGTTAGCGACCCTAGCTTTTGAATACCGAAACAGGACCTCTTCAATGAAATGTAGAATGACAGAAATAGTCTGGAATCTGGCCAACGAGTTACTAAGGGGCTCTAACCTGCGGTGGGGCTGGGGGAAGTCTATCGAACACAAAAACGTATGTTTCAATGAGCCGAGCTCCTTCATTAAGGCTTCTATTCTTGCTGTACTGGCCACCCCCAGTATGGAGTGCCCTCAGGGAGCTAAATGCTGGTGGAGGGAAAGGCAGGACGTGGAAAGGCCCCCACAATGAGGATAAGCTTTTCCTACAGTAGCTTTGCTGAGATTAAGGCATGCTCACGAAAGCAGCGGACATCCTTTCCCCCCACCTTCACTGAACCTTAAAGAGTTATCCAGTGCTAGTGATACATTGTATTTCTTGCTAGACCCTGATTGAGACAGGGTCTAAGACTCCAAATGATGCCTCTCCTTAATCGTTTTTCCTTCCTAAAGGATGCAGCTAAGAGTAACAGCATGTGAATATTGTCTACTTCTCTTAAACAAATGCTGTCAAGGCACAGAGGTGACTCTCCAAGAAACACCTGCCGGGATGGAAGACAACTGTTACTCTGCAAATTCTCTGTTGTGTTAGCTTTGCTAGAGCTTCCATAAAAAAGTACCGTAAACTGAGTGGTTTAAATGACAGAAATTGATCTTCTCACAATCCTGGAGCCTAGAAGTCCAAGGTCAAGGTTAGTCTCTTCTGAGGCCTAGCTCTCCTTGGCCACGTTTTCTCTGTGTCCCCACATGGTTTTGCTTGTATGCTCATCTGTGTCCTGATCTCTTCCTACAAGGATACCTGTCATGTTGGACTGGGGCCCGCCCTAATGATTTCATTTTAACAAAGTTACCTTTTTAAAGATCTATATCCAAATATAATCACGTTCTTAGGTACTGGGGGTTAGGACTTCAGTATATGAATACTGGGGAAACAATTCAACCCATAACGCCTGTCAAACTTCAAAAGATATGTGTGTATATGTATATGCAGGTGTTACATGTATTTGTGTAAATGTATATACACACATAATATACATATATGTGTATATTTTATATACATATTTTTAAGTTTATTTATTTTGAGAGAGAGAGAATGAGCTGGGGAGGGGCAGACAGAGAGGGAGAGAGAGAATCCCAAGCAGGCTTGGTGCTGTCGGTACAGAAACTGATGCAAGACTCGATCTCATCAACTGTGAGATCATGACCTGAGCTGAAGTCAAAAGTTGGACGCTTAACCGAATGAACCACCCAGGCACCCCTACCCTACATGTATTATTTTTTAAGTGAAAAAATTGAGAATGAATGTTGTTGGGCCCTTGATTTCCACTCTGAGCAAAACTATTAATGGAATCAGAAAGCTTCCCATCTTTGGAGCAGTGTTTGCTTCCCTCCAGGCTCAGCCATAGGCCACAGACTCTGTATTCCAACAGTGAAGGTAAGTGAGTCTATCAAGTTCTGGGGAGTGGAGACTATTCAAACAGGTAAGAAAGAAACAAGATTCCACCCTCAGGCCAAAGGCTGTGCAGACAATATCTGACCAATACTTGCTGCTGAAATAATTATGGAATAAAGGGAGAATGAAACTCTGATGAATCCCAGTTTCTTGATACCCTTCAATTTTTATCTCATTTTGATCAAAAGAATCAGTGTGCTCTTGCCCAGATGGAAGAGGGCATACCTAAGTATAGCAGGCCCTGTATCAGAGATTTAGGTAAAAGTCAGTAAGATTGCAGAAGGAGAGGCTGAAGACATGAGAGGCACAGTGGCATCTGAACATGATATGAGGCCTTGGGTGGTTCAGAAGGGATGCAGCCCAGTGTACAAGTAGAGAGTGTAGCCTCATAATTCCCACTTCCAGATAACATTATGAAACCGAGAAGAGTCAAAAAGATATACTTTATGAGTCACTCTGTACATCTGACTTCTCCTACAGGGGACCATGCCTTCACCTGAGGCATGAGAACTCTACGTGGTTCTCAAGGTGGGAGAACAAGAGGGTTGGCCTGCTGGGCTGGTCCTGGGCACTCAGCAGAGCGTTGTTCCTTCTTGGGGAATGGCAGGACAACCACCTTCTTCTCCTCAGGGTCCAAGAAGAGGAAGGAAACATCCAGACTTTCTCCCAGGGGATCTGTGGTGAGCTCCAACTGCACAGGGAAGGGCTCAACAGGGCTGTTTTCCTGAGCATCCTCAGGCTTCTTCTCATCATCCAAGTCGGGGAGGTACTGGACAGATCCTTTAGGCACGGCTTTGGAGGGCGAGTTAGTAGGGGCTATGATTTTCTGCTGGGACTCTTCCACTGTGGGGAGGTCCGCAGGTCCCTGGTTAGCTGCAGGGTTTTCCCCTCCAGGGGCGGGAACCTGAAATAAGAACATTTTCAAATAAGGGAACATTCCCTGGAAAACCTCCTGCCATACCTGGTACGGAACTAAGCTGTTCTGGGACTTTCTGATGGAACGTTTCAAAGAGATACTGGCTAGGGGTGCCTGGGTGGCTCAGTTGGTTGAGTGTCAAACTCTTGATTTCAGCTCAGGTCATGATCCCAGGTTCATGGAATCGGCCTGCATTGGGCTCAGTGCTGAGAGTGGAGGCTGCTTGAAATTCTCTTTCTCTGTCTCTGTCTCTCTCTCTCCCTTGGCCCCTCCCTCACCTACTCCCCACAGCTCTCTAAAATAAAATACAAAATTAAGAAAAACAAAAACAAAGGGAGACCAGCTAGAGGGATGAACTTCAGGATTAAAAAGCAAAACCAGACAACAGAAGCTTGACTGCAAGCCTCACAAATTCAGAGCTGAACAGTGGTTCAGGGAGGTTAAATGGTCTCTTCCAAGTCCCTGGTGAGCCATCACTCTGCTCTCAGTAGTAAGTACAGCCCCAGCCATCTTATTGATTGCTTATTCATTGCCAGGCCAGGTATAGGGCCGTTCCTCCAATTCCTCTTAGGGTTTCCCACAGGGATCTGAATGAGGTGGGTGTTGCAACCCCATTCTACACACAAGGCAACCAAGACTCAGACAGGTAAGAACTTGCCCAGGGTCACACAGCTCGCAGGTGGCAGAAAGGACAGGGACCAGGTGTCCTGTGTCCATCATCCTCTCAACTACAGCTGGCTGCCTTATAGTAAACACTCAATAAATACTTTTGGAAAGGGACTGGATATTTCCAGTGAAACAACTTCTACCTGCAGTTCAGGGTAAGGCTCTTCAGGACACTGGATTTCAGTGTCAGAAATCCACTGGATTTCAGTGTTCAGAAGCCTGAGCCATCTGAGCTGGGATGTTCCTGTTTCTGAAGGAGTCTTACTTATTGTATAGGACCTCGTTGTGACAAAAAAAATAGTGTGATAGGTCTTTAGCCACCCTCAGGGTGTGGCCTTGGGGCAGCCTGAATACAGTGGTGATCACAGATTTTAGGAAATGGAAAGGAGAGGGTGGGGTAGGGGCCCATAGGATTTAGATGATCTGCTCACTTCACAGGAAGACAAACAATTAGACTGAAAAATACCTGTGGTTCAAAGAAGTCACAAGTCACGGAGACAAACTTTTGTAATTCTCTTTCAGTCAGTGTACCTTTGCAAAGACCAACAGGCTAAAGACAGAGAAAACACAATGTCCTGTGAGTATTATGATTATCAATGACTATAAATGGAAATCCATTAGCTTTCTGCTGGTATAGACACACAGGCAATCAACAGTTTTATGTTCTTATCATGTTATGGGCAGACTCTGAGCCAGTTCTCACTAGGTCATTTTTACCAATAATCACCCAAACTAGGCTAAATTGCCTCCAGTGATGTGAAACTAAGGATTTCTTGAGGAACAAACCCAATTAGAAAATTCTTTGTATTGAGCAGAAATCTGTGTCTAAAGAACATCTACCTCTTGGCCTTACTTCTACCCTTGGGTCATTTTGAAAACCTGTTTTCATCTCTCACGTAATGGTAGCCTTTTATGTATGTTCCACCCGAGTTTTCTCTTCTCACACAAACTTCTTCTCAGTTCCTTTGACTTTTTTAAAATTTAGAAATAAAATAATTTCATTTCCTTAATATAAATGTAATAATAGTTATTTAGAATATGGATAAACAAAAAGAAAATTAAAGGACCTGGGACTGCATGGAAGTTAACTGTTTCCTACAATGATTTGGTTTCTTCTGACCTTTTTTCCTTTGCATACATATTTTCTTCTAGATAAACAGGATTATGTTACGTATTTTATTTTCTAACTTTCTGTTGTCATTTAATAATATATTGTGAAAATCCTTTCATGGCACTGAATAGTCTTCTGTGATTTTCTTTATAATCGCTACCTAATATTCCTCTGCATTACTTAACAAATTCTTAGTTACTCCCTTTGGGTAAATTCCTAGAAGAGGAATTTTAGAGTCATACAGTGTACATATATTCGAGCACAAATAGAATATTTTAATAAAATGTTGCCTCGATTTCTAAAGAACTTTTAAGAATATTCACATGGAATTCACTAAAATGTGTCTAAATGGCTTGCCTGAATATTGCTCTATCACTCATTTCCAGAATATGCAAAGAGAAGATTTGAAATTCCTTAAGATGGGAAAATTTATTAATGTAGGAAGTCCTCGGAGAATGGTACTTCGGCTTCTTCCTTCTCCAATTCATCACCAAATCGTATAGGGGATGGGCTCTATGAGAACCTTCTGGAGAGACTGCAGTTACCTGTACCAAGCAGAGCCTGGTCACTCCCACTCTAAGATTTGCTGAGTTACTCTAATTCATAGGCCTATCTGGTGCTCTAACTAGAGTGGACCACTAAGAGGGAGTTTGTGGGCATGCTTAACCTGTGAACCCTAGAGTTTGGGGACATATGGGCTATGAATATTGGTATCTGCTTCTCTCTCAGAGCATTCTGAAGGCAGGATCTTGGCTAAAGCAAGATCCTACTATGGTAGGGTAAGGAGACAGAGAGAAAAGAGAAGGATGTTCACACTGTTTGGAACAGTAAAAATGTGTGAGGGTTCCATGGGCTAAGCAAATGTCATAGGTAGGGCTCTTTTGAAAGTACCTACTCAAGGGACAATCTTCCAGAGAAGGGGCATTTAATAGTAAAAACCTGTGGGGGCTGAATCTGAGAAGGGGTGGTTCCAAGGGGTCAGCTAGAGAATACATCATCCTGCCAAGAAAGGACCTCTGTACAAACCCACACCTGTATCGCCTGAGAGAAGCAGGTCTGGAACTTGCTTTATGGAGATCAAGAGAAAACTACAACTTCAGCTATATAAAAAAGACTTTGTACTTTTTTCTCTTATTGTCTCTCATTCTTCTTGGAACTTGGATGAGCCGGAATTAAACAAAAGATTATAAAAGGGGAAGAAAAGTTGAGAGAATAGACCTGACCCCTTTCTCACATCAGGTCCTAAGCTCTAAGTCAGGCTGAAGCTACAGAGAGAGAAAAAAAGCTTTGCATTGGGTAGAAGATAGAAGTTTTAGTTCAGAACTGATTGAACAGATTTTATTCATACCCCAGAGTGAATCTCAATTACCTAAGTGAAAGTGTTCTTATTACAGAAAATGAACAGAAAATTATGCGATCTGCCCCAGATGTTATTGACAAGTGAGAAAGACAGACCCTACAGAATAGGATGAAGATGTTTTCCCAATTATTCCTTGAGAAAATTCACCTGGCTGATTACACAAGGCTTTTGAGACATACACTTTAGATTCAAAGACACACATAGGTTGAAAGTTAAAAGATGGAAAAAAATAAAAATAATGCAAACAATAACCAAAAGAGAGCTGGGATGGCTATACAAATATCAGACAAAATTGATTTTAAGACAAAAATTGTTAGTAGAGACAAAGAAAAACACTTTATAATGCTAAAAAGTTCAATTTATTAGGAAGACACAACAACTATAAATATTTATGTACCTAACAACAAAGCCCCAAAGAACATAAGCAAAAACTGACAGAATTTGAGGGAGATAAAGACAAGTCAACAATAATGGCTGGAAACCTCACTTTCAATAATGGATAGAACAACTATGCAGACCATCAACGAGGAAATAGAAGACTTGAAAAACACTATAGACCAACCATTACAGAATGCTCCACCTAATAACAAGCACAAAGTATACACTCTCCTCAAGTGTGCAAGGAACATTTTCCAGGATATACCTTATGTTAAATTATAAGGTATACAATTATAAGGTATACCTTATGTTAAATTATAAGGTATATAAGGTGTACAAACACTCTTCGATAAGCTTAAAAGAATTGAAATCAAATCAAGTATATTCTCAAAATACAATGGAATAAAATTAGAAGTAGATAACAGAAAAAACTGAGGAGTTTTGCAAATATTAGATAACATACTCCTATATAACCAATTGGTCAAAGAAGAGATCACAAAGAAAATTAGAAAATACTTTAAGATGAATGGAAACCAAAACAAAACATACGCAACTTAGATGCAGCTAAAACACTGCATAGAAGAAAATTTGCAGATGTAAATGTTATTTTTAAAAAAGAAAAAAAT
This sequence comes from Puma concolor, assembly GCF_028749965.1. Taxonomy (NCBI): domain Eukaryota; kingdom Metazoa; phylum Chordata; class Mammalia; order Carnivora; family Felidae; genus Puma; species Puma concolor. Next base: position 78,609,080 of record NC_141675.1, on the reverse strand, counting down.
GAGAGGCACCTGGTTGGTTCAGTTAGGCATCCGACTTCTGCTTAGGTCATGATCTCATGGTTTGTGGGTTCAAGCCCCACGTCGGGCTCTGTGCCAACAGCTCAGGGTCTGGAACCTGCTTCCAATTCTGTGTCTCCCTCTCTCTCTGCCCCTCCCCTGTTCATGTTCTCTCTCTCTCTCTCTCAAAAATGAATAAACATGAAAAAAAATTTTTTTAAAGAAAAAAATTGATAGCAACTCATTTACATAACTTTCCATCTTAAGAAACTAGAAAAAAAAAAAAGAACTAATCCCAAAGTAAGCAATAAGAAGGCCATAATAAAGAGCAGGAAGGAAATAAATGAACTAGATGATTAAAAAAAAAAACAACAAAACAAACTGAAAGTTGATTCTTTGAAAAGATAAACGAAATTGACAAAACTAGCTAGACTGACCAAGAAAAAAAATGACTCAAATTACTAAAATTGGGATTAAATAGGGGATATTAAATCTAATATTTCAAAAATAAGAAGCAAATACTATGAACATCTTCCTGTATGCTGAGAAAGTAGGTAACATAGAGGAAATGTACAAATTCCTAGGAAGACACAGACTACCAAAACTTACTCAAGAAGAAACAGAAAATCTGAATAGACCTATAACAAGTAAAGAGACTGAGTTATTAATCAAACAAAAAAAAGAAGTTCTCACAGAGAAAAGCTCAGGCCCAGATGGCTTCACTGGTGAATTCTAATGAACGTTTAAAGAAGAATGAACACCAATCCTCCACACTGTTCCAAAATAAAATCAAAGAGGAGGGAAAATTGCCCAACTCATTCTATGAAGCCAATATTAAACTCTTAGGAAATCAGGCAAAGACAATACAAGAAAACTACAAATTAATGTCTCTTATGATTATAAAAGGACAATCCTGTAAGAAACACTGGTAAACTGAATTCAGCAACATATAAGAAGAATTAAACAGCATTATCAATTGTTCCTTGAGGGGAAGAAAAGCATCTTATGCATTGTAACACCTCATGCAATAATTTATGCTCAATAAGTACATATAGAGATGACTTGTGAATGCAAATCCTAAATCATTTCTGAAGATGTTCAGGAATACTTACCACAGAGTCAGGGGGCTGAAGTGCACAGCTGCTGGCCTGGTGTTTGGTACACGGTGACTCTTTGATTAAGTACTCCACAAAGAAGGCAAAGCCAAACACCCACTGGTATGAGACAAGAGTTGGGAAATAAAAATCAAATCTTACCACATGGAGAAATGGTTTGGGTTTGGCAGCATTTTATTTATGGGAACTGTACATCCTCAGCGTCATTGTCAACACAGGTCTCCTGTTGACCCTGTATCCCCATCAAGATCAAAGCAAGTACTGCGATTTTGTTCCTTAAAAAACATAACATACCTTTCTTCCCTTCTTAAGGATTTGAAAGGGCTCTAAAAACCTTCCCTTAGGTGAGCTTATTTTTCCTCACTGGAGATTTGTTTTTAGTTTTTTGTCTATATAATTCATTCAACATGATCCAAATACAAATGAGCCGCCATTTTCCCTACTCTGTGAAGCTCATAATCCACTCGGGGCCTTAAGATGCAGCACAAACTGACTTGCTAAACGGTCCGTGGTCAATCAAATATGCGCACGTAGCAGCCAATAGTGAGCCTACGTAGAATTGCCAAGGAGGCTAGGAGTCCATTTCCCTTCTAGCCTTAAGGCGAATGAGGTGACATGTAGTCACCTGGTGGAAATCCCATGGCAGTTTCAGAAACTGACACATGATTGAATTGTGCATCAGGCCTACTGAGGTAGAGAATGAAGAAAAGGCTTTCCAGTGCGAACTAAAAGGAGTGCCTTGATATCCACGTCTCAGCTTAAGCATGGACAGCAAGTGTTATGAGACACATTGCTGGCATAACAGCTCTTCAACCTCACCTGGCCAGAAGCCCGCGTGACTTGGAAGAGAGAGTATTGCTTTGACGCGCTCTCCTTGTTGTATTTTGCAAGGGACTCGGCAGCAGTTTCCAGAACCTTGGGATTTGACAACTTAAAGGGGCCGGGGCAGTCAGGGCACATCGTGTGACTACTTCTTTGAGAAACTGTTGACGCCAAAGAGAGAAGTTGAAAAATAAAATTTCTTAGTGAGTTTTAATCCCACAAATCATAAGACCGCAAGAGGCAGAGATTGAAGAAAAAAAAAAAAAAAAAGATAATCGTTTTGACAAGGATGGACTAGAAAAGGCATTATCTGGAAAGAAAGCTGTCAACTGTGGGTTTTCTGCCATGAGTGTGTATTACTTTCATTATTCACAAAAAATTAAAGCAAGATTTTTTTTCACCTCACACAAAGGTTTTTACCCTAGGAATTTTGTTCAAAAATACATAATATATGTGTTTATTTTGATGTAAAACCTTTTCCCCAGTTAGTTTAGTATCTTCCACCATCGTTGCCTCTGTCAGGCAGACTGAGTGTCTTAAAATGTTGGGATTTCATCACTGTCACGTCTAATCCACCTTTAAGTCCCCAACACCTAACACAAGGTCTATTGCATTATAAGTGCTTATTACCAAATGCTTGTGAATGAATGGATGAGTGAATGACATATGGAAGATAGAAGCACACCCTCCCAGATGAGAAAATACAAGTGATGGGGAGTCTGGGTGGCTCAGTCAGTTAAGCGTCCGGCCTCAGCTCAGGTCATGGTCTCACAGTCTGTGAGTTCAAGCCCCATGTCGGGGTCTGTGCTAACAGCTCAGAGCCTAGGATCTGCTTTGGATTCTGTGTCTCCCTCTCTCTCTCTCTCTCTCTCTCTCTGCCCCTTCCCCACTCATGTTCTGTCTGTCTCTCTCAAAAATAAATGAGAACATTAAAAAATTTTTAAAAAATACAAATGAGCCAGAAACAAATATTGGTCAAATCACTGTGTGGACTGGATAGAATAATCAGGCTAAAGATGTAGCCAGAATTTCTGATTGGGAGGACCTGGAGGTGGCAAAACTCATATGAATGAATGTCAGGTAAGAGAACTTTTCTGGGAGTTATTTTTGTAGTGCAAACGCATTGTTTTGATCAATTGCGTGTTCATTTGCATGCATCTGGGCATATTGTGAGGCGGTTTCCTCAACTTGTCGCTCCTGGCACCACCCCCATGTGTCACTTCCTGACCTCCCATACCTCTGGCACCTATGACTTCCATTTTCAGTTCCCATCTGCCTTGTTAGCTGTTCTCTTATTTACGTTAAGACTCATCTTCACAACCAGGAAACTTAAACCGTGGCTAAGAAACTATTTGCTCTGTTGTCTTATCTCCCAAAGGAACCAGCAACCTTGTTATCTCCTAGAGCTTGTTAGAAATGCAGACTTTCAGGCCATACCCCAGATCTATAGAATCTGAATCTGCACTTGAACAAGACCCACCGGGGAGTCACAGGCGCATAGTGGTTTGACAAGTAGCCATATCCTATTTTCCCATACCTTGGATGCTTGCTTTCCAAAGAAGGATCCAGAATAAATGCATATGCGTATTTGAAATGTCATTAGTTTCAGCCCCATTCTCAGTTCATTTATTCAACAATACTATGGACTCCTTACACCTGATAGGAACCCAGGGAGGGCTTTGGCAGGAAGGAAGAAGGAATACCTGTTCTATGTGATGTAAGATAGGAGACTCAAATCAAGGCAGTATGTTGTGTTCCAGGAGCGCTCAGGCTCAAGTTTTATAGGAATGAGAACAGAAGAGAAGCTTTCTTTTCTTGAATAGAGAACATGGTAGAATAGGTGGCATTGGCAGGGGTCCGCAAAGAATGGGTGTAAGTTCTAAGGGCAGAAGGTATCAGGCAAGGGCATCCTCCACGGAGGAGGAGGGACAGGCAGATGTGGAGATTGGAGAGTGCAATGTGTGTTCAGAAAATAGTGAAGGATCCAGCTACAACAAGTGCAGAGTGGGTGCGGTCAGGGAAATAATAGCAGAGAGAGCTAGAGAGGGAGCCTGGGGACCTGCATAGAGATTATGCCGTTTACATCAGACTGAAAATTCAGGGTTTAATGCAGTCCTCACTAATAAGTGATTGCAGGGATTTAAGAAGATTCATCGTGGGAAGAGGAGCAGTGCAAGTTGGACTTCACGGGAGAGGCAAATACTGGATAGAAGAATGTGGCCTTGGTATGAATAGGAAGTAAGGGTGGGAGAACCCTGTATACTCTAGGCATAGCCCTATTTCATGCTCTTTTTCCATATTTTATTAAAATGAACAAATTCAGAGGGCTCTCTTACCTGGGCGAAGAGTACAGTTGTAAGCAAGTACATAGAGAACTCTTCCTGGCCTGTTAACGTAAAATAATGCTTTACATTGACCATAAACCTGGAACAGACAAACACATTTTATGACGTCATAGGAAAAACTCTGACTTTTAAAAATATCCCCCAGGGGCGCCTGGGTGGCGCAATCGGTTAAGCGTCCGACTTCAGCCAGGTCACGATCTCGCGGTCCGTGAGTTCGAGCCCCGCGTCGGGCTCTGGGCTGATGGCTCAGAGCCTGGAGCCTGTTTCTGATTCTGTGTCTCCCTCTCTCTCTGCCCCTCCCCCGTTCATGCTCTGTCTCTCTCTGTCCCAAAAATAAAATAAACGTTAAAAAAAAAAAATTTAAAAAAAAAAAATTAAAAAAAAAAAAAAATATCCCCCAGAAGGGAAGGAAAAATAAGATCAAAACAGAGAGGGAGGCAAACAGTAAAAGACTCTTTTTTTTTTTTTTTTTAACGTTTATTTATTTTTGAGACAGAGAGAGGCAGAGCATGAACAGGGGAGGGGCAGAGAGAGAGGGAGACACAGAATCTGAAACGGGCTCCAGGCTCTGAGCTGTCAGCACAGAGACCGACGCGGGGCTCAAACTCACAGACCGTGAGATCATGACCTGAGCTGAAGTCGGACGCTTAACCGACCAAGCCACCCAGGTGCCCCAGTAAGAGACTCTTAAACACAGAGAACAAACTGAGGGTTGCTGGAGGCGGTGGGTGGCTTAAATGGGTGACAGACATTAAGGAGGGCACTTTTCGGGATGACCACTGGGTGTGATATGTAAGAGATGAATCACTGGGTTCTACTCCTGAAGTCAAGACCACACTGTGTGTTAACTAACTTGAAGATAAAAGTAAAATAAAATATATATAAATAAATAATAATAAAAACATAGCCCCCGAATTAGACTGGATGCTTTATTTTTCAATAATGAAAAACAAAGATCAATTTTGGCAGTTTTGAGTGTGAGAAATCACCAGCAAATCAACAAACAGTTTAACCTTCTTCTGAGACGCAGCTGGACCCCATCTCCCAGCCTCCTTCCAGCTTGGGTGTGACTGTGTATAATTGAGTTGCAACCACAGGAAGGTGAGAAGTGGCTGTAACAATTTCCACGTGGCCCATGAAGCTCTGCCATGCGTGGCCTGCCCACCATGCTCTCTTTCCATAGCCTTATCCAGATGACCATGGCAGTCACAGAAACCACAAGTTGAAGGTGGCAGAGTCTGGAGCCACAATGTGGAAGGAACTTGGGTGTCCTCTTCATCAGGAATTTCTATTTTGAACTTTACATGAGTGAGAAATAAACCGCTATCACGTTGGAATCGGTATATACTTTTTAGGGTATGTATTATAAAAAGTGTTTTTAACGTTTATTCATTTTTTTTGAGAGAGAGACAGAGCATGAGTGGGAGAGGGGCAGAGAGAGAGGGAGACACAGAATCAGAAGCAGGCTCCAGGCTCTGAGCGGTCAGCACAGAGCCCGAATGCGGGGCTCGAACTCACAAACTGTGAGATTGTAACCTGAGCTGAAGTCAGGTGCTTAACCGACTGAGCCACCCAGGTAACCCATTTTAGGGCATGTATCACAGCAGCTAATGTCACCTTAACAAATATAATTCATAACAGGGTAAACACACTTTTTGCTCATCAAAATCAGATAGGTGCAATTTGACATATTTGGTTAAATGATTAGAAAAGTACTTTACTTCCAAACACAGTCCTGCCCTCAAAATATAGTTTCATATCGGTTAATGGAAATAACCTCAGGATAATCGAGAATCAAAAGAAAGCTGACTATGTTATTTTCAAGCCTCTTCAACAGTCGCCTTTGAAAGGATGGATTCTGAGGCCCTTTAGGTTCTAGGAATCCAGGAAATCCTTCCATGGCACCTCTGGGAGCTCTCATACTGTAAACCCTCCCTCTCCCCAGCCCCACGTCTCATATCAGTGTTCACTGAAACAAAAGCAAAATGAAACCAACAAAGAAGCTCTCCCTCCATTGCTTCTACAGTCTTCCTTAGATCTGCATCCACAGCACTGTATCTCTGATCTTTTTTCTCACAATTTGAACACTAGCTCAGAGACTACAGGAGGGTCTTGGAGGTAGGAAACAATTTGATGGCAACATCAATTCTGGGGCTATGGCTCCCACTGGGACTCACAGAAACTGCTTCGATTAGATGCTCTTTGATCTACAGCGCAGGAATAACGACATGGGCATTGTGCCCAAGAGATTATAATGAAGAACATTAAAGAGTGGCACATAGTGAGCAATCTTCATTCAGCTCAGAGGACACCTAGCTTCTCCAGAGCTCCTGGACACGAGCACTTACCGATTCATGAAGGGTCCTCACCCCACAGTCCTTCCATGCCTTCCTGCTGAGTACGTGGCAGTCAGTCTCTAACACGTCCAGTGTGAAATAGAACAGAGATCCCAGGCTGTTAACCTGTTGGAGGGGGTTGAGAAATGTATTGTGTCCCACGTGAAGCAGAAACCCCTAAAGACTGGCCAAAGAGTCTCTGTTATGGTACAGCCAAAGTCTGTGATGTTTGTGAAGATTTTTGACAACCCGTGGGACAGTAGAGAAGGGTCAGGGTGCGATAACTATTAGCACAATAACAATAGGGGTGTGGCGCATACCCTGGCAGAGGAGAGGGGAGCGTTCTTAGCAGGGCTTCCAATTCGGAAAGTACCTGGCAATATGTGTCCCTGGGTCCCCCCTCCCTGGTTGTTCTCCTCAGCTTGTGCAAGCACATGCCCTGGACAGGGGACTGTCACTTGCCTGTCTGTGTTCTCGGACATCGCTCACTCGGTTGAGGCTCAGCACGTAGCCATCCTTTCGGTCCCTGTTGATGTCCTGCAGGGCAAAGCCTGCCAATTCCAGAATACCTGAATCGTTGCAGCCACGGGCGATGGGAGGCCAGAATCTGAGGGGCGGCAGGGGTGGAGATGTAGCCCCACAGCACGCAGCCAGTGCACAGAGCACCACCGGTAAGAGCAGACCCATTCTGTGGGGAACAAGGCCCAGTATGGGTAGAGCTACAGGGACGGGGCTGTTTATAGTGCTCTCTTTGTAATCACACTTTGAACCGGTAATCAGATTTGAAACACAGTGTCCCATTTTATCTCCTTGAATTCTAAGTGTGGACTTCCCTGAGTCAGTACTTTGCCTGGGATTTACCAACGTTTCTAACCTTGGACTCCTGAGCAATCTCACAGTCACGGGTCATGTAAACAAACTTGTTTCCTAACCTTTTCCTAAGAAGCCACAATAAATACTTGGGTCAAGGCTTGTAGGACGTCATGAATGAATTCTGGTTTGTGTCCAGGGTCCACCTGAATCAGAATATGTGGGCTGTCATCTTCACCCTTCTCCCCTAGCACCTGCCCTCCAGCTGATGTTCTGGGCTACACTGATAGTTATTCCCAGTATGGAACCCGGGGTTTGATCTCAATGGTATTCAGTGAGTTCAGATTTCCCTTGTGACCTCCCATATTCACCATTCTTGTTAGATCACATCACCTACATGAAGCACCAGTGACACTCCTAAAGCAATTTGGGATGTGGCTAGAAAGTGTTCTATTTAACCTTATTTAAGTTTTCTAAAACAAATACTGCATTTAAGCAAAGAAAAAAAAAAGAAGTGAATGGTACATCAATAGTTCTTGCATCATATTTCAAGCCCACCTCTCTGGATATGGATCTGTACGGAAGCAAACTCGTTACACATTGTGGTTAAGAAGAGATAGGTAATCATTCAGAATAGAAGGAGAGATAAAGAGTTTCCCAAACTAAAACTAAAGGAGTTCATGACCATTAAACCATCCCTGCAAGAAATATTAAAGGGGACTCTTTGAGTAAAAAGGAGAAACCAAAAATGACAGTATAAACATAGGAAACATGGAAGCAGTAAAAATGAATATTCCTGCAAAAAAAAAAAAAACAAAAAACAGTCAAGAGACTCACACAAGAAAAAGGATATAAACTATAACAACATATACCTAAGACGTGAGGAGGAGAGAAGGGGTTCAAACTTGAATGACCAGCAATTGAATATAGACTGCTATTTGCAGAAGAGGTTATGTACAAAATAATGGTAACCGTATACCAAAAACCACTAGTAAACATGCAAAGAATAAAGAGAATGAAATCCAAATATATTACTAGAGAAAATCAGCAAGACATGAGAAAAAGACAAGAAAGGATCAGAGAAACAACCACCGAACAAGTAATAAAATGGCAACAAATACATATCTATCAATAATAACTTTGAGTATAAATGGATTAAATGCTCCAGTCAAAAGACATGGGGTGACAGAATGGATATAAAAAACAAAACAAAACAGACCCATCTGTAAGCTGCCTACAAGAAACTTATTTTAGACCTAAAGACACCTGCAGATTCGAAGTGAGGGGATGGAGAAACATCTATCATGCAGATGGGTGTCAAAAGGAGGCCAGAGTGGCAATACTTACATCAGATAAAATAGACTTTAAAACAAAGACTTTAAAACAAAGAGACAAAGAAGGACACTAAATAATAATAAAGGGGATAACCCAACAAGAAAATATAATAATTGTAAATATTTATGCATGTAACATGGGAGCACCCAAATATATAAAACAGTTAACAACAAATAGAAAGTAACTAATCAATAACAATGCAATAATAGCAGAAGACTTTAATACCCCACTTACATCAATGGACAGATCATCTAAACAGAAGGAGACAATCAAGAAGGATTTTCTGACTACAACACTATAAAACTTCAATTCGACCACAAGAAAAAATCTGGAAAGACCACAAATACATGGAGGTTAAAGAACATGCTACTAAACAATGAGTGGGTCAACCAGGAAATAAAAGAAGAAATAAAAAGTATATGGAAACAAATGAAAATACAATGGTCCAAAACCTCTGTGATGCAGCAAAAGTGGTCCTAAGAGGGAAGCATACAGCAATACAGGCTTACATCAAGAAGCAAGAAAAATCTCAAATAAAAAACCTAAACTTACACCTAAAGGATGTAGAAAAGGAACAGCAAATAAAGCCTAAAGACAGCAGAAGGAAGGGAATATATAATAAAGAATTAGGGCAGAAATAAATGATGTGGAAATGAAAAAAACCAATAGAACAGATCGGGGTGCCTGGGTGGCTCAGTCGGTTAAGTATCAGACTTCATCTCAGGGTCTGATCTCATGGTTTGTGAGTTTGAGCCCCACATCAGGCTCTCTGCTGTCAATACAGAGCTCACTTCAGATTCTCTGTCCTCCTCCTCTCTCTCTCTCTTAAAAATAAACATTTAAAAAAATTTTTTAAATAAACTTTTTTAAAAAAAAACCACAGAAAACAATAGAGGAGATCAATGAAACTGGGAGCTGGTTCTTTGAAAAAATTAATAAAATTGATAAACCTCCAGCCAGGCTTATAAAAAAGAAAAGAGAAAGGACCCAAAGAAATAAAATCACAGATGAGAGTGAGAAGTAACAACCAACATCAGAGAAATGCAAACAATTATAAGAGAATATTATGAAGAGTTGTATGCCAACAGATTTGACAACCTTAAAAAATAGATAAGTTCCTAGAAACATATAATCTACAAAAAGTGAAATAGGAAGAAATAGAAAATTTGAACAGACTGATTAGTAGCAAAGAAATTGAATCAACAACCAAAACTCAGCAAACAGAAGTCTAGGACCAGACAACTTCATAGGCAAATTCTACCACATATTTAAGGAAGAGTTAAAATCCATTCCCAAACTATTCCAAAAAATAGAAAAGGAAGGAAATCTTCCAAATTCATCCTATGAGGCCAGTATTACCCTGATACCAAAAACCAGATAAAAACACTACAAAAAAAGAGAACTACAGCCAATATCCCTGATGAACATAGATGCAAAAATCCTCAACAAAATGTTAGCAAACTAAATTCAACAATATATTTAAAAAAAATCATTCATCACAATCAAATGGGATTTTTCCCCCCAAGTTGCAAAAGTGGTTCAGTATTCCCAAATGAATCAACATGATACATCACATTAAGAAGGGAAAGGAGAAGAACCATATGATCATTTCAATAGATCCAGAAAAAGCATTTGACAAAGTACAACATCCATTCATGATAAAAAAAAAAAAAAACAAAACCCTCAAGAAAGTAAGTTTCAAGGGAACATACTTCAACAAAATAAGGGTGATATATGAAAAACCCACAGCTAACATCATCCTCAATGGGGAAAACTAAGAACTCTTTCCCTAAGGTCAGGAACAAGACAAGGATGTCTACTCTCACCACTTTTATTCAACATAACACTGGAAGTCCCAGCCACAGCAATCAGACAACAAAAAGAAATAAAAGGAATCCAAATCAGTAAGGAAGAGGTAAAACTTTCACTATTTGCAGATGACATGATACTCTATGTAGAAAACCCCAAAAGACTTAACCAAAAAACTTCTAGAACTGTTAAATTCAGTACAGTTGCAGGATACAAAATCAATGTACAGAAATCTTCTGCATTTCTATACCAATAATGAAGCAGTAGAAAGAGAAATTAAGAAAACAATCTTATTTACAATTGCACCAAAAATAATAAGATACCTAGGAATAAACCTAACCAAAGAGCTGAAAGACCTATACTCTGAAAACTATAAGCATTGATGAAAGAAATTGAAGAAGACACAGAAAAATGGAAAGACATTTCATGCTCAGGGGGTTGGAAGAACAAATATTGTTAAAATGGCTATAGCACCCAAAGCAATCTACACATTTCATGCAATTCCAATCAAAATACCAAAAGCATTCTTCACAGAGCTATAACAAACAATCTTAAAATTCATATGGAACCACAAAAGACCCTAAATAGCCAAAACAACCTTGAAAAAGAAAAGCAAAGCTGGAGGCATCACAATTCTGGACTTCAAGTTATAGTACAAAACTGTAGTAATTGAAATAGTATGGTACTGGCATAAAATATACAGAGATCAATGGAACAGAATGGAAAACCCAGAAATAAACTCACAATTATATGGTCAATTAATCTTCAACAAAGCAGGAAAGAATAACCAATGGGGAAAGGACAGTCTCTTCAACAAATGGTGTTGGGAAAACTGGACAGCTACATGCAAAAGAATGAAACTGGGCCACTTTCTTATACAATACACAAAAATACATTCAAAGTGGATTAAAGAACTAAATGTGAGACTTGAAACCATAAAAATCCTAGAAGAGAACACAGGCAGTAACCTCTTTGACATCGGCTGTAGCAGCTCCTTTTTAGATATGTCTCCTGAGGCAAGGGAAACAAAAGCAAAAACAAACTATTGAAACTTCATCAAAATAAAAAGCTTCTGCACAGCAAAGGAAACAATCAACAAAACTAAAAGGCAACTTACAGAATGGGGGAATATATTTGCAAATGACATATCCAATAAAGGCTTAGTATCCAAAATATACAAAGAACTTAAAAAAAACTCAACACTCCCAAAACAAATAATCCAATTAAAAAATGGGCAGAAGACATGAATAGACATTTCTCCAAAGAAAATATATAGGTGGTCACAAGACACATGACAAGATGTTCAACATCACCCATCATCAGGGTAATGCAAATCAAAATCACCTCAAACCTGTCAGAATGGCTAAAATCAACAACACAAGAATCAACAGGTGTTGGCAAGGATGTGGAGAAAAAGGAACCCTCATGCACTGTTGTTGGGAATGCAAAGTGGTGCAGCCACTGTGGAAAACAGTATGGAGGTTCCTCAAAAAGTTAATAATAGAACTACCTTGTGATTCAGCAATCACACTACTGGGTATTTACCCAAAGAATACAGGAACACTAATTCAAAGGAATACATGTACTCCTACCTATGTTTATAGTAGCATTATTTACAATAGCCAAGATACAATAGCCCAAGTGTCCATCAACTGATGAATGTATAAAAAAGTTGTGGGGCACACAGACACACACACACACACACACACACACACACACACACACACAGATACATATATGTGAAATATTACTCAGTCTTAAAAAAGCACGGAATCTTGCCATTTGCAACAACACGGATAGAGCTAAAGCATATAATGCTAAGCAAAATAAGTCAGAGAAAGACAAATGCCATATGATTACACTCATATATGGAATTTAAGAAACAAGCAAGCAAAGAGAAAAAAATAGAGACAAACCGAGAAACAGACTCTTAATTACAGAGACGGTTACCAGAGGGAAAGGGGGAGGTGAAATAGGTGATGGGGATTAAGGACAGCACAGGTGACGTATGGAAGTGTTGAATTACTACATTGTACACCTGAAACTAATATTACACTGTATTTTAACTGGAATTAAAATAAAAACTTAAAAGAATTAAAAGAATAAACTTATGTGCACATGCATAAAACAATAAAGAAAAGACAGCTAATGATTGGGAGGTGGGCTGGAAAGCCAGTAATACCCTGGTCAGCACTCTTGCTTTGTTTCTTTCAGCTTCTGCCTGGGGTTCAGGAAGTTACTACTGATCGAAACTGCAAAACATAAATATCTTAAACTTTCTGTTAAGAAAAACCCATACACATATCAGAGGTAGTTTGTTGCAAGAGAAAAAAAAAAAAAAAACAAGACTGGAGGGAGGCTTTCAGATTAGGATTTTACAGCGGGGAAGAGGCCAGTCTTTGGAGTCAGACAGACCTGGGCTTCAGTTCCACCTCTGCCTTTTGCACGGTGGGGGGCCCGGGACACGCAGACACTGCCTGCGCGTAGCATTTAGTTCCTTTCTCCGCGAAACAGCCCCACGCCCAGTGCACGCGTGTGCACGCGCACACAACGTTGCACCCACTTGAAGAAAGAAGGGAACGTGTTTGGTGTCCCCAGGAGCCGCCCCCCGCCCAGGTATATTTGTGTTTGGTCCCCATCGCGTGTGGGGACGAGTTTAGTGCCAGCGGAGAAGTTTGGTTGCAAGAGTGAAAGGCAAGGCTGCTCACACCTTCCGCCTGGCTCTGCATCTCGGCTCTGGTTTAGGGCAATCGCCTAATCCAGTGCTTCTCCAGACACAACCCCACTCACACATGGCAGTTTAAATTTTCTAATGGCCATGTTTCAAAAGTAAAAAGAAACCGATAAAATTAATGTTAATATTTTGCTTGACCCAATGAGGTCCAGACGTTATCATTTGAATCTGAAATGAATATAACAGTGAGCAAGGAGAAAAATTTCCCTCTTGGTTCCACACTGCAGCATACCTCATTTAAGGTGCCCAGTGGTCCGATGTGGCCACGTGATGAGGCCATACAGGCTCTTCCCTGTCAAAGGAAAGCGGCTGGATCATCCACCTCCTGAGTCTGTCCTCAGGCCGGGACTGGGAAGGGACAGGGAAGTGTGAGCAAGGTGTCTGTCAAGCACTGGCACATAGGGCGCCGGGAGACAACGTCTGCTCGCAGTGCCGTGATGTTCTTTGTGTCCCCACCTTGTCTCATTCAGTGCGGATCCCACTCGACTCTGCTGGCCACCTTTTCCAGATCCACCTGAACAGAGTCACCAGCAAGTAGGCCAGATTAGGAGAAACAGGTGAGTCAGGTTCTAAACAGGGCTGATTTGCCTTGAGCCAGGAGGGGCAGGACTCCTCATCCGCCCGCCTCCCAACACAGGTGTGATTCAGGATTGTTGTTCTGGAGCAGGAAGCAGTCAGACAGGCAGGACATTATTTGCTGCAGAGCTGGGAGAGGCGTGGTGCATGGGATTGGGTCTCTGGGGAGTTAGAAAGACAGGTACCAAGTCTTGGCTTGAGAGGGCCTGGAATATCCTTCCAGCATATTCCGTATCCTGCCAATGCCCAGCATTTTAAATAATAGACGACACTAATGAGTTCTTGGTATGTGCCCAGCCCTGTGCTAAACAGTGTGTATTCCTTCTGTCACTTAAAGTCCACGACCAACCCAGGGCGGTAGGTGCTACTATTATTCTCATTATTCAGACAAGGAAAACTGAGGAAGAGAGAGATGTAGTGGGTTGCCCAAAGCCTTGCGGTTAGGGTTTGCATCTAGCCAATATGGCTTCAGAAAGGAAAGCCCTCTTGAGTGGATACTAGGAGAGGAACAGGGGGAGAGACTAGCTCTGCTGGGGAAGTCAAGAAAGGCTTCCCGGAGGAGGTAACATTCTGTCTGGGGCGGGAAGAATGAAGAAAAGTACTCCTGATAGACAAGGCATGAAGGGAGCCCCAGGAAGTGGGAGCAGGAATCAGTAAAAATTTTTAAATGTGAGTTACATTGCCACGTAGTACTCCATTGTGTATATAAACCACAATAAGCCATACAGAGAAAGACATACCATATGGTTTCACTCTTATGTGGATCCTGAGAAACTTAACAGAAACCCATGGGGGAGGGGAAGAAAAAAAAAGAGGTTAGAGTGGAAGACAGCCAAAGCATAAGAGACTCTTAAAAACTGAGAACAAACTGAGGGTTGATGGGGGGTGGGAGGGAGGGGAGGGTGGGTGATGGGTACCGAGGAGGGCACCTTTTGGGATGAGCACTGGGTATTGTATGGAAACCAATTTGACAATAAACTTCATATATTGAAAAAAAAATAAACATAAAATGTGAGTTACATAGTTTGTCTTCCTTGTCTTTTCAGCCATCTCCTCCATAGACTGAATGGTATTTGCCCCACCACCCCACCCAATAGCCTCGAGCTACCTTTTAGCAGTCCAGCTCCCAAAGAACCCTACATCGGGAGCATCTTCCTCTCCCTTACTTTTATCAATCATATTTAGGTAATGTTTGAAAAAAGTTCAGAATGTTTGGGGTACGTTTCCCAGTATCAAAAATATTCTTAGGGCAAATCTGCCTTACAGTGTCATGAGTGAGATGTCGTCTAAGAACCCATATGGTGTTGTAGCCAAGAGGACATCTGGGCCCAAACAAGCCTGGGTTGGAATCCCAGCTCTACCATTCATCAGATGTGTGGCCAAAGAGGGGTTCCTCCCCCTCTCTGAATCTCAACCTCCTCACTGATAAATTGAGGCCACAGTTAATCCACAGGAGGGATGTAGAGGGTCAGGTGGGTTCCAACACACAAATAAAGTGCCTGGCATACAGTTTTCCTTCAACACCTCACCAAAGAGATTTTTTTTAAATTTATTTATGTATTTAGAGAGACCGGGGGCGGGCAGAGAGAGAGGAAGAGAGAGAGAGTCCCAAGCAGGCTCTGTACTGACACTGCAGAGCCCAACTTGGCGTTCCATCTCATGAAGTGTGAGATCACGATCTGAGCCGAAATTAAGAGTCAGATGCTTAACCAACTGAGCCACCCAGGCGCTCCTCACCAAGGAGATTCTAAAAGGTAAGAAGGCAACCTCAGGGAACACAGGTAGGATCTCCAAAGCCGCATCTCCCATTCACGGTTGTGAATGAGGTTGGAGGGAGCAGTGCTGGTTTATGAAGAGATGTCAAGCACATGTCAACAGAGCAGATCACACATTCAGGCTTTCCTAAGGATCCAGAGTCACTGAGACCTAGGGGCTGACCCACACTGACCCTACGCACAAGCAGCTTATGTAAAAACCAGAAGCCCACTGGTTAATTTACACTGGAGTGGGATGCCTTTCCAGCATCTCCCCAGCAGGCTGGACCAACACTGACAAGTTTCTCCCCTCTGATCACCCTTTTGTATCCTGCGAACAGACCTCATTGTCACGTCAGAATGCTAGGCAACCATACACTTGGCTGAGCCGCAGCCTTCATTAGCTGGCTTCCAATGCCAAGCACACACCCTGGTTCCAGAATTAGAGCTGGGGGCAGAAGGCTCATCTTTAATTAGGCACAGTTTCTCTCTGAGGAGCCGCCCAGCACCTTGCTCGGACCTGGGACTTCCCAAATTACCTCACCAACACCTTTACAAGCCAGCTTGGAGGGTGCGGCCACTCTGCAGATGGCTTCCTTTACCCAGAAGTGCTGGTTCTCATGGGTCTCACTCCCCGTGGATGGCTTGATTGCAGACTCCACCCTGACCAGGACCACTCACACTCTCACCAAAGAAGGGAAGGGGCATTGATACCGCTGAGTGCCTGGTTCATGCCAGCACTGTTGAGGGGCAGGTCTTACACTCCATCCTCAGATTCTGTTGGAAGATCTTTCTATCCCTATCTGATGACTGTGTCACCCCAAATCATGTGCCCTTTCCGGTATCCCATGTGTGGTGACACCTGCCAGATTAACAGAACCAGAACTTGACCACAGGACACATTCTCATGGAGGGGCGGCCGCTCTGGCACATTTTCTTTCAGTGGAAGCTCAGCTATGATTCAGTTGTTTGTTTTATGGATTTGGCTTGAATGGTTGAGGTTAAGGAGATTCTGATGAAGAAATAAAAGGATATGGGTTTGAGGGTGGGGAAAACAAGCAAAGGTGATCGAAGAGTATGAACTTCCAGTTATAAGATGAATAAATTCTGAGGATCTAATGTATAGCATGGTGACTCTAGTCAACGATACCGTATTATGTGCTTAAAGTTAAGAGAGTAGATCTTTTTTTTTTTAATTTCTTAACATTTTATTTATTTTTGAGACAGGGAGAGACAGAGCATGAACAGGGCAGGGTCAGAGAGAGGGAGACACAGAATCTGAAACAGGCTCCAGGCTCTGAGCTGTCAGCACAGAGCCTGACGCAGGGCTCGAACTCACGGACCGAGGGATCATGACCTGAGCCGAAGTTGGCCGCTTAACTGTCTGAGCCACCCAGGCGCCCCAAGAGAGTAGATCTTGAATGTTCTCACCAACCCAATGCCCCCCACCAAAAGGAAAAAACAAAAAACCCACAGGTAAGTATGTGAGGCAATGGATGTGCTAACTAACCTTATTGTGGTGATCATTTCTAAATATACACAAATACCAAGTCATCAGATTGTATACCTTACATTACCATAAGGCTATATGTCAATTATATCTCGATGAAGCTGGAAAGAAAAGGGATATAGGGTGGCTAAAGTTGAGTGGAAGAAGGAGGGGTGTTCCAGGGTGTTCACCAAATCCTATTGAAGAGAGACATACCTGGTAATAATTAAAAGAGAATTTTAAATATAATGAGGCAAAAAATAAATTACTCAAAATTGCCAGCACCGTTTTCTAAATATTCCTTTTTGTAGAGTTTTGACTTTTTGAATCATGCTAATGTTTTAATTATTCCAAACAATAAAATTAATTCAATAAAGCTGGGGGCAGAAAACGAAAATCGAAAGAGTACAAATTGAAACACATGCGCCTGTGTTTCAAATGGATACCAGACACAGTGAAAGGGGAAAAGTGGAGAAATCCAAGTAACTTTTGAACACAATGCTTTAATTACATATCATTAGTGTAAAGAAAAAAGAAACACAGACAAATCTTGAACTTTACTTCGTAGGTTTGGTTTTGGAATGGATGTAGCAGTTCCTGAAACTATTTTGTGTGTTTCAGTATCGAGCAAATGTTTTGCTGTTTGGCAACAAGGGTTCTCCCCCAGGAGGAGAGTGAGAATAGGGAAAGACAAGGAACCTTCTGAGTTTGGATCCGTGATAGAGGGAGCAGTACAAATTTCATAATTTTATTTTTTTAATTTTTTTTAATGTTTACTTATTTTTGAGAGAGAGAAAGAGACAGAGCACAAGTGGGGAGGGGCACAGACAGAGGGAGACACAGAATCGGAAGCAGGCTCCAGGCTCAAGTCAGCACAGAGCTTGACGTGGGGCTTGAACTCACAAACTGCAAGATCATGACCTGAGCGGAAGTTGGACGCCTAACTGACTGAGCCGCCCAGGAGGCCCGAAATTCATAATTTTATGTAGACTGCATGAGTGCAAGCTACACTGCATGAGTGCAAGACCCAATGAAATGACTATTCTTTGCAACTTCATCCACTGTGAAGTCCTGGAAGCGAGAGCACTCAGCCCATGCAGTGCTCGGGTCTTGCTTTCTAAGTAGTATTCCCCACTAGGAGCAAGCAAAGCTCCTCAAAGTAATGGTTGATCCCAGGGAAAGTGGAAAAGTAAGGAAGCCCTCCAAGAATGATAGACTGCCTCTGAAAAGAAGGCACTTGCAAGAAATCTGGCACTACCTGAGCGTTACAACAAATGATGAGGATAGTGAATTACAATCTACAGAATGAAATAGAGATCCCATACTAGTACTAACTAAATAAGGAAAAAGGTGAAACTTTTGTTTACAATAAAATGCCAATGACTAAAAATAGATGAAACCATGGGGTCGGAAAATCAACATGGTAACCATTGTTGCAATAATGAACTGAGGGGAGAACCATCAGTGTATATTAAACTATCAAGTGAAAATTTTTACATGGAATAGATTATCCATACAGTCTTAAAGTATCTCCCTACAGACTACTTATTAATTAATAAGCTACTTATTAATTATAAGGGGAAATTATAATTATATAGCAGGGAAACGTGGAAGACCTTAACCGAGGGATCAGAATTGACATCCCCAATAATGGGACCAGTAGATACCACATGTTTTCTGATGTGATACACTGAGGACACAACATCCCTTCTCTGGTATTCCTGGGGGAAGGGGAAAGCATAAACTAACTCTATTGTGAGCAAAGATTAGGTAAACCCAAACCTGGAGGGCATTCTACAGAACAACCAACTTGTACTCTTCCAAAATGACAATTCGTGAAACACAAAGAAAGCCTCAAGAACTGTTCTAGACTAAAGGAGATTAAAAAGAATTTATAGCTGGTGTGCCTGGGTGGCTCAGTTAGTGGAACATGCAACTCTTGATCTAGGGGTTGTGAGTTTGAGCCCCACGTTGGGTATAGAGATTATTTAATAAAATATAATAAAAATAATTTTAAAAAGTTAGAACTAAATGCAATGTGTGCTTCCAATGTGACCTTGGACTGAATCTCGGGATAAGGAGGAAAGATTGCTCTAAAGAATTCCACTGACATAGCAATTTTTTGCATATGGAATGTAAGTTATATAATCGTTTGTATCTGTTAAGTTTTCTGAATTTGAGAACTATGCTGTGATTATGTGAGAAAATGTGCTTGTTCTTAGAAAACAGACCTGAAGTTTTGAGATTGTGTTGAGGCGGGGTGGGGGGCAGAGAGAGAGAAACATCAAAAAAAAAAAAAAAAATCAAAATAACGAAATACCAACAGTTGGTAAATCTGGACAAAGGGCATATGGTACTTTGTCCTTCTTCTGCAATTTTGAAGGCAAGAAATACAATAAAGATTAAAATTTGCTAACTACACAAATACCAAGTAATGACTAGGAAGCAGGAAGTTACTGTCCTTAGCATAAATGCCCAGAGGCTGTGGACTGAAGGTGTGTGTCCCTTCAAAATCCATATACTGAGGCCCTAATCCCCAACTTGAGCAGCAACAGGAGTGTTTGGAGGTAGAGACTGTGGAGGTGATTGGGTTTGGATGACATCATGGGGTATAGCCTTCAAGATGGGATTGGTGCCCTTCGAAGAGGTTTAAGAGACCAGAGTTCTCTCACTCTCTCAGTCATGGGAGGATGCAACCAGAAGGGGAGTGTCTACAAATCAGGGAGAGTCCTCCTCAAGAATCCAGCTGCGCTGGAGCCCTGATCTTGGGCGTCTGCCATGCAGAACCGTGAGAAGTGAGCTCCTGCTGTTTAAGCCACTCAGTCTCTGGTATTTATGAGAGCAGCCGTAGCTGACTAAGCACTAAGTAACAGGAAACCCGAGCGCTCTCCCAACGAGACGACTGAAGTCTTGTACCTTGAGACAACATTCCCAACAACAGCATTACACGTGGATTCCCAAGGTGCCCAGGGCACTCTCCCACCAGCACTGCACGCTTGCTTGTGTGCATTTTTCTACCAAGTCACTTGCCACACAAGGGATCCCTGTGCCAGTTCTGGAGCCCTGGGTCAAGAAGCCCGATGTTGCTTGTGCTGACCAGCCTTGGGCCCTGAGCCTTCATCCTTACCATTGCTTCTGATAATCTCTACCTCATGCTCTTTAGATCCTGATACCACCGAGGAGGAAAGGTTTCAACAGTTTGAACCTAGGACTGAGTCACTGATTCCCTTAGTTTGTTCATTCATTCAACGTGCAGGCTGTGTGAAGGGCCTTAGCCAGCAGCCGATGGAGACAAGGGCGAAGGAGGGCCAGAAATGGCTGCAGAGGTGTGATCTGGGGAGAACATGAGGAAGGACTGCCAAAGACAAGATGTACCAGAAGGAAGAATAGCTTCGATGGGAAGATGGGAAAGTGATGAGGAGCTGAATTTTGGAATAAATGTTGGGTTAAATATGCTGGCAGGATATCCAGGTGACATTTGCCAGACGGCAACTGCTCAGAGTTTGCCAACTGAGCGAGAGCACTGAAAGACAGCCTCTTGGAGTTGGTAGTAGAAGCCCCAAGTGTCGGTAAGACCACCAGGCCTGAGTTTAGGGCAGGAGTCAAGGACAGAATGTTCACACTACCTCTGTTGGGATTTTACAGACTGGATGTCAGAGTCCTACTTCATTTCTATAATTTTCTACGGAAAAAGACTCATTCTTTTGTAAGAAGGACTCATTCTTTACACGATGCCATCCCATCGTATATATAAGTTGACAGTGTTTACTCTCCCAGGGCCAGTGAGGCCAAGAGAACCCAGGCTTTCTCATGCCATAATTAATCTGTGCCGTGGCAGTATACAGGGCACAAAATTAAAACAACGAAGGTGGCATTGGCTTTATTCGTTCGGTTATGTTACAAATGAATTTATCTCGATGCCTCCCGCGTGAATCACCTTACAGAAACTACCCACACGGGGATTCAGGCCTGTGGGAGGGGTCCAGTGAACTGGGGATTCTCCAGTGTGGTTCAAACAGCTTTAGAAGATGGTCATTTATGCTTCATTCATCAAACTCCTCCTGAGGAGTTTAGTCCAGGTACTAAATAGCAGGGGAGAGGGAGATGTGAATAAGAGAGAGGCGCAATCCCTAAAGCGCACATAGCCTATAGCAGAACAGACATTTGTAAGGAGAAAATACAGTACCTCGTGTGTGTGTGTGTGTGTGTGTGTGTGTGTGTGTCTGTGTGTGTGTATGGGGCCAGTAAGCCTCTGGTCACAACATTTTCATCAACTGATCAATAATACATAACCTTGTTTTCACAGATTTCTGTTTAAAGACGTCTTATTTCATACACACTTAGTTCACTAACATTGCACTCATGGACACGATGACTCCTGCCTGCATGATGCTTACCTAACACATGCATTTCTGGCCTTCTTGTTCTTAGGAACACTACACAGCACACCGGCACTATGCTCGGGGGCCGTGTCAAGCAGCAGAATCAACAAAAAGCACAACATTGTGAAAAACAGGGCACTAAATAGACGGTGAAAAGTACACTGGGTTACAGCATGAGAGCAGCACCAAGGAGCAGTCACCTTGTCTGACATCAGCCAGGACCTCCAGCTGCCTTAGGAGACCCAGCTTGTTCATCACTGTGCACACGCCGAGGGGTGACCCTGAAAATAGGATGGGTATGGATTTGGGGGTACAAATGAGGATTAGCGAGTAGGTGGACTCGCAAATCCAGAATCTGCACCTAATGAAGACTGACTCCCTCCGTCTGTCTCTGTGTGTCTGTCTGACTCTCACACATGATGACACAATGCTATGGGAGCACAGAGGAGGACAGGCAGCCAGCTATCTCAGCACCACATTGGAGGCAGGGAGGAAGGTTCTGTCCTCCAGAATGGAACACCTCAATTATGCCCCTTGCTGATAATTACCATGAACTCGCTCAACTGAGCAGTTCCTGTTGGTGCTGTGAGAGTAAGGGTGGGTGGGAGTGAGGGGGCAGAGAAGACAGCAGGGAAGAGGGATGAGAATACAGGGGTGGGTTAGCAGAGAAGGAGGGAAGACTGAAAACTTCTACCCTGAATCTGGAGGGAGCGGGTCCACTTTTTTTTTTTTTTTACATTTCCCACCCCTTCTCCACTGCACCAATACCTTCCAGTTAGGGACTGAACGGGGAACAACATTTCTGAAGTCGTTTTCTTTCTTTTTAAATTATGAGCATCACCTTGCCATTTTGCAGTGTTCAAAGACTTGGTTAAGTTTCCTTCTCTTTCAAAATGCAGCTGAGAAATCTTGGGGGATTCTGGCAGTACTGATGAGCTCTCAGGATCCAGGTCCTCAAAGCATATAGAGAATATAGAGAATGTTAGAGATCCCTGGGAGGAGACAATAGTCTGCAGAACTCAGAGTTTATTTGTGGGAAATAAGTAAATAATTAATTAGCCTTGAGGTATGTCCCTTTCAAGACTCTGTCTTGCATGCCCTCAACCAGGCTAAAGGATGTGTAGCTGAGCTGGGCAGAGACTTCGGTGGGACCATCAGAGGAAAAAGATGTGTTAGCCCTTTGCCACTCTGGCAGCAAAAGCATTAATTTGTCCTTCACTACTTTTCTTGAAAACTTCGAAGCTATCACAATCACAGATTCTTTTTTTTTTTTTTTAATTTTTTTTTTCAACGTTTTTTATTTATTTTTGGGACAGAGAGAGACAGAGCATGAACGGGGGAGGGGCAGAGAGAGAGGGAGACACAGAATCGGAAACAGGCTCCAGGCTCTGAGCCATCAGCCCAGAGCCCGACGCGGGGCTCGAACCCACGGACCGCGAGATCATGACCTGGATGAAGTCGGACACTTAACCGACTGCGCCACCCAGGCGCCCCACAATCACAGATTCTTAAAAAGAACAAGGAAAGGGTGGGGAGAGGAAGAAAGCGTATGAAGTTCTATGCAGGAAGCTGCTCAAAAGCTTAAGAAATTGTCCCCGTAATTTTTTTAAAGAACCAGTTTCCTCCTCCTGAAAATAAGAATAGGAAAATCTCTCTGTGCTGTTTGGTGAAACTGGGGTCTTTAAGACACACTGGAAATGTTTGTTCCTGTCTCCCTTCCTGTAAGAAGATGACCTTCCTACATGTTGTGTGATAATTATATATATATATATATATATATATATATATATATATATCTCACAGAATTGAAGTGTTCTCAGATATTGAGCAGGCTACCCACCATTCTCTTTCAATGGCATACCACAATCCTGAGAAATTAGATGACTTTCCCAAGATCATGTATCCAGCCAGGAATTGAATCCCAAACCCTCCAACCCAGTGCTTTCCTCAGTGAGTGGGTGGTGTTTGTTGTTCTCCTTCATCATGAATCTGGTTGAGTAAATACTCAGATAGAATGTTAATCCATTAACTACAGGGAAAAACCAATATACACCCCCACAGCTTCAATCCAGCTTCTGTTAATGCAAGGTCCCCTGGCCTCTGATGGGCTTTTATCAAAGGACAAGGACCTCTGGAGCAATTTCATTTTCAACCTTCAGTGTGGTCACTGGCTTCAGGGATGGGTGCTCCCAAGTGGGGCCTCTGCTGGGCAGTATGGTAGAAAGGCCCAGGGCTTATAGTTGGGTAGGTCTGTTGGATGGAATCTGTCACTAGCTGCATGATAGCTGCATGATTTGGGGCACAGGTACAATCTATTTTCTCCCATACTCAGTTCTCTCTTCACTAAAAATGGGGACAACATGTATATTTTCCAAGACTAAATGAGATCATGCATGTGGATGCATGCTCTGCCAATTTTAAGTCTTAATACTTGGTTCTTCTCTTCCTTCTCCTCCTTCTCTTCCTTCTCCTTCTCCTTCTTCTTCTCTTTCCTCTCCTCATCTTTCTCCTTTGCCTCCACCTCCTCCTCCTCCTTCTCCTCTTCCTTTTTTTTTTTTTTTTTTTTTTGGCTCAAATGCATTTATGCCTTTTAATGGAGTTGAGTCAAGGGCTTAGAGAACTCACAAGTTATTTAAACCCTTTTCTCATGAAAAGAATATGAACAAAGCAATTCATGTGCACTATAGAGGAATTCAAAAGAGCGAAAAGTTAAAAAGATGACAATATCCTATTGCATGCTAATAGTTGATGGATATCTTTCTAGATTTTCTTCTATATACATAGAATACACATTTTATAGACAGATAATATAATACTGAGTTACTATATTGTAGCTTGCTTTTGAAGTCCAGTAATAGATCATGAACATTTTAACGTACAAATAAGCCCATTTGCACAACTTAATTTTTAACATTGGCAGTTGATTCTATTATTCAAACCAATTCTCTTTGATGGATATGCAGATTGTTTCCAATTTGCTGCTGTTATATACATGCTACAATTAGCATTCTTGTGAGTAAATCTTTGTTCACACCCTTAATTATTTTCTTAGTACAAATGCCTAAAAATGGAATTACTGGATTAAGGCATTTCCTAATTTAAAAGGGTTTTAAGAACTTGGTTCTCATAAAGATCATTCAAGGTAGCAGTGATCCAGCTTCTTCAGGATACCTGTGTCACCATCAGAGGCAAAAGAATAGACTTGGATGTCCATCTATCCTAATGGGGTTCATGCTTGTGGGTTCCATCCTGCTTTCCATCCCCCCATTTGACAATTGATCTATTCTTGAACACCTGCCCTGTGGACTTCAGGCTCCAGGAGCAGATATGAACACAGTCTTACATGGACTGTTTATTCAGCCCCCACAAGAAGGGGGGACATAATTGCACAAACCAATTCCCTGTAATACCTCCCACTGGCTCTGCTCCTCTGGCTGAACCCTGACCGATACAATCATGAACAAAAAGAGATCTATTGGAGATGACACTGCTGTAGAGACAGAAGTGACAGTGCACACAGAGGAGAAGGGATGGGTCTAAGCTATATTAAAGACGTAGGAAATCAAGACTTGGCAACCCAACAAATATGGCAATGAGGAGGAGGGAAGGGGGTCAGGAATGAGCCCAGAGGTTTCAGGTGAGGTGACTGTGTGGAGGGATTTTGGATGGGGGGGGGTTGGGAAGGGAGGACTGGAGACCTGCGTTTGGGACTGCTAAATTGGGAAGGCTTGACAAGTCTCTAAGTAGAGAGAGATTTGTAATAGGTGTTGGATACACGCCTGCAGCTTGTGGGGGATGAATGTACCATCATCAGAACCCCATAGAAGGTAAAACCATGGGAGTGGGTGAGCTCACTCTGGGAAGGCAGATAAGGTAATAAGATAAGAATTGGGTTGGAATTCTGGAAACACTAATATTTAGGGAACGAGCAGAGGAAGATGAACTGAAGACAAAACAAAACAAACAAAAAAATAACACAGAAGTCTGAGACTGAGAAGCCACAGAGGGGAAAGCTGGATTCCATCAATAAGGGAGGATTAAATTCAGAAAAGAAAGGGGGGTCAGAGGATCAGATGCCATTAAGAGCTTAAACCAAATAAAGGGCTAAATATGTGTCCACTGGATTCAGCACCCAGGAGGTCCCTGGCACCCATTGTTGATGGCAGTTTCAGTGGGGTGATGGGGGTGAAAGCCACCTTTCAGTAAAATAATAGACAGGAGTTCAAGAAGTTGAGACAGGACCATTGTCTTTAAAGGCTTGGCTGTACATAGAAAAAAAAAGCAACATATGAGAAAGAGGAATACAGGATTGAGAATGAGCTTTTTAAAAAGTGGGAAAGATTTGAGTATGTTTGTGATGGTACAGGCCCATTAGAGAGGAGAGGTTAGAAAGAGAGCAGAAGTGGGAAACCTTGGAATAAGGCCACTCAGTCACTTGACCCTGTGGATGAACTCGCCAGGCAGAGCATACAAGATAGGAAGAGTTGAGAGAAAAGTCCCAGGAGTGCTAACACTTTGGAGATGGCTCGAGGAGATGGAGACAGAAGACAAACTCTAAATGGGAGGCAGATGACAACCTCACACACAGATTAAACAGTGAAAGAAGGAAAAGCAAACCAGGGCATCAGTGGTTTTGGCAAATAAGGAGGATGTTGGCAACTTCTTTTCCAGAGTAATTTCATTCTATTGGTTCACACCAATAGTATAGTCAAAGTATAGTGGATTGAGACTTGATAGGAATATAATAAATTATCTTTTATTAACTAAGGCAGATATAAGTTAGCACTTTGTGGGAGAAACAGCGATCATGGTGAGTGATGGCAAAAGTTCAGTAAGTGGGCGCTCTCGTGTCTTGGGGGTGCAGATGGGTAAAATCTATTTGGAAAACAACTCGGCAATAAATGTCAGTAACCTTAAAATAATCATATTTTGGAGTATTCTACTTCTAAAACTCTACCCTTAGAAAGTACTCATAAACATTGGCAGATTTTATGCATACTAATGTTTATTGTCAGGCCGCTTATAACTGTGAAAGGGTGGAAACCACCTAAGTGTTCAAGGAGAGAGAAGGATTAAGCAAACTATGGTAAATCCATTTGCTGAACTACTGACTTAGTTATTACAAATTACATCTGTGAACCCTATGACACAGAAAAAACGTGGTGACAAAGAAAAATGTTTATGTTACAATGTGAAATTACAAAGACTGGCTAGACCACTGCAACTACAGGGTAATCACATGGTGTTTATAAAGCACCTCTGCGTGGGGTGGATAGTATGAACATAGTACAGGAAAATGTTAATAGTATCTGTATCTGAGATACAGGACTATATACAGGAGACATTATTTTTACTCTTTCAGTTTCCCAGTATTTTCCAAATTTTCTTTAGTGAACGTGTAACATTTTAAATATTTTTTTTTTTGAGAGAAAGAGAGACAGAGTATGAATGGGGGAGGGGCAGAGAGAGAGGGAGACAGAATCTGAAGCAGGCTCCAGGCTCTGAGCTGTCAGCACAGAGCCCCACACAGGGCTTGAACTCACACTGTGAGATCATGACCTGAGCCAAAGCCAGATGCTTAACCGACTGAGCCACCCAGGTACCGCTACATTAAAAAAAAAAAAAAAATGTGGGGCGCCTGGGTGGCGCAGTCGGTTAAGCGTCCGACTTCAGCCAGGTCACGATCTCGCAGTCTGTGAGTTCGAGCCCCGCGTCAGGCTCTGGGCTGATGGCTCAGAGCCTGGAGCCTGTTTCCGATTCTGTGTCTCCCTCTCTCTCTGCCCCTCCCCCGTTCATGCTCTGTCTCTCTCTGTCCCAAAAATAAATAAACGTTGAAAAAAAAAATTAAAAAAAAAATGTAAGTAAGCATTTGCTAAGAGGAGGTTTGGTGGTAAAAGGGAAGGGGAGGGATAGGGAAGTGGCTTGAGAGAAGGGAGTAGGTTTTTAGGATGGGGATTATCTGAAAGTATTTGTGGTCAGTGGAAAGGGTGAGGCTGATGTTGGAAGAGAAAAGATGCCAGGAAGGACAGTAATCAGGGACGGGGACCTGGGGATTGGGTGGGCAGAGGAGCTTGAGAGAGGGGAAAGACATTTACTTTGAGCAAGAGACGAGGTAAGAACAGGCAACTCTGGAGATGTACCAGAGGGAAATGGAGGGAACTTTCACTTGGGAACATTTATTTTATCTGGAAACTGGGAGTCTCAGTCTGTTGAGGGTCAAGACGTGGGAGGGAAGTGATGTCACTTACCATGTCTCATCTCAACAAAGATTTCATTTGAGCCTTTCTAAGAACAAGGCAATGTTCTATGCAGGCTAAAGAATAAGAGGGTGAATTAAAATGAACCAGACAATCTGAGACATGCAAATGAATGGCCACAAAATAGAATAGAAAGGGCTCTGTGCCATAAAACAGGTCCAGAAAAGGGCGGGGTTTTACAGCTGGGGCTTAGGGAAGGCTTTTTGAAGAAGAGGATATTTGAGATGGGTCTCGGAATAGCACTTACACATATGGTTTGGGGGCGTTGGGGAGAAGTAGCGTGAGGTGCACATGAACAAGAAATCCCAGGGCGCGTTCAGACGAGATTTAGTAGCTGAATCTGGTTAGAGCATAGTCTGTACAGGAGACAGGATACAGAAGGGGTGGGAGCCGATTTTGTAAAGACTTGAATGCTAAGGTAAGGAATCTAGACTTTATTCCATGTAGTAGGGATTTTTAATTTTTAAATCATGCACCCTATTAGTAACAAACGGTTTGAATATGCATCCCCAATATGCATATGACTATTTAGTACATATGTTTATATCAATAATTAATATGTTCAATATTAGCAAAGCTTAATTTCTTTCTTTGTAAGTAAAAATAAAAATAGATTTCTTTTTGGGGGTGCCTGGGTGGCTCAGTGGGTTAAGTGTCTGACTCTTGGTTTCGGCGCAGGTCATGATCTCACGGTGCATGAGATTGAGCCCCGAGTCGGCTCTACACTGACACTGTGGAGCCTGCTTGGGTTCCTCTCTCTCCCTCCCTCCCTCTGCCCCTCCCCCACTCTCTCCCTCTCTCTCTCTCTCAAAATAGATAAAGTTAAAAAAAACCCTCAACAATCAAATAAGCAACATGATTTAAAAATGGATAAAAGACCTGAACCTCAACAAAGAAGAGATACAGATGTCAAGGAAGCACACAAAAAGGTGCTTCACATCATATGTCGTCAGGGAAAAGCAAATTAAATCAACAATGAAACACTACTACACCCCTCTGGGAATGGCCCAAATCCAAACTATTGACAACTCCAAATGCTGGTGAGAGTGTAGAGCAAAAGAAGTGTTCATTCATTCCTGGTGGGAATGCAAAATGGCAGTCACTTTGGAAGACAGTTTCGCAGTTTCTTACAAAACTCAACATCCTCTTACCACGCAAATAATCCAGTAGTTGTGTTCCTTGGTATTTATCCAAATGAAATGAAAAACTTACGTCCACACAAAAACCTGCACATGGATCTTTACAGCAGCTTTCTTCACAATTTCCAGAACTTGGAAGCAACCAAGATGTCCTTCCATTGGTGAATGGACAAATAAACTGTGATACATCCAGAAACGGAATAATACTCAGCACCAAAAGAAACTGAGGCACCAAGCCTAAAAAAAACATGGAGGAAGTGTACCTGCGTATTATGAAGTGAAGAAAGGCCATGCGAAAAGGCTACATACTGTATGATTCCAATAATATGACATTTGGAGATGGTAAAAAGATCAGTGGTTGCCAGGGGAGGAGTAGGGACAGGGATGAAGAGTCAGAGCACAGAGGAACTTTTAGGACTTCTCTGTATGATACCATAATGGTAGACACTTGTCATTATACATATGTCCAAACCTACAGAATGTAGGACACCAAGAGTGAACCCTACTACGAACTGTGTACTGGGGTGCTAACAATGTGCCGATGTAGGTTCATTGATGATAGCAAACATAACAGTCTAGTCAGGGGTGTTGATAATGGGGGAGGATGTGCCTGCGCAGGACAGAGGTATGTGAAAAATTTCTGTACTTCCTGCTCCGTCTTGCTGTGACCCTAAAACTGCTCCAAAACATAAAGGCTATTTTTATTTATTTATTTAAAAAAAATTTTTTTTAACGTTTGTTCATTTTTGAGAGACAGACAGAGACAGGGCACAAGCAGGGGTGGGGCAGAGAGAGAGGGAGACACAGAATCCGAAGCAGGTTCCAGGCTCTGAGCCGTCAGCATAAAGCTCGACATGGGGCTCGAACCCAGGAACCATGAGCTCATGACTGGAGCCGAAGTCAGACGCTTAACTGACTAAGCCACCCAGGTACCCAAAGGCTGTTTTTTAAAAGGAAAACTCATTGTCACATGATCAGATGTATGCAGCCAACAAATATAGTAAAATATTAAAAACTGGAGAAATGGATTTCTGGTGCTTTCCCCCCACAAGCCCCACAAGTGATTTATCTTGTGCATCCCCTGCATTTCCCCCCACAAGTGATTTATCTTGTGCATTCCCTGGGGTTCGCACCCCCTACTTAGGAGACCTGTGATCGTATGAATCCTCCCTTTGTAGGATAGTACCATGATCTGGGCCTTGTGCGAGTGCATCTGGCAGCCCAGTAGGAGGCAGCTGCAAGGTGAAGAGCTGGAGAGATCAGTTAGGAGGAAGTCATTCTTTTTTTGTTTAGTCATTGCACTCTTCCTCCAGGCAATGCACCAAGAGGAGGTGAAAAACATAAAAAGGAATACAATGGAGGATGCGCTAGAGATGAGAAAAACATTACTGCCCGGTCCAGTTACACCTGGGCTCTTCTAAGTGGGGACCAACGCAACGTCAACGGCAATGTCGTCATGAATGACTTTGGGTAAGGTGACACTGGGGGAAGGGGTATGATGAGACCTAGTTAGGAAAAGGCCTCGCATCCTGCAGAGGTTACTGTTGTTTCCTGTATTGAGGGCCCGGGAGTGAATTAACCCCATTGGCTGCCCTTGAATCACCAAACTACTATCCACACAGTCTTCTGCCTACTCATTCTCTACATAAATCCCTGCAGGCTGCACACGCTTCCAGCAAAACCCCTTTTGCTCTGTCCTCTCTCACCAGCGTCCTTCCTCTTCTTCGCGTTCTCTTTGTCCTCGCCTGCAAACTGATATACCACCAAGCATCCCTCTTTTGCCCAAATCTTTCTTTCTGCTGTGCCTTCTGAAACCCCTTTCCCTCGTTAATAAACCTGCCCATCTTATTAACCTAGTCATTTCCTGGGCTCAACTCAAGCTTGGCTTTCCCCCAAGATACAACTTCTCCCTAAGAACTTTTGACCAGATGCTGACGCCTAGTAACACTGGCTCCCTCCCCATTTGCCAGTGTTATTTCCAAGACGTTTAGGCCTCCATGCTTGCATAAAACCTGTTTCTTTGAGGGCCATGACGCATGGTTGTATCAGCCTCCCCTTCCGGTCACTGCCCTCTTCTGACCTTCTGGTCACTCCCGCTCAGCTGTAAAGTGTTTCGCTCCAGGCTTACACATCTGCCCTCTATCTTCCCTCTGCTGTTGTTCAGACAAATGCATCATCCCTATGGCAACACTCTAGCTTCTTTCTTACTTGACCACTCTTACTCCAGAGACCAGTATCCAACTCTACACGGAACCACCTTGCTCTATGACCACCATTTTCCTCCCAACTCCATTTCTCCTTATTTCCACTGTTCTAGGACACTTTGACAAACTATTACCTGAAGGCCAGATGCAGCTCACTGTTAACTTTGTAAATAAAGCTTTACTGGGACACAGTCCTACCCATGTGTTTATGTATCGTCCATGGCTACTTCTTGCTACAACAGCGGAGTCAAGGAGGTGAGGGAGACACCATATCAAGGAGGTGAGAGAGACACCATACGGGCTCACCAAGCCTAAAACATTTACTATCTGACCATAGAAGAAGTTTGTTAATAACCCCCATTCTAAGCAAACAAAATAAAAATCTTTTTCCATAAAACTAATACATGAGCATTATAGAAAGTTTAGGAAATACAGAAAATTATTAATACAATAAAGACAAACAACTCCTCATTATTTCACAACTCAGATATAAATCACTATCAATATTTTAGTATTTTCCTTTCTGTGCAGTGTAGTTTTCATGCCTGGGTGTGTGTGTGTGTGTATGAATATGCTTATACAAAGTTAGGACCTTGTCATTTGAAAATATATTCTGAATATTTTCCTATATGAATTGCTACGTTTCTGTAACGTGATTTTAAATTTCTGTGTAGCAGTCCACGGAATGGATGTAACGAAATTTAGTCAGTCGTCACTCCCCAAAATTTATGTTGTTTACAATTTTTGCTCTTTCAAATAATGCTGTGATAAACGCTGCAAACACTCTTAACTCTGGAAGGCCATGAAAGGAGGGTCAGAGTCACCACCTACTGAACGGACATTTCATGTTTTCTCTCTGTCTCTAGTGACAGGAATGCTAGTACATCAGCATGTATTTCACATTTTCCTAGTGGTGCTTGGGGGTTTGGGGACCTGGGTCGGGGGGTAGGGAAAGGGCTAGAGGCTGGAAGAGCAGTATATGCTGGTACCAGCAATATTTTATGCAAACAATTAACTGAGAAGCAATGGAAAAATGCTATATTATATAGGCTACATATTCTTGCATTAAGTCTTAGAGACTAAAACAATAGAATTTACCCTGTGATGAATAAAATTTTAAATGTTGGGTGACCAGGTATTACGAACCAAAAAGGGAAAGATTCAGGGATGGGAGTCAGTTTGGAAGATAAATAGGCCAGTTGAGGTTTGCACATACAAAATAGTTATATTTTATGATAGTCATGTTGTATGATCTTGAGCCATGCAAATAAAAAAAAAAATTTTAATGTTTATTTATTTTTGAGAGAGAGAGAGAGACAGAGCATGAGCAGGGGAGGGGCAGAGAGAGAGGGAGACACAGAATCCGAAGGAGGCTCCAGGCTCTGAGCTGTCAGCACAGAGCCTGACGCGGGGCTCAAACCCACGAACTGCAAGATCATGACCTGAGCTGAAGTTGGATGCGTAACCCAGGTACCCCAAGTCATGCAAATTTTAAAGAGTGGGGTATTAGCAATAAAGCCTCACCTTATACACAAAATTGGAAACAACTTGAATTCCTCAAATTTTAAAAATTAGCCAAAGATTGAGTATTTTTAAAGTAAGTACCGGTAAACCTTGTTTATGACATTGCCCTATGACTGCCCCATGGAAGAGATACCTAGCACCCTTTGTCAATATCATGGGACGCACCCTTTTTTGCATGAGCAGCAAAATTTTGATGGGTGATTTTTTTTTTCAATATATGAAATTTATTGTCAAATTGGTTTCCATACAACACCCAGTGCTCATCCCAAAAGGTGCCCTCCTCAATACCTTGATGGGTGATTTTGATGACTGCTAGTCAATTATTCTAATGTTTGCCATTATTATGGCTCTCAATCTTACTATTATCCTAACCCTCGCCAAATATTGTCAATTGGTGGTAGTGGCACAGTACTGAAAAGTGTACCTGAAATTCAATAACCTTGGAACATGAGTTAGATGTGATTAAAAAGCCACCAAGAAGGCAAGGAAGGGAGACACATGTAGTGCTATTAATTTAGAAGTGAGCACTCTGCAACATATTAAAGATGATATATAAAGAGAGACTATAGACAGCATCATTCATGCAAGAAATGTGCTATCAGGGCAGGAGACTTAACAGCTCCATAACTCATCCTCTCTAAAGTATGTTTATTTTTGCGAAGAAATTTTTTCTGGAATATGCACGTTTTCAGTAACGCTGAATCTTCAGGTATGCATCTGTTAGATAAAATAAATCACATAGGAAATTGTTTCTGATAAATTCAAGTGAGGAAATCCTGGAGACATTTGGAAGTGCAATGTTGGAATTCAAAAAAGAGACCTGTACTGGAGCTGTAAAGTGAGATGTTACCTATGCAAGACTGAGAGTTTAAAATCATGAGACTTGCCAAGGGGAGAGTACACATTTAAGAGAAGGTCAAGAACATAGTCTTCTGAAGCCACCAAATTCAGAGGACGGGCAAGAGGAAGCAGAGAGGGAGGACACTTACTGAGAACCTAGAACATGTCAAGAAGGCTCTAAGCATATACTTCTAGCATCTCATTGAATCCTAGCACCCTGCCAGGCTGCTGTATACACCTGGTTGTAGGACGAGGACAATGATGGGTGAAAGGTAAGGCAGCTTGGCCCAGGTCACTCAGGTCTGTCAGATTCACTGCTTCCTTGAGAGCCATGAGACTGAGGCATTATTAGCCTGACACAGAAAAATCAAGGGCACAATTTCAAGACAGAGAGGAAAGCATAGAGAGGAGGTAACTCACATGAAATGAACCAGTTCCCTCTGCCTCAGTGAATGGCACCACCATCTACCCAGTTTGCAAAGCCACAGATCCAGGAGTTATCTTTCACACGCCCCCTTTCTTACCCCCACGTCAAATCCATGAGGCGCTCCAAGGATTTCTACCTGAAAATTATATCCTAGTTTCACTTCTCCTGTCCACCACCTTACATTAAGGTACACACTTATTTCTGCCCTGGAAAGCTCTAGTCCTTCCCTATCCTGTGGCTGCTCTGTCCCAGCTAAGATCTATTTTTCCCTACAGCATCTCACAACATGATTCATTATTGGGGCTGACCTGTCCATTTCAGAATGTGTAGCATCCTTGGCCTCTGTCAGGTAGCACCCCAGGTGAATGCCTCCATTGACTTCCAAATGTCCCTCTGGGGGAAAGGTCACACCCCTCAGCTCCACCTCACCCATCTCTGGGTTGAGGTCCACAGAGCCTGGGGGATCTTTTAACATAAATCAGATTATGTCACTGCCTTACTTCAAACCTTAAGTGGTTTCCCATTGCACTGACAACAACACCCCAACTCCTTCTGGAGACTTCAAAGCTGTTCATGATCTGGCCCCATCCACTTCTTCACCCTCATCTTCTAAAGCCCTCTTCCTCCTCTTAACTGCTTCAGTCCAGCCTCCTTTCTCATCCAGGGCCACATCGACCTATTTCCTGCCTCTAGGCCTTTGTGCCTACTATTCCTCTGAAGAGTTCCTCCTTTAGCCCTCTCTCTTTCTTCAGGCTTAGGCACTGATGCTGTTGTAGATGTGAGGCTGACAGGGGCCATCCCAGCTATGACTGAAAGCGTCATGGAGGCGGGGGAGAGATGGTATCTTCTGAACCACTGGACCCGGCCGTGCCTTAGGTAGGACTCATCCATCTGAATTCCTAGCACCCAGCGCAGTAACATTCCCCTTTCACTTATGCTGGGTTGGGTATCAACCACCTGCCCTGGAAAACGCTAGTTCTCCGTGTGCTCCCTCAGAGCAATACCTGTGTAGCAAGGGTGGAAAGCTCATGAGTCTCTTTTGGTACTGAGTGAAAGGTGCCTTTTCAGGATCCTCTTGCAAGCTCCCTTAAGGAAGGACCAGACTCCTTGGCAGACTTGTTCAAACCCTCCTGTTCCCAGCTCTCTACTAAATCTCTCTCCTGGCACCCTGCCCCATCATCTCCTCTGTCTTTCTTCTTCCCTGTCTTCCCATAGTGTGCCCTAAATATGCTTAAAAATCCTCATTCCTGAAAAGGAAATCTTCCCTCGACCCAGTTATATTTTTGGATTACATCCTATCTCTCCCACTCTTCACCATCAAACTGCTTGAAAGAGGAGAATGCACGTGCCCCTCTATTTCCTGATCATATCCCACCAGTCAACCTTCTGCAGGCAGGCTTTGACACTCATCCTCCTAATGAAACCACATCTGCCAGGGGTCACCATGACCTCCAAATCATCAACTAACCTGTGGATTTTTCTCAGTCCTCATTCTTGTTGCTCTTTCTGCAGCATTCAGCCCAGTTGACCATACCTTCCTCATCTTCCCAGGCTTCTGAAATACGTAGTGGTTTTCCTGCCTTCCTGGCCATTCCTTCTGGTTACTGGAATATTGGCAAAACCTCTAGGCAAGAGTAGTATGGTATCAGCCCTTGATCCAGTCTCCTGGTTCAAGGGGAGCAACTCAACTGTTTGTTTTTTTGTCCTTAGCACCTTTTATTGAAGTATAATCTCCCCTTTAAAATTCTGTCTGGATGGGCCTATTATTTAGGTGGCACAGAACCACCTAATGGTGGTAGACAAAACGTTGAAATTGTCTAGACACCATTCTATTATACGCACTGTTAATTCCTTTATGTAATCTGAGCACTTGGATAGTATCTACAAACATTCACTGGATTTACCTGTCCAGGTGTTCCTCCTGTATTCATACTATAAACCAGAGCTTTAACTTGAAGTCTTAGAATGGATTGGCTCGAAAGACCAGTCCTCTATCACAGAATGAAGTGGATGTAGTACCATCAACAGTTATTTTAAACATAAATGAAGAGATAGGGGAGCCTGGGTGGCTCAGTTGGTTAAGCGTCTGACTCTTGATTTCGGGTCAGGTCATGATCTCACAGTCATGAGATTGAGCCTCATGTCAAGCTCTGTGCTCAGCATGGAGCCTGCTTAAGATTCTCTCTCTCCCTGTCCTTCCTCCTGCTTGTGTGTGCTTGTGTCTCTCTCTCCCTGTCCTTCCCCTGCTTGTGTGTGCTTTCTCCTTCTCTCTCTCTCTCAAAAAAAAAAATAATAATAATGAAGAGAAATGTTTAAAGTGAGGCTCCTGTGTTAATTGCAGATCACCCCTTACCTGGATATTGGGGAAAACCAATAGTTGGTTTGTACAAAGTTCAGGCCCTGGGTCCTCCTTTAGCAACATTTTCTGACTCTTATGAAATGAAAAGAATGATTTTCTCATAAGGAAATGAGCATGTTCTATGACCTGTGAGCAGATCCTGGTCTCATCATTTTTCTTGCGCATAGTAATACGGCTGATTTTTGTTCCATTTTATTTCTGTTTTCATTTTGATTTTGCTTAGGGACATTCGTGATGTGTTTGTTTTGAAGACAGACCACACATGTGAGCCTGGAGGGAAAAGGCAATAATCATGACCACATTTCAGCTTAGAACCTTCTCTAATAAGGAAGGTCCTTCAGTCACTTTTATTTATAAGCTAGTATTAGGCTGACAAGAGCACCTCTCAAAGTCACAGTTCCAATCATTTTTGTGAGGTCAAGGAAGGCAGAGAACACAATGGTAGCGGCCGAGCGTCAAAACAATGACGATCAAGTTGCCAGCCTTATACCTTCCATGACACAGAACTGCCACCCCCCCTCCCCCTGCCCCCGCTTCCATCCTCTGAAAAATGAAGAGGAGTTGGGATTGAAGACTTGATATTCATCTAGACCAGTGTAGCACCTGCTTTGATAGCAAACGAGGCCCCACCCATACCCAGACTTCGACAATAATGGTGGCTATGTTCCTGGGCCAAATCTTTTCGTCTCTGACATCTAGATCTTGAAGTGTCTGATTCTCCCTGGGCAAGGACGGACCACTGGACCAGCAGCGGCAGGAACGCTAGGCTGCGCCACATTGGGTACTTTGCCCACGTGGACTGCTTCTCCTGAGGCAGACTCCACTGAGGCCACACCCATGAAGGCATGGCGCAAGTCGTAGTGGGCCCGGTGTCCCGGCAGGGGTGCCTGGGGGGCTGCCACCACCACAGGTCCCACCACCAGGGCAGCTGCAGGCGGGTCAGCCGGAGGAGGTGCAGTTACAGCTGAGTCTGCCACGGGGGACGCTTCAGTGCCATCTGGTTGGGGTTGCGGGAGCACAGGCTGGAGAGAGGACCATTTCTACATGTTAGCTACCTTTCTCCTCCCAAGCAAGGCCCCCCACGCTTCTGGATGGAATCCCACCCAATTCTCTCAAAGTAATAATTTTCATTTGCAAGGAATCTGGCAAAAAAAAAAAAAAAAAAAAAAAAGAACTACCTAGGTGCAAAGGATTGTCATCAGAGCCGCAAGGGAGGGGTAACTGGCCTCTGGTAGCCCCTTTCTCACCAATTATCTTGGGATCAGTGGACTCACACATCCACCCCACAAGCAAAAGCATCCTGCCTTATAGCTTTTCCCAGCGGTGTCCCCCTCCTTATCATCTACACCTGCAGCCACCGGGAGCTTCCAGGCATATCTGGCCACCTGTTCTGTGCCGCTCAGAATACCACCCCCACCCCCTGCAAATAGAAAGGCTCACTTGTCAACCGCTCCCTAGGATGGGCTCTACCCTGCAGCCGCTAGCTCCTGGGAGGGGGAGGCGTGGCTAAAACACGCTTTCATTTGTTGATGATTACATATACCCCACAGCTACTTATACTGTGGGGCTCAGAAGGGCAGGGCAGCAAATGCCCTGTAATTACTAACACACTGCGTAACCGTTAAGGCATCACTGTATTCTGAAGATGAGGGCAGGTATATCCATGATGCCCTTACCTGTGTCTGGAACATGGTGCAGGTCACTGCAACATCTTCCCCACCCACCTTCTCAGTGAGTGTTGCCTTACAGAAGCCATATTGCTGCCCACAGAAAGAGAGAAGCTATTGGAACTGGTTTAAAAAGCGGATTTTCTCCCCCCAAGTTTCTCCACTGACACTCCAACAAGTCAGAGGGGAAAAAACCAAATGCTTAATCCTTTAACATTTTTTCCCCTGAAGTATTCTAGTTTCTGTCTCTAGAAGATAGGCAGTATGTAACTCTAAGCAGAAGGTTGGAAATACAGGTATGCTCTGAGATTGTAAGAGATCACCCGTAATCCCAGAAGGAGTGGTGACCCAGGAGAACTTGTGTTAATATATATGTATTCCCTTCTTATTTTTAAATATATTTAAAAATCACTTAAAAATTAGGATCATTTTGAAGCGCCTGAATGGCTCGGTCGGTTAAGCATCTGACTCTTGATTTCCGCCCAGGTCATGATCTCACAGTTCGTTGGGACTGAGCCCTGCGTCAGGCCCTGCACAGTCAACGCTTGGGATTCTCTCTCCCTCTCTCTCTCTCTGTCCTTCCTCCACTCTCTCTCTCTCTTTCTCTCTCAAAATAAATAAATAAACTTAAAAAAATTAGGATCATTGTGACTACGCCATTTTGTCTCCCGTTTTTCACTCACTATAATAACATTTTCTTCTATCATTCATTATTCTTTTAAAACATATTTTTTTTCCCAACGTTTATTTATTTTTGGGACAGAGAGAGACAGAGCATGAATGGGGGAGGGGCAGAGAGAGAGGGAGACACAGAATCGGAAACAGGCCCCAGGCTCTGAGCCATCAGCACAGAGCCTGACGCGGGGCTCGAACTCACGGACCGCGAGATCGTGACCTGGCTGAAGTCGGACGCTTAACCGACTGCGCCACCCAGGCGCCCCTAAAACGTATTTTTTTAAGATCGGTATAATTTTCTATTTTACATGTTGTTCCATGATCCCCTCCTGTTGGACATTTGAGTCTTTTGGGGGTCATTTTGAATCCGTGATGAATCATCTTATTAGGTCTATTCCTGGCGAACATCTCTGGTGATCTCTTTAGGATAAATTCCTAGACGTGGACATTACTGCACTGTGGACTTGAAAGGTTTCCTATCAGAGGTGTATCTAGAAAAGCTACAACACACTCCTGGCAGCCGGGCATGACCCAGCCTCATTAGGAAACAGCCTCTGCCTTTCTCCTACCTCCAGGGACCTCCAGTGGGTGAGATGACTTGGTGACAGCTCGTGAGGGGGAAGGCCACGTTACAGAGGAGGGCCTGGCATGACCCAGCCCCCCAGGGAGCGGGTGTTCTTCACTGTGACCTCTTTCTCCCCAGCCCCCCAACACCAATTGCTCCGAGGATCCTCTGTGCTACAACCAGTTCGGCCATCCCCGGGCCCCCGGCCTGCTCACCTTTTCTGCCAGCAGGTTGCACTTAGCTGGATCCGTGACCTCTGCAGCAACACAGTCAGTGGCAGCCACCGCAAACTCCACGTACGTGGAAGGCGGAAGAGGCTGATGGGAACAAATGAAAATGCATGTGAGGCCACGTGACTCAACCAGAAAAGGCAGGGAAGGAGAGGCCGGAGGGAAGCAGCCGGGGCTGTGTGGTTGCACACTCCCGGGAACAACACTGGCGTGGACCCCACCGCGTGGCCGGGAAACATGGCCCCGGTGGCTTACCCAGGGCGGTTACCGTGGGACGCTCACACTGATAAAATAACGCTATTTGGTGTAGTCTGGGGTGGGGGTGTTGGGAGAACCACAGATCCCGGTTAATTAGCCTCCCCTCCCCACCTATACCTGTCATGTATTGCCAAGGATGCCGCCGCTGGCAGCCGGGAGGCCACATTTCTCAAATACCAGAATTCTGTGGCTCCCCTGTGTGCTGAGCGGTCCACTGTGCGGTTCGGTGTGTTTCAGTGATTCAAAGGGCATTGTGGGATCCTGCCACTGCATGCCCACCTTT
The DNA here is from genome assembly GCF_028749965.1 of Puma concolor. NCBI lineage: Eukaryota > Metazoa > Chordata > Mammalia > Carnivora > Felidae > Puma > Puma concolor. Next base: position 78,569,148 of record NC_141675.1, on the reverse strand, counting down.
CTAAGCCTCAACTAGGAGAGGGCCGTGGCTGATGCGTGGCGAGGCGTGATAAAGACGTGGCGCCCTGGGAATTTAGAGCGAGCGCTTCTGGATAATGTCGAAACTCCCACTCGCTGCACAGCGAGCCCTGGTGTTATAGTTAGTACTGAGGAAGCCAGGGCAGACAGCGGCTGTCAGAGTGACTCAGCAGGGGTGACGTACCGAGGGTTCTTTGGGTCCTCGGGACACCCGGCGTCCTCATATCGCTCATACTCCTAAGGATACTTTCTTCCCTTTTTCTCACCACCCACCTTGCCTTCCTGTCACTGCCTCTGCACCTGCTCCGTCCCTCCCCGCTGTTTCACCACCTACATTCCCCAAGTGCCACCAAACCGCCCCGTCTGTCCGAGGGCCTCAGTCTTACCACAAGTTGAGCCCGGGAGACTTCCACAAGCTGAAAATAGGAGCCATTGCTCTGAGTGTTGAACGCGGTCAGGGCAACCTCTACTGCGTGCACTACCTTGGTGTCGTTCAGCGGGGCCAGCAGGGGGCACTGTGGGCACACCTTGAGCACGTCCTCCGCAGAGTCTACGCCCAGAGAGAAATCGAATCTGGGTTGTAATTCTCCACAGCGTTCACCCCAGCTCTGCTTATTTTGCAAGGCCTAGGACATGCTCCAAATGGCTTCAGGTGTTTTCTCTGCTTCTTACTAAACCTTCAGGTGGCTCCTGTCATGCTGACATTTCGGCAGGAGCCCCTCTCGCCAAGGGGCAATTTTCACCTCCAGTGACAACAGCTCCTTAAAAAAACAGTTTTACAATTCCAGATCCCAGGAGATTTGGCCCCTTCTTTTCCTCACCAACAAGGTAGCTCAAACTAGTTACACTGAAAACAACGCAGGTCCCTTCCTCACTCCACAAGGTAAAAATAAGAACAATAATCATCATCATCATCTCTACCTGGACTGGAATCACATTTTGCAAACAACACGGTAAACTGGCCATCCTGTTTCAGCACCTGGAAATCACAGTCCCCTTCCACAGCCTGGAGAAATAAACCCACAGTGAAGCCTCAGAAGGAGGGCTGGCCTTTCATTTTCCACTGGGATCCCGGGGCTGGGGTGTGGGGCGCTCCCTCAGACGTGGTTGTCAAAGATGAGCCTCATGAAATCACCTTGACCCGGTGACACTGACATACGGTGGTCACTGGTGTGGGGGAAGGGCTACAACAAGAGGGCTCAACTGTTGTAAGACTCAGCCCCAGGGAAGGCAGCATCCAATGGTAATTTTAGCGACTGCACGCTGGCTAGCCATGATGGCAGGCTGGGGAGCTGGGCAACACGGGGCCTGCACTTTGCAGAACCACCAGGGACCTGGCTGGGGCACCACCTGCAGTCACTCTAAACGGGGCACTCACATGCTCCATCAGTTGTCTCACGGTGCAGTTTGCCACGGGGGTGGGGTCCCGTATGTAGCACGTGGTTTCCAGCGTGTCGATTTCGAGCTCAAACACCTCCCCCATTGGCCGCTGTGGAGACACAGAATGAAGCAGTGAGCGGCCTGATCCCGTTGCGCGGGCGAGAGCGTGAGCACCCAGCGGGCTGGAAGTAACGCCTGTTGGAGAGGCGAGGGACAGGTCATTGCTACTGTTAGTCTGCACCTCCACCGAGCTCTGACCTGGCCTGTGGGCAGGACAGGGACCAGGGCTTCTCAGGTCTACTTCTGTCGGCTGCGCGAGCTCAGACGGTGTTTGCAAGGAAGAAGGGACCGTGGCCTTGGACGGGATGATGGAACCACAGTCATCACCCTGAGCTCTACTTGGAAGCTAACGTGAGCACTGATACTTCGCTTTGAAAATTTCACACTTCGATCGGCGCTTTGAAAAAAATCAGCTTTCGTTTTTTCTCAATCAAGTGGCAAAGTAAGGTGGTGTAGGATAATATCTTACCTTAATGGTCTCTCCTGTATCTGCTCCATCCCTCCCTCTGCTTCTTTCTGCTTTCCCTCTCATCATCTAATTTCCCTCCTTCTCCATTTTCTTTTCCTTCCTAAAGGAAAAATTATCCTTGGCGGTTTGTCATTGGGCTTGCCTAGTTGCTGCCCTCTACTGCCCCCTGCTGGAGACGAAGGGGAAGCGCGAGCCTCCCTCTGAGACTGCGGAAGCTGTGAGTTGCTGGTACCGTCTAGAAGGAATAGCAAGGAAGGCAGATAGGGGACCCCTGAAACTCCTTGTGGTTATTCTTGCCAGTTCATGTTTCTGTATCCTTTCTGCAAAGGCTGGAAAGTCCAGCATATACAAGTATGTTTTTTTTTCTTTTAGCCCAGCTCTGATTGCCTCTCATTTAGTTCTGCCTGACTCGCTACTACCCGAAACCTAGGGATCTCTTTGCCAAGGAGAAGCTGTGTTTTATGATGTGCAGATGTGCCCAAATTAAACGTCCTGAAGACACTCACAGCTGCAGAAATAGAAGCAGGTACTCCTGGGTTTCTCTAGGAAAGCACCTGTCAAGCTCTGCCTTTAGTGAAGATTGCAACCTCCGTTCCTTACTTTTCCCTCAAATGCTTATGTTGTGTGTTATTTCCCCTGACCTCGTGGGTGTTTCCTCTGAACCACCACTGGACGTCAGTACAGTTGCAGCCCTCCTAAAATCCATCCTGATGTCTAATATTTGTCCCACCGTGAGATCAGAGGTTAGTCCCGACATCCAGATACTTATTCCCTCCTTTGGGTTGTAAATATCTTGTAGGTTGTAAATACCTTGTAAATATCTTGGGTTGTAAATATCTTGTACCTTAGTCCCTCCTTTGGGTTGTAAATATCTTGTACATATCTTTCGAGTTTGAGCTCCAAAGAAAAACTTTCTCACTTTTATGTTAGGTTGAACCATTAAAATGCCAATATTTGACTGGTTTTAATATACAAAAGTAGAAATTTCTTATGGTTCAGCTTAATATCTCTCATGGCACGTGACACTGGTTCCTGCCCGTGAAAGGCTTGTATTCAATTGTTTGCTGCAAGAATCACCCTTCATCAGATATAAAATCTAATTCAAAATAGGCAGTAAACATATACCTTTCCCCATTGCCCCAAATCTCTCGACTGTTCCACAAGCCATATTTTCCAGCTTAATCTTTATTGTCACTGGCTTCAGACTGCATCGATTACTTGTCTAGCTTGTGAAGAGGTAAATGCCATTCGTGCCAAGATTTCTTTCTGAGAGGTGGGCACCTCTCTTTGGGAGGTAACTCGTGTAGAGGAAGGAACATGGGTTCAGAATCAAATCCCAGCCCAATGTTTACAAGTTATATGATCCTGAACAACAACAAAATGCCCTAATGTCAGAGGCTCGGGCTTCTCTCATGTAAGACAAGGACAATACCTACCACACAGGACTGGGGGCTGGGAGGGAGTAAGGAGATCGTGTGTGGGAAGGGGCCTGGCGCACAGTAGATGGCTGTCAAATGCTAGTTTCATTCATTCTCAGTCTTCATCCAGAGAAACGGAAGCAAAGAAAGAGAAGTGATTTCCAATCGGCCAGAATCCTGCATCTTGTGCATAGAGTTTTCTAGCAAGCCGCACTTTCTACCTGTGCTGTTCAAAATATTCCTCAAAGCCCTTCTTGTCCCACACACCTCCTCACCCCCATCCAGCACCCTCTGAGACCCATGACCACAGCTCAGAATGTCTCGCTCCCCCACTTGCCCCCTCCCTCACTGCTGAGAAGAAATCAGAGAGTTTGACCCTCTGCAGTTTAATTGTGTTGGGAGATGTGATCTTTGAGACACCCAGCTGAGCTCCACACATGGGTTCTTTCGGCTCAGACACAGAAGGCTCACTTACCCGAGGCCACACCTTCACTTTGTCAATCTGGTTCAAGGTGTGCTTGTAGCCCTGAAGAACGTGGTTATTTATGTAGTCCACGGCCACCAGGGCTGCTTGCTCTGTTTCTGGGTCATCACAGTCCAGTTCCCTATAAACCAGACCTGGTATATGCGGGGTGGCTTGGCAGCCCCAGAGCTGAGCAAGGCAAAGGAGCAGGGCGACGGACTTCATGGCTGCTCCAGAGGGACCCTAGCAGGTGGGCAGATGGCTGGAAGCCTCAGGACCAACCCAGGGGCTCTTCTCTGAAAAGTAGACCAATGGAGGGCCAAAGGCTTTATTTATCTGTCAGAACCTGCCGGGGGAATTGCATAAGGACGTGGGATGATTTCTGTTCTGGTTCCAAGTAAACCCTTGCAAACATCAGCCCCGGAAAAGCAAACAGGTTAGGACATCTCTGGTCCCCAAGAAATCTGCCAAAGTCAATGCTGCTGGGGGCAGGTGGAAGGGGGTGGGGAGATGCTCCAGAGTCAGCTTGGAACACAGAGGGGAGGAGGTGTGCACCAAGGCAAGGTGAGGAGGGGCCGGCACAGCCAGCCCTGGAGTACTGTGGGTTCAGCAGAGGAAGTGCCCTCTACTGAGATCTGAGCACGGCATGGGGCCCGTGAGGGGAAAGTAGGGCCCGGCAGCAAAGTGATAAAGTCGTCTAATATGAAAGAGACTTATCTCCTCCTGGAGGGAGAACGAGGCCCACAGATGTAGCAAAGATACAGGTGATCCAGAGTGAGCAGGGAGAGCTTTGGGAGATGCTGAGACCTTGGGTAAGGTCCTTGAAGAAAAGAAGAGAGGAAGGGAAAGATTTCTGCCTGAAGTGTGGAACAGGGGTGAGAGGAGGGTTGCCTGCAGCAGGGCGGGGTGGGCTGCCCTTTCAGAACGCATGGCCTGGGCCCTGGGTAGCTGGATGCCACTGGCGCCTCGGCCAGTTCACAAGTGCGCGGAGGGGAGCCCTCGTCTAACAGAAACTCCCTTGGCCAAGCTCTGGGCTTGAGTCCCACGCTGCAGGCTGAGCTGCTTTGGGGGCAGCTAAGAATACAAACACTCCCATGATGCCCTTCACAGCCTTAGCCGAATTAAGGTCCTGACGGCCAGAGCCCAGGGCCACAGTGTGGGTTCCAGGCCCTGCTCGTAAGTGGCCCTTGCCAATCCCAGTGGTGGGTGGGCACGGCAGTGAGAGGCTTGGAAAATATCGCAGAGAGACCTGGCTGGGTTTAGCCTGGAGCAAAGAAGCCCTAACATGAAGACCTACCTGTTCTTCACATATTTAGAGGTCACCATTATGTGGTAGACAGATTTACCCAGTTGTCTGAGTAGTGTTTCAGAGGACAACACTTCATTTTCTTGGGGGGAAAAAAAAAGAAGGAGACCTTCTACAAGGAAGCTTATCCATATCAATTTTCTGGGAGCTTGGAGGTAAGTAAGGGGGATATATGACATGGCCAAGAAGGCAACCGTAAGGACTGTTGGCACACTCCCTCCCAAGTGCTCACACCATCCTGTAGAATCTTCATGACAAACGCTCAGAAGCTGTGGTCGGGACTCCACGTTCTCTCTGAGAGCGGCGTCCTGGCTCTTAGAGACACAACACAAGCTCTGGTCATCTGGCAAGTTGATCCTCAGGACCAAGGGTGACCTTTCATCCACCTTCTGCCCTATTTCCTTCAGGGCTTTGACTCATGAGCACCTCTGTGTGGGCGCAGTGCTTTTCTTTTAAATAATCTTTTAAGATACAAAATGCGGCCATCACTAAAAACTGGGAAGTCAGAAAAATATATGCAGTGAGTACGTAGTTCATATGTCAGAAGCTCGAGTGTATAAAATCTAAATGTATCCACCCCCCCCCCCCACACACACACACTGGAATTTCTGAGTCTGAGCCCCCTTTTGTGAAATTTAACCCAGTCAGTTATAGGTGGCCTTATTTCTTGGCTGCTTAGTTGCAGCCCAGTCCCATTTAGGTTTGCCCCTTATGCTGCTTCTGGCCCCCCGGGGTTAGAAGGAAGCCTGAGTGGGGAGGGGGAGACTTAGGCAATACCCTTTAGTTAAGGGCAGAGAGAGGTGTCCGCCTTTGCCTGTGCTGTAAGGGTCTGCGCTGGCCCCTTCGGCCAGGTGACCCATCTCATCTGGTCCTCAGGCACAGCCAGCTGGCCTGTCCACCCGCGAGCTAGCTAATGTCCTCCTGGCCTCATCTCGTCCTTAGCAAGATGTCCCTCCTGCATCCTGTGATCAGGCGTCCCTTTGTCTCAGCCCTGGGACCCTTCCTAAACCAGAGGCCTTTTTTCAGCTAAGTACTACCCCCTTCTTTAAGCTTTGGAAAATTTGGCTATTGAGGCCACCCAGGGTGTAGCGGGCTTCCCGAGGCTTCCTTTAAGCCCATCCATCTAGATACTGCAGTCATGGCCCCACCAACTGCTCTGTGCCATCCTACTAGGCAGGAGACTCCTTCCGTGCTGTGATGTTTCCCTGTGCCACCCATGCACCCCTTCCCTGACTCCCACCCCTGAAGTGAGGTTCAGGGTCTCTGATTTGGGATTTCCATGCTGTTCGGGGGTGGTTCAGCTCTCATCCCAACCTGAGGGTGGGGAGGAGGGAGAAAAAAAAAATGTTCAGTTTGATCATTTTTTCTTGCATTTGGAGCACTTCTTTTGGTATCTTGGTTCTTAGATCTTCCATGGGTGACAATTTCGAAAGCACTACGGATGGGTTCGGTTCACTGATGGTAGAAAAAGAAAGCATGTAATAAAGAGCAATTAATATCTCACCTAGCACCCTATCAATCCTATCAAAACTCATCCATAATCTCATCATCCAGAGATACATAGCTCAATGTTTCTTTTTCTTTCTTTCTTTTTTAACAGTGGCAATGTTTCGGGGCATTTCCATCTTGTCTCTTTTTTTCTATGCCAAGAATTATATGTAATTATTTTATATATAATAATATAATATAGATCATAGTGCATATGAAACTTTATCTTCATTTTTTCATTTAACATCACAATTTGAATATACTCCCACGTCATTAAACACACTTAGAAAACATAATGAGTGCCTGTGATTCTATCGTGTGTATCACAGTGTAACCATTCGTTTATTGTTGGGTATTTTTTTACTTTGTTCTCAGTTGATTACTATCGCAGAGAAAGCTGCAATGAACATTTTATTTAGGAATCTTTGGCTTTCTAGTTCTTTTTGCAGGATGGATTCTTAACCAGTGAAATCAGTGGTTCAAATAATTTGGACAATTTTAAAGCTCTCAGTTTTTCTGCCCAAATTGCCTACTAGAAAGACCATGCCGATTTATATCTCCACCATTGGACTGGTAGGTCAGGTCGGGTGTTGTCTCGTTTCCTCGGCTACTGTTTCCATGCTGACTTTTACAGGAACTCAGCAATGGGAAAAATCATCAGAACCCTTTTTAAACGTATTTTATGAGTATCTTTGGTTTTATCGCAACTACTCCATATGTCTGATACTTACACACTGAAATAGTCTAAATTTTTTTTTCACGTTTATTTATTTTTGAGACAGAGGGAGACAGAGCGCGAGTGGGGGAGGGGCAGAGAGAGAGGGAGACACAGAATCTGAAACAGGCTCCGGGCTTTGAGCTGTCAGCACAGAGCTTGATGCGGGGCTCGAACCCACGAACCGTGAGATCATGACCTGAGCCGAAGTCGGATGCTCAACCAACTGAGCCCCCCAGGCGCCCCACTGCTTACACACTGAAATACTTTAGAGTCAAGCCGAATAAAATGGTCCCTGAATTTTTTTTTCAATTTCCTTAGATAGAAGTGTTGCCATTTACCTACTGACAATGAAAATGAAAATGAAAATAGACAATATCTTGGTATGTTTTCTAAGAAATTTGTAGCCAAGGGTGTCAAAGGGAGGGCTACAGGTATTCACTGTGTCTCATGGCACAAATTTCAAACTTGGGAAGGTTTTCACATGCCAGGTGCATGCACTTATAAGTGATCTTGGGTTCGTTTCATCCACCTGGCTCCAACTTTTTTGCATGCCAATTGGGGATGGGCATTTACCCCACTTTCTGGTCATTCGTCTCATTGTTTTAACTACTTATCTGTGCATTTATCTGTAAGGCCCACATCACTGTACTAAGACAATACTCTTTCCATTTAAGCCATGTCTGAGTGTGCTGAGGTTATCAGAGGTTTGCGAAAGCTGGTTGAGGAGAACGGGCCCGAGAGCCTAAGGGCCAGTAGAGGGTCAACAGCCTGCCTGACATGGCAGCAGGGCGCTGGGCAGAGCTTGCTGGATGGAGCCCCCGTGTGGCTGATGGCAGGGTTCTCAAGATGGCAGCTGAAAATGGCACCAGGTCCTCTGCAGTTGTTAGTAGGGCTCCCCACCAGGGCAGTGATGCATTTGAACTATTCCAAGGCAGATATTGCATTTATAGTTACCAATCAAGAGCCAAGACAAGAAGAAGGATCATGGGGTCAGAATTGCCGGGGTTTGCCTGTGTCGGGGCCCTACCAGCAGACACAGGCCTCAGAGGGGAAGGATAGAACTAGAAGGGGGTGTAATACCGAGTCACGCTTTGAGAACTGAGGTGAGAGCTAGCAACCCGTTCTCTCACGAAACAGAACACGACAAGTGTACGTCAGCAGCAAGCGGAGGGACAATTGGTTTTCGCAGGGAGGAAGTGGCAGGGGTTGGTGCTTTAATTGCTGGGCTGGATTTCTGGCTCTGCCCTTTTTTGGTACTTAAAGGGCCTTGGCCCAGAGAAGGCCGAGTATTAATTTCTGGTAAGCCTGGTGTTTCTTCATTCATATGGGCATGGAACAAACGTTTATCGAACACCCAATATCTGTGATGTCAGGTGCCTGGATGTAGAGTGATGAGAAGACACCATCTGCCGTAAAGCAGCTCACCTTGACTCACGTGGCCCAGCAACGTCTCATCAGCTAAGAACTCTAGATTATTATACAAAATCATCATAATGTTTGTCTTGTGACGACAGATTGGAATTTATTTCTCCAATCCAAAACATCGGTCAATGGAATACAAACTACCCTTGTTCCAAGGACCAATCGGGTTTTCTGTGAAGGTAACTTAGCACCAGTTGCCCTGGAAATAATTTGGAAAAAGCCCTTTGCACTCAGTGCCAACACACTAAAATTGGGAGATGTGGGGTTGAACTCAGCGTGGCAAAAATTAAGTCACAGCGACCAGCGGTGATTAATTACTCCCTTTCTTTGGGTGGGGAAAGAGTTCCACAAGCTTCACCCATAACCATGACCTGGATCTACAGATCTAAACCCCAAAGAGAAACTGCATTTGAGGGGATCGATGGGGGAAGAGTAATCCTGGACTAGGGCGGGGCAAGGGCCAGGGCCAGGGTGAAGGTGTAAAATTTAAGGAGTCGCTCATCCTCAGGGTTGCATCTCCTTCAGTGTTGTACCCTAGGCCTCTCCTGTGTCACACTTTAGTCCCAGCCCTGGAGAAGAGGCCTTATCTAAACCCAGGACAGAAATCTTTCTACTCTTTCAAGGAAAGTTCTTTTTTTTTTTTTTTTTTAATTTTTTTTTTCAACGTTTTTATTTATTTTTGGGACAGAGAGAGACAGAGCATGAACGGGGGAGGGGCAGAGAGAGAGGGAGACACAGAATCGGAAACAGGCTCCAGGCTCTGAGCCATCAGCCCAGAGCCCGACGCGGGGCTCGAACTCCCGGACCGCGAGATCGTGACCTGGCTGAAGTCGGACGCTTAACCGACTGCGCCACCCAGGCGCCCCTCAAGGAAAGTTCTTTAATCGTTCTGGCTGGTGATGCTATGTGTGAAATCTGCCTCAAGAACACAGTAATCCTTGGGGTTAGCTTTTCATGATCACAAAAGAAACTATCTTTTGTTTGAGGGAAAACTTCCTACCGTTCTTACCATTCCCTGTGGCCTTGACACCCACGCAAAAGTCCAGTCTCGCAAAAGCTAGAACCACCACAGGGTTAAAGAAAGAATGGGGAGATCGGGCTTTCTGAGGCTGGAATAGCTCCTCCTCAGGAAAATGTCACCACCAGAGCTCGTGTTAGCGACTCCTTATTCTGTGGAAATCGCTGTGTTTTTCTTCATAACTCCACAGGAGCTTTACTATTCTCGTCTTTCCTCCTTTACAGGCTCAGAGAGGTTCTGCAACTTGACCACATCACACAGCGATGGAGCCTAGATTTAGCCCAATCATTTTTTTCTCTATTAACCCCAAACCAAAAGACCAGAGGGCCCAAAGAAAGCTGAGAAGGTTGATTGCTGTGCATTGCCTTTAAGTGAGCAAATCATTATTCTTAATAATAGAAAACATGGCTGTGTGCTATAGTTGAAGAAAGGTGAAAAAATAGAAAAATGTATTGAGCTTGGTTAACAATTAAAAGAATAAATAAATTAATTTATTCACGTAATTTCAGTCAGTGGAAAATATCTGGAAATCAATTTTGCAGAGGAGACTTTGACCTATTGACTTTAGCGATGACTCAGTGGGTGTTGAAATTATCTTGACTTCAGGTTTAGAAGGTAAATAAAAGGTAAGTCATTACATTATTTCTGGTTAAATGTTTTCCAGGAGCATGAGAGTCAATGCAGAAAATCACATCCATCTGTCCTGCTGGTCTCTGTCATCAACTTTTGATGTCTTCAAAACAAGGTGAGTGGCACTTTCAGACAAGAAGGAAGATTGTCCTCAGATGGTCACATTGGGTCTGGCTGTACAGCATTATGTTGGTTATTATAAACACACAAGAAAAGTGTAAGCTGTGGTTCCTGCCCTCAGCTGACGTTAAATCCACAGGAACACAATGCCCCGAATTGGAAAGGGTCTCATGGGACAACAGTGTCTATGTTATTTTTAATCTTGTGTCCCTAGGACCTGCCTCCTGCCCAGCGTAGATTGGGCCCCTATGCACGATTGCTGTCTGAGAGGCATTAGGGCAACTTCCCACTCAACTCAGAGGCCCCCCTCCAGTGTGTGTGGTGTTTACTTGAAGACATTTACATACAGGAATCTCTCCACCATGCTGGCAGTGCATTCTATTGCTAAATCACTCTTTCCTTCATATCGAGTCAAGACCTGCCTACCTTGTAACCTCACAAATGGACCCAGATTCTCCCCCTCAAGATCTACATAGCCTAAGTCAATTCTCTGCTCTATATGTTGGGCTGTAGGTATTTAGGGACATCCATGTTGTATCATGCTACCCTTCTCTGACCTCTGTTATCTCTTTCTTCAGGTACTTCTCGGGTGTCTTAGTTTTGAGACCACCTCATCATCTTATTGAATAGGCAAGTCTGGCACCAGTGGTTAGAAATAGGATGAATCATCTTGTCACTGGGGGTCATAGTGATCTGAGTGGAGGCAAACTTGTGCATGCACAGGTGAAGGGCAATTCAGGAATTAGTAGATAGTGACATAGGCCACTTGCCACTCATAGGACAGGAGGATTTCTCCTGGTTTCCAAAGACTTACCTGGACTCTCAAAAGGAGTTACAATGAGACTAAAAGACAGAGAGAACATTCTTCTCCATAGATTGCCTTGATTAGACTTCTTAAAAGTGGAGAGGGAAAATGTATGAGGCTAGTTAGTGGAAGACCAGTAAGAGGGGACCAAGTCTCCATTCGTCTTGAATCTAACAAGGCTCTCAGCTGGTAGCATGTCTTCACTACTTGTTACGTCATCTCTAGAAAACACGTAGGGATGTGGAACGTCGTTGCTTCTGGCGTTCTTGTTAGAACATTAGAAGGCGACAGCTTGAAATAGAGAGGGTGCCAATCACAGGGCCAGGGCAGGTAATGTGGGCACTTTTCTCTTTCCATGCTGGGATTGTGCAACAGGCAGCCACATCATTCAGCACATTAAGCAACAATTGAGCCTCCAGGACTCAGATTGTAATGGAGACTGAGGCAGCGTGAGGATGCATATTAGCAGGAAGGTGAGGGTAAGTAAGATGGAGAGGGATGGGATGGGTAGGGAGGAAGGAATGGGAGCAGCTTAGCATGAGTAGGAGCCCCGCACTCGGAGTCAGAACTGACCCCTGGACTATTTATTAGCTATGTGAGCTAACTAGAGATTTCATCTTGCTATGCCTTAGTTTCTTCATCTGTGCAATATGGGCAATAAGACCTGGCTAGTAAATATGTGCTAAGGATTTAGTGAGAACATTTGCAAACTCTCCACCTCGGGTGGTACACGGTGAACTATCAATAAATGGGGGCTCTTTTTAAAATTTAAAAAAAATTGTATAATTTTTTTGTTTTGGAGAGGGAGAGTGCACTTGAGCAGGGGAGAGAGGCAGAGAGAGAGAGAGAGAGAGAGAGAGAGAGAGAGAGAGAGAATCTTAAGCAGGTTCCACGCTCAGCACAGAGCCAGATGCAGGGCTTGATCCCACGACCCTGGAATCATAAGCTGAGCTGAAATCAAGAGTCAGACCTCAACTGACTAAGCTGCCCAGGTGCCCCATCATATAGAAATTCTTAATTGAGAAGTATGGCTATTGAAATAAAAATAAAAATACTTAAATAAGGGGCGTCTGGGTGGTTCAGTTGGTTGAGCATCCAACTCTTGATTTCAGCTCAGGTTATGATCCTACGGTTTGTGGGTTCAAGCCCTGCATCAGGCTCTGCACTGTCAGTGCTTGGGATTCTTTCTCTCCCTCTCTTTCTGCTCTCCCCACCCCCGCTCACACTCTCTTTCTCTCAAAATAAAGAAACATTAAAAAAATACTTAAGTAAAATAATAGATCAAATATAGACCAGGAAAAAATTCAATCTGGAATCCCCTTAAGTGCCTCCTCTCTGTCTTTTAAATGCAAATTCTGTGTAGGGATTTGCATAGCAGGCAGATGTTGGAGGCTGAATTCTCACCAGGGTCTGCATCTTGTCCTCTGCCCACTACCCCACGTGGCCATGGGCCCCCCATTTCATTCCATAGTGGTGGGTTGCCCCACCCAGAAGCCTAGAGTGGTCCAGCAGGTGTTGGCACCTAGAAAATTACCTATAGTCATACCCTGGCGACACGGATGAAGGACAACATGCAAGGAAAAATGTAATTTTCCTTTGAACATCTCACAGTCTCTTCCTCGAGCTTACTGTCCTAAAATTTGCATTTGAAACTTTATTTCTGTTAAACATGGATCATGAATGACAATGCCAATATACATTCTGTTGTATTGCAACTTGATTTGCATAAGTACTAAAGTTCGCTGCTTGGTCAACAGGCTTTAATTTTTCATATGTGTATGTATGCATGATTTTGATTTTTCTTTTCCAATACAAATGTCGCGTGGTTTCTAAAAGTTGGAAAAAAAATAAAAGTTGGAGCTTCCCCCCTTAAGTTAAATGGGACAGAGCTACATAGCTAGCTAGGAGGTTTTGTGTGGTCCCAGAGCCTCGACCTCCTCCTAGGCGGTGTTGCCGTGTGTCTGAAGACTGCTGGACAGACACCAGGACACCATCTGCAAGAGGGGGTGGGGGGCCTTCGGGGGCAGAACCCACCTCCCTGGAATAGAGCCAGGCCTGGAAGGCCTGCCTGGTACTAAAGCCTCCCCCGTGGTCAAAGGGAACAATAAAATATTGTCTGTTACTTAGATTTGTCTCCTGCCTTGCCCTGCTTTGAACTCATTATCTAAGCCCTATTATGAGAAAGAACTGAAGACAGGCTGTCCTCAGAAGACCTCAGGAAGTTCAAGCATTTCTGTTTTGATGCCTGTTGACAGCCTGTAACACAGAAGAGCAAAGAGATCTTCCTCCACTGTCTGCACAGAAGTCACTGTGGCCCTAGGTGCCCCACAACCATCGCTGAGGCGGGAGAGGGCAGTGTCCAGCAGTTAGGGGTGCCAGGATGAGGGCCAGCAGTGCCTGGGGGCAGGCGGTACTGCTCTCATTGAACCTTTTTTTTTTAATCTTTTAATGTTTATTTATTTGGAGAGAGAGAGAGAGAGAGCTGGGAGGGGCAGAGAGAGAGGGAGAGCGAGAGAATCCCAAGGAGTCCTCACTGTCAGCTCAGAGCCCGATGTAGGGCTTGAACTCACAAACTGTGAGATTGTGACCTGAGCTGAAATCAAGAGTTGGATGTTTAACCAACAGAGCCACCCACGTGCCCCCGTTCGATCACTGTTAGAAAACAATGTCCACTCACTGTAAATCGCTAACAGAGGGTATATTTGGAGACAAGAACAGAGAACGTGACGTTCAACGAAAGCAATTTGGGAGCATCGCATTTAAGAAGGAATAGGAAATGGTTACCCCAGAAAGTATAAACCAACAGAGACCACACGTAATTTGGGAGATTGGAGAGAGAGAGAGGGTGGCAGCATTATCTCTTTGTATAAAATCCAAAACTAACAGTTCAAGGTTGATTTGCTTTCTGATGTAATAAAATGTAGGTCTAAAGTCAGCTTGTTATTCAATATGTCCTCTGTCCGTGAGCTCAAAGACAAGTCCAGGGAAAAGTTATTGACCACATACCCTGAGGCACAGCAGGAGGGTGCAGGGTAGGGGGTCTAACGACCCCTGAGTGGCAGTGTAACCCACACGTGCCTGCAGGCCTCAGTTCTACCTCCTCTCCAATGCTCTGATGGTGTCACTAACGCCCCGGGGCCAGTTTCCCTGCTGGGGTGAGGAGAACAGCCATGATGCCGAGGGGGTAGTTTTTGTGCCATGAAAGGCAGTGGCAGGGTCTGGCTCTGTGCCACACACAGGAGAGGCGCACCGTAACGTCTCCAAAGAAGGTGTGTGGATGGGGAGGGGGAAGGTGATGGAGGCCATGCTCCAGGAGTGGAGGAAATGGCTCTACGCTGGATCCAGCGCGTCATTATGTCATTAGGAAGGGTCTTCCCATGAACCGGGACCGTCTTCAACAAACGCTGGACCAGGGGTGGCCCAAGGTGCTTCCTTGCGTGCCCACACCCTACTAGATTGCCAAGCCTCCCTGCAGCTCTGTGTTGGCAAAGAGTCTGAGCTGAGGGGTCCGTGGGGGTGTTGTGGAGGGAACAAGTCTGCACCCCCACCCTGCACTGGCTGGGCTCCTTCTGCAGCGGCTGGCCCCTGGCCATCACTGGGTTCCCAGGGCCTCCAAAGTTCATGTATACAGTAGCCGCTTAATAAATGTGTAATCAATAATGTTTTCCTCTCCAGTTTCCCTTTGACAAAGTCTGCAATTAGCCCTCATTGTTTTTACACCAAATTAAGTCCGTGAAGTCTTCCACAATCCAGCTCTTTCTCTCCCTCAACATAATTTTGCCCACTCCCTCTCTACACCAGACACCAGTGGGCTTTTCCCAGGCTTCACAAGAGCACACAGGGCCGGAGAGCTAAAAAGACCCTCGAACCAACTGGAAACCTGGCAGCCATCAGTCCAAATTTTCGCAGGCAACCCCTTAGTCCTCAGGAAGTGCCACAGCGCCCTCCCGTGGAAATAAAGAAGCCTTGCGGGTGCTGGGCTTTCCCTCTGGAGGGTCTTTGTAAACTGCGTCTGCAAACTTGGGATGTGACTTGGGCCTCTGAGACCAGCTCGCTGGCCGTGGCTTGCTGTCAGTAGACGAAGTAGGCGGCAATTCTAAACACAATACCACTCACTATTCACAGAAACAGCTAACACATTTTATTACCGTTAATATACATCTTAAGAAGATGCCTGGCTCCAGACCACAAAACAAATAGCCCCACAACAAACAAACAAAAACCAGACAAACAGAAATAAAAAGAGAAGAAAGCAAACAAAAGGGGGAGAATTGCACCAACATACAACCAGAAAAAATAATATAAAAGAGATTTTTAGATGACTGTAAGCCCGGCACCATAGAAGTGGCCTATATTCGGGACGCCTGGGTGGTCAGGCATCCGACTTCAGCTCAGGTCACGATTTTACAGGTCGTGGGTTCGAGCCCTGCGTCGGGCTCTGTGCTGACAGCCAGGAGCCTGGAGTCTGCTTCGGATTCTGTGTCTCCCTCTCTCTCTGCCCCTCCCCTGCTCATGCTCTGTCTCTCTCTGTCTCAAAAATAAATAAAAATATTTTTTAAAAAAGTGGCCTATATTCTTAGCATAAATGGATAAAGTTATTTATTAAAAGAAATGGAAAACTGTGACATGAAAGACAGAGAAGTTCACAAAGTTTACAATTTAATCATATCATTGGTATATGCCATAATTCCTTTATCTTCAATGTCATAGCTCAGGTGAATATATAACTTTTACCAAAGAAAATAACTTTCTCCCTGTCTCCCTATATAATCGTCCAAGGTGGAATGTTGTTTTCAGATGCATGACCATCTTGAACAGGCCTGGGAGTGGCATCCCAAGGTCTGCCCTTGCCCTTGCCCACGCTGTAATAGTTGCACCTTGGCCCTGCTCCTCTGGGCCTCTATGCACATTTCTCATGGATTCCTTCTTCAGAGAACATTCTCAGGATGCAGCCTGGCTCTAGCCCTCCCAGCCCCTTCTGCACTGGCCCGTGACATAAATGACATGGGCCGTAGGGGCTTCTGTGCAAGATGGCCCTTCAATGCTGGACCTTAGGGCGACCGACCATACTGGTTCGCCTGAGACTAAGGGGTTTCTGGGGTTGCTTTGCTTTTCCCTTTCCCCCCTTTTCATATTTAGTACATGTCCTCCTGGCACATTCCGGTCTTTCTGTGCCCGGAGCCAACTGAGAAAGTAGTGACAGTTTCCATTTGGTCTCTGCAGAAATCCTTCGGCAGTTGCCCTGTTTGGTTTTTTCCCAAAGTGAGTGTAATGTGGGGGGAGAGGGTTGTCACAAGGCCAGAAATCCACACATGTGCAGGTCAATGAATGTTTCACCCTGTTGGACACTGGGGACAGACAACCTGTTAGCGTTCCAAAAATATGATGTTTGGGGCACCTGGGTGGCTCAGTCAGTCAAGCATCTGACTCTGATTTCGGCCCAGGTCATGATCTCACGGTTCGTGAGCCCAAGCCCCATGTCGGACTCTGTGCCGGCAGCAGGGAGCCTTCTTGGGATTCTTTCTCTCTCTCTCTCTCTCTCTCTCTCTCTCTGCCCCTTCCCTGCTTGTGCAGGGTTTCTCTCTCTCAAGATAAATAAATAAACTTAAAAAATATATACGTTTTACCAGAAATGCAAATTGCTTCAAAAACAGTTCAATCACATATATTACAGAACGGCAATAAAAACTTTTAGTCAGCTTAGGCAGCTATGACAAATTACCATAGACTGACGCTTTAAACAACAAACATTTATTGCTCACAGTTCTAAAGGTTGGGAAGTTCAAGATCAAGGTGCTGGCAGATCCAGTGTCTGGTGAGGGCGTGCTTCCTGATTTGCAGATGGCTGTCTTCTCGTTGTGTCCTCTTGTGGTGGAGGGATCGTCTCTCTCTCGTGTCTTCTTATAAGGGCACTAATTCCATTCCTGAGAGCTCCACCTTCATGACCTAATTATCTCCCAAGGGCCCCACCTCTGAATACCATCATACTAGGGATTAGGTCTAAAACTGATGAATTTTTGGGGGGAGGACACATTCAGCTCATAGCAATTACTATTTAAAGAGCGCTTGCTACATAGCAGGTACTGTGGTAAGTTTCAAATACATCATGTTGTTTAATGGTCGTAATATGAGGTAGGGGAGGAGACTGAAGCTCAAAGAGGTTAAGCTATTTGTCTGGAGTCACAGAGCTGAGCTGTTAATTGGCAGGGAATCCAAAGTCTCACTGTGCAGTCCACACTTGGACTCAGAACTGCAGACTTGGGGTGAAGCACGATCGCACTTGAGCAGACTGCTTAGATTCACAGACTGCTTTCTGGGCAACTGGGCGGGGGGGTATCAAAGTGTCTTCTTCCTGGGGGCGCCTGGGTGGCGCAGTCGGTTGAGCGTCCAACTTCAGCCAGGTCACGATCTCGCGGTCCGGGAGTTCGAGCCCCGCGTCAGGTTCTGGGCTGACGGCTCAGAGCCTGGAGCCTGTTTCCGATTCTGTGTCTCCCTCTCTCTCTGCCCCTCCCCCGTTCATGCTCTGTCTCTCTCTGTCCCAAAAATAAATAAACGTTGAAAAAAAAAAATTAAAAAAAAAAAAAGTGTCTTCTTCCTGGACCTGAGTCTACGTCATTAATTTAACTCTTTCCACAGCAAGAGTTAAATAAAAGATTATCTGTGCACTCTAGGAATTGGCCAGAGTTTGGCCGGATAGTCTGACAATCCACGATCACTCTGGATTCAGATGCTGCACCCAAATCCCAGGGACGACATGCCCCTGGCTAATAGCCCATGGCTACTGCTAAGCCAGTTCCTCCTGAAAGTGAGCCACAGTGATAAGGTCTCTGCTTGAAACTTCAGACCCTAAAGTTTGTGCTTCAAAGGCCACCAGAGAAATGAAAAACTCAGTGTGGTATTTTGTGACAGTTTGGGTTTGCATCCCCTTTGATCAAGTTCTCTGCATGCTGGAGCTGACTGCTTGGGTTTCAAATGCTGGCCCCACCACTTTTAAGCTGTGAGATGTAACTCGGCTTCCTCATCTGGATACTGAAGGTCACAGTCTCTCTTTCATATTAATGAGCTCATCTGTATAAAGTACTTGAACAGAACCTGGCCCATAGTAAGCTCTCGATAAATATTTTTTACTAAGAAGACAGTTTTCAGTGTTCTTCACTTGGAAACTCTGTAATACATAGAATCTTCTGGTTTCAAGGCAGCACACATGATTGCTACAATCTCCCAAGCCTAAGAACCCTCCCTGCAACGTTCCTGGACAGACGCTTATCTACTTGGTAGGGAACCAGCTGTCTCAGGGACATTTTGGGACATTAACATCCGGGAAAAATTTATACCATAGTGCTAAAAGCTCGGGCTTTGGAGCCTGGTTTTAAGATCTCCCCACATCTCTACCTCCACCATTCTGCTCCAACGGTTGTAACAAGAAAATCTGTGAAACTTTGATACAAATCATTCCACATTACAGGGTGCTTCAGACAAAGCACTTAAAGTGAACTAAAGCTCAGAGTCAAATGATAAAAGAATATTCTTTTTTAACTTCTCAAATCGTGGCTGTCTGGACCATGGATTAACAGGTGTGACAAGGCCCCGTTAACATTATTTGTAGCAAGAACACAATCTCTATGGGGTCTTTCTAGCCAAGACTAGTAACTCTAGCTCTTACCATGTGACTGACTCTTGCAAAAATCTTAGAAAGAGGATGAGCCAGTGCAGATAACGATCAGTTCTCTTGGGCTAAGAAGTGTAAGGGAGCGGTGCCTGAGTGGCTCAGTTGGTTGAGTCCACCTCTTGATTTCAGCTCAGGTCACCATCCCACAGTTCTTGAGTTTGAGCCCTGCGTCGAGCTCTGCAATGATAATGCGGAGCCTGCTTGAGATTCTCTCTCCCCATCTCTCTCTGCCCCTCCTCTGCTTGCGCTGTCTCAAAATAACATTTTTTAAAATAACTAATAATAATAAAATATAAATAAAAGTTATTTTTAAAAATGTAAAATGTTGGTTTATTCCTAAAAAAATGCTCAACTAGGACAACCCAGTACATAATGAACATAATGTACAACCCAGTACATAATGAACATCAAATGTACAAAAAGTCCACTAAACTTTATATGTATTTATGTGGTTTCATTTGAATTCTAAGATCTCCAGCATTTCAAATAAGCCTCTTAACTTTGTCCTTTCCCTTCATAAGTGAACATGAGTTGTGCTCAGGTCCAAATAGTACCTGTCAAAGTGTGCTGCTGCTTCTCACCTTGTTAGCTGTACTGAGCTGATGAAGTTTTCATTTTTTTCCCCTTTTCCGCTCATTTTTGTAAATCGGGGGCAAAATGCAACGCAAAAACAAATAGTATCACTGGCTGCTGAAGAGACAAAGGAGGGAGTGCTTCTGGAACGACACAGATGGCTGGAAGGCAGCTCCGCACACACAACAGAAATTGTCCCACTCTATGGAACCGTGCAGTCCACAAGTATATGAAAAGTAGTGTGACGGGGCTGCAGAAAAGTGAAGGATATTCAAAAACCAAGTCGACTCAAGTCGTGTGCCACTGAATCAGAGGCCACCTGGGGAGGCAAAAGTAATCTGCAGGTCACACGCATTTTTTAGGGCCAATGGTAATCCTGGTTCCTAACACAAACCAAAGGCTTTTTAATCATGAGGTCAACAGAGATTATGTATGTGAAAAGTACTTTTAAACAGTAAGGTATCCATATCAGATTATTCCCGAATGAAATGAGAGGAAATGTATTTTCTCAGGGACAATTGTACCCCAGTCTCTACTCAGTTTCTTCAAGCTCCTTTCTAGAAGATACTATGTGCGTTTAATTGGGTATGGGGACTGGATCATTACCACCCTTTTTGCAGGTTTGTGGGTCCATCTTGGCTGATGGGAGGTCAAGCCGACTAGCCCGCAGGAGCCCAGGGGGACACAGGGTAGATCAAGGGAAAGTGACCAGATGGGATGGAAGGACAACAGTGTAGCTAAACCAACAAGAAACAGGAGTCAAGAAAAAAATAGCAACACAATGTATTTAAAAACAGACTTCTCCAGTTGGCATTTTGAATGAAACAGCTAACAATGAACTCCAACCCTTTATATTGTGTTTCTTTTGCTCCTGGAGTCCTCTTGCAGCTTTAATTCTTGAAACTCAGCCAGCAGCACCAGACATTAATCCCCAAAGGGAGAGGTATTATTAAACCTTTTGCTGGTCATTCTTTTCTGAATACAAATGGACAAATTCTTAAACCCTCTTGCTCATTTCATGACAATCATCAGGAGAAAAAAATTAAGCCAAACTTGCATATTGAAAATAAGAACAAAAACACACACACACACACACACAAAAACCCCTGTTGATAATAAATATCGCTGATTCACTTATGTTAAACAAAGTCCAATTTTATTCACTCTTAATATCCTTGCAGTCCATTGTATACCTTCTGCACTGATCCTTGTTTCAGTAGCTGTTTGATACCTGAAGAAAGAAGGAACAAATGATTCCATCAACAAAAATGTCACTTCTGTAGAGTTCGAAGAGCATGTTTCACGCAGAGGCTCACAAAAGGCCACATGACAACAACGGATCTGAATTGTTCAAGTTCATTGCATGTGGATACCTTCACCCCCCACACGCACATGTAGGTCCAAGACAGCCCCTCATGACTTTCTGGTGCTTAAGCACACATACCACACATAATCCCACAAAACCCTACCAAATGAGAAGTGAGAAGAGGCCATCAAAATGGAAAGAAAGCTCTTCAGTTGTCTTCCATTCCCTCCTCTTTGTCTTCTTTTCAGTTTTGACCTCTTCCACCGTTCTCTTTCCTCTTATTATTTAGGACACACCAACTGGGCCCTTCCCTCATCAGCCATCGCAGACACCATCCTAAGGCCCCTAGCCCTTCTAATGTATACCTCACCCTTCCCTCTACAGTTTGGTCCAGACACCCCAAGTTTTAAAGCCCAGCACACCCAGCCTTTTTTTTTTTTTAACACAGTGACAGAAGAATTTTGAATATGTCTTTTACAGAAAGTCAAGTCCAATTCCTAGTTCTGTCTGCAGTAGGGTTAGTGGTTGATGCATGATGTCACTGGAGAGTTTTGTTTTTATTGCCCCTTTTTAACCGCTGTTCTCATACGCATATACCACATATACGCACGTATTCTCTCTCTCATTAGACCGCTCACCTTCTCTTGCTTCCTCTGTTAACTGTTCTTTTGGAAAATCTACATCGAAAGTGATTATCAAAGAGCCCTTAATGTTGTTGTTGTCAAAGTTGGGGAGCCCTTCTCCTTTCTTCCATAGCTTGGCTCCTGGTCTGGTGATCTTATCCCGGGAAATATGTACCTAGAAAGCAAAAGGGAATGGGCTGGAGTAGGATGGGTACTTTTGAAGTACGACACACGGCTTCTAGTGAGCACTGGTGCCCAGAGTTCATGTCACAGCTCAGCACGGCAGCAAGGATAAAGGGACAGGGAACCATCATCAGGGCATTGAAAGCCAAAGAAATAGGTTTTCCACATAAAAAGAAAAACCAAACACATAATCTCAAAACCATCCACATGGAGGAAGCAGGAAACTGGTCTGTTTACCTTGTGGCCATCCAAGTGAGTAATATCCATATCAAAGCCCACCAGAGACTCGACTAGTGAGATTGTCACGTTTGTATATAAATCATCTCCTCTCCTTTCAAATATTGGGTGCCTAAAAACAGAACAAGGCAAAAATAAAAGACTTCCATCTTTGGAAAACATTCAAAGGGTTTTTAGAAAAATCTTGGGAAAGGATGAATACCACTCTTTGAAACAACAGGCATTTACTAGACATTCCTCTGTGGATAGTATTAACTGAAAAATATAAAGTTGTGTAAAATTTATTATACCCTATGTTTAAGGAGCTTAGAAACATCAGAAGGCAAAGCACATAAGTAAAACTACGAGTAATTAGACTACAGAAAATTCGCTTTGATATACAAGTGCTCTGGATTACAAGTATGTTTCCAGAACAAGGTTTTACTGTATTTGCAAATGACTTATCTGATGAAGATCTATCAGATCAAAACCTATCAGACTCAACACTCAAGACATAAACAACCCAGTGAATTAAATGGGCAGAAGACATGAACAGACACTTTTCCAAAGGAGACATCCAGATGGCTAACAGACACATGAAAAGATGCTCAATATCACTCATCATCAGGGAAATACAAATCAAAACCACGATGAGATACCACCTCACACCTGTCAGAATGGCTAAAATTAACAATACAAGAAACAACAGGTGTTGGTGAAGATGCGGAGAAACTCTTCTATTGTTGGTGGGAATAAAAACCGGTGCAGCTGCTCTGGAAAACAGTATGGAGGCTCCTCAAGAAACTAAAAATAAGCCTGGCTAGAGGTTTATCAATTTTGTTTATTTTTGCAAAAAACCAACTCTTGGTTTCATTGATCTGCTCTACAGATTTTTTTAGATTCTATATTGTTTATTTCTGCTCTGATCTTTATTATTTCTCTTCTTCTGCTGGGTTTGGGGTGTCTTTGCTGTTCTGCTTCTAGTTCCTTTAGGTGTGCTGTTAGGTTTTGTATTTGGGATTTTTCTTGTTTCTTGAGATAGGCCTGGATTGCAATGTATTTTCCTCTCAGGACTGCCTTTGCTGCATCCCAAAGCATTTGGATTGTTGTATTTTTGTTTTCGTTTGTTTCCATATATTTTTTAATTTCTTCTCTAATTGCCTGGTTGACCCATTCATTCTTTAGTAGGGTGTTCTTTAACCTCCATGCTTTTGGAGGTTTTCCAGATTTTTTCCTGTGGTTGATTTCAAGTTTTATAGCACTGTGGTCTGAAAGTGTGCATGGTATGATCTTAATTCTTTTATACTTAGGAAGGGCTGTTTTGTGACCTAGTATGTGATCTATCTTGGAAAATGTTCCATGTGTACTTGAGAAGAAAGTATATTCTGTTGCTTTGGGATGCAGAGTTCTAAATATATCTGTCAAGTCCATCTGATCCAATGTATCATTCAGGGCCCTTATTTCTTTATTGATTCTTTGTCTAGATGATCTATCCATTGCTGTAAGTAGAGTATTAAAATCCCCTGCAATTACCACATTCATGAATGAAAATGGAATTATTGCAACCAATCCCTCAGAAATACAAGCAATTATCAGGGAATACTATAAAAAATTATATGCCAACAAACTGGACAACCTGGAAAAAATGGACAAATTCCTAAGCACCCACACACTTCCAAAATTCAAACAGGAAGAAGTAGAAAACTTGAACAGACCCATAACCAGCAAATAAATTAAATCAGTTATCAAAAATCTCCCAACAAATAAGAGTCCAGGACCAGACAGCTTTCCTGGGGAATTCTACCAGACATTTAGAGCAGAGATAATACCTATCCTTCTCAAGCTGTTCCAAAACATAGAAAGGGAAGGAAAACTTCCAGACTCATTCTATGAAGCCAGCGTTACTTTGATTCCCAAACCAGACAGAAACCCAGCAAAAAAAAAAAAAAAAAAAAAGAACTACAGGCCAATATCCCTGATGAATATGGATGTAAAAATTCTCAATAAGATACTAGCAAATCGAATTCAACAGCATATGAAAAGAATTATTCACTATGATCAAGTGGAATTCATTCCTGGGCTGCAGGGCTGGTTCAACATTCACAAATCAATCAATGTGATACATCACATTAATAAAAGAAAAGAACCATATGATCCTGTCAATCGATGCAGAAAAAGCATTTGATAAAATTCAGCATCTTTCCTAATAAAAACCCTCAAGAAAGTTGGGATAGAAGGAACATACTCAAACATCATAAAAGCCATTTATGAAAAGCCCACAGCTAATATCATCCTCAATGGGGAAATACTGAGATCTTTCCCCCTGAGGTCAGGAACACGACAGGGATGTCCACGCTCACCGCTGTTGTTTAACATAGTGTTGGAAGTTCCAGCATCAGCAATCAGACAACAAAAGGAAATCAAAGGCATCAAAATTGGCAAAGATGAAGTCAAGCTTTCACTCTTTGCAGATGACATATTATACATGGAAAACCTGACAGACTCTACCAAAAGTCTGCTAGAACTGATACATGAATTCAGCAAAGTCGCGGGATACAAAATCAATGTACAGAAATCAGCTGCATTCTTATACGCTAATAATGAAGCAACAGAAAGCAAATAAAGAAACTGATCCTATTCACACTTGCACCAAGAATCATAAAATACCTAGGAATAAACCTAACCAAAGATGTAAAAGATCTGTAGGCTGAAAACTATAGAAAGCTTATGAAGGAAATTGAAGAAGATATAAAGAAATGGAAAAACATTCCGTGCTCATGGATTGGAAGAATAAATATTGTTAAAATGTCAATACTACCCAAAGCTATCTACACAGTCAATGCAATCCCAACCAAAATTGCACCAGCATTCTTCTCAAAGCTAGAACAAGCAATCCTAAAATTTGTATGGAACCACAAAAGACCCCAAATAGCTAAAGTAAAATTGAAGAAGACGACCAAAGCAGGAGGCATCACAATCCTAGACTTTAGCCTCTACTACAAAGCTGTAATCATCAAGACAGCATGGTATTGGCACAAAAACAGACACATAGACCAATGGAATAGAATAGAGACTCCAGAATTGGACCCACAAAAAGGATGGCCAACTAATCTTTGACAAAGCAGGAAAGAGTATCCAATGGAAAAAAGACAGTCTCTTTAACAAATGGTGCTGGGAGAACTGGACAGCAACATGCAGAAGAATGAAACTAGACCACTTGCTTACACCATTCACAAAAATAAACTCAAAATGGATAAAGGACCTGAATGTGAGACAGGAAACCATCAAAACTCTAGAGGAGAAAGCAGGAAAAAACCTCTCTGACCTCAGCCGCAGCAATTTCTTACTTGATACATCTCCAAAGGCAAGGGAATTAAAAGCAAAAATGAACTATAGGGACCTCATGAAGATAAAAAGCTTCTGCACTGCAAAGGAAACAATCGACAAAACCAAAAGGCAACCAATGGGATGGGATAAGATATTTGCAAATGACATATCAGACAAAGGGCTAGTATCCAGAATCTATAAAGAACTCACCAAACTCCACACCCAAAAAACAAATAATCCAGTGAAGAAATGGGCAGAAAACATGAACAGACACTTCTCTAAAGAAGACATCCAGGGGTGCCTGGGTGGCTCAGTCGGTTAAGCGTCCGACTTCGGCTCAGGTCATGATCTTGCGGTCTGTGAGTCTGAGCCCCGCGTTGGGCTCTGTGCTGACAGTTCAGAGCCCGGAGCCTGTTTCAGATTCTGTGTCTCCCTCTCTCTCTGACCCTCCCCCGTTAAAGCTCTGTCTCTCTCTGTCTCAAAAATAAATAAACGTTAAAAAAGAAGACATCCAGATGGCCAACAGGCACATGAAAAGATGCTCGATGTCACTCCTCATCAGGGAAATACAAATCAAAACCACACTCAGATACCACCTCATACCAGTCAGAGTGGCTAAAATGAACAAATCAGGAGATGATGCTGGAGAGGATGCGGAGAAATGGGAACCCTCTTGCACTGTTGGTGGGAATGCAAACTGGTGCAGCCGCTCTGGAAAACAGTGTGGAGGTTCCTCAAAAAATTAAAAATAGATCTACCCTATGACCCAGCAATAGCATTGTTTTCACTCTTATGTGGATCCTGAGAAACCATGGGGGAGGGGAAGAAGAAGAAAAAAAAAAAAAGTTAGAGAGGAAGGAAGCCAAACCATAAGAAACTCTTAAAAACTGAGAACAAACTGAGGGTTGATGGGGGGTGGGAGGAAGGGGAGGGTGGGTGATGGGTATTGAGGAGGGCACCTGTTAGAATGAGCACTGGGTGTTGTATGGAAACCAATTTGACCACAAATTTCATATTAAAAAAAAAAAACAAACAAAAATTGAACTACTCTAAGATTCAGCAATTGCACTATTAGGTATTTAACCAAAGGATACAAAAACACAGATTCGAAGGGGTACATGCTCCCAATGTTTAAAGCAGCACTATCAACAATAGCCAAACTATGGAGAGAGCCCAAATGTCCATCAACTGATGAATAAAGAAGGGGTGTGTGTGTGTGTGTGTGTGTGTGTGTGTGTGTGTGTGTGTCTGTGTATTTTTGTTTGTTTTGTTTAAAATAATTTTTTATTGCCCACGATATTATTTTTTTGTCTTTTTTTAAAAATTTATTTTCTTTTTTAATAACTATAAATTCAAGCTTAGGGAAGCTTGCCTTTGTCTTGAAAAAACAACAAGAACAACAACAACAAAGCTGTTATATCATTTGCTAACCTGATCTCATTTTAAGAGAGAGATGGTAATTATATTGTAAGAGTAAAATTTATACCATGAATGATGCAGATCTAAGTCTGGTGGCATTAAAAGGAGATAGTGTTGTTGATAAAATTATAATCTGCTGGTGGCATTTGTGGAAAAGAACTTGAAATTTTTAAATAACAGTAAACTCCGTTAGAAAATTCTAAAGTGTCTCACAGACCAAATAGGGAATGAAGTTAGTAAAATGCCTCAACAGAGTTTGAATAAAACCCTGGATTTGAGAGTTATTAGAACTTGGGTATGTAAAAATAGGGTGGTAGGTTGGGGTCATGCTTACAATGGTCTCAAGTTCAAATAAACTATGTGACAATACACCACTCCACAGGTCACACACTTTCCCACAGGTTTTTCTTTCCTTTAGTAGGTCCTGGCAGAAGGTGTGCTCAGTTGCCTTCCAATACACACACACACACACACACACACACACACACAATCAAATATTACTCAGCCACCAAAAAGAATGAAATCTTGCCATTTGCAATGATGTGGATGGAGCCAGAATGTAGTATGCTAAGCAAAGTAAGTTAATCAGAGAAAGACAAATACCATATGACTTCACTCATGTGTGGAATTTGAGAAACAAAACAGATGAACATATGGGAAGGAGGGAAAAAGGAGAAGAGAGGGAAACAAACCACAAGAGATTCTTAATGATAGAGAACAAACTGAGGGTCGATGGAGGGAGCTGGGTGGGAGATGGGCTACATGGGTGATGGGCATTAAGCGGGGCACTTGCTGGGATGAGCAATGGGTGTTGTATATAAGTGATGAATCACTGTATTCTACTCCTGAAACCAATATTGCACTGTATGTTAACTAAAATTTAAATTAAAAAAAAAAAAGATATTAATCCTTCATCAAAAAACAAAAACAAAGTGGTAACAAGAGAGAAATAATAAACAAGAAAGCTTGAGTCCCAGGCAAAATTCTTGTATAAGCGGCACTTCATGCTGAAGAAAAACTGCATATCATGTAATAGAAGGTTCTTTCTATGTAGAGTCCTCCAATCTTGTATGGTGCCATGCTTCCTCAGTCGAAATCTCAGGTCTCCTTGAATACCACTTGTATTTGCCTCTCTTTTACAACTCCTTACTTGTTTTATCAGTTCTTTCCTCCCAACATCTTTTGGATTTGTAGGTCGTGAGTAAATATATAATGGCTCAATCCTAGGCCCCAACCCCTAATTTTTAGTATTGTTGTAGAGTTACAAATGATCATTAAGGCATTTAAGTGCATGAAACAGAGGAAAAAGTCTAGCCATGTCCTGGTGGCTATCCAGATTCTCTAATCTCACTCATCTGAAAAGCGGGGGCTAAAGAGAGGGACTCCAAAATCAGATCACGTACTTGACAACTTTGATTCGGAACCGCAGGTCTCCTGGCTCTCCATCCACGTGAGGCTCACCTAATCAGAAGAGATGATGGCATGTTGTAAGTCACACAAGTTGAACACTGCAAATCTATCCGCAGTTGAGAGAATTTTTTAAATCCATTACCTTGGGTGTTGCCTACCAAATCTACCCATGAAAGCAGTATCTCTAACTGGTTATATCAAGTTTCGGATTATTAGTAAAGATCACCTGTGTCTCAGGCACAGCAATAAACAACTTGACCTGTTTCCTAAACAAAGAAAGATTCATTGATTTCTTGAACCTGAAGTCTTAAAGCTTCTTTTTTTTTTTTTTTTTTGGAGTTTTAAATTTAACCTCAAGGGGAGGTCTGAGAGTATCTTATCAATGTCAAGTAGAGCTATACATCTTTCATTGCTGAGTTAAAATTAATCCATTAAGGTCTGGACACTCTAATTTATTTATTTCTTTATTTATTAAACAGATTTTTTTTAAGTTTATTTATTTATATGGGGAGAGAGAGCACAAGCAGGGGAGGCAGAGAGAGGGAGAGAGAGAATCCCAAGCAGGTTCCAAGCTGTCAGTGCAAAGCCCGATGTGGGGGCTCAGTCTCACAAACTGTTAAGATCACGATCTGAGTTGAAATCAAGAGTTGGGACGCTCAACCAACTGAGCCACCCAGCACCCATGGACACCTTAAATTTTGATATAACTTAGGCTACTAGATAAAAAGTTACTAAGTGGTAACTTTTGGCCATTATATTCAAAAGATAAACTGTAATGCTATGGCTTAACGTGGACAACCACGAAGGTCCTGAAAGGTTTCAACCGGACAAAAGACTGTGGGACATATGTGCATTTACTATGTGGCCATTAGGATAGGGTGTGAGGTGGGGGTGGGAGGCATTCACAAGCACCCAGGGAATAGAAAGTGAGGACAGTAAAACATCAATATCAACATCTCACCTTCCCCAATAAAGGGATACTCCATGCCATCTCTCACCCCAGGTTCTATTTCTACCTCCAGCGTTCGTTCTTCATTCACTAGTCTGAGACAAAGAGAATTTAGAAAGAAAAAAAATGAAAATACAAACCAAACCCCAGATACACAATTTTTTTTCTGTTCTATCAGAGTCGTTTCTTGGAAGACTGTTCTGTACCTCTAGTTGACAAAGCCATCTGAGATCCATTTACATCTTCTATTTGCCAAAAGCTAGGGCAAAGCTACTCTACCTTACATAATCTTGTAACTTGCCTCCGAAGAAACCTGCAGTAGACTGATTACTTTGAGCCATGTGATCAATAACAGAGTAAACTACTCACACTTACATAAAGGGCACCTGGAACCACATGGTCATGTTTATCAAGAATCAGCAGCAAAGTTTGTCCTATCGGATATTTTTCCTGATCCCAGGATCCCAGGATATATATATATATCATACTGTTTAATTAAATAGTTGTGTTCCTAACATAATCAGCAAAGAGTCTTTCTCTAATCTGAAATGTTAGCTAGACATATAGGACTGCTCTAATATTCTGAGTGGGAAAAATGAAACATTAACATTTGAGGAGGATATTCAGAAATAAAGGGTGCTGCTTATTAGTTCAGAAACACAGAAGGCAATATTTAGAAGAAATACTTTTGGGAAATATAAAAATGTACATGTCTTTGTTCCATCCTCTGGTAGAACTTGAGAGCGTGTGAAAGAAGGGCATGGAAAGATAGGGGAAAATCTAGATCTAGACCATTAGCATTTTATCAGACAAATGACATGATTCGAGTGTCTCTTGGTGGAACAAAGAAAGCGCTCCACTTACTTGACATTAGGGCATTCATCACAGACCACCTCTTGGGTCATTTGGAAGCGCCCCGGGCCCAGCTGGGTAGTCCGCATCTCCTGCCGGCAGTTGCATTTTCGTTTGCCAGGAGCCTGCCTTGCCACAGGTTTGTTTCTAACTACCTAGAAACACATAAACAACGTCAGCTTCTCTCTCTGTAAAAAAGCCTCTGGTTTCCTCAACTGATCAGGGCTGCACACACGCCCATGCCAGAACTTCCTCTTCTCTGGCAAGCTACCCCTCAGGGAGACCCGACGCCGACAGAAGTCTCTGTGGACTTACAAATCAGACACCCCACAGGAATGAAGCAAACGGATGCTTAAGTGATTCAAATTCTGAAGCTGGAGAAGAGAGAGGGGAGTCAGAAGAGGGCCAGAAAATAACGTGTATGATATGGGCATTTCCGAGCCACAAGAAAACACTGCTGAGTTAAAGGAGTTCACAGAATTGCTATCCTTGAAGAAATCGGAGCCGTGCAAAGCAAAACCACAGCCTGAAGAACAACCACAGCCTTCAAAAGCTGATATTAGCTGCCACCATACCATTACCTACGATAAACCCAATGAAAACACTTCCTTGTTTCAGGCAACTCAATCCAGGGCTGTTTCCCACTGTTATCTCAATTCAGACACTGAACATGTAAGGGACACAATAATCATCTCTTTGTAGTTGCTTGCAATCAAACACGCCGATCGCTCAAGGTATGTGGGAAGCAGTACACGTGAAGAAATGTATTCCTGTGTTTGCCTGTTTAGTTAGCCAAACGTCAAATCACAAGGCATGTGCTCAGGCAGCAGGATGACACAAATGTTTGGGAGAAAAATCCCTTAAAGCCTACAAATATATGAAAGCCCAGGTCAGCAGAATAAATGACAACAGTAACAGCAATTAGAGCAGACACTTTATAGCACATACTACAAGGCAAGCAACGCTTTTACATGTATGAACTCATCCAGTCCTCACAACCAGCTCATGAGGCAGGTAGTGTTACTGTTTCTGTTGTACAGGGGAGGGAATGAAAGCACAGAAAGGTTCAGGAACACAACCAAAGTCACATAACTAGCACATGGCAGAGCTAGTGTTCGAAACCAGGCAGTCTAGCTCCAGAGTCCGTGCTTTTAACTACTATTCTCTCTCTCAAGGTAATTTTTCCCGGAAAAAGAATTTTCCACAGAGTCGTTTAAATAGCAAGGTCACCAACATAGATTTTTGTTTCGGGACACACTAACTGCAAAGGGTGATGTACACAGTATATACTGGTGATGTCTGCAGACAACAGGTCTGCAGGGAACATGGGGGTTAATCAGGCTCACCTCTTTTCTCCCAACCCAACAACCCATCTTGCTTTTGAAGGAGAGACGGCCCAAATACTTTCACTGCCCTTTCTCTCACCCTTCAGATTGAACAACAGTATGACGAGACAGCTGCATCCTCTGTAATTGTCCAGTCCTCTTTTTTCAACTCTTCAGAGCAGAAGCCACAACTAAAGAAAATGCTTCTTGTCGAGCTGGTACATATACGTGGGCTACCAGCTGGCTCCTCCCAAATCCTGGAAACACTATAAGACGTCGATTCCAGGAAACAATAATCATAACACGCAATTTGTGAGAAAGCTTCAGAGACAGAAGGCTGTACTGAACCGGTATGTGTGCAGCGTGGTGGCTGCATCTTGGGGCAGCGGTGGCTAGAGGGGGCACTGAGAAGGTGTCAGGGAAAAGCAGTTGACTTTTCTGCTGTCGCCTTGCTCCTGAACGGCCTTGGGACGAGTTTGGGTGACCCCCTCTCCTCCAAAACTGACAGACCCCAGACAGCAAACAAGACCGAAAAAAGCCCTCCCAGAAAACAAATAAAACACAGTTAGAACCACTAGGCAAGGGCTCGCCCCAAGATGCCCTCCCAGGGCAAGAAAGTTGCTGATCCCCATGGCGGAGGGAGTATGAGCTCAAAGGTCAAAAAACCATCTAGACACCTGAGCAGTCTGACTACATGCCCTCCACCTCCCACCCCCCAGAAAAGACAACAAACTGGATAAAACATATATTTTAAGCAAATGTATTAGGGAAGACAGACCAAGAATTTAAAATAAGCATGGTAGTATTTAAGGAGATAAGGGAAGGCATCAGCAAAGTGAAATAGAATAAGAAATAATGTAAGAATCCAGTAGAGATATTATGTATAAAAATACGAGTTGAAATAAAAACACAGCAATGGGATACTATTAGGATGGCTATAGCTAAAGACTGAAGTAATGAGCTGGAAGTCCCAAATAAGGCACTCTTCTAGAAGAAAGCAGGGGAGGCTAAAGAAGCAGAATTAAATATATATATATTTATTATATATGTACATATAATATATATATATACACTTATATATTTATATTTATAAGAAAATTAGGAGATAGAGGCAGAAATGCCAACAAAGAGGATTATATATCCGAAAACATGGAGATAAATTTTCCAAGACTAAAAAAAGATAACCTCAAATTAAAAGATCCCGAAGTTTTAGTAGAAAATATTATGTGAATCGTTTTCTGATTTTAGGGCAGAGAAGAATTTCTTACACAAGACACAAAAACTCACCATAAAAGACTGATAAATTTGGCCACATTAAAATCAATTACCTCTGTTCATTTAAACAAATCTTCGATATAATGAACACACCAGTTACAAACTGATAGGCTATATTTTTATCACATATGGCCAACAAAGACCAAACATATGAAAGTGTTTATCCTAATTAGCTGAGAACATGCAAATCAAGAGCGTAATGAGGTAGCATTTTTACCCATTTGACAGGCAAATATTGAGAAGCCTAACAATTCACGGTTTTAGAGAGGTGGCGATCTACAGGATCTCTTATAACTGGCTGGCGGAAGTGCTGGTACTAATCAATTGAGAAAACAATACGGAATTATCTTGTACAAATGAACGTTGGTTCATATTACCCAGCAATTCCACGCTCACATATATGCACCCAAGAGAAATTCTTGCTCACATGTACCTGGATATGTGTATAAGAATGTTCACAAAAGCACTATTGGGAAGTGGAAAAAAAAAAAAAACTGGAAATAACCTACGTGCCTACTGATACAACGTGGTCACAATAAAATTCTACTCAGCAGAATTACATGTTACAGCAACAACAGGCAGCAATCTTGATGACACTATAGTGAAAAAAGCCAGTCCCAAAGACTGTAAAAATAGCATCCTACCATACACGAAGTCAAAAGCAATAAAAATACAACAATATCTTACTCAGGTATTCATGTACATGTAATACAACAAACAAACAGGAGTGCCAAGGGAACAATAAAGACAGAACACAGGACAGGAGCTCCCTCTGAAGGGGAGGCAGGGGGATGGAATAGGGAAGTACGTGGAGGTAGACGGACATGGTCTTGCTGTATTTAGTTCTTGGGCTGGGTGAGGAGTTCATGAAACAATGGGATTATGAACCTGGGATTATGATGAACTCAATTCTGTGCATCTGGTCACTCTCCCCACCCCTGAAAGACAGAGCAGGTACCCAGAGATTTCCTGCTTTTAGTCAAAAGAACAATTCTGGGAATTAATATGAATAGCTGTGTTGTTGGAACTTACTTCCACAAAATTTCCCGCATATACTTCTTCCAAAGTAACTTCCAAATCTACAATAATATCACTTCCTCTTGGAATATTTCTGTCTTGCTGACGAGGGGTTCCTCCAAACATGAAACCAAAATCTCCAAAGAAGCTGTGGATAAGTGTAAAAATCATCAGGAAAAGAAATCAGAGTTCATGTCTTACAATTATTTTTCTTCACATTGATACAATATTGTGTCCTACCAACATAATATTGTATAAAAACTGACATTTTTAATACACTGGAGTCATACATCACACACAATTTTTTGTCATACATCATACACAACTGTACTGCCATATCCCACAGAAAAATTTTACTTTTTAATACATATTGTCCAGACATACGGTGCAGTGCATACAGTGCATCCATGAATTCAAAGTTGGGCATAATCAATGACCTACTAATCTGTTTTAATATCAAGGAATATCAAGATATAATGGACTTATCGAGAAAGGGCATAGTACATATAAAGTCATGTAATACTGACTCAAATGGTAATTTTGAACACTTGTAATGTTCACTTTGTGTAATTTTTAGAAACTAGCTTTAATTAAAGAAGCTACTGTTCTGTACAAAACTCTTGGGTACATAATTAAATAACCTAAAAAAGCATCAGACTTAGTACAATTCTGGACCTTAAGAAAAAGGACGTTCTGATCTCTACAAGATCAAAATCAGTTTTTATAAGTAACAAAAGCATCACTTTGAATTAATACAATGACCTTCAAATGTGCAGGTATTCTAATCTTAATGTTAATTTTTGATGTTAAGAAGCCTCAGATGTTGGCACAGTGATGCCAGCTAGATAACTACTCCCCACCCACCAACCAACCTTGGTGAATAGATTCCCTGAAATTTCAACAAAAACAGAGAGGGAGGATTGAGGAGGGGGGGCGGTGGTACAGATGGCGTTTTCTCTCTTTCTGGCATCCCTAGGTATCACTTCTAATTGTCAAGGGAACGGGACACTTCCTAGTAGGCTAAAACAACCAAATCAATCCTGGGGAAGAGAAGGATTTCCTAACCACATTACCCACACAAGTCCTGAAAAATCTACTGTCACCCCCAAATACTAGATGGGGGAGACTATTGTGTGCAACAGTGATTCTTACCTTCTTTGGGAAAGGGTTCACAAAACCCTTTAAGAATCTAAAGAAAGCAATAAACCCTCTCCCCATAGAAAAGCATACTCAAACATCTTTTTGTTTATACCTTGATTTGAAACCCCAGATTAAGATCTTATATGGCATCATCAGGGCACACAAAAATTCAAATGCTCAACAAAGAGGGGTTCAAAGAGTGGGAGGGAAAGGTGTTTATTATCCCAGCCACTCAGCACTCCTGGAAAGCCACGTGAGACAGGAGACAAAAAGCCTCGACTCTTAATTCCTTCCACCAATGCCGATTATTGTAGTTGTCTCTCTTGTTGATAGGATGAAAAAGAGGCAGTTCTGGGTATGGGAATAGAAATCTCTCGCTCTCTCTCTGCTCATAAGAAATAATTTCAGTTCATTAATGGTTTGCAGATTCTAAGACAGCGAGGGGACAACATACAGTGCCCCCAACATTGTCAAGGGTAACTTGACTGATTCAGTTGGCTGGACAGGAACCTGTATTTTCTAGAGCTTTATGAAAACAGAAGAGTATATTCCCACAGGGAGGAGGATGATTGACCTTGTGGTCAAGAATCAGTTGAGCTGTACTCTTCATCAAAAGCTTCTGAAGCAGGCAACAGGGATACATCTTTATTTATTTATTTTTTTCAACGTTTATTTATTTTTGGGACAGAGAGAGACAGAGCATGAATGGGGGAGGGGCAGAGAGAGAGGGAGACACAGAATCGGAAACAGGCTCCAGGCTCTGAGCCATCAGCCCAGAGCCTGACGCGGGGCTCAAACTCACGGACCGCGAGATCGTGACGTGGCTGAAGTCGGACGCTTAACCGACTGCGCCACCCAGGCGCCCCCAGGGATACATCTTTAACAATGACCGAATGATCCATTCTCAGACACTAATACTTTGCAGATGGGCAAATTACTTACTGTGAAAAAATGTCTCCATGGGAGCTCTGATGCCCATCTTTTAATCCCTCTTCACCATAAGTATCATATTGTTTCCTTTTCTCACTGTCTGACAGAACCTGGGGGACAAAAGCCAGTGGAGGAAAAGATCAGGGGTTGGCAAGATGTGATGAAGGTACATTCATGTTTTTTTTAAACTCTGATACTGGGTCTAAGCTTTGTGTGGAATGCAGTTTCCACTATGTATTAAGGCAGGTTTATATTTTCTTTGGCAGACTGAATTCTTTGATGCACTGTTCATTTTGGAACTTCTACATTGCTCAACTCATGTCTTCAATTTATCAAAATTCGCCTAGTCACATAAAAACCATATGAGATAAGCACTGTGGCTATGAAGGTGAGGGCAGCAACAGGAAAGAGGGGAGATGAATTCCTCAGGGTTACTTCCCATTCGGTGTGATTCTTGTGCTCGTGCAGTTAACCTGTAGGAGGCAGTAGCTCTCTGAACCATAAATTAGGATGGGACTATGACAGATTGCCATTAGTGATAGAAGCAGTAAATCAGGACAGCATGAAAATCTGCTCAGTCCTACCTACATGTCCATATCATATATACCCCTCCATGTTATACACATTAGGAGACTGACAAGTCAAGGGAATCAAATGGCCCTTCAGAAGGGTCTATCCTGCTCTATTTTCACATTCCCTTTTCTATTTTGGGCGGTATCTAGAAATCCATTTGTCGAAGAATGCTCTCTGACATGTGTATGTTTAAGTTTGTAATCTTCTGAGTTTGAATTACATAAAGTAAAAAACAAAACAAAACACTGCTCTATGAAGACTGCTCAAGGTCAATTTCACAGCTTGAAAAGATTGGACCCATTTGAAGAATATAAAAACTAAATAAGCTTCCATACTCTTTCAAATTTGCTTTCAACATGCCCCCCCCCCCCCAAAAAAAAAAGAGAGAGAGATAGAAAAAGCTTCCCATCTATTTAGAGAAATCTGAAGTATTTGCACACATATAATTTTGACAGTTAAATAACTTTATACCTTCTTTGTCATTTTAAAACTTCTGTTTAGACAGCAGATTGAAGGGTTATTTCAAACCCATACTTGCACTGGCCCAGGAAAAGAGGTTGGAAGTAGATGGGGCTTGCTGACTCAGCAAAAGAAAGGGAAGACCTGACTAGCATATATAAACAGGACACACTTCTGGCTCAGGGCTGAATGATGTGTAAGGAGCCACTAAAATATTTTATCTTTCTAAATTTATCTTAAATGTTAAAAGAGATTGCGTACATAAGAGAAAACATTCTTTTTTCTTTTTTTAATGTTTATTTTTTAATTTTTTTTTTTAACATTTATTTATTTTTGAGACAGAGACAGAGCATGAATGGGGGAGGGTCAGAGAGAGGGAGACACAGAATCTGAAACAGGCTCCAGGCTCTGAGCTGTCAGCACAGAGCCTGACGCAGGGCTCGAACTCACGGACCGTGAGATCATGACCTGAGCCGAAGTTGGCCGCTTAACTGACTGAGCCACCCAGGCGCCCCTTAATGTTTATTTTTGAGAGAGAGAGAGAGAGAGAGAGAGAGAGAGAGAGAGAGCGTGAGCACGGGAAGGGCAGAGAGAGAGAGACACACACAGAATCTGAAGCAGGCTCCAGGCTCTGAGCTGTCAGCACACAGCCTGATATGGGGCTCAAACTCATGAACTGTGAGAT
This sequence comes from Puma concolor, assembly GCF_028749965.1. NCBI lineage: Eukaryota > Metazoa > Chordata > Mammalia > Carnivora > Felidae > Puma > Puma concolor. Next base: position 78,531,903 of record NC_141675.1, on the reverse strand, counting down.
CATGACCTGAGCTGACTGAGCTACCCAGGTGCCCCAAGAGAAAGCACTCTTAAAAGGAAAGACAAATGGGTTAGTCCAAAAGTGACCAGAGTACTTGACTAAAAGCATTATGATAGACCACATGGAAAGGAATATTTGGTAAATATCCTCAAAAGGAAAAAAAAAAAAAAAAGCTACTTCAGGGAAACAGAAATGGGCAGAATTCACTTAAAAACAACAACAACACAAAACCTCAAAATTCTTATCATCGTGTGATCTGCAGTTTCAATATTTTTACTTTCAAGTCTACTGTGGTCTGGTCTTGCAAAGAAATGAATACCACACATGGGTCTAAAAGAAACACCATTTCAAAACCCCCAAACAAAAACTATTTTAAAGTCAGCCTCTTTACGGACAGCAGAGGTTTCTGTAATAACCCTCCCCAAAAAACTGCCCTTAAAGTTATCTATTGTAATTCACTTCTTCCTCAGTTGTCTTCCAAGGAATGTAATTTTATTCCATGGTCTTAGAAGCTATTTTAATTTCAAAAGAAAGAAAGGTTCTTAGTTGACTGGCCAACCAACCTAGAGTCTCAACTAATTAAAATGCCAACAGTAACCCCAGTTCCGTAGAGAAGACAAATTTCTATTCACAAAATACTCTTCAACTTAACTGGGATTTTGATTCGTGAACACTAATTTATCTACCGACCAAAGGCAATCAAATGAATGATATAAAGAAAAAAGAGGGGCGCCTGGGTGGCGCAGTCAGTTAAGCGTCCGGCTTCAGCCAGGTCACGATCTCGCGGTCCGTGGGTTCGAGCCCCGCGTCGGGCTCTGGGCTGATGGCTCGGAGCCTGGAGCCTGTTTCCGATTCTGTGTCTCCCTCTCTCTCTGCCCCTCCCCCGTTCATGCTCTGTCTCTCTCTGTCCCAAAAATAAATAAAAACGTTGAAAAAAAAATTTTTTTTTAAAAATAAAGAAAAAAGAAAATTAGACCTAGTGACTAGAAAGGTTCTTAGAGTTAAATAATCTTCAATCTCATGAATGATTTATGTACAGCCTGCCTAGGTCATAGCTAAAGAATATGGTAGACTTGAAAGAACATGGTAAATTCTTAGCAGCAGCTTCCCTAAAAAATATTTTGGACTATTGGGTTCTTAGCAAACAATGGGAATATTCATGGGAAATACAGTGCAAAATATGGAATCTATATTATCAGCAAGAAACAAAATGTTCTGCCTAATTTCAGAGGATCCACCAACGCTCTCAAGTTTATTTGTGGGTTCCAAGTTAGGAATTTTGGTCCTATAGGATCCCTGAAGGTATCAACAGGAAAAGGGGGACCCCATTAGGCCTAGGTTTCCCCTAGGTATAAGTCACTGTTTCAGGTCAGTGGATTCTTTAACTTAGGCCTTGGGATCTCTTCCTTTTGGGTTTTTCTGACTACTAAAGTATTTTTCAGATTTGTTTCCAGCCTTCTCACTATCCAGGGATTTAACCTGAATTCAAAAGTTTTAGCTCCATAACTTCCAGAGTTTATTTTTTTCTGTGTCCTTCTAGAAAATAGCAATGGTGACTAGCATGACGACACTTGAATGTATAACTGAAATCTGCCAAGACAGCAGAATTTCAATGTTCTCACCATAAAAAGAGACAAGTGAGGTGCCAGACGTGTTAGTTACATGGGCAGAATCCTTTCACAATATATACATATATCAAATCATCATGACATACACTTTAAACATCTTACAGTTTTGTCAACTATACCTCATTAAACCTGGAACCCCTCCCTACCCTGATCTCTTAATCTATTTCTAGAGGAAAGGTGAATTGCAGCACATGAAAAACAGCTAACTCCTGGGGCACCTAGGTGGCTCAGTCAGTTAAGCCTCCGACTTCAGCTCAGGTCATGATCTGACAGTCCGTGAGTTTGAGCCCCAGAGCATGTCAGGCTCTGTGCTGACAGCTCAGAACCTGGAGCCTGCTTTGGATTCTGTGTCTCCCTCTCTCTCTGCCCCTCCCCTGCTCATGCTCTGTCTCTGTCTCAAAAATAAATAAAAACATTAAAAAAAAAAAAAAAAGAAAAAGAAAAACAGCTAATTCCTAATTTAAATAGACAAAAGATTATCAGAACTTATTTATAAGATTTTTTCACCACAGTGTTGAAAGAATCTGTGTATAAGTTTTTCAAATAGTATATAAGTTATTACGCATTCAACAAATATTCCTCAGTGTTATTAAAAATGAAAAAAAGAAAATGGAAATAAGAATATGCCCAGCTCTATATTTTATGGTGACCTAGTGTAGATTAAACGAGATGATATTGAAAGTGTCTTCCTCTCCAGATTAGTTTGCAAATTGCAAACTGTAGCTGTGTTTTGTTTGATCGGCACAAAAAAGAAATTTTTAAAACAAATTAGTTACAAAAATGTTCCAGTCAAAAGAAGTACATACAAATCTGGATTAGCACTTCTCCTGAAAAATTAAATGACTTCTCATTTAATTTAAAATAAAAACACCATGTTTTTTTTAAATGGCAACGCCATGTTTCCATTTGTACATGGCAAAAACTGGCTGGGGTTGAAAAACAGCTTCCCTTGAAAGGGGGCAAGAGGGCTTTAGTTTGTCACAGTCTTCATCATTCCCTTAATAGGGAATCCCAATATGGAGGCAGAGTAGCCACTGTCATGTTTTATCTTATAACCGCCCTGCACGCTGCGTGTCTGGTCCACGTGGGCATGTGGATTTGCAATCTTCATTCAGATTTTGATTCTATTTCTGGCTCTAGCTCTCAAACTGATCGACTGAGGATCAGTCTACTCCTGAATCTATCAATCATTCTTTCATCTTTTTCAACATGACCCCCCTTAATAAAACAAATACTGTTGGGGAAAAGTCAGAAAAGGGCAGTATGCTAACGCTAATGTACAATATAACAGCAAACACTGATTTTACGTTTACCCATTGTCTATTTTGAAAAAGAAGTGACCTGAAAGAAAGGAGTGCTACTCTGTGTTACACTGTCTTTTCTGTAACTGTAGGTTTCATTCCTATTTCATCCTTTTTACTGACTCACCTCATAAGCAGCACCTAGATCCTGGAATTTCTCCTGAGCTCGAGGATCATCGGGGTTCCGGTCAGGGTGAAGCTGTAGGGCCAGTTTCCTGTAGGCCTTTTTAATGTCTTTTATAGATGCACTTCGAGGCACCCCCAAGATCTTATAGAAATCTCGCCTGGGGAGTAGGGAGAGGGAAAGGGTACTTCATTAAAGAAGTATACATTACATTTTGCAAAGTGAAATTTTTTCCTTTACATTAGGTCTGTGAATGAGCGAAGAAGTAGGAAAATGAAGATATACACGTGATGCACAAAAAAGAATGACTACAAAGAGAAACCTCGGAATTTGTAACGAGTTCTTATACATTGAAGCAATCACAATGACAGTCTATGTACTTTTTGAACTTTGCTGAAATTATTCAAAACATCTGTGGTATACTTCTCTTAAAACTATCTTCAGGCAAGAAAACTATTATTTATGGTCATATGTGTTACTTTCAACCAATAACCGTATAATCAAATTAACTCTCCTTTTTCATTCCCTCTATTAGTGACTTTAAATGACTCCTGGCTATTTCCTAAGGTCAAGTGACAACCTCAAAGGGCGATTTTCTTTACAAGATTACATCGCATAAATGTTCTAGTAGTAGCTTTGTTTGAAATGTTAAACATGAAGTGACTGAAATTAAGTTCAGAGGCTAACATGGAGGTTAAGCCAAAATCCAGTAAGAGCCCTGAAGAAAGAATAACATCTATTTGGATGTATGAGTTGTGTGTTTTTTTGCTAAAAGCGGAAATATCAATCTTGCAGTCATTGTTAGTAGTTATACTAGTTTGTCATGGTCAAGTCTTAATTATAGACAGCTGCTGAAGCCCACATACAGGAGCCTGTAAGTCTCAGAAGCTACAAATACACACATGGCATGATATGTATGTGGGAGATAAGGGCTGACCACTGACCACCTTGCATGGGACTATGCTTGAACCAAATTAATTACAAAAGGAATCTTTGCAAGAAGGGCCAATGGATACAACAGAGTATAATAAACTTTCAGAGCAGGGACTGTAGCCCATAGAAGATATATATATATATATACACACACATACATTGAATGAAATGAATAAACATGCTCACAAACACCTACTCCTTTTGGCAGAGTCACTTGAGCCACCGAAAGTTATTCTGAAAATGCATTTCTCAACAAAGGGGATGGGAAAGTTGTGCACAATGGACACGCTAATGTAGCAGCGATGGTGACTTTAAAACGTAGTGGGGATAAAATGCATTGAGGTGCCAGGTGATATAAGCCACCACACTGAGAAAATTATTCCATAAGCTCTTAGTCCCACTTTAGGAAAGTCATTTAATCATTTCATGTAGAAGTTTGTAAAATGGTCACTCCCAAGGGATTCCATGAAAGTTAGATGCGTTAGCTTCCTCCCAAAAATCTGCAAACATCTGACATCTCTTGATGACAAGGACTAAATCAAAAGGTTCATTAAAATTAATAACAAAAGAGCTGTTTAAAGAATGAGTCTCACTTAGAATAATACAAAAATAATAATGTAATGTAATAACAATATAATAGTATAAATATAATAATAATATAAAATGGCTAAGTAACAGCTCAGAAAAAATCAGGGAAAAGATGACTGGCATAGTTTAGCATCAATATTACAATTCCCAAAAGACTTCTTTATAAAAGGCTGATGTTTAAAGCTAAAGAATTAACAGTAGTCATATTGACATTTGTTTAAATATCTTAGGGTATGTGTTGCTTTAATTAAGTACTAACAAAAACATACTAAGAAAAACAAGCATTACCTAGAAGTTAATTTTTAAGAAATTTGAAATGTTTCACAAGATAAAGAAGACAACAAAGTTTAAGCAGATGTGCACGGGGGAAAAAACTTTTAAGAAATAACAAGCACTTTCAATTTTAAAGCTTTGTTAAGTAGCACCTCCTCCATTTAGAGAAACTTATGAATTGTTAGAAGCTAAGACTTTACTATTTCCCCACATTCTAAAATATGAGCCTGTTAGATCATATCCCGTGGTCACCAGGCTTGTAAGATCATGGATCTAAAAGGATGGAAGGATCCTTAAGAGTTCAGGTGCTCCTATTCCCTTCCTACAGGAGGAACCTTATTACCCTCATGTTACAGATAAGAATTTAGGTGGTTCCTTCAGAGTCACATAATTCGTAAGTGAGGTGGGTGGTCTTGAATCCCAGCTCACTACCTGTTGGTGAAATGCTCTTCCCGCTCATAAGATTATTCAGCTTCTCAAGAATGTACCATGGAGAGAGACAGTGAGGCATGATGACAGCTTAGGTTCAATTATCTCAAGAAGCTGGGAAGTTCAAGAACTCTCCAAAGCGTCTGCCTTGCTCCCTCAATCCAATTTCCTCTAGTCCCAGCATGGCTTTCCTACCTGTTCTCACGTTTTCACTCAGACTCGCAAAATAACCCACCCACTTTAATGTCAGCCCCTCCAATGGCTCGATGCAGGCTCAACACAGTATGGTCCCCTTTTCCATCCAGCTCAGCAGTACCCCCACCCCCACAGTGTGTCTGGCACTGCATCCAAATCCCACTCCTCTGGGCAACTCTAGCTCTAAGGGCCTCTGGACCTAAGCTCCTCTCACTCGAGCCACCCACTGCTCTCCTCTCCAGCCCGCTGGCCTGGCCCACACCAGCCATTCTTCTGCCCCCACCGCCTCACCTCAGCAACGCCCCTCTCCACTCCCTCAGTCTGGCAACGCTCCCTCTACCCCAGCCAAGACTGACCGACTCACGGGCCCCGTGCCCGCGGGTGCCTGTTCCTCACCCGGCGATCACGGCCCCGAGGAGGTACAGCAGCAACAGGCAGAAGGTGCCCAGGTTCTGCGGGGCCATGGTTTCTCTGTGCCGGCCTCTGTGCCGGTCCCTAGCCCACGCGTTCCTTACAGACTCCTCCGCCGCCGAGTCGGCTCACCAGCCCACCCGGCGCTGAGAGGCCGCCTCACACCGGGGTCTCCTCGGTCCGGAGCTACAGCTAGCTCGCCCCCTCCCCTGCCAGTCCACTTCCCGGGAGTCCCGAGTCCCCGGGAGAGAAGCCCCTAGCAGGCGAGAGCCAATCGCTGCTCGGGACATCACACGCGGCCGGCGCCTGCAGCCAATCAGCGCAGTACACTTCACCTCCGAGGAGGCGCGGGCGGCCAGTTAGGCTTCCGAATTGCAGCCGCAGCTCCGGGCCTATTAGAGGAGAAAACGTCAGAGGATCGCGCCGCCGCAGGAATCCGCTCAGGCCCGGTAGCGGCGAGTCGTAGAAATCGACGTAAAAAGGAGGTCGGGGCGAAACGATGCCAAGCGAGGGCACCCGAGGTATAGGAATTCCCCCCGCCCGCCTCCTCGGACTGTCCACCAATCACGAAGTTCCTCCTGCAGCACTGACCAATTGTGGGAGGGAGGGTTTACCTCGGTTACAAGTCTCGGAATTTCATTCATGTACAGCTTTGAGCTGGATGCGGGAGCAGAGGGACTTTGGAGGAATGGGCGGAGACCATTACTCTACGCCAAACGTAGGGCGGACGAATTGCTTAGGAGAACTTATTTACCCTCTTCGAACAATCCCGGAAGAAAATTGACTGGGTTTCTCGGAGAAGAGGCTATGGAGGCAGACATACTTAGGTTCGGATTCGGCTTCCACCACTTCTTAGCGGTGAGAACATCCCCCCTCCCATACCCCCCCCCCCCCCCAGTCTAGCCTAAGCTTTATTTACAAACCTGAGGCAAAACATTTTTACTGGCAATGTTGTGAAACTTTAAAGGGAGAAAAGCTGTAAACCGTCTAGCACAGCGTCTTGCACAGTAAACACGCAACGAATAACTCTCATCACACTTATGAGAACTCTTTGATTCGCCCCACCTGCTTTTGTTCATCTGATTAATTGCACCACCACCTACTTGTTCACGACAAAATTGTAGGTGTCTACCTTGATTCCTCCCCTTGTGTCCCCTATCCAAATCTTCGCCTTTAAACTGTATCCTGAATCTTTTCCGCTCCTGTACATCTCCACTACCTCTCAGGGCCAAGTCACATCATCTCTCACTTGGCAAGGCCTCCTAAGTGGTTTTCCTGCCTCCACTCGTAATATTTTAGTATCTCGTGTTCACTCCTGACCCCCATCCCCATGATATTTTACAAACATATCAGATCCTGTCGTTACCCTGCTCAAAAGCCCCGAATGGCTTTTCACTGCATTTAAAATAAAACCCCAACTCTTTATGATAGCTTGTAAAACTCTGTATATGTCACAAGAAAGCTGGAAAAAGAATTTTTAAAGCTTAAGATGATCTGTACCTGCACCTAGTATACTTCTTACCATGTTCCAGCAAAACTGGTTTTTTTCTTTTTTAAATACATCAAACTTATTCCTCCCTAAGGCCTTTGTTCTAGCTTTTCTCTCTGCCTGAAGCACTCTTCCCTTAGTTCTTAACATGGGTGACTCCTTTTTCCACTCAAATCTGTTGGAATGTCACTACTTCAGAGAAGACTTCCTTGACCAACCAATCAAAAACAGCCTCTACTGAGTCCCTTACTCTTACACCATCCTGTTTTTTTCCATCCCTATCCCCCACACTCACACAACTGGATGCCAGTTTCAAGACAGCATGAACCTGGACTGTTTTGTTCACACCTGAATAGAACAGCACCTTAGAATGAAGCCTGCCACAGAGTAAAAGTTGCTTCGACTGCGATTTTCATATGATGGCTTATTCTTCAGTCCTCAGCTCAAATTCAGCATTGACCCCCCTACCTCCCCCTCCAAATTCATAGCACTTATTAATATCTGAAATTGTCCAATTTTTTCCTTAATACATATTATCTATTCTTCCTATTAAAATATACACTCCAAAAAAGGATCTTATCTATTTTGTTCACTGCTGTGGTCCTAGTGCCTAGCACTGTGCCAGACACACAGTTGTGCTCAATAATCATTGCTGTTGGAACAAAGGCATAAGAGGTGACAGAATCTGTTCAAGGTAGTGGTGCAGCTTGAATTCTCACCCAGATCTGTTTGAATCCAAAGACCCTGTCTCCTGACTCATAGAGGGAAGAGGAAGATAAGGTTACTGCTTTCAGGAAAACGCCTGCCACATCAAAGAGAAACTAAATTGCATTTTATCGCCTTATTTACTTTTGTATCTCCCACACCTATAGAGGCCATAAACGAACTAAGAAACCAGGAAATGGCTAAAAATCATTACGTGGAGGCTTCGAGGAAGGAGTGATGTCTTCTGTAGGGTGGAATCCAAAAAAGCTTCGTGAAGGCCCTAACGTGGCAGGACAGCTAACAAAGTTAAGGAGCTAATCCTGGGGGGTTGCTTCAGAGGGCCTGGGTTTCTATCCTGGGAGCTCTCTTGCTGTGTGACCTTAGGGGTCTATTACTTAGACCTCTTTTACCTCTAGTTTACTTCTCAGTAAGTCAAGTGTACTTAACTTGAAGGGCTCTTGGGAAGACTGAGATAATAGCACATAAACGTGCTTTACACATTGCCGGCCCCTAGTAAACACTACAAACGTAAACTATCATTGTTATATTACTGATCAAAGCGTGCTGACCTCATCAGCAGCTACTGGCTGACCTTGGTTGGGTGGAGCAATAAAAAACTTGCTACTTCCCTGCGTGGGGAGGCGCGGCACCAGAAAGCGGCCAGGCCTGGCTCCAGGTCCCAGCACCGGGGACTCTCGGCCTCAGCCGAGTTTTTCTCAGTCCGCGGGAGAACCTGGCGGCCGCTCTAGCTGCGTGGGCCTCCGGTTCTCTGTGGTGCGAGGCCTGGCGCCTGCGCAGTGGAGGAGGCGGCGGGCGAGGGGCTGGGCCGGGTGAGCTGGGCGCGGCGGCACGCGGAGGGTGCGGCGGAGCGGCCGTGCCTTCGCAGGTAACTGCGCGCGGGCCGGCGCCAGGGAGGTAGGGTGGGGAGGCTGCCCTGGAGATGGCCCGGTTTCGGGCCCGCCACGGGGCCTGTCGGCTGGGCCATCCCGGTTCCCAGAGTCCGGCCGGGGAGCTGGTGCGGCCCCGAACCCGGACAACATCGGAGGTGTTGGCGAAGCCCCCAGAGGACCTCTGTGGTCTCAGGCCGCTGTCCCCGCCTGAAAAACCCAACCCCAGCCCTCCCCGGGGCTGCTCTTGAGAGCCACAGAGCCCTTGTTTGTTTACGAATTTAGCCGTCTGGAGTCTCGCAGTTAAATGGAGAGTTCGTACCCTGGCGTTTGTTCGCACACGTCAGGAACAGGAGTTCAGTATCTCACAGAGCAGTCGCTTTCCGTTTTGGGGCGAACTGAGATCTTTCTCACGTTAACTCCGATCTCTTTTACTCAGAACAACGCTAAGCCATTCCCTTGTATGAAGCCAGCTGTCGTTTAGCCTCTCACACCTTTTTTTCGTGTTCATGCTCCCACATTCCTTTACCTGGCCCTTTGTGGCCTCACATCTAAGGCCACTCATTCTGGTAATCCTCTCCTGGATCCAGTCCCGTTTTCGGAGATTCTTCCCAAACTGGGTTCCTAAAGTACATTTGTGAATAACACGGTTCTCAAGTCAGACATACTTGAATTCTGATCCAGAACAGTGCCATCTTAAGAGTGTGAGTAAGTCCCTTGACATCTCTAAGCCTCAGTGTTCTCATCTGAGAATGGGGACAATCATATTATCTCCAGGTGGTTGAGAGAACGAAAGGAGGTGAAAATGAAAAATATTTAGCGTGCTACCTCGCAGGTATTAAGCATTCGACTGATGTCAGTTATTTTTGGAGCAGATAATTCCCCAAAGACACATGCCTTTTTTGGAATGAAAGGCAAAATACAATTATAGCAATAAAACATTTTCCACCAGTCGTATAAGGAAGGTTTTTTTAAAGTGATATTTTTAATGCTGAGGATTGCTCAATGGTCAAGTGGTACCCCTTGGTCAAGTGATGATACAGTTTGATACAGTCATCTTGGAAAGCAATGGGAATATGTATCAGGAGCTTTAGAAATGTCATTTACTTCATTTCACAAATGCACATCTGGAAAATTTCCCAGAAATAATCATAGTGCAGAAAATACACAGAAAGATAGTAATATAGCATTAATTATAACATTTAAACTCTTCATTATTTTAATTGACGTATAGTTGATACACATTGTATTAGTTTCAGTTGTACAACGTAGTGATTTGACAACTATGTACATTACAAAAATACCACAAGTGTGGGTGTCATCTGTCACCAAAGTTAGTACAGTATTATTGACTAGATTCCCCATGCTGTACTTTTTATCCTCGTGACTTACTTATTTTATAACTGGAATTTTGTACCTCTTAATCCCTTTCACCCTTCACCTACATTTAAGCTTTTTTTTTATAGTGGAAAATTTTAACATACACAAAAGTAGAATAGGTAAATAAACCCCCATGTGCTCATCACCCCGCTTCAACAATGATCAGTAGTTTGCGTGCCTTGTTTTTGTGAAAACTTTTAAACCTACGTAATGTCTGAAAATAGGAGAACAGGTGAATACATGTGGGTACATTTATTTAGAGTGCTATGAACTTTTAAAATAACAGAATTGTATATATGGTATTACCGCACATTTGAAAATTCAAAAACTAACCTCCCGTCTGTGTAGAAAGAGACAGAAAGGAAACACAAGAGTATGTTAACTAGTTTCCCTTTGATGGTGGGACAGTGGATGATTTCTTCCCCTTCTGTTTTTAGCTAGAACTATCCCATAAAAATTGTATATTGTTGTTAAAACCAAGAACCAACAAGCAAAATCTAAAAGCACTGCACCTGAACTAAGCACAAAGAATATGCCAGAACGGGTTCACTGTTACAGAGAATAAAGATGATCTATTTTTGCAGCCTATGCTCGTGTGAGTATTCATCTGCCTCATGTTAGTGCTTCATATTGAACTATATGTCAGTTAACATCCAAAATTTTAACCTACCATCCTCTATGTGTAAGTGATTTGACTTGGAAGTTTTATCCCCCTTATTTTGACTACCATTCCCCCTCAGGGCAGGCAAAGATGTCCTGTGAAGAGATGACGCATCTCTTCCTTTCCTGAGCAGGAACTCATACTTCATGCATTTACACTCTTCCTAAAACAACCACTTCAAACAATTCGAGGAAGATAATTCTGTTTCATCACAAAATTTTTCTTGTTCAAATGGGTTGGAGTGAGATCTGACCAAGAATTCTGCTCTTGGTTGATGAACTAGATCTGCTTTTTAAACTGACCTAGTACATCTTAAAATAGTTAAGGGAGGGGTCACCTTAAAGAAGCCGTGTTAAGTGAAACAAAACAAAAAATCAAAAGAAAATGCATAAATGAGTTTTGTTCAAATCGGTTTGTGAAAAAACTTTTGTTTCGTAGGTATGCCAAGAAGTCTTTTCACACAGATGTCCTTAGTGATAATATGGATCAGTCCGGAGTTCTCCTCTGGGTGAAAGCAGAACCCTTTATAGTGGGTGCCTTGCAAGTCCCCCCTCCATCCAAGTTCAGTCTTCACTATCTCAGGAAGATATCCACCTATGTGCGAACCCGGGCCACAGAGGGGGCTTACCCACGCCTGTACTGGTCTACGTGGAGGCACATTGCATGTGGGAAGCTGCAGTTGGCCAAGGATCTGGCGTGGCTTTACTTTGAAATATTTGATAGTCTTGCAGTGAAGACACCAGAAGAGCGCCTGGAATGGTCCGAGCTTCTGTCCAACTGCATGTCTGAGGATGAAGTCGAAAAGCAAAGAAATCAGGTATAGATGTATATGTATGTGTATGTGTGTTTCATTGTTTTGAGAAAGAAACTATTTGTAAGTTTTGTACTAGCTGTGCAGTGTGTGGTTTTAGGTGAATGATCATTGTGATCCCAAAGTGCCTTTTTTTTTTTTTTTTTAAACAGTTCCAGTTGGGTGGTATTTAGTGAATTAGCTCTTATTTAGCAATCCCTATTCACCTACTTCCAAAACATTACAAGACCACAGCAAATGAAAGAAGCAAATACTTTCATTGACTTTAAAAATATTTTAAGGTGAGGGGCACCTGAGTGTCTCAGTCAGTTAAGCATCCGCCTCTTGATTCCCGCTCAGGTCATGATCTCATGGTTTGTGAGATCGGACCCTGCACTGGGCTCACGCTGACAGTGTGGAGCCTGCTTGGGATTCTCTCTCCCTCCCTCTCTCTCGGCCCCTCCCTGACTTGAACACGCGCATGCCCTATCTCTCTCAAAGAAAGTTAAAAATATTTTAAGGTGAGTCAGTGCTTATGAACCATTGATACATTACAGTCAGGGCACCCGACTGTTTTTAAGTAAGCATCTGCTATGTGCTGGGATTCAGAGATGATTGGAATAGCATCTCTGCCCTCATGGAGCTCATAGTGTAGTAGGGGAGGTTGGTGTGTGAAAAAGTGCTATTTGATAGTGTAGAATGTACACTAGTAAAAGTGTAACATAAAGGGCAGAAATAGAATAGGGAAGAGAGTGATTAGTTCCGGTGATCAGGAAAGACTTCGCAGAGAAAGTATATTAATCAGAGTAGGCTCGTTACAGTAATAAGCAATCCTGGCATTTCTGTGGCTTGGCACAGTTAACAGTTTATTTCTCCTTCAAGCAGCAGTATACCACAGAGCATCTGGTTGGACAGATCTCTAGGCTGCTGTTGTCCAAGCAATAACTCAGGGATCTAGTCATCTGTCTTTTGGAACCACAATTGTATTAGCTTTGCTGCAGTTAAAAACAAACAAAAATGAAATTCCAGTGGCTTATGGTAACAAAGGTTTGTTTCTTGCTCATTCTATGTGCAGCTTGCACTTTAGCTAGGCCTCTCTTCCAGGTGACGGCTTGGCTCTATGTGTCTCCTCATTTGGGGACCCAGGCTGAAGAAACATGTTCTGTGTTGGTCATGCCTATTCTTAGGACAGAAGGGAAGAGCAGCAGAGCAGGAGAAAGCTCACAGTGCCTCTTAAAACTTTGGCTCTGATGTGACATAGACTGCAATGACTTTCATTCCATTGGCTAAAGCTTTGTCTTATGTCCATGTCTAAAATCAGGAAGTTGGGGAGATAAACTACCTCACAGGAGGTAAAGAACTCCGATGGCCATGTATCGGACCCAAAAGCCTCCCGGAGGATGTGGAAATGAATAATTGCAGGCATGATACAATTTTTCCTAGCCATGTCCACTAGGGTCTCGGAGTCTTTTACTGCCATTTCTTTTGGGAGAGTCAATAGTGTATGTCAATCCACCCACATTCCATTGACTATAACTCGGTTATACCATGTCTAACTTCAAGAGAGGCTGGGAAATACTATGTAGTCGTGTGCCCAGGAAGAAAAGCAAAGGTATATTTAGTTAGTACTAGTCACTCTCTGCCACATGTGGTAATATCTAAACAGGGTTTTGGAAACTGAAAGTGTTGCAAGCAACCAAGAGATTAAGAACAGTATAGTTATTCGTTAATTAAACATTTATTGAGTGTCTACTATGTGTGAGGTACAGTAGTGGATGCTGGATACAGAGATGAATGAAACCTTCAAGAAGCTGCACATGTTTTGAGTGCTTGTTATGTGCTATGTGCTATGGTAATTACTAGGAATAGAAAAACGAAAAAGACAAGGATCTTATAGTCTCTTGAATAGGAAGGTATATGAAGGAATAATGATAACATATAATTAGTCAATGGAAGTATGTAGAAAATCAAGGAATTTTGCTGAGCATAAAAACGCCAGTCCCAAAAGGTTACATATTATATTTATATAACATTCTTGAAATGACAAAAATAGAGAACAGATAAGTGATTTGTCAGGGATTAAGGAAGGGGTGGGTGTGGGAGGGGGAAGTAGGGAGTGAGTGTGGCTATAAAAGGGCAACATGCAAGATCCTTGTGTTGATGGAAATGTTCTGTAACTTGGCTGCACCATCGTCAGTCCCCTGGTAGTGCTACTGTATTACAGCTTTGCAACATGGGGAACTGAATACAGTGTACACGGGGTCTCTCTATCCTTACTACTGCATGTAATCTCAAATCTACAGTTATCTCAAAAAAGTAAAGTAAGAAAGTAAACGTTTAATAGGTAGATTCATGGGGTTCCATTGACAGTTGACTGAGTAGGTCTAGGTGATCCTGAGATTCTGTATTTTTAAGTTCTTAGGTAGAGTGATTTTCAGCTATACTATAGCTATAGTACCAGATGTGTTACTTTTGTGTGCCTCCTGTATGTGCATGGGAATGGATATCTGAGGATAATCATGAACTTCAAGTCCTGAGCTTCAAACCAGACCCTTTTTCAAATACGAAATGATTTATAAACCTCTATCAGACCAGTGATATTTTTTTAAGTCACACTCTTTGAAGAACTTGATGAAAACCTGAGTCCTACCCCCCTATAAAATGTACATACACCAAAAAATTACATACAATTTCAAGTGTTGCATTGATACCCTAAACTTTGTTGATAAGTCTGTGAGTCTTAGGTTAGATCAACCTTCAAATTTTGGTGAAATTTCCTTCTTCTTTCTTCCATTAATTTATTTATTCAAATGACTAAAGTGTTTCCTTTTTTTTAATTGTAATTTTAAACTTTTGAAATAATATACTTTTTAAAAGTATGTACTTCATCTTATCCACTTCATCAATTTTGGGAGAGAATGTCTACAGCCAAAGATGCTACATAGCTTTCCAAGAAGGTAGGTGACTTCAGTTTAATTGATTTTAGGAACTCCTGGGTATCAGAGACCTACATATCAAATGCTAGCAAGTTTCTACATTTTTGTTCTTAAGATCAGCAAACTGTTGTGAATTTATTTTACTATGTCTACTTAGTTGTAGAATAGGGACTGATGTGATTTTCTTTTTTTAAGTTTATTCATTTATTTTGAGGGGGGTTGTGGGGGGGGGAGAAAGGAGGGGGGTGGGGAGAGAGAGAATCTGTCAGTGCAGAGCCCCATGTGGGGCTCAATCTCACGAACCATGAGATCATGACCTGAGCCAAAATCAAGAGTCAGACACTTAGGGGCACCTGGGTGGCCCAGTCAGTTAAGCGTCTGACTTCGACTCAGGTCATGATCTCCTGGTTTATGGGTTCGAGTCCCACATTAGGCTCTGTGCTGACAGTTCAGAGCCTGGAGCCTGCTTCAGATTCTGTGTCTCCCTCTCTCTCTGCCCCTCCCTCTGCTCATGTGCACATGTGTGCTCTCTCTCTCAAAAATGAATAAACATTAAAAAAAAAAGAGAGACACTTAACCAAATGAGCCATCCAGGTGTCCCTGGACTGGTGTGGTTTAAAGACATGTGTTCATCATCTCTTTTCTTCTTGGACAGCTTTCAGTGGACACCCTACAGTTTCTGCTCTTCTTATATATACAGCAGCTAAACAAGGTTTCCTTGAGGACATCTTTGATTGGAGAAGAGTGGCCTAGTCCCAGAAATAGATCTCAGTCTCCTGACTTGGCTGAAAAATCCAGTTGCCATAATAAGGTACTGTTTAAATTTTGGTCTCCTCTGAAAGGGAATTTGTGAGGAAGATGATTTGTCTTCATTAAAAATTGTGTTAGGATTACTTATATAAGCCAGTCATTTGCTGGCATGCTTGTTTTGTTTTGCTTTTTTCATTTCTTTTCCTTATTATAAAACAAAATAAATATTTTCAGTCTTAGTCGAAATAGGTGATTTCTGCTCCTTTGGTGACCCAAAAATTGCATGATTTTTGGGCAAACTATTCACTGTACTCTCATTAGAATTCTCAGTTTTGCAAATGTCAATGAATTTGAATCTACTTATTTGACTGAGGTAGGATAAATGAAAAGATGTAGTGTTTGCAAAGTCTGTTGAGATCTACTGACAAAACTTCTGTAAAAATATCTTCTCATATGTTTAAATGATGTGCTTCAGTATGCTTAAGCCTAGCATGCTTATGTAATATTATATGATGTGATGACCTAGAAGTTAAATTTAACTGCCTCATGTTGTGAGTTTTAGAAATTGTGTTATTTCTTCTGTCTTAGTAAGGAAAACTGAAATGGTTTTACCCGTTTATGTAAAAGTATTCTGAAGAACTTTAAGGAAAACGTAGACCTCAGTATTACTGCCATGCGCAGGTTCCTTAAAAATGTTCTGAGGCGCACACACACACACACACACACAAATTGTTCTGAGGCAAACAACAACAAAAAGCTCTCTGATATTTGGTACTTTTATAATCTTTTTCAAGTAAATCTGGCCGCCCTTATATTCCATGATGCTATTCCCTCCTTGTTATGCTTTTAATTCTTCCTTCTCACTCTTCTTCATGAGCTTCCCCCCCTGGCCCCGACAGGCTGCTTTTCCCCCCGGATTCTGCCTGGGGCCATTTTGTCTTCTCACTAGACATATTCTTTTTTTTTTTTTCCCCCTCACACTAGACATATTCTTTAAACATAATTCTTCTCTTCCCATGACTTTATATATCTCAATGACTCCTGAGTTTGTCTGCATTTTAGATTCCCCTCTTCACGCAGATGCCCTATCTGTACCTTAATTTCAGAATGCCCAAGTCCAGATGTATTAGAAAGGCCAATAATTGTCTGCTCTTTCCACATGTATTTCCTGTTGAGTGGGTACCGTATAGAGACAGTGTTTTGAACCATCTGTAGTCTGTATTCAAATTGGCTCTGCCACTTGGTATCACATGATTTTGGGCAAGTTAGTTAACTTTTCTAGGCCTTGGCTTCTCTTCGATAAGTGGGGATGATATTGCACATTTCTGGATGGCTGTGAGAATTCACTAATATAATAGCATGAGACTTGTTTCATAGTAAGCACCAGTAAATGGTGACTTAGTTTGTGCTATAGCATGACCTTTCCCAACTGATTAGACCAGAGATGGACCCTTGACTAGAGTAACCCATTCATAGGTATGTATGTGAAATTGGTCTGATTGGAAATGATGACCTGGCCACATCAGTAGCCCCAGGAACTGAAGAAGTTACCAGTCTGTGAGGGGTGCTTGAGCTGGTGGCTCAAGTGATATTGGTACCAGAATAGCCACCTGGAGTTATGAGGGATTAGAAACTGAGGTAATCAGAGAAAAAGAGTAGAATGGAACAGACATGTAGAGACATCAGCCTCTGAGAAAGAACCAGGTTTAAGGTAGCCTTCCAGTTCCAGTTCTTATGAGGCCTACCTACACTTCAGTTTGGGAGATGACCACGTGTGCCTACAGTAAAATCTCCCTTTACTTAAATTAACGTATATTCTCTATGCCAGTTCAAGTTACCACCAGCTTCCGATGCTCACTCTCTCAGCACCTGTACCTAGTTATTTGTCAAGTCTTACCGATTCTGCCTCCAAAATAACTCTAATTGAAAAGTCTATCCCTTTTCAGAAGACCTGGCTAGCTCAGTCAGTAGAGCATACAACTCTTGATGTTAGGATTGTGAGTTCGAGCCCCACGTTGGGTATAGAGATTACTTAAGAAATAAAATCTTTAAATAGATACATATATACATAAATAATAAAACTCTGTCTCTTCCTCTTATATAGACCATAATGACATTTTGGAGGTGGAGGGACCTTGACTTCCATAATTAGATCCTACCTGGTCACTCTGCTTTTAATCTGCACCCCACCCACTACACTGGACTTTCTAAATGCAGAAGGATTATATCTGTCTCCTGCCAAAGCTGCCATCAATGAATTATCATTGTCACTGCCGTTTTCATCTTGTGCTCCATGGGGCCACCTCAGGGCCTATGATGGGTGAGGAGGATGCAATGAGAGATGAAGAGTGACAGCTCTGCTTTGACATGTTTTTTTTTTTTTTAATTTTTTAAGTATTTATTTACTTATTTTGAGAGAAAGAGAGCACACGCATGGGCACGAGTGGGGGAGGGGCAGAGAGAGAGGGAGAGAGAGAATCCCAAGCAGGCTCCGTGTTGTCAGCACAGAGCTTGATGCAGGGCCTGAACTCACAAACCATGAGGTCGTGACCTGAGCCAAAACCAAGAGTCAGATGCCTAACCAGTTGAGCCATCCAAGTGCCCCTAACATGTTCTTTGGTATCCAAATGAGAATTTATTAAAAAGAAAAAAGGGTACAGCTATTTAGAAAATAGCCCTAAAGTCCCTGGCACACAAAATAAAGCCCAGATGTTTTATTAGGGTTTCCTACAGGCCTTTCCTGATTGGTCCCTGCCTACTATTTTAACTTTACCTGACACTTCCCAGCATGCTTCCTAAATCCCACCCAGAACTTCCAGTTTTCTGAACACAGCAGGTAATTTTATTCCTATGGGTCTTTGCATATGGTGTTCCCTAGACCTAAGCCTTTTTTAAAAATGTTTGCGTTAATTAAGAATCTGTTCAAACAGCACTCCACAATGATGGTTTTTCCCCAAGGGGAGTTCCTTGTTCCTCTCATGCTCCTAGCATGTCTTCACAGATCTCTGCCCTGGGTCTTATCTCACTGTGTAATAGTTGCTCGCTTATATTGTTTTTCCACTACATAGACTCTGAGTTCCTTGAGGACAAGACTATGTCGTAGCCAATTTGCATAATTCATCAGTTAACACTGCTCATACCACATAAGAGATATTCACAAAATATCTGTCAAATGAATGAGCCAAGTCACTGAGACATCTGCCAACTCCAAGCTTATTCCAAAAGTTATAACTTGTCTTAAATCTAGCTACTGTAAGATCAGTTGCATTGTTTCATCCAGTGGAATTTGAAGTTCCTCCTGTAATATGAGAAGGTAAGTAGAGAAACCCAACATGGGACCCCTGGGTGGCTCGGTTGGTTGAGCATCCAACTTTTGGTTTCAGCTCAGGTCATTATCTCAGGTCCTGGGATTGAGTCCTGAATCAGATTAAGATTCTTAAGGTAAAGATTCTGCCTAAGATTTTTCCCTCTTTCCCTCTGCCGCTTCCCCTGCTGTCTCTCTCAAATAGACAAAATGACAAATAAAAATAAATTAAAAAAAGGAAACCCAGTGCTTCATCGAATGTTAGATCTGAAACCTAGAGTATTTACCAGCTCTGTGACCCTGGGTAAGATTCTTAACCTTTCTCTATCTCCATTTCCTTATTTGTAAAGTGAGCATGGTAATGGCATCTTTTGCAAGATTGTTGCTAGGATTAAATATGTTAAGGTTTGTATAACACTTACTGGTTGGCACACACTAAGGATTAGCTGTTAGTATTACTTTTGAATTAGCCAAAGAAGGCAGAGAATCTGTTTATACCTATCACATATATTTAAAAAATCTTTATGAGGTGTACATTGCTACCTTAAATGCTTTTTAGGAGATGAGGCAAAATATAAATAAAAAACAATTAAAATACAACACTTTCAGGTCTTGTAGAATCTCTTTGTTAAGTGTGCTTTATTTTGATATTTTTTAGAACTGGAATGATTACAGTCACCAAGCATTTGTCTATGATCATCTGTCAGACCTCCTTGAGCTGCTTTTAGATCCAGAACAACTCACTGCATCATTTCATTCGACCCATAGTAGTCTCGTCTCTCGAGAAGCTGTTGTGGCCCTCAGCTTTCTGATTGAAGGTACAGTGAGTGGAGCCAGGAAGATATATCCACTTCATGAACTTGCACTGTGGCAACCACTACATGCAGAAAGTGGCTTCTCAAGGCTCTCTAAGACCTTTTCTTTCTACAAGCTGGAAGCCTGGCTGAGAACCTGTTTGACTGGGAATCCATTTGGTACATCTGCCTGCCTCAAGTCTGGAAAGAAATTGGCTTGGGCTCACCAAGGTATTTTTCAGTATTTTCATCTATATTAAAAATTGGATGACAAGTGAAGGAAGTGTGTGTTTTCTGGTGTATTAATAGTCCTACATCTTTTGTAGAAGACCTGAAAAATATTGCTACTGTAAGAGAGAAGAAAAGGGAACATTTCTCTTTTGTCTATGACTTTTTCCTGTCAAGGCAGCAAGAGTCAGAGAGTTGATTTGTGATTCTGAATCGTTGTGGTTACAGTTAACAGCAATTCCAACTTGGGTCAGTCCTCTCTTTCTCTGCTCTTCTTTATTCAGACTCTTTCTCCCTTGCCCTCTCACATGCTCCTTTGCTTAAGGCTTTCCTGTTTTCCATGCACCACAGCAGCATTTGGCCTTTCCACGGTTACAGCGTCAGACAGTTGGTGTAGAGATGGGGTCCTATCTAGGCACACAGACACAAACAGATTAGATTTTTCTAAATTGGAAAACTCAAGTTACAGTAAAGAAAATCCTGGCCTTGGTCACATCAAATGCCTATTCCTGACAGTCCAGGATAGGTTCGGGTGCCGTATGACTTCGGGCCCAGGTGGAAGTTTTAAGAGAAGGGGGCTCGGGTGGAAGTTTAAAAAGAAGTAGGTGCCTATACTGAGGCAAATTTCAGGCAAAATTAATGAAAAAAACCCCCAAAACTAGAATATACTCCCACAATCTCTGAATTTCAGAGATAAAGGAAAAAATAGGCTCCATGTAATTAAAAAAATGAGTTTTGTATCAAATTTTTATAATGCCAAAAAACAAAACGATTGAGCAACATATACAGAATCTTGAGTGAAAAGATTGTGACCCAAGAATTCCGTGTCTAACCAAGCTATTGCTCTAGAGGAGGTCAAAGACTTCCAGATGTCTAAGGGTGCCATAAATATATAGGACATACTACATAAATGTTTGATGTTGATAAAAGAATATAGGCTCAAGCAGTTGTTTAGATGTTAACAGTAGTCACTAGTAGGAAAAAGAGGATATCTAATCTCTTAGGATTATACCGAAATGTTAATGGTGGTGGATAACAGGATCACAAATAATTTTTATCTTCTTTTGCCACTATTTAAAATTTTTCTACAATAACCATGTGTTACTTATTTAATAAAAGGAAGCAGTAAGTTGTTTTTTTGTTTTGTTTTTAAAAAAGAAGAATCACATACTTCTGTGACCTCTTCCTATTTGGCCAGTATTCATTTATCTACAAGGGTATCCTGATGGCTTGCAGGGAAGCACAGTCTGAGAAGCCAGTCACACGATGGCGAGACTGTGTTAGGAGGGTAACCCCTGCACAGATGTTTTAAGTGTCCGTGTGTGTGAGGCACTGTGTGTGAAAGGAAAATATGCTCTCAGTCACTAATGATCTAGGGATTAAAGACCTGAATCCAAATAGAATTCATGGAATACTGTGGTAAGTAGCTGAGGAGGGGATTGAAATTAGTATTATGGCAATTTAAAGAGATTATTTCAGGACTGGGATGATAAATTGAGTCAACTTGGAGAAGATATTTGAGTTATTTGAGTCGGGCCAGTTCTGTCACTTTCTGGCCATGTGAACTTAGGTGTATTACTTGAATGGTTACACATGAAACAAACCTTAGATCTGTAGGCAATCTTGAATGGATTATATGTTTCAAAAAATTTTATGACAAAAAATTATGAAATATCTCAAACATACTGAGAAACACAGAGAACAGTATAGCAAACACCTCCCTACCCAAAGCCCAGATCTAACATTTTCCCAAACCTTGTATGTATCTAATTTTAGACCCGTATACACACGTAGACATATGTAACCTCATATGGTTGTTTTCTTTGATTTGAAACTATCTCACTTATTTATATTTTTCTTACATAGTTGAAGGGACGACCAAAAGAGCTAAGATTGCTTGTAATACTCATGTGGCCCCTAGGATGCACCGCATGGTGGTGATGAGCCAGGTTTACAAGCAGACCTTGGCCAAGAGCTCAGATACTCTGGTGGGGGCACACGTAAAGATTCATCGTTGCAACGAATCTTTTATATATCTGCTGTCTCCCTTACGGTAAGCACAGTCTCCACAGTGTTCTGATATTCTGACGTTTTCTTTGGACTAGGACTGATCGTCTTAGTCCTCTGATTTTGCTATCAGAGAATAGTGTTGTAGCACAATATTCACTTACTCTCACTGGGGAGTTCACCTGATTTTTTTCACATTACAGATCTGTGACCATTGAGAAGTGCAGGAATAGCACATTTGTCTTGGGCCCCGTACAGACTGCTCTTCACCTCCACAGCTGTGACAACATTAAAGTCATTGCTGCCTGCCACCGTTTGTCCATCTCTTCCACGGCAGGCTGCGTCTTTCACATTCTGACGCCTACACGCCCACTTATTCTCTCTGGAAACCAGAGAGTAACTTTGGCCCCTTTTCACACCCATTATCCAATGCTGGAGGATCACATGGCCAGGACCGGCCTTGCTACAGTGCCTAACTATTGGGATAATCCAATGATTGTGTGCAGAGAGAGCAGTGACACAAGTGTCTTCCGACTCTTACCACCTTGTGAATTCTATATATTTATTATCCCCTTTGAAATGGAAGGGGATACGACAGAGATACCTGGGGGGCTTCCGTATGCATATCAGAAAGCACTGCGTCAAAGAGAGCAGAAGATACAAATCTGGCAGAAAACTGTGAAGGAGGCTCGTTTGACAAAGTAAGTGTTTTCTAGAGGAAGAATTTGCCTTATATAAAATTCCACGGGAAAATTAATCTGTACATGTTTACAGCCATGGTAAAGTAATCAGAAAGATAGAGTGTGTCTTTTAAGGTCCCTATTCCAGGCTGTTTGGTTGGGAGATGGGAGCACTTAGAGGCCCAAGAATTAGACTCGCTTCTTTTCAGAAGCTTAAGTTTGTTGACAGATAAAGGACTCTATAAATGAAAGGTCATGTATAGACTATGCCACATAATCCAATACTTGAATGAATCGGCTTAGTTTTTAATTTACTTCTCTACACTCTATCGGTGGTTCTCAACCTTGGCTGTGTGTTAAGGTCATCCAAGGGGCTTGCTAGAAATCAGATTTCCTGGCATCCACCACAGACCGACTCTCTAGGGGTGGATTCCTAATGCTGCTCCAAGGACTGATGCTAGTTTTGGTCAAAGTTTTCCCTAATGTGCCGTAAAATGTGAAAAATAAGTATAGTGTTTTAAAACAAAGCTAAATTTCATCCATTTAAAATATTGTCTTTTATTCTGGAATTATAATCATCCTAAACTTGGGGTGCTAAAAGATCTTATTTTTAAATTACATGCTGTGATAGTAGATGATTATGGTTTATTATGTTCACCACAAAATTTTATTTCAAGGTACTAGTCTTTGAACTCTGGAAGCCAGGGACACACTGTATGGTTAACAGAGTTTCAAAAAACATGGCATGGGTAGTCAGGGAAGATGTGTGGAAGAAGTAAGAATTTGTGTTGGATCTGGAAGAATGAGCACCATTTGGATAGAAGCTGAGGAGTGTGCAGAATACTTTTATATATACTGTATTGTATCTGACCAATGTGTATATATATATATATATATATATATATATATTTTTTTTTTTTTTTTTTTTTGGTGGTGGTGGTAGTGCTCCAATGTACAGAACTCAATAGAGCAGTTATTTGGATAACTAGACACAATTTAATGTCTATCCCATTAAAGCGTTTTACAATCACCTGGAGGAAAATGAACGTGAACCAGCGTTCTTACATTATTTTTGCTCGTGACGGCACTTTTAGGGATCAGAGGAAGCAGTTCCAGGTACTCGTGGAGAACAAGTTTTATGAGTGGCTGATTAATACAGGACATCGCCAACAGCTGGACAGTCTGGTGCCCCCTGCCGCAGGCTCCAAACAAGCAGCAGGATAAGACTCCTACGTGGAAACACTGGTGGGCATTAGAACAAATTATCTTGGGAAAATCTTAGAAGCATGCCAAGAAAACTGTACAGAATATTAGGTTACTGGCCACTGCCACTTTTCCCCCATCACTCCCACCAGCATATACAGACCTGACATACCCATATTTACTGCATTTTACAGTGAGAAGACCAACCAAAATATTCCAAGTGGAGCCTATGGAATACCGGGCAAATATAATGGACAAGTTTTACTCTTTTTGCTTCTTGCCCAATACAGGTTGTACTTCCAAAGATACTACTTTCCCCATTCATAGCTTTTGTTTTCTTTCACCTTTCTAACACATCTTTCATCTTTCCCATCACCCTACACACAGATCAGTTAAGTCAGCGAATTTTTGTTAGTGGCACCTATGAACATTAATAAATTACCAGAATTAATCCAAATGAAGAAGATTTGAATACTGAAGGAGTGTGGATACAGACAAACTTACCAGAACTTAATGTAATCCAAATATAAAATACTCTTTTTAAAATAGAGATTAGTTTGCTTTTCTCTATTCTGAAGTATTTTTAAAGACTAATAACAGAAAAACAGACGGAAGATGTCAATAAATAGTGCACAGAAAAATACAAACACAAAGATACTCACTTTTACTTATAAGTAATTTAAGAGACGTTTTTTCCTCTGTTGGATTGACAAGGATCCAAAGGTGGTATACAACACTAGAAAGACATTTCATTTACCGCTGGAAAACGTGGACATTTGTGCAAACTTTTGGGGGGATAGTTTGACAAAATAAAAATTCTAAATGCGCACAATCTCTGACTTGGCAAGTTCACTTCTTAGAATTTGCCAGTTTAACAATTTCACTGATTAGAATTTATCTTACAGATACATTCATTTATGTAAAGATCTTTTTTAAAAATAAGTTCATTACAGCATTGTTTGAAATAGCTGCAGACTGGAAAACAACCCAGATGCTTTCCAGTAGAGGGCCGGTGCCTAATGAATTGGTTCATCCATGTTCTAGAATGCATCTTTAAAAAGAATGAGGTATAGGGCACCTGGGTGGCTCAGTCAGTTAAGTGTCCGACTCTTGATCTCAGCTCAGGTCTTGATCTCAGGGTCATGAGTTCAAGTCCCACCTTGAGCTCCAAGCTGGGCATGGCACTTACTTAAGGAAAAAAAGAAAAAGAATAAGGTATATCTGTGGGTGCTGATACTGAATCATCTCTAAACTGGGGGGTTGGAGCGGTGAAGGCAGAAGAGGAGGAGTAAAATATTGCCTTGTGTGTTTTCAAAAAAGAAAGGGATTATCACGCATGGTTATGTGCTAATTACATGCCTTAAAAACTTCTGAAAGGGTTTAAAGAAATTACTGAAAGTGTTGTCTTTGAGGAACAAGGCTAGACGTCTAGGGTGAAAGAAAACATTCTTAATTTTTTTTTCATATAGAATTCACATACCGTGAAATTCACCTTTTTAAAGTAAAGGATTCAGTGGCTTTTATTAATACAGGCAACAAGTTTGTGCAACTTTCATCCAGAACATTTTCATCACCGTGAATATAGACCCCGTACACGTTAACAGGCACTCCTTATTCCTCCACCTCCAGTATCTTCTCTCTTCTCCAGCCCCTGGCAACCAGTAAGCTACTTTTTGTCTCTTGATTTGTCAACTCTGGACATATCCTGTAAATGGAATCCTACAACGTGTGACCTCTGTGCCTGGCATCTCTCACTTAACATCGTGATCTTAGGGTCATCTGTGTTGTAGGATGTGTCAGTAGGTCATTCCTTTTTGTGGCTGGATAATATTCCAGTGTCTAGATAAACACAGTGAGGTCTATCTGTTCATCATTCGATCTGAGATTTGAGGCATTTGCCTTCTCAATTGTTTTCAAGTTTATTGTGAATGGTGCTATGTTCCTTTTGTGCACAAGTGTTTTTGTGCATGTGTGTTTTCGGTTCTCTGGTACATACCTAGGAGTAGAATTGCAAGGTCATAGGTTAACCTTTTTAGGAACTGCTGAACTGTTTTCCAAAACTGCAAAAACTTACTCTTTATTGTCTATATGTTGTTTGCATTTTGAAGTATTACTTTTTATAAAAAAAGAATTTTATAGTATTTAATAAATGCTGAGATTAAGAATTGGAAATCTGATAAAATTCCCATTTCCTTTGGAAAGAAGAAGGTAAATCTTAGTTTAGACTAATCCCTATAGACAGCCACTTTTTTCATGTTTGTATATGATTGTCTTTTCTATTAGGAACTAATATGACCCTCAGAAGAATATAATTAACCTTAAACCTTATGTATCTTATCACTCTAAACTGTCATCTGACCTTGATTTATATGATTTTATAAATGCAAGTTTTTTCTTATGTGCACAAAGGCAACAGAAAATTAAGTTATTAATATTTTTCTTTTGTTATCTTCAGGGCTCTGGAAACAGGAGGATGAATGGACGATGGTACATGTCTTGAAACTAAACTGGGAAGATGCTCTTGCTGCTTAAGAGATATTGGGGCTTTTTCCTTCCCATTTAAGACCATTCCTTGATTTCCATTCCACACTCATATGTTATTGCTTATGTTGAATTTTAGATGAACTTCCATCATATAAACATTGTTTATAGAACATCAGGAAGCTCATCTTTGTGTTGCCAAAATGAAGGAGTTGATGAAGGCAGTTTCATCGTATTTACGTTAATATTAAAGTGATGGAGTGTAGATTTGCAAGTAAACTTCACATTTTAATTTGTATGACGAAAGGGTCTCATCCTTTCTAGAGTTAAATAAGAGTTTTATAGTTCTGTGTAACTATTTGAAAGGAAATTGCTACTCCTTTTAAAAAATAATTGGAATGAAAGTATAGTTTGTTGGTGTATAAGTATAGCAGAGATAGTTTTATACAAAGATATTTTAGTCCTTAAAAGTATGAAACAATGAAATTGTGTAAAACCCCTATTTTTCATTTTGTGCTTCCAAGTTTCAATAAGCAAACTCTAAAAAGTAATTTTCTCCTTTTGAGAAAAAGATAGAGCTTTACTTTCAATTTCAGAAAAGGTTTTATGGGGGAGGAAAGAGTTTTTCCTCCATCCTTCTAGGTTCTTTTGGCTAGTTGACTAATTAAATTGACATCAGACGTATTAACAGGAGGAAAACAATTCTAATTACATATCTATGGGAGCCTCCTAAGGACAGGAGCCCCAGGAATAAGTCAGGCGGTTATGGCTACTATGCCACCCTGAGCTAAGGACTGGGTGGGATGTGGGCCTGAGGGGGGGGGGGGGGGGACTTCTCAGGATAAAAAGAGCAGATGTGTGGCGGTTAGATGTTTGTCTTGTCCTACAGATGAGTCATTTAGATTAAAAGTTCTCTCTGGTAGTAGCTCCCATTCTGGGCCAGGCCCCCTGTCTCAATTATTTTAGATAGTTAAGGGAGAGGAAAAGTTTTTCTTGAACCTGCAGGGTCTTGTTTGCCTTCAGCTCCAAATAATCTACATGCTAAAGTAGCACATTTTGGGGTCATGCATTCTGCTCCCTTGCAATTCCCAATGTCATTCTTTGATATGATATCAAAATAAAGTTTACATTTGATTGGGAAAGCTATATTCTTTAAGATAAAGGAAAATAATTATTAAATTATTAAATAATTATTAAATTATTACGTGAATCTGCTGATAAACATTGTTTCGTATGCTCACTGGTCATTAAACTAGTAATTGTATTAAAAAAGGGCTTGATCTTTTCTTTCTAAAGTGGAAATTAACCCTCAGAATGTGTGTTAATTCTAATTGAGGTTCATAGTTTTTATTTTAAGATGGAATTCAAGAGAGAATTCAATAAAGAGACACTGGAGTTTTGGACGCGTGTTTTGGAAATTATTGGTTAATGAAATTCATGGTATTAGATACTTTCTTTCCAGTTTATCAAAGTCAGAAAGCTGAGCACATAACTTGATAATTTGTTTCTCGATAATCTTCATGTCAAGGTACATTTGCTATTTTTGGAATTGACCATAATGTCTTGGGGCATCCCATTTGTTGGTGAGCTTTATTAGTAGAAACAGGAGGAAGATGGGCTTTTGAGAAGAATATACTTGACCAGGAAAATGAAAATGGAGAAGAATTGATTTGTTGTTTCTTTGAATTTACATAAAAGGTAATCTCATTCTAAAAGTCAGAGGTGTAATAGTCGCCAAGAAATGATCTCTAAACAGGTCTCCATATGATATCATGGCAGAAAAATTCCACCTAGCAGGTGGCAGGTTGGGCTTAGCTAAACCTTTGCAGAATCATAATTTCCACAGTAGCTTTCTGTCTCTCAGGCTGTATACCGTAGAGCCCTTTCTTATGGAGTAGAGCTTGTGTGCGTGCCTCGAAAAATTTTCAAACTTAAAGAACAATTGCACGAGTCTGATTCCCCACATACCCCTTGTCCAGATTTGCCACTTGATAATGTGTTACTACATTCACTTTGCCACTCTAGAGAGCAGTAGTATTTTTGCTCAACAATTTGAGAGTAGGTTGCAGACATCTCAAATCTTTACTCCTGAAGACATAAGCGTGTATGTCCTAAAAAGAGACATTCTCCCATGTTGTCGTAGTACAGATTCTTAAATGGAATGAAATCAGGAAATTTTACAGTGGCACAGTATGTAGTCTGTATTAAAATTTTTGCTAATCATCCCAAAAATGTCCATTGTAGTAACAGTTTCAAACACAAGATCATGCATTGCCTTTAGTAGTCATCAAATTTCGTTGCTTTGGAACGTGTTACTTCTATTCAGAATTAGAGGGTGGCCTTTTGACTTTTCTCCTGCAAGCTTTGTTGGAGGAAAAAAAAAAAAAAGACATTGATTTTCTAGCAAGCAGCCACCTTGAAGTCCCCAAATTGCCCAGGTAAGAGGGACTTTTTTGTTTTTAATTTTGAAAACTTTGGCTGGGTTTTGGTGCCTTGACTCAGCAAAGTCTATAATGCAGCAAGGCTTGGTAAGCATTAGAAGGGGTACTGAAGCTTTCCTTTATTTCATAATCCCAATTGTTTTTCTAGAAACCATCAATAGCCTCTAAATGACTGACTCAATTTTTGGATCCTATTCTCATGACTAAGCAAATGTTTGATTTGAAACCAGCCCAGTATAAATGTCTCTGTGCCTCTAACTCTGTAGCTATTCCGGATTTCAGCACTGGGGAAACCAATCTATGCACCAAAATGTCTAAATCTGGAACCAAGGTAAGTCAACGGTCATGCTGATTTTTAGCCTACCACTTTCTTTTCCAGTGTTTCCTTTCTTTTGGAATGTTTCCTCTTTTCCAATGTACCTAATGATACATCGAAAGAAATGTGGAGAAAAACTTTTGCTTCTATGCCTGAAGGTAAGTATGATAGTGTTTTAAAGGTTGTGAATAGGAGAGAAGGTTAAGAAATGCTTATTATATTTTCTACTGTAGCAAAATTACCCAGCAGTTTATTAAGGGTTTATCTGTATGTGTGTTACCATGTTCAGAATTGTACAGGTATATAATGTGTTCATATCATCACGATTTCTGCCTTCCAGCAACTCCTATTCTATGAATTTCCACAGGAATAGGACATACTGATAAGAGGAGTACACAGAGTAGAAAACTTTTAGTGTTCAGTTAAAAGTCCGCTCTGTGGGGGCGCCTGGGTGGCGCAGTCGGTTAAGCGTCCGACTTCAGCCAGGTCACGATCTCGCGCTCCGTGAGTTCGAGCCCCGCGTCAGGCTCTGGGCTGATGGCTCGGAGCCTGGAGCCTGTTTCCGATTCTGTGTCTCCCTCTCTCTCTGCCCCTCCCCCGTTCATGCTCTGTCTCTCTCTGTCCCAAAAATAAATAAAAAACGTTGAAAAAAAAAAAAAATAAAAAAAAAAAAAAAAAAAAAAGTCCGCTCTGTGAAATTTAGGCTCCATCAGTGATGTCCTAAAAGACTAATCAAGTGAATTAAATCCTATGTATCCCTTTCATTCAAGCAGTTATTTTTATCCCTTTCCTGAAATAAAGTGCTTATTTACGTTAGGAAAATTGTCTCTAAAATGTTTGATTCACAGTTGTTGGACCAGAAATCGATCTTTTAGGCAGGGCTTTAGAAATGAGGGTATCTACCTTCATTCTATTATTTTAGCTCTTCTGCTCACCAGTGAATCTAAGGCAAAGCCATCGGTGCCTGATTTCCACAGCACCCCCCCTCAACTTGTTACTTTGAAAAGTTTCAAACCCAATGAATCTTGAAAGAATAAGAAAGAAATGTTGAATGAATACTTCTATATCCCTTACTTATATTCTCCGGTTGTTAGCATTTTGCTATATTTGGTCTCTCTGTCGCTTTGTACTAAACCATTTGACAATAAATAGCAGGCTTAATTCTTTTGCCCTAAGTACTTAGTCACGTTTCTCCAAAAACAAGGGTATTCTCCTATATAAACATAATACCATCTTGTCTCCCAAACTTGTCATAAATACTAAATATTCAGACTATATTCACATTTCCCCCAGTCGCTTCCCCAAATGTGCTTCATGGCTGGCTTTTCCCCTGATACAGGATCTAATCAAGGACCGTGCATTGCATTTGGTTGCCATGTTTCTTTAAACTTTTTCCTTTAGCCTCTTTTGTATGAAACAGTCACCCTACTTTTTGTTGGTGTTTGAGACACTGACATTTTTCTAAGTCCAGACCAGGTGTCTAGTACAAAGTCCTGAGATCTGGATTTACCTGATTGTTTCCTCGTGTTTAGATTCAGACTAACCATCTTTGGCCAGAAAGTTACATAGGCAACAGCAAATATTTCCCATCACGTCATGTCAGGAGGCACCTGTTAACTCGTTCCATAATTGGTTAGTGCCTGATTTTTTTCCACTTGGAAAATAGAATAATCATACTTGTTACCTAAAAGAGTTGGGGCGAAAAAATGAGACCGTGTCTTTAGTGCTCTGAGGTTCTTGGAAGTATGCCATGCAAATCCCATTGAAAAGAATTTGAAGTCCTTAGAGAAATCTGAGTGCCTTGATGTAAGACTATTACAACTGGACCCCCTTAGATGAATATATCCCCCATTTTCAAAGATTTCCAGAGTAGTAATAGTGTGCTCTCTTTTATTTCTTGTAGCTAGGCTGTTCGCGTGGTTAACTAACTTGCTTGCTAGGCCAAAAGAGCAAGTTATCTCTTACCCTTTGTCTTTGCATTTTCCTTTCCCTCCATCTTACTAGAAGTTTAATCAGAGTTATGGGATTGGCAAAAACAGTGCATGGTACTAAGTTTGGTTTTGTTACCTTTGGAATACGTGGCATTTTTCTTTCTATTGTATTGGATTAGTAGGCTACTTTTCAAGAACTAAGCGGGAAGGAGAGGAATTTTGTAATGATTTCTAGGGAAATCTCCTGCACTATTTCTTAGCCTTTCTATAAAATTTTTTGCCCAAGAATCTCAGCTGACTATACAGTAGATGTCATGGTCCTTCTACAAATGGAAATTGAGTAGAAGTACAACATTCTCTGGGCTCTGAGATTTGGAAGGTCCCCCGCTGAAAGGAGAGTTTGGTTCTGGAGCTCAGTAAAGGCTCCATGGCAACACTGTACTTTGTTTCAGCCTTGGGCTGGTTGGCTAGTCTGCTAGAGGGTAGACAGCAAGGTTGCCTTCTAGAACATCGTGTATTTTCCACCTTTCAATATAGATGTTAGCCAGGAAAGTGTGCAGTGGGCACTAAGTGTGGGAAACATTGAACTAAGAAAAAGTGATATTAACTTTATTTCCTACAGCATAGCCCTTGCAAAGGCTCTTTTATGGTAAACAGTTGACCAGAAAACCAAAGGTAAATTGAATCAAGGCTGAATTAAGGAATATAGAATCTATTTTACTTTTTAGAGAAGTTACCTTGATTTTCCTAAAGATTTTTCCACAGGCTTTGGGAAAAGCATCTCAGCCTCAGGATCAGTCTTGTTCCCTTACTAAAAGAGTAAGTGCTGTGCGTTGCACAGAACTAGCTGTGCAGGCAGGAGACCACAAAGGGAGATAAGATAAAATGAATCACACGTTGCTAACCGGGAGCTTTGCACTGCCAACCACTCCCTTGCCTGCACCTAACTTGTACCTAGCTATTGGCCTTAGGCAAGGCATTTAACTTCTTCATCTGTACCAACAGTAGCAAAAGTTTATTGGTGATTATGAGCCAGATTACACTAAGTGCTTTATAGGCATTTTCCCATGGAACCTCAGGACAACCCTCCGCAGAGGATGCTATGATCCAGTTTTACAAATGAAGAGTCTGAGCTTTAGAGCGATGTTCAATGGCCTATCCAAGGTCACTGAGCTAGTAGCTAGTGCTGCAGTTTTGTTTTCATCTATAAACTGGGGTACCGTGTGTCTCCAGCTCTGTGCTATGCTAAAATGGGAAATGGAGCTAAAAGAGAAATTTGGAAGGGGAAGAAAGGAGATGAAGCAGATGATTTAGGGGTGGGAAGGGCTCAGGAAGCTTGCAGGGAACAGGAAATACAGGAATGGAGAGTGGAAGAGTAGAGAGAGTAGCGTGGATTAGGGTGGAAGGAAGTACCCATCAGTAGGCTACATCTAGAAGGCTCACCTGGGGTAGAAAACAATGAGGTTTTATGCCCTTTTACGAATCATTCTTGGTGTCTGCCTCTCCCTCATTCATTACACCTGATTAGTCACCAAATTCTGTTTCTTTTGACTGTTTCCTCAATGTCCTTTATACAGCAGTTGCCTTTTGGCCGGCCTGCCCCATCTCTCACACACCCGCGGCAACCACCTGTTTCCACGCACGAACCACTACCTTACATCTCGCACATAATCACCAAAGAGATTCCAGCATGCCGTCTGTGTCTTCTGGCTTTATTTCCTATTAATACTTCACCACATAGTCCATATGCACCGAGCTTGATGAACCACTTGTCCCTATAATGGGCCATATTCCTTTATTCCTTTGAACAGGCCATCCTTTCTTCTTTGCCCCTGGAAACCCTCTACTTATCTTTCAATCTTCACCTCAAAAATCCTCTCAAGGCTACCTGGCTCTCCACTCCTTTCATATGAAATGGTTGACATTTTCTCCTTTGAAGCCGATAAAGCAAATTAGCCACGAGGTGGCAGCGTAACTCTAGGAAATTAAGTGCTTGACTCCATGACACCTGTGATTTCTTTCACTTTACCTTCTGAACTTGCATTCATCTTGGAGTGTGGAATTATAGAACAAGAGGGGACAAACTCTGTAGTCCATTTGGTCTAGAGGTTTTCAGAACCTGCTTCATGAAGCCCCAGGAGTGGCTGGGGACTCTTCTCTCCTGTTGCAAACAGAAAAGTTTTACTGCACAGCCAGGGCTTTCCATCTAGTCTGGTCCTCAGCTCTGACAAGTGTGAAGCTGGAGCCCAGAGAGCTAGCTTGCCTGAAGTCATAAGGCCGACTGGAGAGATGCAGCTCTAGAGGCCAGGTTTATCATTTCCGGTTTTTCAGGGCTGCGTGCCGCCAGGCCATCCGAGGTCTCAGCCTTACCCCAAAGATTGTGGTAGAGACTTGGTAAGACTTTGAAGCAAACCACGTTTGTGACTTGCCATCGTGTTACTTTGGAACTACCCTGTTGGCAAAAAAATAATAGTGCGGAACACAAAATATTGTCAGGTGTATGCTCTATATTCATGTAAAGTAAACGCTCTAAAGCTAAGGTCTATGTTTTATTTTTCTCTCTTTATCTTCCATGGCACCTAATGAATTTCTGCATTTGGAACTCACTCGTCTTCCTCAAACATTTATTGAAGGTTTGTCAAGCGCTGGGTCCAGGGGTCCATAACTTAAATAAGGTTTGGTCTTTGCCCCTGGGAGAAGTCTGGTAGGAGTCTGATGGGAGAGAGATGTATAAGTGGGCAATTTAGCTTCTAATATGGTAAGTACAGTGAGTTATGGGGACAAAAAGGAGGAAGCAGTGAACTTGGGTCTGAAACTACTGGCTTCTCTTAGAGCACTCTTGTTTTGCTTCATTTTAAGCCTTCAGAAAGTTCTCATTCCTACAGTTGACAACTACAATTGTCTGCCAGAAGGTAAATGTTGTGAGGTGAGATAGAACTATACTTTTACCCCTCAAAATTGAAGACAAAGGGATTTCTACAGTGGGCAATGTGTTCTTGATTTGTATTTATTTATTTATTTTTTTTACAAGTAAAGCCCCCAGCTCCTCAGTTCTTCTCTTTGTTCGCTCCATCCTTCAGATTACTTTCTATGAAGACAAAAATTTCCAAGGCCGCCACTATGACTGTGACTGCGACTGCGCAGATTTCCACATGTACCTGAGTCGCTGCAACTCCATCAGAGTGGAAGGAGGCACCTGGGCTGTGTACGAGAGGCCCAACTTCGCTGGGTACATGTATATCTTACCCCGGGGCGAGTACCCTGAATACCAACACTGGATGGGCCTCAACGACCGCCTCAGCTCCTGCCGGGCTGTTCATCTGGTGAGCCTGGGCCCCCTTGCACTCTCTCTCGCTTGCTGGCCTGCTCTGGCTCTCTCCATCTCCCTTTCCCCTACCCCCCCTTTTTTTTTTTTTTTTACATTTTCTTACAGTTTTCCTACCCCTTAATGGGGTGTTTTCTCTTGTTGGCTGCTGAGGCTCACATAAAACCTTAGGTCAGTCTATCACAAGACTGAATCCACTAATTATTTCCAGAGCACTCTCTCTGCCTCCTGAGCACGTTAAGGCCTTAAGTTTTTCTTACTGAACGTCAGCTGTTTTCATAGTCCCCAAAAAAGGAGAGGAGATCAGATCATCTAACTTCCACGATTGGGGGTTTTGAACCAAACCGTTCTCTGAGTTCTTGACCTGTCAGTGATTTCCATAACTGTTGTTATTTCCTCCTGTGTCGTTTTTTTCAGTCTGGTGGAGGCCAGTATAAGATTCAGATCTTCGAGAAAGGAGATTTTAATGGTCAGATGTATGAAACCACTGAAGATTGCCCTTCCATTATGGAACAGTTTCACATGCGGGAGGTCCACTCCAGTAAGGTGCTGGAGGGTGCCTGGATTTTCTATGAGCTACCCAACTATCGTGGCAGGCAGTACCTCCTGGACAAGAAGGAGTACCGGAAGCCCATCGATTGGGGCGCAGCTTCCCCAGCTGTGCAGTCTTTCCGCCGCATCGTGGAGTAATGACAGGGATGGGGCCACAAGCCGCTTCCTGGGGGCCACCTGCTGGCTGGCCTTGTCATCCAAATAGGCATCCTTAATAAAAACAATTGGCATGCATTCCACTGTTGATTGTAATGCCTCTTCTTAGACACTCTCAGGGACCGGCAAAATAGTGCCCACCACAGAGGGCAGCGACACAAAGCAACTCATCCTTCAGATTGCCAATCTGGGACGTTGTGCCAGACAAAATGGGACTGCATTAGAAGTTAGAAAATCAGACTGCCACGTGGTGGTTCTCCTTGCTTAAGTTTTGTGTTGATTCAACAGGTACAGTAATCATAGCTACTACTTTTTGGGTGCCTTCATTATTCCATTTTCTCTTTTACAACAGCCCTGTAGGAGAGGTGGTTTATTTGCATTTTACAAATAAGAATGGAGAGGCTTAGAGAAACTAGAAGCTTGCCCAAGTTCACCAGCTGGTGACCAAATCAGAATTTGGTCCAGGATATTGATGTTTCCACGGCTCCTAGTCTTTCCCTTCATTTCCAACTCATTCATTCAACACATGCTGGCCTAGGGTCTGTATGCATAATGGAAGTACAAGACCTTGAGGAATCTAAGGTGGAAAGGGCAGGGTCCCCTGAAGGTCTCATGGAGGAGACAGAATACCTATCAAGAATGGACATTGAGGGGTGCTAGGTGGCTCAGTCAGCTGAGCATCTGACTTTCTCAGGTCATGATCTTACAGTTCATGGGTTCAAGCCCCACAATGGGCTCACTGCTATCAGCATGGAGCCCACTTAGAATCCTCTGTCCCCCTCTCTCTCTCAAAAATAAATATTAAGAAAAAACAAAAAAGAGAGAACCGACAATGAAAACAGCCATCACTAGAAAATGGTGGAGTCATGAGTCACCTGAAGGCTCTTGCTTCAGATTCAGGGGTTCCTGGATCAGCTACTTCTCAACTTCAAGTTCAGTCTTTCTGTAAAAAGAAACATGATTTGTCCCAACTACAATAGTTGAAATGGAGTTTTATTGAGTTTTACTCACTTAGAGTAACCCCTGAGGTTGTATCTGTTTAATCTTGAGGAAGAGAATGTTTAAGGAAACCCAGTGTCACTAGGGATACTTCATGAGCATCTGAGTGAACCTGGGGAGGCTCTGGACGTGCCTAACTTTAAAAGGGAGGGTAGGGGCCCATGTCTCCTGGGAGCCTTCCCAGAAAAGGCCAAGTTAGACATGCTGACGATGCTGTCTTTGTGTGCACTTCAGTCTATACACTAGTGGGTACCGCATAGTGTTCCCCCAAAGATTTTTATTCGTTTTGTTAACCTCCCGTGGCTTTGGTCACTTTCTCAGTTTCAAGTGAGGGACTTTGAGAAGTTTCAGTAAGGGAGGGAGACAAGATGAACCATAGAGGGTGAAGGGGAGGCCACCCAATGAGGCAAAAAGAGCTCTGGACCCGGTCACCCACCATGAAGCGAACTTGCTCTATCTCCAAAATGAGGGAGTTGGACCAAATGCTTGCTCAAGTCCCACTGAACATAAGCATCCTGATTCTTTAGAGATCAGGAGGAGGGTGCAGAAAGGCTAGCTGATGACCAAAGACTACCGACTCTTACTTTCAGCGGCCCAGTTTCTGGAAATGACCTCCGAGATCTTGGCCCTCCTTTTCTGCGGAGGAAACTGAGGCTGTGGTAACAGTGCATGAGGGCCAGCTTCTGCTTTCATGTCAACCACTGCCATGTTCCAGTCCCTGGTGAGTCGGTCACGGTCTGTTCAAAACAACCAGAAAAGCAGTTCTGGCAGCAGGATAGGAAAACAAGTGTCAGGATGACTTACCCCAGTCTCAGAGAAATAGAAGATGGCTTTTGACAGAGAAAACAGAATTATCGTTTGGGAATGTTAGACGCCTCTTGGCTCATGCCCTGATCCAGAAAGGGATTGCCACCGTTCTCCCCAGCTGCACACACATCAATCGGCTTGCACTTAAGAATTTGACTAGCCGTTGATATTTGAGGTCAAAAACACTTTATGTCTTTATCTATCAATCCATCCCAGTTCTGCTAGAACATTCTGCTGTTACAGCACAAGCCAGAGTCCCACCTATCAAGCACACCCAGAGTAGCACCCGGGTTGTTATTTAGAATTATTATCTCCCTCTAGCTTTTATTGTTTTGTCTCTGTGAAACAGGGGATCTCAAGAAAATAGGGCAAGGGCATATTTGGACCATTTTAGGGCTGTTTCCATCCCTAGCATTCCTCTAAGTCTTTGAATATCTCCCAAAGATAGAACCCACTTCCTCAAAATGCAGCATCAGGGGCTCCTGTTTAAGGACTCCAGGGTAAGGCTTCCAGATTGAACATGGGATGGTGTTAGTAAATCGCAAGTATTGGGGTACAACGAACTATAAATACAGCATAAATATATCCCAAGTATTGCATGCGACGTAGTTATACTAAAAAAGTATCTGTCATTGGTCTAAAATTCAAATTTAACTGTGCATCCTGTATTTGTCTTTGCTAGATCAGTCAACCCGATACTTGAAGGGCAAGTTACACCTGAGTGACGTGGGACAAAGAGCACAGGGCTCAGGTTCTGGTAATTGCAGACATGTATCCCATGGCAGGGCATTTAAGTACAATTTTTCAGAAGACACTGTGAACCGACAAAATGTGTCTGCAGCCCGATTTAGCCTATGGACCACCAGTACCCGATCTTGGCTTGTTGGAAAGCTCCGAATATCAGAAAACGTTGCTTACATAGAGTCAATCTGCTTCCTATAACTCTGAACCTGTGATCCCAGTTCTGCTTTCCGTCTAGTTCTCCATTCCCAAGATAGCCCTTTAGGTACTTAAAGATCCCTCCTGTCTGTCTCCACACTCTCATTTCTAGGCAGAATATCTCCTGTTCCTTCCATTGCTTGTCTCTTGGTGTGGCTGGGCCCCGGACTCTTCATTCTGGTGCTTCTCTTCTGCACCGGTTGCAGATCATCTTTTCCCTGCTGTCCAGCCGTAACCTGACTGGACCACATCTGGAGGACTGTGTGCAGTTCTCTCACCCTCCTTCCTCACATATGCCCTGTTCTTGATCACACTCAGCTCACCTTGTGCCCTCCCACTGGCCCCAATATGGGCCAGGCCACACTTTCCTAAGAACTTCCAGCTCAAGTGCTAGAGAGTTCCCTTCCTCCCTGAAGAGTTAGAGAGAAATGGATTCAATCCTACCACTTCCACACGTGAGCTCTAAGTCACATTATCCAATATATAACCTCAACTTCCTTTATTCTGAGGGAGGGAGAGAGAACACATGTGGGGGGAGGAGAAGAGGGAGGAGGAGGAGGGGGATGAGGAGGGGGGAGAGAGAGAGCGAATGAGCGAGAGAGAATCCTAAGCAGGCTCCATGAAATCTCACAACCATGAGATTATAACCTGAGCTGAAGTCAACAGTCAGACGCTTAACCAACTGAGCTTACCCAGGCCCCCCTCAACTTTCTTTTCCGTAGCACAAAGGTAATACCTGCTGTGCGAGCATTAAAACAAGATAATGCATTAAAAACACAGAGCATGCATGGCCATTTCTCATGTTTGCAATAGTTGTGGTCTATAAAGACTTGAACACTGGATAGCAGATACTTGAACTATCGTTCCTGGAGGAAATACAGGGTTAGGTGCATGTGAACTTCTGGTCACAACATTTTTGTCAGCTGATCAATACGTAACTTTTTTAAATGTGTGTTTCAGTTTAAAGACACCTTATTTAACGTATATTGTTGACTCATTGACATTGAACTCACTGCCAGGCCAGGCCTGAATAGTGATTAACATATTTTCTCTGTAAGGCATATTACAACTTTCTTAGGAAAGCTTGCTTGGGAACACTAAACAGCACTTCAGCACTACATTTGGGGTCGTTTTATGTAGCCAAATCACTAATCAAAAGCAAAACGATGCCCAAAACACAGTACAAATAGAGTGCAACCGAACCAGACCAAACACTTGTTTACAGTATAAGAGCTGAAATCAGAAGGCAGAGCATTCTTTTGACCTCAGCTGGGAACATGAGCATTGGGCGACTCAAATTTTTTGCTGCTCGGCTCATGTCCTTGAATGACCTCAAATGCACCGTAAGTAGTGATTTTGGAATCACAAGTCAATTTTAGGGAGTGGGCAAACTCATAAATACAGAACTTGTACTTTACCACTATGGTTGACATGTTAGTACCATTTTCCTAGCATTTAAGTACCTCTGTTATCAAACTGTTTGGGCTTTGCTTTTTTTGTTTGTTTGTTTAGCTTTTTTATGCCTCTTTCCATCCCCCAGTTGTTTTCCGAAAAGCATCTCTGTATTTTTGGCAGATGCTTCACAGTTGGGAAGACATATATCAGAATTATCCAACCCATCCTACCACCTTGAAAAAGAACTACATTTCCAGAGGAGGATGGCCTCCCCTTCGCTCCCTCATGGGCCTCTCTCCTGGTTCTAGTTCCCACCGGTTTCCAAGGGCAGCAGGGTTGTCCCTAGAATTCACGCAAATCCCCCTCTTTTCTAACTTTCACCTAGTCTCCCTTATTTGGGGTCTCTCAGGTGACAGGGGACAGTGAATCCTCAAGCTCTCCTTCCAGCCCTCTGGCTGACCAGCCTGTGGTCCACACAGGAGAGACGCATCCCTTGTGGGTGTGGCTTCAATGCAAGGCAAACCTCTCTGTCCACAGATAGACACCACCCACCTCTACCTCCTCACTCAGGCCTCACACTTCAAAACCGGGACTCTAAGAACTGGAGGGGCTGGGGGCTTTCCTATAGGCAACAACTTGGTAAGGGGGGGGGCTCACTCACCCCAGTTTACAGACTGGGAACCAGGGCTCAGCGAGGCTAAACAAGTGGTCCGAGGTCACTGGTTCAAGAGCTCTGGCTCTTTCCATGGCACCGTGTGGCCTCTGCTGCTCAGTCTTCATGAGACCAAACCACGGTACCTTGCCAGGCATGGCATGCTGGGCTATTTTCCCTTAAATGGCTTTATGGAGATAGAATACCCATGCCATATGATTCACCTGTTTAAATGTACAGCCCTATGGGTTTTAGTACATTCACAGATACGTGCAACCATCACCACAGTCGACTATAGAACATTTTCATCACCTCAGAAAGAAACCCTATACCTTTAGGGATGACCTCATCTCCCCATTTTCCACCAATCACTAATCTACCTTCTGTATCCATGTATTTACTTATTATGTAATAATTCACTTATATAAGTCACTTATAACTATATATTACTTATATCAGGATTCGTGTGTGTATATATATATATATATATATATACATTGTGTGTATATATATATATATATATATACATACACACACACATATATATACACTTATTCTAGGCATTTCACATAAATGAAATCACATATTATGTGGTCTTTTGTGACTGGCTTCTTTCATTTAGCAAAATGTTTTCAAGGATCATCCGTGGAGTAGCATTCCTTATGGCCAAATAATCGTCCGTTGTATGGGTATTTCACATTTTGTTTACCCGTTAGTCAGTTGATGGACATTTGAGTTGTTTTTACTTTTTGACTATTACAAATTATATTGCTATAAACATTTATGTACAAGTTTGAATGTGGACACATATGTTCCTTTTTCTTGAGTATATACATATATACCTAGGAGTACAATTCCTGGGAGCATGAGCTGTTTCTTCTTAAGTGCCGGCAGCATGTGGGGCCTTGAAGCCACACAGACCTAGTTTCAATTCTGATTCTCCGATTTTCCGGTTGTAGTATTTCAGGCAAGCACACCTCTCTTAGTCTGAGCCTTTTCATATGTAAAATAGAGATATGATTAGACCTACTTTCCAGTGGTTTTGTTGGCATTGGATGAGGTAATTCGAATTCTTAGCCCTGTGAACAACCTACAGGAGCAGGTACTTAACAAAGGCAGCTATTTAAAAATCTCCCAGAGATGGAATCCCTGTAGAAGGAGGGATTCTTCTTCTTAAGAAGAGTTGGTGGTACAAAGGTGGGGAGCCAGTGGGCTGGTGGTATCTCCAGCCCCTCCCTGCTTTAGTGATCAGTGACTTAGGTGCCTGTGGGTTAGTCTGAGGTCCTGTTGGGCCAGCAGGTAGAGGAGAGGTGAGAGAGTGGGCAGTGACAGCGGTAGGAGTCAGGGGCAAGCAGAATGTTCCGTGCCTCTGAGGGCAGCAGCTACGCGCACAGAAAAGGGAAGTTCATCTCCCGCCCTTCATTTCTGCCAGGCCTTGTGCTGTCCCCCCCTGGTCTTCTCTTATCTCTGCTAACCGATCTCATTTCCTTTCCCTTTGGTGAAATGGTTTCTCATTTCCCCCGCACCAGTGTGGCCCTTTGTGAGTCAGCGACCGTAGGGGCTCAGCACCCTGGTTGAGTGGTTCTGGAATTGATTAGCTCTGGGGGAAATCCTGCCAGCGCTTTGCCTCTTGGGAGCGTAGCGGGCAGAGATTTGTTCCCATTGTTCACGCCCCACCTCCCTGAACAGGCCACATTAGCCTGTTCACTGAACCGTGGTGCCAGACAATGGTGGGCCTGGCTGTAGTGCTGACCCCCACAGTTTCTCAGAACACGCTGGTGGTGTCCCTGAGCCCATGGTAACCTGGGTGATTCTGACTAGGCCGGTCATCCAGGGTCGGGTACTCAGGACCAAACGAGGAATCTCTAGACTGTTCCGCAAGCAGGAGGAGGGGAAAGGAGGCTGCCTGTATGTAGGTTGATTATAAACCAGAAGTAAAAATACCCCAACCAGAAGTGAGCTTTGGGGACCTCCTCCAAAGGCCAGGGGTCCTTGCCATTGTGAGTCACATCGTCACACCAGGCTGCCTGGGACTCAGCCACTCAGTAGCAGCTCACATTGGCACATCCTGTTTCAGAGTTTACAAAGCTCTTCGACATACTTCATTTGATCCTCACCATGCTTAGGTGAGACAAGAAAGATTATTGTTTTTCCATTTTGCATAGGAGTAAATAGAGTCACTGAAAGGCCACGTGACTTCA
The DNA here is from genome assembly GCF_028749965.1 of Puma concolor. Taxonomy (NCBI): domain Eukaryota; kingdom Metazoa; phylum Chordata; class Mammalia; order Carnivora; family Felidae; genus Puma; species Puma concolor. The sequence continues at coordinate 78,490,012 of NC_141675.1, read as the reverse complement.
ATGGGGATTACAGGCTTCCTAGACCTTCCACAGCCAAGAACGGCCCGTTAGTGTAACAGACGCTCATGCCAAGAGTCATCCCCGTGGCATGACAATTTTTAAAAAGCCATTTCTCTCATTTTTATCACAAGTACAAGGAATACTTTCCAAGGAAGTGGCTCCTATGATTTCATGCAATTTAGTGAAATACCAGACTGGGGGCATCTGTGAGTCCACATTGGAAAAATGAACGGAAAGGCATTGTGTTTATATGTTTTCTATACTATCTTTTACCCTTCTGCCCTCCGTTTTTCTGGTTTTCAGTTAGACCCCGCCATAGTGAAAATACACTCACGGCAAATCTGCCAAACAAAATGGAGGTGTGATGGCATATCCTTCAAGTATACTCCCTTATAAGCAAATACAATCCATGAAAAATTTCAGATTTGCAGAATGAGTAAATTGGGGGGAAATATTTATTTAAAAGTATTTATTAAAAAATGACTACCTATGGTAGTCCATAGAGTTCCATAGGTACTCTAAAAACACACGTTTAAAATTTCAACAAAAACTCAACATTCATAGAAGGTTTACTATTAAAGAGTTGTGTGGGGGTGCCTGGCTGGCTCAGTGGGAAGAGCACGTGACTCTTGATCTTGGGGTCATGAGTTCAAGCCCCACGTTGGGTGTAGAGATTACTAAACAACCAAACAAACAAACTTAAAAAAGAAAGAGTTGTGTGTTAAGTGGGAGAGGATTTATTGGGTAGTAGAAGTTGAGGCATGCCCAGACTCATCAAAGGAGACACTCTCAGCCTGTGACATTCTCATACTGTTCTTGGTCCTGGAAGGATGATCCTTTCCTTGCCTTGGGCCTGCACTTAGGAGAATCCTACATCTCACAGACTCAAAAATACAAAAATGCTTTCTGCGGAAATCTGTCTCCGTCTGCCTCTGGTTTGGTAACCAGTTGAGTGAAGGGTAATTACAGGAGAGGATCACCTGGGTTGAAATGGACCCTGCAGACCAGGGAAGAGGGAGAAAATCATAGCCTCTGCCCTGGGAAACCAGGGAAAGATGGTCTGAATGATTTACTTACTTATTCGGGGGGTTAGCTTTCAGGTATAATTTACAAAGTATAAAACTCCCCGTTTTTTAAGCGTGTGGTTTGAAGAGTTTTGACAAATGTATCCAGTTATGTAACCACCAAGACAATCAGCACAGAGAACATTTTCATCACCCAAATTCCCTTCTGTCCCTTCGTAGGTAACCCCCTCGCACTGTCCCACTCTGGCAACCATTGATCTGCCTTCTCTCCCCGTAGCCTGCATTTTCCAGAAGGTCATCCGTGTGGAATCACGCAGCCTGCTTCTCTCACCGAACGTAATGCTTTTGATGCTTTAGGAATGGCTTCTTACACCTTGTTGCATATATTCATGGTTTAGTCTCATGACTGAGTAGTATTCTATTGTCTGGATATAGCACACTTTGTTTTACCATTTACCAGTGGAAAGCGACTGGGTTGTTTCCAGAAGGCCTGCTTTGTTTATAATTGCTTCAAATTATGCAAGGTGGGTATCTAGCCAGAGAAATTTCCACAGGATAACTATGTTCTTTCCCCTCTCCCTGTTCAGGTGATGCAGTTTGGGGAGGTGCTTAGAACTGCCTAGAAATCCTGAGTGGCAAAAGGACACTCAGGGAGGGGCGCACGCCTGCCTAGGCTTCCTGGGGACCTTGATTGTGTCAGTGCCTCTCCGGAGTTCAGAGGGTCTAGTCCAGCTGGTATCCAGCCGTAGCCTGAGCCAGCAGGTCTGAGGCTCACCGCTGGTGGGCTGACCCAGGGAAGGGCTCACCTCCTTTAGCCTCTGGGACACAGGGGTGATGCTTGGGAAGAGGTTTCAAGGCGCCGGCTGGGAATGCAGGCCGGCTACAGGAATAGTTTAATTTATAGTTTCTAAGTGTTTAGATATCTGGCGTATATGCCTCCGTTTTTGTACCTTCCTCCAGGCCTACAAAGGTTGTCGAAGGCAGACTGCTGGTTATAACTGGGGTGGGCACTGGGAGCTTCTTCCTGCACTCCTATAAGCAAATGACTGCATTGCAACCAGTGGCCCTCTAGTGGCTCTGTATCTAAAAGCACCTGCTTTGCTCCCAGAGGGTAGCTTCTGTGCTGGGAGAATCTTACCTCATTATTCCATCTGGTTCCCTGACTGACAGCAGCTGTCAGGCCAGGAGAAAACAATCTGTGCTTGGCAGTCCTTCTCAGTGTCCCCAGTCTACAACCTCACCCACCCACCCCCATGGCAGCTGTTTCTGTCTTAGTCCCCTCAACACCCTACTCCCCCCGCCCCCTCCACTCAACGCCCTGGTCTCTACAGAAACCTCCACCTGAGACTGAGTGGGGACTAGAAGGACCAGAGGGCCAGCGTGTACTCAGCTTCCACCCTGCTCCCCGCACACTTTCTGTCTCAGAAATACCAGGGTTCCCTGACACCTTGGGCTGGGTCCTCTTCTCTTCCATTTCTTGGATGGATACAATTTCTTCTCTCTGATTCTCCCATTTATGTCCCCTAAGCCCGAGAACCAAGCTCCCAGCCTGTCCTCACCCTCTCTTCTCACATATCCGCTTGGATTTGGGAGCCAATCTACCCTCCAGACATTGCTCAAAGCCTTCCTTCCACCTGCCTGCTCGTGCCTCTGCCTGAGTCCTTGAGGGATCCTTCCCTGGGACCCTCAGCCTTCTCTTCCACCTCTCACCCATCAGTCAGCACCGCTGCTCCCAGTGTATTCTCTCTCAAACCACACTTGTGATTGTGTCACCTCCTCGATTTAAACCCTTCTAATTAATCTTTCAGGTTCCGGGTGTTCTCTAGGACCATGACACATGTCCCTGGTGATAAGAGTATAATGTGCCAACGGCCTCAGTGCACGTTGTGCGGTGTGTGCAGTCATCCAGCCGATGGGAGGGGCTCCGGTGCAGCTGGAAAAAGGGGTACCTTCTTTTCAAATTTTTTTTTTTCAACGTTTATTCATTTTTGGGACAGAGAGAGACCGAGCATGAACGGGGGAGGGGCAGAGAGAGAGGGAGACACAGAATCGGAAACAGGCTCCAGGCTCTGAGCCATCAGCCCAGAGCCTGACGCGGGGCTCGAACTCACAGACCGCGAGATCGTGACCTGGCTGAAGTCGGACGCTCAACCGACTGCGCCACCCAGGTGCCCCGGGGTACCTTCTTTTCAATTGGCACAAAGGCTTATCTCTTCTCCCCCAGATCCCTCCTCCTATATACCCCTCCCCCCGCTTAATATATTACATTCCTGGTGAGTTGCTGGTATTTCTTCAAAGGTGCCATACTGTGGCCTGCTGGGAATAACACTCCCTGTCTCTTTGCCTATGAGTCTTCTCATCCTTTACAGGTGCGATGTCCCCTCAGGGGAGTCTTCTCTGGCATCTCCCCCTTCAGTATGGGGACATGGCACTCTTCCGTGTTCCTGTAACCCTCCACCCTCTTGCCCCTCAGCCCTAGCATCCTGGGTCATAGTTACCTACCCATGTTTGCCTTCCTCTCTAGACTGAATCCTCAAGGTCAAGGACTGTATCTTGTCCATATGTCCCTAGGGTAGGTGTCTGTGGTTACATGGGCATTTATCACGCACCAACTATGTGTGGGGGCTTTGAGTCTGTTGCCAGTATTGGTGGGCTAGGACATGTGAGAAAGAGTTCTCCTGAACATCTAAGTTGGAGTATAACTTAAGAATCACAGCAAAGATCTTCAAAGTCACCTCAGTCTCCCATCCTAAGTTTTGCTGTACCTTGATCGAACGCAAAAAGGCTCTTATGTTAAGAAATGAGTTAATAAACAGGAGTGAATTGCTCAACCACGGAATCCAAGAAGAGTCAAGTCCCAGGGACAAATGTTGGGCAAGAAGGTAAATATGCCCAAACGCTGTCCCCAGAACAGGAAGCGTGGACAGTATGTTCAGATGTCACCATCTCAAGGTGAAAGAAGCAGGTAGGTGGGTGGATTCCTCAGCCGGCAGACTGAATCCAGGTTTTCCAGATAAATAAACATTTTTTAAAAAGTTTATTTTTGAGAGAGAGAGAGACAGAGCTTGCGCAGAGAAGTGGGGAGGAACAGAGAGAGAGGGAGATACAGAATCCGAAGCAGGTTCCAGGCTCTGAGCTGTCAGCACAGAGCCCCGCGCGGGGCTCAAACCCACAAACCGTGAGATCGTGAGCTGAGCAGAAGTCAGACGCTTAACCGACTGAGTCACCCGGGTGCCCCAGATAAACTTCTGATTCTGACTTGGCTTCCAAATAACGTGACTGCCATTGGCCATGATGGCTCAAGGGTGTGGTTTCTGGGGTCAGCACTGTCAGTTACAGACCTGGACGGGCCCGTCTTCACTGTGTGGGGACAACCTTACCAAAGCAAGGAAAGATACTCTGTGAAAATCTGGGGTCACAGTCAGCAGCCCCAGGAGAGGACATGTCACTGTAACTATGTAGCTACTAATGAGATTTAAATTTATTTATTATTTATTTATTTAAGGACAGGCAGGCTTCTGGGCTGGATGACCAATGCAGGCTCTGGGGCTAGAGGACACAGGTTCAAATTCTGGCAATGGACTTGATCTTTCTGTGCCTCGATTTGCTCATTTGCTAAACGGGAGCAGTGAAACTGCTTACCCATCCAGTGCCATTTTCTCCACACCTCAAGCTCATCCCATCCTCGAAACAATCCTCAGCCAGACATACTGGGAAGTTATGGGTGAGGAAAATGAAGCTGAGAGAGGCGAGGTAACTGGCCCACAGTCACAGGGCCACAAGCGACAGAGCCCAGATTCAAACCTGGCCTGCCTGGTCTCTTTCAGCTTCACTCGCTTCCTTCACACGCAAGACATCCAGACTCCCCTCTCCAGTTCTGTGCCGCCACAGCCTGGGGCCCTGGACCTCCACCCTCCACTGTTCCTGCTGCTGCTTTGACTGAGCACTAACCCACCACCACTCCGGCAAAGTCCTCGCCACCCAAGGGAGGTCCCCAAGGGCAGCCAGGCCGAGCGGGTCTCCTCAAATGTTTCCATCAGCTCGTGGAGTTGGGACACGTGTGGGCTTATTTCTGGTGGATGCCGGTTTGTTTTCCTCCTGTAGAAACACTGGCATAGACTTCTCTGTTTCTAAACAAAAATGCTGATAGGTTAATAAACTTAAATAGTATTTTAAAAAAGTCATCTAAGGCGATGGCAGCAGGAGGTGCAATGTCCCCAGGGTGTTATTAGCAACTTGGCATTTCCATTTCCGATGGGAACGTTAATGGCACTCTAGAAGCAGTGTTATTATGATTAAGACATTGTAACTGTAGGAACTTAAACACGTGAACTTCAACACAGGAACGAATGCAAATATCTCGCCAGAGCTAGCTGTGTACCCAAGTTTCTGTTCGCCGCCCTTTGCAACTGAAGTTCTAATCTCATTACCAGGAACACCTAGAAGTTTCCTAGGATCACAGACTATTTGAGCTCCTGGGGACGTGGGACGATCTAGTAGTCCACCGCCCCATCTCAGACGGGAAAACTATTGGCCAGAAAGGATACGTGACTTGCCCAAGGCCACAAAGGTCATCGGGGCCAAGCCAGGATAGGAGCTGGGTCTTTCTGCTCCCAGACTGGTGCTCGCTCTCTCATACCATGCTGCCTCTGTGTGCCCATCTTCGAGCCTCAGTTTCCTCCCCCTAAAATTGTGTCTTAGCCACGCAGGCAGCTCTAACAAATGATTACAGGCTGGGTGACTTGAACAGCATTTATTTCTGTTCTGAGGGTTGGAAGTTCAAGATCCAGGTTTCTGGTGAGAACCCACCTCTGGTTTGCAGATGGCCATCTACCTGTTACCTTCCTGCTGCAGAGAACAGAGGAGAGGAAGTCTCTAATCCTACCCAGGAGGGCTCCACCCTCAGGACCCAGTCAATTCCCAAAGTCCCCCCCCACCACAATGCCATCACACTGAAGATTAGGCTTCAACATATGAATTTGGGGGGGAGGAGGGAGCGGGGAGGGAACATAAACATTCAGTCTACTGTGAATGGGAATGAAAAAGGATTCCTAGATTTCAGGGTGGTGAGGATGGAAGCGGGGAGTTCATGTGAGTTGCTTTGCAAGCTTCAGGGAAGGCAGCACAATAGGGTGGAAAGACCATGTGTTTTAGAGATAAGCCTGGGGGGAGTCCTTGCTGCCACCTGCTTATCTAAGCCCCTAGATCTCTACAAAATGGGATTGATGGAGCTCTTGAGCAAACGGCTAAGAAAGAATTCTTGAGATGGCTTTGGTGCAAAAAGGCGATTTTATTAAAGCACAGGGACAGGACCCATGGGCAGAAAGAGCCGCGCTGGGGTTGTGAAGAGTGATTGATTACATATTTTTAGGTTTGTGGAGGGAGAGGGATAGAGATAAAGTTTCTAAGGAATTCAGAAGCAAGGCCTTCAGGACCTTGAGGGGCTATTGTTAAGGTTACTTTTGGTCTATTAAAGACCCAATATGACAAAAGACAAAATATGACAAAAATAGGAAGGAAGTAAGGCAGCCATGAGTTGCTTGAGGAAGGTCACACCGGGCATGTTTCAGGCGTCTATCAGGGGGCTGCAAGCTGTAAGGAGATTTAATTCAAGCTACATTCCTCTTGCCTTTATTTCCCTATCAGGGTGATCCCATCTCCTGCCTAAAGTTATTATGGAGGGGCGCCTGGATGGCTCAGTCGGTTGAGCGTTGGACTTCAGCTCAGGTCATGACCTGCAGGTTCATGGGTTTGAGCCCCACAGGGCCGCTTTGGATCCTGTCTCCCTCTCTCTGCCCATATCCCACTTGCATGCAGTCTCTCTCTCAAAAATAAACATAAAAAAATAAAGTTATTATGGAACTTACATGAGATTTTTTTTTTTATTATGAAATTTATTGTCAAATTGGTTTCCATACAACACCCAGTGCTCATCCCAACAGGGACCCTCAATACCCATCACCCACCCACCCCTGCCACCCCCCATAAACCCTCAGTTTGTTCTCAGTTTTTAGGAGTCTCATGTTTTGGCTCCCTCCCTCTCTAACCATTTTTTTATGTAAAATTCTGATTCTCTGTCAAAATACTAAACACTAAATTCTCTGTCTTTCCTATGCTGGCCACCTTTTTTTTTTTTTTTTTTTAAATTTTTTTTTAACGTTTATTTGTTTTTGAGACAGAGAGACAGAGCACGAACGGGGGAGGGTCAGAGAGAGAGGGAAACACAGAATCCGAAGCGGGCTCCAGGCTCTGAGCTGTCAGCCCACAGCCCGACGCGGGGCTCGAACCCACGAACCGCGAGATCATGACCTGAGCTGAAGTCAGACGCTCAACCGACTGAGCCACCCAGGTGCCCCGCTGGCCACCTTTTGAAGGGATCGCTGAAACTGGACATTTGGAAATATTGCCAGAACTGGAAGAATGTTTGTTGTAAGAGGAATTGGTTCAGATCAAACACACAGGGTTTCTAAGGGTGCCTACCATTTCCCAGGGTGTCACTGAAAACAGCTTAGTGGAGAACAGGCAGAAATGACTTCCCATGAGGTTGACAAAATGTCACGGGCTGGCTGGCAGAATGACAGCCTGTGGCTTCAGTGTTCAATGCAAGTGGGCTGTGCTATTTATGGGAGCCTTATTTGCTTATGTGAGGAAACACTCACACTTGGCCATGTTTACCACCAGGAAGGACTGGCCCCACAGGGATGCCATGCAAAGGGGGAGCAGGGACTGCTAATCCCCCTCTTCACCCTTTTCTCCTCCACTACAACGGAGTACCGTATCAGTGGGAGACTCTTGACCAGATCTTACATTTTTTCCACCTGTTTTTAGACCCAAGGTGTCCTGCTTTCCTATTCTTATGCCTTTCTCGTTTCTTTTTAAAGGTGGTACAGGTAAACCTGTGCTGTGGCTCAGTCGGCTGAGTGTCCAACTTCGGCTTAGGTCGTGATCTCATGGTTCGGGAGTTCGAGCCCCGCGTCGGGCTCTGTGCTGATGGCTCGGAGCCTGGAGCCTGCTTCGGATTCTGTCTCTCCCCTCTCTCTCTGCCCCTCCCCCACTCATGCTCTGTCTCGCCCTCTCTCAAAAATAAACATTCAAAAAAATTTTTGAAAAAAAGGTAGTACACCTGTGCAAAACCCACACACAGTGGAGTGGGTTTCGGTCTCTTTGTCCCTCTCCAACCTTGATGCCCTCCCCGGCCCCACCAGCAGGCAGCCAGCAATGTCACACTCCCGTGTAACACTTCAGGGATATTCTTTTCCTTCTGTTCACTTACTCACTTAATAAATACTTATTGAGGGGCGCCTGGGTGACTCAGTCAGTTAAGCGTCCAGCACTTGGTTTTAGCTCAGGTCGTGATCTCATAGTTTCATGGGTTTGAGCCTCTTGTCAGGCTCTGCACCGACAGTGGGGAGCCTGCTTGCAATTCTCGGTCTCCCTCTCTCTCTCTCTGCCCCTCCCCAACTCGTGCTGTCTCGCTCAAAATAAATAAATAACTTAAAAAAAAATACTTATTGAGTGCCTGCCTATTCTAGGCTTTAGGAATAGAGCCGTAATAACAAAGAAAATTCCTGCCCTCAAAGAGCTATCGTTCAAATGGTACTTCTGTTTTTACCTTTCGTATATTCTCCAGCTGGTCTACCTCTGCTCTGCTGTGTCAATCACTATTTATTATACACACTTCTCCGTGCCTTGCTTTTTTCTCTTAATACCGTACCTAGGAGGTTAATAGAGGCTACATTTAAACCTAGCCCAGAGGCTTTTTTGTTTGAATCACCTGGGCCCCAGACACAGCCTCGGCCAGAGGAAGGTAGAGTACACAAATATATCCTGACCAGACAGAGGGGAGAAGGAAAGGGCTAGCTTTCCGAAGCTGTCTTTTGGGATAGATTTGGTAACCAAGTCCAGACTCCTGCAGGCGGTTTAATGTGGAATTCTTCGGGGTTCTTTATACTCTCAGTATCAGAAGCCCAACTCAAACTGGCTTAAACAAGAAAGAGGATCTGTTATCTCTCAGGTATCTCTTAAGTCAGAACGAAAATCTTCAGAGCTATTTCAGAAAGCTTTACATACTTGCTTGCATTTGCTGCCTTAACAATTTATTCTTTCATTATCCAACGTTATTAAGTACTTACCACATGTCATGCACTGTTCTGGGCTTCTGGAGACACCTTGCTGAATCAAGGACACCTGGTTTCTGGCCTGGAAAGGGACCCAGTCCCTGCCTCAAAGGGGTAGAAAGAGGAAATGGGCAAATGGCTCCTTGGTGCCACACCACACATGGGTCGTGTGCAGAACTGTGTGCAAAAGTGCTGTGGGAGAAGACTTCAGCGGGGGTGGGGGGGGGTGTGCATAGGCAGAGTCCTAGAGAGGTAAGGTGGGTTGGCATGAATATTTGATTAGGACTCTTTGGAGGACTATAAACAGAAAGCAAATTTAGATAACACAAGTAAAATAAACCACCCAACTACACCTGAATCCTGGAAATCCCAGAATCAGAACCCGGAGAATGAAGGGCAACCCACCCAGCAGTCTTCCCTCTCCACTTCTCATCTTTACTTCTGTCTCTCTCTCTCTCTCCAACCACTCCCTCCGCACAACCAGCTTTCTTTACTCCTCTGTCCTCATTCATGCAGGAACATGATATGATGGGGGACGGGGGGGGGGGGGGGAAGGTGTGGAGGCAATACTGAAGGAGACAACAGAATGGAGAGCCAGACCAAGGCCAACGGAATTCCGAGCTGAGATCCTACATGGGGACTGGACTTCATGGAAGCCAGGCCATATCAGCCTTCCCAGGAAGCAGAATGAAGCCAACTGGCCACACACTGCGGTCTGTCACGGCCAAGGGAGGGCTAGTTCTTTCCAAAGGAGCAGGGAGGACACATGCCTGACCTCAAAAGTGGGGGAGGATTCCCACTGGAGGGGATGCCTGGCAGGAGTGTCCCAGAGAGCTGAGGGAAGAAGGAGGACCTTGCACCAGAGGGACCAAAGGAACAAGAGGCGTGCATCCTTCTACAGAGCACCCACTTGTCACAGGCCAGTGAGTCTTGCTCAGAGTGAAGCCCAACCTCTCTGCCAAAAAAAAAAAAAAAAAAAAGTCCTTTCAGTAGGAGTTTTATACCCATGGAGCCTGTTTTCCCGGAAGCCCAGGCCCCATGGGTTCTGGGGTCAAAGATTAATGGGAAGAGTTTCCCCAGCAGTCCCAAGAGCTGCCCACATAGCAGTGAGCTTGCCTATTCTGGTCCCAGCTCCCAAGGGGCAGAAAACTGTGCACGGCAATGCTTAGTGACAAATAAGTGAACTTTTCTTTGGATTCACTAAGCCAGTGTCTTGGAGAAGGATACAATGGGAGGATACACCTCTGAGGTCCCTTCGTGGGATGTCCCCCACACCTCAACTGGTTTACTTGTGGTCTGGGTTCTAAGTCGCTAACACTACTAACATCACACACACACACACACACACACACACACACACACACACACGGTATTGTATTTTCTCCTTGCAAACACCTCTTCTCCTCTAGGCTATGTGTGCTTTATGAATTGGGACCTGGCCTTATATCTCAGCCTCCCCTGCTATTTTGTACCTGGTACCTATAGGTCCTCAGCAGGAGTCGGATGAATGAAGCATGAGTGATCACCCTCTAAAGCTGTTTGAACCACCCTGGAAAATCCCCAGTCTGTGGGACACCTCCCACATTCCCAGGCTTGCATTCCCATGTGGCTTGTTCCTCAGTTTTTTTCCTAGGTGCTTAGCGTGGGAGGTATCGAGATAAAGTCATTTCTAATAGCACCAACTGAATAAAGCAAATACCCTTCTTGGATGATTTTCCACACTTGGGCAGAGCAAAGCCACATGTTCATGAAGTTAGGAATGCTCCCAGTGGCCGCTGCTGCTACCTCGTCCTACCTCAGTATTGGAGCAGGACACATGTTCATCCACCTTCTAGATTATTCCGGTCTCAAAGGCAGAGGGGCCAACTGGGTGTTCACAAGTTATCTATACACTTTTCTTTACAAAAACGTTTCCCACCTCTATTTGACCGGAGCAAGGATTGGGTGGCATGGGGCAGAAGCAGGTGGGATAGAAGACCACCCATTTCAAGAGGCTCTGAAACTGTCCCACTCTCCTTTAGGGTTTGTCCTTGGATGGGTGGTCTCATTTCATTTCTTCTAAATATTCCACTCACTCACCCCTTTGCATGGGACACCCACATTTCTGTAGCAGAGAGGGGGGGATACATCTGGAAGCAGAAGACTGTGTGAAGCTGGTGGGCTTTAAAATGAAATGTGCTCAGTGTGTGTGATTGTTACTACTTTCTTCCAGCCAGGGCCAGGGTTTTTGAGGGCATTGCTGGCACATGGAACCCAGCACCCCAGAGGCCCATGTGAAGGGGCAAAGCAGATAAACTCGACACTTGTAGAAAGCCATTTGTGAGCACCTGGAAGAGAGATCTGGGTTCAGATCCAACTAAAAAAGGACAACTCACATTTATGGAGCCCAGACCCTAGGCTAAGCATTTTCACGGATGAGGTCATTTAATTCTCATCCATCCATCCTGACAAATAGAATTATTACCCCCATTTAATAGAAGAGGAAGAGGTTTTTCTAGAAAGATGAAGAATTCACCCGAAGTCACATACTTTGCCAGCGGCAGAGTCAGAATTCAAAGCCAAACAGTTGGAATTTAGAACCAACACTTCACACGGTCTTACCACTTAGCTGTGTTTTGGGCAGAAATTATTTCACTTGTCTAAGCTTTAATTTCCTTCCCTATAAACATGGGCATGATAATGGTACCTACCATTCAGGTTGTTGAGAACACTAGTTGGGAAAAGGAGTCTGGAGCAGCCAAGCACACAGGAAGCCACGGGTGGTAGCAGTTATGATTATTATAAAGGACAAGCATGCCAGATCCACACTGAATGAAGTGGCTTCCAACTCTGTGCTGACATCCAGGGCTGTGTGGTCTTCAGCCCTCCCATCTCTCCAGGGTGGCTCGGGATGGACCTTGACCCTTAGAGTTCTCCAACAGTGAGAAGGAGGTCCTTATTAGGTGCAGTGGGGGGCCCTTAGTCCAGCCAGTGACTGATGCTCCTGCCTCTTCCTCCCCGGAACCAAGCCTGCTGGGCTCAGAAGGGACCCCCCTGCCCAGCTCTCGGGGGACAGCAGTGGGTGGTGGGTGGTCCTTCTAGTTGGAATGCTCCCACTGAACAGATGGGGCTCTCGGAGCTGTTTGAAGGTGGCAGCTTGATGTATATTAACTGGCAAACTGCTCATCCTGTAGGGGCGGCCTGGAAGGAGGCCCACAGTTGTGAGTGGGCGAAGGGGGCCGCAGGGGAAGTTGGCAAGCGGGGTGGCATGGTGTGGGCGGAGGCGAAGGCAGTGCTGTGGGCTGTGGGCAGGACGCACACAGAGGTGAGGAGGTGAGACGGCTCAGCAGCAAAGCCAGCCTGGCCCAGCTCCTCGCCAAGGAAGCACGCCGGGTAACATTTGCTTCCCTGGTCTCCTAGAAACAGCGTCACGGGAGCCTGAATCAGAGTGTGGTGCCCTAAGGAGGCCATGCAGTTCCTTTGCTGCAATCTGCAGACAGGAAACCGTGGCCTAAGATGGAGAGAGGCTTGTCCAAGTTGCTCAGTAACCTCTCTTCATCCTGGTCAATGCTTATAGCAGTCTCTAGAAATACATCCAAGCATTCAGACCTCATTTTGTTCTCTTAAAGAGTTTTAAAAGTATGATGATCAACACAAAAGAAGTTTTGAAAGGAAAAAAAAATCATCCAATACCCTAATTACGATCATTTCGTGCTTTCATTTTCAGGCTTTTAAAAATATGTGTGTGTGTTTTTTTTTTATGTAGTTGCAATCACAGAGGAGAGAAAATTCTGCTTTTTCATTTAATGGAGTCATTTTTCCTCATGTTGCAGTCTTCAGAGTTGTCACAAAAAAAACCACACACTGTAGTTGGACAGTAAATCAAATTTCCAGGACACAGAAATGAACACAGGCAATTTGACTGTTTTGAGTTATGACTTCCTTGGTGACCTGTTAGTGTCTGTCTGGTGTCCTTCCTGTCCTAGAAGGACAGACCAATTTTACAAGACAGATAATCTATCGCCAAAATGAGAAATGGGACCTGGCAAGAAACTGCCTGGGTTTGCCTGGATCCCCAGGCATGACCAGGGTTTTATGTCCTGCTAGAATGGGACAGGACCTAGGCGTGAGTCTCTTTTTCAAAAACTTTCCAGGAGCTTAACATGCGGCCAGGATGGACAACCCCCGGTGTAACAGGCAAATCCTTAGAAAAATCCTCACCCATGTCACATAGAGAATAAGGGCAGATTAATTAGAATCCTGTCCTAGAACAGAGTTGAGACTTTGTCATCTGCACAGTGTGACAGCTGCAATTTGAATAAGACAGATTTAAAATTGTTTGGCATAATATGGCTAAGAATGACGGGAGGGTTGTCTGATGGGAAGGGAACGAAGATGACGGAGGGAGGTCTGGGAGTGTGGTTTCAAAGGGTTCAAAGGGGTGGGTGGTGACCTACAGGATTTATTCCCCACCCACAAGAGGACTTTGATGGCTTTCTGGTTCTGAGGATCCACAACAGTTGCAAGACCTGGTTGGCATTGTCCAGTGAACTAAGTATGCATAAGAGCCATCTTGGCTGGGCCCAAGGTGGACAACCTGGACCACCCTCCTGAACCGGGACCAGCAGGAGCCTTCCAGGCTGTTGGGGAAGTGGGCTCCGGGCACAGAAGACTCCGATCCTCAAATGTTTGTCCCTTGTCAGTGAGCAAGGAATGACGGCCACCTCTGGCACTTCCAGCTCTCTTTGGTTCCGTTTTTTGAAATTGTCTCCAGAGTCTTCCTTCCTTCTGGTTTGGAAAGCTTTGCCAAGACTGATTTGGCACGTTCAACTTCCCTAGTCAATGCCGTGAGCTCTGGGGTTTCCCTGGTACTCTGGGTCTCGGTCATCTTGTGGCCTCCTGCCTCAAGCGGCTGGAGGAGGGAAAGGAAATCAGATCAATTCAGCAAGCACCGTTTGAGCATCTACTCCAAGCCACGAACAGGGATTGGCACCAGCCCCAGGTAGATGAGTGAGCAAAGTCTTTGCCCCTCCTCAGTTGTGTGTCAGAATGCACTACATCCCTGGTGGTCACGAAGGGTTGGGAGCACACGGGAGAGGGCAATTCATTCTGTCCCAGGGCTCAGCAGTCTCTACAGCGAAGAGAGGGCATTTGAGCTGTACTTTAAAAGAAATTGTTCCAGCAATCAATTATTGTGTAACAAACACGCCAATCCTTAGTGGCTTAAAATAACAATTGGGTATATTCTCTCAAGGTTCTGTGGGTTGGCTGGGCTCCGTGGGGAAGGGGGGGGTTCATTTGAGGTCTCATATGTGGTGGCAGGTTGCAACTGGGGTTGGAGCCATTCAAAAGCTCAACCGGTCGAGGCCCCCCAAGTGGCTCCGTCACTCACATGCCTGGCATCTTGTCTGAGATGGCTGGAACAGCCTGGGCAGACAGGATCTCTCTCTCTACAGGATACTCCTACGTGGCCAGCTGAGCTTCCTCACAGCATAGCATACTCAGAGTACTCGAACTTATCACAGGACACCCGACTTCTCTCAGAGCATCATTCCAATAGACCCAGGGAGAAAACTCAAGGTCTTTTCTGAGCTAACCTTGGAAGAACACGTCATTTCTACTGCACTCTGTTGACCAGGCCAGATCCCAAATGGAGGACTACATGAAAGCCTGATGACCAGGAGGCATGGCTTCCTGGGGAGACGCTTTTCAATCTAGCTGCTACAGAGGATAGGATTTCAACATTCAAGATGGGAGGAGGACCAGATCCTTGGCAGAAGGGACCACAAGAGCAAGCACAGGAATATGTGGGGAACAACAAGTGGTTTTAGTTTTGATCATCTCATATCTAAAGCAAAGATAAGACCAGAAAGGTAGGTAGAGGTCCAAGCACAGAGGAATGTGGACTTCATTTTACAGGCAATAGGGAGCCACTGCATATTGCAGGGTTGGGAAATCCACATGATTAGATCGGTGCTTCGTTTTGAGCACCCTTGTCGCAGTCTGAAGGACGATTTGGAAAATGGCGGAATTTCTGGGGAGAAAGAGACCACTCAGAAACTGAATGCAATAGGCCAGGTGGGAAAATAGAGTTCTCCCAGGGCAGGGCAGTGGGGCTCAGTGGGACAAGGGGAGCAGATGGATGCAAGGGATGGTTCAGAAACAGAATTAACACACTGGAGCAATTGATCACGTGTGGGAAGTGAGGAAGAGGAGGAGACGGAGATTCCAGACCAGGTGACCAGTAGGAAAGAGGGCTCAAAGCTCTAACAAATCTGCAATCCTGCAGGTGGCAAAGTGGGGGCTTCGGAAAGGATGGGGCGCCTGGAAAGCTTTGTTACTCTAGGGATGTAAGAATCTCCTGGGAAACTTCTTAAAATGAAGTTACTAGATTTTAAGAGTCTGGGTCACTTGCTGCAGGGAAATTACAGGGGGTGGAGACTGTTCTCCAGGGTTTTTGTTTGTTTGTTTATTTTTTAATGAAGTCTCTTTTGGCCTAGAAGTCAGAGTGCAAGGGACTAAGGGAAAAGTGAGGGTAAGAATAAAAGTGTCAAAAACTACTCTTTCCCAGCCACGTGGGGAGGGAAGAGACTGGGAGACAAAAGACCAGCTCCAGGAAGGGTACTTGTCGCGATGAGGGGGGACTGAAGAGGAGGGAGATGAAGGGAAGACAGAAAAGGAGAGTGGGAAAGAGGGAAGACAATAGCTGTGCTTAGCGGTAAAGACCAGGGTCTGTTGAAATCTGGCTTCTAATCCTGATTGTCCCTCACTAGCTGTGCGACCTTGGGCAAGTGACCGTCTCTCTGAACTCAGTTTTTTGTCTGTACTGTGAGGATGACGGCATTTACCCAGGGCTCTGGGGGGAATTAGCCCCAGGGCAGGGTTCCTGGTCTCGCTCAGAGGACGTTAGTCTTGCTGCTGCTGAGGACGGAACAAGGGAGCCCATGTGACAACACAAATAATGACATCGGACATTGGAGAGCAAAAGGGGCCACCTTTTTAAAAGCTCTATTAAAAAGATTTCAAACATGCACAAAGTAGGGAGAATAACATAATGAACACCCAGATTTAGTTAATTCCTAACCTTTTGTCACACTTGCTTCAAGAATTGTTTTTTGTTGTGGCTGAGATATTTTAAAACAAGACCCAGGTCTCCTATCGTTTCACTCTTTTATGTATAGAAAACACAGTGTTTGAAACATTTCTTACATGGTTGCAATGTAATTACACACCTAAGAAACAGGCATTCACTCTTTGGTAGCCCCTAATGTCCAGTCCACAGTCAGGTTTCCCCAGTGTGTAAAAAAATGATTTGGGGGCACCTGGGTGGCTTAATCGGTTAAGTGTCCAACTCCTCATTTCAGCTCAGGTCATGATCTCATGGTTTGTGAGTTTGAGCCCCAGATCAGGTTCTGTGCTGACAGCATGGAGCCTGCTTGGGATTCTCTCTCTTCCTCTCTCTACCCCTCTGCTGCTCACATTCTCCGTCTCCCCCCAAATAAACTTCAAGACAATGGTTTGTTTAATTCAAGATCCAAATCATACACATGCACTGGACCATTTAGGTCTTTAAAGTCTCAATCTAGAACAGTCCTTCCACCCCCTTTTTAAAGCCACTGATTTACTGGAAATGTGAAATGAGTCAGTTGCTTGGCAGAATGAGTCACAATGTGGATTTGTCTGGTTGCTTCCCCGCAGCACCACTCAACTTGTTTCTCTATCCCTTGAAATGTCTTTGACTAGAGATTAACCTGAAAGGCTCGATTACGATCAACTTTCTCAGGGCAAGCACAATTCATGGGTGTACTTCCTGCTTCATAGATAACACCTCACATGGCAGAGACCTCGGCCTTGGCTACTCTTTAGAACCAGCTGGGGCACTTTGTAAACATCTCCGTGCATAGGCTGCACCCAGACCTTTTAAATCATAACGAGTGTGGATGGATCCGGGCATCAGTACGTGTTAAAGCTTTCCCAGGTGATGCCAATGTGCAGGTGAGGCCCAGCCCCCGTGTTTCATCTCATCAGGAGGTACACGTGTTGTTCGTGTTGTTCGCTCTTTCCTCATGATCTAAGATGGAACAGTGGGGGTCAGGTGCAGGCAACCTTCCCTGTCCATGTAAAGTGCTCCATTAACTTACCCTCTGATCGTTTCAGCCACTGATAATTTTCACCTGAACCAAAGGGGATTGCAAAAAGAGGACTTTCTAATTCTGTATTCCATGCACAGTTTTGTTTTGCTAGAATACTTCCATCAAAAAATGAATTCTCCCTTGTCCACCTGGGCTATTTTGTCTACCCCCAAAATATAATCCATCTAGGCAAGGGAAGGTAAATGGTCAATCTTAAGAATGATCACCTCTCTTCGGAGACCATTTGCAAGAGATGGGGGTTGAAGATGCAAGCACCCTCCGAGGTGGAGATCAGGAGAGAGGAGGTGGGGTTCACACTGAAACAGGAGGTCAGGTCACCTCAGGGAGTGAAGGAGGCAAGGAGAGGAGAGAAGCTTTTGGGAGTGCGGCAGGCAGTTAACCTTCACGAAAAGGAGTGCTGAGAGGACGAGGGTCCAGCTGGGATTAGAGTGTGAGCCTGTGTTAGGATTTCTACAGCCAAGTTCAGCAGTGGAAGGGGATTCAGCTGGGGCAGCCAGCACTGGGGCTGGCGAGGTGGGTGCTGAAGGACAAGGGGGTGCCGGAATCAGGATGCCGGCAAGACCTTCGCTATAGCAGCAACCGTGATTTCTCCGTCGGTGCCTATGGCTCCCCATGGCTGGACCTCTGCTTATTCAGGTCTCCTGTCACACGCTATCTCCTGCAGAAGCCACCCCTGACTTTCTAGGAGAGGAAGCCCCGTCTCACGGCAGCCCCCTCTTCTGTGCCCCCACAGCCTCTGGACCGCTCCATCCCAGCCTGTGTCGGCAGCAATGCAATGATTTGTGTGGCCGTGTCCCTTCTTTGGCCCTAAGTTCTGGTGGAAGGGTGTGGAGACACAACATGAGCTATGACGGGAGGGAGCCGTTGACAGAGGCAGTGGGAAGAGAAAGGACTTCTCAGGACCCCAAAAGTCGTTATCCATCTGGGTAACTGGGTAACACACACAACCCGAGCTTTCACATTTTCAAACCTGGGTCAGATCGTACCAGCCCCTCTGAGAGTTTCCAACACACTTGGGATCAAGCCTGCCACGGCCTGAATGTTTGTGGCCCCCAAAATTCATGTTGAAATCCTACCGCCCGGTGTGAGGATACTGGGAGGTGGGGCCTTCAGAAGCTGCTTAGGTGAGCCCTCGTGAAGGGGATTCGTGTTCTCATCAATGAGGCCCCACAGAGCTCCCGCCCCCATCCCCCACGTGAGGACACATTGAGAAGTCTGTGACCCAGGAGAGGAAACTCACCGGACCATGTCCGCACCCTGGTCTCAGCCAGCCAGCCTCCAGAACAGCGAGAAATACGTTTCTGTTGTTTACAAGCCGCCCAGCCTGCAGTATTTTGTCAAAGCGGTGCTAAGACACACCTCCAATCCTCCTCATGGCCCAGGAGGCTCTATAGGACCTGCTGCCACGGTCGCCCTCGTTCCCTCTGCTCCTCACGCACGAGCCACCACAGCGCGTGGCACTGCTGGCCCCTCTGCCTGGAGCGTCTTCCTGCAGGCACCAGCCGGTCTCCCTCACTTCATCGGGTCTCTGCTCCAATATCCTATTTTCAGAGAAACCCTCCCGGACCACCCCGTCTCTCGCTCTCTGTCTGCCCTTCCCTACTCTGTTCCCCTTTGCAGCCCTGGTCATCCCTTGATGCTGTATCCCACACTCCGTTGCTCTTTGTTTCCTGCCTGTGTCCCGGTCTAGAACCTTACTGCCATGATGATAGTGTCTGCTTCTTGTCACTATGTTCTCGGCACCCAGAACAGTGCCCGACTTGAGGCTGATGTCCAAAATTTATTGTCGAATGCATGTATATATACAAAGTGCTTTTGTAAGGCAAAGAAAAATCAAAACTAGGGGGTGGGGATACATGCTTGTCCGTATTCCCCCACACCTCCTGGCTGCCCACAGGATGAAGCACGAAGCCTCAGAGAGGCAGGACCGGGACAGGAAGCAGGACCAATATCCTCGGCACAGAGAACAGAGCCAGGGATGTGTCCCGAGGGAACTGAAGAAATAAGGCGTAAAGACGCGCGCAGCCATGGGAAGGGGCTGGTGGCCCAGGGCATCAGACGCAACACATTCTTCCAGTCAGCAGCGTGGGGCCCTGTTGTGGTCCAGCTGCTGTGCCCTGCACAGGGACACCAGAGGAAGAAGATGTAAGCCTTCTCCTCAAGTAGACCACAGAATTGACGGGGTAGGGGGGATGGGTGGGCGGAAATCGGGAAGTAAAACCAGGTGTGACTGGTGCTAGAGGCCATGCGGTACAGGTTAAGAAGAGGGAACTAGAGCCTGACTGAAGAAACCCAGATTCTGGCTCTGCTGCTTAACTAGCTGAGTGATGGTGAGCAAACTAGATACCATCGCGCTCTGTTTCCCCATCTATATAATGGGGAGAATAACGACGCCTATTTCATAGCATGGTAAGATGCCATGAGCGTGTATATCTGTGTGTTATATGCATACCCACCCCTATACATACTACGTATATATGCACACATATATACACACACATATAGGTCTTAGAGTGATGGTTCAGAGGAAGTACTCTATAAATGTTAGCTGTTATAATTATATTAAGAGACTTGCGTAGGGAGCTGGTGAGGTTATACAGTGAGGAAGGGGCAATGGTATCTGGGGTCAGAAGGAGGCAGAGAAAGCTCACAGAGCTGAAGGGGCGGGGGGGAGGTCCTTGAGCCAAAGCCTGAGAGGTGAGTAAATTGACTCCCGACAGAGGGCACCGTGTGAGAGGACTCGGGATGGGGGGCTTCCAGAGCACTTGCTCTTACGTGAAACATCAGTTCAGAGGAGACACAGGTATGACAGAATGTCACCGACCAGACCAGAGGGTCTGGACAGAAGCAGAGTGCAGGACTCGACATGGCCTCAGGCCCCCCCCTCCATTGCGGGGGTCCTGACTGCCGCTGCTGCCGGCCCGTCCAGGGAAGTGGCCACAGGATGGCTCTATGTCTCCAGAATAAGCCAGGGCCATTTGCAGGCCGGTTGTGATTTTTTTTAAAGGAAGAAATACAATTTGCTGGTGCTGGAGAAGACATTAATTTTGTTATGTGGGCTGCATGAGTCATCCAGAAACAAAGCAAGAGATGTAAGTACAGTTTCCACAACCCTCTGTGTGTCATTTTGTGCCTGCCCAGGCCTGGTCGTTACTTCGGGCAGCTCAGATCTCTCCCCTGGGAAGGTCCAATACTGGAGCCCTTTCCGCTGGAGAACTGGGTTCTAGACCTCCTGGGTTTACACCACACCTCAGTCCATTTTGCAAGCCCAAAAATGGGTGGGGGGAGGAAAAAAACACCCGCCTCCCTCTGCTCTGCGGTGGGATTTGGGAGACAGCTAGGTATGTGCCCCTTCTTTGGCTTTTTCTCATTTGACCTTGGGCATGTCCCAGGATTCCTCGAGTTGTCGATTTCTCATCTGAAAGTGGGGTGCAGGAGCCCTAATCAGGGCCATTTTGGGGGTGACATGTGACAATACCAGACAAATCCCTACGGGAGACGTGCTGGGTGAACCCTCATTCTGCCTCTTCAAGTAAGTGAGAGCAGGAAGACAGGGCTCTTCAGCTGTCCTTTCTTGAAGCCTCTAGGCCAGCTCCTTCCCTTTCTGAACCCCAGTATGGGATCTGTAGGAAGTTCTTATCTGCCAGCACTTCCAGCCTAAAATTCTGTAACTGGGGCAAGAACAAACTTGCTTGAAGGGAACATAAAGGACGTGTGTGTGTGTGCTCAGCCAGTTACAGAGTTGAACAGGACCCCCCAGTGGGGGCCACATCAATCTGGGTTGTTGGTTCCAGCGGCCAGGCAGTACTATTTGCATTGACAGTGTGATTATTTATTTGGGGTCGAGTCACAGAGGCTGGAGAGAACTCGAAGGGCCCTTCAAGCCATGAGGCTTCCTCAGCCCCTTGTGGGAAGAAGAGGGAGGACATTAGCTGTGTCTCTGAGCAGGACTCGCCTAGAAGGAACGCCCTACCCCCAGGAATAAAGTATCAACTTTCTTTGAGGCCCACGTCAAATTCGGCCTTCTCTAAGAGGTAGGCAGCCTGGCCTCTCAGGAAAAAACATGTGTTTTGAACTTAGGTTGTTGTCCTAGTTCTGCCTCTTACTGGCCATGTAACTTGCGGTAAGTGATTTCACCTTTCGGCCCCTCAGTTTCTCCACCTGTAAAACGGGCACGGCAACAGTCCCATTCCTCACAGAGTCGAGTAGCTTAAATGAGACAAGGGAAGTACCTTGCACACATCAGATGCCCAACAAACGGCAACCGTAATAAGCCTCTCTAGGCCCCTTGCGGTTGCAAAGTCTCTTCTCCATATTTATTTCCACAGTAGTTGCTCTGTGCCATCAGAGGCTCAAAACTATTCATGGATCTGCCTTCACCTCCTGGTGAATTAGAAGCTTCTAGGGAATGAGTACTGCTTCACATCCACGTCTGATCCCCCAGAGTGCCTGGCACAGAGTAGCTGTTCAATTAAAGCATCCGGAATCCAATGGAAGACAAACTCGAAGAGAAGAAATAGCATTTCTTTCTTTGCCAGCCTCCCTCCTACCGGCCAGCCAGGTGCCTGAGAGCATGTGTGACGGCACAGGCCTGGCCCTTAGAATAGAATGTGCCAGGGGACCCAGGTCAGGGAACAAAACTAAGCAGTGGGGGAGAGGCAGGCCAGCTGCAACATGCCCAGGGGCCTATCTTCTGCCTCCGCGGCAGTAAATCACCAAGTGAAGCGTCCCACCCGCCAGACCCTGCTTAGGCCAGATCTGCTGTTCTGCTCGTCATTCGTAGCGGAAGCCGCCAGCGGAACATCACAGTTAATTGCAAAGAAGGGTGAGTCACACCAAGCAGCCTGAAAGGAGAGGGTACTCGCTGTAAGAGGACAGGAAGATCAGCCAGAAGGCTGCTGAAGACCAGCTCTGGTGTCTGGGGAGCCACAGGGCTTTTGGGGAGGAAGGGAGTCGTGATCCTGCGTACTCTGCCCCCATTATGTGTCAGGGACTGCACGTAGGTGATCGGTCTTATGGAGATTTTTAAAATACAAGAAGAAAGTGCAAACACTAAGGTGGATGTCTGTACCCAGGATTATTTAATGCTCAGGACGATGGGTCGAGCCAGAGGCCTCAGCCTTATTTACAGAGGTGAAAACAGACCTGTCGATTTTGTGCTTTGCCCACAGTCACAGTGGTAGGAACCCGAGCCCTCTGCCACCTGAGCCCATCTCGCTTTTCTGCAACGTGGTCTGGCCCTGTCTCCACGGACCTCTAGTATCCCCGAAACTCGTCTTGCAGCCCAGGTTCAACCACTTCCAGCAAGGAGATCTCGCCGCCTGGAACGCAACCTAGTCCTAGTGAATACCTAGCGCTTAGGTAAGTGTGCGAATGCGTAGGCTCTAGGCCCTTTACAAACTGACTCCTAGCCCTGACAGGAGCCCCAGGAGGGAAGTACCAGGATTTCCTTCACTTTGCAGAGGAGGACAGAGAGGTTCAGAAACTTGCTAAGGTCATACGCCTGTTGATAGAGTGGAGACTTGACCCAGGTGGCTGCAACCCCTCCACCCCCACTCCAGGGCACACCCCCAGCCCGCTTTGCCGCTGCGTTGCTGTTTAAAAGATTTTCCTTACTCTGATGCAGGTCTGCTCCCCTAGAACGTCTACACGCGGGTTGTAAGTTTTGTCCTCTGGTGCAGGCCAGCCCCTCTTAGACGCAACGTTTTTTGAGCCGCCCACTTCGCTCTGCCCCGCCATCTGAACCTAATCTCGCTCCTGTTCTGATTTCCCTCCATTTTCTGCTGTCAATGCGCCTCGGTGGTGCTCACCAGAGCTTCTAGACCACCCCTGGGGCCTTGTCTTTTCTGAGCTTCCAGTTGTCCTCGAGGCTCTATCCTGGGCGTCCTGACAGCTAATCAGAACAGTGATTCACAGCAGGGACTTGGTGTCTGCCCCGGGCCCAGACGCAGAAAGGCAGTACAGTCAGCCTCCTGCCCCTGCTGTGGCCCAACACCCACCCCAGTGGGAGTCCCCCAGAGTCCAAAGTTGTGACAGGCTTTGTGCAGCAACTCCAGGACAGGGTTGTAGTCATTGTCCTTTTAGGGTCCCCGGTGGGGTGGGGGGTGCCGGCAAGGATTATGCGGGTTGGGCGGGGAGCTATAGAGGAACTACAAAGCGGACGGGGCTGTGTTCTCTATGCCTGCAAGCCTACCACCTCCCCGCCCCCCAGCCTGGAGGCAGAGGAAGCCCCAACAGGAGAGACAGGGCCTCAATTTTCAGCTGGAGACCCAAGGCAGCTCCAGTTGGACCCATTGTCCCTGGGAACAGCAGGGGGGTGGGGGGGGGCTGTTGGTTATCAGAGGTTCCTGTAGGAGCTGCAACCTGCATTTCATTTTAGGGATTTATAGCTGCTTTGTTCTTTTCCCCTTTGTTTTCCCAGAGTTGCCTTTGGTGTAAATGTTTCTTTTAGAAAATTTCTCAATAACGCTAAGGAGAGAAGGCGTCCTCCTCCAGCCCTGTTTTATCCTGAGGACTCCTAAGCCATAGAGACTAGGCAGCCACACCCTCCCCCACCCCAAGCAGAAGGTGAGCTAGAAAGAGCTGCAGGAGAGAGGGGAAGGGGAGGGATTACCAAGCCCCTTTTAAGAGCTAGGTGCTCCCTGGGCATCAGACTTTATTCTCCCCACGCCCTGCAGGTAAACTTGATTTTTCTCATTTCGTTTTTCTGATGAGGAAAGGCTGAGGCTCGGAGGGGTTGAATCACTTGGACCACCCCCAGCTGGTTAAGTGGCAGCATCAAGACTGGAGCTCAGGTTTCACCCCAAAGCCTCTCTCACCTCCATGGTGTGCCTGGGCTCAAAGGGGAGAGGCAGGACCACTCCAGCTCTTTGGCTCAGCGTTGACTCCCCCAGGACCCCTTGTTTCCTCATCCCTTAGAGAACCATGTGTTCTGTGTCTATGGGCTCATCCCCTCCCGGGCGGGTATATGAGAAAGCATCCTCAGAAGACATGCCAGTGGGAGAAAGAAAACAAAATGTTGTTGCTGGAGGACCTGGCCCAACTAGTCAGATAGGCCCATTGGCCAGGCTCTTTTCTCAAGACCCCTGGAAAGGGCACACATGATGGGAAGCTGTCAGTGAGCATGGGGTGTTCGACTGAACCAGGCACACATCTCCAGGTTCACGTGCAGGAGGGAGTACTGTCCAGGGAGCCCTCTACAGGCGGAGTTAAATGTGGCCCATGCCCCTAGTCACTCTGTGTGTGTCTGCTCAGCCAAGCCAATGGGGTCTGAGTGTGTGAGACTCGCAGAATGACAACACCGTGAGATGACAGAACTGGGGGGGGCCGCTGGGACTATGCCATCCAACCAACCTCCGTATGTAGCAACACATGAGGAAGTGAAGTCACACAGCTGGGCCACCCAGCCTGCTCCAGATTCCAAGGCTCTCAGGAGCAGCCTATTCCTTTCCCAGGAGCTTCACAGCTTGAGTGTCAGCCACATCACCTGGTTCTCAAGCAGACTATTCCAGAAGAGGCCAGGAATTCACATTTTAGCCCCCTCTCCCGGGCAATTCTAATGCACCTTAGAGTTGAGCCTGGCGGCTAGGCCAGGATTAAACAAACTTCAATTTTTGGGGTGTTTCACTAAGCTGGGCTAAGGGTTTGGACTTAACCTGACTTTATCTACCTTCCTCTGGCCTCACCCACAGGACGTGAAAGGCAGAGGAAGGTGGTCCTGCCTGTGGGTAAGTAGGCTGGATGAGGTACAAAAGGTTGAGAAGTAAGGGTCACCTTTAAAGGGGTCTATACACCCCAGCTCAACACAATCCCCACTAGCCACATCACTCCTTTAGGCCACCTGCCTGGAAATCTAAAGTGTGCCCCTTGGAATTGAGTGGCAAGGATCTTTCCGGACTGTCCACGGAACTGGACTCTAGGTCCGGCTCTGATACTCACCGTGGAACCCCGAGGAACCGAGAGACGTCCCCACACGGGCCTCGTTTTCTCAGGTGTAACGAGAGCTCACACTGATGGTCTCCTGCCCTTTCTTGCTCCCACATTCTGGAGTCCTGGGACTCATCAGGGGTAGACCTGTCTTAATCAGCTGGCGTACTCTCATACAGGACCTGGGATGTGGTCCTTAATCGAGGTTTATTATCAGAAGAAATTAATGTGGAGGTTTAAGCAGGACTTGTGGGAATTTGTTTTGGTTGGAGACTGACTCAGGGGCCATAGGCAGAAAAGATGTTCTCCTGGGGGACGTGTTACATGAACAGCTAATTTAAAAGCAGTGTCTCAGAACCTTGTCTTCTCCCAGACACGTGGCCCTGTGCAAGCATGTGCTGAACCAGCCTATGGCAAGGTCTCCCCATCGAGTGTGGGGACCATTCCAGAACTCAAGGCAGACCCTGGTGCATGCAGGATGCTGCTGGGTGCTCACGGGCTAACTGCAGACCACAGAGTCTGTAGCTGGCTCCCCAGGTGAAGGAACTCCGGTGGGTTTTATTTAAGACCAAACCACCCCCCAGCTCTGCATCCCTAGCTCTGGGACCCACCAGAGGGGAATCACTAAACGGCTCAACGCTGCAATATGCTCTCCAACTATGCAGTAACATGGGGATTTTCTTCCTCTGTATTCTTTTGGGTCTTCTCCGAATTCTCTGCCTTGAAAGTAGAGTTACCTTAGACTCAGAAAATAGTCCATATTTTAAAGAACTTGTTTTCAAATGAGGGAGACCCCACTCAGATAAAGACAGTGGCTTATAACCACCCAATCATGAAATAGGTCAAGAAAACCACCGTCTTCCTCCTTTCTCAGACAGCCATGCTCTACTCCAGCTACTGACTGAAAACTTGACACTGAGGAAATGTGTCAAAATGTGCGGAGAGCTCAGAGTAGGAGATCTTGTTCTCACCCCAGGGCCCAGCCCGTGGGTCAGGCCTATGTCACAGCTGCACCAGCCGTATCTGGAAGGCAAAGGAAAGACTTCACTGTGCACTGAGTTGGGTGGCTCACATCTAGAGTACCTGGGAGTCAGTGATAGCACATTGCAATCCCCTGGAGCTCACACACATCTGTGAACCGAAATCCTTGCCAAAGCAGAGCTGCGAGGGATACCTGTACATGGCAAAGGAAGATTCTTGGGGCTGTGCCTGCATTAACCCACCAAGGCACCCATGTTGTGCTCTTCTCAAACTAGTAACAAGGCCCCAATATCCAGGACTCTTTGATGAGTTAAAACCCTTATGGTCACAGGGTCAGCCATACTAATAGTTAGCACATTGCACACTTCCACGCTGGTTGATAAATAGCCCACTGGCCCAGCTGCTCAGGACCCTGTCCATAGTTTGGCTGGAGTCCTGTGCACCCTAGCTCTTATGCTGAGGCTAAGGTCCGTTTTCATTGCTGGCATGGATGTCTGTCCTCAGAGTCCCGCTGGACACCACCTTAGCTTCCCCAGGTATCCAGAAGACCAACCTATGTGTTGCTTATTCTTGACCCCCAGGAAACCCCAGGCAGTTACCTCATGGGAGTTACTTTGGTATTCACCAAACTTTTGGCCCGTGAGCCAGCCTGCTACAGCTCTCCTGGCAGAAATGGGCCCAACCCAGCTGACCCCTGAGTCTGCAGCTGGACATCACCAGCCAGTGTTCTCTGGAGTCCTCCTTAGATGGCAGCCCATTGCACAAAATGCAGCCTCTGAGAGACTCGGGTTCTGGGAGAACTCGGGTTCCGGAAGAGAAAGAGGGAGTTTCCATTCTTACGCTTATATACATGGGAGTTTTGCTAGTGTAAGGAATAGAGGTCCGTTCACACTAGCTCAAATAAAGAGGATTTATGTAGAAGATAAAAGGGACCTTCAAGGAAATCTAGGCACGGGAATCATATTAAGGTCTTGCCTCCATAATTCTCAAGCTTTATTAGGTGACTCTGTATTCAAGGCAACTCTGGTTTCTGAGAAGCAGTCGTCCAAGGACATTCCCTCTACCTCGGGAGTTGCAAGCACCAGTACCTACATTTGCCAGGCAGGTAGCATGAGCCTGAGGCTGGCCAGATGGCGCGTAGTAGGGCCTGGTGGAGGCTGGTAGATGGGAGAACACGTGGCTCCCATAGACAGGCAGCTGCACCCTGACTCCAACTTACTGTAGCTGTGCAAGCCCTGGGTTACAGAGTCTGGCTGTGTTTTTACGTGAACTCTCCCAAATTTTAAAGACTGGTAACAGATTCACAAAAATGTGGATCATGATGTGGTCCTACGCCATGACTGTCTTCTTCCTGCCGATTGTGCACCTTTCCAACCGCTCCGCCATTGACCTGACTCATCCTTTACCAGCCGGTGAGTTCTTTTTTAGTTGCTACTCAGGATCCTACAAAAAGAAAGCTAACTGGCCTGGCTCAACCTTTTGGATCAGATCAGGCCACGCCTTTAGGTCAAGTGCCTACTCCTGCCTAGTCCAACCAGCTGTGGCCAGCCAGCAAGAGGGGATCCGGGGACAAAACGTGGTCTCTCGGCCACGAGGGCTTATGGACAGACCAGTTCCCTTGTACACAGACTGAAGTTGGGGGTGCCCCACAAACATGTTGAGGACACATGTGTTACCTCAGTCCCCAAACAGTCCGTATTTGTTGGGGTTCTCCAGAGAAAAAGAATACACACACACACACACACACAAATTTATCTTAAGGAACTGGCTCATGCAATTGTGGGGGCTAGCAAGTTCAAAATAGGGTGAGCCGGCAGGCTGGAAACTCAGGCAGAAGTTAATGCTGCAGTCCTTTTTTTTTTTTTTTTTTTTTAATGCTTATTTTTGAGAGAGAAGGAGCGCACGGGACAGAGGGGGACAGAGGATCCGAAGCAGACTCTGCTGACAGCAGAGAGCCGCATGTGGAGCTTGCGCTCATGAACTTGTGAGATCACGACCTGAGCTGAGGTCAGCCGCTCAAGGGACTGAGCCACCCAGGCGCCCCACTGCTACGGTCTTAAGGCAGAATTTCTTCTTCTCCAGGAAACCACAGGTTTCCCCCCGTAAGGCCTTCAACTGATTGGATGAGTCACCTTCTTAACTTAAGGGTAACTGATCACAGGTGTTCACCACATCTACAAATTACCATCATGGCAACACGTGGAGTAGTGTTTGATTACACACGTGGGCGCTCTAAGCTCGCCACGTTAACACTAAAGACCAATCATCACACGGTCCCATAAAGGGGAGGCTTCTCCCAATTTACAGATGGAACAAGAGAGGCTTCGAGAAGTCAAGTAATGTGCCCGTGGGCGGAGGAGTGGTGTGTGTCAGAGTCAAGTTCTGTCCTTGGTTCTGTGTAGCTCCAAAGCCCACCCCTTAACTCCCGTAGCCTCTGCCTCTCTGGTCAGAAATCTGAACAAATCAGAGCCGGCTATGCAGACTTTCTACTTTGCAAGAAGGGCTTTGGGGAGGAAGTATTTCAGCTTCCTTCTGAGGTAGCGTTTGCTCTTCCTTCTTGCCTTTCTTCCCATGGCTCCTCGGATTGCTCCTAGCCTCCACACCAAACTGGCCAAGTGGTTTCCTTGCCTACTCGTAAAACGATAAAGACAATGTAAACTGCTCTCTTCCTCTCTTGAAAGAGCTTTCTTCCCATCAGTTAGAAGTGGGAGGAAGAATGAAAGAAAACAGGTCAGCATTTCTAGCTTTTTAAGCTGCTTTTCAATAATAAGGGAGAGGCAAAGAAACCCTCAGGGATGGGCATGAATCGCGTGAAAGATATTTCTTCTGGGAGAAAAACCTTTGCTTCTCGTGGTGGGGGGCGGGGCTCATTTATGTATTTAAGTAGCTTGTTGCAGTACCTTCTCCAGTAAAAGATTTTGAGTTGGAGTGGCCCTGAAGTTGGGGCCTACTGTTTGTTTAGTGGGTGCTGTGCTAATAACGGGGTGATAACAAAGATGACGCTTGTACACGTGCATGTTTCAGGACTCAAAAGGCACTGACTCATGCAGTGTAGACATGCCCCCATTTCACTGCAGGGTTTCTCTCATCCCAGGGTCCTGCGTTCCCAGCAGGCATGCCAAGAGAAATCTCTGGTGCCTTTGGGAGATGGGAGATGCTGCATTCTTGATTCATAAAAATTCCTAGAATGTAGGAGCCAGAAGGATCCTGCACCCAACTCTTTTTTTTTTTTTTTTTTTTTTTTTACAGATGAGGAAACTGAGGCCCAGAGAGGTGAGTTGCCAACATGTACTGACTGGGAGCTGCACCGCAGGATAGACTGGTCTTCCCTTCCCGTAAAATTCTCCTGTCAGACCTGCTTGGGGCTGGCAGAGAAGAACTTGCACCCTGGGCCTCCAGGGGCAGGCAGCAAGCTCTATAAAAAGGACGATCTGTGTGTTTATTCTGCCTCCTGTTATCTTTGGCGTGGCTTTGCATGCCAATCCTTAACCCTTTCCAGAGCCCTGGGCAGAGTCTCCACAGTAAATTAGGATAACAGCAAGGCAAACCCTCAGACGAGCAGGAACTATGGAAAGTTCTTAAGAGAGTGTATAAAAGGAGGTGAACCAGTGGAGACTGAGGAGGAGTCAGAGGGAGAACTGGGTGGGGGGAGGGACAAGAAAGCCATTTTTCAGGGCTTCCCCCCACCCCCCCCCCCCCACCCAGCAGAACAGCATTTCTGACAGATTTTCCTTATTTGTCTCTGAAGGGGATTTCGGATCATTCAAGATGGACTCAAGCGGTTGCCAAGGCAACAGTTTTACAGTCGTCACTGCCATGGAAACCCTTTCTGTGGCATAATATAAATATTTTCCTTTAAGAATGAGACGGGGAGGTGAGTGGGTGACAAGTTATTTTCTAATGCTCACGGGCTGCGGCCAGAGCCTTCGGTGGATGGGAGGAAGGAGAGGACCAAATTAGCTCAGATTCTATATAATTCACAGAACAGCCTGGTGTTATTTGTTTGTTTTTAGATATAAGAGCCAAAGAGATGGAGGTGGGGGGAGCAAAAAATGTCGACAAAAATAGCCCATAGTCCTGAAGTGGAGAGAGGTAAGAATTTCCCCTTCTTTCTTCTTTTTCTCAGGGACAGTCTATAAGGCTGGATCCTCAACAGAAGTGGTGAAGACAATTTAAAGTTTCCAAAGCCTCCTCTTCCACCTCAAACCTTCTCCAGTGTAGGGTGAAGCCTTAGGGGACGGTACAGGAGGACCAGAGACTTCTAGAGAACAGGCTCAGGAAGTGACCCAAGAGAAGGGACATTCTTTGCCCTCCTGTGCTATTTCGGAAGTTAGAGCCACAGAAATGCTGCTTACGTTTGCTACCTTGGGCATGTCCCCACACTCACGGGATATTGTGGCCACACGGTCACCACACTCCGGTTTCTCCGAAGAGTCACCTCGGTGGAGAAACAGGACCACATGCTCTCCGAGGTACCTTCCAATGCAAAATTCTAGGAGTCCCTGGTCCTGCCCTTGAGGATTTATGATTGTCAGGGTCATTAGTTCTGTATTCAAAGATGCTCTGATTTTATTATTCTGATTGCCCGTCATTTTAATTGAGTGGCAGAATGAGCCCTGAGAGCAGCAGCTGTGGGCCGGCTGGAGCCACCCGTGCTGGTCCCTCTAGCTTCCCTCCCTCCTAGAACACCAATGTCAAGGCCTCTGCCTGGCTCTCCTCCAGGTGGTTTCTGTTGTGGGAGATTTACTGGCTTTAGTGGTCAGAGAGCCTACAGTGAATAGGCTCACAGGGCACCATCAGGCTGCAGTGATGCTGGGGCTGAAAGCAGGAAGCACCATGACTCCTTAAAGCTTGCCGGCTGCAAGAGGAGAAGGATAGTAGTGGTTCTCTAGTCGGGAAGCATTTGGGGAGGGGCCTGGCCCTGCAGCTGACCTTGCAGCTGCCCTGCAGGATCAAAGGGCAAAGAGGAAGGATGGCTTTGCATGGACACTCACGCTGCAGCAAGATGAAGAAATTAGCCTGAGAATGTTCAGAACTGCCATTCTCCTTATCTCCAGCTTCTGGGGGTTGTGCCTGGGAGTGTGCTCAGTTGTGTGGTGTTAGGATGGGGGTTTTCATCCCCTCAGCCCGGGGTTCCTATCTGCAGCAGGGGAGTAGCACAACTGATGGAGAAGACAGTAACCAAATCTATGAAATGATTTCAGCTTTAGAAATGGGCCACGGGGGGCGCCTGGGTGGCTCAGTCGGTTGAGTGTCCGACTTCAGCTCAGGCCATGATCTCACGGTTTGTGGGCTCGAGCCCCGCGTCGGGCTCTGTGCTGACAACTCAGAGCCTGGAGCCCGCTTCGGATTCTGTGTCTCCCCCTCTCTCTGCCCCTCCCCTGCTCATGCTCTGTCTCTCTCTGTCTCAAAAATAAATAGAAACATTAAAAAAAAAAATTAGAAATGGGCCATGGATATTTATCTAGCAATGCTCGGAGTGCCGAGGAACCCTCATGGCAAGAACGAGGGAACGTTAGAATATATGTAAAAGAAAGACCACCTCTTTCATCGCGTAGTAAAATAAAGCACCATGTCTGCTCCAGGACAGGGCTGACTTTGTTTTAAAGAAATCCTCAGATAGACTCATGGATGATGGATCCTTGGCAAGATTTTTTTTTTCCTTGCTGTGAAAACAGCTTTTATTGCTGTTTTGGGTTTATGTAATGAACACATGGTCTTTGAAGTCATTTGAACAGCAGACAAAAGGATAAGAAAAAATTTTAAAATGACTTGACATCCCACCACCCCGAGATGATCCCATTAATCATTTATTGACAATATTTTGCATATACGTGAGCGTTGTGCACGCACACACGTATCATCTGACCTAAGTGAGACTATTGCACGCATGCTGTTTTTATTTTGGAGGATTTTTTTCAATGCAGTCTTTTGCGCTCTGACCTCCCTGCTTCCCTTCTGCCTTCCTCTTCTCCTACATCAACTCTCCCTCCAACTGCAGGTAACCCTTGATAACCAGCTCGTGTACCAGGCCCTAGGCTAGCCACCAGGGAAGGGGGAAAATATGAAAAAACATACTCTACAAAACTCCCTAAGTCTTCTGATAGAGCTCTAACTCCAACTCCTTCTTTCATCAACTGAGTTCCTGGTAAATCGTTGTTTTTATTTATTTTCCTTTGGTTTGGATTTTAACTGGTTTTTGTTGGCCACTGAAAAAAAAAATCATCAAATATATGGTTGTTATATCCCCATGGATTCTTCTATTTCTATCAGATAGATTCCAGTGGGAGCGAGGGAAGAGTACGTGGATTTTTTTTTATTTTAAAAGATAGAGCAGGGGTTCCTGGGTGGTTCCATTGATTGAGTGGCTGACTCTTGATTTGGGCTCATGACATGATCTCACAGTTGGCGAGTTCTAGCCCCACGTCGGGCTCTGTGCTGACAGTGCAGAGCCTGCTTGGGATTCTTTTTCTCCCTCTCTCTCGGCCCCTCCTCAACTTGTGCCTTCTCTCTGTCTCTCTCTGTCTCTCTGTCTCTCTCTCCCTCTCTCTGCCTTCCCCTGTGCACGTGTGCTTGCTCTCTCTCCCTCAAAGAAATATATATTTTTTAAAACGATAGAGCAAAGTTGATCTCCAAAAGGGTTACTATCCCATTCCTACTGACCATGAAAGATAGCATTTGTAGGGGGAGCCTCACCCCTAACCTTCTCATAAGTAGTAGCTGTTTTCCTTCTCTTCTACTTTCTACCATTCTGGCGGGGCTAAGGATATATCTCATCATTTTTAAATATTGCATTTCTCTGATTTTTAGGGGTGCTGGGCATATGTTCACATGTCTACTGGCCACTTTGTGTTTCTGTAAATTGCTTTCTCACAGACTTTGCTGCTTCTTCTCTGTACTTTTTAAAACATTTTTTAATTTGAAATAGCTTGAAACTCAGAAGAGCTAAGGATACCACTGGGGATGTCGCCTTGATCACTTGGCTAAGGTGGGGTCTGCCAAGTTTCTCCCCCACAAGGTTACTATTTTCCCCCAAGTTAAGGGTTTCTTTTGACCTCAGCTGAGCCACAGTGCTCAGCTCTCAAGTCAAATCTAAGTATGGTAACTGACACAGAAGTCCCTGCCAGTTGTAGACAAAGACCAGTCATGGACAGCTAATGATGTTGTAAAGTCTGCTGGCTTCCTAGAATAATTGAAGACGCCTTTTTTTTTTTTTTTTTTTTAACATTTATTTATTTTTTTGGGACAGAGACAGAGCATGAACGGGGGAGGGGCAGAGAGAGAGGGAGACACAGAATCAGAAACAGGCTCCAGGCTCTGAGCCATCAGCCCAGAGCCCGACGCGGGGCTCAAACTCACGGACCGCGAGATCGTGATCTGGCTGAAGTCGGACGCTTAACCGACTGCGCCACCCAGGCGCCCCTGAAGACGCCTTTTGAGTGCTTCCTACGTGCCATGAAGAGCCTCTGGTGTCTTTTTGTTCATTGATTTCAAGTAAGTCTGTCCCAATCCTTAGCAGTGTTCTTTTTATCCATAATTAATTTTATAAATCAAAGTAACATGTGTTCGTAACTTCGAAGTCAGATGACATTAAAAGGTCCATATTGGGAACACCAGTCTCTTCGCCATTCTTTGTAACCCTCCCATCCTCCGGTCCTGGTCCCTGGAGGCAACTACCCACAACTGTCAGCTAGCTCTTCTAGAATTTGCCTCCAGTTCTCCCTTAATTCTTTATCTAACTTTAGCCACTTCCTATACTTTCTACTTTGGTAGGTAAGGATTTAGCTCTTCTATATGAACACTCCTTCCCGTTTCCTTCACCATCTCCCAAACATGTTTACACTGCAATGTTTTGGTAAATTTACACTCCATATTTCATTATTTTGGCTAAGCAAATATTTTTCACCGTTGCTCCAGGTAGCAAGTTAGATTATGTTTCCATTCTTGTATGGCCCTTGGTTTTTTCTTAGCTTTTACAATTAATTTGTTTTGCATTTGCCTGTTTTACTACAATCTATTTTCCCCGTCAAATGTTCTGTCATCCTGAATTATCCAAGTCAATCAAAGTTCTTCTAAAGTTCTTATGGTCTTATTTCGTGATGTGGTATCATTTCTTATGTGTCTTGTATTGCCTGTTTCCTCCAATTTCCTTTTGTTTTCTGAAGGTTTTGTCTCTCCCATGTTAGAAACATTCCTTATGTGTCCTATCTTGGGCTATCTATTCCTTTAAAAAATTTTTTTTAATGTTTATTCATTTTTGACAAAGAGAAACAGAGAGACAGAGTGCAAGCAGGGGAGGGGCAGAGAGAGAGGGAAACACAGAATCTGAAACAGGCTAAGGACTCTGAGCTGTCTGTCAGCACAGAACCTGACGTGGGGCTCAAACTCACAAACCTTGAGATCATGACCTGAGTTGAAGTCGGTCACCCAACGGACTGAGCCACTCAGGTGCCCCTATCTATTCCTTTTTTTTTTTTTTTTTTTAATTTTTTTTCAACGTTTTTATTTATTTTTGGGACAGAGAGAGACAGAGCATGAATGGGGGAGGGGCAGAGAGAGAGGGAGACACAGAATCGGAAACAGGCTCCAGGCTCTGAGCCATCAGCCCAGAGCCTGACGCGGGGCTCGAACTCACGGACCGCGAGATCGTGACCTGGCTGAAGTCGGACGCTTAACCGACTGCGCCACCCAGGCGCCCCCCTATCTATTCCTTTTAAGAGCAAAGCACTGTAAAGCCACTAGGAAGTTCCATGGTATGTGGATAGAGCCTGTCAACTGGTTGACTTTTCCTTAGGATTTTCAAACACTGAGCCAGATTTTTCACTGGGATAGTTGCAAAT
Source organism: Puma concolor (assembly GCF_028749965.1). NCBI lineage: Eukaryota > Metazoa > Chordata > Mammalia > Carnivora > Felidae > Puma > Puma concolor. The sequence goes on along the minus strand of NC_141675.1, from coordinate 78,454,991 downwards.
TTCAGTTTTGTGGCCGTGTGGAATGGGGAAGGGACATGGGGTCCCAACACACTATATGCAGACTTTCAAACAACAGCTCTTGTTTTCAAACCAGAGCCTAATCTCTCTTGTGAAGCAGGGCGTCCAAATCCTGAGCCTCTCAGCAGTCTGTGGGTTCTATCTAATGTCAGAATTTTCTATGACAGACTTTTAAGTTATAATTTGTTTTTTTTTTTTTCTGCTAAGTCAGAGGATGCTTTCAGTCCATCAAAACTTCATTTAGATGTCATGTCTACTGCTTCTTCTGTACGTCCTTATATCCATTTTTATTCCTTTACTATCATTTTGGCGACATTTGGGTAGGGCAAAGAAATGAACACCTGCGGCCAATCAGCTTCTTAAAACTGAAATTCATCACATGAGTTCTAAAAACATTGAGCCTCAAAAAAGAAAACAATCGGGTTTTGATTCCTTTCTCCCAGAAAGCTCCTTGCCACTTGCACAAACCTGTCTGTTTACTTCTCAAGGAGATAATTTCCCTAGACCAAAAGCTATGAGTGAGAAGACTTTAGCAACTCAAAGACATATACTGTTATATTGACAAATGGAGGGGATTGGGTGGGTGAGATGGGGAGAAAATGAGATATTGGAAGGCACTGGATGTAAGGGAGCCAAGGAAGCAGTGAGAGATTACATAGACTAGAGGAGATGAGAGGAACAAAGAGGTCAGTACCAAAATCTCTCCTACTGTCTTTTCTTACAATCACTGTCCTAATGTACTCATATTGTCTTATACCTGGACTGTCACAATAGTCTCCCAACAGGTGACTCTCCCTGCCCTCTTGGCTCCCATAAATCCATTCTCCATATGATAGTGTCACTCCCTTATTTAAAATCCTTTATTGCCTTCCATTGGCCTCAGGATGAGGTCCAGGTCACTCCCATGACAAACAAGGCCTTCTGTTAACCTGGCCCCTGTTTGCCTTTCCAGGCTTATCTTTCTCTTTTTGCCATGAACTCCTTAGGGCTTTCTCTTACCCGATTCTGCTCATGTTTTCTCTTCATCTTAGGATGCTCCTTGACTGGTTAATGCCTGTTCATTCTCTAAGATGCTCAGACATTGCTCACTTCCTTCGGGACATCTATTCCTGGGTTGCGTGCTCCCCATTGGACACTCATAACAACCATTGCCTACATGTCCACGCTTGTGCACGCGTGCGTGTGTGCATGTATTAAAATGGTCATGTGTTTACTATGTGCTTCCAAGCCTGTGGGGTTCTCGAGGGGAAAAACTGGATGTTGGTCTTTGAGTTTCCTCTCTCACTTAACAAAGTGCCTTGTGCATAATAAACACAGTATTGAATGAATGAATGAGTGAATGAATGAATGCATTCTGGAGTCATCTAAGTGGGGTGCCTAAAAAAAAAAACCTTTCAATCGGGGCTTGTCTATAGGTGGAGTTCAGCCCTAAGTTGTAGAGCCAAACATGAAGAAACTTGCTGAATAAAATATTTCCATATCTTATTCCAAAATAAATTTCTGATGGGTCAAAGACTTAAAAAGAGAGAAAGAGCCATAAAAACACTAGAAGAAACCATGTGAGAATTTTGTATATTGGAATGGAGAATATTCTTCTAACCATGAAATAATATCTAGAAAACTTAATTCTGATGGTTCATCTATATACTTTTTTTAAATTGCTTGAGAAAAAAAAAATGCCATAAAGAGAACGGACTAACTGAGAAAACTATTTGCAACATGCATAACAAAGGGCTAATTTCCTTATCATAGAGTTACTACAATTATAAAACTTATAATCCAATAGAAAAATAGGCAAAGATCATGAACACATAGTTTGCATAAAAGAAAATATAAAGGACATTTGAAAGATGCTCAACTTCACTTAAATAAGAAAAATATAGGGGCACCTGGGTGGCTCAGTGGGTTAAGCATCCAACTCCTTTTTAATTTTTAATTTTTTTAATGTTTATTTGTTTTTGAGAGAGAGACTGAGCATGAGTGGGGGAGGGGCAGAAAGAGAGAGAGAGAGATATACAGAATCCAAAGCAGGCTCCAGGCTCCAAGCTGTCAGCACAGAGCCTGATGTGGGGCTCAAACCCATGAACCATAAGATCATGACCTGAGCTGAGGTCAGAAGCTTAACTGACTGAGCCACCCAGGCGCCCCAAGCATCCAACTCTTGATTGTGGCCCAGGTCATGATCTCACAATTCCTGAGATCAAGCCCCATGTTGGGCTGACAGCATGGAACCTGCTTGGGATTCTCTCTCCCCCCTCTCTCTCTGTCCCTCCCTGACTTGCACCTGGGTGGCTCAGTTGGTTAAGCATCTGACTTTGACTCAGTCATGATCTCACAGTTTGTGAGTTCGAGCCCCACATCAGGCTCACTGCTGTCAGACTGTCAGCAAAGACCCCCTTTCAGGTCCTCTGTCCGTCCCCCCTGCCCTATCTCAGAAATAAACATTAAGAAAAATATGGATGAGGGGCGCCTGGGTGGCGCAGTCGGTTAAGCGTCCGACTTCAGCCAGGTCACGATCTCGCAGTCCAGGAGTTCGAGCCCCGCGTCGGGCTCTGGGCTGATGGCTCGGAGCCTGGAGCCTGCTTCCGATTCTGTGTCTCCCTCTCTCTCTGCCCCTCCCCCGTTCATGCTCTGTCAAAAAAAAAAAAAAAAAAAAAAAGATATGGATGAAATATTTGGTGATTCCATCTTCAGTTAGGTTGGCAAAGATCAAATTGGTTTGGCAAAGGCGTGGAGAAACAAGCATTTTTACACATCGTTGGAAGGGATGTAAATTTATATAACTTTTTAAGAAGACACTTTACCAATATCTATTAAAATTGAAAATGTACATAATTTTGATCTGGCATTTGCACCAGTAGGTGCATCTTAGGTCTAGGAGTATGAAATTAGGTGCTCCAGGATACCTATCACATTAATTAACAAATATTGAGTGCATGGGATGTACAAAGCACTGCGTTAGGTGCTAGAGATATAACAAGGAGCAAAAAAGATAAGGCTCCTGTTCTCGGGAAACTTGTAGTCTATTGGGGCACAGAGACATTGGTTAAACAGTTGGATTATCTAGATGAGTGCTATGAGGGTCGACAAGAATGGACCTAAAAGGGAACTGACAGGAGTCCGGGAAGGCTTCCTGTATAAGTTGCCACCGTGAGCTACATTCAGAGGGTTCAAGTTTGGTGGGAGACAAAGCAAACAACCACAGCACAAACTTTCAATTGTGGTTCGACATAACATAAGGGGCTTAAGTAACACACATTCTTATCCCCACCCTTTTCTACCTTTTGTAGCTTGTCAAAAATTAATGCAATTTAAAGAAGGAAGGAGGGGAGGAAGGAAGGGCACTTAACTTCTTTGAGCTGCAATGTCATCATCTGTGAAATAGGAATAATAACACCCTGGAGGGTTAGTGTGAAGGTTGAATAAAATAATGAGTGGGTCTCTACCAAGGAGGAGCAGTGCAGAAAGACTAGACCTGTTTATCCAAATCATTTGAGGCAGGATAATTAATTAAGAACTAAGAACTCCTCATCCTGTCCTTAGATAAAACCACATTTAAGCCATCCCACACAGGGGACAAGTTTTCTTTCTTCTAAGGTCTCCAGAAGAAAACATACAGACAGCATTTTTGATAAACCAAATCCAGGGTTTAAAAGTAAACAAATTCTCTCTGTGTTAGAATAATAGGATCTTAGACCTAAAAGCCTAGGAAATAATAGAACACAGGGAGCAAATCCAAGGACTTGCCTGATGTATACTCTTGGTGAATGGGGGCATTCTTTCTCCATTAGTTAGCCTAAATCCTTCTGCCCGACATTTTTTCTTTTGTTAATCCTGTCTAGTCACCATTCCTGTAATCGTCCGTATACCTAGGCATCCGAGGAGGCTGAGGGCTGGAATAAGATTAATATCATACACGCAGCCTGCCCTCAAGGCTTTAAGATTGCAGGTGCAAGATGCAGACATGGGGACAATTAGAACTAAAAAGCTTTCTTTTTTTTTTTTTTTTTTTTTAACGTTTATTTATTTTTGGGACAGAGAGAGACAGAGCATGAACGGGCGAGGGGCAGAGAGAGAGGGAGACACAGAATCGGAAACAGGCTCCAGGCTCTGAGCCATCAGCCCAGAGCCCGACGCGGGGCTCGAACTCACAGACCGTGAGATCGTGACCTGGTTGAAGTCGGACTGCTTAACCGACTGCGCCACCCAGGCGCCCCCTAAAAAGCTTTCTTATGTGGCATGGGAAAAACCTTTGAACGTCTTTGTTTGTGGAACAGACACTATTTTTATATGTTTGATATACTACCTAACTTTAAGTTAATTTTTAAAATCTGGCTTAATTTATCATTGACATAATCTGCCTGACCCTTATAGACATTTACGTTTGGGCTCACAGCTAACAGCTTCTTACTGACAAGGCACAGGAAGATCTGCAATTTCCCTCTTCCTATCTGTGAGGAAGGGAGGGAGCAGGTATGACTAATAACCACCATTTCACAAAGCTCTGCTGAAGCCAGAGAGAAAGTGGGGGCGTTCCCAGCTCGGGCGCACTGGGAATAGCCCAGGGTTTGAACCCGTCCTCCTTGGCTTGAGTCCTGGCTCCACTACTTACTCTGGGATTTTAAGCAATTCTCTGAGCCTCAGTGTGCTCTTATGCAAATTGTGGATGGTACCGCCAATTTTGTTGGGCTGATGTGCAGACCAGACATACATATTAAAAGTGGAGCGGGGGAGGCATTTGGTGGGGAAGTGCACTGTCCCACAGCTCCTTGCTGGACTGGCAGCGGTGGTCAGCCCCGGGCCAAATCATCTTCTTTGCAGTATTTTGAAAGCTGTGGGGAAAGCTGCTTGTACCTTTGAGTGCTTGCGATGGTTTGGATTGCAAAGAGAGATTTAAAAACATCCTTAAAGTGTTTTTGTGAAAATCAGATTTAATTCATGCTAAAAGAATTAGTAGGAGACTCACTCCTTCCCTGGCTCATTTTTCTCCTATTTAATGTTCTGGCACAGGGGCCCTGAGTGGGTTGCAGCCTCGGGGATTCTCTGTGCGATAGTTGCTGGTGTTTTTGCAGGGGCAAGGGGAACAATGCTGGGCTGTAGGCATCAGGTTTCAGGGCCGCAAAGTCCTTTCTATGTAGTTCTCAAACTTGAGTGCATATTAAGATTGTCTGGGGGCATGTGTTCAAGTTGCAGATTCCCAGGCCATACCCAGACCTGCTGAGTTAGAAATTCCAGGGCTGGGGGCGGGGAGGGGAGGCGGTGGCACCAGGAATCTACATTTCAACACCCTCCCTGCTGAGTGCATCTGAAGCAAGCCCCGCCACCCACCCCCCCCAGCACTTGGAAAAACACTCCCCTCCCTCCCCTAGTCCCACCTGCTCCTTGCACCTTCTATAGAAGGCTTTTGACCTGCAGTCACACAGTCTGGCTGGAACCGCTCCTGGAGCCCGGGCCAGCACTGCGCTGCTGGAGAACTTGCCCCATACCCACACTTGCCCAGTACTTCCCCAGTTGTTCTTCACAGAGCTGCTCTTCCTTTTCTCATCTGAGGAGGCTTCAAATACTCAAAGCCAAGGTCCTCTCTGTAACCCCCCCCCTCCCCCAGGCCTCAGCAGCCTGCGGTTACAGACTCCCAGGAGTGACTGTAGTCCAGTTGTGCTGGTTCTTGTCCCTTTGTGGGGCATGTCCCCCACCAGCTCACAAATCGCCCTCCATTCCCACAAGCTCCTGCAAGTCTGTTTCCCTTCTTCCTGCCTGGCCCCACCAGTGCAAAGCGGGAAGCCCCTTGAGGTCAGGATACCCCGGAGCTAGTACTGCTGGCCTCCGCGGTGAGGAGCCAGCACCAGTGCCCTACACCCGCAGTCCCAAGGGTCACGGCAGCTGGGTCTTCCCAGAGAGCTTGGGGGTCCAGCACCTGGCTGATTTCCCTTCAGAACGTGGGGGCCCTTTGCCACGCAGTCACCTGAGCCCCACACAGCCCAGTGGGGCTCTCCACATCTCCAGGTCTGTGAGAAGAACGGCTCCTGCAGCTTCTGCCTGCAACTCCCTGTGCAAGGGGCTGGGTCGGGTGCCTGTCTCTGGGGCTGAGCTAGGGTCCAGGTACTGATCCATTTCATTCTCCCCCGCCCCTCCCCTCCCTTCTGAGGTGCAAGCTTCTCTGTGCATTCGATATAGGAAAACCCAAGCAAATTGACGTTTGGGGAGCGTTTTACCGCTCAGTTATGCATGTGCAGACGTGCTGAAGTCCAGCCTCGGATGCGCATCATTTACCTGAACCCTCTCCCACAAGCAGGGTGTGTGACCTGTGTGGTCACACAGGGCGCACCTCACAAGGGGCTCTGTGTTTGGTTTAATGTCCTGCCGTCACTGCCTCGAATTCTTAATCATTTTATCTTGGAACTCATGCTCCGTAAGTGAAGTCTGATGGGACAGTAGAGCAGAGTATGTGAGCGGAGGAAACACCCAGAGGGGGCAATGGGCATGGTCCCAAGTCGGCTGCCACAGAGGGCAGCGGGCAGCACGTGTGCGGAGCAGTCGGCTGGGCAGCCTGGGGCAGAAGCTGGGCAAAGACCGGTGGTGATGACAGTACCAGCTGTGGCAGAAGCAGCAGCCACCAGGCTCAGGGAGGGAGGTGGGGCTGTGCAGGAGAGCAGCAGGGAGACGGCTGGTGGGAGGCTGGCTTGCCTGTCTGTCCCCAGGACCCATCCCGGCAACATCTGCACACACACATTCACTCTCTGGCCTGAACCCCAAGATAGGGGCTGCCAAAGCTAACCCAGTAAACTCTGTCAGTAAGTTATTACAAGAAAAAGCATACACATTGCAAGAAAGTGTATCATGTAGCTCGTAACACCCCCCCCCCCCCCCCCCCCCCCCGAGTTACCAGAATTCTTCAAAGAGCCTGACTCTCTGGTTTTGAACTGCTACAACGTTGCAAAGCAAATATGCACGGCCTTAGAGGAGAAATTAAATTTAAAGATTATACATTGGATGGAAAAGAACACCATTTTCACATGAGGCCATAGATGAACCGATTTTCAATAAAGCAGACAGTTGTAAAATTAATTTTCCTTGTAATGGAAGAGACAGAGATAGCATGCATAAACAGATACTCTGAGTTATATAAAATCATGAGGCCACTTTCAGTTTCTTGTATGACTTTCACAAGTTACAGGAAATGTCAGAGGAAACCTTAATACAGGGGCATCTGGCGGGCTCAGTCAGAAGAACGTGCAACTCTTGATCTTAGGGTCATGAATTCGAGCCCCACATTGGGTGTCCAGATTCCATAGATAAATAAAACTTAAAAATAAAATAAAATGCCGTTGTATAAAATGCCTTCAAAGTTAGATTCAGACAACATGAAACTGATTTGTAGCAAAAAGTAAAATTCTTTAGAGAAATTGTTTCATGTGAATCATCAGCTCTAGGTGTACTAAAATATACATTTCAAAATAATTCATCAGAAAGCTATCCCAATGTTGACACAGCCTATAAAATACTTTTAACAGCTCAGTAGCAGCTGCATCATCAGGAAGATTATTCTCAAAATTAAAAAGATTAGTTGTCAGCTCCTACTCTCACATTTGCCAAGAGTAACTCATGTTGCCTTTAATTACACCGAATGGGAGTGAAATCGCTGCAAGTTTAAATGAATCTGCAGAGAAATCTTATGCTCAGTCAATACGTCACATTAATAAAGTTATTTATTGTATTATATTAAATGGTGACATCAAAATGTTATGCAAATTACGAATCTCGGTTGCTACTCATATACTGTTATTTATCACCCCATGTTTTATGTCTTTGTAAGTAAAAACAATTTTATTTTTTATTTATTTATTTATTTATTTTGATGAGGAACAAGACATTTAATAGTTTTAAAGTATCTCCCTCCAAAATATTGTTACAAAGAACAATGAATAACTTTACAGTGGGAGACACCACTTTAATCAAGTAACCAAAGCGATTATCATCAGTAATGGGACAAATCAAAATCTTATCCCACATGACAGGATGGATCGAGAAGAACACAGCACGACTTCTGGGATATTCCTGCCAAAGATGTATAACCTGGATCTAATCAGGAGAAAATATCAGACAAGCTAAACTGAGGGTCATTCTGCAAAGTAACTAGCCTGGAATTTTCAAACGTGTTGAGGCTTGAAAGTTAAGGAAAGATTGAGCAGCTGTACCAGATTGAAGACTAAAGAAACAGGACAACTAAATGCAATGCATGATCCCGGACTGAATTCTTTCACTATAAAAGAGACATTATAGAGACAATTGTCAAAATGTGAATGGTTCTGTGCATTAGGTGATAGTAATGTTTCCCTGGGAAACTTCCTGATTTTTTCTGGTTGTGTTGTGGTTCAGCACAGGTGTGTTTGTAGGAAATACAGAGTATTCTGGGATGATGGACCATTGTGCTGGCCAATGTGCTCTCAAACTGTTCAGAAAAAGTTGTTTCTGCAACTCTCTGATTGTTTCAAAACTTGATAAAAAAATTTTTTTTAATTTTTTAGTAAAAACAATTTTATTTTATTTATTTTAATTTTTTTTTTCAACGTTTTTTATTTATTTTTGGGACAGAGAGAGACAGAGCATGAACGGGGGAGGGGCAGAGAGAGAGGGAGACACAGAATCGGAAACAGGCTCCAGGCTCCGAGCCATCGGCCCAAAGCCTGACGCGGGGCTCGAACTCACGGACCGTGAGATCGTGACCTGGCTGAAGTCGGACGCTTAACCGACTGCGCCACCCAGGCGCCCCTAGTAAAAACAATTTTAAAAGGAAAAGTTTCACATTGTAGTATCTTTAACGACCCTTTTCTTTTCCTGCTCCAGGAACAAAGGGTGCTACCTTTTCCTTTTGCGCTGGGCGCCGAGAATTACACAGTTCACCCTGTCCACAGCTCTTCCCTGCAGGGTGCATGGCCGGGTTCTCGGGTTTTCTCTGAAGCACCTGGTGTGGAACCCTGCTCCCACTTTCCCGCTTGCTAGCCCTCTTTTGTGGAAGTCCTTCCTAAAGAACCGCTTACAGGCCCCCTGTGATGCTCCTGCCAGGGTGGAGAAGCATACTCCTAACTCAGCAGCCAGTGACCAGCACGCTTCTGATGACACAGCGGGAAGTCCAGGCACCCCCCAGCTTGCTGTGGAGCCCTGCCTTGCCCATTCTGTGTCATGCGACTGTGGTTTTGGACCCTAGTGAAGGCCTTTCCGTTTCTGATTAAATTCCAACTTTACCTAGTTTGTTGCGATGAATTTAGACCCCAAATCTGCTCTCTGATGCTTTAGCTTTTCCTGACAGTTCTGCGGTATCTCAGATTTGATGGCCACACCTCCTGTTTTTATCTTGGCCACTGATAAAAATGGACTGGAGCATGCTACCTAGTACCGGAGAGCACAGTATCTGCAATGACTTAACTAGGCTCGGGCCCTCTGCCGCTCTGCTCCCTTCTCTCCCTCTCTCACCCGTTTCCATTGAGCGAATGGACACGGTGCCTCTCTGAAGGCCTCTCTTTCATCCTCTTCCCCCTCCCCACCCCCCCACCGCCCCCCTCCCCCACCGTTAGGCATTCCACTCAGGATGCCTGCACTGAGGAATAGCTCTGGGGGAAAATGGAGGTGGGAGGAGCTCTCTCTCCTCTTGCTTCCCTTGTTTTCAACCCTCCAAAGTCATAGGGCAGTGTGGAAGGCACCCCGGGTCTTCTCCAGGCTGGGATACGGTTTACCAAATTTGCAGCAGCAAGTCAAATGCTGAGGTCCTCAGGGTCTAATTTCCCTCCTGGGAGCGCTTCCTTCGGTCCAGTAATGTTGTGCAGAAGACATGGCTTTGGGAAGACCATCTTATCTCTCTTATTGGATCCCTGACAAATTGGTTATGTATCTCACTCAGGTAACAAGAGTTACGGAAAGATAAGAGCTTGGGCTATAGATAGGGAGTCAGAAGAGAGTAAGATTTAATTTCCTGTTCCTTTGCACATTATGATACCCCCTCTTCCAGGGAGAAACCATTACAGGTGAGCCCTTGCTTCCCGCCTGACCTCTGGCTTTGCCTTCAGACAAGCAATCTTCTTACCTCAGAGTTAGAGTTGACCTTTCCCACACCTATAGGTCTGGGGTTCCTTGGCTAACATTGATGACCCCTCCAGTCTTCAATTTACCTCTAACTCTAGTTTCTGAACCTATGCCTGGCTGAAGTCTCAGATCGCATGAACCCCCAAGTTCACCGACCTCAGCACCACAGCTGTGCTTTATAATTTGGCTTCCATGAATCCCCTGGTTCTTAGCTGCTTGTCTGGTTCCTGGACCATGACCCTTCTCCAGGTGTAAGCCTTGTCCCCGCTGCAACATACACCTGTCCCCATTGTCCTGGTCCGTCTTGAACAGCCTCTGTCATCTTCGACGCTGGTGTGACGTAATAGTGGCTGTTCCTTCCTCTTAACTTTACTTATAAGCCACACGAGCTCCTCGTCTGTACTTGTCGCAGTCGTGGATTACTGGGACAGTCTCTTCGAAGATAGATCCTGCTAAGAATTCCAGGAAAGGTGCTCCCCTGAGCCAACTGAACATTACCCTTGCCACGAGGGTATGAGCAACAGATTCTCCTTTCTTCTCTAGCCAAACCAAATCCTTTCACTTTTACATTGTGTGTGTTGTGACCAGATGGGCTTTTTGTAAATCAGACTATATTGTAAGTGATCCAGAGCGACTCTATCAAAAGGAGTCCCGAGAAAAATCTTAGAAAATTTAAAGCTTCCCTTCAGTAATTTAGCTGCTTTACCAAAGCTGAATTTTCATGCATGGGTGTCCTTTAAGTGGCATGTGGGTTCTCTGCCACATGACTGCTCCGCCGGCTGCTCTTTGAGAATCTTTGCAGTGTGTTCATGATAAATGTGTCTCATCCAAGCTGTATGCTTCAGCTACTTCATTTACATATTTAAGGAAAGCCACTGTTTTGCATGCTATGTTTAAAAGTTGAAGGTCCTTGGGGCATCTGGGTGGTTCAGTAGGTTAACCATCTGACTCTGGATTTTGGAGCAGGTCATGATCTCACAGTTCATGAGATTGAGCCCTGCATCGGGCTCTGCACTGACAGCGTGAAGACTGCTTGAGATTCTCTCCCTTCCTCTCTCTTTGCCTCTACCCCATTCACGCGGGCGCTCTCTCTCTCTCTCTCTCAAAATAAATAAATAAACTTAAAAAAAAAAAGAAACGTTGAAGGTCCTTCTGGAAATATAGCTTTAAAAATGTTTAAATTAACTATAATTTCAGATGGAGATTTTGCTGTTGTTGTTGAGCACCAGGAAAACAGACGTTATGAGTTACAGGTGAAATCTGACCAGAGAAAATGCAGCGGCTGCTCTGCTTTCAGTAATGTCCCCCTTGGGGTTGGTTCTACGGACTCTTTGAGGAACAATCCTGAGTCTTGAGTATGCATGGGGGCTGCCTATTGGACGGGTCACCTCTTTGCTCAGGTCCATGCTCTGTGATCTGTAGCTGCGGGCAGGTTGAACACCGGGAGCGGGGACCTGGCTCTTGTCAAGCTGTGTGCTCTCAGTCCTGAGCTCTTCTGGGGCCTCAGACTTAGAAGGGCCCTGGAGGGAGCCCTATGGCGAAGCTTAGAAACCAACAGGGACTTACAGACTGTGCCTCTGGCCGAAAAGTCTCATTTTCCCAGCAACTTTGTATTCTACTCAAATAACACCACCTGTCAGAGGCTGGCCCTTTTCCTTCCTTCTCCTTCAACTCAGAGGTTCCTCAGAGTCCAAAGATAAACATTCAGGGCAAGCAGGCATGGAGGTGAGGGGAGCTGGGAGGCCCCTGCTTTTGCACAGAAACTTCGTGCAGGTGTATTTATTTTGAAGAGTCCCAGGAAGGAGCAGAGGGAGGGCTGAACAGCTGGCTCCTCTTCCGTATCCTCCCGGTTCTGCATTTTCCTCCTGTCTGAGGGACCATCAGAGTCACAGGGGTTGGGCTCCCAATATAAACACTGAAAGCTTCCATTCCTATAAGAGTTTTCAAGAAAGCACATCTGAGTCCTCCCAAATATATGATTTTCCAAATGGGATGGCAGACTTCTTCTCTACCTCTGCCCTCAACATGTGGACGTGCGCATGCACACACACACACACACACACACACACACACACACCCCTCTTTTTTTCCTTCCAGTGCAGGACCATGACCACTTGAAGGAGAAGACTGGTCTACACTTGTATCAAGAGGCCTCAGTGGTACTATTCTCCTTCCAAGGGGCCTACGCGGGAAGTGTGAGGTTCTGGAGAAATCCAAGCCAGGAGCTGCTTCCCAATGGGGCAGGAATATATCCAGGTTTTATATTTACTAGCTGTGTGATCTTGAACAAATTAGTAATGTGAAATGGGAAAAATAATGACAATAGCTGCATGTATTGGCCTCTTACTATGTGTTAATACCCTGGCTAAACAGCTTTCCCCCATTATCTCATTTAATCTTCACAACAGTCTGGTGAAGAAGACACTGTTTTAATCTTTTACTTTTTAATGGTGGAAAAGTCAGGAAATAAAAATATATTATCAGGGACAAAAATATATCAATTAATGTTTCCACATATGATCTCACTGCACATAAGAGAAAAGAATAAGTTATTTGCATGGTCAGCAGGGTAGGCCCTCATCCATCCATCCATCCATCCATCCATCCATCCATTCATCTACCAACCCACCCACCTAGGACCCCACAAGCCCCTTGTTACTGTTCTGCAATGTTCACCCTACCAATTAATGCTACTAAACTCTAGTGTCTTAGGTTAATGAACAAGATTGAGTGATCCAAATATAAACTTGATATTTGCCCAATGGCCAGGGCTGGACTGGCTGGCTCCCCCAGAAATTTCACCTAGTGGCTCAGGGCAGCAGCAGTTTGCCACAGGTAGGGAAAGTCATCCCTCCTGCCCTCACACCCAGAAGGGCCTCCTAAGTCCTGGCCTCTGTATGTACGATGAGTGGATTTAAAAATTCTTCTTGTCTTCTCTTCATCTTTCCCTAAATCCCTGGTGGGAATAGAATTGTGGTAGGTTTTAGATAACAGCCTCACAGCCTTAATTTTATTTACCTCACAAGCTTGACTCTGGAGACGCCAGCTGTATGGTTATGGAAAATAGCATAGATTTTATGAACTTTTCAGCCAAGGGTTCTACTACCCTCATAACAGGGACCACAGGGCTGAATGCAACAACACTGTCCTCAGGACTTTGGGGAGAAAAACTCATACAAGCCTCACACAAGAGACTCCAAGAGAAAACTGAGCTTGAAACCAAATCTCCCAGGGAACTTTTCTCCACTGGCTTTGCATCCCTCTCCATGCTCCCAAACCAGTCATGGGCAGTGAGTCAGCTCAGGAGCAAACACCTCCTATGGTGGCTGTGGGCGACATGCCTGTTCTGCTATTGACCAGACTTTCTGTTCGCTGCTCTGGAGATGGCAGGTCTGGAGCAGGAGAAACAACTGGAGACAAAAAAAAAAAAAAAAAAAAAAGATTAAAATAAAATACACTAAATACAAGTAAAGGAGAGAGGGTAAAAATAGAAATAAGTGAAGCTCTTGTTTCCCGGGCAGGTCGAAGCGCATAGGTACAAAGATTAATGAGCCTATTATGATCAGAGGCTAGAGAGACTTGAGCTTGAGATGCTCTGATAAGGATTGGGCAGGGAAGGGTTAATCACCAAGGCAGGGAAAGTGCACCAGGTGCTAGGGGGAGTTGGGGGCATAGGGACAGCAGCCAGGCTGGTGGGCCCAGGGATCCAGAGAATCTGGAGGACCTGGTAGAGAGGTGACAGTTGTCCCAGCAAGTGGGAAAAAGGGTAGAAGCCCCAACAGGTACTCTCAGAAGAGGGGGCAGGGTAGGACAGTTGGGGGACACGCAAGAGACCAAGGCAGGTCCAAGACTAGGGAAACAAGGTAGATTCCTGGAGCGAGAGAAGGCACAGGGGATAATCAACAGTGAAGGCAGGGTCAGATTTATGAGAGGTCAGAGTGGGGTGTGGATGCCGGGCCATCACAACTGCCCCAGAGTTCCTCAACCCAACTTTCCAAACGGAGGTGCCTGGCTGGAGCCTAGGGCCAGGGCTGAGCTCGTGGTGGGGAGAGGGCAGGGGTTAGCCAGCTGAGATGGGGGGCTTCAAGCCTGTCACCTTGAAGGCTCTGAAGACTTTGGGTGCAAAGTGCTATTGCTTGGAGTATGTTACACATTGAAAGCACCTCGGGAGCTTTTAAATATACTGACACCCAGGCAATCTCTCTCCGCAACCCTAACTCATCCCCACACCAATCAAATGAGAACCTACGGTCCTCCGGCGATTCCCGTGTTAGCCAAGGTTGAAAACCACCAACGTACGTGCAAGATGACTCTGTCAGTGTCTACGAAATGGGTACCGTACAACATAGCAACCACAACCAGAGTGTAGTATTAGGCACGTGAAATGAGATCAGTTTGAATTCACATCTGCTGTAAGCCTTAAACACACTGGATTTTGATGACAGCCTGAAAAAAAAAATGTGAAATAGCGCATCAGTAATGAGATATTGTTGAAATGATAGTTTTGGACCTATTGGGTTACATAAAATGTATTATTAGAATTAATTTCACCTGCTTGTTCTCCCCTGCCCTAACGTTGCTCCTAGAAAGTATGTCTGCCTACGAGGTTTGCATGCTACACACCTATTTCTTTTGAGCAGGGGTGCTCTGGGACTTCTCAGTTCCGATTCACCAACCACACGACTGAAATTGCTTTTCCAGTATGGCGGCTGCTGATGGTACTCGACTTTGGAAAAAAGGCCTCCCACACCGTTTGTAATTATGTATTTATTTGTGTGTTTACATGTTTAGTGTCTGATTTCCTCAGTGGGCCATCTGTTTTGTTTACCTAGTTCAGCACTTAGCTGGGTATCTGGGACATAGTAACAGTTGAATGAATATTTGTTAAGTCAATGAATGGGGAAGGAAGGAAGGAAGGAAGGAAGGAAGGAAGGAAGGAAGGAAGGAAGGAAGGAAGGAAGGAAGGAAGGAAGGAAGGAAAGGATGAAGGAACACACAGATGAATAAAGTAGGTCTCTTTTCTACTGCTGTGTTCCCTGGGACACACAGGCTCATCAGCAAGTCTCCAGCTTGGGCTTGTACTACAAAAGAGAGGGCCGTTTTGCATAGAAGGGAAGGGCTGTCGCAGAGGTGACGGGAAAGTGTTTTGGAGCCAGGCTCGGCCAATGCAACGCACCAGCCTCTTGGACTCTGATTTCTTCCATCTGTAAAATGGAGGTAAGATTATCTCCCAGGGTTATTGCGTTCTGAAGGGCTTAACAGTGACTGTAAAGCAGTCATTGGTTTAAGAAGGAAAAAAAGAGGATTAGTCTCTGGGACGCAATCTGTTCTCCCCAGGGGGTTACAGGAGCTCCTGGCCTCCTGGGGGCAGACTGCTGGATACACCTAGTTCTTCAAAGCCCGACACCCACTGTGCCTTTGGGCAGTTTATGAGGATGGAAAAACGAAAACTTCTGGTGGCTTTACTTTGTATAAAAAGGTGTTTGCTTTGGCTCATAGCCCAGCCTTGGCCAATGGCTACTCTCCTACTGCGGCTCCTTTCCAACATCATGAGCCTAGCACTCTCCTCAGGCAGTACTTTTGGAAGAGGCCTCAGATTCAGATCAGAATCTTTGGAGATGGGCAGAGAGTCTTTTGCCCCCATATCATGCTTGGCACAAAAAGCATTGCCCCCTCCCCTTGCTCACCCATGACCCGTGACCCATGACATGACCCATGGTAACAAAGAAGGGAGGCTAGGACACAGGAGGCTCGACCTGTTTGTCCACAGTGTTCTCCGTCTGGCCAGACAGCACACCAAGAACTGCCCTATTTATCAGGCTCACAATTGAAAAGGGAGTATGGGCTGGCTGTCAAAAAAGAGAAAGCCATTTATTCCCTTCTCTGGGGGCTATTTGTAATTAAAATTCAAGCTCAATTTATCCAGATAAGGAGAATGCTCTCGGCATGCACCTGTTTTAGTAATTTATGGTCTCTTCAAGATGGGTAGAAGCGTGTATCTGTCTGCCAAGGCTGAAGCAGTGGTGATCAGTAAAAGGCCTCCATGAACCTTCACTCCCAGATTCAGAATACTCCACAACCATAGAGACATGCATTTGACAGGTCAGGTTTTAAAGTTGTAAAGCCTACAGAATTATTTATGCCGTCAATGCCCGCATTGTCTGCAGTGAACACAGGGAATGAAATATCAAAATGGGATTAGAAATAATAAACGGTCAAGATTTGTGCCGAAACTAGATGCAAGAGGCCAGATGTATCACTTATGGCTCTTAGGTTGATGAGGTCAATGACACACAAATTCCCAAGACTTCACTTCATGAAATATTAACAAGTTTCTTCCTCAGCTGCTACAGCAACAGAACATTTCTGAGGCAGATAACATTGTGTTGTATGGCAAGGCGTTCACACGGGCGTCAAGGACACATTCACGGGCTCAAGAAACTCTACCACCTACCTGGAGGTCCTACAGACAGGACCATGATGTAAAGCCTCGTGACTAGTCAAGTTCAGTCAGCAAAAACCACTGCTTACATCTCTTTGGAAAGGACGCTAACAAATTCTCTTGTCTATGAACGCACTGTCTAGTGTCTGGACCTTTGTCTAAGATCCATAACTCCCGTTGGATGAAGACATGGAATGCAACTCTGAAGTATTGATCTTTATTTTTCTCACAGATACAGGTATCAACTCGCTTTCCACTGGAGTCCAGAACCCTCTGGATTACCCACAAAAAGTTCTTGGCAGTGACCTGAAACCACATGGACAGCTGGCTAACCTACTCTAACCATGGCCTGCTGACTAGCAATTCATCCTCATGTTCCAGACTTATCCAACAACCACCGCAGGCAATTCTAAGTGAATTCCTTCCTACAACTCTCAGTCAGCCTCCAGAAAAGCTCCACTGAGCTGGCACCTAGCCTCCTTGACTTCATTTCTCTCTTTCCTTCTTGATTCTAATTTGTCACCCATAAGCTCAGAATTACATTTGCTTCATACATTGAGGTTTGGCCTGGGCCACCTCTAAACTGGGCCCCAAATCTGCAAAATTTTAAAGACACAATTACTGTATTGATTCTGTATCAGTCTGGATGGGTTTGATTATACCGTGATAACAAGCAACAGTCACAGCTTAGTGGCTGAAAACCACAAATTTTACTTCTTGCTCGCCCTCTATGTCCACGTGACTCTTCACATCACCCTCCCCCCCTCCCCCATCTGTAGTAGTTGGGACCATTAGGTGTGGGGGCAAACACTCCTACTCGTGTCAAGAGCATGAAAAAATCCGGGGGTCTTGAGTCAGGTTCCTTGAGAGACAGCTTGCAGCAGGTGTTTGTTTGCAGGAAGTTTGTACCCAGGGTGATTGTTTCTGAGAACACCTGTAGGGGGGTGAGGAAGCAGGAGTGAGCACAAGGTGGGGTTGCAGTGTGGTGAAGTTGCAACAGAGGCCTCAGCCAATTCTATAGGGATGGTCCTCTGGAACTGACCCAGACTGAGGCAATGGAGCCCCGGCCTGCTCCTGAGACCATTCCCTTTAGGGGAGGGCAATTCCTAGAGGAGCTCAGATGTGAGCAGTCAACAGCCAACACTCATGGCAGCTGAGGGAATGGGAGCCTTGACCCTGAATGGAGGCTTCTGGGTGAGGCACCAGACTATCTGCCTTAGTGCACTGCTTGGACTTTGGTAGGAAGTTCTCTATCTGGGAACAGCTCTGCGAGAATTCTGTCTGGTCCCCTTTGCCGCTTTCCAGAGGAAGATTAGAGAAGGATGATCTATAACTCAAGTGGGTGCAGTTGGTCTCAAGGGCACAATTACCCATTTTATATTCCTCTCACTGTTGACTTTGCTAGGATGACCCAAACCATCATCCCTGAGCTTCTGGTCAGTATGCTGTTCTCTGGCCATGCCTGCTGCACTTGTCAAGTTATCATTAGATGAGGCAGGAGAGTACCAAGAAAAGCCCCAGGATATCATCTGGTGTCACAGTGTTACAGCAGCCCTAACTCCTCCTGATAGTCAAGGCCAATTACCCTGCACGTATGAGGACTCCTTTTCTCACCTCTTTCTTTTGGTACAAGAAGCTTACAGTAACTAGGCAGCAACTGAGGCTTAAAGTTTAATGAGGCATTTACTATGTTTGCAGATACAAATGTTTCCTTCGGGGAATCAAGACCTGTAGACTTACAGAGTCTAATGTTGCAGCAGTGAGAAGCATTACATGCCCAGGCAAGACACTGGAAATGAAGGTATACAAAGCCTTTTCTACTTTTACCCCTTGGTTCCTGGACTTATGTATTCTACTATTTGGGGATACCAAATTATATAATAGTCTTTGATTGGGGGGTATTAACTACATCCTAGAGGATAGCACCCCATTTTCACAGAGTTTAGTGCTTCCTCCACGGTAGATGCGCTCTGCGGGGCATTAACCTGCAGTACAAAGATCGTCACTCTGCATGCCCACTCCCATAGGCCCACCACCATGCTCTTCTCAGCCTCCAGTCCTGTAATCTTTCTCTTTTCAGGCCCCCTGGCCAACCGGCCTAGTCATTTTCCACAGCCCTGAGTTATATACCTACTCCTATTCCATACAAAGTAAACAACCATGTGTTCCGTCTAATGAGAGGATTCCTTTAACATTGTCATTCGGGACTGCCCCATGGCCACAACAGTCCATTTTTGGCTAGCATCTCCAAACCAAGCCAACACATCCAATCTCAGCCTCTTTCTGCCTCCACCGGCTTGGCTGATGGGAGGCATCCCCCATGTGGCAAAACGTTTTATCTACGGGAGAGAACTTGGTACAGCAGTGGTGGATGACATGGCCATCTGGGCCATCTACCAATGCAGCTTACATTCCCCTCTGGCCCTGCTCGTGCCCAATCCCAGATGTACCATTTCCATTACATACAGATGACTGCTGAGTCTGCCAGCCCAATGACTTGGTAGGTTGGATGCCAACCAGCTCATGATGGGAAGCTGTGGTCACATGGTCACTTGTCAGATGCTCCGTCTCTATCAGGACCAGTAGCATGCCAGAAGCTATGTTTCAAATGGTATATAGATGTTCTCTGCAGATGATATGGCCTTGCTCCAGAACCCTCTGGGTCTACATTATGATTCTCCTGTTGGGGCATGCCATAAGCTCCACATGGTGTTTTATTTTCCCACCACAGGTAACTCTAATATCAATAGAGTCTGCTCAATCATTTGGTCTAAGCAATATGGGTTTTGCATTGCATCCTAGTTTTGCTGTGACTCAAAGTGTTGCTGGGACAGCTTTCTGTGTTACCTGGTAAATGGGTCAGAGCCTTATCACTAAGTGGCTTTCAGATCCTGAAGAGGCCTACCAGGCATTGGGCTTCTTTCTTAGTGGTGAGAGGTGAGGGATACATTAATCTGTCCTTTATTTCCAAGAGATGTCCCCACATTCCCCCAAACCAATAGATCCCTCAAGAGTTCACTGACTTGACAGGGATGTTATGTTCTTCTTGGACCTTATATCAGGTGGTACCTGATATTGATGTGTCTTATTTCTGGTCCTATTAACTTTGACCACTTGGTTAAGGTGTCTGTGAGGCTTCTCCTCTGTAGAATTTTATTCCCCCACCTCTGCCACCCCCTAGGAATCAGTAAGGATCTGATGAAGAGATACTTTGATACTATACAAATATTCTGTTTATCATCATACTTTCACCCACTTTAGTTTCCATTGATGATTCTTGCCTGCGATAATTATTGCTATGTTATTTGCCAATCGGTGATTTTCTATCTTCATCCTCCCTTTTATACAATTATTGATTGGAAACCTTCTATAAGGAGAAGTCCCTTCTCCCCCATTTCTTTATTACTTAATCAGTTATTTTATCTGTATCACCATGAACCAATAGATACTAACCTTTTCTACAGGTTAAGTCCACCACTATCATCATCCACTTTATTGGTCCCATTTTCCTAGATTTGGCCATTGGGACTTCTTTCAAGTTAAACACTTCCTTAAAATAAACACTTTTTATTGCAATTGGTAAAGTCCATTATCTCTTTCTGCTGCAATTTCTTCTCCCTCATACTCCCCCTTATCCCAGGCAGTGTTGTGGCCCATGGGCATTTTGGGTATGTGGGCCAGGGAGGACGTTGAGTTGGGCGCTTACTTAATTTAGTTATCTCCTCTGTTGGGATATAATTGTGTGGTTTCAAATCACTATCACTTCCATGTATAGTTGAGTTGTTATTGGGTGTCTGGTATAGGAATGGCTTCCAAGAATATTTCTACTGTCCAAAATGTGCAGGACGAGATGTTTCATTTCAGTATGAATGTGGCCTACAGTGCCCAGCTTTGAAATTCTGTAGATAATGGCTGGCCTGCAATTACAAGTCTGTTCAACCTTGCAACATGGACACAGCAACCTTTAAAAGGCTCTAAAAACTATTTTTGAAGACTCAGAAGAGAAACTTGAATACAAATAAGAAGGGAGGTGCCTACTTAAAAGTTCATAAAGCTGTCTGTGCCATTTTAATTCAATTTGCAAGGGCACTTTTGGAACATTTCATTAAAAGAAACAAGATAGTATAGATTCCCAGTTGGGGCACATAGGAAAGGTACATTCTTTCGTCATCTTTACATTCACAGAACTGAGAGAAATTTCAGGAAAAAAGTTAATAGAAAAAGAAAAGCAATAAAATAGAAATTATTCTGATTCAAGGATAGAACTATCATTGATCATATCAAAAGCAGTAACTCAATAGGAGAGATAACTTCCAAACAGAATAATAATGAACAGACTTTTGTCTCGTTTAATAATCCAGTTAATGATGAAGAGTGAATCATATGAATACATTAGAGAAAGATTTACACTTCTTGCTGATAAATTCACACCAGTGAAAATAGCCTACAACGCATGATACCTGTCTACAGTGAGGACGTGAATGACTAAGAAGTAAATCAATGAGTGACTTTCGATTTAAAGAGTTTTTAAGATTAGTCACTGCTGAAGAAAACTTGATATGCTCTCGGGTCATGTCATCACATCGGAAAGAAATGCTGTTGGAGGTTTTCCCCAAATCGACAACCATCCTAAAGGTAACATGTGGCACTTCCGATAATGAGTTGTAACGCTGAAAGAAACTTTTTGAAACAGCCAATAAGAAAAAAATTTTGATCGAACACATTAGAGGTAAGTCTGACTTGTCTTCCTCTGGCAGAACTGTCATCAAACTGTTGCCATGCGAAGAAGCAATCTAAAGAATATGTGGCCCAAAAAAAGGTAGGAAAAAATACTTTAGTCATGTGCCAGGCAATTACAAAACATTGTATCGTGTTTCTGGATTTTGTGATGTTTATGGTGTCGGTTAGCATTTGCAAGATTTGAAATTGGTTGTGATTTCTTTCCTCATTTTGCATAAATGGTGATTTTCAAATCTCAGTTCGTGTCATAATTTGGTATCCTTTTTCTTAAAGAAGGACCTCAAACTGCACAACTTTCAAGCCTCACAAAATCTGAATTTGTCTCTTCCCTGAGTTCGGAAAAAGGGCGGGTTTCGAAAAGCATGCCCTGTGCCTAGGAGGGGGCTTTCCCGACCTGGGGACCAGAGGCCAGACTTTCCCTCAAAAGCACCTCAAAAGCAGGAAGTGGGGGGAAAGGCTTGCTTTAGCCATTGCTGCCAGGCTCCCAGGAGAGGGAATCCAAGGGAAAGTAGCTCTCCAATCTCCCGCCGTGCTGTCAGACAACTTCAACCCCCATTCATTAGGTGTGAAATGGTTGTTGTGAGTGTTTCTGTGTGTTTATCCAACAGGTCTGCAAGAAGTGCGAAGCTCTGTTTGCTGAGAGTTTTATTCTTCAAACAGAAAGTGGTTGGGAGGGGCAGGGCAATGACAGGAAATTGTACCAGGCGGTAGGGTTTATTAACATCAATATTTCTCACCATGATAAATGAGTGTCCTGGGGGCTCGGAGGATCTGACAGTTTTCCTTTTCTACTGATGAAGGCCTGATAGGACCTCAGCCTTCACAGCCTGGATGGATTTGCTGCAATCACAAATGAGTGGTAGCCTCAAGACCGTGGTCCTTATCAATCACACGGTTGGGCATGGGATTAGACAAAAATACCCTCGTGACATTTCCATCTTTCTGTGACTCTGAGCATTAACTTTTCTAGGGCATGCAAAATGCTCAGCCCAGGTCCTGACACACAGCAGACGTTGAATAAATGGTAGCCAGGATTTTTGTTTCTATCTGAGCTTTAAGGCAGCTCTGATGTGAGCTAGACCCAGTAGGAAAGGACTGAGTTGCGACTGGGAGAATGACTCCTGAAACCAGGCTGCTGGCTTTAAGTCCTGCTCTTCCCTTTACTAGCTGTGGGACCTTGGGCATGTTGTAACCACCATAGTTTCCTCATCTGTGAAAAGGGGACAGTGATGATGAGCTGTTGAGAGGATTAAGTGAGTCAGCACACATAAAACCCATACGACAAACGCAACACACACTAAGTGCTATGTTAGTGCTAATTATTGTTATTAGTGTTACTGCTATTGTCATTATCTAGAGGTTCAGGACTGGTGTCCCTCATTTCCCGAAGCCTCTTGGTATCCAGTCCCTCTTGGGTTGGTGCCCAAAAGAATGTGGCCTAATTCTAGACTATGTCTCTTTTCTTTCCTTTCTCTTTTAAAAATGTTTATTTATTTTGAGAGAGAGAGAGAGAGAGAGAGAGTATGTATGGGAGAGGCAAAGAGAAAGAGAGAATTCCAAGCACTGTCAGAATCCCAATCTACACTGTCAGTGCAGAGACCTATGTGGGGCTCAAACTCACAAACCGTGAGATCATGACCTGAGCTGAAAAGCAAGAATTGGATGTTTAACTGACTGAGCCACCCAGGCACCCCAAGACTGTCTCTTTTCCTGGGCCCCTTCTCCTTGTTCCTCTAGCCAGTGGAAGAGGACATGGGGGCAGCGTAATCTCTGACTTCAGGTATCTGAAAGGCAGTCACACGGAAGAGGAGAGGATTCGCTTTGGCTTCCACGCCTTGACAGGGTTGGAAGCTATAGTGAAGCCAAAACCAGCTCGTTGAAGGCAGCACTTAATAAGACCCAGAGTAGTCAAGCCATGCACTGGGCTGCCCTGGAAGAAGCAAGTGCTGTCAGCGGGTGTGCTCAGCTGAGCCTGGATCACCTTTCATCATGGTTGCTATGGAAAAGACTGAGAGCCCTGTATTAGTTATCTATGGTTATGGAACAAAATACCACCCAACTTGGTGACTTAAACAACAAAGTTTTACTATCTTGAAATGTTTGCAGGTTAAGAATTCAGAGGCGATTTAGCTAGGCTGTTCTGGCTCAAGGTCTTTCAAGGGGCCACAGTGTAAATGATGGCTAGGGCCGCAGCCGTGTTGTCTTGACTGGGACTGGAGGATCTTTTTCCAAGATGGCGCACTCACATAGCTGTGGGGAAGAGGCCTCAGTTCCTCACAATGTGGGCTCCTCCACAGGGCTGCTCATGATATGGCAGCTGGCTTCCCGTAGAGCCATGATGCAAAAGAGAGGGCAAAACAGAAGTGCAATGTCTTTTATGACCTTCCCTTGGAAGTCATATTCTATCATTTCTGCTATATTCTATTGATTAAAAGTGTATAGGCCACACTCAAGAGAGGAATTAGGCTGCTTTGAAGGGAGGAGATTCAAAGAACTTGTGGTTGTATTTTAAAACCACAAGCCCCAGGGCGCCTGGGTGGCTCAGTCGGTTAGGCAGCCGACTTCGGCTCAGGTCATGATCTCGCAGTCCGTGAGTTCGAGCCCCGCGTTGGGCTCTGTGCTGACAGCTCAGAGCCTGGAGCCTCTTTCAGATTCTGTGTCTCCCTCTCTCTGACCCTCCCCCGTTCATGCTCTGTCTCTCTCTGTCTCAAAAATAAATAAACGTTAAAAAAAAATAATAATAATAAATAAATAAATAAAACCACAAGCCCCTTAAGTGCTGAGTCACTGTGATTGATTTATGCATTCTTAAGCCAAAGTTTGTTTTTTTAAGTTTTTATTTATTTTTGACAGAGAGACACACAGAATCTGAAGCAGGCTCGGGCTCTGAGCTGTCGGCACAGAGCCTGATGCAGGGCTTGAACCCACCAGCCATGAGATCATGACCTGAGCTGAAGTAGGATGCCCAACTGACTGAGCCACCCAGGCGCCCCCAGAGTTTTTTAATTAGCAGTAATGCTAAGCTCCTTTGCTACGGTTACTCAGAAACACAGAGTTACCACCTGTTTCTTCCCCAGTGGGTAGCTTCAGCAGCTTTCTTTTTAATTTATTTTATTTTTAGAATTTTAGAATAGAAATGTCTTTTTTTAATTTATTTTTGAGAGGGGGGAGGGGCAGAGAGCTAGAGAGAAGAGAATACCAAGCAGGCTCTGCACTGTCAGCACAGAGCCTGTCGCAGGGCTTGAACCCATGAACCATGAGATCATGACCTGAGCCAAAATCAAGAGTCGGACACTTAAACTGACTGAGCTACCCAGGCACCCCTCAGCAGCTCTTTCTAGTCCAGAACCATACAGCCTCACCAGTCACTGTCTCTACAGCTTGGTGGTCCCAGCCTAAACTACTCCCTAGCTTCACTCACTCTCATAACATCAGAAGGGCCCCTCCTCTTCTGGAGGCCAAGGCTCTGGCCAGCTGGGTGACAGTGGAAGGCGGGGAAATGGAATCCTGCTGCCCTGGCCCCTGGGACCCTTCTGGGACCCTCCTGGTACCAGTACCCTTCTTTCAGACAGATTTCCTGAAGGAAGAGAGCAGATGGAAGATATAGGAGGGAGCTGGAGCTTAAGAAATGACCTACCTAATGAGCAAGTATATTGTGGAGTGCTTGTGATCTTGAGCACCTTGATGACGGATCCATATATACGCTTATAACATGTGCCCCTCCTTCACTGTAGTGTCACATGCCTTGAAAATACTGGGCGGTTTCTAGATTGATAAGGTGGGTGGCTGAGTGGTCATTAGGTGGAAATCCTGGGCTATCAGGTTTAAAGGTGTGTTTAAAGGTTGGTTTTGTTGAAGACTCAAGTTCTTGTGGCCCATAGCTCAGAACAGTCCCAGGGAGGACATGTGTGTATAGTGCAGTCATACCCGTTTACCATACAGTTTTCTATCTCTGTTTGGGGAAAGGGCATGTTGCTGATATCCTCAGGAGGGGTCAGTAGGTAAAGGGGAGAGAAGTAATAACAGATAGGGTTTCCTTAAATGACATTAGTGGAGTGTGGGGGGTGGGCAGGGGAATTAGTTAATGTATTCCCTAGCAAAAGTGCCAGGTCTTCCCATACAGTGTCCTTACAATTAATGCTCATAACAACTATATGGATTGGGGATTATCATTCTCGATTTACAACAAACTCTGGAGATCAGCTTAAAGGAAACAAACTACATTGCAGGTAATTATTAAGTCAATAAACAGAAACAGCTCCCTGTTTACAAGCATCTAATTTACACTCTGCCCATCCTGATAGCAAATTCCTCATTCTTACTGTTGTGAGGGTTGTACGGGGACAAAAATGTGGGAGCTTTCAAAGGACTGGAAGGTGGCAGCACAATGCAGGCCAGTTGACGCCCCATGATGCCTTGATTTCCCTCCTAGTCTGGCACTAAGAGTGTGACCTAAAGCACATGGATGTCCCTCTCTGTGTGGCTGGTTCCTCACCTGTAAAAGGTGGGTGTATGTGTAAAGGGGAAAGGGTGTTGGCTGAGTACAGGAGTCACGTGGCGAGGTTATGAACGCACAAAGTGCCCACCCATCTGGGTCTGCCCTTTGAATCAGAATCTCCTGGGGGGAAGCACCTGCTCTGTTAAACCAAGTCTCCAGTGGTCACAGTCACACAGCCCTTGGCACAAGCCAGTGTTTGGGAACCACAGACCTGATGGTCTCTAAAGTCCCTCCAAGTTCCAGCATTTAATTCCATTTTAGGACAGAGAAGGAAGAAGTCGTGAGAAGCTGAACAGTTGGGGGAGCGCTGTTCCAGTAAAGAATACTCTGCTCACTATCACACTCTGGCATACCACCTAAACTCTTCACTTCATTTGCTCTTAACGTCTTATGTGTACTATTTGGAGACATATTTGAATGGAACATCCACCTCTTTTAAAAATCAAATAATCCAGCCAACTTGACAGGGTTTCTCATTGGTCAAATCTGAGTTAATTTGGGCATCAAAATAAATAATGGTATCAATCTATTACAACCTATTGTGTAGAGTAGGAATTTGAGTCCATGTTTATATACATAAACAAACAAACAGGAGAGAAGGAAGAGCTCTCCCTTCTACCAGGAGACCAACTAATAGGTATGAAGAAATGATAAAATCTGAAAATCCTCACTTGGCAACCATCATAGTAATCATGGATCCAGGCAAGGGTCATCAATGGTTTCTAAAAGAAATAGATGAAAGTTCAGGACCAGGATATATATATGGCCTCATAGTATATTCCCACAAAATGCCGACTGGTTTCTAACAAAACACTTTTTCACTTTACATAGAAATTGTCTTAACCAGTGGTAAACGTTAACAGCACCATTAATGGGACAAGTGGACACAGCACGACAGCTGGTGGGATGCACTGAGAGCACAGCATCACTTCAGTGGGGTTCCTGTAACCCCAAATTAGTGCGTAACCTGAATCTGATGGTGAGAAAACATCAGACACACCCAAGTGGAGGGACTTTCTGCAAAAGAATTGGCCTGTGCTCTTCAAAAATGTCGAGGTTGTACAATGCAAGTGAAGACTGGGGAAATGCTCCAGATTAAAGCAGATTAAGGAGGCATAACAGGTGAATGTAATGTGGAATCAAGTGTCACATCGGGACCAGAAAGAAAAGGTATAAAGGAAAGAGATGCTGTTGGTGGAGTGGTGTTGTCTTTCAATAAAAATTATTATTGGGATAATTAGTAAAAGCTGAGTTGGGTCTGTAGGTTAGAGGGTGGATTGTATCGATGTCAATGTATTAATTTTGGTGTGTATGTTATGGCTGTAGGAGAATGTCCTTGTTGTTAGGAGGTATACACTGAAGAATTTGGGGGAAGGCTTACAACTTACTCCTGAATAGTTGAGAAAAACAAATGTGTGTGTGTGTGTGTGTGTGTGTGGAGACAGAGAGAGAAAGAATAAAACAAATGTATTTCAAAAAAGTATATAGGAAATCTTTTATTTTTTTCTTGTAACTTTTATGTGCATATAAAATTATTTTTTTTTAATATTAGAAAAACGTTAAAAAATCAAATATCCTTAGGTGGGTAATGGGGTCATCAATCATTTACATCTTGGTGTAACATCACCCAATCGTATTGTTTTCCTTCTAATGTAGGTTTGATAACAACTTCTCTGGGAAAATGGAAGTTGCTGGGGTCTTGGGAGAAGATAGGCTGTGTGAGAACTTGAAATACATTGGGGAAGAGAATAGTCAGCAAAATAGAGGTACTTCCAGAGGGAACCTAAAACCAATAAAAACACAAAGAACTGAGGGACAAGGACCCACGGAAGTAGAAGAGGAGTTCAGATAATGAGGTACGAGGGGGCACTAGCCCAAAATTAATTAAATCAGAACCGCAGGAGGGGAGGGCTGGGCACCAGTGAGTCTTAAAAAGGTAACTCTGATGTACAGCCGGGGTGGAGCACCTCTGAGCTGCACTGGGGGTGAGGAGGGCACATGGCCATCTCAGCAGCTCTCATCTGGCCCTCCCACTTCTAGCCTCTCTCACTCTGACCCGGTCTTCCCGGGCTGGGTCTTCATCAGGCTGATCTTTTTTTTTTTTTTTTTTTTTTTAATTTTTTTTTTTTTCCAAACGTTTTTTATTTATTTTTGGAACAGAGAGAGACAGAGCATGAACGGGGGAGGGGCAGAGAGAGAGGGAGACACAGAATCGGAAACAGGCTCCAAGCTCTGAGCCATCAGCCCAGAGCCCGACGCGGGGCTCGAACTCACGGACCGCGAGATCGTGACCTGGCTGAAGTCGGACGCTTAACCGACTGCGCCACCCAGGCGCCCCCAGGCTGATCTTTCTAAAGCATGTTGGTACACAGGCACATGCTGGAAAGATTTCTCTCATCAGAAGCCTTTCCTGGATTTCTAATGTCCTGACCCTGACATACAGGCTTCTTGTTATCTAGCCCCAACCGGCCTTTCCTCCTCCATGACCTTGATGCATAATCCCACACCATTCTCTTCTTTAAAGTTAAACCATCCATTCTTTTATTTTAGTTGTTTTTAGTGAAGCTGTATTGTTCTCAGCTCCCCAGGACTCTATAGGACCTGTCTCCTGCCTCCCTACCAGCATCTGCCTTGCTCCCTTCCCTGATCAGTTCCTCCCTCTGGCTTCTACTCTGAGACCATTGAAATCCTCTCATTCTTCAAGACTCATGTCCAGGAGCACCTGGGTGGCTCAATTGGTTGAGTGTCTGACTCTTAATTTCAGCTCAGGTCATGATCTCAGGGTCGTGGGATCGAGCCGCAAGTTGGACTTTGTGCCGACAGCATGGAACCTGCTTGGGATTCTCTCTCTCTCCCTCTCTCTCTCTGCACTCTTCAGCTCAGGTTCTCTCTCTCTCTCCCTCTGTCCCACTCCCCTCACTTTTCTCTCTCTCTGTCTCTCTCAAAATAAATAAATAAACTAAAAATAAATACATTCATGTCCAATATCACTTCCTTCATGAAGTCTCCCAGATCACTCCAGTTGGACTTACCAGCCTTCCCTGGAACTCTCTGGACCTCGATCATACCACACAATTATGGCCTGCTTTGTTTTATTGCTATTCATTAGAAGACTGTTTCATCATTACATCATACAGTTACCCAAAGGTGAGGGTAGGCCCAGAATGATTGGACAAGCCAGGGCTTTGGAAGTCACCAAACTTTGGTTTGCCCTTGGGGTGGGCTTACACACATGTCCACAAGTTCGTTCGTTCTTTCTTTCTTTCTTTCTTTCTTTCTTTCTTTCTTCTGTGTTTATTTTTGAGAGAGAGAGAGACAGAGTGTGAGTGGGGGAGGGGCAGAGAGAAAGAGGAAGACACAGAATCTGAAGCAGGCTCCAGGCTCCGAGATGTCAGCACAGAGCCCCACGTGGGGCTTGAACTCGTGAGCCGTGAGATCACCACCTGAGCCGAAGTCGGATGCTCGACTGACTGAGCCACCCAGGCACCCCCACAAGTTCTTTGCTATTCTTTCCTTCAAGAGCCACAGCTTCATTCCCCTCCCTTTGAGTGTGGGCTGGACTTAGTGACTTGCTTGTAACAAATAGAATAAGGCAGAAATAACAGTGTGACTTTGAAACTAGGTCATAAAAAGCACTGGGACTTATTCCTTGCTGCCTCTCATTCCTCTCTCTCTTTGAGGACTGGATCTAGGTGAATCAGCCACCATGTCATGAGGTTGCTCAGGCTGCTTATGGAGGGAGAGGCCCATGAATTATGATCTCTGGCTAACAGCCAGGGAAGAGCTGTCAACATACCTGAATGAGCCACCTTTGGCCCCAGTCAAGCCTTCACTCCTGCAAGCTTGGGATCCTGTGAGCCAGGTACCAGGCCAGTTTTCTGGGGAAGGCTATATAAATATAAATATTGGCCTCCTAAGTTCCATTAAATAAGCATCATTCTCAAATACGACATTGGTTGCATAACTGGGACCAATTATATTCTGGTTAAAAACCAAAAAGGACAGAGGTGCCTGGGTGGCTCAGTCGGTTAAGTGTCCGACTTCAGCTCAGGTCATGATCTCACGGTTTGTGGGTTTGAGCCCCATGTCGGGCTCTGTGCTGACAGCTCAGAGCCTGGAGCCTGCTTTGGAGTCTGTGTCTCCCTCTCTCTCTGCCCCTCCCCTGCTTGCACTGTCTCTCTCTGTCTCTCAAAAATAAATAAATGTAAAAAAAAATAAAAATAAAAATAAAAACCAAAAAGGACAGATTTTTACTAAACCTATGCAAATAATTATATTGCCATGAAAAATATGAGGACTTAGTTAAGAGTTTCTGATTTCAGGGCTGGATCAATGAGAATCAGATGTAATTTTAAAATATTTTGGTATTTAAAAGCATTTCATCACTATGAGTTACAGAAAATTTAGAAGGAAACAAGTATTTGCTTTTATATTTGGAAAATCAAACATTAAAACATCAACAATATTCTAAACAAGTAACCATAATCACATTTTTTCCATCAGTTCATTCAGTCCTATGTAATGAATTCCTCTTCTATTGGGTCTTGAGTTAGCAGTCTCACATGCTTTTTAATGGAAAGAGTTCTGGAAATCCAGACCCAACCCACTGGTATGACCTGAAAATTGTCCAGGGGATGCATTAGAAGCCTATACGTAAGAGCCTGTTCTTTGAAGTGCTAATACTTTGTAGTACCTCATATAGTCCTTTTCCATGGGGCTCTGAGATTGTCTTTCTTTGTTGAAGATGCAGGAATAATATTAATGATAATAATAAACTGACAAGGAAACTTGATTGCTTTTTTGGCATGCAAAACAAGATAAAACCATTGCAAAGTAAGTTTTAGACAACTTGTTTCTAAGAATAATGATAAAACCTAGTTTCAGAGAAGTCAGAGAGTATCTGATTATATAAATGGATAAAATATAATTTTATAGAGGAAAAACCTGGAGACATAATAAAATACTCTTGAGACATAATATATGTTGTATACTAAGATTATGCCAAGCATATACAAGAATATACCAAGAATATAAAGAGGTTCAGTGAATTTGGCATGGGTCTAGACATCCATATTTTTATAAAACTGTAGGTAAGTCTGATGTGCGTCCCCAGTTGAAAATTGGTAGAATAAAAGATACTAACTTCAAATAAAAAAAGACTGTGACAATGCTAACATTTTAAATGTTAAATGATGGAAATGATGGCCAACATTCTATAGCTGTCGTCTAACACTGCCAGGATTCCAACAGATATAAGAAAACCAAACGGGGGTGCCTGGGTGGCTCAGTTGGTTAAGCATCCAATTCTGGATTTTGGCTCAGGTCATGATCTCACAGTTTGTGGGATAGAGCCCTACCTTGGGCTCTGCATTGACAGTGTGCAGCCTGCTTGGGATTCTCTCTCTCCCTCTCTCTCTCTGTTCCTCCCCCACACTCACACTCTCTGTGTCTCAAAATAAATCAATAAACTTTACAAAAAGAAAAGAAAACCAGAGTCTAGGCAATGTTTCCTCTGAAGTTAAGAGATATGAAAAGTGAGGACACTGAATTCTATGATGTCTGAGATCCTTGTGTTAATAATATTTTACTTATCCAAATTGAAAGTCAACTACCTCTTCTGATTTGACAACTTTTCCCATGAAACTGCAATAGTAATATATCCAGAAAAAAACTAATTATTTCTAGCATCTTTCTTTTTATAAGGTGAAAGAACAAATCTTCGTGCTTTTTCCAAGGATCCTCCGGGAAATCTCAAAATAGATTTTGGTATAAAAGATATCTTGAAACAATATTTTTTTCCCTCCTGTATTTCTTTATTTGGATTTGATTGGAGAGGAAAAAATCAAAAAGCTGTTAGAGGAGATTTGGACGTTTGATTAAGATGGGATCGTGGGTACCTGATAATATTTAGTTATGTATTTAATCAAAATAACCATAAATTTAAAAAAAATAGGTGTTAACATGATTGTAAAGAATATGTAAGTTCTTTCACAACTGAGATTCTTATCCTAAACAGAGATATAAAAGATTAACATAAAGATTTTTGCCACGTAGGCAGATTACACAGAAAGTTAAGAATAATCCTTCATATTGTTGGTAAAGGTATTAATCAGTAAATCAAGAAGGCAAACCCATTAAAGTAGACCAAACTTAAATTTTAACATATTCCTTAGCTTCTTTTAAGATTCAAGTATTATAAATCAGGGAAAGTAAAATTCACTTACTAAATTTTGTTCTTTATCATCCTCCTTCATATTCTGGAACATTTTGACACATTAGGCTGGGCCTCAGGATTCCAAGAGGTCAAAAGTAATTTCATAGTAATTACACTAAGGTGTTATTTCTTGTAACATGTAATGTGTTCCTCATCAATGTCTTCAAATGAAAAGTATTTCGAAATTTTCTCAGTTCTAATTTCTTTTTTAATTTTTTTTTTTTTTTGAGAGAGAGAGAAAGAGAGAGTGTGGAGAGGGCAGAGAGAGAAAGAGGGAAATATCAAGCAGTCTCCGCACTGTCAGCACAGAGCCCGATGTGGGGCTCAAATTCACCATCCGTAAGATCATGACCTGAGACGAAATCAAGAGTTGGACACTCAACTGACTTAAGACACCAAGGTGCTTCTCTCACTTTTAATTTCTAATACAATATTGATAGTGATCACCCACATAAACAAAACCTCTCTGGGGGTCCTCTATTATTTCTAAGAGTGTAAGGGGGGGGGGTCCTGAAACCCAAAGTTTGAAAGACATGAACCAACTGCCATAACATGGTACCATCTCCTCAGTAGGTAGAATACGTGGGTCCAGAAACTAAGAGACACATTTAGGCATTGCCCTGCTCACCATCATTCCTAGCGGCCCCCTTGTGGACTTCGTGTTTCCCATTCCCATGACTCTGAGCTTTATGGGTTTAGAGATGCAGTTTTCAGAGAGAAAACAATTCCACCAAGGG
Source organism: Puma concolor (assembly GCF_028749965.1). Lineage (NCBI taxonomy): Eukaryota > Metazoa > Chordata > Mammalia > Carnivora > Felidae > Puma > Puma concolor. The sequence continues at coordinate 78,422,265 of NC_141675.1, read as the reverse complement.
ACTCAGTGAATTTTCCAGTAAACTTTTACCTATGACTGTCAGGGGCCAAGTTTTGACCCCTGGTGCAGAGAGAGCAGCAGAGAAGGAGAGGAGTCACCATCCTGGCAGGAAATTGGCTCAATCATAAGGAGGATTATAAGGGGCTGCTGTTACTCCATGGGGGCAGGAAGAAAATATTCAGCATCCAATTTTGGTAATAAACGGAAGTGCAGCAATCATGACTGCAAGTCTCGGACCCCTCATAGGGTTTAGTCACCAAATCAGTCAAACCACCTGGACCTACAGAGCTACTGGTTGTGAACGAGGGGAACCTGAAACAGTCGTCAAAGGAGACGAATGTCAGTTGCAACCTCTACATGAGCTGCATCAGTGGGGCTGTTGTTCCTATTTCCTTTCTGTTGTATGTTTCCTCGAGTCAAATGACCAATCAGAATCCTGGAGGAACTGTTCCTAGACATCGCCCAAACCCAAACCAAGTGGTGCACAGTGGGCTGTCATAAATGCTGTGGTCCTCCCCCAGATACCTCTTTAGGATTGATGTACTTGATCTCCCAATTGGTGATGGCCTAACAACTGGAGACTCCAGCAGCATCCTTCTCCAAGAACTGCCCTCAGCTGAAGAGAGCTGTCCAACCCAGGATCATGCCCTGCCATGGAGGCAGCCTGGTCATGAGGGGCACAAACACCAGCCATCCTCCCTCAAGGTGAGGCAACTTTAAAGGGCCACCCAGCTTCAGAGAGTCCCCCTATGATAGCATGAGGCCTTGGTGGCAATGACAAAACAGTTCAGCTTCTCCCTCTACCTGTGTCTGTGTCTTAACACCCCACAGGTATTGATCCTGAGGATCCCACCTGGTAAACTTTCCACACTCAAGTCCTTAGGAATTTGGTTCCTAAGGACCTGATTGGAGGCACGGTCTATACAATGTCCTGTTTCATTTCAGTCCTACACATTTTTCAAAATTATACATTTGACCTAGAATTTACATAGATCAATACATCCTAGAATGAGGATCTAAGGAAGCATGAGGCAAAATCAAAAACATTTACGTGTTCAGGTAAATCTGGAAAATCTTAGCTAACTAAAATAAATTTATTTAAAACATTTTTTAAATGTTTTTATTATTTATTAATGAGAGAGGGAGAGAGACACAAAGTGTGAGTGGGGTAGGGGCATAGAGGGGGGAGACACAGAATCCGAGGCAGGCTCCAGGCTCCGAGCTGTCAGCACAGAGCCTGATGTGGGGCTCGAACTCACGAACCGCGAGATCGTGACCTGAGCCAAAGTTGGATGTTCGACCGCTTGAGCCACCTCAACGCCCCTAAAATAAATTTCTTTAAGATGAAACTTCTCAGGGCTTCAAATATTCTTCTTGGAGAATACATGTCCAAGAGGAGGTCTTGTGGTATACAAATTCTTTCCAAAATTTTTTGACCATGGATTTAAAAGTTTTTACTTATTTACTCATTTTTGCTGTGTATCTATTATAGTTTCTATAGGGCACAGTTTGGGAAATACTAGTTCACATTTATAGAAACTTGATTAGTAGCCATTTTGTTTGGCACCTTTAAAAGTTAAAATGGCACTGGGGATGCTTTTTTTACAAGTCACTTCCAAAAACTGGCATGAAACTTGGATCTAATGTCTGCATTTCCTTTCAATAAATTGCTCAGTAACAGAGATACTGAAAATCAATTCACTGAACCACAAACTGCCTCAAAGTCGGAGTCATGATTTTGAAAAGTTAGCTCCACCACGACTTTAGCTGTAAGGGTTTATTAAAATGTTCATTGAAGGGTATCTGGCTGCCTCAGTCAGTTAAGCATCTTATTCTTGATTTCTGCTCAGGTCACAGTCTCAGGGTCATGAGATAGAGCCCTGCGTTGAGCTCCGTGCTCCGCACTGAATGTGGAGCCTGCTTGGGATTCTCTCTCTCTTCTGCTGTCTCTGTGCCCCTCCCCAGCACGTGTAGGCATAGTCCTTCACCCTCTTTCTTTCTCCCTTTCTCAAAATAAATAAACATTTTTAAAAAATGTTCCCAGGGCTCCTGGGTGGCTCAGTCAGTTAAGTGACCGACTTCGGCTCACGTCATGATCCCAGAGTTCATAGGTTCCAGCCTTGTGTTGGGCTCTGTGCTGACAGTATGGAGCTTGCTTGGGATTCTTTTCTGGTTCTCCCCCACTCAAGCTCTCTCTCTCTCTCTCTCAAGACAAATAAATACACTTAAAAAAATTTTTTTTAAATAAAAATAAAAAAATGTTCTCTGAGAATATTATACTGAACTAGTTGAGGGGGTTCACTCATGAATCCATGACACCTTGATGCATGCCTGGCCGACTTTGGCAAAAAAAAAAAAAGACTTGCATAGGCTGCCATCCGCATCAGTTGGTGTGGTTCTTGCCAAGTGAATCGAGTGGCACAATCCAGATGACCTCACCACACATGATGGGTGCATGGGTCAACTGAATATAAGGAAGGCTAAATGCTGTGGGGCGGGTTGGCATGAATCACTTTTCAGTAGAGGCACTTCATCTGGATGGTGGCCATCTGACTCAGTCAAATTTTCTATTTTAGGAAGTATAAATGCCAGGGCAGATCTCTCCAGCTAAGGTTGTAGCCCAAACAACACTGGGCTTTTGTTCTGCTTCCCCATTCTCATTCTGAGCAGCACCAGGATCCAGATGCCCAGGCTGCCAGGGAGATGGCTTCCCTTGTTGCTTCACCAGTCCCCATACCAACGGGAATCTTTGCAATCGCATAAAAACCTGACGGTTACAGAAACTAGTATTGAGAGTGGAGTTGCAAGATGCCCTCAGTGCCATGGACCTGATTAAAATGCCACCGGGCAGAGGAAAGTAAGAATACCCACATCTTACGGAGGAAGGCTGGCAGGTCTGTGATTTACAGCAGTGAAGCGGTTGATTACGCTCTCACATTTTGGTCTCAGGGTGCAGGTGAGGTGCCCACTAAAGATGAGGCTCCGAGGCAGTGACAGATGTCATTTCACGGGCTGGGGAGAAGTTTGTAGGCAAGGACAGGTAGGTGGTTTCTAATGGCTCAGAGTAACCTCATTTGGGAAAGGAATTGACTCTGGCTCCGGACTGTACTGCTCTAGGCAGATAAAGAAGCTGACCCCACTCGGGAAGAACCGTTTCCTTGTGATTTGTCTTCTTGCTGTAAAATGAGATCAGAAGCTGATTCGATTCAGGGGCGCCTGGGTGGCTCAGTCGGCTCAGGTCATGATCTCGCCGCTCGTGAGTTCGAGCCCTATATCCGGGACACTGCTCTCAGTGCAGAGCCTACTTCGGATCCTCTGTCTCCCTCCCTCTCTCCCCCTCCCCCGCTCTCTCTCTCCCTCAAAAATAAGTGAACATTAAAAGAAAAAAAAAAAGAAACTGATTAGATTCAGAACTTGAGAAGCTGGATTCCTAGACACAACAAGTGTCTGTGTCAGTGTTGTGGCCCTCGTTCTCAAAAACGGGAATTGTGAAAAACAGAGGGATATCTGGGAAGTCTTGGGTGACTGAAGAATTAGATTATTCCCAACATAGGTGGGATTACTTCAGATAATTTGCCACCATTATTCCCGTTTCCACTGGATGTAACAGTCCTCCCCAGCAGGAGGCGTACCTTGTGACCATAACGTAAGTTCAGATTCATCCTCAATGCTTTGTAAATTCCACCATGGAAGAGAAAAATTAATTCCGAATTCAGGTCAGGCCAGAGATAGTGCACACTAGATCCCAGGAGAAATACGCGGAGCTGGGCATTAAGATTAAGGCAGAGCGACTAAATAGTAGGATTGAACTGATTTTAAAGGTCTAACACTGCCAGCAAATGTTGACCTTGATGCTTGTTTGCCTGGCCAGAGTCTTTGTTTATGTGGGTTATATCTATTAATATTTCCCACATTAGAAATTATTATAAATATGGTTTCAACCTGAGGACCCCAGTAACACGTCTCAGGGACCTCGAGGGATCTGCAGACCATATTTTGAGAACCACTCAGCTAAGGGCATTTGGGGGGGTTCTTGAGATACCCCTGAGGCTTCAGAAATTTTGTGCATTCATTTTTATGATAAACTATGTATGCAAACCCATAGAGGACCACAGTTGAAACAGAGCCATGTACGTTGGGGCCCACACTGATATTGTGTCCAGTTATGTTGAGATCTCCTTTTGAAGTAGGGTACACAGGTAGCTGTGACTGCAAAGTGCACAGAAGCCCGGGGAGCTTGAACTAAAGAGAGAACTTGGGCCATGGCAATCAACGCCATATTCACAGCAGAGGGGATTTACTGTGCGAATCTTAATTTATGAGCAAGCGTATCTGAAGGTAGTCAAAGAAAGAAATTTTCATTTCCAAGTCCAGAAATCTAATGGAATTAGCTGCCCACTTCGGATATCAATAATGCTATAATGCAGCCCCCTTACCTAGATATAACCAGACAGCTAATGGAGTTAGCAAGGAGCACCTCATTAAAACTGGTGCTCAAGGGCAAGGCTTTGGTTAAATATGAGTCCCAATTAAAAAAAAAAATGTGAGTCCCAATTCTCCTAACTAAGAAGTAAAGTTTGTTCTTAATATGATTTTGCATGGGGCATTCCCTGTATTATTAAATTTAAAGTACAGAAACATAATAAGCAAAAAACTGACAGCAAGATAATAACTTTTGAGTGTTAAACTCAGCATTGGCAACCTAGCTTCCATAACGCATTATCACATTAAATTAATGTTGCTGGGTTTATTTTTATTGACTGTGCAGTTTTGCGAAAGCCTATTTGAGCTTTCTAGTTGAATAAGTACTATAGGCATAAGGAGTTTATGCCCTTTCACTTGTACATTTCTATGTGAGATTATAATAAAAATGATGCTGGGAGTCCATGAGAACTTTTCACCCTCTAGAATGGGTGCACACATTACTCAGGTGAGGAGTGGAGAGAATGAGCAGGTTGCTAGAGAAAGGCATAGTGGCTGGTAGCTATTTTATGGGTCAGACTTCTCCCGGACAGCACAGCTCAGCAAATACTGGGTGGATGGGATTGGGAAGGGCCCCTACAGGATCTGAAATGCATCTCTCAGTTGACTGTGAACTTCCGGGCAGCTGGAGCTAGGCGGGCTGGGGAGTGGGGGTTGGGGTGGGTGGGTAGGAACCTGTTACCAGCAGAGGCCAAGTGGGGTGGTACTCCAGGGGCTTGAGAGCAGTGACCAGTGAAGGTGTGCTGACTCCTCTCTTTGCAGGTGGATGACTTAGGGCGGACAGGCCCAGCCCTGACATTTGTGAGAGCTAGGGGCAAGTGTTCAAATGGTAGCTTCCATTTTCATAAGCCGACACTTAAAAGTTATAAATCACAAACAGTTAAACAACATACTTTCCACACTCCCTTCTTGACAAATATATCTTCATAATGATTAGACAGAAAATACATGGGGGTTCCTGGGTGGCTCAGTCAGTTAAACATCTGACTCTTGATCTCAGGGTTGTGAGTTCAAGTTCTGCGTTGGGCACCTACTTAAAAAAAATGAGTAAAGCCGAAGGGTTTCTATGTTGACAAAACATCAAAGATGACTGGACATAATTATTATTGCATATTCTGGGAGTTCTGTTCATGGGCCTGTGGTGTTTGGATAAGGAATAGATATTTATAACCTGTAAATTATTATTTTTAAAATAACATTTATTTTTTGCCTTTATTCTAGCAAACTCACTAATTACGTAGTTATACTGAACACTTTCATGTAATTTCTATTCTAGGGATAGTAGGGTTTAAAACTGCATTTTCCAGGAAGAGAGCCACCAGCTAAATGTGGCTATTTAAATTTAAATTGATTAAAATTATATAAAATTAAAAATTAAGTTCCTTGGTTGTACCAGTTACATTTCAGGTACTCAGTAGCCACATGGGACTAGTGGTTAAACAGCATGGATATAGAACACTCCATCATTGCATAAAGTTCTATTAGACTACACTGATCTAAATGATTAAAACATAAAATATAATCATACAGGGGCTCCTGGGTGGCCCAGTCAGTTAAGTGTCCAACTCTTGATTTTGGCTCAGGTCATGATCTCATGGTTCGTGAGTTTGAGCCCCACTTCGGGCTGTTTGCTTACAGCATGGAACCTGCTTGGGATTCTCTCTCTCTTTCTCTGTCCTCCCCTGCTCACATGTGCTGTCTCTCAAAAATAAATAAACATTTAAAAATAAATAAATAAAATGTAATCATACTGAAATTATTCAAAATGGAGTATGTTTAATAAAATTATAAAGTAAATGTAAAGGATAAAAAGCTAAAATTACTCTCCATAAGTTTTTAATGTTATATCTTCTAAAATATTCAAAATTATTTAAATTAAAAGACAACATACAAATAATAATAAACAGAATATCAGGGTTTTAATAAAATACATTTTCATTATTTAATAAAATTTTTAAATAAAGTTGAACTATAACTTATTGAATTTAAAATTTTTAATTAAGTAGTGTTAAATTTTTATACAAATAAAACTACTTGCAATTCTAATGTTCAATGTCCATTTTGTTGCCAATGTAAAGAATAATTATCAATCTTCATACATATTATGTAAGAGACATATGCACACACAGTGATATGATAATACTGTAAAATGTTCCTCAGGCATCTTGTGCAATTGTTTTGAAGAGACTGCGAACTTGTGGGAAACTTTGAAACCATGAATTGGAACACAAAAAGCAGAAAGAAATAGATACTTCCTTATGCAAGGTGCTCCAGAGGAAAATTGTCACAATGTGTCTTTTCCTCTTATATGAACGCTTGTACCATGCAAATGTTTTGCACATTTCAAATCAGTGTCCATCATAGTGATAGCAGCAACCCACCTACATAGCTTTCCAACGTTTGAACAAAGTTGCTTTTTGTTTCAAGAACATAGGGCAAGAGAAGTAAAGACAAGCTTCCCTGTGTTGTTCCTTGGAACAGATGTTAAGGTTGTGGGTTACACTGGCGGTGCTGGTAACAGAGGCTCTCACATATTTCTTTATGCTTGTGATATATGGGGCCCACTAACCCAGGGGACCAGGGTAGAAGCGGTTTTCCCCAGGGCCAATGGCCAGGGAACTGGGATGTAGGGTTGGGGTTTTTCCTCTCACAATATGCTATTAACCACTTTCAGTGGTTTTTCTTCTGGTTCACCACCCTCAGTGCCTGTTGGTCTGGAAAGCTTAGCACCTAAAGAATGGAAATTGGTTGGAATATCTAGAGTTTCCAAGCTTATTGATTCGACTGTTTAAAAAAGTACTTACATAAGACTTACAGCCAGGCGCTGTACTTTATATGTACTCATTTACCTAATTCTCATAATAATTTATAATAATTCTATTATTATCCTAATTTTATGTATGAGGAAACTGAGGCACCGAAAGATTAAGTACCTTGTCCAGGATCAATCAGCTAGTTTGTGGAGAAGCCAGGATTCAAACCCAAGCAGTCCTGCTTCAGAGTTCATGATCTTAACCACATTGTCAATTTGCTCCTCTTTCTGCATGGATTATATCTTTCTCATTTTAAAAGCTATTTAATTTTTGATAGGTAATCTATTCCTAGACTTTTAAGAAAGCAAAATGATATTAAAAGATCTGCATTGGGTGCTAGGACAACCATATATGCAAGTGCTCACGTGCATAAGAATGGACTTGGACCCCCTACTTCATACTATGTACAAAAATTAACCCAAAATGGATTAATGAACATAAAACTCTAAAACTCTTAGAAATAAACAGAGTAAAATCTTCATGCCCTTGGAATTGGCAATAGATTCTTATATATGACACAAAAGCATGGGCCACAAAAGAAAAAGAGACAAATTGAACTTCATCAAAATTAAAAACTTTTATGCATCGAAAAGTATTCTCAAGAAAGTGAAGAGTTCCAGTTTCTGGTGCAGCATGTAAGAAGCTTGGAGGTCACCACTCTGTCTTACCGAGTAAAAAGCTGAATGAACTGAAAAATCAACAACTCTTCATATAGGCAAAAGAGAAGTGACGTCACAGGGCAAATGTACAAAGAATCACAACTTACCAGGGCAGGAACCCACAAACAGAAACCTTTATGGAGACCTTTGTGGAAGTAGGAAAACTAGAACTGAGATTGAAAAATTGCTGGAGGCTCAATGAGGACCATTCTGAGGGTCAAAAACTCCAGAGGAACCTTAGTCATGCAGGGGGGTCCCCACAGTTTTGTGAGTTTTACCTCCAGGAGATTGACCAGGTCCTCACAGTGAATATCGGAGGAAAAATTCCCACACGCTTCTGGCAGGAGGAAGGGAAAGGAACCATTTTACAATACACAAGTGCATTCTGTTCTTAACAAGATTCTCTTTTTAAGAAGATGCTCACTAATCTCTTCCTGGCATCAAAGAAGACTACATTTCCCAGTCTCCTTTGCAGGTAGGTGGGACCATGTGACTAATCTGGCTGATCAAACGGGGTGGATGCGATGAACACCAATTTCAGGCCTGGCCCTAAAGCTCCAGTGGGATCCTCCTTGTTCTGGCTCTCCCTGGTCACGTGACTAGAAGTGAAGGCTTCCCAGCTCATAGAGCCACATTATGGAAGCCGCCTGGATCTCTGAGTCACCACCTGGAGGACAATTGCTCTGGAAAGCCTTTTGCTTCACAGTGGACTGTGACATGCGCAAGAATTAAACCTTAATTGTGTAATGTCACTGAGACTTTGGGCCTATTTATTACAGCATAACAATTAACTTCCCTTGCAGGGCTGGCCTTATGGTCGTTTATGGTGTATCTATCTTGTGGGTCAGATTCCTGTGTCTAGAAGGGAGTCTAGCTCATAATAGGTGCTCCTATGATAGTGATTACTACTTCTACCGGCTTCCATGAGAGCTATGTCCTTTTCCCCAACCTGCTGCTGCTGCCTTCCTAAGAGCCTGCCATGTCCCAGCATTACAGGTATTCTGACTACTTAAACCTTTTTTACATCACTTAGGAACATAAATCTCAAAATGAAAAGAATGGAGGTATGACCTAAGATATAGATGATTTTTACACAGCCTCAAATGAACAGATAAATGTATGACAGTACAAGTTGGGAAGTGCCTGTAGTCACTTAGAAATTTCTCCTTAAGGGGCGCCTGGGTGGCGCAGTCGGTTAGGCGTCCGACTTCAGCCAGGTCACGATCTCGCGGTCCGTGAGTTCGAGCCCCGCGTCGGGCTCTGGGCTGATGGCTCAGAGCCTGGAGCCTGTTTCCGATTCTGTGTCTCCCTCTCTCTCTGCCCCTCCCCCGTTCATGCTCTGTCTCTCTCTGTCCCCAAAATAAAAATAAAAACGTTGAAAAAAAAAATTAAAAAAAAAAAAGAAATTTCTCCTTAATAGCCTGTAACCTCTTTTTCCCCTCTACAGCAAGTTTTGCTGTAAGCAGTTCAAAATATTTTTGCTGCGAAGCATCCAGCCTTGACATAAAGGAAAACTCTTGCCCTCGGCTGTTATAATTAAGACATCTGATTTCTAAATGGGATGACCATAAATGCCAACTTTCCTGGGACAGTTCCAGTTTATTTATGCCTGTAGTCCCAGGACCCTATCCCGTTAGTACACCCCCTCACTCTCCAGAATGTCTTGCTTTGGATGATAAGTTATATGGCTACCCTGTTTCTAAATTAAAAATGTGTATTATTGCATGGAATATTATTTTCCTTAAATTATTTACTTTAAGTTGATGAACTGTTCTTGACGTACCTTTTGAACCATCTGTCTTACTCTATAGCATGTTTTCCCCTTTGACTAAAGATAGAATCATCAGAGGAAGAGAAGTTTAAAGGAGCAGAGGCTCAAGGATAAATAGGCACTAATGAAAGTAAAGAGTAGATGGGTAGGTATTCTCACTCCACGCCACACATATCTCTAGAAGCTTCCATCTCTGTATTTATTGGTAGCTTATCTAAACCTATAGTGTAAATAGGATGAAGATTCTGTATTTGAATGGTTGGCATATTTTTCTTAATTCTCTTTTCCCCCAGTTTTTATTGAGAAATGTATGTTTCTGACATACACTACTGTGTAAGTTTAAAGTGGTCTTATTTACATATATTGTGGTCATGATTATGATGTGGTCATGATTTACATGATTACAATATATGTGAAATGATTGTGAAATGATTATCACAATAGGTTCAGCTAACATCTATCATCTCAAAAAGGTCCAAAAAAAAAGAGAGAAAAAAATTTTCTCCTTGTGATGAGAACTCTTAGGATTTATCCTCTAAACTTTCCTGTACATTGTACAGTGTTAGCTGTAGTTATCATGTTGTACATTCCATCCCTAGGACTTATATAAAGTACCGATTAGTATAAGACACAAGTATATTAGTATATATACTTGTAAGTGTATATATATAAGATATATAATATATAAGTCTATATCTTATAAGTTTGTACCTGTTGACCATTTTTCTCCTACTTTCCCTCTCCCCACCCTCTGTCCCTTGTATCACATGTCTGATCTCTTTTTCTATGAATTGTTTGTTTGTTTGGTTTTGATTCCACATGTAAGTGAGGTCAGACAGTATTTGTCTTTCTATCTGGCTTATTTCACTTAGCATAATGCCCTCAAGGTCCATTCATGTTGTCACAAATGATAGGCATCCTCATTTTTGAAGACTGAAAAATATTATCTCATATATATATAGATATATATATATGTGTATATATATATCTATATCTATATATATATATATCTCACAACTTCTTTATCCATTTATCTATTGAAGGGCACTTAGGTTGTCTCCATATCTTGGCTATCATAAATAATGCTGCTAATGACCATGTGGTGGGGGGGACGGATATCTTTTCAAGTTATTGTTTCAAGGATGTGAGGGAGATCTGGCTGCGACATCTGTCACCCCAATGATCGCCAGGGTTGATTCGGCTGATCTGGCTGGCTAGGCGGGTGTCCCCTTCCTCACCGCTCCATGTGCGCCCCTCGCAAAGCTGCGGGCTCGGTGGAAGAGAACGACTTTCCCCAATAGAGGAGGATCGTTCTTCGGTCAAGGGTATATGAGTAGCTGCGCTCCCCTGCTAGAACCTCCAAAGAAGCTCTCAAGTTAGTGTTTCAATTCCTTCGGACGTATTTCCCAAAATGGATTGCTGGGTCATATAGTAAATCTATTTTTAATTTTTTGAGCCTTTAATTGTTTTTCCTTGTGGCTGTACTGATTTACAGTCTATGCTAGCATTTGTTATCTTGTCTTTTTGGTGATGGTCTAACAGGTGTGAGGTGATGTCCTATTGTGGTTTAATTTGCATTTCCCTAATGACTAGTGATGTTGAGCATCTTTTTCACATACCTGTTGGCCTTTTGTAGATCTTCTTTGGAAAAATTTCTGTTCAGGTTCCTTTACCCATTTTTAAATTGAATTATTTGGGTTTGTTTTTGTTTTGCTACTGAGTTATATGAATTCTTTATATATTTTGGATATTACCCCCTTATCAGATATATGGTTTGCAAACAGTTTTTCCCATTCCATAGGCTGTGTTTTCTCTTTGCTGGTCATTTCTTTTGCTACACAGAGTTTTTAGTTTGATGGGGTCCCACTTGTTTCTTTTTGATCTGTTGTTTGTGCTTTAGGTGTCATATCCAAAAAATCATTACCACGACCCATGTCTAGGACTTTATTCCTACCTTTTCTTTTAGGAGTTTCATGGCTTCAGGTCTTACATTTAAGTTTTTAATCCATTTCTACTTAATTTTGTTAGTGGTATAAGATAGGTGTCTATTTTCATTCTTTTATATGTGTATGTCCAATTATCCCAGCACCATTTATGCAAGAGCCTATCCTTTCTCCACCGGGTGTTCTTGGCTCCTTTGTCAAATATTAGTTGTCCATGTATGCTTTGGTTTATTTCTGCGCTCTCAATTATGTTCTGTTGGTCTATGTGTCTGTTTTTTATGCCAGTACCACACTGTTTCGAATACTATAGCTTTATAGTATTGCTTGAAATCAGGGAGTGTGATGCCTCCTGCTTCATTCTTCTTTTTTAGAATTTCTTTGGATATTTAGAGTCTTCTGTGGTTCCATATACATTTTAGGAGTGTTTTTTTCTACTTCTGTAAAAAAATGCCATTGGAATTTTGATAGGGATTGCATTGAATCTATAGATGGCTTTTGGTAGTGTTGGTATTTTAACAATATTAATTCTTCCAATCCATAGACACAGGATACCTTTCCATTTATTTGTGTCTTTGATTTATTTCATCACTGTCTTGTAGTTTTCAGAGTAGAGCTCTTTCAACTCCTTGGTTAAATTTATTCCTAAGTATTTTTATTGTTTTTGATGCTGTTGATTATTTCTTTTTCAGAAAATTCATTGTTAGGATATAGAAACACTACTGGTTTTTGCGTGTTAATTTTGTATCCTGCAACTTTACTGAAACCATTGATTGGATCTAATGGTGTTTGGGTTGAGGTTTCAGGGTTTTCTGTGTATAAAATCATGTCATCTGAAAACAGAGACCATTTTACTTCTTCCCTTCCAATTCTGATAACTTTTATTTCTTTTTCTTGCCTGATTGTTCTAGCCAGCTCGTACTGCCTGTACTATGTTGAATAGGAGTGGCAAGAGTGGGCACCTTTTTCTTGTTCCTGTTCTTAGAGGAAAAGCTTTCAACCTTTCATCACTGGGTATGATATTAGCTGTGGGCTTGTCAGGAAACATATGCTCTTGTGTTTTCAACTGAGTGTTTGTTGGGGGGAGCCTAGAATCCCATTTCTGTCTCCATGGAGATTACTGACAAGTTCTCTCCTAAGTGAGAAGTTGGGCTAAGCTAAACCTCCTTTGCCATAGGCTGAGGAACTCTCAGGGCTGGGAATAAGGCTGCATGGAAGGAGGGCCAGTGGTAGCCAGAGGCTTACTCTTAGGAACAAGTCCTTTCGCCTTCACAGGAATGGAGAGAGGTTCAGGCAGGACCACAGTAAAACTCCAAATCTAGGGGTTTGTTGACTCTGTCTGCAAAACCTTTCATTTTAGGTAGCTAGAAACAATATAACAACTGCATTCAACAGACATTTATTGAAGACTCCATAAGTTTTTAGTGAGCTAAGCTTTGTTTAGGGTATGAAGGTGATCCTTGTCCCCAGGTGGCTTTTATTATATCGGAAATTGGAAACTCAGATGCTTACAAGGGTCAGACAAGGTAGCATGAATAAGTGAAGAAGACTTGATGTAAGAAAGATTATGATGGGGGGCGCCTGGGTGGCTCAGTCGGTTGAGTGTCCGACTTCGGCTCAGGTCACAATCTCGCAGTCTGTGAGCTTGAGCCCTGCGTGGAGCTCTGGGCTGATGGCTCAGAGCCTGGAGCCTGCTTCCGATTCTGTGTCTCCCTCTCTCTCTGCCCCTCCCCCATTCATGCTCTGTCTCTCTCTGTCTCAAAAATAAATAAAAACGTTAAAAAAATTTTTTTAAAGAAAGATTATGATGGCAACTGCCATTCAGCCCAAGTCCAAGAAGAGATGGTAGGAAATTATGGGGCCTGTGAGCACCTGGAAAGACCGTGTCCTTTTCAGAAGGGACAGCCACCACCCAGATCCAGCAGGTTATTGCCAGGAGGACCCAGTGCTGCCAGATTTTATGATTTTCTAAGATAATCCAGAAATACAGGTTTTTATTCCAAATGTGCCTATTTTTAAATATTAGTAAGTGGGTGGTTTTTTTTTTATTATTTTTAAATTATTTGCCTTTATAACACTGTGAGCCAAACAAACCATCTCTGCAGGTTGGATACAGTCCTTGGGCCTTGAGTGTGTCCTTGGGTCCTAGATATGTAGTTGATACGAGGGCAAAGATTGCAAAGGACGAATGGGGTCTGGGCACATCCAAACACTCGAGAAGCAATTGTTTACCTGCAAGCCAAGAGCCAGAAGGAGGCTTAGAGTTCATCAAGTCTATTCTTCATTTTATAGGAAAAGGAGCTGAAGTCTAAGCATGGCGAGTAGGCACTAAGGCCCAGCCCAAGGTGAGATTTTATCAGCCTGATCAGAGTCACCATGTACAGTCAGAAGACACATCAGACAATGAAGGCATTCCAATGGCCGTCCACCTGGTGAGGCCTCAGCAGTCCCATGCCCCCGTGCCCTGGGATTCAGTGTCTGTGTCTGGGCTACTGGTAGGGGGATGCCTGGCTGTGGGGCCCTTCTTCAACCCTGAGCCCACTAGGGATGTTTTGCAGGCCAGTATGGAGGGATTTAGTTTAAATGTGAGGAAGTACATTTTGATCAATCACAGGGCCAGATCATAGAAAAGGTTGTGAATAGCTCCCTCTGGAAAGTTTTTGGCAAGTCGCCATTCAGTAGTGATTTGAATTTAGGAGCTAGGAAGTTCATCGAGTTCATCCCTCTGCCTCCAAGGAGTGTTGCCTTTGCTCTACATTCTCTGGGAGTTTCCTAAGGCAAGGGAAGGCCACTTCTGCCACCAGGCCACTATTCTGTCTTCTTATGGCTGTATCTAAGGGAAGAGCACACTACTTTTTCACCTTGGTAACAGGGAACTTTTAAAAATCACATTAGGATTTATTTTTGAGAGAGAGAGAGAGAGCACAAGTGAGCAAGGGACACAGAGAGAGAGAGAATCCCAGGAGGGGCAGAGGGAGAGAGAGAGAGAGAAAGAGAGAGGGAGGGAGGGAGAGAGAGAGAAATCAGCCGGGCTCACCTGAAGCGGGGCTCATGCTCACAAACCATGAGATCGTGACCTGAGCTGAAGTCAGATGCTTAATGATTGAGTCACCCGGGCTCCCACATTAGGATTTTTTTAATGCTCCTTGTAGAAAATATAAAATAAGAAAAGCATAAAGAACAAAAAAATTAATATAATTGAACTACCCAGAAAAAAATCTGATATCATATTTGTATTTTTATATACATATATAATCACATATGTACATATAGTTATATGCGTAATACATGAAGATATAATACTTGTATACATATATCTCATAATTAAAAAAATTGAGATTTACATGCTCTTTGGTAACCTGTGTGTTACTTTATTGTGAACGCTTTTACATGTTTTTAATTATTCTTTTATGATTTTTTATAGCTTTACAATATTCCATGAGATGGAGTACCATAACTCATTTTGATGGCATTTCGGAGGGGACAAAAACTGCGTAACAAGGAAGTTTCTCACGTAGTTCAATGCAAGGGTCTTGAATCTTTTCCTGAAAAAAGAACTGCTTTTGATTTAATCCCAAAGCCTGGTAATGATGACATACAGCCTCTTACATGGAGAAGGGAGAACCGGAGAAAGATCTAAGCCACAGCAGGTTTCTGGGACACCCACTGAGTAATTTTCAAAATCAGCCGGCCAGTTTATTGGGACACTCGGCCTCAAACCCTCACACAGAACGGGAAAAAGTTCGTAAAGTTAGCGTGGCATCCGCCTGGGGGTCAGGCTGGTATTACCACACGCAGGGCACCGGCCCGCTTCTGTTGACGCCAAAAATAGGAATATTCCTGGCGTGAAGAGGTGGTGAGGAGGTCACTGGCCCCGAGCTCAGCAGAGTCCCATGTTCCTCCCCCTGCACAAGGGCCCCTTCCTGATGGAACTACTGCAGCCACAAAGCCTGGTCTGCCAAAGCTTCCCTCCTTGTGTAGGCAGAACGGTTGTCTGAACTTGAACCCGGAGGGTTTCTTCTGCAGACTCCCAGGGTCCTCCTGGCCGCTGGCCCAAGGAGTAAACAGGGCTTTCTCCAGATGCAGCTGGGTCCTTCCCAGAAAGAGCTCACAGGAAACCCTGTGCAGAAAGTTTGTCCTCCAGGCACGAAGCACAGTAAACTCAAGAGACCCTCTCAGTCCAGATCAAGTAAGTATAGGCAGGATTCCCGGCCTGCAGTTTTCCTGCAAAAGGCCACTTATCTTCTTTCTTTCCCTGCCCCACCCCCTTCTTTGGCAGCAGAAGCTATTTTTAAATCGCCCTGGCAACCAGAGGACACAGGCAGGGCCTCGCGTGATGCTGTAGTCACCACAGACTGATGGGAAAGGTGGTACAAGAGCCTGTTTCTTTCTCCTCCTGCCAGAAGTGATGCCCTGAGAGTCTACCAAGTTCCCTGCCCCACCTCTGCCTCCGTTCCTAGCTTAGCCCTCGTCAATTTCTTCTGCGAAAACTTCTCAGACTTTAGCTCTCGGGATGATTGTGATCGGTGTTCAGAAACTTGACCTAGAACTGTACCCTCTGGTGCTGGCGTGAGCTGGAATGAGTGCTAGCGGTGGCCAGCTACGGGCGTGGCCCGACCCGTGCAGTAAATAAAGGCCCAGGTCTGCAGAGAACACAGAATCGATAATGAAGCCAATTTAAAGCTGCTCTGCTTTTTACTATCGTCATGGGCCAGGAATTGTTTTGTCAGTGATAAATACTCCTCGATGGTCCCCCTCCCTTTCAAACCCTGCTGCTGTGCTGCCTTTCCTGCCCTGGTGCTCCCCCTCTACTCATGTCCCGTGATGACCCAGCTCGTGGTGCCACTGCCTGGGAAACCAAGGCATTGCTCGGCTCACATTCCAAGTCCTGCTCTGGATTGAACGTTCGTGTGCCCCCAAACTTCATACGTTGAAGGCCTAATCCTCAAAGTGATGGCATTTGGAGGCGTGGCTTTGGGGAAATAATATGTTCAGATGAGGTAATGTATCATGATGAGATTAGTGCCCTGATAAGAAACCAGAGCTTGCTCACCCTTACGCACACACACACTCTCTCTCTCCCCCAAAATCCATGTGAGGACTCAGCCGAAAGACACCTAAACCAGTAAGATGATTCTCAAAAGAACCCAATCAAGCTGCAGCCTGATCTCAGACTGCCAGCCTCCAGAACTGTGAGAAGTAAATGTTTGTCACGGAAGCCACCTGCCTATGTTATTTTTGTTATAACACCCCAACTTGATTAAGACAAATCCCTCATGCTTGGCTATGAGAAACACAGACTTCCTGGCTGCATGAACAGCCACAAGTACGCCCCCGAAATGTGAAGTGCCCACTGGCTCAGCGACCTTTCCTGCCAAGCTCAGGGAAAATGAATTACAGCGAGCTGAACACACAAAAGGCCCTCTCCCACCCCCCATGACGGTGACCCAAAGCCTGCTGGTAGAGGTTCGCTCCCCTGGACCTTGAATGGGATGTGGACTTCCTAATTCCTCTGTGAAAGGGATTACCATTTAAGCAAAGAGCACTTGTCCCTCAGAGGGCTTCGAGGGATCACAGGAGAGAAAACAGTGGTATAAGTGGAGATGGAAGAAAAGATCACAAGAAATAAGCCATTTGCTTGAAAGTTTGGGGAGGAGGGCGGGGCTCACTCCTGCATTTTTCAGTTCTGAGACCCAATGTGTAACCACGATAAATATATACGGAGTGAAATCTTTTTACGTGGCCAAATTTCATACCTGACTCCAAAGGGACATTTTTTAAGTGCAGGGAGCTCTGAGAGCACTCATGTGTGTGCTGAATTGGGGCCTTTGGTAGCATTTACTCTTTAAAGGAATTCTATGTTCTTTCTGCATTTTTTTACTACCCCATCTGGCACTGTTCCCTTAACCTCCCTTATATGTCCCTCAGTTGAGCTAAATTCCCTCTTGCTTTGCTAAGCACACCATTCACATCGAGGTGCGTAAGAAACAGGCGTTCAGGACCTTGGCAGTCTGAAAATACACTTGTGGTTTGGATTAATTTTCTCTTTCTATTTTTAATCCTCTTGCATATTTACATAGGACTTCCCTTCTCTGGGGCTCCTATTGCTTCTCAACAACGATTTGTTCTTCTTCCCAGCATCTCCTAGAGGCAGCAAATGGGTACTGCTGTAGCATTCAGGACCAAGGAGAATCCTCCTTCGGACAGTCTGCCCAAGAGCCCTCAGGACCGAAGAGCCCCTCGCTCCTCCTCCTCAGGCTACCCTGGGGTAGTAGCCTCTTCTGTCTCTACCCATCTCCCTTGTCATCCTGCACTAGGTTACTTTTTAGTAACTTCCTGGTTGGGTAATCGGTGTCACTTATGACCATCATCTGAGGACAGACAGGACAAGTGAAATCGGTAACACCCGGTAGGGAATGGGTGTTGTAGTGCTAGAGCAAAGCCCTTTGGAGCCAAGTGGTCACCCTTTAGATGCTGCAGGGGGCAGAAGTCTGGGTCCCAGTGGAGGAGCCAGGATGAATGGGGTAGCTGGTAGCACCCAAGACAGTTCAGGCAGTAGTTCTATGCCTAAGGAGTGCAGAAATATTTTCAACACTTCCAACAACTGGGACTTTGCTTGTGTATGTTGGCTGAATATCAGCCGTCGTACCAAAGAATAAAGCCTGGAATTCTTAGTAGATATCCCTTGAGGGAGAACAAAGGTAATTTAATCAGTTGGTTTGCTGTTTCATGCGGGTCGTGAGCAAATTAGAAGGAATCTGACGGAAATTTCCCCTTCAAAGAGGATCACGGCAGCCTTTCTCGCTCTCTGCAGTTGGCCCCAAAGTCACGTCGATCCTCCCGTGTGTCCTTTAGTTGAGCTCAGATTGGATCTGCTTCCCCTGTCTTTCTCTTTCCTGGGAACACAAGTAACCAACTGAGGGTTAGAAGTAGACGTGGAATGGATAGTGCGGGAAGACTACATACATGCCCTGAGCACATGTCAAGGACAGAGAGGCACTGGAGAAATGTACTTTGCTTTCGGAAACTTCATTTTTGGAGAAGGAGACAGCTCTCAGGACAGCTGTGTGTCCAGGTGTCATTTTACAGAAAACCAGCTGAGCCGAGCCACAGAGACATGGCTGCCACTGACTGTGTTCTGCCCCCTCCTTGGCAACCACTCCCACAACATACCAAGCGCAGCCCACCCACCCATCCCGCCAGCCCTTCTGGGACCCTTTCTTAGAGGGATTCCAAAGAAGGATCCTTTTGAAGACTTAACTCATTCAGTGAATCTAATCACACTAATCACAACGACCTTGCAATAGCTTAAATATGCCATTCGTTGTTTCAAGTGGTTATACCACCAGAGTGTCTGCGTCTGGCGTCTTCTCTTTATGTAGCTTCATCATTCTCTCACAGGGTTTTTAAAAAGTGAAATTTCAGGGCGCCTGGGTGGCTCAGTCAGCTAAGCGTCTGACTCTTGATTTTGTCTCAGATCGTGATCTCACGGTTTGAGGGACTGAGCCCTGCCTTGGGCTTTGCGCCAACAGTGAGGAGCGTACATGGGATTCTCTCGCCCTCTCTCTGCCCTTCCCTCATGCACATGTGCGTGCGTGCTCTTCCTCAAAAATAAACAAACATTTTTTTTTTTAAAAGATGAAATCCCAGATTTTACTTTTTTGTTAGTTGCCCGAAGTATGATATTCTTTCAGAACCTGAGTGAGACCACAATAATTCACTTGGGTGCTCATTATAACTATATAAATATTTCAGTGGGGTCAAGGGAATGATTAACACAGGAGTGTCCAGCTAATGAGCAGGACATTTAAGATTTCCTTTCTCTGGATAGACAGCCCAAACCACCACTGCGAGGGTAGGGTATCATCTTGGGAGCTGACTGCTCACTGTTAGGAGATTGGCATGGGAAAAGTAAATCTGCAAGAAGTTGTTTCCTCCAAATGTAAATTTTAGACTTGACAGACTGTAGCTGCTTTGATAGTATGAGCTTCCTCAGAACTCCACATAAAAGTCAGTACTTTTTATGATCTGGTAGAATGTGAAAGAAAATTTGTTTGGCTCTTGGCTTCCTGAGACCAAGATGACAAACAGCACCTTCCAGGATTTCATCTCAAAAGTTTTTGAGTCCTTTAAATCAGTGGATGATCGAGCCCAAAACTTATTAGCTAATACCTCAAATTGTTGAAATTTTCATTCTTAATCTCTTCTTGGGGTAATGAGATTCATAGCATTAGGATCTATCGTGTATGTACTTTGAAGCTTCCTTGGTCTTCCTCTACATTCTGGCATTTTGCAAAAAGTACCAGTGCATTCTCTTTAGAATGTTAATGCTGCTTCTTCTTCTTCTTCTTTGGAGAGAGAGAGAAAGAGAGAGAGAGTGTGTGTGTGTGCTTAAGGGAGAGGGACTGAGAGGGAGAGAGAGAGAGAATCCCAAGCAGGCTCCATGCCGTCAGTCCTGAGCTCGAGGCAGGGCGTGAACTCACCAACAGTGAAATCATGACCTGAGTTGAAATCAAGACACGGACGCTTAACCAAGTGAGCCACCCAGGTGCCCCAGAATGTTAATTCGTCTCTATCATATACTGTGTGACACCTTTTTATGTCTAGATTGAGTCTCCTTTTTTTCTTTTTTTTAACTTTTATTCATTTTTTGAGAGACAGAGACAGAGTGTGAGCGGGGGAGGGGCAGAGAGAGAGGGAGACACAGAATCCAAAGCAGGCTCCAGGCTCTGAACTGAGAGCACAGAGCCCGACACGGGGCTCGAACTCACGGACCACGAGGCCATGACCTGAGCCAAAGTCGGACACTCAACCAACTGAGCCACCCAGGCATCCCTGGTTTTTTTGTTTTGTTTTTTTCAATTAGGCCTCCGGTGGCAGCATTTCCATCCTCTACATAATCCTTCAGCTCATTTATATCTTCCTTAATATCCAGCAGCTAGGATTTGCAGTTTGCTAGCCTGGAGACCCCCATGGTTTTGTAATGGCAGGATAACGTTTCTTAACCACACTCCTTTCAGAGCTAATCCACACCCCATCAGGGTTAAGGGATGTTACCGGCCTGTCGCATCCTTTTTGACTGTACAAACTCTTAGGGTCTAAACATCACTAATTTGTGGGACTACAAAAGTCACTGTCCTTGGTGTTAACTTGTCCCTTGGTTGCCCATCACTTTATAAATATAATTTTACTTACCTAAAACATCCAGCTTTGTAAGTTTACCCGATTTGTTCCATTTGGATCAGCCCTCACAAATCAGAGATGTTTAATATCACTTTCATTCTTTTCCACGTGACACATAAAAATGTTAACTAAGGCTAATCCCTGACTTGGATACCTGTTCTTTCTAATTCATCATCCAGAGAAGTGTCCTTTTTACATATCTTTTACGTCCTATGTCTTAGGCATGTCCTTGGACATAATCGGGGGAACCTGAGTTATCACTGATATGGGAAAAATCCTTTTCATAATAAACTTTTCACAGAATCTTATTACAAGGTTATTGAAAATCTCAATAATGTCTACTAATTCATTTTCTCACTATTGCTCTTTACCCCTCTAAAAAAATACGGTGTAGAAGTCTGTCTTAATTTTTTGAGAAATATCCATGTATTCCTTTACTACCCTATATTGTATTTGCCTCTGGGTTCAGTATTTATCTATTTATTTATGTATAAAGCTTCTTTATTTATGTTGAGAGAGAGCATGCATGCAGGAGGAGCAGAGAGTGGGGGAGAGGGAGAATCCCAAGCAGACTCTGCACTGTCAGCGTAAAGCCTGATACAGGGCTTGATCTCAGAAACTGTGAGATCATGACCTAAGCTGAAATCAAGTCAGACGCCTAGCCGACCGAGCCACTCAGGCAAGTAATTAATCTTTTAGCCCAGCACCAGCCAACTTACCCGACGTGACAATAACCTTCAACGTTTCAGTGCTGCAATACCAAGTTTGCAAATTCTTGCATTTTTTTTTTTCCTAAAAGGAACACACAGAGAACCTGGTCCAAGTAGCTCATTCTAAGGATGTGGAAACTGAGGCCCAGAAAGCTGAAGTGGCTTGATTAAAGTTGCAGAATGAGCTGTCACTAAGATCAGGTTTCTCACTAGCTCTGCAGCACTTCGATCTGCCCATTTGGATTTCAGGGGCCTGTCGTTTACAAGGAAGCATTGTAGCATTCCGACTTGGCATTTCTGCCATGTCCCCCATAGGCCAGTTGTCCAGAGAGATGGGTCAGGTATTCGGTCATGTCCAAACTTAGCCTGTCATATAGCTTCTTCCTGATATTCTAGTAGGCCCTAGAATGGTGACATGACTTGGATTCTATGTTTGGACAGATGATACATAGCTGTTTCTTTATGCATCGAATCATAGTTCTTTATTCAC
The DNA here is from genome assembly GCF_028749965.1 of Puma concolor. NCBI lineage: Eukaryota > Metazoa > Chordata > Mammalia > Carnivora > Felidae > Puma > Puma concolor. The sequence continues at coordinate 78,400,218 of NC_141675.1, read as the reverse complement.
ATGTGTTTCTCCTACATTAGATAATAAACACCTCAAGGGCAGTGGTTATTCATGGTGAGTATCTTGGATTACAGGTATTTGGCAAACACTTGAATGATTGAATAATTAAGGGACTTACTGGGGACACAGAGGTAAACAAATTGTAATTATGTGTGTCCTTAAATGTCCAGTAGCCTATTAGGTATAGGCCACTCAGAAGTGGTATTGGCAATCAGAGAGCCAAATGTGAGAAACTTGATCCATGCCTGGCATCATATATGGGGGGGGAAACCCTCCAAATAGATCATAGACCTAAATATAAAGCCTAAAACTATAGCTACCAGAAAAAAAAAACCTTTGTGGCCTTAGGTTACATGAAGATTTCTTAAGTATGACAGCAAAAGTAGCATAAGCGAAAACGATGATTAAATTGGACCTTATCAAAATTAAAATATCTGCTCTTCAAAAGATTGAGAGAAAAAGGCAAGCCACAGGATGGGAGAAAAATATCTGCAAAGTACATTTCTGATAAAGTCCTTGACTCTAGGATATATAAAGAACTCTCCAAACAATAATTAGAAAGCAAACAGCCCAATTTTTTAACTGTCAGAAGATTTAGCAGACTGTTCAGCAAAGAAGAATGTGGATAGGAGATAAGGACACGAAAACATGCCCAGCATCATTAGGTATGAGGGAAATACAAATGACATGCCACAAGCCTGGTATATATAGAATGGTCTGTTAGAATGAATAAAAACAAAACAAAACAAAACAAAACAAAACAAAACAAAACAAAAAACCACCAACAACAAATTCTTCTACATCCCGGGTCAGATTGCAAAATGGTACAGCCACTTTTGGAAAACATTTGGGTCTTTTATTTCCTTATTTAAAAAAAATTTTTTTTAAACGTTTATTCGTTTTTGAGAGACAGAGAGAGACAGAGCGTGAGTGGGGGAGGGGCAGAGAGTGAGCAAGACATAGAATCCGAAGCATGCACCAGGCTCTGAGCTATCAGCACAGAGCCCGACGCAGGGCTCGAACTCACAAACCATGAGATCAGGACCTGAGCTGAAGTCGGACGCTCAACCGACTGAGCCACCCAGGCGCCCCCATTTGAGTTTTTTAAATAAAGCTAAATGTATACCAACCATATGCTCCAGCAATCCCAATCCTGAGTGTAAAAAAAGAGGGAGACAGAAAGCCCATGTTCACACAATAACCTGTACTGGAACGTTTATAGTAGCTTTATTCATAATTGCCCCAAACCGGAAACAATCTTCTGCCAAGTGTTCTTCAACCAGTGATTCGATACACACACTGGTTCATGCACTCAAGGCAGTACTGATCAGCAACACCAAAGGGCTGATACATGCAACCAAGTGGATGGATCTCAAATGGATTCTGTAAGTTAAAGCATCCAGACTCAAACGGCTACATACTAAGTGATATAGGACGTTAAGGAAAAGGTGAAACAACAGAAAACTGATCAGCGGTGGTTGACAAGGGCTGAGAATGGAGGGAGAGGCAGATTACAAAAAGGCACAAAAGCATGTTGGGGGTGACAGAAATGGTTTGTAGGCTGAACCGTGAAGGTAGTTACACGCTGGATGCATGTGTTAAAATTCACGAGGAACTTTCCCCCCCAAAGGTGAATTTTACTCTACATTGTATCATCATAAACTTGACTTCAAAAACGGTATTTGGAGGTCTTCCTTTGTTCCCAGCTTCCTAGATTTTGGGAAGTTCACTTATGTGTTATTAAAATAGGAACACGAGAACCGGATGGAGGTCCCTCCATATACCGCTGACTACCTATTTCAGACTTTGGCAAGACTCTTCGCCAGGCTCGTAGTTATTCAAATATCTGTTAAATAATCACTACAGAAACTGTTCATGGTTTGAATAAGGCCAGGTAGTCCACACTTTACCAGAAATATAAATTCTTGTAAAACGTGTCTATTTTTGGTGGCACAAGACCCTAAAATGATTTATCCATTATCCTTAGCTTACAAAGACAAACCTTTAAAGCTACTGATACAGGCTGTAAACCAAAAATGTAGCAAAGATACAGATATCCCTTATATGTCTGATAAGCTTTTTGAATATAGAATGAATGTATGTTGATAAAGGGGTAGGAACAATAATGTAAGAACATTAAAAATGTTAGTGTTTATGTCAAAGTGATGAAATTATAGATGATATTTTAAATTTATAAAAACGATAAACATACATGAAAGAAAACTGTATAGTGCAACAGTTTGTCTTTTGGTGTCTTTCATTACTTTTAATTTCTAAAAGTATAAATGTTTTGAATCTATTTCCAAAAATAATACACATTGTCCGTGGAGAATATTTTAAAATACTGTAAAACTTGTGCGGGCACCCACATACACGAGTCAATCAGTATCGCCACCTTAAACATTTATTGCACCAAGTTCCACTTTAAAAAAAATATGCAGAGTGGGGTGCCCAGGTGGCTCAGTCGCTTAAGCGTCAGACTCTTGGTTTTGGCTCAGGTCATGATTTCACGGTTCGTCAGATAGAGAGCCCGGATCTGGCTCTGCGCTGACAATGGAGAGCATGCTTGGGATCTTCTCTCTCTCTCCCTCGCTCTCTGCCCCTCCCCTACTTGCACTGTCTCTGTCTCTCTCAAAATAAATAAATGAACTTCAAAAATACATGGTATATAAGTATTTTTCACATTCTTCTACAAACATGGACTCATCCAACTTTACAACAGGCTCTTTTCCAGTTAATGATATTTATTATCCCAGATTCCTCCTGGTCTGCAACCGCTGATATGGACCCGGCAGCAGGAGACGAATGGTCACTGCTGCAGCCTGATTTGATAAGGGGCCTGCAACTAAGCAGACTGGCTTTTTCCAGTGAAAGTTTTCTAGGCTAATGCAGGAAAAATGTGTAATTGAGATAAATGCTGCCTAATGTTTTCCCAGAGTGTCATCAAGCTTCTCAAAGGCGTGTGTGTGTGTGTGTGTGTGTGTGTGTGTGTGTGTGTGTGTATGTGTGCACGCTGGGGGGAGGGAAGAGGCTCTTTGCAGTCCCAGCCTTACTACCGCTGCTTTGCTTCTTATGGAAACCCAGCAGCTGAAAGGTGTCAAGGCATTTGTGAACTTCCTGGGGAAGCTCCCTTCATTAAGTGCTCTGAGGCTGTTCTATCCATACCCATCACTCACTGCGGGGGCTCTGTGACACCCCCCCCCCCCCCACCAAAGGGAGCTATTCACAAAGCTGCCACCCAGCAAGGACATCCCAGGCCACCTTGCTCCTTGGTTCTCAGAGCCAGCAAGGTATCGGGCGGTGAGTATGGAAACCACCCAGCATCACACAACTGACTTTCAGGGTTCCTAACCTCTCCCACCTGAGTAGTCTGAGCACTCTGCCCAGCAAGGTGGCCCTGGAGAGGACCTGCCTGGGAAGGAGCTAGCCTGAGCAGTGACATGCTCAGATGGTCCTTTAAGCAGGTGCATGGTCTGAGCTACGCTTTAACCTAACAGCTGCGTGCAGGACACATTGGAGCCAAAAGGGCTTTGAGGAAGGGGACCCTGGGTGGGCCCTGGAACAATCCAGTCATAGGTTTAGGGCAGATTACTTCAGAAGAGAATAATGACATGATGAACAGAGGTGGGACCCTGGCTCTCTCTAGGACTTGGACGTCTGGCAGAGGCAGGAGGGGCCGCAGAGGACACTGCGAAGCCACAGCCAGAAACGTGAGGAGGAAGTCAGGGGAGTGTGGGGATTCAAGGAATCACCCCTACTTTAAGAAGGAGGCCATGGCCATCCAATGCTACTGCGTGATTCATTTAAAAGGTTTCTTTGGAGGGTTCACCTCGAGGAGTCCCATAACCGTTGAGCTTTCCAAGACATTTAGGACATGATTCAACCTACAAAAATACAAAAATTCAATTTACCCACAACTTCTTGGTAACAAATCAACTCAACACATATTGAGTTGCTACCATGACTCACTTGTTTAGAAATCACTGGAACAAAGGCAGTTTTGTAAAGTGTCTCAAAGTTAGCAGCCTATGTTTAGGAGAGGGGGGAAAGCCAGCCAACAGTTTTCCCTTACTTCCAGAACTGCAGAGGTGGGGGTGGGGAGGAAGCCAGTTTTTGATGATCTGTGCCAATCAGAAACACACAGGGGAGGGATAATAGGACCCCTCAGTAATTGCAAAATCCACAGATGATTTCTTTTCTGGGCAATGGTTTTCATCTCTTCCACCATTTAGATTTGAAATCAGAGATTATAAGAAAACTGCCTTAAATTCCGCTGATTCTCCTTTTTTTCCTTACTGCTCTTAGGAAGGGGAGATAATAGGAAATAAAATGACCTCAGGCACAGGGAAAGGAAGGAGAGCAGCTACCTTCTAGAGGGTCAGCAGCTGGGTTCTCCTGAACTACAGGATGGGAGGTCTCCTACATAGTCCTGCAGGGCTGGGAAGGCACCCACAGGGCTGCGTGCACCTGGCCCTGCTAAGGCAACTATTCACATTTCCTGATCTGCATTCAAAAGACTGCTCTTTTTGACCCAGTTTGGCCCTTGGCAGAGGCTTCACTGCCTCCAGCCACATCTCAGCTTCCCTTTCTTGTTTTAATCCCTGCCTTCCCAGAGTCTCTCCTTCTAGCCCTGTGAAAAGAAGTTAGGCCTCCAGAGGCCCGTAGGTGCAAGTACCTGCTCCAGGGGAAGAATGCTAAAGCTGTCCCCAGCTTTTGCCTCCAACAGTGAGCCCCGTAAGCTCCCCCAGGAATCAATGAGCTAAAAATAGCCTGAGGCTTGTAAATGAACTGGAATTGTTTCTGCTGCCTTCTTAGTCCTTCACAGTCCTGGGGACACAGGGGAGGCACGCAACTCAAGTGCTGTTTATTTTCCCTGCGGCGCCTGGTGGAGGCCAGCACCCTCCCCCCGCACTGTTTGTGGATTAATGATGGCATTTCCATCCTCCAGCTTATCCCCATCTCCCGTGAAGGTACAACTTGTCCTGTTCTGGGAACCACTTTGGCATCCCTTCTGGCGGAAGTGGATTTTGAGTTGCATTTCACAAGAAATGTAATGCCACATGGATGTGCTGTAAATTAGCCGTCCTACCCGGCTGTCAGGCTAAGTCCCATTACCCGCAGCCCTGGCTCTTCTCCCTGAGGGCTCCTCTTGTCTGGCCTCGCGCACCCAGGAGACAGGGTGTCCATCCATCTATCCTCTGATATTTTTTGAATACCTGCTAGGTGCTATGTACGATGCAAAATAATGCTGGGTACTAAGCCAGATCCTCGAAATGCACAGGTGAATAAATCCACTTTATTGCTAACTCTTCATTTGCCCTGGGAAATACGGAGCGGGAAGCGTGTACCCAGGGTCTTTCAGTCTAGCTTAAGAGCAGGCAAGGTCAAAGCTACCTCCAGGGGCTAGGGAAAGGGAGAATATTTTCCTGGGGCGTCGGAAGGACTAGGCATGGCCTTGGCTGCTGTATTTATAGGATGGTCTAATGGTCTGTTTTGGCATCTAGTAGGCACTTAGCAAACAGTGAGAGAGTATAGTGGTCAAGAGTATGGGTTTGGCAGATCAGACAGACCTGTACTCACACTCTGCCTTACGACACTTAACAGGATGTTTCCCTCTCCAGGCTTCAGTTTTCTCACCTGCAAAACAGGGTTAACAATGAAATCTTCCTCTTAGGGTGGTTATGAGGCTTGAATGAGACAATGTGTCTAAGTTAGTTATCTGCCTTGGCGGGCATAGAGGAAATAAACAATAGTATTGTTTTAGAATATAGTGTATTTATAGAAAAGTTGAGGTACAGTAAGGCCAACAAGCCAGGAGATGATTGCCATAGAAAAGATAGTTTGTTCCTTGGTGTGGGGAACAAAGGCAGAAGAAAAATTTAAATTTCCTTACTACTTACAGCCCATTGAGAAGTCCTTGAAACAGGCAGATTGACCTTCCTCTAGGAACTCAGCTGCCTCCTTGTTGATACTTTGTTGAGGGCAAAAGGCAACCTTAGCTTAACATTATCCCGACTTCCTGGATCCTGGAAGTCTCCTTTAACATCTAAAAATTCCTTTGGAAGTTTCTTTTATCTCTACCCCGCAAGATATATGGCCTCCAAGCATATGGCCACTGATATACAGTTGAAGGGTCTCATGACTAAGGTTTTGTTAGACAGTAACAAATGACCTTTTCCTAACAACAGCTAGCCCCTCAAGGTCCTGGAAACCTAGTTTCCAAAATTCCTTAGAGACTTAGGCTGTTCCTAACCGCCCCCCAACTTGAAAGTGTATGCTCAGCCACTTCTTACAACCCCAGAGCAGCTCTTTCTGCTCATGGGTCCTATCCTCATGCTTTAATAAAGCCACCTATTTGCACAAAAGACATCTCGAGAATTCTTTCTTGGTCGTGCACTCTGAACCCCAACATTTCCACACCATTTTGGCATCTGAACATGGGGTTCAAGTCTTCTCATCTGGACTCCAAGCCTCAGTGCAAACTTGGTAAGTAATTCCTCTTCTCTTCCTTTATTTTGATTTCAGGGGCTTTTTCAATGAGTATGGTCTTATTGGAACACTTTCATGTGGATTGCTCAGGCTGCAATCCTCTAGCCCGGGGCTATTCTACCGGAAGGAGAAAGCCTGTCTTTTGGCTGGAAGTTAGTACTATGCATGGCCAGAATGGTAATAAGACCCAGAAACTTGATACCCTCCCTTTATTCTTGTCCTTATATAAAGTTGTCTGTCTTGGGCACAGGACAGCCACCTAAGTGACGAGCATGGCTGCCAATCTTAAGACTCCCATGTGAGGTTTCCTCCTCATTGGTCTCATGTGATCCCCTCCACATCTCTGGTCTAGCTGCTTCTGGCCTCGGGACCTCCACTTGGAGCCAGCCGAAACCAGTGCCCAATTGAATTAAAACTCAACCCAATTGAATAAAAACCAACCCAACCCAATTAGGGGTTTCCTAGGGAAGTTGGCCGATAAAGACTACATATGTTAGAATGTTGCTTAGAACAATGATGGATTTCTATCTTTACTGTTTTCCATCAGTGTCCTCTACTAACCACTTAAACTACAGAATTGGGTAATTTCTCCTTGCAAAACTTTTCTAGTGTTTTCCATGGGTTAAAAACTGGCAAGTTCTTCCCAGCACAGCACAGCCTTCATGGCAAGACCAGGCACAGCAAAGTATCTCGGTCCATACACGGCACCTATTAATAGTCTAGAATGTGATGGGGAAGGGGTTGGGGGGATGCTAGCATCCCTCCTACAGGGCCTTTATGGCAAGATGGTGATCATAGCAGTTTCATCCAAGGGACCCCTTGGATCACTTTGACACCAGGAACCTGTAACATGTCCTATGTGGGACACCGCCCAGGAGTCGATAGTGGGGAGCGGCTTTTGTTGGTAATGGACCTTCTTTCTTCTTCAGTTTCCAAGGACTCTCCCTTGGAATGTCTTTTAATCCACTGGAAGCCATTGAGAGTGTAAAACTTAAGAAAGGACCGATCTTCTGTAACACTGTATGCCTTAATGTGATCTGTCATTTGGATCACTTCTGCAAGAAACAGGGCAAACGGATAGAGGTACCCTAGGTCCAGGCCTTCAGGGCTCTAAATCAGGACCTGGGCGTAAGGGGCTCTTGCAGAACATGTCTGGCCACTTAACCAGTCCAGTAAATTTCCTCATGATAGATTGGATGGTAATTACCAAAGTAGGCCACTTCCTGATAGAACCCATGGTGCTGGAGTAAACACAGGCTATCCCTAATGAAGGGGATGCTGACTCTCTCACTGTTCCTCCTCCTGATAGACCCAGGTTACTCTTGCTGTATGTGGAGAGCTTCTCCTCATTATTTTCTCGAGTTCATGGTTACAATTGGAGCCAACTGTAGTTAGTTTTCCTCAGAACGGGCACTTTAAGGAATATTGCCAAGCAGCTGCTGAAACTCCCTTTGTTTCAGGGAAGTTCCCTTTCTTCTCCAGCCCAACATGGACTGCACTTTTCCACATTGGTGGAAGAAATGGAGTCTGCTCATTTGTCGGAGGTGACAGGTTCAGAACTGGGAACGCTCTTTCTCTGCCTTCTGGTGTCACGTCACCTCTTCTGCTTCCCCCTCCCCCTTCTCCTGTTTCTACACCACCTTGGCTACGGCCTGCATAACTGGTTCCTATAACCATCCTCTGTCCTTCTGGACCATTGGCTCCCCCTCCTCCCCCGCTGTCAAGGTGTGAAGAACACCCCCTTGGAGCACCCAATTCACCCACCGGTAAAAACAGTCAACAGAGAACAAAATTTATTGACTTTTAAGTGAACCCAAGTGGAACACCATTTAGTAGTTAAACTTAAGTTTAAGTTACAGTTAAGTTTCTTGAATTAAGATATACACATCGTTAGAGTTCCCAATATTAAATATGAAACTTTTATCTTACCAGGGTTTACTAATGGTGACATAAGCTTGTGTTACCTCTGTTGCAATTTGTCAGCAAAAAGGTGACTTAAAAAGATGGTTAATTTTGTCTGTCTCAGTTTTCATGAGTAATTGTTATGGTAGCCTTTGGAAACCTGAAACTTGAAAGTTTTGCTTAGATGATAAATTTGGCTGAATTCATGGGACAACTAGGGCTTTTCCAAATAAGATAAAATACTAAAGTATTGGTTTTATAATTGGTTTTAATACTAAAGGATAAGGTTTATCTGCTTTTGACTTCTTATTGCAGAGAAACTAAGGATATCTGAATCTGTTAGAAAACATGCTTTGTGCTTAACTGATTCATAAATTTGCCATCTAGGAAATTCTGGTGTGACAGTTCACAATTGGTTACTACTTAGTTGTCACAGAAGACTAAGGTTTCTAAGAGTTAAAATTCTGCTAAATGTAATTAAGACTGGAAATAAAGGGAAGCAGCTCTGTATGTGTAAGAAAGATATAAGGAATGGGAATACGTTTTTGTTGAAGGTAAAAGAAGGTAATTTTGTCTTAAATAAGACTGGCTGTTTAGAGAGAAATGGCTTGGGACAAAAATCTGAATGCAAAAGAAAGTTGTAGAAGGTTTGTGAAGGGTAATTTTTGGAAGGGAATTTTATGTGTGGTCAGGATGGACTAAGGTTGAAATGAATGGATTTTTAAAATACACTGGTATGGGGCGCCTGGGTGGCGCAGTCGGTTAAGTGTCCGACTTCAGCCAGGTCACGATCTCGCGGTCCGGGAGTTCGAGCCCCGCGTCAGGCTCTGGGCTGATGGCTCGGAGCCTGGAGCCTGTTTCCGATTCTGTGTCTCCCTCTCTCTCTGCCCCTCCCCCGTTCATGCTCTGTCTCTCTCTGTCCCAAAAATAAATAAAAACGTTGAAAAAAAAAATTTAAAAAAAAAATTAAAAAATAAAAAAAATAAATAAATAAAATACACTGGTATAATATTGAAATTCTGCTTTCTCTCTGTTACAAAGACAAGTTTTCTTGGATTGTTGGTCTGCTCATGATAAGAAAATATAAACAATTTTTTTTCTCTTTTCTTTGCTCAGAAAAACCAGTTTCTATGTTTTGTCTTTATCAGGTCTTTGATGAGCTGAAATCCTATATAGGCAAACTTCCCTGAGATTTAAAATTGTAGACAAAATCTTTTTGACTAATTAGGCTTGTTTATTTGGTATGTTACATTCTGGTATAAGGTTATCACTCAATATGCTGACTACTGAAGTGGTATTAGCCAATCGTACAACAGCCCTCTTGGTAGAAAAAGCCTCAATACTTACTATGGGATAGTCCTAAATTCCAGTCTTAAGTCCAATAAAGTCCCATAACTCCAGCCTGTTCATACCAGGAAATTCACATAGCCCAGGAACACAGATATTCAAAAAATGCATAGGACTGGTTTGTCCTTGTAACACATTGGAAACATTGGTTATTTTATCAAGGTCTTTGTAGCATTGGTCATATTTGAGAGGGACATGCATAGACTCAGATATTACCAGACAGCTCAAGGAATTGAAGTTGACTTTATGAAACATGGAGGCATAAAGGGAATGCATCAGGGGAAAATCTTTATACCAGAAACAAAAAAGCAAACAATAAAAAAAAAACCAAACAAACAATGGAAGATAATACAGGGTTTACATCAGGCTGCTCATTTGGGTAAAAAGGCCACTGAGATGACAAAAACTTTGCTGAGAGAAATTGTCCCTAGATTTGGACTCTCTTTGTCCCTACAAAGTGACAATGGACCATCTTTTATTGCACAAGTAACTCAATAAATAGTTCAGGCCTTAAAAATTAGTTACTATTTGTGTTCAACATGGCATCCACAATCTTCTGGAAAGGTGGCCCTCCAAAACGAATAGCCCTTGATATCCTGACTGCAGTTCAAGGAGGCCCAGAATTAGATGGTTGGCTCCCAACAGGACCCAATGGCTACGTGGCTCTAACTTGTGGCCATGGCTTCCCTCAGGATGGATAGGCCACTGTATTCTGGGTGTCCCGGATGCGTGGACTCATTGCTAAAACCAGTATCAACCCAGCCAACCTTCCAAATTTAAAACAACGGTGGACACTTCCTGTGTTTCGTTGGTATGACCACCTACCATTCATCTTTATTCCTCTTTGGGGCTAGAGGATATTCTCTGGCACATGGAAACTCTTAATAAGTGTACGGTCAAAGCCCTAAATGACAGTCACAATAGCACTACCTTATTAAATACTGAAGTAACACAAATGCCTAAAGCAGTTTTACAAAATAGAACGGCATTAGGTGTTTTAACTGATGCACAAGGTGGAACTTGTGCTATCATAGACACAGAAGGCCATGTATAACATTCGAGATTACCACAGAAATATTTCTGGGTTTCTAACTGACATGAATCCTCAAACTGGCACTTGAAACAATCCCTCTCTTTCCTTTAATGATTAGTGAAAGTCTGGACTTCCTGGACTGGAGTTTTGTCAACTACCAAAGGACTCTTATTTGGGCTTCCTTTTCGTTTTGTTATTCTAATTGTGATTTGGCGTTTTCTCCCACCTCTCCCCACCTGGTGCCAAAACTGTTGTGCTGCCATAACTTTAAGCCAACAGATGATCCTTTCCACTCGGGAAGATCCATGCGTGCAATCTCCCTTGGATTCAGCTGGCTCTGCCTTTTGTAACTCATATATATGAGGCCCCAACTGACCAATATTGACCAATAGGTATGGACATCTCTACACCCCTATTCAGCAGGAAGAAGCTACAGAAGATAACACCTTCCACCCGCAACAACCTTAACAATTTAAGGGTCAAAATTGTTCAGGGGGGATTGATGTGGGGAACAAAGGCAAAATAAAAATTCATATTTCCTTACTACTTACAGCCCAGTGACAAGTCCTGGAAACAGGCAGAGTGACCTTCCTCTAGGAACTCATTTGCCTTGATGTTAATACTTTGCTGAGGGCAAAAGATAATCTTAGCTTAACATTATCCCAACCTACAGGATTCTGTAAGTTTCCTTTAACACATAAAAATTCCTTTGGAAACTTCTTTAATCCCTACCCCCCCCCCCAGATATATGTTAGCAATCATCCTCAAAGCATATGACCCACTGATATACATTTGAAGGATCTCATGACTAAGGTTTTATTAGATGGTAACAAATGACCTTTTCCTAACAACAGCTAGTCCCTCAAGGTCCTGGAAACCTTGCTTCCAAAATTCCTTAGAGACTTAGGCTATTCCTAACCCCCTCCCAACTTGAAAGTATATAATGAGTCACTTCTCACAACCCCAGTGCAGCTCTTTCTGCCCCCAGGTCCTGTCCCCGTGATTTAATAAAGCCACCTATTTGCACAAAAGACATCTCAAGAATTCTTCCTTGGTTGTGTGCTCTGAACCCCAACATTTTCACATCATTACAGTTCCTAAGAGCAGAGGGTATGCTATGCTGTGAGGGCCACACAGGGAAGCACCAGGGAGGGTCAGGAGACAGAGGGAGTGAGGGGAAATGTAGACAAGAGCCCTTACTGTGGTTTCCACAGTTAGAAACAGGCAAGGCAGAGTTTAGGATTGGCAAGTTTGAGTAATTTCAGTGCTTCTGGGGTATAGGCGATGTTCCTAATTGTCTGGCACCTGACCCTGAGGTGGTTAGAGCAGGTGGGTGGTGGCCTAGAGTATGAGGACCAGGTGAAGAAGGTGGTTGGGGTTGTGGGCTCTGACTGGTTGGTTTCCATTTGAAAGGTGCACTCTTGGGCAAGTTGTGGACTCTCTAGGAAATGACTAACCCTGAGACAGGCAGGTGCTCTGGTTCAACAAGGCCCTAGATTCATGTCAAAACATGCGAATATAGAAAATAAAAGACATGGTTGATACAGGTATCTAGCATTTTCCTATACATATGTAGAGGGTGTGAAGCTTAGTCCACAGAATTGGGAAAGTCATGTTACTTTTCTTCTAATTATGTTAAGTCTTAGGATGCCTGACTGGCTTAGCCAGTAGAGCATGTGACTCAATCTCAGGATTATAAATTCAAGCCCCACATTGCGCATGGAGCCTACTCGAAAGAAAGAAAGAAAGAAAGAAAGAAAGAAAGAAAGAAAGAGAGTCGGACTTAGGGACTTGATTCTGATGGGTTACAGTAATCCATTCTGTTTTTATTAGGGCTCTCCTCTCACGGCCCAACCCTCCCTCCTGGAGATACAGCAGAAGAAGCCTTTGGATTCTTCAGCAGAGCAAAAAGTTTTTAGGAGGTCTCCCTGGCCATCAACAAGCCACTGTGGTTCCTGCTAAAGTCCAGGAAGTCCAACGGGACGGCTACTTTCATGCCACTTGGGCACGAGTGCCATTGCAGAGGCCAGGAGCTTCCCAAACATACCATATGGTCATGATTCCAAGGCCAGGGAAATACGGGCAACTGACTGATAGAAGCTCCCTAGAAGCAGAACTTGGATGTGGGTTTGGGTCAGATGCACACATGGCCTGGCCCTGCCTTCGCTGGCTGTGTCTTAACAGCTCACGGAGCGGCTCCTCGTCCTTGCCATTCTCAACCCCTTTTACCTCTCTGGGTGGGCAACAATGATTTAGCCCTCTTTGCTGTTCTCTTTGCCTGGAACTCATTTTTCTCTTCGTTGTCCCTTTATTTGTGTTCATGTGTAGCTAGCATTTTTTTTTTTAATGTCTATTTACTTTTGAGAGTGAGAGCATGAGTGGGGGAGGTGCAGAGAGAGAGGGGGACCGAGGATCTGAAGTGGGCTCCACGCTGACAGCAGAGAGCCTGTTGTGGGGCTTGAGCTCACACACCATGAGACCATGACTGGAGCTGAAATTGGAGGCTTAATCGAGGGCCACCCAGGTGCCCCTTAGCTAATATTTATTCAGACCCTGCTATGACTCATTATCTGTATTGTATAAATTCTCACAATGATCCTATAAGATAGATAGGTACTCTTACTGATACCCATTTTACAGATGAAGAAACAAGGCTCAGAAAGGTTAAGTGATTTGATTTATAGTCATACAGCAAAACCCAGCTCTATCTGACCGGAAAACTGTTTTTCTCAAAAACATGCCACCCTGCCTCTTGCCAGTGTTACCTCCTCCAGGAGCCCTTCCCAGATCTCTCCCTCGGCTTTGAATTAAGAGCCAAAGGCCCTTTGGGAAAGGCCAGATACCTGTTCGCCAAACTGTCTCCTCTCTTATTTGTGCACGAAGCTAAACAACATTTCCCAGCCTCCTTTGCAGTTAGGTATGGTCACACGACTGGGTTCTGGTTGATGGAATATTAGAATGTTAGTGGAAATGGTAAGGATCACTCCCAGGCCTGCCCATAAAAAGCTCCCATGTGTATTCCATGTGTGCTGGCTGGTTGCTCCCTGCCCAGAGCAACCTTAAAGTCCACACGTTAAAGATAGCAGAGCTTCTGGCCACTAGGGTGGCAAGCTGGTTGGATCAGATTGCCCTTTCTCCAACACCCACCCCCAACAGTGAACTATATTTTGTGTGAGAGAAAGCAACTCCTATTATGTTCAGCCCCAAAGTTTATGTTTCTTTCTTACCGGAGCTCGTGTTACCTTAACCAATAACTTCCTTTGAAGCTTTCTTTTACCCAAATGCTTCATAATGATCAATTTACGTAGGATTTCATAGGAGTGAACGGGATTCAGTTCCATTGAATACCAAAGGCAGTTTTGAAAGGGAAAACACTACAAAAGGCAGCTTTCAGGATACAGTATGTGCAAAAAGGAGAAAAGAGGCGCGTTTATAGATGAATCAGATTTGTCCATTTCAGACCTTTGGCTTGTTGATGGCCTGGTGGCTCTGCCAGCCGTAGCCCAGCCCCCCTCCCTTACCCACACCCTGGCTGCTCTCTCTGGGGGCCACCAAGCCACTACAGCAATGGGCTTCAAATTCTAGAATGCATACAAATTACCCGGTGACCTTGTTGTAAAACAGATTCCTGAGACCCCCTATCTCCAGATTCTAAATTATCAAGTTGCACAGGGAGGCCAGACATCTACGTTTCTTTTTTTTTTTTTTTAATGTTTATTTATTTTTGAGACAGAGAGAGACAGGGCATGAACAGGGGAGGGTCAGAGAGAGAGGGAGACACAGAATGGAAAGCAGGCTCCAGGCTCTGAGCCATCAGCCCAGAGCCCGACACGGGGCTCGAACTCACGGACCGCGAGATCGTGACCTGAGCCGAAGTCAGACGCTTAACCCATTGAGCCACCCAGGCGCCCCTAGACATCTACATTTCTAACGGTCTTGCTCATGACACAGTGGCTCACACACAGACCAGACATTTGGATAAATGCTCCTCTAAGCCTGCCTCAGAGCCCCAGCTCTCTGACTCCTGCCAGCAAGCCTGGGGTGGCAGTCAGAGCTCACAGGCAGGACTCGTGAGGCCAAGGGCTTAGACTACAATTTTGGTTCTGGGCAGCTACTTTGTGTGTGATGTAGCATTCTGCATACTAGTCTGGAATTTAATTATCTTATATCTAAATGTTTCTATAGGAAAATGAGCTCCAGTGTATCTACAAACTAACCGTGGAAATAAAGTCCACTTCTACAGAGAAACTGTTCGCACTGATGGACAATGTGTAGTTGTTGGGACCTGGGATTTCCTCAAGAAGCTGAAATAAGAGGGTCCTCAGAGGGGTCACTCTAAAATCAGCACATGACAGATAACCTGATGGGCAACAGGAAAATCCACCCTTAAGAGACAGTGGGGCACTGGAGCCTGGGAGATTTAACTGGTACCCAACTCGGTGTATCCATTCACTGTTCCCCAACCTTCTACCCTTGTCTCATCTTCTCAGTCCTTGACGTATCTGCCCACCCTCTGTACTGTCATTATGAAATATTTCCCTTTACATGGACAACCACCCCGTGGCATACTTTTTTAAAAATTAAGAATACTGGGGGCGCCTGGGTGGCGCAGTCGGTTAAGCGTCCGACTTCAGCCAGGTCACGATCTCGCGGTCCGGGAGTTCGAGCCCCGCGTCAGGCTCTGGGCTGATGGCTCGGAGCCTGGAGCCTGTTTCCGATTCTGTGTCTCCCTCTCTCTCTGCCCCTCCCCCGTTCATGCTCTGTCTCTCTCTGTCCCAAAAATAAATAAACGTTGAAAAAAAAATTAAAAAAAAAAATTAAGAATACTGAACCTCCTGTTTCAGTGGGAAAATAAGTATATGAAAATTAGGCATGGGTGGGGAGCTAAGATTTCACAGGCTCAGGGTTTGTAGGGAGAGGATAAGGTGCAGTATGGGGGCAAGCCGAGGCCCAAGATGGGATGCTGGGGAGGTGTTAAGGAAAGGGAGGCTGAGGTGGGTGGGGGGGGATACAGGGGTGAGAGAGCCAAGGAGGCCACAGCGGGGTCATGTGCACAGAAGTATTGGGGAGCTGGTAGCAGGGTGCATCCCCAAAACACTGGGCTACAGGTGTTCTATTCCTGGGACTGGACAGGGGCAAGGTGATGCTGCCCTCAGCCAGGGGCCTGGATTTGACTTTTCTGTCGAGAATTTGCTGACTATGTAGTCTTGAGCAAATCCCTCCACTTCTATGAGGCTCATTGATTCAAGTGTAAAATGCTTGTAGCAACAGTTGCTTGACGCATGACTAGATCTTCCACCTCAACTGCAACCCCGTTGCAGAAGTTAAAGAAACGAAACACACAGTGTAGACGGCAACACTTTACAAAATATAGGACACTGCGGTATTCATAGGATTATAGTTGTGTCATAGTTATATGGCCTCACATGGCTGTTGAGATTGTTGTTGAGACTGTTTGGGCTGTAAGGGCCTCCTCCTTCTGGTGCTCTGAGCCCTGACTCAGGGCTTGTCTTTCAAACAAGTCCCCAAGGGCAGTGGCCCCGTCTCAGTGAGGACTCCACCAGGGATCCAAGCCAGGCCTCACAGACAGGGAGGGACAGGCCAGGGCCAGGGCGTCAAGGAAGGAGGAGTCATCCATTCTCCAGCTAAGGCAAGAGTGGAGAAATTGAAAACCTTCCAGGGAAGGGAATCCTCCAAGTACTTCGGGGGGGTGGGAGGCCTGTCTCTCACCTGACCTTAGCTTCAGGTAAACCCACTTCCCTGCGTGAGGGCCCTTTCTGCTAATGGCATGGGCCATCCTGACTCTTTTTGGCTACAGCTACCAGCTGAATAAGAGACCCAGGCTGCTGCTTCCCCGACGTGTCAGAACTGTCTTTGTTCCATGATATGCTAGGCTCAGGGCTGGATCTCGGTTGCTGACAACTTTTCCCAGGCTGGAAGCCTGCTCCGCTGGAAGCCTCTGCTCAGCCCCTCAGGGCCACAGGAGTCTGTGCTGCTCCTTGAAAATCCCCAGGTCCCGACCCTTCTCTTTAGGGAGGCAGCCTCCACACAGGAGTGGACAAGGTCACCACCACAGAGTGACATCTCGTGGGGTTTGGGCAAAAACGTCAGGCTTCTTAGAAGCTTTACTTTAGCCAGTGACCTCTCTGTTTTTGTTTTTCCACTTAAAGGGCAAAAAAATCTATTGCCAGGCTATTTTAGGTGAACTTACTGAAAAAAAAAAAAAAAAAAAAAGGAAAGAAGAAAATCAGCGTTGGGACGTCACAGCTATTTTTAGCCAGATCTTCTCTCCCTCCAGGACTCAGGCTCTATTTGGGAACCTTGTGTGTTGGTGGCCAGCCAACCTTATGCTTTTTCACAGAGTAATCCCCTGGCATATGGCAAAGGCTCCTGGTCCTTGTCACTGTTTTTATGGAGAGGAGTTCATGGGGGACAACTTCCCCTCTTTCTGGCTCCTTGCTCACAGGCCCCACCCCCAGCACCTCAGCATCTTTTACACCATGCACAGCACTTTGCAGTCAGGACGATTGTTCTGCCTTGGCCGGCTTCAGACATATCAGAACAGGGCAACTTTTAGTAAATTAATGGGTCTGCATCATTATCTGCTAGCCTAAGAATCCTTATTAACCTAAGAACTAAAGTCATGTGGAAACGTTGTCTGATCTGGGAGCCTTGCTCCTAAATAAGAATGCAAAGAGCCACATGTACCTTGCATTCAAGTAGAAGAAGCTACTTTGGTTTTGAGACGGGTCACCATGACCCGTCTCCATGCATACTGGTCCTACCTTGGGGGAGCAAATGTAAACAAATGGGACTGAAACCCCAGGCCAGGGGCCAGACCTAGGACTGCTGACATCTAGGTCCAGGGAGGTCTAGCAGTGGCTGGGATGAGGTTCAGTCCTGGGGAGCCATCAGGCATGACACAGAGTCCCAAAAATGGATCACAGAGGGACCTGATACCTGGTTTCTTATCACCTAATATCACTCCCGGAAAGAACCATCAAGGATGAGGAAACCTTGGTTCCCAGTTTCTAGTTAGGAAGTTGCTGCTGGAGTTAGAAACGCAGGAGAATCGGATCTCCTCCCGTAGCAGATGTGGGGGGCACAGGGCCAGTACTCACAAGTGCTGGGTATCTGGCCAGAGGGGACAATATTTCTCGGGATACATGGACAGTTTATTTTTCTTTTCCAAAACAGGAGCGGCTTTAGGCTGTACGTATAAAAATAATTTACTTGCATTGTGAAAGTGAAAAGCATCCCAAACTCCACCACCCAGAAATAATCACAGTTAGTATTTCAGGGAATAACACCCAGGCATGCACTTAGATACACATGTATTCAATAGCATCTAAACAGATTCCTGCAATCGTTGAGGAATGGCCTTGTTTGGGCTGTAGGAGACCCAGTTATCTGCTTTTAACTAAAATGGATAGAGGGACCTATTTTACCAGCAAGGGGCAGGGGGACCAGTTGTCTTTTCCAGACACCATCTACCACAGTGCAGTCCATGGCAAACAAGACTGTTGATCTGCAGGGGGTCACTTTCCTTTGGAAACACACGATTTATTCCCAACTTGAGCCCTCCCTTGGCCCCACACTCTTCAGCAGGGTAGGAGGTGGAACTTTTGTCTAACTTTTTCCAGTGGTGGCTAAGAATCCTTCCCTCACTCAGATGCTACAACATAAGGCGGGTGCCGCCCCAGAACTGGCCTGAGGGGGCAAAGACTTTAAAGCTAAGGAACAGGGGCAGGGGGGAGGCGAGGGGGGCAGCCATGATTTAAGGGGCCTATTTACCTTTTACCCTACTGGCCTTCGTGGTGGAGTAGAGTCCCTGCGCTTCATCACTGTTACGCTGACTGCCTCAACAGGGATAGAAATTGTTGTGTACACAAGCAAATGCTTTGGGTGGACAAGAGTTGTATGCCTAATGATGCCACCGTGCTTCCTCTGTGATCACGTCACCTTGCCTGAGCTGTGGGCTCCTGGGACAGGAGTCCTCTGATTTTAACTCGAGCTGCTCTCACACACAGGCTCCTTTCTCCCATGTATTTACCGCCATTGGGTAAATAAATGAATTCCCTCTCTGCCTTAAAATGAGGCTCTTAAATGAGTATAACTTTACATTTTGTTTTGTTTGAACTAGGATCCAAATAAAGTTCATACATGGCAATGAATCCATATTGTCTCTTACGTTCCTTTTAATTTATAGATTTTTCCGCCTCACCCTCTTCTTATCTTGTTTGTTTGTTTTCTGTCAGTTTATTTGTTGAAGAATCTGGTAGTGTTTCTACAGTTTGGGATTTTCTCACTGTCTGCCTGTGGTGCTATATTTCAATCTTTTGCAGTTAATATCTTGTTGATGCTCAAATTGGTTTTATCTTTTGTCCATGAGAGTTTCTTCAGTTTGGCTCCTGAACCCTTTGGTACAAGCTCAGGAGTCTTTATTACCTTCCTTGTTCTCTGTATGGTAAGATATCCTAGGCTTATTGTATAAACTTCCTTCCATAGACCCGTAATCCGTTATTTCTCCAAGGATCCCTGGTCCTTGTCATTGGAAGTAGAATTTAGGGACCACAGTTGGGTATTAGGGATGCTCACTGTTACTGATTAGTCATTGTCTCTAGTCCTTTTGAGTAGACTAGGAAATATGCACTTATACTATGATAAAAAACCATAATGAATTCATACAGGTACTTCAATTCAAATTCAAGGCTTTTACTTAGTATCATTGTTTTTAAATATGTGCTTCTACTCCCGTGTCAAAATTCCCAGTTCTGAATGATATCTACATAAATATTCGTTTTATCTTACAACAATCTCAAAATACTACCATCAGTACCACTAGCAATATGATTACTGAGAACAATTTGAGGTGTGTGCGTGTGTGTAGACTCTATGTAAATTCTATCTCTGTTCCTTCCTTCACACTATAGGTAACCTTTATTACTTTAATGGATTATCTGTGCATATTTTTAATATAACCAAGTATGTATAAGTTGAGTTGAGCTATATGCTTGTAACATTTTCGTTAATGAAAAATAATCCACTATGGGTAGTTTCATTTGGTTCTACCTAATACTATCACCTTCCTCTTCTTTTTAAAAATTTTTTTAATATGTTTATTTATTCATTTTGAGAGAGAGAGAGAGAGAGAGGGAGTGGGGAAGGGCAGAGAGAACCCCAGGCAGGCCTCCCACCGTCAGCATGGAACTTGACATGGGGCTCAAGCCCACAAACCATGAGATCATGCCCTGAGCCGAAACCAAGAGTTGGCCGATTAGCTGGCTGAGCCACCCTGGTGACCCATTTAAAAAATTTTTTTTCTTTATTTTAGAGAGATAGTGAGTGAGCATGAGCAGGGGAGGGGCAGAGGGAGAGACAGAGACAGACACAGAGAGAGACAGAGAATCTTAAGCAGGCTCTAGGCTCAGCATAGAGCCTGATGTGGGGCTCAACCCCAAGACCCTGGGATCATGAGCTGAGCCACAATCAAGAGTCTGACACTCAAACAACTGAGCCACCCAGGCACCCCCACATTCATCTTCTTAGATAAGTAATGGTATATAATATATGCTTTTTTCCACCTTGCTTTTTCCATTTAATGTATCCTAGAGATTCTTCTATAATGTCAATACCATTTCTTGATTTAAAACACTCAAGGGGCACCTGGCTGACTCCGTCAGTGGAGCACGCGACCCTTAATCTTGGGGTTGTGAGTTCGAGCCCCATGTTGGGTGTAGAGATTCCTTTAAAAGAAAATCTTTAAAAAGAGAAACAAATAATAAAACACTCAGTAAAGTTTAGTTACTGGATACTTCCCTGATGTGATAAAATACATCTATGTGAGCCCAAGAGCCTACTGCATGCTTAGATGGCATTGGCCATTTCCCGTAAAGTTGCGAAGAAGACAAGTCCGTGTTCACTACTACTTTTCTTTAAATATTGTACTAGCCTAGTAGTGAAAAAATACAAAGAAGTTAAAGCTATGGAAATTGGAAAGGATGAAAAAAAAAAAACGTAAAATTTTCATCCTTTGTTCTGAGATGGGAAAGTAATCAAAATGTATGAGGTGGAAACAACAAGGTCAGAACTGTAAGTGTACTCTAAAGCCTTGTGTGTAAAAATGGGGTGGGCAATAGAATATATATTTGAGGGTGTGCAGGTATGCTGAGGAAACTGGAAAGTCGTCCAAGAAATTGGCAGTGGTTACCTGGAGCATGGATGGGAACTGTGTGGATGAGGGATGGGGTAGGTGAGTGACTTTGTGCTGCGTATACTGATATACTTTAAAATTTATAAACTGTGTGAGTGTGTTACATATTCAAAAATAATTTTGTTGGGGCACCTGGGTGGCGCAGTCAGTTAAGCGTCCGACTTCAGCCAGGTCACGATCTCGCGGTCCGTGAGTTCGAGCCCCGCGTCAGGCTCTGGGCTGATGTCTCGGAGCCTGGAGCCTGTTTCCGATTCTGTGTCTCCCTCTCTCTCTGCCCCTCCCCCGTTCATGCTCTGTCTCTCTCTGTCCCAAAAATAAATAAAAACGTTGAAAAAAAATTTAAAAAAAATAATAATTTTGTTAAAAAGGGTAAATTAAGAAGTTAAAAAAAATAGAAGCCCCAACCCCACTCCATTCCTGCAGCCCCATCATCATTGCCAGTCTCCAGTGGCAGCCTCGTGAACGAAGCACTGAGCTCCGCAAACACCGGGCAATGAGCCACGCCATACCTAACAGAAATAAATTTAGCTTGTGGAAAATAATAATGTAATTAGGAATTTGGAGAACCTGAGGCAGGTTTTTCCAAGGGAAAATTATAAGCTCATTAGGTTTCGCAAGTTATTAGAGTGTTAATTAAATATCCTGTTTACGGAAATAAAGTTTATTTTTCGAAAGAAAATGGACAGGGGCAAGAGGAGAATGAGAATCGTGTCAGCTCACCATTTTTCTCACTGTGAGAATCCTTTTTCTCTTTTGACATTCCACCTTTTGATGAGCTCCAGGTAAGTGTCCAGACCTTTCTGCATGGCATCAGACTCAGCAAACAGCATGCTGCACCCCTCCCCCTCCCCCAGCATCCGATGGGCACCTCAGATCAACCTGTCCAGAGCTGCACTCAACACCCGTCTCCAAAGCCTGTTCCGCTTTGCCGTATGTGGGTGGGACTGCCATCCACCCAGTGCCCTAGTCAGGAACCTGAGTGGGAGTCATTCATTCTTCCCTCTTCCCTTTCTTCACCAGTCATAAAATCCTGACACTCTTACCTCCTCAGATTGCTTTCATTCCTTGAAAAATTGCCTTCTTCTTTTTACTTTTCACCCCTGCCATCACCTCTAACCCATTCACACTCTGGCTTATGCCGGTCCAACAATTTCCTAAGTGGTCCTCTGCCAGCCTGGTCCCCTCCAATCTATCCTTCCTTATCTATGCCCGAATGGCCCTTAAAGAAAGTAAGTCTGATTTTGCCACCTCCCTATTAAAACCCTCAGTGTTTCCTCCTTGTGCATAGGCTGAGATCCAAATTCCTCAGTGTGGGCTCCGGGTGAGAATGACTATACACCCCAGGGGCCCCAGGACAGTTCTAGCTTATTCCTCTTGTCTTGAGGTCCCAGCGGGCTAGCGCCCTCCCTCACGCTCAGAGTATCCTGGTTTGGACAGCACATCACTGGGTCTCCCTCAGCGCAGGGTCTCCCACAGTCCAACTCTTCCCAAACTCCCTGGAACGCGTCACGACCTCTCCTCTCCTACGTACTCCCTCTTGTTCACTCCTGCTTACTCTTTGCTTAGCATCAGCTTTCCATCAAGTCTTTCCTGGCTGTCCTCGTCCATCACACACGTACACAGTTGTTTTCACTTCCCTGTATTTCTGTACGTAAAGACATACGTTAAGGAGCCCTATTAATGTATTTAGTCAGGCCGTGTTATAATCATCTGTCTGTGATTGCGCTGCCCATCACTAGATTGCAGATTTCTTCTGAAAAATTTTTAAATATTTATTTTTGAGAGGGGGGAAGAGGCAGAGAGAGAGGGAGACACAAAATCCAAAGAAGGTTCCAGGCTCTGAGCTGTCAGACAAAGCCTGATGTGGGACTCGAACTCACGAGCCATGAGATCGTGACCTGAACCGAAGTCCAACGTTTAACTGACTGAGCCACCCAGGCACCCTAGGATTGCAGATTCTTAAGGGCAGGGACTGTGCCTCAAATATCCGCACCCCCAGAACTAGCAAAGTTCTTACATTCCAGACACAGCAGACCACAAGAGCAAAAGCACATTGGCAGGAACAATCTGGGTGCATTTGAGGAACAGAAAGGAGGTCTGTGTGGTTGGCGCATAGTGAGGGGGAGAGTTAAAGTACAGAATAAGGTCATGTGGGAGGCAGCAGCCGGAACATAGCAGTGCCTCAGAGCACTGTTAGGTGCCTTGACCACCAACCCTGTCAAGCAGGGAAGATGGGATTTGAAGCCCAACAGACTTGAGTTTCCCAATTGGCTTTCTTACTAGCTGGATTGGCGTGGATAATTTTTTAAAATATCCAAGCCTCAGTTTCCTTGTTTGTAAAATGGTCAAAATAAATTTGTGGTGAAGAGTGAATGAGATAAGGGAGGTTAACCACTTACCACAGTGTGAGGCATGTCAGAGTGATTCATTGCATGGGAGATATTAGGTTTATTTCCCAGCAGAAATGGAAGGAAGGAAGCCAGTTTCCAGAAGTCCTGAGTGCAGAGTCAATATCTTCAGGGACTAGAGAACTCTCTATGTTCTGAGAAGGGCTGAGAGGTGGCAGCAGCTGGGTAACTCCCAAGGTCGGTAAAGTGTTGCAACTTCACAAAGTCCTACAAAAGCAATCTCATATTCCAACAGCCAGCATGTTCAGACATAGCCGGTCCATCTCAAGCTCTGCCTGAGCAGAACTGTGTCCTTCTATCTGTCAATAATGAGCTGTTTGAGTGTAATTTTGATTTTTCTCATGAGAATCAATAAGACAATAGGACTCATTTGAAGACTCTTATCACTTGTCTACTTTTGCAGGCGCACATCTTCTCTGGATCGTGAGGGGTCCTCGAGCAAACCTTCACTGGTGCTCAGGACCTGTCACTCCGGTCCCGAGTTACCAAGCTCTGAACACAGGATGCTCTCTTAGGCCAGAATCCAACTAAGCATTTCAGATACGCTGGGCATCCAAGAGCCTCCCTACATGGCTCTCATTAGGTCAGGCAGGAGTGATACTAAAATTGAGAACAACTGGTACAACGTGGGCACAGATGGCCAGAGTGGACAGTGACCACAGCACTGGGGTGACCATGGTGCTGAGGCCCTGGGGCTCAAGCAATAACCCTCCAGCTGCTGGATTGTGAGGAAGTCTTGAGGGACCAGCAAGGGTGACTGGGGTGCTGCAACATCACCCGGGTGGCAGTTTCCCAACTGGTCAACATTTCAGCGGTCAGCTC
This sequence comes from Puma concolor, assembly GCF_028749965.1. Lineage (NCBI taxonomy): Eukaryota > Metazoa > Chordata > Mammalia > Carnivora > Felidae > Puma > Puma concolor. The sequence continues at coordinate 78,376,004 of NC_141675.1, read as the reverse complement.
AGCCTTTCTGGTGTTTCTCTGCGCTAGGCACAGGTGAGTTTGTTCGCTTACAGGAACCGTATTCAGTGGTTATCGCTGCTTCGTTTCCCATACATCTATGACCTCTCCATCCAGAGTGGGCAAAATGAGCTCCCAAAGCAATATAGTGTGGTCGAAAGGTGTCTGGAATGGGTGGCAGGACCTGGGGTCCCGATCTGGGCTTTGCTTATTACCACCTGTCTGATACTGGGCAAGTTAACCTCCTTACCCATAAAATGGGATGATCGTGCTCCCTTAGAGACAGTGTGAGAATTAAATAAAATAATGCATATAAAGCACCAAGCACAAGGCCTGGCACACAGTAGGTGCTCAATAATGGCATCGGTCCTCCAAAGGGAAGTGGAGACATAGAAGCGGCCCTCGGTGACTTTTATTCCGGAAGGTCCAATGCCATGTGTTCTGAAGTTGATTGCTGGGGAGGTGATTCTGGGAAGGGCCGATGGGTCAGGGCAGCTACTAGGATCTGGCTACCGCCATCTCCTGCACCCGGCCCTCCCAGCCCCCTGAGGGAGGTGCCTGTAAAACCCAGCCTTTGTGTCCATCTTAAAAGACAGATTGCAGAGCAGGGGTGTCGAAGGAAGGAGAGCACTGTGTGATGACTCATGAGGGGACCACAGGCGCCAGGGAGACAGGGGAGGGAGTTGGCACTCGCCTTTCTCCATCCTGGTTTTCTTTCCTTCCTGCTCAGCACTGTTTGGGCAGTTTAATAGGGTTACCATGGGAACAACCTGCGTGGTGGAAAGAACAGAAACCCTCAGTCTGAAGACGTGGGTTTGAATCCCGGCTCTGGTGTTTTCTGGCCATATGACCTTGCCCGTGTTATTTCATGCCCACTACCCACCCTCCACACCCTTTGTTTCCTAAAAAATACGGATCCTGTGCCCTCCCACCCACCCCACAGAGTTGTTTTGAGCTTTGCGAAATATGTAGGTGAAAGCAATTTGTGTAATGTACTCTCCAAACACCGTGTTCTGTAATGTGATTGTGTTTGCTTAATGTAACCTGAATTTCCCCAGGCCTACCAGCCGGGGAGGTGCTGTTAGCAATGACTACCCCTGCTCTACTGGCTGATACCCACGCAGTGTAAGCTATGCCCTGGTGCCTGTAAAAAGCCCTGTAAGGACTTGTCACGCTCGCCAGGGACATCCATCAGGCATTCCGTACAATGCGATTCCACGGGCACAGTTTCTGTACCACAGTTTCAGCTGGCCGTGCCTTGTCCTTCTCCTGCCCTGGGGCTGCCCCTGTGGGCATGCTGCCAGTGTCCAAGGGCCCCCTCCTCACCCCCACCCCATGTCACATACAGTTCCTTCGCAAAAATGAGTTTCACCAAAAGTTACTTCACAAAAATGAAGTCTTCCGGGGACAGTCTACCGTCTAAACAGACAGGCTCAGAGAAATCTGGATCTCATTTTGGGCTGAAGGTGGTAACGCTTGCTGCAATATTTATGACGGATCACTATTTTTATGACAGCAAGGAGCAACACCCCCACCTGTGGTTCTCGAATTTGGTTGCAACGGTCCTGGGGGTGTGCTCACCACATATTCCCACGGTCGTGACCCAAGAGAATCCAGGCAGATGAACTCTGGCCAAAACAATAATGGAGAAGGACATTCGTGTCTGAAAGGTCACCGCAAGGGGTTTAAACTGAAATTTAAAGGGAGTGAGATAAAAGCTCTAGAGAAGTTCGGGTACCGGAAGGGTCTTTTCTTGTGTCAGTCATGGTTTTTCAGACCACAGGTCACATCTCCTTAGTGTGTCATGAAATCAGCATAGTGGGTTGTGACTTGCATTTTATTTTATTATTTTTTTTATATTAAAAAAATTTTTTTTTTAACATTTATTTATTTTTGAGACAGGGAGAGACAGCATGAATGGGGGAGGGTCAGAGAGAGGGAGACACAGAATCTGAAACAGGCTCCAGGCTCTGAGCTGTCAGTACAGAGCCTGACGCGGGGCTCGAACTCACGGACCGCGAGATCATGACCTGAGCCGAAGTCGGCCGCTTAACCGACTGAGCCACCCAGGCGCCCTGTGACTTGCATTTTAGAAGATGGGGGAGGACAGAATGGGATTAGTGCATTGTACATACATAAAGGACAAGCATTATTTTCTGATACCTTTGTTTCTGTTACATCATACACAGAGATTGAACTATAGGAAACTGCCGTTGTTAGGTCAAAGAAGTCAAACATCTGCAGTGTCATATCGTTCACCCAAACAGGATACATACGTCTTTGGCCATATGTAAAAATTTCCTCGTGTGAATCACAATTTTAAAAATTTGAGAAAGGGGATTGGATTTGGAGTTAGAAAATTTGCACTTAGATTCCAGCAGAAGTCTTCACCAACTGTGCGTTCTCACAGCTTCGTTTCCTTTCTGTGATCCGCCTCGTCGGTGGGACTGATGTCAAGAACTGTGGGAGAGAATGCATGTACTGGCACATAGTAGGTACTCGCTTAGTGTCAGGTAAATTTGGGGAGAACGGGAGATACCAGCTGTGTGTTGTTCAGGACTCTTTCGCTGCACACGTGAAAGCCAACACAGAGCACCTAAAGCAAAAAACAAAATGGAAGTCCAGAAGTGGGGTGGCCATAGGCATAACTGGATAGAGGGAGTCAAACGATGTCACTGGATTTTTTAATCTCTCCCTGCCTCCCTCAGTTCTACTCCCCTTTAAGAACGGGGCTCTCGGGGTGCCTGGGTGACTCAGTGGGTTAAGCGTCCGACTTTGGCTCAGGTCATGATCTCGTGGTTTGTGGCTTTGAGCCCCACGTTGGGCTCTGTGCTGACAGCTCAGAGCCTGGAGCCTGCTTCAGATGCTGTGTCTCCCTCCCTCTCTCTCCCCTTCTCCCACTCACTCTCTGTCTCTGTCTCTCTCTCTCTGTCTCTCTCAAAAATAAACAAACATTAAAAAAAAAAAAAAAAAGAATGGGGCTCTCTTAGCAGGAGGAGAGAAAGCACCGTTGCCCACAGTTCAGACCTATATCACCCCACTAAGGATGTCATAGACGCTCCCAGGGGAAGACTGACCCAGATTGGTACATGTGCTGTGTCTGTGTCAGTGATGGGGAGATGGGATGAAAGCACAAGCGCTCCCTGCGGCCAGAGGTGGGATGTTGCAATTGATAATTGATGGTGCCTGCAGTCAGGAGGGGACCTGAGGACTGGGGACGGGGGTGGGTCTGCAGTTACGAAAGCAAGAGGAAGTTGTTCTCTCTAGGAGAAGGAAAGGAAGCCTGAGCAGACTCCCATGATGACAAAATGAGTAAGACAATCCGAGGTGCCTGCATCAGGCACCTGAAATCATATTTCTCCTTGCAGGGCTCCAAAGTGTCTCTCCACACAACATGGCGGGGGGGGGGGGGGGGGTCGTGCTGAACAAAGTGAAGCAGGTCGTCCACAGGGCAGCCCACGTGCTCTTGCCTGACTCTCTGGGTCACAGCAATACGGGCCTCAAGGCTGAAACGGAACAACTGAAGGATGGGAGTCATTCATAAAGAACACACCCATTACCAAGAGGCTAGAGAAGTAACGGGAGCCAAGCAGATTTAGTGCTGCCTGGGGCGCCTGGGTGGCGCAGTCGGTTGAGCGTCCGACTTCAGCCAGGTCACGATCTCGCGGTCCGTGAGTTCGAGCCCCGCGTCGGGCTCTGGGCTGATGGCTCAGAGCCTGGAGCCTGTTTCCGATTCTGTGTCTCCCTCTCTCTCTGACCCTCCCCCGTTCATGCTCTGTCTCTCTCTGTCCTGAAAATAAATAAACGTTGAAAAAAAAAAATTAAAAAAAAAAAAAAAAAAGATTTAGTGCTGCCTGGAAATACACAATGCTCCAGGGAGTAGCACCAGGCAAAGGAGCAAGTGGGAAAACTCAAGAGAGGAACCCACACAGTAGCACCTGGTTAGAGGAAAGGGAGGTTGCCTTTCTGATACAGATCAGAAAACTGGCCCCAGGGAAAACACGCTCAGCTGGGAACTCAGCTTATTCACATCTGTGGAAACATCATTTGGCTAAAAGCGGGGCATCTGACACCCTCATAATTTGCCTTGCTGACTATTTTATCTCCCAGAAAGTAGAGGAAGTAGCAGAGGAACGTTCCTAAACCCAATTCCAACCAATTAGGAAGCTGTGATGGTGACAGCTCGGGGGGGGGGGGGGGGGGGGGGGGGGGAGGGATGTCCTGGGGAGGAACTTCGGGAGAAAACTTCCAAGGGGGTGTCACAGTTCATGATGACGCGGGAGGAGGCGGCTGGACACAGTCGAAGATCCACCGTGGACCCGGGTCAGGCAGCTGCCAGGGCCTTCACAGAATAGGTGTGATTTCACAGCGAGAACGAGGCTGGAGAGATTTGGTGAGTTCGCCGAAAACTCACCCGCTGCCGTGAGTGATTTACATAAGTGCCGGAAAATTTACATAAATGACTAGTTTTCTGTTTGCAGTGGAACCAAGTGTTTTAAAAAATCATTTTTATCTTCCTGTGAGCTCCCCAAGTATTTGTCTTCAACCAGTGACCTTGCCAACAGTTTCACATCTTTCCCTCCCTCCCTTCCTCTCCCTCAGGGCAGGCGTGCGCGCATGCGCACACGCCCATGCTCAACAACTCAACATCTGGAGTTGCCTAGGTCCCTAACTTCTTTTTCTACTATTGACGGAAAACTTGGGTACTTACTTGTTTTGTCATCTTAGGCTTGCCATGCAATATTCGGAACATAGCTACAGCAAAAAAAAAAAAAAAAAAAAAATGTATTTATCTGAAATTCAAATTTAACTGGGCGTCCTGGCTTTTGGCGTTGTTGTTTTTCCGGGAAGTGCTAAATCTGCAACCCTATCACCCTTTCACCCCATCCTCTCCCTCTGGGAGCCTCGGGTATGGGGAGGACACTTAGTGGGCGGGGCAAGGGGCAGGGGCCTGCCTCCAGTTCGTGGGTTCCCCAGACCCCAAGGAGGGAGTGCCCCAGCTTCTGCCCTCTCCTGCCCTCCTGACAGTTCTTCCCACACTAAGTACAGACACCTGGGGAGGGGCTGCTCCTCGGTGTGGCCTTTTAGCTGTCCCCACCCCCAACAGAGTGGCTTATTTTTGGGTTCACAAACAAATGAAAGCAGTGCTTTTGCTCAGCTCACTGAGCAGAGCGCCCCTCCTCTCCCACTCGGAGCTGTCTTCTCTGGGACCTCCTGCCTCTGTCATTGCCTAGGGTCTCTTGGGATTGCCTCTGTCTTTGCCTGGCTGTGAGTGGGTATCACCCCACTCCTACTGCCTCCAGCGGCTTCCCTTGGAGCCACTCTCCCCTTCTTTCAGGCTTTTCTTATAGCCCTTCAAATGGTTGTTGTAGCTTCCCTTGGAACGCACCCCAATTTTCCATGGTTTTCTGGAAATGAGCTGTGTTCTTCTGCACCAGCGTTCTGGGCAACACTCTTGCAGAGGGGGCCTCCAGGCTTCCGGGGGCAAGGACTACAGTTAAAGGTGAAGGGCCCTTCCTAGAGGATGAAATACACTTCCTGGCCTTGCTTTTAGGCTGCTGCTCCCATGCAACCCTTTCTTTCACCGAGTGTATCTACAGACTGAAATTGTTTTATTTAAATTATATCGCCTCCTTCCTTCCCCCAATCAAATACTCCTTGATTAGAGTTGGTGGGTATGATCGTTTTCTGGGTATATATGGAATTCTCATACACAAGTTCCATATTTGCATCGTCAGTTTTCCATTTCTTTCTTTAAAAAAAAAAAAAAAATGTTTATGTATTTATTTTGAGAGAGACAGAAAGAGATCAGGGGAGGGGCAGAGAGAGAGGTGAGACAGAATCCCAAGCAGGCTCTGCACTATCAGCGTGGAGCCCAACATGGGGCTCGAACTCATAAACCTTGAGATCATGACCTGAGCCCAAATCAAAAGTCGGATGCTTAACCAACTGAGCCACCTAGGACCCCTCTATTTCCTTCTTAAAACAAGTTTTTCGGGGCGCCTGGGTGGCGCAGTCGGTTAAGCGTCCGACTTCAGCCAGGTCACGATCTCGCGGTCCGTGAGTTCGAGCCCCGCGTCAGGCTCTGGGCTGATGGCTCGGAGCCTGGAGCCTGTTTCCGATTCTGTGTCTCCCTCTCTCTCTCTGCCCCTCCCCCGTTCATGCTCTGTCTCTCTCTGTCCCAAAAATAAATAAAACGTTGAAAAAAAAATTAAAAATAAAAAAAATAAAAAAACAAGTTTTTCTTGGGGTGCTAGGGTGGCTCAGTCAGCTAAGCATCCGACTTTGGCTCAGGTCATGATCTCGTGGTCCGTGAGTTCGAGCCCCGCGTCGGGCTCTGTGCTGACAGCCCAGAGCCTGGAGCCTGCTTCAGATTCTGTGTCTCCCTCTCTCTGCCCTTCCCCTGCTCATAGGTCTCTCTCTAAAAAATAAATAAACATTAAAAAAAATTTTAAACAAGTTTTTCTTATCCAGACCTAAATAAGAGAGAATTGATCCCATGGGGGAAAAAAAATCAAGCGGATTTTATTATATGCCAGTTAGTGACATTGAGAAAGTCATTGATTCTTAAGGAAAGAATTTTATATGTCTGGGAGAAATACATTGATGATGATAGGTGAGCGTGGTGGGAGTAGGGGGGATGAACTGGTTTAAGGCCTAGTCACGTATCAAATGATGGTCACTAAGTTGGCTTCTATAGAAGGTAGGTGGGTCCAGGTGTTCAGAGACCCTTTGCTTCCCCAAGTCCCAGAATGAATGTGACAGTGCCAACAGTTTAACATTGGTTGTTAAGAAATATGGGGGGGGGGGGGGGCGTCTGGGTGGCTCAGTCGGTTAAGCGTCTGGCTTCGGCTCAGGTCATGATCTCACAGTTCATGAGTTCGAGTCCCGCATCGGGCTCTGTGCTGACAGCTCAGAGCCTGGAGCCTGCTTCACATTCTGTGTCTCCCTCTCTCTCTGCCCCTTCCCTGCTCATGCTGTGTCTCTCTCTGTCTCAAAAATAAATAAACATTAAAAAAAAAGAAATATGAGGGGGTTGGGGGAGTGGTATCTAGGAAGAGGGAAAGAAGAACCAGGAAAAAACAAAAACAAGAAAACTCCTGCTGGTGCTCTAGCCATATAGGGGCTTAATATAAACCAGAAGTGTTTCAGGGATGTGTTTATTAAAGTCGTTTGCTATAGGATATACAATGTAAAATCTTCTATCTTCCCTGTGAAATCTTCAGTGAAAGTCTACATTGCTCGCTGTGCCTGTGGAATGAACTAATCCTTCTTAGAGAGCTCAAAGAGATGCTTCTGAGTTCTGCACATGGATTGTCCAAAGAACAAAGGAAATGGGACGGAGTTAAAGCACCAAGGGAAAGCCAACTCTGGATGACGCCTGGAAGTCATTAATATTGGACTGAAGAATGTTTTGCAGCCACGAAAAATGATATTTATGGAGCATTTTTGGTGATTTGAAAAATGGTTTATGCTAAATATTACATTTAGAAAGCAAGATTTAGTATATGAAGCAAGCACAGAAAGCAAGGTTTAAATTGCATATATTCTATGATCGAAATCACATAAAAATTATAGAAGAATGACTGGATAGAAATGTACCAGAATGTTAATTATGATTGACCCTACATAGTGGAATTATGATGACTTTTTTCTAATGCTTTGTGCTTTCATGTACTTTCCAAGTTCTATACAATGGGCATGGACCTCCTATAATAACCAATATAAAAGAAAAACATCAGCCTTGTCAGATTCCGTTTGAGCAGTAGAAGTCTTTGGTGATCCTTCTTCTTCCAAGTATATTTGCATTGGAATCTGGGGGAACCATGATGGGACCTTAGCAACCCAGGTGAAAGAGGTAAGACCTGGAGGGAGAGGAGTTGGGAGACTCTAATGCTGTGCTGCTGCTGGTCCAAAGTGCAGATGGGTAGTCTAACAGGATATAGGACAGAGAGGTAGGACCAGGCCTGGCTGCTGCCCTACCTGTAGGGCCCCATGCAGTGGTTGGAAACCCATCACAGGTAAGCAGTAGATTCAAGGGAGCACCATAGACAGTGCTTGTTTATATTGGATGGGACTCTGTGTTGGACACTTGCGAGAATTTGTCTCAGCCAAGCTCGGAACAGAGATCCAGAGAGACGATGTGAGACAGTGGAACTGACGTTAAAACCCAATCATATAGACAGGGATAGTATTAGAGGACATGAGAAGTTTGTGACTTAGAGGTTTTGTGGACATTTCCTTTCATTCATGCATGCATATATTCATGAATATATCAGTCCATTCCTTCATTCACCCAACAAACATTCACTGGGTCTTCCATGCTAGGCACTGGAAACACAAAGCAAATAAGACATTGTCCACAAGTTATCAGACTCATGCCGGGTCCTTCCACCTTGATGGTACAGAGGTCACGAACACACCTAGGATTTTTAAGGTCTTGACCGATCTGTGGATAAAGCGCATCAGTGTCTCTAGATTAGGTGAGCTGGGGAAGAGTTTACATCTATAAACCTTCCTTAGGATCGTTCACACCTTCTCCTGCTCCTCCCCATCACACAGAATCAGAGAGAACAAGCCTTGGGAAATGTCTGAGCTAGCAAGGGCCATAGAAGATTCTACCAACCTGACTCTTACTTGAATTTCCCTTTTTTTTTCTTTTTTGTGCATTTTTATTGAAATTCCAGTTAGTTAACATACAGTGTATGTTAGTTTCAGGTGTACAATATACAGCGATTCAACACTTCCATACAGCCCTCTGTGCCCATGACAAGTGGCCTCTTTAATCCCCATCATGTGTTCAACCCATAACCCCACCCACCTCCCCTCTGGTAACCATCAGTTTGGTCTCTGTAATTGACAGTCTGCTTCTAGGTTTGCCTCTATTTTTTTTTTTTTTTAAATCTTTGCTTCTTTGTTTCTTTGTTTCTTTGTTTCTTTTTTGGTCACAAGTTTTTATTTAAGTTCAAGTCAGTCAGAGAAAGACAAATACCGTATGATTTCACTCATATATGGACTTTAAGACACAAAACAGATGAACATAGGGGAAGGGCAGGGAGAGAGGGAAGCAAACCATAAGAGACTCTTAACTATAGAGAATAAACTGAGGGTTGATGGGGGGAGGTAGGTGGGGGATAGGCTGGGTGGGCATTAAGTAAGGCACTTGGTATGCGTTATATGTAAGTGGTGAATCACTAAATTCTACTTCTGAAACCAACATTACACTATATGTTACTTGCATTTCCTAAGGATTGTGAGTTGACAGTGCTAGGGATCTTCCCAGGATTTTGCCCAGGAAACAAGATTTAATGAAAAATAATAAGGATACACGGAGCTTTAAAGATGACAAACTGCCTTTCAATCCATTCTGTCATGTAGTCCTAACATGATGGAAGTGACTAGTCAGGGATTACGATTTGAATTTTACAGATAAGAAACCAGGCTCAGAGAGGTGAAGTCCTCTCCTATCACAAACAAGTAACGAACTAGGTCTCCATTTCAGGTTCTCTCCGTATCTCCAAGTCTATGGCTTTTTCGTTACAGCTCACCCAGAGTACAGATGGCTCTATCACTCTGAGGGGACAGCAGGCCTGTGGCACACCCAAACCACAGGATATACATGCAGAACATGTAGCTGTTGGGGGATGAGGCTGGGTGCATTTGCTTTCTATGGTTGATGTAATAAATCACCCAAACTTAGTGCTTTAAAACACAACAGAAATTTATTCTCTCACAGTTTTGGAGGCTGGAAGTCCACAGTCAGTGTTACTGGGCAGAAATCAAGGTACTGAAGGGCTGCACTCCCTCTGGAGGCTCTAGGGGAGAATCTGTTCCTTGCCCCATTCAGCTTCTGGTGGCTGCTGGCACCCCTTAGCTGGTGGCTGTATCACTCACTTCAGTCTTCAAGGCCAGCATCTTCAAATGGACTTCTCTGTGTCAAATCTCCCCCACCTCTCACTTATAAGGATACATCTGACTGCATTTATTTTAAAAAATTTTTTTTTTCAACGTTTATTTATTTTTGGGATAGAGAGAGACAGAGCATGAACGGGGGAGGGGCAGAGAGAGAGGGAGACACAGAATCGGAAACAGGCTCCAGGCTCTGAGCCATCAGCCCAGAGCCTGACGCGGGGCTCGAACTCACGGACCGCGAGATCGTGACCTGGCTGAAGTCGGATGCTTAACCGACTGCGCCACCCAGGCGCCCCACATCTGACTGCATTTAGAGCCCATCTGGATAATCCAGGATAATTGCCTCAATGCAAAAGCCTTAATTTAATCATACCTGCAAAGCCCCTGTTTCTAAATATAACTTTTCAGGTTCCAGTGTTCTGGGCCTGATATCTTTGAAGGATAATATTCAGCCTACAATCCTCGGCTAGGGCTTTACATGTTAGTAACCTCTTCTGCCTGTGAGTTATTGCTCAGTAAAAGCTGAATCTACTTGGGGAAAAGGAAACACAGTTTGGTGACGGAATAATTTTGAGCAAACTATATGGCTGAGGGTAGGACTAAGATTGCCTTCCTGATGTAGCAGTTTGTTTATTGACTCTGTCTTAAATCTGCTGCCTCTTCCCATGCTCCTGCAGAGTTGGCTCAAGTCCCGAGGCTCTTAGCTTCCTCTCTCTCCAACCAAGTTCAGAGAAGATGGGCTGGCCCTGAAATCCTGGAATGTCAGAGCTGAAAAGATCACCTCGCTGATCCCTGCTCCCTCCTTTACTGAGGGAGAGCCCGAGGTCTGAGTGGAATCAGGTCTGCTGAGTTTCTTCCCCCAGAAACCAGTACTTTTTAAGTGAGTCTATATTTTTAAGGAGCCAGCATAGTATCCCCCAAATAGGCTGGTACACAAGGATCAAGGAAGGGGAAACTAGGATTGACTGACTATTTGGACATCATGCTTTTGTGCCCTTTTGAACCTGGGTATCGTTCTTATTGTCCATCCTTTCTGGATCTCTCAACCATCTCCTTTTCCCTCTCTGTATCTTCTTGTCCCCATTTGATACGCTCTGCCTCCACTCACCCTCTCTGCTTATTTGTTCGGCCTGGGTCCTCACAACCCCAGCAGGACTTCCCAGATACTCCTTCTTCCTCAGCCCACCCTATTCCCTTCTCCTTGGTAGGAGGCTCTTTGTCACTTTCAAGTCCGACATGATGAAATAGAGAAGCACGGTGGTTTCTGGAGGCATAGTCAAGTTTAAGACTTCTAAAACTGAGATAATGAAGAAGGAAGTGGGAATATGAAGGAGGAGGGTTTACCTTAGCTTCTCTATTTGTGGGTTTTACTTGCATGAATTTTCCTGTCCCCCAGAATGATGAGTAGATATCTGGGCATCTACTTATATAATTGCTGAGTGGAAGCTTATATGCATGAATAAAATAGATCCTCAAAGATAGGACATCCAATACCTGGGTGATCAGACTGTTGGAACTGTACCAAAGTTCCAAAGTCATTTATTAGCATGTGGCCTTTGAACTTATGTTTCCTCATCTTTGAAAATGACAGGGACGATACTATCTACTTCACAAGGGTTTTGTAATGCATAAACGAGATAATGCCTCTAGCACAGAAATTAGTGCCAGTTGATAGTCATAAATATTTGAAGAACTGATACCCGGGTCACTTCCTCTGTAAAGACTTTTCTGACCTCCTACTCCAAGGAGGACTGACCCTTCCTTTTAGAGTATGCCTTTTATACCCTATTTATACCCATGTCTTAGAACCTATAATACTTTATTATCCTACTCAGCCCCCACTGGGCCCCCTTTCACCTCTCTTTCCAGCTCTAAGCCTCTTCAAGATAATAAGAGATACCCCTTACTCATCTTTGTAATCCCAGTGCCTAGTGCAGTGACCGGCTCATGGGAGATACCCTGGAAATATTGACTGAATCGATTTGAAATGGTGAGGGTTTCTGAACATAAGCCTTTCAGGCCAGGATTCTTTTGGATTTATCATGCCAGTTGCTGCCTCCTTGTATTTATTAAGATCGATGGCAAAACCCATTGAAAGACATCTGGCTTTAGTAGCCCCAGGAGATTCTGTCGGCTCTGGTCCACCCCAGGCAGATGGGCCTTATTAAGAGAGATCAGACTGTTTACTATGCTGGCAGTGCCCAGACTTGCTTCCCTCCCAAGCTGGTATGTTTTGCCATTCAACGCTATCATATCATCGAAATGGCGAAGGCTCAGTGAGAGCCTTGCGCCTCTCCAGCATTTCCAAGAGGACTGCTTCATGGGTTCATCTTCCTGGGGACAGTCTTCTCTGGCTATATCTAGAGTCTTTCAAAAGCTTTGGTGTTGGACCTGTTTAGATGTGATGGATGGGAGTACAACCCAGGGAGTCACGTGGAGACAAGAAGGGTCCTGGGCTTGGTGGTGCCAGAGTCCATTCTTCAAGAATGACTGTGGGACAGGGGAGCCTGGGTGGCTCAGTGGGTTAAGCGTCTGACTTCAGCTCAGGTCATGATCTCACTGTTCATGAGTTTGAGCCCCGCGTCAGGCTCTGTGCTGACAGCTCAGAGCCTGGAGCCTGCTTCCGATTCTGTGTCTCCCTCTCTCTCTGACCCTCCCCCGTTCATGCTCTGTCTCTCTCTGTCTCAAAAATAAATAAAAACATTAAAAAAAAATTTAAAGAATGACTGTGGGACATTGTCAGGATGGAGTAACTCAGGAAAGAAAAAGCCGTGTGCCAAATCTAAGGGTGACTTGGAAGCCAGCAGAAGAAAGAGCTGTAAAGACATAGGTAGGAGTTGAAAATAGACAGGTCACAGAAGGAAGTGGGAAACTGGCTGAATGGTTACTCATAACTAAAACTACCATGCATTGGGAAACTACTAATATGCCAGGCACATTATATACTTTAGCCTTTGAATCACCATGACAACCTATGTAGTAGGCTCGTACAAAAGGAAACTGAGGCTCAAAGGACTAAGTGACTTACTTTATGTGACACAGTCAGCAAGTGACAGAAATGGGGCCAAACCCAGACAGTGGGTCCCAGTCTTCTGCTCCTACTGTGCTCCACTGTCAACATGGGAATGGAGGGTATGTGCTGAGATGTCTCTTCTATGTTGTACTCAGCATGGGCTGAAGAGGCATGGGGCCAGCTGACCTGGGGATCCATGCTAGGTGAGGAGGCATGATCCAATGCATATCTTATAAAGAAGTAATCCCTGTGTCCCCCTCCTGGCTGATTTCTGGCTCTTGTATCAATGCTTTTATCAATGCATCCTGCTGGGGTGGAATTTCCTTCTCATTCATTATTCAGTAACATTATTCATTGTCGCTATTGTGGCCTCAAGTAGGGCCTCTTCTTAGAGTTGAGAAATGTGGCCTTTTCAGAGTCAATCACTCTAACAAGAGGCAGGACCTGATACAGAAAACTAAAAGGGTAGGAGAGAGGATTCCCTTTTCTTGTTGGGGTCTTTCCTTTGCTCCAAGATTAGACATCAGAAAGCATGGATTTCTAAGGTGTGATTCTGGGATGCTAGATGGTGCCCAGCAAGTGAACGCTGACTGACACTTAAAGCCACAGTCTGAAGAAGACTAAACCATATCTGGGAACCAGACTATCTAACTACAAATTACTCTCTTTGCTTATTTTCCTGCTACGATCTCTAAAGATTGCGTGAAAGATTGTTTAAATACCCTACCCTGACCTCTGCTCTACAGAGGAATTTTTAAGAGAAAGGTTGTGGTTAAGGCATTAAAAGGTGCCCTTTGAGGTTACCATGGAATGTGAATCTTTGGAAACAAGAATTGGCCTGCATTGTTTTTCTGCCTCTCTCCACATGGAGGGTCTTCTTTCCTGGCCAGTCTTGCAGTGACTATCACTTAGGATCCTTTGGGTTGCAAGGAACAGAGCATGTTGAATCAAACTGATATAAACAATAAAGCAATGTCTTTTTGTTAATATATATATATATATGTTTTTAATGTCTACCTATTTATTTTTGAGAGAGAGAGAGAAAGAGAGAGAGAGAGAGAGAGAGAGACAGCATGTGCATACAAGCAGAGGAGGGGAAGAGAGAGGGTGAGACAGAGAATTCCAAGCAGCCTCTGTGCAGAGCCTGATGCGGGGCTTGATCTCACAACCTGTAAGACCATGACCTGAACTAAAATCAAGAGTCAGATGCTTAACCAACTGAGCCACGCAGATGCCCCAATAAGACAATGTCTTATTGGCCAAGATAGAGCAGCCGTAGGCATGATGTAATCTGTGTATCATTGATGGCACCAAATACACAGGCTCTTTCTGATGTTCCACCTGGCTGCCCTCAGTTTCAGAATCTACCGAGAGCTGGCTTCCGTTGTGGTTTTAAGATAACTGCTAATGGCTGTCAGGGCTACATGTGTTTTGTGCATATCAAGAAGTATGATGTTTTCTCAAGCATGGGCTATAATTCCTTAGCCTGGATGAACCATTTTCCTCATGCAACACCTGGACCAGTAGTAGATTCCAGTGGAATACCACAAGCTGCTAATAGGTGGATGCCTCAGGACTCAGCTGGGAAGTTTGATCGGCAACCAACACAATCTGTTGCAGAGAGGCTCGGTACTATTTTGTCAAGGAAAGTGACCATTTCCTTAAAACTGGCCTTTGCTTCTTTAGTCGGCTAGAATTTGGGGGCCAATCCTTGCATCTGGGCTAGGAGCCAGCTGGGGTGGCAGGGACATTGCTGCCAGGTACACACAGTGCCTAAGCCTATGCCCACAGATGAATTGTTGTTTATGGCTAATCTCTGAGTCACTGTCTGGAGTTTCAAGGGGCTGTAGCTGCTGAGGGCTGACCCTGTCCTCAAGGAGGTAACCAGGAAACAGAAGAAACCCTTAAAATTGGGTCTCTGGAGAATGACCAGGTATCGATGCGTGCCATTGTCTTGTGCAAACCTGTCCAGGCAGAGATTTTGCCTGCTGGCTGTCTTTACAGCCTGTGGTCCTAGGAAGTCCTAGGAAGCTGGATTTGTGGTCTGGTGATGCCGAGTTGGGCCCTCTGCTTCCTAAAGGCTGTTGAAGCTTTGAGCTGACTCCCTGCACTACAGTTACCATGGCCTTGAAAAAAACTGAAGAGCTTCCACATCTGTGCCCCCCAGCCCTGCTTCTCATCAGTGAATGCTCATTTTCTAAGCACCTCCCACGAACGAGGCACCAAGAAGGAATGGTATTTGCACATTCTCCCACCTCCTTTGCCCTCGCAATTATTACTCACCCATGTGAGGAAATAAGGGATCATATTAAAGGAGGCATTTTAGGGAGTCTGATCTGAGTGGTACTGTGGGGGAGAACAGGGGTGATGGACGAGGAGTGCATGGAGTATGAACCGCACATGCTTTTGTGGGGAAGGGGTGCTGTGGCGCACACGAACGGCAGGAGTCATCGTGGGTTGAGGCCATGCTGAACCAACCTTGAAAATATTTACTCGCCAAGGGAAGCCAATAAATCACACCAGTTAAGATAAACGATACAGAGTGGGGGCTTTCTCTGTCAAGTACCCCATGTGTCATTCCTGACAGGTGAGAGAGATGCTAAAACTCAACAAGAGGCAATTTGGGGACCACAGATAGCTGTTGTCAGGGCCACCCTTTGTGACTCTTCATCTGGTGTGCCCTCACTTCACAGAGGCAAACGACATACTGATTTTCTTCGCTAGTGGTGTCTCAATGACTAAGCCAGTAGCATAGCTTCCAGCGCTGTGTCACCAGCCCCGAGCAGGACGGTGGAGGTGGGCATGGGGCACTCCAAGCACACGCTCCATTCTGCATCTCCCAGCTTTAAAGACAACTAGCACGAGCTTCGCAGAGACTGTGTATCAGTGTGAGGGTGTGTGAGTATGTGTGTTGGGTACAGACGTGTGTGTCCTTACCAGAGGGCCCAGCGATGTCTCCATCAGAAGCCTTGAAGAGTCTGCCAGTCCTCAGGGCTCTGTCGTGTGGCTACCTGGGAATGGAGGACATAGGCTGCACCTGGGCAGCCAGCAGAGCCGTATGGCATCCTGAACCGGATGGACCCGATGAGACCTATGGACTTCTCATTGTCCTCACAGCAGCGAGCTACTTTGCGACAATTGGGGCAATCGTTTGGTGTCCTAGAAAGGAGCTGGCCCTCCGCCAATACTGGGCCTGGGGCTCCCCCTGTGCACGCTGGCTCCTTACGCTTCGCAGAACTCAACTCATCCTAAGTCGTAGAGGGTAGAACCCTGTTCCCTCCAAGACCACTACCCCAACACTTCCACCTGTATCCTTACCTCCTCCTCTAGCGACACCTCACCTCCGTGTCTAACCGCCATCACTGCCTCTACCACCATCCTATCGCCTCCACCCCTTCTCCACCATCACCTTCGGCTCCAACACATTCCACCACTTCCACCATCACTGGCTGCCATCACCTCCTCTGCCACCAGCACCACCGCCCCCTCCGCCTCTGTCACCAGTGCCACCACCACCTTCATCACGACCTCCATAACTGCCACCACTGTTACCGATACCACACCACCTCATTACCATCGCATAATCACGGTGTAAGCCTGTGCATTGTTGGGGCTACCCGTCTCTTGTTATGATGTCTTACCACAATTTCTCCTTTTGTAAAAACGCTTAGTCCATAAACCTCCAAGCACAGAGTAGAAAACTGCTCAGTTGTACTCCTGAAACTTTAATCTATGAATCAAGGATTTGCATGAAATGACCTACAACTTCTCTTCCATCTCCAAGATCCTTTGGTAGGTGTGTGTGTGTGTGTCTATGTCTGATTATGTCCACCCCTGTCCATGCCCATGTGCATGGAGGCTGCCAGTTCGGTCTGGCATTCATCTGACTTTCCATGAGAATTTCTCATAGAGTCTAGATTCAGAATGCCTAGAAGGAGACAAGGCACAATGACCCACTGTGCATGTGTAAGCCCCTCCAAGCTCACACCATTCATTATTGCCTTATGGTGGTGGTGACCAGTGATGCTACCCAGAAATCCTGGCTTGTGGCAAAGATTGGAAGGTGCGTGACATAAGGAAGAGTTATCACAGCGTTAGAAGACTGGTATTAAGGATCTTTTAGGGCTCTTGCTCGCTGAGTGACCTTAGGTGAGTCACTTTGATATCCCTTACTTTCAATTTCCTCTCCCCATAAGTGGAACAATTTTACCTACTTGCTAGTATTCCTGAGGGGACGAAAAGAAAAGACTATTGTCACATATTTGTGACAATACCTGATGCCAGCCTGGAACACAAGGGGCATTGGTTCCTTCCTCTCCCCCACTGCTCTGAGATCCGGCAGCCTTCAGTTAGTTGCTTGGGGAGCATCATTCTTGAACCAGTCCTCTGAGACAGTGGGCTTCCTGTTCCCAGTTCTATGTCAAATGGCTCTGAAGAAAGAACACAGTGATCCTATAAAATGTCACTGAATCAGAAGCTCAGCAGCTCTGCCAACAATCTGGGGGAGAGGACTCCAGAGCAGCTACAGGGAGAGTGAGAGGACACCGTCTCTTACGGTGTCCTCTAGGCTTGAGCTCCCCGATGAGGATGGACCTTAGGGCTTTCATCTCTTCTGCCTCTTTAATATGGAAATGCAACACACACACACACACACACACACACACACACACACACACACACCCACACACCCCAATCCCATTACTGGGGCAGAAGACAAGGACAAGCAGAGAGTGGGATGTCAGAGCCCCCCAGAAGCCCAGACTGGTACCCATGAGCTTTGGTTGATTCACGGCCCACATATAAATGACTACGCAGATAGTGTCTTCCACTACAGCCCCCAGAGCATACAGATGAGTGGGGCTGGTGGCCGCCCTGCCAGCCCCTCTTAGCAGATTTCCTTGCTCCACTCCTCTCCCTTGTGACTGTGTGAGTCCCTTGCCAGCTGTTAGCCCGAGTCTCTTTCTCCATACCACTGGCCTCAGCAAGGCTGACAGGGTCTCTGGAGGGGGCTGGCAAGGGGGCCATGGAACTGTAGGCTGGGGAATCACAGAGAGAGAGAGACTTGGTGACAATAACTCATCTCTGTCCCAGCTGTTTGCACTGTTCTTGAAAGCCCAGGGTCAGCTCTGGAATCAGAGCCAGAAGGCCATTGGGGTCTGCCTCTTTAGCAGTCATAGTGCCTCCTGGAAGATGCCTTCTTATTTCCACTTTGGCTCACAACATTCTGCATGGGAATAAATTCCAACAGAACTTGGGCTTCAGATGTTGGCATCCACTGGGGGTGGAGACTTCACTAAGCCCTGAGCCCTGGATTTGATCCGTATTATTCCACATACTAGTTAGACGACTTTGGACAAGTGATTTACTCTCTTTCTGTATGCCTTGTTATCTTAATCTGTAAAAAACGGAAGTAAATAATGGTATCTATTTAAGAGGCTTGTTGTGAATTTAAATGAGATTATTTAAATGAGGGTTATTTCTGGCATTTGAAGACTTCCCAGTTCTATGTTAGCTAATGCTGCTCTTACTACCACTACCTCCACCGCTACAACAATCACTGTCACTATCAACAAAGCCCATTGGAAGAGGTAATCTCAAACCTCAAATTTACAATCAGCCTTTGCTGCCATTTAATTAGCACCTACTATGTGAACACTCTGCTGAGTACCTTTGCTGACGTTGACTAGTCTAGCTCTCACAATTAACTTATGGAGTAAGTCAAGTAATTTCCCAACTATTTATAGATTAAAAAACGGGGGGGCGGCTTTCTGCAGGTCCCAAGGAAAATGGGGGTAAGCAAGGGAACTTTGCATATTCTTGATTTGGCATCTAACTAGTTATTTATGCCTTGCTTGACTCAAAAAGAGTTGAGGGCACCTGCACACCATTCATGTGCCCGGTAGCAAAATGCCCCAGAAAATATGAACAACAAAGTTGATGAGCCCTGGGCTGGAACCCCAACCCCATCACTTATTAGCCAAGTGACTTGGGAATGTTACATAAAATTTCTGTGAGCTCCAGTTTCCAACCACCCGTGGATTAACTATGCAAACTGAAAAATATTCATCATTGTCCCCATTTTTCTGCTGAGTAGATGAAGAGTCTGAGATATTGCAACTTTGCAAGTTTACAAAGCTATCGGGTTAAGTAAGTAACAGAGCCAGATACTGGTCCCAGGTCGATCTGCTTTCAAATTCCAGAGCTCTTCCCACTATTCTGAGCTATCTCGGTGGTGCCTTTCCCAAGTGCAAAGCTGGGAAACAGTATGGTGCTTCCTGTTCATGTAGTGGTGCTGTCATTTTTCTAAGGGCACTGAACCTAAGGAGGAGAAACAGATGTACTGATTCCCCCATTTGCACTTGTCCCCTCCCAAGTGACTAAGTATCTCAACCCCTTCTTTCAAGAGTAATTAAAAAGAATAGTGCCTTCAAGGTGAGGAGGAAGAGGTTGGGCTGGTGGAAAGTGAGACAGCGCAGACTGCAGCTTGAGTTACTGGTTTGTTTTAACTTCATTCCCTATTCTGTGTGCCCCTGCAGTCTGACGTCTGCCCCAACACACCATGGGAAGATGCTCTCCTGAGGTCCTCGGGGATCTCCTTGTGGTCAAACCATGGGCCTTTAGAGTTTTTTTCAGGGGCACCAGAGTGGCTCAGTCAGTTAAGGATCTGACTCTAGGTCTTGGCTCAGGTCATGATCCCTCGGTTTGTGGGTTCTAGTCCCACATTAGGCTCCATGCTATCCGCGCAGAGTCTGCTTGGGGTTCTCTGTCTCCCTCTCTTTGCCCCTCCCCTGGTCCCACTCTCTTTCTCTCAAAAGAAATAAACTTAAAAAATTCTTCCGTCATTTAGTATCAAACATATCCTGACAATTCTGCTACACAAAGGCACTGTGGTAGGTGATTCAACATTTATAAAGGTGCCAGGCCTCCAACGGACTACAGTCGGCAGTGGAGAAGCAAGACGAAATACCACAATACAAGGCAGAGTATGAGACACAGAAGCATGGGCATCTCTGAGTGCCATCCTCACCGACCATCTCTCCTTCCTTCTCCTCACCTTACCCCTCTTCTCTGTGTGGTCTCTCCATTCCCATGAATGAAGCTACCTTCCCTGCAGCGTCTCCAGCCCAGGCCTCTCTCCCTAATCAAGTCCTAATCATTCAGCTGCCATTTTGATGGCCTTGGAGACCAACACGTTCAAAGCTACACTTGCCATCTTCCTGCCACCGGCATATCCTTCCAGGTGAAAGGCTCACCCTTAACATCTTTCTCTCCCTCATCCCCCCAATGTAATCAATCTCCAGATCCTTTCAGAGCTGCCTCCTGCACGGTCTTTGAATACATCTGCTTTTCCATCCTCTACAGTCACCTGGTTTAATGCAGGGCAGGCCTCTCTTGTCCGGCTGTCCAATCAGCCTCCCAGCCGATCTCCCTGCCTCCACTTCAGCCCACCTCTCGTCCACTGGCCACACTTTATCAGAGCTATCTTGTAAAAAAAAAAAAACCCTTTATTTTCAGCATAAAATCAAACTCGCCAGCCCAACGCATGGGCTCTTCAAGGCCAGACCCCAGTCTTCTCTCTCCTCCCTTCCCTTTCCCTACTCCACATCCCATTATGATCCATAATTAAAGTGACTGAATATTTTTGTTCATCCAAACCAGAATACTTATGCAAGTGAAAGAAGGCCCTAGTCATAATTATACTGGGATAAACTGGGGCTCCCCAGGGCAAACTCAAATGTATGGTCATCTAATTCATAATGGCCATCCCAGATGCCAAATGTACATGAGTTTTTCTCTCTCTCTTCTCCAGAGCTAGCCGGCAACTTCTCTCTCTATCTCTTGGCTCAGGTTTTCAGAGATTGAGAATTGGAGAATTTGTTTGTCCCAGGTCATCCTGGCCCCTGGCCAGCCTCCAGATTGGTTGGCTGTCCTATGTCAGGTGACCAGGCTGGGCTAGTCAGGAGTGCCAATATGACTGCCCCATGGTCCAGTACATGGCCACTCACTGAAGCAAGGCCTGTGGGTGGGGACTCCCTTGGTGGGGGAGGGGGACTTTGGCCTCTAAGTCAGCTGGAGCTGTCTTCATCAAAACTTTAAAAATTTCCTCCCTTCCTTGGGATCATCTGCTAGGAGGTGATAGGTTGGGCCTAGACCCCACCAACATCTCTGCCAGTTCCTCCTCCATACCCCAGCTACCCTGCCGTATCTCCCCCAGTACAGCCAGCTGGCTAACTTGGAGGATGTCCTTTTCCCCCAACTGAATCTTCTTCTCTCTCCCTTTCAAATCCTGCTGTGCTGTTACCCAGTAATGGAAACAGCAGAAATCACTTTAGAAAGGAAGCCAGCTGGTTCATTAGTCTGATTAAACTCAAGCAGGGGAATCTGAACACAGTTCACATGATGAATGGTGTGCCTTCTCCTTGGCACAGTGAATTTTGCAGTGATTTTTAATTGTGGGGCTCAGTCACCCCCTCACATCTGCAAAATCATGTGAGGCAGAGAGAAAGGACAGGGTCATGGTGAGAAAATGCCAGGGCTTTCTGGGTAGAAGTGGTCCAGTCTCCCCTCTCTCCCTCACTGCAGGCCTGGAGGACTCCACAAAGTATGCCAGACTTCCTGAGTCTGTCAGGAAAACCCAGGGCTCCAGAGATGGCAAGATTCATCTTCGAAGTCAGATTTTGCCACTTATCAGCTGTATGCTTCGAGGCTCACACTTTTCACCTAAAGGAGTGTCTACAAATACATATTTTAGAGTATCGTAAGGACTAATAAGTACTTAAAGCTCCAAATGCAGTGGGTCGAAATGTCTGGAGTATAGGCAGGAGTGGGCGGAGGTGAGAAATGAGTCAGAACAAGTAAACAGGGCCAAATCACAAAAGATTTTATAGGCTGGGCAAACTTTTAATTTTTGATTGGATATTGAAGGTATGGGGCAGCCTGTAAAAAGACAAACTTGCAGAAGGGTGCTAAGATCTGCGTTTGGGGAAGCTCACTCTGGCCACAGGGCAGAAGGCATGGACCGGACGACACTGGACTGGGGAGGGAGAATGACCTGGGCCGTTACCCCAGGAGACATGATAGGAGTCTAAATGAGGCAGGAAGTGGAGTAATGAGGCATCTGCCTCAGATTTGGAAATCAGCGAGAAAGCAAAGCAAGTTGTTGCTGCTGAGGGACTGGAAAGCAACACAAGGAGTCAGGTTGAGTGTGGGACCTGTTGAATTCAAGGTAATGTTACAAATGTTTCTTTCCATGGCTTAGAAGCCAACCACGAGGGTACACAATTAGACCCTGTCTGAAGAGGTCGCCTCCCCAGGCCCTATTTTCAGGAAGATGAACCACCGGAGGACCTAACACCAATCTGACAGTTTCCCTGGGAAGTCCTTTTGGAAGCTGTAAGCAGCCATGGCTGGGTCTGGAAATGCAGAACACCTAAACCTACTGTTCTTATTTTGCCCTTACCCTCATTGTGAATATTCCCTTTCTCTGCTCACTCTGGGTGTGGGAGAGGAGGACAGCAGCTTCAGCTGGAGGACATTAGCAACAGAGAAACTGGTCAAAGACACTCAGAGCCAGGTGGTTGCTCCTACCTCGAGAAAGTCACAATGGCGGGGTGACTGTCAGGGCAAAACAGAAGGGTGGGTGATAAGCAGGAACAATGACACAGGACAAAAGGTGGCAAACAACCTATAGACAAAGGAAGCCCCAGGGTGATCTGCAATAAGAGAGGAAAAGAAACTAGAGCTCAGAGTTGGCTGCAGAGGATGCCTTGGCATTAATAAAAAGAGCATGGGTTTTAGAGCTCTAAGGGTTCAAATTTTAGCCTGGCTGTGTGACAGTGGCCAACTCATGGAAGCTTTCTTAGATTCAGTTTCTTTCCTTTTTAATTTTTTAAATATATTTTTAATGTGTATTTACTTTTGCGAGAGAGAGGGAGAATGCGAGCGGGGAAGGGACAGAGAGGGCAGAGGACCGTGGATCAATGTGGGCTCTGTGCTGACAGCAGACAGCCCGATGTAGGGCTCTAACTCATGAACCATAGGATCACGACCTGATCCAAAGTCGGACGCTTAACCATCTGAGCCACCCAGGCACCCCCTAGGCTTGGCTTCTTAATCTGCAGAATATTTAGGACGATACCTTCCTTGCAGGGTCAGGGTGAGAATTGGCCCAACAAAGAGACCAGGGCCGGGGAGGTGCTCTGCTTTAACTTCGCTAGTTGTTACCGCATCGCTGTCACTGAGCCATGTGACCTTAGGCAACACACCTCATTCCCCTGAATTTCAGGATCCTTGTCCCTAACCCTCCTTGTCGCTCCCTCGACGGTTATTATAAGAACGAAGTGACGTAATCTCAAAGAGAGTGAGGGCCTACATGGCACTGTTCTACTTCTTTCCATTCTCTTCTTCTCAAGATCTTTGAGATCCCGGAGATTAGAAATTAAGTACAAAACTGCACTGGGCTAAATGATACAGATCAATCTCTTAAATGACTATTAAATGTAATTGTCAGCAGAAGAGAACAGAAAAACAAGCATCCAGAATCCAACAAAATAAGCTGACTCTGATTTTGTAGATTGATGGCAAACTGGCCCAGTTCCTGGTCCTCCCTTTTTCTGATGCTGCAGAGATGAGGTAACACCAATGCCCAAGCTGCAGGAGGAAATGTCTCCGTGTATTTATGTTTTCAGTGTAATCTTTTCAAATACGAGAAACAGACAAGTCATCTAGAACTCAGTAGCCCAGTGATGCTTTGCACTTATATAGCAGCTCAGCTTCTGGAGCTCAGTTTGGGGACTCTTCCCTATTCCCCCTAACCACTCAAAAGTAAGGGGATAAGCAGCACATTTCTGCTGCTTATTTCTGTATAAACAATCACGAAAAGATCATGGAGTTGAAGTCCAAATTCATATCCATTTTAATGACCAAACATGGGGCAGTAATCGAAAGCTTGCAGTGATGCATTTCAAGCTTTGTCTCAAGACCTGAGGAGGAAGACACAAGTTTACATTCCAAAAGCGGTGATATTTCTAGGGGAAATGTTTGACAATAGTTGCATGGCCAACAGTCTCTACCTTCTTACCTTCATCTTTAGACCCACCTTTAGACCCACCACCAGAAACCAGCTCGTGAATTCACGTTACAGTGGCACACACTCCATGACTCCCAGAGACTTGCTAGGGCTTCTGTTGAAGGAACCAGTGAAGGGCAGGTGTCACTGTGAGGGTCCCCAGGAAGTGTTTGTCCAGGAGCCAGGGAGAGGTTGCAGTAGGCAGGTAGGCAGACCACTCACATTAGAACCAGAAGCTAAATTATATCTTTTCATTGTTCTTGTGATAGTTTCTACCACGGCATGAGGTATGGGGTGGTGTGGTAGGACCAGTGTTGTGCTAGTAAATATTTGACAACCAGCTCTGGTGGGAGTGGAGCTGGGAGACCTGATTTACAGCATTTGCAGAGTGCAGTGGTGTAAACGTGCCCCCCATGGCTGATTTCAAACTACCAACATGATGTCATATAAGGCAAAATTGGGAAGAGCACATTGTGTCCAGGGTAGGGCTCTGGGACCACCACTGCCTACACTCATCAATAGGTCTTATGTGGACGGCCCTGACTAGCCTTCAAGACACAGATGAGGGATTGTCACCTGCCTCTGAGATGTCTCCCCGTAGCCCCCCTCCACCCACCCACCCCAGCTGGATCCCCTGTGCCTCTTTCTCTCCCAGATCACTTGTAAAGCCCTGGTGTTATCTTTTGTCCACACACCAGGCCTCCCATTAAACACAGGGCCCCATATTCATCTCCATATCCCCAGCGCCCAGCAGAGTGCCCGAGACAAGTAGGTTCCTAAAGAACATTTGGTAAATCATTGTTTATTGGATGGCCAGAATGAATGGGTGAATGTTCTGGGGAGGAGAGGAGGAAGAATATAGGAGCTGCCATTAGGCAGCTGCAGAGATGTGTAGTTAAAAAAAGAGAGAGAGGGGCGCCTGGGTGGCGCAGTCGGTTAAGCGTCCGACTTCAGCCAGGTCACGATCTCGCGCTCCGTGAGTTCGAGCCCCGCGTCGGGCTCTGGGCTGATGGCTCAGAGCCTGGAGCCTGTTTCCGATTCTGTGTCTCCCTCTCTCTCTGCCCCTCCCCCGTTCATGCTCTGTCTCTCTCTGTCCCAAAAATAAATAAACGTTGAAAAAAAAAAAATTTAAAAAAAAAAAAAAAAAAAAAAAAGAGAGAGAGATGTATTCTAATCTTATGGATACTAGTGGGCAAAGCCAAAACCAACAAGACCAAGTGGCAGAAAAGCAGGTTTAGGGTCTCTTTGAAAAAATAAATAGAGCTCCTAGTCCCGACAAAGTGATAGCATGCAGGGCTCATCCCGTCTTCCACCTCTCAGTTGGCATCTCCTGGCCCTCACCCACTTGAAAAATAGCTCCAGTCTATTCCCCCGGTTTCTAGCCCTGCCCCACACCCCAGCACAGGGAAAGGAGTTTCAGGTATTGCCGCAAGTATTGAGGGAACGTGGCCAGCTGGATGTGTGTGCCTAGCCCAGCAGAGGCTGGGATTACTCCAAGTAACAAAGTCACAGTCCTGAGTATCTCCTCCCAGTATACAAATGAATAAAAAGAACTCCTGGTGGGTGTTCTGGATTTGTCTCTCCCCTTCCTCCACTGACTGCCTTGACTCTCTCTCCCTTTAGAGTTTAACTCCACAGCACCCTTCTTACCCCCAACTCCTTTCCCTGCATGGTCTGTAATGTTTGCTCCACCTACTAGACTCTGAGTCTCTCGGGAATGAGACTACTGTGTCTGCATCCCCAGCACAGCATCTGGTACATTGGAGGTGCCCAAGAAGCATTTGTTAAATGAACAAATTCACAAATGAGAAAAAAATATCCACTTCCTACACCTTCAGTGTACATGTCCCAAATTGGCAAAACTCCCAGAAACACACAGAAACAATTTACAGATCAAATAAACTCCCAAGCTACAGTCAGAGCTCTGTGAGAAGTCGATTTGGAAAAACTCAGAGTCCCCCAACCCACATTCTTCTAGGGCCAATTGTAAAAAACCTTTTTTCTCAGAGACAAATAACTACAAAAACTTTAAAATACAGTCAGTTCCCTACTTAGGAACATGTTGTGTTCCAAAAGTCTATTTATGAAATTGTTGTCTGAAATTCAGAATACATACTCTCTCTCATAGAACCGTGTTAAGAAGAGTAACTGACAATGTGGCTCTAACTTGAGACATTTGCACAGGAAAATAATAGGAAACAATAAAGCCATACCGGGAAGGCAGCTTTTCTTTTAAACATCATAAAATACACATATGGAATATATGGAATGTACCAAACTACACAGTAGCTTTTGGACAGGAGGTAACACTGGGAAGCAATCAAGTGAAATTATAAATGGTTTCTTTTTACTCATTATGGATGCTGATACTTGAGAAAAAGTCAATTTTGTGAGGAACGGTTCTGGAGGTTACAAGGGATCCTTCAGGGGAGCCGCACGGGCTGTGGTGCTCAGCCTTTAGGGTCCCGGTGAGTCACCTGCAGGGCTTTTTGGAAATGCAAGCTTCTGGCCTCTGCCCCAGGGAGGCAGGTTCAGTGAGTCCTAGGTAGGGATAACCCAGGGGTGTGAGTTTTTTTTAAATATGTTTTTAATGTTTATTTATTTTTGAGTAGGGGGCGGGGAAGAACAGAGAAGGGGGTGGGAACAGAGGATCCGAAGCGGGCTCCATGCTGAGAGCAGAGAGCCCTATGCGGAGCTTGAACTCATGAACCATGAGACCACCACCTGAGCCAGTCAGGAGCTCAAGCTCAACTGACTGAGCCCCTCAGGTGCCCCCCAGGGATGTCATTTTAAACAAGCACTCAGTAGAGTGTGACCCAGGGGATATAAAAGGACCACAGCTTTGCCTTCCTGGAGGGGACATCACATCACCTCCACGGGGCTGAGGTGTCACCAGCTGAGCCTTTCTCTGCTTGGTGCAGCACCATGGCCCTCCTTCCTTCACCCATTTTCTTTCAGTGGTGGGAGAAGGCAGCAGTGACTATCTGTCACTCCACAGGATATGTCTGCATGGGGGATTTAGGGTTAAGAGTGTAGGTTGGAGACATGAAAGAAGCCCCATCACTCATTCATCAGACATTCAGGGCTGAGATTCAGCTGGTATGCTGGTGATTAAAATAGCAACAAACAAACAAACAAACAAACAAACAACATAAAACCACTTTATACCTCTTGGAAAATAGCCTCTACCCTGAGTATTCCATACCCCTAGCCCTCCCCTGCCAGCAGCTGCCTCGATTAAACTCTCTGTAGAATGAGATTAATAACATCTTCTTTGCAGAAATAATGTGTGCGTGTGTGTGTGTGTGTGTGTGTGTGTGTGTGTGTGTAAAGTGCTAAACACATATGCGCTTAATAAATGGTTATTTATTTATGATTATATTGCTGTACAACCACTTGGAGAATCAAAACAAAAATATCCAAAAATACAGCCAGGCAGTATTTAGGGTTATATAAGCCAGTTTTATATAATACAGTCCAATTTGTTCACAATGCGATAGAATGAGAATTAAGGCAGGTTCAGAGTGGGAGAAGCTCTCTTAGAGAAAGTGGAGACAGCACGCTGAGGCTTCTGGTTTCTAATACAGGCTCCCCCGCTTACTGGCTGGGAGACCTTGAGCGATCGTCCGTGTAAAGTGAGGCTGATCTGGTGGCTGGCACATGGGAGGTTCTCAGTGAGTGGTAGCTCTTTAGAAGATTTCGAAGCCAGAACAAACCTTCCCTCGGTGGTAGAATCTCAGGGCCAACAGGGACATTTAATTGCCTTCTTTAAATCCAAGCCAATATTATTGATCCCTTATTATGTACAATACCCTGTGGGTGATAGGAAGATGATGAAGATGTAGTCTAAGGATGATCTGAGCCCAGGAATAGGGAGGGATAGCCTGTTGTAAGGGCCAGAACAAATTATAAACAAATTTCAATGGATAGGAAACAGGACAATCAACTTCTGTGGGGTGGGTGTAAGACGTGGCACTATAGAAAGAGCCAGAAAGAAAAAAGGCAGTTCTCTTGGCCATGGGAGCAGCCTGAGTAGAATGCACAGAGGGGTGAGTGCAAGGTAGGTTTGGATGATGAAGCCAGTCAGTTGGTATACTGGGTCCTTGTAGGGCTTGTCGGATGTGTGAGTAGGTGGAAAAGCTGGGACCACATCACGGAAGGCCTTGAATGCCATTGTAGGTAATATCAATTTTATTCTAAAGCAATAATAACAGTAATTCCATTTATTGAGAGCTTACTAGGTGACTGACACTCTACTCAGTTTCTTATACATGTTTCTTCTAAACCCCACAAAAACATATGCACGACAAGTATCATTAGTACATTTTAGGGATGAAGAATCTGAAGCCTTAAAGGCTTTTCAGTGAAGGGAGGGCTGTGGGGTTTATATTCTCAGAAAGTAATTCTGGCAGCAGCAAATGGGAAGAATGGATGAGATAGATGCCAGCACTTAGGGGCCTCCCTTCATTTCTAACATCTTGTGACATTTTGTGCCCCCAAACTAGTTAACAGAGATAAAGAAGTGACCAACACTTCTATAAATGGACTGATGCTCTCAAAAGTTTTGTGAGTTGGGCATGCTTTGCAGCATATGGTCATTTATGGAATGAGGACCTTCTCCTCCCTGAGGTTTTTCCCAGGGGCCCCCAGAAAGCTTCCCCTCCAGGGAACACAGTGAAGAATTCTACAGCAGTGTCTCCTGACTGGGAATAGAGGAAAACAGACCCAGAGTAATGTGTGTGAACCAAAATTAGCCTCTTTACAAGCTCATTAAGGCATAAAGTTTAGCATCCAGTGCCCAAAATATAACAGGAAGGAGAAAGGCTCTTCTCTTTCTTTTTCTCTCTGCTTATTCACACTTCCTTTCCCTTCTTCCCACCATCTCTCTCCTGACAGGCAATAATGAAAGCGGGATTTTGGATGGGTGAGTAGCTTTTTTATATTCAGGTAAATCCAGTCAAAAGTCCTGAGAAATCCACCTGAGCGGCTCAAGTGACAGTGTGGAATTCTTAGGTAGGGGGCAGACTCACCACCGCCTTGTTAACTCAGCCCTGAAGTCCTCCAGCAGCTTTTTTTTTTTTTTTTTTTTAAGTTTATTTATTTTGAGAGAGAGAAAGACACCATGAGTGGGATAGGGCAGAGTGAGAGGGAGAGAGAATTCCAGGCAGGCTCCACTCTGTTAATGCAGAGCCTGACACAGAACTTGAACTCACAGACTGTGAGATCGTGACCTGAACCAGATCAGAAGTCCGATGCTAAACTGACTGAGCCACCTAGGCGCCCCTCCCAGCAGCTTTATTACGTTTTAATGTTAAAATAATACTATCCTTAGGAGCATAGAGACAGCTGCTGACCCAAATTGTTGCTTCCTAGGAGTCAGACAAGTGCGTAAGTGATAGAACTAGGCTTTTTTTTTTTTTTTTTTTTTTTTTAAACGACTGTCTTAGGGGAACAGACTATATTAACTATACATTTTCTGCAGAGCACTTCTAAATATATAATGCATTTTCACACGTGCATCTTCATTTCATCAATACCCCACTCAGTGGTGCAAGTCTTAATAACCCCACTTTATAGAAGAGGGGCCTGAGGCTTAGAGACACAGACCCAGGTTTTCCAGCTCCATCGAAATGGTCTATTTATTACTCTTCACCTAGTGGGTTATTGCCTCTGCTTTTCCCCAAACTTCTCAGTTCGCATCATGGGAATTTTCCCAGCTTGCCTTGTGAAGGGGTTCCCAGCCTGGGGATGGGGCAGGATTTAAAGGTTGTTCAGTTGACAGTACTTAGGATATCAGAGTCAGAGGGGGTTGTAGAGACGGACCCCACCTCCACAGCCTCAGCTGTGTGTAGTGTCATGTGCTGTTCACTCAGCTTGTCAGAGACAGTCCAGCTTAAACATTTCCAGACACAGGTACCCGACTCGGCCCTGGCTTTGCCTTGGCAATGGAGATCAGGCGTCAGCTGACGGCTTGAATGATGTGTTCCCCGAGCAACACGGCAAGTGTGAACTGCCAACATTGAAGTCTCAGGGAACGTTAAGTGTTGAGCCAGTTAAACATCCAAAAATGCCCTGTCTCTCAGAAATGAGGGTGACTCATCTGAGTGCTTGGGCTATGACTGGGAATGGCATTACAGTGGCCACAGGAGCTAAAAACCCACGCTCATAAGCCTCCGGCTTTCCTGCCCCTGCCCCCTCGCTCACAGCTCTCTCCTCCAACCTAGAGCCAAAACACCTCCACCAGGAAGCCCAGACCCCCTCCTCCCTGAAGACTTGACTGTTCCAGCCTAGAGAAGATCTCCTTTCTCAAGCCCTGAGAATCTGCTCTGTGTAACTTAGCACTTGATTTTATACTGTCTTTTGTTCCTTCTTAATCATTTTCAGTGTTTGTTTTATAGCTGCACGGATTGCAGATGCTCTAAGGGGAAGAAGCAACCTTCCTCCTCTGTCCTGTGGCACATCTTGGAGTGTCACTGCAGAGCAGAGACATGATCTGGCTCGTGGCTACTCCTGCCTTCAAGACTCTTTCCACTTTACCTTGCATTTGCATACACAGCAAATACTCAGAAATTCTTCCCTTGTTTCCCTGTGGCTTCAGCCTTTGCAAAGACAGTTCAGCAACCAGGGCCTCTGTCAGCCCACGCCAAGCCTCTGTGCAAGTGAGGGAGAAGGCATACCCTTTCTCCAGGCAGACACAGCCCTGCCAGGGTGTAAGGCTGGGCCAGTGGAGCATGGCTGGACTTTAGCCCCTCGTCTGGGTGTCCTGTGCTGTGAGCCCCGGGTACCACCCGGGCTCTGGTTCCTCATGAGGGCAACAATGGGATCTCCCTTGCCCAGGCCCTCCCCTACTCTCTATTTTGACGGGGAAGGCCCTTCTTGGGAAAGCTGGCATCAGAGGCTTCCCAGCTTACTTCCCAGCCCCTTCCCTATCAAAACCAAACAAGGACAACAAAAAATGTCGCCCTTTGAGAGCTCCTCATTACTCATGGCCTGAAGTCTACCTCACGGGCAGGGCACTTGGGGGCCCTCTACAATAGGGTCCCAACTTTCCTTTCCTGTACCGAAGGCCCAGAACTCCCCATGGATTGTCCTTCTCCTACGCTTTTGCTTGCCCTCGGCCTAGGGTGCCCTTGTCCTGCTGATCTTTGTGTCAGATTCCCACTACCCCTTCAAACACAAATCTTACCTTCCTCCTGATGTCTCAATGAAGATAACCATTCTTCTTGGTGCTTCTTCCAACCCCCAGCCCTCCCTGCCTTCCACATTGCTTTGACCTGTGTTACAACCCTTCCCCCACATTTTATTAGTGTGCAGCCTAGTGGCCAGCTGCCTTCAAGCCTTCTGTCCAACACAAGCTTCTCTGTGCTCACCCTGCATCAACCCAGATGCTGAACTCAGCTCCACCCTGAGTTCCCCAAAGGGGCCCACTCACAAATTGTGGAACAATATTGCCTTTACAAATGATTTGTGTTATGAGAAGGGTGCACAGCAGAGACTTCATAGCGCTCCCCCCCCCCCACTATCCCCCTCTCTCAGCAAACTATTTACTAATCTCTGTAAGCTTAAGCACTTCTGTTCTCCAAATCTTTGTTCAGGGAGTTCTTCTCCTGAGTCTTCCTCAGTGAGCTCCCAGATCAAGTCAGGCCTCCATACTATCTCTTCATGTCTTCTCCATTCCCTTCCTGCTCTAATAGGCAAACCCTCTACCTGAAAGAATGCATCCCCAAATTCATCATGATGCTTGGCCAAATATAAGCTCTCCCTCAGTTGTGCCTTCTTTAGAAGGAGTCAGGAATAGACAGAGCAAGAATATTTTTATTTGTGACATGCATGTGTTTTCCTCCACAAATCATGCAGTTCAGAAGGCAAGGATCGTGTCTTTCACATCCCTCCAACCTAGCACTGTGAAAATATACACAGCAAGCCTGTGACCAGCCTTCTCCTCTACCAGGGACAGGGACAGTTCTAAGCCGTTTCTGTCTTTAGGTTCTTCTTTCTTCCAAAGGAAAGCCCAGGATTAGAGTCAAGGGAAAGTGCCCGAAGTCACAGCAGGAGCTTAATACATAGTTGTGAAATGAATGAGTCAGTGAGTGAAAGGGAAACAAGAAAAGATAAAAGAAAAACTCCAAGAGCACCCTCACTAGGATTAGATCAGTCTAGCTAAAAGGGAGCATTGAGAACCAAACAGGGAGATAGAATGAAGTGTGACTGGTGAATGATAGGATGAAGTGTGAACATGGGGTTCTGGTATTGGCTCTGCCTTCACTGCCCCGTGGAACCTTGTGGGGAAATCTCTGAACCTCACTTCCTCATCTGTCCCATCAGCCTGCCTGCAGATGGTCTAATATGGACACTGATCATCAGGGTCCTCAGAGCTGTTTGACGTTCATGTCTGAGGCTTCTACCCCAAATGCCCAGACACCCAAGGCCCCTTGGCGCCTCTGCATCTGCAGAAAGCTTTTCTTGGCTGCAGTCCTGACCCCAGGACCTTCACTGCCTGCTGGCGGAAAAGAATTCTCAGCTGTGGAAAATGGTAAACTCTACATATTTTACAAATGAGAGTCCAACCTCCCGATGACTCTAAATGTGGTGTGAAATGGACAGAAGTCATCCTGCTGGCGTGACATGCCTAAGATAGTGTCACTACCACCACCACCACCCCATGCGGACACGCACGTCATGGAAAAAGCAGCAAGAACTCGGGGTGCCGTGGCCAGTGCTGGCCGTTATCCCTTACCCGTCACCCCCTGCCCCTTTTCTGTACTTTCCTACATTTGTAAAAGGAGAAGTAGTCTGGTGTGCGGGAGTCGCACAGTCCGCAGTCGACCAAAAGCAAAGGAGAAAGGGAATTCACAACTCTGAGTCCTGAAACCTGATCTGGCCATCAGAGATCAGCGCTGGCGGGCTGCGGTGGTCCCCACAATAGTCGCAGAGGGGGAAATCTTTTCAGATTGAACAGGCACCGATCAATCTCCTGCCACCGACGGCCAGAGCTGTCGGAAAACGTGCTCCGGGCCGGGGCAGGGATTTGCAGGTTAGAGACACGGAGTTCCCAGGAAACGGACAGAACTGGTTGACTTTTAATTTGCATTTCCCCCTCTCTGATTTGGTCGGATATTAAGGCAGCCTAGAGTTTGGTTGGGATGTGGAAATGCCCAGTGGGTATTCGATTTGTCTAACGGTTGTCCTCGGTGCCCGGAGTCAGCTGGCCTCTGGCGCCCCGCGCAGCCCACCTCTGCTGCATCCTCCCGGAACCCCTAAGCTTCTAACTGGTCTTCCCCGACCTAAGCCCTCTCGGAAAGAAGTGCCCCAACGGCGCGCGCGCCCAAATCGCGCCAAAGGGATCCGGGGTCGCAGCGAGCCGATCCGCATTCACTTGTGTGCGCGGCGCGCGCGTGCGCGCGTGTTTGTGTGTGGCGCGTGTGTGTGCGCGCGCGCGCGGGGGTGCGGGGCGGGCTCTGCGCCCGGGGGCAGGGCTCCGCGGGAGAGTGGCAGCCGGACTCGCGGAGCGGCTAGGGGCGGGGCGCCGCAGTGCCGTAGTAGCGGGCAGCCGGGACGCACTGCTTTGGAGCCGCGGATACGCGAGCAGGCGCAGGACCCGGCGCTGCCTAGCCCCCGTCCCGCCGCCCCAGCCCCGCGGCGCCCGCTCGGGCCGTCCCCCTCCCCGAGAGGGCTGCGCTGGCGGGAAGGCGCCCAGACCACAG
This sequence comes from Puma concolor, assembly GCF_028749965.1. Classification (NCBI taxonomy): domain Eukaryota; kingdom Metazoa; phylum Chordata; class Mammalia; order Carnivora; family Felidae; genus Puma; species Puma concolor. Next base: position 78,342,310 of record NC_141675.1, on the reverse strand, counting down.
CCCCGGCCCCCCTTCCTGCCTCTCGGTTCCTCTTTCCTCCCAAGTAAGGGAATAAGCCCCGAGGAAGGAGCGCCCCGGGGAACCGCGCAACCAAGTGTTGCATGGTGAGGTAAGACGGCGGCCGGCGCGGCAGAGGGGGCTCGGGCTCGCGGGAGCGGGCGGCCACAACTTGGAAAAGGAGCGCGGAGCGGGCGCCGGTCGCGCGGCCCGGGAAGGGAGCGGCGGGGGAGGCCACTGCGCCCACCCTGGCGGTGCCACCTGCAGCAAAGCCCCTGCAGGAGGAGATGCACCCCTGGGAGGCTGAGGGCGCAGGAGCGGCACGGGGGCATCGGCTCTCGCTTCGACTGGGAAGAGCTTGCACGCCCCAAAGGTGTGCGGGCGGGAGGCAGCGTTGCTCCGGGCACTTGGCCCCAACGGCTGGTCAGGTTCCCCCCTTCTAGGTGTACTTTGCTTCGTTGGTAGCCACTTCGCGCGCCAGGGTGCCCAAGGGCGGCGAGGAGCGGGGATACTTTTACTGACGTCTGGTCGCCAAAGCCTCTGGCCGTCCCGCGGGGTTCCAGGACTTTGGGACAGTCCGCAGAGCCTCTGGGCTAGGGGAGCTTGAAGGGAGGCTGGAGAGCGCGCGGACACCTTGACAAATACAAGCTAGGGAGGGAGAGGAGGGATGGGAGAGAATATAAAGCCGACCTGTTTAGTCTCTGAGTCACCACATGTGTGTCCGTGTGTGTGTTTGCGTCCTGAAGGGCGCGCATCTCGTAGCACCTGTGGGGCTTTGCAGAACTCCACTGGTCCATCTCACCTTGCATATTCTGACATTTTCTTTCTCTGGAAGGATGAACTAGAATTTGCGGAGGGGGCGGCGGAGTTCCGAAAAGCCCTACAGGTGACTCTGAGGCGCCGCCCCCACCCCCGCCATCACTGCAGTGGAAAGCCTGCGAAGGGAGCGAGGAGGCGTCCCCAGATGTGAGTGATCCAGCTGCGGCACTCACAGTGGCGGGCACGACGCCCCCTCCCCGCGGCCGAGGGTCTGCGGCAGCGGCAGCGCGCGGTGATTTGTGGCTGCGCCGCAGTGGCGCGCGGGAGAGCGGAGAACCCGCCGACGCGACGCGCTCCCGGGCAGGCGCGGCCCGCTCCTCTGGCTTCATTAGCATACGATGACCTCGCTGTCCCGGGAGGGCCGGGGAGCGCTGTTGGTCATTCTTTCATTTCGGGGTCTGGGGGCCGCGCGCCTTGGGTCTGGAGATGTGGACCGGGGGTAGTCACTGATGAGGGACAGCGGTCAGGACCTAGGGCTGGGAACTGCCCCTCAGGTTCCAATGGGGAGAACGAATTCGCGATTTCGGTGCCTGAGATGCTTTGTGTAGAATACGGCCCATTTGCTGGAGCACAGGGCACCCTCGTTGTCAGTGAAGGACGTTAGATCGAAGGGGCAGATGTCATCGCAGTTTGGTCACGTACACACACACACACACACACACACACACACACCCTCTCACACCCCTACTTTGTGCTTCATAACCTACCCCCTCGTTCCAGGGATATGTCCGAACGTGGGAGGGATTTTGCCGTTTGTCTTGTTGAAAGGGCTGTATTTGGCAGAGATTCCGTTCTGAATATAAATTATACTCATTAAATAAAGCAGCAGGAACTAAGCTAACTTCCCTGTTGTATCTCTGATCTAAGTCTTTCCTTTGCCACCCTTAGTTTATGTGTAGCACGGTAGGCATTATTTCAGGTATTTTTCTAGGACGGGTCTGGGGATGGGATGCAAGTAGATGAGTCTTTCCCTCCTTATACTTTGAGTTCAGTGTTTGGTTCAGATCAGTCAAGACATGGGACGAAAATGATAAATATCAGAGCATCTTGGAATCTAGACTCTCAGAAATAGGAGGAACTACTAAGGACACCAGTTCCAACTCTCCTCCCTTCCCCCCCCCCCCCCCCCCACTACATGGAGCACTTTCAACAGGTGCCATTCAGAGGTCCCAGCTGTGCACGCCTGAGGCTCTGTGGGAGGAAGAACCCACACACCAGCAGGCCTTCCCTCTCCTGCTAATCCCTGGGAGAGGAGGCTGCCCCCAGCTCCTGCCTTGGAAGGGGTGGGTAGGAAGAGAGAAGTACAATTTTGTTGTGATAAATTCTTTTGAAAAAATCTGATTGTATTACATCTTTTATGATATACCCTTTCAGTGTAAAAGTAATTCATGTTGGATGCAGAAAGTTTGGGAAGTTGGAAAGTGTGCAAAGGGTCAAACCACTCATGATTCCACCACCCATTTCCACACTGTTACTATATTGGCATATTTCTTTACTGGCCATTTTTATGCCTTGAAATCATATAATCTATAGTGAGGCAACATTGAGTATCTAGTAACTGTATATTTTAGGTGCTGAGTGTTTTATATTCATTGTGTCATTTAATCCTCAGAAGACTTTCTGAGGCAAGTATTATAATCAGCCCCAGAGAGTTCAGGAGACTTGCCCACACCACATCACTAGTAAGAGGCCGACCCAAGATTTAAATCCAGGCTGTCTGGGTCCTGGGTGGTTGCTTAACCTCTGTAACTATTGCTTCTCTACACACACACCCCCATTAGTGTTATAGCAAAAGTCCTTCATGAACATCATTTTCATGGCTGTATATTATTACACTGTTAGTCATTTAGCAACTACAGATAACTCTGCACAACATCCCTGCTGCACACATTTCCAAATACTTTCTTTGGATAGATTCCCAGAAGCAGAATCACTGGGCCAAAGGGCATGAATGTTTCGAGACTCCTGATATACAGGACAAGCTGCTTTTTGAAAAGGCTACACTAATGTACACGTTCATCCATCAGAGGCAACTCGGCCACAGTCAAAGCAGGTGACCTCTAGAGACGCAAACAGACCAAGGGCCTCACATGACCAAACCACCCCACACGAGCATCCCCCTGGCCTCCTGGGAGAAGGAATCATAGGTATCATCCAGCCTTATACACACACATGTGATTATGGAAACCATACAGTATAAAGCTCTACCTGCTTTTTTTTTTTTTTTAATTTTTTTTAACGTTTATTCATTTTTGAGACAGAGAGAGAGACAGACCATGAATGGGGGAAGGTCAGAGAGAGAGGGAGACACAGAATCTGAAACAGGCTCCAGGCTCTGAGCTGTCAGCACAGAGCCCAACGCGGGGCTCGAACTCACGGACCGCGAGATCATGACCTGAGCCGAAGTTGGACGCTTAACCGACCAAGCCACCCAGGCGCCCCAATGCTCTACCTGCTTTTATGTGAGCAGCTGTCAGTTGCAGAATTCTCTGGCTAGAGGTCATATATTAGACTTGGGCAAATCAAACATTGTGTAAAATGTGGAAATGTGCAAAAGATCCTACTTCTCTGTAGAAGTAATTAGAATAACTCTTACTTCTGTTAATGTGTGTCACTGTCACAGCCAGATTCAGCCAGTCCAACCAATCTGTAACAGTTTCTTCACATACTGGCCATGTGCACAGAGCCATTTGTTTGTACCAAGTATCAGAATTCCAGAACAAAACCACAGTAGGAGTTGATGTTATCTTATATGTAACAGAGTGCATCTGCCCCCCTGCCCCCTACCAAATCAGTTATGGTTAGTGACTACAAATAAAGCAATAAAAAATAAGGTTATATTCATCATCTGAAAAAATGTCCTCAGGTGAAGAAGATATGGCTACAGAAGAGAAACAGAATTAGACAATACAAAAAGACACAAAGGGGACATTTTTGAAGACAACAAGTTGGCCCTAGGTGTGAGTTTTCCATAAGACAATGTTTGCCTCATAGCCACCACCTCCAGCACTGGGTTTCATAGCCCTGGAATATAGTCTGTTGTTGTAAATTGCATAAATATTAATTGAGTCCCCACTATGAAATCTACATAAGACTGCTCAGATCTTAAACCATCCTTCTGGGAAGGCTCCCCTGACTGCTCATCTGAGGTAGAGACCTGTCCCCACTTCACCTGTAGCACCTGTGCACACACTTGCCTCGCTATGGCGAAATCACTTACCTGCATACCCCCCTCTAAATTGTGAGCTTTTTGAAGGTACAGCTCTCACCGTACCGCCAGCACCTGAGGTAGAACTTAAGCACTATAGACAATTAAATGTGGTAAATGAAGAAATAAGAGAGATTTCCAGGGACTGTACTGGGTGCTTTATGTGCATTTCTTGTTCCATGCATCTTTATTTGCTCTGGCCAGGCAGTCTCAGAAACATACCAGCAAGGTGTCTTGAGCTGTGCTATTTCCACATGGGAGTATTTCCATTTGCAGTTAATTCATTAAAATTAAACAAAACTTAAAATTCCATTTTTCAATCACATGAGTCATATTCGTAGTGCGTACATATACCTTCTGGCTACCATACTAGAAAATGCATGTATGGGGCACCTGGGTGGTCAGTCAGTTAAGCGACTGACTAGGTATCAGCTCAGGTCATGATCTTATAGTTCATGGGATCGAGCCCCGCATTAGGCTCTGTGTTGACAGAGTGGAGCCTGCTTGGGATTCTCTCTCTGCCTCTCTGCCCCTCCCTCGCTCGTGTAGCATGCTCTCTCTCAAAATAAAGGAACATTTTTTTTTTAATTTTTTTTTCAACGTTTATTTATTTTTGGGACAGAGAGAGACAGAGCATGAACGGGGGAGGGGCAGAGAGAGAGGGAGACACAGAATCGGAAACAGGCTCCAGGCTCTGAGCCATCAGCCCAGAGCCTGACGCGGGGCTTGAACTCCCGGACCGCGAGATCGTGACCTGGCTGAAGTCGGACGCTTAACCGACTGCGCCACCCAGGCGCCCCAAGGAACATTTTTAAAAAAGGAAAGAAAATGCTCATATGGAACATTTCCTATAGAATGTTCATCTGGAAATTCCTGGCTTCCAAGGGAGAATGGGAGTAGGGAGAAAAAAAGAGGAGGGATAGTGGTAGTAAATGTAGTAGTAATATTGGAATACTATTTATTGGGCACCTACTCTGTGCTCTACATTGTGCTATATTTTGTGCATGTGTTGTCTCACTTAATCTTCGTATCATTATGAGCCTGGTATTAACCCTGTTCTACAGACAGGAAAACTAAGTCTCAGGAAGTCTAGGTAAGCACTCACGAAGCTAATAGGAGAGGCTGAGTTTTAACTCAGGGTCCTGTGATTTCAGAGCCTTTTGCCTTACTACCTCAGTAAATGTTGTGTGGGGTAACGTAGATGTGAACTGCCATCAGCTTGACTTCCCTGGAAGCCAAAGGAAGGGTATTTTTTAAAATACTTTTTAATGTTTATTTATTTTAGGGGGGAGGAGGGGCAGAGAGAGAGGGAGACACAGAATCTGAAGCAGGCTCCAGGATCTGAGCTGTCAGCACAGAGCCCCACACAGGGCTCAAACTCATAAACCGTGAAATCATGACCGGAGCTGAAGTCAGACGCTTAACCAACTGAGCCACCCAGGTGCCCCCAAAGAGGGGTATTTTTGAAGGCTTCCCAAGGGAAGAAATTGGTATAATTTACAAATGTTAATAGAATATTAAGTGTAAAATTTTGGGGTTGGGGGCTCAAGGGTCTTGTCCCTGGATGAGTGACAAGGGAGAAAGGAACCCACCGATAGCATAATCTGACCAGAGGGCAAAACCGAGGAGAGCAGATGAGCCCACCACCAGCATCCATGCTTCTCCCTAGGGAGTTCTCTCATCAGCTCTGAGGGAAATATTGGCTTGGCTAGGATCTCACAGCCAATTCATGGCACGATCCGGCCCCAGCCTCCCTGTGCCCTTTGCACAGCTCCACCTGCCTCATAGGCCGTTGGCTTCAGTGTCTTAACTATAGTTACCATCCTTGCTCCAGTTTTTCTGTCTTTGTTCTTAAGGAATAAAATACAAAATTTCAAGGGAGGCTTAATTAATACCAAATAGAGATGATTACCTCCTTCATTTTACATTTCATATTTCTGTTAAAACTTTGTAAGGTTGAATTAGGGATCTATATCCATAATAACCTGTTGGGCTTAGTACCAACTGAAAAACAACAACAACTCTCTTTTAAACTTCCTCTTGAAGTGTATCACCTGCCCCACACCCCCATGCTCGTGCATTTATTACTCATTTATCTTGTTCAATTTTGTCTTCCGTGCCAACTAGCCCAAATATTTCCGGCTTTGAATCTGTTACCCAGTGTATTTGCTGTTCCTTCCAGCTGGCTTCCAGTCATCCCCAAATCTGATGAGCATGACCTCTTCAACTAAGTCATCGATAAAAATGATGAATATTATAAGATCTGAGGCATTCTACTATATGCTCCCTAAAGATAGATGTTAATTCAATAAGTAACCAGCACTCTTTCAGAAAGTTTATGCAACTTTTTATACTATTACCCAGCCCATATTTCTTCATCTTTTTCAAGAAATTATCAAAGGAATCTTACAAGGTTTTGATAAAGTCCAGATACTCCTTATCACTGGTATTTCCCTGATCTGCCTGCCAATAACTTTGTCAAAGAAGTTATTTTGTTATTCTGACATAACCTAAATTTCAGTTAACCCTTGTTAGTTCTTAGAGATCACAACTTCAGTCCTAAAATATAATCACAGTCCTATTCTAGAATATTCCCTGGGGTTTAACGTCAGCCCCTCAAATTAAAAAATACATTGTATTTCGTATTTAAAAAATAGAACTTTCTTTGCTCTGGAGGTAATGGTGGTGGTGGTGATAGTGGCTAACTTTATGATTCTGAATAGGTTAAGGAGAGTGGTCCAGTGGTCTCAACTGCATGTTGTCTTAGAACCCTAGGATATTATTCAATTAGGCCAAAAGACTTGTATTCGTTTGAGGCAGATCTAAGAGTCTCTAGTATCATAGAAGATGAACCCAGGGAAGGAGACTAGAGAGAACCTGATCCCAGGCTTTCATCTTAAAGTGAGGAATCCTGCATCGAGAGAGGAAGTATCCTGCTTGGGGTCACACATCCAAGACAGGAACATGAGCTCAGGTCTCCCACTCTTCCCCATTGCTTTCCCCAGGGCACAGCTTCTCCTCATCTTCATTTCTGAAGAAGCACACAGCCTTTGTTTTTGATAGGAAGTGTCCACTTTGCTCTTGGAATTAACCTTGTAAGTCATTGATACCTCAGTGAAAATCTTTCTTTCCTGGCATTGTGATTTAAAAGGAGAAAGTAAGGGGGAGCTTAAGGGCTCTTGTTTTCCAAGTTGTACAAGGTCTTCAAGGCAGAACAGGGGCACAGAGAGAAAAGTTCATGTAAGAAAAGACTTTTTAAAAGAAATAATAAAAATCATAATAATAGTAACCGTTCTTTGCATGTGTACCACACTTAGGAGAAAACACTGTGCTCTCCTGATTCCAATCCAAATCCATGAGCTCTCCTGATTCCAATCACAAGTGTGAGACAATCAGCACAGACATCACCCACCATATTTCAGTAGTATGATTTTGTCAAAGCAGAGGCCATGGGATGGATCTCGAAGAGTGTACTATGGCAAGAAAAGGGAGGACAGGTAAAACTCAATGGCACACAGCTGACAAACCCCAGACCCATCTGTGCAGCTGGCCATTTGGGCCCACCTCGCTTTTCTGGGTGGTCTGCATGGACAGTTCTCTCCTCACTTAAGGCATAAACAGTGTCATCTACACAGAAACTGAGTTGTTGCTTCCCTCATGGCTGATCTGGTATGAAAGTTCCAAGTAGCCAGAGGTCAGCAAGGCCACTTTGACCCTTAGATGCTGACATGCTTGAAATGTTTGGCCCAGATGTTTTCATTCCTTGCTGTATTTCTCCACTTCTCTGCTCTTGTATGGTGGCCCACAGCATTTTACTAGCTGCCTCAGTGTCCCTGTATTTCAGTTAAAGTAGAGCTACAGAAAGCTGTTTTAGTCTCTGCAAGGACTAGAAGATTCCTTCCAGAATCCTTGAGGTCTATGCAAAGTGGGGTGGGTGTTCTCATCCAGTTTGCCACTTTTGTCAACCCAAAGTTTCATCAACAAATATGTCCATAATCCTCAGAATCTGACTCCAGGACACCCACTGTGGAAGTTGGTCCCCTCCTTTTTCTCATGCCAGGATGTCCAGCAGCCTTTGGCTGATCACAGAGTGATTTTGATCAATCATTAGGAAGCCAGTAGTTACATGTTCCTGTAGCTGGGGAAATTCCCTCTCTACCCCAAAGCTTCCATTGTTCCTAATTCTTAAATCATGCAAATTATTGGCAAATGCATTCCTGAGGAAATTCGCCCAATCACTTGACTAACATTAGATCAGCAAATATATACTGAACATCCCCTCTGTGCTAGGCATAGGAGAAGTTTCTGGGGATAAGACCAACCAGTTTTCTGGGAACTGGATGGCACAGAGCCAGAAATTGTGTACCATTATCTTTAGATGAGATTCTAGAGGAGGGGTAACCTCCCAAGCCTAGGAAAGTATTAGACCAAGGAGGTCAGGTGTTACTCTCTGGAGTAGATGAGCTTCACTTGAAATTCAAAGGATGGGTAGAAGTGAAGAAGTGAATGTGGATAATAGAGGAAACTGTAAGCAATGGCTCAGAGGCAGTTCTTGTCTGCAGCTCCGTGTTGCTGGAGCACACTGTGATTCAAGAAGTGATGGGAGGTGAGACTGGAAATGTGGGCACTTGGGTCTTGTCTGTCAACCAAGAGAATGTAGATCTTTTCTCATAGAAAGTGGAGGGCCACTGGGAAAATTTAAGTGGGAACTGATGTGCTCAGATTTTAACATTAGAGCAATCCTTCTAGCTGCAGTGTTGGGAGGGGAGAAGACAGGAAGCAGGGCTGCCCATTGGGAGGCTTCCATGGGAATTTAGGTAATATGAGGACTGAACAAGGTGGGATGGATGGAAGGAAGGAATCAAGAAAGAACTTGTAATTAAGTGGATGTGGAGGGAGTGAGGGAGGCACATGAGTCAAGCGTAGCTCTCAGGCTTCTACCTTGTGTGCCCAGAAGGGTAGTGGTTCCAGTGACCATGAGAACCAAGGAACAGGGGAAAAGACAGGGTTAATAATGATTCAGTTTGTGGCACGTTCCATTTTAAGAGTCAGTGAGAGATCCAGGTGGAGATGTAGTTAACAGATGAGCTATGTGGCTAGAGACCCAGATTAGGGAATCATCAGTGTAAGTGGCAAGTGAAACCACAAGAGCTGATGAGATCATGGGAGTCAGTTTTCATTTATCTTGATGTATGTATTGCCAATATCTGAAAGATTCCCGTCAAAGAGATCCATGCCTCTTCAATAAGGGAAGGAAGTTTCTCACAGCACTGAGAGTCTGGGCTTGGTAGGTGAGCTATGCCAGTAGCCATTTGCTGACTCATCTAGACTCTCAGCGTCACTTCTGCCAGGTGAATTATCAAGCATGGATTTTTTTTTTCTTGTCTTCCTCTTCTACATTGGAGTGTCACAAATTTGTAATCAAGGTCCTTTTCTCTAGATCAGTGGTTCCCAACTTCGGTTGAACATTAAAATCAACTGGAGAGAATTGCAGACCTGTCAGTTCTGCATTCTACTCCTAGAGATGTTAATTTAATTGGTCTGGGGTTAGGACCTGGGCCTGAGTATTTTTAAGGACCCTCAAGTGACACGACTGTTCAACAGGGTTAAGAATCATTGCTAAAGAAGAAGTTCTCTCAGTGATTCTTCTATAGGGTTTTTAATTCCTTAACTTCTCTGGCAAACCTCCTTTTAGTGCATTACACTTTCTCTAAAAACCTACTTTGGCATGTCAGAACCCACGGTGGACACTGCACTCTGGTCATGATCTTGCATGCACATTATCCCTGTCTTTGCATTCAACAGTTTCTCCTTCATGCCTGCAAGGCTCATGGGAAGCTTTGTCAAATCTCCTGTCTTTGAGTTGCATAACTAATATACCTGTCAAAAAGACGTAAGAATCACCTGCTATGACTTCTGAGTGAACTTTGGTTTGTTCCAGGGAATCATTGCTTTCTCTTCCAAGTGCTCACATGGCAGCCGTCAACCTAGCAGTTCTTGAATTTTTATTTTTGCCTGGAGACTATCCATCAGAGATTCTGATTCAGAGATGTGGAGTAGGGGCCCAGAACCAGCAATTTTTTTTTTTTTTTTACCAATGCTCAGAGTGATTCTGGTGCAGGTATACTACCTTTGAGAAATACTGCCTTGAGGGGCGCCTGGGTGGCGCAGTCGGTTAAGCGTCCGACTTCAGCCAGGTCACGATCTCGCGGTCCGGGAGTTCGAGCCCCGCGTCGGGCTCTGGGCTGATGGCTCAGAGCCTGGAGCCTGTTTCCGATTCTGTGTCTCCCTCTCTCTCTCTGCCCCTCCCCCGTTCATGCTCTGTCTCTCTCTGTCCCAAAAATAAATAATCGTTGAGAAATACTGCCTTGAAAATAAGAAATGAAGAATACCCATTTAACTCACACCTACTCCCATAATTGTTTATTGAAATGACCAAATTAATATATAAGTATTTGAGGATATTTATTATAGTACCGACAGCCAAAAAAGGATACCATGTAACCCACATGTCAAAAATTTTGACAACAGAAAATTTTGGCACCTGGGTGGCTCAGTCAGTTGAGAGTCTGACTTTTGATTTCTGCTCAGGTCGTGATCTCACATTTCATGAGACTGAGCCCCACGTCGGGCTCTGTGACAATAGTGCAGAGACTTCTTGGGATTCTCTCTTTCCCTCGCTTTCTGCCCCTCCCTTGTGCTTGCTCTCTCTTTCTCAAAATAAATAAGTATACTTAAAAAAAATGTGACAGTAGTCCATTATAAAGAGTATATGTGAGAGTGAATCAAGGGAAAGCTCAACCAACCCATAAGTCACCAGGGTGGAAGGAAAAGTTGGCCTGGAGATGAAAAAGAGGAAACTAGTAGAAGAATTTCAATAGCAACTCTTGAGGGTAAAGTGACGGGGACTATAAACAATGGGAGAAAATTATTTGCAAATCACATATCTGAAAGTGGGTTGATATTCAGAATATATAGAGAACTCCCCAAACTCAACACGAACTCAAATAATCCAATTAAAAAATGCGCTTCAAAAAGGATTTCAAAAGCATTTCTCCAAAGAAGACACACAAATGGCCAATAAGTACATGAAAAGATGCTCGACATCACCAATCATTAAGAAAATGCAAATCAAACCGTAATGAGATATTACTTCATATCCATTAGGATAGCTATTGTCAAAAAAAAAAAAAGAAAGAAAAGAAAAGAATATAGCAAATGTTGATGAAGATGTGAGAATTGGAACCCTTGTGCACTATTGGTGAGATTGTAAAATGGTGAAACCACTATGGAAAACAGTACGATGATTCTTCAAAAAATTAAAAATAGGAATACCATATAGCTATCATTTCCACTTCTGGATATATACCTAAAAGAATTGAAAGCAAAGGCATGAAGAGTTTTTTGCACACCTAAATTTATAGCAGCATTGTTCACACGAGCCAAAAGGTGGAAGCAACCAAGTGTCTATCAGTGAACAAATGGATAAGCAAAGTGTTGTATGTGTCTACAATGGAGTGTTGTTCATCCTTAAAGAGGAATGGAATTCTCATGTATGCTACAACATGGATGAACCTTGAAGACATTATGCTAAGTGAAATAAACCAGTCACAAAAGGACAAATACTGTACTTTTCCACTCATAGGAGGTATTTAGTATAGTCAAAAGTACAGAGAATGGTAGTTTCCATGGGCTGCGGAGGGGAGAATGAGGCGTTATCATGTTGCGGTGCAGAGTTTCAGTTTTGTAAGATGAAAAAAGTTCTGTGAATGGATGGTGGGGGCAGTTGCACAAAAGTGTGAATGTACTTAATGCCACTGAACTGTATACCTGAAAATAGTTAAATGGTAAATTTTATGTCATGTATATTTTACTACCAGAAATAAACATAAATTGTATGTTATGTATATTTTACCACCATTTAAAAAGGTATGTATATGGGGGTGCCTGGGTGGCTCAGTCGGTTAAGCATCTGACTTTTGATTTCGGCTCAGGTCATGATCTCACGGTTTGTGGGTTCAAGCCCCATGTTGGGCTCTGTGCTGACAGCTTGGAGCCTGTTTGGGATTGTCTCTCCATCTCTCTCTCTCTCTCTCTCTCTCTCTGCCTCTCACTCTCTCAAAATAAATAAATAAACTTAAAAAAATAAAAAGATATATAATAATATGTTATATACATAATACATATACAACGTATATAATATATATTAATATATACTATATCTCCATATAGTTAAACATATATATTTAAGTGGCGGGGGACTATACTAATACTAGGCAGGTTGGTGATGGGAAACACCACCTCAGCATCTCAATCATGTCTGTGCCTCCTCAGACACACTTTGGCCAGCATACATGGCTATGGGCTGTGGGACTCACTCGCAGTCAACACATGGTCAAAGCTCATGAAAACAGTATTTAGCAGTTCAGAATAAGGAAGACCTCTGAGAATGTAAAACTAATTTCTCCATGTAAAATAGACACTACTGAAAAAATAGGAGAAAACGTTTTTAAAACAGTTCCAAGTTCTATTTAGAGATTGAAAAGAATGTAACAGGAGCTATCAAAAGAGAGCAGTCTGAGATTAGGAAACTTTTCCTCCTTTAAAATGAAAAATGTGAGGCACCTGGGTGGCTCAGTTGGGTGGGCAGCCGACTTCGGCTCAGGTCATGGTCTCACGGTCCCTGAGTCTGTGAGTTCCAGCCTCATGTCGGGCTCTGTGCTGACAGCTAGGAGCCTGGAGCCTGCTTCGAGTTCTGTGTCTCCCTCTCTCTCTGCACCTCCCCCGCTCGTACTCTGTCTGTCTCTCTCTCTCAAAAATAAAATAAGTATTAAAAAAATAAAAATAAAATGAAAAATGTTTTGCAGAATTAAACTGGAAACAGACCACTAAAGATGACTGTAAATTCTTCTACTTCTGATAGAAAACACATAAACGAACTAATGAGTGAAAAAAATGGAAGCTATAATTCAACAGATTATTAAACATTAAAATATAGAATTTTTCAGGAGAAAATGGAAGATGAGTTATAAAAAGTATAGAAGACTATTTTTATGATTTCAATTCAAAATATTCATTGTGTACTGGGGAAAATTAAACGTATATTCTGGTAGAAGTTGCTAATTTATAAGATAAAAAAATCTATTGGTATGCAATCAGAAAAAAAACCAGTATTTAAAAAAATAAGCGTGTGTCAAACATTTTGTAACACTAAATGTCAGAAGGAAGTTGATGTGTAGGTACAGAGTTTTGAGGTAATAAGATTGTGACCCAGAACTGTGTCAGTATTATGTGAGGGGAAAAAAGATATTGTCAGACAAAAGAAGTTCACAGAAAGTAGACCACTGAAATCCTTTAGGGAAAAAAGCATTTATTCAAAATATTCTGATCAACAGGGAAATTAATGAATATTAATATTTGGGGATGGATTTGATGTGATATAAAAGATAGGAGGTGAATAATGAAGCCAGTTGAGCAAATTTAATGTTTAAATGTTATGAATATGGTTATGAAACATGCAAAGTATAAAATAATTCTTAATTAAAAAATAGATGAAAAGTTTAATGGTAATAATCTGGGTCTAAAAACTGAGATTACTCCAGGGGGAAAAAAACACTTGAAATACTAAAGTTCTCATTTTGTGCTGTGAGAGGTATCAATTACTAAATACATTTTTAAGTAAGAGAGTAGATGAATATAGGACTACAAATGGGGTGTTTAACTTTAAAATTAGGAGAAAGATTTGGAATGGTATGGCCAAGATAACAACTAATAAAGAAAATAGCAAGGGTATATAAAAAAAGAAAGTACAAAATAAGATGATGGAAGTGAGGTCAAATATGTTATCACATTAAGTGTGAATGGCTTAATCATTTCTATTAAAAGACAAAGAGACATGGATCGGGCAAAAACTGATTCTAAATATATGCTGTTTAAGACAAAGTGGGACAGAAAGGATTAAAAAAAAAAAAAAAAGGAAAGAGTATAAATATACCAGGAAAATGCAAACCAAAGAAAGAAAGGAGAGCAATATTAAGATTAGACAAAATAGAATTTAATGCAGGAAACATTAAATGATGCATTAACTGTCGCTAAGAGATATAATTTGTTAGAAGGCATATCACCCATGAATATTTTTATTCTAAAACATAAATATTAAAATAAATAAAAATTGTCAAAACAACTGCAGTGGCAAATTATCTCTATCAATCTTCAACAAGTGAGTATGTCACTTGTTGAGTGATGACAAGTGAGTATGTAAAGAATTTTAAGGATATAAGGAATTGATGCAATGGATATATATTGGATTTCACATTCATGAATAAAGAATATAGATCTATTAAGATGCTTATGAAATGTTGAGAAGTTTTGATCATTTTGTGAAGTATTGTGATAATTCCAAAAAGTAGAAATTGTCTTAGCACTAAGAGGAAAATAAAATTCAAGTAGAGTTACCCTAGGATAATGTATTCTGGAAACCTGATGTCACCTGAGACGTGTGCATATCTACCTGCCACTGTTAATTTAGCATTCGGTGAGAAGATCCAGGACCTGTTATTTGATAAGCATCAAATCTGTAGAATGCTTCCTTCTCTAAGAATGAGTAAAGAGTAAAACAGAAAGGAACTAAGGAAAATGCAAGAGAAGGGTGCAAAGAATAGCATACAGAATGAAAATAAATGAACTCTTCCAGCTGGATCTAAAAGAATATTTTAGGAGACTGGAATGCTCTTAAGAGGGCAAGGAACCGTGGCTTTTACAAATCAGAAGAGAATGAGAACAGGCAGAGATGAAAATGAAATATGGTATGCAAAAATGCAAATGAAATATGGAGGGATTGCAAGGAAACTAAAACCCAATAAGGTTAAAACCTATTAGGTGCAACCAATGAGCACAGTTCGTTTTACTGAAAATCAAATCAAGTATTTGGAGAAAGTAATGTTATAAAAGATAGGCAATTAGCACTGAAGCCAATTTAAAAAGAGATGTCTAAATTATTGTTGTGAATCCAGTTTTAAAATTGTACGCAGGGGCGCCTGTGTGACTCAGTCAGTTAAGCCTCCAACTCTAGATTTTGGTGTAAGTCATGATCTCATGGTCATGAGATCGAGCCCAAGTTGTGGAGCCTGCTTAATATTCTCTTTCTCCTCCCTCTGCTTCTCACCCGCTCAAATGCGTGCATATGCTGTCTCTCAAAAAAAGAAAAAATAAAACTTTATGCAAAAGTAAAATATATTCAAAGAGAAGGTATGCATTGTCACAAAAATTTATGAGACAACAAGTTGGGATTTAAAGCCCCAGATGACAACTTTAAAAGCCTGAAAAGACTGGTGTTTGTCTGGAGTCTATGGAAAAGGATGGGACAATGACAATAAAATGTTCTGAAATCCTTGGTTCAACTATGAGAGTCATTCTGTTCTTGACATTTAATTTTAAAAAATAATAGTTATAGAATTTCTTTTTCCACTAATCTGTCTTCCAAACCCAGGGGTCTAAGAAAACATAGTGCATATGAAACAAGACAGAAAATAAAGGAGATGGCAAGGAAGCATTGAAAATTAAAAGGGCCATGAAAATGATGAATTTCAATACCTATTTACAACAGCTTACAAGTGGTCGCTTTAAAATATATTTTTAAAAATTTCTTAGAGAAAGAGGGTGTGAACTGGGGAGAGGGAGATAGAGAATCTTAAGCAGGCTCAGTGTGGAGTCCAATGGGGATGGGGGAGCTTGATCCTATGACCCCGGGATCATGACCTGAGCTGAAATCAAGAGTCAGACGCCCAACGGACTGAGCCACCCAGGTGCCCCTAAATAACCCATTTTTAATAAAGGTCTTCATCTTGTATCAGAAAATAAAGTTCAACCATATGTTATTTACCATGTTCATCCCCGAAATACAATGATGTGCAAAGATTAAAAATAAAATGCTGAGACAGGGTAGCAGGCAGATGCAACAAACATGAAAGCAGAAGCCATGACATTGATAGAAGACAAAATGCAGCTAAGACAAGGATCATTAAATAAGGCAATGAGGGTTGTTTTATCTAAACAAAGAGTCCAATTCGCAGTGCAGATATACTGTCATGGAAATATATGCATTAATAAATGTTGATTGCATTAACTGACGTTGCACCCAAACTATGCTAGTGGTGAAAGATTTTAAAATGCCACGCTCAGGCTTTCATATACCAACCAACCAAACAAGAAATAATATAAATACAGGAATTGTATAATATAATGAATACTGAATGAAGATTGAATAATTACAGGGTGCCTGGGTGGCTCAGTGGGTTAAGCGTCCGCCTTCGGCTCAGGTCATGATCTTGCAGTTTGTAGGTTCAAGACCCACGTTGGGCTCTGTGCTGACAGCTTAGAGTCTGGAGCCTGCTTCAGATTCTGTGTCTCCCTTTCTCTCTACCCTTCTCCTGCTTGTGTTCTGTGTCTCTCTCTCAAAAAAATAATAATAAATAAACATGTAAAAAAAAAAAGAGATTGAGGGGTGCCTGGGTGGCTCAGTTGGTTAAGCGTCTGACTTTGGCTTAGGTTATGATCTTGCAGTCCTTCAGTTCAAGCCTGGCGTTGGGCTGTGTGCTGACAGCTCAGAGCCTGGAGCCTGCTTCAGATTCTGTGTCTCCCTCTCTCTGACCCTCCCCTGCTTATGCTCTGTTTTTCTCTGTCTCTCAAAGATACACATTAAAAAAATTAAGGAAAAAAAGACGTTGAATATATGCTGCATAATATCCAAAATACAGAGAATGAAAATTTTTTTCAGGGTTCAAAGAACATTTACAAAAATCAGTTGTATATTAGGTTACAGATAAAACCTCAGGAAATTCCTCAAAGCAGAAATAATAACGGTCATAGTATCTAAATATTAGAAATGAGTAATAAAAATAAAATGGGGGACAATTCATAAATTATGGTTCATTTATATAATGAAATATGTATGTGTAGAATGTACTATGTAGCCATGGAAAACGATATTATATGTAAGAGAATGTTTAGTAACACCAAATAATAGTCACCATATTCTGTTAAGTGAAAGGAGTAAAAAAGAGATAAAAAGGTCAAAACCTAAAAACAAAAGAAGGGCATGCATCTATTCATGGGGAAATTCTAGAAAGAATTTACAGCCAAATGTTAATTCTGGTTGTAGTTGGTAGTGGAATTATTTGTGATTTTTATTTTAAAATCATTTTAAAATATGATTTGGATTCTTGGCTAAGATTAATATTATGGTCACACTATTTGTAGTTTGTAGAATCTGTATTCTTCCACTTTTTTGCTAATGAAAATAAGATTAAATAAGCTTGTTTTTAGACCTTTGGCTTCTTATTATTGCTGTTGTTGTTCTCCAAAATTCTTCAGAGATCAATAAAAGTGGTTCAGTAACCACTGAAAGTTCTCCTGGTCATCCTTGTTCCTAAGCAATAGACCAAACTGTTCTTTGCTCTTATCGTTCAGAAATTAACCAGTCCACTCAGTCCACTTCCCAAACTTCATCCAAATTTTTTTTTTTTGCCAATATAGTGGTTTTTGTTGTTGCTGTTTGTATTAGTAATTTCAGATCATTCTGAGCTATTTTTTCATGATGTAATTTGTATAAATTTGTACCATCTTTCTATATATTGCATGATTTTTAATATATTTTATTGTTTATTATTTTTAATTTAATTTATTGTCAAGTTAACTAACATACAGTGTATACAGTGTGCTCTTGGCTTCAGGAGTAGTTTCCCATGATTCATCGCTTACATGCAACACCCAGTGCTCATACCAACAAGTGCCTTCCTCAATGCCCATCACCCGTTTTCCCCTCTTCCCCACCCTCCCCACCCCCCCATCAACCCTCAGTTTGTTCTCTATTTTTAAGAGTCTTATGGTTTGCCTTCCACTCTGTTTGAAACTATTTTTTCCCCTTCCCTTCCCCCATGGCCTTCTGTTTGTGGGGGAAATAGGTTCTACTTACATAAATGAGTTGGAAAAAAGCTTAGGGAGGAAAGCTGCCACCACGGGGCAAAAACGCCCGAGGTTAGCTAGCGAGATATTGTAATGGGATCACAAGTACTTTCCATCTGATGCCAGTATACTATTGTACTTTGATCACAAACTCCACTTGTCCCCCCGACCTTTTGCTTTTTATACAAGTTAATGATTACTCTCTGATTGTTGTCTCCACGTTCACGTATGTAAGGTCTTGTTTTCTTCACATTCACCATGTCGGCAATATCTTGTGAGCTCAATAAAGAGACGAAACCCCTGTTCGGGACTCTTGTCTCCTCCTGGACATTAGCTCTCTCATATTCAATTCTGTGTCTTCTCTCTTGCTGGACAAGAGAGAACTCCAGACTCATAGTCTGCGACACTGTTAAGTTTCTCAAATTCCACATTTGAGTGAAAACATATGATATCTGTCTTTCTCTGACTTACTTCACTTAGCATAATACCTTCCAGCTCCATCCACATTGTTGCAAATGGCAAGATTTCATTCTGTCTCATTGCCAAGTAGTATTCCATTGTATATATAAACCACATCTTCTTTATCCATTCGTTAGTTGATGGACATTTGGGCTGTTTCCATAATTTGGCTATCATTGAAAACACTGCTATAAACATTGGGGTACATGTGCCCCTATAAATCAGTATTCCTGTATCCTTTGGATAAATTTCTAATAGTGCTATTGCTGGGTCATAGGGTAATTCTATTTTTAATTTTTTGAGGAACCTCCACACTGTTCTCCAGAGTGGCTGCACCAGTTTGCATTCCCACCAACAGTGCAAGAGGGTTGCTGTTTCTCCACATCCTCGCCAACATCTCTTGTTTCCTGAGTTGTCAATTTTAGCCATTCTGAAAGGTGTGAGGTGGTATCTCATTGTGGTTTTGATTTGTATTTCCCTGATGATGAGTGATGTTGAGCATCTTCTCATGTGTCTGTTGGCCATCTGGGTATCTTCTTTTGAAAAGTGTCTATGCATGTCTTCTGCCCATTTCTTCACTGGATTATTTGTTTTTTGGGTGTTGAGTTTGTTAAGTTCTTTATAGATTTTGTACTAACCCTTTATCCAATATGTCATTTGCAAATATCTTCTCCCATTCCATTGGTTGTTTTTATTTTTGTTGATTGTTTCCTTTGCTTTTTATCTTGACAAGGTTCCAATAGTTCATTTTTGCTTTTATTTCCCTTGCCTTTGGAGACATGTCAAGTAAGAAGTTGCTGTGGCTGAGGTCAAAGAGGTTGTTGCCTGTTTTCTCCTCCAGGGTTTGGTTTACTGTCTCATATTTAGGTCTTTTATCCATTTTGAGTTTACTTTTGTGTATGGTGTAAGAAAGTGGTCCAGTTTCATTCTTCTTCATGTTGCTGTCCAGTTTTCCCAGCACCATTTGCTAAAGAGATTGTCTTTTTTCCATTGGATACTCTTTCCTGCTTTGTCAAAGATTAGTTGGCTATACATTTGTGAGTCCAGTTGTGAGTTCTGTACTCATTCCATTGGTTTATGTGTCTGTTTTTGTGCCAATACCATACTGCCTTGATGATTACAGCTTTGTCGTAGAGGCTAAAGGCTGGGATTGTGATGCCTCCCACTTTGGTTTTCTTTTTCAACATTACATTGCCTATTTGGGGTCTTTTGTGATTCCATACAAATTTTAGGCTTGTTTGTTCTAGGTCTCAGAAAAATGCCAGTGCAATTTTGATTGGGATTGTGTTGAATGTGTAGATTGCTTTGGGTAGCATTGACATTTTAACAATATTTGTTCTTCCAATCCATGAGCATGGAATGTTTTTCCATTTCTTTGTGTCTTCTTCAATTCCTTTCATAAGTTTTCTACAGTTTTCGGTATACAGATATTTTACATCTTTGGTTAGGTTTATTCCTAGGTAGTTTATGGTTCTCGGTGCAATTGTAAATGGGATCAATTTCATGATTTCTCTTTCTGTTGCTTCATTTTTGATGAACTGATTTCTGTACATTGATTTTGTATCCTGTGACTTTGCTGAATTCATCTATCAGTTCTAGCAGCTTTTTGATGGAGTCTTTCGGGTTTTCCATGTAAAGTATCATGTCATCTGCAAAAAGTGGAAGGTTGATTTCTTCTTTGCCAATTTGGATGCCTTTTATTTCATTTTGTTGTCTGATTGCCAAGATTAGGAGTTCCAACACTATGTTAAACAACAGTGGTGATAGTAGACATCCCTGTCATGTTCCTGATCTCAGGGCGAAAGCTCTCAGTTTTTCCTCATTGAAGATGGTATTAGCTATGGGGTTTTCATATATGGCTTTTATGATGTTAAGGTATGTTCCTTGTATCCCAACTTTCTTGAGGGTTTTTACTAAGAAAGGATGTTGTATTTTGTCAAATACTTTTTCTGCATCTATTGACAGGATCATATGGTTCTTACCCTTTCTTCTATTAATGTGATGTATCACATTGATTGATTTGCAAATGTTGAACCAGCCCTGCACCTCAGGAATGAATCCCACTTGATCATGGTGAGTAATTCTTTTAATATACTGTTGAATTCGATTTGCTAGTATCTTGTTGAGAATTTTTGCATCCATGTTCATCAGGGATATTGGCCTATAATTCTCCTTTTTTTATGGGGTCTCTGTCTGGTTTGGGAATCAAGGTAATATTGGCTTCATAGAATGAGTCCGGAAGCTTTCCTTCTGTTTCTATTTTTTGGAATAGCTTGAGAAGGGGGGGTATGAACTCTGCTTTAAATGTCTGGTAGAATTCCCCTGGGAAGCCATCTGGCCCAGAACTCATTTGTTGGGAGATTTTTGATAACTGATTCAATTTCTTCACTAGTTATGGGTCTGTTCAAATTTTCTATTTCTTCTCATTTGAGTTTTGGTAGTGTGTAGGTGTCTAAGAATTTGTCCAGTTTGTTGTCATTTAATTTTTCATAGTATTCTCTGATTATTGTATTTCTGAGGGAATGGTTGTGATAAGTCCATTTTCATTTGTGATTTTATCTGTTTGCATCCTCTCTCTTTTCTTTTTGAGAGGTCTGGCTAGGAGTTTATCAATTTTGTTTATTTTTTCAAAAAACCAGCTCTTGGTTTCATTGATCTGTTCTACTGTGGGGGTTTTTATAGATTCTATATTGTTTGTTTCTGCTCTTATCTTTATTATTTCTCTTCTTCTGCTGGCCTTGGGGTTTCTTTGCTGTTCTTCATCTAGTTCCTTTAGGTGTGCTGTTAAGTTTTGGGGTTTTTCTTGTTTCTTGAGATAGGCCTAGATTGCAATGTATTTTCCTCTTAGGATTGCCTTTGCTGCATTCCAAAGGGGTTGGATTGTCATGTTTTCATTTTCATTTGCTTCCATATATTTATTAATTTCTTCTTTAATTGCCTGGTGGCCCATTCATTCTTTAGTAGGATGTTCTTTAACCTCCATGCATTTGGAGGCTTTCCAAATTTTTTCTTGTGGTTGATTTCAAGTTCATTGCATTGTGATCTGAAAATATGCACGGCATGATCTCAATTCTTTTATATTTATTGAGGGCTGTTTTGTGACCCAGTATGTGATCTGTGTTGGACAATGTTCCGTGTCACTCAAGAAGGATGTGTATTCTGCTGGTTTTGGATGAAAAGTTCTGAATATATCTGTCAAGTCCATCTGGTCCAGTGTATCATTCAAGGCCATTGTTTTTTTATTGATTTTCTGCCTAGGTGATCTGTACATTGCTGTAAATGGAGTCCCCTGCAGTTACCATATTCTTATTAATAAGATTGCTGATGTTTGTGATTAATTGATTTATACATTTGGATACTTCCTTCCACGTATTTATTTTAAAATCTAGTTTGTCTGATATAAAAATGGCTACTCCAACTTTCTTTTGACTTCCAGTAACATGATAAATGGTTCTCTATCCCCTCGCTTTCAATCTGAAGTTGTCATCAGGTCTAAAGTGAGTCTCTTGTAGACAGCATATAGATGGATCTTGTTTTTTAAGCCATTCTAATACCCTATGTCTTTTGGTTGGGGCATTTAGTCCATTTATATTCAGAGTTATTATTGAAAGATAAGGATTTAGTGTCATTGTGTTATCTGTAGGTTTCATGTTTGTGGTGATGTCTCTGGACCTTTGTAGTCTTTGCAGCATTTCACTCACAGAGTCTCCCTTAGGGTCCCTTGCATGGCTGGTTTAGTGGTCATGAACTGCTTCAGTTTTTGTTTGTCTGGGAAAGCTTTTATCTCTCCTTCTATTCTGAATGACGGGCTTGCTGGCTAAAGGATTCTTGGCTGCATATTTTTCCTATTCAACACATTGGAGATTTCCTGCCACTCCTTTCTGGCCTGCCAAGTTTCAGTGGACAGTTCTGCTACTACCCTTATGTGTCTGTCCTTGTAGATTAAGGCCCATTTGTCCCTAGCTGCTTTCAGAATTTTCTCTTTATCTTTGTCTTTTGCCAGTTTCACCATGATATGCCATGGAGAAGACCTATTTTTGTTGAATCTGAAGGGAGTTCTCTGTGCCTCCCAGATTTGGATGTCTGCTTCCTTCCTCAGATTAGGGAAGTTCTCAGCTATAATTTGTTCAAGTAAACCTTCTGCCTCTTTCTCTTCTTCTTCTTCTGAAACTCCTATGATACAGATATTATTACATTTTATTGAATCACTTAGTTCTATAATTTTCTTCTTGTGGTCTAGTATTTTCTTATCTTTTTCTCAACTTCATCATTTTCCATAATTTTATCTTCTATTTCACTTATTCTCCCCCTGCTTCCTCCATCTTTGCTGTTACTGCATCTAGTTTATTTTACACCTCATTTACAGCATTCTTAATTTGTTGTGACTATTTCTTAGTTCCTTGATCTCTGCAGCAATAGATTCTATGTTGTCTTCTATGCTTTTTTCAATCCCAGTTATTAATCATATGACCATTATTCTAAATTCTTGATCAGATATATTGTTTATATCTGTTTTGGTCAACTCTCTAGCTGTCATTCCTTCCTGGAATTTCTTTTGAGGAGAATTCTTCCCTTTTGTTATTTTGGCTAGTTTTCTGTCCTTTATGTGTTTTAATAGCTTGTTATGTGTCCTGCACCTGTGAGCACTACTATATTAAAAAGGGGTCATACACTGTCCAGGGCCTGGCCCTTCAGGAGGTGTTTTGGAATGTGTTGTGTGCTCTCTGTTGTGACTCTGGTTGCTTTATCTCCCTAGTCTTAATGGTGGTTTGGACCTTCCACCAGATGTGCTTTGATTTGCTCATTGAAGTAACCCTGGAAAAAATATAAGAAGGAGGGGGTGGTGGAAGAAGCCTTATCCCATACAAGGGGAAAAATGACAGGAGTGGGAAAAAAGAAAAGAAGAAAAAAAATTGACCAGGCAGAGAATCAGAGAAACTATACTGCTTAATCCAGAGAGAGGGAGAGAGGAAAATAAAGAAAAAAAAGAGATACAGAAAAAGGGTAAAAAGAATAGATTAAAAAATGTCTGCTTAAACAAACCAAACAACCAGAATAGAGAAGGGAAGAAATGAGGAAAAAAGGGAAGGAATACACACACACACACACACACACACACACACACACACACACACACACACCCCAAAGTAAGAATGGACCAAGAACCAAATCAGAAAAATGCAAAACTGCTTTACTGATATTTGATGGTGCCTAGGAACCAGTGGCTGCGCTGGTCTGGAGGAGGGACTGTCTGGTTCGGGCAGTGTCAGTCTCATTTTGGTAGATAGCAGTTACAGGCATGGAGGGGTGTGGTTTGGTGTAGACAGGTTCTGCCTCCACTGTGGACCATTGTCCTGTCCCCTGAAGCCCCACCTTGTTGGTGATGGGAAGAAAACTGGCAACACCCCAGTCTCTCCTACCCGGATCGGGTGTCCCATACCACTGTCTTCAGACCATCCTCACAGTGCTGCACAGGCGCGAGGGGGCCAGTTTTACCTGGTCCACAGTCTCCCGCACCTCCCAGGCGCTCTGATGGATTCAAACCCGGATGTCTTAAAGGATCCCACTCTGAGCACCCCAATTCTGGAGTAGTGTCACTTCACCCAGCCAGCTGACAAAGGGCCTCTGGCTGGCGGGCACCTGCAGGGTCTTTTGTCCTTGGAGCGGCTATATGCCTTCTTCCTACCACACTCAAAGGAGGGGACTGCTCTCTCTGACTGCACCTCTGAGCTCGCTGCTTGAGCCCTGGGCTGGCTCCCCTCCTCCCCAGGCACGCAAACAGGGTGGCTGGCCCCAGTCCTGAGAAAGCCTCATAAGCCTAGAATGAGATAGAAATTGGTTCTTTCTCCGTTTTTTCCATTCCCCAGTCCATGGTTTTTCTCTTGTCCAAATATAATCCTACCCTTCCACAGCCTCTCTTTCTCTTCCTTTTGTCTCTCCACAGAAGGGGATCCCTCTCTGCCATGCCTAGGCTTCCTGTTTTATCTCTCCCAGTTTGCAGTCATGCACCTATGGCCCCCCAAGTTGTCCCCCTGGGCTCCTAGAGATGTTTCTGTCAATCTGTAGCCCAGATTCCTAGAATTCCAAGTCTTCTGGCCTCAATACTGCTGTGTTCGAGGGATGAGGGAACTTTGGGTCCCTCTGTTTCTCCCCCATGTTGACTCCTACCCCCGATATGTTCCATGATTGTATGCATTTTCTTTATTTCTAGGTGTCCTTTTCAGATATGAACCCATGCATTAGTCTTACAGGCACTTTTATTTATTTAAGAATCATTCCTTTTTCCTCTTGTGTAAATTTAGCATTCTTGGCTTTTTTTTTTTTTTATTTTTTTACAACCAGATTTCTCTTTGACAATCATGACCTCTGAGTTAGGAGTATTTCTTTCTCTCAAGATGTCTCTTAGGCCTACTTCACCTAGCAAGTTCGTTTCTGATTTGGTATTGAAATTTTGGGAGGAGAAAGGAGGTCAAAGGTAAATAATACCAATTATCAAGCCCCCTGAATGTGGTGAATGACATTTCTGTTGAAAACGCGAGGAAAATCTGTTGGGCAGAATGAGGTCCAGAGGACATTATTCAATTAAATTTCTTTACTCCATGTCAACAAGGGAAATAAAAAAACACCAGTCTGATTCTCTGCTTTTAGCCAAATGAGCCTTTCCGCAGACATTCAGTTAGTACAGGTTCCCTTTCTGTGCTCCAGCTTCCCTTGTGCCAGAACAGTGGTGGCTAGGAATGCACCCTCCATTTCCTTCTTGTGGCCAAGTGGCCTGTCGAAAATCCTCACAATGATATAACATATGTTCCTCATCCTTTTCTGCTCAGTCATGAGATATCCTAGGTGCTCTGTCTTCAGAGACATGAATCCCCATTATAAACCAATTTTGGATCCAAAGCCATGTGACCATGGATACATGTCAGTGCATAAATACAGCTTCTAGTACTCTTTGTAACCACATGTGCCTGTGTTGTATACAACACAGGTGTACAAGTACACCAAGTACAACACTTGGTGTATTTGTCACCAAGCATGTCCCCTCTCCTGCTTGTTTTTGTTTTACCAGTAGTTCCACACTTTGGACATATTCATGGTATTATCCCGGCTCTTCAATCCCCTTCCCTGTCAGCCTGTAGGGAGATCCATGCCCCCCGCACTGAGGAGGTAGAAGATTGAGCATATGGTGAATCGTAGCCCAGAAAGTGATAGCCAGTATTGACACTGTTTGCTTCCTTTTTGTCCCAGAATCCCGACTGTTAGCAGAAAGAGTGGATGACATCATCATCTCTCTTCCCAGGTTTTTCACTGTCTGCCTAAAACTAGTGGGAGATCAGTTCAGATTAGATGAGAAAGGACTTTGAATGCTTGGAAAAAGCAGTTTAACACAAACTGGTAGTCAGTAAGAGGCAAGTATTGGTTCTTGAGAAAGTAGATAATTGAAACTGGTGGGTTTTGTAGGGTAAAGGACTCAAGCGCAGAGAGGGCTGAAATGGAGGGAGGCAATTATAAAGATCAAAGATGGAGCCAATTACTCAGAAATTGGGGGTACCATCACAAGAAAGGAACAGAGCTGAGAAATAATATAAAAGAATTGCTAAGTTGGTTTCTGATTTGGTATTGAAATTTTGGGAGGAGGAAGGAGGTCGAAGGTAAATAATACCCATTATCAAGCCCACTGAATGTGGAGAATGACATTTCCATTGAAAAAGTGAAGAAAGTCTGTGTTATTTCATTTTGGAGGTGGAGGTAGGAGGAAGATAAGTTTGAGAGTAGATCTATTTATATATTTAAAAGTCACACCTAGGAAATGGTTGGAGGACTGAATAAATGCATGTGATTTCATCAGCAACAGGATGTCTTTCTGACCAAACTAAGCTCAGCGTGTTATTTCACGCTCTGTTCAAAACAATGTCAATCAAATCAAATGATTTTTTTCTTTCTTCTTCTTCTTTAGTGGGGGCTGATTTCTGTCGGGTATTTTTGTCTAGTTGAGTGATTCACCCGGGGAGGCCAGCCTCTCCAATTGGGCGATGATTTATTAAATACATTCAGCCAAAAGACTAATTCTGTGCTCTCTCCAAACCCCCCCAGTGTCCCAATCCAGCTCATGTATCCAGTCACTCCTAATCATTGCAAGCAAAAGTTGCCACAAAATCCCTATGTCATAGTCTTCTGCTTTATTGACTAATTGGTTTTAGCAGTGAAGGTAAAATTTATAATGTTTTATCTTTTTGTTAAGTTTATTTATTTTGAGAGAGGGAAAGAGAGAGAGATAGAGAGAGAGCAAATGAGCATACACAAGTCGGGGAGAGGCAGAGAGAGAGGGAGAGAGAATCCCAAGCAACACTCACTAACTGCATTAACAGTGCAGAGCCTGATGTGGGGCTCAGTCTCACAAACTGTGAGATCATGACCTGAGCCAGAATCAAGAGTTGACACTTAGCCAACTGAGCCACCCAGGCACCCCATAATGTTTCATCTTTTAAAACAGCTAGCTCTGAAAGCATCATCTTTCCCTTCCATCCCTAAATTCATACCTTCTCTCATCTTAAACCCCTTTCTCCACTATATGAGGGCACTTATTTAAGATATCAGGGAATGTTGGCACAATTGCCTGCATTTGATAAAGAAGGGAAGGCAGTTGGCATCCATCGAGCATTATGTGCCAGGCAGTGTGCTAGGAAGTCTCTATTCATGATGTCTAATCCTACTCTATAAGGTGATACCACTATTTCCATTTTCCAGCTGGGAAAACTTGGGCTCAGAGAGATTAAGGAGGAGTAACTAATGTGCTCAAGACCACAGATCCAGGAAATGTCATGGGTGAGGTATGGACTTGGGTTTGTTGGACTCCAGGGTGATAGTCTTTTCTGTTTTCTGACGGATGTAGATTTCCAGGTGTAGGATACTGTTGGCACGTTGTTTTCCTCATCAGAAACCTGTATTGTGAAAAAACAGGAGGAGAAGCCCTTTACAGCCCACAGGCCTTGCCCCTTGACATCTCACCCACTGCTAACCCGTACACACACACAAATGAAGAGAACTCATGAGTTTGGAAGATATGGGGGAAATGAAATGGTACACTCCTAATTAGTTTGAGCTAAGGCATCCATTAACTGTAATTTTTATTGAAATTGAAAATGTAAGAAATAATCTCATAGCATGAAGAAACTCTTAAATTAGACCTAGTTTAGGAGTCTTGACATTTTGCGGTGCCTGGGTGGCTCAGTTGGCTAAGCATCCAGCTTCAGCACAGGTCATGATCTTGCGGTTTGTGATTATGAGCCCCACATTGGGCTCTGGGCTGTCAGTGAAGAGCCTGCTTCAGATCCTCTGTTCCCCTCTCCCTCTACCTCTCTCTCTCTCTCTCTCTCAAAAACAAGCAAACGAGCAAACAAAAAGGAGTCTTGACGTTTTGATTTCAGCCATTCCTGTCCCCAATCTAAGCATGACAGGTGTGTTTAGTAAATGAGAGTCTTTTCCTCCATTCATTTAATCAACCACATGAGCATCATTGTACCCTGAGCTCTTCTGTCTCTGAACTCCACAGCCCTTAGCTCATACAGCCTGACCATACCTTTTATGGCAGCTTTGTGGCATCCCTCTTGGACCGTCAGTTCACTGAAGACTGAGATCACTCCTTATTCATCTCTGAAGCCCCCACAGCTCCTAGCAGAGTATTTTACACATACTAAGAGATGGGTGAATGTACAAGTATAATTGCCTTTTGAACATCATTATTTTAACCAAACTTTATAGGAAAGATAAATACAAGATAGAACAGGACTTCAAGTTGAAAAACAATACACTATGATGTACAGAATAACAGTTCTGGTGTAGGAAAATTTCAGGGGTATTTAACTGTGGTATATACATCTATGCATAGTTCACAAACACTGAAATTCACATATATACATACAGTACTCATAAAGTACAAAAAGACATACAATGCACATTGTTCATACTATAAGCCCACACACAATACACGTCCATATGTAGTATGAATGAATACCTTCAAGTACATCTATCTTCAAGTCAATGTTCTTCGATCTCTAACCAATGTAAGAAAACTTTGAGAAGATTGATTTGGGTTATGCCAGAGAAAAGAGAAAGAAGCCGACCAAAATAGTGGGGAAAAGAGGAATCTCCTTTATATTTTAAAAATTATACAAATAATATATCCCCCTTTTTAAAATAATTACAACATTACAGATACTGGAAACTCAACTTCTAATTTTATTCCTTGGAGGTATTAATTATGATATTTTGTGTACATCCTTTCATATGTCTTTTTTGAGATTGCATACATATATTTGACTATTAAAAATGTTGCAGAAGATTCTGAGTTTTTTAAAATTCTATTTACTCCTATTGTTACTTCTGATAGTCACAATAACTATAAGGGAGATTCCATTATTCTCATTTTACACATGAGGACTCTAGGGCTCAGATAGATTAAGATTTAAAAATTTTTCCAAGGTCACATACATAGTAAGTACCAGATCTAACTTGAACCTTCCTTTCTACGAATAATAGATTTCTCCATTTATTCAAAATTTCTTTTATGTCCTTCAGTAAATTTTTATAGATTTTTTCATAAAGGTCTTGCACATTTCTTATTAATTTCTGAGAACATTCCACTTTTCATTAAAATTTTGAAAGAGATCTTTTTCTATTATGCTATATTTTCTAAATGGCTATTGCTTGTGTGAAGGAAAGCAATTCATTTTTTAAATATTGATTTTATATACAATTACTTTGTTGAAATTCCTTAATAGTTTGTTTCATTCTCTTGGTTTTTATACTACCCTATCATTTAAAAATTATGACAGCTTCCTCTTTTCTGTTCTCATATGTACACCTCTTATTTCTTATTTAATTGCATTGCCTAGGACCTCTAGTAGTTTGTTGAATAGTAGACATCATAACGTGCATCCTTATCTTGTCCTTGATTTTAATGGCAGTGCTTCTAATACTTTGCCATTTAAGTATGATGTTTGCTGTGGGGTTTTGGTAGTAGCTATTGTGAAGTAAAGGATGTTCCATTTACCTTCTCATGCACTTAGAGATGTCTTTTTTTCTTTTCTTTTCTTTTCTCTTTTCTTTTCTTTTCTTTTCTTTTCTTTTCTTTTCTTTTCTTTTCTTTTCTTTCCTTCCTTCCTTCCTTCCTTCCTTCCTTCCTTCCTTCCTTCCTTCCTTCCTTCCTTCCTTTCCTTTCCTTTCCTTTCCTTTCCTTTCCTTTCCTTTCCTTCGTTTTTTTTTAGAGGCAGGGGCAGAGGGAGGGGTTGAGAGAGAGAGAGAGAGAGAATCTCAAACAGGGCTCAGTCTCATGACCCTGAGATCATAACCTGAGCTGAAATTAAGAGTCAGACGCTTAACTGAGTGAGCAACCCAGGTGCCTCCTGTGTGTGTGTGTGTGTGTGTGTGTGTGTATTTGCTTTTCCATCATACTTAGGTATTGAATTTTATCAAATATTTTTTCTGAATTTATTAAGATGTTCATATGAATTTCTCTTTCATTGTGTTAATATAGTGAATTATATAGGCTTTATAATTTGGATCTATCTCGTTGCTTTCCTGAAATAAACTCCATGTATTGTCCTTTTAATAGTATACCAAATCTGGGGGGTTTATGGTGGGAGTTGCTTAATTTAGTAAGGAGGTTGGTCTATAATTTATTTTTTATTTGTGCTCTCCTTATTCCATTTTTGTAACTGGGTTATACTGGCCTCATAAAATAAACTGTAACTTAACATCTGGAACAACTTATGTAAGATAATTAATTATCTGTTCCTTGATGATTCTTAGAACTTGACTGTAATATTGTCTAGACCAGGAGAGTGGGGCAAGTAGACTTTTGAATATTGATTCAGTTTCATCTGTTATTGACTAGTCGGGATTTTGTACCTCTTTTTTAAAAAAAATTTTTAAATGTTTATTTATTTTTGAGAGGGGGGGAAGGGCAGAGAGTGAGGGAGACACAGAATCTGAAGCAGGCTCCAGGCTCTGAGCTGTCAGCACAGAGCCCGACACAGGGCTTGAACTCATGAGCTGTGAGATCATGACCTGAGCCAAAGTCAGAGGCTTAACCGACTAGAGCCACCCAGGCGCCCCAGGTTTTTCTACTTTTTGAGTCACTTTTGATAATTTATGTTTTCTCAGAATTTTCTCATCTTGTTTTTCACATGTAGTGCTATAAAGTTGCGGTCTTATTTTTTCATAATTTAATAAAATCTCTTTAACTTACAGTTATGCCCCCTTTTGCATTCCTAATATTGCCAGTTTTTCTCCTTCTTCTCCACCCTTTCTTCCTTCCCCTCTCCTTCCCCATCCTCTACCTCAGTCTTTCTCTCTCTACCTCTCTCTTTCTCTCCCCCTAAAGAATTATTTATTTTATTGGGTTTTTTTCAAAACAATAAAAGAGCTTTTTTTTTTTTAGTTTTTTTTAACGTTTATTTATTTTTGAGATAGAGAGAGACAGAGCATGAACAGGGGAGGGTCAGAGAGAGGGAGACACAGAATCTGAAACAGGCTCCAGGCTCTGAGCTGTCAGCACAGAGCGCGACGCGGGGCTCGAACTCACCGACCGCAAGATCATGACCTGAGCCAAAGTCAGGTGCTTAACCAACTGAGCCGCCCAGGGGCCCCAAAAGAACTCTTGATCTTATTTACGAACTGTCCAGTTGTCTTGTTTTGGGTACAAGCCCATTACTTTCAGCCTTTAGTACTGCCCTCCTCAGCTTTATTTAGATTTCTTTTCTTCCTTTTCTGGCTTCTTGGGCTGAGGTTTAGTTCACCTTTTTCCATCTTTCTGGTTTTATAAGAAATCCATTTAAGACCACACATGTCCTTTAAGCATTGTTATAACCAAATGGCATATTTCCTAAATTGACATGTAGTACTTCCATGTTTTCATTTTCTTTTTAAGCAAGAAGTTACTTAATATGTAGGCTTTTTCCCCTTAATTTCCACGTTGTTGTGGATCCAATTTCCTGGGGAACAGATTCTGAGATGCAGCTTGCAGTGCAGGAGGGTTATTAGTTTCAAAGGGAGTGCTCTTGGGATCACCACTTGAGGAAGGGAAGGGACAGAGCAGGATTTGGCAAAGGAAGAAATTGGACTGGGAAGGCCCTGCTGGGTTGTTTTCCTTTGGCTGAGAAGACTGGGCCTTTATACCCCTCCCCTTCATATCATTCAGGAATTGGATGTGGGTTGTCCAGAGAGGGGGCATGACCTCAGGCAAGGCAACTCTTTCCAGCTAAGGCAATTCCTAAAAAGGTTTGACAGCTAAGAGCTGTGTGCCAGCAGCACTCTCAAATAGCTGGGGCAATAAATCCTTCTTCCCGAAAGAAGATCTGGTTGGCACAACTCAGCACCTATTACAAATAGTTGTAGTTTTAATAGTTTAACTAAATTTTGGCTGTTGATATTTAATCTGTATGAGACATTTCTCCATGGATTTGATTTTTTAAAATTCTTTACTGCATTTCAGTGGTTTCAGAGTATTTAATTAGATGCATGTACCAAAATGTATTTAGCAGTCCCATACTGTGAGACATTTAAATTGTTTGGAATTTCTGTTATTATGAACAGTTCGGCCACAAATAAAATTACAGGGAAAAGGACATTTTGAGGCTATTGATACATAGGGCTATATTGGCTAATTTACTTCCATACCAACCCTGCTGGAGAGTTTCAATTTTCTTGCTTTCTCACCAACAAGGATATTACCTGGTTTTGATACTGTGGCCGTAGTATCTTACTATTGTGTCTATCCAATGAAGTATAATTTAAATGAATATAAAAACAAGTGACATCTCCCAGCCTAAAATGATGGCAACAGATGCTGTCATGGCAAAGAGTTGGTGTCTAACATTTCTGGAAGGAAAATGGAGTTACTCTTGGAAGGAACCCTAAGTATTACGACTCCACTATCTGCAATTGCTAGATGAGGAACTTGAGGCCTAGAGAGTAGAAGTCAGTTGACCATAGTCACCTGGCTACCAAATGTCAGAACCAGCAGTAGACCCAAGGGCTCCAGGCCATACCACTCCACCTTCTCTGATTTTCTTGGGAAATTAATGTGTCTTTCTTCCTAGTTTCCAAAACTCCATCAAACTGTGGTATTTCTGAAACTGGAATTCATGAGTCCCCTATGAAATGTTTTAGGTTCTGTGCTTTATTCAAATAAGACTATTTATATTTTAAAATATATTTGTTATAGATGTATTTGTATTTTCTTGATGACTCTCTGACACCAAGTACTGCTGTGTGATTTTGGTGCCCCTGTTATCTTGTGTCACGCGGCATACTGGTGAAGAACAACCTCCAGCATCAAATTACCTGGATTTGAGTCGTGCATCCATCAGTTAATAACCACATGACCTAGGATAAGCTACTTAAAACTCTGTGCTTCAGTTTCCTCATCTTTAAAATAGGCAAGATATTTTCATCTTCCTCATAGGGTTGTTATGAGTAGTCAACCAGATAATTCACATAAATTAATTGCAACAGTCTGGCATGTTGTAAAGGTTAGCTATTATATATGAGGTGTTTCTTAAACTGGGGCATAGATACCTCTGGAATGAAGAGGGCCACGCAGGGACATGTAGTCTGAAGTCAGAATGAGGTGTAAGCACCCCCGGGTGCCGTTGTCCATGGTGCTTAATTATTATTGCATGATTATCCATGCATTTATTGTTATTCTATGAAGTTGGTGGAGGAAGACCCTTCCACAAACAAAATCCTGGCCTCCTCAGATGAGCCAGAAAATTGATCCTCAGGCAGTTTACAATCTAGAAATGGTTTTAATTATCTTCCTACATCTGAAAACCAGAAGTATGTGCTTTGCATTCAGGCTGACTTGGGTTTAAATGGTGGCTCAGCTGCCTGCAAGGAATCTGATCCTACATATGGTGGCAATACTAATTCTTCCTCTGAAAGATTATTTTGATGATTATGTTCATGTAGAACAGGCAGTAGATTCTCAATAAATAGTAGCTGTTGTTCAGCTGTTGTTTAGCTGTTGTTTCTTGCTTCTTGGGGAGCAAGAAGTGGGAGGAAAGAAACAGAAAGGAGAATTAGAGAATGTGAGGCGGTAAGCAGCAGAGGAGGGAGAGAAGAATGAAATAGAGGATGCTCATGGCCCAGCTCACCACAAGTTCCTCCTGATCTGCTGGGCCTTTCCAAGCTAAATGTGGTTTCACACACTGTTCCAAATACAAATGTTGTCTCTTTGGTGTGGTTTTGTCCGTGGTTATTGTTAACATACACCAACACAAGCGTGCAGCACACCATAGTGTGTTTTTACAGTCTGTCTTTTTCTAGACCTGCCAAGCTGCATACTCATGTCTTGTGGTGTCCCAGCTCTTGACAGTTTCCTTTCTGACACAGCAGTGAACTGCACCATGAAATAGAGTTGTCATATTCTCACCCTCTCAGGATTTTCTGTTTGTTGGGTTTTGCCCTTCACTTTATGGTAGGGAACGCCTGTTATCTGTTCTGTGCCCTCTCCAGATGATACATTTGGCACAAAATGGAGGAATATGAAACACAGATCCAGATTGCAAAGAAGGGGAAATTCTGTAGGGAATATAAATCATAACATGAGAATTTTAGTAACTAAGGCAGGATAACAGGCATCTGGCAATCATGGGGCTCTGGCTTCTCTGTGATGTTTTCCTATCTCAGGAAAGTAGAACCGAGAGATCTGACTGCTTTACTTTAGGGCCCTCTTAAGAAGGAATAGCTCCTGGTATCCCAAGCTTCTCTCAGTCCTGTCCATTACATTAAAGTAAAGCAGTGGTTACAAAACACTGGCATGTGTCGGAATCTCCAGGGCTCTGTAAAACACAGATTACGGGGCCACCCTAAATTTCTGTAGGTCTATGGTATGTGCGAATAATTTTCTTTTCTTACGTGTTCCCAGCAGTGCCAGTAACTGCTTGTGTGAGGATCATGCCTGAAGAACCACTATTAGGAAATTGTACTTGCTATGACTCTCGTAAACATTATACAAATAATTCTCATACCAACCCCCTGTGAAACATGTGTTACTATTATTATTATTTTCTTTTTTTTTTATGTTTATTTATTTTTGAGAGAGAGAGAGAGAGAGAGAGGCAGAGTGTGAGTGAGGGAGGGGCAGAGAGAGAGGGAGACAGAATCCAAAGCAGACTCCAGGCTCCGAGCTGTCGGCACAGAGCCCAACGTGGTACTCAAATTCACAAGCCATGAAATTGTGACCTGAGCTGAAGTTGGATACTTAACCAATTGAGCCACCCAGGTGCCCCTATTATTTTCATTTAGAAGTGAAGAACAACTTGTTTAATGTCACATAATTGCAAGTGGTAGAGCCAGGATTGAAATTCTGGTGTAATTTCAATGCCATACTTGTGTTTAATGCTTTGGGAAGAAGGCCCCCTGAGACCGGATAGGAGTCATTTTCCCTAAGTAGTAATTTCTCCTCATGATCCTTTCCCTGCGTCACCCCAGCACCCCTCACATCCCTTAGCTCTGGAGCTACATCAGGTCTTGGTGTTGCTATTTGCGAGGCCATTTTTTCAGCATTTCCACTGTAGCTCCCCCAGCAGCAAAGCCAAGACTACATTCTCCTACGTGGAAAGAGCAGAGATGACCCAAGTGCCAGAGCAAGTTTTTTTGAAGTCTCATGTTTTACTTCAAGCTTCCTGCATAGTTTACATTCTGTTCTATTCTGTGTTCATGTTTAATATAATGTAGTTATTTTCCTCAAATACTATTTATTGGCTTCCCAGGAGCAGGCCAAGGTTTTTCCTCTGGCTTCCAGTTTACCTTCCAATTTGAGGATGAGGGTTTATGTCCTCCATAGTTGGCTTATTGATGGTATCAGCACCTAACACAGGGCCCGGCACTTACTTGTTTTATTGTCTCATAATGAAAGGAAAGACCATGGGCTTCGGGACCAAACAGACTTGGGTACAAATAATAGTTCTGGCACTTACTGATGGATGAACTTGGGAGAATCACTCTGGGACTGTTGTTAGGGCTGTAAAATGGGCATAAAAAAATAGCTCCCTCACGGGGTTTGGTGGCTATTGCGGATGAAGCATGCAAAGCACCAGATGTGTGGTAGTCTATAAATGGAGGTTGCTGCTATGGCATACTATTGGAGTGAAGTGTGAAACGGGTGGACAGTTAAATGAACAAGTGTCCCACACACAAGCTATGATACCCCTGGGCTGTAAATGCCTCCCAGCCTGACACTGCCTGCCTGTGCTAAAGGCAGCCCCCCTTGAGTATCAGGTCTCAGCTTCTCCCAGGAGCCTGCACGGCAACCCCCCCCCCCACCCCCCACCACCTGGACAGCTTTGTCCAGCTTGACATTTTCACACTGCCCCCAGAGCAGGGATTCTTATGTGTAGTCTGAGGGTGCAGATGAGATGCAAAGTCCTTAAATGCAAGTCCTCTCTAAGTTGTTACAGGTAGCACACAATCCCAAGACTTCTATTTTTATGTTTGTACAAGGAATATACACTGGTAATTTATTAAATGAGTTATTAGGGATTACTCATATTTGCTGTTCATAAACTCAAATTAGCCCCTTACTGTGTTCCCCAGGGAGCTCTAATTCAGTTATCTGTGGAGTCTGGCTGCTTCTAAATACTCAGCGACTTACTGCCTCCTCACTCAGCTTGATGGTTAGAACCCTGTGACCTACGGGAAAGTGACATTGCTTTCCTGCAGTGTCAGACTTGCGTTGAGTTGGTTGTGGTGTTCGGCTACTGCTATTCTTGCCTTTTAATTAGAAATTAGGGTTCATTTAACTTCATCATTATCATATTAGCTTTTGGAGGATATTTGGTTAACCTCACAGCATGTAGTGACATACACTTGCCTCAAAAATATTTTAGGCCTATAATTTCCCAATTACTAGATTTTAAGACATGAACAGGTTGCAGTTCAAGCTTGAATCATGCATATTCTCTTGCTAAACAGGTACATATGTACTGTGCACCCAAAAGTGCTTCTGTAGTTGCCCTGGTTATCTGTGACCACATAACTAACTGCCTCCAAATCTAATGGCTCAACAGTGATTTTACTGTTCTGAATGATTCTGTGCATCAGGAATTCAGACAGAGCTCATCAGGGACAGCTTATCTCTGCTCCACATCATGTCTATTAAGGCAGTAAAATCCAAAACAGCTTCTTGTCTTCCATGTCCGGCAGCACAGCAAGGACAGCGTAAGTGACTGCATGCTGGCTGGAATGGCTTCAATGGGATCGCCCAGAGGGGGCTTTAGTTTTTACCATCAGCTAGGTGGCTCACTTCTCCTCCAGGTAATGTGAAGCCTTCCACTGTGCTCCCAAGCACACAAAAGCGGAAGCTTGTTGGGCCTTCTTCAGGCTTGGACCTGACTCTGGCACAATGTCGCTTCTGCATTCCTTCGGTTAAAGCAAATCGTAGGCACA
Organism: Puma concolor; assembly: GCF_028749965.1. Lineage (NCBI taxonomy): Eukaryota > Metazoa > Chordata > Mammalia > Carnivora > Felidae > Puma > Puma concolor. Next base: position 78,305,415 of record NC_141675.1, on the reverse strand, counting down.
GCCCAGACTCAAGGAGAAGGGACCAAAATGGGCATGAGTTTTGGAGGGACCCCCATGTGATAAACTATACTATGAAAGTGGCAATTCATTAATGAATTCAAACAACTTTAAAAGCTCCTAACATGGGTGACTCAGTCCATCAAGCATCTGACTTCGACTCAGGTCATGATCTCACGGTTCGTGATTTCGAACCCTATGTCAGGCTCTGTGCTGACAGCTCAGAGCCCGGAGCCTGCTTTGGATTCTATGCCTCCTTCTCTTTCTGCCCCTCCTCTGCTCGCTCGCTCTCTCTCTCTCTCTCTCTCTCTCTCTCTCCACCACCCTCTCTCTCTCAAAAATAAATAAATGTTTAAAAAAAAAACTCCTAAATTGGCTAGGCTGAATAAAGTGACTATTGTAAGCTTATAGATTATAGTTACAAATTTACAGGTCATTATTTTAAGATTAAAATTGCATGCATTATTTAGTATTAAAATTAGAATTTTAATATTGAATTTAGAGTTTAATATTGAAATTGTAATTTCAATATTAAAATTAGAATTTCAATATTGAAATTATTTTCCCATTGGGAATGCAAACAGGTATGGTAGGATCTTTTGCTCTGGGCAAATGGTCTCAGTCAAAAAAGGTTGAGAATATCTTTTCTACTGGTCAAGCAATGAGCCCCAAGAAATCTTATAGTAGCTAGAGCCACAAAGCTGGCAGGCAGACACTGTTTATGCCCTGATGGAACTCAGAGTCTCACAGGGAAGGGTTGGCAAGTCTACTGCAGTGTGACAAGTGCCATCATGGAGAAAAGCCCGAGGAGATACTGAAGGGCAGAGAAGACATGCCAAGCCCAGGCCAGGCAGTTAAAGGGAGCTTCTTAGAGCAGGTGACACTAGAACTGAACTCCAGAGGCAGCATAGGAGTCACAGAGTTTAAGAAGGATCCGCAGGCGCACAAGCCCAGACATAGGACAGTTATCAAAATGTGACTCGTCACAAGTCTGGGAAGAGAGAGGAGTTCTTATCTTTCTAGCTTTTAGTCATTCTTCCCTTAGAAAAAAGTACTCATTATGGTTTTGTTATAACTCATCGTGTGCACATAAATAAGCTCCCCCAATCTGATGCCATATTCATGAATTAATGCTTTTATGAGAGCAGGGAGGAGAATGAAGAGGTGTTTGTTCTGGGTAATTGGCTATGGCTGATTCATTCTGATGAATAGAGAGACCTGGGGTGCAAGTCAACACCCATTGAATGTGCTGTCTTCCTTCTGACTTGTGATTTCCATGCTGACATCTGTACAGAACAAATAGAATTTGATCCGGGATATGAAATTGCAGAGCTAGAAGGTGTGTTATCCCCACCCCCTCATTTTACAGTCAAGGTAACTGAGGCCCGGGGAGCCGAAGCAAGCGCTCAGAGTGGCATAGCCACAGGGACATAAAACACACTCTTCTCCCATCCAAGGCTGACAACACCCAATCTGAGCATTATTTAGAAAACCCTAGTACCTTTTCTTTTCCTGTCAGGAAGGATATTCAGGGTGGTAATAAGAAGACTGTGCATACTGTAAAGAGCCTCTGAGAGGGGCGTGTTGAGTGGGCTGCTGAAAGGGAAATGCTGAGCGATGTCAGCTGGAGCAAACCTCACGTGAGGGAGCTGCCATCTCTGCCAAAGGCGGAAAGCCAGAGGGGCCGTCCTGAGCGAATGTGGTGGCCAGCAGTGACCGTCTGGGGAGTCAGGCCACGTGCCAGGCCCCTGACTTCTCCTGGTGGAGGTAAATGGTATAGCTTCTTCCACCACGAAGCCAAGCGCTGAGCTACGGTGGAACAACAGTGATAATGAGTATTTGTGGAATTGTTGCAAAATACACCTTTGTCTCGTTGCTCCTCCTCAGCTCCTTCAGGAGTCTCTTCCACCCCCACCTGGCATGCCTACTACCAGATGGCCCCCCGGTTCCTTGTACAGGTCCGTACCACTACACTTCCCATCATGTGTGTTAATTATCTGTTTGAGTGTCTGTCTCCTGCACGGGCCCACCAGCCACCACAACAGAGAAGTTAGAGGACCTGCGTGTTCTAAGGGAACGCAGCTGGAAGAACAGCGGAGTTTGCTCAAAGAGTCAGAAAAAGCTATAGAAGAGAAGGGAGCTTTTAATCTAGAACCGGGTATGGGTAGTAGTTTGTTATGGGAAGGAAAGAGGGTCATTCCAGGTAGATTAAAGGCATGGTGTGTTTGTCAGTCCATTAACTAATGTTTATGAGATGCTGCCACGTGCCGGGTACTTTGCTAGGTGCTAGGAGGACACGGGATGATTTTGCTGGAAGGAACATGGAGCATGTGGGGCAGGAGAGAATTCGAGTGATGAGGAGGTGAGCTGTACCACAGATAAAGGTTTTTATGGAGCTGGCTGAAAAGCCTACCCAAAAGGGCTCAAGAGAAGCCACCAAAGGTTTTCAGGCAAGTGAAGTGTTGGGATCAAATTTGGTTATAAATGAGGAAAATCTCTATGACCAGATATGGGATGATTCATGGGATATATTGTTAAGTGAAAAAAAAAAAGTGTACAAAAGACAATTGTTAATATGCTACCTTTTGTGTACTAAAGAAGGGGCAATAAAAAATATCCACGTATCTGCTCACCGGTGCAAAAATAAACAGGAAGGATGAACTAGAAACTGTAAGGGTTGAGTGGGAGTAAGATGGAAAGGAGAGGGATGGATACAGTAAAAGAAATGGGGGAAGCAAGGCTTCTCTGAAGATACCTTTTATATAATTCTGACTTTGGAAACAAAGAATCAATTGGGAATGGACGAAAAAACCTTAGAGTGAAATACAAACAAAAATGAATAGGAGTGTGTAAGAACTAATCTAAGTAACTTTTGAAAATAGTATTTTGAGGATGTGCTTTGTTGGCTGAAAAGAACTGTCAAGAAATCTTGAATTCTTTTTTGTTTTTCACAGTGTTGTAGCTAACATTCTGAAACCATTTTCTGTATATTTTTAGAGTGAGCAAATAAATATATTGTAGATAATGGAAACAAAGTTTGTTGGAGAAGGGAGCTCAAAAATACAGAATGAGAGGGAGGCTACAGTTGATAATGTAAAATTGGACTATAGTTGGAGGTCTGAGGATCAACTTGGGTTTTTTAACATGGATGGCCTGCCAGCCAGCCGGCCGGCCTGAGATGAGATATATATATATATACCTGCATATATTTCTTGGCCCTGGCCCTGATAAAGCCTAAAAGCAAAGACACCCCAGTAGCAATGAGCACACTTAGTGCCCAAAATTTGGCTTCAAATTCCATTCTCCTTTGAAAGGAATCCGTACTTTGGAGAAGTACGTACTTTGGAGACTGATTTCAGGACGAGAACTCAGTTAGTACAGGGTGAGACTGAAACATTTTGTAGTAACAGAAAATAAAGATGTGCTCAAAGAATGATGGGACTATGTCTAAAGAACAGGGAATCAACTTGAATGAGTCTCTACTGGCCAAATCTGGGACAATTTGAATCAAAACAAATAAAGATTGTAATGGATTATAACCCTCTGAATAAAATAAGAATCCATTAATATAAACAAGTTTGTATTATATGTAGATATAACATACATTCAAAGTTATTTATATAAATATTTACATATTTATATTATATATATTTATATTGTTTGTAGTATAAATATATATAAGTAAACTGGTATGAAGAAATAGAGAAGAGAAAGCTCTTCTTTATAGTAGAATCCAAACTAATAAATATAGAAGGAATGATAGAATTAGAAGTTTTCTATCATAATAATAATTAATTCAGGCAGGAATCATCAGTGGATCCTCAAACTAGTGGGTAAAAGTTTGATGAGTTGTTACAAAATTACAACAGCTTCAAGCAGGAGAAGATCAGAAGCCAAGCTCAGAAATCTATGGCACAACACAAAGACTTTGTACCCAACTACTATCAGCTGATTGTTTAAATCATATTACTAAGTGTTGTATTTGCAACAGGATAATGCTAACCAAATATTGAGAGTTCACTGTGTGTTAGGCATTGTGTTAGGTGAGGTTTTGGGATGTTCTGTTTGTTTGGTTTTTGCATATATCAACTCAGTCCTAACACTAGCTCAGTGAGATTTTTATTAGTACCCCCATTTTTGAGGTGAAGGAACGAGGGGTCAAGAAACACAAAATTTGTCTAATGTCAAATAGCTGATAGGAGGAGGAGCAAGATTCAAAGCCCTGCCTTCTGACTTGGAGTTCCACAGTGTTCTATTGGGCAGCATGTCTCTTGATCCTCTTAGAGCTAACTCTGTGCTTCTAGAAGTGTGCAGAATGGTACGGCCAGAGAGGCATTCTTAAAAGCCTTGGGGGTTCCTTCTTTCTTCTCACCATATTTATTACTGAACACCTGGTCTCATTTTTCCCCCTCTAAAAATAGGGAAGGCAATGCTTAATTTACATGGTTGTTAGGAGGGCTAAATGGGCAAATACATGTAAAGCATATAGTGTGGAGGAAGCGTCCACTAAATGACGACTGCAGCAGTAGTAACACCAGTTGTAACACTGAACTCCCTGGTGTTATGGAAAATGTTTCTAAGGGTCACCCCTCATGTTTGGACTGAACTGATAATCAGAGGGCAGATCATAAAAAGCTTTGTGTATCATAAAAAGAAGATCATGTTTTATTCTATAGGCAATAGAAAGCCACTGAAGAATTCTATTACTGGGAGAGATGTGATCTGGTTGACAATTTAGCGCGTACCAAGGGCAGGAGAGTAAAACCCAAACCACGGCGTCCATCAGGAGGCTGTTGGTAGAGACTGGGCAAGAGAAAATGAGGGTCTGAGTTAATGAAGCTGGCCTGACAGAGGGGAGGGGACACACAATGGACGGTCACACTTGAGCGCGGCACCTGGGTTTGGCAGGAGAGGATGGGGAAGAAGCTTAGGCTGAGCCCCAGGTTTCTGGCCTGTGTTCTGGCTCCTCTCAGGGCATGACCAGAATATAGAGGAAGGGCAAGCTGGGGGCATGGGAAGGTGCTGATTTGGGGTGGTTTGGGACACATGAGGGAGTCACAGTGGACAGTTGGATATTCAGATCTGGATTGCGGGGAGAGTGTAGGGCTGGAGCAGCATGCCTGTGGTCACTGAAGCCACGGCAATGGGTACCTCCTGGAAGGGGTACAGAACAAGGAGAGGGCTGAGGTTGGGATTTTGGAAATGCCAGTATTTAACAACGGCAAGAGAAGTGGAAGGAGACTGAGGAGGAAGACTCAGAAAGATAAGATTGTTTCCAGAGGGCTGTTTCCTGCCATGGCGAAGGCTGCAAAGAGAAGCGGATGAAGCAAGGAAGGCCTGAAAAATGACTGGTGGATTTAACAGTTGTGTTACTAGGGACCCTAGCAAGAGCAGGTGCCAAGGAGCAGAATCTAGTTGAGCAGTGGATTAATTAAGGAGAGAATTGGATGTTTTAAGGAGAGAAGCTAGAACTTGGATGCTCCTGGGGATGCAGGCATCTTACTTCCTTGCCATGCCTGCCGACCTACTGGCGGAGAGCTCTGATTGGTGGAAGGTCATCCTTCCAGAGCCACAATCTCCTTCCGGTGTCTTCCCTTAGTTCCTGGCTAGCTCTCCAGTCCACACCAACCCAGTCTATAGGTTTCTCCAGAGAGGTGCACAAACCCACCTCCTCACTGGGTCGTCTCATCCAGACCCTCCACCATCCCTTAGAGGCTCCAGGCTTCCAGACTTGCCTCAATGTCCAGTCCTTCACCATGGATCCAGTTTTATTAAAACTGAGCTTCTTGGGGCGCCTGGGTGGCGCAGTCGGTTGAGCGTCCGACTTCAGCCAGGTCACGATCTTGCAGTATGTGAGTTCGAGCCCCGCGTCGGGCTCTGGGCTGATGGCTCAGAGCCTGGAGCCTGTTTCCGATTCTGTGTCTCCCTCTCTCTCTGCCCCTCGCCCGTTCATGCTTTGTCTCTCTCTGTCCCAAAAATAAATAAACGTTGGAAAAAAAAAATTTAAAAAAAAAAAACTGAGCTTCTTCTTTGGTAGCATCAATCTGTATTTCTCCTCCTATTAGGTTGGTGGCTTTCCAACATTTTTTAAACCTCAATATACGTGTACGTATAACTGAAAGGAGACACTCCTGTTTTCAGCTCCATTTCATGCCATTCTACTGTATCCTATTCTATTTTGTGTTTTTAAATGCTGGCCTTCGCCCATCGCATTAATTTCACAACCTGCTGAACTGACTTAGAGGCTGGTGTTATGACTGCCAGAGCAACCGTGCTAGGAGGGGCCCAAAGGAAAACATGCTAAGTGTCTGTCTGAACCCATCCCTTTTCCCTCCTTCAGGCTCCCCTGCACAGGGGCTAGTGGCAGGTCTTCTCTCTATTCACTTTTGTATGGTTCTGAGAGGAAAGAAAACCACTTTAGTTACTAGAATGTTAGCCAGCCGTGGGGATATTTGAATGTCCACAGTAATGGTGGAGAGACTAGTTACCTTTCAAATCATGCACGTATGTACTGTCCCTACTTGCTCATGAGGCATCTGACAGCCTGAGGCGTTTTCATGCCTTGAGGATGCCCTCAGGGGGTCCTACTATTGCCTCTCTTGGGAGACATTTAAAATTTCCTGAGTTGAGGGTATGGCCACCTGTCCACACAGACCACCCAACTGGAGTTATGCTGGTCTGGTCTGTAAGCCCTCTTCAGACTTCCCTGAGGAGACATCCACCCCCACCCCACCGTGGGAACCACTGCCTCTCATAGGTCTTTCCCCAGAGAACAACTGGGGATTTCTTTTATAAGAAAGGGCAACTTACGTATTCCCTCCCATTCACGATGTCTTTTCTACTTCTGCCCAGGAGGAGCAAGGATTTCTGAAGACCTTGACTACGGATAGAAGCATGCTGTTGGAAGAGTAGCACAGGCCTTCTCTCATCTGCTCCAACGTGCCCACTACTGCCATAGGCACGTGCATCCTCCGTGGTTCCTGAAGGGCCTGTCCACCGTGTACCTGCAGTGAACCAGGCCCTGGGCTGGGCCTCAGCTTCACCCTGGTGAACAAAACTCCATCCCTGGCCTCAAGCACTCACACCCAGGTTAAAGATGAGTGAAGAACGGTGGGTCTCCCTTACTCCAGAAGAATTTGACCAACTCCAGAAATACTCAGAATGTGAGTAAATGGATGGACCCACCTGGGGCAGGATTTCCTCTTGGTTGGGGAGACCATTTCTGGAGGGCAGAGTGGTGTAATCATTGCAAAGCCACAGAGAATGAGAGTGGGCCTGACAGATTATATTTCCTTATAAACACAGGATCGGTGTCTTTAAACATAAAAACAATTATCTTTACACTCTATATAAATGATACACACTCGCCATAGAAATTTGGAATATACAGGGGAAAAAATAAAGAGTAGGTTAAAAATCACAGCCAAACTCTATGAACATTTTGGAACAATCCCCTCCTGTGCATATTGCTTTACGTGGTTGAGTTCCTGAGTGTACAGTAACTTTTTTTTTTTACCCTACATTTTCTGCTTAACATGATACTGTATTTTCTCAAGTGATTAAAACCTGGTTGTAGCATAATTTTTGAAAGGCCGCAGGCTGTATGGTTGCAGTGTTACTTGATCACTGGCCCTAACGTGCTCTTGTGTTTGGACCCAATGCCTTTTTCCAGTAAGATGCAGAATTCCAACGTGTGTCTCTTTCCTGACTTTGTTCTGCATAAGCCTAGCCTTGCAACTAACTGGGGTTCTTGGTTTCTCATTAGTTACACCCAGGAACAATTGGAATGCATCAAGATACATTGGTAGTGAGACTCATGCTCACGTGTGGGCTGTGCCCTCCAAAGGCCACTCCTAATCCTGACATGACAGGGATTTGCCGAGGCTGGAGCATCAACTGACCACTGTGCTCTGTACACACATGGCTGCCGTGGTGATTATGCAGTGGCACCAGCTTTGTACAGGACCCTTTGCTTTGCAGAACTCTCGGCTGTGCTACCTGCCCTGCCCCTTTGTTCCAGTCACCTCTCCCTTCACATTTATTAATTGTATTGGCTGCTTTTGTAAATCACTAGGCCAATGGCAGGTTGACCTGCCCTACAGGGTTTTCCCGGGTAGCCCTTGTATGTCCTTTGGCAGCCTGCCCCCCCCCCCCCCCCCACAGGGCAAGCAGCCCTGGCCCACAGCACTGGTCTGGGAGTCTACAAGTTGGGCTCAAGTGCCAGCTCTGTCTCTTGCTCTCTCTGATGTGACCTTCCTTAACCCCCAGAGCCTGTATCTTCTTTGTTAAAATCAGAGGGTTGGACTAGACGATCTCTTCCTGTTGTTCCTCCTACGCCTAACACCCATGACTCTATGTGTTCCCCACGGCCAACAGGGGCCCCGTAGGCCTGCTGGTCAGTCTCCCACCTGGCTCCCTGGAGGCCCTGCTGGCCTCTTGTCTGACCTTGGTGGATTTAGAGAAACTCTGTAATGTATTGACAAGGAGCAGGGAATCACCTTCCAGAGTACATTCCATTTAATTCATCATGTTCTGTAGGTCAGCAAAGTACCAGCCCTGTCAGGAATGAAAAAGAAGCGCAAAGAAAAGGCTTGCTTTTGAGGAATCAGAGTCTTGTTAGAGAATCAGAAATGTGCTCATAACACAAACAGAGAGCAGGTTTAGGGCAGCAGGCAAATACCTCTGGTGCAGAGCTGGCTGAACTGAGTGTATAAATGAAAAGGGAATTTAAAGCTAGGGGAAATTGGTATGGGGAGCGTATTAGTTTGCTGGGCTACTGTGACAGAGTACCACAATCTGGGTGGCTTAGGACAATAGAAAGTGCCTAATGGTTCTGGAGGCTGCAAGTGCAAAATCAAGATATCAGCAGGGTTGATTCCTCCCGAGGGCTATGAGGGAAGAATGTGTTCTAGGCTTCTTTCCTTGGCTTGCAGAAAGCTGTCTTCTCTCTGTCTTTCCATGATGTTCTCCCTGTGTGTGTGTCTCCATATCCAAATTTCCTTTTTTTATGGACATAGTCATCTTGGATTGGACCTGCCCCATTCCAGTATGACTTCATTTTAACTAACTACATCTGTAGTTATTTTCAGATAAGGTCACATTTTGAGGTGCTGGGGGTCAAGACTTCAACATATGAATCTGGGGGGGGGGGATACAATTTAACCCACACAGAGGATTTAGCTGGGTGGACTCTGTGGAGGACAGAAGTTTTAAAATGTGAGTAGTTGGGGCACCTGGGTGGCTCAGTCGGTTGTGCATCCGACTTCGGCTCAGGTCATGATCTCACCATCCGTGAGTTCAAGCCCCACATCAGGCTCTGTGCTGACAGCTCAGAGCCTGGAGCCTGCCTCGGATTCTGTGTCTCCCTCTCTCTCTGGCCCTCCCCTGTTCATGCTCCGTCTCTCTCTGTCTCAAAAATAAATAAACATTAAAAAAATAAAATGTGAGTAGTAGATGGTGAGGGAGGATGTAGAAACAATGGAAACAGAAGGGGAGAGGCACAAAGAGAGAAAGTGTGTGTGGGTGGTAAGGAGAACTTCTGGACCACATGGAAAGAAGGAGAGGAAGGTGGGGAGGAGGCCATAGGAAGGATGGGGATAGCAGGAGGCCTTGGGTCAGAGTGTGGGTTTTGATCCAAGGTGGCAACATTTAGAGCATGAATCTGGTGCCTGTGTGAGGGGTAGCCTGAATATAGAATCTGCCAGATCAGGGAGATAGGAGAGGGTCCTCTGGAGGAAATCTTGTCTGAGCTGAGGAGTGGGGCTCGGATAGTGAATGTGGCAACGAACAAATGCTGATCTGTAGAAAACTGTGGTAGAAGGTATCACCAAAATTTACAGAATGAAAGGAAGCCAGAAAAGATACCCCTGAAGACTGTGAATCTGTGGAAAATACCAGAATTCATATTCAAGGCTAGTGGGGACAGTTGGGGAGTGTGATTTGGGGATGGTGATGACGCATCCACTTTTGTATTCATACATGCTAGGCTGCAGGGAACCAGCAAATGAGTGAGACACAATCCCGGCCCTCAAAGAGCTCCCAGCCTAGGAGGGAAAGATAGGTAGGCCTGAAACAATGATAATCAGTATGACAGGTGCTAAGCAGGGGGGAGCACAGAGGAGTAGACCTAGCCTAGCCTGGTGGGAGGCTTCCCGATGCAGGTGCTGTTTCCCAACACCAGAAACACTAGCAGGAGAGAGGAAGGGGAGGGCATTGCAGGCAGGGGTAGTGGCTTGGGAAAGAGGGAGGAGAGAGAGTCATCATGGGAGCTTCAGAGAACTGCAAGCAAGTTCCCACAGTGGGAACCTAGAGCACATGGTGGTGGTGGTGGTGGTGAGAGAGGATTTGGGGCAAGAACTGGAATGGTCAATAAGACCCCATCATGGACGACACTGCTTTCCAAGTGCAGTGTCCCGTGGGCCTGGGAGGGGAGGTAGTGGGAAGCGAGTGGGAAGGAGGGCTGGGCTATGGCTCTGACTTGGAGTCATGGTGTGGAGGCAGCAACAGGAGTGAAGGCACTTCAGAGAGCAAGAACATGAGGAGAGAGGTGAGAAGGTGGGAAACAGGGCCATGGGTCTGCCTACAACCAGGGGTCAGAGAAGGGAAAGGAGTCAGAAGAAGGCAGAAGAACTGGAAAGATGACTAGATGAAAAGAGTAGTGGGTGGAGGGAGTTGAGGGACAGAGGAGTCCACATGTGGCAAAGCAATAGGGGAGGCAGGGGGTAAAAAGAAACCAGAGTGTTTAGTAGGAAAGGGTTCCTTTGTGGTGGTTTGGGTCTTTTTTTCCCAACCATCGCTTTGTCCTTCTTTGACCCTTCCTCCTTTTGTTCCTGTGCCAGGACCGGACAAGGTGCTCTGGCACTGTTGTTCTAACAGGAGAGGGGAAAAAAGCCACAGTTCTTGGAAAATGATTAATCCTCAGAGGAAACCCTGAAAAAGGCACTTCTACCAATTTTAGATACATGCTGGTGTTCAGTCAGATCACATCGCCATAGCAACTGCTCTTCCATAACTACATAAACAGGAGCTTTGCAGTGGTGGAATATCTGAAGTGCATAGCCTGAGAATTCAGAACTTTCCCCAGTAGGGTTACCAGGTACGAGAGGCCAAGGATTTCAGGAGAAGAGGCTCCTGGTATATTCTGTTTATACAACGTAAACCCTGTACCTTCCCTGGTGGCCTTCTTCTGGGGGTGAAGCCAGGTTACAACTGCCCTTGAATATGTATATATTTATTTTATATGTACACAGGCACACACATACATAGTTGAAACATATCTATAGTAAGAGTAATGTGAGTCAATAGTGTAAAGTGCTTGTAAAAAAACAATGTGATAAGACTATTTTTGTTATGAAATAAGAACAAGCATAAAAATGAAAAACAATGGGGCACCTGGGTGGCGCAGTCGGTTAAGCGTCCGACTTCAGCCCGGTCATGATCTCGCGGTCCGTGAGTTCGAGCCCCGCGTCAGGCTCTGGGCTGATGGCTCAGAGCCTGGAGCCTGTTTCCGATTCTGTGTCTCCCTCTCTCTCTGCCCCTCCCCCGTTCATGCTCTGTCTCTCTCTGTCCCAAAAATAAATAAACGTTGGAAAAAAAAATGAAAAACAAAACGATGCAATTTAAAGCTACCCATGATTCTGTCTCCCAATGATAACCACTACTCGTGTGTGTGTGTGTGTGTGTGTGTGTGTGTGTGTGTGTGTGTGTGTGTGTGTGTAAAACAGACATGGTAGCCTATTTCATATGCTGTTCTCTTCACCCTAACAATGATCTATCCAGTGCTGTTATCTACTGCTATATCAAAACAACTTCAAAACTTGGTGGATTGAAGCAGCCAGTTTATTTTTCCCATTCTGTGGCTCAGGAATCTGGACAGGGCACAGCTGGGATAACTGGTCCCTGCTCCCTGATGTTTGGGGCTTCAGGTGGGATGCCTCACATGATCCAGCATGGCTTATTCACTCCCATACTGTGACCTCAGTGTTCCCCCATGCGATTTCTTCCTCCAAGTGCTTTGTCCTCTCCCAGGGCCTCTCCATGTGGCCTCTTTTTCGAGCAGGCTGGCCTGGACTTCTTACATGTGGCCCAGGACTCCAAGAGCATAAAAGCACTCCAAGGTCGTCTTAATACCTGGACTCCGAGGTCCTAGAACAGAGCTGTCTCCACATTCCATTGGTCAGAGCAGTCCCAGGCCTGTCCCAGATGCAATAGGGCCGGGAAATGGACTGCATGCCTCATGGGAGAGTGGTTCACACGGGAGCAGGGAGATCGTTGGACACTAGCCAGCACACAGTATGCCATGGGGTGTTCCCGTATTGTTCAGTACTTTTCAGAAGCATGGTTTTCAGGGGTTGCAGAGATTTCTTTTGACCCATTATTTTATTTAACCAAACCACTGGTTGTGAATTTAAAATGTGCTAATATACTCACAGTTTCTAGTAAGGCAAACTGATATCCACATTCTATCCTACCCTGATCAGACCTCTTTGAGAGCTGAATTTATGCCTGGGCATCACAGTTTACAATGGATATATGGACGAACCGGAACTTATTTGAGAAGTGGCGCCAGCATGGTGAGGGGCCTCCCAGCAGGGTTATGAAGAAATGCCTGAAGGTACTATGCCTATTTGCAGGAGAAGGGAAGAAATAAAATAAATAAAAAATGCTGTTGTGGGGAGGAGGTGTTTAGTTTTGAATGGCTTCCAAAAGTAGCCCTAGGACTAATGGGAAGAAATTTATCAAAGAAAGACTTACAGCAAGGAATTTATTGATGGCTAATGGTCAAACCTGCCCAAAATGGAATAGAATTGACTTGAAAGCAATTGGGTTTCCTTTCCCTGGATGTCCACTTGACTAAATGACCATCATTAGCCCCTCTAATACTTAGTCTCTGTTGAAACAGGTTTCTTCTCAACCTCAGAGGGCATGAGCATGTGTGGAGGCCTCCTACTGACCCCTAACAACTTCAGCTAGAGATAATAATGGGCTTATTGTCCTTTTAATCTGATACTTGGGGAGAGGCAATTATTTTTCCATGATTTGTCAAGGACAGAAGCTGTCAGCTTTTTCAGAAAGGGAAAAAAGGAAAAAAAATTAAACTATCAATTTTAACTTTTAATTCTTCAAGAAATCATACCAAAAACTTTAGACATCAGCCCGTGGTTGTTAGATGTTGTAGACTTTTTATACCTGGGAGAAATTTTAAGCCATTCTCAAATGCAACTCCTACCCATTTTATGAATGAGCACACTGAGTCCAGAAGAGCTCAGTGACTTGCCCAAGATATGTAATTTTAAAGTACATTTAAAGAAAAAATAAGTACATTTAAAGAGAATGAATCAGTAAATTGTGCTCTTCAGAAATATATTTTATTAGAATCAGATCAACTCAAAGTTTCTGACTTTAAGATGTAGGTAAATTATAGCTCAAAATTCAAATCTGTCAGTGTTAATGTGGGAGTCAGAGAAGATGTTTAGGGCTGGTTTATAGAACAATGTAAGGCTCTAAGTAAGCTTCATTGAAACCTTACTATTTATATGGGCTGCAGGAGTGAAAGTTAATCAAATGTTCATGGAGTCCTGGGCCCGTAGAGGGTCATGTCTTATTGCTTCCATCTTGGAAGGAAAACCACAGCTATTTCTTACCCACATCTCCTGCAGCATAACTGGCCTTCTTTTCCTCATGATGACTGAGATTCTACCCACAAGCAGTCACAGAATTATGGATAGGGAGAGACTTCTGTGGAACAATGGCTCTCAGATTCAAATATGCACCTGAATCTCCTGGGGATCTTCTTAAAATGCCAATTCTGACTCAGCAGGTCTAGGATAGTTCAGACATGCTGGGTTTCTGACAAGTTTTCAGGTGATGCTGATGCTGCTGGTCCAGGGACCACACTTCTAGTACCTATAGTTAAGAAGGTACAGGCTGTCTGATCCATTCCTCCACCTTCATTTGGGCTATGACTTATGAGGCCAAATTACTTAGAGAAAAAATGGTAAGTTTTGCTAGCAATACCAACTTTACTTATACAATTAAGCCATACCAGTCATTCAGATCATTTATGATGTCAGAAAATCTCCGTATCCTAAAGCTGGTTTTCTTATATCAGCCCAAATTCCCTCTGCTTCAATGTAAAGTCTGTTTCTCTTATTCTGTATGTAGCACTGTAGCAGAGTTATCACTTCCACTGGTTCCCCTCAGTAGTTGGCTTGGTGGGCCTCAGGGGTCCTCAGCCTGGGTTGCACAATGGAAATACTTGGGAGACTTTGAACTCTTCCAGTGCCCTGTCCACCCATACCCCATCCCAGGATCTGGGCATCAGTAGTGTTTAAAGCTCCCCAGGTGATTCCATCATGCAGCAAGGGCTGACAACCACTGGTCTAGCTTTTCTCCATATTCCCCTAGAAATATGGGATGTATGGGACAAGCACAATAACCCTAATCCCTTTCCTAGTCCTCCTTTATTCAATGAATCTGTATTGAACATTGATTTTATGCCAGGCAGTGGGCTATATGCTGGGCAGAAACAGTGCACAGGAGAAGAAGTATAGCTGAGAGATTGTCAATGTTTAGGAAGCTGGGCTTCTTACGCATGCTTCTCACATTCTATTTTGGGGCCTGGTTCCTCTTGGCTAAAAATGGGGGCCTTTTGATACAATGCTCCTGGATCTGACATATCTGTTCTGACATCATCCTCCGTCTTTCCAGAACACTTGGGAAACTCCGCTCTTGCTTTTGTTCATCTCACTGTATTCTTGACGCCTTGAAATACTTAGAAAACTTACTCATACATCCCTGCCTTCTTCGAAAGAAGGAAAATTTAGGTTGTTGGGGTTTTTTTTTTCCTTTTCATTTGCCAACTTTCCCTTTTCCCCTCTCTGTGTCTTTCCTTCCCTGGGTTGAGTCATGTAGGTCTTCTGAATCTATGGAATATATTCCTCTAGGTTCAGCATCATGTTTTTGTCTATGTTGTGACAGGCAAGCCTGACCAGTTAGCCACAAATATACAAGAATGTTGCTTAAGGCCTGCTCTTCAAAAGTGAGGCCCATGCATCTGCATAATTGGTGTCACTTAGAGTATTATTTGAAATGTATAATTTTGGGCCCTGACTCAGACCTACTGAATCAGATCCCCAGGCAGTTCCTATGCATGTTCAGTCTGAGATGCTCTTAGGGAACTTGGAGGAATGGAAAGTTATTATGCACCTCAGAATTTCACTCTCATCTGTGGGTTTTCAGATTCACAGTTGAAAATGTTGATTCATAGTTATTTCAAAGTTTAATAGCCTGACTAGTTTTCAAATACTCAGTGTTCTTAAAGAGAAGATGGTCCATAAACTTTGGGTTCTGGTTCAGGCAGCACAGCTGACGTCCTGCTGTAAACACTAAAGCTCCTAATTTGTCTGCTTGTTCTGTTGGAGGGCATCCCTCTCCCACACAAATGTGGCAGTGAAGGTGCCTGTGAGTTGGGCCAAATTTTCTCCTTAAAAAGACTTCGAATGTGCTCAAACACTAGGAACAAGTGTTTGGTTATGGTCCCAGAACTTCTGGCACATAAAGCATGAAGAGACAATTTTGGATTGAAACTTTTTAGGGTAGTTGTTACTACTAACGACCTTGATCACAGAAAAGAGCTTTCTTAACCCCTGACTTGGGGTAAAACTGCATGCTGATGGTTCTGCCAGTGTGGGTTAATGCAAAAGGTATCCCTACCTTGCCATGAAGCTGAAGAACTTGACCTGTTGGGTAAAGTTCTTTAGCATTGTCCACTTGAACAATGGAGAATGTCTGCCAAGTGTGGTGATTTCAGATTTAGCAGAGTTACAAACTTTTTTCCTTTTGCAATAATTATCCAATGAGTTTAGCTGCTTCTTAAGGTAATCTTCATTTCTAACAATAGAATTACGTTCATGGAACAGTAGTTCTTAACCTTGACTGTACATTTGAACCCCCAGGAAGCTTTAAAATGTATTGATTCCTCAGTTTCCAAAGAGATACTGACTTAATTGGTTTGAGGTGAGGCCTGTGTTTCAATGTATATAGGGCTCCTCAGGTGATTCTGACATGTAGCCAGGTTTGATAATCATTGTCATGGAGGGCCTTATCTTCTGATTTACCAGTGTTCATGTAGCCAGTGAATCTAATAGCTGTGTCACATTATCAGATATGCTAAATATCAGAGTCACTCACTCACTAGCTGTGTGCCCTTCAAAGAATCTTTTAAATTTTTTAAGACTCAGTTTTTTCTTCTCTAAAATAAGGACCATTACTACGTTCGAGGATAGTTGTGGAGATTTAAATAAAACACATAAGATGACTACAGCAGTGCCTAACATGCAGTCAGCACTCAACAAAATAGGAGTTCTTGCAAAGAATTGTGGACATGGCCCTATTAAAGACACTAGGAACAGAACTGGATCTCCTCTGAGTCAGGTGGTAGTGTCACCATACAGGCTTTGACAGGGAACTCTCTCCTGAGGCTGTGCAGTTGGACCCACAGATGGTGCCTAAAGTAAGATCAAGGAATGCTCTGAAGAGGTCTGTCATTGTTCTTAGCTGTCTTAAGATGAAACAGAATGGAGCAGTAGCCTTTTGGTCCTCAGGCAAATAGAAACCCAACCCAGAAACCTGTAGAGAATAAGACTAATAAAATATCAAAGGACATCCCAGGAGAAAGTAATGGGTCTCAACTTTGAGAATTAGATTGTGTCCCTTTTTAAAACAGGACAGGTGTTGACACTATGAGCTCATTAAAGCCCATGGAAAAATTGAAGTAAATGTGTGGTAAAGAACACTTGTCATGGAAATCTAAGAACCAGTAATCTCTTGGATTGTTTTTTTCTATTTAATTTTAGGCTATTAATCAGAGATTTTAAAATAAATGCTTTCTCTGTTTTTCTTTTCAAAACCTGTCTATTTGAATGTGAACATATGATGAAAATACATGTATATATACATATATGTGTGTGTATATCATTCATTTAAATATAAATCAGGGTTTGCTAAATAGATCCATAGCACTTTAGAACCAAAGGATTTCTGTTAGGGTGAACTGTGGAATCTCCAAAATGTGACAATAATAGCAAGAGTATACATTCAAGTGAAATCATCCCCCTGATTCTCAATCAAAATGCTGGCTCTATACTACTCTTGCATAAGCCACACCAGAGGTACCCACGCTTCCCAATTTGCACTTTGAAGTGCAACCCAGATTTGGCCACTCTAGCTGACCTGAAAATCTACCATTAAAATAGATTCTAAAATGTAGTATTTTCTAAATAATTGAGCTGCCCATAGGATGTTTGAATATAATTTATGGGTAATGTTAACTGAGCTCTGGCTTAACTCTAAGCTCTCTTCCATTCTGTTGCCAGAGTGGCCTTTAGGAAAACAGAGACTTGGTTATGTTACTCCACTATTCAGAAAATCTTCAACAATTTCAAATCAATGTCTTCAGCTTGGCACTCAAGACTCCCACAAATCTGGCCCCAAACTACTCTCTGGTTCTGACTTTTCCTGCATGTCTTGTGATGCCCATCTCTGCATCTTTGTTCACTCTGTCCCTTCTTAAAATATCCTTTTCATTTCATGTCTGCCTTTCAAAACCTCACTCATTCTTTAAACCACAGATTAGATGCTGCCTTCTGTATGGGACATCCCTGGTCCCCACCCAAACTTACTGTTATCCTAATTTTGCTTTTTTCCTGCTCATTCTACTTCTCTTCTCTCTGCTTCCTAGAGCTTCGTATTACTGCTACATCATTAATTACACGTTTCCTTGTGTTAGCAAGTGTTTGGGGAGTAATAGTAAATAGTGCTTAAGGGAAAGTAATATAGACTTTGGACCAAACTAGACCTGAATTAAAACCCTCTTAGGCAAGTCACTTAATTTTTCTGAATTTCAGCTTCTTTATGTGTAAACTGAAGAAAATTTAACCCAATGTGCATGGATTGGCAGGGGAGAATATGAGAATGTGCAGTAAAGGCTTCTAATAAGAAGTAGCTATCATTACCACAGTTATTCAGATCATCTCCCCAGCTAGTTCATCAGCAGTACCTTGCAACATCTCACCCTCCACAGCATTTTCTGAATTGAATGGAAACAGCCCAAATTGATGACATCTGCTGCCTGGATCTCACTGAGCTATTAGTTTTTCAACATCTGTTTTGAATTTCAGGAAGAAATGTCCATTTTTAGGCAGCATCAACATTTTCCTGTGGCATTTCAGTATTTCTCAGTCCTGAAATGATTATAACTTGTGCTTGATTGAATCCAAGTCAGCAGAGCCATGGAGAACAGCCCAGCGCATGAGCATATCTACTTTACATAGGCCTATGAGAGTGTAGCCCTCTGTACATAGAGTCTGAACACCGCGGAACATTATGTCAGTTTTTAATGACATTGGCCTTTGCTCATATGTTCAAATTGTGGCAGTAATGGAGCTTGGGAAGCTCTTCATTATCCACAATACTGCAAGACGAGGAGAGCACAGAGACCCTAGTTTCTCTGATGTCTTGACTTCTGGTAACTACACAGGATACACTCAGAATGTGTTTATAATGACAGTTATTGACTCCATTCTCTAGACTCCCAATTTCCTAATAAAGCCCAAAAGAATAAGAAGAAGCCAAAATTTTCTTTGGGAGTTTATTGTTTCCTATGGAAAGCAGAATTTTCTAAATCACCGTGCTTCATGAATCCCGAGTCTCTGTTTCAGCACCAAGGACAGAGCATCACTGGGCTTAATGCCCATCTCACCCTCTATAATCAACAACATTTTAAATGTTTTAAAATTTCTGCTCAGATTTTATGCAATCATCTAGTATATTGGTTTTCTGAACACTAGTTGTGTGTAATACACTGTGTGATGTAGAAAGACTCACTAGCCAAATACAGCTCTCAAGGCAGAACTGAGGCAGGAGATGTATAAGAAAGGCAAGTCAATAAATAATAGAACAGTATATGACAAGTACTATTACAGAATTATGTATAAGTCATGTGGGAGCCTGGAGAGGGAATAATCAATTCTAACTGATAAAGGAAGACTTTACAGAGGATTTGACATTTGAGCTGGGTACCAAGAAGTTTACAGTATAGAGAAAAGACTCCAAGAATGAATGAGTGAGTACATAGTGTATTCAAGGATTTCTGGAAATGTGGTTTTGTGTTTGAAAATTGGGGTGAGTGGAAGGTTAAAGTAAGAGATAAAGAATAGACTAAGACAGATCCCTACATACTTGTATACCAAGCTAAGGGAGTTAAGCTTAATCCTGGGAAAATTGAGAGTCACTGAAGTATGTTGAACAGGAACATGATCTGATCACATTTGTGTTTTAGAAAGATAATTCATACAGCAGGAGAGAGACTATACTGAAAAAAAAGAGGGCAGAAAGACAGATAAGGGTGACATTTTTCCGAATAGTCCTGGGAATGAGGGATTACTCCATCATAACCAAGGTTAGACAGAGAGAATTTACTTGGCCCAGCTCCCAATATTTCACATGTGGATTATGTCTCTCCAGATACTTCCAAGAAGATAAAGGATGTCTTGGCTGAGTTTAATGAGGGTGGGAGCCTCAAACAATATGATCCACATGAGGTAAGAATGTTTGCATTTCAAGCCTTTAGCTCTATTTTCCAGCCTTTCCATAATTTGTTCCCCTCTTAGAAGTTTAGCTCATCTTGAAGAACTTGCTTCTCAACATGTTTTATCTTAAATCTTAAGTGAGGTATTGGTGCTCCCTGGAATTATATGTTTCCCAAGTTTAATAACCCTCTCATTGTCCTAGAAGACTACCTCATACTTTCTCCTCTCTCTTCAAATCTTTCCACTTTCCTGTCTTCATTGTCAGTTATCAACCATGCTTTCTCCTTCACTGAGAAAATAGAAACAATCAGAAGAGATCTTCCATGAGACCCTCACCTACGTCTGTATCTTTTTTCCTGAAACTACAGATGAACTCTCCATGCTCCTAGTTAAGTTCAGCTCCTCCAAGTGTACAC
Source organism: Puma concolor (assembly GCF_028749965.1). Taxonomy (NCBI): domain Eukaryota; kingdom Metazoa; phylum Chordata; class Mammalia; order Carnivora; family Felidae; genus Puma; species Puma concolor. The sequence goes on along the minus strand of NC_141675.1, from coordinate 78,285,413 downwards.
TAATTCCCATCCTTTTCTGGTCTATTGACAGGCATTGCTTTCTCTGTTTATATATCTTGTTCACATCAACTTTCCACTATTCATTAGGTTTTTCTCATCAACATATAAACATACTGTTATTTGTCCAATATAAAAAATATTCTTCCGACTCCATTTCTCTCTCCAACTGGAGATATTTGTCTATAGTCACTGCCTCCAATTTCTCTTCTTCCCACTTTTTGAGAGCCCTTCAATCAGAGTGTAACCCCCACTTCTCCACTAAAACCACTACTGAAGATAGCGAAGGATCTCCATGTGGCTAAAACTCAATAGTCTTTTTACCTAACAGCATTGGACACAGTTGGTCATATCCTCCTCCACTTTCTTCACTTGGATTTCAGGACACTGGTTCTCCCTTTACTCCTCTGACTTGACATTTCCACTTAACAATCAAATTGGTATCTCAGAATAACATGAGCTAAACTGAGCCTGTTGATCTTACCCTGTAAAGCTGATTTTGCCGGCAATCTTCCCCATTTCAGCAAATAACTCCATTCTTCAAGTTCTTCAGTCTAAAACTATGGAGTCATCATTGACTTTTCCTCTCACATCCCACATCCAGTTTATCAGCAAACCCTAACTTCTACCTTCAAAATATATCCAAAATCTAGTCACATCTCACCACTTACCTGAGACACCACCATATTTTGCCCAGATTATTGTAATAGTCACCTAACTAGGCTCCCTGCTTCTGCTCTTGACCTTTAAAGTCTATTCTTTGCACACATCCTGAGCAATATGTTAGCACTTAAGTCAGATCATCTCACTGCTCTGCTCTACAATCCCTCATGGTCCCTCTACCCCCTACTCAGAGTTAAAATCAAGGTCATTACTATCTAACCTCATCTCTTGCTATTCTCTTCCTCATTGGTTTCCAGCCATATTAGCCTCTTTGATGCTGTCAAACAAGCCAAGGTTGCTGTAACCTCAGTACTTTTGCATTTGCCTTTGCCTTTTCCTGTAATGTTTCTCCCTCATTATCCGCGTTATTTCCTCACCTCCTTCAAGCGTTTGCTCAAGTCACCTTCTTAATGGATGTCACCTACTGTATTTAAAATTTAAGCCCTCTTTCCTTTCTTATCTTTCCATTCTATGTTATTGTCTTTCTTAGTATTTCTCGCCATCTGTCATGCTATATAACTTTTTAATTGTCTGTTTCTCCCATTAGAGCACTTTTGTTCATTTCAGTATCCCCAGTGCCCAGAAGAATATCTGGCTCATAGCAGGCACTGAAGAAATATTTGTTGAATGAGCAAATGAATGGAAGACATCCCCAACTTTCAAATTCAACTCATCTAATGTTTCTTGAGCATCCAGGCACTGTGTTGGGCACTATAGAAGATACAAAGATGAGAAAGCATGATTACTGCCCTCCAGAACTTACTTCCTATTGGCAGGCTCAAGTCTAAGAGCCATGACCCTGGAGTTACATGGTCTTAAGTTAGACTTCTACCTTTGCTGCCAACCAGTAATGTGGCCTGAAATAATATTTCACGTTTCTGAACCTTAGTTTCCTTTTCTGTGACCTGAAGATAACAACAACCAAACAATGTTGAAGTTTACAGAAGAGTGGATTGAATGAGATAATTTTTGCGAAATATCTAATACTTTATGGGACACTTAAAAAAGGGTACTTACTATTATTTCCTTTCTGGCTCCTTTCCCCAGAATGTTTTAAACTCAACTTCCTTTTCCCTGCTCCTGGGTCCTTTTATGAAGGCTAATTGCAGAAAAATGACTGATCAGCAGGACAAACTTGGGATGATGCTGGCCACTTACTTGTATTGTCATCCTTTCAACAAACCTTGAGTCAACCCCTTCTCTGCTGGGCACTGGCAGTGAATCAACAAAGTACATGTCCTCAAAGTACACCAGAGCAGGGGCTTTGGATAAAATGCACCAATCATTAGGAGAATGAAGCAGGAAGAAGGTTGCCAGCACAGGGGCTAGACTGAGAATGAGCCCTTTCAAAGAACATTCCTGAGGAGAAGATGGTGGAGCCAGCAAAAAACTCCTTGCCCCTCCCACCCGCCTCCCCAGCCCCCAGCTCCAAAACACAGGAACAAAGAAGGGTGGGGGCTGCTAATCAGCCCATCAGCCACGTGGCTGAAGAGTGGGAGGGGAACAATTTGGTCAGGGCCACAGAGGGTGTGAAGGCCACAGGGAGCTTTCAGAAGCAGAGAGCGGTTTGGCTGTTAGGAGTCTGCTGCCACCCCCGCTTCCATCATGCTGGTCCCCACTCTTTGTATGCCGGGCACTGCTGTGTCCCAGGGAAGTTCTGTCATTCTGATTTTATTCTCCCTCACAGTACGGCTGGTTTCTAGTAGGTGTAATGTCCCGGCACGGGGTTGGGGAAACAAAAAGAATTTAATTTCTCTTGAGCTTGATGGCCTACTGCTGCCAACATGTCTCAAGGAGGAATGAGTTAGTTGTGGGAAGGGGCAGGTGGCTAGGAAAGCAAGGCGAGGCATAAAAGTTTGCAGAGTTGGGGGTTGGGGGCACCTGGCTGGCTCAATCGGTTAAGCATCGTACTCTTGATTTCGGCTCAGGTCATGATCTCACGGTTTGTGGGATTGAGCCCCAAGTCAGCACAGAGGCTGCTTGGGATTCTTTCCCTCCCTCTTTCTCTGCCCCTCCTCTGCTCTCTCTCTCTCAAATAAACATTTTTTTAAAAAAAAGTTTGCAGAGTGGAGCACTGCATCTGGCCATGCCCTTGCCCATCAGCACTGAGTGATTCTCTGGAGAACTGAGTATAGCAGAAGACAGCCAGAAAGTGGACAAGAACAGTGGAACAGAAGGGGCAAGGTGGCTTGGTGGCCCTATGATCTTAGACTCAAGACACATCTAAGCACAAAACCCAGCTCTATCACTTGCTTTATGAGTTTGAACAAGTTATTTATCAGAATTTTTTTCATCCACAAAATGGCAGTAATAGTCCCACCTCATACTGTTATTTTAAGACTTGAGATCATGTACGTAAACTGCCCAATGCAGAGTAAGCTGTCCATCTAGTTCCCCTCCCTTCTTAACCTGTATAGGAATTAACACTTTAAATGGATTACAGAAACAGCAATTGTCCAGCTATCTCCTACATGAAAGTTGCAGTTTCTGGGGGGAAAAAACCCAGGCCTGTGCCATGACAGTGCCTAGCATGTTATTCCAGAGCTCAGAGAATTGCTAACCTGCCTCATAGTGTTTGTTTATCTGGTTTTGACATAGAACACCACTTTCTACCTATCACACATTCACTAGCAACTACGAGCCTGGCTTATGCTCATAAAGAACTTACTCATAACCCAGATATAACTTTAAGAGTGGCACACAGTCACATTTCTTTGCCTACTGTACTTGAGGTTCCCGGAGAGGGTGGCAGGGAGCCGTATGTGAACACTGGGACCCAGAACAGATATGGTAACAGGAGCTCTAGACTGGGAGTCAGAAGATTGGGCTTCTGGTTTTCCTTTACTGCTAGGTGGCTGGGGCAAGTCCCTGAACTTTCAGAGCCTCAGTGACATGAGGACATCTAGGCTGTTCTGGTATGAATGACCTTTGTTTCTAGGCTTATTCTGTGCCATCCTGTTGCCCAGAATATGATCATGAATGGTTGGACATGTGTTCAATCATTGTTTTCTAAGTTCTCATAACAGTTTGTTCTTTTCCTATGGCACTCACCACTATTGATTCTGTACTAGAATTATTTTAATACCGTAGTCTCTTTGAAGGTATGGACCCATGTGTATTTCTTCGGTGTGTTCCCCAAGGTGTTTCTTGTATCTAAAAGGCATATATATATATATATATATATATATATATATATATATATTTACTGAATAGAACCCACAGTAATTGGTGACAGCCAAGTGTACCAATGAGAAACCCAACATCCACTAAAATACCTCTCAGGCAACACTATTGTAGATGGTGTGGCAGATACTTAGATGAAATAAGATATTTTACTACCTTCCTAGAGCTCCAGATCTAGTTGAGGGACTAAGGATATGTATGTCACAAACAACTGTATATTAATAGAGGGCAGCAGATATAAGTGTGATAGGATAGGAACCTAAGTGGAAAAGTACAGAAATTCAGGTATAGGAGATCATACTAGGCTTCCTAGAGGAGGTGACATGTGGGCAGGACCTTAAAGGGTAGCTAGAATGTTAACCTCTTAAAGGGTAGAGAAAGAAGCAGTTTATGTGTTATGCATGGATGCTTGATCAGGCAAGAACATGGAGATCAGTGTGGACAGAATGTGGAGGTACACGTAGGGAATTATAGGAGAACATACCAGAATGGTCTCAGTACTTAAAGTAGCTACATATCTAGGTTGGAGTGGAATTATGGGAGGGCTGTGAATCCCAGAGGACTCAAGGAGTATACAGGATGATCCACTGGAATGTGGGAACACTACAAATTATATTTTCTATTTGCATTGATTTTTATTTCATCTAACTTCTATTTTCTAATTTCTTCTTTTGTGTATGTTTTATAATGTATTAGAGGAACACAATAGTACGTGTATATAATTTATAAGTAAAGATAAATGAGAATGCATGTTTAAATGTTATAGAAGGGCACATGATTTTAAAACTGATCTAACCTCTCCTGTGGTGATAAGAAGCCATGGAAAGTTTTTGAATAGAGAAGCAATATGATCAGAACTGTGCTTTGGTAAGATCAGTTTGGCAAGGATGGATAAGATGAGAGGACTGACAGATGGGGTGGAGGCAAGGAAGCCTTCCAGAAGTATTACAGTGGTCCAGGCAGGATGCAGGAAACAGAAGTCTGAAACCAGGAACATTGGGCCTTCAATGGCCTTCTTGTCAGAGTGGTGGCAGATGGGCAGTGGACACACAGAAAAGACCGAATGTGACCGATGTTACAGAAGAACCGTGAACAGAAGTAAGGGACAAGACCTAATCTCAGATGACTGGGGGTTCAAAGCTAAGCCTGGAATATCGGGAGAATGATGGTATTGTTGACATTAACAAACAGCAGGGTTAGGAAGAGGAGCTGGTTCAGAGAGGAATATAATAAAAGTTTAGAACTTGAGACCTTTTAGTACATCCCTCACATTTTGCTGTCAAAGAAACTGAGGTTCACAAAGCAGAGGAAATGTGGTAGAGCTGAGACCAGTCACGAAGTCTCCTAAATCCCACTCTGATCTTGTTTGATGACTTTTCAGCTTTGGTTTTTTAAGAGCATTATGTTAGACTTTGTTTAAACTTTCTCTTTTTAAAAATCATTTAGGATAGTCTGTTTTCCAGAAATATTTTATGTTGATAATTCTCAGTTTGATGCTAACCAAAAAAGATTAACAGGATACTTTGGAGCTCAAAACTACAGTTAACCCTTGAGTAATGTGGGGGTTAGGGTCACTGACCCCCACACACAGTTGAAAATCCACGTATAACTTTTGACTCCCTGAAAGCTTAACTATAAATAGCCTCCTGTTGACTGGAAGCCCTACTTTTAACATAAACATTGATTAACACACATTTTCTATGTTATTTGTATTGCATATAGTGTATTATATTGTACAATAAAGGAAGCTAAAGAGTGGAAGATGTCATTAAGGAAATCATAAGGAAGAGAAAACACATTTACAGTATTCTGTATTTATTGAAAAAATTCTGCATGTAAGTGGGCTTGCACAGTTCAAACCTGTGTTGCTCAAGGGTCAACTGGATGTTGGAAACAGTACTTGTCAATTAAAATAGTATGAAGGAAAAGACAGTGCAAAAAGAGCCTTTTAAAATAAGGACAGTAACATCAGCAAATAGTCAAATCAAAGCAGAGAATGAGGAGAACCAAAATAGCACAACACCACAGAAAACAGAAAGTTTTAAGAAGAGAGGATGGAATGCTACAGAGAAGCCGAAGATGAGCAAGTCTGAAAAGAGACAACTGAACCTATGACCTTCAAGAGAGTGGGTTCAGAGGTGATGGGCTAGAGCCCAGAGCAAATGGGACTAAGGAGGTGACGAGGCTAATGTGGTCTGGCTGGAGAATGTTGAAGGGGAAGGGAAGAAGGACAGGATAGTAACTCGAGAAACCAACCATTTCTTTGGAGCAGTGCCCTTGAACATGCTTGCAGGTAGAGAAGCAGATGCTGGGAGATGCCTTCAGATGCAGGGAGGCTGGAATCAAGGGTCATAGTGGGTGGGCTCCACTTGGAAAGTAGGAGGAAAAGATTTTGCTGTCACAGACTGGTAAAAAAGAGGAGGATGTGTGAGGAAGAGACATTCTGAGGTGATGCTGTGGAGACAGAGAGGGACCAAAAAAGTATAAAAGAGAGACCCAGAGACTCAGGGGCAGAAAAGACAGAGAGATAGAGACTAATTGGTAGTTGTCACAAGAAATGTGAGTTCACCATTTGGTTTGAGATCCCTTAACTTACTAAGAGCCTGCGTTTTCCTCTGTCCGGCCAAATCAGGCTTCCTCCACTCTGTAAAGAAGATGTGTAGAACAGCCCCACCTGGGACAAGTAGAAACTGCTGTGTGAGCTCCCTCCCATTGGGACCAGGAGAGCATCCCCTGTTTTTAGGGCCAAAACTTTGTATCCCAAACCTAATTGTGTATATTCAAGCTGGCTCGTAGTTCTGGGAAGGCTCTCAGATTTTCTAGAAGAGACAAGGGGTTAAATGCTATCAACATTTTGAAAGGAGAACCAAATAGGCTCCCAGAAAGGGATTTTATTCTCATGGCTGTTGTTATTTACAAAAGCCTGCACAGCAGATCTTAGAGTAGAGCTTCCTCAGTGATTTCCAGGAGCATCTGCCGATTTGATGAAGAATCTGATGCCATCAGGGCACAAGCCGGTGATGATTCACTGCAAACTGTCTTTGTTGAGTGTTTGCTGAGCACAGCAGCCCTTTCTGGCATGGTTGCTTCCAGCCTGGGACCATAAGCCAGGCAGTAGTGGGAGAGATACAGCAGGGAGAGCTTCTAGTTTTTGGCACATTTCTTGATTCTACCTTCTGTCCTTGGCTTCCTGCTCTTCTCCTAGTGCCTAAAACCTTCGCAAGGACATGTTTAGAGAGCAGTTGAGCCAGACACATACCCTCTCCTGTTAATCTTGAGGTTCATCCAGGGAAGGTCAGTTATGAAACTAATGAAGGATGGAGCCTGTCTTTTCCTGTTTTCTGAGACTCAAATACTCAGGAATCCCATCCCTCACAACACAAACAGAAATGGAAATACCACAGAAGACCCATCTTGCTACCGTGTTTTCAGCTACATCCTTCATCTTAACTAGGATTCCAGGGCACTGACCAAGTCTGGCTTGGGGGCAGAACCCTCCACACCCAGTGCTTGCTCCCCATCACCCCCTTTCTACTTAGTTTTAGACACGTCTTGTTATAGAAGCCTCCTGTGAGCACCAACATGCAACCATCAGTGTTTTCTCTTTCTTGTATCCTGTTCCCTGCTCCCTGTGCCTATCATCCTCCATCACCTACTGACCTTTTCATTCCAGCATTTACCCATCACTGCACTTCTTTCTGCTTTCTTTTCATTTCTTTCACCTGCCAGTGCCCCCCCCCCCACCGCCAGCCCCAAGTTTCTCTTCTCTCCTTCTTCTCTGTCCCTTTGCTTTTCTGCACTGACTTTTTCCCTCTTTGTTCTTCCTCAGCCAATTAGCTATGATGTCTTCAAGCTGTTCATGAGGGCATACCTGGAGGTGGACCTTCCTCAGCCACTGAGCACGCACCTCTTCCTGGCCTTCAGCCAGAAGCCCAGACAGGAGACCCCTGACCACCCAACGGAGGGGGCCAGCAATGAGGCCAGTGGCCCAGGTACACAGACCAACATTCCCTAAGATGGAAGGGAGATGCTGCAGCTGTAATGCACTTGCCACAGCCACAGGCTGAACTCCTAGGGGGTACCCTGTGCAGAGTAACTTCCTTACGGGGTGGAAATGAGAACCAGGGGACCAGGACTCCTTTCCCCATGGGGTCTCACAGGAAGTGCTGTCTGATGGCTCTCTCAGAGGAATAAAGAAGAGCAGAATTCCTGCACCCAGGCTCAAAACAGAGGGTGGAGGCGGGGAGAGGAGGCATAAAATAACGTGTGGCAGGGGGTAGAGAGTCTTCTGCAAAGGCTGCAAGAAGCCTTTGGATGGAGCATATTCAGCTCATGTACCCAGGCTGGAAGAACCCAGGAGTGTCAGAGACCAGAGGAAGGTAAATTGTGGTCACTGTCTTCTTGGAGTTTGGGCTATAGTGAGGGAGACACAGTCAGCCCCAACAAATCAGCATGAACCCAGCTGATACTCAAAGAGACACACAAGTCTAGTGATCCAGGCCCCATGGGAAGGTCCCCTGCCTGCCTCTGTAAGAAGCTGGAGAACGTAGGCTGGTCCTTAAATCTTGTTTTTACTCCCCAGATGCCAACATACAGAATGTGGATAATGGTGCCAAAGCAGATGAGGCGTGTGCCCCTGATACAGGTAAGTCTCTGTAATACATGATTTGCAGTGTTGAGGGGGAGTGGGGAATACCTCATCCTTGGGAGGAGGGAGAGATATACCCAGCAGCATGTCTCCATGTCATTGTATGTCCTTTGAGCAGATCTTGTCTGCCTCCATCTTGGGGGCCCCCACCACTCAACTGTGCTGGGATTCTGAGTCTTGATGCGGGTTCATGCTTCACTAGCCCTGAAACAGGAAAGCTCATTCAATATTTACTTCTGATGGGTCTGCCTGGCCAGAAGGGGGAGAAGGGGAGCCTTCTCAGGAGAAAGTATATGATGAGGGTTTGAGAGTGTGTGTGTGTGTGTGTGTGTGTGTGTGTGTGTATATAAAGAGGCAGCTGTAGGGCTGAGGTACAGATGACTCTACCAGTGGATGGTAAGGGTGTGCCCAGATGCACTATAAGAAATGGCAAAGAACATCTTTTTAGTAGAGTTATTCCAGATGGAAACCTGGGTTTACACATGAGAATGAAGAGAAACTGGTAACCACATGGGTAAATGTAAAGAATATGTGTCTTCTTAGTTAAATCTCCGTAAAAGGTAATTAACTATTGAAGCAAAAAAAAAACTAAATGACATTGTGTTGTGCAGTTTATAACTTATGTAGAAATCAAATGTATAACTGTAGCACAAAGGCCTGGATGGGAGAATTGGAGGTATTTGTGTGCACCGGCTTAAGGAAGTCAGGAGGAGGAGCAGGGGGAAGCCGGCTAAAATTAGTTTGATTTATTTCCCAGGGACTTGGTACGATGAGAGAATTTCAAATGTAGTTTGAGAGAATTAGATGTAGTTCTAATCTTTTTTCCAGTCATGGCAAGAAGGGCAACTAGAAGGATTAAGGATTTTTCAGTGTGTAACTGAAGGACTGGTGAGATCAAAAATTTACTGTGGATAAAAAGCAGAACGTGGTTGGGAAGGGAGAGTTGCCGTTGGACCATAAGTTCAGCAAATTCCAGTCTTCCCAGAACTGCACAAAGCAAGGATGACAAGCGTCGGTGCCTTCCTGAGGCCTTCAGGGGCAGCATCAGGGCAAGACTCTGCAAAGTATGGCTCACCCACCCTCCCTCCCCAGCATCTCACCCAGCCATGCTAGGTTCATGGCCCCTTGGTAAAATGGGTTTAAGTTATAAATAAGTCTTAAATCTTATGTGGAATAGCAGGGGCGTGTTATGACATAGCTTATTCTCATGATGGGAGAAGAAGGGGGAAACCTTGGGATTCTAAACTCTGAGCAGCAAAAACAACCATGAAAAGCGTTTGGACCCAAACTCTTTACCCAGAGGCTTTCTTAGTCTGAGTATCTGGAACTTCAAGATGAACCTGAGAGAAGCTATACTTCATTTTCTGAGGTTCCAAATTGTCTGGGCGGGATTTGTTTTAGTGGCTGAGGTTTCTGAGGCCCCAAGGAAGGATATATTAGAGCTACTGTCATTATATGATATTTGAGAAAAGGTGGTAACAATGGAACTTGGCTGTCTTATTTGACCACCATGTTTATTTGCAACATTCGTATCATTCTGGGTCTGAGAGCAACTTCCAGACATTCACGCCTGGAGAAGTGATTTATGATGTACCACTTTCCTTGTTTATGGAGAGTATCAGTTTCCTGTGGTCAAATAATGAAACGGTAATGATCTGACTGCTTGCCCAAGGAGGTATATAGCATCTTTTCATCTTTTTTAGTGACTTGAGATTTAAAGTAGAAAATCTGTTTCCTATGGGGCTACTTTGTGTGGATGTCTTAATTAGATGCCCCTGTTCACGAGAAACAGGAATGTAGGGACAGACAGATACCACAGAGAGAAGCCTCTGCCAGTAAGGAAGAGCCAAGTTCTGGCATCACCTTAGATCAGGCCATCTGTTGAAAATCCCAGCCTTTTCCTGTTGCCCAGGCAGAAGCCAGAGGAAACTAAATTCTGATTTGATATGGCCTATTTAGGCTTATCAGAGCAATATCCAAGCTTGGATCTCGAACAGCCCACTTCAAGTTATTCATTTCCAGAGCCAGGTGGATTAATGGTTGGGTCTGTAAACACAGCAGAGAGGGGCTTTCACTGAGTCCAGATATGGACTCAGAACCTTGAGCAATCTGTCATTGTCAGGACGTCAGCTAGGAAGGCCTGAATGCACCTTTCCATGAATGGCCAGGACAAAATGGGATAAACAACGTGAACTTTAGTCTCCTGGTTTTAATTTAGTCCCTCAGGCTCCTAAGATGTTTCAGCAACTCAGAATATTGTCCTTCAATTTTTTTCTTAGTTTTTCCCATTTATAAAAGTAACACATTCATATTGTAAAAAAAAAAAAAAAAAATTGAAGAATACAAAAAAAAGAAGGAAACAACAAAACCATCCATAACTTACCAGTGCAATTACATACACGCATACACACACATGTATTTTTTTCTATAATTTTTTACAGAATTGGAATCAGACTATATATATAATTTTGGAACGAGCTTTGTTTTTCACTTACCATTATACTCACAAACATTTTTCACGTCCTTCAAGACTTTTGGTAAACACCCATTTTAATACAAGTCCCTCTTTCAACAGATGAAAATCTGAGGTTGGATGTGGGGAGTAAGCCCACTTGTGCAAGGTCACACACCCATTAACACAAACCCAGAGCGAGAAACCTAGTCCTCTGCCTCTAGGTTGGTGTTCTTTCCACTATGCCCAACTGGAAGGCAAGAAGTAATACAGAGACTAAGACAAAAGGTGGAATAAGTCAGGTCTGCCTAAGAACACTCAAGCAAAAGGGTTTATGACATGGCACCTAGACAGAACCTATGTAATCCGGAAGAGGGTGTTAGTCTTTGACTACTGATGGCCCTTGAGGGATGTACTTAGATGACTGTGGGTTAGGGGTATTTCATATAAGGTAGCTTGAGGAGGAAAACATTAGTAGGACTATGTGCCTCTCGGTCATTCTGCTCCCCGGCATTTCCATGACCGGAATGAACAGTACACCTCATAGACTAGAACAGTGGCTCAAGATCCAGTCACAGTCCTAGTAACCCAAAGATCTTTGTAAAAGGCTGTAATAATGTTTTAAAACAGCTTTGGTGAGGTATAATTGGCATAAAATCAATTGCACATGTTTCAAGTGTATAATTAGTAAGTTTTTGCATATGTATACATCTATAAAACCAGTACCACGTCAATATAATGAAGACACCCATCATCCCCAGAAGTTTCTTTATAGTCTCTTTCTCCCACCCTCCCTAGCCACCCACCCCTAGATCTATACAATCACTGATCTGCTTGCTGTCACCATAGATCAGACTGCATTTTCCATATTTTATATACATAGAATCATACAGTGTGTACACTTTTTGGTGTGGCTTCTTTCACTCAGCGTAATAATTTTTAAATGTATCCATGTTGTCATGTGCATCAACAATTAACACATTTTTAATGCCGATTAGTATTTTAGTATATAAGTAGATATTCCACAATTTGTTTATCCATTCATCTATTGATGGACATTTGGGTTGATTCCAGTTTGAGACTATTTCATATACAACATGAATATTCTTGTACAAGTCTTTGTGTGGGCAGCTTTCATTCCTTTTAGGTAAAGATCTAGGAGTGGAATGTTTAGGATTGTTATGTTCTCATGATAATTTGACTTCTGCATTATGAAATGATTCTCTTTATTCCTGGTAATACTCTTTGCTTTGAAATCTACTTTATTCGAATTATGTTCATAATTGATGTAGCAACTCTAGTTAACTAGAGTTAAAATGGTATCTTTCTCCATTCTTTTCATGTATCTGTGTCTTTATACTTAAAATTTTTTTAATGTTTATTTATTTTTGAGAGAGAGACAGAGCATGAGTGGGGAAGGGTCAGAGAGAGAAAGGGAGACACAGAATCCAAAGCAGGCTCCAGGCTCTAAGCTGTCAGCATAGAGCCTGACACCAGGCTTAAACTCACAAGCCATAAGATCATGACCTGAGCTGAAGTCGGATGCTTTACCCACTGAGCCACCCAGGCGCCCCTGGCTTTATATTGAAACTGCCTTTCTTATTGGAAGCATGTAGTTAGGTCTTGTTGTTGTTCTTCTTGTTGTTGTTGTTTATCTAATCTGACCATCTCTGCCTTTTAGTTAGAGTTTTAGAATGTTTACATTTATTGTGATAATTGATATGGTTAGGTTTAAAGGGACCATCTTGCTATCTGTTTTCTTTTTTTCCTGTCCTTTCTTCCCCTTTTGTTCTTTTTCTGTTTTCTTTTAATTAATTGAATTATTTATGATTTCATTTTGCCTCCTTTTTGATCTTATTAGCTATAACTTTGTTATATTATTTTAGTGACTGTTTTAACTATCATAGTCTACATTCAAATAATATTATTCCACTTTGCATATACTATAAGAAATGTACTGCAATATATCTCCATTTCTTATCTAGGCCTTTGTGCTATTGTTGTCATACATTTTACTTCTACATATGTTAAATTATAAACTGCACAACACATTGTTATTATTTTTGCTTTAATAGTTAATTATCTTTAAGGAGATTTAACTAATAAGAAAAATATTTTTTTATATTTTCCCATGCGGTTACCAGTTTCAGTGCTCTTTATTCTTGTGTGTAAATCTAAGTTTCTGTATGATATAATTCTACAAAAAAGATGTTCTTTACCACTTCTTGTAGTGCAGCTCTATACAGTTTTGTACATCTGAAAAAATTTTATTTTCCCTTTTTTTTTCTAAAGATATTTCACTGAGTAAGGAATTTTAGGTTGACAATTTTTTTTCCTTTGTTATTTTAAAGATGTTGTTCCACTGACTTTCAGCTTACTTTCTTTCCAATGAGAAAATTACTGTCATTCTTATCTTTGTTTCTCTCTACATAATGTGCCTTTTTTCCTCTGGCTTCCTTTATGATTTTTTTTTTTATCATTGATCTTAATCAGTTTGATTATGATGTTTTTGGTGTAGCTTTGGGGGTTTTTGTTGTTGTTGTTGTTTTTAAAGTAGGCTTTATGCTCAGTGCAGAGCTCAACACAGGGCTTGAACTGACGACCATGAGATCAAGACCTAAGCTAAGTTCAAGAGTCGGACATTTAACCAACTGGGCCACCTAGGCACCCCACCTTGATGTAGTTTTATTTATATTTATTGTGTTTGGGGTTCATTGAGAATCTTGGATCTGAGGTTCTATTGCTTTTATCAAATATCGACACATTTGGAAAAATTTCAGCCATTATTTCTTCAATTTTTTCCTACTTCTTTCTTTCCTCTTTCGGTCTTCCAACCAGATGTTTATTTGACTACTTGAAGTTGTCCCACAGCTCACAATATGATGCTCTTTTTCTTTCTTTTTTTAGTCTTTTTGGATGGTTTCTTTTGCTGTGCTTCAAATTGACTAATCTTTTCTTCTGCAATGTCTAATCCACTCTAAGTCCTATTCAGTGCATTTTTTTTTCATTTCACGCATCATATCTAGACACTTGATATAGACAGGCATTTTTAAATATCTTTTATATTCCTACTTAAAGTGTACTATCTTTCCTCTAGCCTCTTGGACATATGGAATACAGTTGTAATAATTATTTTAAAGCTTTTGTCTGTTATATCATCTGTGTCATTTCTGGGTCATTTCAATTGCTTTTTCTCATTATTATTGTTTATATTTCCTTTCTTCTTTGTATACCTGTCAGTTTTTTATTAAATGCCAGCCATTGAAAATGTTACATCATTGGGTATTGGATATTTTGATATTCCTATAAAAATTCTTGAGCTTTGTTTTGGGGCACAGTTAGGCTACTTGGAAATAGTTTGACCTTTTTCAGGTCAAGCTTTTAAAGGTTTGTTAGCCAGGACCAGAAAGGCGTTTGCTAATTTTACCCAACAATCAAAACAAAACTCTTGTGAGTACTGTACTCAATGATTCATGAGTTATGGGGGTTTCTACCTTAGTTGGTGAGAATAGACACTATTCCTGGCTCTCTGTGCATTCCAGGGACTGTTCCCTCTAATACTGATTCTTTCCCCAGCCTCCAGTAGTCTCCTCGCACATCTGTATTCATTGTTACTCAGCTGAATAATGGAACGGAACTCTCCACTGATTATTCACAGAGTACCCTTTGTAGACCTCTGGAGTTCTCTCTGTGCAGCTTCCTCCTCTTTGGTGCTCTGCTCTGTGAACCCTAGCCACCTTGGGCTCCCCAGGCTTCAAGCTCTATCTTTTCAGCTCAGAGAGACTTCCAGAATCTTCCTGGGTTCCACCTACCAGTGCTACAGCCTAGAAACTCTTTCTGAACAGTATGATGTGGCAATTATGGGGATCATCTCATTTGTATTCTATCTCTTGGGATCACCATTTGGTGCTACCACATTCAGTGTCCATTGTTTCATATCTTTTGTCCAGTTTTTTGTTTCAGTAGAAGGATAAATCTGGTCATGTTACTCCAATTTAGTCAAAACAGAAGTCATTATAATAGTGTTTTCATGGATGGATAATCTGAGGATGTAACAGTAACTTGAGGTATAATGGGCTACCTAGTGCAAAGGATTTCTCACAGTTGTCTTATAGATTATGTTTTTTCATAACTTTTCCTCCAGTGCTGATTTTAATACTTGTGTTGCATATGTAATTTTATTGCAGTTTCCCCCATCTTACTATCCTTATTTTTATTTCACCCTATTGTATTTTTATCCCAACTTGCTCACCCCTGAGGCTCTCTGCTCCAATTTAACATATCTTCTCTCAACCTCCTGAGGGTCTTCTCCAGTAGGATATTATTTCCGAAGATCTGGTTTTCTGAGGCTTCAGGATGGAGCTTCCTGTCCTTGTTTTATAGCTCTGTTTCATAAGGTAGGCTTTCATGTTGCACAGCTCTACTGGACAGATAGGATAGGAACTGTTTGCCTTTGCTTGGCACTTTGGCTTTCTGAATAAAAAGTATACTGGTTGCACTGCCTTTCATCACTGGAAGCAGCCATTACATCAGGGCTGTCTCTCCCTCTGTCTATATCTTCAGACCTCCACCACTTAGTGGCACAACACCTAAGTGGATTTTTCACTACCAGTCTTCCTCTTACTTTTACCTGTGTTTTCTGCAAATTTACCCTTGTTCTGGAAATTATTAAGAGATCATTTCTTATGGGCATGGATCTAGAGAGGCTGGGGGGAAGAGAGATATCCCTTAAAGTGCCTCGAGAAAAGTATAATTCACACAGTAAAATATAGGTGCCCAGTTTTCTCATTAGCAATAACCTCATATTTCTGGATTAGAAGACAAGAAAGACAGAGTTTTCCAACCTAAAAGAAGGAAAACTCCAGAGGGATAACTTACCGTATTCCTGTGGTATGATAAACCACTTTCTGCATTTTCTTAATCCAATAGATTAGGTTTGCGGCTAGTCAGAATTCTTCCGAGTGCCTGGAAATTTGTCGATTGTTGATCTCAGTTTTCTCTTTTGAATGTTCATCTTTTTCTTTATCTTTGAATGTATTTGAGAAGAAAATTATAAAAAGGTGTACTGGGACATGACCAATTGTCTGGATTTTGGAATCCCAGCCAAAAGTAACTTTATAAATTGAGTAAGTGTTTCCAAAAAATTAGGCAAAATGACATTTACCTGTTGGGTATTGATATTACTAAAAATCATTCTCATCTTTTCTGAAAATTCACAGGGTATAGGTGAATTTCTTACAATGATAGAGATTCTTAAAAGTGTCAGAATGGGCTCCATTCAGAGAGTATGAATGCTACAAACTGGATTTCTAGGACCACTGATTTGATCATATTTAAGTAACCAACACTTTCTCTACCAAGAAAATGATGGAGCAACAAACAAGGTTTAATATTTACTAAACGTTAAGTGCCGTTGGATGGTTTCCTTTTGCCTATTGCAGAATCAAAGATCACCGAGAAGCAGGTGCCAGCAAAAGACCAAGTGGCTGCAACCCTCCTGGGAAATCCTGTTGTTCCATCTCCAGGCTCAGAATCCCCTATAGTGTACCTGAAGGATGTCGTGTGTTACCTGTCCCTGCTAGAGACGGGGAGACCTCAGGATAAGCTGGAATGTAAGTGTCCACCCTGTCAAGGGGCTTCAAGTTTTTTCCTAGAGGAAGATGTAGTGTCTTGTTCTTCCTTCTAAACATGTCAGACGGAGATTGATCTGGGATCATGGGTACTGGTGATGCCTGCTTGGGGAAGGTGTTTCTGTCCTGTCACCAACAGTGATCTGAACATTTCCTGGAATCCACGTTGGGAGCAGAACCAGTTGTATGGAGAGTGGGAAGCGCATCTGAGACCTTGGTATTGAGAACGAGGATTTGGAAAGGGGAGAAGTCTCTACAAGGGGTCAAGACTCCCTTTCTTTGCTGAAGGAACTTCCTGAAAGCCTCCAACCAAAAAGCTGCCACCTTCTCTTATTTTTTAAAGGAGGATATTCAGTATTTGCCTTTCTTCTCCTGTTCTGTGCCCAAACAACTCTTTAACTATGAGAGAATCTTTTTTTTCTTTCTTGAGAATTAATCAGTCTCTATCTCATTAAAACTTATTTTCATTTCTTCACCCACCCCTACACCACATTTTTTGGCCTCTAGAGAGAAACAGCTAGTTAGGTAAGGGAGTTGATCTTGGTTTCACAATGCTCCTTAAAATTGGTTTCAGGGAGGGAATAATATCTGGTGGCAGAAAGGAAAGCCCACAGCAGCTGAAACAGCCTGCGGGCTCCTAGTAAGACTCACTGCAGGGTTGGGCTCACTGGCCTCCATCAGCCTACAGGCAGACTTTTAAAAACAGAAGACAATAGGACCTCGTTAAAAAAGATGTATTGTTTTGGCTCTTTTTGGGACTTTAGTAGACATTAAAGGGAAAAACAACAACACATCATAGCAAAAGCCAAAATTCCAGTTAATAATAAGATGAGTCAACAAAACTCAAACATTAACAAGGAAGTATCTGGCAAAAGTTAACCCTCGCCCAAACCAAAGTGAAACAGTTCACTAACCACCCACAGTTTTGAGGTGTTAACAATTGCAAGCCTTAAGTGCCAATTTGGTAGCAAATATAGCAGATTTATGTCTCTTTTGGCTAGTGTTTAAAGTGAAATGTCCAATTATTTCTGAGATTCAGCTGGACTTTGAGTTTGAGGCCTTATATTTGTTCATAATTACCAGAGAGGATGTGAAAGATGTTTTCATATTAGTGGCTCTCAGACTGGGTCTTTGTAATGGCAATAGAAAGAAACTGCATTTTATTCTATTTTATTTTATTTTATTTTATTTTATTTTATTTTATTTTATTTTATTTTATTTATTTTATTTTATTTTATTTTATTTTATTTATTTTATTTAATTTTATTTATTTTATTTTATTTTATTTTATATTTATTTATTTTTGAGTGCGATAGAGACAGAGCATGAGTGTAGGAGGGGCAGAGAGAGAGGGAGACACAGGATCCAAAGCAGGCTCCAGGCTCTGAGCTGTCAGCACAAAGCCCATTGCAAGGCTGGAACTCGGAAACAGCGAGATCATGACCTGAGCCAAAGTCAGACGCTTAACCAACTGAGCCACCCAGGCACCCCAAGAAACTGCATTTTAAAAAACTTTTTATTATAGAAAATTTCCAACGTAGATAAAAGTATAAAGTACAATGAACTTCCATATACCCATCAGCCACCTTCAGTAATTACTGACTTATAATCAATCATGCTTTATTTATACCTCCCATGCATTCCCTCTGCCCCAGGATATGTTGAAGCAAATTTCAGACATCAGTAATTTCACCTATAAATATTTCAGTATTCAAAAAATATGACTTTTTCTTAAATATAACCACAGCACCATTATCACATTGAAAGACAATGACTCCTTACTATTGTCTGTTCAGAGAGAAAAGAGGCAGAGCCAGTATAAGAGCAAAAGCACTTATTTAGGGCCTCAGAATAGCAGTTCAGGGAACACAGATTTGGGCAGCAAGCCAAATAGTGCCCTTCCGAGGGAACAGAAGTTGAGGGTTTTTAAAGACAAAAGGGAATGTTTGTATATGTTGTTTACAGAGAATTTTTTTTATTGGTGTTGATGGCAGAAGACGAATCTTGACTGAATATAATTAGTTACTAAGGCTGTCACTAAACAGACTCTTACTGTAGCAAGTTACAGGTATTAGAATTGAGTCCTTGGAATATTTGAAGTTTGGCCCAAGTCAGAGTTCACAGTTCCACCCAGTTAGGATGTGGGTAAGGCCCATCTACTTGATGACCTCCCAACTCCATTTTAAAACCCCTTGACATAAGTGACTTGATTTCATTTCACCGTTTATATATCAAATATTGTCAGTGTTCACATTTTCCCAGTTTTCTTATATATTTTTAGTTGTTTGACTCAGGATCCAAACTTGGTCTATACATTGCCATTGCTTCTTATGTTTCTTCTATTTTAATCTTCTGCTTATTTTTTTCCTTGTAATTTTTTGTTGCAGATCATTTGGCCTGCTGAGTTTTTAATCTTACTTGTGTTTTTTTTTTTTTTTTTTTTAAAGTTTATTTATTTTTGAGACACAGAGAGACAGAGCATAAACGGGGGAGGGGCAGAGAGAGAGGGAGACACAGAATCAGAAACTGGCTCCAGGCTCTGAGCCATCAGCCCAGAGACTGACGCGGGGCTCGAACTCACGGACCGTGAGATCGTGACCTGAGCTGAAGTCGGACGCTTAACCGACTGAGCCACCCAGGCGCCCCTTACTTGTGTTTTTTAATGAAACCAAATAAATTCAAATCTGCCCCTGATTTTAATGACTGAAAACGACTTAAGCTTTCCTTTTTAATAACCAAACATGTATCTTTTTGGAAATTATAGCCTGAACTCATACCTTTTATCAATACATTAACAATAATAATTCTCCTTGTTGAACACCTTATATCTGTTAATCACTTTATTTTTTTTTTAATTTTTTTTAACATTTATTTATTTTTGAGACACAGAGAGAGAGAGAGAGAGAGACAGCATGAGTGGGAGAGGGGCAGAGAGGGAGACACAGAATTGGAAGCAGGCTCCAGGCTCTGAGCTGTCAGCACTGAGCCTGAGACACGGGGCTCAAACCCACCAACCATGATATCATGACCTGAGTTGAAGTCAGCCGCTTAACTGACTGAGCCACTCAGGCACCCCTCTGCTAATCACTTTAAATACATGATCTCATTTTAACCTCACAATAACCCTAGAAGGTCAGTGTGATTGTTTTCATTTGACGTGTCAGAAAGCGCAGAAAGTGTAAATGACTTGCCCAAGGCCATGCTGCTGAAAAACTGAGTGCTTACACTTTCTAGTTCTATCAGTGCATATTAGGACCAAGAGAGCTCTGTGTTAAGAGTTGCCCCGGCCCAGGGTCTGGGAGCAACAGTCGCGGGAAGGTCTTTCTGTCCTTCTTTATCTGCTTGGTGAGTCAGCCTCATATGCCGAGTTCCTCTGACCAGGACATTCTGAAGTTTCACGGAGAATCCCAAGGCTACGATCCTACTTTTAAAGAACCTCAGCTCCTACCAGGATCACACAGCTGAACAAGCACAAGGTGCAGGGATATTAAAACATACAGAAAGATGTAGCAACACACGGCCAACTTAGCAGGAGTGTTGTCACCTTTGGGTACATGCTGAGAGGTCCAGAGTGGGTATGTGGGGGAAGGGGCAGTTAGGGGAGGCTCCACAGAGAAAGCAGGCCTGATGAAGTTAGAACTGGAGGAAAATGAAGATGTGTTCAGCTATGCTCCCCACTCTGCTTACTTCTGAGATCACAGACAGGATCTCTACCTTTTAGATGACCAAAATGCAAGTTCCCAGGTCCCAGAAATGAAAATGTAGTACTTTGCCCAAATTTCTCTCTCAGATTTTCCTTATCCTGCATCACCTCCCTACAGCTAGAACATGATAGAGGATGTTTCTGAATAACATGTTGACATTTCAGAAAAATAAATACAGTAGCTTCTGTAGTGGTGGTAATGAGGATTAAATGAGTAGTAATGATAAATTGCATAGGAGAGTACATCGTACTTATTAAATGCCATATATAAATGTTCATTATTGAAAGAAAAATGAATAATATCTGTTGAGTGCTTTCTACATTCCAAGCACTGTGAGATTTAGGAATAGGGCACAGGAATAGAAGTCTGTATTATATAAGCTCAATCTTTCTAAAATCTTTAATGAGGTCAAAAACATTTAGATGTCATAATATCGATTTTTGGAGTAATCATAGCTGGCCTGAAATCATGAGGTTAATGAAATAATGTTGAACTTCTCTGCTTGCTATGGGGATGTTAAGAGAAAGAACACGTCAATTTAAACTTCTCTGGGTATCTTTTTAAGGAGAGCTACGTTGTCAAAAATCTTCTCCTAAAGCCTTTCTAAGTATTGAAAAGGCCAGCAAAAATATTTACTTTATGTATGTAGTCTTACTTGGCATGTTTCTTTTATGAACATTTTAAAGGTTTTATGATATTTATTGTTTTATACATATCTTTACACTTTATGTTTATATCTTATTTAGAAAAACTAAAAATTATTATGGAGACAAAAAATTGGCCTATCATTTACATGTTAATCCTCATTTAAAAAAAACCAAACAAACCTAGGAGAAAGAAAACATCACAGTCTCCATCTTACAGATAAAGAAACATGGCCGAACAAAGTTAAATGACTTGTTTGATGCCCAGGATGGTAGGACAAGGCCAACATGTGAGTCTGCCTAAGTCCACACCCTTTCCGTGTGCAACGGAAGCAGTATCCCATTTATAATTTGGGTGCCTCTACCCACCATCAGCTGGGCATTTGCTTTGAGTCATGTTCCAGTGATACTGCGAGATACGCATGCTCTACCAGGAATCATACCGTGACCTGGATCTCATCAGCCACAGTTATTGGTTAGACAGATCCGGAAGCCAGATGGCTTGGTTCTCCACCCTCTTCCCACCCTGTCTGTAAGAAGTCAAACTCTGCGCCTGGGAGGGTGGGTAACCTGGCTGCAATAGCCTTCGCCCCAGTGACAGAACTCATCTAAAGACTGACAGCATCAGAGTCTCAGCTCGTCCCTGGTGCCCAGAGGACACCTCGAGCCTCACCTCTGTGTCTCTTGCAGTCATGTTTCGTCTCTATGATTCAGATGAGAACGGTCTCCTGGACCAGGCGGTAAGTTCTCCCTCCAAATGTCCCTCCTGAAACCAAGAAAATCTCGGGGAGAGGGGAGCGAGTAGAGGAAGAGTAAAAATTCCCAGTTCCATATTTATGGAAATAGCAATGTGTCAATATGGGCTACAGAAGTCATGGTAGAACTCCTCCCCCCCCCCCCCCCCCCCACATACTACCACTTCGAATAGCACCAGCCTGAGGGGGAGTGAACTCTACCTAGCCTTTTCATTTTAGAAGCCCAGGATCACAAAACCTCAAAATGGGGAGATGCTTTAGTGTCTTCTCTAGTTTAACTTCCTAGTCTTCCTCTTGTGCTCGGGGGTATTAGCTCAACGAGTCTGGTTCTTCCTGCTCGGAGCACATGGTCCCATCCCATTGAACCTGGGAAAGCCTGAGCCCCGCCCCCACTCTCCCTCAGGAATAGGCAGGGATAGGACAGGATCATGGGGTGAAAGGAAGGATGGAGAAGGAAGAAAGCAGAGAGGGGAGAAGGCAAAAAGAATCAGACAGGCCTCGTGCTCACGGCCAGCAGTGTCAGAGACAGGACTCCTTAACAGAAAGGCTGTGAGGGCGGGGGGCATGGGGCTGAGTCAGACCAGTCCCGCGGGGAAGGAAGGAAACAAGTCCGTTAGACCACCTAAATCATCCTAACGTCCTCTAAACCCCAGGGTGCCTTTAAGACATTCCTGCAGCCACATCGCAATGCTGTGGGTTGTGTCCTGCCAGGGAACAGCCAGAGAATCACAGACACTCAGGCATTGGATAGACACATGTTTGTTGAGTGTCTGCCACATGTCGAGCACCGGGGATATATCGGTGAAGCCAATGGACGGAAATCCATGCCCTCGTGAAACTTTCATCATCGTGCAAGCACATGCACTACAAAGCATAGCAAGATATGTGTTAGAGAGATGTGTGTACTGGAAGACAGATAAAGGAGAGAAGGAAGTGCTGGGGGGAAGGGGCTGCAGGTTTAGCTTGAGGAGCCAAGGAAGGTCTCCACCAGGGGGCATTTGAACAGGGACTGGTAGGAGGTGAGGAAGTAAGTCCTGGGGATATCCAGATGAAGCACCTTCCAGGCAGAGGGAGCCTCAGTGCAGGGGTCCTCGGGGGGCTTGGAATGTGGGTGGGTTAATGAGGAGGCCAGAGTGATGGAGCAGAAGAGTGAGGAGGTCAAAGTGAGAAGTAGTAGGGGATGAGATCAGACAAGTGATGGCCAGGGGTGCTTGCGGGGAGAGTCTATAAAACATACCAAGCCATATAGGTGACTGGGAAAGTTTGTCTTTTACTCTGGAGAAGTGGAGAACCACTGGAGATTTTGAGCAGAGGGGTGACATGACTTCAGTTTTACCAGGTCACTCCAGCTGCTCTGTTGAGACCGGACTGTATGGACTCAAGCAGAGATATCAGTGAGGAGGCTGTTGGAATAGACAAGACAAGAAATGATGGTAGCTTGCACCAGGGTAGGACCATTGCAGCTGGTAAGAAGTGGTGAAGTTCCAGATCTATTTAGAAGGCAGCATCGGTAGATGGAAGTGAGTCCCAATAGAAATATCTGATTCAACTTCCCACGGAGGATCCTTGGAAGATGGATCCTCAGGCTGTGTGTGAAAGCTCATAGGAATGGCGAGTTCACCTTCTCCCTTGGGACAGCCATTGCACTGCTGGGGGCACTGTTAGAGAGGGCGTCCTTTCTGCACAAAAGGCACCTCTAGTCTGCCAGAGAAATTTTCTACACAAAACAGGATTCTTTGCTCCATTCCCCTTCCCCCAACCCAGCAGGGAGGTCAAAACAGGCCAGCCTTCAACTCCTTCCCTACAGCCCTCTGCTTACTTCTGCCCTGGGTAGCTGACCAAGACAGCTGACCAGTGGAATACCAGTCCTATACAATAGGCCTTTCAGTTTCTGAAGATACTGTCACATCTACCCGAAGATCTTCTCTAAGCTCAAATTCCACAATTTCCACACTGTTTCTCATAAGGCAGGCTTAAATAACCACTCTGACCAAGCTCTGGTTTGTCAGTGCTATTCATTTTTTTTTTTTAATGTTTATTTATCTTTGAGAGAGAAAGGGAGATAGCGGACAGGTGGGGGAGGGAGAAAGAGAGAGGGGAACAACGAATCCAAAGCAGGCTCCAGGCTCTGAGCTGTAAGCACGGAGCCTGACATGGGGCTCAAACTTGTGAACTGCAAGATCATGACCTAAGCCGAAGTCAGATGCCCAACTGACTGAGCCACCCAGGTGCCTCTCTCAGTGCCTTTCTTAAAATGCGGCACAGAACTTAACCCACTCCTCCATGACTCTTTAAGTATCCACATGTGGCCTGACCAGGGTAGACATCAGGGGAACAAGGTCTTCCTAAAATCTACCCACTGTGCTTCCTGAAAATGCCCACCCATTCACACAGGCCGAGACTGAATCTAATTCTCTGTTCCTGAATCACATTGTTTTATTAATCAATGAATCTTGGAGCCAGCTAGATCTGCAAGCTCTTTTTCTTTGGAAATTTTGCTGAGCCCTGTCTCCACTGTTCTGCCCACTTCCTTATCCCAATTTACTGCCTCATCTGCAGTTTTGTGATGGATTTTTTTTAATTTAAATAAAATACAATTTTTAAAAACCCTGCTGGGCTTTAGATGGCTTATTTTGACCCAGCATTCTACCTGGTGGAGGTAGCACTTTTATTTTTTTTTTTAATGTTTATTTGTGTGTGAGAGAGAGAGAACGAGCAGGGGAGGGGCAGAGAGAGAGGGAGACACAGAATCTGAAGCAGGCTCCAGGCTCTGAGCTGTCAGCCCAGAGCCTGAAGTGGGGCTCAAACTCAAGAACCATGAGATCATGACCTGAGCTGAAGTCAGACACTTAAATGACTGAGCCACCCAGGCGCCCCTAGAGATAACACTTGTGAACTTTGCTTCGGTTCACCAATGTGTCTCCCCAGATCAATCTTACTTTGAACATCTTCGATGGTGCCCAAGAGATGCAAACCCCTCCTCAGTCCACTGTGTTTCTGTGCAACACTGGGTGTACTGATTCATTAGCGTCCAACAATTCTGTGAGGTTTTAAATAAAGCCTGGTCTTGGTACTAAACAAAAGGCTCACTCACCAGGCAAATGTAGCCCTTATAAATTTCCTATTCACAGAGCCCTGGGCTTAGGGCTGGATGTGATGCAAAGGAAACAGAGATGCCCCAAGTGACCTAAATCATAGTGCCTGAGCTACAACCAACATAGTGGCCCTGTATCCAACTGAAACCGACCCTTGAGGGGTATAGATGGATCCCAAGTTGCTAAAGCTATGGGATGGGCGCCTGGGTGGCTTGGTCAGTTAAGCGTCTGACTTCGGCTCAGGTCATGATCTCACGGTCCGTGAGTTCGAGCCCCGCGTCGGGCTCTGTGCTGACAGCTCAGAGCCTGGAGCCTGCTTCAGATTCTGTGTCTCCCTCTCTCTCTGCCCCTCCCCTGTTCATGCTCTGTCTCTCTCTGTCTCAAAAATAAATAAACGTTAAAAAAAATTTTTTTTAAAGCTATGGGAATGAGGAGGGATAAAATAGGAGAGAATTGTGTTGGCTTATAAATATTTAGGGAGCTACAGTCACAAAGAAGGGGAAAACATGGGTACCCTCTATGCTGGGTTGGGTCAAAGCGCAGGATTGGGGAAAAAGGTGAGTCCAGGTGGGTCCAGGAGGAGGTTGGTGTTCAGTGAGCTGTCTCCATACCTCTGACTTATCCATGTTCTATGCTTCTTTGAGCATCTACTCTCCATAGACCTTTGTAGTCAAGGCATAAAGAGCAGAACAGTTACACTGTTGCTTCTTGTGCTCCGCCCCTGCCCAGGAGCTTCGCTGGGGGTTGGATTTTGAGAATTGCTCTTGAAAACACATCTTCAGTGGTTCTCTCCTCTTGATGTTTTCCAGGAGATGGATCGTATTGTCAACCAGATGCTTCACGTTGCCCAGTATCTGGAGTGGGATCCCACGGAGCTGAGGCCTGTGAGTTTCCAGAAGCAAGGGGTGACGTCCACGTGAGCCTCCAAAATGAAAAGCAGGATTCAGGACTTGGATACAAGTGTTTACTGTGCATGCTCTCCCAGACTTAGTTTCTTATAGGCAACTTCTCTAGGGTCCTATACCTTGACCTTCCACTTCTCTGACAGGAAAAATTGAAGACATAATTCAAATAGTAATACCTAATAATACTCCCTAACGTTTCCACCGGAGTTAAATTTTTATAACAGGAGTTCAAGGAATTTAGAGCTAGAATTTTAAAGATTTTCTCAATCACTAGGTAATATTAATAATAATAATTACACTGGGGGGGGTTCCTATGAGTCAGTTATTAGATTAGACATTTTATATTCATTTTCTCTTGCCCTCACTACAGTGCTCCAAGCATAGCAATGTTATTTTCATTTTACAGATGAGCAAAGCAGAACCCAGAGAGGAGTGGCTTGCCCAAGGCCACACAGTCAGGGCAGGGCAGGGCCAGGCACTGAACACTGGCCTCCTCACCCCTTTTTGCCCCCTCACTGCTCTGCTCACTGTGAATTAGAGGGCAAAGATAAGGCAGAGCAAAAGAGAAAGAAGGAGACAGAGGGAGGCAGGGAAGTGCAGGATGAAAGTGGACAATTGTTGCTCTCTGGGTTCTGCAGATACTGAAGGAGATGTTGCAAGGAATGGACTACGACCGGGACGGCTTTGTGTCTCTAGAGGAATGGGTCCACGGAGGGATGACCACCATCCCACTGCTGGTCCTGCTGGGCATGGATGACTCTGTAAGTCAGCAAGCCTGAGCTCAAAGAGCTCTTGCCTTTCAGAAGCATCAGGCTCCACGTGGAAGTTAACATCTGTATACGGCCTTGGCTTCTGCCCCAGTCTTCCCAATGGACACACCAGATACTCTAGGCCAGCCCAAAAGCCCTCTCTTTTTACTGATTAGTGTCTGGCATATAATTCATGCATTTCACAGAGGGCATTTTCAAATTGTAACTAAGTAAAGATACTGTTCTGAGTGCTGGGAGGGGACACAGATACAGTATTCATCCACCAGAAGCTTATACCCAACCGGGAAGAGGGGGGGAAAAAAAAATCAAGGGATAATACCATCTTTTCCACAAGTTAGGTTAAAACATGCTAAGAGAGTTGAGGAAGGAAGAAAGGGAGAAGGAAGGGAAGGAAAACTACCGATCTGTCAGAAGGTGGAGGACATTCAGTGATGGTATCTTATTCAACCACCAAATCAACCAGATAAGATAGATATTTTCCCCCAATTTATGTAGATGGAAAAGTGAGATTTGGGGCCTAAAGAGCAAAGGAGGAGGCAGAATTTATTTGCACTTGACTCCAAAGATCCCACTCTTGCTAAACCTCCCACACTTAGAAGTGAGAAAGAGGGAGAAGCCTTGGAGGTTGTTTGCCCTGGGCAGAAGTACATGTGGGATTCTGGTATCTCATCCTTGAGTGTAAAGATCAGGTAGAAAGACTTTAGAGGATGTTGGATCTGGTTCTCAAGGATGGATATGATTTGGCAGACGGAAGATGATAGAAGAGAGAGTTTATGGCTGGGAGAAAAGCTTGGTCAAAGACCTAAATGACAAAGTTCAGAGTGTATTAGAGAAACCTCCCAGTTTGATCTGAGTAGGGGATACATACAGAGGCATAATGTATGCCTGCATCTGACCTAGTCTGCTTATTTTGCAAGGGAAATGCAAAAGGTAGGAAGGATACCCCTACACAAGGTAGGAAGGATAAAAACCAGAAGTACACATCGTGACATTGAGCATTTACCAGGACCATCGCATCAGGACCATTGCATTACCTATAATGTCTCCAGGTGACAGTTCTGCAATTCAGGACTGCAGTTCAGAACCTGGGCCTCTGTTCCCAACACTCAAGAACAAAGAATCCTGCAGTCATCTTGGCACGTCCAGGTCTTTCCAAGTGCTAACTAGAAATCAAGGACCCAGGAGCTACGCAACTCCCTTCTTATTCCTTAGGACCCAAAAAGTCAGAGCTGGAGAAGATCCTGGTGATCCGTGGTCTAATCCCTTCATTTTACAAACTCAGGGCCAGAGAGGTAAAGGGATTTTGCCAAGGACACACACCTAGTTAATACCAGAGGCTAACCTCCGTATTTCAGAGGAGCACACGTCATTCAGTGACTCTTTACCAAGAACATTCCGTGGGCAAGAACCCACGTGAGCTAGGACATGAGGTGCTCAGATAAGGAAGACATAGTTTCTGCTATCAATACTTGGATCAAAGTAGAAGTCCCGCTTGGGTGTTGTTCCAGCATACCTGGTTTTTTCTCTGAAATGTGGGAATGAAAATGAAACACTTTAATCACAAGGAAGCAATTTCTGTTCTCTATTCTGTTTTGGACTTGGTAAGTCCAAGGCACCACACGACTCTTTGCATGGAGCCGCTGTCTTATGGCTGGAAGAGGGAGAGGCAGACTATTTCTTCAACACTCTCCCCAGTATCTCCCCCAAATGCCAAAACAGCCAGGTAGAAGACCATAATTTACATCAATAAAGTGACAGACAAAAGCAAATGCCAATGTGGTTTTTATTGATCAAAAGTTTTATGCATTTAATTCTAAACATGCACTAAATTGTAAGTTTTTGCATCTAATACTCAGGACTCTGAAGAAAGCATCCCTCAATGTCTTAAAAATCACATTGCTCCTTTGGCTCTTTCCAAACCCACTTGTGGACACTGAAAATGTCTGAATGGCACACATGCATATGAGAAAGAGGCTGTGTCCGGGGGAAGTTGCAGCCGCACCCTCGCCCCTGGTTCACCGCAGGGAGGTTACTCCCACAGCCTGTAGAAATGAAAAGGCCACATGATGGTGCTATAACCCAAGCAGAAATGTTGCTTTAGCCTTCCTCTGCGTCCTTTCGCTTCTAACCCGGTATCTAGGAAAATAGTATCTGAGAAAAGGAAAGTCAGCTGGCTTAGTTAATGAAGGTATTTTCAGGTAAAATGACCATCATTCAGGCTACAGGAAGGCGCAGTGGGGTCCGCTGAAGAGTGCTGTAATCTCCTTTCTGTCCAGGAAAGAAAACCCTGGATTGTAGAGGCAGGGGGGAGGGATTAAAGGGCTCAGGCCAGCAAGACCTCCAGTTATTAAATCAGTTGCTTGTTATTTTATGGTCTTGGATTATTTATATAACTTCTCCAAGGCCCTCTTTCTTTTCTTTCTTTTCTTTTTCTTTCTTTTCTTTCTTGTATAGGTAGAAGTCTACCTCCTGACAGGTAAACGGATACTTCACTTGTTTTGTGTTCCCTAGTGTCTAACACTGAGAGAAACTTAATAAAAGGGTTTTTTTTAATTTTTTTTAACGTTTATTTATTATTGAGAGAGAGAGACAGAGCATGAGAATGGGAGGGGCAGAGAGAGGAGGAGACATAGAATCCGAAGCAGGCTCTGGGCTCTGAGCTGTTAGCACAGAGCCCGACACAGGGTTTGAACCCACAGACTGCGAGATCATGACCTGAGCCGAAGTCGGACACTTAACCAGCTGAGCCACCCAGGCACCCCTTAATAAAAGTTTTAATTCACACTGTGGTAAGCACTGGTTTAGTAGCTTTACTTACATTATTTCATTTAATTCTTACAAAAATTCTCTGAATTAGATGTTTATCAAATGAGCGGAGGAATCGATCTTTTTATGAAACATTTAATCAATTAGTAAAACTATTTACTAAAAGTGGAAATCATTAGATAAAAAGACTGTAATTCTGTAAAACTCAGATCTTGAAACAAGCAGGATTTTGAGGTGGTGAGATGAAAAATGCTTAGCCTTCCCCCAGGAGGAGACCAGCATTTGGAAAGGCAGATGGGCTTTTCTAGGGACCATAAGGAGCACAATCTGGGCACAGGAATGAATCTGGCTGCTGTGACCAGCCCAAACCAGAGGTGCCCGGAAGTAGGAACTGGGGTATGAGTCTGGCACCCTGACTGCCAGCCCTCCCCACCTTATAACAGTAGTTCTGACTGCCCTTAAGACCAGCCCAGGGGTGTTAGTCTTTTGATGGAGCCCATGAGAAAAGTTTAGGGACAGCATACTTGGAGACATACTCCTGAAGCCACGGCCTCCAATGAGACTGTGCTCCTAGAGCTAGAAGCGGGAAGAACTGGCGTCTCAGGGAGGGTGTGTGATTGTGTGAGGCTCGGCTTATCAAGTGGATAAGGATGGATTTGTCCGTTCAGGAGGAAGTGGTTTAACCCTCTCTATTTCTGCCTCTTTACTATTTTATCTGTGTACCGAAAGTTGAGAGAAGTACGTTGTTTTCACTAAGCTACTTTTGCCTGATTATAAAACCGGTGCATGCTCATGGTAGAAAATGTGAAAAATGCAGAAGAAAGGAGAAATTAGAGATTAAAATAAACCTGTAGTACTAACAGTGGCTAACCTCTGTTGACAGCCCAGTGACATTTCTTCTCATCAAAGATCTTATTGTATGAAACTGAGATTATATTGTCCAATTTGCATTCTAGTTTCTTCATTTAGCATTGTATCATGAGCGCATTCCCATGCCATTAGATACTCTTACTAGTATCTTTTTGATGGCTGATAAATGATATGGATGTACTACAACTAACCTCCAGATAATTTTGAGACCTTCAGGATGTTTCCAATTTTTCATTAAATATTTTTTTTTAATGCTTATTTATTTATTTTGAGAGAGAGAGAGAAGGAGAGAGGGAATCCCAAGCAGGCTCCACACTGTCAGCACAGAGCCCGACCTGGGGCCCAATCTCATGAACCGTGAGATCACGACATGAGTTGAAATCAGGAGTTGGACGCTTAACGGACTGAGCTCCCCAGCCACCCCCGATTTCCAATAATGCTGGATTAAACATCTGGCAGAGCACAAAAATGTTCATCTGACTTTCAAAAATTGTTTTTTTAGGACAAAACTCAAGAAGGGGAATTTTTAAGTCAAAAGTTACAAACATTTAAAGGATGATGATGGATGGATGGATGGATGGATGGATGGATAGAGAGGGAGAGATAGAAGACAGATAAAAAGTCTCTTCTGACTTACACTTCTGCCAACCATGTAGGAGAGGTTTTATTCTATTCCCCATACATACACTCCTAGTCACACATTCCTAATGTGTAATATTTGCTCATTTTAAAAACAAAGGACTTTGTTTTGATTTGTGCTTCTTTTGAAAGAGTCCCTAAAACAGTTAAACAAGTGAATAGCTTGTGTCCCATACAGGAGAGGAGTCTTAGAAAAAAGAAAAACCTACAGGAGCCGCTCCCTGGCTTCCATTCGCACGGAGCTGCCTGCTCAGCATCTCGTTCCTCGTATCCCTGCAGGGCTCCAAGGGGGACGGGAGACATGCCTGGACCATGAAACACTTCAAGAAACCCACCTACTGCAACTTCTGCCACATCATGCTGATGGGCGTTCGGAAGCAAGGCCTGTGCTGTGTTTGTGAGTAAACTTCCTTCAAGCCCCTTTCCCCAGGAAGCGTCTTGAGCCATTCCAGGCAGAGTCTAGGTGTTTCTGCCTCCCGGCTTGAGGGACCACCTATATTGTCCAACAGCAGGAAATAAAGCAAGAGCTCTGTGTCCTATTTCCATCTTACCCAAGTCAAATGAACAAATAATATCCTGTTAGTGGAGTCCTGTCATGGGCCGCTGAGCCCTAGAAAAAAATCATTAATGTTCACGCACAATTTTAAAACATCTCATAGTGATTTTAATTGGGTTTTGCTAGTGAATGTTTATTTTGCTGAAGCTAGGGGGTGGTCATTAGTAAACAGCATAAGACTGTATTGTGTAAATGCATGGAACTTACGACTCTCCTTTGGTTTGTCTTTATAATCCATTTAGTAAAGTCAGGAGAGGAGAAAAAAACAAAGGCGAAAAAAGAGGGGAGGGGACTGGAGAGAAGTGGAGAAAGATGGAGGGGAAGGAGGGAGAAGGGGTGATGGAGGAAGGAGAAGGGAGACAGGGAGTAGGGGAGCAGAGGGAGAGGGGAAGAGGCTACAGTACAAAGGCTTTTTGGGGCCAGGGCCTGTGGGTGCAGCCACCTTACCATACAGGTAACGAACACTCCTCCTGGACCCACAAGAGCCTGGTGAGCTGCCGCTTGGGTGCTGTTCGGGCCACCCAATGTGCATGTCATCTAAACATGCACACATGAGCTAGGCAGCAAGTGACCCAGCCACAAAAGTCACCTTAGCAAAGCAGGGCCCTGTGCCAACTGAGAGCCAGCATCAGTGGGCTAGTGGAGGGGCCCCCAGGCCTTCCAGCTCTGACACTCTTCTTACAGAAGAACCCCATCTTATTCCTGGTGGGTTCGAGGCCTCTGGGCCTCTACGGTTTGCATAGTAGTAAAGAGTAGTAACAACCACAATAATAATGTGCGGAATAGCTATTCTGACCAAGACACGTAGTGCTTTACACACCTTATCTCATTTAATGCTGTAAAAGCCTTGCAAAGAGAAAGGCAGTTTTGTCCCCCAAACCCTGAATTTCAGACATGTGTTGAAAGTTACCCAAGATTATGTGTGTGGTTATCAATGGCAGAGCCAGAGTTCAGGCCCAGGCCTGCCTAACTCCAAATCTCCAAAATTAGAACACCCCAGCCTTTCTCCTTCCTCTCCAGCACCCCCAACATACATGGCATTGGCATACTGAGAAGGTGGACTCCTCATGTTCTCCTTAGCGGAAAATGCCTTTCTGAGAATGTTTTCTTGCTGCGTTCACTCTCTGCAGTGGAAAGCAGTGTGTTGGAATAGAGGGTATAGAAACACGTCTGGGAGAGAAATGTGGACTGTCTTCTCAATAAGCAACTGGAGACTATTCCAGATTTCCATGAGGAAGGCCAACTCCATATGTCCCTTGCCTCTGACTGGCCACTCAGAGGGAGGCATGGGCCTGGGCTGGAGTGGAGGTGGGCAGACGGCTAGACCTCCCTAAAGTAGACACTCACAAGCACTTTCCTTTTTGTTTTTTTGTTTTCAGATTGTAAATACACTGTCCACGAACGCTGTGTATCCAAAAACATTCCTGGATGTGTCAAAACATACTCAAAAACCAAAAAGGGCGGTGAGGTTAGTGATACCTGTTGTTCTACTGCATGCTGCATCCTGGCCAACACGTCCATCACCACAGATTCCTGAGCAGGAAGCTTTATCAAATCCCTTCTCTGACTCAAGGACCACCCTTACATCATCCCATTCATCCATCAATCCATCAGCATCTCCGCAGTGCCCACCATGTTCCAAGCACTGTGCTAGGGGGTTCGCAGGTTACAAGATGGTCCCCAGCCTGTTCCAGAACGGTGGAGGCTAGTGGGAGAGAGACAGACATGTAAGCAAAGTACAAAGAAGGGAGCTATATGATAACGGTAGGTCCATATGGGACATACAGTGGAGGCACCAAGGAGGAGGCCAGGGGGGTTTCCACAAAGGAAGTGGCATTTGAGTTGTGTCTTGAGCCCACATCAGGAGGACTTCACGAGGCATCAAGGAGTTCAAGGCACCCTAGGCAGAAGAAGCCTCGAGTGCAAGGCATGGAGACATGGCTTATTCCAGACCCTGTAGTCAGTTTGGTGGGACTGGGACAGAGGATGCTTGTAGGGACGTGGTAGGAGATGGGCTCTGAAAGTGGTAGGTCCAGCCTGGGCAAGTTCTTATGAGGCCAACCGAGGAGTTGGAAAGGAGTCTCTTACACAATGAAGGGGCCACTGAAGAGCTTTAAGCACGTGAAGAAATGATTGGGTTTGCGAATTAGGTTAACTGCTCTGACCATGGTGCAAGAGAGACATCAGAGGAGGGAAAAGAGCTCCTCCAACAGTTCAGGCAAGAGGCAGTGCCTCGCCGAGGGCCTGACAGGGTGTGGGGGGCACTCCGCACTCACTACACTCAGTACATTCGCAGTCGCACCGTGGTGGCTGTCTCTACTGAGTATCCCCTGGTTATGCCGGTTATTGCATATTTTGACTGTCTCCCTGGCTAAGGTAGAGGAGACGAAGGGAGAGTTTGAGACATAATTTTGGGGTACCACCACCAGGACTTGGTGATGGGGATGTAGGGGATGAGAGGGAGAGAAGAAGAGGTCAGAAGTGGCTTCCCAGGTTTGAGCTTGGCCATTGGGTGATGCCATTCACAGAGTGTAGAAATACACTCCCCTTAGTATTAGTAGGGGAAGGGCACTCTAAGTTCCTGTAGAGGAAAGAGACCATTGAACCTGAGTCAGGAGATGATTAGCAGCAGGGAGTGGCATCCAGCCCTCCACAAAAGGACTCGGGAGAGAGAAGGGCACCTCCAGGATACACATGCATGCCCCATGAGACACCGCATGGTCTCTTGTCTACTCCATACACCACCCCCTTTTCATGTTCATACCTTTCACCAGGATGCACTGTGTACCTCCTGGGCTCATGCCCTACGCCTACACTCTGGCCACTTGCCACATACGAAACAGAGGGAGGCCCCTGATGGGCCAGTAGGGCATAGTCACAAACTCCTGAGTCTCTAGGGCAACCCAAATTGCTAACTCTTCTGATCCCAGCAGAGGATGGAGAAGGCAGCATAGTGATAGGACACAGCCGTGGGCTTGGAGTCAGAAGACCTGGCCGTGAGTCCCTACTTGGCCACTTACCAGCCTTGGAACCTAAGGCCAGTCGCTTAACCTCTCTGAAGCCTCATATGTTTCTCTCCAAAATGGAGATCATAGGACTCTTAGAGAAAATTCAGTGTGACCAGATAGATGACAAATTGATTAGCAAACTGGGTTCTTTATACCTTCAGGGGTACACAGTGGCAGGTGAGAGGCTATAGAATAAACATGACATAGCTTCTAGAGCAACAATTTTACCAAAAACCTTTGGCGGGGGGGGGAGGATGTAGTAACTTAATTGATAAGGAATTTAAAATTTTTATTTAGTGCAGATATGGATGGTATCATGCAGGTACGCCTTGTGTTTTTAATATTGTTTGTAGTTGGCACTTCAGGCTATGCCCTCACATTCCTCCAGAGGCCACATCTGCTGTTTGGAGTGCCCTCGAGGACAATTTTGAGAAGCTCTGTAGAAATGCTGGACAGAGATAACTGAGGGCTTAGGCTCCCAGAATCTGGTGTCATAGGCTACTGTGGCTCCACTTACATCCACACACAAACAGGTATTTTTCCCGCCTGCTTCCCATATTCCTGGGTTGACCTAGTGGCATTTCCTGGTCAGCGTGCAGGTACAGCCAGCTGTCCAGGAAACAGATGTGCAGGCTGCTGGCTGCTGAACCACACTAATTTCTTTGGACTTTTCTCTAACTTCCTTCTAGAGTGCTTCTCAACCTTAGCTGCACATTATTCATAATCATTCAGGGTGCTTTAAAATAAACTGATGAATCCGGTCTTCAGAGACTCTGATTGATTTGGTCTGGAGTGAGGGCGGGTAAGTAGGACTTCTAGAAGCTCCCAGGTGGTTCTAATGAGCTGAGAGCCACTGGCTTATAGAAGACTGGAGGGGGAAGGGAGTCTTATCCTTCACTGAACACCTCCAAAGGGCCAGAATTGTGTCAGAGAGACTCTTCCAAGTGTGCTATCTTTTTAAATGCTCCCAGCAAACCCAGAGGTGGGCTTATCATGCCAAATTCTACAGATGAGGGTCCTGAGACTCAGAGAGGTACAGGAACTGGCCCAAGGTCACCTGGCTGCAAAGTGGAAGATCGGTGACTCCAACCAGTTCTGTCTGCAGCCCAAGCCCTTTCACGCGTCCCTGCATCACACTGCCTTCCAGAAGAGGGCGCGCACAAGCACATCACACTTGCAGACCATTCTGCAAGACAGACAGATGGACTGCCAGACAGGATGCTGCTCAGAGGCTAGCCTACCAGGGTGAATGAGCTATTCAAAGTGCAGGCCAGGTGCTTTTTGTCTACTTTGATTAGGATGATGGTGGTTAGGCAGGGAGGGACCACGTCAGTGCACTTCAGCAGAGCAGCCCCATATCCACTAAGTGCATCCACTGAAGGGAAAGCAACCCCTCCGCCCTGTCCCCACTCCTCCCAGACCCTTCTCCTCAGGCTCAGGGCCCAGGGATGTGGCTCTGCAGCCTTCCCTGGTATCCTTCCCTTCCCTCCTGCAGGTGATGCAGCACGCGTGGGTGGAAGGGAACTCTTCTGTCAAGTGTGACCGGTGCCACAAAAGTATCAAGTGCTACCAGAGCGTCACCGCGCGGCACTGCGTGTGGTGCCGGATGACGGTGGGTTGGCGAGCAGGGTGGCCCTGTTTCTTTCCAGTGTGTTTTTGCTCAAGCCGCGGCCAGGGAGCAGTGGACATCCCGCCAGAGGGCATGAGCAGAGCTAGGGGAGCAAGACTGGGGGGCCCAGAGCCCCCGTTCAATGCTCTAACA
The DNA here is from genome assembly GCF_028749965.1 of Puma concolor. NCBI lineage: Eukaryota > Metazoa > Chordata > Mammalia > Carnivora > Felidae > Puma > Puma concolor. The sequence continues at coordinate 78,249,366 of NC_141675.1, read as the reverse complement.
GTGCCTCCAGTGAATCACCAAGCTTCCCAGAGAGAGGCCAACCCCAGAACCAGGGAAGCGAAAGCTGCTTAGGAAGAAGCAGGCAGCTGTGAGCAGCAAGCCAGACCATTAACATTTTCCTCTGGGTGTCATCTGGGGCTGGGAGCACAGAGTAGGGGTGGAATGAGACAGCAGAGCCCCTGCTCCTCAAGACATCAGAGAATGGCACACTCCTTACAGCAGCCCCACTGCTGGGGCCACGGTCCTGCACCTGCTTCTGCCGGTCACAATTGTCCGCAAACTTCTGAACACCTGGAGCTGCCCAAGCTGCCCGACCTGCCCGCCAAAGCAAACTCTGTGCCATGTCTTGTCCCCTTCACCAGGTATCAGCCTCAAAAAGGATGTGCCTCCAAACCAGACTGCAGATCTCTTAAAATACACAGGTTGAATCTTGGGTTTTACTTCCAGGCTCCTGGGAGTTTGTTCAGTAAGATCTCCTTCCTTACAGAGTCTCAGAGCCTGGGGAGCAAATGTCCAAGGGGGGTTCTGAAATCCACACAGTGGTGCCCTGCTGAAGGGTCACAGGCCTGCCCATGACCGTTTCACTCCAGCAGTCGTGTATAACACTTGGTCTTCTTTCTCTGCCTGTAGCCAGCTTGGCACCCCTGGCCACACCACACCACACACACACACACACACACACACACACACACACACACACACACACACACACCTATACTGCCAAAGCCAGCAGTGCATAAGGATTTGGGGGAGTGTTGCATAACTGCCTCCCCAGCAAACCTCTGAACCCTCACCCTTGACATTTCCTTGATCACTTTCATTCACTCTCATCTTCATTGTCCCCTCTAGTTTCACCGCAAATGTGAATTATCAACGTTGTGTGATGGTGGGGAACTGAGAGACCATATTTTGCTGCCCACTTCAATATGCCCTGTCACCCGGGTAAGTGTTGCTGCCCCAGCAGGTTTCTCTGGGTTCACATTTCAGATGTAGGTGGCATTCAGGCGGGTCGCATCCCTCCGAGGGCTTCCTCGCAACTCCTAGGGTTTGTGTTTTCACTACAAGTTTGAAAGGTCATTGCCACACTCATCAGATTGTGAGAGAAAACTCCTCTGACTGGTTCCAAGCAAGTTGGCCACCTAGAATGCTCTGAAATGGCCCATCAAGGGAAGCACATGCATTCTAAGCACCTTTCCAGCAGAGCACAGTTATAGGACTTTCTGCCACCACCTGCACATGGCGAGGCCTCCTGGGTCCCCCTGTCAGCCTGTTTCTTATGTCTAAACATGGAAATTCCTCTGCCTTGAGGATTCCTACTTGGGGGGCCCAACCCTGTTTGGAGATGAAAGCAGGAAAATTTAAGTCCATTTATCTCCATCTGAAACTTTGTCTCTTATGTTGAAGACTCCTCTTTCTTTTTTTTTTTTTTTTAATTTTTTTTTTCAACGTTTATTTATTTTTGGGACAGAGAGAGACAGAGCATGAACGGGGGAGGGGCAGAAAGAGAGGGAGACACAGAATCGGAAACAGGCTCCAGGCTCTGAGCCATCAGCCCAGAGCCTGACGCGGGGCTCGAACTCACGGACCGCGAGATCGTGACCTGGCTGAAGTCGGATGCTTCACCGACTGCGCCACCCAGGCGCCCCGAAGACTCCTCTTTCTAAACCAAACCCCAAACACCTTAACTGTCCCCTTCTGTCTTGAAGATGTTGCCGAGGCTCACCGATCCCTCATATTTCATCCCTGACTTGACTTGCTACTCCTTTTTCATTAAAAGGCTGAAGGAAAAACACCACTTTGGAAAACCAGTTGGCAGTATCTTGTAGGTTGGAAATACACAAACTCTGTGACCCAACACGTCCTCCTGTGTATCTGCCTGAGAAATGTGCGCATTTGGGGGCACCTAGGTGGCTCAGTCAGTTAAGCGTCCACTCTTGATTTTGGCTCAGATCATGATCTCATGGTCATGAGATCAAGCCCCTGGTCAGGCTCGGTGCTGGTTGTGGAGCCTGCCCGGGATTCTCTCTCCCTCTTCTGCCCTTCCTCCACCCAATTGCACCACTTGCTCAAAGAAAGGGAGGGAGGAAGAACGGAAGATGAGCATTTATTCCACCAAAAGACCTGCACAAGAATGTTCATATTGGTTTTGTTCGTAACAGTCAAAAACTAGAAACCATCTAAATGACTGCTGACAGAGGGGTTTGAGGCATATCGGTGTAATGGAATACTGCATTGCAGTGGGGAAGAGCTCTGCTGAGCTGCAAAAACATGGATAATCTCAAAGATACAATGCTGAACAAAAGAGGCTAGTCTCAAAAAAAGACACTCCCTAGGATTTCATTTATGAAATTTAAAAGGCAGGAGTGATGCCTGAAGAGGCAGTAGTTATCAAGGCATGTATGAATGCAGAAATTCATCAAGCCGGAGATTTAGATTGGAACATTTTACTATATCATACGAAATAAACCTCCATAAAATAAATAATAAACACTGAAGAAAACAAAAAAAACAGGATATACAAAACTAAGCAAAACAACTTACTTCAGTATCACATCAGTTAGATAGTGCTGAGCAGAGAAGCCAGATCTAAGACCTTGCTTCCCAGAGCTCAAGCGTCTAAATCAACAAAGTAGATTTCTGCCAATTTCAGCGTTTCTTCTCCCTAGGTCTGTTCCAGTGTTTTGAAGTTAAAGTCAGAACAAACGATGATAGAGGCCTGGGGAGTCTTAGAGAATCCCGTAGGGAAGCATTTCTTTTTTTTCGATCCAAAACCCTGTTTTGAAAAACTCCTCCCTACTCTATATTGGTTTTGTATTCTCTCTTTATATTAACTATTTGTTTTTCTTCTCATCACTTTTTTTTTTTATATTTGACTTTTTTTTTTTCAAAATGTGTTTGTCTTTCCTCTCATCACAGGACAGGCAAGGTGGGAAGTCTGATGGCAGCGTGTCAGCCAAGGGTGAACTTGTGATGCAGGTACCTCCACAAGCCTCAAGTCCCATCTCTCATTCTGAGTGGGTTCAAGGCTGTTGGGGAGATGAGGGAGGACAGGGTTTGCATTCTAGAGAAATATATCTCAACATTTGCTTTCTCATCTGATCTATTACATCACACAGGAGGACACTTTATTTCCAGCTTCTGTAAATATCTTTGAGTACCATACTGTTGGCAAGTGGTGAAAAGGGGAGGTTGGTTGATCCTACTGCTGGTCAAATAAATTTTATCACCCTTTTAGGAAAAAGTTACATAAAACTTCAATATGCACACCTCAATACTAACAGCAGTGTGGACCAAGAAATATACAGTGGGTTTTCCAAGACTTTCAAGCCGTGTCTAGAATGTGATCTGCCAAGACAAAGTTAACCAGATTCAGAAGATCTTCTTTATCCTTGAAAAGGGAGGGGCGTAGCAATCCCTGCACTGCCCACCTCCTAGAGATGCTCTAAGATTAAATGAGAACATGCAGATTCATGTGTCTTAAAAATTAAAAGATAAACAATAATGATGGAGAAACTAATAAATGGGAGAGCTGTAGATGCCTAGAAAGGCAGAAAGGCAGCTGGAGTGCACACACACGTGCGCGCGCGCACACACACACACACACACACACACACACACACAATGCAGGTGAGCCAGTTGTTTACAGCTGGCGTCCATCTCGTTACCCTGCATCTGCTTTGATTGGGAATGCCCATGCTGTACAAGTTGTTAAGTATTTTGAATATCATCCCCGGAGGTAAAGAATTACTCCTCAGGCTCCAAGATGCTTCTGGGTATCACACAGTCACCTAGGCAGATGATAAGATTCTTAAAAATCCTAAGAATGCTACTGTCCATTTGAAACAACATGGTGCTGTGTTTGCTGAAATTTTAGCCTGAGATCTGGAAAAGTAGACATCACACATTGAATATGGAATATGGCTACCTCTCCATATCAGTCTGTCCTTCAGCTGAATCCACAAACATTTATTAAGTACCCATTCCCATATCTGGTGTCATGGGGACCTTGGTGGGAGGGTTATACACACACACACCCTGCTCCTGAGACATTTCAAATCCAGTTGATATTTTGAGACATTTACCTAAGAAAACATGAAACAAAACCCATGTGAATGGGCAATAAGAGAAGCCCAGATGATACTACATACTTCAAGTGCAATGGTTTCAGTTGCAATGATCGAGGAAAGCTTCATAGAGGAAGTAGCTCTTGAATTGGGCCCCGAGAATGAAAAGTTCTTTTTAAGAAGGAAGTGGGCTCTTCGGGACACCAAGGAGGAGGAGAAACCAGAGTGAGCAGCCCCACAGAGTGGGAAGTCAGGAGATACACTCACTCGAGGATAAAAGCCAGGCTTGGCTGGGACACAGCTGAGGGTTATAGGGGGCAACAGTAGATTGGGGCTATGCTGAAATGTCTTGGATGCCGGGTTGGGAAATTTGGATTATATCCTCTGGGAAACAAGGTGTCATTAAAGGTTTCCGAGCAGGAGTGGCATGACTGATGCCCCAGGAAGGAAACCACATATGGGACTTACCTGAGATGGGAAAGGTCTGGGCTGGGTGGGTACCATGGCAGCTGCCAGAGATAAAAGGACAGCCAGGGAAATAATTGGCAGGGCAGGGTCTTCCCTAGATGACTAGATTAATGATAATAGTATGTTTAAGAGAAACAGTGAGCCAGGAGAGAGGACTAGTTCTGTGGGGAAGGAAGATAGGTCAGGTTCCGGCATGTGAGTTTGCAGTGATGGTGAGACATTTGGTTGAAGGTACCCATTGGACAGTAGGAAATGTAGAACTAGGGCTCAAGAGGAAAACTGGGGCTGGAAATGTGGATTTGGAAGGTGCTGGTGGAAATGATGGTTAACTTCATGAGTGTTATTTGATTGATATATAGGACCAGAGGACCACAACTTCTAAAATTATATTCAGTTGTATCCATCACAAAATATAATCTTGTGCTTGTAGGGCGCCTGGCTGGCTCAGTCAGTGAAGTGTGAGACTCTTGATCTCAGGGTTGTGATTTCAAGCCCCACATTAGGCATAGAGCCTACTTAAAAAATAAATTAAAAAATATATATCATCTTGTGTTTATAGCCACAATACCATATCATCGTTCAGTGATCTGAAGTTACAGTGCCATTGCCACATCTCTGATCCGAGCCTCAAACTCTTGTCGCCATTAACACTACTCAAGGCTACTCGAGTCAAAGACACTTAACTGCTTCACCCCTCAGAAAACTCAGCCAGTGGACAAAGACCTACCTCCCAACTACCTCTCCTCCATGCTGGAAGTGCTTCCCATCCACCTTTCCTGGAAGCCATCTTAGTGTCAACTCTCCTCTCATTCATCCTACTGGCTGAAAAAGAGCTAATTTCTTTTTCTTTTACCTTTTAAGTATAAGATCATCCCCACCCCGGGTACCCACCCCCTGCTGGTCTTGGTGAACCCCAAGAGTGGAGGGAGACAAGGAGAAAGGTATGTTCTCTTCTTTTTCAAAATGGAGAGGCTGAGACCACCTCACTCAGGGTTTTTCTTCCCCTCAACAGGGTGGACTGCAGAGACCGCCAGATCTGGGTTTCAGTCCCAGCCCTACCACTTACCACTTTATGACCTGGTTCAACTGACTGCTTAACATCCCTGTGCCTTGGTTCCCTCCTCTGTAATTGGAGATAATAATTTCTCCTGTCATAGCTGCGTTGTGAGGATTAAAGTAGACATATGCTTGGCCGAGGGCCCATCACAGCCATTACCATGGCTCCCAGGGTCGGACCAAGTTCTGAGACGCCTGTTTCCTTCTCAGCCTCCCAGGTCCTTTCTTGATTTAAGAGGTGTGGCGGGACTCCCTTGACTGGGACCTCCTGGCCTGTCCATCTCCTGAGAAAACAGGGCACCACCTCATCAGTGAAGAAAATGTCCAGTCTCCCAGAAGCACTAAGGGAGTGAGAGGAGAGAGGGAAAAGGGGCGAGGCAGCTCTGCCGCCCTGTCCTGTTCAGCTCAAGATGATGGACAGACAATGCAGTGATCTGGAATCCAGGTTTACAAAAACAATAAGTAGGGTTGAAGCAAGAACTGCGAGAACCCCTACCTAGTCCAAGGAGCAAGACACCTGCTGAGCTGACCTGATTCGCTGCAGCCTTGACACCCAGCCCAGAGGTGGTCACTGCCCCTGCCCCCAGCCTTTCCCTGCCCAGCCCCACCTCCTGCATGTCCTCCTGATCCAAAGATTTGGGGGAGCTTTCCATAGAGAGCTCCTTGATACCCCTGTGTAGTCCACAAAGAGCAGAATCACACTACCTAGAACATCCAGAATGTTTGGGAGAAGGATAAAGCTTTAAGAAGAACAGAGGTTTTATTCTCGGCAAGAGGTCCGGGGTTGAATGCTACGATCTTGCGTGGCGGAGAGGCCTTGAGCCAAGGCGTGAGAATGTGGATGATGCTGGCTGGACCTGGGACTTCAGGGTCTGCAGGGCCTGTATGCAGTCTTCTCCCCTCTTGGGTTTAAGTGGACCCAGATTCCCACCACGGGTGGGCTCCAGAGGTGTTTGCCCTACTGTGACTTCTCACAATGACATTCTTCTTCTCTGTTTCTCTTTCTCTCCCTCTTTCTTTTTTTTTTTCCATAGAATCCTTCGGAAATTCCACTATCTGCTCAACCCCAAACAAGTTTTCAACCTGGACAATGGGGGGCCCACTCCAGGGTATGGAGAAGCAATCTTCTTATCTCTCCTCCTCCACCCTTCATTTCTGAAGAAGATACCTATCTTTGGTCACCCTTCGTGTCTCTTTCATCTGTGGACTTATCCTTCCTGCCATGTTACCCTTTTCATCTTCTTTTCCTCCATCTACTCTTACTTGCTCCTGGAGATACTCAGGAACACCCCTTATGGCTAAGTCTGGGAAGTCACCTCCTTTTACTCCACCCCGGGAAAAGTTGTTGTTTCTGTAAAAGAGAAAAAAGCACATATGCCATTCATTTGATTGACAGAAAGAGCGGGCTGGTGAATTATGTTAACTTATCTGCAAGGCTGTGTTAGCTGGTGTCTTCATACTGAGTCATCAGGGAGGGCGAAAGAGTTTTCCTGTCACTGTCAGCAGCTCAGAAATCCATACTGCTGACTCAGAGTTCTGCTGCAAGTTCTGTTGGGGGAGCATTTTAGGATCAGGGCAATTAGTTATTCAGTGAAATCACTTTTTTCCAGGATTATCCAGTTTAGAGGTTGTTAAGCTGCCCCTGGCCCTTCTCCCGCAATGTGTCTCTTGGCTGTTTCACTGCCCAGCAGAGCGGGAGAGTGATAAGAGGAGGCAGGCAGCCTGAGTGCAGCTCTGGTGGGAGGAGCCGGGCCTAGTGTCAGCACGGATGTGATGGCTGCGGTCCCTGTAATCAGAGGCCCCTCCGGCCTGGGGCTGGAAGGCACCCAGACAGGGCTTCTTCCCAGACAGAGCTGGTGCGCTAGAGACATCTGCTGGCCAGCCCAAGCCTGTCTCCATGCCAGGTGCTCAGATCTGTACAGGCCAGGCTGGGCTTCCCAGAAGACAGCTGCTTTGCCCAGCCTCCTAACCTGCATTTCCACTCAGTTCGGCAAGACCCACAGTGGGTGGGGGCGGGGAGGGACTATAAAAAGGGACTGTGTCCCTGTCTTCAGTTGTTTGCCACAAAGCTGTTATTTATATGGCTGTGATGGGGCAATACCCAGTTAAAAGAGGGAAAGTAACATGAATGCGAGTGCAGCACGTCAGCCATGACTTACCTGCAAAACTAATTGCAAAACAGGGCCCACCTATGCTGCCCTGGGTGCCATCATAGTCACTGCGATTGCAGTTACTGATCTGTGACTGAAGGGCAGCCTGCAAGTACCTTTACCAGCCCCCTCTCTTTTAGGGCATTGTGATGCTTGAATGCAGTACTCTAGCTTCACCTCATCCACCCTAAATTGCTTTTGCCCCTCATGACAAACCCGGTGGCTACTTCCAGGGCTGCTGTGCCCTGAGTGTCTTTGCTGGGTCAGTCTGTCACCAGGCAGGCTGTTTAACTGCAAGGAGCCTCCGTCCAGAATTCGCTTCCTAAAGGAGAGCAGAGTTCTGCAAGGGATGGGGAGGGGAGGAAATGTTGATTCGCCCACAGACGCATCAGTGACTCAGAAAGCCAGGGGTCTTTTCAGACCGCCAGGCCGGGCAAAAGGGGAACATCTGAGCTTCAGTTCCCGAGTCCCACCCCGGTGTGTTCACAGGTGACACTTGTTCTAAAGCAAAGGTTTTGTGCCTTTTTGTGCCAGAAACCCATCTGGCAGTTTGATGAAGCCAATGGACCTCTTCTCCGAATACTTGTTAGGGTATAAAATGAAACGTAGAGCATTGCCAGGGACACTAATGCTACTGAAAAGACAGTCATCAAAATTATTAAAAACACAAGTATGTGACATGGGAACATATGCGATTTACTAACACATTTTTGGCAAGATCCAGAGACCGGTCTAATAACTATTATTAATTAAAAGCAGAGATGAGCATAAGTGATAGTAGGGGGCAGCTGCCACAACTGTGATAAAACATTAAAATACCTGTGGTTTTTTTTTTTTTTTTTTTTTTTTTTTAATTTTTTTTTTTTTTTTCCAACGTTTTTTTATTTATTTTTGGGACAGAGAGAGACAGAGCATGAACGGGGGAGGGGCAGAGAGAGAGGGAGACACAGAATCGGAAACAGGCTCCAGGCTCTGAGCCATCAGCCCAGAGCCCGACGCGGGGCTCGAACTCACGGACCGCGAGATCGTGACCTGGCTGAAGTCGGACGCTTAACCGACTGCGCCACCCAGGCGCCCCATACCTGTGGTTTTGACTTTCTAACAAAGTCGCAGGTAGTGTTAATACCTGTGTGATTTGTTGCCCACTTTCATAATTGAAGGAGAGGCTAAATCTCAGGGCTTAGGAAAGGTAAGAGTGTAACATTTTCTCCTCCATGTGCGTGGCACTCTGGTTTCTATCTATAGACCTCTTAGAAGTTTCTGGGCCCCAGGTAAAGAGCCCTGCTCTAGGGGCGCCCGGGTGGCTCAGTCGGTTAAGCGTCCAACTTTGGCTCAGGTCATGATCTCATGGTTTGTGAGTGCAAGCCCCATATCGGGCTCTGCTGACAGCACAGGGCCCGCTTTGGATCCTCTGGTTCCTTCTCTCTTTGCCCCTCCCTTGCACTTTCCCTCTCTCTCAAAAATAAACTAACATAAAAAAAAAAAAGAGCTCTACTCTAAAAGGTGAAGGCCTCGGAGGGATGGTGCTCACTCCCCTTGGGTCTGGGCCCTCAGGACAGTGGGCTGAATATCCACTAGTTCAGGGCACCTGAATTAGAGGACAGTTTGTGAGGACAGAACAGGCAGGAAAGCCAGAGAGGAGTCCAGACGTTGCGGGTCGGTTGTATTGGTGCCCAAATAAGCAAACTATGGCTGCCTCTGCACAAATAGTAAAGAATTTCTAGAAAACCAATTTGTTCGTGTGGAATGTTGAGTCACATTCTCCTTATACAAGGACGGCTCCCCAGGATTCTTCTCTATACTCTAGTGGTACTGCTTCCCTTGTAAGTTCTGGTTTTAGAATGCTAAGTGACCCTTTCAACCCCAAAAGGAATCAGGGCCGTAACGTACTCCCAGGGAACAGGGGAGACCCTGACTCAAGCAGTGTCAAATGTCCACCGCAACCTAGTAAATAAGACTGCTTTGGCCTTTTACTTCCCAGGTTGAACTTTTTCCGTGATACTCCAGACTTCCGTGTTTTAGCCTGTGGAGGAGATGGGACAGTTGGCTGGATTCTGGATTGCATTGGTAAGAAGGGGCTGGGAGGGGCTTTAGAGTTTATTTATTGTAGGCATGTTTAAAGTCAGAGGAAGGTAATACACAGGAAAGAGAAATGGAGCCATGTCTGGTTCATCCTTGTTTCCACTCTTGGGCCATTGCTTGACTACAGTGCTTGACCATTGTATCTACCTTGGGTGAAAAAAAGAAATGGAAGGACAGGTACAGATTAACTGTTTAGTTTCAGGTCTTGCCTCATAAACATGGCTGGGCTTTGGACGGTGGTAGGACAGGCCAAATTGGGGAGCTGGTAGGGGGAGAGGGAGGGCAGGACCAGGTCTCCAAGCAGACCCGGGTTAGTGGATAAAGGCCAGAGAATTAAGCATAGGTGTGTAGCCTGGCCAAATCACCTTGAGCTGAGCACGTGCAGCCTGAGTCCAGAAAGCATGTCTAGAAAGTGCAGATCAGTACAAGCAAAGAAAGGTCATGCTGGGCTGTGTCCAATATGCTGAGATTAGAAGGGCAGTGGGGAGGGCCCAGGCTGGGAATCAGGAGGCCTGGGTTTCAGTCCAGCTCTGCCTGGATCTGTGGGTCCGTGGACATCTCATCCTCTGCAGATGATGGGGGCTAACTCTGGAATTGTCTGTCACTCCTTCCACAAATACTGCCTATGCACCTCCATGTACCATGCTCTGTCCAGGCCCTGGAGATGCAACAGTGAACAAACAGATGGAAATCCCACCCTTGCGGAGCTTCCTTTCTAGACGGAAGAGACAGGCAATAAGCAAGCAAACAAACAAACAAAAACCAAAACACAAGAGAAACATACAACATGCGGAAGGTGGTAAAAACACAGCAGGGATGGGGCAAGGAGCCCAGCAGGGGTAAGGTTGGGGGTGGTCTACGATCTAAGACTGAGTGTTTGGGGAAGACATCACATAGCAGACGATGTTTGCATGGAAACCTGGAGGAGAGGTGAGCCATGCGGATACTTGAGGAAATAGCAGTCTGTGCAGGAGGAACAGCAAATACAAAGGCCCTGAGGTAGGAGCAAAGCCAGGCTGCTGAAGGCAGCAGGACTGCAGAGCGTGCTTGGAACGGAGCGTGTGAGGGAAGAATGGCAGAGGATGAAGCTGGGCTAGCACAGGGCCAGGTCACTAGGACGTGTAGGGCAGTAAACAGAATATGGCTTTCATGCCAGAAATGTCCCAAGATGCTGGACGGTTTCGAGCAAAAGTACACAGCGGGTCGTGAGAAAAGGGCAGAAGCAGGGAGACCTGCAGGAGGCACCTGAAGCAACCCAAGTGAGAAGTGACCAAGGCTTGGACAACAGGAGACACAGAGGAAGTGATGAGGAGTGGTCGGCTGGCTTCTGGATAGCATTGGAAGATGGAGCCATCAGGATGAGAGGAAGAGAGGAGTCAGGGATGGGCATGTACCCATCTACCGACCCTGACTGGGGCAAGGAAGGCTGTGCCTCTGGGGGTCGTAAGCAGACCACCAGGAAGGGTGGGACCACACCCGGCTCCCCACAGGCACTTCAGTTACCATGGATACAACCCTGCGAAACAGGCACCCACGCTCTCCTGTCACCTCCGGCTCTGGAGTTGTTTGTGGGAGTGGGGAGGCATCCTCCCTTCCTCTGGGAGCCGAGGAAGGAAAAGCTGATCAGCAAAGGGTGGATGGCCACAGTCCTGGGAGCCGCGCACACGGTTCCCTCTCCATCACGAAGGAGAATGTAGGCTTTGGTGACTTTATACAATTCATCTCACTTCACCATCTCTTCACCATCTCATCACCGTCTCTTGTAGCTATTCCTATGAGATAGCTATTCCAGAGAACACGGGGGAAAGTCTCTGCCCAAAACTGGAAGAAGAAAGGTCATGTAACAGGCTGGCAACCTGAAGAGAAGAAACAGTCATGGAAGGAATAACTGCATGATGCTCATTCATTCATTCATTCATTCAGGAATGTTAAATTACTTATTTAGTGCCTTCTGCCACCCCGTGTTGGTCCTCCCATTGATCTGTTTATACTCACTCTATAGCCAGAGTGGCCTTTCCTGAATGTCCGTGGGTTCATGATGTGTGTAAAGCACATCAGTGTCTTCCCAGTACTCTTAGGATAAGGACAAAAACCTTTCAAATGGTCTATAAGGTCCTCGTGCTGCAGCAGCTGCTTACTTCCAGCCTTACTTCCTACCTCCATTCTTCTCTCTCTGGACTCCAGCCACTCAGTCCCTCCCTCGGACCCTTGAATATACCAGTCTCCCTTCTACCACAGGGCCTTTGCACAAGTGGTTCCTCCTGTCTGGTATGCTCCCTGGCCATTCCTTGGTCAACTTCTACTTCAGATCTCAGCCAAAGTGTAGCTTCCTCAGAGGATCCAACCTCAGTCACCTTATTATATGATCACACGTTTTCCCTTTCCAGTATAAGTGTGAAATTATGCCTCATTTAGATGAAGACCTCATTAATATCTGTCTCTCCCTCTCAACTGTAAGCATCATGACAGCCTGTGTCTTGGCACTTTGACCCACTATTAGAGTCATAGCACCCAACACAGCACCAGTACATAGTAGGCCTTCTGTAATGTATGCAGAGATACTGTGGTGGATGAGATATAGTTCCCCCAGGGAGGATACAGCACATTGAGGCAACAAGTGAGTAGTCAATTACAAGAGTCAATTGGGAGATTGTTCCTGGTGAGGCACCTAGCCCAGACTAGGGCAAGCAGGGAGGGTCTCCCAGAGGCAGCACCTAAGCAACAGAGAGCCTATGACTTAAGGCACTGAAAAACTTAAGCATGGTTGACATGTCAAGCAGGAGGAGGCCAGAGTGGAAGGCAGACCCCAGTACCATGTTGGAGATGATGGGAGCAGCCACGACAGAGGGAAAGCAGAGAGCAGGGGACTGCAGTGCTCAGGCTCCAGCTCAGGGACAGCCTGCCTTGAAGGTGTGGAGAGCCACTGGGGGAACTGAGGCTGGGAAGGCAGAGAGGAGGCAGTTGCTTCAAGACCAGGAGGAAGGAATCACGTCGGGGAGCTCAGGCATCGCCATAGGAATAGCTAGAAGAGACGGTGGACAGATCTATTAAGGAAAGAGCATGTGGAAACTGAGCAGGGTGAGGAAGAGGGAAAAACCTCGGATGACATCTGGGTTTCTAGCCTCAATGCATGAAGATGGGGACCACAGAAGGAGCAGACATAAGGAAACAAGGGCCTTCCAAGTAAAAGGCACAGCTTGTACAAAGGCAGGGAGGCATAAATGCAGACCGTGTGTTCTGGGAACCATGGCAGAGTCCATCGCTTTGCTCTGTCCCCCAACTTACACCTCCTGGTGATGATCTCAGCCCCAGGTCTTGCCTGAGCTCCGCCATTTCCGGCATAAGTCAGAGAACCCGGGGGACCTATGAACTCCCCTTTTGCTGGGACAGCCCTAGTATTAGCCTCACTTGCTGATTCCTGCATCACCCCTCCCCCCACCCACACTCCTCAATCAGCGTTACTCACATCCCCAGGCCCCAAAGCGTGCTGCAGTTTATGTCAGTGGCGCCCCCTGGAGCCCAGTGGGTGCCCGTGCCTGCTCCAGCTTTCTCAGGGTGGCCAACATATTGCTGTAGACCCGCAGCCAGATTAGACCACACGTGTTCTGCTGTGTTTTCTCTGATGTTTCAGTCTGATGCTCCCTCACAACCAGCATGGGAGATAAGGTTAGGAATTGTGTATTTGCAAGTCTGGGGTAGGGTGGGCGGAAGTGACAAACTGGTACCTGGGTGCCAAATGACACCTTGAGGTTTTGTTTGTCAGACGCAATATTATTTTTAAACTTTGAACCTGCGTGACTTTACCTGAGGCAGCTTCAGTTTCCAAAAGGCCCCACTATTCCCTGATTTCTCAGACTCAGCTGTTCTACTGCCCATGCACCTGCCTAGCCCCTGAAGCAAGGAGAGGACTGGGCTTGGGAGCACAGAGATCTGGATTTGGATCCTGACTCTGGACTTACTTTCCCCCTCTGAACCTCAGCTTCTTCATCTATGAGGAGAATAATAATACCTTGCAGAGTTTGTCTGAGGGATAAATGGAGAAAGTGTTCATTATGATTACGGAACTACTGTTTTCAAGGTGTATGCTGTCACCCCAAAGGACAGCATTTGGATGAAATGAGGATAAGCAGGTGCAAGTTACACGGAGACCGTCAGCTCAATATGAAAGAATCCTTAGTAGTGGTTCACACGCTGCAGATGGAAGAGACAGCTTTAAGAGGTAGTGTGTTCTCTCTCCATCATGGAGCTATTCAAGCAAAGAATGCTATGGAAGGGTTGAAGCATAAGATCAAGGATAGATAACCCAAAGTTTCTGTAATCCAGTGGCATATGATTTTCTCTTCCTCTGCATGGGCTGCAGATAAGGCCAACTTCGCAAAGCATCCACCGGTGGCTGTCCTGCCTCTTGGAACAGGAAATGACCTGGCCCGCTGTCTCCGCTGGGGAGGAGGTGAGTGTGCATGCAGGTGGCACTACCCTGGGGACAAGCACTCCAATTTCAAGGGATGCTCTGCAGAGCTAGGCTCAACTTCCCTTTTAATAATTACATTCCACAGAGTCATATCTACTCCATGACCATTCCCTTGCCTTCCGCATCCTGCCGAGATCTGCATTTACCCCTCAATATGTCTACTATCTCCCTGAAACTATCAGCAAAGAGCCTGCCTACCCTGGCAGGACATACTTGGCTTTAGGGTAGTCTCCTCTATCTCCCCCCACAGTACTCGCTTGAGTAGGGGCACACTTAGGCATTTTCTGAATAAAATTCCCTCCTCTGCAAATTATTGCTATTCTTCTGAACTAGGATTCAGAATGCAAACTGAAAAGCTACATTGCCAGCTACCAGGGGCATCCAGATCATCATAGGCTCCACGTCCATTGGCGCTCCTTTTGAAATCCCCCTGTGGGGGATCTCAAACTAGTGACCAGCTTATGGGACAAGAGGCAAGAGCTACAGAGAACTCTGTAAACTGCAACAGAACCCATGGATCTGGGAATGCTCCAGAGAACAGAGAGGCCAGGGCAGCACATGGAAGGGACCGAGCAGTCTGGCAGGCAGAACTGGGGTGGGATTCCAGATGGCTGATGCGTTCAGAGAGAATTCAAAGCCAGGCCAGGCAGCGGTCAGTGTTCGGAGCTGGGTATATGCCTGGTGGCAGGGGTAGATCAAGCAGGAGCCAGCCCAAAAGGAAGTCGGCAGGAACTGATGTCTTCAGCCACACACTGAGGCGAGGGAAGAGCCCTCTGTTCCAGGGGAGGAAGCAGAATATAGCCCCATGCTCTGTGCATCTAGGCAGCATAGCTCAGCACAAATTTCATGCAGTAAGCACAGCCCTGTGCTCCCAGAGAGCCCCCAGGCCCTTAACTACATGGTGACTACCATTGCTATCTTGTGAGGCATCCCTAGGGAGCTGACCAAACTAGCAACGTGGAAATACTCTTCAAGGTTGCCCTGAAGGTAGTAAGCAGGAACACAGAAGTGTTATCTGAAAGGAAAGACTGACTCTCCCACTAACCTCTCATGACTTACAATTCTCTTTCTATACGACTTTGCTATTGCATAAAAATTATCATAAATATAGAGGCTTAAAACAGCCATTTGTCAGCTCATGGTCCTGTCAGTCAGAAGGCCTGTGACAGTGTGACTGGGTTCTCTGCTCAGGGCCTCCCAGCCTGAAATGAGGGTGTTGGACAGGCTGTGCTCTTCTCTGGAATTTCTGGACAGAGAGTTTGCTAAGCTCATTCAGGTTGTTGGCAGAATTGAGTCTTTTGGCTGTAGGACTGAAGTCCCTATTTCCTTGCTGGTTGTTAGCTGGGACCACTATCACATCCCTGAGGCTTCCTTTTTCCTTGACAGATGAATTGCTCCATTTTCAAAGCCAGCATCGGAGAATTCTCCCTTGAGAATCCCTCTCAAGCTTTGAATCTATTTCTTAAGGAACAGCCCAGTCCTTTCTAAGGACTCAGCTGATTAGGCCAGGTCCACTCAGGTAATCTCCCTTGCTTAAAGTCAACTGTGCCATATAAGAGCCCTAGTCATGGCAGTGACTGTCCTATCTTATTTATAAGTCCTGGGAGTTTTGCAGGGTATACACCTAGGGGCTGGGGTAGGCAGGGATAGTGGGGTCCATCTTAAAACTCTATCATACTGTCCATCTGCAACATAACAAAGTCCTGGAATGAACCCTTTCTTGTCCTGTGTTCTCCCACCCAGCCCAATAATTCTCTAGGGTTTCTTTTAACTACATAAGCCTGCCCAACTTTGGCCAGCTCCCACCACTACCCTGACTACTTTGGCTTCCAAATCTCCCATTTTCTTTCTATGCCCTATTGTTCTGTCCTTTTCCATGGCTCAGGGAACATAACTCTCTCTGGCCCCCAGACACACTGGTTGCAGGCGGAGGGTCTCTTGATCACAGATGCCCACAGGGTTCCCTGCCCTAACAGCTGCCTGTACATCAACAACAACTTAGCCTTTTTGCTCTGGAGACAAATGTAATGCCATGCTCCACAGGTTATGAAGGGGGCAGCTTGACAAAAATCCTGAAGGACATCGAGCAGAGCCCCTTGGTGATGCTAGACCGCTGGCATCTGGAAGTCAGCCCCAGAGAAGAGGTGGAGAATGGGGACCAGGTCCCGTACAACATCATGAACAACTATTTCTCCATTGGTGTGGTGAGTTGGTCAAGGATTGCCTTTCTGCATGGAAGACAAATGTTTGGGTGGCAAAAAGGTTCTGGTCTTCTGTTGTCCCCCTCCGAGTCCCTGCTCTTTACCTCTGTCAGCTGCCCCCAGTCTTAACTCGGGTCCAAGCATCCTTGCATCTGGCCTAGGCATAGACACCTTGAAGGTCCCAAACCCTAGGTTATGGAGAAAATTCTTTCCCCTATAATTTTAACTAACAAAAGAAAATAAGAAAGTTTTTGAAAAACAAACTTACCCTTAGGATGATTTGAAACAGTTTTAAAAAAGCAACACCAGGAAATAACCAAGGGGCAAGGTCAGGAGAAGACTCTCATGCAAGCTTCCAGAATTGAGAATTCTGATCCTCCAAGGAGAACCATGTGGTCCCAAGCTGGCTTGGCTGGCTTAGCTGTCAGAATTCCTTCTCTTCTGTTCTCTCGCCTGGGCTCAACTGAATTCCTACACTCCAGGTGCTCATGAACCTCTGGGGGTGTCTCCTCCCAGCTGACCTCTCAGCTGAGCTCCATTCTCCTCCTTGGTGCTTCCACAGCCTTTTGCATTCACCCCATCAGTGCAGTCTCTGCACTAAGTTGAAGGGATTGGTTTACTGTGCCCTAACACACACCCCCAACACACACACACAACCAATACACAGACACCCCCCACACACACCCAATACACACACATACACACACTGCCCTAACACCCCCAACACACAGACGCCCCCCACAAACACACACCCACACACACACACTGCCCTAACACACACTCCCAACACAAACACACCCCAACATAATACACCCAACACACCCCCCTAACACACACCCCAACCCCCCCCACACACCCAACACACATATACGCAATATACCCCACTAACACACACGCCCAACACATACACCTAGTATACTCCCAACACACATCCCCAACACACACACACACACACACACACATACACCACACACACAACACACATACACCCAACATACTCCCTAAGACACACCTGCAAGGTACATACACACACACACCATACATACACACACATAGCACACATACACCCAACACACACCTCTAATACACCCCCAACACACATACACACCCCCCAACACACCCAACACACATACTCCCAGCATACACCCCTAACACACACTCCCGATACACTTACACCAAACACACTCCTCTAACACATACCCCCAAAACACATACACACAACACACATATACCTAACACCCCCCCACACACACACACATCCAACACACATTACACGCAAAACATGCCCCTAACACACACACCCAATACACATATACACAACACACATACACCCAACACACACCCCTAACACCCCTGACACACATACACCCAACACACCCCTCTAACACAACCCCCAGCACACACACACACACACACAGAGCACAAGAATAGTGCCACACTCCTCTTTCTTCCTCCAGCCCCCAGCACATCTAGCACAACTCAGTTAGTTTGTTTTACTGAACTCAGCTTCTGGGCATAAGAGGACTGGTGTGGACAGTTTCCCAAACTGTTGAGAATGGGATCGGGGAGAAAAGAGAACCATCTATTCCATAGATAGAGCTAGGGTTTCGGAGGGGGATGCAACAAAGACACTAGCATTTATTGAGCACCTATTATGTGCTCTCCTCTACACTAGACCTTATATATTGCAATCTCATCACAGTCCTGTGGGTATCATTGTCCCCACAGTCCCCATTTTACAGATGGGGCCTCGGGACACTTGACTAGTGAGGGCTGGGAATGACACAGGCACCCCGTGCCTTACAGTCTTTCCTCTGTTTCCCCACCTTTGCAGTTACGCTGCCCACTTTCATATGCAAATGAGTCCCTCCAAACCAACCACCTAGGCCCAGATTGTGTGATACCTTTGCTTGTCAGCCATCCTCACCTGTGCCTCCTTTGAAATTGTTGGTGGCTTTAAAAGAAAAAGGAAGTAGAAGGGGAAAATAATAGGTAGCTTGGGGGAAGAGTAGGTTTAAGGAAAGGATTTTTTTTTTACTTTATTTTTTATTTTTTTTAATGCTTTTTTTTTAAATGTTTATTTATTTTTGAGACAGAGAGAGACAGAGCATGAACGGGGGAGGAGCAGAGAGAGAGAGGGAGACACAGAATCCGAAGCAGGCTCCAGGCTCTGAGCTGTCAGCACAGAGCCCGACGCGGGGCTCGAACTCACGGACCATGAGATCGTGACCTGAGCCGAAGTCGGACGCTTAGCCGACTGAGCCACCCAGGAGCCCCAGGATTTTGTTTTTTAATAAGAAGACTAAGAGAAGGGCACCTGGGTGGCTCAGTAGGTTGAGTGTCTGACTTCGGCTCAGGTCACGATCTCACGGTTCATGGGTTCAAGCCCCACGTCTGTGCTGACAGCTCAGAGCCTGGAGCCTCCTTCGGGTTCTGTCTCCCTCACTCTCTGCCCCTCCCTTGCTCTCACTTTGTCTCACTCTATCTCTCAAAAATAAATAAATGTAAAAAAATTAAAAAAAAAAGACTAAGAGAGGAGCCACGGAAGAGGGAAGGCTGTTTTAAAATATGTTATATTTACTGGATTTCAAATTTACCATATTTATAGATTTTTTTTTATTCTTACAACTACACTGAAGGGCAGTATTCTCTCCATTTTGTGGGTGAGGAAACAGAGAGTCAAATGGAGGGGGTTGCTTTCATTTTCTGACTCCTAAGTCAGCACTGGTTTTCTGTGACTACAACAGAAGACAGAGGTATCGCTGTACCCACGGTCAGGGTCAGAGAGGATGGGTGATTGGACTGGCAGCATATTAAGGGGGCTCTGTGCCCCAGTCGGGTTTATCTCCACAGTTCTCCTGGCATCAGGTGGGGGAGACACCTTTCCCTAGGCCTTTCCAGCTGTCCCCTCAGTGACCTAGGCGGACCCCTCGCTCCTTTTCTTGGCTTAAAGGCCTCTCTCCTTTGTGGACCACCAACTCAGGCGCCACTTCCCCCAGTGGGAACACGCAGCCTTCAGCTGTTGCCAGTGGGACCTGCCTGACAGATCTGGCGTTCGGGAGCCTTCTGGAGCGTGGGCTTCCCATCATTACAGTTTCACCAACACTTGTGTCTTTTTCCTGTAGTAACCAGGGTATAGCTTGCTAACAGGTATTGAGTGCCTACTGCATGGCAGGTACAGCTCCCTGTTGGTAGGTATAGGCATTATCCTTTGGCACTTTGTCAGGAGGAACTGTAGCTTAGAACAATAAGGAGACAGGTAGCAGCTGGTGAGTGGAGCTCGAACCATGAGTGAGCGTCGAGCACCAGAGCTCACTGAGCTGTGGACCACGAGCCATGGGGCCTCTGCACAGCCCCCTCTGTCCTCAAATGCTTCCCCTCAACAGCAACACCGTGGGGGGAGTCTCAACATCCAGTGTGTGAGGGCTCACCAGTGCCCTTTGTCAGAAATGTAAATTCCGCCCCCATGACAGATCCTAGTTTGTATTCTGATTTGGTTGGTTTGAGCCAGGTGTTCGAGTTGGCATTTTTAACAGGCCTCTGACAGAATTCTGATGTGGATGGTCCCAACAAAGTCTTCAGTGAGTGGAGACACCCCATCAGAACAGAGAAGAATGGCCAAAGGAAGTGGACCTACACAGGAGCAGAAACCGGAACTGAGCTAGATGAAGGGGAAAAATGATAGAAAGGAGGGGACCCAGCCTCTATAAGCAGCCAGACAAACGGGAGAGCTGAGTAGCAGGGCTGGGTGCCCGGCCTAGAAACTTCTAGATGGCAGCTTACAGCCATGGCTGCCTTCAGAGTCTTTAGCCCCGCATCTTCTCTTTCTTAACACACTCAACTCTGGCTGCGAAAACATGATTCCTGATCCCTCTTGGTCTGTCTCTACACGGTGCCATATGCAAAAAATTTCACTCACTTAGTATTTCCTGACCAGATGGATAAACACACCAAAAAGGAATAAACAGCCTCACATTAACTAGATAACCTAGCCGTAATCCCAAGAGCCATGATGATGATGGTTTTAATTCATTCTTACAAATAAGTAGGAAGGAAGGAAGTGTAGGGACAGGAGGAAGGAAAAGAAGACCATCTCATTGTCCCCCAAGGAAATGCATACAAGCAGATTCTCCATCACACTCAGTGGGCAGGGTATTTATTTGCCTGGGGCTGACTTATAATAATCCAATCCGTTCATCTTTCAAGTTATAAAGAACTTCACAGTATCTTTCTCATGATTGTTTTCATACACCTTTAGCCTGTGCGTATTTAACATTCTATTGCGAAGCAGTGAGGAACCAGGACTGTTTTTTATCTCCTTGGTATACCCTTAGGCTTCTCTCAATAAAATGTTTGCTGGGTTTGTATGCTCGCTCTTTAAAAGTTGGAAAGGGAAATTCTTGAGAAAACAAGTAGCCAACACGCAACCCTAACAGAATCTGGAGCTGACATTTGCAGAAGCTCTTCCTCCCTGTTTGACTTCCCAAACTTTGTAAGAGGAGAAGTAGGTATGTAAACCAACCCACAATTTACTTCCTTGTGATAATTAGAGTCAGATTCCTTTGGCAAAGAGAGCCTTGCAAAGTCTTTGCCTCTTTTGAAGGACCTGGAATATCTTAACTGATAACAGATGTCTGTTGCCTTGTGTGTATGAAGGCAATGACAATGACTGCTGCTGTGGTGGCCCCAGGTGGTAAAGATTTTGCCCTGACAAGTTCACCTGGTCCCCTTGGTGCCAACAGAATCCATGTAATACATGGAGGGATAAACAGGACACACACTCTCCTGGCCCATCTAGAGAGTGACTGTGACCTCAGTGCCACCACATTTCTATCACCTACTTACATGCCGGCCCACTCCCAGTGAAGAACTGGGATAGTTGGCCCTCTCAGTCCCCCTAACTGATAACATCCATTGGCAGGAGATTTTAAACATAGTCATTCAGGCTGCTACTTCCTCTGGCTTCTCTGGCCTCCTCGTCCCTGGTCTTTATTTTTGGATTTGCAGAAATGTCAGGATGGCCAGGTATCAGTGACAGGAAGTTGGGGACTGTGAAATAATGCCTGGGGTATGTGTAACTCCAAATACCTCAAAGGCTCTGCTTTCACTGGGCCTTAACAGGAGGAGTGAACAGCTAATCCCTTGATTCAATGAAATCTATTTCTGATGCTAGGGGAACCCAGGGGCCAAGGAGAGGCCACAGGCATCACGCTAACCCACACACCATCTTCCCCCTTCCAGATTGTATTTCTCAGGCTTCACCAGCTAAGTCTCCACCATGATGAGCCTCCTCCCCATTGGGGAATTTACCAAAAAGTTATCATTTTCCCTGCAACTTTTTGGGTTTCCTCAGTGTCATGTTCTTGTCTGTCACCTGTGAGAGCCATGCAGGTACTAAGACAACAGGACTCACTGAGAGATGTCTTGGACAAGGGGTCTGCACTTTTTTCATCCTCCAACCTGCCGTAAGTTTTCAGAACAAGCCAGGTTCCAAATGATGTGGTTTATTATCTTCTTTGTCTTTTTATCAACGTAAGCTGCCAAAGTGACTTAGACCTGCATTTGTCCGGTATGGTAGCCGTCAGCCACATGAGGCAATGGTGTGCTTGCAATGGTCCTAGTCTAAATTGAGAGATGCTATAAGTACAAAACATACACCAAATTTCAAAAATGTAGTAGGAAAGAATTTTAAATATCTCCATTTTTTAAGGTTTTATTTATTTATTTTGAGAGACAGAGTACAGGCAGGGGAAGGGCAGAGAGAGAGGAAGAATCCCAAGCAGGATCTGCGCTGTCGGCACAGAGCCTGATGTGGGCCTCGAACTCACGCACTGTGAGATCCTGATCTGAGCTGAAATCAAGAGTCAGACACTTAACCGACTGAGCCACCCAAGTGTCCCAATATCTCAATAATTTTTATATTAACTACATGTTGCAGTGATAATATTTGTTAATGAAATATATCATTAAAATTAATTTCACCCTTTTCTTTTCACTTTTTTAATGTGGCTACTGGGAAATTTTCTATTTATTTCTTTTGGACAGCACTGGCCCAGACATCCAAATGTCTCAGAGTCCAAATGACTGCTGCTTATATTTGGAAGGGGCGGAAAAATCTTTTGGATTTTTAGTTTTAGCTCAGGAAAGCACCACCCATCTTCTTTTCTGTACCCAAAACCTCATAGAAAGGCCCCCAGAGCGTGTGGCCTTCAGAAATGCCATCATTGCAATGCTGGTCCCCTTGTCCCTTCAGAACAGAAGTCTCATTTTGCTGTCATTATTACCAAGAAAGGGTTTGACTCATTGTAGCACTGGCTTCCAAAATTTAAAAGAAATCACGATTGAATGTAAATACACCCAGCTCAGTGCCCGGCACAGAACTCAACAGAAGGCGCAGGTAAATCTCCAGGTAGAGAAACATGGTCAGAGTCGGTCTTTATTAGCATGGCCTTTTCAAGACTGAACAGCAAAGGAACTGCTCAGCTCTCCCCTGCTACTCTGTGTATTTGTCAAGCGATTATATTGGAACCACATGCTTAACTAATAATATGGTAAAGGCTGGTCTCTGTGAAAAGCAGCTTTGCAAAACATAGTTAAAAAAAAAAAAAAACAACTCCGAATAATCAGAACTATGCAGAGAGTAGGAAGCCTGTGCACAGATTCTGGAGAATAAGAAAATCAGGAGCCAGTCACAACAGTCCTGGTGGAGGGTGGGGGGGGGGCGGTGCGCGGGGGTCGTGAAGTACAAATCATGCCAGGCAACATGTGATGGCTTTTTTCTTTCGTTTTCCTTCTTTCTTTTCTTTTTTCCTGACAGAAGAAAATTAGTGCTTCAAAGGAACACAAGTAGATGAAATGTTTTCTTGAATCCCAGAGAAGCATTTGACAGATGTCACATGAATCTTATTCAGGGTGTTCACAAACTTGCTCAGAGCGCGGGAGGGAGAGCGAAGGCCTTGCTGCCTGGGGGAACAGCACAGGCCGCCCCCCACCCCCCACCCCGGGGATAGATGCTTCAGGGCCTTTGTGCATCGCCCACCTCGTGTCCACAGTGGGTGCCTAACCAGGACCTGCAACCCTCCATGGGACTTAAAGGAAAAACTAAACCATAACTAGAGCTTGAATGTTAAATTCCCAGAACATTATTTCAGCAGGCAGTGTTTGCCAACCACAAACCAAGCCCGTATCTTCAACTTGCCTCTGTAGTGGGCTCCTAGCTGGCTGGGCTCCTCTGCTAAGTATTACAGAAGCCCCTCTTTGCCCCCTAACTTGCTTCTGGACTTTCTGTCTTCACCATTAGCCTGTAGTTTCTTCACCACACACAGCGCATGCGCCAAAAAAGCTTCTTCACTGAACTCTACCTCCTGATGTGAAAAGAATAATGACAACAGTCAGAAATTATCTTTTGTAAGTCTGCATCAAGAAACGGAATTAATACGCATCCACTGAAATGGAATTTCAGTTCTGTTTTAGCCACGCGGTCCAGTAAATGAGTTTCTGTAGCGTTTTTCCTGCACGTGTCTGAGTCAGCTCCCTTGTTTCTGTGTCACTCCCCACCCCAGCCCAATTCGCCTGTTTATTTCTAAAGCCCACCGCCCGCACCCAGCGTGTTCACACGAGGACTGAGTGGCGAAGGGGCGGAACACATTCTCCTGTGGGAAGATGAGACTCTTAATGAGAGTGAAAGACCAAGTGTGAGGTGGAAAGATGAGCTCAATTTTAGGTCTGAAGCTCAGGGTTGGTTCTAGGGATCAGAGATGATAGAAACAAGCATGAGAACTCGAGATGGCCCATGAATGTAGGACGCAGATGGACTGAGGGTTGAGAAGTTCTGGTCAGGGGATGGAGAGCCTGGAAGCATGGCATCATGGGAGTCTTCCTAACTGAGCTCTGAGGTGCAGGTGGCCAGTAGCACAGCAAAGGCGTGTGCAAATAGGAGGACAGCAAAGTGTCCATCGAGTGTGGTAGTGAGACTCCTCTTGGCCTTGGGGAAAGTCCTTTCTGTGGAGATCAAGAAACAGAAGCCAGAAGTTTAAACATATTTTTATTATCCACGAAGCCTGTTATTCAATGCCACTAATTATTTCTACTGATATGGATGATTAGAGTTAATATATAACAGCACCTACCAACGTCAGTTTTCTGGTTTTGACAATGTACTGTAGTTACATAAGATGTTATTGGGGGAAGCTGGGTGAAAGGGATACAGGAACTCTCTGTACTATTTTTGCAACTTCTTGTGAGTCTTAAAATATTCCAAAATAAAAAGTATTTTTTTAAAAGAGTTAATATGGCAAGGCATTTCCAGAAATTCACACTCAGCTCCACACGCGGGCTTCTGCACTGCAGCTGCCCCCACACCCAGACACCCTCTCTCTCCTCAAAGGGCAGCGGCTGTCCCCTTCATTCACCCTGAACTGTGGCAGAGAGGGGAAGCTGCAAGGAGTCGGCTGACATAGGCTCTATAAGCATTGGTGGCCTTAGCCCCTAACCTTGGACCTGGTGTTCACCCTTTGTGGGAGCCTCGAGTTCTGCTCTCTGACATGGACTCTCGGGTTTGGGGGATTTCAGTGAGAGCCTGTGTGCTTCCTTTCCTTTCCGCATTGCAGGGTCATGACCACTAACCAGGTGTCTGCTTTCCTCTCTTTCCCTTTCAGGATGCTTCCATTGCACACAGATTCCACGTGATGAGAGAGAAGCACCCTGAAAAATTCAACAGCAGGTAAGAGTGCCCTAAGGCTGCATCCCCGGCTGCACTGCCCGCTGGCCCCTCCCGCCCCTGGAAGCGCTGGCCAGACAGAGGCCTCCACCTGCTCTCACCCAAACGTTCTTGGCCCGGCCGCCCAAGGACTTCGCTTTCCTGCCACGTTGCCGTCGCCGGAAGGAGGGTTTCCATTTCCAAGCAGAAAACACTGTCAGAAACCTGCCCTCCCCTCCCAGAGGATGCTGTGCAGAGGGAGGGATTGCGGGGCTGGCAAGGAGGGCGTGGCGTGCCCGCCTTGAGGGGTGGGGATCTGCTCTTGGCTAACTGGAACCCTCTTCGGGGGCTTGGCCGCTTTCTCTAGACGGAAAGCTCCTGCAGCCCCAGCCCCCTGGAATTTCTCTGGGGAGGGGCAAGCAGAAGGGCAGGGGCCTCAGCTTCTCTCGGTCTCAAAGGGAGGGAGACCGGAGGGCCGGGAGGGCGGCGCCTCTGCGTCCCCTGACAGCAGGGGGCAGCAGAGGGAGGCCCCTGCTGGCGCTGTGAGACCTGGAGCCCAGCACATTCCAGCCTCAGCCTGTGCACCCTGTGTGTAGCCTGGATGTTAGGTCCAAAAGTACAAGAAGAGAGAAAACCAGATCTTTTGCAAACAAAACTAAGCCCTTCTTGCTGGCAGGAGCGAATTTGCAAGAAGTGAGTTTGACTGGCATATAGCTACCCCTGGGTTTGTTGCAATACCTTTCTCCATTCTTCCTTCTTTATTTCTTCTCTTTGGTTCTCCATCTTTTTTCCTCTTTGTTGTGCCATTTCAAGATGACCATTGGATCCCATCCCACCCTCAAGCAGGTGGGTAGGAAGAATGCAGACTGAGCCTGAAGGGAGTGACTTAGTTAGCAGATAGGATCCTCTTCACAGCAGAGGCCCAGCCTTGTCTGAAGACATCTATTTAAAGCCTCACACTCCCAAAGAGCGCCACCATTTTCATCCCTACTCCTTTCCCCTGACCTCAATGCCTGGGAGGTTAACTGGGAAAAAGAAAGTCTTTAATGTAACATACTGCAGCTTCAGGAAAAGTGATCTGTGGGATCCAATAGCTGAACTCATCGTCTCCTTAGGGTGGGCATTCTGTCCCAGGAATATTCCATCTGGCTGTCTCACACAGCTTGTGCCCAACTCACAAGTCACTATTAACAGGTGATTGTTAAGAGTGGGTCCAGCCCCACTCTTATTGCAAACACAGACTCACAGATCAGCTGACCTTCTGTGTCACTCTCACATCCACACTAAATCTTCTTTCTCTTCTGTCCACTGTAGACTTTTTGGGTCCTCTTTTCACAGGGTATCCTTATGCATAGTCATACACATGTACTTGTTAAGATGCCATATGCTTGTGAAATCCATAAGGGCTCTGTTCATGCATCCATTCAACACTAGCTTTTGAAAATATACTCTATGCCAGGCACTGTTCTGTAGGTGTTTTGGAGAGCCATGTGTAGGGACTGACCATCCAGTGCTGCAGACATGCATAGTGACTTGTGTTAAGTGATATGAATCGAGGTAACCTATGGGAAGGAACCATAGGTAACCTATGGGAAGCAAGGGCACGGAATTTGGTGTGGTGGGGCTTCCAACCATACAGATGCCAAGACCAGAAAACAAGGATGTATTTGCCAGGTGGACAAAAAAGAGAAGGGCTGCCCAGGCCAAAAGAACCAAATGTACAAAAAGATAACAAGGAGTGAGAGAAGGCAGAATGCTTGGGGTAGAGCAAGCTGTGCTGGTCTCTTGGCAGGGAAGAAGCAAAGCCCCTATAGTTTGTAGAGAGTGAGGAAGCAGAGGGAGGGAGAAGTTTCTCCATATTCCAGAAATCAATAGGTCAACGTATGATATAAATAGAGTCATCTTCAATTATTCACATGATTAACACAATTAGGAAGATACTTCTATCAGGGGAGAAAAAACAGTTGTAATTGCACGTTTCCTGGTGATCTGGTGACTGTTTTTCCTTCCCACTCCCCCAGTTCCATTAATAAGACTACTCTGTAGTGAGGTGCACACCCTTGCCCTGGTCGAGGTCAAGGTGGTGTGGTGGCCTGGGATGCCAGGCACCCAGATTTGTGTGTAAATCTATGTATCTGCAAGTAAACGGAAACATAGTGGCATAGAGGTGGGCCCTGTTTCACAGGTCCTAGAACCCTTCCCAGTAAGAACTTTGAGTCCATGCTGCTTCTCCTGTGCCTGCTTGCTCATGTTGAAAGTACTCAGGAGTGCCCAGTTTGTCCACTGAGAGGCAGGCGAGCAGCCATTTTCCCCAGGCTTCCTTATTTAGCTTTGGAGATGGTTTTAAATAGGCAGGTGGTTGTTGCCATGGTTACCCCATTACACCAGCGGCTAAACTTAGGAAGGGCCACAAGGGATAGGAAGAAAGCTTGATACCCAGGATTTGGAAATGTAAACGATATTATCAAACAAGGCTTCATTTTACTCGGCTGAACTTAGGTTTTCCAGAGAGTAGTCACTGCTTGGCTGGATGCCCTTACCATTAAGGTGCAGGCCTGGGCCCTCAGGGATAACCCTGAGGTTCAATCTAGGGTGTTGTAACTTGTTTTGTTTTGCTTTGTTTTGTTTTGAACTTGGCAGTGTGTTTTGAACAGGGCTAGCATTTATCAGGAAGCTCGAATTTTTCACATTGCTCATTCAGTTTTCTTCTCAGAAGAATTTTTAACCTGAGGTACAAAGGCTGCAGGAGCTCTGAAAACACTTTGAAATTGTATGTAAGACATTGAGTACAATTTTCAGGAGAGAAAGTCCATAACAATGAGAAGGCTCTCACAGGGACCCATAGCCTTCAAATGGCTAAAAGTCACCATTCTGAGGCTTCTTTGAATCTTAAAGGGGGGTTGAGTTTTGGTTGGGGTTTTAGGAAATTCTTCCTCCAGTGGCTTCTCCCCACAGGTTGTTGCCAGAGAAGGTAGCTGGTTGTACAAAACGGAGTTATGTCCCTCTTGGAAATAGCCTTGTTAATGGAGCAAGAACCAGACCCAAGGATGCAGGAACGTGAGCCATGTGTGATGGGCAAGGAAAAGAAAGGCCTTTAACGGCAGAGATGGGGCTGTATTTGGTACACTGTACATCCTAATCATCGACAGGCTAATAATTCATTGTTAACTTAGGAATATTATGAAAATTATCATCTTGTAGTTGGCATACACATACAGAAGACAGATTTGATTTAAATGAGGATTCTTTTTTTTTTTTTTTAATTTTTTTTTTCCAATGTTTATTTATTTTTGGGACAGAGACAGAGCATGAACAGGGGAGGGTCAGAGAGAGAGGGAGACACAGAATCGGAAACAGGCTCCAGGCTTCTGAGCCATCAGCCCAGAGCCTGACGCGGGGCTCGAACTCAGGGACCGCGAGATCGTGACCTGGCTGAAGTCGGACGCTTAACCGACTCCGCCACCCAGGCGCCCCTAAATGAGGATTCTAACATGTGTTAGAAGGTGTTCTAGGCTACAAGGGTAAATAAGACCCGGTTCTTGCCTTCAGGGAATTCACAGTCTAGCAAAGAAGGAAGAATAATCTTCAAATATTTTTTACAAAGTGATTTTCACATACAAGGAGGTCCCATTTTGTAGGTCACATAGCATAAAAGAATTTGGATAGTATAAGACACTAATTAATGGTTGTATCCCTACATCACCTGTAAATGAATTTAGAGTACAGAAATTGTGTTATAAGGGAACCAAACCAACTATTTTTTGAGCTCTTACCAGGTGCCAGGTGATAAACTAGGCTCTTTAAATACATTAGATTACTGAAATCCCATGATCACCCTACAAGGCAAATATTAGATAAAGGCATTTTACAGATAAAGACACTGAGGCTGGGAGAAGCCAAGTCACCCACCGGAAGTCACATCTTTTTTTTTTTTATAAATGTTTATTTATTATTTAAAAAAATTTTTTTTTTATATTTACTTACTTTTGAGAGATGGAGAGAGGCAGAACACAAGTGGGGGAGGGGCAGAGAGAGAATGAGACACAGAATCTGAAGCAGGCTCCAGGCTCTGAGCCGTCAGCACAGAGCCTGACGCGATGTGGGGCTCGAACTCACAAACCGTAAGAGTAAGATCGTGACCTGAGCCGAAGTTGGACGCTTAACCGACTGAGCCACCCAGGTGCCCCAATGTTTATTTATTCTTCAGAAGGGGAGGGGCAGAGAGAGGGAGACAGAGGATCCAAAGCCAGCTCTGTGCTGACAGCAGAGAGCCCACTGTGGGGCTTTAACTCACAAACCATGAAATCATGACCTGAGCCAAAGTCAGACGCTTAACTAACTGAGCCACCCAGGCGCTCCAAGTCATGCATCTTTTTAAGCGCCAGAGCTGATGCAATTCTAAGTTAGCTCCTCCAGAGTTCAAACTCTGTTTTCTGTACCTGATATCTCCCATGGATTTCATTTATTAAATATCAAACACTCTGATGGGTACTATATGCATGATCCCACTCAACAGAATAACATGCAAATTAAGTGCTGCTATCCCCATTTTAGAGATGAAAATATTAGGGTAAGGAGGGTAGAGCTTTTATCAACTCTATCCACCTGAGGATTGCCTCTCATGGGAAAATGCCTGCTGAGTTCCAAAGGGGACAACAGGTACACCGTCCAGTCTTAACTTATGTGGTATGACTCTTCTCCCTATCTCAATGTCCACAGCACAGAGCAGGACCAATTATGTGATTTGTGTGACCCAGTGCAATGTTAAATACAGGATCCCTTGTTCAAAATTATTAAGAATTCCAAGTCAGTGACAGCAGAGCATTAATTAAAACAAGTACAGAGCCCTTCTAAGTGTGGGGCTCCTTGCAGCTATGCAGATTTCACTCCCATGAGCTGGCCCTGGCAAGGAGAGAAGAATTTATTTTTTCAGTAAACCTCACATTTGCTAGGACTCACAGGGATGGGGGAAGTTTGCAATAAAGGTAAAAGAATGGGGGAAAGAGGGCTTCAACTAGGGAGTAGGAAAGGGATTATCAGTACCTCAATCAGGCAGTAGTCAGTATTAGCAGATGAGCTGATGATACCACTAAAGTCTTCCTGATATCCAAGAACCAGTCCTCCATGAAGTTTCTGGATTAGCTCTCTGTGAGGCATTTTATATGTGTGTACATATGATATATACATGAAAGCTACCAAATTGCGATGTCACTGTGGTTGAGCATCCAGAAAGAGAAGTCTAACTGTGGAATTTTTTCGTTGTTGGTCAGAAACTCAGAGCACTTGAGGAATGTGTTATTCCAAACCTGTTGAGTGCCATCCACTTGAATATGTCCCTCAGCAGTTTAGGCTGAAGCAAGATATTTCCTGTTAGGCCCTTCAAAGGGACCGAAACAGTGCTTCATTCCTACCAAAAGCTGACCACCTTTCCCAAAAGCCCTCGGGTAATTAATAGATTCTGGAGTGTTAGCTTTCTTGGAACCAGGCCCATGGAGTAGTTGATGAGGGGTTCCCTCAGAAGCCCTAATGTAGCCTGAGACCTTAACAGGTTGGAAATACATCTTGCAAATAACTAAGCACTTAACAGATATTTATAGAATGAGGCAGCAGGGTATAGTCTACATTGGCATCAAAACTTGGCCCTGGCACTTACTAGCTGTGTGACCTTGGGCAAGTTACTTAATCTCTTTAATCCTTTGCTTCCTCCCCTGAAAATCTTGCAAGTTTGCTGTAAGCATAATGAGATCATGTGTAAGTTCATGGCACACAGTAGGTAATCAATAAACATGTTATTGAAAATTGTTCAATGACAAGCATGAGGAAAGCATCGCCATAAATTGCCAATAAAAGGCTTTTCTGATACAGTGGCTAGTGGGATTCGATCAGTGGTCTTTGCTTTATTGGAATGGCCCTTGAACTCAAAAGTTGGAGGCCAACTAAAAGTTGGAGGAGACCCCATCTGTGATACATTGAATCTGTCCAAATCCCTCTCCTAGGGGATGGGAGGATAGCATCAATTGGCCAGGATTGATTTGGGTTCTACAGGATTGGATCTGTAGAGAAAATTCCCTTTATAGGCTCCATGAGTGTTCAAGAGGCAGAGGTGTGGGGTCTGAATACCAGAGATTCCAAGTTCAGGCTAGAGACAGGATCAAGACCGGGGTCACGGACCCCAGCTGACATGGTAACAGGAGAAACAGGGTGGGAGTGAGTAAGGGGAAGTTGCAGGTGCCGTGGACTCCATGGATACCTAGGGCTTACCAGCTGGAACCATGGAGTGCACCATTGGTGGGTAGGGGGTTGGCCAAAGGCAGTCAGACACTGGAGACGTGATGATCCTCCATTCATGCTGACTCTTGCCTCACCCACTGAGCACCTCTTCTCCTACTTTGGATTTAACAGAGATATTCTGTGGGAGGGAAAATAGAGGCCGGCAAAGCTCAAATCATACAATTCTGGAAATGAAAGGGCCTCCTCTCTTGAATACCTGTAGTATGCTCTGTAGTCACAAGCATAGACTGTATCACCATTTACATAAGATTTTCTTTTTTTAGCTAAAAAATGAAACCATTCTAAGTTATTCTTTCCAGGAGCCCTGTGAGGTAGCCCAGTGTTACAGCCCAGATGTTCGACTTTCCCAAAGCATAAAGGTACAACAGCAGTGACACAGCAGCGTGGAAAACCCTCACCATTGGCAGCTTCATTCTGTGCCCTGAATTTGGTTTTGTTCCTCCTTGTCTACTACTTGGCACCCCAAGAGACACCTGCCCTAAGTACCTGGAGGTTCAAACTGTCTGCACCTGTTTCCCTCAATATATCACACAATTTTTTCAAACATTTGGAATTCAGAAAAGCCCCAAATGAAGTTGATTGTGGCATTTCTATTTTTATTCTTACTCCCATAAGTATTTATAAAGGAAATGCAAACCTTGTGTCTTGTGTTCAAGTGCCTTTGACTCTTCAAGTCAGTTCTGACAGAGCAGCGTACTTAATTACTGGAATGTTTATATACTAGCCCACAAAAATGTTTTATTCCCCACCCTCCCCACACCCTTCCTCGGAAGAGACGCAGGGAGTGAAATGAGTGAAATATGGGTTCATGTTTTTTTCACCAAGCATTCGTCATTATGCAGTTGCGTAAGTTCAGGGTTTTGATTTGGTTTGGTTTTGGGGTTTTTGTTTGTTTGTTTGTTTGTTGGCTGTCTTATTTGTTTACAGTCAGCCCTTGATTCTTTGCAGAAACAAGGGAATAGCAACATGGGTCATTTAGAGCTGTGAATGGTCAAAGATTTGAGGAGGCTGTTATGAATATTTGTGAGCAGGTCTCTCTGCCCTAAAAAAATTCACAGTATTTTAAATAATCTGATGAAATCACATTGACTCTTCACATTTCCTTCATTTTCCTCCTGTCTCCCCCGTGCATTGGAACAGATAGCACAACTTCTCAGACTGATACACAGGAGCAGCCTATGATATCTCGAGGCTCCTTACAAAGTTGCTGGTTTGCCAGAACAGTTCCTTATTATAGCTTAACAGGCATTTTCTTCTAGCCCTTGCTAGGCTAAAACAAGAAAGGTATGATTCATGTCAACAAAGAGTGGAATCAGTTTGTGATAATATCAAAAGGAACTTGAAAGCAGGCTATGTTTTCAAGTCTTTAGGCCAGATAATCCGAAAATTATCAGTATTGATTGATTGATTGATTGATTGATTGACTTTTAGAAATATTTCCATCAAAGAGCTCAAGATGTAATATATATTCAAGTTCAGAAGGGTTAAGGTCAGAGTGATAACCTCATGGAAGAAAATCAAAGCACACAAATTCAAAGCAAGGTAAGAACTGGCTAGGTCCTCAAATGGGTGTTGACAGTCTGGATGCTTTCCAGAGGGAAGAGGTCAGGAAAGTGCTGGAATTTAATGTCTTATAAGGAAAGGCTGAATCTGGGATTATTTCATCCAAAGAAGAGATGACTTGGGGAGAAGTGATTATTGACCTCAAATATTTAAAAAGTATTTCTCATGAAGGAGGAATTAGGTTATTTTGCATGATAGATCAATGGGGGAAATAACTAGAAAGACCACTTTAAGCACCAAACATAGGACATCAGTTCTACCAGTTAGAACCATCCTCAAGTGCAGAGGACCACCAGGGAGTGCATTTTCAGGTATTAAATGTTCAGGCAGGTGCTGGACAAACATCTGGGGCTCCAGTGGGGCCAAGTGCCGAAGCGTGCAGGTGCTATTGTCAAACAATCTGGATATAAATGCTGGAATTACATGTGACTTCAATCAAGCTGCTCGTCTAAGCCTCAGTCTACTCACCTGTAAAATTGGAATGTAATACTATATTTGTTTCCTATGGATGCTGTAGCAAATTGCCACAATTTTTGTGGCTTAAAACAACATATTAAGTGCTGGAGGTCAGAAATCTGAAGTAGGTCTCACTGGGCTAAACTCAAGGCATCATCAGGGCTACATTCCTTCCTGGAGGCTCTAAGGGGAGAATCCATTTCCTTACCTTTTCTTGTATCTAGAAGTTGCCTGCATTCCTTAGCTGTGGCCCCCTTGCATCTTTTTTTAAAAATTTTTTAATGCTTATTGATTTTTGAGAGACAGAGTGTGAGTGGGGGAGGGGCAGAGAGAGGGCGACGCAGAATCCAAAGTAGGGTCCAGGCTCTGAGCTGTCAGCACAAAGCCCGATGCGGGGCTCGAACCCACAAACTGTGAGATCATGACCTGAGCTGAAGGTGGACGCTTAACCGACTAAGCCACTCAGGCACCGCCTCCCCTTCCATCTTTAAAGCCAGCAGTGGCCAGTCCAATTGTTCTCGACATGGCATCCTTCATATAGTCTCCTTCTGCCTCCCTCTTCCACTTAAAATGATCCTTGTGATGATACTGAACGTACTCAGATAAATCCATCTCAACGTCAGCTGACCACCAATTTCAATTCCGCCTGTAACTTTGATTGCCTTTTGCCATACAAACTAACATACTCATATTCACAGCTTCCAGGCATTAGAACATGGGCATTTTCAGGACATTATTCTACCTACTACAAGTACCTTACCTAAGTACCGTAGTATTATTTTGAAGTTTCAATGAAGCAGTTCATTTAAAGTGCTTATTACAGAGGCTTGGCACATTGATGCTAGATTATTATTAATATTCTCATTATTACAAAGACAGAGCCTACATCAAACAATAGTCATTTTAGATGACTCAGAAACCCTTAAAATTCTGCGATTTAATGACTCTCTGAGAGGGACAGATAAATATCTGTTGGTCATAGGATATGAATCATCACTGTAGCAATATATGACACGCTTTTTTTCTCTTCACTTATCTCGATAAAATTTTTTGCATGCATTTAGCATTATGGAGTTTAATACTATATCATAAAGTATCATTACATAATACATTGAAATCGCATTGTAAATAATTTGTAAAATTTAGAAAAGTCGAAGAAAAACCAATCACTCGTAGCACCATCACCGAGAAACAATATTATCATTTTGGCGCATTTCAGCAGTTGACTTGATAAACATATTTTTAAATATTTGTGATAACAGGTTTTTATAAAGTTACACGTACCATTCCTTAAGCAGTTTTTCTTTATACAAGTAATTAAGGCTGAGTGTGGAAAAACAAATAATATTGTCCCCCAGGAAATAAACACTGTTAGCATTGTAACATATTTCTTTCTGCTCCCACTGCACAATTTTGCTTACTTGAGAACACACCGTATACACTGGTTGAAAACACTGTTAACACAGTAGCATGTACAGGTTATGGAGGGAGGCGTATAGAAAGGAGCTGATTAGAGCGAGTTTATCTGCAGGGAGAGTCTTCTCTGATTAGAAAAAAAATCCCAATGATTTTGTTCAGTCAGTATGAGAGTTTTAAAGCTGTCACTACTCAAGTCCCTTTACAGGTGAAGGAACCACTTGATCTGTTCTGCAGCTCTACTTTGGTGGAAGGGAAATTTGAAAATGCGAATCTCTTAGCACAGTTCCTCCTCCTGTGCTCCGTTTTCCTGTGCTAGAGTAAGACCAGTTTGTGTTTTCCGTGACCAGCAGAGGTAGTAGGCGTGGCCATCCGAACTATGTAATGGTGGAGTTGTTGTTTAAGCGCACATACTATCAGTGTGTTTATTAAGGTCCTTGAAGGGTGGTTTTTCCCGATGTTATCAGGATGGCTCCAGCCTACACCGACGGTGGGAGCCATCGTTTATTGAATGTTTTCAGGCATTTCATGTACACTTTACTTTTAACTGGCACAGCTCTCCAAGTATAAGGTGAATATTATGGATCCCTTGTACAGATGAGAAAATGGAGGCTCAGGGAGGTGATGCAGCTTGCTCAAGAACATACAACTAGGTAACAGGGGAGCTGCTATTAAAACCTCCGTCTGACTCTGAAGCCTCCGTTTTTACTGCGGCTCTTCCCTGCATCTCTGCATGCCCAGGTTGGTGCCCGTGACCAAGGAAGCACCCAAGCAAGAGACTAGAGAAGGACCACGGAGACAATGAGCGGCCCCATGAGAAAACCTTCAGTAAACCAAAATATATTTTGTTTTGTTTTGTTTTTTGGAGAGGAGGAGCAGAGAATGTGTTGGGACTTGGCCTCAAGTGTGTGAAGGACTCACAACAGGAAATACTGACCACACCTTCTTACTTTTCATCTCGGCTCAGAAAAGAATGAGAGGGGGGGAAATGTGCTTCTCAAGTGAGGAATTGCTATTTTGGGTGAAAGGAAGAATCTCCTGGCCTGGAGACCCATTAAAGGCTAAAATGAGTTATTGAGAGAAGTTATGGAGTATCTTGCAAAGGGTTTCTAAAAACAGAAGCCAGACTCATTCATCTGGGATGACAAACGCACCATCTTCTCTGAGCCCCAGGGGTGAGCGTATTGTACCCACCAAACGAGAGTCCTCTGCTTCCCGCCCAACAAGCAACTGGGGTGTCCCCTAGGAGACCTTTGCCTCCTATTTGTTCCTCAGCTCCCAGCTGGTCCCCACGATGCCCCCGCTAAGGATTGCCTCAGCAGCCCCCTGGCCATCTCGATGCTCTTTCTTCTCAGGCCCCCAGTTTGGTAGCTGCCCATGTGTCTATCCTGTTTCTGTTGCACAAGCACCTGCTGTCACAATCCATGCCCCATTTTATAGAATTTAAAGTCGCCTGCCTTGCCTTTGGGACCCTTTATAAACATCTCCCAAACACCAGTCCAGCCTTATCGTTTGCTTGCTCCACTGCTCTCCCCTGGCCCACTCTGCCCTTAACTCCTCAGTCTAGTATGGCATCTCCTTCTGGGGCCTAATCATCACCTATTGCTTGTTTCCAAATACAGTCCAAAATATTCGAAACACTCCCTCCCTGACCAACCCCAGCCCTGGCCTCCACTTTCTCTTACAATCCACCTACAAGGTTTTTGATACATTTTTTCCCCACTTTGATTTTTTCCTCCTTGTCTTCTATCCGTCGTTGTTCTGAGGCTACACTGTTCTTTCTCCACCTCATTCCTAAGCTTGCTCACTCAGAGAAGTGAACCGTTTTTGGGGATCCACTGACCTAAAAAGCAGAAGAATGCTGCTGCGCATGTTCCCTCATTTGGCCCAGACGTGTTGAGCATCTATTTGGTGTCAGTATTGTGCAGGGACTGAGGAAATATGGATTACCACAGCCCCTATTTCCAGCAGCCCATGGGCTAGTTGGGAAGATGAGCTTGTACAGAAGCTATCACCAACTGTATTCGTTTCCTAAGGCTGCCATGACATATGACCACAAACTGGGTGGCTTCCAACAACAGAAATTGATTCTTCCACAATTCTGGAGGCTAAAAGTCTGAAATCAAGGCGTCAGCAGGATTGGTTCCTTCCCAGGCTCTGAGGGAGAATCTGTTCCATACCTCTCTTCTTGCTTCTGGTGGTTGCCAGGAATTCTTGGCATTCCTTGGCTTGTAGCTGCAAAACTCCAGTCTCTGCCTTCGTCTTCACATGCATCCTCCTTCTGTATCTCTGTGTCTCTGTCAGATTCCTCTCTTCTTATAAGGACACCAGTGATTGGATTGGGCCCACCCTAATCCAGTATGACATCATCTTAACTTGATTACATCTGCAAAGACCCTATTTTCAAATACAGTCACATTCACCAGTGCTGGGGTTAGGACTTCAACAAAGCTTCTTGGAGAAGACAGTTTAACCAACCACACTAACCCTCCCTCAAGCCCTCACAAAAGAAGGAAATCTAATATGGCAGGCTTTGTTTTAACATGGAGACAAGAATAATGAGTGTTGTGAAAGCACCTAACTGAGAAAGTGGGATTAGACTTCAGAAGGAAGGTTCTATTTGAGTGTGAGATTGAGAGAAAAATGGGAATGCCCTGAGTAAAGAAGGAGCTGGGTGCATGCTAGGAGGAGAGATGCAGGCTGGGCAAAGGGGTGAGAGGACCCTGGATGTGAGGAGAGGGGCTGATGGTTCTGAGGTGAGGTGGAAAGGCAGGTGGGAGAGCGCTGTGGCAGGATCTCAACATTCTGCACAGGAGTTTGCACTTTATCCTACAGGTGAGTGAGTGGATGGGAAGGGAGTCAGTCAGCAAATACTTTTTGAATAGGTCAGTGAGGGAGTGAATTATCTTTTGAAGTATTTCCAGAGCCAAAATTTCAGGGCTCCTAGAAACAGGGGGAACTTTATACTGAAATGTATGGGTGTACAGGGTGTTAGGTCAGAGAGAGACCCAGAGACAGAGAAGATAATCCTCAGGGAGACAGAAGGAAGAGGGCTGTCAGGAGAGAGGGAACAAGAATCAGTTCTGCTAATCTAAGGGAGTTCGTACGTCAAAGGGCCTGAAAAACTGTGGAAACCAACCACGGAGCTTTGTGTCACAAGCCCTGAACGGTGAAGCACGCTGTTAGGTTGTGGAAGTAGAAATCCATATTGACAAAAATTCCAGATGTCATTCTCTGTTCCTCAGATTCTCTCATGCAGACGTTGGCTCGGGTGGCCTTTAAATTTAGCATAGGTGGCTCAGTCGGTTAAGTGTCAGACTTAGGCTCAGGTCATGATCTCATGGTTTGTGGGTTTGTGGGTCTCTGCGTCAGCTCTGTGCTAACAGCTTGGAGCCTGGAGCCTGCTACGGATTCTTTGTCTCCCTCTCTCTCTGCCCTTCCCCTGCTTGTGCTCGCTCTCTCTCTCTCTCTCTCTCTCTCTCTCAAAAATAAATAAACATTAAAAAAATTTTTTTAATTTAGCTTGGAATGCTTTTTGTTTTTATCTCCAAAGAAAAAAATATCAGAGTTTATTATCCCTCTGTTATACTGACTAATTAGAACCTTGGAGAATTATCATCCTTTTGCATTAGGAGCATCTCTGTGATAAACCAGCATCCATCTTTACATGTAGAGCTGGTGTGATTAGCATATTCAGTCTGATATATTTTCCTTAAACTTTTCATATTTGCACCTGTTTTATTAAAAAGCCATTGAAAAACAATAGGTATTCTCAAGAAATATTTGAGTGATTAATTTTAATCCTTCATTTAAATCAACATTTACTAAAGACAATTCTAATGCATCTGTTACTTGGCCAGATGAAATTGTGAAAGCAGCCTTTTTCTGTACTCCTCAGGAAACTCAGTAACTCGCTGATGAAATAAGTATATTATCTCTTCAGAAACCCTGGGCAAATGGCTTTACAACTCCATATGTTAGGCTGTGTTCCCCTTCCATGAAATGTAGATACTAATAACTAGGCTTCTTTCACTGCATCCAAAGTCGGAAGGACTGAGTTTTAGCTCCCACCCTTTCTCTTACTTATTCTCTGTCCTTGGGAAGGTCACTCACTTCTCTGATTCTTTAACTTCCCGGTGTGTAAAATGGAAATTACAATTATCTCAGGTGATGCTTTTGAGAATTAGAGTAGATAAATGAATGGATTTGAAATCTTCAAGGTGTTGGTGTCATGCTGTTGATTATGATGGGAATTTGTAAGAACATGCAGCAGTACATAAGCAAGTACACTGTAGACTCTCTCATTCCAGTGTAAAGTGATAAAGACTCTTATCTGTAATAATAAGTTACAGACTCCAAGCTTTGGACAGGACTTGAGGTTTTACCCTCTTCCCAGAGTAAGCATCCTTCTGTAAACACCCCTGCGAGAGGGATCATCACATCTCTACTTTGAAGATTATAGATCTCTACTTTGAAGATTGTAGGAGTGTTTAATTTCCTTTTTCTTTTGGCTTTACCACTTCACCTTTCACTAAGAAAGTATTTTCCCTAGCTTCTAATGCTCTTCAATGAAAGAGAGGCTCTCCTCATTCCAAGAAGGCACTTATACCCTCAGATTGCTAAAGCATCAGGGACTTAAATAATTGCTAAATAGTCATGTTTATTGAACCTACACTTAGATTGAAATTCCTCATTGTCTAGTAACGAGATGTCTTCTATTCTGTTAAATGAAGAGTCCCTTTAATCTCGAAAGTGGACCTTTTTGGAGAGCATTCCAAAGTGCCAATCAAGCCAAGTGCCTTACCTTGCCTTTGAACTCAATGGGCTGAAAGTGTGTCTGTAATCTCTAGCTTGGGATTACCACTGGGCAAAAGGTGGTAAGAACACTGTGAGTGAATTAAAACCCCAAACTGTTAAGTCTTAGTGAAACCTTTATTGGAGCTATCAAAACAGTCCTATTAATTAGCATTCTAAGTAATCAGGTTGTCCCTTTCCTCTTCTATATCACCTGTCCCTGGACTTGAGCAGGGAGGAGAATAGAGGTGCTCATCATCAGACTTTCTGCAGACATGTGCAGGGTTGAGGTAAAGATAATACAACAGGACACCCTCGGATTTGAGCTAATGGCCTGGTTCATGATTTGTACTTACAATCTTGCTCTCCACCAAACTAGCGATAACTACACTAAAGAAAAATGAAGCAGTTAACAATAAGCCAATGAGTTAGAAAAAAAGAGATTTGAGGACTGGGTAATTTGTCCCTTAATAATCAAGACTTGATAGAATGGTAGCATTCATAATAACCATCATTTGTGCAAAGTGGAAAATTAAGGGGAAAGGTAAACATGAGCTTAAGCTCCTTCTTCAGTAGTTAAAGGACAAGTTCATTACCTGATGTTCTGTGATTTTCAAATAGTTGATAAACCTACCATGTTGTGCCTGACCTATAAACACAAAACAACTGAAAATAGTTTTTCTCCAGAAGAGGTGGACTTGGGGCGATATTTTATTTCTGTGTACATGATCAGTGTAAATACCAAGCCTCAGTCCTTGGCATTAGATACCTATTAGGACTCATAACCAAAGGCACGAGCAGCTCAGATGTGAAGAATCAGGTGGGGAAGGAAGTGGGGAAGACAGATTTGAGGCAGCTCTTAGGAAAATGTCCAGGAGGAAACTACAAAGGTCTCTGTGAGGGGTCACAAATCCAAATGGCAACAGAGGCCAGGCAGTTAATGTAAGTGAGGGAATTGAGAGAGCGTGAGGCTGTCAGGAGTGGTGGGGACTCTGGAAAACTGGAGAGTATGTGCCCTGTATAATGGAAGCAGCCAGCACTCAGCTCCAGCCAATTGCTGCTAGGTTGGAAAGCTACCCAAGTATTAATAAATCTGATTTCTCAAGAGAAGCTGGGATCCAGGTGTGTGTATAATCTTTAAAGCTTCCAATTTTAAAAACCACAGTGCAAGTCAAATGAACACCTTTCCTGGCCTCATAAGATCCATGGGCCTCCAAGTTGTCACAGTGATGCTTAAGAAATATACCTAGGGATGTGGTGAAGGACAATTATTATTTATTTTTCTTGCTTGACCTTGGTCACAAATTACTGGTACTGCACATATAAATTGGTCTCCTACCACAGGAGCAAATGAATGGGCTTCAGGAAGCTTAAGAGATCAGTGTCTTTGCATTGATGAAGGGTTTCTAGATGCCCTAAAAGAAATGATCCAGAAAGAAAAGGGACTCAGAAGGTCAAAGAGAACATAAAGCAAAGTCAGAGTCTGACCAATAGATAGATATGACATGGAAATAAAGAGGAAATGCCCCATCCCTATTTGGGAGAAAAAATTAAAGTATGAGACTGTACCCAAGGAGAATAGACTTGGACCTTACGGAGAAGGGAAAGCAGGACAGCCAACAGACTCATCATGAGGTTTCACGAGAGCCAATAAAGTAGCTTCTCAGGTTGTCTGCTTCAAGCGTGTATCAAAGTAGCATTGGTTAACGTGCATTCCATGGAATGTGAAAAGGAAACTCACAGGAGGACGATCATCAAATACACTTGGGAAATTCCAGGTTTATTGTATTTCTTTTCTGTATGATATTACAGAGCCTTTAATATAGATTCTAACCTACTGAGACCCTGCAAAAGCAAGATATTTAGTTTCCCAAATTTATGTGACCATAGAACTCCCCTACCCCAGAGCAATCATCTGAAATCAGTATTTTGCTGAATTCACTTCGGTGAAACCCCTGCATTAGAGACCAAAAGGAGTGCACATACTCACATAACCCATAGACTATTTCTCCCTCATGCCTGTGGGTGTGGGAAGCAAATAACACATCCAGAAGAATCCTGGTCAGTATTGCTAGTGACTTTGGTGTCTCAGGTAGGAAACTAAGGGACGTGGGTCAGAGGTGATGCTGAAGTCTCTTCCTCAGCCATGAGTCCTAATTTTAGAAGAAACAGGCATGTATGGGGAACACAGAGCTGCTCTGTAGCCGATCTGAGAATGACTGTTCTCCTGGACCATGGATCTCGATGCTGGAATGACAGGCCCCTGGCCAGGAATCAGGAGCTTGTCACATAAACCAAGAGGAATATTTTTGGCCAGAGACTTGAGGACCAAACAGGAGCGCTTTCAAATGCGATTTAAAGGGGATAAAGTAGAATGTTCAAATGAAACTCTAAAATCACAGCCCACGGAGGGGCAGCAGGTGTGAGCTAGAAATAAGAAGCCTGGCAGAGGAGGTGCCAAGCAGTTCTCCCGAGGAACTGGCAGGGAGGAGCAGCGGGGTCACATCCACAGTGGGGACACATTTGCCAATTGCACAGTGAGGGGGCAGAGCAAGCAGGTTGGGTTTCTCAGGGGAGCGGGCATGATCTCCGAGACCATGGAGATTCGTTAGGATCGAACATGCAAGCAGAATGCTATGCTTGTGAGGGTGACAGGTTCACATGATCACAGCCACTGCAGTGGGTGTTAGGAGTGCATACACAAGTATCAGAAGTCACAAACATCAGAGTGGAAGCAAAGCCGAGAGCATATGGATGAGCTTTTCTAAAGGGCAAAATAGAAAGGATTTTGCTGGCAGTGTATATACTACAGTCTTCTCAGGCAGAGTGAGGCTCTGGCTGATGCTTTCCTAGTTAAGATTTTGAAAACTGGCACAGGAAGAAGAAGAAATAGGGATGGGAAGGGGGTATTTATCCAGGCATCTGCCCCATCTAATGAATCGTTGGCTTCCCTTGCTAACATTTTCATGACT
The DNA here is from genome assembly GCF_028749965.1 of Puma concolor. Taxonomy (NCBI): domain Eukaryota; kingdom Metazoa; phylum Chordata; class Mammalia; order Carnivora; family Felidae; genus Puma; species Puma concolor. Next base: position 78,206,684 of record NC_141675.1, on the reverse strand, counting down.
TAAAAGGTAGAGGAAGCCAGGAGGGAGCTAGTTAGTCCGTATTTAACTCTGACCAGGAGGTGTCCAGCTGGTTGGTGGTATGGAAGGCACAGGAAACTTAGGAAGAAGTAACCAGATCATCATGCAGTTTTATAACAGAAGGAAGAAATACGATGCGTACTTACGCTGTGCCCCGACTCACCTCCCTACCTCTGCTATTTCCCACTTCCTCTGGCACCTCCAGCCCCATTCCGATAAGAACTCTAGGGTGGTCACCAGGGATTTGAGGGCACAAGAGTCACCATGTCCCTTTCCCAGGAAAGAGTCCTCCAATCCAAATTTGACAAGAAAGGTGCACCACTTATATTTCAAGTTGGAACTCCGAACTCACGAGGCCACAAAGCCAGTTTTATACGTGGCCGTGGAGTTCAGTTGTGCCATTATTCGATGGCGTGTCATATGACCCGTTCTCAGTTAGTATTCCCAACAGCCCTGCAAGGTAGATAATATCCCAATGCAAGATGAAGCAACGATGGCACAGAGACTAAATGACTTGCCCCAGACTACATGGCAAGTAAGTGACTGACCTGTGGCTTGAACTCAGGCCTTTCTGGCTTCTAACCAAAGCTGCGTCTGTTCTGCCAAGCTGTCTCCCAAAACTCGATACATAATGGGTTAATTGGCTCTTGTAGCTTAGCCTGGGAACCCAATCTCAACATAACATTGTTTCTATGGGGAAATGTGCTCAGAGTGACAAACAACTGGCTTAACCAAGGAACTTTTGTAACCTGACCTATCAGAAATCTGGCACGGCCTCATGTTCAGAAAGGCTGGTTGTGGGAGAGAGAGGGGCGAGCAGGCGCATTCATCACTTCAGATACTAGGATGCCATTCCAGTGTAGCTTTGTATTTTCAAGGAACTACAGTCTCAAACGCGTCTACAGAACAACCACCAGAGTACCCACCACAGAGGGTAGATGGGAGGACCACATGAGGGACCCTTTGGTTTGTAAAACAGCAAGCGCAGTTCTAGCACACGATAAACACTGGGAAAGTGGAGACAGAGATGATTCTCAACAGATGGAGATGATTCTCAAGGCAGAGTTCTGCTGTCTCTCTCAGGGACCCACCTGGCAATCATAGTAGGGTGCGGGGGTGGACCTGTTTCTGGGGCCTTCCTCTGCTCACCCGGATGGTTTCTAGTTTCTGGCCTTAGTTGGTGGGGACCCAGGAAGTGGCCTTCCTCAGCACGAGCTCAGAGGCAAAGTGGCCTGCCTTTTCTAGGTGTTGGGGGCTTATGTTGTAACCAGCCATCCTCGCCCACCTGGGCCTTAACTGTCCTCACCCGGCCTTCAAAGACCAGCTTCCCTTGCTGATGGATGTGTGAATGCTAGTAAAGCATAGTTCGGAGTCAAAAAGGCACACAACAGCTAAGCAATCATTACAGAACCTTAGACACACACATCCCCACCTGCCTTTGCCCCTTTCCCTCCGGGTGCATGATTTCTTTTTGTCCAGGTATTTGACTTTGCTTTCTGAGAGGGCAAGCTTATTTAGAGCCCTCTAGCGCCAGCCAAATCAGCCTGAGGGGGATTTTCATTCCACGAATAAATCTTCAAAGGAAGAAAGGATTGCTAAAAGCAGCCAAACTCTGTGCGATTTTTAATATTTTATTTTATTTTTTGGAGGGGGGAAGGGAGCAATGTTCTCTTGGCAAGGACAGATACTGATTGGAAAAACACTCCAGAGACTCAGGCCCCTCAGGAGAGAAAAACCCTAGCTGCCTCACCAGCTGTCGCTCCTGAGGGTCACCCCCAAAGTGGCAGGACCACATGGTGGCATTCACATCACTGTGGCAGATATCAAGTAGGGCTCTGGGGACTCTAGAGACCCCGCTGCGTCAGAGAGGCCATACCTGTGAGCATGCTCGGTAACAGTATCAGAAAAGCCTCCCTGTCTTGGCCTGGGTGTATGCCTGCACATGCACACACACACACACACACACACACACACACACACACACACACGTGTCCTTGGGTCTGCGCTGGGGGAGGATCAGATCCCAGACTTTGTCAGGCTTCGTGCTGGAGTCCTGCCCTTAGGCAGAGACTTTGTCAGGTGCCAGACAGAAATGGGGAGAGCTTACCAAAGGAAAATATGTCCATACTCCATGGAAACACAATGTCTTGTGTGAAAGAGAAGGGTCTCCGTACAGAAGGGGTAGATGCTCTGGACCCCAGACTCCATTGAAATGGTGGAGAGGCTGCCCAGTGGGTTTGGCCCTTTGTTATGCTAGGACAAGAATGGAGAGAGGAGGCCAATAAGGAGGCCCAGACCAGAGACTCTGTGGAGAAGAATGCCACGGGGCTCTGAGCAACCAGAGAGTTGCAGTCTCTTGGCCGTGCCAGATGTGAATAAAGCCAGCCCACAAACACAACGGAGAATGGTCAGCAGCTTTGCAGTCGTGAGCCCCTGTGCCTCTGGCTGACTTTTCCACTTCTCTCAGATGTATCCAGGGCATAGCAACAGAAGCCAGGGCAGGTGGAAAGGTAAGGGACAAACAAGGACTAGAAGTTGGGAGCTGGGCCTTGGATTCCAGCCAGTGGATTACCAAGGACTGGTCTCAGCTTCCTAATCTGTACCATGAGAAGGCTGCTCTGCCTTAGAAGAGAACCGCCATCCAGAGCTGGTATGGACTAGCAGTTCTGCATGTACCCTTTTACCATCACATAGTGCACTATTCTTATTCATTCCTCATCACTCTCCACCATGGGTGCCATATTGAATAAGATTTCTGTCAGCCATAAAGCTGTTTCAAGTAATAATTTGTTTTCCCATTTTTATTATTTGGCAACATCCATTTACTATTCAATCAGTGCCTCTGGTTACCAAGAGGTGACCAATGTAATTGGTTTATTTCCATTCCATGGCAAAAAATTTTAACCCACTGGTGAGCCTGTGCAGTCTTCATTATGAGTAAATGCACAAATACTATTTCACATTAAGAAATGTTGACAGCAACTCATGGACTCCTTTCATACTTTGGAAGATTCCTTGGAACCTGTGATCTTCTGGCTGGGAATCCCCGGACCCCAAAGACCCCTTAAGTGCAAACGATCTGTCATCTGTGATTTTACAGGTAATTTTTTACACATGAAAATGAGTTAAGTGTCTTCAGAGGTTATTAAGAGGATTCCATATTTGTATTATAAAATACATTCCAGGCAAGTTCTTCCTCCTTTGTTGGCCTTTCTGTTTTCTTTAGCTCCTTTCTTGAGCTCTTCCCTCTTTTTTGTTCCCCACATTTCTGCCCACCCCCTCCTAGTCTCCGGTCACCAGTGCTCCAATCTGTTCACCACCCTAGATTTTTCTGAGTGCCATGATCCCCAGTGTGGAAAATAGCCAGCAAATACCTTGCCCCTTGAAGCTGAAATACACTGAGCCAAGACAAATCTGTTGGCAGGAACAGTGGGCACAAGAGTCACACTCAGAGAACAAAAACAGCTATTTATAAAGCCTCCTTCCTGATTGCTGGGGGCTCACTTTCCCTTATACTAGAGGGGCCACTGCCCCCTCTTGGAAAAGATTCTTCCATCCACAGCTCCGTGCCTGAGGGTCATGGAGTACCCATTCCAGTGAGCAGTGAGAACAGGGGACAGCATGCAGGCTGGATTAGATGTGGTGACAAGCTTTCTGATGGGCCAGGGCAGCTGGGTGTGCGGGTGACACAGATGGCCTCTGAAGCACCTGTGAGGTAACGGTCACGGGCCCCTTATAGGACTTAATATCCTGGCCTTAGAACCAAGCCCACCTGCCTCGGCTCCTTTTTTTTTTTTTTTTTTTAAACCTTCCTTTGATCTAAACTGTAGTTAACACCATTACTAAACTTGGAATTCAAATAGTGTAAAATGTTAACAGATAAAGTATTCTCGCTATTATTACTAACGTTCATCATTCAATTATAATTCAACTCAAATTGCATTTGCTCTTTCTGTGTGGCTATCCCATCTGCTTGATTTTGCTAGATTATCATTTGCCTTAGTCACCTGACACTAGTCTACTGTCTTCAGTAGTGGTAGCAATAGTGCCACCAGTAACTCAACAGACCCATAAGGGTAAATTAACTGAAATTATTTGCCTTGTGTTGTAGTTGAGCTGAACCTTATGAAAATTTAGAATGAATGTAGTAAAGTAGCCTGTTGACATGGCATAGTTTTCCCCAGGTGTGTTTTTGGCCTTTTGAAAAATGGAACTCATTGCCACCTCTAATAATCAGATTTTACATAAAAACGCGTATTTCTGGCTTCTCTTTAAAAGATGGCAGTTCTGGCAATACTTGGGTCCACACCCCTGCATGGCGACAGCGTGGAGCACCTGGGTTCTCTCACCCTATCCCGTGTTGTGTCATCTTGCATTGTTCAGGGAGCTTGGAGAAACCTTAGGAATCAGCCCTTCGTTATAATGAGGAAACTGAGGCCAGGACATCCTGAGTAAGCCATGGTGTCACGTGCCAGTGTGTATGAGAACTAGGGCGGCAAGGCAGACCTCCTGCCTACTGGCCCAGCACACCCTCTACCACATCAGTCCACCCCCCTCCACACAACACAGAACACCATCTTGTGGGTAGCATCTGTTTCACAAGACTGACAAAGAAGGCCTGACTGACTGTTTGAGTCATGACCCACTCAGGGAACCTGATTATCAAAGTCCAAACCACAAAGAGGAATACCATCACTTCAAGGGCTCCTATTTCTAGAAATAGCTGTAGTGTCCTCTTTGTAGCCTTCTAAGCCCAAAGAAATGTTTTCATGTTTTCATGACTTCAAAAGTCTATTGCCCTTAAAACTTCCTATATTATCAGAAAAGGGCCGTCAGAAGCTCATTGCCTTTGCTGGTAAAAATGCCCAGCAGCTAGCTTGGTTTTACTTGTGGATATCCTTGAAAACAGGCTATTCATAGGCTGTCAGGATCATGACTGAATCTAGCTCAAAATTGCTGACAAATACTAAAGAACGTTTTTTAATTAGTCTCATTTCACCCTTATCTGTCAAATGAAAAGACTCAACTTACCAGTGTGCAATTGATGTTATTTTCTTATAAAACGGGGGGTGGGGGGAGATTAAGAAAACCCAAAAATAGAATCAACCCACGGTGTCACTGCTGCTGTTTGCCTCTCCTCTATGTGACTGAGAGGCCCCTGAAGCCCAGACAAGGGTTCTTCTGCCTCAAGCACGGGCTCAGCTGGGTAGTTTAGAGCCTGACAGTGAACCCAGGAATTTCTTGGACATGGAAACCAGCCTCAGGATAACTGGTTAAGGATTAGTCATCTCCAGCTAAAAGGTGATTATGAGAAGGAAAGACATGATGAGCCAAAAAAAACTCAGGAAGAGAGATGCAGAAAAAACATTCCAGAAGTCATTAAAAACACGGTTAGCTTCATTTTCTTCAAATATAGTGGCTGCCTGGGGTAGACCCCCACCCCCCACCCTACTCCTGCCCCTACTCTTGCAGCAGTAGGGGAATGAGTCTCCCGGTGATTGCATCTCCTAGCAACAAGAAAGAACAGTTAGTGAGTACTTACCATGCATTAAACACTGCTTGGTGCTCTATATTTGCCACATGAGCTTCACAACTTTGTTGGGTAGAAAACAATATTCCCATTTCATACAAGAAACGAAGCTTCAAAGAACTTAAGTCACTCACCTAGCCAGTAAGTGGCAGAACACCAAATGCATGTTCTTGTACAACTAAAGGTGAAACAGACAGAAACTGGTGCCATAACCATCCAACTGACAGTAAGGTGTCTGGGGAGACATCTTCAAAAGAGAAGGCGGCACACTGGCATTCAGACTCTGGTTGGCAAGGTGGGATAGGGGCTACAAATTGTAGAGTATCACATGCCTACAGGGTTTTACCAAAGGCTTTGGGAAAGTGCTGGTGCTGATCAAGGAAAAGGAGAAAAGGGAAGACGAGGCAAAGGAGAATGCATACATCGATCTGTGAAATTTTTATTGGGAGCAACAGTACCTCTTCATAGAGTTCTCCTGAGACCAAAAAGAGATAATATATGTGAAATGCTTAGCAGAGTACAGAATCAAAAGGCCAAAGCCTGGTTCCAGATCAACAAGAAACCCGTCAGCCCTCCATGCTACACAGATCTGCTCTGACAGTGTAGACAGAACCTAAGAATCCTGGTTACTGCTCACCTGGTGTCTTGGTATGCAATGAAAATAGGCTGGGAGTTTGGTTTCCTTCCTGATCTTATGAAGGTGGAGAAAAGGGGCAACCAGGAACCTGCAGGGAACCCTGCCTCAGATAAGCCTACTGGTGAAATTCTCGGCAACAACACGCCAACATATATAAAGAAAAGTTTTGTGTTATGTCACCTGGCTTGAAGCCAAGCTCCACCTCAGGGCCCGCCATTAATGGTTGACCTCAATTAGGCAGGGTTCTGGGAGGCACCTTTACCGTTGTCCCAGTAGCAGGCTCTTCCTTTCTCCATCTCTACCCCCATGGCCTCTGCCTTCGTACTTTCAACCATTTTGGTGGCTAGGATTGAAACAACCAAAATAATTTCCCTTTAGATGATCTCAAATGAAGGCTAGTGTCTATTTTTCTGATTAACCAGATAAGTGAGCTTCATTATGAAGAGAGTGTTTTGATTACTGAGAGGACATTGGCAACATTCAGTCAACAAACTTAATGTGGTTAGAGGAGGAGGGCCGTCCATAGACCAAGACCTGTTCTAGATGATATTACATGTCTCCTAAACTGGTTTGCCTTCTAACATTCCCTGTTCCACTCTGCTGGGGATGGTTCAAGGGCACTGCCCCTGCCCCATTTCCAGGTGAGCTGAGAGAAGGAAATGTACAGGGTGTCCAAGGAGCTTGTGGCTTTACTAGGATCAGTTCTGGTCTCCCTGACTCTCTGTGTAGATTCAAAACCAGGAGCTTCCTATGACAGATTCAATGCAAACTCCTCTAGAACTCCCCTGGCCACTGGGAGCTGTGAGGGCCTGACACTCTGCATCAGGCAGTATCTCCTAGGATGGAATGTAACCACTAACACCCCAGGTCCCCAAGTACACGCATTTAACAAGCTGGTGAAGGAGAACCACAGCAATCTAGTAAGGGCAATAGGAACACACACCACCACACCACAGAGTTTGCAAAAGCATGCTATGATACAGGGGCAGGGTAGCGGGGCACAGACAGGGTTGGGTCCCGCTCTGCGCTAACTCACTTTGCAACCGTAGACAAGTTATTTATCTTCCCCAGATCTTAATTTCCTTACTTGTAGCAATAGTATCTACCCCGCAGGGTTCTTCAGAGACTTGAAAGAGATGGCATATGTAAAATGTTTAGCGGCCATGGGTATAGGCCATGGGAATGGAATGTATTCACTTCTAACTAAACCGTGCCTGGGTTAAAAAAGAAGTAAAAGCTCTTAAATTTTGGACACATAGTCTTCTGTGTTTAAATGTTCAAATGTTAGTGTCTCGGTGAAGCTATTCAAAGAATGTAAGCTCTGTGAGGCCAGAGACCCTTATTCATCACTTACCTCCAAAGCTTACACAGTGCCTCACCCATAGTATGGCTCAACAGATGTTCTATGGATGGATGCATGGATAGATAGGCCAAAACACAAAAGTGCTGTCCTTCAATTGCAAAGGGGGCTGCCACCGGAGAATTGATTTCCTCCGTCCCTCTCTCAGTGAATGGCACCTGCCATGTCATGCTAAGGTAAAAATCTGGACTTCACTGTGACCATTCTTTCTCATTCACTCTTCACAACCAATCAGCTCTGTCAGTTCTACCTCCTAAATTTTAGCTGGTGAATGCACTCTCTTCTCCATAACTCTCCTGTCACTGCCTTTGTTCCTTGGCCTTCCCAATTCTGTTCTGTTCTACACCACCTGAAAACTACTCTCTGGGCCTCCGGTCTGTACCCAGCCCTTCTAAGCCGCTCTCCACACTTGGGACAGAGTGATTTTTAAAAAGCACAGATTTGATCAGGTCATTACTGCCACCCCGCACCCCCAAACCCTCGCCAGCAGCCTCACTTAAGGATGTTCCATGACACACTGTAGACTTAAAGATAAAGCCCGAACACCTAAGCATGGCATTCTCAGCCTTCACAAATGTGCTCCTGTCTGCCTCTCTAGCCTTACCTGGCCAATCACCAACCCACCCACCTTGGGCTCCAGGGCATCTGTAGCAAGTTTATGTTCTCTCTTGCCCTGTGCCATTGCCTGGGCTTCTTCCTCTTCCTGGAGTGCTCTTCCTCCACCTTCCCTGTTCTCTTCCACATTCTTCAGAACTCAACCTTGCCATCACGCCCCTGGATTGCTTTCTCTGATTGCCCCTGGCCCAAGAATTGGATGTCCTTCTTCCTAGGTACTCCCAGTGCTTAGGGCTTAGCCCACAACTGTGTGAGCTTTTTCCCTGTCTGTCCTTCCCAGGTGCCTGGCTCACCCAAAACACTCATAGTGCAGTGTTTTATCTTCAGTGTACCTAGTACACCCCCATCTAGTTCTGGCACAATGACTTTCTTTTTTTTTTTTTTAATCCCTGCTTTCATGAAGCTTATATTCTCTCTCTCTCTCTGTTTTTTTTTTTAATGTTTATCTGTTTTGAAAGAGAGCGAGAGCCAGTGGGGGAGGGGAAGAAAGGGAGGGAGACAGAGAATCCCAAGCAGGCTACACACCATCGGCACAGAGCCTGATCCAGGGCTCGAGCTCACGAACCATGAGATCATGACCTGAGCAGAAATCAAGAGTTGGATGCTTACCCAACTGAGCCACCCAGGTGCCCCGGCACAATGAATTTCTCGAATTGATAAATATTTTGTCACACCATTCACTTTCTCAGAAGCATATTCATAATCAACATCACGTCTTTGGATGTTGTGGGACCAGGCAAGATAATTAGCCAAGGATTAGAGTATGGTCTATAACTCCAGAAAAATCTATCAGAATAAACATGTGGAGAACATGTTTATAACTAAACGTCAAGACATGATCCAACAAATATGATCACACATTTTTTTGTCCTAGAAAAATTTGCACATATAATATTTACAGCCACCCAATCTGATCTGTCATTTTTGCCCTACTATGTTATCCAAACATGCCAACTCAAGACACTGAATTAATAGCCAGTATGTAAGCGACTAATGTTCTTGGTGAGCTTGCTATGCAGTAAGCATTATGTGAAGTGCTTTGCAATCACTTGCAAAGTGATTTAATCTTCTCACCCTCTGAAGCACATCTTTTTATTATCGCCATCTTACAGATGAGGAAACTAAGGCGTAACACTTGCCAAAGATTACACAGGCAGCAATGGACATCTTACCAGCAGGAGATGAGTGGTCTGTTTGATCCTCTCAGTCATTCTGCTACACTGACCTAACCATGACCTCTTAACCTTATTAGATTATCAGAAGAGCCACTTCTGGGCAAAAATAGCTGGTGGCTTCCGGAAATTTTTATTAAAACCCTAAATCTCCTGGCAATAACTTTCAAAAGTCATGATTCAGACCAGAAGTGATATTTGAAAATGGAATCACAATGCAGGTCTCTTGGCTACAGAGATGCTTTCGCTGCTGGAGAGGAATGCTCAACCTTGACATTTATGACAATCTGTGTTTTTCCTGTCATGGGGCTTTCGCCATCATTGTCTATTGAAAGGCACTGGCCCTCATTTAATCCTCCCTGAAGAATCCTGTCAGGCTTAATCCGTCTGTCCTGTTCCTTGATTGCCATTTCATTGAGATCTAGAGGAATGTGTCTTAAAGTCCTGATAGCTGACTACCTACATAATGATCCCCTGGCCACTCATAAAAATGCATATTCCTGGGCCCCATATCTATCGCATAGAGTCTCTACAGATAGAAGCCCAAGAAGCAGCATTTTAATTGCATTCTCCAGGCAATTCTTACGAATACCAATGTTTCAGAACCACAAATGTGGTCTCCGCATCCTCACAGCTCCCAAGTGTGCTCCCTGGACCAGCACCAGCAGCTTGCTAGAAAACACAAAATTCTTAGGCCCCAGTCCTGAACAACTGAATCAGAAGTTGCATTTTAATGAAGGTGATTTGTATTCACATTACTGTGCATACAGAGAACCAGCGATCTAGAACAGTGTTTCCCAATATTTTTCATTTCGTGGCACGCGTGGAAAACAAAAGCACTTGGTTAGCATACAGATGAGAATGCCCAGTATGACAGTGGGGGCTCAGCTCCAACTTGGCCACCCCGAAGACTGAGGGGATCGATACTCCAGGCATGCCTGATTACAGCACACTAGTTGAGTAGCACTGGTCTACTTACAAGTATACCCAAATCTGTTGACTTTCTACATTAGGCGTAACTCCCTATATCTTGCCTATTCTTATTTCCCTCATTACTTATCATTTCTTTTCAAGCACAGGTAGAGTCAGAAAGGCTCCGTCAACTAGGTCTTAGGAATCATCATACAATGGAAGAACACAGTCACATCTTCACATTCCAGGCAGACTCTTTGAGAAATGCAGAGATAAAAAGTTGTCTGTTATTCTGAAGAGTCATCTGCTATGCCCCAAGGAATACGAGGAAGAAATAAGAGCCTTCTGCCCTTCAAAGAATGCTCTTTTCCTCTTAGTTCACAAATCTGAGGATAGAGGATCACCAGCACACAAGGTGGCTTCCTCTTTCCAGAAGAATGTGCCAAGAAAAATGTGATTTTGTTTAATCCTTCCCTGGCCAAATCTGCCATCTTATAAACTGGACAGGTGTCCCTTCTCTTAGCTAGCCCCTGATAATGGGATGACAGTTGGGAGGGAGGGAATGGAAATAGAATACCTTCAGACACATTACTTGCTGAGACGATCTGATCAAAATGATCAAGTGTCCGGACACACCATCTGACTTCGCAAAGCCCCCAGCTACGTGGGAATCCCTTTCCTTCCCCCACTAAAGAAGATGTTGAAAAATTGTAAAGCTCTAAATGTTGAGCTCTTACTTTGAAGCAAATGACGAGATCTACCCCTAAATGAAATATTGTCCTAACCTAAGCAAATACAATTGAGGAAGAGGTGGTGGAGGGAGAACTCTTGCTCCCAAACAACTCCGTTTTTTTCTTCTCTTCTCACTTTATCTGCAAATCTGTGTCTAATTCTCTCCATTCTGCTTCCCTCAGTCAGAGCATGGACAAAGTAGCACGTGTTGGTGGGTTTAGTGTAGGACTATCTCTTCTCTGTGCCAAGACTGAATATACCTCAAGTCTCAAAAGTCTGTCTGATCTTCCCTTCCTACCCCAGCTATACCCAAGAGAGGGCTCTACCTGAAGTCCCTCTGCATTAGCAGTAGAGAGGACCATGATCAGAGAATGGTGTCACTTGTCGCCTCTGGTTGATTTTCATAGAACCTTCCCTTGATCCAGATCCAGAGGCAAACACACCTTTCTCCTGCTCTGACCAGGAAGTTCAGAGCAGTTGGTGGTTCAGCCGAGTAGCCATGATGTCTATGAAATGAACGGGTTTTTCTCTAAGTTCTTTGCCGGAACGGTTGGTGAAAAATCTCTACCCCTATCATCTGATCAACAAGTGCTAAAAACACAGGAGTGGGGAAAGCTGAGGGCTTGGGCCTCCCAGCCCCAGCAGCATAGCCGTGTTGCATGACCGCTTCAAACACATGATACTGAGTCAGCTCTCTGCTTCGTGGCGCAGGATGAAGAACAAACTGTGGTACTTTGAATTTGGCACCTCTGAGACCTTTGCGGCCACCTGCAAGAAGCTGCATGACCACATAGAGTTGGAGGTGAGTCCTCAGGTGGGAATAAGCCTTCTCCGGACCTTAGTTCTGCCCCTGAACTGTCACACACACCCTCAGGACATATCCCCTGGGTCCTGAACAGGTGACCCAGAGTGGAGTCCACTTGTCATATCTCCATCCTATTCCCAAACACCTCTACACCCTCGCTCAGGGTTCCAACCACCGGACCTGCCCTTTTGGGCCCATCCAGAGAACCTTGGGGCTCTGGGGCCTAGAGGTCCATTCCCATCCTCAGCCCTGCCCCCACTGTGGCCTTGCAGTTGCCCCTTCGCAGAGAGGCGAACACTCAGTTGTCGCCAGCACAGAAAGGCAAGCTGCTGGTGGGGAGAGGCAATGTCCCAAAGCTGGTCAAAGCCTGGGAGCAGACACCCCCCCCCCAGCTCGCTCCGCCCCCACTGTCACAGCTGCTTCAAGGAGCCGACTTCAGAGGTACCCCGGGTCGGCTTCGTGGGCATGCAAACTGTGCAGCTGCTCAGAAGAGCCCTCAGCTCAATGCTCTTCTGTCACCATCTTGAAATTCTTGAAAACTTTTTAACAAAGGGCCCTGCCTTTTCATTTTGAACCGGGCCCCTCAAATTACGTAGCTGATCCTGTCGCTAACTCTTCTGGCACTTTTAGCAGCCTGCCTCACACAGTTTGCCTGAGGTTTCCCCCCCCCCGGTTGATAAGCTGCCCGCCTCCCACCCGCTCACCCTACTCCTGCTGGATTCCCCTCAGAAGTCTCTTCACCACTGTGAGAGGGCTTCGTTGGTCTCCGGCCACCTGAAAGGCCAAAGGTCTATGCACAGCAGCTTGCCTCTGCTCTGCGGGTCCTCGGGCCGTTGGTTCCCTTGCCCATGGTTCTCAGCTACCACACCATCTTCCCGTGGGATTCATGCCTGTCGCCTTGTTTTCACTTGAGAAAAACAAATGAAAGAGGCAGCCAAAGAGTTCAGCCAGGGTGGGCCCGCCCTGGCCCACCAGCTTTGTCCCTAAGCCTGAATTAGCAGTCAAGTTGGGCCTGGGCACCGCTTTGAGGAGGCGCATTTGGCCTAAAGCAGTGTGGGAAAGCCCCACCATTCCCTGCAGAAGGCAGCCTGTGCGCGCAGGGAGTTTTCACAAACAAAACACAAAGCCAGAGATTCTGTGCTTCTATTTGACTCATCTGCCTGCCTCTCCCCTCCGTTGCCGGGTTACCAATCCTAGAGTGGGAGGATCTGGTCAGGGCTAATCCCTAGAACTTTTGGCCAGCTCAGGGCTCAGTTGGAGGGCAGAAAGGCCCAGGAGCCAGGGCTCTGTGTCCCCAGGTGGGACCAGCTACACCTGGGAGAGGCTGAGGAGCTAGCCCACCTCTCTGAATCCACTGCCTGGGAGAGAGCTGCAGAGAAGGAGGGCAGGGCTGGGCTCGGAGCCTGAGCCCGGCCAACAGAAATGTGTGTGCATTTCTCCCGTTGGCATGATCGCCTGCTGGGGTCTCTTTAAATATACCCCGAGTGAGGGACAGCCCCAGCCTAACCACTGCCAGCTGCAGGCACACAGCAACTGCTTGTTCTCCCTGCAGCTGGCCTTGAAACTGTGCCCAGAATAGAGCAGCTCGGCTCCCCTGCCTGTGCAGCTCGCCCTCCCGGCTGCTGGTTCCCTCTGGGGCCAAGACACAACAAGGGCTCCTCCTCAACCACATGGGGGGCTAGTGGCCTCCCTGCAAAAGATGCTGGTGACCTCTGGAGGGGGTGGGATAGTTCATGCTGTGGGTTGTTGGGGACTTTGGGGAGCATTTCCTGTTTTCCTTATCTACCCATAATGAGTCTTTTTAGTATTTATTCATGAGGGGAATGCGGGGGAGGGGTCTTGTGACAGGCGGCTTCTAACACCCCGCAGGATTGGGGCCGGCACCTTTTTTTGCATCCAGAGAGCAGTGGGTAGACTTGTGATCCAGAGGGGGACAGAGAGACAGAAGGGAGCAAGGCATGTGAGTGACAGGGGTTGCAGGGCACCAGAGGTAGCTATGAGAGCATCAGGAGCCTCGGGCAGAGCAGTAAGAGAAGCTGGTTAAGTGACCTGCTAAATGTGGCCGCTAAACACAACAGCCCGGGCCCACGAGGACCAGCACACTCATCAGTTCAAGGTCAGCAGTCCCAAGAATAACTCCACACAGGTGTTTATACTACACGTCACCACTTTCAAACCCCTAGCTCGGCTTTTATTGCATTGTCCCACAGCAACCCTATAAGCTGCGTAGGTCGGGTATTATTATCCCCATTTCATGGAAAAGCAAGTTGAGGCCCGGAAGTTTAGGAGGGTAAAAAGAAAGAAGAGAAAAGTGCAAAGGGGAGAGGGAAAGGTCACATGCTTCCACTGCCTACCGTAATGTGTCCTCGTTTGACATAATAACCCAGTGAGGCAAATATCATCACATTTTTTTAAATGTTTATATATTTATTTTTGAGGGAGAGTACAAGAAGGGAAGGGACAGACAGTGGGAGACACAGAATCTGAAGCAGGTTCCAGGCTCTGAGCTGTCAGCACAGAGCTCAACACGGGGCTCAAACTCAACAAACTGTGAGATGGTGACCTGAGCCGAAGTCGAACACTTAACCAATTGAGCCACCCGGGTGCCCCTCGTCACATTTTTTTAAATAAAGAAACCGAAGCTCAGACACATCAAGTAACTTGACTAAGATTCTATTGCTGGAAACTTGTGAGAGTGAAGATTCGAGGTCTCCTGGAATGAGTTTTGTTTGAACCCAATAGAGATTTACCTTAAAAGTGCTAGAAACTCAGTGAATGCTTCAGCACGGATACACAGGTTTTTCCTCCTTTTTTGAATGTGGGCCCATTTGGTTCTGTCTCTGCTGAGGCAGCCAGGTGGGTCTGCTGAGAAATGCTTTAAAAGAACGGAAGACACAGTCCTAACCTCATTTGAGAAAGGAATCAGTTCATGCTGGACCATAGGAGTCAGAGTTATGCCTTAAAGTTTGCAGAACGCTTTCCCATGCGGCATCTCATTTTATTTTGATCCATCAAACATTGAGGGCAAATATTCACATCTTTATGAGTCAGGAAGCTGAGGCTGAGAGGGTCAGTAACTTGAGAGCACAAACTGCTAAGGGGTTGAGGGGAACAGATAGTAAAGTCTATGTAGTTGCTGTGTGTGTGTGTGTGTGTGTGTGTGTGTGTGTGTGACAGAGAGAGAGAGAGAGAGAGAGAGAGAGAGGGAGGGAGGGAGGGAGGGAGACATGCTGGTAAAAATCAGGGTGGTAAAACTCGAAAGCTAACCTGAGATTACACAGGAAAGGTCTCCATTAAAAGTCTCTCACAGGAAACACCACCTGTTTCTCTGAGGCTAATGGCTTGTTGAGAAGGACTAGGAGACTTGGTTGCTTCTCGGAAAGCTTACAGCCCAGTCGACAGAACACACAACAGCTGGTTAATATAGTATACTCACTTGACTAGTGCTAAGGAAATTAGACCCAGGGGTCCTGGGGAACCGCATGAGGCAGATCACTCTAGATGCTGTTTTGAGCCGCTCAGAGACTCAGGCAGGGGAGAAGGTAACGCTAGATCTCCTGCTCAGCCGCGGACACTCGGCCAGGGCGGGTGCAGTGAAAGGCGCCTGGCCCAGACAGGACCAGGAGGTTAGCCCAGCTCTGTAATTAGGTCAAGTAACTTGCTGAACAGTGTGTCTGGGCCTCAGTATTCTTATCTATAAAATGGGGGGAAGGGGTTAGGCTACTTCCCAAGGCTGTTATCCAGATTAAAGTTTTCATGATTGTTGTTGTTGTTTTTTTTAAACTAGCAGTGGAACTAACTGCCTCACAGAATCTGCAAAGCAGCCCTAAGTCGCAGGTGTCATCACCTTTCCAGAGTAGGGGATTGAAGCTGAGAGAAGCCGAGGAGCTCCCTTGAGGTCTACAGCTTATGTATGGTCAGATCAGGCTTCAACTCCAGATTTGCCCAAGACCCAGGACTTTCAAGGCAGTCCTGGAGCTTCAGTTTAGAACCCAGATTCTCAACTAGGTATGGGGCATGTGTGATCTCTTTTTATTTATACGCTTTTATTTATTTTAACAGTTCAGATAGCCTTTAAAGTAGGCATGAGATTTTTACCCTTATGAAAAAAAGAAGATAACAAATATTGCAAATGCTCGCTCTAAATGCTTCCTTTCTGGCAACTGTGAACGCTAGTGTTGTTCCTGGAAAATGGGTGCTCCGCAAATTGTGGTTGACGCTAATTAAGAAGCCAGCGTGTCACCCACATGACTGTCATCATCCCTGGTCTCAGGCTTCTCTCGGGGTCTCTTAGTCTCTGAGTTCTCCTCCCTCCCAAAGCTGCCATTAAGGTTCATTTTCACCTGATTTCACCTGAATAAACAGATAGGGGCTGGGGTGAGGGAGGGACCCAGTGAGTCACCTCCCCCACCCCAGGCCCAGAATAGCTTTGGAAAAAGGTTCTTAGACGTGATCATAGCTAGGTGGAGCCAACCAGGCAGGCTTCGACTCGAGCACTTATTTTACATGCTGTGGAAATTTTTCATTTTCCTGGCTAAAAATAAGAACTTCCAAAATTCCTTGATATTTTATCTACTTTAAAACAATGTTCACAAGGGAAGGCTAGCTGGCTCCACTAATATGAATTTCTGCATGGGGAAAAGTGAATCCAAATTTGGAAGCTGCTCAAAAAAAATGTTATCCAGTATATTTTGGGAATCCGCACATCAGGTTCCCCCTCCTCCCCCCCGCCACAACGTTTAATTGAGGATTTTTTTTAATGCAACAAAGTCTTGGGAACGATATATCAAATACTCCCATTCCCCCCCCCCACTTAGAAATATTTGTCAGTATTTTGTTTTATTCCCTTCAAGTATGTTTTAATCAAAGGAATAAAATATTTCAGATAGAACTCAGTTCCCCCGCAATCCTTTTGTGCCCCACAACTTGCCTTTTTCATGCACCATGATGTTCCTGAGATCTCTCCATGCTGATGCTGATAGAGCTAGTTTGCTACTTTTACCTGTTCTGTGGCATCCATACCCCGTCCCACCCCACCCCCTCATCGCCCCTGCCCCCAGATATGGGGAGGAGGAGCAGAAATGGGAACCGTAGCCGCTGCCATGGAAATGCAAGTGGTGACCATTTGACAGAGGGGTTTAGCAATATACACTCAACGGAAAGCACATTTGTAGATCGCGTGACCCAGGAACCCAGACCTAGAGAATTTCCTGCACGTGAGCTCACAAGAGGCTAAGCAAGCATGGAGGCGCAGTGCAGCATTTCGTTATTACAACAAAATGGAACCCACCCAAGTGACTGTTCTTCTAACACTTTGAAAAGACAGTGTGAGTGGAAGTACTAAATGCCACTGAATTATACACTTCAAAATGGTTAATTCTGTCTTATGCGAATTTCATCTCAAGTTTTGAACATTTAATTTTACAAAAGGGAGTGTGCTGGGCACTGTGGTAGGGATAGCTGACCCTCATCATGGTATGGGCTTTGTCTATGAGAATCCTAAATTCTAAAACTAACATTTGGCAAGCCATGTACACGTAAAGGAGTTAATAAATGATGCATCAGGTTATTTTAGGATTGGGCAGATACCTTTAGCTACTCCAATCCATTCAAGGGCCATTATTTTTCTTTTTTAAAAAATTTTTTTTTTCAACGTTTATTTATTTTTGGGACAGAGAGAGACAGAGCATGAATGGGGGAGGGGCAAAGAGAGAGGGAGACACAGAATCGGAAACAGGCTCCAGGCTCTGAGCCATCAGCCCAGAGCCCGACGCGGGGCTCGAACTCCCGGACCGCGAGATCGTGACCTGGCTGAAGTCGGACGCTTAACCGACTGCGCCACCCAGGCGCCCCAAGGGCCATTATTTTTCAAAAGAGTGAAATCAAGAACTTTACAGGTTAAGTAGCTTGGCCAAGCTCACCCGGGCCAGTTAGGTGGCACAAGTTTTGACTGGGGGCATTCTTACTCTGCCTCAGTATCCACCTACAATATCGCACGCTCTTAAATGAGAGGGAAGAAATCTACAAGCACTGTGGCCTCTTCTGGCATCGAAACCTTCTCAGTCTGGGCGAGTAGAGCCCTTCAGAGCTTGGAGTAGTGAAGGTGGGAACTGGCCAAACGCTCAGCCCATCGAACCAGCTGTAAATCCAAGGGAGATGAAATGAAAACATGCTCCCAGGGAAAGGAGAGGTGAGAAGAGCATTCCAATGGATTTCGAATTCCTGGAAAATAAAAAGGTGGCAACCTGATTACGCACTAAGCCTTAGAGTCAAAGGACGGCTGCAGTGGGCCTTAGCGAGACATCCTCCTTCTAGTCTGTTCCCTTCCTTGGTCAAGGCCAGTGGCTCCATCACTCCAGCACCATCCTCACAGTGAGACCATCCAAGGCAGCTCTGACCACCTCGCATTGCTTCCTGACCATCACCCTGTCCTCAACACTGCTGGTGTCCCTACCTCAGTTCCTTCCTGCTCCCTCCTGCTACAGGGGCAACTCTTCTCCTGATTGTAAAAGCAACCCAAATTCATGGTAGAACTTTAAACTATAGAGGGGCAGAAAAGAAAAGCAGCCCACAATCTCAGCAGTCAGTTCAGCACTGTTGTACTGCAGGCCATGTTTTAACCCTGTAGTAATATTAGCTATCGTTTCTTTAAAATCAGGATTCTAGGGGCACTGGAGTGGCTCAGTAGATTAAGCGTCCGACTTCGGCTCAGGTCATGATCTCGCAGTTCGTGGATTTAAGCCCCATGTCAGGCTGTGTGCTGACAGCTCAGAGCCTGGAGCCTGCTTGGGATTCCGTGTCTTCCTCTCTCTGCCCCTCCTCCTCTTGCGCACTCTCTCTCTCTCAAAAATAAGTAAACATTAAAAAGATTTTTTTAAATCAGGATTCTAGAACGACCTCTATGTTTCTTTGATTCCTTACATCTTTACCCATTTTTCAACACAGCTCCATCCTCCCTCTCCGCCTCTTTCAGCCATGTGCTGGCCACAGGTTTCCTTCACTGATCCTTAAAATCTCTCAGCCGAATAAGAAGAAATGATTTCTGTCAATTTTCTCTTACAGAATCCCACTGTTTGCTTGCAGTTTCAGCCACATAACTTTTTCCCTCTCTTAAACAACCCCTCTTTTTCGTCTCCCACAAATGTGTACCCTCTATTTCACTCCAAGCCTCCATTCATCCATATGCTTTTATTCTCTTGTTCTTTTCCATTTCCTTTGTTCTTTTTGAATTGCTTTGATTTTCTTTGTCTGCAGACTCCTGGCTACACATACTTTGTGTCTTCCAAGGACCTTGGGATAACTTTTAAGGATGAATTCTCATGTGCGTATTTTCACAAAGCGGTGGGAGATACAAGGCACGGTGGCTAGATGAGGCCCTCAGCAGTCTCAGATGACCCGGGTTGGGGTCAGGTGGCAGTATGTCAGGTCAGGAGGCACTCCCGCGACAGGTTCCTGGAAGATGGCTGCGCTAACCTCTGCCCCGGTGAGCTTAATTTTTCCACCACCAAGGTCCCTTAGTGAAAGAATAACTTCCCTAAGCCATATCTACAAACAAATGCATCATCTAAGTAATGATCAACTGTGAGCTTCTATCAGTGGGATATGTGTCATTTCTCTTAGACTTTTTAGAATATTGAAAAAAATCATCATCTTCTCCACACTCAGGAGATTCAACAACCTCGGGGAACAGAAGCATTCCAGTCTTTTCCTGCTTCTACAACTGGGTTATGTGACAGGGACTATTAGAATATCGCAACAGACAGAGAATATACAAGTATGACTTGTTGGCCCTTATCTGTCTTAGGGAGGTCACAAATTGGCTGATCCTGGTCTTCTACAGAAGAGGAATTAAGAGGGTAGAAGAAGTGACTCTTTCTGGAAGGGTATATAATCTAACAAAGGATCAGATACATACCATGTGCACACATACATGTTATATCTCAAGTCCATTAGGATCAACAATCATTTACCCTTGCAACGAGCTCCATCCTGGCATCTTCATACACACCTTATTTAATCCTTAAAACAACTCTGCACGTTGTATATAATTGCCATTATTTATGCAAGGAAACTGAGTCTCCTAAAGATAACTAAGAACTCTAGGATTAGACGAGTTTCCAGCCCACGTGCCCCCACAGTGCCACAGCACTCCCCGGAAGAAATGACCTCTGTATTACACTCTGCTTTCCGCCTAATGCACATGCCTGGATAGTGGAGCTCCCATTCGGGATCTGGCATATCTATTAGGCAGTCAGCTGTCTGAAGCAAGGACTCTGTCTGAAGCAAGGATTCTGTATCCCCAGGCCTAGCCCAGTGCCTGAAATTAAGTCATTGCTCTGTAGTTATTAATCATAAAATTGAACCAAAGAGTGAAAAGTCCCATAATTAGCGTAAACACTAACAGAAATGACCACTTGACCAGCCTCCAGCGATACCCTCTTGTTGAAAGCCACCAAAATAAAAGGGACCCACCTTGCTGCATTTGAAACACAAAGAGGGAGGTGGCTGAGCGTGCCGCCTGGCACTTGGGCCTTCTAACTGCCTTGAGTGGGAAGTCCTCCCACACCCATCCCTGAGTGGTTGCTGGGACCTCTGAAAGTAGCAGAGGGTCTGAGACAACTGTCAACCCAGGGCAGGAAATGCCAGAGTTCTCCCACTTCTTTCCCACCGAAGAGAGTTAAGACAGTGAGTGGGCAGAGCCCATGCGGGAGTCATGGTGCCAGGCAGCTGTGGCATCAGAGGAAGTGACCCTGAAAGGCAGAAGAAGGGGTCTCCATTTGGAGCCCTCTCTTACGGCCCAGAAGCCTACCTGCCCCTGAGCCCTGCCTGTCTCCATGGCAGTCAGCCCTGCCCTGTCCGCCAGAAAGCTGGACCCTTCAGAAAGCTCTATTCACCCCAAGTTGGCCTGAGCAACACAGACAGCGAAACCTGTTAATCTGCATCCAGAGCAGAATGCCTCAATACACCGGTTTTGGGGTTTTTTGTTTTGTTTTGTTTTTTAACTCGGGGAGGGTGGAGCAGTGTATAGGAAATGGCTTTGCCTTCTGTCCAACTCTGAGGCAACCCACCACCATGGGCTCTGAGAAACAGCAGTTTTGTTTTGGAAACTGGCACCCAGCGCAGGCTCGCTCCTGGAAATGAATTTGGTAGCCCCCCCCCCCCAGCTGCAATGTTCTACTTCCAGCCTCCCTGCCAACACCCCCTTCCAGCTGCCCCTCTCAAAGGCACCATTGTGCCCGCCTGGCACAGCAACAGAGGAGGGCTGAAGAGGAAGAAAACATTTTCTGCCCATGGGATGTTCTTAAGCAGGTTGTGTGTACATGGCTTCAATGCTGCATTCCTGGAGCCCACACAAACCCGCCAAAACTCCATCATCCCTGTCACAGTTGGAAGCCACTTTCCAGTCTATCTGGCCCACCACAGCTCACTGTCAGAGAACACAGAGCACGCAGCTGGGTGGGTGAAGCTGGTGGGAGGGGGGGGTCACAATGACACATTTTCAGTACAGCGCTCCAGCCTGCCAAAGCAAGGCTGAACGTAGACTCTAAACTGGAAGGGGATTTAGTCCTATTTACCACTCGACAAAAAGATTCATTCTGGCACATTCTGATACGTGCACATCCAGCCTCTTCCTGGGTACTCCAAGGGTAGGAAGCTCACTACTTTTCCTGAAAACCCTATTCCATTGCTGGACAGCTCGGACTTTCAGAAAGTTCTTCCCAGTGTTGAACAAGGATGTGTGTCCTGTTCATCGCCATATCCTTCCCCTGTCAGCACTTAGCGCAGTGCTTGGAACAAAACAGGTGCACAATAAGTGTTTGAGGGATGCATGACTGAGTTCCTCACCCATCCACTGGGCCTATTTATGCCCTCTGGTGGCACATAGAACATTCCTTCTTGCTCCAGCTACAGAACATGTAACTGCCCCTCATAGGGCTAAAGATCTATCTTCCACATCATCTATTATTTTCACTGAGCTAAACATCCCCTGCTCCTCATGTGACTCAGTATACAGACCCATGACTATACTGACCACTCTTCTCTCCATTGACTCCATTTTTTTCAGTGTCCTCCTTAAAATAAAGGCTCCACTCCCTTGTATCTAGAATACTCAAAAAGTGGTCTCATAGGTAACAAAGCACAAGGTTAACAGGCATCAGGTACGTGGTGTCTAAGTTGGACTGTCTTCTTGAGCTGATTATTTGCATTTCACGCAGGAATCTTCAGGCTCATGAAGGCTACCATGAACCTGGATAAATTCGGAAAAGAAGGACCTTCCTTAGTTTCACTAAGTCCATGTTTCCTCATCTGTAAAAATGAGGCTACAAATACCAACACTGCAGGGTTGTAAGGATTAGACATAAGATATATGAAGTGCCTGGCTCATAACAGTTACTCAATAAATGATGTACCTTAATATTACATAACACTGCCCCTCTGAGTGCAGGGAAAGCCATATCTTGTAAGATTTACCCATATGCCAGGCTATTTTTTTTTTAAACATAGATAGTACTGGACAACGTTTCCAATAATGCCATCACCACTCATTAACACCACTCAATTTATCACCTTCTCTTCCCTCGGGATACACATAAGCTTACTGACACTAAAAATATTCTCTTTAGTTCTTCTCTGGGGAAAACAGACATCATTGTTTGCCCTGGCTGCTTTTCTTTCACTCCCAATAAATGTCTCTGTTCTGGCCATAGGCCCTGGAGATATGTAGATATCTACTTCCTTCTCAGCTTGCTTGCTGGTGCATCAGTTCCAACCCTACTTTCAGTGATGTCACGTTGGGAGCTTGAAACTGGCCATAGTGGGAGTATTTATACCATGAACACCACAATCAGAGCTGCTGCCGCTTTTTTTTTTTTTTTTTTCCTCCTGGAGATCCTGCTGTTAAGCACTTAGCAGCACGCTACTGCCTCTAGCATTGACCTGCTGTGAGCACCTTGAAGGCGAGGACTGTGTCCCATTTCTGCTCCATCCCCAGGGTCTAGCACAGAGTAAGTAGGTTTTCATCATTCTTGATAGATGAGTAAATGCTTTTGTCTTCTGTTTCTTAATGTCTCATGTAAATCAGGCCCCATGTGCCCTATTCTTGTTACAAGCTGTTCAGCTATAGATTTCCCTTAGCTGTGATCAGAGGACTACTTCTTTCACACTTGGATTAACCTTCCTTCTCTCTCCCTAACCTGGACATTCAGATGTCTACTTTATTCGGTCCATATATTCATCTTTGGAAGTTGTGGAAATTCATCTAGAAGGAAAGAAACCTTGTCAGGTTTCTTTAAAGAACACCTTTCCATTTTGGGATTTCTCCACGCATTCTTTCTTTCAATTAACAAATAGTTATACTGGGCATCTAATGTGGATAAGGCATGCCAGGTACTATGGAAAACATAGAGCTGTGTAACATATGGGCCCTATCCTCTGGGAGCTGAAAGTCTCCTGGGGACAGGCGAATAATACATAGCAGAATGTGCATTCCACATTTGAGAGAAAAATAAAGCAATGAAAATTCAGAGAAGGAAAAGATCAGTTTCTACCGAGAGCATTGGGAAAAGCCTTATAGAAGAGATAGGTTTTGAGCTGGAAAGGTAGGATTTTAACATGCTTAAGAGAGGTGGCTGGCAGTTTAGGGAATGAGTCCAGAAATAAAAGCAGGTAGGCCCAACTCTGTGGCCTATGTGCAGACCAGTTTCAGCTACCATGACAGGCCTTTTCTAGGATCCAGCTCACCCTCTTCCTCAGCACCTTTCCTCTTTTCAAACCAAAGGACACCTTGGACCTGTGCCTAGCCTTCCCCATAGTATAACTTACATTCCAACTTGCCAAGGCAATTCACAGAGAACACCCTCCCTGCCTCCCAACGCAGTAATGTTCCCACTGTAAGTGAGCACCACCCCCATTCTCACCTGGGCCCTATAGGAGGCTGGGTCTGTACAGGGTGGTACAGATGCTTTCTTTCTGCCTAATACCTCAGCATCCTGTTCCCTCAAAAAAGGGGGTGGAGGATCTCGGTCAGGTCTTTATGTCAGCCAACCCTTGAGTGTATATCTGAGGCTCTGACATAGAGCCCCAGCATCAGGTGAGGCCACCCTCTCCTCCTGCCCATCCTCCTCTCAGCCCTTCAGAACCTATTCAAGTGTGTCTGGGTATCATCCACCTCTTCCTCAGCCCTCACTCTTCCTCCCCACTGTAATTGAAATATTGTTTTCCCTAGACATTGCCCGGTACTTCCCTACTTCACTCTTCAAAAGACACCCCTGCCCCCATTTCTCACTCAGTAGAGTAGGAAAGGACTCCAGTATCCTCCTCAGACCAATGTCCACCACTTCCTTTCCACTCCATTTACTTCCACCCTGGGTACTCCCAACGTCCTCCTCCCTCTGTGCATTTATCCAACATGTATTCATTCATTGAGTATCTTCTCTGCCTCAAACATCCATGAAAACCCTTCTCCTCAATCATATTGCCCTTTAGATTCCATCTTCTCTCTCCAGCCCCATTTGCCCTCAAACCACATGGCTGTTCTGACTCTGTTCCCTCACTACTACGCCTACCCACCCTGCAGTCCCCAGTTAAACCCTAGCTCTTACAAGAGTTAGCTGTGTAATCTAGGAAGGTCACTTACCAACTGTATGACTCATTGTTCTCATTTTGGTAATTAGAGGTTACCAGATCTAATATCCATCTGGTTTTACCATGCTAAGATTCTATGCTTAGGCCCTCATCCAGCTGCCAAAATCGCTCTTTACAAAATCACCCATGACCTGT
The DNA here is from genome assembly GCF_028749965.1 of Puma concolor. Lineage (NCBI taxonomy): Eukaryota > Metazoa > Chordata > Mammalia > Carnivora > Felidae > Puma > Puma concolor. The sequence continues at coordinate 78,182,123 of NC_141675.1, read as the reverse complement.
TGGTTGCCAATCCAAATGACCAAAAGTCTAATGTCAGATCTGCTGATTCTGATTAGCTATGTGACATTGGGCCATTCCAATTTAACTTCCATTTTTCTCATCTATAAAATGAAGTGGTTGGACTCAATGACCCTTTAAAACTTTGTTTCCATGAGAACACAGATTCGGAAGAGAGAGAGATCCTTTTTTTGAGAGTGGACAGTGAAGAATTCATGGAGAAAATGACATTTGTAGAGATCCCAAAGAAAAGCACAGAAGGTACTAGGGTGTCCTCAAGGGTATCCTTCCACTAAGGGACTATAATAATGGGCCTAGACAAAGAGCATCATCCAGTAATTAAGAGTTCTATAATGGAGGATTCAGGTTGACCACACTGGAACCCACTAAAAATCTGAACATCACAAAAAAAAAAAAAGAGAGACAAGCAAACTGTAACCTCCTAATGAGATGCACTAGGAAATACCCCCACTGATAAAGTAGTCTTGACAAAAAGTCAACTTAAGTGTCAACTGTACTCAAATTTTAGACATTTAACTGATTGATTACATTCGATGTAAAATGTCAGCCTTGAATCTGATCAAGCCTCTAAACCTAGAAGTACCAATATAACAGACATACAGGAGATAAACTGAGAATATGTTTAAAAGACATCTCAGATATGCAATCAGCAAAATCCAGAGTCTGGGAAACATTACAGCCTTCTCAAAGTGTGGCCCCTCACACCAGCATCAGGGTCACCCCGGAGCACACACAGATGCAGTCTCAGGCCTTACCTCAGATCTCCAGAATCAGAATCTACATTTCAATAATCCTGAAGTGACTTGTATGCACAATTGACCCATTTCGTTCAATAAATATTAAAATATAAGGAAAAAGGAACAGGCAATTTATAGATCAAAAGACAGCTAAGAGACATATCAAACAAATCTATAGACCTTTTAGACAAACCAATTATTTTTAACAATGAGATTATCAAGGAAATTTGAACAACTACCGGATATTTATTGATATTAAGGAATTGTTACTTTTTAAGAGTGATGATAATATTGGGGTAATTCTTTTTTTTTAAGACTCATCATTAAACATAATACAGAAGTATGTATAGATGAAATGATAGACTATCAAGAATTTCATATAAAAGAATTTAGTATGGAGATGGGGAAATGAACTGGGGAAATTAACTGTGAGTTGCTAATTGCTGAAGGTGACATTTGGGGTACATGGGATTTCTCATTCTACATTCCTAAGTACTTAAAAATACCCATAATAAAAAAAGATTTAAAAAGAAAGACTAAGAAGGAGTCCTCAAAGATGGGAGGAACAAATCAAGATAAGGCAGTGGCAGGGAACGCAAAAAAGAGAATGTCAAGTCTAACGGGGACATAACGCCCCAGAGCCGTTGGGGCATGGGTTACCTCTCCGATCTGGCCTGGGAGGGGTCATTCCAGAGAGCAGACAGACACAGCCCAACCGCAAGAGGATGAAACAAAAACAATCTGCGTTCTAAAGCAGAAAAATTCGACGTAATCCGTGGCACCGTGAATCGAGGTTAGAAGAAGGGAGAATTTCCTAGCTGCTAAAAACTGAAACAGGTCATCAAGTAAATTATGGGATCTCCTTCTCTGAGGACCTTCAGAAATAGGATCGACAGGGCTGAAATGGAGGCGGCCTCGCTCAGCAGGGAGGAGGTTCAGATCCGCAGCCTTTTTCAGGTCAACGAGGCCGGCAGGCACTGGGGCGCGGAAAAGCCCTCAGCCAGGGCAGGGAAGCATCAATGCCTCCCTCATCTCCTCGGCTCTCTGCCCCTCTCGGGGCGCACGGAGATCCTGGCGGTGCTGGTTCTGCCCAGAATGATGGGGATTTTAGGGATCCAAGAGATCAAGGCCGGGGGGGTGGGGTGGGGGAAGTGGGGCATAGCGCGGTTGGGAGGGACAGATGAATACGTATTCGCAGTGCCTTGCATTTGCACGGAAGCGTGCGCTTCGGCTTCCTAACCCAGTCTTCTGGTTGCTTACGCACTAGCCAGCCCCCCGCCAAACAAACCAACCCCGGCTCACAAAGAAACCAGAACTGTGGGTATTGTCTTCGCAAGGGAGGCAGTGTTGAACGTCGCCGACAGCTGCGGGACGGCGCAGTCCGGCCTGGGAGGAGGCGGGCGCGGGCGCGGGCGCGGACCGCTCCGGGCCGGGGCTCCGGCAGATTCCTGAACCGCTTCCAAGGGCGCAGGAGCCGAGCTGGACTCGAAGCTCCCAGCCCCACCCCGTGCCTGCAGCGCCGCCTCGGACCCAGGCGGCCCGCCGTCGCAGTGTGACTGTGCGCACGACTTCGGGCGTGTGTGCGCTCGCTGCCGGGGACAAGAGCTCTCTGTTTCGGCCCCAGAGCAGTCTATAAATACCTGGGTTCAGCGCAGCCTCGGCTTGGAGGGGAGCCTGGTAGCCCAGTCCTAGGTTAGGGAAGGCTAAAGTGCGCGCAGGGACCGCCGCCCTCCTTGCGCTCTCCTCTGGAGCCCCTGGGCCGGAGCAGGGGGAGGGGGCCCAATGACGTCATGGAACTGGTTGGAGGATTTAGCTCAGGAACCCGCCCGGGAGCAGCCCCAGGCCGATGTTCTATTTAAGCCGACAGTGTACCACCCTCGGCTCCACTTTCCCAAATCCGGCACCGCAGCTTTCCACTTTCCCAAGACCTACATGGGCTTGGGATTCTGGAAGAAATCAATGTGTGATGTCTAGGCCAAGAACCCCGGAGAACGGACATGCAGGTATGGGCTGACAAGGCCCTCACAAGCTTGGGTTGGGCCATGAGGCCATTAAAATTCTTCTAGCAAGGCCTCAGGTAGGGGGACAATGATTTCAGGCTGAAATATGCCTCGTGGCACAGTTAATATTGTTATTAACTGTAATAACAACGTAGACAGTTCTGGAATGCTACTGCCTTCCAGAGACCAACCAAACCCTTAAAGTGAGAGTTACTCCACCACCCCACCCCCATTTTACAGATGACAGACTAAAGCGCCAAGAGGTTAAGGAACCATCGCGAGATCACACAGCCGCCAGAGTCAGAGCCAAGATTTAAATCCATTATCTCTTTGTCTTCAAGGCCAGGCGAGCTCTTTCCAAGACACTGCATTGCCTCTCACTTTTCAAATAGGTGCATTCCAAAGGTGGGGGGCACCTACTGTCCAACAGCCCCTAGGCTCCTCCCATCTCTTCTATTTGCCCCGGTCTGCCCATGACCCAAGACATAATGGGGGAAGGGGGCAATCTATCAGAAAGCAGAGGGAGGACTGTTTGCTCTCCTGGAGAGAGGTTAGCAACTTACCAAGTTAATAGCTAACCTTTCTAGCTGGTTATGACTGGCGATGGAGGTGACAGGGTACACTTAGAACTGCAGTAGGGAAAAAAAGATGACTCTGGAATACGATGTGCCAAGGGCTGTGCTGTGCTAGTGGTATACTTTTTTTTTTTTTTTTTTTTTTTTAACAAAGCTGGCACAGAGGCAAGAACTAATACTGGTATCCAACATCGATGTGCCGGGCACTGCTCTAAGTACTCTGCAAGACTTAGTGGTGGGAAGATTTCAATTATTCAGACAACAGCTGGAGTTTAATTTTGCTATAAGTCTAGCATCAGCAAAAGTCCTGATTTGCCTCATTGACTCTTTCGTCTCCAGAGTGGGATATAGCATCTGACTGCCTGGGTTTGCATCCTAGCTCTGCCAGCCTATAGAGGGGCAAGTTGTGTAGATTTGAGCAAGCACCTTAGCTCCTTTAAGGCCCTGGCATTTGGGGGTAGCAGTGGTGCCCCTGAGGGTCTCGAGAGAGACTGCAGGGGAGGGACCAGCACAGTGCACAAGGAAGCTCTTGCCAAACATAAGCTGCTAATACTATTATTATCACCTCTGGAAGGGCAGGGACATTTTAACCAACAAAAACTAGATTGAGATGATGTGGAAGTAACTATAGCCAAGAAGGAAAGTGGCCGTTTTGTCTCAGAGGTGTTATGGATATAGGAAGATACAGTTGGGTGCAGAGTATGTGTATATATATATATGTGTATATATATATATATATGTGTATATATATATATGTATGTATATATATATACTTTTTAATATCCATATATATATACGTGTGTGTGTAAAGGATGGAAGGAATAGAAGATATTCCAAAATAAATTTTGAACAATTCATTAATTCTATTGGGAAGAAAAAGGAAAAGAGTTTTAAAAATAACCATGACAGTCACAGGGAGCACTGGGTTGAGCCGATGCTTTCAGGGGACTGTACGCATACGTGCAAAAGCAAAGTGTGGGCATGCAGCCAGGTGTGAATGCACAAAAGCAACTCAACTTGAAGTTGGAGGCCAAGCAGAATGTTAGATGATGTTTGAAGCAAAAAAGAACATGGAAAGGAGATAGCTCATTAGGACTTTGCCTCCAAAAGAGTTTTTATCTTTTTCAAGAGAGAGTAGCCCTAACAAAAAATGGAAGGCCAGATGCTAAAGGTGGATACCACAGCCCAACACAGAGCGGTAGAGAACTAACTAGCCTTGGAAAATACATACACTGGAATCCAAGTTGCTGGACAAACCTACATACACGTCATTCAGGGGCCACTTTGACAAATCTAGAAAACAGAGTGGGATTGATCCAATGAGAGGCAAATGGACAGATGTCCCAGTTTTCAGAAAAGTAGAAAAGGAGACATGCCAGTCCTGGCAAGTTTCTGGAATAAATTATTAACCAACTCTTTGCCCTTTGCACACAGGTATTAGTGATTTAATATGCGTCCTCTTATTCCTTTTCTGGTAGAGGTTGTAGGGTGGTCATTTAGGAAATGCCATTGGATCTCAGCACAGATCTTATGCTTTCGTGGAGTAAATACAGGATTGAGGTCTGGAGACCTAGATACTAATCTGGCTCCACCATTAGTAAGTTGAGTGACCACAGGCAAGTTCCTAAACTTCTCTGGCCCTCATTTATGAAAGATGGGACATGTTCTTTTAAGGCACTCTCATTTTTAATATCCATGATTCTACATTGTAATGAAAAATAGACTGACAGTCCAGAGGATGTAGCCCCAGTAGGGCAGCCACACCTCGTGGGCTGTTTAAGCAGTGTCTGCTGTCTTAAACTGACCAGAGAGAGGGCTTGGTCCCTGCTTTTGCCCTTTACATACATGTTTTAATGACTTAACCCCCAAATGATATGAAGCCTATGGCAAGGGGTCATAGAATAAGGATTTAAAATAAACCAGATGGACAGAGGGGGCTTAGGCTAAGAACCAGATGAAATTGATTGACATCAATATGTCTAAGTTATTTATGTCTAAGTTATTTTTAAAAATACCTACATGAGGCACAGGGTGCCTCAGTTGGTTAACATCTGACTCTTGATTTCAGCTCAGGTCACAATCTCACAGTTCATGAGATTGAGCCCTGCATCGGGCTCTGCACTGACAGCATGGAGACTGCTTGGATTCTCTCTCTCTCTCTCTCTCTCTCTCTCTCTCTCTCTCTCTCTCCCTCTCTCCCTCTCTCCTCCCGCTGCCTCCCCCCCCCCACTATTTCCCAAAATAAATAAATAAACTTACCAACAAATACCTATACACGTTCACAATAGGGAAGAGCTGGCTGAGAAGTAGATAATGGGATGAGGGTCCGAGTGTCTGAGACAACCACCATTCAAGCTGAAGTGATTCAGCTGTCATCTAGCTGCTAACAAAAGAGCTAGTGCAACTGTGGTCATATTTAACCATAAGGATCATGATAAAGAGGGACACGTGTTGCACCCTTACCTGGGCTTCCCACATTATCTCATTTCTGGGAAATGATAGTGTTAGAGGAACCCAGCCCCAGGAAGTGATCCTGCCATGGCCTCCTGTGCCATCAGATCTTGTGGTTGGTGTTATTTTTCAGTGTTGGAGGACATACAGAATAGGAGGGTGACAAACAACAGTCTGTGCAGAATGGGGCAACCAGGATGGGGAGAGTCTGAAAACCAAGGCCCACAGGAGGGGCTGAGAGAGTTGACAGTGTTCAGCCCAGAGGATGCACAACTTAATGGTGGAGCCCTTAGGACTTAGCCTCTGACTGCCTGCCTTCAAATCTATGTGCTTACATTTGTACGTTGTGTGACTTTGGGCAAGTTACTTAACCACTTGTTTGTCTCCATTTCCACACATATAAACGGGATAGCCAAGATTATTAAGGTAATACGTGAGATGTATACGAAAGCTTAACCTGGCATATGGCAGTGCTTAGTACGTATGAACAGTGATGGTGATGATTGTCATCTTGTATTTGACTGTCCCCATGGAGGAGAAAGGAGGGTCAATCTGTCTGGCTTTAGCAGGGAGAATAGGACCAATAGGTAGAAGCAGGAAGAGAATCTGGTTCAACATAACAAAGCAACCTTTCAAATAATCAGAATTTCCCAGCCAAGAAGTGAGTTTCTGATTACCAAAGAAGCTCACTGCATTCCATTTCATAGTTGGGGGACAAGCCATGGAGATGATAGGGTGCCATAAATTAGAGTTTTGAAGAAATCAGGAGGTAAGCAAATGTAAATGGCAACAAGCCAAGCCTTCCTGTTCCTCCTCTGTTGAGAAATCTCTGGAAGTTTAGATTTGTAGGTAACCTCAAAGACAGTGGATTTTTATTGCATACTTTGCATTTTTCCTGCCTCACAATAAGTAAGACAAAGACCTTGGGCTTTACAGTCAAATTCCCTAACTTTGAAGCCCTGCTTTTTTATATCATCAGCTGTACAACCTTGAATAACTTAGCTCACCTCTCTGGGTCTAGTTTTTTTTTCCTTCTGTAAATGAAGTAAACTACCTCCAATCCTGAGGAACAAAGATCAGAGCTAATATATTTCTTGCTGCATTGGTAAACAGTATGCCAAAAGTAGACTGATTATAGATATGTGAGACAGGCAGATTCAAGCCTTCTGGCCTTTTGTCCCTGGCGGGGGATGCGGGTGGTGGAGATTGGATAGAGAAACTCTGCTGCGTCAGCAAGCACATATGCCAAAATTGCACTTAAAATGCAGATACGGGAGACAGGCGAATTCTGAAAGGCTTCCAGATCTTTTTTCCTTTGTTATTGAAGTATGGTTGACACACAGTGTTACATTAGTTTCAGGTGTACAACATAGTGATTCAACAACTCTGTACCTTACGCTGTGTTCACCACAAACATAGCTACCATCTGTCACCATACAGTGCTATTACAATACCATTGACTGTATTCCCCATGCTGTATCTGAAAGCCTTCCAAGTCTTAAAGTCTTGTGCTTCTCACAGGGGGGATAAAAAGGGAGGGGGTGAGGTGAACTTCTCTGTCCTTTGTTGAAAATCTACTATGCATTAAGATTCTGGGCTCAGCGTCCCACCATATCTTCACAGTGGTTATGCAGAGACAGAATTGATGATAATGAGATGATAATGAGAACAGGTTTGCCGTTGTCTTGTGAATCATCCCTGAAGCGCCCCTAGATCTATGGAGGACCTCTGGGCCCTTCTAGTTCTCAGAGCCGACCAGGATCGCATCTCCCCCAGTCCACTACAGTGGCCAAAGCATTAGGGCTCGTCAGCTTTGCCCAGGATTCAGCATCTGACAGAGGCAGGCAGGTAGCTGAGGGCCTGTCACGCCCTTCACGAGAGCCCCCACCATACATGCTCATGTGCATACACACACACACACACACACACACACACACACACACACACACAGCCTTGGGTTGGGATACACTGAGAACACTAACAAGTGACCTTTTCTGTCTGTCCCTCAGTGTGACGGGGTTGGGGTAGACCTGAGCAACATCTTCCTTGAAGGCATTGCCATTCTCAACATTCCCAGCATGTACGGAGGCACCAATCTCTGGGGAGAAACCAAGAAGAACCGGGCTGTGATACGGGAAAGCAGGAAAGTCGTCACTGACCCCAAGGAACTGAAATTCTGCATCCAAGGTAAGCAAGGCATGAGGAAAATTGCTCTAGGTCAGTGTCCCAGTGAAAGGAGTATTCAGGTGGGCCTATTAGCAAACTGTATCAGGGCCAACAGCAGGCTCTAGAAGGTCCTACAGCCCAACAAGGACCCATTTGGGGCCATGCTGACTTATCCCTGTTGTTGCAAAATCTACCACCTAATTGAGAAGAGAAGATAACAATAAGGGATCCCTAAATGACAGTCAGTGATCAACCTGGGGATCTGTGAGGTCAGGAGTCAAATGCTGCTCTCTAGGTTACCCGTGTCCTCGCATAACTAAACCCAATGGTCACTTCTCAAACTTGATCTTACTTCACTCATCAACAGCATTTGACCCAATCTGTCCTTGTTCCTGATAATACTGTTCACTTGGCTTCCAGGATTCCACACCTTCCTGTTTTCCAGCTACCCCACTGGTTACCCCTTTTCAGTCTCTTTCTCTGATTCCCCATCTCTCTAACCTCTTGGTGCTGGCGGTCCACAGGCAAGGGACTCAACCCTCTTTTCTGTCTGTACTCAGTCTCTTGATGACCTCATCCAGGCGTGAGACTTTATTTAAATACCACGTGAGTGTCAGTGACTCAGCATATCTAAAACTGAACTCCTGATGTCCCTCCCACAAAACTTCTCCACCCAGAGACTTCTCCATTTCTGTTGATGTTAACTCCAGCCTGCCCATTGCTCGAGCGGAAACACTCAGCACCCTTTTATCTCACATCTCATATCTAGTCTATCAGAAAACCTGTCAGCTCTACTTTTAAAAAACATCCAGGGTCCCGTCGCTTCTCACCACTGCATTTCTGCCACCTTGATCTGAGCCACCATCCGCTGTCCCCTGGATCACTACAAATCCCCCTAACTGGATTCCTTGCTTCTACCCCGTCCCTGCAGAGTCTGTTCTCACTATTGCATCAGAGTACCCCTGGGAAAATATGTCAGATTATGCCATTCTCTGGCTCAAAATCCTGCAGTGGCTCAGAGCAAAAGCCAAAGATCTATATGTGGCCTAAAGGGCCCTAGATGGTCTGGCCTCATGTTACCTCAGCGACTTCATCTGCCACTACTCTCCCCCGTCAGCCCAGCCCCCCTGGCTCCTCTGACACAGCAGGTTGCTTCTATGGACTGACTGTTCTTTCTGACCAGAGCAACGGCATAGTATGCCTTAGAAGCCATCAGCTGGACCTTCCCCTATTAACCCACCAGGATATAGAACACACCTTTATCCCTACCCCTTACCAGCCATTTCCACCAATGAACCAGGTAGGAACTCAATCAGAGTACCTGGGCAGCTCTGAATCTTCTGTGGATTGGATGAATGGCCACCCTGATCCTCAGGGGTTCTCAATGGACTGGTGAGCTGAGGGAGGAAAGCCATGTGTGAAGGTGTTGACAGAGATACCACATCAAGAGCCAGGAGACTGGGTTCCAGTCCAAGTACTGGCACTAACCTATTTTTGGCATCTCAGCTTTCTTTGCTGTAAAACCAGCATCTCATGTAAAATTTTGGTAGCTAAATGAATGGGGTTGAACCAGATCATTGGTTCTTAGACCAGGCCTGCTTGTTGAAAATGAAGATGACTGGGCCCCAGCCCAGATCTACCCAATAGTCTCTGTGTTGGTTCCTGGGAATCTAAATTTGTAATGAGCACCCCAGACAACTCTGATGGGCTGCCAGATTTGAGAACCACTAACATAGACAAAGTATTCGTGGATCTGGGTCTGTGTTCTTTGATGTCCCAGGCTGCAAATGCTCAGATTGGATGTGATCTTACCATAGGAGACAAAACTTGGCTGACCAACAAAGGGAGGAGTTACTTGCTTATTTGGGACCCATCTGTTATACAATCAGATTGTTATATTCCAAGTCAAGGTCGTCAAGGGTTATCATCTCCACACCTCCACCCTTTGAGAGAGGACTCAGGAATTTTAATTTCTCCGTTGCTCTCCTAAGTCCCCTTTATTTTACCCAGTAAACTTTTCAATTTGTATAAATTATTAAACTGAATAATGTGTTCCTCCTTCCTCCCTTGGCAGGGGAAGTTGTGGGTGCTGGCAGAGGGTGGGGGAAGCACTGGAGGTTATAGAAAGTTTATGCAGACTTTCCCACCCTGGTGCTCGTACCCTAACTCCCACCCTGACAACCCGTTCCATTAGAACAGAATCGTGGGAGAATCCTCCCCTTACCCCCATCCACGGCATGGGGAGGCTCTTGCTGAGGACGTGTTCTGCTTAGGACTCAAAGATAAAACCCTTATCTTCTCCTTACATATATGATCGTGTATCTTCCCCTTTAAGCAAGGGTAATGTGTCTGCTGATTGCTCTTGACCATCATCTACTGGAACTCTCTTCCCCAAATCCCCTTTTCCCACCCCCAGAATGTGCTATCAGAGCTAAAACTGAAGCTACTTCCTGTTCTTTAGATGAAGACATAAGCTGATCAGAGCAGAGTCCAAAGGGGGGCCTGGCTTCTGGGCTTTACAGAGACAGCAGCATTGAGCTTCCTTTTGAAAGGGCCATGATCTCATTTACGTTGAGATGTTAAATGGGGGGAGGGGGCAGGAAGCTAAAGAGACAACCTATTTTAGTAGAAAAGCATCGGCCTGAGAGTCGAGAGACCTGGGTTCCAATCCATACTCTGCCTCTCACTAGTGTGTGACGTTGGGCAGGTCTTTCACTCTTGTGGGTTTCAGTTTGTTATCTGTAAAATAGGCAAGTGTGACAAGCACATAGACTCCTATAGATCATGGGTTCTTCACGGCTTTGCAAAATTAAGGAATGGACAGGTTGTGGTCTAGGTGGGCTCTTTGAGCAAAATTGTATGGCAGGTTCCTTTCATCTTTCAGTGTGTTTTGTTTCACATTTTATAGGCCAGCCACTGAGAAGGCAAGTATCTCTCTCTATAGGCTCTTCATTTGCTGGGATTCTTTACTCCTTGGCAATTTCATTGGGATTGGAGGTGAAGAAAAAGTCAGGAAAGCGCAATCAGAGGGAAGCAACTTATCTTAGGAGGTGTAAGAGGAAATGACAGTAGAAGAGGTTACTGTCAAACCTCTGTCATCACAGATCAGTCTTTCTCCTTAGAAAAATAATCCAAGAAATAAGGTCATTCAAGATGAGCATGGGATGAGTTCTATGAAAACATTGCATAGTTTAGAACACAATGAGTCCTGGGAAAATCACCAAGCTTGCAATTGAATGACTTGGGTTTACATTTAGGCTTTACACTTTCTGGTTTTATAAACCCAACTTCCTTGAGTCTCAGCTTCCTCATCTGTAAAATGGGCATAAAAATACCTAACTTGTCATGAGGATAATAGATGTGAAAGTGTCTGGAACATAGTAGGAGCTCTTAAAAAGAAATTCCCTCACCCTTAATCCTAGTTTATTCTGGAGCACACCAGTTGAATTTCTGATTTTGAAGTTCTTATCTTTAGCATTGCCATCTACCTTTACTATCACTAAAAAGGAGCAGAGCTCCTGCCAAAGTCCAGCCCAGCCTTTGTCCTAGCACATTAAACTTATACCATCAACTGTACTGGCATCTCCTAGACCTTTCATGTTCCAAGCATGGAGGCTGGCTGTTATTTCCTCTTTGTATCCCCACTGCTTGACCCAGTGTAGTTAGTCCAAAAAAAAAAAAAAAAAAAAAGTTGTTGGATAATAAGCAGTACATGGACATTGGTTCTTTTTAGTTTTTTTTTTTTAATTTTTTTTAACGTTTTATTTTTGAGACAGAGAGAGACACAGCATGAACGGGGGAGGGGCAGAGAGAGAGGGAGACACAGAATCGGAAGCAGGCTCCAGGCTCTGAGCCATCAGCCCAGAACCCGACGCGGGGCTCGAACTCGCGGACCGCGAGATGGTGACCTGAGCTGAAGTCGGACGCTTAACCGACTGAGCCACCCAGGCGCCCCTAGTTTTTATAACACCAATAAGAATAGTGACAGAGAGTCTCCTCCATTTGTCAAATCTTTCATTTTGGCTTGCAAATAGTCTTGCATATATTAGCTTATTGTGATCCTAACCAGAACCCATGAGTAAGGTTATACCCACTCCCCTCCACATCCCTATTTCATAGCTGGGGAAAAACAAGAGACCCAGAGAAGGGGTAGGACTTATACAATTTATGTTCAGTGGTAGCATCAGAACCAAGACCATGATTCCTAGCTAGCCCCAAATGGCTAGTGTCCAACCAGAAAATTTATCTGAGGTCCTACTGTGTGTATTGTACAAGCCAGGCACTGAGAAAACAGGAAATGTTTATATATGCCAGTCCAAGGAAAAGTTCCACATATACTTGTGGAAATTCTGCTCCTCCTTTAAGGCCTGTGTCAAAGGCTGCCTCTTTTCTGGTGGCACCTCTGGAAGTGAATCCAGCCTCTGAATTCCTAGAGCACTTAAGCTTTCTGTCTTGACAGTACACTGATTATGGGTTGCCTTCTCATTTCTTTCTCTTGCCAGTGCCTGGAAAATGGTGAGCATGTGGTCTTCATCTTTATGTTCCCTTCAAAGCCTAACATCCTACCTACCTGGCTCACATTGTTCTACAGAAATGCTTTTTGGAGGGAGGGAGTAGGGAAGAAGGGGAAGGAATCTTGCCTTTGGTCTGCTAGCACAGCGGGCAGTAGATTCTGGAGCTGGACAGGAACAGGCACTTAGTAGACAATCTTGGAGGGGAAAAAAAAGGAATGTATTTTAAAGAGTTATATGTGAGTATTTGTGAAGCTGAGAGTTTCATCTCATGATACCATTAGAAACTCAATTGATAAGTAAGATGCGCAAGCGATCTGCAAATAAGTAATTCAGATATATCTTGAGGACTTGGAGTCAGTGTAGGTAGGATAAGGGACTAAGCATTGAACTAGAAGTTGAAAGACCCAGGCCTTCCCACCATCAGCCATGTGACATTGGTTAAGTCATTTAACCTCTCCAAGCCTCCATTTCAATCCATACAAAGTGGCAACAATTACAATCTCTCTCCCTCAGCATTGTTTTGAGAGTTAAATGAGATCATCCACGTAGAGCATTTAGGAGAGTGCCTGGAACATGGTGAGCATTTGATCAATAGTAATCAGAATTATTGTTAAGTGATAAATGGAGGGTGATAAATATTTAGTATGTGATAAGAAAGGGGCCAGATTTAGAGCTTCACTCTATTAACCTCTGCTTCAGAAATGAGGTCTAGATTATCTTTCAATTACCTGTGGCTCTGACAACCTGTAACTCTAGGGTTATTTGTTGGCACTGTGCTTGAGTTCATATGGCTATTACTTCCAGTGTGGAAGTCACCCCTGAGTTGGCTCTCCAGTGAATCAAGATAAAGACAAGGGTGCCAAGTCTTGAATCCAGGTGAAGCACCAAGGGCATGACACAAAGCTGGATCAGTCCGTGCAAAGCCCTGGGGAGCTCCGCCATTGTTTCCCTCTAGCCCCACCCTATATACGAACAAGGGGACTTCCTACACATTTTCTCCCAATTCTTCACTGAGCTTCACGTCTGCCCCAATCCAACCTTTAGCCGTAAACCAGCAATAGCCTTCAGGCTGTATCACCCACACCTACACTCCTCTGTCTATCTGATATTAAAACAACATTTTTCTCAGTGATTTCTTAGTGCATCCCACTTGAACTGCACACAGGGTATCCTAGACAAGGTTCCAAATGGAGAGGGCAAATCTCCCCAGACTTTCACGTCAATTTTCCAGCAGTGGAGACAGGCTTTCTGTCATTTATTCAGCACACATTTACAAAGTACCTATCAAGTGCCAGGCACCAGGGAACAATGATGAGCAAAAACAGACACAGTCCCTATAGCCCTTAGGGAGTATGGGAGCCAGGCCTCAATAAAATAATCCACAGGCACGTGATTAGGATCCGAGATAAATGCCAAGAAGGAGAGTCACATGTCTACCCCGAACCCCAGGGAGACCAGCCAGCCAGTGTAGCTCATGGATATGCCTCATTCAAACCAACTGAGCAGGCAACACACAGGCCCCCTCCTGGAAAATGCCTCATCATAGATCTGCCCAGATGCAGAGGTCTTGCCTGGGAAGGGTCACTTTGGTTGCCCCTACTACTTTACAGGCACACATCGTTCTCTCTGCCTCCACGCTGTGCCCGTGTAGATTTTCACTGATGTGTGGACCATCCCCTAAATCTCAAAGTGATGGCATGGGCCGCCAGCCAGCCATCTCAGACTCACATTCCCAGGTAAGGAGCCGGAGCTCAGATGAGCCAAGAAAATAATTGTGAGCTTGTGAGTTCTTTGTTTCTCAGCACGTCCTTTTCACTTATATGAAACCATGACAGAAAGTGACCTGTGGGGTTCAGGAGCTGTCCAGAGTTGGAGGTTCCCAATTTTCCAATTTGGTGGAGCTCTGACCAGAAAGATAGTGATAACGAGCAGTAGTCAGCCACTTACCGCTCACTGGGGTTAAGAGAAAGTAGAAATGTTTCCAGCAAGTGTGCATTTCACAGAGGTCTTTCTGGCTAAGGTCTCTCCTGGGGGCTGAGGTAGAGCAAGGCGAGTTATCCCTAAAGAGCCGGGGGTACTTGGGTGTGTAGTGGGACTTCCCTCGGCGCTGGGAAGTAACCATGGCAACATACATGTCATTCCTCTTAACCCGTTGCAGGCCTACAGAGAAACTCTGCTTTGCCTTTCACAGGAAACTACAGCATTGTCCTTCAGTCCTTCAGGTGCCCACATCGGAATCAATATGCCCCAAATGAGGCGTTATCTTCTCCCTCTTTATACACCCTTCCATCTCTCTGAAAGCCTGCTGCCCCCTGTCCACGTTCCTTGCCTTGTTAATGGCATCACCCGTGGCCCAAGCTGGAGACCCAGAGTCACGCATTTCTCTTCACGGCTGACTGTGGAACTCCCCTACAATTCTCTCCTTACATGGTGTCTGCCACCCGACCGTGAGCTCTTCAGCTCCAGATGTCGCAATTCCTTCTACATTCTTGTGCCTGACACAGTCTCTGAGACCTCAAAAGGTCTTAGTTAATATTAGTTGACCAGAAGCACCCAGGGTCAGGGGCACCTGGAGTGGTGAGTTAGTGTTTGAGTTGATCTCTCAGCAAAGTGGAATTTGTGTGTGTGGTGGGTGCTAGGGCACGATGTTCCAGGGCCCCTGTGCCAGCATCAGCCTGTACCGGAGGCTGGGTGGGGGGGGGGGGGTCCACCTCCCAATCCTCGCTCTTCCCTTCTCCAGGCGCCTGTCTGTTCCCCGCTGACCCTATATGAGGTGTGGCTCTCAGGGCACCTGGCAGGGCTGTCTGGGGGATCTGCGGGGTGGACCAGGTATGCTTTTTTGCAGCTTCCAAATGAAGGCCACACAGCCTAGTTCTCAGAAGCCCGTTTCTATAGAAACTAGAATGTTTTCCATGTAGCATTGAAATCCCAGAATCCCAGGTCTCTTAGAAATCTAGAGATCATTGTGCCCTCTAGATAAGGAAAGTGAGGACCAGCAAGGTAAAGTGGCTTGCCCTTGGCCAAACCCATACTGAAGTGCAGGTCCTTTAGCTCACACGGGCCAGTTCCCAGTACACTAGAGCAGGGATCGGCAAACTTTTCCTGTAAAGGGTCACATAGTAACTATTAAAATAGTTAGGCTTTGTGGGCCATAAGGTCTCTGATGCAACTATCTGACTCTGTCCACTTAGTGTGAAAGCAGCCATGGACAATACACAAATGAATGGACGTGGCCGTGCTGCAATACAACTTTATTTACACAAACAAGCAGCGGGCTGGATTTGCCCAATTTCTGCACTAGAACCTCATATGGTCCACAACCAGCAGCAAGGGCATCACCCGACAGTGTCAGAAATGTAGACTCTCGGGTCCTAGGCCAGACCTGCTGGAGCCGAATCTGGGTTCCCACAAGAACCTTTGGTGATCATGTGTGTATCGAAGTTTGAGAAGCACTGCACTGGTGAGCCTGGTGGCTCCCCCCTAAGAATGCCAAGAAGAAAACTTATGGATTAGGAAAATGAGACCCAGAGAGATTAATGGACCTGCCCAATGGGTCACACAAATTGGTGGATCTGGAACTAGAGCCCAAGTCCTAGTCTTTCAAGGTGGAATTCTTTCTGCACACACCAGAGTACCTGCCCCAGCCCCCTCATTTCTGGCTGTCCCTGACCCAACTAAATTCACTGGAAATTAAATAAAACCAACCCTTTATTCTTCTTCAGCTGACTTCTGAATCAAGAGGGCTCTGACTCCAGCTGTGTCTCCTCCTCTTCCCCACCCCATCCCCAACCAAGACCTGGGAGGGGTTGGCAAGATAGAATGTGCCTCTGGAGGCTGCCTCATCATCTCTAGGATGGGGGAAACTTGTTCACACAGGGTCAAGCTGCAGTCAAACTTCTACTTAATTCCTGCCTTAGGAAGTTTGCTGCTCAAAACAGAACCACAGAGCCGTTGAACCTTTCATTTTTCACATGCAGAGGAAACTTCTAGACTAGAAGGCCTAGACTACCTTATATTTTTTCCTCTTCTGTTTGCCCCATCTTGGCCCACACACCAGACCCTGTTTCTCTGTAGCAGCTTTTTAGCCATTTAATATCAGGTGTCTCCTAAGACCCAGCCTACAGCAGAACTCCATGCTGGCCACACATTCCACACAGCCTGAACATTGGTGCTCTTGATCCGTTCCTAATTTGGGTACGAAGTGTTTCATATCCTCAATTTATCGATAAATACGTACTGAGGTGTTATTTACTGAGCACTTACTTATGGGGTTGCATATTTAATTACAGATCTTCCTGGACTTACGACAGGGTTTCATCCTAGTAATCCCATTGTAAACTGAAAATACTGTAAGTTCAAAATGCGTTTACGACACCTAACCTACCTAACCCACATCGCAGCATAGCCTACCTTAAACGTGCTTAGAACACTTACATTACCCTACAGCTGGGCAAAACCATCTCACACAAAGCCTATTTTATAATGAAGTGTGACCCATCTCTTGTAATGTAATGAATCCTGTACTGAAACTGAAAACCAGAATGGCTCTTTGGGTATGGAAGGGTCGTCATGTATCAGTTGTGTACCCTGTGATCGTGTGGCTGGCTGGGAGCTGTGGTTTGCTGCCCCTGCCCAGCATCATGAGACAGCATGGTACCTCATATCACTGGCCTGGGATTCAAAATTTGAGGTATGGTTTCTACTGAATGTATGGCTTTTGCGTCTCTATAAAGTCAAAAAAATTGCAAGTCAGACATCATCTGTATTTAATCCACTTTACGGCTGAGGACACTGAGGTTAATGGGGATAAGCGGCCCAAGAAAGGTGTACATGATAGAGCCTGGATTCAAACCTGCCTTCAAGTACTGTCAGTGTTCCAGGTGCTGTGGAAGATGCAACCAAGAGTGGGATGTGTCCTGACCTCCAGTAGTTCACAGTCTACCTACAGGAGATCTATGCAGAACCGTAGTGTTAACACTGGTATGATAGGCAAGCGCCATGGAGTGGCAGAAACAGTATCATACGAGTGTGGGAGGCAAGAAAAAAAAAGGCTTTCCTTAGGAACTTGATCCCCAGCTGCCAGTACTGTGCCATGCATCTAGGAGGTGATCGGGAAATATCTGATGTAAGAATAAGTGGATGCATGAATGAATGAATGAATGAGCAAGGTGCGATGTGTGTGTGCTGATACTTGAAGCTGGCAAGGATTTGAAAAGACGGTGAGGGAGAAGAGGGGAAGGCGGGCGGGGAGCACTAGCGTGTAGAGGTAGCACAAGGGAAGGCCAGAGAGATAGAGACCCTGGACTAATGTGCCACAGAATTGGTTCATGATCCTCGAATAATAGGAAGAGAGGAAGAGGTGACGGGGTGTAAGCCCGGAGCAATAGGATGGGAGAGTAGTATGCAGTTTGGGTTAGGGGACAAGAAAGGGGACTGGTGGCAGGAGACCTGTTCAGAGGCTAATGCATGATGCAGGCTTACAGCTCTCAGGTCCGGAACCGGGAGGCTGTGGCCCAAAGGAAGAAGGAACAAAAGCCAACAGGAGTAGGGGTCAGACAGAAGGGGCGCTGCCACGTGCGTGGTTCCTCCCTCCCCACAAACCAGCCAACAGGATCCCAGCTTCTGCCCACACACCCCGCCCTCTCCCGTCAGCCTCCACAGCAGACCGCCGCCCCCCCCCCCCAACACATTCACAGAATGGACGCCTGACACTGGAACCTGTGTCTTTTCCACCTCCCGCACACTCGATCTGTTTTCAGGCCGATTTGCCCCATACTTGTTAAGCATCTATTTGAATTTAACACTAGATGTGAGAAATACTTTATACTCCTCATCTCATCTTAATCCCTTACAACACTCTTGAGAAACACTTTATAATTAGAAAAATGAGGCTCACGGAGGTCAATTGACCTGTCCAAGGCCACACTGATTTATGGATCTGGGACTAGAGCCAAGTCCTAGTATTCCAAACATGGCATTCTCTCCATATACACCACAATACCCTCCCCCACCCCCCCCCCACCCCCCCCACCCCACCCCCCGTTTCTGGCCAATCCTGACCCAACAACCAGAAAAAGTCTCTCTGATCACAACTCTCTGCTTTTGCTTTTCTGGGGCAGGTGGGTGGTGTGCTTATCTCTCTGAGCTGTGATTAGCGTGGTGGGTGTAGATGTCTGCAACGTACCTTGTATGTGTCATGCGTGAGAATCAGGTTTGAGTTGAACTGGAAAATCTCACCACTAATTGATTGATTTCATTACATCCACTGTACCTGGAGCTTCTCAAGCTCCATGAGCAAAGTAAAGCCAGACAATACACCAACAATTACCAACAACATACCAACAATAGCATTTGACATTCAAGCCGAGAAAGTCATCATTCCATTTAATAAGATTGTGCAGCCAAGAAGTCTTCCCTGAGAGGAGCCAAGAAGAGGCTCACCCCCTCCATGCTCACTTCCCTGCCCTCAGAAACCCTGTCACTCTAAGGTATTTTGTCTCTGCCTTGAGTTCTTTATTCAGAGCTTATTTTTGGAGTCAAACAAGCCTTGGTTTGAATTCCAGCTGTACCACACGCCAGCTTTGTGACGTTAGGCAAGCTTCTCAACCCCACTGAGCCTCAGGAGTTTTTTATGTCGAGATAATAGTTGCTATCTAACAGAGTTGCCGTGAGGGTTAAAAGCATAACCTTTGTAAAGCTCTAGGCCTGCCTGGCCTAGAGTCTGTGCTCAGTAATGGTCATTTTCTTCATGACTTCATTGGGACCACCAGGTCAAGATTCCCTGTACCTCCACTGCCTCCCAGGCCTTAAAAGACCTTCTCACTCTTGGTTTTTCTTAGAGGCATGATGATGTCAGAGGCTCGGTTCAGAGCCATTTCTAGGAGATCATTTCTTCCTGAGGAATTCTCCAGCACACTGCCTCTCCCCTTTTGAAGCACCTGACCCTTATGCATAGAGAGGATTAGATGCCCCCCCTTCCAGAAAATACAGAGCTTTCTTCAGAGCCCTGCCTAACCCAGAAAGAGAAAGCCACACAGAATGGAGGTCCCACTCTTCCCTCCCCACCCCACCACACAGCAGGCTTTCAGGAACCAACAACAATGGCCATTGTGAGCCCGCGCTTACTCTTTCTCTCGCCTCAGTGTAGGGTTGCACAGAATGTTCTGACTTCTGCACAGTGTAAGGAGTGGTAAAGATTGCTGCCAATCTGTTCTTGACCCAGACAGTCAGGAAATCCAGACTCTACTTTTGTTGGAACAGCTCCAACAGACTTGAAGGGTAGAATGCCCCTATGCCAAATCAGGGAAAATAGAGGCCCTGAGGAGGAAAGTGACTTGCCCAGGGCCACACAACTAGATAGCCAGAGCAGAGACAGAAATCCCAGCGCCTGCCTGCTAGATCAACACATTCCCTTTCCCTCCGAGCCTACAGCCTCTCCTCTTTAGAAAGCAGAGGCTCTAGGCTGCTTCTCCTTCCGATCTGCTTCCATCTGGATTTTCCAGAGGCGAAGACCACTCAACACTCTCTGGACACTTTTGTTGGGTTTTAAACAGATCCCTGGGAATAGAAAAAACCTGCAAGCCAGTATGACAACAGCAGGACACAAAGGACACTCCCCTCAAAGGAGGTGCTTCACTAGCAGGGGTATCAACACTATGCCTGAAGTATCTCCAGATCCAACGCTACTCTTCCTTGCTCAGGCCAGGAATAGTGGATTCCTATGAAGTTGTATCTCTCTCTTTCTCTCTCTCTCTTTCTCCCCCTCCCTCCATCCCTCTCTCTCTCTCTCTCTCTCTCTCACACACACACACACACACACACACACACACACACACACACACACGCAGGTGAAGAAAAGGAACTAAAGGAACTCATTTGCAAATAAAATGCTGAATCTCCTGCTTTAGAGTCAAAGAGTGATAATAGAGATGCTTCATTTGCCAGGAAGGACAGTCATCCTAAAAGTTCAAGGTCACAGTACCTCTGGCCTTCACGGTACATCTGCTTTTCTCCTCCTCAGCACTTCATTCTCCCCCTACCTTCTCCTCTCTTACCCACCTTCCGTATCTTCCTCTCCCTCTTTCTTTTGCCTCCTGCAATACCTTTTCTGGGTCATGTCAGTTACCATCCACAGAAGGCCACTCACCATGTAGCAAAGACAGGATATTCTGAGGTCGCCCCTTTCTAAGGAAACATAAAATCCCTGTAACAGCCGCTGTTTCTCAAGGGCTTTCTGTGTGCTCTCTGTGTAGGGCCTCTGATTGCATCACTTCTACACCTCACCACAACCCTGCCAGTGGGTTACTGTATCTACATTTTCCAGATAAAAGACAGACTCAGAAAAGCTAAGTGACTTCTCCTGAGGTAATGACACTTGTGGGTGCCCAGCAGTAGTATTCGATGTAGGTCTCTGCCCCACGGCTAGTCTTAGGAGCACATTCTTCATGTTGGGTTTACAGAATGCCAGGGAATGAGCCCTCCTGCCTGCTTATTTTTCTGGCAAAGGTCCTTCTGCCTCTACCCCATGTCCGAGCTAGGATCGTGAGGAAAAGCATGGTCCTAGATTATTCTTCAGGTCAGGTATGGTTGGGATCCCTAAGGGCCTGGTGCTTTGAGAGGCCAGGTGGGAATGTGTCCAGGTGAAGATCCTATAAGTCACTTAAAGCCTCTTTCCTTACCCACCCTTTGGTGCCCAAGGAAACCCCAGAGCCCCTCCCTTCCCCAAAATCAAGAAACAGTCTTGTGGGGCTCTCCATCTCCCCGCCCCCGGGCTATTTTCAGGTTGCCAGGCTTCTAAGTTGGCTTTGAAGCTCTTTCGCCAGGAGCAGTCCTTCATCTGCACAGACCAGACCCAGTGGGAAGCTGAGGCAATCTGCTCAGTGCTTAGCTTTTAAGGCTCTGGGTGCCTGAACCACCAAGGGCACGTGGCCCATTTCCATGGAAATTTGGCGGCAGGAGAGGAGCCCAAGGTGACACGTGACACGCCGCCTTGGCAGGCCAAGTTTGAGAGAGGCCTACCAGCTACCACTCACCTGTCTGGACTGTGGGGACTGAACCTGGCCCCACCACAAGGCAGAGCCCCACTTGTGTCCTCTCCTTCTGAAGAGAGTAAGAAAGTCCCACACCCCCGCCCCCCCTCCACTGCATGTCAACTTCTCCCTAACAGAGTGAGGAGGGACATTTCTTCCTGCTGTTGGCAGAGCTCCTTCACATCCTGTACCTCTTCTGTCCGCAAAATACCTCATGAAGTAGGTTTTATTATTGTGTCTGTTATGGGCAGGGACCTGGGGGGAATTTTGCCTCCCCCCGGATTCCTATGTTGAAACCCTAATCCTCTACCTCAGAAGGTGACTGCATGCAGAGACAGGACCTTTAAAGAGGTGACTAAGATGGACTGAGGCAGTTAGGGCAGCCCTAACCTAATCTGACTGGTGTCCTTGAAAGAAGAGGAGGTCTAGACACACAGACAGACATACCGGGGATGCGCGTGCTTAGAAGAGAGGCCCCAGGGGAAACCCACCCTGCCAGCACCTTGATCGTAGCTGTCCAGCCAACACAACTGTGAGAAAATAAATGTGTGTTGTTTTAAGCCACCCAGCCCGATGGGCTTGTGTTATGGCAGGCTTAGCAAACAGACTCAGAAAAGACAAATAACCTGCCCTATGTAGACACAGAGATTAAGCTGAAGCTGTTAGCCCCAAACTCAAGACCCTGTAGTGTTTCTCACCATTTCCCTTGAACCCTGGGACTCCTTAGTTGTCTATCAGAAGCCATTTATTAAGTAGTGACAAACTCCTTTTTGCATTTCTAATTAGTCAGACACAGAGCCCTGCCAGGAAGAGCTTCAGATGGGCATTAGCTAACCAGTGTTACCCCACCAAGTGGATAGGAATCCAGCCCAAAGAAATGATACCTAACATCCTAGTTCACCTGTGCTACTATAACCCAGGTAAAGGGACGGCACCCACAGGCTTTATTAGATTATACAGGTACCCCAGGATGTGGGGCAGGCTTCCTTGCCCATATGACAGGATGGTTCAGAAACTCTCTGGGTACCATCATGTAGGATTTCAGCCCATCCGCTGGGGGTTGCTTGGCTCCCTGGGCTCCCCATTGCAGCTCTCAGACCCGAACCCTGGAGTACTGACTGAAGGGGAAACAAGGTAGGAGTGGGGTTGAGGGTAGCGAGGCATCCCATTAGGGTGAGGATCTCCCATGTTTCCCTAGGGCACAGCAAGCTAGAAGTCTGAATCATGCCACACACGTATATATATCCTGAGCTTCCCTTGCATTTTAAACGACTGAACTTTCATTAATGTGAGCCAGCAGCCAAGAGGAGAATGATCATAAAAATTATGCATTAAGAAAGAGAGGGGAAGGCCTCCTGGGTGACTCCGTCAATTAAGCATCCTACTCTTGATTTCAGCTCAGGTCATGATCTCACAGTCAGATTGAGCCCCGAGTCAGGCTTTGCGCCGGGCATGCATGGAACCTGCTCGGGATTCTCTCTCTCCCTCTGTCCCTCCCCAACTCGTTCTTTCTCTCTCTCCTCTCTCAAAATATTTAAAAGAGAGAGAGAGAGAGAAAGAGAGAGAGAGGCAAAAACCAGACTGGGTCAGCATTACCTGATATATGCAGATGAAATAAATTAATTCATGGAAAGCCTGTTACCCAGTTCAGTCTAGACAGGTAGTTACTATTATTATTAATCACTGTCTTTTTCTTCTTTCAGGTCAAACTGTCAAGGTCTTTGGCACTACAGCATGTATCTTATTCAGTCTATTCAACACACATTTAATTGGGAACCTTCTATATGCCAAGGGCTGGGCCAGTTGCTAGGGTTACAAAGATAAACAAAACAGGAAAACATCCTGGCTTTCAACTCTCAGTGGAGTTGGGAGAGTAATATGTTCAGAAACAGTTGTCATTGGGTGAGATCCACTGTCTAAGCATAGGAGAAGGAAGAAGCATAGTGCCTGACGCATCCCCAGAGGGCAAATAGGAGTTCTTCAAGCAGAGAGACACCTGTGTATGACCCAGGGCCAACCAGTAAATGACCTTGCACACCTGACTAAGGAGCCAAGACACCGTTCCTTGGGCTTCCAGAGCCATTGATGCATCTGAAGAAGGGAGTGGACAGATCAGATGTGCCCCTTAGTTCTGAATGCTCTGCCAGCTTTACCTGTCAGTGTTGAGCTCCAGCCCCTCCTCCCAAAAGTGGGCAGGACTAAGGAAAGAAAAGCAAAATGGGGCTGTTGAGATCAAAGAAGTAGGGAAAGGAGCAGAGTGAGGGAAGAGATTGGAGGGAAAAACAGACCGAGTGGGTTGCCCACTTAATCTAAAGTTCACCTGGATTTGAGGTCTCTGTGTGGAGGTGTGAAACTAGAGGACCATTGAAGGTTTTTTAAATGTTTTAGCCTGAATGTGAGGGTTTGGGGACACTTGTACACAGCTCTAAGAGGGTAGATAAACAGACGATTGGGAGTCGTTAGGCTGAATCTGGCAGAAAAAGAAAGTGAAACTAATAGATTTTAGTGCCCACTCTAAAGGGCCAAGCACTTTAACGTTCAACTCTGCCGTTTAATCTCATAACCACACTTGAGGTCACTATTATTGTTCCTAACTCCTAATTTTCAAGTGAAAAAAGCTCTAGATCAAAGTAGTCAGGAAGTAACTTGTTGATATTCTTTTTCACTCTAATTCTTGCATATATTTTGGGCACTTTTATTGCCTAAGGCTCAGGTTCTCAGTCTTGAGCGTGCCTCAGAATCTTCCAGAGGGCTTGTTAGAACAGAGACCACTGGGCCTAATCCCCGGAGTTTCTGATTCATTAGGTCTGGGGTGGGGCCTGAGGATTTCTGTTTCTGACAAGTTCCTGGTTGACGCGGATGCTGCTGCTGCTACAAGACCACACTTTGAGAACCACCCAACAACCTAGCCCGGTGGTTCCCAAACTGTGCTGCCTTTTGGAATCACCTGGGAATCTTTAAAAAACAAACATTGATGCCTGCCTCCCAGGCCCACACATTCTGATTGAACTGGAATAGATGCAATCAGGCCATCATTGTTGATAAAAACTCTCCAGGTAATGTTAACATGCAACAAAGTATGGGAACCTTTGACTTAGCCTCACTTCGCCTTGACCCTAATGCCCATCTTCTTCAGCTGCCCAGCTGGGGCCACAGGAGGGACTTGTCATCTACTAGCATGGCTCAGAGCACTTCTTTCCATCCCTCCATCTCCCGCTGTCTCAGAACACCTGCTCCTAGAACTCCTCGTGCCTCTCACCCCACTTCTCCCTCTTCCTCCAGTCCTTTGTCTCTAGTCCTGTTCAAACTAGACCCTATGCTACAGTCAGTATTACAGCCATCTCTTACCCACTGCCAATACATCCACCTCCTTGTTCTTTCTTTGACCACGTCTAGCTGGGAAAGTTTGAGAAGGATCTAAACCAAACTTCAGGCATGGGAGGGAAGGGGGGCTTCTTGAAGTTGATGACACTTGAGCTGAGTTTCGATGAACAAGTAGGAGTGGAAGAGGGCATTTCAGGCAGGGGTATGATATGTGTAGAGGCACAAAGGAGGGCAACAGGAGGATTTACCTGGAGAACTACATGTTGTGTATGTCTGAAGCAGGTACTAGCCCACAGGGTCAGGAAATAAAACTGCAGAGGCAGCCTCTTGCCAGAAGGGGATAGGCCTGGGGCATGAAGCCACGGAGTTTTTACATCACATTTGCAAGCAGGAAGAGCAGTCAGCTGATACTTTTTTTAATGACTTTTAAATTATAACATTAATACACACTTCGAGAAGATATGAAAAATGTAGAGAAGCATCAAGTAGAAAATAACAATGACCTTTAATCTAATTATCCAGAACTCACCACTGTTAAGATTTTAGGGGCATTTGTCCTTTTCTCCTATGCACATTCTTACATAACTGAAAGCATGCTGTGCATAAATACGTTTATATGTCACCTTCACACTTAACATTATATGCGTATTTAATGTTTTTGAGATGTTGTAAATATCTTAATGGTGGCATAAGTCTATTGTCATGGATACCATAGACTTTTTTTAACTAGTCTCATACAGATGGAAATAGTAAAGGGTGAGATTTCACTGTTATAAATGATGCCACAATGTTCATATTTGTATGAACTTGGATTCTGTCAATGATTTCTTGTGATCAATACCAAAAAAGAATTTAATGAATCAACAGTATGAAAATTGTAGACTCTTATTGTCAAATTTCTTTCTGAAAAGCTTTTGCCAATTTACACTTTCATTATAGGTGTGAAAGAATGCACATTTCATCTTCTCTTGCCAGCACTTGGTGTTATGATTGGTGCCACTGAAGGATTTTTGGTATGGGGATGACATGAGCAGATCTGCGTTTATAAAATCACATACTGGAGGCTGAGTCTAGTGGGCCAGATTGGAGCTGCTGTTGTTGTCCTTGCTGTGCCTCCTTTGCTTCCACATTCTCCTTTTTCCATTTTCCCATTCTCCATCTTTTTTTTCCTTCTCAGAGAGTGTATGACAAGGCTTTGTTACCAAGAGCGAAGGTGAAAAGCCCAGCTCTGTGGCTGCAACATCTTGTGCCCAGACCAGTGACCCTCTATTTACAGTTCTGTCATCTAGATAGATAGATAGATAGATAGATAGATAGATAGACAGATAGTAATTCTCCTTAGGTAGAAATATTTTTTATACTTTTCAGTGAAATTGCCAAATGGATTTATTGCTAAATTAATTTCTTTCTGCATTCTGTGACTGTCCAACCCTACATGTGTTCCTCTGTCCCTGGAATATCTTTGCTCCTTCTCCTTCTCAACCCAGCAAATTGCCTGGCATTCATCCTTCAAGACGTGCCTTAAATGTCTGTGACACCTTCCTCCCACACTTAGCCCAGTCAGAATAGGTTACTCGGGCCTCCCTGTCCCTATAGTTCGATTACAACATTTTCTACACCTAACACATTTTCTCCCTCTTGGCCAAGAGTCCTTTAGGAGTAGAACATTTTGTATTCCTGGTGTTTCTCTGGCATTCAGCTGCTACTCAGTAGCTTATGAGTGAGTGAGTGAGTGAGTGAGTGAGTGAGTGAGTGAGTGAATGAATGAATTCCTGTTTTACTAAGGTGCATGGACATTCCATCTTAAATACTAATGAGTTAAAAGTGTAAAGACAATGTGAAGATGATATGAATTGCCAAAACCACACTCAGAATCATGGGTATCAGGTAAAACAGACACCTGGTATACCAGATGTCCTGATCCTGGATTCTAAGTTCTGAACATTAATTGTTCTATGTGCTTAGATGTTGACTTACACTCTATTCTGTTTCATTTTAACTCCAAATTTAATTTGTGCATAAGTATCTCTGTGCTAAAGGAAGTAAAAGGAATTAAGCGATGCCAAAATATCCCAAAGTGTATTCCAAAGAAAACTACCAGAGACTGTTTATAGATATCACACAAAAGAAGAGCCTCATGGTCCCATAAGTTTGGGAAACAACGTTAAATAGATTTCTTTATCTCAGAACGTCCTAGTAGGAATTGTAGGAACTTTAAAGAAAGATCAGCCAGGCAATGGCAGAGAAATAGAAAAGCAATCAAGGCTTTCTTCAGTAGTAGACAGGAGTCATCCTAGCCTCTTTATGCCAGGGAAGATTCAGAGTACAAATTCAAAATCAGAATGGCAAAGTGTATACCGAGATCCTAGCCCCTTACCCTGCATTTATCTCCTTAGTCCCACGTGTGTGTAAGCCTCTGCCCGCCCCCCCACCCACCCACCATGTGGATGAGATCAGCCTTCATTACTTCTCTTCTAGAGCCAGGAAGCAAGGTAATGTGTGGGAAGTGATAGCTGCAAGGTAATGTGTGGGAAGTGATAACAACTTAAAGCCATTCAACAGGAAAATTTGTTAAAAGACCAAGACATTGTAAAAGCTGAAACACTTGAGTCTATTAAGTCCCCTGCTTCTTAGAACATTTTGTTACCAGGGAATGTTTCAAGGAGGGAAAACATTGAACTATAACAGCACTGTCAGATACCAAAGTCTGGTACAAAGAGCAACATTTTACAAGACATCTGTCTTTCTGCCACTAGAGAAACCTCTGAAAAGTTCTGCTGCTTTTTTCTCCTACCTCAGTATAATTCCCCACCCTCCTCACCCCTAGACACACTCCTTGGTTTCTCTCTTCCCTCCTCCTCCTCCTCCTCCTCCTCCTCCTCCTCCTCCTCCTCCTCCTCCTCCCCCTCTCACATTCATAGCCCATGCTGATTTTGCAGACACTGTGTTAAAATGACACGGTAAGCTAAGACTATCCAATGGTTATTTAATGCTCTTTGGTAAGAAGGGAACTAATTACGTGGCTAGAGGTTTAGATACTTGTTGTTTATTGGATCCAAACTCCTTAAGAGAGCCTGCAGCGTTCTCCTAAACAAACACTGCCCTTTCATGGCTTCTTGTTCCAAGCCCACATGAGATGGAGAGTTTAAGGAGACAGTATTTCCACAGATAAGAAAAAAAGGGATAGCAGAGAAGGAGAATGGGAGTATGGACTGAAGTAGAGGGGAAAGCTTACGTGCCTGTGACAGAAAGATGAACCGTCTGTGTATCTGTTGGCAGCTAATGTCCATCGGTGATAATCAGTAGGTTAGACTGTAACAGTGTTGACACATTTGTGGTCAGCTCAGTGGTTTGCTTAACTGTCTTCATTAGCAAAACGTCCATCAAGGGAATGTTTTTAAACAATACCTTCTAAACAAAAAAGTATAGACAAACCTAAACATCTCTTTGGCAATCTTAACAAACACTATTACACAATACCGGCAGGGACCTTAGACAAAAGCCATCTATGAAATAAATAAAAGTGCTGACTTTCTAGTTTGTGGATATTAGTAGGATATTGGTAATTAGCTACAATCTATGAGAAAAGTACCTTCGCCCCGGTAGGGAAAAGAATGGAAGGTTTTAAAGAATCTGCCTTTTTATTTTGCTTCTGTTTTAAATACATAAAAATTGTGTTGTAAAAGTGAGGCTTGTTCCCAACGTCAAGCCTTGATCCTGCCATTGCTTTCACAAGAAATCGGGCAGGCACTGCCCAAACCTCAGGAACCCTGAAAAAGACCTCTTCCAGGTGCTGGATCAGAAGTAACTGCCACTGTGGGAGGCCATCAATCCTATGTGACTCTGAGCCTGAGACACATATTTTCTGTCCCACTTTTTCTACCATGGACTCAGAATAATTTGGTTTAGGTGAAATATTCTTTTCCTTGGCATAGCTTAGGCACCTGGTGTCCTGAAGGAGGTCACTGATTTCCCCCAAGGATGTCCAAGAAGGTTGGCTCACCACTGGCTTACCACAGGCCAAATCTGAGGTTAATTAATCGTCAGTCATCATCAGTAGGGCCATGATGTTATTCAGACATTCAGAGAAAAGAAACTTGAACTAGTTATGGATAAGGACTTTCATCAACATTCCTTCCTATCCTAATCCCAAACCAGTGTGTCTTTAGCTGCACTGGGGGGTTGAAAATCATTTTGGCAATAGCTGGTTCATCATTTATATTACCCTCCATTTGAAGAGCTTCTTGAAATGCCAGCTTCTTCATTGGATGCATATTAATGTTCCAAATCCAAACCTTTTTTCACTAGAACTGGGTTTCTGTTCATGAAATGGTACATTTATTGACCTTTGGGGAAATTCCCTATTCAGAATGAGTACGAAAATGCTGTTTGGTGGGAGAGGAAGGGTTATTGACAGATGTGAGTTGGTCATCTAAGGTGCAGACATTCTGACCACAACCATCCTGAGGAACAGAGAGATATGTATGCCCTGCTTCTGCTTTTCTCACTCTGCAGACCTCAGTGACCAGCTCCTCGAAGTGGTGGGGCTAGAGGGAGCCATGGAGATGGGGCAGATCTACACTGGCCTGAAGAGTGCGGGCAGGAGGCTGGCCCAGTGCTCCTCAGTCACCATCAGGTACGCTTCCTCATTACCCAGCAGCCTCCGAATCTTCCCACCTCCCTCCGTATTCTTACAATGATGAGGAAGCTATCTTTGGGTTTCAGTGCGGGGAGAGTGACAGACAGAAGCTCGATAACATTTATAAGAATGTCTTTAGAGACCATTTCCCAAACTAGGTACAATACAACCATGCAGGACATCAATTAAAGGGTCCACCTCGACCAGTTTGCCATTCTCTTATAATGAATTGGTGAAATTCTCTAAATGGTAATAGAAGATGATGAGGCCCAGAGAACCAGAGGTCCAACTCCTTGCCTTTCTTATCTTCACTAATTAAGATGCTAGAGGGGCGCCTGGGTGGCTCAGTCGGTTAAGCGTCCGACTTCAGCTCAGGTCACGATCTCGCGGTCCATGAGTTCGAGCCCCGCGTCAGGCTCTGGGCTGATGGCTCAGAGCCTGGAGCCTGTTTCCGATTCTGTGTCTCCCTCTCTCTCTGCCCCTCCCCCGTTCATGCTCTGTCTCTCTCTGTCTCAAAAATAAATAAAAACGTTAAAAAAAAAATTTTTAAAAAAAAGATGCTAGATATATGGCAGAGGGCACACTGTGACAAAAACCAGGTTCTCTGCTTGCCCTTTCTTGGATAGTGGCCTTAGAAATACTATTTCCTGGGGCGCCTGGGTGGCTCAGTCGGTTAAGCGGCCGACTTTGGCTCAGGTCATGATCTCGCGGCCCATGAGTTCAAGCCCCGCATCAGGCTCTGTGCTGACAGCTCAGAGCCTGGAGCCTGTTTCAGATTCTGTGTCTCCCTCTCTCTGCCCCTCCCCCGTTCATGCTCTGTCTCTCTCTGTCTCAAAAATAAGTAAACGTTAAAAAAATTTTTTTAAATTAGGAATACTATTTCCTGTATACCTTTGTGGAGCCAAACCATCAACATCAGCAAATCTGTCCTAATTGCCTAAGAGGGTGATGCTTCTGTGGGGTATGGACCCCACAGGTCAGTCACTGCCGGCTCCTGGAAGAAATGGAGTCTAAGAGAGGGAGGGGATCCTCGGTTTCAGTTACTTCTGTTTAATCAATAAAATTCATCAGATTCTTCCCTACCTGATTATTTCAGAAGTCTTTATTCCCTTCCTTTTCCCATCCAGTTTTTCCAGTTCAAATCCTTTAGTGTGCCTTAGGGATCTCCTGGAAAGGCCACAGTATGCAGGCTTCCCAAAGTTATTGGACCACAGACCCCTTTTGTCCCAAAACCTCTTGGGCAAGTACCCTCAGCAGACTTTTAGGGAAACGCTGCTCTCTGCATCCTTCAGAAAAGACCCCGAGAGCTGGTTCCCTGACATCCTTAGCTCTAAACTCTTTTCTTCATTCCCTCCCTGTGTCTTCTTTGTCTTTTCTATTATTCTCCAAACCTTTGTTTGTTTTTTTCTCTGGGCTATTGCTGTGCTGGGGCCCTGTTTTCCACACGAATCCCCATACTTCCTTCCCTGTCCACCGTCCATGACTCCAGCACTGAGTAGGTCTAGTCTGTTAGCACATCTAAGACATAACTGACGTAGGCCACAGAGAATGTAACATCTTAGTCCCAGAGGAATCAAAAACGCCATGTATAAGAGGGAGGATCTTTTCTTCATATTCAATAGGCCTGTTTCTAGATGGAACAGATGGGGTGAGCCAGGATCCCCATCCTCCTGGGCATTTCCCAGACACCTTCCTCAGCCCCAAGAACCAAAATGCCACTCCCTCCTCTCGTGATTTGTTTTATTATTAGGTTTCTTATTTTTTTTATTATTAAATATTCTCAGGATCAGTGAGAGAATCGTCTACATCAAAACATAGCCTATATCCCTCATTTTGTAACTTCAAAAACAGGGCCGATGCCAAACCCAGGTGAGAGCTTCCTGGCCAGTGGGTGGCAACTGTTGCCTGCTCGCCCAGACCAGAGGCTTCCGAAAGGACTTGCCTTTTCTCCTCGAGGTGATGTAGTACGAACTTACAACTCTTCTACAGAAGGAAGTCAAAAGACCTCATCTCTCCCCTCTTAAGAATCCATATGCCAGAGAAGCTTTGCCCCAGGCAAGAAAGCAACACTGTCTTCTCTCCTTCCATCCTACCCATGGGGACAGTATTCCTGATGACCCCATTTCCCAGCTAAGCCACGTTCATAGTCCGAGCCAGCACAGAGTGTGCTGCTGTTCAAGACATACAAGAGAGGATGGTTAAGAGCAGGGGCAAGGCAAGAACACTCAGAGCTGAGCTGTACCTTGTATAGGTTGGAGACGTTACCTCATTGACATGACGCAACTTCTCACTCAACATAGAAACCAGGCCCTTTCCCATTTCGCTTCACTGTGGAGTTTCTGGCACAATCTGCAGGCCCTCCGGCTGGTTGTTGACGGAGGGTCTGCTCAGCAGTGGTGCTGCCATACTTGTTGGCCACTGTTTCCCAGACTTCCGTGGACTTCACTGCTCACCCACGACAGTGTTTCTCAAACTGGAGTCTGAACACCAAAGCAACAGAATCGCCCACGATGCTTATTAAAATGCAGGCCCCTGAGCCTGACCCCAGACGTGCCTAGTCGGAATTCCTGAAGTGGGCTCTGTTTTTAACCAGCCCTCCAACAGAGCCTTAGCGAACCACTCCTAGGTGGGCAGATAAGGTCTTCCCACATCTGTTGCCTTTGTGGAGACCACCCTAATTCTTCACCTCCAGAAGAGGCAAAGCTCACTGTGTTCTCTCGGTTCTCGGTTTTCCAGGACAAACAAGTTGCTGCCAATGCAAGTGGATGGAGAGCCCTGGATGCAGCCACCTTGCACAGTGAGTTCTGCCAATCATTGAACTAAGGGGGAGAAGTGTTATCCTGGGCCCCTTTTGGGTACCGACAGTATGAAATCGCTCACTCTCAGAGTTGCAGGGGCTTTGGGATAGTATAGCCTGTCTTCCATTTTATTCATCCACCCATTCAGGTACCTGCTAAGCCTTTATTGAACACCCAAAGCAGTTCCAAAACAGAACGAGACACTGTTGGTGTCTTCAGAGAGCTCACACTTGTAGTTGGTGAATTCTAAGACGTCATCACTATATCCTTGAGCGTCTCCTCTTGTATCATTGCAATGGCAGAGAACTTGCCTTGCCACCCCAAAAGGAGACCTGCTTTGTTGAGGAAGAAGCGAAATTGTTACAAAGGGCTTCCTTGCGTAGAAGCGAAATCTGCACCCTTGTGCTGGAACTTCTGCCCAGCCGCTGTGACCACTGGAGGCCCTGGGAGAAGATTCCTACAGGGCACACGCTTCACTACAGGTGCACCTACCTGGAAACCCCACTGCAAGCGGAGACAGTGAGTTCTCACTCACAATAATAATGGCCCCACAGGGACCGTGTGCCCTTCTTTCCTAGCTAAAAAGCCAGCGAAAAACTCTATGGTGAAGGGAAACCACCATCCTGGTGTTCAGGGCCAGGGCGTTCACTGGGATATTACATTAATATCACCTTCAGTACTATTACGAATGCTCCAACCTCAAGAGACGAAAGCAGTGTTTCTAAGCTCCTCATTTGTGGAGTATTCAGACATCTCAAAAACCTGCTATTCTGAGCCCTCAAAACATCTAGTTTTCTTCTACTAGAGAAAGGGTTGCATGAGATTCCTACCAGGCCTGAATTGTAGATGTGTTTCCATCACTCTTTCTTCCATGTGACTTCTACAGATTATAAAACTGGCCCCTGGAGACAGACTCTGGGGAAGGCAAACTTCTATAAAAGGGTATCAAAAGGAGAAATTTTTCTGCAGAACCTTACCTCAGTCTTCTGGCTTCTATGAAGACTAAGAAAAAGATGAAAACACACTACAGCAAAAACTAATAATAGCTTGCCACTTTGTTAGAATTAGAAAGGATGGAGGAAATTTCTACTACTTATAATTTTGATGCAGCTAAATTAAGAAAAATCTATCCAAACTCCTCTTGTCTTCTAAAAAAAGGCTGGAAGAAATCAAACCCCCTCCCACCTAACTCAGCAATATCTGAAAACTGGACTGCCATTTCTCTTGTCGCAAGGACTTGTTTTTGGAATAGCCAAATGCTTCCCCTGTCCCCACCCCCACCCTCTCTCCATGCCACCCTTCAGAGATTTCAACTCATGTGAAAAAAACTGTGACCCAGTGATCTTAAGGTGTACGGTCCATGGACATCCACACATAAAGATGTATCCGTCTGCTCAGGCTGCCGTCACACAATACCACAGACTGGCAGCTTCGACGACAGAAATGTATTGTCTCATGGCTCTGGAGCTGGAGGTCTAAGACCAAGGTTCTTTGAGCTGGTTCTCTAAGACCAGGTTGCTTTCTGGTGTGACTTTTCTTCCTTACTTGCAGACAGCCTCATATGACATATGTCTATGGCTTTTTCTCTGTGCGTGCACACTCCTGGTGTCTCTTTTTCATATTATAAGGATGCCAGGGACACCTGGGTGCTCAGTCAGTTGAGCATCCAACTCTCGATTTCTGCTCAGGCCAAGATCCCCGGGTCATGGGATCGAGCCCCATGTCCGACTCCACACTGAGCATGGAGCCTGCTTAAGATTCTCTCTCCCCCCTCTCCTTCTCCCTCTGCCCTTCACTCTCTCTCTCTCTCTCTCTCTCTCTCTCAAAAAAAAAAAAAAGGACATATATATCTTCTGACTTTATCCTTTATCAAGCATAGAGAAAATAAAAGTAAGGAAATGATATTATTACATTAAAACCTCGATTGTAACTCGTTCCATGAGTGTTCCGCAAGACGAGCAAACATTTCTAATAAATTTTAACATGATAAACAAGTGATGTCTTGCAATACAAGTGGTACATGACACTGAACATCACATGATCACAACTGAGCCAGTGGTTCTTGAAATTCGCTTTGATACATGAGTGCTTTGGATTCTAAGAATGTTTTCAGAACAAATTATGCTCACAAACCAATGTATTACTTGTATATTAATTTTAGAAAAACTAACCTTCCAACATGCCAAAAGCATGAAGTGTAATAAAGAAAGTCACGTTTTATTTGATAAAAGGTACACTCATTTCTGAGATATAATAGTCATAAAAGTTTAGGTGTATAATAACAGAATCAAAATATATACTGTGAAAAACAGTATAAATGTATATTCTGAGAAAAATAGATGAATAAGAAGTTGACAGAGAGACAAGTATTGAGAGTCTTTAAAATATTTGTTTCGAGGGATACAGAGTACTGATGCATAGGAGCACTTGTACCCCAATGTTTATAGCAGCACTCTCAACAATAGCCAAATTGTGGAAAAAGCCTAAATGGCCACCAACTGATGAATGGATAAAGAAATTGTGGTTTGTATACACAATGGAGTACTACGTGGCAATGAGAAAGAATGAAATATGACCCTTTGTAGCAATGTGGATGGAACTGGAGAGTGTTATGCTAAGTGAAATAAGCCATACAGAGAAAGACAGATACCATGTTTTCACTCTTATGTGGATCCTGAGAAACTTAACAGAAACCCATGGGGGAGGGGAAGAAAAAAAAGAAAAAAAAGAGATTAGAGTGGGAGAGAGAGCCAAAGCATAAGAGACCCTTAAAAACTGAGAACAAACTGAGGGTTGATGGGGGGTGGGAGGGAGGGGAGGGTGGGTGATGGGCATGGAAGAGGGCATCTTTTGGGATGAGCACTGGGTGTTGTATGGAAACTAATTTGACAATAAATTTCATATAATAAAAAAAATTAAAATAAAATAAAATAAAATATTTGTTTCGGCTTGCCCTTTGAGGTCAAGAAGCAAAAATAAACAAATGTCACAACTCTTGGATGAAATAACTCTGTAGCCTATAAACAAATTAAATACCTCATTTTTCCCCCCAGGATCCAGTGAGTATTTAGTTCACAAAGAAAAAAAATCTGTGTAAAATCCAGAAGGAAAAATCATAAAACTTATTCTATTTGACCCCAAGGCAACAAAACCAGATATTAGTAATAGAAGCAAACTAATTATTAGTAAACAAGTGAAATCAAATCACTCAGAGATTTTTTTAAATTCTCCTAAAGAATAATAGATTCAAAAGGAGACCAAAACCACCATTATAGGCTGTTTCAAAAATAATAAAAATCAGAAGGTTCTATTCAAAAATTGTACAGTGTAGCCTGAACTATATTTAGAAGTAAATTCAAAGTGTCATATACTTCCATCATTTAAAAAGGAAAGACATGTAATGAATAATTACAATATTAGAAGAACAACAGTAACACAAACTGAGGAGAAGCAGAAGGAAGAAAATAATAAAGATAAAAGTAGAAATGACATATTTAAAAAGCAGGAAAATTGAGAACTAGTTCTTTAAACATGCCAGATGTTTGAAAGCCTGATTTTAAAGAGAAAAACAGAGATCAGAGTTATTAAAATATAAAAATATATAAAATATAAATATAAATGTGATGGTTTATTTTAATTATAAGACATGACTTATTTAATATATAATCATCTTGATTCTAATAAACTTGAACATCTCATGAAAATTCTAGGTAACCACTAATAAAAGAGAAAATGTCTTCAAAGAATTACATCCAAAATGATCTTAAAACATGGTCTTAACTGGTGAGTTCTTCCATACTATTAGGAAATAAATATTCGTGTAAACTGTTCCATAATATAAACAAGACAGAAAGTCACCCAGTCCATTTTGTGAAATTAGGACAGATACAAAAACTGAACAAAAATTTTTATTTGGGTTTTTTTTTTTTAATGTTTATTTTTGAGAGAGAGACAGACAGAGCACGAGTCGGGGAGGGGCAGAAAGAGAGGGAGACAACAGAATCTGAAGCAGGCTCCAGGCTCTGAGCTGTCAGCACAGCTGATACGGGGCTCAAACTCACAGGGGCTCAAACCCACAGACTGCAAGATCATGACCTTAGCTGAAGTCAGACACCCAACTGACAGAGCCACCCAGGCGCCCCAAAATTTCTATTTTTAAAGAAAAAAAAACCTTAGAAAGCTAAAATCAGAAAAATAATCCCTCAAAATAATAAAAAATATTTATCTTAAACTAGTAATGAACATTGTACTTACATGTTTACTTAGCCCTTAGTAAGACATCAGAGAATCCTGGGCAAGACATGTGTGCTAATATTGTTTGGAAGTTTTTGTCAATGCAATATAAATGCCACAGAAAAGAAATGTAACTATTTGGAAAAGAGTCAAAACTGTCATTATTTGCATATAATATGATTATTCATATGAATATGATACTATGCAGATAATATAGAAAGATAATAGAATCAACTGAAAACCCCAAAGATTAAATTATTTCAATGAAGCCACAAGGAAGGATAGACAAAAAGTTAATAGCTTTTATATATTCCAGCAATAACTAATCACAAGAATAGAGTAGAAAAAAATTAAGATATCATAATAGCAACAACCAAAACAAAATGGTAAATTGAATTGTAAAAAAAAAGATGAATACTACTATGACTTAATATAAAAAATATATACTTAAATTTAAAAACATCCCATGTTTCTAAACAGGGATCCCAAACAAGATCCCAGTGCAATTATTTTTTTAACTTGACCAAACAATGCAATAGCTAACGTGTTTTATGAAAGAGCTATAAGGAAGGACTTCCCACAAGGTATTAAAATAGTTATAGAGCCACAATAATTGGCATGATATTAGACAGATAAATCAGTAATGCCAAAGAGAGCCCTAAGAAACCCCAGTACACATAAAATCTATTAAAAAAAGAAGAAAGATCATAAATTAATTTGAAAGGAATGGACTGTTTAACATAACGGTATCCAAAAAATTGCCTGTTTGGGAAAATGTCATTATTTATATACTGAAACCTCTCACCTTAAACTATACTCCAAAAACAAAAACAGAAAAATTCCAATTAAAAATTATGACTACCTAGGGGGCACATAAATGACTATGATGACACTGTGAGCATAGACTTTAACAAATTTAAAATTGTACAAGTCAAGAATCAATGTAGAAATTTTATTATTTTTAATTTTTATTTTAGAGAGAGAGAGAGCATGCAGTGAGGGAGAGGGACAAAGAGAGAGAGAGAATCTGAAGCAGGCTCCACACTCAGTGCAGAGCCCAACCCAGGGCTCAATCCCACGATGCTGGGATCATGACCCAAGCTGAAATCAAGGGTCAGACGCTCAACCAACTAAGCTATCCAGACGCCTCTTCGTGTAGAAATGTTAAAGGCTAAGGACAAGATCTTTTTTAAATGGCTACCTCAGAGAGCAGGTGAATTCCCATAATGTCTAAAGAGCTCTTAGAAACCAGGAGGAAATGCTAACAATGCAATAGTGAACAGACAGCTCACAGAAGTAATACCATGGGCTAACAAAGCTGTGAAATAATATTTAGTATTGTTGGGCGCCTGGGTGGCTCAGTGGGCTGAGCGGCTGACTTCGGCTCAGGTCTTGATCTCGCGGTCTGTGAGTTCGAGCCCCACGTCCATCTCTGTGCTGACTGCTCAGAGCCTGGAGACTGCTTCGGATTCTGTGTCTCCCTCTCTCTCTGCCCCTCCCCCACTCATGCTGGCGCGCGCGCGCGCGCTCTCTCTCTCTCTCTCTCTCCCTCTCTCTCTGTGTCAAAAATAAACGTTAAAAAGATGTTTTTAAAAATTTAGTATCATAAGTTAAGAAAAAAGGAGGAAAGATTTCACCTTGAAACAGTGAGAAAACCATGCCATGTTTCAGTTGTCAAAGGAGAACAATTTGTTGTTGTTTTTTTTAAGATAATATTCATTGCTGTCGAGATGTGGTGTGGCCAGCACACTCAAGGAGTAAGATAAGAGTATAAACTGGAAAGCATTCTGGAAAGCGTTTGGTCCAGTTCATTTCCTTTGACCCTTTTTTCCCCCAATTACTCTTTTAGGAATATATTTTAAGTAAAATACAGGTTATCAGTAAAAAAAACAAAAAACAAAAACAAAAAAAACAGGGGTGGGGGGTGGGGAAGCCCAACATTTAAGGAAAACATTAAAACTAGGTGAGTGAGATTCATCAAATAGAATAATTTTCAGCCACTGAAAACCGTATTTAATGAATATTTAATGATATCAGAAATGCTTGTAAAATAATGATAAGTGAAAACAGATTAAGAAACTGATTTCAATTTGCTAAAAACATACAAGCATACAAACAAATTGAAAAAAAATACACCCCAAAATTAACAGC
Organism: Puma concolor; assembly: GCF_028749965.1. NCBI lineage: Eukaryota > Metazoa > Chordata > Mammalia > Carnivora > Felidae > Puma > Puma concolor. Next base: position 78,143,488 of record NC_141675.1, on the reverse strand, counting down.
AATTTCCCCTAGGTGATTTTTAAATTTTTCATATTTCCTGAATTCTCCAAAATGAGCATATGTTTGTTCATGCATATAAATATATGTCTATAAAATATGTATTATTAAGAAAACTTGTCTTGTGCTTGCAGTACTGTAAGATGACCTCTCATTCTTTACCATCATAGTTAGACACCATAATTTGAACCTTAAAGCTAAGAATATTCCCCCACAGTTAGGATCTCAAGGTGGAAAGGGATTCTAGTTATCTAGTCCGGTGATTCCCAAACTTGAGTGTGCATCCAAATAACCTAGGTGTTTAAAATGCAGATTGCTGGGTTTCTGATACAGTAAGTCTGGATACCTGAGAGTTGGCATTTCTGTCAAGTTCCCAGGGGATGCTGATGCTGCCGGCATAGGGACCCCACTCGGGGTCAATAATAATCTAGTCGAACTTCCTGACTTACCAATAAATCCCAGATTTCTTCTCCACCACTAGCAAAACCTAGGTTTTTCCAGCTACATCTGGAAGCCTCTGATGGCAGGAAACGTTCTTGTGAAGACAGGCATCCTAAGAACTTAGAGACCCATTAACAGCTAAGACCTGAAAGATTGTGCAAGCCCCCACCCATCTCCCCTAGCCTCTCTTTAGGCAGGAGTGTTTCCCAAATGATTTGGGACGAGTCCATACTTACGGTTATTGGCCATTTTGTGGGACATCATATGAACCATCTGCCCTGATGGAAGGAGTCCCTCAGTTTATTGCTTCTCTTGAAGTAATAAAAATGTGCTGGTTTGCGGGAAATGACCCCCAAAACAAAGTCAACACCCGGCACTGTAACATTTTTAAATTTACCCCATTTTAAGGGAGAAATTACATACTGCAGTGGTTTTGTGAATTTCGAGCTATCACACAAGTGCCTACTGTATCAGTTCTCTCCCTAATAGACCAGAAAACTAAGAAAATGGGGCTGCTGTTCCTTGTGCTTGTCAGATGTTGTAAATCTCATAAAAGGTCTTTAAGAAAATCATGAAGACTTCAGTTAATTGCCTGACCAGCCCAATTAGCAGAGAAAATTGGGTTCTAACTACAGGGATATGGGATACTGTCTTTCTATCATGGGTTGAAAAGGCAAGCTTCACCACATCCAACTACCTACAGTGGACTCTGAACAAGTTAACTCACTAGCTTCTCCTAAATGGGGGAGAAGGGGATAAAAACTGACATCTCTTGAACTCAAAATGAGAATATGATCTCCTACTTCTTGCCTTTGGTTCATGTACATACAGTGAATTCTCAGTTACATATAGCACTAGAATCCGCAAGCCACATCAAAATCTCATGTTAGCCAGGATCTCCATGTTGATGATCTACCCCATCAAGACCTTTGTCAAAACTGCTGAAAAAACAAATGGGAGGGATCTGAGTTTCACTTCCTCCTCTTTGCCCTGGAGGTGCTAACAAGCAAATAAATTGCTCAGCTAGAGAAAGGAAAAGGAGAAGTAAGCGTCTTCCATTATCTAAAAAAAAAAAAAAAAAAATGGACTCTATCAGCGGGAAATGTAGGCAGTGCATCAGCTGTCACTGTCTGCCCCAAGCATAGCCATCTCCACTGCCAGTACAGTCTCCCCTGGTACTCATCCATCACCGCTTCCATGGCATGTGCTGTGCTTCCCAGGGCAGTGCACTGGTTCAGGGAGTACCACGGTGATAGGGTTCTTCCCCATAGGGGGCTCTGGTGCTCTGGAATGAGAAAAGGCTTCCCGCAGCACAAGGACATGTGCCCCAAGTCACCATGATCGGCTAGGGCTAAATTACATGCCACAGACAAGTTCTGTGAGAGTCCTTCGTCTGTGCCTCACTTTCATGAATTCTGGAATAAACATAGCCCCCGTAACAAAGCCCATAACACAAAATGGTACTTGATGTATTCTTGGTCTAGGAACTGCCACAAAACATAAAGATATCCTCCCCTTCTGGAGCTCCTGGGTGGTAAAAACCAGCCTAAGAGTCGTTTTCAGCTTCTGTCACCCAGGTTATGCTAATTATCCACAATGTCTTTTGGTTTCATCCTTGTCTTTCCATATCCTGGGGACTTATAAATTTAAACCTGGCTTGCAGTAGTACCCTTTTAGCCAGAGTCTCCCCCACTCCAACTTGCCCTGACAACAGCTGTAGAATAATTTCCCTGGAACTCTTTTCTTCCTCATGTTATTCTCCAGCTTAAAAGTTATCATGGTTCCCTGTTACCTCACATTACACCCAACCTCTGCCCCCTCCCCTTTAAAGCCCTGGAGTAACTGCCCCACCTGTGTCCCTGACCTCCCTTCTCATCCGTTGCCCCGCACTCAACGAGGTCATTCATTCATCCAGTGCCTTCCCTTTCTCTTTTCACCAACACATTTTCCTTCCCTTCCTTTCAAATCTTAAAATTCCTTCTCAGTTGCTCCCTTCAGACTCTTCTCGGTCCTTACCTAACTTCTTTTTGACACCACTTGGTCTATCCTACATTAATTGAAACTCATTGATGGGTCTCTGTCTGCAAGAATTCTTCTCTGGTTATCTGTGGTCACACCGTCAGTTCCAATGATGTAGACACGACGAGAATGAGCTCCTAGATTGCTTCTTTTGATATACATCTTTCTCCTCCAGTGTAAGATAACGATTATTTAAGCATTACATTCCATTTTACAGCTTAAAGTGGGATTTCGTTGACGGTCCCCCATTTGATCTTCACAGCAACTTTGCGAGGAAAATGGGACAAACGTTACTACCTTCATTGTATAGTTCAGCAAGCATGGCTTTGAAGGTTAAACGATTCGTCCAGAGTCTCACAGCAAAGAAAGAAGCAGGAGATCTGGGACCCAAACCCAGGTCGTTGAATCCTAAGTGCCTCTTGTTCCCATATCATCTTCCCACCCTGGACATGTGTCACACATGATAAATGCTGATGGACTGATAATGCAGATCAGTAATGTGCAGCATCATCAGGCCACATTCAAATAGGGATTTAACGTTCTGAAGCCATGCCCTGAGGATAAGGTTGGGAAGAAAGGCAAAAATGAGAATTCACCAGTGTCTGTCTTTCACTTCCCATTGACTTAAAGTTTGCAGGAGGAAAAAGAAAAAAAGAAAAAAGAAACCTAAAATTAAAAAAAAAAAAAAAAAAGCTTTTAAAATGAAAGTTGGTTTTTTCCTGGAAAGCTGAGAAAAGAGGAAGCACCTAAGGGACTCACTTGAAACTTTCCACATGATGTTGCTTGGGTCAGATGTCGGAATGAAGCCTCTAGGCTATGAGTTACCAGTTGACATTTCTGCAGTGCCTAGACTGGAAGGGCCAGGAGCAGAGGAAGCTAGGAATCTGAAGAACTGGGCTCTAGCTGTTCTGCCCTCTCTGTGTGACCCCAGGCTAATCCAAGGCTCAAGGGAGCCTCAGGCCTCCATTCCTTTGTCTGTCCTGCAGAAAGGTTGAATGAGATGGACCATGAGGTCTCCTCCGGCTGTGACATTTTGAGAGTCTATGAATAGCAAGGACACAAGACAGGTGCGAGCTGATCACCACGTGGGAAGCTCACACCTGTCTCTCCCCAGTGTTTCCGCCCCTCACTTCCAGCAGTGCCAAACTCCAGGCCCAGTGAGGGTCCAGTTGCCAATTTTGAAGCTGTTCAAGGACAGTCGTCCTTTCTGCATGGGGCTCCTTCCAACCCAAAGCTGGCCTTCCTTCCTCCCTCTGCGACTTACTCTCTCATAGGCTACTGGGATTTGCATGTCACTAATTCATTTATGCCTCTTTGCTTTTAGATTAAAATTACTCACAAGAATCAAGCGCCTATGATGATGGGGCCTCCCCAGAAGAGCAGCTTCTTTTCACTGAGGAGGAAGAGCCGTTCAAAAGACTAAACAACGTGCCAAATGCCAGTTAAACCAAGAGAGAAAATAAGAAACTGTAACACATACACACACACACACACACACACACACACACACGCACACGCACATGCACACACGCACACTCATCTCTAACCAGTGGAAGCAAAGCCACCCTTCAGGAAGAAATCTTCATCTTCCCGTACGTTCATTCTCTCTTCTTCAACAAAGGACACACCCCAACAGAGCCAGGACCCCCAGAAAATTTTGAATGGACCCAGGGCCCACCAGGGTGATGTTGGCTCTTACAGCAACCTCCACATTCCCAGAAGGCCTTGAGTGGGACTTTCTGAGACTGAAGGAGAAGTCCCCCTTTCTTCCCACCAGTCTTGCAAGGTCCCTCATGGACGCTCACAAGGAAGCAGGCTGCAGGTTTCCTGCCTATGGTGAGATCGGATGTGGCCAAGGGAAAGCGCTCCCATTCCAGAGAACTTACACAAAGGTCCCTCTGTACAGAGACAAACGGCCTCCAACTCTCAAAGCATAACCCTTGGCAGGGCTCAGCAAGCGCACGTTGGTTTCTTAGTTGTCCTTCAAGCAGCAACTTCTGCCTGAACTTGCTGAGGAGGCAGAAAGGCTGTGGAAAGCTGTGTTTCCATTCTTGGTTCTCCACACTGTCAGTGGGCACTTGTTATTTTCCCAAAGCCTTCTCCTGGTGGCTGTGTGTTTGTTTGGAGACGGCTCCAAGAGCCCCCAGAGCTGCCTGTACAGCACACCTTAGATGTGGTATTTATTTTCTTAGTTCTGTGAACACCTGGGAGGGAAAGCAGAGAAACTGGGATTTATTTTTCAAATTGGTGTCATAATATTGTGTAAAAAGGGAAGAAAAAAAAACCACCCCCAGCTTCTTTCTTTTTCAAGCCAAAGCGTGTTTCCTGTTTGAGTTCCAAGCCCTGGTGGCAGACTATTTCCTGAAGGCAGAGAAGATGAGAAGGAAGGACCCTTTGCTGAGAAGACCAGGAGACAAACCATCAGGTGGCTCCCACCTTCCTCTTTGCACCTACCACTCCCAGAGTGTGAGCTGAAGGCCCTTCTGATGATCTAATGTGTGTGTACATATATGTAGCATATATATTTATATATATATAAATATTTATTTACTGATGGACTTCTCCTGACTGAAAAAAAAAAAATATGTAGAATAGGAACAGAAAAGTGGGAAGGAAAAAGAAAGTTTTCACTCCCCCATTCCACCATTTCATGGTCAAGACACATTTCCCCATGGTGATCATGAGATTTAAGGGAAGTGAAAGTAGCTTCTTATTGTAAAGAGACTGAGAATTCCTATTCTGGATTCTCAAAACAACCATGAAAGATACGCTGGACAGAATTTACTCTCCCATTTGTCAGATAAAGGCACCGAGTCTCTGAAAAGTTAAGAGACTTGTCCGTGGTGTCTTAGCTGATGTGGTTTGAGAATAAGTGCCACTAAGAGGATATTTATTAGGGAAAAGAACCTGCACGTCTTAGAATAGGGTCATTTCTGGTCACTGGGAAATGATTCCATTCGAGTCCAGGTTGCCAGGGAAGAATGAACATGTAGCCCATGTGAGGACGGGACAGGCTCACATGAGAAAATAGGGGCCTCGTGATGCTTCCCGGAGATTCTATCTGGCCTGAACTGGTAAGAAGTTGGTCTGGGTTGAAGGCACTAGACAGATCATCAAATTAAACTCTATCACGTGTCAACTCATCATGGTCCTCATGGCCTCCTAGTCTGGAAACACCTCTGGCTGCAGGGATGACCTCAGTGGAGACTCACAAGATGGACTGAGGCACCTTCTTCAAGGTGCTCCCAGCCAGTACCCAGAGGGGTCTTGGCAGAGGCCAATGGGCTTCCTGCAGCTGGTGCCGGCATCACCCTCCTTTCCTGAGGGCAAGTCTGTGTAGAACTTCATTACTAGACAGAAACATTTGCCTTGGCGCCTTCACTCCACTGGACCGCCATCCCCTCTGAGATTTCTTAAGAGGAAACGTGGGCCCACTAGACATTGCTCCACTGAGCTGTCTCTAATCTTGCACTGGGTCAGGAGCTTTGCACAAGGAAGGGAAATTAAGACTGTGTGTACACACTGATCCTAACTGTGAAGGAAGCAGTCATCTAGGACCATCCTGCTGGACCTAATAGTGCAAAACAGTGGGTGAGGGGAAAACCAGGCCGTCTGGAGAATGTCTTGAATGATGGGATCCTTGGTGATGGGATGGACCAGCAAGCTCCAGAATAACAACAGGTACTATCTTGGAAGCCACTTGATTTCGAAACAAAGGCAGGTGTGGGCTCACTAATTCTGAGACATTTACAGACATTTTTGCATGTCTGATCCCCCAAGATTGAGGCTGTCGAAACATAGCACTGTCAACAGGTGGAACTGAGTCTCAGTGATTCACAAGTCAGAGTGGCCGTGGCCTGCTCTAGTCCAGTGCATAAGACTTGCAGTGTTGCTTGAGAGACATGTCCCAAGGCCTCCTTAGAACCACACAGTATAATACACCAGTGGAATTGCACTTCCAGCTTGGTAAGTCCAGTGTTGTTTGATGTGCTGTTGCAATTCATTCCTTAACTACTGTGACCATGGCTTTTTCCTGTAGAGTACCTCATCTTAGTGATCTTCCCAGCAACCTTAGAGGCTGACAGAGAATGTGTTACCCTCCCGATCTTAATACTGAGAAAAATTAAGCTTAATGAGGGTTCAGTGACTTCTCAAAGTCACACAGTTAGGCAAGCAGGGCAAAATCCAGTCCTTTAGTCTTCATCTTATTCTAATTGTGACCATGCCACAGACATGTTCTCACCTGCCCCCACAGTTCTACCCTACCAGCAATAAAAATAATGAAACAGAAAATCTTCAATACATTGTGTTGTCCCTGGACTGTTGAGCTAAGAGTTGCATCTCATTATGGCTTGGTCTTTGTGGATTTCCTCCAGTGAGTTGAGAATGGAGATAGACTTAGTAGAATGATTATATTTCAGGTCAGAGACCAGCTCCTCTCAAGATAGTTCTTTCCACAGATGGAAAAGATATGTTAAAATTGCCAAATAAATTAGGAAATACTTGGCAGAATCTGGAAGAGCCTCCAGACTGGCGTTACATAACATGCATATACATTATACATATGCACATTATATAAGGTGACATAGTACTTAATGTGCTGTATATATTATGCAAATTACATATTTGTGAGTAATCATGATAAATATAGAGACCCACTAATCACTTTTTTACACATACTCAGTGACAGATTAGGAAGTTACTTTGCCAGAGAGTCTTAAAACTTACTCTCTCCTGCTGCTTTGGTTCCAATTCCTGACAAAAATAATTGCATCAACTTTTCCCATCTCTAGCCCCCTCTCCTCTTAGCCAAAACCCTCAGTTACCTCCTGTCCCAGCTAGGCTGTACCTTCCGTGGAACACACCACAATTGGATCCATAAAAATAGAATCATGGGGATGGGAAGGATCTAGACTTCCAGATTCCCTATGTCCCAGGCCTACATCTCAACACTCCCAGGCAAGTGGGTGCCTAATGCTAATATCAAAAGTAGAGAGGAGGGGAGAGGGGAGGGAGGAAGGGTGGAAGAGTCTACCAAACCTCCAAGGAAGGAAACTTCATAGTGTTCCCTGGCCACCAGTTCCAGGATCTAACAATAACCAATCAGGAAGTTATTTCAAACATCTAAGTCCCCACAGCATATCTGAGACCATAATTTCCTAAGATGTGTTTCGCAAAATGCTAGTAGCCATAAAATGCTCCATGAAAACAGAGTTCCGTGATCAAGTACTAGCTCCCTTTCTGGGAGAGACATAGAGAGGCCTAACGCTAAAAACTCACCATGAAGAACCATAGAGTCCTTTATTTGTCTGTCAACATCAACAGATTAGAAACCCTGCCTTATGCCCACAATTTCTTCTTTTTGTCCTCAGTGGGGATAGGAACATGCAAGTAACCATCCTCAGCAATAATATTCCCAAAAGTACTTCTCTAGGAGAAGTAGTCTCCATTCTTAAGACACTGTTTAGTTTCTGCTCTGTGATTGTTCCCGTCTACATTCTTCAAGTAAGAATCAAGGATCTGGACTCTTTGTCCCATGGGTGAGGAAGGGATTGGGGGAAACATGATAGCTTCCAGGGGTCAGACTTTATCTGTGTAGCTCCAGAGAAAAGAATCGGGTCTAAACAATACAGTTATAGAGAGGTTGATTTTTATTCAATTGAATGACTGCTCTTGGAACTGGCCTAATATGGAAAGGACTTTTTCTGGGGGGAAGAAGAGTTACCTGCTCTTATAGGATAGGCCTTGACTTGGTTGGGTGGGGAACTAGCAGTGATTGATCTACCTTGTCCAAAAAGCAATCAGAACTGTTTTTGTAAGCATCAATGTTAAAACAGTATCTATTACTTCCTTTTGAACAGCAGCCTCAGTGTCCCTTGTTTTCTGAAAGAATGAAAATGACTCCTGGAGAGATTTCTGGATCGGTGGGTACTGATCAGTTAGACCACACTTAATACATGGCAAAATTGACCAGAATCATTGACATCCTCAAGGATAGCTAGTGGTAGTTATCTCTTCTCAGTAGCTTGGAGTGTTAAAGGAATGGGGTTCAGTATTCAAATCAAAAGAGATTTTGCTTTTCTGTTGGGGTCCATAGTAGCAGTGTGGAACTCTTCTAGTCACAAATTTCGGGCCTGCATCTGACTTGCAATAACAAGGAAAAAGAAACTATCCCACATGTGAAATAGCAATCAAGTTTTACATAAAACAACAGAGCAGAATTGTATAGAATTTCACATGGAGCCATTGTTTATAGCTCAACTTGATGTCCCATCATACTGGAGTGTATCTTTCAACTTTTTTACTGCAGAGAGAAAGCAGGAAATGGAGACAGGAAAGGGAATGCCCACTTATTGCTTACTGGATACAAGGCATCACGTTGAGGCCTCCATATGCTGTCCCATTTAATCCTCAGAACAGCCTACGATAGGAGCAGTGTACTTATTTCACAGATAAAGGTATTAGTGCGTAGAAAGGTAAACCACCTTGTCCAAGTTCAAACAGATAGTAAGTGGTAACAGCTAAGACTTGACATGAATCTGTCTCACGAAAATGTATGTTTTTTCTACTATACTTTAGTGCTTTTAACATTCTTATCTGTTTCCAATCCCACTATCATTCTGGGTGAGATTACACAGCGTTGGCAAATTGATCTATCAGGTCCACCTCTGTGTAGCCCTCTAATCATGTTCCTACTGAAGAACTCTCAGTGCTTGTTCACATTTAAGTTCAACAGCCTCTGTGGACAGCTGGAACCTCAAACCTCAACTTTGCAATCAAATTGACAGCCAAAACTTAGTCTTCAGTGTTTCCAGTTCTAGGTGAATGGGATGCACTTCCCGGGACTACCTAATAGATTTCCTACCCAACTCTGTGAGTGGGAGAGCAGCAAGCTGTCTTCTCAGACATAAATGCCATGGTCAACGGTGACTGGCCTGCACAAGGAAGGAGGGCTGGGGTTGTTGAAGGGAGCCTCCAGCAAGAAGGCTCTGCATGTGATCCTCATTAGTGATAGGCGTGGGTTGGGCCATCTGTATTCCACAGGAGAACAGAATGGCAGGCTGCCTTTCAGATGCCAAGAGAAGCTATCTAATGGGAAGATCCAGAGAGCTCAAAAAGCAGACAGGCATCTTTCCTCAAGGGGATCTCTGTAGGAATCCAGGGACATAGAAAACCAAGGGTTTTTGGAAATAAGCTGCTTAACTTGCTGGGTACCTACCCTGGCTACCACTTTATTCTTCATGTCCGTGGTGCAGAATGGCAAGCCAAGCCCTGCAGCCTCATCTGCTAGCTAAACTCCCTTCGATGGAGCCCACGATGAACCTATGTTATCCTAAAATCTGTGGATGCTGTGGCAGGTGCATCATAGCAGTTTGCAGTTAAGCCTTCAAGTCTCCCAAGGGTCAGGAAACACTGTAACCAGGAGAGACCATATGATTGGATGTTCCATGCAGATCCTAGAGAAATAATCAGAAAACATGAGGACAACTGTAAATTGGTCAAGTTAGGAAAATGCAATTTGGAAGCAAAGAAGAGAACGTATAACGCAGTGTCAAGCACGTAGTAGGTAATGAGTAAATATTTGTTAAATGAATGAATAGCTAAAGTGGGTATCTGTCCCTGTATCCTGGAATGGATAGGGGAAGGGGGGGTAGAGGTGATGAAAGCTTTTTAACTAACAGCTCAGGAACTTGAAACCACAGGATGTAGAGGGAGCTCATGGGGGCCTCTAACTACCCAGACATCTGTTGAATGATGGACACAGCTAAATATGGATCATCAAAGGGCTTTCTAGGTCACATGGAGGGCAGTTTCATGATTCAGAAAATATGAAATTCAACTTGGACAGAAAGACAGAAATATTTGCAATCTACTTCTTAGCCATCAGGTCAGAATGGACAAAGAATAAAAAGGCAGCACAGAAGCGGAGTTACAACACAGTGAGAGATCAGCATAATAAGGTACAGATTCAGAAGATGAAAAGACATGGAGAACTGGGTTTTTTAGCAGATATTTGGGCAAGGAAGCTGAGCACTATAGTTCAAAATGAAAGAAAGGACTGACAAATCCTTTAAAAAAAAAAAGCAGCTTAAAGTTGCGTTAATGGTAATATGTGGGACATGTCCAGGCATTAATGAAACTCTTATTAAATAACTATCATTTATTGTGCAGTCCAAAGCCTATTACTTTTATGACCACTGCTAAACTTCACAGGAACTCTCCTGAAGTGGGTGGTATACAGTTCCCTACTTGACAAACAAGGACTGAGACACGGAGCAGATCTCATAGCAGCAGATCCAGGATTCAGATCTGTCAGTATCTGCCTTCAAAGCCATGTTTGCACCTCACTGCCACTGCTGATGACTCTGAGCTTCAAGCATAGTGGCAGGGATTTACCACCCCAAACCGATCCCTTGTGCACGACTCAGCGGACTTGCTTCTCAACCTGGAAATCTGAGTCCACGAAGCCGGGGTGGGAAACAGCACTCACTTGGCCAGCCACAGAGGCTCATTGAGAAGGAGTGGACCTGGGCTGTGGAAGGTGTGTGCATACTTCACCCTCCCTTCTTCTTAGGCCCTCTCTCCAACGCGCCAGCTGGGCCGTGTCCTAGGACCTTACTCAGACAGCATCCAGCCAACAATGAACAGCTGGTAAAGAACTCACCAGATCAGGGTGTTCACATAATATGAAAGATCATCTGAAAAGATACACAGAGACCATATTAAAGATCAGGAGCAAGTGAAATGAGGTCAGGTGGTCAAGCCTCAGAATTTAGCAACTGATACCTAAAGGTGGAACAGAGATCCAAAATGTCCTTTTAAAAATCTGTTGGATGAATCATAATTTGGAGTAAAAAGACTGCTTCTGGAATGATGCAAAAAAAAAAAAAATGTTGAACTTTTTCCTTTCCAAAAAAAACAAAAAAATTGTTTTTAAAAATGGAACGTTAGCAAGAACTACGAGGTGAGGGATGATAAAATGGTCATTTCTTTTTACCTTAGATGAGACAAAAGGAAGTGCACTTCTAAACCTCACAATATAAATGGCAATCCAGAAAAAGATTCCAGGAAGTGTGCATTTTCTGCTGAGGGATTAAGCATCAGTACTTTCAAAGTAATTAATGAAGTGACTTTTTTGTCTTTTTTATTTTTTATTTTTTAAAGAAAACTGGTACTAATAGGTCACCAGGAAATGGCACGATCTTCAAGAAAAGAAAAATTTTCCTGATGAATATTTCCTCTCTCCCCAACATCTTTGAGGTGAAAGGATTGAGAACTAACTAGATCTTTTAACTCAGAGCAACATACATCGTGGAAGGTGTTAAGAACAGAGGATATCATTAAAATTGCTGTTTGGGGTTTGCTGTCATCACTCTCTGCTCCCACCAGGCATTAAGGTAATGATAATAAACCTAAGAAGAGTAAGTAATCCCCACCTCCCACCATCTCCCTGTCAGCCTCCTAAAGCTCCCACCACCTGCCCAGGTTAAACATACTTCCTTGAATTAGAGTATCTGGGAGTAATTTCTCTTTATTACGGACATTTTCAAACACATAGAAAAATAGAGTCATGAATATAATGAGAACACTTCTACCTGTCACTTAAGATTCAACAGTTCTTACCATTTTGCCATATTTGTTTCATACTTTTTTACTGAAGTATTGGAAAGTAAATTACAGGTGTCATGACATCTCACACCAAAATACTCACGCATATATCATTATCGGGGATCCTTCCTTACATGTGAAAGGCTGCGTGTATCACTCTGCTCTCAGAAGATGTCAGGGTGCTCTGGTAAGCTCAGTTGTTCCTCAACTGTCTGAATCCTGTTGTCACACCTAGAAGTTAATCAGGACAGGGGCCCTGGGTGGCTCCGTTGGTTAAGCATCCGATTCGTGGTTTCGGATCAGGTCATGATTTCATGGCTTGTGAGTTCGAGCCCCATGCCAGGCTCTGTGCTGGTAGCTTGGAGCCTGCTTGAAATTCTCTGTCTCCCTCTCTCTCCACCCCTCTCCAACTCATGTTCTCTCTCTCTCCCTCTCAAAAGTAAATAAATATTCTAAAAAAGAAGTTAATCAGGACATCGCTCACACACTCATGAAGAGAAAGTTTTGGGTGGAACCCAAGGAAGGTCTTAGCTGTATTCAAATCGTTCCTGATTGATCTGGAAAGAGGAAACAGCACATTAACTAAATCCTCAAAAGACACAAAGTGGGAAAGTGTTATAAGCACTAAGTGATGCCAGAGAGAAAATGCAAAGCACTTGGGGGAGGTAGAAATTTACCTGAGCAATGCGTGTTCTTATTTTTGAAATAAAAATTGTTTAAAGCATTAATAGTTACAGAAAGACTGGGCACAGTATTACTTGGGACAGGTAAAACACTGTATCTGCAGATTCATTTAATCGTATAAAAGACAACTGTAGTTATTGCCCTCACCCTGTGAGAAACATGGCGCTAGACTGGGTGTGGGTGCGGGGTGGGGGTGGGGTAAGCTGCTGAGATGTACAGACAGGTCCTCCCCCTCCACTGGGGCATAACTGAACTGGAAGTGTGTCAACTCCTGAGAGAACGTCTGGGAAGCTTGGTTGAGAAGCGTTGGCTCACTTATGTGGGGTAAGATCATTTTCAGTAGGCAAAGAGTAAAAGAAGCAGATATCATTCCATTTGCTCTGTGCTGGGGTCAGGGCAGGCTACCTGCAGATGTTCTGGGCAAGAGGGTGGGCAAGGTGGTTGGGTGGTTTGCTTGCAAAAGTCTGCCGGCTCAGTGATTCCGTCAAACAAGAGGGAAGCAGACAAAATGAGTGACAGTAGGTTCCAGAATGTTCAGCCTGTCTCAGTAAGTGAAATACGTTTCCAATTCAAAACAGCCTACATGGTGGCAATGACTGGAAACTAAGGCCTGATACCCAGTCTGTGGCTGGTGGACCAAACTGAGCACCCATCTGGCTTTCCACACATTGGGAGGAAAAGGTTCCTCATCCATAGCCCCAGTGCATATCTACATTTCTTTTGACTTATGAAACACCCCACCACACCACCGCTTCCCCCATGGGGTTCATAAGAACAAGCACCACCTTCTTCTGTCCTGACGTTGCTGCCATAAGGAATTCAAGTCTATGTTGACTGACTCGGCAATGAAAATTGTTTTCATCCTCCTGAGAGGAGGAACATGTTTTCTTCCCAGAGCGCCCCCTCTTTGGAAGAACACAGTCTTTCCTGAGCTCCCTCCTCCAGCCTAACCCCTGGCCCTGAAGCCCAGGATCCGCTGATGGGCGAGAAAACACATGAGCTCACTGGAGCTTATATAAGAGCTCTTGGCAGGCCTTCCGGGGAGCATGCTCACATTTGCCTTGTCTAGGCAATGTGAGTTTTCTTTTCTCTATCTCCCCAGAACAGAGAGGGCTATGTGCACTCCTGTTCATTAGTAGTTTTGTAGCAGGGAGGAGGAAACACAGCGTTCCTTCCTATAGCCCAGTGATTCAAATTGGCACAGTTTTCCGGAGGGGGAGAAATAGTATCTAAAAGAACTCACCTGTTTGTGTTGAGCCCCTTGTCTTAGTTCTTTTCCATGAGGAGGCCGTATGGCCTCCGTCCCTGCGGTGGAGCCATGAGAGCAATAAGGGCCGAGGCCTCCTCGACATCTCTGAGGACTACAGCTCAGGTGTCCCTTCTGAGATGTTTGTGAGCAGGGTCTAGAGCAGAGAGAGACAGAATGGATGGAAACTCCTGTCTTCCCTCAAAGGTAAAAATAAAAGATTTATGCAGATCTTTCAGGTGTTCTCATTGGCAGGAAATTGATCCTGCCTCCAGAGGACTTGGCGAAAACTCCTATCCTTCCCCAGACTTCATTTTCTTGATGGAAGAAAGAAACTTTGGGGAAACGTTTGGGAACTGCATTCTGGAAACTCAAAGAGAAGCGAGGAGAGAGAGAGAGAGAGAAAGTGAAGGAAGGTCATGAGTCCAACCTCCAAATTCAGTGGGTGTTTTACATGGCTCCCAAGAGGAGAAAGGATTTGGTTCTTCTTTTGCGGCTGAGGGAAGAAAAGGAGAGGGAGGAGCCAGGGGGCCCTTGGCCATGATGGGCTCCACTGTGCCTCCCCAGTGGCTCCAGGCCTGGACAGCTCAGGGCAGTGCCAGACAACACGGGGAGCTCAGCCTGTGCCTTCTCATTCTCCTTCCAGAGCTTCAAGGCTATGACCAACCCCAGGATGCTTCCTGCCCACAGGCAGGTGGGGAGATGCACTCTCCTCTCCCTGCTCAGCATTATCCTACTCCTCTCCTGGGGCCAGCACCCCTTCCTACCTGACACCAAGGAGCAGGAGGGACTTGAGCGAGTGTCAGATTATGTCTCCGTTTTCCCACCCGTGGGTTGGGGCCAGAGAGGGCGGTTCATTTATTCATCCATAAATACTGTGTTATTAACCAATGTTGATTTGCCAGGCACTGTACCCTAACTTCTTAACGTATTTCAACATGGCTGTCTTGCTTTTTCTCAGCCATTTCCCAGCACATGCTGCTTTTCCCAACCTGCACCCACCTGCAATGCCCACTTCTTCCACTTTTTCCTTTTTCTTTTATTCTCATGATGTTTCTCTTCCCTTTCCTCCTATGATTCTATTTTTAGAGCTTTCATACATAAAATCAGAGGATCATAGGGATCTTAAGGGGACATTTGCCCACTTTGTTATCTCCAGGCAAGTCTGTGCTGAAAAGGCCCAGGAAAGATCAGAGAACATCATCCCGAGCCCAATTTCAGAATGTATTCAAGTGTCTTACAGCTTCTCCACATCAAGAAATTATCTCCAATGCCTAACTGAAACCCCTCTCTTCAATACTACGCTCCTTTTTCTTTTCCTTTTGGGTCATGTCTCAGGCCTAAAGCACCTTTGAGGGTATAGAACCACTGAGGAGTTTAATGCAAAACAGCATAGCCAAACATCCCAGACCAGAGGATATGAGCTTCAGTATGAAAACAATAGAACCAGGAACAAAGAAAGGACCAGAGACCATAGCAATTAAGTAGGTTTAGTTTCTGTGAAATCAACAAAAAGAGAATAAGAAAGAACCCACAAGTATAACCCTACTGGAGTTGTGATTTCTGATCAACTACCTCAATTAACACAAAAAGTCCTTTGAGCAGGGAGTTTTGGAGTCAGCCCCCTATTGTTGGAAAGGCTCTTCCTTCCATGTCATCAAGTTCAGCCTTGCACACAGAGTTGGTAGCTAGCATAGCACAATGTCAGTGCTCTGTCGACTGTAGTTGAATAACAAATGGTGGTCAGTCAGCTCTGGCTCCAATGCCACTATATGCAGAATTCCTCTCCAGAGCCGTTTTTCCAGGCCTCTGGTTAGGAGGCAAGCCAGGTCTACACTTGGACAGGGCCTGATGCTCCAAATGTTGCCCTTTTTGATCTGCACAAACCTGCCAAGATTGCTTACAGCTGATAGAGGCAGTGTGGGTAGTGGGCCTAGCGGGTGGGTCGCCTGACGAGGAGGCAGATTTCAAAACCTGCACCATTTTCTTCCTTCCTTTCTTCTCCAGATGACAAGAGGCAGGAGATCCGACTAAAGAGAAGAAGGTCCTACGGCAAGTTGCTGACCCAGCTTATAGCACAGCTGCCCTCTTCCACAGAATGAGAAGAAGCAACCTTTTGTGCCTCTGTGTACCATCACCCTCAACGCTCGGTAGATACCTCAGAGAAAGTGATATTGTTAGCAAGTAATCATAATCCCAAAGAAGCCACTGCTAAGGTGCGGTTTCTGATGGATGCTTTTCTTTCTCTACAGAAAACAAGACCTTCCTGTCTTGGAAAAGTCTGGCAACTGTCCCATAGAGGCTGCTGTGGAAGGGAGCCATTCCACATGCCAGGATGGTGTGAGGGATGAAACCCTGCCTGGGAAACAAGCGCAACATGGGGAGTAGGCTACAGTCCTGTCTCAGCCACATGGCCTTGGGCATGTCCTTTAGCCTTCTGGGGCCTCTCTTTCTCTGTCTACCAAACAAGGGGGCTCTAAAGACTTTCCCTCTTCAATGATCTTGCCTTTACCTGGGGTAAATGCTGTGGCCAAAGGAGAGGGGGCAGGGTCCTTGTTCTTATGGGTCTCCCACCAGGCCCAAGGTTTCCCCCAGCCCTGCTACCCTGAAGGGCTACTCCTGGCCGCTTCAAGAATCTTCTCTTCCCTCTTAAGGATTTATCAGGCTCAGAAATCAGCAGATTTGGGGGACCAATATGAAAAAAACTCTATGAGGAAACTCTTTGATAAGCCCTCCACCTTTACACACACACACACACACACACACACACACACACACACACACACACATACAAACACACATACTTGATCCCTGAAGTGTAAACATCTTCCCTTCTGTGTATCAGACCTATCTTCCCCTTTCTCATCGCCAGTATGTTGGGAGAAAACTCATTCCCACCAGTGGAAAAGCGCCACTTCCTCTTAGAGAACTTAGCTAAACCTCAGTGTTTGGGGGTGACCCTGGGCATAGGTTGAAGCAGAAGGTCCTAACGCACCTCAACCACGGCCCATAAATGCAGACTCTACCAGCCGAGACTGAGGCAGTAACTAGGTAACACAGTGCCGGGTCCAGATCCTTCGCTCGTGGTCCATCCACCTCCACAGCCTCCTCCACCCATAGATATGCTGTTCGTAGTGGTGGCCGCCTGCTCGAGCCTGCCTGTCTGCCTGCATTGAGTGCCGTACATTGTTCTGTAATGTACCGTGTATATGCGTGTCCTCACTCTGTGGTTTACTACAAATAAAAGTGACAGCGGGTAGCTGACCTCTGACCTCTGGGTGGTTTCTTTTCAAGCCACCGCTTGAGAAATCTGGGTTGTCTGATCAGCCACAGAGCACTGGAGACGAGCAGGCTCCTCTAGACTCCCGGGTAGCCTATTCACAGGTGCGCACTGCCAGGGGTTCCACTGATGTGCCGGGACTAGGAAGAATGGAAACTCTCTGTTACCACTTTCTTGGTGCTGGAGGAGGGGGAGAGGAAGCCAAAAGTCCTATTAAATAAGGCTCTACCAAACATTTCATGCACATCATTTCACTGATATCTGAAAACTCCCCTCTGAAGCGATTAGCATTTTATAGATGAGGAAACAAAGGCTCAGAAACGGTAATTAACTTGCTCAACAAGTAACACAGTAAGTCACCCAGTTCTTGTCTCATATCCCATATATTCTTGCTCTTTCCTTTAAACTAGTATTTCTGCAGGGAGGGGGTGGGGCATGGACTACTTCAGAAACACCCGAGGTCCAGATTCCTGGGCCCCTGTCAGACCTCCTACATCCTGAGAGTAGGAGCCTCAAATCTGATCTTTTATAAGCTGGGTTGGTACATACATCCTTGCGGCCACCGCACCACACCCTGCTGGGAGAACAGGACCACTGGAAGGACAGAGACAAGCCAGGGCTTTGGAACAACTCAGAAACTGGAGGCTGTGGAAGAGCGCTGTGAGATAGAAGAGATCTGGAAAGGAAGCATGTCTGGAATGAAGCGAGGCCATGGGCTTCACATCAGAGGTGGCCGGCCCCTCGCCCCAGAATGTAGACCCCGAGAAGAGTCCCTCAGCTAGTCCCCGGGATGAGCGGTCCCAAGCCAGGGGTTCAGACTCACACCCGGGTGGGGCTAGGCAAGGAGGTGTGGGCTCAACTCTGAAGCCTCTGGTAAAAGGCTACAAAGGAGCGGCCTCAGGAGGAGGCATGAGGGTGCATAGCCGCTGCTTGCTGCCGCTGCCTTCCCTGTCTGCCCCCACTGCCCTGCCCAGCCTGGCCTTCCCAGGGAGTCCCAGAATCTGAAGAGCCATTGTCTCCTTGCCTCTCCAGGTTCTTCCTGCCACAGTTGACCAACAATGTTCCCAAAGACCCTGAACCCATGCCCTGAAGTCTGTCTTCTCCACGTCCCTGCTGTCACCCTCAGGGCTGGGCAAGGACTCTGGCCTGAGGGAGCCTAACCAAAATGTTACTCATTCCTACCCATCCCCTCCCCTTTCCACCTGGATCTGCCCGAGTTCTATTTTGTGCCTTAGAGTCTAGGTGGAGGTTTCTGAAATGACGGTTGGGATGTTTGAGGTGGGGCCCTGTGACACAGATGCGTAATTGCTCCCGGGGGCAGGACGAAATACTGGAAATAGCTCCACAGCCGCTCAACTTGGGGACATTCCGCTCCATTCTCACCCTCCCCACTGAGACACTAACTATGCGTGAAAAATATTTTCCCCAGGAGGATGGCTTTTCTGGAGTCAAGAAATCAAGGAAACCCCTCCTGTCCAGAATTTGATATAACCGAATCTGCAAAACATTTAGGTTATGAATCCGGAAAGTGGTTTATGATATACAACTCTTATAGTGAGAATTCTCTCCAATCTCTGTAGCTAGGGAAAGAATTGTGTAAACAAGGAAAATGCTGGTCCATTCAAGAACAAAGGCCCTTAGCATTTGTGTTTGCATTTTAAACAATAGCGAAGAATAAGCCACTTGCTGTTGCATTTACAAGATTTTCTAACACATGGGACTGTGTTTCCTCTCCTTCCCCCACTGCACAGGTTACTGTGTGCCTTTAACAGTAACAAAACTCCCTTTGTTTTTAAATGCTGTTTCCTCCTACCTTCCATTAAACCAGCCTATCAATTATTACAGAAACATTTCTGAATCTAAAACCCTAAAGGCATTCACAGAGGCAGCAGAAAGTCAAAGACAGCCAGAGTGGTGATGGAAGATCAGAAAACATCAGAGAGATTAGAAGGAAAAGTGGTGGTCTGGGAATTGGAGGGTTTGCAGACAGCCGGGAGTCTGACCTCTCAGCCAGAGCAAGACCCGCACCACAGCACCTGTCCTGCCCACAGCCACCTCTGCCTGAAGACTTCTTTGAAAGGCAGCCCACCATCTTCCCAGAGAGCCCCTTCAGGAGCAGTTCTCTGAGACTTGGATAGGTTCCTATTGCACCTGACATCTGCCTCCCGTTGACTCCGATCCCATTGACTCCCTGGCTTGGCCACTGGCAACGCAAAATACATGTCCCCTCTTCTGTGGGACGGCGTGCAGGTATCTGAGAACAGTAACCTAGTCCTAACTCTTTCTCTCCCCCCCCCCCTCCAGACTAAACATCCTCTAAATCCTTAAATCATCCCTTATATGTCGTGACTGTCAGACCCTAAGCTATTCTTACAACTTTCTCTAGAACAACAGTTTGCCAAAGATCCCTCTTAAAATGATTCCCAGAGCTGAGCGCAGCGCCCCAGAAAAGGGCGGACAAGTGCAAAGGCACGTCCCTCGCTCTGGACTCCGCATTCGCTTTCTTTGGCAGCCGAATGGCTCTGCTAATTCATCCTGCTCTCACAGCTGACATCTCTCCCTTCCAGCGAATGCTAGTAACTGCCATTGGGGTGGTGCTTCACGGATCACAAAGTCCCTTCAGAAACGCGGTCTCATTGACTCCTCACCACGGCCCAGGGAGGGTGATTGGAGATGAGGAAGCTAAGGTTTTTCCAAGGCCGCACGGCCAGGCCTCAAGCCCGGAGTCTGTGGTTCCAAATCCTTGCTCCTCCACACACACCCATGTTGTCTTTTCACTTGAACTCCTGTTGAGGCCAAGACAGCCTCCCTGGCTTCGTTTGCTAGTGTCTATTCAAAATCTTTTCCCTTTTTCTGTTCCATTTTGTCTTGTCAGTGTGCACGCATCCTTGAGCCCCGTCTCGGTCTTTTTGACTCCTATTTCTGCCGCCCCGTATCATTAAAGGGGAGACACTGGGTCAGAGAGAGAAGACAGCAGAAGAGGATGAAGCACGGAGCAAGGGGAGTTTCTGGAGGAAGGAGCTGGAAAAGGAGCATCTCAGAGAAGAATGGGCAGCATGGTGTGGGTAAGGAAGGGGAGACTGGATTCCAGGCCCCACCCACCTTGGGGGCTCCGCTGCCCTAGGCAAACCGCTTGGTCTCTCATAGCCCCACATCTGAGTGGGACTAGTCCGTTCCCAAGACTTTTCCCGGTTTCCTGAATCTAATGTAGGAAAAGACCTTCTTGTTAATCCAATGGGTCATCTTCTCTTTTAATCCAATGACTATATTGAACATCAGATTTCACTCCATATATTTCACATGGCTTTCTTTTGCTACAAGAAAGAAAAGCAAAGACGGCTGGGGGCCATGGTGTTAAGCAACATCTATTTCAGTTGATTGCCAGCCCTGGGGCTTGGGGGTGGGGGAGGGGAAGGAAGGATTACAACAGTTACTTCTCAAGATGCTGGACCCAGAGACTAAGAAATCCTCAAGGAGGCTGAGCCAGAAGCCCTACTGCTGTCACCAGACACCCTCTCCCTATTGTTAGAGGACCAAGGGTCCCACCATGAACAGTGGCATTCCATGACACGAGAAGGGAGAGAACATGTTATGCATGTCTTGTGCACCTTCCTGGGGAGGTCACATGGCAAATGTTCTCGGATCATTGCGCTAAGAAATCTGATCCCATGTTTTTATTCTTCTGGAGCAAAGCTGTTCAATAGAAATATAACGTGAGCCACATAGGTAAGCTTAAATTTTCTAGCAGGCACGTAAAAAGAGTAAAAGAGAACAGGTGAAATGAACTGTAATAACTTACTTTATTTAATTCAGGATTTCCCACACATTATCATTTTAACACGTAATCGATATAAAAGTATTCATGACTTAATAATCAAGTACTCAAATACTTAAAATAATTTTAAATAACATGAATAATTCAAATACTCTGAAATAGTTAATGAAATACTTAACATCATTTTTTTGTCCCAAGTCTTCAAAACCCAGTATTTATTTTATATGGCAGCACTAGCCTGGGGTGAGTGGCTGCCGTAGCAGACAGAGAAGTTCTAGGTGCTCCCACCAAATCTGGTGCTTCCCCATCACAGCCCTTCTCAGACTACGTTGTCATTACCTGTTTCATGGTCTGCATTAGCCATCAGACTGGAGGTCTAGGAGGGCTGGGACTGTGGAGTTAACTAGCATGTTCCCAGCTCCCAGCTCCGTGTTGGACAACGGATAGCATAGATCCTTGATGAACATTTGATGAGGAAGGGATGGAAGTTCACATATGGAAGCAGTACAGGGAAGACCTTGGGTTTGAACCTACATATCTGACAATAAAACACATCATCGTTTCACTGTATCTTGCTTCCTCCTAACCTTCCGGAAGCATATGAGAAGAGCCCAATGTTAGTGCCAAACAGATTGGGATTCAAATGTCAGCGAGGTGACCAGTCATGGGGAGCTCACAGAGGTTTTGGATGATTTTGTGCTAGTTACCTTACCTCTCTTAGCCCTGACTTCCTCATCTAGAAGATGGGGATGATAATATTTACCTCAGAGGTACCTATGAAGATGATATGTATCTTGCAAACATTAGATCTTCTGTAAATGTTGGTTTGCTTTCCTTGCCTAATAAAATGGAAAGAAATCATTCTTATCTGGCCAAGTTTTAATCATGCAGCAGCTTTGTCCCTATCGAGAGAGGGAAAAGTAATGAAAAGCAAACCAAAATTTGAGAAAAGGAGCCAGCTCCTACCATCTGCCTCCTTGTTTGTTCTTTAAAAAGCTCCACAAAATGCAGATCTAGCCAGGGTAGCCCGTGAATTAGGAGGAAGCCAGCAATCCCCCTGCTTTTCCAGTCGGTAGATGGACTCCGCACCTTCTTCTGACCTTTGCCTCAGGGATTCCAGTCTTTACACCTCCTCAGCCCCAAGCCCAGTAGAATCTGCTTTTGCTATTTTGAGAGCTCGGGAGGCTGGAAGAGCTCTGAACCATGCCTAGTGCAGCTGCCCAGGTAGAGAAGGGGCCCAGTCAGCGCTCAGAGATTCAGTCCTGAGGACTGAGTCTTAGCTGGGGTTGATCTTCAGGGAAGGAAACGGTTCCTTTAACCAAGATCCTCGCGTGAGCCCAGGAAGAGGGACATCGGGGGAAGAAAGCAAAACTGCCATTGTCTGGATCAAAAAGCAGTTATCAGAATTAAATACTCCCTTCTAGCTTACTTCTGACCGTTCACCCTCCCCTCACACATCCCTCCTAGAGTCTTCTCATCCCCAGGCCTTTTCTGGCACAGCTCCTCTGCCTGCTGGGCCCTCCCCACTCCCTGTCACCACCACCCAGCTCCTCCCCACCTTCCTTTAACAACAGGCCTTCCCTCTCTCAGTCCTACCACCGCCATAGAAACAAGTAGATTGCACGCGCGCGCACACACACACACACACACATACACACACACACACACACAACATACACATACATACACAGCAGCATCACACTTGCATACATATCACCACCACTACCGCATACTCACACCCATATTCACCACCATCACTTAACACATACATATACACTGACTCCCTTGCACACATACACAGCACCCCCACACCACAAACACATGCATGTACACATACCCCCCCACGCACACACAGAGGCACCTACACACCACACTGTGTCACACACCTTCCACTGGTCCCCCCCACCCTTATGCACCCCCAACACACAAACAGAGTAAGCATCCACCTCAAAACATTGGCTCTCGTGAGTTCTGAAGACGTATCTCTTTCGCCTTGATTAGAGATACACATATACAAACATATCTCCCCTACTTGACTCTGAGACCCGTGAGGACAGAGTCTGTTTCTCTTTTTATTTCTGCAACCTGCACGGTCCTTGGTTCATGGTGGGGGCTCAATCATTATTTCCAAATGAATAAATGACTCAATTAATCAATCACTATGGGTCTATAGGGCCTCAATGAGGTGAGAGGGAGAACCACGGGTGTAGGCCCTGAGTCGGCCTGGCCCTGGGGGTTGGGGGTGCTGTCTTTTGTGGCTAGTCCTGCCTGATCCTGCTTCACTGCCTCGGTTTCATTCCAAGGGAAATATTTGTTCTGTGAGCAAATAAAATGTGAATATGTTCTAATCTGTTGCAAAGATACACAGAGCTGCCTTCAGCCTGATGCTTAGCTCTCTGAGGGCACTTCAAAGAACTGCAAAAATAAAATGTCCATGTTGGGGGCGGGAGGTGTAACTCTTTCCTTCCCAGAGAGATGGGCAAATGAAGACTGGATATTAAGATTCCCTTTGAACATTTCTAAATAAAACCTCCTCCTCCAGGGGCGCCTGGCTGTGTCTATCGGTAGAGCATGTGACTCTTGATCTTGGGGTTGTGAATTCAAGCCCCATGTTGGTGGTAGAGATTACTTAAAAATAAAATCTTAAGGGGCGCCTGGGTGGCTCAGTTGGTTGAGCGTCTGACTTCGGCTCAGGTCATGATTTCATGGTCGGTGAGTTCGAGCCCGTGTAGGGCTCTGTGCTGACAGCTCAGAGCCTGGAGCCTGTTTCGGATTCTGTGTCTCTCTCTTTCTCTCTCCTCCCCCGCTCATGCTCTGTCTCTCTCTTCTCAAAAATAAATAAACGTTAAAAAAATTTTTTTTTTTAAATAAATAAAATCTTAAAACAAAAAAACCCTCCCATGGGCCTTAGGATCCCAGACATGCCAGGTCATCATAAGATTCTCTTCACCATCGTTCCAGAGATTAGGAAGAGCCAAACTTGTGAAAACACATCGATGCACACTCACACCAGAAAACTTTACTTGATTTCCATGGTTAATTAATGGAGAGTATACCTCCCAGAAACGTGTGTGCATTAAACCAGACTTCCTCCATCTCCCCGGCCTGCTGAAGCTAGCCTTCTGCCCACCCAAGCATCACACACACCATGGATCAGTGTGCCTACATTTTAACAAACATGCAGAATGATTGAAGAAGTCAGGAAGAAAAACAATTCCTAGTGGCAGAAAATTAGGAAGAGATCTTTGTATTTTGTTTGTTTCCTACTAGGGAATTCTTAGAAGTTCAGAACCTTCCATAATAAGCTGTCATTGGATACAGTTGTTTCCGAATATGGCCTCAGGTTTGATTGCAGGGTTTTGAAGCATCTGACCCAGAAATGCAATGTTTCAGTGTTCCCTTAGCCCAGCCCTGTCCCTACTTACAGGCTGGGACAAAAAACAACAACAACAACACAGCGTCGAACTATCAGTTATGGAAACCCAGGGTACACAGATGAAACCATTTATTAAATGCCTGAAGAGGGATGGCTTAAGTCTCTGCAGCAGATTCTGAAAATATAACCCAGGACTCCCGGCTACATCGCCATGTTGTGTAAGTGTGAGTCTTCCAGGTTGAACTGGCCTGAGGTCAGGCACACCTTTCTACAATTCCAGTTCAAGAACAAGCCTCAGTCACTTCTTAGGGCACAGTCTTAGCTGCCATTTATAGGCCCTTAGCTGGTGTTTTAAGCCTCTCAACAAACTGCGGGTGAAAAATATTAGTGTCATCATCTGCTTCATTTCATAAGTGGAGAATGTAAGGCTCAGAGATGCCAAGCAACTTGCCCAAGGTAGCCCAGCTAGAGTCAGAATTCTGATTTGCTGACCCCAAAGCTGCTTCCCAGGGTACTGCTTCACCAAGCAAGCCAGCCTGCACAGAACTTCAGGAAGCCAATGTCTGCTTATTCCTACTAGTTTGTTATTCAAAGCAACTGCTATTCTCTACCTCATTAGATCCTCTATTTTTTAACATGTAATTTTAAAAATTTAACACATGTAAAAGCAACACAATACTAACCCAATCAATTCAAAAGACTTTTTGAAAGCCTCTATGTTTCCTTTGAAAATGAATTATCTTTTAGATTCCCCCATTACAGAGTGGAATTACAAGACCTCTCTGATGTGTTTACAACAGCCCTGTGCTCTGGGTATTCTTGCCTCTCCCGGGGGCCAGATGGATGCCCCTGGTGTCCCCTTCCTTCAGCCAGAAGCTGTCATTCACAGTGGGAAGTGGTCCTGGACCCCCAGGCAACAAGGTCTGGCTGGATCTCCAACAGTCACACCTATACTAAAATACACACACACACACACACACACACACACACACAGGGAGAGAGACAGAGAGAGAGAGAGAGAGAGAGAGAGAGATTGTCACAGTAGTGTTGTTTTTTAACCTCAAAAATTTGGAAACAGCCTAATTTCCAACAGGAGGGAAACAAGTAAATGATGCTATAGCCATAAGAAGGCATACAAGGCAAACCTTAAAAGTGGAGTTTATGAAGAGTGTTTAATGCCCTGGGGACATGCCTCCAATATAATGTTAGGCAAAATGCAAAGTTATATATTAAAAAATACATCTCCATTATGTAAAACAGTGAAGAAAAAAGCCAGGGAAGAAATATGTTTAAAGGTTAACAGTATTCATTTCTAGAATTATGGGTGCCTGTTAATTTTTAATCGTTTTTGTATTTTCCTAATTGTACACAATGAGCATATAATGATTTTACAATTTGAAATGGTTTTTAAACTTTTCCAAGACCAAATCCCCAATCTGGTGAATTAAGAAGATTGATTTAAAAATTAACAGAAACAAACAATTTGGGGGAAACTGTAAAAAAGTGAGACTATTAAATATCTGATTGGAATTAGGCCATAAATTTAAAAATTTTTTAAAGTATCATGAGAGAAATGCACCCCTGCCAGTTGAAAGAACAATTTCTACTTCCGATCCTACTCCCTTGCAAGTAATAATGTACCAAATCTTTTAAAATAACAAATGTAACAGCCTTTGGAATTCTGTTCCTTGTCAACCCTGGACTTGAGCTCAAAATTGACCTCTACCATTCACGGTCAGGCTTGATGAAGGGCTCTTGGATGAAATTTCTGGTGTGTGAGGGGGAGGGAGTCAGGGACGTAAGCATATATGAGCCTCCTCCCCAGCCTGGTGTGAGCTTAGTCACTTACTGGAGGAATTTAGAACCCTGTTCTCCCTCCACTGTGCAAGCTAGCAGAGGCAGAAAGCAGCAGCAGAAGGCCGTGCTGGGTTGATTCCAATCATTCGGAGACACTCAGAGTGCCAGGAGCCCATAGCCAGTCTTCCCCATTCTTCTGGTAGACCTAGTCCTGTTCATTTGCACTTGGGAGGGTTCTGGGCCAGGACAAGGAGGCATCTAGAACGAATGCTTTTTTGGTCCTCCCTGTCCCCCATCTCTTCAGCAGGCCTCTGAGCTATTTTTCTCTCTCCTCTCTGCTCTGATGTACTACAAGCCACCCTTCACACCCATTCGATATATCTTTTCCAAGTTTCTCCTTTTCACTTGTCACTCCTCTACTCCAGAACTTACCTTAGCTCCCTCTTGCTCAAGGAATCCTATCCACACTCCTCAGCTGTCCACTATACAGTCCCTACCCAACTCCCCCCAAACTGGCCCTCCTCTGCCCTACGTCCCCTCCATACTCCCCCCACCTCATTCTCCCTACCCCCACCCCAGCATCTAGCCCAGCTCTCCCCATCCTGCAGGCGACACTTCAGGGGAGCCTGAGAAGTCCCATCACTTGGAAAGAAATGTTCCTTCACTAAAATCGAATAATGGAGTCTTGTCCAAATTATGCTCAAAGATACAATTTTCTCAATGTTAAGTTTTTTCCCATCAACTTTTATTAAACCTTTGGCACCAGCAGCTCTGCCTATCTCTAGTGAGAGCTGACAGACGGCAAAGCAAAAAAACAAGTCCCCGGTGAAAAATTGTGGAAAAGCCTCAGGAACAGCCCATCATGCACCTTCAGTAACTTGTTTATTTGACAGATATGTGCTCATGTTATGGTTTTATATGTACACAAAAAATAAATTCCCATTTTCTACTAATAAAATTGTTGGGGTTCATGTGGATAGAATTATGTACCACACGCTTTCATGATTGCCTTTTTAGAAAAAATCATGGTATTCTTTGTATAAGAAACTTATGATTGCTGTGAGCCAGCACACCTGGGTGACTTTGCAAACCATTGCTTCAGGCACATTACACCCCTTCCCCACAACGTATCACACATTCATGCATATTTGTGCCTGTATCATTCTATTCTCCCTGTGATCTCACACACCCCCTTCTCTGCCAAAGAATACTGCGGCATTCTTCAAGGTCCCATTCAAAGAACACATTCTCCGCGAAGGCATTCTGCCCTCTGTCTTAAGATCCAGCAGATCTCCTTCAGTCCCTTCAGAAATTGATGAGGAGAGAAACACTAGACATCAGAGAAAAGTAGTTACAAGGAAAACACTAGTGAAATCTACAAGAAAGGAAAATATTACTTTGAGAAGCGAGATGTTAGAAACTCTGTCATTCCTCCCAGGAAATACTGCAAAGGTCAGTAGTGGTCAGGAAAGGTTCACCTAGTGCCTGAATTTATACAGAGAAGAGAAGAGGGAGGCAATGTATCGAATCTGTCCCATTCTGCTAGATGCTTTTCGAACATTCTATTTACTCCTTCTTGCATTAGTATCCCTATTTTGCAATGATAAAACCGAGGCTCAGAGAGATTAAATTTGCTCAAATTCACCCACTCAGCAAGTGGCAGAGCCATGATGCAAAACCAGTGTCACTGCCCATGTCTACTAGGCCCTGGACACCTTCATGCTCAATCTCACTGAATAGTCCAACGAACTCTGTGCGGCAAGTTATTATTCCCATTTTTCAGATAGGAAACTAGTGTGCAGAGAAGTGAAGTGGCCTGCACCTAGAGTCATATATTTAATAGTGATGGGGCTGAGGTATGAAGTAGGACTTTGGCTCTGTATTCACTCTCTATTACCACACAAGGGAGTGCAAGTATAATTCAGTAACTGCAAGAGAAGGCAGTGAATCTGGGATGCAGGGAGACGTAGTCTAACCCGCTGAAGATTTTTTAACAAAGACTTTCTTGCAGACATGAGACTATAGAGCTATTGCCATATTACCATATGGATCACCTCGCTACCATTTACATTTGCAAGGTATACATGTAGTTGTAAATGAATGCTACCCTCACTCTTTCAGGAGTGTGTGGGTTGGAAAGGGTAAAATGCGGATCCCGTGATGAAAAATTACATCTCATTATTGAAGGCAGTTTAACACATAGGGAGGAAGAGGAAGACCATATTTAGCATTTATATTCTACTGTGGTTGAGACAACTCTGTCAGAACAGGCCCTGAGGTCAGTTTCCAGGTTCAAAATGAACATTCCTAAGTGGGAGGGTCCAGATGAAATCCAGATAAATATACAAAGCAATTAGGCATGCAGAAAAGAGCAACAGGAGTGAGGAAAGATTTCAAAGGCAGTTCAAGTCAAAAGGCATGTGAAATTCTCCCAACCTGGATGCTACCTGGTAAAAAAAAAAAAAAAAAGTCCTTGAAGGTCAGGCAGAAATGCAGCTCTTTCTGGGCTGCTTAAAGGGGGCCCTCCAGGTGCAGAGAGGGGCCTCGTGCAGGGAGCTGGTGCATTTAGGAAGGCCAGGCAGACTAAGGAGAAAGGGAAAGTGGTTTCTCAGACGTGTTTAATGTTGCCAGCCCAGTGGATAAGGCCCTGCCTGCAGGGGAGGATGTAGGCTGAATGAGTCAATGAGGAAGCTGATCCCTTTTTTCTGAACAAGGCCTGGATTTCCAAAATGGAAATGGAAGATGCGGACATTTTAGCGCACTATGAGTTCCCGTGGGTCCCCAAGGGCTGAGATGAGGCCGTAGGGTTTCACCAAGGTCCACGCCATCCCCGATCTGGCTGAAATGAAGCTCCATGTAGGGCACAGGTAGTGTTGCTAAGGAAATGAAGCACTTCCCTCAGCACACACCCTGAGCGAGTGCAGAAGCCAGGTTAGCGGCTCCTCATTCCTCTCCCACCACGTGGGCAAGGAGAAGCTGGGCGTGCCTAAAAACATATCCACAAAGAGAAGCTAGCCCAGCCACCCCCTTTCTCAAGCAAGAGTTTTGCCACGCAGTCGAAATCACTTGCTGCTCATTCGTTCATCCTTTGGTGACCATTTGCTGAGTGCAGGTGCTGTGTTTGGGGCTGGGTAATTCAGACAAGCATATAAGAGGGTCCCTATTAGAGGAGCTTGTCCCATGGACAATACAGACTCATGAGCAATGTGATATATACTTCAATTGAGAGCATCGCGAGGGATACGATGTTGGAGGCAATCTTTTTGTGTCTTTTGGCTGATTGTTTTTAAGCACCTAAGAGATGTATCCCATGATTCCAAAATGTGAATGATCACCCATGTAATGGTGGTGTAAGACCCGTGATGTCCTGTCCCCAAAATACCTATTTTACCTGGTCTCAGTCACATATCCTGGCCCTAACATCCTGCAGTCTAGCCACGCATGAGCAGTGGCCAGTCCCTGAACCTGCCAGTTTCTGCCCAGCCTCCCTATGTTTGGGAGAGTTGGTCCTTTTGCCTGGAAGGCCTTTCCCTCCTTGCTCTGCCCAACAAAGTTCTAGTAATTAAGCATTCCAGGGCTGGCCCAAATGTCAGCTCTCTCGGGTGCCTTCTTTGACCCTAACAGGAAGTACTCACCGCTCCTTCATTTGTACTCCCAGAACCCATTCACGGGTCTTTGTTACGACACCTGTAAACGTCATATGATAGCTATTTTTGTTGCGCC
Source organism: Puma concolor (assembly GCF_028749965.1). Lineage (NCBI taxonomy): Eukaryota > Metazoa > Chordata > Mammalia > Carnivora > Felidae > Puma > Puma concolor. The sequence goes on along the minus strand of NC_141675.1, from coordinate 78,113,541 downwards.
TTGCACCCACTTCCCACCAGACTGGGAGCTCTTCTCAGACAAACCTCACACTGAGGATCTCAGCCACTCAACAAATGTTTATAGAAGTAGAAATTAAAGTTACTGCTGCATAAACTCCCCTGTGTCTTACCTTAATAACAGCCCATTAAAAGTGATAGCCCAGCTTCATCCGACAGGAGGGATAGGTCATTCACCTTCCAAGGCCAGACACTCATCCACTTATTGCTGGGACACTACAGTGCTAAGGGGGGGAGGGGCAGGGGGCAGAAACGTAGTGCAGTAAAATACAATGTATGGGTTTTTTTTAAGGCTATACTGCATATACTGTACTTAGATACTATTGTCTAAGCAATAGAGCATATCTAGAATAATACACAAGAAACTGTTAACAGTACATGATTCTGCATAATGGGTACAGGCTGGGAGGTGATGTAGGGGCTTCTGTTTTCCATTCTACACCTTTCTGTGATGTTGAGATCTTTGTCATGAGTCTGTCACTCATGTGACACTAAAATAAGACACTAAACTGCATCTTATGACTACATTTTAAATGAACCAATTCAATGGTTCATTTAGGTCAATGTTACCCCAAAACACACTCTAGAGTCTTACTAGAATGTTCATAACAGTGTCATTAGTAATAGCAAAAACTAGAAATTGCCTAAAAGTCCATTAACAGTAAATTGGATGAGTCACCTTTAATATATTCATACAATGGGATACTATACAGCAGAGAATGAATGACACACAATTCCACACGACAGCACGAATGTCTCTGCCAAATACAATGTTGAAGAAAAGAAGCCAGACATGGAAGAGTATGTACTATAGGATTCTATCTATATAAAGTACAAAAACAGGCAAGATTGATCTATGATACTAGAAGCCAGAATGGTGGCTACCTTTGTGGGGAGGGGGGAGAGGGACTTAGTGAGGAGAATGGGGCATGAGGGGGTCTTTTGGGAGCAGGAAGCTGATAATGTTCTGTCTTATAATCCAGGTCTGCATGCACAGAGGCTCTTGCTTTGTAAAAATATGATTTGTGTACCTGCCTATCTAGATGTTACACTTCAGTAAAAAGTAAACAAACACACAAAATAGGTCACAATTGAGATGTCTGAGCATTCCCTTACGCCAAGCTGACAGTCTCTCTTAAGGGGCAGATGCCGACCTTCCGGCCTCCTAGATATTCAGCAACGGGACAGGGGAGACGGAGCCAAGCTGTCTTCCCTACAGCGCTTGCGTCCTGCCCCAAGTCAGAGCCCAAGGGGCAGGTGAGAGACGACTAGCAAGAATCACGGTGGAGGAGGGCCAGAAGAGGACACGGCTTGTTTTCGAACACTCTGATTGTTTGGCTTCGTGTGGCAATCAGGGGGAGGGCTGCCCCAGGGTGAAAAGGCAGGCTGATGCCCGATTGAAGCCAGGTGACCAAATCCACTGATGGGGCATCTCACCTGGGGGCTCCCTTACCAGCTGGCCATACTTGATCTTTCCTTTTGTCCAACTCAAAATAAATACAGCCCCCTCCACAGGCCTGACAGAGCTGAAGCAGAGGTGGGTGCTTAACAAACCAAGCCAAGAACTGAAAGAACCGCCCTCCTTACCACCCGCTCTCCAGCTGCCACGTTGAAGCAGGCCCATGAGAGAATCCGCATTCCAGCCCCGCCAGCCTGCTCTTCCCCTGGGGCCAACGGGCGATGCCAAAGTGAGGCCTCGCAGAGCTTGAGGCGGGCAAGTTCTGAGTTAGCCTGCTACTCACACTTGGGGGGGCTAAACTGAGAATGTCACAGTGTTAACCCCTGGCCATACACAACTCCCCACTAACGCATACAAGGAAGCAAAAAGAGGCCTCTGACTGGTCAAAATAGACTTTGCCAAGTCTACACATTCAACTTCATCCACTTCCCCATTGGAGGGGCCCTTTAGCTCTCACTCAGAACCCACGGACTCTTTCTGTACGCCCAATTCTACCTCACGTGGTTTGCTGCTTTCCGAGCCCTTGGCGAGCAGAAGCAGAAAATTACGGTAGACGTGAAGGGCTGCTGGAGAAGCATGTTCTTGACATATTGAGAAGTTCTTACTGACAACCTAACGTGGAAAAGGAGTAAGGGAACTTTAAAGATAAGACACGGGATTCCCCCCAAGCTGCAGCAGCCTGAGTCTCCTTCACGTGAGGACACGCAATCCTTCTTGGGCCTCAGAGGTAAAATTGGATGCCGTCGTGTGACTGGTTCAATGGACAGGCATCTCTGTCCTGTATGGTCACACGGAAGGGCCCAGGAGGCTCGGGAAAGACAGTGCGCTGTGCATCGTGGGGATGCCACTGCAGAGCTCGACTCCTTTCTGAAGGCTGTGGGAAACCATAGGAAGTTTCCAAAGATCTCCACCCTACTGTGTGTGTGTGTGTGTGTGTGTGTGTGTGTGTGTGTGTGTGTGTTTTAAGTTTTGGGCTTAAGGGAGAAATCCCTCAGCCATCAGGAATCTAAATATGACATATGCGGGGTACCTGGGCGGCTCAGTTGGTTAAGTGTCGGACTATTGATTTCGGCTCAGGTCATGATCTCATGGTTCGGGAGTCTGAGCCCTGCATCAGACTGTGTGCTGACAGAGCAGAGCCTGACTGGGACTCTCTCTCTCTCTCTCTCTGCCCCTCTCCTGCTCTCTCTCTCTCAAAATAAATAAATAATACTTAAAAAAAATCATTAAATATGACATGCCCCTTGAGGGTAGATGCTTTATAAAATCTAAGAATTCAAGTTAGGAGGAGGAAGCAGGAGAGAGAATGTTCTCAAGCTTAGGAAATGAGCCAGGAGAAGACTAACGTTCCAGGAGGCCAGTTGGTCAGAGGCCTGGCTTGCTCCTTCATAACTATGAAAGCTCAGATATATTTTTTAACCTCTCACTTTGACCCTCAGTTTTCACAGCTGCAAATTGGGTATTGGTACTGCCTCTGAGGAGGGTCGGGAATATTAAATAAGATGACGTCTGTGAAGCATTTAGCGTAGAGCCTGGCATACAGGGGATGCGCCATGAAGGTAACTTCCATTCTTTTTCTAAAGTGGCCTTAATGGAGACCAAGTCTTGCTGACCCAGGATAATAATTTCCAGGTCACGTGGGGGTTACTGGAACAAGTTCCCGAGGAAGCACAGGGACTTCCATGGGAGTGGCAAGGTGAAGGCAGGGTGAAGGAAATCAACAGAGGGAGATTGCAGGACCTTAGACCTCACGTTGACATGTTTTGGAGCGAGGACTCTGTGTAAGATCCTCATCAGCTCCTGATTCCAACTCCAACTCTTACATCTTAGGCAAATTACCTAACCTCTCCGTGCCTCAGCTTCCCCATCTGTAAAATAGGGATAATAATGGTGTCTCCATCACAGGTTGGTAGAAGAATCAAGTGGGTCACTATAAGCCAATCCCCTAACGGGCCCGGCACAGCGAAGTGCTCCTTCAGTGCTGGCTGTGGTCATTCCCCTTGCTTCCCCGGGGCTGAGGCAGCCCAGTGGAGTGGGTAATGGGGGGCTCCGGAGGGGCCCCCTTAGGTACCCTCTCCCTCTCGCTGTGTGCTGGCTCTGTGACCTGGACTGATTTATGTAACCTTCCTGTACCGAAAATTCCTCATCTGTGAAAAGTGGAGGTGATAATAATAGGACCTCCCTCAGAGGACTGTTGTTGGGACTAAATGTGCTAACACATGTGAAGGGTTTGGAAAAGTATCTGGCTCATATTAAGCACTCAGTAAATGTCAGCTGTTATTATTCCCTGGCTATAAGGAACCCTGTATGCAATATGGCCCCTATTTGCTTAAAGAGACATTGAATCTAAAACATTTTCTTTCCTCTCCTCTGTTTTCAGGGTATTTACTCCTGAATTTTAGAAAGGAAGATGTGCTAGCCAAAGGGAGTCCTTCGTCTCTCCCTTGAAGACGAAACAAACAAGCATTTCCTTACCTTTTTGACATTGTCCGCAAGTCCCTTCCTCCTACTAATACCACAGTGGAAAAGGGCCCCAGGGACCATGTAGCCCACAAGGAGGCCTCTTCACGTGGCTACACTCACCACAACAGTTCTAACAGAGGAAAACGAAGCAGTTTCCCAGTGTGAGGGACAAAGAGTCGGACACAGACACATTTCCCACTGCCATTTTGGCAGTCAGCTGGAGGCAGGATTGCCTGCCTTAAACTTTAACTTACTTTTGGAATTGTAGGGAAAACTTTAAAAGCTGTCCTCTAAGGGAAACAGAAATTTTCAGGCTTGGGGCAAGGGACTTCTTTTTCCATCCTTCCATGCTGTTTCCCTGAAGACAGACTGCAAATTGAAGAACGAGGCGAGAGTTGTCCTATTGTAATTAAGTGAGTTTTGCTACCACTGGAGGACAATAGCTATGTTGACACGAGATGAGCGTTCCAGAGGCTGATTGCTCTTTTCGTTATCTTTTGCAGTCCCGTTACTCTCCTGGAGCAGAAGGAATGGTACATTAGAACACATGCTGAACCAAACTTCCAATAAATAATGTTTTGAGGAGGGAAGACTCAATGTACTAGACAAAGAACTTCTAAATACTGACCCTTAATTCTTATAAAGCAAAGATAACCAGAGAAAATGGAGAGTGGGATGGGGATGGGAGCAGAGGACATAAATCATCAAGAAGGAGAAGCAGAAGAAAAGAAGGAAGAGACATGAAGGAAAAACATCAGAAACACTAAACAAAAAGGAACCAACTCTGAGCCCAGGACTCAGCCTGATGAGATGGGTCATCATGAGTTATACCACGGCTCACATGAGAGCCACGGTGCCTGGGCCCAGGGACCTCCCTGTCCAACACAAGCTCCAAATTCCAGAATCATAGACTCTTAGAGCTAGAACACTCCTCTGAGTTCATCTCTCACCCCCAGGGCAGTGGTTCCTCTGCACTACCCCTAAATCTTTCCATGTAACTTTGTCCTGTGGCAGGACACTCATTACCAGTGGGAGTGTTCCTTCATTGGGCCACTCTAAAATGATCTAGCTTTATCATGTAGAAGACTAAAATCTGCTTCCCTGTGATATCAACCAGTTCCGTCCTCCACCATTTGGAGTTCAAATGATATTTCCTGGTGGTTTGCCGAGGTACAGGCTATTTCTCCCACATACAGACTCTGGGGCCTGCCTGCCTTAGTTCTCACCCAGGTTCAGCATCCTACAAGCTCTGTGGCCATTGGCAAGTGACTTAATCTCTCTGTGCCTCAGTTTCTCATCACAAGATGCAGATAGTAGTTGTAGCGACCACTCCAGCACTACTATTGTGAGCATTAAGGGAGATAATCCGTGGAGAATTGTATGTGGCATGAACAAGTGATATATTAAGCGCTCAGTAAATTCCAGCTGCTGAACTGTGCAATAGATTGGAGGATCTTCTAAGACAAAGACTAGATTTTATTCATCTCCTTAACGTTTTTGCCTAGCGCGGGGTCTGGCTGAGTATTTGGTACAAAATCAATGTTTACCAGTTGAATAACCAAATGTTTAATTGGCAGTAACTCTATTCTGGTGTAAATCCCTATACGTGATCTCGGGTCTGTGACAACCTTCTTATAAAAACACATCCCCCAACTTTTCCGCTGTCCCTAATTTAGCCACTCTTTATTACTACTTAATCCTGAAATATCAACTTCTCTTCCCAAGGTGGGCTGGAGGGCTTTGCCTTGAGGCAAAGGTCACGAGTCACATTCCAGGTACCCAGACCAAGACCGACCCTGTGGAGGAAGTTGCTGGGAAATGTCCTTCACTGTTTCCCCGTAACCAGAGTCACACTGTGATTGAGGTACTAAGGCTAATATAGTAAGGATTTGTGGAGAGGGCTGCAGGCCTTCGGGAGGGCTGGGGCGTGAGAGACAGACTGAAGTGAAGAAGAATATGAAAGTTCTTCTGGAGAAACTAGATCAGAAAGCAGAAGAAGATGGGGTGGGATGGAGGTGGGGTGGAGGCAGCCCAGGCTGGGCGGGAAGAAGATGGGTGGCTAACTTGGGTTGGGAGTTTAGCTGGATAGAAAAAGCCCTCGGGGCTGGTAGCAACCAGTTGGAAGCACAGCAGAACTAGGGTAAGATTTCCAGCCACCAAACAGAAATAGCACTACCTGGGGAATGAAGAGAGGCGCTAAGGGAAAAACTGTACTAGAGCTGGGATCAGAAGCAAAATGCTCTACTAGGAAATTAAGTATCATGGAACTGCTTGTTAAAAGTTCAGAGCACGTTCCCATGCATCAGCTCATGCCCACTCCAGTCTCTCGCAAAGCCATAGCTCACACCCTGCCAATGCTGGGTCCAGGACTCAATCAAGGTACTCCAGGTCCCTTTGCTGAAGCCCGACATTTCTTGGACTATAAATGACCAACCAAGTGGCTTCTCTCTTTAAGATACACAAATGGAAGCAGAAAAGAAGGTGGGCAAATTGTGACTTAAAATGTTTTTTGGTGGGGATATGCCTGGGTGGCTCAGTTGGTTAAGCATCTGACCCTTGATTTCAGCTCAGGTCATGATCTCATAGTTCCTGAGATGAAGTCCCTGCATTGGTTTCTGTGCTGACAGTGCTGGAGCCTGCTTGGGATGCTCTCTCTGCCTCTTCCCAGAGTGTGCTCTGTCTCTCAAAATAAATAAATAAACATGAAAATAAATTAAAAAAAATTTTTTCTAAAAAACCACACTGCATTCCTCATGAATGTGGGGGGGGGGGGGCGGAAGCCCCACAGTTGGCTACCCTGGGACCTCCTTCACTAGGGCTTTCTCCTAACTTGATGTCTTTCCTCCCTATTCACTGGGTGAATGGTGGTAGGGCACCCCAGCATCCTGGGGGAGCGCAGAGCTGCCCCCAGCCTTCACAGAAGTGGGTAGCAAGGGCAGAGAGGGGAGAGGATTGCTTATTTATTTGTTTCCTGGAACACCCTGTTAAGAATCTCAGCAATTGCAGTTAGTGCCCGATCGTTTGGCAAGCGGAGTAGCTTCTCGTCGTTCCCAGCTGCACGGGATCTAATTCGCAAATGCACCATCTTGCATTCAACACTTAAATGGAAAACAAGCAGCCCCGGAAGGGAGGCAGGCGGTCGAACTCTGCAGGCCCGTTTCGGAGGGATTTATGTTTCTAGGTCGGGTGCTGCCGTCCCCGGAGAGGATTTCTTTGAGCGCCGACCCTCTCTCATCTCGTCTGGGCTCCAGAACTCACTCTGGCGGAGGTTGTAAACTGCAATTAAACATGGGGAGAAAACGGAATTTAGTTGGGCCTTAGGCCTTGCCAGTATAAAATAGTACCTAAAATCTATTTGAGAGCTCAGATTTTAAAGGGAGATACTGCTTATTCTTCCTCACTGGAAACCTGGTTAAAGGAAATTAAGGCCTCTCTTAAAGGTAACTAAGATTAGAGGGCTCGATTTCCGTTTTCTGTGTTTCTGTGGGCCGAACGCCCAGGTCGGTCAGCGAGTTTCTCTCTGGGTGGAATGACGAATTCCTCTCGCCTGAATTCTAAAATGATAACTTTGCTTGGTGCTGCAGCTGCGAACGTCTGGCGCCCAGCGACCCATCCAGGCGGTGGCGTTGCGGGGGGTGGGGGTTGGGGGGGTGGAGAAGTAGGGGTAAATGGGGACGGGGAAGAGCCATCCTCGGTGAAAAGTTTGGAGAGCTGATAGGAGGAAAGTAAACGTGACTCTTATTGGCTTCGGCCCCTTTAAGTGCTTCACTGACTCAGCTAAGCTTCCCCCTCAGGTCGCGTTTTTTATGAATGAAAAACGTCCTTACATTCATTATATAAACAAGCCTGTGCTGATTGGCCAATGGCCCCCGGTGCATAAATTATGTAAAACAGACCCCTGAGTGGGTGGGAAGGGAGGCAATATTAACCAATGGAAACTGGAGTTGATGGGGCGGCTTGGCTGGATTTGCCCGCAGACAGGGTAAACAAGACGTGATGGACAGGCGCTGGGGCGGCCTCGGACCAATGAGAACCAGGCTGAGCTAGGACTGCGGGCCAATGGTGACGGGCGGAGCAGCAGGCCCCAGGGGGCCGGGCCAGCGCTCCAGCCTGGTTGGCAGCTGCGGCGCAGAGTCCAGCCGCTGGTGCGCGGAGCGGTTCAGCGTCCCCGGAGCGGTTCGGCCCAGCCATTCGCCCAGGCGCCCAGGCCCGGTGCGCGCGTGCGTGAGCGCGCCTGCGCCCCGGGGCCGCTGCAACGGGAGGAAAGCGGCTGCCTCAGGTGAGGGGGCGTCGAGGAGATAGGGGGGCATCGGGGTGTCCTGGAACGGGTCCGAAGGGCCCAACCGGCGAGAGTTCACTGGCTGATTCAGAATCCTCAAAGTCGGGGTGCACTTTCTATCTCAACTGAGCCACCCCCCGAGCCGGGCGCCCCCTCCTCTCGTGGCCCGGTCCGGTTCGGTTTCTGGGAGGAGGTGAGGGGGCTAACGGTTCCGGAGCGCGCAGAGAGCGGGTTTCCGCACGTCGCCCCGAGGCGCGTCCGGGTGCAAGATGCGGGGGCTCCTGGGTGCGGATGGGGGGGGGGGCCGTGCAGAGTTGCGGGGCTTTACCATCTCTGGAGGTCTGAGAACCCGGGGGAGACTTGGAGGCTCGCGAGAAGAGACGACCGGCGGAGCTTTGCAGTGGAGAGGAGGGGGCGGGAAGCAGCTTGAAGGTGGAATATTTGAGAGGTGATGTCCCCCAAAGCACCGGGAGGGGTTAAGTGACACAGGCATGTGCAGCCTGAGGGGTTGGGGGTTGGCCAGGAACTTAGGCAGGCCTTGCAAGTTTCAAATTGTGGAAAGTGGACACTCAATCCCCCAACTCCCACCCCCAGCAGCTTGAGGGCGTCAGGCTGCACCGCGGTTCTCGAGAAATCGGGGAGCATCGGAGCAGCGGCCTGGGAATAGTGGGGAAAACGGGTGCGGAGGGGGGGGGGGATGGAGAGATGCTGGAGCCTCGCACTGGATTAGGGATCTGTCCGCATTTGCAGAGAGGAGACCTCTGGGGGGAACCGAACTCCTATTGAGGAGCAGTGCCAAGGAGAGATGTTTGGAGGTTTGGAGGGCTGGGGGCATTGGAAGAGGTTGGTAGCGCCCCGCACCGCAGCTCGGTTTTATGAATGTGGATGACTTTATGAATGAAGCGGGTTTCTTTCGTTGGCTCGTTGCTCCCTGCGGCTTTTTTTTTTTTTTTTTTTTCCTATCCCTTTTTGTGAATGAAGCATTGAGCTTTCTTCCTAAATCGCTGGGGTGAGGGGCCTGCGTCGGAGGCTGGGCGTGCGTTGGGAGTGGGGGCGGGGGTGCATCTGAAGGAGTTTTCATGAATGGGGAAGGCTGGGAATTGGGTGGAAGTGTGTCTTGTTTTGTGAATGGGGCCCAGCGCGAAGGATCCAGTTACAGCCTTTACCTGATGTGGCGGCCGCGGCTCGCTCTCCCATTCATAAAACCAGGCCCGCTGCGCGCCGCGGGGGAGGGGCCTCGATCGCGCCGCTGCGCCGCGTTAAAGTTTTCCTGGGGGCACCGGGAAGGGGGGGACCACAAAGGAAGTGGCTTAAACTCCCTTAAGGTTTTTTAAAAAATTATACTTTGAACACGATTTTCCTAGCCCTTGAACTCTGAGAGCTGCTTCAAACATCCTCGATGCCTCTTTTGGGTTCGCTTATGGTAGCTTCTCTCTTTTACTTGATTTTTGAAAAGGTATTTTTGCTCTTCCTGGTGAAGTATTTTGCAATTGATTTCATCGTGAGGCTCTGAAAACATGTCCCCTTTCCGATCTTTTCCCCGTTGTCCCCTCTCCCCATAGACGTTTACAGAATTTCTAAGGTCACGATTTAATCTGACAGATTTTGAAAGCTACAGGAGACTCATTTTGATGGCCTGAACTCACTGCCGATGTTTCTCAGATTTTCTCTACGGGTTGGTGACATTTGAGAAAGAGGCTTTATTCTGAACGTTTAGCGCTGTTTGGAAGGCACGCAGGCAGGCTAACGGGAGTGTTTTTCTAGGAAATTATGGACTGTATGCAGTTTTGCTCCTCTCCTTCTTTCTCTTTGACTTTGAAAATACCTGATTACTTGGGCCCCAGTGCTGAGAGGACGTTGGCCACGAAGGGTTTTCTTGTACCCTGCTCACTTAAAAAAATTGATGTTGTCCACAAAGTGAAAAACACACTGGATGGAATTGTCCACGGAGAGAAAGTTCCCTTTTAAAAATTTGTATACAAGGCAAACAAAAGAATTACCCTTAAGCATTTTGCATTGTTTAGAGATGGGGTAAATGAAATTCCTGTTTTCTCCATTTTTTTTTTTTTTTATTTAACTGCATCTCTATTTGGAGAATGAAACAAAGTGTTTGGGAAGATGGTACCTTCCTAAAATTGTTACTTGATTCCTCCCAAATTAGAAAATAGTTCCCTCCTTTCCATTTTGACCTTCAACCTGTTTTCCTAGCTGCAAGACTGGACAGTGCTGAAACAAGTTTAATTTTTTTTTTTTTTTTTTGGCAAGTTTGAGGAAAATTGACTTCACGATAAGAAACAAACTGAATTTTCTTCACATGGATCTTTTGCTTTTAATGTTTGTTTTTAAAGACCTGTGGTAAAGATGCATTTAAAATATGTGTGGTGGAATTTAGTTTCCTTTATCCCTTAGTTTTCGTAGCTATCTTATTTATTTTAGAAATTGGTGGTGTCATAGATATTTCTGTAAGTTGCCATAGGAGTATTTGTGACATGACAGACACTATATCTGTCTGCACAGAAGATTTAGGTTTTAAAAGAGTGTTGTGTGAAGATTAAGTATACTTCTGATCGATCTATCCCTGGAACTATATGCGGTGTTTTACCACTGACCTACAAACTACTTTTAGAAACACTATGTATGTCAGATTCTTAATTGCCAATAATTTGGAATGCTTAAACCCATTTTCTCTACTTCCTGTCACTGTACTGTCAAGAATGAACTTATTAAAAAAAAAAAAAAAAAGACCAAACATTACCAATGCCCAGGAGAATCTTCTATTGGAGAGAATCTTGAAATCACCCTTTTATAATGAAAATAAGGGGTTTGGGGCTTTGTTTATATAGGGAGCAGTTAGTAGCAGGTAACTTACCATGTTAATGATAAGAGAGAGAGACGGAACAATAGGTAGGTAAATCAATGTGACTCGAAGTACGTGAAGAACCTTTGATGCCCTTAACCAAGAGAACTTTTGGTCTGTAAAGCTCACACCTTGAGCAGGCTTTAAGTACCTCAGAGAAAGGTAGTGATTTTGCACAACCCCTAAAGAAAGCAATAGTAATTACTTCATTTCTCTTCCCATCCCCCCTCTGTTAAAATCTCCCAAATTCATATTACAGGAGGACCCCTTTCCTCCCAGAAATTACTCAATGCTGAAACCTTTCAAAGTGATATTAGAGGCGTTGGAAGCACCATGGATGGGTTTTATGATCAGCAAGTCCCTTTTATGGTCCCAGGGGTAAGTTTATGTGGCTTTGGTTTGTTTTGTTCCCCCTCTTCGAATATGAATCTTCTCCTTATTGGGTTAGTGGCACAACCCCCTTTTTTGACCCCTTTCTTACCCTTGAGCCTTCACTGTCTTTTGGCCTCTTTCAGAAATCTCGGTCAGAGGAATGTAGAGGGCGGCCTGTGATTGACAGAAAGAGGAAGTTTTTGGACACAGATCTGGCCCATGATTCTGAAGGTAGTGAAGCTTTCCCTTGGGGCTGTGGCTTCCTCCAAAGGCCCTCTGTGCACAGCCCTCTGTGAACGGAGCGCAGACTCGCCCTCAGTCTTCTGCCCCCACCCCCACCCCCACCCCCACCCCCAGGAGTTCTCATGCTGGTGTCTTCTGTTTTCAATTCCAGAGTTGTTTCAGGATCTCAGTCAACTTCAAGAGGCTTGGTTAGCTGAAGGCAAGTTTCTTGGCTGTCTGAGTTTCCATAGAAAACATTTTCCTGTGCTTTTTAATAAAACTTCAAGGTCTAAAATAAAAAATCTCTTTTCCAGCACAAGTTCCTGATGATGAACAGTTTGTCCCAGATTTCCAGTCTGATAACTGTAAGTACCTTTCTGGTGGCGGCACATTTGTTCTGAAAATGTTTGGTCTTGGAACATCCATGCGTGGAAAAACTCTTTTTGGCCGTCGCCAGCATATTCGGACAGTGGAATGCATTTAGTTTCTTTTAGTAATTCAAAGTTAACCCCCAAAACTTTTGTTTCATTCTTTGTTGGAGTTATTTCTAAGCTGCTTTTATTCTACTGCAGGTGAGATTTACTGAACACAGTTTCATCCTAAATTTCTTTTTGCCTAAGAATATTGCAAGGCTTCAAACTCAAAATTATAAATCGATTGACATTATATATATAAGATGTTGGCCTTAGCATCCATTAACCAGACATTATTATATGGTGTTTTTTGTTTGTTTTATAAATTAAGTCCTTGATGCAGATCATGAACCTGACATTCTTTCTCTTTTAAAAGGTGCAGAAAATAGTTAATGGAAGATTCCAGTTAATTGTAGCTTCCCCACATGTTGTCAATTTTGTTTCTACTTCTGGGTTGACAGAGGGTGGTCACGGCGTGACCTGATTTACCCTTATTTTTCATACAGTTGTCAGGACTTTATCTTTCAGAGGGGAGTGAAAACTTTTTCTTCAAATGGTCATTAAGTGCTCCTATCATTGAGATACCAAATGCAGCAGGAAGCTCAAAAGATGGCTCTGGGCACTGGTAAGGACATGGTTAGCTTTGCACTGATCTTTCGGGGCTGTCCTCAACAGGTTTGGGAGCTTTTATGGTCTAGGCAGAGCTATCAAGGACAAAGCCGGCTGATGAAATGTGAGTGGCACAGGGCAGCTCTAGAGAGCATTAGTCACTGGCGAGTGAGCAGGTTTAAGAGAGGCCTGGAGAAAACGTTGCCTCTCTTGAGAGTTGCATCATAGAGAAATTCATGTCTCTTAGTCATAGTTTATAATAGCAAACACCTGAGCCAGGCAAGGATTCGATTTCTCATTTTGCACCAACAAATTTCGTCCTGGCTTTGTTTTTTTGTTTTATCGTGTGTGTGTGTGTGTGTGTGTGTGTGTGTGTGTGTGTATGTGTGTGTGTGTGTGTGTGTAAATGCCACTGGAAAGAGGGGGTATCTTTGTATCGAAGTAAAAGCTGGGTGTTCTGAGTCATTAGATGAAAGACTAGATGGACCATCTAAACATTCTTTAATGATAGACCTCCTTTTCAAGGCACAATGCCATGAAACCTTTAAAGGGGATAAACTATAACCCACAGATGCATAGTTACCTTAGCGTTGTCACAGCTTGCTATAGTTGTTTTCTATAGGAAAGTAAGTGCATGTTAATTATTGCCCTTTGATTGCTTTCAAGTGATTGGGAAGCTTGCCACTAAAAGGCTAAAGATAACCCAGATGTGTGTGTGTGTGTGTGTGTGTGTGTGTGTGTGTGTGTTGCAAGATAAAAGACAGGATTTGTAATCCCACTTTGTTCTGTGTTGACAATTTGGCCCAGCCTTTCCCGTTTCTGCTCAGAGCAGCAGAAACTGCAGCCTGGGAGCTTTCTTGGCAGAAGTTCTTTGAAATGCTTTTATGACACTTCTGTTTGTTTCTCCGTAACCCAAAGAGTTAAAAGGGAGATGAGGTGACTGCATTCAAATTTATTTTATGTAACTGAAGCAAAGGTAGACTCTTGAGAGAAAGATGTCCGTAAACAAGATTTATATTTGGAGAGATGTTAGGCTAAAGAGAAGGAATCAATAAATGTGTTTTGTTTGGCTCCTTAGAAGTAATTCCTGCTCAACGAATAGAATGTGCTAAACTCTAATTAAATTGCCATACCTACCTAAAATGGACATGCTTTGGGAGATATTTCTGCTTACCAAGTGTGATGTGTTTTTTACTTTGTTTGCATTTTGCTTTAACTTCTTCAGGTTGAGCTTTTCTGGACTTTAAGGATAAAACAGATGGTTGAGAAGCCTCAAAAAGTCTGTTAATAATTCTTTCCCCCTCTCTGACTCTTATTTTGGGAGATAGAGCCTTAAGAAGGATAGCTTCGGGGCGCCTGGGTGGCGCAGTCGGTTAAGCGTCCGACTTCAGCCAGGTCACGATCTCACGCTCCGTGAGTTCGAGCCCCGCGTCAGGCTCTGGGCTGATGGCTCGGAGCCTGGAGCCTGTTTCCGATTCTGTGTCTCCCTCTCTCTCTGCCCCTCCCCCGTTCATGCTCTGTCTCTCTCTGTCCCAAAAATAATAAACGTTAAAAAAAAATTAAAAAAAAAAAAAAAAAAAAGAAGGATAGCTTCAAATAGATCACCTGGCCTTAGAGGTTAGGTAAAAATACAAGTGTGGGGTGGGATGTCTTTGAGCTGTTCATCCTTACTGTTAAGTGCGACTGGTTTGCCTTCGGTTGTGGATGGCCAGTGTAGATGCGTGGGAGCTGGCAGAGTCTTGGGCTGGGCTTACTCCCGGTAGCACATGTCACAGCCTTGGATTGTGGATTAACTTTCACTGTAGTCACCTTCTGGAAGAGCCCATGACTATGCCAGGGGAGGGGGGAGAAACTCACTCAAATTTAATAAAATCTTATGAGTTGATTTGAATCAGCCAATCAATGAACTATAAACCAAATTTGCACTTGCCCAGTAAAACAAACCTTTTCCCTGTAGTTGCAAAAGCATTTGTAACAAGTATGTTTCTGTGGCCTGCCGCTGATTATAGTCTACCTTTCCTTTTAACGATCATTTGATTACTGCGTGTGTGTGTGTGTGTGTGTGTGTGTGTGTGTGTGTGCGCGCGTGAGAGAGAGAGAGAGAGGCAGTGAGAGTCTGTGTGTATGTATGTATGAGAGAAAAAGAAATACTAAGTAATCTGGGTAGTTGTTTTTATTTCAGAATGTCAATTTTGAAGATTATAGCTTACTTTTTTCAGTAAGTGCTATGAGCTCAGCTTCTAAAGAGATTATATTTTGTAAGTTTTCCAGATTTGGGTTCCTACCCATAGGCATCCGTCCATAAGTGTTATTTGAATAAATGAAACCATTGTTGTCTTCTAGAAATGTTCAGCTTACTTCTAGCTGTATAGATTTCACTTTACGTCACAAATACAGACATTAGTAAAGCATCCCCATTGGAAACTCTTAAAGGTCAAATTCAAGGGAACAGAAAGGACAGCCTGTAGACCATAGGAGTTCTACCAGTGTCCCCCATTGTTCCTTGGTCCTGAGAAGTAACCTTGAAGATTCTGGATTGTTTGTGCTGCAAGTCCCTTGTAGAGATAGTCTTGCCCAACTCCTTCATTTTATAGAGGGGCTAATATAAGGTCCAGGTAACTGGAGAGACTGACTGGTGGTTTGAGGCAAATGGAGAGGTTAGGTGAAATGAAGAGGAAAAAGTTATACAATAAGGTCCTTAAAGAAACTGTCACAAAGCTGCAGACCCAGGGGGTATTGTCATGTACAGGTGAGTTCTGGGCTCTCCCTCATTATTTCAAAGACCTAGAGACAGCACTCAGGAAAGACTTAGGGAGACTGCCGGCTACCCAGTCTGACACCTCAGATTTCTTCATTCCATGATGCTGAGAGACGGATTAAATATCTTGGTGCTTTGAGTATTTCTATCTAGGATTTGGAAGAAAGAGACCTATAAAACAGAAAAATTATAAAACTGACATCTTTTCTGCAAGACACCTTAATGTGCATACAGATAAAGCTGTGTGTATATATCTTATATAAATAAGTGTGTGAATGCATGTATATCTATATAAATGTGTGTGTAGCTAGATATGTATATTAACACACAGAGTTACAAACCAGGAAATCTGGGTCAGCAGTTAGATGTGTGTACATTTTTACCACACACTTTCATAGAATTAACTATAAATCAAAGCCATGGATAAGATTGGAACTCAAAGAGCTTAGATTTGTGGGGGGCTTACATTAATTTTTCTGGGCTAAATGCTTGGGCATTTAAGGATATTACTAGATTTTAGCATATATTCATAGTAGTATTTTTTAAATGCAGATTTCAGTTCTAATTTTATTTTTAATCTCATGCATTTGTTTCAATTGTGATATTGTGAATATTTAACTGTCAGCATCTTGAACAACAAAAATATTTTACACTGGGGAAAAAAGCATGATAAAAATCTTATTTTAAAACCATGGCCTCTGGGGGCACCTGGGTGGCTCAGTCAGTTGAGCAACCGACTTCGGCTCAGGTCATGATCTCACAGCTCGTGAGTTCAAGCCCCACGTCAGTCTCTGTGCTGACAGCTCAGAGCCTGGAGCCTGCTTCAGATTCTGTGTCTCCCTCTCTCTCGGCCCCTAACCCACTCACATTCTGTCTCTGCCTCTCTCAAAAATAAATAAACATTAAAAAAATTTTTTTAAATAAATAAAATAAAACCATGGCTTCCATAGCAAATATAATTTAGAGAATTGTTGGAAAATCCAAATGACCTTATTTTCCCCTTGAAGTGTTCTTTTTTAGATCTGCGTTTCAAAAAGAATTTGGACCGACTGAAGGAAGTACTAGTAATTTCCTAAGGACTGGCTAATTAACTGATAAAATCGACTTTTCATAAATACATTGTAATAGGTGGCTGGGAAAATAGAATGAACTGTTATGGCAGCCCTTGATCCTAAAACACATTGATCTTAATCTTGTTTCAATATGAGATTATTCAACTGGATTTTTTTTTTTACTACATATGAAATTGACATAGTAGAGGCAGTGCCTTCCTTTTGTAAAGGGCACATCATTTTGGACCCAGTTTGTAACAAAACTCTGGGTTTACTTTCTGTGTGGCCTTGGGCCATTTTTATTTGAAAAGATCATCCCAAATTCTTTTTGTTATGGAAAGTAAGAAAACAGTAGGCACTTTGAAAATAAGAGACTTGAAGGAGTCAAGGCTATCAGTTTGTCTTTTTCAAGAGCTCTGGAGAGTTCTGAAGGTAGAAGACAGAAGAGGGCTACATCCAGGAAGCCAGAGGGATATGTGGGGGGGGGGGGGGGGGGAGAGGTTATTTGACTCCAGGCTACAGTGTAACTTTCAAAGTCTTTGTTAGCTAGCCCACTACCTTACCACTGAGAGGGTGCTAAGTGACTTGAAATCCTTCCTGTTTTGATAGCCAGCCTCCAAGATCCTTAGACCAGGACTCTTAAGGATCCAAGACCTAGAGTTCCCTGTTACCTAAGAGAGCCATCTGTTCACAGAGAATCCATTTTATCTCATTTTAATTCAGTCAGGCATACTGAAACCAGTGAATTTTTCTCTTCCTCTTCGATGTCTTACAGCTCTTAGCCCTCTAATAAGACCCAGTAACCTTCCCAGTCCTTTGTGCTTGGCAAGAAAGACTTGGGATGGGGAATTACATGTGTGTCTGCCCCAGGCAGATCGCTTATGTAGATTCCAGAGGTAACAAAATCCTGGTAGCAATTGAGAAATTACCATCTATCCCCAGTTTTCAGCATTCTTTACTCTTATAAGATTAAGACGTAGATAGCATGATAAAGCTGAGAATTTGTATTATCTGCCATTTCTACCATCTAAGAGTATCATTGTTTTAATTTCAGTCCCAGGAAAAAACGTTAGTGGTGGTGGGGTTGGGTGGGGTGTGGGATTCTCTACCCAGAGAGTGTACCCTCCACATGTTTCTCCAGTTTCAGTGGTGGTAAAGTACCTCCAGGCTCAGAGGCTGACAGCCCCCTCTCAGGCACATGGCTGCCCTTGAGGCAGCTTGGGCCCCATCTGTGCCCTGGCACACAGTGCTTCTCCTCTTGGAATCCAAGGAGCTCAGAGTCTTGTCATGTTGCAGCTCCCAGCTCTTGGACAAGTGCCAGGCATGCTGATGCCAGTACCGGATTAGGTTGCTTTTTTAAAAATTCATTTTGTGAACTCATCAAGCTCATTTAACAGAGGCTTTGGTGGTCGGTTTCTGTCATTGTCCCAGCCTTCTGAGAGGCTCAGCTTAAAGGAGGGGCCGTAGTGTGGATGCTGGCCCCTAGTGTAGATACTGGTGGGTGCATGTGAATGTGTGTGTGCGTGTGTGCGTGTGTGTGTGTGTGTGTGTGTGTGTGTGTGTAACCACAATATAAGAACACCTTTAGGCTTGGCAGGTAGATGACAATGGAGTAGCAGCTCCTCTCAAGGAGAAGAGCCCCTCTATAGCAAATAAAGGGGGCTCCCCTGCCCAGGAGGAGGAAGCGTCTGGGGGAAAGCAGCAGTGTAGGGTGCAAAGACTCCAGGGAGAAAGATAAGATCTAGCTATCAAGAGGCCAGGAGTTTGCCACTGGTCTGCAGAGCAGCCAAGGCACCAAATGGGGATTCTGTGGTCAGAAAAAGTATAGAGGAATGCTTCCCATGTCTCCATCTGGGTTCACTAGTGTTGGTAATGGGGGCAGGCAATGAGAAGAGGTAAACAGAAGGTATTTGAAAATAGCCAAATGTGTTATGGAAAAAAGGAAACAACCCATGAGCTAATTTACCTCCTGGATTTGATTTTCATAAAGTAGTATGCTTTTCTTGCAATAAACTCTGGCTGTCAGACTGGCTTTATCAGATCTCCTTCAGGGTAATTATTGAAAAGTTGGGAAAAATTCTCGAAGAAACCTAACCAGTTTTTAGCCTTGTACTGTGCGTTGCCCTTGGAGTAGTTTTCATCCGCCAACCCCAGATACTCATGCTCTTCCCTTTTGAGGTCTCTTGGGCATGGTGTGTGTGTGTGTGTGTGTGTGTGTGTGTGTGTGTGTGTGTGTGTGAGCACGCACAGATTATAAACCTTCCAAGCCCGATGTGAAACCAGTAAAAGAACTGTGAAGCTGTTCGTCATAGGTGGCTTGCACCCTCTCCCCTCTGCAGCCAGAGACTCTAGTAGTGTCTCCAGAGACCCTCTCCCTTGGGGAGGATGCCAGGTGGCTCCTGATGTAGCTATTGGCAGTGAATGGAAAAGCAGGGAGTCTGGAAAGGCTGAGTTCCATAGAGAGCTGTTCTCTAATACAAACCAGCTTGCCCCCCGGGAGGCAGGAGAAATACCTGTGAAGTCTGTTTCTCTCAGCTGGTAGCTATAGTCAGATTCTGAACAGGGCAGCACTGGATAGTTTTCTTTTGCCAGAGGGCACTTGCTGACCTTACAGCTGACTTGCACATCCTTGCAGATTTCAGATTTCAGCCAGGGTCTTGGCCATCTGAATCTTAGGGAGGGTGCAGAGCAGGCAGGCGCCTGCAGTGTCTGAATTTCTTACATAAACACAGCGCACTGGGCGAGCAAGCGTCCCTGTGGCGACAGCTGGGCTCTGTTCCGTCTGCCCCAGCGAGCTGAGCTGCTGAGTCCCCCTCTTGCCTGAATGGAGCATTCCAAATTGGTTGTGAATGGAGGGCGGGGCTCCCTTGCAGACTTTTTCAATGAATAACCAGACCCTATTGTGCAGCCTGTGGAAAAACAACCAACTCAAACAACACTGGGACTGTTAGAAATATGCTTGTGATTGGCAGCTTGGAGAACCTCCAAAATTAGTTTCCTTTGGCTTCCCCGCTGCTCCCTGTTCTCCGAGCCTGGGCTTAATGAGCCCGGGCTTAATGGGGTTCCAGTTTTCTTTTAAGTGCTGGCTTTAACCCCGCCACTGCCAGGCTGCCGGCCTGGGCTTCTGGGGTAGGGCTGCTACTGCCCAATGAGGCCGCCCGCCTCTCTTTGTCTCTGTTTGTCTCTGTAGCTGTCTAAAGGGGGTGCTAATAGGAGAGGGTGGTTTAGCTTCCCTGGAGAGAAAGGTGTTGAGACTTGATCCAAGGATATTACCCTTTTATCTCCCGCTTGCCGTGGGGCTGTGGCTTTAGCTCCCAGTGAAGATTGCTGCCTGCTCTTCCCCTCCAAGCTCCAGCCTCGCCTCCGGGACTGAAGCTCGGGTGTTTGCCTGCCACAGCGCAGCAGAGGTCTCCTGCTCAGGCTTACATTTGGACTTGGGAATGACAAAGCTGTAATTTCCCTACTCCTTGGCCTTCTCTGTCCTGTTTCATTTGCCACTGTGGTCGGATACATGTCATTTTAAAATGATACTTCCCAGACTGTTACTCAGCTACGGGGGAGCTTCACTCCGGCTGTGACCCTTCCGCTGGGCACTCATCAAATGCCTTGTCTCCTCAAATGAACATCACAGGAAGTACCAGAAAGAACCCAGCCTCTGTGCAACCTCAGAACCCGAGAGGCCTCCTCCCCTGAAGTGAGGCCAGGTTCTAGGGGTCTGCTTGCCTCAGCTGCACCCACCTGAGACATCCTCCACCATCTTGGCCAACAGCTCACAAGACACGTGCGGTCAGGACGAGGGCCGTGCGGGCTAAACCAGGGCCACCGGATAAGCACGAAAAGGACAATCCGTGAAAAAGCAACCCAAAACTTAGTAGTAATGATTCGGTGCAGCTGCCTCAGGGTTTTAAAGAGCTCTTCTGAGTTCCTATCCCTCATCCTCACCACTGAGATGAGACTGTTGCATTTGTGTTTTGCTATAACGTGGTGTTTTTTTTTTTTCCCTGAAATATTTCCTTCACTATAAATTGGGCCTGCAGGAATGTCTTCCTTTCCCCATTAAAAAAAGAACAAGCCTGGGCAGATTGTTCTTTTGTGAGAGACTTTGAAACCTCTCAGGAGGTAACCCTAGATATCAGCTGTGTAAGAGGATGCTGATATCTGTGCTTCTCCGGAGGGGCTGAGGAGGACTTCAGCTTACATAAACACTTTTCAGCTGAGTGCCTGGAAATGCTTTGTGACTGCCTGAAAGGGCACTTAATGAGGGTCCTTTATACTTTTCCATAGAAAAGGTAGAATAGACGAGGAGGCTGTGTCTTCTACGTGGCTGCAGGCCCACAGTAAAGACCAGATCCTGGAGTGCCTACCCCAAGTGTTGAAATCTGAATCTTAATAGAGAATAATTTAGTGGTGATGACATCACAGTGACGAGGGCTGCTCAAGTCAGATTTCTGCCCCTCAATTCCTTTCCCTCTCCAAGGAATCTTTCTTGAGGAATAAGGAAAAAGCAGCATAGGGTTTTAATGTCTTCTGTATTTTGATGAATATTAAACTTAGTCCCTGCTTCCCGACTCACATTCTTGTTGAAACAGGAAACAATTTCTCTTAGGCTCTAAGTGTCTCCAAAAACAGAGAATCCCTGTGCTACGTTTCTTTGGAACTGCTGGAGCCATAGCACTGAGCACTGCACACAGCCACTACTTGGTGAATGCATTTTGCACACCAGCCCGCTCTCTGTTATGAACCCTTCCCACTCCCGTCTTTCAACAGCCCCCAACACCAGCCTCTAACCGCTTAGAGCAGTAGAGGATCTCAAAACCCCAGTTCTGAGAGTCCTTGGGATGACCTCAGAGATAAATAGGAAAAAAACTAGTTAGGACTAGTTCTCATTTTCTGATTCCTCCTTCAAACACATCCTCAAGCCAACTCTTCCCAGGCTGCATTTAGACTTTGTGCAGCTAATGCTATGTTTCCCAGTAAAACTGCATGTGCTACAGAACAAGTCACAGTGTAGGCACCCTTGACGCACTTGCCCAGTTTCTGCTTTTAGGAGGAGGGCCATAGATAGAACAGTTCTCGGAGAAGCTGATTTCCTAATTTCTCTAGAGTTGGGATTTTCTCCTGTCAGATTTTAAGTTTGAAGTCAAAGATGAAATTGTCCACAGTGCCTAAGTCCCACTTAAAAGACTTTTTAATGATAATAAAAGTATTATTAGCACTTTTCTTTAATGCCGGCTTAGAGAAGAATCATGTAAATTGGGAATAAATTATAAGAGGGATGTTGAAGAAGGTTTAGTTTTGCATTTTTTTCACCATTCAGGAAAAATGCCCTGTTTCCCCTTTTCTTGCTGGTGTGTTGCCCGATGAGCAGCTCTCCGTGGTAAAATCTGCTGTCGTTGACATAAGGCCCACAGTAGAGGAAGCCATCCTGTCATCTCTGCTGCAAAGGCTCTCAGTATTTATTTACTTAAAAAATTTTTTTAAGTATTTTCATTTATTTATTTAAGTAGGTTCCACACCCAGTGTGGAGCCCAATATGGGGCTTGAACTCACGACCTGGAGATTGGGACCTGATCTCATATCAAGAGTAGGATGCGTAACCAACTGAGCCACCCGGGCACCCCACAAAGGCTCTCTTTAGACCTATTTCTCACAAATGAAAAGTAAATAAATAAGTTGTCTGTCATATTGGCAAAAGTCGAATATTAAAATTCTTTGAACAGCTGCCCCAGGAAAGGAATTAATAAGAACAATGTTCAAATTTTCCTTTTGGGGCAAGGAGGCCAGTCAGCTACCTTTTTATCCTACTACCCTCTGTCTGTGTTTTGTTTTTTGTTTTTTAATTTGAGAAAGAGAGAGCTTGAGTGGGGGAGAGGGACTGAGGGAGGGAGGAAGAGAATCTTAAGCAGGCTCCACACTCAGCACGGAGTCCCAATGCAGGGCTCGCTCCCACGACCCTGGGATCATGACCCGAGCTGAAATCAAGAGTTAGATGCCCAACCAACTGAGCCACCCAGGTGCTCCTTCCTGCTGGCCTCTTAAGCTTGAAAGTAACCAAATGCCCCAGGTGGAAGCCAGTTCTCCAGGCTGTGGGTCTAAAAAAGCCCCACCCCGTGGTAGTTGTAACGGGGTGGTGCATTTAAAGCCAGAAGAACCGCTTATTTTTATCCTGACTCTCCTCTGAGTCAGCTCTGTACACTCGCATAAGCCTTTTACTTGACTGTCAGATGCTTTGGTTTCTCCACGGCCCACAAATTTGGGGATGTGACACAGTTATGCAATTAGATATGTTCGTTCTGTGAAAGAGCCTCATATCTGTTAATACACAAGCCCTCCTTCAAAGTTGGGCCAGTTCTTTTCGAATCTCCTTGTCATCTAATTTCTAACTCTTCTATTCAAGGCCTCTGGGTTTCCATTTTCAAATTCTAAAGTAACAATTCTAAATTGTTGGGATAAATGCGTCCTTCGAAGAGAAGGAACTACCCAGATCCAGGCTGTTACAAAAATAATACTGTGGTATGGAGAATGTGACCCTGAAGTAAACCTGCAACTAATTCATCTGTGTCAAAACAACAACAACAACTCTGCTACCGTTGGCATTAAATTATCTTCCTTCTTTGATAGCAGGTTTTCTGTTTGGAAATGACTATTCGGAAGATTTGCAATTTTGTGCTGAGGACAAGAGGGAGCTGTTCCGTGATAGACACTTGTTCTTACCCACAGTTTCCCATCTGTGAATCAGGACGTTCCTGATTCAGTACCTACCTCTAAAGTGGGTTCCTCCTCCTAACACCACCACTTCTTTTAAGGAGGATTCATATACGGAATCGATTTCCTTGTGTTTCAGCCAGATTTAGAATAGAAGCCTTTAAAAATCACCTGTGTCGTTATGGTTATACTGACAGAGGTAAAGAAAGGACAAGATCAGTATCCCAAATTCCGTTTAGCAACTGGTCCTCCTAGATGACCAGAGAAAGACATGACAAGCCAACTTTTTACCCTGGCAAACTCTCCTCAGGACCACAGGTCAGCCGTGAGGACTCTTGCTCCTAAGGCCTATAACAGGCCATTATCGACCTGAGCTCTTCCCGGGGCCCACTCAGCCTTTGCCGGTGGAGAGTAGCTTCCAGCCCCTTTGCAAGAGAAGACACAAATAGCTCTGAGGATCACTTCTGCTCTTCTGAGCCAAAGCTGTCCCCCTCGCTGTCTCTCCTATAGAACTTGGGTGTCATCCTTGACTTGGATCACATTTTCTTCTCTCTGGAGGGGGAGTAAAGAGGCAGGGGAAGCCTTGAGCCCCGCCTGGAGGCTAGGGTGCCTCCCGCCCCCATATTCTGAGTGGTCGGCCTGAGAGGTAATACAGTTGTACGTTACACAGTGACCTCCCAAACTGACTTTTGTGGGCGAAATTTAGTTTTTCATCTTATGGCGAGTAGTATTTCGGTTGGTGATTTGATTCTGAGATACCATGTGCTAGTTCTGACAGCCAGCTGCTGCCATTGCTGGAAGAGACCGTGGAAGAAGGGGGAGGGGAGGGAGGCCATTTATTTGCGGGATGTTGTAATCGTTGAGCTGAGCCTAGCAGAGGCAAACCTCCAAACCACCCCCTTCCCCTCCCCATTATATGAAGTCACTAGATGATATAAACATTATAGCTCAAATAATATGATCCTAACAGTAGAAAACACCCCAATAAAGCCCTTTCCTGTGAAGCATAATCCCTGTCAAGTCAATCCCCCTTTCCTACAGAGAAACTTAAAACCTCTTGTAAGTGTAAAACCACTGTGGTTCTTTTTCTCTTCTTCTTCTTCTTTTTTTTTTTTTTTTTTTTTTGTCTTTTCCTGCTTTTACCCTAGCCAGAAGGGCTTTGTGTGAGGGTCTAACAGAAGCTACAGGCTGGGGGGCCCCTTGAGCTGGAACTGCAGATGTGGTTCAGCATCCTTGGAACTAGATTTCTCTGTAGTTGAATCTGTCTCGTATCATACATTCCACATTCCAGGGAGTAGTGAGGGCATAAAATGCCATAACGCCGGCCCTATACAAAACAAAATTTAGAAACCCTTTGCTTCCCAGAGCCAGTGTGAGCACTGCAGCATCCTGTCACTGATCCGATGCCAATCCTGTGAACAGCCAGCCTTTCCCCAGAGAAAGCAATGTTCTGCAAGCTCCACGTGTATCCATGGCACGGCCTAGACCCATGTTGCCGTCAGCTCCAGTCCCTAGAGATTTAGGGATAGCCAAGGTAAACAGAAAATGGAAGAGGGGCTTACACAGCCTGGCTTCGTGGTTTTAACTGCCTCGTGGTATCAATTCTGTTGTCTGATTTGAAACCCAGGTGGAAGAAGTTCTATCAATAACTCCAATTCCTGTACCCTGGGAGGAATTCTACTGCCTTTGCAGGTGGCCACTTAGAGATATTTCAGATACCACTCTCCACTAAAGCTATTTATACATTTTCAAAGTTGGGCCAGTTCTTTTCTAAGCTCCTTTTCCTCCCTTTAATTTCTAACTCTTGTATGCAAGGCCTCTGGGTTTCCATTTTCAGAATTCTGAAGTAATCTTTTGATGTCCCCGCTAACCCTGTTTTTCTGCCACCCCATTTGTGAATTGGGAGTGAGTTCTCCAGAGACCAAATCTCCACCCTGTCTTTCAAGTAAGTACCTATCATCTTTAATAAGAGCTCACCGATGGGATTCCTAAGCTTGCATCCCCAAAAAGTTTCCAGCTCTTGAATTTCCAAATATTTGATATAACTTCATCCACTCTTATGAGCAAAGAAAGGTATCTTCTTCCCTCACCCTTTTCCTTGAGCAAGACCTGGCTCCAGGGCTTTTGTTTGTTTGTTTGTTTGTTTGGGGTTTTGTTTTGTCATCATTTTGGGGGTTTGTTGTTGTTGTTGTTGTTGTTTCACTCTAGTATTCCCCAGCCATGTTCATGCAGGGTCATAAGACTTGAATCTCACTCTTAGGTTAGCCCTTTTCAAATAGCAGTGTAACCCTAACCCTACTTTTTGGATCTGCCTTTTCCATAATTCATGTCATGATAGTAAGGTCAAAGTCTTTTTTTTTTTCCTTCGGCTTATTGTGTTACCCCAAGTTTTTAGCTCTAAATCATGAAAAAATAGAGTGGGTTTTTTGTTTGTTTGTTGTCCACACACCCAATTCCTGAAGCCTCTCTTTTGCTGACTGCACGTTTTCCCCACTGCATAGAAGAAATCTGATTCCTGAAGCCAGATGTTCCGGGAACTAGCTTTATCAGATCCTAATTTGGCTCTTGCGTTATTTATCGTACAGAAGATAATATTGGTCATATAAGAAGGGCTTCTATAATTGCTAATTGATGAATTCTGCTACCTCATGGTTGGTTCTCTACCTTGGGGCCCAGAAATAGACCACCAGGGTGATGATACTCAGTCCTTTGGTCCCCAACAAGCAACTTGACAAGTAGGAAAATATAACCTGGAGTAATCAACACTGTAACCACCACCATGATTAATCACCAATCTGAAACCCTGAATACTGCCACTGTGCTAATCCTGAAGAGAACTTTCCCTGTACCTACTGATACCACATTCAATCCCGGAGAGGAAGCCTTGCTTTCTTAATGTGGGATTTTGCTGAGGACAAATGCAGCCATTCTTACAGTTTGGGACTGCAGAATGAGTCTGTCCTGAAATCTTAGTCCGTGCATGTGTATGCTGACCTAGATGTTGGCTGCACCAGATGTTTGTCATATTTCCCATGAGTTATATAGAGAGCTTTGATTCCACAGCAGAGTCCTACTGCCATCCTTGATTCCCAAAACATAAATGCACGGGGGATTCTCTAAGCCAACATACTTTTAAAATACAACTTGGGTCTTTAGTCCACATACCTTTCTGATCTAGCCTGGTAGGCTAAGTTAGACCAGTTGGAGCCTCCAGAAACTCTTGTGCCTTTTCTCTCTAAGGCTCAGAGCACCAAAGGCCAAGGCTGCCCATTTCAAGCTGCTTCTCCTGGCCCTGCCCACCCTTTATGGACAGAAGGAGCCAAGTTAGCTGCTTAGAAGGGAAGAGAATGAAGGAACCTCAAGGAAGAGAACTTTAATTCTTTTTCATTCTCCCAACCTTCACAGATTGGTGATGACTACATTGTGTCCTCTTGAGGACTCTAGGGATAAAATCTAAGGAGTTGTCCACCTGTTCTGGTAATGTTCTAAACCTGTTGTGCGTATGTATTTACATGTGTTTACAAGGAGTAAGAATGCTTTGTGGTCTTGAGTTGGGCATATGTTTTAGTTCCCATTATGTATGTATTAATGTGTATGTGGAATTACTGATAGATTTTACTTTTGTTAATATTTTGTACTTGTGTAATTACTGTCTTTTTACGCAGGCAGTGGTAGAGGTGGCCATGGACCATAGTCATGATGACAGCAGTGGCACTTTTCATTTTACCCTCTCTTGGGTGTTCTCTTCTCCTGAGTAGACCAAGGCCAAAAAAAGTATTTGAGAACTACTGGCTTAGATGTTAGAATGTAACCAACATTTGTCTTTGTGTAATTTTAGATTCCCTGGGCTGCATCACCCAAACATGGTCAGGGATAAACAGGATAGTATCCTTCCAATTTGGTAATGGGCCCAGGGTAGCTTTCTTCATGTGTGAATGCATGGTTTTGAAGTTCTTAGCACATCTACTTTTGACCTGTTAGTCAACCATAAGAAAGGCGTTTTTTTCCTCTGAGTATCTCAGAGGAGATGGGGTATAATATCTGTCTTACTGATTGATTTTTAAAACATATTCCTGTATTTGCTTCATTTCTCTGTGTATAGATTTTTTTTTCTTTCTGAACCATTCAAAAGCAAGTTGTAGACATAATATTTCACCCCCAAATACTTTAGTGTACATCTTCAAAGATTAACGATATTCTACATAACCTAAGAAAATTAACTTTTATTCAGTAATATTCAGAATTCCCCAGTTGTCCCTTAAATGTCTTTTCTAGCTGACACTATCATTGGCTTTGTTCTTGGATTCAAGCAAGAATCATATATTGTATTTACTGTTATGTCTTTTTTATCTTCTTTACAACAATCTATCCCCTTTTCCCCCATAACATTGACCCTTTTTTTAAAGGGCCCTAGACAGTTGTTTTTTAGCTGTTGACTTTTGGGGGTGCATTTAAAGGGTATGTAGAAATGCAAACATATAGGAATGCTGGCCTGAGGCACAGAAATGTCCTATAGGATGCTGATTCTTTCACTCTTATATCCATGTTATTGTGTTGACTTTAAAATTTTTTTTTTTAACGTTTATTTATTTTTGACACAGAGAGACACAGAGCATGAAGGGGGGAGGGGCAGAGAGAGAAGGAGACACAGAATCGAAGCAGGCTCCAGGCTCCGAGCCATCAACCCAGAGCCTGACGGGGGGCTCGAACTCACGGACCGCAAGATCGTGAAGTCGGGCGCTTAACCGACTACGCCACCCAGGCGCCCCATGTGTTGACTTTAAAATACTGGTAAAAGAACAGAGCAAGTCAGATGGAGATACTTGGGTCAGAGATAATTTGTGCGTGTTTGAGGAGAGGGCTTTGGAGGGAATCATTGAAATTTTTTAGCACAGCTTACTAAATAGTTGACTTTACTATTTATGGATGATTTTTCACTATATTCAGTTTTTAAATTTATGCTTACCAAGGTTAGCTGTGTTAGATATGAAAAAAACCAGCACATTCTCCCATACCTCCTCCAATTCTGCCTTTGGATCTTGTGCCCCCTAACCGCATTTGATAACATTTCAAATTTTTATTTTTGGAAACTGTTGCTGGGCAAAATTAACGTTAACTATTACAATGGGTTTGAGTATGTTTCTTATTTGGTTTGGAAATCCAAAAGGCATCTCCTTTTCCAGATGCTCTTTTGAAGTGCCAGAACTTATCCACTTACTTTATCTGCCTTAAACCTTCTCGGTTCCCAGAACAGGGTATTATCTCCTGTCCTTGTCATTCACCAGGACTGCGATAGCAATTACAAAGAATATTGAGACATTAGGAATATATTTTATGCTTGAAATGAATTTTTAATCTACTCAGCCCTAAAATAAAGACCTCTTTCTGACCTCTTCTGGTAATATGGTAGAATATAAAAACTAAGCCTAATTGTATCTAATCTTTTTTTTCTTAGAACTAGCTATTTGCGCTTTGTCTCAAAATTTGTCCAGAAAAGGCGAGAGCTAAGGAAAGGCAGCGGTATATTGGAAAGTAGGCCTGTTGGCTTTGTTGTGCTGTTCAAACCACAGGTCCCAAGGGACACTACATCTGGTGACTTAAAGCCCTCTGGTCTTTGCCAGTAGGGTACTCTGACAAGTAGAGGGTAAATGAGAAGAGAAGAGATCACACTTGCTCTTTCTGGGTGGCTTCTTTGGTTCTATTTGACCAGTGTCCTTTTCATACTCACATGTCCTTCTGCTTGATGGTCTTTCCCTCTGCCTTCTTTTCTCATGCTCCACTCACTGCCGTAACCGAAGAACAGTATGGGCAGACGTCTTGGGCTCTCTCCACCCCCCGCCCCCATTCTTGAACTAAACAGTACATATTTCCTTTCTGTGGAGGGAAGTGAAGTGGGATGGTAGTGGTCTAAGTGAGGAACAGTGACCTAAATCCAGCGGCAAAGAGAGTAGTAAGCTTAAGAATAGACCTTCACTTTAGGATTACGACTCTGGAATCTCGAGAAGTCTTTGACCACGACTATATTCCACATCACGTTTGTTCAGAAGGGCTCTGAGAGGCTCAAGAGACATAGGCTAGCCACCTCAGACACAGCCTCGTGGACATGCCATTTGGAGGCAGGTGTTGGTATTCTGGTCAACTTCCGTCATGAGACACAACTTTCCATGTGAAGTAAGAAGATCGTGGCTGTCAAGTGTGACCAAATAAGGTCCTCCCCCAAGGGCAGGCCTGCACAGCTGATTTGGGAAAGATTAGTCTGCCCCAGATGAAGGTATTGAAACTGAAGAAGGGAGGAGGAAAACCCCAAAGCAAAACCTGAATGACGATTACCAGGGGACGGTGGGCAAAGCCTGTGTGTGAAGCAGGAGAAACAACTAGTCTTCGCCCCACCCCACCCAGACTGCAGTGTAGCTGATTGGCAATTTCTTTAACACTCAGCAACTACCTAAATGTTACATGTATTCACAACAAAGTCAGTGGCAAATTGAAACTTGGATGATTATGAAACACTAGAGGAAAGGCTTATTAGACGAGGTGGGTTTTGTCTTTCTTAAAAAAAGAAATTCATTTTGAATCAAACTGTCGTTCATCATAACATTCAACAAAAGTGTTTTCTTTTGTTTTGATCGTATGTGCTGTAATAGTGAAGTTCACTGCCAGCACTGGCATGGGGTAGCTCCCTTGGACAGAGTCCACAAGCCTGTACTTGTGGGCAGGAAACAGATTTTGTCAGCAGAGGGAATTATTATTTCTCTTGAATGGGCCAGTTTGTCTATTTTTTTCTATTTTAAAACAATTGGGCTATTTCTTTGGAAGACTGCTTCTCTACCCTCACAGAATAAAGATTTTTTAAAATTTGAGAAATCTTCATAAGTATTAACTCAATGATGCTGTTTAACAGGGCTGCTCTCTTTAAAAATGAGGAATTTGGTCTCACTTCAACACACATACTAAACTTGGAACGATACAGAGAAGATCAACACAGCCCCTGTGCAAGGATGACACACAAACTCATGAAGCGTTCCATATTTTTCCTAAAATAACACTGTATGTGAACAATCCTGGTATTAAAATTCTAATACTTAATTAAAAAAAAGAAACTGACTTGAAATAATGTAGAGCAATCGTAAGAGTACAGTTTGACAAGCTGTACAAGCATTTGGATCAGGACCCAGAAAGCTTCTCAGAATACAAGACCCCTTGTGGCCCCTGAATAGGCACTACCCTCAGAGTAACCTCAGTCCTGATTTTAAACACCGTATATTGGTTCTATCTCCTTTTGAATGGTGCCTAAATCTTTTGTGTCTGGCTCTCACTCAACATATTTGTGAGATTCCATGTTGTCCATGTAGTTGTAATTTCTTTATTCCCATTTCTGGGTAGTGCTGAGGTTTAGTTTGGGGTTACATTGAGCCTATAGATAAATTTGGGAAGAATTGATATGTCTATAATATTACGCTTTCCAACCCATGAACATGATATAGTCCTCCATTTATTGAGAATTCTGTGATTTTCTTGGGTTTTGTAGTTTTCAGCTGAGGCATCCTACATGTCTTTTATTAGATGTGTTCCCAGGTATTTGATGTTATTTGTTGCTATTATAAATTTACTTTTTAGATTTCATAGGTCTACAGAAATAGTTCTTTTTCATATTAGCCTTGTTGCCAATCATCTTCATAAATTAGCCTATTGATTCTTCTATTTTGTGGATACTTTTATATTTTCTACATACCCAATTAGGCCTTCTGTGAATAATGACTGTTATATTTTTCCTTTCTAATCCTTTTGCCTTTTATTTATTTTTCTTGACTTATTGCATTGGCTAGGATCAGGCCAGATTTTTTTTTTTTTAATTTTTAATGTTTGTTTATTTTTGACAGAGAGAGAGAAAGAATGGGGGAGGGGAAGAGAGAGAGGGAGACACAGAAACCAAAGCAAGCTCCATCCAGGCTCTGAGCTCTCAGCCCAGAGCCCGATGTGGGGCAGGAACTCATGAACTCCAAGATCATGACCTGAGCTGAAGTCAGATGCTTAACCGACTGAGCCACTCAGGTGCCCCAGGATCAGGCCTGATTTTTGATCACTGTGTCAGAAAAATGTCCCAAGGAGTTTTCTAATAAGTTAAGTTGATTGATCTGTGGACTATAATATCTAAATTTAAAATGGTGTTATGCTGGTCTACAAAGCAATACACTGTACTTTATGGTGCATATCCACAGATGTGGGCTTAAATCTAATCAGATAGCCGTCCTTGCCTTTCCTACCCCTGACAAGCAGAGGTATAAATCCCATATTTATATGGGATATATAAATATTCCATATATATTTGTGCATGGATCCTTAACAGAGTTCTTATACTCCAGTAGGAGTACAGATAGTCCAAAGTGTTCTTGCCTCACACGTGGCATTGAGAGGGCATTGTCTAGAGTCAGTTTCAGGAGGGACAAGACATTTGGGGAGAGAAATGGTATCCATGGTAGCAATGTGTTATCTGGCCAGTCAGTGACTGACTGTGGAAGATACCAGGTCTCCGAAGTTCCTGCAGTTGTGTAAATAAGCAGAAGATATTGGCCAACTGGAATATAGAAGGGAGAATGAGATCTTTTAGGTAGAGTGGGAGGCAAGGACTAATAATAAGTAAAGGCTGCTGGAGTCAAGAAATGTTGGTTGCCAGTAGGAGTGGGGGAGGGATTCTGGGCATTTTAGTGGCCTAGGGAGAGGGAAGGTGTGAGTCGAGTGGATGCAGGTGTTATCAGGTGTCCCTCCAGCTGAAGAATGCAGAGTAAACATGAGGATACAGACCCTGAGAGTTGGCAGAAAGTATTCTTCCGCTCTCTTCTCTGGTGTTGTCTTTCTTCTCCATCTCTTTCCCTATTCCTTTTAATTCCTTTCTGATTCAGTCTTTTTCTCTCAGATTCCCTCTAGAAGGCAATGTGGTAGAACACTAAGCAGTGTTTAGGTAGGAATCCTGACCACTTACAGCTACGAGACTGTGACAGATTACTTACCCTTTTGAGTCTGGGTTTTCTCATCTATAAAGAGGGGACACTGGAAGTAGCTTTCTCACTGGGTTGGGAAGATCGAATAAAATAATGTATGTAGGAGCAGTTCGGTGCAAAGTAAATCCTAAGGAGTCTATGTGGCTGCCTCTGTCTTGATCTGTCTACCTTGTTCTTTTCCAGAGGTTTGTTCTTACTCATTTTTTTCTTTGTTCTAGAATACTTTCTTTCAACCAGGTGTAATGTGATATTTTTGTTTTTGTTGAAAAAAGGTTTATGTACTCTATTTTTAATGTACAAAGTGGAGGAGTGAAATGTCTCCCATTTCTGTCAGTGCAGTAGATTACCGAAATGACAGAAGCTCTTGCTTCCTCTCTTCTCTAATAGCAGAAGCTCCAAGACCTTGAACAATTACTGTAATTCCTTTGGGTCTCAGTGTCCTTATAAATGTAGGGGCCTGAATGAAGTGAACTGTGAGGCCCTGTGAGGTCTAACTATACACGCATCTATGAGATGATGCTAAAAGTCAGATTCCTCACAAAATTGTACATGCCATGAAGAAAGGGCCATGTTTGTTGGGCATACCGTCCTGTCCTCAGCATCTCCAGGATGCTTGACCCATAGAATATGCTCAGTGAATGGATGAATGGATGAATGGATGAATGAATGAATGAATGAATGAATGAATAATGAAATATTTACAACAATGAATATGTTCCATACTCACCAGGAATATTTGTCAGGGCACCATTGGCTTTATGGGCCCATCTTCTATAACTCTGAGCTTAAACTCAAGAGTTTTAAATTGTAGAAAATGTTTATCAACTTACATACTCAACTTTTTTGGCATTTCTTTTCCAATTTCCTTAGGAGTTCATGATCTTTTTAAATTCCAATTCATTACCATGCTTTGTAGTCCTGGGTCTCTGTCATCGTTTAGTAAGTTGCCTGTGCGAAGTTAAATACTCTATTTTTGAAAGCACAGTGTATTAATACACAACATCATTGCACCATCTGCAAGGTGCTGTGCCATTTTATTTCTCAAGGCAGCATCACATATCTCATTTTACAAAGGAGGGAACAGACTGAAAGCAAGGAGCATTGCTTGGGCTTCTAAGTTCCTGCTTTAAATACACCACTATCTCTGACTAATGCATGCCATAATTAGGTTCCTTCACACATCCCCTGGTCCCTGTAGAGAGCTGAGCCTTCTTCCTTACCACTCCAACGGCCCCTAATGATTTTCTTGTCAGGGATCTGAGAAACTTTAAATCTCACTCTGGCCGTGTTCCACATTCTTTTCTCTCTTTCGAATGGTTCATTCCTGGGGAAAAAATATTTATGACTAACACTGCTTTGCCTTGTAGGGGAAATGTAGCCTTCAAGGTTAAGAATTCATTGGAAACATAATCCATTCAGTCACTCAATGTCTTAGTCCATTCAGGCCGCTGTAATGAAACACCACGGACAGGGTAACATAAACAACATAAATTTATTTCTCAAGTTCTGGAGGCAGGAAGTTTGAGATCAGGGTGCCGGCATGGTGGGGTGAAGGCTCTCTTCTCGTTTTGTCCTCACATGGCTCTACCCTCATGACCTAATCATCTCCCCAAAGCCCTCTTCCTAATACCACCACACTGGGGATTAGGATTTCAACATAGGAACTTTGGGGGGGGGGTACGACACAAACATTCAGACCAGAGCACTCATCAAATATTTCTTGAACTCCGCCTTTGTGTAGAGAACATAAGATTTCAGGTAGAAGACAATTTGAGGGTAGTAAAAAGTATCATATATTTTGCAGGCAAAATGATACGATACACACTGGATTTGAAGAAATCAAGACATTAGACCTAGCTGGCAGTTTAGATTCTCTTTTAAAATGGGTAGGGGCGCCTGGGTGGCGTAGTCGGTTAAGCGTCCGACTTCAGCCAGGTCACGATCTTGCGGTCCGTGAGTTCGAGCCCCGCGTCAGGCTCTGGGCTGATGGCTCAGAGCCTGGAGCCTGTTTCTGATTCTGTGTCTCCCTCTCTCTCTGCCCCTCCCCCATTCATGCTCTGTCTCTCTCTGTCCCAAAAATAAAAAAAAAAAAAAAGTTGAAAAAAAATAAATAAATAAAATAAAATGGGTATATATGGTTCCTGAAGCCATTATAAAATTTTTCTTTCTGGACAACTCTGGTTTATCCTCTGGTGTTAGTCTTGTCAGCAGATCTGGTAACTTTTTAAATAACATTGTGAAAATGTCAAGACATTTCCAAAAGCTTAAATAGGAAAATTGAGTGATACCATAATTGCTTACTTTCTAAACGTAGGTAAAATAGTGATTATAAATGATTTTCTTTAGATAAAGAAAAGTAGACTTTTCAAGGACATGTAACTTTTGTTTACACTGGGGTATCAACACCTTTCCTTATTATTTTTCCAAAACTTTATGAGAGGAAAGGTGACGAATGACAAAGGGACAGTGCTGAGAACCACCGGAATATGCACTGCATTGGAGAAGTGCTTTGTTGTTTTTTTTTTTTTAACATAGTCTTTTCTCTTTTTTTTAATGTTTATTTATTTTGAGAGAGAGAGTGTGCGGGTGGGAGGGCCAATGAGAAAGGGAGAGAGAGAATCCCAAGCAGGCTCCGTGCTGTCAGTGTGGAGCTTAACACAGGGCTCAAAGTCATGAACCAGATCATGACCTAAGCTGAAATCAAGAGACACTTAACCGACTGAGCCACCCAGGCACCCGGAAGAAGTGCTTTCTATGTCAAGTTGTCTGACTCTCCCTTTTCATTTACTAACAACATTCTAACAACAAGCTTAGTCATTTTCTGTCTAAAATGTCCAAAAACATTTGATAACAATTGAGGGGTAGCTGCCATGATGTCACCATCAAAAAATCATGAGACTCTTATGACTTCTAAATATAATCTTACAGTTCCGAGCTTATTTCATGTATTTAGGAAAAGCAGTTGGCATTATGTAGGAAAGGAAAGATAAAAACCTATCCTTTCCAGTCAGTCATTGGCAGGACTTTCCTTTATAAATTTATCGTCTGTGATAGTCATCTGTCTCATTTGCTTACTTCTGAGACCCAAATTTGGGGTTGGAGAAGGCACCTGAGAAATCAGTTGGCCAGAAGAGTGTTCAGTCTTAGCAGAAGAAAACAGATGCTCACTACGCTCATTCTGCCTAATATAATCACTAAGAATTAACCAAACACCTGAAAGTATATTAGGAGTAAGCACTGAGTCATACAGAAATTTAAGTGGGTCACCAGGGCACTGACTGTGGTTAGCTATCTAATGAGACCTTTGATACACTGGAGAGTAGCCGGCACAAAACTTAACTCCTCCCCCACCCTTCAAGATAGCTGGACAGAGAACAGCGATTCTAACTCCTCGGTAGAAGAAGGCATCCCCCATGGTGTAGCGTCTTTTAGAGTTTGTCCTTCTACCTTGGGTAAAATGCCCTCTGTAAAATGACTTCGCTCCTAGATAAGACAGAAAGGGAAAACCTGGTTTTATGTTGTTTCATTTTGCTACCATGTAAGTCATCTTGATTTTAAACAATTTGTCCTCTCAGAATCACATATGGAACATGCCCTTGACTTCCAAACATTACGCAAGAGCTCTGTGTATTATTTCATCAGTTTTGGAAAAGTAATTGGCACTTATCTCAAAGGATTGGTTATGAAACCTGCCCTTCCTGGTTGGTCGGTAGGAAAGGCACAGAGCAGACATGAGCACAAAGCATGAAGGTTTCCAGGACTTGTCCTTATGCAGTTAGCCTTTCCTAGATCATGGTTTAGTCCATTGTTGTCTTCCTTTGCTTTTAAATTTTTTGAAATGCCCTTAAAGTTGAGTATTTCTTACTCAGAGCTGATATTTAAAGCCGCTCTAGGAAGGACTTTTAAAAAGTCATATATTTAATTTATATGCCTCTGAGTAAGAAATGTGTTTGCCAGGGCAGTCTCAAGCCTCTGATAAGCTAACGTGGAATGTCCACCGATGTATTTTTGGCTCTTTTGCCCTTTTTGGAAACAAAATTCTTCCTGTCTGCAACTCTTGGTATTCTCTCACACCTGCATTTTTCTTGACGAACCATCACCTGCAGGAATTTTTAAGGATTTCAAAGCCTCTGGGAAGCAGACCCAACACCAAAGAAATTGGGGGGAAAGACATGGCTATTCAAAATGATGTTGAATTGTGACTTTACAGAACTTTTCATTGGTTTTAGATGGAAGGCTCTGTGTTTAAGTGTTTGGCTTTCTCTGGCATGAGACTTGACCTGACTCCCAAGAACAATCAGCTAGTTCCAGGGTTTGCAGAAGGAAGCATTGTGCTCCCTGTTAATCGGCTGTCCTCTCTCCGTTCCCCCCTCGTCCCTCTTCTGATTGCAGTGGTGCTTCATGCCCCACCTCCAACCAAGATCAAACGGGAGCTGCACAGCCCCTCCTGTGAGCTGTCGTCCTGTAGCCATGAGCAGGCTCTCGGTGCTAACTATGGAGAAAAGTGCCTCTACAGCTATTGGTAAGTGGAGCCAGAGCGAGGCTGGCCAGAAAGGAGCCGTCGGGCCGACTGTTTCAAGTACTATTCAGCAGACACTCAGCGTAGCGTTCCTGGTCTTTCATGGCAACGTAATCCCCTAGTGTAGGCCAGTCCAAATGGGGCCTTTGTGCTGCACATAAAAAGCAAAACTGCTAAACTGGCTCCATGGGGGAACTGAGTTCATGGGGTACTGAGCCCTCCTAAGGGAAAGAACCTTGAATACTGGGATATTTGATCTGTGGCTTCTAGGGAGGGAATATATACTTCTTCATGTCTATCATATGTTAATGTGAACTTTAAGCACCAAAGAAGTAATCTTCAAATCAGAATATATGAAAAAGTCCCAAGGCTTGTGCCCTTTACTTAGGAATATCCAGGCCCCAGGAATGAGGCTTTAATTTTAAATCATTCTTTGCTCTAGAAGATAAACATAGATCTGCCTGAAAGGGGGAGAAGAGTCGTTAATTCAAGTGATGTTACAGCAGAAATTTATCTGCAACAGAGATTCTGACTAGTTCCTGGGAACCCTGGAATACTTGGGAGAGTGGGCCAGAAACCTCCCAGAGCAAAAACTCCCCCCTCTCCCACCCATCCATCCCTACACACGCATACATGGAGAATTCTGTTAGAAGGGGGAAAAAGGAAACCGGAAACAGAGGCTAAAATTATCTTTGAGAAGAATCACTAGAAGTGTTAAACAAGTCCCTGTGACGCAGTGTGTTTGTCACTTTTCAGAGGTACAAATATTCCCTCGGGGCTGCCAGCAATTTAACTATGTTAATGCTGTCATTTCCTGGCAACATGGACTGCAACCGAGCCTAGCTGTTCTGCTGGATCTGGTGACCATGCTAATGGCTTCATTGCAGCTTAACGGTTCCTTCTCTTTTTCTGTTTACAGTGCCTATGATAGGAAGCCTCCCTCTGGGTTCAAGCCATTAACCCCTCCCACCACCCCCCTGTCACCCACCCATCAGAACTCCCTATTTCCCCCACCTCAGGCAACTCTGCCCACCTCTGCACATGCCCCTGCAGCTGGCCCGGTACAAGGTGTGGGCCCCGCCCCCGCCCCTCATTCGCTTCCTGAACCTGGACCACAGCAGCAAACCTTTGCGGTCCCCCGGCCACCCCATCAGCCCCTGCAGATGCCAAAGATGATGCCTGAAAACCAGTATCCGTCGGAACAGAGGTGGGTACTGATCTGAGCTTCTTTCACTGCCTCCATCGCCTCCCCTTTGCCCTGTGGGGGGAGAGGAAGCAGATAGTCATATTTACCAGGTCCCTATAAAGATCTCAGTGCATCGAAGCCCCTTGTGAGGTAAGATGAATGATAATATGAATATGACCTGTTCTTGAGGCACTCCGAATGATTTATGAAGTAGATAAGGGAGAGATCATTAGTACTGTCCCCCCATTATGGAGGTAGAAGCAGAGTGGCTTGACCAGGATACACAACCTGCTGACCCTCCCTGAGGGCAAGTCTCCTGGCTCCTCATTGGATCCTGCCTACTAGAATGCAGCCCTGGTTTATGCTACCCATAAATACTTTATTAACATTTTGCTTGCGTATTACAGAAGGTTGCTGAATTATAAAAGGTATTATCACTCATCTGATTTTAACACATTTTAACAGGGAATTAGCTAAAGACCTTATCTGTAATTACCTGCTTTTGAGATAGAAATCTCCTGGTTTCATTCCAGGTAGGTAGTTCTACATTCCTAATAAGAAAATTGAGGCATCAGAGTCATTCATTTGTCGAACAAACTCCAGTAGGAAGGTAACCTACCTGCAAACATCAAACTTAATGTTTTAGGTCCCAGCCTTGTAAGTCCTTTATCGGGGTATTCTAGAATTTTGTGGATGCGTGCGGCCCTCCTTTACATAGGGTGTTCCGGGACCTG
This sequence comes from Puma concolor, assembly GCF_028749965.1. Classification (NCBI taxonomy): domain Eukaryota; kingdom Metazoa; phylum Chordata; class Mammalia; order Carnivora; family Felidae; genus Puma; species Puma concolor. Next base: position 78,074,897 of record NC_141675.1, on the reverse strand, counting down.
TCTTTTTCTTTCAAGTCTCTCTGGGATGTATGTAGGTGAAGAGTCATCAGCGAGGATGTTACCAGGGGTTGCAAGATGGTGACCATTGCCTTTCCTTTCTGTCTTTCTTGTTCTGCCTCGTGTGGGTGTGGAGGTGAGGGGTAGGAGAGGGAGGAGGGAAGAATATACCTTCCCCAGGCCTGGTCCAACCCAAATGCCTCCCAAAATTTGTTTGAGGGTCACTTTATTTCTAGATGAAATACAGAAAAAAAGCAAGCGTGCTTGTTTGGTTCTGATCCCCTTCCCCGCCCCTGCTGTGAAAGTCACCCTAAAGAACTACATAATTTGCCTGGTTAGTCTTTAGTCCTCTCGTGAGGCCAAGAGCCGTGAACGCTGATGATACATAGGGCCCCAGGGGGCGAGCGCTGACTGGGGGACTGGCTCGGCAGAGGGCCCTGGTTTCAGCAGAGAGCCCATCTGAAGGAGACAGCCACCACGAAGTGTTGCCAGTTTATTACCTTGTTAACAGCCTTGCACTTCTTCAGGAGAATTTGGAAATGTGGATTTTTGTGTAAAAACCCCAGGTTGTGCGGTTTTTCTTTTTAGGTTGGCAACTAACTCAAATTAAAAACAACAGCAACTCTCTGCAGACTAAACAAAACCTCCCTGTGGGCAGAATCACTCTGCAGGCCTGCCAGTTGGTAAACTCAGGCCTGGACACCATTTTTATTTCAATAGTTTTTTTTGGTGTTGTGTTTTTAAACAGTATCTTCCTGGTGTGTCTGCAGGGATTATTAAGTAAGGAGGAGGGATGAGGTGGAGCATTAGATTTGGTATTTGAAATACTTAAACAAACGTTCTACCACGTGTAAGGGGAAATTATTTCATGTTAAATCTCTTTGATTCATAGTCCCCCCTCAATCCCTGTTTCTTATCCAGGGGGCTTGTGTAAGGACGATGTTTGTCCTCCCACAGTCCCGGCAGACAGGTTTGTCACCAGGCTACCCAGCCCCCTCCCACAAGGGGGAGGTTTGATCCCTGAGATGTAGGAGTGTCTTCCCTCAGGGGTCCAAAGAGACAGAGGCAGGGACCAGAAACCAGGTGTTTCTTTTTAGGGGGAATTCCTCCCTGAACTTTTCCTGTCCGTCTTGGATTTACCTCCCCTACACGCTGCCATTGGGAATATGGGTCTACAATAAAAAGACCTTGCACACACTGGGCGGGTACAGAGATCCTTGAGAGAACTGGGGTGAAGGGCAAAGTCCTAAATCGATGAAGTAAAAGCACCACTGAGGCAGTTAGTCTTCTACCCCAGGGCACTGTAGTTGCAAAGTTGCAAGGGTACAGGAGTTCCCGTGGAATTACTCAAGATGCAAATTCCTCACTCCACCCTTGATTTTGAGTTTGGTGTGTCTGGGGCATAGCCTGGATACTTCACTGTCCCACTTGGAGAAATCACTATCCGGCTGTCTCTTCTGCCCCCATCCTTACTCCACCCCACCTTTTCCTTAAGCGTCAAGTACCCAGTACTCTGAATTTTGTTCTCTTGCCCTTGTCTGTTATTAACGGGGGTGTCCATGTGATATTTGTGTGATGCAAAATACATCAGAAACGTGGCAAATGATTTTGCTTGTAGATACTGGAGAGCACACAGAAAATGAGGCAAACTAAAATCTCTGGTCTGATTTTGTAAAAGTAACAATAATTGCGTGTGTGTGAGAACAAGCTTAATAATCCCACCTCTAATAATTGTTACACCTGCCTGAAATGGGGTAGGTTTTTTTGTAGTTTGCTCTTTGCTAGCTTTTTGTTTAAGCAATATTACTTCAAAAGTAACCCCCTAACAAAAATATATGGCATTTTGCAGGATAGAAGGAACTACGGCCTTATTTGAGCTTTTTATTAACAGTCCTGTAACAGAGCAGAGTGAAATACACTATTTCATAGATAAGAATATTAGGCCTCAGAGCAGCTAAGGGACTTCCTCATGGTCACATAGCCGAATACAAGGGCCTACATTTAGAAACCAAAACATTAATTCATAACTGCACCATTTGTTTTGGTTATGATGGCAGGGGAGTGGTGGGGGGGAGCGTTGCTAACTGCCAGAACTTTATCCATGTCTTAAATTACAAAATCCTACTAAATTCCTACTTCACTTATCTAAACTCATGTTGTGACAGGTATCTTTTTTGTTTTGCTCACAGTATGCCTTATCTCTGCAGTTGAATAAACTTTTTGAGGTTTAAAAACCATGCTTTAGACCCTTCTTGGCCTGGTATCTTACTTGTCCTCAGTGTATGTTTATTGATAGTGATAGCAGTTTGCTAGGATTATACTTTAAACAACATAATCTAGGCAAAAGTATATTCTTAATTTTCTGAATGATCTTAGTATATAATTCTTCACAACTCATAAGTTATTTTTAGAAGATAAATACTGTGTTTGGAAGCCATGATTTATATTTGTGATTTCCTCCCCCACAAGGAGGGAAAAAAAAAAAACAAACCATGTAATTTGGCATGTTGAGACATGTTCCATTTATCCTTAAAGACCAGCCGCTCCTTAAAGAGTGGGTGTGTTTTTCGTTCAGCCATCCTGATCTCAAAAGTTTTTTCATCATACTGTTTATGATGTGATGTTTACATGGGCTAGGTGGAGGAATTTAGAAAATGTTCCTACCTTATATACCCATTGTACCGGTCAGGTATGATTTTGTCCTTCGTTATATACCATTTCTCATTACAACTCAAGGTGAAGGAGTCCCCACAATTCCATTGAAAGGGCTCCACTAGGAAATTTATCATCGAAGAATTTTGGGATACCCTGCTCTCTCACCCAGCACCAAGAAGCACAACATTTAAGAGAGTACTGCTAGTGGAAGAATCCCCCACTTCTTGATGTTCCCCAGGGGCATCAGTGTTGTAATAGGCTATCCTGCTGAAATTGATAGAGTGCTCCCAAGTCCTCAAGAAAGGGTCAGTCAGGCACAGCATCTTCTAGAAGAGCAAATCGCCTAACCTGTTTGAGAAAGTTCTGTCCCTCAGTGGTTCTGATCAAGGCTTCAAAGCTTAAAGGAATGAGCTCAAGTGTTCTGGAATTGTGATTTGATAGATAACTACTCATTCCCTGAAGATGCTGTGTTTAAATTTTTTTTTTCAACGTTTTTTTATTTATTTTTGGGACAGAGAGAGACAGAGCATGAACGGGGGAGGGGCAGAGAGAGAGGGAGACACAGAATCGGAAACAGACTCCAGGCTCTGAGCCATCAGCCCAGAGCCCGATGCGGGGCTCGAACTCACGGACCGCGAGATCGTGACCTAGCTGAAGCCGGACGCTTAACCGACTGCGCCACCCAGGCGCCCCTGAAGATGCTGTGTTTAATATACTCAAGTCTTTCTGCTGTTTGTACTTCCCCCTCTTAAAGTCCATCCCCAATAAATTGCCATTCATTTTTGTCCTTTAGATTTTGTAGTTTTTAGAGAGGGAGGAACTTGACTGTGAGTCATATTTGTAGCCTGGCCTGGAATGAAGTGAATGTGTCTGACGCATCTCCTCTCCACGCACGGCTGTTAATAGCATGTTATGTATGGCAGCACACATTCACTTTGGGATCCGAAACTGAGTCTCTGAGATGCTTAATGGAGCCTTCTTTGACAGGCTGAATAATGTACTTCTGATGGTTACAGTGTGGGGTGTTTGTAGTTCCTGAATCTTAAGAGGGCTTGTTTGTAGCATTTCACCGTGTTTACTATAGGTTTTGTTGTTGTTGTTGTTGTTGTTGTTACCTTTTGTCAGGCTAAAGGAAATTTCCTTGTATTCTTCGTTTACTCAGAGTTTTTAATATGAATGGATATTGAATTTGATCATTTTTTCTGCCTCTGTTGAGCTGGTCAAATGAATTTTCTCCTTCCATTTCTTAAATGTGGTGAGTTACACTGGTTTATATGCAACCAGCATTGTATTCGTGTGATAAACCCAACTTACTGGTTATGGGTTACCTTTTTTAACATCGCTGGACTTTGTATTCCAGTATGGTATTTAGGACTTCTTAAAAATTTTGTAATGTTTTATCTATTTTTCATAGAGACAGAGTGCAAGTCGGAGAGGGACAGAGAGTAAGGGAGACGCAGAATCCAAAGCAGGTTCCAGGCTCCTGCCAGCACAGAGCCTGACACGGGGCTTAACCTCGCGAACCGCGAGATCATGACCTGAGCTGAAGTCAGACGCTCAACCGACTGAGCTAGGTGCCCCTGTATTTAGGACTTGTGCATCACTATCTATGATTGAGGATAATGTATAATTTTCCTTTCTTGTATTATCCTTGTTGGGTTTTAACATTAAAGTAATTTTCATCAGATAAATAGAGGGTGTCCCCCTTTTAATGTATACTAGAATAGCGCATGTGAAATTGGAATTTTTTATTCCTTGAATTTTTGGAAGAATTTACCAGTAAACCATTTGGGCCTGGTATTTTCTTTGTGGGAAGATTTTTAATTACTAGTTAAGCATCTTCACTTTTCTAGTCCTGCTCTGAATTTCTGTTTAGTTGAGTGAATTTAATAAATTACTTTTTCTGGGAAATTTTCCATTTGGTGTGAGTTTTAAAATTAATTGCCGTGAAATCTCTAGTTAGTCCTTGGCAGACAATATCATTTGTCTTTTCAACAAATCAGCTTCAGTTTTGCTCATCCTCTCTATTAGATGTTTTCTATTTCATTGATTTCTCTCGGCTCTTACGAAAATAATTTTATTATTTCTACTTTCTTTCAGTTTACTGTTTTTCTTTTCCTAACCGCTTTGGTTGGATGATTCACCCGTTAATTTCTTAGCTTTTTGTCTTTATAGTATAAACACATAACCAAATAAAACTTCTCCTAAGGCTGGGGTGACCATACATTCAGTTTTTCCCAGGTCAATATGGTTTATGCCTTATCTGGAAGTCACTACTCATACCTTTCCTTTTTACTCCCCAAAATGTCCTGATTTGGATAACCAGTTATTTGATTTCCCTACCCAAGTCCTGCTTCAGCTGCATACCCCAAGTCCTGACTTAAATTAATTCTGATTTGATTTAAAAGCTCAGTTCTAAGTGTTGTCTATTTTTTTTCTCTCAATCCTGTAGTTCTTTAAAAATATATTTCTTAATTTCCAAACATGGGAGTTTTCTAGCTGTCTGGACTATATGATTTTTGTTTAAATACCATCAAGGGAGTATTTAAAAGCAGTTGTAGAAACAGTATGGGCTCCGGAGTTAGGCCTGGGATTGAGTCCCGGGAGCTCTGCTGTTTCCTATCTGTATGACCTCAGGCAGGCACTTAAATTGTCTAAGCTTGGGTTTCTTCATGTGAAAATGGAAGAAGAGTAGATAACTTCCCACATAGAAACATTGGGTGGGTTAAATGAAATCATACTGGCACAGAGAAGGTACTCAATAAATGCTAGCTTCTATGACACTTTTACTTTTTAAAGATTGCTTTTATAATCCATAAAGAAAGCTATTAAAGGAATCTTCCTAAAATGATACAGATACCACAACTTAGGAACTTCTGATGCTTCATCGGTCGATGCTAGGTTTTTAACGGGTGAAACTCCCTTTATCTATAATCTTTTCATCGTCAGACTTATTAGTGTTGTACATATAAAACTAATACTTTCGGCAGCTGATACTCTGGGGACATCTTGTATTTCCATCACCTTCCTTCTTGCATGTTTGATGTTGGGAAACCAGACAAACATCCAGGCCTTTAAAGGGCATATTTTGTTCCTCCTCTATCAATGTTTTATCACAGTTTAGATGGTCCAGTTTGCATGTACACAGTGCTGACAGACCTCACAGAGCCCTGAGAGCTTTTGCAGAGTTCTGTGCTGTGCTTTTAGGGAGTGTTTGAGTTTTGTTTTGCAACAGTGTCTGGCTCTTGGTTTATGGCAGGAAAATAAACATTAGTGTGAAATAAATGTGAATGAAAATCAGCACTTTCATTGTGAGAAAGGAGAATGGATTTTGGGTAGGCAGCTAGTGGACTCTGTTATGTGCGTGTGATAGTTTTCTCCCTGTTCCTTAAGATCTCCCCTTACATTTGTATAGCTTCTGAATTTAGTTTATTGGGGGTTGGGGGGTGAGATGGGGCAGTTGATGGTGGTGTTTGAAGGTAGTGTATATTGAGAACTTAACAGTGTGCCAGGGGTGGTTTCATGCATTGGTTTATGTAATCTTTACAACAGACCTTTGGAGAGGTATCCGGGTCGTCCTTACTTTATTGACAAGGAAAATGAGGCTCAGAGCGGTTATATAACTCACCCAAGGTCACACAGCCAATAAGTGGTAAAGATTGGATTTCAGCCCAGGATCTTCTGCCTTCACAGCCACAGCCTCTTACCCAGCTATGCTGCTTTCCTGTTGTATCTTCTCTTAGCCTAAATGGAAACGTTAAGTACATGGTATTGGTTTCTTGGCCGATTTTATGTATCCTCTCCCAGCTGGCCTCTGAACCATGGCTACTTTACCTGGCACCCATAGCCACTGTGTAGCCTTCATCAGATCCACACTTTTCTCCTTTCTTCCTCTAAGCATTGTGTTTACTCTGTGTGTTGGCAGCAGAAACCGAAAAGGAAATGCAGAAAAAGCATCTAACGGTTTTCATAACGTAAACCAAATGTTGGTAGCGTGGGTGAGCTCTTGGGAGGAAAGGCGCTATATAAATCTGACAAATAAATAAATAACTGTTTCTTTAAATAAACTGGCACTGAAAAAGCCTTAATCCGTAACCTATTGAATTTAAGCTCACCCAATAGTCAGAAATCTCCTTTTGCTCACCAACTGTGAGTTCACCACAGCCTGGGGAGTTCTCTTGGGATGACGGGTTGGGGGAGGAAGGGGGGAGAGGGGGGTGAGCAGGAGAAGGGGTTTGTTAGGAACCAAGCTGCCTCTCCAGTGAAAATGATTGCCTGCCTCAGTAAACAAGAGGCATCTTTGTCATTGCTGTATTATATATACAACACATTCTTAGATACTTCAAAAGGATTGCGGGAAGGGGAAGGGGTTCAAATGAAGGGCAGTGAGTAAAGTTCACGGGATGTATTTTAAGGACAAGAACGGAATTACTTTACTCATCTCTGCAAATAAAAGCCATTATCAACAGCAAGCTCTGAGAGAATCTTTCTCCAAGTATGTTGGTTCCGTGATCTACCCTTAAGATCCCCTTTGCCACTGCCACTCCCTCAAAACAAACCCGGCCTGAACCATCCCAATTATAGACTCTGTTCTGCAGATCCCAGGCCCTTAAGCACCGTGCACCATTGAAGTGCAGCTTGGGGGAGGGACAGGGGCTGCTGGCTGGTGCCCATATGGAAGTACCTTTTCCTGAAGGGACCACACCAGGCCGACTCTAAAGTTTCATTCTGGAAGCTGAGAAGATAGGCACCGAGAGGAAGGGAAGGGCTTGGGCCTGCCAGCAGAGGCTCTGGTTACAGAACTGAGCGGTTCTGTGCCCTCTCGGCGCCATCAAAGGAAGTGACTTGTGGAGGTCACCTTTGAAGGTGCGAAGATGGTGGCAGAGAGGAGAGAATGTGGAAGACGTGCCCCTGTTACTGTTCCTTCCTGCTAGCAATAGGTTTGGTACCTGATAAAAATAAGGCCTTGAGAGTATCTTCATCTTTCTCTTCTGCCCACTTCTTCAGAATTTGCTTCAGAAATTTCAGGTTTGCAGTGTGCTGCTGGGGCCTGTGTTCTAAATGTCAAGCCTAAACCCGGGTTTCAAATTTGCACTTCTTCAAAGACCATGGAAGGTTTCCTTAAATAACAGCAACCTTGAAAATCCGCATTCCTGATGAAGTTGCACCGCAATGCAGTCGGCGCCCCGGTGAAAGGCTCTCAGCCCGCCGAAGCTTCCGTAGTTTGTAAAGCTTGCTTCATATATTGGCCAGATAAATCCTGATGCCTTTGGTGTCTGGGATGAAAGGATAGGTATTTGTAAAATTGTTTGGTGGTCTTCATGTTGTGACATGATCTTCCGGTGCTGCTTTTGGTAAGGTAGTAAGGAGTCACACAGAGTGAGTGCCATGCTAAACCCCGATCTAAACGATGTTTTATATGCATCCTGATCTCTTCAGTTAAGGATTTCAAATCTTGATGTTCTACAAATCTGTTGGCCACCTGTTGCCACAGATTGATTCAAATCAAGTTTAAATTATCTCAGGAAAACTATTAATAGGGTTCAAGCTAAATTTGGAGGGAGGCCTTAATATGACAGGATTCTATTGTTGATTTTTAAAATACCAGTGAAATTAGTGCTCAGTTTTTTATTTTTCCCTGAACCTTGGCTCCTGCTTTCTACCTGAGGGCATATATTCAGAAATGCTTTTCCTTAAACACATGGATGAGTGCCTTATACATATTTCATGGACTGACATCTCTCTTCGAGGGTTACACTCTCTGACTTCTACACCGGCCCCGCCGAAGTCTACCCCAGTGTGTCAGTGTGTATGGCTGTGGCAGAAACCAGGCTCTGTAGACATGATTTTATTTCATCGTTCCAGCAGCATTTTGGTGGCTGATACACCCCATGTTACAGAGGAGGAAACTGAAGCCAAGAAAATCTGCCCTCTGTCACTTTCCTTTTTACAGCACTGCCTTTCCAACAAAGAAAGGCCAGTTGGCACCGTTTCAGATTTTTCTGACAGCTAAAGGGTATTTTCTTAATAATTTTTCTAATTTTTGAATGTTTGTTTATTTTTGAGAGAGAGAGAGAGAGCACAAGCAGGGCAGGGGCAGAGAGAGAGGGAGACACAGAATCTGAAGCAGGCTCTGCACTGTGAGCACAGAGCCAGACGCAGGGCTCCGACCCACAAACCGTGAGGTCATGACCTGGGCCAAAGTCAGATGCTTAACCGACCTGAGCCACCCAGGCGTCCCTCCGACAGCTAAAGGATGTTATGATATTCAATTAAGAATAAAAGCGTTTTATGGTTCTGTCTTATTATAAGATAATAACGCATATTTATTAAATTGTAGATGAACAAAAAAAAATCACCTAAAATCATAATCAACCAAAGATAAGCAGTATTCACATTTAGGTGCAGCTCTTCCCAGGATTTTGTATGACACCACAAATACTTTTTTTTTCATAAGTACTTTTTATTTTTGCAAAAATTTGATGTTCTTTGTACTTTTTCACAATATATCAAAAATACCTTTCCAGGTTCTTACATATTTGTATATTACATCATATTTGTTGCTTTCAACTGAGTAGCCATATCATAATGTACTGAGCCACATTGGTGCCCATCCTTGTAGCTAACAGCGCTTTTTATGTGCCAGGCACAGATTTATTAGCTGCCTGTTCATCCTCCAAGTAACCAGGACAAACCTGTTCTCTCTTAGTACTTTTCCAATTACTAATGAACTTGAACCTTTTGTTTGTTTATGATCATTAGTATTTCTTCTTTACTGATTTTCCTATCTGTATTCTTAGCCCATTTTTTTCTACCAGGATATTCATAATTTTTTTTTAATGTTCATTTATATTTGAGATAGAAAGAGACAGAGCGTGAGCGGGGAAGGGGCAGAAACAGAGAGGGAGACACAGAACCTGAAGCAGGCTCCAGACTCTGAGCTGTCAGCCCAGAGCCCGACATGGGGCTCGGGCTCAAACTCATCAACCACGAGATCATGACCTGAGCTGAAGCCAGACACTCAACCGACTGAGCCACCCAGGCGCCATAGGATATTCATTCTTTACTGATTTTTAAAGGCTGCTTCTGTCAACAAATTTAACAGTGCTGTATCTGTTAGAGACTTTTCCCCAGCTTGTTTTAGTTTGGGTTTTGTTTATTTTTTCTGGTATTTTCTGACTGTTACAGATGTTTTCTTCAGTTTGTTTTCTTTTTATTTTGTTTGTGGTGTTTTTTGAACTATAGAGATTTATACAATGAGGAATATCCATATTTATCTCGATGATTTCTGCTGTTGGTATGATGTGTAGAAAGGTTTTCCCTCACTCCAAGATCATATATTTTCATATATATATATTTACTCTACCACTAAGGTTTCACATTGAAATCTTGAATCCATATGAAATTGGTTTTGACATATGGTATAAAACAGGATCTAACTTTTCCACCATTAATTTGAAATGCTAAAACTTTAGCAAGTACTAGATTTTAGAATACACTCGACATTTTATGACTTCACATTCAGTTCCTTTGATATGCCTATCTTTCATTCCTTGTATTACTGTTTTAATTATTGCAATTTTACAAAAGTTGTGAATATCTAATAGAAATAGAAAATCATTATTTCTTTTCAACAATTATTTAATATTTTAAATAAAGTTTAGAATCATTTTGTCCGGTTGATTTTGGGAAGGCATTGCTTTTACAGAATAATTTTCAGGGAACCAATGGCTTCAAAATCCTAAATATTTCCTCTTTAATTAAATTTTCTTTCTTTTCCTCCAAAAATAGTTTTAAGGGTTTTTTTTTTAAAGGTTTTTATTATTTATTTTTGAGAGAGAGAGAGAGAGAGAGAGAGAACATGCAAGCAGGGGAGGGGCAGAGAATCAGAAGCAGGGTTCAAAATCACGAACTGTGAGATCCTGACCTGAGCCAAAGGTAGATGGTTAACTGATTGAGCCACCCAGGTACCCCCAGGTTTAAGGTTTTTATTCTTATATGGCTTACACATTTCCTGATTATCCCTGAGGTTTTATGTTTTTGATTGCTATTATGAATGGGATTTTTAAATTACATTTTCTAAGTGGTGAATTTGTACTCTTTGGTCTTTAAAATTGAGTTCTGTCTACAGGGGAAAGAATGAATGAACTAGTAAACATATGTATATGTTAGTACTATTTGCAGATAAGTGGTCTGATATATTTAGGTACATAATCTGGCCCAACTGTACAGATAGACTGTGCATGAAATAAACATGCATGGGAGATAAGAGGCTACCATGTCATTGCTTTGATCGCTTTTTTGCCACTCCCTTACTCAAGAAGTCTGAAATATGCCATATAATTTTGGGAAGAGGGTGTCTGAACTTCTAATTCCCAGTGCTAAATCATAGTAGGTATTTATCATGTTCTTAGTTAAAAACTGTAACTACTTTCTTCTTACAGATTTCAGAGACAACTGTCTGAACCCTGCCACCCCTTCCCTCCTCAGTCAGGAGTTCCTGGAGATAATCGCCCCAATTACCACCGGCAAATGTCCGAACCTATTGTCCCTGCAGCTCCCCCACCCCCTCAGGGATTCAAACAAGAATACCATGATCCACTCTATGAACACGGGGTCCCAGGCATGCCAGGCCCCCCAACACATGGGTTCCAGTCACCAATGGGCATCAAGCAGGAGCCCCGGGATTACTGCGTTGATTCAGGTTAGCATAAAATCATGCCACTCCTTTCTTCATTCTCTCATTTATCTGTCTGGTCGGTATTGTCTTCTGTGTGCAGGGCCGTAGGGAATCATTTTATAAAAATCACCCTCTAAGAACTTAGGAACTAGTGAAGCAGACTTGTTGATGCACAACCAAATACAGAACAAAACAGAAAAGCCATCGGATGGTAGGAAGTGCAGGAGGCATTCAAAAGTGGTGGGGAGTACTCGTCCGAGTCCAAGACTGAAGCTCCCGTCTTGGCAATGCCCTTTTTAAGACCCCTTATCTTAGGGTCACTGGACAAAGGAAATACCATTTCTGCATTTTAGTCCTGCCCCTAGCTTCATGGATTTCTTTTTGAATACAGTAGACTCATAAACTCCCAGTGTGAGCATAAGGAAAAGGGTCCACATGGAGGGTGGGATTCTTTCTCTTCTTGGAATGAATGGTACTCTGAGAACACACCTGGGGTGACATAGCAGTACAGAGTGCTGGGTGCACCATGGAAAAGGTGGTCTTGATTGCTTCATGGGATTCACTGCCCTGTTGCAATGCTTTCATTGGGGGAAGTTCCTGGTAACCTTCAGAGGCTGCTGGTGTACATGGGGAGAGGTAACATGTTAGGGGACTTAGGGCACCCGTTGTCTGGTTATGGGACCTCTCGTCTAGAAATGGAAGCATTTCAGGAAGTTTAAGCTGTACTTGGGAGCTTTCCCCCTGCCACCCCCCACACTACTCACTAACTACATACCTTACAGGCCAGACACATTAAATGAGGTCATTAGGGGAGAGGAGGGTGGGAATTCTACAGTTTGCACATTTAGAAACTGTTTCCTCCTCCTCTTTTCCTCTTCTTTCAGAAATTGCTTAAACTTTTTCACTCTTTTCTTGCAGTTGGTGCTAAGGGAATTTGAGGGTGGTGTGTGGGTTTTCAGCCTTTTCCATGGGTGTTTTTCTTGAAGGCTCTGGGGAGGGGTGGGGCAGTATGTATTTGAATGCTTTTTGCAAATGGAATAGGATATAGAATTTGCTCTTGGCCTTCTGGGAGATAATATGTAGATTGATTAATTCAGGCAGAAATGGGTTATGAGAAAGCCTGGGGAGGTAGACAGAAGGCAGACATCTGTTGCTTTATGATAAAAAAAAAAATCAAGTGTATAGGTATTGATAGCTTATAAAATTCCCACTGGGCTTTCCTTCTGAAGGCTTTGATGTATTTTTCTCAGGAGCAGGCATGACCAGCAACATTTTTCCTTTGGGATTGACATTTTAATCTGTCCTGATGAGTTTTTCACCCCAGACTATCCCTGAATTCAAGACATTCAGCAGATGTTACCATATCTGTAATTTGTGTGTCCCAACTGGGCACAACTCAGCTCACCAGCTTTCCTCTCCATAGACACCTTGATAATGTAATGCTTGAAGAAGAGTTCACTTGAGCATGGGTTTGATTCTGCCAGCTCCAACATGGGGAAATGTACTTGCAAACTACAATCCCCTCCCTTCTGTCAGCTCTTGTCCTAGCTTCCTAACCTCAAATCCCCTCATCTCTTGGGCCTAAAAAGCACCTTCACCCATTAGAGTAGAATTGAATGTGACCATCCACTGTAAAGGGGGGCAAATTAGGGAAGATCTAACGCACCCCCCCTCCCTCTCCAAACCCCAAAGCTCCCAAGTCAGTTAGAAACAGAAGGCCAAGCTTGGCCTTTTGAAAGCCAGTTTCTTTTTCTACCATTAACTGTGTTAGCAAATTTCCAAAATGTTATGAGAATGAGGCATCGTTTTTCCCTCCTAGTTCTCTTGATTAGGAGTCAAGAGTCCTACTTTCAAATGGTGGGTGACAGTGTTCCCCATGTTACTTATTAGGGTGGTACCTCTTTCCTAGGACAGGACCAGAAAGACATGACCTTGGGGTAGGGGAAGCTTTAGGGGGCCTTACTGGAGAGCTGCAGTTCAACCCATATGCTGATTCACCCGCGGAAACTATTGACAACGTGTGTGTCTGTTTCTCTTTCAGAAGTGCCTAACTGCCAGTCGTCCTATATCAGAGGGGGGTATTTCTCCAGCAACCATGAAGGCAAGTAATGCTTTTTAAAATAATATTTGGGGCGCCTGGGTGGCGCAGTCGGTTAAGCGTCCGACTTCAACCAGGTCACGATCTCACGGTCCGTGAGTTCGAGTCCCGCGTCGGGCTCTGGGCTGATGGCTCAGAGCCTGGAGCCTGTTTCCGATTCTGTGTCTCCCTCTCTCTCTGCCCCTCGCCCGTTCATGCTCTGTCTCTCTCTGTCCCAAAAATAAATAAACGTTGGAAAAAAAATTAAAAAATAAATAAATAAATAAAATAAAATAAAATAATATTCAAGGAAGCTTAACATGCTCAGCTTCCAGGCTCAGATGTGAGATCAGAGGTTAAGCCTTTCTTAAGTCATGAAAATGGGAGCTAATTGATGGTAATCTTGTTATCTTGAGGCACACTCCTGAACACAGTGAGCGCCACCATCAGTTTCAATAGTAAGGACTCTAACTTTTAGGAGTTTATGGAATAACATGAAGAAACAGTAAACCAAGCTGGTTTCCACATGTCCATTCAAGGAGGTTTTATATGGCTGTATATGTAACATTATTGGCCTAAACTGGAACTGGGGAACTACATCACAACTTGAGATGGTGGGTTTAGGACTTCTTCTCTGGACACTTAAACAGGAAATGGGTTTTTTTCTTAGAACATTTTCCACAGAAGTTTGTCTTGTCTTTTGTCATATATATCTGTCTTCAAATACCTAGAGCAGTGTGATTCCCCAAACCCATAGCATGAGCTTCACCTGGGATTTGTTAGAAATGCAGGTTCTCAGGACCTGCTCCCCCCCGCCCCAAATGGAATCAGAGGCTTCAGGGCTGGAGTCCAGGAGTCTGTGTTGTGACAGGCCCTCCTGGTGATCCTGATGGGCTCTCAAGTTTTAGAACTACTATTGTGTCATGAGTTGCAGCTTTGGCTGCATGTTAGAATCAGCTAGGGAGCTTTTAAATTTTTTTTTAATGTTTATTTACTTTTGAGAAAGAGAGAGAGCACACACACGCATGCGCGCCTGGGGCGGGGTGGGGGGGCAGAGAGCCAAGGAGACACAGAATCCAAATCGGGCTCTGAGCTGTCAGCACAGAGCCCAACACGGGGCTTGAGCCCACGAACTGCAAGATCATGACCTGAGCCAAAAATCAGACGTTTAACCAACTGGGCTACCCAGGTGCCCCCCAGCTAAGGAGCTTTTAAAACTTTTGGTGTTCAGGCTTCACCCAGAACAAGTAACTCAGAAATTCTGGGGTGGAGCTTAGGCATTAGTTTTTAAAGTTCTCCAGGTGACTCCAATGTGTATCCAAGGTTGACAACCACTGTTCTCTAGAGGTTTTGAGGAGGTTTGAAAAAGCTAATAAAACAGCACTAGGAAGCATCTGCTCATTTTTGTAAGCTACCGGTTTACAAGCATGATTTCTATGGGTAGCTGCTTCCCACTGTCCTGGTGAGAGAGAAGACCCAGTGTGGTTGCATTGGGTGCCTGAGAATATTCTGAGTGCGTGTCCAGCCCTGGGAAGGAAGGGCTGTCTACCGGACCTCTGACTGCGACCGGCACAGCTGTGCGGGGCTCTCTTCCAGGTTCCCGAATGTTTCTGCGGCAGCAGTTGATGTCTGCAGCAGGCAGACTGGGAGGGAGTGGGGAAAGAGAGGGAGGAAAACATTTTGCATAATTACAACATTTAGGAAGGAGCATGCTCTTAAAGGAAATATTTTTAGTAAAGCTTTGGGCTGCTTACTACACACAGAATATCTGGCGAGTTTATGTGTTTTCCCCCTCCTCTTTCCCATTCCTTTCCCTGACCCCACACACATCGGGGAAGCTACTTGCAAAGAGACCTGCATTCTTAATTGCTCTAAATTACCGTGACGTGGGTTTTTTTCTCCTTCTTATTTATATATGCTTGACCACAGGCGCCAGTTAGTGGAACAAGTGTTTCTGATTGGCATCTGTGATTACTAAGATAGCCGGCCCGCCTTAGCGTTCACCTGGAATCTCTGCAGAGCACGTGAATCTTTCATTTCCACTTGGCTCTTCACACAGGTCCTTCCTTCCTGCCACCTTCAGTGGAGTGGTTGGTGGTTGTGGCCACAACTGATGTAACTGCTGGTGCAAATTTAACTGACTTAAATTTCACTTAAATCAAGAGCATCTTGCAGATGTTTTAGAGAACCTCGCGTGGCAGGGACTAGTGACCACAGAGACACCAAAACGACTCTCACCGGCAGACCTTCATCTGATTGGTTTGAAAGCCAAGCCTAGGATTTCATCTAGATGTACATTTTTTTTTCCCCTGTTTGCTGTGAATGTAGTGTCCTTACCTAGAGGAAGAACAGGGCCAAAAATAGCATGGCAAGTTTGACAGATGTGTAAACGTTGAAGGAGTTTATTCATGATGACTTGACAATAAAGGCCATTAAGACATCACTGGAGTGTTAAAATCCATGTGGAAAGTCAGGAAATATATAGCTTCCTAGCAGCCAAGGCCAAAAAAAAAAAAAAAAAAAAGAAGAAGAAGAAAGAAACATGAGGGGTTATGTAATTCTTGTTGCTAATATAAAGTATAACAGTTTGTCATAAAGTCAGTTTCCTAGTACCAGATTGGAAAATAAATATATCATAGGAGTCACTGAATCCCTGACTTAAAAGTTAACATTGTAGGGGCGCCTGGGTGGCTCAGTTTGTTGAGCGTCCAACTGTTGATTTCAGCTCAGGTCATGATCCCGGGGTTGTTGGATCGAGCCCTGCATGGAGGGCTGAGCATCGAGCCTGCTTAATATGCTGCCCCTCTCCCTCTGCCCCTTTCCCACTCTCACGAGCATGTGTGCGCTCTTTCTCACTCTCAAAAAAGTTAGTATTGTATTTTTAAATCTTTTTGTAATGGATTCTTTCATACTTATTCAAAGATTTGTTGAGCACTTATGTACAAGGTGATATGAGGATACTAAGATATTCAGGACATGGTCCTTATCCTCAAGGAATTTAGAATCCATGACAGAGAATTATAAAAGAAAGCTCTCACATCATCCAATTAATTTCTTAATAGTACTTATCACAATGTACAACTACTCTCTTCATTTTTTTAAACTATCAGTTATTGTACATTTATGTGCCAGGAGCTACTCTTGGCACCCTGGCGTAAAGATAAAACAGATCAATGTAACAGAATATATATTGACTCATTGTATTCTCACACAACACTGTAGCAATGGCTATCTTCCCCTGTCAGCAGATAAGGAAACAAGCACAGAGAGGTCACGCAGCTAATGTAGGTCCATCAGTCTGGCTCCAGGGCCCACACTCCTTAATGCTCCACACTACCCTGTGTCTCACTTTTCCCCCCGCCTTTTTGGTGTGTGTCCCCCAGTCGGGATACAAGCTCCATGAGAGCAAGCACCGAGTCTGTATTCTTCTTATCTACCCCCTTCTAGCACAGTGCCTGGCATAAATATTTATTGGATTAAATAATAAATAAATGCTAATAAAATATGCTTCCTTTGATGTTGTTAAATAAACAGAAATAGCGCTCGGGGCTGAGAATAATACAAACCTCAAAATAATCTCAGTTTCCTCCAAGCTGGGCAGTGCTTTCCCGTCCCAGGCCTCTTAAAAATGGTGCTGGTCCTGCCGAGAACTTGATCTTAAAGAACAGCAGATTATTTATTTCTTGGCGTCTTTCCCCGCGGGTTTTTCAAGTCCTAGCAAATCCCTCTCAGCATCTAATGCCAGTCCTTCACTGCAGAGCAGCTCCCCCAGCCTCTCCCCACGACATACCCAACACACGTAGCCTGTACCCCGCAGCCAGATGAATGGAACGGGGCGCATGGCTTAGCACACAGGAGCTGCTAGGGCTCTCTCCTGAGGGGCGTGCTGGTAGAGGACAGTGTGCTTGGCATGCTCACACGTCAGACCCAGGCTAGGCCACAGGGAAGGATGTGGTCCCCATCAAGCCTGTCTATTAACCAGCTTTGAACTGAACACTGATCTTGTCAGGGTGCCTGGTGACGTGACGTGGTGGTCAGCATGGAATGCCTATTAAGGGTTTGTGGACTGAGAATGCTGGCCATCCTTCCTTCTCCTTGACCCCTTTCATTTTTTGCCCTACCTTCCTTTCATTTCCATTTCCATGTGTTGAGCCCATCAGCTCCCCTTTTTTGACCTCTGTTTTATTGTCTAGACAATGAATAAGTTTTCTTGCTAGAAGAAATCTCTTCAGATTTCCTCCATTATGTCTGGTGATAATACCGCCAACCTGCTTTTAAACTTATTGCTGGTCACAGTCCTCCCCAGGCCCATGTCTTTACTCATTTTGGCAACATTGTCTACCCTCTAAGCTCCTTCATAATTGAATGGGGTACAGTGGCAGCCTTGACGATTCGTAGGAAAGGTTGAAATTAATATTTGCTAGAAGGAAAATGGCAAGACTACGTGCAGATCAACCAAATCCTCCCAGCTAGGCCAATGGAAATAGATGAGATGCCTTTTCAGATATAAAAGCTTAGCCACAGCAACAATGACCCACACAGACCTCATAACAAGATGTGAAGGAACTCACCCATGACTCAGCGCTTCCCTGCAGTCTTAGCTCGAATAGCAGGACTAAGACATCAGAACACAAATGCCTAAGTCCTTTTGAAGCCCCCCAAATTCAGACTCGCACGCATACCGCAATTAATACGCCTTCAGACCTGAAATAGTAGAATTCCATTTTAGTCCTTAAATCCAGAGTGTTAGTAGAATACAGATCGAGTTTGTCAAGCAACATGGTCTTTCTTTTTAACTTTCCTTCAGGCTTTTCATATGAAAAAGATCCCCGGGTGTACTTTGACGACACTTGTGTTGTTCCTGAGAGACTGGAAGGTAAGTAGCCTCTCCAGTTTGTTGCTAAGCCAGAGTGTTGGAGATGTCAGAGAGCCTCAGTCAGTGTTGTTAACACCGAGTCGGCAAGATCAACTCCTTCATGCCTGAGACGCCTGAGAAACTTAAGACTAAAGTATTGCATGTATATCCTTGTCCCAAATAGGCAAAGTCAAACAAGAGCCCACCATGTATCGGGAGGGGCCCCCTTATCAGAGACGAGGTTCCCTTCAGCTGTGGCAGTTCCTGGTTACCCTGCTTGATGACCCAGCCAATGCCCACTTCATTGCCTGGACGGGTCGTGGCATGGAGTTTAAGCTGATCGAACCTGAGGAGGTAAGCACTGGCTAGACTTGGATGATACTTGACCCACTGATGATGATGATGAAGATGATGGTGATGGTGACGGGTGCTCGTTTAGTTCTCCATTGAGGCTTTTCACTGTACGAAATACACTCTTCCTTCTCATTCACGCTCTGACCTGGCCAATGGGCTCGGCAGTTCTTTTCCTATCGATAGGACAGTTTACAGTTCAGGGACACGCAGGGTTCTCCACTGGAGAAAACACAAAAAGTATTAGTTAAACATCTGCATAATCTATAGAGTGAGGCCACAAAGACTTGCATTTAGAGAACGTCTGTTTTCCGTCTTGGAAAGTCTTTCTCAAGTGTTGTCTCGTGATACCAGCTTGTTTTGGTGTTGGTCCTCGTATGTGTCAGGCTACGTTTGAGGCTACGCGGACACACTGTGTGACATTTTGGTAACATAAGATGCAACTTCCCCACAGCATATTTCAAATGGCTCTAACCTAGACAAATAAAGTGATCAGAAATGGGTCAGTCTTATGAGCTTAGTTTTTTTTTTAAGCTTATCACGTGGCATCACAATAGTTGAGAGGTGACCCCAAACCTTCATTATTTTAATAGACAAAGAAACATTATTACTGTCCTTTGCCCAGAACTGTTGACAGATAGGCCTACAGATAATACCAATACCATTTCTTCAATGGAGAAAATACACAAAATGCCTTTCCTGAATATCACGTAACAAAGTGAATTAAATCATGGTTTCAGTTTGGCATATTCCAAAAGCGCTGATTTTAAATTTCTATTCGATTTAAAATCTAAAGAGATCATAAATGGGGGGAAAAAAACCCTGCCCTGAAGATCTTGACATATGCTTCTTTTGGTAGCATATACCTAGGCATTATATATTAAACCAGCAGAGCAGAAGTTGTCTTTGGGTTGGGTTTAATCGAAATGGGAACAGTCCTATTGGAAGGTATTTGAGCAAGAATTACAGTTTTAGATGTTGTTTGATTAACACCAAGGCTCACTCAGCACACCAAGGGGATAGTCGGTCTGGGAGTTAACAGCAGGAAGTAACTACTTGGCACTTGGTTTAGAAAAAGAAAATGATCTGAAAGTTAAGATGAGAAAAGGAGACTATGTGGATTGGGAATTTATAAAGAATCCTGACTGATAGGACTGATAAGAAAGGCTTCATTAAAGGCAGTTATAAAAAGAAGCTGTATGGTGTTCCCTGTCTTGTATCATTCATGAAAATGGAAATGCGTCAACATCTATCGTAAACAGTTTCTGTTAAGACTCAGTCTCCCTTCAAAGCCAGAGTTTAGTACTACTGTGTTTTTCTAAGGTTTCTTCTGGGCTAAGTCATGTACAAATGGAGCCCTACTGGAGAGCCCCCCACCCCACATCCTTTTCCTGATATCACAGCCAGGTTTATATGACGCTTGAGGAAAGCATGTTGCCTAGACTCACTGAGGCTTTTCGAAAGCAAATCTGTCATGTGGGCAGCCCTTATTGATTTATCTCATTTCACAAGCAGGAGCTTTTATTACTTTATTGCCACTGCCTCAGGCCTAAGCACAGGCTGTGCAGCTGCAGGTAAACCTGGTTATGACCCTTTATAAAGCTGTTATTGAATCTTCTGCTCTCCTACCAGTGGTAAAGACAACGATGAACAGATGGTAAAGGGCCCCTGCTTTCGTACTTAATAGAAAAACTAATATTAATCCAAAATGCTCATAAATGTCAAGTAGCCAGGTCGCACCAGAGGCCTGTGGTGGCCTTGAGCCTCCCTCGGCTGACTGGACAGCTTTGTTTCTTCAGGAAGTACTTCCTTCCACTCCACCTTGAAATCCCCCAGCATTCCCTGAACTCTGAATGTTCTATTCTCTGATGTTCTAGGACCGATTCTGTTCTGTGTGTGCACTTGGGCCTCAGGACACACAGCCTGCAGCCTTGGTTTTCTTAACCTGCTGGTTGTATAACTTTGGCCATCCCTACTCTTTGTTAAAGTCAGGAAGATACCAACTCCTCGAAAAGGCTGTAAGACGTTGTCATGGGGGGAGCTTGAAGGGTGAAGCGGAGGAGGAAGCTGTTTGGGACGTAATTGTAGGCAGCTGTGTGGCTGAGTAGTGCACTCTGGGTAATTATCCATAATATCCATTACACTGTGCATGGAAATTGTGGTTTTAGAACTGCGTTTTGGCAGGCCCCCTAATCAAATGTCTTTTGATAGTCATCCAGCTTAGCACCCTCTCAATTATGACTGACTCGGCTTTAATCTGGAGCCATTTTAACTGTGAATCTGCATTAATGAATATTTTGGGGGGTAGGGTTGTTTGTTGAACATGTGGCAGATAACTGATGCCATGGGGAGGTTTAAAAGGATGGGCTGCTAGAAAGAGCCGCTCCTTGTGCTGTGGCTTGCTCTCTCTTGAAAAGGGAGGAAAAGAAATGTGAGTCTTTTAACTCTTTCAGCCTCCGTCCTCAAGAGGCATGTTATCGAAGTAATGAATGGAAAAAATGAAAGAAAGAGCTGCTGACAAGCTATTGCCTGCTCCCCTTCCCCCAGAAATGGGGCAGCCCTCATTTCCACAGCCTTCAGTGTGCCGTATCATGCCTTACTGGGGAGGGCTATTGAATCACAGGGCCCTGGCCAAAGAGGATGAGTCAGTAACTATGGCTACCAGAGCTGCTTCAAAGTCAGCGCATATGCACAACCTCTCTCCAGTAAGCTATTGCATATGCAAGTGACAGCAAGGAGAGGCCAAGGCTGAAGTTGGAGAATGTTCAAGAGTTAGTTTCCACCACCGAATACAGTAAGACGTTGAGGCTGGGCTTCTTTTGTAAGGCCCCCTGTGTCACTTGACGGCTCATAGTACTTCAAGGACAGCTTTATGGTGTCATTGCTTTTGAACAGGGTAGAAAGACCTGAATTGGTTTAGCAGGTTTCCCTTTTACCACTATTTCTTCCGGCTTAAAGTGTTGTATCTTCTCTAACCAAGGGATGGATTTTTGCTTAATTGTGCCTTTTTGGCTATTTCAAAGATGGAGTTGAATGGGTGCAGTATGGGGAAGGGAGAGCCAGGGACATCGTGTTTGCCATAGGGGCGTGAGGCAAACAAATGGAAAGTTAACTTTCACATGGTCTGTTGCAAGGCAGAGGGGAATCATGGCTATTGAATTATTCTAATGTAATTAGGACAGACGCATTCTTCCTTGCTTATCAGATCATTTCTGATATTTTTTTAAAGGTCAGCTTAGAATCCTGACTTCAGAAGATGTTGCTTTCATTCTGCCCAAATACTTTAAGGAAATAACTTTAAGTGAAATGCGTTTTTTATGACCCACTTTCCCGTTCGCAGTCTTCCTACTTCCCATTTTGTGTGTAACATCTGGTTTTTTAAAGATCAAAGGAATACAGTTATTTTGTTTGTTTGTTTTTTTAAGTTTCCAAAAGCGATCTCAAATTTTCAAAACATGAACCCCTGGTTTACATACACTTAAAGACCTCTGAGGAGACTCATGTTTCTGGAGTTATTCTTCTCCTTGGACAGTCATCCTTACAGGTAGGGTTTGGATGTTGAGATACTTGAGAACAGAAGTTGCTTGGCTGTCCTGATGATTGGGAAAGCCTACTAGGACGTTTTTTTGCTGTAAGGCTTCTTCGCCCAAAGCTCCGGTTACATCCCCATCACTGCACCTCAGGTGGCCTGGGTTGGGTATAATGCACTTCATAACTGTTTGGGAAGCCCTGTTAATTTTTCATTAAGTGGATAATGGTGCTGCATGTCTTAATGTCCATTCTGTAAGTCCGCTGGGAGCAGGGGATTGGATGGCAGTGGGCTGGAATGATCCGGTTCCCCCTTACTCCATGAGCTGCAGTAAGTAAACAGCTCCCAGCCCCTCGCCAATCTTATTAGAATTGAACTTTTGCTCTGCTGGCCCATTAGCAACTCACTAGTGTGTTTCTAATGTTTCAAGAATGACCACTCTAATTATTCCTTATTGACTGCTACAGAAGCCATAGCACTTAATGGCAACATGTTAATGGTCTATGGGTATTGGTCAATAATTCATATGTGGAGAAACACTAGAGAGCCTGCTTCCTCTGGGACCTTAGCCAAGCCCTCTGCAATCTTAAAGTGCTAGGATTCTTCCACCTCTAGATCTCACCTCTTAGCAGTTGTGACTAAATCATCACCTTTGTTGAACATCTGGTCTTGAGGGAATTAAGTGATTTTGCTTCCAGGTCAGGGAAATGGATCATTGACCAAAGCAGTCAAATTACAGAACTGGCTCTCCTGGGATTGGGAGAAAACCACCAGGCCCAGGGAATGAGTTTCCATTGCTCTCTGTCTTCCTGTCTCTTTAGGTTGCTCGGCGTTGGGGCATCCAGAAGAACCGACCAGCCATGAACTATGACAAGCTCAGCCGTTCTCTACGCTATTACTACGAAAAGGGCATCATGCAGAAGGTGAGCAATGATGAGAGACACCTAGACTGCTCTGACCACTTTCAGAGAAAATGCCAAGGGCTTCCATAATAAGACTGTTTATAATGGCTGGGAGAAAATGTCAGCCTCATAAGTGATTCTGCTGTAGGAAAAAAATCTTGGAAAAGCAGACTTAAGATAAGAGTCAAATGAGATATAAAGAGCACTCTTAATGCTCTTGGGTACACAGAAACCAGAGGTTGCATGTGGAGCACGCTATGGGAAAATTAGGCTCCTCTGCTTTATTTAAACTGCCTCTAATTACAAAAATGTCCAGAAACTTAGGCCAACTATTACATCCATAGTACATGAGTACATCAGGGAATCAACTTGAAGGTCTTTACTCCCGTAAGTGCTGAGTTGAAATCTTTAGTTGTCAAAACACCTAGACCTCTAAATATCTTGATTTAATTCTTTTTTTAATATAATTTATTGTCAAATTGGCTTACATACAACACCCAGTGCTCATCCCAACAAGTGCCCTCCTCAATGCCCATCACTCATTTTCCTCTCTCCCCCACTCCCCCATTGACCTTCAGTTTGTTCTCTGTATTTAAGAGCCTCTTGTGATTTGCCTCCCTCCCTCCCTCCCTCTCTGTTTGTAACTATCTTTTTCCCCTTCCCCTTCCCCTCCCCCATGGTCTTCTGTTAAGTTTCTCAAGATCCACATATGAATGAAAACATATGGTATCTGTCTTTCTCTGACTGACTTATTTCACTCAGCATACTACCTTCCAGTTCCATCCACATTGCTGCCAATGGCATGATTTCATTTTTTCTCATTGCCAAGTAGTATTCTGTTGTAATATAAACCACATCTTCTTTATCCATTCATCAATTGATGGACATTTAGGCTCTTTCCATAATTTGGATATTGTTGAAAGCGCTGCTGTAAACATTGGGGTACATGTGCCCCTATGCATCAGCACTCCTGTATCCCTTGGGTAAATTCCTAGCATTGCTATTGCTGGATCATAGGGTAGTTCTATTTTTAATTTTTTGAGGAACCTCCACACTGTTTTCCAGAGCAGCTGCAGGTTTAATATTCTCAATAGTGTTAGAGGAATAAGGAAATCCTGTTTTTCTCTCCAAACCTATAGAAACTGGAACTCAAGTTAAAAACCCAAGGTTTATAAAATGGCAGCAGAATCACTTGGTAGCAAGTTGTTTGCAGAATAAAGGATGAAATGTATTTTGAGGAAGCCAGCACAAAATACTTATTGGGGTGGCCGGTGAGAGGACCACAGTCTGAAAATCCTGTGGATAGGCAGAAGATGGCAATGGCAGATCACTGGTTCATCATTCGTAGCCACCATATTTTATGCTGTGCTATAACCCAGACTCTAACATTTACACGTTGCGGCAGTCTGGTGGTGGCCGATAAGATGCACTTGGCAGAAGCATATGGCCATTGCTGTTGAGAACCTGGCTATGCTGAAGCCAGGTTTATCTTTCTCGTGGGCAGGTGGTAATGTGACCCCATATTCCTCTCACCAGCTTAACAAATATTAAACAGCTTTTCATTGTCTTCTGGATAAAGACGTAAAGTAAAGATAAAAATAAAGTCTTACGGTATTTTAGTGCTTCATATAGACTATAAGGCTATTCCCAGTCTGGGCACCATCACCTAACATCTGTTTCCTTACCTGCATTTGACCTCTGTCACTTGCACAGCCATCTTTCTTTTAATTAATGTAGTATTTGTTTACCAGAGAATACAGATCACATGCATGTAAGTCATCAAACATATTAAAAAATGAAAAAAACCACATTAAACTATCATCCTATTTAAGATTTAGAACATTCCTAGTCCCTTCATTGCCTGGCCAGCCAATAATCACCTTAACACTCCAAGAATCTGAAGTCCTCGGGTTGGGTCCCTTTCCTGCTTCCAGCAGCACCTACATGTATCTCTATCATGGCCCTTGTCTCTTTTTTCTAAGTTACTCATTACTAGTCAGTATCCCTCACTTGTCTCTATGAAGTCTCACAGTGCAAGCTCCTTTGGGACAGGGCTGAGGGTTTCACTTCAGTGCTTGGCACAGCGTTGATAGAGACTCTAGGATGAGCAATCACTCTATTCTACTTCCCCTTTTTGTAAAGTGTGCAATTCAGTGGTTTTTTAATATATTCACAGTTGTGCAACTATCACCACAATCAATTTTAGAACATTTTATCACCCCAGAAAGAAACCCTAAACCCATTAGCAATCACTTTCCGCTTTCCCCCAAACTTTACACATACACATACTCCTCTCCCCCGCCACCATTTTAATGTTAATACTATCAGGTGGAATCCTAAATTCAGGAAGATGAGCTATTATTATTCCTTTGCTGTTTCCAACTCCAGATCCAATCTGGAACTTGAACTAGTAGTCCCTATGACTAGGTCCTTGTTTTTTAAGGAAGTAGAAGAGAACTTCATTTCTGAGAATAAAACAGGCAAAGAGTAAAGGAAGGCACAGGGAATGAACTTGAATGGGTTCAGATCCTAACACTCCCATTTATTAGTTGTACGCTTTGTATTAACCTCCCAAAGACTCTATTCCCAATAAAAATGGAGATGAAAAATGTTGCAGCAATTTCACAGGGTAATTTATGGGAAAATGTTCCAGAGATGGTAATGCACTATCCAGTCAGTGTAAGGGATTTTTGTTGTATTGGTCATATGTCCCATGAGTAAATGAGAACTAATTAAAGATGAATGATAGCATGCCCATGTGGGAGAAATTTTAAAAAGCTATAGTCCCATACCCTCAATTCTTGAAAGGGAAAATTGAGGTTCACAGAGGTTAAGACTCATTAGTAACTGAACCAGGATAGGAAGCTATCAAGTCCTGGCCCCTGATCTTATGTTGTTTCCACTATGCCCTCCTGCCTCATTCTTCTACATACATGTACTGGCTTTTGAGGGAGGGAATCCAAGATTTAGTGTAAATCTATAGCTTAAAAAATCCAAATAGGGATGATTAATTGTGTACATCTGCCACCCTTAAGTCTTGCTTTGGTGAAGATCCTAACTGTCCAGTTTCATACATAGCCCCTAACTCCTAGTGTTTAAGTTCCAAAGAACGTTGGTGCAGACAGCCATGTTCTGGTGACTAGACAGAAGTATCACCATAAAATAAGCTTTTAGGCCTTATTAGGATAATTCTTTTTTTTTTTTAGCTTTATTTATTTATTTTCCGTAAGAAAGAGAGACAGCGTGAGTGTGGGAGAGACAGAAAGGGAAAGAGAGCATCCTAGGCAGGTTCCATGCCCAGCGTTGAGCCCAACGTGTGGCTCAATGCAGGGCTCGATCTCACGACCGTGAGCTCATGACCTAAGCCAGAATCAAGAGTCGGACACTTTACTGCCTGAGCCACCCAGGCACCCGAGACCTATTAGGATAATTCTGTTACTTCTACAACCTGCCTCTGTAGCCACAGATTTGTTAAACCCAAGATTTGGAAGCAAAGGCATATCTCTGCAATTAAAAAGAGATTTTATGGGGCACCTGGTGGCTTAGTTGGTTAAGCGTCCGACTTCGGCTCAGGTCACGATCTCACAGTTCATGGGTTCCAGCCCCACACTGGGCTCTGTGCTGACAGGTTAAAGCCTAATGCCTGCTTCGGATTCTGTGTCTCCCGTCTCTCTGCCCTTCCTCCACTCTCTCTCTCTCTCTCTCTCAAAAATAAAGATTTTAAAAAATTCAAAAAAAGATTTTACAATCACAACAGAATGACCGAAGGGCAGGGTTAAACTCAATCTTTTGAATTTTTGAGTCTAAAATGTTTATTTTATCAGTAATTTTAGCTGCCTTCCCTTGCCCCTTTGCATTACCCAAGTGAAGCGCATTATCAGGTTTGATTTTGAGTGGTATGTGTCTTCTTGTGCCGATGCTAAACAACCAGCAGAGAACAGGTGATCCCATTGACCTAGATGGCTCCTCGAACTGCATTGTGAGGCCTTTGAGTCAAGACCTTTTGGTTCTAATAATGTTATCATGCATAAAATTCATTAAAAGGTCGTTAGCAGTTCTTCAGTGTAGCAGAACCATGGAATGCATAATGTAAAACCACAGGTAAGCCAAAAAGCAACTCTACTTGGCTTTAGGACAAATTTAAGTTCCCACGTAGGCTCTCTGATCAAATTCCTAGCCCTTCAGAATAACAAAGCTGGAGGGTGAAGACTGTGAGCCTTGGAGGTAACGGAAAACGTGGTCCCTGTGCTGCATTTAACCTTTCAATCCCCCTTGTAACACTAAGCACCAGCCTCATTGTAAGCTTTCTTCCTAGGTAATGAGTATAACACAGTGAGAGGTCTCTAAAAGAACTTATCTAGGGGAGCCTAGGTGGCTGCGTCAGTTAAGCGTCCGACTCTTGATTTTGGCTCAGGTCTCCGTCTCATGGTTCCTGATTTAGAGCCTCATGTCTGGCTCTGCACAACAGCGTGGAGCCCACTTGGGATGCTCTCTCTGTCCCTTCCCAACTCACGCACACTCAGTCTCTCCCTCTCTCTCAAAATAAATAAATAAACTTAAAAAATTGTTTAAATAAAAGCCTTGGGGTTCCTGGGTGGCTCAGTCAGTTAAGCATCCGACTCTGGATTTCGGCTCGGGTCATGATCTCACAGGTTCATGGGATCCAGCCTCACGCCAGGCTCTGCAGCACAGAGCCTGCTTGGGATTCTCTCTCTCCCTCTCCCTCTCTCAAAAACAAATTAAAAAGCATTTAAAAAATTAAAGAGCCTATCAAATAAATAAAATAGCCTATCTAGTGTGATCTTGAAATTCGGGTATCTTCTTTTTCAAGCGCCGAGCTGTGGTGTCAACCCAACGCTTGGCAGCTAACAGGTCCCCAAGATTTATCAAAGTAAATCTGAATGATTTGGACAATCAACTACTAATGAGCCTCCTTTGGTCCCTGGCTCCTTGAGAACTTGATGACGTTCAATTATCTCATTATCCTACCTTTGGTTCCCATCCTCCCCGCCCCCCCCCCCGTGCCCTGTTCCAGCTGGGCCTTATAAAGCGTGTTTTCTCTCTCAGGTGGCTGGGGAGCGATACGTCTATAAATTTGTCTGTGACCCGGATGCCCTTTTCTCCATGGCCTTCCCTGACAACCAGCGTCCGTTCCTGAAGGCAGAGTCTGAGTGTCACCTCAACGAGGAGGATACCCTGCCACTGACCCACTTTGAAGACAACCCGGCTTACCTCCTGGACGTGGATCGCTGCAGCAGCCTCCCCTATGCCGAGGGCTTTGCTTACTAAGTTTCTGAGCGGCTAAGCGGCCAAACCCTAGAGCTAGCAGTTCCCATTCAGGCAAATGAGGGCAGTGGTTTTGTTTGTGTTTTTGGCTGTTCCTAAAGCTTGCCCTTTGAGTATTATCTGGAGAACTCAAGCTGTCTCTGGATTGGCACCCTTAAAGACCGATACCTTGGCTGGGGAGTGGGGACAGGGAGGGGCAGAGAAACCACCAAAAGGCTGGTGCCTCAGCTCTGACCCTGACAAGGTTTCTGGGAAGAGATTGAAATGGAGCCTCCTTCCCATGGACAATATATGCAAAGCAATACCTTGTTCAGGTTAGTGCCCACAAACCAGGACGGAGTGTGTGACAATCTGCATTGATCACGGACTACTAATTGCCTTTACGTAGAAGGGCTCTGATTTGCACAATTTATTGAACAAGAAATGACAAACCTGTAGAAGAGTAGGTAGGCTACGAAGTCGGGGAGGCTCAAACCATGAAGGGTTAAAAATGGATCTTAAAATCTGGAGAGTTCTTCTAGCTCAATCTGAAATGTTTCCCCCTTGGTCTAGAAAGAAGGATGGGGGCGGGGGGGAAGTCAGAACAGCTGTTACCCACTCCATGGTTCTCAAATAATAAACCATTGCTACTCTTGGGAACCTTCTAGCCATGTGGTCACCAAGTAGAACAAGCCCCCTTTCTCTTCCCAGTCACACGGCCGTGTGTGGATGGCTTTCATTTCAGAAGGGTGATTTACACTTTTGACAGTATTTTGTTTTGCTTTGATTCGGGGGATTGTTTTGTTTTGGTGGTTGTTTTGGAAAAACAGTTTATAAACTGATTTTTGTAGTTTTGGTATTTAAAGCAAAAAAAAAAAACAAACCTTTTGGTAACTGCGCACTGCGTCCTTTAGCAGGGCGGTGCCGACCGATGAAGACGCTGCAGCTTGAAAGGGGCTTTGCTGGGGGCTTGCCCTTAGCAGTGTCCAAGCCCACTTTATTGCCTGCTTTGTGCTTTCTGCACCAGACAGCCTGACAGAACATTTGCACCTGAGTTGTACATTTTTGAGGTGTGCAGGGCAGCCTGGACACCCCGCTGAGATTCTATGTGTATAGTTCCCCGCGTTCTCTAACACGCCCTCTCTGGAAAGCATATGTACATAATACATATCATGTCCATTTGAAACCTGGCCACCTGGTGGGAACCCTGGGGATTTCTCCCTGGGCGTGACTGATGACAATTTCCATTTCATTCGTCTGTTTTGTTTCCTTCTTTTTTTTTTTTTTCCTTTAATCCTTGGACTTTAAACCCTGCATATGATTCGGTAGGGTTTCAGATGTACGTGTGACACTGACAGGTAAAAACAGTGCTAGCGTTTTAGTTTCTTGCCACCTTCAAAAAAAAAAAAAAAAAAAGCTATTCTGATTGCTGTATTATATTGGAAAAGTTTTAAACAACCCAGCTAAAGCTATGTGAAAGTTGGCCTCGAAGTAGAGGAAAAGTTCTTAGGAGGTGGTGGTACCTTGCTACCTGCCCTGCTGGTAGGATTCCGTGCTCCCCACGGCACTCAGCACGTCAGGAACGACTGCTGTTCTTCATACGGGGAAGACCGTGCCGACATGGTGAGCGGAAGAAACAGGCTTTGATTTGTTTTCCTACGAATGGGGTGCACTACCGTCTCAAACAGTCCCCCTTAAGACCAGCAGCATGTCTGTGAAGAGGGTCCTAGGGATAAGGGGGTGCGTTTTACAGCTCTGAAAACAGGAGGTTTTCCTCTATTGGAAGCTAATTAGCCCACAAAGGTATTGAACCTCTAGCTTGGGCCTTAATTAGCATTGTACTCTCATCAAAGGACTCTTTCCAAACCATATTTATAGCTCTCTAACCTCCACATAGTCTATATATAGATGCATATTTTACCCCCAGCTGGCTAGAGATTTATTTGTTGTAAATGCTGTATAGGATTTGTTTTTTCTTTCTTTACTTATCCTGGTTTGGGTTTTCTTTTTTTGATGAATTTACGCTGTCTTAGCAAGTATGAAAATAACCCTCTGTAGCCCGAGCTCCCCTCTCCCCGGCTGTAACTGCGTGGCCTGTGCTGTCACGGGACCTAGGATGGCGGCATCACCGTTGCATTCCCATCGGACTCATGCACCTCCCGGATGGTTTTGGTTTTTTTATTTGTTTTGTTGTTTTATTTTTGCTTCTTTTCCGGAGTGTGGAAAGTCTACAGTGCAGAAAGGCTTTAACCTGCCAGTTGATTTGAAATACTTTCCCCTGCGCAGGGCCGTATGCATCCTGCCAAGCTGCGTTATATTCTGTACTGTGTACAATAAAGAAGTTTGCTTTCAGTTTACCGGGTGCCTGAAACCTGCCTCTTTCTTGCCCTCGGTGGTCTAATTTTTTTTTTTTTAAGTTCATTTATTTATTTTGAGAGAGTTCAGTGAAGGCGTAGAGAGAAGGGGAGAGAGAGAATCCCAAGCAGGCTCCACACCAGCAGCACTGAGCCTGACACAGGACTCAGACACGAGAACTGGGAGATCATGACCTGAGCCAAAACCAAGAGTTGGATTCTGAACCGACTGGGCCACCCAGGTGCCCTTCAGTGTTCTAGTTTTAAAGCAAGCAGAAGCCACCTGGCTTCCTCTCTCTCTCTCTCTCTCTCTCTCTCTCTCTCCCCCCCCCCCTTCCATCCATTACCCCCCCTCTCTCAGATATTTAGAGAGGAATTAAAGGAACAGTCACCTGGAACTAGTGCACAGTGCTCTTTGGCCTCACCTCCCCTCTTAAACTGTGGCTAAAAATTCGAGCTGAAGGAGTAGGAGGTAGAGAAGTCCCCTTCCCAGCCAGTGGTGAGCTGAGACCACCCCACCCCCGCAAGCCCACCTACCTGCCAACTCTTAGTAACAATTTTTTTTAATGTTTATTTACTTTTGAGAGAGAGAGACAGACCGAGTGTGACCGGAAGAGGGGCAGAGAGAGAGGGAGACACAGAATCCGAAGCAGGCGCCAGGCTCCGAGCTGTCAGCACAGAGCCTGCACGAGGCTTGAACCCACAAACCATGAGGTCATGACCTGAGCCCAAGTCGGACGCTTAACTGACTGAGTCACCCAGGCACCCCTCTTAGTAACAATTTTTTAAAGTGTAGCTCATGTTTGGACCCTGGGTTGTGTGAAAGATTACTAACCAGGCTAGGACTAGGGGTTCCAGAGTGATTCTAGCTCAGCCCCTTGGATACAGACTTGAAAAAACAGTAAGAACCTAAGAAATTCTTACATACTAATTTTCCCCCAACAAGCTTTGATCTTAAGAAGTGAAATTGTTCCTAATTTTAAAATCAGGCTGTTCCCTTGAAAATTACAACAAAAACTTAGGAAGTTTTTTTCTAGCCTGTTTTTTTTTTTTTTTCTGTTATTGTTGTTTGTTTTTAGCCGTGCAGCAGTAAGAATTTTTCTTCCAAGTTTGTCTCCTTCTTGTGGGCATATATCGCTTGGGGAAAGTGTGGAAGAAAAATACAGTCTGCAGACTGTGTGCAGTGCTAGGCCCCGTGGTGTTCTTGTTTCACTCTCTTTTCTGTACCTTCATGTGGGCTTTTCAAGACTCCTGTTACCGTAGAGGAATAAGTAGAGCCTTTTTCCAGGCCTATAACAGAAGCCTTTCTGTAAGTTTATCTGCTATCTTTCTTCCACTGTTTTACAAGCCCTTAAGTGGAGAAACATCTGAGACTGAATCGGTGCACAGCCGCTTGAATCGGAGCTTGTGAGGAATGAATGCCTGCCACATAAACCCATTAGCTTCGACAGATTAAGAAAAGATGCTTGGGGAGAAGGCAGGGGAACCCAGGACAAAGGGAGCTCTGCCTCTCCGCTTCACCAAGATAAGGCTCTGACAATCAGCTCCCCGTTATTCACGGGCTCATTATCCAGCCTGGGCCCAGACCCAGATCGTTAACCTAATGTGGGAGGTCACCAAACACTGGGCCGCCCTTCCAGTGTCGGGCGCGAGGATAAGGAAGCCCAGAAAATGTGAAGTTTACTCTTCGTCGAGGTCCCCTTTCATGAGCCAAGCCAGGCAAACAATGCTCACTCAGTCGTTAGATGACAAAGAGGTAGTGTGAGGGCAAAAGAATGTGGTTATGGGAGCCAGAGTATGTGCAGAATCTAAATTCTAATGCAGCTGGGACAAATGTAAACTAATGTGGAGGAAAAACACTCATGTACCCAGACGGTTGGAAACCTTAGACAATCCGTTGCCCAGTGGTGCAGGTGGCTGGAGCTCAGTGTGCAGCCTCTGAAACACAAGCAAAAGGGAAAAAAAAGCCATAAAAATCATCAGTTTTAATAATACATATATATGGAAGCATTGGTTTTATTTAGCCTAAGCGCACTGTACTTAAAATAGGCGGTGGGGGTGGGTGTGGCATACAGACAAGCCACTGTGTCCCCGTCCCAGCAGATACACTCCTGTCCCATACATTGGTCAGTGAGCAACCGACCAGCCTTTCTTTAGCTCCTCCAGTTTAAAACCTGGCTCTACACCCAGGCCTTGGTTTATTGACCTTGGCAGTGAACCTCAGATAGCTAACCTTTGAATGGCACTTTACAGTTTACAGAGCACTCTTTCATCCCCATTATCTTTTTGGCAGGCTTTCTTAAATGGTAACACTTTGTTGAAATTGAATCTGAAAATACGGCTGTTAGCCTCCCCAAGTACTTTCTTGGATTGTCCACAGTGGCTACTGTGGGAAAAGGGCTACACACAGGGGTTCTGGCCCAAGCTCTGGGATTGACTGGATTAACCAGATGATCTCAGGGGCGTCCTGGCCTAACTTCCCAGGTCAGGGAGGGCACTGATGAGCTGCTACTTCCAGAGCTCTTAGGAGATATGGGAGAAGGAGTTCCTTTGGGAATTCAAGGCCAAAGGATGCCTGGGAAACACAGGTGCACAGGTTTAACAGTTAAAGACATTCTCCAGTCATTAAGGAAGCTCTGAAGACTGCTGAGTCCACCATTAAAGGTATATGTTTGTTCATTTCCCAGGCGTCCACTGAATACCTACTAGATGCCAGGCACTGCTGGATACTAAAAATAAATGACTGAAGGTGGCATTTTGATATAAAGCCCTGTTCTTGACAACGATGATACATGCAATGACTCCTTAAATGCCCTACTCACCAGCTCACAGCTGCTCATACTTAAACACAACTGACACCATCTTATTCTGACCACATTGACCTGAGGCTGAGGTTGGGCATTTATCTACTGCCACTGCTGGTGGAGGGTTGTTCCCAGGGATGTTAAGTCCTTGGTGTACCTCCTACCAGGAAGAGAAGAGGGTAAGCCCAGATGTCAATGAGCTGGGAGCTGTTTGCAGATGCAGTAATGCAAGTGGGCTGCGGGGACCTGAAGCAGGTGTCGTGATGGTTGCTATACCTATCTTCCACATTAGCAGGACTCTCCTGGATGACCTTGTTTCTTTGTCTCCATACTGAAGGTGAGTGATTCTTTGCTTCCATCATTCCGTTAACAAGCATATATCAAGCATCTTTTTTGTATACTGCAATAGACGCTTTGAGGTGGGGGTGGGGGTCCCACAGTGAAACCCACCCTCCCCTTAAACGGCTCACAGGCAAATGGGGAAAACATTTTTCTACATGAAACTAGAATACAAGTTATAAGTTACTATTACTCATCCAATAAATAGTGCCTATTCTATGCCAGGCATCACTCTAGGACTAGTGGAAGGAAAAAAATAGGGACAAGTCTCTGCTCTCAGGGATCTTACATGTGGGGAAGAGGGTAAAAACAAATGAAGTAAGTAAGTGATGACATGCATTAGACAGTGGTAAGTACTATGGAAAAAAATAAAGCGTGAGAGGGAAATAGTGAATGGTAAGGTGCATGGGTTGCACTTACAGAGATATCAGGGAAGACCTCACAGTTGAGCAAAGACTTGAGAAAAGTAAAGTAGCCAGATGCATATCTGAAGCAAAAGCTTGTAGACAGAGGGAAGAGCAAGTGAAAGGACTTGAAACTTGAATATACGTGGAATATTTATGGAAAATAGCAAGGCCTGTGACTCCAGATCAGAGTCACAGTGATGGGGTGTGTAGTAAGAAACAAAGGCAGCAAGGGGCACCTGGGTGGCTCAGTCGGTTAAGCGGCCGACTTCGGCTCAGGTCATGATCTCACGGTCCGTGAGTTCGAGCCCTGCGTCGGGCTGTGTGCTGACAGCTCAGAGCCTGGAGCCTGTTTCAGATTCTGTGTCTTCCTCTCTCTGACCCTCCCCCATTCGTGCTCTGTCTCTCTCTGTCTCAAAAATAAATAAACGTTAAAAAAAAAAGAAACAAAGGCAGCAAGAATAAATTGTGGTTGTATTATCAAGGGCCATGTAGGCTTTTTAAGGACTCTGACATTTGCTCTATCCGTGTTTAGCTGTTAGAGGTTTTGAGCAGAGTCTTGACATAATCGGACTTCTGTTTTAAAGGCTCGCTCTGGCTGCTGAGTTGAAAATAGATGGTAGGAGAACAGGGGAGGAAGAACAGCCAAGTAGTAGGCTAGACAGTAATCCGGATGAGGTGACATGGTGATTTGGTCCAGGGCACAAAGAGGCCATAGTCTAGATATATTTTGCACGTAGAGCCAATAGGCTTTAGATGTATAGAGTGGGAGAAAAAGAGGAGTCGGTTATGGCTTCAAAGTTTCTTGGTCCGAGCATTAAGGAAGTGTGAGATTGCCATTTACAGCTATTTATTGAGATAGAGGAGGAGAAATCGGGGGTTGGAGTGGGGGGAAGAACAGGTATCCTGTTTTGAACATATTAACTTTGAGGTGCCTATTAGAAATCCAGATGGGAGCATTGGTTTGGATATACGAGTCTAAAGTTCAGAAGAGAGATCCAAACTAGAGAAAGAAGTCATCAGTGTGTAAGAGAGTATATGAAGCTGAGCTGATGAGATCACTAAGGGAATATACCTAGATTAAAAGAAAAAGAAAAATTCACAAGAAAAGTTCAGGATGAAGAGGCTGAGGCGATGAAAAAGAACCATCAGAGGAGAAGGGAAAAAAGTGATTAGTCAAATAGTGATGATCAGAACCGTATTTCCAGGAGAAAAAAGAAATTAACATGGCTGATGCTTCTGATGTGTCAGTAAGGTGAGGACGGGGACTGAATTGGCAACCTGGAGGTCATAGGTTACTTGTGCATTTCCGCAGAGTGAAAGAAAGAGACAGAACTGAATAATACAATAATACAAGGGGGGGTTAAGTTTATTCTCAGTTGGAGGCAGAGATCAGAGAAGTCTCCATGGATTCAGAATCCTGGGCTTGAGTTCAGCTCAGCCTCTCTCCCTAGTCTTTCTTTCCATTCCTTGACTCTCAAAGTCTGAAAGAGCCCTGGGTGGGCATCCCTCTCAGGTGTCTTGACCAGAATGTACTGGGTGAGCCATTCAAGGATAAAGGAGGAAAGATTACTATGCCGTTACCACCATTTTTGCCATCCCTATGGGACCCTATTCTTGTTTTGTGCTCTTAAATTTCTTTTTTTGAAATGTTAACTGTTTTTAAATAACCTTTTTTTCATATTACACAATTAGCATATGTTCTTTGTAGAAAAACAGAAAAAAAAGACCTTAGCCCAAATTTAAAACTATTCTGAGAACTCCACCTAGAAATCACAGTTAAAACTTTATTGTACATCTTTCCACATGGCTTTTCTCGGTACTGTTATTTAATTATAAAAATAAGGTCATGCTATACAGTGAACACAGTTTTGTCACTTATTTTTCCACACTGTAGTTTGAACATCTTTCCAAATCTGGGAGTATT
Source organism: Puma concolor (assembly GCF_028749965.1). Classification (NCBI taxonomy): domain Eukaryota; kingdom Metazoa; phylum Chordata; class Mammalia; order Carnivora; family Felidae; genus Puma; species Puma concolor. The sequence continues at coordinate 78,038,758 of NC_141675.1, read as the reverse complement.
TAATCATTTTTAATGCCTGCATGGTGTTCCATAGTACATAAGTATTACAGCATTTTTGAGCATTCCCCTTTGCTGGGAATTAAGGTACCATAAACATACATCCAAAACCAATCCAAGTGTTCTCCATCCTCAAAAATCAAACAAACAAACAAAAAATAAGAATTGGGGCTTTTTCTTGTGTTCCCAATTAATAACTAAGTACTAATTTTACCTTCTAGATATCTCTCAAATCCAGCTCTGTCACCTGTCATAACTCATCCGCAATCACCACTCACAGACTATTACCATCACCAACTAACACATCTCACCACATCCATGCTTACCTCCTCCGACCCTTCTCCTTACTCTAGTCAGAGTGATGATTTGTAAGCCCAAGCCATTCCTTCACTTAAGCCTTTTCAATGACACCTACTAGAACACCTAAAATTTAAAAAGACTACCACCACCAAATGTTGGCAAGAATACACTGCGGAGCGTGTGTAAAATGGTATGACTTCTTCAGAAAACTGGTGGTTTCTTATAAAGGTAAACATACATCCACTTTGTGATCTAGCAATTTTAGTCTTAGGTATTTACTCAAGAGAGATATAGACATGTATTCATAAAAAGACCTCTGTGAGAACATTTAGAGAAGCTTTATTCGCAACAGCCACCAAAAGCAACACAAATGTCCATGAAGAGAAGATGGGAAAAACAGGTTGTGGACTTTTCCAAAGAAGACATCCAGATGGCCAACAGACGCATGAAGAGAAGCTCAACATGACTCATTATCAGGGAAATACAAATCAAAACCACAATGAGATACCACGTCACACTGATTAGAATGGCTAAAATTAATAACTCATTTAATACTTTCTATTATATTATGAAAGGTTGAAAAGGATATAATCTCTAATTTATTGTAAATTCTTACATTTTATAATATGATTATTCCAATTTAACAATGGATTCTATATATGCTAGCAATTTAATTACCACCATCACTAAATTTTCATCATTCATTATCACCAAATTACACAATCTCTTCTTTCACAGACTTTTATGTCATTCTTTTATTTGTTTGTTTATTTACTCATATAAATTTCTTAATGTTTACTTATTTTTGAGAGAGAGAGAAAGACAGAGAGTGAGCAGGGGAGGGGCAGAGAGAGGGAGACACAGAATCCAAAGTAGGCTCCAGGCTCTGAGCTGTCAGCACAGAGCCCTATGTGGGCTCGAACTCACGAACCACAAAATCATGACCTGAGCTGAAGTCCGAGGCTTAACCAACTAAGCCACCCAGGCATCCCATGTCATTCTTTTTTATACTTAAATCCATATTTCCATGTACACCCCCCAAAAGAATTTTATCCTGATACAATATATTTTTATGTTTGGAAGTTGTTGTTGTTGTTGTTTTTTTAATGTTTATTTATCTCTTGAGAGAGAGACAGAGTGTGAGTGGGGGAGGGGCAGAGAGAGGGAGAGGAAGACACAGAATCTGAAGCAGGCTCCAGGCTCTGAGCTGTCAGCACAGGGCCCGACGTGGGGCTCGAACCCACAAGCTGTGAGATCATGACCTGAACCGAAGTCAGACACTTAACTGACTGAGTCACCCAGGTGCCCCTATGCTTGGAAGTTTTTATCCGCCTTTTAATCTTACTCTATCATACCTATTACAACAAATTGTTTTAAATAATTTCCTTTGGCAATAAGTCTTTAGATGTTAAAAATTATTCTGTATTGAGTGATTACTAAATTAATAGTTCACAATTTATCAAAACAACATAAATATATGTCCAAATCTGACAATAGATTTAAAGATGATTCAAACATAATCAAAGTTTCTTTTTTTTTAGATTTTATTTACTTATTTATTTATTTATTAAAAAATTTTTAAAGCATTTATTTATTTTTGAGAGAGAGAGAGGAGAGAGAGAGAGAGAGAGAGAGAGAGAGAGAGACAGAGACGAAGCACAAGCAGGGGAGGGACAGAGAAAGAGAGGGAGGCACAGAATCCGAAGCAGGCTCCGGGCTCTGGGCTGTCAGCACAGAGCCCAATGCGGGGCTCAGACCCACAAACCATGAGATCGTGACCTAAGCCAAAGTCAGACGCCTAACTGACTGAGCCACTTAGGTGTCCCAAAGCTTAGGGGACTTTTAAAACTTGTCTAAACTCACACTGGTTATGTTTGAACCATGTTTAAATCTATTTGTAACAGCAGCTTAACTTACCCTAACTAATATGCCTTGTTCATTTAAACAAGTACTTAGGAATGGAATAAGCTGAGAATGCTTTTGTTTCTTTGTTTTTAATGTTTATTTATTTATATTGAAGGGCACCTGAGTGGCTCAGTCACTTAAGCATCTGACTTTGGCTTAAGTCATGATCTCACGGGTTCGTGTGTTCAAGCCCCACATCCAGGCCCATGCTGACAGCTCAGAGCCTGGAGCCTGCTTTGGATTCTGTGTCTCCCTCTCTCTCTGCCCCTCCCCCTCGCATGCTCTGTCTGTCTGTCTCTCTCTTTCTCTCTCAAATATAAAATATTTAAAAATTTTTATTTATTGTGAGAATGAGAGAGATCGTGCACATGCAAGCATGAGTGGGGGACGGGTGGGGCGCAGAGAGATCAGGAGAGAGAGAATCCCAAGCAGGTTCCACACCGTCAGCGCAGAGCCTGATGTGGGTCTCAATCCCATGAACTATGAGACCACAACCTGAGCCAAACTGAAGAGTCAGATGCTTAAGTGACTGAGCCACCTAGAAGTCCAAGCTGTGTGTGTTTTTAGTAGAAATATCACTCCATTATGGGGCGCCTGGGTGGCGCAGTCGGTTAAGCGTCCGGCTTCAGCCAGGTCACGATCTCGCGGACCGTGAGTTCGAGCCCCGCGTCGGGCTCTGGGCTGATGGCTCAGAGCCTGGAGCCTGTTTCCGATTCTGTGTTTCCCTCTCTCTCTGCCCCTCCCCTGTTCATGCTCTGTCTCTCTCTGTCCCAAAAATAAATAAAAACGTTGGAAAAAAAAAATTTTTAAAAAAAGAAATATCACTCCATTATTAGAAGTCCTCCCATGTTACATGCCAAAATTTCACATACTGTTATTCATCAGAAATTATTTTAAATGACCTACCAATTGACAATTCTATTAGGTCCTCCTTCAACTTCATTGACAACAAAAGATTAGAATCAATTTAACTTATAAAACCAGAAGTTACCAGTCACTAGAATCTAATCATTTCCTCAATTTCTGATAAGTACAGCAAAAAAGTTCTTAACAAGACTTAGCTACCAAATGCTTCTACATCAATTGTTCTCCAAGTGTGGATTCCCGACAAGTGCATCAGTATCATCTGGCAACTGGTTAGAAATGCATATTTTTAGGCCCCACCCAGACCTACTGACTCGGAAATTCTGGGGATGAAACCAGTAGTCTGTGTTTTACCAAACAAGCTCTCTTAGCGATTCTGTTGCTGAAGTTTAAGAATCCCTACCATATGCTATACCTGTAATTCTTTCTCCTGGACTTGTATGTAATCTGATAGTTTCCAAAAGCATTCAAATATTGAAATATTCATTTTAACATATCTTTGCCACTTGTATTAGTTATCTGTTAGTGCATAACGATGTTACCACAAACTTGGTGGCTTCAAACAACACCTATTTATTGTCTCCCAATTTCTGTAGTTCAGGAGTCCAGGCATGACTTAACTGGGTCCCCTCCTTCAGCGTCTCATATGGCTGCAAAGTGCCAGCTGGGACGGCAGTCTCATCAGAGGCACAGCTGGGATAGGATCTACCTCTAAATTCACATCATCGTTGGAGCAGTTCTCTTCTGTCTACCAGCTAGAGACCACCCTCAGCTCCTTGCCACTTTGAGGTCTTCCTAATATGGCCATTTGCCTTACAAAGCCAGCAAGGCAGTCTCTCCTAACAAAACTGGAGTCACACTTTCATGTAACAAAATCATATAAACATCCCATCACCTTTGCCCTATTCTCTTACTTAAAAGCAAATTCTAGGTTGCACCCACACTGAAGGGGAGGATATTACATGGAGGCAAGAATACCAGGAAGTAGGGATCGCCTGTCTGCTACATCACTCAGTACTTTTTGTTTAAGTGCCTTTGTTTCATCACATGCTTTAACTCTATTTTACCAAACTTCTGAGGTACCATTTAGGTCATTCAATAATAAACATTCTGAAAAATATTGACTAGAATAATCTTTGCAAAGCTGGGCCTCATGGTCAATCCAATCAGCCAACCCTGACTATGACTTACTTTCTGTCAGAAAAGGTCAGGTGTCATTTTTCAGTTCAAATAAGTGTGTTAATCTGAAATTTAAGAAGTAACATAACAACTTGGAATAATACATTCTATAGCACATATGGTAAGATAGATTACTAAAAGCAGTCACGTCAAAATTAAATGGATGCATATCCAATATAATTGATCACATCTAAGTTACCAGAACAAGATGATAAGGGTAGTACTCATTACTTTATAATTATTCAATATGATATGTGACTAAAGCTACCAGTTATTATTAATGTGATGAGTATTGCTGAAGGCAAGGTACTCCTTCAGTAAGTGTATATCCATGTGGGTACTGAACCCTGGTGGACAGCTTCTGGGGATAATGCAATAAAATGATGCATTATAAAGGCCAAAATAGCTCCATTAATTTCATTAGACATTATGATTAAATTTCACATGTATTTAATGAAAAAGAAAGGTATATATTGCTAAAACTAATTGGTCCAGCAGCTAGCATATAATCTTATTTTTTGTTAATAAGAGCTGGAAAATCTCATTATAAGCTGAAATAAGATGAGTATTGGCTATAATTGCAATGCACATTTCATAATATGATTTGACAAAATAGGTTTGAACTATTTTATTGAACGAGGCATAGCAAATTCGAAACACATAAGATTTTTATATAGCACCTATTTTGTGCGCTTGCATGAAGGATACTTTGTTTGCAAATTTCTTTTTTTTATCTCAAACCTATGCAAAGTGGGAAGAATAATACAATAAACACTGGTAAACATTTCAATTAAATTCATCTAACCTTCTACCTTTTCATAAAGGTATATAAAATGAAAGCTCCTGAGCTGCAAGGACTATACCAAGCCTATTGTCTAGGAAAATGTGTCACAAGCTGGATTCGTCTGACATTTTCTCATAATTAGATTCAGGTTAGACATTCTTGGCAGGAATACTACTTAAGTGTTAGTGTACTGCCTATCACATCACCTCGAGAGGCACATGATGTCAGTTTGCCCTGATAATACTGATGCTGAATCTGATCGCTTGATTAAGGTGATGATGCCAGTTCTTTCTATTATAAAATTACTCTTTCCCCTATGTGATTAACAAGTAGCCCATTCCCCAATTAAATTTTGCCTGATGATTTTATCATCCTCTGATGATCTTGCCTGAGTAAATAAATATACACATTGGATGTTGTCCAATGTCAATTTCCTGGTATATCTTGAAAGGTGAGTAGGCCTCTTGGCTCATATCACAGAAAAATCCAGGGGTAACACATAGTTGAATCCAGAAGCTCAGATCATTTCCCCAGTACCTAGTTTCTTTCTACCACACAAGGCTCTGCTTTTCATTTTGTTGGTTTCATTCATGGGTTACACATGATGGTGGTCCCTGAAAACCCAGGCTTACACTTTACAGCTTCAAGTCCAATAGAAAAAGGCTACCTCTTCTGAAATAATACCAATAAAAGTCTTAGAGCGAAGTCTTCTTGACTCTGATTGTCTTAGCTTGGGTCATGCCCCATCTCTGAGCCAATGCCTGTGGCCAGGGTGATGACACCATTTGATTTACATACCCAGTCCTGGAGCAGGAGCTAGTGTCTCAGTTCCAAAGAGACCATATGGACTGAGAGGTGGTTCCCCAAGGAAAACAGAGGGGCTGTTATTAAAGGGAGAGGCAAAGGGTGCTGGGCAGGAGGCAGAAACAACAGATGTCTCCTATAACTGATTATTCAATAAAGATGTTTAGACATCTGATAAGCCATCTGAAAAGACCAACATTGGGGAATAGGGAGTAAAGCAAGGCACCTATTCACTCTTCACATCAAAACAAATTCCAGATGATTTTAAAATTCTTTATGTAAAAAACAAAACCACAAAAGGACTGGAAGAAAGCATGACTGAATAATTTTAAATGTTGGGAATAAAGATAGACTGTTTAGGCATGACACAAAACACAGAAATCAAAAAGGATAATATTGATAAAAGTTGAGTACATAAAGCCTTAAAAGCTTTTGTACATCAGAAATACCACACTGAGTGAGGTAAGGAAGATCTGCAATGAAGATATAATAGTTTGAAAATCTATACACCAAGAAATGTAATAATGACCATCATGTAGCATAAGTTAGAAAAGATACAAGAAGAAATAAACACAAATACATTAGAAGGAGACTTTAATACACCTCTCTTAGTCCATGACAGGTCAGGTGGATAAATGATGATAGATGAGCAATGATAGATAAGACCTTAGTCTTATCTATATATAATTATTAGTAAAGAAGTTCTGATAGATAAAATTTCAACTCTGTACCCTGAAAATAAAGAATACATTCCCCTTCCCCCAAGGGTCCACGAAACATTCATGAAACTTGATCAGGTATTGGACCATCAGAAAGCATTCTCAGACCGATGTAAAAAAATACCAGTAATAATACAGTCAGAAGATAAAAAGACTCTTCCACCTTCAGAAATTTTTTTAAATGTTAAAATTCTGTCTTACACATTTCTTGGGCTTAAGGGAAAATGACAACTGAAGTTCTAGTCTATCTGGAAGCAGCAATAATGAAAACAACATACCAGAACCTATGGGCTAGATTTAAAGCAGTGTTCAGTGAAAATTCCATAACTTTGTTTATACTGATAAAGAAGACAGAAAAAAAACAATTGAGCATCTGATTTCAAAATTAGACAAAGAACAACAGAAACTATGGGAAACTAGAAAGAAAAAGAAATCAATGTGGGAAAAGAGAAAAAATAATAGAAATAAGAATGAATTAAGACATAATGAATAAATTAAGGGGAAAATAATAAAATAGATTAAATTTGCCAATCTATTAAGTAAAAAAGCAGGTACGGTAGGCAGAATAATGGCCCAACCAAAGATGTCTACACTCTAATCCCCAGGACCTATGACTATTTTACTTTACATGGCAAAAGGGACTTTGCAGATGTGATTAAGGTGAAAGACGTTGAGACGGAAGGAGTATCCTGGATTATCCAAGTGGGTTCAACCTAATCCTATGAGCCCTTAAAATCAGAGAACCTTTCCCTGTTGAGATCAGAGATGTAACAATGGGTGAAGGGTCAGAGAGATGTATGAGAGAATTTGGTATGCTATTGCTGGCTTGAAGATAGAAATAGGAGACCATAAGCCAAGGAATGCAGGTGGTCTATGGAAACTGGAAAAGGCAGAGAAAGGGCTTCTCTCCTAGAGCCTCCAGAAAGGAACAAAGCCCTGTCAACAACCTCATTTTAACCTGGTGGTACCCAAGTCAGACTTCCTACCTACTGAAATGTGAGATACTAGGCCACTATGCTTGTGGTAATTTGTTACAGCAACAAAAGAAAACTAAAAAACAATGAGGAAGTTCAACTTCACAAACAAAAACTGACAGGGCAGAACTATACCTTAGAATTAGAGGAAATTTAAAAATCAGGAGGCTAATTTGCTAAATCAATGCAAATAACTTTGAAAACCTGAATGAAATTGATAAACTTGTAGGAAAATATAATTCCCTAAAATCAACCCCAGAACAGGTAGAAAAGAAAAGTAGACCAATTTCCATAAAAGGAGGTGAGAAATGTATCAGAGAGCTACTCCCTCCAAAAGCAGCAAACTCAGAGAATTTCACAGGGAGTCCCCCCCACCGCCCACCCACACACCCCCACAGGGAATTTTTTTACCAGACTTCTTGAGAGTTGACAATGCCAATGTTATCTAAACTGTTCCACAGCTTCAGAAAAAATTAAAACCTTATAAATGTTTTTTTATAGTGAGAATTAACACCAATACAAATAAATAACAAAGATTACATACACAAAAGCTACAGGTCAATCAAGTTTATAAATATAGATACAAAAATCCTAAGTGAAATATTAACAGACCACAACAGAATTAAAAAAAAAAAGACTACATGAGAATAGACTATGAATGCATGGATGGTTCAATACTAGCAAATCAACCAGTATAATTCATATTACCAGATCTAGGAAGAAAAAGAATATGACCATTCCCACAGACACTGAAAAGGCATTTGACAAAATTTAAAGAGCATGCATTTAAATCACTAATAAATATACAAGGAGTCAAGGAATTAGAAACTCATAATTCAGCAACCATTACAATAATATAATTGATGCAAGCTAAGAACCATCGGTGGATGCTAAAATTAGTAGGTGAAAAGTTTGAGGACTAACAGGATATTTGCATAGTCTCAGAGTATCTCCCCAAAGATATTTATTAATTGCAATGGAAAACATAGTAACCTTACAGAGGAAAAACCATCTGTTAACAGATGGTTAACACTGTCAAGCAGTGAAAGTTAATGTCACCAATAACAAGACAAATCAGCACCCCGTGATATGACACAATGAAAAAACACAGCATCCCTTCAGTAGTATTCCTTCACAGCAGTAGAACCTTATCCTAATCATGAGGAAACATCAGACAAACTTAAACTAAGGGACTTTCTACTAAAAAAACAGTCTCTATTCTTTAAAAACATCAGTATCGTGAAACAGAAAGAAAAAGCTGAGGAAGTATGTTCAGATAAACAACAACAACAACCTAAAAAAACATGACAAATGAATCCAAAACGATCCAAAATTTTCCTTTGCTATAAAGGACATTATTGGGACAATGGATAGATCTGAATAAGGTCTAATAGATCAGATAACATATTAATGTTAACTTCCTGATTTTTATCATTGACTTACGTTTATACAAAATATATACTGAAGTATATAGGGGTAAAGTAGCATCCTGTGTGCAGCGGTTCAGGAAAAAATGTATAAGAATAAATCAATGTGTTAGAAAACAGAAAAATAGTAGAATTAAGAATAAATCAAATAGGGGTGCCTGGGTGGCTCAGTCAGTTAAACATCTGACTCTTGGTTTCAGCTCAGGTCATGATCTCAAGGTTTGTGAGTTCAAGCCCCGCATTGGACTCTGTGCTGACAGCACGGGGCCTGCTTAGGATCGTCTCTCTCTGCCCCTCCACTACTCTCTCTCTCTCTCATTCTTAAAACAAATAAACTTAAAAAAAAAAGAATAAATCAAAGCATAATGAATAAATTAAGGGAAAATAATAAAATATATAAATATAAACATATATTTATTTGTTTAAATGAAATTAGATTGAGAGGGAGAAAGCAAAGGTGGTAAGCTGGAAACATTTGGGAAATCTTGGCAAAACCTATGTGGGAATTCTTTGTATTCCTTCTTAAACAGCCTTGATTATGATAAGGAAGGAGAGAGAAGTTGGTCAAACGTTTGGAGGGTTTGGGGTATTCTTGTAAGACTTTTTAAAATTTTAAGTAAGCTCTACACCGAACATGAGCCTTGAACTCACAACCCCGAGATCAAGAGTCATCATGCTCCACAGATTGAGGCAGCCAGGTGCCCCTGGGGTATTTTTAATGAGAGAAACTTGAGCATACTTAAATAAAGATAGCAGTAGTGGGGAGCACATGGTAAACGGGGAGAGAGTGTCCATGAGAGAGAGGAAGAGCAAACGAGTGAGAGAACAGAAGATGAGGAAATGCTTGAGACTATAAAAAAGAATAAATATTCAAAGCTGAAAATGTGGTAAACATGGAAAGGTATGTATAAAGAATACAAATCACCCATCATAACAAGACCTAACACGAAGGCTCACTGATGGACTTGTTTTGGCACAGGCAGGCCAGAAGGAGGCACAGGGCTCTCATTTCATAGATGCGGGAACTAAGGCTCAGAGACACAAATTATCTCCTTTAGATTACGGAACTGGTTGAGGGCAAACATCACTTTCGAATTCCCCACCCAGTGCTCTTTCCACTTTAGAGGAAAGCCCCCAGTAGTTGTCAGCCAGGGGAGGCTCTGCCCCCAGAAGCAATGGCAGATGTGGGAGATCCTTTTTGATCATCGTAAGACGAGGGAATACTACTGCCATTTAGTGGATGGGGAGCTGAAATGTTAAACTTGTTACAGTGATCCAAGAAGTCCTACACAATGAAGATGGTACTATCCAAAATACCACTGCACCTTTGTCAGAAAAACTGTGCCTAAAAATCAGTCTTCTGGGGTCTACAGTCAACCAGCCCACCATTACTGAGCCATGTGACTGGGCAAGGCACCAATTCTTCTCATTCATCTTGAAAATGAGCATTTCGTTCCAAATGGGAACTCACATCCTTCAGCCTCTGATATGCCTGGATTCTGTCATCACATTGGGTGGGCCCCTCAGAGGAGACCGACAGCCCCTCAGAGGAGACTAGGCTGATTCTGCCAATGATACACAGGTGTCGGCCAAGTAAATCCCCAAAGCCTCCACTTTGTAACCTCCTTGGGCTGGGCTGGTTCACAGACTTCCTAAGCTAGACATCTGGAATTTATTTTTTTTTTTAATTTTTTTTTTTTTCAACGTTCATTTATTTCTGGGACAGAGAGAGACAGAGCATGAACGGGGGAGGGGCAGAGAGAGAGGGAGACACAGAATCGGAAACAGGCTCCGGGCTCTGAGCCATCAGCCCAGAGCCCGACGCGGGGCTCGAACTCACGGACCGCGAGATCGTGACCTGGCTGAAGTCGGACGCTTAACCGACTGCGCCACCCAGGCGCCCCTAGACATCTGGAATTTAGATGATAACTGTGCTTTCTGTAAAACTCTACAGTTACAAAGTATTTTCACCTGGATGATTTCATTCAGTCATTCCATTAGCCCAGGGAAGAAGTTATTACAGCTCCAATTTTATAAAGGAGAGAAATTAGATTCAGAGTAAAAATGACTTCCCTAGATAACGGGTCAGTAAGTGAAAGATGGAGCAGGGATGAAATCCTGTCTTCTGAGGCCAAGTTCGGACCCCCTCCTTCCCACCCCTACTCCCACCATTGCCCTCGGGACAAATGCCAGTCTTCTGGTCCCTTTGATCGAGGCTGGGCAATAATCTCCTCTCTCCCCCACCCTCCTGTTTTAGGCCATTCTTTTTGCTAGGATCAGAAATCAACCAAAGAGCAGGAAAGATAACCCCAGACTTGCTCTCAGCTTCCTGAGGAAACAACTTCCTAACACCAACAATAGACGGCCAACTGGTCTGAAAGGTAGTGAGCTCTCTGTCACTAGGGGTGTTTAAGAAGACACTGAATGACTACCTGGCAAAGATGTAGTAGAGGAGATTCCTAATGTGCAAGTTAAAAAGATCTCTGAGGTCCCTTCCAAATTTGAGAGCAGAGGACTCCGTGCTTAGGAAGACAGCATGGTTCGGAAGCCGGCTGGGCAGAGGCCCAGGCTGTGGAATAGAGACAAGTCTGAAGAAGGAAAGAAAGAAAGAGAAAAAAAATCTGAAAGCAATTGTGAAAACGAAAGCGGACTCTTCTCTTCCAAGAAAGAAACTGGAGCCCCAACAGGGATGGGGAGACAAACTGGGTTGATGCCTAAAGAGAAAGTCAGAGGAAATGTCAGTATTTCTCAAATAGCCTTGCCCAGAAAATGTGTCAACAAACACGCAGCCAAACTTCACCGACTACCACTCAGGCGACACAGACAAGAAAAAGAGGAGCAGTCTCTTGAGAGAGAAGCACTTGAATTGAGTTAAAAATATATTGAATTCACAATCAATCAAAAATGCTAAAGGCCCAGAGAATGCCTCTGGACTAGACTTCTTCCATTTCCCTGAAAGTAAGTGGTGTGAGATTCTTTTTAAAGTATTATCTGAATCAACGTTTGAGGGCGGAGAGTGGGAAGGACTGGCCTGTAGTGGGAAATCTGCATTTCATCTTTTAGCCAGAGCGGGATTTTAAATGCAATTGCAGAGAGCATTCTGGGGACTCCTGCTCTTCTTACAATGGAAACCAGGTCCAGAATGTTCCCTTGCAACCTGGCAGCCTGAAGTAAGAAAAGCTTCAGGTGAAAGAAGGATCCACGTTTACAGTATCTGACAGAACCACTTTTCCCCAAAATCCGTTAGAAATCTCGTTCAACATCTCTTTCAACGAAGGGTACAAAGACTTTAATAAGTTTAGAAAAAGGGTTCTAAAATAACTCCTTTTCTTACACGTGTAAAACATTGAGAAAATGCAGATGCACTAAAAGAAGGAAATAAACATGGCATGTTTCTCCACCACCCAAAATAAGCATTTTGGTATGTCTACTCAATTTTTTTTAATGTGATTTTTAGTTTTTTTGAATGGTTCAAAACAAAGTGGTATTGAAAAGATATTCCTTGAGAGTGTTGTCCCCACCCCACCTCCATCTATCTGTTTCCCACCCACTCCCATCCTGTTAGGTGAAATCTTTTTGGTTGTTTGTGTATCCTTGTAGCACTCCTTAATGAAAATTACAAGTACAAACAAAACTTCGTGTTTGACACCTTCCTTACCCAACGTGGGGCTCAAACTACAAGAGGCAGCCTACCACATATAGTGCATCTAACTTTTTGCTCTTGATAATATATCATTGTTCAGATTTTTTCCTGTGTTTATGCAAACATTTACTAAAATGGGATCACACTTTTGTAAGTGGCTTCATCACTCAAGAATGTTTTACGGACCTGTTTGTATATGATCAAAGAGTCTATGGTATGGTTTTTAATTTTTTTTATGTTTATTTATTTTTGAGAGCGAGAGAGACAGCGTGAGTGGGGGAGGGGCAGAGAGATCAGGAGACACGGAAGCAGGCTCCAGGTTTTGAGCTGTCAGCACAGAGCCCAAGGGGGGCCTGAACCCATAAACGCGAGATCATGACGTGAGCCTATGTCAGACACTTAACTGACTGAGCCACCAAGGTGCCCATCTATGGTATGATATTTAAAAATTTTTTTTAATGTTTATTCATTTTTGAGAGACAGAGAGAGACAGAGCCCGAGCAGGGAAGGAGCAGAGAGAGAGAGGGAGACACAGAATCCAAAACAGGTTCCAGGCTCTGAGCTGTCAGCACACAGCCGGACGTGGGGCTCAAACTCATGAACCAGGAGATCATGACCTGAGCTGAAGTCGGACACTCAACCGACCAAGCTACCCAGGCGCCCCTCTGGTATGATTTTTTAAAGGGTACTGATGTCAGGAAAAAGCTCTAGGGTACTAATATGCCTAGGTTTTGTCCCTCTCCCAATCAGATAATGTCTGGACAAGGAAAGAAGAATGCTTTGGCCCCTGGCGTCAAAAGGCCTATGAATGAGTTTCAACTCAGCCAGTTTGTTACCAGCTATGTGCCCGCAGGCAGGACTTAGGCTGTGAGAGTCAGTTTGAAATATTTACATCTTCTCACCCACAGTAATGCCAACCTGGCCTCTCTAACCCAGGACTGCAGTAAAGATCAAATGAGACAGTGGTTAGGAAAAGACCATTCATTGTGGGGCAACAAGGTGTTAAAATATTGATACAGCTACACCATGTATACAAGCATCCATCCATCCATCCATGCACACACAAGTATTTGCATTTTTTTAATGTTTATTTATTTTTGAGAGAGAGCAAGCGAGCAGGGGAGGGACAGAGACAGAAGGAGACAGAGAACCCAAAGCAGGGTCTGCCCTGACAGCAGAGAGCCCAGTGCAAGGATCGAACCACGAAACATAAGGTTGTGACCTGAGCTGAAGTCCCACGGGGGAAATTGAAATAATCTATAATTTGCAAAACTCCTTGCCCAGCTTTCATATTATATACATATATGTGTGTCGACGCACGTGCACACACATATACACACACATATAATTTACAAAACTGGGTTCATATTGTTTATTTTGTTTTTGTAATCTCCTATTCCCACTCAACAATATAGTATAAATCCTGTTGCATATTCATAAATATTATCTTTATTGTTATTAATGGTTATATAGAATTTTATTGCATTAGTGAATATACCATACTTGGTCTAGCCAATCCACTTTTGTTGGAAATCTGAGTTCTTTTGAGATTTTTAATATTATATATAATGCTATACTGGACATCTTTATAGCCAAATACTCACATACATTAGAGAAGTCAATTTTGAACGAATGCTGTATGTTTTCTTTTATGCATTCAACAACTGCTCTTGAGCACCTACACTTCACCATGAACCATCTAGGTGTTAGAGTTATAAAGATGCATCTAGGGGCACCTGGGTAGCTCAGTCAGTGAAGCGTCTGACTCTTGGATTCAGCTCAGGTCATGATCTCACGGTTCGTGGGTTCGAGCCCTGTGTTGCAGAGCCTGCTTAGGATACTCTCTGTCTCGCTGCCCTCTGTCTCTCAAAAATAAATAAACATTTTAATTAATTAGTTAATTAAATCTTTAAAAAATTATCTAAAAAACCCAACAACAACAAAGATGAATCTGGCGCAGGAACTGTCAATCTAGGAAAGGATACTAAAAGAATCATTCATTACCCCTTGGGCTCACTAGACTCCCTAAGGTTCCTAGTGTGCCTGGCAGGCCCTTCCACAGCCCTAAGTCTTATTTGTGCAGCTACCCTACTCCCTAACCTGAAATGACCCTTTCTTTGCCTGGCAAACTTCCATCTATTAGTCAAGACCCAATCCAAATATCCCTTGCTCTATGGAGCCTTCCCTAGCCCCTCAAGATAGAATAAGTCTCTCCTGGAGAATTTCATGGCACCTGTCACACTGCATTTGTAATTATTCATATTCCTTCCATCTTTTCTCTTTCTCTGCACTGTCCATTGGAGTTGGAGACTTTGTCTTATCATTATCTCCAACTAAGCCCAGAAAGATGCCTAACACATAGACGTTCTCACTGAGCACTTACTGAATGAGTCACCGGTACCATGTGCTTAGTAAAATAACAACTGAAGTTACATTACTGGCAAAGAAGTGCTCTTAGCAAAGTCCCAAAGTCAACAACCAGTTTAAGGGAGCCTCAGCTGGCCTGGCCCATGGGCTGGGCCAGTTTTTCCCATGTTCCTATTCTGTCATTCTCTCTCTTGACCCTGACTATTGAAGAATTAGACTTCATTCCCAAATGTCTTGGCTCACTTGAACAAGCAAGGGGCATAAAGGGCTCACTAGGGCCTAAAACTTTTATAATTGAAGGGACTTTTTAAAGAAAAATCTGGAGCACTGGGGTGGCTCAGTTGGTGAAGCGTCCAACTTGGGCTCAGGTCATGATCTCACAGCTCATGAGTTCGAGTGAGCCCCATGTCAGGCTCTGTGCTGACAGCTTGGAGCCTGGAGCCTGCTTCAGATTCTGTCTCCATCTCTCTCTGCCCCTCCCCCACTTGCACTATCTCTCTCTCTCTCTCAAATATAAATAAACATTAAAAAAATTGTTTTAAAGAAAAACAAAATCATGAATACTGAATTAGGTATAAAAAAATATTAATTTTGACCAAGAAAAAGAAATCATAGCAAATTACAACATTTAAAAGCTGACCAACGTTGTAAAATCCCTCACAGCCTGACACACTTGTCTAATATTTTTTAAATTTTTCAATTCTGATAAAAATATACATTAGTCTCGGGGCACCTGGGTGGCTCAGTTGGTTGAGCGTCCAACTTCAGCTCAGGTCATGGTCTCGCAGTTGGTGAGTTCAAGCCCCACATTGGGCTCTGTGCTAACAAACAGCTCAGAGCCTGGAGCCCGCTTCGGATTCTGTGTCTCCCTCTCTCTCCCCCTCCTCTGCTCATGCTCTGTGTCTCTCTGTCTTTCAAAAATAAATAAATGCTAAAAAAAAATTTTTCTTTAAATATACATTTGTCTGAAATTAACGAGTACACAGAATAATATTAATACATTTTTAAATGGCTATATTCTAGGGCAGGATATATGCACGATGCGCCTGTAGCATGTTGTAGTGCCAGAAAGTAAGGAAGTCTTGAAAAAAAAAAAAACAACTGATGGTCATATGTCAGAGGGACACTACAGCCAACTGAAAGAGCTCCCAATGGCCAAAGCTGGAACATTTTGAGACACAAAATTTAAAAAGTATTTCATTATAATCCAGAATATAAAGTAAATATCCAGAATCTACACTGATATAGATAAATGATTGAATAAATAAAAAGAAAGGAAGCATGAAAAGAAAAAGAGAAATCTCCCAAGTAGAATTCCAAATAATTTATGTAGATACTGCCCCCTCAAGGAGGGTTATGTAACTCCCCACCCCTCAAGTGTGGGCTGCACAAAATGATTTCCTTCCAAAGAAAACAGTGGAGAAAGGGCAGGGAGAGGAAGAATAATTAAGTGGAGAAGCTGGACAAACACCATGTCAGCCAGGTGATGGAGGTCAACATCAACAGTGATAAGTCATGTTGAGAGTATGTACCCTTGATATGATGAAATGAGAATGGCACTCTACCTCTGAGGCCTTCCTCCCCTAAACCTATAATCCCAATGTAACCATGAGGAAAACAGACAAATCCCAACAGAGGGCCACTCTAAAAAACCCGACCAGCATTGGTCCTCACACCGGTCAGAATCTCCCAAAACTGGAAAATTTGAGAAATTGTCACAACTGAGACAAAGTGTAAGGAGGCACGATAACTAAGTGCAGGGCGGTATCCTGGATGGGATCCTGAAACAGATAAAGGACGTTGGTAAATACCAAGGAAATCAGAATAAAGTATGAACCTTAGTTAATGATAATGTATCAATGTTTGTTCATTAATTGTAACAAATGTACATTACTAACATAAGATATTAGTAGTAAGGGAAAACTGGGTACAGGGTATATGGGAACTCTGTACTGTCTCCACAACTTTTCTGTAAATCTAAAACTGTTCTAAAACTTCAAGTCTGTTAGGAAAAATGGGTATAAGTTTGTATTGAACTCCACAAATGTGTTCTTAAATTATTCCTAAATTACAAAACTTGTTAATGAACATGGATTGCAGTTTTATCACGAGAACACTTGTTCTTAGGCCATTTTGTTGCATCAGGAAAAATTTTCCCTGTTCTTTTATCTAGAACAATCAGACTTTATCAGTAAATGAAGGGTTTCCATGTCTTACCTGGAAGTATATACCAAAAAATGAACAGATAAATGTGAGGGGTCCAGTTGAAGTAAGGATGGAGGCCTGGAGCCCAACAGACTGGCCTTCCTCTCCCCAACACTCTGGGGCATCCAAGAAACTGCCCACAGCTCTGAGGAATATGTTTCATTCATTCATTCATTCAAAAATATTTGTGCTGGTAGAATGCAAGAGAGACAAGATCTCTGCTTTCAGAAAGAGGTGGTTGGAAAACCCTGGACTGGCTCTCAATCCTGGCTGGACTTTGGAATCACCTGAGAAGCATTTTATTATTGTTTTTTTTAAGATTTTACTTTTAAGTAATCTTTACACCCAAAGTAGGGCTGGAACCCACAATCCCAAGATCAAGAGTCACAGGCTCCACCAACAGAGCCAGCCAGGTGCCCCATCATCTGAGAAGCTTTGTAAAAAATACCAGTATCTGGGCTTCTCCTCAGAATCTCTGAGGGTGGGACCCAGGAATCTGTATGCTTTAAAATCTCCACCAAGAGATTCTAAAGAGAAGCCAGGATTGAGAAACAGAGGCTACATGATCAAAGAGCAGCTTGCTCTAAAATCCCTGTTCCGTGATCTTTGCCATCAAGGGGAAAGAGGAGAAAAGGGCTGAAGTCCAGACCCCGGAGAGTGCCCCCTCTCCCTGAGGGAGTCTGGGGAGAAAGGAGCGGGGGTGGCAGAGGTTCCTCCGCGGAGGGCAAGGCGGGCGTCGCAGAAGTGGGGGCGAGGGGCGGGTGCTGAGGAGCAGTGGTGCGTAGCAACCCACGCACTTGCTAGTTTTAGAACAAATCAGCTCTTCTCCGACATATGTACTGAAGAAGCCTCCTCCTGGAATTTTCCAGACAGAGCTGAGGACTACTCCCAGCATAAAAGCATCAAGCCTAGATTCTGCTTCTCTTGATACAAAGAATCCTAAGACTGGAAGGTCCACCCCCTTCCCCGCCCCCCAACATTTCAATCATGTTAGTGCCACACGCTGTATGTTTCAGAGCAAGTTTTCATGGTGCGTCTGAACATTCCATGCAAATATTTGGGCTGCCTTTTGGCATGTTTTGCAAACACAACCAAGAACTCTGTTTAAGGAAAAGCCTAGAAAACATGGAAGAGGCCCAAAGAAAGGGAGAAGGGATGACCTGGTGGCGTAGAGTTGAACAACCCCTCACCCCCTTCCAACCTGATAGAGAAGACAGGACCCTCCCAACTTTACAGAGCTTAGAGTCAAATATCTTCTCTAGGCTCATTTAGCTAGCACAGGGCAGAGTGAGAATTTACTTCACCTTCACAACTCTATGAGGTAGCTTTATCGTCCTCCTTCCCCAGTGAGGAAACTGAGGCAAGCAGGAAGATAGTGGGTGGCAGAGTGAGGCTTTCACGGTGGTCTCCTCCACCAAAGTCAGGGCTCTCTCCTAAGTATCACAGCTGCCTATTGTGTCACAGGCACTGTCTGCTGCCCCCACCCCCATCCACACCAGGAAAGTCTCTGGCAAACTCTCTGAACTGTCTTTGCAACTTTTCTGCACATGCAAAATTATTCCAAGGTAAGTTTATTTAAACATGGCAAATATTCAGTACCATTGCTCTCTTAGACGAAACTCTTTGCAAACAATAAATAAGCTTAAATTATTTTTTAAATGTTAGCTTTTTCATCTTTATACATTTTTCAATATCTGTTTCTGTGTATGTTTTGGAATGTGCATAATATACCAATACAGGAGCCTATGAACAAATTATATTCATTTCTTAGGGCTATAGTGACAAAGTACCACTTACTGCATGGCTTAAAAATCACAGAAATCGATTGTCTCACAGTTCTGAAGGTTGGAAGTCTGAGGGCAAGGTGTGGGCAAGATCTCTCTCTACAAAGGCTCTGGGGGAGAATCGGTTCCACCGCCGTTGTCTTGGCTTCTGGTATTAATGGCAGTCCTTGAAGTTACTTTCTCTGCCCCTTGTCATGTGGCCTTCTCCCTGTGTCTCTCTATGTGCATATTCCCTTCTTATCAGGCCACCAAACATAATTGGATTATGGGCCCACCCTGCTCCAACATAACTTTATCTTAACTTACATCTTAACGACATCTGCAATGACCCTATTTCCAAATAAGGTCAGATTCTGTGGTTCCAGGCAAGGACATGAATTCGGGGGGACACTAGCCAACCTAATATAGTCTGCCCTCTGAACCCCCCAAAATTCACATCTGTCCCATGTACAAAATATATTCACCTGAGCCCAACATCCCCAAAAGTTTTAAGTTATTCCAGCATCAGCTCTACATCCAAAATCTCATCTAAATATCATCAACTCCAGGGGCACCTGGTTGGCTCAGTTGGTTGAGTGTCCAACAATTGATTTCAGATCATATCATGATCCCAAGGCTGTGGAATCAAGCCCCATCTCTGCGCTGTCATCACAGAGCCTACTTGGAATTCTCTCTCTCTCTCTCTCTCTCTCTCTCTCTCCCCTCCCCTTGTACACATGCTCTCTCTCTCTCTCTCAAATAAAAAGTAAACCACATCTTCTTTATCCATTCACCAGAGAAACTTAACAGAAGACCATGAGGGAGGGGAAGGGGGAAAAAAAAGTTACAGAGAGGGAGGGAAGCAAACCATAAGAGACTCTTGGATACTGAGAATAAACTGAGGGTTGATAGGGGGTAGGGGAGAGGGGAAAGTGGGTGATGGGCATTGAGGGGG
Source organism: Puma concolor (assembly GCF_028749965.1). NCBI lineage: Eukaryota > Metazoa > Chordata > Mammalia > Carnivora > Felidae > Puma > Puma concolor. Next base: position 78,018,872 of record NC_141675.1, on the reverse strand, counting down.
CACTTGTAGGGATGAGCACTAGGTGTTGTATGGAAACCAATTTGATAATAATTTATATTTAAAAATTAAAAAAATAATAATGGAATTTAAAATAAATAAATAAATAAATATCATCAACTCCAAAAGGCCCAAATTTCATTATCTAAGTCATTTTATGGGGTGAGATTTGAGATATGGTACATCCTGACACAAAATTCTGCTCTATGTGAGGACCTGTGAAACTGGAAAACAATTTATCTGTTTCCAAAATACAATGGTAGGACATGCATGGGGTAGGTAGTCCCAGTCCAAAAGGGAAAAAGAGGAAGGCAAAAAGGGGCCATGGGTCCCAAGCAAGTCTGAAATCCAGTGCACAGATCTAGGTGATAGTCTAGCTTTATTCGTCTAGTCTTGCTGTTTTTATATTTACTTAAATTTTTCCAAAATTAAAGACAAGGAAAAATAGCTCCCTTTTCCATAATACAAGAACTGCAGGCTTAGTGCAGAAAAAATACAAACAAGCAATAACTATCACTCCCAATTCCATGACACAGAAGTAACCCACTGTTCACATTTGGTGCATATCCACATATACCTCATTTTATTTTTTTATATTCTATCACTTTTTTACGTTTATCTTATAAATATTAAAAAGGAAAATAATGTATATTATATATAAATATAAATGTATAGGGGCGCCTGGGTGGTGCAGTCGGTTAAGCATCCGACTTCAGCCAGGTCACGATCTCGCGATCCGTGAGTTCGAGCCCCGCGTCGGGCTCTGGGCTGAGAGCTCCAGCTCTGGGCTGGAGCCTGGAGCCTGTTTCCGATTCTGTGTCTCCCTCTCTCTCTGCCCCTCCCCCGTTCATGCTCTGTCTCTCTGTGTCCCAAAAATAAATAAAAACGTTGAAAGAAAAAAAAATTAAATATAAACGTATATTTATATATAATAATATACTTACATGATTCTAACTACTTTGTGTACTCAGTCTCTCATACCACATACCTATACCCATACCTCCCATACCACATACTAATTGTAAAATTAGCCATATTACAAATAGCTATGTTGGAAGAAGCCATTGCAATTTGAGGTGATAGCCAGCCACCAGCCACCAATTACCACAGAGATCCACTGGAATGGGGAAGTTTTCTTAGAATGAAAAGTTACCTTTTCAGATGAAAGTCCTGGGGTTTTTAGGCTTTCTGTACAGTGACTTGCATTCTTTCTTTTCTTCTTTAGCGGACTAAAGGAGGCTCTAAGGAAATCACACTCTGAAATATATTATCATAATAGATTGTAAAGAAAGATAATCCCAAAAATAATTATTTGAGCTAAGATATCTGTAGCTGTCAGAATCTGTAGCATTATTTATTTTTTTAATGTTTATTTATTTTTGAGAGAGAGACAGAGACCGAGTGTGAGCGGGGGAGGGGCAAAAAGACAAGGAGACACAGAATCCAAAGCAGGTTCCAGGCTCTGAGCTGTCAGCACAGAGCCCGAGGCGGGGCTTGAACTCACGAACCAAGAGATGATGACCTGAGCCAAAGTTGGAAGTTTAATGGACTAAGCCGCCCAGTGCCTCTGTTTATTTTAATTTTTAAATATAGACTAAAATTCCGGAGCTACACATCAATTCTGGAAGGGATATTATTCCAACAAATGAATTAAATGTAAATTTAAAAGAAATATCCCTTCTTATGACTAGAAACAAACTAGGATTGGATTGAAGTGGTTGATCATGCAATGTTGAAAATTATTCAAGATAACTCATAAAATCTCATCTACGTATTTATATCTCCAAACACTTGCTCAGTAAATTCACGTTTTTGAGTTAAGTTTTGGTAACAGTGTTTAAGTTCAACTATTTAATAAAGTGTTTATTTTTTATTTAAAAATAAATAAAATCCCTGTGAAATGCAACAATCCCCGCAACCTAGCATCAATCAGCTTCCCTTCCATCAGACCACGCATCCTTCGCCCACAAGTGTTTTTATTAACTGGGACACCGTCCATCTCTGTGCAACTTTATGAAATGTGTTTTGGCTTGGAGCACAGAAAATCCATTTAGACATTAATAGTCTAGTTGCGAGTTATGTTATTCATTCACAAAAGTAACAACAGTATGCTGTGATTTTTTTTCCAGCATTTTCCCTTAATTTTACTGGCTAATAAAATCCAAACACTGGAACCTTTTGCCCAGAAAGTGGCGCCAAAGGAAAGCAGCTGCCCACCCGGACCCCCCAGGGACTCTCCAAGCAAGACCTGAGTCTTGGGTGAGGCCCCAGGGGAGAGAGGAAGACCTGCTCTCCAACCACTAGCCCTCCCCACAGGGTCAGCCAGCGTTTTCCTTTCATCTTCCTGACCAAAGGAAGAAAACCCGGGTCTCCTTGTAGTTCTAGAAATTCAAAATGGTAGTATCACTGCAAAGCATTCCCCATTTACTTCTTTCAATCAAGTGTTCTTTTTCTTCCAAACCCAACAAGTAATTTTGAGCAACTATTTATTATGTGCCAGATTCTATGTACGGTGGGCATATAGAAAGGAACTTGTGGCTCACTAGGAGAGAGAGAGATGTAAACCAATAATTGTAGCACAACCTGATGAGACAGAAACAAAGGACATGTAAGCCCGGGATGTATTTGGCACAAAATCAATCAAACTAAGATTTAAAAAGTATAACTATTTGTAAAAATAATTATCAAAGAGCTATTATTTATCCATATAAAAGCGGGTAAAGGGGAGCCTCGGTAGCTCAGTTGGTTGAGCATCCAACTCTTGATCTCAGCTCAGGTCTTGATCTCAGGGTTGTGAGTTCAGGCCCCAAGCTGGGTTCCACACTGGGCATTGAAGCCTACTTTAAAAAAGAGAGAGAGAGAGAGAGGGAGAGAGAGAGAAAGTGGGAAAAATATATACAAGAACGTCACCTCAATCCCATTAGACAAATGGTGAGGGACATGGAGTATGAGTACAAGAAGAAAGAATAACAAACAAGAGGTTTTCAAAGATCCTCTATTTTACTGGTCTTCAAAGACACAAAAGTTAAAACAATGAAAACAAAAATTTATAAAATCAAATCCCCAGGAGTCTACAGAAAAAAAAACAACCCTCTTAATCCATTAGTAATGTAAATTTATACAAGCCTCTAGGAAGACAATTGGGCAATATGACACAATTAAAAGCAATAGTTATCTTTCTAAACCCAAGATCCCAATTCCACAGAATTTATCCTAAGGAAATAATTACAATGAAGAAAAAACCAAATGTATAAAGATATTTGTCACTGTTATTTATATTATTATTATATATGACTGTCACTGTTATTTATATTAGTGATAAATTGATTGTGACATACATACCTAATACAAAGGGATGTTTCAGTAGATTACAAAAATAATTAGAAAGTCTGTGTAGCAATATGAGAAATGATTTACTTCTTTTTTTTTTTTAATTTTTTTTTCAACGTTTTTTATTTATTTTTGGGACAGAGAGAGACAGAGCATGAACGGGGGAGGGGCAGAGAGAGAGGGAGACACAGAATCGGAAACAGGCTCCAGGATCCGAGCCATCAGCCCAGAGCCTGACGCGGGGCTCGAACTCACGGACCGCGAGATCGTGACCTGGCTGAAGTCGGACGCTTAACCGACTGCACCACCCAGGCGCCCCATGATTTACTTCTTAATATAAAATTTAATAAGAGGAAAACACAAAACTGTACATAATAGTAAATATAATTCTAGTCCCTGGATCCAGGTGGGACTTCAGCATCAGAAACCTTCAGCTAGAGCAGGTTTCAGAGTAATTTGGCAAACGTTAGGCTAGATAATTCCATAGGCAGAGTTAATCAGCTCTTCTCCTTTATGCTTCCTTCTCCCTAGCCACCTCCCAACCTTGCCATCCTTTGCTTTATTTATTCTATCTTAAGATTTTTTTACCTCTTTATCTCCCTTCCTTTGAGGTAGAAATTACGTCCTACTCATTTTTGTAATCACCTACCCTCTTTACCAGCCACTCACAAACTCAATAAAGTCATGATTCTTTAATTTACTTGACAATGTACAAGTATGTGATGAGAGGGAATACGGGGAAATGACAATAATCGTAGTAGGCTGCTGAAACTGAGAGTACATTTTTTTTTTATGTTTTTCTTTTATGTTTTGTTTTACAATTTTTTTTTAAGGTTGAATCTTAAATGCCCAGACAGGATTTCACTGTGCTATCTGAAATCAGGCTTTGGGTATTTATGTCCCATATGAGTAAGCAAGTTTATCTGGAAAAGTAATTTATAAAAATAAATTTATAGACAAGCCAAGACGTTTTTGGAAAAAAGTAAGAAAGAGGGCCTTATTCTATAGATATTATAACTTCTTTTAAATCTATATGTGAGTGAGAGAGAAGCCAACAACCCACACCCTTAACTGAGTGTGACTGTGTTATTATTACTGGAATAGGTCTGGCTTTAAAACACACACAGAGCAGGTACTTCCAAGCATTTAATAATGCTGGTCTCCCACACATTTTTCATTGTGAGCTATGATGCATCTGAAGGACCACACTTGGCAGAACAGCATAGGGCCTACCTTGGACATGACTCAAGTTCAGAGTGAGGGATCCTTTATTTCCTTCCTCCTCTTGTCAGTAATTCTCCAAAATGTTCGTTTTATGATATGACTCTTAAAGGAATTAAACTCGAATAGCACAAAATTGTATAATTATGTTATAATTCAGTTGCAATTATTAACAGATACAAGTCTCCTTCATCATTATTAGGTAAGAAAAGATGATGATGATAATGATAGCATCCGTTTACCATGTGCCAGTTACAGTGCTAAACAGATAGAAAGATGATCAGGCCCACTACCTACTAGACCGCTACTTCATGTGGGCTAGTTATTTAGCATCAAAAATTCTAAGAATTTCAGGTGGTCACAGTCTGAAGGCAAATGAGTCACATTTTGCTTCCAGGGTGCATATTGGATGCACAGGCCCTAGAGGAGTGTCCACATCACCACTTGGCAACTATGGGCAGGAAATGAATTTCTGAGGTTCTCTTTAGATAAGGCATGCACTTCCTGCTTCCCCACAATCCTCTCTGCTCCCTATCGGACTTACATCCAGCCTTCTTCATAGCTTGCTTGTCTCCTATACACCTGAATTTTCAACCCCTCCACCTAGAACCATGACTGTAAGTCAGGCATCTGCCACTAAGTGGTACAATGCCAATAGGTAGACCTAAATCTAAAACTGGCAATCATGTAGACCGATAGTTTTTCCCAACTTTTTATAGCAGTGGAGTATTTCATCTAATGAAATCTTACACAAGGCCTGATCTCTAAATACAAAGAGAACCTGATCTGGCTGAGAGTGGGGAAAACCCCAAGAAGTACTCAATCTTCTACTCTCTATCCTCCTCCCTTACCCCCTCTGTGAGACCCCTCGACACTTCAGGGGTGCTGGCAACAGTCCAATCTTCTAATTCCACAGCAGAAGGCATCTGTCCTCAATCACACAGCTGGTTAGTGGTGGGGAACCCAGGTCTCTGATAAGTGATAAATGTTTGGCAGCTTCTTCCATTAAAAAGTTGTTGAATTTGTAGAACGGAAAAGAAAAATTTTGAGTAAGAATAATGATTCTCTATCTGTGTCTTTTTTCAAGCTCTCGTCATTCCATGTTACATACCTTTATTAGAAAAGTTTTCAATTTTGTTGTACTAAATAGGCAGGCATAGAATTATCAAATCACATGGTCTTAGAGCAGAAAGGAATATCTGAAGTTTTTTCATCTCACCCCTTCATTTTAACAGGCCAGGAAAACTAGGAGTTACTTAACCAATTTCCCTTCATTAGGTGTTCCCAGTTACTGTCCCATTCAATACATCAAGTACTGTTACATCTTGATGTCAGAAACAAGAGCTTTCTATTTTAACCAGTTTCTCCATGAAAATCATGAGTTTGGGGCGCTTGGGTGGCTCAGTGGGTTAAGCATCCAACTCTTGATTTTGGCTCAGGTTATGATCTCACAGTTCTTGAGTTCCAGCCCAGAGTCAGACTCCATGCTGGCAGCATGCTACCAGCAAGGGGGCTTGCTTGGTATTCTCTCCCTCCCTCTCTCTCTGCCCCTCTCCTGCTCAGGCACACACATGTGTTGTCTCTCTCTCTCTCTCTCTGTCTCAAAATAAATAAATAAAAATTTTAAAGAAAAGAAACTCATGAAGTTAAGATATAAATTAAAGTTGTGGTTTCTTTCTCTTTGTGATTTTCTTCAATCTTTGAAATACACTTTCCCTGTGGGACATTCAAACATCTCTTTACTCCAGAAAGTGTATTTCCACACTTATGGGAAGATTGTTTCAGACTAAACTTTGCAGGAGAATTCAAGTCAAACCATCTGTGGTCAAGAGCTTTTATTTTAAAATTTCTAACAGGGCACCTGGGTGGCTCAGTAGGTTAAGCGTCTGACTTCAGCTCAGGTCATGATCTCACAGTTTGTGAGTTTGAGCCCCGCATTGGGTTCTCTGCTGTCAGCACAGAGCCCGCTTGGGATCTTCTGTCCCCCTCTCTCTCGGCCCCTCCCCCACTCTCTCTCTCTCTCAAAAAGAAACATTACAAAAAATTAAAATTTCGAACTAATCTTATGAGAGACCAATAATTTATAAAATACAATAAAATCCAATCGAATTTTTAAAAGACTCACAAAATACAACTATTTTGTTATTATTAGATTCTAAACATAAAATTACTCTATCAAATTGCTGTAACAGTTGTTAACTACCTATTTTCTGTTCCTGTCCTCACCCCATTGTGAGCCAGCAACACACTTCATGAACAAATCGTGGGGCTACTTTGAGAAGCTGCAGATAAAGCACAATCCAGGTGGTTGGTCTAGATACAGGGTATGAGAGTGAGTCTGCTCATATGAACCAGGTAATGCTTCCCACCTTTTGTTCCCAGTCCAGCCAGCCATTTTGAGAATGTGGCTGTGGTCCTTAAAAGTCTGGGGCATGATCTCTGCACAGCTCAGCAGGAAAAAGATGTAGACCACCTTCTAACTGCACCACTTGGAAAAGAGTAGGGCAGGGTCCAGATCATGGAGGCCATGCAAATGAACTAAGAAATATTGGGAAGTAATGGGACGTCGTTAATCCTGAAAGTAATGGGAAGTCGTTAAACTTGACTTGAGTTGTATTTGGATATGAGAACAATGTGTTTGCCTGCAATGTGGAGTATGGTCGAGAGGGGAAAAAGACTCATTGGGAGGCTTCCTCAAGAATTTTGGAAAGAGATGATATGGTCTGAACTCACATAGTAGCAGTAGGGTTTCAGAGAAATTTAGAGCACTTGGTTATTGATCGAATGTATGTGATAAAGAGCAAGGAGAAGTCACCAATGACACCAGGCTTTGGCTAGAATGACTACATGGCTAGTGGTACCAGTTACTAAGATGGGGAGCTCAGAAGGAGGAGGGTGCTGAAAACAATGAGTCCAATTCCTGATAGGCTGTATTTGAACTTCCTGACTCTGCATTATGGTTCATGGTGGTCTCTAAACTGGAATGCCCACCACTCATCAAATCTAAGCCATAAAAAAGACATTGCAACCATAAAAGTGCATATTAAGAACACTAAAACAACATGGAAAAATATTTATTAAGTAATGTTAGGTAAAGTAATAAAAATGCAAATTAAAACAAGGTAAAGCTCTTCCCCTGTTAAATTGGCAAAAAAAATTTTTTTTTAATTAAAATGCCCAAACTGCCAAGGATATGGGAAAACTGGCACTGTCACACGTTGCTGGTGGCAGTGTAAATTGGTACAAACCTTTTTGGAAGAAGTTTGGCAAGACACATCAAGAACCATAAAAGAGTTTGTTCCTGTGACCCTGTAATTCCACTTCTGGAAATCTATTCTAAGGAAATAACTCAAAATGTGGAAGGAAGCATTTCATACACAAAGATGTTTATCACAGCAGAAGCTGGAAACAGCCAGAATGTTCAATAGTAGGAGATGGGTTGAATAAGTCATGAGACATTGATTTGCTGGCCTCTTGCGCAGAATGGAGCTGCTCAGTAATGAAGAACGCTTGTGCTGGAGTGTGAAGTGTCTGTGGAGAACACATCTCTGCTTTCATCCCGCTTGGGTAAGCAATGGCTACAGAAGAAAGACAAGAAGGAAATGGTCGTGATGATTGGGTTACAGTGATGAGTCCATAGATCATTTCTAAAGGTTTTTTTTTTTTTAAGTTCATTTATTTATTTTGAGAGAGAGAAAGAGAGCCAGCTTGAGCAGGGGAGGGGCAGAGAGGGAGAGAAAGAATCCCAAGCAGGCTCTGTGCTGTCAGTGCAGAGCTCCATGTGGGGCTCCATCTCATGAACCATGAGATCATGATCTGAGCAGAAATCAAGAGTCGGATGCTTAACCAACTGAGCCACCCAGGTGCCCCCTTCTTTTTTTTTTATTATTGAAGTATAATTGGCATGAAATGCTATATTAGTTTCATGCATACAGCATAGTAATTTGGCTATTCTGTACATTACAGTGCTCACCACAATAAGTATAGGCACCATCTGTCACCATACAATGTTATTACAATATTATTGACCATATTCCCTACACTGTTAACTATACATTGACTACATTTCCTATTCCTGATCTCATCTCTGTGACTTGTTTATTTTATAATTGGAAATTTGTACCTCTTAATCCCCTTCATCTAAATTGCCCATCCCCCCACCCACTTTCTCTCTGGCAACCACCAGTTTGTTCTCTGTATTTATGAGTCTGTTTCTGCTTTTTTTTTTTTTTTGCTTGTTTGCTTCTTTTGTTTTTTAGATTCCACATATGAGTGAAATCATATCATACTTTCTTTCTCTGTCTACTATATTTCACTTAGCATAATACCTTCTTGGTTCATCCATGTTGTCACAGATGGTCAGATTTCCTTATTTTCTATGGCTGAGTAATATTCTGTTGTACATATAAACCACCTCTTCTTTATCCATTTATCTATTGATGGACACTTAGTTTGCTCCCATATCTTGGTCAATGTAACTAATGCTACAATAAACATAGGGGTACATTTATCTTTTTGAATTTGTGTTTTCATTTTCTTTTTTTTTTTTTAATGTTTATTTTTGAGAGAGAGAGAGTGGGGAAGGGGCAGAGAGGGAGGGAGACACAAAATCTGAAGCAGGCTCCAGGCTCTGAGCTGTCAGCACAGAGCCCGATGCAGGGCTAAAACCCACGAACTGTGAGATCATGACCTGAGCCAAAGTCGGTTGCTTAACCAACTGAGCCACCCAAATGCCCCAAGACACTGCATTCCCACCAATAGTGCACAAGCGTTTCCTTTCCTCCACATTTTCATCAACACTTGTTATTTCTTGAAAGACTTCTTCTCTTAGGGCTTTCCTCATCTTCTGATCAAACATTATTGCTTCTTCTTTGAGCCACCATGGCATTTCTTTTTCATTCTTGTATGAATGTGGCCCAGTAGTTCCCAAACTTCATTGTGCATCAGAACACCTGGTGGTCATTACTGGGTCTCACCCTCAGGGTGTCTGATTCAGGAGATCTGGGGTGGGGTCTAAAAATGTGCATTTCTGGCAATTTTCCTGGGATGCATATACTGCTAGTCTGGGGACCACACTTTGAAAACCATCATAGGAGTAGATGCAGACATAGTAGGATCCCACCCCCACCCCCACCCCCAGAGAACGTCTGCCAGTTGGAGCACCTCTTCAGAGACAGACACATTCTCAGGGAGCAGTTACCCGTGGTAAACGAGGAGGCATTTACCCAGTGTGCTGCACTTCTCTGGAGATTAGGGAAGGCGGAATCAGTGAGCCCGACCCAGCCAAAAACCCAGTCTACTGCTCTGGCTCCTCCCTAGCATCATGGGAGTTTGTCCCATCAGCTTTCAAAGGTTCAAATAAAGTAAGATACTCTGGACAAGGCACCAGGTGGGAATGGGGAAGACAAAATAAAGCTTAGTCCTGTCCCCAGCATCACCAGTGGCACACACAAACAAATGCAGGACACGGTCCCATGGAGCAGAAATGAGGTGGCATCAGCTTTGCCTGGAGGAGGGGAGGAAGTCTTCTCAGAATGAACCATATTTGGACTGGGTCCTCGAGGATAAGGAGAAATCCCACCGGCAAAGTTGGGAACCAGGTGAGAGCAATCCAGGTAGAAGGACCAGCCTGGGCAAAGGCTCACAGACCAGGCATACCGTCCCACCTGTGTGATAGCACGTACCTACCTGGAGGTGTGCGAGGTTGATGGAGAGGAAGGGAGGGAGGAGGTGCGGACAGATGGTAGTTTAGGGTCACCTGAACACTGTACTAAAGGTGAGGCTTTTATCTGATAAGTACTGGGGAGACTTGGGTGTTTTTAAGCAGAGGAATAAAAACTGACAGCAGCTTTTAGGAAGAACAAGAGGGACAGGAAGGCATATCAGAAAGTATCGCTGTCATTGGTGAGGATGACGAGGACCAGGACAGGGGGTTGTACTAGGGAAGGACAGGAAGGGACGGCTTGAGAGATGTTGTGGGGGTGGAATCCCAAGAAGCCAAGCCTGTTCAGCGTTGTGAATCCTTCCAAATCCCTTTTACACACACCTACCCCCACAGCCCCCCAGCTCCCCGGCTCCCTAGCATATCCTTCTTCCCTCCTTGGCTGTTACATTCTAAGGCGAGGAGATTCCAAATGCTGACTACATCTTCCTTGGCCCATCTCAGCTTTTGGCAAATAAATTGGTGCCGTTCCCCAGAAAGCTTTTCTTGAACTTCATAAAGTTAGCAAAGAGAAGAAGTGTTAACAGTATGATCTGTTGAGTCTCAAATTCTAATCCCAGCCCTCACACTAACCCAGCTTTTTCACTCCCTGAAGCTCTGCCAAAATCAAAAGAGAAGGTCTATGCCAGACGCAAGTAATTCCAGCTGAACAAGCACTCCGAGCGCCACAGAGTGCTGCTGTGCTCACAAAATGTCCTGCCGCCGTAGAACAGGCCATGGGCGGCTGGTGGTGGGGTCCACGGTGTCACACGGTCAAAAGGAGCATGAAAGGTACTTTTCTTTGGTAAGTAAATGTTCCACTGTTGATGCCGAGTTACAGCAGAGGCTCTAACAAGACAGGTGTGATTCATTTATTAAAAGAATGGAGGCAGAGAAGGCACGATTCTAGATGACCTTCTCAGGAGAAACAAAAAAGATTCATCCCCGGCCGCTTGAGAAAAAAGTCAAGGTTTGGGAGGCATCCAGTGCACATTCTGTGTGTCTATTATGCGCATAATCCTTTAGAAATACTATGACGTTTAGTCCCCACAAATCGCTCTACATGGCAGATGGTTTTATGCCCATTTCACAGATGACAGAGCTGAGGTTTAGAAAGATAGAGTTGTGTGCGCAAGGCAGTGTGTAAGCAAACTCCATCATGGTCAAGTACGGACTGTAAAGAAATATTCTGACTTTGGGAAACAAAAGGGGAAAAATGATGTTGACTCCCTTACCTTTGGGTACCACTCCAGGGTTAGCAGAGTGTACTCACATGCATTGTTCTCATGTCACGCTTGGCAAGACCCTGTGAGGAGGACAGTGATATTCCCATTGTAGAGATGGGGGAACTGAGGATCAGGGAGAAGGTCAGTTGAACAGAGTTGAACACAGAACTGAGTCCAGACCCAGTTCCTCTTCCAAAGAGGGAGGCTCTGTAAAAGACCTAGTGTGTGATAAGAAGGAGAAGAGCATTCCCAAGAGAGAGAGAGGACGGGGGGGGGGGGGGAAGGCCCTCGGGGAGCCTTTATGGTGTCTGATATGGAGTCTAAGGTCCACATCAGCCATTACACTGATGTTCACTGGTGTTGGGGTCCTATGTGTCAGGCCTGGAGCCACACTACCAGGATTTGAACACAGATCCTGCCATTTAGCCCCCCTGCCTCAGTTTCCTCATCTGTCAGTGCTGACAGTAACAGTCCATCCTTCATAGAGAATGTTGTGAAGAGTGAGCAGGAGAGAAGCACTGAGTAGAGGGCCTGGGGCATGTATAATCTTAATGCAGTTTTGCTATTATTGCCACTGTTATCGTTATTACCACTACTACTACCATGGGTGAGTCCTGGGGATGAGCCTGGCCTGAAGAGAGAAAGGTTGGAATCTCAGGTGGCAAAGTTCGAACCTCGTCTTAGCCTGTTCAGGCAGCTATAACAAGGCAGCACAGACTGAGTGGCTTATAAACAACAGAAATGTACTCCTCACGCTTCTGGAGACTAGAAGTCTGGGATCAGGGTGCTGGCATGGTCGCGTTCTGGTGAGGATCATCTTCTGGGTTGCAGACTGCTGACTTCTCATTGTGTTCTCACATGGCAGAAAGAGGGTGAGAGAGCTGTCTGGGGTACCTTCTACAAGGGCACTAATCCCATGCCTGAGGGCTCCACCCCTATGACCTCATCACCTCTCAAAAGCTCCCACCACCTAATAACATCACATTAGGGTTTAGGGTTTCAACATACGGCTTTTGGTGGAACACATTCAGCTCATTGCAAACCTGAAGAAGCAAAAGTAATAAATAGGAGGGCGATCTTAGTTAAAACAGGATAAAAGCATTGTTGGATGATGATGCGTCTGGCCCGCATACACAGGCATCCCCTGTCACTTTTCCCCATCTGGACCAGGACCCCACCTGCAGGCTTCCTAAGCTGCCTGTGCTCCTTCCATCACCCCCATTCACCCCAAGGCACTGTAAGTGCCCGATCATTGCCTCCCCAACTGGATCATGATCTCCCCAACTGGACCATGCTGGTCTTCCTCACTGGTGCATCTGGTGCCTAGTACATCGTCTGGAACCTACCGGGTACTCAGTGAATACCCTTCTGATGAACAAATAATAAATGGATGGAGTGGGACGACAGTTTGGAGAGGAAAGAATCTATATGGAGACCAGCCAAGAAGCAGGTGCAAGAGGCAGATGCAAGACTGGGTTAGGATGGGAGAGGGAGTTAGAAAAAAATAAGAAACGCAAGAGGCATGCGAAAGAAAGCACAGATAGGCCTTTGTGAGTGATGGACTATGGGAGTTCATGAGAAAAGGAAGATCAAAGGTGACTCCAGCCCCAAGGTCCTGGACACTGTCAATGAGCCTTCAAAAATGGGAAGGAAGAAGGAGGCGTTGGCTTGTGAGAGAAGATCTGGCCAAAACTTTGCCTTTGTTGAGCTTCATAGACATTGCTGGTGATGCAAATGGAGTAATATAGGGCAGTGTGGGATAAGAGGTACCGGCTGGGGATGGGGGTTGGGAAGAACCTGTTCAGTAATCTTCAATGAGTGCCTCTTCTTCTAGGAAAGGGACGGCAGCAGGAGTGGGTAGGGACTGCCAAGTCTAAAGAGGCTAGAGCAGAGAGGAAACAGGCAGATGACAAGGAAAATTGGATGGAACGATAGGACCATCATTTGCAGCCTGTATTGCCTCATTTTTGCCTCAGACACCCCCAATCCACCTGGTGGAGCTGGCTTTAAAGCCAACCCTTGGCCCTGCCCAGACATCCTATTTCACTCTACCTCCTCACCCTGGCCTTCTCCACTCTTCTCTTCCCTCCAGCAGTCACCCCATCTTTTCTCTGATTTGCTAAGAAAAAGCATAAAATACAGGCAAGAGGAAGGCACATTCACCAAGTGTCCTAAATAAAGGCAGTGCTTAGCTCTTGCGACCACTTACTCCCCTCTTTCTTTTCTCCTCCATCCACACTTGCCCAAGACCCTGCCGATGGAAGAACTGAATCAGAAAGGAAAGCCATCTATATCAGAAAAACAACTTAGCTTCAAGTAAGTACAGAAAGAATTTCACTTTTGTTCTGTTTTCTTGAAACATTGTATTCTAACCGTGGCTGCTGTGAACCCACAACTTCTCATTTCTTCATTTCTGCAGGAAAACTGCAGTGCTGTGGCCTCAGGAGAGAGAAAGCACAGAGCCATTTCTGCACGTTTCTGCCTCCCCGTGGTAGGTGGAAAATCCAAGTAAAGAAAACTAATGCTTGTCCGCACTGTGGGACAATCGGGGAAAAAAACGGACTCTGGAATCAAATATTCTCAGGTATGCTCTGTCACTGGTGGGCTGACTCATCTTTCAAACTGCCGGTTCCTCACTGATCAAACACAGCAAGAATGACTCTGCCCTCTGGAGAGGATATGATCGTGGCACAACGTGGTCAGGTCCTTTTCCCGGCACAGGGGCTCCCGGAACACTGGCCCCGTGGTCCCTGCTGCTTCTCACACGAACCTCCTAGGCTCTGCTATCTGCCAGCTGCCCGTGGAGCCACATAGGAGGCACAAGCTTAGGGGCACACTCTTCTACCGGGTGGTTTCCAAGAATTGTCACTTTATGACACATTTTTTTCAGACTTCATCCTAATTTGACTAAAATATAAAGAGACCTCACAAATTTGGGGTAGCTAGAGCAGCACGCTTCCTAAGCTTCTCGCGCTCTGCGGGCCCAAGTTTGACACCACCTCCAAAGAAAACATCTATTTCTGGCCAAAAGAAGGCCCTAGAAAGCCTGAACTATCTACTTCATCGAGTGGTGCACTTGCTTGGAAGGGGTCCAAATGTGCTGGAGTCCTGGCCAGCCAAAAGCACCCAAGCCACTTTTGGACAGGGCAGGCGGAAGTGAGGGCTCTGATTTTCATGTTAAATCCCCATTTGGCCTTGGAAATGTTAAAAATAAACTTTCACCTGCATCTGATTTTCCTCTTTGTGATTGCAACCATTGTCTGTTTGAACAAAGAGGTAGCAAGAGCCTCTTTGAGCAGTTCACAGAGTTCAAGCGAGAGCCCAAATTGGAGGGACACAGATGTTAATGAACAAGGGGACCAAGCAAGAGTGCCACTGGGAATCAAAAACCTTCCCCAGGATTATCAGGCCACACTCTGCGCCATCAGCGGCCCCTCCCGGCTCTCAGGAGAAAGACACGGGAGCTGCCTGTGCACTTCCCCCTCTGCAACTACATAATAGAGGGAGGTGGAGATTCAGCCCTCCCCCAGCCCCTGTTTTGCTTCCCACTTGCTTGCATTTTGGAGGCACCCATCAAATTTGGGGGTGGGTGGGTGGGTTAAAACAGAATGAGAAATCACAAATTAGGCACTACAGAATTTACCGGTTACCTTGGAAGCAGTATGATTGTTATAGAAAGAGCCTGGGCTTGGGAGCTGGATAAACCTGGGTTCAAATTCATTTAGTTTCAGTTGTGTGACCTTGGGAAAATTACTTGACCTCTCTGAGCCTCAGTTTGCCTCTCAATAACATGGGTCTAAAAACACCATATTGGTTAAAGCAATGCTAGCTGCTGTAATAAACACACACCAAAAAAAGTTAATTGGCTCTAACGTTGTGGAAGTTCATTTCTGATTCGCATAAAGTCCAGAACAGGTGTCTCTAATCTGCTGGCTGCCCTCCTCCAAGAGGGGAGTTACATGCTGGGTCCTTTCTCTGTCTGGCTTTGCCATTTTCTAAACATGGCTCCCAAGGTCATCAGGCTTATAGATGTCAATCCAACAGTAGGAGGAAGGTGATGGAGGACTGTGGTAAGTGGAAAAGTTTTCTACTAAGCCTAGAAATATCACACAGCACTTCCACTCACGGGCTAGGGTCTGTATCACAGGCATGAGGCTGCAATTAATTGCAAAGAACACTTAGAACTAAGGTCCAGGTGTGTGCCCAGGAAGATGAGGAAACATGTTTGGTAAACATCTACCTAGTCTTTGCCACATACACCAACTTTTCCGGGCAATAACAGGGTTAAGTGAAATAATGACTATGAAACAGTGCAGCTTTCAAGACATGTTGTTTTCTTCCCTCTTTCTCTTTCCCCATGGCCAAACTTTTGCTAGAAGCAATGAGAGAATGCTTCATTTGTAATGACGCACAAATAGGAGCAGCTGCTGTCAACAGGCTCAGGACCCCCGCCGCCCCCGTCCGATATTCCCCATTGCCAAAGCAGGGGACCCTGAAATCCTGTTCTTGCTCCTTCCCCTCATTTTCAAGCCCAGTCCTTACAGCTTCAGCAGGTCCCTACCCTTCCACAAAATCTGAAATTTCGGCAGTTAAACTCAGGGTCAGAAAGCCATCTCTTAAGGAACAGTTGAGGTAAGTTACGTTTAGCGTTACTGGGTTTCTGTTAAATTTTATTAACGCCTGTAGGTAGGTCACACAGTCTCTCCTTGCCGTGGTCCCCACTATTTCCTGTGGATTACAACCGGCCGGCTTCATGCATTTACCTCTGTGGTTCTTGGAAACGTTTGGATTTGATACCCTCCCCCCCAAAACCTCCTAGGGGCTCCCTAGGTCTCCTTGCAGGGCTTCCACTCTCAACCCCAGCACCCTTTTCTTGGAAGCATTGCCAGTCAGCCATTCAGACCTCGTGGGTTTTGCCTGTACCCTGAGTCACTCCTTGGCTCTGCTTTCTCTTTCTGTACCCATACGTGGCTTCGGGGATGCCCTCCTTTTGACCTCCCCAAGTACTGCCTTGTCCTCCTTAGCATTGGTTTCATTATTTTCCTGGGTGTGCATCTGGGCGAAAGCGTTAGGAGATAGTCTTGTTTAGAGTGTTGGTACAAACATTTAATGAAAATATGTATACATAGCTCAGAGCATAGTGACAATACCAAGTAAACACTCATAAATAGCAATTTATTACAGTTTGCCATAACATAAGGAAGAATTAGGTTGATCAATGCTGTTCATTACATTTAATCGTTTACTCATTTTTTATTAAAGTATAATTGATATACAATGTTCTATTAGTTTTAGGTGTGCAACATAGTGATTTGACATTTCTACGTCTTACAAAATGATCCCCCACGATAAGTGTAATTACCATCTGTCACCGTACGTAGTCATTATGACGCCACTGACTGTGATCCCTATGCTGCACTTTGCATCCCTGTCACTTATTTAGTTTATAACTCGAAGTTTGTCCTTCTTGATCCCTTTCACCTATTTCACCAATTCCCACCCCCACCCTTACCCCACCCCAGCAACCACCAATGCTGTGTATTTATGAGTCTCTTTCTGTTTTGTTTTGCTTGCGCGTTTGTTTTGTTTTTTAGATTGTTAAAATTTTAAAGTAAACTTTTTTTTTTACATAAAATCTCAACATATAATTAACGTATTTTTGCCATGGAAAACTAGGGGAAAGGAGAAACTTAAAGAGGAGAAAATAGAAATCAACCGAAATTGCACTATTCAATGAAAACCACTATTATACCATCTTGGTGATTTTTCCTCTCAGTATTTTACTATGTCCATGTTTTACATCGTTGGAATTCAGCTAACTATAATGTGATTTCGCATCCAACATTTTCCACTTAACACATAATAAGCTTTTTGTCAGTAAAAGTTCTTCACGAATGCCAGTTTTAAAGAATTTTAAATTCAAGGACATTTTTTCACGATTCAATAATTTATTTACCCATTCCTTTCGTGCTGAACATTCAGATGATTTCCACTTTTTTTTTACTGTCATGAACAACACCTCCCTATAAAATCCTGCAAACTTTATTTTTGTCTATATTGGTGTTTATTTACTTAAAACAGCTTCCTAGCAATAATACTGCCAAGTCAAAGGATTGCACATTTCTAATCCTCTTGCAAGAGCCAGCTGAGCATTTCCTTCAGAAATTCTATTACAACTTATTCTCTGGAGTGTTTTAAAATTCATGCTGTTGCTGTTCTATTCACTTCTGCACCGAGCCCAGGAGTTGACTCTATTGCCAGGGGACAGTTACTTTGGAGAGTACATGGTGTTTGGGGTCTGCCTGGCAAGCACTTCCTTTTCCTAACAATGCCCTGAATTCCATTGGGGGAAGTGTCTCTGCTCCTTGTACGGTTTTGGTAGGACTTCAGAGCTGGAAGTGTCCTGTGGGCAGGAGACAGAATAACACTGAGGCCAGCTCCAGGAGCACCCATACCCGGGCTCTGCCCCCTCACTACTGGGCCGGAGAGCAGTGCTCCATGCTCCTGGGGCAGGGGCCTCAGGGCCCTCTATCCACGGTAGGTTCCCCCTCCACCCAAGAGCCTCTCTCCGTGGCGGGTCAGGCCAGTGCGGGAGCCTTCAGATAATACCCCGGCTCTTCCTCTCCTTAATCCTAAACTGGGCACAGAGAAGGCACTTAATCCCACAGTGCCAGGTGCAGAGACAGTATCCAGCACATGTTTGTTGAAATGACCTTGGAGGGGGACTGAGAGAGCCTAACAGAGAGAGACCGGAGGGCTGTCATACACACCACATAACTGTCCACTGGAGCCTTGTCCTCAGAGAAAGCCCCTGAAGGAATTCATGTGGGGCAAGGCTGGTGTCACCCTTTCTAAACAGAGGACTCATCCTGCCATCTAGTGGTGGGCAAAGGGAGCTGGGCAGGGACAAGACCCCCCCGTAGACGGCAATTGGGTACAATGAACCTGCAATCTGGGAGCGGCCCACCAGTGGGTGGGGAGACCCAGAGCACCCCGTGGGCACCAACAGAGCTCAGGGTGCCATAGGAAGGAGGCAAGGGCAGGAATTATTCCCAAAAATATTTACAGCTACTGTTTATTGAGCACTTACTGTCTGCCAAAGACTGTCCAAGTGCTCTTCGTGCTTTCAATCTTTTGGTCCTCCCAGTGGGCCCTTGTGAGGATGGGAGCTAAAGCCCAGAGAAGTCAAGTGACTTGCCCAACTTCCCACACTCGTCAGTGCCACAGGCAGGAATTAAATACACCATCATCTGACTTGATAGTTCGGGTTTCTAGGGACCTTTCTAAAATCACAGAGAGATCTCCTGCCCGCCTTCTGTTTCATCACCCCCAGCCCCACCCTCACCCAACCCACTCCCTGGACAACCGAGGATGGTTTTGTTCACTGTGGTACATAGCCCCGCTTCCACCTTCCATGCCTCTCTTGGGTCCCCATGTCTCTACTCTGAGCAGCTCCAAAGGGAAGCTATCCTCTCCCTAAGCCTGGAGATTGTTGAGGGGGAGGACAAGGTGGTAGTGGACTCCCGTGTCTACTGTCAACAAATATTAAAATATTGTAGACTTTCTGTCACAGTCCCTTACTGGTTATGGGAGACGAAGACACAAACTAGCCCTTAAAGGAACAGTCCCATTTCAGATGAGCCTCTGTAAAGTTTGCTTCAAAGCCCAAAAAGGGCTTCATGTGCCTTCTAAGAACAATGGCGGGGCTGTCCCAGGGCTACCTTTGTCCCACGGCCTGAAAGGACCCACCTGCCACCCCAGTGAATACACAAGGCGGCCAGGGAATACACCAGCCTGCAGACACTCCCCATGTAGGGGATGTTGAGGTTTATTTAGGAAAGAACAGCCATTTTTCCTGCCCGGCCCACCCAGATGAGTAATAAACTGCCTATTTTTAGTTTAAGGTTTTGTTTTTCTTTTCCCTTTTTAGAAATTTATCCAGACCCATTTCCCAGGGTTGAGAGTTTGAGCTGCATTGAGTTTATTGCTCAGGGGATAAGGAAAGTGCCCTTTGAAAAGGAGAGTGGTCCTCAGATGCACTGTGACTTCCCCCCAAGAGCCAAAAGTGTCTGCAGTAACTTCAATATCATTCATTCATTGCAATAACTCCTGCATCATAATAAATACTTGCCACTTGATGCCTTAAGAGACAAAAACGGCTGCTGTTCAGCACTGCCCTGGCTCTTTCTCCTCCAGGTCAGATCCTAGGCCACTGCAGGCTCTCACACAGGCACTCATGCCATCCTGCCTCACCTCTCCCAGAAGTGGACAACTTCTCATCCACTAAGCACCACTTGCTGGTTCTTACCACTCTCCAAACTATGCACATGTTTATTTCCCTTTTCTTATAATGATGTCATCAATTACCTTTATTCACTCATTTAGTCAATCACTACTTATGGATCACCTAACACGTGTCAGACGCCGGGATAAAGATGAGTGCAAGTCTCTCACAGCCAAGAGGAAACTAGTAAGTAAGACAATTACAGCATGGCATAGGATATGCTAAGCCAGAAATATACAAAGATATTATGGAGTCCCTTCCCGCATCTTCTCTTTCCGCTTTCCTACCTTTGCCCAGGCCCCACCTCAAGCTCCTTGCTTTCACCTACTACAGAGCTTCCAGGGTTCACTTTAGTTAAATGGTTAGATGGCACCCATTACCCTGGCATGACACAAACCCAACTGCAAAGAGGAAAGGAGCAAGGGCAGCCTTTGGAGTGCGCACCACCCCAATAGGAAAACACATAGGAGACGAGAGAAGTCCACAAATGTTTCATCAGTGCTGGTGCTAAAAATAGAGCTTGTGGATGCATAAATAAAGGGTAGATGAGTGAACAGATGAATAATTGAATGATGATTCAATAGATGATTTGATGAACAAATCAGAGAATGCACTTCCATCCTTGAAGCAAAACTGAACTTTAGAGTTTCCAACATTTGTATTTGCTCATTGAACACCATGTTCCTGAGAAAATTCTGTACAAAGATTTTTAATTTAAGAAATTAAGATTACTGGGGTACCTGGGTGGCTCAGTCAGTTAAGTGTCCAACTTCAGCTCAGGTCATGATCTTGCAGTTCACAAGTTTGAGCCCCACATCAGGCTCTGTGCTGACAGCTCAGAGCCTAGAACCTGCGTCAGATTCTGTGTCTCCCTCACTCTCTCTCTCTCTACCCCTCTTCTGCTCAGGCTCTGTCTCTCTCTTCCAAAAATAAACAAACATTAAAAACATGTTTTAGGAGAAATTAAAATTACTTAAAAGTCCATTGGGAATGTGACAATGCACTTGGAAACACTGGAGCTGCATGGAGGAGTTTCAAAACCAGGGTTCAGCGTCACTTATGCAGACAAACAAGAATGCTGAATGGCCCCCAACTCATGTTAGGGAAGAAGCTTCAAATTCCTCAGGCTAGAGCCTTTTGAGGCAAATTTGACTACGAGGGAGGGAGACCTACAAAGGGTGTAGGTTTGGGGCTTCTCGCTTAACCAAACAGGGGTACCACCCTGAATGCTAGCTGGAAGGTTGTGTGTGAGTCAAATTACTATGTCAGGTCACCACTGCAGTGTTCTAGTGAGAAGAGAGCATCAGGGGAACCTTTGGCCTTCCAACAATTGGTTCTAACACATCTGTTCTGTAAATGTGGATGTTGTGTGGTAAAGAGAACCAGGATCCGGAAGAAAGGGGGTTGTGTGGTCTGGGGCCTGTCTGAACAGTTTAAATGCCCCTCAAGGCTCCCTGGTTCTCCCAGATAAACTGGCTGAAGCTTTGGACTTATTTAATTGGTCAGTCAGCTTGACATCACAATCTGGCTTCATTTGATAGAAACGACACATGTTGGCCATTTCCTCAGATTCAGGAAACCCCAGCTTCCCTCAAGCTTCTGGGGTGATCTTTTAAGAACAAGTTAAAAGACAGGGAATGCCATAGCCCACATTTAAAATAGTTTGAAAAGAAAGTATTCACCTTAGTGATGATATAGGTCCAGAACTCTTTAACCTAACTTGAAAACTCAAGAAAGTCTGAATATTTTTTTATAAGCAACTTTGCAGCCCGCTGACTTCTCTGAGCTAATTTGGTGGCAAAACCTGATCTGAACTTATGTGAAGCTATTTATGGTGTTCAGTTATCTCATTTAATAGAAATAGTCACCTATTTTTCTGCGGAGATGTTGACGTGTTGATTACAGGTTCCTGCCCCAGCCCCTGCTGGTGATGTTACATAATACATGTAGACCATAACCTATCTAAAAGCAGGAAGATTCTGAAAGCTAAATCTTTTCTGGCCCCAGAGAAGGGGGGGCCCAAGGGGGACCAAGGTACTGGATAAGGTACTGTGGATCTGTACCCACCCGCCTTCACCTCCCCACCTTCCAGCTACATTTCCTCATGGCCTTCATCAGGCCGCCCTCTGCGGTATTCTACCCATTCATCTCTCCATGCAGCATCTAGGCTCTCTCACTCTGCCACTGGGCTCTCTATCCTTCCTTTCTGGCCGATGTTTCTTCCATCATCACTCCCCTTCTTGGTTATAAATGGGCATTTTGACCATCCCAGCCTCTGCCAAGACCAGGCCCAAACAAATGCTGCTGATCACACATTAACTGTCACCTTCCACAAAATCCACTCCCTGAGTCCCTTCTGACACTAACTAGACCAGTAGTTGCCCCATCTAAGTCACCAAAGACCATTTCTAGCTATTGGATCCAGTGTAATCTGTCTTTAGTCCCCAAAGATAAACTCTAACCTTGCAATTCCACTTGGCTTTTAAAAATGTGACCAACACAAGCAACTTCTTTGAAACAGTGATTGTCAAGTGCCATTTATAATAATGAAAAATCAAACACAAATTACGTGTCCAAAAACAAAGGAATGGTAAAATAAATTTTGATACATTTACTCTAAGAATATTGTGCAACTATTACAATTAATGTTTTTGAAGAAATGTAACAAAACAGAAAAATGCATACTTTTAGTGAAAAAGCCAGATACAGAATGGTACATATAGTGTTATTTTAATTTCATTACATAAACACCCTAAAAACAACATTAGAAGAAAATGTGCCAAATCTTAACAGTTACTATCTCTGAAAAATTGCATTACGTGATCGTTATTTTCTTTCTTATAATTTTCTGAGTTGTCTGCAGTAAAGCATTTGTTATTTTTGAAATCAGAAAAAAATTAAATTTTTAGTGAGTTTGGAAATAGAACACTACAAGAGAGGCATGAAAGATGACTTCTGTCTCCTCGGGTCATCCTCCCATCCTGCAATTTTGATTAACATCCTTCAGTCACATAAAAGATTATTTTCTGTAGATTTTTGAAGGAAAGAGATTTGTTCTATTGTGTCTCACTTTCTGAGAGGACAATGTTTCTTTTGGGATTAGACCATTTCAGCCAGACCAGAGTTGCTGACGGGAGTTTACTTTGGAGCGTGCATTCACTGAAATTATGAAGCAAACAGCCACCTTCCGACCCGACTGGGGGAAAGGCAGACTTCCAGGGCTGGAGCTCCACCTTGTGGCCACACGCATCCTTTCCCAGAGTAGCGTGGTGCAGAAGGGCTTCCCCACTCTAGCCAGACAGTGGAGAGTATCAAGTTCGACGTATAACTAAGAACAGCATTAACCACACTGTAGAACTCACAGCCTCTAATGCCCTCAAACTTTTGGTATCAGGGAAGTTTCTGCTGCATTCTAAAACAACCTGATGTGCTAAGAATAGTCAGAAACCAGGTATACGATTGAAAGATGCTTGGAAGGTCCTGAGCCATCCAAAATAATGTCTAGCCAGTCCTCTGAGAATGAACACACACACACACACACACACACACACATACACACATGCTCACACTCCTTCACTTTTCTCCCCTTCTCCCTTGAGGAATTCAAACCCCACAAGACAAAATGAGTATAATACCCAAATGCAAATACCCTGGGAATGGGGTCAGTCACTGAGAAGCAAATTTGTACCCAGGTACAAATAAGTGACTTGGCAGATCTTCTCAGAAGTCCTTTTTTTTTTTTTTTTTTTTTTTTTTTTTTTTTTTTTTTGCATGGGTCAGGGAGTAACATATTTTCTCCACGAAACTGTGTGTGGTTTTTAGTGAGATTCCCAGACGCGGTTTTGTAGCTGGATTGACAGCTGTAATAGCTCCCCACCTCAAAAAAAAAAAAATGTCTTGGTCTCCTTATATTTCCAGTACCTGAGGCAGAATTGGGAATATTGATACCCCCTCAAGACTCACTTGGACCAAGAGTTACAGATAATAACAAAACCAACCTTCTATCCCCAACTCTAGGCAACATTCTACCACAGGGATCAGCAAGCTTTTTCTTAAAGGGCTAGATATAAATATTTTAGTCTTTGTGGGCCATATGGTCTCTAAATATTCAGCTCTGGCATTGTATCATGAACACAGCCACAGGCAATACATAAACAATGGTGTGTCTGTGTTCCAATAAATCAGTATTTACAAAAGCAGCCCTGAACTCTGTAAGGAAGAAGGGACCCCCTACTCTGGAGAGACCTTGGTGCTGGATAGGACCTTAGAAATCATGAGAAAACACTCTTTTCACAGCTGGGAGAACTGCAGCCAAGAGAGGCAAAGAGCGCATTAGTTAACGCCTGCCAGCTTGAGAAAGTCATGGGCCCTCCTTTCAGCTCTGACAGACTCTGTGTGAGGCACACACAAACACACACTTCCTTCTGAGAAACTCTGTTCTCTTTCCCTTTCCTTGGAGAAATGGCTGGTGGTGCTTAATGTTATCAGCTCCTCTTGCTGGTCTGTAAAAGCTCTGTGCTAGCCACACCCTCGTCCAGGCCATTCCAGCCTGATCAGCTACTGAGGGCTCACTAAATGCCAGACCCAGTGCCAGGCACCTCCCATGGGTAACTCATTTCATCCGTGCAACAGTCTCAGGAGAGGGATGTGACAGCCTTTTTAAACATATGAATAAACTGAGGCTGGAGAGGTTACATAACTTGCCAATATTCCACGGATAGATGAGGGAAGAACCAGGATTTCCTTACTTCCCCCAAAGAGCCTCTGGTTCATTCATGTTGATTCTAGATTTTAGCCAGACCAGCATGTCACTCCCTCTGGTTCATTCATGTTGATTCTAGATTATAGCCAGACCAGCATATCACTCCCTCCACCCGTACACAGTCTTGCCCACCCTCAAGGACCACCTCAAGGCCACTTCTCCATGAAGCCTTCTCCTACCCTTCTCTGGTCACCTGTAGCACAGATAGTGTGGGCAACACAACCGAGCACCCATGGCATCCTGTTTTGTATTGATCATGGTGACTTCATCTGCATTAGGATTTTTACTCCACCTCTGCTGTAAATTGCTCAAAGATCCCCCCAGGACATAATAGGGCCATGATACATATTTATTGCATGCCAGACACTTTTCACCTTCTTCATTGCTACCACACAGGTCCAAGCCACCATTCTCTCTGACTTGAATTATTACAAAGTTGGTCTCCTTGTTTTCACTCTTGCCTTCCATAGTCTCTTTCCCACACAAAAGTCAGAATGATTCTGTAAAAACCGAAGTCAGCTCATGTCATATCTGTCCATACTGGCAATGGTTCTCTGAGTCTCTCAGAAGAAAAACCAGTGGCTTACAGGACCAGACCCTCTGTTAGCTCTGTCCTCACCTCCTACTTCCCCCCACACTTGCTCTGTTCCAACAACACTGACTGTTCTCCTTGCCCTGAATATTCACAGAGCTCATTATTTACCTCCATCAGAAGGTGCTTAGATGCCACCTTCTTTTTTTTTAATGTTTTTTTAATGTTTATTTACTTTTGAGAGAGAGAGACACACAGAGACAGAGACAGAGTGTGAGTGGGGGAGGGGCAGAGAGAGAGAGAGAGACACAGAATCTGAAGCAGGCTCTAGGCTCTGAGCTGTCAGCACAGAGCCCATTGCAGGGCTCGAACCCACAAACTGTGAGATCATGACCTGAGCTGAAGTCGGACGCTTAACCAACTGAGCCACCCAGGCACCCCTTAGATGTCACCTTCTTGAGGAGGCTTGCCAGTCGTCTTTAAATCTCACATCCTGTCCTTACTGCTCTCTCTCCACAGATACTTTCCCCGCCCTCGTTTTTCTATAGCACTATCACCTTCTAACGTACAATATATTTTACTTACCTGTTTTATGTTTATTATCTGTCTCCTGCACCAGAATATGAGCTTCATGAGAGCAGCGCTTTGTCTGTCTTGAACTGTTTATTGCTGATTCCCCAATGAGTGATTAGCGATAGGCCCTCAAATATTTATTGAATGAATGAATGAATGAACGAACAGACAAACGTATTGGCTGTTTTAATCCTCAAGACAACCTTGAAACACAGGAATATTAGGTACTTACCTGAGGTTACTCAGCCAGCAAGCAGCAGAAGGAGATTCACACCCTCATCTGTCACCCCAAAGCCTGTGCCCTGCTTCTGGGGTGATATGGTTTCTCATAGATTCCCAGAATCCCAGGCCAGAACCCAGCGTAGACATGACCTAACACCAGCATGCTTATTTTTTAAATGAAGAAACTAAATCTATTAACTTGCCCAATGCCTCACAGCCAGAAGGCAGCCGGCTCAGGCAAGAATCAAGGCCTCCGAATGTCATTCCAGCGTAAAAGTGACTTCAGGCTTAGCGGCCAGGGACTAAATACCATATTTTGTCTTTTGTAACAAAGTTAGCTTCCTGACTGAATATCTTATAGGCAAAACGTCTGCTTATTCCTTAGATTAAATTAAATTTTCTATTTGTAAAGCCTCTCTATTTGAGGCACTCAGAGTCAAGTCTGTTCTGACTTTGAGGTTTGTTTTTACTTCAGAGTTGATGTTCTTGGGCTGAGTTTAAAAGCAGCTGTGGGACAGTGGTAACGAATATGGCTCTGGCCTGGATGGCTCAGTTCATTAAGCATCTGACTCTTGATTTCCACTTAGGTCATGATCTCATGGTTCCTGAGTTCAAGCCCTAGGTGGGGCTCTGCAACGACAGCACAGAGCCTGCTTGGGATTCTCTCTCTCCCTCTTTCTCTGCCTCTCTCTCTCTGCCCTTCCCCCACTTTCTCTCTCTCACTTGCTCTCTCTCTCTCAAAAATAAACAAACTTTAATAAAAATAAAAGCAGCTATATATACAGTGGTAAAGAATATGGCTCTGGAACCAAAGTGCCTGGGTTCAGGTCCTGGTTCTGCCTTAGTCCTGGTTCTTGGGGAAGTTACTTAGTGTATCTGTCCCTCAGTTTCCTCATCTGTAAAATGGAGGCAATTAGCACAGCATCAGGCACCTAGTAAGTGTCATTACATTTGCATTAGTAAATGTCAGTTATTCCTATAGTGGAAGATGAGATTTGGGGATACCTGAGGCTGTGTTTTACAGACTTTGGGGCCCCCAATGGGACTGGGTACCATCAGAAGTTAAAGGCATCATCTTTTCACCGAGGCTCGATCTGGGAAGTGTTGCGTAAGCTGGGTTCTGAAAGCTGGTAGAGGAGGCATGGGAAGAAATGGAGGTGAAGGGATGGGCCACATTTACACATTTATCTAGTCATTTGTTGAACTATCACCTGAGTTGTCTATGGTTCAGGGAGGTGCTCCTGGCTCTAGCTCCAGTCTACTTTGCCTGCTGCTAGTTATGCCTCTGAAGTGTCCCCAGTATGTGACAAGAAAGAAAGACTGTGTTGCTGCACTGATACTACAGTGTGGTATTCTCTCTGTGCCAGAGCCACTTAGGACTGTGGACAAAGAAAATGTCTCCCAA
This sequence comes from Puma concolor, assembly GCF_028749965.1. Lineage (NCBI taxonomy): Eukaryota > Metazoa > Chordata > Mammalia > Carnivora > Felidae > Puma > Puma concolor. The sequence continues at coordinate 77,991,619 of NC_141675.1, read as the reverse complement.
AGGGTAGGGGGATGCTGGTCAGTGACTGGCAGTACCGGAATTACCAGGAGTCCTCATTAAACTACAGTCTTTGGGGCCCCAGCCCAGATGGATTGAATCAGGCTCTGGAGGCAGGACTGGGAACCTGTCCCTGAGGAGTCGGCATCCCTTGAGGGATTCTGACCATGGGACCCAGGTCAAGAGGAGAATGTGTTCCCTGCTGCCACAGAAGGTCAGGTGGATGAGCTAGGAGGAGAAGTCATCTTGTCCAACTTTCCCATTAGACATGGAAAATCTAAGGCTTGAGGTCACAAAGTTGACTACTTATATAAGAAGCATCAGTAAGAAGTGTAACCCCTTGTGTTTCCAGTCCAAGATCCCGTTCTCTGTGAAGCCCAGGACAACCTGGTGTCCCTCTGAAATTCACATAGAGCTAAGCACATGGAAGGCATTCAAATGACATGTGTCCACTGAAGAGAGGAAGCCGGGGAAAGAGGGAGGAGAGAAGGGGTAACTTACACTACAACCTTCCATTTGCCCAAGGTGTAGTAATCATGGGCTTCCACGTGGTGAGAAAGTTTTCAAAGAGGCTGCATGCAGATGCTGGTCGTGGGGACCAGTGTCATGGGGACACCAATGGACCAGAAATACTCCTCTACCTTTCCCTTCCCATCAATGTGTGGTATCTCCAACCTGCCACATACTCAGGCAGTTGACCATCTCCAGGCCACCGTACCACATGCTTCAGACCCAGGCATTCGGCAGCCTCTGCCATCAGCTTTCCCTAAGGGACAAAGGTAAATTTTTTATATAGAGTTGCATAGAGACAAGAGGATGGGTGCTGGGTCCTCTCCACCCCCTCTTTTTCTTACTGTTCTCCTTAGACAGGGCGCTCTCCCAGCATCAAAATATATTTAAGGTGTCATATGAGAGGCCACCAATATTAGCAAGCAGAAGCTCCACCATGTCAAAATACCGAAGCCCTCAGCCTGCTCTCACTAGGGCCATAGACTTTGGGACACTGGGAAGTGGCAGGGAGTAGAAGAAGAAAGAGGGGAAGGGGCAGAGAAGAAAGGATTCCAGGGATCCATGAGAAGCTGAGAGGCAACCTGGTGGGAATAGTCAGGAAAAACTGGCCCCTCCCCCTGGGCTTTCAGTGTCTTTGTGGTACTGCCACATTTGCATATACACTGGGGTACCTGGGTGGCTCAGCTGGTTGAGTGGTTGAGCGTCCAACTTCGGCTCAGGTCATGAGCTCACAGTTCGTGGGTTTGAGCCCCACCTCGGGCTCTGTGCTGACAGCTCGGGGCCTGGAGCCTGCTTCGGAGCCCTCTCTCTCTCTGCCCTTTCCCCACTCATGCTCTGTCTCTCAGAAATAAATAAACATTTAAAAAGAGAGAGAGAAAAGGAATGCCTAGCATATGATTCAGTTTATATAAAATGCAAAAGAAAAAACTAATCTATGGTGCTAGGCATCAGAATAGTGGTTGCTTTTGGGGATAGTGATTGAAAGAAGGTTAAAAGGGGCTTCTGCAGGGCTGATAATGTTCATTGTGTGAAAATTTATCAAGCTATACACTTAAGATTTGTGTACCATGTACCTTTCTGTATATATCTTATACTTCATTAGAAAGTTTACTTTAAAAATACGTTTTAAGGAAAAATAAGTTTAGAGTGACTGAACAGGAAAAGCCAAAATGGGCAGATACCAGCCTATAAACATTTATGCTGGCTGGAAACAAAAACCTGTGGCTTTGTAACTAAGCTAATCCCCACCAGGGCAAGTAGTGACCCATTAAGAAGACTATGTGTGGGGTACCCGGGTGGCTCAGTTGGTTAAGCATTCGACTCTTGGTTTTGGCTCAGGTCATGACCTCACATCTTCCAAGGTTTGGGCCCTGCATTAGGCTCTGTGATGGCAGCTTGGAGCCTGCTTGGGATTTTCTCTCTCTCTCTCTCTCTCTCTACCTCTCTCTCTCTCTCTCTCTCTCTGCCCCGCCCCTGCTCGCTCTCTCTCTCTCAAAATAAAACTTAAAAAAGAAAAGACTATGTTCTCATGGAGAGTAGTCAATGATGCCTTTTTCTTGTGGTTTGAAGGCATCCTGAGCTGATGTCAAAGCATTTATTTAGGGTTCCCTTGATGAAAGGAGCCTGGGTTTGGTTTTTTTTTTTTTTTTTTTTTTTTTTTTTTTTTTTTTTTTGTCCACCCAGTGAAGAGAATGGGCAGAGTTCTCTGTTCCTAATGTTCAGCTCTACACTCTCTTGCCTATGTTTGTCTCTTACTTGCAAGTGTAATTAACTGAACCCAGTCAACTGTCAGCTAGAAGGTTCCATAATGTGATTAAAGCTGGGGACTATGACTAGGTTTAACACCCAATTCTACCCCTTCTTAACTGTGTGAGCTTAGACAAGTTTCAAAATTCCTCTAAGCATTGGGGCGCCTATGTGGCTCAGTCGATTAAGATCCAACTATAACTCAGGTCATGATCTCACAGGTTCGTGGGTTTGAGCCCCACATCAGGCTCTGTGCTGACAGCTCAGAGCCTGGAGCCTGCTTTGGATTCTTTTTTTTTTTTTTTTTTGAAGTATCTTGATACTTTATTTGTAAACTGTATGACTTTAGGCAAGTTGTTTAATTTTTCTGAGCTTTGAAGTCCTCATTTGTAAAGTGGGATTCTGTGTCTCCTTCTCTCTCTGCTCCTCCCCTGCTTGCTCTCTCTCTGTCTCTCTCTTTCTCTCTAAAAATAAAAAAAATGATAAATATCTTCATCCTGGAGTTTTGGCAATCCCTTAAATTTTGTACCGAGGTGAGTACCTCACTTGCCTCACCCTGGTCAAGACACCCTCTCCAGAACCCCAAGCTTCTGTTTCCTTGGATGGTGTTATTAAGACTTGAGGAAAAACGGGGCGCCTGGGTGGCGCAGTCGGTTAAGCTCCGACTTCAGCCAGGTCACGATCTCGTGGTCCGTGAGTTCGAGCCCCGCGTCGGGCTCTGGGCTGATGGCTCAGAGCCTGGAGCCTGTTTCCGATTCTGTGTCTCCCTCTCTCTCTGCCCCTCCCCCATTCATGCTCTGTTTCTCTCTGTCCCAAAAATAAATAAACGTTGAAAAAAAAAAATTAAAAAAAAAAAAAGACTTGAGGAAAAGGGTAGAGTCCAGTCTGCCACTCAGACTTCCAGAGAAACTGCGGTGGGGAGTGGGGAAATGGAGCCCCCAGACTGGGCTAACCGCTCAATCTTTTCCATTGGGATTGGAATGTGCTTCATACCTTTCCACCCCAGGCAGACGTATTTCCATACTTTCGTTTTTGATAAGCCAATTGCTGCTCTTTGAGTGCGTATCCGTTTAGTGCAGTGGGGAAGGTGAACTGCAGTAGGGAGCAGGTAGTGGGGAAGCAACTATCCTGATGGTGAGACACCAGTTGAGAGATAAACACAGTTAATTTCTTCTGACTGTACTGCATAGATTAAGCAGCTTGATTTCATTTAATCCTCACGACACCTATATATGGCAGACACTATTATAACCCCCATTTGATAAAGGAGGACATTGAAACTTAGGGGAATTTAAAAATTTTTTTCTAATTAAAAAACTTTTTTTTTTTTTAATATTTAAAATGCACAAGTGGGGAAAGGGGCAGACAGAGAGGGAAAGAGAGAATCTTAGGCAGGCTCCGTGCTCAGTGTGGAGCCCAACATGGGGCTCGATCCCATGAACCATGAGATTACAACCTGAGCTGAAATCAAGAGTTGGACACTCAATAGACTGAGCCATCTACATGCCCCAAAGATAGATACTTTAAAAAAAAAAATCCCCCAAATCCATGATGAAAATATATCAAAACGTTCAATAAAGACAGGATCCAATAAGGCCAGGATTAGGGTGAGGCAAGTGAGGCCAAGTCTCCTTAGCAAGTATAGGATGCCAGAGCATCTTAAATTCTCACATTTTACACAAGGCAGCCACTGCTCTCTAGTAAAAAACACGTTTGTGTCATTTTCTTTTAAACTAGTTGATTCCCTTTGTGTAGGAGCCTGGCCTAGGATCCTTCATTCTGCAGGTTCCCTTTGGAGCAGACTAGCCTCGGTGTCCTGCATTTCCCAGACTGGCCTCTAGTGTGTGTGTGCATGTGTGTGTGTGTGTGCGCGCGTGTGTGTGTGTGTGTGTGTGTGTGTGTGTGTCTGTTCTCACCCCGTGTGTGTGTGTGTGTGTGTGTGTGTGTGTGTGTGTGTCTGTTCTCACCCCTGACAATGGGGACAAATTCTCAGGGGAGAGAATCTGATTGGCCTAACTTGGGTAAGTATCTACTTACAGTCTACACAGCTGAGACTGTAGACATCTTTATTCAGTGTTGTCACAGATTGTATACCTACTCCATCTCAGTCACTATGTTAGGTATTAACAAAATATCTGCCCCTTACACTAGCCCTGTCATTTAGGTATTACTGCCTTCACTTTTCAGATGAGGAAAGTGAGTTTACAAAGACATTCCAGGGATTCGTCTAAATCCACAGAACTAGTAATTGGCAGAGCCAAGATTAGAATTCAGTTCTTCTTTCTGTCTAGCTGCAAAGCCCGTGCTCTTTTCAATAAATACACTGCCTCCCTTTCTATATAGGAAGGACATGATAGGGGCACCTGGGTGGCTCAGTTGGTTAAGCGTCCGACTTCGGCTCAGGTCATGATCTCGCGGTCCGTGAGTTCGAGCCCCGCATCGGGCTCTGTGCTGATGGCTCAGAGCCTGGAGCCTGCTTCAGATTCTGTATCTCCCTCTCTCTCTGCCCCTCCCCTGCTCTTACTCTCTCTCTCTCTCTCTCAAAAGTAAATAAAATATATGTTTTTTAAAAGCAGGACATGATAACTGTTCAAGAATTTCTCAATATTACAGTAAATTTAAGCTAAATTGCTGGACTTTTCAAAAGGGAAAAGATTACTTATCACTTGGCGAGAAGCTGGTTAAAGGGAAAAAACAAGGGAAATACTTATGAAAGGCATGGTATGCTAGTTTAGATAGGAATTAGGACTGCAGAACTGGCTACGAAAGATACTCCTGCTAAAAGAAAAAGCTTTACAAGCCCATGACTACTTTAAGCATGAAAAAGTTTAGATGAAGCTCTTTGCTTTTGTTTTTGTTTCTCAGATTTTAATGTTTTTTTTCCTGTTTATCAAATAATGCATTCCCCTGAAGAGGATTTGGATAATTCTAGTAAGTATAAATTAGGAACACTTTCCCCCAACTATCACTACCTTCCTTGAGGGAGCCACATTTGACATATTTGGTCCCATATCTTTTATTCATTTTCTTCTCTATATAGTTGAGATAATTCTTTACATACAGTTTGACAGCTATTAAGGAGTAAAATAAAGATGAACAAAAATAAAGATGAATAAAATCTAATAAAAACATGTTAGTATATTCAGGATTTTATTCATCAGGACTCTCATTTGCAAACCATAGACACTGATTATGGAAATTATTCAAAAGATATCAGTCATGGGCATTGAGGAGGGCACCTGTTGGGATGAGCACTGGGTGTTGTATGCAAACCAATTTGACAATAAATTATATTTAATAAAAAATAAAAATAAAAAATATCAGTGAATTTTAGACTCTTCAGACACTCTGAGAACAAACTCAGAAGCTGAATGGTCAGAACATGCCTCAAAATGATGCTATAGAACTGGCAAAGATACAAGGGCTACTGTCCCTGAGCACAGCCACCATAGCTTAGAGCCACCCATACTGCTGACCCTGGATGGGGGACAATGGCAGCTCCAAGATAAAACTGTATACAAATGGGAACTTAATTTACAATGGAAGCACCACATAGGAAAGGACACATTATTTAATGTGCTTCCCCCAGTATTGGGGAAGCAGGAGGTACCTATATGGGCAAAAGTAAAATGATCTATGTCTCACACCATACACAAAAGTAGACTCTACATGGAATTTAACCTAAATGTGATAAATGAAAACAGTAAATAGAACAAAGTATAGAATATCTTTATAATTTATGATCAAGGAAAGGCTTCATAAATAAAATTTCTCAGTACACTGGTAGCCAGTTTAAGACTATAACAGGGATCATATCAAATGAAAGAGCTATAGCATCAGAATCTCCATCAGATGCTGAGGGACAAGCCATGCAGCCTAAATCAGAGCCCTGAATACCCATGGTCCTGGATAGGAGTGGTAGAGAAATGCCACAAGGAGGAAACAAGTGACAGACACCCTCTTAGGGCCTTCTTGGACTAAATCAGGAGTGACTGGGGATGGAAGGGAAGGTTCCAGAGATTTAGCTGGAGATTTATAGTGTGTTGTAACTGATCACTCGACCTCTCACCATGCCATGCTGATGTGGTCTGGGAAGATTTGTGTTAAATTTTTTAAAAAACTCTTATCTGCTCAATTTTAATGGTATTGGCCCTATAAATATTCTGATGAGGGCGTTATTAACATTAAGACACTCATCTTCTCCACAGCAAATCAGCAAAAGAGAATCTCTCATATCAGATTTGTCTAATAGACAAACATCAGAAGACAAAGAGAGTTTTAACCCTCTCTCTCACTTCTGTCATGTTCAGAAAATTTTTCCTGCGTGCCACGCCCTGTTTTCTATATTTCATCATATGTTTTCATTTTTTTAAGGTTTATTTATTTATTTTTAGAGGGGCGGGAAGGGGCAGAGAAAGAGAATCCCAAGCAGGCTCTGTGCTGTCAGCACAAAGGATAAGATTATGACCTGAGCCAAAATCAAGATCAAACGCTTAATGTACTGAGCCACCCAGGTGCCCCTCCTCCTGTGTTTTCATAAGAAAACTACAACTGCTGTCAAATGTTTAACAGAAACCATGAGAAGAAAAACCTAGAGGGACATGTAAAGGTACATTTATCTTAGGGTGAGAAAGAATTTTCTCAGCTTAAATATAATTAAAAAAAAATTCCTAACAAAGAAAATGTGTAGCTCTGATTACATGAAAATTTAGAATTTCTTGTGGTCCACGCACATGGAGATAGCTGCTGAGCTAACAGTGATTTCCTATTGACCATGTTTGTTCCATTATTTCTTTTTCCAGTAACAGAGCTGCATCCCGGGAAAGGGACAGGCACATGACCCAAGCTAGCCAATCATAGCACCTCTCTCCTCTCACTTCCTATTCATTTTTTTCTCCATTCATTCCATAACTATTAATTGAGTGGGGATTCAGTAATGAGCAAAATATTCCTGTCTTCTTGAAGCTTAGCATTTTAGTCAACGCATTGATAAACTGCCTCCACTAATATATAATTACAAACAGAAATAAGTTCTCTGAAGGAGAGGAACTTGAGTCTGAGAACATATTTCAAAGAAAATAGACATATATTAGCAGCAAGAAGGAGGAGGAGGTCAGTCACTGGGAGGCGTGGTAGGGTGGAGGGAAGAACTGGGTAGGAATTAACCAGGTGAAAGGGACGGTGGGGCGGAGAAAGCACTGTAGGCCAGGAGAACCACAGCCATCAGTCAGTGGTAAAAGCAACAGATTAGGGGCACCTGGGTGGCCCAGTGGGTTGAGCGTCCTACTTTGGTAATGATCTCACAGTTCATTAATGCAAGCCCCACATGGGGCTCTCTGCTGTCAGTGCAGAGCCTGCTTTAGATCCTCTGTCCCCCCACTCTCTGCCCCTCCCCGACTTGCACTTGCTCAAAAATAAAACGTGGGGAAAAAAAAAAGCAACAGATTAGCAGAGATAATTTCTATCACTGGTTGTTAAAGAAATGCAAATTAAATTAAATGGCTTCCAGATGTCCTGTTTCACTTATTAGATTAACAGAGTTCTTCATTGGGGTTGCAATGGTATGGTGAACATTTGTAGATTGGAACTAGGAATGTAAAGCAATTCAACTCTGGAAAGCAAGTTGACATTAAGTTTCAAAAGTCCTGGAAAAGGGATCTAATGTAGAGTAAATGAATATAGACAATGATACTGTACTATTCAAAAAAAAAAAAGTCCTAAAAAGATCATACTTGTTGACAAAGTATTTCTCCTCCTAGGACTCTATCTTAAGCAAGCAAAAGAAAAAAATTTAAAACTCAGATGTAGATTTATTAACAAAACTATTCACTGAAGAATTATTTGAAATGTTGAAAAATTAGGGGAAAAACATAGAAAGTTGTTCAAAAAATTATATACAGTACAGCCATACGGTAGAATATTATACAGCCAGTAGGTATACGTGCAAGCTGTAACATCACTTTTATAATCAGAGAAAAGAATCCAATTAAAATGTTCCAACTGCCAACAAGATATTTTAGTATTCAGTGCATAATTTGTTTACTTACAACTTGCATAAAAATTCCTGATTGAAAACAAATATGATTTATAAATACCAGATGTATTATAAGATTTTAATGTGTGTCCAATTTGTACTATATGCAACTGCCTACTTGACAGGCTTCCACTTTGTTGCATAGCATCTCTAACATACTCAGTTCAAAATTCAACCCTTATCCCTTCTCTTCACCCCCTTTAAACTCCTTGTCTCCCAGGTTTCCTCCTCTGTCTGGAGGACCACCACCCTCCTTGAGTCCTTCTTGACATCCCTATCCCCATACCCTCCAAGGCAACTCAATTCTGTCTCCAAAATAGATCTAAAATCTGTCCATTTCTCCCATCTCCTTTGTTACCACCCTATTACAATGGTCTCTCTCCTGGACCAGCATGACAGCTCCCTAACTGGTCTAGTTTTCCCCCCCTTCTATCCCATTCTCCACCCAACAGGGAATGGGATCTTATAAAAATAAAAATTGAGTCAAGCCATTCCCCTGCAGGGTTCCACACTGCATATAAATAACATCTGACATCCTTTCTATGACCTACATAATACTTGCTAACTTACGGACTAGACAGTTGTTCTAAATGTTTTATATTTACTAACTCATGGAATCCTAACAACAAGTCTGTGAGGTAGGTATCCTTATAATTCCTAATTTATAGATGAAGCAAATGAAGTACAGAGGTTAAACTTGTCCAGGGTCTCTCAGTCAGTCATGAAGGAGACAGGATTCTACTTCATGTGGTAGATCTGCTCTGGGCACCAAGCCTTCTTCGTACTCTGATGTACTCACTGACATCCCATGGTCTGGTCTCTAGGCTCCTAGAACCTGCCAAACATTCTCACCTCAATGTCTCTGTGCCCTGGCTGATTCCTTCCTAGGAACACTGCTTTCTTGCCCCACCCCCCACCTTTTTCTTAATATTTATTTATTTATTTATTTATTTATTTATTTAGAGAGAAAGACAGAGACAGAAGGAGAGAGAGAATCCCAAGTATGATCTGTGCTGCCAGTGCAGAGCCTGATGTGGATGTGGGGCTCAATCTCACTGATGTGAGATCACAACCTGAGCTGAAATAAAAAATTGGATGCATAACCAAGTTTCTTGCTCTTTAAAACAGCTGGCTTCTTGGGGTCCCATGGTGGCTCAGTTGGTTAAGCATCCATCTTGCCCTTGATTTCTCCCCAGGTCATGATCTCGTGGCTATGGAACTGAGCCCTGCATCTGGCTCCATGCTGAGTGTGAAGTCTACTTAAGATTCTCTCTCTCTCCCTCTGTCTCTCTTCCCTATGTGCTCTCTTTCTCTCTCTATAAAATAAAAAAAAATAAAAACTAAAAATAAACAGCTGGCTTCTCATCTTTATAAAAAGAGCATGGTATAAAGATCATGGCATATATTTACAATGGAATACCATGCAACTGTTTTTAAAATATGAGCTAAATCTAAATTTACCAATATGGAAAAATATTCAGTGTATTTTAGATGGCTAAGTGAAAAAAAGCAAGTTGCAGAATATCATGTTAAAAGAATATGGATAGCATGATTCCATGTGTTTTGTAAAAAAAAAAAAATTATCAAAGGTCTAAATGTTTATATGCTAAATTTTTAAGTGGGAGAGAGTGAGGCGTGAAACTGGGAAAGAAAGGGGAAGGGGAAACCGGAATTTTCACTTTTTACATTGCACACTTATGATTTGAGGGTTTTTTTTTAAATCTTCAACCTGTATTGTTTATATAATAAGAATTCTAAGAGGCGCCTGCATGGTTCAGTCAGTTAAGCATCCAACTTCCACTCAGGTCATGATCTCATGGTTCATGAGTTCGAGCTTGGGATTCTCTCTCTCCCTCTCCTTCTGTCCCTCCACTACTCACACACGTGTGCTCTCTTACTCTCTCTCAAAAATAAAAAATACACATTAAAAAAAAGAATTTTAATGCAAACATTTTCTTTGTATGTTAAATGCCTGAGTTCTAAATTTTGTTACTTTGTTATTCTAATTTTTGCTACCTTTATTTCTTTCCCAGATTTCTCTAGATAGCTGGAGAAGGTCTCTAATTATTTTATTTTTTAAGCTGAGTTTTTCTTTAGTGCTCAGGACACTCCAAAGTGATTGGTTACTTCACCACAGTTATTTATATTATACAGCCATAGTCATCACAGTAAGTGTTTCGTAATTACGAAACACTCAGTTCTAAACTGGTTCATGAAAATCTGCCTTAACTAAGTCTCCAAGTTTTGACTTGCACATTCATGTTTCTAAGCAACAGACAGGCGTTGAGTCATTTAATCTACTATTAGTTCTCTGAGGACATCCCCACATCACTCCTTTAAGGATCTTGCTTATTCAATGTAAGGTTTCTGTGACCATCGCTATACTGGTAATTCCAGGTCTGTATATTCTACCCAGATCTCCTCTGAGTCCCAGGTTGCTATAACCAGCACTCACTGGGCATCTTTGTTTGGATGTCCCAGCAACACCTCATTTTCTACATGTCTCAAACTGAACTCATCATTCTGCCCACTTGACCTTATTTTCCTTCCTAATGACACCATTGTCCTTCCACCTTGTCACCCAAGCTAAACCAAGAAGTTGGTGTAGCTTTTCTCTTGCCTTCACTTCCACGCCCCAGCAGAATTTTAGGGGACCACTCCTGGGAGCACTTCTGAATCAGTCAGGGTCTAATGAGGAGATATAAACCACATGGTAACATGAACAGGGAATTTTTTGTTTGTGTGTGGTTCTCAAACAACTTTTAATGACCAGAGGCACTCTCTAGTAGGTGTTCATTTCCTAGAAGGACAGGCTTCGTCCAGCAATACAGCCAGGATATCCATCTGGCTACATCTGACCTTCTTCCTGACGCAAGAATAAGGCAATTTCAAATATTTCCCATGGAATTGTATGCTGTGTTTTTCTTCTTTATAGGGAATTTATCTTTTCTGATTATAAAAGCTTTTGGGTTTTGTAAACTTCCCAGTTTCAGATACATGCAAGTGAGACCAGTAAGAATTCCTGAGTCACACTCCAGGGCAGACTTTCCAGAGTTTGTGCCCCTGAGTCACGCCGAGCCCTGAATCCATGGGGTTTGAGGTAGGAAAGCAGCAAGTCTGACTGTGCCATTCTACCCAGCACTGAATTCTCCAGCAGCCACTTCCTATTTGAACTTTCTATTTGTTCAGGAAGATTCTTTTCCAGTTCTAGAGGCCACTCACATTCCTTGGCTTATGGCCCCTTCCTCCATCTACAAAGCCAGCAGGATGACATCTTCTGACACCATTTCACTCTGATCTCAAACTTTTAATATAAATAATTATTAACTATAACTGGGGATAGAGGCAATGAGAAAATAACTAGTAAGAAGTAAAGGGATCTCTGAAGAACATAGGAACAGCAGATATAAGGAGAAGCCTTACCCCTAGGTCTGTCAGAGTCCCCTCAAAAGACCCTCTTCTCCCTTAAGAGCTGAAGTCCAGACTGTTTCATAGAGAGCACAGCTGTGGCTCACTGGATGTCAGAGAAGTTGCTGAGGTGCCATCCTGGCAGAACTTAACAGAAATTTGCCCTCTAGAATTTTTCAGAAATTGGCTCTCTGATGCCAGGGAAAGCTGTTCAGGGGACAGTGTCTCACCCACAAAACCACCTGACCGTGGTGCCAGGGCAAGCCACCAGCTTCTGGAAGCCTCTGGGTGCTGCTGTGTGCTATGTACTATGGAGGCAGGGTACTGGAGAAGCTGCAAATGCTGCAGGAGCCAGAGGCCTCTGCTACAAGACCTGCTTAGGGGTGGGAGTGGGTGCTTGCAAGGAAGCTGCTGGCTGCTACGAGCTGCTTAAAGCCATGCACTGCAGGAGCTGGGATCTGGAGACGCTGCCAACACACTGCAGAAATTCAGGGCTGAAGAGAGCTGAAAGTCTGTAGGAGCTGGTCACCAGAGAAGCTTCATGTACTGCAGGAGCCTGCGGAACACTCTAGAACATAGTAAACCCTTTCCTCCTATAATACCTGCATAATGCCTTATACTGACAAAGCTTCAGTGCCAGCTGGCAAAAAGAATATATATATTTAAAGGGCCCATATCTATTTTCACGGGAGCAGGCAAGAAGGATGAATTTGGGGCAACTAGTACAGGAAGGCATGTCCATTAATTCTTCTCTAACACCATTGCCACCGCTTTGGTTCAGGCTTACTCACTTGCTCACTCTTTTTATTCCTCGTCTGGAACATGGGAAGAGTCTAGAAACTGGTCTCCTGGCCTGGCTGTCACTGGCCAAATGATGATGTTGTGTGAATTTGCAAAAGTAGGGCCTTCCTTTGGGTGTACAAAGCACACTGCCTGGGTCTCAGCTTTCACAGACCCTTGCTAGGTATGCCCTGCACAGCTGACAACAGAGATCTTGTTCCTCATCTGTCCCTAGACTCCAGTCTTTCTTGGCCACATCACTCCTCAAATCCATGCTCCAAACCGCCAACATTTTTCTAGAACCTAAACATGACAATATAACTCACCTTTTAACACTTCAATACTTCCCTATTCCCTACTAAATAAAATCTAAACTCCTTAAAAAGGCATACAAGGTCCTGTGTGATCTGCCCCTTGCTTTCTTCTCTAGCTTACTGAATGACTAAACGAATAAAAACAAAACAATAAATCAAAGAAAGAATGAATGCATGGATTCCAGGACAGAAGTTGAATATCAACAACAACAAAAAAATATGTTGAGGAAGAGGGTCTAGTCTCTAAGGAGAAACAATCATCAAACTTGGGGGCAGCTTCTTGCTTTTCTCTATGCTATGAGATTAAGCCTCGGTTAAGAGGGCACCCCCAAGCAGGCACATTATTTCCTCTTGCATGTACTTCCCCTACCGAGACAAAGTTTTTATGGTCATTTTCCCCATCTCTTTGTCTTTTATCCACATATTCCCATCATCAAGACCAGTCAGGTCTACCGTCTCAGTCTACTCACTTACTGTTTCCTCTCTGTTCTTTCTGTCACTGGAGTCCAGTCCTCTCCACCTTGTATTTGCAGTACAGGAACCACATCCCACAGGGCCCCTCATTCAACAGCCTGGCCCTTTACTAGATGCTGGAGATATAGACATGAATGGCACATAAGCCCTCCATTGACTGACCGCAATGTCTTTGCCAGGACAATATTCCCCCCTTTCAGTAAGTCAGTCCCATGCTCAGGGACCTAAAAAGATACTCGTTGCCTTCCCAATCATTTCTAAATTCACACTTTGCTGTCTTTCATTCACTCAACAAGGGTTACTAAAGGCTTACTACATGCCAAGTGCTGGTACTAGGTATAAAGCAGGGGATAATATAGGCATAGGCCTCGTCCTCAAGGAATCTAGTCTAATGAAGAAGAGATATAAAAGCCAAAATCACAAAAGTAATTATATAATTATTGTTTAATTGCAACTGCTATGAATGATATGAGGGGTGCTTATAAGGGTATGTAAACAAGAGATCTAATCTAATCTAAACCGGGAAGCAAGGCAAGGTCTGAGATCTGAGTAGGAGCCCAGCTTTAGGTGAGTGTTGGGAGAAAGAGCTGTTGTTGAATGTCCCAGGAAGGACATTCAAAGGTCTAAGATTGAGAATACAAAGAGTGTGAGAAACTGTGTCTACAGCATAGCAAACAAGGGGGAGAGTGGCAGATAAGGAACAGATCTTGAGAGAATTGCAACTTGTATTAAGGTTTTTGGAAGTTAAGAGAATCCATTGATAGTTCCAGAACATGTGGTTACCATGACCTGACTTACTTTTTTTCCCTCAACATTTTATTATGAAAATGTTCAAACATAGTGAAGAGAATTGTACAATGAACACTTACAACATTTTGCTCCTGACCTAATTTTTAAGTCACATCACAGTGACAAGTATCTAGGTGTTAAAAAAGGGAGAAAGAAATTTAACCTCTTCCTCCCAGGGAGGATACAGGAAGTTTAGAAATGGTATAGGCTAGGGGCGCCTGGGTGGCGCAGTCGGTTAAGCGTCCGGCTTCAGCCAGGTCACGATCTCGCGGTCCGTGGGTTCGAGCCCCGCGTCAGGCTCTGGGCTGATGGCTCAGAGCCTGGAGCCTGTTTCCGATTCTGTGTCTCCCTCTCTCTCTGCCCCTCCCCCGTTCATGCTCTGTCTCTCTCTGTCCCAAAAATAAATAAACGTTGAAAAAAAAAATTAAAAAAAAAAAAAAAAGAAATGGTATAGGCTAGCCAATAAAATGACTAGAAATTAATAACTGCACAAAAACACAAGGGCTATCTGCAAAATTTGAAATAATTATTGGGGGAAAATGTACTAGAATTTTTTTCTCAGGTACACCCTATATCATTTCACATTTGTGAACTATGACTCCAGCTCCAAGGTAATGGTTGGAATCTTTTTGTAACTCTTTTCTCTTATTAGAACTAGAAATAAAGTGTTTAAAGCTGTGAAAACGCCCAAACGCTAACTCACTTTTAAGATAATTAGAAATTCTCTGGGCACTTGAGTGGCTCATTTGGTTGGGCGTCAGACTTCGGCTCAAGTCATGATCTCACGGTCTGTGAGTTTGAGCCCCGCGTCGGTCTCTGTGCTGACAGCTCAGAGCCTGGAGCCTGTTTCAGATTCTGTGTCTCCCTCTCTCTCTGCCCCTCCCCTACTCACGCTCTGTCTCTGTCTCTCTTAAAAATAAATAAACATTTAAAAAAATTTAAAAAAAAAAACAAATTCTCTAGCTAACTGAGTTGATGAGGCCCTGATAAATGGTGGCAAGGGACCTGGAGAAGAAAAGAAAATTTTTTAAATTATACAGGAAGTAGAATTGACAAACTATGTTAACTAAATAAGGAGGGGAAGAGAGAAGAAAGTTTTAGCAGGGACATTTAGATGGCAGAGGAGGAACAGATTATTAAAATGATTCCTTTTGGGCATGGTAATTTTTATAAGCTTCTGAAATATCCAGGTAAAAATTCAAGCAGGCAACAAGAATTTAAGCACAAGACTGAGGAGGGCGTTCAAAGGTGTAAATTTAAAATCGGAAACCATCAGCATGTAGGTCGCCAATTGAAACTATGAAAGCAGATGAGGGTGGCCCTGGAGATTATGTAAAAAGAGGACAATTGTCACCTTGAGTCATCACCAAACCCCTGGGTCTCAGGTGCCTTAAATACTGATGCTGTACCAAGCAAGAATCAAATTGCCAATTCTTACAACTCAATAATAAAAATATTAATAATCCAACTAAAAAAAGGGCAAGGTATATGAATAGACATTTCTCCAGAGAAGATCTACACATGATTGATAAACACATGAAAAGATGCTTAACATCATTATTAGGGAAATGCGAATCAAAACCATAAAGAGATACCATTTCACACTCATTAGAGTGGCTAGAATTAAATGGCATCTTCCTCTCCACCCTCCTCCTGCATCCCTCCCAGCTCTAAGGAATCTGAAATCTACTTTGTCTCTATATTTTTGCTTATTCTGGACACCTCATATAAATAGAACCATATAATATGAAGTCTTTTGTGAGTGGCTTCCTTAACTTAGTGTAATGTTTTCAAGGTTCATCCATGTTGTAGCTCAAAAAGTTAAACACAGAGTTACCATACAACCTAGCAATTCCACCCCTAGGTGTATTCCCCAAATAATTGAAAATTATGTTCGGACAAAACTTGTACATGAATATTCATAGCAGCAGCTATTACTATTCACAATGGCTAAAAAGTGGAAAAGTGCACTTTTGGGTGCAAAAGTCTATCAAATAATGAATGGATAAAAAAACATGATTATGTCTATATAATAAAATATTATTCACTAATAAAAAGGAATGAAATACTGATACGCTACAACATGGATGAACCTTGAAAACATTACACTAAGTTAAGGAAGCCAGTCACAAAGGACTTCATATTATATGGTTCTATTTATATGAAATGTCCAGATAAACAAAAGTATAGAGACAAAATAGATTTCAGATTCCTTAGAGCTGGGAGGGATGCAGGAGGAGGGTGGAGAGGAAGATGTGCAATGACTATTAGTGAGTACAGGTTTTCTTTCCAGGGGTGATGAAACTGTTCTAAAATTGTGGTGATGATTGCACAGTTCTGTAAATACAATAAAAAACATTTGAATTGTGCACAGGTCTTACAGGTATCAAAATGCATCACCATCCAGGTACCATACTTCTTTTTTAATGGGTGGGGAAATGACAGGTGCACTGGGTAAGGTCTGGACAGTACAGTACTGTTTATATTTATATTTATACTTATTTATATTTATATGCACTTGGGTGGCTCAGTTAAGCGTTGGACCATAGCTCAGGTGATGATCTCATGGTTCATGGGTTCCAGCCCTGCTTAGGGCTCTGTGCTGACAGCTCAGAGCCTGAAGCCTGCTCTGGATTCTGTCTCTCTCTCTCTCTCTCTCTCTCTCTGCCCCTCCCCTGTTCATGCTTTGTCTCTCTCTCTCTCTCTCTCAAAAAAGAATATTTAAAAAAATTAAAAAACAAAATCCCAGTTATGAGTGCACCCGAGCAGTTCAAACCCATGTTGTTCAAGAATTAACTGTAGGAATTAGCTGAGCACAGGGTGGCTCAGTCAGTTAATCCTAGGTCTCTTGGTCTCAACTCAGGTCATGGTCTCATGGTTTGAGAATTCAAGGCCCACATCTGACTCTTCACTAGCAGCACAGAGCCTGCTTGGGATTCTCTGTCTCTCTCTCTGCCCCTCCTCTGTTCCCTCTCTCTCAAAACAAATAAACTTAGGGTTTTTTTTTTTTTTTAAGTTTATTCATTTTGAGACAGAGAGAGCAAGTGGGGGAGGGGCAGAGAGAGAATCCCAAGCAGGCTCCACACTGTCAGCATGGAGCTCAATGCCTGCTGGAACTCATGAAACATGAGCTCATGACCTGAGCTGAAACCAAGAGTCACTGAAACCATTGAGCCACCCAGGCACCCTAAGACGAATAAACTTTAAAAAAAAAAAAAAAAATCAACTGTAGATCATGCTGTTGGGGGGTAGCAGAATTAATCTTCCTTCCTGTTACATCACTATAGCAGTACATGCTTCTAGCACTTAAAATCATAGTTTACAAACGTGTTTAACGGTTCTCCCTCACTAGACCACTAACTTCTGCAGAATAGAGATTGTGCCTGATTTCATCACATCAAGATCTGATAAAGTTCTTTGGCATTTAATAGGTGCTCAAATGAAAGTTTACTCAGGAAGAAAACATCTACAATTGAAGCTAAATAAATGCAAAGTAAAGCAAGGAACCTAGCATACGGATATCCACCCTCTCCAACCAAAGGAAGGCAGAATAAAAGACAAAAACTCATAAAGCAGAAGAAAGGACTCAAGGATGGGCGAAAAGGAGGACATCTCCTCCCTCCCACCGCCACGACAGTTTCCCTGGTAGGTTCCAGCACATTCAGGCGTGGCTGGTGTCACTGCGCCCCTTGGCGACCACCTCTCGGTCAGACCATCCAGCGCGCTCACTTTCCCGCCTCATTGAGACCCAAAGATAGGGGTAGGGCCGCGCGAGGTGCGGGACTTACGTCACGTCCGGTTCCGGACGCGGCACGCTAGAAAGAGGAGCCAGAGCGCGGAGGGGCGGAGCCAAGAAAGCGCGCGTTCTGAAAGGGGGAGGGGCCGGGTTAAGGAGCGCCGCGTCACGTCCGGCAGACTTAGAGCCCGTGCGGAGGCGGTGCGGAGCGCTTCGGTACTCAGCGGCTCGGGAACTTGTGCGTTCTACGAGGCTGCGGCGGAGCCTCTATATAGAAGGCGCAAGAGGTTGGCAGCTTCGATTGAAGCACGTCGAGCG
This sequence comes from Puma concolor, assembly GCF_028749965.1. Lineage (NCBI taxonomy): Eukaryota > Metazoa > Chordata > Mammalia > Carnivora > Felidae > Puma > Puma concolor. The sequence continues at coordinate 77,973,513 of NC_141675.1, read as the reverse complement.
GCGATAGCAGCTAGGAGTCATGAGCGACAGCGGCGAGCAGAATTACGGCGAGCGGGTACGTAGAGATGGTGCAGGGGGCGGCTGTGTGGTCCCAGCTTGCTTCTCTTCCAGGCCCGTCGGCCTCAGACCTGGAGACAGAGGCGATTTAGGCTCCGAAGTCTGAGGCTGGGAAGGAAGGGAGTTGGGTCTAAAAAACCCTTGCGGAGAGTGTCTTTAGTCGTGAAGGAGGCCGCCGTGGGGGGTTATGTAGTTCCCTACCCAAGACGGCGGTTTTTTTCCGTTACGAGAGGGGGAAAGCTTAAAAATGGCCGCTGCGTCCCCTCGGTGTTGGGGGAGGGGAGCGGTATCTCATTTCGCCGTTGCTCTCCTGCGAAGCCTCGCTGCCGCCATCTTGGGCTGGCGGGCCGGGCGGGCTGCCAGAGGCACAAAATGGCGGAGAAGCCGCGCGTCCAAGGCGGGCCCGCGCCTCAGTGGGCCGTGGGGGGGGGGGGGGGGAAGAGAGGCAACCTACTCAGAGGGTTTTCGCCCGGCGTTTAGGTTAAGAAAGGATCGTCTGTGGACCCCGAAGTGATGGAATCTAGGAAGTTCTTGGGACCTCTCTTACGGTGGGGGAAACTAATCCGAGGTAGTCAAGTTCTGGGCCCGGTAGAGGTGGTTTCGCGCGCGCTTTGTGTTCGGCCTAAATGGAGTGTTTCTCTTTGATACCGAAAGTGCTTTCAAACGAAAAGTCATTATCGGGGTATCCGAATAGACTAGACCCCGAGGCCGCTGAGATTTTCTTCTTTCATGGAGTAGGTATTTTTCACGGGGTTGTGTAGCAGGAACTGGCGGGCAACTTGTGGCGCCGTTACTTCCTTTTGTTTTGAGGCATTCTAAATCTGTGAACCACTACTCTGTTGGTACACCTTTTTTCTTTTCTTTTCTTTTTTCTTTTTTTTTTTTTTTTTAAAGCCTCCACCTCTCATGTGGAGTTGGGTGAATGTTAACTGGAGGAGTAAGACCGTTTCCGGGCTTAAAAAACGTGATGTAAAGCTGGTTGCGAGGCTGTGGGTACTAACAATGATGCAAAAATAGAAAACTTGCCAGAATCTTAACATTCGAGGTTGTGGAGAACTTTATTGAAGAAGGAAGTTGATTTTTTACTTGGTAGGAATACGTGGGGGTGCTTTTACAGTTTGGTAGGTTTTCCTTTTCTTCTAGGGCTATTGTAAGATCTCCGTTAACAGTCGTCAGGTAAATCTGTTCAAGTATCTTAGCAAACTCTCATAAAAAGATTTGGGGCCTTTCATTAGAAAGGCATTTTTAGAAACCTCTATCATAGCTCCTGGAACATTGTCGAAATTACTGTTTAACTTGGGAGCTAAATCTGATTGATTTTGGTCTGAGATAATCAGGCTTGACTCCCTGTTCAGAGGAATATTAGCTTTTTTCATTTTTCCCTAAGCTTTTGATCCCAACATTACCAAAACGTGTACGATTATTTTTATACCTTTGCTTTCTTATGGTTAGAAAGTTTGGAGTGAGCGCACAAATGGTTAAAGCTGTGATTTCTGATTTCTGCCGGTTGACTACACTGTTGAACTGTATTTGGATTGGAAAGCAAATGATGACTTTATTAAGTCTTTTGTTTTCTGAACAATTATTGGGTACTATTTGCACTATTGAGAGGATGCAAAATGACCGGTTTCTGAGAAAAGCTCTCAGTTGAACATACCTTAATGTTACTTGTAATCATGTGCTTGTGAAGACGAAACTTGCCCCAAAATAATATTTGGGCCTATTTTACATATGGGAGGAAACAATTGTTGGAAGTAGGTTCCTGGCTTGAGACCGTTCAAGAGAGGTTGTCATCCAAATAATTTGACATTTTTGAACATCTGCTTTCTTCCATAATCTTGTTTATGTAGATTTATTCACCAAAATCTTATGGAAGGAAAGTTACAAAATAATTTCAAGCTGTATATTAGAAATTGATGTATTTCTTACGTAAGAGTCTTGGATCCTGGAAAGGTTTCTAAACTTTCAAGTTGTGGCATACTTATGCATTGTTTTGTTTGGCATTTATTTTGTGTGTAGATTGCTTTGCAATTGGTGAATTGGAAACTGAAGAGGTTAGACTAGGCCTAAAAAAAAAAAGTTTGGATTCCTAAAGAGTACCTGGCAAAAGCCCTGAAGCTTAATGGAACAGATTAGATATAATGCTGTAAAAATGATGATGTATATAATAGGTCTGACTGGCTATAAAAAAAAAAAAAAAACAACAAAAAACCTTCTTTTGACAGTGCCTGAGAGCAGTGAAAAAGTTGCATTCAGAGTAATAATCTTGGACATGTTTGGTATGAATAGCTTCTCTGAAGCCTGAAAAATTAATTCAGCTCTAGGCCCTCAAACATTTCAAACTGTTAATGTAAATCATTAAAACAAGCCTAATCTGTATTGTTAATGTAATCACTTAAAATACAAATCTCTTTAGTTTGGCTGGAACCCCACCCATCCCCAGCCTGTCCCTTCATTTGGCTATCCAGAATCCAGACACTCCCATATCCCCAGCATAATTCTGGAAGTTTTTTTTCCCCCCAGTCCTTTAGACTTCAGAAGTTTCTTTCCTAAACAGACTGTAGGTGTGTGATAAATTGTCGTCCATCTGGTCACCCATAGGGTTTTACTTCTTGGGTGAACGAATATACGAACAGAACTGTTGGTTCAGTGTGTCCTTTTATCTTCTTTTAAATGCATAGTTAGGATAAATTGCAGAATTTTTGTGGTTCATGTCACACTATTATAGCAGAGTGGCTTTTACCTTTATTGTGAGATTTTTTTCATGTGATCGATTTAACTCAAAGTCTGTTTCTATCTAGAGTTAACTTATTTGATGTAGGCAAACCCGTGCAAAATAAAATACTTTTCATCTCCCAAATTCACTTCTCTTCCAGTACTTTCCAAAAGTTGCTGGCAAATATTTTTGGGAAAAGGGTTGACCAGTCAGCCCCTTTGCAAAAAGTCTTAGCAGTTATGTCATAATATGGACAAATAACATAAAAAGAGTCGTTGGTGGCTAGTTTGTAGGTGCATAGCAATATTGAGGGGGGTAATCTTTAAGGCCTGGTAATGGTCATAGTATGCTATTTAGAGTATGCGATGTTTGTGTGTTTGGTCTTGACACTGGTTTAATGCTCTGCCTTTCTAATGAATGTAATTTCTTTAGTTTCTACAAATAAGTCTATACTCAGAGAATCCAGAAACTAAATAAGGAAACACTATTATATGAACAGGTAGTTTTAATTTCTGCCTTGCTGTCAAGATTACAATAGCAAGCAGTTCAAGAACATATTCTGGTAGAATATTGGCTATAGTTATTGTAGAAATAATGTTTGCACTGTAGGTACATTATCTAGTCTTACTCTTTATGGAGATGAGTAGTATCCGGATACCATCCCATCAAACTGCCTTTCAGCTTTCTGCAGTTTTTCTCTTCTGCTTAATCTTGGGTTGTCTTTCTGTAGTCTTTGTTTTTGGCCCCTAACTCTGAATTCTGATTTCCAAAAACTGAACCATCTGAATCTATTTCTTTCTAAAGAATTGCAGCCATTGCACCACATTCCTTTAATAAAGGATTGAATTAATGTCAAGTGAAAGGAAATAGTTTGCATTGTTTCACTGTGAGTCTGGTTAGGTATGAGTCTCTTGAAAAAACCAGGTTGAAGAATATTTTTCTTGGTTTTAACTAAGAATGTTTTAATGTTGTTTGGAACTAGAAGGTGGCATTTTCAAACTGAAATTACAAGTGATAACAAGGTAAGTACTACGGTTTTTTTAAAGAGGAATTCAGATGGTGAGATGTTGATTAATAGCATTCACCTTTCCCCTTTATCTCCAACAAAGCCCAGAACCTAATTGATAAATATTAACATTTTGCCCAAGAGAGGTATTTTTAGAGCCTTCGCATTCTGTGTTATGTTCAGTTTTCATACATAATTGTATTTAATTTTTTCTAGAAGGGATAGTGATTAGTGTTTAGGAATTTTAAGTGTTTTATCCAGTTTAGTTTTTTGGGTTATGGGTTACATCGAATTTTAGATCTTGTTTTCATTTAGTCTTGTTTTTAAGCAAGCCAAAAAAAGTTCACTAGAATAGCAAATTTGAGTTTCTAAATTCTCAAAAATCTTTTTGGATTGGGTGTGGAGGTTATTTTCAGATTACTACTCTGATTAATATAGACTGCCCAATACTGCAGAATGCATGAGCCCCTTCTTAGAGTCAATATTATTGATGCAAGAGATGGGCTTAAAACTGATAATAGGTAAGTCAGATTTTTTTTCCCCCCTTCCAGAAAATATTCTGTCTTTGGAGTATTTTTCTCCACCCAACCTTCTGGTAGAGTTTACAGAAAAATAAAAACATTCCATTAGTATGAGCATTAACCTTTATATAGCAGGATCAACCAATTTTTCTTTGTCTCATCCCAATTTTTTAAATATTACCTTCTTAGCAACCTACTGAATTTGTACATGTTTTTAATGTTATTTGAATTCAGTTCTAGTCCCTAGAGTCGTTCTAACAAAAAATTATGTTGATGGAAGTTTCTGCTTATTTCTTCACCAAATGGGCAATAACATTAAGCCCAGTAGTTGGTCGTCTGGTTTCATTAAAGTGGCCACTTGAGCTCAGTAGTTGAGTTAAAATAAACCTAATATTTACATTATCTAGCAACATGTTTTTTGGTCTTTGAATATAAAAGGAGGAAGATGGTTTGGAAGAGGTAATAAAATATAAAAGCAGGAAGGCATCCATATTGAAAAGTTCCAATACATAGAGCTTTGGCCTCCATTCCAGTATTTCGTGCATCTAAAGCCCTGTTTCTGTATGTTATCTTTAGGAGGCCCCAAGAGGAAACCTGCTTGGGCATTCTGATTCCACGATTACCTTTGTGCTGCCAGCAAACATATCCCATTACATTTTAGTGATGGATATTAAAAGGAAATCAATTACTGTGATTCCCTTAAAAAGCTATTTAAAATTTTTCCTGGGTTAAACAATAATTGACTTTCAGCGACAAAAAAACGAGACTGAAAATTATGCTTACTTTCTCAGGAAAGGCATCACAACACTTGCCACTATAGCCATGGTTGTCTTCATGCCCACATAAGTTATAAAGACTTTGTTTTCTCTCTCTCTCTCTCTCTCTCTCTCTCTTTTTTTTTTAAAGGAAGCTTTAGCCCCAATCACCCCCAAAGAAAATAAACTAGTAAATTGTTGACAAGTGAGGTACAGGATAACAGGGAGAACTAGAATGTTTTGTGAGGCAGTATTTATTTTGTTTAGGGTGTTGAACAGACACTATTACATTTTATTGATCTGTTAAGTGATGATTGAGTTTTGGTTTTTGGGTTTTGTTTTTTTTTTTTTAATTTTAGGAGGTGAGCTATAATTTTTTCCCAATATTGCCACCTTAAAAAGTAGGATTTCTCCTTTGGACTGCACAAGATTTTAATACGTTTGTTCATTGAGGGGGAATTTACAAAAAATTCTTTGAAAACCTCACTGTTGGATTCAAGTTCGTTTGCTTTCTTTCATAACTACTTGGATATAGTAGTTGGTTGATCTGATTTTGTCTTTTTATGGTTCTAGTGCTAAATTTAGTAGTCGGACCATTCATATTTAAAATTTCACTAGAGCAGCTTTCTAGGGGTGGGTTTTGAGCACTTTAGTCCAAATTTTCTGATTCCCTGACATTGTCTTCTACAGAGCTCTTTAAATATGCAGTACAAAAATGTGTGACATTACATATCTTTACCTTATCTATTATCTAGACAAGTCACAATTTGTAAACCTGTCCAGCCCCGAGCTTTGTCATCATTGTACAAATGAATTGTCCGTGCTTTCCTTTCTTGCACTTTTGTATTAATGTGTCACTTTTTGACTAGAGTTGTGCTTTTGACACTTAACATTTTCTTGATGAATACAATAAGTAAGAAGTGTGAAATGTAATTAAAGTTCTTAAATGTTAAATGAACAGCAAATGTTCAGTTGCGCACTTCGCATTCAACTTAAGCATGATAAATCTATTTGAAGTAGACAATGAGAATGAGGTTGGTTACCTAGTATATTTTAGAACCAACAGGAAGCTAGTTTCAGTTTTTTGAGCTGCATATTCTAGGGTTTTTTTGTTTTTTTTAATCCAAAAAGAGGGATTTTTTTTTTTTCGAGTTTCAGTTTTGGCACTGGATTTTATCCTGGAGTTTTAAAATATTCTTCATCCTGTTCTTTTTCTATTAAGGTTAATGTTGAAGAAGGAAAATGCGGAAGTCGTCATTTGACAAGTTTTATAAATGAGTATTTGAAGCTCAGGAATAAGTGAAGCTGAAATTTGAAAAAATAAAAGAAAGAATGCATGCTAATTATCAGACCAGAAGTCCCACTTGTAGAATATTGAGCAATTTGTGTGAAGTGGGGAAGATGAAAGAAGTCAGAATTTGAAACGGAAGAATGAAGAAAAGAAATAAAAATGAAGTTAAGATAAGAAGTAATCTGGAATCAGAAAGCACTACGCTAAGTAATTACTAGTCTGTTTATGTGTCCCTGTATATTTTGCTAAACATGCATGCATTATTTGTTTAATAGAAGAAAATATATACAGGGCAAAGAAGTGCCTTCCAGGGGAAACGTTTAAATTAGGTAATTCTAATTTTAACTTCTTAGTCAAATGATTGAAATGCAATTTTAAAAAATAACCCTTTGTAGTCAAATATGAGGCAGGAATGAGCTCTCCAGCATGGGTAACAGTTGGCTTCATGTTGTCTCTCTAGATTTTTTTGTATAATGCTGCTGGTCCTGGGCCATGAGTGAGTACCTCCAGAGTTGGGATTGGTGGTCTGTGCCACCTCCATGGACTCTTAAGATTCATTGACCCCTATCTTTTAGTACTGAGCAATATATAGTAGAATGTTTTCTAAGTTTGTCATAGTTTTCCCAAAGAATGTCACCACGATGGTTATAGAAGCAAACCAGTGAAGAGGATAGTTCCTTTTGGCATTTATGAAAATTCTTTCTAGATGGCATAGGGGAAACCTATGACCAATTAGGCCCTAACTTTAAGATGCAGGTTCTAAATTCACAAGGATGATTCTTTTCTTCTGTTTAATGCCTGTTCCAGTTGAATGACTAGGATTACTGCTGAAAATATATTAGCTTCCCTTACAATGAGGTGGGTCACAGAAGTGAACAGGATCTCTAACTCAAAGTGGCAATAGTGGTAGTTGTTCAGAAAACTGCTCTATTCCCTTTTTCTCATTTGCTGCTGTTAAAATTTAACTGTTACAATGACGTGAGAGGTATAGATTATAAAGTAACTTAGTTTTGGTTCCTCACTCCGACCACTTACTGTGAAAAATAAACCCTAAAGGTCTGTCCTTTCCCCTTCCGCGTGTTTTGTTTTAGTTGAATAAAAGAATACGATGGTTAGCGAAATGTTACTTTCTGTTGGATAGGACAAGTGAACTGTCAAAATAATACCCAGTGGTAGCTAACCAGTAGTTGTTCTCTGTTGGGAAAGCCAAGGGTATCACTTCTTCCTGAAATGAAGACAACCTAAAAACACAGAGTTGTCAGGTCTTCTAGCTCTTGGAAAAAGTGGTTTAAATTACATATCTAAAAGGATCTATCTTCTAGCATTTTAGGGCCAGTTGTCAATATGAAATTTGTGCTTTTTATAATTATTTCTGCCTTGCAAGGAGAAGAAAATTATTCTCAATTCATAGTAGTTTCCAGCATTTGCTTTGCCCCAATTACTAGTTTGTAAATTTTGCCACGTATAAACTAATAACGTTAATTTTGCGCTCTGAATTACTTACAGATTAGGCAGAGAGCTGAGGTAAAAAAAAGAGGTGAATTGATACTTTCTGTTCAAGTCCATGAATTCCTGAAAGGCCCTTGGGGTCTAAAAGAGGAAAAACCTATTAATCCTCTAAATGGAAAGAAAGCACTTTGGAATTTGATTATATGGCCTAAGCTTGGATAGATGTATAGCAAAAATAAACGCTGATGCCCATAGACCATTGCATCCATTCAGGGTTTTCTTCTCTTCCCACCCCACCCCTCCCCCCCTTGACCAAGGCATCTTTGAGTCTGACAGTGCCTCCTCTCAGCCCTGCTCTGCCTATTGGGGAAGTAAGAGGGAGACAGGCCTCTTGTCCTGGGGCAGGTGGAGCAGAGAAAACTAGAGAAACAAGGTTCCACGAAGATACTTTCACCAAGAAAAATCAGTAGGTAGGAAGCCTAAAATTTCTGAAATTGAGTAAATCAATGAGACTTAGTTAGCATTATAAACATGTATGGTGCTTTTAACAAATGTAGAAGATGAACTCCAGAGTTATTAGAATAAGCTCTAGTTTAGGGACTTGTATTTTTAAATGCTGTGTAGGTTTACTGTATACCTCTAAGAGCCACTGTTCAAAATCTAATTTACTGCATCCAGTTTCTAATACAGGAGAAACCTAATGATTTGATGGTTCCAGATCTTTTGGTTTCCTTCATCTCTTTCAAAAGGTTTTTCTAAGATACTGTCATGCTCAGAATAGGAAGATGCAGAAAAAGGTATTTTGTTGAAAGGCTGAGTTAGTTTTTGTGACATGTTCCCTTTAAGTTGTATATTAGAATATGACTAAGATCCAGTCTATAGAAATGATTCCCTGAGCAGAAATTCAGGGAATTTTTTGGCTTTGTTATTTATGCTAATTATAAGTTCATGATCCTTTTTCTTGAGGTATTGGTGTCCAGAGAAGTGTTTTTGGTACGGTTTTAATGTGCTGACACTTAAAACTTTTTAGCCCTAAGAGTGGACTTCAAGTTTTCCTTGTGTGGAGGTTTTCCCAGCTGGGTTTGCAGATTTGCCTGTGGATTAAGGTTTAAAGTTAACTTTGTTTTTAGATTTGGCTAATAATTTTAGGTCTCATTTTTTTTTTCTCGAGCTAAATTTCCTTGAATGTGTATTTCCAAAATAGCTAATGGCTAACATAACCATAAAGGGGTTTAAATTCTTTAAGAAATATTCCTGACCAGAAAGGGAGGAGGAGGCATTATTTAGGTGTTAGCCTAACCAAATGTGTAGAAGGGGAAATTTTTGCATTCTGGCTGGTGTTTCCCCTATTCCTGGTCTAAGAAACGATTGCTTACAAAATATGTCTGCAGATAGTTAATTTTAGAGGTTGAGAGAAAAAGCTCATAATTTCGTAAATACTGTATCTTTGACCCTAGAGATAGAAATTCACGAGAAGCTTCATAAGGCTTACGACCTAGGCTAAAAGTGCTGTCTCTTCTCTCAGTGGACGGACTGGTAACACAGGTTAGAATAAGGCTTTTCTGCTTAATGAAGCCAGAGGCTTAAGAGATCTTGACTTTCTACCCTTTTTTCCTTTGTATTTTGATTCCTAGGCTGATGGATTTAACTACTTGAGTGATAATCTTTTAACTGTTATGTGAGTTATTTGAGCACTCTGCTCTCCTTTCCAGGGTAAATTGTTTTCTTTTGGTTTCCACTAAAAGCTATATAATCATTCCATGAAGTAATTTTTCTAGCATTGAGATAAACAAAGACAGTTAATTTAGGGGGTCTCAATTTATCTCTTTGCTTCTAGGTTAGTTTTTGCCTGTGGTAAAGAGGTCAGAAACCACACCATTATTTTTGAGAACTTTGTCCAAGAAGAGGAGGGAGGTGGAGTGTGCTTTTAAATGTCTCTGTGCAGAGTATTAAATGTCTCTCTGCCGGAGAACCCCAAGAGATTAATTGGGGTCCCCTAAGATGGAGTGCACCCTTTAACCATTCCTTGTTAAAGGCAGCTGTTCTCATTAATAACAGTATCCTCTTTTTCCTTGAATCTCTTTATAGTCACTCCAGGGGAAGGAGAGGAGGCTGTCACATTCCATGTCCCATGTTTTATAATGACTAAAATCTTACTGGGGAAGTTTCTAGAGTTGTTTCAGGCCTAACGACCAGAACTCCTTTTACTGGCAGAGTTACTCTCTTTCCTGTTCTAAACTTCAAACTCAGTTTCTTCTGTATTGCATATAAATTTTTTCCCATTATGCTGTAGACCACATATGTGGAATATGTTCTATATTCCAAAAAGGTTTGATGAACTGTAATTTAAAATAATCCTGTTCTATCCTTTCAAGAATGGCCAGAATATTCTGAAAGTCTACCACACAGGGAGGTCTCCTGTGATCATTTTTATCCAGTAGCTTTGACATAGATTATTACCCCTATAGTAATGTTGGGTCCTCTTGAATCTGGCCATTTCTGCTGTCTTGGGTGGAAAGACTCAACAGACTTTATGCTTTTAATTTGCATTAAATCGGATAACCTAAAATGAGGGTTGTCTTGCTAGCTGCTGATACCTTAGTTAGCTATCAGACTGAGTGGCTTTGTTCTCTCTCCTCTGAATCCACTGGGTTTTTTTTTGTCTGTTTTGGTGCGTTGGCAGAACATCTCCTTGGTTCAGTTACTTTAAATGTATGCTTTTTATACTGATAAGTTGGCTGTGCTTTTGCTCATTGATGAGCTAGTCAACCCTTTTTATCCATTCTCTTTGCTGGTTTCTTTAGAGATCTTCCTTACTGTGTCACTTAACTATCAGCTAGTCTAGTTTTGATTGGGTACACTATGGCTGTACAGTATATACTTACTTAGACTTTGGTTTTTTCACATACAATTCTGAACTCTCCCTTCCTTAGCCTAGATAGGAGCCCCTGATTTAATCTGTTAACTTTTCTAGCTACTTACTCCCTAATCCCCATCAGTTTGCCATGGTTCATCTCCATTTAGCTGAGGAGGCTCTAGATCTCTGGCACTGTCTACTCTTCCTTCTGCACAGTTCACTGCCTTTTCAGCTGTGGCTCCATCTGGTTGCTTTATTTGAGCTTCTTAAGGGCATCCTACCATGGTTAGGTGGAATTAGGGTCTAGTATCCTTCAAGCTGGTCCTTTCTACTAGGTTTCTACCTTTTGCTAGGACTTGAAACTGATCATCCTTGCCTCTTTTCTCACTCAATAAATATAACTTGAGAAGTGAGGTCTTCTGAAAAAAATCAAAAGCATTTTAAAGTAAGTTTTATGATTTTCATAGGGTTTTGTTTTATTGATGGCAACTTGATTGAAAATAGGTATAAGATATAGGTGTCATAGTTAATAAGATTCTTTCTTACCCTAGTCTTTATGGAGTAACAATCCCAAAACACAATCCTTGGACAGTTCCCTTAACTGCTTGGCTTTGGCACCCCTTTCTGAGGAGAGTGGGGTCAGTTAATTCTTATCCCTGCTCCAGGAAAGGTGGAAGTTCAAATAAATTGGCTTATGTCAGTTGGAGCAATGTAAATATATGAGGTATATTCAGTTCCTGCCCTTACCTATGTTTTCTTATCTTGGAAGGGGATTGCTTTCCCTCACCATTTATCTCACAGCAGCTTATTTGTTTTTAAAGTTGCCCAGAAAGTATACAAATTAAACTTTTGACATCTACGTGTAGGAATCCCGTTCTGCTTCCAGAAGTGGAAGTGCTCATGGATCTGGGAAATCTGCAAGGCATACCCCTGCAAGGTCTCGCTCCAAGGAAGATTCCAGGCGTTCCAGATCAAAGTCCAGGTCCAGATCTGAATCTAGGTAAGAAAGACTGTCTTGGGATTTTCTTCTGTTACTCTTAGCTTTGAAATTGGTGTGTGCTTTGTAAATTAGGAAGATAGAGAGGGTTGGATCATTTGTTGGCTTATTTAATATTGGTACTAGTAATGAACTTAATCATAAGTTCTGGGATAGAAGACTAAGTGGTTAAGAACCTGGGCTTTTGGCGTTAGGGTTCAAATCTTACCTCTATTTTTTCTGGCTTGGGCAGATTACTTAACCTTTTTCCACCTTAGCTTCCTTATCTTTAAAAGGCAAGTTAGTAATACTAGTTCTTGAGAATTGTGAGGATTCACTAGGAGTTTAAGTATGACAGACTGCAGGACATTGGCTTTCATAACTAATTCTTGATAAGTAGGTGTAGTCTAATATTATATACATGTGTATAAAAAAAAAATAATACCTTAATACAGCGCACTTTTTTTTTTTTAATGTTGGTCAAGAGTAGGCGATACATCCTTGTTTGCCCAGGACAGCCCCAGTTTATGCCTATTGTCAGGCATAATTAACTGCACCTCTTTTCTCTCTTACAATGTGTCCTGTCTGGTTTAGATGACAGTTCATATGATCACTCCAGTTAGGAGCAATTGATTGGTTTTAAAACACTGCTGGAGAAAACTTATGGTGATGGTGATTTTATCTTAAGTGAATGGTGGGCATAAGTGGGAGAAGCTGAAAAAAAACAGGGTGGTATTCTGAGGGGGGAGGTGGGCACAAATTAAGCTAGTGTGAAGTGCTGCATGTTTTATGATTATCAAGGGTTTTTTTGAGTATGTTAATTGATCTTGAGTATGTAATTTTGATCTCCTTTATCTTAATTATTTTAAGAAATGGAAGAGAGCAAGTAGTGGTTTTGGAGCTCTTCCTAGTAGAGTGGAGATGATTGTAGATACAGCAGAAAAGTCTTGATCACATGTCTGGATTATGTTTCGCCTTTTGGACTTTAACCCTAGAATAGATGATTAGAAGAATTGGAAACTGTATCTTATTGTCAGCTAATTAGTTATACTCTTGAAACCTTTGTCTTAACAGGTCTAGATCCAGAAGAAGTTCACGAAGGCATTACACAAGATCAAGATCTCGGTCCCGCTCCCATAGACGATCCCGTAGCAGGTCTTATAGTCGAGATTATCGAAGACGGCATAGCCACAGTCACTCTCCCATGTCTACTCGCAGGCGTCATGTTGGGAATCGGGTAAGATGACAAAATTGTTGTTAAAGCAGTGGACTTTGTCTCTTCTGTTTTGAAATCAGAGCTGATTATATTTGACACTGGACTTTTAGCAGTGAACACAAGTTCCTTAGAGGTCTCCTTGTGTTCTGAGTTAGTCTTTTTAAAAGGTATTTTCTATGTTAGGGCTGTCAGTCACATGTAAGCAAAATATTGGGACGGTGTAACTCACCTCATGAAAACACTCTCTTGGTTATTCCCATTTAATTTTAGGTGAGTTTATTTCGGGTACTAAGGCTTATCTTTCCTGACTTTTTTTTCCTCTGGCTTATAGAGATAATGCTATTTTAATTATTCTTATGTGTAGAATAAATCTTAGGTGACTCCCTTGGGCTACTTGCCCTTTAATATTCCCTCACAAAACTGCCAGTTTGGTATTCACAAGTAGAAGTCACTGTTCCCGTCCCCCCTTGTTTAATTCTGAGGTTGAAGTTGTTTTTGGAGTCTTTTTCTGCCCATTCTTAATGCTTGTGGCTATTGCTATAATATACTAGTTATTAATTTCAATTACTTATTCCCTACTTTCACTGTTGGTGACATTTCTTAGCTTCGGTTTATGATAAGTTTTAAAGTTTAAAATTCATCTTTCCATTTCTAGGCAAATCCTGATCCCAACTGTTGTCTTGGAGTGTTTGGATTGAGCTTGTACACTACAGAAAGAGATCTAAGAGAAGTGTTCTCGAAATATGGCCCCATTGCAGATGTGTCTATTGTATATGACCAGCAGTCTAGACGGTCAAGAGGATTTGCCTTTGTGTATTTTGAAAATGTAGATGATGCCAAGGAAGTAAGTAAAAATTTACCTGTATCCTTGTAAAATAAGTCCTGTTGTTAACTTCCAACTACCAATGAACTTGAATAAGGATAATTTTTGCTTTTACGTTGTAAATAGGGTATATTTATAGTTCTTTATAAATCTTATTTCTCATAAAAGTATATCTTACTGTTATTGGACAGTTTGTGGCTTTGTCCAGGGTGTATATAATAACTTTCAATGTATCTTTCGAAGGCAAAGGAGCGTGCCAATGGAATGGAGCTTGATGGACGTAGGATCAGAGTTGATTTCTCTATAACAAAAAGACCACATACCCCAACACCAGGAATTTACATGGGAAGACCTACCTAGTAAGTTTAAGATTGATAGCTGAGTTCGTTTCCTCTAACAACTACATGTACTGGGAGGAATCTTTGGCATTTCATCCAGTCCTGACACAGTATAAATCATTTTCCCTGTGTTTTTAAGTTTATATCTTGAGAGAGTGGGGGGAGAGAGAATGCCAAGCAGCCTCCATGCTGTCAGCACAGAGCCTGCCCCACAAATGGTGAAATCATGACCTGAGCCAAAATCAGCATATGCTTAACTGAGTCACCCAGGTGCACCCCATCTTATGTGTTTTGTTTTAACTAGCTAAAAGTGTATTCAATAGAACATATTCAGTGGGAACATTGTATTTGTGCTGCAGACTGAGAGAGGACATCCTACCATATCATACAGAAATGCCATATATCTGGCTTTGCTTGGTAATTAATGTTCTTGATTAGACCATTTTTCCCATAAGGAAATCTTAAGTATTCTATTAAAGTCAGGTATGGAACAAATCCTACTCAAGTGCATTTTTTAGCTTTGTTAAACAATGGAAAACAGGGGACTTCAGTTTATGCATTGGACTATGATAGGCTGCTTCTCTCTTGTCCTCCTCGGTGTTTAAATTGACAAAAATCTGTGTTGGTCTCCCCCCCCCCCCTTTATTTTAAATTTACCCCTCAAATCACATTCTCCAAGTAATGATTTTACTTTTCCCTTTCTCTAGGGAAATATATGGGCTTTATTAGCAAATGACTTTTAGTTGGATGCAAGTTAGCAGAATGTGTATTCCTTAATCAAAAGATTTTTAAAATACATTTATGTATATTGTAAGGGCAGAGAAAGGACAGTGTTTATCCAATATCCGTGAAAATTTAAACAGGAATAATGCTACTTGCCTAGTTAACTTCTCTGTTAGAAAAGGCCTGTCTGTGAATTAATAATTAGGGAATGAGTAGATACCTTCATTTTTGCCCAATAGACGAGAGTAAAGAGGTTATAACTCGAAGCATTTGCCCAGTTATGTCCTTAGAGCTCAGCTGTGTGGCTCACAAGACCCAAATAAGCCATGCTGCTGCTATTGTCTGAACAGTTTAAACAATAAAAGTCATATGTACGAAGATAAGACCACATGGTATTTTATGAAGCTATATCATTTATTCATAGTGGAAGTTCACGCCGTCGGGATTACTATGACCGAGGATACGATCGAGGCTATGATGACCGAGACTACTATAGCAGATCATACAGGTAAGTTTACCACAATACGAGGTTTAAGTTGTTAAAATTTTGAAGGAAATACGTAGTCTCTCCTCTCCTGAATCAGTTGCAACATAATTTAAGGCAGCACTATATGTAAATTTTAGTCTTTGATAAAATCACTTTTTATACTAAATCTAGGACTAGAGTTTAAACTAGATTTTAAGGTTACGTGTCTTGTTAATTTAACTTAACATGTATATTTCTTTTTAAACGTCAAGTTGTAAACCAACAGAAATCCCTGGTTTGAACATGACAATAGAATCAAAATTTTAGACCATATTTTAGATTTTCCACTTTTGTGTACTTGTTTGGTTTTTAAGACAAGTTCCATATGCTACATTTTTTTTTTTTTTTTTTAATGTTTTATTTATTTTTGAGACAGAGACAGAGCATGAACAGGGGAGGGGCAGAGAGAGAGGGAAACCCAGAATCCGAAGCAGGCTCCAGGCTCTGAGCTGTCAGCACAGAGCCCGATGCGGGGCTCGAACTCACGAACCGTAAGATCATGACCTGAGCCGAAGTCGGACGCTTTAACCGACTGAGCCACCCAGGCGCCCCCATATGCTACATTTTGAAAGTTACTGCTTTAGAAAGTGGTTTTTTTCTTTGGGTTTTTGTTTTTTTTGTTTGTTTGGTTTTTTTGGTGTCTGTAATGTGTGATGCACTAGGGAGACAGGGAAAACTAAGTCTTAGAAGAATCCACAGAAGTAACTACTGAAGGACAATAGTGTAACAATGGTTGGTGTGTGTGTGTGTGTTTTATTTATTTTGAGAGAGCCTGCACAAACTGGGGAGAGGTAGAGGAGGGATTCTCTGATAGTGTGGAGCCTGACGCAGAGCTCAAACTCAAAAACTGAGATCATGATGACCTTAGTGGAAACCAAGATGCTTAACTGACTGAGCCACCCAGGCACCCCTAGATAGGTGGTGGTGGGTTTTGTTTTTAAGTTTGAGAGTGAGTGAGCACAAGGAGAGGAGAGGCAGAAAGAAAATCCCAAGCAGGCTCTGCACTGTCAGCCCAGAGTCCAGTGTGGGGCTTGATCCCAGGAACGGTGAGATCCCAACCTGAGCTAAGATCAGGGAATCACATGCATAACTGACTGAGCCACACAGGAACCCCCCTGGAGTTTATTATTAAATATTGGTGACTTTTTTTAGGGGGTTAGGGAAATACCTATCATACTGAGAATACTTTTGAGGATAAAAATGAAGTAAAATTCTTCGGTTTAGCAGCACCAGGTGATTTAGACCCTGTATTGCTTGTGAAAATGGAAATTGTGCAATAAGTATTGACCACAACAGCTAACCGTGATTCCTTAACCTTATTTTGGGGTGTGGTATTGAGATGTAAATGTCTTTTTTTTTTTTTTGTATGCTGTTTGGAATATTTAAAGAAGTTGAATGTGGAAGTGAGTCCTAAAGCGTGCAATTGTCTGGCATTTTATCCCTGGCAAAATCTCTTGGAAAGAACATATTTTTAGTTTATTTTGAGAGAGAGCGCAAGGCAAGGAGGGGCAGAGAGAGTCTCAAGCATGCTCCACATTGTCAGTGCAGTACCAGACACGGGGCTTGAACCCACAAAATGAGGTCATCACCTGAGCCAAAGTCCAACGCTTAACTGACTCGGCCACCTAGGCGCCCAATTATATGGGACTTTAAGAGATTGATTGCAGAGGATGGGAAGATTAAGGTCTTAGGTTTGATTTTTTTATTCAGATGAGCATTTACTTTAGAAAAGTTGTTTGTTCCGATACTCAGTTTAGCCACCAGAGAGAGCTCTATGTTAGTTTGTTAAAAGGGTGGCAAATGTAGTCCCTTAATTACTTCCAGAAAACTACCTTTCACTTCTCTGTGGGAGTTCTAACTTTACTACATTAGTAATACATTGTTTTTAAAACTTAAAAAATGAGTATGTGTTACTTTTCTGCCTTCACAGAGGAGGAGGTGGAGGAGGAGGAGGATGGAGAGCTGCTCAAGACAGGGATCAGATTTACAGGTATGGCAGGAGAGGATTTTAAATCTACACAACAGTAAGATGGCTCACATAAAAGATTTAGTTACAAGTATTTTGATGGTTAATTATAAGTTGCATCACACAAATTAGATTGTATGAAATACAAAAATACTGTAACTGAAACCAGTGACTGTGTATATGACTCCATGTGTGTGTTTACAGATGTGAATTAGGCTTACACTAGGTAATGAACTCAGTGGTACCTTTTTGTACCTTATTGAGAGCTTAAATTAAGGTCACTTACAAGGGTCCATAGTATCTTTCATCTCTTTATTACTGTATCTTCTTGTACTGTTGAGGTTTTGTTAGCTTTTAATGACCATCTCAGGATAAGCAAGTGAATATTCAAGTCACTCTGTCTTTGACAAAACAAAACCACTTTGAAGTACTAGTAAAATTTATTTGGGTGTTGGTTCATGATGGTGTGGTTAGGAATAGTGGTTTTATTAATCGGGACTAAAACGGACTTTGAAATACCATGACTGTTGAAAGTTGTATATGTCATCTAGTCTTTGTGGAGTGAGTCTTAGACGGTCTTGACATTTGTTTACAGAAGGCGGTCACCTTCTCCTTACTATAGTCGTGGAGGATACAGATCACGTTCTAGGTCTCGATCATACTCACCTCGTAAGTATTTAACTTGATTTTTTATCAAACCGCAGCAGATAATGGGTTAATTCAAGTAGTTTTATCTGTATTTATAGTCTCTACTACCCCTCAGTTGTGTGAGGGTTCAAGAAAGTATATGCAAACAATCCTTGGAATCTCTCATTCTTGTTACTAATTGAAATATAAACATATGTTCTGGTCACCATTTATAGCTTTTCTTTCTAGGAGTGCTTGCAAGTTTTGTATAGCGAGGAAAATTTGAGTGACTTTAAAACCTTAGCTCTTGAGTTAGACTTCCCAGCTATTTCTATTTAACATTTGTTCTTTGATTTCTAATGTAACCCTTGTGTGAAAGGGGTCTTTCTCTAGTTTCCCTGTAGAGAATCTGGTGCACAGAATTTTCTAATGGTAGAATAGTCTAAAAGTCTCAACATTAAAATATGTTTGATAAATGTACTTCATTACTGAAACACTATTATTTCTTTCTAGGTCGCTATTAAAGCATGAAGTTGAAGACTTTCTGAAATTTACCCTAGAGTTGGGATATTGTTTGTGGACAATATTTTTATTGTCTCCTGTTTAAAAAGTGAACAGTGCCTAGTGAAGTTAGGTGACTTTTACACCTTTTATGATGACTACTTTTGGTGGAGTTGAAATGCTGTTTTCATTCTGCATTTGTGTAGTTCGGTGCTTTGTTCAAAGTTAAGTGTTTTCAGAAAAGTATGTTTTGCATGTATTTTTTTACAGTCTAAATTTTGACTGCTGAGAAGTTTCTATTGTACAAAACTTCATTTAAAAGGTTTTTCTACTGAATCCAGGGTATTCTGAAGATCGAAGCCTGTGTGTAAAATGCTACCATATGGTAAAAAGCAACAATAAAGTTTGGTTTTTACTTTTCTTTCTAACATTAATGCTTAGCAGAACTGTTCAGATTAGGTTGTCAGTAGCAAATTTCAAGACAAAAATACCCATTTTCCTCCAATCCATGAAACATACTATACTTAATATACCTGCAACTAAGTGTTAAAAATTATGCTCTGTAACCCTGTACTGCTAGTATTAGAACTAAGGAACTTTCAATACAGCAAATGCTTAATGCTTATATAAATGTGGATTTGTCAGCCTTTATGTAATCTGTATTATATAAAGCAGGGAATAAGAAAAGAGGTACATAATGTATGCCTTTAAAAGGCTATTTCTTAAAGCTGTTACAAGGGGATAATGGTATTTCAACTAGTTATCAGCAAGTGACAATACATTCCACCACAAATGTACTCTTGTTCTTCTAGCTTTTAGACTATGGAAAAAACTGAGTGCTTCAGAGTTCTGGAAAAGAGAAGGGAACACTACACCTGTGTTGTGGATGAACTGAAGACTGCCTGTTCATTTTTTAAATATTATTTTCAGGTCCTTTGCTTACCAAAGGAAGTCCAATTTCACTCAAATGTTTTGAGAACTGTGTTTAAATAAATGCAAATGAAAAGAGTAAAAGGCTGGTACAACTCAGTTTACAGAAAAGATTTTATTTTAACCTTGTTACTTATAGAGGGTTTTTTTAAAGAATAATTTTTAGTCCCTTGTACAGTATCCCTTGGGCTAAAATGTAGTCTTCACTGTTTTTTTGATTTTTTGGTTTTTTTTTTTTTTTTTAATAGTTGTACATTTCCTGGGAAACCAGTTTAAAAGGGGAGTAGGTACATGAGTGGTCATCTTCATTTGGATGGTGTTTATATTAGTCTAGTCTCCATACTTACCCTGAGGGTGACAAATTCAAGGGAAATTGTTACAGGTAATTTATTGAAATTAGTATGTCCCAGGTACTTTGTAAAGCACTTTACATATATCAGTTCCTTTAGTCTGTAGCAGTCATCAGATAGAACTTAACAGCTATTAAAATGGCAATGCCAAGAACTGAATGTGGGCAGATTGCAATCCTCAGTCTGTACTCAGTCATGATGCCATTCTGCTGCCAGCTGGGGTAACCAGATGATTCAAGATACTGGTAATGGTGATAAGGGTGCCTGGCTGGCTCAGTTGGTAGAACATGTGACTCAATCTCAGGGTTGTAAGTTCAAGCTCCATGTTGGGCATGGAGCCTGCTTAAAAACTATAGCTAATGTGCACAGGCAGTATTTGCAGGCCTTAATTTGTTACACAGGGTGCTGTCAAACCTGCATGCCTCTCTCATACTTTGGAAACTGTCAAATGCATAGAATATTACTCCTGCATGTTTGTGGGGTTTTTGTCAGTGGGTTTTTTGTGGTTTTTTTTTTTTTTTTTTTGAGGACAGTGTGTGAGCAGGGAAGGGGCAGAGAGAGAGGGAGACACAAAATCTGAAGCAAGCTCCAGCCTCCGAGCTGACAGCACAGAGCCCAGTGTGGGGCTTAAACTCACGAACCCCACAAGATCATGACCCTGAGCTGAAGTCGGATGCTACCAACTGAGCCACCAAAGCACCCTCCATGCTTGTGTTTCTCATAAGCATCTGACACTTTGTACCTCCTACATTGTTTCAAATCTATTCTCAACCAGTTTTAGACTAACAGTTGGTCCCTGAGATGTAGAATGTGGTCCAGAAAGGGTTGGATTATATAGTTTTGTAGTGATAGAATGTATATGAAGGAACATGCATAGTACCACTTCCAGCTGTCTTCCTAGGTGGAAGGGTAGGTAGGCCAGCACCAAAACGGTGTGAAAATAGTGGGTATCTAGTGCAGGGCTCACTGACTGAGCTGCCCTACTCAAACTCTTAAGTCTTGTACTCTTACCTCTTGTTACAGAATGTGGGGTAAGAAATAAAAAGGTTTCCCAGCTCTCTAGCCCCAGGTCTAGAGCAACTTTGGAATGCAACCAGGCCTAATTGGTGCATCCCAGAAGGTGTTGCCTTGCAATTAATTCATCTAAACCACCCATTATCCTGCCAATAAGGTGTTTTTTTAAACCTAGTGATCAGTTGGACCTTTGGATCTGGAAGCATTTTGACTATAATAAATTGCTACCAGCAGGCAGCAGAACTTGAAAATTTAGAACTTACCAGGTTTGATGGGCTAAAGAGTGGAGACTCCTTTTGTATTCTGGGATACAAAACACATCTGTTCATCATGTGCTGTGATGGTGGTCATCTGGTCAGTCCTTTGGGTTAACTGTTGTCATACACCAATTTAAAGACCAAACCTAGAACCATAGGAGAGACATTGGATAATTTAGGGATAGGATAAGTCAATGTCTTGAAATTCTTGCCTTTAAGCAAAAATAACCCAGGTTTTTATATGCCAGTACTAATAAAATATTGTTTACAGCTGTAGGCCTGAGATGATTGAAACCAAATGTAAAGTCAATTTGGAGGACTGCTGAATTAAAACAGTTAAAGTTCATAATCCTGCTAGGGTCTTGTGAAAGCAAACATTACTCAGGAAGTAAGTCAGATCCCAACGATTGGCATAAGTTTTTGGGTTTTGTTGTGTTTATTTGGAGGCCTTTGAGAACCTCCAAAGCCCTCCAAAATGTTAAGTTGATTCCCTTACATAAGGAAAGTATGCCTCGGGGTGCCTGGGCTTCTCAATTAAGCCTCCCAACTTTGGCCCAGGTCAGGATCTTGCCATTTGTGAGTTCAAGCCCTGCATCAGGCTCTGTGCTGACATTTCTAAGCCTGGAGCCTGCTTTGGATTCTGTGTCTCCCTCACGGTCTCTGCCCTTCCCCCGCTCACGTTCTATCTCTCTCAAAATAAACATTAAAAAACTTTTTTGAGTATGCTTCAGGATTAAACTAACAATTCTCAACCTTCATTTCCTGCTGAGTATTTCAACTCTGCAGAGGCTCAAGGGGAGAAACAGTGAATTAGACTAGGAAAAAAATTTTCACCCAGGATTTTATTTACAGTATCAGGATTTGACAAATTTTACAGAGATTGTTTGCTATAAGAGTATGCACACTAGCAGTTTTGCTTCAGACAACAGACTGAGGTCTTAGGTAAGACACTAAACTCTTTGAAGAAGAGGCCAGAAATCTGAAATAACCACCTGTGCATATGAACCTACTCAGTTTGGCCAAGGGGTTGTACAATCTTTTGTACACTGTACTGGAAAAAAACCAAACTTACCAGAAATATTGGATACTGGTTTGCAGTTAAACTACTTGGGAACCAAGGATAGACACTATTGTGATCAAAAGTCAAAACTGGGGCTTGCAGCTAGGTGAGGAATAGGATTGTTTGTTTTTGTGGGGATTTACTAGGAGGGATCCTCTTTGGGATAAAGGCCAAATGGAAGCCATTTAGGACTGCATAATAAAAGTCATACCTGTCTCAGGATTGCAGAGGAGTAGTTGCTCTGGAAATAGAGAATGCAGACATGATTTTCTGTCACTCAATTCTGCCAGTGTGGAGACATGAGCATGTTAAGTGGTGGTTTTAAACACGCATGCTAATTAGGCACTTTGTACCTGAAATTTAAAAAGGTTTTATTATTACAGTGAACATTTTTGAAGCAATCTTCCTATGCGTGCATCTTAACAGTTTTTGAATTCCTAAAGGTAGGCAAGCTACACCACCTCTGGACTAAATCCGGCCAGTGTCCTATTTCTAGTTTTTACAGCGTTGACCATTCATTTACGTATCGTATAGGACTGCCTTCCTATTTTAATAGCAGCATCAAGTATTTGTGACAGACTACATGACCCACAAAATTTACAAATAATTACTGAGCTCTTCTAAGAAAAGCTTGCTGATAACTAATTTTAGCCCACAGGTACCCCCCCCATCCTACTGAGCCTGGTGTGTAGAGGTGGCTCCCTCACTTCTATACCAGAATCAGACTAATATTCAGGACCCACTCAGGTGACTGATGAACAGCAGTTTTCCCAGTGAGAACTAAGAGTAGTGTGTATCTCGACTGTGTTGGTCTAAAACAGTTTGTGGGTGACTGCTTGCTTGGCAGTAGCGGAATAGGAGGGTTAGTAATAAAGCAAATGCTTTATCAAATTATCACATTTGAGTATTCATGTAGGCTAAACACACTTCACTTCCAAGAGCCTGTCTTGCCGGTAATAATCCAACTCGGCTCCAATGTGAATAACTTGGAGAAGAAAAGAGTCCTTTGTGCCTTTTTAATTCTTTCACTGCCTCCAAGGACAAGTGACATTGGGAATAGAGCACAAGGGTCTTCCATTATTCATTCCATTCGTTGCTGCTTAATTCCCTACTATGAGATGTGATGATGGCATTACACCCTAAATCTTGGTGTTTCGTAGGAAAACGATTGTTGGGCTAGAATGAGTTTAGAGCCCTAAGCAGTGATCACAGGTGCCATCTTTTTTAACCTTATATTCAGTTTATGTGTTCAATTTTATAAAGGTTAGGGAAGACCACATTTAGTAAGACATTTGAGTAGAGAGATGAAAGTCATGGATGTTTGGGGAAGGAATATTGGTGGACTAGTAAGTTCCTTGGCTTGTTCAAATCTAACACCAGGGAGGCCAGTGTGGATAAAAAAAGGAATAAGATCACGTGGATAAGCAAAGAACCATATCAATTAATGATTTTTGTAGACAATGAGGAAAATTTGGCTTTTACTTGTGATGGCATGGGGAAACAGGTGTTCACTGGAAGAGTGAGATGTTCACAAAAGCTCAACTATGGAGTGCCAAGCAATGTGTAATGAATAAAATGGGCTCTCCATTTGGAAGGACCAGCATATGTAGAGGTGATTTTCATTATAAAATGGAAGAACTGATAGACTTGGGGTGCTATTGAAATCCTAGTGGAGGGGCCCTGGGCAAGACTTGAGTCAAATGACCACAGTACTCGGGGGTTAATGATCATGTTTGCAAAAGTGCTTTATAAGCCATAGAACCATATAAATGAAGAGAATTTTGAAAACCATCCATACATATGGAGGCTGAATGGTCACTCAGCAGACTTTAGTACAGACAGGTCTCTTAACTAACCCACAATCTCTAACATTTCTTGTTCCCATAATTAAAGCTTTTTTATTTGCCAACCTTTTCAACCTTATAGAGCTCCTCCAGATACTTCCAAGGGAAATTGGTCAACTCATAAAAACTCAGAGGCATACAGTAAGTATTTAGCTGCTGATGTCAACTAGGCTCGCATCTGCAGGACAGGTGGTGTCTTAACCTAGACTGCACTGGCAGACCAGTTGACTTCACACTGCAGGTGTGTGGGTCTGCTCTCCATGTCTCAGCCTCCTTGGAAGAGTGGTCAGGCCAGCACATGTTCTTTTATCATGGTGGCAGAAACACTCAATTGCCCAAGTACATTTCAAGCTTCTGCTTGTCTATTAACATTCCATAGGTAAAAGCAAGTCACGTGGCCAAGGGAAAAAAAGAAACACAGGGTGAGGAAATACACTACTTGTAGTTAGTTGGGGAGATCACAGATTACATGGCAAAGAGCATAGACACAGAGAAGGGTCAGTAAAATCAGTACCAGGTTTCCTACTGCTGGTACTGAATGTCATTTTCTCACCTTCCTAGTGTGCAGACCTGTCAGATACTCCCCAGTGAGTTTTGCTGGAGGCCTACCTAACACCAAAGATGGAGAAAACCCTAGACACTCTTTACCCCAGCCTCTTGATTCTAAAGCCTATGTGTGTGACCTAGGCTTGGTCAATCAGATGTATCCAAATTTCAAATCAGTAACCAATAGCCCCAAGAAGTAGGGACACCAGAAAATCTATTCAAGTGGGTAGGCGTTCCTCACAGAGGTAGGGAGGAGGAGGAGGAGGAGGAGTGAAGCTGGGGGTGAGGTGCTTCTAGCTTTAATAGCCAGACTGCTTGTCTGTCAGCAGTGGGGCAAGCTGTAGTGACCAGGGTTTTGCAGTGGTGATGACCACACTTAACTAAATGGTCTAACTTTGCAAAGCTGTTAAACTTCCTTCCAAGACTGGTTCTCCCCTCTCCCTGCAGAGTCCACAAACTACCAAATGGTCTTATTTAAATATATATATACACACACACACACACACATATATATATATAACCTTTTCTGCTTAATTCAACTGGCATCATTTTCTATTTTTTACAGCCAAGAATTTTCACTGATAATACTCCACTGTGACACCTAATTGGTAGCCATCTCTAGTCTTCATTCCTGGCCCTTCTAATCTAATCCATTCTTCACTTAGCAGTGGAGATCTTAAAATATAAATGTAAATCAGATCATAACACTCCTTTACTTTGAGACATGCTCCTCTCTCAAACCTTGTTACGAACTCAGTACATTGCCTGTCTGATGTAAAAAGAAAAAAAATAATGAAAATCCTTTAATGGCTTCTGGTTGCATTTAGACATAAATCCAAATTCTTAGAAGCCTGCAAGAACATTATTTAGCCAACCCCCTAACCAACCAGGTCTCCAACCTCATCTTGCAACTGTCTTTTGAATACTAGAAGCCGAAACTTCTTCAGTTCTAGTAACATGGAGCCAAGCCACTTGGGAAGAGGAGAGAAAAATAAGGTAAGATGGAGACCTCTTGGAACTGGGTGCCTCACAATGGTACTTCGGCTTGAAACTATTACTTCCTAATGCTTATTTTGCTTACCACCTGCTTGGCCTTTGCAATTAACTTAATTTTCCCAAGCAGTAAAGGCCTATGGTCTTCTTGATTATGTTTACTTGTTTTTTAGAACACTAGCAGGGGAGATGGGCAGAGTGACAGAGAATCTTAAAAGCAGGCACCATGCTCCCTACAGAGAGCCTCATGCAGGGCTCAATCCCAGGACCTTGGGAGCATGGCCTGAGCCAAAATCAAAAGTTGGCTGCTCAACTGACTCAGCCACCCAGGCACCCCAAGGATTATCTTGTTTAAATTATTATCTCAATGTAGTGGATATATTTTCTATTAAATCCAAAATGTTAATGGATTCATAATCAAATACTATCTTCTCCCTCCACCAAAGAACATCATCTCATTAAATAATATAAAGAGAATTGCAACAGTGTTTGTGTTATTATGAAAATTCTCTGCTTTAGTCTGTGTGTTATTTGAATGAAAAGTTATCAAAGGACTTAGGGTTTCCAGACCAGGTATACAGGAGCTTGGAAGCCACCACTCCATCCTAACAAGTAAAAAGCTGAACAAACTGAAAAATTAGCCTATTTTAGATCCCTTAAGAGGTAAGGTCACAGGGCAAACCACTGCTCCCAAAATTGAGAACAGGCAAGCAGATACAGAGAATCACAACTTAGATGGAGAAGCCCACAAGTAGAAATCTCCAAAAGAGCCAGTGTCAGGGTAGGAAACCCTAGACTGTAAGTGCTGGATTGCTGGAGGCTTGATGCAAACAAAGTCTAAGATTCAAAAACTCTTAAGGGGACTGGACCATAGGGGAATCCTCACAGTTCTGTTGACTTTTGCCTCCAAAGGCTCAACTAGTTTTTTCACAGTGAATGTTAGAAGTCCCTTTGTGCTTCTGTCAGTGGGGAGGGGAAAAGAAACCACTCTGAAGTTTGCCAGAGCATTCGGTACTTCTTAACAAGGTTTGCCCCCAGGAAAAACTAACCAGACCTTAACCTGCTGGGGTTTTATCAGAGCGTAATGACCTGGGTAAGGGAAATAACCCAACTCCAGCCCCCTCTAACCATCCTAGCCCACCCTAAAGGGTCTCAGGTAGTGGGGGAGAGGCTTGTGGGGAAAGGGGACACAAGCATTTGTAAAACTTACGGTGCAGAGGCACAGACATGCTAAAAGACTGAAACCTGGTCACAGGACTAGAGACCACTTTTCCTCCACCCGCATCTTACCACCATATTACTAAAGGCCTACAGCAATCCTTTTACCCAGTACATCATGTCTATCAAGGAAAAATTACAAGGCCAAATGCACAGTGTAAAGAGATAGTAAGCATTAGAACCAGATTCAGATATGGCAGGTATGTAGAATGAACAGATTGAACTAAAGCAATTATGATTAATATACTAAGAGCTATAATGGACAAAATAGATCGCATATAGGAAGAGATAGGCAATGTAAAGAGAGACGGAACTTCTAAGAATCAAAAAGAAATGCTAGATTCTTCACAGAGCCAGAACAAACAATCCTAAAATCTGTATGGAACCAGGAAAGACCCCAAATAGCTAAAGCAAGCCTGAAAAAGAAAACCAAAGCTGGAGGCATCACAATCCTGTACTTCAAGCTGTAATACAAAGCTGTAATCATCAAGACAGTATGGTACTGGCACAAAAACAGACACTTTAGATCGATGGAACAGAATAGAGAACCCAGAACTGGACCGACAGATGTATGGCCAACTAATCTTTCAAAGCAGAAAAGAATATGTAATGGAATAAAGACAGTTTTTTCAGCAAATGGTGTTGGGAAAACTGGACAGCGACATGCAGAAGATCGAACCTGGAGCACTTTGTTATACCATACACAAAAATAAACTCAAAATGGATGAAAGACCTAAACACAAGATAGGCAAGGCAAAGGAAACAAGCAAAACAACTATTGCGACCTCATCAAGACTCAAAGCTTCTGAACAGCAAAGGAAACAACAAAACTAAAAGGCACATGACAGAATGGGAGAAGATATTTGCAAATCACGTATCAAATAAAGGGCTAGTATCCAAAAATAAAGAACTTAGCAAACTCAACACCCAAAAAAACCATAATCCAGTAAAGAAATGGGCATAGGACATGAACAGACACTTTTCCAAAAAGACATCCAGATGGCTAACAGACACATAAAAGATGCTCAACATCACTCATCAGGGAAATACAAATCAAAACCACAGTGATGTTAATGCAAGTTGGTGCAGCCACTCTGGAAAACAGTATGGAGGTTCCTCAAAAAACAAAATAGAACTACCCTACGACCCAGCAGTTGCACTACTAGGCATTTATCCTAGGGATACAGGTGTGCTGTTTCGAAGGGACACATGCACCCCCATGTTTATAGCACCACTATCAAGAATAGCCAAAGTATGGAAAGAGCCCAAATGTCCATCAATGGATGAATGGATAAAGAGGATGTGGTATATATATATAATGCAGTATTACTCGGCAATCAAAAAGAATGAAATCTTGCCATTTGCAACTATGTGGATGGAACTGGAGGGTATTATGCTAAGTGAAATTAGAGAAAGACAAAAATCATGTGACTTCACTCATATGAGGACTTTAAGAAACAAAACAGATGAACATAAGGGAAGGGAAACAAAAATAATATAAAAACAGGGAGGGGGACAAAACAGAAGAGACTCATAAATATGGAGAACAAACAGGGTTACAGGAGGGGGATGGGCTAAATGGGTAAGGGGCACAAAGGAATCTACTCCTGAAATCTTTGCTGCACTTTATGCTAATTTAGATGTAAATTTAAAAAAATGAAAAAAAATTAAAAGTTAAAATTATTTTAAAAAACAGTGAGATACAACCTCACACCAGTCAGAATGGCTAAAATTAACTCAGGCAACAACAGAAGTTAACAAGGATGCAAAGAAAGAGGAACCCCTTTGCACTGCTGGTGGGAATGCAAACTGGTGCAGTCACTCTGGAAAACAGTATGGAGTTTCCTCAAAAAACAACTGCCCTATTACCCAGCAATTGCACTACTAGGTATTAATCCAAAGGATATAGCTGTGCTGTTTCAAAGGGACACATGCACCCCAATGTTTATAGCAGCGTTATTGGCATTAAATAGCCAAATTATAGAAAAGACCGAAATGTCCATTCACAGATGAATGAATAAAGATGTGGTATATATACACAATGGAGTATTACTCGGCAATCAAAAGGAATGAAATCTTGCCATTTGTAACAACATGGATGGAACTAGAGTATTCTGCTAAGTGAAATTAGTCAGGAAAAGACAAATATATGACTTCACTCATATGTGGAGTTTAAGATAAAAAACATACATAAGGGAAAGCAAGCAAAAATAATATAAAAACAGGAAGTGGGACAAAACATGAGCCTCTTAAATATAGAGAACAAAGTGAGGGTTGCTGGAGGGGTTGTGGGTGGGGGGTGGGCTAAATGGGCAAGGGGCATTAAGGGAGACACTTGTTGGGATGAGCGCTGGGTGTTATATGTAGGGGCTGAGTCACTGGATTCTACTCCTGAAGTCATTATTGCACTTGGATGTAAATTTTTAAAAATTAAAAAAAAAAATTTTTTTTAAGGAAAAAATGCTAGAGATCAAAAACACCAACAGAAATGAATTTCTTTAATGAACTTATTCATAGGACATAGCTGAGGAAAGAATCTCTGAGCTTAAGAAATGCTCAAGTCGGTGGAGATAAAAGAAGTAAAAACTAGTCAGGATGAAGTAAAAAATGCTATACCTGAGCTGCAAACACGAATGGATGCCGCAACGGCAAGGATGGATGAGGCAGAACAGAGAATCAGCGATATAGAGGACAAACTTATAGAGGATAATGAAGTAGAAAAAAAAGAGGGAGATGAAGGCAAAAAAGCACGATATAAGAATTAGGGAAATCAGTGACTCATTAAAAAGGAACAACATCAGAATCTTAGGGGTCCCAGAAGAGGAAAAGAGAGAAATAGGGGTAGAAGGGTTATGTGAGCAAATCATAGCAGAAAACTTTCCTAACCTGGGGAAAGACACAGACATCAAAATCCAGGAAGCACAGAGGACTCCCATTAGATTCAACAAAACCCGACCATCAACAAGGCATATTATAGTCAAATTCACAAAATACTCAGGCAAGGAGAGAATCATGAAAGCAACAGGGAAAAAAGTCCTTAACCTACAAGGGAAGACAGATCAGATTTGCAGCAGACCTATCCACAGAAACTTGGCAGGACAGAAAGGAGTGGCAGGATATATTCAATGTGCTGAATCAGAAAAATATGCAGCCAAGAATTCTTTATCCAGCAAGGCTGTCATTCAAAATGGAGAGATAAAAAAAGTTTCCCAGACAAACAAAACTTAAAGGAGTTTGTGACCACTAAACCAGGCCTGCAAGAAATTTTAAGGGAGACTCTCTGAAGGGAGAAAAGATGAAAACATACATACATACATACATACATACATACATACATACATACCAAAAGCAACAAAGACTAGAAAGGACCAGAAAACACCACCAGAAACTTCAACTCTACAAGCAACATAATGGCAATAAATTCATATCTTTCAGTACTCACTCTAAACGTCAATGGACTCAATGCTCCAATCAAAAGACATAGGGTAACAGAATGGATAAGAAAATAAGATCTATCTATATGCTGTTTACAAAAGACCCACGTTAGACCTAAAGACACTTTCAGATTGAAAGTAAGGGGATGGAGAACCATCTATCATGCTAATGGTCAACAAAAGAAAGCCGGAGTAGCCATACTTACATCAGACAATCTAGACTTTAATAAAGACTGTATTAAGAGATGCAGAAGGGCATTCTATCACAATTAAGGGGTCTATCCACCAAGAAAACTTAACAATTGTAAATACTTATGCTCGAATTGTGGAAGCACCCAAATATATAACTCAATAAAAGAAACTCATTGATAATAATACCGTAAGAGTAGGGGACTTCAACACCCCACTTACAGCAATGGACAGATCATCTAAACAAAATCAATAAGGAAATAATGACTTTGGATGACACACTGGATCAGACGGACCTAACATATATTCAGAACATTTCATCCTAAAGCAGTGGATTATACATTCTTCTCCTGTGCACATGGAATGTTCTTCAGAAAAGATCACATACTGGGACACAAATCAGCCCTCAACAAATAAAAAAAGATTGAGATCATATCATGCATATTTTCAGACCACAACACTATGAAACTCGAAATCAACCGCACGAAAAAATTTGGAAAGGTAACAAATACTTGGAGACTGAAGAACAACCTACTAAAGAATGAATGGGCTAACCAAGAAGTTAAAGAGGAAATTAAAAAGTATATGGAAGCCAATGAAAATGATAACACCACAATCCAAAACCTCTGGGACGCAGCAAAGGCGCTCATAAGAGTAAATTATATAGCAATCCAGGCCTTCCTAAAGAAGGAAGAAAGATCTCAGATACACAACCTAACCTTACGCCTTAAAGAGCTGGAAAAAGAACAGCAAATAAAACCCCAAACCAGCAGAAGACAGGAAATAACAAAGATTAGAGCCGAAATTAATGCTATTGAAACCAAAAAAAAACAGTAGAACAGATCAATGAAACCAGAAGCTGGTTCTTTGAAAGAACTAACAAAGTTGATAAACCACTAGCCAGTTTGATCAAAAAGAAAAAGGAAAGGACCCAAATAAATAAAATCAAGAATGAAAGAGGAGAGATGACAACTAACATAGTAGAAATAAAAACAATAATAAGAGAATATTATGAGCAATTATATGCCAACAAAATGGGCAATCTGGAAGAAATGGACAAATTCCTAGAAACATACACTACCAAAACCAAAACAGGAAGAAATAGATTTGAACAGACGCATAACCAGTAAGGAAATCGAATTAGTAATAAAAAATCTCCCAAAAAACAAGAATCCAGGGTCAGATGACTTTCCAGGGGAATTCTACCAAACATTTAAGGAAGAGTTAACACCTAGTCTCTTGAAGCTGTTCCAAAAAATAGAAATGGAAGGAAAACTTCCAAACTCTTTCTATGAAGCCAGCATTACCTTGATTCCAAAACCAGAGACCCCACTAAAAAAGAGAACTATAGACAAATTTCCCTGATGAACATGGATGCAAAAATCCTCAACAAGATATTAGCCAACAATACATTAAAAAAATTATTCACCACGACCAAGAGGGATTTATACCTGAGACGCAAGGCTGGTTCAATATCCACAAAACAATCAATGTGATTCATCACATCAATAAAAGGACAAGAACCAAATGATCCTCTCAATAGTTGCAGAGAGGGGCGCCTGGGTGGCGCAGTCGGTTAAGCGTCCGACTTCAGCCAGGTCACGATCTCGCAGTCCGTGAGTTCGAGCCCCGCGTCAGGCTCTGGGCTGATGGCTCAGAGCCTGGAGCCTGTTTCCGATTCTGTGTCTCCCTCTCTCTCTGCCCCTCCCCCGTTCATGCTCTGTCTCTCTCTGTCCCAAAAATAAATAAACGTTAAAAAAAAAAATAGTTGCAGAGAAAGCATTTGACAAAATACAGCATCGTTTCTTGATAAAAACGCTCAAGAACATAGGGATAGACGGATCATACCTTGAGATCATAAAAACCATATACAAAAGACCCAACGCCAATATCATCCTCAATAGGGAAAAACTGAGAGCTTTCCCCCTAAGGTCAGGAACAAGACAGGGATGTCCACTCTCGCCACTGTTATTCGACATAGTATTGGAAGTCTTAGCCTCAGCAATCAGACAACACAAAGAAATAAAAGGCATCCAAATAGTCCAGGAGGATGTCAAACTTTCACTCTTCACAGATGACATGATACTCTATATGGAAAACCCTAAAGATTCCACCAAAAAACTGCTAGAACTGATTCATGAATTCAACAAAGTTGTAGGATATAAAAACTCACAGAAATTGGTTGCATTCCTATACACCAACAATGAAGCAACAGAAAGAGAAATCAAAGAATCGATGCCATTTACAATTGCACCAAAAACCATAAAACACGTGGGAATTAATCTCACCAAAGACGTGAAAAATCTATACACTGAAAACTACAGAAAGTTTATGAAAGAAATTGAAGAAGACTCCAAAAAATGGAAAAAGATTCCATGCTCCTGGATAAGAACAAATATTGTTAAAATGTCGATACTACCCAAAGCAATCAACATATTCAATGCAATCCCTATCAAAATAACACCAGCATTCTTCAAAGAGCTAGAACAAATAATCCTAAAATTTGTATGGAACCAGAAAAGATACGAAATAGCCTAAGCAATCCTGCAAAAGAAAACCAAAGCAGGTGGCATCACAATCCCAGACTTCAAGCTATACTACAAAGCTGTAAGTAATCATTAAGACAGTATGATACTGGCACAAGAACAGACACTCAGAACAACGGAACAGAATAGAGAACCCAGAAATGGACCCACAAACATATGGCCAACTAATCTTTGACAAAGCAGGAAAGAATATCCAATGGAATAAGACAGTCTCTTCAGCAAGTGGTGCTGGGAAAACTGGACAGCGACATGGAGAAGAATGAACCTGGATCTCTTTCTTACACCATACACAAAAATTAACTCAAAATGGATGAAAGACCTAAATATAAGACAGGAAGCCATCAAAATCCTTGAGGAGAAAGCAGGCAAAAACCTCTTTGACCTTGGCCACAGCAACTTCTTACTCAACATGTCTCCAGAGGCAAGGGAAACAAAAGCAAAAATGAACTATTGGAACCTCATCAAAATAAAAATCTGCTGCACAGTGAGGGAAACAATCAGCAAAATTAAAAGGCAACCAACAGAATGGGAGAAGATATTTGCAAATGACGTATCAGATAAAGGGTTAGTATCCAAAATCTATAAAGAACTTATCAAACAACACCCAAAAAAACAAATAATCCAGTGAAGAAATGGGCAAAAGACATGAATAGACACTTCTCCAAAGAAGACATTCAGATGGCCAACCGACACATGAAAAAATGCTCAACATCACTCATCATCGGAAACACAAATCAAAACCACAATGAGATACCACCTCACACCTGTCAGAATGGCTAACATGAACAACTCAGGCAGCAACAGATGTTGACGAGGATGCGGAGAAAGAGGATCTCTTTAGCATTGTTGGTGGGAATGCAAGCTGGTGCAGCCACTCTGGAAAACAGTATGGAGTTTCCTCAAAAAATTAAAAATAGATCTACCCTACAACCAAGCAATTGCACTACTACTTATTTATCCAAGGGATACAGGTATGCTATTTCGAAGGGACACATGCACCCCAATGTTTATAGCAGCACTATCAACAATAGCCAAAATATAGAAAGAGCCCAAATGTCCATTGATGGATGAATGGATAAAATATATAAATATCCATATATATCCATATATATAGATACATAGATATAGATATATATAGAGAGATATAGACATAGATATAGATACACACACACAATGGAGTATTACTTGGCAATCAAAAAGAATGAAATCTTGCCATTTGCAACTATGTGGATGGAACTAGAGGGTATTATGCTAAGCGAAATTAGTCAGAGAAAGACAAATATCATGACTTCACTCGTATGAGGACTTTAAGACACAGAACAGATGAACATAAGGGAAGTAAAACAGGGTGGGGGACAAAACATAAAAGACTCTTAAATATGGAGAACAAACAAGGTTACTGGAGGGATTGTGGGAGGGGGGACAGGCTACATGGGTAAAGGGCATTAAGGAATCTACTCCTGAAATCATTGTTGCACTATATGCTAACTACTTTGGATGTAAATTTAAAAAATAAAATAAAAAAATAAAAATAGAATAAAAAACTATAAAACCCCTAGAAGATAACATTGGAGAAAATCTAGATGATCTTAGATATGGTGATGATTATTTAGAATTAACACCCCAGGAGCAATCCATGACAAAACTAACTGATAAGGTAGATTTCATTATATTTAAAAGCTTCTACTTGATTAAAGACAATGTCAAGAGAATGAGAAGACAAGCTACAGACTGGGAGAAAATATTTGTAAAAGACATATGATAAAGGACTGCTATTCAAAGTATACAAAGAACTCCTTTTTAAAAATTATTTATTTTTAGAGAGAAAGAGAGAGAGCGAGGGCAAGGAGAGGGAGAGGGAAAGTCCTAGCAAGCCCAGCGCTGTCAGCGCAGAGCCCAATGCAGGGCTCACACTCAAGAACCATGAGATCATGACCTGACCCGAAACCAAGAGTCAGACGCTCAGCCGACTGAACCAGCCAAGTACTCCTGCAAAGAACTAGTAAAACTCAGCAATACAAAAATTAACAACCCAATTAAAACATGAGCCAAAGACTTCAGCAGACACTTTCACCAAAGAGATAAACAGCAGGTAAGTGGGTATATGAAAAAAAGGCATATGAAAAGATTTCCACATCATATGTCATCAGGATATGCAAATCGAAACAAAAATGAGATTACCTATTAGACTGTGCAAAATCCAGAACACTGACAATATCAAAAACTGATGAGAATGTGAAGCAACAGAAAGTATCCTTCACTGCTGGTGATAATGAAAAATGGAACAGCCACTTTGTAAAACAGTTTGGCAGCTTCTTAGAAAAGTAGACATATTCCTACCATATGATCTAGCAATCACAATCCTTGGTCTTTATCCAAAGAAGGTGAAAACTTATGTCCACACAAAAGCCTGCACACAGATGTTTATGGCAGCTTTATTCATAATTGCCAAAACTTAGAATCAACCAAGATGTTCCTCATTGGGTGAATGGATAAACCAGGGTACATGCAGAAAATGGAATATTACTCAGCACTAAAATAGCCAAGGTATCAAGCCTTGAAAAGATATGAAAGAAACTTAAATGGATATTTCTAAGTGAAAGAAGCCAATTTGAAAAGGCTAGATACTGCACTATGTCAACTATATGACATTCTGGGAAAGGTAAACTGTGGAGACAGTAAAAATGTCAATGATTGTCAGGGTTTGGGGATGGGGGAGAGGGATGAATAGGCTGAGTACAGAGGAGTTTTAGGCCAGAGGAAGTATGCTATATGACAGATAATGAATACATGACTTTATACATTTTTCTAAACCTACAGAGTGTATAACACCAACAGTGAACCCTAATGTAAACTAAGGACTTTGGGTGATAATAATGTCTCAATGTAGATTTATCAATTGTAACAAATATACTACTCTGGTAGGTAAGGGATGTTAATAATGGGAGAGGCTATGCATGTGTGAAGACATCGTGTATATAGGAAATCTTGGTACTTTCCTCTCGATTTTGCTGTGAACCTAAAACTGCTCTTAAAAAAAAAAAAAAGAAGAAGAAGAAGGTCTTGGGGCACCTGGATGGCTCAGTAGGTTGAGCATTCCACTCTTGATTTCAGCTCAGGCCATGCATGATCTTACGATTTGTGTGTTCAAGCCCTGCATCAGGCTCTGGGCTGACAGCGTGGAGCCTGCTTGGGATTCTCCTTCTCCCTCTCTGCCCCTGCCCCATTTATGATCTCTCTATCTCTGTCTCAAAGTATATAAATAAACATTTAAAAAATAAGGTCTTAAAATAAAAAGATAGAGTTATACAAAACCCAACAATTCCACTTCTATTTACCCAAGGTAACTGAAAACATAGATTTATACAAAAACTTATACATGAATGTTGATAGTAGCACTATCCAACAACCCAAATGACCCTTCAACTCTTGAATGGATAAATGTGATATAATTGTTCATATAACAGAATATTTTTGACAATAAAAAAGAATAAAATACTATCATATGCTACATATGTATAAACTTACTATACATTTTGCTAAGTGAAATAAGCCAGTCAAAAAAAGAACATATGTTGTATGATTTAATTTACATGAAATATGCAGGACAGGCAATTTTATATACAGAAAAAGTAGATCAGTGGTTGTCTAGGGCTGGGAGTTTGCAGAAGGAATCTGGTAATAGGTGTCCTTTGAGGATGATGAAAAAAATTCTAAAACTGATTGTGGCGATGGCTGTATAACTTTGTGAATATACTAAAGGTATTGAATTGCAATTTAAGTGGACAGATTTTATCTTAATAAAACCGTTAAATTCTAGTCACTAAAAGGCAGTATTAAGAGAGTGAAAAGGCAAGTCACTGTGACAGAGTTGCCACATCTGATAGAGAACTTCTAACCAGAATATGTAGAAAGGGCAGACAACCTGTGGAAGCCAGCTCCCCAAACAGTTCCCCTTTGGTCTTTGCATCAGGAAGCAAAACACCCTTGTTTAGTTTGTCCTCTTCCATATTGAACTAGAAAGAATGCTGCAAGCAGGAGTGTTACAGACATGACAAAATGTAGCCTCAAATGATAGGTCAAAAAAGACATGGAAGCTTCTGCCTTGATCTCACCCGGGTCACTTGCTCTGGGCGAGGTCAGCAACAATGTTGTGAGAAAATTCAAGCCATGCCATGAAGAGTCCACATGCCAAGGAACTGTGGTCTCCTGCCAACCGCCAGCACCAACTTGCCAGCCATGTAAGTAAGCCATCTTGGAAGTGGATCCTCCATACCTACTCAAGCCTGGAGATGACTGCAGCCCTAGTTAACCTCTTTGGCTTTTTAAAAAAATGTTTATTTTTGAGAGAGAGAGAGAGACAGCGAGCGCATGAGTGGGGGAGGGGCAAAGAGAGAGGGGGACAGAGGATCTGAAGTGGGCTCTGCACTGACAGCAGTGAGCCCAATGTAGGGCTCAAACTCATGAACCATGAGATCATGACCTGAGCCGAAGTTGGATGCTCAACTGACTGTGCCACCTAGGTGCCCAGTCCTAGTTAACCTCTTGACCACAACTTCTAAGAAACCCTAGCCAGAAGCATCCATCTAAGCTACTCCAGAATTCCTGACCCACAGAAACCAAGATAATAAATGTTCGCTGGGGTTTTAAGCCAGTATGTCTTGAGGCAATTTATTACTCAGAATAGATAATATACAACACAATTTTCTAAAAAATGGACAAAACCTTGAACAGAAATTTCATGTAACAAAAAAAGATATGCAAATAGCTAATAAGCTTAGCAGG
Source organism: Puma concolor (assembly GCF_028749965.1). Classification (NCBI taxonomy): domain Eukaryota; kingdom Metazoa; phylum Chordata; class Mammalia; order Carnivora; family Felidae; genus Puma; species Puma concolor. Next base: position 77,935,999 of record NC_141675.1, on the reverse strand, counting down.
GAAATTCATATTAAAGCTTCAATGAAATATTACTATATACCCACAAGAATTCCTAACTTTTTAAAAAAAATTTTTTAATGGTTATTTATATTTGAGAGAGAGAGAGAGAGAGACAGAGCATGAGCGGGGGAGGGGCAGAGAAAGGGAGATGCAGAATCTGAAGCAGGCTCCAGGCTCTGAGCTGTCAGCACAGAGCTTGACGTGGGGCTCAAACTCACAAACTGCGAGATCATGACCTGAGCTGAAGTCAGATGCTTAACTGACTGAGTCACCCAGGCGCCCCTAGAATTCCTAACATTTTTAAGTTGACATTAACAAGTGTTGATGAGTATGTAGAACAACTGGAACTTTCATATATTGCAGGCAGAAGTTTACACTGGTACAGCCACTTTGAAAAACTATTTGGCAATGTATTTTAAAGCTAAATATTTTTAAACCTGATGACCTAAGAATTTCACTCCTGAACATATACCTCTGAGAAATGTATGCTTACATCTATAATAAACATGTACAAGAGGGATGCCTGGGTGACTCAGTTGGTGAAGCATCTGACTCTTGATATCAGCTCAGATCTTGATCTCAGGGTTGTGAGGTTAGGGTCCACATTGGGCTCTACACTGGGCATTAAACCTACTTTTAAAAAAATGTACAGGAATATTCATAGTAGATTTATTCATAATAGACCCAAACTGGAAACAATTCAAAAGCCTTTCAAGAGTTAATAAATAAACTAATATAGTTATACAAAAATAAACCATACTGGTTATACAATGGAATACTTGGAATACTATACAGCAATAAAAAAATTAACAACTACTACATTGATTATGTGGATGATTCAAACAGGCTTAATGTTGTTGAATGAAATAACCCAGACACAGAAGAGCACATACTGGATGATTCTATTGATATGAAGAGGTTCCAGAACAAATAAAACAAACTGTTGTTGATAGAAATCAAAAGAGTGATTACTTCTTAGGGGGTTATATTGCCTGGGAAGAATCATGAGGGAGGATTTTGTGTTACTAGAATATTCTATATCTTGATCTGGGTATCATTACAGGAGTGTATTCATATGCAAAATTTGTCAAGCTGTATAATCAAATTTTATATACATTTCAGTAAGTTATACCTCAATTAAGAAGTTAAACTAGGGGCACCTGGGTGGCTCAGTCTGGTAAGCGTCTGACTTTAGCTCAGGTCATGATCTCACGGTTTGTGAGTTTGAGCCCTGCATCAGGGGCACCTGGAGGGGCTCCAGCATCTGGAGCCTGCTTTGGATTCTGTGTCTCCCTTTCTCTCTGACCCTCCCCCACTCACACTCTGTCTCTCTCTCTCTCAAATATAAACAAACATTAAGAAGAAAAATTTTAAACTAAAAGCAAGGATTTACATAAAAGATGAACCACACAGGGGACAGAAGAAAATATTTTAAAATTATCTTTAACATGTTAATGTTGTATTAAAGTATTACATATATGAATAAGAATATTATACCTAAAACCAAGAACAATTAGACAACAAGACAAAACTCTTCAAAATTAAAAACATGATGGGTTGGGGGCACCTGGGTAGCTCAGCTGGTTGAGCATCCAGCTCTAGATTTCAGCTCAGGTCACCATCTCACGGTTTGTGGACTTGAACCTCACGTCAGGCTCAGTGCTGGCAGTGTGGAGTCTGCTTGGGATTCTCTCTCTCTCTCTCTCTCTCTCCCTCTCTGCCCCTCCCCTGCTCACACATGCACTCTTTCTCTGTCTCTCAAAATAAATAAAATTTAAAAAATTTATATAAAAAACATGACAGGTGGAATAGTAAACAGTTCAATAAAAGGGTGAAAGGTAAAGATGAAGAAAATCCCCAGAAAGTATAATACAGAAACCAAAAGGTAGAAAGTATGAGCAAAAGAAATTAAGAGCATTCTAGGAGATGGGGAAAAATAGAATTTGCAGAAAGAAAGACCAAAGAATATGGAGGGGAGAAAATTGCTTAAGATCGAGTACAGATACTTCCCTATATTGAAAATGTCTGCTAAGTACCCCGCATACAAATCCATGTCATGAAAGTTAAAGAATACTAAAGAAAATATCATAAAAAGCTTGGAGTGAGGCAGGAGATGGAAGGAGAGAAGCAGAGGGGGAAGGGATAGAGACAGAAATAGAGAAAACACAGGTCTCATTCAATGAACCAGATAACAGGGGTGCCTCACTGCTTAATTGGTAGAGCACGTGATTTTTTTTTTTTAAATAATTTATTGACAAGTTAGCTAACATACAGTGTATATGGTGTGTTCTTGGCTTTGGGAGTAGGTTCCCATGATTCATCTCTTACATAAAACACCCAGTGCTCATCCCAACAAGTGCCCTCCTCATTGCCCATCACCAATTTTCCCCACTCCTTTCCACCCTCAGTTTGTTCTCTGTATTTAAAAGTCTCTTATGGTTTGCCCGCCCCCCCCCCCACCAGAGCATGTGACTTTTGATCATGGGGTCTTCAGTTTGACCCATGTTGGGTGTAGAGATTATTTAAAAATAATTGAAAAGCCAAAAAACCCCAAACAACCAGATAACAGAATCAGAATAACATGGGTCTTTGCAAAAGTGACACTGGATGCTAGAAAAGAGTGAAGAAATACCTTTACTATTCTGAGGAAAAATTATTTTCAACCTAAAATTCTATACTCAAACTTAAATATGAGGATTGAATAAAAATATATTCAAGCATGCAAAGACTTTCCTTCTTTAAAAAATACATTTTTCCTACAGGATTTTTAAGGATTCTCCTAGAAGGTGTACTTCAGCAAAATTAGGCATAACTCAGGAAAGCAGAAGGAATAGGATCCAAGAGACTGAGAATCCCAGCCAGAAAAGCAGCCAAGGGAAACCCAGTATGACAGTTGTGCCCTGTCTAGAGATGCCCAAGTCTACATTGGAGAGAAGTCTCTATAGGAAAAATGAAATTATGTTTTTTACATTCAGAAAAATATTGAGTTTTAACAGATTTGTTATTTTCCCAAATAGTTGGAGGAAGTTTAATTATATGCACACGAAGACCTTAGAAAATGAAAAGATAAAATGATTTTCACCTTCATGATAAAAACCAAAATTTGCAAGAGATAAGAAAGCCATTCACCCATTCATCAAGAGGATGTAACAATTGCATATATATGCACCTAACATCGGAGCACCTAAATTAAGGACATATTAATAGAACTGAAAGGAAAATAAATACAATAATAGTAGGGGAGTTCAATTATCTATGTTTAACAATGCATAGATCATCCAGACAGAAAATCAATAAAGAAACATTGGACTTGAACCATACTTTAAACCAAATGAATATAACAGAACATTCCATGCAATAGCACCAGAATATATATTCTTCCTTTTTTTTATGTTTATTTTTGAGAGAGAGATACGGAATACAAGTGGGGGAGGGGCAGAGAGAGAGAGGGAGACACAGAATCTGAAGCAGGCTCCAGGCTCTGAGCTGTCAGCACAGAGCCCTAAGCAGGGCTCAAATTCACAAACTGTGACATCATGACTGGGGCTGAAGTTGGACACTTAACCAACGGAGCCACTAGGTGCCCCAGAATATATATTCCTCTAAAGTACACATGAAATATTCTCCAGTACAGATCATATGCTAGGAAACAAAACAAATCTTTTTTTTTTAAGTTTATTTATTTATTTTGAGAGAGAGAGAGAGAGAGAGAAAGCAAATGGGGGAGGGGCAGAGACAGTGGGAGAATCTCAAGCAGGCTCAGCACTGTCAGTGCAGAGCCTATGTGTGGCTCAAACTCATGAAACCATGAGATCATGATGTAGGCTGAAATCAAGAGTCCGATGCTTAACTGACTGAGTCACCTAGGCCCCCTGGACACAAAACACATCCTGACAAATTTTGCTTACTTATTTATTAATTTATTTGAAGATTTTATTTTTTTTTATTTTAAGTCTATTTGTTTATTTTGAGAAAAGAGGGGGAGAGCAAGGAAGGGGCAGAGAGAGGGAGACAGAAAGAATCTCAAGCAGGCTTCATACCAGCAGCACTGAGCCCAATGCAGGGGTTGAACTCATGAACTGTGAGATCATGACCTGAGCTGAAACCAAGAGTTGGATGCTTGACTGAGCAACCGAGGCACCCCTAAAGATTTTAAGTAATCTCTACACTCAGTGTGGGGCTCAAACTTACAATGCTGAGATTCGAGAGTTGCATGTTCTACTAACTGAGCTAGCCAGGCACCCCAAGTCTTGACAAATTTTAAAAGACTGAAATGCATATCAAGTGTCTTTCTAAACACAACTGGTATGAAACTAAAAATCAGTAACTGGAGGAAAAGTGGACATTTTAAAAATATGTAAAAATTAGGGTCCCCTGAGTGGCTCAGTTGGCTGAGCATCTGACTCTTGATTTTAGCTCAGGTCATGATCCCAGGGTCGGGGAATTGAGCCCCGCATGGGGCTCCATGCTGAGCATGGAGCCTGCTTAAGATTCTCTCTCTACCACCTATACCTGCCAAAATGGCTAGAATTAACAACTCAGGAAGCAACAGATGTTGGGAGGATGTGAAGAAAGGGGAACACTTTTGCTCTGTTGGGAAGAATGCAAACTGGTACAGCCACTCTGGAAAACAGTATGGGGGTTCCTCAAAAGGTTAAAAGTAGAACTACCCTATAACTCAGCAATTGCACTACTAGGTATTTTTTAGAGAGTTCTTTAGAGAATACCAAAATGCTAATTTTAAGGAGCACATGTACCCCAACGTTTATAGCAGCACTATCAACAACAGTCAAATTATTAGAAGAGCTCAAATGTCCACTGACTGATGAATGGATAAAGAAGATGTGGTATATATATACAATGGAATATTACTGGGTGATTAATAAGAATGAAATCTTGCCATTTGTAACAACCTGAATGGAACTAGAGTATATTATGCTAAGTGAAATAATTCAATCAGAGAAAGACAAATATCATATGATTTCACTCATATGTGGAATTTAAGAAACAAAACAGATGAACATAGGGGAAGGGAAGGAGAAATAAAATAAGGTAAAATCACAGAGGGAGGCAAACCATAAGAGGCTGTTAAAAATAGAGAACAAACAGCGTTGATAGAGAGGGAGGTGGGCTGGGGAATGGGTTAAATGAGTGATGGGTATTAAGGAGGGCACTTGTTGGGTAGCACTGGGTATTATATGTAAGTGATGAATCACTAAATTCTACTTCTGAAACCAAACTACACCATATATTAAGTAACTTTAATCTAAATTAAAAAAAAATTCTATCCCTCTGCCCCTCTCCCCCACTCACACACTATCTCTCTAAAATAATTTTTTTTTAAAGCAGAAATTAAACAGCACACTCCTAAACAGCCCGTGGTCAAATAAGAAATCACAAAAAAATAAATAAATAAAAAATATCTCAAAACAAAAATGGAAACACAATATATCAAAATGGGATATGGGATGCAGAAAAATTAGTTCTAAGATGGAATTTTTAGCAATAAACACCTACATTAAGAAAGAAGAAACATCTCCAATATATAATGTAACTTTACATCTCAAAGAATTAGAAAAGAAGAACAAACTAACCCAAAGTAAGCAAAAGGAAGGAAATAACAAAGGCCAGAGCAGAAATAAATGAAATAGGGACCACAAAAACAATAGAAAAGATTGATAAAACCAAGAGGATGGCTTTTGGAAAAGATAAAATTGGCAAACCTTTACCCAGACTAAGGGAAAAAAAAAAAAGAGAGTGAAGACTTAAATAAATGAAATCAGAAATGAAAGATGAGACACTACAACTGATACCACATAAATCCAAAGGATAAGAAACTACTAGGCCAACAAATTGGATAGCCTAGAAGAAATGAATACATTCCTAGAAACATACAACCTACCAAGACTGAACCATGAATAAATAGAAAATCTGAACAGACCAATAATGAATAAAGAGACTGGATCAGGAAACAAAAACCTCCCCCCAAAAGAAAAGCCCAGGAACATATGGTTTCACTGGTGAATTATAACAAACATTTAAAGAATTAAAGTTAATCTTTCTCAAACCCCTCCAAAAAACTGAAGAGGAGGAAACACTGCCAAACTGACTTCATGAAGCCACAATTACTTTAACAGCAAAGCCAGATAAGGACACTAGAAGAAAAGGAAACTACAGGAAATATTCCTAATGAATAGAGATGCAAAAATTCTCAACAAAATATTAGCAAACAGAATTCAACAATACACTGAAATGATTATACACTATGATGAAATGAGATTTATCCCTGGGATGCAAAAATGGCTCAACATATGCACATCAATAAATATGATACACCATAGTAATAGGATGAATGATAAAAATCATATGATTATCAGGTGTGTCGGGCTGGCTCAGTGAGTTAGGCATCAGACTTTGGCTCAGGTCATGATCTTGCAGTTTGCGAGTTCGAGCTCTACTTGGGGCTCTGTGTTGACAGCTCAGAGCCTGGAGCCTGCTTTGGATTCTCTCCCTCTCTCTCTGGCCCTCCCCTGCTCACGCTCTCTGTCTCTCTCTTTCTCTCTCAAAAATAAACATTTTAAACAATCATAAAACTATCCAATAAATGCAGAAAAGGCATTTGATGAAACATCTTTTCATGATAAAAAAATCAACAAATTGGGTATAAAAGGAATATACTTCAGCATAATAAAGGCCACATACAACAAATCTACAGTTAATATTACACTAAAAAATGAAAAATTGAAAGTTTCCCTTCTAAGATCAGGAACAAAACAAAGATGCCCACTGTCATCACTTGTACTCAACATCATATTGTTAGTCCTAGCCAGAACAGTTAGGCAAATAAAAGAAATAAAAGGTATTTAAATAAAAACCAAAAACATAAAAGTGTTGTTATTTGTAGATGACATGATTTTATGTATAGAAATCCTAGGGGTCCCTGGCTGGCTCAGTTGGGTCTCAGAGTCATGAGTTCAAGCCCCACATTAGGTGTAGAGATTACTTAAACAAACAAACAAACAAACAAATTTTTAAAAAAATCCCAAAGACTCAACCAAAAAACTACTGGAAGTAATCAAGGAATTCAGTGAAGTTGCAGGATATAAAATCAACATATAAATATCAGTTGTATTTCTATACACTAACAATAACAATAAACTATCTGGAAAAGAAATAGGAAAACTGTCTCATTCATAATAGCATCAAAAAGAAAATAAAATACTTGGGAATACATTTAACCAAATAATGGAAAGATGAGTATAATGAAAACTACAAGACCTTGAGGAAAGAAACTGAAGAAGATACAAATAAATGAAAAAATGTCCCATGTTCACAAATTGGAAAAATTAACACTGATAAAATATACTATCTGAAGCTAACTATAGATTCAACACAATCTCTGCCAAAATTCCAATGGCATTTTTCACAGAAATATAAAAAACAATCCTCAAATTTGTATGGAACCATAAAAGACTTAAATAGCCAAAGCAACAATAAGAAAGAAGAACAAAGTGGAGGGTATCATACTTCTTGATTTCAAAATATGCTACAAAGCTACAGTAATTAGGGGCGCTTGGTTGGCTCAGTTGGTTAAGCATTCAACTCTTGATCTCAGCTCATGTCTTGATCTCAGAATAAACCCCAGCATATATGGTTCGTTGATATTTGACAAGAACACCCATTGGGGAAAGAATAGCTTCTCCAACAAATGATGCTGGTAAAACAGGATAGCTAACATTCAAAAACTTGGAAAGATTGGAACTCAATCTTATACCACTGAAACAAATTAACTCAAAATAAAGACTTAACTATAAGACCTGATACCATGAAATTCCTAGAAGAAAACACTAGTCTGGGCAATAATTTTTTGGATATTACTCCAAAAGCACAAGCAACAAAAGCAAAAATCAACAAATGGGACTACATCAAAGTAAAAAGCTTCTGCACAGCAAAGGAAACAATAAAAAAATGAAAAGGCACATTGTGGTAGGGGAAGATATGTGGAAACCACCTATGTGATAAGGGGATAACATCCAAAATATAGAAAGAACTCCTATAACTCAATAACAAACAAAAAAATCTAATTTTAAAATAGACGGGGGGATTAATAGACATTTTCCCAAAAGGAAGACATCTAAAAGGCCAACTATACATGAAAAGATGCTCAAGTATTCATCAGGGAAATGCAAACCACAGTGAGAGATCATCTCATATCTGTTGGAATGGTTATCATCAAGAAGATAACAGATAAGAAATTCTGTCAAGGATGTGGAGAAAAGGGAACCCTCATTTACTATTGGTGGGAATGTAAATTGGTTTAGCCACTATGGAAAACAATACGGAGTTTTCTCAAAAAATTAAAACTAGAACTACCACCTGATCCAGCAATCCTACTTCTGGGTATATACCCAAAGGAAACAAAACAGGATATTAAAGCGATATATGCACTCCCATGTATATTAAAACAGTATTCACAATGTGCAACATATGGAAACAACCTAAGCTTCTGTCAACAGATGAATGAATAAACAGAATATCATGTAAAAATATACAATGGAATGTTATTCAGCCATGAAAAAGAAGGACATCCTGCCATTTGCAACAACATGGATGAAAGTTGAAAACACTATGCTAAGTGAGATAAATCAGAGAAATACAAATATTGCATAGTATCATTTATATGTAGAATCTAAAAGAGCTAAACTCCTAAAAACAAACAGTAGACCAGTGGTTACCAGGGTTGCAGGGTGGGGAAACTTGGGGATATATTGTTTAAGGGTACAAACTTGCAACTATTGGATAAATAAGTTCTGGAGAGCTAATGTATAGCATAGTGATTATAGATAGCAATACTGTATCATAAACTTCAAAGTTTCTAAGAGAGCAGATCTTAATTCTTCTCACCACAAAAAAAGAAATAATTATGTGACATGATAAAGGGATTAGCTAATGCTATGGTGGTTATCACATTGCAATATATAAATGTATCAAATGAATGCATTGTACATCTTAAATTCACACAATTTTATGTGTCAATTATATCTTAATTTTTTTAAAGTCACAATTTGGGGGCACCTGAGTGGCTCAGTTGGTTGAGTGTCCGACTTTGGCTCAGGTTATGATCTCATGGTTTGTGAGTTTGAGCCCCGCGTCGGGCTCTGGGCTGATAGCTCAGAGCCTGGAGCCCAGTTCGGATTCTGTGTCTCCCTCTGTCTGCCCCTCCACTGCTTGCACTCTGTCTCTCACATTGTCTCAAAAATAAATAAACATTAAAAAAAATTTAAAAAAATAAAGTCACATTTGAAAACCTAGCAAAAGAAATCATGATCATTTCAATAGATGCAAAAATGCAAGACAAGGGTACCCACTCTCTCTGTTCCTATTTAATATACTAGACATCCTAACCAAAAAAATTAGGCAAGAAAAAGAAATAAATGTGTCCAAATCAGAAAGGAAGAAGTATACCATCTAGTGTTTGCAGGTGATGTGGCATTCTACAGAAAATTCTCAAGACTTCACCAAAAATGTGTTACAACTAATAAATGAATTCAGTAAAGTTGCAGGATATAAAATCAACATACAAAACTCTGTTGTGTTTCTATCCACTAATAAGGAACTATGTAAAAAAAAAAAAAAGAAAAAGAAAGAAAGAAAGAAAGAAAGAAAGAAAGAAAGAAAGAAAAGAAAAGAAAAGCATCCTATTCATAATAGCATCAAAATCAATAAATCCTTGAAAACAAGTTTATCCATGGGGTGCCTGGGTGGCTCAGACGGTTAAGCATCTGACTTAGGCTCAGATCATAATCTCACAGTTTGTGAGTTCAAGCCCCATGTGGGACTCTGTGCTGACAGCTTGGAGCCTAGAGACTCCTTTGGATTCTGTGTCTCCCTCTCTCTGTCCCTCTCCTGCTCGCACTCTGTCTCTCTGTCTCTCTCAAAAATAAATAAACATTAAAAAAACACAAGTTTGGCAAACCATAAGAGACTCTTAAATGCTGAGAACTGAGAGTTGATGGGGGTGGGGGAGAGGGGAAAGTGGGTGATGGGCATGGAGGAGGGCACCTGTTGGGATGAGCACTGGGTGTTGCATGGAAACCAATTTGACAATAAATTATATTTAATAAAAAACATTAAAAAAACAAGTTTATCCAGGGATGTGAATGCTTTGTTTTTGTTTTTGTTTTTCAACATTTATTTACTTTTGGGACAGAGAGAGACAGAGCATGAACGGGGGAGGGGCAGAGAGAGAGGGAGACACAGAATCGGAAACAGGCTCCAGGCTCTGAGCCATCAGCCCAGAGCCTGACGCGGGACTCCAACTCACGGACCGCGAGATCGTGACCTGGCTGAAGTCGGACGCTTAACCGACTGCGCCACCCAGGCGCCCCGGGATGTGAATGCTTTGTATGCTGAAAACTGTAACACAGTGATGAAAGAAATTGAAAAAGACACAAATGTAAAGATATCATGTGTTCATGGATCAAAAGAATTAATATTGTTAAAATGTCCATACTACCCAAATTACTACCAAGTGGTCGACAGATTTCAAGCAATTTCTACACCAAGATTCTAATGGCATTTTCTATTGAAATAGAAAAAACAAAACCTAAGCTTCATATGAAACCACAAAGGATCCCAAATAGCTAAAACAATCTTGACCAAGAACAAAGCTGGAAGCATCATACTTCTTGATTTAAAACATATTACAAAATGACAGTAACCAAAACAATATGGTACTGGTATAAAACCAGAAGTATGTGCCAATGGAACAGAACAAAAAGTCCAGAAATAAGCCCACACATATACAGTCAACTAATCTTGGTGCCAAGAATACACAACAATACCAAGTCAACTAAGAATAGTGCCAAGAATGCACAACGGAGAAAGAATGGTCTCTTCAAAAAATGGTGCTGGGAAAACTGGATATGCGCATGCAGAAAAATGAAATTGGACCCTCAGTTTACACCATACACCAAAACCAACTCAAAATGAATTAAAGGCTTAATTAAACATAAGACCTGAGACCATATCACTCCTGGGGGTGGGGGGTGGAAGGATTTATGACATTGGTCTTGGCAATGATTTTTCGATTTGACACCAAAAGCACAAGAAACAAAAGCAAAAATCAACAAGTGGGAAGACATCAAACTAAAAAGTTTATGCATAGCAAAGGAAACAATCAACAAAATGAAAAGACAATCTACAGAATAGGTTAAAATATTTGCAAACTATATATCCAATAAGGGGTTAATAATCAAAATATATAAAGAACTCCTACAACTTAATTGCAAAAAAGTCAAATAACCCAATTAAAAAATGGGCAAAAGATCTGAAAAGGTGTTTTTTCCAAAGATGATGTTTAAATGGTCAATATGTATATGAAAACATATGTAACATCACACTAAGCAGCAGCAGCATGCAAATCACAATGAGATATCACCTCTCTTCTGTCAGGAGAGCTGTTATGGAAAAGTCCAGAAATAACAAGTTTTGGTGAGGATGTTGAGAAAAGGGAACACTTGTACACTGCTGTCAATAATGTAAATTGGTGCAGCCACTATGGAAAACAGTATAAAAGTTTCTCAAAACAAGTAAAAATAGAACTACCATCTGATCCAGCAATGCTATCTTTGGGTATATATCCAAAGGACATGAAATCACTATCTCAAAGAGATATCTGCACTTCCATGTTCACTGAAACATTATTAATAGTAGCCAAAATACAGAAATAATCTAAATGTCCAACACATGAAAGATTTTTTAAAACGTGGTGTATACATGTATATACACACACACACACACACATATATATTTAAAATATTTAAGTATATTTATTTAGTTTGAGAGAGAAAGAACCAGCAGGGAAGGGGAAGATATATTAAGTAGGCCTCATACCCAGCATGGAGCCCAATGTGGAACTTGAACTCATGAATGACCCTGAGATGAGATCAAGAGTCAGATGCTTCACCAACTGAGCCACCCAGGCATCCCATAATGGAATATGATTCAGCCTTGAGAAAGAAGGAAATCCTGCCATTTGTGACAACATGGACGAACCTGAATGACATTATGCTAAATGAAATAAGCTAGACACAAAAAGACATACCGCATGGTATCATTCCTGTGTGGAATCTTAAAATGTTAAGCTCAGAGTAATGTAGTAATGGAGAGTGGAATGGTGGTTACCAGGGGCTGGGGATGGGGGAAAGGGGACATGCTGATCAAAGCGTACATTCACTTACAAGATGAATAAGTTCTGGAGCATTGCCTGGGTGGCTCAGTCACTTAAGCATCCGACTCTCAATTTTAGTTCAGGTCAATGATCTCATGGTTTGTGAGAGGAAGTCCCACACCGGGCTCTGCACTGACAGCAAGGAGACTGCTTGAGATTCTCTCTCTCTCTTTTTCTCTGCCCTTCCCCTGCTAGTGCTCTCTCTCTCTCTCAAAATAAATAAAATTAAATTTAAAAAAAGTTCTGGAGGGGCGCCTGGGTGGCTCAGTCAGTTAAATGTCCGACTTCAACTCAGGTCACCGTCTCGCGGACCGTGAGTTCGAGCTCCGCATTGGGCTCTGGGCTGATGGCTCGGAGTCTGGAGCCTGCTTCAGATTCTGTGTCTCCCTCTCTCTCTGCCCCTCCCCCGTTCATGCTCTGTCTCTCTCTGTCTGAAAAATAAATAAACGTTAAAAAAAATTTTTAAAAAAAGTTCTGGAGACCTAACGTAGAGCATGATGACTATAGTTAATATTAATGTACTATATACTTGAAATTTTCTAAGAGGATAAATCTCAGTTGTTTTCATCACACAAAAGAAAGGTAAACTTTATGAGGCGCTGAATATACTAAATTAGCTTGACTGTGGTAATCATTTTACAATGAATACATATAACAAAACATCACATAGTGCATCTTAAACACATACAACGTTTGTCAGTTACGCCTCAGTAAAGCTGGAAAAAAAAAAACAGGACAATATAAAAGCCATTCACAGTATATTATAGTACTTGACTCAGAGGTGAACAATACTGACATCATTATAGTAAGGTAAATACTGCATATTAATATACTGAAAATTGTGATATGCCTGCATACTGAGAGGATGGGGAAGAAGAAAAGGATGGATGTACAAGCAAAGGGTGCTAAGATCTCAACTTCTGTAACAAGAAATGGATAATGTCTAAAACTGAGAAAGTAAGAAACAACAATATAAGCATAATATTTAGAAATAGAGGTAGATACTAGAAGAAATACTAGAACAAAAAGGCAAAATGGGTGTGGGTGGGGGTCTCTGAGAACAAGAACTGAGAGAGGAAGAAAGGGATAGAGTTTCCTGAATTTTTATTTATTAAATATGGTTTTTAAAATATTTTAGCAAAAATACCTTTCATAAAATAAATTATAAACAAGTCAATGCTCTTCCTCCCTTATTTACTTATTAATGGGAATTCCACACATTCCAACTGAAGAAACAGATTTCAGCAAATGATAAAGAAATGTATTGTGTTTGGCTTGAAGCAAAAAGAAAAGTAAATATGCAAAAGTGAGTGCATGTGTATGTGTGGTAATGTGTGCATGTGTGCTAATGTAGACATGCTTTTCATCACTTTCCCTGATTTTCCTTAACCGACAAAGAGGTTATTTAATGCTTCCAAATTTCATGTGGTCTGGGAACTTTGAAAACAGGCTCTTCTGTTTGATGTCCTTCTTGTTTCTGTTGAGAATTTTTGGCTCAGCTGTGTGGCATTTCAGGAAATTTAACTACCCTGCTAGTGATCAAAACTGACCTGTTGGGAAATCAAGAAATGGACAAAGGAGGGGCTTGTTATAGCTAGAAAGAACAATGAAAAAGAAAATGAAACTCTACTTAGAATAAGCAAAGGTTATGAGAAAATAAAACTTATTCTGGAGGATCTGGCTGTGTTTAGGAGCTGTGGTCTTGCTGGTGATTGCAGTGATTGGCTTCTCTTGAGGAGTTACATGAACCAAAAGTGTGGAATTACAGATTAAACTAGAGAATACAAATGTTATGCTGTAAACAGAGTCGTTTTGTGAGCGAAGGGTTTCTGTTGTTTTAAGTTTGGTATGATGAACTGAAACAAAATAGGAGTATCTGTTACAGTCAATCATTCATTTACTCAATAACCAGGTACTGTGTTATTAGATCTTTTACTAGGCACTGAGAGTGAGGGTAAGAGGCAGAGGCAAGTGAATGGATAGGATACAAAGAGAAACTGGCATATGTAGGTGTCCGGCTTTAATAGAGGAAACAAGACAGGTACTGAAAGAAATACGGCACATGTAGAAAATGATAAAAGAGGGACAGATAAAAGCTGAAAGTAGCAGCCATCATTTTGAATTAGGGGAATCAGACCTGGTATGAGGAAGGAGATGCCTTTTGAGCCTGTGCCTTGGAGAATGGGTAGTGCATGGGGGCTAGACCTCATAAAATAGAGTCACTTGGGGAGGGAATTACAGATACTTCTGACCCTTAGTAAGGGATTAATAGTATTTACAGAGTTAATGTTCCAGCCTGGATCTGAGGGCTGGAATCAAAGTTTCTGAGACACTTACTTCCATTTAGCAGAAAGTAGGAGGGTGTCCAGCAAGTCACTCTCTGACCGGAAACTGCTGACACCAGGCACCAGCAGGCCTGCTGACTCAGGGCAATGGGAGCAGCCAACCCCTTGTCACCCCTGGGCGCATGAGTCTTTACTACAGCTGTTGGAACATGGCCAGGATTGCAAATTGCCTTTCATGCCACTTGCCAAGAGTGAGTGTTCACTAATTTTTTTCTCCCCACTCTGGGCAGAGGAATAAATGGTAGTGATTTCCTTGGCTTTCTCTCCTGAAAGAATGGCAGTTGTTTCAAAATGTATAGTCTGGTAAACTTTGTGTATTTCAGACCCAAGTATAAACTTCAGACCTAAGGCTAGAAGTTATAAAAGTATAATTATGTTTGTGCATATGCCTATTTATTATCATAGCATTTAAAAATAGCTAGATGGATGAAACATTTATGTCAAATTTAAAAGTAGGAAAAACAAGATATTTTTCAAGATATACACATATAAAGTAAGATGATACATATCCATGTAGTAAGATGATAAAAACAAGCATTAGGGTAATAAACACAGAGTTCAGCATAGTGGTTAACTCTGCAAGGGAGGGAGGGATACCCAGGGAGCTTCTGGTTCTATCTGTATTATCTTATTTTGTAATCTGAGTGATAACCATAAGAGCATTTCCTATACTATTCTCTACACTTATTTGTGCCTGAAAAATCTAAAATATCACTTGATCTCAAAAGTCTTTATTTAGCCTTTTTATGAGCGTTATTGAGGTATAATTTACATACAATAAAGTTTACCAATTTTTCGTACACAATTGTGTACCAAAGGGTCAATGTGTTCTGACAAGTATATGGTTATGTATCAACCACTAAAATCGTAACTTAGAACATTTCTATCACCTCCCCAAATCAAGAATATAAATTCAGCCAAGAGGCAAAATCTTATGGTTTTAGCCATGAGAGAAATTGATATTCAACCAGTCTTCCCACTATAGCAATAAAAGTGGATAAAATACATGAAATAACTTTACAGATGTTACATAATAGGTGATACAGTACCATGATCCTTGAGAGAGGGGAAAAAATGAGGTGAGCCTCATAGTCCCTGACTTTCTGTCTGGAGTCAATTTCTGAATGGTGGTTTAAGGAAGGCTAACCTAAAGAGAGCACAGCATTCTCCTTGATTTAACAAGATAGGAAGCAGAGTCTGAGGCTACTTAGTTATCTGGAATTTGTGGGCAAAGTAACAAAGATAAAGGAGCAGTACCAAGAAGCTACTCGAGACATGTACATATGGACCCTCTTGAATCTGGCCAAATATTAAACTGTATGTACAAGACAAGGCTGTGAGCTAATAACTACTGAATATCATACAGGGTAGGAAATGTTCAACTTTAAACTAGCCAGAGTGAAAATACTTTACAAAGATGATACCTCAGTAGAGGCTTCAGATAGATCACGTTAGGAGAAAAACTAATCTAGACCAAAAGTAAATGTTTCTCTACATCCACCCTAACAAATACTAAAAATATGTCTCAAGAGGTTGAGCTAATTGCCAAGTCAATAACTCTATGACAGAACAAAATCTCAATCTAGGTACTCATTGAGGTACATTCATAATGCCCAGCATATACAAAAAAAAATTACTAGACAAAGCAGGAAAGTATAATTCATAACTGGGACAAAAATTAATCAATGTAAATATACCCACAACTGATGGAAATGATGTTATTATCAACAAAAGCTTTAAAATAGACATTTTTCCAGGGCACCTGGTTGACTCAGGCAGAAGAGCATGAGCATGCGACTCTTGATCTTGGGGTCATGAGTTCAAGTCCCATGTTGAATGTACAGGTTACTTAAAAATAAATAAATGAACTTCAAAAAAATAGACATTTTTCCAAGCAAGACATACAATTGGCCAATAAACACATGAAAAGGTGCTGAACGTAACTAAGCATCAGGCAAATGCAAATTAAAACCACAGTGAGATATTGCCTTACACCTGTCAGAATGGCTAAAAACAAAAACACAAGAAATAATAAGTGTTGACAAGGATGTAGATAGAAAGGAATCCCTGTGCACTGTTGGTGGAAATGTAAATTGATACAGCCACTGTGAAAAACAGTATAGAGGTTCCTCAAAAAATTAAAAATAGAAATACCCTATGATGAAATTACTGAGTTTTTACCCAAAGCAAACGAAAACACTGACTCAAAAAGATGTATGCATCTCTGTTTGTTTATTGCAGTATTATTTACAGCAGCCAAGATAAGGAAGCAACCCAAGTGTCCATTGATAGATTAATGGATAAAGAAGAATGGCATACACATACACAATGGAATATTGCACAGCCATAAAATGATGAGATCTTGTCATTTGCAACAACATGCATGGACCCAGAGGGTATTAAACTAAGTGAAATAAGTCAGACCAAAAAAAAGACAAATACCATATAATTTAACTTAAATGTGGAATCTAAAAAACAAAACAAACAAAAAAGCAGAATTGAACTTATAAATATAGAGAAGAAACTGGTGGTTGCCAGAGGGAAGAGGGGTGGAGGGATGGACAAAAAGGGGTGAAGTACTGAAATTACTGTAACATTGTTTACCAACTATACTCAAATTAAAAAAATTATAGAGACAGTATTATATACAGGTTCAACCATTTTGAGGCAAAAATAAACATAATGAAAAAACAATGAGGAAATCTTGATAGAAAATTGGAAAGTACGACAAAGAATCAAATAAAAATCCAGGAATCAAAAATAAAATATACGGATTAAAAATTCCATTGAGTAGGTTTAAAAGCAGACAGAGACACACAGAAAGATCAGTGAACTTAAAGATATCATAGAGACAATCCAAACTGAAGCACATTGAGGAAAACAAAGCCTAGAAATTGTTAGCAAAGTCTCAGGGATCAATTGTTGGACAATATATCAGGAGATCTACTATATGAGAAATTTAAGGACCAGAAGAAGAGGCAAGAGAAACTGAGACAGAAAAATATTTGTTGCAATATGGAACTTGAATAATGGTCAAACCTTTTTTTTCAAGGTTTCCAAAATAAAAACTCACAGATCTAAGAAGGTCAAAGAACTCTAAGAAGAATAAAAATTAATGAAAACACACTGAAGAACCATCATAATCAAATTTCTGGAAACCAATGAAAAAAAAGAATCTTTAAGAAAATTTTTTTAATGTTTATTTATTTTTGAGAGAGAGAGAGAGAACAAGCAGGGGAGGGGCAGAGAGAGAGGGAGACACAGAATCCGAAGCAGGCTTGAGGCTCCGAACTGTCAGCACAGAGCCCTACGTGGGGCGGAATTCATGAACCACGAGATCATGACCCAGCCAAAGTCAGACGCTCAACCAACTGAGCCACCCAGGTGCCCCACAAAAAAAGAATCTTAAAAGCAGCCTGAGGGGAAAAAATGCATTACACAGAGGAATAATGATAAGAATTATGCCTGGCTTCTGAAGAGGAAAAAAAAAAATGCAAGCCAGAGTACAGTGTAACAGCCATTTAAAGTGTTGTAAAAAAAAAATAAGCAAATAAAACCTGCCAACTAGCATCTACATCAAGCAAAAAAAAATCCTTAAAAAATGAAGAGGAAATAAAGCTATTTCCACCAAATAAAGCTCAGAGAATTCACTGCCAGTAGATGTGCTCTATAAGAAATTTTAAATAGGTTCTCCAGGCTGAAAGAAAATGATGCCAGGTGAAAACATGAATTAATAAATGAAGGAATAAAGAACAAAGAGTACTAGAACTGGTAAATATGAAGGTTAAGTCTAAAAGACTTCCATTCATTTCTTAATTCATTTGAAAGATAACTACTTGAAGAAACAAGATAAGAATGTACTGCAGGGTTTATGATGAAAGTAGAAGTAAAATGAGCGTAAACAACAACACAAAGGATGGAGGAAAATGAAAATGAACTATTATAATTTTCTTAAATTATATATGAATTTATATTTGAAGGTAGAGTATTATAAGTTAAAGATGAACATTGTAAATCATAGAATAATGACGAAAAATATAAAACAAAGACTATGTATAGCTAATAAGCCAATAGTAAAGATAAACTTGGATACTGGAAAATAAAGAATCTAAAAGTAGGTAGGGAAGAAAGAGGAAAAAAGCAAAGACCAAATGAAAAAAGTAGAAAATAAGTATCAAGATGGTAATTTAAGACTGGTAATATCAAAAATTACATTAAATGTAATTGATTAATATTCTAATTTAAAAAGAGAGGTTATCAAAATGGATTTTTTAAAAAAGCAAGAATCAGGGCACCTGGGTGGCTCAGTTGGTTGAGCAACCAACTTCGGCTCAGGTCATGATCTCATGGTTCATGGGTCCAAGACTTGCATCGGGCTCTCTGGTGACAGCTCAGAGCCTGGAGCCTGCTTCAGATTCTGTGTCTCCCTCTTTCTCTGTCCCTCCCCCGCTCATGCTCTATCTCTTCCAAAAATAAATAAATAAATAAACATTAAAAAAAAAAAAGCAAGAATCAAGTGTACGTTAAGAGATTCCCATTAAATAAATGACCAAGAGAGATTAAAAATATAAAGATACAAAGAAGATATGCCACACAAACACCAATCTTATGAAAAGCTGTACAAACACTAATAATCTTATGCAAACACTTATTCTTTTTTTATGATTTTTTATTTTTAAGTAATCTCTACACCCAAAGTGAGATTTAAACTTATAACTCTGAGATCAAGAGTCCCATGCTCCATTAACTGAGCCAGCCAGGCACAAACACCTATTCTTATGAAAGCTGGAATGGTAATCTTAATATCAGACAACAGACTTCAGGACAAGAGGATTACCAGAGATAAAGAGGGGCATTTTATAATGATGAAAGGATCATATCAACAAGAAAATACAGAATCATAATTCATATGTACTTAATAAGAGTTTCAAAATACATGAAACAAAACTTACAGAACCAAAAAAGAAGAAATAAAAACATAATTATACTTAAAGATGTCAACACTTCTGTGTCAAGAACTAATAGAAAAAATCAGAATATCAGTAAGACTACAAAAGACCTGAACAACACCATAAACTAACTTAACTTTTTGACATCTATAGAACACTATATTGAATGACTGCAGAATACACATTCTTTTTAAGTGTACATTAAACATTTATCACAAATGGGCCAAGGAATAAGACACAATAAATTTTAAAAGTTGAAATGCATGCCTGGGCAGCTCAGTCAATTGGGTGTAGGACTCTTGATATCTGCTCAGGTCATGACCTCACTGTACCTGTGTTCAAGCCTTGAAAGGGGCTCCATGTTGTGAGCACAGAACCTGCTTGGAATTCTCTCTCTCTTTCACTCTCTCTCTGCCTCTCCCTCTCTCTTGTGCTCTCTCAAAATTGGTAAACTTTTAAAAAAAAAGTTGAAATGATATAGACTTTGTTCTCTGAATGCAATTTCACAAAAACAGAATTCAATAACAGATATCTGGAAAATCTCCAAGTATTTGGAAATTAAACAGCATCCTTCAATTAACCCATGGATCAATAAAGAAACTGCAAGGGAAATTAGAAAATTGCAAATTCAATGATAATAAAGATATATCGTATCAAATTTTTCAGGATTCAGCTAAAGCAGTGATTAGGAGAAATTTTCTAAATTAAATGTTTTCTACTAAAAAAGAAGAAAGAATTAGAATCAATAATTTAAGCTTCCATGATTAAGAAGTTAGAAAAAAAAAAAGGGACACTTGGGTGGCTCAGTTGGTTAAACATCTAACTCTTGATTTTGGCTCAGGTTATGATCTCACTGTTTGTGAGACTGAGCCCCACATTGGGCTCTGTGCTGACAGTGCACAGAACCTGCTCGGGATTCTCTCTCTCCCTCTCTCTCTGGCCCTCCCTTGCTTGCTTGTGTGCTCACTTGCTCTCTCTCTCTCTCAAAATAAATAAATAAACATTTAAAAAGTTAGAAAAAAATGAGCAAACTAAACCCAAAGGAAAAAGGAAAGAAGGAAGGAAAAACTAAAGAGCTAAGATCAATGAAACAAAAATCAGATAATAGAAGGAAAAAATGAGATTAAAGTTTGGTTTTTGTAAAGAGTGGCAATATCGCTAAACTCTAGTTACATTGACCAAGAGGAAATAAAGAGAGGATACATATTAATATTAGAAGTAAATGAGGAAACATCACTACAGAGCCTACAAACATTGAAAGGTTAATGAAAGAATGTTTTCAACAACTGTATGCCAACCAATTTGACTACCTGGATGACCAATTCTTTAAAAGACACTATTTTTAAAAATGAATTTGTAATTTAAAGTTTCTCCATTAAAAAAAAAACCCACTTCAGACCTAGTTAGTGTTAGCACCACTAGTGAATTATATCAAACATCTAGGAGAGACACAATAAAAATTTTTTTAGTAAATAGAGAACACTTCTCTGCTCATTTTATAACAGCATCACCCTGATACCAAAACCAGATGAAGATATTGTAATAAAAGAAAACTGTACAGTAAATATTCCTTGTGAACATAAGTACAAGATCTATTCCAAAATAATGATAAATTTAATTCATCAATGTGTAAAAAGTATGCTGCATTACAACTAAATCAATTTTTCTGAAACATGTTCAGTTTGGATCATCATTCAAAAACCAATTTATGTTATTTGCCACATAAAGAGGGGAAAAAGGAAGAAAAGCTTAATGACCATCTCAATAGATGCAGCAAAGGTATTTGACAAAATTCAATACTCGTTCATAACAAAAACTCAACAAACTAGAAATAGAGGAAAATAATTCTTCAATCAGATAAAGGGCATGTATGACCACACTCAGTGGTTAAAGACCATATATTTTTCTCCTACCATCAAGATCAAGGCAAGGTTGTCCACTCACATCATTTCTTTTTTCTTTTCCTATAAGAAACTTTTTTAATGTTTATTTTTCAAAGAGAGAGAGAGCGCGCGCACACACAAGTGGGGGAGGGGCATAGAGAGAGGGAGACACAGAATCAGAAGCAGGCTCCAGGCTCAGAGCTGTCAGCACAGAGCCCAAAGCGGGGCTCAAACCCACAAACTGTGAGATCATGACCTGACACTTAACCAACTGAACCACCCAGGTGCCCTTTTTCTTTTTTTTAAATGTATATTCAAGTTAGTTAACATAGAGTGTAGTCTTGGCTTCAAGAGTAGAACCCAGTAATTCATCTTTTACATATGACTCCCAGTGCTCACCCCAAAAAGTGCCCTCCTTAATGCTCATCACCCATTTAACCCACCTCCCCATCCAGAAACCCTCAGTTTGTTCTCTGTATTTAAGAGTCTCACATGGTTTGCCTCCCTCTCTGTTTTTAGCTTATCTTTCCTTCCCTTCCCCTAAGGTCATCTGTTGAGTTTCTCAAATTCCACATATGAGTGAAATCATATGATATCTGTCTTTCTCTGATATAATACCCTCCAGTTCCATCCACGTAGTTGCAAATGGCAAAATTTCATTCTTTTTCATCACCTAGTAGTATTCCATTGTATATAAGTACCACATCTTCTTTATCCATTCATCAATTGATGGACATTTGGGCTCTTTCCATAATTTGACTATTATTGATAGTGCTTCTATAAACACTGGGGTGCATGTGCGTCTTCAAATCAGCATTTTTGTATCCTCTGGGATACAATTATTTGGATAAGTTCCTAGCACTGCAATTGCTGGGCCACAGGGTAGTTCTATTTTTAATTTTTTGAGGAACCTCCATACTGTTTTCCAGAGTGGCTACACCAGTTTGAATTCCCACCAACAGTGCAAAAGGGTTCCTCATTCTCCACATCCTTGCCAACATCTATTGCTTCCTGAGTTGTTAATTTTAGCCATTCTGACCAGTGTGAGGTGGTATCTCATTGTGGTTTTTATTTGTATTTCTCTAATGGTGAGTAATTTTGAACATCTTTTCATGTATCTGTTTGCCACCTGAATGTCCTCTTTGGGTGAGTGTCTATTCATGTCTTCTGCCCATTTCTTCACTGGATTATTTGTTTTTGTGTGTTGAGTTTGGTAAGTTCTTTATAGATTTTGGATACTAACTCTTTATCTGATATGTCATTTGCAAATATCTTCTCCCATTCCTTTGGTTGTCTTTTAGTTTTGTAAATTGTTTCCTTTGGTGTGCAGAAGCTTTTTTATTTTGATAAGGTTCCAATAGTTCATTTTTGCTTTTGTTTCCCTTGCCTCCGGAGACATATCAAGTAAGAAGTTGCTGCAGCCTAGGTCGAAAAAGCTGCCACCTGTTTTCTCCTGCAGGATTTTGATGGTTTCCTGTCTCACATTTAGGTCTTTCATCCATTTTGAATTTATTTTTGTATATGGTGTAAGAAAGTGGTCCAGGTTCATTCTTCTGCATGTTACTGTCCAGTTCTCCCAGGACCACTTGCTAAAGAGACTGTCTTATTTCCATTGGATACTCTTTCCTGCTTTGTCAAACATTAGTTGGCCATATATTTGTGGGTCCATTTCTGGGTTCTCTATTCTATTCCACTGATCTATGTGTCTATTTTTGTGCCAGTACCATACTGTCTTGATGCTTACAGCTTTGTAATACAGGCTAAAATCTGGGATTGTGATGCCTTCAGCTTTGGTTTTCTTTCTCAACATTACTTTCACTATTTTCAGTCTTTTGTGGTTCCATACAAATTTTAGGATTGTTTGTTCTAGCTCTGTGAAGAATGCTGGTGTTATTTTGACAGGAATTGCACTGAATATACAGATTGCTTTGAGTAGTATCAACATTTTAACAATATTTGTTCTTCCAATCCATGAGCATGGAATGTTTTTCCACTTCTTTGTGTTTTCTTCAATTTCTTTCATAAGCTTTTGATAGTTTTCAGTGTACAGATCTTTCACCTTTTTGGTTAGGTTTATGTCTAGGTATTTTATGGGTTTTGGTGCAATTGTAAATGGTATTGATTCATTGATCATCTCTTTCTGTTGCTTCATTATTGGTGTATAAAAATGCAGCCAATTTCTATACATTGATTTTACATCCTGCGACTTTGCTGAATTCGTGTATCAGCTCTAGCAGTTTTTTGGTGGAGTCTTTTGGGTTTTCCATGCATAGTATCATGTCATCTGCTAACATTGAAAGTTTGACTTCTTCTTTGCCAATCTGGATGCCTTTTTTTTTTTTAATTTTTTTTTCAACGTTTATTTATTTTTGGGACAGAGAGAGACAGAGCATGAACGGGGGAGGGGCAGAGAGAGAGGGAGACACAGAATCGGAAACAGGCTCCAGGCTCTGAGCCATCAGCCCAGAGCCCGACGCGGGGCTCGAACTCACGGACCGTGAGATCGTGACCTGGTTGAAGTCGGACGCTTAACCGACTGCGCCACCCAGGCGCCCCGGGATGCCTTTTATTTCATTTTGCTGTCTGATTGCTGAGGCTAGTACTTCCAATACTGTGTTGAACAATAGCACTCACATCATTTCTATTCAACATTATACTGGAAAGTCTAGCTAACACAATAAAAAAGGAAAAAGAAAGAAAGAAAAGCATACATATTGGAAAGGAAGAAGTAAAACTGTCTTTACTAAGAAGTTACATGATTGTATTAACAGAAAATCTTAAGGAATCTACAAAAAGCTATTATATTTAATAAATAAATTTAGCAAATTTCAGAAAATAAGGTTAATACCTGAGAGTCAACCGTATTTCTATACAGTAGCAATGAAAATAAGAAAATTAAAATTTAAAAACATCATTTACAATAGCACCCAAGACATTAAAAATATTTAGGAAAAAACTTCACAGTGTGCAAGATTTTTACACTAATATCTACAAAACACTGCTGAGAAAAGTCAAAGAAGGCTTAAATAAATGGGAAGATATGTTTATGGATTGAAAAAAATCAAGGTAAGATATCAATTCTCCACAAGAAAGATTTTTTTTAGAAATTGAAAACCTGATTCTTAAATTTATATAGAAATATAAATGACTGAAAATAGTCAATACAACCTTGATTAAAAAGTACAAAGTTGGAGGACTTATATATACTTCCTGGTTTCAAGATATACTTCAAAGCTGCAGTAATCACTGATAATATGGCATTGACATAAAAGAAAAATATGTCAGTAGGAGAGAACATAACTAAAAATAGACCTACTCTTTGGTCAATTGGTTTTTTACCAAGGCACCAAAGGAATTTAATGAGGAAACAAAGTCTTTTCAACAAATGGTGCTGACACAATTGGTTACATATACGGAAAAAGTGAACCTTGACTTTAACCTTGTTTGATACAAAAATTATTTTAAGATGAATTACATAAATTTAAAAAGATAAAGTTATAAAGCTTCTAGAAGAAACCATAAAGTTAAGCATCTAGTTAAGATGAAGTAAGTACACTCTCTCAGCTCTCCCACTGAATGCAACTAACAACCCCAGAGAGAATGCATGGTGTGACTGAAGGCTCTGAAAAGTGAACAAAAGCAGACAAATTGGTGAAGAAAACCAAGACTCAAAGCACTACTAATTCAGCAATAAGTTTCCTTATTTTTCTTCTTCTATATCTACTGAACTCAAAGGCAGCCCAAATCACAGAACTGTGCATCAGGTGTAAATAGAGAGCACCAAGAGAATCCCTCTCTTTCTGGATCAAGGAATGGAATTACAACTTCTACAGGTCAAAGAGCATGGAGAAAATATCCTTCCGTTTTCTTTCTCTCTTTCCCAAACCCTCAGGCAATCAAGTCTTGGTTGCAATCCTGTGGTGGTAATTAGTGTAGGCAGTGGGAGTCAGGTAGACACCTAAAATCTGAGATAAGGAAATACCTCTCTCTGATTGGAGGAACCGTGGTCTGAAGAGAGAGAGTTCAGAAATTCCTGTTGCTTTTTTCTCTATATATCCCTCAAGTTCTTGGCCCCAGAGGCAAACCTAACTATGGGAAGCCCATGGCAAAGCAAGAAGAATAAAGCATCAACTTTATAGCCAGGGTGCCAAAAAGAGGGTTCCCTGAGAGCTGGAAAATGTGGACAGGGAGGAGAGGGGGGAGCTAAACAAAAGTTCTGAATGAACTCCTTGGCTTATACTCAAGCTGTGGATGCATGGATCTGACCTTAAATAGAATAGCAAGGCTTTGAGGGTCACCTGGGTGGCTCAGTCAGTTGAGCGTCTGACTTTGGCTCAGGTCTTGATCTCACAGTTCATGAACTCGAGCCCTGCATGGGGCTTGGTGCTGTCAGCACAGATCCTCTGTCCCCCTCTCTCTCTGGCCCTCCCCTGCTCACACTCTTTCAAAAATAAACATTTTTTAAAAAGTTAAGAAAAAAAAAAAGACTATCAAAGGTTTGAGAAGTGAACTATCGGGTAGACTACTGCTTAGGAACCAGGCTGGTACCTGGGTGGCTACATGTGAGGGATCCAAATGGCACCACAAAAAAATATGAACTTACATTCACATGACAGAAGGTGAGTTATAACTTACAGCCAGAACCTGACCAGGTGGATTCCTTGATAAACAACAATAATAATAATTGAAAAGTAAAAATTCTCCATAGGATTTAAACAAGACACAATCTTACAACATATTTTTCAAAATGTCTATGATACTATTCAAAATTATTCAACATAGAAGAGCCAGGAAAATCTCAACAATTTGCCAGGGAAAAGACAACTAACAGAAGCCAACTCTGAGATGACCCAGATATTATAAGTATCAAACAAATGCTTTCAAGCAACTATTGTAAGTAACCATACTCCAAGAAGTAGGGTGAACATTATTGAAATGGATGAAAACAGAGAAATAGAAGCTGTAAAAATGAACCAAATAATACAGATGGTCAACAGACACATGAAAAGAGGCTGAACATCACTAATCATCAGAGAAATACAAATTAAAACCACAATGAGATGCCACTTTACAACCTTCAGAATGGCTGGTATCAAAAAGACAAGACATAACTAGTGTTGGTGAGGAGGTGGAGAAAGAAGAACCCTTGTGCACTGTTGATGGGAATATAAGTTGGTGCGACCATTGTGCAAAACAGTACGGACTTTCTCAAAAATTAAAAATAGAAATACCTTATGACCCAGTAATGAACTTACTGGGTATTTACACCCCAAAAATATAAACACTATTTCAAAAAGATATATGCACCCCTCTGTTTTCTATAGTATTACAAATAGCCAAGATATGGAAGCAACCTAAGTGTCCATTGATAGATGAATGGATATACATATATATATGTATGTGTGTGTGTGTGTGTGTGTGTGTGTGTGTGTGTGTGTGTATACACATATATATGTTATGGAATATTACACAGCCATAAAAAATGAATGAGATCTTGCCATTTGCAACAATACAGATGGACCTAGAGAGTATTATGCTAAGTGAAATAAGTCAGACAAAGACAAATACCATATGATTTAATGTATATGTGGAATCTAAAAAACAAAACAAAGCAGAAACAGACCTATAAATACAGAGAATAAACTGATGGTTCCCATAGGGGAGGGGCACGGAGGGATGGGCAAAAAAAGGTAAAGAGGAGGGGGGAGGCACAGGCTCCTAGTTACAGAATGAGTAAGTCCTGGGGATGAAAAGTACAACATACAGAATATGGTCAATGGTGTTGTAATAGCATTGTATGGTGACAGATGGTAGCTACACTTGTAGTGAGCATAATATAACATATACAGTTGTCAAATCGCTATTTTATACACCTAAAACAAGGGCAAGATTTTGTGCCAACTATACTTCCATAAAATAAACAAACAATTGCAACAGCTATTTTAGAACAGAAAAATAACCAAAACTAAAAATTCATTAGATGGGTTCAGTATCAAAACAAAGATAAGAGGGAAAAAGTGTCAATGAACTTGAAGACTGAGCATTAGAAATTAGGCAATCTGAAAAAAAAAAAGAGAGAAACAAAACACTGGGGGGGGGGGGGGCAATGGAAATGAAGAGCCACAGCAAACCTATGGGACAATACAAAAACATCTAACATTTGCATCACTGGAGTCTCAGAACTCTCCTCTCAGAAGGAGAGGAGAAAGGGTGTATTGTAAAAGTTAAATTGAGGAAATAATGGCTGAAAGTTTCTCAAATTTGGTGAAAAGCATAAATGTACAGAATCAAGAATCCTCCACCAACACCAAAAGGTTAAACTCAAAAAAATCTATGCCCAGACACATTATAATCAAACTACTGAAAACCAAACACAAATTTAAAATCTTGAAAGCTGCTGGGGAAAAACAATCCATTACATACAGGAGAATAATTATTTTTAAAACTTCATATTTCTTTTTAGAAACCACAGAGGTCAGAAGGCACTGGAACAAAGACTTCACTGTGGAAAGAAAAGAATTGTCAACCCAGAATTCTGTATCTAATGAAAATGTCCTTCAGGAAGCAAGGTGAAATAAACACATTCACTAGTAAAAAACAAACAAACAAAAAAACAAACAAAAAAAAAACCTAAGAGAATTAGTTTCCAGCAGATTTTCTCTAAAAGAAATGTTAAAGGAATTTTTTAGGCATAAGGGGAATGATACTAGATGGAAATTTCAAACTTCAGGAATGGGAGAAGAACAAATGAAATGGTAAGTCTAGGTAAATATAATACATTACTTTCTTCTCTTTTTTAAAGTATGTACGATAGGGGCGCCTGGGTGGCGCAGTCGGTTAAGCGTCTGACTTCAGCCAGGTCACGATCTTGCAGTCCGTGAGTTCGAGCCCCGCGTCAGGCTCTGGGCTGATGGCTCGGAGCCTGGAGCCTGCTTCCGATTCTGTGTCTCCCTCTCTCTCTGCCCCTCCCCCGTTCATGCTCTGTCTCTCTCTGTCCCAAAAATAAATAAACGTTGAAAAAAAAAATAAAAAAAAATAAAGTATGTACGATAGTTGAAAGCAAAAATTACAATACTATCTGGTAGGGTTTTCAATGTATATATAAATGTATTATATGTGAAAACTACAACAAAGCGAGGAGGGTAAGAGACTTATATGGTGGTAAGGTTTCTCAATTCTGCTTAAAGGGGTAAATATTAATTCTAAGACTATTGTGAACATAAAGTATGTATTGTAATAACTTGGGTAACTACTAAAAAAGAACTGTACAAAAAGATGTGGCAAAACCAAAGCAAAACAATGAATTTAATTAAAATGGGATCCTTAAAAAAAAAAAAAATCAGGGGCACCTGGTGGCTCAGTCAGTTAGGCATCCAACTTCAGCTCAGGTCATGATCTCATGGTCCATGGTTTTGAGCCCTGCGTCAGGCTCTGTGCTGACAGCCCAGAGCCTGGAGCCTACTTCAGATTCTGTATCTCCCTCTCTCTCTGTTCCTCCCCTGCTCATGCTCTATCTCTCCCTCAAAAATAAATAAACATTAAAAAAAATTTTTTTTAAATCAAATAATCCAAAGAAAAAGCAGGAAAGGAAAGATGGAAAAACAGAAGTCATAAATGGAAAGTAGAAGAACAGACCTAAATCAAAATATATCAGTAATTATACTATATGCAGATGGTCAAACACACTCATTAAAAGACAAAGATTGTTAGATTTAATAAAATAAGAAGACCCAACTACATGCTATCTACTAGAAACTTGCTTTAAGTGAAATGATATGGGGTGGGTTAAAAGTAAAAGGATGGAAAAAGGTGTACCATGAAAACAAACAAAAGAAAGCTGGAATGCCTATATTACTATCAGACAAAAAAGGCTTCACAGCAAAGAAATTTACCAGGAATAAAGAGATATTACATAATGATAAAAGAGTTGATTCACCAAGAAGATGTAACATTCCTAAAGGTGTATATACTTAACAACAGAGCTTCAAAATAAAAGAAGCAAAAAATGATAGGATTGAAAGAATATGTGGGAAAATCCACGCTTATAGTTGGAGCTTCAACACTCTCAGTTATCAATAAAACAAAATAGACAGAAAATTGACAAGAACACATAACTTCAAAAGACTATTAACTACCTTAAAAAGAGCTGAAGTCATACTAAATATGTTTTCTGACCATAACAGAATTAAAATAAAAATTGGTAACAGTGGGGCACCTGGGTGCCTCAGTTTGTTAAGCATCTGACTCTTGATTTTGGCCCAGGTCATGATTTCACTGTTCTTGAGTTTGAGCCCCATGTCAGGCTCCACACTGATAGTGTGAAGCTTTCTTGAGGTTCTCTTTCACGTCATCTGTCTCTGCCCCTCCCCCACTCACACACACATGCATGCTCTTTCTCAAAATAAATAAGCTTAAAAAAATCCATAACAGAAACATTACAAGATGCTAATGAAAGAAATCAAAGACAACCTAAA
Source organism: Puma concolor (assembly GCF_028749965.1). Lineage (NCBI taxonomy): Eukaryota > Metazoa > Chordata > Mammalia > Carnivora > Felidae > Puma > Puma concolor. Next base: position 77,906,116 of record NC_141675.1, on the reverse strand, counting down.
GAAAAAAACATGGTATGTTCATGGACTAGAAGGTTAAATATATTTAGAATGTCAATAATCTCCAAATGTCCTACTCCTTTCCTACAAATATAATCTCACCAACATCATGCACATCGAGTACTAAGCGCCCATTTGTGCACTATTAGTGTCTACCATCACTGCTCAATAAATGGCCTTACTTTGATTTTGGCTCTAGGTTTGGGGGATAAATATAAACGGTTTATGATCTTCTTAGTTACACAAAATGTGAATATACAAAACACATGAGAAAATAATGGCAACTCTAAAGAAGGCTACAGGTTATGGACCAATGTCAGAATTTGGGCAAGATGAGATCTGCTACCACAACCAGGAATATGAAGTAAAAACAGAGGCAAGCATGACCTGGAAGATGAGCCCAATTTGATAACCAGCATTTCTACTTTTATGTGTATATCCAAAATAATTAAAAATATATGTCTACATAAAATCTTTTACATGAGGTTTCATAGCAGCATTATTCACAATAGCCAAAAATAAAAAACACCCAAATGTCCATCAACTGAGGAATGGATAAAGAAAATGTGGTATATCTTCACAATGGAATATTATTCAACAATAAAAAAGAATGAAGTCCTGATGCATGCTACAGCAACACATGGATGAACCTAGAAAACAGTACTTTAAGTGAAAGAAGACAGACAAAAAGTACCACAGCTTATATGGTTCCAAATGTCCAAAATAGACAAATCTATAAAGACAGAAGTAGATTAGTGGTTGCCTAGGGATGGGGGAGATGGAAGGAATGGGGGTTATGGATAAACAGTATGGAGTTTATTCCTGGGGTGATAAAAATATTCTAAAAATGACTGTGGCTATGGTTGCACAAGTTTGTGAATACAATAAAAACCACTTAATTGTACAGTGTAAAAGGGTGAACTGTATGCATGTCAATTATGTCCCAATAAAACTATTATTTAAAAAAAAAAAAAGCAACAGAAAGGGAGAGTTACAGCCAAACTATTCTAAATATTTATACAGGGTCACTGTGTAAATGGTGCTCTCAGCCATGCCATGGCCAATATCAGGTCTCAGCAAATTCAACAGTGTATTGGCTAAGATTCTTGTTGCAACTAACCAAAACCTAACACTAGCTGGCTTAACCAAATATATTCGGAGTTTTTATAACTCTATAAGGACATCTCACATAACCCCGGGGCATTTACAAATAAGCTACAGTTCTGATTTGTTATGCGGTAATAGATAACCAAAACAGATGAATAAGTTGAGGATTCCTATGGGGCTTATTAGAATAAATTATGTAAGATAGGAATCCAAGCTAATTCTTTTCCACACAGTGACACCAGTGTCTCAATACTTGAATATTTCCTAAGACAGAAGGTTATGCTGCCTTATTTGTACTTTGTTCCAGCATAGAATATAATGATTAATATATAATAGTTACTAAAAAATGCTTACTGAATTGAATTTATATACTCATTTTGAAAATGTGTCATCTTTACTATATTGATCCTTTTCAAGCAAGATTTCTATATTCATGTTTGCCTTTATTAATCCCCTTAGGGTTGTGTTGTTTTCTTTAAATCTCTTTAAGTCAATAAAAAATTCTATTACTATTGTAAACAGAAGCTATTTATACCACACTTCTAGTTATACAAAAATAAAACAGCCAAATTTAAAGAATTTTTAACTGATATTGTGAAATTTTGTCTCAGTATGCATTTAAAATACCTCTAGTAACTTTGTATCAAAAGATACCATTAAGAAAATTAAAAAAAAAAAAAGCCACGGACTAGGAGAAAATATTTGCAAATCATATATCTGAGAAATAACTTGTATCCAGAACATATAAAGAGCTTTTACATTTCAATAATAAAAAGACTCTCAATTTTAAAAATGGGCAAAAAACTTGAATAAACATTTCACCAAAAAAGATAGGCAAATGGCTAATAAGCACTTGAAATATGGTCCATGCCATTTGTCATTAGGAAAATGCAAATTAAAACTACAGTGAAAAAAAACTACAATGAGATACCACTTCACATGCACTAGAATGTCTGTAATAAAGACAGAGAATAACAAGTGTTGGTGAGGAAGGGGAATAACTAGAACCCTAATCCATTTTTGGTAGAAATGTAAAGGGGTACAGCCACTTTGGAAAACAGTTCAACAATTCTGTAAAACAAAACAAAACAAAGAAAAAACTTTCTGGGGCACCTGGGTGGCTCAGTCAATTAAGCGTCTGACTTCGGCTGAGGTCATGATCTCATGGTTTGTGAGTTTGAGTCTGTGTCAGACTCTGCTGTCAGTGCAGAGCCTGCTTTGGATCCTCTGTCCACTGCCCCCCTACCCCCCCCCCCCGCCTCTTCCTCTTCCTCTCTCTCTCAAAAATAAGTAAACGTTAAAAAAAAAAATCCATATAAGCCAGCAATTCCACTCATAGGAACCTACCCAAGAGAAATGAAAACATATCCATACACAAAAACACATGCGTGCAAATTGTTCCGAGCAGCATTCTTCATAATAACTCCAAACCAGAAGCTCCCTAAATATTCATCACATGATGAATGGAAAAACAAAATATGCTATATCCCTATAATCAAATGCTAATTGACAATAAAAAGGAATATATTTCTTTTTTTAAATTTTTTTTTCAATGTTTATTTATTTTTGGGACAGAGAGAGACAGAGCATGAACGGGGGAGGGGCAGAGAGAGAGGGAGACAGAAACGGAAACAGGCTCCAGGCTCTGAGCCATCAGCCCAGAGCCCGACGCGGGGCTCGAACTCACGGACCGCGAGATCGTGACCTGGCTGAAGTCGGACGCTTAACCGACTGCGCCACCCAGGCGCCCCCCCCCCCCAAAAAAAGGAATATATTTCTAATACATCCTTTAACATGGATGAACCTCAAAAACATGCTAAGTGAAAGAAGCCAGACACAGACACTATATATGATTCCATTTATATGAAATGTTCAGAAGAGACAAATGTATGGAAACAGAAAGCCTGGTAGCCTGGGGTTGAGGATGATATGCTGCAGGTGGGAGGAGAGATTAACCACAAATAGGCATGAAGTTATTTTTTGATGTCATGGAAATATCTTAAAAGTGGAGTGTGGTGATAGTTGTACAATTCCATAAATTTCTTCTAAGTCATTGAATTATACTCTTAAAATGGCTCACTGTTATAGTTGTAAACTATACCTCAATAATGCTGTTTTTAGGGAGAAAAAAACACACAGATACCTAATTATGTTAGGGTTTTAATCAAGAAAGGATGCTAGATTGTAATCAGTGCTAGCAAGCACAGCAGAAATCGCCATTTAGTTAAAGGATATGACTTTTTTAAAGAGGGAAGCAATTGTCCCAGAGGAATCTATTCAGGAAATTCTGAGCCACCTTGTTAAAAAAGAATGTTCAACAATATATCATTGGTGCCAACTGTTTCTTTGGAAGCAATTTGGCTATTAACTCCATTCATCCATTCAGCAAAAGTCATAGACTGCTTACTTATTTGCCAAGTATTATTTGTCAAACAAGAGGGGGATAATAAAAAATGAAAGGCATGGCTTGGCCTTTAACCTGTCAACATTTCAAAACTTGTGGCTCCATTAGGAGTTTGGCTCTTCTTCCTTTTCTGACTGCTATCCTCTCTCCTTGACTTCAGAGCCAAGACTCTTATGGTTTCCATGTCCTCACCTCCCTACACACTGTGTTATTCCCTTTTAACAATATTTCAAACATAAAGAAAATTATAGAGGAAAAAATAAAATAAACATCCATGTGCCTGAATTAGCTCTTAATCTTTTTAGATCTTTTTTCAGGTTTTAATCTTGGGCCTTCAAAAAAACTGAAATATTACAGACTGAGTTGAACCTTGTTGACACTTTTTTCACAGAGGTAACTGGAATCCTGAAACTGGATCCTGAAATCATTCCCACACATGTTTATATACTATTATTTTATTTGCATATGTATTCATAAATGTATGCCAATATTTTATAATTTATAACCTTTATATAAATGATGTGACACTTTATATTTTTCCTACATTTTGTGTTCTTCACTCAACATATGTTTCTCTAGGTTGATACATATTTTACTTCTGTTTAGTATTCCATTATATGAATAAACCAGAATTTATTTATCTATCCTGTTGGACATTTAGGTTGTTCCCATTTTTTTTCTATTGCAAACAATACTGCAATAAACATTCTTGTACATATTTTCTAATGCAAATATGCAAGGTTTTTTATGGGCTTTACATGTAGGAAGGAAATTTCTGGGCCATTAGGTTTATGCTATTTTTTAAGTTCGGTAGAGATTTCCAAATTTCTCTTCAACAACTGTTCAATCTACACTCCCACTAGTAGGACCTGAGAATTCCCATTTGTCTACATCTTTGCTAACATATGGTTTTATCAGATTAAATTTTGCCTATATAAAAGATGTAAAATGGTATTTCATTGTGGTTTTAATTTACTTCTTCCTGATTACTAGGGAGGCTGAGTATTTTTCATGTTTGTTGACACTTTAGATTTCCTCCTAAGTTATTGTTATTCTTTAATCATTTTTTATTGGAATGTTTGTCTTTTTCTCATTGATTTGATGTGGTTCTTTAACCTTTGACTCTTACATGTATTTATCTTTTTTCAGTCTGTCTCTTTTTTGCGGTGATCTTTAGTAAAAAAAAAAACAAAAAACCTGTTTTTAAACCTTAAATGTCAATAAACACATAAACTCTTCCTCTGTGATCTGTGCTTTTTATGTTTTGTTAAGATATCCTTCCATATATTATTTTTAATTTTGTTAGGTGTGCTAATGGTTTCATGTTATTTGGAAAAAAAGTCCTTATCAATTGTAAAAGAATACTGGATTATTTACAAGTGAAACTAAATGGTATCTGGAATTTGCTTTAAACTAGTTCATCAAAAAATGGTGGAGGTATGCAAAGGAAACAACACTGGAAAAATGTTAATAATTATTGAAGATGGGTAACAGGTACATGGAGGTTCATTACTCTGTCCTTTATTCTTGGTTTGGAATTTTCCAGAACTATAAATTTAGAACTATAAATTTAGAAACTATAAATTTAGAGATAAGTGCTCTGCTAATTCCAAGGCATAACAATATTCTAAATCACCCACTTTTCCAAGTTTTTATTTAAATTCCAGTTAGTTAATATACAGTGTAATACTAGTTTCAGGTGTACAATTTAGTGATTCAACACTTCCATACAACACTCATCACAAGGGCCTTCCTTAATACCCATCTCCTATTGAACCCATCTCCCACACCTCCCCTCCAGTAGCCATCAGTTTGTTCATCAGTAGTTAAATCTCTGTCCCTCCCTCCCTCCCTCCCTCCCTCCCTCCCTTTCTTCCTCCCTCCCTTCCTCCCTCTCTCTTTCCCATTCATTTATTCATTCATTCATTCATTCACATCCAAGTTAGTTAGCATATAGTGCTGTAATGATTTCAGTAGATTCCAGTGATTCATTCCCTATGTATAATATCCAGTGCTCGTTCCAACAAGTATCCTCCGTAATGCCCCTTACCCATTTAGCTCATCCCCCCACCCACAACCCCTCCAGCAGCCTCAGTTTGTTCTCTGTGTTTAAGAGTAAGAGTCTGTTTCTTGATTTGTCTCTTTCCCTCCCCGTGTTCTTTTGTTTTGTTTCTTAAATTCCACATATAAGTGAAATTATATGGTATTTGTCTTTCTCTAAGTTATTTCACTTAGCATAATACTCTCTAGCTCCATCCATGTCCTTGCAAATGGCAATAAATCACTGACTTCTTAACATGCTGCAAACTCTCTTCTATCCTCACCATTCCATTGAAACTGCTCTGAAAAAGCCATCAAGGACCAAAATGAATGGAGTCTTCTTACTTTACATCTTATTTGACCTCCCTGTAGAATTTTAAAATGTTGGTAATTCCTTTTTTACTTTTAACTTTTTATAATGGGAAAGTGTAAATCTATATAAATGGAGACACAATAATATAATGCCATCCCAAGAGCTCATTACTATCTTTAACAATAATCAACTCATCTTATGTATGGAAAAATAAACAATTAACAAAATGAAAAGGCAACCTACTGAATGAGGTTTGCAACCCACATATTGAATAAGGGATTAATATCCAAAATATATAAAAACTCCTACAACTCAATAACAACAAATCCAATTTAAAAATGGGCAGAGGAACTAAATAGACATTTTTCTAAAGAAGATATCCAATGGCCAAGGTACATGAAAAGATGCTCAACATCACTGATCTTCAGAAAATGCAAATAAAAACACCTTGAGATATCATCTCATACCTGTTTGAATGGCTGTCATCAAGAAGACGAGAGATAAGTGTTGGTGAGGATATGGAGAAAAGGGTGCACAGTTGGTGGGAACGTAAATTGGTTCAGCTACTATAGAAAACATATGGAAGTTCCACAAAAATTAAAAATAATTAAAAATTTTTTAAAAATCAAAAAATTAAAAATATCTGGCAATTCTACTCTTGGGTATATACCTAAAGGAAATGAAAACAGGGCACTGAACAGATAAATGCACTCCCATATTTACTGCAGCATTATTCACAACAGCCTATATATGGAACCAATCTAGGTGCCTATCAAGGGATGAATAAAGAAGATATAGTGTATATATACAATGGAATATTATTCAGCCATAAGAAAAAGAAATCCTGACATTTGCAACAATATAGGTGAACCTTGAGCAAATTATGCTAATGAGGTAAGTCAGAGAAAGTTAAGTATTGTATGGTATGACTTATATGTAGAATCTACAAAAGCCAAACTTGGGGCACCTTGCTGGCTCAGGTGGAAGAGCATGCAACTCTTGATCTCGGATTGTGGGTTTGAGCCCCATGTTGGGTGCAGAGATTACTAAAAAATATAAATGAATAAAAAAAATTTTTTTAATAAAAAGAAAAAAAGCCAAACTCATAGAAATAGGAAGCAAAATGGTGGTTACCAAGGTATGGTGGCTAAGGGAGATAGGGTAGATGTTGTTTAAGGGTAGAAACTTACAGTGAATAATAAAAAGCCTAGAGATCTAATACACAGTATAGTGAATATAGACAACAATATTGTATTATAATGTTCAACCTTGCTAAGAGATCAGAACTTAATAATTCCAATCACTAAAAAGAAAGGATAATTATGTAGTATGATACTGGTGCTAATTTTTGTTACAGTGGCAACCATACTATAATACATAAATGTCAAATTCACATATCGTACCCCTTAAATTTTCAAATGTTATATGTTAAATGTATTTCAATAAATACAACAAAATGTGTTATGAAAAACTTTCCACATGAAAAAAAGGAAGATTTTTTAGAAGCATTATTTCAGCTTTCTAAAATAAGCAAAATAGTCAATTCATAGCCATGCCTGTCATCTATTCTTCCATCTACTTGCTTCTTTTCATATTATTTTTTAAAAAACACAAATATTTTATAACTAATATGCATTTACTAAATTTTAAGGCTTGATTTAAATTTGTGAAAAAACAATGGTATATTTTTTAAAGTAAAAACCAATATCGGGGAGCCTGGGTGGCTCAGTAGGTTAAGCATCTGACTTTGGCTCAGGTCATGATCTCCCAGCTTGTGAGTTTGAGCCCCATGTCAGTCTCTGTGCTGCTAGCTCAGAGCCAGGAGCCTGCTTCAGATTCTGTCTCCCTCGCTCTCTGCCCCTTCCCTGCTCACACGCTGTCTCTCAAAAATGAATAAATGTTAAAAAAATTTTTTTTAATTCTAAAAACCCCCCCACCAATATCTAGAAAAAGAAACAATTTCTTAATATCAAATATTCAGTGTTTAGTTTGCAATGGTCCCAAATGTTATAAATTTATGTCTACATTTTACAATTTGTTTGAATCATGATCAAAAAAAGATCTATACATTGTGATTTGTTGGTATATACCTTCTTTTTAATTTTTTTTGATGTTTATTTTTGAGAGAGAGACAGAGTGCAAGTGGGGAAGAGGCAGAGAGAGAGGGAGACAAAGAATCCAAAGCAGGCTCCAGGCTCTGAATTGTCAGCACAGTCCAATATGGGTCTCAAACACATGAGCTGTGAGATCATGACCTGAGCCGAAGTCGGAGGCTTAACCGACTAAACCACCCAGGCACACCTATACCTTAATTCTTTCACTCTAGGATCCTCCTCCATTTCTCTTTTTTCCTCAAAATCTGTTCTTTTAATAAAATGGCTCATTTTTCCTGAAGAGTTCCCCACAATCTGTATTTTGCTAACTGAATGCCCATGGTGCCATTTAACATGTTTCTCTATCCTCTGATTTTTTCCTTGTAAATTGATAATTGTATGAAAACAGGAAATTTGGTTATTTCCTCATAAATTGGATGTAAAGGCCTGGTCACATACAGGTTCAAATTTTTTTGGTACAACTTCATGGAGTAGTATTATGGTCTTCATTAGTAGGCACATGATGTCTGTTTGTCTCTTTTTGTGATGTTAGCAGCTACTGAACATCAATAACTAGATCCACTAATTCATGAGGACTTACAAATGGTGATATGTAAAGTCTATCATGACTTTTTCATTTGTTAGCTGGAATACTTTTATAAAGAAATCCTGTCATCTACTATTTGGTTACCCGGTTCCTTTACAGTTCATAAAGGAAAAATAGAATATGATAATTATTTCTTCTTATTTAGCAGTTCTCAAAAAGATACACTGTTTATTTGTATCTTCCAACAGTGATCAATTAATTTGTAGTATTATTAGGAACAATGTTGACTTAAACAAATTGATATAATGCAAACATTACCCCATCTTTGGCTAGTGGAAGACTCTTAAAGTTGGCTTCTAAGTTCTTTTGATAAGACCTTAGTAGTCTTTGATAACTTTCTTGCTCCAGACATGGAATCAGCCATTTCTCCAAGGAATGCTAGTTCCTTTTAGTGGGAAAACTATTTTATGATCACAATTTGGTTACCAGCATGCTCATTTTTTTTAAAAGTTTATTTATTGAGACAGAGAGAGTGCATGAGAGGGGAAGGGGTAGAGAGAGAGGGAGAGAGAGAATCCCAAGCAGGCTCAGTGCTATCAGCACACAACCTGAGCCAAAACCAAGAGTCGGACACTTAACAGACTGAGCCACCCAGGCACTCCCAGCATGCTCATTTTTACTTACTGGTTTCAGGCGTTTGAAACGGACTTCTTTTTCCTAAGATACATTCATCATGAGTTTATAATGACACTTCCAACTCAGAGTGTATACTTAACTTCTATCTTATATTTGTATTTTCTTTTTCCCAGGTTGAGAATGCTGGTTCTCAGTGACACTGGGAATGATGCTAGAGTATCACATAATTACTTATTTTCTTCATCCCACAATACACATTCAACAGTCTCAGAATAATGATGTCAAGACTAATATGAATAACATGATTGCCACAAACAGTTTAAAATTCTTTAAGTAATTTTATCCTTAGGGTATATCCCACTGGGATAAGCAATCAAATTGCTGTTTTACACTCACTTGAAATAGGTCCCTTCTGAGTGTCTTTGCCACTAACTTGATTTACAGTTTAGTTCATTTATTTTGCTTTTAATTTTTTAAAAAAAGTTTGTTTATTTATTTGTTTTTGAGAGAGAGTATGAGCAAGGCAGGGGTAGAGAGAGAGGATCTGAAGTGGGCTCTGCACTGACAGCCAAGAGCCCGACATGGGGCTCAAACTCACAAACCGTGAGATCATGACCTGAGCTGACAGCAGACACATAACTAACTGAGCCACCCAGGCGCCCCTTGCTTTCAATTTTTAAGAGGCTGTTTTTAAATCTTAATTTTGTTTTATAATTATATAAAGTGTTTACATAGCTGTTAAGTAAAATCCACAAACAACTGTACCTTCTATTCCTCCCCTCTTCACTCCATTCCTCCCTCCTACAGATAATCTTTCAAAAAATGTTATGGCTTATCTTTCCATATCTTTTGAAATATAAGCAGTTCTTTTACATAAATAATTTTTAATAGGAGATCCATTTTATTTGCTCTCTTCCTTTATTTTTCTCTCAAGATATTTTTTAGGATTCAGGAAGACACCCCCGCCTCTGCCACACACACACACACCCCCCAGACAATCCACCTTGAATCCCCCAACACAGAAAAAAGAATCTGACAGGGAGAAGAATCAGGCAAAATTCTTGGAAAATAAGGACTTCCTAGGCAAAAGGGATGTGTTTGGTATTAGAGGAGAAAGCAGTCCTACTCAGCTCCCAGCACCTTGTGTATGGCCAGTGAAGGTGGAAGGCTGGCTAGAGACACTTTTCTCACAAATGCCCCATCTTCCCCTGTCAGAAAGTTAACTGGAGGTTCTGCTAGATGGCCTGGTTTTGTGTTGTGTTTTGTTTTGCTTTCCTCTGAAGATCTGGCTATTTGCAAAAACAAAAGACCAGGTTTGTGAAGAAATCTGAGAAACAACAGTTTTGGTTTCCTAGTTGGTGGGGAGTAAGGAACACTGAGTCGTCCTCCTAAATCTGACCCACTACTGCCCAAGACTTACTTTGGCATCAATTTGTTCAGTGGTTCCACTGACTGTCAAGGAGCAGTCTCCATGTGTGGGTAGAAGAGTGATGGCCCACTACACTATTGTGTTTGCTTCTTGCTGGAAGCTAGAATGGACAGAAACCTAATTGTGTGGTCTCAGCTCTTGGAGGACCTCAAAGACTACTCTATAAATAGGCCAGACACTACAGATTACCTGAAGGACTATGACCCTAGATTCCAGCCCTTAAATCCATAATGCACAGTCACATTAACCTTCAGATTCTTATAGACCCCTCAGGGCATGTCTACTCCTATCTTCTCACCGTTCCTGCTCTGCCCAGCCCTTGAAGACACTCCGCCATGCTGTACTCAGAAACTGGCTCCACTGACCCAATACAGTGAATCTAAGTATTAGATGAGTGAGGTACTAGATTCCTGATGATACCAATTCTACCACTTGGTCTCTTGTGAAGGGGACAGGCTGCAGGACAGCCAGGGGAACTGGACTACTGCCCTAAACCCTTTCCTATCTCTAGGAATTCTGAAAGTAACAGCCTCTCCAGGGTCAGCAAGGCCCTAGATTTCAAAATTTCAGAAATACAAAAAATAAAAAGCATGTCTAATATATCCAATGAGCCAATGCTCAGAACTCTGCTTCCGCATACACTTATCTATTGACGTGTCATCTTCTTCTGCTGGTCTATTAGAAAAAAAAAATTTTAAGACAGTTTTTTAATTTTTTAATGTATATTTATTTTTGAGAGAGAGTGAGAGCACAAGTGAGGGAGGGGCAGAGAGAGAGGGGGACAAAGGATCCAAAGCAGGCTCTGCACTGACAGCAGAAAGCCCTATGTGGGGCTCGAACTCATGAACCATGAGATCATCACCTGAGCCTAAGTCAGACACATAAATGACTGAGCCACCCAGGTGCCCTGAAAAATTTTTTTAAATATAATTAATTTGTATTAATATCTTTAGTACTTAGCACAGTGCATTCTTGCCCATTATAAGCAGTCAGAACCACATAGTTAAGATTGAGAGAAGCAGAAGATGACAAGAAGGCAATAGGTCGTTCTGGGAGGATTCTCTTCCTTCTGTCCACGTGTACAAGTGAGGCCCTTCAGGGTTCTATCCTGGGCCATTTTCTCTTCTCACCATACACTGTCTCCTGACACAAGTTTAACTGTGACCATGGATCTCATTGTCTTAATAAGCAGATAACTAACTCCCTTCCCTGAATCCTCAACAAAGGTTCATATATCCAGGAAGCCATAAGACTTCTTTCCTTGGACATCTCGCTGGCATTTAAAGCTCAACATGTTCAAACTAAATGATACACTTCTTCTCCAAATCAGCTTCTCCTCCCACTCTGTATTTCAGTTTGTGTCACCCTCATTCTCCTCCATGTTTTACCTGGAGACCTAAAGAGCATCCTTGACTCTTTCTCTCCCCAACCCCCCTATCCCATCAATCATTCAATCTTACTGACTCTGTCTTCTAGATATAGAGGAATGGGTCTGTTCACCATCTCTCCTACTGGCCTGCACAAGGCAACGTCCCTTCTTATCTGCAACAACCTCCTAATTGGCTTGTCTTCAGTCTTCTCTATAATATAGACATACTTTCATTTAAATCACAGAGTCAGGGCTTATTTGAACTTGTATCAGTCTTAAATCTTTTAACAACTTTTTAAAAAATGTTTATTTTTGAAAGAGAGAGAGAGAGAACACTAGTGGACAGGGACAAAGAGAGAAAGAGAGACAGAGGATCTGAAGCAGGCTCTGTGTGACAGCAGAGAGCCCAAATTGGGGCTTGAACTCATCAACCGTGAAATCATGACCCAAGCTGAAGTTGGACACCCAACCAACTGAACCACCCAGGCATCCCAAAGTCTTATATTTTTTCAAAAAAAAAATTAATATTTTTAGGGGCACTTGGGTGGCTCAGTTGGTTAAGCGTCTGACTCTTGGTTTGGGCTCAGGTCATGATCTCAGGGTTTTGTGGGTTCGAGCCTCATGTCACATTCTGAGCTGGCAGCATGGAGTCTGCTTGGGATTTTCTCACTTTCCCTCTCTCTCTGCCCCTGCCCCACTCACACTGTCTCTGTCTCTCTCCAAATAAATAATTTTAAAAATATTAATATTTTTAGTAGTTTTAGAATGCTCAGTTATGAATACAGAAAAGTCTATAGTTGTCTTTTTCTTTATATAACTCTGTGTTTATTGACTTGTTTCAATGAGCATGTATTCTTATTGCATTTGAAAGGAAAATAGGATAAGCTTTAAATGGGGAAAGCTCATGTGAAAGAGAGACTGGAATCGAATTGCCAGAGAAGGAGAATGTTATTATGAAAGCCAAGGCAAGAGAGAGGTTCAAAGAAGAGGGGTGGTTACAATGCCAAGTGCTGCAGAGAGCATTCAAGTGGGATGACAACTCAAAAGCATAGAGTTTGCCAACTGTGAAGTCTTTGGTGGCCATGGCAAGTGCCATTAAGATGGAATGGTAGATGCCAAAGCAATTGCAGTGGTCTGTTGCAAAGAGGCAGAGACAATGAAATTTGTCTGTGATATGGTGGTAGCTAGTGAAGAATACCTTTGGCAGAGAATATTTTTAAGGGTAGGAGAGGTGAATGGTTTAATAAAGAGACTTGTAGCTCCCAGAATGCTGAAAGAAACAAATAGGCAAGACTGGTGTCTTACTGTCCCTTTATAAGGCTTTAAACCTTGTGAAAGAAGGACTTCCTCCACTTCACCAGCTACAAGGATGACAAAATGACATGGGTGACAAGAATACTGATGCCAAGAGGCTGCAACAGCCAGGCCATCAGAGCAGGGGATAGGAGAAGTGCACAAGACTATCAGGGTATCAAGCCTGGAGCGAGAGCAGAGAATACTTCTTGAAGTGGGAAGGTGGGTGCCTCTAGCTTCAAGAAATCTGGGGTTGAGGAATTAAAAAACAAAAAACACCTTCAATTGTCAATACTTATGGTATTCTATCCTCTTTTGATTGTACACCTTTTGACTGTGACCAGAGTAAGTAATACATTTTCGCATTGTGATCTAATACAAATATACATAAGAAGCAAAAATTTCACAAACAAATATATATTCCTGCTACGTATAATAAAAGGTAGGGGCACCTGGGTGACTTAGTTGGTTAAGTGTCTGACTCTTGATCTCATGGTTTATGAAATCAAGCCCTGCATTGAGCTCTCTCTGTGCCTCTCTCCTGTGTGTGCATGCACACTCTTTCTCCCTCTCAAAATAAATAAATAAACTTTAAAAAATATAAAGAAAAAGTTCTACAAAGTTTGTGTTAAATAAAATACAATATAGAAATGCACCAAATAAATAGTACAAAAACAAAACCTGGGAAAGACTGCAATTTGGAAAATGTGAATCTCGTTTCTAAGTTCATACAACCTGCTTAGTACTTTTCCTAAAGACAATCAACAAACTGGTTACAGGTAGCTCCAATATTTGAATAATTTTTTTTAACTTTTAAATTTTATTTTGAGAGAGAGTGAGAGCAGGGGAGGGGCAGAGTCAGAGAGAGAAAGAGAGAATCTCAAGCAGGCTCCACATTGTCAGCACAGAGCTCGACATGGGACTCAAACTCACAAACCGTGAAATCATGACCTGAGTCGAAATAGAGTTGGATGCTCAGTCACCCCTGAATAAAATATTTTTAGCAATCCCTATCAAAATACACCATCATTCTTCACAGAGCTAGAACAAATCCTAAAATTTGTATGGAACCAGAAAAGACCCCAAATAGCCAAAGCAAGCCTGAAAAAGAAAACCAAAGCAGGAGGCATCACAATCCTGGACATCAAACTATATTACAAAACTGTAATTATCAAGACAGTATGGTACTGGCACAAAAACAGACACTCAGATAAATGAAACAGAATAGAGAACCCAGAAATAGACCCATAAACGTATGCCCCAACTAATCTTTGACAAAGCAGGAAAGAATATCCAATGGAAAAAAGAGAGTCTCTTCAGCAAATGGTGCTGGGAAAACTGGGCAGTGACATACAGAAAAATGAACCTGGACCACTTTCTTACACCAGACACAAAAATAAACTCAAAATGGATGAAAGACCCAAATATAAGACAGGAAGCCATCAAAATCCTTGAGGAGAAAGCAGGCAAAAACCTCTTTGACCTTGGCCGTAGCAACTTCTTACTCAACATGTCTCCAGAGGCAAGGGAAACAAAAGCAAAAATGAACTATTGGAACCTCATCAAAATAAAAATCTGCTGCACAGTGAAGGAAACAATCAGCAACACTAAAAGGCAACTGACAGAATGGGAGAAGATATTTGCAAATGGCATATCAGATAAAGGGTTAGTATCCAAAATCTATAAAGAACTTATCAAACTCAACACCCAAAAAACAAATAATCCAGTGAAGAAATAGGCAAAAGACATGAATAGACACTTCTCCAAAGAAGACATCCAGATGGCCAACCGACACATGAAAAAATGCTCAACATCACTCATCATCACAATGAGATACCATCTCACACCTGTCAGAATGGCTAACATTAACAACTCAGACAACAACAGATATTGGCGAGGATGCGGAGAAAGAGGATCTCTTTTGCACTGCTGGTGGGAATGCAAGCTGGTGCAGCCACTCTAAAAACGGTATGGAGGTTCCTCAAAAAATTAAAAATAGAACTATCCTACAACCCAGCAATTGCACTACTAGGTATTTATCCAAGGGATACAGGTGTGCTGTTTGGGAGGGTCACATGCACCCCAATATTTATAGCAGTACTATCAACAATATCCACAGTTTTGAAAGAGCCCAGATGACAATCAATGGATGAATGGATAAAGAAAATGTGGTATATATATACAATGGAGTATTACTCAGCAATCAAAAACAATGAAACCTTGCCATTTGCAACTATGTGGATGGAACTAGAGGGTATTATGCTAAGCAAAATTAGTTGGTCAGAGAAAGACAAATATATGACTTCACTCACATGACGACTCTAAGATACAAAACAGATGAACATAAGGGAAGGGAAGCAAAAATAATATAAAAACAGGGAGGGAGACAAAAACATAAGAGACTCTTAAATATAGAGAACAAACAGAGGGTTGGGTGAGGGGTTGCAGGGAGGGCAAGAGGCTGAATGAATAAGGGGCATTAAGGAATCTACTCTTGAAATCATTGTTGCACTATATGCTAAGTAACTTGGATGTAAATTAAAAAAAAAAAAACTCCTCTCTGCAAAAAAAAAAAACAAAAAAATTTTAAAGGTCAGATTATTTATAATAACAAAAGAAATAACCCAAATATTCTTTTAGAAAGAAATGGTGATAATAACTATATATGAGATATATATATAATGGAATACCACGCAGAGTTACAAAAAAATGAGGACTACATTTATACACTACTATAGAGTGATACTCTGGACATACTAGTAAATGAAAAAAGCAACCAAAACAAGTGTGCATGTTACGCTAGAGGGATGGAAAGGCTAAAGAAAAAAGGGACAGAAACTAAAACTTTCTGAATATATCTTGTTTGATACATTTGATAATGGAACCATGTAAACATTTTACATAATTATAAGGTGTGTGGTTTTAAAAGGCAATCCCTAAAAATCAGAAGTAAAATGAAACAAATAAACCTAACTCTATATTGAATGAACAGGATAAACACAGAAATATGAATTATTTCAAATGGGTTTAAAATTCTATTTTGTGTGTTCTTGGTGGGATATACCTTACAAAAAACTGAAAAAAATCTTAAACTGTTTTTGGTAATCATAATGCTTGTGTTAGCGTCAGTACTGTTATTCTAAGACTGGTGTGTGTGTATGCGGGATAAAGCAAAAAAGTGATTATGTTGGTATTCCAGTGTGAATAAAAAAGGAGAATTGGATTCAGATAGATGAGGTTAAGCCAAAATCCTATGGTCCTGGGGCGCCTGGGTGGTTCAGTCGGTTAAGCATCCGACTTGAGCTCAGGTCATGATCTCGCGGTCCGTGGGTTCAAGCCCCGTGTTGGGCTCTGTGCTGACAGCTCAGAGCCTGGAGCCTGCTTCAGATTCTGTGTCTCCCTCTCTCTCTGACCCTCCCCCCGTTCATGCTCTCTTTCTCTCTGTCTCAAAAATAAATAAACATTAAAAACAAATAAAAGAAATAAAAGAAAAGAAAAGCAAGGGAGGGTATGTTAAAATGACCTAGGAACCGGGGCGCCTGGGTGGCGCAGTCGGTTGAGCGTCCGACTTCAGCCAGGTCACGATCTCGCGGTCCGTGAGTTCGAGCCCCGCGTCAGGCTCTGGGCTGATGGCTCAGAGCCTGGAGCCTGTTTCCGATTCTGTGTCTCCCTCTCTCTCTGCCCCTCCCCCGTTCATGCTCGGTCTCTCTCTGTCCCCAAAATAAATAAATGTTGAAAAAAAAAATTTTTTTAAATGACCTAGGAACCAATTTTAAGAGGCATCCATTGCCCCCAAATGGGACATTTGCTCAGTTGCCCAAATGTCCACAAGAATAATAAATTGGAGGCAGGGGGTGGGGAATGCCTGGCTGGCTCAGTCGGTAGAGCATGTGACTTGTGATCTCAGGGTTGTGAGCTCAAGCCTGCTTAAAAAAAAAAAAAAAAGAAAGAAAGAAGGGGCACCTGGGTGGTTCAGTTGGTTAAGCATCCAACTCTGGCTCAGGTCATGATCTCACAGTTCATGAGTTCAAGCTCTGCATTGTTCTTTCTGTTGTCAGCACGGAGCCCACTTTAGATCTTCTGTCCTTCCCCTGCTTGCGCAAATGCACTCTCTCAAAAACAAACATTAAAAAAAAAGAATGGAATTATTTGAAATACTTCAAATATGTTCATGAATTTGTAACAATCCTTTAAAAAACAACAACAAAACTTATTAGTCACCTTTGGAAGATGCTAGGGAATCAAAATATTCTTTTGAAATCTTGTATTTTATCTTGTTTTTCCTATACAAACTGTACCTGAGGGTAAGCAAACAGTTGAAGAGAAATTTCTGTTTATATAAATATGGCAGATAATAAGTGAAGAATGAGATGGGGCACCTGGGTGGTTCAGGAGGTTGGGCATCTGACTTCGGCTTAGGTCATGATTTCACAGCCCGTGAGTTTGAGCGTCATGTCAGGCTCTGTGCTGACAGCTCAGAGCTTGGAGCTTGCTTTGGATTCTGTGTCTCCCTCTCTCTCTCTGCCCCTCCCCTGCTCATGCTCTGTCTCTGTCTCAAAAATAAATAAAAACATTAAAAAAAATAAGTGAAGAATGAGATAACATTGCCATTTCGCAAATAATAATGAAATGATGGGTCTTGGTATTGATCGTCAGTGATTACTAGTATCACATAAAGAGACGACGAGACATTATATACCTCCTGATAGAAAAATACACCTATTTATATCTTGCCTCCCACCCCCAAAATTGAACCTCAATCTGATGAAGCCTGCAGATCTAATTACCAATTTACAGGAAATAAATTGGACAGAGGACCATGGTAAGCAATACTACAGGGACACAATCAGCAAAATCCAAAATCCAGACTATGGAAAACTCTGCAGGATAAGTGAATTGCTAGGAAAAAAAGAAAAGAAACAGAGGAGAGCTATTGGATAGGGTTCAATCAGGAAAGAACCTCTTTCGGTGATATAAAGGATTTATTATAAGACTTATACCCAACATAATTGGGAACTAGTTGGGTAAGCAGTCAGTGTCAATCAGTTACCCCTGCATCTGGTGCTGGGCATGAAGTCAGGGAGGCTGACAGGGGGAGCAAGAACAAGCTGGGAACCCTATCTGTCTCTCATTAGAACCTGTGTTGGTCTCTCACCAACGCTAAGCTTCCAACTTTGATGATGTGGATGATCTACAGAAACACTAGTGTAATTCTTAATAGAGCTGCACATAATGCTGGACCATTAACAATTATGTTCGCCAGTTAAACTTGAACATGCCTCTATTTTTCACTTCATCATTTTTTACTCTTAAACAATAAATTTTATTCTTTAAATAATCAATTTTAAAGCATTTGGTACAAGTTCAGTTAAAATGCTACAATCATTACAAACTCAAAATATATTGCTTTGATAATAATGCCTTTTCTGAAAAACACAAAGTTCTTATCTAAAATCCATTAGAAAGTATAATTCTGCCAACAGCAAATAAAATTATACTAAACTTTGCTTCAAACTTAGCTGCAACTATACAACATTAACCCTTCCATTTTGATTGTCAAATTTATCACAATATACCAGGGAACAACAGATCAAATGACCCAGTGCTAACGAGCTCATGAATTCATCACATCCCTCTCTCTAACCCCATTCATTGCAATTGGTGCAATATGGCATTTTTGCTAAGCAACCTTATGATGAAACTCTGGTGTTTTCTTTAAAAAAGTTTTTTTTTAATGTTCTGGTTTTTTTGAGAGAGATAGAGTGTGAGCAGGTGAGGGCAGAGAGAGAGACAGACAGACAGACAGACAGAGTGCAGGTGGGGGAGGGGCAGAGAGAGAGGGAGACAAAGAATCAGAAGCAGGCTCCAGGCTCTGAGCTGTCAGCACAGAGCCCGATACGGGGCTTGAAACTCCTGAACCACGAGATCATGACCTGAGCTGAAGTCAGATGCTTAACTGACTGAACCACCCAGGCACCCCTGATGTTTTCTATTCCATTATGTTATAGTATATTATATTTAATTTAAAAATAAAAAAGCTGGTCAAGAGCTACTAACTGGATTTCATGACCTACTAATGGACTGTGCCCTTGGCTGGGTTATATCTATAATATTAAAATTCCCCTTCTGTTAATGTTTAAATTCACTTAACTCTTTTGAGTCTCTGTATCTTTATTTTTATTCTCCACGTATGTGCTTTTTGATTTCCACTGTTCTTACTGTGATCTTTACAAGTCAGGGATATGATAGAAATTCTGAATGTGGGTGATTTTGTAAGTCATGCCATGGTTTCTTTCTGCCTTCAAACAGAAAAGTCAAACTTACTATACAATAACTCAGTTTTCTTAGATTTCTTCTTATCCAACATCGCAAGGACAGGTCTTAAAGTCACTCTTATCATAGGTTCCTAAAAGTTATTTCTCAGTTTCTATTTGCAACTCACAAAATTCTATCTTTTTAAAAAAATTTTAAACACCTGACAAAGAGGTATCTTGAAAAGGAATGAATGGATATTTTTCTGATTATTCTATTGCTATGTGACAGATCACCCCACACTTGATGGTGTAAAACTGTAATCATTTTATTATGCACAGGATTCTGTGGGTAAGTAATCCAGGGAGGGCACAGCAGAATGGGCTTATCTCTTCTCCACATGTCTGGGGCCTCATTGAGACTAATGGTTTCTTCACTCATATGTCTGGTGGCCTACCTGGGATGCCTTGAGGCTGGGCTCTGTGGAGTCTGTCGACTGGAGCTCTTACTGTGGCCTCTCCCTCTGATGTGGGTTTGTTTTGCATCTTTTCGTATACATGCCCTGAGGTTTAGGTTTCTGGGTTGGTGTGGATTCATCACTTATTTGTTCAGTGATATCTATTCAGATTTGTATTACTTTGCTTGATGTCTTTGGCTCATTTATTCACCCCCAAAATATTATGGGTCTGGTTGTTTCAGGCACAGTGCTGAGCACACAGATGCAGAGCTTAGACACAGCTTTTCCTTCAAGCACAAATGCACTTTAATGAATGAGCATAGACTCCAATATCAGGCAAACTGCACCTAGAATCACAGCTTCATCACTAACTAGTTGGAACCGTGCTTGAAAAATTACATAGGCCCTTGTCCTCTTTTTCCTCCTGAGGATTACTCGTTTAACTAAGACAGTGCCTGGAACTTGGTGGAAACTTAATATGTTTATTCCCTTTAAAAAAAAGAACTCAGTGGAAAATTACTAATTATATCCATACATTCACAACAGCATGAAAGGGTTAATATAAAGGTGTATATATAAGATAATCTGTGTACAGGAAAGCGCCACCTAGCTTAGGCTGACATATTGAGAAATTTCCCATAGAATAGTAATTCCCATCTGGTGTGGATCGGAGGAAGGAATATGGAAGCTGATGGGGAATCTTTGCATTGAAGGGCAAAGGCTCAAAAAAATGCGTTCAATATTATAACATTATTTGATAAATGAGGAAGTGAAAAAGTATGGTTCTGACAAGGAAGACTACATAAAGTAAATACAAAATCACTCCAGATGATAGATATTCAGATGTAGAGGATATATTCTGCATATCAGCAATTCTCAAAGAGGAATAATCAGAGTCTTAGGGGAAGGCTGGTATGAAATGCAGACATACATACACATACATATATCCGCTAAGGGTATGGTTTAAAATTTTTTTTAATGTTTATTTATTTTTGAGAGAGAGAGAGAGAGAGAGAGAGCGAGCGCACATGAGCAGGGCTCCACCCAGGCTCCCCAAGGGTATTTTTTTTAAAGATTAAGAAACTTCAGTAAAAAACATAGTGACTAAGCCTTGAATAGCGAGTAGGAATTAGCTGGGTGGAAAAGAGAGGAAAAGAAAATTCAGGGTAATAAGACCAGCCTTCACAAGTGGACTGGGGTGTGACAGAGCTGGGCTAGTGGGAGGACTGCAGGTGGTGTTACATGGCTGTGAGTGAGGGGTAGATGAGCACAGAAAGGTCGGCAGATACCAAATCTTGAATCACTCGTATGCTCTACTGAGGGAATACTGAAGGCAGTTGGGAGTCACTGAAGGATTCAGAGGGAGAAAGTAACAAAGGCAGATTTGCTTTTCTAATAGTACCCATAAATTTCCTTCTGCAGTCATGATTTCTTCTTTGAGCTCTCAGAAAGTAGTAAGTACAAGTTTATTGACCCCGGCCTTATTCTTAGCTGGGAATGCTGCTTCTGCCCTGGTAGATGTCCTCTTTTTTGTGCTTTCTCTTTCTGTCAGAGATTTCAATCCTTATGGATTGCACAGGTGGACGCAGACAGGTGTGCTGTTTTGAAGCGGATCTTACTAAATTGCTACTTTGAACTGTCACCATTTTGGTTTTTATTGTCTATTTTTAAAAAATTTTTGTTGAGCTTATCTAGGAAGTTTCCAGTGCCGAGTTTACTGGGAGATAGCAGGAGGAAGTGAAAAACATAGTAGGCTTATAGTTCAAGTACCTTGCCCTGCATGACTTTGAGTAAGTCACAACCTCTCTGAGCTTCAGTTTCTTCACTTGAAACATAGAATAATCATCTTGTAAAACTGGGGGGGGGGGGGGGGGGAATAGAGACAATGTTCACCAAGTGCCCGAATCATAGGTGTTCAATGACAGTAACTTTTGCAGATGTTGTCAGTGCCCGGCTCCCTGCCCTTAGCACTCATTGTTCCCATATAACAGCTACTCACTTCAAGCACCTGTGACTGCCTGCAGGCTTTCTCTAGCCACAGAAGTGCGATCAGCCCTAGCTTGGGGTAGGCTACAAATGCCAAGGAATTAATGCCCCCAGAAGCAGCCCTTTCAACCAATGGGAGTCTTTAGATTAAAACTCCTTCTTTCTTGTTCTCTGAGTGAAACAAAGCGAAGCCAATTCTACATATTGTCCCAGAGGTCTCCAATGGATTGTTAGTCAATAGTCACCAGTCATACTTCTCATTAAAGAGCACTGTATTGGCTTCTTTCCCTTCCCAGTCTCACTTCTCTATGCCCTACCAGTGATCACCTCCCAAATATATTACTTGCACTCAAATCCTTGTCCCATGGTCTGCTTCTGGGGAAGCCAGCTGAGGACAGTAACTATTGTTCATTCATTCAATAGTTATTTTAGTACAGACAATGTGTCAGGCACTGTTTTTTTACTACTACTCCATCCTCCTGTACAATCTTACATCTGGGATTTCTGGTTTCTTACATTTAAAAAATTATATTATTAAAAAACTAAAGGAAAAATGTAAGGAAAACTCTTCTCCATAATCTCAGCAACTTAACACAAAAGTTACTTCTATGTCTTCCTATTCCCTTCTATTCTTTATCCATGCATGCACATATTTCACAGTTGCAGTTGTAGGTACAATCCAGTATTCCATGGTTTTTTTTTCCACTTAGTTTCCTACCATACTCATTCTCCCTAGCCTTTACAATTAGCACTTTAAGGCCTGTGTTATATTCTATTACCCTACTGTAGGACATTGGGATGGTTAATTTTATGTGTCAACTTGACTGAGCCATGGAATACCCAGGTAATATTTGGTCAAACATTATTCTGAATGTTAATGTGCTTAGATGAGATTAACATTTCAATTGATAGAATAAGTAAAGCAGACTGCCCTTTCTAGTGTGGGTGGGCCTCATCTAATCTGTTGAAGGACTGCATAGAAAAAGGCTGACTGTACCCTAAGTAAGAAAATTCTTTCTGTCTGTCCACTTTTGAATTAGGACAGACAGAAAATTCTTTCTGTCTGTCCACTTTTGAATTAGGACATCAGCTTTTTATTTCCTTAGACTCAAACTAAAATCAGTTCTTCCTGAGTCTCCAGCATGTCAAGTCACTGTGCAGATCTTAGGACTTAGGCCAGTCTCCATAACTGCATGAGCCAATTCCTTATAATAAATCTTTTTATACACATATACACACTATTGGCTTTGTTTCTCTGGAAAATCCTAATACAGACATGCAGGTTGTTTTTATTTATTCCAATTATGACTAGCACTACACATAAAGTCTTTACATTCACAATCTACTTGTTTTTAATTTTATTTATTTTTATTTTTTTAAATGTTTATTTTTGAGAGAGACAGAGCATGAGTGGGGGAGGGGCAGAGAGCGAGGGAGACACAGAATCCAAAGCAGGCTCCAGGCTCTGAGTTGTCAGCAGAGAGCCTGACACAGGGCTCAAACTCATGAACCATGAGATCATGACCTGAGTCGAAGTCAGACACTTAACTGACTGAGCCACCCAGGTGCCTCAAATCTTATTTATCTTAAAATAGCAGTACACGAACACTGTACAAATTGAAAATATTTTCCTTCCTCCACAATGAAGCTCACTATTACAAATTTCTTGTACATCCTTCAGGAAGTAGACTATACCTGTATCACACAACTGACAGCATGCTACTCATATCATCCTGTGCTTTTTCTATTCAATGATTCAACTTGGTTATCTTTCATGCCAACATGCACTGCCTCAGTGCTTCTGACAGGCTTGTTCCCTCAGCTCCCCTTGCTGCTATTTTTTGTGACAGTACCTCCTCAGCATAGGGACTCCCTCTTAGGCAGAAAAATCACTATCCACCTTCTCTACTAATTCATTTAATCACTCTTTTAGTCACTTGACAAATGTTTACTGAATATTTACTATGAGCTGAGCACTTTGCAGGCCATGGCACAGAATGGTGAGCAGAAGAGGCCATACATATCCCTGCTCTTGTGAAGTTCAGTTTAGGGACACAGAATAATGAGCCAGAAATTTCAGAGAATCCAGGTGAGTGAAGTGATGAAGGGTGTGTGTGTGTGTGTGTGTGTGTGTGTGTGTGTGGCGGGGGGGTGGGGGGGTGGCAATGGATGACACAGAAAGGAAAACCTGGCCCAGAAGGGCTTTCTGAAATAAGTGTCACCTTGCTGAGATCTGAAGAATGAAGAGTAAGCCAAGGGAAAGGACTGTGGGAAAGATGTCCCTTGCAGGAGATGATAAGAGAGGAAGAAGACAGGAGAGGGAGAATGGAGGGAAGTAGAGACAACTTAATATGGGGAATGCTTAGTGGGCCAGAGAGATGAGGCCAGAAAAGTTGGCAGGAGCCAGGCCATGGAAGCCTCATGGACTTTGTCCTAGGGGCACTGAAGGGTCTGCTTTTTGTTAATTCCTTCAGTTTGATGTTTTCTGTCCTTTAAATATTTAAATACTTTTAACCTATTAATTTTTTCACTACATACTCTGCATTATTGTTTAGTGCTGTTCTAGGATTTACAGTAGGCATCCTTAACATATGCAGCTTAATTTAGAGTTTATATTGTATCCCTTTATGTAAAAGGTAGAACCTTAAAACTACATGGGTCCATTTACTTACCCACTCCCATCATCCTTTATGCAACATTTGCCATTTCTATTGCTTCTGTGTACCTTATAAATCCCATAAAATTGTTAAATTTTGTTTTAAACAGTCTTATCTTTAAACAATTAAAAGGGAGAAAATAGTCTTATATATTTATCTAGATATTTACCATTTTTATGTTCTTCATTCCTTCCTAAAGATGAATATTCTTCATTCCTTCTTTCCATCTTAGGATCATTTCCCTTTTGCCTGAAAACTTCATTTAGCATTTCTTATTGGAGAGCCCCAGTAAAAGAATTAACTGATTTTTAATGTGCAAAAACTATCTTTTTATTTGCATTGTTGAAAGATATTTTTGCTGGGAATATAATTCTGGGTTGACAATATTCTCTAGCATTTAAAAAATGTTGTTACTGTGAGCAATTATACATCAATAAATTGGATAACCAAAAAGAAATGGATAAATTCCTAGACACATACAATCTTCCAAAAGTGAATCAGAAAGAAAGAAAATCTCAACAGACCAATTAATAGTAATGAAACTGAATCAGTAATCAAAAAATCCCCAACAAACAAAAGTCCAGGACCAGAGAGATTCATAGATGAATTCTACCAAACATTTAAGGAAGAGATAATATCTATTCTCCTCAAAGGATTCCAAAAAATAGAAGATGAAAGAAAGCTCCCAAATACATTCTAGGAGGCTAGCACTACCCTGATACCAAAACCAGTCAAAGACACTACAAATAAAGGAAACTACAGGCCAGTATCCCTGATGAACATACAAACAAAAATCCTCAAAAAAATATCAGCAAATCACATTCAACAATACATTAAAAAGATCATTCACCACAATCAAGTGGGATTTATCCCTGGGGTGCAAGTATGATTCAACATTCATAAATCATTCACTGTGATGATATACCACTAACAAAATGAAAGGTTAAAATTATATGATCATCTCAACGGATGCAGAAAAAGCATTTGACAACATTCAACATCTGTTTATGACAAAACCTCTCAACAAAGTGAGTATACAGGGAACATACCTCACCATAATAAAGGGCATATATAACAAGCCCACAGCTAACATCTACTCAATGGTGGAAAACTGAAAACTCTTTCTGTAAGATCAGGAACAAAACAAGGATGTCCATTCTCACCATTTTCATTCAAGATAGTACTGGAGGTCCTAGCCACAGCAATTAGGCAAGAAAAAGAAATAGAAGTCATCTAAATTGGCAAGGAAGAAGTAAAATTTCCTATTTGCAGATGACATAATTCTATATATAGAAAATCCTAAAGATCCCACCCAAAACTGTTAGAATAAGTGGATTCAGCAAAGTTGCAGAATATAAAATCAATATACAAAAATACATTTCACTTCTATCAGAAAGAGAATTTTAAAAATCTGAATTACAGCTGGATCAAAAAGAATAAAATATCCAGAAATAAATATAATGAATAGGTGAAAACTGAAAAAATATATATCTATATTTCAGCATACTGAAAACTATAAGACACTGAAGAAAGAAATTGAAGACACAAATAAATGGAGAGATATTATGTGCTCATGGATTACAAGAACATTGTTAAAATGTACATAATATCCAAAGCAATTCCAATGGTACTTTTCACAAAAATAGAACAAACAATCCTAAAGTTTATAGGGGACAACAAAAGACCCAGAATAGCCATGGCAATCTTAAGAAAGAAGAACATAATTTGAATCATCACATTGCTGACAACTCTGTAGTAATCAAAACAGTATGGTATTGGCATAAAAACAGACACATATATCAGTGGAACAGAAGAGACTCAGAAATAGATCTATACATATATGATCAATTAATTTATCACAAAGGCACCAAGAATATACAATGGGGAAAGGATAGTCTCCTCAATAAAAGGTGTTGGAAAACCTGGACAGCCACATGCAAAACAGTGAAACTGAAACCCTATTTTACATCATATTCAAAAATCAACTAAAATGGATTAATTACACATAACACCTGAAAACACAAAACTAGAAGAAAACATGGGGGTAAACTCCTTAACAATGGTCTTGGTGATGATTTTTACAATTTGACACTAAAAGCAAATGCAACAAAGCAAAAAATAAACAAGTGGGACTATAACAAACTGAAAAGCTTCTGTAAAGATCAACAAAATGAAAGACAACCTACAGAATAGGAGAAACTATTTGCAAATCATATCTTTGATAAGGGGTCACTATCCAAAATATAGTTAAAAACTCATACAACTCAATAACAACTGCTGTACAACAAAAGATATGGAGACCATGCAGAGAACAGGCAAAAGTGATGAAAGCATGGTAAGGAAGGGAACTTCCCCCACCCCATCATGCTACGAACTGCAGAGGGGAGGGAGAGTATAGGGAGAACATGAGCAGATTCATCTGCCCTGGGGCATGGAAGAAAAGATGCAGTTTATTTTTATTATTTTATTTTATTTTATTTTGGAGAGAGAAAAAGTATGTGAGTGGGGAGAGAGGTGCAGGGAGAGAGCTAGAATCTCAAGCAGACTCCGCACTCAGTGTAAAGCCCAACGTAGGGCTCAATACCACGACCCTGGGATTGTGACCTGAGCAGAAATTGAGTTGGTTGCTCAACTGGCTGACACCCCCTAGTTGCCCTTTTAAACTGCCGCTTTTCTGGGATGCCTGGGTGGCTCATTCTGTTGAATGTCTGACTCTTGATTTCAGCTCAGGTCATGATCCCAGTGTTGTGGGATCAAGCCCCATGTTTGACCCCGTGTTGAATGTTGAGCCTGCTTGTGATTCTCTCTCTCTCTCTCTCTCTCTTTCTCTCTCTCCTCTGCTCCTCTCCCCCACTCATGCTGTCTCCCTCAAATTAAAAAAAAAAGGCAACTAGAATATAAAGGAAGCCCTAGAACCCTGTAAAACAGCAAGAAAGCTGCTGGAACTCTCTCCAGGTCAGAGGTGCTGGTGAATGCCACAGTTTACGCTCCCCCTCCACCATGATAGCACAGATGGAGAACTGTGCAGGTGCCATAGCATGCCTGTTGCCTCAGGGAGCACTGGGCCTGTAGTTCACACCAGCCCTGGATGCTCTGGGGCACAGAAAAAAAAAAAGCTGTGGGGAAAAAAAACAACTGGAATATAAAAGATCCAGCCCTAGAACCCTGCGAAGTGATGGGAAAGCTGCTGGAACTCTCTCAGGGTCAGAAGGGATGGTTAATGCCACAGTTGTGTTTGTTCCTTTTCCACTTAGATAGTATGGACAGGAGCAGGGTCCAGGTATCCCAGCCAGTGTCTCATCTCAGCGAGTCCTGGGTCCCTGGCCTAAACTAACCCCAGCCATCCCACTGAGGCCACCCCAGCATACAGCACACTGGGATACCTCCTGTTAGCTTTCACTACCGCCATTGTGACACAATGATACAGGCACAAATCACTTCAGAACATTCTAGGCCCATACAACTTTGACTTCAGATGGCTTGCTAGGGCACCCCTGGCACAGAGTGCTCTGAAAACCCTGGCTGATTCCTGCCTAGGCTCCAGCCACCCTACCAGGGCACCCTTTGTGCAGAGAGTCCTGGGAAGCCCTCACTTGTATCTACTTCAGCTTCAGCTGTCCACCCAGGGCATCCTCTGTATAGAGCACCCTGGGACCTCCTGGCCCATGTCCCACTTTGACTCCAGCCACCCCATCAGGGAACCCCCCCCACACACACACACATGGAGAGCCTCAGGACCTCAGGACACCCTGGCTTGCCCCCATTTTAGCTTTAGCTGTCCTGCCAGAGTAACCTTTGCATAGAGAGCCAAGGGACTGCACCAGCCCAAACCTACTTCAGCCTTAGCTGTCCTGCTAGGGTGCCCTCTGTAGGGAGAACCTCAGGACCTCCTGACTTGCACCACTTCAGCTTCAGCTGTCCTGCCAAGGTACCCTCTGCACAGAGAGCCCTGGGACTGTCCCAGCCTATATCCACATCAGCTCTGGCCTTCCCACTAGGGCAGCCTCAGCATGGAGCACCCAAAGACTCCAGACAGACAGCCAGAATCACCAGGCATACATAGTCTACAGAGGGGACGACCATACTTCAAATTTAGGAGAAAGAGCTATTCCTTCAAGTTTAGGAAAAGCAGCTATTCTGCCTAATTCATAGAAACAAACATAAGAAAATCAAGCAAAATGAGACACTTTCCTTCAAGTTAGGAAAAGCAGCTATACTACCTAATTCATAGAAACAAACAGAAAGTCAAGCAAAATGATACAGAGGAATATGCTCCAAACAAAAGAGCAAGACACAAACCTCAGAAAAAGAACTAAATAAAACAGAGAACAGTAATATGTCTGAATAAAGAGTTTAAAGTAATAATCATAAAGATGCTCACTGAACTAGAGAGAAGAGTGGAAGAGCTCAGTGAGAACGTCAACAAAGAGAGAGAAAACATAAAAAAGAACCGATCAGGGTTGAAGAATACAATAATTGAAATGAAAAACCCACTAGAAGGAATCAACAGTACATTAGCGATACAGAAGAATGGACCAGAGATCTGGAAGATAGGGTAATGGAAAGCATCCACACTGAACAATAAAAGGAAGAAATAACTTTAAACAATTATCTGTTGGACATCAAATGAACAAATATTTGCACTATAGGGGTCTCACAAGGAGGCGGGGGGGGGGGGAGCAGAAAACTTATTTAAAGAAATAATAGTTAACAAGTTCCCTAACCTGAGGAAGGAAATAGTAATCCTTGTTCAGGAAGCAAAGAGAATTGCAAACAAGATAAACCCAAAGATGTTAACACCATAACACATAATGATTAAAATATCAAAGGTTAAGGATAAAGAGAATTTTAAAGACAGTAAAAGAGAAGAAGTTACATACAAGGGAAACCCCATAAGGCTATCAGCTAATTTTTCAGCAGAAACTTGATAGGCCAAAAGGGAATGGCATGATATATTCAAAGTACTGAAAGAAAAAAAAATCTACAACCAAAAATACTCTACTTGGCAAAGTTATCATTCAGAATTGAAGGATAGATAAAGAGTTTTCCAGACAAACAAATTTAAAGAAGCTCATCACCACTAACAAGAAGCGTTCTTTCAGTGGAAAAGAAAAGGCCATAATTAGAAATAAAGAAGTTGTGAATAAAAAGATGTAAAATATGACAACATATAAGTAAGACATGGTGGACAGGGGAGTAAAAAAGCAGTTCTTTCAGAATGTGTTAAAACTTAAGTGACCACCAACATAATATAGACTGCTATATACTTAAAATGTTATATATGGATCTCATGGCAACCACAAGCCCAAAACCTACAACAGATACATACAAGATAAGGAGAAAGAAAAGCAAGCATAATACTACAGAAAGCCATCAATCACAAGGAAAGAGAGCAAGAAGGAACAAAGAACTATAAAAACAACCAGAAAGTGGGGCGCCTGGGTGGTGCAGTCGGTTAAGCGTCCGACTTCAGCCAGGTCACGATCTCGCGGTCCGTGAGTTCGAGCCCCGCGTCGGGCTCTGGGCTGATGGCTCAGAGCCTGGAGCCTGTTTCCGATTCTGTGTCT
Organism: Puma concolor; assembly: GCF_028749965.1. Classification (NCBI taxonomy): domain Eukaryota; kingdom Metazoa; phylum Chordata; class Mammalia; order Carnivora; family Felidae; genus Puma; species Puma concolor. The sequence continues at coordinate 77,875,969 of NC_141675.1, read as the reverse complement.
CCCTCTCTCTCTGCCCCTCCCCCGTTCATGCTCTGTCTCTCTCTGTCCCAAAAATAAATAAACGTTGAAAAAAAAAATTTAAAAAAAAAAATAAATAAAAAAAACAACAACCAGAAAGTAACAAAATGGCAAGAAGTACATTCCTATCAATAATTACTTTAAATATAAATGGTCTAAATGCTCTAATCAAAAGACATGGGGGTGGTGGAATGGATTTAAAAAACAACAATAATCTATATGCTTCCTACAAGAGACTCATTTCAGAGGTCACAGCTGTGAGCCCTCCTCTGCTTGTGCTACCCCCACCACTATTGCTGGGAGGTCTGAGTGCCTGAGCTGCAAACCATGGCCTACTGCTGGCAGGAAGGGAAGGATCTAATTATATTTGTGACCAAAGAAGACCATGAAACTCCAGCAAAGCAGAGCTGGTGGCTGATGACCCCAATGATCCGTATGAAGAGTATGGATTGATCCTGCCAAATGGAGACATTAATTGGAACTGCCCATGTCTTGGGGGAATGGCCAGTGGCCCCTATGAAGAACAGTTCAAGTCAGCCTTTTCCTGCTTCTACCATAGCACAGAGGATGTCAAGGGGTCAGACTGTGTAGACCAGTTCTGGGTCATGCAAGAATATATGCAGAAATACCCGATCTCTATTCCCAGGAGGATGAGGAGGAGGTGGAGGAGGAAGAGGAAAAGTCAGCAGAACGTTTAGAAGAGACAGCTCCCACTGAGGCCACTGCAACCAAAGAAGAGGAGGGGTCAAACTAATAAAAGGACATAAGGCACTGGGCTCCAGTCCTTCTGCCTAGGAGTGATATGAACCTTTTGCAAAATGCCTTTTGGTCATTCTCTGAGAAACTGTCCTTCCCTCTGTTGTTCTGTGCATTATAATGTACAAAATAACTTATTTTGATGATCTTGATGGTCTTGGTCTTTTGACATACACACTGGAAAAACATGTATGTGTGTCTCACATAAACCTATCAGCAAATGTAGCTGTCACTTTTGAATTCTTTTCTCAGATTATCCTGAATTTTGTCACTTTGAAATAATGTGCTATGATCACCACATTATCTGGGAGTATCTTGTGAGTGAGCTGATTTATTCTTACTGATTATATTAGATTTCATACCCCTTTAGGAAGTGAAATAGAAACAAGAACATCTTTCTTTGAAAATGCTGGAGTGGGGCCATTCCTAATACAAGAGGCCAAATGATCAGATACTTCTTTCTCGAAAACCATCCTGACCTTGAATATATGAGGGAATACTATATTTCATTTCTGATGCATTTTGGTTTCCATTTTTACCTCAACTCCCAGTGTTTTCTGTGTTTGGAAACTGGAGCTTTGGACCCTCTGATTCACAATCCCTTCCTAGGTGAAAAGAAAGGCTATTTTTGTCGTTGTTGTTATTCCAAAAGCCCTAGTTTGGGGCCTGTGTTCACAATGGCTCTGTGTCAGCCTGCTGGGAAACAATGTTCTTGAGAGGTGGGGACCTAATTGTTACCAAAATAACAGCCAAGAGAAGAAACAATGTGAATTAAGTAGTCAATTAAAAGGAAAACATGATAAAAAAAAAAAGAGAGAGAGAGGTACTCACTTCAGATGTGAAGACACATATAGACCGAAAGTGAAGAATAAAAAAAGATACTCCATGTAAATGGAAGCAAAAAAAGAGCCAGGTAGCAATACTTACATCTGACAAAATAGACTCTAAAACAAAGGCTGTATCAAGAGACAAAGAATGTCATTACATAATAATGGGATCAATACAACAAGAGAATACAATTGTAAATATCTATGCACCCAAAAGGGGAACACCTAAATACATAAAGCAAACATTAATAAACATAAAGGGAGAAACTGATGCTAATACAATAATAGGGAAGTTTAACATCCCACCTACATCAATGAATAGGTGATACAGGCAGAAAATGAAGAAACAGTATCTTTGAACAACACATTAGACCAGATGGACTTTACAGATATACACAGAACATTCCATCCAAAAACAACAGAATGCACATTCTTTTCGAGTGCACATAAAACATTCTCCAGGATAGATCACATTAGGCCACAAAACAAGTCTCAGTAAATTTAAGAAGACTGAAATTATATCATGAATCTTTCCCAACCACAACAATATGAAATTAGAAATCAATCATAGGAAAAAAATTTTAAAAACACAAACGTGTGATGGCTAACCAGCATGCTACTAAACAACTAATGGGTAAATGAAGAATCAGAAGGAAATTTAAAAAATTCATGGAGACAAATGAGAATGAGAATGAAAACACAGTGGTCCAAAATCTTTGAAACACTGTGAAAGTTGTTCTAAGAGAGAAATTTATGGTGATAAAGGCCTACTCCAAGAGACAAGAAAAATCTCAGATAAACACTCCAACTTTACACCTAAAGGAACTAGAAAAAAAATGAACAAAATCCATGGTTAGTAGAAGGGGGGAAAAAGATTAGAGCAGAAATAAATGAAATAGAGACTAACAAAATAGAAAAGATCAATGAAACCAAGAGCCAGTTCTTTGAAAAGGTAAACAAAATGAATAAACTTTTAGCCAGATTTATCAAGAAAAAAAAGAAGGAAGACCCAAATAAATAAAATCATAAATGAACAAGAAGACATAATAACCAACACTACAGAAATACAAAGGACTATAAGAGACCACTATGAAAAACAATATGCCAACAAATTGGGCAACCTAGAAAAAAATGGACAAATTCCTAGAAACATACAAATCTTCCAAAACTGAATCAAAAAGAAAGAGAAAATCTGAACAGACCAATTACTAGTAATGAAATTGAATCAGTAATAAAAACATTCCCAACAAACAAAAGTCCAGGACCAGATGGATTCACAGATGAATTCCAGCAAACATTTAAAGAAAAGCTAATATCTATTCTCCTCAAAGGATTCCAAAAAATAGATGAAAGAAAGCTCCCAAAATACATTCTATGAGGCTAGCATTACCCTGATACCGAAACCAAAGACATTACAATAAAAGGAAACTACAGGCCAATATCCCTATGAATATAGATATAAGAGTCCTCAACAAAGTATTAGCAAATCACATTCAACAATACATGAAAAGGATAATTTACCATGATCAAGTAGGATTTATTTCAGAGATGCAAGGATGGTTCAATATTTACAGATCAATGAATATGATACATTGCATCAACAAAATGAAAAATAAAAATCATATGACCATCTCAATAGATGAAGAAAAAGCACTAGACACAATTCAACATCTGCATGATAAAAACTCTCAACAAAGTGGGTTTAGATGGAACATATCTCAACATAATAAAGGCCACAACTAATATCATACTCAGTGGTGAAAAACTGAGAGTTTTTCTTCTAAGACCAGGAAGAAGGCAAAGGTGTTGACTTTCCCAACTTTTATTTAATATAGTGCTAGAAGTCCTAGCCACAGCAATCAGACAAGAAACAAAATGCATCCAAATTGTAAAGAAAAAGTAAAACTGTCTCTATTTGCAAATGACATGATATATGTTGAAAACCCTTAGACCACACACACACACACACACACACACACAACCTATTAGAATAAATGAATTCAGTAAAGTTGCGGGATACAAAATATCAAAATCAGTTGCATTTCTATACACTACTAATGAAGTAGCAGAAAGGAAAATTAAAAAAACAATCTCACTTAAAATTGTACTGAAAAGAAAAAAATCTGTAGGAAAAACCTTAACTGAGGAGGTGAAAACTCTGAAAACTCTAAGATACTGATGAAAGAAACTGAAGACAACAATAAGAAATGGAAAGATACTCCATGCTCATGGACTGGAAGAATATTGTTAATAATAAGTTGGAGGTTTCACATTCCCAGATGTCAAGATATACTACAAAGCTGTAGTAATCAAAACAGTACAGTGCTGACACAAAAAGAGAGACACAGATCAATAGAACAAAACAGAGCACAGAAATAAACCCATGCTTGTGTGATCAATTAACTTATGTCACAGGAGGCAAGAATGAAAAAGACAGTGCAGGAATGGGCAAAATGGGTGAAGGGGAGTGGGATATATAGGCTTCCAGTTATGGAATAAGTCATGGGGATAAAAGGTAAAACATAAGTAATATAGTCAATGATATTATAATAGTGTTGTATGGTGACAGATGAAAGCTACACTTGTGGTGAGTACAGCATAATGTATAGACTACTTGAATCAATATGCTGCATACCTGAAACTGATGTAACAATGTGTATCAACTATACTTCAATAAAAAAGTAAAAGTTCCAAAACTAAATAAAAAAACAGGCAGAGGACCAAATAAAATCACTAATGAAAGAAGAGAAATAAGGGTGCTTGGGTGACTCAGTCGGTTGGGTGTCCAGCTTTGGCTCAGGTCATGATCTCACGGTTTGTAGGTTCAAGCCCCGTGTCAGGCTCTGTGCTGACAGCTAAAAGCCTGGATCCTGCTTTGGATTCTGTGTCTCCTCTCTCTGCCCCTCCCCGGTTTGCGCTGTCTCTATCTCTCAAAAATAAGTAAAAATGTTAAAAAAAAAAAAAAAGAGGAGAAATAACAACTAATAACACAGACAATTACAGCAGAATGTTATGAAAACCTACATGCCAGCAATTGGACAACTTAGAAGAAATGGATAAATTTCTAGAAACCTATAACTTACCAAAACTAAAGCAGGAAGAAATAGAAAATTTGAACAGACTAATTATCAGCAATGAAACTGAATTAGTAATCAAAAAACTTCCCAACAGACAAAAGTCCAGGATCAAACAGCCACACAGATAAATTCTACAACATTTAAAGAAGAGTAAATACCTACTTTTCTCAAACTATTCCAAAACATAGAAGAAGGAAAGCTTCTAAATTCATTGTATGAGGCCAGTATCACCCTGATACCAAAACCAGAGTAAAACTACAAAAAAAGAACTACAGGGCAAGATTTCTCATGAATATAGATGCAAAAATCCTCAACAAAATATCAGCAATATGAATCTAACAATATGTTAAAAAAATAATTTACCATGATCAAGTGGGACTTTATTCCTGGAGATGTAAGAGTGGTTCAACATTTGCAAAACAATCAAGGTAATACATCACATCAGTAAGAGAAAGGATAAAAGCCATATGATCACTTCAACAGATGCAGAAAAAGCATTCAACAAAGTACAACATCCATTCATGATAAAAACTCTCAACAAAGTAGGTTTAGAGGGAACATACTCAAGATAATAAAGTCGTTATGTGAAAAACACACAGCCAACATCATACTCAAAAACTGAGAGCTTATCCCCTAATGTTTGGAGCAAGAGAAAGATGTCCACTCTCACCACTTTTATTCAACAGAGTACTGGAAGTCCTAGCCACAACTATTATACAACACAAAGAAATAAAAAGGCATCCAGACTGGTAAGGAAGAAGTAAGATTCTCACTATTTGCAGATGACATAATACCATATATAGAAAATCCTAAATACTCTACCAAAAAACTATTGGAACTGATAAATGAATTCAGTAAAGTCACAGGATACAAAATCTATATACAGAAATCTGTTGCATTCCTATATACTAATAATGAAGCAGCAGAAAGTGAAATTAAGAAAACAATCACAGGAGTGCTCAATGGCTCAGTCAGTTGAGCCTCCGACTTTGGCTCAGGTCATGATCTCGTGGTTGACCAGTTTGAGCCCCGCGTCGGGCTCTGTGCTGACAGCTCAGAGCCTGAAGCCAGCTTTGGATTCTGTGTCTCCCTCTCTCTCTCTGCCCCTCCCCCGCTCATGCTCTGTCTCTCTCTGTCTCAAAAATAAATAAACATTACAAAAAAAAATTTTTAAAAAAGGAAAACAATCACATTTACAATTGTACCCAAAGCAATAAAATATCTAGGAATAAACTCAACCAAAGAGGTAAAAGACTCGTACCCTGAAAACTATAAAACATGGATGAAAGAAATTCAAGACAATACAAAGAAATGCTCATGGGTTGAAAGAACAAATATTGTTAAAATGTCGATACTATCCTGGGCACCTGGCTAACTCAGTGGAGTATGCAACTCTTGATCTCAGAGTTTTAAGTTCAAGCCCCACATTGGCTGTAGAGATCACTTCAAAATATAATCTTTAAAAATAAAATAAAATGTCTATATTACCCAAAGCAATCTACAGATTTAATGCAATCCCTATAAAAATACCAACATCATTTTTCACAGAACTAGAACATTCCTAAAATTTGTATGGAACCACAAATGACCTCAAATAGGCAAAGCAATCTTGAAAAAAAAAAAAAAAAACAAAAAAAACAAAAAAGGAGGTACCACAATTTCAGACTTCAAGTTATATTACAAAGCAGTACTTAAAACAGTATGGTACTGGCACAAAAATCCACACATAGATCAATGGAATAGGATAGAAAGCCCAGAAATAAACCCATAATTATATGGTCAATTAGTCTTCGACAAAGGAGAAATGAATATACCATGGGATAAAGACAGTCTCTTCAACAAATCATATTGAGAAAACTGGACAGCTACATGCAAAAGAATGAAACTGAACCATTTTCTTTCACAATACATAAAAATAACCCCAAAATAGATTAAAGACCTAAATGTGAGACCTGAAACCATAAAAACCCTTCAAGAGAGCACAAACAATAATTTCTTTGACATTGGCCGTAGCAACATTTTTTCTAAATATGTCTCCTGAGGCAAGGGAAATAAAAGCAAAAATAAACTATTGGGTCTACATCAAAATAAAGTTTCTGTACAATGAAGAAAACAAATGAGCAAAGGAAAAAAAACCAGAAAGACAAAGCAAGAAACAGACTCTTAACTGTAGAGAACAAACTGATAGTTACTAGATGGGAAATCGGTGGTGGGATGGCCGAAATATGTGATAGGGATTAAAGAGTACACTTACTATGATGAAGAAAAATAAAAGAGGAACTGAATAGACATTTTTCCAAAGAAGACATTAAATGGCCAACAGGTACATGAAAAGGTGCTCAGTATCACTAATCATGAGGGAAATGTAAATCAAAACCACAATGAGATATATCACACCTGTTATAATGACTGTTATCAAAAAAAACCAAGAAATAACAAGTGTTGACAAGGATATGGAGAAAAGGTAACCCTTGAGTACTATCGGTGGGGCTGTAAATTGGTGCACGTATTATGGAAAACAGTATGGAGGCCCTTCAAAAAATTAAAAATAGAGCTACCATATGACCTAGCAATTCCACTACTGGGTTTTTATGTGAAGTAAAAGAAAACACTATCTCAAAATGTATCTACACCTCTATGCTCACTGCAGCATTATTTACAATAACCAAAATATGGAAGTAACCTATGTCCATTGATGGATACAAAAAACGTGATATCTGTATCTATATCTATATCTATATCTACATCTATGTATGTGTATAAAAAAGAAGGAAATCTTGCTGTTTGCTATAACATGGATAGACCTTAAGGGCATTATGCTAAGTGAAATGAGTCAGACAGAGTAAGAAAAATACTGCATGATCTCACTCTTACGTGGAATTAAAAACAAAAAAACCCCATAAGCTCACAGATGCAAAGAATATTGGTGGTTGCCAGAGGCAGAGGGTGGAAGGTGGGCAAAAGGGTAAGTGATCAAAAGGTACAAAAAAAAATGTTTTACTGTCTCCATGTTTTCACTAGAAGTCAGCAGTAAACTGAAGCATTGTCCCTCTGCATGCAATGTTTTCATGATTTTTCCCTTTATCATTTTTCAGCAGTTTGCCTATAGTGTTTGTAAGCATGGTTTCTTTATATTTCCCCTGCCTGGATTTCACTGACTTTAATTGGTAAATTCTACCTCTTACCAAATACAGGAAAATTTTATCTATTATTTACTAAAGTTTTTTTTTTTTTTTTTTAACCTCACTCTGACTTTCCTTTGATAACACATATCCTGAATTTTTTATATTGTCCCACAAGTCTTGCAGGCTTTTTCTTTCTTTTTCCACCTTTTTTCTTTGTTATTCAGATTGCATTATTTCAAGTTCACTGGATCTTTCCTCTGCCATCCAAAACCTGCTGCTAAATTCAGCCAGTTACTTTTTCATTTCAGATAGTGTATGCTTCAGTTTTAGAATTTCCACTTAGTACTTTTTTTTATAGTCTGGATGCATCTCCTTATGTTTTCCTTCATCAGGAGCACATTTTTTCTTTACTCCTTTGAACATGGTTATAACAACTTTTTGTTGTTGTTGTTATAGTAACTTTTAAATCTGTATCTGCTAATTTCAACATTTGAGTCCTCTCACCATTGGTCTCTGCTGATTATCTTTTCTTTTGAGAATGGGTCACATTTTCCTGTATCTTCAAATATATCTTGGATCTCATAAATGCTATGTTGTAGAAATTCCAGATTTTGCTATACTTCTCCAAAGGATTTTTTAATCAACTAGCAGTTTTCTTGGACCTAAGCTGTAAACTCTACCTTTTGGAAGGTAGCTCAAATGTCAATTCAGTTCTTCTTAAACTCAAGTATCTCCAATGCATATGTGGTTCAGGGGTCAACCAGAGATTTGGATAGCTTATACACAGAATTTAGGGGCTTCTCTCCATGACTCTCCCCTTTCTGAGATTCCACCTTCCCCTTTCCAGTGCCTGGGATTTCCCTGAACTTTGTCCTGTGATGCTTTAGATCAGAAAGACAGAAAGAGTTCTGTTTTAGTCAGATCAGACAGAGCTGACTGTGGCTTGTCTTTAGGCAAAAAGCTCCAAAAGTGGGTAATTTTCTACGACATTCTTTCTCTGAGTATTTCCAGAATCTGCTTCCTTTTGATTACTCTCCAATGTCCTCAGGTTTTGTGCTTTTGTATTTTGTCCAATTTATAGTAGTGTGTGGGAAGACTGAGTCTGCCAGAAGCCACTGAGCCAAAAAACCAATGGTGTACTCTTGTTTTGAATCATATGCTTAGGATATATTTTCAGGATGGGGCGCCTGGGTGGCTCAGTTGGTTAAGTGTCCAACTTTGGCTCAGGTCATGATCTCACACCTCATGGGTTTGAGCACTGCGTCAGGCTCTGTGCTGACAGCTCAGAGCCTGGAGCCTGCTTTGGATTCTGTGTCTCCTTCTCTGCCCTTCCTCCACTCACGGTCCTTCTCTCTCTCTCTCAAAAAAAAAAAAAAAATTAAAAAAAATTTTAAGTGATATATTTTCAGGAGTGGGATTTGAAAAAAAAAGGTATAAAATCTTATGTTTTATAATTTGCTTGCTCATAGATATTTCTTATTAAATAATACTAAACATTTAGAGAAACTCTCTTAGATGTATTTTATTGTTTTGATTGAAGTGTTTAAAAAAATGTGAATAGGGACCATAAATGTGGGATGAGTGATTAGACTTAAAGATTCACAGACTGAATCACAGTTCTCTAAAACTCACATAAGATGCCCACAGTGACTTGGTTTCAGGATCTTCCAACTCCAACCTCAAAGGCTACTGAACCTAGAACCTTATATCCTTTAGATTCATACACTTGCTGTGGCCTCATGAGCAGAATGTATTTCCATGACCTAAAAGAAAAGGACTTCCTGATGAACTCTGGAAACCAGCTTATTTCTTCTCTTTTTCTTACTGTTCATCCTTACTCTGGGCCTGGCCCACAACAACTGGCTTTCCCTACCCTAGAACTTGAGAGATTTGAGGTTTGTGCTCCTTTTCTCTCAGAATGCCATGCATTTCTATGTGAATTTTTCCCTCCTCACTGGAGACTAGCTCTCATACCAAGTAATGAGGCAGTCTGCATTAAATAAAAGGCCTTGCTATCCCTTTCCCAGATGGTAAGAACTTGTAGACCTTACATTTGTATGACCAAATTTGGACTTGTATTGCCATACCAAGAGATTCAGTTTTATTGCTTAACATGAACATCTTTATGATTCACATCTGCCATAATAATTCTATATAAAATATAACAATCCATAACTAACTTAAAACTATAATCATTTATTTTTTACTAAGTATCTTCAAGGGCACCTGGGTGGCTCAGTCAGTTAAGCGTCCGATTTCAGCTCAGGCCATGATTTCGTGGTTCGTCAGTTTGAGTCCTGCATCGGGTCTGCTGTCAGCACAGATCCCACTTTGAATCCTGTCTCCCTCTTTCTCTGCCTCTTCCTCGCTGTCTCTCTCAAAAATAAATATTAAAAAAATATTAAAAAAAACAAAACTGTGTACCTTCAGATTATCTGGGATTTAAGCTTTATGCTGCAGCCTGAGTCTATGTTTGCTCCATGTATTTCTCACTCCCTTTAGACCAGAGGTTGCTTGATTGTTCTCATGCCAAAAGGCAGGAGTACAAGAAATAAGGCTCAAATGTGCTAGTCCATTTGAACCCTTCCTTTGCATTACTTCATCCTTAACCCACTGGCCAAAGCAAGTCACTTGGTCAAGCCTCATATCAAAATAAATAGAATCCATTCTATCCATCATGAGGCCACAACGAGGGTATGAATGTAAAACACTCTTACAGGGCAGTGAGTAATTGGGACTAATAATTCAATCTACCACACTTATGGTATCACAGTTGTATTTATTTTCCACATTTTTAAAATGTTTATTTTGAGATAGAGGGAGATCGAGAATCCTGAGCAGACTCCATGCAGTTGGCACAGAGCCCATGCTCACCAACTGTGAGATCACTACCTGAGCCAAGAGCAAAAGTCAGAGGCTTAATTGACTGAGCTACCCAGGCACCCCTTCCACGTGGTTTTTAATTGTTTTTAAAGTTTATTTATTTTGAGAAAGAGAGGAGGGGAGTGGGGCAGAGAAAGAGGGAAAGAGAATCCCAAGAAGGCTCCACGCTGTCAGCGCTGAGCTGGATGCAAGGCTCGATCCCACAAACTGTGAGATCATGACCTGAGCCGAAATCAAGAGTTGGATGCTTAACCGACTGAGCCATCCAGGTGCCCCTCCACATGGTTTTTTAATTTAAGGAACATTCAGCAGACGTTAGAGCATGGACTTTATAGTCAGGTAGACTTGGGTTTGAATCTTTACTCCAGCATTTTGCTACCGATGAGAACTTGGGCAAATACCCTCACTTCTCTGAACCATGATTCTATTAATTTAAACCCTATAAATATTTTAGCATGTTTATTTTTTCTATGCATATGTTAATTTCCTCCACAAATATGTAATAATACAATATATTTAAAATTTTTTAACTTCAAAATAGCATTTCCCCAGACAGTAAAAATGTTGGGAAAGAACGATTTTTTTTTCTGCTCTGCTCCCCAATTCTTATCAGAGTTAAGGTCCTAGTGGTGAGGGCGGGGGTGTGTCTCAGGCTGTGCTCATGACAGAATCATATGGAAACCTCCATAAAAATATGGACTCTGAAGGCCCCCAGACTTGCAAAGACAGAACTCCTGGAACTGGGCTACAGTTCCCCACTCCCACCTTTAGGATGGTCTGATTTTCATAGTCAGTGGAGGAAATTAAATTCCTAAAGGGACCCAAACCACTCTTTTCCTTCCTGAAAATCCTGGATACTCTGAATGGTTATCCACATATTTTAAACTGCCTGCCAGGTTCATGGAAAAGCATAGTTTTTAACTGCCGCATAATTTTGATCATATGGATGTAAATTTATTTTCCTTTTGCTGGGCATTTGGGTTGCTTCCAATCTGTCCCTATCTCAAGTAAATTATGTTGCAATAAACATATTATACATAATTCTTTGACCATATTTCTGATTATTTCCAGTGGAAAGATTCCTAGAAGTGTGATCACTGAACCAAAGGGTATAAACATTTTGAAGGCTCTTGTTAAGCACTATTTTGCCAAACTGCTTGACAAAAAGGTTATACCAATTCACTCTTCACACTAGCATAATCTTTACATAGTGTTGTTAGTGCTTTAAGATGGAACTCTAAAGGGATTATTTTCACTTAGGGTGAGAATGTGAAACTGTCACAGAACAGAATCAAATGTGGCACATTTAAATATAAATTTCTTTTAACAACTGAAGTTGGAAGCAATAAAATCTGTGGATATAAAAATCTGAATGACAAATGGAAGAGAGGAGTAGGAAATAAACCAGAACCTCTGTCAATACACTTCTAAGAAAAAGAGGAAAAGAAACAAAACAACAAAATGAGGTCCAGCTAGAAAATAACATCAGGACAACAGAGGGGGCTCAGAAACATGCTGAAGAGGAAAATGATGTAACGGGAAAACACCTTATGTTCTAATCAAATTACTGGTACACAGAGGTGATCAGAGGAATTCACACTGATGTGAGGAGAGGGGAAACACTGAAGATGAAGCCGGTAGTAGTATTCAGAGCGCAGCCTGCAGATTCCACATCATTAGGGCAATCCAAAGGTTCGCTGGGCTCTGCTCATGTCTAGATCAGGTGGGCCGGGGCCCCACTGTGCCCACCCAAGGTCCACAGCCCCACTAAGCCTTCTGCTGATTCACAAGGGTATATATTTTGGAGGGCCCCTCTCCTCCCAGCTCTGGTTCTTCTGAGACCATCTCTGTTCTCCAACATGTCCATATGGTTCCCTGCTCCTCTTTCAGCAAGCTGCCACTCTCACAGAACATTAGTGTGTTTAGGTTTATGAAGACATGGAGGGTTTGGGGGAAGGGTCATGCTGCCCATTATGCCACAAAGCACTTAAAATGACATTTCAGGCTGTCTGGTTTATAAACGTCCTTTTGATCATTCCCTACTGGTTTCTCCCTAGGTTTTACTGCATGCAGGGCCCTTATTCCCACAATATCCAACTCCTCCCCTCTCTTCATTCCCCCATCCTGTAGGGAGCACCTTCTCCTCACCCTGACCCCCAAGAAAAATTAATTTCCTGCTTCTGTAAGTGCAGCCTTCTGGCCCTTTTTGGTTGCCTGAGCCCTAGCCAGCCCTTATGCCCTAGGGGCTTATCATGGTATTTCCTGAAACTAAGACAGCTACTTTCCCAAGAATTCTGCTAATAGATCTTACCGCTGAAGAACACTCCCAGAAGATGATTAGAGTCAGCACTCTGCCTTCTGCAGGTAACCGAGACTCAGATTAAATGAACTGTCCCAAATTCCTAAGAGTGAAGTGGTGAGGACTAGACTCCAGGTTTTCTGTTTCTAAAGCTGTGTCTTTTCCATGTCAAATTTATGTTTATCACGTGACGGTGGCCACTGTTTGGCTTCTGAGTTTAGTAAGTGTACTCTAAGAGCTTCAATCTCTCATCAAAAGCAGCATCCCTGCCATCAATCTTTGTGCCTTTTGTTTCTGGCAGGAGTAACTGAGTTGGACAATTCAAAATTCTTTACTGCTGGATTCAAAAAGTCTGACAACTGCTAAGTTGAATACGATCATAAAGCTTGTAGATACAGTAATCATCCACTTGTACCTCAACCTCTTCCCTTCTCTCTGAAAAGGCAGCCAGACCAGATGAAAAGCTTAGAGTTGGGAATAATGCTAGTGTTGAAATTTAATCATATTTCCCACTGACTTCCATTATCAATTTGATGATGCCTTATCACAGAAAAAAATGTTTTGCTTGTAAGAAAAACAATACTTAAGACCACAGTAAGATTTAATAAACTATTCTTTTAAAAAACAATCAAAGAGAACCACAATGCATAGTCAGTGGACTGAACCAAAAGCAAATCGATATTTTATAAAGTTGCAGAAACCCTCCTTCCTGACTGGAGCACAGTGAAAAGATGCTCACTGGTGTCTTGCCTGACTTTTACATTTAGTCTTTCAGTCTAGGGCGAGCCCAGGATACATTTCCTTAGAGGCAGGGGTTAGAGATTTGTTTATTTCACTGACCTGGTGAGGGCTGCTGATAGGTCTATGTTAGGTGTTCTTCTTAATTTAGCAACAACCATAAAAAAATTGCCTATAAGCAGCTGCATGTGTGTTATTTGAAACTGTCCATATAAGCAATATTAAACTTCTGACAAAAACAACAATTTTCATTTTGGCATAGTACTTAGCTATTCTTTTTGCTGGTATTAGCTAATCAGATCATTTGCTCCTGAAGATCACTTCTGGGGTGATTGCTAAAAATGTCTTTCATATAAAGAAGGATTTTTTTTTTTTTTAAGTTACCCGGGAGGGTATATATCCAATTTGTCTAAAATGGGAAAAAGTTTCAAAATAAATGTTTAAAACTCGAGTTACCTGGGATATAAAAATAGATACCTCCCGGGGCGCCTGGGTGGCTCAGTCGGTTAAGCGTCCGACTTCGGCTCAGGTCATGATGGCACAGTCTGTGAGTTTGAGCCCCACATCGGGCTCTGTGCTGACAGCTCAGGCTGGAGCCTGTTTCAGATTCTGTGTCTCCCTCTCTCTCTGACCCTCCCCCGTTCATACTCTGCCTCTCTCTGTCTCAAAAATAAATAAACATTAAAAAAAAATAAAAAAAATAGATACCTCCCATTAAAACTAGAATTTAGGGGCACCTGGGTAGCTCAGGTCATGATCCCTAGAGTTGTGAGATCGCACTCTGCATCAGGTGCAAAGCCTGTTTGGGATTCCCTCTCTCCTTCTGTCTCTCCCTCTCCCCTTGCTTGTGCTCTCTCTCTCTCTGTCTCAAAATAGATAAACTTAAAAAAAAAAAAAACAAAAAAAAACCTAGAGGGGTGCCTGGGTGGCTCAGTCAGTTAAGCATTTGGCTCAGGTCATGATCTCACACTTGGTGAGTTCAAGCCAGCTTCGGCTTCTCTGTGGTCAGCACAGAGCCCGCTTGGGATTCTCTCTCTCTCTCTCTCTCTCTCTCTCTGTCTCTCCCTGCACATGCACATACATGTACTCTTCCCCTCTCACTCTCAAAAATATAGAAACATTTAAAAAAATTAAAAAAAAAACTAGAATTTAGTCTACCCATTCTAATATCATTGGTATCTAATATCATTGGGTTTTAATATTTAGAAAAGAAAATCTCAAAAACCAATTATGAAACATGGTATGGAGGATTATTCAGTTGAATACAGTAATACATCCAGCCATGCTTCCTCCTTCCTCTTCTCAGAAACACTGAGAACCAGAGATAATTTCCCTGGCTTTGAACAAAATTATACCAGGCAGTACCATATTGTGTCTTCTCTATCAACATTACCAGAAAATGCCAACAATGCTGGACTTCTAGAAATTTTGCTTAGGTTTATTCTATTTTTTTTTTTAGAGAGAGTAAGCAAGCGAGGGGGGAGAGAGAAAGAATCCCAAGCAGTTTTCATGCTCAGCATGGAGCCTAACTCAGGGCTTGATCCCACGACCGTGGGATCATGACCTGACCCAAAATCAAGAGTTGGATGCTCAACCGACTGAGCCACCCAGGCGCCCCGCTTATGTTTATATTTAAAAAATTTTTTAACATTTATTTCTTTATTTTTGGGAGTCAGAGAGAGACAGCAGGAGCAGGGTAGGGGCAGAGAGAGAGGAAGACACAGAATCTGAAGCAGGTTCCAGGCTCTGAGCTGTCAGCACAGAGCCCAATGCAGGGGTCAAACCCATGAACTGTGAGATCATGACCTGAGCCGAAGTCAGATGCTTAACTGACTGAGCCAAACAGGCGCCCCTGCTTAGGTTTATTTTAAAGTCATGTATAAGTCCAATACTTCATTTGGGCAAAACTGCTAATTAACAACTCTGGTTTGGGGACAAGTCTATTTCTTCCTTTGACATGTTCCCCTGTTTCCAACCCCCTTTCTTTTTAGGTGTATTTGTTAGAGAAAAAGTTAAAATTAAATCTATATTCACAAAAATTGCTGAGCACCATCTCTAACCTGGCACAGATGTTCCAAAAACACACAAGATAAATTGTAAGTGTCCGGTGAGGAGGGCCATAGCCAAGAGGGTTACGAATAATGGCAACCAATCCTATTGCCATAGGTTACCTGCTGGTTTTGTTTAGCTCAAATTCTTGCCTTTCTAGGTCTAATGGCCATCCCTTGTCCCAGATCTGACTCACAGATAGTCTCATTTCACCCTGCTGAAGCCAGATCACAGTAAGAATCAGGTTCAGTTCTAAGCATCACAGAATTGCATATGCAATGGTGGGTGATAGAGTGAAGAACAGACCCTCGTTCATGTGGGGGAAATTGAAGGATGGGGTATTTGAAAGAACTGGAGGCTATGATGACTGATAACACTAAAAGGCCTGGAGGAAGCTGTTCTTTGTAGCTCCACAAAGAACAATGCCTTGCCTCACCTCCCTAAGTCTCGGATTCTTCCTTTATAACATAAGCCAGTGGGCTGGAAGATCTTGCTCTAAATGGCTTTGAGTCTATAATTGGCTGGGAAACTGATTTCAGCCCAACTCAAGGAAAATCTTTCTTCCAATCAACCAATCTTCCAGTAACAGGCAGCTCCAGGACATGGTGAGCTTCTAGTTCGTACGGGCAGAGTTGGGACAATCATCTATCAGAAAGCCTATGACAGGATCTCCTGCATCCTCTGGGAAGATGGACTAGGTTACTGTTAAAATCCTTTCCAACTTTGTCTAGAAACTTTTCCTGTTTCAAATAGTTGCCAGGAGAGAAACTCCCATTGTAGTGATGCTAAGGTGCTCAAAGTCAAGAACGTCAGGAGGAAGAGGGAAAGCAAAACAGTCTGTGTAGTAAGACCGCAATATCCTCATCTGAGTGACAGGCCTGGTGCCAGATACTTGATAAATAGTAGTTCCATAGGTAGGTATTGTTCTCCTTTTACAAAATGGAATTGAGGCTCAGAGAGGCTACACAACTTTGTTAAGGTCACACAGCTAGTAAGTGGAAGTTAGGGAATTCAACTCTAGGTCTACTGACTTTAAATTCAGCACTTTCCACAATGTTTCCCTATCTCGAAGGAGCAGTGTACAGTGGGAGGAGGCAGAGAACATAGAGAAGGCGTAGAATACCAAGGAGGCCAAATGCAGTATAAATAAGAAACCATGAATTACAGACTAACTTCCATGGCCTGTAGGCAGGGAGAGGGTGTTTACTTACATGCTGAGTTTGAAAGGCCACTGTACCAATAATGAACATCCAATTATAAAACAAGAGGCTCCTGGTGTTTCTGCTGACATGACTGTTTTGGACTGAATGTTTGTCTCCCTTCCAGAAAATCTGCCAGATTCCCTCACTAGGACTATCCCCAATCTCTTCAGGCATTTACCACTTTTCCACCTTTATTATAATTACTTGACTCATGTTCCTTGAGACCATAGATTCATTGACTAAAGTTGTTTTGTTTTTTATTGTTATTTTATCATTTTATTATATGCTGTATATCTATATACTTAAATGCATCATACCACTGCTTGGATAGCTTCCATGTGCCCCTCCAAATCCACTCCTCACACTTCCTTGCCCTATTGTGTGCTGGAAGCTGCCTCTTACAAATGGCACTAATGGGATCCCTTGCACTCTGCCTTCTGCTTTGGTTCAGCCATTAGGGGGCACAGGCAGGAGTGGGAGAAGAGAAAGATGATACTTATTCCCCAGCTTCCAACTTGTCAAGCTGCAGTGAGCAGTGACCATGTTCTACCCAAGTCTGAGGTTTCTACTAGGTAGTCTGCCTCTCCTGCAAATCTCTTGATTCCATTAAATTGTCCCTCCCTCCCATCACGCTTGAGGCTAAGCTCCCAGTTGCTGCTTGAGCAGGGCAGCTTTACCAGCCCTTGTTTATACCACCTAACCCCACCCAACACTTATAAATAGTGCTTTATCAGACTTTCAATCACTTGAGAGTGTCATGTTTCTTACCAGGATCCTAACTAACACATGTACCAAAAGCCTCAGGAAGGAAGGAAGGAAGGAAGGAAGGAAGGAAGGAAGGAAGGCAGGAAGGAAGGAAGGAAGGAAAAGAGAAAGGACTCTCACTCTCATAGCTCTTACCTTTGGTAATTATCTATGTATTTGGAACTAATTTGCTTATATCCTTCCTTGATTTATCAATTTTGGCCATTATCTATCTATTAGATGGATTTCCCACTGAGGTCAATGACACTTAACCCTTCCACATCTCCCTCTTTCCAACACAGTTAGAAAGCAAGGTCTTTTGTTAGATGAGACTGGTGAATGAAAAGACAGCTTCTGTTCTTAGATAGGATGATTCAACATCAAAAAGACGTCTGTTATCCTTAAGTTAATTTATAACGCAAAGCAATCTCAAAAAATACCAACTTTTTATGGAGCTTGACAAGCTAGTACTAAACTTCAAATAGAAAAAGAAACATGCAGGGGTGGGCTGGCTGGCTCAGTTGGGCATGTGACTGTTAATCTTAGGGTTGTGAGTTCAAGCCCTACATTGGGCATGGAGCCTACTTAAAATAAAAAGTAATAATTACAAAAAAAAGAAAAAAGAAAAACAAGCATGCAAAAGTAGCAGGAATATACTTAAAAACATTATTTTATTTAAAAAAATTTTTTTAATGTTTACTCATTTTTGAGAGAGAGCAAGCAAGCAGGGGAGGGGCAGAGAGAGAAGGGGACACAGAATCTGAAGCAGGCTCCAGACTCCAGAGCTGTCAGCACAAGGCCTGACGTGGGGCTCAAACTCATGAACCACGAGATCATGACCTGAGCCAGAGTTGGGGACTCAACTGACTGAACCATCCAGGTGCCCCAGGAAAATACTTTTAAAAAGAAAAACAAATGAAAAGAACAAAACAAAAGAAAAAGCCACAAGGAGGATTAGGTACACTGGACATGAAAACGTACTATAATGCCTTTCTAACTAAACAGTGTGGTATGGGCAAATGAACAGACCAGTAGAAAAGAAAATCCAGACAAAGAACCAAGTACCTATGAAACTCTAGTATGTGATAAAGTTGGCATCTAAGAATACGCAGCTAAAAGGAATACCCAGCTAAAAGGGTTTTTTAATACATAGTACTGGAATAGCTAGTTAGCTATTTGGAAAAAAGGGTAAAATTAGATCCATACCTCATACCATATACAAGAACAAATTCTAAATGGATCTGAATATACAAATGAAGCCACATAAATTTTATTTTAAAAAACGAGTGAATTCCTCTTAACCTGGGTGTAGAAGAAAATTCTGTAACTATAACTCAAAATCAAATGGAATGAAAGAAAAGATTGATAGACTCCATAAAAGCAAAAATTGTACATGGGAAAAAACACCATCAACAAAGTCAAAGAATCTGGGAGAAAATATTTACAACATGTATCACAGATAAAGGGCTGCCATTTCTCACATTTAAGTAACTCATAAAAATTGAGGAGAGGGGCACCTGGGTGGCTCAGTTAAACATCTGACTCTTGATTTCAGCTCAGGTCATGATCTCCCTGTTTGTGGGATTGAGCCCTGAATCAGGCTCTGTGTTGACAGTGCAGAGTCTGTTTGGGATTCTCTCTCTGTCCCTACCCCACTGGCTCTCTCTCTTTCTCTCAAAAATAAAATAAACATTAAATAAAAAAAAGAAAAGAAAAAAATTGAGGAGAAACATAGATCAAAACCTAACAGAAGAATGGACAAAAGACATGAACAGAAAATATGCCCCCCAAAAAGGAAATAAAGGTGATTCGTAAAACATATGAAAAGAAGTTCCTTCTCACTCATAATAAGAGAAATACAAATTAAAACCACACTGAGATACCATTTCTCACCTATTAGACTGGCAAAAATTAAAAGGTATAATCACACACCTTGTTGGCAGGCTGTAGGGGAATGGGCACTTTTATACACCTGCTGATGAGAATGCATATTGGTATAACCTTTATAGAGGGGAATTTCACAACATATGTTTAAAACACTCACATGCATATCATTTTTTGACCTAGTAATCCCACTAAGAATTTACCTTGAAGATAAACATCCAACAACACAAAAATGTAAAGGTTATTATTCATAGCATCAATGTTTGTAAAATTAAAAAATACTGGAAACCACTGACATGCACATATATATGGCATACAAGTACTAAGCAGGTATTAAATAAAAAAGAATGAGAGAGATCTCTATGAACTCGTATGGAGTGACTTCCAGGATAAATTAAGTGAAGAAATCAAAGTGCAAACCAGTATCTGCAGTATGCGATCTTTTTTATGGGAAAAAAAGGGAATAAAAAAACCATACATGTGTATGTTCATTTGTGCACTAAAAAGCCACAGGAAAGACAATCCAGAGGTATTAAGATTGGTTCTTCTCAAGAAGCAAGACTCTTAACTATAGAGATCTGATGGTTACCAGTAGGGGGTGGGTGAAGGGTTAAGTAGGTGATGGGGGATTAAGGAGTGCACTTGTTATGCGGAGCACCAGATGATATACAGAATTGAGTCACTATATTGTATACCCGAAACTAATATTTTTTAAATATTAAAAAAAAAAAAAAAAAGACTGGTTACTGTCAGGGGCTGGGTAGGAATGGGTTGGGTAGAATAGACATAATGAAAATCATCTAATTATACCTTCTGTGTTGTGGAACCATGTTAATGTTTTATATACTCAAAGCAACAACAAAGAAAAAAAGAAAAAGAAAATTAACAATGATGGGGAGGGCAACTAAAATGTGCAAAACAAATGAACCAACCAAATTTCAAATGAATAAAATAACCTACGCTGAAGGGGGAAATAAAACACAAGTTAACTTCTGAACACTATAATTGGACTGTATACTCTCAGACTAAACACAAAAGAATTCTAAACTAATATTAGGATAACAGGAAATCAGTTAATAGACTTTTTTTTTTCATGAAGGCATTGGTTAGCAATTCCATGTATTTAAGGATGAAGCAAGTAAGTAAATATATTGTGGATAATGGGAGCCAGTTTTCTCATCGTTGAGAGTTACAAATATGAAGCGGGAGAACAGAATGAACCCTATAGTGTTTCACTAGAATCAGAAGTATCAGTATGAACACATGATTTTTAAAATAGCAATAAATTGGTCAGTATAGACAGGCATACATAGATCTGCATGTGTGTATATTTACATAATCTATCTCTTAGACTTTTTGGTTGAGAGGGTCTAGAATCAACAATATTCCAGAAGCAATGAGCATATCCAACATGCAGATCTTTGTTTCTAAATACTGTTCACTGCTAAAGAAGCACCAGGGCTCCCCAGGTAAATAGCTGATTATATAGGACTGAGGCAGAGAAAGTACAAACTGGGAACAAAGTCAGAAGTTTACACGAGTCAGCTTGAAGGGGTTCTTACTAGCTAAAAGCAGGACAATCTGAGAATACTTAACGACAGTAAAAGTTTATAACACTTTGAATAAAATATGAATCCATACTGATGTATTAAATGGGGGACAAGGGAAACCTCTTCCTTTCAGTAGAAAGCCAACTAATACAAAAGGAATGATGAAATTAGCATCACCATTTGGCAACCATAATACTAATTCGTCTAGGCAAGAATCAATAATAGATACTAAAACTAGTGGTTGAAATTATGAGGAATAACAGAGTATCTCCCCAAGAGTAACTTTATAATAGAGAAACCTGGTACACACCACTGTCAGCAAATGAGCAAAATTTTATCACCAAAGTTAGTAATGGGACAGATCAGTATCCTAAGCCTACTGATACAACGTACAATAATCACTTCTGTGGTATTCCTGCAAGGAAATCTAGAACTAAAATCTAACCATGAGGAAACATCAGACAAACCCAAATTGAGGGGCATTACAAATAAGTAAGCTTTTTTAAAATCAGTAATGTGAAAGTCTTGAAAAACAAAGGACTAAGGAACTGTCCAGATGAAGGAAATAGACAAAAGAGTGAAATGTAACAAATGATTTGGAATTTTCTTTTGCTCTAACAAATATGATTGGCACAATTGGTGAAGTCTTAATAAGGTTTGTAGATAATAGTATTGTTTATTTCCTGTTTATTTTTAACAATTATAAGGGGGTTATGTAAAGACTGCTTTTTTAAAGCAGATATAAACTGAAGTATTTAAGCATAAAGGGACATTCTGTCTGCAGTTTACTCTCAAATGTTTCAGAGAAGAGGATAAAACAAATGTGATAAAATGTTGACATCTGGGGAATCTGGGTAAACGGTACACAGGACATCTCTGTACTATTTTTGCCACCTTCCTGCAAGTCCAACATTACATATATATGTTACGTATGCTTAAAATTTACATATGTGTATACATAAACATATCAAGTTTTTATATATGTTTAAACTAAAACAACTTTTGGTTTTAAAAAATGTAGATTCCTGGGCCCCATCTGTGAAATTTTGGGTTCAGGAGTTCTAGTGGTAGGTGTTGGGAATCTGTACGTTTAAAGTTTTTCTAGTGATTATGATGTTTAATCTGGTTTAAGAATCATCCCCTGCCAGAGAGTAATAAAAATTTTACTACTCAAGAGGTAAAAAAGAGCACCCATTTATCTGCCATCCAGCTTTCAAAACGAAAACAAAACCCAGTCACAATGGAAATTCTATGTATACCTTGCCATCTACTCATTTTTTTTCCCTCCTAGAGGTAATCACCCCAAATTTGAAGTTTGTCATTCCTATGCATGTTTTCATACATTTATACCATATAAATATGTTCATATCAGCAATAGAATTGTTTTGCATGTTTTCAGACTTTATAAGTGGTTCATAACAAACACTTCTTCCTACAATATAACTTTTCATTCAGCAAGATATATTTTGGTATTTAACATTGATACAGGTAGCCTATTACATTGATTTCATCCAGAAGAGAGGGAAAAACTAAGGATTCCAGAAAAAATGAACATGCACATTCTTTGACCTGATGTAAAATATTCAAGTTATGACTATACCGCAATTTTAAAAAATCCATTTTCTTGATGACGGATCTGGGTTCCATTTCTTCACTAATCCTCATGCAAAAATGAACCTCGTATATATTTGTGCACATATAGAATTTCTTTAGAGGAGAAATTGATAGGTCAAAGGGTGTGCATGTTTATTCATTTTCTCTGGAGTCATCAGTTTTTTCCCCCTTTTTTGGATCATGCATGGTTGTCCACAGCAATAGGAGAGAAGGCAGTGTCTACGGGCACAGATGCAGGTATGTGGGCTGATAAATTTGTTGAAGCGTTCTCATTGCTTCTATTTTCTTGATGAAACAGAGAGCAAGGTTATCAGTTGAGACCTAGGGTGGATGAAGAGCAATTGGAGGGTAGAGGATGTGGAGAGAGGTGAGATATGTAAAGGCGATCTAGGAGAATGGGAGATTGCCAGGGAGTGCTATGGGCCTAGGTCTTCAGTCCTACTAGATATTGACAAACTGTTCTTCAGAGGAATTATACCAACGTACACTCTTACTAGCAGTGGATGGAAGTTTCTGATGCCGTACATCTTCACCAATCCCTGTATTCAGAATTTCATAATTTTTGCCAAGTTAATGTTTGTGAATAGTTTTAATTTCCTCAATTTCTCGAGTTGAGCTTATTGTCCATTTGTTTCATTTTCTGTGAATTAGTTAATTCATGTTTTTTTCCCATTTTTCTAACAGTTGTCTTTTTCTAATTTGTAGGTTCTCTTTATGCAGTTTGGATAATATACCAGTGTTTACATTATGACTATACAAATATTTTCACTGTTGAGCCTATGACCATTGCTCCTTTCTTCTATGACTATGTGTTTTTCCTAGAGTTAATGATTTCCTTTTCCATCTGCCTAGTTTTCCATATACCTATGATTTTTTCCCCAAATGCTCCAACATGCTTGGCATCCTATTAGAAACAATTACTATGTGTTCATACAGAAGTTCCATCTTTTCGTTCCTTGAGGTCCTCTCTTACTTAGCCACCTATCCTCTTGTTCCAATCTGTGTTGGTTGCTCTTTGGAAAACTGCATTGGTGGCATTCTGGATCTTCTATTCATCATCTCCTGGGTTGGATTCCAGATTTCCCAAATCTCGTATCTTCTTCTTCCATGGTTTGGCTGGCACTTATTCTCTGGTAGCTTCCCCCAAAATGAGGATATATCTGAATCCTTGAATGTCTTTTTTTCCCAAGTAAACTCTATGCCCAGGATGGGGTCAAACTCAGGACCCCAAGATCAACAGTTGCATGCTCTTCCAACTGAGCCAGCCAGGTGACCGGCTCTGATCTTTTTGCTGTGCTTTCACTAAACCTTTTCAATCTGAAGAACTAGGTCTTTAATTCTGGAAACTGTTTTTGTTGTTGTTGTTTTGGTGGGAGGCATTATTTTCTGTTCTCTTTTTCTCAAAGTTGTTTCTGAGTCAACATTTGAATCTGATTTTAGGTGTGGAGCAGATGCTTTATTATGTCTCTATGCTTTTGCATTTGTTATTCCTTCTGCCTAGCATGCAGACTCCTTCTCCTGTCCTAGCAAATCCCTGCTTATCTTTCAAAACCCATTTCTGATATCAGTTCTTCCATGACGATCCCCTCCCTGACCCTAGACTGAATGAGATGATCTTTCCTCTATGCTCACAGTCTTTTATGGCATCTCTAATGCCATTCTATAAAGTGTTTATATATCTGCCTCTGCCCCTTTCCCCCCACCCCCCACTGATCCTAAATGCTTTGATAGGACAATGTTTATCCATTTCTGTATTCTCAGTGCCTAACAGTGTGTAATGGCATGAATAAATGAATGGATTCAATGAGGGGAGAAAAGTGCACATTTTCTCCCACTACATGGCAAGCATTGCACAAGATAGGTACAATCTCATATGCCTTCATTTAATCCTTTGAGCAAATCTCAAAGGATGTATAAGCAAATTGCTTATACAATAAATATTACCTGAATTTCTATTATGTGCAAGGTTTGATACTGGTCAAAGGATGAAAAAAAAAAAAACAACAACAAAATTTCATTTCTCTAGAAATTCACCATATAGAAGACTTTTTCCTCATATAATTTTTAAAAATTGACAATTCACATACCAAAAATTCACATTTAAAACCCACACTTCAATGGCTTTTAGTATATTCACAACGTCATGCAACGATCACCACTAGACAAGATATTTCTTATCTGTATGAAGTGCTGTGTGTATTCTGGGGTCAAGTCAAAGGAGGAGGCAGTCTACCAGGGGAACAAACATTCCAGAGAAAGGAGATGTGCAATGAAGTAGAGCTGAGACAGCCCAGTATTTGAAAAAAATATGAAAAATACAGAGAAGCCGGAGTTTATGTTGAAGTAGTAGGTTAGACTATTTTACAAATGAGGAATCTGAAACTCAGGTGAATTAACTCAAATAAGGTCAAACAAGTTTTCTTCTACTAATTCAAGAAAAGCTGCTAAAAGACCTTACCCTACCACTACATCATTCCCAATGAGCAAGCAGGTGCTGACGCCACCAAATACTGAATTGGCTCCAAATATTGCTTTCCCCCCAGCCTTCTGGCAAGCAGGCTTCATTTTCCCACCCAACTCCGTGCATTACCTAGCACCATTGGCCGTTCAGACCACCATCATTAGTTGAGCAAAAACATTTCTGGTGTGTTTTTGTAGATTCAGAAGGTTAAGGTGACCACAGTGATGCTATCAGAAGGTGCTCTGTCCATAGACAGAAATATTTTGGTCATGAAAGTCCAAGGGGTGCCTGGCTGGCTCAGCAGGTGGAACATGTGACTCCTGATCTCGGGGTTGTGAGTTCGAGCTCCATGTTGGGTGAAGAGATCATTAAAAAAAAAACTTTAAAAAGTCCAAAATGAAGACTTAACATTTAACAGCCTCTGTTTAGCTAAAATATGCTTTCCAGTCCTGTTTCAATCTCTCTGTATGACCAGAAAGAAATTTTACTTTTCTGGACCTCAGTTCTCCTACCTGCAGAGTGACATTAGGAAATCTTGTCCCAGCTACCCCACTGCAAGCTTGCCCAAAGGAATCACTGAAAAATCACGAGGATCTGTACTGCCTTCAACATTCTTGAGGAAAAGGTTAATATGCCTGAAAGTAATATGCCTAATATAAAAATGTCTCCAAATTTTTGACCTCAGTTAAACATTCATAAAAATCTTGGCTTATTAGGCTTATGTTCAGTCTAGATTCATCTCCATTTCAACTCTCTAGGAGGGGATAAGTTAGGGGAACTCAGGAGAAAACAAAGTTAGGGGAACTCAGGAGAAAATAAAGGCAGGGGCAATGACTTCTGGATTTCTGGTTTTCCAAGTTGAGGCTGTCCTGTTCTCTACCATGTGAAAGAGCAAATCTGCATTCTAGGATATGAAACTGTGGGTGCTACAAATCAGAGGGATGGTGGAAACATGTCCTCCTTACAAAATCCTGGCATGACAGAAGACACAAAGTACAGCAGTGAACAGTTACTTCTCAGAAACAATTTCCAAAGTGACCAGGTGAAACATGCTGAGAGAGTTCACCAGAAGCCACCTTGGCTAAGAATCTTTAGATGCTTGCTGCCCACTACAGAATCCATGCTAAAATGTGGTTTTGCAGTAGGACCAAGGAATTAATATGCCTGAAAATATTACACAACAAAAAAGCTTTACTAACCTTTCAGAGAAGAGCAAGATTAAGTACCCCTGCCACTCTCATTTCTCTTAGAAGATGCAAATTTGAATTATTGGAAATAAATACCAATTAGGGGCATCTGTGTAAATAATCTGAAGATCATTATTTCTTGGTCTGCATAGGTTTATATACACACAGTTTTCATTTATGATTCTCCGGTACATTTTGGTAGGAAAGCATCTACACTCAGTTTATCCCACTCCAGGAGCAGTTCATTTATGATTCTCCGGTACATTTTGGTAGGAAAGCATCTACACTCAGTTTATCCCACTCCAGGAGCAGTAAAATCCAATCCTTTTTTAGAGAGAGGAAATTTGAGAATATTTGAGAGCAAAGCCAGAATTCAAATAACTGCAATATCTAGGTAAAAATGTATCCATTCTTTCTCCTCTGGACAACGAATTATTTAAGGAGACCTCCCTCTCCAAAAGAAAATATTTTAAAGCTCATCAGCTCCTAAGAAAAGCATTAAATGTGTTACCACTGTCTCAACACCCTACTCAATTATCTTTCATATGGACTTCAAAACAGCCCTTCAAGATTTGGTTGTTTTCTTCTCTTTTCTTTCTTTCTTCCTTCCTTCCTACTGATGAAGAAACTTAGGCTCACAGATGCTGGAACGTTCTAAGCCACACAGCTGGGGGCAGAAAGGAGGAAGGTCTGAGTTCTAAGCCTATAGGCCTTCCACCTGCCAGGGCGTCCCAAACAAGAATTACCTGGGAGTACTTAAGGAAAATACAAACTCCAGGCTCACAGTCAGTCTTCAAAGAAAGGGGCCTGGAAACATGCTTTTAAAAAGACAAACAAACAAACAAAACAAACAAACAAGCCGTGCTCCCTCCTACCCCTTGGTTAATAGAAAAGCTTAGGAAAGACAGTACATCACGACCCAGCCAAGAGATCTGAAGCTGTTCCATTTTCACCAAGAGGACCCCCCCCCAACGTCCCCAAGAACTCTCATTTCTCTCGTCAAGCCATCACCCCCACTAAAGCCCCCACAAGTCCAGATCTTGGAATCATCTTCTGCCCTTTCTTCACTACTGAATCCTGCCAATTTTCTTCTTCCCTGCAGAATTTTATTTCCTGGCTGGGACTAGGCTCTAACCACCAGACTTCCAGCCGGGCCCAGGAACTCCCAACCGCCTCCAGCCCTTCTGGCTCCTTCCCTAGCCCCTCGGCTCGGGCTGCTATCAACGCAACCCTGCCTCTTCCGTCGGTCACGTTGTTTCCTCCGCTTGGAAGGACCTCTTTCCTCTCCGGGCCCTTCCCAGCGGTTGGGGAACTCCTACACAGCCCAAGTGCCTCCGCTTCCAGCCACCCTCGCCTCCCACCACCCCTGCTCTGGGACCGAACCCGGCCTCGAAATCCAGCAGCAAGCGTCCGTCCTCCTGGCCGCAGCCCCTGCCCCCTCCCCGCTGGCCTCCCCACCCGCCACCTGGCTTCGCAGCGGCCGTTCGGGAAGCCCTCGGCACTTCCCAGAATAGAGAGCAGCTGCCAACGTCAGGCTGCCGCCCGCCGCGGGGTTCCGGGCGCACGGGGTGCGGGCGGAGGGGACGTGACTACGCTCTGGCCTTCCGTCTCCCCCAACGGGCCGGGAAACTGAGGCCCAGGGCTGGCGGCAACTTCTCCAGGGTGCACAGTCCCGGGCCCCAGGCGTCCCGGCCCCCGTCCGCGATCCCTCGACCACACGCGCCGCCCGGTCGCCCCGGAGAGCCGGGCGAGGAGCGGGTCTCCGAGCGAGCGCTCCGCCCGGGACCGCGCAGGGCGCCAGACGCGGCCAACTCGCCGCGAAAGTTGTTGTCTCCCAGCCTGCCCTCGCCTCTCACCTCCGAGACACACCTTCCCGCGGGCCCTGGCAGCCGCACTCTCACATCCGGTCCACCTTGCGCACACCCCTCTCCACGCTCTCTCACGGCCCCTCTCCCTCCCACGCCTGCAGCGGGCGGCTTTCCCCCGCGCCCCCTCGTGCACTCCCACCCGCGGCCGGGGCGCGCCTTCCCCGCCCGGCCGCACGCCTGGCCTCCGCGCCGCGCCCGCCCGGGCTTCTGGCGCCCGGGAGCCCCAGCCCCGGGCCGCGACCCGCTTCCGCCCGCCCGGCGGGCGGCAGAAGCCAGGGTAGCCGCGCAGGGGGCGAGGGGCTCGGCTGCGCGGGGCGGGGAGGGGGCGCTCGCTCGCTCACTCTCGGCTGCGCACACGCCCGTACAAACTCTCACACAGACACACGCGGGGTGCGCTGCCGCCGCCCGCCGCTGCTCCTCCTCCCGCCACCGCCTTGAGAGGGAGAGAGAGGGAGGCAGAGAGAGCGCTTTGTCCGCGCGCCGCCGCCCGGCCCGGGACTCTGCCCCGAGGAGGCAGCCGCGCCGAGTCCCCGCCTCCGCCTCTGCCCCCGGGCGGGCCGGGCCGGCCGCGGTGGGGGGAGCCAGGCTGAGGGTGGGGGTGGGTGGCGGGCGGGCGGAGGGCGGGGAGGGGGGGCGGAGGAGGAGGAGGAGAGACGAGGGCAGCGGAGGAGGCGAGGAGCGCCGGGTACCGGGCCGGGGGAGCCGCGGGCTCTCGGGGAAGAGACGGATGATGAACAAGCTTTACATCGGGAACCTGAGCCCCGCCGTCACCGCCGACGACCTCCGGCAGCTCTTCGGGGACAGGAAGCTGCCCCTGGCGGGACAGGTCCTGCTCAAGTCCGGCTACGCCTTCGTGGACTACCCCGACCAGAACTGGGCCATCCGCGCCATCGAGACCCTCTCGGGTGAGCAGTCGCCGCTGCCCCCTCCCCCCGCCTCGCCCAGCTCAGGCCGGGACGGCGCCCGGAGGGAGGCCGAGCCCGGCGGGCGGCGCCCGGCGGGGGCTCCCGCGCCCGCACACTCACTTCCACGCACCAGACCCTCAACTCTCGCCGCCGGCCCGCTCCCGGGACGGCCCGCTCCCCTCCCCCCACCGCTCCGGATTCCCCCCTTGCCCTCCTAGCCGCAGCCCTGGGGCGACCCCCGTGCCGCTCCGAGGGTGCCTGGGGCTCGTTCGCTCTCTGGGGGCACCCCTCCTTCCCTATGCTCCCGGGCTGCTCTCCAGAGTTTCCCCACCCCCATCCTCAGAGAACCCCCGTTCCCTCTCTTCCCTGACCTTCGCGTCACCCCCTTTGTCAGGGACCCCCTTCCAATCCTGCATCTCTTTCTCTCTTGACCGGACCTTACCCCTATCCTTGCCTCGTGCCCGGGACCTCTCGCCCTCTGGCGTCCCCTGAGCCGCACTCTCCTTTGGAGCCCCCTCCCCACCTCGCCTCGCGGTCCCCCACTTTCGGCACCCCCTCGGCGCCACCCTGATGATCCCCTCCAAGGCTTCGGGACTCCCCCAACCCCAATCCCTGCACGACGGCACATCTCTCTCGGTCCTCTCCCGAACCTTAGTCCCCTCTCGCTCGTCTCTCAAGCGCTCCTATTTTTCTCTGAATTTTTTGTCCGATTTTATTGAGAAGAACTCGGGGCTGGGGGCTTTCCGCCGCCTGTCCCCCCGCCTCCCGCTCGGCCAGAAGCACCTTTTTACGAGGTGCCCTGTCTCAACTCGGTGGGGGCCCGGGCTGAGAACCGGGAAAGAGGCGACCGGGGGGCCCGCGAGAGCGCTGGAGCCCAGACGGGAGACGGAGAGCGACACACACACACTCGCGCGCGCGCGCACTCACCAACTCTCCCTCTCGCACACGCACCGCTCGGAGCCGCGCTCGCCCCAAGGCCGGGAGCCTGTGCCCCCCGAGCCCCGGCCCGGCGGAAGACCCTTCCCCACGGGTGCGCGGGGTGGGGGCGGGGCGGCGGCGAGGCCAAGGTGACACCCTGGAGCCGGCCGGGACTGGGCTCTCGCAGCTGCGGCCCCGGGGTGGGGGGGAGGTGGGTGGGGGGCTTCGGTGCGTCTTCTCCGGGCCACCGGGTGGAGAAGTCAGGGAGGGGAGCGCAGCGGAGCCCTCGGGGCCCGGGTTAGCGGAATGGAGAGGTGGGGGCCGGGAGAGGAGCGGGGCCGCGCCAGCCCTGCAGCTTGAGTTTCAAATGAGCTCATCCTTTCAAATTGGCGCCGCTCTTTATTAAATTTGTTTTTCCGGTAATGCCACCCACAGCTATACCTGGGGTCGGATCCGGGCTCGCGCCCTTCCCACCTCGTCCCGAGACACGGGGCGCCCACCTTGCTTCCCACTGGCAACCAAGTTTGCCCAGCTCGAGCCCGGTAGGAGACCCCTTGAGGGCGCCCGAAGGCGGAGCCCGAGCGTGGAGTTCTGTGCGTGCCCCTCCTAGACCCCCGCCGGTTTGATCTAAGGAAGGTTCTGAGTGCTTTAATTTCTGTTTTAAAGGTAAAGTGGAATTGCATGGGAAAATCATGGAAGTTGATTACTCAGTCTCTAAAAAGCTCAGGTAAATATATTTTGCTTAGTTATTTTGTGATAGGGCTTAACGTATAAATACCACAGTACACTCAGTTTTTTAAAAATGTGCTTTTATAGTTAAAAAACTGCTTTTGTTTGTTTTGTTGGTGGAGATAACGTAGTTTAGAAAGTTAGATTTTTTACTTTCATTATATAAGGTGTTTACTGTACTTGGAAAATATCTGGTGCCTTATTGGGGGGTGGGGGGTGGCGAACTCTAGCTGTGTGAAATTCGCTGGGACCGTTAAACTTGTTTATCAAAACTTGCCTCCCACCCCTCACTCCCACCCCTACCCCCAGCACAGTGGCTACAAATGCTTGTCAAGACTTCCTGTGAGATGTTAAGAGTAAATATTTACTTTGTCAACTAAATTGCTTAACTAAACTTCGCGATTAATTAGTTTTCTTTTTTAGATAGCTTAATGTTGAATAATAAAATAATTCAGTAAGAGGTCAGTATTTTGCATAGCATTGTAAAGAAGTGGGTTGTTTGGAATGGGTGGCAGTTAAAAAGCCAGACTTTTTTAGTCCCTGAGACTACTGAATATTGCTTCTGAGCGTTTTGTTGTTGTTGTTGTTGCTTTTAAGATATGTTTGAAGCTAAACAAGTATCTATGAGTTCTGTAGCTACATTTAAGGGCACTGTTGTTAATGAAGGAGTAAAGAATTTTGTGGAAGTTGGATTTCTCCACAGTGATTTGCCTGCAAGAGAAATATCTCTGTGAGGAGAGAATGAGGGAGAACATCTTTGTTTAAAGCTTATTGTGGACTTTAAATTGGGCCCCTTTATTACTCATTCTAGATTTTTTTTTTCTTCTCCCATGTGTTGTAACTTAGTTTATATCCCGTTCACATACATTTCTTCACCATTAGTCATTAAGTAGCTGGACTGAAAACTCTTAAGTCTTTGATTTGCCACCTTTACATTTTCTGATACTCAACAGTGCAACCACTTACTTGATTTTTGCCAGGATTGAATAGATTTTAAAACAAACCATAATAATTTTATAAATACTTAGATGTTTTGTTGAAGAGGTTTTAAAAAACTGTGGGCTCATTTTCAGATACTTTTATTTTAACTAAGCAACAGAATATCTTCTTTGCAAATGATTGTGGCGTATCAGAAAGCTTATGCCTTTAAAAAAAGGCAAAAGTTATGATTTGCAGTTTCAAATGAAATATAAAGCTAGTTTTTCTCTCTAGGAACAGATGTAATGTGTAGCTGATTGGTTTTTCAGTTAAGTATTCTAAATTTGTATACTTCTATATATATATGTGTGTGTGTACTTTTTTTTTTACCTGAGAAATCCAAGTTGAAGCTTTCTGATGTATTAAGTATTTATTAAGAAATTTAAATCACTCATCTTTTACAACACTTGAAAATTTGATGAAAATATTGAACAAGGTTTGAAAGAACCACCTAAAACATTTGAAGGGCTATTATTCTATAAATGCCTAATTCTATTGGCTGTATAGCTGTTCTGAGTCCTTTTTTGGGTTATAATTAATGAAAAAAAAAATCACTAGAATTTTAACTTTGGTGAGTTGGTGTCTCATTTCATGTTATGAAGTGCATTATCTCATGTTGCAATGTAAGTAAAATACTAATTTAAAGTTACTAACATCTCCTAAGACTTCTCACAAGTATACTTCTTCTAAACTTTTTCTTTCAAAATGCAGGAGTTATTTGCTGTTAGCCAGAGTGTCATTTAACTAATTTTGTTGTGTTTATGTAAGAGTTCAGAATTAAAAGCATGTCCCCAATTTTTAATATTAATTAAATAAAGAACAAACTAGGACTTAAACAGCCTTATTAGTACAAGATTTCTTTAAACATGTGGGCAATATAAAATACCTAGGAGGTAGATTAAAATGCGCTGTGTATGATTCACTACACTGAAGACGTCTGACATACCAAATGTATGCATAAGCTGCTGTTTTAGAGGGTTGCATCATTTCTGATTGGATGGCTTTACTCTTTTTTTTTCCCCCCTTTACTTTATTGGTTTAAAATGCAGGAATTAGTTACTTGTTCTGCAGGCTAAGGGAGAGATGTCTAATGACTGGTGTTGTGTACTGAGCTCAGACCCCTGGGATGAAGCAGCTGTATGTTCTCATGTACAGGGCACTACCACGGTGCTGGCTTTCAAAAAGCAGGGTACTGTGACATTTGAAACCAAAGCTTTTATGTTATATGGTGACTATTTTGGTGTTCCTTTGTTGCATTTCCATGAAATTTAACAAGTTAGAAGCAAATTTGTCAGCGTTAAGTCAGTTCTATATGTGGTTTTTGTGTTAGTTGAAGTGAAAATGTGAAGAAAACAATTCATCCTCCTTGCTTGCTTACTTAAAAATCATTCAACAACTGAGTGCTCATTTTCTTTATATTCTGATTTCTTTCTGCTCTCAGGAATGAGTTTTAATATTTACATTCCAAATAGACTTTTTAAAGCTAATGATAATTTGGGAGGAGATGTTTTTATCTTAAGTTATGAAATTATTGGCATGCCATTTGCTTACCAATTGGGTCTTTTGTTAAATGTCATTCTAGCATCATTTTATATGTGCTATTATAGTAGACAGACTATATAACCGTTATATTCTCAGGGTCATCAGAAGTAGAAAACTCTTGTTTTTTTTTTTTTCTTTTTGGCACATGTGTTTCATTCTTATTAGATGCAAATTATTGTAATGTAAATCATAGACACACCACCTATTTTTTACTTTCTAAGTTGGTTTCAGGCTCTGCTGAATAAAAATCTTTGGATCTTTTTTCTCTATTCATATTTCTTGGTAGTGTATATGAATCAAAGATTGCTTAAAGAGGAAGAAACTGGAAATTGCTTTAAAAATCTGTTAAAAGTTGTGGAAAATGCCTTGACAGAAATTTCATTTTTCTTGTTGAGTTTTTAGTTGGAAAAAAATGTATATGTACATATCTGTATATGTACCTACACACTTGCACACGCATACATACACACACACACATGCACCCACGTCACATATATTGTTTGGAGCGAGAACATACGCTAACCTGAATGTGCTTTGTAACTAAAGTTGAATGATTCTGTGAGAAACAAAACTTTCAAAAATGTGATTTCTGCCCACTGCTAGGAAGTAACCAAGTGGTATAGACATGCTTTCACTGAGATGGTGTGAATACTATGAGATAGTGTAGGAAAAAGCTATGAATTTGTCTTTCATGAGTTAAAAATCAGTAATTGTGTTGTCTCCAATGCAAATGAATTCAGTCTCCTATAGGAATGTTAAAGAAAACAGTATCTCAATTGTATTTTGCTTGTATGTACTACATTGTGTATAGTTGAATTAAATACCAAAAAGAAAAAAAACAAAAACAAAAACAAAAACAAAAAACCATCCAACCTCAAGCCCTTCCTGCAACAAAGGCTTTTGCTGCATCAATTTTTAATTTTGAAAAGATTTTTTTAGGTTAAAATTATATGGTAGGCTTCTATTTAAAAAATTTGTTGAATTAAAAATTGATGCCTGAATTTAATTAAATAGATTGCATGTGTGGATATAATGTATATTAATATAAAATACATGTCAAACTGTAAGATAACTTTAATTTGGCTTTGAGTTGGACATTACATTTCCCATTTTAAAAAAGGCTAATAATTTTTTCATATGGTTCTAGGCTGTGCCATAAACAATTACACATTTTTGTAACCTTTAAGAGATAAGTATTAGAATTAAAATAGAAGCAATAAAAAAAACAGTTGATAATTCAGGTGGTAGTGTAGGTTTAAAATTCAAGCTTACAAATATTAAAAAACTGGTCATTTGATGTTTTTACCTTATTTAGTTAAATATTAAAAGCCACTGAAATCTACAAATCAAAATAGTTTTTATGTACTGCTTGATTTTCCAATTTGTCAAATTCATCTCCATTTTAAATTTGTATTGTAGCAATTTATGAAAGTTTTAAATGGCTACATAAACATTAATTCTAAAAGGTGATTTGGTGATATGTGATGCATTTGTCAAATTGTGTTTTTTAAAATAATATTTCCTTGTAATTATGGCTGGGTATAAGATGACTAGTAAGGGATAGTCTCAAAGGTTTATTTTTTATTATTTTAACCTGAGATTACATAAAGATGAGAGAAGATTAGTAATATTTGTGTAGCACCTTTTATACGTAATGATATAATGTATTTTCTTTAAGAAGAGTTTTTATAAAGGACATTAGGCAGTTTGGAACTAATTGCATATCAAAATCAACATTTCACTATTTTGAGTAAATGTTTTTATTTTATGGAGGTTGATCCAGTTTTTCAAGTGGGGGGGGTATGTAAATGATGTTGAAATGTGCATAACAGGATAGGAACTTGGGCACATTTATTAAAAGTCAAAACTATGAAACTCAGATTTCTACAGGAACTATTTACACATATTTGATACTTCTCAGCTTTCTAAATATTTGCTGTCTATCGCTGAATCACTCTTCCAAGTCTTCTAATGGAATTCTCAAAAGTAGATGAGCAATTGGTCAGTTGTGAGAGGATATTATTTGAGCTAAGTGTGTCATCTCTGTGATTCAGTGGGTGTGTGCACATGGGTGTCTGTGTGCGTGTGTGCTTTGTGGGGGACAGTAGTTTCAGACAGATGGTATCAGGAGGGAAGAGAAGGAAATCTTTAACTGAGCAACGATTGCTCTGGATTTCAGTCTTGACAGGGCAAATGAAAATTGCTAGGTGTTTGAACTTTGTGACAAAGGGAATCAGTATTTGCTTTGAGTGATGCATGACTCTTATAGGTGCTTAACCTTGTGGAAGCCAGGGCTCAGGTACCTGTGTGGCTTCTTCAGTGAGCTTGCTGCTGGGAGGACCATCCAATGCACAATCTATTCTTCTTTCTTTTGCTTGGATATCCCTTCTCACTAGTAGAGTTAGTTAGCTCAGTGACTCTGTGAAGGCTCTGATGATCTATAAGCCATTTTTATAAATGATAGAAAATTAAAGATTTGAATATGCATTTTCACTTAGGAATTCTATACTGTGGAAGACAGTAGATTATTTTACATAACAAGTACTCTGACGGAATCAATTTCATTAGAAGCATAGTATTAGACTGGTTTCTTTGGAGACTTAAAAAAGTTGAACTATAAGTTTCAAAATACATTTTTAAAAATTCCACTTAAATGCCACCAACGTGTCTTCATTGTTCTTTTCTGCGTGGAAGAACAGAGTAGTGTGACTTGGCTGAGCCAGTTTTTTAAACCAGTTTCCTAAAACTTTTAGTCAAAAGCATCATGTCTCAAAAGTTATGATTGACTTCTTAATTTGAAGGATGGGATAGTTCTGTTGAACAAAACATGCCCAAATAGTTTATTAGTCAAAGTTTATCCTTTTTACACTGAAATTCAAGTCCAATTACTTTGGGTAGTCATTCAAAACACTATCACTGAAGAAAAACATAATAGCAAATAAACAACAAACACCTACTAGTAAAGATAACAGTGCTTCCTCCCAGTTATCATCATTAAAATATTTTTAAAAATCTTTTACTTTATAATTTAACTTCATGCTTACAAAGTTATAATTTTCATTTGGTGGCATGGACGCTATGGGTTCTATTTTGGGCAGCAAAATTGCAGAGTGCTCAAAGCATTATTTTTAAGGTTTTTCTTTTCCTGTTTTGATCATGTACTTTGGTCTTTCCATAAAATAGTGAAGAAAAATTATTTTCTTTTATAGAAAAATTCAGAATCTGTTGTGCTTTGGCTTCTAAAGATGAGGGAGAATATAGTAATTATTTCTTTAATTTGGTGTAAAGTTTGGTGGCATATGGAGGTAAAGATTAAGTAGACCAGAGAAAATGGATGCTTTTGCACTCATAGCAGGCAGTCAAATCTAAAAGCTAACCCAGCTAACCCATCATTTAATAGATACATGTCTCCTTCCCAAGCCTCTATTTCTCACTGCATAATAAGCTTGCATTTTTGAGATCCATTTTGTTCATTTATTCCTGGATTTCCTTACTATTTATCTGTTCTATACTTTATTCTGAAGATGTGAACATTAGTTAGAATTGTTTACTATCAAGAACATTTCATTAAAGAGGTGTTTTAATAAGTCCAATAAATGAAAAGAGTTCTGATGCATATTTTAGACTTTCTGATATTTACCTATATCATAAGAAATGTTGTTACCTAATGACCAGGAAAATATGTATGGGACCATTGCAGTGAGAATGGTATTTTCAGTTTTTCTCATTATCATATAATTAATGTGTGCCTTAGGGGGAAGCTTGGGTTTTTAATTTTTGTTTCAAATGTGCTCAGAAAGGTGGTTTTATGATTCCATGCATTGATATGTGAATAATGCTATTGTTATCTCAGAGAGATACACATATTTTTTATGTGCCTGCACCTTATATTCATATAATACTGATGATGTCCCAGCCTCTTCACATTATTTCATTTATTCCAAATAATTATGGAAAGAAGATGGGACAATTAATATCATCCCCTTTTTCAGATGAGGAAACTTAGTTTCAGAGAAATTTAATAATTTGCCTGAGGACACATACCCATTAAATAGTAAAGCTAGGGCTAGAACCCAGGTCTTCTGATCCTCAGTCCACAGTGCTGAGACTTTTTTTTCTTCACTTGTTTAAATTAAAAAAGTCAATCTAAGTGTTGTATGGTTCAAAAGGTGCCATTCAAGAGTAATGGAAATAACTGAAAATAGATTTGTTTGTGAATGACCCTTTGCAACAATCTTACTCTTACATCATGCTGAATGATCTGTACTTTATTTTTTTTTTTTAGGAAAAAAATAATTAGAAACAGTCAATTTAAACATTAACAGCAGCATTACCTCCTTTTATCACCATGCTTGCCCATAGACAGAAATGGGGTTGGATTTTATTGTTGTTGTTATATTGCTTTTTTCAGTGGCTGCATTCCTTGTGTTAAGAAATAGAACACTGCCAGGGAAGATGTATCTCTCGACATCTTGAGCCGCACGCATTAGGCAGTGAGCTGTAGCCCTGGTTAAGACTAGAAGCCAGGTGGAAGAGGAAAGTCTAGCTCAGGGAATTGCTTGGGTGGGTTCTTCCCAGGTTTTAACCAACCCATTGCTGGAGGTCAGGACTGTGTTCTGGTTTGTTTTCCTGGTAACTGTCAGATCTTTCCCTAGATTTGGTGTTTCTCTGCTTCAGTTTCTGTACAGAATCTGGCCTTTGGCTTCTCCGTGGGGATGGAATGAGTATTAGTAGGACAGCATCCATGAGGTTTTCAGAGTTCCTCATTAATGACATAATCACTCAAAAACATATACTAAATAAGCATGTTAGGTACAGTCCATTTCCCCTTAATTGTAAACTTTTCCTGTATTTATCCTCTTGTTTCCTTTAACTGTTGTGTGCTATCATATTTATATGGTGGTGGAGGGAGGAAGGCATGATCAAGAAAACAATAGGTGAAAAGATTATTTTCAACCCCCCCCACCCCCCATTTCTTTAAGTTAGTATAGTCTGGGGTAGGGTGTTGCATGTTCTGTGCAGTTCTGACTTGGAAAATGGGCGAAGGAAGGTAACTAGTAGTTAAAAAGCAGCTCGAAGGGTGGGTGATGTGTATTGAGGAGGGCACCTTTTGGGATGAGCACTAGGTGTTGTATGGAAACCAATCTGACAATAAATTTCATATATTGAAAAAAAAATAAAATAAAAAGCAACTCGTGTCTTAGGTGATACACCAGGCCTTATGTGTATCTTATTTTATCCTCACCACAGCCGGGGAAGATCTGTACCTTATCCCTTTTACAGATAGGGCTGTGAAGCTTCCGACTCAAAAGCAGCCCCTCCTTTCACCTGACAAAACCTGCTTGCTTCAAAGAAGCAGTGGCCCTATTACCTTTCCTGCCTCCTAATTGGAACATAGTAACAGCACTACTCCTCCAGCAGGAGCTGTGATAATGTTTGCATAGGTCACAGGGTAACTTTGTATATTTTTCCCAATGCAGAATAAAAAATCTACATGTATACAACAGATATGCTGAGGAAGATAAGAGGCTGAAGTCCACTATATATTTAATTTAATATAAATTGAGAAACAACTGAAAGTGTTAGTCATAATTGGAGGGCACTTTCTGAAGTAGTCTTACTGTAGAGGCATTAGTAATTATAAAAGATAGATGTTTTTTTTTTTTTTTAAATTTTTTTTTTCAACGTTTTTTATTTATTTTTGGGACAGAGAGAGACAGACCATGAACGGGGGAGGGGCAGAGAGAGAGGCAGACACAGAATCGGAAACAGGCTCCAGGCTCCGAGCCATCAGCCCAGAGCCTGACGCGGGGCTCGAACTCACGGACCGCGAGATCATGACCTGGCTGAAGTCGGACGCTCAACCGACTGCGCCACCCAGGCGCCCCAAGATAGATGTTTTAAAAAATCATTGTGGTTGAAAATGAAGTGTAAAAAAAGACAAGCCATAATGTGTATGCATTGTGGGGAGAGGTCTGTATTCATGCCTTTGGCTCAAGTATATTTTTTTAAATCCTGAAAAATACAGCCTTTTTTGTCTAGGACCTAGAATGTTGCACAAAGTTTGGCATGCTTTCATTTTTATCTGTACATAAAAATGGCTTAGAGAAGGAAAATGGGGGATTCTCACAAATTGCTTTTCATAAGATGATTCATCTTATTAACATTAGAAAATTTTAAACCTTTTTGACACCTGGAAACAGTGAAAGCACAAGGAGTAGGAAGATCTATATGTTCTTTTTGATACAATACTGAAACCTATACAGTACATTGGTGACTTTGTTTTAGGTAAACAAGGTGGAAGTTACAATCATACTATCAATGAAATAGATATGCAAGAGTTGTGCATCTAGATATAGATGTTATTTTTTGATAACATAATTCTATGAACTTAATTATAATTAAAAATAAAAATAATGATTTTTCTCAGTCAAGAACCTCTAATAGAGCTTAAAATGTTATCAGAGAAGACCTTTCTATTAACTTGTTACCTCTTCTCTTTACTCTTTGCCTTCAAAAAGCACACCAAAGGAAAAAAAAAATGTAATTGAACGGGGATTCTGTGGACAGGTTAACCTCAAGCCAATTCACAAAATAGAAGATACTTTGAAAAAGCTCATGTGAGGACAGGCTGTAACTAACTGTGTTATATGGAGACCTTTTACTTGAGTCCCTCCTGATCTTTGTGATTTTAACAATGCATATTTGAGAAATGAATGTTTTCCTTGTCATTGTGTGGATAAGATTTTGGAGTAAAATGTGCATCTTTGAGAGAGTAGGAGATAGAAGATTAGACAGTTTAACACTGAAAAAAATGCACTTTAACCTCTTCAGTTAGAAAGAAAGAAAGGAGGAAGGAGGACAGGAGATAGGCAGCCATAGGAACACAGGTGACTGAGTGAACAGTGTCATGTAGCTTGTTCATTCTCTAATTCCAGAGCATGGGGAAAAACTGGTACTCACTGATAGTGTGTACAAGACAGTAAATGATTCCAGCGGTGACAGCAGGACTGGAAATCTCACGCAATTTGTTCTTTTCTTTGACATTTAAAAACTCTAGGAGTATGTGGCTGGCTTGCCCCACAAAAGGTTTTGCATTTCTTTCTATGAGGCCCTGTACTGGCCACTTCCTCTCTCTCTCTCATTCTCCTTCCTCTTTGCATTTCTGTGAGGATGGCTGGGCAGGGCTGGAAGGTGCTTGGTTTGTAGGCCTGCCTCCAGCTGAGTGCCCCCTAGGTGGCTGGGTTTGGGGAAGCCAGGAAGGCATGTGTGCGCTTGCTCAATGTGTTGGAATGTATGGGTTCTGTGGCATACACTTACCCGGAAAGTGCAGGAGGCAGGCAGGCAGACAGACAGACAGACACACACACACACACACACACACCCACACACCCACACACCCACCCACCCCACACACACATTCCTCAGTGGTAGTGGGGGTCAAATGTTGGCTTTTTGTGAGGAGTTGAAAGTTTGGGAAGGAATTTCCCAGTGTTGAAAGTTTGGGCTACTTTCCCGCCCCACTAAAGTGCAATTGTATTTATTCTTTGTAAAGGGAAAACATCTTGGGGTGCCTGCGTGGCTCAATTGGTTGGGCGTCCAACTTCGGCTCAGATTGTGATCTCATGGTTCATGGGTTTGAACCCCACATCGATCTCTGCACTAACAGCTCAGAGCCTGGAGCCTGCTTTGGATTCTGTGTTTCCCTCTCTCTCTGCCCCTTCCCCGCTCACACTGTGTATCTCTCTCTCTCTCTCTCTCTCTCTCTCTCTCAAATAAATAAACATTAAAAAAAATAAAGGGAAGCCTTCTTTGTTGTTTTTTATTTTTTGAATACTGTTGAAGGATAGAAAAAAAATTTGTGGATGCATAAATAATCTGGCCCTTCTCCTAGATCTAACTGTGCTCTTTCCTCCTTTCTCTTCATACTAATAGTAATGTCTTTGAATAAAGGACACTGAATTTTTAAAATAAGCTTTTGAAAACTCTGAGTTGTGCTGCTGCTAAAGATGATAAAATCAAGGATCTTTAGAAACCAAGGTTTAAGCTCAGAAACGTAGGATTTAGTCTCCCTCTGAAGGAGTAGATACTCCTCAACCGAAATACTAGTTGGTGAATATTCTTTTTATTTGTTTGCCCCTTAATATTTTTAAAAACTTACATTCGTTTTTTTTATTCACAAAAAGTTTGAGATGACAAAAGTGCTGGTTGCTCAATTATTTTAAATAAAGAAGGTAGGGATTTAATTTTATGAAGGAGGTAAGCGAAACCAGCGTTTTGTTTTAAGGGTTCTAAAAGACTGGGAACAGGTGGTTGGTTCTAATATAATTCTTTTTACATCTTAGGAGATTTGCCAAGGAAGAGTTAGCTCTTTGGCTCATTGATTTTTGTATTAATGGTTTGCTGTGCATGTCTGTTTCAATAATGATTTCAAAACAACAATTTTGATATTGAAAATTTGTGGCTTGAGTTCAAATGTAATGATTATGGTGAAGATGTTAACACTACAGCCTTAAAAATTTCCAAGCCAAAGTGCTTTTATTCCTTATGGCAGTACTTTTAACAGTATGTTCCACGAAGCCTTAGGATTCTGAGGAGATGTCAAATTTATGAGAAGGAAGGAGTGGACAATGTACCTGGGAGACCCTGGCTTCTTAACTACCTTTCAGTCAGAACACAGCTACATTCATTGATGTTTTATATATTGGAGTTCAGTCTAGAATTGGGTTCAGAAAAGGGATTTGCCACTTTGAGAAATAGTTTGAAAGTTATCTGTCATATAGTGTATAGTTTTGGGCCTTGAATCCATTCCTTGTTCAGGCATTCCCGAAGATCCAAAGCTCTTTCTTGAGGAAAGTTTAGACCCTGCCTTTGCTACTTCTGAATCTACTTTCTGTGGAATGGCCTGTCACTTTTGCTTTAGTAACAAATGTTTGTTTTGCCAACTGCATGCCAGACTACTAAATCTTTGGATTTTTCTACAATCAATAGCACAGAATGTTTGCCCGTCAGGAACTTTCTAGGGAACTCCTTGGCCAATGATTGCACTCCGGTTCTCAACAGAGCCATTAGCGTCAACTGACTTTGTTGAGTGATGGGTCTAGTAACATGGGACCCACTCACTCATTAACAACAAGTTTTTGCTTCAGGAGGTCCAAGCAGGTTGGCCCACCTGCCTCTTCTTCAAGAGAGCATCCCTACTTGATATGGTATCAAGCAAGGTATATGGTGTGGTTCTAGCTATGAAGCAGTGATCTTCAAAATATTTTCGACTGGTTCGAATGGACTCCTAACAAGTCAGAAAGGACATAAACCATTATACTCTAATACATCCTTACACAGTATCAGTTCTGCATGCATGAGTCTTGTTCAAAAACAGGATGTTACTTCAAACAATATATATTATTCTCTCAGTGATTTCTTAACCTGTGGTCAAGGACTCTTGGGGGCAGTCCTTAAAGTCCTTGGACTTTGCTTTCTGTGTTATTTAAAGAGCCTCCTAGATGGTTTTCATGCTGAGAGAGAGAGAGAGAGTGAGTGTGAGAGAGAGACAGACAGACAGACATGCACATGGAGGCTTTCCCCTCTGAGCTCTGCTCTTTGCCCTGTACTCCATTGTTCTAGCTTCCTGAAAACTGGTCTTCGAAGATTGCTGATGTCACATCATATATCCAAGTTTTGTTTTAAGACTGTTACAAGAAACCACCATATATTTACTGGGATCCACGCTCAAATACTGGCAGGTGATATAAGGGGTGGTGAGGGGAGGGGTTTCTATGAAGTACAGGATGGCTATCTCTTCAGTCGGCTTCAGCCAGCTACTACCATGTGGAAATGTAAGGCCAGTGTTCTCAAACCTGGTTTTTCAAAAGAAGCTGGAAGTCAGAGTTCTTATGTTAAATATTGGCAACAATTCAAACATTTTTGTAGGTACTGTGAGGGGCAAAAAGATGATAACTTGTGGGTTGAATCTGGCCCATGGCTTGCTGGTTTGCAGTCTCTGCCCATGAAAATCTGCAACTTCTGTAAAATACTGTTGAAGACTCTCTCCATTATGTTTAGTATCTCCTACCCTTAAGGCTTGTCTGGGAGTGAGAGGGAAAAGTTCTTCTCTTCATAAACTGGTTAAACTTGTATGTCTTATCTAATGATGATGATAGCTCTTTGGGAGCTCATTTGCAGCAACCATCCTTAGTCTAGTTAGTTTTCTGGAATAATTTTTTTCCATTATAAAGTACCTTATACTTTTGGGGCGCCTGGGTGGCTCAGTTGGTTAAGCGTCTGACTTCGGCTCAGGTCATGATCTCGCGGTCTGTGAGTTTGAGCCCCGCGTTGGGCTCTGTGCTGACCGCTCAGAGCCTGGAGCCTGTTTCAGATTCTGTGTCTCCCTCTCTCTCTGACCCTCCCCCGTTCATGATCTGTCTCTCTCTGTCTCAAAAATAAATAAACGTTAAAACAATTTTTTTTAAATAAAAAAATAAAGTACCTTATACTTTTATGTAATAATTTATTGTTTGTTCTATTAAATCATCTGAAATCCTTTTT
The DNA here is from genome assembly GCF_028749965.1 of Puma concolor. Taxonomy (NCBI): domain Eukaryota; kingdom Metazoa; phylum Chordata; class Mammalia; order Carnivora; family Felidae; genus Puma; species Puma concolor. The sequence continues at coordinate 77,832,070 of NC_141675.1, read as the reverse complement.
TTTTTTAATGTTCATTTTTGAGAGAAAGAGACAGCACTAGCAGGGGAGGGGCAGAGAGAGAGGGAGACACAGAATCCCAAGCAGGCTTCAGGCTCTGAGCTGTCAGTAGGTCACAGGGCTCGAACCCACGAACCGTGAGATCACGACCTGAGCCGAAGTCAGGCGCTCAACCAACTGAACCACTCAGGCACCCCTGAAATCCTTTTGTAAATTTAGAATGTATGTATGCTGAATATGTGACAATCTTAGTTTAATGTATATGCTATTTCATAATGCCTGTTCATGAGAAAAAATTAGTCCCCGTTTTCCTATAATTGGAGGAACATATTTCCACATAAGTTTCAATTATACACTCTCCAGTTAAACACTGGGCCAACTATAGGTAATGTTTTAAACCACTTTCTAAGAAAATATGATTCTCATATGTCTGGCAAACATTTTTTTAAGTAAGAACTTGAGTTCTGCCTGCAAGTGAACATCTAGGATAAGGCAGGTAGTTTTAAAGCATAGAGTGTACTTGGCAGGAAAATTCAGTGGTGAAAAGTAGGGCTTTTAAATATTTTGAAAAATGTTTTGGTTACTCTTGCACTTTCTTGTATTTAAGTTGACAAAATTGAAAGCCATATAGATGCTGCTTCTAGGTCCGGGGTGCAGTAAATACTCATTAAGGCCAAAGTAAATGAAAACTACCAGTTACCTAAGGGACCTTACCAAAAAAAGCCAAAAAACAGACAAAACCACCACAAAACAAAAAAGCTGCTAGGACAGTTGGATTAGCATTTTAAAAATGTGTCTTTTTATTCTAAAACTTACATGAATGAAATAGCTCATTAGCAGTCACTATAATGGTGAGGTAAGTATATGTCTTGGAGAATGTGAGTTCTCAGTTCATCTATGGTAAGGCACAATAGAGTGACATGTAGGTGTCTGGGAATTCAGGATTTCATTTGGCTTCCTTCATTTGTAAAGGATTGAATGGTCATCGGTTCCATTAAAATAGCCAACTCTGTTTTTTGCACTGGTCTTTTGAACCTTACCATTTTGAAGTTCCATGAGATCTTGCTCTTGTCTTATTTTTTTAATTCCACTGCTGCAGCTTGAATGCCTTGAAAAGTGGAATGAGCTGCTCATTAAATATCTTCCAAGTTTTAAAAATTAAAGCCATAATGTATCATTAATAATTTGCTTTTATTTCTTCTTTTTATTTTCAAATTGAGGGCAGGGAGAAATAGCAGTTCAAAGTTTTTACTCTTGTGAATGGGTTTTTCAGTCTTTGTACTGAATCTTTGGCTTAAGTGGAATGAAGTCTTCATGGGCATTTTAGGTACAAAGGCCCTTTAAAACATGAGGTATGTGGGGAGCCTGGGTGGCTCAGTTGGTTGAGCGTCCGACTTTGGCTCAGGTCAAGATCTCACGGTCCGTGAGTTTGAGCCCCGCATCAGGCTCTGTGCTGACAGCTCGGAGCCTGGAGCCTGCTTCGGATTCTGTGTCTCCCTCTCTCTCTGACCCTCCCCCGTTCATGCTCTGCCTCTCTCTGTCTCAAAAATAAATAAACATTAAAAAAAATTAAAAAAAAAAACATGAGGTATGCTGCAAAGAACAGTTGTACAGGGCTGCAAAATGAGTATTGGAAAGCAGAACTTTAGATTTGATGTAACCAGAATAAGTTTTGCAAATCAGTCTTTTTAAAAAAATTAAGTAAGGGTGGGTTAATCTTAGTATTATTAGACTCAATGTGATTACACAAAAATACAACTTCCTCTCTAGGTATTTCTTTCTCCAACCCAAATTACATTAAAAATCTGCTGGGAGGGGTGCCTGGTGGCTCAGTCGGTTAAGTGTCTGACTGTTGATCTTGGCTTGGGTCTGGATCTTGGAGTCGTGAGTTCAAGCCCCGTGTTGGGTGTGAAACCTACTTAAAAAAGGGGGGCGCCTGGGTGGCGCAGTCGGTTGAGCGTCCGACTTCAGCCAGGTCACGATCTCGCGGTCCGGGAGTTCGAGCCCCGCGTCAGGCTCTGGGCTGATGGCTCAGAGCCTGGAGCCTGTTTCCGATTCTGTGTCTCCCTCTCTCTCTGCCCCTCCCCCGTTCATGCTCTGTCTCTCTCTGTCCCAAAAATAAATAAACGTTGAAAAAAAAAAATTAAAAAAAAACAAAAAACAAAAAACCTGCCTGGAATAATAGAAGAAAAATCTATGTATATTTTTTAAGAAACAAAAACAAACCAAAACACAGAAATAGCAGTCTTCTTATTTCAAGATAGTAGGAAGATACAAGCAAGTTAAGTTGTGTTTTTATGTAGTAACTCAAAGATGATCAAGTTAAGCAGACAGTATCTGAAGTTGTTGTGGGAAAAAATAGACAAGTGCAAAAAATGGCAGAATTTACCAATGGCTGAGATAATTCATACCCAAGGAAATGAATGATCTTAAATGTTAATTGCAAAACAAGATACTGTCAGATGTTCTGTATTAGTAATCTGTTGATGCATACAGATTACCCCAAAACTTAGCAATTTAAAGCAGCAAACATTTATTATCGCTCACATTTTCTGAGGGTCAGGAATATGGCAGCAGTTTAGCTGGGTGGTTCTAGCTCAGCATCCTTCATGAGGTTGCTATCAAGCCTGCTCATGTGGTTGTTGAAAGGCCTCAGTTTCTCTGTGGCTGTTGGCTAGAGCTTTCAGCTCTTCACAACATGGGTCTCTCCTGAGGTCTGCTCACAGCATGGCAGCAAGAGTAACCCAAGAGAGCTGACCCCACACTGCCTTGTACCACCTAATCAGTGAGTTGTACATCAGCACTTCTGCCTTATTTTGTTTGTCAGACATGAGACACTAGTCTACCCCACGCTCAGTGGGAAGGAGTTACTCAAAAAGAGAATACCGAGAGGTGGGAATCATTGGGGGGAGCATCTAGGATTTAACTAAGTCAATCAGGAAAAGTCAACAAATCAAAGAGAGACTTGCTTAGTCTGGGGCGTATGCTGAGGAGAATAATCTCCTTCTATTAATACTCAGCCCCGTTTGGAATAAAATGAATTCCTTATAAAACACCAGTAATAACAATTGTGGATTAGTGAATCCTTTTATAATTCTTATTTAATTTTTCTCAACACCTTCTAGGGTGAGGAAGACACTACTGTCCTTATTTCACAGATTAGGGATCTGAGGCCCAGACTGTTCACATTACTTAGACGGGATCGTATATTTAACATTCAACCCGAAGTGTTCCCCCCCCCCCCCGCCTTTTTGACTCTTTCTTTTCTCTCCCCTAAAGAGTGAGTTACTTTCTCTTTTATAAAACGCAACTTAATTTTTTCCTTTCAGATTTATCTGAAAGAGCTGAGTTTTTTAATGTTTAATTGAAAAGTTGAAAACCCTGTTCTTGTATCAATAAAGATGTTAGCTACTTTTCTGCCAGCAGTAAAATAGCCTTTTTGCTATTTTTGTAATGGGTGAGGTCTGATTTCTCCAAAATTGTGCCATACTGTGGTTAGCCATAGTCTACAAGAGGAAAATATATTTACCCTTCTTTAAAATCATTGGTTTTCTAAGAAATATGCTATTTACCACACCAAATCTGAGTAAATCTTTCTGAGACAAAATGCAGTGGTCACTTTGATACCAGACAAGGCCAATTCTCTCCCCCACTAAAAATGCAGAACGTCAGGCCTTCAGATCTTTGGTATCTACCTTTATTATACATTTATCTCTTGAGGAAATTTGATACAGTTTTTGGTGTTAGTCATATCCATGTTGGTGCTGAAGGGTTCACTCTGTAGCAGTGTCTTGCTAGACTCATGCAATCCTATCAACATTGCCTATAGAATGTCCTATGACTTCAGTCAAATATAGTATTTTAATAGGCCCATGTTTAAATTTTCATTGAATCTTGGTGCTTGCTTTACTTGCATTGCGTATTCCCATAACCCATTTAACCTTTTCTCCTAAAGGTCCTGATAACATGATAGTGTGGAGTGAGGAGTGATTTTGGTTCTTTCCTTCTGAATTTGTGTAGACTGAGGTTTATGGAGTGTTAGGGTCCTTTAGGAGTTACTGCTCTCTAGGAAAGATAGATACTTTTTATGTTGTTAAAAAAAACACAAAAAACCTTTGGGGTAAATACTGAATTTTTTACACACTGTATATTCTAATTAAACAAAGTTTATTCTGAGTTATCCTTTTTGAGAGAGGATTGTCCCTGAGTGGGTTCTTGACCCCTCCTTAGTTTAAAATCTTGATGTATTTTTTTTTTTCACAAAACAATCAAATGATTACATTAAAAAAATTTTTTTCTCCAGAGATTTTAGAGAGGACCCCGCCCCCCCAACTGCTTCAGTGGAAGGACCAAGTTTAAGATTTATTTCAGATTTTTGTTATCTTCAAGAGTTAGGAGGTTAAAGGTGAGCATGAACAATTCTGGGAGCTCAGAGGACCAATGTGATATGTAACTCTACACCTTTTTTATTATTTTTGTAATATTTAAATGCCAGTAGATATTTGCCCAAAGAAGTGTATTTTTTCTTATTCTTCCTCAGTGACTTATCCTCTTGTTACAATCCTAGCCCGGGGAAGAGGGAGGAGGGAAACAGTCAGAAGCCATCTAGTGGGCTGAAGTGCCTCAGATGACCTGCTTGGATCTCATATAATCTCAGTTATTCCTCCTCAAATTACCTCTCCAGTTGGTTTGTTTTCCAAGTCTTAGAAAAGCAGAATTGCAGGTAAAAGAGAGTATTTCCTGCTTGGTCACATGATGGAGCCTGGCTCCTCACAGAGCCATGTGGGTGTCTCTACCTGCAAAACACCTCAACATAAGAGCTGTCCATATAGTTCCAGTTAGGACATCATTCTTCTGAATGTCCCTGGGTATGTGTAGTGGCCCTTGTGTATGGTTGTGTGTTTTTTGGAGACTTACATGTCCTGGTTTTTCAGAAGTGCTTCTGGGCTAATTCAGTTGTTATCTGACCCTCAGACATTCACTATTGTGTCTAACAGCCTAGGGACCACATAATGTAGAATGAATGTTGTTGGGCATTTTTCATCATCAGATGCATCGGGTCCTCTCTGAAAACAGAAGTATCAATTTTTCTGAATTTGGTTGATGCTGTTCAATTCTCAACCTGAGTTTACGGTTTGAATTAAATACATTGAAGCTTCATTGATGCAGGTTAGGGAAGATCAATGATAATTCATCAAATGTCTGAATGGGCAGATTTTTTAAAAATTTATATTATCTTCAATTAAGTATTGCAACCTGAGTAAAAAAATTTTGCTAAAGAGCAGTCTTATCAGACCTTTTTATTGAATATAAAAAATGATTTCTATTCATCATATCAGTTATATGTAAATACTTCTGAAATGTGTTTAAATAGCTTATACTCTTGAGTACTTTAAATTTCCCTCTTATGATCTTGTTTGTATTGATTCTTTGGTTGAATAAGCACCCCTTCCCCTCTTTTTAAGAAAAAGGTAGAGTAGATTCCAGTTTTGTGCTATAACAATTAGAATTCATGACATTTCACTCTTCAGTGGGTTATAATATAATCTCAGTTTTTTGTAGATTTCCAGTGCCCTTGAGATGCAAATAATTTAATATCTGAGTATTATCCTGTTCTAGAAGAATTTAGGATGATGCCTTTGTAATTTTTTTTTTTTAATTTTTTTTCAACGTTTATTTATTTTTGGGACAGAGAGAGACAGAGCATGAACGGGGGAGGGGCAGAGAGAGAGGGAGACACAGAATCGGAAACAGGCTCCAGGCTCTGAGCCATCAGCCCAGAGCCTGACGCGGGGCTCGAACTCCCGGACCGCGAGATCGTGACCTGGCTGAAGTCGGACGCTCAACCGACTGCGCCACCCAGGCGCCCCTGCCTTTGTAATTTTCACATGACAAAAAGCGGTTAAAAAATCCATCCATTCAGAAGAGAGTTCAATTTAAATCATGGCAGTCCTGTGTCACTTAATTGCCAGAAAGTGAAGGTAATTTTGATCAGAGTAATTACACCTTAATAAAATGGAAATACCTCTTTCTTTCAGTACTTTTATTTGGTTAATATTCATCAAGAAGAATCTAATAACCCAATAGAACTTTAATTTGTTGGCTGTTTTAATATTTAAAAAATTTTAACATTTATTCATTTTTGAGAGAGACAGAGTGAGTGGGGGAGGGGCAGAGAGCGAGGGAGACACAGAATCTGAAGCAGGCTCCGGGCTCTGAGCTGTCAGTGCAGAGCCCGATGTGGGGCTGGAACCCACAAACATTGAGATCATGACCTGAGCTAAAGTCGGACGCTTAACTGAGTCACCCAGGCACCCCTAATTTGGGGGCTGTTTAAAGTATCCAATAGAACTTTAGTTTGGGGGCTATTTTATTCTTTTTAATTCAAGCTGGAGGAGGGGCAGAGAGTGAGAGAGGGAGGAAGGGAGGGAGGGGGGTGGAGAATCCCAGGCAGGCTCCTCAGTTTTAGCACAGAGCCAGAACGGGGCGGTGGGGAGGGTGGGGGTGGGGGGGGGGTGCTGGCTGGATCCCATGAACTGAACTGTGAGATGATGACCTGAGCCAAAATCAAGAGTTGGATGGAGCCTTATCGACTAAGCCACTCAGGTGCCCCTGGGGGCTGTATTAATATTTGATCATTTGACATTTGATTCTGTACTACCTTTACAGGTAAAATTTAAATACATTTTAGTTTTGAAGGAAATACTGTGGGTAACTTCTAAGATTGAGCCTAGCAAGCTACATTTTTAGAGATAGGATGATAACCTTCAATATCCAGCTGTTAAGTAGAAGAGGCTGCCTGGGAGTTGTGTTCTAGTGGGAGGTATAGAGCCTGTGGTCTCCTAACCCCTACTACATCAACACTCCAAAGGGTACTTCCGGTGTTTAACTTCTACACTCATTTCAGTTCTAGCAACGAAAAAGTGTTTGTGGGTGTTTTCATCTTGAGAAAAGCTTTTACTTCTGGATATTTTCTCTGTCGGGGGTCTTTAGAGACCTAAGCTTTGTTGATAGTGCTTCAATCTGGCTGGTGGGTAAGAGGGATTCCATACCTAGTTGGTGATGTTGCATTTGGTTTTGAAATTCACTGCCTGCCAGCTCTCAATACCTCAGGTGAATGTCACATAATGTCCCAATAATTTAAAAAACGTTTTTGAGACTCAGTAAGGAATTCAAGTTATTTCAACTCAGAAGAGCGTTACTTGAGCACCTACTGTGTGTTTAGCCAGAGTGCAGGGCACAGTATATAGGATGCAGAAGAAGCCAGCCCTCAGTCTCCACATTAATGAGCTAGGTTTGGAGGAGTCTTACTCTTTCCAAATTCACAGAAGCAAACCATGAGGAAACTGCTGCTTTTCACCCTTACTATCCCTGTACCAGCTTAACGGGTTACCATATTTCTGGTTAGTCAAGAATACTTCTCAGATGTCTGTGGTGTGTTAAGTTTGGAAGAGAGCAAGACTCTCAACCTGAAATTGAACCTACCCCCACCTTCCCCACCCCACCTGTATGCATCCCTGGGTGCGTTAGGTTTCCCTTTCAGATTACATTTTTTCATCACTTACTCCCAGGTATTCATCCACACTTATGTGTGAGGCATTGTGTGTTAGGCAATTATTGTTGTAAAAAGTACAAAGGTAGATAAACCATAGAATCTGCCTTCAGGCTGGTAGTAAAATTAGCCTGTAGTTCCTGATCACACCTCTAATGCCCAGGGACAAAGTCCAGGTGCACCCTCGTGGGGCAGGAAGTACACTGCACTGCTATTGTTAAATTTGTTTGGGCAGTGGAAAACTGGCAACTGGGCGATCCCCTTGAAGATACAGGTGTAAGGTCCTCTCCTGTGTAAAGATCCCCCAGCTCCTTCTGAAATGTTCCTCTCAGGTTCTCACTATTTCCTCAGCCGTCACCAGCCTGACAGCGTAGTTATCTGTGTGCACAGCAGGCCTGTCTGATAGTCTCCTCACTGCTCTAGGAAATAATGACTTACTAACGGTGTGTGCCCAGCCATCACATAGCTGGTGCTTGCTAATGGTAGAAGTGAATTGTCAGATTTTTAACCTGGTTTAACTTTAATAACTCAAATGCTTAGGGAATGGTACATTCTGATGAACTAAGTTATCTGTGGTAACTGATGATTAAGCAGAAAATCCTTTCTTTGGCTTGCACTGTTGAAAGCCTTTCTAAAATCTTAGATCTCACCATATGGAGGAGTGGGCTAATATATTAATCATCAAATTAATTTAGAATAAAATTAATTTAGAATATTGTTCAGCTAGAGAAACTTTAAGGCAGTCCTTTTGTGTGGTCTTTTGACCATCAGTATCACCTGGAACTTGGTAGAAATGCAGATTTTCCACCATAGCCCAGGCCTCCTGAATCAGAAATTCCTAGGTGGGTCCAACAATCTGTGTTTTAACAAGGTCTTTACGTGATTCTGATACACTGAGTTTAAGAGCCACTGGTATAGGTCAATTGTTCTGAACCCTGGATTCGTATTATAACTACTTGGGGAGCTTTATTTGAAAAATGAAGTCCCTGAGCTCATCTCTAGAAATTCTGATTTATTTGGCCTGGGTAGGCCTAACATACCTATTTTTTAAGTGCCCCCAGGTGATTCTGAGGTCCAGCTAGAGTTGAGAACCAGTGATGTAGGGGTGGAACAGAAATTTGGAACTTATTCCACATTATCCTCTGCAGCTCTCTTAAAAAATAAATCCGGGGCACCTGGCTGGCTCAGTTGGAAGAGCATGTGACTCTTGATCTTGGGGTTGTGAGTTCGAGCCCCACACTGGGTGTAGAAATTGCTAAAAAATAATAATAATAAACTTAAAAAATAAATCCAAAGTAATTCTTCTTTCACCTAAAGAAAAATTTACATTTATATTTTGCTTATCAGGGTCTCATTGAGCAAGCAGTCCCTACTTTTCATGTCACTGCCTTAATAAAAAAGCAAGTGTTTTTATGCCAGTGGTATTTTCCCACAGGAATAATGTCATATTTGGGTGTTAACTTCCTGATCAAGGCCTTGGCATCAAATAAATCATAGATGGGACCAATAATATGTCATAAAATCAATGATACAATAATTATAAACCTCTATGGTCATTTAAAATCATAATATTATGCTCCAGGTCCAATAAAATCATCATAAATGTGGTGTGCAACCTAGGATTGCCCCAGATGTCTCAGGGCCATAGAAAAATGCATGTGGTTGTGGTAAACACAGTTTCCTGAATCTATTATGTAATAAATATTTATTAACACTATTTGTATGCACTCTTAGAATTTGGAGAGGAAAGATTCACATAGGCTAGGTCTCTAAAAATGTCCAAGGAAGTCTTGGATGGATGCCTTTTCTACCAGTAGACTGATCAGGAGTAAGCTTGAGGGTGGATAGAAATACTGGGATCCAATCACCGTCTGCTGTTGGTGGAGGTAGTTAATGTGGGTGTTTCTATCCCTGAAAAGCTCTTCTTAACGAAAGGACTGATCTAAGATTTCTCCTCTTGGCCTTAATTCCTTCAAAGTTCTGCCTCTCAGCCAAAATAAAGGTAAGAGAAGAAATGATATGATCAGTACACTTCACATTTGACTGAAAAGCCATAAGTTGTTAAGTTGTTAAGGCCTGCTTTTTGAGGGAGAGACTTCAGGGTGGTCCAGGTGGCATAGGGAGGTGAGAGTATGGGGGAATGGTGTGGTGGAAGGATCCCTGGACTTGGGGCCTGAACACCCAGTTCAATCTGGCTGCGCTCCTTAGCACCTGTGTGACTTTTTTTTTTTTTAACATTTGTTTTTGAGAGACGGGGAGGGGGAGGGGGAGGGGAGAGGAAGAGAGAGAGGGAGACATAGACTCTGAAGCAGGCTCGAAGCTGCGTCAGCACAGAGCCCAACATAGGGCTCAAACTCAAACCGCGAGATCATGGCCTGAGCTGAAGTCGGATGCCCAACCGACTGAGTCACCAGGTGCCCCTTGTGTGGCTCTTGATAGAACACCTCTCTGAGCTTCCCTCTTTTTTCCTGTAATGTGAGCAAGAACACACCTTACTCCCAGAATTGTAAGGATTGAATAGGTTAATATAAGTAATTGTCCCCAGCAAGGGAAGCTTTCCATAAAAGTTACTTTAAGTAGTTGAAATATTGACTGGGGAAACAGATGAGGAATTCTGTCCGTATCTTGCCGCTCTTGACCCTGGAGTAGAAAGCCTGCTTCCTGATGGGTACTCAAGCAGATAGAGTTCTGGGAATCTAGGGAAAACAAGGTGCAAATCCTTCCTGAGAAAGACAATAATAACGTCCATGGCTTGGGTCTTGGAAAGGCCCAGGAATGGCTGGAGTTTGAGTGTGTTGTCATACTTGTAGCCAGGTCTGCATGTTGACCTGAGCGCATTGTCAGTTAGGGATCTTGGTGACTGTCTGTTGCTCAGTAACTAAAGTGTTGTTTGGACCAAACTGTTGTTTCAAACTTTTCATGGCAGGTATTCCCTGTTGATTCTGAGCTCAGTGGTGTGCACTGATATCAACTACTATAAAATAACCACAAATTCATAGTGACTTAAATGAATCCACAGTGACTCAGTATACAGGTACTATGCTCTAGAAAATTCTAAAGCAATTATCCAATGTACTGCTAGGGAAGATTATTGCCTGTTATATTAGTCTCAATGATTTTTTTTCTAGCTCAAGTGTTCTCCTTGCCCTTGGACTCTTGTTTCAAGAATACATTAAGTTCTTTAACTAGAAACAGTTCTTTAATTTTTAATATGCTGCTTATTCAAACAGAAGTAAAGGAAAGTAAAAAATGATGAAGGAACATAGTACTTCTCCAAGTTTTTCCATAGATTCCTAGAACCCACAGAATCCATAGACCTTAGGGATTACCTAGACCGCTCTCTCCTCCTACTGTCTCTCCTTAATGCCCAGAGAGGTAAAAAAAAAAAAAAAAAAAAAATGTTACACTGGACATTAATACAAAGTCATTCTCCTCATTGTCATTGCGATGCTTTTTCTTCTACCTCACACAGCCTTTAAATGAGTTCTCACAAAATTTGTTTTTTTTTAATGAATATAATTTATTGTAAAATTGGCTTACGTACAACACCCAGTGCTCATCCCAACAAGTGCCCTTCTCAATGTCCATCACCCATCTTCCCTCTCCCCCACCCTCCCATCCACCTTTAGTTTGTTGTCTGTATTTAGTAGTCTCTTGTGGTTTGCCTCCTTCCCTCTCTGTTTGTATCCGTTTTTTTCCCTTCCCTTCCCCCATGGTCTTCTGTTCAGTTTCTCAAAATCCACATATGAGTGAAAACATGTGGTATGTGTCCTCTGACTGACTTATTTCACTCAGCATAATACCTTCCAGCTCCATGTACATTGCTGCAAATGGCATGATTTCATTCTTTCTCATTGCCAAGTAGTATTCCATTGAATATGTAAACCACATCTTCTTTATCCATTCATCAGTTGATGGACATTTAGGCTCTTTCCATAATTTGGCTATTATTGAAAGCACTGCTATAAACATTGGGGTACACATGCCCCTATGCATCATCACAGAATGGGAAAAATTTGTTTTTAAGTAAAGCTAAGTTCAGGAACAAAACAGTATTTTTCATTTTCTTGAAGAATTCATCAACCAAGATGATTTAGTTTCTTTTGTTTCCTTTGAGATACATTTCAGAATAGCACTGGTATACCATATGATCCAGCAATTCTGTTTCTGGGTATTTACCCAAAATAATTAAAAGCAAGAACTTGAACAGTTATTTGTATACCTATGTTAATAGCAGCATTATTCACAATAGCCAAAATGTGAGAGCAGCTTATATTGACAGGGGCGCCTGGGTGGCTCAGTTGGTTGAGCATCTGACTCTTGATTTCTGCTCAGGTCATGATCACAGGGTCATGGGATCAAGCCCTGTGTCAGACTGAGAGTGGAGCCTGCTTAAGATTCTCTCTCTCTATCTCCCTTCCTCCCTCCCTCCCTTTCTCTCCTTCTGCCCCCTCTCCAGCTTGCTTTCTCTCTCTCTCTTAAAAAACAAAGTCCATTGACAGATGAATGGATAAACAAGATGTGGTATATACATGCAATGGAACATTTTTCAGCCTTAAAGAGGAAGGAAATTCTGACACATGCTATAACATAATTGAACCTCGAAGATGTTATGCTAGGTGAAATAAGCCAGACACAAAAAATAAAGTACTGTATGATTCCACTTGTGAGGCGCCCAGCGTATTCATGTTCAGGGAGACAAAGGAGAATGGTAGTTGCCAGAGGCTGGGGGAAAGGGGAGAATGGGGAGTTACTGTTTAGTAGGTACAGAGTTTCAGTTGAGGAAGATGAAAAATTCCTGTAGATGGATGGTGGTCATGGATACACCAGACTACCACTGTATTTAATACTGTTGAACTATATATACTTAAAAATGGTTTACAGAGCGCCTGGTGGGCTCAGTCATAAGAACATTTGACTCTTGATCTTGGGGTCATGAGTTCAAGCCCCACATGGGATATAGAGATTACTTCAGTTTTTTTTTTTTTAATGGTGTAAATGGTAAATTTTATGTTCTGTATATTTTGTCACAATAAAAAAATGTTGGGGGAGAAAAAGAGGTGATCTTCCAAATAAAGTCAAGACTCTGAAAGACTTAAAAAAAAAAAACACAAGGAAGGGAACTAACTGGCTGAATGAGATGATAAAGTCTGGTGGAAGGAATGCTGGTCTAGGTTCTAATTCTGGTTCTGTCTTTAACCAGCTCTGTGACCTACCCATTTGGCCATTAGTTTTGTCACTTTGTCATCAAAGTGAGGTTGTCGGCTAGGTCATGTCCAACCTTCCTGCCTGCTCTAGAATTCTGTGAGTCTACAAGTCCTTTGCAAAGAAATACTTTTTTAGGAACAACTACTCGTGAAGGTTAGGAGCCAGACACATCTGTGAAATGAGGGCAGCTCAGTTCTCTAGGATTTGTTCTGACCAACCTTGACTCAGGCATGTTTGAAAATATAGTAATCTTTGTAATCTGTCCTTCCTGCCACGCTGCTCGGAGGCAGGACCAAAACTCCAGAGTTGTCAGATTCTAGAGCTGTATTTTAATGTACCTGCTTTGATACCAGGCCCAGAGAAAGGGGCTGTTTCTCCCAATGCTTTTGACAGAGTGTGGCATCAGAAATCAGTTTCTGGGGGCACCTGGGTGGCTCAGTTGGTTAAGTGTCTGACTTCAGCTCAGGGCATGATCTCATGGTTCATGGGTTCGAGCCCCACATTGGGCTCTGCGCTGACAGTGCAGAGCCTGCTTTGGGTACCCTGTCCCCCCCCCCGCCCTGCCCCTCACCTGAGTGTGCTCTCGTTTTCTCGCTCTCTCCCCAAAATAAATAAACATTAAAAAAAAAATAGTTTCTGCCTTCAAAGATAGAGCTATTCCTCCTAAGTTGTCTTTATTTTCACTAATCAATGGAAAAGGGTTCTCTCTTACCTGGGCTAGTGTATCAGTTATGTAAAAGTTGTTTCTTTTGGCTTTGGAGCATATAGTTTTGTATGAAGTTAATCCTTCCTCTTAGGTTTCACGCAGACTCATGTTAGCAGAGCTTTGCTTTTATTAACCATACACAAGCTGATTGGCAGGCTAAAGCTTACCTTTAGCACACTGTGAGTGTCATGTGTGGGCAGCATGTGGATATGTTGGGTGAGAAGAGGTACAGACAGCCTGGAGTGAAAAATAGAGGCCATTGACTGTGCTGGTTGTTTATATGGATTATCTCCCATCTCTCGATAGCACTGTGAGTCATGGTGGCAACTTTATTCCTCAGAAGAGAAGATAGAGAGGTTCAGGAGGATTGCCACTCTCCCAAGGCCACCAGCAAGAAAGGTGACAGACCTTAGATCTGAACTTCTGTCTGATTGCAAAGCCTGTGTAGTCTTTCTGCTATATGACACTTTCTAATATAGGAAGACATGTAACCATGCTATTTGATAATGTAGAACTGAAAGATTATTCCAATTCAAGAAGGCAGTAATAGAATCACTAAGTAGTTTCTGTTTTTAATTTTTATCCCCATAAGGCTGAGATCTGAATAATATGTGACTGGTGAGCCATGTTTGTGATAGCTGTGACCAAAAAGCAGAACTATTCTTCCATGCCCTTGTATCTTAGGACAATAGAATATTCTATTCCTCTATAGAATAGAGGAGCAAGTGCTGTAGGCTGCTTAGGAGAGGGTCTCAGGTGGTTCAGAGCTATCCTAGGAGTCTAATGCTGGTAGTTCTTCATAAGTCTATTTATGGTGTCTTTTAGGAATGCTTATGGTGTGACCAGATACTCTTCTCATTTTGTTTGCACCTGTGTATTTCTAAGTAATAGTGACTCTTATTCCATCTATTTTTAACTTCTCCTCTAACACTGTAATTTATTATAGCATAGGACTTGGAATTTATCTTCCCTTCCTATTCCACTCATTAGTCATTCATATAGACTCTAACAAGTCAAGAGAAATAGCAAGAATGCTATTTGATATTACTAGTTGAGGTTGTGTCCCTTTTGTGTGTTCCTCCCTCCCCCCCCCCCCAGTATTTTTTCTTAAGGCTAATGTGGTATCTGACAAATAATTTGTGTTCCATGGATGAATTTGATGAATAGGTGAAGGAGCTTGCAGTTTTATAGAGAATCACTGTTTACGTCTTTGATAACATCTATGCTAAATGAATGTATATGTAATCTCTGTCTCTGTCTCTCTCTCTCTCTCTCTCTCTCTTTACTTTTGGTATTGGGGGAAAAGGGCAGATACTCAATTCCAGAATTAGTTAGACTTCTATTCTGTAAATCAGTGTTTGGAGTGGTCATAATTTGATGGTGTTTGAAACCAATAAAATAATGATCTGCTTTTTAACAGGATTCGCTATGATTTGATGAGTGATTTGTCTATGATCATGCATTTAAGCTGTTGGCAATAATAGTAATATCTTTACTAAAGTGGAATTCAGTATGAGAAGATGCATCTGAGTTTAATGAAGTTCAAACTTAAAGGTATAGCCACTCCCATCTTCAAATACTCAAATAGTCCATATATATAGGAATATCACACCCACCCCCATCTTTCCTTCTCATATTTTCCCACCGTAGGAGACCCCCATTGTCAAAGATGCCCTTTGTTTCTGGAGCAAAGCTTCAGAGGAGGAGAGAAGAGAAATTGGGAATTTTGAGGGCCTGTTCCTGGAACTATATAGCCTCCCTGTTAAAAATTTTTTTAGAACATATTTCTCTGTAGAAGCAGTATTATGGGAATAATTGGTTATATGATACTATGAGCTCTTAATGGCTACTTAGGATACTTAGGTGTGTTTACAAATCACCATTCTATTAAGTTTTCCATGGCCTTCTCTCCCTCTTCCCACTTTTACAGTCCTACCTAGGATGAACCTCCTGGTGAGCTGCTAGGTCCTATGAAAGCTGGGCCTCCAGCTGATGTCAGCCCATTCTGATGTGCGCGTTAGGGGTAGGGGCTCTGTCATCTTTATCTGTGTGTCTCTAGCTCCTAGTTTGGTGCCTGGCACAGAGGACATGCTACCCAATGCTTGCTGAATTAGGTTAAATTTAAGGAAGAAAAACATTTACATTCTCTATTTTCATCCTCATCAGTTTCTCAAGAACTTTCTTATCTAGAACTTGTCAGCATGAGAAGTAGAACATGGAGTGGGTTTATTCACTGATCCCTTTATTTACTTACTCAGCAAACATTTATTGGTCACCAGGCACTACTAGGCTCTAAAAACATGGCAGTGGACCAGTATGGTTCCATTGCCTGCTCTCTTGGAGCTTATAGTCTGGTGGGGGGAAAGAAGGGCCATCATCAGGAAGGCATTCACTGGGTCGGGTGGGACGGTTACTGGAAATACATAAATGGCTATTTAAAAAATACAGGGACTGGCTTTGAATTAGCCTGTGTGTCTGATGGCAAAATCTCTTTTCTCCTTTTTTTTTTTTTAATGTTTATTTTTGAGAGAGAGAGAGAGAGAGAGATGGAGAGGCAGAAAGAGGGAGACACAGAATCTGAAGTAGGCTCTGGGCTCTGAGCTGTCAGCAGAGTCTGACACAGGCTCGAACTCACGAACCGCTAGATTGTGACCTGAGCTGAAGTTGGATGCTTAACCGACTGAGACACCCAGTCTCCCCACTTTTCTTTTTTTAAGTGTATTTATTTATTTTTGAGAGAGACATAGCACAAGTAGGGGAGAGGCAAAGAGAGAGTGAAAGAGAGAGAATCCCAAGCAGGCTTCATGCTGCCAGTGCAGAGCCTGATGAAGGGCTTGAGCTCCCGAAGCTGTGAGATCGTGACCTGAGCCGAAACCAAGAGTCGTACACTTAACTGACTGAACCACCCCGATGCCCCCAAAATCTCTTTTCTTAAATATCAGTGATGAAAAAGTGACTTTTACAATTATTTAGAATTGTCCTTGAAAATAAACTAATGAAAGATGCGATGTGGGCAGTCTGTTTTTACATTTTGTTTGGTTACAGAGTAATGCCCATTTACTTTCTTTTTAAATAAAGTCTTAAAGTCGTAATCTGCAATATTAAAAAATAAACTTTTTCAAATATTCTGCTAGTAAATTATTAATTCTTTGAGTTTTCTATTAAGGCAAGCTATCAGTTTTCCTTACGCCTGGTGACTAATTCAGTTGCATATTATTTCTATTCATAGTTCCCCAATCTTAGGTAAAACTGAGCGGATTTAATGTGAATAGCTTCATCCGTTTCATACGGGTAAAAAAAAATCATGAAAAAGAAAGTTAAGAAAATCATAATATAAAACCAGCAAGATAAAGGGTGATTAGGCTGGTGCCTGGGTTCAAAGAAAGTGAAATTTTTTCTTGATATTCTCTCTGTGATGCAAGATTTCTTTCCATAGATTAGTAAATTTACATGAGCTGTTTGAGGAGATTACATTCTTACAGTTCCCTTAAAGCTCTTTATTACGTACAGCCTGAAGCCCAGTCACTTCTTCACACTTGTTTCTGTGAGTAAATGCTTTATTAAATGTAAAGGGGCTTTCAAGATAAAAATAATTCTGTTTGTGGATTTTTGGGGAGCTTCTTTCTAAGACAAATGTGGGTAAACAGTACCTCCTGTCAAATCGGCCTATGTAAGGGACTCAAGCACACCTGGTAGCAAAGAGGTTTAACCTAGTTTCTCAGATAAAAACTTGAGGTGGAGGAAGGATGAGGAACCATCCAGGGTGAGCTGAAGAGCTGTCACCTTTAGCCTACTTTCCCTGTGATGGAGAACTTTATCCTCAGGTCAGTTAGCCTCCTCAGCCCATCTATTAAGGTTCTTGGTCGCAAGGAACAGAAACTCACTTCATCTAGCTTAAGCAAAAGGGAGGATTTTTTTGCTTACTTAGCCACCTTGCAAAATGAGCTGGGATGACATGGGTCTTAAGGACCTTCAGAATGAGGGACTTGAACACAGCTGTAGGTCTCTGTTTGGCTCCTTCCCTCTTTCTTACCACCTTTTGTCTCTGCCTATCTGTTAGTGTCATCATTTTTCTCTTACCTCAGATGGGCTTTCTTTACAGGGAAGGTGGTGCCACATTCAGTGTCAACCTGTGGATGTTTTAAAGCCTGTGATCTGGGAGAAAACAGCTTGTGTTCTCTACAGTTTAAGTTTGAAAAATCTCAGTGAAGAATTCTGATTGGCCTGGCCTAGGTCATGTGCCTGTGACAGTTTGTACAGCCAAAGGGATGAGATATATGATAGGCTTGGCTTGTATCCCACACCCAGGGAGGTCACACAGACATTGCCCTGAGGGAATTGTTAAGAACAGCCAGAGCGGTTTCTTGCTTTTTTAGTCCATATAGGACCTAGTTCAAACAACTAGTTAAGATTCTTTCTCTAATTCATTGAAAATCATTTAAAGTATTTTGCTGTAGGGGCGCCTGGGTGGCGCAGTCGGTTAAGCGTCCGACTTCAGCCAGGTCACGATCTCGCGGTCCGGGAGTTCGAGCCCCGCATCAGGCTCTGGGCTGATGGCTCAGAGCCTGGAGCCTGTTCCCGATTCTGTGTCTCCCTCTCTCTCTGCTCCTCCCCCGTTCATGCTCTGTCTCTCTCTGTCCCAAAAATAAATAAACGTTGAAAAAAAAAAATTTTAATAAAGTATTTTGCTGTTGTTGTTTTTGTGAGGTTATGGACTTTACACCCAACTAACCTGTGGTTCCTCTTTGATTTTACTCTGTTTTTTCACAAGAGCACAGACTAGCACTCTGTGCTATAGTGTGTTCTTGAGAATTATGGTTGATTTGACCAAATGAATACCACTGGCGTAAGTAGTAAAACCTTGGTTTGCGAGCATAATTTATTCCAGAAACGTGCTTGTAATCCAAAGCACTCATATATCAAAGCGAATTTCAAGAGCCATTGGCTCAGTTGTGATCATGTGGCATTCAGTATCTCATACCACTCTTATTGCAACACATTGCTCATTTATCAAGTTAAAATTTATTAGAAATGTTTACTCATCTTGTGGAACATATGCACAACAACTTACTTGCAATCCAAGGTTTTACCGTATATGGAGGCATAGAATCATAAAACTTGAGTGGTGAAAGAGATACTAGATTCCATCTGCCTTTAATAGTTTCACATATATTATGGGGTCTCTGAAACACAAAAGACCCAGAGATAAGAGAGGGTGGGTACTTACAAATGTAGGCCCTATTCTGGGAACTGAGGATAGTGATATGAAACAGATAAAGGTCCTTGCCCTCATGACAGTAAATTTTTTCTTTCAATATTTTATTTATTTTTGAGAGAGAAAGAGACAGAGTACAAGTGGGGTGGGCAGAGAGAGAGAGAGAGGGAGACACAGAATCAGAAGTAGGCTCCAGGCTCCGAGCTGTCAGCACAGAGCCCGACACGGGACTCGAACCCACAAACTGCGAGATCATGACCTGAGCTGAAGCCGGACGCTTAACTGGCTGAGCCCCCCAGGCAGCCCCCAGGCGCCGCCCCCCCCTTATATTTACCTAAAGAAAAATATTTATGTATTTATTTTTTTTACCTTAAGAAAAATCTTGACAGGCTAACTAAGGATGCCAAATTTCTTTGGTATTTGGCTGAAATCATACCAGGTTAGAACTTATCTTTTAAGAGTGCGCTGGCCCAAGGGCGCCTTGGTGGCTCAGTCGGTTAAGCTTCCGATTCTTGGTTTTGGCTGAAGTCATGATCTCAGTGTTGTGAGTTCGAGCCCTGCATCAGGCTCTGTGCTGGTGACGTGGAGCCTGCTTGAGATTCTGTCTCTTCCTCTCTCTGCCAATCCCCCATTCACACTGTCTCTCTGTCTCTCTCTCTCTCTCTCTCTCAAGTAAAATAAACCTTAAAAAAAAGAATGGGCCGACCCAGGAACAGAACTGAAGCTCTGATTGTCAATATGTATCTTTGAATAATTGTTTAAGAAGCCAAACAAATTATTAGAGAATGATGTTTGTTTAGCAGATAAAATCTTTTGAGGTATGGTGTCTGTTGGAAAAAATAAATAAAAAGAGGTCTTGGTGGTGAGAATGACTAAGAGCTCAGTCTTTGAAACTGACAGACTAGGACTCAAATCTGAGCGCTCTGCTTGCTGATTTGGTATTTCAGGCAAGTTGCTAAATCTCTTCTAGCCTCACATTCCTCAGCTGTAAAATGAAGATATCTGTTTCTTTATGGCTTCTTGGTGAGTGTTAAGTGAAAGTTAAACAGTTACTTTTTTAAATATTTTTTTTATTGTGGTAAAATGCACATAGTATAAAATTTACAGTTTTAACCGTTTTTAACTGTACAGTTCAGTGGCATTAAGTACATTCATATTATTATGCAACCGTCACCACCATCTATCTCCAGAACTCTTTCATCCTGCAAAACTGAAACTCTATACCCATTAAACACTAACTCCTCATTCCCCTCTCCACTCAGCCCTGGCAACCACCATTCTACAAATAGTTACTTTTTTATAAATGGTAAGATCTCAAGAAATGTTAGCTGTTATCCCTCTAGATCAGGAGTCAGCAAACTCCAGCCCACAGGCCATGTTTGGCCAGCAGCCTGTTTTGGTAGGGTCCTTGAGCTAAGAAAGGTTTTTTATATTTCTAAAGGGTTGTAAAAACAAAGCAAAAACAAAATAAGAAGAATATGCCACAGAATATGTAGCCCACAAAACCTAAAATATTTACTATCTGGTCCTTTATAGAACAGAAGCTGTTCTAGATTTAATGTATGTATATATTTTATCATGGGGTTCTTTATGAATCTGATTAAAAATGAGTGTGTATGTGTACATACTCTTCCACGTATCTTATGGGGGTTATATGAACCTTTACCCTAGACCATGAATTCTTAGTGGGGCCATGTTGCCCCAAGGGAATGAAATTGGTTCTTGAAGGATAAGAAATGTTAGATATTATAAGGATTTGCGGCCTTCCAAAGAACCACAGTATGTAAACAGATATATAGTGTACCTCTGGTATTAAAATTTCTTGGGGAGAGGGGCTGGGGTGATTAGAACAAATGTCTAGTTAGGTGGTTAGGCTTGTTAGGGGAGTGATAATGATAAAAAGTTTTAGAAACACTGCCCAAGACTGAATTCTGGAAAGAAAGACATGCGTCTCTTTTAGTCTCTGAATATACCAGCATTTAACAGCAGATCTAGAATATTTTCTTTGATCTGTTAAATTCGTTGTAGCATAGTTGAGTGAATGAAGCCTCTGATCTAGCTCAGTGATCCATTCTGTCTAGAAGTTGCTTTCATAGCAAACTGTATAGCACTAGAAATTTTTAAGTTCTTTTTAACCTTAAATAAGTCAAATGATTAATCTTTCTGATATAACAGATGGTTCTTGCTTACTAGAATAGCATTTTTATTCTTATTTTTTCTTAGATTTGTTTTTTACGCAATAAAATGAGTGTAGGTGTAAAGACCTCTAACCTTATATCTCTCTGTAACAGTTACATCAACTCTAAGTTGAAAAGAAAACACAGATATATCATTATTTTACCTGAAAAAATTAAGTCGGACTTAGAATATACAGATTTTGATAGCAGGCCACTGAAATGTCAGGAACTTAAGTGATCCTGATCTTGCCTCACAGGCAAAGACTGTCTTAGGTATCTCTGTATCCCGAGAGCCTAGGACATGGCAGGTGATTGGTGAGTGTGTTTCTGGTACTGACTATCCCGGTGATATTTCTGTACATGCTTCATGGTATCCTGGGGTTGTTTCTACTAGCAGGTTACATTCCTATAGATACAGTTCTACCTGTCTCACTTGGGTCCCCAGGACCAGTTGGTCTTTCCGCCTCTGTCAATAGAGTTTGAGGAAGATGAACAGCAGGGCATTGTTCAAACAGCAGTCATTGCACAGAGAAAGTTTTGATGGTATAACAAATGCTAATGTAGTAGTGCCCAGCTCTGTGGCTGACTGAAGAGTGTGGTGTGGTGAATGGTACCGAAAAAGGCAGAACCAAGGCTTCATGCCCCATCTGGGTTGGGAGCTGGAAGTGGTGTCGGGAGAGGGGGACCTTCCATTCCAGCCTGAGTCTCTGAGGGAACAGCCTACAAGACCCAACAGGCCATTACTCAAATAGCTCTACTAATGTTTCCCTTGGGAATCAGGAGCTATCTACCAAGAAGACCTTTATGAACATAAAACTTGTCTCCTAGTACATATTCTTTTTAACATTTCTATGTGTCTACCATATATGTATCTGCTTTCATATAAAAATATCAAAAAACATTATAGAACTTCATAGGGAATTAATATTCCAGAAGAATTAACATTCATCCATATCCTGAGCCCATTATTTAATGAATCCCTGGGAAGTCTTACATTATAGATGGAGAAGCATAGTTAGGCTATTGATTGGGCATTAGCCACTTGGGCCAGTCAGATCTTGGAAGTTGAAGTGTTGTCACATAAAATGATAAAAACCAAGAACTAGCTTCAGAGGCAGTGGCCTAGGGTTAGAATGACAAAGTGATAGCCCTCTTTGGGTCTCCTTGGTTTATGTCCCAGAGTTTGTAATCAGCTGCTGGAGTGGAGTCTCTGGGAACCCTTTGTCCTGCTCTCAAAGATGAGAACTCTGGTGACCGTGTCAGTCCCAGTGGCCCTGGGGCTCCCCGTCACCTGAAGTCCTTCTGCACCTCTGCAGAGCTCCATGCAGCCCCAAGAGGCCCACCACTATTCTTGCTGAGGGCCAGGGTGGAATTAGGCCTTCTCAGAATAGAGGCAACAATCTCTTTTCAGTAAGAGTCCAAATGTTCCAAAACCTATATATGTGAGGGGCACACTTAATTGTATTACTGTTCACGGTCCATTGTTGGTTTGCAAGTATTTCACATGTCTCAAATTTGAATCAAATGTATGATAACCTCCAATCTTACAATTATCCTTTTCTATAAACCTTAAATGGCCTAGTTTCACTATGACATTTTAGTGGAATTAAACTTGAACTAAAAATTATGTAATTAATTACAACTACTAATTGAATCTAGCCTGTAACTTGATAACACAAGGCCCCCAGCTGACAGGTGGTTAATCCCTACTGCATAACTTCTTCATATGTGTTCCTCAAGATAGGATTTAAAACAAGACTTTTGGTAAAAATCTCAAGTGAGTATTATTTGGTGTCCAGGCTGGAAAACCAGTGACTTCCACCTCCCAAGCCCTCAGCCTGAGGTCCTGGTCTACCTTCAGGGAGACTTCCCTCTATGAAAGTCTTGCAACCCATGAGGCTTGCACATTTACATATTCTAGTTACTGTGTGGACACAGTCATGGAGCTATTTTCAGACAAGATCAGTGTAGCCATGCCCATTGATTTACATTCTGAGCTTCTGGGGATGGACTGAAATTACTAGGAATAACCATTGTTTGATGACTACCTTGTAAGTGCCATGGTGTAGTGGAAAGGCTTCTTTCTCAAAATGAGTATGTGATAATATAATTTTCAATATAAATGAATGTGAACTTTTAAAACATGCTACATTGGAGGGGCGCCTGGATGGCTCAGTCAGTTGACCGTCCGACTCAGGCTCAGGTCATGATCTCATGGTTTGTGGGTTTGAGTCCCGCGTCAGGTTCTGTGCTGACAGTTCAGAGCCTGGAACCTGCTTCAGAGTCTATGTCTCCCTCTCTCCCTGCCCCTCCCCCAATCACACTCTGTCTCTCTGTCTCAAAAATAAACAAATATTAAAAAAATTTTTTCAACATGCTACATTGAATAAAGCCATGGTCAAAAGATGAATGCCAAGCAGAGATGGTGTGCAAAACTTATTTCCAGACTATCTGAAGCAAACATATGGTGCCACTGGTCTAGTTGAGTGTCACTATGGTGGAGAGGAAAGGCGGTAGGTTTTGGAGTCAGATAGACCAACGTTGGAAATTAGCTGTGTTCCTAAGCAGGTTGGTCTTCAACCAGTTTTTACTCATTCAAAAGAAAGAGGGGGAAGGCTAATAATTCTCTACATCATCAAGAAGTTCCTGGCACATGAAGTTCCTGGCACATAGAGGGTGTTTTTAGCAGTCTTCTCTGTTGGGGCAATCTCTTCCACTCTTCTCTCCCCAAAAGAAGAAGGAATGACTTGTCTTACTCTACTGAGTCAGGGTTTAAATTTAGTAAGATCCCAGAGTCAGTACATATATGTTTTAAATGGTTATGTGAAATGTGCCTAATATTTGAAATGAGCCGTACATGATTTATGTTTTTAGCAATCTATATATTCTGCCCAATTCTAAAAAAAAAATCTTTTTTATAAGACAGTTAATTCATTTCTTAGTCACACTATGAACTCCCAGGACCTTATCCCACAAATGCAGTCCTGGTTAGAGCTCTTCATAGAGCCTTGAATGTTTCAAACCCACTAACCTCATTTTGTACATTTCCCAAAAGCAAGCACGCACACACACACACACACACACACACACACACACACGCACGCACGCACATACATACATGCAATTTATGATCCAACTTTTGGGAACAATGTTAAAACAAACAAACAAAATTCTTAGAAAGTTGTGAGGTGCCTAAAATAGTTTGATTTTTAAATGGTTTAGGAGCTTTTCCCATAAGACATGGTGCTTGCTGCTATAAATAGAGGCATGCATGTGTGTCCAGAGTATTCTCTGTAGTCCCAGTGCTTAAGAGGATCAAGAAGTCAGTTGTATTATCTTGATATCCAAAGTCCAGTGTGAGCTTTTAACCTTGTTAACTCTAAACTTAAAAAAAAAAAAATTATTTTAACTTCACAAAACCTCCCAATTGAGAACATTTCACATAAGAAGTTTTCAGATATCTTGTCACTTTCCTTTTTTTTTAATTAATTAATTTATTTTGAGAAAGAGAGCATGCAGGGGAGGGGCAGAGAGGGAGAGAGAATGAATGAATCCCAAGCGGGCTCCACACTGTCAGCGCAGAGCCTGATGTGGGGCTCCAACCCATGAACCATGAGTTCATGGCCTGAACCGAAAACAAGAGTTGGCTGCTTAACTGACTGAGCCACCAAGGCGCCCCCTTTCCTTTATTAAGGGCAAAACAACTAGTCCCCTACCCCCTTCACCATTTGCATCGCCACTAGGATTTTCTAATGGGCTTTGATAATTGTTAAAGCTGGGAGTTGGGTACATGGTATATATCTACTTTCATACTTTTTTCTATATAAATTAGAGCAGATGCATTTTTAATAACTCAGACTAGCCAGAATTCACCTTTTTTTTTTTTTTTTTAATCTATGACTGGAGTAAGGTGGTGGTATTATTTTCTTCAGTCTCTTTGGGTTGTTCAAGGTAAGGTATTGGAAAAGAAAAGAAACTAAAAATAATTAGGTATGAGATCCCCAAAGTGTACATACTATTTTAAGATTTCTCCAATATCAGTTCTCTAATAAGCTGAGAGTTTCCAGTCTGAAGCTACCTAAAAACTTCCGGAAAATGTGGGTAAGAACCATATTTAAGTATGGCAAGATGACCAGTGTAGTGTAATCGAACGGCAGAGGACTTGGAATCACACGTGAGAGCCAAGGCCTGGCTTTGCCACTTACTAGCTAAAGGGTCCTTGGACATACCACCCAACCTTTCTAAGCCTGTTTCTTCAGCTATAAATTGAAGACAGTATGTGTTCTACCCCTTAGGAGTTTCTTTTTAGCTATTACTATTATACAGAGGCTGGTGAGTTACCCATTTATCTAATGTGCACCATCATCTGTTGAACCTAGAAACTGGGAATATGTAGCAATAAAAGCAATCCCATAGGTAATTTATTCTCAGGTAGCTCATAGACAAATGAAGGGAATACAAAAATACACAGAAAAACAGATACCACTTTTGAAGATATTTTTAAATAGTGCAAAATATGCCCAGTACCAGCTGAATGCATGTATTGAAGAAAACAAACAAAAATGGTCCACCATATATGCAAACAAAACTAATTTCTAAGTATCTCCAGTTTGTCAAAGGTCTTTAAACTTCCTATCCATCTATAGCCTTACCTTGATCATATTTTCTCTAGATAAACTCACTTGGTATAAGAAGCTGTATAGCTACTTAAAAAATATTGTCCTACAAGAGGTACATGACTGCATTCTCCTTTCCACAGAAAAGCAAATAGATGCCCCTTCAACTCCCCACCAACTCCCCACCCCTACTCTTAATCCCCTTCATCCCTTCCCAAGTATAATCACTCTTTCCTTTTGGTATCTGCCCTTCCATACCTTTTCTCTTTCTTTACACATGCATATATGTATCCAGAGAAAATACATAATGAAGCATCTGTTTTTCTTTTGTTTTAAACAAGTGTTGTTACACTAAGTGGAACATCCTGCAACTTGCTTTTTTCACCCAACAACATGTCCAGGAGAACTTTCCATGATCTGGCTCATTCATTTTAACCTCTCTGTGTCCTGTTCTGTACTGGTTTGTTTCACCATTTGTCTACTGATGGACAGCTAGGTTGTTTCCAGATCCAGACCATGCTGTCTACACATGTTTGTAATATCCTATTGAAGCATCTATGTAAATTCTTCATGTGTTCTTTTTTTTTTTTTTTTAATTTTTTTTTCCAACATTTATTTATTTTTTGGGACAGAGAGAGACAGAGCATGAACAGGGGAGGGGCAGAGAGAGAGGGAGACACTGAATCGGAAACAGGCTCCAGGCTCTGAGCCATCAGCCCAGAGCCCGACGCGGGGCTCAAACTCACGGACCGCGAGATCGTGACCTGGCTGAAGTCGGACGCTTAACCGACTGCGCCACCCAGGCGCCCCTTTCATGTGTTCTTTAGGGTAGGTATCGAGAAGTAGAATTGCTGTGTTATAAGCTATATATTCTAAAATTCGACTAGTTAATGATTGGCAAATGGCCCTTCCAAGTAAAATGAACACTATTTTTCACACTTCAGTTTTTGGCCCACCTCCTCTGAGCCATTTAAATAGTTAAAGATTTGCAGAGTATAGTGATAGTGGTCTAGAGTAGAGCAGCGCTTCTTAAATTTAATATGCAGACTGAGTACCTGGGGGTTTTGTTACAATTCAGATTATGATGTAGTTTGAAATGGGGCCCACGATGCTTCATGACTTAAAAGCTCCCAGGGAATACAGACACTGCCGATCAGGGACCACACTTAGAGTAGCAGGAATTTAGAGAACAGATCTCACTCCAGCTTGTTTCTCTGTATTGCCGAAAGTTAAAGTTTTTATGGGCATGTATGTCTGTGCCTTGACATGTGGACATGAGCTGTGTCCAGAGGAGGCTCTGGTTTGCCAGAGTATTTAAGCCCTGGCCCTAGAGGTCTAGATCTTAAAGCCCTGTGAACATGTATAGTAAAATGTTGACGGTTGTTGAAACCGGGTGATGGGTACATATAGGTTCCTTGTACTGTCGTCTCTACTTTTGTGCGGAGCATTTTGTAGAGATGTTCATAATATAAACTTTAAAACAAAAGAAAGATCCTTTGAAAACTGAGTTGTTCCTAAGAATTTTCAGCTTGGTACATGCTGTTATGCTTTTCCTAGATTTCCTCTGATAGATGATTTGAAAGTATTTTATGTTAAAAATAAGTGCAAAAAGAACTTTGTTCTGTATCTACCTACCTTAGCAGCTACAGTCAGATTCCCCCTTCCCTATTCAGAGAGGATGCCTTCCTCATTCAGAGAGGATGCCGCGAAATATGACAGATACCACGATCACAGCATGGTAGTGTGTGCGTGTGATAGCATGATAGCTCTGGAGGTACTTTGAGAGCCTCAAGGGTCAGAATGTGCATGTGCTGGTTGACTGGTGGTTATTTGGAACACTGTTGGCAGGATTCTGAGGTCTTCTCAGGATTCAGCAGGAAAAAAAAAAAAAAACTCTTATGATTCATTATTAGCAATGTCTGTCAGGTGTGCTGGATTAGAGAATGATAACACAAAGGCTGTCTGTGGTTGGTTGACTGTAACTCAGTGAAAGCACTTGTTTTGTAGTTGAGAAAACAAGGCTCAAAGAATTTCATTGATCTGCTGTGGGTTCGCGGTTAGCGGAAGAACTAAGCCTCCGGATTCCTAGTCCGGTTTCTTCCCGCCGTTCCATTCTGATAATGGAAATCCAGTTATGCTGAAGGGAACTTGCATATTGAAGCCTTTCGGTAGAGTAGAAGGAGCCGTTTGTCTTTTAACTGGGTGATCTTGGGCAAATGGCTTAATCGTAAGGAAGAGTATAGTTTCATCTTACAGAGGTAATTGCTGTCTTTTTACTTGAACAACTAGGAAGCTCAGAGCCGAACTTGCACCTTTGCAGTAGCCACTCTCTAGTCCCCCTTGGCCTGCATAATTGTATTCTAATCCTCCTTTCTCCTCCAGCCAGCCTCTGCCTTCATTTCCTAATCTGATTCCATATTTTGTAGCTCTGATGTATTTGTTTCATTTTTATTTGTTTTATTGTATGTCTTTACCATAAGCTGCCTCAAATATTTGTGAAACAGATGGTATATGAATAAAGAACATTGGAATGTTTGAAAGAGTTGTTATTGACAAGACTGATGAGGATGAAAATAGTGTCCTAGTTCTGAGAAAATGTTGGTGTCTGGGGTATCCACTCTCTTTTTCTCCCTGGTCCTTAATGGACCCATCTTGCTCACTTCCACCCCCTTTCTCTCACTGTGGCTTTGCACCCCGAGCAGTGATGGCTTCATCTCCAGCCTCACCTGAATTTACAGATACATGTCCATATTTCTGACTTCCCTCTTACCAGATGGCTCCATCTGAATATCCCACAGGTACCTCAGCTCAGTATGTTCCAAATGAAGCCCTCATCTCCAAAAACGAAGCATCCTTTCCCCAAAACGCCCTGTGCCTGGATTCCAGTGACACCACCATTCACCTCGTTGCTACAGTCAGTGACCTGTGCTCACTTTGTACTTATTACATTCTATAATCCACTACATCTAATCAGCATCTGAGACCTGTGACTTTCACTTCTGCACAATTTTTGGGCCTATTCGCTCTTCTCCATCCTTTCTGTAAGACCCTTTGGGGTTTTCTTTATTATAGTAATGAACACTCAGTCTCCTTCCTGTTTTGTTCCCCCATTCCAGCCCATCCTATGTCCTAAAGTCAAAGGTCTGCATTTCTCTTCAGGCTGAGGTTCAAGTTACTTAGGCCTTTCATACACTTGGCTTTGCTAAGCTTATTAGTCTTATGTTTTGCTGTTCCCCAGTCTTGCCCAGAATGACCTTCTCTTTCCTTGTCCTTTGATGCACTCCAGTCTGCCTTTTTAGACTTGGCTCATCTCTCTTTCTCGGACTTCTTCAAGCTTGTTGCTTCTCAAGATCCTGTACACATCTCTATTGTAGATCTTACTGCTCTGCGACACATTCTGGCATTTGATTGGATGCTGTTTGAGGGTCTGGATTGTGGCTTTTGAGTCTGTACCTCTTGTGTTTAGCACTGTATGGATGACACATATGGTAAATGCTCATTAAAATGTTTGCTGAATGAAGGCATTACATTCTTGGAACTCTTTTAGGAAACAACACTAGTAATAGTAGTCACATCAACAGCTATTACTACCATTATTTATTGAGCTCTTACATGCCAGATACTCTTCCAAACGCACAATCCTTTGTGGTTAGAAATTAAGCTAGCCTTATTTTACAAATAAGGAAACTGAGACACAGAGTTAAGTAACTTGTCAGAGTTTACCCAGACATAAGTGGTGGAGTCAAGATTTGAACCTAGGTTCCCTCTTGACCGTCACATATGTTGTCTATGAGACCTTATCTGTGAGAAGGCAGGACTTCACCCAGTAGTTACTTTTTGAAGTCACTTCTATTAGTGTGTGATTTTGCAGTATAGGAAAACAAGAGGATATTGGAAACGTAGT
Source organism: Puma concolor (assembly GCF_028749965.1). Lineage (NCBI taxonomy): Eukaryota > Metazoa > Chordata > Mammalia > Carnivora > Felidae > Puma > Puma concolor. The sequence goes on along the minus strand of NC_141675.1, from coordinate 77,802,695 downwards.
GAATGTCACTGATGCCATGTGAGCCCTATATAACAGGCTCTTCGCTTCACTCCCTTCTATTCTGGACTCGTCACTCTCCTCAGCTGTGTGGATTGGAATAAGGCTGCTGCCACAATTCTTTGCTTTTCTAGAAAGCACACGTTATGGAGCTCCTCCAGAAAACTGTGTTCAGCACTTTATTAAGGAGAGGTGGAGAATGGCAGGCTGCCCTCACCCCAGCGTATCAAAAGAGATTTGTTTCTCCCCTTAATCATCAAAGTCAGGACTTCCTGGAAGGGAGGGCCAGAAGTGAGAAGTCTGAGATAGTGAATGGAGCTGGACGAGTATTTGCCTTTGTCAGATCACTTACGCAAGTGTGCTCGACACGTTACAAGTATGACAAAGGGCTTCCAGAGCACTTGTTTTTTAGAGTACTCAGACTGCAAGGAATTACGATTGAGCTAATGCATTGCCATGATGTGAAAAAAATTATTTAAGCCTAAGGAGTTACATTAAGAAATTAAAACAAGAAAGAGAATGTGGCATGAAAATGAAATGATAAAAGGAATTGTAAGAAATTGTAGGGATAAGGCCAGTTGATCATTTATCCATTTGTAATGATGTTTCTTTCTGCTGTATAAATAAGCCCCTCTTTGATTTCGTGGACTTGGTTTTTATGTTGGGAATTTAAACTTACCTAAAGTCTGTTGTTGTTGTTGTTTTTAACTAATTGATTTTAGACATTAAACACTACATTTTAAAGCTATATATTTGGAAATTTTTCTGCTTAAAATCTTAACCTTTTTCTTATGTTTCCATTTGAATGTATAATCTGGACTTGAACTTTATATAGGAGCAATATATGTTTCTTTAGCACTTCTGCTTTTTAAATTACTTACAAATCTAATAGATCATTTTATCTTAGCCAAACATTTAAGTTTTATAGTCTGGGTGTTATAATAGTGATTGTTCCTTCTTAATGATATACAGAAATGGGACTGATCTGTTTTACTAATCAGCACACAGAGCAGTTAAATGGCTCAGTTATAGGAGCCGGGTCAGTATCTAGGAGGTGTAAAGATTGGCCAGCTGTCTTTTTGCAGTTTGCATGCTCCCCACCTCAGTGAAGGGATTTACAGGTGTATTGACATGGTTTGGCCTACTGGGTGGCAATCACATGATTCGCAGTTTTTGAGAATCTGATTGAAACTGTAACAGAGTCAGCAGGGCTCCCCCAAGCACCTCCTTGTTCCCTGGCTGGCATTATTTAAATTCTGGAAGTTGTGAAGCAGGAGCAAGATCTTCTGCCCATTTGTTAATAGATGGCCTGGCCAGTGACATTATTGAGAGCAGGTATTTGGAAGGATAAAAGAGAAGGAAAGAAAGGGAAATGTAGGGATTATCTTATTGTGATGATAATAGTACAGTGCACTGTATACAACAGACGTAGTACTAAAGTACTTATCCTTAAAGGGAAGAGGAGAGAGAATCTTTCACAGAATCACAGGGAAGAGATACTTGCAAAAGGGTGAATTTGAAATCTTTCAGATACCGTGTGCAAGCATGGTAAAGACCAAACTCTGCAGGGGCTGGGCCTTCTTCCTTCCGCAAATGGAATGTATACACTGAATAAAACTTACTAATGGGGAAAACTAAGGCTCACAATATTCGTTATTTAGCAAACATTTTTGAGTACCTCCTATTGGACAGGCATTGTGTGGGCACTTGTGATATAACTTGTGAATGAACAAAACATAAAAATCTCTACCCTTGAAGAGCAAACATTTTAGGGAAGCAGAAAATAAATACATAAAATCTATGACTTAGAACCTTTTGGTTCTGTGGTAGAAACAGAATTAAGCTGGTTTAAGCAAAATGAATTGCTGCAGGGATGTTTCTGATAGGCCATCTTTGGGACAGATGTCTACTCCAGATCAATCAGATATGGACCCAGAGACAGGGTTCCAGGACATAAACATAGCCTCTAAGAGCCCATTCCTGAGATGAAGAGGCAGTTCTTGAGAGTGTGGGGAGTAGTGCACTACTGAGAGTCTCAAAAATGTGTCTATTAGAGGATTTCTATTTTTCCAGTTCTGTTGCTTTCTTTCATTACCAAGGATGAGTCTTGCAATGCAAATAAGCTGATAGGATTTGAAATGTACTGTCTTAAAAACTCCCAAGTTTGTGGGGCGCTTGGGTGGCCTCGTCAGTCAAGTGTCTGACTCTTGATTTGGGCTTAAGTCATGATCTTATGGCTGTGAGATCAAGCCCCGTGTCGGGCCCCATGTTGTCCCCCACCCCTCACTCCCACACTGAGCGTGGAGCCTGCTTAAGATTCTCTGTCTTGGGGCGCCTGGGTGGCGCAGTCGGTTAAGCGTCCGACTTCAGCCAGGTCACGATCTCGCCGTCCGTGAGTTCGAGCCCCGCGTCAGGCTCTGGGCTGATGGCTCAGAGCCTGGAGCCTGTTTCCGATTCTGTGTCTCCCTCTCTCTCTGCCCCTCCCCCGTTCATGCTCTGTCTCTCTCTGTCCCAAAAATAAATAAAAAACGTTGAAAAAAAAAAATTAAAAAAAAAAAAAAAAAGATTCTCTGTCTTGCCCTCTGCCCCTCCCTTGCTCGCTTGCTCTCTCTCAAAAAAAAAAAAAAAAAAAAAAAAAAAAAAAAAAAAAAAGGCTTAAAAACTCCCAAGTTCAAGACTGCTTACTAAAGCTGTAGGTAAATAGGGAAAGCAAGAACATAGGAAGCAGAGAAAAAGATTGAAATTGCTGAGAAGAGAACCTAAGTTATCCGGAAGGTTTTGCAAAGTTTACCTCCTTGAGCAAATGTTTTAGTAGTTTTGGGTAGTAGTCTTTCTAACATGAATTTCTCACTTTCCTACTTCTTAATAATGAACATATTTTAACTGTAATACATTGATTACCTAAGGCTCTTTTCAAGTTTTGTAGACCTGTTTTTCCCTATTCTAAATGGTCTCAGGCTTCTTGCTTTTTAATTTCTGCAGCTGTTCCTTGGATTTTGAAATGTCTTTCCACCATGTCATTTGCTACCAGTCCTTCTCAGTTGTTCTGTGACTGCCTATGGGAGTTCCTTCTCTCCTCCCATAATGTATAGTTGCTGCTAATTAAGCCACTTCCCACTTGGGTGTCACAGGTGCTGTGGGAAATGCAGTAGACCTCAGGGTGAGTCTTGAGAGTCCGCTAACTCGCCAGGATATGCAAACAAACCATTTAAACTTCTCAGAGTCTTCTCTTCCTAATTTATAATGTTGGAATACAGGTACTTTCTCTATAGGATCGTAACCAAAGGAGCAAATGAAATATTTGCCAAAGTACTGTTAAATGTGTAAAAAAAAAAAAAAAAAAAAAATCTACAAATAGAAGCCACTGCTACTGCTGTCACCAATATGATGGTCTCTGTTCTCTGGTTTTGCTTATCCTGCCACATCCCATTTCCCCGAGAGAACTAGAGAGTTTCTGGTAAATCACTAGACGTGTTCCCTAGGTTTGACCAGTCATACTTGACCAGTCCTGAATCCTACTCTGTGGTTGTGTTCCTGCAGACCAAAGATGTAGACTTCATTTTCTGATGTCAATTATACACCCACCCACCACATCCCTTCTTATGAGACATGGATTTTCTTGGCATTTGAGCTGAAGAGGGAGACAGTCTTCCTATTCTACTTATTGAGGGATGTGGAGAAGGGAGTTGTTTCTCTTCCGGGGGTAGCTGGACTTGGCCTGGTTTGTGTGGGCCTCTAGTCTACAACAGCTGAATTGTGGAAAAAAAATATATAGTGGCTGCTGCTATAGGCAGTTACCACTTTGTTAGAGATAAAATATGAAAAGATGGTTCATTCATCCTTATTTTGTGGTTTTTGCCTAATAGATAGTAAGCATGGCAGAGACATAGTCCTCTTGGTTCATGTGGTTTTGTGACTGAGGTGAAATCATTTCTAATCTTTGAGGCTGTGGTTTCTCTGTCTGTAAAATGGACTTGAGAGCAAATCAAGGAATGGCCTTAAAACTGAATACCCTTGTTTGATCATGGCTTTACCATTTAAGAGTTACAGGTTCTTAGTAATGTTTGCCATGTCTCCATAACTTTGTTTTTGTGGCTTCAACCTTTTAAAGATAATTATTGATCTCTCAAAAGCCTCAAAGTGAAAGTGTGATGCTCCATCACTAGAGGGCAGTGCTGCCTTAGTCACATGATCTCAACCTGCAAATAGCTGAATTTGAAGCTCCTCCCTTGAGTCTTCCACTTAAAATTTCTATTAGTTCTTTATATATGTTAAATATATATAATAAATACAAAATACAATAAATGTACAGAATACAATAAATAACTGTATGTAAGTAATATGAAATGATCTTTTTTTTAAGTTTATGTATTTGTTTTGAGAAAGACAGAGCATGAGCGGTGGAGAGGCAGAGAGAGAGGGAGAGAGAGAATCCCAAGCAGCCTCCATGAGGTCAGTGTGCAGAGCCTAATGTGGGACTTGAACTCACAAAACCGTGAGATTATGACCTGAGCCAAAATCAAGAGTTGGATACTTAATCAGCTGAGCCACCCAGGTGCCCCAATATGAAATGATCTTTTAAAAAATACTTAACTTTAAAAAATAAATATTTAGCATATAGCTCTTTGTCATGGTCTTCACCAACTTGGCCTGAATCCTAGAGTAAACCACCTGTCCCATACTTTTGTGGTTTGTCGTCAGCCTTTAGAGGAGCTTAGGATCATAGCACCTCTTCCTACATTATCTACATCACCTAGGTTTCTTCTCCCTGCTTCATTTATGGAAATGCGCTGTGTCCGGACTAGGATGCTTACATTAATGGAGATATTCTTGGGAAAGTTTTCAACTTTCCTTGTTCCTTTTTATGCAGAAGGTAAAGAGCTGAATAAACGTTTATATAGTGCCCTAATGCTACTAAGAATATAGAAGCACCTTTTTCTCTTTTCCCTGCATCATAAGGAGGTCCTTTCTCTATCACCTGATTGGAAAGATGAAGTGTAGCCCTTCTTTGTGTTTTTCTCAAGTCAGAGTGTATTGTTTTTCTTTTTCATAGACTGACAAAGGTATCATAAGAACTGAGGATCTGACATTTGCCCACATTTCAGATTGTCTTTTTTAAGATAAATTTCTAGAAGTGGAATTAATGAGTCAAAAATCATAAGTATTAGGACACCTGCTAATTATTGCTAAATTGCTTTCCAAAAAGGTTGTACTAATATATATCCCTCCAGCAATCTATGAAAGTATTTTTTCATTGTACCACACTCCAGAATTGGATTCCTCTTTCTACAGCCTTCATTTAAAAAACATTTTAAAACTGTAAACATTTTTTCTATAAACATTCAAATACTGGTGATCAGTATTTCCAAAAATGTATTACTAAGTTAATGAGAAATTAAAAAATTGTTCAGTGGTCCAATAAAGTTTTTAAATGTTGCATACTTGCTCCTTTTTGAAGATTTATGAAGCACACATGCATGTTAAGGCTCTGAGAAGTCATGTAGTAAAGAAATCTATTTAACTCGGTGTTTCCCAATATTATTTATCTAATTACAGAGTCTTCTTTTAAGAATAACATCTGATAATATCTTATGAAAACAGGATTGTATTTTGGAAAGTGGTGATAGCTCTTCCTGAGGCTTTTAGGAACCACTATCGTATTATAAGGATTTCTTCTCAAGTTGTATTCATCTCTGATCTTCATTCTGGAGAACAGAACCCAGAGCAGCTTGATCAAGTAGAAGAGAATTTATTAAGATATATAGATAGAGCACGAGATGGTTGGGCTGACTGAAGAAACAGACTCTGGGTTGAGCTTCCAGGAATTCCACAGAACTGGCCGGCCAGGGGAGCTGCTGCCTTTGCTACCATCAGGAAGCTTCCGCCAGAGCTGTCTCTGCCAAGATGGGAAACCACTGAGTCCACATTTGTGTGTCTCTGCTCAAGCAAAAAGAGGGGTAGGGGGTGTGGTGTTTGGGATCCTATTTTAGGGAGGAGGGATTTTACGCTATGGTGAACTATCAAATATGGAGAGAATGTTTAAAAGACTTTTGGCAGCCGCTGTTGGAAGACATCCAAGAGGACTAGTTGTGTAATGTGAACACCTCTGGATGTAGGTCAGAAAATTGGAGTCTAACTCTAGCCACTTAGCAGCAAAATGACCTTGGGCAAATCCATTTCAAACCTGTGTGTTCTCATCTCTTCCGAGGGGATAATAATTTCTGCTTATCCAACTCAGTCTTGGAGTAAAGGTAAAATAAGAGTAACAAGTGTGAATGTACCTGGAAAAACTATAAAGTATGAAATAAGTGAAAGGTATTTTTTCACACCCCAGATATGTCTCTGGACCAGGGGTTGGCAAACTTTTTACGTAAAGGGCCAGATAGTCTTTGCAGGCCATATAGTCTCTTTCTTACCTACTTAGCTTTACAAAAGGAGCCGTAGACAATATGTAAGTGAATGAGTGTGGCTGTGTTCCAATAAAATGTTATTTATGGACACTGAAATTTGAATTTCATGTAATTTTCACTTGTGGAATAGTATTCTTCCTTTGATTTCTTTCAACCATTTTTAAAAAGTGAAAAACATTCTTAGATTGCAGACTGTACAAAAACAGGTGGCTTGGTGGCCTATGGTCCATACTTTGCTGACTCCTGTTTCAGAACATCATACTGAAAATACTTTAAAACGTAGAGTTATTTTGCCTTATTGTAGTTAGCAGATAAATTTGTGGCTTTTTCTGATACCGTCTGAACGAAGAGTGTGCTGTCTTCATTGCTGTCTAGATAGGACTTGATAGTAGCTGCCTCTTTGATAGTAGAATTGAGTTAATTTAGTTGGCATGTATGGAGACGGGGGTACATTGAGGTGAGAATATTTGGTGAAAGTTGAGTTTGCTACCCAGCCATTAAGTTCTTAGGACCTCCACATTTTCTCTCTTATCTTTTTCTGTGCCTTTGTTTTGGGAAAGGGATGAGCAATCAGGGACTTGTTTTAGGGAAAATGCTAAAGTCACATTTGGTGCCATTCCTCTTCCATGCCCACAGTTCATGCCCCCATTCCTTCTTCTAGAATGTTCTGTATTTGGAGAAGAAGTGTTCCCCCAAAGTCTTATTTTATTAGTCTTTGTAGTCTCATTATCCTTATTGGAAAACCAGAACCAGAATGTTTCCCTCCGTGGTCCTTAAGTCCTAAAGAAGTTCCTTCAGTCAACAGAAGCCCACGATCAGTTTTAAATAAATCGACTAAGGTAAAAAAAAAAAAAAAGATCCTGTAGAGCAGTTTCGGTGGCATGCTTCTGAACTAGCTTGGTTTAGAGTTGGTCACCTAAGTACTTCTCTGTGCTTCCTTTCATTTAAATGTACCTTTTTCAGTTTTTCTCTTTTCCTTCTAGGTGGAGGCCGAGAGTTGAGGGTGATATAGCTATATTGAAATCTAGAAGTGGAAAGCAGAGACATGGGGGTGGCAGTGAAGGTGGGGGGTGGGGAGACGTGGGAGCAAGAAGGGAAAGGGGCAGTTGGAGATTTAGGTGGGGAGAAGACGTGCTTGCCTTCTTGGTTGTACTGCCACGTGGGGAAGCATGAGAGGGTAGAGGCCACCTTTGGAGAAGGGCAGTGCATCCTATGAGTATATGTGTGTTCATATGAGCTTCACTTTCTTAGCTGCTGCCATATAGACTAACTGTGGGATTTACTGATTCAAAGAAACTATATTTAATTTTGCTTTGCCTGTATCCCTTTTATTTGGGCTTTACTAAATATAGCTGGATGGAAGGGAGGGAAGGAGAAAACAGTGTGTAGAGCAGAAGTTAAAACACGCCAGAGCTTTGGCAGCTTTGGGACAGAAAAATAAAACTTTAAACCTGCTTTCTATTTTGAGGCCATCACAAGATGTTTTGTGCTTACGTTCATTCCTAAGTCATAAACAGGGGTAGGAGGGGCTGGGGGATTAAGTAAGTTATCTCTTGAAAAATATTAATTTGAAATTGAGTTAAAATTAGCAAAGGGAAGAAAGGGGAGGAATAAAACATTGGACTCAGCCTATTTGGAAGCAAAATAATAAACACCTCATGGGGGTAGAAGAGGCATGCAAATTTCCTTCCAGTCTTTGGCCTCTGCTCCTGCACAGAGCCCCATTGTCTCTGAGTAGGGGGCAAGGCTGAGTGCTGGGAGAGCTGACTTGGCAAGTAAGGCCTGTCAGTGAATTTTGACACAGGTCAACCTCTTAAGGCTGGGATCTTAGAGTCAATATGATTTCCGATTAATAGGCACTAGCTCTCATACCATGAACCAGTTCATTGTAATATAATCATCACATACTAGATGTGGTAATTGCCTATTTTTAGGCATTTCTGTACTGGGAATCCTGCGTGGTGAGGATGGTCTCTAGGAAAGCATTCTCTAGTCCTATGAAACAAGGCCCCTTCTGGAGAGGAGACTTCCCTTCCTAGAAACCTGCTGGTGCTTTGCAGGTAAGTCTTTCCACTCTTGCCAGGGCCTTTCAGCTTTGCTGAAGGTAGGAGTGCTTATATAGGCTTTGGTTTTGGGTTTCCCCTTCAGGTGCCACTTGCCCCTTAGGATATATTTGTGGGTCTGCCCTAAGTAGCCAACGCTCTCCTTACTTGCACAGGTGCAGAAACATAAGCAGGAGAAGCTGTGAACGAAACATGTATGCAAAAGCCTCTGCCAGCTACCTCCAGACCCAGAGAGTCTACTTTGTACTTAGACCGTCTTGTAGTCGACCTTCCTAAAGCATAGCCCTAGTGATGTCACACTCCTGCTCAAAAATCTTCTGTAACTATACACTAGAGAAAAGGCTGGAAGGGAATGTGCCAAACACATTAATAATGGCTTTCTCCTTGTGATGAGCTTCTTGTGATAACTTTTATTTACTTTATGATTTTTAGTCTTTTCCAATTATTTTCACAAAAAATATATAAGTGTTTTTTGAGAAAACAATTTTGTGATGATTAAAAAGTACCATTTAAAAACCTTTAGTGGCTCCCGGTTGCTGATCATAAAACTCCCCACCCAGCATTGAAGGCCTTTGCAATACTGCTCCAGTCTGTCCAGCGTTTCCTCCTTCTCTCTTTCTTGGTCCCACCTTCCAGGTTACAGTAAAACAGAGCTACTCATGTTGCCAAGTACATTTGGTGCTTGTCTTTGCTTGTGTTCCTCCCTACCTGTCAATTTTCCATTCTTCAAACTGATTTCATCTTCTTTAGAGAGTATTTTTATCATGTGCTCCTTGTAAAAGACTTGGAAATAGAAAAATACACTTGATCTTGGCCAAGAGGCCGAGAAGTGATGGAAATAGAAATATACAAATAACAAAATCCTTAATCCCACTTCCTACAGATGCACTCTGTTAACATTTTGATATATGTCTTTGAGAAATATTTTTGAGCTCTGTAGCTAAGAATGGTCTAGCACCTCTTAGATGTCTGTTACAGACTTCATGTGCTAACTTGTGCTGTTATTCTTACCTGTCTTACATCCATTCAGGATTTGAAGTTCCTTGACTGTAAGTATAGCTACAAGAGTGATTTTTCATCTTTACAACCTCCACAGGCTTTGAGCACAGTGATTTGCACATAATAAACAGTCTCAAATCATCTAATAAATCATATGAGAGTGATATCACAAGCATGTAGGTTCAGCACAAGGCATGGTAACAAACACAGACAAAATGGTTACATTATGAATATGATGCTGAATATATTCATAAATAGTCACAGGAAAAATACAAAAACCATAATATTGGAGGTGTATCTGGAATTGTTAAATGACTAGGGTCCTACTGAGTTAGGACCATTTGGGTACATTGCATGAAGGAGATTCATCTTTGAAGGAAGGAAACACTTACTTGAGGCATCTGTATAGACCATTGACTCTCAACCCTGGCCCACATTGGAATCATTGGGGAGCTTTTTAAAATATCCGTGCCTAGGCTGAATCCCGGGCTATTCAGTTAGAGTCTTGGGTGGTGGAGGAGGGGGCTTAGCTGTTTGAGAAAGCTGTCCAGGTGATTATAGTGTGCATCAGTGATTGAGAAGCACAGTCAAGGCAGAGAAATCTTCCTTTAAAAAAAAAAAAAAAAGTAAACGTCTTGCTGTGACATTGTTAGAGAAACCAGGAGGTGGTCATCTTGACAATGGGAGAGCTCTGGTGATGGTAAGAAGAGCTGGTGCAGATCATTCTGTGCTCTGTGTACTTGAAAGCATTTGGATAAAATTCATCTGTTAGCTTTTATTAAGATAATAGCCTTGGGGTGCCTAGGTGGCTCATTTGGTTAAGTGTCCAACTCTTGATTTTGGCTCAAATCATGGTCTCACGGTTTGTGGGTTGAAGCCCCATGTTGGGCTCTGTGCTGGCAGCGTGGAGCCACCTTGGGATTCTCTGTCTCCCTGTCAAAAATAAATACACAAACTAAAAAAAAATACATAATAGCCTTTATGCATTTCATTTTACCCAGACTTCCCCCTCACCTTCCAAATGCTGCTTTCTTCTAGAGCATTAACTGAAATAGAATACAGCTCATCCAAGTTATGTTATCATGTTTACCTCTATTATATCAGAGGTTCTTCCAAGGATTTGGCCCCTATTCAAAAACTATCAAAATCATGTTTACTCTCAGTTATGATATTTCCCACTTTTGTGTCTTTTCTTTCACGTATTAAAGCCTAACACTGCCTGCCCCCCAATAAAATAAAACAGAGACCACCAAGTGAATTTTTCTTCAAGCTTTTCTAAAACCACAAAGCATGGTGGAATATCTACTGCAGTTTATCACGTGGAAAAGGAGACCTCAGTCCCTTGCTCCAGCTGTCAAGTAGCCACACACCCTAGAATAACACTTTCCACTGTGTGCCCCCTTGGATTTAATAGAGGAAATGTTATTTTCCTGAGTTGTACTTTCATGTTCTGAAACATGTTTGCCTGTTGTCATACAGTAGTGTTTAAATCCAAACCAAAGTGATTTTGTTGCAATGGAAATATTTCAATTAATGTTTATAGTTGGAACATATAAACAAAACTTGAGTTGAAATTAGTTGATTAATCATTGCATTCCTGGGTGCGGGGAGAGTTTTGTTGAACTCTATCAAGGGAAGGATTACTGTGTTCTGTCTGTGAGGTCCTTCCATGAAACTTTTCCTTGGGAAAGCCTGGGTTTTAATGCTGCGTGGTACAGGATATTTTTCTTTTGGCAAAAGCAGAACAGCCAATACCACTAAGTAAAATATGCCAGCACTTGGAACAGGGATGAATACGTCACACCTCTATCAGTAAAGGTGCAGTTCTTACCCTGAAATTCACACACACACATCCTTCCCAGTAAATGCAGGAGTCAGTTATTGAGACACCAGCTCAGCGGCCCAGAGTGATACCTGCCATGTCTCCTTCCTTCTTTTTCTTTATTTCCTCTGACCATCACCTCTGTCATGTTTAGTTCTTTAAACCATTGAATCACCCAACTTTTCCTTCACAGATTCTTGCTGTATGCATACACCTCTTCTTTGCGAGTACAGGAATAAACTGAACATATTCTCACTCAAGTCACCTTTTATGCATTCATCCTAGGACCATATTTTTGGGAATGCCAGCCTAAGTATGCATCATCAAAAGGAAATAATTATGGCCATACAGGAGAAATTTTCCTAGGCTTTTAAGGTATGGTAGGATAGTACCAAAATGTCTGGAGAAAAATTTTATGCATTCAAATCTTGTTCCAAAAAAGTATTAAACATAAATACAGAAATTCTTGAAATATAAGCAAAAAAAAAATGAAGAAAACAAAAGGAAAATTAAGGTAGTATACTCAAGTGAAGACAGAGGGAGAGTTTGGTCAGAGAAATGTATATGACAACATGCTACATGGTTATAAAAGTTGGGCCGCAAATTCAACTCTGAACTTTCTAATAGGAAAGCAAAAAGAAATGGCTGATTTTTCGCTCCCAAACTAGGCGGGAGGGGGAGCCCCTTACTGGGCCATCTTGCTGCCATGATGAATGTCAGGTACCCCAAATACCCTCCAAGGATGATAGTTCCTACCTTGGTTGGGGGATGGGTGAGCAAACACCTAAACAACTTTAAAATAGTGTGAGAGTAAAGTAAGAATGCCCAGAAAAGGCAAAATCCACAGAGACAGAAAGCAGATTGGTAGTTTCCAGGGGCTAGAGAAGGGAGAGTGGGGCATGACTGCTGATGGGTACTGGGGTTTCTTTTGGGGGCAGTGAAAGTGTTCTAAAGTTAGATAGTGGTGATGTTGCATAACCTAGTGGGTGCACTAAAAATCCCTTTAAATGGATGAATTTTATGGTATGTGAATTATATCTTAATAAAGCTATTTTTTCTAAAAAGTTGAACATTGCAATTATAAAAGTAAAATAACAGGAGGAAAATCAGCTCATGAGTCCAAGATTCACATCTTCTACAAGATGCACACTTCTAAGGGACAGTGTCACTGCTTTAAGGAGGTTTGGGTCTATTGGGTAGAAATCGGACTGTGCCGCATCTCTAAATTTCTTTCCATTGTGAACATTCAGTGTTTGACTAACTGTAAACTTTAAGTTTATTTATTCTGAGAGAGAAAGAGAGAACAAGCGGGGGAGGGCCAGAGAGAGAAGGGGAGACAGGATCGGAAGTGGGCTCTGTGCTGACAGCAGAGAGCCTGATGCAGGGCTTGAACTCACGAACCATGAAATTATGACCCAAGCCGAAGTCAGACACTTAACCGACTGAGCCACTTTTGACTAACTGTAAAAAAAAAAAAAAAAAAAAAAAAAAAAAACTATTAGGTTATGAGACAATTGGGACATATTTGAACACTGGTGACATACTTAATAATATAAAGGGAGTATATACTCTTCATTGTTAGTACATGATAATGGCATGGTGGTGAGTTGTTAAAAGTCTTTGAGAGATGCATACTGAAGTATTTCTAAATAGATGCTGGGGTATCAGGGTTCACCTTGAAAATGATCCTGTGGACAGAGTATAGATGAAACAAGGTTGGTCATATATTGATAACTGTCCAGGCTGGGTCCTTTATACTATCTCTCAACTTGTGTGTGAGTTTGAAAATTTTCACAGTAAAATGTTGAGACCGATTTTATCATTCTCTGTTAAATACAGAAAAATCCAACAACATAGCCGGGTTTCTTGCTCATGAGAAATTATGCTGTTTGCAGCACCTGCCTCATTTGCTGATTTATGGGTGACTTCTGAGAGATTGGAAGCCTGGGTGCTGGCTCTAGGTCACACATGGAAGTAACCATGAAATTCTAGTAAGGTCATCCGCAGCTTTTTCAACCTTCCCTGTGCTTCTCAGATAGTGCTGCATGGGCTGTGGAAGGAATAGTGGCTGCTCTTCAGAAAGGCAGAAGGGAACACTTGTATCTCTTAAGGGTAGTTTTGCCCTTTAAGTTTCCTTGACTCCCTTTTCTCCCTGCTTTTCTGTGGAATTTGAGTGCTAACGTACTCAAATTTAATATCTTCTTGGGAGGGGAGCTAAGAGAATAGCATTTATCTTTGACCTCCTCTATGAACTTGAAACCCATGCAACTAAAACCATGCCCACACCCCTAAGACTGGAAAAAACAGGGTCATGTTGACAGTGGCACATGATTGCAAGTGAATGCCAGCTTCTCTTGTAGTAATTTTTTCAGGTACTTATTGTTCTCAGGAGAGATTGAAGCTGGCCATTTACATTTCCTTCTGTGATTCTAAAGATTGGAATTGTTAGAGAAACATTTATTACATTGATATCCCAGGTGTTACATTAGACTGGGTGTACAGGGTTCATTGTACATGTACTGAAACTCGTTTTTATGTTCCACAAACATTTGTCTACTGTATGCTAGGTAGGTCCTCTTTACAGTGGCTTCCATGGGAGCTGAATTCTTATACTGGCTTTGGATTCCCTCATTAGCTTCTCTAAAGAACCAGCTTTGGGTTTGGGAACAACACTGGCTTTCTGGTAGTTTATAAGCTATATTTAACTAAAGGTAAAATAAATGGAAGTGCTTTGAAGTACAGGCAAATGTTCTACCACTGACCTGTATTCCCCAAAGCGGTTTGAATTGTTGAAGGTGCCAAGCGACTGTGATGTCACCGTAGTTGGAGATGAGTGTTTTGCTTCATAATAGTTAGGGATAATATCGCTTGTGACATCATTGAAACGTCTGAATCTCTACATGACTTGGACTTGAATGACAGAGTTCCAAGGCCTAAGATAGTTTTATATCTGTCCATCTTAGTTCTCTAAGCCAGGTTTTCCCTCGAGCTTGTCTTGTTGGCAGTGCTAATTGGCAGCAATGCTAATGAAGCGCAGTGCCCGGCACTGTGAACATCTCTGCTGCTTGCTATTCTTCTCCTCCAACTGTAGCAACAACTTCCCATCTCCTGAATGGATACCTGTGCCAAGTTCTTTGCATGCACTACCTCATTTAATCCTCAAAGCAGCCTTGTGAGGTTGGTGGCCCTCTCCTTGTTTTCCAGAAAGGGAAATCAAAGCTAAACAAGGTCAGATGTCTTTCCACACCACTGGTTAGTGCTACATCTAGGAATCAACCCAGGTTTTCTTACTTTCAAAGCCCATACTCTGTTCTATAAAGTGAGTTCCCTCCTCTTGGTGTTTGGTAAATATTTGCTGAATTGATTCGTATTCTGGATGTTGGACAGCGCTTTTGCATATCTCCTAAATTTATATGAGATGAAATGGTTAGGAGTCTATAAGAAATATTGAAGGCATTACATGAGTGCCGGGAATCTCTGACCAAACCCATGCCTAGACATACGAAGGCCAACCCACCGTACTGTCTTCTGTTGCCATTCAGAAGTGTGCCTTCTGCTGCTGCATCAGGGTTTCACAAAGTGGTCTCAGCGCCTAAGGCAAACTACTCACATTTTCTGTGGGAAGGAAAATTATTGTTCTTGGGGGAGGTGGCCAGTTAGCCTAGTTGGTTTTGGAGCATAGTGTTACTGAAGGTTCGTCTCTTCAGATATGAGCCAGTTAGCTTGGATGCATAAATAGCTTCTGTCACAGGCAGGTCAGGGTGTGTGTGGGTGAATAGATTGGCTCTATAAGCACTAATCAAAAATCAATCAACGAACATTTACTGACCATTTGCCACATGCCTGGCACTATGCTAGGAGTGCTGAAGGATTAAGGAAAAAAAGGTGTGAGATACAGCCTCTCAAAGGTTTACACCCAATTGGTGCAAATGTGACTCACACAGAGAGAAAAATATGAACACGGGAACCATATCTGTGTGGTTTTTTTCATCTTCTCATACTCAGCAACCAGCTTAGTGCCTGGCACATCATTAGAATGTGATATTTTTTAAATGAAAGTGCAGAGGAGAAAGATTAGTAGCTTTTTTGATGGCTTTGTAGAAGAAGTTGGATTTTAGCTGGACATTTAAATATGGATACAATTTAAGGAAGAGGAGAGGGGTGGGAAAGTGGGAAGGATGTTCTAATTCCAGGAGACATTGTCAACGAGTACTCTGGAAAAACAGGAGTGCATGTACAAATGTGCCCAGAAAGAGAAGATACCGGTTTTGCTGGGCCAGAGATATCACTGGAACCCTGGAGTATCTTTAGTGTTGGATGAAGACATTCAGATTTTATTCTGTAGCTATCTGAATTTCTGATCAGTGGAAAGATACGATCAAAACAGATGGCCACGGATGGAATGGACTGATGGGTGGGGAGGCCAGTTAAGAAGCTACAGTTACATTTAGGTGTTTGGGTAATAAAGACCTGAACTAGGATATTGACAGAAGAAGCTGAAAGAAAGAGACAGATGGAAGAGTTATTGTGAAGAGAGAAGAAACAGTGCTTGGTGAGTAGTGACTGGATATGTGAGTCTAGAGAAGGCTAGGAAGAAGAATAATCAGAGATGGTCCAGTGATGCTGAACCAGGGATCTTGGGAGAAGGGCGATGGTACTGTTTTATTAAGTGTAACATGGAAATCAGAAGAGGGAGGTGGGTTTGAGGAAATAAAGTCTTAAATTCGAGGCACTGGGACACCAGAAGTAAGCATTTGCTTAGTAGTAGGAGAGGATAACTGTGCCCTGCTGGTGTCTTTGGACTGGGCAGTTGCCTTATCTAGGCATGGCAGGATGGCAGATCCGTGGGTCCCCCCGGGATGACTTGTTACCAGAAGTGATAAATTATTTATAAATAAGGGATATTTGAAGTGATTCTATTAGATAATAATGTTTTTTGCATCTTTCCTAGTAATATTGGTCCTCCCAAAATGGGAAGGAAGACGTATGCTTTGAAGCAATTAGTGAGAAATGAGACTTGGAGGGGTTGGGTGGAGGGGGCAAAAGGCCCCTGTCAAGCATAGTGCATCCCTGTAGGTGCTTGAAGTGATATCCGTTGTGGATGTGGAGGCCATGCCTGTACGTGCTTCCTGAGAAGAATGTTGTGTTGCAATGATGATTCCTGTGCTCAGGATCATCAAGTTTTATGAGAGTGTTTTTGATAGGTACAGCATAAACAGGAAGAGTTGGATTTTTCTTCACATGGAGTCTTTGATTCTTTAACAACATCAATTAATTAAAATGTGCAGTGTTAAGACTTCGATTTGTTTCTTCCCAACCACTCTGCATTATCCCTGTAGTGAATACAGAACTGAAGCATAGTAAATAACTTTCATAAGTCTTCATTCTTTCTCTTTTTTATTAAAAAAATGTTTTAAATGCTCTTCTTCTCGGGGTGCCTGGGTGGCTCAATCAGTTAAGCATCTGACTCTTGGTTTCACCTCAGGTCATGATCTCGTAGTTCATGAGTTCAAGCCCTGTGTCAGGCTCCGCGCAGAGCCTGCTTGGGATTCTCTCTCTCCCCCTTTCTCTCTGCCCCTCCCCCACTCATGCTTGTTCCCCTCTCTCTCAAAATAAACAAACTTAAAACAAAAATGCTCTTATTCTCTTTAGACCCTGAGGGATGTATGTAAAGTATATTCTGATTTAATTTCATTGACAAAATGAAACTTCTCATTAAAACAAAAGTGAGGAAAAAAATGTTCCACCTACATTGGAGTATAAAAGTTTGTGACTACCTGCTCTCCAATATTAGAATATATAGAAACAAATAGAAGTGTTCTTCATGAATTCACGTTTTTCTCTGATTTAAGAACGTCAGTCCACAAGTTCATTAGTTAATAATTTTTTTAGCTTTATCAATCCAACTGTTCTATTCTTTTTATTTTTTTTTTAATGTTTGTTTATTTTTGAGAGAGAGAGAGAGACAGAGTGTGAGTGGGGGAGGAGCAGAGAGAGAGGGAGACACAGAATCCAAAGCAGGCTCCAGGCTCTGAACTGTCAGCACAGAGCCTGACTCCAGGCTCGAACTCATGAACCGCGAGATCATGACCTGAGCCAAAGTTGGACGCTTACCGACTGAGCCATCCAGGTGCCCCCAAACAGTTCTATTCTTACACATGGCTCAGTGATGGAGAGCAAGAAGAGTAAATACAATATTTATTCTGCTGGGTCCTAAATGTACAGAGCAGCATATGTGAGAGAAAAGGTTCCAGAGGGTTAAATCGGTTGTTGCCAAACCATGCCATGAAATCCCTTGCAGCCATTAAAATTAATGTTGTAGAAGAATATTTAAGGACCTGTACAATATACTACGTGGAAAAGATTGCAGAACAGAAATTGTATGATCCCATTTTCATAAACACGTACACAACGTAGTAACATTCATCAGACTATTAACAGTGGTTTTCTTGTGATAGAATCACTAGTGGTCTTAATTTTCTAATTTCTGTATTTATCACTTTTCTAATAAAAATGTTACAAAACTGAAACATTTTTTAAAAGTATGGAATGTGCACTGAATTACATAAATTTCAAAGGAAATGGCATGCTTTCAGGTGGTGTGATGGTTTGCTTATCTTCGGATGACTGAATTAATAATGGCCCACACCCTTCTTCCCTTTTTTCAGAAAGATGGTGTTTTGAACAGTGTTGACAGAATAGAGGATGCCTGGAAGTGTTAGGTGAAAGTAGCCCAGGGAGATCTCATACATTAGCATATATGGAGGGTCTGGATTGGAGCAGAGGTACAAGGATGGCAGGAGGACAGGAGGTCCAAGGGGACTGGTAATGATGTTTTCTCCCGAGATGCTCTTTCCCATCTTGGCATCTTGTTGCAGTCTGGGTAGGTGGGAGTCGTCAGTGGAGGAAAAGATCCTGGATTACAAATGTGAGAATTCCTAGAAATCTTCAGCAAGGAGTAGGCATAATAGCATCAACCCTTACTGAGTTTTCTACGAGTTAGACCTTGGGCTAAGAGCTGTGGATATACAGTTGACCCTTGAACAACATGGGTTTGAATTGCATGGGTCCACTTATGCAGTTTTTTTGTACTACGGTATTGTAAACATATTTTCCTTATGATTTTTAACATTTCCTTTTCTTGGCTTACTTTATTATAAGAATACAGTATAGAACTCACATACAAAATATGTATTAACTAACTGTTTATGTTGTCAGTAAGGTTTCCAGTCAACAGTAGGCTATTACTAGTCAAGTTTTGGGGGAGTCAAAAGTTGTACCTGAATTTCTGACTGCATGTGGTGGCAGGGCAGGGGGGTCAGCGGGGCAAGGGGGTCAGCGTGCCTAATCCGTGCATTGGTAAAACGTCAGCTGTGTTTTTATTTCATTGAATTTTCACAACCATACCGTGATTTATAGGTATTATTATGAGTTGCATTTTACAGATGAGGAAACAGTGGCTCAGAGATGAAGTACCTTACCCAAGGGCTCACCATTTGATAAGAAAAAGAGTCAAGATTTGAATTCAAGTCCATCTCACTCTAAGAATTTATAGGGGACGAGATGCATGTTGTTCCAGGTGAGATGATTCCTAGGCTGAGGGAATTGCTCTCTTTTGCTTTGGAAGGTCTCACAGTCATCCAGAGAGGTTTATAATACATAGATTAAAGATCAACAGATAATAAATTCTCAGTGTCAGAGTGTGGGCCTATGTGGGCATTTCCTGGAGGATCCTTCACCTTGCAGCTTTCCGGTACTGTTGAGGGAATGTTCCCCACAGAAAAGTGTCCTCTCATGTTTATACACCCCATGGAACGTAGAAGCCAAGACAGTGATTCTGAAAGTGTGGTCCCCTCACCATCAACTGGGAATTTTGTTGGAAATGCAGATTTTAGGCCTCACCCCAGATCTGTTGTACCAGAAACTCTGGAGCTAGGTCCTGCAACATGTGTGTTAAGTCCTCCAAGAGATTCTGATGCAGGCTGGTTTGAGACAATTGAGCTAGGATATAGCCCCACTTTTTATTAAAGAGTTTATAGTCACATATTAAATCAGCGAGAGGGATAAAAGCCAAAATGCCAGTGTGGTTTTGGTGTACTTTTAATTTTTGTTGAAGATGCGTACATGCCTGATTTATCTCAGGAACAGGCTCTTTCCTCCCTGAGCCAAGCTAATTCATGTTCTTGGCTTGGTGTCAGGGACCCTTTTAACACACCGCAACTTTGGTAATTGTATTAGTGCCTTTGTCTTTCAGTGAGAGATCATATCCTGGCTAATTCCAAGCCCGATTATAAGCCCTAATTCCCCCCCCAGCCTCTCCACACTGGTTAATAAAAGAACTTTTCTCTCAGAATTACCCAGAGGAAGAAGTGATGGTCATAAAACAACAACAGCAACAGCAACACCTTGCATTCCAGAATATTATTAGTTTCCAGAGTTTTTAAATATGCACCTGGAAGGAAGTGGCATGGGAGTTACCATAGAGATTCCAGGATACATGGTCACAAAGACTGCATGAGGAAGAGGCCAGTCTCCATTCAGAAAAGCAATTCGCCCGTTCATTTCATTGTTTACACTTCTTGTATCAACCTTAGTTACTTGTTTGCACTATGGACTCCAGCATAAATTATAATCATTAGTGTCTAATCAGTTGATTATATGTCCTAATATCTCTGAGTTGAATCTTCAGATGAAGACCCCCACTTCTTGGTTTTTTTTTTTTTTTTTTTTTTTTTTTTTTCCCCGCTCTTGACATGTTAAGGCCAGGAGTCTAATAAATAAACTACAAGGTAATTATATCCTTTATAGCACAGCCTTGGCATGTACATGTTTAGGTTAAATTACCATTTTCAATACAACCAAGCAGGAAAAGGGAGAAATTCTTGAATTACTCTACATATTTTTAAATAATTTGGATGGCTGGTGAGAGGTAAAAGCACCTTATGGAATTTCTGAGGTTATCAATGACTTTGGTGTTCCTTGTGTCAACAACTTGGGGAACAGGTTTCTCAAAATGTGATTTATCAGACTGATTTTTAAATTGTGTGGGGATAGCCAGACCTGTTGGAACAGGGTTGCCAGACATGAGGCTGTGTGGGTAGGTTTAGGTGGGGTGACAGTTGGTATATTCTAAACCAAGACTTGGGGAATTCAACCTCTAATGATTGTTACATAATATGCCCTACCGCTTCCTACTGCTGGCCTAGAATTTGCTGGTTGGGAATTTTTAGAAATAAAACAAATTCTACAACTTGGAAGAGAGCTTCTGTATAACCTATTGCTGGGGGCAGGGAGATTGATATTTGAAAATGTTGCCGTTTGACTTTCCACCATAGTAACGGCCACAGGCTTTGTGGTGTATTCTTCTGTTTGCTAGTTGCTGCTTCTGGTGTTAAGGCACAAAGTACTTATTTACTGACACACTGAGCACAGGTAGGCAGTACATCATATATCTGATGGTGTGTCCATTATGCCAATCCATTAGTCCTTCCTTTGACTTTTTTGCTGGTGCTGAGGGAAAGCTGAATAGGACTGCTTAAAAAAGTGATAAGAAGGAAACTTTTATAATTTATGTTTATGATACTCTCAACCTGTTAAAGAAACTAGTCCATATGTATTTTTTTAACGTTTATTTATTATTGAGAGACAGAGATAGAGCATGAGCATGGGAGGGCCTGAGAGAGGAGGAGACACAGAATCCAAAGCAGGCTCCAGGCTCTGAGCTGTCAGCACAGAGTCCAGCGTGGGTCTTGAACTCACAAACTGTGAGATCATGACCTGAGCTGAAGTCGGATGCTTAACCGACTGAGCCACCCAGGCACCCCTATATGTATTTTTTTACTGTTTATTTATTCTGAGAGAGAGGGTGTGCATGCGGGGCAGGGGTAGAGAGAGAGGGAGAAAGAGAATCCCAAGCAGGCTCCATGCTGTCAGCGCAGAGACCCACACGGGGCTCATTCCCATGAGCCATGAGATCATGACCTGTGCTGAAATCAAGAGATGCTTAACTGACTGAGCCACCCAGGTGCCCCAGTCCATATGTATTTTTTTAAATCCTGTAAGAACAGAGCACCTAGACTATAAATACCGAAGACCATCTCCAAGCCCAGGGATGGTGTCTATACCAAAACATAAGGATAGTAAAAAGAAGTGATTTCAGAGTATTACTAGTTTTCAGAGCCTTTAAACATGTTAACATCTTAAAATCAAAATTTCTTCAGAGCAGTAAAAGTGTACTTGTTTATACTTTGTATGTCTGAAGCTACAAATAAGCAGATAATGTTGAAAGCATAAGAATCCTAGAAAATTAAAATGTAATTTCATTGGTACTTGCTAGATAATTGATAATTCCATGGGTAAATTGTCCTTAACTGCTAGTGACTTGGAAATGATTTATTTTGGAGTTTTCTGTGTCTCTGACTTATTTCTGTGTTTTACCTGGTTTTGCTTTTGTTTTTTATTTTGCTTTGTGCTCAATCACCCTTCCGAAAGAAGGCAGGTCCAGGATGAAAAAGAGCCCACACTCAAATTTAGCACAGCCACCTTTGGGTACCCAGATCTTTACAGATCAACTTTTCAACTTGAAGCATCAAAAAGATCCTTTTTTTGTCCTGCTTCCAGACATTAGGGCATTTTCTCTTCTCCCATAAAATATTTTGGGTAATTTCTATAGGAATCTTTAGCTCTAGAATCTATCATTTAAATTTTTTTTTTTAATGCTTATTTGTTTTCAAGACAGAGGGAGACAGAGCACGAGTGGGGCAGGGGCAGAGAGAGAGGGAGACACAGAATCTGAAACAGGCTCCAGGCTCTGAGCTGTCAGCACAGAGCCTGATGCGGGGCTCGAACCCATGAACTGTGAGATCATGACCTGAGCTGAGGTCGGATGCTTAACCGACTGAGCCAGCCAGGTGCCTGTCTAGAAATTATCATTTAAGTGGAAATCTAAAGCGGGGCGCCTGGGTGGCTCTGTGGGTTAAGCGTCGACTTCGGCTCAGGTCTGATCTCACTGTTCGTGGGTTCAAGCCCTGCATCGGGCTCTGTGCTGACAGCTAAGAGCCTGGAGCTTGCTTCGGATTCTGTGTCTCCCTCCCTCTCTGACACTCTGCTGCTCATATTCTGTGTGTGTCTCTCTCTCAGAAATAAATAAACATTAAAAAAAATTTTTAATGGAAATCTAAATAAAAATTATTAATAGCTATCGTGCATAACGTGGTATATGTTCTTATTAGCTTTATCCCCACTTCTGTTCCACTCCTAGATAGTCTTCCTCCTAGAGGCTCACAAAGCATATAAATCCAATGATGCTTCATACCCATGTGAGACCTGCCTTTTTTGATCCAGAAGGGAGACATTCAGTTTAAGCTAGGGGTCCAGTGCTGGAAAGACTAGTAAGGCTAGGAAAGCTTTTGAATTATATCCTACCCTGGCTGGCCTCCCCAGTGCTGCTCAGGAAGATAATTAATCACCATCAAGTAGATCAATACTGTTGTTACCGGGGGGATGCAGAGTTGCCCGCATGAGAAGCAGCTCCATGGCAGAGCAGTACTTGCCACTTAAAGCCCCTGTCCTTCGAACGCTGACGTTTGGAACTGGGATATTTTATGTCCACAGTTACTATGAACAGTCAGGTACACCTGGCCCCAGTAGCTCTGAAAGATGGCTTTCTATACCATCGAATGCCCCCCACTAACTCAGGATGTCCCCAGGCAAAATGTGTCATGCCACACTGTATTTTATATTATATGGAAAACGGGCTTGTGTTTCAGAATGGGACGAACTTAGTATTATTGACTCAGGGGCAGAAAGGGGTGGCTTTCCCAGCAAACTGTAGCTGAACATTTTGGTGTTTTCAGGTAGGTTTTGGAATCACTGTCTCTGGGGTCCTTAGATGATAGAGTAGATTCTCTAAAGTCTGGAGTGGTTTAGTTGTGGTACCACCTGAAGGAAGGTCATCTTCCCAGACCTAGGTTCTTGGCTCCTCAGTTAGCAAGGAATGTAAAGGAACGGACATGGCCTTGCCGAAAAGAGAACTTTCAGACCACCCACCAAACCAGAGGTAGGCTAGGACTTTTTTTGTATGTACAACCTTCCACAGCTCATGATTTTTATTGCCACCCAGTGGCATTTGCAGTATAAAATGGTGCCAGTGATATTTCAACCTGTTAGGAAACAGCTAAACTGTGTATTGCAACCAGAGCTATTTGTTTGGTCAGCTACTCCAGGCTCTCATTTTTGTGGCCAGTGTTTTGTTTATGAGTGTCCTCTCCTCTATGGTTTCCGGCTTCAGCAACCAGGGGTGGGAGTTGTGGGGGTTCGGGGGAGAGGACAGACAGAAGATGGTTGGGCTCATTTCATTTCCTGAATCATGTTAGGCGTTCTTGCATTTCTTGGTTCCATCTTGGCTGGGCAGCATTTCCCACTAGTTTGTCAGACCAGCTTTCCCAGCCACCTCCGGGGGTGGGAAGGAAACCCACACCTTGCTCTGTGTCACCAGTTAACAGGCAGAGTTTTGTTCAGTAAATATTTATAGAACCTCCCTACTAACCTCGAACCCTGCGAACCTTGTACCTTTGAAAAGTTTATTCTCCCTCCCCGGCCTCCCAAGTAACTGTTTGGACCTGGGCAGTACATCTGAGAAGGACAGTGATAGTGCCCTTTATCTCAGGCTGGGCACCACAGAAACACATCCTTCCTGATCTTAACCCTGAACTTGGTGGACTGTGCCCTTTTATTTAGGGTGAGAGAGCATTCATGGGAAAGGGGCAGGGGTAGATTGTCTCTCATGATTTCCCCCTTTGATTTGTCAAGTTAAAACCTGTGTGATCAAAGGAAGTGCAGAGCAGTGTATGGAAAGGAATAAGCCTACAAAAACCCAGTGAACTACAGGCTGTCCTGGCCCCGTACATAGAAACAATAAGATCACCAACCTCCAAGAGCTGTTAACTTGTCCGTGAGAGAGAAAGAAATTAGATACAATCTGAATATCCAACAATAGGGAATTGGTTAATAAACTAGATTTTATCTTTAAGAAATACCACATTGAATTTTTAATGCTGTATAAAAATGTGATATGTGGGGGAGAAATGGAAAGCATGATTCCAGTTTTATAAAAACAAAGAAGGGAAAGCATCAAGTTGTTAATAGTTTCCTTTGGGAATATGAGAGATTTTTAACCTTCTTTTCCGATTTCCTGCAGTGAACATTTATTACCTTTTGTTCTTTTTGTTGCAAACTTGTATACAAAGTACATAAAACACATAGATGATGTTGAATGAATGAGTCTAAAGTGAATACCTGTGTAACCACTACCCAGGTCAAGAATGTTAAAAGCGGCATTATTTTTATCATTGGAATACTGATAATAAAAATTTTATTAAAAATTACATTTCTGGAGGCCCTCACATGGCTATGGGAGGAATAAAATAAGACTGTATGTGAAAGTGCTTATGCTTATTAAGTCCTAAAACATCCATCACACATAAGCAGTCATCTCTCTCCTCTGAGGTGCCAAATAGGACAGGTGCACATGAGCAATAAGTCATTGCTGAAGTCTAAGGCTGCTTGTGTCATACAGAGATTTGCACTGAAAATGTATCAGTGATACCACTTGTCTTTATCTGCGTGTTTCTTCCCTCACAGGGAAGTTCTGCTGCATAGTCTTGGACACCAGGAGAGGTATTTGTGATGTAAAAACCTTTTTCCTTCATTTTAGACTGGATACCCTTGGTTTTCTTTTGATTCTTTGGGTTATTGCATATGGTGGAAGAAGGGTGTGTGTGTGTATTAGTTGATTTCACCAAAGTCAGAATTCCAAGCAGTATTTTTTTTTTTTGTTTTATTATTGAATTATCTAGTCTCTCACCTCTTGATTTGAAGTTTGATTGGAAACAGGCAATGAAATCGCTCATAATTTAATCCCTTCATCTGTTACTGTTGTCAAGACTGCTCTGCAATTTGTTGGGCCACATGCAGAATGAAAATAGGAAGACCTTTTTTCGAAAACATGGGAAAAGTGTTGTTAAAGGTGCTAAAATATAAAGCTTTTCCCTTTCTTCCATGGTTTCTTTCTTGACTTGTCATAGTTTATTTTATTTGCTATTCAATGTCATTCTAAATAAGAGGATTTTATGGGGCACCTGGGTGGCTCAGTTGGTTATGCGTCCGACTCTGGTTCAGGTCATGATCTCATGGTTTGTGGGTTCGAGCCCTGTGTTGGGCTCTGTGCTGTCAGCTCAGAGCCTGAAGCCTGCTTAGGATTCTGTGTCTCCCTCTCTCTCTCTTCCTCCCCTGCTCACATTCTGTCTCTCTGTCTCCCAGAAATGAATAAACCTTAAAAAAAATTTAAAGAGAAATTAAAAATTTTTAATTATTATGAATTTTAGAGTTTACCTTTATTTAATACGATGCCAATTTATTTTATTTTTATTACGTTTTAAGTTTTAATTCCAGTGTAGCTAACATACAGTTATATTAATTTCAGTTGTACAATATAGTGATTCAACAATTCTGTGCAATACTCAGTGTTCATCATGATTAAGTATAGTCTTAATCCCCTCCACCTATTTCCCCCATCCTCCACCCTACCCCCCTCTGGTAGCCATCTGTTTGTTCTCTATAGTTCAGTGTCTGTTTTTTGGATTATCTCTTTTCCCCCCTTTGTTCATTTGTTTCTTAAATTCCACATATGAGTTTAAAATGCAAATCTGAGCATTTAATTCATATGCAGAATCACCAAAATTATAAAATTTTTATTTCATAGCTCATACATAGCTCTTACTAGAACAGTGGAAATACTGCACCAAACTTACTTGGCTGTTTTTATTTCACTTAATATGTGCATGTTCTATCAACACTACCTTTGGCTTACTGATAAAGGAGTGCCCTATCTTTTCCTTTCTTTTACATCAAACATCATTTTCAGTGTAAGGAGTAGCTAACGTGGGAAACTAAAATGAGTGAAAAAGGATATTATAGAGTTCCTTGGTCATTCATGTTTCTTAGGATGGTATTGCCTTCTTTCTACCTTCAAAACAGGCTCTGGTGCCAATGGAAAGCATGCTTTCTTAGGTCTGCACCTCCACTTAGTCATAGACATTGCATGCTTACCTTGAACTTGCTCTGCATCTGGCTGAAATCGTACATGTGGTGGCTCCACTAGAATGCTGTGTTCATAGGACGTCATGAGTGCTGTATGCAAATGGAATGACAAGGTATGGCAATATGCAACATTGCATGTATCTCCTCTGCTTGCACACCTGCTCCTGTTGGACTTCACTTACAAAGCCCAGATTCAAAGACAAAATTATTAAGAATTCCTGTGTAGTGCCAGGAGAGCATTAAATCAAGCACAGGCCCTTTAGAGTTCAGGGCCCTGAGTGACTGTACAGGTCGCCATGCCCAGGAAGCTGGCCCTGACTATTGTTATTTTTGTAATCCTAATGACTGGTTCTTGTTTCACCCTTCCCATGGTTTTCTATTCTGGGTTTTGAGTCCTCCTTATCTGTGATCCTGTTGTGCCCAGAATTCTGTTCGTGGTGAATTCTAGGTTTTTTGACAAAGATAAATAGCAGTTATTCGTAGTACAAGGTACACTTGCTGTTGATACCAGTTCATTTTTCATTATGTGTTTATCAGTCAGACACATTAGCCCAGGGATTCTTCTGAATAGGAAAGAAAGAAAGCTGTGTATAAAAGGCCAAGCTCTTAGAATTTAAGAAGTTTAATAATAATCAACATTTATAACTAGCAGCTTCAAAATTATACTTTTGCTGGTAGCAGGGTATTCTCCCCGTGTTACTGTTGGGTTTATAAAATCGTTGGTGGACTGGTAAGATGTTTGCAAACCAGTAACTTTCCGAGCTTATCTCTGAGACGTTATTGGAGTATTTTGCCCCTGTGCCTTGGATAGAAGATTCCTCAGAAAATATTCAAAAACTCTTTACATTTGTAACTAATCTTGATAGTCTGTTGAGTAAGTGGAGGCCACAAGCCTGGTTGTTAAGAGCACAAATTCTAGGGGCACCTGGATGGCTCAGTCAGTTGAGCGTCTGACTCCTGCTCAGGTGATGATCTCATGGCTCTCGAGTTTGAGCCCCACGTTGGGCTCTGAGCTGTCAGCACTGTAAGAATCTGGATCCTGCTTCGGATTCCGTGTCTCCCTCTTTCTCTGCCTCTCCCCAACTCGTGCTCTCTCTCTCTCTCTTTCTCACAAAAATGAATAAACGCTAAAAAATTTTAAAAAGCAAGCACAAATTCTGGTTGGACAGACCCTAGTTCACATCCTGGCTCTACCTCTTACGAGGTATATAACTTTGGGCAGGTCACCTATAGTTCTGAGTGTGGGTCCCTCATTTATGAAGAGGCAATAATAGAGTAGCTTAGGCCAAAGGATTTTGCTTGATAATATACAGAAAATGGGTTAGTTTGATATTTGACACAGAATGGGCATTCACTTCTGACTATTATGCTTAGTAGTATATACTGGAAAAAAAAAAAGACTACAAATGACTGTAAAGTTAGAAGGCGAATAATATAATTATTTTCAGGTTAACATATGGTCTGGTTTTGTCGGAAACCCAGCAGGTAGACATGAAGTACAAAGGAGGAAATGGTATTGTCTGTATGAAACACAGTGTTTGAGAACAGAAGTTGTGAACTATTTGTTTCAGTATCCTCAGCCCAGCACAGTGTCTAGCACATAGTAGGTGCTTAATTAAATGATGAATGAATAAATAGGTAAATATTTTATTTTTCACCTTGTATGACATCTGTCCTTCTAAATTTACAAATAAACCAAGAGATAGATATACTTTGTGGTTTTCTGTGTGTTTTTTGCATTTTGATGACAGAAAAAAAAAAAAGAAAAAAGACAAAACCTGGTGGCATCTTTACTTTTAATAAAAATAGGATAACTGATAATTTCCCATATCTGAATACAGGTTTGATCTCTGAATCCTGGGCTCAGTGGCAGATGGTCTGAGCCTCCACTAGGATCTGGGCTGCATTGTGGGCCTGGACAGAAACTGAAGCTCCATGTGGTTGCTTACCTGGGCTCTGGAGTCAGCCTTCCCTAGAGCTCCCGGGCTGGGCCAGAGAAGCTGTCCCCATCATGCATGCAGCGTCAGAGATGTTAAGTGTGTGCTCCCAGCCAAGCCCAGCTGCATTCCGGCAGGTGGTGGTGATTCCTAGGGAGACAGGAGAAAGCCAGGCTGTCATGTAGATTGAGGGAAGGTCTGTTTGCCTTTTGATAACAAAGCCTTTAGGAAGATAGTTGAGCCATAGGGTGCAATTTGAAGGGCTTAAATTTAAATGAAAATAATTGACAAAGTAATTCAAAAGCCATGTTCTAATAATTTATAGACCAGAGAGGCCCTTTTGTATGTGATTTTCTGCCAATTCTATTTAAATCCTCTGCACTTTAAACATCAGAGGATTAGTGACCTGGAGAGGTGTTTTCAGCTTTGAAAATTATGGAATAAATGAGAGGCTTTTGACTTAGTACAGTTGCAGTTGCCCCTCAACCCCAGTTTGCAGTGTGCTACAGAAATTCATGTTCTGCAAAAGTATGTGTTTCAGAACAGTTAAATCTCAGACACGGGTATTTATATTTGCCACTAATGACATGTGAAAACATGTAAAAGGGTAGCTTTTACGGATATTTTTATGATTTGAAAGTGATAGGATGCCAAAATAGATTTTTATATTATTTCTGAACTGGGTTTTGTGTAGATGCAATTGACACATTTTTTTAGGAGTAGAAGGGAGCTTTTAATCTCATTTATATTCCTTCCTACCTTATTGAGAAAACTATTTTTTGTTGTTGTTGTTGTTTAAATGCCAGTTAACACAGTGTTATATTAGTTTCAGGTGTACAATGTAGTGATTCACCACTTCCATACATCACCCTGTGCTCATCCCAAGTGCCCTCCTTAATCCCCATCACCTATTTAACCTCTCACCTCCCCTCCGGTAACCATCAGTTCTCTGTAATCGATAGTGTGTTTTTTGCTCTCTCTCTTTCTCTCTTTCTCATTTTTTCCCTCTGCTTGTTTGTTTTTTTGAATGAGGAAACTAAGGGTCATTAAGGATTAAATATCCTCTTAAAGCTTGGCAATCTAATTTTTAAAGATTATATTCAACAGAATGACTTCCTATTCATTTTTTGTGCAACAGTGCTGTCTGTGAAGGAAGCAGGAGAAACCTTGCACCCTTAGTTGGTGAATGAAGCAGCAGGAAGATTTGCTGATTGCTTTTCCGTGGACAGAAATGCAACTGCAAATGGTAGAGATGAATGATAACAATAGAACTACCCATGAGTCTTGAATCTGGGTTGCTAAGACTTTATGTAATAAAACATATTCATGGGGAGAATTATAGCAGCTGCACAAACCAGCAATTGGTTCCTGTGCCTGGATTACTCTCCTTTTCCCTTCCTTTTCTGGTCATGACCTGCTCACCCTTCAAAATGCAACTCGGATGTCACCACTTCCTTGAAGCCTCCCTGACTGCTCTGGGCCGCTTCTTTGCGTTGCTTTTGTACATTAGATGTACTTCTCAAGGAAGGAGCACTTTCCACAGTGTTCTCCCATTATTGGTGTTTATCTTTTGTATTGGATTTTTGAGCCCTATGAGGGCAGAGTAACCTTTGTGGTCTAACCCCCAGTATATTGCCTGGAAAGTAATAAGCACTCAAAGCTTCTGTTGAACATTCAACTACCAGAAGGCAACACCGAAATAGGTACCAGGTGGGAATATTTTGTGTTGGTAGAAATGAATTTATTTTAGATTTTCTCCTGTTTTTATTTATGATTTCTAAAAGCAATCCATTAGATGAGAAAAAAAGATAATACTCAACATGGGCAATAGTGTAGTAAGAGATACTCTTACATTGATGATGAGGGTGTAAATTGGCACACACCCTTTCTGGGAAACTATTTGGAAATTTGAGGCTTAAATATGGGCATAACCTTTGACCTAGTAATTCTGTTTCATACAATTTGATTCTAAAATAATAAATCAATCCAGTGTTTTAAAGCATAATCAAAGGAACAACAGTTATATGTCAGTTATACCTCAATAAAGAAAATTATTTTTAAAGTCCAGCAGCAACAGCTTTCTGATATTATGTGATCCACTGCACGTAGGTAGTGAGTTCCTAAGAACTTGAGGTGATGATGATTAACTTCTTAAAGTCCTTCTTTTATGTTCACCGTATCATCCAGCCCATTGCCTTGCATGTAGTAGAGTTGAATAAATACTTTCAGTGAGTAAATGAGTAATTCCATACATTGAAATAAAAAGCGTCAAAGCCTTAGAATAATGTAACCATTACTCCTGACACCACCACTGGGTTTAATAACCATTAATTGACACACTTGTTTCCAATCTTATTTTTCTTTGTTTAGGCCTTTACAATGATACAACTAATACGTGCACATTCTTCACACATAGTGCTGTATAATCTGCAGAGTGATTTTGTATTTTATCTTCTCGTAAGCAAGTCAGAAGTATCACCCCCATTTTATAGAAGGGACAAATGAGGTTTAGAGCTGAGCCAGGATTAGAACTATCACTTCTGACTCCTGGCTTAGTATTCTTTTTACTATAGGAGTCTTCGGGAAACTCTTAGCAAACTGGGAGTACCTAGAATGTTTATTAAGGGAGGGTGTGCATCAGTTCCAGAAAGATGTTGACAGATTAGAAGGAATTTAAAGAGGAGCCAACACTGCTGGAAGGAAGGACATAGGAGAGATGAAAGGAGCTAAATATGTATAGCTTGGCCAAAGGATGATTAAAGGGGATATGATAACAGTCCCTAAGAATGTGAAGGATGTAAACATCATGGAAAGAGAAAAATGTATTTAGAACCAATCAAAGCAGTGTATAGAAAGAAATAAAAATTAATGCTAAAGATCAAGAAAAGCTGTTTCATGGAGAGACTTGCTAGCTTGTAAATTGGAATCCCAAGAGAAGTATCAGAAGCCCCATATATAGGAGGCATTTACGACTGAGCTTTCCTGCCTACATTTGGGGAGGGCTTTCTAGTTCTAAATTTGATGACTGAGATCATGGCCCTTCCTAGAATGGATTTGCCACCCAGTTTCTGATTGCACAGTTTTGCATATCAGGGTCAAAAGAAAGAGTCTTGTTACACTCTTGTAGAAGCCAAACTCAGGCACGTCCCCGGCGTCATGCAGTCCAACCTTGCTGACTGTCCATGAAGCCTAAATTGAAACCCTAAGAGTGTAGCTGTTTTAACTCTGCCATCAGAAGTTGAGTGATTTCCTCCCTCCATGGTGCCCCCTGCTGGGCATTTCTGGTTGTGTGCAAGAGGAGCCTCCTTACTAGAAAATGAACAGCCACATTGGGGAAGCAAGTAGAAACCTTCTGAGAGAGCCTGGGAGGCACTGCAGTCCTTTTCCTTTGAACGCAGTAAGACACTGACGTTGCATGGGTAGGGAGTGATCTTGTACATATTGCGTGTGTGAAGTCATGTCCCCAGGAGAGGCACCAGAACCCATGGGGACATGAAATAAAATCTGAGGCTGAAGCTGTAAAAGGTATTCACCATTCAGGGGCGCCTGGGTGGTGCAGTTGGTTAAGCGTCCAACTTCAGCTCAGGTCATGATCTCATAGTTTGTGAGGTTGAGCCCCATGTTGGGCTCACTGCTGTCAGCACAGAGCCTGCTTCAGATCCTGTTCCTCTCTCTCTCTCTGACCCCACCCCTCACTCTCTCTGTCTCTCTCTCAAAAATAAATACATATTAAAAAAAATTTTTTTAAAGACATTCACCATTCCTTGGGATGTAGCCACAGAATTATCTCTACCCACAGGAGTCATGCGAGAGAGATGTCCAAACTAAACAAGAATTTAGAGGGCACTCTTAAAAGGAGGAGGGTGATATTTAGAATGGGAAGAGATCAGAGGTCTGTGGGGGGCCCTTGGAAAGAGCTGGAAGGGACTGAGACCTGCAAGAGTGGGCCACCCTACCTCTGAGTCCACCTGAGGCTGGGCTCAGTGCCATCTTAGACCAAAAGATCAAAAGGTGCCAATGTAGCTTCAAGCTCCTGGTGCAGGAGCACCCAGCCTTAGTGGTGTGGTGAATTTGATCTAGAAAATTGAATAGGACTGAGAATGGCAATCTGGAGTCTCTTTGGGGCCTGTAACAATAACACTAAGAAAACATCCTGTGAGGGAGGGAAGGTTCTTAGAAATCAGACCCAGCAACCTGGCCAGGCAGAACTGATTTAGGACTGGAGTTAACAAGCGTATGCTTGTTGGTGGTAAACTACCCTTTTCTTCTGCGCTTCCAGCCTTCTTCAATGCTACTATTCCTTCCCGTTTATTCACTCACTTAAACTCAGTCAGCCCCACTTCACAGCCAGCGAGGAGCTCAAGGGTGAGGATCAGGGGGACACTGGGTAGTGGCAGAGCTGTGATTATAAGCCAGGTCTTTAGGCTTCTAGGGCAAGGAGCTTCCCCTCTGCTGCATAAAGCTTATTATCTCCTCCCAGGGGAACTCTGTCATTTAGTTTTTCTTTCCTGACTGAGGACTTGGCATCAAATCAGCCACAGATAAGACAAACAGTGTCATAAGCAAGGTAGGAAAGCTATATACTCCTTAGCAATTTATATTTATACTCTGAATCCTTTAAGATAGAATTTGCTGTGCACATAGATTATTAAGGGATTTCGATATATTTTCACATGTACACATTGTCATAAAATGCAGTTCTGTTTTGACATAAAGCACATTAAGTTGTTTTCTTGAGCAGTCACTGCGGTTCAGAATTCTGTCTGTCCTTTTAGAATAAGGACTGCCTTTTGTGGCTTGAGAGCTTGCTGTGTGCTCTTTCGTGGATGGGTGGTATTAGGGTCTTCACTGTACCCTGTGAGGGAGGAGCAGCTCTTCTCTCCATTCTGCAGCGGGAGACTGAGACACGCTGGAGTTGAGTGATTGGCCAAGGTCACAGGGTAAGTGGCAAAATCCAGATCTGAACTCATGCCGTCTGGCTGCCAAGACCTTAACCATTGTACTGTGCTGTCTCTCACAAGAGAAGGCCTTTGGAGTTAACGTTTTAGCCTGAATCTCCTAAGATCTGTCCAAGAAATCTGAGTTTTGAGTTAACTTCCCTGTCCTAAGCAACACTTAAAATTACTCTAGTTCACATTAATGCTGCCATAGAACACTGTAGACAAGTGTCAGCACACTTGTCACCTCATTGGAAACCCATAAAAGTAATTGCCAGGTGTTAACACACACTTAAAAAACAAAACAAAACAAAACAAAACACCTTTAACACTGCAAAGGCGAGCATAGTCTCCTAGATCTACCCAGTGTATAATTCTTTGCTGAAAGTAAATGGAAGGGATGGGTTGAACGATTGAGGTATGGGTTTTGATTATGCTCTTAAAGGGAGAGGAAAATACAGATAGGATTTGGAAATCAGAAGACATTAATTTGAATTTGGACTCTCTTGTTACTCTGTCTTTACCCCTGGGCCAGTCACTTTACCTCTGAGTGTGTTTCCTCATCTTTAAAATAAGATTGGTAATTTTCACCCTACCCACCCTCACAGAGTTATTGTTAGAATTACATGAGATAATATATGCAAAAAGAGTTTAACCTGCATAACTGTGCAGATACTCATTATCTTGAGGCTCAGAAGTCCGGGAGAAGAGGTGCTTGAGCAGAGGTGGGAATTTAAGTTTCTCTTGGCTACTGTATTAATAAGGAAGTGTGCACCCTCTTGTGGTGAAGTGTGGGGTGAAGGGAACCTTCTGAAAAATACTGGAATATTGCTATTGGAGTCTTTAAAATTTGTCACCAGAAATCCTTTCCCAGTAACGAATATACACACTCTTTCTAAATAGATCCTTCAATTTCAGTGTGAATAAATTGGTTTGTCTTTACTCAGTTTTGTTTGCAAGTGAGAGATAACTACATTTTTTTTCTCCAATCAGAATAAATGTTATGTTTTCCTCCATTTCTTTCCTGTTCCATTCATAGAGTCTTGCTGTGTTGTTTTTTTTTTTTTATTTTCCCAGACTACTATATTTTATTTTGGTTTCCATTGTCTGTTTGCATTTACTTTTTTTTTTTTTTTGCTCTGATTTATTATCTGTTACATTTTTAGTGTATAGTTAGAGTATATTATGCCTGCTTGTGCTAACAAGGGCCTGTGGCACCCACCGTATAGTAGATACTCAATAAATGGTCTTGAAGGGATGCTGACAATCTTCTTAAGCTTTTCCTCAGTTCCTTTCCCTTTTTTACCTGTGGGTATCCTATTTTCCTTGACATCAGTTTTCTTAGAATATACAGAGATAAATTAAGAAGTGTGGCATTGCACTCACTCACCATTATTTTTCTCCGTTCCCTTGCTAGTAAAATGAGGGTGTGAGAATAGGTGATTTCCAAGGTTCATATTCTGTAGGAGTAAGGAAATAAGATGACATTCCTTGGCAGGACCTACGGAGGTTGTGAATGTCTTATTGTGCTTGTTAGCTTTATTATATCCTCCCTTGGTTCCGAGGCAAAAAAAAGGGAGGGGGCATCAGAACAAGGTATAGTGAGTGGAAGGAAGGGAAGGGGTGGGTTGAGCAGCAAGATAAGAGAACATTGTGTGTTGGGGTGGGGGTGGGGATTAACAGGACAGTAGCAGCATTCCAGAAAGAAGCTGTAACATCCTGAGCTATGTGAAAATTTTTCATAACTTATGCACATTGTATTGTCTGTGATGCTCACAGGGGATTATCTGACTCAACATCCTTTATTCCCACACATTGCTTACATTAAATTTAGGGGGAAAAAATCTTTCTCTAATTGACTTATAAAGTCCCTGATCATGTAGCAGTTCAGACTACAGCAATGCTTTTTAATTGGCTTTATATGCTCTTCATTTTACTAAAACTTTCTTCTTCAAACCTGATTCTTTAAAAGCATTTCATTGGTTTTAGAGGACTTAGTACACAGGTATCACAGATAGAGGCCAGTGTCCTTACAGGGAGGGACCTTGTAGTGTGGGGAGGGCGCAGGGGAAGCCTGCCTTGAATTTGGTCTCCGTTTTACAATTTCAAGATTCATACCAATCTAATAAAAGACTTGATAGTCAAAGTGTCAGTTGAGTGACATGCTGAGAACTGTAGCCCTGCACTGTTACTCTTGGCTAACCGATAGTCTCTCCCCCTGGAGAGGTCAGGTTGCTGCTACAAGATTGCTTGGTGCGTGGTGGGCAGTTAATTAGTTTCATTAATTGAACAGATCTTTTTTGAGTTTCACTCTGTGTGCCAAGTACTGAGCAAAATGCTGGATTTAAGACAAAATCCTACCTTTCAAGGCCTTATACTTCCAACAGTGAGCCACGTATGCTTGGTGCTGCCGAAAAGGGACGTACACAGTGCTTGGAGGCGGAAGGAAGAGAGGAGCACGTACTGTGCCAGAAGTCTCCTTCAAGGAGAGTAAGAGTTTCTTGGAACAAGACAGAGAATGTGTACACTCTGGGAATTGCAAAGAGTTGAGAATGATCTTTAACACTTATTGTCATTAAGCCATAAAACCTGATGAGAAATGGAGCCCTTGAAACTTACTAGCTGAGAAATCTGTGAAATGCATGGTGGCTAGTTAATGTATGCTCTCACCTGGAAAATGTTGCAGCTGTACCATCTGCTCTTTGG
Source organism: Puma concolor (assembly GCF_028749965.1). Taxonomy (NCBI): domain Eukaryota; kingdom Metazoa; phylum Chordata; class Mammalia; order Carnivora; family Felidae; genus Puma; species Puma concolor. The sequence continues at coordinate 77,766,725 of NC_141675.1, read as the reverse complement.
GCTTCTCTTCTAGGTTCCATGCTGTACAGCAGCAGTTTTCAAACTTCTGGTGTCTGGACTTTATGCTCCTACAAATTATTGAGGACTCCAAAGAACTTTTGATATTCACCATATGTGAAGTTAAAACTAAGAAGGTTTGAAGATATGTATTAATTCACTTTAAAACAATAGGGGGCGCCTGGGTGGTGCAATCGGTTAAGCCTCTGACGCTTCATTTCGGCTCAGGTCATGATCTCACGGTTTGTGAGTTTGAGTCCTGCGTCAGACTCTGCCTTGATGCTGACGGCGTGGAATCCGCTTGGGATTCTCTCCTTCTCTTTCTGCCCCTCCCCCGCTCTTTCTCAAAATAAATAAAAATGAACTTAAAAAAAAATAACAATAGTAAAACAATTACATGTTAATATAAATAATGCTTTCTTAAAAATAGCTATATTTTATAAGGCCAGAAAATTGAGAATATTGGCTTTGCTTTTGCAAATCTCCTTAATGCCTTGCCTAAGAGAAGGCATATACATTTGCGTATCTGCTTCTGCCTTCAGTCTGATATATTATTTTGGTTGAAATTCATGAAGAAATCTGGGCTCATCCAGATATACAGTTGGAAAGAGTCTTTCAAAAGCCTTTTCAGATAATTGTGGATATTCTTCTTTGATACTACATCAGAAGTTGATTTTTTTCTTCAAGGTTAGTTGCCATATAGTATCTGAAACCATACCAATGAACTTTAATATTCTGTTACATTAGAATCTTTTACTAATGCAGAAATCTAGTTGGTTAGAAAATATTGGTTCACTGGGTTATTCAGATCTTCCACATGTTGGCATGTTATATTTTACAATATCAAAAACTCACAGTCGTCAGTATCATGACCAATCTCATCTCCGAAGTCTTTTTTCTATTATTTTTTTTAATGTGTATTTATTCTTGAGAGAGAGAGAGACAGAGATAGTGTGCAAGCAGAGGAGGGGCAGAGAGAGAGGGAGACACAGGATCCAAAGCAGGCTCCAGGCTCCGAGCTGTCAGCACGGGAGCCTGATGGGGGGCCCGAACTCATGAACAGTGAGATCATGACCCAAGCCAAAGTCGGATGCCCAACCGACTGAGCCACCCAGGTGCCCCAGATTCTTTAAATGTTGGTAAGCTGCAAGCTTATGATGGTAAAATACAAGTTTCCCCAAATCCCGCTTTTTGCTGGAAAGGTCATATTCTCATCATTAGCAGCATGAATGCTGTCAGTTGTCTTCTGTGAAGTAGCAGTTCCCCTTCATTTATTTTCAAGAGCATGTCAGGTACCCAGTTCTGAACAGTTCTCAATTCTGAATAGCTGTGGCTGCCTGTCAGGCGTGTTTTGTTTTGTTTTGTTTTGTTTTGTTTTGTTTTGTTTTGTTTTGTTTTTTCAGATAGAAATGGTATTCCGTGAAGAAAGTGGCTATTGCAGCTCACAGCTCAGTCACACAAGTTCTTTTCCTTGAGACACCATCTTACTTCGGTCTGCAAAAGCGCTTTATGTGTCCTTTCCATTTGAGCATGCAATATTTTGGAAGACCAGTGCTCCAGGGTCAGGATTTTTAAAAATTAGTAATTTTTGACCAGTGGATCAAGGGCTCTGTTAGGGAATACAGAACAGTGAGAATGCAATGACTGTTGGTACATTTTGGTGCCATTGCCTTTATTCATGCTAAAGTTTCAGCAGGTGTACCTATGAATGCTTTTGCACCATATTGCATATGCCAACACAGTGAAAAAGACAACATTTTGGTATTATTAGGAAAATAGTTTTAGCCTTTTGCAACTGCTGAGTCTCAGGGATCCCAAAGGTCTGCAAATCACACTTCAAGAACTATGTGGGGGTAGTGGTTAAGAGCATAAGGTCTGGATTGCCTGTGCTTAATGCCTTTCTGCTACTGATGAGCTGTGTGACTTTGGGAGGATATTGAACCTCTGTGTGGCTGTTTCCTCTCTGTAAAATGGGTGTAATAATAGTACCTACCTCATTAAATCAGCTAATCAGCTTAATAGTTAACCCATCAGTAGGTAATGATAAAACTTTATTACCTAGTTGATTGATTATCTAAGGAAATGCTGAGTTGCCCAGAAACTGCCTCTTATGTTAGTCTTCCACGATGCCTGAGATGTCCACCATTATAGTTTTTGGTACCCTTATGGTGGTAAAATACTATTAACTGAGTTAAAACCCACATCCTAGTGAGGATAATGTATCAGTTAACAATTTAGCAGGGGGTTGGTTTATCTAATTAACTCAACACTCTTGCCAATGGAGTCAAGACTGAGGGAATGGAGAAGAACAGTGCTTGATGAAGGGATGGGGATGAGAAAATCCACCCCCAGGAGCAGTGAGGGGTCCATTGGACACCTGGCTCTCTGGGGAGGGGATGAATGCCTCCCATTCATTGGGATTAGTCCTGATCACGTCTTTGTCCTTCGTGAGTTGCACACATAGTTCAGGCATATGTAATGTAAATGCCCCTCCCTGTGCATTTTCCAGTTCCGTCCAAGGCACAATCATCTCTGGGCGGTACAATAAACTCATTAGTTCAGACCTGACTAATGTTGAACTTGTGACTATTGGGAGGTAGGCGGTGCAATGCACAGAAAAGAACATGAGCTTTGCAATGAGGCATGTCAGGACTCAAATCCTGGCTCTCTTGTAAACTGGCTGTATGGCCTTGGGCAAGGGGTGAACCTTTCTAGGCCTCGGTTTTATCTCTGTGAAATGGGGCTGCCATTACCACCAGAGGGGGTTGCAAATATTAAATGAGATAGCTGATGATAGGTATTCAGCAAATGCCTATGACCTTCTCCATGCCATCTTCATTTATCTCCAACTCCACCACTGGTCATTTATATTAAGGCTCTAACCACTGTTCAGTGTCATCATTGCTTTTTTCACTTTTATTAAGAAATTGAGTTTTTGGAAAAAGGTTGATACTGTCCTGGAAGGATTATAATGTGGCTTCTTCTCCAGGGATTTCCAGTAAATATTTCACAAAACCATGAGCTGTCTTCTTCACTGTTTCTGGGGACCCCGGAGGTGCTCTGATCCAGAACCCCTTGGCTCCAAGGGTCTGCCCTTTTGTTCACCAGCTCAGCCTGGAAGTAGCTTGTTGAGTTCATCCCAGCCACTTTCATGCTAGCTGCCCAAAGTGAAGAAGCAGAAGGAAGCCATGTGTGGGACAGCTGGCACACAGCCACCTCTCCAAAGTCCGCCCCCAGTCGCCTGTTCCCTCCTGATTGCCACCCACACTGATTCTTCCCCAGTGCCTTGTCTCTCTGGCTGTTCTTAGAAACCTCATTGTTCCTGGAATGTCTTTTATTGTTTCTAGACTCTGGGTGGCTGCACCTTTTTTTCCATATCACCCTTGGTGAGTTTCAGAAAACCTTATGGTCATTAACGAATCTATTTTCACGGCCCCCAGAAACAAGCCTCTTCCGTGTTACAGATCAAAGAACGTATTACTGACACAAAAGGAATCCAGCCAACTGGCCTTCCCCCCGACGGGAGGCAGGCCCCATTCTAATCTTGCCTTGGCTTTTGACTTGCTGTGTGGCCTTTGTTTCCTCATCCAATGATAATATCTACCTCACAGGAATGTTGTGGAGTTCAACAAATCCTAAGAACTGTTCCTCTTCAAGGCTGAAAGATCAGTATCTCATCTACTACAATGCCAGAGAACTCAGCACTTAGTAGGAGTCTAATCTGTCCCTTATCTTGGTAAGGTAGATTAGTGGCAGGTGTTGTTGTGCCCACTTTGTACCCTTACAGACACGCCTTTCACCATCCAAACTCACAGGAAATTGTCTATCTGAATGGATACTAAAGACTGATGTACTAAGCAGGCTTTGTGCCATTTCACTCTTCTGTTTGTACGTCTGATTCCACTTTAGGTCAGGGGTGGAGATGGTCTCCATTGACCGTGGTCCTTTCCTGGTCTCCTTTTTGGTTTCAGTCCCTTTTTCTCAATACTTTATCTCTTTGACCTCTTGGCAGTATCTGGCACTAATAATGATCACTTTTTCCAAAACTTGTTTGTGATGTTATACCTTCAGGATTCTGCCTCTGTGACTTACCAAACCTGGTCCCTCTCACCTGTTGTTCGTCTAAGTAAAGGCTGAGGTTAAAACCTTTTCTCAGCATAATCTCAGAGGTAGTCTCATCCATTTGCAAGGTTTTAACCAAAACCAGTGTTCCACTTCTACTCTTAATTTTTTTCTTGCTCGACACTTCTTAGATTCTGTATATGATATAGATTCAATATGTTTAGAATGGAATTTACTTTCTTCTACCCACCAGAAAAAAAAAATAAGTCCCTCTTCTGGATGAACTTAATTCTGTCATGGCCTCCACCATTAATTCAAACATTGGAGTCATTTACGCTCTCTTTTTCTCAGCCCCCACATCTAAACTGTCCCCTGTAAACATCCTCCCCACCCCAGTGTTCAGGCTTGCATCATATAAAACATGCCATATTGTATCACTGGTTCCCTACTGGGTCCCTCTACCACCATTGCCAGTCCACTGCATTCAGGTTAGCCATCTGGTGAAAAGGATTTTCAGACCTTTCTATTGCCTTAAAGCAATTGTAGTGATTAACTGTTGCTATGTAACAAACCCAAACTAAGTGGCATAAAACAGCCACCATTTTTTTAGACTCACAAATTGTCTGGGTCAGGAATTTGAAAAGGACACGGCGGGTTGGCTTGTCTTTGCTCTATGATGTCTGGGCCCTCTGATGGGAAGATTCAGAGGCTGGGGTGTGACTTGACATCTGAGGGCTTACTTACTCACATGTTGGGCGATTTGATGCTGGCTGTTGGCTGGGTCCTCAGCTGGAGCTGTCATCCAGAACACTGGTCTCTCCATGTGGTTGCTTGTGCTTCCTCACAGCATGGTGACTGGGTTCCAAGAGCAAACATTGATAAGAGAGGCAGGATACGGTCTAGCTTCAGAAGCCATATACTGTCACTTTTGCTGTGGTCACTGGCCTGCTGGATTCAAGGGAGGGAACATAGAACGCCATCTTTCAATGGAGGAAGTATTCAAGTCACATCGTAAGAACATGTGGATGGTTTTGTTGCTGTCGTTGTGGAAAATACAATCTGCCTTTAAGTTAAGACTCCTGAATCAATGGGAATGCTTTTAATTATGGCCCAGCTTACCTTTTAAACAGAACACGAGAGTTTCTACCACGCATGAGCACTTCTCATGTGCCAGGCACTGTGTTGAATGCACTGTGTGCATTCTTACCTAATCTAACAATTCTGAAAGTCTAGATGAGAGAACTGAGGTTAAAGAAGCTTTGTCAAGGGTCATCCAATTAGTACATAGCTGGGTAGGGTTTGAATGTAGAACCTTTGACTCCAGTCTTAACCTCCATGGTGTCTCCACTTATCAGGGAAAAAGCCCAAGTACAGAAAGAGATGGGGAAAATGACAGCCGTTATAAAAGCTTACTAGGAATTAGTTTTAATTTAGACACTGACCTCCCCACTTGGCCAGTCGTAGTCCTGCAAGGCTCTCAACTCAAGGGAAGGAAGACTCTTGTTGGCTGATAGTTCAGGCCAGCTTAGTCCCTGGACTGCACTGGCCCCTGTGGATGGGAGCCCAGGGAATGATCTCAGTGACTGTCTCTGTGTCTGCCTTTTCAGGCCTCAGCCAAACTGTTCCACTCATGTGCTCTCTGGGAAGCTTGCTTTCTCTTCTGTTCTCTCCATTTGTTCATTCCTTCCTGGTCCCGGTGCCCATTTAGGCCTCCCTGCCCCTACCGTGTGTTCACTTTGACCTCATCCTCATTGCAGCCCCATTGAGAGTTAGAGATTTGTCTCTGCAAGGTTTGGCTTCTCACTGGATTTGGCTCCTCTGGCTTCCCTCAGTTTGCCCAGCCTGAACCTGCTTTCCTGGGGTTTACTTTCAACCTTGCTCTTGCTGTTTTCCCTGCAGGATAAATGTCCTTTGCTGCCCCCCCCCCCTTTTTTTTTTTTTTTTTTTACCTGGATGATGCCTACTCTTTCTTCAAGATTCAGCTCAGGTTTCTACTCCTCTCACTCACAGCTGGTTGTGGCCACTCCTCAGAGCTCCCAGAGTTTCCTGTACATTCTTGTAGAATGGTTTCCCCTCCATTCTGTACTTACCTGTTGTTTCGTTCCATGTGACCCTTACTAGCTTGGGAGTTCCAGCAGGGAAGAAACTGCCATTCATCTTGGAGCCCTCAGTGCCTGTTAAGAGTTGAGCATATCAGAGACACTCAAATCCTCCTGGGGTGGTTGGTGCCGTGCCTGGAACACCAGCGCTTGCTCATGTCTGTTAATGGATTGACTGAGGTGGGTGCTACCGACAGAGGTATTGGGGTGGGAAGAAGCTTCAAGGATCTTGAGACTCAGAAGATGTGGCTTCTTATCTACAAAACTGTTGTGTGTCTTTGGACAGATCACTTCTCTGGGATGCAGTCTTTGAGATGAAAGGGTTTCCTCTAAGGACCTTCCCAGCCTTAATACTCTATGAAGATAACTTTATCTGATAAGCTTTTGACTATCTATACAGTACCATGGAGCTAAGTAGTGAGTTCTAAGTATTGGAAATACGATCCAATATCATTATTTCCTAAGGATAGGATTTAGTTACTTGCACAATTTTGTTTTTTTTTTAATTTTTAAAAAATGTTTGTTTGTTTTTGAGAGAGAGAGAGAGAGAGAGAACACGAATGGGGGAGGGGCAGGAAGAGAGGAGGACACAGAATCCGAAGCAGGCTCCAGGCTCTGAATTGTCAGCACAGAGCCCGACACGGGGCTTGAACCCACAGACGGTGAGATCATGACCTGAACTGAAGTCAGATACTTAACTGACTGAGCCACCCGGGCACCCCACTTGCACAATTTTGATTGTGCCCCTGGTGGGGGACTGTGGCTGACTGGATTTGATAGAATCATAAACACATCCACAGTCCATAAACCCTTTTCCTTTCCCACATAAACCTCAATGGATCCTAAATCTCATAACTTACAAGTCTCCATTGAGTTTTATTGTCTTCTCTCCAGGTTAGCCAGTAAGAAATGTTTAGCAATTTTTAACTCTTAATTATCAAAGCAAGACAAAAGGACATACCCCTTTGGAAAAAAGACAAAAACAGTGTTTTTATGGCTAACAGTTTTATAATGAAGTCTTGTCTTGAAAGCATGCCAACATAGTAGGTTCTTATGACTCAATTATGTACATATATAAGATGTACATAATTCTATGTACATTACTGTCCATTTACTGTATGATTACGGTATGTGTGTATGCACGTGTATTGTGTGCACGTGTGTGTTGGGTGCACATGTACAGTTGATCCTTTAACAATGCAGTTTGATCTGCACAGGCCCACTTAAATGCTTACATGCACATTTTTTGTATTGTAAATGTACTTTCTCTTCCTTGAGATTTTCTTAATATTTTTTCCCTGTCTTAATTTATTATAAGACTATAGTATATAATACATAGAACATACAAAGTATGTGTTAATCAGCTGCTTATGTTGTCAGTAAGGCTTCCAATCAACTGTAGGCTATTAGTAGTTACAATTTTGGTGGGCCAAAAATTATGTGCAGGTTTTTGACTGTGTGAGGTGGAGGGTCAACACCCTTAATCCATGCGGTGTTCAGGGGTCAGCTGAATTTACATAATTACACAGCATCAGGCCTGAATTCTCCACCCACCAGCCCTGATGTAAAGAGGCCACATAATTTTCCAGTGAGCTTACATGTGAGTACATCTGAGGGTCATTTCCTGGAGCATCTTGTAGAGCCTCCACCAAACTGATCATTCTTAGCTTGATTATCCCAGTCTGGATCTCACAAGCCTCTTACTTTACTTTTCTGTCTCCACCCTCCTACTATATCACCTGTTTCCAAGCTCACTCTCCCTCCTCCAGAAAGCACAGAATTGGCATAAAATTGAAAACTTAATAAGTCTGTCAGGGTTGCCCCTCATTAGAGTTTCATTTCACAGTTGAAGTGTGAAGGAAGGCAGTACTGTATGAGGTTCTTGTTACAATCCCTTCTTCAGTTTTTGAAAATAACCCACGAAGCTGAATTACTCTTATCTTGTATCTTGCTCCTGTGGCATGTCTTGACAGTGATTTCCTCTTCTTGTGCCTCAGTTTCGCCCCCTACAGAATGGGGATAAACAAACACCGCCACCTGGAAGTTCCTAAGGGCCGCCAAGGAGGCTGGTTAGTGGTGAGTGAGTGGTTGGTAAATAGATGGCATTATCTGCCACCCAGAAGAAAAGTGCCTCACAGACAGACCCAAAGGCTGCCCTGACTTGCCAGAGGAGCATTCTTTGTAAGCAGGAAGAGTCCGGAAGGAAGCTAACTTGGTGAATTTTCCCCAGGGTCTGTTGGTCCTGATGACAGGGAACTCACAAGGTGGGTGTTCCTGTCTTTCAGATGAAGGTGAAGGCAGTGGTGGTCAGAAAGGGAGGAGGAACACAGGTACCTAAGAGACATACTTGAGGTTTTGATTGATAAACAGCATTTTATTAGTCTGAAGGAAACCAGTGTAAAGTACAGGTTTTGGAGGAAGAATTGATTTCCAATAAAATCTATAGTTCATTTGCTGAGATGAGCAGGTAACAAAATTCAAAGTTTTAACCATAAAAATAAAATGAAGAGACAGGAAAAAAAACCCACCTGGAAGAAAAAGACAGTATGAACCTATCCTTTCACATGTGAGTTTACCTGGTTAAAATTTACACACTAACTTTTTGTTATTTTTGTTATTTCGAATAAGATCCCTGGAGTGTTTTGCTCTATTGACAGTACTTAGGAAGTGGCACTTGAGAACGCTTTGTGACATCTACCCACTTAACATATGCACACACACACACACACACACACACACACACACAGCTTCTAGGTGTCCTTGATGAACTTTCTTTTCTTTAGTCAGGCTACCCGTGGAGTACTTTGCCAGCTCTGTATTAACTGCACTTGGATGTGGCCTGTTTGTAGCCCATCTTCTCACTCTAGAGGTACTCCCTTTTTGGTTTCAGAATTTGTTTCTGATCGTGCAGAGCATGTTCCCAGCCCTGCCATGTAGTCCAGCGTGAGCGGTTCTGTAGCTCTGAGCCTGTTTCCTTATGTGAAGAGTGAAGTTATTCTGAGATTTGAAAGCAAGCTTCTTCATAAACCTTTGGAGAATGTGCCCTGCAAGATCTCAGGCTCAACAATTGTGGGTGAAGTAGCTTCAGCAGTATGACCTCTGAGTGCCCTGTGTCCTCTCACATCATCTAGGTAAGAGCTGACGTAGGCAACGTGCTGAGTGTCTTGCTGGTTTACTGGAGAAGGCTCGCTCTGCTCAGCGGAGTCAGGTGCATCCCTGTCCAGCTTCCACTTGGTGATGTCATGTTAGTGGCTTTATTTTTTTTTTTTTTTAATTTTTTTTTCAACGTTTTTTATTTATTTTTGGGACAGAGAGAGACAGAGCATGAACGGGGGAGGGGCAGAGAGAGAGGGAGACACAGAATCGGAAACAGGCTGCAGGCTCTGAGCCATCGGCCTAGAACCTGACACGGGGCTCGAACTCACGGACCGCGAGATCGTGACCTGGCCGAAGTCGGACGCTTAACCGACTGCGCCCCCCAGGCGCCCCATGTTAGTGGCTTTAAATTAGCAGTGCTAAGAGTATTTACACCACGGAAAATGGTGGAACTACAAATTGCTGCCCTTCCCACCGGGTTTATGTGTCAGTCAGTGGCCCTTGGGTCCTCTCTCATTTGAAGTCGTCTTTAACAAGGCCCACTTATTTGCAATCCATCCTTTACTCCCCAGTCAACATTCCTGGTCACTTCAGAGTCATCACTGTCTTGTTTCTGTTTCACTCCTAGAAATGTCCATGCAAATGAGATGAGGCACATGAAAGAAGAGGTGGCCTTGGTGTCTTGAGCCTGTGGTGGCAGCAGATTCCCACACTCCAGTGATAGACATCATCATTCTAGCAAACCCAGTCCATTTTGGCTTTTACACTATTGTTACCCAAAGATAGGTGGTATTTCCCCGTCTTGTTGAGCTTTGTCATGCCCCACTATCTGCCTCACAAATAACTGGAATTGCAGATTACTGCCCAGCTCAAATGCCTGCAGCGATCTCCCATAGCCTGCTGTATTAGTGCAACGCCTCACCCAGTAAGATAAGGCCCTCTGCAGTTGTCCCAGCCTAGTGTTCACCTGTCTCCTCATTGGGTGTACCCGTTGGCCCTTGCTTAAATGCAGTCTGTTATTTCTTCTCCCTACCCAACCTCACGTGTGACCATCACAATCCTATCTTGGTTCACGCAGAATATCACCTGGCAAGGCATGACTGGGGGCCTGGTTTCCCAAGGATGGGGCTCCTTTAAGCTGCAAAGGGCAGCAACTTGGGAAGGTCTGGGAAGCCCAGAATAGCCCATAACAAAGGAAGTTCTTGAGACCAAAAGATGCAAAACCATTATCTCTGGTGTTACCTTGCCCCTTGTTCATTTTTCTTCTCAAGTTTCGATCATGGGTTTGCTCTTCCCCTCTTCCTGCTTCAGTTTTCCATTTAGATTTCTTCTTACCTATCTACCAGTTGCGGTGGGGGGGGGGGGTGGTGGGTGGTGGGGGCAGTTTCTGACTTAATTTCTGGCAGGGTTATTGCTTTGGCCCTTGAACTACACTCAGCATTCTTCCTTGGCTCTAATATACAACACCTGGCCTCCTGGGTGCAAGGGTCAGTTTTTTTGTTTGTTTGGTTTTGGATTTTTTTTGGGTAAAGAGCTAGGTAGTAAATATATTGGGCTTTGTGGCACATGGTCTCCATCACAACTACTCAGTGCTGCCGTCGTAGTGGCAATATATGTGTGAACAGTATGTTTACAAGGCATACAGAAATGGGAGTTTCAGTAAAACTTTATGGGGCGCCTGGGTGGCGCAGTCGGTTAAGCGTCCGACTTCAGCCAGGTCACGATCTCGCGGTTCGTGAGTTCAAGCCCCGCGTCAGGCTCTGGGCTGATGGCTCGGAGCCTGGAGCCTGTTTCCGATTCTGTGTCTCCCTCTCTCTCTGACCCTCCCCCGTTCATGCTCTGTCTCTCTCTGTCCCAAAAATAAATAAACGTTGAAAAAAAAAATTAAAAAAAAAAAAAACAAAAAACTTTATTTACAAAAATAGGCTTTGGGCTAGATGTAGCTTACCAGCCATAACTTTCTGGCCTTACTCTAGTCAAACACTTGTTAATATCCACTTCTTACACTTGTTCATGTAACTGTTTGCCAGCCTGGATACATGATGTTCCTTCCTGTAGCCCATGCAAGAGATCATGTCCAGGACATGTCAGCTGGGAATCCTGTAGCCTCGGACTTGAGAGTTCTAGAGAACATTACTTGTCTCATTTAATCTACTCATGAAGGAGTACTAATTCAGAACTGGTGAGAAGCCAGAGTACTTCAGTACTACCGAAATGAAAGTAGTGGTGACTTGGACATCAGATCTGTGTTCAGATTCCTGGCTTGTATTCTGAGGGCTAGTGTGGCGTAGAGTAACATTTCCCAAATTTCAGCCATCAATGTTTTCTGCCATATCTCCACCACCTGCATATTAACTATTTTATTTTCCTTTAAAGTGATCCCCCCTTTAAAAACCTTAACGTAGGGGTACCTGGCTAAGCTCAGGGGTACCTGGCTGGTTCAGTCTGTAGAACATGTGACTGTTGATATGGGGGTCATGAGTTCAAACCCCACATTGGGTGTAGAGCTTACTTAAACAAAAAGCTTAAGGTAAGTTTACTTTTAAAAGAAACTTTATATTATTTATCTAAATGGAAAATCAGCCCCATTTGCAATAAATAAAAAGTAACCATAAAAAATAAAATACACTGTGAATAAAATGTCACTAAATTCTAGCTACTGTTACTTGTTGAAAGGTTCTGAACCTGACATCATCTGCTTTTTTAAAGAGAGAGGAGCATTAGTATTGGAGAGGTATTAAAAACCGTCCAGCTGCAGCCTCAGACTTTTTCCTTGATGTACAAAGAAATATTAGAAAATAAGACAAATGTGATATGTTGTTTTTTATTGCTGGATTTGCTCACCTCCTGCAGTTACTGCATGGAACCATTGGTCTCATGTTCCACCTAAAAATACTACCAGAATGAAGGGACTAATGACTTGGGCATCGGATCTATGTTCAGACTCCTGGCTTCACCTTGGATTCCCCAAGTGCAAAGTGAAAGCAGTTAATACTTACTTCACCTTCATGCATGCAGCAGATAGGAGCCACATAATGACAGGGCCAGGCTGAGCAGCAGTGTGGGGCTCTTTTAGGCACCTCACTTAGTGTTCATAGGATACCCACCACAATGCCAGTCCCTCCCATGGGCACTGTTGTCCTTGGAACCCTGTGACTTCAAAATGTCTTGTACAGTTCTTACAGTTTCATCTGGGAAATTTCTATAATCAGCCCCATCACATCACAGCTGAGGGACCTTGGGCAAGTTACTTTCATTCCCTGCCAGCACGCTGGCCTGTGTGAGAATTAAACAAGATGGCTGTGGGGCACCTGGGTGGCTTGGATAAGTGTCCGACTCTTGATTTCAGCTCAGGTCACGATCTCACCGTTGGTGAGTTTGAGCCCCACGTCAGGCTGTGCTGCACTGGTTTTATCCTTGGTGGTGCCTTGGATGATAGGTTTTGGTGTCCGGTCTCTTCCTCGCCTCCTGGACTGCGTTCCTGGAAGGCAGAGAGTAGGACAGGAGTCTTTCATCTACATCACCACCCCTTTGCATTTACAACCTGTGAACACCTGTCAGTGAAGGGAATGGGAAACGTAATTCCTGTTCATTCTGGCTTCTCTATCTCCCGAGGCCGGAGCCTTTGGCCTTACAAACTCTAATGGATCTCAGTAGCCCGTGTGGAAAATACTAGTATGGTAGACGAAGCTATGCCCATTGGTGCAGGCCTGGGATGAAACTGTGTCTGCTTGTCCTCTGCTGGCTGCGGGTGCTGGAGGATTTGTATGTGTCACCTCCCGCAGTCCCATTCTGCACCATTTGCCCTTAAGCCGGTTAATTCTCTGCCATTTCAAAGCTCACTCCCCACCTCCTGTGATCCTGCTGATTCACAGTCTTTCCTTTAGAACTTTTGTTTGTTACAGATGTTTTTACAAGGTCTTAGCCATGGGGTTCTTTTCTGCTAGCCTTTACAAACCATTTTTCTTGGCTCACAGATTAAAGTCTGTCTATCTGTGTCATTGAATGAAGATTTCTAAGACTTCTCTGAGTCTTATTCTCAGGATAAACCACTCACAGCATAGAAATTCTTCCTTCAAAGGTTTTCTTTTCTTCTCTTCTCTTCTCTTCTCTTCTCTTCTCTTCTCTTCTCTTCTCTTTTCTTTCCTTTTCTTTTCTTTTCTTTTCTTTTCTTTTCTCTTGCCTGGACAACTTAGTTCTAGTACAGATTTCTATGGGAGGAAGAGACATCTGTGTGTTCTTGAGGGAAGACAGCAGGCAGCACTGGAGAATTCTTGACACAGAGGAGGTTCGTAGAAAGAGGCCATCTGGCCCCAAGAAATTAAGTAGCCTGCCATAGTCGTATATCTGGGTGGTGACCCCATGCTCAACAGTCCTGGTGCCTCACCACTCTGCCTGTGACCCCCAATAAACTGGGGTCTAAAGGCATCAGGGAATGAGCTTTCTTTCAGAGCTCTCTGTCCATCAGAGTGCCGCAAGGAACGTGGTCAGAGATGGAGTGGCCTCTTCACGTTCAAATGACCTGTCCCGCCCAACATGGGTTGAATTGAGAGGTCCAGTTACGTGGGCTTACAGGGCAGCTCCTTCTGATACCTGTTCATTTGTTTATAGTCATCCCTTGAGGATGGAAAGTGCTGGGTAATGAGGTGTGGAAATCACAGGGAGCAGAGTCTGGCTGGGCAGAAAAGATGTAAACAAGCGGGTGGAGATAAATGCAACAAAGAAGGCAGAGCTAAGGGCTGGGAGCACTGACCTTGCCAGGATAGGCAGCCTCCCCCCAGTTAAGGTAAAATTTTAATGCTGGCACCTAATGTTAACCAGACGATACCTGGAAATGAAGAACGTCCCCTGCCCTCATTCTGATGATCAGCCAACTCCGATGGGGTTGGTTTCCCCATGTACCAGCCTGGCCCTGAGTAAATACCCTCCGTAACCAGATCAGGGAGCTCACGGCAGCCAAGGGTGTGCTCCCTGGTGCTGCTCCTCTACACCCTCCCTGAAGGAAGGTAGGAGCTGAATCCCCTATGAGGATAGGTTGGTGACATGTATGTGGTGGCCAGCCCAGCAGTCCTGGCATCTGAGGAGGGCTGCAGAGTAAGCCAGCCTACTCTCCAGAGTTTGGTTCTGTGTGCTGTTAGCAGAGGCGTTAAGGAGAGACCTCTGAGTTTTGTTTTGTTTCTGTTGAATATAGAAGGAGGAAGATAAAGGAAGAGAGGCATATCCATTTTCAGCACCCAGCATATTTGTAAGATTGCACTACAGACCAAACATAGATCAGTGTTTATTAGGTAGCTGCTGAAGAAAATATCAATTAATCCAAAACACGGTGCACCTGGATGGTTCAGGCAGTTGAGCGTCCAACTTCAGCTCAGGTCACGACGTCATTCGTGGTTTGTGGGTTTGAGCCCAGTGTCGGGCTCTGTGCTGACAGCTAGGGGCCTAGAGCCTTCTTTGGGTTTTGTTTCTTCCATCTCTCTCTGCCCTTCCCCTGGTTGCATCCTCTCTCTCTCTCTCTCTCTCTCTCTCTCTCTCTCTCTCTCTCTCTCAAAACAAAATAAACATTTAAAAAAATATTTTAAAGAATCCAAAAATATGTTGGGAAGAGGAATCCTTATTGGGATAAGTAAATAGTCTTCTAAGGGCATTACTTTGATGGAGGCATTATTTATGTGGATTAAAAAAAAAGTGCTAGTACATTTGTTTAAAAAAATCAGTTGTAGGGGCACCTGGGTGGCTCAGTCAGTGGAGCATCTGACTTCAGCTCAGGTCATTATCACCCGGTTCATGAGTTCAAGCCCCGCATCAGGCTCTGTGCTGACAGCTCAGAGCCTGGAACCTGCTTCTGATCCTCTCTCTCTCTCTCTCTCTGTCTGCCCCTCCCCAGCTCATACTCTGTCTCTCTCTTTCTCAAAAATAAATATTAAAGAAATTTTTTAATCATGTTATTTAATCCTACCTTTCACTAGCCTAAAACATAAAACAGTCTTACTATTTTTAATAGATTTATCTATTGTAATCTCAATAGGTATGGTAAATACCTACTAGGAACAGAGACGTGTATAATAATGGTAGTTGGTGGCACTTAATTTGTTGGTTAAATATACCTGGCAGCCCCATGTCAAGGAGAAGTGAGGAAGGGTCAGCAGATTTCCCCAGTGGTGGTGTGCACACGGCCGCAAGAAAGGGTATAATTAATGCTCATACCCAGATTTTCAGAGCCTCAAGGCTCTTTTCTCTGAGGAAGGAAACCAGCAAGAAGAAAGAAAGCAACAGCTTTTGAAAAGAAAGTTAATGCTGATGACTGTGTTTATGTGTCTCCAGTGTTTCACCTGGTGGTCACCAATCCTGCAAAGGGTCTGATGTTTCTTTTCTGGGTCTTGGTGGAAGGTTTATCATTTTCATGTTTCAACTCAGGAAATAGTTCCTGCCAGCATCTCCAGCCTGCTCTCTTGACCTTCCTTGGAAGCATTCTTTGCTCCTCTCAAACAATGTGACCTGGCCACCGTGCCTATGTGTACCTCATTGCCTTGACTAGGAAGGCGTTTCTGGACCTTTCTCTACTTGTGACCTTGCTTCTAGACCCCTTTACACTCCCAACCCTTACCTTTGTTCACGTGGCCCACTCTGTCTCCTACTGCTCAGGACTTGGCTGAGGTGCCTCTGGGGGCCCTTGCTGGGTTCCCCTCCTGCCTGTCTGAGCACCCTGGCGCCCTCCAGCATGACGCAGGCCTGTCTTGTAGCAGCGTGGCTGAGAGCGCACTGGCTTCTTGAGTGGCGGTCTTCCCAACCAGACTGTTGGTGCTTCATGGTAGAGGACTGGCTCTTCATCGGTCTGATGTCTAGCATAAATGCTCAGCAAGTATTTGTCAGGTAACTGAAATGAGTGGGGTTACTCAAATCCAGAAGTCACCTTCTAGAATCCTGAAGTAAAGGAAGACTTCTGTCAAGTTCCCCAGTGAAGTGAGGGAGGTTCTTCAACATACAAAGAACGATCGACCTCATAAGTAATTAAAATGCAGGTAAGATAGTACTTTTCATCTCTGAATAGGCATAAATTAAAAAAAAAATGATAAATGTGTTTTCACATCTGTGAAGAAACATCACTGCATTTGTATTTTAACATTATGTGACCCAGTAATTCTACTCCCAGGGGCTCATCTTCCAAGATACAGTCACACATGTGCAAGATTAGTAGCCGGCCAGATAGATACTAATGACAGCGTTTAGGTTTTTGTTTTTGTTTATTTGTTTTGAAATAGAAGAATAGAAACATTATATGTCCGTCAGGAGACCAGTTAATTATGGTGCTTTCATAAAATTGACTATTCTACAGTCATCAAAAAAAGAATAATATAATTTTATATGTTTTAGTATGAAACAGTCTCCAAGTGAAAAAAAAGTGTATACAGAGCACTAACATTTTTATTTTGGGGAAAAAAGAATATGTACATATCTGTTTACATATAGAATACTCTGGAATGATTTTTTAAAAATTGGTATCAAGAACAAGAGGGTGGAAGAATAGGTACAGAAGGGAGAATTGTTCTACTATACTCTTGGGTATCTGCTGAACTTTGTGCGTAGAATATCTTCCTTCCGTCCTTCTTTCTCCCTCCCTCTCTCTCTGTCTCTCTGTCTGTCTCTGTCTCTGTCTCTCTCTACTATTTTAGAGGGAGAGAGAGAGAGTGCAAGCCAGGGAGAGGGGCAGAGGGAGACAGAATCTTAAGCAGGTTCCATATTTAGCCTGGAGCCCAACACAGGGCTTGATCCCACAACCTGGGATCATGACCTGAGCTGAAATCAAGAGTCAGGCACTCAACTGACTCAGCCACCAGGCACCCCTGTAGTATTTGTTTCTAAAAAGTACATTTGTTTGAAAGAAACCAGTTGAGCAGTAGGTATAAGTGTTCAGATTTGCTGAAATCTGCAGAATCACTTTAAAAGTCACCAGGAAGAACTCTGTAATACAAACACTTTTCCTCCTGATGTTCCCACACACCCTCCCACCCTCTAGACCCTGCCTTTGAAGTCTCTCTTACTTACCTGTTTCCTAGTCCCTTGTTCTAGAAGAACCTTGGACAATTATCTACTGGTGTCTGCATTAAATCAAGCTGAACATGGCTGCTTTTCCAATAAATGTGCGATGCCTTAAGTTTCTCTCACCTGCTGTTAAAGCATGTTGCTTTAAAAATATGAATGTGGGGGGCGCCTGGGTGGCTCCATTGGTTAAGGTTTCAACTCCTAGTTTTGGCTCATGGTTCCATGAGTTCGAGCCCTGAGTCTAGCTCCATGCTGATAGCACGGAGCCTGCTTGGGATCCTCTGTCTCCCTCTCTGTCTGCCCCTCTTTGCCTCTCAAAATAAATAAATAAACTTGAAAAAAATTAAAATATGAATGTGGGCTTTTCAGAACTATTTAGATCAAAGTTGAAATAACAAGTAGAGTATCACTACTATACTAATTAACCGACATCTGAATTATGGGCCAGAACTCTGTTTCTGTGTAGTGGAAATACAGGCTTTGATCTGGTGGTTTTGACATCAGTGGAATTCCTTGGAAGCAATTATAGTCTCCTCATTCACAGTCCCATGCCAAGACCAACATACACCTATAGGAAATGGGCAAGCTCCTACTTAGCTGTGCGATACCCTCCATTCCTAGTAAATATCATGAACTAACATCACACATTCAAAATCCAGATACCAGAGATTGTGCAAGAGTAATGCTGACAGTAGTGAAAGTGTGAACATAACACTTCTGTAATAAGGTAGAAAAGGGAATAAATGGGGTAAATTGTGGCTGTTGGGGTAGGCTATGATACAAGTACTGTCAAAACCCCTCTTTTGGGATTGCAAGCCATCCAGTTATAAAACACTGTGGACTCTGGGGACACCTGGGTGGCTTAGTCGGTTAAGCCTGCCAACTCCTGATTTCAGCTCAGGTCACGATCCCAGGATCGTGGGACTGA
This sequence comes from Puma concolor, assembly GCF_028749965.1. Taxonomy (NCBI): domain Eukaryota; kingdom Metazoa; phylum Chordata; class Mammalia; order Carnivora; family Felidae; genus Puma; species Puma concolor. The sequence continues at coordinate 77,748,503 of NC_141675.1, read as the reverse complement.
GCCCCTCATCAGGCTGTGCACTGACAAATAAATAAATGAAATGACATACTATAGACTCTGTCATCTAACTTATTTATTGATTTGTTAAAAATTGTGATGGCAAACAGGGGTGCCTGGGTGGCTCAGTCGGTTAAGCATCCAACTTCGGCTCAGGTCATGATCTCACGGTTCAGGAGTTTGAGTCCTGCGTTGGGCTCTGTGCTGACAGCTCAGAGCCTGGAGCCTCCTTCAGATTCTGTGTCTCCCTCTCTTTCTGCCCCTCCCTACTCGTGCTCTGTCTCTCTCTCTCTCTCTCTCTCTCTCTCTCTCTCTCAAAAAAAAAAAAAAAAAGTTTTTTTTAAATGTGGCCCAAACAAAATGCAAGCTTTGCTGAATTGTTTGGTTTGTGGTTTTTTTTTCCCCATTTCCATTTGTAGCTTAAATCCATGAGATATCTCTTCTGTTTCTTACCTTCTCTTTGTGACAGTTTTGTTTTGCTGCTAAAATGAAGTGAATTTTAGTTTGGAAAAGCATTTGGTCTATTATCTTGTCTAACTGTCTCATGTCTGAGGCATTAACCAGAGAGGTTAAAGGACTAGTCCAACATCTGTCTGATAATGTGTCGGAAAGGGGGCGGGATTCAACCTCAGCTGGGTGCGCCTTCCACTCTGCTTCTCTCTTGTGCTGCAATAATGGCAGTCTCTGGTAACAGAATGTTTTATTAGGGATGGGGAGAATGATTGAGTTAGAAAATCCAGGGAATATATTTAAATTTATATTTTTTTCTCAAATCATATTTCCCTAAGAAATCAGGTCCTTTTGCTTCTAGACATTAGTATATAAAGTGTTTGCATTTCCACAAGTTTCTAAGGAATTCTACAAGTTTTGTATTTTCTACCCAGGAACAAAAGTGCTCTCACCAAAACAGAATAATCAGGGTGCTCTTAGTTTGCCAGTTGTACTCCTCAGCTTCTAAAATTATCCTGAAATGGATTTTTTAGCCTGACTTCTAAGGTGACTCTGTGTAACTTCAGTAGCTTCTGTCCTGGCTCACTGCTAGTGACATAGTTGTGACTCACCAGATGAAGTCAGATTCATTGACATTTCCTAGGAAAACCAGCTCTCCTGGGCACATCAGAACCAAAGCTGGGAATGAGAGAATGTTGGAGGCTGTTGTGCATCTCTCACAATAGCCCTACTGCCCACTTCATAATGTGCACGCAGTTCACGGAATGCTTTTTCATAATTCCTAGGGGTGGGGCAAGGGACACATTAAGAGGGGAGGGCAGTTGCTCATCACAACACTAAGGAGACTGGGACTCTGTGAACAGTGGAGGGGAGGGCACTCACTTAACTCTCTTCCCTACTCCAGTCCTGTTGCTGAGGACCTGACCCCAGGCAAAGGAAGAAGCAGGGTCCTGGGGTCCTGGGTGGGGTGGGGGGCAATGCTGGGGTGCATCCTGGGAAGGGGAAAGAAATGGGGAAAGGAATTTGAAGCTGTGGTCGCAGGACCTCCTACGGCCACCTGCTGAGTCAGGTAGGTTGTTCACCTTTATTCAAGTCAGGTGTTGAAGCCTCTGTGCCACTTCCCACTGATGGATCCTGCTGGGGCCCACCCAGCCAATGGTGCTGGCTTAAGAGGAAGTGATGAAAAGTCAGGAACCAACCGAGACAGATGCTGTGTTTACAGTCTTTGTAAAACAGGGAACTCAGAAGAGAGTGAATCAGCAGCTGGAAAGAGTTCTGTGTTTAAGTGCCAGAGACGTTAACCCTGTCATGCACATTCATTCGTTCATTCATTAAGTTTACGGAACGACTCCTGTACAGGCCACCAGGCTAGAAGCTGTGGCTGTGCAGGGGTAGTGATAGGGTGCGCACAGTTGAGGAAGGATACAGTTCACAGATCTTGTGTTTCTGTTAGCACTCCTGGGAAAAGTTCTCTGTGCAAAAATCTAGCCTCTCAAAATTGGTTATAAATCAAATTTGTGTATTTGAAGTTTTCTCCCTGCTCATTTGTTTCATTTCAGAATTGATGTAAGGTGATCACAAAATGAATCCTTTTTAAAATAAGAGCAATTTATACACTCTTTCCCTAGTTCATATGTTTTTATTTTTTTTTTAAGCTCTGCATTTTCTTTTCTTTTTTTCTTTAATGTTTATTTTTGAGAGAGAGAGAGAGAAAGACAGCATGAACGGGGGAGGGGCAGGGAGAAAGGAAGACACAGAATCCGAAGCAGGCTCCAGGCTCTGAGCTGTCAGCACAGAGCCCAATGCGGGGCTCGAACTCACAGACTGTGAGATCATGACCTGAGCTGAAGTCAGATGCTCAACCGCCTGAGCTACCCAGGGTCCCCTCATTCATATGTGTTAAAGTTGACTATTAGAGGATTTAAAAAGCAAATTGCATTCTATTCAAATCATGTAATTTTAAGAGCTAGTGATTTTCCTTTCTTTTTTCATCAGTACTTTATGAGATACCAGTTGGTCACTGATTTTTTTTTTCCTTTGTATCCTGTGAACTGTGTTTGTCTTTTTATTGACATGTGTGAAAAGTTGGTTTTCTTACTTCTCTCCCAATTTTGATACAAACTTTTCCCATGACCTTTTTTATCTTCTCCAGAGCATCCTTTTGTATAGCAGAGAAAACTTTAGTGGGTCCAGTGCCACGGGGACTGCAGGTACAGCTGCAATGAAGAATACTGTGCAGAAATAGGTGCTTAAAAATACTTGGTTACTTCTAGCTAAACCCTAAAAAATTTAAGTTAGCAAAAAGCAGAATTAGCCTTTTTCCTTAACTGTTTTAGATCAAGGCACCAGCTTTAAAGTGCTTTCTTGTTTTGTTGAAATTAAGTTGAGAGTCCTAAGGCTTGCTGGGGTCAGTGTTGCCTCCTTTTTACTCTCTAGAACCTAAGCATCATGAGGATATTGGTTGTTGTTGTTTGCTAATATAATGCAGAACCTAAGACAAATGCTTGGCATACAACAGGTGTTCAGTGAACGTTTGCTAAATGACTTTGGAAAACTTTTAACTTTAATCTTAGAAATTACCCTGTTCTCCGAAATTGGATAAGATGTTGTCTATTTAATCTCCTGTCAGAACATTGGATAGGGGTGGTTTGGATTGCTCACACCATCCCATCCCCCAGTGTAGGTGAGAGGTTACTCTTTTTTTTTTTTTTTTAAATATTTTTTAAGTTTATTTTTAAGAGAGAGTGTGTGTGAGCAGGGCAGGGGCAGAGAGAGAGGGGGAAAGAGGATCCAAAGCAGGCTCTGTGCTGACAGCAGAGAGCCATATGTGGAGCTCGAACTCACAGACTATGAGATCATGACCCGAGCCAGAGGCAGACACTTTACCAACTGAGCCACCCAGGCTCCCCGTGAGATGTTACTCTTGTGTGAGATGGTGAATCCTACTTGCTTTGCAAGGCAGGGGGAGGGAATTCCTTTGTGAGGGAGGAATATGTGACTTGGCTGACCCTTTCCTGCCTTTCTCTGCTTATTGGGATTTAGGGCTATAGTGGAGATGAATTTAATTTTTCTTAATCATCATCATGACTATAATGAAATGATCGAAGTCTTTTATAACTGCTGGGAATAATTCCTTCTTTTCAGAAGTAAAATGTTGTTGGTTTATCACTCATTCCCAGACTTTGAGGACTCGGAACTTCTGGCTTGAACTTTTGTGTTAATTGTGAAACTGTTTCTTCGGTAAGTCAAGGCATGCTGACGCATTTCTTGTCTTGAGGGCAAAAACACCGCCTCTATGTGAGTCATTACATCTAATCACGTGAAATGTATGTAGTGGCTACTGTGTTAGGAAATATCTTGTCCTATATTTTTCGGTCAGCAGCCTATTGCATTGAGTCGATGAGCATAAACTGGAGTGGGAAAAAAACCAAGTGGCTTGGTTGAAGACCAGTCAGTGTCTTCAGTAAGCACATATTCCTCTTATAGTTGGAAGTTAGAATATGGGATGGAGTGAGCCAGGAAAAAGAAGCCAGCTGTCAGCAACAAATGCTTCTGGTGAATTTGCTGATTGCTGAGCACCTGCTCTGTTCCAGATGTTGCTTTGGCTGTGGAGGGGAGAAAAAACGAAAAAGGACCAGGTAGGAAGGAAGGAAGGAGCGGGACAGATTTGTGTGCTGTTTGGAAAACTAACGAAAGCAGTTATTGAAAATGGGTTGAAGAGTTGCTGGAAGGATGTCACAGTTGTGGGTGACGAAGCATGTGGCTCCCTTTGCCTTTACAAAGATGATTTTGTGTTTACCATGCACCACACAAGGCAAACATTTATATACTCAGATTATAACTTGTGTTGCGTCGTGTTTATGTATATCATTTATCTTGGCTCAAATTATGATGTGTAAATATGTGTTTTTACCCTGGTTAGTCTTAATTACAGATAATGAGTTTGAGGGCCTTGTAAAGAGTAACTAATCACTTCTGTAGAAACACAGTTTGGTTTTGTTAACTGGAATCTCCATCACAGCCGAATGAAAATATTAAGGAAAATCCTTACTCTGTTTAGATCTTGAAAAGCTGGAAGTTGGTGTGCAGAGTTTTAGTTCACAAACACTCAGCCTTACCCTCTCAAAATCTCACCTTCCTGAATTCAAATTCATGTTTGTACTCTGGCACGCATAAATGTTCTAGCCTTCTGAGGACCTTGTCTCCCTGTCTGGGATCCACTCCGCCTTTCCCCATGCAGCAATCTGTATTTGGGAGAGGGTTCTCAAGCTTTATCATGCCTCACGAGGTTCAGCACAGCCCTGGATTTGGCCAGTGTTACTAAGCAAAACTATGAGGCAGATCTTTCCTATACTTAGTCCCACCCTCAGGCCTTTACAAAGAGGTATGCATGGCTCCCAGCCATGGGCCAAGAGACCCTGACTGTCAACCAGGAGTCAGCTGACCTGGTGAAAGAGTTTACTAGGTAATGCCTTTGTTACCTTTTCTGAAAGGGCATTTGTATGTAAGTAAATTCTTTTGAGGAGCAAAGAGTGAGCAGCTTTGGTGAAGTTTTCAAAATAATCCTTCCTAGAGGAGGTGTTTTTGGTCAGAGTCTATAGCGAGGTTGACACTGGATGGGAAAGGCTAGATAGAAGTCCAATCCTAAGACCCATTTTCCTAGAATTTGCCTGAAAAGGCATATCTTGTCTGAAATTCATTGCTGTGTGTGTGTGTGTGTGTGTGTGTGTGTGTGTGTGTGTGTAAATGTGTGTGTGTGTATATACACATGTTATATACACACACACACATACACATATACATACATATACATAAAGTGTAAATTTTGTTACTGGTGAATCAACAATTCCAAAGTGATGTTTTAGGAACAAAGATTTAAACTTGCAGAGCACAAGTCAAAAATATCACTCCCTACCTGTGAGATGTAGACAGGGCATTCATCAACTCCTCAGTTTACTTATCTGAAAAATGGGGATAGCAATGAGTACTTCATGTAGGGAGTGGTAAGGCTTAAATGAGACACTTATTAGAATCCACTAAGGTAAGTAGTAGTGGTGGTTTGAGGATAGCTACCTGCTAAAAATACCGTGATGAATGTTTCCGGTGTACCTCTGAACCTTTATTAGACTTCCTTAAATAAAATAACTTGTATGAGGAAGAAATAGTGTTCAGTGAAGCACATGGAGAAGTTCTGGTAAAACTGGAGCTAAATCTATTTTTTTTTCTCTGTCATGTCACAAAATGAATTAAGGAGGGAGATGGTAGATGGGAAAGATGGTATTATCTGTAGGAAATTGTGCACAAACCTTGATAAGAGTGGGTCACAATTTTCCTGTGTTGTTTTTGTTTTCATTTTATTTTAATTTCCTAAAGAAGTTTTTGGCAAAGAAAAATATTAGTTTCTCCCCAAATAATTATTTAGATTTTTTTTCTCTTTCTTTAGTTCAAATCGTTCTACTCTTTGCCACCATTCCTGTAAAAGGAGCCCCTTTGCCAAAAAGTGAATATGAATCAAAAGAGAGAAAGTTTTAGATATTGACTTCTTTTTTTTTTTTTTTTTTTTTTTTTTTAAGTTTATCTATTTACTTTGAGAGAAAGCAGGAGGGGCAGAGAGAGAGGGAAAGAGAATCCCAAGCAGACTCCGTGCTGTCAGTGCATAGCCGGATGCAGGGCTCGAATTCATGAACCATGAGATCATGACCTGATCCTAAACCAAGAGTCTCAGACACTTAACCAACTAGGCCACCCAGGCACCCCTTGACTTCCTTTTTACAGAGCTAAAATATCGAGTTTCTGAGAAATCTGGTTGTCTGCTTTACTAGAACAGTATATGGTCATCACAGCGTACATAGTAAATCCTGCTGATTCCTTTTTTTTTTTTTTTTTTTTTTTTTAAGATTTGATTTTTAAGTAATCTCTACACCCGACATGGGGCACAAACCCACAACCTCAAGATCAAGAGTTGCATGTTCCACTGACTGACGGAGCCATCCAGGTCCCCCATACTGATTCCTTTTAACAGGAGATTATTTTAACCTTACAATTTCCAGAGCATTTGTAGAATCCCGCAATTGAAATGAAACTTAATGATCTTTTAATGCAAATTACACTCACTGTACCCTTCCCAGTGGGGGAATTACTGCACCATCTTGCCCAGGAATAGCAGTCTGGCCAGTCTTCTCATGAACATCTAATCATCATAAATCATCCCATTCACTCTTCCCTTTCCCCTTCTCCCTGTTTCAACAACAATTAAGAATCCCCAGTGTTTTCCTCAAAAGGGAAATCTGGAATTGTGTTAGCAACTTCTTAAAAAGCCAAGGCCTTTCTATAAGCTAGTAGACTGGTTAGGAGGGTGTAGGAGATTAAGTGAGTTACAAAGTCTTGGGCTACTGCTTACCATATTCACTGACTTTTGTCCTGTTCAGTGGACTTTTCATGAGCTCCTGCCTCTGAATGTCAGGAAGCATGAGTATGTTGGGGCCGCTTGGGGATTTATGGTTTTGTGGACTTGAGTTTATAGAGGAAAGGAAGTTGTCAGCTTTATAACCGCAGTTCTTCTGGCTCAAAACCCTTTGCAGTAGGTCACCACAATAATACCTGATTTAATCTTTTTATGATTTGGCCCATAACACTGTTAATATTCACAAAGACTTTGATCACATAAACATAATTTTTCTTGCTAAAAAATCCCTAAACTTTTTTTTTCACTTTTTAGCAGTTTATATATTGAAAGCATCGTTTTCTGATAACTATTATAATACATTTATTTTAGATCCCATAGAGGCAAAGGCAATTGTTCTTAATAATTTTGTAACAAAGTGACTAAACAATTTGTTTAAATTGACTTTTTAATCATTCCCTGTCCCCTGCCTGTGTGTGTGTGTGTGTGTGTGTGAGAGAGAGAGAGAGAGAGAGAGAGAGAGAGAGAGAGAGAGACAAAGAGACAAAGAGGGGGATTTAAGTGACAGTTGGGTAGAGGATTGGACTTGGCTATCTCTGGTGATTCATTTGCTTCCCTGAGCAGCCCTAGGTCCTAGTTCAGCTTAGCACAGAATATCCTTGTACAGACTGTCCAGAAGTTCTAAGTTTAAGGTTTAAACACATACTAATGAGTGCATGGGATACAGCACTATACTGACTATAGCACTATATGCTGGGGGAGGGCAACAGGAGAATCATGGTGGGTTTAGTCTTAGCTCTCCCACAGTCCTTGGAGTTGGTTAGCATACTTGCCACTCCATAGGTAATCCATGGTGCTCTAATTTCCCTCCACGGTGAGGACTGTGTGTCATCTGATGGCACCCAGAATGGCTATGGAAACAGATGGGACCTAGTTAGGTAGAATTCTTCATTGAACCCCACAGAACTCTTTCATAGGACTCTACTTTCTATGTTGCCTCTTTTGTCCACAGTTTACCTGGGGATTCTCTAGTCTCTCGATGACCTAATTTTCTTTTCTTTTTTTTTTTTTTTAATTTTTTTTTTTTCAACGTTTATTTATTTTTAGGACAGAGAGAGACAGAGCATGAACGGGGGAGGAGCAGAGAGAGAGAGGGAGACACAGAATCGGAAACAGGCTCCAGGCTCTGAGCCATCAGCCCAGAGCCTGATGTGGGGCTCGAACTCACGGACCTCGAGATCGTGACCTGGCTGAAGTTGGACGCTTAACCGACTGCACCACCCAGGCGCCCCATGATTTACTTCTTAATATAAAATTTAATAAGAGGAAAACACAAAACTGTACATAATAGTAAATATATTTTTTCATTTTTTTTTTCAACGTTTATTTATTTTTGGGACAGAGAGAGACAGAGCATGAACGGGGGAGGGGCAGAGAGAGAGGGAGACACAGAATCAGAAACAGGCTCCAGGCTCTGAGCCATCAGCCCAGAGCCCGACGCGGGGCTCGAACTCCCGGACCGCGAGATCGTGACCTGGCTGAAGTCGGATGCTTAACCGACTGCGCCACCCAGGCGCCCCACGATGACCTAATTTTCAAATGGAACCTGAGATCTTATAAGCTGGGTTCTCACATTTGTGTTAACTTTGTTCTCCACTCAAGTCCCCATCATGGTTAAGGCTTGGGTTAGAGTTCCCAAGGTGGCTGATCAGACTTGTGGCTCATTACCATATACCATTATCCTCTGCACATGCAAGCATGTGTTTTACCCCCAATATAGGTAAAATGGTTAAACTTTTTTTACCCCCCAAATATAGGTAAAATGGTTCTTCATAATCACAGAAATTCCATGACAATTAAATATGATTGTATTTCCCAAATGCTTGGCCACTTGTTTTTAAGCTACAAATTCTACCACACAAAATAATTTCTGCCAGGCTATTGAAATTTATAACACTGGACATCTAGTTTATCTGAAATTCACTCAAGTTGGAACTTTCTATTTCCTCGGGGCATCTACACTACAAAGATAATAACATTTATAAAAAGTATTCTGAGGCACTTAGATGTTGAAAAGCTCTATATACCATGAACCAGGTTGGTTAGGATTAGATGAGCTGGGGTTAAGTGTATTTTGTTTTGTAGTTAAGATTTGATAGTCTGTACGTGTATACTGCAATCACTGATTAACCAGAATATAGAATTAGAGTAGCCAAGTTCCCCAAGGAAAGAGGCCGAGCTTCTTTCCTTTTCTCATCCTAAGTGCTTGCTTGAATTACGAGAGTGGGAAATTCTAAATTCCTAAATCCCAAAGCCACTAGGGAAGACCCTGTTTGTCTACATTAAAGGGTACCCTCTGCTTGACTATGGGTCTTGCTCTGCTTTTGATTAAAATGAAAAAGAAAAAAGTCAAAACCGTGCTCCTTACTGCCCTCTTTACTCTTGTTCCCCTGTCCCCCTTGGTTTTTGGATCTCTTTTTTCTCTTTTAATCTAGAGCAATGTTTGGATTTTTTATGACATTGACATTTTGAAGAGTCCAGACTAGTTGTCTCCTAGATTTCATATTGTTTCCTTTGCATTGCTCTTTTTTTGTATAGTACTTTTTTTTACGGTGCTAAAAAATACATAACAAAATTTGCTCTTTTAGCCATTTTTAAGTGTACAGTTCAGCAGCATTAAGAACATTGATGGTGTTGTACAACCATCGCCACTATTTTCAGAACTTTTTCGTCATCCCAAGCAGGAACTCTGTACCAGTAAATACTAACTGTCTGTTCCCTCTTCCCCCAACCCACTGATCTAGATCTAATTAACTTAGCCAGTATAAAAGTCTGGGTGGATTGTCTTAAAATTGGTAAAAATCCAAAACATTCCTTCATGTGAAAAAAAAGTTAAAAGGAAATAAATAGAAGACCTTAACAGATGGGGCACCTGGGTAGCTCAGTCGGTTGAGTGGCTGACTCTTGACTTAGGCTCAGATCATGATCTCATGGTCATGAGATCGAGTCCTGCTTCAGGCTCCGCACTGGGCATGGAGCCTGTTTAAAATTCTCTCTTTCCTTCTGCCCTTGCCCTGCTTGTCTCCTCTCTCTCTCTCTCTCCCCCCCTCCCTCCCTCTCAAAAAAAAAAAACCAGACCCTAACAGATTAACTTTAGTGTATGTACTGCTGAAGCGGACACACTAACAGGTTAACTTTAAAAAGCAGTGCATAAAATACAGTTTTGATACGTGCTACAACATGGATGAACCTTGAAAACATTATGTGAACTGTCATAAGCCAAACTCAAGAGGACAAATACTGTATGATTCCACTTACTGAGATATCTAGAATAGACAAATTCTTTAGTCCTGTTTTTAAGGTAGACTGAAGGCGTCAAAAGCATGCATATAAACTGCCAGTGTAACATACTACTTTTGATGAAGGGAGAAGTGCATAAAGTTTGGGCAGTTTGGCAACATAAAGAGATGGGGAAGGAGACAGTAACTGGGTCGTGAAAGGGAATTTGGATGTGGTGACAGGGAGTCAAAAAAGGCAAGAGTAACCAGTCATATTTGTGCTTTAGAAAGTCACTGACAGGGACACCTGGGTGGCTCAGTCGGTTAAGCATCTGACTCTTGATTTCAGCTCAGGTCATGATCTTGTGGTTTGTGAGCTCGAGCCCCACTCGGGCTCTGTGTTGATGGTTTGGAGCCTGCTTGGGATTCTCTCTCTCTTCCTGTCGCTCTGCTCCTCCCCTACTCACTCTTTCTCTGTCTGTCAAAAATAAATAAACTTAAAAAAAGAAAAAGAAAAAGTCAGTCAGTCACTGGCAGCCCAGGAGGGCTGGCTGGGAGAGGAAGGAGTGCAGTACTGGAAGACAGGCCAGCTAGGAAGCTGCTGTAATGCTTCTGGGCAGTGAAGATGAGAAACATCATTATGTGTGTTTAGGGAAGGTTGATTTCTTTGTTAAAATAAAGGAACTGTGAGATTATTCCTTTTTTTTTTAAGAAACAAAATTATTTTCTTAAAACCAATAATTTTCCTGAGTTATTGTGTATGTTTGGCTTCTTAAAGCAGGGCATACTTTTATGGATTTCAAAAGGGAAGGAGGGTAAAAAACCCTTCCCTCTTCTCTTGACTACCTGGCACAGGAGAAATAAACAGTTGGCCTTCCGGGGTGGGGTCAGGGGGATCCACATCATAGGCATGCTACAGCCAGCATTAGGAGTGCTTTGGGGTGCCATGTTCTGCTTTTACACTAGACACTTGGCCCTGTGCTGGACAGAAGACTAGTAAATAAAGAGCTTGTCTTTGAGGAAATTACCATCAAGCAGAAGGTTGGTGGGGGAACATGACAGCCCCAGCAGAAAAATAATTAAAGCAGAGAGTGAGCTGTTATAAAAGCTGAAGAGTGCAGAGGAGACAGTTCTGCCTGGAGATGCCCTGGAAGCCTCTGCACATGTGAGCGGGGTTTGAAGGACATGTGGAAGTCCCTCCCTGGGGGCTGAAGGGGACAAGCATCCCTGGCCCCTGAGAAGGAGGCATAGCATCCTGATCACGCTGTGGAAGTTAGCAGAACTCACAGGTCCTGCCCACTCCTGATCCTGAAAGATAATAGCTCAGGATAATCTTCCCAGTTACCTAAGGATCAGTGTAATTGGTTCTCCTATAGTGATCTCCAGTTCCTTTTTCAGTTCTCAGTTCTTTTTCTTTCTTTCCATTCAGACCTAAGATTAGAGATGCCACACACTAGCTTTTTTAGGGATTATTTCTCCTGGAATCGTGATTAACGAACATTCCATTTCCTGAACTGATTGCCTGATGTGCATTGTTTACATGAGGCATTAAGGGAAACATTATTGTTTCAGACCCAGTTAGTTAGGATTTGCGGTAATCTGGATCAGACAGAGTTTGATGGCTTATACGTTAGGAACAGAGTTTGCTAAATAAATTAATATTCTGTTAAATACGATTTCAAGAATACCTAACCTAGTTATGGAAAAAGTGAGGTGTTTGGTTTTTGTTCTTTCCTTTTTTTAATTTAGTGGGTTCTAGTATACTTTTCAAAAATAAATCTTGTATATTCATTAAAGCAGACTTAGTAGGAGTTTTAATTGTTAATTTTTTAAAGCAAGTAAGGCATGAGTACATTCTCGTTTTTTAAAACAAATGACAGGGGCGCCTGGGTGGCGCAGTCGGTTAAGCGTCCGACTTCAGCCAGTTCACGATCTCGCGGTCCGTGAGTTCGAGCCCCGCGTCAGGCTCTGGGCGGATGGCTCAGAGCCTGGAGCCTGTTTCCGATTCTGTGTCTCCCTCTCTCTCTGCCCCCTCCCCCGTTCATGCTCTGTCTCTCTCTGTCCCAAAAATAAATAAACGTTGAAAAAAAAAAAAATGACAGAAGTAGCTAAAATTAAAAGTATATGTCCCCTTTCACCAACTGCCTGTACCTTCCTTTTTTTATGCGTTTACAAGCACACACATTTAATAGCATGTTGTATGTTTTGTGCACTTAAAAAACATGATCTGCCTTGGGCACCTGGGTGGTTCAGCCAGTTAAGTGTCCAACTTCAGCTCACATAATGATCTCACAGGTTCGTGAGTTTGAGCCCCACATCAGGCTCTCTGCTGTTAGCACAGAACCTATTTCAGATCCTCTGTCCCCTCTCTCTCTGCCCCTCCCCTGCTTACACTGTCTCTCAAAAATAAACATTAAAAACATTTTAAAAAAACCAAGATCTTCCTAATCTATAATTAGCTCTTTTCTTACAACGGCGTGCAGTGGATGGTTCCTTATGACCGTGCCTATATGTCGACCTCATTTTTTTTTTTAAGTAATCTGTACACCCAACATGAGGCTTGAACTCAAGACCCAGAGATCAAGAGTTGGATGCTCTACCGACTGAGCCAGCCAGGCACCCCTGCTTCATTCTTTTTAAAAGGTGTATAATGTTCCATCTTGTGGCTGTCCTGTGATTGATTTATTCATTTGCCTGTTGGTCAGTATTTAGATTGTTTGCCATCTTTGCCATCACAAACAATGCTATGGTTGTCTTTTTTCAAATCTTTGTGTTCGTGAATGAGTTTCTTCCAATAAGACTTATATACTAGTAAATTCTTGGTTAGTATTTAGAGTTGATGTTTATATTTGGAGATTAAAAAAATAGTTTTCTTTAGAAATATTCAATTTCTTAAAGATATTTATGAATGGCATATCGGATAAAGGGCTAGCATCCAAAATCTATAAAGAACTCCCCAAACTCCACACCCGAAAAGCAAATAATCCAGTGAAGAAATGGGCAGAAGACATGAATAGACACACTTTTCCAAAGAAGACATCCAGATGGCCAACAAACACATGAAACGATGGACAACGTCACTCATCATTAGGGAAATACAAATCAAAGACACACTGAGATACCACCTCACACCCGTCAGAGTGGCTAAAATGAACAAATTAGGAAACTATGGATACTGGCGAGGATGTGGAGAAATGGGAACACTCTTGCACTGCTGGTGGGAATGCAAACTGGTGCAGCTGCTCTGGAAAACACTGTGGAGGTTCTTCAAAAAAAATAAAAATAGAATTACCCTATGACCCAGCAATAGCACTGCTAGGAATTTAACCAAGGGATACAGGAGTGCTGATGCATAGGGGCATATGTACCCCAGTGTTTACAACAGCACTTTTCAACAATAGCCAAATTATGGAAAGAGCCTAAATGTCCATTAACTGACGAATGGATAAAGAAGATGTGATTTATATATACAATGGAATACTACTTGGCAATCAGAAAGAATGAAATCCTGCCATTTGCAGCAACGTGGATGAAACTTGGAGGGTATTATGCTACGTGAAATAAGTCAGAGAAAGACAAATATACGTTTTCACTCATATGTGGATCTTGAGAAACTTAACAGAAGTCCATGGGGGGGGGGAGAAGGGGGGAAAATAGTTACAGAGAGGGAGGGAGGCAAACCATAAGAGACTCTTAAATACAGAGAACAAACTGAGGGTTGAAGGGGAGTGGGGGAGAGGGGAAATGGGTGATGGACATTGAGGAGGGCACTTGGTGGGATGAACACTGGGTTTTGTATGTAAGCCAATTTGACAATAAATTGTATTTAAAAGAAGTATTCAATTTCTTGCAAATTCTGATGTCTTTTCTGTAAATAGACTTGTGACATCTTCTGTGGAGCATTCCGTTGAGCCACTACATGGGATAGTGTCAGCAGTTTTATTGTGAACTATTGCCAAAGGCAGTGTCAGGAAAGGGACTTCATAGCGTAGAGGTAGAAATTAGTTCTTGGTTCATCTTCCTCCTTCCTATCCTGATACCAGATTAGAGGTTCTGTAGACTGGCTTGCCCTGTAGTAAAGCATGAATGCACTCTCATTTTTTAAAAATTAGAAGTACCGTGTAGGATCTAGAACATAGAAGTGCCCTGCCTTTGCATTCAATAAAAACCATGAGAAAACCGGAGCCCCTGATTTACTTGATTGTTTGTTTTCATGTTTCCTCTGTGTACCTCTCTTTCTTTTCCTCTCTGCATGAATTGTTAACATTTCTTTCTGGGGCTGTTGCCCAGATTAAAGCCATGGAAAAACTTGTGGCTGTGTGTAGTTCCTATTTGGTACCTCTGACACCAGAAAAAAAGAAAAAGTAATGGCAGGTACACTTTTGCCATTACATCCCTTTTCTTACAATGCCCCAAAATGGATATTTAGGGGAATCAGATGTCAAGTCCTTCCATTAAAATATACCTCTCTAATATTTAAATGCTGATTTGTGTTTTCTTTCTAGGATCTGACATATTCTTAAAAGATAGAAAAATTCTTATGCTTCCATTTCTTTTCTTTTCCTATGTAATTTTAATGTTTACTTAAAAACAAGAAACAATCTAAATCACTTAGTTATCAGACCAGCAGGATGTCCCAGAAAAACAGAAAAATCCTCTGACTAAAAAGGTGAAAGAAGGCCCAAGGGGGATGGGTTGAATACACTTTGGTACCTCCACATAATATAAAATAGAATGAAGGCTCTGTCAGCATGGGAAGATCTCCAGGATTATACTGTTCAGGTGAAAAAATGCAGAGAGTTTGTAGAATATGTAAATATTTCTGTAAGAGAGGGAGAGAAATAAGAATTTATATTTGCATTTGCTATTATTTGCATAAAGAAACTGAAGAGTACACGAGTGATAAGTAAAAGTGTTTATTTCTGGTAAAGGAAGGGAGTGGGTGGGAGTAAGACTTTTTCTAGCACACCTTTTTATAGTGTTCTAATTTTTAAATTATTACTGTATTATTCAAAGATAAAAGTAATTTTCGAAAGGAAGTTTTACATTATTAGGTAAAGGGTGAACTAAATCTGACCTCATTTAAGTCCACTATTTATGTGACCTCACCTGTCACATTTGAGCCTTAGTACCCACTGGGGTAGGGTCAGTTGCAGGACCATCTATTTTGGGGAGGAAGGTACTAAATTCTATAATTAGAATCTGTATGGTAATTTAGGTTCTAACTGCTTTGGCAAGAAATTGAAAAGGCACATCTGTATTTAAGCTGTTTCACTTAGCGTATTCACTCTTGTTGGGTTTATTCTTTTTTTCCCCAAAGTAATTGAAAACCTTAAAACATGATGCTCATGAGTCACAGCTGGAATCTCTTGCCGATGCCTCAGTAAACACAGAAAGTGAACTCAAACTATGGTCTTGAGACATTTTGTCATGCTGAAGTCTGTGTCCTAGAGAAAGTGTTATAGTCTGAGCTTTCATTTTTACAGGAGCAGGAAAATTCAGATCCGAAACATCCCTCCTCACCTGCAGTGGGAGGTAAGCCAGTGTCACCTGTGTGTTTACCGTCTTCCTGCCCTCCATCCTCATCTTCCTTTTTAATAGGTCAGCAAAACCGCTCTCCCTCTGTGAGTTCCCTGGGGAATTAGAGGTCCTCATACCTCTCCACAAAGCTCCTGCGTGCTCTGTCTTCCTTTTTCAGTATCCTAATGTACGTGATCTGTCACAACTTTAGGGTTGTGTTTGTCTCTTTTTTGTTGTGCAAGATGTGTGCTTTGAGCCCTCCTGTTCTGTCTTCTCAGGCACCAAGCACTGACAAACTATGAAACAAAATGTATACCTGGTTTGTGATTTTTCGGTCATGATTTTGTAAAAGACTTTTTACCTTTCCAAATTATGATTTTGGAGAAATAAAATCAGTGGAAACCCAATAAAAATAGAAGATTGTTAGTTTGAGTAGGTTTTTTGTTGATTGTGAATGAGTTGCTATGAGTAATAGTGAAGATATAGTTTCAGAGTTGTAAAACTTCTTATAAGATTGCTACCTTAAAATTCAAGAAGACAGAATGTGAGGAGTGGCCTCATTGCATTATTTAAAAACAAACTGCCCCAATGTTTATTTCCAACCCAAACAAAATCAAAACAGCCTTAAAGGAAATAGAATGTTTTGTCTGACATTTTTATTACTTAAAAAAAATCCTTTATTATGGAAAATTTCAAAGTAAAAAAATATATATGTCCCACTGCTTTGTAAAATAAGGAGATCCCTAGAGAAAAACAGAAGGAAGAATGGTTAAAACTTGTAAGAAGGGCAAGTAAACCTTGTCCTTTATTCTGCTTGTCCTAAAGCATTGTGCCTCAACCATCACGATGGATGTGATTGTTAACAGTAAGACTCTGAAATTCTGCTGTGTCACCTTAGTGGACAGATTACTTGAGAGCTAATAACCAAGTGCAAGTCCCATATATTTATTCATTTTTAACTGTTTTGATGGAAGACCTGAAATATCAATTTAGTTAGATTATTCCTGTAACTGTCCGTGTTTTGTTTTCGTTCATTTGCTGGGAGATATCACTATACTATTTTTGTGTGTGTGAGTACAATCTTATCTTCCTGTTCTGACATGGGATCTCTCTTTTTCAGGTGCTGGATGGACTTTTGGCTCAGTATGGGACAGTGGAGAATGTAGAACAAGGTATTAAGTGAGCAAATTAGCCTATTGAATTTTGAGTGGGATTGTTATCTGTTATAGGCTGGGTCAGCTCCAAAGACAAATAGTAAATTCAGATTCTTTTGAAACAAGCTTTCTCTGTTACAGATATTCAGATCTTTTTATCCATATCTATAAAATTTATTGTTTCAAAGAATATGACTTTCAGGTTTGGTTTATATATAAAGTGTATATATATATATATATATATATATATATTCTGTTAATGTGCTCTCAAACACTGTCAGGCTAGGGTAAGCTTAATTCACTTGGAAGTAATTGAATTTATGCTGTCACAGTTTTCTTTTTCCTGGCTAAGAACAACAGATCACTAGTGTCTTAGACTGAGTGTTTCTCAAGGAGTAGGACTCCTATACCAGAATCTCCCACAGTGCTTATGAAAATGCACATTCCTGGGGTTCACCATAAACTGACAAAGTAAGACTCTTTGGGGCAAGAGTTGATGAATCTGTATTTTAAACAAGCACCCCCAACTGATTTTTGTGTGTACTCAAGTTTGAGAGCCACAGGCTTAGGACATCAGTATTGGACATCCACAGAAAATATATACCCTTCTTTCTGCTGCTCTCGCTTATATCATCTAAAACATGAATTGCTATGATTTTAAACAGTAAAAAGTTTTTCTTTAAAAAGTTTATCTTTTTAAAGAAATTGATACCTCACATAGCTCTTTAAGAGTCCCCGAAAAGTAGATTCCAAGCTCCTGATGTGGCAAGCAGTAACATGTGATAAAGATTTTTTTCTTTTGGCCTAAAAAGCAGAATGTGAATGCAGTTATTTACTGACTGTGAAGCCCTGGGAAAAGTCACTTAACCCTCACTGACTCAGTTTCCACATGTATAAAATGGGGAGAATAAATTCTATCCCTTCTATATCACTGAGTAGTTGTGGGATCCAAAGTGAACCTGTATAAAAATTTGTAGGCAACAGAGTCCTATATAATCTCAAGGGATTGTTAGGATTCACTTGGGAATGAATAATCACAGAGAACCAATTGTCTGATATGCAATCTGTTCTATCTGCCAGTATAATTAAAGTAATCATTTTAAAGTAGTAATTATTCAGCTGTTCTCCACTCCATGAATATTAAAAATATTATTATTCAATTTCATGCTGCTGACTGCCCATGCCCAAAGGTGAAGGGAAAGAGCTCAGAAAGAAGACATGATTTACAAGGATTCTGTTTCTCAGTTCTTGTTATTTCCCTCAACATGGAGAAGAAGACATTCTAATAAGGATTGGATGTAGTAGGCAAGATGGCCTCACAGACATGAGCCTGTAAAAGTTACTAGCTAAGACAATCTTATAAATTCAGGACACTGCCATGCGAGGAGGAAATACTGCAGGTCCCTGGGGCAGTGACAGCTCCTAGTGCACCTGTGCCCTGGAGACCATCCAGTTTCCAGCCGCCTCACAACTACAGGATAGAAGTGTTGGGCTTTTGTTTTGTTTTGTTTCATAGGTGATTCCTGATTCAGCAGGAAAATATTTTCAGTAGAGTTTTAAGAAACTTTTTAGAGCTTTTATGTCCAGCGAAATAAATTATTCGAATGGAGCTCAGTTCTTTCCAGAATCACAGAACTGTCTGATTTCCTGAAGACAAAGGTCTTTGAATAACAGAATATGACTAAGAAGTGAGAACAAAATCTGAGAATCTGAGAATCCTAGTGGATAGATTTATTCAGGAGGTTCAAAGCCATCCCTTTCTCCCTTTCTGGGAGTCGACAGCCTCATCTGGAGCACTAGAAAGCAGCAAATAGGAACCCTCGGGTACATTCTGTGTGTCAGCACTGAGAGAGGACGGTTGTGGGCTACTCATTCCCTGTTTTGCACTGTGAGAACTTCTCTGGGTAAGTGTGAATGAGAGGCAGCAAGAACACTCCCGGGCAGAGCCGGGCTGGGCTCAGCATTTATGACGTGTAAATCTCAATATCACCTCTTTCCTGAAGACTGTGCATCCCTTCCCTTTGAAGGTTGCAGCTATTTTGAAGTTATTGAATAAACAATATTTTTGACTGTGGTCTTTAACCTCTTTGAGAGTCTTATGGAGATTATAAACCAGAAAAATTCATACATCCATCCACACATTTGAATCTTTGGTTGTGGTGGAGGTGGGGGGAGGAGGAGATGTTCGTGATGGTGGTGGTGGTGGTGGTGTGAGGTTATAAAATTTCTGAAGCTCTAACATGGATCCAAATTAGGAATCCCTATACTACAAGGTTTTATTATTACTTGGAAAGCAGCTTTATCATGGTTTTCTTGAATTAACTCTATCATTAACTTAATATGGTTAACTCCAAGTCTCCCAGTAGCTTAAATATTTTTTAAAAAAATTTTTAGTATTTTATTTATTTTTGAGAGAGAGAGAGAGCAGGGAAGGGTCAGAGAGAGAGGGGGACACAGATTCTGAAACAGGCTCCAGGCTCTGAGCTGTCAGCACAGAGCCCGATGCAGGGCTTGAACTTGTGAACATTGGGATCATGACCTGAGCCAGGGTCAGACACTTAACCAATTGAGCCACTCAGGTGCCCCATAGCTTAAGTGTTTTTTAAAGGGAGGATCTGACTTAGTCATAGCTACTTGTTTTGGGGAAAAACAGAATTTTTGGTTTAAGTTTACTGGCTTAGATTGAGAAAGTTTTATCTTGACTTCTGAATTTATTTTTAACTTCTGATTTTGGAAGAAGAGGCAGTTACGAACCAAGATAAGCCAGCTCACAAGAGTTTTATATTAGCCACTCTTAGAGTTTGTGTTCTCTCCTTCAACCAAATGACTTACAACTTTTCTTTATTTATTATACAGTTACTAATTTAACTCAGAGTCATGGAGCTCAGTCAAAGGGAAACAAAAATATTAATAATTCTACTTTAGGAATAAATGAAGAATTAAAATACTTTCTTATTTTATATGTATATCCAGTTATTTAAAAATAAATGCAAACATAACAGACTTCTACCTTGATGGTGGTACAATAAATTGACATAAACTTTTAGGAAAGTAATCTGAAAATATGCATTAAGAAGCATTATATTCCATTACCCAGTTATTTTTCTTCATGATTTAGCCTAAAAAAGTAATTCAGAAGAGAACACAATTCAAATGATATTTGCAGTAAAGCTGATTTTTAGCAACACGACTTAGAATAGCAAATATTGGGAATAACTCATTTGTCAACAATTGAGGAATGGCTTGTCAAAAATCATGGCACAATTACTAAAATGGACATTAGAAATGGAAAATACAAACATAATGAGCATATACATATGCACATGCAGTGGTATTATAAGTGAAAATACAGCTTTGAGCTGTATATACAGTTGATTACAGATATGTATATACAATTGATTACTATTTATGAATGCACATGAATAAAGACAGAGATTCAAATACTGTGGAGTTAGGGTGATGAGTTTTTTGTGCATTCTTCTCTAAAGTTAGTCTGTTTACATTGAGCCAGAGGGTGCCAGCTTTTTTTTTCTATGACAGTATAGTTTTTGCTTCTTTCCTAGTCAACACAGACACAGAAACTGCTGTTGTCAACGTCACATATGCAACAAGAGAAGAAGCAAAAATGTAAGTGGATTTGGGCTTCTTTCCTTTTAAATTTTTGGAGGGTTGTCTTTGAATTCCAAAAAGATTCCTACCTTTGACCTGCCTGAGGAGCCTCAGGGCATCTGTGGATGCCTTTAATGTGTCAGTGGAGCTTAGGGCATTTATAATGGGATGGCTGTTTGTTGGTTGTACAGAGACTTTATCGTGAAAAATGTTGAGCCTTGGCATCAAAACTGAGGTGGGACCTGTGCCTGGACATGGTCATGAATAGAGGCACCAGCTCTGTGACATTCTGTCCTTGGTCCCTGTTGACCACAGAGCTTTTACCTGGAGCTTCCTCCATGCACTATGAGGAAGAAGCACAAGCCTATTTCTGTCCACACTTGGTGAAGAGATCATG
The DNA here is from genome assembly GCF_028749965.1 of Puma concolor. Classification (NCBI taxonomy): domain Eukaryota; kingdom Metazoa; phylum Chordata; class Mammalia; order Carnivora; family Felidae; genus Puma; species Puma concolor. The sequence goes on along the minus strand of NC_141675.1, from coordinate 77,727,695 downwards.
AAACACCCATTTTTCCTCTGTGTAATATTAAAAAGGGGACCCATCCCCATGACATCAGCAACAGGGGGAATTGTCTGGGAGTGGTTAGTCAAAGATCACCTGGCTTGGGTTCTCATTCCTAACCTCCATTTACTTCCTAGTCCCCATGCATGAGTACCTTGTTTCAATGATGGTTAATTTTGAGGTTGGCAATTAATGGACATGGGATTGAGTTTTTAAAACAACTACAAGAAAACAAGTTCCTTTTTGTAGGAGGTCCTTAAAGTGAAATGCCTGTCAGGTCATTGTAACTACAGTTATGGTCACACATGTTTCATGCATATGGCATAACCTTGGTTCTACATCCCAGAATTATAGTTTTATTTATTTTTCAAGGTTTCAGCACACATGAAGACATATTTAACCCATCCTCATACCACTAGTCTTTAAGAAGTTAATTTTGCATTGAAAAAGGCAATAGATCATTTGCTGTTGACTTTAGCCACACACATATAAGCAAGATATATGCCAGGAACTCACCTTTAGAGTTTATATCCAGCTGCCACTTAGGTAGGACCTCCCATAGGTGATATTACTCTGTTGCTTTTATTGAATTCAAAGGTGCTGCTTTGTAATAAATTCACAAACACTAAACATTAATATAGTAGAATAGCATTGTTGTTTTCACATATTGCCAGAAAGCTTATGAAAAAAATGTTCTACTTCTATATAATTTTAAAAATTCAATAGTGGGATATCATTTATTCCCTATCAAATTGATAAATAATTTTAAATAATACTCCAGTTTTGAAGACTCAAGAAACAAATGCTGTCTTAACTGCTATGGGATAGTAAGTGTTGAAACCTTTACAGAAGCACACTGAGGGGTACTTAATAATATTGGGATTCTGCATTCTTTCTGACCCAGCAATTCCACTAGGAATTTGTCCTGTGTGCAGCTGTAGTTGCAAAAATGCCCACGACACTTAATAATAGATAAATAAAAAATTTTATTATGACATAATAAAAGATTGGATATAGATATATATCTAACGATAGGGAATGAGTTGCAAAAACTATGATAAATCAATAGTGTTAAACAGCCAGTAAAAATTAAATTGCAGGACATTTAGTGACTTGGAAAATGTTTAGAGTGTTAACTCTTTTTTAAAGATTAGAAAATAGTGTATGTAATATTAATCCTTGTTTATAAATGATAATTATATTTAAGAAAAAGATACAGGATGGACTAGGATTTTTTTCTAATCTGTACTTAACCATTTCTGAATTTTCAGTGATAAATATGTATTATGATCAAGCTGAGAAAAAAAGTGAGTCATAATTTTATACTAGTACTTACAAAGAGTTTTTGATGAGGAGGATACAGCCTCAGGCAGTGGAAAAAAAGCAGAATGCATAGTTGTGTATCAAGTCTGACCAGGCCTATATTTTGTGAATATTTAACTGTTAACCATCAGCTCTGAGGGAGCAAAGCCGGCACCTGCCTTGCTCACCAGGTTCTCCTCAAGGAGTAGTGCTGCTCACGTAGGCAACTAGGAAAGCAGACTGACTGACCCCTTCCACTGGCCTGAGGGTCTTCTTTGATGTCAGGGTCTAACAAGGCTCACTTGCTGCTGCTGCATTTCAGAGCCATCGAGAAGCTAAGCGGGCATCAGTTTGAGAACTACTCCTTCAAGATTTCCTACATCCCGGATGAAGAGGTGAGCTCCCCTTCGCCCCCACAGCGAGCCCAGCGTGGGGACCACTCTTCCCGGGAGCAAGGCCACGCCCCTGGGGGCTCTTCTCAGGCCAGACAGATTGATTTCCCGCTGCGGATCCTGGTCCCCACCCAGTTTGTTGGTGCCATCATCGGAAAGGAGGGCTTGACCATAAAGAACATCACTAAGCAGACCCAGTCCCGGTACGTGCCTCCGGGGCTTCCTTTGCTTCCTTCTGACAGGCCCCCTGAGTGCTGGTGGGCCCCAGTCATCCTAGGTGGCTATCGCTTGCATCAGCAGGGGGGCTGTGCTAAATGGGATGGTGGCTTCTCAGAACTACTAACAGACTAACAAAGCTGGGGACTTCACCGTGCTTTCATGCCAATAGCCTAAAGGTCATACCCTGAATTACTAAAGGTTCTTAAAGCGGCAGAGAATTATTCTCATAAGCTTACTAGTGCTTGTGAATATATCACTTTCTAAAACAGCAGAGGTATGGGGCTGAACTTTGTGGGATCCCAGAAAGCAGTTACCTTAGTTCTTACCTCCTCTCTTGAGCTGGAGCCCTGGATGGTAGTCATTCTTTGAGATCACTTAGGTGGTCCCATAAATAGCTACATAAAAGGAGTAAGTGAGTCTGCTGTATTGAGTGAGAAATGAAGTATATTAGCCTCTGTTTAGTCATCTAAGGAGATGGAACTGGTAGTAGGAGTTGTAGTGGTTTGTTGGTTTTTGTATGTTCTTAAGAACACAGCCTGATGTAACAAAGTACAGGATGCAAAGACCCCTGTTCAAGATTTACCACTAAATGTATAATCTTGGGGAAAACAAATAACTTCTCCAAGCATTAATGTCTTGTTCTGTAAGCCAGGATTATTGTTAGGATTAGGACAGCCAGGCAGATTGAATGAAATAATTGCTATGAAAGCATTTAAATTGCAAAACACCAAGTTACTGGCGAACATGAGTTCCTTACACGGCCTAGTGCACTTTATTCACGTCATTCATTGAGTATCTTGTAACCCGAAAGAGAAAAAACACTGTTTTCTTCAAAGTGTCTGAGTTACTGCCAACTAATGGACACTTACAGGTATGAGTCCCAAGTTCATGATCATAGCAGTGAAATGATGACCTAGTAGAAAGGGGAAGTACTGTCTGCTGTTCCATTGATTTTTAAAATCAGCCCTTTCTTCCCCTGCAAGTTTGCTTCACTGCAAAAGTAATTTTTAGTTGTGTCTTTTTGTTCCAAAAATTTCTTAAAGTGGCTTTAAAAGTGCAAAAAGTTTAAGTAGAAGTGTAACACGTTAGTTCTCAAAGTATGTGCCCACTTTTTTTTTTTTACAAGTAGGTCAAAGACTTGGATCTGGGCTTTCTAACAGCCAAAATAAGAAGGGATACGATCAGTTATGTGATTTTCAGAGTCAACAAAAACAAGTAGGGCCACAACAACCCCACGGAGTCTGATAAAGTCATCAAGCTTTTGAGCCATTAGTTTTAAGAGCCTGGAAGAAGGCAGGCTGCCAGGGGCAAGGAAACCAAAAACTTAGGCAGAGAGAGGGCATGCCTCTGTTTTTAATCCACACTCAAATATACAAAGCTTGCTTGAATTTGGTGTTTGGATTTGGATTAACATGTGGCTTTTAAAAGCTACAATCAGTGCAGAGATTGGCACCATGCCAGCATGCAGCGTTACCCTGCTCCCTTTACCCTTTGCTTCTATGATCATTTGAAAGACTACACAAAATACTTCATTTACCAAACTGGCTTCATTACCAAGTGGGCTCAGTGCCTTTGTCCCACAGCACTCCTGCAAGGAATACTCCCTTCTAAATGAAACTGCAAAGTATTCAAGTTTGGCACAAGACCTCCTGCACTGCTTGCCACCTTATTGAAGAATGGCATTGGTTGCAAACGTGCTAATGACACTTCATGGTCTCTGTCCTTTTGCTGTACGTTGGGCCGTGCGACGCTTTCTCAAGACTAGGATCCTGTCCCAGATGACATTGTATTATGGCTTCTGATTCTTTCCCTACAGGGTAGACATCCATAGAAAGGAGAACTCTGGGGCTGCAGAGAAGCCCGTCACCATCCATGCCACCCCAGAGGGGACCTCTGAAGCCTGCCGCATGATTCTTGAAATCATGCAGAAAGAGGCTGATGAGACCAAATTGTAAGTTTGCATGTAATACCCAGATCACTTAACAGAGAATAAGAGTAAGTTCTCAGTCTTTTAAGACAAATTTTTTAAAAGCTGTAATTCTGTTATTTAGTTAAAGGGACCAGAGGACAGATTATTTTTAAGAAATTTGTTCCCGGGGCGCCTGGGTGGCTCAGTCGGTTAAGCGTCCGACTTCGGCTCAGGTCATGATCTCGCGGTCCGTGGGTTCGAGCCCCGCGTCGGGCTCTGTGCTGACAGCTCAGAGCCTGGAGCCTGTTTCAGATTCTGTGTCTCCCTCTTTCTCTGACCCTCCCCTGTTCATGCTCGCTCGCGCTCTCTCTCTCTCTCTCTCTCTCTCTGTCTCAAAAATAAATAAAAATGTTAAAAAAAAAATTAAAAAAAAAAAAAAAAGAAATTTGTTCCCAAGAAGGATACAGTAGGAAATAGATGTTTTATGTTTATAATATGGCTGTTTCTCCACTTACATGTTTCTTTCGGTGACCTGAATGCTTCCATCACCCATTACTAACATCTGTTTGTAGAAACATATAGATCCGTGCTAATGTTGTGCAATGACAGAAATGCTGTATATTTGCACTGTTCAATGTGATAGCCGTAGCTGCATGTTGCTACTGAGTGTTTGAAATGTAGCGAGTGCAATGGAAAAGCTGAATATTTATTTTAATTCATTCAAATTAAATAGTCACATTCATGGCTAATGGCTGTCATACTGGACCGTGCAGGTATGTATGGAATGTACCTTGTCATCAAAACCCATCAGTTACTGTTCCGGAAAACGTTTTTACCACCATGTTGCACTCGTGTAAATTTTCCTTAAGTAATAGAAACTGGTATCCAAGTAACTACTCTTCTTCCATCTCCTTCCTTCCTTTTCTGTTTTTTACAAAATACTTCTTAGGATTTCTGAGTGTCATACCAATCTGAATGGCAGGTATCGTTCTTACTAAACCCATAGACTTTGTATTGTAAACGAATTAATGATAATGGAATAGACAGCATAATGAAAAAAGTTCTGTCATTTTGGCAAAAATCCATTTATGGGTAGTTTGACAGAGAAGCAGTGAGGGATGAATCAAGTATAAAATTAATTTAGTAAATACAGTAATCTCAAATAAGAGTGTTTTAAAACCAAGAAGATGGAAGTAGTCCTTAAAAGGAAAACATTGCAAATCTCTTCTCGGATTTCATAAGGGACTCTAACATAGGAATTATTACTTATGAATTATTTACTCTGGGGCTTTCGAAACCCCCCAGATACCATGGCTTAATTTGAATAAGCCCTTCCCCCAACCAGGGTATTGAAAACTTTTAAAAATAGCACCCTTTTTGGTCCCTCAACCTCTGTACAAGCAACTTAGAATATTCTAATTAATCAAAAAGACTGAGTTATAAATTAGATTTTTAAGTTTTTGTGTAGAGCCGACATAGAGTTGGAACATCTTTGAAATTAATGTTTTTGAGTGCCACAGTGTGGTAAGCTGTAGATGAGCCGGAGATGAGGCTGTAACCATAAGCAAGACCCAGTTCTTGCTTTCATGGAGCTTACAGTCCAGTGGGAGAGTCCATTTGCTAAATGGATAGTTATAGGTAATTAAGTACAGCCACAAGAAGTGTGAGAGTAGAAGGTAGTTGCCTGTAGTTGAGACCTAATCAGGGTTTTCAGAGAACAGGAAGAGATTTTGGGGGCTTCAGAGAAGACCTCCCTGGGTAAGGACATTTAAGCTGAGCCCTGAGGGGGATGAGCAGGAGGTACAGGATGTAGAAGAGGGATCCTAAATTTTCTTTTTATTCATTTATCAAGTGTTTGTTGAGCATCTACTATGTGCCGGCACTGTTCTGTGCGCCAGTGAACAAAGCCAACAAAAATCCTGCCCTCTGAATACATTCTGGTGGAGTTTCTTTTTTACTGTTGATAGTAGCAATGCATCTGGTACATGCCTTTGGTCCTAACTAGCAAAAAAAAAAACATAACAAGTGACTTTGACATTAAGAAACAATATTGTTCTGTCACATAATGAGAAGTCCAAAGATGGGTGGCTCCAGGGTCAGTTGAATCATGGACTCAGAGACCCACAACCTTTCTTTCTACTTTATCTTCCTCAGAGGTATCTGATGCTCCCGTGGTGATGACAGGATGGCTATAGTAATTTCAGACCTTGTGTCCCCACAAAAAAAATAGTCAAAAGTTGAAAGAGAGAGCATCCTTGTTCCTTCTGTTTTGAACATTTTTTGGTTCAAAAACACATAAAATTTATCATCTTAACCATTTTTTAATTGGGGTATAATTGATAGATAACACTATATTTCAGTTATCCAACATAATTATTGAGTATTTGTATATATTGTGAAATGATCGCCACAATTAGTTAACCTGTGTCATCATACATAATTATAATTTTACAATTTTTTTCTTGTGATGATAACTTTTAAGATTTGCTCCCTTAGGAACTTTGAAATATTCAATACAGTATTATCTGTAATCACCATGCTGTACATTATATCCCATGACTTATTTTATAACTGGAAGTTTGTAACTTTTGACTCCCTTCACTCATTTTGCCCACCCCTCATCCCCTACCTCTGGCAACCACTAATCTGTTCTGTGTACGTATGAGCTTGTGTTTTGTTTTAGATTCCACATGTAAATGAGATTATGCAGTATTTGTTTTTCTCTGATTTATTTCACTTAACCATTTGTAAGTGCACAGTTCAGTAATGTTTTATATATTCACATTATTGTGAAACAGATCTCCAGAACTTTTTCATCTTGCAAAACTGAAATTGTACCCATTGAACAACTCCCCTTTTCCCTCTCCCTCCAGCCTCTGGTAACTACCATTTTACTTTCTGTTTCTATGAATTTGACTACTTTAGAGACCACATATAACTGGAATCATGCAGTATTTGTCTTTTTGTGACTGGCTTATTTCACTTAGCACAATGTCTTCTAGATTCATCCATGTTGTAGCATGCGAAAGGATTTTCTTCCTTTTTAAGGCTGAATAATACTCCATTGTATGCATACATCACATTTTATTTATTCATCCATGGATAGACTTTGGGTTGCTTTCACCTTCTGGCTATTGTGAATAGTGCTGTTATGAACATGAGTGTGCAAATATCTCTTTAAAATCCTACCTTCAATTCTTTTGAATTGAGAAGTGAGATTGCTAGATCATATGGTAGTTCTATTTTTAATTTTTGGAGGAACCTCCATACTGTTTTCCATAGCAATTACATCATTTTATAATACCAGTAATGCACAAGGGATTCAATTTCTCCATATCCTCACCAGCACTTGTTATTTTCTGTTATTTGGATGGTAGCCAAAAGAATGGGTGTGAAATAATATTTTGTGTTCACAGTATCTCTTTGGTTTTTACTTGCATTTCTCTGATGATTGGTGAGATTGAGCATTTTTTCATATGCTTATTGGCCATTTGTATACATTTTTGGAGAATGTCTGTTCAAGTCTTTTGCCCATTTTTAAAATGGGTCATTTGAGGGGGGTGCCTGGGTGGCTCAGTCAGTTAAGCATCCAACTCTTGGTTTTGGTCAGGTTGTGATCTAACAGTTTCGTGAGTTTGAGCCCTACATAGGGCTTCTTGCTGAAGTTCAGAGCCTGCTTGGGATTCTGTCTCCCCCTTGCCCCCCCCCCCCCAACATATGCTATCTCGTTCTCTCTCAAAATAAATAAATACACTTTAAAATTTTATAAAAATAAATAAAATGGGTCATTTGATTCTTTTGTTGTTGAGTTGTAGGAGTTCTTAATATATTCTGGATTTAATCCCTTATCAGATATGTGATTTGCAGCTATTTACTTCTTTTCCCTAGGTTGCCTTTTCACTCTGTTGATTGTGTCCTTTGATGCACAAAAGTTTTTAAATTTGATGTTGGATTTTTCTATTTTGATGTTTGTTGCCTGTGCTTTTGTGGTCTCATGTCTAAGAAACTGTTGCTAAGTCTAATGTCATGAAGCTTTCTCCTGTGTTTCTTCTAGGAATATTATAGTTTTACATTTACGTTTATTCCATTTTGAGTTAATTTTTGTGTAGGGAGTAAGATAAAGGTGTAGCTTCATTCTTTTTCAGGTGGATATCCTGCTTTCCCAGCACCATTTGTCCTTTTCCCCACTGTGTTATCTTGGCACCCTTATCAAAGATCATTTGATCATATATGCAAGGGTTTATTTCTGGGTTCTGGGTTCTGTTCCATTGATTTCTTTGTCTGTCTTATTTAATTGTAGAGAGAGAGAAAGCACATGAGCAAGGAAGAGGGGCAGAGGGAGAGAAAGAGAGAATCTCAAACAGGCTCCACACTCAGTGCAGAGCCCAACACAGGACTCGATCGCACGACCCTGGAATCATGACCCAAGCCGAAATCAAGAGTTGGATACTCAACTGACTGAGTCATGCAGTTACCCCTATTTGTCTGTGTTGATGCCACTACCATGCTCTTTTAATTACTGTAGCCTTGTAATATGTTTTGAAATCAGGAAGTGTGAGTTCTCCAACTTTGTTCTTCTTTTTCAAAATTGTTTTGACTGTTCAGGGTCCCTTGCAATTCCAAATGAATATTTCTGCAAAAAATTCCGTTGGGATTTTGGTAAGGGATTGCACTGAAACTGTAGATCACTTTGGGTAGTGTGGACATTTAAACAATATTAAATCTTCCAATTCACGAACATAGGATGTCTTTACATTTATTTTTGTCTTCTTTACTTTCTTTCACCAGTGTTATATAGTTTTCAGTGTATAAATATATTACCTCCCTGGTTAGGTTTATTCCTAAGTATTTTATTCTTTATGATACTATTGTAAATGAAATTATTTTCTTAATTTTCTTTTCAGGTTGTTCATTGTTAGTGTATAGAAACACAATTGATTTTTGTATGTTGATTTTATATCCTGCAACTTTGCTGAATGAGTTTATTCTAACAGTTTTTGTTTTGTTTTCTTTTGTTGGAAATTCAGAGTTCTCTTTATATAAGATTATATTATCTGCAAACAGAGTCTTTAGATTTTCAATTTGGAATTGAATCAATTTCAATTTTTATTTCTTTTTCTTACCTAATTGCTCTAGCTAGCACTTCCAATACTAAGTTGAATACAAGTGGTGAAAGTGAGTATCCTTCTCTGATTCCTGCTCTTAGAGGAAAGCTTGCAGTCTTTCAGCATTGAATATGATATTCACTGTGGGCTTTTCACAAATGGCCTTTGTTAAGGTAGTTTCCTTCTATTCCTAGATTGTTACGTGTTTTTATCATGAAAGGGTGTTAATTTTTTGTCAAATGCTTTTTCTACGTCAAGTGAGATGATCATGTGGTTTTTGACCTTCATTGTATTAATGTGGTGTATTACATTGATTTTTATATATTGAACCCACCCTGCATTGCAGAAATATGTCCTACTTGGTCATAATGTATCATCCTTTTATGGTGTAATGCTTTTGGATTCTGTTTACTTGTATTTTGTTAAGGACTTTTGTATCAATGTTCATCAGGGATATTGGCCTGTAGTTTTCTTTCCTTGAAATGTCTTTGTCTAGCTTTGGTATTAGAGTAAAGCTGGCCTCATAGAATCAGTTTGGAAATGTTCCCTCTTCTTCAGTTTTTTGGAAGAGTTGGAGAAGGATTGGTGTTAATTCTTTTTTTTTTTTTTTTTTTAATTTTTTTAATGTTTGTTTTTTGAGAGAGAGACAGAGCACAAGCTGGGGAGGGGCAGAGAGAGGGAGACACAGAATCTGAAGCAGGCTCCAGGCTCTGGAGCTGTCAGCACAGAGCCTGATGTGGGGCTCCAAGCCCCCCAAATCACAAGATCATGACCCAAGCTGAAGTCAGAGGCCTAACTGACTGAGCCACCCAGGTGCCCCTGTTGGGAGGTTTTTAATTACGATTCAGTCTCCTTACTCATTATTGATCTGTTCAGATTTTCTATTCAAGGTTCAGTTTTAGTAGGGTTTGTGTTTCTGGGAACATCCATTTCTTCTAGGTTATCTATTTTGTTGATGTACAACTATAAATAATTTTCTCTTGTAATGATTTTTATTTCTGTGACATGAGTTACACTGTCTTCTCTTTCATTTCTGATTTTAGATATTTGAGTGTTCTTTCTTTTCTTAGTTAATCTAGATAATGTTTGTCAGTTTTGTTGACCTTTTCAGAACAGTTCTTGGTTTCTCCTTTTTTCTCTCTCTCTCTTTTGCTTATCTTTGCTCTAATCTTTATCATTTCCATCCTTAAATTAGCTTTGGGTTTAGTTTATTCTCTTCCTAATTCCTTGAAGTTGTTGATTTGAAACCTTTCATTCTGTTTCTTTGGGTTGTTGTTTTTTTTTTTTTTTTAAATCCATTCAGCCAATCCATGTCTTTAGATTGGGAAGTTTAATTATTTTACATTTAAAGTAATTACTCATCAGAAAGATTTACTATTGCCATGTTGTTGTCTGTAAGTCTCATAGCTTTACTGTCCCTCATTTTCTCTCTTACTGCTTTCTTTTGTGTGTTTTTTCTTTGTTCTTTGCTTTTTGGGTGTTTTTAGTTATACTTTGAGTCCCTTCTCATTTCCTTTTATGTGTATATCCTATAGACATTTTCTATTTGGTTACCATTGCAATTACATAAAACATCTTAAAGTTATAGCATTCTATTTTAAACTGATAGCAACTTAACTTTGATAATATTCAAAAACTCTGCTCTTTTACAGCTCTATCCCCCCACTTTGTTATTGATGTCACATATTACTCTTTATGTATTTTATGCCCACTAACAGATTTATCTTTTTTGAAATGTTATTTAAATTCTATGCATCAGAATTCTTATAGTACAGGTTATATTCTATTTGTGTGTTTGTTTACTTTTACTAGAGAACCTGATATTTTCATATGGCTTTGTGTTGCTGTCTACTGTCCTTTTTTTCCATTAAAGGACTCCTTTTAGCATTTCTTATAGAGCAAGTGTAATAATAATGAACTCCCTTAGCTTTTGTTTACTGGGAAAGTCTTATTTCTCCTTCATTTTCAAAGGACACTTTTGCCAGTTACAGTATTCCTGGTTGATGTGTTTTTCTTTAAGCATTTTGAATATATCATCCCACTCCCTTCTGTCTTGCAAAGTTTCTGTTGAGAAAACTGCTAATAATCTTATGGAAACTCCCTTGTATGTGACTAATCACTTTTCTCTTGCTGCTTTCAGGATTCTCTCTTTGACTTTGAACACTTGAATTATAATATGTCTCAGTGTGGTTCTCTTGGGTTTTGTCCCAGTTAGAGTTCTTTGACCTTCTTGAATCTATGTGTCCATTTCTTTCCTGAGATTTGGAAAGTTTTCTGCCATCTTCACATGAGCTCTCTGCCTTCTTTCCTCCTTCTGGGATTCACATGAGTATCCGTTAGCATGGCCCATAAGTCCCTTAGCCTTTCTTTGTGCTTTTGGGGGGCTTTTTTCATTCTTTTTTCTTTTTCCTCCTTTAACTTCCTGATTTCAAATGACCAGTCTTCAAGTTTGATCAGTCTTTCTTCTGCCTGTCAAGTCTGCTTGTCGAACCTCTTTAATGAGTTTTTTTGATTTGGTTATTATATTTTTTAGTTCCATTATTTGTTTTTATAGTTTTTATCTTTGTTGATATTCTAATTTTTTCATGCATAGTTTTCCTGATTTTGTTTAGTTGTCTGTGTTCTCATTGAGTGTCTTTCTGACAGTTATATAAATTCTTTGTCAGGTAGCTCATAGATCTGCATTTCTTTAGGGTTGTTTTCTGGAGTTAAATTTTGATCCTTTGATTAGGCCATGTTTCCCTGTTTCTTTGTATGTCCTTTAATATTTTGCTGGGATTTGAACATTTGAAAAAACAACCATCTCTCAGTCTTTGTGTACTGGTTTCATTCAGGGGAAGACCTTCACTTACCAGCCCTGCTTATGGTCTTAGGGATTCTCAAACCTTTTCTCATCTCTTTCTTCCCCTGGTTTCTGACTGTAGAACTGCAGCTCTAACATACTGCTCAACTCTGTTTTCAGTGCCTTCCAAAACTCTAGCACCAGTCTCCTAAGTGCTCCAAGTCAGCAAGACAGAAACCGACCCCTTGGTGGCTCCTAGATAAGACATATGTTGAATATATGGTCAAGTCTTTGGTTTCCTTCCCATGGGAGGATTCCTGATAAGGGATATTTCCTCCCATTTGCTCCTAGCTATGCTGCATAGCGGAAGGAGCATGTACAGGCACACCAAACGCTGTAAATTTTCCTACTCCTTTTGCTAGAATCCTTTCTTGGTGGCCAAGGTGCTATAGCTTCTCAGCTGATCTCTAGAATTCTCACAGAGGTGTTCTAGTCTCTCTGTTGTTAACTTGATGTCTCTGTGGGGTTAGGAGAACCTGTGGCTTCCTACTCTGCCATCTGGCTGGTGTTCTTCCTTGTGTTTTTTAAGAGCAAGGAAACCTTCCTAAAGTCCTGTAACAGACTTCTCCTCTTACTTCCTTGGCTAGATTTGCCTCATGGCACCCACTTCCAATCAGTCTCAACAAGGGAATATAATTATTATGATTTGGCTTATGTTAATCAGAACTCATGTACTCTGGGATCACCATTTGATACCTAAACAAAATGGCTCCCATTTGTAAAGGGAACAAAAGTGGTTTAATAGCTATTAGGAGACGACCAATGTGCCCACCATAAGTGTTAAATTGTTGTTTGTCTCTTTTAGAGCCGAAGAGATTCCTCTGAAGATCTTGGCCCACAATGGCTTAGTTGGAAGACTTATTGGAAAAGAAGGCAGAAATTTGAAGAAAATTGAACATGAGACAGGGACCAAGATAACAATCTCATCGTAAGCCACCCATTCAGATTAATTGTGCCCAAAATGGAGAACTTGAGCATTTCGATATGCCCAACTCCTTCATCTACTTTTCCTTAAAATGGGAACATAATTATAAACGATGTAAATATATCTAACACCATCAAAACAAATACATAAATAGTTACAGTCAGACGTTTTCTACTATGGATATGAGCTAAGTCACCTCTAAGACGCGAGATCAGATGGCAAGTATTTGATACGACAGTGTGTGGTGAGGGAATCCAGTTTTCTCCCCACGTCCTCCACCAAGACTTGTTTGTGATCCTTCTGGGATTTTATTTTTCCTTTTGAAAAAAGGAAATCTCTCTTTTTTCCCGGTGGCCAGCTTGCAGGATTTGAGCATATACAACCCTGAAAGAACCATCACTGTGAAGGGCACAGTCGAGGCCTGTGCCAATGCAGAGGTAGAGATTATGAAGAAGCTCCGTGAGGCCTTTGAAAATGATATGCTGGCTGTTAATGTAAGTGCCAATGCTTTCTTCTCTACTGGTTTTCACATGTGTTTTCAGGCAGGACACAAGCCTCTCTAAGAATAGTTGTCATTCAGCTGGTGAGGAAGTGCCTTAGAATAGATCTGCAGAGTTATTCCTGCCTTCCTGGGGCAAGAGCATTAAAACAAGCAGGAAACCAACTAGTAAATTATGATAAATGCACTGGACAAAATAGTGTGAAGCTATTAAAATCTTTGAGGATTATAAAATGATGAATTGCTTACGATATTAAGAAAAGAGCAGATAGAAGTGTATTTAACTAGGGTTACAGTTATGTAAAATAGTATGGAGCAAAATGGAAGGCTACCTACAAAAATAAAAACAGCTGGTATATTAGGAAAGTGGGATTTTTTTCTACTTTACAAACTTTCTGTCATGTTGTCCTGTTACTTTTTAAATTTAAAAATGCTTCAAAAGTAAACTCTGATTTTCATCCCTGTCTTACTGATGTGCACTTCTGGATCACCCGGGAAATGTCAATCACCTTGGCTGTCCCTGATTGTTCCGGCAGACGTCTGGATTTGGGCTTGTCCTTCCTGTTACTGCTAACTGATTCTCACTTTACAATGGGGAGACACCAGTCTGACCTTCAGAAATCTTAAAAATCTCGTCTGTCAGCAAAGCCCAAGCCCAACTCAGAGGAGTCATTTGTTTCATTGTTTTTTATTATAATGTTCTGACATAAAAGAGGAAAGGATACTGCAATAAGTCGTCATATGCCTATAGTCCATCTTCAGCGGTTATCAACTCATGGCCTGCTTTGTTTCACCTAAGCCTCCATGTGCTTTCCCAGCCTCCCTGAATGACCTGGAAGCAAATCCCAGACCTGGTGATGTTTCATAGAGGAGTAAATGTTGACAAAGAGTTACGTAGGCTAAAGCCAGTGCCATCAGTGCACCTCTTTCTAAGGACCCTCCTGCTCAGGTCAGAACACTATCCCCTCCTCGCCCCAGCACCCCCTTAGCAGCCCACATCACATATGGGACATGATGAGTACAAGATCACATTGTCACCTTCTCCCCGTTTGTGTGTGTTTGTCTGTGGAAATATCCTCAGATGACATCACTGTCTTCTTTTGGACTCTTGACATCATATGATGTCATCCAGAAAAGCTACAAAAGGGTCTGGGTGCTCTAAGTATCTCCACTTAGCGTATCGTTTAGATTCATTCATATCTGTACCAAAGTCACGCGTTGACAGATGATTAACAGAATTACTGGATCTTATATATCAAGTGGGGTAAAGGTTAAAGAACCCAGCTCTCCTATTCCAAACATCCTAAAGGAAGGCAAGTTAATGGGTGACCATAGTCACAGATAAGAAAACAGAAAATGTTAGAGAACTGCTTAGTGTTCAGGGAGATGAAGGTAGGGGCAGGGTGGACACAGCCCAGATGACTGCATCCCTGTGCAGTTAATACCCACCCCCTGCCTAGGTGAGCATCCCCATGTTGAAATGTGAAATAAGTAAGCAAGTGAGATAATCACAACACTCGCAACTAAATGGTGAAAAATTCAAAGTTGTGAACCATCCTGAACCTGAGAATGGAGTTTACGTGTGTTATAGTATCCTAGTGAAAGATCTGATCTTTCTCTGGATAGAGTTGGAAAAACATATTAACTCAATATTTTTTAAACATATTCATTCCACAAGTATTTATTGAGTACTTACTATGTACCAGGCACTGAGCACACAACACTGAGGAATATAGTCTCTGTCCATGAGGAAGTTATGATCTAAAAGGGAAGGAGCAACTACACAGGCAAGTCAAATACCATGTGATGAGATTTCAAATATTATTTGAAGGAAACACAGGAATGTTGGTGGGGGCACACAGAAAGGTCACTGGAGTGGAGACCTTTGGAGTGAGGAGACACCTAAGCTCAGGTGAAACCCACATGGCAAGTAGGACTTAGGTCAGGAGGAAGAAAAGCAGTTTCTCTGCATGATGGATAATGTGTGCAGAGGCCCAGAGGGGAGAGAGGAGTGGGACTGGGCAGGGTGGGGATGAGTGGTTAGCAGGAGAGAAGATATGGTGGCCTGGGTCCCCCAGAGGAGCGTTGTTGGCTGTGTTAAGATGTGTAGACACTCTCAGAGAAGCTTTGAAGGTCAGCTTGAGGTTTGGAGAGCCCACCCCAGCAGCAAGGGGGTCCGTGAGGCCAGGGCAGAGCTGATTAGGAGACCGGACAAAAGATGGAGGTTGACTCAGGCAAGCTGGGCCTCTCTGGTCTCCTCCCCTCATCTTTTTCTCCATTTCTGTTCCCAGCAACAAGCCAATCTGATCCCGGGGTTGAACCTCAGCGCACTTGGCATCTTTTCAACAGGACTGTCCGTGCTGCCTCCACCAACAGGGCCCCGAGGAGCTCCCCCCGCTCCCCCTTACCACCCTTTCGCTGTAAGTAGCTCAGCACCCAGAGGTTTGCTCATGTTCTGGGCACCCCCAGGCAGCAGCGTTACTCTGCTATGTTGAATCAGAGCTAAAGCTTTAATTTGGAGGCTGTGCTCATAAGTGATTGTAGGATAAATCCAACATTTCTTAGGACTTCTTCCTAATGGACAGATAAGTATTATTAAAAATCCTCTAAATACGTGCTCTGAAACATAGTATATGTCATACCTAGGAAAGAAACTACAGTTATAGCAAATTCACTAACTAGAAGCCTATTATAAAAAAGGAAATTTGAATTTCTTAATTCAAATAAGAATCATGAGTATTGTTCATTTATTAAAATAATAGGGTACCTGGATGACTCTTGAATATATATATATATGTACATATATATATATACACATATATATATAACATATATTTCTTGCCTGTGTCTACAACTCAAATGCATCATATTTTATTAATAGACAGTTTTTGAAAGAAAATAATACACAATATTTGTTTCTAAACAGCACAATGCCTGGCATTTAGTAGGTTCTCAATAAGTATTTACTGAGTCCTAATTAACAACAAAAGAAGAAATGTGAATGTTCGCAAGTTTTCTAATTGTTGCTTCCATTTACAAGCATTATAGATCAATACGTTATCAAATTGGGGTTCAGGATACTTGACAGCTTTTTTTTTTCACTCCTAATTCTTCTGTATACGTATTGCTTATTTTTTTAAGCAAACTTTCTTTCCTCCAACGTTCATACTTTTTAGTGGGAAGAATTAGGTTGATGAACACTACCTTGGCCACTCTTTTCTTTTGAGAGGTGGTCTCTAGTGTAGGCATTGCAGCGTGAGCATTCCTAGTAGCTCTTTGGATTATTTGTAGAGAGGCTGAAACTGCTGTGCTCTTCTGCCAAGAATATACAGACATGAACTGGCACCCACATTTTTAGTCACAAGAATGTACACATTCTGTAGTCTTGTTTATGTACAGATCTTCTGAGCCATTTCTAAATCTTCATACCATTTCTTTGGAGTTACATCCATTTTCTCTTAAACTAAAGGATGGGGCCCAGTATTGAGCCATGTGTGTGGAGATGAGAGCTGGGATAAGTGGGATCTGGGATGTGACAAGAAGGATTGTGGCAGCTGTGACAGTCATGTGTCTGCTCCAGGGACTTAGAACAGTGATGACAGGTGCCTGTCCCCAAGTCTTTGCTGTGAGATTTAACAATGACCAAGCTTGGGACATTTCAGTGGTGTTGAGACACATCTCCTTTTCTTAGGAGAAAGGCTGTGTCTACTGCCTACAGAAGATAACCTCAGAACTTGAGGTAAACAGTGGGGGAAAGGTATGTTAAAACAGGCCACTTCTAAAATTGGTAATCTGAGGGGGTGAGCAAACCCTTACTCTGAGATTTGGCACAAGGGCCAGACTCCCCCACCACTTATTTTTGTAAATAAAAAAAAAAAAATTTTTATGTTTTATTTACTTTTGAGAGAGAGAGAGCACACACATGAGCAGGGTAGGGGCAGAGAGAAGGGGGGACAGAGGATCCAAAGCAGGCTCTGCACTGACAGCAGTGAGCCCAGTGCAGGTCTTGAACTCATGAACCGTGAGACTGTGAGCTGAACCAAAGTCCGACACTCAACCCACTGAGCCACCCAGGCACCCCTGTAAATAAAATTTTATTGGAATATAGCCATGACCCTTTGTTTATATATTGTCTATTTGCTTTTTTTGCTATGATGGTGGAGTTGAGTAGATGCAGTTAGAAACCTAAATTATATATTTGGCCCTTTACAGAAAGAGTTCACAGACCCTTGAAATAAAACCAGGGGAGAAGTTCTCATGTGATAGCAGGATATTTTCTAAACTTGAAAATAAGGTTTGCCAGTTGGAAAGCTCCTTTTCATCTGAGATTTTCACTAAAACAGTACAATAACCATTTTACTAAATAAAATACATAGTTCCTGTTCTTCATCAAATAGATTTTACTTTCTTTATGAAGCTAAAAGCCATGTGGTTCTGATCTTGATCACATAGATCAAGATTAGATTCTAACCACAGCACATAGTTGCCCCAACTTTCTGTGACTCTCCTTCCCTGGGGCGGCTGTTGAAGTGCAGAGCCAGGGAATGGAGGTGGCCATCACTGCCTACCTGTGCAGGACCTAGGACAGGTCCCCAAAGCCACACCTGCAGTGCATTGCAGGTTGATGGGCCCAGGCATCCTGAGGACAGAGTGGGGTGGGAGCGATAGGCATGTTTTAAATACTTCTATTATTTTCTTGTCATGTAGGCTTTCAGATTTTCAGAAACCTTGGGTATTTCTTTCCTTTTTTTTTTTTTTTTTTTTTTTTTTTTAAATTTTTTTTTTTTTCAACGTTTATTTCTTTTTGGGACAGAGAGAGACAGAGCATGAACGGGGGAGGGGCAGAGAGAGAGGGAGACACAGAATCGGAAACAGGCTCCAGGCTCTGAGCCGTCAGCCCAGAGCCCGACGCGGGGCTCGAACTCACGGACCGCGAGATCGTGACCTGGCTGAAGTCGGATGCTCAACCGACTGCGCCACCCAGGCGCCCCTCTTTCCTTTTATGTATCACAAAACACCAGTACTTTTGCTCTTGGGATCCAAAGGTCAGGAAGTCTCTGTACCTCTATACATGGAGCTTACACATGCTAAGGTTGGTCTCTAACCTCTTCAATTTTGAAAGCATATGTGTATGTATGAATACTTACTATTCTCTGATTATAAAAGTAATATGTACATAGCATTTAAGAAGCAAATAATACAGGGGTGCCTGGGTGGCTCAGTCGGTTAAGCGTCCGACTTTGGCTCAGGTCATGATCTCGCGGTTTGTGAGTTCGAGCCCCGCGTCGGGCTCTGTGCTGACAGCTCAGAGCCTGGAGCCTGCTTTGGATTCTGTGTCTCCCTCTCTCTGCCCCTCTCCTGCTCATGCTCTCTCTCTGTCTCTCAAAAATAAATAAATGTTAAAATAAATTTAAAATAAAAAAGAAATAATACAGAAATGTAGAAAGTGCAAGTTTTTTCTCAATGTAGAAATAACCAGTGTTTGCACATATGAGTGTGTGTACATATAATTTCTAAATGTTAAATACATGCTACATGTACCTAAAATATATATATTCAAGGCATTCACTTTGCTGTGGAAATCCTTGTACATTGGCTCTTTTATCCAGTTATTTCCTCAGAATGAATTCCTTGAAATAGAATTGCTGAGCCAAAGAATATATAAATTTTCTACATGATATATAATTATAAAATATGTAAATATTGATACATAATACATAAATTTCAATACATGGAGGATGTATACTACTTTTCCCTCCCGCCAGTGTGTGATACAGATTTTTTCTCCCATACTCTCATAACCCATGTGATTATCCCTTGCAGTCTGATACTTCATACATTTCTTTTGTTATTATGAGGCTCAACAGTTTTTACTGGCCATTTTTTCCCCTCTAATGAATTGTCTTTCTATATCCTTCGCCCATCAGTCTTTTGAAAGGCAGTATAGGTTCTGGAGCCAGATCACTTGCATTTGAATCTTTCTACTATCACTTGCTGTTTTTAACCTCGGACAAATGCCTTAACCTCTTTGCATCTCAGTGTCCCTGTCTATAAGATGGGGGTGGTAATTGTATATACCATGGTGTTGTTGTAAGGGTTTTTGAGTAAGTTAAAACCTGCACATAATTATTTCTGTGTAAAATTAGTGCTATTGTCATCATCTTTATTTTCTGTCTTTTTGTTACTGATTTGTAACAGCTAATTACATATTAAGGCCATTATCCACTTGTCATACTGTAAGTATTTTTCACCAGCTTGTTATTTCTCTTTACTTTATTTGTCGTGTCTTGTGCCATAATAATTTTAAATATATTTTGGACAAACCGTTGTATGAAGTAAATCGTAAACATGTCCCTTGGCCTGCCTTCTCTTACCCAAATTTTACCCAATAACCACTCCCCCAAAGTATAGCACCTTTATGTTTCCATTTTTCAAAAATGTTTTCTAAGCATATATACAATCATATTATTCAAAACTATAAGTGGAATCATGTCATACACACAGAATTACAAGGGTTTTGTTTTTGTTTCACTTATGGGCATTTTTTCACAATTAAACCTAATTCTCTTTAATGTCTACATAGTATACCATTGTATGAATTTACTATAATTTTTCTAACCAGCACACTATTTTTAGACATTTGAATTGTTTCCAGGTTTTCTCTACTACATGTGGGGTCAAAATGAATATTCTTTTTCATAAGTCTTTGCACAATGTGTATTATCCAAAAGTAAATTATCTAAGACTAGAATTATTGCATCAAAAGGTATATGCAATTTAAATTCTCACAGATTTCTCTTCACCAGAATTCATGTAGAAATTTTAAGAAGTAAGGTAGTTAAATCAGTGATGTTTTGTATTTTGGCCTTTGGTGTCATGCTAAAGAAAACATGTCCCATCCAACACTGTAAAGGTATTCTCCCATGTTTTCTTATAATAATTTTTAATTGTTGGGTTTTGAGGGTTGTTATTTGTATCTGTAATTCATAGGGAATTTATCTTGACTTAAACTTTGACAAAAAGATCTTTTTTTTTTTTTTTCCAGATGGATAGCCAGTTTTCCCCAAATCACTTCTTGAATAATGTACCATTTAATCACTTAGTTTGAAATTCCAGGTGTCTCATACACTAAATTCCCACTTAGTTATCTTCCTGGACTCTGCTCCATTCATCTCTTTGTCTATGCTATAATTACTGTAGTTGTATACTCTCTTCGACAGCTTTAACAGCAGGATTATTTTTTTTCCTAAAAGAATGAATTGGAGAGATGACCAACTTTTAATATGCTTGGGAAAATTAAAGAATATGTAACTTTTCTGTTCCTTGAAGATTTTATCCATAAAACATCTGGGCCTACCACCTTCTGGAGAAAAATCATTTATAAACTTTTCAGTTTATTATAAATTATTGACTTGGTTTTATTGGTTTTTATTTGTCCATAAAAGTATTTGTTTCATCTAGCTTTCACATGTGTTGGCATAACATTGTACAAAGTGGACTATTGCCTTTTAAGTCTCCCAACTTGTGTATTACTCTTTTGTAATTCCTAGCATCATATATTTGTGTTTTCTTTTTTTCCTTAACCACATTTGCCAGGGCTTTGTTTGTTTGTTTGTTTTTAATTTCTAAGTAGTTGATGGGTTCTTTTTTGTTACCTTGCAGTTCTTTTCTATACTTGGTATTCAGACAGTGTTATTGCAGTGTTTCTGATTTTTGTGACCTTACTCATGCATGGTCAGTTTTTTAATTCGTGGGCATTTGGAAGGATGCACCTTCTCTGATGGGCTCAAAGTTGTGTTTATAGCTATAAAAGCAAGCTTCTGATTGGTGGCTCATATCCTCTATCTGATTATTTTTATCTGTATGACTTATTATGGGAGGAGTTTGCTCTTCTCCCACCATGATTATGGTTTTGTCAGATTTTTTATTCTAATAAGTTTTATTTCATGTATTTTGGTCATAGCACTCTAGAAATAATCTGGAATTTTATTCCAAACTGTTCGGCTTCTTTTCCTAATGAATACACAGTCTCATAACCTGTGGTTTAGAATTAACTAAACTGTAACTGGTTACTTTGTCCACTGCAGATGGTTTCTTGTGCTCCATATCCTCTCATTTTTTGAGTTATTTGGGAGCTTTTTTGTTTGTCAGGAATGCTTCCTTATACAACTTTTTTCAGCAATTACACTTACGTGATATAAATTCTAAACCTTTCTAGATCTGAAAATGCCCTTCTTTTCTTTTCCCTTCACATGAATGAAAGTTCAACTGGGTGTCTAGAATTTCTAGAGCAATAGTTCCTCTACAACTCTGAAAACATTACTTTTAGTATTTTTTTTTTTCAGATAAATGTGCTACCAGCCTGATTTATTTTGTAGATTGCTTTTTTTTCCTTCTGTCTGTAAGAGTTTTTTTGGTTTGTTTGTTTTGTTTTGTTTTTGCCCTTTTTTACTATTTTGCCTTTACACTTGAGTTCAGAAATGTGAGTCTCTGCCCTTTGATCTGAAGATTCACGTTTTTCTTTGGTTCAGGAAAATCTTTTGCTTCTGTACTTCATGTTAGTATTACTTCTCCCTCCCACCCTCCCCCCATTTCATTTTGTCCTTCTGAAATTCCCACTTTATGGATTATAGCTCTTCTCCGTTCTCATATCCAGTTCCTTCTTTTTGTTTTGCATGGGTTAATCTTCTGATGCACTGATGGACTTTTTAGGAGTGTCTTTTCTGCTATTTATACAGCCTTTGTGGAGTTTTTCCTTTCCAAATCAATCTAGGTCTCTGATTGATCTTTTCTCATAGCAGTATACTTACAGATGAATGAAGTCAAATCAAATTTTTTTAAAAAGTTCTGTTTTCTGAATGAATTCACTTGGGCCATTTGTTTGCCTTGCTCGGCTTTGCTCCCTTCTTCCATGCTCCTGATTCTTCATACACACCTAATAATTTTAATTTTCCATTCGTATACTTAAATAAACTCAACAGAAGGCATATTGGAATCCTTAGGGGAGTTTTTTCATAGCATGCCATGGGCCCCACCTGAACCAGTGAATTCAGAATGTTCCATGTGGGGCAGCATTGGGGGTAGTAGTTGAGATCTTGGGCTGCAGAGTCAGATACAGATCTGTGCTCCAGTCTTGGCTTTGCCTCTTGCTAACTTAACAGTTTCTAGTTTTCCTCAGCTCCTGAGGTTGTCCCTTGAGAACACATAGAGGTGGATAAGCAGCCATTGTGGAGAGGCCCTTTGACAAGCTGGCATAGAATGGTGTACCTTCTGAATCTTGGAGAGGCTCTGCCCATGACACTGACCCCTCTGGCCGAGTCAGTGTCATCCCCCCAGGCCCATGCCCACATTCCTGGTTCCTAAGGGAGAGCATCCACCATCTTTGCAATGTGGCATCAGTCTTTCTTCACAGTACAGCTGTTTCAGTATTTGAAATTTGTATGCCTGACACTTGCTCTGTCCACTGCTCATTTCCCAGCCCTCACTCTTCCCACCCCGTGATTTCTTCACGCTTCAGTTTGTCACCTAAATCATACATCATGATTATGGTCATACATAGCAGCTTGGGACTAAAGACTCTGCAGTTCTTCCAGGAAAAGCAGGTCCAACTGTTTATAATTGCTTTTTTAATTTTTACTAATGCATTTGATATACTCCTCTACCTACCCCCCCCCCAGCAGAGTGAAGCATAAAGGAAGAGCAGACACCAGTTTCCCTCAAACTGAGAATATAACACAAACCGGTGGATAATAATGACCACCCACCTTGCAGCCTCTGTTGGCAGGGGGTGGGGACACACTTGGCAGGGTCACCTTTACTGTAACACCCCTCCCCCACTCCCTAGTGTCATAATGCTTCTTAAATTCTTAAAGATAAAGGAGCTTTTTCACCGCCCCCTCATCTCTCTGGCATTGGAATTCTTATCTTGGGATGCAGCCTAAGACCAAAAAGAGCTCATGTGGTTCCTGGTGGCTTCTAAACCTTCAGATGGAGGGTCTGTGGGAGCAATACATGGGGAAGGAGGCGTCTAAAAAAATAGTAATTAAAAATAATAAATAAAAGAGCTTCTCCTTTGTAAAATAACTACGGACTCTCAAACTGGGACAGTGAGACCAACTGCTGTGTTGGGTTGGGTGGGCTTCCTTGCCGACCTCCCCCTCCTTGGGCCCTTGGTTCATCAGATGGCTGCAACCTGTTTTCCCATTAAAGAGAACATTTATTCAAGTCATCAGCGGGTGATTTCTCTGACGGTTGTGATGAAGCGTGTTTTGAAAACCTTCCTCCAGTTGAGATTGTAGACTCCATCCATAGAAGGTTGGGAAATCGTGTGCTTTAAGCATACATTTCATTATAAGTAAGTAGTCTTTTAACACTAACAATTCAGCCCTACAGTACCCAATGATAGATCCTTCCACTCCTGTGACCCCACTCAGTGCCGCGTAACGTCCTTCAGGGGCATCCATGGTACTTCATAGGGTCAGATCCAAGTTCAGACCAAGGCCCACAAGCCCTGTGTGATCTCAGACTGCCTGCCCCCCATCGTTTGCAGCTTTTACCCTACCGGCCCCTTTTCTGTTTTTCCAAAGGCCAACCCCTGTCCTAGCTCAGCACCTCTAAGAATCTTGCTTACAATGTTTCCTTCCCCAGTGCCTTGTGTGCAGTTCCTTCTCCTCCATGGAGCCCAACTCAGAGGTCACCTCCTCAGGAGTCTTCCTGGGCCGTTCCAGCTAAATTTGGCATCCCAACCCTAATTTCCAAAGCTTTGCTTCCTCACGTCGTCCTGTTCGTTTCTTTCACAATACTTGTCTGTCTCCCCAATAGGACGTAAGTCCCATGGTAGCAGGGACCTTTTCTGTCTTAATAGCTGTGTCCCCAGCACCTAGAACAGTGCTTTGTATATGATAGGTGCTCAGATATCTTTTTCATAAATGAATGAACGAACGATTGAAGGAACCCTCACAACATATTAGAAGATCTAATTTCTAAAAGATCTAGATATTTTATTTTCTAGATCTAGACATGATATTTTAATCCATTTGTGGATGAGGCTCAGAAGAGTTGAATAAATTATTCCAGCTTGTATGGAGCTGATGATTCAGACTCAGGTCTTATGAGTATTCTGATTCCGAAAACCAACTTAACGTACATAAAGCCAGCACTTCTGCTAGAAACGAGCTCCTGACTGCCAAGTTTGGGATTCTTTCCCCACAAGTTTTCCCACTGTAGTAGCTCATGAACACACAAGTTTTCCCACTGTAGTAGCTCGTGAACACAAGGAGGAGTGGGGAATTAGTCCTTTTTATACTTTTATAGCTAATTCTCTCTCCTAACCCAAGTGGTAGGTCTAAATTTGATACAGTGTTTATGTTGGGAGTATTCAAACCCAGAATAGGAGTCACACTGTG
Source organism: Puma concolor (assembly GCF_028749965.1). Classification (NCBI taxonomy): domain Eukaryota; kingdom Metazoa; phylum Chordata; class Mammalia; order Carnivora; family Felidae; genus Puma; species Puma concolor. The sequence goes on along the minus strand of NC_141675.1, from coordinate 77,703,094 downwards.
GCTGGTCTATTCTTGGTCTCATGTGAGTTTGTGGAGGAAAAGGCAAGTCACAATTCAAAAGAATTACTGCTGCTCTGAGGCCTGAAAGAAAGGATGTCCTGCAAGAGGAAATGGAGGGGGAGCAAGGGGAAGCATCCTTTCCCCAAGGTAGAGCTTTGAGCAGAAAGCCACAGAAATTCTCTCCTCACCCTACATGGCTCAGGACAGGGACCTGCAGGAAGGGTCTGGAGCTGAATGCCCTTCAAGGAAGAAGCAGGACCAGGTAAGCCCTCTTCACTCAGCTTCCAGTCAGAAGTGGAAGGTGCCAAGGCAATGCTGGTCTCATAGCACCCTCTTGTGGGTGTGAGGTGTCACTACAGCTTCCTTCCAAAACCTGAGAGCAAAGGCTTGCGTCTACATAATAGTTCCTAAGCACAGCCCTCTGATCACCTAGGCCCACAGTGGGGGAAGCCCCTCCTGCAGTGTCCATGTCTCCTCTTTCCCGAGGCCAGAAGTCCACTCTCCAAGCTCAGAAAGGAAAACCCTTTCATTTGGTCCCTAGTGTTATAAGATGAAGTTGTGATATGGAACTCAAAGTCCATCTGGAGATCTGGGAGACTGAGAACACAACGGGATTTGTTCAAGGGCCCTCCAACAAACACTAGACCCCTGTAAGAAGCCTAGGAGGTCATCTTGCAGGGCGGGTCCGCAGACACTGACCCCGTGGTGCTCTGAGCCATTCACCTCCTTTCCTGTAACAGGTGTGCCAGCATTTATGTGGCCTTATGCAAAGTGCAGTTAACTAGACTGCAGATTCTGTCAGTGTCCTGCCTGTACGAATGTATGATATCAGACCTATTTCTGTCTTGCAGGCCTGTTATGAGGATGAAGAGTTTGTGAATAAATTACTTACCACAGTGCCTTGTATATTAGATATTCAACAAAAAGCAGCTACTTTTTTTTAAGTTCATTTATTTTTATTTTTTTATTTTTTAAATTTTTTTAACATTTATTTTTGAGACAGAGACAGGGTGTGAGTGGGGGAGGGGCAGAGAGAGAGGGAGACACAGAATCTGGGGCAGGCTCCAAGCCTCCATGCTGTCAGCATAGAGCCCGACACGGGGCTCGAACCCACAAACCATGAGATCATGACCTGAGCTGAAGTTGGGCGCTTAACCGACTGAGCCACCCAGGCACCCCATAAGTTTATTTATTTTTGAAAGAGAGAGCAGAGAGAGGGAGAGAGAGAGAATCTCAAGCAGTCTCTGCACGGTCAGCGTGGAGCTCGACGTAGGGCTCGAACGCACAAACCGTGAGATCATGACATAAGCTGAGATCAAGAGTCAGATGCTTAACCGACTGAGCCACCCAGGTGTCCCAAAAGCAGCTGCTTTTTAAATGTTATTGTAATAGCTCTTTTGTTTTCTATCCACATTTGTCTTCCTGTTCCTTCCCGGCCCTCCCTCACACTCACACATGATGCTATTTATTCACTCATTATCACTCCTCTCTCAGCCTCATTTTCAATCCCTCCATTCTCAATCTCTCCATTCCTTTCAAAACTCTCTGAGGGAGCTCACAGACCTGGCTTCCCAGGAGCACATTTGCTGGCCGTGAATAACTCTAGATTTTGTCCTACTGTCTCTGTGCCTTTTAATCCACAGTCCGTGGCTTCCCAGAAAATAGAAGCCACTGGGCCTGCCTGTCTGAGGGAGGGCAGGTCCAAAGAGTTACTCCCGTGGTGGTAAGTTCCCAGGGGCCTAAAGCATGGTGCAGCTTAACCGTGATAAACATTCAGCCAGGCATTCAGTGCTGCGGTGGGAGAAGTGGAGCAGAGATCTGAGCTGCCAGGGGCCAGGTGGAGCCAGGTGACGGTACGCAGAGCCTGTGCTGTGTGCGGGAATCTTGCCTCGCTGAGTTTGGAGAATGTCCCTGTAGGCAGCCGCTGACCGACTATTTCTTTCATGCTGCAGACTCACTCCGGATACTTCTCCAGCTTGTACCCCCCTCACCAGTTTGGGCCGTTCCCGCATCACCACTCCGTAAGTGCCCCTCGGTTCAGCCCGTCGGCCACTATTCCCTCTCCTTTGGCGGGTACCACATAGGCTGTGGTGGACTGACCAGTGAACGTCCTGGCGTGAGTGCTGGGTCCTGTGTGTCCAGGGCTTCTTGTGAGTGACACCAAACTACCCCAACAGTCAGCACTCCTACCAATGCTTACAGATCCACAGGTGGCAGGAAATGGGTACATACGAATGATCAAGAGATAAAATTAGGAGATAGTATTTAGCAAAGAAGAGCATTTCTAAAGGTCTTTGAACAAATGGGGTCATGTCATTCCCACAGACCCCTATGGGGACGACCCCTGGTCTCTTTGGGCTGTCACCATGTGGCATGGTCACGGCAGGTTTACTTATCTTCTTTCGAACCTGATGTCACTCTGGTGAAGATACCAGTCATGGCTACAAGGTGTGCAGAGTTGTTTCCTGTTCTTCTAACAAAGTGCCTCAGGACCCTGTCCTCAGGCCAGGTATATTTAATAACAGTATTGATTTCTTGGATAAAGACACAGGAGCGAGCAGTACCTATCACATTTGCATATGACAGAAGGCCTGTGAACAGACAGCTTTCTGAATCCAGCAAATTCAGAGCTGCTCAAGAGGAGTTCCCATTTCGATTGTCATGTAGTGCTCCCTGTGCCCAGGTTTGTTCCTTAGGCCTCACACCTGCAGCTCCTAGGCCGCAGGAGCATCCCATGCACCATTTTGACCATTTCCTTGGGTATTAGGGCTCCCACAGCACACAGCTCGTCGTAGATGCTAGGTACCTGCTGAGTGCCTGATGGAACAACCCAGTGGGAATGATGTCTTGTCTTGTGCTGCCCTTCCAGTACCCAGAGCAGGAGATTGTGAATCTCTTCATCCCGACCCAGGCTGTAGGTGCCATCATTGGGAAGAAGGGGGCGCACATTAAACAGCTGGCTCGATTCGCTGGGGCCTCCATCAAGGTAAAGCTGCTCTCCACAGCCACCTGTTTCCCGCCTTCTTCCATCACCACCTTCCCACCCCATGTGCCTTGTTCCTTCTGCTAGTCCTGAGCAACGCTGACTCCTTCTGGGGACAGACTCCCACAGGATCTGGCAAATTGGCCCCCAAGATTAATCCTATCTGCTCTCATCTTTACCTCTCTCATTCCTTTCTTGCTCAACTAACAACTGAATTAGAAAAATTTCTAGTAACAGACAAGCCAACCCAGTCCTGTTGGGGCTACCATAGTCTTCTTAAGAAGATAAAGCAAAAAAAAAAAAAAAAAAAAGTAAGGAAGGAAAAAAGGAAGGGAGGAAGGAAGGGAGGGAGGGAGGAAAGAAAAAGGCTGAGGATTTTTTCCCCAACCTAAGGGAGCGGACTTCAGCAGAGCATCATTTTCACTTCGCTGTTATCAGTGCTTTGACGCTGTAATTAGTCTCTCTGCTTCACAAATTCTCAAGAAAGTAGTTTGGATGAAAAACTCTTTGAAAAGTGATAAAATTGTAGGTAAACAAAAGCTGGTATCACAGCCGGACAGGCAGTCCTGGGACTGCACAGAGCGGCTCAGGAAGGAAGGCCCCTTGATTTATGGAAATGGTGGTGAGTGTAGTTACAGACCCACATCCTGCCCCTTCGAGCGCCATGTGAAGAAGCGCCCGAGAAGCTGAAAGGGAAGGATTATTCGACCCTGGTCCTGCTCCAAGCCCAGCTATCGGCTCTGACTCACAGGCAGAATGCTGAGCACGTCCCAAGCCTCATGAAACTCTTTTGAAAACAGAGTTTCCGTTGTTACGTAAAATAATTTGCTACCATGGGACAACCCGGAATTCCGAGCGAGAAGTCTCATGACTTGGAGAGAAAGAATGCTTGCGCTTTCTCCACAAGAAGAGCTGGAATTTCTCCCACAGCAAGTGTGCTGGAGAAAAAGCAAAAACAAAACATTCTGAGTAGTACAGCACAAGAATTGCAGCGAGACCATCAAAGAGTATTATTTGGGCAAATCATTTCCCGTCTCAGGCCTCAGCTCTGTTACCTGCCAAGCGCAGAGTCTAGGCTGGAGCCCTGAGGTGCGGGCGGACTGCAGCGCAGCACACGGGGGGCCATGGCTTCTAACAGGCTTGTTGCAGCTAAGACCCCAGCCCACATGCCGGCAGCCGTGGCAGGACAGGTACAGCGTGGAGGACCACTGGGCCGGCTGCCCCCAAGGGCCTTTCCCTGTGTCCAGTCATGTGGCCTGAGATACCGTGCAGGAGACAGAAGGAGATGATTTCAACTCAAAGGGGCTCAAGGGATTAGGACATGAAATCCTCTCTTTTTCCCTGGGAAAAGTGGGACTTAGAGAGGCCCAGCGACCAGGCCAAGGCACACAAGTGGCAGGACCGGCCCTGACCTCATCGGTTGTGCTGCCCTGTAGTGTGCTGAGCACCACTGGGACTGGCCGGAGCACTTGCTTCCCACTTACTGTTGCCCATGAGGAACAGGGCCCAGAGGGTTTCACTGAGTGTTGAAGGTCACGAAGGTAAAGAATACAAGAGCCGACGTTTGACCAGGTGATCTGATCTCTGGTCCAGTGTTTTTTCCACCTCGGCAACCTGAGTGCTATACCAGAGTCACTCCCAGCTGGCCTTCGGGAAACTAAGAGAGAGGGCAATCCCTTGGGCTCCACCCCACGGCGTCCCCACCATCCTTCTATGTCCCAGCAAGGTTGAGCAGGGGTGTATCGCCTGACTCATGGCCTCTGATGGGCAGACACAGCAGGGCAGGACCAGGGGAACAGAACGGGCTCTGCAGGCTGGCAGTACCCCATCATCCTTTATGCTGCACACAACATCCTGCTTCTCCAGCTGCTGCCTTCTTTCCCGATCCCTGCCTGTCTCCATAGCAGTAAAGGAGAGAAAACCACAGAAGCCAAGTATTGGTGAGAGAAGCTTTCTACTTTTAAAAATCAGACCTGGCTTTGTTATTTTCAACAGGACTGAAAGCATTTTCTCTAAAGCAAAATGGATAATCTCACTCTAAGGAACCCTCCATTCCTGCTTTGCCTGTCTTCAGAGACCACAGCTACAGGCACAGGGAGATGCTCCCAGGGCAGGGAGAGAGCTGTACACTTATATGTGGGAGCTGAGTGCTGGCAGGGGCTGGGTTGAGGTGAGGTCGGGAAGATAACACCCCAAGATGCCTTGGTTACAGACAACAGCTGGGCTCCCATCACTCTGCCCTACAGAGCATCCGGCAGGCTTCAGAATGCCACACAAATCTCCTGAGCCTTACTCCCGCCCCTGCTCACCCTGGGATCTCGGCAGTCACCTCCCCTCCGGGTCCTGTTTGTTTCAGTGATAAAACAGGGTTCTCCTTCCTGGTGCTCTCGAGGGAGTTTGCCGGTGGAATGTCATTCCAAAGCTGCAGGAGCACAGGAGTAGCTCTTGGACTGCTGGTCTTAGCTGGTGAATTTCAGACAGTTGTACTAACCTCACGCTTGACTCATTCCTAAATGGTGTACCCTTAACTCATTTTAAATTAACTTTAGTTTTGCTACACTGTTTTCATTTTCAAAGCTACCTTAATGATTTTCAGAGTAAGGCAGGGTATGCAGAAAAGAATATAAAATGAGTCTAACAACAACAACAAAAAATCATGCTTGCTTGGTCTGTCATTGAGTTGTGTTACAAGAGAACTCAGAATCACAAATAGAGCAGATAGACTCACAAATAGAAGGCAGCATTGAGCTTGCCAGATTTCACCTCCAAATTTCACAGATGAGGACATGGAGGCCGGGGAGGGGAGGGATTTGCAGAGCAGACACTGGGACCAGGGTGACCTCATCCTTGCTCTGGTGCTGTCACCCTTGGTTCCTGTGCCGTGGAGGAGCTGGTCCTGGCCACTCATGCTCTAGCTCAACTCTCCCTTGCAGCCAGTTGCCTCTGTGAGCTGAGAACTGGAACCAGGGGCGCCTTTCCTGCAAGTTGGCTCCACAGTAGTGCCTCTGTGGACTTAGCCCTTACCCCCTCGGGGCCCTGGGTGGGCTGGTTGAGCCTACACCTCCTTCTTCCTCCTAGAGCTCTTGACTCCCTTGGCTCGGTAAAAGGAGGCCAGTCATTGCAGGTGCTCGGGGCAGGGACGGGCAGGAACTCCTTGCACTGCTTCCAAGTCTGCCTGGATGGTCAAAGACCCAAATTTGATACTGGGCACTATGGTGGTATCTTCCTAAGACCCAGAGTGAAAGCAGCAGTTGCAAAGGCAGAAACCACACCATAATCCCTTGCTAGTATGTGAGAGGGGACTGGGGACCACAGCCCGGCAGCAGCATTTTCCTCTTGCTTTGTAAACTGCAGATTGCCCCGGCGGAAGGCCCAGATGTCAGCGAAAGAATGGTCATCATCACCGGCCCACCTGAAGCCCAGTTCAAGGTCAGTGCCAGGGGCCACCTCAGCCCTGCAGTAGCTTAGGGCCTTTAGCAGGTGGCGGCCATCTCAGAGGCATGTTCAAGACTTCTTTGCGAGGCCCAGCCTCGATTTTTCTTCCTGCTGCTGCTCACTAGTCTCAGACTCATGCTGTCTTGCCTACCTCCAGGTTGTTCCCTGGAGCTCTGCTTCCTGGAGCACTCCTTCCCTTCTCTCTCATGGAAATGTAGATTGTCAATGCCTAGTTCAAATGACACTCCTCTGGGCTATCTCTGACCCCTTAGCCACAGTTTTGAGGATAAGTATCTCAGACTCCTTTAGTATTTTATACCCTTCAAGCGGTGGGGGCATAACCATGGGGTGTAAGGGGAAAGAGCAGTAGCTTGTTGGGAGTTTGGTCGGATGCATTTTGTTTTTGCCCTTTTTTCTCCCCTGGGAAAATTATAAATTGAGTTTTCTAAAAGAAACATATTTATAAAAGTATAGTCCTTATCATTAAAAATACTGAAAATTTGAGAAAACATTAACACATGTGAAAACATTTAAGAAGAATAGCCCTTCAGCTCATGAGTGGATAAACAAAATGTGATCTATGCACTCAGTAGGAAATTAGTCAGCCATAAAAAGGAGCAAAATTCTGATGCATGCTACAGCATGGATAAACCTAGAAAACACTGCATGAAGTAAAAGCAGACAGACACAAAAGGCCGCATATTATGAGAGTCCCTTTATACGAAATGTCCAGCAAAGGTAAATCCAGAGACAGAAAGTAGGGGCTGGGGAAGGGACGAATGGGGACTGCCTGCTAGGTATGGAGTTTTGCTCCGGGGGACTGGGATGGAGATGTCCTGAATAGTGGTACTGGCTGCTTAATGTAGTGAATACACAGAAAACTCCTGGACTGTATACTTCAAAATGATGAATTTTAGGCTGTAAGAATTATATCTCAATTGTTAAAGTTTTTTTGTTTTTTTGTCTTAAACCGTAATGTCTCAGCTTCCCTGGCTGGAGTTAAGACATCAGAAAGCATCCCCAGTCACCACCTACCTCGCCTCCATCCTTTTGTAACCCGGGGTCTAAAAATACCATGATGGGAGGAAGTTAAGAGTCCCCTGGACAGGTTCATTCAGCCAGGCGTTCGTAGGTGCTGTGGATAAGGGAACTAAGACCTAGTTCTGCCCCATCACCACCACCCCCGGCCCCACACACAAGCTTCCAAGAGGCAGCGGTCAGGTACGTTCCTTGAGTGTGGCAGGAACAGCCAGGTCTCTGAAGGAGGGAAGCAGGGTACACAGCTCCCCCGTGGTGGCCCCAGTGAATTCGGGGCTGGGGGTGTGCAGGCCTGGGCTCCCCGGCCGGTTCTGGCAGCAGCACGGCGAAGCGGTCACGCCTTGCTCTCTCAGGCCCAGGGGCGGATCTTTGGGAAACTGAAGGAAGAAAACTTCTTTAACCCCAAAGAAGAGGTGAAGCTGGAAGCGCACATCAGAGTGCCCTCTTCTACAGCTGGCCGGGTGATCGGCAAGGGCGGCAAAACCGTAAGTTTGCTCTGAGCTGGCTTCATCTCCTGGGCCCATTCCCTGCCCCAGCCTGACCCGATGTCCTTGAGACCCCCACTGGCTCTGGAAGGACATTCTTCCAGAGCCGAGGGCCCCGAATCCGTGGTACTGGGCCAGGCCACCAAAAACACCAGGGTTCTGTGCCTAGAAATAGGACATCTCAGCTACATGCTGGTAAGTGAAGGTCCTCCCTGAAGAGGAGGAGGCTGCCTCCTGGCCCCTTTAAACCCACACAGAACAGCAGGAAAACACTAGGGAATAGAGCTCCACCCAGTGTATACCTACTTAGCAGACTGTCATCTTCTCTAAATTCACGTTCAGAGGCCTGCAGGGTCTGGTGTCCTATACTCTCCCCTCACTTTTCAAACTTTCCATCCTGCAGATTCTGTCTTCTGGCTCTTTCCCAAACCTGCCCACCTGTTACAAGGGAGCTAGGTTAGCAACCGCGTGGTGGGTAAAAAAGGAAATACTTTAAAACAAAAAAGAAAAAGCAATGAAGGTTTTCAACATGAAGGTGGCAGCAACACAAAGTAATTTGAAAAGTGCCAGAGGATCAATTCTGAAGCCTGTAGGAATGAGCAGATAGTTCTGTCAGACACAGAAGTGATCTAGAACATGAACTTACGTGGTGGGGATATGACCCCGAGAGCCTATGTACACTAGCAAGGTGACCGTGTTGAGTGGCAGGAATTTGAGGGATCTCTAGAGTTGTATGTGTGTGCATGTGCACACGCCTGCTATTTTCTTTACACAGAAATTCTTACTAAGGACTCAAAGTCAAGTTCTACATACAGTGAGTCACCTTTATACAAAAGAAGAAAGTTGAATGGTTTGCGGATTACTCCCCACAACCAGGAATGTGACCAGTATCAGAGGGCACACACCAGCTCTAGGCCACTTGGGATGCCCTAGGCAAGAGAGAGCAAATGGCCCATGGGGGATTAGACTCCTGAGCCCTTTGATCTCCTATTTGGTCATTTTAGAACCTGTCCGTGAATTCTGTTCATCAAGCCAACACTGCCCCCCAGAGACTGTGAGCTGTCCACCGGGCCTTGCAGACCCCACCTGTGTGTTCAGCATCCTGCCAGGGCCTGGGGTGAACCCCGGGCAGTGTTGGCTTGTTGAGGCTGGTGAGGAGGAGCACCGGAGTGCAGGGGGTGGGCTGCAGGTGAGGGAGAGCAGCACGGGCTGGCCACTTCCCGCAGGTGACCGGCACGGAACTGGAGTGGCAGGGAGAAAAGGTAACAATCCAGCGGCTGAAGCAGCATAAGTAGGACTCGGAGGCAGGGATGAAAATGAAGAGCAGGCATCAGAGCAAGGTCTGATTAGAAAGGAAAGTTTACTTTGGTGATTTTCCTTCCTTGGTGCTGGGAGAGCCTGGGTCACTGCGAGCATGTGCAGGAACCACACTGCGGAGACTCCAGAATAAGAATTCAGCCCCAAAAGGAGCTCCAGGCAGTCGGAGGTTGGACCCTCCCTGGGCCTCCCATTGATCCCATGTGATCAGGGACTGGGAAGCCCCCGGACATGTTCTAGACTGAAGGAAAGGAGAATAGCCTCTAGCTGCCTTGCCCTCCAGCACACCCCTCTCCCACTGCCTCCTGACCCCGCTTTTCTCCCTTCACAGGTGAACGAACTGCAGAACTTAACCAGTGCAGAAGTCATCGTGCCTCGTGACCAAACGCCGGATGAAAATGAGGAAGTGATCGTCAGAATTATCGGGCACTTCTTTGCTAGCCAGGTACCTGTGCTGTGAGGGTCTGGTCTCTCGTGCCAGTCTCTCTTCAATTCTGAGCTATTGGTGGCCTGTTGGGTTGGCCGTGCCCTGCACACACACCCCATGACAGATGGAACCTCTACCTGGCTCTACAGGGCAGGGGAAATTGTTCCACATCTTCTCAGCCCTGCTCTCCCCCAGGCATGCTAGGGGAGCTTGAGGAAGAGGCTAGCACTTTGAAGTCAAGCCAAGCACATCTCAAGCCCTCTGAAATGCTAAAGCATAAGGTCTCCCCTTCCTCTGCCGTCTCCTCAGGCCTCAGTCACCACGTTTCCCTGGTGGGAACTACATACCAGGCAAGGACCCTGCCTCAGGGTGCCCCAGTCAGGCTTTGAGTGCCAGAATTCTACTGTTAAGAGTTAAACATGCTCATTGCTGGAGACCTTCATTTCTCTGCTGTCCTTCTCCATCTAACCATGACATGCCCCGTCAGAGCACAGGGCCACTTCTGTTTCATTCAGAAGGACCAGTGACTCGGCATCATGTACTCCTGGTTATTTTTGACGCCTTTATATACATACATTTATATACATACATATTATATACATAACATACATTTATTTATTGAGAGAGAGAGAATCCATGTGTGGGGGGGGGAGGGGCAGAGAGAGGGAATCCCAAGCAGGCTCCACACCATTGGCGCAGAGCCCAACAAAGGGCTTGAACTCATGAACCAAGAGATCATGACCTGAGCTGAAAGTAAGAGTCGGATGCTTAATTGACTGAGCCACCCAGGCGCCCCTCTTTTTGATGCTTTTTGTTGTTTGGGTATGGGGATAGAGCAGTCCCAGTCCTTGCCCTAAACCAGTGAGGGCGGTCAAAGCTTACACTAAAGCCTTGTCTGAGCGCTCCACTTGCTCTCCCAAAGCCATGCCAGGGGACCTGTGTGGGCAAGGCGCTTGCACACAGCTGCTCTCCCGTGCCCCTTCCTCCAGCCAGAGCCCCGGCCACACCTCCCTCTTCTGCCGTTGTGTCCCAGCTCCTCAGGTGCCCTGGGAATGTGTGTTAACTGCCAGGTTCTCACAGGCGTGCAGCCTCAGGGTTCTCCCTGCACTGGAGTACTAGGGTGGGGTGAGGGGTCAGGTTTGGGCTCACGTGTTTTCTCTAGTGCAGGATAGAGTGTCTGGGCCAGTTTCTCACTTCTTCCTCGTCCCATTTCTTGTCCATCTTTCCCAGCATCACACTCGTGTTCTTCCTAGTGACTCCAGAAAGGTGGGGGTGGGGGGGAGGGAAGGGTTAAAGCTGCCATGTGTATAGTGAGAGGGGGATTGCTGTCTGACCTCCATGAGGCCTCCTCCTCACTGGTTCCCTGGCTCTGCTTGGCTTATCTGTCCATCAGCCACTTGGAAGCTTCTGGTCTCCCATCTCCTTATTCCACACCCAGTTGCCTTGAAGTAGGGGTGGGGGGAACCCTGCCGCTTTAGGCAGAAAAAGCCCCCGGAGTGAGGGCCTCAGCGGGTAGACAACAGTTTTCTGAGCTTCCCACTTCCTTTCCCCAAGTCCCAACCCCACCCTCCCACCCCCCGACCCCCACTGCTTGTCCTCAGAACCGGGTTCCTTTTTCTCCCCTGTCCCCTCCTCTCCCTTGCTGCAGACTGCACAGCGCAAGATCAGGGAAATTGTACAACAGGTGAAGCAGCAGGAGCAGAAATATCCTCAGGGAGTCGCCTCACAGCGCAGCAAGTGAGGCTCCCACAGGCACCAGCAAAACAACGGATGAATGTAGCCCTTCCAACACCTGACAGAATGAGACCAAACACAGCCAGCCAGCTCGGGAGCAAACCAAAGACCATCCTGAGGAATGAGAAGTCTGCGGAGGCACCGGGGACTCTGCAGAGGCCCTGAGAATCCCAGGGGCCAGGAGGATGGTGGGAGGTCAGACCGGGTCCCTGCCCGGCCTCCTGCCTCCCCCAGGGCCTCTGCAGGCTTCCCAGCCATCCACTGCACCATCCACTCGGATCTCTCCTTACCTCCTACAACGCTATCCCTTTTAGTTGAACTAACATAGGTGAACGTGTTCAAAGCAAAGCAAAATTCACACCCTTTTCTTTTTGTGGAAATTGTCTCTGTACATGTGTGTACATATTAGAAGGGAAAAGATGTTAAGATATGTGGCCTGTGGGTTACACAGGGTGCCTGCAGCGTTAATATATTTTAGAAATAATATATCAAATAACTCAACTAACTCCAAGTTTTAATCAATTATTAATTTTTTTTTCTTTTTAAAGAGAAAGCAGGCTTTTCTAGACTTTAAAGAATCAAGTCGTTCTTTGGGAGGTCTAATGGTTTAGTAAGGAGCTTCGAGACCACCCACACAAATTCACCCGAGGGGAATCTCGGAAGGACACTCACAGCAGTTCTGGACCACCTGTGTATGTCAACAGAAGGGATACCGTCTCTCTGAAGAGGAAACTCTGTCTCTCTTCATCCCTGTCTAGCTCACACACCCATTTCTCTTTGCTTCACAGGTTTTAAACTGGTTTTTTGCATACTGCTATATAATTCTCTGTCTCTCTCTGTTTATCTCTCCCCTACCTTCTCTCCCTCCCCTTCTTTTCCATCCCCATTCTTTTTAATTCCCTCATCCCTCTTTCTCAATTCCCAGTATCTACGCACCCCCCCAGGCAAAGCAGTGCTCTGAGTATCACATCACACAAAAGGAACAAAAGCGAAACACACAAACCAGCCTCAACTTACACTTGGTTACTCAAAAGAACAAGAGTCAATGGTACTTGTCCTAGCATTTTGGAAGAAGAAAACAGGAACCCATCAAACCAACCAACCAAACAAAGAAAAATTCCACAAAGAAAGAATGTATTTTGTCTTTTTACATTTTGGTGTATAAGCCATCAATATTCAGCGAAATGATTTCTTTCTTTAAAAAAAAAAAAAAAAAAAATGGAGGAAAATAGCAATTTACACGAGGTCGTTGGCCCAGGGCGTTAAATTTACAGATTTTTTTAAACGAGAAAAACACACAAAAAAAGCTACCTCAGGTGTTTTTTACCTCAGCACCTTGCTCTTGTGTTTCCCTTAGAGATTTTGTAAAACTGATAGTTGGAGCATTTTTTTATTTTTTTAATAAAAATGAGTTGGAAAAAAAATAAGATATCAACTGCCAGCCTGGAGAAGGTGACAGTCCAAGTGTGCAACAGCTGTTCTGAATTGTCTTCCGCTAGCCAAGAACCTATATGGCCTTCTTTTGGACAAACCTTGAAAATGTTTATTAAAAAACAAAAAAACAGAAAAAAAAAGATGACAAAGAAAAACAGAGAGAGAAAATATTGGAGATGTCCTGAATTTCAATAGGGTACGCGCCATTAGGGCTTTTTGCGCTAAAGGATGAACATGTACTGGTTTATGTGAACAAGCCATTTTACCACCAGACTGCAATGCCAGTTTCCTCTACTGCAAACAGTGTTCTGTGACAAAAACAAAAAACAAAAACAAACAAACAAAAAAAAATGAAATATATCCAGCTAACAAGATCCTGGTGTCTTGGTCTCTTATTTTACTAAGCATTGCCTGTCCCAAAGTGTCAGCCGAATTCCAGCTCTGAAGGACTTAGGGGAATGGGCAGCCATACTGAGGAGGCAGGCTTCTCCAGGGCACTTTCTGGAAGAAGCTAAACTAAGTCAGTGGTGCTTAAAGTGTGGCCCCCAACTGGCAACATCAGTATCACCTGGGAACTTGCTGGAAATGCAGATTCTCGGGGTCCACCTTGAATCAGGAATTCGGAGGGGCCCCTCAGTCTGCTTCAGCAAGCCCTCTGGGTGATTCCTGTGTATGCTAGAGGTTGACAGCCATGGAACTGGAGGGACGGACTGGCTGCGTGTCAAGGTAGGTAAGGCCAGCCCCTAGCTTTAGGGAACTGTAAACCTGGCCAGCACGGAGTTGATTTTTATGTGGGGGAGTGCAAGAGCATAAAATGGCTGACAATTCAAGGGAAGAGGTAGTCATCCCTCCCCAGAAGCCTAAATTGTAAGTATTCCAGGAGATCAGACAGGCAGGGGTAACGTTGGATTGGAGGGCGGGGGGTGCGCTGTACTGGACACATGAACGTGTTGTGAAAAGGTTGGAGGGAACGGCCCTGCTCCGTTTATGAGCCTTCGTTCCTAGACCTGTGGGGTCTACTAGAAATTGATGCTAGCAGTCCAAGCAATCTTAGGAATTGCGGTGAAACTTGACTGCCAGTGGGGGTCAGTCAGGCTTTTGGGGGTGATTGTTCAGGGCACAGCAAGGACAGCTGGAGGGGAGCTGATGGGACTGCAGAATAGCCACGTCCCCCTTGCAACAAACTTTGAGGGCTCTCAAATCACTTAAAATTTGTTCCTCACTGATGTCCTGTCCCCATTCCCCACTGTCTCAGAATTCCAATTTCTGTGATGCTGTTTGTACTTTTAAAGTTTCTGGCACAACGATGCCAGCTGATCCCCTCCCTGCTATGGCTGGCACGCATACAGGCAGGAACAGACTGTCCATTCCTGTGGCTCCACCATCCCTCCTCCTCCATTTCAGACTCCAGCCCATTGCCCTCTCAGAGGGAGAAATCAACCACAGGTTGACAGTGCGAGAGAAGCCACAGGGTTATTTCTGAAAGCTGTGCCCTGGGTTGAGGAGTCTTTCTTAGATGAACAGAGAAACAGCACGTTTAAAGGGCTTTAAATATAGGCCCATGGGCCTGGTAACCATTCCATCAAGATGAGAAATCAGGGTGAGAGAAGACACAGGAACCTCCAAAATGCACTCTTAGCTCTACTTCTCTGGTTGCATTCCTTGGCCTTTAAAATTGCAGGTGGCACAATCTGAGTTTTAACTCTAGTTCCTAAACTGCCCGTTTGCACAATCGTCCCTGAACACGTGAGAGAAAGGGAAAGGAGTCCTGAGGTGATGCCTGCCCTGCCCCGGTACAAAGCACCCGGAAGTTGTCCTGGGGTTACAGAAATGAAGCGGAGGTCACATGGAGAGGCAGAAGACCGGAAGGAGACAACTGGCCTGGTTCCTAAGCAAAAACGTTCTCCCCACAACCCATTTTCTGAGAACCCCAGTGCTGGATGAAATGCTATCCCACCTTCCTGTAAATAACAGCTTTGCGGGTATGTACTGGACCCTGATTAAGTAAATGCTCGCCAAATGGGCGTGAGCTCAGACTGTTGCAAACTTTGTATCCATTTTGAATCCCAGACTTCCTGTCTTAAGACGTCCTGACATCCCAGAAAGTCCTAATTGCATGATTTTATGCAAAATAAAGGACAGTTGTTAAATGGAGACTTAGTCAATAACAGAGGGGTTTCTTCATTAGCCTGCACTCGAAAAGCGCTCCCCCCACTCCATTACCTTGAATTGAACCTCTTTAAAACCCATGACCCATAGTGGTTTTGAAGGTACTAGCATCTCCCTAGACTGGGTGAGTAGCCTTGAACATCCCTTCTGCCCTGGTTACATTTCCCTCTAACTAGGCTTCTAGGTGTTCTTGTTTCCTCCAGCATGGAGCTCTGGAAAAGGATGACAGAGATTGGTTGCAAATTAGCAGAGGGGTCCGGCATGGAGGGGGAGCTTAAAAACAGGAAAAGAACCCAGAGAAAAGTTTGGAGGGGTTTTGACAAGGAATCAAAGGAAGTGATTAGCCTAGGACAGAAGGAAGGCATCCTGACAAGAGGCGAGGAGGGGAGAAAACACGGACTTCTAAGGGAATAACCTGGCACCAAGTGAGGATGTGAGCGACTCAGTGACTCAGCAGACTGGTGGGATGAGGACGTGAAGAGTATGAAAAAGAATCGGGCCTCATCTTACTCCTACACCTCTGGGGAAAGATGCGGGCAACAGCGGTGGGCCCAGGCTAGCAATTAATGAAAGAAGCCCACAGTGTATATTTTGAGAGACTAGCCTAGCCTGGTGTACGCGCATTCAGATCTCTGTCTTAAAGGCTCCGGAGGTTTCTTTGGCCTGCTAAGCACACGCGTCTAGTAATACTATTAGCATATCCCCCAGTCAGTTGTCACTGCTGCCTTTTATTTCCTTTCTACATTCCCCTTAAGGTGCTGCTGAATCGGAATTTAAAATTTTCCCCATATGCAGGTTAATTTTCTATTCTAGCTCCCATCAGCCACAGAGTCACTGTCTTTCTAGAAGCTGGGATTGCTCTTAATAACTCTTCCTCTCTCAGAAACAGCAGGCAAGAGCAGGATACCTCGTAGAACAAAATTATATTCTACCTTGATCTCAGTACCCTCTGTAGTCTTTTGTAAAAGCAGTGATTCAGTGATACATCCCCAGGCACTTGGTTTGTTTCCATTTTAGGGCACTGCCTCTCATCTCAGATACAGCTGACCATAAAGTGACGAATATATTCATTTGTCCCCAATAACCTCTAGTGATCAAACTATGAATGAAAAACTAAACAGTCTGATCCCTATCAGTTTATCTGTAATTTCAACAGTTTCCGATATGAAAGATTCAGTGACTTCTATGACTCATGAATGTCCCTGCTTCTCCCATAGTTACGAAACTGCTTCCAGTCACCCTCTGTGAAGTCAGTAAAACCTATCCTTTAACCCTGGATTCACAGAACAGTAGTCATGGCAAAGGATCTTAGAGATCACTCAGTCCTCTTGACTAATGTAGAACATGAGTCATAGAAAATCCTCAAATCTCTCTAATAGCTGAAGGCACCATGGGGGAGGGGGCGGCAGGCAGGTCTGCCCTTGCTCGGCCCCTCACAGCTCTTCCTTCCATGATCAGAAATCTCTCCCAGCGACCACCCACACACAGTGCCTGCTCTGCCTTCCTGAAAACAACCTTCCTACTGTCTGCAGACAACTGCCTGGTCTTCCCTTCTCCCAGCTCCTCCAGGCCTCATCTCTAGGACTTGCTTTCTCTCAGCTCTTCAACACCATCTTGTGGAGAAATACAGCCGGCCCCTGCATCATCCACCTTCAAGTGCCACAGAACTGGTGGTAGGCATGGGAGGCCTTGCTCAAGAAACAGCAAGAGGCTGTGGAGGGAGCAGGACAGGGCAGAGCTCAGCGTCACCAAGGGCTGTCCTGAAGGGGGGGGGACTGGGACTCTCCTACCATAGCTCCCTTTACTGGGGTCTCACTGCTTCATCAGAGAAAGCTCAGGCCCAGAAATTTTCTCCCTGCTTGCCTGTACTCTAGCGATATAACCTTGGAGACCTGTCTCCTTATATATAAAATAAAAGTTTAGGGGCACCTGGGTGGCTCAGTTGGTTAAGTATCCAACTCTTGGTTTCAGCTCAGAGGTCATGATCTTATGGTTCATGGGTTGAGCCCTGTGTTGGGCTCTGTGGTGCCAGTGTGGACCCTGCCTCAGATTCTCTCTCTCTCTCTCTCTCTCTCTCTCTCTCTCTCCTGCTCTCTGTCCCTCACCCTCTTACACACACACTCTCTCTCCGTCTCTCAAAATAAATAAACTTTAAAAGTTTAAGCATAACAAAGTCCTTCCAAGTAAAAGATGGCTTCTGGTGGGGAGCCTGGGTGCCTGAGTTGGTCAAGCATCCAACTTCAGCCCAGGTCATGATCTCACCGTGAGTTTGAGCTCTACATCAGGCTCGGCTGACAGTTCAGAGCCTGGAGCCTGCTTCGGATTTGGTGTCTCCCTCTCTCTCTCTGCTCTTCCCCATCACACTCTGTCTCTCTTTCTCTCTCTCAAAAATAAACATTAAAAAAAAAAAAAAAAGAGCCTTCTGGTTACCAGCCATCAATGTTTCTTCTTATGGTTTCTTCTTAAATATCGAACAAGATGATCGGGTGCCTGGGTGGCTCAATCGGTTAAATATCAAAAATGATGAAAAGAGCACCAAAAACAAAACCAACTAAACAAAAAGCAAAGGGAAACTGACAATAATTATAAGCTCTACAGAACTATAGTGGTTCCGTATAGCTTATATGTACAAACTTCAATGCATGCCATGGTCTGGTTTTCATGGAACCACTTTCTTAAAAGATAGAAAAACAATGCATACCTGCCATCTCCAGGATGTACCCACCACTTCCCACTTCCCGTGGGGGGAATGCAGATGTGGAGGTGAGAGCAGGGATGGAGTAGGAAAGGCCACCTTAAAATGCAAAGTGGCAGCCAAGTGTGAAGGAAAGCTCTTGACATTATGATGCTGCTACATCAGACTGGAGGGCTTAGGCTCAAATCGGTACCTGAGAGAGACAACTGGTTTTTAAGCCACTGCTATTTTATGATCTTTGTTACAGCAACAAAGCAGTATCTTTATACAACCAGATAAAGAGATTTGGACCTAGATAGATTCTGGCATATATTTTTGGATAGTACTAAAATTCTAATAGGATACAGACCCCAAAAGAATGATTTACAAAACAAAATAACAAGCAAAAATCAAGCTAGTTTCAGCTCTCTCTGCTCCACTACAGAGTGCCAGAAAGCATGTTTTGAGAAGAAAAAGGGCCGTGACTCGAGAATTTGAGTACCCAGTCATCTTTCAAGTGTGAAAACTTCAAAAAAGTTCTGTTTGCAGGGGCTCAGATAATATTCCTGTGTCTTTAAAAATATGTGAAAAGGTTTCCAACTAAAGCCAAATAAAACCCATGTTTAAAAAAGACTAAAAGCATCAAAACCAATTAAACTAGAAATGCTTAAATTGTTGCAAATCTACAATTATAACTAAGTTTAAAACAATTTCAGTATCAACATTACCCTTGAAGAGGCAGCAAAATACAGTAGTAATAAAATCCCAAAACTTACATTAACAAAGACCAAAAATGTATGAAATATATATATGGGGAAAGGGTGTTGGGGGGGGGGGGAGTCAAAGTGTCATAAACAGGACAAAATTGATAACTGTGACAGGGTGCTGGCTGCAGAACCAAAATCCATGGTTTCCTCTTCGTAGGCACCCAACCCCACTGTCTCCTAGTCGCCCTTCCCTGGCAGACCGTGTGGACACATGACTGAGCACGAGATCCAGGCCACTGCTACCCTGGCCCATTGAAAACTACCTCCACGACCTCCCCCCATGGGCTCTCTGCTGGCTGGCCAGACCTTAAGGATTGCAATAAGGGGGTTGGCAACCCTTTTCTGTAAATAGTAAATATTTGAGGCTTTGTAGATAAGACTATGAGGTGACACACACGATGCTACCTATCCCTGAGAAGGGAAATTTGGCAAATTACATATGCTAGGTATTTGACCCAGCAATTCCACTTCTAGGAATCTATCCCAAAGAGAGGTCAGCGAAAACAGAAAATGACATGCGCAAGGCACCTGCACTGCAGTATTTGTACCAAAAAAAGATTGATAGCTAAACATCCATCATGAGGGGACTGGTAATGAGGCACAGCCTCCTGAAACAATGGATTATTATGAAGCTATAAAAAAGGAATGAGGAGTAACTTATTTTGTAAAATAAATTGAAGTTTTTTGAAAAATCAAGCATGTGGTTATTTTTTAATGTTTTATTGGTTTTGAGAGAGAGTGAGAGACCGTGCTAGCAGGGGAAGGGCAGAGAGAGGTGGGGGAGAGAGAATCCCAAGCAGGATCCATGCTGTCAGCGCAGAGCCTGCTGTGGGGCTCAAACTCATGGGAACTGTGAGCCAAAATCAAGAACTGGACGCTTAACCACCCCAAGCATAAGTATTTTTAACATGGTATTTTTCCTAGTGTAAAAAAGGAAAGAATTATGAATGCATATATGTCTAGCTATATTTTCAAAAAAACGAAGATTAAGAGATGACAGGTTATCTAAAGGCACCTGGGTGGCTCAGTCAATTAAGCATCTGACTCTTGATCTCAGCTCAGATCTTGATCTCAGGGTCATGAGTTCAAGCCCCATGTTGGGCTCTGTGCTGGGCATGAGGCCTACTTAAAGAAAAGAAAGCTTACGAGTTATCTCGACAAGGAAAGTGAACGGGGTGAAGCAAGTAAACTGTGAATGTATCTTACAAAGTTTTGCTCTTGGACTAATGTTTGTTTTACATAATTAAAAAACAAAGCAAAAAGCAATCTCTCAACACCAAGAACGAATTAATTCAACTGTGTATCAAGTTGACGGCATAATTACTGGAAGAAAAAAGTAAGTGATTTTAAGAGGGTATTTTCACCGTGAATCTCTAGTGAGACATGGCCTAAAAATAAAAGAATTGCAAAGAAATCTTAAGCTGTATTTAGTGACCTAGTTAGTTGTTATGCTGGTATTGATATTTTGAAATTATTTAAGTATACCACAGGGTAAAACAATTATGGTTGATGTTGTTAGCAACCAAGATTTTCAAGATTACAATATAAAATCAAGAAAAATCTGATACTCTTACCTTGGAATTGGAAATCAGTAGAACATTTTTTCCCTTTGAAGAAAAAGTAAAGGCCTAGAGACACAAGTTAACCCAGTAGTAATCAGCATTAATAGTGCCCAAATTCTGGTCTCTAACATTTCTCACTAAAAGAAATCCTTCAATAAATGGCCAATTCCAGGTCTGGAGCAGGAGATGTGTAAGATGAGCCTTTATCATACCAGTTAAGCAAAAAAGCCATCACAATCAGGCTTGTGGGATTCTGTCACAAGGACACGGAAACCTAAAATAAGGCAATTTGAACATCAAAGAGTAATAATGAGTCAAAACATATATTCTTGGGGCGCCTGGGTGGCGCAGTCGGTTAAGCGTCCGACTTCAGCCAGGTCACGATCTCACGGTCCGTGAGTTCGAGCCCCGCGTCAGGCTCTGGGCTGATGGCTCAGAGCCTGGAGCCTGTTTCTGATTCTGTGTCTCCCTCTCTCTCTGCCCCTCCCCCGTTCATGCTCTGTCTCTCTCTGTCCCAAAAATAAATAAACGTTGAAAAAAAAAACATACATTCTTTCCTGTATGAGATGCATCTCAGGGTAACCAAATAGTTAATAAGTTTCTTTTACAGAAGAATTCAAGAATTCGGTGAACACAGAGGCAATGATAGAATTTGAAAAGTACCATTTTGGGCCTATTCAAGAAATAATGGGTCGTCAATTAAATTTAAAACCAAGACGAGAAAGATGGATAGGAACCCTTACAGCCTGACCTCACAGCTCACAATCTTAGCACCGCTAAGCACCAGACATTTTGTGCCACAAGATTCAGTACAACAGGACACTAATGAAGTGTCCTTATCCAACTCAACCTGAATCCAATTAGGCCTCTAGATTAAACTTAACCAGTTTATATGAAATACAAGTGCTTGGAGGAAATTGTTAAACACCACCAAGGAGCTAGAAGCCAAATCTGGAATGTGGGATCTTCCACAGGAAAACCCAGTTTCTCTAATAAATAATAGTACAAGGAGGGAGAATATTGTTGAATAAGAGTCTCAAGAGCTATCATAATCAAAGACAATGTATACATCTTATCTGGAACCTTCATTAGATTTCTGATACCACTGTAACTACCACAAATTTATTCTCTCACAGTTCTGGGGCCAGAAGTCCAAAAGCTAGGTGTCAGCAGGGCATTGTTCTGTGGAAGGCTCTTCCAGCTTTGGTGGCTCCAGGCTTCCTTGGCTTGTGGTAGCATCACCTCAGTCTCTAGAGGCTTCTGTAGTCTCATTGCCTTTTTTTTTTTCCTTAAGCTCCAAAAACAGGTTTACAAAGTAAAACTAACAGCCTATCCAGACCACCATTATTAACACTTGGTATCTTTTTCCAGATTTTGTTTTAGAGATGTGTAAACAATTTGTTCCCACAAAAGTGGGCATAAAATATAAACACTGCCTAGGCCCATCTTAATACCTCTTCTTCTGTCTCAAAACGCAGTCTCTTGGGGCGCCTGGGTAGTTTAATTGGTTAAGCATCTGACTTCGGCTCAGGTCATGATCTCTTGTGAGTTCAAGCCCCGCGTCAGGCTCTTTGCTGACAGCTCGGAGCCTGGAGCCTGCTTCAGATTCTGTGTCTCCCTCTCTCTGCCCCTCCCCTGCTTGTGTTCTCTCTCTCAAAAATAAACATTCAAAAATCAAAAAACAAAAAACTCAATCTCTTATAAGCCCTCTGATTGCACTTAGGACCCACCCAGATAATCCAAGATAAATTCCTTTTCTCAAGTCCTTTAACTTAGTCATCTTTTGCCACAGAAGGTAATATTCACAGGTTCCAAGGATTAGGATATGGGCCTATCATTTGGGGGAACACCATTCAGCCCACTGTATATCCTCATTAGAAGAACATAATAAAACATTTGTTAAAGGATCAGGAAAATTTGAATATGAACTGAGTATTAGATGATATTAGCAAATCCTTATTTTGTTAGATGTGAAAATGACACAGTTTTTTGTTTTTGTTTTTTTTTAATTATTAGGGAGACATCCTTAAGTGGTTAGGTACAATGAGATGTTAGGGTTTTGCTTTAAAATACTCCAGACTCTTCCCTCCCCTATGAAAAAGTAAATCAAGATTAGTCATATTTTAATAATTGCTGAAAAAGGGGTGATGACTGTGTAGGTCTTAGGATTCTGGTAGTAAAAAGTTTTTTGTAAAGTAGTTGGAAAAAACGTAAAATTGTCCACTAAAATTAGACAGTAAATGTCTCAGAATGAACTTATCCAGAAGATCTACACATGAAAAATATTACAAGACTTAAATCAGTGGAGGGGCAACTGGGTGACTCACTCCGTTAAGCCTTTGATTCTTGATTTCAGCTCAGGTCATGATCTCATGGTTTGTGGGATCGAGCCCTATTTTGGGCTCTGTGCTGACAATGTGAAGCCTGCTTGCAATTCTCTCTCTCTCCCTCTCTCTCCACCCCTGCCCTGCTCGCTCTTTCAAAATAAACTTAAAAAAAAAAAAAAAATCAGTGGAGACACAGATCATCATCTTGTGCAAGCAGAAATAAGTCAAAACACCAACAGGTGCCTTTTTAAAATACTCCTAACCTTAACTACAAAATTTTAATTAGGAATTTCTCCTAAGAGAATAACCCACACATGGTGCCAGATGGTGCAACAATACTGGATAAAGTAAATTATGTTATAGCCATATTCTAGAACACTATGCAGCAACTAAATGATGTCAATATTTATTGACCTGAAAATATGTTCAAGATAAATTAAGTAGAAAAGGGGTTATATAGCCATATAGAGTATGATTCCATTATTTGTTAATAAAATATACGTGTGAACATGTACAACTCACACCCTTATTTACACATATCAGAAGGGGAAATATACCAAAGGCCAGGATATATACCAAAATGTTAATATTCAGTTATTAACTCTGAATGGTGAGTTTGCAGAATTCTTATTCTTTACCTTTTATCAGCATTTCATTTTTCTACTATGAACACCTATTACTGATACAATTAAAGAAAAATAAAAGTGTGGCTACAGACTTTATGATCACCATATGCCCTACAGAGGCAGTGGGGGGTGGGGGAGACAGTGCTTCCCTTGCCAATGTATTGTTGAAAGTTCTAAGAACTTTATATTACTTCTCCTAGCACTTTCCAAAATGTGTTCCATAGAACAGTTCCACAGGTGTCACACAAAGAAGGGTTCAATGTCCAAGTTTTCAGAAATGTGAGGTTAAGACATTAATCTGTTGTTTGCTAGGCATTCCAGGAGGAAAAGACATGGGTCACACACATTCTTTGGGCCACAGAACCTCTTCTTTTACATCCTACATAGTAGTAATAGGACTTGTATTTAACATATTTTAGGAAATGCCAACGTACAAACCTGAAGAAAAAGGACTATTTACATACTTACATTGAGAATCTAAAAGCTTCTGGCCCATTTTTCCTAGACTTAGATTGATTCATCTCAAAATAGTTCCAAACTTATCATATTTTTGTGGTCTCAAGCTTTATAGTTTTAAATATAATTTGCATCCTGCCGTCAGGTGATTTAGAGCCATGTTTTTTAAACTGGATTTCTACCAGGTGTTGAGAAATCAGCTTGGTGGTCACAAACTACACTTTTTTAAAAACTGAAATAAAACTCAAGAGTTTAGTAAGGGTAATGTTTTTGTGAAACTTTTGTGTCCACATATAATCACATAAAATATATATATATATATATATATATAAAATCACATAAATATATATATATATAATCACATAAATAAATAAATACACACACACACACACACACACACACACACACACGTGTGTGTGTACTGGTCACAATAAAAAATGCCAAAAAATTTTTTGCCTTAAAAAAAATTGAAAGCCACTGAATTAAAGACATGAATTTATTGGTAAATAAGTTAAAATCAACACCTACTGATTTGATAAAATACTTATTCATCTATTGGTAAATAGATAAAATCAACACCTATTTCAATACACCCAAACATTTCCTTGTATATGTTAGGTGAATTAAAAGAAAAAGAAGTTATCAAAGCAGTATAGCCAGCTAGATCCCAGACTTACAAACAAGTACCAAAAGTGTGTTTGAATATTAGGTGCTTAGAGTTTTTCCTCAAAGTAACTAGAGATCAGGTTTCCAATTAGTTCACAAAAGCCAATTTAAACTATGTAGCTTAACTATAGTACTAAGGTTATCACAGACTTAAATTGATCTTATTTATTTGTATCTGAGGTTCAATAGATCTCTAAGGACACATTCTCTTACACCCACACCACGGTCCCAGCACCCAGCAACTCCTTACAGTGCAGCAAACATCCACCACTCGACGTGCACTCCCCAAGTTGTGCTTAGGATTTCAGGAGAGGAAAGGATCAGAAGTTCTGACAGTCTTAGGCAACTGAGGTAGACTATGGGGGTCTCCAGAACATCTTCCAAATGCCCCAGCTCCGTGTCCCTCCCACCACATCCCAGCTCTGGTATAAGCTCAAACATGAAAGACGCTTACCAATGGTTTTTGTGTGTGTTTTCCCCATCTTTACGAATCTTTAGGAGAGACTGCCTACCAAAAACGAACGGTGGTCCACTCTACCTTTTTTTCAGATCCCCAAACTACTGCAGTTAAAAAAATATACATCTCTCTGGCTTTATGTTATTTGCTACCGCTAAGACCAGCTGTTGATTTTATCACCTGACTGCTTTTCTCATAAGCTGTCTAGATATAAAAATTCTATTACCAACAAGTTTCTCTGCACCAAGAGAGACAGGTCAGTGCCTAGAGAAGCACGGCCTGTGGGATCTCCTATTAAATCCAGGAACTCAGGGTAAACTAGAATGCTAATCTCTAGCTTAACGCTCCGCTCTTACTGATCTCATGATGTCCTGGGAGATTATTAAGAGCCATCCTGAAGAGTACACATCAGTGGAAAGCTCAGTGAAAGCTGCTTGAAGAAGCCCCTGGGATACTCGTGTAACACGACTGCGTCACTCACCGGGACAGAATACAAACCGCCACTCCCACAGGATGTACCCAACACAGAACGGATCTTAACAAAAGTGCTCAATTCTCAGGTGAAACCTAAGACAGCCGAGCGGGCACCAGGTTTTTAGTATAAGGCTGACCCAGTCAATCTCTCGGCTTTTTGGCTGTGTCAGCCGCCTGATCCCAAGACTCACCGATACAGCTCCAGCAGCCTCAGGAAAGGGCTCTGTGCAGCCTAAGCTTGAGGCACGAGCAGCTCACTCTTTTCATCACCATCGAGCACACGGCCTCTGGTGTGCCTGTCAAATAGGCACATCAAGTTCAGTGCAGCCCCAGGTCCCATACCAAGACTTCCCCTCAAGGGAAACCGGACCCTGCCTCCGCCACCGGTGGCCGCGCCCTCCGGATGACAGACACGCGGATTCGCGAACACGTGGCCAATATTCCCGGTTTTACACCCCCTTGCTTTTGTGCACCAGGGCAAGTGTGGGAGGTTTAAGTAAGGGAAGGGTTAGAAATCATCTCAGCATACCCTTTTCAGGTTCTGCCAGACAACCTTTATTACATCGGAAAAAGCAACACTAGGCACTAGATCTTGCAAAATGTGTTCTGACCAACTCTAAACTTTCTGAAATTAAAAATGCGTAACCACTGTAAAGTTTTTAATGAACAAAAAAGTTAAATACAAATTTTCATATGCAAAATAGATTATTGTATAACTGGCAGCCTCACAGCCAAGTACTAAATTTTCTTCCAAATTTCCGTGGGGGTGGAATGGGGGGGGATGTAAATCCTAATGAGTACAAAACTTAATTTCGGCTTTATATATATAGAAAAAAAAACAAACTTTGAGGAAAAATAGCTTTTACATTGAATAGTATCTCTTGAAATAAACAGCCCAGGCCAGCCCTTACAATTCTGAGGTTTATACTCAACCAGATCTGGGATGAAAATTAAGCTTTAGGGTTTATAGTTACTTCAAATCCAGTTTCAAGAGTAGCCAAGTCAGCTCATTCCCAGAAAGAGCAGTCTCTTTAGGATGACCACCACTCTTCTGAAGACTCCTGGATTGCCAGAGTTCCTAGGCCACCGTTCCACTTTTCCACGCCCCCAGGCCAAGGCCCGTAGTGTCAGACGTCCTCTGAAAGGCAATGAGAGCCCTACCCAAGGAGAAGGTTTCTCCTCTCCGGCACTTCCAAGCCTCAAGAACGAGAGCTCCAGCTTCTAGTTGGCAGTTTCTGCTCCAGCCTTCGGGAAGTTAATTAACACTTCCTTCCTCCCCCCACTGATTCCCCTCCTGATCTTCAGCTGGGAGTGGAGCTTGATTAACATTCCTTTCAAAAATAAATAGTTCAAACAGGTAATTCAGAGTTAACTGTGGAGCAGCAGCAAACAGCCACTGCCATTATGTTTGTAAATGAGTGAGCGAATGAACACACGTGAACAAACACACAAAAAACAAATCATAGAATAAATCCTGCATTTCCCACATTCATAGGGAAAAAAAAAAATCTTAAAAAAAAAAAGTATTAATTAGCGTTTGTTCTTGTGTGGGTTGAATAGTCCAGGGCTCTGAGCAGGCACAGGCTCACACACAGGGTCCACGCACCAAGTCGGGCCCAGGGTGCAGGGAGAGGCCTGCGTGCGCGTCCTACAGCCCAGTACCTGTGAGCCAGCAGGGGCGATGCGGGGACTGTTGAACCCACGATGCATGAGGTATATGGAAACATCCGTCCTCCGTGAAAGAACCACCAGCAGCTAGAGGGACCGGGCGGGGCATTCTCACAGCAACTGCTGATGAAGGATTTCCCACACCATCTTCTTCCGGAAGAGAGGCATCTGGTGCTGCAGAGGACCCACAAACGACACGTATGTTACACATTACCGTGCACAGCGTCAACCTGCAAGTGTAACCAAGTAAATAACCCATGTCCTTTCTATAGCCTTGACTCTCTCATGTCATGGTTCAGACTTACAAAGCCAAAAAAAATGAGGCTATAATGTTATTATATTGCATGTATCATAAGCATCTGTACATGCTAAGGAAAATCTGAGCAGGATGCAGAATTACACATAGACTCCAACAACTACTCATAACACAAAAACATGTGCCAAAATGGAAACACCCAAGTGATGGCATAATACCAAACTTTTCTACTTACGTACATTTTCAGAACATTCTAAAATGAGTATCTTCTGCTTTTTTGAGAAACAACATGAACTTTATTTAAATAAAGGAAAAAACATTAAAAATTTTCTGTTCTACCAAATGTCGTACACTGTCAATTCTGTTCAAATGGCAACTTCAGCCCTTCAGACCTCACGTCAGCAGGTTCAGAGAGCAAATAACTCCTTGTATTCAGAAGCATCAAAGAACAGAATGCCTTAATATTCTGCTTTAAGATCATCACTGCAGGAGCCAATTTTCAAAAGCAGCAGCACGCAAGACAAATCCAAATCACCTGTAATTCAACTAGTCCTCTTTTTAGTGAAATCAGAAGTTCACACCCTTGAGGTACTCCTGATGTCTCATTATAATAAGATGAATACACCACTTTATTATAAACTAGGGCTTTCCTACCTGGAGGGGCCTAACACATCTTAACACATGGATGCGTAAGTTATTTTAAATAGCTCGAAACCTGTAGTAAAAAATTACACATTTATTCTTAGTAAAACTACTCAAACTAACCAATTAATAAGTGCCTTTATTTTAGACTAGAATTGTCTTAATTCAGCATGGGAGCCCTAGAAACGTGAAAGAGGGTTATTAGTCCTATTCAATAAGTACAGTTTGGTAGACAACATTTATCAAAATGAGGTCTCTTTAGGAAAAATGTGTCTTACAGGGGTTGTCTTCAGTTACACAAAGGTTGAGAATCCACTATTACAGATTAATTCTCAAGAGTTCCCAACACACTCTAATAATCCCCACCCAAATGGAGAACCCCAAATAACCAGCACAGAAGGGAAAAAGCAGTATTTGTAGTTACAGCTTACACCTGTGGCTTAAATTCTCACAAGGCCTGATTTTCCAGAGGGAAAAATCTTACATGCCTCCTCCTTTCGCTAGAAATATCAGTAATACTCAGGAATCAGAGAGCTCCAGAGTCCAGACATATGCAAATTGTCTCACTGGTCACCAAAGACTAAACATAAGAGCAGTGGCAGTGACAAACCCTGATACCAGCAAGAGCAGGGCCATGGCCAAGGGTTACGGCAATAATAATAGTGGCACAGCCACCATTATTAAGACCTTAATGTGACCCAGGCACTGGTAACATGCTCTAAGTTTATCTGGTTTAGAAACAAGTAAGTAGGTGAGGAGGGATCTTCACTCACCTGAGTAAATGTGATAGGTTTGTCCCTAGAGATATAATCTGCATATTTACAAGTAAACATTCCACAATCACTCCCATTTAACTGTTGAGGAATCTCCTAAAATTACAAAAAAAAAAAAAAAAAGGGAGAAAAAGGCATAAAATTTCATCACACACAAACTCCTTTGACTTCTTACAAATATTCCCGTGGATAAACAATATTATAAAGGTGTACGTTAAAGGTACTACACAAACACAGTCTTTATGTTGTATAAAAACCCTAACCATGGGGGCGCCTGGGTGGCGCAGTCGGTTAAGCGTCCGACTTCAGCCAGGTCACGATCTCACGGTCCCTGAGTTCGAGCCCCGCATCAGGCTCTGGGCTGATGGCTCAGAGCCTGGAGCCTGTTTCCGATTCTGTGTCTCCCTCTCTCTCTGCCCCTCCCCCGTTCATGCTCTGTCTCTCTCTGTCCCAAAAATAAATAAACGTTGGAAAAAAAAAAAAATTTTAAAAACCCTAACCATGACATGAAGTATGTGACCCACACAGAAAATATTTTTTTGGAAAGAAAAAAAAAAGCAAAGTGAGAATTCCTTCTCTCAGCTCTCCTATCAAGAAACCAAACTGAAAGAAAGTTTACTACTAGGAACAGGAATTCTAGTCAGAATGGTTTCAGAAGCACTTTATAACTTTTGAAAAGGGCTAAATGTGAGGAGCACCTGGGTAGCTCAGTCGGTTAAGCTTCCGACTTTGGCTCAGGTCGTGACCTCACAGTCTGTGGGTTTGAGCCCCGTGTCGGGCTCTGTGCTGGCAGCTTGGGGCCTGGAGTCTGCTTCGGATTCTGTGTGTGTCTCTCTCTGTCCTCCCCGCCACTCACACTCGGTCTCTCCCTCTCTCAAAAATAAACATTAAAAAATTTTTTTTCTGAAAAGGGCTAAATGTGGCACAATCAGAAACACATACAACACAACGAACCTACTTGAAGACTGCACGGTTTAGCTTCTCTAGCCAAGAAAATAGGATGAAAACTTTCAACCCCCACAACAAGCAGGAGAAAGAAAAAAGCTTCTTGATAGGCTTTAACTAACCAAGATCTTGCTCCGATGGCTCAGTTTTGTCCTAAGCAAGAGCCCAGCTTCCTGCAAGCAGTGCTAAAGGCGTCATAAACCGATCTAAGTGAGGTAAATTCACACACTCCCCAGGCCTCTGCTGCCCTGATCTTGGCCAGACCCTACACACTTTGGCTGCCGGCTCAGCGGAGCACAAGACAATAATAAGAGAGAGTCTGAACCCCTGCTGGAAAACATTCTAGATGACAACAGCTAACTTTTATTCAAAGAAATACAGAGGATTATTGTGAAAAAAGAAGACTGTTTGAACATGTGTGACACCCACGCACATGGTAGGTAGCTCGTGCTTTTCTCCTGAGCACAGCAGCTCTCACAGAGTGGAGAACTATGGACACCGATACACAAAGGAAGAGAAGTTGTTTTCTTTATCACGTTCCCCACACCAGAACGTGGCATTCGTCCTAACAGACTCTCCTTATATCTCCTTGTATCTCTCCTCAGGAAATTTCAAAGCTCAACCTTTAAATCATTCAACTTAGAAAGGAAAATCCTGTGGGACAGGTGAGCCATTATACACAGGTGAGGGCTAAAATTGAATTCATGTGGCTTACTTTTAAAAGAAGCCATTAGGACTCAAAATGTATGCAATCTCCAACCCCGAATGAGATTCAAATCTGGCAAGTATAATACAAAGCATATTCACAAACAGCGTACTTGACTCTTTTGAGAACCTGTGGCACGGGACCCTTAAGATCTAAATAAACAAAATTCTCAGAGAAGTAACAAGAACTTTAAACCTTCATTAGCTCCAAACAAGAAAAGTGGCTGACTTTAACCTATTTGCTTTTCTGAGAAACATACTAGCATGCAGTTAACGTTTACAACTTAAACAAGAAATAAGGCTAAGAAGCAGGCATCTTAGTTAAATCTTGCCTTTCTCAAGATTTAGAAGTAGGTAATAATTCTTAAGAGTACACTTCAGGAGAATGCATGCCTAAGGGTATGAGTGAGTGAGGGGAGGGAGGAAGCCAAGTCTACTAACAGGCCTCTGTCACTAAATGCAAGAAAGCACTTCAGATACAGACGGATCATTACTTACATGTGGCTTCATGCTGTAGTGGGTCCACTCTAAAAGATTTAGATCAATATTTCTTTTGGTCTTACTTTCATCCTGTAAATACTGACTAAAAAAACAACAAAGAAGGAATATATTGATGAATCCCTGTGGAGACTTACCATTCTGATTACAAAGGACATTACAAACGATGTTAACAGACATGCTATTCACAAATCCATCTCCATTAGCTTTTTTAAAAATGTGATTGCTTCCGGTTTTTAAACTGAAGTTTTTCCTTATAAAAACTGTACATGCTTTAGAAAATTAAAACCTGTAAAATGTCATATGCAAAAGACCTTATAATAGCCACTCCAGAAGTAATTACTATTAACAGTTTGCTGTGTATTCTTCTAGCTCTCCACCCCTAACACACAATGTAAAAACATACACTTTATCCTATTTTTAAAAGGACTTCATTTTACAACTCGCTTTTTCTCACTTAACAATAGACATAAAATGTGGTGGGGGATGGGTGAAGCGGGTGAAGGGGATTAAGAGGACACGTATCGTGATGTGCACAAATAATGTTCTATAATTGTCGAATCACTAGGTTGGCTGTAGTGCACACCTGAAACTAATAAAACACTGTATGTTGGGGCGCCTGGGTGGCGCAGTCGGTTAAGCGTCCGACTTCAGCCAGGTCACGATCTCGCGGTCCGTGAGTTCGAGCCCCGCGTCAGGCTCTGGGCTGATGGCTCAGAGCCTGGAGCCTGTTTCCGATTCTGTGTCTCCCTCTCTCTCTGCCCCTCCCCCGTTCATGCTCTGTCTCTCTCTGTCCCAAAAATAAATAAACGTTGAAAAAAAAATTAAAAAAAAAACAAAAAAACACTGTATGTTACCTATGCTGGAAGTTAAACAGAAAGATAAAACAGAAGGTACCTATATACTTGTGGTAAGCACAGCATAGCTATAGAGATGTCAAATCACTAAGCTATACACCTAAAACTAATGTACCATTATGTGTCAACTATACTTCAATTATAAATAAATAGATTAAAAACAACGGGCCTAGACTCAAAACAAAAAGAAAAACAAAAAGAAAAAAACGAAAAAAAAATGTCATTGCCATGAGAAACAAAAAAAGGAAGACTATTTCAAATTAGACTAAAAAGACATTAAGTCCATGTGTGAACCTGACTGGCTTCCTGGATTTAGAAAAAACTATAAAACATACCTGAAGAAACCAGAACATGAACCATATGTTACATATGACTGATTGCTAATGTTCTTAAGTGTGATAATGACATTGTGATTATGTAAGGAAACTTCCTTGTTTCTAAGAGATATATACTTAAGTATTAAGAGTGATTTAAGGGGCACCTGGGTGGCATAGTTGGTTAAGCATCTGATTCCTGATCTCAACTCAGGTCATGACCTTGTGGTTCGGGGGTTCAAGCCCCACATCAGGCTCTGCGCTAATGGTGCAGAGCCTGACTGAGATTCTGTCTCTCCTTCTCTGCTCCTCCCCTTCTTGCGTGCATGTGTGCACTCTCTCTCTCAAAATAAACATAAAAAAAAAAAAAAAAAAACTATTTACAAAAAAAAAAAAGAGTGATTTAATTTTATCCAGATCTCCCAAGGGTCATCAAATTCAACCCAGGCATCTGGGTTCTCACCCTAAGCTGCATGTAAAGTAAACCAGCATGGGTTTGCTAGGGCATGCACTCTCAGTGGGAGCATTACCAGCCCCAAGCTGTAGAAATTGGTTCTGGGAAGGCAAAAATCTTACATATTTCAATGGTTTGTAGCCCTCTAAACCCAACAAAACAAAAAGTCTTATTCCTTAGCACTATTTTGTCTTGCCATGGAGGAATTAAATTTTTCTCTGGGCAGGGGAACTAATAATGCAAAAAAAGTTCAGAAAAGCTGAACCAGGAGCATTAGGAAAGGGAGAGGAACTCGGATACCCACAGGAGGGGGGGGGGGGGGCGGGCAGAGAAAGAAGAAGAGTGAATGTAACAGAAGTATGATTTTTTTGTAACTTTTTTGTAACTGTAACAGCAGCTTACTTTGCTGTATGATTTCAGTGAGAACATTTCTATGTATGTGATATTACATATGTGTATGTGCACATGTAAGTATGTGTGCACATTTTATATACATCCTAAACAAAACAGACTAGGAGGAAATAACTGCTTTATAAACAATTTGGTGTATCTTCTGATTTTTTTAAATCTTTTTTCTCTTCTGTTTAAACTTTCTATTCAAGATAAATACCTATAAATAAAGGATTTTTACACTAAAATAATATTGAAAAAGAGAGAATTGAACTGTTGTTAATAACAAATTTCCTTGTTGATCATTTAAAAGGCTCCTTACTTAAGTATCCTTATGAAAATTATCCAAGTGTCTTTACTAAAATTACAAACAAGAACCCCCCATTTGCGTCTGGTGAGCCAAAGGGGTTCAAAATAGACTGCTCTTACTGAACTACTTCCTCACTGTGAAAATCATGTCAGCACGTTACACAGCTAATAAGTGGCTATGGTTTAAAGGCAGGTTTCTAGCAATTACTGTTTGAAATAGTTGCCTACAAACCATATCCATATGCTTGAATTTAAAAGTTACCTCTTGGTTCTGAGATGAACCCAACCATCATGGAAAGCACAGGGACATGACTGGGTTTAAGAATCAGGGGTGCCTGGGTGGCGCAGTCGGTTAAGCGTCCGACTTCAGCCAGGTCACGATCTTGCGGTCCGTGAGTTCGAGCCCCGCGTCAGGCTCTGGGCTGATGGCTCAGAGCCTGGAGCCTGTTTCCGATTCTGTGTCTCCCTCTCTCTCTGCCCCTCCCCCGTTCATGCTCTGTCTCTCTCTGTCCCAAAAATAAATAAACGAAAAAAAAAAAAAGAAAAAGAATCTGAGAAATAAGACTCTCTAGCTAGGGGTGCCTGGGTGGCTCAGTCAGCTGAGTGTCCAACTCTTGATTCCAGCTCAGGTCATGGTCCCAAGGTCGTGGGACCGAGTCCCCATTGGGCTCCAAGCTGAGCATGGAGCCTGCTTAAGACTCTCTCTCTTTCTTCCCCTGCCCCTCTCCCTCACTTGTGCTCTCTCTCTCTAAAATAAAAAATAATAATAAGAAAAAGACTCCCTAGCTAACAGTTCTTTAGAACATTCAGAAGAATGTATCAATCCCAAAGAAACCTAATTCAAATCACAGGATTCTAATAAGATATATTTTATATTATAACACATGATAAACTTGTTTCTAATGATGCTACTAAATAAAACTTCTCGGGGCGCCTGGGTGGCGCAGTCGGTTGAGCGTCCGACTTCAGCCAGGTCACGATCTCGCGGTCCGTGAGTTCGAGCCCCGCGTCAGGCTCTGGGCTGATGGCTCGGAGCCTGGAGCCTGTTTCCGATTGTGTCTCCCTCTCTCTCTGCCCCTCCCCCGTTCATGCTCTGTCTCTCTCTGTCCCAAAAATAAAATAAAAAACGTTGAAAAAAAAAAATTTAAAAAAACTTCTCAGTTAAGATCAGATATTAGGTTCTTTTTTGACAAGAAGATGAATTCAAGTCAATTCCTGAATAACCGAGAAGATAGCCTTCACTTCTTTAGACCATCACCCAACAGAGCCTCCTAGGGTTGGATAGAAGATAGACCACCTAACAAGAGCATAATGACCCAACAGTGAAGTTTTTTAGCCTTTACTTACAGGAGAATCTCACAGATCCTGTGGCCCTTTTGTCCCATAGAATCCAGATATTTGAGACACCTTTTTCGTAGGTCTATCACCTATAATGGAAAATTACAACATCCAGAAACATCTTAACCACAACAGGAGAATTTTATTTCTAAAAATAAAGCCTCTTTTAAAAAGTCAATACACATATCAACATAAATGGATGTCTAAGACACATTTTTTTATAAAATATCACAGATGATATGAGCTTCATTTCTATAAAGTTATATATTTCAATTCCTGGAAAAAAGCCTAGAAATTTACCAAAACATTAGTGGTCTTCTCAAAATGAAGAGATTTTTTTGTTTTTTTTGCTTTTTGCTTTATATCTGTACTTTTCTATAATAAATCTGTACCTTCTTGTAAACAAAACTAAGGAAATCAAATAAAGAGCACATATGTGTTACTAAAACCCTTTCCTGTCTTCCTGTATGCCATCTAGTTTTCTAAGCTGTTCAACTCAAGAACAAAAAAGGACTCTACAGAGTACACTTTATATGTACTACTGGACTTTAACTGGACAGAAAAGGGTAGACTTCCTTATCCAAGAAAACAGCTATTACAGAGGTGCCTGGGTGGCTCAATCAGTTAAGCGTCTGACTCTCGGTTTCAGCTCAGGTCAAGATCTCATGATTTGTGGGTTCAAGCCCCACATCAGGCTCTGTGCTGACAGCATGGAGCCTCTTGGGATTCTCTCTCTCAAAAATAAGTAAATAAACATTTATTATTTATTTATTTATTTTTTGTTTTAAAGTTTCTTTCAAGAGAGATAGTGGGAGTGGGAGTGGGGGGCAGAGAGACAGGGAGAGACAGAATGCCAAGCAAGCTCTGCACTATCAGCACAGAGCCTGACATGCGGCTCAATCATGACCTGAGCCCAAATCAAGAGTGGAACGCTTGACCGACTGAACCATCCAGGTACCCCAATATATAAACATTTACAAGAAGAGAGGAGGGGAGGGAAGGGGAAGGAAGGGGAGGGAAGGGAACACAGCCATTATATAAACTCCAACAATTACCCCTCTCAACTTACCACCAGGCTCCAATGTACCTTCCGATGAATAGGCACCAGAATAAGTTCCTGTTCAAAGAGATTGACCCCTTTGGTCCATCTTTTCACTGCTTGGTAACCACCAGACTTTAATTTGGGATAGAAAAAAGTACTGAATGCATGAAGTGCTGGATACCCTTGTTTTTTGTTTCTTTCCACCAGAAGATTCATGTAAAAATTAATGACCTGTAATACCAAGGGAGTAAACATCAGAACACAGCAAGTACATTACCCAAACTACATTTCTACCTAACCGAATTAGGATGAATTGGAGATAAGAAGCTCCAAGAAAAGAAGGTACTAGAGATGGGGATGAAAGGGCCGTTTACTGCAGAAAATGGAAAATAAAAGATAATCAGGGCAAAATGGGAGGGACTAAGAAGGAGTGAAATTGTACTTTTGAACCATGTGAGTAAGAGAGCCATGGGAAGGAACTCAAGGAGAAAGTCTGCAATAATGAAAAGGTGTATGTAACTATATCACACACAATAACATGCAAAATATGAAACAGAACTGAATCTTACTATTTATAAATTTTACTATATATAAAAATATTAACAGGAAGAAAATATACCTAAACATTAACATTTTGTTTATCTTTGGTGGCACTTTTGAATGATATTTTTCTTTCACCTTTCCTGTATTTTCCTAATGTTCTATAATAAATATCTAACATTTATAATGTAAAACAAAAATTCTAGTTTTACAAGAATGTGTTTATGGGTCATTAGTCATTGGCGGAGAGAGAAGGAAGGCAAAGGGGGAAAATGCAGGGACTTTGGGGAGTTAGGGAAAGGAAAGCTAGAAAACATGCAAGAAGTAAAAACTCATTTTAGCTAAGTATGTAAGGATACAAGACGACAATTAGGCAAATTTTTGCAGTTATTGCACAAATAAAGAAAAAAGACATTTTACATATACATTTATGCACAACGATCAATCTATTTATCATTGAAAAGATAAAATGGCTCTTATAAGAATTCATCTAAAATGAAGTATCACTTGCTGCTTCCTTCAACTCATCAGCTACACCCAAGGTTTATCAAAATGTCACTGGCTGGCTTAGTCTATAGAGCATGTTGACTCTTGATCTCAGGGTTGTGAGTTAAACACCATGTTGGTCATAGAGTTTACTTAAAAACAAATAAATCAATCTGTAAAAAAAAAAAAAAAAAATGTACTGAAAACTACTAGTAAATGAAGTGGTGGATGAAACAAAGCACCGATGCAGAAGAGGGAACCATTATTAATTAAAGGCAACAAACAATCAGAATTGACTACCATTTTAAGGTTTGAAATGTTTCTGGTTTTTTACTTATTTATTTTTTTTATTGTTTTGAGAGGAGGAGAGGGGCAGAGAGAGACAGACAGACAGAGAGAATCACAAGCAGGCTCCACACTGTCAGCACACAGCCTGATGTGCTGATGTGGGGCTCAAACTCACAAACTGTGAGATCATGACAAGGTGCCCCTGTTTTGTTTTGCTTTAATGTTTATTTATTTTTGAGGGAGAAAGAGAGATAGAGCATGAGCAGGGAAGGGGCAGAGACAGAGAGGGAGACACAGAATCTGAAGCAGGCTCCAGGCTCTGAGCTGTCAGCACAGAGCCCAAGGCGGGGCTCGAACCCACAAACTGTGAGATCATGACCGGAGCCGAAGTAGGACACTTAACCAACTGAGCCACCCAGGCACCCCATGAAGTGTTTCTGTTTTAAATGAAACTAAAAGTGCGTTATTATAACTGGGTAGAAATCACTTTGGCTGTGGACAGTAACGGTTAAGCATAATGACAGAACAGGGAGGGGAGGGAGAGACAACTTACTTCATCATTGAGCCAATGATAGTTCTTCAAGGTCTGTATATCTCCTCGAGTGATTCGCAACTTGAAAGCGCTACTTAGGATCTCATCCTGTGGGCCATGACCTAGGGCATTACTGATCTCCTTTTCCATGTCCTGAATTAGAAAGTCCAGAGGTTGTATTTTAAATAGAACCAACAGTCAGATTTCAAAAGTCTGAAATTTAAAAAAGCTTTTCATCTCTGTAATACAAAGTAGACTTACTAATGGTTATAAAAAATGTTAGTTCAATTACTAGCTTCTGGAAACAATAATTTGGTAATAACATTTATATTTATAATTTCAATGATCTCACTACCATTTACTGAGCACTCTGAGCCAAACATGGTACCAGATGCTGAAGCACATCATTAATCCCTGCTTGTGGGGAAAGTATTATCACCATTTTACATAAGAAGTAAAGCTCAGAGAACTTAGGTTACATGTTCACAGTTATTAAGAGCCCAGCCTGGAACCCAGGGGTGTCTAACTTTCTAGTCTTTGCTCCTTTCACAATACTCTTAAAGTATTTTGACACTTTCCTTATTTACCTACTAAACTTTTATTTAAACATAGCAAAGTAATAAAATTAGGACCCGTAAGAGATGATACTATGCAGTCTGGAAATGAAGGAAATAAGCAAACAGGGAGAAACTGGAAAACAAGGCACTGGTCCAGCAACTGAGTCCTCACTGAATAGATGGCTTCTTTACTCTGAAGAATTACACAGATAAACGCATATTCAAGCTACTGAGACTGAATCTATAAACCCAATAGAAATTATTTTCATTCAAGTATTTTAAATCCTGCTTCTCCCACTACACACAATTGTGCTATTTTATGGATCTCTCTACTTGCATGTCCAACATACAGTAGGTGCTCAACAGATACTCACTGCTTAGGACTGACTACCACCTACCAATACAACACTGGAAAATAAGCCACAGTGTGGGCTCACCTTTAAAATGAGAATTTACAACTATTTTCATTTCCTTAGTTTTTCACTAATCACTTTTAAAAAATACAACGGACTCATTTCTAATGCTAAACTCATACTATGTAACCCAAAATATTTGAAGGTTAGGGAAAAAAATCTACAAAGAACCCATTATATTCCGAGATATGTGACACATATGTCTGCTCACATTTGCTGAACATTAATCTGATCCCTTAGGCCACCTTCACAGATCACTAATGATCAATGTAACCAGTGACTGGACAGCCCTTAGGCCTGATTTGTTTCATGCACTCATCCCCAGCCTGGAGAAACGCCTCAAAACAAAACATTTGTTCAAGTCTTGAATAACTGGGGCTACTTAAAAACACACCTCTTATTCTGATCAACACAAGAAATAATACCTCTGTAAGTTCAAGAAGATCATCCATCCTTTTATCCCTCTCTTTGCCCGAGCAATGTTTTTCTTTTGTCTCAAGTATTGACATTTTCCTCCTGAGTAAGCCATTGCTCCCACTGCCCAGGCGGAGTCGGGCCGACACCTCTTCGGATAGGTCAGGTTCCAGTTGGTGTCCCCTCCTCTGATCAAAAAAGTTTCTATATTCTATTGACATGTTTGATATTTACACATATAAACATACATAACACATGAAACATAAAACAGTGCCATTATCCTGAAAGAAGAGAGAAAGCAAATCTCCCAAGTAAGTAAAGGAGATTTTGTGTATCTATCTCTGCAAGGTGAAACAAAACAATGTTCAAGACCTAAGGTTCACAGGACACCTCAATTACAAACCATGAAACAGAACACTCATCACTTTCCCTGGAGGCAGCAAGGAAAGTATT
The DNA here is from genome assembly GCF_028749965.1 of Puma concolor. Lineage (NCBI taxonomy): Eukaryota > Metazoa > Chordata > Mammalia > Carnivora > Felidae > Puma > Puma concolor. Next base: position 77,664,189 of record NC_141675.1, on the reverse strand, counting down.
TTCAGCTCTCTTATGCCAGTGGAAAAATAAGACGGTTATAGGACATTCTGAAATGTTTAAAAAAAGCAAAAAAAAAAAAAAAAAAAAAAAGACCCATAATCCCATCACTCAGAATAAAGCATTACGATCCTTATAATAAGTAAACTTGTTCTATTTCATCTTTTAAGAAAAATAATTACTCATATAGAAAAATGTACATTTATGTACCACTTAATTTTTTGTAAAATTAACACCTATGTAAGCACCATTTGGGTCAACAAATAGAACTCTGCCAACATTCCAGAAACTCTGACAATACCCTTCCATATTGTGACCCTATGTAATGTTTAATATTAAATTTCAGTTATCTAGTAGACCAACTTTTAAAATTAAGAAACTGAGTTACAAATAGAGCTTCAGACTAGGACCACACTAGTCTCAACATGCTTAGCCTGTACTCTTCACTCTAGCTGACTGCCAGGTATACTGGTCCTAGGAAACTAGCAGCTGCTGGCCCCTCCCCACATTCCCGGGGAGCAAAGCCTTCAGGTTCAGCAAGAATAGAAGCAAGAGATAGTTGGGTTCTTTTGTTTGTTTTGTTTTGTTTTTAATGTTTATTTATTTTTGAGAGAAAGAGAGAGAGTGTGAGCCAGGGAGGGGCAGAGAGAGAGGGAGACACAGAATCCAAAACAGGCTCCAGGCTCAGAGGTGTCCGCACAGAGCCCAACGAGGGACTCGAACCTATGGACCACCAGATCATGACCTGAGCTGAAGTTGGATGCTTAAGCGACTGAGCCACCCAGGCGCCCCAGCAGGACGTAGTTTTTAGCCAGGTTCCAAATATGCTCCCTCTCTTTCCTCTCTCAGGCTTAGTTCCTCTCTTCTTTCAGTTTGTGCTCCATAGGTGATAAATGCTAACTCAATACAAAAGGCTTCGCTCCAAATTACTGGGGATGGGAAAGTTCTGAGACCTAGAACTTAACGAATGACTTAGCCTTCAGACTAATTCTTACAAAAAGGTCTAATGGGAGAAGAAAAACTTGATTATACTGGTACTTCACATCAATCAGTGTCCTAAACTCTGGCATTTCCATGTATCTAAAATGTGAAGTAATCCAAAACTTCAAGCTCGCATTTAATTTAGTAATGTATTTCTTTTGGATACAGAGTGCTTAGCAAAGCACTCTACTACTATTGTTTAAAATGTTAGTGTTGGTATGGGGATCACTAGAACACTTTTTGTTCCAATACTTACATAGAAAAACATTAAATCCAATTAAGCCTAAGACTGCTAATATTTTCAAATAAATCTGAGATCTTGACTCTGAAAAGAAATCCTGAACCTATTTTTGCTAGAGACATACGGTTTTTAAAAATTCTCCAAAAGAAGCCAGGCAACACAGATAAGGGTTTGGATGGAGGCAAGTTGGTCTCTCTCACAAAAAAAGGTGGCTACCATACAGAGGTAAAACCCCAGGAATTCAGAAGGAAGCCAGAAGTTGTGTATCTTCAATGCCTGCTGCTTTTTCAAAGAAAACAACAAAATTAGAAATCAAAGTAATATTTTTCATCTTTCTTACTTGTCATGAGCACCGAAACTTTAACGTGAATCAGCTGAAAGAGTAAAATGATATAACATTGAACTAGGGTTTCCACTTACACCTTCATTTTCAAGTCTGAGTCCAACTGTCCTCTCTGTATCAGAAATTTTCCCCTTTGAACAACACCTGAGGAAAAAAATTGGGAGAGTGTAGACTGGATATATACTTTTTAATGTTTATTCATTTATTTTGAGAGAGAGAGAGAGAGAGAGAGAGAGAGAGAGAGTATAAGCGGGGAACGGGCAGAGGAAGAGGGAGAGGGAGAATCCCAAGCAGGTTCCATGCTGTCAGCGCAGAGTGCGACACTGGGCTCAAACCCACAAACCATGAGATCATGACCTGAGCCGAAATCAAGAGTCGGACACTTAGCCGACTGAGCCACCCAAGCACCTCTAGACTGGATTAATTTTAACCTGTAAATGATACACTAGTTTTAGAAATAAGACTTAATAATTTGTAAATAAAAACTGCCTTGAGTTTATATAGTCCTCTAAACCAAGAGTCAGCAAAGTTTCTGAAAAAGGATCAGATAGTCAATATTTTAGGCTTTGCAAGTCTTGTGGGTTTTTTAAGTAATCTCTATGTCCACCATGGGGCTCAAACTCACGACTCTGAGGACCCCAAGATCAAGAGCCACATGCTTTACCACTGAGCCAGCCAGGTGCCCCAAGTCTTAGAATTTTTGTCACATTTTCTCAACTTCCATCATAGCTTAAAAGCAGCCAGACAACATGTAAATGAATTAGCATGAATGTGTTCCAATAAAACTTTACTTAAAAAAATAGGCAGGTGGACCAGATTTGGACAATGGCCCATAGTCTACCCCAAACTCTGTTATCAAGGAACTATCATCCAAAATACTAAGGGCACACAGAATTGCCTTCACTGTTTTTATACTAGAGGTGCTAATGCCTAAAGATGCCTACCGCAACCACACTCCTATCCAAGTGGTACCTGCCTGCATCTCCCAACCCCTAAAGCCCAGAAGAGAAGAGCACCCTCTGAGCTAGGGTGGGCATTAGACACAACAGCTACCCGTGTACCCATATATGCTAACCAGCTACCAGAGCTGAGTAGAGTTCATAAGTCTTTAGACATAGTTATTCATAAAAATAGCTTACAAAGAAAATAATCCATCAAAAGAAAACTTAGAATGAACTGAACCATGTACCTCTTCTCACTTCTCACTGAGCATAGAGGTCCCCTTGTTTCAACAACTCTATCTGCGAAGATGACAAAGAAAAGATTGAATGTTTCCTTTATTAACCAACCATATAGCTAGAATTTCAACTTACGCAGTTTCCAAAGTATCAAGACATTCACTTATCATTTAGTGCCGTTAGTGAACAGCCAGTGGAGAAATATGAAGAAATTAACAAAATAAATATTAAGAAACTAACTCTAGGCTCACAAAATACTTGCTATGTAGAAGCTAAGAATAACAATCAAGAGGTATTTTATGAATCTACTTCATCTTGAAATCGCTTTTTTACTAAAGTACTTGTACTGAATAAGACCAAGTCAATGCCCTGGGTCAACAATGTTTTAAAGTTTGGTACACCATCTTTCACTAGCACATCATTTCTCAATTTCGTATGCACATGAACTAAGGTCAATACATGGAGATAGGGCTAAATCTGGGAACTCACATTGTTTTGGAACAAACTGAGTTGTTTTGACTCCGTGACTTTGCTCTTCCCCCCAGCCTTTGGTCTTTAATGTGTCCATGTGACTTCTTTGAGAGCTTAGAAACATAAAGAGTGAAGAAGGTCAAATACAAAAGGAAAGTCCACCATAAATATTCATGATCTCCGACTGACAAGCTTCTCGAAATAGGAGTTATTGATTACCCTGTAACTTCAAAATTATGAGAGGATGCAACATAGTAACATCTGGGACTTGGATACAAGGAGTGTAATCCTGATCCTAATACCTCAGCCAAGTTACCTAACCTCCAGTTTCTCTGTAAAATTGGACGTTCTCAATCCCCAGCACCACCCTGACTAAAAAAACCTCAGTGTGATAAAACTCAGGTTAAAAGATGAAAAATTTTAAATGATATAATGAAATGGACCCTGAAACCAAACAATAAAAGCAGGACTGTAAACGGCAAAATAGTTTGAGGATTTTGCCAACATGACAAAAGCAAAAGCTCAGGAAGCATACTGCTGCTTCCAACAGTGGCTAATCAAAACGGAGAAAATAGTAACATTCTGCCTAAGAGAATAAAAAAAAAAGCTCACAGACAGCAAGTTAAAATTCCTAGACAAATAATCTTCTGCTATTTGTACATTCAACAAGCTAGACAGTCCTGTGACTTTTTCACCTTCAACTTGCCGTTACATGATTTCCAGGATCTTCCCCACCCCCACCGTGTATTCTCACACCACTTGTTAGAATTATCACCTGTGCCTCAATCCTGAGCTCATATATTTTTTGTCCCTTTTTTACAGGCTAATATAAGGCCAGACATCAGCTCCTTCTGCCACTGTCATCTATTTGCCCAAAGCACTAGAATATTTAATTAACAAACAAGAAGCCTTATAAGGAAAACTTTCTATGACCTGGGGTGACTTGAATCTTGTCTCTGAAGTGGAGGACTTCCAATTGTGCAAAAATGCATTCACTAACATGCCACTGGGACTGTGTGTATATCTGACAGAGAAGCTGGGGTGGGAGGGAGAACTGGGCTGAAAAGGGGAAGGAGGGAGAAAGGGACAGAGAAAGACAAGAGATTGTGGGAAATGTGTGTGCTGGAGTGTTCGAAAAACCTCTCTGCTCAGTAAGAACCTGACTTCAACCTGTAATTCTACTTTTCTACATCAGAGTTTCAAGAGTTCATGTGAACAAAAGAGTCTAAAGCTGACAGAAAATTCTGTTTTGCAAAACCACTGCCGTGTGTCTCATTACTAGATACAACGTTCAGGCATATAACAAGGCTAATTCTCTCAAAGCTAACCTCTTTTTTCAACAAAGCCCTTCTCACCAATCCCCTCTCCAAAAATAAGGAAAAAGATGTCTGGCAAAGCATTTATTTTGTTAGCTCATTTCTACCTGTGATAAGTTGAAGTTACAGAAGGAACAGAGTTTCCATGACCACCTTCTTTAAGTCGCTCCAATAACCTTCGGTATTTCTCCCTTTCCTCTTTCTGAACACCCTAAGTAAAAGAAAGCATGTTAGTTAAGTACTGTAACATTAAACCTATCATTAAATCATAAACAGAAACTAAGAGGTCAAATGCCGCCCACAAACGTGTTTGTCAGCATTTAAAAAATTTCTTTGAGTTCCCAACTTTATAAATCTGAAAAGAAAAATCCAAACATCTGGCCTGTTTCAAAAAACTGAATCAACAATGTGGAGCTGTGTAGGGCTATTCTCCTTAGATGGGCCATTCACTCCAGCCCACTTCACTCATTTGTGTTACCTGCTTGACTCAGATGGCATCTAGGTTTTTGACAGCAGTTTTTTGTCAACCACAAAAAACTCAACGGAAATAATCCACCTGCATATTTAGAACATTCAGCTTCCACAGTGAATATGGTCTCACTAAGTCACCAATGACTTCCATGGCCAGACCCAGCAGACACTTCTTCAGCCCTCATGTCACTCGACCACTCTCTCTGGCATCTCACCCTGCTGACCTCACCTTGCCTTCCTAGACTATACACTCCTGATTTCTTCTTATCTTCTTAGTCTCCACTGCCAATTATTTCTCCTTCTGCCTGCCCTCAAATACAGGCAGTCTGCCTGTCATCTCTTCTCACACTACATTCTCTCCCTGAGTCATCTCTCCCTTGATTTATTGAACACCGATACACAGAAGATACTGAAATGTGTCTCTAACCCTGCCTTCTTCTTATAACTCCCATCACCTATATCCAAGAGTCTACAGACAGGTCTTGCGGTTTCACAGGCACTTTAAACAATGTCCCAAAACTGAAGTCATCAACTTCCCCCTACACACACTGGGTATCTTGATCAATGACCAAGACTGAAATCTGAGACTCAGGCTCTTCTCTCTAGCTTTGTATTACACTTAACCAATGAAAATGTCCTTGCTAATATTACCTTCTAATATTTCTAGAATGTATCCTGTGTGCACCTCATATATATTTGCTCAGTCTCATCTCTGACTTCTCACCTAAGAGGTACTGAAGCCTACTTCCATCCCTTCCTCCCTCTGCTTGCCTCTGTTGATTCACCTAGTTAGGCACAAGCTCCGAGAGGATGGGGGCTACATTTTATTCAATTTTTGAATTGAACTGAATTGAATTTGAATTGAATTGCTGACAACTAGCACAACACCTGGGCCTCAAATAAGTAATTCTTAGACAAATTGAACTAAGTGGCTCAGAAAACCATCCACCAAATTGCACTAGGTGATGGTCCTGAGAAATGCCATGGATACACGAATAATTCTAAATTTTCCTAGAATAAGCAAAGATTTCAAGAGGGAAGTAAAAAGAAGACTGTTGATGAAGACATCATGCTAAGTACCCTGAAAAGGGAAGGAAAAAGCAGACGTGTTCACCATTTACTTCTCTTAATTAGCCACAGTTATTACACCTTATGAAAGAAACAAGTTAAAATAATTCAAACAGCGAAAAGGAATACAATCTCCTCTCTTTCTAGCATGATTCCTTTTTCTGTCCCACAGTGAAAAAGAATCTGAAAACTGACTAACTTATATATGTATAGAAGCCTCCAGAAGTATCAGTGGTTACTTGTTTAGCATCAGACATGGTGGTGGGGCCGCGCACTAAAAGGGAGACTGGGAAATGTACAGTGTACATCCTTTTCGTACCTTTTGAATTTTGTACTCCAGTACACATACTATCTATTCCCCTAAAAATTCATAAAATATTTTTTAAAAGAGATCAGGCTAAAACGGCTTACCTCCTCCACAGTACAGTGGGGACGCCTCAGACCCTTGCCACCCTCTTCAGAAATCATCTCTGTTACAACCTGTTCCTGAGGCTTCCAGGTTAAAGAACTTTCTGAAGGGCCTTTGCTGTGGCGACGGCCACCGGGTCTTCTACTATACCCTTCTGAGTTCAAAGTAAAACTGCGAGACAGAAAAAAAGAAAAGAAAAAGTTATCGCCAAACTGCTTAAATTGCCATTATTTAATCTCCCAAACCATCCTGTGATTAAGCTGTCTGTCCTAGGTTGAGCCTGCTCCTGGCAAACCAGAAAACTACCACTCACAACAGTTAAATCTGTCTCTAAAGTGGAGGGCACCCCAGTATTCCGCCCTGGAATGTCTGTTTGCAGCCAACAGGGCTGCCACACGGAAGCCTCTGCCTTCTTCCTCATGCTCACATGTCCAATTTAGGATTGGTTATTTAGGTGTGTTATTACACATACCCTCCTCAGACACTACACTCTCGCTTTAGTCACCTGCACCAGTGGCATTACTGATTCGTGTGACTCCCTGTTTACTGTGTCTATCCCACACTAAACTTCAAATTCCATGAAAACAGAGATGACATCCTTTCACCGCTGTACCCTAGTACAGGACCTAAGCCAAAAGGCACTCAGTAAATATCCACTGAATGCTGAATTAATGAATGCTAAAGAAATGGAAGCCATGAAGCCCCCATCCAGTCCTTGTTGCTGGTGACACAGCCTGCTTCTCCTGATGTCATCAGTAATGCGTCAAACTGGTATCATACCCCTCTTGATGAGATATTTTAAAGAAGATAAACCACTGATGTAGTATTTTTACAAAACGAAAAAAACCAAACAAACAAAAAAAAACACTGCATAATCTTGAACAAATAATAAGTAAACATCAGACAAAATTAAAGAACGTTCTACAAAAGAAATGCCTTCTACTCTGTAAAAATATCCATGCCATCAAGGACAAAGAAAGGCTAAGGAATTGTTCCAGATTAAAGGAGATCAAAAAGACATGAAAATTAAATGTAATACATGATCCTGCACTGAATCCTTGACCAGAAAAAAAAATAATCTCTATAATGGAAAAATTTTAATGAGATTATAGAATAGTATTGTACCAGTGTTAAATTTTCTGGTTTTGTTAATCTGTGATTATGTAAGTGAATGTCCTCACTCTTAAGAAATAAACACGCTCATGAGCTTATGATTAAAGGAGCATGAGCCTAAGACTTACTCTCAAAAGCTTCAGAAAAAAATATTAGGTATATATGACAGAGCATGATGAAGCAAATGAGGCAAAATGGTAATAACTGGTGCAAGAGGGGGAGGGGCAGAGAGAGAGGGAGAGAATCTCAAGCAGGCTCTACGATGTCAGCACAGAGCCTGACCCAGGACTCAATCTCATAAACCATGAGATCATGACCTGAGCCGAAATCAAGAGTCAGATGTTCAACTGACTGAGCCACCCAGATGCCCCTATAGAGTTTTAAAATACATAAAGACAAAATACATGAAGCAAAAACTGACATAACTAGATGGAAAAATAGACACATCCATAATTATAGTAGAAAACATCAACACTCCTTGGTCATCAATCCATAAAAAGGTAGGTACAAAATCAGTACGACCCTCGTTGATGCTTATGGTAATTCTCTACAACAACAGTGTAGACTATATGCACATAATGGTAATTTTAGAGTGGAAACATATCAATCACAATTTGTACATATAATTTTGGAAGACATAGTGTGCCATACAATGTCTCCTAGGAATGTGTTTACTCTGCAAGGAAATTAAATGTTGTTCTACAATAAATGTTAGCGAATATAAAAAGAAGAAGAAGAAGAAGAAGAAGAAGAAGAAGAAGAAGAAGAAGAAGAAGAAAGAAAATCAGTAAGACTGTAAAACATTATCAGTCAACTTGACCTAACTGGCAATCTAGAACATTCCACCTAAAAATAACAGAATACATATTCTTTTCAAGTGCACATTGAACATCATCCAGGCAGACCATATTCAGGTCATAAAACAAATGTTAACAAATTTTAAAGAACTGGAATTATACTACAGTATATCTCTGACAGTAATGGAATTAAATGAGAAATAACAAAATGATATTTGTACTTTCTCTCTTAACCCTACAATCAGCTATTTATTCAACAAAGTGAGAACACAGAAAGGAGAAGAAAATTACTAATAAAAACATTTCATAAAACTGATGTGTTTAGTATACGGAAACTTAACATGGTTTCTGCACTTTCTATATGTATATTATGCTTCCAAAATAAAGTTTAGGGAAAAAATTAAGTTTAGGGGAGGTGGGGGGGATGGGTGAAATAGGTGATGGGGATTAAAGAGTACACTTATGACGGGGAATTGAGCAATGTGTAGAAATGTTGACTCACTCTATGGTACAGCTAAAACTAACATTAACACTGTATGTTAACTATACTAGAATTAAAATGAAAAACTTAATAAAAAAATACAGTTTAGAAGTGAGCAACAAATCTTTTTTAAAAGGTTTTCAACATCAGATACTATAAGCATATGATGATATAGAAAGAGTAACACACACCTGAGTTCAAATCTCTCAACAGCTGTATGATATCTGGCAAATTACTAAACTCGGAGTACTCCTTAACAAGATTACATAAAAGAATAAGTTTCCATTTACAGGAAGGCAGAATTTAACACTTACCCAAAGGAAGGCAGGACTCTGCGAGGCTGATCTCGGGTTACTGTCACTCTGATCTTTGGATAGTCACTTATTCCATTAGGAGATTTATTACCTATTTTAAAAATGCATTTGTAATTGTAAAAACAAAAAACAAAAAACAACAACCCAACCCAAAAACCTGTGAACAGTCTGCATTAGAAAATCTGTGAGCAGACTACATTGTAGAACTAAATACCCTATTCTTTCAAATTCTATTACTATATAGCACAGAGATCCAGTACAAATTGTAAAAGTTGAAGGAAAAGCAATAGTGCTTAGTTTGCCCTGGACCTCAGAGAGACCGTAAAAATTCACAGGCAAGCTCTTCAAGTTTCACTTGCATCCTGGGACCATCAAGAAGCATGGGGAACTCAGTGATTACAAACTCCCTGTAATCTAATCAAATTGAGTGAGTTGTTGAAATCATTTCTTCTTCCCAAGAAAACAGAAGTTATTATTATTATTTTTAAACAGAAGTTATTTTTAAATGAAAACTTGCTATAGGCTACTACACTTCACTGGAAGCTTCCAACACTTATGAGATGGTTACTATACCTCAAAAACAAGTAACCACACTTTCATCAGCCCCATTCACTGCTGGAGCTATTATAGAGGTGTAGAGTCTCTGAGGACTCCAAAATGTAAAGAGATTTAAAACTGAAAGTTTCTTCATTTAAGTCTGTAGCAGCAAAACTTAAACTGACCTGAATTCATTTGTTTGCAAAATCTGATGTGAACCACTGTTCAATCCTAATGGATTGTTAACAATATTCAATAAACACAACATATCTAAAATATGAAAGATTCTAAATTCCCAAGCCCATCTTCAAGGGTTTCAGATAAGAGACTGTACAAGAAAGGTGCCCTAGGAATACCTGTGTTTCTCTGACTAGGCTACACAAATACACAGAAACATAGTGTTGGTACCTCAGGCACAAGACAAATGTATCATCCCTTCCATATGTCCAACTTAATAATAAATAACTTTTTTAATAGTTTTTTTTAATGTTTATTTTTGAGAGAGAGAGCATAAGCAGGGGAAGGTGGTGGGGGGTGGGGGGAGCAGGGGATCTGAAGCAGGCTCCAGGCTCTGTGTTGACAACAGAGAGCCCAATAAGGGGCTCAAACTCATGAACTGTGAGATTCTGACCTGAGCTGAAGTAGGATGCTTAACCGACTGAGACACCCAGATGCCCCAAAGATAAATAACTTTTAATATTTATATATTCAAATGATACGAATAGATTATAAAATCTAATTTGTATTGCTTCTAAAATGAAAGACTGCAAAAAAAAAAGTATCATTTTTGTTCCAGGTCTTTTGGAACTAGATTCTCAGACTCAGGGGTATGCATTTACTCCCCTTTGCTCTTCTCTTCTACCAGAGATACTTTACTAAAAGTTTGAGTAGCACTACTATAAGGTTTTTGTCATTTCCTCAATTTCTTCTATTTTTGATCTCTGAACCCACAACTTTTCTAAAAACTTTTTTCTCTTTCTCTCAAACTTCATATGCTGTGTGACAGAGATCACAGCCATTTTCAGGAGTCTGGATTCTTCCTATTCTTCCCCACGATAGAATTTTATACAGTATGTACAATAATTACAATTCAACTTTGGGCTCCAACAATAATATGGAGATTCGTAATCCATAAAAATATGAGAACTGGAAACTTAAAGTTGCTTCCCAATCAGATGATGTTCCTCAAAGGCAGGGTTTAATTATTTTGTTATTTGTTTTATATTTTGTTATGAAAAGTTTTAATTATTGTTTTGTTATTTTGTTATTCTTGATAACTTAACGCATGCCTACCACAGAGTAAGCTCTCAGGAAATGTTTTTATTTGTTTTTTTTTATGAATGAACCTTGAACTAAGTCACATTAAAGACACTGATAATACAAATAGAAAACACAACCAGTAAATTCAATGACAATTCTAAAAGAAAGCTATTTCATTTTTAGAATGGTAGAGAGACTATGTCTATGTTCTTATCCCAACCCAAATCAGTGTTTTCCTTTCATATTCTCAAAACTCAGAAAACAGAGGCAGAAGGAGGTAGAGGAAAGCAGAAAGATTTTTGACCACCTCACCCAGTTTCAGCATGTTGTTCCAGGATCCAGAACCTGTCAGTTCACAAGATGAAGAATTCGAAAATACCTTAAAATCAAATAGAACCACCTCTGTAGTATCTAAATTTTAGAATTTAAGTAAGTTCTTAATATAAAAAAAATCACTCTATTGGTGATTATTTTGCTAGCTCACAGAAGAGACATCATTAGTGAGACCAAAGGTTTAACTGGTGAAGACTCACAAAATTATGTACAAAATAACAATTCTAGGTTCTTTACATATAGTACTTAAATAAGAAAAGCAGATGTATTAGTAGCTGAGCTCTTTATAAATATTTTTTAACTGCATAATTTCTTAACTTTTAAATTCTTGGCCTTTATATCAACATTAATAAAGAATGGTTCTGGGGGAAAAAAAAAGAATGTTTTTGGAATCAATGTTTCTGGGAAAAAGTCATTCTACTCATTAATTCCTAAAAAGAGAATATTTCTTTTTTTTTTTTTAATAAAATGTTACTTATTTAAGTAATCTCTGTATCTAACGTTGGGCTTGAACACACGACCCCAAGATCAAGAGTTGCATGCTCTCTGACTGAGCCAGCCAAACATCCCACAAAAAGAGAATATTTCTAAAATGTAACTTTAATGATGAAGCACAAAAATCAGTAGCCCCAATGGAACCCTATCCCCACTGACCTCTCCTGAAGGGGCCACATTCCGTGTTCCATTACAAGCAGAAGTTACCATGGGCTTTGTGGTCAGCTGGAATGGGAATCCAAATAAGCTGGCAGCATTGTAGAGACTGGTTTTCACTTGGTGAATGAAATAATCTAGAAAATATAGTATAGATTACATACACATATAGAGTAATACACTTCTAGCAAAAAATTAAGAGTATGTCTTAGAAAGGCCTCTCTCAATCTTTATTAGAAGTCCTACTTTCAATCACTGAGATAAGACGGTAACTGTGAAAGTAATTTTTCTCCTATCTGAATAACTGAAATTCCAGCATTCCAGCATTTGGAGGTTTTTTTGTTTTGTTTTTTGAGTTGCTTTTTGGGTGTTTTTTTTTTTTTTAAAGTAAGCTCTAGGCCCAACATGGGACTTGAACTCACAATCCCAAGTTCAAGTTCAAGAGTCGCATGCTCTACTAACTGAGCCAGCCAGGTGCCCCGTAATTTTTGTTTTTCAATAAAATATCTCTTCTGGGATGCTATACAAACATGAAATTATCACTTCAGCAAATCACATACTAATTTATAAAAAAAGTCCTAAAATGACAACTTTTTAAAAATGTTTATTTAGAGACAGAGAGAGAGCATGCACAAGTGGGAGGGGGCACAAAAGAGGAAGAGAGAATCCCAAGTAGGCTCTGCGCTGTCAGCAGAGCCCTACACGGGGTCTCAATCTCAAGAACCATGAGATCATGACCTGAGCCAAATCGAGAGTTAGACACTTAACAAACTGAGCCACCCAGGCACCCATTGAAATGACCACTTTTAAGCAATGAGTTATTCAGAATATATAAAATAAATAAGCCAGAGAGATAGGGGCATAACTTAACCTGCAGCATATAGACACTAAACGTGGCAGAATCCGACAGGAAGCACTATAATTTACTCACTGGTTTGTTCTTACTTCCTGGGAAGGTAACAATACACTCCTAAATAACTACTTACTAAGTGCCTATTATACATTGGCTACTTCCAAGGTGGAAATCAGTGAAGTATAAAACATGTAGCTCTTAAACATCTCTGATGAAATAAGGCTATTCCTCTACTGGAGAAGACATGTTAGATCTGATGCCCCTCCCTGCCACCAAAAATAAAGATTACAAAATAAGTAAGTAAACAAATAAGGGGGAAGGGTAAATTTCAGTACTTGCCCCACTTCCTCTTTTTAGGACACTACCCCTTTCTCATTTCCTACACTGTTGATTGGTTGTCTACAATTTCCTTTCTATTTCCCAGTTAAGGTATTTTAAACCACTAGCTTGAGAGAGAAAGAGACCATCAATTTAGCCACACTCTGCTAAATTTTTTTAGAGAAAAAAAAGCCTGAAACTGAAATGGTGGCTCTTAAACAACAAGCACTCCAGAACATATAAAATATAAAACAGAAATAGAAAGATAGGGGAATAACTTAAACAACAGGGAGATGGGGCACGTGGATGGCTCAGTCAGTTAAGCATTCGACTTCTGCTCAGGTCATGATCTCACGGGTTCCTGGGTTCAAGCCTCAAGCAGTGCTGAGCCTGCTTGAGATTCTCTCTCTCTCCTTTGCTCTCTGCCCCTGCCCCACTCGTGAGCGCACACATGCTCTCTCTATCAAAATAAATAAATAAACTTAAAAAAAATTCCAGATTATCCCTCTAGTAATGTATCTTATATTCTGCTATGGTTTTTTTGTTTTTTTTTTTTTAATGTTCATTGATATTTGAGAGAGAGAGAGAGAGAGCACACACGTGGGAGGGGCAGAGAGAGAGAGAGAGGAGGAAAGAGGATCCAAAGAGGGCTCTGTATTGACAGCAGAGAGCCCAGTGCAGGGCTCAAACTCACAAACCATGAGATCATGGCCTAAGCTGAAGTCGGATGCTTAACCGACTGAGCCACCCAGGTGCCCCTCTGCTGTGTTTTCTTAAGTGAAAGAGTAAGAGTTTTAGAGATTTATGCTTAACCACTAGACTGTCATTCAGGCCCCAGAGGGTATAGTATACTCGTAATAACTAACATAGTTAAATAATGGATGCTAAAAAGCATTGTTAATACTTATTTTCCTACAAATTTGTCAGAATCTGAGTATTCCTTTTTTTTTTAATGTGTATGCATTTTTTGAGAGAGAGAGAGAGAGAGAGAGAGAGAGAGAGAGCATGAGCTGGGGAGGCGCGGAAAGAGAGGGAGACACAGAATCTGAAGCAGGCTCCAGGCTCTGAGCTATCAGCACAGAGCCCGACGTGGAGCTCGAACCCAGGAACCATGACATCATGACCTGAGCTGAAGTCAGATGCTTCGACCTCGACTGAGCTACCCAGGCACCCCAAAATCTGAGTATTCCTAGAGATTAGGCCAAAAAAATCTAAATGACTCAAAAAAGAAAGGGGAGGGGGGAGAAAGGAGGACAGGAGAGGAGGAGAAGGAGGAGGAGGAGAGGAAGAAAGTAGACGGCCTATATAATGGGGATAAGACCACCTTACTTTCTTCACACTAGACTAGGTTAGATCTCTTAAAACCCCTCTGATCTGTAAGATCATAAGTCTGAGATTCTAAGGTTCCCCTTTTCTTTTACCCTCCTTTCTTCCTCTCTCAAAAGCAACTAAGAGAGTTGTATTATCCAACACAGTTGCCAGTGGCCACATGTAGTTACCTAAGTTTATATTTAGTTAAAATTAAATTCAGTTCCTCAGGCACACTGGCCCCATTTCAAGTGTTCAACAGACATCATCACAGAGAGGTCTATTGGATGCAGTGCTGTAGACCTTTACAAACTCTGCCAATAAGTATTATATCCTCTACCCACTGCTTCCCCCTTGGTTCCCATCTATAATTTCAATTCAGAAATTATAATACATATTTCATGGAATCATGGAGGGAGAGATCTTTAACATGGAAGTCCATGAAATAGATGATTACCCTTATTATTTAAGGAACCTTCTATAATATCGTCAAAGTTCTTTTGTTTTTCTTGTTTTGTTGAAGTATAGTTGACACACAATGTTTTGTTGGTTTCAGGTGTAACCACTGCCAAAGTTTTTTATTTATATAAATAACTGTTACTTACTTATATTTTTGTTTAAAATTGACTCATGTTTTTTGCTAAATAAACGTATTTGAAAGGTAATTTTATACCACTACTCTAAATGTAAAGAAACATTCTTTGCCTTATAAAGAAACGAAAACATAAAAAATAGGTGGGCCTATTAAAAGAAGGGAGAGTCACATGTAATAGCAAGTAATAAAAACATACTAGCATTAAATCAAGATTTTCTGCTTGAAATAATCAGAAAATTAAAAACAACTGAAAAGGATACAACATTTTACTATGTAACATAATTCACGTTACTTAATGCTATGAAATGCTGTATCCCCTAAAATCCTTTCCTAAACTGATACCCATCTTGTGCTTTGAGAAACACTGTCCCAGTGAATTTAATATAAATTCCTCACACTCAAAGTCCTCTTTAATTTGACATACTTCTTTTTAGCCAACTTCTCCCCTGAATTCTATTCACTATTTCCTAAATTGCACAACTCTTCCATACTGTTCCCTCTGGTTAGAATGCTTTTTCTTCCTATTGCTCTGCTGATATCCCGTCCACACTTTACGATCCATCTTACACACGAGCTCTTTCATCAAATATTTACTGAGACTTTTAATCAGCTGAAAATTGGAAAGTATTTTGTTACTATCTTTCTTATTTCATTTATCACATCCCTACTGACATTAGTAATAATTTATATGCTTGCCTTATACCCTCTACTATACAATTATATACCTCCACAATTGTAAGGTCCTTAAAAATAAAGACCCTGTCTTACTCATTTTTCTATTTCCTGTAGAACCTAACACATTGCTTAGCAGTAAGACATGCTTAATAACTGCTCATTGGATTTAAATGAAATCTTTTTTTTTTTTTAAGTTTTCTTTATTTATTTTGAGAGACAGCAAGAGAACCAGCAGGGAAAGGGGCAGAGAGAAAGAGAGAAAGAATCCCAAGCAGGCTCTGTGCTGTCAACGCAAAGCCTGATGTGGAGCTCGAACTCATGACCATGAGATCATGACCTGAACCCAAATCAAGAGCTGGACGCTCAACAGACTGAGCCATCCAGGTGTCCCTGGATTTAAATGAAATCTTAACAGACATTTCTACTCTTAACTACCACATCTGGAGGAGATCAAAATTCACATTCATTTTTGAGACAGAGGAAATATTATTATAGCACTCCATTTTGCCTTTTTTCCTTTAATCTAGTTTTATTCTCTTCTATCAAGCTATGTCTAGCCCTCTGGATCCAGAGAAGTAAACAATTTGGGGCAACACATTAGATTCATTCACTCAGCTATATGAACTAGATGACTCAATTTGAAGTAGTTTTTACAGTGTTTTTTCCTCAAAAATAAAAAGCACCTTTTTTTATAGAAAGATTCAGAATTTTAAAATACACATTCAACACACAGGCTTATCTATCTGGAAGGATACTTAAGACCCTGATAACAGTCCCTAGAAAAGATAACTGAGTAGAAAAGGGACAGGAAAGAGACTTACTTTTCACAGCATAAACTTTTTACCTTTTTTTTTTTTTTTTCAACGTTTTTATTTATTTATGGGACAGACAGAGACAGAGCATGAACGGGGGAGGGGCAGAGAGAGAGGGAGACACAGAATCGGAAACAGGCTCCAGGCTCCGAGCCATCAGCCCAGAGCCTGACGCGGGGCTCGAACTCGTGGACCGCGAGATCGTGACCTGGCTGAAGTCGGACGCTTAACCGACTGCGCCACCCAGGCGCCCCAAACTTTTTACCTTTTGAATTTTGTTCCATGCATATACTTTTCCTACTAAAAAAAACTAATTTTTAAAATTCATATTCAATACCTAATCTTGGTCTTTTGGCTGGTATTTCATCAGTGTCCACTGTAGAAAACGAAGTGCTGAAAAGAAAAAGAGAAAAAAATATATATATTTACATATATACACACATATCCATTTCTGTAAGTAAACCTAATATGCATACAACACACCCCCTCCATCCACGTTGTCAAAAAATGAGACTCAACTGATGTTTGAAGAGAAAACACTCCTCTGTAGTAGGCCTTCACCATTTGAGGACTTAACACTCTTGTTTAAACTATTTGAAAGAGACCCAAAACTCTCTATCAAATGATAAAATGTAATCTGGCTAAAGTACAAACTTGAAATTGGCCAGAAATCATTTGGCTAGTAAATGAACATAGGTGACAGCCTAGGACTGGTATATCCTTTTTCTCTCCAGCAATGATTTTAAAACAACAAATAACTTCCTTTTGAAAGATGACATCTCCCCACCCTCACAAGAAAAGCCATCTTCTACTTTACTAGAAGCAGACAATATAAGAAGCCTTAAAATATAGTTCTTAGCCAGAAAAGGTGTTATATTTAACTGCATTTTTTAAAAAAATGTTTATTCATTTTGATAGAGCACGAGCGGGGGAAGGGCAGAGAGAGATGGAGACACAGAATCCAAAGCAGGCTCCAGGCTCTGAGCTGCCAGCACAGAGCCCGACATGGGGCTCGAACTCAAGAACTGTGAGATCATGACCTGAGCCGAAGTCAGATGCTTAACCGACTGAGCCACCCAGGTGCCCCTTTAACTGCATTTTTATCATGGAAACTATATTACAGTGGTAATAAAAAATTGGGGAATTCAGGAAAGTTTTTGGGCCTATATATACCTCAAGAATGTTAAAAGCTTACGGTATACTATAATCATCTTTCTAAAGATAATTATAATTGATCATTTTTACCAAAAAAAATTAACAGAATAAATCCCAGGAGAATACCATTTAGTTAATAACTTTGAACATCCCAGTAAGACCTTCTGGCTTCATTTTGACTGAAACATGGCTTACATTGTGAAGAATTGTTTTAGATAAAGGATGTGTGGTGAAGAACAGGGTTTTGATCTCCAAACCATTGTTTCACTCACTGGCAGGGATTCACAGCAGAAAGAAAGGACAAGGAGAGGAAATTAATATTCTCTTATTCAATAAATATGTACCAAGTACCTATCATGCACCAGCCTCAGCACAAGGCCGCTGAGGTAGAATAAACAAATACCACCCTTATAATATATTAAGCATCATTTAAGGCACTTTACAACATGCTCCCAAATGATCCTCTTATCAACCTCACAAAAAGGTAGAAAAGACTAAGTTGAAACCTTGGTTTCTCTAGAACACATGATGGAATGTAGCCAACAGCCTATTTCATCAATGATCTGCATTTTCAGACTCATGTATTAAATCATCCTGCTCTCTCAAGCTCCAAGAAACTATCCTTCAATAATCCTGGGCTTAATAAAAAAATGAAATTAACACGGTCACTAAAAGTTGATGGGGGAGTAGAGAATTGGTATGGTCTTCTATTCTCTAGATTAATTCTCAAGCAAGGGGTACACACTATGAAATGAGACAAACCAAGGGGCAGATACTAAGTAAGAACAGTTTTAGTTTCCCCCAAATTTTTTTAAGCACAAACTAGTGATCTTTTTAAAGAAATGAGACACCTAATTTTCCCCCCTCATATACTAACTCTAAAGCACAGAACCATCCTCCCTCCCTCCCTCGCAAAACACACACACACACAGTTTGACAGCTGTTTCAGAACAAAACAGCTGCTGTTCTTTGGTGCTCAGAGAACAATTCTTGTAGTCAAAACGGCTTTGGTCAAGCTATGAATCTCCCTTCCTTTAGCTGCACTTATTGCCTACATATGACACTTGGGAGTGTGCTGTGTAAACAGTGAACCACAACACAGACACTATTCCTTCAATTGTTACTTTTCAACTAACGAAAGAGTAGCAAGATACAATAAAACCCCATTTGACAGCAATCAGCTCGGACTCTGACAAGAACATCAAAGATCCTAACCATCACGGTGCACTCCAAAGACAACTAGCTCGTTCCATCAGCAGCAGCCGCATCGCACAGCGTGGAGGGAGCGACTACGTCACCAGGATACCCGCGACTCGCACCTCCACCGCCTTGGCCTGGCCAACTGTTTCGGCAGAGCAGGGCCTGCCTGGCTGGATCAGCGCTCTCGGGGCCGAGCCCCGGGGTGGGGGAGGGAGTACAGCCAGGCTGGCGCTCAGCCCCCTCTCCTCTCACCTGTTCGAGCGCCGCCTCTTCAGGAGGGCCCGGGCAGGGGGCACCGGCCGGTCACAGAAACGGAAAATGGTGCCGAGAATCCTAACCAGCCATTTGTACATACCAGGCCCAAGCAGCAGCGGCGGCCGACACACCCCGAGAAGCAAACCCCAGAGCTGTCGCCGCCGCTGCCGCCTTCGCCGCCTCGGCCACCACCGCCAAGGCTCAGTCGCCGACTTATGACGCGATTGGAGGGCCCACAGATAAAACGTCCTGAGGGCTATAGGAGGCCCCCGCCTGCCACCACTCCTGACGTCACCTCCTCCCGCCGGACCGGAAAGCATCTTCGTCCTCAATCTGCGCACGCGCAGCTTCACCCCGTACCACATCCCGAACCTAGCAACCAGAATGCGTGCGAAACAGTCTCGGTCCAATCGTTGGCGAGATCGAAAGGGCTGTGGGCGGGGCTTTCTGTTCGGCGTAGCCAGTCGCGAGACGGCCCGCCGGACAAGGCCCACAGGCCACAACAAGTGAGGCTTCCTCACCTGGGAGCCAGCGCTCCGGAGGCTTGAAATACACTGTAGGTACTCAGTAAATGTTTGTTGAGGGCACAAAATAAAGGTAGGTCAGAACAAATGTTTACCCTGCTAAGTGCCCTTTGGTTTGCATATACCTAAGGTCTAGTACTTTACCACGTACTGTCATGTTCGTTTCTCCCAGCAACCTCAGGCGATGGTGAGGTGTCTTGTGCCCATTTTTAATAAATCAGGAAATCAAGTACAGAGCGATTAAGTAATTTGCCTAAAGTCACAAAGCTAACTAGTGGCGTAGCAGGATTGGAACCGGGATCTGAGAACCAGCGCCAGTCCCTCGCCTGTGAGGCGAGTTTACTGGAAGAGACATGATTATAAATTACAAGATAATTGTGTGCAAAATGCAGTAGGAGCCAGAGAAAGGAAAACTACACCTTGGAGAGGGATAGGGAAGGGCATAATTCAAAGAAGGCTTCACAGAAACTTAAAGACAAGAGGTACCTGTGGCCTAGTACCTGCTAGTCTCCACCCCTGGGCTGGCAGGGAGTGCAAATTAACTCTCCCTGTTATCTAGAGGTCATACTTCTGGTTAATTATCAATAAGAGAAAAAAGTCCCACCCTATGTAGGGACAAGAATATCCAGTCCCCTCCTCCAAACATTGCTGGAACCCTTTTCTGGCCCCACAAATCCATCCCTAACTACACTTGACCTTTACCTCTGATTTAGTTAAGGCCAGACTTCAGGCTTCCTTGAACTTAACACAGGCACTCCCCATTACAGCCTCATCCTGTACTCAATAAAGTGTTCTGGAATTCTGGTGCAAGATACCACCTAGAGCTCCAGAACCACCTGTGGCTATCACCACTCTGGCTTGGGCATATGGGAGGCAGTTCCTAGAGAGTGGAACCAAATCCTAAATGTGGACATAGGCCCCTTCCTTAATTCTCCAAAACACAGTTAACACCAGACTGGTTTTTTTTTTTTATTTTTTTAAATGTTTATTTATTTCTTGAGAGAGACAGAGACAGAATGTGAGTAGGTTAGGGGCAGAAAGAGAGGGAGACACAGAATGCGAAGCAGGCCCCAGGCTCCGAGCCATCAGCACAGAGCCCAACGCGGGGCTCGAACCCACGAGCTGTGAGATCATGACCTGAGTCGAAGTCGGACGCTCAACCGACTGAGCCACCCAGGCACCCCAACACCAGACTGTTAATGAAAGTTTGAGAATAGAAAGACTAGAAGTTTTGTGGTTTTTTTTTTTTTTTTAAGAAACTTTCATTTCCATCAACCCTATTCCATTTTGTTTGCCGTTGTAGAAAAGCAGCTTAAGACCACTCGGTGTTGTTCCTATCCATTCAGTGGTCTAAGCAGTGGGAGCTGCAGAACAGTCTTCACTGGCAGGCTGAGCACTCCGGTCTTCAGTAGAGGACTGCTGAATAGGCATAGAGGGCACCTGCACACCTTCAGTTCAGTCTGCAACTTCAGGTTGAGTAGCAGTGAACTCAGGAAGCTGCTCTTCCTTTTCAATCTCTTCAAGACCTCTGTAGAAGAAGAGACAGGTGGGACCTGATGGTGCCACAGATGTGCAGAACTTCCCAGGCCAGCATCCACCACATCAGACCCACTGAGTGAGCTCTCTTGTTGTAAGCGATAGCAATGTCTATATAGCACATAGGAGAGTTTGTGTTACATGAGCGATGGTAGGCAGGTTAACATAAGATGCCTCTGTGAGAGGCTAGTGGTCAGCCCTGGGATCTGTAACCACCAGAAGTCTCGGTTCCAGGAAGGCTGCCTGGATCTACTTAGTGAAGTTTCCAGGGGTGAAGCAGCCAGCATCAGGGAGTGGCTCCAGTAGCAGCAGCAAACTTCAGCACAGCTCTCTGGCCAGTATTCCCAGATGATATGACACTGACATCAGCTGGGTTTTCAAGGCTCCAATGGCACAAACTGCCAGCAGAAGCTTCTCTCAGGTTCTCTTCAGATTTATGATGTAGATCCCATCACTTTTCCTTTTGTAGGTGTACTGTTCCATTTGGAAGTCAAGGTTAGTGCCACTTAAGTGGGTTCCTGCTGCAAGGAATTGGAGGACATCCTCCTTCATTTGCAGGCCATCATGGGCTCTGAACATTGTGAACGTTTGCTTTAAGCTATGATGGGAATGTAGAACAAGACCGCTGTGTGGCCCCTCTCTGGGTAATTTGGAAAGCAAAGACCAGAAGATTTAGAAGTGGCTATTATCATCCGTAGTCCATTGCTCATTGCCTCCCAGAAGGACTTTACTCCCCTCAAGGTTATCTCTCCACTCTTTTACAAGCCACCAACAGAAGAGAATTTTCTCTCCACCTCTACTCCAACCTATTTCAGGCTGGACTCCCGGTTAACTTAAAAAATAGTCTACCATGGCATTATTATGCACAGCACTTGAGCTGTGTCCCATGTGTCCATTCCACTATAAAAAATGGCCTTTGCCTTCACTGAACCAAAAAGAACACTGAAGCAT
Source organism: Puma concolor (assembly GCF_028749965.1). NCBI lineage: Eukaryota > Metazoa > Chordata > Mammalia > Carnivora > Felidae > Puma > Puma concolor. Next base: position 77,642,046 of record NC_141675.1, on the reverse strand, counting down.
TGCAAAGGGATTTTCGGAGACAAAAGAGCAGTCTCTGTTCAAAACATAAATGGGAAAACTGCAAGGTGCTTTAGAATAGCAGCGTATCTCAGGTTTGGGCCACCAAGATTTAAGAAAGATTGACACCAAGTCTCAGGCCACTCCAGTACAACACATTTTTTTTCCTCCCTCACTAATAGCACCTGTGCATACCTAATGCTGAAATGTTAGACCCCCTCTATGAAAAGTGGAGGGCTTTGGAATTACCTCAGTCGAATCTCTGGGCCTCATCAGGAAGCAATAACTCTTGAGTGCAGCAACTGCCAGCCACCGCCTGCACCTGACATTTTGCCACTTGGTGCACTCGCTGTCCTATCATCCCCAGGAGAGGCATGGGCCGATACCCATCCAGTGGTCAAGGAGTGGAACCACGCTTACTCCAAACCCACCACTGTTGCACCCATTCCTGGACTCAGGAACTTTTCACCAGAGGGCTAGAGGAGAAAACCAAAGCCATATGGAGAAATAAGGACATTGAGGTTTGGATAACTTGCACCCGTGTACTGTTGGAGGGGCACATCCTCATTGCTTAAGTTTTCATTAGGCTATCCTAAACGATTGCCCAGTTTTCTGAAAAACAAAATGACAACAAAAACTTTGTTGACAAAAAACAACAAAAAACTTCTCCTCTTCCCTCTTCCCCTCCCCTCCTCCTCCTCCTCTTCCTCTTGCTGAGATCCTCTCCTTCAAGCCTTTCCAGGGTCCATCCCAATTTTCCTCAAAACCTACCTCTCCTCCACAGAGAAATAAAGACCCAGCCCTCCAATTCATTGCTCAGTCTTGAACATTTTCCCTTTACCAGCATTCTCAGAGTATTAAAAGATTTATTGTCAGCTTTGGTTTTGCTGACCCCTGCCCGAACTCTGGTCCATTTGATAGAAGTAGATTGAAGCCCATAGGTGAGATGCTGTTGGTTTGGGCTTAATGTACCTAAAATCCAACATAGCTCATCACCCTAAATATTAATTTCCTTCTGGGGACCAACTCTGGTATTCAAGAAAAACGTATCCTCCTAATAATGAGGACTTTGATCTTATTCAGTCTAATAATAACCTTGGCCTTATTATCCCAAAGCAAGTGTAGTTCCTTGTCCTAGATTTTATTAGAAAAGTTGCTCACATTAACTTCAGGTTTGGCCTGCCTTGTGAAGAAGTATCTGAGCCTATTTTCTAATCTATAAAATAGAGTTAATCAAATCTGCCTCTCAGATCTGTGGGCCAGTTAAATGTACTTACGTACGTGAAGGACTGACTTCAGTATCCCACATGGCTAAGTGCTTAATGTTTCTCTTCCCTCTTCTTCCTTCAGTTATCTAATAAGCCATTTAATTTGTCAGTTCCACATCCTACACTTTCCTGCATTCTCCATGGATCCGCCTTTTCTCCTCTCCAAACCCATCAAACATACTATCATTCAAGGCCTGATCACTTCTCAGGCCTTCCCAAAAGCCACCTCCTCTTGTATTCTGTCCCTTTTCTATCTATTTGCAGGGTGATCTCTCTTGTGTTGTCTTTTGTTGTTGTTTTGTTCTCTGCTGTGGCTGTTGTTGCTAAGGAAGGTAAATTTATAGTGTTCTTATTTATTAAGGAAAGTAAATGTATAAATTGAATTTGTGGTTTTCTGTTACCATATCCTAAAAGTGGTTGGGTTGATTTTAATCAAATTCCAGATGTTTGGAGTGATCTGATTTCAACTATGGGTACAAGATTCTCATGACCAGTGCTTGGGAAGCCAGCTAAGTAAACATAAAAACAGAAATCTGGTTCTAATAATAATAATAATATTTTAGATCCAAATAAATCTAAAATATGTGCTACCAGCGTTCCTGAGTCGCTCAGTCAGTTAAGGGTCTGACTTCGGCTCAGGTCATGATCTCACGGTTCGTGAGTTTGCGCCCCATGTCGGGCTCTGTGCTATTAGCTCAGAGCCTGGAGCCTGCTCTGTTGAAAAGAGAAGTCTTTTCATAATATATATTATTATATACATATTTTTTCATAATATATATAATATATATTATTATATTTATATATTATATATAACATATATTATTATATAATAAATAATAAATATTATTATTTAAATAATAATAAAAAATTATCATTTTTTAATAAGAAAATACGTGGTAACAACGGATGTTCAATATTGGCACTACCCCCAAATTTTTTATTTTTTGAAATGAACTTTTAACTAATAAAAGCATTTACCTCTGTCTTGCCAGTGTGCATACAGGCCTTGCTAGAGCCTTCTATTCTTGAAATGCTCTGGGCAGCACTCTGCAAACAAGCAGTTATTGAAAGCGCTGGACTTGCATTTATTTTATTTGATACATTGTTTGTAAGGAAATCATGGTTTCTTTCTTTCTTTTTTTTGACGTTTATTTATTTTTTGAAAGACAGAGACAGAGCGCCAGCAGGAGAGGGGCAGAGAGAGAGGGAGACACAGACTCCAAAGCAGGCTCCAGGCTCTGAGCTGTCAGCACAGAGCCGGAAGCAGGGCTCCAACCCAGGAACTGTTAGATCATGACCTGAACTGAAGTCAGAAGCTTAACTGACTGAGCCACCCAGGTGCCCCAGGAAGTCATGGTTTCTAAAACAAGGTAGCTCTATTCCGTGAAGAATACTTCTTAGGCCAGAAAAGTAGTATACAGACATTTTCCCTCCTGTTTTGTAATAAACTACAAAAAAAAAAAGTTAATAAGCTAACCTAAATGTGTTATTCTCTCTATATATTATTTCTTACATTTGTTATATATTATTGTGGCATATATTATTTATTATGTTTATTTGTATTACATGATACTAATATATTAACATACAAAGAAGTGAACAGGAAAAAAAACTTACATTCTTGCTGCCTTGAAGATAAAATCCACTATCTTAAGCATGGCATGCAGAGTGCCTCCTACCCTGGCTTCAAGTTAGTTTATCATTTCCCTATGCATCCATCCAAACTGGCAATCCACACTTCTTTTATAACTCCAAGTTTGTTCCCTCTGCCTGAATTGCTTTTCCTCTACTTTCTTCACCTCACAGGCTCCTACCTAGTCTTTAGAATCCAGCTCAAAAAGGATGTCCTGTGTGAAGCTTTTTCCACGGCCCCTCCCCGTGGGATTCCCAGCAACTTACTGCTTCCTCCTCGGTTCTATGGAAGGTGTATCCGTAACTCTATATCAGTATTACTAGTATCATTAATATGTCTGTCTCCTTGTGAGAAGGAGCCATCCCCTATTGTTTCCTCATTATTTTTCTAAATAGAAGCTTGAGAAATGTTCAATAAATGAAGGAATGAAGACATGAAACAAATACATGGATTAGGGGAAAGTTACCCTGATCTCCTTGTAGAAAATGAATCAAGGAAACATTTATTTCTCCAAACGTGGACAGCTAGTGAGATTGTGGGGTCACTGAAGCAGATGAAAGGACAAAATTCTATGTGATAGTGAGTCATATACCAGCTTAGAGCATTAAACCAGGGTGAGAGAGGACATAGGTCACCTTTCCTGACAGCTGAAGCCAATGAGAGTTCTAAAAACACCTCCCTTCAGTTCATTACACTTCCATACCTGTTTTTCCTGTCCATGCATTTGGAAGCTTGCCTGCCCTCTTTCTAATCTGCTCTCTGTAGCGAGTGATTTCTAGGTTAAGAAGAAGAAAAAAAGCCAATACATAATACTAAATTGGAAATGAGGCAAACTGTGTTATTCTTGAGTTGTGATCATTTTTCAGAATCATCGTATGAAGAAGATTGATGATGATGATGAGAAATAAAGACATGGTTTTCCTCAGGATACCTTTGAGTAAATGTTAACATTCAAATAGTTATGAGTTACCCCATCTTTTGGAACTTTGAAAAACTTTTAGTTACTTTTTAAATGTTCATTTATCTGAGAGAGAGAGATAGAGAGTAAGCAGGGGAGGAGCAGAGAGTAAGAGACACAGAGAATCCCAAGCAGGCTCTGTGATGTCACCAAACCCTGAGATCATGACCTGAACTGAAACCAAGAGTAGGACAGTTAACCAACGGAGCCATGGAGGCACCCCTAAAAACTTTTATTTTGAAATAATTATAGATTCACGGAAAGCTGCAAAAATAGTACAGGGATGTCCCATGGACCCCCAGTCAGTTTCCCCCAATTGTAACATCTTACATAACTAGAATGCACTATGAAAGCCAATAAATTGACATTAGTACAATCTACAGATCTTATTTACATTTTACCAGTTTTACATGCACGTGTGTGTGTGTGTGTGTGTGTGTGTGTGTGTGTGTGCGCGCGCGCATGCGCACGGTTCTATGTAATCTTATCACCTGTGTAGATTGCTGTAACCCCCACCACAAGCAGGCGACAGAACCAATTCACCTCTCAAAGATTCCCTATTCTCCAATTCTCCCTCGCTTTCCTCTCCCTCCATCTTTTGAAATGCTTTCTGTTTTTTCATATTTGATATTTCTAACTCTCTCTTCTTGAGAGGATGGGTCCTCCCGTTGATACCTTGTGCTATTTTGAACGCTGGAAGTAGAAAAGCACAGACAGCTAGGAAGTTGTAGGAAAACTTGTGTGCCTACTGGCAGGAAAATCAATACTAACACAAAAAGCCCTCCCAACAGAAATTATTCTTATTCCCATAATTGGCTGGTTTCCAGGAAAATGTACATTGGCTCTGTCTAGATAAAGACTTGGCGTGGTACTAAACTGATAGGAGCTCAACAAATATTTATCAGACAAGTACACTGACCCAACAGTGCATTCCACAACAGGTTCCTAAGAGAATGTGGAACAATTCTCCATTTGTTCCAGAGGGCAGTTGTTACCAAACCAGTAAAGCTTACTGCAAATGGAAAACTAAAAAAGCTAGCAGGCCACCTATTTGTTTTTCCTATTTATGTATCCCTAATTTATTTCTCCAGCAGGAGACAAAAAAAAAAAAATACACTACAGTACTGACTAAAGTCATTTACCTAAAACATCACTGCTATCATGTGCCCTCCATTCCTAAAATGCACCTGACCCCTCTTCTCAGCACTGTGCAGACTGCCTTCTGACAGAAGGGAAAGGTGTAGACTGTGTAACCACTTAAGTAACATAGTTACCAAGTGCTGAGTGAGCTTACCTTGGTAGCAGACTGTAAGGCTAAGAACTTTACTCATATTAGCTCATTTAATCTGAATAACAGCCCTGTGAGATACCTGCTTTTGTTTTCCTCATTTCACAGTTGAGAAAAGTTAAGAATGGAAATGTTTTGCTTCAAGCCACACAACTAGTGAGTGGAAGATGTGGGATTTGAACCACTGCTAGCGGGTCTTGGCCTTCATTAGGTCTGAGGTGTGACACAGAATCCATATGCAATACTCTGAAACCCACCCCCCCCCACCCCCCACCTCCAGCAGGGGAAATCTGATGTACTGATTCTTTGGGAAGCACTGCTGGAATCTACTTCCCGCAAGGAATCCCCTGCTATTCGAAGGGGATGCAGACACAGAAAACCGATAAACTTCTATGAGAGATAACTTTGCTTCATAAATGTGTATTTCAGGTAGACAATGCTAAATGACTAGTGGCTTTTGCCTGATGCCCTGGATAACAATGTATTCTTTTTTTTTTTTAATTTTTTTTTTAACATTTATTTATTGTTGAGACAGAGAAAGAGCATGAACAGGGGAGGGTCAGAGAAAGAGGGAGACACAGAATCTGAAACAGGCTCCAGGCTCTGAGCTGTCAGCACAGAGCCCAACACGGGGCTTGAACCCACGGACCGCGAGATCATGACCTGAGCCGAAGTCGGACGTTTAACCGACTGAGCCACCCAGGCGCCCCACAATGTATTCTTTAAATTGTTTGTATCTTTTGGGGCGCCTGGGTGGCAGAGGGTTAAGCGTCGGACTTCAGCCAGGTCACGATCTCGCGGTCCGTGAGTTCGAGCCCCGCGTCAGGCTCTGGGCTGATGGCTCAGAGCCTGGAGCCTGTTTCCGATTCTGTGTCTCCCTCTCTCTCTGCCCCTCCCCCGTTCATGCTCTGTCTCTCTCTGTCCCAAAAATAAATAAACGTTGAAAAAAAAAATTTGTTTTAATTGTTTGTGTCTTTCTTTATAAATGCATGTTTCAGCTCATCAGACCACCGCCCCCCTCCCCTGCTCCCATCTCCCCCCCCCCCCATAAGCCTGAGTGACTGCTACAAGTCCTTCCACCAGAAAGGTAATTAAATTACCTCATAGCCAGGAGAACACAAGTTCAGTTACTTCCAACACTGAAGTGGATGGATTCTGGCAGAACTCTCTATTTAAAGCTTTTGCATTTAATTTTCCTTTAGAAAGTAGGAGGCAAGGGTGAGGGAGAGATAGGCTCTGGATAGGAAGAAATAAAAATATGTATAATGCCATAAAAATGTTCCTTTAATCTGAAGCGTATCTGGACATATACAGGTATATGAATGGACTTAATGAAATATTCTTAACAAAATATAAAGACTGCCTGATGAGGAATGCGTGTGTGAATTAACATAAAAAGTAGTTTTGTGGACACAGACCAACAGGATACTCATTGATTTGTTTCATTCACAAGAACAGGGAGGCAAATATCTCAGATCACACTTGATTTCAACATACCAAGCCAAGCCACTAGTAAACCGCCCACAAAGAATGAAACTATTTTGAACTCGTCATTCTACAAATACACATTATAATATTAAGATATGCATAAAATTAAAAAAAAAAAAAGATGTGCATAAAATTGTGTAAGGTAGAAAGTACTCGACCTTCCACTGAAAAGAGGAGGAGTCAAATATCCTGAAAGGGTTGGGACCCGCCTGCAGTCCCTCGGGAACTTCCTGTTGTCACCACACCTCTGGTGTAGTTATCTGAGCTCCCTCTGAGCAAAGCCCTCAGTGGAAACTCCAAGGCTCTGCAAAGGAAATTATTCTTGTGAATGTGACACACACTCTCTCCAGTTTCCATATGCTGAGATTATCCTTCTTCTTCGGTTTGATCTGCTTGGTGAAAACAGGTAGGTCATTTAGTGAATGGTTTACTTAATTATTTAAAAAATATTATTTTATATTGTCACTTTGCATTTTATCAGCCCACTCCCTTCAGTGGACTTTTTGAATCTTACTTAGTCATTGTGAAGGAAAGAAGATACGGATTAAATGAACTTTCTAATCCTGAAAATTTTTTTTTTCAGTAATGAAAGAAATTATTATTCCTTTGAATTAACTTCTTCTGATGTATGAAAAATAAATGTGTTGGGAAATCTAAAGGTTATTTTCTTTCATAGTTAAGTTTTCTGTGCCTTTCCACCTCTATGAAATAAAATCATTTATGTTGTAGAAATTTTAAGTTTTGTTTTATTATAATATCTAACACATAGACGATAGGTTTTTATAAGCTTTCATACACTGAGGGTTTATTTAAATTATCTTTTAGGAAAACATAGTTTTATTATGTAAACCCCTTGGAATTGTGTCTAGCATATTGATAACTTAAAAATTATTAATGATAATGAATAAAAATTAAAACAGTGATGTACAGGGGCACCTGGCTGGCTCAGTTGGAAGGGCATGCAACTCTTGATCTCTGGGTCATGAGTTTGAGCCCCACGTTTAGTGTAGAGATTACTAAATAAATAAAACAGTAATTTACACAGCAAGATAACAAAAATAAAGTGGAATGCTGTTTTATTTTTATTTTAATTAATTAATTGATTAATTTTTGAGAGAGAGAGAGAGAGATTGAGAATCCCGAGAGAGAGAGAGAGAGAGAGAGAGAGAGAGAGAGAGATTGAGAGATTGAGAATCCCAAGCAGGCTTCACGACCCTGGGATCATGACCTGAGCCGAAATCAAGAGTGGGAAGCTCACCTGACTGAAACCCCCAGGACTACCTGAAGTGAAATACTTTTTAAAAAGAAACTCAACACTTCTCAGCCTTCTTAGGAATCCAGTTCTTTTTCACATAGTTTATGGTAAAAAATTGGTACAGTTTTTTGAAGGGAAATGTGTTACATACAGTATCCGTAAAAATGTTTATGCCATTTGAACTACTAAAACCATTGCTGAGAATTGATTCTAAAGAAATGGCTTTTGAAAGGAAAAAAACTTGGGGCGCCTGTCTGGCTCAGCCAGAAGACCATGTGACTGACTCTTGATCTCGGGGTTGAGACTGCAAGCTCTACACTGAATGTAGAGAGTACTTAAATAAATAAAACTTAAAAAAATAAGAAAAGAAAAGAAAACAACTCATCTAGGAAGATGATTCTAACTATGTTATTTATAATAACTTGAAACTAGATATAGCAGAAATGTTTCTACACACAGTAATGGATAAAGTTTCAACTTTTTAAAAAATGTAGCCTTTAAGATTCTGAAGCTATGCAGAAAGTGCAAACATGTTTATAAAATAATGCAAGTAGACAAAACAATTCACATTTATAAGTCAACAAAGATAACAGCTATGTTAAAATCATGTATGTATGTCTGTAGATAAAGTTTAGGAGGGAAATGGAAAAATTAAACTAGCTGTATTAGAATTTCAGGCTTATAAACAAATTTTTCTCAATTTGTGCTTTTGAAGCTGATTTAATAGTAAATTAAAATTATGCTAATGATGATATTTTTCACCGAGAAGTCAACCTTTTAAGAAGTGTGTGTTTATAATAATTTTTAAATTTAGAAAATGAACATAAATTTAGAGATAGTTTTAGGAGAGTGGAACTAACCCTGACACAAAAGCCTGATGATAGTTTGTGGGTACTTTCTTTGAATCTCGCATTATGTATCTCTATACATAAAGTTGGAACTTAATGTTTTTGTGATCTGCCTTTTTACTTAACATTATCTCATCAGCAAAGTCTTTTTTAAATGATTCTATAAGACTTACTGCTGAATGACAGAATCTAAGGAGAGACACAGCACAATAAACTTCTGTAGCTAGAAGGAAAAAACATAATTATAGCTGTAAACTAAATTTAGATTTCTCAGTATCTGCAAAACCATGAACTTGCAACTTCCAGGAGAGAGGGTTTGAATGATAGGCACCTGATAGTGGAAATTATTCATCACAAATACATCGACTTTTTGTTTTTCCCCTTCTTTAGCTTGCCGTCCAAAAATCAACAACTATTAAGATGTGATTCTGAAATGCAGAGAATATAGGTCATTCACTTTTGGAAATCTTTGTTTTGCTCTAACCTTTGTGATATCATGGCAGGAATATTGGCCCTAATTTTACCAGCGAATAAAGCAATCGCTAGCAAGCTCTAGTGTGCACCAGAATCGCCTGGGAATTTGTTTAAAATGCAGACCACCCTCAGAGATCCAGACTCGGTGGGTCTGGGGCAAGAGCTTAAAATCTGCATTTCTTCCAACAAACCCTCTGGTTTTTCAGCTGCAGGTGGTCCAAGGAAAAAAGTTGATAACTATTTTTCTAAATTAAGGCTGTTGTCATAAATATATTTTAAAGTTACTCTTCTGTCAATATTTTGGCTTATGGCAAATTTGTATAAAACTATGTAGGTATTTGCCTAGGGGAAATAGCTTAGTGCCCAAAAAACAGAGAATTATTTCCTCAGATTTGAAATCCTCTACAGATAATTTATAACTCCATTTTTGGTGTGTGTGTGTGTGAGAGAGAGAGAGAGACACAGAGAGACAGAGAGACAGAGAAAGAGACAGAGACAGAGAGAGACTCCTTCTCTGACAGGGAGACAAAGGTGAGTAAGGGGGTGGAGTGTGAATGTGCATATTTATGCACATGATTAAGAGAAGAGAGTGAGGAAATCTAGTATCTCTTTTGTTTTCTCAGTTGTATTCTTAAAAAATGCTGGTGGTTCGAAGCAGGTATGTCCAACCAAGAGAGCATTTTGCCCGTATACTTCTTGCCTATAGTTATTGGGGTAAAAAATAAACAAGACGGGCGCGGGTGGCTCAGACGGCTAAGCGTCCAACTCTGGCTCAGGTCATGACCTCACAGTTTGTGAGTTCGAAAGCCCCCACGTCAGGCTCTGTGCTGACAGCTCAGACCCTGGAGGCTGCTTCAGATTCTGTGTCTCCTTCTCTCTGCCCCTCCCCAGCTCAGCTCACGTTCTGTCTTTCTCTCTCTCTCTCTCTCAAAAATAAATAAACATTTAAAAAACAAACAAACAAACAAACAAACAAACAGATACTCCACCAGGTTTGGCCCTAGTCAACTGTGAATGTTTCTTTTGGGGAGCAAGAATTTCCTGTCCCCTTCAAAGTGCTTCCAGCAGGTCTAAGAATCAAATCGACATGAGACAGATTAATAGGAGAAAATCAAATTCCACACAGACATGGAAATTCCAAAGACAGGCAAGATGAAGCATATCTATCATTCTCAGCTAAGGAGAAGGTAGGGGTTTAGGAATGAATTCACAAGAAATGAATTCACAGGAAAATGAAAAAGAGTTAAGTGTTTGGTAAACATGTTTGCCGGACCAGTCAGAAACAATGCGACACAGAGAATTTTTATTATTTTATTTTGTTTTGTTTTATTTTATTTTTTTATTTTAGAGAGGGAGTGTGAGGGAGAGGAAAAAAGAATCTTTAGCAGGTTTCATACCCGAGTTCGGAGCTGAAAGCAGAGCTCCATCTCACGACCGTGAGATTGTGAGATCCTGACCCGAGCCAAAATCAAGAGTTTCACACTTAACCTACTGAGCTACCCAGGACATACAGAACTTTGATCAAAGAGGCCTTGCTTGGTTACTCCCCATCTACCACACCTAGTTCATAACAGAAGGGTTATCTATGGTGATAGCTCTCTTCCTGGAGTAGGTCTTCTATCTAAATCCTTTTAGGGCGTTGAGGGGGAGAGGTAAAGAGCTTTTTCAGAATCTGCTGGGTTTTGATTGTTTTGTATCTGAAGATAATCTTCATGCCAATGTGGCCTGTTTGGAGGCAGCCTGCCCTTGGCCCCTACACTTCACCATCTGGCTCAGAACAGGTTTTTGTGTTTTTGTTTTTAATTAAAGTTCATTTATTTTATATATCTATATCTATATCTATCTTTCTATCTATAGAGAGAGAGTATTAATTTCCAGATTTAAAAAATGTAATAGAATTTCATGGTAGGTAGATATTACTCCCCTCCCTCCCTTCTACTTCTGTTAAAAATAGGAGTCCAACTCATATTCTGATCTCTCCAAGGCAGTTTCTGGCCTAAAGGGATTTTCATTTCTGGGACTTTTGGAAATTACTTCAGAACATTGTTTTCAGGCAAGCATTAAAATGTGCTCTAGTGTGGGTTGCTGGAAACATGCTGGCTTCACCAATTAACATGTGGTGAGCTGTGTCCCAGACACTGACGAGTACCCGTTGCCCAGAATGCAGAATCCTCAACAGTGTATCCCTTAACCTTGGTCTCAGTAAATATTTTCAGGAAAGATCAAGTCAGTTTGCCTGACTGTGGACCTCAGTTCTAAAGAAGGTATTAGCACATCTGTGTCATGCTGGGGGGTAAGAGAAATGATTGCTTGAGCAAGCCCCGGAACCCAAAACTTGAAATAAAAGAAGTGTGAGTCAGGGCCACACTTGTTTCACTTCCTGACTACATACCATGCATCAAGATTAAATTAGGTGGAATTTCACGCCCATCGCTTGGGTTTGGTCACTGGACTACAATTCCCCAACCATAAATCTGAGAGAAACTGATACTTTTCTTTCTAATCAGTTGACCCAGCCACATTGAGAGGCTTAATAGGAACCTACCCGTGCTTACTGATTCTCATAGAATCTCAGAACTTTCTCTCCCCTTGCCCACATGTACAATTGCTTCATCAGTGTGTTATTTCTGTCTACAGTTCCATCTTCTCTTTTCACTGACAGCTCTTTGGATCTGAGTCAGGAGCCTCTGCCTTTTTTTTTTTTTTTTTTTTTTTTAAGCCTCTGCTTTTTGTAGAAGTTTTCCCCCAGTCAGAAATGTGGGAAATGAAATCCATCCCAAAAGCAGGTAGAAACTAAAAAGCTAGAAAACTGTGTGTGACACCAGAACAGCATGCTCCAGGGCAGTAGGCCTTTTGAAGATAAAGCAAAAGTATCCCTTGGAAGCTTCATCAGAAAAGGAGTGGGGTTGTCAGTGATCAATCAGAGGGAATCACACTTTTGTCTCCAACTGGGACTCAGATGAAACAGGACAATCCAGGGAAACAAATGTCTGTTTAGTCTCTTGTATCCTAAATAAATACAGCCAGTGGTTAAAGGTTGGAGATGTCCTTCCAATCAAGAGGGCGGTTTGTCTATCCAGTACAGTTTTCTCTGGCAAAGATAAAACAAGATAACAGCTATAAGTAGTTCCTAAGCCTGAGAATAAGAGTAGTTTATTTTGCACAGGAACAGCCACAAACCCTCCTCAGAAAGGCTGACTGAAATGGGAGTTTTATTTAACCTCCAGTGGTACAAAATGGAGGTCCATCGGGGAAAGAAAATGAAGCTTGTTTTGATATTGACACAAAAAGAGAAACTTCTGCCCAGTTACCTCCAAAAGACTTTTCAACTTTCCCCTCTGAAAAGTTGGAAATTATAGGAACCATTTCTTAAAACAGTTGTATTGAGATATAATTCACATACATGTAATTCACCCATTTAAAGTGTACAATTCAATATTTTTACTACATACACAGATATATGCAACTCTTACCAGTCAATTTTAGAACATTTTCATGACCTCCAAAAGGAACCTGATACCCTTTAGTTATTGCACCCCTGTGTCCCCATCTCCCTTCATCCTCCAGCCCCTAGCAACCACTGATCTACCTACCTTCTGTCTCTATAGATTTCCCTATTCTGGATATTTCATGGGAATGGAATAGTATGATTTGTGGCCTTTGGTGACTAGCTTCTTTCACTTATAATGTTTTCAAGATTCATCCTCATTGTAGCATATTGTTGCAGGATTTTTTTACCTCAATACCCGGGGTGCATTGAATAGCCACTTCGAAGAAGGAAGAGGAGGACACAAAATGAGCAGCAGGAAAAATTTATTAGAATATGATATCAGAAAGGATATTCAAAAGTGAATGCCCACAGCTATAGGCAAGGGTCCTTGTTTTATAAGGTTCTGGTCAGCCCTCCCATCTCTACCCACTTGTTCCTTCTTAGGTCCTACCCTTATTGGCTTGATAGCTCTAGGTGCTGGGTTGTCCATCCGGATTGGTTCGATTCCGTTGTATGAAGGGTGCTCTATGGCCATATCATTCCTGTGGGTCATAAGTTTTATGATCTACTACTTATTTTTAGTTAGGTCTTTAGTCAAATTCCAGAGCGGAACCTGAGGGGGAGTAGGTGGGTCTGTTACATTCTTAAGAGGAACCTTATGCCTGAGGGAGTTTGCTGTGGTCAGATACTCCCAGCATTGTTCCAAAGTATGTGTTTTTCCCCACCCAGGGACCTCAGGTTCTCATTTTTCCCCCTCTGCCTAATGAATCCTACCTATCTTTTCTTATCATAATATGGAACTATGAATGTTAACTAAAGGATATTTAATAAGCCAAAAAAACCTGCTTAACATAAAGGTGACAAGACATCCATTTGGTCAACGTTTTAATTCCAAGACTAAAGTATGATTATGTTCGGATCTTTTAAATAAAATTAAAAGAAAATTTTAATTTCTTGCTACATTAATTTTTTGAGATTTGGGTTGTCTTTGGTCAGTAAGACTCCCCTGGGAATTTGTTTTCCTAAATAGAAGCCTCATGTCCTTTCAGACCAGCTAGCTTGCAGATCTTAGAATTTTGTGTCCAGAAGGAATGCAAGAGATTAGCTAAATCTCTAAGGAATGAGGAACCAATCTCTCAGTGTGAGAAAGGGGATGGCCCAAATAATTTATTTGTTTTGTCTTGTTAATGACAGAGCCGGAACCAAACCACATTCTCTGACCAGGTAGAGCACTGTTACTAATATGCTTCCCTTTTCCAAAATCCTTCCAAAATGATGGAAGGAAAGTAATTGGTACTTACTGAGCACTTGCTTTATAGCAAATCCCACGCTAAGCAATTTACTTATATTATTTTATTTAGCCTTCACAACAACCCTTTAAGATCAGTACTATGCTGGGGAGCAAGAATTTCCTGTACCCTTCAAGGTGCTTCTAGCCAGACCAAGAATCAAAATGACATGAGACAAAAGAAAATCAAATTTAGGGGCGCGCTTGGGTGACTCAGTCCATTAAGTGTCTAACTTGTGATTTTGGCTCAGGTCATGATTTCAGGGTTTCATGGGTTGGAGCCCCGTCTAGGACTCTGAGCACTGGCCTCAGGGAGCCTGCTTGGGATTCTCCCTGTTTCCCTCTCTCTCTGCCTCTCCCTGACTCATATTCTGTCTCAAAATAAATACATAAACTTAAAAAAAAAAAAAAAGGAAAATCAAACTTAATTTAGTACCTATGGAGAATCCACACAGACATGGAAATTCCAAAGGACAGTCAGGCAAAATGTGGTATATATGTCATTCTAAACAGAGGAGAAGCAGGTATGGGTGTAGAACATCAAAAGGAAGAAATGAATTCACAGGAAAATGAAAAAGTAAATATTTGGTCATCGTGTTTGCTGGGCCACTCAGAAACAATGGGGTAGAAAGAATTTTGGTCAAAGATATCTTACTAGGTTCCTCCCTGTCTACAGTACCTACTTTATAACATAAGGTAGTCATCTACAGTGATAGCTATCTTCCTGGAACAGGTCCTCTATCTAAATTCTTTTTAGGCATTTGAGGGGGAGGTAGAGAGGTTTTCCTGAATCTGCTTTTTGATTGCTTTTTAACTCAAAATAATCTTCATGCCAAGTAGCCCATGTTGGAGTGGACTGCCCTTGGCCCCTGCAACTATTAACCCAACTCATCTTCCACATCATCAACAACTATTAATTTTTAAGCATTTACTGTGCACCAGTGAATGTTTGCCTAATTAATTAATTAAATTCTTTCTTTCTTTCTTCTTCTTCTTCTTTTTTTTTTTTTTTTGACAGAGAGAGGCAGAGAGAGAGAGAGAGAGAGAGAGAGAGAGAGAGAGAGAGAGAGAGACACAATCCCAAGCAGGCTCCAGGCCCAGCTAGGAGCCTGACCCAGAGCTCAATCTCATGACCATGAGATCATACCTGACAGAAATCAACAATTGGACGCTTAACTGACTGACCCACCAAGGCACCCTGCAGCTTTAGATACTTCATAGACATTATGTCTATTTCTCACAACAATCCTGACAGCAGGGCTAGGATCAGGGTAAAGTCAGTGAGGCACTCACCAGGTGCAAAATTTAAGGGGATAAGGGACACCTAAACTCAATAATCAAGATAAATTATATTTATGATTTTAAAGCAATAAAAATTTTATCTTTCATGATATTTTAATGCAATGTGCAAATGCTATTTTAATATTTAAGTGATATTTTACTGCAAATAATAATATGAATATCATTAATAATGCATTCTCACAGTGCATAATAAAATGATTTGGATAAGTGATACTTTTTTGGCATAAGTGATATTTTAGTGTAATGTCTTTGAGAGATGAAAATCCATGCAAATAAGTCAATGATGAAAAAAATCAAAATTTTAAATAAAGATAGACTGTTTTACAACTCTGTGTTATTGTATAATGGAAAAGGTCATTTCCAATCAGCCAGCCATTCCTGGGCCTGTGCCATGTTCCTTTCCTTGCTAGGTGGTTTGGTTTATGAGAGTTAACAATGATATATAAACAGAGTGAATAACAAAGGGCTATATCTATGATCATGGTTTTAAGTTTACTTATTTATTTTGAGAGAGACAGAGAGAAAGAAAGAGCTGGGGAGGGGCAGAGGGAGAGGGGGACAGAGGATCCACAGCGGGCTCTGTGCTTACAGTAGAGAGCCTGAAGCAGGGCTCAAACTCATGAACGTTGAGATCAAGACTTGAGCCAAAGTTGGACACTTAACCAACTGAGCCACTCAGCTACCCCTATGGTCCTGTGTTTTGACTGACTGTAGAGCTTTTACAAACTTTTCCCACTGGTTCAAAATCTGGGAGGATATTTTGATAAGTATATATATAGTTTTTTCTCTTTTGCCTCAGGCTCAATATGGCTCAGCAGAGCACTGCCTGACAGATTGGCATTACTATGGTCATTTTACACATGTGAAACTGAGCTCAGAGAGGTTAGATAATTAATTACCTGAGGTCACATAGCTAGGAGGCAATGGAGTCGACTTCAAGTCTAGATCGGACTCTAAAATCCGTGCTTCCAAATCCGATTTGGGTATTATGTTTATGACATTAGACCAGGTTGGCAAACTTTGTCCATGAAGAGCCAGATAGTAAATATTTTCAGCTTTGTGGGTCATTGGTCACTTTTACAATCACTCAGCTTTGCCTTTCCTTATAACAGGAAAGCAGCCATAGACAATACATAAATGGTCACGGCCAACTTGGCCTGTGGGCGACCATGCATTAGATCATAACAAAATACTTCAGGCACAAATATGTTATTTCTAAAGATGTTCTATCCAGATTTCTTTGACATCCTATCCTACTCTACTCTTATCTCTGGCTGCTCTCCATAGCAGTCTGAATTCCTCATTGGATAGGAGATATCACCCATCTGATTGTTATTTTCCAATTGTTAACAGGAACTGGCACTTCAGAGTAATTGAATTTCAAAATAAGCTGAAGAGGAAAGGCCATGTTTTTCCGGCTTCCAATAAACTCTAATAAAAGAGGTTAAGCTTTAGAAACCAGTTTAACATGTTCTGGGTTACTTGGTTAAAGGCTCTATTAATACTACCTCTGAGTAAACTTGACTTTGTACCAAAACAACACAATAGCCAAAAAGAGGTTTGCTTTCTGAATTATTTTAGAAATATAAACCAGAAATTAATATAAATAAAAATAACTATATTTATGAGGGTAAAGCAACTTAACAAATTTGCTATTCACAAATATCTAGTCCTTGCATGCCCTCCAAATTGTCTGAGAATTTGGGACCCAACAAGTCAAGTTCCTGCTCTAGGTGCTGGGGCACAATAGTAGACAAAAAACAACACAGCGCTTACCCTCAAGGAACTTAAACTAACTTGTAACATGTCCAAAATAAACTTAAACTAATTTGGAACATAATTCCAAATTAAGATAAATTTATGTCCAAAATAAGATAAATTTAATATTTTCCTTTAAAATGTTATTAATTCTTGAGGGGAAAATAATGAATAACCTTAGGTAGTTTTAAGCAGAGAACATCAGAAATGGAATGCATAACCCATTTTTGTTTGTGTATTATTTTGCAGAGCCTATCACCTGCAGACATATTTTTTACATAGTTTCAGCCATAATGCATGTGTCACTTCATACTCCATTTATGTTATAAACATGACATCATACACTATTTGCAGCGTTCAGATGGATCATTCTGAATGACTGAATAACGTGTTAACAGGTTGATATTCGCTTCTTCACGCAATGTTTATCGGTGCCAACTCTAAGCCAGACTCTGTTGTTGGCACAGGGTATATACAACAATGGATAAACAGATCAGTTATCTTGCAGCATCTACACGAGCAGGGGAAATTATTTCAGAACAAAGAAAGAATGCTTCAGGGGTGTGGTAGGAAAAAAGCAAGTAGCATATAAGGGACAAAGTTCTCTAGAGTGGAATTCAATATAAGAAGAAAGTAGAATAAATAATAAATCCTGGGGGAAAGAATACTGTTCGAAGCCAGGTCGTCATTTAGGCCTAGGAATTCATTTATGGATATGAATAAACTTAGGAACTATATTACCCATTAACCCTTCTTGAAAAGGCAGTAATATTTAAAAATAAATATTTAAGACTCTATGTATTGATGTATCCACAGAAACAGAGTTTCTGTTCTATTTACTCAGAGTATCTATTCTACCTCCTCATTTTCTACCAAGAAAGACAAGAAAGTTTAACACACGTTCCCTTTCACACCTTCTCTGTTCCCTCCTTTGGAACATACACACACATTTTTTAAACATGTTTATTTATTCTGAGAGGGAGGGAGGGAGAGAAGCAAGTGGTGGGTGAGTGGGGTGGAGGGGAGGCGGGGGCTCAGAGAGGAAGAGAGAGAATCCCAAGCAGATTCCACACTGTCAGTGCAGAGCCTGTCACGGGGCTTGATCTCACAGACCATGAGATCATGACCTGAGCCGAAATCAAGAGTAGGACACTTAACCGACCGAGCCACCAGGTGCTGCTTAAATATTTATTCTGAAACTCAAAAAGGAATCACTAGATGAACTAAAAAGAATTTTGGAACTAGTGTAAAGCAGGAGGTAGACACTGGGTCAGTAGGGAGAAGTACTGAGTGTGCTGATGCCATCATCATTTTTTTAATTTAAAAAATTATTTATTTTTTTAACGTTTATTTTATTTTTTGAGACAGAGACAGAGCATGAGTGAAGGAGGGGCAGAGAGAGAGGGAGACACAGAATCCAAAGCAGACTCCAGGCTCTGAGCTGTCAACACTGAGCCCCACACGGGGCCCGAATCCACAAACCATGAGATCATGACCTGAACTGAAGTCGGATGTTTAACCGACTGAGCCACCCAAGCATCCCTTAGACACTGTCTGTCACTAACGCAAAGACTAGAGCAGAGTAAGGGAAGACAACTGTTTTGACCAAGGACAGCAGCAGGAAACATGGCAGAAGTTAGAAACATGCTCCCCAGTAGTCTGAAGTACAGCTTCCAGATCCCCAAGAATTCTTGCTAGGGGTTCACACCGGTGGATAATGAAGTCTGAATAAATATACCCACGTTTGGAATCTGGAGCAGCTCTGCATGTAGTCTGCTTCTGGCCTACAGTCCACACATTTACATCCCATGAACAAAGATGTGGGTATTTCATATCAAGTTATAAAGGTAAACACCAGAAAAATTAAAGCAGGCAATAATCTTCCCAGTATGAGAAAGAATACGTAAACGAGAACAACAGAGTGAGAAAACAGGGCAATCCATATGGCAACAGATGGTAAAGCAAGAAAGCACTAAAATCAAAAACTATAGCATTACAGTATCAAGTCCATGCGTGTCAGCTGGGGTCCTCCCAGAAGCAGACACCATCACGGGGCTGGACACACGAGCGATCTACCTGAGGAACTGTGTGGGAAGGACAAAGGAGGTGGGGGCAAGCAGAGTGAGCCTTTCCCCAACAATGCACATTTGACATGCAGGAAAGTGGAGGCGAGGAAGGATTGCACAGGAAGAGCTCAGCACAGTTGTGAGGATCCTTCAGCCAGGCTGATGGGGTGTGTCTGAGCCAGTTATTGGAATCTCACGTGAGGCAGGAGGAGCCTGCCTGGCCTGGCTCTAGTACCCCACTGTGGGTATTCAGTCACTGGCTGGGAGCGGCCTGAGGGAGCCACGGCTTCATGTGAACACTGTGGAGTGGCCGGAGGCACAGGTGACTCAGCCGTGCTCCCTGCAGCAGGGTCTAGTGAAGGCAGATCTGAGCCAGGCACTTCTATGGCCTCCACACCAATTATGTCTGTTAGGCCAATAAACGTGAACTCACCTATTTTGTTTAAAATTTATTTTTTTTTTATATTTGAGAGAGAGAAAGAGACAGAGTGCGAGCAGGGGAGGGGCAGAGAGACGGAGACAGAATCTGAAGCAGGCTCCAGGCCCTGAGCTGTAAGCACAGAGCCCAATGTGGGGCTCGAACACCCAAGCAGTGAGATCATGACCTGAGCCGAAGTCGGATGCTTAACTGACTGAGCCACTCAGGTGCCCCTCATGTATTTTGTTGGAAAGCGTTCTCACATTGGGCCATAAAATAAAACCCAGCTAGATGCTATATGAAAGATCCCTTAAAACACAGGGATTCAAAGGTTACAAAGGATAAAAACACGGTAGGCAAATGCTAACAAAAAGACGGTCTAGTTATAGCTTGTAATATTATTTGGTGGAATTCAAGGCAAATAAAGCACATAAAAATGAAGAAGGATATAATACCTGAAATATTAAGTCTAGGTAATAAAAGTAAAAATCTATGAAAATAAAACTTAATAGTTTGGGAACCTGAATTTGTCCTTCAGTGTAATGATGTTATACTTTGCTAAAGGGATCTTCCATTCTTAGTATTTAAATACATTATTTCACGATGATGTAAAAGAAGATTCTGGATTCCCAGACCAGGTGAAACTCCCCGTTTAATCCTCATTTTATACCATATCTCTTTTAACATGGCATATATCACAAGTTGCAATTTCATACTTGTTTGTGTGTTTTACTTCATTAATGCCTGACTCTCCCTCTAAAATGCCGCCTGACCCAGAACCTAGGAGAAAGTAGACTCTTGTTGGATGAATTGCACATTTCTTCTGAGGATGAGAGAAAATATATATAAAGCTGTTATAATATTTTGTACTGAGAGAAAGGAACGAGGAAATCCATTTTTCACTCAGTACTTACAATGGGCTTTTCCAGAGCCCAATGCATGCATTGAAAAATACGTGATGTCAGAGTGGTTCTAGCAAATGAAAAATAAATATCAACTTGTTCCGGAGGCTCCTGGGTGGCTCAGTCGGTTAAGCATCCGATTTCAGCTCAGGTCATGATCTCACAGTTTGTGAGTTCAAGCCCCACACTGGGCTCTTTGCTGTCAGCACAGAGCCTGCTTTGGATCCTCTGTCCCCCTCCCTCTCTGTCTCTCTCTGTCTCTCTGAAAAATAAATCTTAAAAAAATCCACTTGTTCTGTCCTTTTTGCCTTTCAGTAACTGTCCGTTGTAAAGGGTCTGGTAAAGGCTCAGCAAGTCAAGGAGGTTGGCTGATCTGTTCCATAGACATGGAAGGTGTGGCGGATGTGCTGAGAAATAGCTCTGGCCCAAACTTTACGACTCTTACCTGAGCCTTCCAATGACTCAGATATGTGACTTCTGACACACTGGCCTAATATTGCTCAAAACAAACAGATCTCTTCTTTGGAAGGGGATCTCTCCCTTCCCCAGTATGACCTCATTTGTGATTAATCTGAAAGCATTCCTTTCTGGGGCAGGTAGGTGGCAAGTGAAAGATGGCATGATTTCCCCAGGCCACCTGGTGAGTCAGTTACACAACAAGGAACAAAGCCCAGTTTTACTGATGGCTGAGACCAAGAGGCTCAGCCCTACCTCATGACACCTCCTGTTCAGTAAAATGACTAATTAAACAGTCAATTATGTGCTCTGGGTCTTGCTCTACAAGCACCAGACAAGTTTCAGTCCACATTCTCCAGGAGCATGCAATCTACAGGAAGAGAAAAATGAAAGAGGCCAAGAGATGGAGAAAATATTTACATAGGTGAGTGAGTAAGTTCTGGCATTTAAGGCACAACATAGTGACTGTAGTTAATTATACCATACTGTATACTTGAAATTTGCTAAGAGAGTAGATCTAAAATGTTCTTGCCACATACACAAAAATATGTAACTATGTGGGTGCATTAACCTTATTGTGGAAATCATTTTATAATGTACGCATATATCAAATCATCATGTTTTACCCTTTAAACTTACTCCAATGTTACTTGTTGACTATATCTCAATTAAGCTGTGGGAGGGGGGAGGACAGACAATTGTAAGCATGCCTCTCTGTATATACTACTTGCCAGTGTAGAGCAAAAGGAGGAATATGTGAGTTTGGGGCTCAATTTTTAACCAGTATTTTCTAGGGTGAGGGATTTCAAAGCCTCAATTTTTAACCTTCTATTTGAGCTTCTTCTGCCTCTTCTATTTTGGCACTTCATTCATTGCTGAGTATCCAGAGCCTCTGCAAGAAGTTTTAAATAAAAGAATACAGGGGCGCCTGGGTGGCGCAGTCGGTTAGGCGTCCGACTTCAGCCAGGTCACGATCTCGCGGTCTGTGGGTTCGAGCCCCGCGTCAGGCTCTGGGCTGATGGCTCAGAGCCTGGAGCCTGTTTCCGATTCTGTGTCTCCCTCTCTCTCTGACCCTCCCCCATTCATGCTCTGTCTCTCTCTGTCCCAAAAAAAATAAAGAAAGGGTGAAAAAAAAAATTTAAATAAAAGAATACATAGGGGAGCCCGGGTGGCTCAGTCAGTTAAGCGTCTGACTTTGGCTCAGGTCATGATATCATGGTTCTTGAATTGGAGCCCCACGTCTGACTCTGTGCTGACAGCTCAGAGCCTGGAGCCTGCTTCAGATTCTGTGTCTCCCTTTCTCTCTGCCCCTCCCTACCCCCCCCCTTAAAAATAAATAAACATAAAAAAAAGCATACACGAATGGACCCAGGTTATTAAGAAAGGGTAGAGGTGTGCCAGAGTGGCTCAGTCAGTTAAGCGTCCAACTTCGGCTAAGATCATGATCTCACAGTTTGTGAATTAGAGCCCCGCATCGGGCTCTGTGCTGACAGCTCAGAGCCTGAAGCCTGCTTTGGATTCTGTCTCCCTCTCTCTCTGCCCCTCTCCTGGTCTCTCTCTCTCTCTCTCTCTCTCTCTCTCTCTCTCTCTCTCTCAAAAATAAGCATTAAAAAAAAAAAAGAAAGAAAGAAAGGGCAGAGATGCCAGGATGAAGTCTGTTCTGAGGCTCAGAATGAGGGAAGAGCAATTCCTGGTTATGTAAGTATAGATTGACTGAGAATAAGGGCCCAGGGCAAATGGTTCTTAAATTTCTACTGGAGGAAGACACAGCAGGTGTTTCCCAAGGTACTCCTGTCTCCTTTTGGCCAGTCGCAAGTCAATAGTCTTCTTCTTCTATGCCCTCCCACGAAGAATGGTCAACCATAGGACCTTGCCTCCTCTACTGAATAGCTAAAGGACCATCTCCAACTTGCACCTAGGGACTGTTTGTTGCTCCACTTCACCTCCTTCTGGACTCTTCTCTCTCAGCCAAGTAGGATGTAGGAGAGTGTGCCCTAATAGTTTTAAATCGTTTTTGTAGTTAAAACAAAACAAAACAAAACAAAACAAAACAAAACAAAACAAAACACAGTTTTCTCAAACATCATATTGTTGGGTCTGCATGCCAATGTTGACCTGAGCTTTCATTTGATTGAGATTCATGATCACGGCCTTATACAATGTTGTAAAAGTAACACTTTATTTCAGTACTCAAGGACCCCAAAGCCCTCCTTCCTTCCTAACTCCTCTTTCAAGTTGCATCTTGATCTTTAGTTTATTTCCAACTTCCTGTTCCCTTTCAAGCAGAAGATTTAAGCATTCTTGCCTACCTTCATTTTCTGATATCAGAACTCGCAACCTCCCTCCTGCTTTGCATGCTACTGATACGGCTCTTGCCCTTTCTTTTTCCCTTTTATTTAAGCTTTTCTTTGAAAATAATTTTAAACTTACAGAAAAGCTATAAGAACTTTTTAAAAATACACAGAACACCAATAATCCTTTACATGGACTCACCTACTGCTAACATTTTGCTACAAATGCTTTATCATTTACTGTCTCTCTTTGCCTCTAATTTTTTTTTTCTGAGCCATTTGAGAATAAGTTGGCCATTTAGTTATAGATAAACACTTTAGTTGTATTTCCTAAGAATTCAGATTTTCTCCTACAAAACCACTATATAGTTATCAACCTCAATTAATGTAACGCCAATACCATAATTTTATCTGATTTAGTGTTCATAGCCCAATTTTGTCAATTGACCCAATAATTTCTTGTATAGCAATTTTTTTCTTCCATGGCAGGATCCAGTCTAAGACCAGATAATTGTACTTATTCATCATCCTACCTCTTCAGTCTCCTTTAATCTAGAGCATTTCCACAGTCTTTCTTTGTCATTTATGACATTGATGTTTTTTAAGAATAGAGGCCTTTTTTATTTTTAATTTTTAAAACTTTTTTTCTTGAAAAAAAATTTTTTTTTTGGTGCCATAAGCCCCCTTCCCTGGCAGCCTGGCCACAGCTACATCACACCCAGCTCCTACAGGTCCTTTAAAAAAAAAAAAAAAGAATATTCCTCATTTTGTGTTTGTCTGGTGTTTCCCCCATAATTAGGTTCAGGTTAATGCATTCCCCACTGGAATACGACAGCAAGAGGCACATGTGTCCATCTGCCCCTCAATGGTAATGTTTAGTTTGACAACCTAGTCAAGGTGTTTTTCCATTTCTCCATTGCACAGTTACTACTTTCCCCTTACTCATTAGCAGTCTGTGGGAGGAAGTTTAAGGAAATACAGATGTGCTCCTTCTCAAAATAACCACCTCCTCAGTTTAATTCTTGCATAACCAATTTATTATGATGGCTGCCAAATGATGAGTTTCAACCCCGGCGTTCACTCCACATTTACCAGCTGGCATTCAGCACTATACCTTAAGAGTCCTCCTCTCTCTTCCATTTATTTGTTTCTTTGCTTGTTTATCTTGTTTCTTTGCTTGTTTATCCTGTTTCTTTGCTTGTTACAGAATCGTGGATCCGTTGTTTCCCTAAAGGTCTATAGTTCATTACTGTCCTTAATTATTTTATGCTCAAATTATCCCAGATCTGGCCAGCAGAAGCCCCTTCAGGCTGGCTTTCTAGGTCCTTGTGACATGTTTTTAAACACTCGCTTACACTCTGCCACGACAAGATGTTCCAGCTTCATCATTTGCTTTTCTCCACCTCATCCCCAACCTTTCTCCTAAAGCCATTCTTAGAGCTTACTCAGCAGGATGAATGCTAGGTTGCTTGAGGAACAAAGAAGGATAGGGTCCAAGAAGGCACCGTGGTTCAACTGTTCCAGATGCTACTGAAAGGGTCAGGGCAAGGCACATCACGTTCTCCACTGTTGTCCCAGGCAGGTGCTCTAGACAAGGAAAGAGGTGTTTGGACCATGCAGATGCAGTTACTGAGACCTCTACTAGGTGCTGGGCACTGTGAGGGATACATGGATTACAAAACACCATTCCAAGGAAGTGGGCCAGCAAGATAGACACACATGTATGTAAATATCCATTATGCACCCCTGAAAGTGTTTTCGTTTTGCTGTCAATGAGACATACACAAGGTTTTGGGGAGTTCTGGGATGAAAGAGTATTAGGGCTGGGAGAGTTGGAGGAGGCTTCATTGGGGTGACTTTTGGATTAGACCTTGAAGGAGAGTAAGACTTGGAAAAATGGTTTTCCTGCTGAAGAAGAAGTCACTACTTATGTGTGCTGAATAACGTATGACTTTGCAACTTGATTCAACTAGATCCAGCCTCCTGCTGGGTGCTGTAAAGCACAGAAGGAACTCCAGTGAATGTAGGGCAGCACTCTTGTTTGACGCCCAGCTAAGGAAAGAATTGTCATGCCATCTAATTTTTATTTTCAGACACAGATGAAACATGTCCTTCATTCACCAAACTGAGCTTTCACAGTGCAGTGGTCGGTACAGGACTAAATGTGAAGTTGATGCTCTACACCAGAAAAAACCTGACCTGTGCACAAATCATCAACTCCACAATTTTTGGGAATTTGAATGTGACCAAGAAAACCACCTTTATTGTCCATGGATTCCGACCCACAGGCTCCCCTCCAGTTTGGATGGAGGACTTGGTACAGAGTTTGCTCTCCGTAGAAGACATGAATGTGATTGTTGTTGATTGGAATCGAGGAGCTACAACTGTGATATACAACCATGCCTTTAGTAAGACCAGAAAAGTAGCAGAAGTCTTGAAGAAATTTATCGACCGGGTGTTGGTAAGAGAGCATTCTCTGACATCATTCAGGGGCAAATTGAAGCTGGCCCATTATCTGGAGATTTAAAACCAAGAGATAGCTGCAGTGAACAGAGGGACTATTTTAAAAACCTGAATAAGCCCCAGGGAAGCTAGACGGAACGCCTAGAGGGAAGGCCCATAGATATGGTTGTGCAAGTTGTGCACTGCACATCTAAGGGAGCACAGCTGTCATTGTACACGTCACAGATCTATATATTTATTATGATACTGTCCCACCAATAACAGTAAAGTGTCCTCAGGAAAGGACATCTTTTCCTAATTCACATAAAGGTGTCTTACGGGTCAGAGAGATTTTTGTCTAGGGGTTTTCTGGCTTCACTGTAGAGAGATTCCTCATCTTCTATAACTATTCCTTTTCCTAGAAAAGCCTAAGATTTACTGACCAGATTATCCAAAAACCAAAACCGATGAACATGGTCTGAAGAGAGATTTGTGTGTGTGTATGATTTATATTTTTAGAAGACTCACAAAGATTAAATAGATCTTGAATTTTATTTAGTGATCTATCTCATGAATTGCCCCCTTTATAAAAAACAACAACAAAAAAAGTTACTTTATATCAGGACTATTTCAGAGAGAATTAGGTCAGGTGGGCACTGTGGCCAGAGGCAGCAGAAGTTTCACAAAGCTTTCCACTTAAGCCGCAGCCTTAAAGTGAATATTAAAATGACTCACAACAGGCTGTCCCAGCAGACTGTGGTCAGTGTCGTCCCCCACTGCCACCCCTTCCTTTCCTTCCTTCTCTCTCCATGGAGAATTCATTAACTGAGCCAGCCTGAAGATAAAGGAGTTTATCAAAATGTTTCTTTGCCCTTCTCCTCAACTGGGAGGGATTTAAAGATGTCTCAGCTTGGTTTCTAGCAGAAGCATGAATAGAGACACCATGGCATAAAGGTTAAGGCACAGGCGTGGAGTTGAACAGACTGGTTTGACTCCTGCTCTGCCCCTCCCCAATTGCCTGATATTGGGCAGGTTACTTTGACTCTGGGCCTCAGTTTCCTCATCTGTATAACCAAAGAAGAACGTTTACTTTGTTGTTGTGACATTTAAATGAGCTCATAGATATAAGTTGCTTAGAAATGTTTCTCCAAAGAAGTGTTTTCAAAGTCAAGTTTAGGCAATTTCTCCAAATGTTGTCAACTCCATGGCCCCTCACAATTTATAACGATGGACCTCTTAAAATTCCAGGTAGAAGGAGCTTCTCTTGACAACATTTATATGATTGGAGTAAGTCTAGGAGCCCACATATCCGGGTTTGTTGGAAAGATGTACAATGGGCAGCTGGGAAGAATTACAGGTAAGGTTTCCTGCGAATGGACATGGGGTAGTTGGCCTGGGCAGGATGTTCACTGGGAGATCATGATGCAGACAATTCAAGTCTTTGGGTTCAAAGCCAGCTCTTCCAATTACTTAACCTCTCTGAGTGTGTGTGTGTCCTTTTGTGCAAAGGTGAGGCCATGATAATACTGACCTCAGGTTATTATTTAATAAAATATGTGCAAAACACAGTAAGTTGTATATGCCATAGAAAAGGTTGGTGGTAACTTTATTTCTCTTATGGTTAGGAATAACAGCTATGTCCCATGGGGATTTGATCTTGCTGTCCAAACAGCGATCTTCCTTTCATTTAATCTAATATAGCCTGAACTACATACCTAATATGTTTCCATCCCCAGGCACAGCTGGAATCTCATGATAGGAAAATGAGACGAGAATTTTGATAGAGGGGTTTACTCTCTGAATATCAGCTTTCAGGACAAAGCTGAATGAAAACTCAGAAACAGCAGGTGAAATCCCAAACAAAGGTTCCTTTGCTGGGTTCTCTTGCCTACTGCTCCAGTAACTTTCCACAGCTACAGAGGATGGGATGAGGGAGGCTTTCTGTTTCAGAGACTCAAGTCTTCTCCCCCCATTGATACCCTTCCCAGAATCCATTCTTACACACAGAGAACTATTTTCAATCTAGGAAATCCAGAGGGTAGTAGACAATGAGGAAGAAGAGATTCAAACCAACTATACTTGTGAGGTAAACTTTTAGGGCCATTGTTTCTAAATGTGCTTCCTGGTACCCCTGGGCAAGTCATTCTCTCTCTCTCTCTGTCACATGCGCGTGTGCACACACACACACACACACACACACACACACACACGCGTGCGCGCGCATCACGGGTGTCTCCTTTAGCCCTGCTACTTGAGGTCACATTGTTCTGTTTTTCCTGGATTTTTTTCTCTCACTTTCACACCAGGGGCCAAGGCCTCCCTCATCTTATTTACCTGCTTTCCTCGGGAGGCAAAGCGCTTTTTTACATTTTTCACATTATTATTATTTTTATGTTTTAGAATGCAACATGTCCTTTTAAAAAATTTCATTTCCCTTATGGGATCAAAGGACAGGTAGCTTGAATCTGCTTGTGTCCCTTATCTGTTGGGAACTCTTCTTCTGGTGGGTGGGACTCTTCCTGAGAGTATGTTAAGAACCTGAACTGCTCTCCAAAAGAAAAAAAAAAAAAAAAAAAAAAAGTCCTGATTTTTAGTGTCTGCTGATCTCCATGGTCTGAATACTCTCACCACTGCTGATTTCAAGCTACCAGTCTGACATTAATAACCACAAAGTTTGGGAAGAGATGAGCAAAATCTGCCCTCCAGTCCTGGGCCTGGAAGGCTCCAGCCCACCACTACTTCATTCAGTCTCACCCCCAACTTGGTTCCCAGCAAACCTGCTCCCATGACTATTGTGAATGTGAGTGCAGTGTAACCTGCTTTCTGACCGTGGAAATTCCCCAAGCCAGTCTGCCTTCCACTCTGGGCCCACGTGGCCCGGACTCAGCTAATGGTCCACAGCTCAATTTTCTGTGGCCCCTGACTGTCCCATGTCCTTCAGATTCCTCATCCTCTCTGATCCCCAAAGTCAAATTTCAGCTGTTCTCCAGAGCGGCTTCAGGGGTGAAGTGTTCCCCTTCTCTGCTCACCTTCCACCACCTTTTCTGACTGGGTTCACCAGATTGTAGAGTGGGAACTTGGTCTGTTGCCTAAAGATGAAATTCATAGCCAACTCCCGCAATTGGATGGTTCTGCTTTTAATTATCTGGCTTGTAATGGCGGCTTTTTTCTTCCATTTCTCTTTCTTCTGACATTTTGTTTTTTCTCTCCAGGCACATCTCCTGGTTTCTCAGTAACTTCTTAGTTTTTCTTTTTTTTTTTTTTTTTTTTAATTTTAAGTAGACTCCCTGCCCAGTGTGGGGCTTGAACTCATGACCTTGAGATTAAGTCTCATGCTCTACCAACTGAGCCAGCCAGGCACCACTATTTCTCTTTAGCTTCTTTAGCACAAGATGGCAGAGCATAAGTGGATTTTAAAATATTCCAAGTACCTACATCACTTGATAATATATTACATTTGCTTCTCAAACTTAAGGGTGTAAAAAAATCTCCTTAGGGGTGCTGGTTACAATGCCAACTTGCTGAATCAGCACTCTGGGGGTGGGGTCCAGAAGTCTACTTAAAAAAAAATTTTTGTAATGTTTATTTATTTTTGAGACAGGGAGAGACAGAGCATGAATGGGGGAGGGTCAGAGAGAGAGGGAGACACAGAATCTGAAGCAGGCTCCAGGCTCTGAGCTGTCAGCACAGAGCCTGATGTGGGGCTCAAACTCACAGACCGTGAGATCATGACCTGAGCCGAAGTTGGAAGCTCAACAGACTGAGCCACCCAGGTGCCCCTAGAAGTCTACTTTTAACCAGACAATGCAGGTGGTCTGAACACCATACTTTGAGAAATGACCATAGAGCTATGCTGCCCAATATAGTAGCCACTAACTAACTACATGTAGCCACTGAGCACTTGAAATGTGGCTAATGCAAACTGAGATGTTCTGTAAGTGCAAGATACACACTGGATTTCAAAGACTAAGTAAAAAGAAAAGGATATTAAAAATCTCAATTTTTGTATATGGAGTGTATGTTGAAATGATAATATTTTAGATATGCTAGGTTAAATAAAATGGATTAGATACAATGTATTATTAAAATTAATTCTCCCCTGGGTGCCTGGGTGGCTCAACTGGTTGAGCATCCAACTGATTTTGGCTCAGGTCACGATCGCAGTGTCATCGGATTGAGTCCCGAGTCAGGCCCTGTGCTGAACATGGAGCCTGCTTAAGATTCTCTCTCTCCCTCTGCCCCTCTCCCTTGCTCACAGGCTCTCTCTCTCTCAAATCAATAAATAAAATTAAAAAAAAGTAATTCTCCTTAATTCTATTTACTTTTTTAAAATTGGCTTCTAGAAATTTTAAAATTATGTACGTAGCTCACATTATTGGACAGCGGTGCCTTAGAGAGTTCATGGTGAGGTTGGGGATGGGAATATGAGGCCCCTGAAACTGCATGCAAAATGTCAGCTGTCTGTCCTGGGGAGAGGTATATTTTGGATGTCCAGGGAGAGGTCTAGGACTTTCGTCAAATTCTCTAACTGGTTAATACTGTAATAAAAGCCAATGAGGGGCACCTGGGTGGCTCAGTTGGTTGGGCATCCGACTTCAGCTCAGGTCATGATCTCACAGTTCATGAGTTTGAGTCCCATGTCAGTCTCTGTGCTGACAGCTTGGAGCCTGGAGCCTGCTTCAGATTCTGTGTCTCCCTCTCTGCCTGCCCCTCCCCCACTCATTCTCTCTCTCTCTCTCTCTCTCTCTCTCTCTCTCTCTCTCTCTCAAAAGTAAATAAACATTAAAAAAATTAAAAAAATAAAAGCCAATGAGCACTATCTAGACACTTTCTTGGTGATCTTTAGGCAATAAGAAAGAGCTCCATTTTCTCATTTTGTTTCTAGTCTATAATAATCTCAAAATGTTCTGGATTCAGATCTAGGAGTCCTTTTATATGTCTTCTGAGGTAGCCAATAATTCCACCTCCATTTTGCAGATTAAAAAAAACTGAGGCTCAGAGAAGTAAAGTGACCTGCCTAAGGTCATACAGCTGGTTGGTGCTAGGTTTGGGGCCCCATGTCACATCTGTCTGACTCCAATGGTCTCTGTCCACACAATATATCGCTTATTGGGCACTTTAACTGTGATTTTTGGCTGACATTGTAAGCTAATTATTTGCTATGAATTGTCACTAAGGTGATCATATATCCAAGCTCACTATTCCTGTCTCCATTAATTGTCAATAGTGCCCTCATCACTCTCAAATTTGCCCTGGTTTGAATGTTATATAGTAAACCAATTTATCTGCTATAGATCCGGAGGTTGCTACAAACTGGGGCTCTGACTGTTCATTTCCTTAGACCAGAAGGGCTTCCTGAGCAAACTCTTTCCAAGATTATGAGTTTCTCATGCTGTGTTGAGGATGTCCTGCCGACTTGGGTGTCTGGGTGTTCATCCATCTCACATCAGTTTCAGTTGAGAACCGACCAAGGAAGAAGAAAAGCTGGAGGGGTGGGAAAGAGAAAGATAAGGAAAGGAGACAGATAAAGACAAGCCTCAAGGAAGCAAAGTGTTGGCAGAGGAGAAATAGAAAGATTGAGGCTAGAACCAGGGAAGTCGAGGCAAGAATGCTACCTCTTGGATTTTATATCTAACCCCAGGGGATGGAAGATGCTATTTAAAATGTCTTTCACAGGGGGCGCCTGGGTGGCACAGTTAAGTGTCCGACTTTGGCTCAGGTCACGGTTCGTGGGTTCAAGTCCTGCACTGGGCTCTGTGCTGACAGCTCAGAGCCTGGAGCCTGTTTCAGATTCTCTGTCTCCTTCTCTCCCTAACCCTAACCCACTCACGCTCTGTCTCCCTCTGTCTCAAAAATAAAAAAACATTAAAAACAAAATTTACAATGTCTTTCATAGGTTAAAAATTTTGTTAAAAATTTTTAAAATATTTATTTATTTTTGAGACAGAGACAGAGCGTGAACAGGGGAGGGGCAGAGAAAGAGGGAGACACGGAATCTGAAGCAGCTCCAGGCTCTGAGCTGTCAGCACAGAGCCCGACGTGGGGCTCGAACTCACGAACTGTGAGATTATGACCTGAGCTGAAGTCGGATGCTTTACCGACTGAACCACCCAGGTGCCCCGATAGGTTAAAAATTTTGAAACATCCCTTGAAACATTCTTCACTCCAGGTAGGTTTCTAGTAAGCAGGGTTTTGAGTACCTCTGGTGTTTTCCTGTTATTGTTTTAAAGTTGTTAGCTGTGGTTAGAACCTGGTAGGAGCTGCACTCTTGTTTTTCCAGCTGATGGTTAGGAATGCCCAGCTAACAGTGACCAAGGGCAAGAAATCAGCTCAGGCATTTATGGAGTGGGTTAATTCTGCAGGAACGGACACCCATTTTTTATCCCTCTTTGATACCTGGCCTGACCAGTGAGTTTCATACTTTCCCACTGAGCTTGCCAAACCCAGTGCAATGAAACCAAGAGCTCCATAGAGAGAGTTCGTTGCACTGTGAGGCTGCCACTCTGGTTAAAATACTTGAACTCCCCGAACCTCAGTTCATGCATCTGTAAAATGGGAATAATATCTACCCTGCCTCCCTAACAGGCTTGTGATGTGGATCATATGACTTAGGATATATGAATAAAAATTGAAACTGTACAGGAGTTTTATTAATAATAAGAAGGAAAGGTTGAGTGGGGTTTCTGGATCACTTAAAATAGAATCAGGATAAGTACAGCATCTGCTTTTTATATGCACCTTCAGGTGCTTTTTCCCGAGGAACCAGTTTATCCCCATGTCCCTGGTCCCCACGTCTGTGCGCTCCCTGCTATTGAGCCCTGCACCAGATATAGCTCCTAATGGGGTCTGGATGCCATTCTCAGAGGGAACTGCCTCTGCTGTGGGAAAAGGCTATGGGGCTGTAGAAAGGAGGCTGACAAAGCAGGAAGGGAATGCGAGTGCTGGCCCACACGAGCGAGCGTGCCCTGCAGCCTACTTGCCATCCTCATGGAGAGGGATCAAAAGCCCGGCTGCAGGTGACTCATGGCGTGGGGCTACCAAGCCGACTCCGTTTTCTTTCCAGGTCTCGACCCTGCGGGCCCTTTATTCAACGGGAGACCTCCCGAGGACAGATTAGATCCCGGTGATGCACAGTTTGTTGACGTCATCCACTCCGACATTGATGGTAACATTCCTGTCCTTGTGGGTCAGTGAGCACCCGGCTCCCAGACTCCTAAAGAGTCTCCCCCGAGGGGAGCCTCATGCAGGGGTGGATCAGGTTCTTCCAGATTCCCTCTTTTCCTGCGGGGCAGGGTTCCAAATCCACCCAGGTATTGAAGGGACACTGGTTTAATGCAGGCATCCAGGATGTCTTGCTGGAGTGGAGGTTTCCCATCAACTTTTCTTATTTTTAAAGTGACCATCTTGACCAATCAAGGACAGGGTGATTTTCACACTGTGTGGACAAATGTTTCCACATATGCAGCAGGATTTGGATGCATGATTTCCATTTTTTGGGTTTTTCTTGGGTCTTTCTCGTTTTCTTAAGCTGAAAGATAAGTTCCAGTGTTGTGTCTCTCTCCGGAGAGCGATTCTGAGCCATGTTTAGCTCTCCAACTTTCTCTGGATCTTCCTGGCCATTTCCATCTTTTATGGTGCTGATTTCATAGCTGGGATTTGGTACAGGATATAGGGTTTGGGGTGATGTTAAAGTTGAGTCTTTATATCCAGACGTCTGGGACAAGAACTAGAGTAGTGACCTCGGAAGGCTGAGGGGACAGAGCAGAGTAGTCTTTAATAATACACCCTCTTTGTGATACAGCCACCTGAAAAACCCTTGATCACCTATCATGGGCTCTCTGGTGTGGTATTCAGCAATTGTTGGCCTTAAAGGAAACAGCTGCATTCTTACGACGCAGTTAGCAAAGCGTTACCTTACTTAAGTGCAGTACCTCGATGCCATTTTAATGCTTGATGGAATAGAGTAATGTATTTTTTATTCTTGGAAAGAAAGTGAATTTTGAGGAAAGAATAAGCTTTGCAGTCAGGCAGGGGTGGACTCAGATCCCAGGTTTTGTCCTTTCTAGCGGGATCATTTCATTCTGTAAGTCCTCTGAACTTCAGTGTCTTCATCTGTAGCTTACTTCACCTGAATTTACCAATGGCCACTTTTTGGACAGTGTGAATGTTAGAGGAAAGGTGTATAAAAGGTATAAAAACCCCCACAGACACATGTAGGTTCTCAATATATAACAGGTATTATTATTATCGCAACGGTGCACTATGTATACATGTATAAATAGTCTTTTAAATCAAGCATTTGACTGATTAGTTTGTAGTTATAAGGTTAAAAAGAATAAGCAATTATTAAATCAATCTATATTTTTCCTGGTCCCCGTTTTCTAGAAGAGTTTCCACTTAAAAAATTTTTTTTCTTACAAAGTAAAAGTTCATTTTTTCCTGTTTCTTTCTTTTTTTTCTTCATTTTTTCCCCCCGTTTTTTATTCATTAAAGTCTGGCACAAATGCAGTTAGAGACCCAGGAAGCACTGGCAATTAGAAGGTTCCAGCCAAATATAAAGAAGAAGCATACAGTTTTATCAGACTTGCTGTGAATGACTGACCAAAACTCCCTTACATCTTGAGAAATATTGGAAATAGGTTCCCCTACTGTCTTTATAATCTCCTAGTTGGAAATCCCTGCTTCCTAACTAACTAGCTGGGTAGCTTTGAGCAAAATATTTAAATATGTAGAACAACAACAACACAAATGCCTGCCTATATGCTTCAGGCAAATGAGCTACATGATGTGAAAAGTTCAAAAATAAAACCATAATATATTTTCCTTTAGCACTGGGCTACAAGGAGCCATTAGGAAACATAGACTTCTACCCAAATGGAGGATTGGATCAACCTGGTTGCCCCAAAACAATATTGGGAGGTAAGGGCAAATACTTTGTATTTTGTATAATAGTGGTTTTTAAAAAGGCATATTTCAAAAATCTGATATTATTCTATGGGTAATAGTTTTTTTTTTTTTTTAATTTTTTTTTCAATGTTTATTTATTTTTGGGACAGAGAGAGACAGAGCATGAACGGGGGAGGGGCAGAGAGAGAGGGAGACACAGAATCGGGAACAGGCTCCAGGCTCTGAGCCATCAGCCTAGAGCCTGAGGCGGGGCTCGAACTCACGGACCGGACCGCGAGATCGTGACCTGGCTGAAGTCGGACGCTTAACCGACTGCGCCACCCAGGCGCCCCGGGTAATAGTTTTTAATAGAAAACAAATCATCTGAGAAGATAGAGATAGTATAAATATAAATGAAAAATGAAAAATTATTACTCAAATATACTACTTAAAAAAAACAAGACATTGCAGCATTATTGGCAATAACGAAGATACGGAAGCAACCCAAGTATCCATCGATAGATGAATGGATAAAGAAGATGTGGTATATTTACACAATGGAATATTGCTCAGCTATAAAAGGGAATCAATCAAATCATTTGCCACAACATGGATGAATCCACAGGCTATTATGCTAAGTGAAATTAGTCAGAGAAAGACATAGGGGAGATGGGTGAAATGGGTGAAGGAAATTAGGAGTACATTTACCATGATGAGCACTGAATAACGTACAGAATTGCTGAACCCTTATATTGTACATCTGAAACTAATATAACAGTGTATGTTAATTATGCTTCACTTAAAAAATTTCTTTTAATGTTTTTTATTCATTTTTTTTTGAGACAGAGAGAGACAGAGCATGAACGGGGGAGGGTCAGAGAGAGAGGGAGACACAGAATCGGTAGCAGGCTCCAGGCTCTGAGCTGTCAGCACAGAGCCTGACACGGGGCTCGAACTCATGGACTGTGAGATCATGACCTGAGCTGAAGTCGGATGCTTAGCCGACTGAGCCACCCAGGTGCCCCAATTATGCTTCATTTAAAAAATAAATTTAAAAAATAAGTAACCATAACCATATGATTAAGAGCTATTATGAATTATTGCTCTCTCATGAAAAGGTGTGTCCTTGACCTAGAAATTCCATATCTGGAAATCTCTCCTAGAGAAATAATGGAAAATGTAAACAAAAATCAAAGTGCAAAAATATCTGACATAGTATTATTTATAGTAGCTACATTTTAAGAAATAATCTAAATATCCAACATGGAAAATTGTTAAATAACTATGATATGCCCACACAAAGGAATATAATTGCCAAAAAGTCATATTTTCAGATTAATGAAAATGCTTACAATGGGATGTTAAGTGAAAATGACACAAAACTGTACAGTATCATCCCAATTTGTTTTTTAAATGTGTATTTGTACATGTGTAAGTATAGAAAAAAAGACCAAGCATAAATGCTGCAAATAATTATTAGGGGTGAACTGTGGATATTGGACTTCTGGGTGATTTTTGCATCATTATTTCCCATTATTTTGTATTTTCTAAATCAGCATGTATTATTTTATAAGAAAAACTTCACAAAGCAAAAAAAAAAAAAAAAAAAAAAAAAAAAAACAGTAGATGGCAACATAAAAGTAATAGTAGTATTTTATTCCGATAAAAAACCCATCCCTAGGTGCTCTTAATCTGTATTTCATCATTGCCAGAGAAAGTTAAACAATCATGGATATGATTCTAGAAAAAGGTAATCTTGTTACAAAACGGTAGCTGTATATGGCCCCATGGGGACATGGTGTTTGAAAATGATCCAGATGAAATGGCATAAGTAGGGTCAACCATATTTCACCATAAATGGTGTGTGTTCAAACCCTGTCCTGTAGGATGTAGGGTAAATACTTCTGAGGAGCCAAGATAATGTGATTTGCTTATAAAGGCCATTCTCTGTATTGTTATCAACATCGTTGTTTTGGCAAGTGAAAGTTCCAGGAACAGTAAGTAAATATTGACTTGTCAGATTTGTTCCTGTCTGGCTTGGTCCCATGCCAACCCATGTTTCTCCTCTCTTGCCCTAGTTTATTTCTGTCCTTCACTGAGCTCCTCTATGGGCATACATAAGTGGACTGTGGGGAAAGAAGAAACATTGTTCTTACTCAAGCAACAGTGCCTCTCCAAACCACTAGCTCACAATCATAACTCCTTTCTTATTTGGTTCACTGTTTCCTACTCAGATCCTCACCTCCTCTGATTACCCATCTTTGGGACCCAGTTCCCCTTCATCATCTGACCCATCAACCTTCCAACCACCTTTCAGTTTTGTGTGCTGCATTGCTTCATCATGTCCAACTCTCCTGACGCCGTCTCCATGCCTTGCTGGCCTCCTGTCTCACCACTGCATCACCTGGCACCCACCAGGAATTAACTAGAGCTTGCCTCTTGCCTCTTCTTGCCCATTCATGGCTTCTGGTGCCACCTCCTATTGTTCAGTCCCTCTCATTCCACCCTTCACTCTGTAGCAGAAACAGAGCCCCTTCCACTGGGCTTCTCTCATGAATGTAATCCCATTAGAGACCCCCTTAGGTCTCTGTCATGTCAGCCACCACCTTGGCTTGAGAACATTCCAGAGCTGTCACGGAGCCTGGTTGAGTACAAGGTCCAGGAAAACTTGGTTACTTCTCCATGGCCCTCAATAACGTCACAGAATCCTCATGTTTATCTCTTGCCAACTCCCTACAATCACTCCTCATGCTTCTATTCTGAAAATCTCCCCACCTATAAACCCTCACCTCTTAGAGGTGATCTAGATTTGCCTTTTTACCTAGATTAAAGATCTCACCTGAGGGAGCCATTCTATGTATCCTCATTTTAGTTTACAAGGTCAGTCTTTACATTTTTGTTTCCTTCTGCCCCCAAGGTGGAGGCATCCCCCATCCTTTTTCAAAGCTGTCTCCTGTGCCTGCCCTCCTTGGGGATCTTCCTCTAACAATTACTCCTCAATGGCCCCTTTCTCTGATGTCTTTACTAGTTTAAATGTGCTCTGCTGAAAATCTCTGGGGAAACTCTGACTACCATTGAATCTTTCTTGTCCTTTTCACTGACAAAGGAAGGACATAGGTTGAATCCTGATTCAACCATATAATAGTCGTGTGACCTTGGTCAAGTCATTTAAGCTGAGTCTCAATGTGCTACTAGGTAAAATGGGGATGATCATGCCTATCTTCTTTTATCCTGCCACGTGCCAGTATGAATGCTGATCTATAGGTTTTTGTAAGGGTTAAATGGAAGCTGTTAGCACAGTGGTTGGCCTATAGCAGACAGATGGTGAACTGTGTGTGCCTATAATGTGTGATGTATTATTGTTAAATGCTACGACTGCTCTACTCTTTCATTGTTCCCTTTATGATAAAGGATTGCAATATTTTAAGTGTGACCATCAGAGGTCCGTGTACCTGTACCTTTCTTCTCTGAGAGAGAACTGTGCTATCACTGCATATCCCTGTGACTCCTACCGGGATTATAGGAATGGCAAATGTGTCAACTGTGGCATGCCACAAAAGGAGTCCTGTCCCCTGCTGGGTAAGTCCAACAAGCAATTTTACCCTCTGATTAACAAATAGTTCGTTTTGGGTAGAATCCGAGCACCACTTTACTATCTAAAAATGGGCCTGAAAATTGTGTGCTTAAAAAAGAATTTACTTAGCTTTTTCTAGCTAATTTGTTCTGTGAAATACTCTTGAATGTCCTAATCAGAAACTGTGTTAGAAAAGCCATTTATATACAATTTCAGCTAGAGGGCAGTACAACCTCCCTGGACACTCTAGCATAAAAAAGAAGGTTCCAAAGAGTTTCCAAGCCCACCCAGGGCAAAGTCACCTTATATAGCCTGCTCCCATGGGGACAGAAACAACCTCTTCACGCACACAACCTCTCTGCTGGGGGAAGGTCACAGTGAGCTCTGACTCTCCTGTCAAATGAGCCTTGCAGAATGATCCCTTCCAACAAGTCTTGTCTGTAGATACCCTCACACCGCACCCTGGTTTCTATGTGCACATTCAGGGCGGGGTAACAGATACTGCGGAGGCTGCTTGGGTATTTGCTAAGGGTTGGTAGAAATATTCCAGATGGTGAGGACTAGAAACGGGATGATGATGAAAATTTTCTGATTGTTCTAAGGAAAAATCCAAGTTAACATTAGAGCATGCTACAGACAAGGGGTTCTCAACCTTGGCTGTGCATAAATTAATTGGAAAGCTCTAGGGAGCTTTTAAAAATTACCAATGTTTCCATTCCAGATCAATTAGTCAGCATGCAAAGTCCATTCTCTAGGGGTGGGGACAGAAGGGAGAGAGAGAGACACCTCACTGATGTGACTCAGCTTCATTCCTGCAGGCACAGAAGTAAAAAAGAGTCCCCTGCTGGTTGACATAGTCACTTAGCAAGCTCAGGTTCTGTGGGATTTAGGGGCCTAATTGTAGTTCTTCAGGAAAGCACAATGCTTTGCAAGAGTGATGCTATTTTAGGTATAAACCTGAAACTGCTTTAAACTATAAAATGAATGTATTACTGAAAAATGTCAGCGCTATTCTTAGCCTACCCAGTGTGTGAGAGAACCAGCATGCTGCTGAGAACTAGGGTGATGTAATGTCAGGGAAAGGCAGGAGGAGACACTGTTGTGTCATGTTGCCAGTCCCAGCTCTGAGGGACAGGGCAGCGAGCAAGATATGGTGGATGCAGGGGAGGCAAGCCCTGGTGGCCCTGCAGGTCCACCCCCACAGGGGTGGGTACGAGGGAGATTGTCTTGGTGGTGTGGGGGCTCAAACTCACTGTTCTCACTACCTCCCCAGCTGCTTTTACATTTATAGAATACATGCTAATGTCACATTTTTCCAACTTGCTTTACAGGCTATTATGCTGATAATTGGAAAGAGTATTTAAAGCAGAAAGAGCCTCCTATGACTAAAGCGTTCTTTGACACAGCCGAGGAGAAACCATTCTGCAGTGAGTGGTGGATGTGGTTGTTTGCTTTTGCCCAACCCCCCCCCCCTTTTTTTTAAGTTTATTTATTTTGAGAGAGACAGAGACAGTGTAAGTGGGGGAGGGGCCGAGAGGGAGGGAGAGAGAGAATCCCAAACAGGCTCCGTGCTGCCAGCCTGATGTGGGGCTTGAAGCCACGAAACCGTGAGATCATGACCTGAACCAAAACCAAGAGTCAGACACTCAACTGACTGAACCACCCAGGCAACCCCCAAACCCCTTCTTTTTAAAAAATGGCTGAGTCTCAGCTTCCTGGCTACCTCTTGGCAAATGAAGGGCATGTTAAAGTGTGGATTTTGGAACTGGGAAGACTTCGGTTGAATCCTGACTCTATCACATAGTAGCTGTGTGACCTTGGTGAAGTCCTTTAAACTCTTTGAGTCTCATTGTCCCGCTAGGTAATAATGCCTATCTTCTGGGTTAAGGATTAAATCTCAACAAATCGTAATTATTAGCTTCATTGGATGGCTATTCTTTTTACTTTTTTAATTAAAAAATTTTTTTTAAAGTATACTCTATGCCACACACAGGGCTTGAACTCACGACCCTGGGACCAAGAGTGGCATGCTCTACTGACTGAGCCAGCCGTGCACCCCTTAGATGGCCATTTTACTCACTAAGATCTTCCAGAAAATTTGCTTGCCCCCCAAAAGACATGACATTTCAGCTAGGTAAAATTAGGTGTCAGCTACATCTGTAGGTCAGTTTCAGCTCCAAAGCAACCATGATGACCTTCTACAGACATTGAGAGCTTGGGTATTCCAGATGGGGGCTAAGTAGGGCAGCAGATGATTAATGCCCTGGGAAGTAGGGAATTTTCTTGGGCAGATGGATGTCTTACAATCTTGTCCCCCTTTTCACTTTTCTTAGGAGCAACTCTTATAAAAGAGGGTGCAGATCAGTGGGGTTCCTTCCTCCTTTGGAGCCATGTGTGGCAGCCCAGGGATTGCTGTCTGCCTGGTCCAAGTGAGGCAAGTGCCTGAGTAATAGTGGGCCATGAAATGGCAACTCCAGGGTGGATCTTATTCCTTTGTGGGACCAACATCTCCTGAGCCTCCTTCCCCTTCTATATTTCTCAGGCAATATTTGTATACATGTACCCATATATTTACCACTTTTTTGATTATCATTTTTTTCATGTATTTCGTAAATACAGGTAAGTGTGCTAATGATGGGAGAACACCAGAGCATGAGAAGAACTCAAAGAGGCAAACCTGACTTAGTCTAAGGGTCAGTGAAGGTCTCCTGGAGGAAGTGACTAAGCCAAAACCTGAAGGATGAGTTGGCAAAGGGGGCAAAGTAAGAGTGTTCGAGTGGGGAGAAGGCCCAGGAGCAAGAGGCAGCCTGGCAGTGCAGGCGACACACATGGTGTGGCATGACTGGGGAAGAGATGATGGTGGCTGGTGGACATGGCCCAGATTGCAGACAACCTTGTCAGCCATGGAGGGTCTCTACATGGCCACCTGCTTGCTTTATTTTAAAAGGCAGGGAATGCAGTGAACCAATCATACTCAGCAGTAGGCCATGATACCTCAGTGAATAAGGTGGAATACCACTCCAACTGTGATGCCCAAACATGACAACTGGAGACCATTGGATTCTGCCATCATGCAGGCCATCTTTACCAAAAAGAATGCAAAGGAATTTTAGAAAATTCTGCCCAGATCTCTGCAGAGACACTAGAGAGGAAGAGAACAAGAAACTCAAGTTATGAAGGAGGTTGGGTTTTTAGGAACTGACCTATCAGGAGAGCAGTTGAGAGTCTCTCTCTCTTACTGTGCTCTCTCCCTGTTTTGCAGTATATCATTACTTTGTGGACATTATAACTTGGAACAAGAACATAAGAAGAGGATCCATTACAATCAGATTGACAGACAGAGCTGGAAACACCACAGAATCCAAAATCAATCAGTAAGTTGGGCTGGGGTAGTTCACAGTTTGCTATTTCCTTTTTTGAGTGGAGAAATTAAATCTCAAATATATCTACTTTCTTACTTATAGGTCTGTACTTATCTTTGTTCTACAAAAACATAAGGGGGCATTTTTCTTAGTTGCTTCTCATGGTTCTTGATCTTCTAGGCTCTGTACAAATGGAATTGGTACAGGGATTTACTTTCTTTCCTTCCTTCCTTTCTTTCTTCCTTCCCACCTCTCTCCCTCTCCCTCCTCTCTCCTTCCCTTCCTTCCTCTCCTCCTTCCTTTGTTTAAACATTTAATTACCAAAGTCATCCTTGCTTGCTGTGAAGGATTTATACAGTAAAGAAATATATAACATAAAAGTGCAAATACTTGCCCCAGCCCAACAATCCCACACCTAAAGGCACTCACCCCCACACACATATTTCAATCGTTTTATGCGCTCATAATATACATATATATAAACATGTAAATGTATGTTTCTCAAACTCAGAAAATGTGATGTGCAATAATAAAAAATTGGAAACACACTAAAAATCTAACAATGGGAAAATGGTTACTTAAATATTCCTATATAATAAAATACTATTCATAGGTTAATTTTTGCAACATATTGAATGAAATGCTTATAATGTGCTAAATGAAAAATCCAGGATATTAAATTTTATAAAGTACAAAATTAGTTCAACAATGTAAAAAAAATGAAAAAGAAATATGCCTAACATGTTAGCTGGCCTTTGGGTGGTAGGAATATGAGTGCTTTATTCAGCTTCTCTTTACTTTTCAATTTTATATGATATTGTATATGTAGAGTTTAAAAATAGTTAATCATTTTCATCAATTAATTTTATAATCAGGAAGAAGGGGGGAAATAATTCAAAGAAATTTGAGGTTCATTTTATTCATTTACTCAGGAAACATTTTTTGGGGGTCCTGTTATCTACTAGGCACTTGGGTTGTCTGTTGGCTTCACCCATAGAGGACCAACTAGAATGTCATCTGAAACTGGCAATTGCCTATAGGTTCACCATGTAGATGAATAGAGAAGGAGTGTGCTGGTGGTCTGGAGGTGACTTTTTTTTTTTAATGTATCCTTGGATGATAATAACAACAGCCTTTCTTTATTGAACTAAACACATTACACATGCTGGCTAATGCAATTCACACTAAAACCCTGTGAGGTGGTATTATAATCTGTATTATATACATAAGAACACAGGCTTAGAGAGGCCAAGTGATTGGCCAATATCACATGCCTTTCAGCACCAATGTCCCCAAACCCAGTGGTGCTACATTTTCAGGGAGGGCACGGCTAGGGGGAGCATCTTGAACAACCAGCGTCAGGTAGTTTATGGGCTGTGATCTTCAGTAAGGAAGCTGGGCAGAGACCTCATCTGGAGACTCTAAGAAATAGCAAGGAAAATTGTGCAGTTCTATGAGAAGTAGTGACCTACAAAATTTGGTTATTCATGCCAGTAACTGACTACATATTGGCTTTACATGTCTTAGAAATTTTAATTTTATGTAGTGAATTTCTCCCAACTAGAACTTCCTAACTGCAGAGGGTTTTTTTTTTCTCGATTCAGATAGAGACCTTAACGTCTCTATTTTATTCATGTTCAGTTGTTCTTATTTTAGTCTTGCTTGTGAAAAGTCATCACCAATCAGAGAATATATGGAAAAAAAGGAAATGGTTACTCTATTACGTGGTGAGATTATCTCTACCCTTCTATTTTTTGCAAGGTAAACTATTAGATTTAGTGTTTAGTATTTTTACAATTTAAGAAAAGGAAAATAATATCCGAGTATGTGCCCTAAGTTTATTTGGTCTTACCAGACTATGGGTACAAATATAGTCACATTCAAGAATAT
Source organism: Puma concolor (assembly GCF_028749965.1). Taxonomy (NCBI): domain Eukaryota; kingdom Metazoa; phylum Chordata; class Mammalia; order Carnivora; family Felidae; genus Puma; species Puma concolor. The sequence continues at coordinate 77,598,712 of NC_141675.1, read as the reverse complement.
TACCTTCCTGGTGACTCTCCCTGTATCCATGTTTTGGATGTATTTCTTTTTTACTTTATAACCTTTTTTTTTTTAATTGAGATATAATTCACACACCATCAAACTCACAGTTTTAAAGTTTACATTTCAGTGGTTTTGAGTATATTAACAAAATGTGCAAACGTCATTACCATCTAATTCCAGAACATTTTTTTAAAGTTTATGTATTTATTTTGAGAAAGAGAGCATAAGCAGGGGAGGGGAAGAGAGAGAGGAAGAGAGAATCATAAGCAGGCTCCACACTGCTTACAAACCACAAGATCATGACCTGAACTGAAATCAAGAGTCTGATGCTTAACCAACTGAGCCACCCAGGTGCCCCTCTGGAATATTTTTATCAATTCAAAAAGAAACCCTATACCTGTTAGTAATTCCTCATTCCTCCTTCCTCCCCATCCCCTGTCAACCACTAATCTGCTTTCTGTCTCTATAGATTTACCTATTCTGAGAATGTCATATAAATGGAATAATATAATATGTGGTCTTTTTGTGTCTGACTTTTTTTGCTTAATGTTTTCAGGATACTATAGCAATACTTCATTTTTTTTATGGTCAAATAATATTCCATGGTATGGATATGTCCCATTTTATTTCAATCCAATGACCTCTGGGTTATGAGCCCAGCTCACTCCCACTGTGCCATTCTGCTCACACATACCACATTTTATTTATTCTTTTGTCAGTTGATGGACATTCGGGTTATTTCCACTTTGGAGGCTATTATGAATAATGTTGCTATGAAAATGTGTCTCCATTTCCACATAGACATACATTTTCATTTCTCTCGGGTATATACCTAGGAGTGGAATTGCTGGGTCATATGATAACTCCATTTCACATCTGTAGGAAATGCCAAAGCAGCTACACCATTTTACATTCCCACCAGCCATGTGTAAGAGTTTCAATTTCTCCACATCCTCGCCAACACTGTTATTATCTGTCTTTAAATTTTTTTCTTTTTAATTGTGATTGAAAAATGCAACATCAAATTTACCATCTTAATCATTTTTTGAGTGTACAATTTAGTAGTGTAAAGTATATTCACATTGTTGTGAAACACTTCCAGAACTTCTTCATCTTGCAAAACTCAAACTCTATACCCATTAAATAACAACTCCCCCATTTCCCTCTCCCCCTAGCAACTACCATTCTAGTGTCCCTATGAATTTGACTACTTTAGATACCTCATATAAGTGGAATCCTACAATATTTATCTTTTTGTGATTGGCTTATTTTACCTAACATAGTATCTTCAAGGGTCATCCATGTTATAGCTTGTGACAGGATTTCTCTTGTTTTTTAAAGGCAGAGTAATATTTTGTATGTATATGTCACATTTTGTATGTCTTTATCACAGACATATCCATCTTCTTTATTGTAGCCATTCTAGTGGGCATTATGGTATATCTCATGATTTTGTTTCGCAATTCCCTAATGATTAATAACATTGAGTCTTTCATGTGCTTACTGGCCATTTCTAGATATTTTTTTGGGAAATGTCTATTCAGGTCCTTTATTCATTTTTTCCCCTTTTACTTATTTTTGAGTGGTGGGGGGAAGGGCACAGAGAGAGGGGAATAGAAGGTCCAAAGTGGGCTCCCCTGAGGGAGACCGATTCGGGGCTCGAACTTACAAACTATAAACTGTGAACTAGGAGATCACAACCTGAGCCGAAGTTGGATGCCCAACCGACTAAGCTACCGAGTGCCCTCATTTTTTTCCCTTTTAAATAGACTTCATTTTTTAGAGCAGTTTTAGATTCACAGCAAAATTAAACAGGAAGTGCAGAGATTTCCCATATACCCTCTCGCCCACATACACACAGCCTCCCCACTATCAAAACCTGATAATAGGGTGGCATACACAGTTACAGCTGAAGCATCTACATTGACGCATCATTACCCAAAGTCCATAGCCTACATTAGGGTTCACTGGTGGTGGTGTACATTCTATGGGTTTTGACAAACATGTAAGAACATATATCAACCATTATAGGATCATGGAGTTGTTTCACTGCCCTAAAAATCCTCTGTGTTCTGCCTATAATATCCTTCTCTTCCCTAACCTTTGGCAGGGAATGGTCTTTTTACTGTCTCCATAGTTTTGCCTTTTCCAGAATGTCATGTAATTGGAGTCATACAGTATGTAATCTTTAGAGTGGCTTCTTTCACTTAGTAATAGAATTTAAGTTTTCTTCATTTTTTTTCATAGCTTGCTAGTTCATTTCCTTTTAGCACTGAATAATATTCCACTGTCTGAATGTACTACAGTTTATCCATTTTCCTGATGAAGGACATTTTGGCTATTTCATAATTCTGAATAAAGCTGCTATAAACATCCGGGTATAGGTTTTTTTGTGTGTGTGCCTTAGTCACTTTATTTTTATTTTTAAAAACAGGCATTTATTATTTTATTTTTATTTTTATAGTTTTTGAGAGAGAGAGAGAGAGGGGGCACAAGTGAGCAAGAGACAGAGAAAGAGAAAGAATCCCAGGAGGGGGAGAGAGAGAAGTGGGGCTCATCCGAAGCAGGGCTCGAGCTCACAAACCGTGAGATCGTGACCTGAGCCGAAGTCAGATGTTTAATGACTGAGCCACCCAGGGGCCCCTCACTCACTTTAAAATTGAATTATCTTTTTATTGTTGATTTGCAAGAATTTTTTATGTACTCTGGACACAAATCCTTGATAGTTTTAGGTCTCACTTAGGTCTTTGATCCATTTTGAGTTCACTTTTGCATATAGAATGATGTAGGATGTCCTACTTCATTCTTTTGCCTTTGGATATCCAGTTGTCACAGCACTATTTATTGAAAAAACTATTCTTTTTCTGTGAATGTCTTGACATCCTTGCCTAAGCCAGGTGACAGTGAATGAAAGGGCTTCTTTCCGGACTCTCAATTCTATTCCGTTAATCTATACATCTATCCTTATGCAAGTACACATTGTCATGTAGCTTATAGCATTACTGTGGCTTTCTAACAAATTTTGAAATTAGGAAGTGTGAATCCCCTAAGTTGGGTCTTTTTCAAAGTTGTTTTGACTATTCTGGGTCTCTTGAATTTCCATATGCATTTTAAAATTAGTTTGACAATTTCTGCAAAAAAAGAAAAAAGAAAAAAAGGCAGCTGGGATTTTTTTTTTTTTTTCAACGTTTATTTATTTTTGGGACAGAGAGAGACAGAGCATGAACGGGCGAGGGGCAGAGAGAGAGGGAGACACAGAATCGGAAACAGGCTCCAGGCTCTGAGCCATCAGCCCAGAGCCCGACGCGGGGCTCGAACTCACGGACCGCGAGATCATGACCTGGCTGAAGTCGGACGCTTAACCGACTGCGCCACCCAGGCGCCCCGCAGCTGGGATTTTTGATAGAGATTGTTTCTGTCCCCTTAGGTGGTAGGAAGTTTTACTTTGAAATCATTTTTAGTTCACCCCTCCCCAGAGAGTCTCCTATTCAACTCCCCTCCACGACTGGCTTTGTTTCATGTCTGATTGCACTGCACTGAAAAAGAAAACTCATTACTAACTTTGAAAAAAGGCCAACAAAAGTGGATTTCAGTATTTCTGCCTTCACATATTTTTAAGGTTCCTCAGTATTCTTTACTTTCCTCTTAGTTCAGTGTGATTCAAAAGGGTTTTAGTTTTGTTTTTGCTTTAATTGTATCCACCATTAGGAGTTTCCAGGGTGTTTAGTGTACCTACTACCAGAAACAAACATCTGGCTCCTATTATAGGTCATAACCCATAGTTCGCTGGCTCTTGTTCCCTTTATTCTTATATGAACTCAGTACCTTGGTTTGTGCCTCCCCGTGTATTTCTGGACATCCCTCCAGGTGGAAGAGGGGGTCCTACCTGTACTCAGAGACAAGCTTCACCAGCTCCAAGAGGTCTTTTCCCTCTCCTGCCTTCCATCTACCCCCACGGGGTTTTGCCATCTGCAGGGTGCCATCACCCCCTCCTGAGTCTCTGCACTCTTGTGGTTCCACAGCTGCTCCTGGAGAGGGATCCAATTCAGGATCACTGACTGAGGTTGGTTATCCTGTCTCTTTAGTCTTCACATAGGAATAGTTCTTCCATCTTTCCTCGACTTTCCTGACTTTACAGGTCAGTTATTTTCAGAATGTCTTCCATTTGGGTTTGTCTGATGCTTCCTCATGATGACATTCAGATCATGCATCTCTGGCAAAAACTGCATAGGAGTGACGTTATGTTTGGCTCCGTGTGTCCTATTAGGAGGCCCACACTTTGGTTCATTTCATTAACTTGGATCAGTTTATTACGGTGTTTTTTCCCCCCAGTTTCTCCACTATGAAGTTACTGTTTTTCCCTGGTATTAGTAAGTATGTTGCAGGGAGGTACTTTGAGACCCATTATTGCTAAAATGTCCCATTATTCCTGAAACTTTTACCCAACAGTTTTGATGTTTTGTGGTTGGATTGTTACTATGATGGTTGAATGGTGATTTTTCAAATTCATCATTTAGGAAAAGCTTTCTTTTCCTCCCATTTATTTATTCATTTATTTGGTTATATCAATATGGACTCGTGGATTTTTATTTTATTTTAAATGTTTATTTATTTTTGAGAGAATGGGAGAGAGAGAGGGAGACAGAGTTCTGAAGTGGCTCTGTGCTGACAGCAGAGAGCCCAACGCCGGGCTTGAAGTCACGAACCATGAGATCATGACCTGAGCCGAAGTTGGATGCTTAACTGACTGAGCCATCCAGGCGCCCTGGATTTTTATTTTATTAATGGACACTTATAATTAGTTACTACCATTATTTATTTATTTTGATATTTAAATTGTCTCAAATCTGGCCATTAGAAGCTCTTCAAACTGGGTCTGCACCCTTTTTCTAAATGCATTTTTTATTGTGATGAAACCATATAATGTAAAATTTATCATCTTAATCATTTATAAGTATACAGTTCAGTAGTGTTAAGAATATTCACATTATTGGGGCGCCTGGGTGGCGCAGTCGGTTAAGCGTCCGACTTCGGCCAGGTCACGATCTCGCGGTCCGTGAGTTCGAGCCCCGCGTCGGGCTCTGGGCTGATGGCTCAGAGCCTGGAGCCTGTTTCCGATTCTGTGTCTCCCTCTCTCTCTGCCCCTCCCCTGTTCATGCTCTGTCTCTCTCTATCCCAAAAATAAAATAAACGTTGAAAAAAAAAATTAAAAAAAAAAAAAAAAAAGAATATTCACATTATTGTGAAATAAATCTCCAGAACTTTTCACCTTGCAAACTGAAATTCTATACCCATTGAACAACAACTCCCTTTTCTCTCTCCCTCCAGCCTCTGATAACTACCATTCTACTTTCTGTTTCTATGAATTGGATTACTTTAGACACCTTATATAAATGGAGCCAAACAATATATATCCTTTTGTGATTGGCTTATTTCATTTAGCGGAATGTCCTCAAGGTTTATCCATGTTGTAGCATGTGACAGAATTTCCTTCATTTTAAAGGCTGAATAATATTCATTGTATGTATCACATGTTGATAATCCATTATCCACTGATGGACATTTGGGTTGCTTCTACCTCTTGGCTCTTATGAACGACGTTGCTATGAACATGGGTGTGCAAATATCTCTTGGAGACCTTGCTTTCGTTTCTTTGGGGCACATACCCGGAAGTAGAATTGCTGGATCATATGGTAATTCTATTTTTAATTCTTTGAAGAGACCCCATACCATTTGCCATTGTGGTCGTACCATTTTATATTCCTAGCAACAGTGCACAAGGGTTCCAATTTCTCCATATCCTCATCAACACTTCTTCGCCATCCTAATTCACGTGAAGTGATTCTGTATTCTTTTGAACATTTCCACCATTCTGTGAGCATTCCTTACTTTCTGGCATACGGCTTGTTGCAGGATCACTTTGCACTTTCCCTGACCTAGCCCTGGAATCAACCATTTCTCCCGGAGAGGCTTCCGGGAGAAAGCCTCCTACCCATTCCTTTTAGCGAGGATGGTATTTAGAAACTAAAACCTGGGTACCTTTCGGATTAGTTTTACTTGTGGCACTTTTGCTCCTCCCAGGACTCAACACATGATTCTAGTGAGGCTGGGGTGACACACACCCCCTCACCCTAATCCCCACCTCCAAACTGATGATTCATTTCTAGAGCAAGTCTCCCATTTCTGAGCCAGGGGGCTCGCCATGGTCTACTTCCCCAGATCCCTAGAGGGACACTGACCCAGTGAACCTCCCCAGTGGATATTCCGTAGGCTCAATTTGAGATTCCAACTGTAGGAAGCAACACATACATAGGAAAAAGTATTGGAACTTAGGATTTAGCTATTTTATTTGAGAGGCATGACTGAAAAAAATATTTGCTTAAGCATAACTTCTAAATTAGTATCTAGTTGGGCTAAACATATACATATGCATCTAGCAATGCAGTTTAATGGAAAGATTGTAACTTTGAACTCTGAACTGAGTTTGAATCCCTGCACTGATTCTGAGAAGCATTGTGACCTGGGTGAGTTTAAGCTCTGCAAGCATCTGTTTCCTTGTCTGTAAAATGAAGATAATAGTCATCTTGAAGAATTTTTCAGGGGAATGGAGACATGTGTCAAGAAATGAGGATGCTATCTGGTATATAGTAGGCAGAGCATGCCTCTCTTATGCCATAATATTTCATCATTCCTGGGGCCAGCAGCCTCACTTATGCAATCCTCTGAAATCCAGCAGACTGTGGGGTCAAGGGACTACCTGCTTATGAGTGATTTGTAGCTTTTGAAACTGTTTTCTTTCGTTAGCAATCTATATCCACTTACTTCATTTCTTCTCTCCAGTGAACCTGCAACTTTTCAGAAATACCACCAAGTGAGTCTGCTTGCAAGATTTAATCAAGACTTGGATAAAGTTGCAGCCATTTCCTTGGTGTTCTCTACAGGGTCTACAATAGGCCCGAAGTATAAGCTCAGGATTCTCCGAATGAAGTTGAGGTCACTTGCCCATCCAGAGAGGTGAGCCATCAGCAGCGTTTGACAAGCTCTGGTTTTCCAAAGATGCTATTGGTTTCTGTCCAATCTCCTTGGTCTGATGTTTTAGTAGGACCTCATCAATTACAATGAAGGACGTGGAGGGTTTTCAAAAAATAGACTTGATAAAGATGAGTAGCCCCATAATTCAAGACAATTTTACTGGTAGGAGCTTAAAGATAAATGGCCCAATTAATCCAAAAAAATAATGTTGCTACATGCTTACAGTTATATAATTCTTCCCTAATCACTCCACCCACACTGCTTGCAAGCTGGTATATGCTGTGGAAAAGAAAGCCTCATATAATCTGGCAAATGCACAGCCTAGTATAAAAAAAGGTACAGAATAATTGGAGTATTTTATTCCACGGATACAGTATGAAAGTACTACTCCAGGTTGAATTTCATAACTGCCCTGAGAATGTGCTTGTTCTTAGGAAATACACACTGAAGTATTAAGGGGTAAACAACCTATCTTCATTGGTTCCAAAAAAATAAGCAACAGAGTGTGTGTGTGTGTGTGTGTGTGTGTGTGTGTGTGTGTGTGTACAGGGGGGACAGAGTCAAAGACGGGGAGAAAGAGCAAAGCTGTGGTGGCATGTACGTTTTGTGACTAATGCCACTCCAATGTATAGTCCTAGCATACAATCTGTGGACAAGACAGAAAATGCTGTGAGCATTCAGCACTTTATGCTTATGAATTCTTTTTAAATTTTAATGTTTATTTACTTATTTTGAGAGAGAGATTGTAAGCAGGGGTGGGGCAGAGACAGAGGGGGAGAAAGAGAAAGAATCCCAAGCAGGCTCCATGCTGCCAGTACAGAGCCCGATGCCAGGCTTGAACCCACAAACCCTGAGATCATGACCTGAGCTGAAAACAAGAGTCAGAGGCTTCACCTACTGAGCCACCCAGGTGCCCCTGGATTCCTTTTTCCTGAAGGCAAACATTTAATAATGCAAGTTGCTTCTAAGAGGACAGTCATTACATCTTAAAACCATGGGACTTTTCAACACTTTTTTTTCCAGATTACCAAAGGAATACATGTTGATTTTATAAAATCTGGAAAGTGCAAAAAGTGTTAAGAAGCAGAAAAATACCATCCATAATGTTATTATTCAGGGGCAACAACTGTTATTTCTTTCTAACCTCCTTTCTATCATTGCTTTAAACCTGGAAATAGTTAGGTGGTAAATAAAATTTTATATCTCATTGTTGTTGATGTGGGCTATGCTTATTTACCATAAGCACTTTCCTGTAATGTTAGAAATAATTGCTCCACAATTTTATAACCTAAGGATATAATACAATTTATTTTTCTAGAATGGGATATTTTTACTACTTGATTGGCAAGGATATCCTGTCTTATTTTTACAGGCCCCAGTTGTGTCGGTATGATCTTGTTCTGATGGAAAACACTGAAACAGTCTTCCAACCTATTCTGTGCCCAAGGTTGCAGATGTAACATGCCGGGACACATGGGCACCAGTGACTTCAAGAAAGCTACAACTACAGGCTTTTTTAAAGCGTCACCTCACCTTTTTCCTCAAGGCACGTGGACGTATGAATAAGCTGGGTTTTTTCCAGCAGCGTCCCATGGATGTCACACTGCAAAATGTCAAACGACCTTGGATTATGGAACAGTCCTGGGAAGGGAGCCCCTAAGTAGGGCAAGTCAGAAATAGCCAGGCTCCCAACAGCCCAGTGCCTTGTCTGGCTGCGTCCTGGGGCCTCGTTTGTTCTGGCCTGTCAGTTCTGCTGCCGGTCACTCAGGCAGCTCTGCTCGTCAAGCATCTTAAAGGGAAGGTCTAACGGGAGACCTCACTCTGGACTCGACCCCACATACCCTGTGCCAAACTCCTCCAGGTCCCTGCATGCAGAAAGGAATGGAGACTGACCTACCTCACAGGGCTGCTGTGTGGGTTCGGGAGGCAAGTCTGTGAAGGGTTCTTTGAAATCCCATGGGGGCCACATCTGTGAGTGGTTTGAGAAATGTGAATATGCTTTTATTTATTTTGCTTTGGCTTAGCTACTATGCAATAAGAGAGCTCCTCCTTATTGACAACAGCCTCTCTCTTGGGCTGTTTGCTCTGGGAAGGCAGGAAAGCCACACCCCAGCTTCCCATCTCCTCTAAAGTGGGTTGGTGCTGGAGGAAGTGGGGACAGAGAGACAGCAAAGGGGGCAGCTGCTGGGACTAAGATAGTAAGTGGATAAGGGAAGAAGGGCAGATGAAGACAGTGACAGCCTTGCTTACAGTGACAGTGGATGGAGAGATAGGAGAGAAACAAATGGAGCTTGTTTTTCAGTTGAAGTGAAGAAGGGTCACTTTACAGGCCAATTCTCATTTTAAGCAATCCTTAAGAAATGTTTATCTTTTGGGGCACCTGGGTGGATCAGTTGGTTAAGCAGCCAACTCTTGATTTCAGCTCAGGTCATGATCTCACGGTTCATGAGTTCGGGCCCTACGGTGGGCTCTGTACTGACAGGATGGAACCTGCTTGGGATTCTCTCCACCACCACCCCCTCTTTGCCACTACCCCACTCTGGCTCTCTCAAACTAAACTAAAAAAAAAAAAAAAAGAAGAAATGTTTATTTTTCTTTGTTACTGATGGAATCTGTGGTTATTTGAAAGAAATTTAGAAAATGCACAGATGCAAAAAGAAAATATGCTATCTACAATCCACCTGTTGGGGATAATTAAGGCAAACCTTTTGGAATGATGCTAACTTGTGTTGCTAACAGGTGAATTCAAAGCATACACCGGTTTGCTCTTGGAGCACGGGAGGCCTCCAGTTTGAGAAATTCTTAGGCTTCCCCAGGAGTAGGTATGATCAGTGAATGTAAATTGACAACAGCAGCTAAAACAAGAGACGTTGGAGGGCCAAGGCCAGATCAAGGGACGACCATCCCGGGACCAGGGTGCCCAATGCAGGCAGTCACAGGGGCGGGCACCACCCAGCCCATGACTGTGGCCACTGCAGGTGGGTTCCTGGGATTCCTGAGAGTCACAGGCTCTATAACCTCCTCCTTATCCAAGTGACTGTTCTACAGCTTTCTGTGAGAACACCCCTTTTAAAAGAAATGGACTCTTCATTTTATAAACTATAGAGCTCTGTAAATATATTCCTGCATGGCACATCATTTACAGATTTCTACGTGTATCACATACACTCTTCACCTCGTTGAAGGGTGCCTAAAGCGAATGCCTGGTCTTGGAAAGGAATGAGGCTTCGAGAAGCTTCTGTCCACTTGGATATCATCTCACCCTTCATCCCACTTCCCACATTTCTTCAGCAATTTGTGCACAGAGAGATAAGTGTGCTGATAGGCCCTGATTTCTTTTTAAGGTTCTACTGGTCCCACAATTTGATTAGTACAGCCATTTCTTTGTCCTTTCCCTTGCCTGTAGGAAAGGGAGCCAAAACAACAGTAGAGAAATGTTACAAATAGCATTTCTATCATTTATAAACTTCTCAGGCTGGAGGGTCTCTCTCAGCTTTTTTTTTTTTTTTCAACGTTTATTTATTTTTGGGACAGAGAGAGACAGAGCATGAACGGGGGAGGGGCAGAGAGAGGGAGACACAGAATCGGAAACAGGCTCCAGGCTCCGAGCCATCAGCCCAGAGCCTGACGCGGGGCTCGAACTCACGGACCGCGAGATCGTGACCTGGCTGAAGTCGGACGCTTAACCGACTGCGCCACCCAGGCGCCCCCTTTTTTTTTTTTTTAATGTTTATTTTGAGAGAGAGTGCAGGAGAGAGGCAGAGAGAGAATCCCAAGCAGGCTCTGCACTGTCAGGCAGAGCCCGATGCGGGCTCAGTCTCATAAACCATGAGATCAGTACCTGAGCTGAGATCAAGAGTCAGATGCTTAACTGACTGAGCCACACAGGCGTCCCTTTCAGCTTCTTCCCTAGTGTCTCCTAGCATAGTACCTGGCTTACTGGGGAATGGGTGGATGGATGGACAAATGGATGAATGAATAAAGGAAGGAAGTTTGTTCCCTGGATGGAGATGAATTTCAATGAGTCTCACATGATTTGGAGAAATGAAAGCAGTTACAGGTGTGCCCACTCCCTTTGTAGATTCTCCCAAGGCCCTGAACTTCCTCTCTCCCTTGTCATCTTTGTTTCTTTTCCCCTCTCTTTGTCAGTGTCTGTCTGAATCCCAAATCCAAGATGCAATTAAATTGTAGTCTACCCACTTCCCTCCATCTTCACCAGTTATCTTCTACTGAGTTTTTTTTTTTTTTTTTTACATTTATTTGTGTGATTATTTGATTAATGTCTGTCTTCTCCACTTGACTGCTCTGCAAGGCAGGGGCCATGTGCCCACTGTGGCACCTACGATGTAGACTGTGCCCAGGAAATATTAAATGGACACTCGCCATTATCTTTGGAGCCCTTAAACCGTGTCCAGTTCCCTCTACTCCCAGCCATTGCTCATTCCTGAGATGCCCACCCTTCTCTGCCTTAGCCTTCTCTCCCAGCACCTTTTTTATTATTGTTTCTATTCTCTCTAGCGACTCATGCCCCATTTCCCAGTCTCCCTGGGAAAAAAAAGAGAGGTTGGCTCTTTCTTCACTCATCTTAGAACCTTCCAGATGGTCCTGACACCATTCTTCAGCAAGCCCACCTGTGCTGAATGCAAAGAGATTTTGCTCTCTCCCACTTTCCCGTTTCAGTGCCTCAGCCAAAACCCTCCAGGTCCTTCCAGAATTCCTGGATGACTCCAAGCTGTGGTCCAAAGTCCCCCTTGCTTTCCACAACTCCCTTCTGCCACCCGCTTTGCCGTTGACTTTGTCCATCATCATTGCTTTCATTATGTTATATTGTAATATATTTCTGTGTCTGTACCCACTCTGAAACTGTGAGCACAAGAGCAGCTGCGGGTTATTTGCTGCCCTAGTACCCAGTACAGTGCCAGGTACAAAGCAAGTGCCCAATAAATGTCTGCCAAACAAAATGGAATGGATTCATCTTTACAATTCGAGGGAGGGAGTCACAGCCACTCGGATTTAGACATCAACACTTAACTGTGGTGCTTCCCAAACCCTAAACTTCTAACTTCTCATCCTTGGATCCCTGCTCCATGCTCTCAGTCCTGCAAAACCCTATCTTTGCCAAGGAGACCTTGGATAACACTAACAGAAATCTACTCATACTAAGCCAAATTTTACTAGAGAGGACTTGTGGAAACCCGAGAGCTGAACTATCAGCCTTCAAGAAGAGCAGGGATGGGGGCAGCTGAAAGCCTTTAGCAAGAGTTCACGGACCTTTATTAACCCTGTGCTCTGCCATGAGTCTCTCTGACTCAGCTCGGTTCCCTCACAGGGCAGCTGTGGACCACTGCAGTCATTAGTACCATTGTGTCCCCAGCTATTCAGTCACTAGGTGGCCCAATTCCGAAGTCCAGGGAGAGGAGCCAACCCTTAGATCCTCCTCTTGGGGAAGGCGTCCATCCGGTTCCAATCAGTTATGGTTGGAATGGGGATAGGGAAGCTAAATCATGTGGTCCTCGAGCTACTCCTTTCAATTGCTCTGTGCAGATCCAATTAAGCCAGTAAAGGAAGTTGAGCACTATTGACAAAGAGACTCGGTGAGTGCCTGGCTAATTCACTCTCACTGGAACCTCTTGCCTTTTCTTCCCTCCCGCTTCCCTGAGCCATTGGCACCTACCTGCTTGTCCAGCACGTGTCCTTGGCAGGGGGTCACCGTTGTCCTTTGTCAGGCTGCCTGGGCATGTGCTGTAAATGAGTGGTCTCAACGGAGGCTGGTGTAGCTTGCAGGTGGTGCGCCAGTGGGTTAGAGTTAGCTCTGCAGGTGCTGGGTCAGGAAGACAGATCAGCGTGGAGGTGGGTTGGGAGTGAGGAGCGCAGTCCAAGCCTTCTTCCCTAAGCAGACAGGTTGAGCAGGAGAAATCAGAACAGGAATCCGGGAGAGTGGGGCAGGTCAGGCAGCAAGCAGAGGCTTGGGTAGTGAGCCTGAGGAAGTTAGGTTTCCATCTCCCAAAAGAGCTCTGTTAAAGGTCTCTTACCAACGCGGGTCAGTGGAATCCCACAACCTTCATGTCTCTTTGCGGGGTTTTTCCATGGACTTGGACTCTGTACACTGGTTCCTTTTCTAACAGGGTTTCTTGGACTCTCAGGACACTTGTCCCCCCTCATCAACATCCCTAAATAAGCCATCTTGTTCTCTGGTTCCATGATTTCCTTACCAGGCTTCTGATCTCAGTCCTCTCTCTCAAGAAGGTAGCATAAGGTAAGAGGTTAGGTTCTGGTGTGTGACTTCTGTTGACTTACTCTTCCTAAGGTCCCCTTTCCTGGACTGTAAAGTGGGACTATTAAGAGTCCCTGCTTCACAAGGGGTGTTACGTGGCATAAATACATTCATGCATGCATGTAAAATGCTTACCGTGGAGTCTGGAGTGTACTAAGTTCTCAATAACTATCAGCTGCCGTTACTTTCCAAAGTCTCGGTGTCTCCCTAGGAGATCTTCTCATCTCCCGTTTCAACTCTCTAGACAGATCACCCCCAGATCTGAATGCAGTTAGAGCTCTGGATTTTCACCTGCTTGTTGAGAGGCAACAGGGCAGAGGAAAGAGCACGGGCTCAGGAGGGGCAGACAGGGGCTTGAGTCCTGTTCAGCACTCACAACTGTGGCTCTCAGCAGCATTCACAAGAGTGCCTTCCTCTGAACACCTGCTCATCCACTCATCATCAGTGGATTAATGATACTTGCTTCTCTGGAATTGAATAAGCTGAATAAGTCACATCCATTTCCCCCATAGCACCTATTATACTCTATAATTATAACTCTCACTGGAGCCTCTTGCTGTCCCCCGACCAAAGGGAAAGTCAAGTCCTGGACAGTAGAAGCCTTGCCTTCTTGTTCACTACTGTTCCTTGTCCCAGTACACTCCTGGCATAGGCTCAATAATGTTAATTTTTCATTTACTTTCTCTCCTCCTATATTCCTTTGACTTCTCAAAATCCGTAAGTACCAATCCAAACAACTAATCATTTCTTCACTAGACCTGACCCACTAATTTAACAAACATTTGTTAAATGCCAATTTTAAGCCAAACACAGGGCTAAGAGTTGGGACAAAAGACAGATGAGACATTTATTTATAGAAATGTTTACTGTAGGGGCGCCTGGGTGGCTCAGTTGGTTAAGTGTACGACTTCGGCTCAGGTCATGATCTCGCGGTTTGTGAGTTCGAGCCCCACGTCGGGCTCTGTGCAGACAGCTCAGAGCCTGGAGCCTGCTTCAGATTCTGTGTCTCCCCTCTCTCTGCCCCTCTCATGCTCTGTCTCTCTCTGTCTCTCAATAATAAATAAACATTAAAAACTTTTTTTAAAAAAGAAATGTTTACTGTCTACTGGGGAGATGAATAATGACATAGTATTTGCAATAATAGTAATACAGACACTCACAGGGAACCTCCCACACAGAGAAGGAACAATCTGACTGTAGGAGCTGGATAAGGCTTTTCAGAGGGGGTGACAATTGTCCTGGGTGGTCATGAAAGAGTAGCAATTTTTCTGACAGAGATTGCCAGACAGAGGGAAGAGTGTCTTTAGAGACATGAACATGGTGCATAAGCTCAGCTGGAATGGAGGGCTTGAGGGAAGAAAATGAGAATGAAATTGATAATTTCCCCACATTTTTAAAGTGGAAAATTTCCAACATATACAGAAATAGAATAAACGGCATAAAAATCTACCTGCATGTGCTCATGATCCAGTTCGAACAATTATCAATTCAATGGCCAATCTTGTTTCATTTACATCCCTACCCACTAAACTCCCATCCCATTGTTTTGATGCAAATCCCAGACATTGAATCATTTCATTCATAAATACCTCAGTAAAGCATTTCAGTAAAGCATACCCCCCTTTTTACCCTTTTTACAGATGTGTCGTAGTACAGATATATCCTATCAATGTGACTTGTTTGTTCGATGTTCATCCCTGATATGTCTATGGTGACTGCACTATATCAGGATATACAGACTTGGCTCCCTCTTTTAGGAAGCTACTTAGTGTTCCTTTTGTGACTATTTCACAGTTAACGTCACCAGTCCCCAACCTCTTAATAACAAAACAAAGCTGGGAGAATACCCTTGAACCCACACCTTTGTCTGCGGGCGTATCTGTAGGTTAAATTCCTGGACGTGGAATTGCTAGGACCTGGTACACTTCGAATTCTGACAGGCACTCCCTATTTGGCCGAAGAGGTGCTTTGAATGATATGGTGAGGGTGCTTACTCTCTGTTGTCTAGGCTCGTGGCATTTTGGGGTCCTCTCTGCCTCTTCTCCATGTAATCAGTCATATGTCCTACCAACTCAGCTCCTCCTCGTGTGTCCATCCTCTTCCCTTCATTCCCACTGCTGTGGTCCTGGCTCAGCCTGCATCCTTTTTTTAAACCAGGACAGTTGCAACTACCAATTCAGAATGTATTTTAATCATCTGCCAGAGCAAATATCCAAAAACGGGAACTAAATCATTCCCACTGGTGTCTCACCATGTACCATATTGAAAAATCCACCTCCTGAGCCCGCTTCCCAGTGTTTTCCAGTTTGTCTCCAACTTCTCACTCATTTCTTGTACAGTTTAGGCTTCACAAAACTGGACTCTGGTGCCTTACTTGGGCCCCCGGCTCACCTTCTCCCTCCTTTCTCTGTTGTAGAAGTCCTGCTCATCTTTAAGGTACACTCAAACCATGCCTCCTCCATGAATCCACACAGTGTAGGACCACTAGTTTTGGACCCAGGTTGACTTGGATTCTAATCCTGACACACAAACTCTCTCTCTCTTTTAACATCTGGAGTCCTCTGATCACCAGAGGAATACATTTTCATTTGTGAATAGGATTACCAGCTTTGGGCTTATGAATGTCTTAAGAGTTGAAGGCCTCAGAGATACATGTTTTCTAGGATACCTAAGACCCCTTTTTACTGTTCTTAAAATGATTACAGCTGCTACCCTTAAACCTCACTTAACAATGTCAAGAGCCTTACCAATAACAGAAAGTTATCCACATAAGGACCCTTCTAAATATAAAAACAAGAGCTGTGGTCATAGCCAAGGCTGCCATCTTCCTGAGGAATATTCCAGAGATCAGTTTAGCTGATAATTTAGAATCATAGGTTCATGGCTTGAACCAGGCACAGCAGACCTAGAAATTATGATGAGAAATCTTACCAGAAACGTTAACAAAATAAGCTGACTCTGCCGCCAGAGCTATCAGAGACCAGCAAATATCTTGAGATGCCCTAGCTCAGGTGGTCCTAGACAACAGTAATCAGGGCTCTCTTCTGGGGGGATGTCACTTAATCTGAGGCTCAGCTTTTTCAGTTAAATAAAGACAGGGCGCCTGGGTGGCTCAGTCAGTTACGTGTCCGCTGCTTGGTTTCGGCTCAGGTCATGATCTCACAGTAATGGGTTCGAGCCCTGCATCTGGCTCTGTGCTGACAGCGCAGAGCCTGCTTGGGATTCTCTCTCCCTGTCTCTCTTTCTCTCTCTCTCTCTCTCTCTCTGCCCCTCCCCTGCTTGCTTTCTCTCTCTCTCTCTTAAATTTTTTTAAAATAAAGACAAAAATACCAACCTTGTGGGATAATGGACATATAGTAGGCGCTGAATAAAAAGTAATTTTCATCATTTTGTGGTGACTATGACCCTCCCACCGCACTTGATTGGAGCACTGGCTGTATTTGCTTTGTATCACAGCTGGTTGTGGACAAGAGTATCTTGAGCACTAGACTGCAAGACCGCTGTGGGCAGGGCGCGTGAATCACTCCTGATCTCCCAGCGCCTGGCAAAGAGCCTGCAAATAAGCAAAGAAAGAATCAAAAGTAAACGTGTAAAAAGATGAGCGGACGGGAGGTCAGACGCACCCGTTGAGCTGCCCGAAGACAGGGTTCATCTGGAATCTCGACCGGCAGGCACAACTTGCGCCGCGCAGGCCGGAGGCGGGGCCTGGATTCGGGGGCGGGGCTTGGTGCGGACCCCGCCCCGGTCCGTCCGTGAATACGCTCCGGAGGCATAGGCCAACGCGCAGCCTCGCCCGGCGCTGCCTGCAGGCTCCTCTGTGGCCCGGCGGGTCCGGTCGCCGGCGCCGAGATGCGCCCCCTGCTTGGCTTCCTGCTGGTCTTCGTTTGCTGCACCTTCGCCCTGTACTTGCTGTCGACGCGACTGCCCCGCGGGCGGACGCTGGGCCCGGACGAGGAGACTGGAGGCAGGTGCGTGGCGCGGGTGGCGAGGACCGCGGTTCGGGTCCGAGGAAGGGAGACAGATACGAGGATGGGGTCTTCGAATCGGAGATTGGGTTCCAGGATCGGAGGCGTCGGGGGCCGGGGTTCAGGTCTGGGACTGGAGATCAGGGTCGGTGTCCTGGCCGCGTCTGTCCGGTCTCGGGCGGGCGGGGTGGATGGGAGTTGTGGTCCGCCCGGACTGAACCTGCGCTGTGCTGGTTGCGCGGAGTGCAGTTTGGGCGCGCTATCCGTGGCTTTGCACGCAGGGCGGTGATTTGCCCAGGGAAACGCGGCGCCTTATGCCGGCGGCACCGGTTCGCGCACCTCTGTCTGCGCCGTGGCATCGCCACGGGAGCCGGGTGCCGATCGCCTTCCCGGCCCAGCCCTGACCCGCATTTTCAGCCGACTCTCGCCCTTGTGTGGCCCCGCAGCCTCATCTCTACGACAGCTTTCGGCCTCCCTCCATCGTTCTTCCCACCCCATCTCACTTCCGTCAGCCCTGCCCTTGGGACTCTACGGCATTTGGCATTCGGTCTGCAGAAGTGTTGCAAGGACCTCTTTAAACATTCACGAATTAATTATCGGAGCCGCCCCTCTTCCTGAATATCTCTACTTTCCCCCTTCTCATGACCATCTGGGTGGGGCTGGAGGCGGTGCAATTCTTACCGGGCTGGTTTGCCGTCAGTGTTGCATACTGTTCATAAAGTTTATGGAAATGTGTCTGCCACAGCATGGCGTTCACAAGAATGTTACTGATATTTGAATATGAGGGTAACTTTTCGGTTACCCTAGTTGGGAGGTTGGGAAGGCTCTGCTGTGGGTGTCAGACACACTAAGAGAAACATTCTGATGAGAACTAGGAGGGTGTGCTCGTAATTGATCATTGATAGATTCAAGGGTTATTCTTATGTCAGAGGCAAGGTAGCCCTTACACTGTAACCCTTGCACAGGGTTCAGAATGCACTAAGGGCCAGATAAAGAGCGGGGTGAACAAGCAGCCTCTTTGAAAGGATTAGTTCAAGCTTGACATATTATCAAGAAGGTTATGTTTGTGGTGTGGGACAGATATACTTTCCAAGAGAATCTTTAATTGGCTTGTTAGTGACTGATAAAACAGTCTTTTACTAGTAACTCAGGAGCGATGTGAAGTTTAATTGTCCTTGGCCTGAAGTTTGTCGGGGAGGGGGTGTTCCAGGAAGGGAAGGCAGTTTAGGACATTTAGTTCTTGCCTGAAAATTAATCCATTTGTCTCTTAAGAATAGATCATAAAACCTGAGAACTAAAAGGGAACTTAACACTCATTTTTTCTATAAGGAAACTGAGGCCCAGGGACTAGCCTGAGATCACACTACTGGACAGTAGCAGAGTTGAGATGTTAACCCAGGTCTCTTGCTTCCAAAAGCAAGGCTCTTATGTCTGTGTCGTTGGAAAGAGGACACAAAGGACTTTGTAGGTGCTAGGCTGATCTGGTCTCATATTTCCATCTGCTTTTCCAAATCCCCAGGTCACTGTGGTTCCCCTCAGACTTGGCCGAGCTGCGGGAACTTTCTGAGGTCCTTCGAGAGTACCGGAAGGAGCACCAGGCCTACGTGTTCCTGCTGTTCTGCAGTGCCTACCTCTACAAACAGGGCTTTGCCATCCCTGGCTCCAGCTTCCTGGTCAGTGCCTTGCCCTCCTTCTGTGTGTGCTAGAAAGCTACCTTCTGTCTTATTTATTTATTTATTTATTTATTTATTTATTTATATTTTGGAGAGAGAGAGAGAGAGCCTGTGCACAAGCAGGGGAGGGGCAGAAAGAAGGAAACACAAAATCAGAAGCATGCTCCAGGCTCTGAGCTGTCAGCACAGAGCCCAACGTGGGCTTGACCCCACGAACCGAGAGATCGTGACCTGAGCTGGAGTCGGATGCTTATCCGACTGAGCCACCCAGTGCCCCCCCCTTTTTCCCAATATTTATTTATTTTTGAGAGCACAAGGTGGGGAGGGGCAGAGAGAGGGGGCCAGATGATCCGAAGCGGGCTCTGTGCTGACAGCAATGAACCTTATGTAGGGCTTGAACTTAAAAACCGTAAGATCATGACCTGAGCTGAAGTCAGATGCTCAACCGACTGAGCCACCCAGGTGCTCTGCCACTTTCTGTCTTTGTAGAGTCCGCCTCAGGCTGCAAATCATATGGTCCAGAGCTAGACTACTGTGGCAATGATTTGATGACAGCTTCCCAAGTGTCAGACACTTTCACAGTTGCCTCACTGACCTTAGTTAATTCTCCTAACAGCCTTATAACGTGGGCCTGATTATCACACTTTACAAATAAGGAAACAGGCAGTGAGAAGGAACTGTCCAAGTTGACAGTGAGGAGGGGCAGGGCTGGGGTCTGAACCCATGTCTGCCCAGCTCCAGAGTTTGCCTCTTCTCTCAAATGTGCTGTTTTTGTTTCTAAGGCATTGATGGCTGTGTGCTGTCCTGGACACACACAATCTGAGCTGGCTCAGCTGTTCCTCCTCAGAGCTTCCATAACGTTCTGATTTTGGCACTGTTTTCTGTTATTTATTTTTTTTAAATCCGTTTTTTCCACCAGTCTTTGAGCTCTTGGCGAATCAGGCCCGTTCCTTACTCTCAGCTTTGTATTTCTTTGCCTGGTACGGGGAAGTGCCTTCACAAATGTTTGATGAACAAATGCAAGTTGTTCATGATGATGCTAGACTGGCGAGGCTGGAAGCTTCCCTGGTGTGGGGAGGAAAAGTTATTTGGAATTCCCAGGCGGCCCCCAGCACTCAGAACCGCAGTGCTGGGCCTAGACATGTGCTCTAGTCACGGGCTGCTTCTCATCCACCCCCACCTCAGATTCTACAGAAGAACCTTGCTGTGCTCCCTGCGGCGTTTTAAGCTCCTGCGTGTAAATATGTGTATATTTTAGGGCTTGGGGTGGGTTTGAATCCCAGCTGTATAACCATGAGCCAGCCCTTTAACTTCTGCAACCCCATTTCCTCATCTGGAGAACGGGGATACTCACACAACCCCCTAGGACTGTTGCGTGGCAGAACTGAATGGAACGTGGGCATAGAGCAGCTGGCTCAGTGATGGTGCCTGGCATGCAATGGCCTTCAGCATTTGTTGAATGACTAAGAGACTGAGCAGGAAATCCCTGAAAGCTTCCTCCTGTCATGCTTCTTTCTCCTGCCCTGGCATCTGTTCTTCACCCCAGGCTCAGCTGGATGCACTTAAGCAATCTCTTTGTTGGAAACTGGAAGAAAAGCAAACATGTCCATGCCGAGAGAGACAGGGGAGGTGTGTGGTCCTGGAAGTCGGGGCTGGCTTCTTGGGGTTGCCCCTGTACCTGCCCTCCCTCTTGAGCTGATCCTTCTTCAGGGCAAAGAGTCAGATGCTACCGGAGGGTGAATCCTGTCTCTGCCTAGTGTGAGCTTGGGCCTGATACTTAGTCTCTCATCCCCGTAGAATGGTGTAAGGATGGCAGATGACACAGGGTCATCATGAGGATTAAATAAGACATACAGTCAGGCACTTAACATATAATAGGTGCTCATCAGACCCCCCACCTTCTCACTTCTAACTTCCCCTTTTACTTTCTGTCTTGGATCCCATGTTGACAGGGTGATGTCTACTGGCCAAAGTGTATTTAGGGCATACCGGTTCACTTTCCATTTTTGTTAATCTAAGACTTTTGTGAGTGTCAGCTAGAGCTCTCATCAACGTGGAACCCCCAGTGTTGTGTACCACATAGATGTAATTCCAGCAAGAAGCAAAGAAAGAAGACGTTTTATATAGCTTATGTGGTCTTATTGAAGGAGAGAATTCATGGTTTGTGTTCATTTAAGATAGTTAAAATAACGTGTGAGTTCCATTTCTCCCTTCTTGGAGCACCAGTGTTTGCAGGACCTACTACAACCCAGGCAGCAGGCTGGGGGCTGTATACACTGTTATCCCATTTAATTATCACCTGCCTTCTGAAGCGTTAATCTTCCCTGTTTGAAAGGTGAAGAGACCAAGGCCAAGGTTGGAGTTTCCAGCTCTTCCGTCACTCTTTGTTCACACCTTTAAAATGGGAGTTGAGGGGGGTGCCTGGGTGGCTCCGTCGGTTAAACATCCGACTTCGGCTCAGGTCATGATCTCGCGGTCCATGAGTTCGAGCCCCGGGTCGGGCTCTGTGCTGACAGCTCAGAGCCTGGATCCTACTTCAGATTCTGTGTCTTCCTCCCTTTCTGCCTCTCCTCCACTCACACTGTGTCTTCCTCTCTCTCTCAAAAATACATAAACATTAAAAAAAATAAATAATAAAATAAAATGGGAATTGGGTTTTGGTTGGGAAAATCACTAAAAGAGGAGGGAACCTATGACTCTTGGGCTCCAGTACAAGGTGGCTGGTAGCCACCAGATGTTCTAATGGCTGAGGGTTTTGTTTTGTTTTTGCAGAACATTTTAGCTGGTGCTTTGTTTGGACCATGGCTGGGGCTTCTGCTGTGTTGTGTGTTGACATCAGTGGGCGCCACATGCTGCTATCTGCTCTCTAGTATTTTTGGCAAACAGCTGGTGGTCTCCTACTTCCCTGATAAAGTATGCCTGCTGCAGAGGAAGGTAAGCGGAGGGGCCACAACTGAGTACCGGGCCCTGGAGTGTCACCTCAGGGCCCTGCGGAGTTTCCCACTGTGCTCCTCCACCCTGCTTTGGAGCTCCCGAGGGTTCCTTTTGATGTGATCAAGAGTCACAGACCTGGGATCAAATTCCAGCCTCATCATTACCAGCTCTGTGATTTGAGGCAAGTTCCTGACTTCTTGGAGCTTCAGGTACTTTCATTTAAAAAATGAGGAAAACATGGGGTGCCTGGGTGGCTCAGTCGGTTGAGCGTCCGACTTCGGCTCAGGTCATGATCTCGCGGTCTGTGAGTTCGAGACCCGCGTCGGGCTCTGTGCTGACAACTTAGAGCCTGGAGCCTGCTTCGGATTCTGTGTCTCCTTCTCTCTCTGCCCCTCCCCTGCTCATGCTCCGTCTCTCTCTCTGTCTCTCTCTCTCTCTCTCTCTGTCAACAATAAATAAACATTAAAAAAAAAATTTAAAAGATGAGGAAAACAATCTGTACTCTGGAGGGTTGTTGGAAGATTCAGGAAGAGAATATGTGAAGTATCTAGAAAAGTGCTTGGCACTAACAGATTGTCATGTCTAGAGATTCTTTCTGCTTCTTAATGACCTTGTCTTTTTTGGCTACAGGTGGAAGAGAACAGAAACAGCTTGTTTTTTTTCTTACTGTTTTTGAGACTTTTCCCCATGACACCAAACTGGTTCTTGAACCTCTCAGCTCCGATTCTGAACATCCCGATTGTGCATTTCTTCTTCTCTGTTCTGATCGGTAAGAAGCTGGTGGGTTAAGTCTGTGTCTTCAGCAATGTCATGTTGGGGGCCTGCCCTGGGTTATCAGCCACATGGGCATGTGCCTGGCTCTGGCCTCTGTTTAAGATCTGCCTTGAAAAAAAGAGGTGGTGCTAGTGAAGTTCTTTGTTGCCTTTTGACAATTGTATGACCTTCAATAAGCTACTTACCCTCCATGAACCATTTGGCCAGATGAGGGGCTGGGACCAGAGCAGTGTTTCTCAAAGTCTGTGCCTTGGATCGCCTTTATCAGAGTGGTAATGTGCTAACATCCTGTAAAATCAGTGACTGTTGTTTTCTCCACACTAGAAGTAAACCAACCCTACTTTAAGCCTAGGCAAGGATTGCCTCTCTTAAACCTACTTTAGAGCATGGAGGGAAAGACTATTCAGGGCTTCTAGGTGGAACATAACAAATCTGTGGTTGAACAACTGCTGTTAATAGGGAATTCTTGAGAGAAAGTAAGATCTTAAAGCAAAATTGACCACAGCTCATTCTGGTCATTTTGGCTTTCAAACAAAGTGCCTCAGTACCTCAGTTAACAGCCTGTAATTACCTAGGTGGCAGAAGGCTTGGCAAGACCCTGGAGACCGGGGCTCCAGTCCCCCTTCTGACAAGCTGTGTGACCTGGAGTGCTCTATGAACTTGAGGCATCTACTGTAGGGAAGGAACAGGTTGTTAGGGGGTCCCACACCAGTCAGAGTCTCCGGGGTAGAGGTCAGGAGAAGCTATTAGAGTTTCCTGGGTTTTACTCCAGGCCCAGGTAACCAGAATCTCTGTGGGGAGCCCCAGAATGTGTTTTTAACAGCTTCCCCTGGGATTGGTATATAACCAGCCTGTCTGCTACCAGTCAGACTTTTGGGATCCAGTGGATTTGATGATCGCTTAGAGACAGTATAGAACATGAAAGTAGTACTATTTCTAAGAAACGTGTTTTTCTCTTAGCATGCTATAAATCTCATAATACTGGTACCTCTCATTACTTAGGCTGTTGGATGCTCAGAACCCAGTGTGGGGCACTTCTAGCAAATTGGTGAACCTTATACTTTTTTGTACTAACTGTATCTCCTGATTAACTTATTCTTGACTTTTCTTTTCCCTATTAAACATTTTTGTCTTATTGTAGTATATGTATTTTTGTAAATCATCACAAGCCTGTTTGTTAAACGAGGCAGTTGTTTATGGGAAGTGAGGAAAGGGGGGGAAGGAGTAGAGAGGGAGGGAAAGAGGTAATGTGCTTACGGGTCAGGAGTTAGGCAAAAAAAAAAAAAAAAAATCTGGAGTCTGGGTTGTGAATTCCTGGGGACATTTGTGAAGGGCTATTATTTTTTATTTTGCTGCCCCCAGTAACAGGCTCTTTCCCTTTTCTTCCAGGTTTGGTCCCATACAATTTTATCTGTGTGCAGACAGGCTCCATCCTGTCAACTCTGACCTCTCTGGATGCTCTTTTCTCCTGGGAAACGGTCTTCAAGCTTTTGGCCATTGCTCTGGTGGCCTTAGTTCCTGGAACCCTCATTAAAAAATTTAGTCAAAAGGACCTGCATTTGAATGAAATAAGCAACACTAATCATCTAAACAGTAGAAAGGACACGTGATCTGGGTTTTTGGTCGCCATGTCTTTGGACTTTGTTGTTTATTTGTATAATGGGTGTGGTCCTGTGCAGCCCGTCATTGTTTTTTAATTACCCTCAACAGGTGATTTTGGACACTATATATCTGTGTGCAGTGTTTTTATAAAGGACGCTCTGTTCTAGAAGGTGAACTGTATCAGGTTCTCAAACCAGTCCTGGTTTAGCAGGGCACTCCGTGAAACAGATGGCCTTCTAGAAAATCCTATTTGTATTTTGTTGAAAAACAAGGAACTCAGGATGGTCTGTTGTATTTGGCTCTCAGCAAGCCCTGCGCTGCTTCAGGAGAGGATGCTGATTGTCCTTATCCAGAGTGCCTCTTCTGCAAAGTGATAGGCTGTTGTGACAGGTGTTCTGTTAAATCCCTGGTGGATGTTACTGGTGTAAATGATGTGAACCCACATCACTGACATTACCTTTTATCCTGTTAGTCTCATGGAGAGTGTTTTCTTCTGTATTTTTTTTTTTTTTTTTTTTTTTTTTTGGCCAATGACCTACCTCTTCCATAAGCCAAGGGGAACTAGCTGACAAACTGCATAGAACTTTCACATACAACTCAAATGCACAGTGATTTCTGTGATGCTTTGTGTTCAGATGCACTGATGTTACCAAACGTGTCAAATCTCTTGGTTGCGTGTTCTGACAATTCAGCTGATTGCAAATAGACTATTAAATATGAATGCAGCAAATTCTGCATGTTATGGGTATATTCTGGGGACATTCTTACCTGTCTGAATGGGGCAGGGCCCCTTGACTCACTGGAATCAAATGACCTGTCGGTACATTTTCTAATCTGTCCTTTCTGTGTGGGAATCCTGTCTCTGTCCTGCTAGGAGAATGGATTCAGTACACTCAGCTATCAGCCAGCATAGCCTCTGAATTTTTTTCATTTTGTCATTTGTCAAGAATAACTGAGGAGTAATTCTATTTTATCTTTTAATCCAAGGGGGAGAACTTGGTTTTGGATTACTGTGTTGTGTTGTATTTTTAATGATCTGTAGCTGCTGCTGCTGCTTACAGCTGCAGTACTGAACTGGCACAGACCTGGGTTAATGCTTCCAAGTACAGCAGGACCTTGGCACCTACACTGACCATCTCTGGGATCCTGTACCGTACAGGACTAACTCGCCATTTCTTACCAGAACCGTTGCTGTTGGGCATCCTCTGCTGGGTTTTGATTTGGTGCGGCCAAGAATCTTGCCAAGGCTTTCCCTCAAGCCACGTGTTCTGCATGAATTCTTGAGAATACTCCTGTTCAGGAGGAAGAATGAATTCCTAAGTAGTGTTTTTTGGACAGGGTATGATCCAAAAAACATGACAAGGACTTCATTTTTAAAGGCATATTGCTTTAGAAGAAGCATGCTTACAGGAGTGGGGGTGAGGAGAAGGCTGTGTGAAATCTGTGGCTCTGTGTTCTGGAGGAGCAGGAGGCAAGGGGAAGCCAGTATGTTTTCTACACGACTGCAAGTGTGTGCCCTTTATCAAGATCCTTATGTTTGTCTCACTCCCTCTCGCCTCATGATTTTGCTACACTGTGCCTTACCAGTTGTGAGTTTACAGGCAAAGCAATTTCCCAAATAAATGGATATAAACATTCTTTATGGGGTTTGTTGTACATGTTGCTTACGTTCAGTTCCCCTTGCCAGCGGGAATCAGGATTGGCTGAAAATCAAACAATCCAAAATGGTGTTTTAGCATCACTCTCAGGAGGCTTCTTACCAGTATGATTCCTTAGAAGCCAGATTTTCATTTTCACCTTTTCCTTCTCTACACTTACTTATAGTGGAGTCACTAATGAAGAGTAGCTACAAGATGGGCAGCAGGAAGGCCATGGGAAAGAAGAAGGGCACGTGTCCACCATGAAGAGGAAACTATTAAGGAAAGAGAGGGATGGTTGTCCCCTCCTTCTGTAGGTGTGTCTGAAACCACAGCCACAGAAACCTTCTCCACACCCGGCTTTCCTGGCTGCAGGCCACCCTGCATGTGAAGTTTTCCTTTCCCTACAGCTCTGACAAGTGCTGAGACCTGTGAAGGCAGCTTTCGGGACACAAACAGAACCTTAGGAAAAGACAGGACCAGAAAGGTGTGAAGCACGCTTTTTGTTTAATTCCATGCATTGGTTTGCTTCGATAGTCGCTCTTGTTCCCATCAGTGTACAATTATTCAGTACAAATGGAGCTGGCATCAGAAACCACAGGGAGCAGGGGACTGATGGTACTGGAGGTCCAGGGAGACAGATGAGGAAGCTCATTTTGAGACTTAACCCCAAAAAAGAATTTGCTCCAAATTGATAGGAACTCAAATTATTGCAATAAAGAATCAGAGTGGGTCTTCCCACTTCCAGAGTCTGAGAAGAGGGCACTGGAGGTGGAAAGCCACTCAGATGATATGGTCAATAAGGGATATCTTCTTGGGGCACCTTGGTGGCTCAGTTAAGCATCTGACTCTGGACTTCGGCTCAGGTCATGATCTCACAGTTCCTGAGTTTGAGCCCCATATTGGGCTCTGTGCTGACAGTGTGGAGCCTGCTTGGGATTTTCTCCCTCTGTCTCTCCTTCTCTGCCCCTCCCCTGCTCTGTCAAAATAAATAAGGTTAAAAAAAAAAAATTGTGGAAAAAAAAAAAAAAAAGGCTATCTTCCTAAGAGCTTGCACATTCTGGCTGCGGGGTCCCTCTGTGTATGACCATTGGAGGACCCCGTCTGTCAGGTCACTGGGCAACAGCCTGGGGCCAGGAGGCAGCATTCCCGAGTGTGGTGAAGTGGTTCCAGAGAGTAAGCCTGGGGGTCGGGGGTCTGCTGAAAGTTTTCTTACAGTGGCCTTCCATCTGCCTAGGGGCTTGTCTCTACGAAATCCTGCCATCATGTTCTGGTCATGTGACAAGTTAACAAAAGCTTTAGTCCAACTCCTTTGGGGTAACCCTGTTTTTCAGAGCAGTGCTTTCAGAGCTCCCCTCTTGTGCCACCTGTCCCTGAGAAATGTTCCAGGTTCCAGAAGGCTCTTCCACTTGGCAACCTACTTCATTCCAGTTTGAATAGGCGCTTGCAGTACTGGCTGCAACATGCAAACAAACAGACTAATGTAATTCTTACGTGCTAGTCTGTGAGGTTGGTAACATTGGTGATACGAGTATAGTAAGTAGGACATTTATTCTATGAAATCAGCAAAGAAGAAAAATCTTGCTGCCTGGAAAGGCACTAAATTCATACTGACAGTACAAGTCAAAGTCTTAAGAAGAATATCACACTGTTTTGATACATTAGCCTCACAGAGTCTAAGAAAGAAGCAGGTAACTGGGACCTAACTTTAGCTTTCTGTTTATAGAAGGGGAGGGAGGAACATGCCTATTTGACACAATGAAATGACGTAAATGAAGAGACACTTTGGAATTCAATCCATCAGTGACTGGAAATTATTCAATTGGAATTGTAGTCCAAAAGGGCGGTGGGTGGGAGCAAGTGGCCTTTTTCCTGCCAGTGGTGCTGACCTCCACAGCCACAGGGTGGGCTCCAAAAGGAGAACACTGGTGTGGTCCTGTCATTCTCCCTTCAGGGCTAACTCAAGATCTCAAACCACCTTGAGAAAATTAATTGTGAGGTTCGAGTTGGGATGCTGAAATAGATGTCCCCTTTTGCAATCAAGCTGTCATTGTTTCTCCAAGTGCTGTGTTATGAGAGGTTCTGAGGCTGTGTCCGGGCTGGGCGGGAAAGAATATGGCGATCAATAAATAACATCAGTCTTGGGTGTTAGGGTGGAGGTGATAGGTGGTGGTATGTGGTAGTATATTGGCTTCTGGTTTCGTGGAAAAACAAAACAGCAAACTGTACTGCAGAGCAAGGCAGGAATCCCTTGCATTCCAAGTATGTTCTATTCTAGAGAATTCGGTTCCAGGAAGTTCAAGTAGGAACATTTTACGAAAAGGGGGAACACTTGAGACATGGGGATAAAAAAGTAAATTAGTTGATCAGTGAGGATGCATTCACATGGAAAGGATGTGTCAGGGCTTCACAGCAGGGGAGGGCATTTAAAATTGGGTTGGTACCCGGAAAATCCCAAATCATCGTATCTATTACTTAGAGTAAGAGGGAAATTTAGCACAATGAGGCCCTGAAATATATGTCCAGTACTTAGTACGTCCTACTAAAAAATCCTTAATTGTAGAAGGATGGTTTGTTGGTACTAAAGTTTTAAATATCTGAACTTCAAGTAGGCTGTACCAAATCCTTTTTGAGTAGGAGCTCCCCCAATCTTGCAAACAGGTCTAAACTTCAGTGGCAGTAAGGTCTATTATGATTTCAAAGGAAGTTGGTTTCTCAGTCCCTCTGCAAAGCAATTTTAATAGGAATTGTTACCAGAGGACATGCTCTAGAAATAGATGAAAATCAGAACCAATGTTCATCTGCAACACAGATTAAAACTCGTTATCTTGTAGTCAGTCAAAAACAGATGCTAAATGAATGTGGACACTGATCCCAAGGGGGTTAAGCTTTCCATCAACAATGAAGCTTGAAATCACAGTCTTGTGAGGTTCCTTAAAGCATTGTGGCACAGTCCTCAGGACTGAAGGATCAGCTCTTCAATTTCCTGAGCTCTTAGATTCAGCACTCCTCAGAGGATGTGGAGCTGTTCTCCAAGAAACACACACGGATTCAAAATTGTCCTGGTTAGCTCAAGGCAGGCAGTGAAGGGCAAGGCTGGGATAGAGAAGGCATTTCTCTTTTTAACCTAGACTATTTAAAAAAAAAATTTTTTTTTTTCAACGTTTATTTATTTTTGGGACAGAGAGAGACAGAGCATGAACGGGGGAGGGGCAGAGAGAGAGGGAGACACAGACTCGGAAACAGGCTCCAGGCTCTGAGCCATCAGCCCAGAGCCTGACGCGGGGCTCGAACTCACGGACCGCGAGATCGTGACCTGGCTGAAGTCGGACGCTTAACCGACTGCGCCCCCCAGGCGCCCCCATTAACCTAGACTATTTTTAACCTAGACTTTTCTGAAGCCTCTCGTCACTTCTACTAAAAAATAAATAAATAAATAAAAGGGTTCAATGTGGAGCTTTATTCAACTCTCAACAATACAGTGAATGACTCATGATTCAACACTGTCTACTACCCTAACATGCTTATAACAGTTAACCCAGATAGGTATATGGCATTATCATATTTGGGAATTCAAAAAACATCAAAGTTATGAGGTATCAGGTGTGGGTTTTCGAGGAAGACCATCACTGAAAGATGTAAGACAGAAGCCGACCCTCCTGTTTCCTTTTGCCACTATAGGTGGGCAAGAACTGGACGAGCTAAAGTGTGTTTTATGGTGGAGAGAAAGGGGACATTGACTTGTTCCCAGAAAAAATGAACCAGAGAGATTCATAGTTTAGTGTGGTCTGAAGTCTCAAGAGATGAACTCTCAGTTCCCAGAAGAAATGAACCAGAGAGATTCACAGTTGAGTGTGGTCTGAAGTCCAAGGATGGAAAATATGGCCTTTTAAGGTACTTTTCCGGCCCAATCACCCTCTGAGTAGGCCTCCTTCTAGAATGCCTCTAGTCTTATTACGGGATGACATCATAGCTAGGCATTTTATGTCAATGTCATGATATACATATTCTTTTTGTTTGCTTGTTTCTTTTTATGTTTCCCTGCTACTCCCAGCCAGGAGAAATAAAAAGTTGGTACTATGGGACCTGGAAAGAAGGAGATGACAAACTGTGCTGCCCACTCTTGAATCTGCCTAACCCATGGGCCCCGGGCAGCAACTCCCTAGGTCGGCTCCTCCCAGGGGACTAAATAATTCTCTTTTTGCCTCTAATGTAGTCCCATGATTTTATTTCTTAAGAAACTTGAGAAAGTTTACAGCTTCTGAAGTATTTGTCCATTCACTCAGTCATCTGCCCACCCGGGAGCTTTCAGGATCAAGTCAAAGCCACAGTGCATCCACTGGCCTCCAGGGCAGAACCCGCATCCTCAGATGATTGTTGTTGCACACAGAAAATGAGGGAATACAACTAAGATGAATACCAGGGAGCTCCCAAATGGCAGTTCCATTTTCATTCCTTCATAAAAATCATAAAAACCCATAATTATTCATGGTTAGCAATAAACACAATCATTGTGCTACACTGTAAAGCCACACCTTCTGATCGACAGAAAATGAGAATGATAATTATTATAAAACAAAATAACAATGATAATAATGCCATAACTTAAGATCTTTCATGTAGTCCAGCTACAGAATTTATACAAAATGGAATAATTTAATGCAAACAATACTGCTCTCTGTATAAGTTAAACATTTTCCTTCATCTTACCTAAGAGCTATAAATTATAGACACTAAATTTTAAATCAACGACTCAACATAAAGTGTAAACACATGGAGGGATCAGACAAGCAAAGGAAGTGCTCTAAATTCCCTCCACCTTTCCTTTTTGGCTGATGCAATCGGCGACCCCCAGCGGAGGGCAACGTTTTCATCTTTGTTGGAAATAGTTTAATACCTGTAATGTGTAAGTCTTTCCTAATGTCCAACGTGATGCAGTGTCGAAGAGTCAAGCCATGTTCTTCAGGTCTTGAGCCTAGAGAGGTTGTTTGACAGTAACCTATCTTGGAGACAGAGATGGAAACTAGGCCAACACCCGTTTTTATATAAAATTCTAGATAAAAATTTCCTTGAAGCTGAGGCATGATGAAATTCCTTGGGATGCTTTTCAAAGACCGTGACCCCAGAGACAAGCCAGGACCTCAGGTCTTGGACAATGTAAAATCTCTCTAATTGCTGCTCAGCATCAGTTGTTCTTTCTATAAATTTCCAGATTCAATTATTTCCAACTGCATTGATCCAAAGTGCAGTAAAATACACTTTACCAGTTGCGTTTAACAAAAATGCTATTGTAATGTGGGAGGGGTTGACTTTTACAAGTTGCTTATGCTGCCTTTATCCTGATAGTGGTAGCCAGGCACTAAAGCTTCCCAGATAGAATGAGTTAATGAATAAAAACAAGGGGGTGGTTCGGGATTGGACTTTGGACAGACTCACACACACGCTAGCTGCCTTCAAAGTCTGTTCTGTTTGAATCAATATGACTCTAGTAGACAAGTAACCTGGTTCCACAGAGGGGTGATCTGATCTTCTTCACGTAGCTGAACTGAGACATTGTGAGAATGCACTTTCACAAATTCCACATTTGCTTTTCTAATACTGTTGTAAATTTCCTTTTTCTCTTTTTGGCACCCCCTGCCTTTTTCCCTAAAGGAAGTGGTCAACAGGTGGAAAGGAAATAGGCTATAAGAAAATGGCACTTGAGTCTGAAAAATCAACACATTGGTCAAGGTAACACATTTGTCAAGGTAATGACAATGACAGCATTAAAAAGGGAAGCATTTGTCAAAGACAAGGCTTGATGCTATCTGTAAGTCTCACTACCAAATGCTGCTTCAAGTTCTTGAAATGAAATCAGCTTCCAGATGTGTAGTTGTCTTTTTTCCTCCTAGAGGAAGCACATGCCCTCAAGGACCTTGGGTGCAAGTATCTGGTCATCAGTCTCTTCTAGATCATTTCCATCACCCATGTGGGCAAGCTGGTTGAACTTAATGTGGTCTGTTCACAAGTTACCTGGAATTGCTTTTCTTTGTTTTCTAAAATAATCAGTATGTCTTGCTCTGGCTCTTCTTCGTCTCTTATGGCCAAAAGAACTGGTCCCCTGTTCAAGTAGCAATAATATCTCCTGGCCCCACAAATTACCAACGATGTTGCTCCTAAATTCCACTTCTTTCTTTCTTTTCTTTCTTCCTTTATCTCTCTCTCTCTCTTTCTCTCTCTCTCTTTTTGCAAGAAATTATTGTGTCTCTCTCTATATTATATATAGTTCACTCTTTACAGTACAAAGTGTTAAAATGTCAAACAAAAATAAATATCAATGTTACAGTAGCTAGAATATTCAATAAAATAGATCCCTGCCATTCTTGATTGAAATGTTCAGTGAGACTTAATTTCATTTGGATATTTTTTTCCAAGAGATTTGCGAAGTCTCATGTTCCTGTTATTGCAGCTCATTTCTAGGGGTAAGAAAGAGGGGGCAGCTCTCTTCCCAGACGAAAAAGCAGGGAGAGAGTGGGAAGAGTCTGGGGGTGGGAAGGATCTGAAATGCCAGTATAGTCATGATATCTTCAGGATGGGTTTTCTTTCATTACCAAGTAGCAGAGTTGTAGTGTTTATTGGTCCTGACTGTGGCATCAGAACACTCTCCATCTGAAGAGTCACAGTCCGATTCTTCAAACTGCATAGGATTCTGCAAAGTCGAGACAAAAGAAAACCTTAATTTGTTTGGGAAATCACTTAGTAAACATGTATGGAACGCTTCCCAGAGGACAGGCACTGTGCTGGGTTGCTGGCTATGATACATGAGATGAGGTCCTGTCCTTGCAGGGCTTCTGGAGAGAGAAGACATATAAACATGACATGGCCTTATATGTGGAATTTAAGAAACAAAACAGATGAACAAGGGGAAGGGAAGGAAAAATAAAATAAGATAAAAATGGAGAGGGAGGCAAACCATAAGAGGCTCTTAACGACAGGGAGCAAACTGAGGGTTGCTGGAGGGAGGTGGGTGGGGGATGGGCCAAATGGGTGATGGGCTCTAAGGAGGGCACTTGTTGGGATGAGCACTGGGTGTTGTATGTAAGAGATGAACCACTAAATTCTACTCCTGAAACCAATACTACACTACTATACTATATGTTAACTAACTGGAATTTAAGGAAAATCTTGGAAGAAAAAAAATGATGTCGATGATGATAGCAATTATAGCAATACCACCTCAGCCCCATTTACATAGTGTTCACTATGTGCCAGGCACTGCTGTAAGTGGTTTTCATCTAGAAATTCATTTAATCCTCACAAGCACCCTAGGAGATAAGTGCTGTTAATCACTCCCACTTTACGGATAAGGAAACTGACCTACAGGGAGGTTAGTAGCTTGCCCAATGCTGCGGTCAGTCAGTAGAGAACTCAGGCTGGGATTGGCATCTAGGCAGTCAGATTCCAGGTGTAAACTTACAACCACTATGCTATCCTGCCTTCAAAGGCAGCACTGGACAGGCATTGAAGTGTTCCCTGTGCTATGAGAGCATCATCCAGGGGACATGGAGAGGGGAGGCTCGTACCCTTAACCACAAGGGAGATGGGGTCAGGAGAAGGAGATGTTTGAGTTAAATCTTAGAAGAAAGGATGCCCGAGCAGTTCGATGTTTGTGCCTCATTTAGGAGAACTGCCTTTATTTCAGGGAGCTCTGTGGATCTCTGCACTTCTACTTACTTCCAGGAGGCAGTTGTTTTATCTTATACCCTAAGTGACTTGAGCATGCTCTAAACCCAAAGAGCTATAGTGATCAGAGGAGAAGGGAGGAGAAGCCCCACCTCGTAGCCACGTTCCTCCGCACACAGCTTGCCCAGAGACATCTGCGTCTTCACGCGGCGCACGGCGCACTCCTTGTCAGAGAGCCCATCTGAATGCGAGGATATCTCAATGGGGATCTCTGGCGTCTGGGACAGCAGGTCATCTAGCTTCTCGGCCAGGCGGTCTTCCAGTTTATCCGCTAACTCATCAGGACTGTTGGAGTGGTCGCTGGTATTTCCCTCCTCTCCATCAGACACAGAGAAATTCTCAGAGCTAAAGGTTGAATACGACTGGCAGCTGCTGATACAGCGATGGGGCCTAGAACCACAAAAAACCAGAGGAACTTAATCACGGGAACAACTACTGTTCTTAGACCATAGCCTTGGTGAGAGGTTTTCTAGGTTTCTCCCTGCCCCCGAGGGAGACTCGAAACTCCAGGTGGATAGACACTATTAAATTTTATAAGACCAGTGCTCTAACCCCTGAGCTATGGAGCCAACACTATTACATTTTAAAGCAAACGAGAAGGAAATTTGCATTTCCTGTTCATTTGGTTTGTATGTTTATGTGGCTAAACAGTACACTCCACTGTTGATGGCTACTACTGGTCTTTGAGAAACTCAGCAGCTCACAGATCACAGATCACTCAGCAGATCACAGTTGTGTACACGCATGCATGGTATGGAAAAGTTCAAACTGAAATTCAGCTGCTTATACACAGACCTCCCAGATTCTTACAGGTAAACGAGTCTTGAGAGATTCTTTGGTCTAACTCATTTCTCAGGCCATAACACTGGAGCCAGACAAGGAAAGTGACTTGTTCCAGGCCACACCATCAGAGAAGGCAGAGCTGCAGCTTGGGCCGGGTCTACGCATACCCTGCTCAGTGTCATTCTCTACCAGCTGCATTTTCCACTGGGCATGGCGGCTGTGGAAGGCCACGTGTGTCCACCCTGTCAGCCAACCCCCAGTGCAGATGAGCTTGGAAGGAACGTTCCCTCTGCAGCTATGGCCACTGCTGAGTCAGCTAATGACTGATTCCTGTTAACATGTGGGTTTAGCACAGATGAGGCAAAATCTGCAGGGGGTGGGGAGCAGAGGGAGAATTTGCAAAAGTTCTTCAGTTTTTCCCCATCGTTTATAAGTAGCCTAGCAAATAAGAGTGCTGTTAGTTCACTTTGGTTTCAAAAGAAAACAAATAATAAAAAGAAGACTGACTTTTTCCTCTGTCATTGTCAGATCTTTCTGTATCTCTTAGTACAAAGTGATTTTGATGGCATACGATCTGAGCCTCGCCAATGACAAGGTCAGGTGATAGGCTGCAAGGCTGGGGGGACCAAGGACACCTGAAAAGAGCCTGTGGGAGAAGGAAATTAAAGTAGGACTTACACAACATCTCAAGGCTAGGAATCCAGAAAAGAGATAGGGAGCAAAATGTTATAAAAAGGAAAACCATGCAGTAAAAACATACATATAATTTGCATCATGGCCAACAAGAAAGGCGGGAAGCCATTAGGTGGGCTGAGTGTATGGTGTGTCATGGGAACAAAGCTGGGAGTCACGTAATTGTGATGTCGGTAGAGTGAGTTCAGAGAACGAAAAGACATTTTACTCAGATTCAATCTCACTGCATAGGAGAAACCAAGGAGGCAATAAGGCAGCAATAGCAATGTGGCAGGAATAGCTCAGGGGATGAGAACAGATTTCAATTCTTTGCACAGCGTTGGGACCCAGAATACAATTTACCAAAGGAATCCCTTGGTTTGCAGAGAATTCCTGTTTCTGGGCAGGTACACAAACCTTTCTGGCAGATTCTTAGAGCCATATTCTTCAAGAACAGAATGCCTAATTGCAGAAAAGGCTTTATGGGAGGAAAACTACCTTCCCCACTCCTACATAAGGGCAGCTCTTTTCTAGAAGTAGGGGGATGTAGTACTTCTTTAATTTACAATGACTATTTCTGGCTAAGCACGAAGCTATTTTTAAGGCTGGGTTGAAGGAGGACTCAACCTAATTAATTATACTTAACTTCAGGCATAAAATCCAAGGCATGGAGAGTGCTATGGGCTGAACTGTGTTCCCTCCCACCTCCACCCCAATTTGTATATTGAAGCCCTACCCCGGTGTGACTGAATCTGGAGATAGGCTCCTAGGAGATAATTAAGGTTAAATGAGATCATAAGCGCAGGTCCAAAATCCCATGGGACTGTGATCTTATAAGAGGAAGATATTTTCCCTTCCCTTCATTCCCTTCTCCACCTTCTCTGTCCCATACTCCCCCACCTCAACCCTGTAAGGACACAGCAAGAAGGCTGCTGTCTGCAAGCTAGGAAGAGAGTCCTCACCAGGAACCTTGATCTGGGACTTCCCAGCCTCCAGAACCGTGAAAGATAAATTCCCATTGTTTAAGCCACCCAGCCTGTGGTATTTTGTTATAGCAGCCCAAGAGACTAATAAAAGGAGGTACACCAGAAACCAATGATATTATCCACAAAACAGCATGGCCATCTCTCATAAAATTCCCACTACATTCTCAAATGCACATTGAATCCATATTTATAGTCCTCATCTTGAAGCTCCTAAGAAATGAATTCTGATGAACTAGAATCTGCTGTGCATAGCCAGCTGCCAAAATGTGGCAATGGGAAAGGAAGAATTGTGAGTTCAAATCTCCCTACAAGGTGGTTGTTCAAAGGTGATCTGTGACTGAACAGGAGGTATGGCAAACTCAGGGTTTTCCCCATTACAATGAAAGCAGTCACAGGTGTTTATTGGTTTTACCTCTGTCTTCGTGGAAATTCAACTTCACTATCTACTTCCCCTTCTTCTTCTTCTGAGGAGTCATCTCCACTCTGAGGAGAACAAGGGGAGAGTTTTACCTCAATCTGTCTCTGTCTCTCTCTCTCTCTCTCATACACACATACACACACACACTCCATATAAAAGATTTAATTATAATAAAAAGGCATTGAATAGTAGTTTGCTGAATGTCATCTTTAAACATATATGTTTTCCTTTATTCATTCAGCAACTTTTCCTCAGTGTCCATGATGACTGGGTCTGTGCTCTTTGCTGGAAGACACACAGACCTGAGTAAATGTGAGCCTTGCCCTCAGGTAGGTGAGGACTCCATGAGACTGTCCAAGGTGAGCGATGAGGAGGGGAAACTAGAGACAAGGTCTGGATTTGGGGGCAGCCTTGTAATTATTGTTATTCATGGTTCCAGGCCCTGACACAGGGACTCCACCAAGAAGTGATCTTTCAATTCTTCAAAACCTAACAACTACTTTCCCCCTTTTATGTCACCAGTCACCTTTTCACTAATATTATAGTTACTATGCTTATATCATTTGCACTACTAAGGCATACATTATTTGAGGGTCGGGCCATATCTTGTATTGTATTTCTTATTCCACCATGAATACAACACTGCATACACTGCACTAAACAGGTGCTTAGTGCATTATTGAGCCCGCATGTTGGCCAGGATAAGGGAGCTCTGCTTGGGACATCTGAGGCCTCATGATTGCTAGGGCTCTGTGGTTCATCTGGAAGTCTGGGTAAGTGTCCTGAGAAGATGATCTTCCTTCACAGGAAGAGTCCATTTCTCTTTGAGGACATAAGAACAGTCACACTTAAAATCAGCTGTCCTTACCCACAGAATCATGATGCACTGGATTACTATCACCCCTTGCAAGGTGGGTAACTGGGCCCAAGTAATCGTACCAAAGTTTGAAGATAATTTACTTTTAAAGTCAGGTTTTTAAAAAATTTTTTAAAAAATGTTTTTATTTATTTTGGAGACAGAGAGTGACAGAGCATAAGTGGGGAAGGGGCATAGAGAGAGGGAGACACAGAATCTGAAGCAGGCTCCAGGCTCTGAGCTGTCAGCACAGAGCCTGATGTGGGGCTCGAACTCACAGACTGTGAGATCATGACCTGAGCTGAAGTCGGACGCTTAACCAACGGAGCCACCCAGGTGCCCCTTAAAGTCAGTTTTAATATACTATCACTCTTACCAATTTGTATTCTGATATGCCTTTTTGAGTAGTAAAGACAGGCATGGGGTTATACTGACTGCCGAGATGAGCATTTACCCTAAGCATACCTCGGAAGTGTATCCCGGTCGAGAGAAGTTGAACTGTCCTGTGGGAGTGCTGTTCCAGGGAGGCCAAATGTATGGGGTGTGTGTTTCCTGGCCCGTGGGCCCAAAGAATGCTCAAAATGGCATCAGAATGGCTCAAAGGTACATGTTACTTGGGAGGGGACTGGGGTGACTGCTAAAGGGTGCTGGGTTTGTTTATGGGATGATGAAAATATTCTAAAATTGGTTGTGGTGGTGACTGCATAGCTATGAATAAAAGCACTGAGTTGTACACTTAATAGGAGGGCTTTACGGTATGTAAATTATATCTCAATAAAGTTGTTACTGAAAAAAATACATGTTACTGGCCATATAGGGAGTAAGAGCACCCAAAACACAACTTAATCTCTGGGAATGCTTAGTCACTCGGGAGAAGCACTCGGGAGAAGAAATACAGTTCTGAGATAGTAGCCCTCAGCTTCAACTTCTTTTTTTTTAAATTGAAGTGTAATTAATTTTTATATAAGTTCCAGGTGTGTAACATAGTGATTCAACAAGTGCATATATTATGCTATGCTTGCCAAAACAAGTATAGTTAGCATAGGTCACCTTACAAAGTTATTACAGTATTATTGACTATATTTCCTATGCTTTACTCTTCATCCCTTGTGACCTATTTATTTTATAACTGGAAGTCCGAACCTCTTAACCCCCTTTACCTATTTCACCCATTCCCCCACCCCCACCCCTTTGGCAACCACTAGTTTGTTCTCCACATTTATGAATCTATTTCTTCTTTGCTCATTTGTTTTTTAGATTCCACACATAAGTGAATGATATGGTATCTGTCTCTTTATGTCTGACTTATTTCACTTAGCATAATACCCTTTAGGTCCATCCATGTTGTCACAATTGGCAAGATTTCATTCTTTTTTTATGTCTGAGTATATCCCATTGTATGTATGTATGAATATATGTATGTATGTAAGTGTGTGTGTGTGTGTGTGTGTATAAGTGCACACACACACACACACACACACACACACACACACACACACACCATATCTTCTTTATCCATTCACCCATTGATGGACACTCAGGTTATTTCCGTATCTTGGCCATTGTAAACAATACTGCAATAAACACAAGGGTGCACATATTTTTTCTAATTAGTGCTTTCGTTTTCTTTGGGTAAATACCCAGAAGTGAAGTTACTAGGTCATAGGGTGGTTCTATTTTTAATATTTTGAGGAACCTCCATACTGTTTATCATAGTGGCTGCACGAGTTGACATTCCCACCAACACTACACATGAGTTCCCTTTTTTCCACATCCTCTCCAACTTGTTATTTCTTATCTTCTTGATGCTAGTCATTCTTTTTTTATTTAATGTTTACTTATTTTTGAGAGAGAGACACACACACACAGAGTGGGCGTGGGGGAGGGGCAGAAAAAAAGGGAATGACAGAATCTGAAGCAGTCTCCAGGCTTCATGTTGTCAGCATAGAGCCTGACATGGGGCTCGAACCCACAAACTGTGAGATCATGACCTGAGCTGAAATCAGGTGCTTAACCAACTGAGCCACCCAGGCATCCCTGATTCTAGTCATTCTGAATTATATGTCAACTTCTTTTAAATGTCTAGTTGACCAAAACAAGCTCATTTACATTTTAGACCCTTTCATTCCTTCACCTGAGCTCCTGCTGAGTGTTGCTGAAGTGAAGCATTACTGAAGGACTGAGTGGGTATCTGCCCTGTGCTAAATACTTTTCATACATAATCTTATTTTTAACTCATTAGCAAAATGAGCTAACATTTTTGGAAGATTGTTATGTTCCAGGCCCTGTTCAAAATGCTTTATATGTATTAACCCATTTAATCCACATCAGCCAGTGAGGCAGGGGCCAGTATTTGCCCCATTTATAGACAAGGGCAGCATAGAGGTTCTAAATGTAAGAGCCTTGCTTTGAACTCATATCTGTCTGGCTCCCAGGCTCATGCTGTTAACCACTATGGTAGACTGCCTCCAAGCTAATGAACCCTAGGCATCTAGTGGGTGAGGAGGAGAAGAACAGGTTTGAATGACAAAGAACTCGCTGGGTCATGATGGTTATTAATAAAGGCAGGGCTTTCCAAAATATACTATTTTTCTTAATATTTTATTTTTTCTTAAGTAGGCTCCACAACTAACGTGGGACTTGAACTCATGACCCTAAGTTCAAGAGTCACATACATGCTCTACCAACTGAGCCAGGCAAACACTCCTCCAAAATATATTATGAAGAAGGCTAGTTCCATGGGATATTAATAGATGTTATTTTTAAAGCCATTATGGCCAACTAGGTGAGGAAAATGCCGGATTAAACAAGGTACAGTATGATTTTTTTTTTTTCCAGAGAGAGGGTACAAGTGAATGAGGGGCAGAGAGAGAGGGAGAGAGAGAGAATTCCATAAGGGGCAGAGAGGGAGGAAGAAGAGGGTGAGAGAGAGAAGCAGGGTTCAGCTGATGCAGGGTTCCAGCTCACCCGAAGTGGGACACATGCTCACCCAAAGCGGGGCTGGAGCTCACCGGATGTGGTGTTCAAACAGCTGAACTGTGAGATCATGACCTGAGCTGAAGCCCAATGCTTAACCGACTGAGCCAACCAGACGCCCCTGTATGATTTTTTTAAAGCCTAGGATTTGTTGATGTGCACAAGGAATCTCCAAGGGAGGACAGAGAATACTGTTTTTCAAACTTGTTTTATAATGGGACCCTTCCTT
This sequence comes from Puma concolor, assembly GCF_028749965.1. Classification (NCBI taxonomy): domain Eukaryota; kingdom Metazoa; phylum Chordata; class Mammalia; order Carnivora; family Felidae; genus Puma; species Puma concolor. The sequence continues at coordinate 77,558,176 of NC_141675.1, read as the reverse complement.
CTTACAACATCCATCATGACTAGGCTAGGGTAGTTCTAGTTTTGATTACAGATCCCTGGTTATCTACTTAAAACTTATATATATTTGAACCAGTCCTCTGGGGTCAGTAGTTCCCAAAGTGTATTCTCTCTATCACTTAAGCAGTGTGGCAAGAGAGCATCTAAGCTAAAAAACCCTTCTGTTTATGCTTCTGCCATCACATCCTTTTACAAAACGGACACGTGTTACACATGTTTTCCAATATGCACCACACGACAGGCTCTAACATTCCATTAAGGCAGTGGCACATACTGCTGTTGTCATTACGGCTTACCTTTTGCAGGGGCCTTGTATTTCGAGGTAGCACTGGGGGGGTGACGTGATGAGGGATGCCAAGGGATGATGCAGACCTACAGCCTTTGAATTCACGTTCTTCCATTTTCTCAGAACCCTGGGCATTTTCCGAGAGGGGATTGTGTGCTGGTGACTTGAAAAGGTCGGGTCTCCTCCCCACTGGCTCAGCAGAGGGTATGTCTAAGGAACCACACCGTTCTGGCCTGCACTGGAGGCAGGGGTCATAAGGGTCAGCCTGACAACAGCCCCAGGGGACAGCTGGGCCCTCGTCAGGCTCAGAACTTCTCCAGCAATCTGCCGCCATGGCTGTGGAGATGAGGTCAGGGCTGGAGCCAGGCATCTGTCTTTGAGCATGGTTGCTGAGTGGGCTCCGCAGGGCTGCTGCTGGGCCAAAATACCTCAGGTTGTTGGCGCAGGTTGCAATGTCCTGTCCGTGCATGTTGAGTCTGGGATGGTGACTCTGAGGCACGGCAGGAGGGCATTGCTGGTATTGCTGCTGCAGAGGATTATGGTGATGGGAAGAAGGGTGCTGGGATTGAGCTTGGTGTACATAAGTGGGATGGGGTGAATTTTCTTGCACCGGCTGGTTTTTCAAGATCGCTGCAAAGTCACTATGGCTGCCTCTGCTATTCCCTCGGCGGTGGCGTGGTTTGCTCCGATATCGGCTCTTGCTGCTTGAGGTGGACATTTTGGGACTTCCAGACAAAGGGGATGCGGCGGGAGCCACCTCCATACTGGGGATACCTTCAGATCTCAACAGATCTGGCCTGGGAGCAAACAAAAGGTTGAGTTTTAAACGTATGAAAATATACATTCAAGTTAGGGGAAATGTAACCCAAACCTTAAGATACACACACACCCTGTGATACAGCAGTCACATAGGCAGGGATTTATCCAGTGGAGACAACAGATGTGCATGAAGATGTGTGTCTGAAGATGTTATGTTATACCATAGTTTAAAACACCAGAAAATTAGAAGCAACTTAGATGTTCACCCATAGAGGATTTCCTTTATTCCTTTTGGATATTATTCTGTGCCTCACTAGCTAAGGTACTCAATCCCTTTAAATTCTAATTCTACCTTATAGGCTTCTTACTCTCTTCCTTATAATCTCATCTATCAGCCTGGTGTCAATATGCCAAAGCACAGGCATGGGTTTGCCCATGATTAGAAATCTGTCTGATGATGGATCTAGATAGATCCCACAAAAGATCACAAATCACAGGGGTCTGATACAAGAGAAGGAAACCTCAGATTAATTAGGCAAGAGGCTAAGTTCAAGGATCTTGGTTTAGACATGGTCTCCTGGGTCTGGGACTATGTCCATCCATCTCTGGTTGGGAGGGGCATTAGCAGGGAGCCCTGCTCACACTCAGTACTCAAAAATGTTTAAGGAAGACTGAGAAAGGGGTGGAGCCAGAGGAAGGGGAAACAGTACGGAGCCTAGGAGGTTGAACAGACCCAGCAAGAGAAGGGCCAGTGAGGAGTGACCTGGCATTGTCCTGGCTCCTTACGGGAGGAGGTCCTCTCACAGTCCTGTTTTCAAGTGCTGTCTGGGCTGGTCATGTAGGGCATGTGCAAGAGGAAGCCAGAGCTTGAAGGTAAACCTCACACACACTGATTCCAGGGTGCATAGGTAAACAATAGCTGGTTTCTGATTGATGAATGGGTATGGGCAGAGACTTGAGGATACCAGGTAGGACCACTACATCCTTCCTTCTTTGGGACCAGATAGACACAAATCAGCAAATTACAGAGCAGGAAGACCCAAACTTTTTTTAAACAACAGAACCTTTTTCTCAAATGAATTATGAGAAATTCAGTATATAAAATAGATATAGTAAGAGAACAGACTAGTGGTTTCCAGATATGGGGAGTAGGAGAAGATGGGTGAAATGGGTGAAGAGCGTCCAAAAGGTACAAACTTCTGGTTATAAAATATATAAGTCCTGTGGATGTAATGTACAGCATGGAGACTATAGTTAATGATACAGTTGATCTTTGAATAACATGCACGGTCAAAAATCCAAGCATAACTTTTGACTCCAGAAAACTTAATAATAGCCTGCTGTTGACCAGATGTCTTACTGATAAGATAAATAGTGGATTCATACATATGTTGTATATTATATGTATTATATACTGTATTTTTAAAGTGAGCTAGGGAAAAGAAAATGTTAAGAAAATCATAAGAGAAAATACATATACTGGACTGTGCTGCAAAACATTCACATATAAGTGCATTTGTTGGAAACCATGTTGTTCAATGGTCAACTGTTTCAAATATTGCATATTTGAAAGTCTCTAAGAGATCTTGAAAGTTATTATCACAAGAAAAAAAATGTATTTATTTAAAAAAATTTTTTTTAATGTTTATTTTTGAGAGAGAGAGACACACACACACAGTGCAAGTGGAGGAGGGGCAGAGAGAAAGGAAGACACAGAATCCGAAGCAGGCTTCAGGCTCTGAGCTGTCAGCACAGAGCCCTACGCGGGACTCGAACCCGCAAACCGTGAGATCACGACCCGAGCTGAAGTCAGACACTTAACCGATTGAGCCACCCACATGCCCCCAAAATGTAATTATTTATGCTGAATTATTTATGCAGATGAATGGATCACATAACTAGAGTTCTGTGATAATTATTTCAAAATATATACATGTTTATTGAATTGTTACATTGTACACTTGAAACTAATATGATGTTTTATGTCAAGTATATCTCCCCCACCCCCCCACCCCGCCAGATATAGTGGAACAGTTGAAGAGGGGTGGCAGAGCAGAACCCCCTCCCGGCAGGGCTCCCCCACCTCATCTTCTCTACTTCTGCAGTAATCCCTGACACCTCTATGCGGGCCCAGGGGTGTCCCAGACGTTGCTTGAAAACCACAGACACAGTCCTGTCTTCACCTTATGTGAGGAGGAATCCAAAGCCCAAGTGTCTCATGGTCTCACAGTGCATTACTGGCAAAATCCAGACAAGAAGTTTCTCCTAATTTCCAGTCTGGCTTATCAGAGATTCAGAGGACAAGCTTAAAGGTAACTACAAATCACTTGGGGCTTATTAAAATGGTTGAATAGGTCAGGTCTGGGGCCTAAGAGTCTGCATTTCTAATAATGTGAGCACACGAGCAGGGGAGGGCTGAAAGAGAGAGGCAAAGAGTGAATCCCAAGTAGGCTATGTGCTGACAGTGTAGAGCATGACACAGGGCTCGATCCATGAACTGTGAGATCATGACCTGAGCTGAGAAATCAGGAGTTGGATGCTCAACCGACTGAGCCACCCAGGCGCCCCAAGAGCTAACACACTCTCAGATGATGCTGAACTGAGGACCGCATTTGAATAGCTAGGGCTCACCGGAAATTAGTAGGTATCAGGTTGTAGGAGATGGGTTTTTCTTCTTTCTCAGGAGGACGGTTCAAGGCTCATCTTAGAACAGAAGTTCCAGGTAACACTGGTATATAATAATGTGGGCAGGGTATTGTGCTGCTATAAGCGACTTCCTGCCTCAGATTCATGGTTCTGTGGTCACCTGGCCAAATTGTGCCAGAGAAAATATGTGAATTGAGGAGGTCCTGGGGCTTTTACTGAGGCAAGAGAGCCATCCAAGGCCCAGTTATGGGTATCTACTTACACAGTGACTGGCCAGGGTGGGACCTAAAAGAGAGCTGAGGTAGAAGTGTCCCGGGGCACTGGGTGGCTCAGTTGGTTAGGCGACCAGCTTCGGCTCAGGTCATGATCTCACAGTTTGTGAGTTTGAGCCCCGTGTCGGGCTCTGTGCTAATAGCTCAGAGCCTGGAGCCTGCTTCAGATTCTGTGTCTCCCTTCTCTCTCTATCCCTCCCCTGCTCACGCTGTGTCTCTCTCTGCCTCTCAATAATAAGTAAACGTTAAAAAAAATTAATAAGTGTCCTAAGTCAGGTGAAGCCTGCTTTTATTGAACCTAGCAGTACAAACATCACAGAATAACAATGATACAGCACTTCACCATTTACAAAGCACTTTATAATGTATAAAACACTTGTTTCCTATGATTCATTTTCCAATATTCATTTTATAGATAATGGCACTGAGGGATCCTAGAGGTTAATTGGCTTGTATCCATCACAAAATAAGTTAAATGCCAGGACTCATAACTCAAACCCCAGTCTTTTGACACTAAGGAATAGCTCTTCCCCATTCCAAGCTTCTCTTTATTATGAGGTGTTTAGACTATTGTACTGGATTATACTTACTTGTGATAGGCTTAGTGGATCCATACTTGAACTCCGATTCTCTCCTTTTTAGTCCCCAACTGAACCCACACTGACACACCATAGATGGTGGATGGTTTTTCCTCTCTGATCTCCTCAGAGGTCACTGGGCTTCTAACTTAATCACTGGACTGTCCAAATAATCTGAAACTGAAATCCTCCAGGGGCAAGTAGAACTCTTTGCAGCTCAAAGACCTGTTCCAGGTTGCCTTCCTGGATGAGTTCAGTTAGCGTGGAGACTAAGCATCTGCTGATGATGGCAAACTCTTCCAAACATATTCCTCATAGCCAAAATTAAAAGTAAACGTGAGCTCATACTATTTTCTCCTCCAAAGCTCTTAGTTTTATCTGTAGCAGAATGGAGGGAGGAGCCAGAAGGTGAACTCTGTCCCTGATTAATACAGCAAAACAAAGAGGTGTTGGGATCTTCAGAGGTTTTGCCAGGTGCCATCTGCAAACAGTTTCTCAGAACTGACTAGAAGGTGGTCAGGGGTGGTAAGTAAAAGCAAAATTGGAATTAATCCATGTAGTTACTCCTTAGTAGTTTAGATTTCTATTAGTCATGCTATGGTAGAATGGCCACCATTCTCAAAGCCTTAAAATACATTTTTGGTTTTAATTTTGTCCTTACTTTGATCCTTACTGCATTGTTCTCAAGTCTCACCATTGGGTCTATACCCCAGGTTTAGGGACATTTCTCTCCTCTACATTACTTGGCTGGAACAGAGTCCACTCTCCATTATTTGGGAGGAATGGGGATCTAGCAGAGCCTGATAATAAAACAACTGACTAGAAGAGCATTCTAAGATTAAACTAATACAAGGAAAATGTGCTGTAATTAGTGGAAAGGGCAATCTTTTAAAAAATTATTCAAAAACTAATTTTTAGCACCTATGGTTTATAATTTTATCTTAAAACTTTTTTTTTTTTAACATTTATTCATTTTTGAGAAACAGAGTGTGAGTGGGGAGGGGCAGAGAGCAAAGGAGACACAGAATCCAAAGCAAGGTCCAGGCTCTGAGCCGTCAGCAGCGACGTGGGGCTCAAACTCACAGACCATGAGATCATGGCCTGAGCCGAAGTCGGACACTTATCTGACGGAGGTACCCAGGAACTCTTCACATTTATCTTTTTAAATTTTTTTTTTCAACGTTTATTTATTTTTGGGACAGAGAGAGACAGAGCATGAACGGGGGAGGGGCAGAGAGAGAGGGAGACACAGAATCGGAAACAGGCTCCAGGCTCTGAGCCATCAGCCCAGAGCCCGACGCGGGGCTCGAACTCACGGACCGCGAGATCGTGACCTGGCTGAAGTCGGACGCTTAACCGACTGCGCCACCCAGGCGCCCCTCACATTTATGTTTTTAAACTTCACAGAAGTCCCATGCAGGAGTAGAAATGACGGGACCCACATGGTTGGGTATAGGTAATTATCAAAGCCCCTCCTTTTGTTTTTGGTGGTAGATTTATAGACACTTACTACATTATTAAAAAGAACTCAATGAATAAATAAAAGTGGGACATACATGGACCAATGTTGCATAAAACAAGAATTATGATGAACCCAATTCTGTGTGTTACAGGTCAAAAAAAGAAAAAGAAATCTCATGTGTGATCGTTATACCATTTTACCTATGGGGTTGACAGAGGTCAAGTGACATGACCCACATCATGCAGTTTATCAGAGGCAGAGCTGGGATTTGAATCTAGGTCTGTCTGGCCCCCAGTGCTTTTTCTTTTCACTATTCCATGCTAAGTCAATAAATATCTCTGTCCTCAGGCAGTAAAAACTAGACTCCTAGAGTTTGTGACACATTCTCTCACTTTCCCATCCTGTTTTATCTAGAGGCAAGTGTGCCAATGATGAGCTACGGAGTGGACACACCAACCATGATGTGATAATGTATTTTTAGGGAGATATTTTCCCATTTCTCTGAATACCAGGTTGGGACAGTGTCTCACCGTTTGGTCTGCATCCCTGATTTATGAGGCGCACCTTTCCTCTTCATGAGTTTCTCCATGGCGTTGGGGTGGATTATTGGACGGACGGGGTGTCGTTTGTAAGTTCCAGGGTACTTCTTTTCTACTGCTTGCTCACGCCTGCAGAATGAAAGGAAAAGCCACATCTCAGTCACTGCAGACAGACGGGCAGAATGTTTTCACAGGCTAATTCCACTCACAGATGCCGGGCACACTTAACAGATACATGCTCTTTGAATTACAAGGTTACTATTCAGGTTAAAAAGGGGAGAAAAGATATGAAATTCAACTAATGTGACTTAACCGTGCTCTTCTACTCTCAGGTGGACTCAGGGGCTGACCTTCCCTCCCCCAACACACCTCACGGGAGACACAATGCGACGGTAGATGACCTACTTATTTTCGGTTGCTGTTTTGGTCAGGACCAGCAGGTTTTCTTGTCCTTGTCAAGAATACCTTAAACCACTTTCATCAGCCACCTTACTTCCCTGGGGGGGCAAAAAGCTCCCACTCATCCACACCAAGCTTTTCTAGAAATGAGGACTCTTTCTTGGGGTCATTCAATAGGGTGAAGTTGCAAATGGCTATCAAGTGCACATTTCTCTACGACCAGCTCCACCCAACTGAAACTTCTTCAGGGGTAGAGACCTGCGCACAGCACATCCCTTAGGGAATGTTGGGTAATTGAATAAAGTATTTGCTATTTTTAGTTTTGAGTAGTATCAGTGTGGAGGAGCAGTACATTTCTGCTGATTGATAGACCCAACTCAGTAAGGACAGACAGACGTCTGGATACATACTTAATGAGCTCCTTCTCCCGCATTTCCAGCTGCAGCATGATGGCACTCAGTTCCATGTATAAATTATTAGCCCGCTCAAGTTTTCTCTCATAGTGTTCACGAATATCCAAAGCATGCCTATCAAAGAAAATACAGCATCAGCAAAGCTGGCTACCTTGGGGGAGAACAAAGAATCACACTAATGAAATAAGAACCAGGATGGTTTATCTCAAAAACATTGGTGTGGGGCGCCTGAGTGACTTAGTTGGTTAGGCATCTGACTTCAGCTCAGGTCATGATCTTGCGGTTCACAGGTTCAAGCCCTGTGTTGGGCTCTGTGCTGACAGCTCAGAGTCTGGAGCCTGCTTCAGATTCTGTGTCTCCCTCTCTCTCTGCCCCTTCCTGGCTCGCACTCTGTCTCTCTCTCAAAAATAAACATAAAAAAAAAAAAGCATTGTTCTGAGTGTCATCTAAATTTAAGGATGCCCTTTTTGATGTAATGATTCTGACAAGTTGGAGTGGGGGATGGGAAACCCAAGCTTTCACTTGGTTTATCCTTAGGGGTCACATCCAGCTATACAGAATAGCCAGGAGGGCCACAGATAAAATCTGAATGTGATTTGTGTATAATTTGTAGCCTTTGTGCAGTGCTGATGGTATCTTAATAAGAATACTATATGTTAATGGGAATATGCAATCAAGGCTGACCCCATGACCTTGTACTTATCTGTGGTACAGATCTTGCCTAATCCAGTGGCTATCTATGACTGTGTCTTGTACCTCTTCATTGATCATAAGCACCTTAAGACCAGGCGCTACGTCTTATAAAGTGCTGCCTTCCAGGTCACCTAGGACAGGCACTGAATGAAGAAAGAGCATTGCTCCAAGAGTGTTTGCTGCAGAGATATAATAAAGGAGGATAACAAGATTGCAGGGAGAAGACAGAACAGCAGTACAAAGGACAGCTAACTTTTAAAGAGAATTAACAGTAAGTAGCACAGGTGAAAGGTGTGTACGAGGCGAAATGGTGAGTCACAAGGAGAGTTCCTGCCAGTATATGAAGATCTAGGGACAAGAAGAGATGGGGAAGGACAGAGCAGCAGACCTGAGCTCTTCTCTGCGCCTCCGAATCAGTTCTTCATCTAATCGGTGTATACAGGTTCCCTCACTTTTGATCTTCTCAAAGTGTTTTTTCACCTCTTCTCTCCATTCAGCCTGGGTAGGACAAATTAGACTTTGTTAATAGTCTAGGAGTGTTAATCCCTGATAGAACCATGGGGTCATGTGCAAGATTTTTTTTTTTCCCTGAATGCTTTTACTGAAGAGACTTAACAAATAAATGTTCAATAACTATTAGTTGATTACAGCAAAATACCTCATGCTCCGCTATCTGCACCCCCTCCCCCACACACCATGACCTTATTTTCTGTATTTAGTCCAACATGTGATGCTGTCTCTTTTTCCAGTTTTCTTGTAATACTGGCCACCAGAAATATCACAGCTGGCATACTAGCCATCACCCCTGGAATAAGAGAGCTCAGTTTTAAGTGAAGATGGTGGCTGAGGTGACGTGGTTAGAAAGAAAGTCTCTGATAACCCTCTGTATAAGTATATGCTAGTGAGAATATGATCATGTTTACAATTGGCTCCAGAAGTCCTCTTAGGTTCTGTTTATGAAAATACCTTGAAAAAATATTGGTAGAAGACCCAAGGGGAATGAACAACAGGAGTTGGGAATAAAGATATAGGAAATTATACAGGAATTTGGGAGTGAGGGAAAGAACAGGAAAGGAGAAAGAGGAGGAGAAAGAGTATGGCTAAACTATTTAATAGTTGGACAAAATTTTTAGAATGGGGATAAATGTCTAATATGTGAGTTCAATTGTTCAAAATGTGAGCACTTTCCAATTTCCTAAACCGTTAGTAAAGTCTCTGACATTCACCTTGACTTTGGATGAGTGTTTTTGTTTTTTTAGACATCAAGGAAAGGTGCTGAACTCCATGTTTGGGTCAATGACAGGACAAAGATAGAGAAACAACCACAAGATGGCAGGGATGGGGCCCCAAAATTTTAGAAAGGCAGAGCCAGAGGGACCAGGAAATTATAAATTTCCCAGGAATTCACAGAAGCGTTAGGACACGGGACTTTCCATAGAGCATGGAATTCCAAGCCCATTTTATCTAAATTTTAGGGAATAGAAAAACCTCTGCTGCAATATAGTCTACAGGCAATTTCTAGAAAAGAGCTAAAGGAGATGTTTCCTCAAATTACATATAAACTACAATCCCCAAGAAGCTAATGAGACTAAGATAATTTCCAGTAAAGGCTAGACGTATAACTAAATGCCTCTAATTACATATTCTTCCTCTGGAGCTATTCTATTACTTTTAGATTCATGTTTAAAATTATTTCTCTAGATCATGGAAGAAGTTATGCTTAAGTAATTGTGAAATTCCAGAAGGTTTCTTCCCAAATTTGCTATTTCTCATTTAGTTTTTAGAGGAAATCATATCATACGTATTTAAAAAGTGATCATGCTGCTAATCTATTTATAATACGCTAGACATTCATGTATCTCTCTATATATGTTGACTGACCATTGGAGAAAGATTTCTGTCAGTCAGCTGACTTTTGGGCACCAAACCTGCCGAACAACGTCATCAGAAAGTCAAGGTCATCAGAAAGTCAGATCCAGAATGCACTGCCCATTGTTTGGTAACAGTCTTTGACAGTATCTAAGCAATAAATGCAGGTTTGGTTGAGCTCCTAAAGTAATGCTGTTCTGTCAATCATCAGATCAAAGTCTGAAGTAAAAAGAATATCTGAGCCTCAAGAAGCCTAAGATCGGGGTGCCTGGGTGGCTCAGTTGGTTAAGCGTCTGACGTCAGGTCAGGTCATGATCTCACGGTTTATGAGTTCGAGCCTCACGTTGGGCTCTGTGCTGACAGCTCTGAGCCTAGAGCCTGCTTTGGATTCTGTGTCTCCCTCTCTCTCTCTGCCCTTCCCCCCACTTGCACTCTGTCTCTCTCTCTCTCTTTCTCAAAAATAAACATTAAAAAAAAAATTAAAAAAAAAAAAAAAGAAGCCTAAGATTGACAATCAAGAGATGTTAGACCAAAAAAGGATAAGGGAGCTGGCCAGGTCTGGGCCTTAAAGCGTCCTCTTTTGTGCAAAAACATATCAGTAGATCCTAGTACAATACCTAAAAAGAAGGGACCAGGAAAAGAAACATCTCCCTCTGGTGGTCAGGAATCAGATGTCACAGAATAGATTTTTTTTTTTTTTTTTTTTTTTCATTTCTTGAGGAAATAAATAAACCCTTTTGAAGATTGGAACCTATTAAAAAGGAGATTTCCAAAAAGAAGTACCCCCTTCCATATGAAGAGGGAACAAGATATATGGGAAAACACCAGTACTGATTAATCATATATTTTCCCCGCAGGTATAGTGTTACTGGTAGATGTTAATTTTGGACTTTCACCACATTTGCTTAGAATCTTTACATTATAGGAGTTCCAATTTGCACTTAATCTGCAGTGCAGACACGTCTGGGTATATCTGAAAAAATGGAAGGTGGGTAGGCCTGAAACCAATTTGTAAAGACTGAGGTGCCTCGGAGAGAACATATGGCATGAGAGAAGGAGGAATCCTACATGAACCTGACCTACAACAAAGCCACGATAAGAGTGGAGAAGCATTTCCCATTGTTTCATTAAAATGCCTGTAAAACACTGGGCCGTAAACAGCACTGCTCTGTTACCTTTAACAAAGTGTAACTCACCAGAGAAAGGAAGAGGTCATTGTGTAAATAGAACAATATGCAGCTTTGGAATCTTGAGAATTCCAAGCTTCAGTTACAGCAGGAAATGGCAGCACTCAGTGGGTGATGGCAGTGCCTTAAAGATACGGCAGCACCCAATGGATGCCAGCTGGGGACTATGGTCTTGTGGCAGAAAACAATGCTAACCCATAAAGTAATATCTAGCAGATACTAGGCAGGAGACTACTGTGTCTGGCCATTCAGTGGAAAGCAGAGCAGATGTTACTATGTATGAAGTTACTGAGATCCCCACTCTTTACTGGGGATTCCCCCAAAATGCACTGGGGGGGGGCAGTGAAGGGAGGGAACACGAGGTGCTTCACAAGGTATTCTTGCATAAGCAGGTAAGGGAAAAATCTAGTTACACCTAAGTTATTACCACTAATGGGATCCTTTAAAAATTTTTTTTAATTCTTTTTAAAAAAATGTTTATTTTTGAGAGAGAGAGAGTACAAGCAGGGCAAGGGCAGAGAGAGAGGTGGGGTACAGAGAATCCAAAGCAGGCTCTGCTGACAGCAGAGAGCCTGACGTGGGGCTTTGGACTTAAGAACCACAAGACCGTGACCTGAGCTGGACACTGGTTAAGTTGGATACTTAACCAACTGAGCCACCCAGGCACCCCAACTGGATCCTTTTAATGTCCCGGATAAGGCCTGGGAAAGGTCACAACACTTAAAAGGTTTTTGTCTTCTCCAGACTTCCAGTTATTCAATCAGTGGATTGAATATGTAAATTCATAGAGACAGAAAGGACAACAGAGATTACCAGGGGCAAGGGGAGGAGGGAATGGGAAGTTATTGCTTAATGGGATGATGAAAACTTTTGGAAATTGTGGTGACAGTTTCACAATGTTGTGAATTTAATGAATGCCACTGAACTGTACACTTCAAAATGGGTAAAGTGGCAATTTTTGTATTATATGTATTTTACCACAAATTTTAAAGAGGAAAAAAAGAAGTTGAGCCAGCTCCAGCCTAGCTGAAGGAAAAGAGAAGCAGGACCGTAGGAGGCTAAGTGGCTGGAAATCATAGATTCTGAATCAGAAAAGACTTAGAGGTCATCAAGGCCAACCCTTTACTGGCACATGAATCCCCTTTACTGCCTTCCCAGGTAAGGAAGTGCCCAGCCTCTGCCCAAGTACCTATTTGCTCATGAGGTAGCTCTTTTTTTTTTTTTTTAAGTTTAAAAAATTTATTTAAGTAATCTCTACATTCCATGAGGGGCTCGAACTCACGATCCCAAGATAAAGTATTGTATGCTGTTCCAGCTGAGCCAGCCAGGCGCCCCATGATGAGATTACTCTTGAGGAGCACAGTCTGTCCCTATAATGAGCTTGGTGTCTGCAACTCCCAGCCCCTGAATTTGAGTGGTCACAGTGGTACTCAAGAGGGAACCAGATGGTACAAAAAGGAGAGGCTGGTGGGAGAACTTAGAAGCAGGGCACGTGGCCTACCTAGCAGCAGGGATCTGGGACCCCCGCTAAAATGTTTTCTAAAGACTGATATCAAATGCAGTTGAATACCAGGAACAATAATTGCCTACTTGGAGGAATGGGTTATTGTCTAGGAACAAGGCAGTGGCTTTGGCAGAATCGAATACTGTACTGAAATTGGTTGCTTCGTTCATCTGTTCTGTGTGTGCTGCATCTCTATACGTGTGTAGGCTGAGCAACAGCTAAAGCAATTTCTCTCAGAAAGGAGTCAGCTGGGCTCTTGCCGGTGCTCTTGCCTGACAGTTTTGGTGGAAAGTGGAGACCTGTGGCTAACCACCGCTGATTGATAACTGATGCTGACAAGGCTTTGTCAGCAGGCAGGAGGAGGGGAAGCCTCAGGTACGAGGCGCACAACCAGCTCTTCCCCTTTGGGGTGGCATAAAACCAAGGCACCGTGAAGAGGAGTTCCCCAGCTGCCATCTTATCTGTCTCAGGAGCTCGACAGCATGTAACAACCCGGAGGAAGCTTCATTTCTGTAGCTTTGTGGGCCATGAATAACATCTTAAATCGGATAGTTCTTTAGTTTCCAATACAGTTGCATTTCTGTCTTCTCATTTGATCCTAGCTAAAACTCCATAAGGAAGAGAAGAGATGATTATCTTCATTGTTTAGATGAGTAAGCTGAGAGCAGCAGGGATCTGGGACCCCCGCTAAAGAGAAATTAGAGAAATTTAGCAACTTGTCTAAGATCATAGGACAAGGGCTTAGACTCAAGTCTGTTGCTTTTCTGAGTACTTCAGTACATAAATTCAGTTCATAAATACTTTATCAGTAGCCAGAGATAGTCTGAATTTCAGACCCAGAGACAAATCAGCTTGTAAGTATCTGAAATAATTCTAGGAACTAGCAAGGATAGCAGATTTGGGGCTTTTTAAGGAGAGGTAAAATTTCATGTTGGGAGAAAAATGTAGAAGAATTGATGAATATTATAAGATTTCCAATGTAATGTTTTCCCTTTCCTTTCTTCCCCCACTTCTTCCCTTCAAGAATATGTTTATTTATTTACTTTGAGAGAGACAGAGAGAGAGAGAGAAAGCATGAGCAGAGAAGGGGCAGAGAAAGAGGGAGACAGAGAATCCCAATCAGGGTCTGCACTGTCAGCACAGAGCCCGATGTGGGGCTCGATCTCATGAACTGTGAGATCATGACCTGAGTTGAAACCAAGAGTTGGACCTTAACCGACTGAGCCACCAAGGTGCTCCCCAAAGAAACTTTTCTGAGTTCAATTTTACTCATAAAAGTGAGTTTGTACAAATAAAGATACCAAATGTGGGTGCTTAGTTGCATGACATTGTACTTTGCATAGGGTGGGTACTCAGAAAATGCGGCACTGGCTTCATAAGTGACGTTCTGGGAGCATTCAGGTAAAATCTGTCTAGAATTTGAAGTTTTCCAAGTATATACAGTTATGCAGTCTCAATGGCTTGTGAGTTAGTACTGTCACCAAAAACTGCTTTTCCAAATTTTGGTATATATACTTTTATGGTAAGGGAAGCAAAGCTGTGATTGAAATCATATCCTAAAGTCTAAAAGACTCCTTAGAAAGTACTTACTATTACTCTCTTTCATTTCACGAAAGGGCCTAAGTCTTTTTATGAATACTAACACAAAAAGAGATTGGGCAGATTTCTTTTCCAGTGGCCCTTATTTATGTGTATTTGAATAGAGAGGTCATAGTTTTTGAAAGTTTTAAGGGAGTTTATTGGAATGCACATCAAAGGACATAGGAAATGATATGATAAAGTCAACCCCCCTACATCCTTGCGTTTTCTCTGAAATCAAACACTTTGCTTACATAATAATTCCTCAGAAACACTAAAGATCTGTGGGGGCAATCCTGACTATTTAAAGACACAGTTGTGAGGAGAGCTACGTTTGTGGACCATAGAGTGTGTGTTGGAACTTGGGGCAACAAGATAAAAGTCTCTGATTTATCAGTCCTTAGGCGGTCTGAGATAAAACAAAAAAACAAACAAACAAAAAAAACAAACAAAAAACCCCCCACCTTGTATTTTTATTAAGGTATCCCCTAATGTCTAATGGGCAGAGTGTCTGCATTTATCAGACACGTGAGAAGCAGGTACTCCAAGCCTTGAGTCGGGCCAGGTCGTAAAGCATACTGGAGGGCTTGTTGAACTCGTAGGGATGATGCCCCTCCCAGTGCAGTACTCTTTTCAACACATACTTTCCTGGTAGGTACCCTCATCACCCACTGGAGATGGGTGGAGATGAGGGGTAGACTGAGATACCAATTGTTAATAAAACGTCTTCTCCGAGAATGACTCTTTTAAGTGATACTGCAAGTGAGCGCAGAGATGAAATCCTTATGACGTTACAGCATTTTTTTTCAACAGTCACAAATTGTTTCCCCTCTGCACCCATGCCCTCACAGAGTGCCGGGGCAGATTCGCTCGCCAAGAGGTGAAGTCTGCTTCTCATCCTGGGGTTGGCCTGTGACTTGCTTTGACCAAAGAGACATTAGCACGCATGGTGCACACCTAGGCTTGAAAATCCCTTGTGCCCTGGGTCTTGCTGTCTTACCGAATTTGTGACCCTGATAACAGCTTGTGAACAAGCCCAAGCTAGGCTTCCGAGGGACAAGAGGCCACGTGGAAGAGAACCGAGGTGCTCTTGGTGACAGCCAGCCAATCACCACACTTGTGAATGAAGCTGCCGAGAACCTGCCAGCCTCCCAGGGGACCCAGCAATGGACTACAGATATGTGAGTGAGCCCAGTGGAAGCCGGCAGGAGAACCGCCCACCCAAACTGCCGACCCACAGAACCATAAGCTAAACTAAAGCTTATTGTTTTAAGCCATAAGTCTGGAATGGTCTGTAAGACAGTAAAGGCTAACAGATACATTAAATTACATTTTATCTGGGGCACCTGGGTGGCTCAGTCAGTTGAGCGTCTGACTGGCTCAGGTCATGATCTCACAGTTCGTGGGTTTGAGCCCCGCATCGGGCTCTGTGCTGACAGCTCGGAGCCTGGAGCCTGTTTCAGATTCTGTGTCTTCCTCTCTCTCTGCCCCTCCCCCACTTGCGCTCTGTCTTCCTCTGTCTCAAAAATAAATAAACATTAAAAAAATTACATTTTATCTGCTCGTGGGTGACACATAAAGGTAGAGGAAAGGTTCTCTCTGGGCCTGATTCTATCATGGGCTCTCTCTCTCTGGTATTTCACTTCCCTCCTCTGTACTTTAGCTTTTCCCCTTCAAGGGAAGCAATCTTTTCATGAAGGTCAGCAGTAATTTTTTTTCTAATTTTTTTTTAATGTTTATTTTTGACAGAGAGAGAGAGAGAGAGAGAGAGAGAGAGAGCGCGCACGCGCATGAGTGGGGAAGGGGCAGAGAGAGAGGGAGACACAGAATCCAAAGCAGGCTCCAGGCTCTGAGCTGTCAGCACAGAGCCCAATGCGGGGCTTGAACTCACGGACCGCGAGATCATGACCTGAGCCGAAGTCGGACGCTCAACCGACTGAGCCACCCAGGCGCCCCTGGTCAGCAGTAATTCTAATTCAAATATATTCCTCTTTACTCTTCAACAGTTTCACCACTATGAGGATGACATTTCAATACATGTTCCTTTCAAATGAGATAATGATATATCTTAAGTGTTTAAAAAGCTCCAAAATTTCCTCTGTGTGAGGGATCATAATTCTGCTTCACAATGACTAGGGCTGTATCATTGTTAGAAGAATCGGAATGGTTCTGAGTTACTCTTTCTCATCGAGACCTCCCTGTCTGTGTGTTCAGTACACTGGAAGAGAGTTTCCAGACTCACCTGAGACTTGAAGTAGGTTTCTTGTGGGGTGGCAAGAACATCAGCAGAAGCGATGTCTAAATGCATGAGCGTCTGCCGGAAAGAAGGCCGGTTGCGAGGTTTACTCTGCCTACAAGTTAAAAAAAGACAGCTTGTGCACTGCGGCAGTTGGGTCCAGGAGGATAAAGATTTTATTCTGCTTTATAAAAAACATTTTTGGCTCCACACCTGGCTATTTCTCAGGCAGTGTTCATGCACTGAGGAGCAAAAGGAAAATGTAATTATGAGAAACCTATAATAATAAAATGGAAATCTGTAGGATCAGTGACCTGTTTGATAATAATAGTCCCTTAGGACAAGTAAAGTAATAATAGTTACCATAGCTATCATTTATTAAGGCCTATTGTAGCAGGATATAACAAATTCGTTATTTATAAATAACTCCAAGTCCACCAGTCTTTAACCAGTTGATTTGCTCCAAATCCATATTAGAGACCTCCCTGAAGTTTTAGAGAAGTTTTAAATGTGGTTTTGAGGAAGAAGGTAAAAGAGAATATTGGGAGAAATATATTTCTTACCATGTCTGTTTCATAAGGATTTTGAATCCATCAGGGCAAGTGGAAGGAACTGGAAGGTGTAGGCTATTGCTTCCAACACCCCAAATGATGGCTGAAGAGTCCACATCTTTGTAAGGGATCTCTCCCGTCAGCAGCTCCCAAAGCACCACTCCAAAAGACCTACAGTAGTACCAGGAACAGGTACCAAAGACACAGCAGAAAGACTGGTTTGTATTTTTGTTCTCTATTCATTTTTAATCAAAAGTATACCCAGTTTCAAAATTCTAATACGGCCATAAGAAGAACAGAAACAGAAAAACTCTGAAAAACAAACTCAGTAAGGGGTAACCAACACTGCTAGATATTAAGACATATTATAAGGTTTTCATAATTAACTCTGGCACGTGAATAGACAGCCGGACTCCATGAATGTAATAAAGATCCATAAATAGGCCAAATACATATGGGATGGAGTATGTGATAGAAGCGACATCCCAAACCAGTGAGGGAAAACAGACTATACAATATATGCCATTGGGACAACTGGGGGAAAAATTAAATCTATAGTTCATCTTACATCAAGATAAATTCCCAAAGAATCAAAAATTCAAATGTGAAAATAAAAAATGAAGCCATAAACATCCTGAAAGAACACATGAAAAATTTTTTTCTTTTTACTAATCTTACAGCGGTGAAGGCTTTCCAGTTATGAAATCCAGAAGCCATAAGGGGAGAGCATTGTCAAAAAAATCTAGCATGGAGAAAGAACTCCACCATAAACAAAATAGCAAAGGTGAAAAGTGTCTGTAATTCCTATGCACAAAAGGCTAATCTCCTTAGTATACAAAATACCCCTATAAATTGATAAGAATAAAGATCAGAAAGTTTAGCAAGGGATCAGAATAGTTCACAAATAAGGAATTACAAATGGTTTGTGAACATATGAAAAAATGAACAACCTAACTTATGAGAGGAATGTGCATTAAAGCCACACCCAAGATACCATTTGTTACCTAGATGGTTGGCAAAAATCCAAAAATTTAACACATTTTGGCGGTGAGACTGAGAAAATACTTATACATTTCTGTTGGGAACGTAATTGGTATAATCCCTAAGGAGTATGCATTGGTAATAATTACCCAAATTACAAATGATCCCACATTTCTACTTTATCTTATTCTGGTGTTACATGTAATTTTAATATATGCTATTATTTTGTTTTTAAGGCTAAAAGTTATTAGTAGCCAATTTTAAGAATGGAAGAAAAGTAACTACGGGGAAATACACTATTAATAGTAAAGATTCATAATCTCAAAGGAAAAACTGATAAAGATTTTTAAAAGGCCAAAAAAAAAAATAGTATAGCTCATAGGGACTGTTTCTTAAAAGGGCAAATAGTCCTATTATATACTTCAGATAGCTCTAAAGCACATAAACTGTATTACAGCAAAGTACATCACTGATATACACAGTGATGGTCTGAGTCACCAAGACTAAGTAAACTTTGTTTAATGTATTTTATTTAAGAAGTTGAGAATTATATAATATATTTCAGAAAGACTTTGATACTAAATGCTTATTTGAAGTAAATTTTCAATTTTCCAGAGAGTTCAGCACATTCTGTGAAAGTCTCCAAAACTGATGATTTACTAAATACATATTCACCCTATTACCTCTCAATCCTTCTTAACACATTCATCATTACACTGGTTAGTACCTCAGATAAGAGGAGACTGAAATCAGCCAGGAGTGAGGGACACTAAAGAATATTTTGGGAAAGCAGAAGAGTTGAAGGAGGAAAGGTCTAATAGGGTGAAGTGGGAGAGGCTTTCTAGCTGGGACAGATGGCACCACTCACCATATATCAACTTTTTCAGAGACAGGTTCATTGCGTATCACCTCTGGTGCCATCCACGCGACTGTGCCGGCAAAGGACATCTTGGTACTTTTGTCACTGAGTTCCTTAGATGTACCAAAATCTGAAATTTTTACTGCATCTGTGTGAGTCACCAAAACACTTTAAAAAGAAATAGAGAGAACATCCAGATCATTAGTACTAATAAACACCATGACTGTAATTGGCAACTTAGTTTGCTGCCTCCTACTTGTAGAATTCAGCTTGTGAGTTCCAATATTACTGGGGCATCAGCATCACTCAAACATGTGAGGCAGCACAGCATAGTGGGCTTTTTCTACCTGGTTTGAGCCTGCCTCCACCACTTACTGGCTGTGTGACCTCTGCTACCTAATTCTCCGAAGCCGGTTTTCTCATTTGTAAGATGGGGACAGTTTGGGTCACAGTATGTTCTCCAGAATTCAAACATGCAGAAAACTCTGAAAATAGTATATAAATATTTTCTCATCTATATCAAGCAAACTCATTTTATTTATCTGTGGCTCATTAGAGAGTGTTGTCCTAGACTTTGCTGGGGGTGTGAGGTAATGCTATCTGATATCCTCTGACTCTAAGAGTTTTGGATACAGAACTATGGGCCTATAATAATGGCCTTCATGGAATTTTCATTTGAATTAAATGAGATTAGATATATAAAACACCCCTCCTCTATAAATATCAGTTTCCATCCTTGCCAGTCTCAGACAAATCACTAAGAAAAACACTTCTTTTAAAACATTGTTTAAATAACGGCCAACTAAAATCATGCATGGAACCATGACACTAAAAGCTAATAAGGAAAAGCTGGGACACATTTAGGCTTAAGCAGATTCCACACAAGTCGTGTTCTCCTTTTCGCAGTATTTATCTGAAATGTTACCTGGGGAAAATTGCTCTTTTAGCCTTAAAGATGAATACAATCTGGTACCAGTTGAATCCAAAATAGTAATATCCTTACACACCAGACTGAATTCACTTGAAATAACCTGTTTAGAACTTTAGAATATTCATGAGTTAGGGTTTCAGAGGCTTAATGATATAGAGACCTATTTTTAATAATAAGAAGGCTTGATATTCAGAGTATCAGAATTGAGGTGGCTAGAAAACAGGAAACTTCTCTATCTCCTCCCTTGTCTGAACCAGGGACGTCACATTTGCCCCCCTCTCCATCAGTGTCACATGGCTTTCTATTTACCAGATTTACAACTGCTTTAGAATACCTTCATCCACATCCTACCCCTGATTTTGCACCTGGTATGTAATATTTACATAATTTGCACACTTTGATTTAATGGTGTTAGTCTTGGTGAAAATGCATAAGGATTTAAATATTATGGGGTATCTGGCATAACTGCAGAACTGATGGAATCATATACCATGGAAGTCAGAAAAGGCGATAAGCCCCTAGAAAGAAAAATACTAGAAGCTTCCTCTTCTGTCTCTTTTGTGCTGCTCACTATGGGATTTCTTGGCATGAGAAGAGGGAATGGACATGGGGACAGACTAAAGAGCACATGAGGTTGGAACTTTTGTCAGGTCTTCTCTGAGACAAAGCTGGGGTCACACAGCCTAAGATTTAATGCAGGTCATGGAATCTCTCTTTACTACAAGCCAGACTGATCTTTGTCTTCTCAAAGTTAGCCTGGAACGCAAAGAGGCCAAGGCTGCTGGAAGTTCAGGGGAATACTGATAAGGGAGGGAAAGGCTCATTGGGTGACTTATTACTCTAATCTCTAAATGAGACAAGTTAAAAGAAAGTAGCATGTGACTTTATATATTCTAAAGTTTCCCGACCTCTTCCTCTAAAGTGAATTCTCCAGGAGAACAAGGTGGTTAAGGAGACCATTCAAAGAGGCCTTGGGCAATATTTTGTGTCCCTTGTGTGCATGTAGTGGATGACAAAAGCAACAGGTTGTGTAAGAATGTGAACATATGCAATGAAATAGAGTTCATTTGCAAGTAAAGCAGGAGAAGGTTGTTCAGGGAGCTAGTGACTATGATAAGCACTAATGAGAATCATGGTGACAAATTAGAGCTGCTTTGAAGTTTATAATCGAGGATTGATTGGTGTCTTCCATCAAGAGGATTCACTGAATCCTTCACTTTCACATGATGAGGTAGAATTTAGACTTTTTGGTCTAAAAGTTCTGGGTTCAAGTCCTAGCTCCATGACTTCAGGCTTTTCTAATATAAAATAAGAATAGTTATACTTGTTGCAGCTGCCCCACACAATTTTTGCTAAGATCAAAGCAGATGTGATTATAGATATTGAAAAAAATACTGTAGACTATGAAAGTGCTAATTTTGAAAAGAGATTAATTCCTCTCTGCTTCTCTAAACCAAAAATGTGATGAGAAATAATAAAAATAATGTTTAAATATAGGAGCTACAATGAAATCTATCATTTTATCAGTTCCTTTCTTCCTTTCATGCAGTTTGCAGGAACTGAATTAACACTCCTCTTAAAGTGGTTAGTGATGGCCAAAGAACAGAAATTACTAGAAACAACCTGTTTCTCTTAAATAGCCAGTTTATATTATCTTATGGATACCATGAACCTTGAAGCTATGTATTTCCTTCTTTGTTTAGATTCTACGAAGGTCAAAGCCAAATCTTTAGCTTTAGTTCTAGTGCTCTTATTTTCTCTTTGCCTCAGTCTCTTATTTATCCATTTTTATCCCGTTGTATACATCTTTGAAACTTGGTTTCTAAAACTTGGGTCTTTGGGGAAAACACTAGGAAAACGACAAAGCAAGCCATTAGATGGGAACATTTGGCATTAATTATCTGAGATAATGGAAAGTGAATACTTCAGTTAATAAAGAATCTTGTTTCACAGTTGCACAATCAAAATGCAACCCAAAGGAGAAAACTAGTGTCAGGTGCCTAGAGCTATCTGCCATTTAGGTAGGTCAACTGGTCAACAATAATCCAGAAAATATGCAAATAGGGTACCCTCCATGCTGATTTAAACTGAACTGAAAGTATGATGTCTGAAAACTTCAACTATGTTCGATAAAATTCCTTATTTTAAAGCAATACAACAAAATGGCTGAAAAACTCACTTAGGTGATTTGAGATCACGGTGAATAATTTTATGGAGGTGCAAATAATTCATTCCACTTGCAATTCCTGTAGACCAGTCCACTAGCAATCGGGGTGTGATCTTCCTGCCAGCTCGCAAAACCTCATAGAGTTGTCCGTGGGCACAGTATTCCATGATGATGCAGTAACATGGGGCCTGAGTACAAACACCCCTTTCAAGAAAACACAAGCACGTTTATAAATACACACATACATACAAACATACATATATCCATATTTATATTTTAAGAATATTTAATAAATGTACTAATTAAGACCCAGTTCTTTACCCATATTATTTTTAAAAGGCATAATCTTTCCTGATTCATCAATTACCATTAAAACCCCTCTGGTCTACAGGCTTCCCTGTTATGCACATAGACAATTTTCATTAATTTGATTCACTCCAGATTATCTCTGTTTTGTGCTGTATCTGGTGCTTTTCTGTGGGTCCATTCCATTCTGGAACAAAGAGCACCTTTCCTGAGACATATGTAGGCCAAGGATTATGTTGTTTTAGATCTTTAAGAATAATTTAAATATCTTCCTGTTAAAATTAAATAGAGGGTTTTATATATAGTGTATAGGGAGAATTCAAATAAGACATTGCTATTTTTACTATTAATAATTGAATTTTGAATTTGCCAAATTTAAGATAACTAGACTGAGGACCCCAAAAAGAGTTAATTTTCTGTATTATATAGTCTTTGAAAAACATCTCTGTTTTAAAAATATTTAAAAATATTTTTTTAATGTTTATTTATTTATATTTGAGAGAGAGAGAGAGAGAGAGAGAGAGAGAGAGAGAGCGCGAGAGCAAGAGGGGATACACAGTGAGAGAGGGAGAGAGAGAATCCCAAACAGACTCTGTGCTGTCTGCGTAGAGCCCGATGTGGGGCTAGATCCCACAAACCATGAGATCATAATCTGAGCCAAAGTCAAGAGTTGGACCTTTAACTGACTGAGCCACCCAGGTGCCCCTAGAATAAAAACAATACTATACAATGTATCACATATCTATGTGGTCTGTGCTTCCATCAATTCCTACATCTTCCACAAAGCCTTTTCTGATTAATCCAGTCCAAGAAGATCTTTCTCTTCTATAAATTCCTATGCTACACAGGAGCCATTAGTTTTTTATATGCAATTTTCCTCTCCCCATACAGACTATAAGCTCCTTGAAGGGAAGGTCTTGGATTCTTTTCTTTCTACCATGAGGCCTAGAAGTTCACAGCAAGTCCTTTGCAAATTTTTTATTTTTTGAGAGAGAGAGAGAGAGAGAGAGAGAGAGTGAGTGAGCAAGTGGGGTAGGGGAGAGGCAGATGGAGAAAGAGAATCTCAAGTAGGCTCGACGCCCAGCATGGAGCCCAACCTGGGCTTGATCTAACAACTGTAAGATCATGACCTGAGCTGA
Source organism: Puma concolor (assembly GCF_028749965.1). Classification (NCBI taxonomy): domain Eukaryota; kingdom Metazoa; phylum Chordata; class Mammalia; order Carnivora; family Felidae; genus Puma; species Puma concolor. The sequence continues at coordinate 77,534,804 of NC_141675.1, read as the reverse complement.
AATCGAGAGTCAGATGCTTAACTGATGGAGCCACCCAAGCACCTAACTTTGCAAATATTTTTTTCTTTTTCTTTCTTTCTTTCTTTCTTTCTTTCTTTCTTTCTTTCTTTCTTTCTTTCTTTCTTTCTTTCTGCAAATATATGTTTTTAAGTTTATTTATTTATTTTGAGAGAGACAGAGACAGCACAGTGGGGTAGGGGCAGAGAGAGAGGGAGATAGAGAATCCCAAGCAGGCTCTGCACTGTCAGCACAGAGCCTGATGCGGGGCTTAATCTCACAAACCATGAGATCATGACCTGAGCCCAAACCAAGAACTGGAAGTTTAACTGACTGAGCCACCCAGGTGCCCCATTTTTGCAAATATTTCTTAGCTTCAACTTAACTTTCTCTGCTGATAAAATCCTTCGCAGAGACACGTGCAGATGCAAGGGGTAGGAAGAAAGGAATTAACATGGAAGAACATCTTTTATTTGTCCAGAATATTTCCATGTTTATTTGTCTTATTTAATCTGCCCCAAACCATTGCACAATAAATATGACCTCTTCCATTTTTACAGGTAAGGCTCAGAGAGGGAAAGTGACTTGCCCTAGATCATAGACCTGTGACAGGGCTGGGATTCAAATCCAGTCTAACTTCAAAGCCCATGCTCTTTCCACTCACCATGTTACACTGCCTCCCTTTTTTGCTTTTTAACTTCTGTATACATAAGCATATTGGGGATTCCTATATTAATGCTCCCTTAGAAAAGTGGTAATAGTCATATCAGCCCTACGTCACACTTTTGTTCTGAAGATGAGAAAAGAGAAGAAAAATTATCGTATGCAATGATATGATGATGAGAAGATTTAGAGGCCATGGCTTGTGATCATGTGAAAGTCTTACAACAAAGGCAGGTCATGAAGAAGAGTAATTACTCTTCATTTCCCCTGACTTCATATGCCTGTCAAATGCCACAAAGCTGTTTCTATTACTCTCTCATCATTTTCTAAGCTACCCAGAATTCCCACCCTCATTTCTAATGAAAATTTTTTTCAAGTTCCTGTTACTTTTTAGGAGACCTCAGTGGAGTACAAATATACCACAACCATAAGAAGGCAATTTAATTTTCATCACAGAAAAACAATGTAACGTGCTCAAGGATATCAAAATAAATATTTGTCTGAAGCCACTCGGCAGCCTATTCAAGTATGTTTCAACCTGTCACACAAACAGACAGAAAGGGTAACAGTGATATGTTATGTACTTTTCATGTTTCTTGACTAATGAATGAGAAGCAATCATTCCATCAACCCTGTACTATGACAAGGCTTCTTAGTAGCTATAAATAGCAACTCTATAATCACTTCTAATTGCTACCTTTTCTTCCCTTTGGCACCCGATGCCATTAAGAACAGTCAGGTTGGGTTTTTTCAAAGATTGCTTTCAAAAAACGGGGGGAAAAATACATAAGTCTTCTCTTTCACTTCCCCTTCTGTATACAGTTCTTAACTTCAAAGGAAGCTGTAGGCACAGCAATCAGTATCCAGAGAGACATACTGAAATCTAATCATGGCTTCATATCTTCCAGACGGTCCTGAATGATTCATTGGCCAAGCAACACATGGCACAGATGGCTGCGAACATAACACTGCACAATGCCTCAAGAGTGTGGTGTCATGGGCCAGGGACACAGTCTCACTATTGTTTTCCTTGTAGAGGTAAAGACTATTCAAGCATCTTTGGCCTATATAATGGGGTACCGGCATGGCAATACTTGCCCAAAATGCTGAAAATTGCAAATGTAGGTAGGAGGGTCAGAGGAGTGAGGTGGGGAAAAGGTTGTGAGGAAAAAGGAAAAAGCAAAAGAAAGGAAGGAAAAATAAAGCTTCTCACACCCAATACTCTTAGGACACATTTCTACCTTTAGTTACTCAGGACATCTTGCTAGAAAGCCTTCATACCTGGGACCTACAGCCCAGCTCACTTCAGGAGGCCAAAAAGCCATGCTAATCTATAGAATATTCTGCGTCTCAAACTCAGTATCCTAGTAATCTAAGCTTAAAAGTTTAGTTAAATGGAAGTTAAATGAAAGGCCCTTCCTTTCACTTAGAATGTAGCATAACTAGAAGTGATGATTTTCTCAGGGAAGGAAAATGAAGGAAAGAAGGGAGTCTCTGACAGTCTGTCTACAAATAATCCTTCAATTGTCTTTTGAAATTTATCATCTTTGGAAAGATTATAATTCGTCTGTATAGTATTTCATTTTCATCTCATATCCTCCTGCCCTAATAGGACAACAAAAGATGGAATCATTACAACAACTGAAGCTCTCTCCCATGTCCACTGTATTGATGTGCCTTCTACAAGGAAATAAATCCAAGCACTTCAGTTAGTATCCCAGCTGAATGCTTCTCTTCTTTTCACACCTCTTTCCCTTTCCATAAAGGGGTCTTGTTTGGGAATCAAAACTCAACATCAATACTCACTTAAACGCATTCTACAAAACTGGTACCCAAGATTTCTATTCCTTAGTTGAGGGGTGTGATTCCATTGAAATATCATCACATGACCTGTTTACCTTTATAATGAAAGTTTTATCAAGAAAGGATCCCTCTTGGGGGCTGGGAGAAGTTCCTCCTAGTTTAGGGAAGGGGAATTTGTGTATTATTCCACTTTTAGCTGTAGCCTCATCAGTCATACTATTTTCCAGGATTGAAATACATATATATATGTATGTATACATATGTATACATACATATATATTTTATACACACACATACTTGGTATATATAAAATATGCCAAGAAGCTCTAGTTTCTAAACTTTCCTTCTACCTAAAGGCTAGCTTTCCTATTCTTCATCTTCCCTCCTGTAAAGTCACTCACCATTCATTTGTTGAAGGCTAGGGCAGAATTTGGACGCTGGGAAGACAGGGAACTCAAGAGAAAGGTACTGGCAGAAGAGATTACACATATTTAGAGCTCAGTACTGCTAAATTTGGGGGATTCAGCAAATTTACCTTTGTGCCTCCCCTTTTTACTAGTGGTTCCTGCTAATATTATGAAAATAACAGTCTGAACTAGAAAGATATATTCATACACTCTTGGAAATGACTACTTTCTGGAATGAGCATACCATACAACTTACTATGCTTGAAAAGGGATCTAGCAAAACTTGAGGCAAGGAGAAATACTCCGAAGGTGCCTGTTATTACAAGTTAATATTTAATAAGGGAGGCTAATAGAAACTAATAAAAAATGCCGTCTGTTGCACAGGGACTAATTGTTCTGTGATCACTTCAGACATTAACTTTGTTTTCTTAAGTGAATTTTAAGATGTACAGGTTATCTTGAAGTGACTTCTGTCATCCCACTAATAAATGGGGTTGATTCATCAGATCTGACTGCTTCGCAAAAATCCACCTTCTCTCTCTCCGTCCCATGTACATCCTTTCTGAGAAGAGTGTACTCTGGCAAAAAGAGCTGCTAGATTGTAAGATCCTTAAACCCATGACTTTCATTGAATCGTTCTTTGGTATCCTCCCCAAACACCTAGCACAGTATTAAGTCTATAGAGTATTCTTAATATGTCTTTCCAAGCAGGAACTCACATGCAGATACTGGGGCAAAGAAAATCTCTCTATTTCTTTTTTTAAAAAAGCCTTGACCTACTTGAAAGCGATGATGTTAGGGTGCTTCAACTTCCTCAAATGCTTGATATCCGTCTCATTCTGTTCTCTCACTTTCTTGATGGCCACCTCCTCCGCTCGGAACTTGCCCAAGAAGACAGCTCCTTGGGCTCCACTACCCAGCCACTGCAGCTCTGAGATCTCCTCAAATGGCACTTCCCAAGTATCTAGGCACACAAGCGAGAAACAAACTTAGAGGGATCTCAGAATTTGCTCAGGGACCATTCTACAAGGCCGCTCTGGAGGTACCAACTTCAGCATCACCCAAAGTGATCTCTACACTTTGACTCCTACCTGGTAACTCACCAAAAGATATAACCTTTCTACAGGTCTTGGTACTACAGATCAGATGTTCTCACATATTAGTTTGTATCAGTTTTTAACCAATGGAATCATGCAGATCAGAGATCTCCAATAGACTCTCCTCCAAACGAAACATATTTTGATATTCCCATGGCCCCACCTCACTTCAAGCTTCCATGTTCGATCCACTTATTTGTCTCTATACCACTATCCCTACTCCATCACCCGTGGTAAGTGTTGTTTTATTCCTCTTTGAATTTCGAGTGCAGATGTTCAATTAATCCTTGTTGAATGAATTTTCAATGATACTCTCCCAAGGACCTAATTATGCATAATATTTATATTAATATTTACCTTTTATTGAGTACTAGTGTAGTATAGAGCTTTACATCTCATGTGCCTATTCTTTCAACAATCTTATAAATCTGGCCTTATTATGGTTATTTGTAGATGAGAAAACAGAGACAAGGAGATTAAGAACTTACCCAAGGTCATAGAGCTGGTAAGTGGCAGAACTTGGCCCAGAACTCAAAAATTGGCTGATTCCAGGGACAGTGCTTTTTCCACTGTACCACATTGCCTCTCATTAAGTAACTAAGAGGGTCATTAGCCATGATAGATTTACTCATATAGATGCACTATTTTCAAGCTTCTCTCTTTCTTAGATTTTGATTTTTTTGTACCAAAAAAGTAACAGGGGTCATTTCTAAGTGGCAACATTATTGATGATTCATATTATGTTCTTTATCCTTTTCTGTATTAGTTTTTTTTTTTTTTTTACCACGAGCCTGTAATACTTTTATAGTGAATAAAATGCTATTTTAAATAAGGCACTTCAAAAATTCAATCAATATGTGCTTTAATCTCATGGAACTTAAAAAGAAGAATATGATCCATTGATGCTTCTCCTTGCCCCACTTTTTATCAGTGCATTGTCACTACACTGCTAAGAAATAAACATCAAAGTACCCAAAGTCCCATGGAGTGAGGAGAGGATGATGACAATGTCAAAGGTTATGGGAGATTTTCATTAGATCACCAATCACTAAAAGGTCACTGTTGGCAGAACACTGAACGAGGTAGTGTTGAGTCAGCTTTGAAGATATTCTGGTCTTGAAAGCAAATCAACTCACATCTACTATGGTGATGAAGCAGCAGAAAGAAGTCATCAGTACCTAGAAGGGAAATATATTTCCTTCTTCTCTAACTTTCTCAACCTTAAGAGAAAAGAAATTCTGTAAATTCTTAATAAGATGTGGCTTCTCATTACAGCGGTCAAAACATGACCTTCCATATATGATTACATAGAGCTCAACAAATAAAAGGGAGGGTGGTTGATAGCATAGGTATTTAACCCATTTTTCTGCTATGAGCAGATTAAAGGTTTCTGCTCTATTGAAGTTAGATGGATGTTATCTAAAAACAAATTTCTCTAAAACAGAGATAGCTCACAATTATGAAGTCACCACACAAACAAATGATACCAAGTAAGATGTGAAGGGAAAGAGTAACTTAAAGCCTTGACTGCTTCGAGTATCTTGCTGGCTTCGAGTGACTGACAGGAGTTAAGTGTCTCACACAGCCTCACTTCTATCCCCAAGGGCTTAGCTGTGCAGCACACACAGGACCCGGATATCGATGGCATACTGTCAGAGGGGTTTAGTGGTTAGGGGTCCAGTGAAGAACTAAACACAGTGTCATTTTGGCCATTCAGGGGCTCAGTAAAGTACTCTTACTGGATTCTGGGACAAGAACATACGGGGCAATATTTTTCTGAGAAACTTCATAAATGCCCAAGTTATCCTAATTTTTAATATAATAACTACTAAAATTAGATATCTTTGGGTGTTTTTCCCCCTATTTACTCAATTTTTATTTACTGTTAAATGCTAGAAACACTAGAAAATATTAGAAAAAACAACAAAAGAAAGTATTTTATCTGCAATCCCATTCTGTATTCAGTTTTCATCTAACCTTCTGGTCTTTGCTTGTATAGATATAGCTATGTAAAAGTTGTATGTGACATATAACCTTTTCTACTTTTTTGATGTATTATTTCCCATGTATTTACACGTTTTATTATAGGCTTTAATAGTTGCTTACTGTACCCTTTTACCTTTTCTTTTTCCATCTTTTTGTTTGCTGATTTAAATTGGATACTTTTTTCTTTCTTTATATTATTTCCTCAAAATCAGTCCTTAGGTTAAAGAGTATAGTTTCCTGGCTCTTCGTGTACCATTCAAAACTGCCATTCAACAGGATTTCGCTAGTTTTTTTTTTTGTTTGTTTGTTTTTTGTTTTTTAATGTTTATTTATTTTTGAGACAGAGAGAGACAGAGCATGAACGGGGGAGGGGCAGAGAGAGAGGGAGACACAGAATCGGAAGCAGGGTCCAGGCTCTGAGCCATCAGTCCAGAGCCCGACGCGGGGCTCGAACTCACGAACCGTGAGATCGTGACCTGAGCTGAAGTCGGTCGCTCAACCGACTGAGCCACCCAGGCACCCCAGGATTTCGCTAGTTTTTGCTGACAGTATTAACGTATGAGTGTGTCCCTTTTACTTTAACTTTGCTAGCAATGAATATTGTCAATAGTCTTTTTGGTTCTAATTTATTTAGGTGTAAAGTAGTGTTTTATAAGTTCGCACTACTTTGATTGCCAGTTCATATAGAATATTTTCTCCACATCTGTTTAACACTCACATCTGCTGTGCATGAATGGTCATTTTTATCTGTTGTGCATTTATCTGTTGGGGTCTTATAGTTCTCTAAACTGGAAGGAGTTTTCTATTTCTTCGATACATATGAAAAGAATATTTTTAAAAAGACTTTTTCTTTGTATTTTACCATTTTTTGAATGAAATATTTCCATAGATGCGTGTCATTTCCTTTGAAATTTCTTCTACTGCCCAATCAATCTTCTAAGAGTGATCTATAGTTGATTTTATTTTAAGTTTAACCTTTACATCCATCTGGAGTTTATTTTGATGTATGGAGTGAGGACCAAGGCAAGTTCATTTCTTTCATATTGTTATTTAATGATTCCAAACCAGTTTGTTAAATAATTCTTTCTTTTCATATCATTTTATACTGTTTACATTATAATTTATTATATTTTTAGTGTATATATATTTTTAAGCAATCTCTATGCCCAGCGTGGGGCTCAAACTCATGACCCCTAGATGAAGAGTTGCATGCTCTACCGACTGAACCAGCTAGGCACCCCTATGATTTATTATATTCTTATTTTTTTATTAAAAAAATTTTTTTAATGTTTTTATTCTTGAGAGAGAGAGAGACAGAGCATGAGTTGGGGAGGGGCAGAGAGAGAGGGAGAAAAAGAATCTGAGGCAGGCGCCAGGCTCCGAGCTGTCAACACAGAGCCTGATGCAGGGCTTGAACCCACAAACTGCAAAATCATGACCTGAGCTGAAGGTGGACGCTTCATCGACTGAGTCACCCAGGCACCCCTAGTATATTTTTAAAGAAATAATTCCTATTATTTATTATTTTTATAAAATGAGAAATAAATTAAAATACAAATGATAAATACATTTGACACTCAAATACCAAAAAGGTTGATGATTCAATACTAAAGGATAAAATTTTCCTCTGCTAACAGTAGCTCATGCCTGTGTTATTCAGCTATGTTTAGTCAATTCTCCATTATCCATGGAAAAATAGAGGGGACCACACTGGAAATTCAGGAACCTTCATATACTTCAACCACCTTCCCATCAGTCTTTTTACTGGACATAAGTATCAGAAGTAAAAGTGATTGATGTGGTTTAGTCCTCTTGTCCCATCCCAATGTCCCTGTCAATATCTAGCTGGGAGCCAATGAATAGGAAAATGATCGAAAAAAGAATGCTAATAATGAGGATGTGCAAAATTGGAGGCTCCCGACAGTTGATGAGCAACCGACCTGGCTGTGTTCAGTTCAGGATTAGTCCCAGACTTTCTACTGCTTTTATATCTGTTCATTGGTACTCTTCCCCAGCTTTTATCTTATGATTCATCACTATGACTACTATTTTAATTCCAATATCCACTGTGATCCGTAACCACATGCCCCCCCCCCCCGCCTCTTTAAGGCATAAGTTCTCCTTAGTTTGTATTCAGACTTGACTATGACAATACTTGCTATAAGACTGGGAACTATTTGGCAGTAAAAGATTTCAATTACACACGCTACCTTACTTGGACTTCACTACCAAATACTAAATGGGAGATGAAGATGTCATTAAAATTTTTGAAAAATCAAGTGAAATTTCCTTGTAAGTATACCAAATGCAGAGACACATCTGTTCTGTGGGCTATCCTCTGGTTGACTGTAATCCAGGATTAAAGATTAGCTCCCTGATCCCAGAGCTGACAAGGAAAAAAACTACACCTAGTTTCTGGCTGGTGAATCTCTTTCATGGCCCCCAGTAACACCAGCCTGCAGTGGGGTATCCTGTCATCTGCTGAGGAGTTAGGCAGCTATAAGCTGCCTTGTAAGCTTAAGCTGACCAGGCCGGTTTCTTATTCACTCTTGAAATAAGCCTTTCTGAAAGTCACATAATCAATTGGAAGACAATTAAATACAAGTTTACAGGATAATTCAAAAGTTTGTAAAGCTCCTGTTGACAGACACATAAGATGTATCCGTTGCTCCTCTTTATGAGCCTGAACCTACATTTGGGTCCTGAGACCTCCAAATTACCACCAAAATAATTATTAGACTGGACAAGTTAAGACCCTAAAAACCAAATGCAGTTCATCACATAAGCAGATATTAGTAGGTTTTATGTCTAAGTAGAGAAGAAGGAACTTTTAAAGAAGTAATAAATTGAGTTATCTCTGGGTTGTGGGATGACAAGTGATTTTTATTTTCTTCTTTGTGTTTATCTTTATTACCAAGTTTTAAAATAATAATACTGTTTAACATAGAAACCCCTAAAGTTTGTGTGACAAGGGACAGCTTTTTAACTTCCTTGAAGGCTTAAGACCATAGCGGGGGAAAGAAAGGTGGAATGTGCAGGATGAATGGGATGGGAGGATGTATGAAAGACAGAGAGAGAGAGGCAGACAGACACATCCTGGGGACTGACAAAGAATTACTGCATGGAGCAGGAATGGATATTGTGATTGACAAATCCCGGAAAGCACACCTGGGATCGATAGATTTGCCAACAAATCCCGATACACTTACGGGAAAGGGATATAGAAGGAGAGGCTGGTATTGGTTAAGAGAAGGTATTTCAGAAATATGAGAAAATGAGAAAAGAAAAAAGTGAGAAAAGTGGTGACTGATGTCAACTGGCTGTTGTGGAAAAGCCAGCAACAGTCTCGACTGAAAGAGATGAACATGTTTTTAAGAGAGTCACAGAGTCCAACATGCAGTTATAAAATAAATAAAACAGTCTCATTTCTGATCTATATTTCCGGTCCTTTCCAAAATGTCTTGATGAGAGAACTGTTAACCAAATCATTTACATGAGGCTACCAAGATACCTATCAAAAGCCTTAAAAAGCCACAAACCCTCTTAACCCAACCTCTCCCTCTTCTAAGAATTTATCCTAAGGAAACCAAAGACATGTTAAAAATAATCACAGACATAATCAAAGATATGTGTGAAAATTAAATAATAAACGGATGTTCATTGCAGTGTAGCTTATGATCACTAAAAACAGCAAACTGCCAAGCAATTGAGGATTGCTTAAATAAATCTTAGCACATTCACGCAATTTAATATAATGCAAGCATTAAAAATGCTGAGGAAGTATGTTTCATGATATGGGAAATGTTCACAATGTGAAGTGAAAAAGTGTAACTGGTTTGACTCTGTATCTATTAAAGCACACAAACACACACACAATAAGACTAATATATATACCAAAAACATTAATAGTGGAAACTAGGGATCACAGATAAATAGTTTTACTTTTTGGGGGAAACTTACCTGTTAAGTTACCAATCTTTCTACATATATTACTTTTGATACCAGGAAGAAAAAAATTCTTTTAAGGAATATAAATGGAGTTATAAAGAACACTAGGGCCATGTGTTCTCTTCAGATGCATAATGCTTGAATCGGTATCTATGAATATGTAAATTACACAATGAGAGAGTTAATTTACTTTTCCAAAAGCTGTGAGATCTAGACATAATAATGCTTCTCAAGATTGGTTAGATACTTGTTCTTTCCTCACAATGTGAGCTTTCTGTGACCTGGCTGTAAGAAAATGATTCCTTTTGGGGAGGTGGCTCAGTCAGTTGGGCGACTGACTTCAGCTCAAGTCATGATCTCATAGTCTGTTCTGTGGGTTCGAGCCCTGCGTCAGGCTCTGTGTTGACAGCTCAGAGCCTGGAACCTGCTTCAGATTCTGTGTCTCCGTCTGTCTCTTCTCCTCCCCACCTTGTGTTCTATCAAAAATAAACATTTAAAAAAAATAATGAAAAAAAAAGAAAATGATTCCTTTTTACTACAACCTACGATAGGGCAGCAATTTTCAGGCACAGAACCATGTGGCTTCTGTCTGGCTTAGAATCAACCCAGTGGCCATCAGACTTTTTGACTGAATAAATTTTTAATAAAAAATTTTCCATAGGCTTCACGCCCAGCGTGGAACCCAACATGGTGCTAGAACTCACGACCCTGAGATCAAGACCTGAGTTGAGATCACGAGTGGGACGCTTATCCGACTGAACCACCCAGGTAACCCCTCAAGAAAAAATTTTTAAACATGCATTCACTATGTGATTTATTTATAAATTATGTATCTGTACAGCTTTATTCAAATACCAAATATATATGAAAACACGCATGAAAATAGAAATTTAAAATGATGATAGGAGGAACAGGAGCTCTAACATCTTCTTCCTCATAACGCTGTGGATTGTCTTTATGTACCTTACTTGACACCACTTGACTGGACAGCTGCAAAAGATGGGCTTCGAAAAAAAGACCAACCAAATGTGAATCTGTTCCAGTCAGAGGTTTATAGGAGATTGGTATGGGGTATTCATCTGATACTAGTTTTCTTTTTAATTTATTTTTTTAATTTATATCAAAGTTAGCTAGCAAATAGTGAAACAATGATTTCAGGAGTAGATTCCTTAATGTCCCTTACCCATTTGGCCCATCCCCCTTCCCACAACCCCTCCAGTAACCCTCTGTTTGTTCTCTATATTTAAGAGTCTCTTATGTTTTGTCTTCCTCTCTGTTTTTATATTATTTTTGCTTCCCTTCCCTTATGTTCATCTGTTTTGTATCTTAAAGTCCTCATATGAGTGAAGTCGTATGATATTTGTCTTTCTCTGACTGACTAATTTTGCTTAGCATAATACCCTGTAATTCCATCTACATAGTTGCAAATGGCAAGATTTCATTCTTTTTGATTGGCACCAGTTTTTTAAATCAAAGGTTGTCCAGTGAATGGTGGTGGTATGTTTATACAGGAAATGTTTCCCAAATCCACACTCTAACTTACCTTGCTGCTGCAATTTGTAATCAGTGGAATATGCCTTGCCAATGATATTCCATACAGGCCTCAAGCATCCAAATAGTCCTTCCAGAAACCCACCACTGCCGCTACCCGACCTGCTGAACTGAATCTTGATGTCTTCCGTTCCACTTGTGCTCTCTCTGTCCGTGGTGTTGCTGTTCCCCTGAGACACAGCCATTTCCGATTCATCTTGTTCCCTTAGCTGAAGAACGCTGTTCTCAAACTGGTCCCTGGAATCTTCGCTCACACTCGTCAACACTGTTGTGGTGATGGGGCTGTTCATGTTCTCAGTTAGCTCTGCGTGTACTCCCCCCTTTTCCTGCGGGTCCTTAAGTAGCTTGGGTGAAGGGTGGCTCCCCATAGGTGTGAGCTCATCTTGTAGTCCATTGAAGGTTCTGTTTTCACTCAAGGGTAAGTGTGGGGAAGAGGAGCAGCTCAGGTGCTCCTGAGGGTTGGCCATCGTGCCATGAGTGTGCCCAGGATCCTGAGATGACACTCAGAGGATTGGGAGGACAGAGTTCTGATGCAAGAGAGGGCTCCAAAACCTGGGAAAACAGGAGGAGGACATGAGTTCACCCTTCCTTTCGTCACCCACACTACTACACTTCTGTTTTTAGTAACAAGAATATTGAAACAATGGGGATTGGTTAAATAAATACATCCACATGATGGAATACTGTGCAGCAATTAAAAATCATGCTGTAGAAGAGTATTTACTAACCTGAGAAAACGTTCAAGACATGTTAATATAAAAAACAGGTGAGAACAATATGTACAACATAAACCCTTACATTTTTTAAAAATTCGTATTTAAATTCCAGTTAGTTAACATACAGCATAATAGTAGTTTCAGGTGATATAATATGGTGATTCAACACTTCCATACATCACCTGGTGCTCATCACAAGTGCACTCAATCCCCATCATCTGTTTAAACCATCCCCCAACTTTTATTTGAAAAGACACATAAACACATATTTGTATGTGTGTAAGAAAAAAGACTGGGGGCGCCTGGGTGGCGCAGTCGGTTGAGCGTCCGACTTCAGCCAGGTCATGATCTCGCGGTCCGTGAGTTCGAGCCCTGCATCAGGCTCTGGGCTGATGGCTCAGAGCCTGGAGCCTGTTTCCGATTCTGTGTCTCCCTCTCTCTCTGCCCCTCCCCCGTTCATGCTCTGTCTCTCTCTGTCCCAAAAATAAATAAAAAACGTTGAAAAAAAAATTTAAAAAAAGAAAAAAGACTGGAAGAATACACTCCAAGAATTAACTATTGTTAACTACTAACTTTTGTTAATTCTAGGTGGTTAGATTTGGGAGAGGCTTATGTCGTTGTGTTTCTCAAAATATTCTAAGCATTCTGTATTAACGTGTTGCTATAAAGTGAATGTTTGTGTCCCCCTCCTCCAAAATCCGTATGTTGAAACCCAATCCCCAATGTGATAGTATTTGGAAGTGAGGTCTTTGGGATGTAATTATTAGGTCAGAAAGGTGGAGCCCTCAGAGGATTAGTGACCTTATAACAGAGATCCCAGAGTGAGGCATCTGGGTGGCTCAGTTGGTTGACTGTCTGACTCTTGATTTCAGCTCAGGTCATGATCCCAGGGTTGTGGGATTGAGCCTGCTTAAAATTCTCTCTCTCTCTCCTCATTCTCTCTTGCTCAAAAAAAAAAAAAAAATACTGGAGAGCTCCCAGTATTTCCTCTTCTGCTATGTGAGGACACAGTGAGAAAACAGCTGTCTCTGAACCAGGAAGGAGGCCCTTACCAGACATATAGAACATGCCAGTGGCTTGATCTTGGATTTCCTAGCCTCTAGAACTGTGAGAAATACATATTTGTTCTTTGAACCACCTGGTCTATGGTATTTTTGTTATAGCAGCCTAAACAGACTAAGACATATATATTAGGTTTATAATCAGAAAAAAAACATTTCCCTTCCCAAACAGAAATTAAATATCTTGATATACACACTTTTATTAAAAACTATATCCTGCTCATTTTTTTCCTAATTTCTTTAGTGTTTTATCTATTGGGGCATTGTTTTACTTTCTAAAGTATTCATTAAGTCATTTAGATAAATGTCTTCTGTATGTGACAAGATAAATTCCTAAGATATAAAATTTGTTTTTACTGTACTAAACCAATTCTGGGGCACAGACTAAGCCCCAGTGTTTTAAACTTATTAATTGCTTCTGATATGTCCATTAGCACCAATTTTTCAGGGAAACCCAACCTCTGAAAAGAAAGACATGGGATTGTTCCAGATTGTCCAGATCATGCAAATTCAATCTTAAATTTATTCAATGTATGTCTATTATCAGAAATTTACTTTCTTTACAAATCCCTATATAATAGTTATTCCTTTATTCCTTCACTCTGTATTAAACATCTAGAATACATTAGAAGTCAGGGTATGAAGATAATCTCACTTTACAGAGGAAGCAAGAAACAGACCAACAATGACTGACAGCATAGTGCTTATAATGAATCAACCACGTGCTCTAGGGGCACAGAATAGGGAGGGATACTTTCAGAGCTAGCTACCCAAAGGTGGTAACTATTGATCAGTGTTGGAAGTATAGAACCTCATCAGGCATGCAGGAGAGGGGTGAGTGAGAGAAGACGGAGAGGGTGCCACAGGTGTGGGGAAAGTATGAACGAAGGCATGGAGGCAAGAAAGACTATGGAGTATATGAGAAATCAAAGTGGATGGAATGCAGGTTATATGTATACATAGAAAGATAAGAATGGAGAGAAAGTCAGGGTCTATGTTATAAGGAGCTTTGTATGCTAGGCTAAAAGACTTGGATTTTATGTTGAAGGTGATGGGGACTCAATAGTATACTATATTAAGGTTTGTGGATAAAAAGAAATTATCCCTATTTTATTAATTTCTCATCTGCATTACGGAGACCCAAAATTTTTAAAGTTTTTTATTTATTCATTAGGGGGGAGGGGCAAAGAGAGGGGGAGAAAGAGAATCTCAAGCAGGCTCCCAACTGTCAGCGCAGAACCTGATGCAGGGCTTGATTCCACAAACTCTGAGGTCATGACCGAGGCTGAAATCAAGAGTCGGACACTTAACCGACTTAGCCACCCAGGCACCCCTCTGAGACCCAAATTTTAAGCCTTGTTTTCATTGCCTATGAGGAGCTTGTGTGAATGAACCAATGAAAATACCGTATCCTTTGAAGTCTCATTCATTCATTTAAACATGTATTGAGCTCCTATCACATGCTATACAGTGTGTTAGGCATTAATGAATGGTACATATGTTTCTACTCTATAGGAACTTAAAATCTAGAGGGAAAGACCAAATGACGAGAAAAGCCATATGGTTAGATATGTAGTACACAGACATGAACACGGTGCTATGAGGGCTCAGGAAAATAAACATCAAATATGTCTAGAGATGTCATAGAGGCAATGCTGTTTGGGTTGGAGGGTAAACCAAGTAAAAGTGAAACCTGACATTCCAGGAAGTCAAAGTTGGGTGTCCAACTTTGGCTCAGGTCATGATCTCATGGTTTGCAAGTTTGAGCCCCACATCGGGCTTTCTGCTCTCAGCAAAGAGCCCTCTTCGATTCCTGTCTCTCTCTCTCTGCCTTTCCCTTGTTTGTGTGCTCATGCTCTCTCTCTAAAAAATAAATAAATGTTAAAAAAAAAATAAAAAAGAGGTAGGACTTGAGATGAATCTTTGAAAAGAGGATGATTTGAGATCCATAGAAGAAAGGAAGTCAGGTTGGCTAAGGGAATTAGCAGAGGCAAGCAGAAACCACCAGGGCATGTGTGAGAAGTTTGGTAACTCAGAAATAATGGAATAGCCAGCTAATGTTGGGGAGCAGTTAAGGTAATGCCTTTCCTTCATATATGGGTTCTGAAAGTTCATAAAATGATGCAGATGATTTTTCCTTTAAATAAATCAGAGAGATGAGGTTGGGTTGGATGAGGTTAGCTTAGAGGTGGACTTAAATTCTAGGGAATGGAGAAATTTGGGAGCTAGGAAGCTGCCTGGGACTAAAAGGTTGGGGGGGAAAAAGAAATAAAAAGAAAAGCTGAAGCCCTCTGTTACAGCAATAGCTGTTTGCGGAATTGACCCTCATTCCCATCACCCTATCCTCCCCACCCCATTCCTTTTGTGCTGATCTCTCAGCTTTCACATTACTGATCCCTTCGTTTTGTTTTCCTGCTGATTTCTTGCCACAACCTTGAGCTCTCTTCACTTTGCCCTCTCTTACCTTGCTCTGATTGAGGTCTTTTAAGACTGCTGACTCGATACTATCTGCCCTGGCCACTGCCTCAGCAGTTACTTCCAGTCTACCTTTGCCAGTTGGGACTCATGGTTATGCTATACAGCACAGGGTGTACATCGTGCTTTTGGCTCACATCAGACTTGAGGGTAATGCAAATACCCAAATGAATATGTGAATTTCAGCCAAACACCTATTTGTGCAATTTGTTCTTTGAATCAGACTATAGAACTTTATGTTAATTCCTGGTGAATTTCCATTTTTGTCAGTTTGTATTCTGAGTTTCTCCCTAATGACACCACATTGTAATGAGTTCATGCACTAAAAGTTAGAAAAACATGTTTGTTTTGTAACCTTTTCCTACTTCTAAGAGGTTAAGGGTGCACATGAAGCAGACTAGTCCCCTCTGGCACTGGGAATGAGACTAAGGAAGAGAATTTCAGCATGCTCATCACACTTGGTTTGATTTTTTTTTTTTTTTGAAGTTTATTTATTTTGAGAGAGAGAGAGAGAGAGAGCACATCAGGGCAGGGGCAAAGAGAGAGGGAGAGAGAGTCCAGGCAGGGTCCATGCTGTCAATGCAGAGCCTGATGCAGGGCTCAAACATACCAACCGTGAGATCATGACCTGAGTAGAAACCAAGAGTCAGACACGTAAACGACTGGGCCACCCAGGTGCCCCTTGGTTTGACATTTATCAAGGAATGTCTAGCAAGGAAAATGGTCCAAACGACTTGCTTTACCTATGAGAATAACATTCATATGTTCAAATTCAAATTCCTATGATATTGCTGACTTGCTCAATGCAACAGCTAATCAGTGGCAGAGCTGGAAATGAATTCTTCTTCCTCATCCTACAGTCTTTCCCTAGTCTGGTTTTTGTTTATTCAGACAGAGAGATACAAATAGCCGTGGTATCATGATCATTGATGACAAAAACAATACTAATTCTCACTGTTATTTTAGATGCACTAAAGATACTCTCAAGAAAGCACAAGTATCCACCTAGTGGGATGACTGTACCAGTCAACAGAGCCGCGACAGGCCATCCAGCTACTGGCAACTCAGCAGTGCTCTGGGAGGGGGCACAAGCAAGGGGAACCTTAAGGCGTGTATAAGGATGCGTACAGTCCAATAGGCTTCCCTCTGCTCACCAAGAATATCAGGTCCAATCTCAACCAACAAAGGCAGAGAAATGGAGAGGCACAAGAACAAAGGGAAAGAAATCATCCCGTGACTGTCTTAAAATATGATCAGAGCTGACTACGTTTAAGAAGAGTGTAGGAGGATAAAGATAGCTAAATTTTACCTGTGTGTATGTGAACACACCCACACACTGCCACTGCACAGTGAAGAAGCTGGTAAGTGCAAACAGGCAACACAGGCAGCCCCACTCTAACTGCTCCTTTGCCATCTCAGTGCCTCTCTCCCTGTCCAGATTTGGCTCAGGCACCCTCATGGCAACTGTTTGGATCTTTTAATTCATGAGAAGTCAAAGCTAGTATTGACCAGAAAATGTTAAAAATGAAAACAGAAAAAAGAAATGAGGCAAAATCTTTAAACATTGAGAGTCAAATGGAGAAAGATAAGGAAGAGCAGGAGGGTAAAAGGGCAAGGTTGGAATGTCACCTTTCTCAGTAGGAAGCTCTGTGAGCAGGGGTGCAGGGGAGGTGATGCTGCTGTTACCTTTAAGGGCTTTTGAATCTGCCAGAGGCACAAGGTAGCGCTTCCATATCTGCCCTCCCGGCACATTTCCCTTGCCCTGTGAATTTCTCAGCTCCAAGAGGAGGAAGTGGTTTGTGCAAAATTAGTAGGTAGGGGCTGGAGACGGTAGCAGCTGTGCATTTGCCAGGGCACTGCCAATTTCTGGAAATTACCTTGGCTTTGTGCCAAAATGGATTCGGCACAGAGAAAAGGGAAAGGAAGAAGCGATGTGGCCAGATAGCCCTTGAGTTCTTGTGTTTTTCTTATATAATACAAAAATTTCCAAGTTGCTAATAAAGGGTACTTTTATAATAGATTAGGTTTTAAGTTTTATACCATAAATATGAGTATGTCAAAGACTTTGGAAGAATTTGCCCCATAGATAAAGTTTTTGGTATAACTAAAATTGAATAAAATTATAAATTAAGAATTATTGCTGAGATTTCTTGAATGGTGTTAAGCTATTCCCAAGCTGTCTTCTCTTTGCTTGGCATTTTCTGGCCTTAAAATAAATCCAACTCTTCCATCTCTACAATTCATATAACAGTATCTATGGCATAAGAGACATTTCTGCTACTAAGGCATCATTCCCATTTTAAAACTGGGATTAAGCTACTTGTTTGTAGTAATAACATAAAATTGATCTTCCCAGGCTAGAGGTCTGTTAATAAGATACTGATTTGAACTTAAAGAAAAAAATAGATAGCTTTTTCTAATGGAACGTAAAAAAATCATAAGTATGTGATTTAAATTAGATCAAAAGAGTGGCCTACACATCCCTACAAAGCAGCTCCAGCCACTTCTCATCCTGCAAGCAGCCCCAGCAGGGACCAGCACCACTGCAAAGTGACTCCTGCCCTGGAGAGGGGAAGGTAACCACACACACCAGTTCCACTACAGCCACAGGAGGCAAACCTTATAACTGACAGCGTGGAGAGTGCCCTGCCAATCAGTACATCTGTAGCCCCAACATACAGTCTGGGGGCAGTCATCTGATCCTACTGCTAGCCTTGCCTACCAACAAAAACCTCTCAAAGGCAGCATAGGGAGAGAGCCCTGGGAGTTCAGGGTCACTGCAGCCCAGGCAGAGGGATTGGAGGCAGGTATCCAGTTTGTCTGCAGGACCTGCCCATCAATGAAAGCTTCTCAGGGGACAATGTGGGGAGAGTGTCCTGCATTTCATTGTGGCCTGGGCAAATGAACTGAGGGCAAGTATCTGGTCTTACTGTTGACACTGACCAAATACAAGCTTACAGCAGCCCCAGACCTGCCCTTTAGCACAGGAACCAAACCTGGCCCACGACAGGCAAAGTGGGCCATTGCAGCTAGATGGACTGAAGGCAAATGAGGCTCAGCCACAACAGTAAGGTGCACACAACCGACATAGGAGATTCCCCTGAAGTGCTGGTTTTGGTGAACAGCGGACACTATGCTCCAGGGCACAAAAAGACCTCTTCTTCAAAAGGCCACTATTTTTTCAAGATCAGGAGACATAAATGACTTTCCTAACACACAGAAACAGACACAGAGAGATAAAATGAGGAGACAGAGGGATATGTGCTAATGAAGGAACATGACAAAGTCACAGCAAGAGAGCTAAATGAAACAGAGATAAGCAATATGCCTGATAAAGAATTGAAAGTAATGGTCATAAAGATACTCACTCAACTTGAGAAAAGAGTGAAGGATCTCAGTGAGATCTTCAACAAAGAGAAAATATAAAAAAGAACCAATAAGACATGATGAACTCAATAACTGAAGTTAAAAACACACTAGAGGGAATGAGGAGCAGATTAGAGGAGCAGAAGAACATATCAGCTACCTGGAGGACAGGGTAATGAAAAGCAATCAAGATGAAAAGCAAAAAGGGAAATGAATAATTAAAAATGAGACTAGGTTAAGGGAACTCAGTGATATCATCATGCATAATAACATTTGCATTATAGGGATCCCAGAAGAAGAGACTGAAGAAGGAGCAAAAAATTTATTTGAAGAAATAATAGCTAAAAACTTCCCTAATATGGTGAAGTAAACAGAAATCCAGATCCAGGAAGCACAGAGAGTCCCCAAACAAATCAACCCAAAGAGGTCTACACCAAGACACATAATTATTAAAATGGCCAAAAGTAGTGATAGAGAATTTTAAAAGTGTCAAGGGAAAAGAAAATAGGTACATACAAGGGAAACCCCATAAAGCTATCAGCTCATTTTTCAACAGAATCTTTGCAGGCCAGAGGGAGTGGCATGAAATACTCAAAGTCCTGAAAGAAAAAAACCCTGCAACCAAGAATACTCTATCCAGGAAGGCTACCATTTACAATAGAAGAAGAGACAGAGTTTCCCAAACAGAAGTTTGAGAATTCAACATCACTAAATCGGCCTTACAAGAAATGTTAAAGGGAGTTCTTCAAGTATAAAGAAAAAGCTATAATCAGAAGAAAGAAAATTATGAAAGGAAAAAATTTCACAGGTAAATAGAAACATAATAAAAGTAGTAGATTAATCACTTATAAAACCAGTACAGAGGTTAAAGCACAAAATAAAATCAATTATAACTATGAAAATCAGTCAAAAGATTCACAAAATTAAAGAATGTAAAGTATAAGATCATATACATAAAACGTGGGGCAAGAGAATAACAATTTAGTGCTTTTAGAATGAGTTCAAACAGGGGCATCTGGGTGGCTCAGTCGGTTAAGCACCAGACTTCAGCTCATGTCGTGATCTCACAGTTTGTGAGTTCGAGCCCCACATCAGGCTCTGTGCTGACAGCTCAAAGCCTGGAGCCTGCTTCAGATCCTGTGTCTCCCTCTCTCTCTGCCCCTCCCCTGCTTGCACTCTGTCTGTCTGTCTCTCTCTCAAAACTAAATAAACATTAAAAAATTTTTTTTCTTACAAAAAAGAATGAGTTTAAACTTAAAAAAAGAGTTGTCTACAATTGCACCTTACCTCTAACTTGGTCTCTTAACTGTGAATCATCTACTGAAACTCCTATTTGAAAGGACAATAACCATGGGTATTGAGGAGGGCACCTTTTGGGATGAGCACTGGGTGTTGTATGGAAACCAATTTGACAATAAATTTCATATATTGAAAAAAAAATAAACGTTACAATTTTTTTTAAATAAAAATAAAACATGACTATATAAAAAAAAAGAAAGGACAATAACCTCATATCAACCAAATTCACTGACCTACCTCATTCCTCATCTTTATAATATTTCATTCAACAATCATGCATTCAAAAATATTGTTTCAGTGCCTAAAATTTACATATATTTTTCATTAAGATTATGAATACTTAATAATATTGAAAGTATGCTAGAGCCAACAAAATATAACAATTATAAAACGACAAATTCTCCATGGTAATATTACTTTCTGAATACAAGTACCTATAAATACAATCACGATTAAAGCTAAAATAATTTTTATGTAGGTTTTTCAAATAAAATTTTTAAATGTTTACTTATTTTTGAGATGGAGGGAAGGGCAGAGGGAGAGGGAGACAGAAGATCTGAAGCAGACTCTACCCTGTCACCACAGAGCCCGATGTGGGGCTCTAACTCACAAACCATGAGATCATGACCTGAATCAAAGTCAGACACTTAACCGACTGAGCCTACCAGGCACCCCTCTTATTATGTAGGTTTAAAAATGAATAAAGATGCTTTATTTTCAGAGTTGTAGACTGTAAATTTATCAAGAAATAGAAACTTGTGAGGCTTCAAATATACCTTAAATGCTAAATGCCTCAAATGCTAAACATATTTCTTGACTAAAGAAATGACTTCCCCATAACTTCATAAATCTTTAATAAATAATATGGACTATGGTAAGTACAAATATTCCAGAATAGAATCAACATTTTCTGACCTAAATCTGACTAGTAGTAGCTAGATAAGTTTACTTAAAATGTCTTAAATAGTAAGATATAGACATATATGTCTTTAAATATACAAACATTAATAAATACAAAAATAATTATATATGCATTCCAAGAACATAAGAAAATAGGTTTAAAAGGTCAACAGTGGTTATCACTGTTGTTCTTTTAAATGTTTTATATTTCCCCAAATTTCTAGTATTAGCATGCATTACTCTTTTAGTAAGAAGTTTTCAATCCAAATATCTGTTGCTTTATACACATAGACTAAAAGCTTTACTACTTTTGCATATACGAAAAATCATATGAAATGTTAAGGACGTTGTTGAGAAACCTGTCAGTGTTTGCTAAGGCTTGCCAACAGCTTAAGAATAATTATAAACTGAAAACAAAAGAATAAAAACAGATGACAACGAGGAAACAAAAGTTGACAACTCCTATTTTGTTTTTACCTTTTTGACTAGTAAGGATCATATTCAAGCTGGAGAAGGTAGAATAATCATGACTAAGAGACTGGAAACTCAAGACAGATGAAGAGACAAGGGTGTATCTAAGTGTTGTGATTATTTCCAACTTCTAAGGTCAAGATGAATAACATGCAAAGGCACTAGAACTCTTGCATTTAGGATCACAAAAACGCCCTTTGGTAAAGGATTACCTTTAGGAACTGTGAGCAAAACAGCTATCCGTGGAAAAGTAGAAGATAGAGAAATACCCTAATTAAAAAAAAAAAAGGAAAAGGAGGCTTACAAAATACGTAGAATTATGAACTTGAATTAGTCCCTGGTAAAAGCTTCCAGTACACAGTAAGCACTCAATGAGTGCTAGTCCCTTTTCTTCTTTTCTTTGCCTATTAGTTTATGCCTTCCCCTTCTCTTTTTGGATATCTATGGCTCTAAGATAAATAATTCATCAGACTGGTGGATGCCAGAGGGAGGTGGGGAAATCGGCAAACTGGGTGATAGGGAGTGAGAGGTACAGGCTTCCAGTCATGGAATGAATAAGTCATGGGAATACAGTCAATGGTATTGTAAGAGCGTTATATGGTTAACAGATGGTAGCTACAATAGTAGTGAGCATAGCGTAGCATACAGAGTTGTTGATAGCTATGCTGTGCACGTGAAACTAATGGAACACTGTGTCAACTCTACTATCCTTCAACAAAAACATAACAAAAATAAAATAAAATTTTAAATGACTAATAGCATAAAAAGATAAATAGTTCAGGAGGACAACTGAAATGACAGTTGAAATTAATTTAAAATTATTATTTAAGGGGCGCCTGGGTGGCTCAGTCGGTTGAACGGCCGACTTCAGCTCAGGTCATGATCTCGCGGTCCGTGAGTTTGAGCCCCATGTCGGGCTCTGTGCTGACAGCTCGCAGCCTGGAGCCTGTTTCGGATTCTGTGTCTCCCTCTCTCTGACCCTCCCCTGTTCATGCTCTGTCTCTCCCTGTCTCAAAAATAAATAAAACGTTAAAAAAATTTTTTTTAATTATTATTTAAAATTAAAATTATTTTTAAAAATTTGGGCTATAATGCACACTTTAAAATTATTTCCCAATCAATCAATTCAGAACCTTCTATGCACTTCATGATATGGAGAGCAATATTGTGAGGGGATAGGAGGGAAAGCACTGTAGGAAGATAGACCTGGATTCAAATCCTCATCATTAACTTGCGCTGAACTCTCTAAACCTCAATTTCATTATATCTATAACTGGTATAACACCAGATCCCACGCACTTAAGAGACTAGAGAATTGCATGAGATCATGTATAGATAACACACCCAATACGCACTGAATCCTCAATACTTGCTAACTATCCAAGTCTTTAACTAGAAAAACTAGAATAAGAAGACATATGTCAATATGCTCAATATACATGTGAAATCAAGGGACATGAGAGAAAGGGAAAATGGAAGGTAAGTTTTTCTTAAGTGGAAAAGTGAGAAAAAGAGGAAAAGAAGGCGGGGAAAGATCAATACACTTAGAAATTGAGACACATTGAGCTTTTAACATTCATATGAAATTATAAATGAAGACACAAAGAATCAATAAACAGAGACATGGGGTCAAAAGGGCAAAAGTAAGATGGAAAACAGAAGAGGATAATCTCAAGTGTATGCAACTTCTTTTTCATATTTAATTTCCTTTGTCTGTAATTTAATTATAGCGGTTATTTTTATTTTTTATTTATTTTTTTTACATTCCAGGGTTTAATTAAATTGAAAAAAGAGGGAAGGCTGTATGTAGCTATAGTAATGTTTAGGAGAGTATCAATGCTATGTCATTTCAATATTTGGGAGAAAAAATGAATTGCCATGTTTCTAAATTGCTATGTTAAATTAGGAGTTAATTTTATTGATTCAAGAAAATATCTCTAGGAAAAGGCTGCTTATACTTTAAACAAAAGGGCAATTAGAACATAAGAGAATCATTGCAGAACCGTGGTCCCAAGGGAGATCATGGAATGTTCTTCCCTAGAGATATGGATGGTTTCACACCATGTTAGGTGCTCTGCCTTTCAGGGATTGCCTAACCCCACTCTTGTGTCACCTAACTTTCAGCAATGTTACTACCTTCAGGCAGTTTGCCTTCACTTTCCTAAGGAAGGCTTATGTCCAGGGCAGAGTCTAAAAAGTTTGCTGTAGCTCTAAGCCTAGAGAACTCTGTACAATGGCAACTTCCCACAAACTTAGAAAATTATAAAAAATAGTCCTTACGTGATAAATTTAATATTGTAGTAAAATTAGTGAGCTCTGGATTCAAACTCTCTGGGTCCTAATGCTGATTCTGTCCGTGGGAAAGTTTCTTATCTTTGTGTGCCTCAGTTTCCGTTATCAAAAACTGGAATAATAAGAGTATCTACCTCATAGGGTTGTAATGAGGATTAAATAACACTTGCGGAGTGCTTAACATACTACCTGGCACAGAGTAAGCACTCAGTAAAAGTCTCCTATTTATATTTTAAGTTAACAAACATTTTATTTTTAAGTAAGAAAGTATATGCTTATTAATAATAACTATATACTTAAAGGAGTAAGATCAAATAAAAACATATATTTTATTTTAAAATTTAATTTAACAGTTAAAAAGGCAAGAAAGGCTTTATTTAAAACTATTGCAATAGAGGAGAGGGACAAAAAGCAGGAGGATTTGTAAACATTGGGGTAAGC
Organism: Puma concolor; assembly: GCF_028749965.1. Lineage (NCBI taxonomy): Eukaryota > Metazoa > Chordata > Mammalia > Carnivora > Felidae > Puma > Puma concolor. Next base: position 77,510,331 of record NC_141675.1, on the reverse strand, counting down.
TAATGAAAAATACTTGGAGGACTGTGAGGTGTGAGAAGTGGGAAGTTTGGTCAAAGTGATTAGGCCATCTATGAAAACATATACTTCATTATTATTATTATCTTTTTAAAATTGAAATAGAGTTGACACAATTCATACAACATAGTGATTCAACAACTCTATATGTTATGCTGTGCTCACCATAAATGTAGTCGCCATCTGTCCCCATATAACGCTAGTACAATACCATTGACTGTATTCCCCATGCTGTACCTTTCATACTCATGATTTATTCACTCCATAACTGAAAGTCTATATCTCCCACTTCCCCTGACCCATTTTGTCCATCCCTCCTCCTGATTTCTGGCAACCATTAGTTTGTTCTCTGTATTTATGAGTCTGTCTCTGTTTTTTGTTTGTTCATTTGTTTTGTTTTTTAGGTTCCACATAGAAGTGAAATCACATGGTATTTGTCTTTCTCTGCCTGACTTATTTCACTTAGAGTAATACCCTATAGGGTGCATCCATGTTGTCCCAAATGGCGAGATCTCATCTTTTTTTACGGCTAAGCAATATTCCTGTGTGTATGTGTGTACACACACATATATACACACCACCCACACACACATAAATACACACACATACCACATCTTTATCCATTCATCTCATCAATGGACACAGGTTGCTTCCACATCTTAGCTATTGAAAATAGTCATGCAATAAACATAGGAGTACATATATCTTTTTAAATTAGTGTTTTCATTTCCTTTGCGTAAACACACAGTAGCGGAACTAACTACTGGATTGTATGGTATTTCTGTTTTTAATTTTTTGAGGAACCTCTATACTGTTTTCCACAGTGGGTGCACCAATTTACATTCCCACCAACAGTGTGCAAGTGTTCCTCCTTTTCCATATCCTCACCAATACTTTTTATTTCTTGTCTTAAAAATTTTTTTTTAATGTTTATGAGAGAGAGAGAGAGAGAGGGAAAATGAGTGGGGGAGGGACAGAGAGAGAGGAAGACACAGAATCCAAAGCAGGCTCCAGGCTCCAAACTGTCAGCACAGAGCCTGACGCAGGGCTTGAACTCACGGACTGCGAGATCATGACTTGAGCCAGAGCTGGATGCTTAACTCAGGCAACTCTATTTCTTGTCTTTTTGCTTCTAGCCATTCTGACAGGTATAAGGTGATATCTCATTGTGGTCTTGATTTGATTTTCCTGATAATGAGTGTGTCTATTGGCCATCTATATGTGTCTATTGGCCACGTGTCTATTGGCCATCTATATGTCTTCTTTTGAAAAATGTCTATTCAGGTCCTCTGGCCATTTTTAAATCAGATTGTTTTGTTGGTGTTAAGCTTTATAATTTCTTTACATATTTTGGATAATAACCCTTTATCAGATATTTCATTTGCAAATATCTTCTCCCATTCAGTAGGTTGCCTTTTTGTTTTGTTGATGGTTTCCTTGACTGCACAGAGAATATTAAAACAATTTGTCCTCAGTTACTTCATGGCTATAACTTTGGAAAAAGGAAACCTTAAGGTTGTCCCAAAGGATGGCTGTTTCAATTTTATAATAAAAAGAACTCTTTCCTTTCTTTAGAGAGAGCAAGCAAGCGAGCAGGGGAGAGGAGCAGAGTGGGTGGGGGGAGAGAGAGGGAGAGAAAAAGAAAGAGAGAATCTTAAGCAGGCTCCACAGAGCCCAACACGGGGCTGGATCCCATGACCCTGGGAACATGACCTGAGTTGAGATCAAGAATCAGATGCTCAACTGACTGAGCCACCAAGGTGTCCCATAAGACCTCTTATTTCCAAGGGGTGAAGTAGAGCAGCTTAGCCCAGAAATAAGTAATGGCCTAGCCTGCAGGATTTGACATCACTATTCATTGGCCTGAGGCCCTGAGTCTCCTCTAACCATTTTTGTAGTCTCTATGCATTTTCTAGTTTTCAAAGAAAAAAAAATCTTTTTTGGATGCAACTTGAAGAATTACAGCTGTTGACACCATAATAATCCCCAAATTAGGAGACAGTATGAGTAGCACAAGTTAGTACTTTGATGTTGAGGATAAACACATAATTAATAATTACTTCTTATAAGTATCAGAGTCTTAGGATACACATTAACTACATTTGTTTACTATGTCACCTGTATCTTCCTTTGTAGATGAGGTATGTTTGTAAAGAACAAAATAAGCAGAATCCAATTAGAGATTAATTCATATTCCAAATGTGCTGGGGACGAAATTGAAGGAAATTTTTTATGTTGTATATAATCCTTTTTCTGACTTAGGATTTTCTGAAGTATGTGTGAATACTGCTTGCATGATGAGCAAGCAGTAGAAGCAGGCACTATCACTGAAGAAGGACCCTATGTTAGCCCAGGCCCTAACAAATGGGGCAAGTGAGAATTTAATGAGACTGCTTACAAAAGTCAGGACAGAAAAAGCAACAGGGATGGTATTATGCCCCAAAGCTAGTAATAGCCAGTAGGCTTTAACTGGGGAGGGGAAAGAATGCTCACCAGAACCTGGAGAGTGTAGCTATACAAGAAGGTCATCCAACAAGAGCTGTGGCCTTTGGTAGAGGGATGCAACCATGGCGCACTGACCTGATAGGGAGAGAGTCAGTGGAGTTAATATTGAACCACAATTTCACTTTCCTTTTGCTTTCAAAGACCCTGCAGGTGTTTGCCAATGGTTGAACTCAACAGAGAACCAGAGGACGAGAAAGTCCACTGATGCAGTCCAGACAAGTCAACCTCCAGGGACACAGAACAGGGTGCTTTGAGCAGGACAGAAAGTGGATCTGATCCTAAGCCCCACACCAGTGGAGATCCTGCTGCTACAGGTAGAGACATAATGGTCAAAGCTGGAAATGCAACCCACAGTGCTGAGCCTCAGCTATTAAGAGGTCTACATCTGGCTTCTGAATTTTTTGGTTTGGTGAGAAAATTTGAACTCTGGTATCAGTCATGGGCTCTACAGCAGTTCGGTGTCTGTTGGACAACTATTCCTTCCGCCTGGGCTGAAGTATCGGGGGTATTTTCCCTTCTAAACATGCAAAATTCTATCCATGAGTCTCAATACTATGTAATATGTTCCCCAAAAAAAGTATTTCATCAATAAAACCTAAATGATATATAGATACTGTGATTAAATACTTATAGCGGAGGCCGTCTGCTACACATGGGTTCTGATAAATGGGCATCTTCATAGGACTTATGTGAGTATTAAATGAGATAATAGGCATGAAAGTGCTTTTTAAGCTATGAAGTAGTATTCTGATGCTAGTTGTTCCTATTAAAATATATGCCAACCATAGGGAGGTGAGGGATAGTGTACTGCTTGGTAAGAACTTGGCTCTGCAGTCGGGAGCTACTGTTTATGACTCTCAGCAAGTGAGAGAGAAGAGAAAATATTTTTTAATAAAATTGTATTATTAAAGTTCTATTTTTCCATTAAATTTACTGTCATTATTTGGACTATTTAGTTGGATAGTAAAATATAACAGAAGTAGAGATATGAATATAATGCATTCAATACTTGTTTTATGCTATATAACATTAAACCAAATAATACATTGCCAGCTTGGTATAACAGAGCTATTGGAGAGCATCAGTAAAAGACTTCCAAGGGTATATTTGGAATTTCCCACTAAGCACTAGGTCCTGCATACTGCTCCTGGGCAAGTCCTACATGTACTTGGCAAGCAAGAAGTCAACAGGGGTCCTTCTGCCTTCCCTGCATCACTTAGGAATGATAGAACCATAGATTGTTAGAATTGCGGGGAGCAAACGTTAGGTCATGACTCCCATTTTTCAACAGAAGTAACTCATTCTCATTAGTTTGTCAATTCACTAGGAGAATGCAAGTATCATTTATATCTGTACCTCATCCCTCCTCTTTCCCTTCCTTCTAGCTTCAAAATTTAGTTCAGAACCTGATATAATATGATGCAGTTTACTTTTTGGATGGGAGAACTTTACATACACACCAACACACACATTCACACAGAGAGAGCAATGTGAAAAACAATATATTAAAATCAATAGCTAACATTTGTTGAGATTATTGCCACTCATTCTTCTGCCCATGTCACCTGTATTAACTTTTTAATCCTCACATCAACCCTTTGAGAACAGCATTATTACTAACCTGATAAGAACTGATAAGAAAGTGATGCACTGAGAGTTCAAATAATTCACTACAACTACTAAGTGGTAAAGACAGGAGGTGAACCCAGCTCCATTCCAGTCCCAAAGCCTGGGCCTGAGCTTTTAGTCCAAGCCCATGGCCCCACTCACAACACTCTACTGTCAATATTCTAGTGGGCTTCTATTTAATTAAGAAATGTCTAAGTCAGAAAAATATGGACTCGACTCACGTTTTGCTTCAGGCTGAGGTTCTACATTTAGGATAAAGCTAAAACTTCCTGGTAACAAATAAAGATAAGTGGAGAATTCTAAAATATGCCCATCTTCTGTAGGGTTGACTCCATTATATTTTAACACTAAACCTCTATGCCTGCACTGTCTAATACTGTAGCTTTCAGTTACATGTGGTTATTTAACTTAAAATCCATTAAAATTAAATTAAAATTCGGTCCCTAAGTTGCTCAGGTCCATTTCAAGTGCTCAGGAGCCACATGTGGCTAGCGGCAACCATACCGGACAGTGCAAAATAGAACATTTCCGTCACCACAGAAGGTTCTTTGTACAGCTGTGCTCTGTGTGTTTTATTCACCTGAATAGATTTGTTTGTTGTGAGAATTAATAAGTATTGTGGCTTCCCTTTGTACATGAGGCTTTGCTAAATGCATAGAACTTGATTACTTCTTTTATTTTATTTTTATTTTTTTTAACATTTATTTATTTTTGAGACAGAGAGAGACAGAACATGAACGGGGGAGGGTCAGAGAGAGAGAGAGGGAGACACAGAATCTGAAGCAGGCTCCAGGCTCTGAGCCATCAGCACAGAGCCTGACGCGGGGCTCGAACTCACGGACTACGAGATCATGACCTGAGCTGAAGTCGGCCACTTAACCAACTGAGCCACCCAGGTGCCCCACGATTACTTCTTTTAAAATAACAGGTTTGCTCTCATATTTTAGTAATGCCTGTGAATGAAATGCTTTAAATACACCTCATCCCAGTGATGGTTTGCCAGGATTAAATCTGAGATTTTTTTTAAAAAAGATTTTCCAGGAGACCATAACCAGGTGTCCAAAATAATGAAAGGAGCCAAAGGAATAATTTTCTTTTTTTTTTTTCCCACCCAGAGTCCCTTTTATTCCAAGGTAATATTAACATTCAATATCCTTCCAGTACCTTCTCTATACCCATCCAGACATGCACACTCACATACAGACATATGCAAAATCTCATCTTTTGAAAATGAAGTGTACTGTACATATCATTCTGCAACTTGGCCATCTTGCTTATCACTGCATCATGGACACCTCTCCAAGTTGGCAGATAGCAATAAAATATATTTTTTTAAATAGCTGCACAGTCTTCTCTAGTATGGATGTGGCATAACTAATCTCTCCCTGATGGCAGAAACTGATTTGGTTTCCAGTTTAGAGCACTGGAAGACACTGAGGCAAATAAGCTGTAACATGCATCTGATCTCTACCTCCTGATGTTTGCTTTTCAGAGATCCTCCAAAGTTGGATGGTTAAGTCAAAGCATATGTATATTTTTTTTATATTGCACAATAACTTTCAAAAATGGTAACAACCAAATATCCAGCCAGCAATGTGTAAGACTGCCCATTTCCTAACATGCTTACTAGTAATGGGTACTTTTATTCTTTTTTTTTTCAATATATGAAATTTATTGTCAAATTGGTTTCCATACAACACCCAGTGCTCATCCCAAAAGGTGCCCTCCTCAATACCCATCAACCACCCTCCCCTCCCTCCCACCCCCCCATCAACCCTCAGTTTGTTCAGTTTTTAAGAGTCTCTTATGCTTTGGCTCTCTCCCACTCTAACCTCTTTTTTTTTTTTTCCTTACCCTCCCCCATGGGTTTCTGTTAAGTTTCTTAGGATCCACATAAGAGTGAAAACATATGGTATCTGTCTTTCTCTGTATGGCTTATTTCACTTAGCATCACACTGTCCAGTTCCATCCACGTTGCTACAAAGGGCCATATTTCGTTCTTCTCATTGCCTTGTAGTACTCCATTGTGTATATAAACCACAATTTCTTTATCCATTCATCAGTTGATGGACATTTAGGCTCTTTCCATAATTTGGCTATTGTTGACAGTGCTGCTATAAACATTGGGGTACAAGTGCCCCTATGCATCAGTACTCCTGTATCCCTTGGGTAAATTCCTAGCTGTGCTATTGCTGGGTCATAGGGTAGGTCTATTTTTAATTTTCTGAGGAACCTCCACACTGCTTTCCAGAGTGGCTGCACCAATTTGCATTCCCACCAACAGTGCAAGAGGGTTCCCGTTTCTCCACATCCTCTCCAGCATCTAGAGTCTCCTGATTTGTTCATTTTGGCCACTCTGACTGGCATGAGGTGATATCTGAGTGTGGTTTTGATTTGTATTTCCCTGATAAGGAGCGACGTTGAGCATCTTTTCATGTGCCTGTTGGCCATCCGGATGTCTTCTTTAGAGAAGTGTCTATTCATGTCTTCTGCCCATTTCTTCACTGGGTTATTTGTTTTTCGGGTGTGGAGTTCGGTGAGCTCTTTATAGATTTTGGATACTAGCCCTTTGTCCGATATGTCATTTGCAAATATCTTTTTCCCATTCCGTTGGTTGCCTTTTAGTTTTGTTGGTTGTTTCCTTTGCTGTGCAGAAGCTTTTTATCTTCATGAGGTCCCAGTAATTCATTTTTGCTTTTAATTCCCTTGCCTTTGGGGATGTGTCAAGTAAGAGATTGCTACGGCTGAGGTCAGAGAGGTCTTTTCCTGCTTTCTCCTCTAGGGTTTTGATGGTTTCCTGTCTCACATTCAGGTCCTTTATCCATTTTGAGTTTATTTTTGTGAATGGTGTGAGAAAGTGGTCTAGTTTCAACCTTCTGCATGTTGCTGTCCAGTCCTCCCAGCACCATTTGTTAAAGAGACTGTCTTCTTTCCATTGGATGTTCTTTCCTGCTTTGTCAAAGATTAGTTGGCCATACGTTTGTGGGTCTAGTTCTGGGGTTTCTATGCTATTCCATTGGTCTATGTGTCTGTTTTTGTGCCACAAAGGAATAATTTTCAAGTACCTGAGCAGTTTCAACAGTCATTTGTGGAGAATTCAGAGTTGAAATTGTGTCATTGCTATTTTCATAGTTACCCTTCTTTGAAGTCTCTAATCACAGGACGAGTGAAGGTAAAAGGCAGAGAAGTAGGAAAAGGCTAATGGAGGGAAGAGTGAACACAACCAGAAGTTGCTACTAAATCACCAACAGCTCTTGTCACTTCTCAGAGATGACTGCATTACAGATAACCAGGATAAAAACTCCAAGAGGAGCAAGGAACTCTAGACTCTGGATCCAAGGTCCAATTTTAACTGAGAAGTAATTAAAATCACAATAAAATCCTATTGCTTTAGACTTTTAACATTGTTCTGTTCTCCTCACTTAATACTGTTTTTGCTCACAGAAGCAGTCCTAAGTTTTAATTGTTTAAGATAATGATTCAATCCAGATGATACCCTTCAAAATGTATGATAGAACATTTTGGACTTTACCAAGAATAGAAATTTGAAATTTGCAAAGATCAATCATTTTTCACCTGTCCCATGTCATTGTTTTGGAACGTGAATTTGACTTTATGCTAGAGAGTAATCTAAATCTGTTACTTAATTATTCATTGGGGTAGTTTCCATTTCTATTCCCAATATATAGCTGAAATTTGCAGACTACTAAAGGATCCTTGATAAGTCCCATCTGTTCAAGGTGAGGATGACAAAGAAGAACATCAATAAATATTAAATATTTATTCTAAGTGTTAAAAAATAATAAATGAATAAGGCAGTTCTAATGGAAAGAAAAATAAATGTCAAATAATAACTGTGACAGGAACCAGGATGTAGTCCCTCAATACAAAGATTAATATTACATAGGATGGAATTTAAAGATGTATTTCACTGTCTCCTTTCAGAAATTATAATCTGAACTCATTACAAGTGCATGTTTTAAAAATATCTGTCTCTAAAAAGTGGTGCATAAATCATTTTTTTAAAAAAGCAAACATTAAGGGGCGCCTGGGTGGCTCAGTTGGTTAAGCGTCCGACTTCAGCTCAGGTCACGATCTGACGGTCCGTGAGTTCGAGCCCCGCGTCGGGCTCTGGGCTGATGGCTCAGAGCCTGGAGCCTGCTTCCAATTCTGTGTCTCCCTCTCTGTCTGCCTTTCCCCCGTTCATGCTCTGTCTCTCTCTGTCTCAAAAATAAATAAACGTTAAAAAAAATTTTAAAAAAAGCAAACATTAAAAAATTCCCAATATAAGTTACTATTTGAAATAATACTGGTAATGGGGCGCCTGGGTGGATCAGTCGGTTAAACGTCCAGCTTCAGCTCAGGTCATGATCTCATGGCTTGTGAGTTTGAGCCCCGCGTTGGGATCTGTGCTGACAGCTCGGAGCCTGGAGCCTGCTTCAGATTCCGTGTCTCCCTCTCTCTCTGCCCCTAACCCACTCGCATTCTGTCTCTCTCTCTCTCAAAAATAAATAAACATTGAAATAATACCGGTAAATCTATTTACAAAATGGAAAATCCTTTTGAAATCCTAATGATTGCTTTATTATTGTACTTGTTTCGTTAATTTGAGTTTTCTTCTGTTTCAGTGTCTGGTTTGAAGCCACTAGTCAACTCAGGAGCCATCGCTTTTCATAGCTCTTGGTAAATCAGCCTGAGTAGTTAGTATATCCTTATAGTTTGTCCTGGGCTTAAAACCAGATAACCAAACTTGTTAAAAATATGTGCATAATAATAGCAATTTTTTTAACTTTATTTATTTAGTTTGAGAGAGAGAGAGCACACCGGAGAGAGAGTGAGCAGGGGAGGGGCCAAGAGAGAAGGAGAGAGAGAATCCCAAGCAGGTTCCACATTCAGCATGGAGCCTGACATGGGGCTGGATCCCACACTGCGAGATCACGACCTGAGCCTCACAACTGAACCAATATCAAGAGTCAGTGGCTTAACCCACTGAGCCCCCCAGGCACCCTTAGCAATTGGGTTTTATATGAAGGCTTGAAGAATCTTCTTATAAGTAAACTATAAGGGTTGGTACATGGACTTTATGATGTCTATTCTGGCTATGTGAAAGCATCCTCCCCCTTTTCTGGTTCTCAATAACTACTGGCATGTTTAGCTGTTCTTAAAATATAGCATGATCTATAGCCACAACACCTTGTCAAGTGAGGACAAGAAGAAACAACTCTACCCAAAGAACGTACAAAATGCCAGTGGCCCTTTTGGCCTAAAAGGTTGTCTGTGACAATAGCTTTGAAGGGGCTGTAATTATTCTTTTTGTGACTACTACTTCCAAAAGGAATAGATATAACATAATCATCATCTGCTTCCCTTCATAATCCATTAAAAAATCTTATTCATGTGTTAAGCTTATTTTTTATTAAACCTTAAAACCTTTATCTTATCACTAACAATATTATAAATGACCTCTTAAATACGTATGTTTCTTTCTCTAGAAGAGAAGCTTGCTGAGTGTAGGGGCTATCTTATAACCGTTTTCCCCAACACCTAGCATGCAACCCGACATTAATAAAGGTCTTATGAATTAATGAATTGAGGTAAAAATGCCTTCAAAATTTAAAACACTTTAAAAATTTTGTTCCAAAATGCTTTCATGCTTAAGGTGATGGACGTCTATAATTCAGAATTTATGCACCATGAGTTTGTAAATATCAACCTGTGTTCATTTATACTGATGAGTCTTATAAGTTCCAGCCTACATTCCTAAGGCAGGACACACATACCCCTTGAATCATTTTAACTGATTCTGATCCATCTTCAACTTCACACCATCTTTCACCAAGATTAGCACCCAGAATTATGCTCCAAATGTCACTGCTCCCATGGTTGTGGATTAAGGAGAACATATTGTTTTTTATTTCATTGCTAGACCCTTTCTGACGATGCCCAACATGTTAGTGGGTCATGAACATACACTGCGTACATTTCATCAGTGAATAACTTGCCATTACTACAAAGTTCCTCTCAGAACTGTAATGAATTAGAGCATAATAAAGCCCAATATATTATAAACAGTTGCTTTCCCCATGTCAATTACATTATGCTTATGATGTGTTGTAATAGGAAAGAATGTGGAGTTTCAAGTTGGAAGATCTTATTTGAATCCTAGCTCTGCCATATATTTCTTTTTTTTTTTAATTTTTTTTTCAACATTTTTTATTTTATTTTTGGGACAGAGAGAAACAGAGCATAAACGGGGGAGGGGCAGAGAGAGAGGGAGACACAGCATCGGAAACAGGCTCCAAGCTCCAAGCCATCAGCCCAGAGCCTGACGCGGGGCTCGAACTCACGGACCGCGAGATCGTGACCTGGCTGAAGTCGGACGCTTAACCGACTGCGCCACCCAGGCGCCCCATGCCATATATTTCTTAAACAAGTTATAAAAATACCTCATTTGTTCATTGGCATTAATAAACTTCTCTTTTAGGGTTGTTGTAGATGCAAATCGAACTAGCAGGTGTGTTTTTAAATTTACAATAGTCAAGACATGGAAGCAATCTAAGTGTCTATCAATGGATGAATGGATAAAGAAAATGTGATGTGTACACACACACACACACACACACACACACACACTCGAATATTCAGCCATAAAAAAGAATGAACTCTTGCCATTTGCAACAACATGGTTGGACCCTGAGGGCATTATGCTGAATGAAAGAAGTCAACAGAGAAAGACATACCGTATGTGACCTCACTTATACATGATATCTAAAAAATAAGACAAAAAAACCCAAGCTCTTAGGTACAGAGAATAGACTGGTGGTTGCCAGAGGTAGGCGGTAGTGTGGGCAAAATGGGTGAAGGGGGTCAAAAGGCACAAACTTTCAGTTATAAAATAAATAAGTCATGGGGATGTAATGTACAGCATGGTGACTACAGTTAATAATACCATTTTGCATATATGAAAGTTGCTAAAAGAGTAAATGTTAAAAGTTCGCATCACAAGATAAAAAATTTTAGAATGATGTATTAAAATAAATGTTGTTATTTATTGTGATGATCATTTCACCATATATACAGATACCTAATCATGATATCATATATCTGAAACTAATAAAATGTAATATGTCAATTATAACTCAAAAACAAAACAGACATTTTATTGAGTGCTTACTATAAAGACTCTGAAGTCTTTAAATGGTTTCTTTCTGTCATCTTGGCATTTCTCACCAAAATACGTTTAATTTCAATCGGAAAATAGGAACATTTCATTCTATACTCACACTCTCTGATTTTTTAAAAATCGTTAAATAAGAATCCTAGTTAAACCTGGTAAATTGAACACAATCTCTAGTTCTCCCCATCCCTACACCAAACCACACTAACATGAAAGTAAGGCAAAAAACAAAAAAACAAAAAAAAAAACCCCCAAAACCAAAAAAGCCCAGCAGGCAATAAAGTGGGTGAATCTCAAAAGCACTACGTTAAGAAAAAAAAAAAAGCCAAACACAAAAGGCTACATACTATGATTTCACTTATGAAATCCATTTATAGCACAGACAAAACCACACGGACAGAAAATACAATACAAATACAGAATACAATACAAAATACAGAAAATACAAAATTAACAAGGGCAGGGGAGGGTGACCGACTTGGGTGTTTTCCTCCCTAACTCAAGAACTGAGATCTTCAAAAGGCATTCTGAAAGCAAGGTCCCTGAGCTTCCCTGAGCAATGGCAGAACCACCAGAACACATCGATAGCCTTCCAAAAGGCTCATTGGAAACCATCAGTGTTCTAAATACACTGCTTTTCCTGACACTTTTACCAGAATGCTTTTGATACAGACAAAGTTCATTTTGGTATGTGAATTGTAGCATTCACATTGCTTTACAACTTTCCACGTGTGTATATGTTAGAATTAATTTTTAATTAGAACCCTTTAGCATCCTTTGAGATAGGGGTGCCTCAAGGTGTTTCTAAATGAAAGTGAATAAGCATGAGTCTAGAGAATAAAAGGAGATAAGAATTTACCATATCAAGCTTACATGTCCGTAGAATCTAAAAACCACCCCTAGAGTTTTCCAGCTCAGAGTCAGTGTTGAGTTAAAGGTTATGGTAAAGATCCAGGATCTGGTGGCAGAAAATGGTTAAGGAAGGAGACACTGGTTATATCCTGAGGGTTCACAAACAGACACATAATCAGCCCATGAATCCGTTCCCTCACTTACTGAGGCAAATCAAAGTGTCCTTCCCATAAAATCTAGGGTTTCTATCATCCTTTTATGATTCTCTTTCCTTTCCAGGCTTGCTTTCAGAATGAATTTTTTTTTTAATTTTTATTTAAAAAAATTTTTTTTAACGTTTATTTATTTTTGAGACAGAGAGAGACAGAGCATGAATGGGGGAGGGTCAGAGAGAGAGGGAGACACAGAACCTGAAACAGGCTCCAGGCTCTGAGCTGTCAGCACAGAGCCCGACACGGGGCTCGAACTCACAGACCGCGAGATCATGACCTGAGCCGAAGTCGGACGCTTAACCGACTGAGCCACCCAGGCACCCCTTAATTTTTATTTTAAAGAGACAGAGAGAGAGAGAGAGCACATGAGCAGGGGAGAGGCGCAGAGGAAGAGAGAGAGAGAATCTTAAGCAGGCTCCACACTCAGTGTGGAGCCCAAAGCAGGGCTCCATCCCAGAACCCTGGGTTCATGACCTGAGCCAAAATCAAGAGTCCAACACTCAATTGATGGAGCCACCCAGGTGCCCCTCAGTATGATTTTTTTTTTTTTTTTTTTGAGAAAGAGAGAGAGGGCACAAGTGAGCAAGGGGCAGAGAGAGAGAAAGAGAGTCTGGGGAGAGGCAGAGAAAGAGAGAGAGAGGGAGAGAAATGGAACTCACCCAAAGTGGGGCTCATGCTTACCCAATGTGGGACTCGAACTCACGAACTGTGAGATTATGACCTGAGCTGAAGTCAGATGCTTAACAACTGAGCCACCCAGGTGTTCCTCAGTATGAATTTTTAAATTTTATTTTACTGAATAAATTCTGGAACATACCCCACATCTCTTCTGGGGTGATCCCACCCTCCCTACTCTATAATTTCCAACTTTCATTGCAAGATTTTTCCACAGAGCCCTTTTTCACTTGCCCAGCATAATAAAAGTGGATTCATTGGTGAGAATGGATTTTTGCAATGAAGCATCCTTTCAATCTTACTAGACTAAAATGAATTGAGCACCAAAAATTTAAATATGAAAATAAATCATTAAATTAAGTACCTTTGAGGAACCACAAAGCCCTTATACCTAGTAGACTCAATGGCCTTCTTCTCATAATCATAGAAATAACAATAGGGCTACGATGTTCCACTAATTATACATAACTTAGAAATTAAGCCACTTACAATGCCTTGGACAATCCAGGTTTGGGGATTAGTGGCTTTTTCCTTCAGCCTACATATGTCTAATCCTGTGGGACAAAATTAAAGGCATGATTGGTTGTGCACACAGAGAAGCTCAAAGAGCCTGATTATTTTTTAACCCCAGTAGATTCAGCTTCTGATTCTGATTTATTCTCTTTTTCTCTCTTTCCTTACTCCCAGTCTAGGCAAAATCAAGAGAAAAGCCAAATTCCACAAGAGCTAGGGTTTAGTTTGAGAGTCAAAGGAGTAGAATAAAAATGTATTTAGCATTCTCCTAAATAGGCCTGCCATGTTACTGGCTTTATTTCAAGACCTTTCTTGTTGACATGGCAGTATAATTTAATTAAGGGAAGGTGCTACAAAAAGAGAAGTTGAGAACGAAATTGCTGGCTAGGGATGACTAAATTGAGAGTCAAGTGGTACCCTAGGCTTCCTGTTTTTCTGACTTCAAACTGTTTTTGGTAATTTTCCCTGGGGCCCTCCAGTCTTTTTTTTTTTTTTTTGCTTTTCTGCCACTGGACTCTCACTGCTCTTTCACCCATGATCCCTACATTATACAATTCTAGGAGGCCTCATTCCCAATGACATCCCTGCTTTTATTATTTCTCTCTTCTACAAATGATTCTCAAAGTTGAAACTATTTCCCACAAGATCCACTGATGTCAACTGGCTGTTTCACTTCGGGGAATTACAACCAAGTGTTTTAAACACACGAGTAACACTGTAAAGGAACTAGAGTAGTCCTTCCAATACCCTTGCTGTAATAATCAGAATATCTGTGTCTCCCCAAAGTTCATATGTTGAAATCCTAGTCCCTAAAAGTGATGGTATTAGTAGGTGGGGCCTTTGGCAGATGCTGAGGTCATGAGAGTGGAGTCCTTGTGAATGGGATTAGTGCCCTTATAAAAGAGGCTCCAGAGAGATCCCTTGCCCTTCTGCCATGGCAGAACACAGCAAGAAGTCTGCGACCCAGAAGAGGGCCCTCATCCAACCATGTCAGTACTCTGATCTGACTTCCAACCTCTAGAGCTGTGAGCAATAAATTTCTGTTGTTTATAAGCTACCCAGTCTGTGGTGTTTTGTTACAGCAGCCTGAATAGACAAAGACACTCACTTAGTAACCATGCACTGAGAGTGTGCCTGACAATTATGATGCCACGGATGATGGACTAGAGATATATTAGACCATCCTACCCTCGAGAAGCATTCAACCTAGTGTTTCAGATAGGCGAGTAAAGAAGTAACTACAGTACAGGGCAGAACTAAGTAAGACTTTAAGAGCTGAGATTCAGCTAGAATCTACAGGGCTGTAAAATGCCCAGCACAGTAGATGGCAATAACTAACTGAAATAACTAATGTACTGTGTTTTAGTGCAATAACTAAACTGGGGGGTGCAATAACTAACTGAAAATATCAGGGGAAATTTCCATAGAGGAAGAAAAAATGTCATCAACAAAGTGGGATCATGAAGTAAGAGTCACACCAGCAGAGAAGGGGTAAGGAGGGGGGAGCTGTTTGGAGCACACATACGTTCCCATCAAACAGAATTTCATAAAGAAGAGAATGGAGGGTGGAACGGATTCTGTGAGCAATTCAAACAAATAGCAGCACTTACAGACTGAACTAAAAAAAATTAAAAGAAAAAGAAGGGAGGGCAAGAAAATAAAAGGCATTTTCCAGGAATAGCAAGCAGTCTGGAATAGTTGGAACATAAGGTGCATGGAGGGCAGTGATCAGCACAGCTATAACTATAGGGTGGCGTTGCATCATGGAAGGTTTGGAATGCTGAGCTAACAACTCTCTTTTCTCTGATGAGATGAACTTGGCTTCATAAAAACCACGACTCACTACTCATGCAATGATCAAAAAAACGTTTGTTCAAGACCACAGTAATTGGAATGAGCAAAATATGCAGTTTCTGAAATCATGCTATTACTCTAAATAACGCCTACATACCTTATTAACAAAATAGTATTGTTTGGGGCATAAAACTGGGGTAGTTGCCTGTAGTACATTCATTGGCACAAACCCATTCTTCAGAGCCACTTCTAGAAATCTAATGGTGGCCAGAAAGGAATAAACATGCTGGCCTTTGAGCAAAAAGGAACATGCCGTAGGAAACGTTCAACATACTGAGAGGCACTGCTAGTAAGAACAGCATCTAAGGGCTTCTGACAATTTTATATGTTAACAGGACCAGCTACAAAATTTGCAGGACCACTGCCAAATGAAAATGCTAGACGCTCTGTTCAAGAACTATTAAGAATTTCAAGACAAAGATAGCAGAGCATTAAGCCATGTGCGGGGCCCTACGGTTATACACCCATGAAGCTGGTCTGATTGCCAACTGTAACTTTTAATGATAATCCACTTAGTTTACACAGCCTGGGTTGTGTAAAGCAGCTCTCACATTCAAGTGTGAACTTCTGCCACCAATTTACTCCTTAGAATTTAACCCAACCCCACCAGTCTGCTTTCCTCGCAGCCTTTGCCGGCAATGGTGACTACAGGAGAGCCTGTCTTAGACAAGCACTAGTTTCCTCACCTATTCTTATAATGCCATTCTTCTGTATGCTGAAAATAGGCCCTCTCTCTTTAATCAATTTTTAAAAAATATTTTAATGTTTATTTGTTTTTGAGAGAGAGACAGAGTGCAAGTTGGGGAGGGGCAGAGGAGACACAGAATCCAAAGCAGGCTCCAGGATCTGAGCTGTCAGCACAGAGCCCGACATGGCTGGAACTCATGGACGGTGAGATCATGACCTGAGCCAAAGTTGGGCGCTTAACCAGCGGAGCCACATAGGGCCCCTCTCTTTAATATTTTATGTTTAAAATTTTACCTCTTCATAAAGTCTTCACTAATAGGAGGTAAGGTAATAAGTTCTCAACCACATCCAGGACTTAATCTTAAATCGATGCAATATTTAGGCTACTATTTCTGCAGAGTGTAAACAGAGCTACTACCACTACTGCTGATATTGATGAAGGTGGCCAAGCACCTAGGTTCTATGCCGGAAAATTGATCAATGGTGATCCCACTGCTACACGACTTCCTTGTTCTTTATATGTTAGCCCTATTCCTCAGCACGTTGACACTTTCCCCAGAGGAAAGAGGAGGAGAAAAAAAGACTTAGGTCAGCCAATTTTGTAACTCGTTAATAGGGTTGGTTAGAAAAAAACCTGTTAATGACTTAAATAAATTAATTTTTTATTAATTACCGCTCCTGAATTACCTGTGCATTTCATTTATTCTCCCTGACCCTCAATGGATAAACTGACCATTAGGCTCATCTATCTCAATTAGTTGGTTGTCCTAGGCAATAAAATCATTGAGAAAAGGCATCATGTCTTTTTGAGGTGTATTAGTACATCATATACATAGCATTAGCTGTCAATAGAAAAAACTGAAACAGATCATTTACTGTAGTTGTGAATTCTTCCAAACTAATATGTGGATTACATAGAGGCTTAGGCTTCCTGCTATATTATCCGAGTGCAAGTTGTCACATTGTTCGTATACTACCATCACTGAAGAACTTCAAACAAGACCCTCCTGTGGCCTCGAATCTGTATTTGGTTCAGAGTGCTAAGTGGGATTAATTTGTTTAGACTTCACCAGTTTCAGAACATCTAAACATCTAAATCAGATATTCTGAACTGATTTGAATTAAACTCTTTGTATTACATTACTACTGTTTGTTTAAGCTAGATAGGAATTATTTTGCTCTATGAACAGTTTCCAATGTACTATATATGTAGCTGATGTTTGGCACACAGTTCGTCTTTTTTTTTTTTCATTTTGCCTTTCTGTTTTGGATTTGAGAAGACAATATACTACTGTACTGTGAATATGAGAAGAAGGCTTTTTCTTTTTATATGCAGAAGATATATCTAAGTACCTGAGAACATTTTCCCTCCTGAGTCACAGCTTAACAACATTAGCAGACGCAGTTCAGCCAGAGGGGAATTGAATAGCAGCTGAGTACAGTCTAATAATTTACACTGGGGAAAGCCCTTGGAATTCAGAGGCACATTGCCCAGCTGGAGAGACAAATCTAATCTCTGCTAATGATGTTCCTCCTTCTCTTTCCTATCAGGGCTGGGCTTTTTACACATGCGCACATAATTATATATGCACACTCAGAGTCCAGTGAAGCCAAACAACACAGCACCCAGTATTAAATTACACAGTAAGACTTCCAGGCGTCATCTGGCTTCTATATCCTGTCCAATAAAATGCTGTCCATGTTCATGTTGTGGAGCTGTTAAAGGTCCCAAGAGTTCAAAACCATATACAGCTAAATACTAAAATTCAAAAGTGATAATACTATGGTGTTATTTTAGACCAAATATAATAAGCATGACTTCTTAAACTGGCTCAAGTGAACAAATACATATTAGGAGACGGACACATGGACTTTGTCCTAAAAAAGACGTGAGACTGTTGGCAAAAATGCACGCAATACAATAGGGAAATAGATGAAGGGAAAATAAGACTGAAAGGTAAAAAACAAAAAACAAAAAAGCCAAAGTAAAACCAGTGGACAAAAGTAATTTGTATGCTAAAAACTGTTAAAGAAGGTACAAATTTGGACCAGAGCTTTCTGTGGATCAAATGAAAGAGAAAGATACAATTAATTATTTGAGTAAGATAAAAACACACCAATTGTCCAGGTGAAGCAGTTGCTACTCGTACTAAGACCTGTTAGGCCTTTTTTTCATTGATCCACACAAAATGAGGAAGATAAAATAGCCTCAACAATATGTTCACAACAAATACAGCAGCATCTTTCCTGGGACAGTTTTCAGGGCGCCTCTCCCTACAAGGTATTCCAGAAGAGCAATGCTTACAGCAAGAGATTCCAAGCACTTAGAAAATCTGATTTAAACCAGAAGGGCATGGACTACATCTTCTTCAGGAAATCTTCCCTGATCATCATTTATCATTCAAGCTTTCAAAAAAACTGAGTTGCCGGAATGCTAATATTCTGGGTTTACGTGCAAAGGGTAGACCCATAAGTCATAACAATCAACCCAGAAGAAAGAGCTGATATCCTCCAATGAAAATTCAGAAATGTGACCAGAATTAGTGTCTCCAAACCTCATTTCCATACAGAATTAGACCAAGAAAAATAAGCCTGACCATGTGGTTATAACATTATAATGTATAACGTTCTTCACACTCTGATGAAACTTTATTTTTTTCAATGTTTTTATAGGTATTTTTATACAAAGCCCTTTGCAAATACCATCAATTATTTTAAAAAGAATGAAGCAATTGAATAGTTAATACCTCTGCTGCTTTACTGAAGTAAATGGGGAGGGGGAGGGGGGTAAGTCACCATCTGGGGCTATAAATTATAATCCTGCTACATGGTAATGGATGGAGGGCTGATCCATGAAGCTCCCCTAGGAGAATCTATCTATCGGTGCAGCCATCCATAGAAGGCACTAAAGAAAAGGGCGGCTCCAGGTCCAGACAAGGGACTGCTGCAGCAAAAGGATACAGAGCTGGCTGATTTTCAAAAGCAACTCTCAGACATCACCCCCCCTTCACCCATACCCAATTTCTGAATTCAGGAAATTACAGGGAAAATTCTCATACTTTAAATACTGGCAATTAAAGGGAAAGCGAGGATTTGAGAAGTTCTGGGCAAAAAAAATTCTCAAGCGAAAAAGACAAACGATTGATTCAGAGCTGCTTCCCCTATCTTTAATGAACTTACAAATATGTCTTGAAAAGAAAAAAGTGACATTATTTACCATAGAATGAAAACTACTGAGAGGGGAGACTGGCTGGCTAGTCGGTAGAACATGGAACTCCAACTCTTGATCTTGGAGTTGTGAGTTGGAGCCCCATGTTTGGGTGTAGAGATTACTTAAAAAAAAAAAAAAAAAAAATATATATATATATATAAAATATACATATTTTATAAAAAATATTTTTATAAAAAATATAGAGAGAGTTGAAAAAATATTTGAGAGAGAGAGAGAGAGAGTGCGCGCACACATGCAAGAAGGGGAGGGGCAGAGAGGGAGGGAGAGAGACAGAATCCTAAGCAGGCTCCACACTCAGCACAGAGCCGAACATAGGGCTGGATCTCAAAACGATTAGATCATGACCTGAGCGGAAATCAAGAGTCAGATGCTTAACTGACTGAGCTACCCAGGCACACCAACCTCCCAAAAATAAAATCTTAAAAAAAAAAAAAAAACTTCCGAGAAGTTAACCTAGCAAAAAGCTTCATGATTTTGCATGCATCTGCCTGTATAAAGTTTTACATCCCAAACAAGGTGACCTAGTAGCTGGTACTTCTCTTTTGCCTCTTATCTCAGGCTAAGGGATTTGTTGCTTTGGACAATTTCCTCCAAATATGATAATTTCATAAATGGTATGAGCAAGTAAGAAAACAAAAGGCAGAAATGATCCTAATAAGAAGGAAAACAGTGCTGAGAATTCAGTTTATAAAAATAATCAGAAAATTACAAGTGGAAAGAAAAACTTACAGTCAGGATACTTTTTGAGGTCTTACACTAAGCCTTAAAGGGCACCTGAGATCATTTTTAGAAAAAGAATCCAAGGGCTTCTGGGGGGTTCAGTTGGTTGAGTGCCAGACTTGTGATTTCTGCTAAGAGCATGATCTCATAGTTTGTGAGTTTGAGCCCCGCATTGGGCTCCTCACTGTCACCAGGGAAGCTGCTTGGGATTCTCTCTCTCTCCCTCTCTCTCTGCCCCTCCCCCGTGCGCGCGCGCTCTCTCTCTCTCTCTCAAAATAAATAAATTTTAAAAAGAAAGAAAAGAATGAGAATACAAATTATAAGCACTAAAACAATATGGTTTTTTGGTATGTTGCTTAAATACCTAAAGCTTAAACCTATCACATCTCCTAAGATACTCAAGGACTTTCCCAGCCATTCTCACATCAGCTTTCACCACAGCCATCTGAGAAAGGCATGCATCAGATTTGCCACTGAACTCACAAGACTGCATGGAAAAACTCTCATTTCTGTGAGGAAGGTGACTGCTTATCAGATATTTTCTATTCAGCTCATTCATGATTCAACAAATTCTTTGTTAATCACCCACGGTGCTGGCTCTGTATCAAGCAAGGACGAGGAAGCAAAGATGAACAAGGTGGTGGACTTACTCTGAAGGAGCTTACAATCTATCAGAGGAGAAATAGATAAATAAGTTATTGAAAGATGATTCTATTTAAGGGCAGAAAATGGATGGATGGACGCTAAAGCATGGGAAAGGTTACTATGGAGAGACCGGGAAAAATCTGAGAGTTATTTAGCAGATAGGATTGACAGGACACAGTGACTGGCTGGGTGTGATGGTCAAAGAGTTTTCTAGTGAGGAGGACTACATGCTACCACTAATTGAGGCATAAAATCCTGAACAGGTGACAGCATGGGAACTTCAGTGAGAAGGTAACAAGCTATGGTTTCCACTTTCACATATTCGATCAGGCAAGGCAGCTGTAAATGGAATAAGGAAGTAGCTAAACTGAAACTGGGACAAAGGGCTGCAAACACTGTTGAGACAAACATTAAGAGAAAGGTTTCACATAATTGTTATACTCACATCAGTTATACATTTTATGGACTCACTTTACCCTTAGCTTGGTGACCAGTATTATCTCTCAAGGGTCATTTTATCATTTTCTTTTATCTCTTTCATGATCCTCCCGAATCTACCAAAAAGCTCTTCACCCTCCCCCACACCACTCATCATACACACAAATAATCTCCTCCTACTCTTTCCTAAATCCAAGAGTGTTCCTTTCTTCAAATCCCTCTGTCTTCCATGAGCCACTTTCTGGGTCTCTTCAAAAAATCAGTGACGGCTAATGGGTACGACAGTGAACACAGATAATAAGCTACTTTTATCATTTAAGGCCAAGTCCATATTCCCATTTGTTACTTACACCTTTATTGTTTCATTCCTTCATTTAAACTTTGAATAGTGCACTTCTGAAGAGAACACTACTTCTGAGTGCTATGACTGTCAAGAATTAGGACTGTCTGATGTTAGGGCAGCACTGTTCCTAAGGCCTTTCAGAGCAGCTCCTATTTCTATGAATATTGGAGTATATTTGCATTGACCCTGAGAGTTTAGGTCCCAGGGAAAATGATTCTGATTCTGCATAAATCTGCAAGGGATAAGAAGCATGACTGCTTCAGTACAAGAAAGAAGTTAGCACTGCAATTCAACAAATGTTTCCTGAGCGCCCGCTGCATACCAGGTGCGTACGATGCTTCTTAGAAGCTATGCGGGGGTATAAAGGTGTAAAGATGGCATCCTCTTTATCTTTTGGTATCCTCAGATATTTCATAATTAAAAACAATGGTCCTTGCTCTCCAGAACTCAAGTCCAGTGGGGGAGATAGCCACAAACATAAATGAGGGCAGGCCATGATAAATGCTTATAACAGTGGTGCGAAGTACAGTGGGATAATAAATAATAGATTCTTCTTTCTGTTTTGGGGAACGAGAGTCTGTTCATCTGTCTTCACAAGGATATGAGACCAACAGTTTGAAATCTGGAGAGGAAAATGTCTTTCTTGTTGATCCATCCAACAAGCCTTAATATTTTTGAATCTACAGCAGATAGGGAATTAAGGTTGGACGCCTGGATGGCAGGCCCGAATCTGCTGCCAGGTGTTCCTTCTGAGGTCTTGGTGATTTCTCAGAACAGACAGCATTGCTTGTCACTCTTTACTACAGCATACCATTTCCAACACTCCTTCTCCCACATCTGTGCACGTGCCCCAAACCCCCTTGAGTCTATTGGCTTCTCTCATCATGGCTTCTGTACTGCCTTCCTCTTCACTATCCACCCCACACACAGGAAAAGGGGTGACCCTAGAGCCTCCAGCAAGTAATTTCACAGGACAAAAAGGCTGCAGATTTCCTTTAAATGCAGCCCTTCCAGAAGGCAAGGATAGGCCAGGCAACCTTTCAAAGTCCCCTTGGCATATGGGCAGGCTCTACTCCTGTCTCATGGTCATTGCCACTGACAGGCCTGGGACCAAAGCCCAACAGGAATATAAAAAAGTCCCTGGCTCCAATCCTTTCCCCAATCCTCATGTGAAGCAGAAAAATGTGGTTTTGTGTCTTTTTTTGCCATATGACTTCTCAGATAGAAGAATCAGACTGATGACTTCCTTTCCCTCCCCTCTAAAAAGGAGAACAAAGAAAAAAAAGTCTTGAAGCAGGGAGCTTCTCATGAAGCTTTAAGGAGATATTTATACATAATTAAAAGGAAAGATTTAGATTTTCCTCATCAAAATCAAAATAAGTTTATCTATATTAAACCTAAATATTTGCCATGCTAAAAGATGTTCCAGATTAAAGCATTTTTTTTACTGTATAATAGCATTTGATACTACTCAACATTTATGACTTCAGTAATTTTGCAGTTTAATGATTTGGAAAGAAGCTACCAGGAATCAGGAGTCCCCACTGTGTCATAAATTAGTTGTTTGGCCTTGGGCAAGTCACCTAACCTCTTTGGGCCTCAATCTCCTCATCTGCAAATGGAAGGAACCGGACTAGAATGGTCTCCAAGGTCCCTTTTAGCAATTAAAAAAAAAAAAAAGAAAAAGAAAAAGAAAAAATTCTGCCAATATACAGAATCAGAACAATCAAGAACAGAAAAGGATATCTCACAACTGATTCGCTCTCTCCATCACTGGAAATGCTCAATCTATTAGAGAATTCTAAGACTCCCAAAGAAGATTGAACCAAATGACCTCTCTTATGTCTTTCAGTCATAAGATTCTGTCAATCGATGGATTACTTCTGAAGATTACAAAACAATTACAGAAAAAGATTAATTTAATAGGAAAGGTGGAGAAGGGGAACACCATCTTCTAGGTAAAATAAATGTTTGCTGTTACAGTAACAGAGCAATGACAGGTATAGCAAGTCACTGTGTAGCTAATAGGGACTGTTTGTCTTGGGCCAGGTTGCTAGGTGGTGTAAATAACTGCAAACACAACACCCAGCAATGAAAAGGTCTAAATGTCTTCAGTCACTCCACAGTGAGTATATAGGGTTTCATCACATAAAGCTTTCCGAGTGCCAGGCGGAAAAACTAAGGAAGGACAGAAGAGGATCACAACTGGGTCTCATTTGTTTGGGAGCATACAGACACTCCCTGCAGTGTGCTCCGTTGGTCTATGTTCTTAGGGACATATGTCAAGAGACTGGCAAAAAATAACAATAATCCCTGCATTTCCTTACATTTATATATTGAGTGGAGTTTCCAAGGTAATTCCATGTATTTTAATTTCATTTGAGCCCCATAATAGCCATGTGAGGTGAACAGAACAGGTGTTATCGACCCTCCACTGAGGAAAATTGAGGCTTACCAAGATTTAGTAACATCCCCCTTCCCCAATAATGGGAAACAGATCAAATCCTCATTATATCACTTTCAACTCCCTGAAATGCTTTTGTCACAAGAGGTCTGGCAGGACAGATGTACCTGTTTGTGATTTCAGTATATTTGCATACTTCAGGAAATAGCAGAGGAATGGAATACTCCCATGGAATTTCAGGAAATTCCTTTTAAAAAGGAAACCAACAACAATCTTCAATCGTAATGGTATTTTAAAGCTGAATTAGAAATAGACATTAAATTAGAAATGCCTGTTGAATCTGAAAAATAAAGGGGACCAAAATTCTATAACTAATCAAAACAAATTTAAGTTCTTATATAGCAATGTGATTCTGGAAACATGTAATGTATACTGGGAAGAAAAAAAAGCAAAGCATTTTAAATAGGTGATAGATATATCAAGAAACAAAATCTTTCTACAGGAATTATATTTAAAAAAAAAACAAATTTAGATTGGACAAGAATTAAACAAAAGATTTAAGTCTTAAATATAGCCCATGTTAAAATAAAGGCAGATTTTTGTATAAAGTAAGCATGTAAACCACTTTAAGCCTTAGAAGAAAAACATACTAACGTCTGTTAAGATAACTATTACACTTCTACTTTTTACATATTTTATTTCATTTAATCTTTTTACCTTCATGAAGGTCAATAGCATCACCATTTATAGATTAAAAACTAAGGCTCTGAGAGGTTAAATAACTTGTCCAAGGTTATAGGACATCCAATTTCAAGCTGGGTCCTTTCAGAGGGTTACCTCTCCTTAGAAAAAGTATATTTAGGGTGCCTGGGAAGCTCAGTCTGTTAAGTGTCTGACTCTTGATTTCAGTTCAGGTCATGATGTCACAGTTGTGGGATCGAGCCCCGCATCAGGCTCCATGCTGAGTACTGAATGTGGAGCCTGCCTGGGATTCTCTCTCTCCTCTCTGCCCTACCCTGACTCATGCTCTCTCTCTTTCTCAAAATAAATAAAAATAAACAAAAATAAACATTTAAAAAAGTATATCTAAAATTTGCAGTTATCTTTAGTTACTAGAAACATAAGAAATTTAAAAATTAAAGTACCTCAGTCATTTGGGCCTCTGACTTCAGCTCAGGTCATGATCTCACCATGCATAGGTTTGAGCCCTGCATCTGGTTCCGTGCTGACAGCTCTGAGCCTGGAGCCTGCTTCAGATTCTGTGTCTCCCTCTCTCTCTCTCTCTCTGCCCCTCCCCTATTCATGCTCTCTTTGTTCTCAAAAATAAATAAACATTAAAAAAAAAAAGAAAATTCTATGAGATTGTAATTTAACTCACTCATCCTAGTGACATGAGTTTTAGAGTCAGAAGAATTGGGTTTGAATCCTAGAATCCTCACGTGAGCAGCCAAATGATCTGAGGTAAGCCCTTAAATTCTACAGGCCACAATCCAATATGTTCGTCTTTCATTCTATATATTTATGAAATGTCATTACTGGATGTTATGCTAGACATTCCAGGGAAAGAAAGATACACGAGACATGGTTCTCTGTACTCGGAGTTTATTTGCTTTAAATCTACTTTGTTAAATCAAAATCTCTTTCTACATTATTTTAAACATTAAAAAAAAATGTTTATTCATTTATTTTGAGGGGTGGGAGGAAGGGGCAGAGAGAGAGGGAGAGAGAGAATTCCAAGCAGACCTGGCCCTGTCAGTGTATGGCCCAACGTGGGGCCCGAGCTCATGAACTGTGAGATCATGACCTGATGCTTAACCAACTGAGCCAGCCAGGTGCCTCTGCAGTTGTTGATTATTAATGTTCTGTGGATATTGACTGGTTTCGCCTCTAACTGCATATTCATTTTGACATGTCAGCATTCCTTGTTGCTTACATATATATGTGTTCTTTGAATTTTCCTTATAGCATCTTACTCGTTCCCTCATTAATTCCGTTCTCTCCATAGCCAGAGGGCTTTTTCCAACATATAATTCTGAACATGCTACTTAACATTGTAAAATCTCTGGTTCCTAAAATAAAGTCCAACCCTCTTGGCATGATTTGCTTCTCTAGCCTCATGTTTGATACAGCCCTGCAATTCACCAAATTCTTTTTGTTTCTCTGAATTCACTGCCCTCTCCCTCACTTCTGGGCATTTGTAGTCTCAGTTGTGTGCAATTCACTCAGTACACTCTTCCTGCTCACCTCTTGCTTTTAGGGCTCATGTCTGTTATCAGTTTCTTCCTGGATCACTCAAGTCTGGGTGAGATGCTCCACTTATGTCCTCCTCTAGCAGCCTATACTCATTTACCCCTTCTCCTCCTCCCCCAGTAGCACGTATCTCTATATTACAATGACTCTCTGATGATCTCCCCTACTAGACTAT
Source organism: Puma concolor (assembly GCF_028749965.1). Lineage (NCBI taxonomy): Eukaryota > Metazoa > Chordata > Mammalia > Carnivora > Felidae > Puma > Puma concolor. Next base: position 77,484,005 of record NC_141675.1, on the reverse strand, counting down.
AAGTTCTGTGAGGGCAGGTGCATGACTAGGTTTCTCACTATATCCCCAGTATGCAGCACAGCATCCAGCACAGAGCAGTCATTCAAGAACATATTCTTAAAGCTGCATTACCTGCATGGTCCAAGGATAATAACAGGAGCTTTCTTATACAAATCCTTCTCAAGGACTGTGATCCACCTCACCCATCCTACCCCTCCCCTACAAAAAAAAAAAAGCACAGGTTAAACTCAAATAGAATATGTGTACTTCCGTTTTAGGCTTCTATTTTACTGAGTCAGAGTGAAATATTCAACTAATCTGCTTTTTAAAGGGTGAACAGCTCCATAAAATGGCCATTCCTAGGAGAGATGAAGGATGGTTTTGTTTTACTTTGTCTATGGCAAGGGAAAGGGAATGGGAGCAGAAAAAAGCATGAAGAAGGGAAGAGAAGGGCAGAATCACGAGAAATGGCCAGAGCACACATGCTCAGCCTTTCATTCAACCCTCACTAGGTTCTATAATTACCTTGATTACATCCATGTTGGGGGGCGGGAAACTTAGGGGTGTTCAGTAACTTAAAAGGCATAGATAGCTAATAAATGGGACTGCCAGGACTCAACTCTCTGACTTCAGAAGCCAAGCTATCAACCATGTTAAAAGAGTGGAAAATGTAGAAAAATTAGGAAAACTTTGTTTAAGCAAGACAAATTATTGACAAAGCTTGGTTTCGGTAGTACCGATCAAGCACCTACTTTACCTTTGCTAGGGGTATGTAAGCCTGAATTTCTCTTGAATATGAACATGTGACTTGGAACAATTTTGATTTGGCTTAACAGAGAGAGGATACTTTCTTACACTAATGTTAATAAGGTCTTTTCTAAGAAGGTCAATTCCTTAACCAGAATATATTGCCTCTGTCTCTCAAGGAGGTGAAAAGGTGCTCTCTCTTAGTACTTTATACCTCTGAAAGAACTAGTAAGACACACATTTTAAAAGTATAACATTATAAAAGCATCTTAATGGTATTACAAAAACTTGAGAAATACAGAAAAGATAATTCTATCACCCTAACTCAAAAAACTGTGGTGTATTTCCATCAATTTTTTACTCGCAGGGCTTGATCTCATGAACTGTGAGATCATGACCTGAGCCTAAATCAAGAGTTGGATGCTTAACTGACTGAGCCACCCAGGTGCCCCCAAAGAATCTTAAACATAACTCTTGAAACTTTTACTCCTAATTCTTTTCTCTTACCAAAACATATACATATTTTCATCTCATTGCACAGATTATATCACCATCATCTAAAAATGGCAGCATACATTCTATCAATTGGCTATTAACTAAGTTAACTCCATTTTGCTTTGTTCCATAAAATCACTGCGAACACTGAATTAGTGGATACTGAACCACACTGTTCCTAGGAGAAATACAGGGGTATGGTTTCTGGTCATTTCTTTTTTATTCAGAGAGAGATGGTGATCAAGTGATCAAGGGCAGAGAGAGAGAGAGAGAGAGAGAGAGAGAGAGAGAGAGAGAGAGTATCTCATGAGGAGCAGAGAGAGAGAGGGAGAGAGAGAGAAGTGGGGCTCACCCGAAGCGGGACTTGAACTCATGAACCATGAGATAATGACCTGAGCCTAAGTCAGATGCTTAACCGACTGAGCCACCCGGGCGCCCAGGCTATTTTTCTATTAAAATAATTCTGTGATTAATATCTTTATGCCTAAAACTTCCTCCTCTTTTAGGAGTATTTCCTTAGAAACTACTGATAGTTATAATTTTGGCAAAGCCTGCTTAATGCAGCAGTTCTTGGAATGGATCATATCTAGATTCTTCAAATCCTCACTACTTACAAAGTGTGGGCCTAGGACTAGTGTCATCAGCATCACCTGGGCACTAATTAGAAATGCTGACAAAATCACCTGAAACTAAATGAATTAGAATCTGGTTTTTAACAAAATCCTGGGCAGTTCCTATGCACATGAGAAGTCAGACAAGTTCTATTAACCAAGGATTCTCACATTTTAGTGTGCATCAGTGTCACCTGTCAGCTGTTAAGACACAGCTCCCTGGGCACCCTCCACTCCCAGCATTTCAGATTCAGAACATCTGGGGAGTGGCCTGAAAATGTGCATTTTTAACAAGTTCCCAGATGATGCTTGATGGTTCTGCTTCTCGGACCACACCTTGAGAACTGCTGCGTAAGCTGCTTCAGGAGTAGTTCTCTTGCTAGATTTATTTATTCATTATTTTTTATTTTTAGGTAGGCTCCATACCCAGCATGTAGCCCAACATGGGGCTTGAACTCATGACCCTGAGATCAAGACCTGAGCTGAGATCGAGAATCAGACACTTAACCAACTAAGCCACCCAAGCACCCCGATCTTGCAGGATTTAAACTGGAAGTTTTCAAACTGGTAATACATCTTTTTTTTTTTTTTTTTTTGAGGGGGAAGGTAGGGAAAAATAACTGATGCATTTCAAAAGAAATCCTCACTGAATAGGGCCATGTTTGTGGAGGTGAGCTACCTAGTCAGGATGGTCAGACCTACTCACGGCTGGTGGGGGGAGGCCAATATGGATGGGTCAACTGAGAAACAGAAATAGAGGGAAAAAATTATTTTTTTTCCTCTTGTTATTTAGGCACACTTTATTAAAAATCTAACATTAAAGTATCTGAAAAAATCTTATTGAATAGTTTTTCATTAACTATATTTTATGGATTACATACAAAAATAGAATCTGGAGAATCTGCTTGGTAAAAAGTGTCAAAGAAAATCTTTTCTTTTTCTTTTTACTTTTTCAGTTTCCTGTGATAATATACAGCAATGAAAGGATAGGTCCCCAAACCAGGCCCTCAAGCTTACTTTCTGGGTCTTTGGCAAATCCTTAGCTGCAACCACCCAGGAATAAACCAGAAGAGATTTCCTTAGAAAATGGAAGTCCTGAGACTACAGTTTCCTCATCCTGAGCCTTCAAGTAAATCCCCATGCATAACTCTTCTCCGGCACAAAGACATCTCTGAGTACAAGCCATATGCATCTCAGGTAAATCACAATTGCCATTTCACATTGCTCTTGAGCTTGGCGAAGCTTTAATGAAGTACAGTCAGTCTCCTGGATAGGTACTCCCTTGGAATGACTTCCTTTTCCTTACCCTAGGGACCTTTTTGCTCTGCATTAATAATGAGGTTCTCTTGGTCATTCCTTTTCACTTTCCAGACATGGCCCAAGGCTTTTAGAATCTGCATGGCTAGCTGTTCTTTTGTTTTTAAAACTATTCCATGGGCTTTTAAATAGTTAGCAGGAAAAAGACAAAGGCTATTTATAAGACCATCTGTGGCAAAAGCAGTTCTAACTCTAACAAACACCACTATCAAAGGTGTTAAGATTCAGTTAAAGGAAACCCTTATCAATGTAAATAACCTGTGATCAAAGGAGAGCCTGTCAGTGATGGGGACCGTCTACTGTTTCAAAGTGTTATGGCAGAAGCCCTGATTGGAGAAAAGATCGTAATAGAAAATATAAAGGATTATGTGATTGTTTTCTCTTTCTCAAAGAAATCTGCTCTGGTCTCCAGGGCTCCAAGAACACTTAAGGGTTAGATTAGAGCCTAACTTTGATCATTAACATAAGCAGTATAAAGCAAATGTTCAGCTATTTTTGATTAGACAAACAGATGGAAGGGGTTCTGTTCAAAAATGGCCAGAAACAGGAGGAGGAAGATGAGGAGGGGGACGGAGAACCTGGCAAAGGAGTAAAATTTCTTTTCAAATTGGCTCTTGAGCCCTAGCAGCTGTAATATCAGGTGGGTATTTCCCAGGAGTTTCTATGCTTACACAAAGATTCTAAACGAATCTATAATTTCGGTCTAGAAAGTAGTGACTGGAAATATCCAAAGGCATGTTACATCTGTTTCTTTTTGGTGTGCGTATGTATTTGAATTTGTTACGAGGGAGGAAATAATTGGTGAGTAATTAGTAAAATGCTTAATCTCACTTTAATCAAAAGATTATCTTCCCCGGAAAACTCAATCATGGCTTTGTATTTTGGTGGGCTTGATCTCACTGGTCTCAATTATCCATGGTTATCCGCGCCTGCGGATAGCCTACTGTGTCCCATTAGAGGCAGGCAGGACAGCTACCACAAATGCAGGCATAGTGCCTCGGGGGTAATAAGTAGCCTCGGTGGACGTATTTTGCAAATTGAACCCTCTTTAGTAATAGCAACTGTGACAGCCCTCTTTAGGACTCTAAATGAATCTTTTTTTTTTCCCCCAGTCTGGTTCCCAAATCTACTCCTTGGTTTAAGATGAGAGCTGCCCTCCTAGCTGCCATTTGCCTATGGTGAACCACTAGCCCAGCCAGTCTCCTTGGGCTCTGCCTACCCCCTCCCTCCCCCACCCCCCATTCAGTTTTTTCTATCACCTTTCTCCAGTCCTTTGTCTTTGACTATTTCTTAAGTCCTTCACCCTCAATCAACTCATTTTTCCATTTTTCTGGCCTTTTTGGAATCTAGAGTTTCACTGAAATGTCCTCCTTGTACTGTTCAATTCAACAATCACCCCAGCCCAGGAATACAATACAAATTAGCAGATTGAAGACAATTACCATCTGTCAGTGGGAAGTCCTACATTGTTTTCCCCTAATTTTTAAACAATTAAAATTGCACAGTTACTACACCTTCCTCTTAGGGTTGCCCTGCAATACACGATTGCTTTTTGCAAGACATAAGTATTCCAACACATATAAGTATTGTCACTAAATGGATCCCACTATCTGAAGTTATTACAGCTGTTAGGACTAGACATTGGACATCTCGGCTTGACTACTATACAAATGAAAAAGAATATTTTCTTATATTATTCTAGATTATAGATGATACTATTCTAGATTGATGAAATAAACACAGAAATACATGAAATAAATACAGAAATGGAAAGGATGCTTTCTGTTTTGTAATTTTTACGTTTTATCTGTTTCCTTAAAAAAATCCACACTCAAAACACCAATCCACAACCAACTTGTTATTTGAACAATTCTAGAAAGAATAATTTTCAAAAGCTAGCAACTCTCATACAAAATAACAAAATGTTATTTTTTCACAAAATCTTATTTTTTCAAAGACTGGTTGTACCACTTATGGATTTAGTGGCTTCATTTTCTTAATTAGTGTCGTCTTTCATCATGCTTCAGCCTGATTTAAAGAATGATAGGAGATAGTGAGAGATGGACAGAAAGAACAAATATCATCAATTTTGCTTCTTAAGAACACTTACAAAAGTCAGATCAGGGAAAAGGCTGTAACACACAACCAAACTCGGTTTATTAGATTATCTGTTGCCATATTCCTTATTAGCCCAGACCACCAAATCACGAGTTTAGTGGAAGCTCTCTCTTCACTGCAAAGAACAATGGCCGAGACAAATAACATTTATAAGGGCATGGTTAAAGGTGGCAAGGTCAGATCTCATCAGGCCTTTATTTCCTACTTATGAGAAGTCCATAGGCAGATCTAAGTGATTTAACCTTTCTATGTCTCACCCAGATAGCTCCATCTGAAACATTTCTGACATTTTCCCCTCCTCATCAGCTACAGCAGTATCCCATGGGGGTTAACACCTCTAGAAAAGTACTATGAACGAACTGGAATAAAGGTAGATTTCAACCAGATGGTCTTAGAAGTTGTCACTTGTCTATTTGATGTTGGTAATAATGAGATTCCAAGAACCTTACAATGTTAGAATTAGAAAAGACATTTGAGATCACTAAAAAAATTCCATCTCATATTTTCAAATGAAAGTTGAAGACAAATTTTAAAAAGCTCAAAGAATTGTCTTGCCAAGCATGACCTGATACTGCTCCCTAGGTCCTTACTGCCACAGTCTGGTTGTTTTTCCACCGCATCATTGTGCCTTATAGCAGGCACACAGAAAGCACATTGATTTTACCCATTTTAATATAAGTAATCTTTTAGATAATAAGCCAGGTAAATGGTTGCATTAAAAAACCCCTCATTATTAAAAACTTTACAAGGGTTTGATTCACCCTGTGTGCAAGGTGGTGCATGTAAATCTTCTGCTAAAGTATAATAAGCAAAAGAAATTTAAGCCTACACTGGCAGTTCCTTGCTTGATTCATCTGAATACTAGAACACATCCTCCTCGTTGACAATCACTCACCATGAAGTGATTCTCAGTGGTGACATTATGAAAGGACACCCCCCCCAACACACACACACACACACACACACACACACACCCATCTACATACATCTATCCTAATAGGGCAGCAAGCAAAATCTGAAAAAGTTTCTCAAGTACCACCCCTGCTCTGGACTCTACCCAGCAGAAAAATCACTAATCCACCCCACCCCACCCCCAAAAATGGTACTCATACAATAAACAAATGTAGACAAAAAAGTGTCTACTCTGTGTCAGGCACAGGCTGTAAAGTGAATGAATCCTAAATATTCACTTTGAGTTTTAATACTTAGAAGCAGCACTCTTTATATACCCATTGTGCCTGACTTGGTCAACCAATGACCCCATGGTTTGATGGTTCCTTAATCTCTCTGAATCTATATATGCAAATACAGCATACAATGAGAAAGTCCCTTTAAAAAATTTTTTTTTACATTTTAATTAAATTATTTTTTTAAGTAGGCTCCACACCCAATGTGGGGATTGAACTCATGACTCTGAGATCAAGAGCCACATGCTCTACTGACTGAACTAGCCAGTTGCCCTGAAAAAAAAAGGCTCTTTTTTACTTTACTCCACTCCCAGCACTCTCTATTCCTCTCCCACTTTTACTTTTCTCTTTAACATTTATCACTGCCTAAACGTAATTTTCTTCATTGCTTGTCTTCCCCAAGAGGGCGAGAATTTTTGTCTGTTTTTTTTTTCACTGCTGTGTGTAGTCAGCACCTAGAACACATATGAAATGCTCAAGAAGTATCTGTTGGTTAAAAGCATGCCAACATTTTGACACCTGCCAGTTCTATTTGATACATCCTCTTTTCCATTATAGCCTCCTGACCATTCCCTTCAATCATTCTCTCATCCCTAGTATATTGCCCCTCTGTCCTTGTAGGATTTTTCCTGCCAGTTATATGGAGGCACAGTATAGCTAGCCTGGGCTCCATGATTAACTGTCACATGATAATCTTCATTTACGCACACCTTCTTATCTTTCACTGCACCTGCCATACCAACACTTAGCCCTATATTACCTCCACCACCCAACTTATCTTACTGTATTGTCCAGTCCAGAGCATTGCAAGAGAAGACCTTAGAGTCATGCTAAGACTGGACCAATGACAAGTCAAGGTAGACCTCAATGTTCAAAATCCATGGTATACAAAAGAAAGAGAATGGGACGAAGATTTAGAGCTGGATTTGAAAACTGTGTATACTGTGCACCACTTGGTATCTTTGGCTGAGTCAGCAACCTTCCTGAGCCTGTTTTCTCATCTATACAATGGGGATAGTAGTACCTACTTCATATCATGAGGATATTTTAAATGAAATAATGTATGTGAAAGGCCTAGCAGATTCCTAGGCATGTAGAAGTTACTTAAAAAGTGTTAGTTTCTTCTCTTCCTTTAATGTATTTCACTAATGTCCGATGATGCCCTATTTGAAAATGACTAATTCTTACTTAGCAAGAAAATCCATGCTTTCTGGTATGAACCTTCTTAATTTTCCTCTCTTACCTCCTTTCCATATAGAATTTTATATCTTCACTCTCTGCTCCTGATTCAGAAGCAGTGTCCTTCTTCTTTTCTACAACTAACCCTCTATCCATGCCAGTAGTTTTCAATCCTGGCTGCACATTAGAATCATCAATGCAGATGTCTGGGCCCCACCACAGACCACTTAAATATGACTCTCTGGAGGTGGGAGCATGGTATCAGTATTTTTTAAAGTTCCTGGTAGGGTGCCAAGATAATTCAGTGGGGGAAAGAACAGTCTTTTCAACAAATATTGTTGGAACTGGATATCCTCATTTAAAAGAAAGTAGTTGAACACTTCCTTATACCATGCACAAAAATTAATTCAAACTGGATCATAGATTTAAATGTAAGAGCTAAAACCCTAAAACTCTTTGAAAAAACATAGGGATAAATCTTCATAACCTTGAGGTAGACAAAGTCTTCTTGGATAGGACACTAAGAGCACAAATAACAACAACAAAAGTGAAGAAATTGAATTTCATCAAAATTTAAAACTTTGGTGCTACAAATAATATCACCAAGAAAGGAACAAATAATATCACCAAGAAAGGAAAAAGACAACTCACAGAACGAAAAAAGTATCTGCAAACCGTGTATCTGATAAGGAACTTGTATCTAGACCAGATCAAAGACTCCTTTTTTTAAGTTTATTTGTTTTGAGAGAGAGAGAGAGAGAGAGAGAGAGAGAGAGGGGAAGGGACAGAGAGAGAGGCAGAAAGAGAGAATCCCAAGCAGGCTCCACACTGTCAGCACAGAGCCCAACATGGGGCTCAAACTCAGGAACCGTGAGATTATGACCTGAGTCAAAATCAAGAGTTGGACGCTTAACCAACTGAGCCACCAGGCATCCCAGAACATATCAAAGACTCTTAAACTCAATTATAAAAAGAGAAATAACTTAACTTTTTAGATGGGCAAAGGATCTGAATAGACATTTCTCCAAAGAAGAAATACAGAGAGCCAATAAGCACATAAAAAAATGCTCAACATCATTAACCATTAGGGACATGTATACAAAAACACGGAGATAGCATTTCAAATCCACTAAGATCACTTTTATCAAAACTATAGATAGTAAGAAGTGTTGACAAGATTGTGGAAAGATCGAAAGCCTCATATACTGCTGGAGGGAATGTAAAATGGTACAGCTGCTTCGGGAAACATTTTGGCAGTTCCTGAAAATGTGAAACAGAGTTATCATGTGATCTAGCAATTCCACTCCTAGGTATATACCCGAGAGAAATGAAAACATATGTTCACACAAGAACTTGTATGCAGATTTTCATAGCAGCATTATACATAACAGCCAAAAAGTAGAAACAGCCCAAATGTCCATCAACTAATGGATGGATAAGTAAAATATGGTGTATCTGTACAGTGGAATATTATTCCACAATGAAAGGAATGAAGTACTGATATATGTTAAAACATGGAGAACTCTGAAAACCTTATTTAAGTGAAAGAAGCTAGTCACAAAAGCCTGTATAGTATATGATTTCATTAATACGAAATGATCAAAATAGGCAAATCTATGTATAGAGAAAGTGGATTAGTGGTTGCCTAGAGCTGGGGGGTTGAGAGGAGATAAGGAGTGACTGCTAATGTGTATGAGTTTTGTTTTATTTTACATTGATGAAAATATTCTAAAAGTGATTGTGGTGATGGTTGAACAACCCTATGAACATACTAAAAATACTGAAAAGGAAACAGAGACAGAAGTTCTCCAGTTAATTCCAATCTTCACAATACTGTATGTGAATGGTATCTTACCTTCTAGATTCCTTGGGAGGAAATACGGCATCTTCTAAATCTTTCTCTCCCCCATAGCCTTAAGAAATAATAACCAACACAGGAGGGTGATATCTTTTGAATGACTTTTTTTTTTTTTTAAATAAAGGAGTCTTGTTGGTGAATGTTTTTTTCTATTTTAATCAAAATTGCAAGAGTCAGGCTGTCACCTGGCAGCATTGGTCATCTTGGCTATCCTGATTCATTTGAGCTCCCCAAGTAATTAATTCAGCTGTAGCACATAAAGAGAGGGTAGGTAGACAGTGTAAACCAAACTGACCGGTTCTGCCATCCAAAGTACTGTAGTTCCCTCATATACCAGTAGATGTGGCCTCTGGCCCTTAGGAACCATTCTTTTGACAGTTCCCCAGGACATGGCTCTGGTTTGACTGACTTTGTTTACTAAATAAATTAATTCCTACTTCTGGAGTAGCTTCAATTTTGAAACAGAAAGCCATCTATTGACAGTCACTGATACACAGGATTTTATTGTTTGATATTAAACAATTAAGAGTTATTGTTTTTCCCCCACAAGTACATTATACAGGAAAATAAATATAATCTAGAATACAGCCACTAGGAGTGGAGAGAGAGGGAGATTCTATATCTACTCTGTGTCTTAAAGGGATAGTTTTACTTTAATAAATGCAAAGGGCAGACTGCATCTCCCTCATGGAAATAAAGCTCTCTCAACAAAATGTGTAGAAAGACAGTATCTGATGAACATTTCTTGAGTTTGATTTATATAAATACACTTTTTCAAAAAAAATCCTAAGAATTTAGTCTTTTGGTCCAGCTGGGGTCTAGACTTCAATAATTTGAAACAACTTTGCAATTGCTACTTCCAACAAAGTCTGAAGGTACGCAAAAGAAGAAAATGATAAAATGAGTCTAGATGTTTGCAAATACAGGGGAAGTGTGTCATTTGTTCAACTCAGCAAATAAAAGATGGCAAAATGTGAAGCCATAGTTGTCTGAGCACAGGACAAAGATCTGATTTAGAATCAGGCAGAAGTTTTCCCTTCTATAGCTCTAGGGAGTTCAGATGCACTCAGAAAAACCATCTGATCAAGGGCAATGTCAAGATGAGAAAAGAAAATTCCAAGTCCTTATATGATTTTGAATGAGTTAACAGTTGGAAGTCTCACTAGTAATTCCAAATATATCATTACAGTCCTAGCTTAGAAGCCCTATTTCATGAGAAAAGATTATAATATGAAAATCTCAGAACTAATTGATTATACAAGGTAAACATGACAAGCCTGGATAAGAAATTAACAGACATTTTGCTTTCCCTCTCACTGAAAAGAATGGCCAGGTACATGCTGCCCACTAGAATACAATTTGCTCAAAGTGAGGGAGTTAGAAAATGCTATTAGGTTATCTGGGTTGAGGAGCTGACCCGGGGCCGAGCATGTCATCGTGTCACATCCCTCTTCTTTACCATCACTACTTTCACCAGAATAATCCAGAACCTTGAAGAATAAATTAAATCACAAATGCTAACCTTTTGCCAAAACTCCAAGCAAAGTATCAAACCAACTTAATACATTGGAACCTAGCAGAACTTTTCCACGTTTGCCAAACACAGCCGAATAAACTATTTTCAGCTCGGAGTTCATCTTCAGAAAAGATGTGCATTTCTGTGCAATATAATGATGGAATATATTAAAAAACCACTTCTTAATTTTCATCGAGGGGTCTCTTAAAAATCAGAATTTAAGGATAATTCCCCTTTTGTCTCTGGTGCCAGCTTTCAGGTTTTTAAAAATATGAAATGCACAGCGTGACATAAAGAGCTGCAAATATGTATAAACACACCACGGTGGCTCCCATAATAAGAGCTTATTGGGGGGAAAAATGGTCGGGCAAGTATTCCTCTTCCCCCAATTACAATCTCAAGTCCCAGACCGGTATGCAATTACGAAACAAAGGCGAGGTGAAGGGTGAGAAACAACAGAAAAGGCAGCAGAAAGGAAGACAAGTACTCAGCAAGCCTGAGGCTGCTTCGTCTGGCTGGCCCGGCTGGCCCCAGCACCTTTCTGGTACCAGTTCCGGGCTTTTCCTCAGACATAACCCACATCATCTTCTCAGAGAAATAAATCTGCCTTTAAGGGAAGCCAAGCTAGCATTCAGAGGTAACGTGCAGAACCGTAAATGAAAAATGTCCACGTCTAGCAGGCAGACAAGCCACGGAAAACCAGCTGTCAGTTTCGGTGGCTCCTAGCTCTAACGGGGTTTCAGGTTACTCTTTGCCTCTGTCTCTCTGTCTGTCTTTCTCACCCTGTCTCCCTCAGTAATATCAGCTTTCTAATCAACTCAAATCTCAAATACCTTCTCCAGCTGTCCTTGGGAAATAAATGCTGATGAAACAGAAAAAAGAGTAAGATACTCACAACAATGAAGAATTCCTACACATGCCGGTCCATTTTCTTGCTTTAGAAAGATGGAAGGTTAATTTAAAAAGCCTTGCAGAATTAGAAAAATAAGGGGGAGGGGGATTCCACCCACACAATCCTCCAGCCCACCGCAAAGAAGCCCAAAGGCTTGCTGACGTCACGGATTCATGAATGGATGTAAATCGGGCTGGTTTAGGATTCCGCACAGACTTCGCTGTGGTGTGTGCCATGAAAAAGAAAGGGAGGGTCCAGAGCAGACCCAACCAATAGGCTTCAGGCACTCATGGCCTGCCTTCTTTTAGAAGGAATCTGGTCACAGAATAAACAGAGCCCGCCAATCAGGCGTCTGCCACTGCCATAAGACAGACTGGCAGCTCAGGGTGCGGGTGGGGGGGGTGGGGGGGGGGGGGAAGAGGGAGCTGGTGTGCGTGTGTGTGCGTGCGTGTGTGTGTGTGTGTGTATGTAGCTGTGATAGTCATGAAAACATTATTATTGCTATTAAATGAAGGAATCAAAATAGAATTTCAGTGGAATCAGTGCTACTAAAAATCCATATAGAAGAAATCACAATCTTTTATTTATTAGAGCTATTTTCTTTAATTCCTTTCTTGCTGTTGGGCAATGTGCCTGATCTGATGGGATAAAAACAAATTAGAGTCAGGGAAACAGTTTCTAAAACTAGTGACCAGTAAGAAATGTATACCCTGCACATCAAGGCTTGTAAAAGCAAAATAGTAAGGAAATGATAATGGGAATAACCTAAGGATTAAGATACAGAAATATATAAGGCAATATTATGTAACTAATTAATTTTTAGAACAATATCATCTTTGTAATGTATCAAAAGTGGGTGTGGAAGAGTGATTGCCTGCTACATTTAAATAAGGTAGGTAAATATTTCCTCATTAAGATACAGCTCCAAAAGAGCTCTTCATGATTCTCAGAGCAAATTTTGGTTTTAATAAGATACCTTATTATTAACAGCAAAATCAGCTATATTAAATTCTCCTAGGAGCCCATGACATTTAAAAAATTGTTTAATTAAAAAAATCTTACCAGCTTTACTGAGGTATAATGATATACAAAGAACTGCACATACTCAATGTGTACAATTTGGTGAGCTTAGAATTATGCAAACACCCATGATATCATTACCACAGTCAAAGAGTAGACATATCACAGGGTTTCCTTGTGTTCCTTTGGAGGTTTTTTGGTTTGTCTTTATGGTAAGAATACTTAACATGAGACCTACCCTCTTAGCAAATTTTGAAGTGTACAATATAATACTGCATTGTTAACTATAGGCACTATGTTATAGAGCAGATCTCTAAGAACTTACTCATCTAGCATAACTGAAACATTATATCCATCGAATAACAATTCGTATTTCCCTCTCCACCCACCCCCGCCCCCCATCCCTGACAACCACTATCGTATTCTCTGCTTCTAGGAGTTTGACTATTTTAGATATCTCATTTAAGTGGAATCATACAGTATTTGTCTTTTTGTGACTGGCTTATTTTACATGGCATAATGTCCTTCAGGCTCATCCATGTTGTTTCAAGTGGCAGAATTTCTTTTTTTTAAGTTTTTTTTTTTTTTAATATTCCCCTGTATGTATACACCACATTTTCTTTATCCATTCATCTGCCTATGGACACTTGGATTGTTATCATATGTTACCTATTGTGAATAGTGCTACAATGAACATGGGACTGCAGATATCTCTTGGAGATCTTGACTTCAGTTATTTTGGACATATATCCAGACGTGAGATTGCTGAATCATATGATAGTTCTATTTTTAATTTTATGAGGAATCTCCATACTGTTTTCCATAGCCACTACACCATTTTACATACCCACCAACAGCGTACAAGGGTTTTAATTTCTCCAAACCTTGCCAACACGTGCTATCTTTTTCTAAATAATAGCTATCCTATGAGATGTGAGGTGATATCTCACTGTAATTTTGCTTTGCATTTCTCTGATAATTAATGATACTGTGCACCTTTTCATATACCTATTGGTCATCTGTATGTGTGTCTTCTTTGAAGAAATGTCTATTCAAGTCCTTTGCCCATTCTTGACACTGGTTTTGGCAATAATTTCTTGAAATAACATCAAAAGAACAGGCAACAAAAGCAAAAATAGACAAGTGGGACTACATCGAACTAAAAAGCTTTAATCAACAGAATGAAAAAGGCAACCTACAGACTAGGAGAAACATTTGCACAACATGTATCTGATAAAAGATTAATTTCCAAAATATAAGGAACTCATAAAACACAACAGCAAAATAAAGAAGTCATAACATTTCTTTACTCTTTATTTTAAAATTGTTAGAAGTTACACAAAAGTGGAAATTAACATAATTCCCTAGACCCCATCATTTCACTTCACGATTACCAATACTTTACTAACACTGATCACAAGTTTTTTTTTAACTTGGGAAGCCCTTGAAACTTGAACAATAGTGGTTAATACGAAGCCTTGGTTATGAGGTGTCCAGTGGCCAAGAACATTCTGAACAGAGATCTTACTCTATCTCTTAATCAGACCATTTGTACAGCTGAGAGAAGGAGAGTAGTTGCCTGTTTCTGTGTGCCTATGGAGGCTTCAAGCCTGACACTAGTATTACACACTGCTTAGCTCATTTGGAAAAACAAAATGAAACAAAACTTTCCAGGACTATTTTATACACAGCAAAGATGTTCAGGGCACTGTTCTGTATACTCCAGCAATTGACTATCACTGGCAGACAACATACTTAACAAATTTCTCTAAAGGAGGTTATTGTGGAATAGGACTATGGAAAACATAGACCAAAGAAGTTTACCCCTGTTTACAGGTGTGCTCAAGACAAATGCAGTACTGGTACATTCCTAGTAGGCCTGAGTGCAACACATTGGCTTATATCAATATGTATGGGTACTAGGATTATTTTAGAATGCATGAGTGGAAAGGAGATGAAGAATATACATCTCTGGCTCTTTTAACAGCAATCAAAACCAACCAGGATACACTAAAAGAATCAGATTTATAAAAAATTGTTTTTCTTCCAAAATAACCCAGACTAATAGAAGGAGGCAATCTCTTTGTGGAACATGTCAACAAGATGGCCAATTCTGCTCTAGAAGCTAACACATTTGCTGTAAGGTTTGACAACAACATCATTACTCAACAAGTCTACCAGGGATCAGGGTAGTCTCTGATGCAATTTAGAAGAAAACAGTCTATAAATTGTTCTAAACACAGCCACCTAAGAAGTTGGCTCAGTATGTGATCTGGAAAATAAAAACTAGCTGTCTCTATGAACTTGGCATTTTAGTAGATGAATTTGATCTAGGTTAGCGCTTCCCTGTACCACAGAAATATCAACTGAGCCAACAATTTCTCCATGTCGAGTATCATGGGAAATCATCTGGAAGATAAGTTATCTCCCCAAATCACAGAAACTATAGAGGCCATTCTTGGAGGAAGTTATTGTTGTTTTTGGAACAGAAGGAAGGCAGGGAGAGGGAGCCATGAAAATGTCCATTCTAGAGCAGCACTGCCTAAGAACTTCCTGTGATGATGGAAACGTTCTATAATTTGCACGAATACAGTAGCCACATGTGGCTGTTCGGCATTTAAGATGTGACTAATGTGACTGAGGAGTTGAATTTTAAATTATATTTCAGTTAATTTAAACTTTAATTAAATAGTCACATGTGACTGGCTGGTACCTACTGTATGGGACACTGCAACTCTAGAGATATCAAGCCAAGTCCCATCATCAAAAGTGACTTTTTATTTCAGTGTGTGGGCATGCCAAGTGTAGAGGACTACAAAGCCATCATCAAGGTAAGTAAGCACTTTTAAGAGCCAAATGAACCTCAGGGTGCCTGGGTGGCTCAGTTGTTTAGTTGTCTGACTCTTGATTTCAGATCAGGTCATGATCTCATGGTGTGTAAGTTTGAGCCCTGCATTGGGCTCCACGCTGACAGTGTGGAGCATGCTTGGGATTCTCTCTTCCCCACTCTCTCTCTCTCTCTCTCTCTGCCCCTCCCTCATGCTCTTTTCAAATCTCAATAATGACTGGAGGATAACTCTGGTCTTGTTTCCCAATAAGATATTCAAATCTCATTATTAGAAAATGACCTAAGAATAGAAGTTAAGGTACAATTATTCTGCTATAAAAATATAAGCTCTTCTAAGGATGTTTTTTTTTTTTTTTTGAGAAAAATGGTCTTTTATAAAGGAAAATGACTCATTTAAGCCACAATCTAAGAGATGTTCAAAGTGTAACCCAGTGACAATTTTTGTCAGAAACACCATGAAAAAGAAAGAGGATAATGACCTCAAGGCTAATGCATGAAGATTCATATTTCTTCCACAGGCACCAGTGTGTAGTGGTTAACAGCTAGTAAAGAGATCTGGGTTCAAATCCTGACTCTGTCACTTGTTAATTATGTAAGTTCAGGTAAACGGGAGGTTCAATTTTCTCATTAAAATGGAGGTAATAATAGGTCATGTCTATCATGTGAAAGCTAAATAAAATAATATATGAGAAGATTAGCATAGAACATGTAATATAGAAGATATTCAGCAAGCAATACTAATAGTTTATTAGTATTAATAGCTTATTAGTATAGAATACTAATGCTTATTCTTATTTTACTGTTGTTATTCAAATACCATGGGCCTTTCTATTCTCACAAGGGAAATTTCAACAACTCTGCAGATCCAGGGATAAACGCCACAGAGAAAAACACACGTTTATTTTGCTTAGAATAAGCTTGAACAGCTCTTTGTAGGAAATTCTTAAAAATATGTACCGGTGACACATCTTCCAAGGAAAAGCTCTTCCAAATCATTTTCCTTTGGAAGATTGCAGGATAGTTGCTGAGGTTCTGAAGCTGAGAGGGGTAAAACCCTCTGGAAGTTAAGCCAGGTGACCAGCAACTCTCTTTATCACAAAACAAACACAAAATAATGCTAAATTTTTCTAAATAAAACTGCGGTTTATATACAACAGTTTGAACTAATATGGGAAATAATCTGTCTACTAGGTGACAATACTGGTCAAAATTCTTTGCTTTCATATAAGAATGTTAATTCTAACTTTGCCTATTTTCAAAGCATATGGTTTGATAGCATGGACAGCAATGTCAATATGCAAGATTCAAATTTCAATATTCAAAGACTTCAGCGAACTGTTAATTCAATTTTGTTGTTATTGTTGCCGTCTAGTTCCCATTAGATGCCTAACTGAGAAAGTGATTTTTAAGAAACATCTAAGGAATTCTTTTAAGTAGCACTAAAATTTATCCTTGTATCAAGTGAGATAGATCATCAGAAAGCTACATGTTACCTAAATATCATTAGCCTAGTGCCTCTTAGCAGAATCACTGTCACCGAGTTCTATCACTTTCATGTTATGGCCTTGCTTTTAACAAGAATTATTATAAGGAACAGCAATATTGATTATCTTGCACGATGTCTCCTATGCAAGGAATTCACACACTTGTTTTAGAACTTAATACCAGGGAAAAGCTTTCTGTTCCTGAAGAATTATTAGGCATCCACATTTTCAATAATAACAATGTAATCTACTGAATTTCCATTTTTCTGTCCTTCTGGTGGGGAGCTCAAAGTTAACTTTATACTCAAATCTGTCTATCATTCAATCTGTATATCTATATCTAATTTATTTTAGCTTTTGTGGTTAGCATATTTGCATTCTCTTTCCTGTTTTGGGTTTAATTTCCCTTTTATTAACCGTATTGTATATATACTTCATGATAGGAACTTCAAATCCTTTTTGAGACAGACTATAAATAAAAATGTATACTAAACACACATCTATTAACTTTAAAAAAATATGGAAGTCTCATGTCTATAAATTCTACAGTCATCTTTATGATAAAAGAAAACCCTAAAGATACACATAATTATGGCAAACTTTGAAAAATATTCTGAGTTAAATGGATTTGAAGTCTTTAATATTTTTTATCAAAGTATAATAAAATATCTAGTTAGCTGGAGAAGAGCAATTGCTTAGAGATTTTATATGCTATAAAATAAAGCTTTATAATAAATCTTAACAGCTTAATGAAGTTTTAATGTATTATCCCTGTCAAAAGGATGACTACAAAGGATGTAAGAATTCTTCTCTGATCAATAATGAGAGTGCACCGAAATAAATCAAAAGCAAATGGATTTCTCAATTAATAAAATATTTAGCATCCCTGAAATACACCATTCCATAATATACAAATTCTGGCAAGGTACCACAAACCTAACCTTTGTGAGACTAAAAATACTATCTTGAGTTTATAAAGGCATTTCCATATTGCAAAAGGAAAAGGAAAATTTCTGCATTACTTTACTCATCCACATAGAATTCATACTGCTTCTGAGAGGCCATGTAAACCATCTAACTTCTGTTCTTCTGAACCTGTTTTAATTTCCCCCCTTCGTTAGCTAGATACAAGTTGGCATTTCCATTTTAGCTTCATAGTGCAAGCAATAGAACTGAAGAGCCAAACATAGGAATAGTGAACATCTGCCATTTTGTTTTTAGTTTGCTCCTGCATCTTCTGCATTTGAGAGCACAGTCTCTCCACCACATTCAGTCCAAGTGGTTCAGAGGGAGCTGAAGCCACCAGAAGCTAGGGCTCCAAGAGTGAACACATGGCACAAGGCTGGCATTGCCTTTTGTACTAAAATATCTTCCTTACATAAGTGTGTTCTTTTACAGTATGGGATATCTAAATTCCAGAAATAATGATTGGGAACAAATCTGGTCGTTAGACATTCTTTGTAAACAATCCTGCACTTAGCTTTATGCTTTACAAAGTACTTTAAAATAGGGAAGATATTAGTCCTATTTTATATGTGAGAAAACTAAGGTTCAGGGAGACTGGCTCATCTAATCTAATTTAGCTCTGGGGTGCCTGGGTGGCGCAGTCGGTTAAGCGTCTGACTTCAGCCAGGTCACGATCTCGCGGTCCGTGAGTTCGAGCCCCGCGTCGGGCTCTGGGCTGATGGCTCAGAGCCTGGAGCCTGTTTCCGATTCTGTGTCTCCCTCTCTCTCTGCCCCTCCCCCGTTCATGCTCTGTCTCTCTCTGTCCCAAAAATAAATAAAAAACGTTTGGAAAAAAAAAAAATTAATCTAATTTAGCTCTATCTAAACTCTGTAACCTATTGCCTCTACTTTTAAATTCTATCCATTACCCCTTGTCCCTCCCCCATTAAAGACCTGTCTACAATCATTCAATGACTAAAAATTAAAAGTGAACTAAAAAAGTGGCAAAGCAAAGATAAAAAAAGCCATCTCTTGATATCAAGGAGCTTTGGTGAGATGACCAACTACACAAAATGGTGAAGGTGCTAAATCAGTGGGGCAGAAAGGGATGTTTTACTTGAGGATGGAGAATAGCACTAGAAGGAAGTTAACTGACATTTGGGGGTGAGAATATTCTTGCTTGCATGGAACTTTCCGACATAATGCAAAATGTTTAGCGCCCCTCCAGACCTGTAATAGCACCAGGCTTTGTCATAGTTAAAGAAGTCCCCCATGTGTGTCTCCGTAGGCACGAGGGAATTGGGACTGACTGCCCTACTTTGAGACCTACAGGTTAGGCTATAGAGTGGTGCTCTCTGCTGCCCTCTGGTGACATACAGAGGTAAGATAAAGGCCCCTAGCAGAAAAACAGGCCCCGTCCTTTGGAGAAAAATGTCCCAAAAGCAAAGAAACACCAAAGATGCCTGATGGTAAGGCTTAGCAAGAGCTTTGGAAATGTGGGGTGAGGCTGAATAAAGGCTGGGAGCCCTCCTCCCGGTCCAGACCATAGCTAGTACTTGCCGTTTGCTTGTCTTTGGCAAATTGGCATGTTTGTAAAGGGAATAAAGGCTTGTCCTTAAGCAAACACACATTGTCCTTATGCTGCAGTTTGCCCAGGGCTTGAAGTAGGTCTTCTCTCTCTGATACAATGATTATTTGGGACTGGGTGGTTACAGTCAGTTATAAAAAGGAAGAAAACTGGAACTGGACCTCAAAGAGGAAGGATTTGGGGAAACAGGATACAAGAGAACAAGGACAGCTGTTCCAAGGTAGCTTATATCAAAGGTAAAGCTGGTAAGGCACACGCTAGTGCTTTTCATGCCAATACAGGATCAGCGTGTACAAGTGCAGTAGATAAGGAACTGGAAGTCAGAGTGGATAATACATTAACACTGAGTCAGTAAACCATGAACTGTTTTTAAAATGAGCCTTACACACCTATCCGTGAGTAGGCTCACACTATATAGATTCACACTTGGTACTACAGCCAGTACCTTATTATTAACACTACTGAAGGGAGCAGAGAAGATAAAACCCAAGGATATGTCAGGGAAGTATCTGTTTTCAAGTTTACTCATAAATATAATTATATTTGATGTCTTAAAGCCAAATGAGGAAGCCACACTGGGAAAACTCTTGGTTTTCTATTACCAATGATTACATGCTACCCCCCAAATAAGGTAATACTATCTTTACTGCGAGGAGTAAAAGACAGCAGCTGCTGCTAGCAGCAACCTGCTCCCAATCAATCTACCTGTCTTTATATAATATATATTTTTAAAATGTTACTACTTCATAGGTTCTTATCTAGTCTGCTTGAGATTGAGAATTAGGGTTTGACATATAACATTCACTAAACAAGCAACAAATAGAGCAGGGTGTTGGTGGGGGGAGGTATGAATATAGTGCTTACTTAGATGTCCTGAAAAAATCAATGCATAAATTAAATACACACATTTTTATTGAATGCCATCTATGTTTGAGATAGCTTGACACGCACTGTGGGGTGTATATGTAGGGATAAATCACAGATCCTGATCTCAGCCTATTTCACTAAATAAGATAGAAGCACAATAAGCAGCAAAATTAAAAAACTGTTATTGTGGCTTAAAATAACAAAGCAGATGAGGCACCTGGGTGGCTCAGTTGGTTAAGCATCTTACTCTTGATTTCGGCTTAGGTCACGATATCACGGTTCGTGAGTTCCAGCCCCACATGGGGCACTGGCAGTGCAGATCCTGCTTAGGATTTTCTCCTTCTCCTCTTTCTGCCCCTCCCCTGCTCTCTCTCTCTCTCTCAAAATAAATAAATAAATAAACTTAAAATAACGGAAAATAGAATCTGTCCCCCAGTATTCAATCTCTTCTCTTTCCTTTTAGGTACACAACGCTTACCCCACCCCCACTCTTAAAGTTTTAGGTGAGTACATGCTATGCTCCTGAAGACTTTATTCTACTGACTATGGATGTGACCACATGACTAAGTTCTAGCCCATGGGAAGTCAGTAGAAGTGAGGTCTGCAACTTCCAGGTCTTCTTATCCATGAGGCTAAGCTGCTGGTCCTGGAGTGTCTTCCTTCCCGTGCTGAGTCAGCTTCTACCATGCACATGATGAAACCACCCACGGGCAATAGCAGAGGAACAAAACAATGAACTTTGGGCTTTGATGCTCTAGTGAATCAGAGTTGTCTATCTGTACCACAACACCTGCCTACTTTAGGATTGCTAATGAAGGCTGAAATAACAGCCTTTCTTTTTTGAGCCACCAAATTTTGTTGAGACCCTTACTGCTGTTTAGCCTTATAGCCCAACTAATGTCTCTTGTTACAAGGTGTTATATGGTTATTTCCTCAAGGAAACAGAGAAGAAATAATTGTTCCAAACATCTTGAGAAGAAATGCTGACTCAGAGGATCAAGGACCTACCTGAAAGAAACCTTAAAGGTCAAATCTACTCTGTCTTTTTTTACATACGAAGAAATTGAGGTTGAGATTTGTCCATCGTGTTTGAATTTGTGACAGAGCCAGGAATTGATCCCAGGTCTCCTGAGTGTTTTTGTAGTACACTATCCTGTCTATAAAATAACAGTGACCACTAATGGTACCTCTTTCTTTTCCTGACACAGTTAAGATTCACTCAGTACCCCTGGGACATGGAATGCTATCCCCAGTTCTAAAGGAAAGCCAACAAGAATTTTTTAAAGTCACATTTTTTTGTCTCAAAGGCATCTGAAATCTAACACAAGAGAAAATTCTAGAATAGCTATATGGTACTACTAAAACAAGGATGAAGAAATGAAAACATAGACCCAAACAATTAGTGATCCAGCAACCTATAAGTGGAAATGGTCATACAAGAATTATATAAGCAGTTTATCTCCTGATAACAAATCCTCTGAAATTTAGAAAATATGATCGGAAAATACTTGAATCAATTCTTAATTGCTCTATTAAAACCTAATTAAACATGCCAGGGCCTGAAAATACATTTTCCATTCTTACAAAATTCCTTTTACTCTTAGCCCAGAAAGTTGTAATGCTTTAAGTTTTTAAAAACCACCCCCAGGGGCACCTGGGTGGCTCAGTCGGTTGAGCGGCCGACTTTGGCTCAGGTCACGATCTCGCGGTCCGTGAGTTCGAGCCCCGCGTCGGGCTCTGTGCTGACAGCTCAGAGCCTGGAGCCTGTTTCAGATTCTGTGTCTCCCTCTCTCTCTCTGACCCTCCCCCGTTCATGCTCTGTCTCTCTCTGTCTCAAAAATAAATAAACGTTAAAAAAAAAAAACGCACCCCCAAAAGCCACAGCCTAGGCATCTCTTCTGTGTTGGCTAGTTAACAACAGCCATCCTTTACCAGAAACCTCTTTGGTAAGCTATGCTGTTGCTGAGGAGGAAGAGTTATGCATACGCCATTGTAAGTGCACAGTCCTCCACAGAGCGCTGAAGTGAGCAGTTTTAGGGAGATACGAAAGGCAAGAATGCAAGGAGAGGGTTGGTCCCAGTTCAGAACAATCTGGTCTCTCTGCCATCAAAATTATCATTAGCTTTCAATAGGCCATAGTAGCAAAACCCACAACCGCAGGGCCTACTTTATAGTCTCCCTCCTGGCTATGGAACATAATATCTACCTGTCACTGTAGTTTGGAAACAAACACAGTTGTATTTCCAAATCCCCTGTTGTAGTGTTGGTCATCCCTGTCATGAAAGGATCACAGACAATGCTTATTCAACTTCAGGGGGAGTATTAAGATCTATAGAAAATTATTACAAATACTCTTGGCCCTGAATTTTAAAGTTAGCAAAATGAAGCCCCGCTGAAGACCACCCATAAAGAAGCAGTGGCCTCAAAAGGCCACATTATCTTAGCATGTATTTTTAGTGTATTAATCAAAATTCTGTACTAAATAGTCATCGTTCAAAAGGCCACTCCTTGGGGCACCTGGGTGGCTCAGTCAATTAAGCATTGGACTTCAGCTCAGGTCATGATCTCGTGGTTCGTGAGTTCGAGCCCTGACAACTCAGAGTCTGGAGCCAGAGTCTGGATTCTGTGTCTTCCTCTCTCTGCCCCTCCCCCACTCACACTCTGTGTGTGTGTGTGTGTGTGTGTGTGTGTGTGTGTGTGTGTGTGTCTCAAAAATAAAGAAACATTAAAAAAGAAAATTTTTTTTAAAAAAGACAAAAGGCCACTCCTCTGCAAAAGAGGCTGGTGTCTTGAAGTTGCTTTCACTATAAATCTAAAACGATGTGTGTGAGGGGAGAATAAGATTCTAGAAAAAAAAGTAAAACATACTCTAATTAGTAAATATTTGAAAAACAAAATGCATTTTCCGAGGAAGAGTATTTGTTGGAGTTTACTTCTTAGCTGGACTATGAAATACTCACAAATTTCATGCTGAATGTCCATTTCTGAGTAGCTTTCATCACAAAGCTCTTCACATTTAGGGCTAGTTTCCTTATACTGTCCCCTATAAATGCCTGGTTACATTTTGAAGCAAATGAAGTAATGCTTTCTGTTGCTGCCACCTAGTGCAAACTTGAAAAATATGCCTGAAAATTTTTAAAGACAAAATGCAGTATATTACTGCATAATTATTATTATGAAGAATAATTTATAAGTAGACTGAGATCAATGGTAACATGTTAATTAAGCTACTGATTATTCCAGAAACTTGAATGAAGATCAATAAGTTAGTGTTGCATAAAGAGGGTAAATAAGCTAAGAATAGTATTAGGTGGCTTTGTCAAAGCCACAGCTTGACAGATACATTTTCTCTAATCGATCGTATATACAAAACCTAGTCTATTCTTTGGTTGAGAAAAACCCGACTCAGAGCTACCAGAAAAATGAAGAAGAAAATATACTTTTACGAATTTGAACAACTTTGAGTTCAAAAATTACCAGGGTAGATAAACAAACAAATACAGTGGGGGGAAGAGGAAAACGTTCATGAACAGGCAATTCACAAAAAGAGAGATGCAAAGACCAATGAGAAAAAATGTGTAACTTCAGTATCAAAGAATGGCAAATTAAAACAAAATGAGATACCAGATTCTCCTTGCAAAGTGGCTAATATTGTTTTTTTACACTTGGTAATATGCCACTTTGGAAAGGATGTGGGAAAACTCTTTCTTTCTTTCCTTCTTTTTTTTTTAGTATAGTTGATACACAATGTTACATTGTTTCAGGTGTACCACACTTTGATTGGACAGCTCTGTAAGTTATGCCATGTTCACCAACAGTGTAGCTACCATCAAACAGACACTCTCACACACCTCTGATGGTTAAATAATTGTTACAACTTTTTTGGAGTACAATTACTTGGCAAGAGGTATCAGTAGACTTCAGCTGTAAATACCCTTTGGTCCAAAATTCACCTTTAAGGAATTTATTCTAAACGAGTAATCAGGAACTTGTAAAAATGGTCTAGCTATAAATATTTCATTACATAGTCATTTAAAACAAAAATAATTTGGAACACTAGAATACCCCTAAAGAGAAGATTTGTTAAATGTATTATGGGAAAACTATACAATAGAATATTTAAAACCTTTACAAATTATATACTAAAATATATAAAAGTATTCATGACAAAGTGTGAAAAAGGAAGGTAACATGATAATAGGTACTATGTGACCCAATATCTATTATCTATGTATGTATGTATGTATGTATGTATGTATGTGTATATGTATACACACATACATACACACACATATACATATATATATACACATACACATCTAGAAGAATATATACAATATTAACCATGGTTATTTCCATATGTAGGGAGAGGGATAATTTTATTTTTTTCTCCTTTAATCTAGATTTCTCAATTATCTATGAAGTACAAATGTATTACTTTTGGAAAAAAATAAAATTTTTAAAGTCGCTAATTTTTTTTCTTCCAAGATTTTATTTAAATTGAAGTTAGTGAACATATAGTGTAGTATAGGTTTCAGGAGTAAAATTTAGTGATTCATCACTTACATATAACAACCAATGCTCATTACAGTTGCTAATTTAATAATTCTCAGTGTTGTTAAGTCACTCAACCAACTGAGCCACCCAGGCACTCCCTCCCCCTGTAATTTTAAAGGAGATATCAAATTTCAAGACACAGATGGCATGGAAACAATTTTGTAATATACCATGCTGTAGTAGGTGATATGTCTTTTCACTAGAATGAGGAATTGATAAAGAAGATGTGGTATACACACACACACACACACACACACACACACACACACACACACACTGGAATATTACCTGGTGAGCAAAATGAATGAAATCTTGCCATTTGCAACAATGTGGATAGAACTAGAATGCACTATGCTCAGTGAAATAAATCAGAGAAAGATAAATATCATGATTTCACTCATATGTGGAATTTAAGAAACAAAACAGATGAACATGGAGAAGGGAAAGAAAAATAAAATTAGATAAAAACAGAGAGGGAGGCAAACCATAAGAGACTCTTAAACACAGAGAACAAACTGAGGGTTGCTGGAAGGGTGTTGGGTGGGGAGATGGGCTAACTGGGTGATGGGTATTGAGGGCACTTGTTGGGATGAGCACTGGGTGTTATATGTAAATGATGAAACACTAAATTCTACTCCTGAAACCATTATTACACTATATGTTAACTAACTTGGATTTAAATAAATGTTTTAAAAAAGAATGAGAGATGGTCACAGTTGGCATAAGCTTTGTGGAGGTGTGAGAATTTGGGACTAAAAAAGCCCTACTGAGAAGGGGTGTGTGTGTGTGTGTGTGTGTGTGTGTGTGTGTGTGTGTGTGTGTGCGTGCTGACTTACTTTGTTTCGCAAGAAAATAGAAAAGTGAGGATGGCAACAGAGATTGTGAGATGAGTAGAAAGGAAGTGGGAAGCCCCAAAAAGGGGCACAGTCACCTGGTGAAAGAGAATGACAGCTGGAATCACAGAGAACAGAAGAGGTTTAGATAGCTACTGTGGGAAATGCAAATAGATACCAATTAAAGGTCACCAACCAACAGTAAGGAACCTAACTGAGGATGAAAGTAATCAACATGGCAGCAGAAAAAATGATTAGGGAAGTACTCTGGGTTGGGCCCCAAGAAGGAAGAGCCAAAGATTGACAAGGGGTAGAGGAAGTGATTGTTGAAACGGCTAATGATGTTCCAAGCTGGATGAGGCATAAAGGGAAAGGGATCGGGGATGTATTCAGTTTGGCTACCATGGTGTCTACTACATGTATGACACATGGTGGAACAGTATATGTTTAAGAAAATAAAAAATGAGGAGAGACTGTATAAAGAGAGAGGTAAGACAACTGATATAACTGAGTACCTACTATCAGATTCTTTGGGCACAGATGAATCTATCGTCTTCTGTCTCTTTTGCCTTCTCCTTTGCCATATCCATGTCTCTCCCTTTCAAAAATTTCCTATGACTTACCTACTCACTTTCTTGTCCTTTGCCACCAAACTTCTTGTAAGAACACTATCTGCCAGGGCTGGCAGAACGAGCCCTATGGGCCTCTACTCCTCCTTCCACACCCATGGCAGATGTAGCCAGTAGATGATGGCACTTTTTCCATTGCCACAGACCATAAACATATGTAAAACTGAACAGCACTAGCAAAGGGCCTTGTATATGGTAAGCATTCAGTAAAAATTCACTGAGTGAATGAATGAAGGCATGTCACACATTAAGGTGGATTTGGGATCTATCGCATCTATTAGTTGCCCTTCTTATTCTAAGGTCTTACTAAAACTTGAATACAACCTATGTAGGTATGATTGAAAAGGAACAAATAATGGAACTTTTTATACTGTATCTGTGACCTTGTGAAAATGGGCTCCCTTTGTGCTACTGGCAACGGCACCTTAGGCTCCCCATATACAGGAAGCCTTTGCTCAAGGTCAGTTTACCTAGCTGTATGTCAAGTTGTTTCCAGCTACAGTATTTTCCAGCCTTAAGGTGTGTTTGGGATTAGGTATATCTTTTATCTTCCTTGCTTTTTGCTTTCCCATCTTTATTCACTTTTCCTCCATTCTTCTAATTCAATACCCTCCTTGGTGTCATCCATTTGTAGCACAGAGGATAAAAACAAACAAAACAAAACAAAAAACTCTGAAACAAAAAACAATGGACCACATTCTTTTTTTTAGGTACAGAAATTATCTTTGGTGAGGCATTTAGTCCACCTTGCAGATAGTATTTGCATGATCACCATGTCCATTGAGATAGACATATTCTTTAAAAAAATTTTTTTTAAATTTTTTTTATTTGAGAGACAGAGTATGAGTGGGGGGAGGGGCTCTCATGACCTCTGCTTCCTAATGTTCACACCTTTGTGTGATCCCTTGCCTTAAGTGTGAATGAGACTTACTTCCAATCAATAGAATACTGAAAAGGTGCTGGGATGTATGTGATTACATGCACATAATTATGTGATGATGCTGTATAAAACCCAAAATGCCTGTCTTGCTGAAATGTCTCCCTGGCTAGCCATGAGGAAGCAAGTGGCCATGTTGGGAAACCCCACATGTAAAGGAAGTATGATGGCTTCTATAAGCTGATAGTACCCTCTGGCCAACAGGTAATAACAACCAAAGGGGAAAAAGATCCCAAAACACACTCTCGGTCCTAACCCACAAGGAATTGAATGCAGTCAACAATCACAGGAGTGCCCCAGTTGAATCCAGCCCTGGCCAAACCTTGATTGAAGCCTTGTAAGACCATACACAGAAGGCCCAACAAGGCCATGTTCAGAGCCCTCTTCCACAGAAATTGGGGCAATAAATGTGTATTGTTCTAAGCCACTAAGTTTGTGATAATACTGTTATCAGCAATAGAAAACTAACATACTCACGGAACTCAACACCATCCCAACTAGAGACAACTTGGTTTATACTTACAGAAAGCAACTAAAACCCTCAAGGCACACTTAATAAAGATTGTAACGGCATACCCTAATACTCTTTTTTAAATATATAATAGCGAGTAACATAACAGAGCAAACATCCTACCTGATGACTCAAATAAACATGGTTGCAAACCTAATATTTTGTCAGCGACAGTCAAAATCAGTAGCAATGATCACAGTGCTATGTTGGTTAATAAGGAGAATTATGAAAAATATGGGAGATACAGCCCTTGCCTTCCACTATACTTTGTTTCCTAAAGTCTTATCTATGTCATCTGAGAGTTTCCTTATAAAAAGGTTTCATTCCCCAGTATGTTTCTAAAATAGCAAAGTCTGTGGCGTAGATAAGACACGCAGAACAGCTTACAGCCTGCATTCAAAACTGTACAAGGAGCGGATGAGCGGACTGGTTATGTACTGCAGCATAACAAATTGCCCTGAAACTCAGCAGCTTAAAAAAACAAACATGTATTATCTCACACAGTTTCTAAAGGTCAGGAATCTGGGAGCAGCTTAGGTGGGTGGTTCTGGCTCAGGGTCTCAGGAAGTTTCAGTCAAGCTGTTGACCGGGGATGCAGTTCACTTACATGGCTGTTTGCAGGAGGCCCCAGGTCCTTGCCATGTGGACCTTTCACCAGGGCAGTCGTCTGGGTGTCCCCGTGACAAGGCAGCTGGCTTTCCCCAGAGCAAGTTATCAAGAGCAAGCAAAAAGCTGCAGTGCTTTTTATGACCTAGTTTGGGGATTGGCAAACTTTTTCTTAAAGGGCTAGACGGTAAATATTTTTTTAGGTTTGCATGCCATGTGGTCTCTACTGTAACTACTCACCTCAGTTGTTTTAGAGCAAAAACAACCATATATAATACGTAAACAAATGGGCCTGGTACAATCCAATACAACTTTACAAAAATTGGCGGCCGGCCTACGGACCGTAGTTTGCCAAGCCCTGCTCTGGTCTTCAAACCTGTATTCCCTCATTTTCCCTTTATTCATTAGAGGCAAGTCATTAGGTCCAGTCCACCCTCAAGAGGAGAGGAATCAGGCTCTGCCTCTTGAAAAAATACAAACATTTGTGCACATATCTTAAAACTATGACAGTGAACTGAACACATAACAAGCAGAATGTGGGTTAAACATTGCAAAAGTTTCCTAAGGCTATTGTAACAAGTTATGCAAACTGAGTAGCTCCCAGTTCTTGAGACTAGATGTGTGAAACCAGGGTGTGTCAGCAGGGCCATGCTCCCCCCGAAGGCTCTAAGGAAGAATCCTTTGCCTTTTCCCAACATGTGGTGGCTCCCAGCAATCCGTGCCATTCCTTGCCTTGTAGCTGCTTTGCTCCAATCTCTCCCTCTGTCTTCACATGGCCTTTCCTCTATGTGTATCTCTCTGTGTTCTCTCCTCTTTTTGTAATTTAACCCACCACAACATACAATAGTGTTCCCCTCCACATTCACATTCATCTAGAACTTCAGATGTGACCTTCTTAGGAAATAGAGTCTTTGCAGATGTAATTATTTAAGTTAATATGAGGTCATACTAGATCGAGTGGGCCTTAAAATCCAATGACCAGTATCCTTATAAGAGGAGGAAAGGATATACATGTAAGCCCTAAAATATGTAAGGGAAGTTCCTCAAAATCCTCAGGATAAAGTACTAAGTCCTTAACTTGGCACATGAAGTCATTTCTAAAGCAATCCTACCAACTTGTCTGTCCTCACTTCCTGCCTCTCCTAGTTCTAGGCTCCAGCCAAAGTGAACTGCTTATTCTCCTAACCTACAGGCTCCATGACCTTCCTGTTGCCTCTGCCTAGAGGCACCTGTCAGCTCTTCCTTGCTGCTACTATTCTCTAAGGATTTGTTCAAATATCCCTTCCTTCAGAAACCCTTGATGACCTTTTTGGATCTGTTGGAGGTCCTTCCTCGGTTTCCACAGCACCCTATGCATATACAACACATTTCTATTGTAATGGCTGGTGTAGAAGTTTCTATTCTGTACCAAACCCTAAGATTCTTAAAGTCTGTAAGCGTGTCATTTTCATTCCTGTGTCCTCAGCATTTAGAAGAATACTTAAACAGAAGGTGTTTAAGAAACATTTGTTGGTTGAATAAAGTTACAGATTTTTCTTCTTATAAATTCTTTTTTTAAGTTTATTTATTTACTTTGAGACAGAGAACGAGAGAGCAAGTGGGGGATGGGCAGACGGAGAGGGGGAGAGAGAATCCCAATCTCCGCACTGAGAGCCCTGACATAGGGCTGGATCCCACAAAATGTGAGATCATGACTTGACCCAAGATCAAGAGCTGGATGTTTAACCAACTGAGCCAACCAGGCACCCCTGTTCTTATAAATTCTAAATCACAGGATAAAATCTCTTTGGGCTGGGATACTTTTAACCCAATCTTGCATGAACACAGCAAGTTGGATTTGATATTCCAATAGCTACTTTTATGACAGTCCTTTTAGGCCTGGGCATGGCAATGAAGACCTATTGATGCACAACTGGCCTGCATCTAGCACATATAAGTGCAGGTATGCTGATAGATACGGTTCGTTTTAAAAAAAAATTTTTTTAAGTTTATTTATTTTTGAGAGAGACAGCACTAGCAGGGGACGGGAAGAGAGAGAGAGAGAAGGAAAGAGACACAGAATCTGAAACAGGTTCCAGGCTCTGAGCTATCAGCACAGAGCCTGATGTGGGGCTTGAACTCATGAGCTGTGAGACCGTGACCTGAGCAGAAGTCAGAGACTTAACCGACTGAGCCACCCAGGCACCCCTGATTAATATGGTTCTTAATCCCTTCTACCACTCTCTACCAACCAGGCAATAGGAACTGTGAAGTAGTGCTGAACAGTCTACTTTTAGAATATATAAATCAAAGTAGAAATGTGCTTTGTCTGACTTTTTTCTTTCTTGATACTTGAAGGCCCCTTACTTTAAGCAATGGAATTCAGATATAGCAAGAACATTTTTTATTTTTATTGAGATAATTGCAGATTCGCATATAGTTATAAGAAATAATATGCACAGATCCCTTGTAAATGCTGTCCAGTTTTCCCCAGTGGTAACATTTTGCACTATAATAAAACATATATCGCAAGCAGGATAGTGACATTGATATGATCTGCTGGCCTTATTTATATTTCTCCAGTTTTACTTAGATTCAGGTGTGTGTGTGTGTGTATTACAGTCTATGCAATTTTATCATCTGTATAAGTTCATTTATCCACTTCCACAGTTAAGAAACTGAAGAATTTCAACACTGCAAGTATCCCTCATGTTATGGTAATATAGTATAATTCTACCACATCCCATCTTTTGTGTTCTTGTCATATGTTTTCTATTTGCAGCTTTTACATTTTATAAGAAATGACATAATGTTAATAAGTAGACTATGATAATTTAAGGATACTTAGGAAAATCTCTGGAGCAAATACTAAAAATATTTGAAAGCTATAGCTCAACAGTCATTAGATGAATTGACATGAATACTACAAAATATCTGATAATCAGTGAGTGAATCAAAGAAGGAAATGGGGCACAAATTCCAGATAGGATAAATAGAAAACAAAGGAAAGGCACACGTAAGTGCGACCAGATCAATAAATACATAAAATATAGATGTACTAGAAGGTAGAGACCGTGAGACTGGATTAAAGAAGCAAGACTCAACCATATGCTATTTATAAAAAAGACACCTCAAATATAAAACCACAGACAAGATGGGAGTGGGGGAAGGGGAGACGTGCCATGGAAATACTAAACATAAAAAAGCTGGTGTGACTGTATATTATCAGACAAAGTAGATTTCAAGGCAAAGAGTATTAGCAGAGATAAAGGGGGAGATTTAATAAGAATAAAAGCAACTTAATCTAGAAGACCTAAGAACCCTAAATATGGTTGTACTCAACAACAGAGCTCCAAGTACAAAACTGACAGAACTAAAGAGAGAAATAGGTAAGACCACAATCATAGAGATTTTAAAACACCTTTTTAAATCAAAACCACACTCAGATATCACCTCACGCCAGTCAGAGTGGCTAAAATGAACAAATCAGGAGACTCTAGATGCTGGAGAGGATGTGGAGAAACGGGAACCCTCTTGCGCTGTTGGTGGGAATGCAAACTGGCACAGCCACTCTGGAAAACAGTGTGGAGGTTCCTTAAAAAATTAAAAATAGACCTACCCTATGACCCAGCAGTAGCACTGCTAGGAATTTACCCAAGGGATACAGGAGTACTGATGCATAGGGGCACTTGTACCCCAATGTTTATAGCAGCACTCTCAACAATAGCCAAATTATGGAAAGAGCCTAAATGTCCATCCACTGATGAATGGATAAAGAAATTGTGGTTTATATACACAATGGAGTACTACGTGGCAATGAGAAAGAATGAAATATGGCCCTTTGCAGCAACGTGGATGGAACTGGAGAGTGTTATGCTAAGTGAAATAAGTCATACAGAGAAAGACAGATACCATATGTGTTCACTCTTATGTGGATCCTGAGAAACTTAAGAGGAACCCATGGGGGAGGGGAAGGAAAAACAAACAAAAAAAAAGAGGTTAGAGTGGGAGAGAGCCAAAGCATAAGAGACTCTTAAAAACTGAGAACAAACTGAGGGTTGATGGGGGGTGGGAGGGAGGGGAGGGTGGGTGATGGGTACTGAGGAGGGCACCTGTTGGGATGAGCACTGGGTGTTGTATGGAAACCAATTTGACAATAAATTTCATGTATTAAAAAAAAAATGAAAAAAAACCCTACCTTTTTTAGTAACAGTACTACACCAAAAACAAAACAAAACAAAACAAAACAAAACAAAAAAAACAAAAAACAATCAGTAAGCAGATAGATTTAAACAATACTCTCAACCATCTTGACGTAATTGACACTTAGAGAACACTGTACTCTGTGCAGAGAAGTCTCACCCACATAGATCTTACTCTAGGTCTTAACATGGATCTCAAATTTTCAAAAGACTGAAGTCTTTTTATCTGTTTTTTGTATATCAATATCTTTTTTTAAAAAATCACTGTAATATTTGGATACTAAACAACACACATCTCATGACCCATGGATGAAAAAACAAATCACCAGGAAAATAAGATTTCAAACTAAATGAAAATGAAGAAAGCATATCAGAATGTGTGAGATACAACTAAACCAGTGCTTAGAGGAAATTTTATAGCTTTAAATGTGTAGTTTAGAGAAGGACTTAAAAGCAATGATTTGCTTCCACCAAAAAAGACTGGAAAAATTAACTAAACAAACTATTAAAAAATAAACTAAACCCAAAGAAAGAAGAAATAATAAAGATAAGAACAGAAACTAATGAAATTTAAAAACACAGAAATTTAATAAATTTTCTATAGCTAATTTTTTTTACAATAGTAATGAAACTGTCAATACCTTAGCAACACAGATGGGGAAAAAAGGAAATAAAAAACAAATTGTGTTAAGTGAAAGGAGTCAATCTAAGAAAGCTACCTACTGTATGATTCCAGCTATATGGCATTCTGGAAAAGGCAAAACTATGGAGACGGTAAAAAGATCAGTGGTTGCCAGAGGTTTGTGGTAGGGAGGAAGGATGAAGAGGTGGAACACAGGGGATTTTTATGGCAGTGAAACTGTTCTGTATGATACAATGCAAAGAAAGAGCCCTAATGTAAACTATGGACTTTAATTAATACAAATGTATTGTTATTGGTTCATCAATTCTACAAATGTACCATGCTACTCCCAGATATTAATAATAGGGAAAACTGAGTATAGGGGTGAGGAAGGATATGGAAACTCTTTGTGCTTTTTGCTCATTCTCAGATAAACCTAAAACAGCAAAGAAGAGTCTATTGGTTTAAAAAAGATAAAAGTAAAAAATTGCCACTAGGAATGAAAGAAGGGATATCATGTCAAATACTGAAGACACTAAGAACAATACAAATGTTATGAATGTTTTGCCAGTATATGCAACAATTTAGGTAATATGGACAAATCTTGAAAAATGTAAATTACTTAAACTGACTTAAAAAGAATTAGAAAAATCTAAGTCTCCCCATATCTATTAAAATAATCCATAATGAATCAAATTCATAATAAAAATCTTCTCTCAAAAAAAGCCTCCAGGCCCACGTGGCTTCACCAGGGAATAAAAGACCAAACATTTACTATCATCACTATCACGACCCACTACTGCCAATAAAAAATAATATGAATTCTACACAAACTCAGAAAATGGGAAGAGTAAAACACGTATTAATTCATTCTAGAATGTCAGCATAACCCTGATACAAAAACATAACCAAGACATCATTAAAAAAACAAAGTGACAGACCAATATCCTTCACAGATACTGATATTCCTCACTGCATCTCACATAGATGCAAAAATGTTCTTCCAAGCACCAGTAAATTGAATCTAGCGATTTTTTTAAGACACATAGCACAACATGACTGAAATGGCAGTTCTCCCAAGAATGTAAAGTTGGTTTAATGTCAGAAAACCCAAACAATGTAATATATAACATTAAGAGAATAAAAGAGAATAATGATACAGCCATCTCAATAGATGCAGCAAAAGCATCTGACAGAACTCAACACTGCTTCCTAATAAAAATTCTCATAAAACTAGGAACAGAAGAGAAGCTCCTCAAACTGATAAAACATATCTACAAAAAACCTACAGCAATACCATACTCATGATGAAACATGAAATGAGTTTCCTCTAAGATTGGGAACAAGGCAAGGATGCCCACCCTCACCACTGCAATTCAACATATATATGAAGTGCTCAGGACAAGACCTGACACGTAGGTGTTCCGTAAATGTTATTAGCTTCTGGGTCGTATGAGGTGTATGCTCAGCTTTAATAGATACTACCAAACAGTTTTCCAAAGAGGTTGGTGTGGACTGCTTTTAAAATGATGATCTTTTTCTGTTTTTAAAAATTAAAATATTAAAAGGAGTCCACCACAATAACCATTGATCATGTTTTTTGCACATTACCTTTCAGGCTTTTTATTGCCTGTTTATCAGTGAGCTAGGATTGTGGTTTTTATGCAGTTTTGTATCTCACTTTTTAAACTTAACATTAAAACATAAACATTTTGGGGCACCTGGGTGGTTCAGCTGGGTCGGTTGAGCGACCAACTTCAGCTCAGGTCATGATCTCACAGTTCGTGGGTTCTAGCCCCGCATTGGCTCTGACAGCTCAGAGCCTGGACCCTGCTTCCGATTCTGTCTCCCCCTCTCCCTACCCCTCCCCAGCTTGCACTCTGTCTCTCTCAAAAATAAGTAAACATTAAAAAAAAAAACAAAAACAAAAACATAAACATCTTCCCATGTTTCAAAAAGCTTAAAGACTTACTACACATGTGTGATTTGAATAAGCTAGGAAACTTACTTTGTTCTTATTCACAAATTCTGAAAAAATATTTTGTAGTCCATCTCATATTTTTAAACATCATTTATAATATTAAATAAATCACATCTTGTTATGAAGTTAATAGCCTCTTTTTCTTTTTAAAATTTGCCTCCGGTTTTATTGAGATATAATTGACAAAAATTATATTTATTTAGAGTGTACATGTGATGGTGATGGTTTGATACATATGTTCATTGTGAAAGGATTACCACAATTAACACATCCATCACCTCACATAGTTACCATTTGTGTGTGTGTATATAGTGAGAACATTTAAGATCCACTTTCTTAGAAAATTTCAAGTACTCAATACAGTATTACTAACTGTAGTTGCTATGCTGTACATTGTATCTCCAGAATTTATTCATCTTACAACTAAAAGTCCGCACCCTTTAACCAATGTCTTCCATCATTCCTACCTCACAGTCCCTGGTAACCACAGTTCTACTCTCTGAGTCTCATGTTTTTAGATTCCACACATAAGTGAGATAATACAGTATTTATCTTTCTGCGTTATTTTACTTAATATCCTCTGGGCTCATCTGTGTTGTCCCAAGGGTCTCCCTTTTTTATGGCTGAATATTCCATTGTATATATACACCCCACATTTTCTTTGTCCACTCATCCATCGATGGACACATAGGTTGCTTCCGTATGTTGACTATTGTGAACAATGCTGCAATGAACATGGGAGAACAGATCATCTCAAGATCTTGATTTTATTTCCTTTGGATATATAAACTCTAGTGGGCTTGCTGGGTTGAATTGTAGTTCTATTTTTGATTTCTTAAGGAACCTCTACACCGTTTCTCATAATGGTTGTACCAGTCTTTCTTTTTCTGATATTGAGCCACTTTTTACCGTTAGGTAAAATTCTAGCTTTTATCAGTGAGTTTATGTTCATTAGAGGTATGGAATGATAATTTGCTTGATAGTGCCTATTTTTAATTAACTACTTTGAGGACCACTGTTATAAATGATTTGGGGCGCCTGGGTAGCTCAGTCGGTTGAGCGTCCGACTTCGCTCAGGTCACGATCTCACGGTCCGTGAGTTCGAGCCCCGCATCAGGCT
This sequence comes from Puma concolor, assembly GCF_028749965.1. Classification (NCBI taxonomy): domain Eukaryota; kingdom Metazoa; phylum Chordata; class Mammalia; order Carnivora; family Felidae; genus Puma; species Puma concolor. The sequence goes on along the minus strand of NC_141675.1, from coordinate 77,447,377 downwards.
CTGTGCTGACAGCTCAGAGCCTGGAGCCTGCTTCAGATTCTGTGTCTCCCTCTCTCTCTGGCCCTCCCCCCGTTCATGCTCTCTGTCTCAAAAATAAATAAATGTTAAAAAAAAAATTAAAAAAAAATAAATGATTTGAGGGGCTCCTGGGTGGCTCAGTCGGTTAAGCATCCAACTTTGGCTCAGGTCATGATCTCATGGTTCATGACTTTGAGGCCTGCATCGGTCTCTGCTGACGACTTGGAGCCTGGAGCCTGCTTTGAATTCTGTGTCTCCCTCTCTCTCTGCCCTTGTCCCGCTCATGCTCTCTCTCTCTCTCTCAAAAATAAACATCAAAAAAATTTTTTTAAGTTAAAAAAATGATTTGAAAATATTATTGGACAATATTTTGTTTTTGTTTTTGTTTAATGTTGTTTTAAATTTATTTCTGAGAAGGAGTGAAAGAGAGCGTATGTGAGTGGGGTAAGGGCAGAGAGAGAAAGGATACAGAGGATCCGAAGCAGGCTCCACTGTGAGAGGACAGCCGGTTGTGGGGTTCCAACTCATGAACTGTGAGCTCATGACCTGAGCCAAAGATGGATGCTTAACTGACTGAGCCACCCAGGCACCACTTGGGTAATGTTTTTTGAATTATATTTTTAAAATATTAAAATGTATCTTTGTCATCAATACAAATTTTCTTTTTGAAGAACTTAATGCAATATAACTTTCTTTAAGCAGCGCTTTAGAATCTTTTCACATGATATTAATCTCTGGTTTATAATATTTCTGACCGTTATTTATGCAAGTATTTTTCTAGTTTATGAAAAAAAATTGATTCCTTTTAATGAAACTGCAATATGATTTCAATTTTATATGTTTTTTTCTTGTGTATACTAATAAACTTAATACTGAGTACTAAAGATTTTGCGGGGAAATTAAGAGTCAGAAATATATTTATGTGAAATCTTATTTAATTGTTCCCTTGAAAATGTGGCATAAATTGTGTGTTCCAAGGGTTTTATTTGAATCAAGTATTTCTTTTGATTTTACAATTTGCTTGACTTTTCTAAATTTTGTTATGAAATTAGCCTTGCATTATTTTCTCTCTTATTGTGTTAGCGTTTTTGGAAACAAATTATCTTAAGAATTCCCATACCTCATTACTGAGAAACTGTACATTATAAACCATGGCTCTTGACCAAGCTATGTAACCTTGGTCAAGTTACATTGCATTACCTGTAAAATGGAGACAGGACAGTGGTGGTGGTGATAATTAGAATACCTTCCTACATGGTCATTATAAAGGTTAAACAAGATAAGGCATGGCAGCCCAAAGCACAATGCCTGGCTCACAAATGTTTCCTAATATTTTAATCTAGTCAGTCACTAAACCCAACTGATTCTAAATATCGTTCAAGTTTATGCCCTACTCTTGGTTCTCACAGCCTTTGCCTTAGGTACTTTTCATGTGTCACCTGAACTGTTAACAATACCCTCTTTATCTCCCTACTTCTAATCTCTTTACCCTTCAATTCACACAAGAGTGATCTTTGTAGAACACAGTCTGATTATTTCACTTCTCTCATGAAAATCTTTTGATGACTCTCCATCACATAGAACAAAGTTTCCCAAACTTTATTCACTCCCGTACTTCTTCCCAAGTGTTGCAAATGGTTTCTTTACCTGGACTGTTTTCCCCATCTTTCTCCTAAAGAACTTATTCCTCATAATTTATCTTATTTTATCTGCAAGAAGGATGTTACCTAATGTAAAGTGAAGATTTTATTTCAGACCCTTAATTTGTACTTAAAAAAAATTTTTTGTTTACCTGTAATTTACACACATGAAATGCACAGATCTCAAGCGTTCAATTTAATGTGTTGACAATTCTATACATCCATGTAACTACCAACCAAATCAAGATTTAGAACATTTCCAGAACTCTTGAAAGTTCTCTGATGACATTTTCCAGTAAATAAAATATCCTCCTCTTCCCTTCCCAACAAAAATGTTCTGACAAAAAAAATTTTTTAGGGTCACCGAACCATAATTCTTCTCATTGATATTAAAAGTGCTTTGCATGATTTCAACTTGCATGATCATTTTTATGGTCCCATATTACTGTGCAAAGTTAGGATGATCTGTATTTTTAAGTATTTCATTTTACTTCTTTTTTGGCATTGTAGCTGTATCTGTGTATGTGTCTGTGTATGTGTGCATGTACCTGTATGTGTTAATGGATACTCTAAAGCAGAAGTCAGCAAACTACAGCACGTGGGCCAAATCCAAATGGCCTGTTTTTATAAATAACACTTCATTAGAATCCAACCCTAATTCATTTATGTATTGTCTATGTCTGTTTTTGTGCTACAAAGGCAGAGTTAGTTGCTACAAAGACCATTTTGCCCACAAAGCCTAAAATATTTATTATTTGGTCCTTTACCAAAAAAATTATCCAACCATTGCTCTAAAGCATTGGTTCTTAAATTCTAGTGTATATCAGAATCACAGAGAGATTATTGTGCCACATCCCCAGAGTTTTTAATTCAGTTAGGTCTATGGTGGAACCAAGAGAATCTGATTTCTAACAAGATCCCAAGTGATCCTGATGCTGCCAACCACACTTTGGGAACCACTATTTGAGAGATTACTTTATATAATTTTAATGTATTACAGTCTACCTCCTAGTATACTACCTCATTTCCACCCTTTGTACTCTTGTTGTCACATATTTTGTTTCTTTATATGCTCTTAACTCTACTGTCCGTTATTATTTTTGCTTTGAACAGGCCATAACTTTCTTTTGTAAATTAATGCACAGTAAAATGGACTTTTATGGTGTACAGTTCCTACAGCTTTTAACTTATGTATGGACTCTTGTCACTGCTACCACAATAACTTCCTCTGTTAAAGGACAGAGGAACTCGTCCTTTAAAAAGGACTCGAACTCACAGCCCCAAGATCAAGAGTTAAATGCTCCACAGACTGAGCCAGCCAGGTGCCCTTCAATTTTTAAATTAGTAACTTTTTATAGTCTTCTTTTGATAAATTTGTTTACTAGTGTATGACCCCCTGGTTCTTTTAGGGAACTTCAGTGAGAAAAGCTTATAGTTTCTTAGATACTTGGTAGCCATTGTGCCTCCACCCCCACCATCTTATTAAATTCTGAAAGCTATAAGGACAATGGAAAGACAGCCTACAGGTGGGTTCAGTAGCTCTGAAATCTTCCATTCTGATTATAATAAAGGATCAGGCTGATAGAAAAGAGATCAAGTTTCTTTCAGCTCCCAGGTCCAGGTGAATAAGCAGTAGAGTTCAATAAGCATCCATCCATTTGACCCCCACAGCCCCAGATGCCTTCTGTAGTACTTCTTATCTTTCTGTTTATCCTACCTTAATATAGGCTAAAAATTGGTTTTCAATTTTTAATGTAAAATTCTTTTTATTGTCATTTACACTGTTATCTTGCCTCTACCTATGTGCCTAAGTATCTCTCTTTCCTGTTTTTCTTTGATGAGCTGTGTCATAAAATACTGTGAGGGCTGTGTTTACTTTGTGTTGCATTTATCGAGAAGTACAAAAAAAGGTTGTTCCTTACTTTCCAGGTGTTCCATAATTGACTTTGATGTGTATAAAACATCCTGTGACAATCATTCCTGCTAAGTTTGTATTGCAAATACATTTTAAATGAATTTTACCAGCATCCAGCACACCATTTTGCTGGTATACATCGCACAATATGACATTCAAGATTTATTCCTTAAATTCCAGAATAATGCTCAAAGGAATCTATTATCTGGTGATCATTCCACTTGTTGTCCTGGGAAGAAGGCAGAGTGAGATATTATTATCTCATTTTCCAGATGAGGAAGTGGAGGCATAGAGATGATTAAATAGGACAGCACATGTAAAAGTATCTGAGACAGAGCCTGGTATATATGTAGTTGTGTGTGTGTGTATACATATACATACAGACACACACATACATCTTTTGCAATGAGGCGAAGGGCATATTTTTCCCTCTTTACAATAATATATTTACTTACCATCTAAAAGCAAATTGGTGGCAGGTCTGAAATTAAAGCTACTTAACTTCTAGTCTTTCTAGTAAGCTCTATTCAGATGACACAGATGATATTTCCATATCTGGCTAATAGCTTTCCATAATCAGGACAAACTAACATCTATTACTGTAGTTCATTTTTAGAAATATAATCCAGAAAAAGAAGATGTGGTATATATACACAATGGAATATTACTTAGCAATCAAAAAGAATGAAATCTTACCATTTGCAACAATGTGGATGAACTAGAGTGTATTATGCTAAGCGAAATAAGACATATGGGAGACATATAAGAGAAAGACATATCATATGGTTTTACTCATATGTGGAATTTAAGAAACAAAACAGATGAACATAGGGGAAGAGAAGCAAAACTAAGATGAAAACAGAGAGGCAGACAAACCATAGAGACTCTTATATACAGAGAACAAACTGAAGGCTGCTGGCGGGGTGTTGGGTGGGGGATGGGCTAAATGAGTGATGGGCATTAAGGAGGGCACTTGGGATGAGCACTGGGCGTTACATGTAAGTGATGAATCACTAAGTTCTACACCTGAAATCATTATTACACTATATGTTAACTAACTTGGATTTAAGTTTTAAAAATCTTTTTTTTTTTTTAATGTTTATTTATTTTTGAGAGAGACAGATAGAATGCGAGTGCGTTGGGGGCAGAGAGAGAGGGAGACACAGAATCTGAAGCGGGCTCCAGGCTCTAAGCTGTCAGCACAGAGCCCAAAGTGGGGCTCGAACTCACAAGCTGTGAGATCATGACCTGAGCCGAAGTGGAACACTCAACCGACTGAACCACCCAGGCGCCCTTAAATTTTAAAAATCTTTAAAAATGTATCTATACGAATCTATCTAGAGATATAATCCAGATATCATAGGCACACTTCCTTAAACTTTGTTCTTTATACATTTCTTTTTTATTTTTTTTTTTAATGTTTATTTATTGCTGAGAGAAACAGAGCATGAGCAGGGGAGGGGCAGAGAGGGAGGGAGACACAGAATCTGAAGCAGGCTCCAGGCTCTGATCTGTCAGCACAGAACCCCATGCGGGGGTCAAACCCACGAACTGCAAGATCATGACCTGAGCCAAAGTTGGACGCTTAACCGACTAAGCCACCCAGGTGCCCTGTTCTTTATACATTTCTACTGGCATTACATATCGACTTCTTGAGATCTCTTTCCTTGAACAGAGACAGCCTTGGGCCAAATTTTGGTTTAGGTGAAGTTTGGCTTTGTTTTCCTTCTACCTTCTTTTCTGGTTCTTCTATTTCTTATGTGACAATTCATATTCCATGAAAATCAGTTCATGGGGAGCAACAGCAGGCAGAGGAATATAATTAGGACAGGGAACCATGAGTCAGAAACTAGAAATGCCACAGAAAAGCATCTCCAGCAATTAGGAACTGGGAGGAGTGAGGGCAATCTGAGTGAAGTAAAGGGTTAACAATTTTGAGTTTGACAGGCAGTGAGGAAGCAGGGCAGAGCAGACCAGCAGAGTACAATGCTTTGCACCTTCAATCACCCATTATTTCTTTTACTATGGTGAATTCCAATCTAATATGACATTGACTTAGAATCCTACTAGTAGTAATAATTCCAACAGTTGGCTGGCTGACCAGTCATTTGGAGTGAAGTGTGATCACAGTTCTTTGGCAGAGGGTTTTCCTTATTCTGGTTGTTGAAATAGACGCAATGATATTAACTCACATTAAAGAGGGAGAAACTGATCGTTAATTTATTGCACCTCTCAAAAATAGTATGTTTTGAGGAAAGAACCAAAGCAACAACTTCTCCAAGTATATTCTATGGCATACTGACTCCTGCGGTTTAGCTGAATGCTCCAGAGGAAAACAAGGATTCTGTGGTCAAAAACTTAGGGAAATGTTACATGACATTCTTACTAGAAACATCAACATATTAAAGATCCTGAGAAGACTTGTAGTAAATATATAAACTCATTCAATGTTATTTACTTTTGTGGTTAGTGCTTTTAGTGTCCTGTTCAAGAAATCTTTGCATACCCCAAGACTGCAAAGATATTTTCCATTGTTTTTTTTCTATCTTTCTGGTTCTGGGTTTTATGTTTAGATCTATAATCAATGTCTATTTAATTTTTGTGTATGGAAAGATAAAGACATGACAGTTCTTTTCTTTCTATCCCATAGGAAAATCCATTTGGTCCAGCAACATGTTTAAAAAGACTCCCTTTGTCATTGAACTGATGTGCCACCTTGATCAAATATCAATTGACCTTATATGTGTAGGTCTATTTCTGCACATTCTATTCTGCCCCCTTGATATATTCATCTATTCTTAGAGCAATAATTGTTAACAGTATAACAATATATAACAATAATAACAGTTGATAGCTTTTTTAATTTTTTAAATGTTTATTTTAGAGAGACAGAGCACAAACAGGGGAGGGCCAGAGAGAGAGGGAGACACAGAATGGAAGCAAGCTCCACGCTCTGAGCTGTCAGTACAGAACCCGAAGTGGGACTCGAACCCACGAACTGTGAGATCATGCATGACCTAAGCCAAAGTCAGCTGCTCAACCGACTGAGCCACCCAGGAGTCCCAATAGTTGATAGCTTTATAGTTAAGTCTTAAAAGCACATATTATAAATCATCCAACTTGTTCTTTTTCAAGATTTTAGTTATTCAATATCCATTACATTACCAGATAAATTTCAGAATCAGCTTGACAATTTCTTCAAAAACACCTGCTGGAATTTTGATAGGAATTGCACTGGCTCTATACATTTATTTAAGGAGAACTGGCATCTTAACAATTTTGAGTTTTATAATCCATGATCATGTTTGTTTTTTTTGTTTGTTTGTTTGTTTTTTAAGATTGTTGATTGGTTGATTTTATAGTAGGCTCCATGCCCAATGTGGGGCTTGAACTCAGGACCCTGAGAGTAAGAGTTGCATGTTCTACCAACGAAGCCAGCCTGGTGCCCCAGTGGTATTTTTATTGAGCTTTTTAATTGTCGTCTTTCATTTTTCTCAGTAATGTTTTGTATTTTTCAGTATAAAGGTCCTTGTGTTCTTTTTAAAGATTCATTGCTATGTATTTGATTTTTTTTTTTAATTTTTTTTTTCAACGTTTATTTATTTTGGGACAGAGAGAGACAGAGCATGAACGGGGGAGGGGCAGAGAGAGAGGGAGACACAGAATCGGAAACAGGCTCCAGGCTCCGAGCCATCAGCCCAGAGCCTGACGCGGGGCTCGAACTCACGGACCGCGAGATCGTGACCTGGCTGAAGTCGGACGCTTAACCGACTGCGCCACCCAGGCGCCCCTGTATTTGATATTTTTAATGGTGATATTTTCATCTATTTTCTAATTGTTTTATGTGTCCTAATTATTTCCAATATAAGTTTTTATATTGACTAACTGGTGACCTTGCAAAATTCATTAATTAGTTCAAATAGCCTTTTATAGATTCTACAGGGGTTTCTGTATACACAATCATACGATATGTAAATAATGACACTTTTGCTTCCTTTCTGGACTTTGGCCTTTTATTTCTTTTTCTTGCCTTATCATACTGGTTCTATATTAAGCACCTAATATACATCATCTCATTTAATCTTTACAACAATTCATTGTTATTACTATTTATGTAAGGCAAGAAAACTGAGACTCAGAAATGTTCAGTAACTTGCCCACTCAAGATTGCACAACTATTAACAGATCTAGAATTCAACCCCAGGCACTTTTACTCCAAACATGTACCAATGACCCCTAGCTTATGAGTTTGGAAAACTGAGAGGCACAAAAGCCAAAAAAAATGTTATCAAATTAATAATGGGAAAAAATCCCATCAAAGGCAAAGGATATGAACAATTCACAGAAAAAAGATATTCACATATTCTTTTAAATATGAAAAGATGCTCAACCCCGCTCATAAGGAGAGATACACACATTAAAACAATGCTAAAATGATGCAGCCTCTATGGACAGAAGTATGTAATTACTGAAAAATTGAAAAATATAACTACCATGTGATTCAACAATCTCACTTCTGGGTATATATCCAAAAAAACTGAAAGCAGGATGACCTCAAAATGTTATCTGCACACCCATATTCATAGCAGCATTATTCACAACAGCCAAGAAGCAGAAACAATCCAAGTGTCCATCAATGGACAAATGGATAAACAAACTGTGGTATACAATGGAATGTTATTCAACCTTAAAAGGGAAGGAAATCCTGTGATTTGCTATAACACAGGTGAAACTTGAGGACTTTACACAAAGTGAAATAAGCCAATCACAAAAAGACAAAAACGGTGTGATTCCACTCATATGAGGTATGTAAAGTAATCAAACTCATAGAGATAGAAAGTAGAGTGGTGGTTGCCAGGGGCTGGAGGGAGGGGGAAATGGGGAGTTGTTATTTAGTGGGTATAGAGTTTCAGTTTGGCAAGGTGAAAAAGTTCTGGAGATCTGTTTCACAACAATGTTAATATACTTATTACTGTGGAACTGAGCACTTAAAAATGGTTAAGATGGTAAATTTTATATTCTGTGTTTCTCATCACAACTTAAATTTAAAAATTATCTTTAAAAACTTTAACAAATTTTATTATAAATTCTAAAAAAAGCTATGCTGAACCATTTTTTAACCTATCAGATGGGCAAAAATCCAAAAGTCTGATAACACTCTCTTAGTTGGCAAGGATATGAGAAACAGTATTTTTTATTCACTGCTGGTAGAGTACAAATTGGTACAAACCCTGGGAAAGGCGACTAAGCAATATTTATGGCACCTTTTGTTACAGCTATTATACTGTGATAAATTTAATCTTGGAGATATATTGTATGCATGTATGAAATGATATATGCATGGGTTATGAACTTCAGCATTATTTACAATGGGAAGATACTGGAAACAACCAAAATGCCCATCACTAAGTGACTAGTTGGATAAATTACAATACATCCATACAATGGAATACTATACAGCTATTTAAAAGTGAAGACATTAAAAAAAATAAATAAAAGTGAAGACATTCAACATATATTACAAATTAAAAAATTAATAACAGTATGTGTAACAGTATTTGTAAAAAGGACAAAAGAATCTGTGTATAGTTTTATATTTCCCGGCATGTACATCAAGAAACTCTGGAAGGATACATCGAATAGTAATAATAATAGCAGTTTGGGGCCCTGAATGGAAACTGAATGGATAGAGGACTGGTAAGGAAAGAAGACTTTTCAATGCAGTTTTCTATAAATTTTGGTTTGGGAGTCATGTGAATATATCACCTATTCAAAAAATTAACTAAAAAATTTCTATGCTTAAAAATAAATTTTAATGGCACTGACATTAATATATTCATAAAATGAGTATTTACGAAGTGTCTACTATATGTCAAGTAGGTACTATCTTGGACACTGGCGATATAGCACTGAACAAGACAAGCTTCTTATATTCTAGTGGGAAAGAATGTATATGTTGATTTTATTTAAAAAAATATACACACACATAATTCTGAATATTATATATATTCATGTATACATTCATATATAGCATGTACATTTGACTATATGTCGTATGTGTGTATACATATATATTTTTTCGATAAAATGAATTAAATAGTGCTAGGTAGCGGGGCGCCTGGGTGGCTCAGTCGGTTAAGTGTCAGACTTCAACTCAGGTCACGATCTCGCGGTCCGTGAGTTCGAGCCCCACGTCGGGCTCTGGGCTGATGGCTCAGAGCCTGGAACCTGTGTCCGATTCTGTGTCTCCCTCTCCCTCTCTCTCTGCCCCTCCCCCGTTCATGCTCTGTCTCTCTCTGTCGCAAAAATAAATAAACGTTGAAAAAAAAAAATTTTAAAAATATCTGAAAGGAGCCCAGAAGGCTAGGAAGAAGGTCGAGTAGGAGGACCCTGAGCTCACCTTGTCCCATGGATGCAACCAGATAACACTCACATCAGTGTAAGTAACCCAGAAAATGACCCGAAGACTGGCAGAGCAAACTCTACAACTAAATGTAAAGAAGAGGCCACATCAAAGAGGATAGGAAGGTCAGAGATGCAGTGGGAAAGCTAAATGGACCCACAGGACTGTCTGCCTGAGGGAGGGACGAGCGAACTCAGAGAAGGGAAGAAATAGATGTCATAGTGTCCCGGTGTCATAACCTGGAAGCCCACAAGGGGAAGATGAATCCCCATAACATTTGGCTTTGAAAACTAGAGGGGCTGGATTTTGCGAGTACTTACAACCAGTGGGACTTAAAGCCTGGAATTTTAAAAATCAGTGAGCTCAGTTCTGGGGGAGCTTTGGAGAGTGATAGGAAACTGCGCTCTTACCCTTAGAGAGACAGCACAATAAACAGCTCAGGAAGATACAACATGGAAGCAGTAGTTTGAAAATGCCTGGGGCATATGGGAAGGAGAGGTATTTACTCATCTTAGAGCCTGTCCTGGAGAGTTAGGGATTATAGGGAGACTCCTGCAGGAACAAAGGAGCTGGCAGGTGCTATTTCCCCCACCTGCCCCCCGGCATAAATACACAGTCACGTGCACAGCACCAACATTCCCTACCTAGCTTGCTTACACCAAGCCCTGGCCCCCGTTAGCCAAGCTTGCCTCAGTCCAGGTGCTGCAGGTCCCCTCCCCAAGACACCTAAGCAAACCTTGCAAACACCATGTCTTCTGACCCATGTACTTTATGGAGCCTCAATCCTGACAGCAGGAGCAGTGGGTCCCCTTTCATAGAGGCCCTGCACACACTTGTTAAAACTGCATGCACCACGTCCATGTATTTTATGGATTAGCCCAGCCAGTCCTGTTCCCAGCAGCAGAGGCACATCCCTTCTTCCCATGTCCAAATCTTGCAGACACTACAGCCTTGCCCCGAAGCATGTTGCAGATCTACCCTCTCCAATAGACTTTCTTTTTTTTAATGTTTTATTTATTCTTGAGAGAGAGAGAGAGACAGAGAGAGACAGAGAGAGACAGAGCAGAGCATGAGTGAGGGAGGGTCAGAGAGAGAGAGGGACACAGAATCTGAAGCAGACTTCAGGCTCTGAGCTGTCAACACAGAGCACAACATGGGGCTCGAACTCACTAGCTGTGAGATCATGACTTGAGCCGAAGTTGGATGCTCAACCGACTGAGCCACCCAGGCGCCCCTAGCCCCTCCAACAGACTATCAGTTAGAGTCCATTCAAACCAGGGCCACAAGCCTGGCAGTGTGCAAGCAGCCCCGACAGGGGCCAGCACCAATCCAAAGAGATTCCTGCCCTGGCGACAAGGAAAGATACACACACAAATCAGACTATGGACCCACAAATGTGCTGGGGCAGACAGCTGGTCTGATTGCAGGCCTCCTCCAACAACAAAAACTTCTTAGGAGACAAACAGGGAAAGCGCCCTGCAGTTTGGTGCTACTACATCTCTGGCAAATGCCTGGTCTGACTAAACTCAAGCCAAAGGCAGCCCCAGATTGGCCCACTAACAACATAGGTACCAAACCCTGCCCACAACAGGCAAAGAGAGCCATTGGAGATGACTGGACTGAGGGAAAAAGCAGCTCAGTCACAACAGCCAAAAAGTAGCATACAACACACATACGAGACACCCCTGCAGTGCCAGGTTCTAGAGAGGACACTGCATTGTAGAGCACTACAGGATCTCTTCTTCATAAGGCCAATGCTTTCAAGGTCAGGAGACATAGCTGACTTTTCTAACACAGAGAAACAGACATAGAGAGTTAGACAAAATGAGAAAAGAGAGGAATATGTCCCAAATGAAAGAACAGGATAAAATCACAGCATGAGAATGAAATGAAATGGAGATAGGTAATATGCTGGTAAAAAATTTCAAGTAACAGTCACAAAGATACTCACTGGACTTGAGAAAAAAGTGGAGGACATCAATGAGACTGTTAACAAACAGATAAAAAAGAACCAATCAGAGATGAAGAAAATAATAAATGAAAATAAAAATCTAGTAGATGGAATAAATGGCAGACTAGAGGAAGCAGAAGAATGAATCATCAATCTGGAGGAAAGAGTAATGAAAAAGCTGAGCAGGTGACAGAACAAAATTATGCAAAATGAGAATAGACTTAGGGAACTCAGTGACTCCATCAAGCATAATAACATTCATATTATAGGGATCCTAGAAGAAGAAAGAGAAAAGGGGGCAGAAAATTTATCTGAAGAAAAAATACCTGAAAACATCCCAAATCAAGGGAAGGAAACAGAAATTCAGATCCAAAAGGCACAGAGATCCCCCAACAAAATCAACCCAAACAGGTCCAAACCAAGACATATAGTAATTAAAATGGCAAAAAAGTAGTGATAAAGAGAGAATTTTAAAAGAAGCAAGAGAAAAAGAAGACCCTTGCATACAAGGGAAACCTTGTAAGGCTGTTAGCAGAAATTCTGGAGGCCAGAAAGGAGTGGCATGATATATTTAATGTGCTGAAAGGAAAAAAATCTGTAGCCAAGAACACTCTATCCAGCAAGACTATCATTCAGAATAGAAGGAGAAATAGAGTTTCCCAGACAAACAAAAATTAAAGAAATTCATGACCATTTAACCAGCCCTACAAGAAATGTATGCTTTGGGTGGAAAGGAAAGACCATAAGTATGAGTAAGAAAAGTAGGAAGCACAAAAGCAGTAAAGTATATCTGTATTAATCAGTCACAGGACTCACACACACACAAAAGGATGTAATGTATGACACTATATACCTAAAACGTTGAGAGGAGGAGGAATAAAGAATGGGTTCAGACTTAAGCAACCATCAACTTAATATTGACTTCTATATGCAAAAGATGTTTTATATACAGACCTAATGGTAACCACAAATCAAAAACCAGTAATAGATATGCAAAGAATAAAGAGCAATGAATCCAAGTATATCACTAAAGAAAGCCAACTTATCATGAGAGAAGAGAGCAAGAGAAGGTACAGAAAAGAATATGCTGCCTACAAGAGACTCATTTCAGACCTATAGACACATGCAGATTGAAAGTGAGGTCATGGAGAAACAGTTATCATGCAAACTTATGAGAAAAGAAAGCCAGGGTAGCAATGCTAAAAGTAAACAAAATAGACTAAACAAAGACTGTAACAAGAGACAGAGAAGAACACTATATAATCATGAAAGGGGACAATCCAACAAGAAGACATAACAACTGTAAATATTTATGCACCCAACATGGAAGATCCTATATACATAAAACAGTAACAAATATAAAGGAACTTATCAATAGTAATACAATAATAGTAGGGGATTCTAACACTCCACTTACAACATCAGACAGATCATCCAAACAGAAATCAATAAGGAAACAGTGGCTTTGAATGATACATTGAATCAGATGGCTCTAACAGATATATTCAGAACCTTCCATCCTAAAAAAGCAGAATACACATTCTTTTCAAGTGCACACAGAACATTCTCCGGAATAGATCATATATTAGGCCACAAAACAAGACTCAACAAATGCACAAAGATTCAAGTCATAACACGCATTTTTCGGACCACAACACTATTAAACTAGAAATCAACCACAAGAAAAAAATCTCAAAGACCACAAATACATACAGATTAAATTACATGGAGACAAATGAAAATGAAAATACAATGGTCTAAAACAAAAGTGGTTTTGTTTTTATTTTAATTAACAAAAGTGGTTCTAAGAGGGTAGTTTATAACAATACAGGCCTACCTCACGAAGCAAGAAAACAACTCAACCTAACCTTACACCTAAAGGACCTGGAAAAGAACAACAAACAAAACTCAAAACCAGCACCAGCTGAAAGAAGGAAACAATAAAGATTAGACCAGAAATAAATGATACAGAAATGAAAAAACAGAAACAATAGAACAGATCAATGAAACCAGGAACTGGTTCTTTGAAAAAAATCAACAAAATTGATAAACCTCTAGCCAGATTCATAAAAAGAGAGAGGGAGGACTCAAGTAAACAAAATCAGAAAGAGGGGAAATAACAACCAATACCACAAAAACACAAACAATTGTAGGAGAATATTATGAAAAATTATATGACAACAAATTGGACAATCTAGAAGAACTGGATGAATTCCTAGAAACACATAAACTACCAAAATGAAGCAGAAGAAATAGAAAATTTTAACAAACCAATTACCAGTAATGAAATTGAATCAATAATCAAAAAACTCACAACAAACAAAAGTCTAAGACCAGATGGCTACACAGCTGAATTCTACCAAACACTTAAAGAAGAGCTAATACCTATTCTTCCCAAACTTTTCCAAAAAATAGAAGAGGAAGGAAAGCTTCCAAATTCATTCTATGAGGCCAACATTACCCTGACACGGAAACCAGATTAAGACATCACCAAATAAGAGAACTACAGGCCAATATCTCTGATGACCATAGATCAAAAACCTTCAACAAAATATTAGCAACCTGAACCCAACAATACACTAAAAAAAAATCATTCACCATGATCAAGTGGAATTTATTCCTGGGATGCAAGACTGGTTCAATATTCACAAATCAATCAACATGATACATCACATCAACAAGAGAAAGGATAAGAACCATATGATAATTTCAATAGATTCAGAAGCATTTGACAAACTACAACACCCATTCATGATAAAAACCTTCAATGAAGATTAGAAGGAACATACCTCAACATATTAATGGCCTCATATGAAAAACCCACAGCTAACATCATACTTGATGGGGAAAAACTGAGAGCTTTTCCCCTAAGTTCAATAACAAGACAAGGATGTCCACTCTCATCACTTTTATTCATCATAGTACTGGAAATCCTAGCCATAGCAATCAGATAAGAAAAAGCTGGTAAGGAAAAAGTAAAACGTTTGCTATTTGCAGATGATATGATACTTTATGTAGAAAATCTGAGATACTCCACCAAACAACTACTAGAATTGATAAATGAATTCAGTAAGGTCTCAGGATATAAAAATCAATGTACAGAAACCCATTGCATTTTTAAAGTTTATTTATTTTAAGAGAGCAAGAGAGCAAGCATGGGTGTCAGAGATACAGAGAGGGAGAGAGAGTACCCTAAGTTCATACTCACGAACCATGAGATCATCACCTGCACTGAAATCAAGAGTCTGATGCTGAACTTACTGAGCCACCCAGGTGCCCCTAATCCACTGCATTTCTATATACTAATAATGAAGCAGCAGAAAGAGAAATTTAAAAAACTACCCCATTTCAACTGCAGCAAAAATAATACCTAGGAATAAACTTAACCAATGAGGTGAAAGACCTGTACTCTGAAAACTATAAAACATGGATGAAAGAAATTGAAGATGACACAAAGAAATATAAAGACATTTCATGCTCATTAATTGGAAGATCAAATATTGTTAAAATGTCCATACTACCCCAAGTAATCTACATACTTAATGCAATCCCTATCAAAATACCACCAGCATTTTTCACAGAACTAGAACAAACAATCCTAAAATTTGTATAGAACCACAAAGACTCTGAGTAGCCAAAGCAATCTTGAAAAACAAAACAAAACTGGAGATATTACAATTTCAGACTTTAAGTTATATTACAAAGCTGTAGTAATCAAAACGGTATGGTACTGGCACAAAAATAGACACATAGATCAATAGAACAGAATAAAAGGCCTAGAAATAAACCTATATTATATGGTCAATTAGTCTTCAACAAAGCAGGAAAGAATATCTAATGGGAAAAAGTCGCTTCAACAAATGGTGTTGGAAAAACTGGACAGGTACATACAAAAGAATGAAACTGGACCACTTTTTTACACCATACACAAAAATAAACTCAAAGTGGATCAAAGACCTAAATATGAGGCCTAAAACCATAAAAATCCTAAAGAGAGCCAAGGCAGTAATTTTTCTGACATTGGCCATAACAACAAAGCAGAATACACATTCTTTTCAAGTGTATACAGAACATTCTGCAGACAGATCACATATTAGGCCACAAAACAAGTCTCAAAAAATGCAAAAGGATTGAAGTCATAACATGCATTTTTCAGGCCACAGATATGTCTCCTGAAGAAAGATAAACAAAAGCAAAAATAAACTATTGGGACATCAAAATAAAAAGCTTCTGTACAGCAAAGGAAATAATCAACAAAACTAAAAGACAACTTACTGAATGGGAGAAGATATTTGCAAATGACATATCCAATTAAAGGTCAGTATCCAAAATATATGAAGGACTTATACAAGTCAACACCAAAAAAAAAAAAAAAAAAATTCAATTAAAATATGGGCAGAAGACACGAACAGGTATTTCTCCAAAGAAGACATACAGATGGCCAACAGACATAAAAAGATGCTCAACATCACTCATCATCAGGGAAATACAAATCAAAAGCCCAATGAGATATCACCTCGCACCTGTCAGAATGGCTAAAATAAAAAACTCAAGAAACAACAAGTACTGGTGAGGATGTAGAGAAAAAGGAACCCTCGTGCATTGTGGGTGGCAATACAAACTGGTGTAGCTACAGTGTAAGACAGTATGGAGGTTCCTCATTAAAAATAGAGCTACCTTGGGGCGCCTGGGTGGCTCAGTCAGTTAAGTGTCTGACTCTTGATCTCAGCTCAGGTCATAATCTCAAGGTTTGTGAGTTCAAGCCCCGCATGAGGCTCTGTGCTTACATCGCAGAGCCTGCTTGGGATTCTGTCTCTCCTTCTCTCTGCCCCTCCCTTGCTGTGCTCTCTGTCTCTCTCCAAATAAATTAACTAAAAAGTTTTTAATTAAAAAAAAAAAAATAGAGCTACCACATGCTCCAGCAATTGCACTACTGGGTATTTACACAAAGAATACAAAAACACTAATTCAAAGGGTTACATGCATTCCTATGTTTATTGCAGCACAATTTACAACAGTCAAATTATAGAAGCAGCCCAAGTGTCCATTAATAGATGAATAAAGAAGATGTGGTGTGTGTGTGTGTGTGTGTGTGTGTGTGTGTATGGATGGATCTAGAAAGTATAATGCTAAGTGAAATAAGCCAGTCAGAAAGAGAAATACCATATGATTTCACATGTATGTGGAATGTAAGAAACAAAACAGGACCTCCTGGTTGGCTCATTTGGTTGAGCATCTGACTCTTGATTTCAGCTCAGGTTCATGATCCCAGGGTCCAGCATGGATCAACCCCCACATTGGGGCTCCAACATCAGGACTCCAACAGAGCCTGCTTGGGATTCTTTCTTTCTCTCTCTCTCTCTCCCCCCCCCCCCCTTCTGCCCCTCTCTCCCATACTTATGAGCTCTCTCTAAAAAAAAAAAAAAAGAAACAAATATACAAAGAAAAGGCAGACAAACCAAAAACCAGTCTCTTAACTATGGAGATCAAACAGAGCGGTAAGGGGGGGGGGGGGGCGGGGGGATGGGTGAAATAGGTGAAGGAAATTAAGAGTACACTTAGCACGATGAGAATGGAGTAATGTATAGAATTGTTGAATCACTATATTGTACAAGTGAAACTAATATAACACTATACATTAACTACATTGGAATTAAAAAAAAAAAAAACGGGCACCCTTTCTACTCAGCTCCCATGAAGGGAGGGGGGCATGACTTAGCAGACACCTGGGGATGAAGAGAACATCACCATCCTGTGGTTCAGGGTTTGTGTGAGGTCCCAAATCCTTTCCATCCAGGAGCAGTGAACCAAAGTTTCATCTGTGGCCTTGTGTCCTTTCCTAGCACCAAAGAGCCTTCCAACAGACCTCAGGCTTAGACAGAACCCTAACTATAAAAATGTCAATTAAAATAGAAAAACAAATGAAAAAATATCCAAAATGGTCTTACGATTCAGCTGGTACACCCTTGTATGGCCTTCCAGGTTAAAAGATTGAAAGAGCTTCTTCCCTGGCAATAGAGCCACCTACCATGCTGGCTCCCTTCCTAGGACCTTTCCACCACTGCCCACCAACAACCAACAACTATAAGTAACCTGGCCCAGGAGAGGCTATTGAGTGGGAGGAATGAATCAGCTCAGGAACCAAGAATCATGGAGATTCAGCAAGCTAAAGGGTGAGTAAAGGTTTCACTTTATTACAGTCCTAGAACCTGCTAAGGACAGTGTGTCTTGGGCTTCTATTCCACCCATGGTCAGTTGGGGCCAATTACCATCATCTGGGCTTCCGCTCAGTCCTGCAGAAATATGAGGCAGTCTAGAGAAAGACTGGATGTCCCTGAGATCTGAGATAAAGACAGAGGAAAGGGGAAACCATGTGTACTTACTTCTACATAAACAATGTGTATCCTCAGCACTCCTTGATTGATTTGAAAGGCTACTGGCTAAACAGGTGGCATTTATAACTTTTATATATTAACGACATCAAACTTTGTTTCTATATTAAAAGTCATAAAATTGTCCTGTACCAGGAGTGTTTTTTTTTAAATACATGTGGCAAAACAGAAAAAGAAAATATCAATTTCTCCAACACCAAATGCAAACTTAACATTCTTAGAGCCGCTAGAGCCGCATTCAATAAAGTCAATGTTTGTGTAACGATGTGTGTAGTTCCTGGAATCTTTATCAACGTTGAACAGCAACAGCTGAAATACAACAATTCCAATTTAATATATGAAATTTTATTGTACTGGGAATTTAGACTGGGAAATTAGTATGCATGTCAAAATCTTAAAACAGATTTCTACAAAGTTGCATGAAATTCCTAAAGCTGCTTGCCATTTCCCTCTAGTTCACCAAGTCCCTCCCCTTTGAAAACACTTCATGCTGTTCTTAAATCTAGGCTCTCAACAGCTTATTACATTGTATTAAGTTCTACTTTATTTTCATTCATTTCATTTCTTTGGATCACAAAACCCCCAGTTTGTCTGAAAGACTATCAAATATTTGCTAACATAAACTTGTAACATGAACCTGAACTAAAGGAAAAGCCGCTGGAAAGAGCACAGGGGAGAAATCTAAGCACTACTTAAGATTATTTCTAGGTATTATTTTCTGGCCGCAAACATCTTCATTCAGCCAAAGACAAGACATTAAAAGCCATCTTATGCAAGCAGGACCCGTTTTAGCAGAACACCTGCTGAAAAATTTCATGGTGTTCCTCTTCATTTTTTAAAATGCTGAAGCTTTCTTTTAACTAAGTGCAGTTACACAAGATTTACACCAGGCAAGACCTTATTTTAATCTAAGATGGAAATTATTCCCACAATCTTTCTACATTGGAATGTATTTAAAAAAAAATTACTTACACCACGCAGCAAAGTGAAATCTGGACAGACAGCATGAAACTACCGGCAGCCACCTATTTCCTCACAGACTAAACTTTGTTCCCTTCCTGGCTGTTTCTGGATCAGGTTCACACTGATACACGTTTACTGTGGCCTTGGAAGCTACCACCCAGTGGAGCGAGGTGGGAGGGTTTGTTAATTTAACTACTGCTTGACCACTATTTAGCAGCAGCTTCTTTAAGGTCGAGTTCAACGTGTTTAAAGAGACAAACGCAAGGAAGATCATAAGGTGAGCCTGAAAAATCTCATAATCTCTGATAGTTGGGCTTTGGTTTCTGAGGACGTTTCTTTCCCATATGTTCCTAGGGAAAAACTAATATAGTCGTTCCTCTGAGCTTCAAAAACCGTGTTTTCTTTTAATAAAAGTTTTCTCTTGTCCTTAGAATCTATACATTGTGCAATCATGGCAAAAAAGAGGCCAGAAAGTTGCTTCTCCCCCACCTTCATTCCCTCTCTTTCACTAGTTAGGGGAATAATGCAGAGTTCTTGTTAAACTTAGTTCTTTCTGACATTGAAACCACCTGCTTACCTAAGAGTAAAAGTGGATCCCGAATTCTGTTCTTGGCAAGATAAAATGTTATGCTGCTTCATCTTCTTCCACATCCCCAAGCTTCTTTCTCTTCTGAGCTACTGTATTTCTGTAATTTGTAGCATTAGCTGTTGAAGCAGAAACCATTTATTATGTACTTACTGCACTAATCACTTTATAAACATTATCTCATTCTCTCCTAGGCAACATATTTGGGGATCATCTTCAATTCTTCTTAGTCTGCTTCTCTATCCAATTAGCCCCTTCTCTATCCTGGTGATCTTCTGCAGTTAGAACTGTGGTAGGCAGAATAATGGTCCCCCACAAAGATGTCCATTCTCTTATCACCAGAAGCGTGAATATGTTACTTTACATGGCACAAGGGACTTTGGCAATGTGGTTAAGGTTAAGGACTTTTAGATGAGGAGATCATCCAGATGGGGCCAACCTGACCACACGAATCCTTTAAAAGCAGTGAGCCTTTCTCAGCTGTGGTCAGTGAGGACTGGACTTGCTTCTGCTGGCTTTGAAGGGGAAGGAAGGGAACCACTAGAAGCTAGAAAAGGCAGGAAAACAGATTCTCTTCTAGATCCTCCAGAAAGGGATGCAGCCCTGATGATACCACAGTTTTAGCCTACTGAGATCTGTGTTGGATTTTTTTTTTTTCCTAATGTTTATTTATTTTGAGAGAGAGAGAACACGTGTGCAAGTGGGGGAGGGGCAGAGAGAGGGAGAGAGAGAGAGAGAGAGAGAGAGAGAGAGACTCCACCTTTCCAGTGCAGAGCCCACCTCGGGGCTAGATCCCATGAACGGTGAGATCATGACCTGAGCCAAAATCAAGAGTCAGGGGGCTAACGAAGCCACCCAGGCACCCCTTTGTGTTGGATTTCTCACCTACAGAACTGTAAGATAATAAATATGCATTGCTTTAGTCCTCTAAGTTTGTGATAATTCATCACGACCGCAATAGAAACATAATACAGGTACTTTAATTTCAAAATTAATTTCCTTTGAAAATATAATACCAAAACTGAATAGTATACTCCAAATGAAGTCTGATAAAGAAAAAGCTAATTGTAGAACTATTAAGTTCCTTATTCTGATGCTACACTTGGTGGACTCCTAACTTTTTGGCATACAAACTATATCACACCAGGTGCCTGACTCTACCCTCATTCTTTTTTTCAACTAATTTTGGAGATGAAATGCAGAGCTTTATGTTCAATTCAATTGAAATTTCACCTTATTTGTTCTAGCCCATCCTTCCCAATGATTATGTTTAATCATGCCTCTGTACTGTCATAGGAAGTACCTTTTTAAGCCTAACTGCATTTACTTAATTCTCATGTATCCATCAAGTTATTAGTAAATAAACATTGACCAATCAAGATCAAAAACAGAGTTCTGAAATGGAGGACAGATTTTTGTTATTAGAGATCTTCAGTTTGACACTGATCATGAAACAAAACTCTTTGGGAGGCGCCTGGATGCTCAGTTGGTTAAGCATCCTACCCTTGACTTTAGCTCAGGTTATGATCTCATGGTTGGTGAGATCAAGCCCCACATCAGGCTCTGAGCTAACAGCATGGAGCCTGCTTGGGATTCTCTCTCTCCCTCTCTCTCTGTCTTTCCCCAATGCACGCTCACTCTCACACAATATATACATAAACATAAAAAAGGAAACTTCTTTGGGTACACAAGTTTGATCAGCTACAAACCACCTACTCTCATACAGCTTACTTTTTTTTTTTAATTTCTCACACATATCAAGAGAATAAAATGCCTTAATAAATAAAGATGTGTCCACAGCATACTGGAAATGGAGATGTGGTTAGGTTGATATGAGCAGTTTTTGTTTTTTAATAGTTTGGTGCTGTCTCAATGATTACCATTTTCTTTGTTAAGAGTTTACAAACTATTAGGGTGCCTGGATGGTTCAGTCAGTTAAGTGTCTGACTCTTGATCTTGGTTCAGATCATGATCTCATGGTTTGAGAGATTGAGCCCTGCCTTGGACTCTATGCTGACAAAGCAGTGCCTGCTTGGGTTTCTCTCTCTCCCTCCCTCTCTGCCCCTCCCCAACTGGCACTGTCTTTCTCTTTCTTTCTCAATAATTAAATAAATAAATAAGCAAACAAACTTTAAAAAAAAAAGTTTACAAACTATCAGTTAATTATTCTTTCTAGAAGTCTACTTGAAATTAAAAGAAAGTTTATCCCATTGAAGGAAGTGACAACTAATTCTGTCTCAAAAGAGGATATGTGAATGGAGAGGGGGATAGGGGAAACACTATGAAAGAAGGCATGGTGGAAGGAATGAGCACAGGGCACCCTTGGGAGAGTATAAAAACCCAACTGGTCAGAGCGATAGTGGTTATTGGAAAGTAGTGTGAACTGGGGTTGAAACATATGATGTAGTCTTAAAAGGGGGACTAGGACTTCAACTTAACACAGGAGAAAATAGAAAGAAGTAAAAGATTATTTTTTAAAGTTTATTTTTGAGAGAGAGAGAGAGAGAGAGAGAGCATGAGCATGTGTGCCCAAGTAGGAGAGGGGCAGAGAGAGGGAAAGAGAGAATCCTAAGCAGGCTGCATGCTAACAGCATCAGTGGGGAGGGGGTGCTCAATTCCACGGACCTCAAGATCATGACCTGAGCTGAAATCAAAAGCCAGGTGCTCAACCGACTGAGCCACCCAGATGCCCCAAGAATTAAAGGATTTTAAAGCAAGAAAATGAAATAATAACACTAGTGCTTTAATAGCCTAATTGAAAAATGGGAAAGTATATGAAGAGTTCACAGAAGAAAATGTAAATGGCTCTTAAATATATGTAAAGACACTCCACCTCATTTTTAATAAGAGAAATATAAACTGAAGGTACAATGACATAATTTTAAGCTATATTTTAACCTATCAAATTGGCAAAATTCAAAGTCTCATAAGACACAATTTTGGTGAGGCTATAGGGAAATAATAGAGGATAAAATGGTGGAAATTCTAAAATGCAAATTGGCAATTAAATTATGAATGCACATTCCCTTTTACCTAGTAGTAACTAAAAACATACACATGTAAAATGATGTATGTTCGTGGATATTCACTACAGAGAGAATTGTTTGCAAAGGTAAAAGGGGTCAATCAGTAGGGAACTGGCAAATCAAATTACAGTGCAGATATCCAATAAGACACTAGAATTAAAAAAAAAAAAGCAACTTCGTGTTATTGATTAAAATAATGAAACTATAACAAATTTTAAAAAAGATATAGACCAGCATATTTAGAATGCAACTATTTGTGTATGTATGAAAGAGTATGTGTGTATATGTACATGAGTTATGTACTCAGAGAATCTCTTAGGAAGAATATCCAAGAAACCAGAAACAATGCGTTGTCTTTAAGGAAGAGACAGGATAGTTATAGTTCAGAGGTATGAAGGAAACTTCTATATCCTTTTGTCTGTTTTGAATTCTCACCAAAGTTGATATTACCTATTTAAAAATTGATAGGTGTGCTAAATAGCAATGTTGTATTCTGGAATAGAAAAAAGTATAGTAGTGGGGTGCCTGGGTGGCTCAGTCAGTTGAGCAGTCCAATTATTGATTTTGGCTCAGATCAAGATCCCAGGGTCGTGGGATCGAGCCCTGAATCGGGCTCTGTGCTGAGCATGGAGCCTGCTTAAGATTCTCACTCTCTCTCTCTCTCTCTCTCTTTCTCTCTTTCCCTCTCCCTTTGCCCTCTCCCTTACTGTCTCCCTCTTTCTCTAAAATAAGAAAAAGAAAAAGTACAGTAGGAAAAAGTCTGGTGAAAACTTATAGTCTGGATTTTAGTTGTCATGCACCAATGTTAATTTCTTAATTTTGAAATTAAGCCAAAGCCAAACAAGCCAAAGTTATGAGAGGTGTTAACATCAGGAGAAACTGAGTGAAGGTACCATTTTTGCAACTTTTTATAAACCTAAAATTATCTCAAAAATAAAAAATTTCATAAACCAATAAATAAATATTAAACAGCTATTAGGGCAGTTGCAGGGGCAATGGCTTGGGAGAGAAGAGGGATTAGAATCAAAGAGGCCAGATGGGAAACTGGGAGTAATCTTGGCATGAGGTGCATTAGGGTAAAAGTTATGAAAATACAATGAAACGAGCTAATGTGGAGATGAGATTCATTTCAAAAGAAAAAAAATCAACAAAATACTTGCAATAGCAGAAAGCAGAGATAAGATCAGTGATGCCAGTGACAAAAGATGGAACTGAGAGGAGGAAGCTTATTTAAAAGGGAATGAAGTTCATTCATTCATTCATTCATTCATCCATTCATAAGTATTTGCTGGTACCCTCATGGCAGGCTCTATGCAAGGCACTGGGGATATGAATAAGTTTATAAATGCCAAGTAAGAAGTGACCCTAAAATGTCCAAGCTCAATTGTCCAAAAGGCATTTGGACATTACAGGGTGACAGTCCTGATGAGGGCACAGAACTGGGGTAGCTGAGAAAGATGACAGAGACTAAGGAAGAAGAAGCGAAAACTGAGCCATGGGACAGAAACACAATTAGGGGGAGAGAGGAGTAGCAAAGGAGACAGGGAAGGAATGGTCAAAGGGGATAGAAAATAAGTAGGACATGGCAATTTCCTGGAAACCAAGATAAAAGAAAGATCAAAGAAGAAGGGTTCCATCAAATGCACTGTTCAAAAAATGAGGGTAGACAAAAGTCCATAAGACAGTTAACAAGAGAAATCGCTGATGGCAAAGGAGGTCACTCAAGAGAACTTTTTCACCTTTAGTAAAGCCTAAATGGAACCCAAATTACCCAAATTACAGAAGTCAAAATTTTCTTACAAGAAAGCACTTCTAATTTAAAGGCCTTTGGGAAATGAGATCCCATCTATTATCATGCTTCTCAAACTGAGATACTTGAAACCACAAAATAGATCTGTATGCAACATCAATTTTGTTTGGAGGAAAATATATTGAAACAGAGGAATGCAAACTATGCATGAGTTCTGAAGACAAATCCTGAAATTTCAAGCATAGAATGTCTTATAGGAGGTCCCCTTCCAAATTCTAGGGCTACAAATTCATTCTCTGCTTCTTTAAAGGGGTTCTTGGGCAGAGATCTGAGAAGCACTGATGTAATGGCCAGCTATACTGAAATGTATCCTTTCTACTGAAATTCAGGATACGTAAAACTTAAAAAATAACTTTATGGGTGGCTCAGTCAAACATTTAACTCGATTTGGGTTCAGGTCATGATCTCATGGTTCGTGAGTTCAAGCCTTGTGTCAAGCTCTGTGCTGACAGCTCAGAGCCTGGAGCCTACTTCAGATTCTGTGTCTCCCTCTCTCTCTGCCTTTCTCCCTCTCTCTCTCTCTCTCTCTCTCAAAAATGAACATTAAAAAAAAGAAAATGTCATGGAAAAACTATCTAGGGTTAGTGATTTTTGTAAAATCAATGGTCTACTCTGATGTCATGTGAATGGAGAAATTATCATCATTTCTTATCCTAGTGCAATTCTGATACTTAAGAGATTTTTACTGTTTAAAAGAAAATCAACTTTAAGAATGGTTAAAATGAACCAGCTTCTTTTCTAAGTGTTTGGGTTTTTAAACTAAAAGTTATATAGCAAACACCTCTCATATTCCATTTTATATACACTCCCTTACATTTCAAGAAAAAAAAAAAAAGCTAATGCAACGCTAAACCTAGAATACAGAATGACAGCTCTCACAAGTATTTCATTCAGCCCAGGCTGTTGGCTCTCATGATTAAGAAGAACTAATAACTATGGGGGCGCGTTACCACTTCTTAACACCTGGCCTACAACTATCACTTCTTAACATGGCCTATAACTCTCTGCGGTCTCATTTTAAAGGAATTTTGACATTATCATATTTCGAGAAAGCAAATCTGAATTGATACTCTAGGGAATAAACAATACATTATTTTCTTTTCCCACTTGACCTTCATAATCATGAGATTGGTAGAATTCTCAATGATTCCCTTTTCGTCTTAAATATATATTCATGAATGTGAATTGAATACATGCACTTTGAATGTCAGGTAAGTGGAATTGTTAATACCACCATGCAATTTGGTATTTCCTGAAAGAATTGAAGCATGTTTCTACAACCAGCAATTCAACTCTCAGGCACACTCCGGAGCAGAGCTTCTCAACTGCTGTGCCATGGTGCCCAGGTAGGCAACAAATAGGTTACAGGTGTGCCCAGATATGGCTCTCCTCAGCTCTCCAGCCAAGCAGAAGCTCCCAGGCCAGAGACACGGCTTTGTTCTTTTAAGGCAGCATGTGAAACAAACACTACCTATCATTCCTATGTGTGCCATGACATGGAAAATGTTGAGAAACATTGACAGAGAAGTTCTTGCACATGTGTAGCAGATACGTATACAGGAATATAGGTATATATAGGAACAATGTTTGTAGTATCTAAAAACTGGTGCATCTCAAATGTCTATCGATCAATTCATCTGCTAATAAATTCTGGAGTACTTGTACAATGCAATATTATACAGCAGTGAAAACTAATGAGCAATAGCTATGTGCATTGACACAGATAAATATAAAAATATAATTCTGAGTAAAAAAAAAAATTCCCAGAAAAATACGCATGATAGGATTCCATTTTTATGAAGTTCCAAAACATGTTAAACTAATCAATATACCATTTGGGGATACACAGTGTGTGATAAAAACCACTGAAAAAAGAAAATTAACAAAAAAAAAATTCAGAACTTTAGTTACCTCTGAGGGAGCAAGAGAAGTTTGGGAGAAGAGAGGAGTATATACAGTATATTGGAGGTAAAGGTAACAGAGCTTTTTTAAAACTGGGCTATAGGGAAATGTAATATGTTTTCTACATAGTTATTCGATAAACCCTACAGATATTTTATAAACATTGTGTATCTACTCAATATTTAATAAGCATCTTTTATAAGAGCCCTACTTTTTTCCAAAAGTAGACAGTGAAAGCATGTGCTGTCCCTGTAATAGTATGAAGTACATGGAATGGTAGGGAACAGAAAGCATGATATTCTACAGAACACTGCAGGTCAGGCCCTGAATCTTTCACAAAGGCCCTACAGACTCACACATGAGTGCAACAATAAGAGATTTGAAAGCTAGACAGTAATTAAAATTAAAACAAAATTTAATATGCTATCATTTTATGAGGCACCATATACACAAATTTTAACATTAACTAAAATATGGATTTAAAGAATCAGGACCGAATAAACTGCCAGCCTGTGGATGAATAACTCCTCTTGCTATTTTCTAAACAGTCAACATTTCATTGTGTATTTAGACCACACAAAAGACATTTACAGAATGACAATACTTTAATTCATCATGTATATCCAGCAAATGTTTGCTTAGTCAAATGCCTGTCTGTTTGTCAATGTCATTTAAGGGCAGGTTTATAAAGCTTCAAGAGCAAGAACTGGGTCTGTTTCAACTGATATGATTCCCAAGGAAAGAACAATGAAAACATTTTAAGAATTCTGTCTGTCCTCTGTCTCCTTTTATTTTAAGGACTAGACAGTGAAAAGCCATTTTTCTAAGCAGTGGATATTTTGCCAATATAAAAGAGATATAAGCACTTAACCTCCAATAGATACATTTAACCTCCAAATTAATTAAATTTATTATTTTTTATTTGAAATATAAAAGAAATCCAGTTTGAACTCTCCCTTAAAAAAAAAAACAACTAGCAGCAGATAGGTTAATGTTTACACAAAGCCAATTTTTTTCTCTTTGTTTTTTTTTTTTTTTCCTTTAAAGTTTTAATGGGTGAATGACCTTGCTGGAATTCCCCGTCAGTTCTGGAGTATCTGTTTGGAAATTTCAAATAGAAACTACTTTCACATGATACATTCGAACGGTATGCCAAGTGGTATCTGTCTCTGCACCTTCAACCTGGACGTTATATAACAGATGAATCAATAAACTTTACACAAAATGAAAGGCTTCTTTTTCTCCTTATGCTATTTAAGAAAAGATCACTTAAATGTGTTTGGCGTTATATATTTATAGAGCCAGTTACACATAGAAAACCTTCACATATTTACCCTGTTCAAGAAAATTGCCCTTGATACAGCTTCAAGTTATCAAAGACAGACCAGTTTTTAAGCATGTCAAACACTGAACATTTCAGGCTGAAATGAGAATCTGAGCCAAGAATTAATTCCTGTTAACTAGTAAACATTAGTTACACAAGTAGAATAACTATCTTAAAATCTAGATAATATAAGGCATTTTTATTTTGCTTTATTTTGGAATTTCTTAAAATACTTTCACTGAGAGGGAGTTATCTCAGATTTATTGTGCAAGGCTTTGGACATGCTGCCTTTTCCAGTGTGTGGCAATTATGAAACTAACTCGAAACCACCAATAATCAATAGGGTCATAAGTAACAGTGGGGATGATTTAGAACAGAAACAAAAGACTTCCCCAACAAAACTTTTCCCCACACCTCTTAGTTTCACCCTTGGCTCTTCTCTCCCTCATTTTCAGAAGATGAAAGTATATTAAATGTTGCCTAGGATTTTAGCCCAGTCATCTATCCTGCTCTCAAAAATTGGTTCAGGATAGATAAAAATGAAACATTTCACAATCTGAGTTTCTATAGAACTTGTCAGTGTCTCAGAAGTCGAGATGAAGGGTAGAGTGAATGGGGAAAGACTATCAGGGCAAGTTCAGGAGAGGAATCACTGCATTTGAACATTGTCCCTAGACTATTTCTCTACCATTTTATAATAATGCCTGGAATCTTCTCAGTATTACAGGTTTCTTAAAGAATTTTAATCCATTAGTATGACATCACAATAGTTACAGGATAGAATTACAAGCCATTGAATTGTTCCTCTTGCCCAAGCTCACAATGTTTCCTGTCGCTACCTACGTCTAGTTAGGAAGAACAATGAATGGGATAGTAATTCAATGTCTAACTGCAGCCCTGATTTTTCAGAGGAAGTTGGAATAAAAATGTGATGGCGAGAGGCAGGGAAGAAAGAAAACTTAATCAAATTGCTTTCTCTCAAGCATTCCCCCTTCCATCTCCACGTCCCTATTCCCATCTAGTTAGCAAAAAGGAAAAAAAAAAACTTTTGCTATTAGTTTAGAAATATTAGTTATGTAACATAAACAATTCATAATTATTTCCTAACCTTTACATTCCAAAATGCTTTCTTTAAACGTGGTGCAGGGGCACCTGGGTGGCTCAGTCGGTTAAGCGGCCAACTTCAGCTCAGGTCATGACCTCTCGGTCCGTGAGTTCAAGCCCTGCGTCAGGCTCTGTGCTGACAGCTCAGAGCCTGGAGCCTGTTTCAGATTCTGTGTCTCCCTCTCTCTGATCCTCCCCTGTTCATGCTCTGTCTCTCCCTGTCTCAAAAATAAATAAAACTTAAAAAAAAAAAAAAAGTGGTGCAGTATAGGGACACCTGGGTGGCTCAGTCGGCTAAGTATCTGACTCTAATTTCGGCTCAGGTCATGATCTCACAGTTGTGAGGTTAGGCTCTGCACTGGGCATGGAGCCTGCTTAAGATTCTCTCTTTCTCCCTCTCCCTCTGCTCCTCTCCACTCATGCTCTCTTTCTTTCTCAAAATAAAAATAAAAAATAAAATAAAAGACACAATGCAATATGGACAGATGTCTTAAAGCATATTAGTAAAAACAACGGCATCTCAGGCAAGGGAGGGGATTTTAAGAACACCTTTTATGATTTTTAATATATTTTGGCACACATATATTTATAACCAAAAAGATTCCAATAAGGTTATTTTCATTTTGGAAAATAAAAAATATAAGCCATTCAATGCAAAGATTTTTATGTGATGTTACCTACCAAACAGTAAACTCTTAAATGTAAAAAGAAGTGTTTTGGCTTCTAGGATATAGTTTCATTTTCACAAATTATGGAAAGTATATTCAGAGCCCTTTGTTGTTGTTGTTGTTGTTCAGGGCTTTCTCTTCTTGACCTCCTTTGTCCTAATGACTCCCATATTGATGTCTTCTGCTCAGACCTCTTTTTTCTTCTATGGTTAGTCTTGAAATTTCTTAACCAAAAACAGTAATAGCTAATGTATATTAAGCCAGACATTGTTCTGAACACTTTACCTAATCAATTTAATCTTGACAACAACCCTGGGAGATACTTCCAGTTTAAAAACATACTGTTATCCCCACTTTACAGATTAGGATCTGGAAGCAGAGGTGGTTAATACCCCATTTGCAACAGGGCAGAGTAGCAAAATTTGTGTTTTAAATAATTTGCTTGTCTTTTCCTTTTCCTTTGTTGTTGTTTTTTTTTTTTAAATCTCTTTAGGAAGTATTCCCAAAGGAATGATACATGGAGGAAAAGGGTATGTGATTTTGTTATTTTCATTATGTATCTCCATGTTTTTTTCCCAGGATTTTTCTAATGCAGTGATTCTCAACTTATTGTCTCTGGACCAGCAGCATCACCATTACATGAGAACTTGTTAGAAATGCAAATTATCTATCAGGTCCCATCCAGCCCTACTAAATCAGAAACTCTATGGTAAGGCCTACCAATATGTTTTTGTTCACACACACACGCACCTAATTTTTGTTAAATTACTCCTCTGGAGTGATTCTGATGCATATTAAAGTTTGAGAACCATTGTTCTAAAGGGTAAGATAACCATCGGTTATGCAAAAGATCCCATTTGGCCACATATTTAATGTACTGAGGTGTAACTGCCTATCTTTTACTAATTTTATTGCATCTCTTGGAAAGGGGCACTCATTTCCACAAATATTTATTAAGCATCTACTATGTGCTTGAGAATGAGTGCTTGAAGAGCTAACCGTCTAGTTGGACAAGGAGAAATGTAGTTTTTTATTATTTTTTTAAATGTTTATTTATTTTTGCGAGAGACAGTGTGAGTAGGGGGAAGGACAGAGAGAAAGGGGGACAGAGGATCCAAAACAGGCTTTGCATTGATAGCAGCGAGCCTGATGCGGGGCTCAAACCCATGAACCGTGAGATCATGACCTGAGCTAGAGTTGGAGGCTCAAGTGACTGAGCCACCCAGGCGCCCCTACAGGGAGAAATTTAATAATTACAATGCCAGGTAGTAATTCAGTGACAGAGATGCACTGATGCTGAGGGGAAGTAAACTGTAGTAGGTTATGTCTTGATCTCTTAGGAATTGCTGCACTCTACCGCACGCACCATTTGAGAAACGTTATTTTATGCCAGTATATCCTACCCCTCACCCAGGGCCCATGCCCCAAATCAGGGCATTACCATACCAGCACTCACTGTTATACAGTGATTAACAAACTCAGCAAGGTAGTTCCTCCGTGGTTAGAATCCAGAGCCTGTGTAGAGAAAGGAGCCAGTGTCTAGAGCTCCTAAGAGTCTAAAGAGCTTTCCTATTCTACTCCACAGGTAACTTGACAATAATTCACCCCTTTCCCACCACTATCTCATGTTTTTCATGATTGTGTCAGATAGTTTCCAAAATATAAAAACTTTCAAATACCTTCTGTACCCTTCCAAGTTCACATTCTCCTCTATAATACTTTAATCACTATTCTGAATCTAGTGTTTATCAACCCCCCCCCAAAGTACTATTTTTCATCTTTATGAAAATGTATAAGGTGCTTTTGAAACTTATTTTACTTAACATTCCTTTTTGAGATTGATCCCTGTTGAGGTAAGAAGCTCTATAATGCATTGGTGAATTTATGCCATTGAATGAATAGCCCAGCAAAGTTTATTCATCCATTTTCCTCTTGATAGATGTTTGGGCTATTTCTTTTTTTCTTTCTCTTTTAAAATAGTGATGCAATAAGGGCATCTGGGTGGCACAGTCTATTAAGCGTCCGACTTCAGCTCAGGTCATGATCTCATGATCTCATGGTAAAGGGGTTTGAGCCCCATGTTGGGCTCTGCACTGACAGCACGGAGCCTGCTGGGGATTCTCTGTCTCCAGCCTCCCTCTGCCCCTCCCCTGCTTGCACACATGCACGTGCTCTCTCCCAGAAATAAATAAGCATTTAAAAAATAAAACAGTGATGCAATGAACATTTTAATAGATCATTTCAGCAAATATGAAGGGCCACCACATTTTTAAAAAATGTGTCTGAATCTTCTTTCCCCTTTTTTATAGTTTATATATCTCTGCTAAAATTCTTCATCTGTTCATGCATATGTCCTACCTTTTCCACTAGATTCTTTAACATACTAGTCACAATTAAAGTTCCTGTCTGATAGTTCCAACATGAATCATCTCTGGTGCTGGGTCTGTCCGTTGCTTTGTATCTTAAAAATGGATGGGTTTTTTTTCATATATTTTTAAATTTTTGATTGAATGCCACACACTGACTACAGAATAACCATACAAACTAGGGAAAAGAATAGTAACTCTTGGAAAAACGTGCATGCCTATTCTTCTGTCCTGCAACCAGGTAAACTGAAATTCCAAAGAGACATAATCTAGTCAGTAGGTGAGCTGGTTTTATTGTTGCTATAGTTACTTTCTGTGCCTCTTCCTCCAGCAGTGGGCAACAGCTACTTTGTGCTTAGTGTGGACCCCAGGATACTCAGGTTTTATTCAGTGTTCCTGCTCCACACTCAGCTTTCAGTGGTCACTGCATGTCTGTGCCACAGAAGGGGTTCTTTCTCTGCATCCTTGCCCCTTCTGAAGAGATAGACTGCTGTTGTGTGTTACTCAGTGTTAAGTGTATTCGTTCTCTTGGTCTGGCCTCAGTCTTAGGCAGGCACTATACGTCTATGCCTCAGGTATAGACACCCCCAACCGCCCGTGGCAGTGAAACTCTGCCTTGTATCTACAAGGGAACACTGCAAAAACCCCTCCAGCACGCCAGACCCCATACTAACCACAAGTAGTAGCAGCAGCTAATGGTGGAGAGTTTCCTGTACCTCCCAGCGCAGAAAGCTTTTGCTTCTACCTTACCCTCAGAAGCAATGAATCTTTGCCTGGACCCTGAAAAACAAAGTTTCCTGTCCCTTCCCCAGTGGCTTAAGATTTTTGCTTCACACAAGAAAATTATTGGTGGGGCACCTGGGTGACTCAGTCGGTTAAGCATCTGACTTTGGCTCAGGTCATGATCTTGTGTGAGTTCAAGCCCTGGATCGGGCTCTGTGCTGACAGGGTCAGTAAGATGGATAAATAGGAAGCCCCAGATCTAGCTCCCCCAATGAGACACTAACTTAACAATATATGGTCTAAAAGGCCTGTATGTGGCCTCCAAAAACCAGTTAAGAAGTTGTAGTACCCCGGAAAAACTCAAACCCAAGAACAGCCACATTGAATGGGTAAGAAAGCCATTTCATTTCACCTGTTGTAGCCCTTCCCCCAAGGTGGTACACTTCTGTGTGATCAGAAGTAAACACCCAATCCACAGCAACTCCATTGGAATGAGAAGAACAGAACATTCCAAATATTCGAAAGACTGCCTGAGAGACTGGTTTGTCTCATCTGACTTGGAATGCTGAGGCATACTTGGATGGATGCCTTGGGGTCACTGGAAATGGGAGAACACAGAGTTGAGCTCTTGCACCAGAAAGCCTACAATACCACAGACGAACATCAGAGCGAGCAAAAGATTACCAACTCCTGAAAAAGCAACTGGAGAACCTTTCTAACTGGGAAGACACGCAAACAAGCCCAGAGAAGATGCATACCCATGCCAAGTTTGAGAAGTCTCCAGAATCTTTAGTTGGCTGACTGATGAAAGTCTCCCCGTGTATGAAGCTAGTCCATAGAACTGAGAGAGGTAGCTGTTTTTTCAAATGCACAAATCCCAGCAAAATTCCCTGAAGAAACAGAAACATGGCCCAAAGTCAAGGGAACAAAATAAATCTTCAGAAACTGATCCTGAAGGGATGGAAGTGCGTGAATTACCTGACAAAAAATGCAAAACAATCATCTTAAAGATGCTCACTGTGCTACGGGGGTGCCTGGGTGGCGCAGTCGGTTAAGCGTCCGACTTCAGCCAGGTCACGATCTCGCGGTCCGTGAGTTCGAGCCCCGCGTCGGGCTCTGGGCTGATGGCTCGGAGCCTGGAGCCTGTTTCCGATTCTGTGTCTCCCTCTCTCTCTGCCCCTCCCCCGTTCATGCTCTGTCTCTCTCTGTCCCCAAAATAAAACGTTGAAAAAAAAAATTTTTTTTAAAAAAAAAGATGCTCACTGTGCTAAAAGAGAGCATGGTCAAATCAAAGAAATTAGGAAAATGATGCATGAACAAAATGAGAACACCAACAAAGACAGAAACAGAAATTCTAGAGCAGAAGAAAACGAATGGGAAAATCCCCAAATATGTGGAAATTAAACAACACACTCTTAACCATGGTCAAAGAAAAAAACTCACATAAGAAATTAGAAAACACTTTGAGACAAATGAAAACAGAAACACAACATACCAAAATTTATAGGGGGCAACAAAAGCAGTATTAAGAATGGAGCTGGGGCGCCTGGGTGGCGCAGTCGGTTAAGCGTCCGACTTCAGCCAGGTCACGATCTCGCCCGTGAGTTCGAGCCCCGCGTCAGGCTCTGGGCTGACGGCTCGGGGCCTGGAGCCTGTTTCCGATTCTGTGTCTCCCTCTCTCTCTGCTCCTCCCCCGTTCATGCTCTGTCTCTGTCTGTCCCATAAATAAATAAAAACGTTGAAAAAAAAAATTAAAAAAAAAAAAAAAGAATGGAGCTTATAGCAGTAAATGCCTACATTTAAGAAGAAAAAAGAAAGAAAGGAAGAAAGGAAGGAAGAAAGAAAGATTAAAAGTTAAAAAAATAAAGAAGAAAAAAGATCTCAAATCAATAACCTAACTTGAAGAACTAGAAAAAGAACAAACTAAACCCAATTAGCAGAAGGAAGGAAATAATAAAAATTGGTGCAGTAATAAACAAAATTTGGAAAAAATTTAAAAATCAACAAAATGAAAGGCTGATTTTTAAAAAGATCAACAAAATTGACAAGTCTTAGCTTCATGAAGAAAACTAAAAAAAGAGAAAATTCAAACAAAAATCCACAGTGGAAGAGGAGATACTACAACTGATACTGCAGAAATAAAAAAATCAGAGAGTACTATGAGCAACTATCAACTATATACCAACATGTCTCCTCATATTCTTTTTTTTTTTTTTTTTTTTGAGAAACATGGAGCATAAATGAGTTTTCAAAAATACACATTTTCATTATTTCTCTAAGTCTAATGTTGGTTCAGTTCTCCTCTTTCAATCCTGAAAAGCAGGGCAGAACAGAAGATTTTATTTCAAAAAGTACCGTTTATGTCCAGGTCAAAGATAGAAAGGAGAAAGGTAAAAAAGAAGAAAAAATCAAAGAAGAGCACATTTTGCCAGTGGAACCCCACCTAGCTAAATATTCTCATCTTTTGCTTCAAAATACCAACCTTGTTTAACAAGGTACTGCAGTTAACTGAAAGGCTTGCAGTCTACACTCACACACATCTCCTGTTTATCTCTGACCTACAGTGATCTCCACAATTCTCAGACTCAGTTTTATTTATTTTTTTTTAATTTTTTTTTCAACGTTTATTTATTTTTGGGACAGAGAGAGACACAGCATGAACGGGGGAGGGGCAGAGAGAGAGGGAGACACAGAATCGGAAACAGGCTCCAGGCTCTGAGCCGTCAGCCCAGAGCCTGACGCGGGGCTCGAACTCACGGACTGCGAGATCGTGACCTGGCTGAAGTCGGACGCTTAACCAACTGCGCCACCCAGGCGCCCCTCAGACTCAGTTTTAAATGGCAAAAAGACAAAACAGAATTGGGAAAGTATACATCGCATGAACACAAAGGCATGTACTCTATGATGTCCCATTTAACTTCACACACACCCAAATACACACACACATGCACGCACATACACACCAGGTAACTTTCATTTTGGTTACTATATCGGGGAAAGATTTCTTGAAGTCTAATTCATCTGCTTTACTCCCAATCCTTCACCTCGATTCAATTGTTAATTATATAAAAGTCTATTTCTTTTTTTCCAGTTTTATTGATATAATTAACATATATAACCTTGCATCGGTTAAAGTGTAGGGCAATCATTTGATACATGTATATACTGCAGAATGAAAACTCTTTCTTTTTTTTTTTTATTTATTTTGAGAGAGAATGAGTGTGAGTGGGGGAGGGGCAGGGAGAGGAGGAGACAGAATTCCAAGCAGGCTCTGCATTGTCAGGGCAGAGCCCTACACAGGGCTCCAACCCACAAACTGCGAGATCATGACCTGAGCTGAAAGTCGGACTTTTAACCGACTGAGCCACCCAGGCGCCCATGAAAAATCAATTTCTAAGTTGCCAATTCTCTACCTCAAGAGGAAGGAGGCCATAACCACTGGAATCTCATACTATCTCGTGATTAGAGTCAGAGAAACTAGAATAATTAATGTCCTGGTAGGTTTCTTTGACAGTGGACTTTCAAAATTATTCCATTACTAAGTTTGAATCAACCTTGGAAATGTCCTGTACACAATATAAGCATGGTGGCCATGACTGTCATCCCTCAGATGTAGCAGAGGTTTTATTATAGATAGACTGTTCATGTTTTATACCAATGGAGAATTTCCTAATACAGATAGCAAGTTCTTTCTAGGAGAGTAATTTCATGGGAGC
This sequence comes from Puma concolor, assembly GCF_028749965.1. Taxonomy (NCBI): domain Eukaryota; kingdom Metazoa; phylum Chordata; class Mammalia; order Carnivora; family Felidae; genus Puma; species Puma concolor. The sequence continues at coordinate 77,410,870 of NC_141675.1, read as the reverse complement.
GCCTGGGTGGCTCAGTCAGGTAAGCATTTGGCTCCTGATTTTGGCTCAGGCCAAGATCTCATAGTCAAGCCCCGAGTCTGGCTCTTCACTGACAGCATGGAGCCTACTTGGGATTCTCTCTCCCTCTCTCTGCCCCTCCTGGACTCATGTGTGTGTTCTCTCTCTCTCTCAAAATAAATAAATAATACATTTTTAAAAGAAGAGTAATTTCATGACTTCCTATTGTTAAATCAAGTAGGTTTTCTGGGTTTCTATGTATGACCCCAATGTCTGTGACCTGTGCCACAGAACAAAGTTCATTATTCCAGTCCAATGATCATTTCTGATCAAGTTAAATTCTTTAATAAGCCAAATTTACAACCTGCCTCTTGTTCTGGGTGCTGGGGAGAAACAATGCTGAATAGTGTGTCAGTCAGAGGTAAGTACCATGGAGAAAAATAAAGCAGGGAAGGGGAAGAGAAATGTCATGGGGTGGTGATGAGGTTACAATTTTAAATAAGACGGTCAGAGAGGGACTTATTGAGGGGACAAACCATGACGTGAAGGAACTGAAGATGAGAGATAAAACCCACATAGATATCTAAGGCAAGAGCATCTCAGGCACAGGGAATATCAAGTACCAAGTTCCCAAGGCAGAACAGAGATTTGTGTTTCTGAGGGTCAGCCAGGAGACCATCAGATGATCGAGAGATAAGGGGAGAGCAAAGGCAGCTCAGGTAAGGCCCTGGAGACCATCATAAAGACTCTGGCTTATAAATGGAATGAGATGAGAAGCAACTGGAAGGTTCTGAAGAGAAGAAATTACATAAATTAGAAGAAAATACAGTATCTGAAATATCTAAATGAAAAGAGTGGTAGTTGTGGGAAGCATTAGTCTGCAAATATTTACTGAATCCATACTATTTACTAGGATTTTCCTCGGCACAGAGCCCAACACAGGGCTTGAACCCACAAATCTTGAGATTATGATGTGAGTCAAAGTCAGATGCTTAACTGACTGAGCCACCCAGGCACCCCTAGAGTTGTGTTTTTTGAAGATGACTCAAAAGAAATTAGAGTTGTATTTTTAGAAGATGACTCTAGGGGCACCTGGGTGGCTCAGTCAGTTGAGCCTCCGACTTCGGCTCAGGTCATGATCTCTCAGTTCGTGAGAGCCCCGTGTCCGACTCTGTGCTGACAGCTCAGAGCCTGGAGCCTGCTTCGGATTCTGTGACTCCCTCTCTCTCTGCCCCTCCCCTGCTTGTGCTCTGTCCCTCTCTCTCAAAAATGAATAAACGTTAAAAAAAATTTTTTTTAAGATGACTCTAAAAGCAATGAGATTAGAGGAGTAAGGAGTGTGTACAGCAGGCTAATCAGCTATTAAAGAAGTGAGGGCAAAGATAATGGAGGTGTAAATTAGTGTAGTGGATGTGGGACTAGAAAGACGTGGAGAGTTTGAAAGATACTTAGGAGGGAGAAAAGACAGAATATGATGATGGATTAAATTCCTGAGAGTTGAGGAAGAAAGTCAAGAATGGCTGAGGTTGCCTACTTTTCTTGACTTTTTGTGTAGATAGATCCTATCTCCTTCACAGAGAGAATATAGATACCGATGTGATTCCTTCTGCAGAGGAGGAATAAGAAAAAGCTGATCATATATGCTAATAAGCCTATATGCCATTGCTGCCAATTGTTATACACAAATTGCACAAGTTATGCAATTTGTTCTGTTTCCACCGATGTATGAAACTTGGCTATGACTGTTCAGCAAAATGAAGCAGCTGGATTCTACATCTTAAATCTTCTGATAAATATTCATGTTGCTAGTATTATATAGATTTATATAATACAAATTATGTACATGATTTAAGCACATTTACATTATACATGCTTACAAAGCAGGGAACATCAATGTTTTCTACAGCATTCCATCAAAGCTTAAGTAAATAATCCCAAGGCACCAAATATAAATTTTCAGTACACTATAGCACTAAAGAATTAGTTCTTTAAAAGTCACCTTATTCCTACCAATGCTGTCACCAAAAAAGTGGATTATCTGTTTTTAGGAAAAGTTGAATAATACTGGTGACTTACTTAAGTCATTAAAGGTAAATTTAGTCACTCAAAGAAAGACAACTTGACATTTTCTCTTTTAGAGACCATCAAACTCCTAGTCGTGCTAACTATATTCTCTATAGCCTGTCTCCCTGGAGTCCTCAAACAATTTTAACCTAAATGGGAGTTTTTTGTTTTGATAAAAGCAAAAGATTTTCAAAAGAAAATACATTTGATACAATCTTTCTACTAGTATGAGGTTGAACCAACCTTAAATGTTTTTTAACATTTAAGAGTTGATGTGTCAGAGTTGATGGTATTAGAATATTAAATAAAATACCCAGAAGGCCTAGAGGCTTTCTTTGTGCTCTGAAATGAAAAAAATCTCATTAATTAGGCTAAAAATCAGATTGATATTAATTGTCAATTCCTTTGTCACAAGTAGCAGTAGTATGAAGTAAAAAAGAAACGATGTCCTAAGAATCCAAATGGGTAGAAAAGCATTAATGCGAAAATAAGACACCTGGATTAGCAACTGCAACTCATAGGAAAAAAATGCATTTTATTTATGACGAAGTACACAAATACAAACACACACACATTCACACATACATATTACTGTACTCTTACTGTGTGGGATGCAGGGTGAAATTTTTTGCTCTACGTTCCTTCACTTAAAAAAAATGCTGGTCACAACTTAGTAGGCAAATGTTGTGAGCTACGAATGTATTACAACACATAACTGCTCTAGAGCAATATAAATGCTAACTTACAATTTTAGGGAAATTTACAGTTTTCCTCCTTCTTAGAATTAGCCTGCAAGAGTACTCTGAGTACTCAGTGAAAACAAAAATTAACATAGCCTTGTTCCCATGTATGTAGCCTGGATGTGGTGTCCACTTTCAATGTGCTTAAATCATCTACCTTCCCAGGCCCAAGACCTGAGGGAATGACTTGTAACAGGACTCTATGTCTATACTGCACATTTATATAAAAGTCCTTTTTATATACATTATTTCATTTGACCCTCACAACAACCCTGGAAGGTAGGCAGGGAAGATATTATCAGATTTACTTTACAGATGAAATTAAGGTTGAGAGGGTATGTGACTTTCCCAGTTACAAAATATCTAGTAAGAGGCAGAGAATAAGCATCATTAACTTTTAGGTCAAAGGCTCTTCTCTCTAAGCCACTGACAATATAATCTGACCTCAAATATTTTTACCACTTCACTCTCACCGCTTTTTGTTGATTCAGGTTTTTATAGGCTACAACAAAAGACCTGATTCTAAACTTATCATGCCCAGTTTATGCTTCTCTACTGATGAAAACTATGGCCACTGGACATATATTCTTTTGGAAGGCACTGTTCCTTGGCTCCAATCTGAAGGAACATAAGCAATATGAAAGACCCAAGGCAATTGAAAGGAAATTGAAGAGAAATCAGAGGAAAGGATATAAAATGGAATGCTTTGGTGGATTTTAGTCCCTGTAAGCTTTTACTTTTGTAAGAGGATTCAATGGAGAGCTTTAATGCAGATGAAACTTGAGGCTTTTGAAGAGGATCTAAGTCTTGATGAAGTTATTCAAACTCAAATCTTGAATGCATAATGATGGAGGGCCCCACAGTCTTCAAAAATGTGTACTTGATGCTTAAAACACACACACACACACACACACACACACACACACACACACACACACAAATTCTACTAGCAAGCCTAATCAATTTTTTTAAGGGTTCTGAAAAGCTTCAACTCTTTGGCCAATAATTAGTCAGACTACCAGATACTGTGCTGAAAGAACAGAAAGAGAAAACCCAAGTGAAATAAAGAAAAAGAAAAGGAAACAAAGATTTTAAGAGATATAGTATACAGAATGGCTAAATATGCTCACTGGCTTATCTAATTAATATTCTTCACTTCAAATTGCAGAAATCAAACTTCTTATAGAACCAACCGGGGCTGTAGTCAGATAAACTGACTTAATGATAATTTCCTGAATCTCTCTGATCACTAGCCACGGTATTCGATAGTCTAAAACAGCTTTTGATCTTTGAAAGCATGGCCAAAATATTTGTTGGAAGAGACAGCATAAAATAAGGTTGCTTTTGTGGGGTACAGAAAGAAACTGAACTAGGAATATTATGGTTTGAAAATATTTAACAAGGGAGAAAAGACAACACCATACAGTGGAAAAATTCAGACCAGTTTGCAGGTTTTAATGAAAAACATATAGTAAATCTCACTGACTACCTTAGTGCTCATTGTTTCTTTTTATTTTATGTGCTCCTATAAACCTGCCTTTTTTCCAAGAAAACTTTTAAGCTTTTAAAAATTAACAATAATAATAGCAACTAATATATAGTGATTCTATACTTTGTGCTGGGCACTACTCTAAGAATTTTATGTAGATTACTTTATTTAACCCTCGCAACAATCTTATGAATTTGATAATTTTGTTATCCTCAATTTACAAAGGAAGAAACTGAGGCACACAAAAATTAAGAAAATCTGGTAGTTTACCTGGCTGGTAAATAGTGGAATTAGGATTCAAACTCAGGCCCTCTGTCTCAAGACTATCAACCTATACCCACTAATATAAATTGGTTTCAGTGCAACAAAATCGACCAAGACTAAGGCTTTCTTCAAATCAGCATTCTGCCATGTCACAATCTTTCACTGCATGTTCTGATTAGAAAGGATAGTGACTAGGGGCGCCTGGGTGGCGCAGTCGGTTAAGCGTCCGACTTCAGCCAGGTCACGATCTCGCGGTCCGTGAGTTCGAGCCCCGCGTCGGGCTCTGGGCTGATGGCTCAGAGCCTGGAGCCTGTTTCCGATTCTGTGTCTCCCTCTCTCTCTTGCCCCTCCCCCGTTCATGCTCTGTCTCTCTCTGTCCCAAAAATAAATAAACGTTGAAAAAAAAAATTTAAAAAAAGAAAGGATAGTGACTAATTTCAGTTTCCAAACAGGAGTAATGTAGAATCAGTTTCAGCAGTCACTACTCCAAAGTGACAACCTGCAGGAATGTCAAAGGACTTTAAAAATAACATACCACTAAAATATTAATAATGGTAGGGGATTATAGGTGACTATTTCTCTTTTGGTGATACATAAATATATATATATATATATATATATATATATATATATATATATATGTCTATATTTATATCACCCCAAAATATATTTCTATATTCTAGTTTTTGTCAAGTGGACATGGGTCACTTGTATAATAAAAAAAAAAGGCTGTTACACATGTCATCACCATTATTAGCATGGATATATATTGAACTTACAATAGCACTTGGCCCACTCACAATTTGCTGCTTCTAGCGTACTGTGGGGTAAGATACCAGTTAATTAAGCCCTTTTAAAAAAAAGTCAATAAACTGACTAAGGACCTAAGAAAAAGCCTATGGGTTTTGCGTCTTAAAATTTGGCAAGTCAGGTAATTTTTAAATTTACTTCCTGGTTTACGTAAATTGAGATTAGTGGATAAGTGATGGGTGGATAAGTTAGCTATCAGTATTTAATGACAGGGATGATACGGGCACCTGGGTGGCTCAGTTGGTTAAGCGTCCGACTTTGGCTCAGGTCATGATCTCGCCATTCCTGAGTTCAAGCCCTGCATTGGGCTCTGTGCTGACAGCTTGCAGCCTGGAGCCTGTTTCAGATTCTGTGTCTCCCTCTCTCTCTCTGCCCTTGCCCTGCTTGCGCGCGCGCTCTCTCTCTCTCTCAAAAATAAATAAACATTTAAAAACACTTTAAAGACAGGGATGATAGAATGTATACTCATACTGTGATAAATACTTCATTGCAGTGTAAAAAGAAAGTTTTAGGATTTGAAAGGAACCTTTATAATAATCTAGTACAATCTCCCATACAATGAGAATCCCCTATACAACAGTCCTGATGTTCAATGTTCAATCTCTGCTTAAGCAGCCCTAATGACCTCAAGTTCACTGCCTCTAGACACAATCTACTCCCCTGCTGACTAGTTTCCTACCTTTATTTGGCCTCACACAACAGACAAGTATGCTTCCTAGCCTACAGTTTCTCCAACTCTTCCAAAGTCTTCTATTTTCTGAACAAAATGGTCCAGTCCCCTCCATCTAGATCACCACAGTTATCCTTTTACATAATCACAAAACTAATTAAAAACAATTCTTGTGTTCTTCAAGGTATAAATAACAATGAAATCAGGTTCTGTAGAATAATGTCTTGTTAGTTAGTGGATCTAGTTCATCCATCTTGGTCATACACAATTGGAAAGGTAGTAAAGACTTATGGTCCGAGCTCAAATTCAAATTGAACAGCCATGTATTTTTGAGTGCTCCTTTCTTTTCTCTCCCCCAAAACAATACCACAGAACAGAATCTTAAGACATACCTTCATCCATAATCTTACATGTAGCTAGATTTTAATTTTCTCTCAGGCTTCTATCTACCTTGCCATCATTTGAACTTGTGAATGATCTTAAAACATCCCAAATTCTTTAAGTTGCTCTCATAATCATGAATTAGCCCACGACAGGCCCAGCTCTGAGGTCTTAAAATTCTGACGTTTTTTTTTTCTCCTGTGCTAACTGGATATCTTTCTATCTAGAACTTCTGGTTTTACAGAAAATTGTATATACACTATATACATTATTATTGTATACATTATACATTTATATACATTTTATATACATTATGTGTAAAATAAAATATATATGCATTTTATAAATCCATATCTATATGCATAGACAAACACATATACATGTATCTTCCCCAATTCTATGTTATCTACATGTAACTTTCCTGTTCACCTGCTCCTTTCTTTCTATGTGTTACCTTTACCATATCCATCTTGACTCTGGAAAACACAGTCTACCCTTGGATTCAATTCATTGCAAGAAAAGGAGTCCAACTCTAGGCATCCTGCCCAATGATTTCCACTTTGTGGCTTGTAGTGATTAATCTCATTGACCTCAAGAAGCAAAGCATCATTTAACTTAAAGGATTATATGCAAAATACTCTGCCAAAGTATGTATAAAACACCTAACATACCATAATCTGTTCTATTGCATTAATCATGACTCAGTCCCCCTGATAAGTGGCCTTCATTTTGATTTCATGAAATACACAATCGGTGGTATCCTAGAGTTATGTATCTTACAAAGCCTATTCTTAAGCAAGTTTCAAATAAAATCCCTTTACTAATGAAATGAAGATTATTATATCTTTAAATTTCTTGTATTCACCTATTACTATTCCAAATTTCCCACAATGAAACTGTGGAAAGACAAAGATGGCTAGAGAAGTAAATGTCACGAGAAATTTTTGCTGAGTCCCATGACAAATAATCAGTCACTTCAAACTATTCTTTGTGGTTTACTGATTGTGCTAACAGAGAGAATAAGCCATTCTTTGAAATGTTTTAAACCAGCTCTAAACATCAAGACAAAGTAAAAGAATAACTAAGATTTGTTTAAAGAGTAGAGTCCTTCAATTGCAATTCAAATAAAACAAAGTCCATCACATTCAGTAATACTGAGAGGCTCAGAAGAACCATGCCCATATAATGCAAACCTAGCTTGCAAAAAAAGGTAACATCCATATTACCTAGTGAGGTCAGCAACATGCTATAAATTCTATGTGAGTATAAATTCAAGATTAAAAGCCTATAATAATATCATCAAACCTTCCATGCAGCTCTGACAAAATGTTACCTCACTTAGGCAACCCTACTCCCTCTGAATGATGCAAATAATTATAAGGACAAAAGTCATAGGAATATTTGTTGGCTCCCATAATTCTTAAATTAGGCTGAAGCCTTGTCATTTGTTTGTTCTTTAGTATTATAAAAACATGTTCATAATTGAAAATTCAATCCACCAAAAAGAGTACACAGAAAAAAATATGTCATCTTCTTACTGTAAACCTATAGTCCCATTAACCAGGAGTACCTGTCAATAGTTTCTCACATAGATTTAAAGAAATTTTGCATGTATATATATAAATGTATGCTTTTAAAAACACAAAGTGAAAACATACTATACAAAGAGTTCTATATCATTTTTTTCTCAGTTAACAATATATCTTAGAGGTTTTGCCATATCTCTGCCTATGAATTTGCTTCATTCTAAGAGCTACAAAGTACTACGTTGCATGAAGGCATTTATTTAACCAGACCTCTACTGAGGGATGTTTAGGTTATTCTTACTTTGTTTTTTTAATTTTAAATAATATGGTAATGATACCTTTATATACAAATTTTTGTATGCAAGCACAAATATATATGAAAGATGAACTCCTAGAAGTACTGGCTGGTTTTGGAATTGAGCAAATTCTAAAAAAGCAGTCAGTGTGTCTACAAAGGAGACCAGGAAAAACTATAAGTTTAATGCTTAGTGATTAAAAGGTGCTGAACATGATCACAAAGTTAGAAGTTAAGGATTTGAAAGTTAAACTCCTAAGCTAGGAAAGGTGAAATAGGAAAAAAAAACCAGAAAGCTTACCCCTGGAACAGAAAGATAAAAGGCCTGTAGAATGAATCATGTAAGAGATTTTTTTTAAAGGAAAAAAAAAAAGCATAAATAAAGCAGGATAAAGGGTGAAAAAAAAGAACTTTTTTTTTTTTTTTTTTTTTTTTTTTTTTTTTACTTTTCTCACTTTAACCTAACATATAAAGTAAAATTGGCCAAAAGATTTGGTACATATATTATTACAGAGCCAAACTTGGATGTGAGATGATTTAAATGACTATCTGAGGCCCTATTGCTACAGGGTATCCCCAGGTTGATATATTCTATCAGGCCCTAATGTGCTGAGGGATCTCCCCCCAAAAAAAGACGGTAGAGCAGTAATCTTCCAGGAATAATATAACTTGCCAATCTCTTTAATTTCTGATCAATTTTATAGGGAATGGTAATCATTGCCTCATATATACAGAACAAACTTCTCTCTGGAAGGTCTAGATTAAAACATAATTTGAAGAGACTCATTCTACATTTTCCAAACACAATCCTACAATTACCTAGACTAATCCAAGGCTGTTCTATTTCTCACCTAACATAAAACATAGTCAACAACTTACCTTTCCCAAAGTGCTAGGATTTGAATGCCACAATACAAATTGATTCATGTTTTTGTCCAATAATGGTCGGTGGATTTCTTTAAATGAAGTCCATGTTAGAGTCCATTGATATCAGTATTCTGCAAAACTGAAACCTCAAGAACGTCAATGCACATACTTAAGTTACCACTTGGACACTAACTTACTAAGAATAATAGTTATGATAGTTATTATTATGAATATAGACATTTAGATATGCAAAATCAGTGAATATGACCTTGGACAGCAGAGTGAGGTGGCAAAACTATATTTTCAAGTAAGACATTACTATTAACAAAATCTAGAGGATCTCAAAACACTGCTTTGTACCAAATTTATATGTATTCTAAAGGTGGCAGCATAGTGAGAACATGTAAAGACGGTAATGATTTGGATACCAACCCTTTCCAGAAATTGGGAAAACAAGTTTTAAAGGCAGGCAAACTTTTTATTTATTTATTTTTTCAACGTTTATTTATTTTTGGGACAGAGAGAGACAGAGCATGAACGGGGGAGGGGCAGAGAGAGAGGGAGACACAGAATCGGAAACAGGCTCCAGGCTCTGAGCCATCAGCCCAGAGCCTGATGCGGGGCTCGAACTCACAGACCGGGAGATCGTGACCTGGCTGAAGTCGGATGCTTAACCGACTGCGCCACCCAGGCGCCCCCAAACTTTTTAAATTTAAATGACTATAAAAATGTATTTACATGTCTACTTTCTAGGTTTTTTCAACCTATTTTTAAAAATATCTTGAATTTCTTTTTTATGATTTTATTTTTAAGTAATCTCTACATCTAACACAGGGCTCAAACCCACAACCCTGAGATCAAGTCACATGCTCCACTGACCGAGGCAGCCAGGTGCCCCTTGGATTTTTAAATCTAAAAATGCTTACTAGTTTCTTCTCTGTAAAAACAAACAAAGGCATACATTCAGGTTTTCCTATTCCATTATATCCAGTCTAAAAAGATTCTAGAACCTCTTAGGAGCTACATTAGACAGCACAAAGCCCATAAACAGAATCACTGCATCCAGATAATGATTCATGCCCAGATCCCATTACACTGCCTGATGTGTCCGTCCTCCACACTTTTTCTCATTTGACAATCGAAACCAATCTGGTTACAGCACCTGTTCTTTAGGTCTGTGCCCATTCTTCATCACATTTAAGACACCTAAACAAATATTTTATAGAGAAGACAATTTAATCTCCTGGGAGTCATTCTTTTGGATGCCTCCTACAACTGTGTGTAAGGAGTTGATGTTATGTGAACACACCAGGTGAAATCTCTGACTGGACTTTTATAAATTAATATTTTCATCTTTGTTATGAAATAATTTTTATTTACCTCTCAAATGTAAGAAGTACCCCAATATAAGAAAGAAAACATGGAAAAAATGGAAAGTAAGTTACATTGCTGAAAAGAAAGCACTTATATCACCAATTAAAAGCTCCGTGCTACACCTGCAGCTTACCGTTTGATGGCCACCTCCCCCACCTCCCCCATCATTACCTGGAAGTTCTTCCCAGGAAAGTAAAAGGATCTGAAAGAAGCTAAATTAGTCGCCTTATCCTCCACGCCCACCATCGAAAATATTAAGACAAATATTTCTAAATTGCAATAACCCCACAAAACAACAATCGTGTTCTGAATACTCCTTCAGCATCCTCGTAACTCACAGGCTAGCAAACTAAATTGGAGTCACTTCCACACTCAGATAGAGATCCTGAAGTTCGGGAGAAGTTCTCCCTTCTCAGTGAGAATCTGGTTCGTGCGTTCATATTAAATTATTCATTCATCCAACAACATCTAAAGAATGCCCGATAGTGGCAAGGCATTGTCCTGGATTAAGAGGTGAAGTACCTGTCCCCTATTAACAGAACGAAGGCGGGGGTCGGAGTGGGTAAGAAATGAACTCTAGATCTGCTCATCTCAATGCCCAGGCTCCACCTCTAACCCCAGAGCGCCAAGGCTCAGGAGCTCATGAACCCCCGGCGATGACCAATTCCTGAAGTCTCAACCTGTATTTCCTCGACGACCTGGGTCCTCACAACCCGGTTCCCAAAGTTCCTCGCACCCCTGTCTCCCCGGGCAGTCCCACGGCAAGGAGCTTTTCCTCCAGCCTAACGCAAGCCACCTCTCCCTGCCCAAACTGGGGCCTGCAGCAAGCTAGGCCGCCAACCTCAACTTCCACCCCTGACCCCGTCCAAGTTTGGCCCGCAGGTTACCTGCCCCGGATCCAAGGTTCCAGGATGACCACAGACGCTCCGCCCCTCCCATCGCGACGCCCTCCACCACCAGGGACCGCCTCCAGGGCGTAACTTCCTGTGCATCACTTCCGGCCGAAATTCCGCTAGGCCAGGTAGTCCTGCTCAGCGCCCAACCCCGCTAGATGTCACTTCCGATTTCTTCCTCGGTTTCCCCCGGATCCCAAAGCGCTCCTGATCCTATTTATCGGGTTCTCTTGCGGCCAGCTTTTCTAAACGGTTGTATAATCCAGCTCGGAGAAGTTCATTTTTTGTTTTTCAGACTTCTTTGCCAGCTTCTGCAGGCTTCTGAAGTTTCTTATGCTCCCTCTGTGTCTTGAACACAGATTGTTGTGATTTTTCCGATTTCTCTGCGCCGTGGAGTGCTTGGGAGTGTGGGCAGCTGTGCTGCCAAGTTCCGAATGCTGCCTCTCACTTGTAAGAGTGTTACCTTGGCAAGTCACTTAACCTTTCTGTGCCCGTTTCGTTGTGAAACAGAGATGATCCTCGTACCTGGAACATGGAGGGGGGTGTATTTCTTGAGATTATACATGTAAAACTCTGGCTCAATGAGGCTTAACCATTAGAAGCACTCTCTTGTTTCCTGTTGGAACATGTAAGTAGTTAGGAAAGCTGGAACCGGTTTTCCTGTTATCTGTTGTATCCTCAGCATGTAATCAAGTGATTAATGATACTTGGTACCTTCCTCTGAACTGTGAGCTCCTCCAAAGGTGGAATTTTGTATAGGAACATACTTCAACCCTATTTGAAATCACCTACCTGCTTGGTTATTATGCTAGATACTGGGAGAAAGGTGAATAAAACCCAGGTTCTTCCCTCAAAAATATGGAGATAATAAATTGTGGAAGAAAGAAAGTTAACCTAGGAAAAAACTGGAGACCAGTTGAGGTGAGAATTTATCCTTACAACAAAAACCTCACAGAATGTTAGAAGTGAAAAGAACTTTAATTTAGTTGACCTCTTGATGTTACAAGTAAGGAAAACTGGATCCAAAGAAGCAACTGACTAAGAGTCACACAATTAATGGCAGGGCTAGGACTAGAAGTGGAGTCTCAAAATCCTCACTACCTTCCTCCATTTCCCAAATCTGCCTCAAGGTGTTAATTAGGTAAAAGCAGGTTCACTTTCAAGACCTTCACTCTTAAGTGAAAAGGACTAGGAAAATCCCAGTCCAGGAGAGGCAGGAGCAATGTAACCTAGCAGATATCACATGGTTCTGATGATCATCTATCTGAATGTTCTGGTCTGGCACTGCCGAGTTCATTTCAAACACAGTCCCCTCTCGCCTGGCATATTTCTTATATTTACCCAGAACTGAGGGATTAAGTATCCACTCCTGTGAGTTCTATCTTGTTTTAATTGGCTGGATAAGAATAAGTAACTGATCCAAGCAGTAACCAAAGGTTAACAGAAAGATTGTGAATGCATTGCCAATGATTTAACAAAATTTTATTTAGACTTCTTTATTGCTAGGAATTTCTCTTAAATATTTAATCTTTGTTCTAGGAATATGACAAAGCTAGCATGGTATTATTATTGAAATGTTAGTAATAAGTCTATGTTCCAAATAATCAGGTAATTCCATAGACCCATAGAATAATGTAATTGGTGTAGATGAAATTTAAAGTTTTTTCCAACTCAATCATTTAAAAAAGTCAATGACATTTTTAGTGTATCTATGGACCATAGGTATTAAATAATCTACTGAAAATCACAGTTAGCCAGTGGCAGTCAATAGAGAACTGATCAGAATCTAGAATGACTAGTTCTGACTAGAATCTAGAACTGACTAGTTCTAGAATCTAAGCCTCTTGATTCCATTCATTCATTTATTCATTCATTCAGGAGAGACACCATGCCAGGCATTGGGATACAAATATGAATAAAATAATCTGCCTTCGAGGAACTTCCTATCTGGTGTGGGAGGCAGAACTTTTTTTTCTTAGGATTTTATTTTTTTTAATATAATTTATTGTCAAATTGGCTTTCATATAACACCCAGTGCTCATCCCAACAAGTGCCCTCCATTAAGTAATCACTACATCCAGCCTGGAGCTCGAACTTACAACTTCAAAATCAAAAGCCACATGCTCTACTGACTGAGTCATCTGGGCACCCCAGGGAGGCAGAACTTTTAATGGAAAAAATAATTCAGTGTTAATATTATCATAGGTTCATCTAGTTCCTTCTTTCAATCAATATACTTTTGCCCTTTTGCTACCAAAATACTATAACTTGATAAAAATAAATGCAAAAAAATATGTTTTAATTATATTTAAAATCTTTCAAAGCACATTTTTAAGAGTTTGAAACAATCACAATTCACATAGGTCTTAGAGTCAACATTTGGGTTCTAAGCCTACATCTGCTATTAACTAGCCACGTGAACTTAGACAAATCACTTCATTTCTCTGGGCCTCAAATTCCTCTTTAAGGTCCTTCCTGGAGTAAACATTTTCTTGTTTTGTGTAGTAGAAAACAATGTGTATTTCCCACTGTGACTACTAGGTGAGATGCTTTCTCTTCCTCCTTCCCTCCCTCCCTCTTCCTTTCATTCCTTCCTTTCTCTCTCTCCCACCTTCCCTCTGTCCATCTCTCTCTCTTCCTTTCTCTCTCTATCTCTTCCTCTCTTTCTCTTTCTTCCTTCCTTCGTTCCTTCTTTCCTTCCTTCCTTCCTTCCTTCATCTGACGAAGACATCGTTACACTGCCTATCTGAACAACCATGTATACGGGTAACAACTGAATATCCCAAGACTTTGGGAGATAACAGGCCTTTAAATGTTTGTTGAATGAGTGAAAGAATGAATAGATTTGGGGATTATTTCTGGGCCCTTTTATCCCTACTATTACTGCCTTTTCTTCTATTAAAATACTCCTTTGAAAGATGTGGTGGTAGAAAGAGGAAGAAAAGAGACAACTGATAGGAGTTGGGTTGGACCCTGCATTGCATCTCAAAGCAAACATCAGTGTGCTGTGGTATTTATAGATGAAATCCTGTAGTGTCTGAGATGTATTTTAAAACAACATTGGAAGGGTTCAGATGATAAAGATTAGTCATATATTGATATTTTTGAAGTTGGGTATATTGGGTTTCATTATATTCTTTCTATATTTTGTATATGCTTGAAAATTTCCACAACACAAAGTTAAAAATAAAATCATGAGTGCATTTCCCTTCCTCTAGTCAAGACCAAGTTCAAACTATCCCATGGGATCTCAATTTGGATGCTTTAGGCTGATGTTACAGAAAACTTGTCACAGACTGTTTTTGAGTAGACACGGATATGAAGATGGGGATTTTTATTAGGAAAGGGCAGGAGCAGGGTTGGTCTGAGGAAGATGTTGAACTGCTATTCAGGTCAAAGGAATCTTCAGCCTACTTGGGAGAGAGCTGTAGAGTGAGTGATGCCCATCAGAGTATCCTGTGGCAGGTTGAAATGGCCCTTTGTATTGGATGCTGTCTGCCTCAGGAAAGGTATAATTTCAAGCAAGGCAGCTCTCTGCAGCTGAGATAGACCCCAGGGAATCTGAAAGCTGGGGCCTGCCTGCTGGCCATACTCCCTGGAACTGTGCAGCAAGTCCTTCCTTGAAAGGGAATCTAGGCAGCACATCTTTGAGGCTTCCACAAAACATAGCAGAACATTGCTTAAACATAGGGGATGTGTTGACTTCTGTCAGTGGACTGTCATGACAGTCATCAGGGTTAGTTGTTCCAGCAACTCAGTGATATCATTCAGGACCCATCCTTCTTCCCCTCTCTACTCTGCCTTCAGTAGCATCTGCTTCAGCTTAGGACCAGCTTCTCTCAACATGGCAAAATGACTATAGCAGCTCATCTCACATCTACATATTGCACACACTCTCAGAGGGGATGGATATGCATTCAGTAATTCCAAGGTGATTCTCAGGCTAGAAAAGAGCAAAAATATACATTCATTTCTAGACTTGACACTCTACAATACTTATCTTTTCAACTGTAGAGCTTTACACTACTCACCATTAAATGTCATGCTGTTACAAACTCACCCTAGAATTTTGTATCAGGATAGGCAGGGTACTGCTGCAGGAAATAAACAATGTCTTTAAACAACGCAAATTAATTTCTTTTTTTTTTATAGTATTTTTTTTATTTTTTTTCAACGTTTATTTATTTTTGGGACAGAGAGAGACAGAGCATGAACGGGGGAGGGGCAGAGAGAGAGGGAGACACAGAATCGGAAACAGGCTCCAGGCTCTGAGCCATCAGCCCAGAGCCTGATGCGGGGCTCGAACTCACGGAACGCGAGATCGTGACCTGGCTGAAGTCGGCGGCTTAACCGACTGCGCCACCCAGGCGCCCCGCAAATTAATTTCTTAATCATGCTAAAGGATTAGTCTGGGTTTGCAGAGGGACTCGGCTCATTGTAGTCACTGGCAAACCTAGACCAGTTGAACAACCACTGTTGAATGTTGCCAGTAGCCAAGCCGAAGGAAAAAAGAATCTGGTGAAGCACCATTGACTTAATGCTTCACGTTTTAGTGGCTACAGTAATGTCACATGACCTCACTTCAAGTGGGCAGGGAAGTGCACTCCTACCATGGGTAACAAGGGGTGAAAACTAGACTGTTTCTGAACAGCAGTGATGACCATTACAAAGCCAGCTCTGTATTTTACATCTCACTGACATGAACTCATCTAGAATCCAACTCTGATAATTTGTGAATAAAATATAAAGCAGTAGGAAAATTCCTCAACAGTTTCTTTCATTTAATTCTATTTAATTCTATTTTAATGTGAGCAATTATAGATGTATATATGAAATTATTCTGACATTATTAGTTGCTCAGTTTGGAAAGTGGTTCAAGGTAGAATCAAGTCAAGAACAGTGCAGGGGCACCTGGGTGGCTCAGTTGGTTAAGTGTCTGACTCTTGGCTTCAGCTCAGCTCATGATCTCATGATCGAACCCTGAGCTGGGCTCCATGCTGACAGTGCAGAGTCTGCTTGAAATTCTCTCTCTCCCTTTTTCTCTGTCCTTCCCCTGCTTGTGCATGCACTCCCTCTCTAAATAAATAAATAAATTTTAAGAAAAAAAGCTTCCCAGAGAATTTTAATGCTCATCCTTGGTTAAGAAAATCTCATGAGGGAAATTTATGGTAGTCCACTGCACCGTTCTTTTTTTTTTTTTTATTTTAAAATTTATTTATTTATTTTGAGAGAGAGAGAAAGAGAGAGAATCCCAAGCAGACAGCATGGAACTTGGTGTGGGGGCTCCAATTCACAAACCATGAGATCATGTCCTGAGCAGAGATCAAGAGTGAGCAGAGATCAAGAATCGGATGCTTAACCAACTGAGTCAACCAGGAACCCCTCTGGGAAGCTTTTTTAAACTATTGGGTCTGCCCAGAATCAGAACCTCCCAGAGTAAGTGCCAGATGTGTGTATTTTCTAGGTGAAGGAGATTAAAAGTTCAAATATCTTTTTTTTTAAGTTTATTTATTCATTTTGAGAGAGAGAGAGAGAGAGCACTCACATGCAAGTAGGGGAGGGGGAGAGAGAGAGAGAGAGAGAGAGAGAGAGAGAGAGAGAGAGAATCCCAAGCAGGCTCCGCACTGACAGCCCAGTGTGGGGCTCTAACTCACAAACCAGGAGAGCATGACCTGGGCTGAAGTTGGATGCTTAAACTGACTGAGCCACCCAGATGCCCCCAAAAGTTCACTTATCTTGATGAGCACTGAGTAATATATGGAACTGGTAAGTCACTATATTGTGTACCTGAAATGAATATAACACTGTATGTTAACTACACTGGAATTTAAAAATTTTTTAATATTTTTAAAAGGCCATATGTTTAGAACAACAAAACAAAACTGGGAAAGGATATTTTCCCATGTGTCCACAGTGTTATTTCTCATTGATAAAATTACAGATGATTTTCATCTTTTTGTCAGCCTACATTTTCTACAGTATTTTCAAAATGCTAGCTTCCTCCTCCCCCTTCCTGAGTTAAGATCTACTGTCCCATAATACTATGAAGAAAGCAGTATGAAGGCAGGTACCATATCTGTTTTTGCTCACATTGCATTAGCAGTGCCTTGTTTGTATAACTGGTCAATAAAAGTATGATTGGTTAGATATTTATTCATAAAACATAGTTACACACAACCCACAGCATGTCCACAAGGATTCCATTTTCTCACCTTGCTCAATTTCTCTAGGAATTTCAACACATTTCTCTGACCCTCTGATATATTAATCCTTGCAAAACTGAAAGAAAATTAATTTGGCCTATCTTGTTCTGAGTGAACATTATATATTTTTGATAATCACCACTTCCTTTTCACAAACTATTTCCTTAATGAATTCTTCTGAAATTTCATAAGGTATTAATTTAGAGCTCACCAATATGCAGCATCTTTTATCTTCTTGCCTATTCAAAAATTGAAACATTTGCCCTCCATTAGTTTTCTGCTCCCTTTCATTTTCCTTGAGATTTCTCAAGGCTATAATCATGTGGCTTAATATCGAGGCACTTTGACAGGAAACCTGGAAATACATAACAGTTGCTAGACATTTGATAATTCTATTAATGGAGGTATGAGTTATGACAACCTGTTTTATTTGACCCTAAAAATTCATGTTATATTAATTTGCAAACTGTTATTCAAAGCAGATGGGAATAAAATCCTAGAGGAAAGACACAATTTAATCCATCTCAAAAGAACATAATACTAATAATGGCTAATAATATGACTATTTTTCCTAAGTGATTTCCATAAGCCAGGCAGATTCTATTTAGAATTCACTCAGAAAGGAAGAAGGCCATGTTTGGTGACACAGAAAGCACAATATAACTCATGAACAAAAAAATAATAAAAAATAGACAACAAGAACTGGCATGGACTTGGAGAAATTGGAAACTCACATATTGCTGGTGGAAGTGTCAAGTGGTGCAGCTGCTTTGGAAAACAGTTTGACAGTTCCTTAAAAAAGACATATACAACCCAAGTGTCCATTGGCAGATGGATGGATAAAGAAGAGGTACACACACACACACACACACACACACACACACACACACACACACTGAAATATGATTAAGCCATACAAAAGAATGAATGTTGGAGTGCCTGGGTGATTCAGTTGGTTGAGCGTCTGACTTGATTTCTGTTCAAGTCATGATCCAGGGTCAGGGGATCAAGCCCCATGTTGGGCTCCGTGCTGAGCATCGAGCCTGCTTAAGATTCTCTCTCCTTCTGCCCCTCTCCCCAGCTTAGGCACTGTCTCTCTCCCTCTCTCTCTCTCTGTCTCTCAAAGATAAATTTTAAAAATTAGAAAAAGAAAAGAATGTTGCCATTTGCAAACACATGGAAGGAGCTGGAGAGTTTAATGCTAAGTGAAACAAGTCAAACAGAAAGACAAATACCATATGATTTCACCCATATGCAAATATGCAAAGCAAATATACAAAGGACAAACTGGTGATTGGCAGAGGGGAGGTGTGTACGGGGGTTAGGGAAAATAGATAAAAGAGATTAAGTGTACATTTGTAATGAGCACTGAGTAATGTATAGAGATGTTTAACCTTTATATTGTACACCTGAAACCAATATAGCACTGTATGTTAATTATAGTTCAATAAAGAAAATTTTGTTTTTAAAAGTTAAACATAGAATTACCATATGACCCAGCAATTCTACTAGGTATATGCCAAAGAGAATTAAAATCATAGTTTATGCAAAAACTTGTACATGAAGTGTTCATAGCAGCATTATTCACTGTCGTAGACTCTGGCTCTAAAGTTCTCTCTTGTCTAGCAAGAGAGTGGGACACAGGAACAAAAGCGAGAGATGGCTAATGTCTGGGAAAAGACAAGAGCCCCGAATAAGGGCTCTTGCCCTGTATTTATTCAGATCAGAAAGCTTACAAACGTGATAGGCGTGTACAAAGAGACAAACTGGGAATATTAACTTGGGGATGTGAGGAAAAAGGGGGTTTTTGAAGATATACAGTGTTTGGGGTTTGGGTCAATATAAAACAAAATCCTGGCGCCAGGCAGATGGGTAGATGGTTTTTAACAGCACACAGGAGGTGCCGCGTCTGTTTAACTTAGCTAGCCTAGGGGATGAGACAGATAGGGGAAATAACCTCGGGGTTGACAAGGCACCTTTTTTGTTGTTGTTGTTGACTGTCTCTGCCCTGGGCTGCTTTGCCTGCAGCACAGAGGTGCATAGTCCAAGTCCCCAATTTACCTAACCTGGCCCTATCTTCCTGTGAAAGCAGCTTTTCTGCTATAGTACTAAATTGGGGGTGCTTCTACCCTGAATATCTTATCTTGTTTATTTCATATACCTATGTCTTGGGCACCTTTGCGCCTGTTCCTATTTAGGCCTTTGCCTCTCCCTCTCAATTCTGGGGGCTCTGCACCCCTTCTCTATTTTGGGGTGCATTTGCACCTTCATATTCCTGGCACCTTTGCACCCCCCTATTCTTGAGCTGCCAATATGGTTTACCTAAACTTGGGTGTGAGCATTTTGTGGCTTTGTATTTCCTTATGCCTTGTTAACCCATTGGTGTAAGCCCGGGGGTGTTAACCCATTGGTGTAAGCTTATCCTCCACAATTCACAATAGCCAAAAAATGGAAATAACCCAAATATCCATAAATTGATGACTAGATAAATAAAATGTGGTATATACATACAGTGAACTATTATTCAGCCATAAAAAGAGATGGAGTACTGATACATGCCACAACATGGATGAATCTTAAAAGCATGCCAACACAGGCTCCAGAACCAGACTTTCTGGGTCCACGCTTCCATTCCACTTCTTAGTAGCAAAGTGGCCTTAGGCAAGATAGCTCTCTGTGCCTCTTCTATAAAATGGTGATTAACAATGATGCCTTATCCATAGGGTTGTGGTGAGGACTAAGTGTATTAATACATGCAAAGCATTTAGGGCAAAGCATGACACATGGACAGAATGAAATATTAGTTATTTTATTTTGTATTATTGTGTTTATTATCCTAAATGTACTTAGCTGGAGAAACCACTTGAATCACAATATGGTGTTAGAATTGAAGACAATGTTCTATAGAACATCTAAAGGAGAAAAAAAAAACTTCTCTACCTGCCTATTTCAAAGGAGAAAACTTGCACAATTTTAAGTGTTAAGCCTTTTCTTATGAAACATCAAAAGCTCATTTTTCAAAATGTCCTTTATTACTTTGGTGTGCATCCTATCAACTTAAAGGGCTTTGTCCACCCTCCCCCAGAAAAATAATGTCAGGTGGAGGCTGCATCTTTTCTGTTTATTTTAATTTATAAAATATCCAGTAACCTTTAGGTGTAGCTGTTAATGCCCAAATCTTTCTTCTCATGGTGATTCATATGGAAAAGCTGGCTTGTGTGTGTGTGTGTGTTTTTTTAAGCATTAACATTTCTCCATTCTGGACAGTTTTGCTTACTTTTTAGGAAAAAAAGAATCAAATGTGACCTAACGTAAACTATGAATTATGATTCAGAAGAGTGGAAGTCATTGCCATTTCTGTGGCTTCAAATACCAAGATTGCCTGGCTGCCTGTGGTACTCAGGCTGACTTTTGTTGCTCTGCCCCATAAAAGGGCGTCTACTGCAGTGACTGCATGGGGCTGTTATGGGTTGAACTGTGTTCCTCAAAAAGCTGTAAAATCCATGAGACGCCTGGGTGATCATCAGACTCTTGGTTTTGGCCTAGGTCACGATCTCATGGTTTGTGGGTGTGATACCCATGTTGGGCTCTGTGCTGGCAGTGCAGACTCTTGCACACTCGCACACTCTTGTGCTCGCTCTCTCTCTTTCTCAAAATAAAGAAATAAAGTTAAAAAAAATAAAAAAGATGTGACATCCTAATGAGCAAAACCTGTGAATATGACCTGATTTGGAAATAGGGTCTTTGTGGATGATCAAATTAAGATGGGGTCATTTAATATCCTTATAAAAAGGGGAAATTTGGACTCAGAGATACACCCACACAGAGAAAACACCACTGAAGGTTGCAGTTATGTTGTCACAAAGCCAGGGAACTACCAAAAGCTAGGAGAGAGGCCTGGAACCAACCCTTCCCTGAAACAAATGAAAACATTATGCTATAATGAAAGAAACCAGGCATAGAGGCCATATATTGTGGGATTCCATTTATATGAAATATGTGGAGTAGGCAAATGTGCTTAATGGATACAGGGTTCATTTGGGGGTGATTACAATGTCCTGGAATTTGGGAGTGGTGATGGTGTCCACCTTGTGAATATACGAAAAATCACTGAATTGTACACTTAGTGTGTACAATTATATCTCAATTTAAAAGGATAGTGTGTGTGTGTGTGTGTGTGTGTGTGTGTGTGTGTGTGAGTTATATCTCAATTTAAAAAGTAAACACAAGTTTGGGAAATATGAATATGATCTGATTGATGCCAGGCCATAAGCAGCCCTCACCAAAAAGCTGAGAGATTGAAATGTGCGAGACAGCAGTGAATAGATTCTCAGTTCAGTTTTTGGCTACATTCAGTTCAGATTTGGTTGCAGTGTATGTGCAAGAGCTTTAAATCTGCACAATAATACATCATTGATCTTTGGGATTTCAACCAGTCAAGATAATTGACAAGACTGAGTCTTTTTTTTTTTTTTTTTTTTTTTTTTCTGCCGCAGTTAGGACTTCCTTAGGAATCTTGAGTGTGTGTGTGTGTGTGTGTGTGTGTGTGTGTGTTATATCTCCAAGGCTCAAAACTTGAGCAAGCCACTTGAAATTATAGAAATTGTCATTACTAATATTATTGATACCATGAAGAAACTATTTATATCCCATCTCTTATTTCAAGTACTCATGTGAGCAGCTTTTCTCCTCAACTGTCAGCCAACTTCACTGTGGAAGAGTATACTCACCGCCCGTTTCTTCTCTGTATTAGTTAGGACAGGTTAGAATTCTTTAACAAACGGACCCACACTTCCTTCTCATGCTGGTTCTAGTCAGCAGGCAGCTCTCCTCCACAAAATCATTTGGAAAGTCAGGCTTCTTCTGTCTATGGCTCTATCCTTCTCTGAGGCCTAGTGCCCATTTATATCCCACAGTGAAAGGGGAAAAGACTTGGAAGAGAACATGTGAAAGATTGTATGACTGCAGCTGGAAAGCAATATTTTCTGTTGTGACAGAAAAATCTGATTAGCTCTCCGGAGAATGCTCTGGCTTCATGGCACTATTGAATAAAGTTTCACAGCACAACACCAAGTTTACACAGTCATCTCTGTTCCTACTGTGAGTACACATAGGCGTGATCTAGCACATGAACTTCTACATTTACATTCTTTTGTTTTTCTTAAAAACCTCTTCCGCTCAGCCAGTAGAGCATGCAACACTCGATCACACACACACAAAACCTCTTCTGATTAACCGATCTATTTTCCTAAGTTGCAACACAACAATGAAAATGACATAATAAGCAAAGCACAGGCAAAATGAAGGAAGTGCCTTAGCCAAGAGGAATGACGTGCTATTATGTAGCACTTAGTGAGACAAATTAAATGAAAAGGCAACTTCAGAATATAACAATTCATCGCAATGATCAAGAGACTGTCAAACGGTCACACAGTCTGTCAGCAGCAGCATGGTGGCACTTGCTGGCTTGCCACATTCCCATAGATTTGGTCTATAAGGAGACCAAATAGATTTAGACAATTTATTATTTACACAGATAGTAAGAGAAAGATCAGCATGGTATCAGTTCCCTGCATCCCTAATTCCACAGGATGACACCAAATAGGAGGGGCTAGACGACAGATCCCAGGAACTGCTGTGGAGGAGCGGGGCAGGGTAGGCACTTGTAGGACACTGACAGTGAGTGCCCTCTTAAATTTTGCCCAGTGGGTGTGTCACTGGCTTACCTTGGTCCCTGCCCTGTTGAGGAGCCTACTCTAAACTATTATTAAGCAGTTCAGTAGATTTACAAAGAAGTTTGTAGCCATACCAAAGGGGCTGGGGAGCACAGGCAGAAAGTTTGGCATTCAACCAAAACCAGGGAAATAGACGAGAAATGACCTATAGCTAACACCTCCAAGATAGAGATGAGAACCTGCCTCAAAACAGCTCCACACCATGCTCCTCTCCCCTTGATCCAGGAAGAATTTCAGGCCATTCAGAACTGTTAAGTCTTGCCTACAACAGCCTTTGTGGAGGCATTCCAAATTGCTAGGATGCCTCTGCCGAGCTGTTCCCCCAGAGGCCAATATCAGAATTGAGAAGACAAAGCTGAATTTATTGCTTCTTATAATAAGGGAAAGCTATGCTCCTCATGCACAGTTTCTCCAAGCAGAGCAGACTGTTGATCTTACATCATTTTTGAGCAAGGTGGAATTCAGGGACTGGCAAATTTTAGGGGGCATTAGAGAGTGATATCACCTGTAGGAGCTGATTGTTGTTGAAGGCTGACAGAGGCATTTGTTTGTAAATGGCCGGCTATTGGAAGGGAAGGCTGTCCTTACTATGCTGTCCTTGATGGGTGGATACCTTCAGACTGCTGCCTGTTTCCAGGGCTTCAAGGCAATCCTACTTTCCTAGGAGTTGGAACCTGTTTTTATTTCCAAGAGGCAAAAGAATATGAAAATAGTCCCAGTGAACAAAGATATTCCATTGTGTTCTTTTCCTCTGAAACTTCCAGACTGCTTTCTGACCACTTGATGGACTGTGGAGACCACCAGAGGCCAATGGAATCTAGAAAAACCTTGTTTCAGTGGTGAACTTTTGGAGGGAAGGGGCTGGGCCTCATTTGCCTTTAATCTTCTGCCTAGTCCTAGCATATAACAGGTGTGCAATTCACAATGAATGAAGTACTAGAAATCACATTCCTTAGAAATAACAGAAAAAGGAAAGAGAGGTTTTTTTTTTCTTTTGTCTATTTTTGTATCTATATGAGATTAGATGTTAACTAAACTTACTGTGGCAATCATTTCATGAGCTATGTGAGTCAAATCATTAGGCTGTACACCTTTAACTTACATAGTGAAGTAGTCAAGTATATCTCAATAAAACTGGGGGAAACGTTCTAAAAAGAAAAAAAGATGGCTCAGAGCCTGGAGCCTGTTTCCGATTCTGTGTCTCCCTCTCTCTCTGCCCCTCCCCCGTTCATGCTCTGTCTCTCTCTGTCCCAAAAATAAATAAACGTTGAAAAAAAAAATTTAAAAAAAAAAAAAGAAAAAAAGAGAAGGTTTGGTTATCAGACAAGATACCCATGCATTTCACTAGGTTGCCCCGTTACAGTAAGACAGGTAACATTAATGGTTATGTCCGCGGTTGGTACCATACAGATTTAGGTGAAACGCACAGTGCGTGTATTTTATGTGCCAAGTGGTTGTGTCATGTCACCTAATTGTCAAGACCCCAGGTATCTATTCCTGTTAAGAAGGATCATGAAGATGAAAACTGATGAGGACAGCTCTACCAACTTAGTGAACCCTGAAGTTTTCCAGAGAAGGCAGCCTCTTTGGGCCAGGGTGTTGTAAACTCCGACTTGCTGGCAACTGCACCCATTTTCCACCGTCCTCTCTGACCTAGGTTGTGATGGGAACCACTCCGGAGAAAGAGAGCACAAGTGTCTGCAGAGCGCGGGACTGGGGTCCCGGGAGGAGGAGGAGCGGGTGGGAGGATGCGCAGCGGGAGGTGGCGCCGGGCTCGGGCTCTCATTGGCCCAGCGGGCGCCCCTCCTCGCGGGGCCGGCTCCGCGACGGCTGGAAAAGCGGCAGTGCCCAGTGGTGAGAGGCGCAAGCGACCTCCGCCACCGAGCAGACATGGCCGAGTACACGCGGCCGCGGAACTGGCTGGCGCTGATCCGCCTTCGAAACCCGCCGGTCAACGCCATCAGGTAACGGGCTGGGTTGCCTCCAGCCCGGGCACGGAGGGCCCTTCGCCGCCTGCCTGCTCCGAGGCTTTGACTTTCCCCTGCTGGATTAAAAGCAGAGAGACACCGACACAGACAACCGCGGCGAATGCCAGGGCCTTGTGCATAGGTTAGCTTGGTTAACGTTCGCAGCGAACTCCTACCGGTGTTTCACTGGTGAGGAAACTGAGGCTCAGAGGCAGACAGATGGCCTCTAAGTGGGCGAGCTGGACTCCAACACGGGCCATACGTGCCAGTTTCCTGCTCTTCTACTTGCTGGCAGCTTTGACTTCTCATGTGTACATTCTGTTCTAAAGGCACAATGCCCGCTAGACCTTGACCTCTTACTTCCCAATCTCGAATATAGGCTGCCCTAATAAAGTGTAACTCATAAGATTTAGAAATCTGATGATAAAGTTTCCTATTAATGCCAAGGCAGTGAGTAAAGGTGAATTGTGGCCTGGACAGAAATGCAAAGTTCTTTCTCCTGATTTGCTCTAAACTTAAAGGCTTTAGTGCTGTAGTGGAGGATCCATTTGGAGTAAGCCTAGTAAGTAGCCTATGGAGTAGACTGTGCAGTTTATCTTCTTTGGTTTCATCATGGAGCACCTTCGCCCCTTTTATTATTTTTTTTTTCTTTAAAAAACATTTTTTTAAAGGTTTATTTATTTTTGAGACACAGAGAGAGTATGAACGGGGGAGGGTCAGAGAGAGAGGGAGACACAGAATCTGAAACAGGCTCCAGGCTCTGAGCCATCAGCACAGATGCCTGACGCGGGGCTTGAACTCATGAACCGCAAGATCATGACCTGAGCTGAAGTTGGACGCTTAACCGACTGGGCCACCCAGGCGCCCCACCTTTGCCTATTTTAAATTCTCCCACCTACGTGTGCAATGCGCTTACGGCATTGCTTTCAAAACCGAGATTAATGCTAGTTGTTTTTGTTTTTGTTTTAATTAATGAGGTTATTAGATAGGTTTGGTCTTCCATATCTTTGGAAAAAGGATAATGATCCATCAGCCCAGGATAGAGCCATCCATCCTCGGAGAGTAGGATTAGCCAAAATTAAAATTTATAATGAATATATAAAACAGGGTGAAAGACCTTTGGTCAACATTCTTAGCACATACCGCTGGAACAAAAAAGAGAGACTGGATTGAGGAGACCTGCTAATTTTACCTGAATTTTTATCTTAGTGTCCTCAGATTTGATTTTACCATATTAATATAATAATTTTTATTTTTCAGATGAGTTATTGCATTTAGTCATGCAAAAAAAAGTGCAGCAATGAAAATCATACAAGGATGATATGTCCACTTTCTTGTCATTCTCAGAAAAAAAAGCAAAATAACTTATTTTGGTTTTGATGAAGCAAAACATAATATAATTACATATCCATTTTGGACTTGTCTGTATTTTAGTTAGAATTACTAAATATTAGGACTCTGCCTCAGCCTCTGCTCATAAGAGGAAACCATGCCCATCAAGAACTTGGGGGAAACGTTTCACAGTCTAACACCCATAACTGGAAATATTTTCTCATAGCTATTTTAAACGTTTCTAGTCGTTAGCCTGACCCTTCCCCTCTTGTAAGAGAAACATTTGTATCTACCTCATAAAGTTGTGGTGAAGTTTACATATGCTGGAAGTCATAAACTGGCATGGAACATGTGTTAGCTGCCCTCATTGCAAGGCCCTCCAGCAGGCCCTGCTGCCTGGGGTTCATTTCAGCTTCCTCAAGTTTTCTCTACTTGGGGATACTTTCCTGCCCTTTCTTCTGTCTTCTTCTGAAGTTATATATGTGGATATTTTCTTCTCTCTCTTTTTGTCAGCTTCATCATTTTCCATAATTTTATCTTCTTTTCCACTTCATCTCCCCTCTGCCTCCATCCTTGCTGTCACTGCATCTAGTTTATTTTGCACCTCATTTATAGCATTTCTTAATTCACTGTGACTATTTCTTAGCTCCTTGATCTCTGCAGCAATAGATTCTCTGCTCCCTTTTATGCTCTTTTCAATCCCAGTTATTAATTTTACGACCGTTATTCTAAATTCTTTCTCAGTTACATTGTTTATAACTGTTTTGAGCAGTTCTCTGGCTGTCATTTCTTCCTGGAATTTCTTTTGCGGAGAATTCTTCCGTTTCGTCATATTGGCTAGTTTTCTGTCCCTTATGTGTTTTTTTCAACGTTTTTTTTTAAATTTATTTTTGGGACAGAGAGAGAGACAGAGCATGAACGGGGGAGGGGCAGAGAGAGAGGGAGACACAGAATCAGAAACAGGCTCCAGGCTCCGAGCCATCAGCCCAGAGCCTGACGCCGGGGCTCGAACTCACGGACCGCGATCGTGACCTGGCTGAAGTCGGACGCTTAACCGACTGCGCCACCCAGGCGCCCCTGTCCCTTATGTGTTTTAATAGCTTGTTATGTCCAGGGCCTGGCCGTTCAGAAGGTGTTTTTGGAGTGTGTTTTGTGCTCTCTGTTGAGACTCTGGTTGCTTTGTCTCCCTACTCATAGTGGTGGTTTGGAACTTCTACCGCGTGTGCTATGATTTGTTCCTTGAAGTATCCCTGGAGAAAAATTTTAAAAGGGGGGGTTGTGGTGAAAAAGGCCTTATCCTATACAAGGAGAGAAATGACAGGGTGGGGAAAAGTAAAAGAAAAAAAATTGCCCAGGAAGACAATCAGAGAAACTATATGGCTAGTCCAGAGAGAGAGAGGAAAATAAAAAAGGAGATACAGAAGAGGTGTTAAAAGAATAGATTTTAAAAAAATGTCTGTTTAAACAAACCAACAGCCAGAATAACCCAACTAGAGAAGGGAAGAAATAAGAGGAAGAAAAGAAAAAAATATGTATCTACATATACACAGAAAATAAGAATTGACCATGAATCAAATCAGAGAATGTAAATCCCCGAGACCAATATCTGACAGTGCCTTGGAACTAGTGTCTGCCCTGGTCTGGAGGGGCTGTCTGGTTGGTCAGTGTCGATCTTGCTCTGTTAGACGGCCAAGTTACTAGGCATGGAGGGGCGTGGTTTGGTGTAGGCAGGTCCCGCCTCCACTGTGGCCCTGATCCCTGAAACCCCACCTTGTTGGTGATGGAGAGAAAAATGGCGACGCCCCAGTCTCTCCTTCCTGGACTGGGTGTCCCAAACCACTCTGTTTAGGCCCTCCTCACAGTGCCACGTGGGTGTGAGTGGGCCACTATGTCCCGTTCCACTGTCTCCTGCGCCTCCCTGGTGCTTGGCTGGGATTCAAACCCTTATGTCATAAAGGAACTGGGTGCCCCCGTTCTGGGGTAGTGTCACCACCCACCCAGCCGACAAAGGGCCTCTAGCTGGTGGGCGCCTGCAGGGTCTTTTGTCCTTGGAATGGCTATTTGCCTTCTTCCCACAGCATTCAAGGGAGAGGATTGCTCTCTCCCACTGTTGGGAGCTAGCTACCTAGACTGGGGCTGACTCCCCTCCTCTCTAGGTGCAGGAACAGGGCAGAGAAAGCCCCACGGTTAGAAATTGGTTCTTTCTCCATTTTTTCCGTTCCCTCATCTGTGGTTTTTCAGTTGTCCAAATACAATCCTACACTTCCACAGCCTCTCTTTCTCTTCCTTTTCTCCACAGAAGGGGATCCCTCCCCTCCGCGCCTACACCACCCATTTTATCTCTACCAGTTCGTAATCACGCACCTATGGCTCACCATGTTGTCCCTGTGGGCCCCTGGAGATGTTTCTGTCACTCTGTAGCCCGGATTCCTGGAATTCCATGTCTGCTGACCTCAATACTGCTGTGTTTGAGGGAACTTCGGGTCCCCCTACTTCTCCACCACATTGACTCCTCTCTCCCCAACTGCCCTTTAAAATTCTCCCACTTCTTAAATGAGAGTGCATCCAGAGGATTTACACTCAACTCATTTTGCCTTTGGCTGACTCATTCAATCTTGACTATAGCTCTCTTTTATAGATGACTCCCTCATCAACTGAAACTTAGCAAAATTTACTGCAAGCCCTTTTTTTCCCCAGATCTTGCCTCTGCCTCCTAAATTAGTTTTAGCTTTGGCTGTCAGTGACAGAAAACTCAAAAGAGTAGTGGATTAAACAAAATAAGGTTGATTTCTTTCATAGCAGTGTCTTAGAATGATGTGATTGTTCCACAATCATCAGGGTTCCCAATTCTATTTATCTTTTGCTCTGCCATCCTCATTTCAGGTCTTCCACCTCTTGGTCCATGATGGCTGCCTATGATCTAGCCATCACATCCCCATTCCTGCCAGAAAAGGAAAAGAGAAAAGCATACCCAATCCTTTAAGAACTCTTCCCAAAGTTGGATATACCAAATCTGCTTCCATCCTATTGACCACAACTTAATGCCTTAGGCTGACTTTACTGCATCACAAGCTGGAAAATGCAACCTTTATTTTGGGCAGTCATGTATCCAGCTAAAAACTAGATGCTTAATATTTTGAAGAAAGTGGGGAAGGTTGGATATTTGGGGTAATTTGAAGCCCTTGACACATCTCTTGGGTTGTTTGTTTTAGACTATTTCAGTTTTCTTATATTTTGCCAATATGACAAATTGAAAGTAATTTCTTCTCACTGTGAATGTCCACATCACTTTATTTGTATTTTCATTATAGCACTCATCTTAGTGTGACATTTTGTCATTTCCTAGGATGTTATAAGCTCCTTTCAGTATACATAGAAGATGTACAATAATATTTTTAAATTGATTAGTGCTGCTTCTAAGTGGCCAAAGTTACAGCAAACTGTAGGAAAATACTATTTTTTTAAAATTTTAGGGGCGCCTGGGTGGCTCAGTTGGGTGAGCATCTGACTTTGGCTCAGGTCATGATCTCGCGGTCCGTGAGTTTGAGCCCCGTGTCGGGCTCTGTGCTGATAGTTCAGAGCCTGGAGCCTGTTTCAGATTCTGTGTCTCTTCCTCTCTCTGACCCTCCCCCATTCATGCTCTGTCTCTCTCTGTCCCAAAAATGAATAAACTTAAAAAAAAATTTTTTAATGCATTTGGAGCACCTGGGCACCTCAGTCAATTAAGCATCTGAATTCAGCACAGGTCACGATCTCATGGTTCATGAGTTTGAGCCCTACATTGGGCTCTGCACTGACAGTACAGAGTCTGCTTAGGATTCTCTCTGTCCCTCCCCGACTCGCTTGCTCTCTCTCAAATAAATAAATAAACTTAAAAACAAGAAAAAGCTTATTCATTTATTTAGTCCAGTGCTTAATTCACAGTTGACATGTTTATTATTAGTTGATCAAATTAGTGAAAACTGAATAGTGAGTAACTAGGGTTTTTATACATTGCGTGTGTGTTTCAATTTTCATTGTTAGGAAAGGAAAAAAGTCTGAGATGGTATAAATTTAATTCTAATGCCTCGTCTAATTTTTTTTCTTTTAGTACATCTGTACTCCGTGGAATAAAAGAGGGACTGCAGAAAGCTATAACAGACCATACAGTAAAAGCCATTGTGATTTGTGGAGCAGATGGCAAATTCTCTGCAGGTAACCAGTCTCTAACTCTTTCTCATTATCTTTGGAATCCAACCACAGCCTGAGACCGATGCTGCCTTAGCCGTCCCTGTGGGTAATACCATAGGGTGGGTAATGGATATGGGAGACTTGAATGGGAATGGGAAACATTGCAGAGAGACAAGAGTCACAGAAAGACGCAGAAAGACCCAGAGAAGATTCTCTTTTGTATTGGATGGGCCTTTGGAGGACACCCAGGTTTGATGGGTGTTATACCTACTAATATACACCTGTTGTTACATACCTGCTCTGCATATATCTCCACCCCATGGGAGCTTGGACGAATCCCTGTAATCTCCTGAACTCCTCAATTTCTCTGTTTAGAAAGTGGATAGTAGTATCTATCTTAATAGGTTTTTGTGAGGTTACGTGAGATATATCTGAAAGTCCCTAGTGCAGTGCCTGCATCAGAAGATGTTCAATAAATGTTATTTTTTATTTCTTTCTGACAGAGACTTGAAATTGAATTCATTTTTTTTCTTTAAAAAAATTTTTTTTAACGTATATTTATTTTTGAGACAGAAAGAGACAGAGCACGAGCAGAGGAGGAACAGAGAGAGACGAAGACACAGAATCTGAAGCAGGCTCCAGGCTCTGAGCTGTCAGCACAGAGCCTGATGTGGAGCTTGAAACCACAAACCACGAGATCATGACCTGAGCCGAAGTCAGACACTTAACTGGCTGAGCCACCCAGGCACCCCTGAGTTCATTTTTCTTCTAATAGTCACCCATCTCAGTGACCATGACTATCTTTATTGGGTTATTCTATGAAGATGCAAAAATATTGAAAACATATGGCAAAAGAATCTGAAATGGTGATTCAGTGGTATTTGTAGTAGCTTTTCTTCTTTTCCCAAATGAATATATTATGCCTTTTGTCCTATATGAAGGCCTGTGTAATGTTACTGTAGCCAATGGAATTTAATGTATGTTAATTGCAGCCTGAGAAGAAGTAGATATTGGAATCATGACAGTAAAGAAATGTAAAAATGATAATCATTATAAAATTACCATTTATCTTGCCTGCTATGTGCCAGTACTATATGGGTTATTTATTTATTAATAATGAAAACAGTAGTATTTTTACACATACTTTAATCCTCAGTAAATCCTACAATCTCCATTTACA
This sequence comes from Puma concolor, assembly GCF_028749965.1. Taxonomy (NCBI): domain Eukaryota; kingdom Metazoa; phylum Chordata; class Mammalia; order Carnivora; family Felidae; genus Puma; species Puma concolor. The sequence continues at coordinate 77,378,913 of NC_141675.1, read as the reverse complement.
GATGATAAGGATGAGCCTGAGAGAGATTAAAATAATGTGCCAAACATTAATCAGTTATGAAATGGCTTACTTGTTGTTTTGAAACTTCAGGTCAGAAGCCCAAGATAGTGACTTTGCACCATGGAGAGAGGGATCCCAATTATGGAAAACTCAATATTTGTTTGTAAGAAAGAAGGTAGAAAAGGGAGAATGTAGTTAGAACTCAGGGATAGAAAAAAAAAGTTCTCCTAGAAAAGCATTAGAGGTGGTTAGACTTAATGGGTTTATACAGAACAATTGGAAAATATACATTCTTCTCAAATTTGCAACATTTACAGATTTGACCAGATACTGGACCACAAGAACTTGTCTTAATAAATTTTACTGGGGCGCTGGGTGGCTCAGTCGGTTAAGCAGCCAACTTCAGCTCAGGTCATGATCTCGCCATCCGTGAGTTCGAGCCCCGCGTCGGGCTCTGTGCTGACAGCTCAGAGCCTGGAGCCTGTTTCAGATTCTGTGTCTCCCTCTCTCTGACCCTCCCCCATTCATGCTTTGTCTCTCTCTGTCTCAAAAATAAACAAACGTTAAAAAAAAATTTTTTTTTAAATAAAAAAAAAATTTTACTTAGAATATGTTCTCTGACAGCAATGCAATTAAACTAGAAATCAATAACAAAAATATAACTAAAAATACTCATATGTTTAGAAATTAAATTCATTTCTTAATCCCTGAGTCAAAGTGAAATCATAATAGAATTTAGAAAATATTTAGAACTGAATGATAGTGAAAATGCAACATATATAATTGAAGGATACAGCTAACGCAAAACTTAGCAGGAGATTTATAACCTTAAAGTATTTATCAGAAAAGAAAACAGACTGAAACATAACGAGTTAAGCATCTATATCAAGGAACTAACCAATGAACTACTAGACCCAATGAAGTAGAAGAAAGGGAATAATGAAGAGGAGAAATTAATGTGATAGAAACAAATGTGATTCAAGACTGTCAAAAGTTAGTTCTTTGAAAGACTAATGAAATCTACAAACCTCTGGAGAGATTGATCAAGAGAAAAAGGGAAGGCACAATGTATATAGGGAATGGCAAATGGGATATCACTGCAGATACTGTAGCCATTAAAAAAGATAATGAAAATATTATGGCTTCCCAATATGACTCAAGTGGAAATAAAAAACCATTAAAGAAATCGAATCAGTAATCAAAAATCTCACAGAGTAAATTCCCATATTAGTTTCCTTGGGCTGCCATAACCGATGACTTGTGGAGGGTAGAAGTTCAAACCAAGGTATCTGTATGGTCATTCTTACTCCAGAGGCTCTAGGGAAGACTCTTTGCTTGCCTCCTCTAGCTTCTGTGGTTGCAGGCAATCCTTGGTGTTCCTTGGCTTATTGCTTTATCACTCCTGTCTCTTTCCATGGCCTTCTCGCCTGCGTCCAGATTTCCCTGATCTTATATAGACCCACCCAAATCCAGTATGACCTCATCTTTACTCAGTTATATCTGCAAAGACCCTATTTCCAAATAAGGTAAGTTTCACAGGTCTGCGTGGGCACCATTCAATCCAGTACTCTTTCTAACTCATTTCATGATGCTAGCATAATCTTGATACCAACACCTATCAAGGCCAGTATGAAAAAGCAAAACTTACAAATGAAATTTGCAATGAAAGGAAAGCAAAATGAAAGGCAAGTTTCATTCATAAACATAAGTATAAAAATCTTAAATAATACATCATAAAATTGAATCTAACAATATATAAAAAGTGGAAGGCATCACTTTTTTTTCCCGGAAATTCCAGATTGGTTGAACATTATAAGATTAATGTAGTTCATTCTATTAAAAGATTAAAACAGAAAAATCATATGCATTTGTTAAGAACTGCAGAAAAAACATTTGATATCATTTGACATGCATTAAAAATAAAAATTTTTAGGGGCGCCTGGGTGGCGCAGTCGGTTAAGCGTCCGACTTCAGCCAGGTCACGATCTCGCGGTCTGTGAGTTCGAGCCCTGCGTCGGGCTCTGGGCTGATGGCTCGGAGCCTGGAGCCTGTTTCCGATTCTGTGTCTCCCTCTCTCTCTGCCCCTCCCCCGTTCATGCTCTGTCTCTCTCTGTCCCAAAAATAAATAAACGTTGAAAAAAAAAAAAATTAAAAAAAAAATAAAAATTTTTAGTAAACTAGGTATAGAAAGAAAATGTCTTAATCCATTTTTGAAAACCAATAGAAAACATCAGATAAAATGGTAAGTTGAAAGCCTTCCTGGGGCACCTGGCTGGCTCAATCAGTAGAGCATGAGACTCTTGATCTTGGGGTTTTGTGCTCAAGCCCCACGTTGGGTATAAAGATTACTTAAAAACGAAAAAATCAAAACAAAACAAAACAAAGCTTTCCTTCTGAGATGGGAGCAAGACGAGGCTAGCTACTCTCCCCATTTCTGTTTGACATTGTGTTTTAGGCCCTGGCCAGTCCAGTAAGGCTAGAGAGACAAACGAAAGGTATTGGGATTGGAAAGGAAGAAACAAAACTTCATTATCCAGAAGATATGATAGAGTTTGCAGAAAAATCAAAATAATCTATTAGAAAGGTATTATAATTAGTAACTTAGTAATTTTGCTAGATATAAAATCAATATCCAAAACTTTATTGCATTTCTATATGCCAGAAATAAACAGTTAAAAAGTGAAATCACTGTACTCTTGTTTGTGCCTTGGTTTCTGTAAAATTGGGATACTAGTACTAACCTTATGCTGCAGGTAGAAAAATGTAGTAATAACGTTTAAGAATGTGGGCTCTGTAGTTAAACTGAGTTCAAATCCTTATTCTACCAGTAATTAACTGGTCATATGTTTGAACTAGTCACTTAACATCTCAAAGCCTTAGCTTCCTGACCTGTGAAATGGAGATGGTTATACTACTTAACCTACGTATTAAGAAAATCAAATAAGAGAGTATATGAAACTACTTAGCACGGTGCCTGATGTAAAGTATTTATCCAATACGCACTAATTGCTATTATGACATGAAAAATCATTTAAATCTAAACTTACAGGATTGATAGGCCTGAGATATCTTGTTTTTCTTGAGCCAAAAAGGAATAGAAATAATAACTAATAACACTAGATGAGAGTGTGAGTATGATGGATTGGTGAGCAAAAAAATCATAATCTTGGATTGATGCTGGGTAAGGTACAGGTAGAAATGAAAAGTTAAATAGGTTGGTATGAAAGAATTACTTTAACTTTTTAACTCTTGCCAAGCTTAATGTTTCCAAGAATAGATAATTCTGTGGGGAAGAGTTCAGTATAATGTTATGTGAAAAAAGGAAAATATGAAAAATGATGTTATAGAATGCTTTCAATATTGTTAAATATATATGATAGCAAACTTTAATTTAATTCTCTCCTAAGTCACTGAAGATAGGTGTTATAAAAAAGTTGCATAAGTTACTGAAGATCACAAAGCCATTTACATATATGCTTTGGGAAACAATTAAGAATTCACGAAAATATTACATTGTTATCTCTGTGTGGTGATTTTGGGGTGATCTTTATGTTCTTTATTATTTTGTGTATTTTTCAAATTTTCTATAATGCATGTGTTATTTTTATAATTAGGAAAAGAAATAAATGTTGCTTTTATTGATCACAAAAACAATCTATTACAAAAACATAAAACACATAACTCACAAATATGTATGTGTTTTATGCTGAGGTTTTATGTTGTAATGATTTATGCTCTTAACAAAGATATAATAAGGTTGGTGAGCAATACTATACTAAAAAAAGAAGAGGAGGGAGGGCTGGTTCAACTTCTGAATCTCTATTCCCCCTTCTCTGAGGCTTTTAATTTTTTACAGGTAGAGTTACTACCTATCATATGGAAGACAGATTTTAGATTACAGGATTCCTGATCAAGGTTTGAGGATTTTCTCTTGTAATGTTCTACATTTTCCAGGTTATTTTTCCTTCACTGTGTGTCCAGCCAAAGAATTAAATGTCTTGTGGTCCCAAGAAGGTCTGAAATTCCTTGAGAGTTATCTGATACCTTATTGTCTATAACAAAGTCCAAGTCTCTCCACCTCTCTTTTTCCTTGTCTGTGTCCTTAGGTGCTGATATCCACGGCTTCACTGCTCCTAGAAAGCCCGCCATCGTATTGGGACATGTAGTAGATGAAATACAGAGAAATGAGAAGCCCGTGGTGGCAGCTATTCAAGGCATGGCTTTAGGAGGGGGACTAGAGCTGGCCCTGGGCTGTCACTATAGGATTGCCCATGCAGAGGTAACCGCTGAAGCTCCATATGGGGCTCGGTGTGGGGGGCTTTTCTTTAAGGCGATGTCTAAATGTTGTATAAGCCTCAGTTGTGATCATTTTGAAAGGCTAGCTTCCTGGTTGACAACTCTTATGTATTTTTAGCACTGGTTTTTCAGCTGCTATGCATCAGCACAGTGGTAGTAGTTGTTGACATGTTGAAAAATGTCCATTCCATGAGTAAATAGCTGTTACCCTGAGCCCCATGACTGTCCCTTTGCTTCCCTAGCCCTAGCCCTTGGGTCTCCACATAAAACACAAACCAAAGGGGAACTACTGGGTCGGTACAGGGCCCCCACGACTCTGCTCCAGTAGTATGACCCACGTCATGTTCCGCTGAGCCATGCTTATGCAGCATGAGGTATAAAATATTTTGACTCTCATCCCTGAGTATGCATACTTATTTAAATTTTTATTTCCTCAAAGGTTTTGGTTTTGTGGTCCTTTGTAATTATTAGTACCTTAGAAGACAATTTCCTATTTGAAAATAGCACAAAATTGTAAATCCATTTGTTTCTGGAAATAGATTTAATTTGGGCTATTAAGTATGTAGATGAGGTCTGTGATATCAGTCTCAGAATGGTAACATTTTGTAAGTAACATTTTTCTAACGATAAAGATAATGTTGATCATTGTGATAGACTAAAAAATACAGGAAAGTATAAAGATGTAAACTAAAATCCCCATAAACTCACAGTTCAGAAATAATCACTATTAATATTCTATTTTATTTTCTTTTGGTCTTCTTCCTATGTAATACATTTTTCTTATAGCTTTTTTTAAATTTCTTTTTCTTTGCCGTCTTTAAGGAAAAAAACACCTACAGGGACGCCTTGTTGGCTCAGTTGGTTAAGTGTCTGACTCTTGGTTTCCGTTCAGGTCATGATCTCATGGTTCCATCTGTGGGATCAAGCCCCAAGTAGGGCTCCATGCTGTTAGTGTTGGATCCTCTCTCTCCCTTCTCTCTGCCCCTCCCACGTGCTCTCTCTCAAAATAAATGAACTAAACACACACACACACACACACACACACACACAAACACAAAAAAAATACCTACCTTTGGAATTATATTGTATTTCATTTGTACTCCATTTTTATACTAATATCATATTTACCCTATTTGTTTATGCATTCTGCCAATCTGTTTTAGAGAGTTTAATCTATTTACATGTAACACAATTACTAATAAGGAAGTACTTACTTCTGCCATTTTGCTATTTTTTTCTTTGTCTTCTATCTTTTTTGTTTCTCAATTATTCCATTAATGCTTTCATTTGTATTACATAGATATTTTCTATTACCCTTTTCATTTTCTTGTTCCTTCTCTTACTATGTATATTTGAGTTATTTTCTTACTGGTGGTAAGAAAGTCCTGGTGATTACAATTAACGTCTTAATTTAAAACAATCTAGTTCAGATTAATGCCAACTTAATTTCAATAGTATACAAAAAAGTTTGCTTCTATATGGTTCCGTTACCCACTACTTTAATGCTGTTATTGTCACAAATTGTATCATTACACATTTGTATGCCCATTAACATAGATTTTTTTTTTAAATATGAAATTTATTGTCAAATTGGTTTCCATACAACACCTAGTGCTCATCCCAACAGGTGCCCTCCTCAATGCCCATCACCCATGTTCCCCTCCCTCCCCCCATCAACCCTCAGTTTATTCTCAGTTTTTTTTTTTTTTTTTTTTTTTTTTTTTTAATTTTTTTTTTTTTCAACGTTTATTTATTTTTGGGACAGAGAGAGACAGAGCATGAACGGGCGAGGGGCAGAGAGAGAGGGAGACACAGAATCGGAAACAGGCTCCAGGCTCTGAGCCATCAGCCCAGAGCCCGACGCGGGGCTCGAACTCACGGACCGCGAGATCGTGACCTGGCTGAAGTCGGACGCTTAACCGACTGCGCCACCCAGGCGCCCCTATTCTCAGTTTTTAAAAGTCTCTTATCGTTTGCCTCCTTCCCTCTCTGTAACTTCCCCCCCCCTCCCCCATGGTCTTCTGTTAAGTTTCTCAGGATCCACATAAGAGTGAAAACATATAGATTTTTTATTATTGCTTAACGTAGGGGTCTTTTAAGTCAGATAGGAAAGAAGAATTATACAGAAAAGTTTATATTAATTTGTCCTTTATATTTGCCTAAATAGTGATCCTTTATCATTGTTTTTTATTCCTTCACATGGATTTGAGTTCCTGTCTAGTGTCCTTTCATTTCATTGTGAAGGATTTCTTGTAGGGCAGATGTGCTGGCAACAAATCCAATTTTTGTCTTTACCTCAGAATGCTTTAATTTGCCTTCATTTTGATTTTTCTAAAGTTTATTTATTTACTTTGAGAGAGAGAGAGAGAGAGAGAATGGGGGAGGGGCAGAGAGAAGGAGAGAGAGAATCCCAAGCAGGATTGGGAGTGTGGAGCCTGACATGGGCCTCGAAACCATGAACCATGAGATCATGACCTGAGCCAAAATCTAGAGTTGGATGTTTAACCAACTAACCCACCCAGATGCCCCTTGTTTTCATTTTCAAAAGCTAGTTTTGCTGGATGTAGAATTTTTGTTTGACATGTTTTTTCTTTTAGTGCTTTGAATATGTCAACCTACTGCCTTTTGGTCTCCATGGTTTCTGACAAGAAACCTGCTGTTAATCTTATTGTAAATAGTCTTTATTTTTTATTTTTTATTTTTAATTTTTTTTTCAACGTTTTTATTTATTTATGGGACAGACAGAGACAGAGCATGAACGGGGGAGGAGCAGAGACAGAGGGAGACACAGAATCGGAAACAGGCTCCAGGCTCCGAGCCATCAGCCCAGAGCCCGACGCGGGGCTCGAACTCACGGACCGCGAGATCGTGACCTGGCTGAAGTCGGACGCTTAACCGACTGCGCCACCCAGGCGCCCCTGTAAATAGTCTTTAAACATATCATTTTAAATGGCTGTATAATTTTGTCTTATAGATATACCATAATTTATTTAACATTTCCTTGTAGCATTAAATTTTTTTAATGTTTATTTATTTTGAGAGAGAGAGCAGGGGAGGGCAGGGAGAGAGGGAAAGAGAAAATCCCAAGCAGGCTCTGCATTGTCAGCACAGAACCAGACATGGGGCTTAAGCCCATGAACCCTGAGATCATAAAATGAGCTGAAATCAAGAATTGGACACTCAGTCAACTGAGCCACCCAGGCACCCCAGCATTTTAATTTTTATAAGGGTTTATGAATAAAGATATATATCCTAAGTGCTCCTTTTTCTGTGTCCCTCTTACCATGCCTTCTACACACTGAGTGTAGATGTAAGTTATAAGCAATGATAAGTCAGGGGATGGGGATGAACAGTGGTGGAAAAATTCTTGACTGACTGTTAGGAATGCCTTGTGTGAGAAACGCTTAAATATTCCAGGTATTTGGAGCTCTTGGAATCACAATGTGGGTAAATGACAGTCTGCATTAAAGCACCCTCCTCCTCCCATCCTGTACCTGTAACAAAACTAACAGAACTTTAGCCACTTTTAAATAGCCAAGAGAGGCATGTGGTAAAGGGCTTGAATTCATTCTCTTGCCTGGACTGAGGTTGCTGTCTAATTTTTTTTCTGTAAGAGCTTTATTGAGATATAACTCAAAAACCATATAATACATTCATTTGAAGTGTACAATTGAGGGTGCCTGGCTGGCTCAGTCAGTTAAGTGTCTGACTTTGGCTCTGGTCATGATCTCATTGTTCCTGGGTTCAAGCCCTGCATCAGGCTCAGCACTGACATCTCGGAGCCTGCTTTGGATTCTCTGTCTCCCTCACTCTCTCTGCCCCTCCCCTGCTCATGCTCTCTCTCTCTCTCAAAAATAAATAAATAAACAACAAAAAAAAACCATTTAAGGGGCGCCTGGGTGACTCAGTCAGTTGAGCATCCAACTTCAGCTCAGGTCACGATCTCGCAGTTGGTGGGTTCGAGCCCCACGGTAGGCTCTGTGCTGACAGCTCAGAGCCTGGAGCCTGTTTCTGATTCTGTGTCTCCATCTCTCTTTGTCCCTCCCCTGCCTTTGCTGTCTCTCTCTCAAAAATAAACATTTTTAAAAATAAAAAAAAAAACATTTAAAAATAAAATGTACAATTGAGGGGTGCCTGGGTGGCTTAGTTGGTTATCTGACTCTTGATTGGTCTTGATCTCGGGGTTGTGAGTTCAAGCCCTGCACTGGGCTTCACGCTGGACGTGGAGCCTACTTAAAAAAATAAAAATAAAGTGTACAACTGAATGGTATATTAGCATATTCACAGGGCTGTGTAACCCTTACCACAGTGGATTTTAGAACATTTATTATACCAAAAAGAAAATTCATACCCTTTAGGAGTAACCCACCATCTCCCCTCTCCCTCAGTCTTAGGCAACCACTAATCTACTCTCTGTCTCTATGGGTTTGCCTATTCTAGACATTTCATATACACAGAATCATACAACATGTTGTCTTTTATGACTGGCTTCTATCACTTAGCATAATGTTGTCATCGTTCAACCATGTTGTAGCTTGTCAGTACTTCATTCCTTTCTATGGCCAAATAATATTTCCTTGTATGGATATACCACATTTTCTTTATCCATTCATCAGTTGATGAACATGTGAATTGTTTCTATTTTCTTGGCTTTTATGAACAATGATGCTAGGAAAATTTGTGTAACATTGTGTGTGTTGTGTGTGTGTGTGTGTGTGTGTGTGTGTGTGTGTTTATTATAGTCATCCTATTGGATGTGAAATAGTATCTTGTTGTGGTTTTGATTTGCATTTTCCTGATGGGCTAATGATATTGAACATCTCTTCATGTGCTTATTGGCTATTTTGTATCTCTTCTTTAGAGAAATGTCTATTCAGATCCTTTGCCAATTTTTTAAATGTTTTTTATTTACTTTTGAGAGAGAGAGAGAGAGAGAGAGAGAGATTGAGTGGGGGAGGAGCAGAGAGAGAGGGATACCCAGAATCCGAAGCAGGCTCCAGGCTCTGAGCTGTCAGCACAGAGCCCAATGCAGGGCTCAAACCCACGAGCTGTGAAATCATGACCTGAGCTGAAGTCGGAGGCTTAACCAACTAAGCCACCCAGGTGCCCTTCCTTTGCCCATTTTTAATTGGATTGTCTTTTTATTACTGAGTTGTAAAAAGTTCTTTATATATTCTACATACATGATTAGCAAATATTCTCTCCTATTCTGTGAGTTTTCCTTTTAATTTCTCAGCTTCCTGGCTCTTTTAGGGCTCCATAAAGCTGTTTCTGGACAATATAACTTTTGTTGGCTGAAACAGATCACAATGGAGTCAGAGAAAAAAATATGTAAGAAGTTAGAGATGTATTTCAACATGAAGATTTAGGGACAGCACAGCTCTGTTTATGTTGTTAACCTAAGTAGAGGGTGTACACTAATTTGCCCTGTAAAAACTTTTTTTAAAAAAATTTATTTAAAGTGTCAGGGTGCCTGGGTGGCTCAGTCAGTTAAGCGTCTGACTTCTGCTCAGGCCATGATTTCAATGGTTGAGGCTCTATGCTGATGGCTCAGAGCCTGGAGCCTGCCCCTCCCCCATTAGTGCTTTGTCTTTCTCTCTTTTTCTCAAAAATGAATAAACATTAAACATTTTTTAATTTATTTAAAGTGTCTTATTTATTTTGAGAGTAGGGGGAGGGGCAGGGAGAGGGAGAGAGAGAATCCCAAGCAGGCTCCACACTGTCAGGGCAGAGCCTGATGCAGGGCTTGATCTCAGGAACCTTGAGATCAGGACCTGAGCCAAAATCAAGAGTCGGACGCTTAACCAACTGAGCCACCCAGGCACTCTCGCTTTTTGTTATGTATTTATTTTAAGAGAGAGAGTGTGTGTGCATTGCTCTGCAGAAACTCCTGAAACAGTGTTTTTGAAAGTGTGGGAAATCCAGAGGAATCCTCCCCTTTACATGCTGTCTCATTCTAATGACCTTTGTGCCTTCAAACTTTAATAGGCTCAAATTGGCTTCCCAGAAGTCAGACTAGGACTCCTTCCTGGTGCAAGAGGAACCCAGCTTCTCCCCAGACTCATTGGAGTTCCTGCTGCACTCGATTTAATTACCTCAGGTCAGTACAAACCCTGACAACAGCTGTCTAGAGCAATTCGAGGAACTGGTTTAAGATTTAGAGAAATTCTGGATTGACCATTACCCACTCAAGTAATCTTAAGAGGATACTTTAATTTCTTTGACTATCAATTTTCTCATCTGTAAAATGGAAGGAGTACTTTCCCTGAGAGCTTCTCAGACATTACCATGAAGATCACATGTAAGTGCCTCCCAAAAAAAATTTCTTTAATGTTTATTCATTTTTGAGAGAGACAGAGCATGAGCGGGAGAGGGGCAGAGAGCGAGGGAGACACAGCATCTGAAGCAGGCTCCAGGCTCTGAGCTGTCAGCACAGAGCCCGTCGTGGGCTCAGACCCACAAACCACAAGATCATGACCTGAGCTGAACTTGGTCGCTTAACTAGCCGAGCCACCCAGGCACCCCATGTGCCTTCTAAATGAAAGTGTTTACAGAGCACTAATTATAAGTAAGATTTTATTATAGCTCACGTGTCCATGCATAAACACTTGTATTCACATAGGGTGCATTATATGCAGACTCAATTTAGAAATTATAATGTACATGAGAATTAAAACCAGAATTGTCATGGAAAGGTTTGAAGTTATAGTGTGGAAATGACTGAATTTTTCATTTCCCAAGTATTAAGATATTAGCTACAAATGAAAGTTCTCTTTCCATAGGGAAAGTGAACAACGCAACAATAGAAAACATTTAGAGATCCTGGATTTACCAAATCCTGTAAGACTTATAAAGAGATTTCCAGTTGAAGTAAGGTTGGAAGAAAGAGTCATGTTTTGATTGACAGTGTTTCTTCTCTCTATATTTCTGTGGGTCGGGAATTTGGGACCAGCTTAGTTGGACTCTAAGCTCAGGGTTTCTCATGAAGTTGTAATCAAGACATTGATTAGAGCTGTAGTTGTCTGAAAACTTGAGTGGGGCTGAAGGATCTACTTCCAAGATAGCTTCCTCACATGGATGGCTAGTTGGTGCTGACTGTTGGCATTTCTTCTCCACATAGACCTCTCCCTAAAGCTGCCTGAGTGTCTTCACAATATGGAAGCTGACTACCTCTGGACTGAGAGATCCAAGAGAGAGCAAGGCAATAGCTGCGATATCTTTTAGGACCTAGCTTTGGAGTTATGCACCATCTTTTCTGATTGATTATGTATTATATATATATGTATACATATATATATGTATTATATATACACATATATATTATATATATGTGTATATATAATACATATATATTATATATATATGTATTATATATATATGAAATTATTTATACAGGTCTTCCCTATTCAACATGGGAGGGGGCTTGAACACCAAGAGGTGAAACTCACTGGAGCCACTTTGGAGGCTAGTTACTTCAACTTTATACTCACACATATGCCTATCTATTATGTATATATATGTATATATATATATGTATATAATATGTATATACATACATAGTAAGTTAGATATATATGTAAGTTACATATTACTATGTATAGACATAGTAAGTTAGAAGGAGATAAGTGCTAAGGAGAAAACAAAACAAAGTGGGAATATAAAATGTTAGAGATGGAGGGGTAGGTAATATTTTAATATAAAATGTTAGGGATGGAGGGATTAAAAAGGCTTTCCTACTAAATGACATCTGAGTAAAGACCTGAAAGAGATGAGGAGGCTTATTATGCCAATATCTGGAGAAATGCATTCCACATGGATAAATAGCAAATGCAAAGCCCTGAGGCAGCAGGATACTTGGAAGTTTCAAAGAAAAGCAAGAAGGTGGATACAGCTGGAGTGAAGTGAGGAAGGGAAAGAGAGGTAGGGGATGAAGTCACATCGTGTAAGGCTTTGAAGAGTATACAAAGACCTTTGGCTTTTCTTCTCAATGAGGTAGAAAGGCATTGGAGTGTTCTGAGCAGAGTCACATGCTCTCATTTGTTTTTTAAAGGATCACCCTGGCTGTTGAAAATACATTAATTAGAGGTAAGGCAGACACAGGAAGGCTGATTAGAAGCCTGCTACAGTCACCCAAGGGACAGATGATGAGAGCTGGGACCTGAGCGGTAACAATGTAAATGGTGAATCATGGTCAAATTCGGCATATATTATGAGGGTAGAGCCAGCAGGATTTTGTGATTTATCAAAAAAGTGAAATGTGCAAGGAAGAGCAGAGCGAAGGATGATTCTAATGACCTGCGCAGCTGGAAAGATGGTGCCATTTTTGAGATGGAGATTGCTACTGGCAGAGTAGGATGTAGGGAGGAATCACAAGCGCTTAGCTGGGGGCATGTTACGTTTGAGAGGTCTGTTAAACATCCAAGTGGAGACGCCAAGTAGACAGTTGGACAGACTGGCCTGGAGTTTAGGAGAGAGGTCTTCTGATCTCCTCTCAGACTCCATTTTCTCAACAGAAAACAACTACATGGTTGCCTTGAGGAATAATGAAATGACATAACATGCTTCTGGTACAGTACCTGACACATAGAAGACATTTTATAAATGGTAACTGTGGTAGGCAGAATAATGCCTCCCACCCCACCAAAGTTGTCTGTGTCCTAATCTCCAGGACTTGTGAATATGATGCCTCACATTCAAAAGTGACTTTGCAGGTGTGATTAAATTAAGGATTTTAAGCAGGTAGATTACTTTGGATTTTCCAGGTTGGTCCAGTTCCTCACAAGGGTACTTAGAAGAGGAGGGCAGGAGGTTAGAGAGGAGACAAGATGCTACCAGCTGGCTCTGAAGATGGAGGAAGTGGCCACAAGCTAAGCAACGCAGGCAGCCTCTAGAGGCGGGCAAAGACGATGCAACAGATTCTCCCTTAGAGCCTCCAGAGGGAACACAATTTTGCCGACCTATTTTAGACTTCTGATATCCTAAACTAAGATAATAAATGTATGTTGTTTTAAGCTGCTCTGTTTGTGGGAATTTGCATAAGAAACTAATACAGTAGCTATTAATAATGATGCTATTACGACTGTTGCTGTTCGGTTTGGAAGGTTGTTTTTTTCTCCCCTAACCGACTATGCTAAAAAAATTGTTATTGAAAGTTGAAGATCCCCTACTGATGTTAATGCTGTAAAAACACCGGCTTTGTAGGCACTGTCCCCATAGGAAGTTAATAAGTAAACAGATTTAAATGAAATTAATAAGTAAGTAGCTAACCTTTTCTGATCTGAAAACCATTAGAGAGGTAATTCTGGAAAGTGGAGCAATTATAGCAGCCACCGTTGCTTTTCCACAGTTGCCTGAAAATGCTACCCGGAAACAGCTGAATCTTTAGCAGTAACCACAAAAGATTTGCTAGAGCACCTTGCAATTCATTCCCTGATGTTCTCTGTCCGGTCAAGTGACAAGAGCTACAGTTCCCTGCTCTTGCTTCTGCTTCATTTTTTATGGCTCGTCCTCCTTGTTCACTGAACAGCACACAAAATCCCTGCTCTGTTCTCACAGAGCTTTGCTCTAGCCCATGAATTTCTTTATGGTCATTCCCAGGACAAGGATACATTCAGGCTCTAGATGCTGAGGGGATGCATCTTGCCATCTAGAATAGTGGGGGAGAAGTTGTGAGTGGCATCTTTATCCTACCTGCCTTTCAGGTGGGTTAAGTCCAGGTGAGTTTTCTCTACATTTGAGCAAGAGGTTGAGGGTGAATTTTAGTAGCCGGGGCTCCCAGGCAGTGATAATAGATATCAGCAAGTATCATTCTGTGACTAAAACAAACAAAAAAAAACTTAGCACTAAACCCAAAACCTATAAAGATATTCTGTGACTTTAAAAGAGTGAAACAAGCACTGGGTGTTGTATGGAAACCAATTTGACAATAAATTTCATATATTGAAAAAAAAAAGAGTGAAACATTCATATGAAACAGATCAAAGAAAATGACAATTTTAGAAAATATTCTAAATTAGAAAAGAACATCTATTATTTGTTAAATAAGAACACACTATCTGGAAGCAAAACATTTGCCCAAATAACTTCTTTTAGAAGCAACAAAAAGAAGATATGATCAAACAGACAACTCAGTCAGCAACATGGAGGATAAACAGAGGCACATTTATGGAATTCTGTGAAGTCAGAAGAATTTAACAAAAAGATACATAAAATGTAAAGGAAGGCGGCAGATATGGAAGGTATATAATCAGAGTCTCTGCTATGAATAATAAGAGCTCTCAAAGCATGAAGCAAAGATGTGAGAAGCAGTAACCAAAAGAAAAAATAGAAGAAACTCTTCAGATATGAAATGGAATCAGAGATCATGTTTCAGCAGGCTCACCATTTTCCTGGAAAAACTGATGCGGAGATATCAATTCCCTGATGTACTTTGGTAAAGATTTTGAACTTGCAGGAAATGGATCCTGCAAGCTTCCAAAGGATAAAACAAAGCAAAAGATTACTTTCAAAATAACTAAAATCACTCAGCCACAAATAAATGCTAAATGTATGGAACATTCATATACGATCCTGGTACCCACGCTCCAACGCAGCAATAACATATATCAGATTAGATAATACACGACCCTAGTACATGAATGTGTCATACATTTGTCATATATTATCATCATTTTAAAGACTGTGGATTCTATTCTAGGATTCTATACAGTCTTTAAAATGATAATCTAAATCAGAAGTTCTTATAGTGTGGTCCAGGGACTCCTGGGTATGCCTAAGATCCTCTGGGGCCGTTCATAAAGTCAGAGCTACTTTCATAACAATAGGACATTATTTGCCTTTCCACTCATTCTCTCACACATGTATACTAGAATTTTCCAGAGGTTGTTGTATGCCACATGATGTCAGAACAGATAGAATGAAGAAGCAGATAATGAGAATCCATCTGTCTTCTATTAAGCCAGATTTGAAAGAAATTTGTAAAAATGTAAACTAATGACACTCTCTCACTAAGTTTTTAAAATTTTGAAAATAGTTATTTTGCATAAAAATTTATTCATGTTAACATCAACGTTAACATTTATCGTTGTTATTTTAAAGTAATACAATAAACATTTTAAAGTTCTCAGTTTTAACTTAAAAAAATTTTTTTTAGTGTTTATTTTTGAAAGAGTGAAAGACAGGGCATGAATAGGGGAGGGGCAGAGAGGGAGATACAGAATCCGAATCCAGGCTCCAGGCTCCAAGCTGTCACAGAGCCCGTCGCGGGGCTCGAATTCACAAATTGTGAGATCATGACCTGAGCCGAAGTTGGACGCTTAACCAACAGAGCCGCCCAGGCACCCCAGTTTTCCTTTCTAATACAGTAAATACCTATAGAAATAATCTACATGGGGCACCTGGGTGACTTTATGTTTAAATAAACATTTTTAAAAATTTAAAAAAAAAAAGAAATAATCCACATAAAAGCTTTTTAGAGTCCTCCATTATTATTTATTTATTTATTTATAGGTGTTTTTTTTTTTAATGTTTATTTATTCTTGAGAGAGAGAGAGAGAGAGACACAGAGCATGAGCGGGGGAGGGGCAGAGAGAGGGGAGACAGAATCCGAAGCAGGCTCCAGGCTCTGAACTATCAACACAGAGCCTGACGTGGTGCTCAAACTCACAAGCCGTGAGATCATGACCTGAGCCGAAGTCGGACACTCAACCAACTGAGCCACTCAGGTGCCCCTGGAGTCCTCCATTATTTTTAAGAGTGCGAAGGGATCCTAAGATTAAAAAGTTTGAGAATTGCTAATTGGGATCTCTTTTCTTAGACACAGAAACCACAATACAAAACTGAGTATATGTGGTCCAAATTAGAAAATAATATGAGTCTATGTGTGTAAAAAAGGCTTATTTTTTCTTTCAAATCATGGGGGGGTGTTCTAAATCTTATGAAAGGGTAGTTAGAAAACCTAAATATACTAAACTTCTTGTCTTTAATAAATTAAAGTAGAAATTGTTTTAATTTACAATGTTATGATAAGTACACTTTTAAGAATGTACAGTATGTTAAGTATCTAAATGTAAAATTCCTAAGATGATGCTTATCATCCAACAGACTACAGAAATTCAAAGCACAGAAGACAGTTCATTCTGCAAAAGATGAAATAGAAAGGAAGCAAAGCAGAAGAAAATATGGGGAAATTATAATAGTGTGAAATGAGTCTGTAAAGCCTAAGGTTTACAAAAATTGAAGCATGTGGGGGAATATTGAGGAATTTTGTGTCTCTGTTCTTATCATTAAGTCTGGAAGGCAAGTGTATCTTGGGGGAAATCAGGAAGAAATCTGGCTGCTTTGACAAAAAGAAATGAAGTGAACTAGGATTGCCTTTTCCAAAGCACTGCTGCTTATAGAAATATCACTATTTTTAACTTGATGAAGAGAAGAAGTAAAAACTAAGACTATGATGGATTTTGATTTGCATAGAAAAGGTCACAGTGAGTTAGAAGAAAACTAACAGAATCATACACCTATCTTTTTACGTTGTCTGTACAATTTTAGGGGGACTTTAAAATGACATCTGGAAAGGATTCTATGTAGGCAAAAATGTTCTAAAGGTTGGAAAAGAAGCCGTGAAAAACATTGGAAAAAATTGAGATTACCCACTTTGAAGAAGAGAAGTCTGAACTTTGGTTACCCTGGGTCTCCTTATAGTAGCTCTAGTCAGGGGTCTTATTAAAGTCCATTGGACAGTGGTTGTTGTCTACACTGAAGTAGAAAGAGAAAAAGCAAGTTTAAATCTGAGCCTGAAGATTTGGGTTGTATATACAGAGCTGCATCTTTAGGCCCTTGAGACAATAAAAGTACCTAGAATCTCACTGACACTCTAAGAACAGCAGTCATACACCTGCACTTTTGTGAAATCCAGGCCAGAAGAGACCATCACAGCTGAAGGAATTTTCAGTACATCTTTTGGGTAGCTCACATTTCCTACTCAGTTTCCCCAAAGACCCTTTTAGTACTCAGGTTTCCATTTTCCATTTTGTCTGTAGGCTGCAGGCTGGGCACTCACCCCTCACCCAAGTGATCTTCTACACAGGAGATGTGACCCCCGCAGCCACTCATCCACTCTTCACCGCCTGTCTCACCCCAGGAGGAAATCTGGGAGCCTGTTTTCAAAGGCACTTCCAGAAAACTAACCAAATAATGTTGTTGCAGAGTGACTCCTGCCAAAAATCATTGCACTGTCTCTCTAATCAAGAAAACCCATTTCTAACTCTCTGAAGCGCTACTAAGAACCAGGAATGGAGGGTTTGTCTCAAAGATGGCATCCACTAACACTGTAAGAGCAGCAAGGACTGTGGAATTATCGCCACCAAGACTGATCTGATGATCACTTTCACAAGGCAAGATGTTACTGGCAAGAAAGCAAGCAAGCCAGGTGTTATTGTTGCCTTTCTTCTTGACCCTGTGATAAGGGATGCTTATATCCCTTAACCCTCTACTTCAGAATATTCAGATTAATTTACATATTTACACCTGGTGAAGAACTCAGGAGTGATGCTCATCAAATTTTTTTTTAATTTTTTTTAATGTTTATTTCTTTTTGAGAGACAGAGACAGAGCATGAGTTGGGGAGGGGCAGAGAGAGAGGGAGACAGAATCTGAAGCAGGCTCCAGGCTCTGAGTTGTCAGCACAAAGCCCAACATGGGGCTCAAACCCACGAACTGGGGGATCATGACCTGAGCTGAAGTCAGACGTTCAACTGACTGAGCCACCTAGGCGCCCCTCATCAAATTTCTTAACACCCTAAAGCTGCCATTCTATACTTGGAGGCTGCCAGTGCCACCACCAGACGCTAGATGTCGCTAGTTGCCGCTTAGTGTCATTACCCCAGGCTAAAAACCCTCTATGGAGCACTCCGTTCGCCAAACTTGGGGTCATGGGCCACACCCTAACTGCGTGGACCTGAAGGAACAATTGTCTGATCGCTTCTGCTTCCCTTTTAGCTTCTGCAATAAAAGGCAGGGTCCAAAGCTCACACAATAGCAATTCCACAAACTTAGGGTGGGGTTGAGATGCTGGGTCAGCAAAAAATGACAGAAGTCCACCCATTTGTCCTGTGTAATTTTGATTATAACTTACATAATGTCAACTTAATCATTAATTTCCCCGTTTCCCAGCTATATTTCTGTTTTAGGACTGTGTTTATCTGTTTTTTTTTTTTTGTTTTTTGTTTTTTGCAATCAGTGTTGGTATGTATGTTGGTGTAAGATAGATACTGCTACTGCTCTGCTGTTACTACCTCTATTATTATTAGCAAAAACCCAATCATCACTTATATAGAGACTTATAGTTAACAAAGTGCTTCTATAGAGATTTACAGAATATAAAGAAAATGTATTCTTCTCAGTTGATACTCAGAATTACCAAGGTAAGCATAATTTTTCCCATTTACCTAGGAGGAAGGTGTGGTCTCTCTACAATTCTTCATCATCACACAAAGAGTAGAAGGTAGAGCTGAAGCTTGAACTAAGTTTTCTGGTTACCTCTGCAGTGACCTGTCTACTACTTTCTACCGTGCTGCTTACTTATTTCATTTAGGAATAGATGTTTGTATCCAGGAAAGATAACCTTCCTTACCAGAGAAAGTAATGCTTTTGCTTTAATCTCACACAGTTCTCTGGGTTTGTTTTATTTTGTTTTGTTCTAGGAAGACACATTTTGGCAGACGAAGCACTCAAGCTGGGCATTCTAGATGAAATGGTGAACTCAGACCCGGTTGAAGAAGCAATCAAATTCGCCCAGAGAATTTCTGGTAAGAATAATGAAAATAGCGCAAGTTTGGGAGCAAGCTAAACTTTCGTTTTAATAAGGAATTCCTTAAATATCTTCTGGTACATCCATGCGATAGAATATGATACAACTTTAAAATGAATGACAAACTACGTATTGATTTGGTGTGAATGCTATGATTTAACCTACTCTTAAGTGAAAAGCATCACTGTGAACAGTGGTTCACCATTTGTGCAAAAAGGAAAGGGGGATGGGACTGAATGTCCATATGGAGAGAATGTATATATGTAACTGTTCTTCTACATATAAGATATTTATGTAAAGATTCACAAGAAATGGTTCATGGTTGCCTCTGGGCATGGGGCTGGTCAGCCAGGGAAGCCATTGTTTACCATTTAGTACCTTTTGATTTTGTTTTGAAATAATGAATTTTCTGTAAGAAATAATTAAAATGAAAACAAGCAAACATTTCAGCAACTAGAAACAAGCCTCTCTAATTTACCGCAATAAAACCGTAGTTTTGTCTCAGTGAGCTTGTATTTTCTTTCTGTCACTGGTTTCTCATTTTGTGGGTTCATGGCATCCCTTTAAAAGTTCTCTGGAGTGGCACTATTCCTTTTCAATGTATGGAGAGCAAGATGGAGAGGGTTAAAGAGTGCCAGAAAAAATAATTGGGAGCAGTGTTGGGTCACAGATAGAGCAGCATGTTCATCTTTCTGCTTGGTGGTAGGCAATGGCTCAGTGTCACTCAAAGGCATTCCTTTGAAAAAGTCATTCTTTTGTTGACCCCACCTGGGACCAAACACTTCCCTGAAATAATCTTTCTTTTTGTGGCTCTAGCCAGTTGCTGTTTCAATGCAATAGGAAAAGCTTGAACTGGAGAGTCCAGGACCGTGGAGAGAAAATCCTGGTGACTCATAAAGAGAATCAGCAAGTCTTTGCCCAAAAGGGAATGAGCTTCCTGGTGTCTTTCTCTGCCTTCCAAACAGTCTTCACCAACTTTTCATCACTGATTTCATTGTGCCTCCTGGCAGAGCTTACAGTTTCGTTAGAAGTCACCGGGCTGACAACAAAGGCTATTTGCATTTGGAAATCCGTTCGTGATTTTTTGGCTTGAGGCTTATGATAGACCCATGTCTAACAGTTACACCTGTGGCTTTAGGTTGTAAAGAACTAGATTTCCACAGGAAGCTCTTGTCCTTAACTGAATTCCCTAGATTGAGATTTGAGAGTTAAGTAACTAAAAGAGATAGATGAGGATCATGGTCTTTTTACAGTAAACTGTAAAATGCTCTGTTTTAATTTTTGTAATTTATTTAACTTTTAAAATAAATTTCAGAGGCGCCTGGGTGGCCCAGTCGGTTGGGCGTCCGGCTACAGCTCAGGTCACGATCTCGTGGTCTGTGAGTTTGAGCCCCGCGTCGGGCTCTGGGCTGATGGCTCAGAGCCTGGAGCCTGCTTCCGATTCTGTGTCTCCCTCTCTCTCTGCCCCTCCCCCGTTCATGCTCTGTGTCTCTCTGTCTCAAAAATAAATAAACGTTAAAAAAAAATAAAAAATAAAATAAAATAAATTTCAAATTAGAAAACTAAGCATTAAATTACTGTTTATAAAATTTATAAAATGGTCTTTTCAATCTCAGTAACATTGCACAGTTTTTCCACTTGGTGGCGTCCAAATATTGAGAGGGAACCGTGCTTTATTTTTATTTTTCTTTATTCTTTCTTTTTTTAGGAATCATCTGCTTTAAAATTTAGCAATTCACCTGTTAACAGTAGGGAAATGGTTTGGGGCTTTGGGAAATTATGTATAACTATTTTAAATTATAATTATGAAAACTATACCGAAATATGTACATTGTGGATAAAAATGTGCAAAATATAAATTTACATATATTCTATAATTATAGCTACATAGAGTATGAATATAGCCCCAAAAGTAAAGGAAATATGCAAAAATTACAATAATTTAATTTCTTTCAAAAAATTTCATAAGTAATCTTTGCTTCTGTGTTTATTTTTTCCAGCTTCATTGAGGTATACTTTACACACATTAAAATCTACCCATTTCAAGTATAGAGTTTGAAGAATTTTTATAATTGTTTGTAGCTGTGTAACTACTATCACAATCAGTATATAGTTCTATTACCCTAAAAAAAAAAGTATTTTTATGCCTCTTTTCAGTAGATTCTTTTCCCTGCCCCTTGGCCACAGATAATCAATGACCTACTTTCTGTTACTATAGTTTTTGTTTTTTAGAATTTCATATAAAGTTGGAATCACAATATAGCATGTAGTCTGTCATGTCTGACTCCTTTCATGTAACATAATGTCTTTGGTATTCATCCAGGTTGTTTCATGTAATAATATTTCATTTTTTTTAATTACCTAATAGCATTCATTCCATAGTATGGATGTCCTGCACATTGCTTATCCCATTTATTAGTTGATGGACATTTAGGTTGTTTTCACTTTGGACCTACACAAGTCTTTGTAGACATATTTACCTTTCTCTTGGGTAAATACCTAAGAATAATGCTACTGAGTTGTATAGTAAGTATATATTTGGTTCTTAAATGCTTTTTAAACTTGATGGGTAATGAAAAATTCACTAGTGAACTGGAAGATACTAATTTTTGCCAAGCAAATTGGAAAAGAAAAATAATATGGTGAGATTGAGCTTAGACAAGCTCTTATTATACTGCTTGTAATACAACTCACCTAAAGGCAATTTGGCAGTTAGGTACTGAGACTTGCTCACATCTTTTGACTTAGTATTTCTATTCTTAGGAAGTTATCATAAAGAAATAATCACAGAAGTATACAAAGATTTGTGTACAGTGATACCCACTGAAGTTTATCATCGTAAAATACTGGAAACAACTCAAAAACCTAATTTAATTTTAGGGGATCAGTTACATAAAAGATGATAGATCTCAATGAAGCAAACTAATCAGCCATTAAAACTTCCATTTTTTAAGGAATTTGAAGAACTTGGGAAAATGCTTACATGTAATGCTAAGTAGAAAACAGCCAGGTAGGAAATTGCACAAATGTGTGTGTTTATGTCTTCATGTGCATATTTGCATAAGGAACTAAACCAAGAAATTTTTATCACTGGTTGTGATAGGTAATGAATTTTTATCACTGGGTAGTAGGTAACGAAGACTTCTGATTTTTTTTTTTAAAGGCTTATCTTTTCCTAATATCTGAGTCATTAAATTTACCCAGAGGAAAAATGGATGCCTGGCCAGTGTGGAGGAGATGCAGGAGGAGGTGCATTTCTCTGTAGAGAAATGAGCTCAGGACAGGAAGTCAGGAGACCTGGATGATATAGTCTCAATCTTCTATCGATCTTAGTAAATTAGCTTTTTGGGCTTTATCAATAAAAGGAAAAGATTCAATAAAATTAGCTGGTTTCAGATCCTGTTCTGAGACCTCCCAGGCTCCAATGGTTGAGCTCCAGTTTTTGGTTCTTGCTACAACCTGGGCAGCTCGACTGTGTGTCTTTTGGGGATTAAGGCTTAGAATCCCATGGAAAACTCTGGGAATTTTACTATTTGTTGCTGTTGTTTTTAGAATGAGTTCCACTGTTTGGAAGCCTATGATTCCTTGCTGCTGCTGTAATAGGTAAATGCCAGAGATACAAGGTAGAGAAATAGTGCAAATCAACAAAGGACTACTTGAAAGAATTGTATGTACATTTGCCATTCATTATCTTACAAAATGCATAGCTTAGAGAGGCTTATTTATTTTGCCTTTCACTTTCATTTAAGGTCTTGTGTTTTCCCTTTCTTTTTGTTCCAGGCTTTTCCCTCCTCCTCCTCCTCCTCCTCCTCCTCTTCTTTTTCTTCTTTTGGGTCTTTGTTTGCTTTTAAATATAGCTATTAGTATGTTGTTATTTGCCAGAACAAAAATGGTGGATTGACTTGAAAGAGAGGCTCCACAAAAATCTTTTATAAACATATATTTATATTTTATAATAGGTATTTGTGAGTATGAGAAAAACCACTGAAGTGTAAACTTTAAAATGGTGACTTTTATGGTATGTGATTTATACCTCAATTTTTAAAATACACGTAAAATGATTGAGTTCTCCTTTCCCATTTGTAAAACTATTTCACTAATACAGCTTATTCCCACTCCATCCTGGCAACTCACACCCCACGCTCCCACCCTCACCCCCACCCCCACTTCCCCTGGTGAAACGTTGATTTAAAAATAATAACATGGAAACCATTAAGGAATTTCTTTAGTTTCAATTTCCAATGGTCAATGTTACAATCAGCAGTTTGGAACCAGTTATGGGTGGGAGGGGAATATAGGAGGTTAGCATATATCTAAAAATATGATTTGGGAAGTAGCTGCAAATTTCTCTGCAAACTTAACATGCATCCTGGAGAGTTGACTGTGAAAGTTAATTAGCTTCAGGCATCTTAATGCTCTTGTTATATGAAGCTTCTCAGACTACTGCAGTGCAGTGCAATGGATTTAGCAGAGCAATTCCAAATTACTTGGCCAAACCAGATTGCTTTGCTAAACTGGGGAAGAGAGGGTCCTGTAAAATGCTATTTATTTGCACTTGCATTTGGCCAACAGCCTGCTTATTTCCAGACTGAGTAAGAATTCCCTGTTCCCATGTGCATGCTTCTGGTGTGAAGCTGAAAGTGTGTGCTGTTATTCAAAGATGAGCACAGGGGACATCCAGCTGGGGGCCTCAACCCAGGAACCTAATGCTGTTTTTGTCCCTGTAATGAATCCTGGTTCTGTTACTGTTACTGCACCGTGTTAGCCATTTTTAGCGATTCTAATTCTGCCTAAAGACTTTGGTCTGTTTATTCATTTCAATTTTGTGACTTTAAACAAATCTTACCTGGTTTCATCGCCTTTTTCTCCATTTTATCTTCTGCTTTTTGTAATTTTTTTTGCTCTCTGTGAACATTTATATACACATGCCTCACAAGAGCAGAGTGACCCTGCCTCACATAGACGGCTGAAGCACATGTCTAAATGGAGCTTCCTTTTTCTGTGATACCCAAGTTCTGAGGGTGACCTCCTATAAGACTGGAAAAGTGCAGTGGTTCTGTCTGTCCTTTGCAGAGCTTCTGTGACAAACACAGCTTACTGTTTGTCAGAATTGGAGGAGTCAGTCCTTTATGTCTTAGGTAACCATTTCTGTAAATTGCATGTTGTGTCTCTCTTTAAACTAGGCGGAGAATATCTTTCTGTCAGTTTCCCGGAAAGAAAAGAGGGAAAATAATCACTTCTTTATTTTTCCTTTAGGAGGGTGATTTGCTTTTTTTTTTTTTTTTTTTTTTAATCACAACTTGAATATTCTTCTGCCTTAGAATACCTCAAAGAATTAAGGGAAAAAATGTGAATGGGTCAAGGAAATAATTCAATTATAAGCATATTTAAATCACTAATTAGTTCCTCCCCTCCCATTTTCCTGGGCAGCAAATGCTGGTGCTGTCCTGCCCATACTTGCCTCTCTTACTATGTAGGCACAGCTGAGTGAGTTTAAAACGACCAGGATTTTCAAACAACCAGGTGTACAGAAACACACACTGAAAACACCACACCTGTAGACCCAAAGGGGAAATCCTGAAGATATTTTGTTCTAATAGAACAAATTTGTAAGATAATAGCTTCCTTTATAGTTACAGCAAGAAAGAGAGAGGAAATTGAGCAGGGAAAAAGCATCCATATTTGCGCCCTGATCCAAAACTCTCCAGTGGATGTGCTCAGCTTGGCCCTAGACTGGTCTGGACCAGTGCCATGGTAGTTCCCAGAATGCCCATCTGCAGTCTGAGAGATTCTGAGTATCCCCAGGATAACAGCATTATGCTGATCAGCAATAATTACTGCAGTAATTACTGCACACCACTAAGCAGGCTTTTCTTTTTTCTTCTCTCTCCCTCTTTTTTCTTTCTTTCCTTTTCAGTTTCTGGCCCGGGGCAAAGTTTGCCAGGAGCTGCAGCCATCTTGGATACGCAGTGGCTGACCTAATGCTCTACTCCTGGACTTTCCAGAGGCTACACCTCAAAATCAAGTGTTGAATTTTTAAAAATATTCATGTGTAGGCCCCACCCTTAAATATTCTTTTTTTTTTTTTTCAAAAAATTTTTAATGTTTATTTAGTTTTTGAGAGAGAGATAGAATGTGATCAGGGGAGGGACAGAGAGAGAGGGAGACACAGAATCCGAAGCAGGCTCCAAGTTCTGAGCTGTCGGCACAGAGCCTGACGTGGGGCTCAAACTCATGAACTGTGAGATCGTGACCTGAGCTGAAGTCGGATGCTTAACTGACTGAGCCACCCAGGCACCCCCCACCCTTAAATATTCTTAACTGAGCCTGCAGTGGGGCATGGGCATCTGAACTTCTTAAATTTCTTGGATAACTCTGATGAGTACTATGGTGTTGGAGTCAGTCCTAATGAGACGGGAACACTGGTAGGGTCACAAGGACAGAGATCCAGCGCTCAGACTATGTAGGTACAGCTAAGTGAATTTAAAATTACCAAGACTTTAAAACTACCAAGTGTATAAGGAACACACTCTGAAAATATCGTACCTGTCCCTGGCACAGACTGCCCCAGCTGCCTGTTTGTGCTATAACACTGACAGCTCAGCCCCCTTTCCTCCTCCACTTGTCCTCCACATACTTGGCCCTTCTCCCTCCTCTCCCCACTGACCATTCCTGTCTTCCTTTTGGGCCATCGGGAATTAAATCAACTGTAGGCCCTGGAAAGGTCTCCACCCTTCTCTGCTAAGCTTGCCTTCCTATAAGTTGAGGATCAGGCTAATACATTGCATAATTGAGCAAATAATTGGAAACCTGTTGGGTAGAGTTCATGTCCTTCCAACAATAGCAGGGCAAACAGGGACCATATGCTATCCACTGTCTTCCCCTCCTTCCCTGAATCCTGTTATTAACATCATATGGGAAAGCATTAATTTAAAAATCCATTATTTTCTATTCTACTTAGTAATCATGCATTAAAGAAGTATTGTTGCCTCCTAGGTTAAAAAATTTTTTTTGAGATTATACAATGCCTCACAGATAAATTTACATGCGTACATGGTTAAATCCAAACCTTACTCACTCTCCCCTGCACACATAATAACACACCAATGCCAGACAGGTTCACGTTCATATACCTTTTTATGGTGAAACTGCTTTATATGGCCTGGTAGGTTTTCTGTCTAATTAACTGAAGTGTACCTTCTTGATATAATGGTGTATCCTTGAAGAGATGGTAGCACTTTTTAAAAAAAACAGTCTCTGGTATAGTGGTTTAGACAACAGTTTTCGTAATATGTTACACGTTTATTCTTTTTATTTCAAGATCTGATAATGTGTTTCTTAGAATGCAGTTGACAAGAGAGTTTATTATATTGCAGGTGACAAGAGAATTTGGTTATTTCTGTGACATACATCTTAAAATTATGACTGATAACATTATAACAGGACATAACAGGTTTTTAGGAATTTTATGTAAGTATATTCTAATATATAACATATAATGTAATGTTTTCTTTTTTTTAATTTTTTTTTTCAACGTTTATTTATTTTTGGGACAGAGAGAGACAGAGCATGAACGGGGGAGGGGCAGAGAGAGAGGGAGACACAGAATCGAAACAGGCTCCAGGCTCTGAGCCATCAGCCCAGAGCCCGACGCGGGGCTCGAACTCACGGACCGCGAGATCGTGACCTGGCTGAAGTCGGACGCTTAACCGACTGCGCCACCCAGGCGCCCCTATAATGTAATGTTTTCATACACATTTATTCTTTTATGCAAACTTTAGAATCATTCTATTGAGTTTTTAAAAATTTTTTTTTTTTTAGCATTTATTCATTTTTGAGAGGCAGAGAGAGACAGAGTGTGAGTGGGGGAGGGGCAGGGAGACGGGGAGACACGGAATCCAAAGCAGGCTCCAGGCACTGAGCTGTGAGCACAGAGCCTGACTCGGGGCTCGAACTCACAGAGAAATCATGACCTGAGTTGAAGTCGGATGCTTAACCAACTGAGCCACCCAGGCACCCCAAATTATTTTTATTTTTATTAATATTATTATTTCAAGTAGGCACCATGACCCCCGTGGGGCTCAGACTTACGATCCTGAGAGCAAGAGTTACATGCTCTACTGGCTAGCTAGCCAGGTGTCCCTGTTGAGTTATTATTTTTTTTTAATACAGAACCACAAGGGTTCTAATGAGAAATTCATATATAATATATATGGAAAATATTTATATTTTCATGCTATTAAATGTTTATATCCAGAAACATGAGTCTGTCTTTATTAAGGTCTTATTATATGTTCTTCAATAAAATGGTATAGTTACATTCTTAAAGGTCTTGTATATTTCTTGATAAATTCATTTCTAGGCATTTTTAAAAACAGCTTTAGTGATGCATAATTCACTTTATAGAGTTGCACAACCATCGCCATGTATCAGTTTTAGGACTTGTCATTACCCCCAAAATTTCCCTCAAGTCTTTTTGCAGCTTACCCCCCTCCTACCCCTGGCCTTAGGCAACCACTGATCTTTCCGTCTCTATAGATTTGCCTTTTTGGACATTTACTGTGAATGGCATCATATGATATGTAATTTTTTGTATCTGGCTTCCTTCAGTTTGCATAATGTTTTGAGGCTCATTTGAATTGTAGCATGTATCAGTAGTTTGCTGATAGTATTTTGATTGCTGAATAGTATTCTAATGTATAGCTATACCACATCATTTTTTTTATCCATTCATCAGTTGATGAGCTATTATGAATAATACTATTATGGACATTTATATACAAGTTTTATGTGGAAATATGTTTTCATTTTTCTTAGGTAGATTCCTAGGAGTGAAGTTGCTCAGTTGAGCAATAAGCTTATCTTTTTAAAAAATTACGAGACTTTTTAAAGTAGGTATACTGTTTTAGATTTTCACAAGTAATGTCTGAGGATTTCAGTTACTCCACATCATCACCGACATTTGGTAGTGATGTCTTTTTGATAGTAGTCATTCTAGGGGGTCTATATTAGTTCTCTCTAGCTACATAACACATTACCCCCAAATGTAACTGCTTAAAATCAAACATTTATTATTTGGCAGTTTCTGTGGGTCAGGAATGTAGATGTGGTTAGTTTGGTCCTCTGGTTTAGGGTTTCACAAAAGATTGCATTCAAGGTATTGCCTCTGGCTCTTTTCACCTCAAGGCTTGAATGGGGGAGAATCTGCTTCCAAATTCATTCAAGTAGTTGTTAGTAAGATTCAGTCCCATAGGGTGTGTTGGCCCTGTTCCTCGTTGGCTGTTGGCTGAAGGTCTCCTTCAGTTCTTTGCCACATGAGCTTCCCCAAAGGGCAGTTCACATATGGCAGCTGGCTTCCATTAGAACGAACAGGTGAGAGAGCAAGAGAGGGTGAACAAGACTGAAGCCAGTCTTTTTGTAACTTAATCTCAAAAATGACATTACTTAGAGACTACCTACCACATTCACTATGGTTTGTTTGTTTTTTATCACTGTGGTTTGAATTTGCATTTCCTTAATGACTGATGATATTGAATACCTCTTCACATATGTATTAGCCATTCGTATATCCTCTTTGGTGAAATATCCCTCAAAATTTTGCCCATTTAGAAAATTGAGTTGTTTGCCTTCTTACTATTGAGAGACAAGAATTCTTTAAATACTCTGGATACAAATACTTCATTAGATGTTTGATTTGTAAATCATACTAGTCTTCTGTTGATAACAATTACTGCAAGTTTCGCAGTTTAAACAACACCAATTTTTATTATCTTACAGATCTATAGGTCAGAAGTGTGGTGGGAGGTTTTCACTGGCCTAAAATCCAGTGTTTGCAGCTGTACTCCTTTCTGGAAGCTTTAGGGGAAAATCTGTTTCCTGCTCAGTCAGGTTGTTGGCACAATTCAGTGTCTTGTGTTATAGGACCAACATTTCCAAGTTCTTGCTGGTTGTAAGTTGAAATGAATGGCTTAGAGGCCACTGAGTTCCCTGATTCTTGGCCTCTTACCTCCACCTTCAAAGCCACTTCATCACCAACAGGTCAAATCTTCCCCATGCTGTGTCTCTCTTACCTTTCCTCCTCACCAGTGTCTCTCTCCACATAGCTGGGAAAGGGTCTCCTCTTTTAAGGACTCATGTGATTAAGTTGGGAACATCTAGACAATAAAGGATAATCTCCACATCTCAAGTTCTTTAAC
Organism: Puma concolor; assembly: GCF_028749965.1. Taxonomy (NCBI): domain Eukaryota; kingdom Metazoa; phylum Chordata; class Mammalia; order Carnivora; family Felidae; genus Puma; species Puma concolor. Next base: position 77,349,615 of record NC_141675.1, on the reverse strand, counting down.
ATTCATCATATCTGTAGAGTCCCTTTGCCATGTAAGGTTACATACTCATAGGTTCTAGGGATTAGGAAGTAGACATGGGGAGGGGGGCATTACTCTGCCTGCCATACAAATATTTTCTCCCAGTCTATGGCTTATCATTTCTTTTTCTTTTTCTTTTTCTTTTTTAATGTTTATTTATTTTTGAGACAGAGAGAGACAGAGCATAAGCGGAGGAGGCGTAGAGAGAGAGGGAGACCCAGAATCCGAAGCAGGCTCCGGGCTCTGAGCTGTCGGCACAGAGCCCGACGCAGGACTCGAACTCACAAGCTGTGAGATCATGACCTGAGCCCAAGTCGGATGCTCAACTGACCGAGCCACCCAAGTGCCCCAATCATTTCTTTTTCTTTATGGTGTTCTTTGAAGTGCAATGTCTTTAATTTTGATGAAGTTCAGTTTATTGATTTTTTTCTTTCATGGATTATGCTAAGAATACTTTGCCTAACCTGAGGTCCTGAAGCTTTTCTGTTTTCTTCTAGGAATTTTTATAGTTTTAGCTCTTCAATGTAGATTTATGATCCACTGTGAGTTAATTTTTGTATATGGTTCTAGGTAAGGATCCATTTATTTTTTATTTTTTATTTTTTTTGCATGTAGCTATCCAGTTATTTCAGCACCATTTATCGAAAAAACTCTCCTTACTTCACTTGAATTGTTTTGGCACCTGTGTTGAAAATCAGTTGGCTCTCATTGTCAGGATTAAATTTTGAACACTCAGTTCTCTTCCACTGATTTGTATGTCTCTCCTTGCACCAATATAGCACTGCCTTCTTTTCTAGGTGTTTTTAAATTTTTGTTACTGTTAGGAACAGAGTTAAGATTATTTTGGATTTAAAATATTCTTAGCTCAGAAATATTTTCCTGAAACCTACGGAGAGTTTAATATTTCATCTACTATAACACTGTCTCGGTTTTGGAACAGAAGGAAAATGCAATTTTTATGCCGAAATTAGGTAACTTGAAAATTACTTTGAATCTGTTGAATTCTATCTTGCAGGACTAAGGTGCAAAGATAACAGATATTTTGATATTAGTGTTACGTTAAGTATTTTGATGAATAGCATTTAATTTTGTATTTTGAATTTGAATAGGTTATATTATTATTATTATTGTTATTATTTGCTCATATTCCCTTGGTACAAGTAACATTTCCAAAGATGTGATTATCTTTCTTATTTCTGGAAGGTCAATCTCTAGAATCCCGTAGACTCTGCAACAAGCCAATTCAGAGCTTGCCCAACATGGACGAAATTTTCAGCGAAGCCCTTTTGAAGATGCGGAAGCAGCATCCTGGGTGCCTTTCTCAGGAGACTTGTGTCCGTGCAGTCCAGGCTGCTGTACAGTATCCCTATGAGGTGGGCATCAAGAAGGAAGAGGAGCTGTTTATGTACCTTCAGAAATCAGGGCAGGCTCAAGCCCTGCAATATGCTTTCTTTGCTGAGAGGAAGGCAAATAAGTGGTCAGCTCCCTCTGGAGCATCCTGGAAAACGGCGTCAGCGCGGCCCATCTCCTCAGTTGGTGTTGTCGGTAAGAACATAGTGTGGTTAAAGTCATTTTCCAAATCTGCACATATAAAGTGATACCATTTGCTTAGGGCCACTGGGTATCAGACTCTATGCTAAACACGTTACTTGCGTAGCTAACTTATTTTGCACCCCAGCCCGTGAATTATCTTCATTTTATATGTGAGGCCTAGAGACACCAACCTTCTCAACAGTAAGCTAAACACAGGCGGTGTAAGGGTCTACATTCGGTCTGTCTGACTCCAGACTCTGGGCATTTTTTACTCATCCCCTCCTCTTCCCTGCATGAATCTCTCACTCCTGGGTTTCCCAACAATGGTTATTACTTGTGCCATATTTCAAGGTATGGTCTGTCACTCTTATAGCTAGGTATTTGGAATGAAGGCTCTGCCTTTCTGGTCCCTGGATCCATTCACTTCTCGTCATTCAACATCACTCTCCTCAAATCTCTCTGCACCCTGAAACAGTGACCTTAATTTTTCCCTCAGCGATTTTCCCAAACAAAACGTCTTCTTTCCTCAGAAGCTAGCCCTCTGATTAGCTTCTTTGTGCCACTTTCCTAATCTTCCTTTGCTCTTAGTCTTGACCCAAGAATGGTCTTTGGTGGATTTTATTATTTTTTTTTTAAATATAATTTATTGTCAAGTTAGCTAGCATACAGTGTATACAGTGTGCTCTTGGCTTCGGGAGTAGATTCCCATGATTGATCGCTTATATACAACACCAGAGCTCATCCTAGCAAATGCCTCATCCCTCAATGCCCAGCATCCATTTTCCCCTCTCTCCTGCACCGCCCCCATCAACCCTCAGTTTGTTCTCTGTATTTAAGTGTCTCATATGGTTTGCCTCCCTCTCTCTTTGAAACTATTTTTCCCCTTCCCGTCCGCCATGGTCTGTTAAGGTTCTCAAATTCCACATATGAGTGAAAACATATGGTATCTGTCTTTCTCTGACTGACTTATTTCACTTAGCATAATACCCTCGAGTTTCATCCACCTTGTTGCAAATGGCAAGATTTCATTCTTTCTCATTGCCAAGTAGTATTCCATGATATATATAAACCACATCTTCTTTATCCATTCATCAGTTGATGGACATTTGGGCTCTTTCCATAATTTGGCTATTGTTGAAAGTGCTGCTACAAACAGTGGGGTACATGTGTCCCTATGAATCAATACTTCTATATCTTTTGGATAAACTTCTAGTAGTGCTATTGCTGGGACATAGGGTAATTCTATTTTTAATTTTTTGAGGCACCTCCACACTGTTTTCCAGAGTGGCTGCACCAGTTTGCATTCCCACCAACAGTGTAAGAGGCTTCCCGTTTCTCCACATCCTCGCCAACATCTCTTGTTGCCTGAGTTGTTCATTTTAGCTACTCTAACTGGTGTGAGGTGGTGTTGCAAGGTGGTTTTGATTTGTATTTCCCTGATGATGAGTGATGTTGAGCATCTTTTCATGTGTCTGTTGGCCATCTGGATGTCTTCTTTGGGGAAGTGTCTATTCATGTCTTCTGCCCATTTCTTCACTGGATTATTTGTTTTTTCAGGTGTTGAGTTTGGTAAGTTCTTTATAGATTTTGGATACTAACCCTTTATCCAATATGTCATTTGCAAATACCTTTTCCTATTCCATCACAAAAATTAACTGTTGGACGTCATCAAGATAAAAAGCTTCTGCACTGCAAAGGAAACAACCAACTAAAAGGCAACTGATGGAATAGGAGAAGATATTTGCAAATGACATATTGGATAAAGGGTCTCTGGTGGATTTTAAACCCCCGGAAATGGTAAGCAAAATGTTATATGTGTCAGCTTATGTACAGTCTTCTGGGGGAGGAAGTCCATAGTTTCCTGAAAGTGTCAGCTTTCTTAACCCTCACCCAGCTGTCCAGCACCAACCCAGTTTGGAGGAAAAGAGCCCACTCAACATCTTCTCGGCCTATTGTATCAGTCACACTGTGCTCCTTCCAGTCTGGACTCTGCTCACTTTTGACTTTTTTTAATGCTTATTTATTTATTTTGAGAAAGAGAGCAAGAAGCACATGTTCACAGTAGGGGAGGGGCAGAGAGAGAGGGAGAGAGAGAATCCCAAGCAGGCTCCATGCTATCAGCACAGGACCTAACATGGGACTCAATCCCATGAACCATAAGATCCTGACCTGGGCTGAAATCAAGAGTTGGACGCTTAACTGACTGAGCTACCCAGACACCCCCTAGTTACAGTTTTTAAACAAGGTGGATAGAGAGAGTGAGACAGAGAACTATGAATGTTCCTTTTTTTTTTTTTTGTGCTTTTTCAGCAGCACCAATATTTATTCCTAGTTGATGTGCACTTAACCTGTTTCTTCTCTATATTCCTTCACGCCAAGAATAATTAATGCAATACAATTGCAAAGGTGAAATATATCAGTATTGTGTTGGTCAGTCATTGTTTGAGAGTTTCCCTAGTTCCTTGTTGTGAGCCTTTATAAAAAGATTCTAAATTCATGTCTGACATGAAATGTCTAAAAATCTGAAGTTGTTTTGCTTCTGTTTTTGTTTTTGAGTTTGTTTATTTATTTTCAGTCAGAGAGAGGGGGAAAGAGCTGGGGAAGGGCAGAGAGAGAGGGAGAGAGAATCCTAAGCAGGCTCTGCGCTATGAGTGGAGAGCCCAATGCAGGGCTCAATCTCACAGTTTGTGACATCATGATTTGAGCTCAATCTCACAAACTGTGAGATCATGATTTGAGCCAAAATAAAGAGTTGAGCGCTTAACTGACTGAGCCACCTAGGTGCCCCTGAAGTTGTTTTTTTTAAGTGTACCCCATATTGTTCAGAAAAATATTTGTAAAAGCATTTAAGGGGCACTTGCGTGGCTCAGTTGGTTGAATGTCTGACTTCGGCTGTGCTCCTGATCTCAACAGTTTGTGAATTCAAGCCCCATGTTGGACTCTCTGCTGAAAGCTCAGAGCCGAGAGCCTGTTTCAGATTCTGTGTCTCCCTCTCTTTCTACCTCTCACCTGCTTGCACTCTCTCTCTCTCTCTCAAAAATAAATAAACATTAAAAATTTTTTTTGAAGAAAAAGCATTTAAAATACATAGATGATAACTTGGATACAAATAAAGTGAGAGTTTGGTCATCTCCCCCTTCTTCATGTCTGTCCCCATACTGCCCTGTACTTGTTCATTGTGACTCAGCCTCCCACTGTACCCAGTGCCCTCTGGAACGCTCCTACAGCCTCTTCTGCTTCACTAATGACTCCTTGTCTGTCTCCTGCCTGAAACCTTGCTTACTCTGGGCACCCCTCTCAGGAGAATGCTACTGCTTCTTTCACGGCCCAGGAGCCCCAGTGGCACTTCCCAATTCCCTTCTCAGACCATTATCTCTTTCAAGACACTCCTCTGTAGCTCTGCCATCTGCTCTTATCGTTCTGTCCCTCCTCATTACTGTATTGCGCCCCCCACCCCCACCTCCACTTGGCTGAAAATTCTGGTACCTGGCTCACAGTTATCCACTTTCTCCCAAATCCAGCTGCCATCCTGATTGTCTTCATCATCCGTGTGGACAATGCATCCAGTCCTGTTCCTTCCAGGTGCCTTTGCCTCCTCAGATCCAGTAATGTTCATATACTTCAATTCCATGACCCCTACTCATGCCTTTACCATGGGTCTTGTCTTTACCCTGAATATTCCTCCACCTCTGAAATTCCAAATCCAACCTTTACCCCACAACCTTGTATCTTCCCACATCTTTTAGTTGGTTATTCCAACTGCATCCATTACTTGATCAGCTCCCCTTATCTTGACTTGGGCTCTGCACTGATGGCTTGGAGCCTGGAGCCTGCTTCTGATTCTCTGTCTCCTTCTCTCTCTCTGCCCCTCCCCCACTCAGGTGCTCACTCTCTCTCCCTCAGAAATAAATAAATAAAACATTAGAAAAAAAAAAGAACTATACCTTCAGAAGTTGCCTTTCCTTCCCTGCTCTGTTGTCAGTTCTGAGATATCACTTACCTTACGCTACACTTTACAAATTGCTTTCACGCTACATCTTGTTAGTCCTTGTTGTCTCTGTGAGATTATAATTTCTATAATGGTAGAAATGTTATGTGGAGCTTGAGACTGAGAGCCAGGAGGCCAGGGTTTTGAACGTCATGCTCTACCTCCTATTTACCCAGGCTAAAGTTTAGGATACAAGTTGCCATAGCAGTGAGAGCTATCCAGCCTTCTTGCTACTGAGTGAAATGCAGATGTTTATTAATTTTGGAAAACTAAACGTTTTCAAATAATGTAATATATTTGTTATATTAAGTAAGTTAATACAATTTGAAAATTAAATATATCCCAGAGAAACAATGATTTCTGATGACTGATAGCATTCTGTATTCAAAACCAATCCCAAAGCTGGTCAGTGGGTTTCATCCACAATGGGTTTCATCAACAAAATGGTTTCATCCACAATGGGTTGGTTAGGTAACAGATAACCTGCTGCTGTAATAGATAATACTGGTTTAACACAATAAAGATTTATTTCCTGCTTGCTCCATATGGTCATCTAAGACCAGTTTTTTTTTTGTTTTCTGTTTGTTTGTTTGTTTTTTTTTTTCCAACTAATGGCTCTGCCATTCTCCTTTGGAGAGAGTCAGTAAACTTTTTTTGTTAAGGGCCAGATAATAAATATTTTAGGCTTTCTGGGCCATATCATCTCTTTAACAACTGCTCAACTCTGCACACAAAAACAGCCATAGATAATATGGAGTCAAATTAGTGTGGTTGTGTTCCAATAAAACTTTATTTATGGGACTGAAATTTGAATTTGATATAATTCGCATGTGTCAGAAAATATTATTCTTTTTTGTTGTTGTTGTTGTTTTCAACTATTTGAAATACAAAACCATTCTTAGCTCACCAGCAGTACTAAAATAGGCAGTGGGATGGATTTGGCCCTCAGACCATAGTTTGCCAGCACCTGCTCGACAGTCTCCTCCAAGGCCTTACAGTTGTTCTCTGCATCTTCTACATCCTGGTAATAATGAGGGATCTTGTGTGAATTGTTAGAGTTCTTTATATATTTTGATGCAAGTCCTTTACTAGATATATGATTCCATGGTTCTTGTTATTTTCTTTATGGCATCCTTTGAAGCACAAAAAATTTTAATTTTGATGGTGTCTAATTTATCTATTTTTTTCTTTTGTTGCTTATGCTTTTGGTATCATGTCTAAGAAACCATTGCCTTATCCAAGGTCATGGAGATTTACTCATAAGAGTTTTTTTGTTTTTTTTTTTTTAATTTTTTTTTCAACGTTTTTATTTATTTATGGGACAGACAGAGACAGAGCATGAACGGGGGAGGGGCAGAGAGAGAGGGAGACACAGAATCGGAAACAGGCTCCAGGCTCCGAGCCATCAGCCCAGAGCCTGACGCGGGGCTCGAACTCACGGACCGTGAGATCGTGACCTGGCTGAAGTCGGACGCTTAACCGACTGCGCCACCCAGGTGCCCCTACTCATAAGAGTTTTATAGTTTTAACTCTTCAGGCTGTGATCCAATTTGAATTAATTTTTGTAAATGATGTGAGGTAGGAGTTCAACATCATTCTTTTGCATATGGATATCCTGTTGTCCCAGCATAATTTGTTGAAAAAAGACTATCCTTTCCCCCATTGAATTACCTTGGCACCCTTATCAAAAATTGATTGGCCATAAGTTATGAGATTATTTCAGAACTCTCAATTATATTTCATTGCTCTATTATGTCTATCCTTATACCACACTGTCTTGAATACCATAGCTTTGTCATAAATTTTTAAATTGGGAAGAGTGAATCCTCCAACTTTGTTCTTCCTCTTCAATATTATTTTGGTTATTCTAGATTCCTTGTATTTCTATATGGGTTTTAGGGATATCATGTTAATTTCTGCAAAAAGCCAGTTGGATTTTTGATAGGGATTACATTGGATCTGCAGATCAATTTGGGTAGTGTTGCCATTTTAACAATATTAAGTCTTCTGATCTATGAACATGGGTTGTCTTTCTATTTATTTAGGTCTTCTTTAATTTATTTCAACAATGTTTTCTGTTTTTTAGGGTACAAGTCTTACAATTCTTTCTTAAATTTATTGTGAAGTATTTTATTCTTTTTAATGCTATTGTCAGCAGATTTGTTTTCTTAATTTCATATTCAGATTGTTCATTGCTAGTATATAGAAATAAAATTGATTTTTGTATATAGATCTTGTATAATGCAACCTTCTGAACTTGTTTATTAATTCTAATAGTGTGTGTGTGTGTGTGTGTGTGTGTGTGTGTGTGTGAATATTACTGAATGTCCCATCCTCTGGAGTACTTAACACAGTGCCTAATCTTAACTAATATTCAATCCATTTGTATTTCTTGAGAGCTTGTTTGGAGGTTCTAGCAGCTACTCATATACCCTTGACCAAAGAACAGTCCTTCTGTATCAGGGAAGGTTGTCCTCTTCAACCAAGAATGCGGCTTCTATTTGTATTCCTTGAATTGATCTCTTTAAATGCCCCATTGCCACAGAAGCCTCTCATTTACTGAGTATTTTCCCGTTCCCAACATCACTGAATCATTCTTTCTCTGCTTCACTCTTATCTGCAGGCTTGGGAACAATGGGCCGAGGCATCGTAATTTCTTTTGCAAAGGCCAAGATCCCTGTGATTGCTGTAGAATTGGACAAGAAGCAGCTAGAGACTGCCGATGGGATAATAACCTCCGTTTTGGAAAAGGAAGCATCCAAAATGCAGCATAGCAGCCACCATTGGTCAGGACCAAAACCCAGGTTAACTACGTCTATGAAAGAGCTTGGTGGTGTAGATTTAGTAATTGAAGCAGTATTTGAGGAAATTAACTTGAAGAAGCAAGTCTTTGCTGAATTGTCAGCTGTGTGCAAGCCAGAAACTTTTTTGTGCACCAATACTTCAGCCCTGGACATTGATGAGATTGCTTCTTCCACTGATCGCCCTCACTTGGTCATTGGCACTCACTTCTTCTCACCAGCTCATATCATGAGGTTGTTAGAGATTATTCCCAGCCAATACTCTTCCCCTACTACTATTGCCACAGTTATGAATTTATCAGAAAAGATTAAAAAAATTGGAGTAGTTGTAGGTAACTGTAAGGGATTTGTTGGCAATCGAATGTTAAAGCATTATTACAATCAGTCATATTTCTTGTTAGAAGAAGGCAGTAAGCCAGAAGAGATAGACCAGGTGCTAGAAGAGTTTGGTTTCAAAATAGGACCTTTTAGAGTGTCAGATCTTTCTGGATTGGATGTGGGTTGGAAATGTCGACAAGGGCAAGGCCTTACTGGACCTACGTTGCCTCCAGGAACTCCTGCCCGAAAGCGGGGCAATGAGAGATATTGCCCAATTCCCGATATGCTCTGTGAATTAGGACGATTTGGCCAGAAGACAGGTAAGGGTTGGTACCAATATGATAAGCCATTGGGTAGGATTCACAAACCTGATCCCAGGCTTTCTGAATTTCTGTCACAGTACAGAGAAACCTATCACATTGAACCACGCATCATTAGCCAGGATGAGATCCTTGAGCGCTGCTTATATTCACTCATCAATGAAGCATTCCGTATCTTGGGAGAAGGGATAGCTGCTACTCCAGAGCACATTGATGTTGTCTATTTACATGGGTATGGATGGCCAAGGCACGTGGGTGGGCCCATGTTCTATGCCTCCACAGTTGGGTTGCCGACAGTGCTAGAGAAGTTGCAGAAATATTATAGGCAGAATCTTGATATTCCACAACTAGAGCCCTGTGACTATCTGAAAAAATTGGCTTCCTTAGGAAACCCTCCTCTGAAAGAATGGCAAAGCTTGGCAGGATCCCCTAGCAGTAAATTGTGATTCAGCCTTCCAGGTTGTGCCTCACATGCTGACATCAGGTGATGCTCACTGAATTTCACTGAAATTACATCTGAAAATCCAAAGTAAGATTGCTCTGAAATACAAAGCAAAGGAAATAATTGGTTAGATAAACTTTCTCTTTGGGTCTTCTGTCTGATTATTCTAATGGGTCAAATCTTTAGGAGTGTGCTTCCTATGCCTCTGAATCTGTCCCTATCAAGTAAATTATTTCAATCCCACTGAATAAACTGTGTTAATACCAAAATAGCTAAGGAAAGAGACTCATGAATAAGTTGAGGCTTCCAAGTGCTTTGATCATTGGAGAAGGGTGTCATCAATTAATGACTGAAAAATGCAACTAAGCCACAAATTCATTTTATCCCTTTAAAACTCACACACGTGGCACTGGTAGGAAATCTTATGGATCTGTCATTCAACAAACATCCATTGTGCACCTCCTGAGCATCTTGCACAGCATGTGGCAAACCTGGAGTCCAGAGGGGCATTAATCCAGCATGCAAAGCTGTGATGAAGTTTAGTCCCTAGTCTGCGAGGTGGAGTGGAGATAGTTGGCAGGGTTGAATCAACAATGAGGGTCTTTGTGAGTGAGAATGGAAAGTTGCTCAAGGAGAGGCAGAAGTAGTTACCAGAAAGAGAGGAAGAATGTCAAAAGCATAACAGTATTAAAGTGGGCAAAACACAGTTGAGAAATAGTGAGGGAGTCAAGTACTTCACACTAGAATGGGGAACTCAGAGTAGCTTGGCAAGTCATACTTGGTGTATTACTTCCATCTACAACCCAGGTACATGTGCACAGTTGTGCTTGCTGCTTGTAAGGCGCTCAGTAATGTTTGTTGATAATTTCCGCAGGACCAGGAGATGTCTACAACCTATCTTTCTTTTCTGTGCATGGAGACAAAACAGAAAGTAATCATTGATTTAATGTAAGAAGGGATCTTAGAAAACATCTAATCTCCTCTGATTCTATGATAAAGTAATGATGCCAATTTCCCGGTCATGATGAGCTTTGTGATGCCGGATATGCAAATTGTTGAATCTTGAAAAGTCTGACATGACTGCATAATAAATTCTGTATAGTTTTGTTATAATTATAAGAGTTCTCTTTATACTTTTAATGGGCTGGTCAACGCAAAAACTTGTACACAAGTGTTTATAGTAATGTTCTTCATAGGAGCCCCAAGTTGAAAACAACCTAATCTCCATCAACTGGTGAATAGATGAACAAAGTATAGTATAGCTATATAATAGAATATTTGGCCATAGAAAGAAATAAAGTACTGATATTTACTACAACATGATGAACCTTCAAAATGTCATGCTAAATGAAAAAAGCCAATCACAGAAGGCCACATATTGTATAGACATTTATATGAAATTTCCAAAGTAGGCAAACCTGTAGGGAAAGAAAGCAGATCGTAGGATGCCTAAGACTGGAATAATTAGGGGCTAGGGAATGGGGAGTGACTGCTAATGGGGACAGGGTTTCTTTTTGGGTTGACGAAAACATTCTGAAATTATTGTGATGATGGTTACATTACTCTGTGAATCTACTAAAAACCACTGAGTTGTGTAGTTTTAAATGAGTGAATTGTATGGTATGTGAATTATTCCTCAGAATTGTCAGTAAATAAGTAAATAAACAAATGGGCTCAAGTTGTCTTTTAGTGTGATGTAAATGAACTTTCATAGTATTTTCACCTGTGAACCCAAATAAAATTATCAAACGTTCTGATAGAGAAATATGGAATGAATATGTTTTCTGTTATCAAAAACAAAAACAAACAAAAACCCTAGAGTGTGCCTTGAATTGTAGTTTAATTTAGAATAATTTTTAAATTTTATGTTGCTGGATTTTTATATAAATTTGTCCTTGACATTAAAGATAACAATAGAAAAGGGGTGCCTGGCTGGCTCAATCAGTAGAGCATGCAACTCTTGATTTGGGGTTGTGAGTTTGAGCCCCATATTGGGTGCAGAGATTACTTAAAAATAAAATCTTTAGGAGTGCCTGGGTGGCTCAGTCAGTTAAGTGTCTGACTTCACCTCGGGTCATGATCCTGCTATTCATGAGTTCGAGCCCCATGTAGGGCTCTGTGCTGACAGCTCAGAGCCTGGAACCTGCTTTGGAGTCTATGTCTCCTCTCTCTGCCCTTCTCCCACTTGCATTCTGTCTCTCTCTCTCTCTCTCTCTCTCAAAAATAAATAAACATTAAAAACATTAAAATAAAATAAAAAATAAAATCTTAAAAAAAGACAACAATGGAAAAGATTTCTGGGGACACTTGGTGGGGGGCTCAGTCGGTTAAGCGTCTGACTTCGGCTCAGGTCATGATCTCACGGTTTGTGGAATGGGGTCTCACGTTGGGCTCTGCGCTGACAGTTCAGAGACTGGAGACTGCTTCAGATTCTGTCTCTCTCTCTCTCTGTCTCTCTCTGCACCCCTTTCCCACTCCCGCTCTCTCTCTCTCTGTCTCTCAAAAATAAATAAATGTTAAAAAAAAGAAAATATTTCTGTAATTTCTTGCAGCTTGGTCTGCAAGGTGACTTATTTTCAAATTAATGCTAAAGTGCATGCACACACATACACACACACTTTTTCTTCTTTAGACACTGAGTGGATTTTATTCTTTTTTTTTCTTTTAATATTTATTTTTGAGAGAGAGAGAGACAGAGCGCGAGGAGGAGAGGGGCAGAGAGAGAGGGAGACACAGAATCTGAAAGAGGCTCCAGGCTCTGAGCTGTCAGCATAGAGCCCAACGTGGGGCTCGAACTCACGGACCGCGAGATCATGACCTGAGCCGAAGTCGGCTGCTTAACTGACTGAGCCACCCAGGCGTCCCTAAGTGGATTTTATTCTGAGTTCTTAAAACTACACTACCCTCTAGATTGGGGCTTTGAAACTAAAGTGTCTATGAGTAGATTTTATGAGTCAATAATCCCTAAAAATTTACACTAATGTTTGTGTATATGTATCTGAGTGTCTTTCTTAGAAGACATACCCTATCTTACATCATATTCTCAAAGTGTCTGTGACCCAGTAAAAGTTAAGGACTAACATTCTCTATATAATGTGGAAAGAAGAAATGGGAGTTCATTTTTTCTTATTTTATATCAAAGGAGGCAAACCTCATTTAAATTTGTTGGGTCCTGGGGCGCCTGGGTGGCGCGGTCGGTTAAGCGTCCGACTTCAGCCAGGTCATGATCTCGCGGTCCGTGAGTTCGAGCCCCGCGTCAGGCTCTGGGCTGATGGCTCGGAGCCTGGAGCCTGCTCCCGATTCTGTGTCTCCCTCTCTCTCTGCTCCTCCCCTGTTCATGCTATGCCTCTCTCTGTCCCAAAAATAAATAAAAAACGTTGAAAAAAAAATTTTCTTAATTTGTTGGGTCCTACATACAACAGTGGTTAATATGATGAAACCTGTCCAGGATATTCTATTTCATCCTTGAAAATGCACTTGCTTAAAAGGTTATTTTGTTGTTGTTGTTGTTGTTAACTTTAAAACTGCCTATCTTAAAAAAAAAAAAAAAAAAACAGCTTCTGAATGACATTTTAAAAATGTGTCCTAATGGCAATTGACTCTGAAAAGAACTATATATTAGAAGCACCCTTGAAGCTTTGCCATAATACTCCAGCTTTAAAGATGAGACTAATGATGTTCCTTAAATCAGTAAAGCCACTGTGCAGCTGCAGTTGCTATCTACTTATTCATTTCTAGCAAGAACAGGTGTGTGTGAGAGATAAGGTGTGGAATCCTAAACTCCCTTGATTAATGATGTTTCGGAAGTGTGTATGCAAATCATACTCCACAGCACGGTAGGAACCTGAAATTCCTAGGGTCTAACATTTGTCTTTCAAACAGACACCTAGTTGGGGCACCTGGGTGGCTCAGTCGGTTAAGCATCTGACTTTGGCTCAGGTCGTGATCTCATGGTTGCAGAGTTCAAACTCCACGTTGGGCTCTGTGCTGACAGCTCAGAGCTTGGAGCCTGCTTCGGATTCTGTGTCTCCTTCTTTCTCTGCCCCTCCCCCACTCATGCTCTCTCTCCCACTCTCTCTCAGAAATAAATAAACATTAATATTTAAAAATAAAAATAAAATAAAATAGGCACCTAGAAATCAGAAATACTGTAGGCTTACTTAGATTGGCTGGACCTTCTTGGTAGCCACTGATGAGATGAATAGAAACTAAGTTCTCTGGACTATGTTTAATAATAGCTTTCTTTGGGAACAAAATAGACTTTGATTATTGGGACTATCAATGCCATCTGCTTATCTTGCCACCTTATAATTTTGAGATTAATAGACAAGTTATGCTGCTTCCTAGCAGGACAGCAACATTATACAACTGTGAGGACACCGTTCATACTGTGTTTCAAGGGGTTGCCATTCACCTAGAAATACTGTGAATAGCATCCCCTGGAGTTGGGCAACACCCTGTATTGTTTCCAGGGTACTCTGTAGAGATTTCAAGTCAAAAACTCTTCTGTTTATCGCTCTAAATATCTTTCTTTTTAATTTTTTTAATGTTTATTTATTTTTGAGAGAGAGAGACAAGCAGAATATGAGAGGGGAGGGGCAGAGAGAGAGGGAGACGCAGAATCCAAAGCAGGCTCCAGGTGAGCTGTCAGCACAGAGCCCGACATGGGGTTTGAACGCACGAACTGCAAGATCATGACCTGAGCTGAAGTCTGATGCTCAACTGACTGAGCCCCCCAGGCGCCCTGCTCTAAGTATCTTTCTAAACAAAAGTTAGTTGACAAAAGTAAAGGTAGTGTCTCTCTTTAGGTTGGTGTCTCCAATGGAACCAAAGTTTTACAAAGGTTTCGTCTTGTCTGTTCATCTTAGTCTTTTTTCTTCTAGCATTCTGACAAAGAGGAACATGAGAGAGATGAGCAGAGGTTTTAATTCTTGTCCAGGGTATTCCAGGGCATTTCAATTGTAATATTTATTTATTGTCTTTCACCAGACTTAAAATAGCCTAGCAGAATGAGTGCCTGAAAGCATCTAATAAGATGATGTGAGCAGAGCTGATGCAATCTCTCTCGTGCACATCTTTCACTGTAGTTAGGGTTATTCCACCTTCTCTAAGAGGCAGCAGTTGCTAATTCTAGCCATAATGTGAAATCCTTCGGATGGGTAGGGCAAAACCTTCTCCAACCCAACCATAGATGCATTTGGATTCCCAAAGCCTGCCAAGGCCTAGAGAGTTGTTTGTTTGTACGTTTTGGCAGACTGTTGGCTGTCCCCCAATGTTTTTCTTCTTCTGTAGTAATGAACTTCTCACTTTTTAGTTGAGCATTTGATAGCTCAAAATACACAATATATTGTCAGCTTCTCTTGTACCAGTTGTGAACATGTGACTGCGATCTAGACAATGGGATGCAAATGGAAGCATCACATGGCAGCTTTGGGGGACCTCCCTTAAAATTCACATGATGTGCTTCCTTTGCTCATTTCTTTTTTGTCCCCTCTTCCATTTTGCTGCCTGCAACACAGGTTTGACAGCTGGAGTCCAACCACTATGCTAGGCCAGGAGGACAAAGGTCATGCCTTAGGGATAGCAGAATGGAGGGCTGTGAAGAGGTTGGTCCCCAAAGAACTCATGGAGCAGAGCTGCTACTTTGCCTTCCAACAGTCATTTATGTAAGAGAGAAATCAATTCCTATCACGTGTGAATAAGCCAGTGTTATTGCAGGTCTTTCGTTATCACTGGTAGGGCCAAGAATCAGTGGGTCTTTGTTTTTGTTTGTTTGTTTGTTTGTTTTTGTTTTTCGCAGTGCCATAGGTAATTCGGATGCACAGGCAGGATTGAGAATCCAGTCTCATTAAACAGGATGTCTTGTTTTAAGGAAAAAAAAAATTTCCCAGTGTGATATGATTTTCAACCTGATATTGAATTGTTCATAAATTTTTATGTTATGTTTCACTTAGAATTGTTGTAGGCAGTTCATGGAGATGCCCAGTAAGAAACTGAGAATAGGGTTTTAAATCAACATTTAGTAGGAAACAGCCTCACAAGCCTACTTGAACCTCAAATGGACTCTACTTAGAGACAAAAACACTCAAAGAAAGTTTGCATTATCAGAAGGAAAGGGGATCGACAATGGCACAAAGGAAAAGAAGAGTAAGTTAAGAAGCAGTATCTCTGTGCACTGACCACAAGGGAGGTGCTAAAACTGGAGTACACAAACATTCTGCTCAGTAGGTCAGAGACCTTCAAATGGAGTGCCCCTACCCAAGGAAGTGTAACACATGACTCAGGTACAGGCAGAAAGTACTAGAAATAGGATTGTCTAAAAACAAATTAATCGTTATTAATATTTCATGCACATGTAGACACCGTCAGCCTGCCCAGGTTGCATCTCAGACAGCCCTATGTCAGGAGTGAAGGATCCTGCAGGGAGAGGGTGAGTTCTAACACATATAAAAGGTTCACAGTGGCTTCCTCCTCTTTCATTCGCTGCCAGCATATTAAGAAATACTGCAGAATATGTATGCTGGGGTAAGTGGATATTTAGACTTAATTATTTAATCTAACTACACGAAGCCTCACAAAAGATTCCTTGAAAGAAAGCACAATTAAAGATAATGCAAATAATGCAAACAAAGGTAAACAAGAAAACTCCAGAGCTGTTAGGTCTGATACCGGCTTTTTGTCAGGTACATTACAAGGTAGAATTATTTAGTCAGATCTGGCAAGACGTTGATCAAAGAACTTTGAAACGATCAAAAAAATTATTAGGAATGTTGATTTATAACCTACTATTCATGATGAACCTTGGCCTAAGTGTGTGTTGTGTCCTATGGTATTAGTTAATAACAGTATGAAACCTTCACCTATTAAAACAGGTTTTAACATTATTTCATCATTATCTCATCACTTACAAATTTCTATCTTAATCATGTTTTATAATGTGTGTACACATCAATATAGTAACAAAAATATCCAATTTACAAACATCCTACATGTTAGAGATGTATGCTAAGATGTATGTGATCCTTTACTCAGATCCTCCTTTAGAATGAGAGATGGCTCAGTCAGTTAGGCGGCCGACTTCGGCTCAGGTCATGATCTCGCGGTCCGTGAGTTTGAGCCCCGCGTCAGGCTCTGTGCTGACAGCTTAGAGCCTAGAGCCTGTTTCAGATTCTGTGTCTCCCTCTCTCTGACCCTCCCCCATTCATGCTTTGTCTCTCTCTGTCTCAAAAATAAATAAACGTTAAATAAAAAAAAAAAAAATTAAAAAAAAGAATGAGAGATTTATTTTCCTAGCTGCCAGCAGTGCAGCCAGAAAATGGCCTTCTTTGGGGATTGCCTTGCTCAAAGTCACATCTTCTTCCAAAGGGGTCTTGCATCCAATGAGTGCTCAGTGCAGGAGTATAAGTGCCTGGTCCTCTTGTCCTAATTCTGAAGGTCTGATAGCTCTAGAGCTCCCAGTGGCATTGGTCTGAGGCCATCATCCATACGGCATTGAAGCTCAAGTTCTCCCTCTCCTCATTCCTGCTTCCTCCTCTCTCCTTCACAGGTATGAATCCCAAGAACACTCCCTAAACATTCTGCACACTAATCTCCATGACGGAGTCAGCTTCCCAGGGAATCTAAACTACGACAATGAAGGGGTGTGATCCAAAATGTTTGGAAACCATTGATCCACATGCTACTTGGTATTCATTTAATAGGTTTCTTTTGATCTCACATGTCATCATGTTTTATAAATATTCTGGGTGTGCTAGAAAAGAATGTGCATTCTTTGACAAATACGGGATTCTATTGTAAGCTCAAGGTTGTTAATTAAATTATGTTTGTCAGATTTTCTATTTAACCTTGATGATGTTTTATCTGCAGTGTGCCCCCTCCTGTGATCAGGGTCAATTACCCATGCCACAGTGGTGACTCCTTTCCTTGGCACAAAGAACCAACAGTGACTGAGTGCACATACAGTGTAAAAAGGCTCTTACTGTGTCCCTGGTGGAAGCATTTCCTCTCTAGGAACCAGGACTTCTAGATCTCAGTGTTAGTTGCTGATACAGTAAGCAAAATTCTCCAAGTGGGTCACTGGCAGTGACGGTAGATGGGGCCATATCGGTTTCCACTCTTTGTTTCCTATAACCTTGTATTCTACCTATTAGGAACATAGCACCACATTAATGGTTATTGATTTAGGGTGTGAACTGCATCCGGAGGACCATACCCCATCCTCACAGATTATCATCTCCGAGCTGCTACCTCAACAGTAACTTCAAAGAGATGCTATTCTATTAGGAAGGCTAATAGCTTCTGGGTGTTGTGGTATGTAACCAAAGTAGGGAACCCATGGTCAAATGGCCACTTCCATATCACCTTTGTTTTAAAGTGTGTCCTTTGATGCAATATTATGTGGGCTCTTGTGTCACTGGTTCAGACCCTCTCTAAGTCCTCGGAAAATGAAGCCCTGTAATCAGGAAAGGAAAACACACACGTGGGTGTGTCAGTTTCAGTCAAGATAAATCACTGATCTGCTGACTGAAGAGTTCCAATGTAATCGGGTTAGCACCAAGTGGTTGGGTGGTCTCAAAGGACAGTACAATGTCTGGTGCTAGTTGTACGTTCAGCAGCTAGATTAGCGTTGGTGAGTGGGAGCCCATTCTGATGGGCTCATGAATACCTTCCATCCTGACGGCCAAGCCCACTCTGTTTACAGGCTATTTCTGCCCGAAATAAGGTGGGCAAGGACTGGATCATTAATGACAGCAGGCCTGGCCACTCTACCTACTTGTTTGTTTGATTACTCTTTTGTGGCAGAAGTTTTCTGAATGATATTAACACACAGCTCTTCATGCTTTGTACCCATTCCCAGAGGTCCATCCCTCAGTTCCCCAGTTTTTGCTGTCTCTTATATTCCAATATTTTTTCTTCTAGGCCCTGACCAACCATTGGCAATTTGCCATTGCCCATACATATTCTTACCTGAAGCCACTTTTCTTGAGTCTTTTGATTCCTTCTTCTTCCACCATCTGCCATGACGGTTCTGGGATTTCTACTTCGCTGAGTATGTGCCATCACGTTCTCCAAGCCTCCAAGAGCCTACTTAGCAGTCTATTAGTAATGTGTCCCAGAGTCTTTGCCTAGGCATTAAATTCTCTATCACGGAGAATGCTTCCATATTGATAAGCTCTCTTTACCAACGCTCATGTCTGCCTTCACCTTGATCCAGCACACTCAGGGCCCACTCCCAAACATACTCTCCTGGTTTCTGCTGATACATGTTGGCTAGTCCTATAGATCCTTGGGGTTATAAAACCTTCCCTTAGTCTCAGCACTGCCCTGAATGGGTTATTTTGTGACTTAACTCTAATTATTTTTCTGGTGGCCAGGAAGGAAGATATTTCCTGAGTTGGGCATGTGTCTGGCAGAACAGAAGCCTCTGAATTGTCTTGGAGCAAAGGGTGGGGGTTGCGGAATCACAAGTCTTTAGAAAGGATGGCAGCTCTCTTCCACAGAATTTTATGTTTTCAAATTCATTGATCCAGATGTCCCTATTCCAAGTCACAGGGTCCCTTTTCTTCCCAATGAAGGCCCTAACTTTGGCAAAGCAGAATTGCCATGAGAATCCAGCCCTCTCTGGAACTCCATTTCCATTGTAATGTACTCCTCGGCTAGATCCTGTTTTTCCTGCACTGTGACTACAGGAGGTGAGTCTCTTACATGCTGCCAGGGGAGGCCTCTGACATTCACTGTTCATCTTACATTGGTAATTAATGACCTTCACACCTTTTATTGTATTTCTCGAGAGCAGCAGTAGCCCCCAGCAACAGCCATCTGACTCCATGTAATTACAACTTCCTATAAACCTCTCAAATGCCTGAGGTATTGCTCTCATTACCTTCTGTGGATATCCCACCTCAACTTCTCCACTGATGAAAATTTTAACTTTTGCACGGCTACAGCATGCTAGAAGCTTTTGATATTCTACTTACCGCCAGTGATGACGTTTTCATTGTCAGTTGCCTGGTTTGTAACGCAGCTCCAAAATCCCATTTTAGAGTTTGCTTCCTGGGACCAGTTCTGTTAGCATCTGTCATAGGCCATGATCCCCAGGAAAGAGACTCTGGTGATGAGATTTCCATGCAGAAGGTCTGCTGCTGAGTGCTCTGGGTAACAACATCTGTAAAGGAATGAAGAAAGCAAGACTCAGCTGAAGGAGGAGTTGAACTGCAAGGCAGGTACAGCAAAGCTTCAGCGGGCCTCCTGAATTTGCATGCCTTTACTTGCTTTCGAATGTGGGTTGTCCCCAGTGAGGCATGGCCTTGAACAAGGTATCTATCTACCTTCAGGTCCTCGGCCTCTCCCAGCAGCCAACACCCCCGGGGGCTAAGGGAGTAAGTGCCTTGGTACTAAAAGGAGGGATGTGGGCAGTGTACCACAGCATTCAATACACAGCTTTGCCGTGTATGCATATTACTCTCATTGTACCTTATCCCTGTTTTGGTCATTTACTGCAGAAAGCCCAAACCCCCAGCCACCTCTCACTTCATCCCTGAACTCTCGGCCCTACGCAGCTCTGTGTATCTCTCTATCTGATGCCTTGTCTTCCTCAACTTTCCAAATCCTTCCCTTGAATCCTCAAGGAACTCAATTCCCAATCAGCAGAATCTTCTCTAGTCTCAAAATATTCTCTGAATATCCCGACATCTCCTTGGCGTAAATTCTTAGGGTCTTCAAGGGGGTCTCCAATGAATGGCTTCACCAGCAAGCTTCCGAATAAATTAAGGAATAAATCAGAAAGTAACTATGGGGGCCTAATATCACCTTTATTAGTGGTACAGTCCAGGTGGAAGGATGTGGGTTTCGGTATGTTAACTCTGCAGATTGGATAGCATTGTACTTGAGAATTAGATCTCCCCAAACAGTGGCTGCAGTACTGGACCACACGTATAGCTTTTTTGTTTTTTCTGAAGCCCTCAGTGACATAGTTTTAAATAATTCTCTATGGCATGTGAGTTGTCTCAGACCCTTTTGCAAACAGGTGAGGAATAATTGGGAAAAAAAAAAGAGATAGGACTCTCAAAATCAGATAAACAGTAATAGAATGAAATGTGTCATGGGGAAATGAATAATGTAGAACATTAGTATTGGAATTCAGAGAAGGAGGTGGTCACTAAAAAATTAATGCCACTAACCTCAAGGAAGCTATCCTATTACATTTTCTCATCCATTCATTTCCCCAGTCCTCTGGCTGACTGTTCCTACCTCCTATTCTGAATTCCATCACTGCCTTCTCCATCCTCCTTCTCAGTTGATGTCTTTGTTTCCTTCCCAGAGAAAATAGAAGCAATCAGAAGAGAACTTCCACAGGCAGCCATCGACACATATACCCACCTCCCTGCATCTGTGCTCATGTATCCTGTCTTCCCTCCTATTTCTGTGTGAACGAACTATTTGTCAAAACCCAACTCCTCCACTCGGCTCTGGATCCCATCCCCTTTCACCTACTCAGATCCGTTCTCCCAGCAACCCTTCCCTCTTTCTTCTGCCCCAACTTCCCTTTCTCTGTGGCTTCTTACCAATCAGTCTACAAACAAGCTGTGATATTTTCCATTAAAAAATATTTTAAAAAACCTTCTTCCTGTCTTAAAAAATCTTGATCCTGTCTCCCCTTCTAGCTCCCAACACTTTTCTTTCATTCATAGTAAAACTTCCATATTGATTATTCTCCTTGCTTCCCATTGCCTTCCTCTTATTCTCTCTTGAACCTATTCTAATCAGCCTTATATCCCCACCACTCTACCAATACTGCCTGGTCAAGGTCACCAATGCTCTTCTATTGCTGAGTCCAATGGCCAGTCATAGTTTTTATCCTACTTGACTCATCAATCATTCCCTCTTCCTTACAAAGCTTGCTTCACCCCCGTTCCAGGATCCTACCCCTCTCTTAATTTCCTCCACCTCACTAGCCTCCTTCTTGGTTTCCACTGCTGTTTCTTTATTTCTCTCACCTCCAAATGTTGGAAGGCCTTGGGGCCCAATCTTTAAAGCTCTTCTTTTGTTTATGTACATCTACTCTCTTGATGATCTCAGCTGCATGACTTTAAATATCATCAACACACTGAAAACTCCTAATTTCACACCTTTAGCCTGGACAACTCCCATTTGTCTTGTCTACTTGAAATATACATTTGGATGTTTAACAGGTATCTAAAACTTAGAATGTTCAAAACTGAGCTCTTTGATATCTGTCAGCCCCCACTCCCCCATACAGGCTTTACCTAAAGCTTGTCTCATTCTCAGTAAGTAGCAGTCCCATCCGGCCATTTACTCAGATTGTAAACCTTAGTGTCATCTTTGACTCTTCTATCTCACTCTCCATATCAAATCCACCAGCAAATCTTAGTGGCTGTACCTGCAAATATATTCAGAATATAAGTACTTACTACTGGTTCTTCTGTGGTCACCTGGATCCAAGCTATAATTCCTCACCTAGGGTAAGCACATCCTAACTGGACTCCTTTCTTCAGCCTTTGTTTTACTATGCCCTTACTGACACAACAGCCAGAGCAACTCTTCTATTCAAAATCCTCCAGTGGTTTCCCATCTCATTTAGAATAAAAATGAGATTATCTGTAATGCCTCAAGGCCCCATAACTTCCTGGTCTCCTTGGTGTTCTCAGAATATGTCAAGCAAACTCCCACCCCAGGGCCTTTGCACTTCCTATTCTGTCTACCGGAAACTCACTCCCCTCAGCTATCTGCATAGGTTGCTCTCTCTCTCTTCTTTTGCTGTTTCAATGTCACCTTGTGAGATCTTTCTCTGCCTATACCACATACAATAACAACAATTCCCTTCCCCTATTCTTCCTATTTCTTTAATATTGCATTTTTTTCCATAGCACAATTACCATCTGAAATATTATATATTTCTTTGCTTATTTTCTCTGCTCCCTCCCCAAATGTAAGCTCCTAGAAGGCAGGCATTTTGGATAGAAACATTGATGATCAATTGTCTGTTTAAAAAGTGTCTAGCACAGCTTAACATAATGTCGTGTAAAAACTAAATTTCCATCGGTAACCCAACTTTTGCCTTGTTTACCCACCCCTGACTTTAGAACACATGATCCAATAAAATGTTTCCTAATTTGTGACTTAAATTTAAGAATGCTCACAAAGAGGGGCACCTGGGTGGCTCAGTCGGTTAAGCATCCGACATCGGCTCAGGTCATGATCTCACGGTTGGTGAGTTCAAGCCCCACGTTGGGCTTTGTGCTGACAGCTCAGAGCCTGGAGCCTGCCACAGATTCTGTGTGTCCCTCTCTCTCTGCCCGTCCCCCATTCACACCCTGTGTCTCTCAAAAATGAATAAATGTTAAAAAATTTTTAAGAATGCTTACAAAGAACTAAAAACCAAATTACATTTTGTGGTGTAACTAACAAATTCTCTTTATTTAAGACCATAACATTACATAAAAAGAAATACAAAATTCAAGAATATTTATTAGAATATATGGAAATTTGAAATCTGAAGTGTTGGAGAAAATCTAAGTTTTGCTATACTACTATTTTTTCTATTACCCAAGTAGTCCTTAAGACTATCTCACAATTTAGGCTCTATGTCAGAAAATGGAACAAGCATCATTAAGTAAAATTTAAATCATTCCAAGAACTAGGTGTATTCAGACTGGGTTTTTTCCTGCACTCCCCACTAGATGGCGCTGCTAAGAAGTTTTCTAAGAAATTCCAATTTAGGGGTTCTCTTTTAACTAAGCAATAGAATATAATTCATATGTTTAAGGATGGTTCTCTAATAACATTTGTTTTTATAACTTTAGACAAAGTATTCTGTGGGCTCCTAGGGCTTGTGTGCGGACGTGATGAGGGTCAGTTTCATAAATAATAGACAATCTGAGTAGGTGGAAATTGGAGATAGAATTTCAGCTGCAACAGCATTTGAAATTATTAAATTCTCAGCGGTCAGCATGTGCTTGGCTTCCAATAACCTTTCCCAGAAGTTTTAGCAGAATTCCTGAATCATAGATTTTGTTAAGTCTATAAGAGTGAGCATTATAATATCATGTCAATTTAAAAACACGGTTACTTATTCTTATATGGTTCATGAAAAGCCAGCTTTATTAACTGTTTAAAATAGGGCAAGAGTTTTTAAAATAGAAATTGAACAGTTGGACCTATGTTTTTTTATATGAAGATATTTTGTCTATTAGGCAGAAGATTCAGGATTTTTTTCAGTGTATAATACACCAATGTAATAGTATGAGGTCCTGATAAAATACAGAAATTAGTCCCCTTGACCATTTCCTAAGGATCACTAATTTCAGTGGGAAAACGCAATGGGTATAGGGAGCCAGATTCTGTAATTTGCTACAAATGTGAGGCTTTCATGGAAACTTAAGGATCAAAGACCTCCTTTATTTTATCCTCTGCGGAAATAAATTTTTGCTGTGAAATAGCCATTATGTTTTATTTTCTAGGTTAAAATTAGAGCTTCTTTGCTGTTTACACGTTGATTCTAGTTCCCATCTTTCAATCCTTTTTTTCCCAGCTTTATTGAGATAATAACTGACATATAACATCATATAAGCTTACAACATGATAATCTGATATATGCATATATTACAAATTATTGCCACAATAATGTTAGTTAACATCCACCGCTTCACCTAATTACCTTTGGTTCATGTGTGGTGAGAACATCTAAGATCCACTCTCTTAGCAACTTTCAAATATACAGTACAGTATTGTTAACTGTAGTCACCTTGCGGTACATTAGATCCCCAGAAGCTATTCAGCTTATAACTGGAAGTTTGTAACCTTGATCACCTTTGCCCTCCAGCCCCTGACAACCACCAATCAATCTACTCTCTGTTTCTGTGCGTTTGGTTTTTTAAAAAAATTCCACATGTATAAGTGAAATCATGCAGTATTTGTCTTTCTGTGTCTGACTTATTTCATTTAGCATAATGCCCTCAGGGTTTATCCATGTTTGTCTCGAATGTCAGGACTTAATCACTATTGTTCCTTTCTCCCAGTGTTACCAGAATTGGGATGGAGAAAAGGAAAGGCGTCATTTGCATAATCATTTGCCTAATCATCTACATGTATTTGCATAAGTTATAAATCTATCTGGAGTAAATGAGAGGCAGACCCAATGAGAGAGAGGAGCCTGGAGTGGGGGTTGGGACTCAGCAAGGGTCTTCAGGGATTTTCCTTCAGGAGGAAGGGAATCTGGATGATAGCATCTGGGAAGTCAGGAAAGCCAGACCAGCTGACCTCTTGGTTTGAGGGCGTTGAGGCTTCAGGAGGACACAGACTGTGAAATTGTCCCTGGAAAGAGCAAAAGAGGAAAGAAAAGTCAACAGCATAAGCAAAACTCAATGTACTTCTTTCTCTTTTTTCTAAAGCTGATGTTGCCACTTCCCGGTGCCTCAGCCTGGAGATGAGGCAAGAGGGATCTCAGGGCAGTGGATCAGCAGCTGTTCTGCCAGGCTGCTGGCAGGGGAGGGGACCCGGCACACAGACCCCTTTCTTCTTCCAGGAGGGAGTGGGAAGCTGCTGTAAGTGGAGCCTTGTTATTTGGTCTCTCCACCCCCAGTTTTCAGAGGGAAGCTCTCTGTAGCAGTCTGTTTCCCATTCCTGGGCAGGAGAACAACACAAAGAGAAATAATTCCAGCGTATCAGTGCCTCTTTTAACTCTTGTGTAGTTAGGCAGTTTGGCAGTGCTAGCCCAGATCCCAAAGCTAGAATCTGGCTTAAGCAGGAGGAGGCAGCTTGGGGCGGGGGGTGGGGGTGGGGGGGTCTTGATCTGCTGCCCCAGATTCATTTGTTTCTCTGCTTCTACAATAGTTAGTTGAATTGTTAGAGCTGTAATTGCCAAACTTTTAGGATCACACCTTTTTTGGTTGAGAGAGAGAGAGAATGTACCCTTAATATATGCATAATAATCATTGTTTTAATTACAGAAAAAAAAAACTTCCACAGCACTTACTATATTGCAGGACACTATTCTTAATATCCTGCATGCGTTAACTCAATTTTCACAACTCTATGCAGTAGATATTATTATCTCCATTTTATAGGTGAGGAAACTGAAGCACAGAAAATATTCTTTTACAAGGACATACAAACGCAAACCCAACATTTTAACCCAGACAGTTTGACCCCAGAGTCTGTGCTCTTAACTTTTATGTCATGCAATATGCACTTATTTATAATTACAAACGTGTATATACCTTATGAAACATAAACATACATGGATATTTTTAAAGGTAAGGGTAAGAATAAACATAGATAGAATTTCTGATATAGTCTTCCTTTACCCTAACAGACTGTTTTGTGATCTCTCATTTTAGAGACCACTATTTGAGAAGAGTCCCTCCAAACCTTTCCAGCACCAGGATCCCTTTTAAAATCAAAAAGTTCTGCAAGTGCTCATATAAGAGTTGTACTTTTCATATCTCTTGATTGAGAAAGGAGACTGCGATTTAGGCCATTAAGTAACACTTGTGCTTTTAAATGATTTCTAACTACAACAGCATCTATATAATGTAGAAAACATTCCATATATATATGCAAGCCACCTTAATTTTTCAACCTGCATACAATACTTGGTATACTTATAGATTCGCCTACCTCTTATGATGATCCCAAGCCCCAGGGCATACACAACCTCTGTAGATATTGAGATCTGCTGGTGTGATGGAAAGAGTCTGGGTCCAGAAACCAGTCAGAACTAGATCAAATTCTAGTTCCACATATGTGACTTCCACATACGTGACTTCCGCATAAGTAACAAACACTTTTGAACCAGGGGTTCCTCCTTTGTAAGAATGGGATAACCCATCCTTGCTTGTTTGTTGTAAAGAGAGCCATAGATGAAAAGTCTCTGGTGCAAACTGACACAGTAAATCATAGCCATTAGTCTCAGAAGCAGGTCTGCTCTGAACCTGCTGAAGCTTAAAATTCAGGTTGCGGCACTTGCGCTGGCCCTTCCCCAAACTTTGGGAAGGCCCTAGCAATTTTGTGACTTGTAAATTTGTATTCTTTTTCTTAAAAAGGTCCCTAAAATTATATATATTTCAGGCTCACATTGGACCCTCCTCATTACTACCATACAACCCTTCTGCTCTAGAGGGAAAGCCCCAAGGGATGAAGTACCGTAATGCCAAATGAAGGGCCCCATCCCCCTCATTAGGAGTAAAGGCAAGCCTGTGAATGAGTGAGGCAGCATTCAAAGCCAGCTCCAGGAGACAGGGCTTAAACAGCTAGCCTTCAAGAACATGTGAAAGTGATAACTATAAGCATTCAGCCTCATGGGGGGGTGGGGGGGCGGAGTTAAGAGGGGGAGGCCCTGACAGGGAGCTGAGATGCTTCCTGACTTCCCTAATCCCTGCATAGCAACCCTATCAGCAGGGTGCCCTTCCCCATCTGCCCAGTCAGACTCAGAATTGCGATCATCTCTTAGTTTGGCCCTGAAGCTCTGAATTATGTCCTAAATTGATGATTCTCAATCCTGGCAGCATGGGCAAATCCATCTGGGGAACTTTGAAAAAGTATGGCTACTTGGGCCCACCCCCAGAGATTCTGATTTAATTGGCTTTGGGTGGGGACCTGGCCCTGGTATTTTTATAAGCTCTCCAGGAGATTCCCATGTGCATCAGGGCTAAGAACCACTGTCTAAATCGTATGAGCAGCTTCAGTAGGACAAACAGTGATGTCAGACTAGTGGCCAGCAGTGAAATAGACAGCAGCAGATGGCACAAAACCTTCCCCAGGACGAGCGTGGGCCTGCACCGTGCTAGGAACAAGGACGGCCAAGAGCTATGACTGTCTCTGGCCCACAAGAAATTTGCAACCTAGTCGGGGAGAAATGCACAGGTGGGTTGCTATGATGCTTGGAAGAGGGCTTTTGGTTCAGCTAGGATGTGTCAAGGAAGCCTGCCTGGAGGAGTTACCTGAGTCATGAAGGATAAAGTATCCAGATGAAGAAGAGAAAGGGAATAGTCCTCCTGGGCAAAGGCTTTGAGGTATGAACTGCGCAGCGAGTCTGTGACGGCTGATTTTTTGTGTGAACTTGACTGGACCACCTGGGGTGCCCAGAGATTTGGTTGAGTATTATTTCTGGGTATGCCTGGGAGGGTGTTTTTTGGATAAGATTAGCATTTGAATTGATACACTTAGTAAAGCAGAATGCCCTTCCCACTGTGGGTGGGCTTCCCCCATGAAGGCCCAAATAGAAGAAAAAAGCAAGTGCACAGAGAATTCTCTCTTTGCCTTATGTCTCAGAACTGGGCTATCCGTCTTCTGCATTCAGGCTTTCCTTGCATTGGAACTGCACCATCAGTTCTCTTGGGTCTGGGCTTCTCAGCCTTCATAATTGTGTGAGCCAATTCCTTACAAAAAATCTCAGGGCACCTGTGTGGCTCAGTCATTTGAATGTCTGACTCTTGATTTCGGCTCAGGTCATGACCTCATGGTTCATGGGTTCGCGTTGGGCTCTGGGCTGATAGCCTGGGGCCTGCTTGGGATTCTCTGTCTCCCTCTCTCTCTGCCCCTCTGCCACTCACTCACTCGCTCTCGCAAAATAAATAAACATTTTAAGAAATATCTCTTCATGTATTGAAGAACCCTGAGTAATACAGAAGGTGTATTGGTCGGGGTGGGGAAGTGGGAATGACATACAATTTGGGATTACTAGAGCAAAAAAAAAAAAAAAAAAAAAGGTGAGGCAATGACATTAATTAGGTGGGTGGAGGGGTAAACGGGACACGGATGGGACCATTGAGCAGGCTGGAGGAGGCTGGCAGAGGCAGCTGGACTGTCTGGAGCTGGGCCGGATGAGCAGCCTCTGTGGAGAGAGAGAGGGGCTCAGCTGTCAGTGCGAACTGGGAGAACCACGAACCTGTCCTGCCCCCACGAAGCCCCTCTGGACCGCAAGCTGGAGGAGAAGGGACCACAGGGCTCTGGATAAACCTAGCCGAAGGAGGTGTTAGAACAGGGAGGGGGCCACCTTTGCTGGGTTTGAGTTCCTTTGGGTTCATGTAAAGAAAGCCCTGGGCACACCCCTCCCCTAGGATAGGGCTTTTTGACAAACAGAGACTTCAGACCATCCTCAAATTTAGTCCAGCACCAACCCCCACACTCCCACCTACCCCCACTACCCTCCCCCCATTACCTTGGCTGGCAACACTCTTTCCAAAGCCACCTCACTTAGGAGCTCAATAATATGTATTTATTCTCAATAATACATTCTGTTTGAAAGGTTTTTTTTTTTTTTAAGTTTTTGTTTGTCCGTCTTGTCTCTGATAATGTTCTTCATGCTTCTATGATCAGAAATTTGTTTCTTCTCCACCACTGGGATAAATGTTTTCCTGTTTACATTTCTGGATCACTTAGCCAGTTTGTTCTAGTTTGTATTTAACGCTCTGATTCAGGATGATATTACTCACTATGTTCCTGGCACTGTGCTAAATGCTTTACATACATTATTAAGTTACTCCTCAAAACTATCTTCAAACATAGGTGTTATAAGTCCTACCATACCAAGAGTAAAAGGAGGCTTAGGAATTTTAAAGACTTGCCATAGTCTGGCAAATGAACCGATTCCAATTTGGTTCTTAAGTACTGCATAAGTAAATGATTTTTATACCGATTTCTGGTTGTCTCAGTAGCATTTATTACTGATTCCTTTCCTCACTGTATTACTTTTGATTTGTCATACTCAAACTCTTTGAATGAATCTATTACATCTGTTTTTTCTGATTTAATTATGTTTTCAATGTCGTGCCCTATTGCCTTCATGATTAGCACTTTATGTTTTAAAATGTACTAACACAAAATATAAAGTAGGATAAGTCTGTAATCATTATATTTCTTAAAATAACCCTTCTTTGGATTTTTTCTTGTTATTATACCAGAGGAATTGTACTCTTTGTTTGTTAGGTACGTTAACCTGCTGAGGCTTTGATAAATCTACAGACTAACCTTGAAAATACTATTATATTTACTTTCCTAATTAGGAGCAGGCATAGCACTCAATATGTTACGCTCTCTATAATTTCTCTGAATAACCCTTGCCACAAATTAAGTCAATCCCCATGCATTTAATCTGTTTTTGTTGTAATAGCAACGATAGAAATCCATTTTTATTGTATTCCCTGGTTTTATATCAGCATATATATTGACATGAACATATAATTCAATGCAATCTATACATAAATATTATATATACATATATACAAAATTTTTAGTGTCAGTTCTGTAGCTAAACTCATTACTTTCAGTAATTTTTGGTTGATTTCCTTAGATTTCTAGGTCTGCAATCATGCCATCTGTAAAATAGACACTCTTGTTTCTTCCTTTCCAACATTTATACATAATATTTTCTTCTTGATAGTTACTGACAACATTTCTAGAACAACAAATCCTGATTGAGAAAACCAATGTGTGTTTCTTTAAGAATAAAACAGACTCTTTCTTTTCCGTGCATACTCCATCATGTTTAGACTGGCAATCCAACATTGCTAACATTGCCTTCATTTCCAGTTTGGAATGGCTGAAGATAAAAATAGTTTGGACGGGGCGCCTGGGTGGCGCAGTCGGTTAAGCGTCCGACTTCAGCCAGATCACGATCTCGCGGTCTGTGAGTTCGAGCCCCGCGTCAGGCTCTGGGCTGATGGCTCGGAGCCTGGAGCCTGTTTCAGATTCTGTGTCCCCCTCTCTCTCTGCCCCTCCCCCGTTCATGCTCTGTCTCTCTCTGTCCCAAAAATAAAAATTAAAAAACGTTGAAAAAAAAAATAGTTTGGAGGCAGCTGAAAGAAAAATAAGCAAAAAGGAAAAAAAGTATATCATTAGGGCATTTGGAAGCAATTGTTCCTATTCCCTTTTCCTGGGCATTGCTAAGTTATTTCCTACATGTGAGCCTCTTGAATTCATCTCTCCTTGGATCCTGGATCCCTAGTGCCACAATCTGTAAATATGAGAGTCCCTGCCCTGAGGTGCTAATATTTTTCTTGTTACCAGTCCTCCTTCCTGCACATGCTTTCTCCAGAGTAAAGGATATATTCTCATATAAGAGAAATGGTTTTAAACAATGCTGACCAGAAATCCACCTTTCTGATGAATTACTAAACTAAATTCCATATGACAAAAAAGCAATCTCTAAATTATTAACACTTGATTTTAAAATTTTTCATCAGGAAGAGATGAGAATTATAGCCAACAACTTATTAAAATCTCTTTGGATAAAACATATATATCCAACATGATGTGCTATATTGTTTTTACTTCTTTGTACAAGTTTTGCATTTCTGGAATTAAGCATAGTGACTAGCACATGTAAAATATTTTTCTCTCCTTTTGTTAACATACGATCTTAATATTTTTGTTTATTAAGGAGATTTACCTATAATTTGATTTCAGTTTCCTATTCAAATTTTGAAATCAATCATTTTCACTTTATAAAATAAGTTGGTTAGGGGCGCCTGGGTGGCTCGGTCGGTTAAGCATCCGACTTCGGCTCAGGTCATGATCTCACGGTCCATGAGTTCAAGCCCCGCATCGGGCTCTGTGCTGACCACTCAGAGCCTGGAGCCTGTTTCAGATTCTGTGACTCCCTCTCCCTCTGCCCCTCCCCCTGTTCATGCTCTGTTTCTCTGTCTCAAAAATAAATAAAAACGTTTAAAAATAAAATAAAATAAAATAAGTTGGTTAAGCTACAACATACACATGCAAACACTCACACACTTAAAGTTTATGTGACATAGGAGTTTTTTTGTTCTTTGAAAGTTTGGAAAATTTTCATGTCCACCAGGATCAGGCATCTTTGTGGGCTAACTGCTTATGTTTCTTTTTGATGCTTTATATTTTTGTAAGCAAGCACACAATCAGAAATATAGTTTGTTCTTATTTCTAATCTTATTAATTCATATTTATCCCCTTGTTTTGATTGAGATAATAATCATTTACACACACACAAACCACTTTTTACTATTTTTTTGTTTGCTATTTAAATTTTATTTATTTATTTATTTATTTTAAATTTATATCCAAGTTAGTTAGCAGATAGTGCAATAATGATTTCAGGAGTAGATTCTAGTAATTCATCCTCTACATATAACACCCAGGCCTCGTCCCAACAAGTGTCTTCCTTAATGCCGCTACCCACTTAGCCCATCCCTGTACCCACAGCCCCTCCAGCGACCCTCAGTTTGTTCTCTGTATTTAAGAGTCTCTTATGTTTTGTCCCCCTCCCTGTTTTTATATTATTTTTGCTTCCCTTCCCTTATGTTCATCTGTTTTGTATCTTAAATTCCACATATGAGTGAAGTCATATGATACTTGTCTTTTTCTGACTGACTTATTTTGCTTAGCATAACACTCTCTAGTTCTATCCATGTTGTTGCAAATGGAAAGATTTCATTCTTTTTGATTGCCGAGTAATACTCCATTGTGTATGTATATCACATCTTCTTTATCCATTCATCCGTCAATGGACATTTGGGCTCTTTCCATACTTTGGCTATTGTTGATAGTGCTGCTATAAACATTGGGGTGCATGTGTCCCTTTGAAACAGCACACCTGTATCCCTTGGATAAATACCTAGTAGTGCAATTGCTGGGTCGTAGGGTAGTTCTATTTTTCACTTTTTGAGGAACCTCCATACTGTTTTCCAGAGTGGCTGTACCAGTTTGCATTCCCACCAGTAGTACAAAAGAGATCCTCTTTCTCTGCATTCTTGCCAACATCTGTTGTTGCCTAAGTTGTTATTTTAGCCATTCTGACTGGTGTGAGGTGGTAATATACTAACTTGTTTTTGTTTTTTTATTTTATTTATATATATTCTTGTTTAATTAAAAACTTTTTTTTGAATGTTTTACTTTATTTTTGAGAGAGAGAGAGACTGAGCACAAGCAGGGGAGGGGCAGAGAGAGAGGGAGACACAGAATCAGAAGCAGGCTCCAGGCCCTGAGCTGTCAGCACAGAGTCCTACGTGGGGCTAGAACTTGTGAACTATGAGATCGTGACCTGAGCCGAAGTCAGATGCTTAACCGACTGAGCCACCCAGGGACCCCTTGTTTCATTTTTTTCCTACTCCTG
This sequence comes from Puma concolor, assembly GCF_028749965.1. Lineage (NCBI taxonomy): Eukaryota > Metazoa > Chordata > Mammalia > Carnivora > Felidae > Puma > Puma concolor. The sequence goes on along the minus strand of NC_141675.1, from coordinate 77,317,091 downwards.
ACTTGCTACTTTTTCCCCTCACTAAATACTTTATGTAGGGTTTTAGTTTATTGTGTTCATCTTTACTATTAATAAAGGTCTTCTTTATTAATGATCTTTCCTACTGATAACTGGGTTGTATGAAGTTTCCCTATATCATAATGCAATAGTTAAGAGCGTGGACTCCGGAGTTAGGCTGCCTGTGTTCAAACCTCAGCTTTAGGCCTTATCAGCTGGGCTGCTTTGGGCAAGTTACTGAACATCTCTGTGCTTCCAGCATTCTCATCTGTAAAGGTGGGGTCGTTCCCAGCACCTAGCTCAGAGATTATTTTTGTAAAGGTTATTTGAAGATACTGTGGTCATTTAACAGAGTATGTGGCACATAGTAAGCTCTTGATCAATGTTAGTATGATAGTTATTGCTTTTAATTTAAAAATATGAATTACCTAGTCCCTTCTGTAGGAGTACTCAGAGGAAAGAGGCATTTCTTGTGAGGGGTAGGATGAAGGGGAAGACTGGCCTCCAGGGTTGGTCTCTGGGTGAGAGGTAGAGGAGGATCTATGGTCCCCAAGCCAATACTATGGGTTTACAGCTGGAAAACCATGTAAAATGTTTTCCAGAACTGGGCCGTGGTGAAATGTAACACAGCAATTTCCAGGTAACTATAGCTTCCACTCCTTCTGCTTTTCCTTTCTCCTCTGCCTTATCCTTACCAGCTTCTCAATCCATTGCTTTTCCCCTTTTCCCCCAGTTCAAACCCAAATGAACTTCCATTAAGGTATACATGATTAATAAGATAGAACTTCTATTGTATTTGAATTTAACACTTGGTACAATATCAAGACAAATTAACTTTCCCATGGATTTCTCAGACAGTATGATACAGTGTTAGGTTTTATTTTGTTTTGTTTGGAGGAGGGTTGACTGGGCAAGGGTCCTTCTTGAATATCCACATATCCTCTTACCTATCGACCCAGTGCTATGCATAAGTCAAAACTGGACAGTTTGTTTGAATTTGTTTTCTGGCCAAGGTAAGGGAGTTATGAAGAGATTGAAATAGGAGTCTCTAAATTAATATCTGTAGGAATACGGTGGTGTTTCTGTGAGAAATAAAATTTTAGGCCCTCTTCCCATCTGGGCTTATCTCAGATCACCCTTCTTCCAACTCCCCACTCAGTAAGGAGGAAGTTTTGTTTTTGTTTTTAAGGTTTTTTTTTTTTTTAATTATTTTTTTTTCAACGTTTATTTATTTTTGGGACAGAGAGAGACACAGCATGAACGGGGGAGGGGCAGAGAGAGGGAGACACAGAATCAGAAACAGGCTCCAGGCTCTGAGCCATCAGCCCAGAGCCTGACGCGGGGCTCGAACTCACGGACCGCGAGATCGTGACCTGGCTGAAGTCGGACGCTTTAACCGACTGCGCCACCCAGGCGCCCCTTAAGGTTTTATTTTTAAGTAATCTCTACGTCCAACGTGGGGCTCAAATTTACAACCCCAAGATCGAGCTGCATGCTCCACTGACTGAGCCAGCCAGGTGCTCCAGTAAGGAAGTTTCTAATCTGAATGGTCAGAGCCCAAGACATTGATTGGACCGTGTGGCAGATTGTATTTTCCTAAAATGTCTCATCTCTCATGGTCTTCATACAATGTAACATTGACATGCTTCGTCATGAGGCAGGGTCTGTGGAGAACAGGGGGAGCCCTCTGGATGTAGGCAGACCTCTGTAACTGCCACAACTACACCAATGTCACAGAAATGATGTTGCACGACTTTTGAAGCTGGATCGTAACAGTTAATATGACTTCCTGGGAGCTCTCTCTCAGGACACTTAGCATGTTTGGGGGAAGACACATAGAGAGGCCACATGTGAGTGTCCTGACAGACAGCTAACTACCAGACACGTGAGTAGGCAAATGTTTCTCAGATAGGTCCAGTCCTCAGTCTTTGAGTCTTCCAGTGGAGACTCCAGAAATTGTGCAGCAGAGAAAAGCCATCCTTGCAATGCCTTGTCTGAATTCCCAGCCCACAGAAGTTGTTGGAGATAATAACGATCATTGCTGTAAGTCACTAAGTTTTGATTTGTTACACAGCGTCAGGTTACTAATATGGGCTGTATTTACTCAACGGTGTGAACCCCTGTGTTCCTCTCTTGTGTTTCCTGTATCACTTCTAGATGGATCAGGCTTAGCCAGTTTCTTCTCATCTCCTACTTTTCTCCTAATGTGCATTTGGGCGAGCAAATAAGCCAAAGCCTGTTGTGCAAACCTGGCCATACAGTTCCCCTATTTCTTAGGCTTCCTCCTTTTTGCATATGGTCAGAGGGCAGCGATATCCCAAAAAGAAGAAAGCCGCACTTAATATTTTACCAGAGAGCTATACATTGGAGTATGTGTGCCTGGGCCATGTTAATAAAGAGGCATTTTGCTTCACAATCTATGATTATTTATTGTGCTTAGCTTCCTTGGAGCCTGGTGGGAAGAGGAGAGGGAAGTAGGAGGCAAGGCAGGTTGGGGCATTGCTGGGTCCTTGCCTAGAATAACACAGAATCAAAACATCACTCTAATAATGAATAGTGGGTGGAGAACAAACAGAAGTCATCAAAATTTAAATTTTTTGTGTGTTTTTATTTTCTTTTTGAGAGAGAGAGAGAGACAGACAGAGTGCGAGTAGGGGAGAGGCAGATAGAGAGGGCGACACAGAATCTGAAGAAGGCTTCAGACTCTGAGCTGTCAGCACACAGCCCGACACGGGGCTCGAACCCACAAACTGCAAGATCATGAACTGAGCTGAAGTCGGACGCTTAACCGACTGAACCACCCAGGCACCCCAGGAGTAATCAAAATTTAAAACGTGTGAAGGCAGAAGCCAGTTCCTCTTCAAACCTCTAAGGTAGAAGGAAGAGCAGTAGCCTTGGAAACATGAAATATGGTTTTTATTTCTTCTCCACCAGGAATAAATTGCAGAATGAAGAGTTTTATGACCTTGGGCAAGTCACCTCATCACTTTTCTGTGCCTCCACTTCCTGAGTAATAAAAGGGGTGTTTTGCTGAACTAATTCTGTCAATCTATGAATCTACACGTTTCTCCTTTCAGTCACTTTCAAAGCTACTCACACCTTCAGCTTCCAAACAGGAACGTGTGCGTTTGGATGGACACCCATGGGAGATGCAGGGAGGGCAGGGAAGCCCCAGTTCTGTGCTTTCTGGAAATCACAACAGCTGCCACTGGGGCTTGGCCCTCTCTGTGGGAAGTAGAGGATGAAAATCCTGGGGGACAACAGCTGCCTGGGGAAAGCCTGCTGCCAGTGAGGACAAAGACTTGCTCCTACCCTTATTTCACCCTAGATGAGCTCTGCTGAGGACTGGAGTAACAGTAATGTCCCAGATTCCACACCCAGCCAAGTAGGAATGAGGAGCAGAGAAAGAAAACAAGTCTTATCCTTGCCCTTGACGTTGGAGCAGAGCAGAGGTTCATTTTCCAAATGTCTGTATAAAGAACCTAAATGCAGCCACCACAGACATTACACTTGGAGACAACTGCATTGGTAATTCTTTGCACCTGATGCATTGGCCGAGGGCAAAAAAGCAGGGCTCCTGGAAGAAGCTAACAGTGCTGTCATATTGCATGTCACCTTCTTGTAACTAATTTCCTACTGACTATTTTTGAGATATAATTGACATATAACATTTTATTAGTTCCAGATGTATAACTGAATGATTTGTTATTTGTATATATTGTGAAATGATCACAGTAACCTATCACTAGACCTATCACTACACGTAGTTACCAATTTTTTTTTTTTTACGATGAGAATTTTTAAGATTTTCTATCTTAGCAGCTTTCAAATATACAATACCATATTATTTACTGTAGTCACCATGTTGTACCTTACATCTCCGGGACTTATCCCATACCTGGAAGTTTGTACTTTCGACCACCTTCACCCATTTCCCCTACTCCCCACCCCTTCCTGCCTTTGGCAACCACCACTATGTTCTCTCTGTGAGTTCAGGGGTTTTTGTTTGTTTGTTTTAGATGCCATGTATAAGTAAGATCATATAGTATTTGTCTTTCTCTGTTTGGTTTATTTCACTTAGCATAATGCTGTCAAGGTCCATCCATGTTGTTGCAAATGGCAGGATTTCCCTTATTTTTATGGCTGAATAATATTTTCATACTGACTTCTAAAATTAGAGTATCCTCCATATGGTTTCACTCTTATGTGGATCCTGAGATACTTAACAGAAACCCATGGGGGAGGGGAAGGAAAAAAAAAAAAGAGGTTAGAGTGGAAGAGAGCCAAAGCATAAGAGACTCTTAAAAACTGAGAACAAACTGAGGGTTGATGGGGGGTGGGAAGGAGGGGAGGGTGGGTGATGGGTATTGAGGAGGGCACCTTTTGGGATGAGCACTGGGTGTTGTATGGAAACCAATTTGACAATAAACTTCATATATTGAAAAATAAATAAAATAAAATTAGAGTATCCTATTTTTTATCTGCCCTGTCATCCAGCCTCCTGGCCTGTGCTAGACACATGCTCACATATGCATTATAGTAGGGATGTCAGTCATGGTGCCTCCATGCCCACAGTCCCTTCTACAGGAAACTGTCCACTCACAGCTCTTGCTAAAGCTTAGGTGGCTTAAAAAAATTTTTTTTTTTTTTTTTTTTTACCATTTATTCATTTTTGAGAGACAGAGACAGAGTACAAGCAGGGCAGGGACAGAGAGAGAGGGAGACACAAGATCTGAAGCACTCCGGGCTCTGAGCTGTCAGCACAGAGCCCAAAGCGGGGCTTGAACCACAAGCTGTGAGATCATGACCTGCGCCCAAGTTGGCTGCTTAACCGACTGAGCCACCCAGGTGCCCCTAGGTGGCTTTTATATCACATGACTTCCCCTTCTCTTTCTTCAGCTGTAGATGACTGTGGTTGAAACAGATTCTTGTTCTCAAACTGCAAGGGAAGAGGAAAAGGTAGGTCTATCAAGAACTGAATTAGAAAGGATTAACAATGGAAATGAATAGGTGGGGCTGGGACTATATAGGTCAAAGTTAGGAGGAAACAGACACTATGAGGGAAGAGAAACTATAAGGTGGAACAAACAAAAAGTAGAAAAAATAAATGTGCCGGCAATGTGAGCACCAGCACATGGAGAATAGCAAAGTCCTATTTCCAGAGCACAAGTATGAAGCTCTGTCAACCCCTGTTGCTGTCAGTCCCAGGGCTGCTTTGGTTGCAACCCCAGTTCCTGGGGGCCTGGATGTACCATGGCTTCTGTTTTCGGTTTCTATTATTGTACCATGTACCTCCTGACCTTGAACTTTCCATTACTTAAAGTACTTGCAACACACACACACACACACACACACACACACACACACACACACTCACATTCCCTTTTCGTCTCCGTCTCCCTCTCTTTCTTTCTCTCTCTCTCTCTCACTCACCATTCTGGACACACTGAGTACTAAGAGTTCTAGCGTGGGTGCTCTGTGATGACTCTTGTGCTCTCTGAACAGAATGGTGGGCACATTCAATATGTTGGAGTGTCCTTCAGTGAGAGAGAATGGCTACTAATATATCACAATCATAATGGCAGCTACAACTTCTGAAGTACCTATTTTGTGCCAGGAACTGTCCTTAGCATTAAAAATCATTATCTCACTTAATCACAACAATTCCATTAAAATTGGTATTCCTCACCCTGTATATAGCTAAGGAAATGCTGGCTCGGAGAGTATAAGCGACCTGCCCAGTGACACCAATTAGTGAGTGGTAGAGGCAAGATTTGAACTTAGTGCTGCCTGACTCATGCCAAAGCTTGTGCCCTTTTCACTCTGTTGTGATATCTTCCTCAGGAATTCTGTTAAAACCAGCTTCTCTTGAAGCTGAATTCAGCCTCCCAGAGAGCAGTGGTTCAAGCGTGTTTGGCTTTGATACCTTTAAGTAAGGCAGGCACCTTGCAGTTCAACACAGTCTCCACTGTTCCCTATTACTTTATACCCAGAACTCTTCCCTCCTTTATGTTATTTTCTTAACCCCCAAGGGCACTGGAGTTTGCAGCCTCTGTGAGTAAGTACAATTTCTTACGTAGAGTACCCGATTTCAGACTTCTTTGTACCATGCCTCCAAGTAACTATTAGTGTTCCCCATAAGGATGACTCTCAGCCACTTTGATCTCCACACGTGCCAAAATTAAACTTTTTTTCTTTCTCTATAAACATGTTCCTCCTCCTTCATTCCTTAGCTAATGACTGGCATTGTCCCTGAAACTCCTTTACTCCCCAGAACCAAATAATGTCAAGTTTTATTAATTTTACCTCTTCAGTATTTATACCACTTCTCCTTTCCACCGCCACTACTCAGGCCCTCTTCATCTTCTTCCTGGGCTAGCAAATGCTTCATCTTGGTCTTGTCCCAGTAAATTTCTCCTGCAGGCTCATTCCTGAGTTCACATTTAAAATTCACATTTGATCTTATCACTCTGTGCTCAGAATTCTGCAGTGGTGCCCGTATTAGTTATCTCTTGCTGCATAACAAGTGGCCCCATAATTTAGAGACTTAAACAGCAAAGCATTTATTATCTCATAATTTCTTTGGGTCAGGAATCTGAATGTAGCTTAGCTGGCTTGAGGTCTCTTACAAGGCTCCAATCAAGGTGTTGGCTAGAACTGTGGTTTCATCTCAGGATTCAACTGGGAGGATTTCCTTCCAAGATCACTCCTGTGATAGTTGGCAGTCTTCGTGTCCTTATTGGCTATTGGCCAGAGATGTCAGTTCCTTCCCATGTGGGCTTTTCCATAGGACCACTCACAATATGACAGTTGGCTCCCTCAGAATGAGATCTCTGAGAGAGACGGGGAGAGAGATGAAAGCAGCATAAGTCACAGTCTTTGCAACCTTATCTCAGAAGTGACTTCGTGACTACTTCTGGAGTTGCTAGATCCAGCCCATACTGGAGGGAAGGAATGATGCAAGGTGTGAATACCAGGAGGTGGTGACCATTGGGAGCCATGGTAGAGGCTGCCTACCACAACCTCCCCCTCCCGAAGCAATGGTTTGGCTTTGGTGTTGTGGAGGTTACAAACACATAGGTTTCCTCACCAACATATATCATGCCTCAACAGGAGCAGCTGGGCTTCCCAAATCTGTTTCTTTTATGCTTTCTGATAAGTGTTTCCAATGAACAAAGTGCCTCTAGCTTAGAGCTGTTCAAAAACTACTGGTTTAGAGGACTAAATCGAAACTTTGTTGGGCTTCACATGATTTGACCCCTGTCTACCAATTCTGCCTCTTATCTGACCGCTCCTTTAGGCCATATTACTTCCAAGCAAGACAGACTTCCAGAACAGCCCTTTGCCTTTCTTGCTAGCATGCATGCTGTTCCCTCTCCCATAATACATCACTCCCAGCTTGTCTGCATTGCCGGTGTTACTAAGTCACCCTTTCCATGAAGTACCTTTTGATGGTTCCAGGCAGACTTAGCTGTTCCTTTCTTATTCTTCTAGTTTGCTTTGTTTAAACTCCTTAATCAAAGCAATTACCTTTTATACTCTTTTATGATCGGTTTATGTCTCCCCTTTAAATTATCTCCAGCATCCAACCCAGAGCCTGGCACATAGGAGACACTCAATAGCTATCTGTGGAGATCAATGAGCCCAGCATTGCCCAAGTGCTTGGGGCCCTGGGTGTGGATGGAGTGCTGACCATAGCCTGGCATCTTCACGGGATGCATGTGGTATCTCAGCTGCCTCATTTATAAACCATGAGTCAGTCATTGTATTCCAGATTGCTCTTCACTGTCATTTTAGCCTTTAGCTACTGACTGAAGTGAGCTAATTAAAGCTGAACTATTTTAATTGCTAATCATCAAGAAATCAGATTTTTTTTAATGGAAATGGCAGAATGTGTGTGTTATCCTACCATTAAAACAAGCCGGAGTGTTCTTGTTTCAAAATTATGATAGGTCCATTGCATCCAGAAGTAAGTGTGAACTGTCAGAGCGTAAGGAATGGGTTGTGTTGTGTGGAGCACAAAATTGACCCAGTTCCTACTTCTATTAGTGTCACATCACATCACTCAGGAAAAGTCCAGTGGTTATTGGGCTTGAACACGGAGGATGTTTACTGATGCCCACAGGAGGCTGATTGCTTGGCACGTTAAGGACTGGCCTTTTGCCCTCCCTCTTTATATTCAAAACCTACTCTGGAGGTTTATTTTTTCACTAAAATGTTTTTTATCTATAAAAAGATTTCTCTAGTTGATAAAAAAAAAGGTGGCACAAAAGTGGTGTGTCCCTTTCAAATGAAAGTTGAAGAATAAAATGGTGAATTTTGAAAATCATATTAAGACAATCCACATATAATAACCACTCCCACCACTATAAAAACAAGAGAAATGCTACTTTGGACCAGTTTGGGGTCCATCTGTTTTTCTATTTTGCCTCTGATGGTGACACAATGGGATACTTTGGGGGAAACCTGCCCTTCATGGTTCCATATCAGAATGTTACAGAGGGACCATGAATATTTCTCAATTATGTGTCTGTCATTATTGCGATGTCTAAAATACCTCTTTGGGTCTACAGCTGTTACAGCCTGGGCCACCTATAGAGGTGAGACATTCAATAAGATTATAAGCAAGTTTATTTAAGTTAGGCTTCTTTTTAATTTCAAAGGTTTCAAAGGAATCTCTTAGTTCTGGGGGTTTAAGCTTTGAAAACATGTTTTGCTTTCCTACACTATGAATTTTTAGTCATAAATCCTTTAATGTATCCATTCAAAAATATTTGTTGAGAATCTCCTAGTACCCAAAACAATGACAGGCACTGGAAATACACAGTACCTGCTTTACTATTTGAGGTACCATGTGGTAGGCACAAGCATGTCGTTGAGTATGGAAAAAGGAGTGAACTAAGAAAGGGATTCAAGCAGCATTTGAGCTAGAACTTGAAGGAAGGGTAGGAATTGCATGCATAAAAAAGATTAGGCACTTCAAGACAAAGGAAAGGATGAGGGAAGAATGAGGGACGACACAGGCGAGCAGGAGGGGATATTACATGTGCAGAAACAAAACAATCCCGTGAGGGTACAGATTTGGCGGCATGGGGAAGAGTAGCTGGAGAAGACATCAGAAGGGCTTTGTATAGCCTACAAAGAAGTATGAATTCTTTTTATTTTTTTATTTATTTTTTTTCAACGTTTTATTTATTTTTGGGACAGAGAGAGACAGAGCACGAATGGGGGAGGGGCAGAGAGAGAGGGAGACACAGAATCGGAAACAGGTTCCAGGCTCTGAGCCATCAGCCCAGGGCCCGACGCGGGGCTCGAACTCCCGGACCACGAGATCGTGACCTGGCTGAAGTCGGACGCTTAACCGACTGCGCCACCCAGGCACCCCCAAAGAAGTATGAATTCTTTTTCACTAGGCAGTGAGAAGTGTTAAGGGTGTTTAAGGCCAGATATGATATCAGATTTTAGAGAGTTCTGTTCTCAGCATTCTGAAGGAAGGATTGGAGCATGGAGAGTCTGTTGACGGGGAAGGTATTTGGAATGCTTGGAAGTGGGAAACTAATACTTATTGAGGATCTGCAATCTGCCAGATCCAGTGCTAGGCTCTTCACATATGTTATCATATTTAGTGTTCACTGCAAGTGTATGAGGTATGAATTCTAATTCTCATTTAAGAAATGAGGCTACGTAACTTGCCCAAGATCACCCAGCTAGAGGTGGTGGTGGAGCTGAGCTTTGATTGATTCCACCTGCCTGATTCCAAAGCCGCCCTTCTTTCCTTTATGCTGAAGGGGATGGTGAGGGTCTGAATTATGCCAGCGGCAATGCTAGAGAGGTGTCCTCCCTCCCCACAGAAGACTCCTCATTTAATTGTACCTCATTTGGAAGCTTCTCCAACTACTTCATCATTCGAATTGCTTTAATATGACAAATTGACCAATTACTAACAGGTTATTTATAACCATAGTGAAATTAGTTGCTTGGTTCAATCAAGCAACCAAAAAGTAACTGATTTGTAATGACTTGATTTATCAAAGTGTTCAGAACGGTTGGTGTAAATAGATGTAACTTACATTAGCATTAGACAAATATGTGCAATAGAATAGGCAGGCAATATCTGATTATTCACAAATGACATCTGAACCAAAAGGATTTTAACCCTAGCTCGATCTGTAACCAACTGGACAAGTCATAGCTTTGAGTGCAAAAAGATGTTCTGGGAAACCTTCTATTTTATTTTTCTGATAAAGAAATGGAAGCCCAGAAAGCATAAGGGATTTGCCAAGGTCTCCCAGCCAGAAAACAACAGAGCTGAAAATACAGACTTGGACCATCTGTATTTTTCTGATGCCAGGTCCTGGAGAACTTTTCCCACTATGCCTGCTGCACTGTGACAATGACCAGTCACTTAGCCTCTTGAATCCTCAATTTTCCCACAACAAGACAGAGTTGGTTGGTGGGTGTATCAGTTAGCTTTTACTGTGTAAGAAACAGCCCAAAACAACAGGTTTTACAACAATTGTTTTATGTAGCTCCTGATTCTATGATGTGTCCTGGTGGCTGTTCAGGTCAGGACTGGCTCAGCCGATTTCTACTGGACTTGCTCATGCTTCTGTGGTTAACTAGTGGGTCTTGGATGATCTAGTATAGCCTCACTGATAGGGGTTGGTAGACCAGTGACTAGAGATCAGCTGTTCATCAAGTGGGGCACCTTCATTTTCCTCCACAAAGCATTTCATCCTCCAGCAGACTTGATCAAGTTTGTATACCTGGTGCCCTCAGGGTTCTACGCACAAAAAGAGAGAAACCCCACTGAGCATGCTCTTTGGAAATCTTTGTGATGCCAAATTTGGTATTCTCTCATTGGCTAAAGTCAGTCACATGATGTGGCAGGCAGCTTGTGGAGTGGTTCCCAATAATTCCTACCTCCTGATATTCATGTCCTTATGTAATCTCCCCCTGTGTGAGGACTGGACCTCAAGATTGGCTTCTAATGAATAGATTCATTAGACCTCAAGTCAATAGACTGGACCTCAAGATTGGCTTCCGTGAAAGTGATGGGGTATAGCTTCTAAGATTAGGTTAGTGACACTCTCTTTGACTCTTTCTATGTGCTTGCTCTGGTAAAGCAAGCTGCCATGTGTGTACTGCCTTATGGAGTGGTCCACGTGGCAAGGAACAGAGAGAGCCCTCTAGCCAATAACCAGTGATGAACTGAGACCCTCAGTCCAATAGTTCCTTGAAGAACTGAATCCTGTCAACAACCGGTGAGTGAGTGAACTTGGAAGCGGACCCAACCCCCAATGAACTCTAGATGACACCGCAGCCCTGCCCCATACCTTCATTGCAGTCTTGTGAGAAACTTTCAAACAGAAGACCTAGCTAAGTTATGCCTGACTCACAGAAACTGAGTTGTTTTAACCTTGTAGTGATTGGTTATATAGCAATAGATAACAAATACACATAGCTAAGTTCAGAGTCAGTAGGGAGGGTGAGTATCCAACAGTGTGGTTATAGGAAGAGTAATTATATAAACTATTCACACATATTTGCAAACAATTTACTACAGTTTTCCAGCCTTTGGGAGTCTGAGGTGGAATGATTTTCACTACTTCAACATTTATTCTCTGTGCAAAGAACTGGGAACAAGATGGTGAACAAGACAGATTTCCTGCCCTTAAGGAGCTTACAGTTTGTGGCAGGGAGGGGAAGAATGGGGAAAGACATTAGTTCAATAATTCCTTTTTTAATTATTTGTTTAAAGTGATATTAAGGGAGAATGTGTATAACAGTCTAGGTTGGTCAGAGTAAAGCTTCTTTGAGAAAGTGGCACATAAGCTGAAGAGGCAGGCAGAAGAGAAAGAGAGGGAAAGAGGAAAATTCCAGGTAGAACGGTGACATTCTTAAAGAGGAGGCAGAGAGGTGGTCAGCAGATATGGGACAAGTTCCTATTTATGATCAAATTGTATCTTATTATGTAATAATGATGTTATGGGTTATGGTTTTAGAGATAAATGCAAAAATATTTATGGATGAAATTATTTGATGTCTGGGATTTGCTTCAAAACAATCCAGTGGCAGGATAGGGGTCAGGAGTGGGTGGAGCTATAAATGAAACAAGAATGAGTTAATACATTTTTGTGTATTTTTCATTTTCCATAATAATACTTTAAAAACTTGTATCTGGGGGTGCCTGCGTGGCTCAGTCAGTTGAGCATCCAACTCTTGATTTTGGCTAGGTCATGATCTCATGTTTCGTGGGTTCGAGCTCCGTTTTGGGTTCTGTGCTGACAGTGTGGAGCCGCTTGGGATTCTCTCTCTGTCTCTCCCTGTCCCTCTCCCCCTTTCAAAATAAATAAATATTAAAAAAAAAAAACAAAACTGGGGCGCCTGGGTGGCGCAGTCGGTTAAGCGTCCGACTTCAGCCAGGTCACGATCTCGCGGTCCGTGAGTTCGAGCCCCGCGTCAGGCTCTGGGCGGATGGCTCAGAGCCTGGAGCCTGTTTCCGATTCTGTGTCTCCCTCTCTCTCTGCCCCTCCCCCGTTCATGCTCTGTCTCTCTCTGTCCCAAAAATAAATAAACGTTGAAAAAAAAAATTAAAAAAAAAAACAAAAAACAAAAAAAAACTTGTATCGTGACAACACATCCTGAATGCTGTATGTATATATGTTTGAGAGGTCACAGGACACTTATTTCCTCCTGCTCCACTGCAGAGTAGAGGTTAATAGCATCTTTAGGGCAAGGGGATGGAATGAGTTTTGTGTTACAGAAAATGTAAAGGCTTCTCAGCTTCAAATCTTGTGGCTAACATAAAGAAGGATATTTGGGTAATTTACCTTGCCTCCTGGTTATAAGGTGCTATATTGCATTCTTTCTCATCCTCATTTGTCACTAGCTAAGATGGTATGGTTTCATATGTAATAGAATCTTATAACGTGGTTTTTACCCTAGAGTAAAAGGCAGTGGGAGGATGCTGTTTAAATATTAGTAAAATGCTGAAAAGATTCTGTTATAAGGCCTTATATAATCTGGGAAGTATTAAAGAGCTTATGGGTGGGGAAGGAGAAAAATAGGGTAGAAGAGATGGAAATCCCCCTTTGTTAAAAAAATTCTGGGTTGGCTTGCTACAGCAATACTGGATTAAGGATTTATTTGATTAAGTTTTCCTTTTACTCATGATATTCTGAGGTGGGTCAGACTGAAATTAATAGCCAGCATAGATAGATTTTATGAGTCAGGGATGTATTTCATTAGGATGTTTTTCAGGACAGGGGCACCTGGGGCTGAAGCTGAAGAGATGATGCTTCATATTTATAACTGTTTCAATGTTATTGGGGGAACCGTATTTTGTGATTTTGATTTACATCTTTCTTGAAAATTCCTTTGCCACCAAATTGAGTCTCTCCCTAACCCCTAATAAATGAAGACTTCACTAGAGTCAGATATATGCAAATTACATTTCCCTTCTCAAGCTAAGGTTAAATAAAAGGGAAAATTATCAAAGATTGCTTATGGCAGCAAGGATTTTCAGTGCTTGAAGATCAATTTCGTTATTTCAAAACCATGATGAGTCTCCTCAGTCAGTGCAAAGCAGGAAAGGAATAAAGTAACGGAGAAAGCGGACCTGGGCATAAACATGTTCCCACACAACATTTGTGCTGAAAGGCTTTGTTGGTGTTCCCTGAACCTTGGCAATTACAGGCATTTTCCTTTGCTCGGAAAAACGTCTGGCAAATACAGAGAGTAGGTTCCCTCCTATTCTGTGTTCAAGGCTAGGTTCTGGCCTTGTTGCAGGGAAACACTAATTCCTAACCATGCTATGCTCCCTGGGAGCAAATGGTTTGTTTTCTCTTCACTGAATCCAGCCTGGGGTGGGTTCTCAGCAGCTGAGCCTGGCATGGAAAATCTATTTGGAGCAACTTGTCCCCAGGAGGGAAGAAGGCAAGCTGATTGTGCGGAGGAGTCGCAGCCACCATCCGGGTCAGCCACACTCGCTGGTCAGTGCAGGCATCAACACACAGAGACACACACGAGAGTCCACAGCAAACAAGAGTCCTGTTTGTGTGCCCACACCCGCATGTATCACGCATACCCAGCTCTACCCATATATGCACTGTGCACCCACACTTGACATACCAGTCACATGTACCACAATGACACACAGACACCATACACATATACACAACACGTATATAACCACATCCACCCGCACATCGTGTACAAATACACACACATACACAGCTGCACATACTACACAGACCACATATACTCCACTACACACACACACCACCCACAATCCACCCTGGTCATATACATCCATACCACATACTCCTGTATACACACACCTCATCACACACCATGTAATGTCACATGCATCACGCACACCACATACATTCCGTACATACCATGTACACACTTGAACACATCCAACTACACACAGATACCCACCACACATGCTCCGCATAGCAACCATACACACCTACATACCACACACACACACACACACACACACACACACACACACCCATGCAACACATTCCACACACCAGTCCTGTGCACCACAAATGCATCTCTGTGTCTGAGACACCCACACACCCACCCCGGTTACTTTCCCGCTCAGCAAGGCGGGGCTGCAGTCCCCTGCGGGACTGGGGCGGGCGGCGCGCTCAGGGCCGGCGGGCCTTGGTTACCGCGGGCGGCGAGGCGGCGGGGCTGGGGTCTCGGGGGCCGGCGGCTAGAGCTCCGGAGGCGTGGCTGAGCGGCAGCACCTGGAGCCGGTGGCTTGCCCTGGGGTAGTGCGCGCGAGCGTGAACGTGCGCGCGCCTCCGAGGGGCCTCTGTGCCCCCTCCGGGAGGTGTGTACTGGGGGAAACGTGAGCCGCTCGAGGGGAGACGCTGTGTGTGCGAGAAAACCTCGCTGGCGGATGCGCAGGGACCGGCCCCCCGGGCGGTTATGGTGGGCGTGTCCTCGGTGCGCCCGGCCCTCGGTGGAGTTCTCCAGACGACCCAGCTCGGCTGGAAGTGTGTGTGGGAAGCGCGCGCGCAAGCCGCTGTGCGTGTGAACACCAAGCCTCCAAGGCGTGTGTGTGTTCATAATGGCCGTCCGTCGGTTGGGGTCGGTCTCGGAGGAATGAATGAGTGTGTGTCAGAGACTCGCTGTGACAGGAGGGGACGCCGCTAGTGTGTGCGAAGAAGCCAGGCTAGCATCGGCCGGCGCCGGTCGGCGCGCGCTTGTGTGCGCGTGCGTGTGCACGTGGGGACGCGGCGCGCGCCGCGGCGGAGGGAGGCGGGCGGCGGCAGGCCCAGCCCCCGGTCGCAGCGCCCGGGGCGGCTCCTCTGCGAGCCTGGGACCGCCGTGCTCCCGCCGCCACCACCGCCGCCGCCGCCGCCACGCGCTGGCGTGACTCCCGGCCCGCGCCCTCCCACGTCTGCAGCCTGCTCGGCTTTTGGCCCGCCCAGACGCCGCTTCTCCCGGCTCCCGGCCTCGGCTCCGCGGAGGGAGCGGAAATGAGTGCGGCGTCGGCGTCCGAGCGGGGTTGGAAGAGCGAGAAAGTGGACGAGGCTCAGGCCCTGGCGCGGAGTTGCGCTGCCCGAAGACCCGACTTCCAACCGTGCGACGGGCTCTCCATCTGTGCCACGCACAGCCATGGCAAGTGCTTCAAGCTGCACTGGTGCTGTCACCTAGGATGGTGTCACTGTAAGTCGAGCCGCGTCTCCCCTCCTTCCGCCGCCGTCCCAGGGCGCTCGGTGTCCCGGGTCGCGGTTGCCACTCTGCGGTCGCGGGTCTCGGCTCGGCGGGGGCTATCCAGCTGCTAGCTGGAGCCACCCTGGGCGCCCGGCGGGCAGGCGGGAGCTGCCCGAGGCGCCGGACGCCTCGGTTGGCGCTGCCTTGGCAACGAGATGAAATCCCGCGGGGAGCTTCGCTTTAGCCACTTCTACAAAAGGGGATCTCCCCGTCCCAGGAAAACTGGAGGTTTTTTTTTTTTTTTCCCTCGCTTTTTTATCTGAAATGACCAGGCACTGTGTTGAGAAATGGTAGAGCGCCGTCAGAGTTGACAGCCAGAGGGGAAGCCTTTTTTTCAGGGCTAGTGGAAATGCTCCCCTTTCTTTCTCACTTTTGTTTTTTCAGGCTGCTCGTTAAAAGAAAGAGCCCTTGGAAATCGAATTGTGGCCCATTTATTGTATCCAAATTGAGAAAACACTGAAGTGTAAGAGAAAGCTTCCGAGAAGTTAATATTAACAGTTTGGAAGGGTGAACTCCTTCAATACCTAGTTGTAGCGTATAGAGCCAATATATGAGACTGTTTTAAAATTACGAAATAAAATAAATGAAAGTAAGCTTTAATAATCTCAAACCAATTTACAAAAGCCAGAGCTAACTGGTGTAGACCTTTTCTCTGTGGTTATCCTGCCTGTGATTTTTAAAACGTATTAAACTTAAGTAGCCATTTAATCAGAATTCCACAATTTGATTAGTTCACGATATTAGGCCTGCTGTATCCAATAAATCATCATTTAAAGAAATATGTTATAAACTTAAGTTTCAACATAGCCTTATAATAGAGGTTTTTGGAGTGTTTATTCAGGACACACATTCTGGAAGTGATCTTAAGTTAAAATTGTTTTTTCCTTGTTGGTTAGGAAAAAATGGCTCCCAACAAGAGATGCAGTACATTGACAAGTCCTTGTTTACGTTAATTGAACACAGGGGGATATTTTAAATTGAATTTATGATTTGAAGAATAGGAGAATTCCTGCCTTTTCTTTACATTGAACAGTATTGATTTTTTTGTGTTGTCTGCTGAAGGGTCAGGTTCTTCCTATATTTCATTATTCCTATTGCTCTCAGATCCATTCCTCATTATAAAGCATCATTTCAGTGGGGGACAGGATACAAAGTTGGAAGTAGCAACTGTAAGAAACCTGTGATGCTGAAGTGCACAAGTACGATGAATCTGGTGAGAGTCCATTTTCTAGGGAGGTATAGAATCATAGTACAGAATATGAGGAACATTAAAGACGGTCAGGTCAGTGCCTGTCTTATTTCAGCAGTCTCTCCACTAAGTACCAACATTCCTGATAGGAACCTTGCAGTCTTCTCAGGTAGCTTTGATTCTTAAAAATACTCTCATATGGAGCTAAAATCAGTTACTTTCTAACTTCTTTCCACAGGTCTTATTTCTACCTTATGAAATCATGTAGAACAGTCTAATCCTTTTTTAGATCATTTTTTTTTCCAGCCCTTCAGATATACATATGAATATTCCACGGACATAGACTGTCTTCTCTCTGTATTCCCAGCCATTGTCACAATGTCTGGCCTGAAATAGATTTGAAATTCATGTTCGTTGAGTGACTGAGTGAAAGTAGCCATCGTTTTCCTCTCGGGCATTGTTTTGTCCTGTTTATAAATCTCTAGTCCCTTCTGCCTCTCCTTGTGTGGAATAGTATCCAGGCTCCAGAGCATCCTGGTTATTCTTTTCTGAATTTGTGCCAGTATGGTTATGATCCTTTGAAGACTGTGACCCTTAGAAGGGTACGTAATATCCCAATTGTGGTTTGAGTCAAGCAGGACTGCTGTCTCCCATGTGTGAGATACTGCTAATGCAGCACATTAGCTTTTCTCATATCCTCATCATATTGAGCTTGCTGCTGTCAGATTGAACTAAGATTGCTGTCGACTAAAGACATTAAGCCCCTTTTTTGTTTGTTTTACGTACATGGCAGTTAAGTCATGATGCTTGCCCATTGCACAGTTATATATGGATTTCTTTGGACTCTGATACCTTAGATGTTTTTCCCCATTAAATTTCATCTTCATTAGAGTTATCCATTTATCTGGCTTATCGTTGTTTTTTCAGATCCCAGCTCTTTCTTAGTCCATATTTGAGCCCCCTAGTTTCATGTGAGTCATATATGGGATGCCAACAGTAGTATAGTAACCTTTTGCATCTTCATTCAAATTATCGATAAAATTGTTGAATGGGAGAAGGCCACATACAAGAATCCTGAAGCTCACAGGTAGGACTGACCTTTAAGTTGATGGCAGTTCATTAAGAAGCACTCATTGTTATGGTCATTCAGATAATTAGCTAGCCACTTAGTATTGTATTTATCTTATCCATGTGGTATAATGAGAGCCTGGTCATATACCTTGTTGAAATCCTACCTTGTTGATATCTGACACTATTTATATTGCTTCTTTTTAATACATGATCTATCTATAAACACACTCTCTAAACAAGAAAGGAAATTTGATTAGTCTGGTTATTTAGTTTGGCTCCACAAATGCTTACCATTTTCTTTTCTTAGGGATTAGAAGCTATTTTTTAAATAAAATATCTGAATTAGGAAAGGATTGATGTCGAATCTACTGGACTATCGTCAGTTCTTTTCTTTAAAAATCAGATCTTTACATTTATTTGCTTGTTTCCAGTCTTTGGCAACCCTCCGGGTATCCATGCTTCCTCCACTGGCAGCAATTCAGTGATCACATTCACAAGAAGCTTCATTTCATTGAGAGCAGCAGCAAGGTGCTTTGTTACAGTCTTCTGTCCTATACTGGGGAATCAATTCTTTCTATCCCTTTTTTAGTCCAAATATCATTTTTCTTGAAAAGATGCAGAGCTCACACATTTGAGAAGTTCTACTTTCTTTTTGGCACTCACAGACATTATAGCATCAGTCCTAAGCCGAATTTTTAAATTCTGTTTAATGTATATTGAGCACTTTTTTCTTTGTGAGACATTATTATGGAAGTTAGGGATATAAATATGAATACAGCTGGACCGTGCCATTTAAGCAGAGTATAAGGACATGATTAATACTATATTTATTTTTGTATTCCTTTAAAATCACAAATGAGGGACATTTGGGTGGCTCAGTCGGTTAAGTGTCAGACTTCAGCTCAGTTTATGATCTCATGGTTCATGGGTTCAGGCCTGCGTTAGGCTCTGAGCTGACAGCTCAGGATTCTGTGTCTCCCTCTCTCTCTGCCCCTTCCCTGCTTGCACTCTGTCTCTCAAAAATAAATAAACATAAAAAAATTTTTTAAATAAAATCATAAATGGTAAGGGTGAGAAAACTATCAACTTGTTCACCAAATCAGAAAATGGTAAAATGAGAGGACCACTTTGATATTTGAGAGAGGAATTTCAGAACAAATGAAGAAAGTTCAGTTATATATGGTTCGTGTTAAACTTGTGAAATTCATAACCTTAGGAAATAGAAAAGACTAAAAATATATACATGTTCATAAAAGACATATAAAACATGTATATATTCATAGATGTGGTACTTGATGTATTATTAAAGGAAATCGCGTTTGGATAATGGCAGAGTTTGAGAATCATGTCTGGGAGGAAAACTATGGTACGTACTGTAGGTGTCACTATCAAAAATAGGTTATTTAGTTGAAGAAACTATGGCCCTGAATGTGTAACTTTTTTTCTTCCCCCAGTAAAGAGCGATATTGGATGGAATTACTGAGTGAAGGATTCCAAGAGGAGTTTTGAGAGGAAAAAAAAGACATAGCTTGGCTAGGGAAGAGGAATGGGAAAGAATAAATCACATGCAGATAAAAAGTAGATTTTTTGGCGAGAATAGGTAGAACATGTAGAAGGCATAACAAATTAGATTGTTGAAATGAACAGGGAAGGTGGGTAGTCTGAGATTTCAGTTGATAGAGACCTTAACATGATAGCAGTGATATGGGCAGTAGAGGAATGAAACTAGCAAGGGAGATTATTTTGTTATTATTGTAAAATAGAAATTCATTCAATAATATCCATAAATGGATTGGAATAGATTATTAATTTGGAGATAGAGGAAGAGAAAAGTTATAAAGGATAACTTCTAGACTTCTGCCTCATGCATATAGGATGGATGGTAGTGCCATTCATTCACTAACAAAAAGAAAATATTAAAGAAGAGCTAGGGTTTGGCTGAGCATGGATTGTGAATCCAGTTTTGAATCATGAATCCTGGGAGACCAGGAATTCAGTTTTGGATCTATTGAGTTTAAGCTGCCTTGTCATCACATAGTAATAATGTGAGTAGGCAATTGGATGCAGGGATCTAGAACTTAGAGGAGAGGTCTTCACTAGAGATAAAATAGAAGTCATTTACTTATTTTTAGATTACAGTTGTGGCCATGGTGAAGCCAGAAGATCACCAAGGGAGGGACTATGGTATGAGAAATGAAAATCTTTAGGTTTTCCCTTTAGAATGCTAATATTTAGAACACTAATATCTGGGTACAGGAGGATCAGCTTGCAGCAGAGTCCGGGAGGGAAGAAAAATATGGAAAGCTATTTTTTTGCATATTTTATTGCAGAAGCAGAGGGAAATGAGTGTTTTAAGAAACAGTATGAAAATTAGGGGTGCCTGGCTGGCTTAGTTGGAGTGTGTGGCTCTTGACCTCGGGGTGGTGAGTTTGAGCCCCATGTTGGGTATAGAGATTACTTAAAAATAAAATCTTTAAAAGAAGAAAGTATAAAGATTAAATCAGTTTTCGGCAGCTTATTTCTTAGAAATTGGCAAAATGTACAAATAGTGATTTTCTTTATTGCTGAAGAAGAGGGTAAAGGGTTTAGTCTCACAACAGTAACTTCAAAAATATATTTAATTGCAGGGGCACCTGGGTGGCTCAGTTAGGCATCTGACTTCAGCTCAGGTCATGATCTCACAGCTCCTGGGTTCGAGCCCTGTGTCAGGCTTCTGTGCTGACATGACAGCTCAGAGCCTGGAGCCTGCTTTGGATTCTGTGTCTCCCTCTCTCTCTGCCCCTTCCCTGCTCACACTCTGTCTCTCTATCCTTCAAAAATAAATAAACATTTAAAAAAAAAAGAATATATTTAATTGCAGTATTAGTCAAAGCTATTTGAGACAGTAAATTCTTCAAACTAGAAAGAAAAGAATAGAATGACAGGAGCTGAGAATTAGGACACAGAAATTACAGTTAATATTTATTGAGTGATTACTTTGTACCAGAGTAAGCTTATTATGCTAAGCACTAAATAGACAATTATGTTATTATGTCCATTCTACAATTGAGGAAGGAGGCTTAGGGAAGTTAAGCTAGTAAAAGTAGAGCCTGGATTTGGATCCAGGCCTGTCTGATTCTAGGACCGAGACTCTTAACCACCATAGGTTACAGAGTAATTTAAAATTAATGCACAAAATCAACAGTTTTTGGCTCCACCAAAGCCAGTGATGGGAAAAATTGTTAAGAAATGAGTGGAAAATTGTAACACTTGCAAAAATGAAATACAGAAGAATGAGAACTGTAAAGAGGTCATGAGATGTGATGGGGAATGACATCTAAGTTAAGAGTTAAGGAAGAAAAAGTGATTAGAAGGTGACAGGGGTGGGTGGGTAGTGTACGTGGTATGATGTTGGTGCCACCAGCAGAACTCAGAGTTGGCTTAATAAAATCACATAATAGATTAGTTCAGTTTTTTGCAGAAGACATCTTAAAAGATGTCTGTCTTTTTCAGATTGAAAGCAGGAAGAGTGGGACTTGATGTAGTCTAATAGATGGTATTAACATATCTAAAGAAAGACTGTCGCAGCAGAAGGTGGATGGGCAGCATGGAAATATAGAAAAATGGGTATTGGAGAGGCAGAATTTGGAAGTGTTTTTTTCAGAACCGTTCAGAGAAGGTGATAACACTGCCTAGAACTTAAATATCTGGTCTGTATGATTGGACTGTCCTACAAATATTTGGCTATAAGTTGGTTTCCTATTTATAGATTTTCTGTAGAGAGAGGAGCTGATTAGAGAATTTAACTCTTAGGACCTTTTAGCAAATATACTTGTCTCCACTAGGTAGTGTATTAGCATTGTGGTTTTTGTGTCATTGTATTTGTTTTGGTTTCCTGCTTCTACACAACTTACGGTAAACCCACAAAATCAAGTTCTGACTTAGCCAGGGTAATGCCTGCTGGTTTTCCTAAGGGGCATCTCAATCATATCAATAGCAGTTGCTACAGAAAAATATATTTAAGAAGTTTGATGGTGAAAACTATCAAAAAAAAAAAATGGAGTGGTAGTTTTATTGGATGAAGGAGTCAGCGGAAGCTTTTTTTCCCCCCCTAAGAATGAGGCTTCTTATCATGTCTAGTGGCTGAAGGAAGAGGATATGGAGTTAAGAAGACAAGTGTGACATGAAGTTCTGAGTGAGATTCCTCAAAGCCTTTCAAAGAAAGAGAAAACTGATGGGTGTTTTTCCATCCACGTGGTGCTTCAATCATAACACACATCAACTTCAACAATAACAATAACGGTGCTTATGGCAGGCATCTCTTTTTGCATGCAATCTTTATATTTGCAGGCATCATCTTTTTGCATGTGTCACCTCACTTAAACCTTAGAACAACCTTCTGAGGTAGGTATTGCTACTACCGTCATTTTTTAGATTAGGAAACTTGCTGAAGGTTACCTGTAGTCGCTTGGGCTGTATATGGCAAATGTACATCAGAATCTTACAAACCAAATGCCAACCAGGGCTCGGGGGCACTTGGTTCCACTCAGGGTACAGTGAGGATGACCTTCTGTTTTAAATTCTTTCTGGAATAAGCAGGAATTCAGTAAATAAAGTAAAATAAGAACGGTTTCTGATTTTAAAAGAAGGGCAATTGTATGCAATATGAGCATTTTCAGAGTGGTTGCAAACACTATAAAAACTGTGCTTTTAAAAACTACTTAACAGTGTATTGTATAATATGAATCTTCAGTCACCTCATATCCTCAGCTGATCCCTAACTGGTGCAAACCCTTTTGGTTGTTGTTAGATTTGCATGCATACCATTAATTATTGCTGGCTTCCAAGCCTGTTGCATTTAGGGATTTGAACTGGATAGCTTTTGAGGATGTTTCTGTGGTAATTTCCTACATTCCAAGACCCCCATTTTGTTTAGGTTTATTCTCTCATACTGTAGAATTTCATTTATTAGAAGAATATTATAGAGAAATGTTATTAATTCCAAACAATAGTAGTAACATATGTTTAACAATCAAAAGTTGTCTAGTAGAAGATTTGCTTTCTTGAAAACTAAAGAATGGTTTATACATAAAATGAGGAAGGCACAGTGTAATCCTAGAAGGGACAAGGGCCATGGAGTCTGATACACCTTAATTGGAATCATGGTTCCTCCATTTATTGGCAGTGTGACCTTGGACAAGTTAGTCAGCCTCTCTCAGTCAGTCTTAATGTTCCCTCTGGAAAACAGGAATAGAGGTTCTTATTTCACAGGGTGGTTGTGAGGATTAAGTGACACACGCAAAGTACTTAGTGCAAGTATTTAGTAGAAGTGGCTTGAGCCCCTCCTCAAGAAAACCAAACAAACAATATATAGAAATACCAGCTAGTATAATCATCCTGAGGGCAGGCTCTGGCTTGGACTTGGTGTTTGAATGCTGGATCTGCCCACTTGACCAGTTATATGGTTTGAGGGAAGTTAACCTCTTTCAGTTTCCTCACTTTTAATATAGAGATAATAATAGCACCAGTTTCATGGTGTAATGACTGCTAGTCTCCAGCTCCTTCTCCCTTCCACAAATGTTTAATGTTTAATCTGAAATTCACTTTGTGACCATACTCATTTGTTCAGTTAAACACTCAAAACAGCAAAGGTAGTATATACATTGTGAAAAATATATTTAGAAATTAATCAGTTTTTTGTTACCCTCCATTGGAAGGTCTGTTTTGTAATAGTTACTATGTGATGATTATCTACTTCTTGTCATGAAATCTGACAATGTGCTCCAACTCCCATGCCCCTCCTACATCCTGTTTTCCACCATTGTTTAAGCAATGGATAGTTCTGGTTTATTAGATATACCAGTTAATAGCTTTCATATATAGCAAATAAGGGTCAGAAGGTTTCAAAGGATCAGAATATTATAAAAGTTACATTGTATTAAAGTGAAATGAACATGTTTAATTTTAATAATTTAGAAGCTTTGTTAGGATCCTGTGGTTATACTTGGCCATCATTTGGAATGCTGATTTTATATGGAAAAATGGCCAAAGTACTAGTTGATACAGTAGTCCTGGCTGCTAGAATGTTGGACAAAGGACACTTAATTGTAGTCTTTGCAAATTACTTTACTTAGGTTGACAGAATTTTCATTCTGTGTTTCTCCTGTTATAATTGTTGGTTCTTCAATTTTCTGATAGTTAACAATATTCTGTAAGCACACTGCCAAAAACGTTCAGTACCGGAGTGCCAACAATATATAATAAATCCCTCCAGCTGTGTGTGCACAATGCCCTAAAACAGTCCTTTCAGGACAAATTCTTTAAACTTGCCTAGTGCTTATAAAACTAGATTATTTTGGTGTGATACAGATGTGTATTTCTTCCTCTGTATCTCATTACAACAGACTTTAGTGAAATAAAAACACTGAGAGTGTAATGATTTGGTATTTTCAGCATGCCTTTCTTAAGAATGAGGACATTTTCCTATATAATTACAATACTAGTCACATCTAAGATAATTAACATGAACTCAGCAGTGCTATCTGATATACAGTTTCCTTAATTGTCAAAAAATGACTTTTATAGCTGACTTTTTAAAAAATTCAGGGTCCAATCAAGATTCATACATCGGATTTCATTATTATATCGTTTTAGTTTCTTTTTTTTTTTTTTTAATTTTTTTTTTCAACGTTTTTATTTATTTTTGGGACAGAGAGAGACAGAGCATGAACAGGGGAGGGGCACAGAGAGAGGGAGACACAGAATCGGAAACAGGCTCCAGGCTCCGAGCCATCAGCCCAGAGCCTGACGCAGGGCTCGAACTCACGGACCGCGAGATCGTGACCTGGCTGAAGTCGGACGCTTAACCGACTGCGCCACCCAGGCGCCCCTCGTTTTAGTTTCTTTTAATCATTCTAGAATAATCACACTTTTGGGGGGATGACATTGAAATTTTTGAACAATCCAAGTTAACTGCCTGTAGCATTTCCCATATTTTAAGTTTGCCTAATTGTTTAATCATGATTAGATTTAGGTTAACGTTTTCATTGAGTTATTACAGAGGTGATAGTGTATCCTATCACGTGAGAAGACATAGAATGTTGAGGTGTTCCACTACTGCTAATGCTAAGGTGGTAACTGACAAGTCTTTTATAAAGATACATTTCCCCTTTATTGTTTTTCTTTTTAAAAACCTTTTTTATTCCTTTTGTTTTTAGCATACTATCTGTGGGATACTTTGACAATGAATATTCTGTTCTCTAACAGACTCTATCCTAGTGATTTTAGTATTGACTGAGGAGTCTTAAGTGGATCACTTATTACATTGGTGGTTGCATAACAGTGATTTTCTAATTCTGCCATTCTTTCTACCATTGATGGAATTGTTTTATAAAAAAGAGGTTGGGGGGGCACCTGGGTGGCTCATTTGGTTAAGTGTCCGACTCTTAATTTTTCGCTCAGGTCATGATCTCACAGTTTGTGATATCAAGCCCTCATGTGGTACTCTGCCCTGACAGCACTGAGCCTGCTTCAGATTCTCATTCATTCATTCCCTCTCCCTCCCCCTCTCCCCTCTTTGTGCGCATGTGCTGTTCTGTCTCTCAAAATACATAAATACACCTTTTTAAAAAAAAAAAAAGAAGAGGGTTTTCTTTTCTACCTGCATACCATCTTTTTTAAGTATTACTATAGATTACTTGGTTCTCTTTTATTTGTTATAAGTAAACATCATAACTCTTGATGTTCAAACTGTCTTAAATTTGGTCAGTGAGAGCCCCTTCAAGCTGGCTTCTGTGTCCTTTTGACATGTTCCTGTCAGTTTTTTGAGTACTTCCCTATTTTCTGGAACAAATTGTTCCAGGCTTACCTAGTAATTTCTGTGCCTCAGACCAGAAATGCATTGTTTTTCTAAGGATTCCAGATTCCTTTTAGTGATGAATGGCATGGAAACCATTATCTGGGCTTTTGGTGTGCTTATTTCTCCTGAGATGTTACTGCATTTAGGCCCGTTCAGTGGATAGGGTGTGTGTGTGTGTGTGTGTGTGTGTGTGTCCGTCCGTCCGTCCGTCCGTCCATCCATCCATCCATCCATCCGTCCGTGTGTGTCCGCCCATGCCCATTCCCATCACCTTTCCCCAATACATATTTGTACCTTGCTTCTCTCTGAGTAAAAATCCTGGTTTCCAATACATCATAATATTTACTCATTTCCTTTATTCTCAGCTACACACAGGGTAGTGTAGGGATTAGTACATTAGTACCACTACCAACAACAAACTGATGAATAAAGTTCAAGAATCTTTGCATGTTTTGGTCTTTAGGCTATATCCTAGGAACAATGTATAGTCAGAGCACTCTGTTCAAAAGTTTCTTGAGTTAATTTTTTTTTCTGTGTTATCAAGTTCATTGATTTCTGATTCTAATCAATTTCATGTTCACATTTTAATTTTTTTTAAATTGAACTTTTTTTTTTTTAATTTTTTTTTTCAACGTTTATTTATTTTTGGGACAGAGAGAGACAGAGCATGAACGGGGGAGGGGCAGAGAGAGAGGGAGACACAGAATCGGAAACAGGCTCCAGGCTCTGAGCCATCAGCCCAGAGCCTGACGCGGGGCTCGAACTCACGGACCGCGAGATCGTGACCTGGCTGAAGTCGGACACTTAACCGACTGCGCCACCCAGGCGCCCCTTAAATTGAACTTTTTATTTAGAAATAATTTATAGCTTTACATGCAGTTGTGAGAAATAATACAGAGATCTGGTATATCCTTACCCAGTTTCCCAGTGGTAGCATCTTGCAAAACTGTACTATGGTGTCACAACCAGGAAATTGAAATTGATACAGCCAAAATAATATTTCCATCATTATTTCCATCAACACCTCGTGCTGCCCTTTAATTAATGTTTATTTTCAAGAGAGAGCGAGACAGAGGGTGATCAGGGGAGGGTTAGAGAGAGGAGGAGACACAAAATCTGAAGCAGGCTCCAGGCTTCGAGCTGTCAGCACAGAGCCCGATGATGCAGGGCTCAAACTCACAAACTATGAGATCATGGCCTGCGCCAAAGTTGGATGCTTAATTGACTGAGCCACCCAGGCGCCCCTGGTGTTGCCCTTTTATAGACGTACTTTCCCTCTTGCCCCAGCCCCTCATTAATCTCTGGCAATCACTAATCTGTTCTCCGTTTCTATAATTTTGTCATTTCCAGAAGGTTTTATAAATGAAATCATACAGTATGTAACCTTTTGGGATTGGCTTTTCTTCACTCAGCATTATCTCTGAAGATTCATCCACTCTGTTGAGTGTATCAGTAATTTGTTCCTTTGTACTGCTGAGTAGTATTCCATGGCATACATGTACCATAGTTGAATCATTCACACATTGAAAGGCATTTTGTGTTGCTAGTTTGTAGTTATAAATAAAGCTGACATAAACAAATGTGTACAGTTTTCTGTTTGAGCAGAAGTCTTCATTTCTCTGGGATAAATGCCCAGGAGTGCATCTGCTGGGTTGTATGGTAGTTGCATGTTTAGTTTTTTAAGAAGCTGCTAAACCATTTTCCATAGAGATTGCCCCATTTTATATTCCCACCCACAATGTATGAGTGATCCAGTTTCTTCGCCACATTCTTGTCAGCATTTGGTGGTGTTGCTCTTTTTATTTCACTTTTGTTTCAGCCATTCTGATAGGTGTGTACTGATAGTTCATTTTGATTTTAATCTGTATTTACCTATTAACATTCATGTGCTTATTTGCCTTTTGTGTATCCTCTTTGGTGAAATACATTTTATCTTTTTTTTTTTTTTTAGGACTTTACTTTCTTAGAGCAGTTTTAGGTTTACAGAAAAATTGAGTTGGAGGTACAGAGATTTCTCACATATTTTGCTGCCACACATGTGCAGCCTCCCCTACTCTACTATCAATATCACTCATCAGAGCAGTACATTTTTTACCAAAAGTGAACCTCCATTGACACATCATAATCACCTTGACTATAGTTTACCTTATGGCTCAATCTTGGTATTGTACATCCTATTTGGACAAATGTATAAAGACCTATATCCATCATAATATCACTGCCCTAAAAATCCCTTCTGCTCTGCCTCTTTATTTCTTCCCACATGTCCCTGGCAATCACTGATCTTTTTATTATCTCCATAGTTTTGCCTTTACCATAATGTCATATAATTGGAATCCTACAGTAGCCTTTTTAGATTGGTCTTTTTCACTTAGTCATATGCATTTTAAGGTTCCTTCATGTCTTTTCATGTCTTGATAGCTCGTTTTTTTTTTTTTTTTAGTGCTGAATAATATTCCATTGTATGGATGTATTCCATTTTATTTATTCACCTACTGAAGGATATCTTGGTTGCTTCTAAGTTTTGGCAGTTACAAATAAATCTGTTGAAGATACCCATATGTGGGTTTTTGTGTGGATGTTTTTTGACCTCCTTTGGGTAAATACCAAGGAGGGAGCACTATTGCCAGATTCTATGGTAAGAGTATGTTTAGTTTCCTAAGAAACTGACCAGCTGTCTTCCCACCAGCAGTGTATGAGATTTCTTATTGCTCTGCATCTTTGCCAGCATTTTACGTTGTCAGGGTTCCATATTTTGGTCATTCTAATGAATGTGTAGTGGCATCTCGCATTGTTTTAATTTGTGTTTCTATGATGACATATCATGTGGGTGGACATATGATGTGGGATACTCTATGTGGAGTATCTTTGACATGCTTATTTGCCATCTGCATATCATCTTTGGTGAGTTGTCTGTTAAGATCTTTGGCCCACTTTTAAATCAGAGTTTTAAGAGTTCTTTGTGTATTTTGGGGGCACCTGGGTGGCTTAGTCAGTTGGGCATCTGACTTCAGCTTAGGTCATGATCTCACAGTCCGTGAGTTCAAGCCCCGCGTCGGGCTCTGTGCTGACAGCTCAGAGCCTGGAGCCTGCTTCGGATTCTGTGTCTCCCTCTTTCTCTGCGCCTCTCCTGCTTGCTCTCTGTGTCTCTCACTCTCAAAAATTAATAAACATAATTTTTTTAAAAATTTAAAAAAGTTTTTTGCACATTTTGGATAATAATCCTTTATCAGATATGTGTAATTCTTTGTATTATGTATTACTGAATTTTATTTGCTAATAGCTTTGTAAGGATTTTTATGTCTGTATTTATGATGGGTGTTGGTCTGTAGTTTTCTTTTTTGTATTCTCTTTGGTTTTGGTATCAGGGTAATAAAGGTTCATACAATGAATTGAAAAGTTTTCCTCTCTTTTTTCTGAAATAAAGTGTTTAGAAATGATGTGAATTTTTCTTTTAACATTTGGTGAACTCTCTAGTGCAACCATCTAGGTCTAGAGATTTTCTTCTTGGGAGTTTTAAATTACTAATTCAATTTCCTTAATAGTTAAGAGGTTCTTCAAATTATTACTAATGAGTAAATTAGGGTAGTTCATTTTTTAAAGGAATTGGTTCATTTCATTCTAAGTTGTCAAATTTATATGTGTAGAGTTTTTGTAGTATTTCCTAATTATACTTTTGATGTTTGCATGGTCTGTAGTGATACCCCTTACTTCATTCCTAATATTGCTAATTTGTATCTTTTTTATTCTTTGTCAGTCTGCTAAAGGTCTGTCAATTGTATTGATCTTTTCAAAGAAACAGTTCTTTGTTTCCTTAATTTTCTCTGTTGTTTTTGTTTTCAATGTCTGATTTCTGCTGTTGTGTTTATGTCCTTCTGCTTGCTTTGGGTTTGTTTTATGCTGCTTGTTTTAGCTGCTTGAGGATGAGAATTTAAGATGGTTGGTTTGAGATTTTTCCTCTTTTCTAATATGTGCATTAAATTTTTTTTAATGTTTATTTATTATTGAGGGAGAGAGACAGAGTGTGAGCAGGGGAGGGGCAGAGAGAGAGGGAGACATAGAATCCAAAGCAGGCTTCAGGCTCTGGGCTGTCAGCACAGAGCCTGACATGGGGCTCGAATTCACAAACCGTGAGATGATGACCTGAGCGGAAGTTGGTAGCCAACAATTTGAGCCACCGAGGCGCCCCTAATATATGTATTTGTTGCTGTAAAATCCCTCCCACAGCACTGCATTAGCTGTGTATCACAGATTTTGAGATGTTTTATTTCCATTTTCATTCAGTTCAGTGTATATTTTGATTTCTTTTGAGACATCTTTCTGATTCATGGATTCCTTAGAAGTGTTGGGAGACTTTTCTGTTATTTTTATGTCAATTGATTTATAGCTTGATTCTGTGTGGTCAGAGAATATACTTTGTACGATTTTAATTCTTTTAAACTTGTTGAATTTTGTTTTATGGCCCAGTATATGGCCCAGGTGTCATGGGCAATTGAAAAGCATGGGAATTCTGCTTTTTTGTTGGGTGAAACTCTCTCTATAAATGTCTGTTAGATCCTGTTGGTTATTATGTTGTTGCTTATTTTATGTCTATGTATTATGTCAGTTGTCAAAAGAGTGTTGATGACTCCAACTAAATTATGAATTTGTGTATTCTTCTTTCAACTCTGTCAGCGTTTGCTTCGGCTCTGTTGTTTGGTGCATATACATTTAGAATTGTCATTATCAAATGTTCCTCTCTGCTCTGGTAATGTTCTTTGCTCTTAATTCTACTTTATCTGATATAGGTATAACATAACTGCTTTCCTTTGACGTATGCCTCCATAATATATCTTTCCCCCACCTGTTGCAATACCACTGACTAGATTTCTTACACTGTACCTCTTATTCTCATGACTTATTCATTCTGTAACTGGAAGCCTGTACTTGCCACTCCCCTTCACCCGTCTAGCCTGTTCTCCCACTGGCAGCCATCAATTCTCTAGGTTTCTAAGTCTAATTTTTAATTTCTAGGTGTGATTCTGCTTTTTGTATATTTACATGGTTTGTGTTTTAGATTCCACATGTAAGTTAAATCATAAAGTATTTGTCTTTCTGTGACTGACTTATTACCTTAGCATAATACTCTCATGTTCCACCCCACATGGCAAGATCTCATCCTTTTTTATGGCTGAGTAATATACTATTGTACATATATACCACTTTTTCTTTATCTATTCATCTATTGATGGACATTTGGGCTGCTTCCATAATTTTGCTGCTGTAAATAATACTTCAGTAAACATAGGGATGTGTATGTCTTTTTGAATTAGTGTTTTATTTTCTTTGGTTAAATACTGAGTGATAGAATTATTGGGTCATACAGTATTTCTGTTTTTAATATTTTGAGACCTCCATACTGTTTTCCACAGTGGCTGTACCAATTTACATTCCCAGCAGTGCACAAGGGTTCCTTTTCTTCCACATCCTTGTCAGCACTTATTATTGTCTTTTTGATTCTAGACATTCTACCAGGTATGAGGTAATATCTCAATGTGTTTTTGATTTGCATTTCTCTGATGATTAGAGCATCTTTCCATGTGACTGTTTGATATCTGTATGTCTTCTCTGGAAAAATGTCTATTTAGATCCTCTGACCATTTTTAATAAGATGCTGATGCTGATGGTTTGGTGTTGAGTTGTATAAGTTCTTTATATATTCTGGATATTAACTCCTTATTGAGTATGTCATTTGCAAATATCTTCTTCCATTCAGTAGGTTGCCTTGCCATTTTGTTGATGGTTTCCTTTGCAGAATCTTTTTATTTTAATGTAGTCCCAATAATTTATTTTTGATTTTGTTTCCCTTGCCTTAGGAGACATGTTTAGAAAAATATTGCTACCGCCAATGTCAAAGAAATTACTGCCTGTGTTTTCCTCTAGGAGTTTTATAGTTTCAGGTCTCACATTTAGGCCTTTAATCCATTTTCAGTTTATTTTCGTTTATAAGAAAGTGGTCCATTTTAATTCTTTTGTGTATAGAATCCAGCACCATTTGTTGGAGAGACTGTCTTTTCTCCATTGTGTATTCTTAACCTACCTAGTCATAGATTAATTGATCATTTGTGTCACACTCACACATTTGAGTGTGAGTTTATTTCTGGGCTTTTTATATTCTGTTCTGTTGATCTTTGTGTCTGTTTTTGTGCCAGTACCAAACTGTTTTGATTACTACAGCTTTGTATTGTAGTATATCTTGAAATCTGAGATTGTGGTACTTCCAGTTTTATTCTTATTTTTCAAGGTTGCTTTGTCTCTTTGTGGGTCTTTTGTGGTTCCATACAAATAATAGGATTGTTTGTTCTGGTTCTGTGAAAAATGCTGTTGATATTTTGATAGAGATTGCACTGAATCTGTAGATTGCTTTGGGCAGTATGAACATTTTAACAATATTTTTCCAGTCTGTGAGCATGGGATATCTTTCTATTTATTTGTGTCATCTTCAGTTTCTTTCATCAGTGTTTCATAGTTTTCAGAGTATAGGTCTTTAACCTCCCTTGGTTAAGTTTTTTTGGCATTTTATTCTTTTTGGTGCAACTATAAATGGATTTGTTTTCTTAATTTCTCCGTCTGCTACTTCATTATTGTATAGAAATGCAACCAATTTCTTGGTATTAATTTTGTATCCTGCAGCTTTACTGAATTGATTTATTACTTCCAGTAGTTTTTTGGTGGAGTTTTTAGGGTTTTATGTATAGTATCATGCCATCTGCAGATAGTGATGGTTTAACTTCTTTCTTTCTAATATGAATGCCTTTTTTTTTTTCTTGTCTGACTGCCATGGGTAGGACTTCTGTACTGTGCTGAGTAAAAGTGGTGAAGCGGACATCCTTATCTTGTTCCTCGTCTTAGAGGAAAAGCTGTCAGTTTTCCACCATCAAATATGATGTGAACTGTTTTTTCTTATATGGCCTTTATGTTGAGGCACGTTTCCTCTAAACCCATTTTGCTGAGAGTTTTTATCATCAGTGGATATTTAATTTTGTCAAAGGCTTTTTTGTATCTATTGAGATGATCATACGATTTTTATTCTTTGTCAATGTAGTGTATCACGTTTGTGAATGTTAAATCATCTTTGTGTCCTTGGATTTAATCCCACTTGATTGTGGTGAATTATCCTTTTAGTGTATTGTTAAATGCAACTTGCTAATATTTTGTTGAGGATTTTTGCATCTATGTTCATCAGTGATATCGGCCTGTAGAGTGTGTGTGTGTGTGGGGGGGGGTGTCTTTGTCTGGTTTTGGTATCAGTGTAATGCTGGTCTTGTAAAATGTGTTTGGAAGCCTTTGTTCCTTTTCTACTTCTTGGAATATTTTGAGGAGAATAGGTATTAGCTCTTCTTTAAATGGTAGAATTCACCTGTGAATCCATCTGGTCCTGTACTTTTATTTTTTTGGTAGTTTTTTGATTACCAGTTCAATTTTATTACCAGTGGTTGATCTGTTTAGATTTTCTGTTTCTTCCTGATTCACTTTTGGAAGACTGTATGTTTCTGGGAATTTACTTATTTCTTCTAGGTTGTCTAATTTCCTGGCATAAATTTTTTTTTGTGGTAGTCTCTTATAATTCACTGTATTTCTGTGGTGTCTCTTGTTCTCTTTTGTTTTCAATTTTCTTTATTTGGGTTCTTTCTCTTTTTTTCTTCATGAATCTGGCTAAAAGTTTATCAGTTTTTTTTTTTCTTCTCAAAGAACCAGCTCTTGGTTTAATTAATCTTTTTTAGTTTGTTTAGTTTCTATGTCATTTATTTCTGCTTTGGTCTTTATTGTTTCACTTCTCACCTTATGCATTATTCTTTTTCTAGTTTGTTTAGGTGTAAGGTTAGATTGTTTATCTGAGCTTTTATTTGTTCTCAAGTTAGGCCTGTGTCACTCTGTATTTCCTTCTTAGAACTGCTTTTGCCATATCCTAAAGAATTTAGATCATAGTGTTTTCATTTAAATTAAAATTTTTTAACATTTATTTATTTTTGAGAGAGAGAGAAACAGAACATGAAAGGGGGAAGAGAAGAGAGAGAGGTAGACACAGAATCTGAAGAGGCTTCAGGCTATGAGCTGTCAGCACACAGCCCAATGCAGGGCTCAAACCCACGACCTGTGAGATCATGACCTGAGCTGAAGTCAGACACTTAATTGACTGAGCCACCCAGGTGCTGCTCATTTAAATTTAAAGTGGCTGTCTTATATATAGCATATATTAGTTATGTCTTTTTTAATAATTAATTTTTTTTCTTAATGTTTATTTATTTTTGAGAGATAGAGACAGAGACAGGACATAAGAGGGAGAGAGGCAGAGAGAAAGGGAGATACAGAATCCAAAGCATGGTCCAGACCCTGAGCTGTCAGCACAGAGCCTAACTTGGAGCTCAAAGCCGTGAACTGTGAGATCATGACCTGAGCCAAAGTTGGATGCTCAATCCACTGAGCCACCCATATGCCCCATATTAGTCATGTTTTCTAAGCCACTCTGCCAGTCTTTCTATTTTAATTGCTGTGTTTAGACCATTTATATTTAATGTAATTATTGGTAAGTTAGGGATTAGGTCTGCCACTTAATTTTTTTGCTTTATTTGGTCTTCCTGTTTTTTGTTTCTCATTATTTTCCCTGTTTTGCTGTGAGTTACTTGGCCATTTATTTAGAATTTCATCTTGATTTATCTGTAATATTTCTGAATATTCTGTTTATGTAGCTTTTTAAGGTTTGCTGTAGTGACTACATTATATATCTGTAGATTATCATAGTGTATTAGTGTCCATTTTGAGTGAAGTATAAAAACCTTCCCTTTTTGTCATTGTTTCCTACACTCATTTATAATATAACTATTTTAATATAACTATATCTCTATATACTTAGAACCATGTCACACAGGGTTATAATTTCTGTATTAATTGTCAAATATAATTTAGAAAATTCGGGGTAGAGCAGGTAAGTATTTTTCTACATTTCGCTTATTGTTTTTTATTTTTTCCTTTCAAAAGTTTCTTCTTTTATTATTCCCTTTTTGTTTATAGAACTTCCTTTAGCCATTCTTTTACAATAAGCCTGTTGGTGACAAATTCTGTTAGTTTTTTTTCACATGAGAATGTCTTGATTTCTCCTTCATTTTTGAAGGATATTATTATTATTATTATTATTATTATTATTGGGTATATGATTCAGGATTGATGCTCTTTCCTTTTTGGCACTTGAAAAAATTGTGCTACTTCCTTCTGGCCTCCAGAGGAGGCCAGAATGTTTATTTTTGAGAGACAGAGACACAGTGTAAGCAGGGAAGGGTCAGAGAGAGACGCACACACAGAATCTGAAGCAGGCTCTAGGCTCTGAGCTGTCAGCACAGAGCCCAACATGGGACTCAAACTCACAAACCATGGGATCGTGACCTGAACTGAAGTTGGCCACCCAGGCACCCCATGGCCTCTATGATTTCTGATGAGAAATCCACAGACATTTGTATTTTTTCACCTTATAGGTAAGGAATTTTTTTCCCCTGGCTGCTTTTAAGATTTTTTTTCTTTTTCTTTAGTCTTCAGAAGTTTGAATATGATGTGTCCTGGCCTGGATTTGTGGGGGCTTACCCTGTTTGTGGTTTGCTCAGCTTCTTGAGTTGGTATAATATGTCTCTAGCCAAATCTGGAAGGTTTTCAGCCATTATTTCTTCAAATAGTTTCTCAGCTCTGCTTTTTTTTTCTTCTGGCAGCTTCATTAATGCAAAACATTAGATTTTGTTGTTATAATCTCATGGCTTCTGAGGCTTTATCCCTTTTTTAAGTATATTCTCACTGTTGTTCAAATTGGGTAATTTCTATTGTATCTTCTAGTCCATTGAAACTTTCCTTTTCCATTCTTCTGTTGAGCCCATCCACTGAGCTTTTTGTTTTAGTTGTGTTTTTCAGTTTTCATATTGGTTTGGTTCTTATTTTTCTATTTCTTTGCTGAGACTGTTTCTTTTCTGGGGCTTGCTTTATTTGCCACTGCTTCAGGCATATTTATAATTGCTCACTGAAGTGTTTTTTTGAAATTATGGCTGCTATAAATTCCTTGTCAGATAATTCTGACATCTCTGCCATCTCAGTGTTGGCATCTATTGTCATTTTTCATTCAGTTTGCATTCTCCTTGGGTTTTTGGTGCAACAAGTGATTTTTAGTTGAAACCTGGACTTTTATAAGACTCTTGATTCTTTTTTTAAAGTTTTTTTATTTTGAGAGAGAGAGCACATGCACAGGAGGGGCAGAGAGAGAGAGAGGGAGGGAGAGGGGAACCCAAGCGGCTCCACACTGTCAGCATTGGAACCCAGTGTGGAAATTGAACTCATGAAACATGAGATCATGACCTGAACCAGTCAAGAGTCAGTCACTTAACTGACTGAGCCACCCAGGTGCCCTGTAAGACTCTTGATCTTAAACCCTCAGTTTTTACTGGATATATATATATATATATATATATATATATATATATTTTGACAGTGCACTATGAAGGGAAAGGGACACTGCCTCATTACTGATAGGAAGAGGTAGAAGTCCAGGCACCACCTTCAGCCTTTACTGACACCTAGTGGAGAGGAGTGTTCCTTGTCTCCTTGTTTCTGGTGGATGGGAGTGGGTTCTGGCTCTCCATGTGGTCTCCACTGGCACCACAGTAGAGATGACCTCATTACCAGACTTTCCACTGGGTCTCTGACACCACCAGGCTGGAGTGTTGAGAAACCTTTCTCTCCAGATTAGAAGTCCAGATTCTTTCTCTCCTCTTGGTCTTTGCTGTCATGGATTGGGTGGAGTACACAGTTTTTTCCCCTGATGTTTGATTGGAATAGAGTGATAATTGTCTTCAAGTTTTCTGCTCCTTGTCCTTTGGCCAGAGAGAGCAGACATTTGTTGGGGTATCTTTTGTCTGGTTCCATTGGCTTTTTGTGGTTGACATTTTCTCCAACCCTGGCATATAAACCCACACAAAGAAACTGGGAACTAACTGTCATGTTAGTCCCTGAGGATGCTTGGGCCCTGAGCTCACTAACTGGTCAGCCTTCTTTTCTCCCTTGTTAGGAGTCACATTCTTTTATATTTAATGTCTAGGGTTTTTAGTTGTACTTATTAGTAAGGAAGAATAGGAAAAAGTATGTTTACTTAATTTTGCTGGAAGTATTTGTTTCTATTTTCTTGATTTGATTTTAATTTTTGGATACATATTCAAAAATCAAAACTATATAAAAGAATACTGAGAAAAATCTCATTTGTATTTCTGTGCCTTCAACCCTATTCCAATTCACCTCCTCCTATTCATTTTTTATTAATTTTCTGTTGTATTCTGTGTTTCTTTTTGCAGAAGTATGTGTATTATATGAGTGTGCACATACATTTGTGTATTTATGTATGCATACATATTCTTATTTCTCCTTCTTAAACAAAGGCTTATCATACTGTATTACTTGTGTATTTATATACACATATATATTTTTTTCTCCTTCTTAAAAGCCTATATATACTCTTATTATTTACTGTATTGTGCTTTTTAATTTTGCTATTTATTCCTAAAAACCATTTCATAGCCAGATCCTTCTCATTTCTTTATGCCTGTATAGTGCTCTGTTGTGTCTATATGTGCAATAGATTTTTAACTTATTTGTTATTGCTGTATATTTTTTATCATATTTTGTTACAAATAATGTTGCAGTGCATAACTCGCACATATACTGTTATATTTTTGTGGTGGTGTTTCTTTAAAGTTTTAGAAGTGATGTTGCTGGACCAATTATAAACGCATGCATATATTTATTTATTTATTTATTTATTTTGGTATTGCCAGATTTTGCTCCATGTGGGTTGTACCATTTGCCTTCTTGCTAGCAGCATATAAGCATACTTATTTTGGGGGCACCTGAGTGGTTCAGTTTTTTTGAGCATCCACTCTTGATTTCAGCTCAGGTCATGATCCCAGGGTAGTGGGATTGAGCCCTGCCTTGGGCTCTGAGCTGAATATGGATCCTGCTTGAGATCCTGCTTGCCTGTTCTCTCACAGCCTTTCCAGTAGAGTGTATTGTCAAGCTTTTGAGTTTTGGCTGGTGTGATTGGTTAGAAATGGTATTTCATTTTAATAGTTTTAGCTTTCATTTCTTATGTTATGAGTGAGGTTGAGAATATTTGTTTTCACCCCCATTTTTCAAAGATATTTCCATTGAGTAGAGACTTTCAGTATATTGAATATATCATTCCACTTTCTTCTCATCTCATTGGTATTGTGGAGAAGTCAGCTGTCAGTTTGTTCATTTGAAAGTTATTTCTTCACTCTTAAGATAGTCTCTTTGTCTTTGGTGTTCTATATTTCTTTGTGTGTCTATATGTGGAATTCTTTTTCTTTATTCTGTTTGGGATTTGTTTAGAGTCTTCAGTCTGTAGATTGATGTCTTTCATCAGTTTCAGAAAATGCTTGACCACTCTTCAAATTTTATGATTTCCCTATTCTCACTATTTTCTTTTGAAACTCTAATTAATTGAATTTTATATTTTCACTTTATCCATGTCTTTTAACTTTGGCTTCATGTTGTGAATCCGTTTGTCACTCTGTCTTGCATTCTCAATGATTTCTTTAGATATGCCTCTGACTAGCTCTTCAAGTGGGTTTAAGCTGTTATTAGTTTAATCCATTGAGTTTTTTACTTTATTGTGTTATGTTATAGACATTCTATTTGATAGTTTATGGAATAATCATTTTGAAAAGACTTGCTCATTTAATAGTTAACTTGTTGTTACTCATCTTTTCAGTTCCTTTTATTTCTATAAATATAACAAGTATACTTACTTTATATTGTTTCTGATTGGTCCAGTAGTTGAAACTTTATAGATCTGATTCTACTGGATTTCCTAAGAGTCTTGTTCATTTGTATATTTTGTGATTTTTTTTTTTTTTAACTGTGAGTGCCTCCTTCTTGGGATGTTACCCATAGGAATTCCTCCAGACAGGATTTGTGTTTATTTTTGCCTGATGTCATATGGGTACTATTAGTACAGGATTGCTTTAAACTAAACAAATAGCTTGATGTATTTGGACCACTTAGGAGGATGAAGTTTGGTTAAACCTGTTGAAGGACAGCTTTTGCTTATGAGATATTATTTTGCTTCCTTCTCTCCTCATATGTCTTAAGTTTCAGATTTGTAAAATCCCTGCAGGAATATTTTTATTTCTAATTTACTGTTACTACACTGATATCAACTTTATGGGGAGTTTCTTCTTAGACTATTTATGGCAAGAATTAAGCTTTGTCTCTTGGACCCCGAGCTCCCAAAAGGTCATAAACCAAAGCTCAAGTTCACCTGTTTCTGCAAATGTCTGCAAAGTAAAAATCATGTTCATTCATACACTCATTTTTCTGAATTTCTACTTTTAATTAGATTTTGGCTTGATAATTCCATACTTTTTTCAGTTCATCAGCGTAGTGGGAATATTAAAATTTTTTTTAGCGTTTAAAAATTGTTTTTGTCAGGATTAGTTTGGTTGCCTAGTAAACCATACAGTCAGAAACAAATCTATTTTTAAAATTCCTAACATATGGTATGTCTTTTTAAAAGTTGCTTCAAAGCTTTTTTGGAACAGCATAGAATATAAATACATTCCCATATGAATTCATTATAGTAAAAGGCAGTAAGTATAATAATGATCTGGTTAACAGACATTAGACTGTAGGCAAGCTCTAACTATAACAAAATATCATCACTTGGTTCCTTTTGTGGAGTAGTAAGTGCTTCCATTCAAACA
Organism: Puma concolor; assembly: GCF_028749965.1. Taxonomy (NCBI): domain Eukaryota; kingdom Metazoa; phylum Chordata; class Mammalia; order Carnivora; family Felidae; genus Puma; species Puma concolor. The sequence continues at coordinate 77,277,469 of NC_141675.1, read as the reverse complement.
TTGAAGAAATTATCACCTGATCATAGACTTAACTGTGGTTAATTTTTGGGTCAAATTATCACTTCTGTAAAATTATTTTGATTTGGGTAAGGCAATAGTCATTTGATTTCTTATAATTTTAGGCCAGCAGGTCATTTAAGAATTACTTTTTAAAGCCACAGTGCGATACCACTTCACACCCACTATGAGGCAATAACAAAAGGGAAGATAATAACAAATGTTGGCAAGGATGTAGAGAGGTTAGAACCTTCGTGCGCTTTACATTGGGAATGTAAAGTGGTATCCATTTTGGAAAACAGCTTGGCCATTACCAAAAATGCTAAACATGGAGTTATCATATGACTTAACAGTTTCACTCCTAGATATATACCCAAGAGAAGTGAAACATGTCCACACAAAAACGTGTCCAAAAATGTTATAGAAGCATTATCCATCATGTCCAAAAAGTAGCAACAACCTAAATGTCCGTTAGTTGATGAATGAATAAACAATATGTGGTATATCCACACACGGACTGTTATTTGGCAGCAAAAATGAATGCATTACTACTGGTACATGACTACAATATGGATGAACCTTGAAAACATTATGCTAAGTACAATAAGCAAGCCACAAAATCCACATATGGTATGAGTCTTTTTATATGAAATACCCAGAATAGGGAAATCCATAGAGACAGAGAATAGATTAGTGATTGACACTAGCTGGAGGAGGGAAGAGTTGAGAATGTTTTAGGGTTCTCCAGAGAAGCAATCTGTAAAAGATGTGCATGCACACACACAAACACACAACACACACAACACACAGCATACACACACACACAAAAGATTTATGATGATGAATTGGCTCATGTGATTGTGGAGGCTAAGTCCTACAGTCTGCCATCTGCAAGCTAGAGACCCAGGAAAGCTAGTAGTGTAATTCATTTCGGGTCTGAAGGTTTGAGAACCAGGGTAGCTGATGGTTTGAATCCCAGTCTGAAGTTTGGAGAAGATGAGGTGTCCCAACTTAAGCATGCAGGCAGGCAGGAAGTAAAAAGGAAAGAGTTCTTTTTTCCTTTTCTTTTGTTCTTTTTAGGCCCTAAAAAATTGGATGATGCTTATTACCCACATGGGTGCAGGGGGTGGATCTTCTTTACTAATTCCATCTAGTCAAATGCTAACCTTATCTGGAAACACTTCTACAGACACACCCTGAAATACTGTTTAACCTAGGCACAATGTGATCAGTCAGGTTGACATAAAATTCATCACAGAGAGTGACTGCTAAGGGGTATGGGGTTTCTTTTCAGGCTGATGAACATGTTATGGAATTAGATAATGGTGATGTTTGCACAACTTTGTGAATATACTAAAAACTGCTGGCTGATACACTTTAAAAGAATGAATTTTATAGTGTGTGAATTATATGAATAAAAATTGTATGAAAAAATTTTAATTTTATGGCTTATATTGAGAAACAGATTTCCTTCATTATATTTATTTTTAGCCCAAACCTCAGGAAAATATTTTTACAGGGTTATTTTGTTGTATAATTTATATAACATGAAATGACTTCATAAGAAGAAATCAGCAGGAAGAATGTGTTTTGTGTATGTGGGTGTGTTTTGTTTCTTGTGGTTGTTTTTTTAAGTAGTGTCAATTTACCTTAGTTAAAAGATTATGTGTGTGTGTATACATATATATATATATATTTTTTTTTTTTTTTTTTTTTTTGAGAGAGAGAGAGAGAGTGAGTGCACATGGGGAAGGAGCAGAGAGAGGGAGAGAGAAAATCCCAAGCAGGCTCCGTGCTGTCAGTATGGAGCCTGCTGTGGGGCTCCAACTCAAACCATGACATCACGGCCTGAGTCAAAGTCAAGAGTCAGACGCTTAACCGACTGAGCCACCCAGTTGCCCCACTTGAAAGGTTATATTTTAAGAGGTGCACGGAAGGATAAGCCAGCTCCTATTTTTGTTGCTCACTTTGAGAATGTCTCTAAACCAAATTATCAGTGGATATTTAGCTTTCATTGTATAACTAAGGTAGAAATATTACTTTTGTTTTAATCTGTTTATTCTTAATATAGACTTTACTTTTTGGGTGTCATATCTTTTATTACTCTTTAGGCTTCTCTTAACTCAGAATATGAACAAGTGTGTTAAAATTTTTTGTTTGAATATTTATATATTTTGGTAATAGAAAAGGTCTAAAATTGCCTTCTTAATAGTAAGAAGATTAATATTACCAGATTTGTTAAAATAACTGCCTTTTTTATATTTACCTTTAATAAGTTTATACATTCATTATATTTCCACCTCACCTTTTTGCCCTGGTAAATTGTTAACCTTGCTCTTGTTATTAATTTTGTTGGATGGCACAGTGTTTGTCTTGTTAGCCATGTTGCTCTGCCTATGTTATATAGTGGCTATTTTTTTTAAGTTTATTTATTTATTTTGAGAGAGAGAGAGAGGGAGGGAGGGCAGGAGGGAATATGAGTGGGGGAGGGGCAGAGAGAGAGGAAGAGAAAGAGAAACCCAAGCAGGCTCCAGTGCAGAGCCCAATGCAGGGCTTGAACTCAAAAAAAGCAAGATCATGACCTGAGCTGAAGTTGGATGCTTAACCGACCGAGCCACTCAAGTTCCCCTGTACTGGCTGTTTTTATAAAATAATTTTAGATTTATAGTCATAGTTCTGTTAATTCATCATTTAGTATATAACATATGAGAGCCCTAATTATTTGTGAATAATATTGACAAGAATGTAAAATTGGAGAAACTTAAACTATCTGAGTTTAACTTGTTACTTTGAATATTTTCTATAATCCTTTTTCAAAATGGTCATCAGCCTCTACAGAGGCTTAGGATGCTATGGATTCTATCTTTGGCAGTATAATTATTAGCAAGTTGTTTCTTAAATTGAGAAGTCCTACTTCTTAGTCCACCTCTGATTTCTGCTCTTTGTCCTACCTGTCCCTACTATCCATCTTTCCCTCTCCTCAGGCCTCCCTATTCCCTGATACACAACAATATTGAAGTTAAGCCAACTAATAACCTCCAGTAGTCTGTAAATGTCAAATTAAAGGAATAGTCAATTGATGTGGCAAACTTCATTGTTTTCTTATTTTAAGAAATTGTTGGGACTCCTGGGTGGCTCAGTTGGTTGGGCATCTGACTTCGGCTCAGGTCATGATATCACGGTCTGTGCATTTGAGCCCCGGGGCGGGGCTCTGTGCTAACACCTCAGAGCCTGGAGCCTGCTTCGGATTCTGTGTCTCCCTGTGTCTCTGACCCTCCCCCGTTCATGCTCTGTCTTTCTCTGTCTCAAAAATAAATAAACATTAACAAAAAAATTTTTTTAAAAGAAATTGTCACAGCCACCACCTTGGTCAGCAGCCATCAACATCGAGGCAGGACCCTCCACCAGCAAAAAGATAATGACTTGCTGAAAGCTCAGATGATGGGTAGTATTTTTAGCAATAACATATTAAAAAATTTGTTTAATGTTTACTTTTGAGAGACAGTGCAAGCGGGGGAGAAGCATAGAGAGGGAGAGACAAAATCGAAGAAGGCTTCCGGCTCTGAGCTGTCAGCACAGGTCCTGATGTGGGGCTCGAACTCATGAATCACAAGATCATGATCTGAGCTGAAGTCTGACGTTTAACCAACTGAGCCACCCAGGTGCCCTAATAAAATATTAAAAAAAATATTTTTTGTTTTAATATTTGTTTATTTTTGAGAGAGACAGAGCGTGAATGGGGGAGGAGCAGAGAGAGAGAGGGAGACACAGAATCTGAAGCAGGCTCCAGGCTCTGAGCTGTGAGCACAGACAAGTGGCTCGAACTCACGAGCTGTGAGATCATGACCTGAGCTGAAGTCAGATGCTTAACTGACTGAGCCACCCAGTCACCCCTCCAATAAAATATTTTTAAGTTAAGATATGTACATTGCTTTTTTTTTTAGACATAATGCTATTTCACACTTAATATAGTATCATATAAACATAACTCTTATATGCACCAGGATACCCCAGAATTAATTTGATTTGCTTTATTGTGATAGTTACTTTATTGCAGTGTTCTGGAATGTAATCTGTGATATCTCTAAGGTATGATTGTACAAACCATAGATGACTCCTCTTCTGTCCCAGTGTTAGAATGATTATTTTTCTATAGATTCTGAATGGTGCTAGTCTTTTGTTTTGTTTTCACAATAACAGGAGATAGTCTCTGATGTTATTTTTAATGGCTTTTTGTTCAAGAACTACTGAGTACATTAGCACTGTTACCAAAAATGAAGTTTTGTTTTAGTTTTGTTGGTTGCTTTTTGAGATAATATTATTATATTTAGATTAAAGAGCTAATAAGGGTTTTATTATAATTTGGTTTAATTTGATATTGACTGATGCTACCTGTAAAGTGCTTTTATTATTTTATCATTTAGCAATATCAAGCCTCATTTAAATAACAAAGACTTATTAACAGTTTCTAGCAGCTTGAGAAGCTGTTTTAGAATTGATATGCATTTCATATCATGCATGTGAATTTCAGTTGTGCAAATTTGCTAAAGTGGTGATACTAATCTGTATATTTTATATTCAGGCTATGATCAGTGTTGTTAATTTCTGTATTTAAATTTGGATTTACTTTAAACAGAATTATGGATTCATAGGAACCTCCATGAAAAGTACAACTATTTTATGTACAACTATCTATTTTATGTACAACTATCATTTTGATAGACCTTTATTTTGAGAAGTGTGTAAAAATGGTAACTTAATCACTAATCTCAATCATTGCATTTCTCAAAAATGTAATAATTTAAAAATCAAGCTTATATACTTAGAAACTTTCTGTTTAGGAAAAACAGGTAATTGAATTTAAAAATGTAATCAATGTGGAAGACCCTCAGTGAATATTTGTGGAATGATTTAACACAGATAACATTATTTTATTTTTTTTAAAAAAAAATTTTTTTTTTCAACGTTTATTTATTTTTGGGACAGAGAGAGACAGAGCATGAACGGGGGAGGGGCAGAGAGAGAGGGAGACACAGAATCGGAAACAGGCTCCAGGCTCTGAGCCATCAGCCCAGAGCCCGACGCGGGGCTCGAACTCACGGACCGCGAGATCGTGACCTGGCTGAAGTCGGACGCTTAACCGACTGCGCCACCCAGGCGCCCCCAGATAACATTATTTTAAATTACTTGATTAAATACCATGCATTCATAGTGTGATAGAACTTATCTCTTAAATCCTGTAGAATGTAGAAAAGAAAGTACCAGAGATCATATGTTTCAGAGTTTTTCAAATTATGCTACAAAGTAGGGTAACCCTTCCAACATGTGAAAGTAACCTATTTATTTATTTATTTTAAAAATATTTATTTTTGAGAGAGAAAGAGAGAAGGAGCACAAGTGAGGGAGGGGCAGAGAGACAGGAGACACAGAATCCAAAGCAGGCTCCAGGCTCTGAGCTGTCAGCACAGAGCCCCATGTGGGGCTCGAACCCATGAACAGTGAGGTCATGACCTAAGCCAAAGTTGGACGCTTAACTGACTGAGCCACCCAGGAGCCCCAATTTATTTATTTTTTAAATATTTATTTATTTATTTTTGAGAGAGCTCGTGTGCTTGTGCACAAAAGTGGGGTGGAGCAGAGAAAGAAGACACAGAATCTGAAGCACATTTCAGGCTCTGAGCTGTTAGTGCAGAGCCTGATGTGGAGCTCGAACTCACGAACCACAAGATCATGACCTGCACCAAAGTTGGATGCTTAACTGACTGAGCCGCCCAGGTGCCCTGAAAGTAAACTTTTTATATCAGGTTCTAAGCATACTGGCTTCTTATTTTATAAACAAAGTACAATAATAGTAGTATCACCACTAACATTTCTTTTACATCCTTTTTTTTTTTTTTCTGTTCCTCTCTTCTTCTTTTTAACTTGTAACCAGGAATACTGTTTGATTTTTAAAAATAGCTGGTTATTTTGGGCTTTTTTTTTTTTTTTTTTTTTTTTTTTACTATTGGGCTCTTTTGAAAGGAATTTCTACCAAAAGTTTGCTACCAGATTTGAGTACAGTGATTGCTGAAGTAATTGACTTTACTGCCTCTTGGATTTTTGTTTCCCTTACCATACTCAGTATTCTAAAATGTACAACCATTATTGTTTCTTACAAAGTCCCTTCATTTGTTAGTTAACTCTTCAAAGACGTTTTAACTTACATGTTTAATGCCTTTTGGCTCTAAGAGCTCTTTTTTTTTTATTAAGTTTTTATTTTAATTCCAGTGTAGTCAACATACATTGTTTTATTAGTTTCAGGTGTACCATATAGTGATTCAACACTTCCATACATCACCCAGTGTTTACCATGACAGGTGCCCTCCTCATTCCCCATCATCAATCTCACCCATTCCTCCACCGCTCTCCCCTCTGATAACCATCAGTTTGTTTTCTGTGGTTAAGAGTCTGTTTCTTGGTTTCTCTCTCTTTCTTTCTTTTTTCCTTTTCTCATTTGTTTTGTTTCTTTTTTCTTTTATTTACTTATTTTGAGAGTGAGCGTGAATGCGGAGGGGCAGAGAGAGAAAGGGAGAGAGAGAATCCCAAGCAGGCTCTGCACTCATAGTGATGAGGGCTTCAATCCCATGAACAGAACCATGAGATCATGCCCTGAGCTGAAATCAGGGCAGACACTTAACTGACTAAGCCACCCAGGTGTTCCTCATTTGTTTCTTAAATTTCACATATAAATGAAATCATATGGTTATTTGTCTTTCTCTGATTTATTTCACTTAGCATTGTACTCTGTAGCTCCATCCACATCATTGCAAATGGCAAGATTTTATTCTTTTTTATAGCTGAATAATATTCCATTATAAATATATATGTATATATTATACACATATATGTATATATGTATATATATGTATATGTATATTTTTAATTTTTTTACGTTTGTTTATTTTTGATAGAGAAAGAGCACAAGTGGGGGAGGGACAGAGAGAGGAGGAGACACAGAATCCAAAGCAGGCTCCAGGCTCTGAGCTGTCAGCACAGAGCCCGATGCGGGGCTCGAACTCACAAACTGCAAGATCATGACCTGAGCTGAAGTTGGATGCTTAACTGACTGAGCCACCCAGGTGTCCCTATGTATATATTATACACATATATACCACATCTTTTTTATCCATTCATCTATCAGTGGACACTTGGACTGCTTCTATAATTTGAGTATTGTAAATAATGCTGCTATAAACATAGGGGTACATGTACTCTTCGATATTGGTGTTTTTGTATTTTGGGGGTACCTAGTAGTATGATTACTTGATTGTAGGGTGGTTCTATTCTTAACTTTTTGAGGAATCTCCATCCTGTTTTCCACAGTGGCTGCACCAGTTTGCATTCCCACTAACATGCAAGAGTGTTCCTCTTTTTCCATGTCCTCGCCAACACCTGTTGTTTCTTGTATTGTTGAGTTTAGCCATTGTGATAGGTGTGAGGTGATACCTCATTTTAGTTTTGCTTTGCATTTCTCTGATGATGAGTGATGTTGAACGTCTTTTCATGTGTCTATTGGCCATCTGAATGTCTTCTTAGGAGAAGTGTCTGTTCATGTCTTTTGCACATTTTAAAATTGAATTATTTGTTTTTGCAGTGTTGAGTTTTACAAGTTCTTTATATATTGTGGGTACTAACCCTTTATCAGGTATATAATTTGCAAATATCTCCTCCCACTCAGTAGGTTGTCTTTTAGTTTTGTTGATTGTTTCCTTTGCTGTGCAGAAGCTTTTTATTTTGGTGTAGTCCTAATAGTTTATGCTTGCTTTTATTTCCCTTGCCTCAGGAGATATATCTAGAAAATTGTTGCTATGGCTTATATCAGAGAAATTACTGCCTGTGCTCTCTTCTAGGATTTTTACAGTTTCAGGTTCTTAAATTTAGGTCTTTAATCCCTTTTGAATTTATTTTTGTGTATGGTGTAAGAAAGTGGTCCAGTTTCATTCTTTTGCCTGTAGCTGTCCAGTTTTTTCAAGAGCATTTATTGAAAAGACTTTTTTCCCACTGGATATTCTTTCCTACTTTGTTGAAGATTAATTGATCATCTAATTGTGGGTTTATTTCTGGGCTTTCTATTCTGTCTTATTGATATGTGTGTCTATTTTGGTATCAGTACTGTACTGTTTTGATTATTACAGCTTTGTAATATAACTTGAAGTCTGGAATTGTGATACCTCCAGCTTTGCTTTTCTTTTTCAAAATTGCTTTGGCTGTTTGGGGTCTTTTGTAGTCCCATACAAATTTTAGGATTGTTTGTTGTAGTTCTGTGAAAAATGTTGTTAGTATTTTAATAGGGATTGTATTAAATCTGTAGATTGCTTTGGATAGTATGGACATTTTAACAATATTTGTTCTTCCAATCCATGAGCATGGAATACCTTTCCATTTATTTGTGTCATCTTCAATTTCTTTCATCAGTGTTTTCATTTTAGAGTATAGGTCTCTCACCTTTTGGGTTAAGTTTTTTCCTAGGTACTTTATTATTTTTGATGTAATTGAAATGGGATTGTTTTGCTTATTTCCTTTTCTGCTGCTTTATTAGTATATAGAAATGGAATCAGATTTCTGTACATTTATTTTGTACCCTGAGACTTTACTGAATTCATTTATCAGTCCTAATAGCTTTTGGTGGAGTCTTTTGGATTTTCTATATGTAGCATCATGTCATCTGCAAATACTGAAAGTTTTATTTCTTCCTTACCAATTTGGATGCCTTTTATTTCTTTTTGTTGTCTGATTGCTGTGGCTGGGACTTCCAGTACTATGTTGAATAAAAGTGGCGAGAGCGGACATCCTTGTCTTGTTCCTGACCTTAGGGAAAGGCTCTCAATTTTTCCTCTTTGAGTATGTTTGCTGTGGGTTTTTCATATAAGGCCTTTAATATGTTGAGGTATTTTCCCTCTAAACTTACTTTGTTGAGGGTTTTTATCATGAATGGATGTTGTACTTTGTCAAATGCTTTTTCTGCATATATTCAAATGATCATATGGTTGGGTTTTTTTTATTATTATTATTTTAGACAAAGAGTGCAAGCAGGGGAGAGGGGTAGGAAGCAGAGGAAGAGAAAGAATCCCAAGCAGGCCCCATGTCCAGTGCATAGCCAGAAGCAGGGCTCAATCCCACAACCCTGGGATCATCTGAGCTGAAATCAAAAGTCATGCTCAACTGATTGAGCCACCGAGGCATCCTAATCATATGTTTTTTAGCCTTTCTCTTATTGATGTGTCACATTTGATTTGCTAATATTAAGCCACACTTGCATCCTAGGAATAAATCCCACTTGATCATGGTGAATGATTCTTTTAATGTATTATTGGATTTGGTTTGCTACTATTCTGTTGAGGGTTTTTGTATCTGTGTTCATCAGAGATATTGGCCTGTAGTTTTCTTTTTTTGATGGTGTCTATCTGGTTTGGGTATCAGGGTAATGCTGGCCTCATAAAATGAGTTTAGAAGTTTTCTGTCCTCTTCTATTTTTTGGGAAAAGTTTGGGAAGAATAGATACTAACTCTTCTTTGAACATTTGATAGGATTTGCCTGAGAATCCATCTGGTCCTGGACTTTGTCTGTTGGGAGTCTTATGATAACTGATTCAGTTTCTTTGCTAGTAATTGATCTGTTCAAATTTTCTATTTTTTCCTGCTTCAGTTTTGGTAGATTATATGTTTCTAGGAATTTTTCCATTTCTTCTAAGTTGTCCAATTTGTTAGAATGTAATTTTTCATAATATAGGCATATTTTTTATAGTATTTTCTTTTAATTGTTTGTATTTCTGTGGTATTGGTTCTTTCCCCTCTCTCATTTGTGATTTTATTTGAACCCTTTCTCCTCCTCCTTTTGCTTTTTTAAAATTAATTTATTTTTTGAGAGAGAGAGAGAGGGAGGGAGGGAGGTAGGGAGGGAGGGAAGGAGGGAGAGGCAGAGAGAGAGAGAAAATCCCAAGCAGGCTTCTCACTCTAAGTGTAGAGCCCGATGCAGGGCTTGAACTCATGAACCGTGAGATCATGACTTGAGCCAAAGTCAGATGCTTATCTGACTGAACCACCCAGGTGCCCCCTTTCTCGTTTTTTCTTGATTAGTCTAGCTAGAGGTTTATCAATTTTGTTGATTTTTTTTTCAGAGAACCATCTCCTAGTTCCACTGATCTGTTCTATTAAGTTTCTATATCATTCATTTCTGGTCTAATTTTTATTATTTCCTTTCTTCTGCTGATTTTGGGTTTTGTTTGTTGTTCATTTTCTAGCTCCTGTAGGTGTAAGCTTGGTTGTTTATTTGAGATTTTTCTTGCTTTTTTTTTTTTAAGTTTATTTATTTTTGAGAGAGAGAGAGCGAGAGCGAGAGCTTGCATAAGTGGGGGAGGGACAGAGAGGGTGGGGAGAGAGAGAGAGGGAGAGAGAGAATCCCAAGCAGGTTCTTCACTGTCCATGCAGAGCCTGATGTGGGGCTCAAACCCACAAAACCATGAGTTCATGACCTGAGCCAAAACCAGGAGTTGGACCCTTAACTGACTGAGCCACCCAGGTACCCCGAGATTTTTCTTCCTTCTTGAGGTGGGCATGTATTGCTATAAACTTCCCTCTTAGTACCACTTTTGCTGCATCCCAAAGGTTTTGGACCATTGTATTTTATTTTCATTTGTTTTCATGTAATTTTTGATTTCTTCTTTCATTTCTTAATTGACTCATCTATTGCTCAGTAGCATGTTATTTAACCTCCATGTATTTGTGGTCTTTCCAGATTTTTTCTTGTGATTTCTAGCTTCATAGTGTCAGGAAAAAACGCGTGGCATGGCTTCAACCTTTTTGAATTTGTTGACTTGCCTAATATGTGATCAGTTCTAGAGAATGTTCCATGTGTGCTGGAAAAGAATATGTATTCTGCTCTTTTAGGATAGAATGTTCTGAATATGTGTTAAATCCATTTGGTCCAGTGTGTCATTCAATGCCACTGTTTCCTTGTTGATTTTCTGTTTAGATGGTCTGTCCATTGATGTAAGCTGGGTGTTAAAGTCCCCTATTATTATTGTATTACTGTCTATCAGTACCTTCATATTTTTTATTGACTGTTTTATATACTTGGGTGCTTCTATACTTGGGTGCATAAGTATTTACAATTTTTATATCTTCTTATTGGATTGTTCCCTTTATTATTATATAGTATTTTTTTGTCTCTTGTTACCATCTTTGTTTTACAAAGTCAATCTTGTCTTATATAAATATTGATACCCTGGATTTTCTCAGAGTTCTTTTGGAGAGTCTCTGCTCTATGACAGTGAACACATGGGCTGTGTCCCTTATGATCTTCCTTGAACTTTAATGTCATATTTGTACAACCTCTCAGCAAGGCAGACAATATGTATTTGCAGTATTTTATTAATTTTAATACAAAGCTAAAGTATTTTTTTTCTATTTCAGTTTTCCTAAAATATGAACTATGGAGATATTGTAAAGTTTATATTACTTACCTTTGTGAATTTGTTCTTTCTTTAATTACTTCAAGAACTATTTGATTTGTTGATTCTTGTGTATATTCCACTTTTAGTAGCATTCTGACTTGGAAAAGACTTACAGAATGTGTGTTGTAGAAGGCATGGTGCTTTTTATTATTAAAAAAAAAGACATTTTTGTTATTCAACAAATTTCTCTTGAATACCTAATGGTGCCAAGTACTGTTCTAGAAGTTGAGGCTTTAGCAATGAACAAAACACAAAAATGCCTATTATTCTAGACTTTCTAGTTAGTGGTCATTAACAATGAGGTATAATTTTGATTATGAGATTATGAGATCATAGTCATTTAGAAAATACTCATCTTTGGGTATTATCTTAGGTACTAGGAAGATAATTTTTGTGTGTGTACATTTCCTTTTTTAAATTAATGTTTGGATAACATGATCACAGAGATACTATACAAAGCACAGAGTTTGGGAAAATCATAGTCTTTATTGTCAGATACACCTGAGTTTGAATTCTAGCTTTACCACTTATATTCATTTGGCTGGGCAGTTTTGGATAAATAACTTATATGAGCTTTAGTTTACTAATTTGTCAACTGGAGATAATAGTTATATTGTAGAGTTATTGTGAGAATTAGAAATAATGTAATATTTTGTAGCATCAGCAGCTACCATTATCTTGTCATTATATTCTTTATAATCCAGGTTCATAGCCAACAATGACAGCAACAATAGGAAGGCAAGGGCCTAGGCCCCAAGATTCAAAGGCTTCTGGATATCCATCTAAGTATTCAATTCATTGGGATTGGGACTAGGTACTGACAATAAAGGGACATTTGGGGAAGCTAGTCAGGCCTTTTAGATTCAGAAAGATTGATCAGGTTAATGTCAACAGCATTGTCTTAGAAACATTGTTCTAACTTGCAATTAGGGTCCTAAAAAGCTATTACATTTTACTGAACACTTAAAAATTTTTCAGATGTTGATTTTATTGTGCTAATACTGGATACCTAAACTTGGGGTTCTTTGGGCAAGAAGAACAGATAACCAGGCACTGTAGAGCAATAGCTATGTATTTGCTCCTGAAAGAATCTCTTTATATAAGCCTGAACCAAGGACATGGGTGCCTTGACAAGGCTTTTTACTTCAGCAATTTTCTAAACTGATACTGTTTATTTTGTTCAACATTTATTTATGGGGAGTGAAGAGAACTAAAAAGTTGTATATCTTTATGTTCATAAGTAGAGTTTATTGTAGATTACTAAATGGAATATAACATTTTATTCTTACCTGCAAGTTGGAAAATACAGTAAAACCTTGGTTCGTGAGCATAATTCGTTCCAGAAACATGCTTGTAATCCAAAGCACTTGTATATCAAAGCAAATTTCTCCATAAGAAATAATGGAAATTCAAATTATTTGTTCCACAACCCAAAAATATTTATATAAAAATGATTACAGTACTGTAATATAGTACAAAACAATAAAGAAAATACAAAATATAAAGAAAAATAAGTTAATCTGCACTTTACCTTTGAAAACCTTCATGGCTGGTGTGAGGGAGACAAGAGAGGAGAGGGTTATTGTGTAAGACAGCTTTCACTATCACTAACAGAATCACTGCTGTATATTGGCTCAATGGAATCTTTTTCTGCACGGGGTCATTGTATACATTTGCAAGGTTGTTGACTATAGTATTGATAAACTCTTGTCATATCCTGTATTTAATGTAACTGGCGATAAGGCAGCAGAAGAAAGGGTCTATATCTGCAGGCAGCCTGACCCGGAATGAAGCAAAGCATTCCTAAGCTTACTCTTGTATGGAAAGCAAAGGACTGTCTGTAGGTGCTTTGAAGTGACAAAAAATACACTAGTGCCAGTTGTGGGCACCTGCCAATGTTCTGAAAAATCACTGGTTTCTGCCAGACACTGGCCTCTGCCAGACACTGGCCTGACACTGAGCATCTGAGCATGGGAGACAATCACCCACAATCCCACAGAGAGAGAGAGACAGAGACAGAGAGAGAGGAACCATTGGCTCAGTTGTGATCATGTGACATTCAGCGTCACGTACTATTCTTATTGCAAGACATGGCTGGTTTATCAAGTTAAAATTTATTAGAAATGTTTGCTTGTCTTGCAGAACACTTGCAGAGCAAGTTACTCGCAATCCAAGGTTTTACTGTAACAGAAATAGGTGACCTCAGCACTTTCCATTTAAAAAGCTGGGGTGCCTGGGTAGCTTAGGCCTCTGACTCTGGGTTTTACTCACGTCATGATCTCATGATCTCATGAATTTGAGCTCTGCGCTGACAACATGGAGCCTGCTTGGGATTCTCTTTCTCTCTCTTCCTCTCCCTCCCTCCCTCCTTCCCTCCCTCTCTCCCTCTCTCTCTGCCCTTCCCCACCTTGTGCACGCTCTCTCTCTCTCTCTCAAAATAAATAAATAAACTTAAAAAAAAAGCTATCTACTTAGTATAACACATTCTAGCTCCATCCATGTCATTGCAAATGGCAAGATTTCATTCTATGTTAAGTGAAATAAGTCAGAGAAAGACAAATACCATATGATTTCACATGTGGGAAGCAGAGAGGTGGGAAGAGAAGAGAGGGAAATAAACCATAAGAAACTCTTAATGATAGAGACAAATAGGATTAATGGAGGGAGGTGGGTAGGAGATGGTCTATATAGGTAATGGGTGTTAAGGAGGGCACTTGTGATGAGCACTGGATATTGTATATAAGTGGTGAATCACTGAATTCTACTCCTGAAGCCAATATTGCACCTTATATTAACTAACTAAAAATTTTAAAAAGCTATCTCTTCACCCACAACAGTTCTGGTTTATACTTCTGTTTTTACTGTATCTTTATAGGAAAAGAACCTTGTTAGGCCAGTAGTACCTTAAATTAGAAATAAAAGAGCATGCCCATGTGGAAGATGGGCTCTATGAGCCCTATGGACATGGGCTCCTATGTCTCTGGAAGAGACAGACCATTCTGCTATCCATTTATATGGACAGTTTGTCCCTATGTGTCAAGTGCATGCACACTAGACTTATTTTTTGAGCACCTTTTATCTACCAAGCTCAGTACTAGATCTGTTAGAAAATAAAAATATGAGTAAAAAACAGCTGCTTCTCTTAGGAATTTAGAGTTACTCTTAGAGATGGAAGAAAACTAACATTTAATGAGCACCTACAGTGAAAAGCTATTTCACCTACAGTGAAAGCTGTTTACATGCATTGTCATATGCATTGTCTTATGTGAGTCTCTGTAAATGGGTAGATAGTATAGAGGTTCAGAATATGGAATCCACAGTCAGACTCCTTGGGTTCAAATTCAGACTCCCAACACTACTTTTTCCAGCCAACTGTCTTCTCTGGACTTCAATTTCCTCATCTGTAAGATGTAATAATACAACTAACCTCATAAAGCTATTGGGAGGATTGAATAAATTAATATGAACAAAGAGGTTAGAAAATTATGTGGTATGTAATAAGCACTAAGTAATTGTTTATTTAAAAGTTAAATAGCTATTCATCAATTGATGGAACTGGAATTCAACTATCTCTTTCCCTTTACCTTTTAGTGGACATTGATATAAGACAATGGGACAATTTACTTCTTTTGTTAGAAGAAATAAAAAAAAGTTAATAGCGATTCAGAGGAGAGAGTACTTAGTTCTGCACTGGGGATTAGAAGGAGTCCTTAATCTGGGTCTAGATGGATGAGGGAAATTCCATTTGGGAAAGGGATATTCTAGAAGGCAAATTCCTATAAAGCAGATACTGTGTTTTTATAATCTTGTAGCTCTCATACCCCAAGTAGGAAGATAGTAGGCACTCAATAGCTAGTTATCAAACTGAATTGAACTTAATAAGTGGAGAATGGAGAATGTATTGAAGGAGAATAGCTGAATGGGTCAAGCTGTGAGAGTGCTAGATCCTTGGTTACCTCCTTCTCTGTCTGTCCTGGAGTTTTACTTTTTGTTTTCATTTATCACAATCAGGAATGACCTCAATTATCCATATCCTATATCAATGTAAGTAACAATCAGTGTAGGAAAAATTTCACAGTACTTTGTTATTCTGGTTTGACAGAGATTTGAAGAGAAGATCTGATAAAAAACAGTTGCTTCCCTTTCTTTGAAAATGTGTAAACATTATTTACTACTCTGGCCCACCAATGAAGTGAATCAGCAGATTTCTCTGGCTGGATACTTTGTATCTGGGTCTGAAATGATATAATTTGTTACTCCTGAAAATGGGAAGTGGAATAAATTAATTTAGAGAGACTAGCAGGGTGGAGGAAGTTACCTAGTGTCTAGATATATTTTGAGCCATTTTTATTGTTTTAATGTCATGGCATAGGATTTTTTTCTGTTCTGACATATCCTAATTTCAAAGATGTGACAGGTTACATGTTATTTATGCTTGCTTGTTTTAAAGTTATTGAACATGGGGATTTATTTGCAAGTTGTTTATTTGTTTTAAAGCATGTTTAGGATAGGGTAGGGATAAATTATTAAATCATTTCTGAGATGAAAGACCTTTCTTTCCACATGGATGTACACTATTGTTTCATGACCTTATTTTAAAAATGTAAAATGTAATGTTTTTAGAAGTATTGTTTCTACAACTACAGTTGTTGCTTAGTATCTGAGAAATGAAAGGTGCAAGTGTTGTGAATAACTTATTCACAACAGAATATAATTTAAAACTAACTTCTGATTAGGTTTTAAAAATAAGAATTTGAGGGGGAGGGGCCAACATGGTGGAGAAGTAGAGGGAATCCATATTTCCCACGTCTCTCAAACCAAGAAGTGCAGAAGCCAAAGGACCTTGAACACCAGAGCCTGGGAGGAAAAGAGACTGAATCTACTAGGAAGAAAATGGGAAAGCGGGAGATAAAAAAGGCCACGTGGGCATGGAGGGGAGGCACCCCCTTCTGCGGAGAGACAAAAGGAAGAGAAAGAGTGGCTAGGGAAGTGTAGGACCGTATCTGGACAGGAGAAAGACCTGGGACTGAGACTGAGAGGGATCCGATCTCTAACTGGGGGGCCTTCTTCGGACTGGAGCTGCTACCTGTTTGTGCACCTGGGGAGGAGGGCCTGGGTACAGTGGTAGGTCAGGGGCTCAGTCCACAGCTGGAAAAAGTGGTTCCCTCCCTGGAAGGCTGCGTGATAGTACAGAACCTGCCTGCATCCACCACTCCCCGGCACAGTGGCTGGATTGAGGATGCAGTCTGCAGGAGGAAAAGGAGGCCATCTCCCTGTAGTGCTGTGGGAAAAGACAAAGCCTGCCTGCGTCCGCCATCCCAGGGGCTCATGGCGAGGGCAGCGGCTCAGTCCACAGTAGGAGAAGGCTGTCCTCCCTGAAGTGCAGCGACACAGACAAAGCCAGCCGGGACCACATATTGCCGAACTAAGAGGCGCTTCCCTGGTGCCAGAGCACATGAAGCGGGACTTTGAATCCTAGCCAAGCGCAGGGTTAGGGGAGCTGGTGGAGAGAGAAAGACCACCCCGTCTGCACCCACAGCACAGTGAGGACGACTCAAACAGTCCACTGGGTCCGGATCCACGGAGAAGAGCCTGGGGAACCACCGTTTCTAACCCCCTGCCCCCATCACCACCACCAAGGTGGGGCCTCAGGGATCATTCCCAGGGCCCATAGTAGAGGTGGGTTCAGATTACGCCAAGCCACGCCCCTTTGCACTGGGTAACTGCGTTTCCATTGGAGCAGCACAGACCCTGCGGACAGCTACTACCTACAAGCGATGCAGCATTTCCTGGATTAACTCTAGGTCAATTCTGGATATATAGATATATTCTACCTTACCCCGCCATTTCTCCTTCTTATATCTTCCCTCCCCTAGGCTGGTTACTCTGGTTATTGGTCTGTCTAAACAGGAATATTTAATCCATTGTCTTGATACATGTTCTATACCTCCTTCTTTATACTCCTTTGTCTCTCTCTGAAATAATCAAGCCACATAGTTTGGGTAACTTTATCTTCGTTTCATTTTCCCTGCCTCCTCTATTTTCTTTCTCTCTCTATTAAGCCTTCTAGTCTCTCTGCCTAATCAGTGTTTATTCCCCCTGCCCCCATTCCTATCATTTCTCTCTTTGTATGTGCTTTTCCATCAGCACCGCCTCCACCCTCTTCTTTACTTGTAGTCAGTGTCTTTGGGTTTTTGTTTTTAGTCTTTAGTTTTTCGTTTTTGTTTGTTTGTGTTATTTGTGTGTTTGCATGTTTTTGTCTCCTGTTTGTTTTCCTCTACAGGGCTACTCCAAGGAACAAATCAAAGTACACCTAGTGGAGGATCTGAAATATCACTACGAGTAGGGTAATAAAATAACCAAAGTCAGGACAACAGAGAGCAAGTAACAGTCTCGGAAAAGACACCTCCTGAAGGGCCAGGCCCTGGACAGTGTATGACCCTCCTTTAATACAGTGGTGCTCGCAGGTGCAGAGCACACAACAAGCTTTTAAAATGCATAAAGGACAGAAAACTAGCCAAAATGACAAAATGGAAGAATTCTCCTCAAAAGAAATACCAGGAAGTAGCGACAGCTAATGAATTGATCAAAACCGATTTAAGCAATATAATGGAACAAGAATTTAGAATAATAGTCATAAAATTAATTGCTGGGCTTGAAAAAAGCATAGAGGACAGCAGAGAATCTGTTGCTACAGAGATCAAGGGACTAAAAAATAGTCATGATGAATTAAAAAATGCTATAAGTGAGGTGCAAAATAAAATGGAGGTGGCCACAGTGTGGACTGAAGAGGCAGAGGGGAGAATAGGTGAATTAGAAGATAAAATTATGGAAAAAGAGGAAGCTGAGAAAAAGAAAAATCCAGGAGTACGAGGGGAGAATTAGAGAACTAAGTGATGTAATCAAATGGAACAATATCCATATCATAGGAGTTCCAGAAGAAGAGAGTGAGAAAGGGGCTGAAGGTGTACTTGAACAAATCATAGCTGAGAACTTCCCTGATCTGGGGAAAGAAACTGGCATTGAAATCCAAGAGGCACAGAGAACTCCCTTTAGATGTAACTTGAATCGATCTTCTGCACAACATATCATAGGTGAAACTGGCAAAATACAAGGATAAACAGAGAATTCTGAAAGCAGCTAGGGATAAACAGGCCCTGACTTACAAAGGTAGACACATAAGGGTAGTAGCAGACCTATCTACCGAAACTTGGCAGGCCAGAAAGGAATGGCAGGAAATCTTCAATGTTATGAACAGAAAAAATATGCAGCCAAGAATCCTTTACCCAGCAAATCTGTCATTCAGAATAGAAGGAGAGATAAAGGTTTTCCCAAACAAACAGAAACTGAAGGAATTCATTACCACTAAACCAGCCTTATAAGAGATCCTAAGGGGGACTCTGTGAGTGAAATGTTGCAGGGACCACAAAGTACCAGAGATCACACTACAAGCATGAAACCTACAGATATTACAATGACTCTAAACACATATCTTTCAATAAGACTGAATGTAAATGGACTAAATGGCTCCAACCAAAAGACATAGAGTATCAGAATGGATTAAAAAAAAAAACAAAAAAACCACAAGACCCATCTATTTGCTGTCTACAAGAGACTCATTTTAGACCTGAGGACACCTTCGGATTGAAAGTGAGGGGATGGAGAACTATCTATCATGCTACTGGAAGTCAAAAGAAAGCTGGAGTAGCCATACTTATATCAGACAAACTAGACTTTAACGGTTGTAACAAGAGACGAAGAAGGGCATTATATAATAATTACAGGGTCTATCCATCAGGAAGAGCTAACAATTATAAATGTCTATGCACCAAATACAGAAGCCCCCAAATATATAAAACAATCACAAACATAAGCAACCTTATAGATAAGAATGTGGTAATTTCAGGGGACTTTAATACTCCACTTACAACAATGGATAGATCATCTAGACACAGAATCAATAAAGAAACAAGGGCCCTGAATGATACATTGGATCAGATGGACTTGACATATATTTAGAACTCTGCATCCCAAAGCAACAGAATATACTTTCTTCTCGAGTGCACATGGAACATTCTCCAAGATAGATCACATACTGGGTCACAAAACAGCCCTTCATAAGTATGAAAGAATTGAGATCATACCATGCACACTTTCAGACCACAATGCTATGAAGCTTGAAATCAACCACAGGAAAAAGTCTGAAAGACCTCCAAAAGCATAGAGGTTAAAGAACACCCTACTAAAGAATGAATGGGTCAACCAGGCAATTAGAGAAGAAATTAAAAAACATGGAAACAGATGAAAATGAAAATACACCAATCCAAATGCTTTGGGATGCAGCAAAGGCGGTCCTGAGAGGAAAATACATTGCAATCCAGGCCTATCTCAAGAAACCAGAAGAATCCCAAATACAAAATCTAACAGCATACCTAAAGGAAATAGAAGCAGAACAGCAAAGACACCCCAAACCCAGCAGAAGAAGAGAAATAATGAGGATCAGAGCAGAAATAAACAATATAGAATCTAAAAAAACAGTAGAGCTGATCAGTGAAACCAGGAGTTGGTTTTTTGAAAAAAAAAAAATTGATAAACCTCTAGCAAGGCTTCTCAAAAAGAAAAGGGAGAGGACTCAGATAAAATCGTGAATGAAAATGGAATTATTACAACTAGTCCCTCAGAAATACAAGCAATTATCAGGGAATACTATGAAAAATTATATGCCAACAAACTGGACAACCTGGAAGAAATGGACAAATTCCTAAGCACCTACACACTTCCAAAACTCAAACAGGAAGAAATAGAAAATTTGAACAGACCCGTAACCAGTGAAGAAATTGAATCAGTTACCAAAAACCTCCCAACAAATAAGAGTCCAGGACGAGATGGCTTCCTTGGGGAATTCTACCAGACATTTAAAGCAAAGATAATACCTGTCCTTCTCAAGCTGTTCCAAAACATAGAAAGGGAAGGAAAACTTCCAGACTCATTCTATGAAGCCAGCATTACTTTGATTCCCAAACCAGACAGAAACCCAGCAAAAAAAAAAAAAAAAAAAAAGAACTACAAGCCAGTATCCCTGATGAATATGGATGCAGAAATTCCCAACAAGATACTAGCAAGTTGAATTCAACAGCATATAAAAAGAATTATTCACCATGACCAAGTGGGATTCATTCCTGGGATGCAGGGCTGGTTCAATATTCGCAAATCAATCAGTGTGATATGTCACATTAATAAAAGATAACCATATGATCCTGTCAATCGATGCAGGAAAAGCATTTGACAAAATTCAGCATCCTTTCTTAATAAAAACCCTCAAGAAAGTTGGGATAGAAGGAACATAACTTAAACATTATAAAAGCCATTTATGAAAAGCCCACAGCTAATATCATCCTCAATGGGGAAAAACTGAGCTTCCCCCCTGAGATCAGGAACACGACAGGGATGTCCACTCTCACTGTTGTTGTTTAACATAGTGTTGGAAGTTCTAGCATCAGCAATCAGACAGCAAAATGAAATCAAAAGCATCAAAATTGGCAAATATGAAGTCAGGTTTTCACTTTTTGCAGATGACATGGCACTATACATGGAAAACCCGATAGACTCCACCAAAAGTCTGCTAGAACTGATACATGAATTCAGCAAAGTTGCAGGGTACAAAATTAATATACAGAAATCAGTTGCATTTTTATACACTAATAATGAAGCAACAGAAAGACAAACTGTTCCCATTCACAATTGCACCAAGAATCCTAAAATAACTAGGAATAAACCTAACCAAAGATGTAAAAGATCTGTATGCTGAAAACTATAGAAAGCTTATGAAGGAAATTGAAGAAGATACAAAGAAATGGAAAAATATTCCGTGCTCATGGATTGGAAGAATAAATATTGTTAAAAGGTCAATACTACCCAAAGCAATCTATACATTCAGTGCAATCCTAATCAAAATTGCACCAGCATTCTTCTTGAAGCTAGAACAAGAAACCCTAAAATTTGTATGGAACCACAAAAGACCCCGAATAGCCAAAGTAAAATTGAAGAAGAAGACCAAAGCAGGAGACATCACAATCCCAGACTTTAGCTTCTACTACAAAGCTGTAATCATTAAGACACCATGGTAATGGCACAAAAACAGACACATAGACCAATGAAATAGAATAGAGACTCCGGAATTGGACCCACAAACGTATGGCCAACTAATCTTTGACAAAGCAGGAAAGAATATCCAATGGAAAAAAGACAGTCTCTTTAACAAATGGTGCTGGGAGAACTGGACAGCAACATGCAGAATGATGAAACTAGACCACTTTCTTACACCATGCACAAAAATAAACTCAAAGTGGATGAAGGACCTGAATGTGCGACAGGAAACCAACCATCAAAACCCTAGAGGAGAAAGCAGGTCAAAAACCTTTCTGACCTCAGCTGCAGCTATTTCTTGCTTGACACATCTCCAAAGGCAATGGAATTAAAAGCAAAAATGAACTACTGGGACCTCATCAAGATAAAAGTCTTCTTCACTGCAAAGGAAACAATCAACAAAACTAAAAGGCAGCCTATGGAATGGGAAAAGATATTTGCAAATGACATATCAGATAAGGGCTAGTATCCAAAATCTATAAAGAACTCACCAAACTCCACACCCAGAAAACAAATAATCCAGTGAAGAAATGGGCAGAAGACATGAATAGACACTTTTCTAAAGAAGATATCCAGATGGCCAACAGGCACATGAAAAGATGCTCAACATCACTCCTCATCAGGGTAATACAAATCAAAACCACACTGAGATACCACCTCACACCAGTCAGAGTGGCTAAAATGAACAAATCAGGAGACTATAGATGCTGGAGGGGATGTGGAGAAACAGAAACCCTCTTGCACTGTTGGTGGGAATGCAAACTCTGGAAAACAGTGTGGAGGTTCCTCAAAAAGTTAAAAATAGATCTACCCTATGTCCCAGCAATAGCACTGCTAGGAATTTACCCAAGGGATACAGGAGTGCTGATGCATAGGGGCACTTGTACCCCAATGTTTATAGCAGCACTTTGAACAATAGCCAAATTATGGAAAGAGTCTAAATGTCCATCAACTGATGAATGGGTAAAGAAGATATAGTTTATATATACAATGGAATACTTCTTGGCAATGAGAAAGAATGAAATCTGGCCGTTTGTAGCAACGTGGGTGGAACTGGAGTGTGTTATGCTAAGTGAAATAAGTCAGAGAAAGACACCATATATTTTCACTCATATGTGGATCTTGAGAAACTCAGTAGAAGACCAGAGGGGAGGGGAAGGGGGAAAAAAAGTTACAGAAAGGGAAGGAGGCAAACCATAAGAGACTCTTAAATACTGAGGACAAACTGAGGGTTGATGGAGGGTGGGAGGGAGGAGAAAGTGGGTGATGGGCATTGAGGAGGTCACCTGTTGGGATGAGCACTGGGTGTTGTATGGAAAACAATGTGACAATAAATTTCATATAAAAAAAGAAACCAATTTGACAATAAATTACATATTAAAAAAATAAAATGCTAAAATAAATAAATATAAATTAAAACAAAAAATGAATTTTCCATTCTTAACTGTATTTCATAGATTTGTTGATCATAAAGGTATAACATCTGGTTTGATGAAAAATTTCACTTTTTAGAGCTGACACACTCAAAGAACATGTGCTGTGGCAGGAGTACCATGGTCAGGTTTTAAGCAGTAATTAACTGTCTAAAACTCAGTATTATTTGTCACATTAAATTAATTTAATTAATTATACGATTATTGGTTTTGTTGCTTATATATTTCATTTGGAAATTAGTTTCTGCTTTGAAGTTGTATAAGAGCTATAAGCATTAAGAGGTTTATATTTAATTTTGTGTTTCGGTGTTAGCATACTAATAAAATAATTGAAGCTTGAGCAGAAAATCTTCTGGGCAAATTATCATGTGACTTAACTCATTAAAATCTCAGTCTCTCACGTTTTTTGCTTGTGTTGATCTGCTCTCCGTGTTTGCCACGTGTCAGTTATATGGATTTTCTGAGGGGGTTCAGTTTACTTGTACATTAAAACAAGTGTTTTTATAAGGAATAATTTGTAGGTCTTCTTAGATCCTTTCTGTAAGTTGATCTTACATATCTTTTCAAGGAGTTGGAGGTTAATTAGAGTTTTTCTTAAAAATTGAGATAAAAATGATAAAAACCTTATAGTTCTACCATACTTTTAGCTTTTCAGTAGTACTTTCATGTTTATTATATCATTTTTAGATCCACTGTTTAAACTGATTAATTTCTTTCCAGAAGAGTTAGCTTGTTTTAGGCTTAAGGACAGAATGCATTGGTGTTTTACTTTTATTATCACATCCTGTGGTTCTGGATAGACAGCCCCTAATGCTTTTCAGGCATAGAAAAGGGACATCATATAGGCAGTGATGGAAAGATATTTTCTGTTTTTCCTGGGTATGAGGTAAAAGAGATGGGGAATTTCAATAGAAAAGATAAAAGATACCTGGAGAACTTTTCTGACACAGTCAAATGGATTTTTAAAAAGCTGTGGAATCTCCTCTGGAGATTTGAATGTGAAGATTTAAAATATTTTAATGGTATAGTTATCAATGCAGTAAGGGAATGGACAGGAGATCTCTTGCATGTTTGTGAATTTGTGCACTGTACCTTCTCCCTGCAGCTGGTTTTGTGGCCATGTGACAGGGCAGTTGGACAGGCCCTACTCTTAGAAGGGCTTTGTGCTCAGTTTAATTATTTGCTGTTGTCATCTTGAAATTCTGAAAGTTTGAGGAAGTCTCCTGGATTTTCATTTTGCATTAGGAACTGTAGATGATGTAGCCTGTTTCCCAGCACTGTTTGAAGATGAGTTAAACATGTGAAAGTCCATTCTGAGCCTCCCCCAGTGCGCTGTGAGTTCTCTTTCCTATGTTATTTTCTGGGTCTCTCTTGTCAGCTGCATGTACCTTGAGGCACCCAGAGAAGTTATTTGGGACTCCTTGCTCTAATAGTAATGACTCTTTTCTATAGCTATTTTGTCACTTATCCCTGAATTTCACTTATCTGAAAATACAGTTCCTTTAATCTGGGACTCACGTATCCTTTCTATCATCTTGCAACAAATTCTCTAAGCTGTTTTACCTACAAAAACAACCCAGAGCTTTCAGCTGCCAGATTTTGTTAGCTATGTTAAGACACTGGCAGCCCAGGGGCGCCTGGGTGGCGCAGTCGGTTAAGCGTCCGGCTTCAGCCAGGTCACGATCTCGCGGTCCGTGAGTTCGAGCCCCGCGTCGGGCTCTGGGCTGATGGCTCAGAGCCTGGAGCCTGTTTCCGATTCTGTGTCTCCCTCTCTCTCTGCCCCTCCCCCGTTCATGCTCTGTCTCTCTCTGTCCCAAAAATAAATAAAAACGTTGAAAAAAAAAATTTAAAAAAAAAAAAAAAAAAAAGACACTGGCAGCCTGAACTCAGACTACTATATTATGTAATTTGGTATTTTTTAAAATCAACAAATAATTAAGTGAAAGATGGTTTTACAATGATAAAAATATATAAGAAACTGCTTAGTGAAGTTGAGCATTATAGAATTGTAAGATACTTCTCATTTTTACCTTTGTTTTTTCATTGGTGCCCTTTTTGTACTTTCATGACCTTTGTTTTCTTTTTTTTTTAGAAAGTCAGGCTTGTTGACACATATCTCACATACAGTAAAATTCATACATTTTAAGGTGTACAGTTCTGTGCATTTTCTACAGACATATGCTGTTGTAAAACCACCTCCACATCAAGGTGTAGACTATTTCTGTCACCCCAAAAGATTCCCTCAGGCCCCTTTGTGGGCAGTCCCCCATTCCTGGTCCCAACCCTAGCAACCTTTAATCTGTTTTTGTTCCCTGTAGTTTTGTCTTTTCCAAAATGTTTTATAAATGGAATCATACAATATGCAACCTTCTTAGTGTACTTTTTATAATATTCCAGACTGTTATATAAATGGAATTATATAATATGTAGCTTCTTCCACTTGACATAATGCTCTTGATATTCCCATGCTGTTTACCGATGCAGTAGTTTGTTCCCATATATTGCAGTTTAGTATTCCATTGTACTAATATACTACAGTTTCTTTATCCATTCATTAATTAGTTGTTGGGCATTTAGGTTGTTTATAGTTTTTGCTGATTAATAACAAAGCAGATATAGACATTTGCATGCATGTTTTTATGGGGACATAAATCTTCATTTCTGTCGAGTACATATCTAGGAATGGGATTGCTGGATTGTGTATGTTTAATTTTCTCCAGAACTGCTAAGTGTCTTCCAAAGTGGCTGCACTGTTTTGCCTTCCCACCAGTAACGAATGGGTGTGCCTTTCGCTCTGCATCCTTGTCAGCACTTGGTGTTGTCAATTTTAAAAAATTATCCATTTAAATATGGGAGTACTATTATCTCATGGTGGTTTTAATATGATTTCTCTAATGAATAATGATATTGAGCATCTTTTCATGCATTTATTTGCCATCTGTTATAATCTTTGGTGAAATGGTTAAATTATTTGCTTAATGATTTGTTTGAATAATTTATTTTTTACTGTTGAGTTATGAGAGTTCTTTATGTATTTCAGTTATCAGTCCTTTGTCAGATATGTGTTTGCAAATATTTTCTCCCAGTCTGTGGATTGTCTTTTCATTTTCTTGCAGTGTCTAGAAAGGGGTTTTAAAATTTCATGACACCCATTTTAACAATATTTTCTTTTATGATAGGCTTTTTTTTTATGTTTATTTTTGTGTGAGAGAGTATGAGCAGGGGAGGTGCAGAGAGAGGGAGACAGAGGATCCGAAGCAGGCTCTGCACTGATAGCTGAGAGCCTGATGCAGGGTTCAAAATCACAAACCCTGAGATCATGACCTGAGCCAAAGTTGGATGCTTAATTGACGGAGCCACCCAGGTGCCCTTCTTTTATAGTTTATGCTTTTTGTGTTCTCTTTTATAGTTCTTTGCCTACTCTAAAGTCACAAAGACTTCTTCCCGTGTGTTCTTCTAGAAGTTTTATAGTAGAAATTTCATATTTAGTTAATGTGATTCTTCCATTTCAAGTTAGTTTATACCTTGTGTATGGTGCTAGATATTGGTTGAGGTTTTTTTTTATTTTTAAAAAAAAAATTTTTTTTTCAACGTTTATTTATTTTGGGGACAGAGAGAGACAGAGCATGAACGGGGGAGGGGCAGAGAGAGAGGGAGACACAGAATCGGAAACAGGCTCCAGGCTCTGAGCCATCAGCCCAGAGCCCGACGCGGGGCTCGAACTCACGGACCGTGAGATCTTGACCTGGTTGAAGTCAGACGCTTAACCGACTGCGCCACCCAGGCGCCCCGAGGTTTTTTTTTAAACACATGGATATTCAATTGTATCAGCACCCTTGTTGAAGATTCCTTTCTCCATTGAATTGCCTTAGGCTCTTTGCTGAAAATCTATTGGCCATAAATGTGCCGGAGCCATCTATTCTGTTCCACCAATATCAAAGTGTCTTAATTACTGTGGTTTTGTTATAGGCCTTGAAAGCAGGCAGTGTGAGTCCTCCAGCTTTATTGTTCTTTTTCAAAATTGTTTGGGCTATTGTAGTTCCTTTTTCTTTCCATATATGTTTTGGAATCAGCGATTTTAAAACAAATCTCCTGGGATTTGAATTGGATTTGCATTGAATTTGCAGATCAATTTGGAGAGATTTGATTTCCCTTCATGTATTTTGAAGCTCTGTTGTCAGGTCTATACATATTTAGGATTGTTATGTCTTTTTGGTCAATTGGTCCTTTTATGTAAGAGACTTTATGTAGCATCCCTCTTTATCCTTGGTAATTTAACCCTTGTTCTGAAGTCTGCTTTGATATTAATATAGTCATTGCAGCTTTCTTTTGATTAATGTTTGTATGGCATATTTTTTTATCCTTTTACTTTTAATGAGTTTATATCTTTAAAAAAATTTTTAATGTTTATTTATTTTTGAGAGAGACAGAGACAGAGTGTGAGCAGGAGAGGGGCAGAGCGAGAGGGAGACACAGAATCCAAAGCAGACTCCAAAGAGCTGTCAGCACAGAGCCTGTTATGGGGCTTGAACCTGTGAACTGCTAGATCATGGCCTGAGCTGAAGTCAGATGCTTAACCAACTGAGCCACCCAGGTGCCCCTTAACCAGTTTATATCTTAATGTTTAAAGTGGATCTTTTGTAAATAGCATATTGTTGGGCCTTGCATTTTTTATGCAGTTTGGCATCATGACTTTCTTTGGTTGTCCTGCATGATCTGGCTTTGTCGTTTCTCCAGTCTCACCTATCTCATTATACTCTCTCTCCTCACTGCTGTCTATCAGACTATCATTAATTTAGTTTCTGGAACTCCTACCATGCTTTCTTGCTATAAACCATTGTTCTTGCTGTTGTCTCTGCCCTGAATATTCTTATCCTACCACTCTTTTGCCCTGCAGCCCCCGCCCCATGCCATGCTGTAAACTTCTAGTAAATACCCTTCTTGTCCTTCATGTCTCTTCTTCATAGACACCGTTCCTGATTTTCCTATCTAGAGCAGGCCCTTTATATCTGTAACAGAGTCATGCTTATTTCCTTCTAGCTATACTCCTAATAGTGCATGTCGGTTTGTTTACCATACGGGAGATACATGGGAGATATTGTAAGTTTAGTTCCAGACCACCGCAATAAAGTGAATATTGCAGTAAAGCAAGTCAAATGATTTTTTTTGGTTTTCTAGTGCATAAAAAGTTATGTTTACACTGTACTGCACTCTGTTAAATGTGTAATAGCATTATGTCTAAAAAAAAGTACATACCTTAATTAAAAATACTTGTAGCTAAACAAATGGTAGCCATCAGCTGAGCTTTCAGTAAATTATAATCTTTTTGCTGGTGGAGGGTCTTGCCTGGATGTTGATGGCTGCTGACTGCTCATAGTGGTGGTGGTTGAAGGCTGGGGTGGCTGTGGCAATTTCGCAAAATAAGACAATAATGAAGTTTGCTGCATTGATTTACTCTCCCTTTCATAAACAATTTCTCTGTAGCATGTGAGGCTGTTTGAAAGCATTTTACCAACAGAACTTTTTTCAAAATTGGAGTCCGTCTTCTAAAACCCTGCTGCTGTTTTGTCAACCAAGTTGATGTAATATTCTAAATTCTTTGTTGTCATTTCAACAGTCTTCACAGCCTGTTAATCAGAAATAGATTTCATTTCAATACACCACTTTCTTTTCTCATTCATGAGAAGCAACTCCTCATCCATTAAAGTTTTATCATGAGACTACAGCGATTTGGGCTCAACTTCTACTTCTCTTGCTGTTTCCACCACATCTGCAGTTACTTCCTCCATGGAAGTCTTGAGCCCCTCAGAATCATTCGTGAGGGTTGGAATCCACTTCTTCCAAACTCCTGTTAATGTTGATATTTTGACTTCTTTCCATAAATCAC
The DNA here is from genome assembly GCF_028749965.1 of Puma concolor. Taxonomy (NCBI): domain Eukaryota; kingdom Metazoa; phylum Chordata; class Mammalia; order Carnivora; family Felidae; genus Puma; species Puma concolor. Next base: position 77,248,515 of record NC_141675.1, on the reverse strand, counting down.
AAATTTTCTTAATGGCATCTAGAATGGTGAATGGTGAATCCTTTCCAGAAGGTTTTCAATTTACTTTGCACAGACCCATAAGAGGAATCACTGTCTATGGCAGCCATAGTATTATGAAATGTATTTCTTAAATAATAAGACTTAAAACTAAAAAATTATTCCTTGATCTATGGGCTGCAGAATGAATGTTGTATTATCAAGAATGAAAACAACATTCATTTCATTGTTTGCCTCCATCAGAGTTCTTGAGTAACCAGGTGCATTGTCAATGAACAACACCACTTTGAAAATCATCTTTTTTTTCTGAACAGTAGGTCTCAATAGCAGGCTTAAAATACTCAGTAAACCATGTGTAGACAGTTGTGCTCTCATCCAGGCTTTGTTGTTTCACTTCTAGAGCACAGGCAGAATAGGTTTAGCATAAGTTTTGGGTCCTAGGATTTTGGAGATGGTAAATGGACAGTGGCTTCAACTTCAAGTCACCAACTACATTAGCCCCTTACAAGAGAGTCAGCCTGTCCTTTGAAGCTTTGAAGCCAGGTATTGATTTTTCCTCTCTAGCTATGAAAGTCCTAGATGGAATCTTCTTCCAATAGAAGGCTGTTTCATCTGCACTGAAAATCTGTTGTTTGGTGTAGCTACCTTCATTAATTATCTTAGCTAGATCTTCTGGATAACTTGCTTGCAGCTTCTATATTAGCACTTGCTGCTTCACCTCATACTTTTATGTGACAGAGATGGCTTATTCTCCCCTAAACCTCATGAACCAACCTGAGCTAGCTTCAGACTTTCCTTCTGCAGCTTTCTCACTGCTCTCAGTCTTCATAGAATTGAATGGAGTTAGAGCCTTGCTCTGGATTAAGCTTTGGCTTAAGGGAATGTTGTGGCTGGCTTGATCTTCTATCGAGAACATTCAGACTTTCTCCATATCAGCAATAAAGCTGTTTTTGCTTTCTTATCATTCATGTGTTCACTGGAGTAGCACTTTTCATTTTTAGGAACTTTTTCTTTGCATTCACCATTTTGATCGCTGTTTGGTGCAAGAGGCCCAGCTTTTGACCGGTTTCAGCTTTTGACGTGCATTCCTCACTAAGCTTAATCATCTCTAGTGTTTTGTTTAGAGAGAGAGCTGATTAGGAGAGAGGGGCAGAGGGAGAGAGAGAATCTCAAGCAGGCTCCACGCTCAGCACAGAGCCCAATGTGGGGCTTGATGCCATGACCTTGGGATCATGACTTGAGCTGAAATCAAGAGTCAGGTGTTCAACCAACTCAGCCACCCAGGTGCTCCAGTCATCTCTAGTTTTTTTATTTAAATTTTTTTTTTCAACGTTTTTAATTTATTTTTGGGACAGAGAGAGGCATAGCATGAACAGGGGAGGAGCAGAGAGAGAGGGAGACACAGAATCGGAAGCAGGCTCCAGGCTCCGAGCCATCAGCCCAGAGCCTGACGCGGGGCTCGAACTCACGGACCGCGAGATCGTGACCTGGCTGAAGTCGGACGCTTAACCGACTGCGCCATCCAGGCGCCCCTCTAGTTTTTTTATTTAAAGTGAAAGGCCTACAACTCTTCCTTTCACTTGAACACTTAGAGGCCATTGTAGGGTTATTAATTGGCCTAATTTCAATAGTTTTGTGTCTCAGGGAATAAGGAGTCCTAAAGAGAGGGAGAGAGCAGGGAAACGGCTGGTCAGTGGAGCAGTCAGAACACACACAATATTTATTGATTAAGTTTGCTACCTTACATGGATGTGGTTTGTGGCATCCCAAAACAATTATAATAACAATATCAAAGATCACTGATCATAGATCAGTATAATAAATATAATAAATGAAAAAGGTCTGTTGCCACAGACCTTCAATTTGCACAAAATGCAATATCAGTGAATTTCAATAAATCCAAGTGCAATAAAATAAGGTATGCCTGTATTGTCTACCATCTCCAATTGGAATGCCAATATTATGAAGGTAAAGGGATCTTAATCTGTTCTCCATTGAATGGTTGGCATTCACTAATAAAATGTCTGGCATATAGTATATACTTAATGAACAAATTTCTAAAATTTGGCTCTTTCTAGCAGTTATATAATATATGTATGTGTATGATACATGTGCATATATATGGTGTATGTTTATATGTGTATACATTCATATATATGTGTGTATGTATGTGTGTGTGGTTCATTGTATATATCCTCCATTAGGCAGAACTGTGTTTATACTTGCTAAATTACTCTTTGCATATTAGCTGTCCCACATCTCAAGTAATCTGTAGTGGTGCTATTATATGACCAAGTATAGGATCTGTGTAAGACACTTTATAAAACTTAGTTTCATTTTTCTAAAAGTACCTGAAATTCTAAAAACTGCAGACATAACCAAGAGACACAAAACTAAAAATAGAGAAGTGGTATACTTTTATGACAAATTCAGAATTAGATTAATTGAAAACCTAACTCAAAACTTCATAATCAGACATGCTTTTCAGTTCATTTTCCCATTTGAATATGTAATGAGATGTGGTGCAGTGTTTAAATTTGACATTTGATAGCTAACATAAAGTGGTAGTAAACTAGTAGTAGGATGTTAGAGCTAATTTATTGTTAGTCCATTAGGATCAACAAACATTGGTGGTGGGAAGAGGGACAAAGTCTGCTTAGAAAGTAATTAGTACTTCTATTTTTAAGGGACATTAATGAAGACTTTAATGTTATGGGTGACATATTAAAGAGTAACTGATGGTAGTAAGGAATTTTCTGGTGAGATAATGGAATTTAAAGATAAAGGAATGTCCTTTTCCTGCTGCAAACCCAGATACATTTTGGATTAAATATAGCAACAACAAAAAAATCTTTTCACGTATAGCCACGTTTGAAGGCTGGGGAGGCAAATATCCTTGAGCCAGAGGGAACTCAGAGATTGGAAGTTAAAGTCTAGAGGCCTATGAGACAGTAATTGGACTGCAGATTGGCCTCTGGGGTTTTAACCCAGGCTGGGGATAAGAGTGGAGGTCATGGGCTGCATATATAAGTAGAAACTAGACAAAGACAGCTTATTAAAGATTTTTTTTAATGTTAGAGTGCATGTATGAGTTGGGGAGAGGGGCAGAGGGAAAGAGAATGAGAGTGAGAGTGCGAGAGAGGCGGGGGGGGGGGGGGGGAGAGACAGAGACAGAGATAGAGAGAATCTTAAGCAGTCTCCACGCTCAGCATAGAGCCAAATGCAGGGCTCCATTTTCTGACCCTGGGATCATGACCTGAGCTGAAATCAAGAGTCAGACTCTCAACTGAGTGAGCCATCCAGGGGCCCCTAAAGAGTATTTTTACCTCATGAATCAAATCAGATACAAGAAAGAAACTCAAAAAATTTTAAATTAGTGTAATCCAATTGTTGCTCTTGTTCAGTAAAATAGAGTGATTGGGCAATGGATTATCTATTCAAATTTGAATGAAACTCAGTTTTTTGCCATTATTCTTCTTTTAGGTCTTATCTCTGCCTTCATTGAGTTTTCGTTTTATTGTATTTTTTTTTTAATTTTTTTTTTTAACGTTTATTTATTTTTGAGACAGAGAGAGGCAGAGCATGAACAGGGGAGGGTCAGAGAGAGAGGGAGACACAGAATCGGAAGCAGGCTCCAGGCTCTGGGCCATCATCAGCCCAGAGCCCGACGCGGGGCTCGAACTCACGGACCGTGAGATCATGACCTGAGCTGAAGTCGGACGCTTAACTGACTGAGCCACCCAGGCGCCCCTCGTTTTATTGTATTTTGATTAAAGTTGTAAGGTACAGAAAAGGGTAGTGTTTTGGCCATTAGCCTTTTATTTATTTCTTGAAAGCGTCACATGTTCTTGGTTAAGGAGAAACTAGCTCATAAGCATGGCAAATGTGTAGTCATTTATGAGCTGTGACAGAAGCAGCCAAATAATATAAACTTCTATCCTTGTATTGTTTTAAAGATTGTCTATTAAGGAATCATTGGTGGGACGCCTGGGTGGCTCAGTTGGTTAAGCGTTCAGCTTCGACTCAGGCTCAGGCATGATCTCATGGCTCATGGGTTCGAGCCCCATGTTAGGCTCTGTGCTGACAGCTCGGAGCCTGGAACCTGCTACCAATTCTGTGTCTCCATCTCTCTCTGTCTCTCCCCTGCTCGTGCTCGGTTTCTCTCTCTTTTAAAAATAAATAAACATAAAAAAAAAAGAATCACTGGCAAAACATTTAATGTTTCAAAAGTCTGGAGGGATAGACAATGTGTTAAGAAAAATGAAGTTGCGTTAGCAACCAACTCTTCTCTCAACATAAGGATGTAGGAGAAATTTACAGACATCATTATGTTGCCCATAAAGGGTTAACATCATTTAGAGTGGAATCCTTAAAGTATCCTCTCAATAATGGAATAACATGGTAGAGTGCTTCTTGAGATATCAGTATTTTAAAATGAGTCAGCTTGTACTGAGTGCAACCTTCAACTTTCTTATTTTCCTAGAACTGATTTATTATTTAAATTATTTTTAAATTTTTATTTAGTGTTCTGTTTCTGCTTTTAAGTTTTATTTTTTTTTATTTTTTAGTTTTTTTAATATTTAATTTTGAGAGAGAGGGGGGAGGGAAGGGGTAGAGAGAGAAGGAGACACAGAATCTGAAGCAGGCTCCAGGCTCTGAGCTGTCAGCACAGAGCCCAATGCAGGGCTTGAGTCCACGAACTGTGAGATCATGACCTGAGCCGAAGTTGGAAACTCAACCTGCTGTGCCACCCAGGCGCCCCTAAGTTTTGTTATTCTTAAAGCACACCAAGGAGAGAACATCGGTAAAAATGTTTTAAAAGCAGTTTTGTAAGGTCACAGCCCTTTCTGGATAAGCTTTAATGTAATTTAAATGTTGGGGTTTTATTTCAGGCTTTATTTTTATCTTTGTAGTGTTTTCACTTAGTAGGGGTTTCTGCAGACAGGTGTGGACCTGTGTAATAAAATGCAGCATATGTACCTCTGTACTCATTCGAACATTAACTGAATGCCCCCTCTGTGTTAGGCACTGTGCTACCTGAAGAGTATATACGGATGACTGACACAGTGGGAGAGACAGGGAGAGATAAGTACAAAGAAAACTACAGTCAAGTGTGTATGCTGTATAAAAATATATTTGGGATGCTGTGAGAACACAGATGTGGAGTATCTAACTTGGCCTTAGAGATCAGGTTAGTTTTCCAGAGTAAATGATGCCGAGCTGCGTTTTAAAGGAAAACAAGAACTGGCCAGATAAAGAAGAGAAAGTTGTTACAGATAGAAAATAGCACCCTGAAAAGACTTGTAGTTATAAAAGAACACTCATTTACTTACTTGACAAATCTTCATTGAGCATCTACTGTATGCCCAGCTTATGTGAAACCTGCACTGGGGACATATTGGAGAGTAGAAAATACTTCCTGCCGGGGCGCCTGGGTGGCGCAGTCGGTTAAGCGTCCGGCTTCAGCCAGGTCACGATCTCGCGGTCCGTGAGTTCGAGCCCCGCGTCAGGCTCTGGGCTGATGGCTCGGAGCCTGGAGCCTGTTTCCGATTCTGTGTCTCCCTCTCTCTCTGCCCCTCCCCCGTTCATGCTCTGTCTCTCTCTGTCCCAAAAAAAATAAATAAAAACGTTGAAAAAAAAAATTTAAAAAAAAAGAAAATACTTCCTGCCCTGTTGGAGTGTACAGTCTGTAGGAAAAAGAGATAAGTAATCACACAAATAATTTATAGAAACTATAGTTGTGATAAATTCAATGAAGGAGAAGTCCAAGGTGTTGTGAAAACATGTAATAGAGTTGGAGTTGGGGCAGTGTTCCTTGAAAAAGTAACACTAGACCAGACAACTAAAGGATAGGTTTGTAAACGAGCATTACACGCGGTTGTATTGATCTCATTTTTCCTGTGGTTATTAAACATAGGTTCTTGGGTATCTGTAAAGATCTTCAAGGAGTACAGAATGGTTGGAATTTAGGGTACATATGGGAGAAGGAAAGGAGATGAGGCTGGAGAGGTGCACAGGAGCAAGATCATGGAAAGCCTTGCATACCAGTCTGGGAAGTTCAGTTTTTATCTTCAAGATGATGGATTGAAGGAACCATTGAAGGACTTAAAGCAAGGCTGAAAGAAACATAATCAGATTTGTGTTTTAGAAGGATCTTTTTGAGAAAGGTTACTGTGGAGGATAGGTTAGAGAAGGCAAAACTACATTAATACCCACTTCATTCTTTGTCAAGTAATACATCATACTTTTTATTAATATTTTAGTTCCTTTATTTCTGTCACATTAGTGGCTATTCTTCTGTCTTTATTTGTGATATACGCACATATGGTGAGAACCATGGTTTTTACCTTTAGTAGTAGGCATGGCTTTTAAAGATTTCTCACAGGTCTTATAAGAGCAAGATTTGGAGAAAATGCATTTCATATATTTAAAAGTGATATGGCACAGCTCTAGAAATAATACTAATATTTTTAGGAGGAAAAACAAGTAGGGAATACCTAGCTTATGCTTCTGTTTGCATTTTTATTGACATGGTTGCTGATTTTAAACATAAGAGGTTCTGCTTCAATGAATGACTTACAATAATTATTAATATTTCCATAACTGTAATTTCTCTTCTATAAAGTGCTGGACTAGTTGAGCTGTAAAGACCTTTCTGGCCATTGTAATCTATGATTCCGTGTTTGGTTTTTCAACAGGTAGTCGCACTTTTGCTTTCCTGTACTGACACACCAAATTGAGGCAGTGATTCCAAACAGTGGGTGATTCTGGTACCTAGGGGACATTTGGCATGTCTGGAGACATTTTTGGTTGTTAGAACTTAGGGGAATTGCTACTCATATCTAATGATGTAGTAAGGGCCCTGGATGCAACTAAACGTAGTAGAATGTAGAGAACAGCCCTCCCCAACAAGCATTAGCCCATTCTTTCAGAGGTGGTGGATATAGTTATGGAATACATTATGGTGATGGTTTCTGTGGGTATATCTTTCTCTCTGAACTCATCAAGTTGTGTACATCAAATATGAACAGCTTTTTGTATGTCAGTCATACTTCAACAAAGTGGTTTTGGGGGGGAAAAAAAGAAGAAACTGTTCAGCTCAAAATGACATAATGACAAGGTTGAGAAACCCTAAATTAAGGCAAGATTGTTAAGGCTACCTTTGGTTAAAATATAGTCTTTGAATAGATCTCTTCTGTTGTCTTAGTCACCTTGGGCTGCTGTAACAAATAGACCATAGTGGTTTAAACAATAAATACTTATTTCTCATAGTTCTGGAAGCTAGAAGTTCAGGATCGGGGTGCCAGCACAGTTGTGTTCCTGGTTTATAGATGGCCACTTTCCTGATGTAACCTCAGGTGGTAGAGAGATCTTTTCTTCTGGGTCTTTTCTTATAAGGGCACCAGTCCCATTTATTAGGGCTTCACCCTCATTACCTAATTACTTCCCAAAGGCCCCACCTCCTATTACCATCACAAATGGGGTTAGGATTTCAATGTGAATTTTGGGAGGACACATTCAGTTTGTAAAACGATATTTATTCACTCACTCTGAACATTGCCAAATGATAAGCACGTTATCTTTGTATTCCTGTGGAATTGTCAAATACAGAGTAGGTCTTGTTGAGGTATCTGGGAGGACCCAATAAAACAGCATTGCTCTTCATTACTGAATTCTAAAACAGTTGCGAAGTAGAACAAGAGTAAATATTTGGGAACCAAAATATTACCCTCTTTCTAATAAAATGTGAATTAGAGGATGCAGCTTATATTTGTTGCCAGGTGGGCTTCTAAATTCTGAAACTCAGAAGCCTTATCAACAGCAGCACTGGACTGGGAGGAGTAACAGAGACTGTCCTTAGAGAACGAGGTCAGAATTTGTGTTCTCTGTGCTTGGTTCATTCTCAGGAGGCACAAGGAAGCAGCTGAGCCAAGCATATACAGTTTATTCCTCCAGATTTGCCAACTAATAAACCATTCTGTCTCCTTGGATAGAGGGAAGAAAGACATAGATAGAGAGGGCCAAGACTTTGATACTAATTGAGTTCCCTCCATAGAGAAAGGTACACTAGGGAAGAGGAAGGTTTCTTCATAACAGGACTCAAGTGGTATAGAATCTATACATACCATGGATTTCTGCAGAGTCTAAAAGGGACTTTTTCTGGACTTGTGTGCATATGTGGTGTCTACCCATTAGTTAACCTACAACCAAAACAAGGAAAAAGAAATTTAAATTTTATATGATAAAAGGGACCTTCAAATATTAGTCGGTGGGCCTTAGTCTTGGTTGCACATTAGAATCACTTGGAAACTTTAAAAAATACTGATGCCAGCGGACAATCCCAGAACATTTAAAATAGAATCTGTGTGGGATAGGACCTGGGTGTTGCTGTTTTTAAAAGGCCACTCAAGAGGATTCTCCTGTATAGGCAAGATTGAGTGTCACTAATCCAGTCTATCCTTCTCATTTTATAGATAAAAACTGAATCCCAGAGTTTTGGTGACTTAACTAAGGCTATGGTTAGTGAGAGCTGGAGTAAGAATCTGGGCTTTTTCTACCTCAGAGTCTATGGCTTGTTATGAAAACAAAGCTTTTGGTGGGTCCTTTTTTTTTTTTTTTTTCCCTCCCCAAATTTTAGCTCAGCAAAAGAATTTACAAAAGCACTAGTCTTATGTTGGGAGACTTGGGCTTTAATCCTGGCTCTGGCACTAGCTGGCTGAAACATTTGGCCTCAGTTTCTTTATCTTTTAAAATTAAGGGGTTAGACAAGATCATTTCCAAAGGTTTTTTAGTCAGTGAAACTCTGTGCTTCTTCTATAGTTTCACAGACTTATTGCTTCTTAGATGGTGTTAATTGCTATTGTGGTTTCAACTTTTACTAAGAATCCCTTGTCTCAGGGAAGGAAAAATAACATAAAATAGAGAGGAAGACAAACCCTAAGAGACTCTTAAATACAGAGAACAAACAGGGTTGCTAGAGGAAGGTGGGTGGGGGAATGGACTAAATGGGTGAGGGGCATTAAGAAGGACACTTGTTGAGATGAGCCCTGGGTGTTATATGTAAATTATGAATCACTAAATTCTACTCCTGAAACCATTGTTACACTCTGTTTTAGCTAACTTGGATTAAATTTAAAAAAAGAATCCAGTGTCTAGCAAGTGTGATGCTAGCTGCTTTCATATACATGAACTCATCGTAATTGAAATATTTTAGGATAGGGGCGCCTGGGTGGCGCAGTCGGTTGGGCGTCCGACTTCAGCCAGGTCACGGTCTCGCGGTCCGTGGGTTCGAGCCCCGCGTCGGGCTCTGGGCTGATGGCTCAGAGCCTGGAGCCTGTTTCCGATTCTGTGTCTCCCTCTCTCTCTGCCCCTCCCCTGTTCATGCTCTGTCTCTCTCTGTCCCAAAAAGAAATAAACGTTGAAAAAAAAAAAAATTAAAAAAAAAAAAAGAAATATTTTAGGATAGGGCTAATGGGGAATCTTCAAAATAATTATTAAAATCTAGATATTACAACCACTTAAAATTATGTGTTGAAAATCTGAGCTGCTTTAATTTGTTTCATTAGTTTACTGTAGAAGTAGCCTCTAGGGATATGTTAACGTGGTAAAGAATATCAGGAAAAATGCTTCTAATTTTTCTTGGCTATTTCCAAGTCTGGGTGTATTCAAATATCTGAATAATTATTTCAGTCATTTTAATGTAATCCTAATATTTCTCAATATATAAGTAAAACCTGAAACAAAATTATTTAATACAGTTATGTTCTTTTAGTTATTTTTGTGTTCATTTCATCATTTTATAGTAATCAACTTAGTATTGTTTGAAATTTAAATTGTTAATTGTTTCAGCTTGTATTTCTAAGGGCAGGGCCTGTTCTATTCCAGGGATTAAGTTATGTACTTCTCCCTTCTGTACCCTACATAGCTCTGTCCCTGCCACTTAAGAAGTGGTTGGCTTTAATTACTGTTTTATACTCTGGTATTAACAGTGCACTGTGTCTTGTTTTTCCATATATATCACAAACTGGAATTTCCTTTTGGCACTATTTGATAATGAATTGTAATAGAAGGTCACTATGACTAATGAATAGAATTATTTCATTAAATGGTTCTACTAGTGTTATTTATAGTCAGTTATATGCTTATCCATTATTTTATGACTTGATAAGGTTTTCCTAACTTCTTTCTACATAAATCTCAGGTGAGGCAGGAATGAAGATCTTACTATTTTCAGCCATGTTTGAGAAAAAGGAATACTCTCTTTAGGCGATCATATTTCTTTCAACTCCTATTCCTATAATTCTATCAAAAAAAAAAAGAATGGCACAGTTCATTCTTTAGGAGTCTCATTTGTCTTTCATTTTAACTTTCTACATATTGTGTACCTTTTTTTCTAGTCTAGATAAAAGCTTCCACGGGAAGACAAATATTAGATATGCTACTTTACTTTTGCTACAATTCTCTATAGGACTTGTGTGCATGTCAAATGGCAATTATCAGTTTGGAGTAAAAATATTAAAAATTTAACTCCTGTTCAGTGATTCGGGTTTTGAAACAATGTCATAGGAGTTTTTTCCTGAATTTGCAGATTCTGGAATTTTTCTAAAGTACCGTGATCATTATTAAGTATTATTTATTACATAGTGAGAGTTGGTTTATTACATAGTGAGAGTTGGTTGTATGTACTATACAAAAGGTAAAATATTTTAATTACTGTAGACATATGGGGTCTAGAGGTACAATGAAAAATATATTAGATAAAAATTTAAGCAAGGGGTACCTCTTGCAGTGATGGAGTTGGGAGAGGGAGGAATGAAATTGAGAATGAATAAACAGAGACGACTTCAACTATATTGCTAGTTTTATCTTTTAAACTGGATGGTGGGTACATGGGAGTCCTTTATATTTTTCTTTATACTTTTGTGCAAGACAAATATTTTCCAATGATTATTTTTAAAATGCTCAAAGTAAACTGGATGAAAATAGGTTGAATATGCAGACACCATAAGTGTAAATTTTTTTAGCCTATTGGGGATACTAATATGAATTATATACTGAAAAACTTTACAGAAATAAGTTTTCTAGTGAAATTTGAAAATACTGGAATTAGTTGGCAGTATAAGCAGAGTGTTTCCAGTCTAACAGGCAGGATGAAAGAAAGCAAGAATAGAGAAAAGGGATGCTTGCTGGGAAGTAAGGGAATGAGAGCCAGGTGGCAAATGACCATTGACTCAACCAGTTTCTTTTGTGAGTCCGAATATTGTCACAAAATGAGCCATAAGGGACGACTGTGTACTTGACACAAAAGTCATCAGTGACACCTGCTGAAGTCTTGGGACTGGGAGGAATTTGAGAGTAAGGGAAACCAAAGACCTAACTTTTCTAAAGGAAGACCTACATAAATTTCACTTACGTCTTTGAATTTTTTGTTAATAAAAGCTTAACTTCTACTTGAGCATGTTGCTTTCCATAAAGGCTTAAATCAATACTTTCACTACATGTGAAATTCCACATCTTTTTGGAGAAAGACTGAGTCAGAATCCAAGCTGTAAATTTCAGGCTGTCTGTGCTGGCAAATGAAGACTACCAGGCTCTTGAGAAGTCATCCAGACTATCTCTTGGCTGGGTTCCAGGGATATCCCAATTAAAACATCTCTTGGGAACTGAATTCCCTTTTGAGAAATTTGAGTTTAAAATACTTAACCATTTCACAAATCACAGAAAGCAAATATGCTTGCAAATTGCATAATGAAATATTTTTGTATGGTTTCCAGATATCTTAAGTTCGATCTTTGACAAAGTTGTGAAGCCTTTTCTTTCTTTCTTTTCTTTCTTTCTTTCTTTCTTTCTTTCTTTCTTTCTTTCTTTCTTTCTTTCTTTCTTTCTCTTTCTTTCTTCTTTCTTTCTTTCTTTCTTTCTTTCTTTCTTTCTTTCTTTCTTTCTTTCTTTCTTTCTTTCTTAATGTTTATTTTTGAGAGAAACAGAACATGAGCAGGGGAGGGGCAGAGAGAGAGGGAGACACAGAATCAGAAGCAAGCTCCAGGCTCCAAGCTGTCAGCACAGAGCCCGATGCAGGGCTCGAACCCATGAACCACTAGATGAGGACCTGGGAAAGTTGGACACTTATCTGACTGAGCCACCCAGGTACCCCAGGCCCTTTTAAGCTGTCTTCTCGGTCTGTAGCCTCTCCTTGTTTCCCTTCTTCCTTTCAGTGTTCACCGCTGTCTCTACTTTTATTGTCCAGTTACACTTTGTTTTTTCACTCCTTCTCTGTCACAGAGAAAGAATCTGATATTACTTACTGCTAATTGATTGATTATTCTTTAGTCTCTAAAAAGTTGAATGGTAGCTCCCAAAAGATACTGTCCAAATCCTAACCCGTGGAACCTTGAAAATGACCTTATTTGGAAAAAGAGTCTTTGAAGGTGTAATTCATTTAAGGTGGTGAGATCGTCCTGGATTATCTAGATGGGCCCTAAATTCAATGACGGATGTCTTATAAGAGACATAAGAGGAGAAGACATCAAAAGAAGGCCTTGTGAAGACAGAGGCAGAGATTAGAATTATGTAGCCATGGGCAGGGAAGCCTGGAGCCGTCAGAAACTGTAAGAAGCAAGGAAAGATTCTTCCCTAGAGCCTCTGGAGGGAGGATGGCCCTGTTGACCCCTTGATTTTAGACTTCTGGCCTCCAGAGTTGTGAGAGAATAAATTTCCATTGTTTTAAGTCACGAGATTTGTGGTCATTTGTTATGGCAGCTACAGGAAGCTAATACAGATTTCATGAGATTTCTTGTTGGTGTCAAGGAAAGTGGGTATTGATCTACTTTTCTGGACCCTGACTTTTTAATCTGTAAATTAAGATAATTAGATTATATCTAAGGCCTTTTATTTCTATGAATGCTTTAGAAACAAATAATCTCAAACCAATTAAATGCTACAAATTCAAATTAGGGAGAGGGAGTGCCAGAGAAGCTGGCATTAGCCAGAAGAGGCAGTTTTTAAATAAAATTACATGTTTGTTTCTTCATCAGTGTAAGCGAAGAATACAGTTCTTCGTGTATTTGTCAAAACAAAATAAACTCTTCAAATCAAAAGAAAGTTTTAAAACCACCATACTAGAAAACAAAACAAAAATTTAAATGTTTATTTATTTGGGAGGGCAGAGTGAGGTAATTCTACTATATGGTAATTCTGTTTTTAAACTTTTTTTTTTAAAAATTTTTTTCAACGTTTATTTATTTTTGGGACAGAGAGAGACAGAGCATGAACGGGGGAGGAGCAGAGAGAGAGGGAGACACAGAATCGGAAACAGGCTCCAGGCTCTGAGCCATCAGCCCAGAGCCTGATGCGGGGCTCGAACTCCCGGACCGCGAGATCGTGACCTGGCTGAAGTCGGACGCTTAACCGACTGCGCCACCCAGGCGCCCCTGTTTTTAAACTTTTAAGGAACATACTCTCTTTCACAGTGGCCATAAGAATTTGCATTCCCACCAACATTCCACAAGGATTCTTTTTCTCCATATCCTCTCCAACACTTGTTGTTTCTTCTGTTTTTGATTTTAGCCATTTCAGCAGATGTGAGGTGACACACCTCTTGTGGTTTTGGTTTGCATTTCCCTGATGATGAGTGATGTTGAGCATCTTGTCATGTGACTATTGGCCATCTGTATGTCTTCTTTGAACAAATGTCCATCCATGTCTTCTGCCCATTTTTAATCAGATTATTTGTTTTTTGAGTGTTGAGTTGTGTAAATTCTATCCAAATATCCAAAATATATTTTAGGTATTAACCCTTAATTGGATATGTCATTTGCAGATATCTTCCCCCACTCACTAAGTTACCTTTTAGTTCTGTTGATTCTTTCTTTTGCTGTACAGAAGCTTTTTATTTTGATGTAGTCCCAATAGCTTGTTTTTGGTCTTCCTTCCCTTGCTTCAAGAGACATATCTAAGAAAATGTTGCTGTGGCTGATATCAGAGAAATTACTGCCTGTGCTGTCTTCTAGGATATTTATGGTTTCAGGTCTCATATTTAGTTCCCTGATCCATTTTGAGTTTATTTTTGTGTATGGTGTAAGAAAGTGGTCCAGTTTCATACTTTTGCACGTAGCTGCCCAGTTTTGCCAACACCATTTGTTGAAGAGACTCTTTTCCCATTGCATATTCTTGCCTCCTTTGTTGAGGATTAATTGACCATATAATCGTAGATTTATTTCTGGGTTTCTTACTCTGTTCTATTGATCTGTATGTTATCTGATCTGGTACCATACTGTTTTGATTACTACAGCTTTGAAGTATATCTTGAAATCTGGAATTATGATACTTACAGTTTTGTTCCTCTTTTTCAAGATTGCTTTTGCTATGCAGGGTCTTCTGAGATTCCATACAAATTTTAGGGTTGTTTATTCTAGTTCTGTGAAAAATGCCATTGGTATTTTGATAGGGATTGCATTAAATCTGTAGATCATTTTGGATAGTATGGACATTTTAACAGTTCTTCCAATCCATGAGCACGGAATATCTTTCCATTTATTTGTGTCATCATTAGTTTCTTTCATCAGTGTTTTATAGTTTTCAGAGTACAAGTCTTTCACCTCCATGGCTAAATTTATTCCTAGGTATTTTTTTTGTGCAATTGTAAATGAGATTATTTTCTTAATATCTCATTCTGCTTCATTACTATTATATAGAAATGCAACAGATTTTTTATATTGATTTTTTTATATTGATTTTGTATCCTGAGACTCCACTGACACTGAGCATCTTTTCATGTGTCGGCCATCTGTATGTCGTCTTTGGAAAAATGTCTACTCATGTCTTGTGCCCATTTTTTAATTGGATTATTCATCTTTTGGGATGTTGAGTTTTCTACATTCTTTATATATTTTGGATACTAATCCTTTATCACATATGTCATTTGCAAATATCTTCTCCCATTCACTACGTTGTCTTTTAGCTTTGCTGATTGTGCTTTGCTGTGCAAAGCTTTTTTATTTTTGTATAGTACTAGTAGTTTATTTTTCCTTTTGTTTCCCTTGCCTCAGGAGACATATCTAGAAAGAAGTTGCTATGGTCGATGTAAGAGAGGTTTCTGCCTGTGTTCTCTTCTAGGATTTTTATGGTTTCAGGTCTCACATTTAGGTCTTTAGCCCATTTTGAATTTATTTCTGTGTATG
Source organism: Puma concolor (assembly GCF_028749965.1). Lineage (NCBI taxonomy): Eukaryota > Metazoa > Chordata > Mammalia > Carnivora > Felidae > Puma > Puma concolor. The sequence goes on along the minus strand of NC_141675.1, from coordinate 77,233,342 downwards.
GTATAAGAAAGTGGTCTAGTTTCATTCTTTTGTATGTAGCTGTTCAGTTTTCCCAGCACCATTTGCATTTCTGTAAATATTCTTGAGCTTAGTTCTGGAAGCTAAGTCAGTTAATTAGAAATAATTTTATCCTATCAACAATAGCCAAACTATGGAGAGAGCCCAAATGTCCATCACCTGATGAATGGATAAAGATGTGGTATATATACATACTTGGGGTGCCTGGGTGGCTCAGTTCGTTAAGCATCCAACTTTGGCTCAGGTCATGATCTCACAGTTTGTGGGTTTGATCCCCACATCGGCCTCTTTGCTGACAGCTTGGAGCCTGGAGCCTGCTTCAGATTCTGTGCCTCCCTCTCTCTCTGCCCCTCCTCTGCTCACACTCTGTTTCTCTCTTCCTCAAAAATAAATAAATGTTTAAAAAAACTTAAGAAGATGTAGTGTCTGTGTACACACACACATACACACACACAATGGAATATTACTTAGCCATCAAAAAGAATGAAATTTTGCCATTTGCAACGACGTGAATGGAGCTAGAATGTATTATGCTAAGCGAAATAAGTCAATCAGAGAAAGATAAATACCATATGATTTTGCTCATATGTGGAATTTAAGAAACAAAACAGATGAACATGTTGGAGGAGAAGAAGAGAAGAGAGGGAAACAAACCACAAGAGACTCTTAACTATAAAGAAAAAACTGAGAGTTGATGGAGGGAGGTGGATGGGAGATGGACTAGATGAGTGATAGATATTAAGGAGGGCACTTGCTGTGATGAACACTGGGTGTTGTATGTAAGTGATGAATCACTGAATTCTACTCCTAGAATCAGTATTACACTGTATGTTAACTAAAATTTAAATAAAAAAATAGTTTTATCCTTTCTGGTTTTGCTTTTATGACTTGTTAAGTAGGTTATAAGCAGTGCTCACTCAGGGCTAATTTTTCTCTAGTACGAGGCAAGACCTTCCTTAATACTGTCCTCAATGCCCTGAAAATTATGAATTTTTCTAATCTACCTGGTGGGGCCAGCTCTTTATAAGTGAGTAGTAGACCCTGTTCCCTCTGATCCTTTTCAGTCTTTTCTTGGCTGTGGTAGTTTCCTCATCAGTATGCTATTGAATACTCAAGGGGACCCTCTACAGGTCTCTGGGCTTATCTCTCTATGTAGCTCTCTCCTCCATGGTAGTCTAGCTTTCTTAGTTTACCGAGACTTTTAAGCTTTGTTTTTTTTACATTAATGAGAAATTTTTTGAGGTTTTTACTATTTTCTCCTTCCCTGTGCTGTGGCCAGGAAATTATCTCAGGGCAGTAAGTTTGGGGACTTGTAAGGCTTACCTTTTTTTTTTTTTTTTTTTTTTTTTTTTGTCTCTTGGCATAATTGTCTTTTGTTCTCTGATGTTCATTGTCTTGAAAATCATTGTTTCATGTATTTTGTCTGTTGGGTTTTTTGTTATCTTGTTGTGAAAACTAATAACGTGGGAATCACCTTTGTCCCTTCATTTTCCCTTCTTTTACACATCAAATTAGCATGTCTCACAGAATTTATCCCTTTCTAACCTATTCCTTTGCCATTGCCTTAATTCAATCTCTTTATTTCTCTCCTGCAACCTAAGTTGTCTTCCTGACCCTTTAGTCTGTCTTCATACTGTTGACAGAATGGTCTAAAACATAAATATTATCTGGCCCCATTCTTCTTTATTTAGAATCCTTCAGTGATTCCACATTATCTTCTGGATAAAATCTCTATACCCAGTCTCTATAGCATGTTCTAACACAGCCTTTTGTGATCAGGGCCTTGCTCATCTATTTGGACTCTTTTCCTTCTTAACACCTACGACTTTAAAGTGGTACTAAAGTGTTTTAATTCTTTGAAAACCTTTGCTTTTGTGCATCTTTGTGCTTTTACACGCCACACTGTCTGCTTGGAATGTCTGACCTTTCCTAGCCCCACCAAGCCTCCAACCACCATACTCTGCTCAGACATCACCCCTTATGAGTGTTTCCTGAACCACCTGCCCTCCTGTGGTTGATTCCTCTCCTCTTTCTTTGTTCTTCCTCTGTGCTCTATATATCATCCTATTAAAACACTTGCCACATTGTAGTGCAGTTGATATTTCTGGACTGTTATCCAAGATAGAAATGACAGCCATTTAATAATAATCCTGAGTTATATAGGCATTTTGTAAGTAGAAAAAGGATAAAGTATGCAAAATTTGAACTAGAATCCTATGAACAGTATCAAAACTCAAAATTCTTTAACATAATAATTGAAAATAAGTAAAATAACTGAAAGTATTTTAGGTACTTTTAACATACTTTTAATTTGATTTTACAGCGTTGGATTGGAACATAATACTCAGAATGCAGTTTGTCCTTATTCGCTGTCACACCAGAATGATAATGCATAAAGAATAATGTCAGGAAAAAGTTGGTATTTAAAAATACTTAAGAATCTACACTGTTGGTAGCCAAAGTAAGTGGGGAAAAATCATGCTGACAAGCAATATTAGAACACGTGATGGAAAAATCTGAAAATAACCAATCAGTGTATATGAATTCTGTCATTTTGTTATATGTGAATGAGACTAGATCTAGGTATATAATTTAATCTATTAAAAAATATGTTACACATGTATGTATGCCCTTAAAAGAGGGAAATTGGGACTTCTCAGTGCTACTTCTCACCAGCTGGCAGAGAGACAATGATGAGGTAGAAGATCCCCTTTCGGGGTGGTATCAAGAAACAAGGGCACTGGAATAAGGAGTTGGGTATGTTTTTTTCCTTATTAGTGGAAATTCACGTTGAACATACTTGATTATATTGCCATGCCAGTATCTTACAATCTCTTATTATCATTGCAGGTAAGTTGAGTCCTACTATATTAGAGGTTTCTCTAGAGAACAGAGCAAATAGGATGTGTGTGTATATAGAAAGGTTTATTATGAGGAATTGGCTCATACCATTATGGAGTCTGGTGAGTCTAAAATCTGTAGTGTGAGTTGGCAGGCTGCAGTCTCAGGAGGGCCAATGGTGCGGATGAAGTCCAAAGACAGTCTACTAGAGAAATCCCTTTTGTTCAGGGAAGCTGGTCTTTTTGTTTTAATCAGGCCTTCAACTGATTGGATGAGGCCTACACCCACATTATGAAGGACAGTAAGCTTTACCCAGAGTTCACTGATTTAAATGTTAATCTCATACAAAAATACCCTACAAATTGACACATGAAATTAGCCATCGCACCCACTGAGTGGCAAAATGAGTAGTTTTGTGATCAGTTTCCTCGGGCATTATATTAATGCATCTTTTTTTTCTTTGCGGGTTCATAAAAATGTTTACTGTAAAGGAAAATTCTATTTGCTTTTATCACATCATTTTGTAATCATTTGACATTTTGTGGGAAAACTATAGATCTTCTGAATTATCATTAATGAACTCTTGGGATATTTGTTTTGGTTAGAATGTGGCCTGCTTGTATTCTAGACAGAAGCAGTAATAGCCTCATTATTCTGTTTGACACCATCAGGAAGATCCCACCTAACATTTTAGGTTCATGGTCTGCAAAGGATTCACAGAAATAATATTTGGTTCTTCATTAGCAACATATTTTTTTAAATCCATAATTAGTATGCCTCTATCAAGAACATTTGGGGATCTCTGAGCCAGCCAAATGCACAGATAATTCCCAGGATGGTTTTATCTGCTTAGATTATCCTAGGCACGGCAGAACCACTGCATCTGGACATGCTTCATCCTTGCTGTGGGGCTGGTGACCCTGGAAGTGTTTTTAACCACAGCCTGTCTGTCAAAGGCCTGTGGCTTTGTTTTTCTGCAGGAGACCTATTTGTATTAGTGATATCTTTGTTCCCTTATATTTTCAAGTGATAATTTAAAAAGTTCATCAAACCCATAGAAATCTTATTTGGCCTTGAAAATCTGCATTATCATATTATCAGATCTCATAGATGTTATCACTAGGCTAAAACCATACAGACATGTGCTGTGGCCATAAATTACCATACACACAATGTGGGCAAACAGCTCCCACAGTGCCCATCATGGTGCTGATTGTCTTAGGCTTCTTTTATATGCTGCTTTAGTTTGTCTGTTACTTTACCTGTAATCAGAATTTCTTTTAAGTGGTTGATTCTGCCTTACTTTACAGGTATGGGTGATTCCTCCTTGTCCTTCTCCATTGTTCTCTTCCTAGGCAGTTGTATCTCAGGCTGTAGGGAAAAGAGCTGTATTACTATACTTTGCCAGCCACAGTGATGATCTGTTCTCATTCATAAAACTACTGAAAACCTACCCATTGATTTTTTTCAGTCTGGAATTAAGATTAACATATGTTGGTCTATTATGAAGCCTGGTTCAGAATATTCTTTCCTGTTATTTTTTCAGGGAAAGCACTTTTACTTCATAAGTTTTATATGTCATTCCTATGGAGGAGCATACTCAAGGATATTCAATAAGCTCTCTTTGTTTTATTGTTTTTTGACATTATTGATATAGAAATACTAAGCAAATATAGCAAAAACTGCTTCTTTAAAAAAATAGGTTTTAGAGTGCATTCTTCCAAAATCCCCTTCTGTTATATTAAAGTTAATTGTTTATCAGTTTTCTAATTTTCAACATCTAAAGAATTATTAGTATATTAATACATAACAGTATCTATTAATAGTCTAGGTTCCAAATCTATACACAACTTAATTTCTTAATATCGTGCTTATATTTTCTCAGTAGACAAATCAGGAAAGTGCCACCTACCAGAAATCCCACACCTTAACCTTGATCACTGAATCAGTTTGAGTCCAATCAGGAAAATGGAAACCACACAATAGATTACTCGGGAAGTTTAATATAAAGAATTATTAAACTCTAAGAAATAAGTTAGTATAAGATGTAAGGAAAGTCTGTGTGGTTCCCATGGGTTGAAGGAAAATACCCACGAAGGATAAAGGTGGAAGGCAGTACCCTTCCCAAGGTTGGGGTTCAGCCCTCTGTTGGAAAAAGTGTCATTCTCCGACAGGACAGCAGAGAAGCTTGCTGCTTTACCAGGCTTTACTGGTATGCAGTTACTTGGCAAGCAAGAAGCAACCCTCTGGAGTGCAGGGAAGGCACAGGCAATCAGCAGTTAAGGGTGTGGGTGTGTAGAGGGAGTAGAGGCTTGGGTGGGCAGGAGGGCTTTGGAATGCTGGTTTCAATGTGGAGAGGGCCATGGGAAGCCTATCATCAGGCCAGGCCAAGACTGCAAATTTGCTAAGGAACTGCATGTTCTGAGTGCCTGGCTGGGGCAGAGCTCCAACAGATTTCTTCATGTCTGACCCCTCACATGTGCAGCAAATGGTAGAAGAGCCCCTTACTTCTGCAGTGTCCCTCCAGTACCCTCTCCTGAGGAAATTTACCATCATGCCGACTGTAGTGGAAAATGCATTAAAAGCCGTGGGGGTGCCTGGGTGGCTCAGTTGGTTAAGCATCCAGTTCTTTATCTTGGCTCAAGTCATGGTCTCATGGTTCCTGGGATTGAGCCCCAGATCAGGTTCTACGTGGACAGTGCAGAGCCTGCTTGGGATTCTCTCTCTTGAGGTTTCCTCTGTCTCTGCCCTTCTCCTGCTCATGTGCGCAGGTATTCTCTGTCTCTCAGAATAAACTTTTAAAACAATTCTGTGCATTATAGCAGAGTGTATATTGAAGGGAATGTTTGGAATCGAGAGGCAGTTAATTGATATGTAGCACATTTCTTAAAATATTTTTGAGAGAGAGGGAGACAGAGTATGAGCAGGAGAGGGGCAGAGAGAGAGGGAGACACAGAATCTGAGGCAGGCTCCAGGCTCTGAGCCATCAGCACAGAGCTGGAAATGGAGCTTGAACTCATGAACCACGAGATCATGACCTGAGCTGAAGTCACACGCTCAACCAACTGAGCCACGCAGGTGCCCCGACATGGTAGCGTATTTATAATCTCATTGTAATCTGGACCCCTTTTTCCCCTCTTTACTATTAGTGTGAAGTGGGGAGTGACTCCCTCCATATATTTACAACCCAACTATTGTCATGAAGAAGTAGTCCACAACACAGCTCCAAGTTGGGTTTTGGTGCCATCATCTGAGCCCCCTTGTCCCCATTCAGGAGGACAGGCATATCTCTTCCTATTTTGCTTCCCTTATTGTACTGTTTTACAAATTGAAAGTTTGTGGTAACCCTGTGTCCACCAAGTCCATCAGTGCCATTTTTCCAACAGCATTTGTTCATTTTGTGTGTCTATGTCACATTTTGGTAATTCTAGCAGTATTTCAAACTTTTTTTTATTATTGTATTTGTTCTGCTGATCTGTGATTAGTGATTACAGCTCACTGAAAGTTCAGATGATGGTTAGCATTTTTTAACAATAAAGTATTTTTAATTAAGGTATGTACATTAGCATAATGTGCATAGACTTAATGCTACTACACATTTGATAGACCACAGAATAGTGTAAACATAATTTTTATATATGCTGGGGAACCAAAAAATTCTTTTGAGTCACTTTCTTTCTTTTTTTTAAAGTTTATTTTGAGAGAGATAGCACAAGCAGGGGAGGATAAGAGAGAGAGAGAATCACAAGCAGGATCTGTGCTGTCTGCGCCCAGCACAGGGTCAATCCCGTGAACCACCGTGAGATCATGACCTGAGCTGAAATCAAGAGTCGGACACTTAAATGCTTAATCAACTGAATCACCCAGGTGCCCCATCTCACTTTATTTCAGTATTCACGTTATTGCAGTAGTCTGGAACCGAACTCACAATATCTCCACGATATGCCTGTAGTTAAGTGGATAGTTAAGTAGAGATCTATTTAGTTGTGAATACCAAATTTGTTACTTCTTACTCCTTAACTCTTTGGATTCCGTGATTGGCACTGATTTTAAAATTGGCTGGGTTAGAGGCACCTGGCTGGCTCAGTTGGTTGAGTGTCCGACTGTTAATTTCAGCTCAGGTCATGATCCCAGGGTCAGATCCCGTGTCGCACTCTTCAGGAGCATGGAGCCTACTTGGGATTTGCTATCTCCCTCTGCCCCTCTTCCCTGTTCATGTGCATGCTCGCTCTCTCTCTCTCAAATTAAAAAGAAAATAATAGTAAAATTAGCTGGCCTAGCCACAGGTCCAAGAGAAATGAAAGGTAATTATTACAACTGATTAAAGAAAAAACATACTTTCTTTTATATATCAAGAAATATAAATTCTTGTATATAATTATTAATAATTTGATTTGAAATTACATCTCATTGATAATTTAGAATGTATTTCATTGTGATTAATAAGAAAGTTCTAGAATGCCATATTGGTTTGTATAAATTTGGAAATTAAGTTTTTGAGTATGTACCTACATGTTCCCTACAAAAATAACCTACAACAAAGATACATTTTCAAAAATTCAGTAAAAATCTGCTGAATCCCTGCTGAGCCCCTGTGCTAAGCAGATACTTCAGATGTTTCAAGATCTTATTTTTCTTAGATCAGGTTAACTGGTTAGCATCCTTTTCTTGTGAATTTCTGAACTTTTCATCCCCAGATCAATAGATAAATGTGACAGATGTCTTATTCCATTTCCCTTAGCATTAGTCTGTCAAGAATATCTGTCCGTTGAATTAATGGCTGCCAATAACTTATTTGGGATCTGTAGAACTATATAGCTGTATGCTAGTAGAATGGTAGAAGCCCCACCAGGGTCATCATGTTCTAGCTCTCCAGTTTTGCTGCCTTCCTTAGGGAATTTCTTTGTTCTCAAATTTTTCTAAATGCAGTTTTAGAAATCTGTTGCCCAGTTTATGGACTGGGTAACTCAGCCCATATACTAGTGGTTTTTGCAAAAAAAGGTAGGAGGCTGAGATGGTCACATAAAATGCCCATAAGGTCAAGGCTTGTTATAAAGAAATCAGAGGTAATGACTATTATTATGATCATCCATCTTTAGATAAAAAAGGGTAGCACTCATAAAGCTTTTCTTACCTTGTAATGATCCGTAATTAGCCATTTTCTCACTAATTCCTCTTTCCCTCCATCAGGCTCATTAGTGTTTTCGTGCACTGTGATGTACAGACCCTTAATACATACTGGTTGAGTCTCTGTGTGCCCTGTCAGCTGCCATCTTTTTCTTTTTGAACATACTGTTTTAATCATCTCACTGTCAGTGGCTGACCCATCCTTGGGAGAAGACTCCCTCAGCTGTCCCTTTTTCTAAACAATTTACTATGTTTACAAAAGCTCTACAGAGCAGCTCTAGTGAATAAGTAGGACTTACAAATTAAGTGAAAAGAGGTAGACCTTATACGCTCCTACATGTGAAATAATGTTTGGCCACCTAAAAGGAAATGGTCCCTTGTTTGTGGCCTTATTTGGTCACCTAAAAGGAAATGGAAGCCCGAGAGTTCTCCTTCTCTGCCCGTTTTGTTTAACTGTGGATTGTTTTAGCCAGACTTATCTGTTAGGATGTTTCTGAACTCTGGCCTTAGAAGAGGCTCTTTCCCAACTGGAATCATCTGTGTCTACAAGTCCAGGGAATTTCATTGTGCCAGGTTACTTAGCAGAGTATCTCCTATTGTATATAGTCTTCTAAGGCAAGGGAAGGGTGTTGCTCTCTTTCCAGATTATCTCGGTGGTGAGACTGGTCTTGGTCATAGGAGAGCCTTGTGTTCCAGTCAGGCTGGTCACCCCACCATCCCTCTAATATCCCATACTTTTTCCACCCCTGGATTTTTGGAATGCCACTTTCTTTGGTCCGAGTCCCAGCTTCTCTTCAGTTTACATTCCATATTTTCTGTCTCTTTTTTTTAAAATGTTATTTTGAGAGAGAGAGAGAACGCATGTGCACACGCACATGCGCACACAAGTGGGGGAGGGGCAGAGAGGGAGAGAAAGGATCCCAAGCAGGCTCTGTGTTGTCAGCACAGAGCCCAGTACCAGGCTCCATCTCACGAACTGTGAGATCATGGCCTGAGCTGAAATCCAGAGTTGGATGCCTAACCAGCTGAGCCACCCAGGTGCCCCCATTCCATATTTTCTAAGCCCTTCCAGCCCTCACTTTTCTCTGCGGTCCTACACTGTGTATAGTACATGCCTTCACAGCTTAATACTTACCTTTCCTCTTGTGCTGTTTTGGATGTTTTGTATGACCCAACTAGATTGTAAGAGGGATGAATTTTATACTTCTTCTCTTTCCCCCTTGTTGTTTACTGGCAGGTATTTGTAGAGTTTTTATTTCTTTTTCTTTTTTTTTTTGTTTTGGTATTTGTTAAAATACACAAGAGTGTGTTACTTTTATCCGTCCTTAACTGTCCCTTAAACCAGAAGAATTGGCTTCAGGTAGAACCAAACATGGTTTAAAAAAGTATAGAGCCTTCACTATACCTCTGTTCAGACTGGCTGCTTTATAAAATGATAAATGTGGCAAACAGCTTTTCTTTCTGTTGTTGGTTTATGGAACTTTCAGAAATGATATTTTTAGGGAAGGTCTCAGTATAACACCTGCCCATACCTCAAGGTGTCAGAAGTGTGGCTCAGAGCACTGTGGATTGTAGAAGTCTGTTGGTAAAGGGCTCCTGCCCAGTACCAGCTGCTAAGTGGTATTTCTTCTACCTCCTCCAGTTCTTCTCCCACTTATTTGACTGAAGTCCAGATCTGAGTGTGAAACTGGGAGAGAAGATGGTAGCTTAATTGTTAAGTCTGTTGAGTGCTTTGGATTAGCTTTGTGCCAAACTGTGAGAGGAGCAGATAGAAATGGAAGTGAGTAGAAAGGCAAAGCTGGTCACATTACTCTCTCCTTAAAGCTGTGCGGTGTCTTTCTAGCGTGCAGGATAAAATCCGCAATCTTTAACATGGTCTCTAGGGCCTTACATGGTCTGGCCCTCTCTTATTCATCATGCTTCAGCCACTCTGGCTCTTCTCCTTCTTTGCCTGGTAACCCCCACTCAGTCCTGAGGGGGCATTACTATGTATGGTCATCTCAAGGATGGCTTGCGTGACACCACCCTCCCCTCCTCCCTCCCCTGGTCCAAATCATGCATCCCACATGTAATTGCTAATCACTAATTTTGCTTTTTCTATCGCTTTTGTCTGTCACTTTCTATGGTTTGTAATTGTATGTTCAAATATACATATTCCTTCCATAAGGGCAGGGATGTGGTCCCTCTTCTTGCTATTTTAACCCCCTGACCCCTAATTTAAGGCCTGGCACACAAGTGAGGCTTAATAAATACTAGTTTGAGGGAGAAGTGAAAGCATATGTAAAAGTGGATTGTAGGGTTTGTAGGGTAGGTGATGAAGGTAGGGTGGCAGACAGCTGTGGTCAGAGAGAAGTTTACAGGCTAAACTGAATCAGGAAACTGGGTGCATTCAGAGAGTTGTAGAAACTGAGGACTAGGGGTGGTCATGGGCTTTGCAGGGCTTGGCCACATAGCAATCTGAAAAGCCAGTAGAGTGGCTTAGAGACTGGTAGGCAGCCCCTGCCTTCTGTAAGTAACACCAGTAATAGAATGTTTACAGTGTGCCAGACACTGAGTTAAAGCTTTTAAAAGGTAGACTCTGTGAACCTCCAGTGCCAGCTGATCCTTCCAGCTCTGCAACTGGTCTGGAGCAGTTCTATGTGCTACTCCACAGGTCCGTATCTTTTACTAGCCGTGTAAATTCCTTCAGTGAAGCCTGCAATCCTATTCTGGTGCTCGGTGAATGCCCTTGTATATTCTTACAGTTTTACTCAGTTATTGATTTCATTTTACTTTTTATCTTCTACCCTAGTTTGGAAACTTCTTGAAGCATCACTACATGTTGTATTTCTTTTTATTTCCCTGTAGCACCTGATTTAGTGGTATAAACTTGGTAGATATTCAATAAATGTTTGTTAAATGAATAAATAATTCATGCCTCTGGTATTCTGTCTCACTAGGGTTTTGTTTCACATTAATAAGTTCCATTGCACTAAAGGTTATGTAGTTTGAAAAATGAAGAAACTACGATCTTGCATAAAGTTCTCATTGGGGACTTTAACATATTGGGCAGTATATGAACTTCATTGTTCTCCTCGATTGAAGTACAAATACATGGAGGGGCATCTGGTGGCTCACTTGGTTAAACGTCTGACTCTTTTTTTTTTTAATTTTTTTGATGTTTCTTTATTTTTGAGAGAGAGACAGTGCGTGAGGGGACAGGGTCAGAGAGAGAGGGAGACACAGAACTGGAAGCAGGCTGCAGGCTCTGAGCTATTAGTGCAGAGCCTGACGTGGGGCTTGAACTCATGAACCACAAGATCATGAACTGAGCTGAAGTCAGACACTTAACTGACGGAGCCACCCAGGTGCCCCTTGACTCCTTTTTTTTTTTTTTTAAGTTTATTTATTTGGTGGGGGAGGGTCAGAGAGGAAGAGCGAGAATCCCAAGCAGGCTCTGCACTGTCAGTGCAGAGTCCGACACAGGGCTCAAATTCACAAACTGTGAGATCATGACCTGAGCTGAAATCAAGAGTCGGACACTTAACAGATTGAGCCACCCAGCACCTTAAGCATCTGATTCTCGATCTTAGCTCAGGTCTTGATCTCAGGGTCATGAGTGTAAGCCCTGCAGTAGGCTCTGTGCTGGGCGTGATGCCTACTTAAGAAAAATAAAGTAAAACAAAAATATGATACATTGACTGCCAGTGGAGCAGGGTACAAGGTAAGGCCACAAAAAATGTTGGTTATAATAAATCTGTTCCTTTGTTTTTAGTTTGTGATATGCTGCTCAACTTAGTAAATGTATATTGTAGAAATAGCTGAATAAGGATATCTAACATTACTTTCAGTGTAATGAATGCCCTTGGGAATAAAATAAACATAATTGTGATTCACTATATAAAATCAAAGAACTGAACTGTGGATGCAATTTCCCTTAGGCCACTCAATTTTTTTTTCAGTAGATTTACCTTTCTAATTATGTTTTGCTTAGGCTAATTTTAAAATTACTTTGCATTCCCTGAGAGCAGTGTACTTCATGTGTCAAGGGGACACACATTTAATAGTCATAAAACTATCTGTAAAAGCAAAAAGCTCATTTCCCTCCCAAAGGATCTTTTTTAAGAATCAAAATGCACAACTGTTCTTTAAAAAATAGTTTAACAAAGTGCATACAGTAGCTTAACAGGGCATATAAATTATTTTTTACATTTACTGGGGTTTTATTTTTCTCTTCCCTTTGCGCTCTAGAACCAAAGAAAGAAACTCCTTCAAGGAAATAGATCTGCTGTTTATTTTTTTAATTTTTTTTAATGTTTATTTTTGAGATAGAGACAGAGCATGAGCAAGGGAGTGGCAGAGAGAGAGGGAAACACAGAATCCGAAGCAGGCTCCAGGCTCTGAGCTGTCAGCACAGAGCCTGATGCGGGGCTCCAACTCACAGACTTGAGATCATGACCTGAGCCAAAGTCGGACCCTTAACCGACTGAACCACCCAGGCGCCCCAATCTGCTGTTACAAATTGGAATATTAGCTGTAGTTAATGGTAGAGAACAACAGTATAAGCTAATAAGAGCATTATCTAAACCTTATTAATGAAGTAATGAGTACCCTCATAAAGAACACAGATGTCACAAGGCTTGGGTCTTAGAACTGACTTCTGTTGTGTTACGTGATGTTGAAAAAGTAATTAAGTCTTCCGTTTCTTCTTCCATTTTTTTTTTTAAACCAAAGAACTAGGATGAGAACATAAATCTTTTTTAGTGTCTCATCGAGGCATTGTTTAAAAAGTATGTATTGGGGCACCTGGGTGGCTCGGTTGGGCGTCCGACTTTGGCTCAGGTCATGATCTCGCTGTCCGTGAGTTCAAGCCCCGCGTCGGGCTCTGTGCTGACAGCTTAGAGCCTGGGGCCTGTTTCAGATTCTGTGTCTCCCTCTCTCTCTGACCTTCCCCCATTCATGCTCTGTCTCTCTCTGTCTCAAAAATGAGTAAACATTAGAAAAAAATTTTTTAAGTATGTATTATATATTATTGCTAAACACCAAAGGGGAAGAATGATAAGGAAAGTTATGAACTCAGACTCCTAAAGAATACTAGAAGTTACTTACGTAGTGGTTTTGATCAGTCCTTGGTTGAGAAATAGCTGAAGGTGTTGGGCCAGGTTCCCAAAAAGAAACAAGATGTATGAAATTTATTTTTCACTTACAGATCACAACTGTTTTTTTTTTTAATCTTGCTGTTGTATAGTCTATTTCATTATTAAGAAAGTGATTTCAGCTCCCTTGAAAAATATTCCAGATAAATTAATGGGTTTGTGACATTAATTTTTTATATTATTTTTAATGGGAATTAAGTACTGTAATGAGATTTAGTATTCATTTTCCTCTGGATGAGTTTAGTGAGTGATGGAATGAGTCATTAGCAAGCAAAGACTCTGCTTCCTGGGAATATTTTGAGAACAAACTTAAGAATGTGTTTAAGTTCGTAAGTGAAGGACTAGGGCTCCTTGGAGAAATGACTGATTCCTGGACTGGGGCAGGGGAGTACCAGATAAGCCAGTAACATCTATGGTGCCAGAAAGCATGGACATCTTCAAAAAAGGATGATGGGGGCACGTTGAAAGGACTCAGGTGCTAACTCGAAGGAGCTGCCAGCAGTTAAATATGGGACAATTTGAGGAGCAAAGTAAATAATGATAGTAATGGATTACAATCCATAGAACAAAATAAATAGCTGTGAATCATATTTAATTTAAATAATTGAAAAAATAAACAAAGGGGAATTGCTTACATGGAATTCTATTAATATAGGAGTAATGATGGAAATAGGAAATAACTGTTGGGAAAAATACTAACTCTTCAGTGGAGAAACCTGGACAGATACCACATTAAACAAGTGTTCAAAGTTAATATGAGATGGAGCCACAGCATGTTACCTCCTGATAAATAATGCACCAGAAAGGGTACAACATCACTTCTGTAGTGATTTTTCCCTGTTGTTTTGAATTATATTTTTTAGTTTGAAAAAATTAAGATTCAGATGTAGTTTTACAAATAATACAGAGATTCATGTATCCTTTACCTACTTTCCCCTAGTGACAACTGTAGTTGCAAAACAGTAGTTCATTGTCATAACCAAGATACCGATAGTGATGTAGTCAAATTACAGAGCATTTCCATCACGACAAGGATTCCTGGTATTGCTCTTGCATAGCTTCACTGCTTTTTAAAATTGGGCTGCTTACGGGGCGCCTGGGTGGCGCAGTCGGTTAAGCGTCCGACTTCAGCCAGGTCACGATCTCGCGGTCCGTGTTCGAGCCCCGCGTCGGGCTCTGGGCTGATGGCTCGGAGCCTGGAGCCTGTTTCCGATTCTGTGTCTCCCTCTCTCTCTGCCCCTCCCCTGTTCATGCTCTGTCTCTCTCTGTCCCAAAAATAAATGTTGAAAAAAAAAATTAAAAAAAAAATAAAATTGGGCTGCTTGTTTTTTGTTACTGAGTTGTAAGAATTCTTTACATATTCTGGATCATATGGAGTTTCCCCTCCATATAATGAATTATACTAATTTTTTTAGTATTAAAAATTATGTTAAAATATACATAAAATATACCATCATAACTGTTTTAAAGTGTTCAGGTCCGTGGTATCACCTACATTCATATTGTACAACCATCACCACTATCCATCTCCAGAACTCTTTTCATCCTGCAAAACTGAAACTCTATACCCATTAAACAGCTTCCTGTTTCTTTTATCTACTGGCCCGTGACAATCACTACTCTATTTTCTGCCTATATGAATTTGATTAAATTAGGTGGCTTATATAAGTGATACCATACAGTATTTGTCTTTTTGTGACTGGCTTATTTCACTTAGCGTAATAGCTTCAAGGTTCATCCATGTTGTACCCTGGATTTCCTTACTCTCTAAGGCTGGATAGTTTTCCGTTGTATGTATATCCCACATCTTGTTTTTCCGTTCATTGATCTGTCAATAGACAGTTGGGTTGCTTTCTCCTTTTGGCTACTGTGAATAATGCTGCTATGAACATGGTTATGCAACTGCTGTCTCTTTGAGACCTTGCTTTCATTTGAGTATATGCACAGAAGTAGGATTGCTGGATTATATTATATCTAGATTTTTCTTTTATTCTCCCTCTACTTTCTACTTCAAGCCCTGTCTATCTCTGAGTATCTTTTCCTTTTAGAGATTTAAGTTTTAAAAGTTCTCATCTACTTCTTTCTTTTTTTGTTTTTAAAAGTTTATTTATTTTTGAGAGAGAGGGAGAGATAGAGTGTGAGCAGGGGAGGGGCAGAGAGAGAGAGGGAGACACAGACTCTGAAGCAGGTTCCAGGCTCTGAGCTGTCAGCACAGAGCCTGATGTGGGGACCGAACTTACGAGCCATGAGATCATGACCTGAGCTAAAGTTGGACATTTAACCAACTGAGCCATCAAGGTGCCACTACTTATTTCTTTAAATAACATACTAAACTCTTAATTAAAAGGACTGTTCAGAGAATAAAGTATAGTGGTTGTGGAATTTTGGCCAGGACCCCCCCACCTTTGTCCATGGTATTGTAGTGTGTTAGTTCATTTTATTCCCTTAGTAAGTACAGTATAGCAGACATAATTGAGTTTCTCTGATAATTCAGGATCTTTTGATGCTTTGGGGCTATCATTACAAACATAGATTCACAGTATAGTAAGCCACAGGGCAGAAGTTACCGGGGAATGGTGCAAAGTACAAACCCCTCTGGACTCTTTACAAAACTAAATCCTTGATTTCTCCTGTTAATTATGTATTTATAAGAAAATTAAACAATATAGTTTTATATAATTGATGTTTGAAAGATGTTTACTAAACTTAGTTTCTCATCTGGCTGCCTCTGCTATTTTTCTTCTCTGCCTTCCTCTTTGCATCTGTGTCCCCATATCATCAGATAAATGGGCTGTCACCTAACTCAGAGTAAGCATATTTAACAAGTACAACTTATAGAAGCAAATGAAGTGTAGAATACAGTATTCTGCATACTTTGTCTCCCAGCTGCATTTCCCTTTCTTTTACTACACTTCAAGGAAGAAAAAACAGAGTTTTCGAGAAGACAGGGTTAGAGAAAGGAAGAGGTGGAAGAACTGAGATGAAGAGAAAGAACAAAGACATTATGAAGAAGCAGAAAGGAGGAGAAGAGAAAGGAGGGTGGGTCGAGGGCAAGTGAGAGTAGGACAGGGTGGTTACAAAAGTTCCACAGTCAGTCTTCATGGAGTTCCTCCTTCTTTGAACTAAATAAAGCCCTGATCCCTGTGAGTCTGAGAAAGAATTTTCAGGAACTTCTACAGTTGTGACAAGTGGATAACTAAACCAGAGGTCACTTGGGCCAGAAACTTAATCAGCATTTTGCAAAAGGCATTTCTTGAGTGCCTGTCATCCATAGCCTCCTGAACTCAGTAACCACCAGTCCACTAGCTAAGAATAGAAAAGACCAATGTCCATTCCAGATGATTTATTCACCACTGTGAATATAAGGGACTGGAAGATTGGAGGGGAGGTTCGAAGTTCTGCCTTCTTTGCCCCTTCAGCTGATAATGCCAGTGGTGCTTGGATGCAGAGGTCCTACTATACCAAACTCTAGTGATTTGAACTTTTCTTGAAAGAAATAATACTGTACTTCCTTACAGATAACAGAGAAATAAAGATACTGGCATATTTGAAACCTACTCCCCCAGGCAGGTGTGACGGATTCTTCTCACCTCTGTTTTTATCAGACCATTTAGGGTTTACATGATACATGTCCATGCTTTGAAGCAGACCTAGGAACCCAAAGGACTAACAGTTTTAAATGTACCTTTTCCATGTGTTACTCCAGAATGAAACTGAATATATTTTTGAGTAATTTAGTTACAATAAAATTATAGCATCTAAGCCTACACTTTTGTACAAGAGTCAGGAACCAGAAATAAAAAAATATAGGCAAGCTGATTGATCTTAATAGATTGCTGATGTTGTACTATTTATGGCCTAGTTTGCTTTTCTGATCTTAAATTGCTTTTCTTCCATGGCCTAAATAAATTGTTAAAAAATCTAAGGTAATTTTCCATACAAATGTGATTTCTGTCCTAGAATTTCCAGTCTGACCGAGAAATAAACAGGAGCCAGGTGCATGCACAATGAGTGAATTGCTTGCAAAGAGATGCTCATGACAGGATCATAAATCAGTAGTTCTCATCCGGGGCGATTCTGACCCTTAGGGGTCTATGATAATGTCTGGGAACAGTTTTGTCATACCTGTGGAGGAGGTGCTCCTGGCTTCTAGTGGGTAGAGGCCACGGATGCTGCTAAACATCGTACGGTGCATAGGACAGCCCCCTATAACAAAGGATCATCTGGTCCAAAATGGCAATAGTGCCATTAGGTTAAAAAGCCCTGTCATAATTATGTGCTGAAGATACAGTATGGACTGGTTGATACTCAACTACATTAGGAGAAACCCAAGATGGTGCCTACAGTTGTGGCCACTGTTTGAGTTTTTCAGGATTTTTTTTTTTTACTTCCAGATTTCTATATTGAAATCATTTTAGATTTACAGACTGGATGATTTCCATCTCTATCTCTGTTTCCTTAGCACTTGGTACACAGGATCCTGGCTTTGCAAATGTTGAGTGAAGTGAAAGAACAAAGAAAGACACACATTAGGACAAGATCTGTTTAGGTTGCACTTCTAGGTGTGCTGTGTGAAGCCCTGCTCAGAGCAGAGGGGAAGGTGTGGAGATAAGCTTCTTGGTTTCCTAGAAACACTTGGTAGGTTACCCCCTACACCACCTGTGCCTTTGTTTCTGCTTGGCCTGGGCTGCTTAGTACCAGGGGAGCTGGTGTCAGGGAGAACATCTCCTAATTAGGCCATTGATGCACTTGGGCCTTGAAGGAGATCATTTCCCACCTTATACCTTACCCCAGCCCTTGCCAGTGGCTGGGACAGTCCTGTAGGCCATTACCTGTTAAATACGCATGTGTATATGTATTCCGATTATAACAGAAACCTAAAATGTGAAAGTCTTCTGTAATCCTGATAATAAATTGGTATATATTTCTCCAGTTTTTAAATGTATGTATTAGCATATATATTAGCATATAACTATTAAAAATAAAATGGAATTATAATTTTATAGTATGCTATTTTACAATGTGTTTTTACCATACTTACATACTTACAATACATATATTGTGGGCTTTCTTTATTCTAGTGTAAGGGATAAATCATTTAAGACTGTTGTTAAAATAAGAATTTTAGTATATACCCACTTCAGAAGTACTAGAAAGACATCAATATAAATTAAAATTTGTAGTGTGTGAGTTTTCTTAGATGGAAATACCATGATGTTATTATGTATCATGCTGTATTTTTCATTGATTATAACAATGTAGAATGATTCTATTACTGGTTTCTTTTGATGGTGACATATTTTTAAAAACATTCTGAATCCTCAGAAGGAAACCATTATAGCTGTGTTAATGTACTTTGTGTAATACTCTTAGATTTCAACCACTTTTTTTTGTGTTCCTCACAGGCAAGTATGTGTATCAGCCTATGACCCCTGTGGAGCAGCTTCCAAGCACTGAGATT
This sequence comes from Puma concolor, assembly GCF_028749965.1. Classification (NCBI taxonomy): domain Eukaryota; kingdom Metazoa; phylum Chordata; class Mammalia; order Carnivora; family Felidae; genus Puma; species Puma concolor. The sequence continues at coordinate 77,214,760 of NC_141675.1, read as the reverse complement.
CCTGCAAAGCCTCGGGAACCCACGAACACCATTCAGATCTCAGTCTCACTCACTGAACACTTTTTGAAATTTGCATCTGTCTTCCAACCACCCCTCCCCCCTGATTCACCAAGGTACTGTATGATCTCAGACCTCTTTATCGACAACTATCAGGTTAAATGTATTAATGGGAAGATGTGTTACGTGCAGAAGCAGCCGGCGCCACATTCCCACAAAATGAGCCCTGAGGAGGTCTCTGCACATGATGCCTTAATTTCAAGAGAGAGCAGTACACCAAAAATAGATCACTGCTCTTCTCCCTCAAGTTCTGAGGACTCCGGGATCAATGCCATTGGGGCTCACTATGTGGAATCATGTGATGAGGACACAGAAGAAGGAGCAGAACTGAGTTCAGAGGAAGATTACAGTCCGGAGAGCAGCTGGGAACCGGATGAGTGCACCCTTCTCTCCCCTTCACAGTCAGATCTGGAAGTGATTGAAACAATAGAAACCACCGTGTGAAAGTCCAAGCAGGAAGCCATGGCCTCTGATCCATGCTGAGCTTTTGTACTTTGGTTTGATGGATCCTTTTTCCACTGCAGTTGGTATTTTCTACCCCTCTCTGACAACCATAGTGGTTCAGTGGTCTGCTGATTAGCTTCACTCTTAAATTAGTCTTAGAACTAAGACCTTCTTTTTCTTATAAATGGTTTTCTTTTGTATCTTGACTTATTTTCTATGTAGCATCTGGTGTCATGAATTGTGACCCAGCCTTAATTTCACTGGGAACTCTGAAAGCAGTGAAGTGATGATTATCATGGATCAGGTTGAGGAGCTACCCACAGCGAAGGAGACAGTATTTTCTACATAGCCAGTTCTTGACACACACACACACACACACACACACACACACACACCCCTCTTGGCATTCCTTTTGGTGTGCCCACGGGCACCCCTACCCTGCTAGTCTCCTATGGGAATCAGCTCAGGAGCGGGGAACAGAGTTTGCACTGTAGATGCCATTCTGTCTCTTTTCTCTTCTCACCACCTGCATCGGTCTGGGCCCCTGTTGCCTCAGTTTATTTCTGGGAGGTTACTGGAGGTTCGCTCGACCCCTAGTTATGGCCAGTGTCTGCATACCCTGCGTGATCTGGGGCAGAGCCAGACCTTCATTTAAGAGATGACGCCTTCAGTTTCATGTTCAATCCACCTTTAGCTGCATGCCTATGCTCTGCAGGGTGCACAGTGGGATGCAGACTAACACCTGACTCCTACAGGAAGGGGCCCGCAGTCCAGCAGAGGGCTGTGCTAACACATGCGGGTAATGGTACCCAGAATGCTCTGGAAACCCAGGGGAAGGAGAGTACTAGGCATGCAGCTGGAGAACGTGTTGCCACGTTTGAGCTGGCCTCTTGGGTGGATTCCTCAACATTTCCCCATTTTTCTTAATTGTTCTTCAAATCTGGGGAAAACTTTTAGGAAGTTATATAGGTATTATATTTAGGAGGCAGCCACATCTGACGTCTTAAAAAAATCAATAGTTTTAGTTAGCATGGAAATGCTAAACACAGCAGTCCTTTAGGGATTAGGAATGAATCTAATAGGTTTGATTAATTCTGCTTCATTTGGTTGTATGAAGCATTAGAATGGCTTAGGTGAGAAATGGATTAGAATTCAGTATGATGCATGGATTTTTTTATGCAAATGCAAAAGCAGTTGAAATAGTTTGCTGCTAAGTCAGAAGATATTTTGTGTAATATTCATTCACTTTACTACAGTAATATTCATTGTCTGTTGTACATGTTCTCTTTTCTCACACACACAAAATAGTGAATAATTCTTTCTTACTTAGCTCTCTTCCGAATTCTCCTAATTTCCATTTATACAAGGTGTTATTGTGTGAGTTGCTTATCTGCCATTTCTCCACGTCTCCTCTCTGTGAGGCGTAGTTAAGAGTTCAGGAAGTTTAAAATACAGCCTGATATACCTGCCAAAGTTTGGAGGTTGAGAAATACTTCTTATGCCCTCACTTTCTGTGAGCGTGCTCTCGTGGCACTATCTCGTGCTCTGTCTGCATTTTGGCACATCTCTTCTGTGTCACTTTAGTTTGTATTTTAAGAAATAAGACGAGGCCTGTTGTGTTCCACCCTGAAGCCTCCATTTGACATCCTTCACAAATCACTCTAGGCAGAGTCTGCTGTCTTGGTTGTACATGTAGTTCAAGTGATTGGCTAGAACACTTTGTTAGGTCTAGGTGCCCAAAACAGCGCTAGGGTTTAGAAAACAGAGTACACATATTCCTTTGAAAGCAGTGGCAGTTAAAGCTTCCTGTGCCAGATGAGAATGCAGCATAAAGTTCCCACTGACTGAAATGTAAAGACTCAACAAGTCAGACCAGTAAGGTGGTGAGAGGAGCTCCAGGAACAGCAGGCTCCAGGAAAGGGCAGGTGGAGGAGGGGGTGCAGAGAGGGCCTTCCCCAGCCTGATGGCTTAGGGACAGACATCTGATGAGCCTGTCTGAGGTTCTCAGTGCCTCCCATGATTTACTAGCCAGCTGAAGGCAGGCACGGAAGCCCAAATCCCGTGAGCCGAGCAGTGTAGCCAGCCACTGTGTACTCAGGATCGAAGCAGCGACCCCAGGGTCCTGTCTGCACCTACCCTGTGGTTGAGCTCAGTGAAGCCCCTGGGTGGGCATATGGAGGGTCTCCTTTCTCCGCACAGTTTTATCAGTTCTCTACTCTGGGCTCACATTCCTGTTCATTAAACTGATCAGAGTCAACCACCAGGTCTCCAAAGCTGTGGAAATACGTGGTCACAGGGCCATGTTTCTGAAGCTGGCTGTGTCAGGATTGGGGCCTTCATCTGTAATATCTATGACTTTTGCCTAGGTTCCTGTTTTTTAAACTCCTGAACTGCCATTCAGATTACCCATGATTTTAATGAAATTTTTGGATTTAATAATGGTTGATAATCACTTTAAATATTTGCACAATCTCTTTATAATTAAAAATTCACTAAGCTTCACTTACTACTCTTTTATAGAATTGAGGATGTTCCATTGGATTCTAAATATCAGATGCTCCTGGATCTCAAAATAGCCTTTTCTAAACAAGCACAAGCAAGGGTTTCTTTGTCATAGCACTGTTAATAATTCTCTGAAAATCATACATGATTGAACCAGAATTGTTTCTTAATGCTTGCATTCCAAAAACAACTGATAAGGATATGAAAATGGGTATTTACAACTTAAATTCTAGGCCTATCTGTTATATATTAGATAAAAGAATTTCTCTGTAAACCTGATATTATATTGCTCATTTGTATAAGCATATTTATAGGCACTTTAGAAAATGTTTAGACTGCAATGTGTATTATAGACATCGAACACAGTCATGTTAAATAGTCTTTGGGTTAATACTTGTACGTTGACAGGTACTAAAACTTAATAATTTGAACCTGGTAGTTCACTTGGAGTGAAGGGTTGGGCTGTGTGGATGGAGAAAGTGCTTTGGGGGCTTTTAAGGAAGCCTGGCACCATTCCCACTTCCTGAAAGTTGATGTAAGAGCTGTTAGGGTGGAAGATGCAAAAGAAGTGCTGTATGGAATTCAGCTTTATTACCTAACCAAGACTTACTTTGGAATTTTCCAGTTTCAGATATTCTAACTCTTCTGAGAAATGACAAAGCAATTAAAATGCTTTTGTGGTTATAACGATTTGGTACATTAAAAATGAGGCTTTTACAATCAAACCTAGGTATTTTTTACCTTGTAATTTTTAAGATTTGAAGTAAGAATCTGAGGAAAACCATGAAGAAAAACGGTTGCTTTCCTGGGAAAGGAAGACTTGTACTTCAAGGTAATACAATACAAAATAAAACCAAATAAACCACCCAGACTAAAACAAAACGGTGAAGTCGTTGTCCTCAAGTACCTTTTGGATTTGATCTCAGATTCGATACTGTTGTGGGGCTGGTGCTTTTATTTTTTAACCTCTACTTCCTGGCCTATTTGAAGCAGTTCTTTTGAGACTAATCAGAACAAACTCATTTTATACAAATTTCTCTATTTGGGTATAGGACACAACCTATTTTAGAAAACTGCCAAAAAAAAAAAAAAAAAAAAAAAGAAAACTGCCAAAATACCCAGATAGGTTTGGCGGTATAAATCCTATTAGGCAGGGGGTCGGGGGGAAAGCACAAGTTAAACTAATATTTATATGTCAGCTCTTGATTATTCCATCTTGTTTGCAAAATTGTATTGACATGTTTTGGCCTTTCACATGAGGGAAACAACATTTTAACAGTTTTCTTTCCTATCCCCTCTCCACAGGAGGTGAGGGCCAGAATTGAGGAGGACAGTTGCATTTTAGGTTTGTCTGAATAGTCTGGGATTGTGTCTGTTCCCACAGGGGAGGAGAGGGGAAGGAGGTTGGAGTCCTCACTGTCTCAGTGCCGTGAACTCCAGGGATGTCGGTATTTCTCACATCCAAACATAATTACGAGGGCACGTCTCAAAATTAATTTTGGGATTACCTTTTAAAAATGTTACATCACTGCTCCCTTTCGTTACTCTAGAGACTGGAGAGTTGACTACCGTGAAAGGGCCATGCTTCTGATAGTGCTTTGAGTTCCTTCTTCTGTTAAGATTGAAGCAGTGCTGTCTTCATAGTATGAACAATTCTGAAAGCAGATCATCACTAGAGGCTTTAATATTGAGCTTCTGTATCGTTGTGTCCACATACACTTTTTAAGGTTGTTCATACCTTGCAATATTCACTTACTGTGCTAATTTTTTCACCTATTTCAAAGTTTTAAGCACAATGTTGACCCCTCTGTAATTTCCTAATAGTATATTCTGTTTTCCTAAAGAAGCTCAAGTTTCCTCTATGTATAATACTTTAGGAAAATACTTAACTTGTAAAATAAATGTAATTTTTTTCTTTTGTACCAGCACAAATCTGATATTTTGGAGTCTGGAATATTCTCTCCCCCTCACTTTCTCCTTTGGAGGGGTTCTGTCTGATTCAAATAACATTGTGAACTAAAGAAAACAACCCGCATTTATAAAACATGAAACTTGTATACTGAGTGCTTAGTTTGTGCTAAGAAATAAGCAGTTTACATCATTATCACACTTAGACTTTATAAAAACTGTGAAGTGCAGGTAAGTGTTATTATCCATAATAGGCACTCATGGTCAACTGCTGACAACGACTCCCAGAACACTTTGTAATAGGAACTTTTTTATCAGCCACATGAGGTTTATGCAAATAAAACTTACATTCCCCCATGGTCTTTATTTCACACACAGCTACAGGCTTGCATGTGGTTTATATGTGCCGTGTGAGACACTTCTACCCACAGGTCCCAGGCGGTGCACTTTGTCACCCAGGCTCAGGGTCCAGACCTCAGAGTGGCAAATCCAGAAGCTCAGTTCTTTAATTCACACCTGGAAAAGAGCAGCTTGTGGGCTGGATTTAATTAAGTAACTTCACTAGGGACCGCTAAGTAAATTCATTTATCAGTAATAGTAATAATGCCATTGTTAATATTATTAATAGTTATAGCCCAACCTTACTGCTTTCCACAAGTAATCCTTAAAGCAGCCCTCTGAGGGACATTTCAGTACTGCATTTCACAAATCAGGAACAGTGCTCAAGGAGGAAATATTTTTGCCCCAAATGGCACAGCTTGTAGGTAGTAGGAGTCAGAATTGAACCCAGTTACTTTGGCTCCAGAGCTCACGTTCTTGGCCCTCTGCCTGAGTTGCTCACTCTTATAGCACCTCTTCCCACCCTCACGGTAGTTGGAGGCTGAGTCAGGAGGCTGCTAGTGAACCTGGGAGCAGAGTGGAGGGTGTTCCATCCCTGTCCCTAACCCAGCGAACACCTTCCCACGGGCTGGTGGCTCATTCCTCACCCAGTGTGGCTGCTCTCCAGGTGGTGGTGGAGAAACACCCAACAAGATTCCTTCCTCCCTCCCCCTTTTCTGTGCTCCACACAGACCTCCTCCCAGCGCGTGTGTGCGCGCGCGCACACACACACACGCCAACTTACTGCAAATATCTCCATGCTTTGATGAGGCTATTGTTTCTTCCATGTTTAATCACATCTTGACGAGCATTCTAGCTCTTTCTGCCTTCACAAAAGATGACTTGTCTCAAAATGACTTTTGCCGACAGCTAATCTCATCTGTGTGTGCATTTTACTCACTTAACTCTACATAATTGTATTGCCAAGTTCTAGAAGGCATCTCATTGTAGCCTCTTAAACAACTGCTGACTACATACACTTTTATTCTGCAATAAACTTTAATTTAGCATCTCGTCCTCATTACAATTCAGTCATTGCGAACTGCTAATGCCTTTAACCTGTGCTGTGCTGCCTCAGTTCTGCCTTGAATGCAAGGAGTGAGGCAGGACCTAGGAACTCAGGCTTGTTGCAGTAGAGTTCAGGGAGGTGTAATCAGAGGTCAGATGGAATTCTGCAGGAATCAGATACAGGAACTGTTGGAAATAGAAGCAAAAACAAGGCAAAGCAAGTATGCCGGGTATTAGTGGTGTTTTTGTTTGCTTTTTTGAATTTTCCTGGTTCTCTAAAATGAGTTGATACTACTTCTATAATCAGAATCCCAGTAAATTATTTTGAGGACGATGAGTCCTAGGACAGTGAGTACAGGTGGAGCATTTGCTGGGTATGTGGGGTGGAAATGGAGAGCACGCAGGTCTGAACAGTGACTCACCTACTCAGGCACCTGCTGGACAAGACTAAAGGCTGGACTGGGGAGTGTGTGTCCTTGAACTAACTGGCCTCCACAGGCAAGTGACCCCATTCCAGCCCTCCAACCATAGATGGAAAGTTCTCGCACTGGTGGGTTGGAGAAAGAGGAGAGGATTTGCTTCTCATTGTCTTTCTCAGTCCACAGCCTGAAGCTCTGCGTGTGAATTTGGAGATGGCAGATCAGAAGGCTTGGCTTTGGTGGGAAGCCTCAGCCCACTTTATCATCTAGTGTAAGACCCCAGATAATTTATCCCAAGAAAGAGATCTGGAGCGTCATTGTGAGATGATGACCGCACAGCACCGTGAATCAGCAAAGCACTGCGACATCAGAATGGGATGTGACCAAGCATTTCCCAAAAGGTCAGCTTATCAGCCACACCCAGTAACTGTGTGGTCGGAGGGACAGGATAATTTTGTGAGTTTATGGCTGAAGCAACCAATAGTTAAGTCAGCTCTAAAGGTGGGTAAGTTAGTCATACATGGCTGGTAAGTGGCAGGGCTAGAGCTCCAAATGTCTGCTGAGATTCCAAATCCAACTGGGGTGACTTCCTCATTTGTTGAGCCTGTGCAGTCAAACCCTCCTCAGGCCTACTCCATCTGCTCTCCCTCACCTGTCTGTCTCTTCCTCACTGCACGCCCAGGCCTACCACAGTCTGGACCAGCCCTGGCTCTAGGTGGAGGCATCAGCGAGCCACAGCTCAGCCCTCTGGGCATCGCCTGGTGTTGCCATTGTTGCCAAGTCACTCTGGCTTGACCTGGGCCTGGGTCTGGCCTTGGACCCCAGATACTGACGTGTGCTCAGGGGTGGTCCTGGATCTAAGAGCTCTGTTGGGGATTGCCCTCAGATTGTAGCACTTTTTAATCAGCTGCTTCTGCCTTCTCCCCTTCCTAGCCCTGTTAGGGTGGGGCCTTTGATACCAACTGCTCTCTTAGATATTGCATGTCCTCAGTCATCACCTGTTTTGGATTTGCCTCTTGGGGCCAGTTTGCTTCAGAGGACTATGTAGACACTGACTCCGATTCCCAGTGACGAGTATCTGATGTCTGCTTAAACAGGGCCCCATGCAGTAGACAAAGTTTCTGCCTTCAAGTTTAGAATCTGTATGAACTGTGATGCCAAAATTCACAGAGCAAATGTAGACACATCCACATATCTGTAGAAGGACCTGGAAATGCCATTGCAGTATGTCCACAATGCCTAAGAGGCCACACAGGCCAGGAGCTTTTGGGAAGACCCTGGGTGGGAAACTGCTCTGTGTCTGTAGGGAGTGCTCGCTGAGGCTAGGATGGGATTTTCACAGGGATTTACACAGCCTGTCCAACCTTAGAGCCTTGAATAATGAGAGGTGACCACAATGATGCACTGAGTGTATGGAGAGGACACCAGGGATTTGGGTTTCCCAAGGAATCCAAGGCCCTAGATAAATGTGGGAGCCACAGTGGGCATCTCTGGATAGGTCATTGAGAGGGCAGTGTAAGATCATTGGGTCCAACTAGAATTCACTGAACATCCTTTTAGATTACTAGGGGTCCCAAAGGTGTCAGTTCTATCCCAAAGGATTTATTCTTACCCCATAATCAACATATCCAAGAGTCAGGCTATGAATTCCTGGAGCTGTAGTATGTTCCTGGAGTCAAACAGGAAATAACGTGGGCCCCATGTTATGTCTGATAAAGCCATTCAGAAAGGCTGTATGGGGTCACAGGTCAGCAAAGGGGAGGGTGAAGGGAGAAATCACCATCTCAGGTGGAAGTGAGGGTGAGTGTGGGAGTGTTGAAGGGTGATGGCCTAACCATGTCCTTCTAGAGAGAAGAGGCTGGGTTCGCAAACCATGAGGTACTGGGGCATGGCATGCCCCCCAGACCATTAGGAACAAATCCTGATCTTTGAGATGGATGTGGTACAGAGTTCTGAGGGAACAGATGTCAAGCAGGAATAGGGGCTACCGGGCTATTCAGTTAGGGAAGTGCCCCAGTGTGAAGCCGAGGCCCAGCCCTACCAGCAGCTTAACAAGCAGATCCTGCCTACCTCCTGTTTGGGGCAGGAGGTAGATGTCAGGGCCTGTGCACCAAAAGCCAAGCTTAGGAAAGGACTGTGCAAGGGTGGTGTGCACATCTCCTGTCTTACTATCCCATGGTCCCCCGAAGCTGTAGACATTCGTTAGTTCATGCAGGCAGGCTGTACCCTTTGACCCTGAAAACTCATTCCTAAACTTATACCCAACAGAAGTGTGTACATATATTCAGCAAAAGACAGGAAGAAGAATGGTAATATCTGGAAATAATCCTAATGCCCACGAACAACAGAATGGATAAATTATGGTAGATTCATATAATAGACTACTATACAGCAATGAGAATGAATAACAATTCTCACAAACATAACTGGAGTGAAAGAAGTCATTTCCAGAAGAGTACATAATGTATTTTTATAAAGTTCAAAATAAGCAAAACTCTTTATGCCAATGGAAGTCAGGATAGTGGTTAACTTGGGGGACATGAACAGAGAATTCAGGGGACCTCTGTGGTCCTGGTCATTTCTTTTTGCTTGATCTGGGTGCTGGTTATACAGGTGTGTTCACTGAATTAATCCAGCTGTACACATAGGGTTTCTGAACGTTTTTGGCCCATAAAAAAGTGACTTGAAAGAAAATGTGACATATTACATTTAAGCACTGTGCTATGGAAGACATGGGAGTGTACAGAACACAGTTCTCTCAGGAGTGATGGAGACAGGCAGGAAGCCACCCAGGTGTGGACAAAAGGTAAGTCAAACTGCCATTTTCCTCACGGAGTTGTGGAAGGCTTCATAGAGTATCAACGTGTGAAGGAGGCTCATGGCAGAAAGAGGGACCCCTGGGATGTAACCTGATGAGCCAGGGCTGCCCTTTGGGAGCTCGGGGTGCTCAGACTCCCCAGGGCCTGGAGTTGGCTGTGGGCTGCCCAGAGGACAACACACACAGGCCTGCCCTGCATCTTTGGGCACATCACAGGCTTGTGATTATGGAGATGCACCTTTGGAAAAACATTTTCAGTGGGCAGAGCTAAGTGGAAACATACTGTTTCTAAAAGGATCCCCAAAGCTCTGAATTATTTATTCACTAAAGCATTCATCATTGATGAGGCCCCTGTTGGCTCTCCTCTTCCACAAATGCCTTCCCTCCTCCTCACCACAGAAGGTTCTAGTTGGCAATGTTATCCTTGTAAAGCATGTTCCCACCCATCACTTGGACCTTTGCTATAGATGGAGCAGATTGCTTTTATTTTTATTTTTCAGAAGAGCAAACAGCCTTCCTCAGCTGACAAGTGGGCCCATGGTGGGGCTGTGCCTGCAACCCCAGGCTCCTGATTGGCAGCCCAGGGCTCTTTCTAGTAGTCCATTCTGGCTCTTGTGGAGAACTGAGTGAGACCCTGTCCCCCTGATGGCAAGAGCAAGGGGCAAGTATGGTGGGAAGGGGAGCATTCAGTGGAAGCTGGGAGTTGAAAGTAACCGTTTTCAGGTGGGCCAGAGTAATATTCAAATACTTACCATTTACCAGGTACAAGGAAGAAAGAAAACTGTGATGGACACTGCTGTATTATTGGCCAACGAGAATCCACTAACCTCTCCCATCAGGGCCTTAATGTCCTTTCAGAGGATCATCTCTCCCTCTCCCACAGGGAGCAACATGAGAAGAGACTGTTTAGACCAGGTACCTGCCCTCCCCAAATGGTAGCTGAAGGGTCTATGGAACCTTCTCTCCTAGATCCTTCCTTTACCGCCTGTCACAGCCAAGGGGTGAGCATGGGACCTAGCAAAGCAGCTGGGGCTTGGCACTAGGGCTGGAGTGGGGGGTACTTAGAGCTGTCTGCTCTTCGTCTGCTCCTTGATCTTGTGAGTTCCTCCATTCCTCTCTGTGAGCTCCATGGAGATGTCAACAGAACCACTGCTGTTGTTGACTGGAGTCTAGATTTCCAGGCAAATCTTTGCCCCCGAGGAACTGCTTTGAAGCAGGACCTGACATCACTGCAAGGTAGGACATCTGCTCAGTGCCATGGGAGAGGTCAGGGACAGTGGCTTCCAGATGGCAGGGATTGGGGCTCAGCTCAGGCCTGCCACATCCCCAGTGCCCAGTGCTGCCCAGCACTGAGAGTCCGTTTCTCATCTACTCTGAGGTGAGACCAGAGGGCTTTTCAAATCCAATCCAGAGTATACTCTTAGGAAGGCATGACCTAAATATAAAGATACTGTAATGTATCCATTGGTGCTGTGACTTGAATGAGAAGGTGAAGGACTAAGGACTGATAGAACAGGACAGGGGCTAAAGAAGAGTGATTTGCTGTTTACTGGCCCTGATTTGAACAGAGGTTCTGATATTCCAACTGCTTTTGCTCTTTAGACTATATAATGAAGAAGGGCAATCACCAAATTTTGCTTTGAGAATATCAAGTGCCTTTGTCCTTAATTTTAGACTCATCAAGAAACCTTCTGATAGGTAATTTGGGCAGGGAGCATCACTAGCTCTGGAATCACAGTTGAGTTCAAATCCCTGATTTGTTCCTTGAAAAAAAAAAATATATATATATATATGTTTCATGTGTGCAGCTTTATAATTCAACATCTGTATGCACTACAGAGTGATCACTGTACATCACCAAACAGCTGGCCCCTTCACACATTTTGCTCACCCTCCAACTCCCCTCCCCTCTGCTGGTAACCACGAGTCTTTTCTCTGTATCTATGAGTTTGTTTTGTTTTATCTTGTTTGTTCATTTGCTTTTTTTTTTAGATTCCACAAAGGAGTGAAATCACACAGTATTTGTCTTTTGCTGTCTGACCTATCTCACTTAGCATAAGTGAATAAGAATATCAGGGTCCATCCATGTTGTTGTAAATGGCCAGGTCTCATTCTTTTTTATGGCTAATATTACATTAAAAAATATTTATTTAGTTTTGAGAGACAAAGAGCTAACGGGGAGAGGGCAGAGACAGAGAGAGAGAAAGGATCCAAAGCAGACTCTGTGCACTGACAGAGTGTGTCTGTTTTTGTACCAAAACCATACCATTTTGATTATTCTAGTTTTGTGGTATGACATCAGAGAGTACAGAATCTCTGGCTCTGTTATTTTTTTCTCACGATTGCTGTGGCTTTTGGGGATCTTTTGTGGTTCCATGCACATTTTAGAATTATTCTAGTTCTGTGGAATATTCCATTGGTATTTTGAATCTGTAGATTCCTTTGGGTAGTATGGACATTTCAACAGTATTAATTCTTCCAATTCATGAGCATAGAATACCTTTCCACTAGTGTCTTCTTCAGTTTCTTTCATCAGTGTCTTAACAGTTTTCAACGTACAGGTCTTTCACCTCCTCAGTTTATTTCTGGGTATTTCATTCTTTTAGATGCAGTTATAACTGGGAATGTTTTCTTAATTTCTATGTTTTGTTGTTAGTGTGTAGAAATGCCACAGATTTCTGTACGTTGATTTTTTTTTTTAATTTTTTTTCAACATTTATTTATTTTTGGGACAGAGAGAGACAGAGCATGAACAGGGGAGGGGCAGAGAGAGAGGGAGACACAGAATCGGAAACAGGCTCCAGGCTCCGAGCCATCAGCCCAGAGCCCGACGCGGGGCTCGAACTCACGGACCGCGAGATCGTGACCTGGCTGAAGTCGGACGCTTAACCGACTGCGCCACCCAGGCGCCCCGTGTACGTTGATTTTGTATCCTGTAACTTCACTGAATTCATTTATCAGTTCTAGCAGTTTGTTTGTTGTTGTTTTTTTTTTTTTTTTTTTTTTTTTTGGTAGAGTCCTTAGGGTATTCCACATAGAGCATCATGTCATCTGCAAATACTGGCAGTTTTACCTCTTCCTTTCTGTTTGGATGCTTGTTTTTTCTTCTTTTTGCCTAACTGCCTTGGCTTAACTGCTTTTGGCCCAACTTCTTTTTGCCTAACTGCTTCCAAGTTACTTTGGATTGGACTTGAAGTATTTGACTTCCAATACTATGTTGAATAAAAATGGTAAGAGTGGGCACACTTATCTTGTTCCTGTTCTTAAAGGAAAGCTTTCAGCTTTTCACCATTGAGTGTGATGTTAGGTTGTAAGATTGTCATATGTGACTTATTATGTTGAGGTACCCACTTGGGTACTTGATACCCACTTTGTTGACAGATTTAAAAAAAATGTTTTATTATTTATTTTTGAGAGAGAGTGTGTGTGTGAGCGAGGCAGGGTCAGAGAGAGGGAGACACAGGAACCAAAGAAGGCTCAGTGCTGAGTGCAGAGCCTGATGCAGGGCTCCTACTCACGAACCATGAGATCATGACCTGAGCTGAAGTCAGACACTTAACAAACTAAGACACCCAGGCGCCCCTATTGAGAGATTTTTTTTTAACCATAATTGGATGTTACATTTTGTCGAGTGTTTTTTCTGTATCTTTTGAGATGAACGTATGATTTTTATCTTTCATTTTGTTAACGTGACATATGTTGATTTGCAGACACTGAACCATCCTTGGATGGTATACCAGGAATAAATCTTACTTGACCGTGGTGTATGATCCTTTTGATATACTGTTGGATTTTATCTGCTAATATTTTGTTAGGAATTTTTGCATCTATGTTCATCAAAGATATTGGCCTGCAATTTTCTTTTTTTGTGGTGTCCTTATCTGGTTTTGGTATCAGGGTAATGCTGGCCTCATAAAATGTGTTTGGAATCTTTCATTCCTCTTCAGTTTTTTGAAATAGTTGGAGAAGAATAGGTAGTAAATCTTTGAGTGTTTGGTAGAATTTGCCAGTGAAACCATCCAATCCCTGACTTTTATTTTTATTGCGAGGTTTCTGATTACTCTTTCAATCTGCCTACTAGTAGTTGGACTATTCACATTTTCTGTTTCTTCATAATTCAACCTTAGAAGAATGTATGTTTCTAGGAATTTATCCATTTCCTCTATGTTGTCAAGTTTGTTGGCATATAATTATTCATAGTAGTCTCTTACGATCCTTTGTATTTCTGTGGTATCAATTACAACTTCTCTTTCAATCTATTTTTAAAGTTTATTCATTTATTTTGAGAGAGTGAGAGCATGCGTGAGCTGGGAAGGGGCAGAGAGAGAAGAATGAGAGGGAGAGAGAGAATCCCAGGCAGGCTCCACACTAGCAACATGGAGCCTGAAGCAGGCCTTAAACCCACAAACCATGAGATCATGACCTAAGCTGAAGCCAAGAGTTGGACACTTAACCGACTGAGCCACCCAGGAGCCTACTTCTTCTTCATTGTTGATTTTATTTATTTGAGTCCTCTCTTTTTTCTTGTGCTGTCTAGCTAAGGGTTTGTGGATTTTATCTTTTCAAAGAGCCAGCTCTTAATTTCATTGATCTTTTCTATTGTCCTTTTAGTCTTTATTTCATTTATTTCCATTCTGATCTTTATTATTACCTTTCACTCCTTAGGTGTGAAGTTAAATTGAGATTTTTCTTGTTTTTTTGAGGTAGGCCTATATTGCTATGAACTCCCCTCTTAGAACTGCTTTTGCTGCATGCAATAAATTTTGGTATGTTCTGTTTCAGTTTCCATTTGTCTCTAGGTAATTTTTTATTTCTCCTTTGATTTCTTTGATGACCCATTGGATGCTTAGTAGCATGTTATTTAATTTCCACTTTTTCGTGGTTTTCCCCATTTTCTTCTTGTAATTTCTAATTTCATACCATTATGATCAGAAAAGGTGCTTGATGTGATTTAAATTTTCTTGAATTTATTGAGACTTGTTTTGTGGCCCAACACACGACTGTCCTGGAGAATGTTCCATGTATATTACATCTGTTTTTGGATGGAATGTTCTGTATATATCTAGTAAATCCATCTGGCCTAATGTGTTTTTTAAGGCCAATGTTTTCTAATTGATTTTTTGTTTGGATGATCTATCCATTGATGAAAGGAGGGTATTAAAGTCTCTTACTATTATTGTATTGCTTTCAATTTATCTCTTTAGATCTGTTAATATTTGCTGTATATACTTTTATGCTATGTTGTGTGTATATACATTTACAAATGTTACATCTTCTTGCTGGATTGACCCCTTTATCATTATGTAATGCCTTTTCACTCTATTAGTCTTTGTTTTAAAGTCTATTTTGTCTGATGAGTATAGTTACTCCAGCTTTCTTTTCATTTCCATTTTCATGGAATTCTTCTATTGCTCCACTTTCAGTCTGTGCATGTCTTTAGATCTGAAGAGAGACTTTTGTAGACACCGTATAGATAGTTCTTGCTTTTAAAAAAATCTGTTCACGGGGCACCTGAGTGACTCAGTTGGTTAAGCCTCTGTCTCTTGGTTTGGGTTCAGGTCATGATCTTGCAGTTCATGGATTTGAGCCCCGCGTCGGGCTCTGTGCTGAGAGCTCAGAGCCTGGAGCCTGCTTTGGGTTCTGTCTCCCTCTCTTTCTGTCCCTCTCCCTTCTCAAAAATAAATAAACATTAAAAAAATCTATTCAGCCACCCTATATTTTTTGACTGGTGAACGTAGTCCACTGACATTGAATGTAATTATTGGTAAGTATAAACGTATTGCCATTTTATTGTTTTCTGGCTGTTTGGGTAGATTCTCCCTGTTCCTTCTTTTCTTGGTCTCTTCCCTTGCAGTTTGATGTCTTCCTTCCTCCCTTCCCTTCCCTTTCTCCCTTCTCTTTTTTGTGTATCTATTGCAGGTTTTTGGTTGTAGTTACCATGGGGTTCATATATATTGACACAAAGAAACACAGAGCAGTCTATTTTAAACTGATAGTTGCTTAAATTTGAACACATTCTAAAAGCACTACACTTTTACTGCCCTTCTCCAGTTTTTTAAAAAATTTATTTGGTGAGGGAGGCGCAGAGACAGAGGGAGAGAGAGAGAGAAATCCATGCTGAGCATGAAGCCCGATGTGGGACTTGAATTCACGAACTGTGAGATCATGACCTGAGCTGAAGTTGGATGCTTAACTAAGCCACTCAGGCACCCCCAGTTTTGTTTCCTATATCCTATGTTACATCTTTTATTTTGTGTATCTCTTAACTACTTATCATAGGTACAGTTGATTTTATTATTTTTGTCATTTGACCTTCATACTAACTTTGTAAGTGACTGATCCACTGCCTTTACCATGTGTTTGCCTTTACCAGTGATAATTTTTCTTATGTTTTATTTCTGGTTATAGCTTTTTCTTTTCCACTTAAAAAAACTGTTCTTTAACGTTTATTTTTGAGACAGCATGAACAGGGAGGGTCAGAGAGAGAGAGGGAGACACGGCATCTGAAATAGGCTCCAGGCTCTGAGCTGTCAGCCCAGAGCCTGATGTGGGGCTCGAACTCACAGGCCGCGAGATCATGACCTGAGCTGAAGTCAGATGCTTAACCGACTGAGCCACCCAGGCGCCCCTTCACTTAAAGAAGACCCTTTAACATTTCTTGGAAGGTTGGTTAAGTGATTAACTCCTTTAGGTTTTTTGCTTGCCTGGGAACCTTCTATTCTAAATGATATCTTGCTGAGTATTCTTGGTTGGAATACTCCCAGTGCTTTAAATACATCCTTTCAGTCCCTTTGGGCCTGCAAAATTTCTGAAAAATCAGCTGATAGTCTTATGGGATTTCCTTTGTATGTGACTTTTTTTTTTTTTTTTCCTTACTGCTTTTAAGGTTCTCTCTTTAACTTTTGCAATGTTAATTATGTCTTCATGTGGCTCTCTTTGGGTTCATCTTATTTGGAATTTTCTGCTTCCTGTACCTGAATGTCCATTTCTTTTGCCATGTTAGTGAAGTTTTTAGTCATTATTTCTTCAAGTAAGTTTTCTGCCCCCCTTCCCTCTCTTTTCTCTTTCTGGGACCTCTATAATGTGAATGTTCGTATACTTGATATTTTCCTAGAGGTTCCTTAAATATTGTTTTTACAAAATTCTTTTTTCTTTTTCCTGTTCTGGTGATTTCCACTATTCTGTCTTCAAGATTGCTGATCCATTCTTCTGCATCATCTTATCTGCTGCTGATTCCATGTAGTGTATTTTTCATTTTAATTATTATATTCTTCAGCTCTGATTGGTTAGGTCTTACATTTTCTTTGTTGAAGTTTTCATTGTGTTCCTCTATTCTCCCAATTTCAGTGAGCATTTTTATGACTATTACTTTGAGCTCTTTATCAGATAAATTACTTACCTCCATTTCTTTAGGGTTTTTTTTTTTCCTGGGATATTTATCTTGTTTGGAACATACTTCACTGTCTCCTTATTTTAGTTTTATTTTCTGTGTTTGTTTCTATAAATTAGGTGGAATAGCTACCTGTCCTGGTCTTGAAGGAGTGGCCCTGTACAGGACCATATCCTGTGTAGACTGTGACTGGAAGCTTTGGCAGGCTGGTTGGAGCTAAGCAAGTGGGCTGGGTTTGGGGTGGGTGCGGTGTCCCAGGGCACTCACTTGGTATGGTGGTTGAAGCTGGAGTGGGCATAGGCCAGGGAGTCCTGGATGCACTGTGCTAGGGCCACCTTGATGCCAGAGTGGCATGGACTGGGGGATCTAGGGTGTGCTTTGTCAAGGCCATCTTGTGGGGTAGTCCCTGGGTACCCTGCCTAGAGCTGCCCTGGCAGGATGGCTGGAGCTGGAGCAAGCTGGGGGTCCTGGGGTGAATCATGCCAGGGCCACCCTGGTGAGATGGGCGCAGGCCAGAGGCATCCTGGGGCACACCATGTCAGAGCTGCCCTTGCAAGCAGTGGGATGACTGGGTTCGGTGTGTGCTGGGGGTGGAGGGAGGAGTCCCAGAGTGCACTGTGCCAGAGCTATCTTGGGGGGATGACTGGAGCTGGTGTGGGCCAGGGGTTCAGGGTCCACTGGGGCAGCCCTGACAGGCTGGCTTAAGCACCTGGTCCCTGCTCCTGCTTGTGCTGTCAAGGTGGAGGAAGAGTGTAAAAAATGACATTCACCGTGCCTCCTATCCTGGAGAGTTCCAGCAGTTTCCTGCCAGTTTGGTGGATGCCCTAAGGTTAGTAAACGGATTTCCTTTGCTCATAGTTTAATTAACCTGTTTTTCACTGTGCCTCAGGGTAGATGAATCTGGACTGGGCCCCTCAAGTGACATCTCTCCCTATTGCAGGTTGCTGCTTTGAGGGTGGGGTTCTCATGGTATCGTGTCTCCTACTGTTCTCTGTGTGGTCCCTCTATTGTTTGTTGGGCAGAGACTGTTCAATCAGCTCTCACTTCTTCCTTAGGAGGAACTGCTCTATTATATGTGTGTCAGTGGGAAGAGATGAGTTTCGGGTCTTTCTGTGCTGCCATCTTGGGCCACCTCCCTTAATTTTACTACTTTGGTCTTTTAACCTTCATGCTGGCTTTGTAAGTGATTGATCCACTGGCTTTGTTATTTTTCCAGTGAGATTTTTACTTTCCTATACTTTATTGGTGCCATTTCTTCTCAGCTTAACGAAGTCCCTTTAAAACATTTATTGTAGGGCTGGTTTAGTGGTGATGAACTCCTTTAGCTTTTACTTATCTGGAAAGCTGTTAATCTCTCCAATTTGGAATAATCTTGCTGGGCAGAGGATTCTTGGTTGGAAGTTTTTTCCTTTCTGAACTTTGAGTATGTCATGCCATTTCCTCCTGGTCTGTAAAGTTTCTGCTGAGAAATCTGATAGCTTTATGGAGTTTTCCTTATATGTAATAAGTTGTTTTTCTCCTGCTGCTGATTTTGTCTTTATTCTTAATTTCTCCATTTTAATTATAATGTGTGTTGGTGTGGATCTCTTTGTGTTTATCATGGACTTGGATGTCTGATTCCTTTCCCAGATAAGTTTTCAGCCAGGATTTCTTCAAATTATTTTTCTGGCCCTTTCTGTCTTCCCCTGGGATCTATATAATGTGATTGTTATTCTGCTTGATGTCTGTTAAGGTATCTTCATTTTTCTTAATGCTTGTTTCATTTTGCTGCTTTGTCTGGGTGAGTTCCATAGCTCCTCCTCCAGCTCACCTGATCTATTCTACTTCATCCAGTCTGCTTTGGAACCCCTCTAGTGTATTTTTTAGTTGTTATAACTTCTGTTTGGTACTGTCTTATATATTCTCCTTGTTGAAGTTCACACTGCGTTCATCTGTTCTTCTCCTGAGTTTGGTGAGCATCTTTATGACCACTCCTTGGAACTCTTTATGAAGTAGTTTGTGTATCTCTGTTTCCGTTTTTTCCTGAGGTTTTGTCTTGTTCTTTTGTTTGGAGATATTCTTCTGTCCCCCTCATTTTGTCTGTGTGTGTTTCTATTTATAGGTAGGTCAGTGACCTCTCTCAGTCTTGAAGGAGTGGCCTTATGTAGGAGATGTCCTGTGGGACCCAGAAGGGCAATCTCCTTTTGTCACCAGGCCAGGTGCCTAAGGGTGTCCTCTATGTGAGCTGTGTGCTCCCTTCTATTGTGGTGGGCTGTGACTGTGGTCCATTGGTAGGCAGGGCTGGCCCCTGGCCCATCTGTGGGGTGTATCTAGGACTACTGGAGTGTGTTGGGTGGGGCTGCCAGTGGAGTATACCCTTTCTGGGGCTAGCAGATTAGAGGGAGAATTCCAAGATGGCCCCCAAGTACTGGTATTATTGAGGTAGACTGAGATTGTAGAAGTGGCTCATACCAGTGTCTCCGTCCCCAGGGGGAGTTTCTGCTGTTTCCCACTGCTGTGACGGATGCTTTAAGGTTAGTAAATGGATCTCCTTTACTTATGGTCTGCTTTTTAAAATGGTGTTTTTGCACTGGTCTCTGGGTACAGTGAGTCTGCAACTCAGCCCTTTAAGAGTGCGTTTTCCATTCTCTACAGTTTTATAGTTTTTCTGAACATAATCCTCATTGAGTTTCAAAACCTGGTGTTTTGGGAGCTCATCTCTCCTGTGGAGGATCTAAGGTTTGGGGTGCCTGATGTAGAGCTCAAATCCATCACTCCTCAGGGAAAAGTTCCATACCTTTGAGATCCCTCCTAGTTGTGCTTCCCCATGGCTGATGTATTTTCTCCCCTGGCAAATCCACATCTCTGTGTCTCCTCCTTCCCATCCTGATGTTACCCTTTCAGCCTTTGTCATGGAGGCTTTGGTCATCCAATTTTCAGGTTCCTTTCAGAGGGCATTATTCCATATGTAGTTGTAGATTTGTTGGTTTGTGGAAGGAGGTGAATTCAGGGTCTTGTTACACTGCCATCTCGAGACCAACTCTGTTCTGCCATTTCTTGAGTGTGTTGCCTTGTAATAACAATTATTTATCGTGTGGCTCTCAGCTTTTTTATCTGTAAAATAGGGTTGAGACTATGTCATGTAACTGTAACCAGCATCCCATTGGCGATCACTTAATGCTCAAACACGTCCCCCAATTTGACCTCCTTTCACATCCCCATCACGAGGCAGCTGGCTGCCTGTGCAGCCAGGTCTTGGGAGGAGTTCCATAATGAAAGCTAAACTCACATTTTGGGGGCATCTGCTATATGCCCACACAGTGCTAAATGTTAACATGGATTGTCTCATTCAGTCTTCACAATGGCTTTGTTAAAGTCAAAGCTTAGAGAAGTGATCTGCTCAGGATCACAGCACATGGCAGGATCGATTTTCTATTCAAAGTCAACATATTTGCCTCTAGTCTATGTATCTATTTCCTGTGGGCTTGGTTAGCATAAGCCAGTGTTGATCCCTGAGTGAACAGATGAAAGGAGCACCTCGACCTGTGAGGTGGAAACCTGGTCTCTGCAGTTGTGACCTCCTGTGGCTGTTGGTTCAAGGATGTCCAGAGTCCCAGGGCCAAGGAATGGAAAAATACTGCTCTGGCTCACCTACTCGCTGCCATAGGAGCACTTGGGTGGCTGGGCCACTCTGAATGGAACCTGTGATGGAGCTGATCATGTGAATAAAGGCAGGGTTGCCATAATCAGGGTCCCTGACTTTGAATTAATAGAACCAATTGGGGCAACAAGGGTTCTGAATGTCCTTTGTGACTTAGACTGAGAGCTAGACAGCCAGCCAGCAGGCCTACAGAACTTAAACACAGAGGCATTTATTGTCAGAGAGGGCAAATCTTACACTCAAATGGGTCTTGCCATATACGCATCAAAAGGGAGATGCCCCCACCTCCCCCCCACGGTGCAGGTTCCAGTTATCCTGTGGCCTGGCAACCCCTGTTCTCTTTTCCCAACAGCAGCAGAAGTTGAAGTCCCTCCAGGTTACCCAGCAGCTAGAGGGGATGAGGCAGGACAGACTCCTGAATGCCATCTGCCTGAGTCCCACCTATTCTCTAAGCTTCAGAGAAACTGGAAAACGTCCCAACTGGCAAAGCGTACTTTCTTAAAAAGCTGGACAAAAGTATGGGACATTCCGTTGCTTAACAAAACAAAATCAACTGGTCTGGTGACCTGATGCTGCAGCAACATCTTGGAAGAGACAGGGAGTCTCCCTGGGGAATGAGGGGCAGGAAGAAAGGCCCAGCCATAGATGTCCCCCTCGGAACCTCTGCTCAGAAGGGGGCAGACGGAGGGGCCGAGCCAGTTAGAGAGGGGGTCCCTCCCTGGCTGCATTAGGATGGTCTCTGGTCTTCAGTGCAAGGCCTCAGTCCTCAGTCACAGGTGGGGGAATGAGCTGCAGCTGGAAGTTCTCATTCTGGAAGATGCTGTTGAAAGCAGGGCCACTCTGGGAGCCACTGAACGGCCTGTAGCTGTCGCTGCTGCGATTCTGGGAGAGTTCTGTAAGGAGGGCCAGCTGCAAAGGAGGGGACACACATCAACCAAGGTGAGTAGGGGAAGACACTGTGGGTGGGTTTGGCAGGGGGTGTGGAACAGAGTGGAGGGTCCTCAGTTCCTTGGCCTCGAATACACAAGGGACAGCACTGTGCTGCAGGGTATAGACCCCAGGGCTGCATCTCACAAACGAGTAATGTGACTTCGGGCAAGTTCATTTCACTTTCAGGGCCCAAATTTCCTCCTTTAATAATGATGAGACTGCACTGGGGACGTCTCATTCCGAACCTCCCTTGCTCTGAGCACTCCCACCCTGGCTAGCACAGGACCCTGCCGCCCCCTCCCCACACACGCCCTGAGCTGAGGTTCTCAGCAGAGCTTGTTCCACACTCTGCCTCTGACCTCTCCTTTGCAACCTGGATAGCTCCAAGTGTCCAGCTGCCACTTTAAATTCAGGGACCTGTCCTCTTAGAGTCCTGCTTCCACCAATGACACCAGCAAAACCCTCTGTTAGTGGCTCTGTTCCGAAAGATTAGGTAAGGTTAATACCAACCCACTGGGAAGCCAGACTGTCACTCCGAGGGCCATCCCTTTCACCTCAAAGGCTTTCTGCAAAAGTAGGGAGCAGAGAGCCTGGCCCTCATGGTCACAGAAGAGACAAATTTTACACCCAAAGTCCTTCACCTGGACAGGGCAGCTGTGAGGAGTGAGCCATCAAAGTCTGTGTCAGGCTCTGGACCCAAAGTCCACAGGTACTTCAAGGTAACTGTAATGAGTGCCTTCTAGGTGCCAGGCACTGTGCTAGGTCCTTTACATATGTACTATTTTTTTTTTTTTTCAACGTTTATTTATTTTTGGGACAGAGAGAGACAGAGCATGAACGGGGGAGGGGCAGAGAGAGAGGGAGACACAGAATCGGAAACAGGCTCCAGGCTCTGAGCCATCAGCCCAGAGCCTGACGCGGGGCTCGAACTCACGGACCGCGAGATCGTGACCTGGCTGAAGTCGGACGCTTAACCGACTGCGCCACCCAGGCGCCCCCATATGTACTATTTTTTAAAAACTTATATAAACATTAAAAAATACGGTATTTTGAGAGACAGCGAGCATGTGCGTGAGTGGTGGAGGGGAAGAGAAAGACTCCCGAGCAGGCTCTGCACAGTCAGGGCAGAGCCCAACATGGGGCTCGATCCCACAAACCATGAGATCATGACCTGAGCAAGAATGAAGAATTAACCAACTGAGCCACCTAGGCGCCCCCACATGTGTACTATTTCTAATCTTCCACAACCCTCTGGGTAAAAAACCCAGAGCCCCAAGAGTTAAATTAACTTGCCCCAAGTTACTCTGTGGTGAGTGGCAAATGGTAGTGTGGGATTCAAACTCAGGTCCATGTGGCAAGTTCTGCTCAGCTGAGCCACCGACAGTTGTGCCTTCCCTAGAGGTAACTCGTCTATCACCTGCTCCCTACTCACCTACCCTGCCAGGAACCCGGTCTTCTGGCTGACCCAGCAGCTGTTCTCTGATCCTGGCAAGGGGTTCTCTCTCCATCCAAGCACTAATGGCACAAGACTCGCCTGTCTCATTTGTCACTTTTGTTGAAAACTTACTACCAGGATTATGGTAACTGGAGAGACACCCAAAGGACCTCTAAGTTCAAAGTGCCAATTCATCTAAAGCAATCCAGTGACACGTGTGGGGCCCAATTCACAGCACTGGCTCAGAAGCTCCAAGTCACTCAGCTAAGGACACACAGGAGGTACACTTGCTCAAGTGTACGCACTGCTGGTCAAGCAGGTTGCAGAGAGATGTCCCTCGCTCTGCTCGAGCCCCATCTCGTGCCACTTCTTATCCTCTACAACCCTCTCAGCTGCCCATCGGCCTGTGAAGTTCTCCGCAAGAACAATTCTGTACAGTGCTGGGAACAGAACGGGCGACAGATGTTACATAAACTCAAAGTTCTTTCACATTCAGACACTGTGAGGTAGAAAGATCAACCACAAAGATATTTTCTATTTCCTAAGAGAAGACATTTCTGTGTTCTACTTCTGTAACTTTGTGATGTGGAATCAAGGAGTCCTGAAAAACGGCTCAACAGTTTGAAGCCGTGGACCTTGCTGAGAAGGCCCAGAAAACCAACTCCTGGGGCAGAGCTTGGCTGAGGCTGAGAAGGGACACAGGTGATGCCAGTTCAATAAAGCTGCTGGACCACATTCAGGAGACCCCTGGAGAAGTCCCCTGGGATAAAAACCAACTCTCAAAGAAGGAACACAAGTTTTCCTCTGGGCTACCAAGCCACCCAGCAGGCATCTGCATAAGACCAGGGTGGGAGAAGGGAGTCCAGGCCTAGAAGCAGACGCACAGTCTGTGCAAGCTCAGGATAAGCTCAGAGGACAAATCTGGCCGGACAGGAATTTAGGTATGACTTGGGGAGTGGAGAAGGTGGTAATCTGGACTCCACCTTCAGGTTACAGAGGTCCAGGAAAGTGTTTAAACAAGAGGGTAACAAGACATTGGGGTCTGGAGTGAGCACCCAGACAGCAGCATGGAGCAAGGACAGAAGGTCTGCAGCGGCCTCTGTGAGTGACAGTTTGGAGGGGAGGGGAAGGGAAGAAATACAGAGGAGGAAAAAAAAAGATGCCTACCCGATCTCTGGGGGAAAGGGCTGTTGTGGGGTTTCTGCTCTGGGTGACTGGACAGGCCACCTGGAGACAGGCAGTAGGCAAGGAAGGACAGGCTGAGAAAGTTACTGAGCACACCTGGGACGGGCCCGTGGGGCACCCAGACGGAAGCTGGGGCATGACTGCTAGCAGCTCTTCCAGTCTGTTCTCTTCTACAGTTCTAGACAGGCACTCAGAGTTTGAGCCCAGGGCCTTTGGAATGAAGACCAATCTTCCTAGTCTCCACTGCAGTTCCCACTGCCTCTGTATCCTCTGCTAAATCCAGAATGCTCCCTGGGGCTGGGGCTCCACATGGCCTTAACCAGGGTTCCAAACTGAAGAGGCAGCGGGAGGACCTGAGGACACTGCATTTCCCAAACAGTATCTATAAATAGGGAAATACAAATCTAAACCACTACATAAACATTACCCGGGAACTTCCTCGGTAGAGACGGCAAAGTTGATCAAACGCTTGGATTTGCTGTGGGTCCAGAACAGGTTCTGAGGCTGCCTGTAAATTAGAAAAGATAAGGTAAACAAAACCCATGGGTGGCCTCTGCACGTGGCCAATGCCGAAACAGAATACGGTCTTCCTTTGTGCTTTTCAGAGGAAACCCACGCCACCAGCAAACAGATTTTACTGAACATTGCTTAGAATTGGGCGCATCTTTTCCTCCTCAATATTTTTACTATCTTTGGGGGGGAAACGTACTAAGAGCTCAGAGAGAATGGAAGCAAGAGTACCCTTGAAATCACTCATGCCGGCCTAGGGTGGAACTATGTTACCGCTTCAGCCCCTATCTGGGTGAAAAGGATCTCGTTTTCGGTCCAGAGAGCAGCTGTCAGTGAGGAGGCTCACACCTCATGCGCTTCTGGAATCCCACAGTTGTGGCCCCAAAGTAACACTTAGTTCTTGTGATGCTGTCAGTGGTGTGGGGATGGCTGAGGACAAGGTGGCTCAGTGGAAATCCTGGGAGGGGCGGTATGATCCAAAACAGCCCGAAAGAAAACTGGACCCATGGAGGCTCTGTTTTTCATTCTGTTCCATGTCTCTGAGTCTGCCAGACACACGGAGAGATCATTCTCTAATGAGAACGTTTAAACTTGCCTTGACACTTTTTATTTATTTTTAAAGGGGTACCTGGGTGGCTCAGTTGGTTAAGCAACCGACTTTGGTTCAAGTCATGATCTCATGGTTTGTGGGTTCGAGCCCCCACATAGGGCTCTGTGCTGACAGCTCAGAGCCTGGAGCCTGCTTCAGGTTCAGTGTCTCCATCTCTCTCTGCGCTTTGCCTGCTTGTGCTCTTTCTCTCTCTCAAAAATAAATAAACAGAAAAAAAAAAATGAGAGAGAGAAAGCGTACCTTCAAGTGGGGGAGAGGTAGAGAGAGAGGGAGAGAAACAATCCCAAGCAGGCTTAGCACCGAGCGCAGAGCCTGGCACAGGCTCAATCTCATGACAGTCAGATTATGACCTGAGTCGATATCAATAGTTGGATGCTCTTGTAGGAAAAATATCGTATTTTTGGAGATAAAGTGTGTGGAGTGTTACACTTCTGACAAACACTAGGTAAAATACACAGGGGAGATCCAAGCTAAAGACGATCTGTAAGTCTAAGAAAGACTATACACCTAGCTCCAACAAAGCAAAACAAGAAAAAAATATAATTATCTTTGAGACACTTAACAACGAAAAACATGGTTTTGCCACCTGGTTTCCTGAATCCCTTTAGTATTACTGGCATAAACTGGGGAGCAGGGTGGGTTAAGGACAAGGGTGATACATGCCTTTTATTAGCCATTCAAAACCTCAGCTGTGGGCTTGCCACTGCCACAGTCCATATGACAAGGGACCAGCCACCCCCATTTCACCTGTGCTTATTCCCTGGTTACTCTGTAATAACGTTTAACTAGGAAGGCCCACTCAGAAACAAGTCAGCAGTAGACTGAGGAGGGTGTTGGGAGGTGGGGGTGATGGTGAGGGGCAAGGCAAGTTAATTAAAAAGAAGATTTAAATGTCAAGTTTGTATATGATCAAGCAGCAAGAGCTAGAAAAGGTCTCCCCTTATGGAAGTATTTTTATAAAACAGTCCTTTGCCTTGAAGGGATATTGTAAGAAAAAAATCTCATGAAATGTACTATTGTACTTGCTACAAAAGTGTGGATGGTACAGGCCACTTACAGCGATCCACTGAAAAAAGTCCCATCAGACTCTGCACTGAGAAGAGCTGTACTGGACCCAGACTTGCTAATAATTGTATTTTCTTTTCTGCTTTTATCACTAGGGAATGCAGGGCTAAAGAGTCAGCTGCATAGACTAGCAACTGCTGAGGACTTGGTGGCACACATTTATGTATGCAATTACAACCCAGTTTTATATTATTCTTCAATCATATAGTTTTTTTTTTTTTAATCTAATTTCCTCATTTATTTACTTCATTTATGGATGTATTTTGGAACCAACTCAAATCATTGAGGCCGGAAAGTGAAGGCCGGGTCAAGTCATAAGTAGAAAATGCCACTGCTAAAAACAGAATCATGCTTTTACCACCCCCGCTGCCCCCCAGGAAATACTATGTGGCAGAAGAGTCTATTCCAGGCACAGAATAAATGGCTCCAGCCTCTGGGAGTTTGCTCACCGAGGCAGAAAGTGCAAAAGTCAAAAATGATGGTCCAGCTCATGTTTTATGAGCCAGTACCTCTCAGATTTTAAGGTGCATAATAATCACTGAGAGGTCTGGTTAGCAGGTTTGGGGTGGGGTCTGAGATTCTGGGTTTCTAGCATATCTCCTCCCCCCCCCCCCCCGCTCCCCCCCCCCCCCACCCCAGAGTGCTGAGACTGCTAGCTAGTCTAGCTAGTGTCAGTCTGCACTTCCGGGCCCAGGGGCTAATCTGTACTGCAAGAACAGTTCAGGGCAGCCAGAGACGTCCCGTCCTGAGTCCTGTGGTAACAGGAGGCTCTCGGGATATGAGTATTTTGCCCCCCATTGATTCAACTGTACCAAATCAACCACTCAATTAGCATTTCTTTTTTTCTAATGCACTCAGACTAGGGATGTTGGTTTTCAACACTTACTAGGTTCACACGCACCTTACCAACCCTTGGATATAATAAGAAAATTATTTAATAAGGATGTTCCTGCCACATGCTTTATTTTGAATCTTATGGAACTGCAAGCCCTACACCTATTTTACTAAATAAGTGCTCACGACTGTGTAAACTGAGGAAGAGAAGGCTAGGAGACTTGCCTAATATGAATAAAAATTTCAGAACCAATTAAGGGTCCATAAACAGGACCTTTACCTTATTAACCCTAGTTCTCCCCTTGTCTGAGGAAATCCTCAGCATCCTAGAGCCTGGAAAGCAAGTGCTTTTTGGTGAATGTACTGACTTCTTCCCAGCCTGCTGTTGTGGACCTGAGCTGCGGCCTCCAGCCCTGCTATCCCTCCTGCACACTGGCTCCCCCCACAGCCATTTCTCTGTTCTCATGAAGTGTTTGCGCAGCCTTTCGTCCATGGGAAATCTTGGGAAACCAAGGACCGGTTTTCCCTCTGACATCTGTGAATGCCTTAACCTCCTTTATTCTACATTAAGTCCTAGTTCAGGTTCTTTTGAGAACGGGGAGTGGGGGGGTGGGGGGGGAAGGGGCAGAGAATCCCGAGCGGGCACTGCTCTGGTAGGTTAGCTCAATGCAGAGGGTCACCTGAGCTGAAACCAAGAGTCCACATGCTTAACTGACTCAGCCACCCAGGCACCCCAGTCCTATTTTAGCCTTAGAACTCCAAATGGTGAAACACTTCAATAAAATAACCATGATTTTGAAAACAAAAACAAAAACAAAACTCTAGTTCTCCTTTGCTAGGAGAACACATAAACACACACATACACAGACTCAGAATTTCCAACAATATGACATGCCCAGATCAGTGTGCAGTGGTGGCTTGTCAGGGTCTTACTCATCCTCGAGGCCCTTGAACTCCTTGGAAATACCAAAAGAAGGAGTTTCCAACAATGGCATCTTTCAGAAACTGAAAAATGCAGTTGTTCCACTCCACGGGTGTGAAATAACTGAGGATTACAGGTCCTATCTTATAATGCAAGCCATCATCCTGGACAACCAGAGACTGAACTAAGGAGTGACTGCTGGGGCTTCCCCGGAACCCCCTGGAAGCAAAGTCACTGCAGGTTGGAGACGCCCTGTTCTTGCCTGGGCCATAACGCTGTCACTGCGATAAAGTGAAGGCAAGTCATTTGAGGCAAAATGGGAGAGCTGGTTGGACATGCCCGGGACCTAGTAGACGTTCACCTGTATTAAAGGCCTTCCTAGAGTAAGAGTATTTTTAAAAAGGAAGCATTAAAGGAAGCATTCAGAAAATGACTAGTCAATCACTGAGGCAAGCATTTCTGTACTCTTTTTCCTGGTGCAGGCTTGAAGAGTGGGATGGGGAGACGATGAGAGGAGGGACAGGGCCTCTGGGATGGCAACTTGTGCACTGAAGACCCGTTTAGCTGGTTTGTGACCTGCCTATGCAGGCTCCTGCCCTATCACCTCCAGGCCTCGTGAGCTGAGCGGAAGACCCATATCTACGGTTTAACAAGTATCTCTGGAGTCCCTGCTGCTATCAGGCCTGAGGCACAAAGATGAACAAGAAGAGCCTAACGTCCCAGCATCTGTGGGGCATGAAAACCCCGCAAAAAGATTTCACCTTCTCCAGTGCCGATAAAATAATATATGGTTGTTATTGTGCCTCAGCAGCCTCTCAAGCTCTGCTTATTCGCCAGGGCAGGCCTCGTTTGCAACATGCTCTCACATCATCTACGTAAACCAACAGGACGTCCCTGCTATTGCAACATTTTTGGGCCCAGATTACACCCTGGCACATGAGACATGGAAGCGTCAGGTTGGCACGCTCTCCGGAACGCCTCCTCCGTGCGCCCCAGTCGTGTCGACCGATCAGCTTCCGCGTGAACCCTGAAGAACCGCTGTGTCACATTCACGATGGTGTGATTCTGTTAGACCGTGAGCTACCTGAACACCGGCGCGGTGTCTTGGTCACTCTTCTGTCCCCCATGCTCCATATCCAGCAAACGCTCAAGAAACCACTGCTGAACAACCACATACCCTGGTCTATTTGGAACTGTCCATTTTAGCTGTCTGAACCCACAGTCGCTTGGCTCTCCTGGTCCAATGTGAAATCACTGGCCCTTGTCTTCCTGTTTCAGGAACTCGGGACCTGTAAAGATTTTTTGTGATTTCTGGCATATCTGCCCTATATCTCAGAGAAGACGTCAATTTCATTTTATCTAATTCGCTTTCGGAGCAAGGATTATTTTTAAAATATCAAAAATATAGGTATCAACCCTTCTAAGAGGTAGGAAAATTTACCAAGCAAGTGGGGACTTGTAGTTAAAAGCCTCTTTCTGGTGTTGCCTTAGTACTTCCGAGGGCAGACCTTCCACTTGGTGTGACTGTGGCCTGTGGAGGGGAGACCGGGCCTGCTCCCCATGTGTGGCTGGTGGTTAAGAGCCTACACACTGAAGCCATCTGCCTAAGCCCAAACCTGACATCGCCAGCCACCAGACTACACTCGTAGGCAAGTTACCTGTTCTGAGCTGGTTGGTTTTTTCGTTTTTCTTTTGTAATGTGGGATAAGCTAATAGCTGTGCCACAGAAGGTGGCTGGGATTGGGAAGTGATGCATACAGCACTTGGGAAATGCCCAGGGAGCTGTAAGTTCTCATTTGGGGTTATTTATTGGACGAGGCACACAAGGGCCCTGCATGCACCACCACACCCAGAGTCAGTCTCACACGGGACCTTCTGGTCGTGCACACCTCCTCCTAATGTGGCCAATGAAAGGGAAAGAAAGCAGACATAGAGCGCAGTGCAGTCCAAAGTGGCAAAGGTGGCAAAGGAAGAGGTGTCAAAGAGAGGGAGTGGGGGGAAAGCTTTACAAAAAGGAGAGCTCTCCAAGGACGGGGCCTCTGTCTTCTCCTGCTTATGGGCACCCGCACTGGATTTGGCACAGAGCACATGTGAAATAATTGCCTGCGGGTGAGATGCAGGAAGGGACGGGAAGGGCAAGCAAGCATTTCTCTTGGTCACATGCTCACAGGAGCTTTCTCAAGCCCTCTGCGGTGCAGCAGGAACACAGGCACGGACTCTGGCAGACCTGGGCTCCATCAGGATTCTGCAACAACTAGCCGAGGGCCTCTGGCCAACTTATTTAGCTTTTCTCAGTCTCTGTCATTATCTGTAAACTCTACATTGCAGAACTGTTGTGAGGACCGGAGGTAACATGTGGGCCTGGTGCCTATTTGATGTTCAATAAACGGCAGCGATTACTGCAACTGTGTCATCTATACTCCCAGGAGAAGAGCCTGGGGGAAAGAACAATGGGCTGGGACTCAGGAGCCCTGAGCTCTAATTCTGTCACAGCCCCTTACATAACTTGGGCAGGTCATGGCACTCCCCCGGGTCTATATTCTGATCAAGAGGTAAGGTCACCAGGGGCCACTCTCTACCACCAGGGAGAGATTACCATGAGATAATAAGCATTTAGGGCACAAAGGTTTCAAGTAAGTAAGTAAGTAAGTAAGTAACATTTACTGAAATTACTCATGGCAAAGGAGGAGTTAAGATGGTGGAGAAACACGGGGACCCTGGGCTTTCCTTGTCCTTCAAACAGAGCTGTTTTGAGGTCAGACCACTTGAACACCGAGGAAACTGATCCGCAGAGTGGCAGAAGGATCTCTACAGTTGGAGGGAGACAGGTGGCAGGTGCACGGTGTGTGGATACGAATGGGGGAGAAAAAACAGCGTTGCCGCAGAGCGGAGGGAACTCTTCCGTGGAGAGACAAAAGGGAAAGAAAAAAGAAAAGGGTTGAGAAAGTGCAGCATTGGATTCACACAAGAGGAAAACCTCTGTGGACCACAGACTGGGCAGCGAGAAGTACTGAGTGTCCCGGATCTTTTTTGCAAACAGCGTTTGGAGCTCAAAATCCAAGGTATTGGAAATGCGTGACTTTTTCCAGAATGGAGCCTTGGCATGTGCTCCTGGGCAGGAGGGAGCTGGCCTAGACAGCATAGCATAGGGTGGTATAGAGATCTCTGGGGCACACTGGGAAAGAACATTCCCCTTCCTAGAGTACTTTTGGAAGAGGGTTTTTTGCCTCCCCTAGGATAAAAGACCCTGTAGGTGCCAGCCAAAGGCCTTTCATCAGTAGGGTAGAGAGCCTCTACTCTGGAGGATGGGGGAGGATCCATGTGGTGCCGGCTCCTTTAAGGCTGGGTTTTGAATCCCAGCCACACGTCAAAGAAAAAACACAGGAGATCTGTGGCACAGGGCAAGCTAAGTGCCCTTGCTACTCTGTGATGGGGGCCTGACAGCAGGGGTTGAGATCCTCGGTCGGTCCAGGATGAGAGACTGCGGTGGTGCCATTTTCCCCCAATACCAACATGGTGGGACCTCAGAGAACACCACAGTGGCCCCAGTGAAGATGGGACCTACTTACACCAAACACCCTCCCCCCAACCCGTGCCTGACAACTGTTCATTTACTAGGGCAAGAAGGACTCTGACCAGCGCAGGGGACCTCTCCTCCAAAGACCAGCATGGGCAGCATTCCCTTATGCCCTAAGTGCACTGAAAATCGTGCCTCAAAATGACACTGACAGTTCTTTTTTCTTTTGTTCTTCCTTTTTCTTTTCTTTTGGAATCAAGCTCAGAGTTTCTTGTTTGTTTTTTTCAATTCCTTTTCTTTCTTTCTTTCTTTTTTTTTTTTTTTGGATCAGGCTTTTTTTCCTTTTTCTTTCTTTTTTTTTTCCTTGTCTTTGTCTTTGGAATCAGCCTTATGGTGTTTGATTCTGTTTTGTTTTTGTTTTTGTTCTCTTCCCTTTTCTCCTTTTTTGGGATCTGGCTCCCCTGCTTTTTTCCAGGATTATTTTAACAAACAAATCAAAGCACACTTAGGAAAAGGTCCAAACACTCCTCATGGCAAGCAAGGAGGTCTGCAGAGGACTGAGCAGTGGCAAAGGGCAGCCAAAACCCAACAGCAGAGTGCACACAGCATACACCAGAAACACTTCCTGAAGTGCCAGGCAGGCCCTGGACAGTGTACGACCCCTTTTTGATACAGCAATACGCTCAGGTGCAGGAAACATGCAAGCTTTTAAAACACACACAAGATAGAAACTTAGTCAAAATGACAAGACGGAGGAATTTCCCCCCAAAAGAAAGGTCAAGAAGAAATCACAGCCAGGGACATGCTCAAAACAGATGTAAGCAATATATCTGAACAAGGATTTAGAACAACAATCGTGAGACAAGTGGCTAGGTTTGAAAACAGCATAAAAGACACCAGAGAGACCCTTGCTGCAGAGACGAAAGGCCTAAGAACTAGTCAGGATGAAACAAAAAATGCTATAACTGAGATGCAAAATAAACTAGATACAGTGAGAATGAGGAGGAAGCAGAGGAGAGAATAGGTGAAACAGAAGATAAAATTATGGAAAATAATAAAGCTGAAAAAAAGAGCGAAGAGAAATAACTAGAGCACGAGGAGAGACTTAGAGCAACTAAGTGATTCCATGAAATGAAACAGTATCTGTTATCAAAGGAGCCCTGAAGAAGAGCAAGTAAAAGGGGCAGAAGTTTTATTTGAACAAATCATAGCTGAGAACTTCCCTAATCTGGAGAAGGAAACTGGGCACAGAGACCCCCCTCAATATCAACAAAAACAGGCCAGCACCATGACGTATCATAGCAAAACACAAAGATAAAGAGAGAATTCTGAAAGCAGCTAGGGACAGAAGGTCCTGAACCTACATGGGTAGACACGTAAGGTCAGCAGCACACCTGTCCACTGAAACTTGGCAGGCCAGGAAGAGTGGCAGGAAATATTCAATGTGCTGAATGGGGAAAAATATGCAGCCAAGACTTCTTATCCAGCAAGGCTGTCATTCGGAACAGGAGAGATAAAGAGTTTCCCAGACAAAACGAAAGGAGTTCGTGACAACTAAACCAGACCTGCAAGTAATTTTAAGGGGGACTCTGAGTGGAGGAAAAAAAAAAAAAGAAGACCAAAGCAGCAAGACTACAAAGGACCAGAGGACATCACCAGAAACACCAACTCCAACACAATGGCACTAAATTCATATCTTTCAATCATGGAAATGGACTAAATGCTTCAATCAAAAGACATAGGGTATCAGAATAAAACAAAAACAAAAACCCCAAGATCCATCTAGATGCTGCCGACAAGACAAGAGACTCATTTTAGACCTAAAAACACCTGCAGATTCAAAGTGAAGGGATGGAGAGCCATCTATCATGCCAAGGGACAGCAAAAGAGAGCCGGAGTAACTATACTTATATCAGACAACTAGATTTGAAAATAAAGACTGTAACAAGAGATGAAGAAGGGCGTTACATCATAATTAAGGGGTCTATCCATCAAGAAGATCTAACAATTGTAAATATCTATGCCAACTTAGGAGCACCCAAATATATAAATCAATTAGTAACAAATATAAAGAAACTTACTGATAATAATACGATAACAGGAGACTTTAATACCCCACTTATAGCAATGGACAGATCATCTAAGCAGAAAACCAACAAGGAATCTAGGCTTTGAATGACACACTGGACCAGATGGACTTAACAGATACATTTAGAATATTTCATTCTAAAGCAGAATACACATTCTTCTTGAAATTACTCGTGGCTTTTACTGCACAATTATATGCAAACTAGGGCAACCAACTACAGGCATTAGAGACACTGTCACAAAGACCCAAGATAGCCTTGAAGAGGAATAACAGATTTAGTCTAAGATGCTGTTCAGAGAACGTGATTTGCCAAATCACTGTCATGCACAAAAAGTGGGAGCAAGCAGATTTGAATTCGATCCCAGTATGGCAAATCTATAAACACAAAGCACCCTTCCCAGTGTTCCCAGACCATCTAACCCCCCAGCAGAGGATTGATTATGAGTGATTTTCCAATTGGAAGAGAAGGAAAAACACATTTGATGCTATCTGCCAGAGCACATTTCTTTCTTCCCATGTAATATAGTGACAAAAGCTGAAAATTAAACTGCAGCTAAACATGAGAGGGATAAACGGCGACAGCCCTGGAAATGACCTTGTAACACTCAGTGTTAAAGTACATCTGGTGGAAAATGAGGTCCCGATGATGGAGGAAAGCCCTGGGCAGAAGGACACTGGGCTAAGATAGTGTGCCAGCACATGTCAGAGGCTCAATGACTCACATGGGGTAGAAATGAGAGCTGTTAATTACCTCAGCTGGAAGGAAGGAAAACAACCTAAGACTTTCAGGAATCCACAGACTTAACTAGAGCATCAAGCTTCACTATAGGAAAGCTGCCATGACCCACTGTCGCCCTGAAGGCTGGATTCCTAGGAATGAGGATAACATAATACTAGGGATCCTGGATACAAAGGCTTTCAAATCACACATGAAGCCAGGGCAGTCACAGAATCTCTACAATAATTAAGGTCATGAAATCAAAACCCCAACATTTCTTCTCCTAAGCATCTTCCCACACTAGCACACAAGCAGGCCAAACCTAGTTTACCAGAGATGTGGGATGCTGGATATGATTCTGGAACAAATTATTTGTCTTTCCTGCATTCCAGGAAACTTCTGGCATTTTTGTAACGTGCTGGTAGGGGTGGAGCTGGAGGTGGAGTAGGTCGAGTGGAATGAGAATCGTATTTTCTCACTTCTCCCCCTCCCTGCCTGCTATTGGCCTGGCTTTTAAATCTTTCTATCTGTTACAGGCTTCAGTCAGACTTTTGCTACAACCTAAGCTGTTTCAAACTAGAGGCCCTTAATATTTTGCCTGCAATGAAACCCTGGCCTCAGAGATACATGAGTGAAGCCACATTTCCTTTCTCCCTGCAAACAGGAAAGGAAACACCCTTAAAATTCCCATCCCCAGCACAGTTTGCTCCAGACAGAACCCTCACCTCTCACTCATCTTTATTTCCTAATGTCACAACACTCTCAATAGGTCACAATTAATAATGAACTAGGTAACGAAATAATAAAATAAGCACGTGTGTTGCTGAGCTGAATGGAGAGAGGAGGGAAAGACCTGGCAGAATCTCTCTTAAGGAGATTTCACATAGAGTAGTAACCATAGCTTGCTCTAGGATGAGCAGCTCTCGGGCAGAGAGTCAGGTGGGAGATGGAAATTATGAATATCTGACTAGAAAATACCCATAAAAACCCAAAACCTTTAATACTACAGTTAAAGAGAAACAACACAGGGGCGCCTGGGTGGCTCATTTGGTTGAGTACCCAACTCTTGATTTTGGCTCAAGTCACAATCCCAAGGTCATGGATTAAGCCCTGTTTTAGGCTCTGTGCTGAGCATGGAGGCTGCTTAGGATTCTCGCTCTCACACCCTCTGCCCCTCTCCTGCTGGTATGCTGGATCTCTACAATAAAAAAATAATAATAATAAAACAATAAAAAAAAAGAAACAACATAGTGACTTCTCAGCAGTAGGAAAAAATGCTGGATTAAGTCAGCTAGGATATGAAAGGAGTAACAATAACCACTACTACAGCAGCTAAGTTATGGAGCAATCACTACTGTCTGCCACTGTTCCAAATACTGTGCATGTATTATCTCATTTAATCACCACAAAAACCCTATGAGGCCAGTACTTTATCCTTATTTTACAGTTAAAGCAAATAAGGTCCTGGGGTGCAGCGCTGTGCCTGAGGTCACTGTGGTTGGTGGTGGAACTCACACCTGAATTTGGGCAGTCCAATTCCAGAAGTTTCTTTCATTTGCCTTGCTCTTGGCATCAGTCTGGAAGAGGTCGGACAGTCCCTTTCAAGGGACACAAAAGGTGGTGTCAGGAGCAGAGCAGAACCAACTGGGGACCAATATGCCTATGCCATGCTCTTAAAACACTGATGGCCTCTGACCTCTTTGGGATTTTTCATGATTCTGCTTTCTAGTTAAGGAAACTGGGCCTACAAAGTCTTAATAAAAGAACCAGGAGGGAGAGCAGCTGATGAAATGAGATACAATGATTAGTGTCACGCTTAAAAATACATTTTGGAGAAGTAAGCTGCAGAAGACCAGTGAAAGCTGACAATATTAAGAACTAAGCTAAGTTTTTATTTTTTTTTTCAACATTTATTTATTTTTGGGACAGAGAGAGACAGAGCATGAACGGGCGAGGGGCAGAGAGAGAGGGAGACACAGAATCGGAAACAGGCTCCAGGCTCTGAGCCATCAGCCCAGAGCCCGACGCGGGGCTCGAACTCACAGACCGCGAGATCGTGACCTGGCTGAAGTCGGACGCTTAACCGACTGCGCCACCCAGGCGCCCCTAAGCTAAGTTTTTAGAACAAACAATCCTAAAATTTGTATGGAACCAGAAAAGATCCCCCACCCCCAGAGCAATCTTTAAAAAGGAGAACAAAACTGGAGGCATCACAATCCCAGATTTTTTGTAGTATATCTACAAAGCTGTAGTAATCAAAACAATATGGTATTGGCACAAAAACAGATACAGGGATCAGTAAAACAGAATAGAGAGCCAAGAAATAAACCCATGATTATATGGTCCGTTAATCTCTGACAAAGGAGGCAGGAATATGCAGTGGGAAAAATACACTCTCTTCAAGAAATTGTGTTTACAAAACTGGACAGCAACATGCAAAAGAAAGAAACTGGACCACTTTCTTACACCATACACGACAACAAAATCAAAATGGATGAAAGACCTAAATGTGAGCCTGAAACCATAAAATTCCTAGAAGAAAGGACAGACAGTAATTTCTCTGACATTGACCATAGCAACGTTTTTCTAGATAGGTCTTCTCAGGGAAGGGAAACAAACAAAAAGCTATTGGGACTACATCAAATAATTTCCTTCTGCACAGCAAAGGAAATAATCAACAAAACTAAAACACAACTTACAGAGTGGGAGAAGACTCTGCAAATGACATATCTGATAAAGGGTTAGTATCCAAAACACATAAAGAATTTATACAACACAAAACCCCAAATAATTAAAAAATGGACAGAAGA
The DNA here is from genome assembly GCF_028749965.1 of Puma concolor. NCBI lineage: Eukaryota > Metazoa > Chordata > Mammalia > Carnivora > Felidae > Puma > Puma concolor. The sequence continues at coordinate 77,177,571 of NC_141675.1, read as the reverse complement.
CATGAACAAATATTTTTCCAAAGAAGACATCCAGAGAGTCAACAGACATGAAAAGATGCTTAACATCACTCCTCATCAGGGAAATGCAAATCAAAACCACAATGAGAGATCACCTCACACCTGTTAGAATCGCTGAAGTAAACAACTCATGAAACAAATATTGGTGAGGATGTGAAGAAAAGGGAACCCTTGAGCACTGCTGGTGGGAATGCAAACTGGTGCAGCCACTGTGGAAAAAAGTATGGAGGTTCCTCAAAATATTAAAAATAGAAATACCATATGATCCACTGCTGGGTATTTACCCAAAGAATATAAAAACACTAACTGAAAAAGATATATGCACCCCTATGTTTAAAACAGTATTATTTACAATAGCCAAATTATGGAAGCAACCCAAGTGCCCACTGATAGATGAATGGATAAAGATATGGTGTGTATATATAACAGAATAATATCCAGCCACAAAAAAAGAATGAAATCTTGCCATTTGCAACACTGATGGATCTAGTGGGTACAGTGCTAAGTGAAGTAAGTCAGAGAAAGACAAATAATATCTGATTTCACTGATATATGAAATTTAAGAAACAAAACAAATGGACAAAGAAAAAGAGAGACAAACCAAAAAACAGACTCTTAACTATAGAGAGCAAACTGATGGTTACCAGAGGGGAAGTGGTTGGGGAGTGGGGGGTGAAATAGGTGAGGGGATTAAGAGTACACTTATCACGATGAATGCTGAGTAATGTATAGAATTGTTCACTTGAAACTAATACAACACTGTATGTTAATTATACTGGAATTAAAAAAAAATCTAAATTCTTCATTGACAGATCTCAGACACAACACACAGTGAGAAGGCAGTTTTGTACACACACTAGGTGCTCATGAATATTTTCTGCCATTACAGAAAAAATTCTGAACTTGGCTCTGACACTAACTAGTTGTGTTGATATCCCTGATGTTAGAATATCTCGTTTATAAAACAGAGAAAATATCTGCATAGCCTACCTCATGAGGCTCTTGTAGGGATCAAAATGGGGAGGGGGAAATGGAGAAAATACATTTCCTGTCATCTCTTTAGTCTCTGGCCTTACTCTAGCTGCTTTCATGTTTAATGCATACATTAGCCCAATGAGGTAGACCTTACTGTCTCTAATTTACATATGAGGAAACTGAGGTTCAGACATGTCAAAAATTACAGCTTGTAAGGCACATGTTAAATTACCTCCTGATGACCTATAACCCACTATACACATGTTGGTGACAAATGTAAGGTGCTATGTATGTATGAGGTGTTATGGACTTCCCATGGACCATCTCAGTTGCTCGGTGTGCTGGGAGTGCATTTACCTGAATACCTATCAGGATCCTTGGTGGAATGACTCATAACACTAGCACCATGTCATGCTGCGTCATTAAATAAAGGAACGTGATAAGTTTTGTTTGGCTTGTCTATCCTTTTTGCTTCCTCACAAAAATAATTGTCCCCACTTGGGTTTAAAGTCTCCGATACCTGAACATTCTACCTGTTCATGCTTGCCTACTCCCTGCCTAATGTGCTTTAAAAGGCAACAACCTGGGGAAATCTGCTGTGGCAAAAACTGAAAATCTCATTATACCTAAAAAAAATGGACTTTTAAAAAGTTTTAGACAACTGCAGAATGTAGTTTTAAACTTTAAATAACTAGTATCACTCCTGGGTCAAATTCATTAAAATCTGTCAATTATCTTGACAGGGATTATTATAATTATTACAAAAGTTTGGTCATCTTAGTTTAAATGCCTCACGGGCATGGGAAACTCAAATTCCCAAACACATTAAAGAAGAACTGCTTGGGTGTTGCTGCCCCCGGTGTGATGCAGCATTATAAGCAGAAATAAAAAAAGGCAATACTGGGAAATAAAATGGTTGACAACTGGGCTAGGACCCCCACCTCCTTCCTTCCTGAGAGAACTGTCCTGTGCAAACTCAGGTTCTTGCTTCATGGTGTACTGTGGTCTTTCCTTTTTGTCAGCAGAGGAAGATCTAAAAAAAGTCCAGTAAGGGCTTTATTGTTGCTTAATTTCATTTCACCATTGGCTTCAAATATATTGAAGGTGGTGTCAGGATTCTCTTGTCTGGAGAGCTTAGTATCTGAATATTGGCAAGTTTTCAGACATCTCTCAGAAGCTGAGTCCCCAGCTTTCTGAAATGCAGAAGATTTCTCTCTGTTTTATTGCCTGTCAAATGTTTTTGGCTTATCCTTCCTGTGTTTATTCTTTAAAAAAATTTGCATATACATGCATATTTTTATTTCTTCTTTCTTACAGAAAAGGTAGCATAGTATACTACTCTTTTGTGTTTTGCTTTTTTTTACTTAACAATATACCTTGAAAATAATTTTATGTTACAGAGATGTTATTTCCTTTTTTTTTTTTTTTTTTACAGTTGTATATAGTACTTCATTGTGTATATGGGCCATGATTTATTTATTTGATCTCCTATATTTGGATATTTACCTACTTTCTGGTATGTGGCAATAAAAAAATTGATAAATTTTTTTATGATAAATAAAAAATAAAAAATTAAAAAAAATTAAAAAAATTAAAAATAAAAAAAGTCTAGTAAGATTTATTTTTATGGTAAGTAGAGTTAAAAGAAAGATTCTTAATGGAGTGGATTTTTTTCTTTTTTTTTTTAATATGAAATTTATTGTCAAATTGGTTTCCATACAACACCCAGTGCTCATCCCAACAGGTGCCCTCCTCAATGCCCATCACCCATCCTCTCCTCCCTCCCACCCCCCATCAACCCTCAGTTTGTTCTCAGTTTTTAAGAGTCTCTTATGGTTTGCCTCCCTCCCTCTCTTTTTTTTCTTCTCCCCGCCCCCATGGTCTTCTGTTGTTTCTCGGGATCCACATAAGAGTGAAAACATTTGGTATCTGTCTTTCTCTATATGACTTATTTCACTTAGCATAACGCTCTCCAGTTCCATCCACATTGCTACAAAAGGTCATATTTCATTTGGAGTGGCATTTTTCTAATGCTAATCAGAAATCCTTTGTCTTATCATTGACCTTTTTAAAAAAAAAAATAGAAACAGGGAAATCACTCACTTCATATATGTAATTAAGGCCTGCTACCCTTTGATTATCTAACTGACTATTGCCTACTTAAGAAGAAAGTTGAACAATTATCTTGATGGATGTCACTGTGGGATAGCAATTATGACAAAGAGCTCTTCTGAGGGCAGGGTCCTTAATGATTTTCTATCAGAGCCATGATTGCTGGAACATTTTCAGTTCTAGTATTCCTGCCCATCTTAACTAGATAGACCTAAAAAATGATTACCTAACAAGAGGAATATAGAATCATATGGAAAAGCACATTTAACCCTGAAATTAGCAAAACCCAATAAAAGTTCACAATGTAATTACAAATCAAAAAAAAAAAAAAAAAAAGAGCACTGATGCACTGTGGTTGTACTCTACCTAGTTTAGATGTCAATTCACTGGTGAAAAGAGAGAAAAGCTTTTGGACCATTTCTCTCTGTAGAACTTGGTTGTTGGGAGGAAAAGGGCAGGAAGTGGAGTGATAATATGGAAACTGAGAGAAATTAATAAATTAAGTTATTGTTTACTGTACCTTAAAAATCTCCCCCCAAACTGCAGAGATTTCCAAATCTTGCCATTATAAAGTAATGGCTTTATACTAGCCATTTTATATACTAGCCATTTATACTAGCCTAGCTCTCCCATAATAATATAAAACCAGCCAAAATACATATACCTGTTGTTTTCTAACTTTGGACAAAAGGCGGAAAAGGACTATAATCCTTGACAGAAGAGAAACATTCAAAGTGAGTCCCATAATTTCCCTGGAATTGTATCTGGAGACACTTTCTGGATTGTGGCACAGGGAGGGAGAACCTAAGCAGACCATGGAAGTCTTGCTGAGCTGAGGAAATAGGAGTTTGGGGATAGGAATTAGGTAAATTTGAAGAGGAGGAAGCTGAGCTGAAATTGAGCTGAGCTAAAAATCTAATAGGGGTCCTCTGAAGTTTATGGCCTGATACTCAACTGCACATATATGGGCAAGACTCCAGAAGCCTTGCAGAGAACAGGTGCTAGAGAGCTATGAGTTAAATGGAGATTCTAGAGGTTGCAAAGTCCTAGAAGATATGAAAATACTAACCAGGCAGAGTGCAAGGACCTTGAAAAACACTCTGGGTATCCAATGAGACCATCAAGATGCAGGGGTATTCTAGACCTGCCTGAACACAACTCAGAAGTCTCTAAAGGAAGACAACAAAATCCAGATGCTCAACAACACTGCATTCACAATGCCAACCACACAATCAAAAGTTTCTAGATACGTGTAGTAGGAAAACATGATTTATAACCAGGAAAGCAATTGATAAAAACAGACTCAGAGAGGACAGAGGTACTGAATTAGCAAACAAGGAATTTAAATTATCTGTTTTATAGGGGTGCCTGGGTGGCTCAGTTGGTTAAGTGTCTGGCTTTTGATTTTGGCTCAGGTCATGTTGTCACAGAGATTGAGCCCTGCATCACGTTAGGCATGAAGCCTGCTTGAGATTCTCTCTCTTTTCCTCTCCCTCTGCCCCTCCCCTGTTCATACTCTCTCTTGCTTTCTCTCTCTCTCTCAAAAAATAAAAAAAAAAATAAAAAGCAAGACCCAATTATATACTGTTTTCAAGAGATGCACTTTAATACAAAAACAAAAATAAACAGCTAAAGGATGGAAAAAAGATATATAATCAAAACATGAATCACATGAAAGCTTGAATGGCTTATGTATAGAGAATAGATTTTGATACAAGGAGTATTACTAGAGGTAAGGAAGAACTAAAGACAGACAAATCAATAGTCATAGTTGGAGATTTTTAACATTCTCAGTCAGTAGTTAATAAGATAACTAGATAAAAAAAATCAATAAGCATACAGAAGATCTGAGTAATACTGACAACTGCCTTCACTTAACATTTACAGGAATTATACCCAACAACTGCATATTACAGTTTTTTTTTTTTTTTCAACGTTTATTTTTTATTTTTGGGATAGAGAGAGACAGAGCATGAACGGGGGAGGAGCAGAGAGAGAGGGAGACACAGAATCGGAAACAGGCTCCAGGCTCTGAGCCATCAGCCCAGAGCCTGATGCGGGGCTCGAACTCACGGACCGCGAGATCGTGACCTGGCTGAAGTCGGACGCTTAACCGACTGCGCCACCCAGGCGCCCCTACAGTTTGTTTCAAGTGCACAAATAATGTTCAGTTAGGTAGAATGTATGCTTGCCCATAAAAAAGTCTCAGTGACTTTCCAAAGAATTATATCATACAGGGCACGCTCTCTGACCGCAACAGAATTAAAATAGAAATTCTTAACAAGATATCCAAAGACGCCTCAAATATTAGAAATTAAGTAACCAATAAGTGAGAGAAATAAATCACAAATTAGAAAATACTTCAAGGTGAGTTCTAATGAAAATACAACATTAGCAAAATTTGTTGGATGGAGCTAAAGTAGTGCTTACACAGAAATTTACGGCTTAAAAATTTCATATTGGGTAACAAGAAAGGCTTAATATTAATGACCTAAGTCTCCACCTTAGGAGGCTAGAAAAAAAAAGTAAGTTAAACCATAAGTGAAGGAAGACAAAATAATAAAATGGAAATTGTAGAAAGGACAAGTGTAGTATGTAATATGAAAAACTGAGCGGATGATCTAGACAGCAGATTTGATAATGTAGAAGAGAAGATCTGTGAATTTGAAGACAACAGAAACTATTCAATTTAAGCAGACAAAAAATAAGGTAAAAATAATGAAAAAAGTGTCAGTGACCTGTGGAACATTACACTAACATACATGTAATTACAGGTTCAGAAAAAGAGATCTTGGGGCAGAAAATATATTCAAAGAAATAGCAGCCAACTGTTTTCCAAATCTGATGAAAATCATAAACATACAGATCCAATATATTTAATGAACAACAAGAAAGAACACAAAACCACACCTAGTCATACCATTGATGAAAACAAAAGATAAAGCAAAAAATACAAAAGATACAAAAGATGGGGAAAAAGATGCATTATAAACACACAAGGTGTTACTGGTTGGCTTCCCTGGAAAAAAGACTCTGAAGTGGAGATCTGTGTGCCAGAACTTACTGGTGGGTAAGTTCTTACTTACTTGGAATGGAAACCTACGGAGAAGTAAAGGAAGCAGAACTAGGCATAGGGAGAAGTTCTATTGCGATGCGATTACCACAGAGGCCCTCAGGTGATCCCAAGGAGAGCCCTGGAGCTAAGATGGTCTTGAAGAACTATCCTGCATTAATTAATTAAGGGGGTTCTGCCCTTTTTAAGTCTTCAATGACTAGTCATCAGATGCTGGCTGCTCTCAGGCAGAGAGGCTGTCATTGTTGGCAAAGTAGATCTCTTTAGCTGAGGACAATTCCTAGAGAAGGAAGAGCTGATAGCTATCAGTTGCTAAAACTCCCGGCAGCAAAGGGAAGGAGAACTTCTCATTCTCCTGAAAGATGGGAAAAGAAGGTGTCATTGCAACCAAAAGAAGATAACAGTAAGAATTACCACCAATGACTTATTAGAAACAATGCACATCATGAGACAGTGGAACAGCATTTTAACATGAGCTGAAAGAAAAAAATATATAATGTGATCATCATGGACATTTTTCAAGTAACAATCAATAAAAACTTCTCGAGGAGGAAAGTCCTTACAGATCCCTTTGTGGGATGAACTTGCACTTTGGCTCAGGAGATTCTTGGGTCCTGTAGTGCCTGTCCAGGACTCCTAGGCCTGTGAGTAAACTGTGCCAGACATTTACTCCCAGCACACAGGCCTCTGCACATGCTCTTCTCAGTAAGTTTCATGGCAACCACTGTAGTCCTTACCAAATATTTCTGACACGACAGTGTAAACTGTAAGGAATCACTATCCTGAGTACATATAAAACATCTTCCCTGGGAATCAAGGTGAGGGGCAAAAACTGAGGCAATGCAAATGTGGGTTTCACTGTAATGTTACAGGAATGCTGTGAAGATTTTCCAATTTCAATAAAATGTCTGTTTTAGGTATTGGAGATTTCACAAAGTTTCATTCAAGATTCCTCCTCCCCAAATACGTTAAGCTATTACTGAATTCTACTCAGATATATTTTCATTATTTTTTGACACCTTCAACTGTTCATTTTTGTCCTTTTCTGCTGTGTGCATATTGAAAGCTGCCTTAAAGCAGCAGAGGAGCCAGGTGAGGTATAACATTTACGAAAAACAACAAATCACAAGTTAGAAACTTAGTCCAGACACCAAACCTGTAATAGGAGGAAGTGCACGCCAAGTGCCAAATGAAGAACGGGCAATGACTGCTGCAAGAATTCAGAGTAGGAGGGGATCGGTTCAAAGCCATTTAATTCATGACTCTGAAGTGCAAGTGGCCTGAGACTTCCCTAGTCTACGCACTCCACCACTATGCCAGGTGCTTAGTTCATATCTTGACCTGTCTCTTCAAACCTGCAACATTTCTCACCCCCCTGCCCCCACATTCTCAATTATTTCCACAGATTTCTATTCTCTCAGTGAACTAGAAAACAAGGATGAAGAGAACCTCCGAGAGTGTTCACCACCACACCCACCAGGCTGCGTGCCCATGCACAGTGGTCCCATTATTCCTGGGACACACCAGGAATTCTCCTGCTTCAAGACCTCTGCATTTGCTGTTCTTTCTGCTTGGAATGCTCTTTCCTCTCATGTTCACATCGACTGTAACTTCACGGTTTTTAGACAGAAAATATGACCTATCAACGTTCCATGACCACTCTGTATAAAACAGCAATATCCTTTTTATCTCTCTCATCATGCTTTTCTTCCACAGCCTTATCAAAATCTGAGATACCTTCATATCTTCATATCATATCATATCATATCTTCATTTGTTTAATATCTACCCCCTGCCACCAGAATGGGAGCTCTGTGAAGGCAGAGACTGGTCTTGTTTCTTACAGGATCCCCGGCACTTAGACCCATGCTTGCTACGTAGTAAGTGACCAATACATAGTTTTTGGTTTTTTGTTTTGCTTTTTTAGAGAGAGAGGGAGAGACCTGGAGCAGGAGCAGGGGAGAGGGGCAGAGGGGGAGAGAGAAAGAATCTTAAGCAGGCTCCATGCTCAGCAGAGAGCCCAACAAAGGGCTCGATCCCACAACCCTGGGATCATGACCTAAGCTGAAATGAAGAGTTGGGTGCTCAACTGATTGGGCACCCCCAATACATATTTTTTGAATGAATGAAGCAGAACTTGAACTGGAGGCTAAAAACAAAGTATTACCTAAGAGGGGAGAGAAGGAAGGACATACCAGATTATGAAAAGGCAAGGAAGAGTAGATATATGGACATGGTATTGGTTATGTTTAGGAAACCATGAGAAATTTCCTTTGATTAAAGAAGAAAGAAAAGAAGATTAAGATATGTGGGCTGGTGTTGCATCAAAAGCTGACACTGTCAATCTAAACCAATTTAGACTTAACTTTGTTAGCGATGGGGCACCACTGAAGTTTTCCAGGCATTAGAAGAGGTGGAGAATGAACTGGAGCCCCAGAAGACAGAGACTGTGGGGTCGATGAAGACTTTTGCAACAGTGGAGGTACACACTGACTGGGGATGAAGACACTGTGGAGGTAACTGGGAAGCATAGAAAGCCTCTGGGAGCTCAGTGAATGCAGACAGAGGGCACTGTAACTGGAGAATTTCTTCCTTCCAAGGAATGCAAAGACATTTCTGTATGATTTTATTTTATATTGCTATGAAGTTGCCAGAGACAGACATGGACTGTCCCATTTAGTGCCATATAAACTGAGTCAATAAATGAAAAAGTGATGTGACTTAAGCATATAGAGAGGAGTCTCTCCTTTTAAAAATATGCTGTATCTGAAATAATATCTACCATTAGTAGATATTTCACTGCAAAACAGGGAGCTACGGCTTATTTATGGCACAGGGGAAGAGCCAATGTAAATTGCAACTAGAATGCCCCTAGAATAAGTGCAGAAAACAACAAAACACAAAAGACCCAGGGCAGTCGCTTTTGATAGAACAGACTGTAGTAAGGACCAGCTTACATTTCATCTGCATCTTTTCCTTTCCTTCTACTTTAACCAATGATTTCTCACTGTTTCTTGAACGTACTCAACCCGTGTTCTGATATTACATGAAAGGCGTATAAGCTCTCAGGGATGGCACATTCATTGATTCGGAACAGCAGTCCAGACAGAAAGCTATATTCTATGGTAACAGTCTATCAGACACTCAAGAACAACACATACATTAGAGCAGCTCAAACTCTGCAAAGCTCTGCTGTCTGGATTCTATGACCTTTACAAATGGATGATCATTCAGCACAGTGCAATTAAGAATGGCCTACTGAGTTGTTTTAATGCAAAATAATAGGCTGTTAGTTGCTCTGTCAAATATACTGAAGAGAAAAAAAGACACCTGCCACGTATTGTAGGAAATTCCTAAAAGCTTCATCTGGAAACACTGTTGGAAGGGAAAGGCCCATTTGTAACTCGATCAATACTCTTAACTTCAGTAGGGTCCAAAAGTCCAAGGAGATGGTGGACATGATGACATCATTTCTTTTGATAAGGGAGTTCACTTCCATACACTGAGAGGGTACAAAGATGGAGTAAAGAACCACCACTGGCCCTGACACAGTCTCAAATACAATCCCATTGGGAGAAAAGAAACTCTTATGATCTGACTCCATTCAGTGAAAACAATCTTGTCAACTGTTCATGATGGAGTGTCATATTAGAAGCAGAAAAATCACACCCATTAACTCTTAATTAACATAGCATGGTGACAAATAATACTATCTAGGTCTCTACCCTTGGCTTTGTTTTATACAAATATTTTATCAGTGACATGGAATGAAAACACGTGATCCCCAAAGGGATAAACTGAAACAATAAGAGTCTTGCACTTGGCTCTACAAACCAACAGGAGTTACATAGGATGGGATCAGTACCATGTGTGAACAGATTCAGGAGTTTGCGATCAATATAATGGCTGCTAAAAAAGCTAATATGCTTCTGGTTTCATTCATAGAGCCTAGAATGAGGAAAGTGATGATCTCATTCTGCTCTAAATTGACCTCCTGAAGCACCTTGGTGATGGCTGGAGATGAGGTATGACAGGGTAGAGGTGAGTAAGGAACAGAACTATGAATGTTCTGCCTTGACAGGAGAAGACTAGGGGCTGGGGATTCATGATTTCAATAACATAAAGCACTGGGATGGTTGCTATCTAAAAAAGGACTTAGACATCTTTTTGATGGCTTCTAGAGGCAGGGCCAGGATCAAAGGGTAGCAAGGTGTCACCCAGAATAAAGAAGAACTTTCAAAGATGGAACGTCCTGCCTTACGACGTGGTTTTCTTTTCTTTCTTCTTTTTTTTTTCAAGTTTGTTTGTTTGTTTATTTGGAGCAGAGGAGGAACAGAGAGAGAGGGAGAGAGAGAACCCAAGCAGGCTCCATCCTGGCAGAGCCAGACATGGGGCTCATTCTTATAAACGGCATGATCATGACCTGAGCCGCAATCAAGAGTCTAATGCTTAACTGACTGAGCCACCCAGGTGGCCCAGGAGGTGGTTTTCAATCAGATGCAGGACACTGCTTGTTAGAAATGGATGAGGAAAGAGATCAACTCCTACTAGCATGACAGTATGAGACACTCTGATGACCTTTTCAGCACTGACGCTAGCTAGCTAGCTACACCTGTCTGTCTGTCTGTCTGTCTATCTATCCATCCACCCATCCGTCCATCCATCCCAAATCAACCATTTACAGACCTTGGAAATTGTCCTAAGGGCAAATAGCAAATGAAGAAATAACTCCTTCAAAAAAAAAAATCTATATAAATTCAGTAAGAAAGTGGAGTGTGTGGTTTCTGAACCAAGACCTCTCCCTCCTCCCACCTCAGCTTAATGAGGTAGAGACTCTACTGCAGAGTGTTGCAGCCAAGAACACTGGCTCCTTCTCTCCCAAGCTCCTAGCTGGACGGCTTTGGACTTTAGCACTTCTCATCCTGCCTTTAGCTACATGCTGCTGAGGCCAATTAGGCAAGAACAGTCAAGGAGTGTTGGGGCTCCATTTTCCCACCCACACTCCACTCACAGAATACAGGCTTTATCCTAGGTGCTGTCCACTGAAAATAATGGCTCTCTGATCAGCCCTGCTCCAGTCTGTGAAGCAGTGGTTCCATGACAGGAAAGGCAAGCCAAGCAGACCTCAGGCTTTTCCCCCTTGCAACAAGAATATAAATCCCACAGTGGGCATGCCATTCAGAGAGAATCTTGCCATCGTACCTACTTCCAGAAACAATCCTGGTTCACAGATTATTCCTTGGGGAAGAAGCACGCAGTACAACAGGTCCTAAACTCTTCTCAAAGGAACTGACTTGGCTTTCAACTGCGTGGAGAAGTTCAAACCTAAGTGTATCATAAGAACAGTGGAGGGTGTGGTGAAAGGCAACTGGGAGGAGATTCATGGATTTAATGTAGACACAACCTAGACTAGACGAGCTACTTTGTAGAAGAGAACTGACAGAAATGATAGCTGGGAGGAGCCCTAACAAGGTCAAAACAAGTATCAAAAACAGACCTCAGAAACTATTCCTTTTCAAAGGAGTCACAATTTCACTGGATGACTGTGTAGAGCAATTTTTGCAGCCAGGACATTGTTGAAAACAACAGAGCAATCAGTGGAGTTTAATGGCTGGGTGTGGTCAAGGAAAAAGAGAAAGAGAGCCCTACCAATACCACTGCCATCCCCCCAGCGACTTTGGGTAAACCCAAGGCCATACCTCCTAAGGAGCAATATGAGAGGCTTAACACTTGGGGATGAGTAGAGGCACAGACTTCACTAAAATAACCTAGCCAGTCACTAAAAGTAATAGTTTGGGCTGCAGCAGTCTGGAGTGGAGTGGAGCAAATAATTCCACGAGTGGGGAAATCAATGCAGAGTTTCTAACCAGAAATTACAGTTTCTAACCAGAAATTACAAGGCATGTAAAGAAATAGGAAAGTACGATCACATACTAGGGGAAAAAAGGCAAACAAACACAACCTGCCTGAGAGAGTAGCCAGATGTTACATTTAACAGAAAGACTTCAAACCAACCATTATAAATATACTTGCAGAACCAAAGGAAAGCATGATTTTAAAAGTAAAGTATGATGCCAATGTTGCACCAAATACTGAGTGCCAATAAAGAAACAAACTACAAAAAAGGATCAAATGAAACTTCTGGAGCTGAAAAATAACTAAAATAAATTCAGGAGAGGGGCTCAACAGATCTGAACTGGCAGAAGAAATAATTAATGAACTTGAAGATAAATCAAGAGAGTGTATGCAAGGGGCACCTGGGTGGCTCAGCTGGTTAAGTGTCCGACTCTTGATTTTGGCTCAGATCTCATACTTTGTGAGTTCAAGCCCCACATCGGGCTCTGAGATAATGGTGCAGAGCCTGCTTGGGATTCCCTCTCTCTCTCCCTCTCTCTCTCTCTCTCTCTCTCTCTCTCTCTCAGTTCCTCCCCTGCTTGTGCTCTCTCAAAATAAATAAATAAACTTCAAAAAAAAACCCCACAAAAAAACAGAGTATGCAAGCTAAAGAACACAATGAAACAACGAAACTGGACAGAGAAATTCAGGACACCATCAGTACAACAACAAATATGTAATGGAAGAACAAAATGAGAGGACAGAAAAGGGAGAAGAAAAAATATTTGAAGAAATTATGGTTGAAGAGTCCCAAATTTACTGAAAAACAGTAACCTACCCACCCAGGAAGTTTAACAACTCCAAGCAGGATAAGGGCAAAGAGATCCATAAATACCTCACAGTAAAAATGCCATGAGTCAAAGTCCTGGAAAAAAGCTTGAAGAGAAAAAAGACTAGTCATTTACAAGGGAACCCCAGAAAGATTAATAGCTGAATTCTCAGCAGAAACAATAGAGGCCAGAAGACAATGGGATAACACAGTCAAAGTGCTACAAGAAAAAACCTATCAATAATCCTATATCTAGTAAAGCTATCTTTCAAATATGAAGATGAAATAAACACTTAACCAAGTGAACAAAAACTGAGAGAATTTGTTGCTAACAGACTCACCTTATAAAAAATACTAATGTAAATTCACCAGTCACTGTTCACAGGGTCACTAGTGGAAAGCAATTCAAATCCACATAAGAAAATACAAAAGAGAACTGGTAAATATAATTATGTAATTTTAATATACAGTACAAATAAGTGTATTTCTTCCTTCTCAAAACTGATTTTATAAGGCAATTATATAATAATACAATTGCATACATTGTACAATGTAATGTTGGCCTATAACATGCAGAAATGCAATACATGTGACGCATAATATATTTGCACAAGGGAGATGAGTAAGGGCAAATGCTTTACTGGGTTAAGAAAATGGCTACAGACTATAAAGCAGTAATTATCACAATGTGTTATTTGGTTTGTAACATTAATACATGTATTATGTATAAAAAATATCACAGAATGCAGGAAAAGGCAATAGAGCTAAACAGGAGTAACAATTCTCTCTATATAACTGGAATTAAGCTAGTTTAGACCAGAAGCTGAATCAGAAGAGTTAAGCTGTATAGGGTAAACCCTAGAGCACCACTATAACAAAAAAAGCAAAAACCAGAAAAAAAAAACCCTCAAAAACATTTAAAGATCTCACCAAAGAAGATATAGAGATGCCAAATAAGTGTATGAAAAAATACTCAGCATCATATGTCATTAGGTAAATGCAGATTCAAACGAGACACCGCTTCACACCAATAGGAATGGCTAAAATCCAAAACACTGACAACACCAAACACTGGCAAGGATGTAGGGTAATAGAAACTCACATTCACTGTGTGGGAATGCGAAAATAGTGCAGCCACTTTGGAAGATGGTTTGGCAGCTTCTCAGAAAACTGAACATTCTTAACCATACAATCTAGCAGTTGCTCCTTGGTATCTACCCAAATGGGCTGAAAACTTATGTGCACACAAACCCCTGTACACATGGATGTTTATAGTAGCTTTTTGACAACTGCTAAAACCTGGAAGCAACCAAGATGTCCTTGAGGAGGTGAATGGATGAATGACAAACTGTGGTATATCCAGATGATGGAATATTATTCAACACTAAAAAGAAATGAGACATCAAGACACAAGAAGACATGGAGGAACCTTAAATGGGTATCACTGAAGTAAGAGAACCAATGTGAAAAGGCTACATACTATGCAACTATATGGCACTCTGGAAAAGGCAATACTAGGGAGACAGTATAAAAAAGATTAGCAGTTGCCGGAAAGTCTGGGTGGTGGGAGGGAAGGATGAATAAGTGGAGCATGGGATTTCTGGGGTAGTCTAACTACTGCAAGATGCTGTAATGGTGGCTACATTTCATTCTACATTTATCAGAACCCACAGAATGTACAACACAAGGGGTGAACTCTAATACAAACCATGGACTTTCATTAATAATAATGTAGCTATGTTAGCTCATCAATTATAATAAATGTACCAAGGGAATGCAAGATGTTAATGATAGGGTAAAGTGGAGGGGAAATTTATGGGAACTCTGTACTCTCTGCTCAATTTTTCTATAAATCTAAAATTGCTCTGAAAAATAGCCCATTAATTTAGGAAATCGTTAAAGAAATCCAAATGCTACATTAGAAAATACTCACTTAATACCAAAGAAATGGGTGAGGCATTGATTTGCATACTGGGTAAGATCTCTGAGATCCTTTGAAACCCTCAGCTAGTCTTACTTTTTAGGCCAGAAGATGTGCATAATTATCAGCAAGACAGTACCAGAAACAAATCGTCCCCAGTGTCCCTCTCTGTAACTATTTCCAGCTGACATTCTCTCCCTCTACAGGAGGACTCATGAGCAGGTTTCAGAAAGGCCCAGGCCATGGCCTGCAGATCATAACCATGGAGAAGAATAAGAAAAGAACACGGCAGCAGCAGGAAGGCCCAGGACTGTGTTAAACTTCACGTGAGCCCACAGTTCCTGGAAAACAGCTACAGTTAAGGAAATCATCATATCCTGTTCTGGGAAACGGCTTACTGCAAAGAGCCCTCCTTTGCCCTAAGTCTGAGACAAAATCCACCATGCTACCAAGTTCATCTATGACAAAGCCAGACACAGACCCACCAAATTTCCATTCTTTACCTCCTAAAAGACTAATGGAACTGTCTGTCCCAATTCAGGGAACAAAATGTTAACTGATGACCAAGCTTTAGTTAAGCTTCTTTCCTTCCCCAAGCCTTTGACACACCCTCAACCTGAGCCAGCCTACAACCCCTCAATGGTTCCTTCTGAGAATAGGCTGACTGTAAGGAAACATTTCTAGTTAATTATCTGATTCTACCACCGACTCCCTCATATCTGATTCTTTCTAGCCCTGTTTACTAGCCCCTGTAAATAAATTCCTTTCTGCCTTTCTTTCTTTTTTTTCTTTAAGTAATCTCTATGCCCAACGTGGGGTGGGGCTCAAACTCACGACCTCAAGATCAAGAGTCGCATGCTCTACCAAATGAGCCAGCCAGGCACCCCTGCCTGATTTTTTGACACTCTTGTAATCTTAAGGTCGGACTAGTCTCCTAATGGCAAAAGCCCCTCCTTTTACTGCAATGATTCCTTTGAATAAAGTCTCCCCTGACTAAAGTCAACATTTTTGTTTTTGTTATTTTTTTTATAGACAATATACTCTAGTAGCTCAGGCTAGATGTTAGGGTCCAGCTGAAATCACCCAGCACATCAATGAAAATGTCACTTGAGTTTTATGCAACCATAGGCTCAGAAAAGCAGCCCAACTTCTCACCCATGGCAGGAAAAGCTCTGCAGGAGTTCTGAGTGGCAGACATCCTGCCAAGGATCAAACACCTCCACTAACAGATAACGAATGTGCCATCTCAGAAGGTAACTTCGTCCCCTATTAGAAAATTCTCATAATTAAGCTGACATTTCCATCTCCGTGGCTGTGACCCACAGGCACCAGTTCTGTCCTCTGAACTACACAGAATTCCTATGTTTCCTTTTAAATCTTTCCGCTGTCTGAAGGCAGCTGCACCTCATCTACTTCACATCGGCATAACAAGGCACCTGGCCCGTAGAGACCGTCCACTCCGTCTACGCCAAAAAAAAAAAAAAAAAAAAAAAAAAAAAGACCAAATCTTGTCCTCAGTTTGCTTATTTTAAAGAAATTTTTAAAATATTTTTTAAAGCTTATGTATTTATTTTCAGTGAGTGAGAGAGAGAGAGGCAGAGAGAAAAGGAGAGAGACAATCCCACATAGGCTCTGCGCTGTCAGTGTTGACCCTGACGTGGTGCTCGAACCCATGAACCATGAGATCGTGACCTGAGCCCAAATCAAGATTTGGATGCTCAACCATCTGAGCCACCCAGGCACCCCCTTTTAAAAATCAGCAGAGGCATGGAAGTCACATTTGGATATTAAGTTCTACTAAGAAAAATTAGGAAAGAGGCAGCACACATCCAGCAAGGGCTATCTATCACTATTTGTTCAGGAGGGTCCAGTCAGCTGAGACATTGCAGCCAGCTTTTCCTGTTGTTATGGAAACAGTGCCTCTGTGAGAGGCTTTTTCCCTTAAAGATAACCCCTCAGTCTCCCCCCTCCAATGATTCAATAAAGATCATGAGTGAGTATAGTCGTCCACATTCCTGACATGAGTGGCAAGACTGGAACAGACTATAAAAATTTTAACCCACCAGAACACTCGGACAAAACAAACAAAACAAAACAAAAAAACTGCTCCAAATTCTTATATTATACTTGAATACTTGAGAAACTGCTAATCAATTTCTAGGAGGCTTGGCTATTAAATCCAACAGTTTAGCACTATTAACTTGTAAATGTGTTGACAGAAAGAACTACATTTCACTGACTTTTGTCCTTCCAAGATCAGGCATCTTGAGGCATGTTGAATACTGACTAAATTTACCCAGGCCTATCAGAAAGGCCTTCCACTCTGCCACTCCCAGTACCTTGTTCCTAACTGGAGTAAGTCACTCTGGAGACACCATCAACTGTGGACTCTTCCAGTGGGTTCCACCAGCCTGAGGATACTCTTTAGCCAGAGCTCCTAGTCCCTCAGACTTCTGCAAACACACCAGCAGAGACAGCTCATCTCAAACAGGAGATGGCTCAGGGAATATAACCATGCTTTTGTGATTGAGATGTAAGACAAAATTGCTTTCTCTGGTTATTGTGCGTGTAATAATCCCAACCTTGCTACACAAATTCCTAGTTGGTGTTTCTTTAATACTCAAGAAAAGATCCATCAAAGCTGAGTGGTTTTTGATGCTGCCTTCAACTAACTCTCCAAACTCATTTATCACCTCAAACATTCTCAACACCTCCAATTTTAATCTCTTCTAGTTTAATTGCAAGGGACTTTTACAGTAATTTTTATTTTAGGAAAATGCTGCCTGGTCTTTAAATTTCTAGCCATCCATGATCAAACACTGAAAAAGTCCTAGGGAAGAATGTGTATCCAACTTCATTGAGGTTATCAGACCTTCTGAGGAAGAAATTTTATATACATAAGATAGATATTACACACAAATCTTACATGACATATACATATGCATTTTTAAAAAATATCTAAAATGCAAAATGCTCATGTTGCAAACAGATGTTATGTACATATATGCATGGAATTTGCAGATTCTGACATGTGGCAGCAGAGTGAAGAGCGACTCCTACATGAGACAACGACCTCAGGAAGTTCAGCAGAACCCTACAGAACATGCCTCTATTTCCTCAGCACTTGAATCCAGCTCTTGACAGAGCCAATATTGACAACACAGTCACAAATACTCTCTTCAGTTATTGGTCAACAGAGGCTCTTTGGCTCAAATCAAGAACATTATTGCTCCTTTGTGTTTCTTACACATGTCACTTTTGGCAGTCAACTGCTCAACAGACACTGCTGGTGCCTCCATCTGCCAATGCCACTTTGACAATGTAGCTCCAGGATGATAACCAGAATATACATGTAGGTGTACATATATATGCACACACAAACAAAAATACATACACAACTAGGGAAGTACCGATTAGGTATTCAGTTTCACAGTGTGCTCACTCAAATGCTACTGATACAGCTCAAACAGTAAGGGACTGACCATGCTGGGAATATAAGCCTGGCACAGCAGTGATGATTCATTTGTTCGTTCTCTATTTATTCAGGCCCAGAAACTTCTTTTCCCCTCACTTCCCATATATGGAATCTCTTTCATGTACCTCTCATTCACTCAACAACTACTGATTGACGACTTCATTCTACACTAAGGGATTCAACAGCAAGCAAGACCGACGTAGTTCCTGCCCTCATGAGGCATACAGTCTCCAATGGGGGATACATATAGATAAGGAGGCAATTCCAACATAGCCAGGTAAACATGTTGGTAGGTGGGGACCAGTTCAGGCGCTATGAGAGAAAGCTCAATAAAGGAAAGACACCTAGGTCACACTTAAGGTGTCAGAAAGAGTTTTGGGGGGAAAAATACCTAAGAATCCGAATCTATTTCATCTCCTCATTCCATTAATACAGCACAGACTGAGGACCTTCTTTCTTGCCTGGACACGGTCTATTCTTCTGATCGATCTTTCTGCCTTTAATCTCACCTTTGACAGAAACCTTTATCTTCAAGATAAAAAGCGAGCTTCACACACTAGGGCTCTTTGTGATCTGGACTCCCACTTATTTCACCAGGCTTTTGCACGCTCCCATATTTAAGGTATACAGAACCATTTCTGAAGTGTCCTGTACTCACCCATGTCTACCCGAAATATCTCTTCCCTTGTGTTTCAAGGCTGATCAAGCTTTATCTTCTTTGGGAAACCTTCCCTGACCACTTATTCTGAGAGAGGCAACTGTTCTGATATGTATTTTAGCATTAATTCAGACATCATAAACAGTGTGATATTAAGTATGTGCTATTTTGTTTAGGGTTCAACTTAGGGACACTCAGTGGCCCCAACCTAGAATCCGTACTTCAGAGATTGCTAGCTAACATGAATTCCCAAAAGCATCTATTAAAAGTCCTTTAGCTGTCCATAGCTGTTCACCAACACCTAAGACTTTGCTCATTACCTCCAAACAAACAAACAAACAAACAAACAAACAAAAAAACCCAGAAATTTTTCTGTTGGTGAGATTAATGTCTTAGTAATCAGAATGATAACTATGAGAGATAGACTCTCATTGCTAAAATAAAAGGTATTCATATATATTTTTATGCACTGAATAAAATGTTTTAGAAATAGTCCCAATTCTTGAATGGAGAGTGAGTCTGTACCTGATCACTTAGGAATGCCACCGGGGGCCACCTGTGTCCAGTCATTCTAGGCTTTGGAAGTTTCTGTTTGTCTGATGCTGATTACAAGAGGATGAGAATCCTACTTCTGTAACATTGCTACACCTCTGACAGTGGTTAGACAGATAGCTAGGACATTCCCAAGTTTAAAATATAGGTTACAGGAACCAATTTCTAAATGAATATTTAATAAACATCTTTAAGTATGGCAGAATTTGTTTTCTTATAATCTAGTAATAAAGCTCTAAGGGAGCAGCTAAGTATTTCTCAAACTTTTTCATTGGGATTTTTACATAAAGAGCATAAGAGCTGTAGTAAATCCATCTAGTCATCCCCAACCAGCCTCTCCTCTCTGCTCTTTGTACCCTGCGCACCTTCCATGGCATGTGTCAAACTGTATGGTAATGTCTACCTTCCCTACTAAATGCTGAGGTCCTTAAGAACAAAGGCTATTTTTCATCTCTGTTGCCCCTTGCTTATTTATTAGCTCAGCATCTACATAAAGAAACACCTGTTGGATGGACAATAATACAAAGTAGCGTAACAGAGTGACAGGACATCTAACTAGGATGGGGGGATTTGTGTTTTTTTTTTTTTTTTTTTTTTTTTTTTAATTTTTTTTTTCAATGTTTATTTATTTTTGGGACAGAGAGAGACAGAGCATGAACGGGGGAGGGGCAGAGAGAGAGGGAGACACAGAATCGGAAACAGGCTCCAGGCTCCGAGCCATCAGCCCAGAGCCTGACGCGGGGCTCGAACTCCCGGACCGCGAGATCGTGACCTGGCTGAAGTCGGACGCTTAACCGACTGCGCCACCCAGGCGCCCCTGGGATTTGTGTTTTAACACTAGTTTGAGCAATAGCTGAGTCCTTATGTCAATAATTTACCAGGTTAGGCACTTAAATAGTATCTCATTTAATCTTCAGGATCCTTCTGAGAGGTAGCACCATCATTTACAGCAAAGGAAGCAGAGAGACTGGCTAAGAAAGTTATTCAGATAAGTAAGAGGAAGAGTCAATATTTGAACCCAAATCTGGTTGAATCTAAAGCACATTTTTAACCTCTACTTTAAAAGTGTGTTCCATAGCTCACACTTGAAAACTTAGGTGAAAAAAATCTCCCTCTGGATTCCAATTTCCTCATCTGTTTACTGAATGACACCAAGTGTCTCCAGCCCTCTCCACTCCTCAGGTTACAGTGTGGCGGTTCCAGGCAGTGACAACCAAAGCCTCAATCTTGCCTGCCTTTTTCTGTCCTGACAAAAATGGAAGAGATTTTCCTGTGCAGCATGTGACAGGGCTTTTCACCTAACATATCTTCTTTTCATTCTTTTTTTCTTTTAAAAACGTCTCAGGGGATTCTGCAGGCAGAGAAGAGGGATCCGTTTTTGGCACATTGCTTTGAAGCTAGAACCTGCTGTTAGTTAACAGAGCCACCAAGTTGTTATTTTTGTTCTACAATTCTTCACTGACATGGATGCTGGCTGAAATTATAAAAAAGGGCAAGGAAAGAAAACCTACATCCAGGGACACTTCAATTGTCAGAAAAATAAAAGTGGTAAAAGAAAACAGTAAAAATGTCAGCTTGTTTTTACCACATTTCAACTGCACTCTTGCAGCTGTACACAGAAAAAGATTTTAAGTGGTTCTCTTGACATCATCTGAGAATTGCTCAACTGAAAGACTCACACCCTATCTGTGCTACAAATTTTATAGTCAGGGATTGAAGTGGCATACGTAAATACCACAAATATTTACTGAGCACCTTCTTATGTAGTACGTGCTGAAATGTTAACATCTCGGGCCAGTTTTCTATAGGCACAGCTATCTGGAGGGAAAGCACATCAGTAAGGAAAGAGTATCTTGAACCATCCTCCTTAGAATATCTTTCATATGCACCATTCAATGATCAGAATACTTGCCTGGTAAAGCAAATGGTAATTCTAGAACAATTAAAGTTCTTAGTTGGCAGGAGACTGATGCTAGGCCCAAATCCCCACTTGGCTTCTCTGGAAAAGCCAAGGAATTCTGGTGAAATGTCACTGAGGTATTTAATCAGAAAAAACTTTTGACAGCATTAAGATGATTAAAAATCAGTGTCATTTCGAGAAAGTTGTTCAACAGAGAATAAACACACAGAAGGAGGAAGGTGGGTTTGTGCCTTTAAAACTCACTGTCTACAAATGAGCAAAGGAAAAAAAAGACCAAGAAACAGACTCAACTATAGAGAACAAACTGATGGTTACCAGAGGGGAGGTGGGTGGGGTACGATGGGTGAAATGAGTGATGAGGATTAAGGAGGGCACTTGTGATGAGCACTGGGCCATGTATGGAATTGTTGAATCACTATATTGTACACCTGAAACTAATATAACACTGTATGTTAATTATACTGGAATCAAAATAAAAATTTAATAAATTAAAAAAAACCCTCACTTACCTTCTTAACAGCAGGATCCCCTTTGGATGGAGGACAAGGAGGAGACATTTTTACCTGGAAAAAAAAAGGCAAACATTTTATTTTATTTAATGCTTTTTTTGAGAGAGAGAGAGACAAAGAACGGGGGGTGGGGTGGGGGCAGCGAGAGAAGGAGACACAGAATTCGAAGCAGGCTCCAGGCTCTGAGCTGTCAGCACAGAGCCTGATGTGGGGCTCGAACTCATGAACCATGAGATCGCGACCTGAGCCGAAGTTGGATGCTTAACTGACTGAGCCACCCAGGCACCCCAAAGGCAAATATTTTAATATACTTTTGGTTATAATCTAGTTTTATTTGATCCACACTCAAAACAACTCAACTAGAATTGGTATAACCGAGATAAAATAGACCTTTTCAGAGGAACAATGAAGAGATTTTTTTAAGTCCCTATGAAACTTTTCCAGAGATCAAAAGTCAGTAGTTAGCCAAGATTAAAATATGATTAGTGTAAGAAAAGTAGAACAGATGGTCCAGACTGGTTTTAACCAAATAGTGGGGAACCAAATAGACACAGATCTTTGTTGACAATGTTAACCAAGTGACACACTATGCAATAGTCAGCATTTCTTGCAGAGGCCAACTCAAAGCATTCTTTGTGATATAATAGCCCTTTTTAAGTAAAACAGGCACAAAAGAGTTTGATAAAATAGTGAAAGATTTAGAAGAAGTATCAGCCAAACCATAACAAAACAATGTTTAGCTCAAGGAAGAGAAGATTGATGGTATAGGGATATCTTGAAATATTTAGGGTTGAAAGAGATTGTCAGATTAGAAAAATGAGCAAGACTCAACTACACGTTGCCTGCAAAAACCGTATTTTAAATATAAAGGCACAAATAGGTTACAAGCAAAGGGATTGCAAAGACAGCACTAGATTTCAGAGCAAAGACTATTAGCATGGATAAAGAAGATCATTTCACAATAATAAAG
Source organism: Puma concolor (assembly GCF_028749965.1). NCBI lineage: Eukaryota > Metazoa > Chordata > Mammalia > Carnivora > Felidae > Puma > Puma concolor. Next base: position 77,154,723 of record NC_141675.1, on the reverse strand, counting down.
GGGTCCAATTCATCAGGAAGACGTAACAATCCTAAATGTCCATGCATCTAATAGCTTAAAAATACATAAAATAAAAATTGATAGAATTGAAAGGAGAAAAAGATTTTATAGTTATAGATTTCCATATCCTTCTCTCTCAGTATTGTTAGAGAACAAATGGGCAGATAATTAGCAAGGATTTAGAAGATTTACATGATATAATCAACTAACTCGATCAGTTGGACATCAACAGAACACTCCACCCAGCAAAAGCAGTACATTCTTTTCAAGTGCATGCGGACCACTTACAAGCCACATAGACTATTTTATACCAATAAAACAATTCTCAGCAAACGTAAACAGATCCAAGTGATACTAAAAAGTTTCTCTGATAACAATTTATCATGGAAATAATTTAGAATCAGTAACAGAAAGATCTCTAAAAAAATTCCCAAATATTTAGGAACTATTAACCAAATAACCAATGGGTCAAAGAAGAAATCAAAAGGAAATTAGATCCTAGAAACACCCAACCTAGCAAGAATGAATCATGAAGAGGGGCGCCTGGGTGGCGCAGTCGGTTAAGCGTCCGACTTCAGCCAGGTCACGATCTCGCGGTCCGTGAGTTCGAGCGCCGCGTCAGGCTCTGGGCTGATGGCTCAGAGCCTGGAGCCTGTTTCCGATTCTGTGTCTCCCTCTCTCTCTGCCCCTCCCCCATTCATGCTCTGTCTCTCTCTGTCCCAAAAATGAATAAACGTTGGAAAAAAAAAATTTTTTTTAAAAAATAAAAAATAAAAAAAAGAATGAATCATGAAGAAACAGAAAATCTGAACAGCCAATAACTAGTAAGGACACTGAATCCATAATCAAAACCTCCAACAAAGAAAAGCCCAGGTCCAGATAACTTCATTGATAAACTCTAACAAACATTCAAAGAATTAACACCAATCCTTCTAAAACTCTCCCAAAAAATTAAGGAGAAGGGAACACTTCCAACCTCATTTTAGGAGGTCAGCATTACCCTGATATTAAAGCCAGAAAAGGACACTACAAGAAAATTACAGGCCAATATCCCTGATAAACAAGGATGGAAAATCCTCAACAAAATACTAGCAAACTGAATTCAACAGTACATTATAAGGACCATATACCACGATTAAGTGGGATATATCCCTGGGCTGCAAAGATGTTTTAACATATACAAATTAATAAAGGTGATATGTCACATTAACAGAATTAAGGGGAAAAAAACTCTGATCATCTCAATCGATGCAGAAAAATTCTTTGCCTTCTCATGATAAAAACACTCAATAAACTAGGATTAGAATGAAACTACCTTCTTCTTACATAATACCTACCTTCTTACATAATAAAGGCCATGTATAAAAAAACCTCCACAACTAACATCACACTCAATGATGAAACATTAAAAGCTTTTCCTCTAAAATTAGCAACAATGCCTGCTTTCACCACTTCTACTGAATATAGTATTGGAAATTCTTGCCAGAGCAATTGGGCAAGAAAAAGAAATAAAGGCCATTCACATTGGAAAGGGGAAAAGTAAAACTATTTCTATTTGCCGATGACATATTGTATGTATAAAACTACAGAATCCACAAAAATATCAGTTAGAATAAACAAATAAAGGACACAAATCAGCATATAAAAATCAGTGTGTTTTTGATGAACAATCTGAAAATGAAATTAAGAAAACAATTTCACTTACCACAGCATCAAAAAGAATAAAATACTTAGGGATAAACTTAGCCAAGGAGGCAAAAGACTGGTACACTGAAAACTTTTTATAAACCGTTGCTGAAAAAAATTAAAGGAGACAAAGATAAAAAGAAAACATCCTGTATTCATGGACTGGAAGACTGAATTGTTAAGATGTCCATACTACCGAAAGCAATCTATAAATTCAAGGCAATTCTTATCAAAATCTCAGTGACATTATTGTAGCAGGAATCTTGCACAGAGAGTCATGACACTGAAGCTTTTCTCCCCAGGAAGCAATTTTATTCGTGCCGTCACTGCTCAGTTTGGTTCCTACAGAAGAACTGAGCCCCAAGCACCACGTGGTGTAGTTTTTGTACACATTTTTTACTTCTTTGTCTCCCACATATGGTAACAGACAAACACGCAGTCTGATTAAGTGGTCTCATGTTACAAGGTCATGAGGGATGTTTTCACGTATGCTTATAGCCAGGTTGCCTTGAGGTTTTTTTTTTTTTCTTAGTGAGGGGACCCTACCACATTATAACAGAAATAGAAAAATCCATCCTAAAATTCACATGGAACCTCATGGGACTCTAAATAGCCAAAACAATCTTGAAAAAAACCCAAAGTTGGAGGTCTCATATTTCCTAGTTTCTAAATTTCTATAAAACTATAGAAATCAGAACTGTGCTACTGGGCTAAAGACATACAGACCAATGGAATAATGAGACCAGAAATAAATCTTCACAGATAAGGTCAAATGGTTTTTGACAAGGGTGCCAAGACCCACTCAAAAGGGGAAAACAACAGTCTTTTCAATAAATGGTACTGGAAAACGAGATATCCATATGCAAGAGAATCAAGTTAGACTTTTACCTTACACCACATATAAAAACTAACTCAAAGTGGATCAAAAAGACCTAAATACAAAAGCTAAAACTATAAAACTCTTATAAGAAAACACAGGGAAAATTTCATAACACTGGATTTAGCAATGATTTCTTAAAGATGACACCAAAGTTACAAACAACAATTAACAAAAAAGTAGACAACTGAACTACATCAAAATTAAAAATTTTGCATACCAAAGGACACTTATAGAGTAAAAAGGCAAGTCACTGAATGGAAGAAAATATTGGCAAATGCCACATGACAAATATCCAGAATAAGGGATTAATATCTTGAATATACAGAGAATGCTTAAAATTCAATAACAAACCAAAATACCAGATCAAAAATGAGCAAAGCACTTGGACATTTCTCTAAAGACATACAGATAGCCAATAAGCACACGAAAAGATGCACAACATCATTAGTCATTCACAAAATGCAAATTAAAAATACAATGAGATATCATCACACACACACCAGAGCAGCTGAAACTAAAAAGACTGACTACACCAAGGATGTGGAAGAACTGGAACCCTCATGTAATGCTGGTAGGAGAGTAAAATGGTACAACCACTTTGGAAAGCAGTTTGGTAGCTTCTTAAGATGATAAACACACATTTGCCATATGGGTCAGTCATTCCATTCCAAACGTATTTACCCAAGAGAAATGAAAGTATATGCCCACACAAAGACTTGTACACAAGTTTTCAAAACAGCTTCATCTGTAATAGCCAGAAACTGGACAAATGCAAATATCAACAGGTGAAATCATCAATAAGTAATGGTATATCCTTAGAACAAATCACTACTCAGCAGTAAGAAGAAATGAACTCTTATAAAAATATGGATGAATCTTAATTATGCTAATTGAAAAAAGACCAAAAAAGTATACTTCCCTTGATGGTTCCACTGATCTAAAATTCTAGAAAATGCAAAATAATCTACTGTAACAAAGCCAGTCGGTGCCTTCTGGGGAAGAGAATGGAAGAACTAAGTTTTTAGTAGTGAGAGGGTCACTCTCACTTTAGTAGTGAGAGTAGTAACAGGTCTGCAAAATGACCTTGATTGTAGTGATGGATTCAAGGATATATACATGCCGTATTTGTACAATCTGTATGCGTGTATTTTATGTTAATTATACTTTAATAAAGCATTTAAAGAAATTTATAGGATAAAGCTAAAACAGTGCTTAGAGGAAGAAATTTATAGCTTTTTATACTATCCTGGAGAATAAGAAAGGTTTAAAACGAAGGACCTATGCAAGCGAGAAAAAGAAAATCAAAGTAAAACCAAACTAAGTTGAGGGAAGGAAATAAGGAACAGAAATCAACGCAATTGAAATCAAACAAAATAACAGAGAAAATTAACAAAGCCAAAAGTTGGTTCTTTGAACATATCAACAAGACTGATAAACTCTTAGATTGATCAAGAGAATATAAATCAACAATATCAGTAATGAAAGATATACTACTACATACTACAATACTTACACACATTTAAAAGAGGCTATTATGAAAAATTTTATGCCAATAAATTTGACAAATTAGAACACTTTCCTTGAAAAGCAACTCAATAAAATGGACCCAAGATGAAACAGGAAATATAAATAACCCTATATTTATTAAAGAATTAAATGTTATCTAATCTTCTCATAAGGAAAACTCCCAAGTCCACATGCTTTTAGCAGTGAATTCTAGCAAATATGAAGTACACAGAGACTAATCTGTACTAATATAAAATTAGAACATCAATTCGTTAGTTTACAAGGAAAAATATAATCCTTATTGCAAGTAGTTCAACAGACAGTAGATACGATCTGTCTAGGATGATGCCACAGAGGTAGAAGTATTAGACAAGCAACTGGATTCAAGTTCTCCAGCCCCTTCAATTCTGATGGTCTACTTCTAAGAGTATACATGCTAAAGATACTTCCTACCACTGTGCCATCAGGCTATTCAAATAGGACCATACTGCAGCCTTTTTCTTTTTCTTTTCTTTTCTTTCTTTCTTTCTTTCTTTTTTTTTTTTTTTTTTGCCTTTCCCCTTTGACTTTCAGAATAAGCTTAGAAAACATAACCTCAGCTCAGGGGTCAAAACTGCTGGCTGTTCAGACTTTCCTTTCAGTCTGGTCGTTCAGCAGGTCTGCAAAAATTAGACTTGACAGTCTTTGCTTTAACGTACCATGACATTAATACTCTGGAATTCACTACAGATGTATGATATAGCTTGCTAAACGTTATCCAATTTTAACTACGGGTATGCTCTTTTTGAAAAGAGAGAAAATAGATTTTCAAAGCAAAGTAGGTATTTAAGCTTAAAAAAATGACCTCATGAAAGAATCTGCAGATTTTTAAAAACAAGCCAAGAACTAGATGTGATGCTGGACAATTTATCTGTGAAAGCTGTTCTCTGGAGATTAAGTTAGAGAGTGTTTGAAGTGGCAACAGAAATGGTTCAGCATTGCTCATGAAAGGTCTTATTTTTCATTTAACAGGATTCCTTCTGGAAATGCCTCAGGCAATGCAGCTTCAAAGAGACACTTTAAATCCAGGTGTGCAGACACCAGATCTGGGGATATGGATGATGTATTAAGCTATGGCCTTAGTAATGCTGAACTGTGGGGCACCTGGGTGGCTTAGTCAGTTGGGCATCCGACTTTGGCTCAGGTCACGATCTCACAGCTCGTGAGTTTGAGCCCCGTGTCAGGCTCTAGGCTGACAGCTCAGAGCCCGGAGACTGCTTGGGATTCTGTGTCTCCCTCTCTCTGCCTCTCCCCTGCTAGCGCTCTCTCTCTCTCTCTCTCAAAAATAAATAAACATTTAAAAAATTTTTTTTAAATGAACTTTTTTGATTTTTGTTAAAATGATTTCTGACAGACAAGCAATCTGATCTGAAGTTTAATAGCAATATGAATACCTTCTTTATCACTTTGTTAAACAAGCCTTGGTTTTTCTGATTACTAAAGGAATACATGGTTCACTTATAGAAGTTTAGAAAATAATAAAGAGCAAAACAAAGGAAATAAAAATCACAATCTAACCACACAGCAGCAACCACTATTAACATTTGGAATCACGCTGTTTTGTGATCTTTTCATGTTACATGTTGAAAGTGTCTATTTCACCATATCAGTATTCTTCTATGATTTTTCTATGAAGCAGTCCATTCACTGTATAGATATGCTGTGACTAACTTCACCGACTATTTGGAGGTTACTAGGACATGTGTTTCCAAAATTTTTTAATTAAGAAAATGTTGTCATAAACATCTTGACACATACTCTTGATGTGTTATTTCCATTGCATATATATTTACTAAGTCCCTGCTTCAAAGGGCATAGATGTTCAAAAACACATACTGCCGGTTTTTCTCCTGACAAGGAAGATGGATCCACAAACCTGCTTCCTAGAATTCTGAAATCCAAAGACTCTGAAACAAAAAATATTTTTTTTTTTAAACTTTTGGCACTGACAGCAAAATCCAACTGGAAGTGAAGTAAGGCTATTTATAGTCTTTATTTTTCCCACATAAGTATTTGATTATGGGATGCTGTCCTAGACTCTACTGGGAATGTTACATAATATACAATATATATACTGTATTACTTTTCTTTTAGCACTTCAAGGATGGCATTTTATTGTTTCTTTGTTTCTTGAGAAGTCAGCCATCAGAAACTTCTGCTTGCTCTCTAAACAACATTTTTTCCCATTTTGTTTAGAGCTAGGGCTGTTTGGCAGAAAGGCTGTTCAATATAGGTAACCCTTACCATTATTACAATTGGACCTTGTATTACATTTCTTTAAATACTCTTCCTGTATGATTCCTGCCTCTACTTCCTCCAGGACTTTAATTACAGGTGTTGTCTTTTGGTACCTGAAGTTGTTCCACAGTTCACTGCTGCTTTATTCATTTTTCCTCTTTGATTTGGGATATTTTCTGTTGCTATGTATTCAAGTTCACTAATCATTTCTTCTGCTATGTCCATTATGCTGTTAATCCCATTCAGTGTGCTCTGCAGCTCAGACACTGTAGTTTTAATCTCTAGATGTTCTATTGACTCTTTATAATTTCCATAACTCTATCGAACAGTTCTAGTCTCTCCTCTAGCTTCCTGAACATATGGAATACAATTATAATAACTGTTTTAATGTTCTTATTTACCAATTCTATCATTTGTGCCATTTCTGGGTCTGTTTCAATGGACTGCCTTTTTATTTTTTTTTTTTTTTAATTTTAGAGAGAGCTCACTCGCATGAGGAGGGGGAGAAGGGCAGGTGGAGAGACAGATCATCTTAAGCACGCACAACACTCAGCATGGAGCCCGATGAAGGACTTGATCCCATGACGCTGGGATCATGACCTGAGCAAAAATCAAGAGTAGGACACTCAACCAACTAAGCCATCCACGCGCCCTAAAGACTGCTTTTTTTCCCCCAATATATGAAATTTATTGTCAAATTGGTTTCCATACAACACCCAGTGCTCATCCCAAAAGATGCCCTCTTCAATACCCATCACCTACCCCTCCCCCCCCCAACTCCCCATCAACCCTCAGTTTGTTCTCAGTTTTTAAGAGTCTCTTATGCTTTGGCTCTCTCCCACTCTAACCTCTTTTTTTTTTTTTTTTTTTCCTTCCCCTCCCCCATGGGTTTCTGTTAAGTTTCTCAGGATCCACATAAGAGTGAACACATATGGTATCTGTCTTTCTCTGTATGGCTTATTTCACTTAGCATCACACTCTCTAGTTCCATCCATGTTGCTACAAAGGGCCATATTTCATTCTTTCTCACTGCCACGTAGTACTCCATTGTGTATATAAACCACAATTTCTTTATCCATTCATCAGTTGATGGACATTTAGGCTCTTTCCATAATTTGGCTATTGTTGAGAGTGCTGCTATAAACATTGGGGTACAAGTGCCCCTATGCATCAGCACTCCTGTATCCCTTGGGTAAATTCCTAGCAGTGCTATTGCTGGGTCATAGGGTAGGTCTATTTTTAATTTTCTGAGGAACCTCCACACTGTTTTCCAGAGTGGCTGTGCCAATTTGCATTCCCACCAATGGTGCAAGAGGGTTCCCGTTTCTCCACATCCTCTCCAGCATCTATGGTCTCCTGATTTGTTCATTTTGGCCACTCTGACTGGCGTGAGGTGATATCTGAGTGTGGTTTTGATTTGTATTTCCCTGATGAGGAGTGACGTTGAGCATCTTTTCATGTGCCTGTTGGCCATCCGGATGTCTTCTTTAGAGAAGTGTCTATTCATGTTTTCTGCCCATTTCTTCACTGGGTTATTTGTTTTTTGGGTGTGGAGTTTGGTGAGCTCTTTATAGATTTTGGATACTAGCCCTTTGTCCAATATGTCATTTGCAAATATCTTTTCCCATTCTGTTGGTTGCCTTTTAGTTTTGTTGGTTGTTTCCTTTGCTGTGCAGAAGCTTTTTATCTTCATAAGGTCCCAGTAGTTCATTTTTGCTTTTAATTCCCTTGCCTTTGGGGATGTGTGAAGTAAGAAATTGCTACAACTGAGGTCACAGAGGTCTCTTCCTGCTTTCTCCTCTAGGATTTTGATGGTTTCCTGTCTCACATTCAGGTCCTTTATCCATTTTGAGTTTATTTTTGTGCATGGTGTGAGAAAGTGGTCTAGTTTCAATCTTCTGCATGTTGCTGTCCAGTTCTCCCAGCACCATTTGTTAAAGAGACTGTCTTTTTTCCATTGGATGTTCTTTCCTGCTTTGTCAAAGATTAGTTGGCCATATGTTTGTGGGTCTAGTTCTGGGGTCTATTCTATTTCATTGGTCTATGTGTCTGTTTTTGTGCCAATACCATGCTGTCTTAATGATTACAGCTTTGTAGTAGAGGCTAAAGTCTGGGATTGTGATGCCTCCTGCTTTGGTCTTCTTCTTCAAAATCACTTTGGCTATTCGGGGCCTTTTGTGGTTCCATATGAATTTTAGGATTGCTTGTTCTAGCTTTGAGAAGAATGCTGGTGCAATTTTGATTGGGATTGCATTGAATGTGTAGACAGCTTTGGGTAGTATTAAGGATTGCTTTTTTTAAAGAAAAATTTTTAGAGCAGTTTCGGGTTTGCATCAAAATTGAGAGGAAGGTACAGAATAGCGCATACATCCCATGCTCCCACACCTGCACAGCCTTCCCCCTTATCAACATCCTCCACCACAGCAGTACATCTGTTACAACTGATGACACATTACACTGACACATCATTATCACCCAGAGTGATATAAACCCAGTTTATATTAGGGTTCACATTTGGTGTTGTTGCCTTCTATGGGTTTAGACAAACGTGTAATGACATATGTCCACTACTGTAACATTACACAGAGTATCTTCACTGCCCTAAAGTCTTCTGTGTTCCATTTATTCATCCCCCCTCCCCACTGGCCCCTGGCAGCCACTGATGTTTTTACTGCCTCCACAGCTTTGCCTTCTTCAGAATGTCATACAGTTGATTTTTTCCCTCCTCTTTATGACTTGCATTTTTCCTGCTTTCTTGCATACCTGGTAACTTTTGATCAAATGTCAGACATTGTGAATTTTACCTTGTTGGGTAAAATATTTTTGTAATCCCTACCATACTCTTGAACTTTGTTCTGGGATGTAGTTAAAATACTTGGAAATAATTTGGGGCACCTGTCTAGCCCAGCCAGAAGAGGATGTGACTTCACCTCGGGGTCGTGAGTTCGAGTCCCATGTTGGGTATACAGTAAACAAACCTAAAAAAAAAATAAATACTTGAAAATAATTTGATCTTTTTTAGGTTTTAAGTTTTGTGAGGTGGGATCAAAGCAGCCGTTAGTCTAGGGTTAACTTTTCCCTCAATATGATGGTCAAGACATAACTTAGTACTCAGTGCTGCCCTGTGAAGGATGCAGTGTTCCAGGCTGGCATTATTCCTGGCTGTATGTCAATCTGGGGGTACTGCTACCTCTAATCCTTTTGTGTGGTTCTTCTTCAGGCCTTGAGTGTTCTGCTTCCTCACACATGAGTGGACAATATTCAACTTAATACTGAAGGTTGTCTTATGCAGGTCTCTGGGGCTTTTTCCCTGTGCAGCTCTTTCCTGTTCATACTCTGTTCGGCAACCTCAAGCCACCTCGCCTTCTCTGGACTCCAGCTCTGCCTCCTCAACTCGGAGAGACCGGTGAGCTCTGCCTCGGTTTCCTCTTCCCTGTGCCATGGCTAATCTTTCTGCTAGCAGTATACTAAGGATGATCCTAGGGCTTACGTTATTTGTTTCTCATCTCTCAGGGGCCACACTTCTTCACTGCTCAATGTCCAATGTCTTGAGAACCACTGTTTATAAATGTTGTCTATTTCCGCCCAAGAACTCCAAATGCATCCTGTCAGAAATTGAAGTCCCTGTATTACCTTTTAAATAAAAAAACTTCTCAATTCTGAAACCTATCTTGTCAAAGGGATCTGGATAAGGGATTGTGCACTTGTACAAACATACCTTCCCAATACTAATGATTAAAGAGTGTCTGCCTCTTCACATCCTTAACAATATAAATGTGTATCTATTTTGAAATGTGTGCCAGTTTATTGTGTATTTTTAAAAATTAGCCAGTTTAATAACTTAAAAAAAGGCATCATATTGTTGTTTTAATTTGTATTTCTTTGATCACTGGTAATGAAGTTGAACATTTTTTCACATTTCATTGAACACTATTATTTTTAAATGTCACTTGCCCACATTCCCATCAAAGCTTTAGTTCTACATAAATCCTGGAAACACTTTTTGGGTACTATTGTTATCCTCTGGTCTTTTGGACATAAGCCTTTTCTGGATCAAAGTGAAGGGTGCAAACTTTCAGGGCTTTAAGCATCTGTTAAACCACTCTGGCAGTGGTGACAAGGGAGGTGCTCACAGAGACGTGACTGTCTATCCATTTTCCACAATCACAGTCAATACATTACATGTGTCCTCTGTTTCAAACCCTTCAATGTTTCCTACTACTTTAAGAATAAAAAGTAAACTCTTCACCAGATCTTCCAGGCTATTCAGGACATGGCCCTGCCTACCTCTTCAACCTCATTCCTTGCCACACTCCTCTTTAGTTTCTATGTTTCACCCACTGATCTTTTCTCAGTTCCTTGAACAAGTCAACCCTCTCCTCAGTTCCTCTGTGCTTGCTCTTCTCTTGCTTGGAATATTCTTCACATGGATGGTACTTTCCTGTCGTTCAGATCTTAGCTTAAATATCACCTCTGCAGATGGATATTCCTGGACCACCCTCCAGAGTAGGTTTCCCTCATGCTATTCTTCCCATAACATTCTATTCTTTCCCGATAGCACTTACAACCTATCACAATTTGGAGTTACACATGCAATTACAGTTTGCTTACAATTTAATTATCGTCTAGCTCTCTTCCTATATGGTAAGCTACGTAATGGTAGGAAATACGTTTTCAGGTTTTTTATTGTTGTTGTTGTTCAGTAATGTATACTCAGTCCCGAAAATATAGAATTTGGCCCAAAGTAGGCATATGTTAAATACTGGCTGAAATAATGAATCACTTAATACTAGGGTATAATAACAAGATTACTGGAAAATGGGTAAAAGTCTCCTCAAAGAGATTCATTTAAATTAGAATCATTTATCACCTCTCTGCACATCTAAGATACATTAACCCTCATTTAACTTGTAAATTTAAGTTACAGGATATTCTTTTGAGAAATGCTGCTATCACCAGATACTCAAATTTCATTGTTTAGCATTTAATTGGAATCTAATGTTTATAATGGGGAATTGACACTCTTTAAAAACGACAGATGAACACAGGGCATTAATACCAGTGTTCTGATTTCATTAAGCAGCTGGTAAAACAAATCTTCAATTTATAGTGGGAATCCAAATTAAATAAGAATTGGACAATGGTTAATAGAAAATTATGACCAGTGAGCCCAAATAAATGTCATGTACTGAGTAATTTCTTTGAAGTTTTAAATACTCTCCTCTGACATTATTTATAAATTTACCCCAAAAGACAAAACATTTTCTTAGACAACTCTAAAAATCAAAATATAAAACCAACCCCAAGTACCAAGAAAAGTATCAGCTTATTTCGTTTAATTCTTTTCTGTTCTGATGATTAAAGAATAAATAGGCAGTTATAGGTTTATTTGGAGTCTTCTTCTCATGTATTTACCTCTTATAAAAAAAAATAAACAAAAAAACCCACCTCTGATATTTGACTAATGTACCTGCCTCTCTACCAGTAAGAGATGATTTATCCAACTCTGAAAAGTTATCAAGCAATACATTATAAAACTTTCTGATAAGTCTTTAAATGTTGCTGGCACATAAAATGTGTTAGCTTACTACCAGCTCTCAAGAATTCTAAGCATACAATCTAGTAAATCTTCAATTACGTTTCTTTGAATTTGCAGCATGTTGTCTGTTGATCAACAATTATTTTAAAAATTAATACCAAGTTAATTTCTTCTATTGCTCATCAGTGCCAATGAAGATGGTTTTCTGCTACTATAAATTTGATAAAGGAATAGGAAAAGAAAATTTAATAACCCAAGAAAACTATTACATTATATTATATAGCAATACCATTTGTTGAGAAAATATAGTAGAATAAGTACTTCAGTTGAAATTAATTCTCCAATGTATGTTACCTGTGGGTAATACACACAGAAAACAAAACGGCAAATCAGAGAGACTTACAAGGTTTATTTGTGGACCTCAACACTTCAGACTAAGCTTTGTAAACCTGAGGCAATGATGGAGATAAGGAAGAAAAGACGGAGTCATTTTTCTGGCTTGTAAAGAGTAAAAGTAGTTATTCCATAGGAGAGCAGACTTCCTGGGGGAATAACTCCCCTCATGTCTGTGCCGACCCGTTTGGAGGCAACCAATCTGTCAGAGTTATTGCTTATATATACTGACCAGTTGTGCAAAAAAGACATGAGGTAAGGAGCAGAAGAAGACAGACCTTCTCTACCAAAAATACAGTTCTCAGGGTAACTGTTCCATCTTGTTGAGCCAGAGTTAGAAAATGACCATGGAAAAAATTATCCTAGGTCTTGGAAAAGAGTGAAACAAAAAGGGATTTGACTGAAGGATCATAGAGGCAGTGAGAAGGTTCAAATGCATTCAGTATCTCCTGGGAGTAGAGAGCAACACGTGGAAACTGACTGGCAATCTCAACCTGATTTTGGAGTCACTGGGCCCTCACCTCTGTGATCCTCCCTGCACTGGCTAGGAACTTAATGACCAGGGTTGACATTTTTCAAAGGAAATCGAGAGCACAAAGTACAACTTTCATAAAATACAATTTAATAAAAACCATCATAGACAGAATTAGTATTTTCATTTAAAATTTTCTTATAATTAAAAATGGAATGGCTCACACGTGGTAAGAAATCTTAATTAGCACAGCCAATATGGTATGGATGTATTTTAAAAATCAGCTTTCCCAGGTTTCAATCAAGTCAGAATGCTAAAAATAGGAACAGGCTGGAGGTAGGAAAATTGGGGGTGATAACGGTCCTATAAAACCTTGAGTTCAAATATTGGCCTCCCTTCTCTGAGCTACATCCAGTTCCTATAAAATAGGGAATATATCACTCATAAAATTATGGAAACTAGCATAAACACATCTTCAGCATATATTTGATAAATTTAATTTTCTCTTTCCTTCTTGTGTTACCAATCCACTAGATCTTTTTACAGTATCCTAGTAACACAGACAGCTAGAAGAAAATTTAAGAAATCCCAAATAGTTCTTACTCTAGAACTACTGCTTCATATGATTTGAGAATCATTCTTCATTATTAGCAAGTATCAAAGATTTAAAAAAAATTTTTTTTAAAGTTTATTTATTTTCAGAGAGACAGACAACGGGAGTTGGGGAGGAGCAGAGAGAGAGAGAGACAGAATCCCAAGTAGGCCCTGCACTGTCAGCAGAGCCTGATATGGGGCTCAAATTCACAAAACCATGAGATCATGACCTGAGCCAAAACCAAGAGTCAGATGCTTAACTAACTGAGGCACCCAGGAGCCCCAACGAAACATTTTCAAGAGGATCTGACTAGTAATCTTACTGGAGTTTCCTGAACAATGAAAAAATTGAGTCATCTCTCTTCCCTTCCAGAATGGGATTGCCTCATACAGCCTCAGAAGTAAAGCTGCCTTTGACATGTAGGTACAACTTCAAGATAATTTACCTTTTCCAGATGTTCTGAGAGAAGGCAGGAGGAAAGTCAATGAAATAGATTACTATCTTTCTTCACTGTATGAGGTGTGGGGACGCTGGTACAAGGCAACCAATGTACTATAAATGGCTTCAGGATTCGACACCTATTTAGGAAAAATTTCTCAGCAAAACATGGAATAAAAAATAACTTCCTAAAACATGATATAAAGGTTACACACTAAATGTCTGTGGTTAACATTAAACTTAATGATGAAAAATTGAACACTTTCCCCTAAGATCAGTAACAAGGCAAACAGATCTATTCTTATCATTCCTATTTAACACTGTACTGGAGGCCAATGTAATAAGGAAAAGAAATAAAAGGCATAAGATTGGAAACAAAGAAATAAAAGTCTTCATTTGCATATGATCTGATTATCTATGTAGGAAATACCAAAGAACCTATAAGAAAAATATTAGTACTAACAAGTAAGCTTTGTAAGGTCACTGGTCACTGGACACAAGATCAATATATGAAAAGAAGTTGTATTTCTGTATCCTAGCAATGAACAATTAGAAAATTGAAATATAAAACTGTAAAATATATATCAAAAGAAACTACATACTTAGAAATAAATCTTAGCAACAAAACATGCAAGATTTACATGCCAAAAACTATAAAGCATTGGTGAAATAAGTCAAAGAAGATTGAAATAAATTGATAGGTATACCATGTTAATGGATTGGAAGACTCAATATTGTTAAGCTATCAACTCTCCCTAAATTGATCGATCAACAGATCCAACACAATCCCAATAAAATTCCAGCATGACTTTTTTTGTAGAAATTGACAAGCTGATTTTAAAATTTATATGGAAAAGCAAAGGGATTAGAACAGCCAAATGTTAGTAAGAACAACAGACTTGGAGGACTCATAATACCTGATAGATTTACTATAAAACTACCATATTGGAGAAAGGATAAATAGGTCAATGGAAGAATAGAAAGTCAAAAAACAGACCTGCACATAGTCAATTGATTTTTGCCTAAGATACCAAGGCAATTCAATGCAAAAGAATGAACTTCAATCCTATCTTGTACCCTAGTAAAAATTAACTCAAAGTGCATCAGTGGTTGCCAGGGACAGAGAGTAGGGGGAAAGACTGACTACAAAGAGATATGGGGGACTTTTGAGAGTCAGTTATAACACTGCTCTATATCTTGATTGTAAAGGTGGCTATCAACACTCTCGACAATAGCCAAATTGTGGAAAAAGCCTAAATGTCCATCAACTGATGAATGGATAAAGAAATTGTGGTTTATATACACAATGGAGTACTACGTGGCAATGGGAAAGAATGAAATATGGCCCTTTGTAGCAACGTGGATGGAACTGGAGAGTGTGATGCTAAGTGAAATAAGCCATACAGAGAAAGACAGATACCATATGTGTTCACTCTTATGTGGATCCTGAGACACTTAACAGAAACCCATGGGGGAGGGGAAGGAAAAAAAAAAAAAAAAAAGAAGTTAGAGTGGGAGAGAGCCAAAGCATAAGAGACTCTTAAAAACTAAGAACAAACTGAGGGTTGATGTGGGGTGGGAGGGAGGGGAGGGGAGGGGAGGTGATGGGCATTGAAGAGGGCATCTTTTGGGGTGAGCAATGGGTGTTGTATGGAAGCCAATTTGACAATAAATTTCATATATTAAAAAAAATACAAAAAAATAGCTAAAGAAAAAAAAAAGGTGGCTGTCAAAACTCACAAAAGGTAAATTTACTGCTTGTAAATTATGCATTAAAACACGTAATAATAGCATAAAACATAACTATTTTTTAAAAAAGGAAAAAATGGTCTATTTTAGCTGAGGACTATCTAGAAAGAAAGACATTAGTTGGTAATATCCAAGCAGTTATATGCATACAATCACAAGTTGGTTTACGAGCAGGACAAAACTGAAAGAGGAAAAAAACTGAAGTGCCCCAAGATGTGACTTAAGTCTTTGCATAAAAAAGGTTCCCTCATCTGCATTTGGATGCAGCTTGGAAACAGGGTGGAAATCATAAGATCTGTCTTTCCTTCCCTAAATGCAAACAAGGAAGCATTTTAGATGACTAGTTAATGAAATTTTCAATCTGGAAACCATACTGAACATCTTTACCTGTAATGTCCTGCCAAAGTCTCTAAATTCAACAATGACTTCTCTTATTCCCAAGTATGTTCTTTGTTTATTGCTTTCTACCTCAGTAAATGGTACCATCATCCACCGGTTGTTCAAGTAAGAAATCTGGGTACTAATTTTGACTCCTCCCTCTGTCTTACGTGCTCCATCCAACAGTTTTATCACCAACTGCTGATAATTCTATCCCTCAAATATAGCATCTCTGCTATAAACCAGAAAAGATCATGGAACTGGAAGTTGAACGTGACTGGATGACAGGGTGAAAGAGAGTGGTCTGAGATGCAGCTGGTGAGGTAAGCAAGGACCATGTTAACTGTTCTGGTGTCTCTGCGCATCTCAAACACATCTCAAATAGGTACTAGTTTCTCCATCCCAACTTCTATCATTCTAGTATAAGTTACCACTTCTTTCCTCCAAATTACTTCAGTGTTCTTGGGTCTCCCTACATCTGTTCTTATTTTCCTTTCATTTTCTACACTGCAGTTAGAGTGCTCTAAAAATATCGCTCTGAAAAAAAAATGCTATTCTGATCAGGTATTATTCCTTCCTTAAAACCCCTTAATACACTTTCTTTAGCACAAACATCAAAGTAATTAATATGGTCCCTGTTTACTACAGCAGCCTCACCTCATACCACTCATTTTCTCATATTCTTGATCCAGTCATGCTCAATGTCTAGCTTCACAGCAGAGAGGTTATGTCTGTTCTATATATATGGTTCCCTCAGTCTAGAGTATCCGTCTTTCTACCCACCATTGCACCTAAACTTGTCTAGCTCATGTCTCTTTTCCTTCAGGGGAAGCTAACATGGCACTTCCAGGAAGCCTTCCATGGTTTTTCATGTCGACTAAGTCCACTCATTGCCTGCTCTTACAGCATAGTTCATCTCCAAGTACTTGTGGCACAATAAAAATAAATATTTGGTCTTTGTCCCTGGTTTCTGGTACATAGCTCCTTAAACTCTTGGAATCTCCTGAGTGGTAAGAGTGCCTTCTGTATACTAATGAGATGACTGGTAGCTGTGGATGCCTAGATTGCTTCAAGTTGGGGGCTGGTCATTACAAAGATCAGGTCATGCTTAGAGGCTCTACCCTCCCCTGCTTGCCCTTCATCCCCAACTTCTAGGGAAGGGAGAAGGGCTAGAGATGGAGTATAATCACCAATGGCCAATGATTCAATCAGTCATGGTTACATAATGAGACTGCCACAGAAGCCCTGAAGCAGCCAGGTTCAAGGAGCTTCTGAGTTGGTGAACACACTGAGGTACTGGAAAGGTAGTGTGCTGGGAGAGGACAAGGAAGCACCCTTCTCCCTCCATACCTTGCCCTGCTCATTTTTTCCCATGTCTGTTCCTGAGTTGGATCCTCTTCTAAACAGGCAAATATAAAGTTCCAGGAGTTGCTCCTGGTGCATTGTCAAACTGCAGGGGGATTGATCACGGGAACCTCTGACTCTGCCAAGTCAGACAGAAGGGTAGGTAACTGGACATTCCATTTGCAACTGATGTTTGAAGTAAGGGTAGGCTCAGGTGAATGAGCCCTTGAACCTGTGGAATCTGACGCTAACTCCTGATAGTCAGTGTCAGAATTGAATTACTGGACACCCAGCTGGTGTTCAGAGTACTGACAGAATTAGTGTCAGACCTGGTGTTGGAAAAGATACCACGCTTTTGGCGCCAGAAAGAACTTGAGAATACTTATTCAAAGTCTGTTTGTCACTTCATTGGTTGTGTACTCCATGAGACAAATTCGTGTCTACTACTATACCCCCAGCATTTAGCACAGTGCCTGGCACGCTGTTTTGTACATACTTGACGAGTATAAATGAACGTCTACCACCAGAGTATAAAAATTCTGAACTGTTATCTGGGAGAAACTAGGTCAAAGTTTTTTTCTGGGTCTACCTCTGACGCAGCACTGAAAGCTGACAGAACAAGGACAGAAGATCAACAGGTTCCACTTTTCACTAAGTGATGTTAAGGCCAACTACAAGGTGGGGGCACAGAGGAAGGAGCAAGAAATGGCAACCGTGACACCTCTTCTCACTCCGAAGAGGAAATAAATTGAGAATAGAATAATGATCAAGTGCTGGTCCTAGCAGCGGCTCCTCCTCCACACTGGGCCCCGCGTGTTGTCAAGTTCTGTTCTCCCAAAAGTTATTAAGCAGCAGAGTTCAAATGTACCACTGCCTGCTTAAGAAGGAAAAAAGAAAGGCTGTCAAATGAATAAAAGTGTATCTAGTCCATGAGTCGAACTCCAAAGGCAATGACAAATTCTCAAATGAACACTACTGCATCAAGTTCTTTGAAGAAAGTTACCCAGCTGAGAGAGCCACGCACAGAGCACATGTGCACTTAGCTTGTCCACTGGTCCCACTGAAGAGGGACAGCTCTGCTCTCGACCACACAGGTAGCCATCAGTACTTGCTTACACCTCTTACTTTGTCAAAGGCTTCAGGAGGCTCATGTATGTACATCCCCCTCCCGCCCCCCACCTTCAAGTAGATCTTAAACTTTTTCAGAGAAGAAAATGTCTTCTGCCTTTAAAATGTCTTATATCCCTATTTTCAGTGTAGGGCAAGGAGGAGAAGTTCTTCAAATACTAAACAGAACTGAACAGAAGGCGTCATGCACTAGATACCAATGAGGTAAAGTCGCTGAGGTCTACAAGAAAAACGAGGCCAGGCCTGAAAGACCCTGGTAAGAAAAGACTATCTCCATCTTGCCATGAAAACAAGTCTTACCTGTGACGGGGCTGTCTTCCCCTTTTTAATTTCAGATGAATTTTCACTTAATTTCCCTACTTTGTTACTTGAGCTGCATTTGTAGCATGTCCATCTTGTCCGCCCCTCAGTTTCTATGGTGCACTCTTTGTTTTGCAGACAGAATGAGTGATACAAATGGCCACAGCTGCAAAATAAAGGCAACCAATTTGCACTTTTCTTTAACATAAAATCTCCAAACATAAGCTATGCTAGAGTGTATTTATAAGTGGCAAAGACTTCCGGTAAGTTGTAATACACTGACTGTTGTATAGTTAAGAAGAAAGGAAATTTACTTGTTGCCGTCCTTTTTTAAAACCCAGACTCACGTATTTGCACACCTACATTGGGAGCAGGCACAGAATCACAATTCTCTTGACTACAAACCACGTGGGAGATGACTTGAACTTCTGTTCATTTCTCAAACTATGAAATGTTTTTAGCAAGTATGAAAAAAATGCAATTGGGGAAAGCCCTAATGATTTAAGTAGCTTGGTAACAACATGAGTGGTCTGCCTCATCAAATCCAAGGCAACAGTTGTGATTTGATTAATACAAAACTGTCAGGGCTGCAGTAATTCTTACACTATTCCTAAGAAGAAACTCCCTGCTGATTGCTAAGTGAGCCTCCCTAAAGTGAGTGTTGAGTATAATTCTCTGTCATCTTTACTGATTGCTCCTCAACTCTCCAGCCTGAAATGTTGGACTACCTCAGAAGTCAATTCTTTTCTATAGTCTTTATAGTCTTTCTCTACTTTTTTTCTTCTAGAGCTACGTTTGCTCTTTCAGTGATTACTCCAGGTCCACAGCTTTAAAATGCCACCTATGTGTGGATGGGATATCTTATAGGCATCTTAACTCTAACATGTGTCAAACCAAATTCTTGATTTCACTCTGCTCTACCCCAACCGCATTGCTCTCATCCAACCTTTCCCACCTCAACAACTACATTCTTCCAGTTTCTCAGGCCAAAAAGTTTGGCATCATCCTTCACTATTCTCTTTCTTTCACACCTCACATGCAATCTATGAACAAATCTTACCAGCTCTACCTTTAAAATATGTCCAGAATCCTACCACTTCTTACTTCATTACTACACCTTGGGCCATCTCTCTCTTGGATTACTGCAATAACCTAAATGGTTTCCCTGCTTTCACCCTTGAACTTCTGTAGTCCATTCTCAATATAGCAAAGAGATCCTTAAGACACAGGCCAGACGTCAAACCTATCCTCAAAACCATCCAATGGCTTCTCATCTCAGAGTAAAAGTTTAACCCTTTATAATGACCCAGTTGCTATATAATTTGGCCTCTGTTCTTCTGAAGTCAACTGTTATCATCTTCCCTTTCCTTCACTCTGCTTCGCCAGCACAAGCCTACTCACTCATTACTCTCCAAGTATGTGACCAAGCTCTAGCCTCAAGGTGTCTGCCCTTGCTGATCCTCTGCCTGGGGCACCCCCCCTGATACTGCACGGCCACTTCCCTTAGGTCTCTACTCAAATGTCACTAAACTAGTGAGACTTTCCCTAGTTACTCTTTAGAAATTAGTAGCTCCCAACATTCCTTTACACCATATTTTATTTTATTCATGGTAATTATTACATTTTTATTAATTTTTAAATTGTTATTAAGTCACCTTAACAGTGATGCCTTCCAAGACTACTCTGTATAAAATATCCTCCCCCACCAAACACTCTTTCGTGGGCTTTTTGGGTGATGAGAGCTTCTTCCCCTTCCAACTACCAAATCTGCTAATCTTCCTGTGTCTATACTAATAGAAGTTATAACACTTATATAGCTCTTGCTATGTCAACACGATGACAAGTGTCTTATGTAATTTATCTCATTTAATATTTGCAATAAGCTAAGAAAAAGGTACCATTATTATCCCAATTTACAGATAAGGAAACTAAGATGTAAAGAGATTAACATGTTCAAAGTCTCACAGCTAGCAAGTGGCAGAAACAGGATGGGAACTCAAAAAGCGTGGTTCCAGAGTCCATCTTTTATTGCCTTTACCCCATATATTCTCCCAAACCCTAAGCAGAATGTAAGGTCTATGAGGGTGGAACTTTGCCCTGTTTTGTTCACTGCTAGAAAGACTGACTAGAGCTGTGTATCCACATGTATACCTGCCTGGTAATACCATACATGTCGCACACTGTATGTGTAACATTTCCTTCCCTTGATTACCTAAAGACAATGATTTCATCCGCCATTTCTTGGCGTCTCTTGTACTGCTGCAAACATATAGAGCAGTAATCCTGCTTGGGATTCAGTCCTCTGGTGACTGAAGCTCTCAGGTTACACAATGACCAATGGAGATCTTGGTTTAGAAGGCTAGTAGTTGTTTCCAGCAGAGTCTAGGAAAGACCAAAACAGAAACCAAACACACAAAAATGGTTCTTTAAGTGAAAGAGATGGGAGGAGGTGAATGAGGAGAGACACTTGTTTGGTTTTTTACCACAAACAACTGAAATTAGAATATACTATCTGGGGCACCTGGGTGGCTCAGTCAGTTAAGTGGCCGACTTCAGCTCAGGTCATGATCTCGCGGTCTGTGAGTTCGAGCCCCGCGTCAGGCTCTGTGCTGACAGCTCAGAGCCTGGAGCCTGTTTCAGATTCTCTGTCTCCCTCTCTCTCTGACCCTCCCCCGTTCATGCTCTGTCTCTCTCTGTCTCAAAAATAAATAAATGTTTAAAAAAAAAAAAAAGAATATACTATGAAGGCATAACATTAATAAAAAACAAACCCCAAATACTCCCAAATTTAAGTGGTTAACTTTCATGTGCAAGAAATGACCAGGGCATACATCGAGAGTCTCAAAATATTTATTAAAAGGCTATCATTAGTTTCTACTGAGAAATGTGTGCTCTGCCATTCTGTGGCTTAACTCAGCACTGATGGCTTTCGAATGACTAGATAAATACAAACCTATTTTTTAATTACGTTTTTCTAATAAGTTCCCTCTGAATGGCTCAAAGTGTTACAACAAACAACCCAGTTTTTTTTTTATAGAAAAAAAATTTTGTCCGATTTTTTTTTTTATAGAAACTGCATCCATGGCAATATTTCAAATAACCTTTCACTGAAAAAGCTAATGGCCGTCCCTCAGTTTTCATCTCCCTTGGGCAGAAAGATCACATTTTCCTGATCAGCACTTACAAGTCATTTGAATCTACTTAAGACTGTGACATCTGTCAGTAAGTCACATAAAGACATTTTCATAGCTATCACATTAAGTCATTTTAATACTCTGTGTGCTTATGTTGCTTACATACTCTACCTAATTCTCAACATTCATATCTATCATTCAGATGTGCAGCTGGGCTCTTTACTGTCAGTCCCAAAGGGGAAGACATACTGCCCATCCTCCTTGCTATAAGCCTAGTCCTTTAATTTTACCTGTAATGGAGAATTTTTAGGTCTAACAGTCTTACCACTGTAATTCTTTCCAATCAACCCTATCTTTTCCTGCTCTTCCAAAGTTTGCAAACATTTCCTGCCTTGTTCTCAGCTTCCCTTCTGCCAACACGGAGTGCATGCCTGCAGGGGTATCTGTTTCACTGGGCTATGCTTGGCAAAACTGTAGTTCTTCATCACCCTAAGAAAAGCTCTGTCACCCCAATTTTTCTTTTTTTCTCTCAGATTATTAAAGAAGCAGATAGTGTATCTACCATACCTAAATGGTGCTTTTCTTAGGTGGCTTCATGAGTCACTTTGAAGTATACTAAGAAAAAAATCTGTATACCATGGTGGCTCCTACTGAGAATCAATGCTACAGGCAGTTTTGAGTTAAACAAAGACTAATGACCACTTTTGGTTAGTGGCAATCATCTGCTTCAGAACGTTTGAAAGAAAATTCATTTAATTTTATTTTGCAATTTCTATACTCATGCTGACTCTTCCTTTTCATGGTTACATTCTTCCATTCAATTATTTTCCAGAATATTTCTCACACTTTTCACTTAGAAAAAAAGAACTGTTTCATTCCCAATGAATAAAATGAGTCCAAATTTGATACATTTCCACATTCTACAATATCTGTGTGTGTGTATACACATATTAATTAAGGCCAAGAGATTTATAAGCTTTTAAAAAGCATACACTTCAATCTACCAAACTTCCATTAAATAGGAATTTTTAAAGAAAAAGTATGGGTGCAAAGAAAAAAGAAATAGCTTCTTTTTACCTTAGGACAGCCTCAGAAATAGAAAGCTTACTTGTTCATAGTTAAAGGTATCCAACATTCCCAGAATGAGTCCCTGGATTTCTCCAAGTTTTCCTTTTCCGTAAACTGGATCCTAATTAGAAAAAAGTTGCAAACGTGTAATTTTGTTCTTGATATTTTAAAATCACTTTAATATATAAGTTATCAGAAAGAGCCAAACACTCAAGTACTTTTCTACAGTCACAAAATATTTATTCTTTCATGAACCTTCCACTAGAAATGTGTATCAGTCTCCCTCTGTCCATCATAAATATTTTGAAAAAAAAAGATAAAATAAAATTTAAGTGATATGAGCCCCTTACCTAATAATCTTTTTGCAAGTGTAATTAAAGTTCACCCTGGTTTTGTTTCTGCAAGAAGCTTCCTCTCCTTCTTTATATTAAACATCACCCATGCCTCTTTGAGCTCTTATTTATCTGCTACATTAAAACCAACGTCCACCTGAATGCCAGAATCTGTCCAACAGCCCCTTCTATGACCCACACCTGGCCTCCTCCTGGCTCCCACCAACTAAATCGTTTCAGTTTAGGAGATTAATTTTTGGATCCAAGGGGCAACTTTCAGTTTTTTAAAGCTTTTTTCAATAAAGTCACTACTGATCAACAACACATACTCAGACACCCAATCTCCCCTTCACTGCTTTTCCTATGAGGTATGCCAAGTAACATGTTTAGTAGGTACAATCTGGAAAAAAAACTGAAATGTATAAAAACAATTCAAAAAATAGACACAAAAAACTGAAATCCAGCCACACAGAGATAAACACTGTTGATATTTTGATGCACATTTTTCCAGTCTTGTTTCTGGGAAAGGAGACAAAGGGCAAGAGGGAGAGATGTATTTCTTAGTGTACAAAATTTGAGCATTTTACATACTTTTATAACAGTATATTGTGAGAAGTTTCCCATATCAAATATTTCATAACAGCTACAGAATATGAATCATGTAAAAATATCACTTGTCATTCAACCCTTCTCTACTGCTGGACATGTAAGTTCGCCTCCCCCTTCCTAACTCCCACTCACAATTGTCAAATGCTGGTGGCTGTAAATTTTAGTCTAAATCTCTCATTCTTTCTTTAGAGATTTCTAGAAAGGGAATTACAGATTCAAAGAGGGTTTTTATGGGTATCGATATATACTGCCAAATTGCTCTACCGCTAAGTTGTATTATGCAACTTTTATCTCCATCGGCCTATTTGAGTGATCATTTTACCGCACCTTTGGCTAGGCCCAGAATTATAATTAAAACATTGCTAATAAATGAGTATGTCAAATCTATTACTTCTAATATGGGATTATGTCTGACATAAATGATTCTCCCATGCCAAACAGGGGAGCCCAACCATACAGTAATGATGAATATAGCTATTTATTTAAGTGGGTAGCCCATGCCAAGCACGGTACTCCGTACTTTTTATATGTACCATATCATTACACTCCTTCCAGAACATTTATAAATGAAGAAATTCAAACTCAGAAAGGTTAAGTAAAATTCTCCAAGATCACAAAACTATTACACAGATAAACTGGGATTTGAACCTAGGTACTTCAGAAACCATGTTTTTAATTAATATGTTATACTGGTCTCCCAAGTAGATACATAGACTGATAAACTAAATAATAAGCTAATGTTTGCTGGAAAATGTAGGTAACATTTCTGGCTACTTCTTAGAGAGTGGCAGTTAAAATCTTGGTGCATTAAGAGTAATTCGGAGTTTAGATGTAAAGAAAAGACTGTGAAATAGGAAAAACATTGGAGAGAGGTTCAGAAATGTGAGAAGAAACTGTTTTTCTGCTCTTATACCACATAGTCTGAGTATTTGCTTCCTTTTCTCTTCTAGGCTCCGATGACGGCTCTTGAAGACTGGGTGTGCACAGTTTCTAACCAAGATTGTTTTTCAGTACTTTCAGTTGGGTGAGAGCAGCACAAGATATTAATCTTTTGTTAGAAAACAACTCAGGCCATATACTCACCAGATAATTTTTTGTTTTCTTTTTTTTTTGCATAAAAATAGATACATGTTAATGCTTCTAAGCTTATACTCAATTATGCTTTTGGTCAAGCTCTTAATAAATACACCTATTTCTCAAAGTATCAAGAGACAGTGTAATACTTTATTACAAAAAATATGTATTACAGTATCTACCATTCTATATACATCCAACACACTAATAAGCTCTAGCACAGAAAAGCTCTGTCATTTGTTTATGACAAGGGTGGTTTGGAGAATAAAAAGGTCTTTAAAAGGTTAAATTCTGGGGAAAGGAAAAAATCTTTATAGGTCATGTCTATATTTGTATCAGTACATTTCACTTTAATATGCATAATTTAAAAGCAAAATCATGAAAATTACCTCATGCTGTGGCAACATATAAATTATAGAATGCAAAAGGGAGCTCAAGGCTTCTAGCACAGCATGTACACAATCCACTAGCTTTTCCAATTATTTCCCAAAGATGTCAGTTAGATTCTTTAGCAACGAATAACTACTGAGGTTTCTCTTCAACTCATTTTTTAAAAAGTTCTTTGGCAAAAGACATGATGACCACTTTCCCCCATCTTGCTTTTTCTGGAACCTACTGTAGCATGTATGTGGTTTGTTTTATAATTAAAATCGTTACTAATCAAGCATTACTTTAAAATATGAATAATGCCCTCAGCAGGTTAGCATATAAATCATTTGTTTGCTTTAATTTCCTCAGTAAGACAGTCATAAACAGCTTCTCAGAACACAAGAATTACTTTTTGCCATAGAGTAAAGATCAATAAAACCAAGCGGGGAAGACAGAATATATGTAACATAAACATGTTCCCTTAAAAACACTAACTTACCATCTAATGTTCATGGAAGAAGCCTGCACAGTTCAGGTGCCAGGCATCAGTTTGAATAAACATTTAGAGGTCAAGAAGATCTTTGAGAACCTCTTATCATGAGAACATCTCCTCTGGAAAAACTAATTATGTGAGCAACTGCTCGTCGAAATAACTGTCACTCCCTCTCTTCTCTCCAAGGGGCCGGATAAAGGGAGGTGGATCTGAAGTACACCAGGGTTGGTGTGGGCTGGCGTTAGGTATGGGAGGCCTAAAATTTGGAGTTCAGTTAATGTTCTAGCTATGCCCACCTAATAAGTGAGTAAACTAAGGAAAGTTAATGTGAGTAGCACATTCCTATTGAGAAACATGGGGATATCACTACTTCCCCAGCTTAGTGTATACAGAGATCAAAGGAGATAAAGAACACAAAAGTGCTTTATAAACTGCTTAGAACTACCCCAAAATATGAGGTGATTGAGCCAACTAATATTTGTTGAGTATGGACTATGAACATAGGAAATGTTCTAGAAAATATTCTACTGGAGAAAACAGTGCATTAAAAACTGGGGCAGACAAAAAAATGATAAGGGACAAGATTTCAAAAAAAACAAAAAACGGGGATGCCTGGGTGGCTCAATCAGTTAAGTTTCCAACTTTGGCTAAGGTCATGATCTCAGGGTTCGTGAGTTCCAGCCCTGCATCGGTCTCTGTGCTGAGAGCTCAGAGCGTGGAGCCTGCTTCAGATTCTGTGTCTCCCTCTCTCTTTGCCCCTTCCCTGTTCATGCTCTGTGTCTCTCAAAAATAAACAAACATTAGAAACAAAAAATGCCCCAAATCCTAAGAACATAAAAATTCCGGTTAGAGTTCTTGATAACTTAGATGTAAAGGATCAATGCCTTGAAAGACACTACCTACCAAAACTCATACAAGGGGAAATAGATAAACAAGGCCTGTGTCTCTTAACCAAACTGAATCCTTAATTAAGAACATTTCAAAACAGAAGGCACCAGGCCCACATGGTTTTTCATTGGTTTATTCTACCAAATATTTAAGAAGAAATTATATCAATATTCTACAATGTTTCAGAAAACAGAAGAAAACATTTTCTACTTATTCGATGAGGCCAGCATTACCCAGACAAAACCAGACAATCTCTATCAAAATGCTAGCAAGTTATTTTATGTATAGAGACAAAATTACTCTATAGTTTATATGGAAAGGCAAAAAACCCAAAATAGCTAACACAATACTGAAGAAGGACAAGATCAGAGGACTGACACTATCTGACTTTCGGATTTACTATGAAGCTACAATAATCAAGACAATGTCACACTGGCAAATGACTAAACAAATAGATCACTGGAAAAGAATAGAGGACTCTGAAATCATGCCCCATAAATACAGTCAACTGACCAAAGGCTATTCAGTGAAGAAATGGACAGTCATTTCAATAAGTGGTGCTGGAAGAACTGGACATCCACATGGAGAGAAAGAACTCCAGACACTGACCTTCTATCGTTCACAAAAATTAACTCAAAATGGATCATAGACCTAAAATGTAAAATGCCGAACTTTATAACTTCTAGAACATGGAGAAACAAATCTAGGTGATCCTGGGTTTGAGGATGAGTTTTTAGATGCAACACTAAAAGCACAATCCATTAGGGTGCCTGGGTTGCTCAGCTGGTTAGGCATCCACCTCTTGATTTAGGCTCTAGTCACAATCTCATGGTTCGTGAGGTTGAGCCCTGCATTGGGCTCTGCGCTGTGCGGAGCCTGTTTAGGATTCTCTCTCTGCCCCTTCCCTGCTCGTGTGCACACATGTGCATGCTCTCTCTCTCAAAATAAACATTAAAAAAATAAATAAATAAAAGCACAATCCATGAAAAAAAACCCTGAAAAGTTGGACCTCATTAAAATTAAAAAACTTCTGGGCTGCCTGGGTGGCTCAGTCGGTTGAGTGTCCAGCTTCGGCCCAGATCATGATCTCACAGTTCGTGAGTTCAAGCCCCATATCGGGCTCTGTGCTGACAGCTCGGAGCCTGGAGCCTGCTTCAGATTCTGTGTCTCCCTCTCTCTCTCTGCCCCTCCCCAGCTTGCGATCTGTCTCTGTCTCTCTCAAAAATAAATAAACATTAAAAAAATTTATCAATCAATCAATCAATCAAATTAAAAAATTGCTTCATGAAAAGATCTGTTGACAGCATGAAAAGACAAGCTACCAACTGGGAGAAACAAGGGCAAAACATATCTGACAAAACGCTTGTATAAAAAATATACAAAGAACTCTTAAAACTCAACAATAAAAAGAACCTCCAAACCCGACTAAAAAGTGGGCCAAAGATCTGAACAGACACCTTATCAATGGGGTCACAGATGGCAAATGAGCAACATGAAAAGGTGTTCAATGTCACAGTTCATTAGGGAACTGCACATTAAAACAACGAGAGACCACTACACATCTATTAGAATGATTAAAATCCAAAACACTGGATTTATGGACACTTGCTTTATAGTCCAGAGTATGGTCTTGGTAGATATTGCATGTACAGCTTGAGAAGAATGTGTTGTAATTGATATGTAAAGGTCAACTAGGTCAAAGCAGTTAAAATTGTTCAGCAGAAAGGTGTTGTCATCTTTATTTTTGGTCCTCTGCCTTTTTTCTCTGGCTGCTTTTAAGCTTCTCTGTTAATCTCTGATTTTGAGCAATCATGATGCGCCTGGTAGTTTTCCTCATACTGCTCGGGTTTGGGGTTATGGATCTGTGTGCTAACAGTTCTTCATAAATCTGGAAAATATGCAGCCAGTATTTCTTCAAGTAGTTTTTCTGTTCTGACTCCCTGTTTTCAGGATTCCATTTTATTTTGGGCTGTTTGAAATTGTCCCACAGCTGATAACTCTGGTTCATTTTTTTTTCCAATTCATTCTACTTACTTTTATTTTGGATTGTCTATATTGTTATGTCTTCAAATTCACTTATCTTTTTTCTGTTTTGGTGTCCTTGTCTGCTAATTCTAACATCCAATGTCATATATGAGTTTCATTTTCCAACTTTTTTGCACACCTTGTAATTTTTGATTCAGTGTCATATGCTATTGGGACCTAGATATTTTTTTATTCCTAAAAGCATTTTTAACCTTTGTTCTGGGATGCAATTAAATTACTCAGAAAGTTTGATCCTTTCAGGTCTTGCTTTTAAGATTTGAAAGGCATGGCTGGAGCTATGTGTAGTTTAGGGCTGTTTCCTACTACTGAGTACTTCCGAGTACTTCACCCAATGTTCAGTGAATTATGAGGTCTTCTTCCTTCTAGTCTTGTTGTTGGTCTTGTGTGAGTACAAGTATAATTCCCTCTGATCCTTTCATGTCTTTCTTTCCCTGGCCTCCCTAGTTTCCTGAGATTGTGTACGTTTTGAGGAGGGTCTTTGGTCTATCTCCAGAGTTCTTTTGCCTGGTACTTGCCTGAAAACTCTGGGCATCTTAGACTCCTGACTCTCAGCGCCATCTCCTCAAAGCAATGAATATACTGGAAACTGGCTGTGATACCCCTTCCTGCACTATTGCCTAGAAAGTCTCTCAAGACATTAAGCTGGGGCAAACACAGGGCTTACTCTGTTTCCTGTCCCTCAGGTATCACTGACCTTCATTGCCTGATACTCAGTGTTTTTTAAAAACTATTTCATATACTTTGTCCATTTTTTGGGTTGTTTCAGGCAAAGGAGATAAATCGGGCCTCTGTTACTCCATCTTGGCCAGAAGTGGAATTCTTCCATCCTTGACCTTTTATCCACTCTAAAAATATTGAGTACCTACTGTATGCCAGGTGCCTCTGAGCTAGGTGATGGTGACAGAGTACTAGCAAAGTACAGTCTTATTCCCAAGCCCTTCTGTTCTAATGGTAAATAAAAATCAGTAAATAGGGGCGCCTGACTGGCTTAGTCGGTTAGGAGTCCAACTCTTGATATTGGCTCAGATCATGAATTCACTGTCATAAGAGTGAGCCCCCCCATCAGGCTCTGTGCTGAGCGTGGAGCCTACTTGGGATTCTCTCTCTCCCTCTCTCTCTGCCCTCCCCTGCTCTCTTTCAAAATAAATAAACTTAAAAAAATCGGTAAATAGACCTGATTCTTAGATGTTCTGTAACTCCAATTCTGGCCTTCTGCTTTCTTTGCTAATTCACTTCCTCCTAAAGTTCACTTAGTTTCAAGTATTGAACTACTACTTCTGTGTTGATGACTTCCAAGTCTATGTCTCCAATTTTATCTTTTTCTATAAACTCCAGTCTTGTATTCCCCCAAGGCTCATTGTTAGTCAATCACACTAACAAGTTCTTCTTAAATTTCCCTACCTCTAAACATCAAAAAGTCAAGTGGATTCTACTAATTTCCAAATTCATCTTCTCTTAGCCCTTCTATGCAACTCAATTAACAAACTTTGAGTACCTAATACATTCTAGGTATTTCTATGCCTTCAGTCTTGATCCCTTTCAATTTATCCTATATAACATACAGGGTGAATGATCTTTCTAAAGAGAAACCTCATTCCATCATTCCTCTGCTTAAAATCCTTTGATGAGAATCTACAAATTTTAAAATTAAATCCGAAGTCCAACCTTATGGTTCACAAAGCAATTAAAGGCACAATCCCTGCAAGTCTCAAATTTCAGCTCCGTGACTCACCTTTATTCTTGTCTTATGTTCCAAGCATACTTAAACATTTGCAACTCCCCCAAATGTACCATGTTTTACCTCACATTCTTTGTATATATAGTTCACTCCGCTTAGAATAGTGCTATCTCCTTTTTTCCCCCTGATTCCTTTAGGCTATTTAAGATTCAGTTCAGACATCTCCTCCTCCAGGAAATCTTCTCAAATTACCCAATCTGTTTCAGAGATAAACTTTCTTTCTTTCTTTTTTTTTTTTTTTTTAAGTTTATTTATTTTGAGAGAGAGTGAGCATGGGAGGGGCAGAGAGAGAGGGAGGGAAGGAGGGAGGGAGGGAGAGAGAGAGAATCCCAAGCAGGCTCCACACTGGAAGCACAGAGCTCAATGTGGGACTCTAACTCATGAACTGTTGAGATCATGACCTGAGCTGAAACCAGGAGTTGGCTGCTCAACCGACTGAGTGACCCGGCGCCCCCAGGGATGTACTTTCATTGGTACTCCTCTGCTAAAGTTATGTAGAAACTCAACTCATTCTAATTTATTCAAAAAACAAAACTATTATGAAGCTACTCGGCTCTTCTAGGTCAGGAGCTAAGCCTTTCATCTACACAGGAAATGACCAAACAGGGAAACATATAATAAACGAATAATTAATTAAACTCCTCAAAAGACCAGGCAGTGAAACAACTGAAAAGCTTATATGACACAATAGGAAAGAGAATAAATTAGGAGGTGAGAGACTTCGGTGGTAGCCTGGGTTTTGCCACTAACGGCGGGCCACGTACTAACTTTTCCATACTTTAGTTTCTTCCTTCATCAAGAAATTTCTGTAGTAGCCCTCTCTACCTCAAGAGGTTGTTGTGAGTTTCAAAGGAGATACTATTTGTGAAAACACCTTGAAAAAATAAAAATCTCCATACAAATATAAGGTAGAGTTACTATTACAGTAATCACAGCATGCAAATAAGGAGAACAAACTGAGGTGTGATGGGGGGTGGCAGGGAGGGGAGGGTGCGTGAGGGGTACTGAGGAGGGCACCTTTTGGGATGAGCAATGGGTATTGCATGGAAACCAATCTGACAATAAATTTCATATTAAAAAAAACTGCAACCAATTAAAAAAAACCTGCAACAAATTTAAAAGGAAAAAAAATAAAAAATAGCATACAGTCCTTATTAATGGGAGTAGAAGGTGGCAGGTACTTTTTCTACTACTGAAGGTAGAAATATGATAAGAACGCAGTTAAAATGAATGCCAAAAAAAAAAAAAATGAAATGACTGCCAATATAGCTCAAAATAAAGGGAAGGTTTTCTAATATCAAAAGCCTTCAAAGTCAGGAAGCTTGAAAAACAAAATTTTTAAAATCACCAAGAGAAAAATTGATTTTTATTTATTATAATTCATGTATCATCAAGTGTGGTTACAGCTCAACATAAAGCAAACTGAGAGAGGAGCCACTTTCGGCTTTAAGATTTCATTTTTTCTGATTTACTTGGTAAAGTATTCCTGCCTTACGAAAATATTACTTTATATATGACTAAAACACATTATGAAGTATTCCAAAATGGATATAAGAGAAGCAGTCTATATCAAAGACTTATCCAACACATGATAAGGACCGAATGAGATAATGCATGTAAAGATACATAAGCTGTGATGAGAGACTATGGATGCAGCAGTCTGTATCCGCAGAGGCCCAGACACTTAATACCAGATTGAAGTAGAGTTTGGCGAGCCTTAAAAGAGAGCTGACAGGGACATTCTTTATGGGAGAAAAATCATCTGAAAATTAGAAAGACCAATGGTATCACAGTGCTGTTCGATTTTTTCTTTCTCTTTTTCTTTTTCTTGGCGTGTCTCATGCTGCATAAGATGAAAGAAGACAAAATGGATTCCAAGGATAATTCCCACTGTTTCCCCCAAAATGTTCACAGGTTTTTCACAAAATATATCATAGGGTATTTTTAGCGTTCTTTTGATGATGCTGGGAGTGTTCAGCCCTTTTTGCTGAGGAAAACAGGGTAAAATAATGTTTCCTACAAAGGCTTTGGACACAAAGTCGGCTAGAATCTAGAACAGGGGATGAAATCTTGAACATAACAACATTTTTTATGATGAGCTAGAAAATTTAAGTTACAACCAATAATTAGGAAATGCTGATATTAACTTCATTTGTAAGTTATCTTTTTTTTTTAATCTAAAAATCATATTTAGCTGGAAATAAATGGTGATTCTCTCCCAGTTAGCATATGAATAGGAAGCTTGTACATCTGAATCCCAAGATAACAGTGAACATCTGAAGGCTGCACAGCCTAACTGAAGCTCATGGGTGTGTGCCAGGCAAACCTAGCCTCCTGGAGCACCAGGAAAGTTTCAAGGACGTCTGTCCTAAGTTAGATATTTAGCAATGCCAAAAATCAGCTGCATTACTCTAGAGACCCATGTAAACATTAGCTTCATTTGCCTGTTATTTAAACATAACTAAAATATTCATTGAAGTTGATCAACACTGAATCCCGCCCCCCTTTTAACTCACCTGTAAGATTCTTTGCAAGATGGATGGAAGGGCAATAAAAGCTGCCATGCTGTTTAGAACTTGCATGGTCAGAGATCTCAGAGCTGTTACAATAACAAAATGTTAACATTAAGGTTAGTTTAAAATAAGAGGTTTTGGTTTTCCCTATAAGTTAGTGAAAAATAGTGGATTTACCTAGCTTCCTAGAAACTTAGCTAACCGGGGCCAGCTGGATATTTTAAAGTTACTGTTGATAAGTAACAAAGCTACTATTATTCAAGACAAATGACAGAATTGGTGCCATAGAAAAAACTGAATATAAAAGGGGAGATTAATACTACACTATGATTTCATTAAGAAAAACAGTAATGATAATTTTTAGCAGATAATAATTGGCGATGGTGTAGGTGGACTCAATAAACCTACCTTCAGGGTGTAGATGAGGTGCAGCTGAACCAGACAGCTTCTGAGGGGCCATCATTGCCTCCAATAATGGAAACCAGAGTGCCTATAATGTCAGAGGAAACCACAGCGCTCTGTTATTTTTAAGATTAGCATCAGCATAGTGTTTTACAGGTTGAAATGTGCCTCTGACTTACATTTGCTTGCAAAAAAAAATTTTTTTTTAAAGAAAAGATGGAACACTTGACTGGGAAGAGAAAAGACAGTAAGAAACAATGACCATAGCTCAAACAGATGTCTTCACCATGCACCCTGGGAAAATAAAGAAACTGAAGTCAGTAAGTCTAGACCTTGGAACTATAATCTCCTGTGTCTCGGGAGAAGGTAGGTTCAAAGCAGACACGGCAGAGCCTCCAGTCAGGTTCTCGTATACTATGCTTTAAAACCATCACTGACCAAGTCTAAATAACCCTATGTACTGCAGGAGAGAACAGAGAACAGCCCCCTCCACTACCTCATCTCCACCCCCTCCCCCATTTCTCTTTAGCGATGTCAAGCAAGATCGATCAATGAAGGTTATCCAAAAATTTGTTCCCACTCTCAAGCATTATTTTGTATTTCCTTAGTCATCACAGACCAAGAAGTAGAAGTTAACATTATTTCAATTAACATTTCCAACCACATCAGTAGATAGATCATCATTTATTCCTATTATGTTGGGTGCTCTATTAAATGATTTACACAAATTTTTTCATTTCAATCTTGTAACAGCCTTACACCGTAAGCATGACCTTCACTTGAGATAAGAACTGAAATTTAGAAAAGTAATTTGCCAAAGATCACACCGTCAGTAAACTGGTGCTGTGACTCCAAAATCTGTGTTTTCCTAAGCCTTGGGAAAAATCTTTATCATCAAAAATCAAACTAATACATTTCAAAACTTAGACTACGGTTTCTTGTTGGATAATCATTTACAAAAGCTTTATTTAACTCTAT
This sequence comes from Puma concolor, assembly GCF_028749965.1. Taxonomy (NCBI): domain Eukaryota; kingdom Metazoa; phylum Chordata; class Mammalia; order Carnivora; family Felidae; genus Puma; species Puma concolor. The sequence continues at coordinate 77,120,394 of NC_141675.1, read as the reverse complement.
GTCTTGGGAGGAACCTATTCCTGCAAACATCTGGGAATCATGAAGAAAGGTCAGAGCAGAACAAGAGTGGTTCTAGGAAGCTCTGTAAATACAGAAGGGAAATGTGTCACCCATTACCTGACACTGTACAAGTCCTATGGCAGTGGAGATATGGGAGCCCCTAAGGCAAAGGAGACAGGCTGAGGGTCCAGCAACTTTCCCACTGGGTGACCTCCCAACTGAAGAGCTCTATTGAAGAGCTAAGATTTTATACTGATGACTTTTCATGCATTCCGGTTCTTAAGATACTGGTTTTAACTTGGTTTTTATTTTATTGAAATTTTAATTTATTTTATCTAGTACTCATGAACTTTTAATCTTGTATTTTATTCTGAGATAGCTTTACTTAGCTTACCTTTTAGTTGCCTATTTTAGCTTGTTTTTATAACCACATCATTTATTTCTGTGTATTTTAATTGTGTAATTTAATTGTATATGGCAAAATTTTTACCTTGTTTTTTATATTTATTATGTTTATAAATTTGGTTTTTAAATTTTCTTATTTAATCCAGACAATTTAGAAGAAATACCTTTGTAAAGATTAGTTGTTTAATGAGTATAAATGGCAGCCTGGGGGGAAGCATGGTTGTAAGAGGTAATAGCCATGAAATGTGTTCACACCCTACTTCCAGGAGTTATTCTTCTTTAACTAAATCTCCACATGAACCATCCCCTGAAAGCAACACAACTAAACTTGAATTCCTTTGTTATGTTATGTAATAAACAGCTTTCTTCTTAGGGAATTATATGCACAACAAAGCCAGATTCTTTATTATATGTGTATCAGGAAAGCCTTGTAAACAGATAAACAAAGGTAGGACAGGTAGAGATTCAACTTGAGAAAGGACAAACAGCCCAACTTCCTGCAGTCTGACTTTTACGTAAATACTCGTAACATTAAATCTTGTGATGACAACTTTTAGAAAAAGATACTACAAACAGTTCATCATTAAACTTTCGAGTACTTCAAATTTTCTAGTTAGTTTAGTGTCTGTGGCAACAGCTTTTGCTCTCTCTCTCCAAAACAAAACAAAAACAAAGCAAAGAGAATCAAGGCAAACAACCATGAAAATCCCCCAAACTTAATGTTTTGGTATCACACAAAATCAGTCTAGCATTTTTCAGGCAATAAAGTAAGAAATTAACATTCAAATATTTTTGTTGTTGTCATAAAACTTGTTCAGAAATGAAGCAGAAACCAATTGTTGGAGAGTGGGGTCATAAAGAGAGTAGTGAGCATGTGTGTGTCCGCACGCGTGTGTGTGTGTGTCTAAGACAAGGATAGACAGACAGACTTTTCTTACAGGCAGCCAGTGAATGGTATAATAATAGTCTTAAAGAATGAAAATTTCAAAGGATAGGAAGAAGTCTAACATCTAGTACCTTTATTAAAACAAATTCCAACTCAGACAAAAAAAAAAAAAGAATAAATTTTCCTTTGGCCACATGAAAGGAAGCATTGTTCCCGTCTGATTAAGAGATACGGAGTTCAAATACAGTCAGAATAATCCCTAGAGTTCTGGAGGCATGGATTTTTATAACTAATTCTACCATTAATACATGTGAATCTGGACATATTTTCAGCTTATGTGAACCTAAACAGCCTTACTTAAAAGACATAATCATCGTTTTTTGCTTAAACTGTCCACGAGAAGTTGCGAGAGTCTCAAATAAGATACTGGAGAGGAGATGGGAGGGTTGAAAAGTGAAAAAGACTTAGAATTAAGTATATATGAACACAGCTTTAAGAATTCTACCCTGGGGCGCCTGGGTGGCGCAGTCGGTTAAGCGTCCGACTTCAGCCAGGTCACGATCTCGCGGTCCGTGAGTTCGAGCCCCGCGTCAGGCTCTGGGCTGATGGCTCGGAGCCTGGAGCCTGTTTCCGATTCTGTGTCTCCCTCTCTCTTTGCCCCTCCCCCGTTCATGCTCTGTCTCTCTGTCCCAAAAATAAATAAACGTTGAAAAAAAAATTTAAAAAAAAAAAAAAAAAAAAAAAAAAGAATTCTACCCTATTATGTTCTCTACCAAAATATAACCATGTCCAAATACAGCCAGCTAACCAAAAGATAAATGAAAATAAAAACTTTAGGAATGGAAAAATCATGGCAAAAAGGACTGGTGTAAAGCTGATCATCCATTTAAAAAAGGTTGAACAATTTGTGGGAATTGTGGATACAGAAAAGAATGTGTTACTAGCCTTAATGAGGTAAAATAACATAACGTATTAAAATTAAGAGGGATGGAGAAGAGAGGTTGGAGCAAGCATGAGTTCGTACAAATTTCCTTACTGGCTTCGCATCACAGATATTATAAAAACTGAAATGTAATTATAAACATAGTAATTCCAATCTATTGCAGTCATTCAGATTTTTTTTAAGCTGTAGTGATCTTTATTAAGAGATAGTATGGTGCCGAAATATTGTTTGAAATTCAGAAAGTCCTCAGTTTTACCTAAGCTTCCTAAATGAGTTGGACACTATATTTATTTATAAAAGCAAGTATTACATGACCCAGTTTTCCTACAATCATGTTAACCTAGGCAGATAAAAAATACCTAGACTGATGGTCACCAAATGATAATGATGGTTATTTCTGGGTGATAGGATTTTATAGGGTAATTTTTTGTCAAATTTTATTTATTTGAGAGAATGAGAGCAGGAACAAAGGAGGAGGAGCAGGAGGGGCAGAGACAGGGAGAGAAAGAGAATCCCAAGCACACTCAGCACTACCAGCACAGAGGCTTACACAGGGCTCGAACCCACGAACCGTGAGATCATGACCAGAGCCCAAACCAAGAGTCAGACACTGAACCAATGGAGCCACTGAGGTACTCTTATAGGGTAATTAAAAAAAAAACATTCTTCTATGTAACTTTCTGGATTGCAGGATTTTTAAAAATGATAACTACTGGGGCTCCTGGGTGGCTCAGTTGGTTGAGTGTCCAGTTGCTGTTTTGGCTCAGGTCATGATCTCAGTTTGTGAGTTCGAGCTCCACATTGGGCTCTATGTTGACAGTGTGGAACCTGCTTGGAATTCTCTCTCTCCTCTCTCTCTGTCTCTCCCCTGCTTGCACACAAGCACTCTCTTGCTCTCTCTCAAAATAAATAAACCCTAAAAAAAATGATGAATATGTATCATATCACATAAAAAATTTTTTTAATAAAGAAACAAAAATCACATCTATTATGTAAATGTGTTTGCTATACACATTTATCTTCTAAAAGGTTTTCAAAATTTATGGCCTAATTAAAAAATCCTCAACAAAAATGTAAAGCAGAAATTTACCCAACAGATAAGAACAGAAAACAAAAATAAGTTTATTACTTTCGTTGTAACATGTATGGCTAAACATACATAACAAATTTCTCCTACTTCCCATTTCGGAAAGCCAGTAAGAGAAAGGGGCTAGGTGGTGTCAAGACAGAGGCTGCAGCCTGGAGAGGCAGGCACAGAGGAGTCACGATGCCATATCACACTGTAACTTAACTTCCTTTTTAAATTTATCTTTAATGTTTTTATTTATTTTTGAGACAGAGGGAGACAGAGCATGAGCAGGGGAGGGGCAGAGAGGGAGGGAGGCACAGAATCCGAAGCAGGCTCCAGGCTCTGAGCTGTCAGCCCAGGGCCCAAGGTGGGGCTCCAACTCCCGGACTGTGAGATCATGACCTGAGCTGAAGTCGGACGCTTAACCGACTGAGCCACCCAGGCGCCCCAACACTGTAACTTAACTTCTTTTTTTTTTTTTTTTTCAACAATTATTTATTTTTTTTTGGGACAGAGAGAGACAGAGCATGAACGGGGGAGGGGCAGAGAGAGAGAGGGAGACACAGAATCGGAAACAGGCTCCAGGCTCCGAGCCATCAGCCCAGAGCCCGACGCGGGGCTCGAACTCCCGGACCGCGAGATCGTGACCTGGCTGAGGTCGGACGCTTAACCGACTGCGCCACCCAGGCGCCCCATGTAACTTAACTTCTTAAAACTGAAGCAGAATTTGGCTGTCAAGTCACATCTCGCCCCCTTAGTTTCTGCTTCGCTGCTCTAACTCCCACCTGCACCAGGTGCTCAACTCTACCTCCTTCCGTTTCGTGCTCTTCCTTGTGGCAGTCTGAATCTGTTACAGCAATGGTTCCAGTCTTGGCTATACAGTGCAATCATGTGGGAAGCTTTAAAACACACTGACAACTGGGTCCCAATCCAGAGACTTTAATTTACTTGATCTGGGGTGCAGCCTCAGTGCTGGGATTTTTCAAAGCTCCCCAAGTCACTATAATGTGCAGCCAAGGCTGAGAAACCATATCGCAGCCTTCTCTGACCTTTTCCAGCTCTGTGTCCCTGGAGGGGTTCCCTCCAGTTCCTCATGCTCACTTTCCTCCACAGGGGATAGAAGAGATGATAAATGAGGACACGTCCAACAGTATCACTACACAGAATACACAAAATCTCAGTCCAAAGAGAACAAGGACATCTCGTATTCATGCACCTAAATTCTGCAGCACAGCCAGATCTAGGAACATAAAGCTTTTTGTGAGAACAAAGAGGACAGACACTCCTCATAATAACTTTAGGAGGCTTGTACTCCTGGGAGCACTAAACAGTGATTAAAATCCAGCTGAATTAAACTCAGGTGGCTCAGAGGGCAGGGAAAAGAGAATTAATTCCGGGTTTCAGACCAAAACAGACTTTTTAAATATGCCTAAGTAGTCATTCTCCTACCTCTCTTTGCTGCTGGTTCAAATTATGTGAATTCCTCTGGCAAAGGGCAATTGTCTCTACCATGGTATCTTCAACATCCTTCAATGAAAGGTCCTCTTTGGCCTCTAGATTCAGAAAAATTGTTAACAATACTTAAGGATACATTACTGATAATCTCAGAGCTTCTGGAAAAAATTAAACTATTTTTTCTTTGCAGAGCCCTAGTTTTCCATTATATAATTCTTATATAATACCATTCTTCCATAAGAATGATACCAAGGCTTAGATTAAACAACAGACAATTTAGCATAAGAGGAGTTTTCCATGTAAACATCTGACATTCACAGCACATATAAAGCACATCATACTTAACATTTTAATATGTTTTGGCTATGTTAAAGTCCCAATCCTCTGTTTGTGGGTTAGTTAGTGGAAAGGTTACTTTTCACCTTTCTTGCTCTACCATTTCTTTTTCCATTTGTTTGTTTGTTTGTTTATTTCTTCATTCTGAGAGAGAGAGAGCATGTGTGTGTGAGCGGGGAAGGGGTATTGGGTGAGGGAGAAAGAGAATCCCAAGCAGGCTCTGTGCTGGTGGCATGTGACACGCCAACGTGGGGCTCGAACGCACGAACCATGAGATCATGACCTGAGCAGAAGTCAAGAGTCTGACGCTTAACCGACTGAGCCAGTCAGGTGCCCCTTCCATTTCTTAAGTGTAGGTTTAATATCTTAGGCCCTTTCCTTTTCATTTTTCAATAATTCCTCCCCTCCTATGGTTTCGACTCTTAGGTTCTTGCTAATAAATAAGTTTATTTATTCATTTTGAAAGAGAGAGAGAGAGCGCATGCGCGCATGAGCAAAGGAGGGGCAAAGAGAGAGGGAAGAGAGAGGGGAGAGAGAGAATCCTAAGAGGCTCCGCACTGATGTGCAGAGCCCCAAACGGGGCTTGAACTCACAAACTCTGAGATCATGACTTGAGCCGAAATCAAGAGTCAAACGCTTAACTGACTGAGCCACCTAGATGCCCCACTAATAACTTCTGAACATACACCTCCAGCCCTTATTCTTTTCATAATCTGCAGGGTGAATTTTTGACAGACTCTGTCAGACTCTGCTTAATCGATGACTACAAGCACCTTGAACTTGTATGTGCAAAACCCAACCCATTTTTCCCACCTCAAATCTTCTCCTCCCCCTTCCCAAACTAAGTTAATGAAACCATCACCTCTAAGTCAGTTTATAAATCTCCGTCATCTCTGATGGCCCACCCCCCTTCACCCACATGTCCAACTAAATTGCCACTTTTGCTGATTTTACTTTTGTGCCCTCACATGCCATGACTTCTGCCCTGTGGCTCTCTTCATCTCACGTTCACAACTGCAACAGCTTCTTAATTAAACTTCTGACTTCCAAATCTTGCTTCCCTCATTCTCCTTTATACTGTCACAAACACATCAGTTCTATCCACAAAAATCATTAAAGACTTCCAAGTTTTAAAAACAGAACATAAATAAACCTCTGACCCTAACTAAACATAGTTAACAGTCTGGCTCAGGTTCTCGCCCTCTGTGCTCTTAGGTCACTGCACCAGGTCTTACTCCTGAGGTTCCTGACCAGGCACTTTCATAATGATGTGCTCCTTAGCCCAGATGCTTTTTCCTTGCTTTTCCCAATCAAACTTCTATTCACCATTCCAGTCTTACTTGACAGGTCATGTCTTTCACAAACTATCTTTGATTCATCAGTTTCAAACCATTCCCTAAGTTTCCACAATCCTTTGCCACTCTCACTGTACCTCTTTTATAATACTTGATTCTTCTAGCATTTGATGTTTTCATTTACCTGTCTCTTTCACAAGATGCTAATTCTTTGGATGACGGCTATGTTAGCCATCTGTGTATAATCCACAGGAACTAGCACAATGTCTTGCAATTAGCAGAACCTCCCAAATTCTTAAGTATCTAGAAAAATATTAAATCTGAAAGTAAATAGTGGACATGAGACCATTACTGAGAAATTTATTGCTTCTTGCAGTGATTTTAGGGAAATCATTGCAGTGATTTTAGGGAAACATTCTTCTTACTTTTCCCTCAATCTTTCATGTAATGTCTGCAAAAATTATTAACAAGGAAAATATCATAAATGCAATAAATCTCACATAATCTGACTGAACAGAGATTGACAGTACAAAAATAATTATTAAATGTTTAGCTGAACTAAATATGGAAAAATCACTCAATTGTATGCTGAGGTTCCAAAAAGATTCAGTATAATAGCAAATGACCCCAGTACAACACAGACCCTAAAACCTAGGATCTAACCATAAAGAATATAGATAAATAAGTAATTTATAAAGAATTAGGGTAAACGTGTTTAAGGAAATGTGTGGGCCACGGGCTCCAAGAGAAGTGCTGATTGTTAAATACACAGGACAATCTAAAAATCGCCTATCAAATGAACTTTGGAAGAGTTATTTTGAAAATGTCAAGTGATGTGAAAACATATAATCCAATTCAAAAGTGGGCAAAGAACTTGAGTAAACATTTCTCTGAAGATACACAAATAACCAATATGCACATGAAAAGGTGAAAGGGTGGACCTATGCCGGCCGACTCCATCTTGTTCTGTGTCCTCCACCTTGAGTGACTATGTCCCCTATGTGCCCCCTTTCCGGGAAAATCGCAGAAACCTCAGACCACGCCTCCTCCCCTTGAGTAACCTCCGCTCACCCGTTAAAACTTCCCGATCAAAACATGCCCGGTGACCTGCGTAACAGGACTCCGACCCTTCCCCAGCCAATTGGCTGAGGCCACGACCCTTCCCCAGCTGATCGGCTGAGGCCACAGCCATTACCTCACCAACTGCCCCTAGACTCCTATAAAACCTTTGTGCTTTTGAAACTCGCTCTCCCTCTCCGGTATCTCACCGCTGCGTCGGTGCAGGTAGGGGATTGAGCTCAAACTAGCTCCAATAAAGGCTCTTTGCTTTTGCATCCGACTCGGCTCCCTGGTGGTCTTTGGGGATCACGAATTCTGGGCATAACAAAGGCACTCTACATTACTACTCAACAGGGAAATACGAATGAAAACCACAATAAACTACTACTTCACACACGAGGATAGCTACTATTTTTTTTTTTAATTTTTTTTTCAACGTTTTTTTATTTATTTTTGGGACAGAGAGAAACAGAGCATGAACGGGGGAGGGGCAGAGAGAGAGGGAGACACAGCATCGGAAACAGGCTCCAGGCTCCGAGCCATCAGCCCAGAGCCTGACGCGGGGCTCGAACTCACAGACCGCGAGATCGTGACCTGGCTGAAGTCGGACGCTTAACCGACTGCGCCACCCAGGCGCCCCAAGGATAGCTACTATTAAAGAAAACAGAGGGGTGCCTGGGTGACTCAGTCGGTTAAGCATCCAACTCTTGATAGAGGCTGAGGTCATGATCTCATGGTTTTGCAACAGAGCCCATATGTGGCTCTGTGCTGACAGCATGGAGCCTGTTTGGGATTCTCTCTCTTCCTCTCTCTCTGCCCCTCCCCCACATGCATTCTCTCTCTCTCAGAATAAATAAACTTAAAAAAAAAAAAAGAAAACAGCAAGTGTTGGTGGGGACTTAAATAAACTGGAACCCTGTGTATTGCTGATGGGAATGTAAAAATGATGCAGCCACTGTAGAAAAAAGCAACCCAACTGTTGCTCAAAAATTAGAAATAGAATCACCATTTAATCCAGCAATTCCACTTCTGGGTGTATACCCGGAAGAAATGAAAGCAGTGTTTCAAAAAGATACTTGTACACCCATGTTCACCGAATTATTATTCACAATGGCCAAAAGGTGGAAGCAACTTAAGTGTCCACTGACAGACAAAAGGATACAAAATGCAGTTGGTATATACATGAAACGAAATATCATTCAGCCTTAAAAAGGAATGAAATTCTGACATGTGCTAAAACATGGGTAAATTGTGAAGACATTATGCTAGGCCAGTAAGCCAGACTTAGAAAAGGATAAATGTTGTATAATTCTACTTTTATAAGATACCTCATCAAACTCACAGAGTGAGAAAGTAGAATGGTAGGTGCCAGAGACTGACTGGGGGGGGGGGGGGGGGGGCGCGGGGCAGGGAACGGGAGTAATTGTCTAATGGATACAAAATTTCAGTTTGGGAAGCTGAAAAACTTCTGGAGATTGATGGTGAGGATGGTTGCACAACACTGTGAATGTACATTTACAAATGATTAAGATGGTAAATTTTGTGCTATGAATTTTACCACAATTAAAAAAAAATAAATCTAGTTTCTAAAATGTCTAGGAATACAGGGGCTCCTGGGTGGCTCAGTTGGCTAAGCATCGAACTTTTGATTTTGGCTCAGGTCATGATCTCACAGTTCGTTGAGTTCAAGCCCTGCATCAGACTCTGCCGAGCCTGCTTGGGATTCTCTCCCTTCCTCCCTCTCTACCCCTCCCCCACTTGCACACTCTCGCTTTCTCTCTCAAAAGAAATAAACATTTTTTAAAAACCCACTCAAGTGTCTAGGAAAATAATGGGAATTTTGTATCTATCTGTGACAAGGCCATTTAACATTCCATACTGTCAAGTTTTACTGCTTTGTGCTAAAAATTACATAAATTCAGTGCAGAAAACACTGGCTATTCCTCATTAGAAGCTCTGATTTGCGATTGCTTAGCATATTACAGTAATATTTAGGTATATTAGTAATATTTTGTAATATTTAGGTATTACAGTAATATTTAGTTATGCATCTTATTTATATATAACTAAAAATTGGCAGAGAAATATAATCAAAAAAACAATACCAGTGAAAAGTGCCTACTTTTCTGTACCCTGAACTCCACTGATGGCACCACAAAGCCACAATGGTTTACATGATTTCCTATTAGGAGCTCTTGAAAACAAGCTAAAATTGGGATCAATGTTCAAGTATTTATGCGGATCAACGTAATTATTAGTCAATAAATGCAGTTTGTTAGACAACATCTTTTAAAACATGGGGTCCATGGGAAGAAATAATTGTAAATTATACTCAGGAACTTACTTTCATCTTGATGTGTTATCTCCTGAAGTTTGCTTTGTAGTCTCTAGGAGGTAAAAACACAAAACAAAAACACAGGAGGTAAGAGGAACACTGTTACCAAATCCACAAATATTTGAACTACATATTTTACAAGAAAAAACCTAAAGAAACAACAAGGTTATAAAGAATGACCCTTACTGTCATTCAGAAGAGAATTCTTGTGTATATAGAAAGCAGAGCTAGCAGTACTGAAGGGGACCCAAAATATCAAGTGTCACTTAATCTGCCCCGCTCTGCTTCTGTTGTACCACCATATAGTCATCAATGACATTCTCTAGCAGGGTAATTAGGAGTAGGATTTATCCAAGCTTTGTATAAGGGAATAGAATTCACACTGGGCTATGAGAAAAAGGGGTGAGAGGGAATAAGAAAGAACATACAAGACTGTCTGCACAGCAGAGGGCACAGCCTTGAGTGTGGCACCTCTAAATATGCAATTGCAGTGTCCACTGCTCTAACCGAATACTAGGATCCTCAGAAAGCATTAACTGATATTCCAGCATTACTGATATTCCAGATATTACTATACACTGAGAGTGACCTTTAATATATCCCTCCTACTCCAAATTTGCTCTTTTTCTTGAGGTCCCTTATAGGCTAAAAATCATACAACTGTCATCAACCACTTCCTCTTATTTCCTCCATACTATATTCAAAGATCAAAAGTTCTCAAATCCAATCCTCTTCCCACTCCACCACCACCACCACTGCCTCCAGCTCAAGCCTCACAGATTCACACCCACACTACACAGCTTCCCAAGTGCTCTCTGCTTCCTCCCTAAGATGAACCTCCCCCTTTTCTACCTGCCCCTCAGTCTCCTACCTAACCAGAGCAGTCTTAATGAAACAACATTGTATCAGTTCCTTCGCTTATAAACTTTTAGTTGATCTTGTGTGAACAACAGAGTCTGTCCTAATTCTTTAGGGTGTCCTACAAAATCTTCCCAGATCTGCACCCAGCCTTTGCTTCTAGCCTGCCAATACATGGATAGTGGAGCCCTAGTAAAATGCTGGCTGCTCTCCCAGTCTTTCGTATTTCTTTGTACTCCTATGCTTTTGTAAATAATGGTGTTATTCCCTTCAAGGATATACTGCCTTTCTTTCCCCCATCCGTGCCAGGAATACTTTTAACTATCCTTTAAAACTAGATTCACGATATCTTCAACAAATAGACGACAAGGAAAAAAGAGATGTAGGGATAACTTCTACATTAAAAGAGGTTGAGAGCTTACACAAAACCTCTGTGGAATATTCTTCCTGGCCTGTTTTATGATTACACAGCTAGAGAAAAACTAGAAGCCAATAAAGAAATTCTTTTTTTTTTCCTTGCTCTAAACATCTTTTTTAACTTAAATTCAAGTTAGTTAACATGTAGTGTAGTAATGGTTTTAGGACTAGAATTTAGTGATTCATCACTTCCATATAATCTGACCTGTCAGATGCCGTTTAGTTTTGTTGATTGCTTCCTTCACTGTGCAGAAGCTTTTTATCTTGATGGGGTCCCAATAGTTCATTTTTGCTTTTGTTTCCCTTGCCTCCTGAAATATGTCTAGTAAGAGGTATAGTCACATTTTTGCTGCAGCTAAGGTCAAAGAGGCTGCTGCCTGTATTCTTCTCTAGGATTTTGATGGTTTCCTGTCTCACATTTAGGTCTTTCATTCATTTTGAATTTACTTTTGTGTATGGTGTAAGAAAGTGGTCCAGTTCCACTCCTCTGCATGTTGCTGCATGTATGCTGGATACACATACATACATATATAGGAAGAGAGGATATCCCTAAATCTATTCCTTAGCTAGATAACAGTATTTAAAAAACTGATACAATACTTCACACTTATTAGAATGGCTACCAACAAGAAAACAGAGAAAAGCAAGTGTTGGAGAAAATGTAAAGAAATTAAAAGCCTTTGTGCGTTTCTGATGAGAATGTAAAATGGTGTAGCCACTATGGAAAGCAGTATGGCAATTCTTTAAAAATTAAAAATAGTATTTTCATTTAATTCAGTAATTCCATTCTGGTTGTATGCCCAGAATAAATGAAAGCAGAGTCTTGAAAAGATGTTTGTACACCCATGTTCATGGCAGAATTATTCACAAAGTTTGAAAGGCAGAAGCAACCCAAGTGTCTACCAACAGATGAATGAACAAAATTTGGTATATACATAAAATGGAGTACTATCCAGCCTTAAAACTGAATGAAATTCTGGCACATACTACAACATGGGTAAATCTTTAAGACTTTATCATTAATGTATACAAAAAGGCAAATACTGTGTGATTTCATGTATGTGAGGTAGAGTAGTCAAATTCATGGAGTCATAAAGAATGGGGGCTGCCAGGGGATGTGGGGAGGGAGGAATGGGAGATTACCATTTAATGGGTATAGTTTCAGTTTGGGAAGTTGAAAAAGTTCTGGAGAGGGATATTGGTGACGATTGCACAAAAATGTGACTACACTTAATACCACCAAAATGATAAGTTTTTATTGTAGGTATAACAATTTTAAAAATGGATAAAAATTTTTGTGAAAAACTGACAGAACATCAACTGTTGGTGAGAATTAGCAACCCAAACTCTTATATATTATTGGAGGGGATGTAAAATGGAATAACCACTTTGGAAAGAGGTCTGGTAATATTTTATAGACCTAAAACCTAGACCTATCCTATGACCTAGGGATTCCAGTCCTTGGTACTGACATTTTCCTGTGAAAATGACAATATTTGTGTACAAAAGTGATCGTAGTAGCTTTACTCTTAATAGCCAAAAACTAGAAATAGCCCAGGTGTCAATCATCAAGAGACTGAATGAATAGTAGTATATTCGTACAATACCATTCAGCAATAAAAGAAACAGACTACTGATACATCTCAAAAATATGGTGAAAGGAGAATTATACAAGACTACTAAGGGAGGAACCCATGAATGCATGAATGCATAAAATAGGTAAAACTAATTCACAGTGAAAAAAAAAGATCAGAAAAATGATGATCTGTGGGGGGACAAAAGTGGGAATGCGTATGAAGAGGCATGAAGGAACTTTCTCTGATGAAGCTAATGTTCTCTACCTTGTTAGGGACTAGGGACATAGGTGTATGCATTTGTCACAACTCAGTACATGACACATTTAAGACTTGTGCACTTTATTGTATATAAATTTCACCTTAAAAGTATACCAGAAAGAAATGTTCTACCCAACGACTAAACTCTAGTCATGATAAAAATAGTGGTAAGATGCAATACTGTCTGCAACTTACTTTGACACACAAGAAATGAAGATGGACTGATGAAAACTTACACAATGCTACAGGTCAATTATATCTCAATAAAAAGACAGATTGATGAATGGAGGCGTGGACAGAAAATGACAAAGCAAATATAGTAAAATATTACCTTTAGCATTATTAAGAAGGCCCCATGAATATCTCCTTTTTTTTCTAATAGATAGGCAGTGACTTCATGAAGTTGATACTTCTGGGTAATCTAGGAAAGAAGAAATGATAAGGATTTTTGTTCACAAATTTTGATTGTGGAGAGGATCCTACTAAAGATGAAAACAATATGACAGTAAATAATGAATTCATACCTCAGTAGTACATTACTTTCCAGTGTAATATGAAATATTGGACTTTCTAGTGTTAGAAGATGCCCATCTTGGCAGTTCTAACTAAACCATGTTCATTCACTTTTTTCTTCACTATTGTTTAATTTAAAGTTTTCATTTACCTGACTGAGTATATCCACTGGAAAAAAGGTAACACATATGTATAAGTGAGATCTTAATAAGAATCAATAAACTAAAAGTTTCTAATTAGTAAAAAAGAAATACCAAGTAAACTAAGAAGATAAATGAAAGATATTAAGTGCAGAAAATAATGCTATGGGAAAGAAACAACAGAGAAACAATACAGAGTTTCAACAAACCCCAAAATAGTCTTTGAAAAGACTAATAAAGTAGAATAAAACTTTCTTAGCAGCAAAAAAAAACAAAAAACAAAAAACAAAAAACTTTCTTAGCAGCAAGAACAGAGAGGCACAAATAACATTATTAGCATATAAACAGGTTCAAAGGAGAAAAGTGTGATCATCTCAATAAATGCAGGAAAAAGTATTTGATAAAATGCAGTACCCATTCTTAGCAAAAACAAAACACTCTTATCTAAACTGAGAAATGAACTCTTAATTTATTAAAAATTATCTATCAAAATCCTAAAATAAACACCATATTTAATGTAAAATGTTAGACCCATTCCCTTTAAAATCAGAAACAAGGCAAGATTGCATACTATCACTGTTTCTAAATAATATCCTGGAGCTCTTAGACATCTGGTAAGAAAACAGTGTAAATGTAAAAAAAATTTTTTTTAAAAAGAAAAGAAAGAAAAGCTAAAGACAAGAAAAACTACCATTATTCTTGAAAAATAGTATTGTCATTAAAAAAATCTATAAACTATTTAAGTGAAGAAAGAATTCAGATTCTTTTCGATACAAAACAATGTATAAAAATTAGTAACATACAGCAGCAGCAATCAACAAAGATGTCATTTCAAAACCTTTCCTTCCACATTGTTAACAAAAAGTGTAAGTATCTAGGAACAAATTTAAGATAACATTTGCAAGAACCTCGTAGATCATATAAAAGTTGTTGAAACCTCACTAAAGAACGTAAAAGGCTTTTAAAAAGACAACCATGTTCCTGAATGTGAAGACTCTACGTTGTAAGATGTCAATCTTCCCTGAATTAACCTATAAATTCATTGTATATATTTCATCAAAATGCTGGAAGTTTGTTGGTTTTTTTAATTTTTTTTTAATGTTTATTTATTTTTGAGAAACAGAGACAGAGCAAAAGTGGGGGAGGGGCAGAGAGAGAGAGGGAGACACAGAATCAGCAGCAGGCTCCAGGCTCTGAGCTGTCAGCACTGAGCCCAATATGGGGCTCAAACTCACAAAACGTGACCTCATGACCTGAGCCCAAGTCAGCCGCTTAACCTACTGAGCTATCCAGGTGCCCCTGTTTTTTGTTTTTTTAAAGGAAGATGACAACATTATTCCTAATTTGATGTAGAATAGTAAGAGCCTAAGAGTACACATGAATTTTAAAGAAAAACAATGAGAAGGGAAGACTCTTCTTTCAAATAATAAGCCTTATTGTGAAGCTATATTATTTAAAATATGTGGTAACAGTAAAAGGAAAGACATGACCAAATGAACAGAAGAGATTCCACAAAAAGATCCATGTATATCTGAGAGTTCAGTATACAGCAGAATGGCATTATGAATCAGTGAGGAAAGGATACCAGAAATACCACATACACCACCGGTTATACACAGGGGGAAAAAAAAAATACAGAAATCCCTCCCTTGATCTGTTTACAAAAATTAATTCCAGATGGATTAAAAGCCTAAATGTAAAAAGCTAAGGTATAAAACTCGTATAAGAGGATATCTTTTATACCATCAAGGTAGAAAAGGAAGACTCACACACAAAAATTTAAACCTTAAAGGAAAAGAATGATAAATTAAAATAGAAGTCACTAGAAACCAAATTAAAGAAACGTGCCACAATACACTGGAAGAAGGCATCCCCAACATATAAAATCAGTGAAGGATTAGAGATGCAGAAATTAGAATTTCTACAAATCAGTAAGGGCAAAAACTCAGTAGAAAAATGGGCAAATGATATGAACAGATAATTCAGAGAAAAAAACCTGAAAGTCATTAAACATATGGAAAGATGTTCAATGTCATGAATAATCAATGATACCCATCAAGCTGGCAAAAATTAAAAGCCTAAGAGTGTAAGGCTCCTGGGTGGCTCAGTTGGTTAAGTGTCTGACTCTTGATTTCTGCTCAGATCATGATCTCACAGTTTATAAGTTTGAGCCCTGAGTCAGGCTCTGCGTTGAGGGTGTGGATCCTGCTTGGGGTTCTCATTTTCCCTCTCTCTCTCTCTCTCTCTCTCTCTCTCTCTCTCTCTCTCTCTCTCACTCCCACTCTCACTCTCATTTTCCCTCTCTCTGTGCCCCTCCCCAGCTCTCTCTCTCTTTCTCTCAAAAATAAATAAACTTCAAAAAAAAAAAAGCCAAAAAATGTTAGGAATCAACTAGAATGTGGAAAAATAACAAATACCAAAAACATTGATGGTGAGAATAGAAACAAACAGGAGATCAACTTGGCAGTAACAATAGAATAAGCTAGTCTACTGTCTAAGTAATTCCACTTCCAGGTAATTACTTAGAGAAAGCTCACATGGGCACATAAAAAGGTTCATACAAAGATGTATAAGGTAGCATTGTTTAGGATGTGAAGGAGTGGAAACAATTTGAATGTCTATCCATAGGGAAATAAACTGTGGCATACTCATTCAATTGATATTATATGATCATTAAAATGAATGAGCTAATTCTACATGTATAACAATTGATAAATTTAAAAAATTTAATAAAAAAGCAATTTGCAATAGGATATGTTCCATATGATACCATTATTTTTTTTTAATTTTTTTTTTTAACACTTATTCATTTTTGAGACAGAGAGAGACACAGCATGAACGGGGGAGGGGCAGAGAGAGAGGGAGACACAGAATCGGAAGCAGGCTCCAGGCTCTGAGCCATCAGCCCAGAGCCCGACGCGGGGCTCGAACTCGCGGACCGCGAGATCCTGACCTGAGGTGAAGTCGGATGCTCAACCGACTGAGCCACCCAGGCGCCCCTAATACCATTATTACAAGTTCTATAAACATGGAAGACTGTGTCAGGCATTTTATTTATTTTTTTATTATTTTTTTAATATGAAATTTATTGTCAAATTGGTTTCCATACAACACCCAGTGCTCATCCCAACAGGTGCCCTCCTCAATGCCCATCACCCAACCTCCCCTCCCTCCCACCCCCCATCAACCCTCAGTTTGTTCTCAGTTTTAAAGAGTCTCTTATGTTTTGGCTCCCTCCCTCTCTAACCTTTCTTTTTTTCTTTTTTCTTCCCCTCCCCCATGGTCTTCTGTTAAGTGTCTCAGGATCCGCATACGAGTGAAAACATATGGTACCTGTCTTTCTCTGTATCACTTATTTCACTTAGCATAACACTCTCCAGTTCCATCCACGTTGCTACAAAAGGCCATATTTCATTCTTTCTCATTGCCACGTAGTATTCCATTGTGTATATAAACCACAATTTCTTTGTCCATTCATCAGTTGATGGACATTTAGGCTCTTTCCATAATTTGGCTATTGTTGAAGGTGCTGCTATAAACATTGGGGTACAAGTGCCCCTATGCATCAGTACTCCTGTATCCCTTGAATAAATTCCTAGCAGTGCTATTGCTGTATCATGCATTTTATAGGAAAAATAAACATAGATGGGAAGAATATGCTTCCCATCTTCAGGTTGGTGATAACCTCGGGGTGGGGGGAGGGGAAAGAGGATGATTTCTAAAACAAACAACTAAGATTTAAAGCCAGTATGTCAGGGGCGCCTGGGTGGCGCAGTCGGTTAAGCGTCCGACTTCAGCCAGGTCACGATCTCGCGGTCCGGGAGTTCAAGCCCCGCGTCGGGCTCTGGGGCTCTGGGCTGATGGCTCGGAGCCTGGAGCCTGTTTCCGATTCTGTGTCTCCCTCTCTCTCTGCCCCTCCCCCGTTCATGCTCTGTCTCTCTCTGTCCCAAAAAATAAATAAAAAACGTTGAAAAAAAAATTTTAAAGCCAGTATGTCAAACATGAACATCTATAAAACTGGGTTGGTGGGTACATTGATATTTGAAATTCTGTACAATTCTATATACTTTAAATATTTTACACCTAAAAAATTTTTAAAATGTGTGAGTAGTTCAGAAGGTGGCACAGGGAATACAGATTACTGTTTCATAAGTATTGATAATAAAGGAAAGGATATATAACAGTAGTTTAAAAATAAATTTTAAATACTAGCCTCTTATTGATTAGAATATGTATGTGTGTATACGTACACGCATGCACACACACACGTGCACATAGTCATGTTCATGTGGAAACAGGAGAAAACAAGGGAAGGGACCCAAGGCAATGACCGTGTTGAGACTACTAACTGCCACTGAGCCTGTCTTATGCCCAGCAAGCTATCTAACCATCAGAGCCTACAAACAAGAGCTTGGTTTCTCCTTTTCCTTTGTCTTGGCTTGTGTGTTGGCTAGAACGTCTGTGAAACTTGATTAGTAACAGCGATGGACATGCGCTGTTTCTGACTTTACTGGAATAAAGGGACAGCAGTTTACCACAGCAATGTAGAGCAGGCACTGTGGAAGCAGACTATTTGGGTTCGATCCCGGGGGCTATGTTATGTTAGTCTCCTTTTGCTCATGTTTAAACTGGTGAATGGTTAGGATGAGTTTACTCACATCCGTTCTGCATTCCAGGTCTTACCTGGATGGTTTCTTCCAGGCGGTAGCACTCAAGGACCTGCAGCGTCTCTATAACCTGGTTTGGGTCGAACTGACACAACAGCTCAATGAACTGCTCCGTAACAGAGGGAGGCATCTGCAGCGATTCCTGATTTACATGAATACCTTCCCTGAAAACATAAATAGAAAGAGAACGGCATTAATTCATCACATCTGTCATTAAGTATGTAATGACAGGTAAAAAGTACGTTAACCTTAAAAGCAAAACTCCCTTCTGGTGATATAAAATCGTGAATTGAAAGTCTCACTTTTACCTAGGGTGTTAGGGTGAGCTGTGTATTATATCAGACACAGTCTAAATCACAACAGTTCTCAGTTTATAGTGAATAATTAAGGAAATAATATTCAGTGAAAGCTCCTCTAAATAAATACCAAAGTTGTACTGTTGCTCTAGAAGAAACAAAAATTAACCAATGATCCACGAGTAACTATATATAGTAAACCATCTTCCGCTTTTAACAACTGGCCCTACCATACTTCGTTGGTAGCACCAATCACACCATGTTGTAACTACTTCTTTAATTATCTTTCTTATCTAAAGACTATAAACTCTTTGAGGATAGGTACCAGGTATCTTCTCACTAACGAATTCTTAAAGCCTGCAACAGTACCCTGCATGTTGTACGGGCTAGTTATTTACACGCTACTAAAACAAATTTATGAAGTGGATCAATAGTAGGACACACAATATTCATGTGTTCATTTATTTTGTATGTCAGCTAGTCACCAAAGCCCACTATTCAGAATACCTACAACAAAAGCTAGAGATACTGGGGTGCCGGGGTAGCTCAATCGGCAGAGCATGTGACTCAAGCTCAAAGTTATGAGTTCAACCCCTACGTTGGATGCAGAGCTTTGTTTAAAAAAAAAAAAAAAAAGGAAAAAAAAAAGCTAGAGAAATACAGAATTAGTTTTATCACAGTGGACACTCAACTACTGGTGGCCAAAAGAAATTATTTAGAAAATCAACTACTGCTCATTACAGACATACAAATCGTCTTTAAAAGAAGTCAGTTCCTTTTGAGAGCCCTATCTTTTCTTCACCTCAACTAAAGCTCCTTATATAAAGAACTGGAATAGGGTTAATAAGATACAAAACTGCTTGGGAAACTAGCTTTGTGAAGAAACGTTAAGGCAGATGGTTTAAAGCAACATCTCCCAGCTTTTCTCACATCACGCATTCAGAGAAGGACAGCATTTGCATGGCCCCTCAGAACAAAGTAAGACTGATCACAGGGGACTATGGATGCCCCAAGACCCACCCCAAGAGCTGAGGGGATCTGTCTCTAGGCACACCTGTGACCCATGTGCAGCACACCAACAGTCATAGGCGGGAATCTCTGACTCCGCAGAGAACAATTTGAGGTTATAAAGGTCCTATAAATAATGGTAAATAGCCCTCCTATTTTTACCAGTAAGAGCCTTCAGCTACAGAAAGAGGAATTATATTTAGACATAGGAAATCTTTCCTAAACTAAGAGTTTTGTGACACTCAGTCCCTACCAGAGGTTGACTGATGAACTCATTAATTAAGCTCTGCTGCTTGGAGCTGTCAATACTTGCTGATGGGCTAATTCGGTATGTCCTCAAATTGGCTGTAAATCTCTAAGTTCGAGTTTCATTTCGTTAGTTCACAGCTGCCTTTAAAGCAGGATTTAGGTAAGTAACTGGTTATTCCTTAAGTACAGCATCACCTTAGTTCTTCCTATGTAACATGAAAATTATCTTTTTAAGTGTCTAGGTCCCAACTACACTATAAACTCTGAGAGCAAAGACTGCTGCATTCAATGTCTCCCAGCACTCACACAGTCTTGGCACATAATAAATAAGCACTCGGTAAATGTACACTGAATTGAACTGGACAGGCAATAATGTGCTGGGTTGCCTTCAAAAAACCAAATACAGGATAGAGGGGTGCAAATGACAAGGACTAGGGCTATGAAATCAGATTCAGCTGTGAATGAATGCTGTCAGAAAGCTCTACACGGACCAAATAGAAAATGCACATGATAATCACAGGGCAATGATGGGTCTTTATGTAAGATCAACGTTTTGTCCCAACAGAATATGCCCACGTAAAAGAAAAAGGGAATGCTAATTGATGATCGTTAACATTAAGGTGAGCTGGTGTACTTCTCAGATGTTTATGTCATATTGTAGGTAGTGTTAATATTTTATCTACGCCACACTTCTGTTACTATGTCTTATAAATGCAAGACTATGGAGCAAATTAAGACTAGACATAAGCATCTGCCAATAAATCCCAGTATTTAATTCTTTCCAGAACACTTATTGACAAAACTCTTTACAAGTACTAAGGATGTGAATATGCATCAAACCAAGCAAATCACTCAGATGAATAGAATCTGATGCATTCATTTGTGAGGGAAATAATATGTCTGCTGGGAAATGATCAGGCAACATCAACATAATGAAAACTTTAATAAACTAACATGTATGCACTTACACCCATTTCTGACTGCTGCTTCACAGTCTTGCACATAAATACAAATTTTTATATTCCCTTCTCAAAGCTACTTCTGTTACTCTTCTATTAGCTATCTGCTTTGCCACTGTTAACTTTAGTGTATCAAAACTATATGTTTTAAACCTAAACCTTATCTATTCTTTTGGGAATTTCTATTTTAATCATAGCAATGACATATAAGATATAAACACTTAAGTATATATAAAAGGTAGATTTTTATAAGGCATACGCTAGACTTTCTCTTGTCATTTTTTTAAATTTCAATTTTATTTAAATTCTAGTTAACATATATTGTAATATTGATTTCAGGAGTAGAATTAGGGATTCATCACTTACATATAACACTCAGTCCTTATCCCAACAAGAGCCCTACTTTATACCCATCACCCACTTAGCACATCCCCTGCCATTTCCCTCCATCAACCTTCAGTTTGTTCTCTATAGTTAAGAGTCTCTTACGGCTTGCTTCCATCTCTCTCTTTTTCCCTCCCTTCCCTATGTTCATCTGTTCTGTTTCTTAAATTCCACATATGAGTGAAATCATATGGTATTTGTCTTTCTCTGACTTACTTTGCTTAGCATAATACACTCTAGCTCCATCTACATCATTGCAAATGTCAAGATTTCATTCTTTTTGATGGCTGAGTAATATTCCATTGTGTATATATACCATATCTTCTTTATCCATTCATCAATCAGTGGACATTTGGGCTCTTCCCATAGTTTGGCTATTGTTGATAATGCTGCTATAAATATCGGGGTGCATATGCCTCTTCAAATCAGTATTTTTGTAGCCTATGAGTAAATACCTAGTAGTGTAATTGCTGGGTTATAGGGTAGTTCCATTTTTAACTTTTTGAGGAAACTCCATACTGTTCTGCACAGTGACTACACCAGTTTGTATTCCCACCAATAGTACAAGAGGATTCCCCTTTCTCCACATACTCACCAATACCCGTTGTTTCCTGTGTTGTTTTAAAGGAGAGTACTTATATGCCTTGTGAAATACATGCACACCAACTACACCCAAAAATTCAGTTGGGGAAAACATTCACACTTACTCAGGTTGTGATAAATAATTTAAAATTATGATCTTGTACATTTGGCTGTTACTGGGAAGGATAAACTACGCTTCAGTTTTGAATAAATGATGTCATTAAAATGACTCTAAAATCCTGATAAAAATACTTGACAAAGAAAATAAATGTTGCAGGGAGATGAAAAAAAGTCTGGTCTGGTCTCTCCCCTTCACTCTAAATATTGCACAAAAATAGGCCAGTCTAGACTACTCTACATTTCTGAGGGAGAGAATTTCACAATCTCCCTGTAACTTGTGCTGACAACTTAGGGCCACCTCAGCTTAGCCTAAATCCTGACTGCTTGAATTCTCTGCTCATCCCCATATAACCAGTCCTTAGAGGTAGTGGCGTACTGATGACTGCTTGGTACCTTTTAGACTGAAAACTCAAATACATCATTCACAACACACAAGAGTGAAGACAATTATTGTCCATGGAGTTATCATTCTAATCAAGTTGTTTTACAAGGTTGTTAAGCTGAGCTTCCAGTTTTCCATTTTACATTCCATGTTAAAAATGCCACAACGTAATCCCATGTCCTTTGAACAAAACATAAGTAAATGTGCCAATCTGCCTGAAAAACACTTTAAGAGGCATTATTATAGGCAGCAAAGACAATACCCACAAAATGTGCACGGAATTGTAACAACAGTAACGCCTCACAAACCAGACAGGAGACTGGCTTAGGTGGAAACCCATCTGTTGCAAGAAAGAACATAGTAGGTGTGGCTCTCCATGATGGCTCTCTAAGTCAGGCAGAGATGACAGTATCCCTCATACAGAACAGCCACACTTCCTTATCAACTTTTATGAGGCGCAGACCAAAGCAGACAAGGGCACCGTTCTGTCTAATGGCAAAGATTCTGCCACATCAAATCAATGTAACAGCAGATGTAATTCAGGTCTTCAGGGGACTTGTTCACTTTCCATTTCCCTAGTCTGATACTAGTGTCAAAGATGTCCTTCCCAAAACTTAATAGAACTTTTGTTCTCTTTCTGATATTCACAAAAGAGAAAGTGTATTGTTTTCAATGTTCTCCTGCATAAAGAGGAAAAATGGCTTTTATAAGCTAACAGAAATAAGAGCCTAATGATTTTCATAGAAAAATAATTTAGTTCCATAACCTCATCAGGTATAAAGAGTACCTGGGGATGCCTGGGTGGCTCAGTCAGTTGAGTGCCCAACTCTTGATTTTGGTTCTGGCCATGATCTCGTGGATTGTGGGATCGAGCTCCACGTCAGGCTCTGCACTGATTGTGTGGAGCCTGCTTGGCAGTCTTCGCCCTCTCTCTATGCCTCCCCCACTTACACACTCTCTCTCCCAAAATAAACATTAAAAAAAAAAGTGTATCTGGATCATTCCAATGTTGTACAGACTTCAATTAAATCTCACAGGGTAAGCTAAAACAACTTTTCCAAAATACTACTATTAAAAATGGTAATAAGAAGAATGCTGAGGTTATTTGTAATGTGTACTTTCTTCCTACTGCAAAGCTCTCCCTAACACTGAAATATGCCAGTGATCCCACGAGCAAGAATTGTCTTAACATGGCCTAATTCAAAGAAAGACTGGGAAGGTGCAGGTCCTGCCACCTCGGCATAATACCTAAATTGGGGCATTTGTAGGTCTGGATGAGACGCCTGATGCCATTCTCTCCCCAAAGTGATAGATGGAACTAGAGAGACAAAGGAGATGCAGTTCTGTGACCCCACTGCAGAGACATTCTTTCAACAGTTCTCAGAAGTACGGTTTGAGCTGATGCTGGGTCAGACTACATAAATCTGATATCCACATATAATTCTGAACATATAGAGAACAAAGACATTTAGTTTCTGGTCTGGCATGTAAAGAGCTTGAAAGTTAACACCTCCATCCTCTCAGGAAAAATGCTGAGCAAACAGAAAATCAACAACTCTTGTTCCATCTACCTGAGAGCTGAAGTGGTGGGGCCAGCTGCCACCCCTGAGTTAGAGAGCAACAGACAGGTGGGTATAAATGATCACAGCCTACTGGAGCAGAAGCCACCACTGCTGGAGCTGGTACACTGGGGTAGGAAAACTTCAGCCGTCAATGACAAAATGCCAGAGACTCGGTGTGGACAGACTCAAGAATTAAATATCCTAGGGGGCCGAGTCTTGGGGGGAGTTTCCCTACTTTCATGGATTTTATCTTGAGGAGCTACCAGGTTCTCATTGTGAAGACCGGAGAAAAATCCAGTCATGCTTCCAGTACCAGAGAGGAGAAAAGTGGCCGTTTAAAAATATATCCAGAGCATTTTGTTCTTCTTAACAAGGCCTGCTATGGACTGAATTATGTCCCCTGCAAATTCATACGTTGAAGTCCCAACTCCCGATATCTCACAATGTGACCTTATTTGGAAACAGGACTTTGTAGATGTAATTAGTTAGGATGAGGTTATACTGGAGTAAGGTGGACTCATAATCCAACATAACCAGTGTCCTTAAAAGAAGAGAAAATTTTGACATAAACATACATACAGGGAGAATGCATGTGAAAACGAAGGTTGAAATCAGGGTGATGCTTTCACAAGCTAAGGAATGACAAAGATTGCCGGCAAAGCACCAGAAAGTAGAGGAGGAACATGGAACTCTTTCTCACAACCCTCCCAACACTTATCTTGGACTTCCAGTCTCCACAACTGAGACAATAAATTTCTGTTGTTTAACCACACAGTTGTGGTACTTTGTGAAGGCAGGCCTTGCAAAGTAATACAACTGCCCTCAAGGGAAACTATTTTATCAGAGACTAACCAAGCTGAGGGAAGAGAAATAACCACATCCAGCCCTCTCTAGCCTTCCTGTCTCACTTAAAGGGGTACAAGGGGGTTACTGAGAAGTACTTGGGAGGGTCATTGCCAGAGACACAACTCACCAAGAGTGAACACTAATCACAGGACTAAAGAATGCTTCTCCACCACACCTCACCACTACATCAATAGGGCATGCCTATATAATAACAGGGGAAAAGAACTGAAAGAACTACACAGCTCAGACTTTACAAAAAGTCTCTAGGGAAATCTAAAAACAACCAGGGAGAGAAAAACATGGACACCGAAGTAACTTTCAGGGTCAGACAACTACCGCTACAGCAAACAGTAAGCAAAGCCTCACGCTTAACCAGATAAACACAAAACTTCACACCAAAGGCCTATTTGCCATAGTTCCTTTTATGCAGTACATCATCTCCAGCTTTCAATAAAAAGTTACAAGACAACATAAAAAACAACAACAAATACAGTTTGAAGAGATTTAGCAAGCATCAGAACCAAACTCAAATAATGCCGGAGATGTTGGATTTATTACATGGGATCTTAAAACTTATGATCAATATGCTGAGGGCTCTTACTGGAAAAAGTGACAACATGTAAGTACAGATGGGTTAAGTAAGCAGAGAAATGGAAACTCTAAGGAAGGATCAAAAGAAAATGCTAGAAATGAAAAAAACACGAAATAAAATTAAGAATGCCTTTGATGGCCTCATCAACAGCCTGGATACGGCTGAGGAAAGAATCAGTGAGTTTAAAGGTGTGTCAATAACATGTCAATAGAAATTCCCAAACTGAAGCACAAAGAGAAAAGAGACTTGAGGGCAGAAAGACCCAGAACAGAATATCCAAAGACTGTGGCACAAATATAAAAGGTAACGCCATAAGAAGAAAGAGAAAACGGGAAAAAAATATTTGCACAGCAATAATGACTGAGAATTTCCCCAAATTAATGACAGATATCAAACTACTGATTCAGGAACCTCAGAGAACACCAAAGAGGACAAACAGCAAAAATCTATACCTAGGCATATTATATTCAAACTGCAGAAAATCAAAGACAAAGAGAAAATCTTAAAAGAAGTCGGAGGGAAGGAAAACACTACCTACAGAGGAGCAAGGCTAAGAATTACACTACACTTCTCTCCATAAACCATGCAAGCAAAAGACAGCAGAAGGAAATATTTAAAGTCTTGGAAGAAAAAACCCACCAACCTACAATTGTGTATCCAGGAAAATTATCTCTCAAAAGTGAAGGGGAAATACTTTCTGAGACAAAAATTGTGAGAACATGTCATCAGTAGACTTGCCTTTCAAGAAATGTTAGTTCTTCAGAAGGAAGAAAAATGATATAGGTCATAAATCTGCATCTACATAAAGAGCATTAGAGAGGGAATAAATTAAGGTAAAATAAATGTTTTATTTTTCTTATTCTTAACTGATCTAACAGAAAACAATTTGTCCTGTGCTCACTTCCACGGCACATATACAGAAGACAATTTGTCCAAAAGAATAATAGTTACAATGTATTCAGTGATTATGGTTTATGGTTAAGTGAATGACAGCAAATATTATAAGGGATAAGAGGGAGGAATTAGGAATCCTTTATCGTAAGGTACTGATACTACGCATGAAGCACTGTAGTGTTGTATCTGTTACTGGACTTGGATTAGTTATAAATGTGCACTGCCAACTGAAGGGCAACCACTAAAAGAAGTAAAAAAAGAAATATAATCGATATACTAAGAGAAGAGACAAAATGGAATCATATAAAATGCTCAATTAAAACCAAAGGCAGAAAAGTAGAATACCAAAAAAAAAAAAAAAAAACCACAAAAAACAAAAAAAAAAAAAAAGAAACAAAAAAACAAGGCAATGAAAGCAACAAATAAAAATAGCAACATAAATAGAAAATAAAGGGTAGGATTACAAAAATCACGCAGAACCTTAAAATGTGTCCTTTTCACTGAAAACAGAAAACAAAAACAGGTGTTTGGAAAGACTTCTTTAAATACACATGAAGCAATTAAAAAAAAAACACTTTAATATGTGGCACTTATATCTTAGTTTTGTTTCAAAAAATTTAAAAGAGCAGACCCTTCCAAACTACTTATAATTGCTCTCATATTTATTATTAACATAAGCAAATCTATGGAGGCAAAGAATATAGTGAACATTAAGCTACCAGTCTACAGATCTGTCTACATCTGTACATGTCCTCTTATCAATCATATACACATACAGTACGTATGCAAACTATTTCTTGTTAACGTATTTTTCCAGTTTAGCATTATTTTTACATTCACATTGCCATGTTTGCTAATTTGGTATTCAATTTTGCTCATATACCTTAGTATTTACTTAGTCACCTCCCCATCCTCTTTTATAAATAGCTTTTTCACTATGTAAATGAGAATACAGTTAATTTAATATCAGCCACATTTTTTTCACAGTATTTCCTTAAAATACTTTCCAAAATTGAAACACTGGATCAAAGCACATATATAACTTTTAGAGCTCTTAATAACTAATTATATATACATATATGTATATATATATATATATACACGTGTGTTTGTGTGTATATATATATATATATATATATACACACATACATAAAGTGCATACATTAAATTGCTCTCAAGAAAACAAAGTGGACTAAGGCAGAAACACATATGCAAAGGAAGGAATGACAGCACATAGTGCCTCCTCTAATCAAACAGGTCAGTACTGGGGAGGAATAAAGGGGCAAAGAGAAATGGGAGAAAGGAAACAAATGAAGCCAGACAGAAAGGCCATGAGGAGTTTGTATTCGGCCTTGGATAATGGGAATGGAAAGAACTTTGAGAAGGAGAGCTTTGAAGGGTGGTTAGGAGGCGATCAGGAGAGAGATACTGTGTGCCTGAACCAGGGCAGTGGGCAACAGAACAGAGGAGGACTCCCGTATGTACGGAGATATCTAAGAGGTTGATGTCATGACTGGTTCTGTGTGGTATGGCTAAGGTAGAATGGAGTAGGTAAAGCAAAGTGAAGAATCCATCATCACTCTCAAAATTTTACTGAAGACACTTAAACATAATTGCCTGCTTGCTTGTCTATTTCCTCCATTAGAAGGTAAATTCTGTCAAGGCAGGGCATCTTATTCACTATTTTACTTTCCATGCCTGTCAGTGTGCTTAGCATGCTGTAGTTACTCAGTCAATTGTTAAGTGAAATAAATGGGTGGAGAACGCCATTTGCTAGGAGAGAAAATAAAAAAGAAGAAACAGGTCTGGATTAAGAACATGTGAGTATAATTTTGAGCCATTTCAACCTCTAGCACAGTACTTAGCAGACAGCAATTTCATTACAAAGAAGTACTGATTATAGGAATAAAGAAATAAATGCAGGCAGGCAATTTTCTCTTCCTTCCTTCCTTCCTTCCTTCCTTCCTTCCTTCCTTCCTTCCTTCCTTCCTTCTTTCCTTCCTTCCTTCTTCCCTCCCTTCCTTCCTTCTCTCTGTTTCTTTCTCCTTTCTTTCCTCCCTACCTCCCTCTATATCTAGCTAGCTAGCTAGCTGAAAAGATTTGGAGATTAGGAAATGATACGTTAGTATTTAAAAGGTTTAATCTGAGCTTCTGGCAAAGTACTAACCAAAGACACTAAAGGGTTCGAAACAAGTCTCCTCAAAATGTGCCATTTTGGCATATGGACTGTTCTGAGCTGACGACAATCAAGACCCTGTGAGTTCAAGAGAAACCTTTGCCCCTCCATTAACTGATGTGAAAATGTTGGGGTTTGGAGCAAACGGTCAAGAAAGAATTCTTGAGGTGTTCTTCAGTGCAAAAAGGAGGGTTTCATTAAAGCATGGGACAGGACCTATGGGCAGAAAGAGCTGCAGTGGGTTGTGAGGGATGGCTGATTATATACTTTCAAATTGGGAGGGAGTCAGAGATAGCATAAATCTCCAAGGAACTTGAAAGCAAGGCTTCCAGGACCTTGAGGGGCTAGCTGTTGTTAGGAAAGGTCATTTACCAGTGTCTAGTAAAACCCTAGTCATGAGATCCTTAGAATGTATCTCAGTGGGCTATATGCTTGGAGGATGATTGCTGGCATCTCTCTGGGGCGGGGGGGGGGGGGGGGGGGGGGAGGAGGGACAGGTAGAGATAAAGGAAGTTTCCAAAGGAATTTTTACCTGTTAAAGGTGACTTACAGGATCCTGGAGGTTGGGTTAATATTAAGATAAGGTTGTCTTTTGCCCTCAGCAAAATATGAACACTGAGGCACGTCTCAAGGACTGGTCAATGGGCTGTAAGTTGTAAGGAAATTTGATTTTTTTCTTTTGCCTTTATTGTCCACATCATAAACTATCTAAAAGAATCTAAATTTGGAGCTTTTCCCAGAATAAGAGTTATTATCAGAGATCAATTTTCTCTGAAGTGATCCATCTGTATGGCAGGGCAAATACCTAAATACCCAACATCTGCTCTTCTTCTTGCCCTGTGAAGTGCCCTCCTCCCCGCTGAAGCCCCAGGCCCCTATCCCACTCCTTAGTTCAGGATGGCATACAGATCTCACTTTACCTTTCTGTCTTTGAACTTCTCATGTATGTAGGGGTTCTATACATATGAAATTAAACCTGACTTTCTCGTGTTCATCTGTCTCATCTCAATTGGATTCTTAATCCAGCCAGAAGAACACTTGAAGGGTAGAGAAAAATTCACCCTAACAATATGATATCTGGTGGTATGCCCAGCCAAGCTGATAGGCACTCAATGAAACAGAAATGAATCTTCCTATGTCAAAGTTCATGAACATAATGTTCTAATTTCTTATTCTAATTTTGAAATATGCTATTTCAACACTGAGGGTCAACATCTTTTTTTTTTTAATGTTTATTTTTGAGAGAGGGACAGAGTGTGAGCGGGGGAGGGGTAGAGAAAGGGAGGGAGAGAGAGAGGGAGGGAGGGGGGAGGGGGGAGGGAGGGAGACAGGGAGGGGAAGGGGGGAGGGAGGGAGGGAGGGAGAGAACTAGCAAATCTGAAGCAGGCTCCAGGCTCTGAGCTGTCAGCACAGAGCCCGACACAGGGATCGAACTCATGAACCGTGAGATCATGACCTGAGGTGAAGTCGAACACTTAGCTGACTGAGCTACCCAGGCGCCAAGAGAGTCAACATCTTAAAATGTCCCCTCAAAATTATCCATAGAAACACTGACAGGTTCAACTTAAATCCAATATATAACCATTTCCATAATCTATGTTTTGCTCCTTGGTAAAGCTACTCATTTTCTTAGCAATGCTCAATTTTTACTTTATTTTGATTAAATATTAGAAATACAATGTGACTTTTATGTGTTTTTTATTTCCTACAAGAAAGTCATACCATATATTTCAGAGGCCTCCAGGAGATGGTTAACAAAGGCTAAATTGACATTACCAAGACATTACCAAGAGAAGTGTACTGAGGAAAATATTGTGAATATAAATATACTTGCACATTTTCTTTACTCCTTATGTAAGCTCATAGCCCCACAAAAACCATCAGTGTCCTTTGTATTATCCTTCAAGCATTCCCACTGCACAAAAGGCCTACATCTGGATGTAAATTATCAGGAGAACTCCCATGAGAATTCTCGGCAAGCAGGAGTGCACACAGTGAGTGGGGGTGGGGTGGGCTTTATGTAGCAGCTGTCCCAAAGAAGGGAATTGGAAGAGAATGCAAATCCTTTCTCTCCCAAGCTGTTGGCCTCAATTCAGGCAAGTAATTTGTTTCAGTAGGATTAACTCCCCCACCAAAAATTATCTAATCCTTCTATGTACAGATGCCACCAATATCTTTATAGGTCAATTAATTCTACTGAGGACATTATTTACATAGTAAAGATAACATAAAGAAATTGAATAAAGAAAATTTATGAAGAGAAATATACCTAAGAATTCAACTAGATGATTTGTCCCTTTAAAAATGTTACTGATGAAATAAAAATCTACCCCCTCCAGAACAATTCAATAAATACTCAAAAATGTTAAATCAAATATGCATAAACTATATATATATTTCTATACACACACACACACACACACACACACACACATACACACACACATCGATGAGGATTCTACTAACTCAGGTTTTGGGGGGCAAAAGTAAAAACAAGCAATATTCTGACATGACACACACATATACAGTCTTCATCTGAAAATGACTGTTTTCTTTCATTTTCCTTACTTGCCAGAATGCTGCTAAAAGAGCTTCCTGAGTGATAGAAGGAGAACCTGGTTGTTAAAAAAAAGTCTGTTGCTTAAGAACAAAAAGGGAAGAATCAAAGGCAAAAACAGTCTCCATTGTGGGCCAGTGAAAAATGCCAGTCAGGGCCAGTCTACTTATGTTTGATGCTCTTTTTCCTCTAAGTATCTTTTCCATACTCCCTTGTTTCCCAGAATGTGACAAGACCCTAATCCCTGCCTTTTGTTTTTCAGGTTAGTCAACAAGCATATTTATTTAAAAAGGCTAAAATGTGATGGACAATCATTCAGAGTAATGACTTGAATATCAATATATGTTGATATTCATATTACCTAATACTGGTATTTTTTTATTTAAAAATAGTAAGATTTGGTAAATATCATCTTCTATATTTTATTACATGTGAGAAAAGGCCAAGCTCGAAGCTGAACTTCCTCTGTCCTCCTAGCTTGAGTCTCCTCAGGTAGGATGGTTGGGGGAAAAAGGACTTGATCAAATAAATTGTCCTATGGGAAGAGGCTCCAGGTGCTAGGAGAACAGATCAGACACAAGAGAGGAATAGAAGGAACTGTGCCATGGGAAAAGGGATGCACAGGCCCCAAAGAAAGGGCTGGGACTGGATGCCTCCTTCTTCAGCCTGCCCAGAACTCCCACCTCTCTCTCACATCTCTGTTCCCAGCTCCTCCCATCCTTTTTTCCACCAACCCCCAACTCTGACATAAGATGTTTTCATCAGTGAATTCCAGAAGTAGACTTGGGCCCATACTGGCTCTGAGGGAGAGCCAAATGATTAATATAAATTAACAAAAAAAAGCTATCTAGCCTCAGTGATATTCTGAGAACAGGGAATTAATACATAAGTAATTTGACGTCCATCGACTGATGAATGGATAAAGAAGATGTATATATGAAAAATGGAATATTACTAGGCAACCAAAAAGAATGAAATCTTGCCATTTGCAACAACATGGATGGAACTAGAGTGTATTTTGCTAAGTGAAGTCAGTCAGAGAAAGACAAATACCATATGATTTCACTCATATGTCTCATATGTGAAATTTAAGAAACAACATAAACATAGGGGAAGGGAAGTAAAAGTAAGATAAAAATAGGGAGGGGGCAAACCATAAGAGACTCTTATTTTTTATTAAAATTTTTTAATGTTTATTTATTTTTGACAGAGAGACAGAGCATGAGCGGGGGAGGGGCAGAGAGAGAGGGAGACACAGAATCGGAAGCAGGCTCCAGGCTCCGAGCCATCAGCCCAGAGCCCGACGCGGGGCTCGAACTCGCGGACTGCGAGATCGTGACCTGAGCTGAAGTTGGACGCTTAACCGACTGAGCCACCCAGGCACCCAGGAGACTCTTAAATACAGAGAACAAACTGAGGGTTGCTGGAGGGGAGGTGAGTGGGGGGATGGGCTAGATGGGTGATGAGCATTAAGGAGGGCATTGTTGGGATGAACGCCGGGTGCTATATGGAAGTGACGAATCACTGGGTTCTACTGCTGAAACCAATACCACACTGTATGTTAACTAACTTGAATTTAAATTAAAAAACACCACCACCACCACCAAAACATAGATAATTTGAAAACGTCTTGAACAGGGGTGCTGGGGTACACAGTCAGACTGATTTTCTAAACGTGCATATGCACATTTGGATGCCTGAATTTAAATGCAGCATAGCGTGCTCTACATTTAAATGACTGAGATTTCAAAAATTAGTACACAATCAACAAAACTACTGGCATTTTGGGTATGTAAAGACAGCACAGAACACTGGAATAACCCAAACTGACATGAAGACTAAAGCAAATGTCTGTTTTCAATGACTAGTGTACGTTCTAATGCAACATAAAAGTTTGTATGTCTCGTGTGAAAACAATGTCATACTGGAATATTATACTTATGCCACTGAGGCTAACTCTGGGTGTGCATCAAAAATAGCCCCACCCACAATGATTCTGTGAGTTTGGGCCCAGATGTCTGTATTTTTACAAGTTTCTTAGGTGATTCTGACACATACTTCCATTTAAGACAGAGTGACTGTCTTAGAGGATGTTAAATATTATTCCACTCAACTCCCAATGCACTCCGCTTAGTCACAGCAAAATGTTAAGATCTCACACATAAAGCTGCTTTGCTTACAAATCCATTACTAATCTCATCATCTCCCTGGGTTAGTTTTTATTTGATGAGTACCACAGCAGCACTTAAAAAAAAAATTAAACTTTGCTTCTCATACCACCACATGAAGTTATTAAAAACTAACACTTGAAATAAGTATTTAAGAGGTAATAAATTCAGAGGCGAGCTGGGAACTAGGTGTTTACTTTCAAAGTAAAACTATCAATCCACAGCAGTATGGAATAAAGAACAGGAAGAAGTGAAGTCAGGAATAGAAAGGGGAAGCTAGATGGTCATCAGATTCCTCCTGAAACATGTTTTCATGATTTTTTTTTTTACACTGATAACAACTCACCATGTATGCTCATGTTTGAACAGAAAAAAGTATTCCCTCAAGATATAATCGATATTCATCATATATTTTGTATAATCTATGAAACTGTTAATCAAAAACTAACACTAAGAATCAAAAGCTAATTATACTATTTGGATGCCATGGGCCAGTTTCTTCACCTCAATTTATTTCTTTTGATTTTTCATCTACATTAAAAAAAAAAAAAAAACAAATTTATGAACATACCTTGGGTCAAGAAGACTCCTCAAAAACTTGAAAAGCAAAACCTGGTCCTGAATGAAAAAAAAACAATTAAAAATACAATTAAATATTAAAGAACATATTTTCAAACTATGCCATGCTAAAGAATGACTCTAAAAAATCTCTAAAGTGCACACAATTCCATTAAGTCTTCTGTACAGATCTAAGAAATTCTAAGGACTCATTTGGAGGTCATTTCCTCTCAGTAATTCAAATCATTGTCACACATTCCATTCTGAGTGCAGAAGAAACACAAATGCCTTGTTATTGCAAAAAAAAAAAAAAAATGCCTTCTATTAAGGAATATATCCCCTCGCAGTTCTCAGCACAAGGACCCTGAGACCAGCAGATGCTCTGAACTACTCTGCAGATAGTGGGCTCTAGCTACACGGACGGGTTCAGATTGCTTCACCTGGGCCTCCTTGTGATAATGGCCTATTGCAAGGTAATTAATCTAAGTAGGGTAGGAGCTTGAGTCCCAAATAACAACCACCACCAAAAAAAAAATCCAACTCCCCAATGTAATCAACTACAGAAGAGATGGCACACTGCAACATTTTAGCAGTTAATATGCCATAAAATCTGGGTGCTGTTTCTTCCACTTATTAGCTGTGTGACTTTGTGTAAGTCACTGACTCTCTCGGCAATTCAGTTTACATATGTGAAAAAAGAAAACGACAGTATCTTTTCTTTCCTCTGCACAAGGTGTAGAGAATTAAATGAGATACACCTTAAAATACACTATGGAGGCACCTGAGTGGCTCATTCATTTGAGCATCTGACTCTTGATGTCACGACAGTATCTTTTCTTTCCTCTGCACAAGGTGTAGAGAATTAAATGAGATACACCTTAAAATACACTATGGAGGCACCTGAGTGGCTCATTCATTTGAGCATCTGACTCTTGATGTCGGCTCAGGTCATGATCCCATGGTCATGAGATCAAGTGGTCATGATCCCAGGATCATGGGATCGAGCCCCTCATTGGGCTCTGTACTGAGCATAGAGCCTGCTTGAGATTCTCTCTTCCTCTCCCTCTTCCCCTCTTCCTTGCTCACATGCTCTCTCTCTCTCTCTCTAAAAGATAATAATAAAATAAAATAAAATAAATGAATTAATATAAATAATGTTTTAAGTTCTTAGGAAAGCTAAGCAAAATTATTATAGCTTAGTTTTTCTTTTTGATACATTCAAACTTCACGTATATAAAGCAGGGGAGTCTCCAAACTAGAAAGGATCAATGTAATTTAGAGTATGAGATTTTAAATACATTTATCAGTCTTTGATTTTCTATCTTTTCCCTAGTCTATAATTTTGTTTCATTTTATATGACTTTCCTTCTGGTTATAACCTAATATTCTGGCTTTTTTTTTTTTTTTTCATCTCAAGAATTCTGAAAACGAGTGGTCAGAAGCATTATCTCTTGCCACCAAAAGTAAAGGTGCTTTATAAAATTTGTGTAGGATTCTCTCATATTCA
The DNA here is from genome assembly GCF_028749965.1 of Puma concolor. Taxonomy (NCBI): domain Eukaryota; kingdom Metazoa; phylum Chordata; class Mammalia; order Carnivora; family Felidae; genus Puma; species Puma concolor. The sequence goes on along the minus strand of NC_141675.1, from coordinate 77,085,341 downwards.
GTAAAGCACTGCAATAAAATACCTCATTTCTTTAAAAGAAATGTGTGAAGACTCCACAAACAGTCCACAATCAAATAGCCACCCTTTTTAAAATCTATGACCCTTCAGCTTTTATAGGTTTGCCTGATGAGTGACATTATATTTATTTACTTGGTCTCTCTGCCTCTAAGTATCGTTAGAGACTAAGAGAAATAGAAAATCCGGCACTGGATAACCTTACATTTTAAATGACAGTAACAACACTAAAGGTCAGGAAATACACTAGGAACTGCTGACTTTTAAAGGGGGGGGTGGGGGGCACCTGGGTGGTGCAGTCGGTTAAGCGTCCGACTTCAGCCAGGTCACGATCTCGCGGTCCGTGAGTTCGAGCCCCGCGTCAGGCTCTGGGCTGATGGCTCAGAGCCTGGAGCCTGTTTCTGATTCTGAGTCTCCCTCTCTCTCTGCCCCTCTCCCGTTCATGCTCTGTCTCTCTCTGTCCCAAAAATAAATAAACGTTGAAAAAAAAAAAAAACTTTAAAGGGGGGGGTGGCTCTGTGATTTGAGAAGAGTTTTATCAGAAGTGTCCTCCTGTCCCCACCACTAGAATGGACAGGATGACTCTCTATGTACTTCCTCAGTATCTTGGGCAATGCTCTATATCATTCAAGTCCAACTATTCTGCAACTGTCTTTTGGCTTCTCTTCTTCCTTCAGCACAGGAATACATGTTTATGTTTTTTCCTCAGCACTTAACAGTGTTTTTGGTCCACAGCAGGTACATAATATTTATTGAATTCATGGACGTGTCTTTATCTTGAGTTAATGAACCTAATCATGCTGGGCAGCCAAGCCTGATGTCTGGGAGTCACCTTTAAACTCTCCCATCACTTTCAATTCATTTCTAAGTCCCACATGTTTTACTTCACAAACACATCCTGAACCCACCCACACCACTGTCACCGACTTAGTACCCCTCCTCACCATCTTTTGCCTGGAACTTTCACCTTCTAACTGGTCTACATGGTCTCTGTCCTCCATCCTCTCTTTGCTAGTCTGTTCCATACACTACAAAGTTAACTTTCTGTAAAATCAATCTAGTGATGGCCTTCTTTTGCTGAAAAACTTGAGTAATTCTCTAGGACACAGAAGACACAGTATCATTTCTTAGCACTACACATAAAATTGTTCAGTATCAGAGCCCAAACTCTATTTTCTGGCCTCAATACTTTTAACTCCTCCCTCCAACAGACCTTTTCTGGCTTAACCTAATGCTCCTCCAGGCATCATCTCCGGCATGTCATACTTCACAAAGACCTGGCCGTTATCTGGATATACATATTGCCTTGTGCCTTCAAGTCTTAACATACCCAGGGCCTTCTATCTAGAAAGTGCTTCTCAATTCTCTGCCTAGAAAACTGATGTCAATCACTCAAGACCCAGCCCGGGCATTTCTGGGAGCTCTTGTCTGACCTCACAGTTGGCGGTCTCCTCTTACTCCTCGTGTTCCTACAGTATTTTGCCCCTGTGTCTGGTGTAGCACTTATAACCCTGCATTTTGGCTATATAAGTGCTTCTTTCCTCCACAAGAAAAATTAAAAGACTGCATTTTTATTTGTCACCCAAGGCCTACCATACTGTGGTACATCATGGGGCCATAAGTGTTTAAGTTAATAAATTCCATCTTTGTCTCTCATGCCAGCTGCCCCCACCTCACTGCTTTGGTTTTCATCTTGTATAGTTATCCCCTCCTACAATCACTGCCACTTGGGGACTCTGGGTCATGCTTTATGTTGCTGTCATTGCCCTATTGTCTACCTCTATCACTTGAGGCCATAATGACAATGAACAAAACTCACTACTAGCACTGCAATGATAGTGACAAGTGGAATAGTAAGTCCACTAAATAGTATTTCAAACTGAGCATCTCAATATTCGACATTAATATAACTGTATTGTAGTTAAGATTTTCCAAGAAAAATTCTAAATAGTCAGCATTAACCCACTTTGAGAATTACACATCTGAATGAATAATAAATAACATCAGCCTCAAAGAGAATACAGCTATAGTTCCTATAGCCAAAAAAAAGGGGGGGGGGGAGGGGGATCTTCTGTGGATTACAAATTCTAGAATAAGTATAGGGTACAGTTCTGTTTCTGTGATGTTACTATTTAATATGCAGAAAGATGAACTCCCTTGTTTCTAGATGTAGAGATTATCACACAACTGCTCCCAAATATACACATACACAGTGCAGAAACTGCTTAAATGGCAACTATCTATTGAAGAAATTACCACAATCAAAAGCTCATAAGTGGATATTCAATAATTGTCTTTCTACTACATGTTTCTTCCCCATATATTTTTGCAATATTTACCTGAAGTTTTTTAATGACTATTTCAATCTGTTCAGAAAAGTGAGTAGCAACCAGCTCTGCAGCTTTACAGGGCTTCAGGGATACAAGTTCCTAAAGTGAAAGAGAAAGAGAAAATGATCTTTAATGTTAAGTTTAAATAGAATTTCCATAGATGTGAAGCATGATTACGTACTTCAGCATTTTCAAGAGCTTCTACACTGCACTTCAGAAGACCTCACTATAAGGTCTCAATTTAAAGGCACATTGCAAATAAACAAAATTAGAAATATGCCATGTAAAAAATTACATTTTGATATAAAACGTAATTCAGAATGTTTAGTAAATGAAAGCACTAAAACTCTGGATGTAAGCCTTGATATCTACAGGATGAACAGAAGGAACAAAAGCTTTCCTAAATTTCCTGCCGGTGAATTTCACCCTGGAGCTTAAAGTAATAACTTGAAACAAGGAAAAAAGAGTATAGTTGCAAATTTTCTAGCTACGAATTTGAAAACTTTACTTCTGATGCCAGTGGATTTTGAAACAAGGAGTATCTTAAAACAATGTAAGCTCACAAGTCTTAAATGAGACTAAGAGGTTGACCGCTGTTTATTAACTGCTGTTAATAAGATCCATTTCTGTCAAATTTAAGACTTCCAATCTGCCCCCTCCTTGAACCTTCCTAGACATTACTGGCTACTTATGTTCCTGAAACTCTCTTCTAACTTGTTTTCTGTAACCTACTCATCAACCATTCCAATTGCATGTTCACATTGGTAAAATGCAAACACCGACTAGAGATCAACATGGTAAATTGTCAAATAAAAATTAGACAAGTTATTGTGACTGCAGTAACAGTCAATTAACAGTTAGCAATGAGAAAAAAACCTACATTGATTTTTAGCTACTAAAGAAACTGAATGAATACTCAAAATTTTTCCATACGGAAAACTCCAGGCCCAAACAGCTTCCCTGGTAGTTCGAGCAACTATTTAAGGAAGAGACAATTTCCAACATTAATTAGCCTCTTACAGAGAACAGGAAAAACAACAACTTCAGCACATTTTATAACACTAGCAAAATTTTTGATACCTAAACCCAATAGGACAATATAAGAAAGGAGAACTATAGATCAGTCTTAATCATGAACATTGATATAAGCATCCTAAAACAAAACAAAATCCAATAATATTTAAAAGGATAAGATCAGGATCAAGTTGCATTTATCCACAGAACTCAAGTCTGATTTAATATCAGTAAGATTTACCATAAATATAGAATAAGAAAGAAAAGGTGAAAAATTCCTTCATGAAAAAACTGTTAGCATACCAGAAAGAGAAGACTTCCATAAAATAAATAAAAGGGTACAGAGTCTGACACAATATACTTACAACCTGGGAGGGAAGGGACTAAAGAATGGGCTCAAACTTAAGTGACCATCAACCTAACATAGACTGCTATGTGCATAAGATGTTACATATGAGCCTAAGGTAACCACAAATCAAAAACCAGTAATAGGTATGCAAAAAATAAAGTACAAGGAATCCAAGTATATCACTAAACAGAGTCGACAAACCATGAAAGAAAAGAGCATTAGAACAAAGGAACAGAGAAAAACTACAAAAACAACCATAAGATGCATAACAAACAACAGTATGTAAATACCTATCAATAATTACTGTGAATGCAATGGGTTGGATGCTCCAATCAAAAGACACAGGGTGACAGAATGGATAAAAAACAAGATCCATTTATATGCTGCCTATAAGAGATTCATTTCAGACCTAAAGACACATGCAGATTGAAAGTGAAGGGATAGAAAGGAATTTATTATGCAAATAAAAGTAAAAAGAAAGCTGAGGTAGCTTTCTTTAATTTATTTTGGACAAACTAGACTTTAAACAAAGAGTGTAAAAAGAAACCAAAAAAAAAAAGAAGACACTATATAATTATAAAGGGAACAATCCAATAAGATACAACAATTGTCAATATTTATGCAAGCAACATGAAAGCACCCAAATACATAAAGCAGTTAGTAACAAACAGAAAGTAACTGATAGTAACGCAATAATAGGGAAATTTCACACCCCACTTACATTAGTGGACAAGATGGTCTAAACAGAAAATCAACAAGGAAATAGTGGTTTTGAATAGTGGTTTTTTTTTTGTTGTTGTTGTTGTTGTTTTTTTTTTTTCAACGTTTATTTATTTTTGGGACAGAGAGAGACAGAGCATGAACGGGGGAGGGGGGGAGGGGCAGAGAGAGAGGGAGACACAGAATGGGAAACAGGCTCCAGGCTCTGAGCCATCAGCCCAGAGCCCGACGCGGGGCTCGAACTCACGGACCGCGAGATCGTGACCTGGCTGAAGTCGGACGCTTAACCGACTGCGCCACCCAGGCGCCCCTGAATAGTGGTTTTTATCTGAACGTTGAACCAGATAGATTTAACAGATATATTCAGAACGTTGTATCCTATAACAGCAGAATACACATTTTTTTTCAAATGGCACATGAAACATTCTCCAGAGTAGATCATATGTTAGGCCACAAGTCTAAAAAAATTCAAAAAGATTGAAATGCATCTTTTCCAACCACGATGTTATGCAACTAGAAATCGACCAAAAGAAAGAGTGTGGAAAGACCACAAATACATGGAGTTAAATAACATGTTACTAAACAATGAATGGGTCGATTAAGAAACAAGAGTAAATAAAAAAACATGGAAAATGGAAATGAGAACACAAGGTCCAAAAGCTTTGAGATGCAGCAAAAGCTGTTGCATATAACAATACAAGCCAACCTCAAGAACCAAGAAAAATCTCAAATAAACAACCTAATCTTATATCTAAGGAGCTAGAAAAAGAACAACAAAGAAAACCCGAAACAGTAGAAGGAAGGAAATAAAGATCAGAGCAGAAATAAATGATATAGAAACTAAAATAAACAGAGCAGAACAATGAAACCAGGAGCTGGTTGTTTGACACAAATCAACAAATTGATAAACTTTAAGTCAAATTCATCCAAAAAACAAAACAAAAAAAAAAATGGAGAGGGCTCAAATAAAATCAAAAATGAAGAGGAGAAATAACAACAGACACCACAGGAAAACAAACTGTAAGAGAATATTATGAAAAATTATATGACAACAAATTGGACAACCTAGAAGAAATGGATAAATTCCTAGAAACATATAATCTCCAAAAACTGAATTAGGTAGGAACAGAAAATTTGGACAGATCAATAACCAGCAATGAAATTGAATCAATAATAAAAAAACTCCCTACAAACAAAAGTCCAGGACCAGATGGCCTCACAGGTGAATTCTACCAAACATTTAAAGAAAAGTTAATACCTATTCTTCTCCAACTATTTCAAAAATCAGAAGGGAAAGGGGCACCCAGGTATCTCAGTCGGTTGAGCACCCGACTTCAGTTCAGGTCATGATCTCACGGTTTGTGAGTTCAGGCCCCACGTCAGGCTCTATGCTGACAGCTAGGAGCCTGGAGCCTGCTTCGGATTCTGTGTCTCCCTCTCTCTCTGCCACTTCCCTGATCCTTCTGTGTCTCTCACTCTCTCAAAAATAAATAAACATTAAAAAAAAATTAGAAGGGCAAGGAAAGCTTCCAAATTCATTCCATGAGGCCAGCATTCTCTGATACCAAAACCAGATAAAGACCCAATGAAAAACAGAACTACAGTTCAATATCTCTGACAAACACACATGCAAAAATTCTCAACAAAATATTGGCAAACTGAATCTACCAATATATTAAAAACATCATTCACCACGATCAGATGGGGTATATTATATTCCCAGTATGCAAGGGTGGTTCAACATTCACAAAACAATCAACATGATACATCACATCAACTAGAAAAAGGATAAAAACCATATGACCATTTCAATAACTACAGAAAAAGCATTTTAAAGTACAACATTCGTTCATAATAAAAACCCTCAACAAAGTACGTTTACAGGGAACGTATCTCATCATAATAAAGGCCATAGATGAAAAATCCACAGCTGACATCATACTCAGTGGTGAAACAGGGAGCTTTTCCCCTAAAATCAAGAACAAGAGAAGGATGTCCACTCTCACCACTTTAATCAACATAGTACTACAAGTTCTAGCCACAACAATCAGACAAGGAAAATAAAAGGCATCCAAACTGGTAAGGAAAAAGTAGAACTTTCACTATTTGCAGATGACATGATACTATGTATTATGGAAAATGCTAACGACTCTACCAAAAAACTACTAGAATGGGTAAATGGATTCAGTAAGGTCACAGGATACAAAATCTATATATAGAAACTTATTGCCTTTCTATACACTAATAGTGAAGTAGCAGAAAGAGAAATTAAGAAAACAATCTCATTTATAACTGCACCCAAGATAATTCAATACCTAGGAATAAACTTAACCAAGGAGGTAAAAGACCTATACTCTGAAAACTATATAACACTGATGAAAGAAATTGAAGATGACAAAAACAACAAATGGAAAGATATTTCATGCTCATAGATTTGAAGAATAAATACTATTAAAATGTCCAAACTACTCAAAGCAATCTATAGATTTAATGCAATCCCTACCAAAATACCAAAAGCATTTTTCACAGAACTAGAACAAACAATCCTTAAATTTGTATGAAAGCACAAAAGACTCCAAAGAAGAACAAAACTGGTGGCATCACAATCCCAGATTTCAAGATACACTACAAAACTGTAGTAGTCAAGACAGTATGGTACTGACACAAAAACAGACACGTAAAAACAGACCAAAGGAACAGAATAGAGAACCTAGAAACAAACCCACCAATATATGGTCAATTAATCTTCGACAAAGGAGGCAAGAATACGCAATAGAAAAAAGACAGCTTCTTCAACAAATGGTGCTGGGAAAACTGGACACACAAAAGAATGAAATGGGACCACTTTCTTAAACCATACACAAAAATGAACTCAAAATAGATTAAGGACCTAAATGTCAGACCTGAAACCATAAAAATCCTACAAGAGAACCCAGGCAGTAATTTCCGTGACATTGGCCATAACATTTTCCTAGATATGTCTCCTGAGGCAAGAGAAAAACAAAAACAAAAATAAGCTATTGGGACTACATCAAAATAAAAAGCTTCTGCACAGCAAAGGAAATAGTCAACAAAACAAAAAGACAACCTACTGAATGGGAGAAGATATTTACAAGTGACTTTTCCGATAAAGGGTTAGTACCCAAAATACATAAAGAAATTTGTATAACTTGGGGCGCCTGGGTGGCGCAGTCAGTTAAGCGTCCGACTTCAGCCAGGTCACGATCTCGCGGTCTGTGAGTTCGAGCCCCGCGTCAGGCTCTGGGCTGATGGCTCAGAGCCTGGACCTGTTTCCGATTCTGTGTCTCCCTCTCTCTCTGCCCCTCCCCCGTTCATGCTCTGTCTCTCTCTGTCCCAAAAATAAATAAACGTTGAAAAAAAAAAAAATTAAAAAAAAAAAAAAGAAATTTGTATAACTCAACACCAAAAAAACAAATAATACAATTAAAATTGGCCACAAGACATCAACAGACATTTCTGCAAAGATGACATACAGATGGCAAACAGACATATGAAAAGATGCTCAACGTCACTTATCATCAGGGAAATGCATCAGGGAAATGCAAATCAAAACCACAATGAGGTATCACCTCATACCTGTCAGAATGGCTAAAATCAAAAACACAAGAAACAGCAAGCATTGGTGAGGATGTGAAGAAATAGGCACCCTAGTGCACTGTTGGTAGGAATGCACACTGATGTGGAAAATAGTGTAGAAGTTCCTCAAAAAATTAAAAATAGCGCTACTGTATGATACAGTAATTCCACTACTGGTTATTTATCCAAAGAAGATGAAAACACTAGTTTGAAAAGATATATGAACCCCTATATTTACTGCAGCCTCATTTACAATAGCCAAATTATGGAAAAGGTCCAAGTGTCTTTTGACAGATGAATGGATAAAGAAAAGATGATATACATTGGAATATTATTCAGCCATAAAAAAGAATGTAATCTTGCCATTTGCAACAACATGGAGAGAGTATAATGCTAAGTGAAATAAATCAGAGAAGGACAAATACCATATAATTTCACTCATATGGAATTTAAGAAACAAAACAAAGGAAAAAGGAGACAAACCAAAAAACTAAAAAAGCTATAGAGAACTGAAGGTTACCAGAACAGAGATGGGTGGGGGATGGGTGGAATAGATGGAGATTAAAGAGTACACTTACCACGATGAGCATGGAGTAATGTACAGAACTGATGAATCACTATATTGTACACATGATATAATATAATATAGTGTGTTAACTATATTGGAATTAAAATTTAGAAATTAAGAAATAAAAGTATAAAAGGTCAAGAATAGCCAATACTCTTGGGGCACCTAGGTGGCTCAGGTGGTTAAATGTCCAACTCTGGATTTTGGCTCAGGTCATGATCTCACTGTTTGTGGGTTCAAGCCCCACATTCAGCTCTGCAGTGACAGAGCCTGCTTGGGATTCTCCTGTTCCCTGCCCCTCCCCCACTCCACGCATATGCTCACTTGCTCTTTTTCTCAAAATAAATAAATAAATTTTTAAAAATAGCCAACACTCCCTTAAAGATGTCAAGATTTATTATAAAGCAGTAATATTTAATAGTGCTGTACCAATGCAGAGACAAATAGAGCAGTGAAGCAGAATAGAGTGCTGGAAAACAAACATATACATCCTTGATATACTCCTGACAAAGTAACACTGTTGAACAATGGAGAAAGGTAACCTTTTAAAATAGCTAACTGTTGCTGGGAAAACTGGACATCCATATTTTAAAAACTAATTGGACACCCCCCTTACATCTGTACAAAAACTGCTTTCAAGTGCACCTAAGATTCAAAAACAAAACCAAAATAAACAAGAAAGCTCTTAGACAATAATATAGGAGAATTTCTCCTTCAGCCTAGAAGGAAAAAACTTGATTTGATTACTTAAAAAAACAAAAACAAACTTTTCTTAAAAAGAACTACATAAAAAAGCCACAGAGTGAAAGATAACTATAACACGTATCACTGAAAAAAGACTAATATCCAGGATGCGTGAAATTCTCCTATAAGTACAAGAGACATTCTAATAGAAAAATGGGCCAAAGACTTGAACTGACACATCACAGAAAGAGAATTTAAATGGTTAATAAACAATGAAAGGCTATCAATCTCATTAGTAATTAAGGGTATGCAAGTTTTAAACATAATAAAATATCCTTATACATGCACTAGATTGGCAAAATCTTATTTTTTTTAAGTTTTTTTTTAACTTATTTTGAGAGAGAGAGACAAAGAGACAAAGAGACAGAGAGCAGGGGAGGGACAGGGGAAACGGAGAGACAGAATCCCAAGCAGGCTCTGCACTGTCAGCACAGAGCCCGATGCAGGGCTCAAACTCACGAACCATGAGATCATGACCTGAGCCAAAATCAAGAGTTGGACACTTAACCAAGTGAGCCACCCAGGCGCCCCTAGATTGGCAACATTTTAAAGTCTAACAAGGATAAAGAGCTAATGGAAAATCTCATACAATGCCAGCATCTGGTGAAGTTGAATATACTTATCCCAATTAACTGGCAATTATAGGCCCAAGAGTAGAGACTGTCAAATGTTATTAGCATGCATCAAAATCACCTGGAGGGCTTATTGAACCATAATGCTGGGCCCCAACTCCAGAGTTTCTGATTCACTAGGTGTGAGCAAAGACTGAAACCACCTTTCTATCAAGTTCTCAGCTGATGCTGTAATGCTAGGCTACTCTCAAGAAATGCTGTGCTTAAGATGCATGTATAACGATCACAGAATGACTATTTTTATTTTACTTTTTTAAAAAAATTTTTTAACGTTTTTTATTTATTTTTGAGACAGGGAGAGACAGAGCATGAACAGGGGAGGGTCAGAGAAAGGGAGACACAGAATCTGAAACAGGCTCCAGGCTCTGAGCTGTCAGCACAGAGCCCGATGCGGGGCTTGAACTCACGGACCGTGAGATCATGACCTGAGCCGAAGTCGGCCGCCCAACCGACTGAGCCACCCAGGTGCCCCCAGAATGACTATTTTTAATAGAAACTAGAAAGAATAGAAATGTTCACTAACAGTAGAAATGAATAAATTGTAATATACTTGTAAAATGGAAAACTACACAAGAATTAAAATGAACCACAGCTACCTACAACAGAATATACAAACTTCATAGAGTAGAACTTCATTTACTGAAGTTCAGAAAAAGGCAAAACAAACATATGTCTTTTTAGGGATGCAGGCGTGTACAGTAGCAATATATAGAAAGGCAGGAGATTATCAGAAAAACCTGGGATTATCAGGATCCTGGGCATATTAGGGGAAGCAAGAGACTCTGATCAGGAAAGGATACGCAAAAAGGGTCTGGTGTATTGGAAGTAATTCAATTTCTTGACCTGGGCCTGGGACGTTTGCTTTTTAAATGTATTATTAAGTTGTACATTTGTTTTATGAACTTTTTGGGGATGCTTACATATTTTAAAATGAAAAATATTTTAAAAAAATCTAACGAAACATGTTTTGTCCATATTGGAAAAAGCATCGAAACTAGCAATTCTTTACTTGGAATCCACAGGCCCAATCTAAGAATGCCTTTTAGGGAGTCTATGGATCCCTGCAATAATAAACAAAATTATGTATCTGTGCACATGCACAATATTATGTGCCACAGGTCCAAATCTTTCATTAGATTCTCACAAGAGGTCTATAACTCCAGAGTATTAAGAAATCTATACACTGAGTATACTGTCAGAAAATTTTATGATGAGGATGTTTCCCCCTACACATTGAATATTGACTTGATTCACATTACTGCAGCCACAGAAGTCCTTCAACAAAAAATCTGTATGTTTGTAATTGTGGCCTTAAGAGATATTAAAAAGTTCAAGGTGAAAAAATGTGCAGATGTGGAGAAAACAGTCAGCAGAAATAATTGTTGTGCAACAAAAACCCTTCTAGTTTCTCCAATATGAGTTTTCTGCTGAGTAATTTGTTTGCTCATTGATTAATTCATCACGTTTCACATTATGCAGAGACATAGCTCCATTTTCCGATGTCTGGAGTCCATGTGCTCAAACCACTGCATAATGCAGATGAAGTGAAATGAAGAATGAGCCATAATTTAACTATGGGGACAAAGGGGATGATGAAAGGAAAAAGAATACAAAATGATTAAAGGAAAAAAGATACAACTGAAAATAGGGAAAGGTTTTCTTGAGTTCTTTCCACCAAGTTATATTCATTCATCTTGTTAGCAGGAATATGGTAACATTAAATAACATATATGTTCTCAATCCTACAGATAAAAAAGTGTGGCAATTACTTCAGACCACATATCTGGTGATTGACTGAGCCACCTTGCACACCACATGTTTCCCATAAGATGCTGTTCACATTTCTGATCTCTCTAAACTTTATAACCATTGGGAACTAGAACAAAGAATTCACATCACAAGCAATGTTTCAGAGCTCATCCTTTCTTATCATTTTCCATATGGATGACATTTTTTTTTAAGGATACTGAATAATCATATCTTTCACTACATCTCTAAAACTATCACCAGAAGTTCCCCCATCAGCTGACCCTTGCTACAGGAAGAAAAACTTTGTAATCTCTTACCTCCAAAACTAGGATTATCTCAGCATCTTTTGTCATAGTTTTTTTTTTTTTTTCAATTACCAGTAATCCATAAAACAGAATAGATTCAAAAAACCTATAGATCTGTTGGTTTCTGAGGTGTTGTGTACATGATGAACCTAAGGAAATGAACGTGAGGACTGATTCTGGGACCTCTCTTCAGATTCATCGTGATCACATGTATTAGTCTCTCCACTTAAGCATCTATAAGCTTGTTTTTTAAAAAGAAGTTCTTAACAACAACAAAAAAAAAAATTAAAAAAAAAAAAAGGGTCGCCTGGGTGGCGCAGTCGGTTAAGCTTCCGACTTCAGCTAGGTCACGATCTCGCGGTCCGTGAGTTCGAGCCCCGCGTCGGGCTCTGGGCTGATGGCTCAGAGCCTGGAGCCTGTTTCCGATTCTGTGTCTCCCTCTCTCTCTGCCCCTCCCCTGTTCATGCTCTGTCTCTCTCTGTCCCCCAAAAAATAAATAAACGTTGAAAAAAAATTTAAAAATAAAAAGAAGTTCTTGCTCTAAAGTCAACTCCTGTATTCTTGTAAAACAGCATGCATAAAGAAAATCAGAAACGTTGTTCTGTTACATATGGAGAGGGAAATGCATCAGAGAGAATAATGTACTGCAGTAATGTTTCTAAAAGTCCACTGGGTGACTGGGGGGAATGGCTCCCTATCACATATCAGGTGCAAAGACAAGTACTACTCTCAGAATCATTCTAAGAAGGCTGTTAAGAACCCACTAATATTCCAGTTTGTCAACCAGCTGATTGAACTTAGGTTATTTTCAGAAGTTATGATATAATACATTGTATATGACATGGACTTTATGAATACAAATATGAGGTAAAATAAATTATGTGAAAAAAGTTAATTTTCAATTAGATCAACTTAATAATATGACACCTGCTATTGCTTAGTTAGCATACACTTAATTTGGGAGATATCCATCCAAATGGGGAAGTTTAAGAAACTTTGTTGGCTCAGCACCTCAATATGATCCATTGCTTTCTGCCATACAGACTGCTTTTCCTCTGCACTGTGTCCAGGAATGGATAAGATATTGTGAATGTAGTTAAAGACTTCTTCCTGAAAAACACAAGGCAATATATTCATTCATTCACTGAAGCAATATTGAGTCACTATCTACTATCTGTACCTGTCTTGGTAAGTATCTATTATTTGGAGATGGAAAACCACTTGTAGATAAACTGCTGGGAAACTGACACTAAAGACAACGAGTCATTGTTTAAAGTTTAGGATAGACTCCTGGCAGGAGCAAATCCATTCCAATTAATTTTGGTCCCCATTTCATTAAGCTAATGAAAGAATATCATACTTTTGTCTTTAGTGGTTCCTATCCACATTCCCAATTCAATCTCACACCATTCCTGCCCTTTTGTGTTACCCTTGTCCCTATCTTGGAATACTTTTTCCACTGGCTCTTTGCTTGACTGGCTTCATCTCAAATTCCAAAACTCAGTCTGTGTGTCACCTCCTCTGAGATTCCTTCCCTGGCTGCTCTGTGTAAGTCAGTTCCCCCAACATCTTCTCAAGTTGCACCCATTTTCTCCTTCCTAGCACTCATCACAATCTGTGATTACATATATGGTTTCCTTATGGTCAGTCTCCATCACTAAACTCTAAGTTCTAAAATTATAGAAAATATATGTTTTAATGATCAATGTATACTTGGCTAATAGTAGGCACTTGTTAAAAAAAAAATCTGTTGAATAAATGAAAAAAAACCTTGAATCAGCAAACATGTCCCAATAGGTGTACTGAATAGTTATACCTACTTACTAGTTATTTCTACTCAATAAGGGGAGGGGAAGACTGAGCAAGAAAAAAGGGTAAAGTAGTCTCATAACTCACCTCCCTCAGTGGATCACGTAAGTAACAATCAATAATTTTGTCGTACTGGTGTTCTCGTTCATACATAAACTCACAAATTTGATAGCTAGAACATAAAAGGAAAAAGTTCAGAGTACCAAACAGCCAGGTGGTTATTAGCTTATTGTTTCAAGAAGTTTGCTCATAGAAGTTGGTATTAAGAAAAATGAATATAGATTTGATTTCTACTGTGAAATGAAGTTACAGTAGCTAAGGGAGAGTAGTATCTGCCATTCCTCTAAATACAGGTTTAAGATGCTGCTGAATACTCAGTTTATAAGAAATTTCAAAGCTGGGTACAAAATAAATGTTAAAGCAATAATGTGTCACATAAAAAATAGTTAAAATATTAGTTATCAATTAACTATATGAATTTTCTGTTGACAATTAAATATGTCAAATGAAATATTCAACAAATCAGATAAATAGTAGTGTTAACACATCATATCTCATTTGCTATGTTAAATTCTGCATTGTTTAGAATATGTATGAATAAGGCAACTCAGAATCTATAAAGTGATGGAAATTTTAAGTAAATAAAACTAAAATTATAAATCATAAGACTGTTGTTTCTTTTTCACACTAAAACAAATGTACAAACACTTCAAATTTACTCGTTGTTAATTTTTGCAAATGTTACTTACTCATTTCTAGACTTGAAAGACAAAAACTTTGCACTTAGGTTTCTTTTGTTGTTATCTGCATAGCTTTTCTTAATTAAAAATTGGTAATTTATCAATAAACCAGGCTTCCAGTTACAGAAGTTTCACTTAGTAATTCTATGGGGACTAATGTATGCCTTAAAAACAACTTACAACTCTGCTTTTTCTGCCATACGGATGAGCCGACTCTCTTCAAACTGAACTATGCCTCCAGCCTGCAGCAATTCTAAAAGGACCTGAATATTTAAAATAAATGAGTAAAACACTTTGGAATCTACTTTTATTTACTAACTCTCTAAGAGTCCATTCAGCCACACAAAATGTAACTTTTCCTTTTTTTTTTTTGTTTTTTTTTTTGGTCTTATTAGTTGATGTTTTGACTTGGCTTTCCCATATACGAAGTACCAGGAGGTACCCTTATGTTGATCACATTGTAATGAAGTCTTACAAAAAGATAAATGGCTCTATTTTTCAAAGATGGAAGAAATGCCACAGTGTTTGTAAATAAATCCTTATTAGAATATTTAATATTCTAATATCTTACCCTCCACTAAGCCAAAAATGTCCATATATATTCTTTCAAGAAGTGAATTTTTGTCTGGTGCTTTCATGTCTCACGGTTCTTTAAAATCTACTGTCCATAGGTAGTATCCATGCTTACATGTTTAATTTTTCTACTTAAACATTAGGGTTTTTCAAAATAGCATTATTCATAAGAGCCAAAAGGTAGAAATAACCCAAATGTCCATTAATGGATGAATGGATGTACAAATTATGGTATATGCATATAACGGAATATTATTCAGCCTTAAAACAGAATGGAATTCTGTCACATGAAATAACATGGATGAACCTTAAAAACATTATGCTAAGTGAAACAAGCCAGTCACAAAAGGATAAATATTATATGATTCTATTTATATGAGGTACCCAAAGTAGTCAAATTCATAGAGACAGAAAGTAGAATGGTGGCTGGCAGGGGCTGGGGAAGGTGGTAATGGGGAGTTAATGCTTACTGCTTAATGGGGAGGCTCAGTTCAGGAATTCATGATAAAGTTCTAAAGATGGACGGTGGTGATTACCGCACAACAATCATATATACTTAAAGCCACTGAAATGTACACTGAAAGTGGTTACAATCAATTTTATGGCATACACACACACACAAATAAAACACTGGGGTTCATATAATTAAGCTTTAACCACACCAGGTAGCTGAATAAAAAAGTGAATAGGATGTTGAGGTTGATTCATCAATATTTTAAAATAAAACTCAAAATACAACAGAAACATTATACAATCATTAGAACAATATGAGAAAGCTCTCTCTTATATTTAAGTTTGAGATCCAGAGTAACATGACCCTTCCCAGAACTTCAGGAAACCATTTAACAAATATTTTTCTAACATAGAAAACTGATCATTTTTTTAAGATTTTTTTAATGCTTATTTTTGAGAGAGAGAGAGAGAGAGAGAGAGAGAGCGCGCGCGCGCAAGTGAGCAGGGGAGGGGAGGAGCAGAGAGAGACAGAGATACAGAATCCAAAGCAGGCTCCCGGCTCTGAGCTATCAGCCCAGAGCCTGACATGGGGCTCAAACTCACAAGCTGTGAGATCATGACCTGAGCCGAAGTTGGACACTTAACCGCCTGAGCCACCCAGGCACTCCCAGGAAATTGATTACTTTCAAGTTAAGAAAAGACAAAAAAGCAGAAAAGAAATAAAACCTATCTAAAACTTACTGTTCAGAACCTTAATTGAGTCCATTCTGAGCATTATAATATACTGTAGTATAGAACTATGGAGTGAACTCATCTACTGGGAGCCTCAATTTGGAATAATATAATAGAAATGCCATCGCTGGAGCCAGTCTTAACAATTCAGCAGAATTAAGTTTTCAGGAACTGTATAAGCCAGTTGTTAAACATAGTGATTGTTAAAAATTAAATTATACAAATTTACAATTAATTAAATTAAAAAAGGTAATGAATACAATTCACTACTTCCTAATTATTTTACTACATTTTACTGTGTATGCTCTTGAGGTTTGCTACTTCATCTATGTGGTGGAAATATTATACCAGGGTGTGGCACTGTGCATCTCTTCCCAATTCCATGTTCAGTGACATCATGTTGGTAGGCTGAAATCAGCCATGGTGGGAGTACTTACACTATGGAAATCGACACATGTTATAAAAATCAGGGGTTACTATATTTTACTTATTTTAAAGGGATGTAAAATAAACAAAAAGACACATGTGTGACATGGAACCTATCTGTCCCACAAAGCCTAAAATATTTACTCTTTGGTCCTTTACAGAACAAAAACAAAAAAAAGCAAAAACCTGCCAATCCCTGGCTAAGAGAGTGATGGAAACAAGGTTAATAAGGCCATCAAATTTAAAAGTGTGCTTGTCACAATCATCACATTGCACATAGCACAGAAAATTAAGGCCTTATATGTTTCCAGTATTTAAGAATTGATTCAGCAAAGACATCACTGATGAATGTACAAAGTCCTGCCATGCTTTCACTCCTGTACTTTCATCTTACTCAAATATTGAAAATATCAACTAACATTCATGTCAGAATTACACCTGGGGAACCAGCTGTTAAAATTTTATCAGTATACCACCAGAAAACAATAAAAAATACTGCATGCAAAAATTTTTACATATAGAGTACAAGAGTGCTGGACTAGAACGGAAGGAATTAGGTTCTAATCTTAGTTTTGAACTTGAGCAATTTACTTCATCAGTTTTCTGTATTTCTCAAATGAAATCGAGAAAAAACCTTAATAGTCTCAAAGGAGACTCCCGATAATAGAACATTACTATACAAGGATTACTTTTCAAGGTTTGACTTGTACATTTAGATTTGGTTTTTATTTCTATTTCTATTTATTTTAGTTATTTATATTAAAATTCTTTATCATTGTACATAGCAACACCAAGATCCACTTTTCCTGTCAATAGAGAGATAGGGGCAAAGTGAGGGGTCCACATTATTATTTATATTCAATATAATTTGAGATCATCAAAATTCTAGCAGCTGTCTTATCTTCCTAAAATAGTCAGTCTGCAGCAGTCACTGGGCCACAGCTGTGAGGAGAAAAGGGTCACTGCTGCTATCCTAAGTTCTTTAGCCAAGTCTCAAGAGTCTCAACCTCCCAGCTGTGCACTATTACCATAAAAAAGACCAGCGTAGCTTTCACAGTACTTATATTTTGTAGCTTGTCTGACAAAGTCTAGCCATAACTTTTATTTTTTTTCAATATATGAAATTTATTGTCAAATTGGTTTCCATACAACACCCAGTGCTCATCCCAAAAGGTGCCCTCCTCAATACCCATCACCCACCCTCCCGTCCCTCCCACCCCCCATCAACCCTCAGTTTGTTCTCAGTTTTTAACAGTCTCTTATGCTTTTAGCCATAACTTTTAAATAGGATGACTCTCTTAGTGCCCACACTTATAGTGGGTAAGCTTTGAAAGAACCCTACTCCTAGAAGAGACTCTCGAGAAAGTGGCCTAAGTAGAAAAAAGCGGTAATCCAACAGTTACTATCTCACAGTGATTAGTGGAAGGACAGATGGATTCTAGTCTCCAGTAATGTTTAGCCCTAATGCAGTGGAGCTATAGAGTACTCCCAAAGTTCAATGTCCCAATACTCAAGATCTGGCAGCCTTTCTGGTCCAGAACCATAGCAGCTACAAGTGGTTATCAGATAAATGGCCCTAGTGGAAAGCAGGATACAACAGGTGCCAAATGTTGCTACTTAATGGAGAAGGATGAAGTATTCCCTGTTGAGTCATGCTGAATGCAAGACAGGTCCAGTCTTCCTAGGAATTTAGTTTGATGTGAATTCTTTATAAATGTACTCCTAACAACCATCTGCACTATTTTCTAGTTGCCACTATCTAGCTTAGTATTAGGGTTTGGCACAATTTTTCCCCCTTATGTTTCATGAGGTCTAGCACAGCAGGGTTCTTTCCAGCTTATTCTGTCCTCTTTCCCATACTTGAGCAATAAGAGTCCCAGGGGTTCATACCTGCTGTCTTTCAGAGTGTCGGGAGTCATCATCAGGACTACAGAGGAATTCAAGGACCTGGTCAAAGGAAAGGTATTTTTTTTTATTGGAGACTAGCATGCATGCCGTAACATTGTATAATGAAAACAACAATAACTACCCCTTCTATATCATCAATTCATCCATACTCAGCCATAACAAATACCACAGATATATGGTGTCTTCCCAACTGACTGGCCTATTACATGGCACCACAGGCTCAAGTATGCCATCAATTTAATATGTATCTTATCTTTACTGTTCAGAAACATGGCTGGAAGGCAGCACTACCAGCACACCTTAACCTTAAGATCCCTGATACCATGGACCAAGAAAAGCATGGACTTCAGAGTCAGGCCACTTGGATTTCAATCTCAACTTTATTAACATGTAATAATAGTATTTATTGCTAAGAATCACACTTACTAAGTATGATCCTGGATGAGTGACATAACCTCTCCAGGCTTTAGTTTCCTCATCTGCAGAATGGGGGTGCTCGGGGAGCAGTGAGTTAACATACACATATAAAACTCTAGAAGAGAGCCTGGTATTATAAAGTGCTCAATAAATGCTTGTCATTATTGGCAACTTTCTCCAGAGATAAAGTGGTTTTTTTTTTTTTTTTTTTTTTTGGCCACCCATGTATTGATATGCAGGAGCTATTTAACTGGGATTAAGAGAGATCTTCAAAGTCAAAGTCATTTGTAGGGACATTGAGACTTTCTAAAAGAAATCTCTCTTACAGATGATCAACATCAGAGACTTGCTACCGATGAGATAGGTGACTTCTAAAATTGAAAAATTCTTGAGCAAAGAATTCTAGGCAATTCAGAGAACACAATTAAAAGAACAAAATCTCTATAAACCAATCTCCACAAGCCATACCCCCCATGATACCAAGTTACTAAGAAAAGTCATACTACACAGGCACAACATTAAAAGAAACAACCAATTTAATCCAAATTAAAACCTCAACAGGTTTCTACCTGATAAGACATTTATCTAGTTTTTTATATTAAGAAACTATATAGTCCAGTGAACTTTCCTGTGAACAGCAAACAGCATAAAAACAATTCTAGCTCTCATCATTAAAGACACTCACCTGATCAAAAAGCGTTCTGTTTACAAACAAGGTATTGTCAGGCTTTGCAAGCTGCCGGGCAAGGAACGTAAAGAGACACCCGACTTGTGAGGGAGTAAAATCTGAATTCTCCACCATAACCTAATGAGCAAAAGAGACCATTTATTCAATACATCAACTGGTTTGACACAAAATTATACCATTAGAAGGGGAAGAGGGAGCCTCATTACTGGAGACTCATGGAAAGATTCTTTTATAGGCTATGCAACGATTGAGTTCAATGTCATTTAGAGAAGGAGCAAAAACTATTCATATTCTGAAAGGAAAACATTTTCATGATTTTTGGCATATTTCTAGGCACAATTTGGATAAGAACTGAATTGCAAGAGAGGTGATTTCAAAGAAATAATAATCATGTTTCCCTTTGGAATTCTTAAAAGAGAATCCTACTAAAGTTAAATTTAAATTAAAGTAAACCTACCAAAAAGCTGCCTACCAACACAGAGAGAACAAAGTCATTCTGGGGTTTAAAACTAAGGTAACTTGAAGGCAAAGGAAAAGATGTCCAACATCACTCATCATTGGGAAAATACAAATCAAAACCACCATGAGGTATCACCTCACACCTGTCAGAATGGCACGTATCAAAAAGATAAATAATCCAAGTGTAAGCAAGGATGTGGAGAAAAGGGAAGACTCATGCAGTGTTGGTGGGAATGTAACTCAGTGCAGCCACTATAGAAAACAGTATGGAGGTCCCTCAAAAAACTGAAAATAGTATTGATCCAGAAATTCCACTTCTAAGTATTTATCTAAAGAAAACAAAAACACTAATTCAAAAAAGATATATGCATCCCTGTTTACTGCAACATTACTCATAACAGCCAAGATATGGAAGCAACTTAAATTCCATCGATAGATAAATGGATAAAGATGTGGTATTTACGGGGCACCTGAGTGGCTCAGTTGGTTAAGTATCCGACTCTGGCTCAGGTCACAATCTCACAGTTCGTGAGTTCAAACCCCACATTGGGTTCTGTGCTGACAGGGTGAAGCTGCTAAGGATCCTGTCTCGCTCCCTCTCTGCCCCTCCCTCGCTTGCCTGCACATGTGTGCGCTCTCTCTCAAAAATAAACATTAAAAAATTTTTTAAAAAAAGAAGATGTGGTATTTATATACAATAGAATATTACTCAGCCACAAAAAAGAATGAAATCTTAACCATGTGTTACAACATGGATGGACACTATGCTAAGTGAAATAAGTCAGAGAAAGACAAATACCATATGATTTCACTTATTATGTGAAATCTAAAGAACAAAACAAAACAGAAACAGATGCAGAACTAACTGAGGGTTGCTGGGGGGTGGAGTGGGGAAGGGGGTTGAATAAAACAGGTAAAGAGGATTAAGAGGTACAAACTTCCAGTTATAAAACAAATAAGATACAGACAGGAAATGTACAGCATAGGGAATATAGTCAATACTACTGTAACAGCTTTGTATGGTAACAGATGGTAACTAGATTTACTGTGGTGACCATTTCATAATGTATGTAAATACTGAAATCACTATGTTACACATCTGAAACTAGTACAGTATTGCATGTCAATTATTCTTAAATGAAAACACTTTTTTAAGTAAGATAACTAGAGAGTGAAGGCATCCTAAAAAAGACGTCAGCTAGCCCAGCAATCAGTGAAGTGAATGGCTTCTGCCCTGTCTATAAGCAGTTTCTTAAACAGATGGTTTCATATAACAGGCTGTTTATGATCACACACAGTTATCAAACCATAATCGTTCCTCTGCTTTAGGTGAGCTCTCGTCTCCTGAGTACCTCCTATGAGTGAGATGGTATAGCAAATACCTTCAAGGAAATTATGAGCAAGAACGCAAGGTGAAACAGGTAACAAATCTTAAATAAAAGGTACAATGCAACTAACATTGTCATAAAGGAACAGATGGCTACAAAAGCACAGTAGGGAAAATGAGAGAAGGAATTTGAAAAGAAATGAGGAAAGTAGGGGAATGTGAGATGCGAGAGTAACCCACGACAGAGAGAAGACTGTGAGCAAAAGCATGGACACTGGAAAATACAAGTGCATGCAAAGAAACTGGATTTCTTTAGAGTGCAGCCACATGCAAGAGGAGGAGGGAGATATTAGACTGAAAAGATGAGGCCTTGAATACATTCTAAGGAATCTAGAGTTTATTCCATAAAAAAACTGGGGCTCTATTGACCATGTTCAACCATGAGAGCTTATCATCATCAGGATTGGGCTTAGGAAAATTATCCAGTTGGAGAACAGAGTGAAATAACACAAGGAAGAATTAAAAGGTAGGGAGTCCAAGCAAGATGCATATGACTGCAATGGAGTCTCTCCTCCAATGGATAATTGGGGTCCGAACTAGGGCAGTGATCATGAAAACAGAAGCAGGAACAGGTGCAAAAGACGCCACCGGAAAGAGGCAACAGGACAAGGATTTATCTGTGTGGAAATGTGTGGCTTTTAAAAAGGAGGAATAAACAATGACAGACCTTGAGCCTGACAGGCAGGTAGGACGATGATGCCATTAGCAA
Organism: Puma concolor; assembly: GCF_028749965.1. Classification (NCBI taxonomy): domain Eukaryota; kingdom Metazoa; phylum Chordata; class Mammalia; order Carnivora; family Felidae; genus Puma; species Puma concolor. The sequence goes on along the minus strand of NC_141675.1, from coordinate 77,063,017 downwards.
AGAAAGAAAATACAGAAGACAGGGAAGGAAGATCAGGCATTGTTTTGAATTAGCTAAACAACAAATTGTCTCATCTATCGGAAGTCCTAAGTCCCCTCTCCCACTCTCATTCAAAGATAAAATGTAAGATTCCTCCTGTTATAAAACATTCCCTTGGGGCCCAGCTTTTGGCCTACCTCCTTGTACTTTGCTTGAGCAGTGTATTCCTTTAACTCTCCTTGCTTTAGTCCAGCAAACACAGCTTGTTCAAGTACATAATTCAGCATTACCAGAGTATGAGAATATTTCAAGTTATAATCTGTGTATGTGTATATCTAAATTCTAATTGATAATAGATAATTCAAAGAGCTTTCTCCAGCTTTAAAATACTCAATCATCACTCCCTTTCAGTGTACAGGTGCTTTCCTGGGACTCAACTCTTGGGCCCAGCCAGTGCTCCTCTCTGCTTATTTAGCCCTTTCTTCCGGTTTCTGGGTGTGAACTCCCTAATTATATGATCCTAGAAATAACTCCTGAGAAAAGAGTTATAACTCTCAGCCAATTCCCTTGCCACCTCAGCAAGCGTCTAACTGGTTATCATCCTCGAAATTCTGGCCCCTCTGTGTTTCCTTTCTTACCTATTCCAGGGCCCATGCTTACAAAAATTCTGAGTAATCTTATACAAAGTCACAAATTAACAGCTTTTTACTTCTACGTCTGTAGTCATGCAGCACACATCATATCACCTTACATTCAATGTTCATCCAGTGTTCCCTGGTCACTGCCTACATTCCTATTTTCACTGGCCCCATCAGTACTACACTTGTTAGTGCAACTCTTTCACCAAAAATGAGAAAAAAACTCTCAAAGTTCATTCTTCATTGACGCAAGATAAATACTACCAAAACAATATACAAGTATAGCAATTCACCAACTCTAATAGTTTAAGTACTTTATGGAGCTTCAGGCTCTTCATTTGGATCATTCCTCCAACTTAGTATAGTTTTAAATTCAAATTCCAATTCAATAAACTTGCAAACATGCCTTGAACATCTACTAGCTTCCATTGCGCTGGACACGTTAAAACAAGGATACACATTAAAAAAAAAATCTTCACAGTCTCTATCTATAGGAAACTCAGTCCCAGGCAGGAAAACATAGATGTAAACAATTACCATACAGTGTGCCGCATATAGTATAAAGTGTTGTATGAACACACAGAAGGGGCAACTAATCCAACTGGAAATACGGAAGAGGATTCTAGATTCTAAAAGAGTTTCTCATGGATGATATTTGAGTTATGCCTTGGACAATGGTTAGGAATCTGCCAGGCAGAGAAAGGGAAGGAAAGGCATGATGGGATAAAAGAAAACTACACAAAGAATTTAAGACATAAAGATGACACAGAAAGCTCATGAATTGCAATAACTTAATATAGTTGAGAAGTCTGTAATATAGAGAGTGTGTTGCAGGCGGTGTGGTGGAGATAGGAGAGAAAAGTTACAGAGAAGTAGTCAAGGACCAGAAAATATAGAAGGATCTTGGATGTCATGTTAAACAGCTTTAGATGAGTATGGCAGAAACTAGTACTTGTGCTCCAACATCTGTTCTTCCTTCCTAACTTAGAAACAGAACTCCTCATTTTAGGCTAAACACATGGTAACCCACAATACAGAGTACATTTCTCAGTCTCTCTTAGCAGCTGAGAAGCAATATATCTAAGTTCTGATCAACATGTTATAAGCAGAATTGTAGTACAGAACTTCTAAAAAGTTTTCTTAAAGAGAGGGAACTCCTTTCTTCATCTCTTTCTGCATTCAGGCTGGTTACAATGTAGAGGTGATGGCTGGAACCCAGGCAGATATTTTGGACCAAAAGACAGAAACCATGTACTAAGAATAGTAACAGTGAAAGCAGAAGGCATCTGCATCCCTAATGAGTTTGTGAAGCCACTCTACCAGATCAGGTTGCCTACCTGCAGACTCCCACGGAGAAAAATAAATTCCCATCACAATTAAACTATTGTTATTTTGTATTTTCTCTCACAGCCGTACTCAATTCCAACTGATCCAACAGGGAGTCAGAGAAGAATAAAGGAAAGGCAAGATCACAAATGAAAGGAAGACAAGATTAGGTATTGAGAGACCATTTAGGAACTCCAGGTAAAAACTCTCCATACTACCTACTTGGATCAAACTGGCATTCTTTGGGGGCTTAGCAAGCTTATTCTCATATTCATCACTGCCTATCTTACAAGGTTAATAAATAGCTCAATTAAGATAATGTATATAAACGTGCTTTGAAAATTATAAAGAACTATTATAAATGTAATGCATTAATGTCATACACAATTAGAGAACATTTAATTTTGGTATCTTGTCCAAAATAATTGAAAACTCCCTAAGAGGAAGAAGTCTCCATTCTACAGCCAAATGAACAGGATGAAAATTCTAAGCTTTCAACTACAAGAAACTGGCCTGGTTCAAACTGTGCAGATGGAAAGGAAAAGCATCTGTCTCTGCATTCATTCATTAGCAACAGCATGGATCTCAAAATAGCTTTGGACTGAATTTAGTTAGATTTAAACTGAGATGATCTTCTCTGTGCCTCTAATCATTCTGAAGTGTTACCACCATCTCAGTGCCATGGTCAAACTACAGCAACACAGCAATGCTGGTCTGAGACAGAAGAAGATTCTTCACATTAATTATTTTCTTAAAGCATTCTGAAGTCAGTCACCATTATTTCACAAAATCATATTAATATAGTAATTACCACAAAATGCATCTCTCAAGGGCAGTACCCTGTATCCTAGTAGCAAGTCTACAGCTAAGATACAGTAACAATTTTTTTTTGAATTAATGGTTAGTTTTTCACTCAGGTTTGGAAAACAAAGACATCACAACAAAATTTCTTTGGACATACTGCTTTATTAAATAAGATTATTAAATAAGATTATTTTTGCTATAAAACAATTCAACTTTCTTAAACATTAATACAAAGACATCTATTCTCTGAGTACTCACTTTCAACAAAATGTCCACAATTCGTTGTTGATATTCTACAGCTTGCTTGTCATTTTTAAAATCTTCAAAAGTCTAACAGGAAGAGATTTTTAAAAATTATTATTTGTAAAATTTGAAGGAAACAAGATATTAATTTCTTACTATTAGGCAGGTAAAATCCCAAATAAGATAACCATTCCTCATCAGGTTTTTCCTTCGATACCTTTAAATAGTAAGTTGTTTTTAGTAAGTTAGCCAGAGAGCTATAGCATTTAATACTGCATGGTATTCTAGGACTTTAAAACCAGATAACAGGGGCGCCTGGGTGGCGCAGTCGGTTAAGCATCCGACTTCAGCCAGGTCACGATCTCGCGGTCCGTGAGTTCGAGCCCCGCGTCAGGCTCTGGGCTGATGGCTCAGAGCCTGGAGCCTGTTTCCGATTCTGTGTCTCCCTCTCTCTCTGCCCCTCCCCCGTTCATGCTCTGTCTCTCTCTGTCCCAAAAATAAATAAAAACGTTGAAAAAAAAAATTAAAAAAAAAACCAGATAACAAGCATAAAAATATAGTAACTATCATACAACCAAAGAGTGACTTCAGAAAGGAGGGCCAAGTTTACAGGCAATGAAAAAGAAGAAACACTAAGGGTAAGAGGCAAATTTATGAACAAGGGCTTGAGAAAATACATGTTACATGCTCAGCCATCATTCCATTTAGGCTATTTAGAAACAATAACTGAAGTACAGTTTATTAACTTTCATGAAAAATAACTTTCATGATTTTCATTAAAACTAAAAAAAATGATGTTCAATGACAGATTTTTTTTTTAAATTATGGTAAAACTGTCACAATGTTAAAATCCTCAAGCCTACATATAAGGACTAAGTATCCCATTTTCAAAACACGCCAAGTACAGCACTCTTATGTCCTTGCACAAGTAGAGCCAGATATATTTAGAACAAAACATGTACCAAAGTAAATGACAGCATCGGATTCTGAAAATACCTAGTACCTATAAAATGCATATATGAAGGAATTAACATTGTTTTCACTACCAAAAAAATTAAAACAAAAATATTTATTGAATAATAAAAGTGATGAAAGACTTGAAGATCTTTTCTGTGGTTTTCACTTAGCACATGTGGGTCTTAGAAATACAGCAGTAATTTAGTGCTTATTTTCCTGAAACAATAAAATAGACCACATAGTGTCCCAAGAGATTTAAAAAAAGGAATTTTAAAGCCATGAACTTTCAAGACTACATTATGGTTACATTCAAACCAAAATACTGCTGTTCTTTAAGTAGGCCCTAAATTTCCCCAACTTCTGTAATAATACTTGGATGAGTATGCCCTTCCTTCTCCTCTCTTGACACACACTAAGTGCTTTAAACAAATGATGCTCATCTGTCTACTTAATGACAGAAAAATAAAATCTTTTCTTTTTTTAAAGCTCTTTCTTCAACGAGACTGCTTTGCTGCCAGTTAGTGGAGAAAAGTTGAGATGAGTTACCAAGGAGACTGCAGGAACTCTCAGTCTGTAAACTCAAACAGAACATATTTTAATGTTTAAGTGGGTTAAATTTTACCCTGCCTGAAGACAGAAAGATGAACTACAAAGTCTCTCAGTTCTATCTTCAGGTTTATGAACACACTAATATACACTAATACAAACACATACCTCCACCCTCACCTCAGCCTGCCAAAATGAGATGTCACTCTGCAGGTACAAATAAAAGGTACTATCTGCTACAAGTGCTATTTAACTAAAAATCATGGAGAAATTAACATATGTATTAAAAACAACAGCAGTGACAGCTAGTAAGAAAATAATTTCTTATCCATTTTCCTTTTGGCAGCATGTATTCACTGCTTTGAAACATATTGAAAGTTTACTTGTATAAACATAATTAAGTGGTGATATACTATAGTATGAATATTATGATATATATAATGACATATTTTGGTTGTAGTTTCCAGCTGCCACTAAAATGACATGTCATTGTCATTATCACTCCATTGAAGATGCTTCCAATTATACAATGCTTGTTGGAGGAATAACATGTCCTAATGGAGAATGACAGTTTGTGAAGCACAAAGACCTACAAGCCACCCAAAAGCACAGACATGACCACAAGTAAAGTAAGAGAAATTGAATGCATATAGGAAGAGAACTAATAAAATTTAAATAAAAAAGTAAAAGAGATCAGAGAAAAGATGACAAATAGAGAAGATAAAGAAAATATAATATACAAATAATTGTAGTTTAAGATGAAACAAAATAATGAAGTAGAAAAACCATTTAAATCTGTAATTCAAGAAGACTTTCTTGAAATAAAAGGACTTGAATTCACACATTGAACAGGCCTATAGTATACATGGTATGACCCAGAAAAGTCAATTCTGAATGATATCTTAGAGTAAAACTATCAGTCTTTAAAGACAAACTAGACTGGGAGAAAACATTTGCTGAGCTTATGTAATCTGACAAAGAACTTGTATTTCAAATTTGTAAAGAACTTTCAAACCTAGCAAGAAAATACACAATTTTTAAAAATATGAACAGATATTTCACCAAAGAGAATATATACAGATGACAAACATGTCTTCTCTGCTAATATATTTTAATGAAAAGATGCTTACTGACATTAGTTAAAAGGAAAATATAATTAAAACGATAATTAGATACCACTATACACCTTTTAGAATGGTCAATTTAAAAAAATAAACTATAGCAAGTGTTGGTGAGATGAAGGAACAGACTGATACCTATACTACTAGCAGGAATGTAAAATGGTAGAACCACTTTAGAAAACAGCCTGTCAGTTTCTTACAAAGTAAAATAAAACACTTAACAAATGACCCAGCAATTCTAGTCTTTGGTATTTACTCAAGAAATGTATGTCCACACAACGACCCATATGTAAATGTTCATAATAGTGGTGTTCAAAACAAGAACCAAGAACCATCTACTGGTGAACAGATCAACAAACTGTACACACATAAAATGGAAAATTACACAGCCATAAAAAGGAACAACCTGGTTCAGGAGAATATGACGACAGAGTAGAAGGATCCTAGACTCACCTAGTCCCATAAATACAACTAGATACCTATCAAATCATCCTACATACCTCAGAAATTGACCTGAAGATTGACTGAACAAACTCCACTAAAGGGAGAAAAGAGGCCACACTGAAGATGGTGGAAAGTGTGGAGACATGGTTTAGAAGAGAAACAGCAGCTCCTTTGGAGGGGAGGGAGCCGTAGTCTTGGAGAAGAATGAGAGAGAAAGGAGCACACAGGGGAAAGCACAAGGAGAACATTTCTCCAAAGCCATTAGCTTGGAAAACAAGAGGGGCTGAATTTCACAAATTCTTGCAATCAGCAGGGCTTAAAGCCTGGAATTTTATTTTTATTTTATTTTTATTTATTTATTCTAATATGAAATTTATTGTCAAATTGGTTTCCATACAACACCCAGCGCTCATCCCAAAAGGTGCCCTCCTCAATACACATCACCCACCCTCCCCAGACTCTTAAAGACTGAAAACAAACTGAAGGTTGATGGAGGTGGGAAGCCTGGAATTTTAAAGGTCACAGGCTTAGCTGTGATAGAGCTGGAGGGCACTGAGGGGCTCCTGGAGAGAAGGTAAGCAAGCAACTTGGGGGCAGACAGTGTGGAAGCAGCAATCTTAACAGTGGCTGAGGCACATGGTGGTGGGCGGGGGGGGGGGGGGGGGATGTACATTATTTGCTCTTCTCAGAACTCTTCCTGGAGAGGCAGCAGTCATGGACACACCACACCTCTTTGGGAAACAAAGGAGCTGGCTAGTGCTATTTTCTTCTCTTGCCCCTCAGCAGAAACACAGAGCCATGTGTGGGAAGCAGTGCAGTTCTGACACCGGCTGCCTAACTTGCTTACAACAAGCCCCACCCCTCTGTACTCTGGTGGAACTGCCCTTCTCAGTCACGCCTGCATCAGTTCCAGCACAGTGGGCCCCCCCCTTAGAAAACCAACACAAACCCCCTGCCCATACCACATCTCCCAACCAGAAAGTTTTGCAAGCCCTCAGTTCCAGTGGAGGTGGTGACAGGTCTCATTCCACAAGCAGATCAGAGCACACTTAGTTAAAACTGCCCACATGCAGGCCAGGACCAAACATTGTCTATGGCAGGCAAGGAGAGCTTCTAAGACCAATGGCCTGAAGGATAGAGCAACCAGAAAACAACAGCAGAGCAAACAAGCACACACTAGATACATTCCCTGAAGCACTAGGTGGGCCCTGGGCACTACATTACCTTAAGGCCATTACTTTCAGGAGCAGGACACATAACTAGCATTTCTAACACACATAAGGCAGAGATTTAGACAAAATGCAAAGACAGAGAAATTTATCCTAAGTAAAAGAATACGATAAGGCCGCAGCCAGAGATTGAAGTGAAAGTGATATAAGTAACATGCCTTACAGAAAATTTAAAGCAACAATCACAAGGATACTCACTGGGTTTGAGAAAAGAAGACATCAGTGAGACCCTTATCACAAAGATAAGAGTTAAAGAAGAATCAATCAGAGACAAAGAGGGCAACAAACAAGATTAGAAACATTCTTGATGCAATGAAAAGCAGGCTAGAAAAGCAGAAGAATCAATTAATGACCCAGAGAAAAAGTAAAAGAAAGTAATGAAGCTGAACAAGAGAGAAAGAATTATGTTAAGACCAGACATAGGGAACTCAGGGACTCTATCAAATATAACAACATTCATATTACAGGAGCCCTAGAGGAAGAGAGAGAAAAGAGGGCAGAAAATTTATTTAAAGAAATAATAGCTGAAAACTTCCCTAATCCAGGGAAGGAAACAGACATCTAGGTCCAGGAGGCACACACAACACCCATCAAAATCAACAAAATCAGGCCAACACCAAGACATATTGTAATTAAATTTTTAAAATATAGCAATGAAGAAAAGAATCTTAAAAGCAACAAAAGAAGTCATTACCTTACAAGGGAAAATCCATAAGGCTATCTGGAGATTTTTCAACAAAACTTGGCAAGCCAGAAGGCAGTGGTTTGATATATTCAAAGTGCTGAATGGGAAAAATCTGCAGCCAAAAATACTCTATCCAGCAAGGCTACCATTTGGAATAGAAGGAGAGATAAAAGCTTCACAGACAAACAAAAACTAAAGGAGTTCGTGACCACTACACCAGCCCTGCAAGAGATAGTAAAGAGGACTCTTTGAGCGGAAAGGAGAGGACAAAAGTGACAGTATAAAAGCACAAAACACAAAGCAGTAAAAATGAGTATTTCTGTAATATTCAGCCAAACAACTCACACAAGAAAAAGGATATAAAATACAATAACATATACCCAAAATGTGCACAAAAGGGAAGAGAATGGATACAAAGTTGAACAACCATCAACTTAATAAGAACTATTATTTGCAGAAGAGGTTATATACAAACCTAATAGTAACCATATATCAAAACCCACTAATAAACATGCAACAAACAAAGAGAAATCCAAATATATCACTAAAGAAAATCAGCAAAACTCAAGAGAAAGACAAGACAGGATCAGAGAAAATCTCCAAAAACAACCACAAAGTAAGTGATAAGATGGAAATAAATACATTATCTATCAGGAATAACTTTGAATGTAAGGGGCTAAATACTTCAGTCAAAAGACATAGGGTGTCAGAATGGATAAGGAAACAAGACCCATCTACATGTTGCCTACAAGAGACTCGTTTTAGATATAAAGACACCTTCAGACTGAAAGTGAGGAGATGGGAGAAATATTTATCATGCAAATGGATGTCAAAAGAAAGAGTAGCAATACTTAACACTGGACAAACTGGACTTTAAAACAAAGACTGTAACAAAAGACAAAGAAGGGCATTATATAATAATAAAGGGAGCAATCCAGCAAGAAGACGACATAACAATTGTAAATATTTATGCAGCAAACAAGTAGCACCCAAATATATCAAACAATTGGTAACAAACAAAAAGGAACTACTTGATAATAATACAATTATAGTATAGTAGGGGACTTTACCACCCACTTAGATCAATGCACAGATCATCTAAACAGAAAAGCAACAAGGAAAGAATGGGTTTAAATGATATACTGGATTAGATAGACTTAAATATATATTCAGAACATTCCAACCTAAAACACCAGAATGCACATTGTTTTCAAGTGCACATGGAACATTCTCTAGAATAGGTCACATATTAGGTCACACAAAAGGCCTCAACAAATGCAAAAAGATTAAAATCATACCATTCACCTTTTCTGACCACAACACTATAAAACTAGAAGTCAACCATAAGAAAACATTTGGAAAGACCACAAATACAGGAGGGTTAAACAACATGCTACTAAACAATGAATGTTCAACCAGGAAATCAAAGAAGAAATGAAAAAAATACATGGACACAAATGAAAATGAAAACACAATGGTCCAAAACCTTTGGGATACAGCAAAAGGAGTCCAAAACTTTATAGCAATTCAGGCCTACCTCAGGAAGCAAGTAATATCTCAAATAAACAACCTAGCCTTACAACTAAAGGAGCCAGGAAAAGAACAAACAAAATCCAAAAACAGTAAAAGGAAGGAAATAATAAAGATAAGACCAGAAATAAATGAAACAGAAACTAAAAAATGGAACAGGGGCTGAATGAAACCAGGGGCTGGTTCTTTGAAAAATTAATAAAATTGATAAACTCCTAGGCAGTCTTCTCAAAAAGGACCCAAATAAATCACAGTGAGAGTAGAGAAATAACAACCAACACCACAGAAATACAAACAATTATGAGAGATTATAAAAAACTATATGCCAACAAATTGGACAACCTAGAAGAAATGGATAAATTCCCAGAAACATATAAACTACCAAAACTGAAATGGGAAGAAGCAGTAAACTTGAACAGATGAATAACTAGCAAAGAAATTGAAACAGTAATCAAAAAACTCCCAAACAAGAAAAGTCCAGGACCAGATGGCTTCACAGGTAAGTTCTACCAAACACTTAAATAAGAGTTAATATCTATTCTCAAACTATTACAAAAAACAGAAAAGAGAGAAAAACTTCCAAATTTATTCTATGAGGCCAGCATTACCCTTATACCAAAACCAGATAAATACACCACTAAAAAAGATAACTAGAATAAATAAACTTTAAAAAAAAAAAAAGAAGGGGTGCCTGGGTGGCTTAGTTGGTGTCCTCTGACTGCGGCTCAGGTCATGATCTCATAGTTTATGAGGTCAAGCCCCACATCAGGCTTCGCACTGACAGTACAGAGCCTGCATGAGAGTCTCTTTCCCTCTCTCTGGCCCTCCCCTATCTGCTCGCTCTCTCTCTCTCTTTCAAAATAATAAATTAACTTAAAAAACATAAAGAGAGGGGCGCCTGGGTGGCTCAGTCGGTTAAGCGTCCGACTTCGGCTCAGGTCATGATCTCACGGTCCGTGAGTTCGAGCCCCGCGTCGGGCTCTGTGCTGACAGCTCAGAGCCTGGAGCCTGCTTCAGATTCTGTGTCTCCCTCTCCCTCTGCCCCTCCCCTGCTCACGCTCTGTCTCTCTCTGTCTCAAAAATAAATAAACGTTAAAAAAATAAAAAATAAAAAAAAAATAAAGAGAACTAGAGGCCAATATTCCTCAGGAACACAGATGCAAAAATTCTCAATGAAATATTAACAAACCAAATCCAACAATATATTAAAAAAAAAAAAGCATTCACCATAGTGAAGTGGGATTTATTCCTGGGTTGCAAGGGTGGTTCAATATTCCCAATCAATGTGATACATCACATTAACAAAAGAAAGGATAAGAACCATATGATCCTTTCAAGAGATGAAGAAAAAACATTTGACAAAGTATACCATTTTTCATGATAAAAACCCTCAACAAAGTAGATTTAGAGGGAACACACCTCAACATAACACAGGCCATATATGAAAAACCCATAGCTAAAATCCTCCTAAATGGGGAAAAACTAAGAGCTTTTCCTCTAGTGTAAGGAACAAGATAGGGATGTCCACTCTCACCACTTTTATTCAACATAGTAATGGAAATCCTAGCCACAGCAATCAAACAAAAAGAAATAAAAGGCATTGAAAGCATCGAAGTAAAGTAAAAACTTCGAAGAAGTAAAACTTTCACTATATGCAGATGACATGATGCTATATATAGAAAACCTTAAAGATTCAACCAAAAAACTGCTAGAACTGATAAACAAGTTCGGTAAAGTTGCAGGATATAAATCAACATACAGAAATCTATTGCATTTCTATATACCAATAACGAAGCAGCAAAAAGAGAAATCAAGGAATCAACCCCACTTACAACTGCACCAAAAACAGTAAGAGAGCTAGGAATAAATCTAAGCAAAGAGGTGAAAGAGCTGTACTCTAAAAACTATAAAGCACTGATGAAAAAAATGGAAGATGACACAAAGAAATGTAAAGACATTCCAAGGGCACCTGGGTGGCTGAGTCTGTTAAGTGTCCAAATTCACATCAAGTTATGATCTCGCAGTTCCTGAGTTCTGGCCCTGCATAGGGCTCCATGCTGACAGTGCTGAGTCTGCTTAGGATTCTCTCTCTCCCTCACCCTCTGCCCCTCCCCTGCTCGTGCTTTCTCTTTGTCAAAATAAATAAACTTTAAAAAAACAAAAAGAAAGAAAGACATTCCATGTCATGCACTAGAAGAACAAATACTGTAAATATCTACACTACCCAAAGCAATCTATAGATTTAATGTAATCCTTATCAAAATACCAACAGCATTTTTCACAGAGCTACAACAAATGATCCTAAAATTTGTATGGAACCACAAAAGATTCCAAATAGTTAAAGCACTTTTTTTTTTGATGTTTATTTATTTTTGAGAGACAGAGTGACAGAGCAGAAGGGTACATAGAATCTAAAGTAGGCTCCAGGCTCTGAGCTGTCAGCACAGAGCTCAACATGGGGCTCGAACTCATGAGCCATGAGATCATGACCTGAGCTGAAGTCGGCCCCTTAACCAACTAAGTCACCCAGGCACCCCCAAAGCAATCTTGACAGAAGAAAAGCAAAGTTGGGAGCATCACAATTCTGGATTTCAAGTTTTATTACAAAGCTGTAATAATCAAAGCAGTATGGTACTGGCACAAAAACAGAAACAAAGATCAATACAACAGAATAGAAAACCCAGAAATGAACTCACAATTATATGGTCAATTAATCTTTGACAAAGCAGGCAAGAATATGCAATGGGAAAAAGACAGTGTCTTCAACAAATGCTGCTGGGAAAAATGAACAGCTACATGCAAAAGAATGAAACTGGACTATTTTCTTACATCAAACACAAAAATAAATTCAAAATGGATTAGGAACATAAATGTGAGTACTGAAACCCTAAAAATCTTAGAGGAGAACATAGTGACATAAGCCATAGCAACTTATTTCAAGATATATCTCCTGAGGCAAGGGCAACAAAAGCAAAAATAAACTACTAGAACTATATTAAAATAAAAACAGCAAAGGAAGCAATCAACAAAAGTAAAAAGGTAACCTATGGAATGGGAGAAGATATTTACAAATGACATATTTGATAAAGGGTTATTATCCAAAATATATAAAGAACTTGTAAGACTCAACAGCTTAAAAATGAATAATTCAATTAAAAAATGGACAGAAGACTTGAACATTCTTCCAAAAGATGACATACAGATGGCCAACAGACACATGGAAAAGATGCTCAACATCACTGATTATCAGGGAAATGCAAATCAAAACTACAATGAGATTTCACTTCACACCTGTCACAATGCCTAAAATCAACAATACAGAAACAACAGGCGTTGGTGATGATATGAAGAAAGAGGAACCTTCTTGCACTGTTGGTAGGAATGAAAGCTGATGTAGCCACTGTGGAAAACAATATAGAGGTTCCTCAAAAAGTTAAAAATAGAACTACCCCATGATTCATCAGTCATACTACTGGGTATTTACCCAAGGAATACAAAAATAAATTGAAGAGATACACGAACTCTGATGTTTATAACCACATTATCTATAATAGCCAAATTATGGAAAAAGCTCAAGTGTCCACTGATTGATGAATGGATAAAGAAGATATGGTGGGGGTGCCTGGGTAGCTAGTTGGTTAAGCGTCTGGCTTTGGCTCACGTCATGATCTCAAGGTTTATGGGTTTGGGCCTCGCATCGGGCTCTGTGCTGACAGTTGAGAACCTAAAGACTGCTTTGGATTCTGTGTCTCCTTCTCTCTCTGCCCCTCTCCACTTATACCTTCTCCTCTCTCCATCTCTCAAAAATTAATAAACTTTAAAAAAATTAGAAAAAAAAGAAGATACGGCATGCGCGCGCGCACACGCGCACACACAATGGAATATTACTCAGCCATAAAAAAGAATGAAATCTTGCCATTTGCAATGGCACAGATGGAGTTAGTACTATGGTAAGTGAACTAAGTCGGTCAGAGAAACACAAATACCATATGATTTCACTCATATGTGGAATTTAAGAAACAAAACAAATGAGCAAAGGGGAAAACAAAAGAGAGAGGCAAACCAAGAAACAGACTCTTAACTATAGAGAACTGATGGTTACCAGAGGGGAGGTGGGGGGGATGGGTTAAATAGGTAATGGGGATTAAGGAGTACACATGTGATGAGCACTGAATATTGTATGCAAATGTTAAATCACGATACTGTACAACTGAAACTAATATTATATTGTATGTTAACTAACTGGAATTTAAATAAAAACTTATTTAAAAAAGGGCCAATCTATTAACACAAGCAACAGCACTGATAAATCTCAAAAGCATTATTTTAAGTGAAAGAAGCCCGAAAAAAACTACAAAGCATATGATACTATTTATATGACATCCTGGCAAGGGCAGAATTTCAGTATTAGAAAGCAAATTGGCAATTGCCAGGGGCTGGCATTTAGGATGTGATGGAAATGTTCCATGTTAGTTGTAAGAGTGGTCACAAGACCGTATGCATTTGTAAAACTCTTCTCTTGAAATGGATGAACCATACTATATTTTATATAAATTATACCTCAAGGAAGCTAAATTTAAAAACCTTACTTTAAAAAATATTCCAAAGTGAAAAAAAAGTGGTAAAATGGGATTTAAAAATCTGTCACATAAATTACAAGCCCCTGAAAATGTTTTTTATTAAGATATATTGGGGCGCCTGGGTGGCGCAGTCGGTTAAGCGTCCGACTTCAGCCAGGTCACGATCTCACGGTCCGTGAGTTCGAGCCCCGCGTCAGGCTCTGGGCTGATGGCTCGGAGCCTGGAGCCTGTTTCCGATTCTGTGTCTCCCTCTCTCTCTGCCCCTCCCCTGTTCATGCTCTGTCTCTGTCTGTCCCATAAATAAATAAAAACGTTGAAAAAAAATTAAAAAAAAAAAAAGATATATTAACTGAATTAGGAAAGTTGGATGATGAATCAATTGTGGCAAAACAGGTAGTGAGTCCAGGATTTCAGATCATAGGTCTTGCCAATTTCTCCAGCTCTGGTACTTGGGCATGCAGCCAACAGATGATACAAGCATGTAAGAAAACCTCCACATGCCTTTCAAGAATTTCAAATTCATTAAGTCCAAAAGAGAATTAATATCTATATGTTTCCCCATCACTCACCACAACCTCGTCCTACCCCTCATCTGAGAAACCAGTTTCTCTTCTGATTCCCTAATGAATAAACCACCATATATCCAATTAACCAAGTCAGAAATCTAGGAATCTTTGACACTTCCCATTTGTCTTATCCTTCACATCCAGTGGCACAATAAGCCCTATGTTTTAGGCCAATTTGCTTCCTAAAATATCTTTCAAATCCCTTCACATCTTATTATCCCTGGTATCACAGCCTTAATTCAAGCCACCTCTATACTATACTTTAGATTACTACAAAAATTTGCTAACATATCTTCTTGCCTCCAAAGTTGTCTTATTACAACCCATTTTCATACAACAGTTAGGGGGAGTTTTTCTAAACTACAAATCATGATATTCCTCTACTTAAAAGGTTTCGGTGGCTACCTACTACTCTAGTGTAGAAGTCTAAACTTCTCACCATGGATTAAAAAACTCAGTCTCTTCCTACCTTTTCGATTTGTTTCTCACTATAGGCTTCCTTACACTTCAAGATGTGGTCATACTGATTTTTTTTTTTTTCCAATTCCTTAGTATACATTGTTCTGTCTTGTTTCCAGGCCTTTTTATATATTCTGTCCTTCTACCTAGAATACTTTTCCCTAATCCTAACCTAATTTCTATCCATCCTTTGAGACTCAACATGAACATCATTTCATACAAGAAACCTTCCTTAACCTTCCATTAGATTCCTCTCTTAGGTGTGTGTATGGCATCCTGCACTTCACCAATGGCACACACTACACTTTGCTATAATTACTTATCTAAAAGTCTAGAAGCTCTCCTCCACAAAGGCAGGGTTTATATCTTGTCAGCCAAGGGTACACTCCCAGTTAGTACAGTACATGTGACATACTAGGTGCTCATATTTGCTATGCAAATGAGATTGTACTGCAGCCTTACTATCAATCAATCCTCAATTCAGATATCAGCACAATTCCAAACGCTACCAGAGCCCTTAAAAAAAAAAAAAAGGAAAATTAGTTAAAATTCTTTGTTGCTCTCTACTACTTTTTCTGTACCCCCTGCCTCATCACTTTGTTTCTTTTTTCCTACATGCCGGAGACCAACTATTCTTATGTTCTCTAAGGTTGTTTAAAGTTTCTTTTTTTTCTTTTTTAATTTGTTTTAATGTTTATTTATTCTTGACACAGAGAGAGACACAGCATGAGCAAAGAAGGGGCAGAGAGAGAGGGAGACACAGAATGTGAAGCAGGCTCCAGGCTCTGAGCTGTCAGCACAGAGCCCAACGCAGGGCTCGAACCCACGAACTGTGAGATCATGACCTGAGCAGAACTCAGATGCTCAACCGACTGAGCCACCCAGGCGCCCCAAGGTTTCTTAAACCAATCAGATCTGACTTCCAGTTCTAAGTTTCTTTTCCCTTCTTCCTATGCAATTAAAATTACTACTTCTGAAGCCAAATATTCAAATAAACTAATTAAAAGAATAATATAACTGGGAATCTTAACTTTCTCATAGGCTTTCTTTTTATTTAACAGTTTATTACATTATTCAATTCATAAATGTACTGTATGCTCATTAGAGAAATTTGCCCCATCTCACAATCACTAATAATATTTAAGTCTTATTTCCTTCTGGTCTTTTTTCTCTAAATATTGTGCATATGCAACATTTGTGTGTTTTATACATTTGTGGGTCTATTGTTTCACTAACCACTGTAATATAAGCACTATCCATATCATCAAAAGCTTTTTAAAAAACAACTACAATACTATTTAATTGGAATGATATATTATGTGTTATATAATTATTCCCCTGGGGGCATTTTCATAGACAACCTGGCTCACCCAAATCCATCTTTAATTAAACATGTATAAGGATTTTTTTTCAGCACGAAGCTCCCAAATTCCTTTTAAATTCCAGTTATTTCCACTATCATCACCACTACATGTCCTTCAACCTTCTTCCATATTCAGTATACGAAATAATGTAATTTATGAAACCAAAAATGTACCACACATCTAATTCTGCTTTAGCTTTTTGATAAGGATGTGTTAGAAAGAGACAGAGAGACACAGGGGAGTGGGGGGAGAAGAAGGGACAAAAGGACGAGGGGGAAAGGAAGGGAGATAAAGAATTATAAAATATGGGTGGCACAACAAAATTAAACATTTTGAAATGTTTACTGCTCGCTGTCAGGGTATCAAAACTGTATCTGCATACACATCTTTCTTTCCATTAAAAAAAATTTATTACCCTGGTTCCTCTAAAAACATCTTAAAATCATATTATCTCTTACCAGTGCCAATACATTTAGAAATTCTCTTGTGTCAAAATGTAGCAAAGTCCGAACATAGGGGTAGATTTCTTCCTCAGGGGAGGCTTCTGCTGAATGCAGGCGAATCAGAAATTCAAAAACCTTCAAGTTTAAAAAAAAAAAAGTTGACGATCTTCTCTCCTTACAAAGTATCTTGCTGAAGCAACAACTGCCAGTTGGACAAAATAAAGGCAGGTGGAATTTAGTTTAAATTGCCACCATGTTGTAACTTCTCTAACCTGATTCCGCTATCATTACTGGCTGTAGTGATTGTGGGTAGGTCCTCTCCTACCATAGCAGATAGCTCCTGACTCACGTGTAACCTTCAATTACAGTTCATCTATAGTACATATTAACAAGAGGTGTGGAAATAGCACCAACCTGGTTTTTAACCAAGGGAACAAGATCTTCAGGGATGTCACCAAGGGGATAGGCTCGGCCTGCTAGACAACAGCTAGAAGAAAAGGAGAACAGATTTGGTGACTTATAATGGGCTAACTTCCAGGTAACACATTGTTTCTCAAACCCAAGATACTCATTTGGTGTTTAAGCACACTCGGCTTTTGTCACATCAAGTTCAAACTTGATCAAGATGAGAGCCAGTTCAGAAAATGTGAGCAACAGGGATGGTGGTGAAATAAACACATCCTGTGACAGAGTAAGCACTTTCATTTCTTCTTATTTTTCCTAAAAGAAACCTACACCACGCTAAGTGGACAGGAAGGAATAGAGAACAGACTATCTGAAAGTCTCATACTCAGCACCAGAAAAATACCTAATGGCACCATTACGTTATGTTTTACCAGTGAAAAGCCTAATGTTCTCACAAACTTCAAACCAGTGGCTCTAAGAACAGTGATTAAAGACAGGGAACAAGCTAGTCTAACAAAGGTCTGGAAAATGTCTGCAACAGAACAAGTCTTCAGGGAGAGGAGAAAGTGATGAGAAATTAACTATACAGTTTTACCTCCAAATCAGACCTTCCTTATGGCTAATGTTTTATGGTTTATGCCTTGCGGGTTCAACTATAAAGATGTCTTCTGTTGGGGCGCCTGGGTGGCACAGTCGGTTAAGCGTCCGACTTCAGCCAGGTCACAATCTCGCGGTCTGTGAGTTCGAGCCCCGCGTCAGGCTCTGGGCTGATGGCTCAGAGCCTGGAGCCTGCTTCCGATTCTGTGTCTCCCTCTCTCTCTGCCCCTCCCCCGTTCATGCTCTGTCTCTCTCTGTCCCAAAAATAAATAAAAACGTTGGAAAAAAAAAATTAAAAAAAAAAAAAAGATGTCTTCTGAATATGTCCTCATTCTGGGGGGGAAAGGCACAAATTTTAAACTTCTTTGAACTAGCCATCAATTTTGAATGTTGGATTAGAGACAGCATATTCTAAGAAATTTCAAGTACAGACAATTTCAAGTACTGGGGAGATGCTGTATATGTTCTTCTAAAGAATCGATGTAACAAGTGTGAAAGAGGTCTCAAAGTTAACTCTGGCACTAGATAGGAGCTAAAATGATGCTTTGGCAGGTTCTGCCACCTTCCGCCCTGCCACCCTGCCAGCCAGCTATCTGTCCAAAAGTTCTATTGGGACATAATTCTGAGCCTCCATAGTTTGTGGAAAGAATTCTGTTTGAGGAGTAAGGAGAGGAGATAAACATTTCACAGCTTAACCTCTGTCACTAACTTTTTCATGACCTAAACACATCTCTTGCCCTTTTATAAAAAAGAGAGAGAACACATATTCCACAGAGTTTCCAGTGCTAAAAATAAAATACTCTACCACCAGGCTTTCTCAACCTCAGCCTTATTGATACTTTGACAGAGATAATCCTTCATTGTATGGACTACCCTATGCACTCAGCAACATCGCTGGCCACCACCCATTAGATGCCAGCAGCATATCTCTCCCAGCCCCAAATGTGACAAGCAAAAATGTCTCTAGACATTGCCAAAGATCGGGGCGGGGGGGGGGGGGTGTACCAATGGGGGACAAAATCACCCATGGTTGAAAACCACTACTGTACAAGCAATAAAACATGAAAAGCACTATACACATAGGAGATGACAGTACCTCTAAGAATACGGGGCGGGGGGGGGGGGGGAATTATAGAAAAAGTACATGTAGATAAATTAAAAAAAAAAAATCTCTTACCTAATATATACAAGCAGCTTGTTGCCCATAACAACTTGCTCATCTAAAACAGAAAAAGTATCTTCAGCAATTCTCTCAAAACCTTTTCAGAAATAAAATCTTTATGTGGAAACAAAAAATAAAACTTGGCATTTGAGTTAAGTATCTTCCTAAAGAATACATAGAGAAAAAACCACCTTAATTCTTGTTTTTAGAATTTCCATTAGATTCTTTTCACAGACAAAAAACCAATGAGTCAATGAAGCATACAGAAGAAGGAATACATCTGAGGGTAGAGAACCATATATTGTTGGCTTAACCAATAGTCTGGGACCAGGGTAAAGTGTAGAGCAGGCAGTTAGTTGATGAGTTAAAGGTCATGACCAATTAAGTAATATTAAGGACTAATAATGTCTTCTCATCTGTAACATGGACTCTTATCACCCACTGTGCTCTAGGGTTGTGAAGGCCACTGTTCACAAATGTTTAAAATAAGAGACTTAGATTAAATGATCTTTAGGACCCTTTTTATTCTAAGTTACATCTAAAAAGTAAGATTCTGTCACATGATAATATAAGTCTATCTCTTGGTTAAAAGAAATCAGAAGTATAATTATATCAGGTGTAGGCAAAGGGGTCAAGGGCAACAAGACAATAAAGTAAGAGCCTCAAGAGTGGGTGAAGTGACCAGTAATTCTTATGGTGTGCAGATTATAGGAATTTGCGATTGGTTATAATAAACTGAAATTTCTACTTTTGGTATATGAATAGTGAGCATAATGTAAGCAAGTGTACATCTCTTAATCAGTAATCCTTTCTAAATACAATAATGCCTTGCATTGTGAGTAACTTGTCCTGTGAGTGTTCCACAAGACAAGCAAACATTTCTAATAAATTTTAACTTGATAAACAAGTGATGTCTTGCAATATGAGTAGTACAAGATGCTGAATGTCACATGATCACAACTGACCCAGTGGTTCTTCTCTCTTTCACTTGCAGGATTGTGGGTGATCGTCTCCCATTGCTCAGATGCTCAGTCTCAGGCCACGGTGTTTGGCAGTAATCTGTGATTTTTCAGAACAGTGGAAGGTGCCCACAACTGGCACTAGTGTATTTTTTGTCACTTCAAAGCACCTATGGACAGTCCCTTGTTTTTCCATACAATAGCTTAGCAATGCTTTGCTTTATTCTAGATTAGGCTGCCTCCAGATATAGACCCTTTCCTCTACTGCCAGCTACATTAAATATAGTATATGCCAAGAGTTTATTAATACTGTACTGTAGCCAACATCCATGCGAGCATATACAATGGACTGCATGCAGAAAAAGGCTGAAAAGAAAGGCGGTAAGAAGGAGATGATTACAATGGAAGTTAAGAAGGAAATCATTGAAGTATGAATGAGGTATGCAAGTGGCCGATATTGCAAGATTTTATAAGAAGTCTGTGTCTGCATCTCACCTGCAGAGAAGGAGGAGAAAAAGGCAGAGAAATCCCTCACTTCAAATGAGATTAGGGAGATGTATAAAATGTGGGAAAAGTACAAAATTTTGTAGAAAAGCACTACCCAAATAAGGCTGTAGCAGTGAGAGCAATGAATCTATTTAACAACAATACAACGTCACATTTCCACAAATTCTCAAAAGGAGGCAAAAGAAAGCATCACTGGATAGGCTCCTTGTTAAAGTTGCACAAAACAAAAAAGATTCCACTGAGGCAATAAACAGCAGTGATTCCATCAGTGATAGTTAGAGTCGTCCTGCACAATAACCCTCCTCTCTCATCTCCCTCACAGCAGCCATGAAGGTTTTCAAAAGTAAGTGCAGTTTAATTTATTTTCCTTTCTATATTGTATTTTCTTTATTATTTTGTATTATATTACAGTATTATAATCATTTTTATATGCGTATTTTTGCGTTGTGGTACGAATCATCTGAGTTTCCATTATTTCTTCTGAGGAAATTCACTTTGGTATACAAGTATGTTTCCAGAACAAATTATGCTCGCAAACCAAGGTTTTACTGTACTCCAGATCTGTGTTGTCATAAGTGCAAATAAACTTGAATTGCTTGAAATTATGAGTAACTATAATATGCTTCAATTCCAACTTTTTTAATTAATAAATTTCATTTTTTAGAGAAGTTTCACTAGGTTCACAGCAAAAATGAGAGAAAGGTATAGATATTCCCCATATATCCCCTATCCCCACACCACACAATCTCCCCCACTATCAACATCTGCTCCAGAGTAATATATTTCTTATAATCAATGAATCTACAGTGACACATCACATGAAGTCCACAGTTTACATTAGGGTTCACTCTTAATGTTGTGCATACTATGTATGGGTTTTGGCAAATTTATGCTGACATATGAACACCATTACAGTATTGTCAGTTGTACAGAATAGTTTCACTTTTGTAAACCCTCTGTGCTCAGCCTATTCATCTCTCCCTTTTCATCAACCCCTATCTCACAGTTTGTGAGTTCAAGCACTATGTCGGGCTCTGAGCCAACAGCACGGAGCCTGCTTGGTATTTTTCTCTCCCTCTCTCTCTCTGCCCCTCTGAGGCTTGCTATCTCTCTCAAATAAATAAATAAATAAACAAACAAACAAACAAACATTAAAAAAAAGGGACATCACACTAATGAATGAATGGGTTAACCAGGGAATTGAAGAAGAAATTAAAAAATACATGGAGGCAAATGAAAATGAAAACACAACAGTCCAAAACTTTTGGGATGCAGCAAAGACAGTCTTAAGAGGGAAGTATACTGGAATTCAGACCTATCTCAAGAAGCAAGAAAGGACCCAAATACACAACCTAACCTTACACCTAAGGGAGCTAGAAAAGGAATAGCAAATAGAGTCCTAAAACCAGCAGAAGAAGGGAAATAATAAAGAGCAGAACAGAAATAAATGATAAAAAAAAACAAAACAAAAAAAAAAACAACCATAGAATAGATCAATGAAACTAAGAGCTGGTTCTTTGAAAGAATTAACAAAATTGATAAACCCCTAGTCAGACTTCTCAGAAAGAAAAAAGACCCAAATACATAAAATCACAAATGAAAAAGGGGTGATCACAACCAACACCACAGAAACACAAACAATTATAAAAGAATACTATGAAAAAAATTATATGCCAATGAACTGGGCAATCTGGAAGAAATGGACAAATTCCCAGAAACTCACATACCACAAAAACTGAAAGAGGAAGAAATAGAAAATTTGAACAGACCCATAACAGCAAACAAATTGAATGAATAATCAAAAATCTCCCGGGGCACCTGGGTGGCTCAGTTGGTTGAGCATCTGACTTCGGCTCAGGTTATGATCTCATGGTTTGTGAGTTCGAGCCCCGCGTCAGGCTCTGTGCTGCAAGCTCAGGGCCTGGAGCCTGCTTCAAATTCTGTGTCTCCTTCTCTCTCTGCTCCTCCCCTGCTCGCACTCTGTGAGTGAATAAAGATTTAAAAAGAAAAAAAAATATCTGCCAATAAACAAATCTCCCAATAAACAAGAGAGGGAAGGCCAGATGTCTTCCCAGGGGAATTCTACCAGACATTTAAAGAAGAGTTAATACCTATTCTTCTCAATCTGTTCCCAAAAAAATGGAAATGGAAGGAAAACTTCCAAACTCATTCTATGAAGCCAGCATTACCGTGATTCTAAAACCAAAGACCCCACTAAAAAGGACAACCACAAGGCCAATATCCCTGATGAACATGAATGCAAAAATTCTCAATAAAATACTAGCAAATTGAACTCAACAGTACATTAGAAGAACTATTCACCATGATCAAGTGGGATTTATTCCTGGGCTGTAGGGCTGGTTCAATATTTGCAAATCAACGTGATACACCACATTAATAAAAGAAAGGATAAGAACCATATGATCTTGTCAATAGATGCAGAAAAGCATTTGACAAAACACAGCATCCTTTCTTGATAAAAGCCCTCAACAAAGTAAGAATAGATGGAATATACCTCACATCACAAAAGCCATATACCAAATACCCATGGTTAGTATCTTCCTCAATGGGAAAAACTGAGAGCTTTCTGCCTGAGATCAGGAACATGACAGGGATGTCCACTCTCACTTCTGTTGTTTAACATAGTATTGGAAGTCTTAGCCTCAGCAATCAGACAACACAAAGGAATAAAGGCATCCAAATCAGCAAGGAGGAAGTCAAACTTTTACTCTTCACAGATGACATGATACTCTACATGAAAAACCCAAAAGATTCCACCAAAAAACTTCTAGAACTGATCCATGAATTCAACAAAATTATAGGATATAAAATCAATGCACAGAAATCGGTTGCATTCCTATACACCAATAATGAAGCAACAGAAAGAGAAATCAAGGAATCGAACCCATTTGCAAGTGCACCAAAAACAATAAGATACTTAGCAATAAACCTACTAAAGAGGTAAAAGATCTATACTCTGAAAACTATAGAACACTTCTGAAAGAAATTGAAGAGGACACAAAGAAATGGAAAAGCATTCCATGCTTATGGATTGGAAGAACAAACATTGTTAAAAGCCTATACTACCCAAAGTAATCTACAAATGTAATGTAATCCCTATCAAAACACCACCAGCGTTTTTCGCAGAGCTAGAATGAACAATCATTAAGTTTGCACGGAATCACAAAAGACCCCAAATAGCCAAAGCAATCCAGAAAAAGAAAAAACTGGAGGTACCACAATTCCAGATTTCAAGCTGTATTACAAAGCTGTAGTCATCAAGACAGTATAGTACTGGCACAAAAACAGACACATAGGTCACAGGAAAAGAATAGAGAACCCAGAAATGGATGCACAACTGTATGGTCAACTAAACCTTGACAAAGCAGGAAAGAATATCCAATGTAAAAAAGACAGTCTCTTCAACAAATGGTGCTGGGAAAACTGGATGGTGACATGCAGGAGAATGAAACTGGACCACTCTCTTATACCATACACAAAAATAAATTCAAAATGGATGAAAGATCTAAATATGAGACAGGAAACCATCAAAAACCTAGAGGAGAAAATAGACAGCAACCTCTCTGACCTCAGGCAGAGCAATTTACTAGACACATCACCGAAGGCAAGAGAAACAAAAGTAAACATGAACCACTGGAACCTCATCAAGATAAAAAGCTTCTGCACTGCAAAGGAAACAATAAACAAAACTACAAGGCAGCTTATGGAATGGGAGAAGATATCTGCAAATGATGTATCTGATAAAGGGCTAGCATCCAAAATATATACAGAACTTAGCAAACTCAACACCCAAAAAACAAATAACCCAGTGAAGAAATGGGCAAAAGACATGAACATACACTTTTCCAAAGAAGACATCCAGATGACCAACCAACACATGAAAAGATGAGATACCACCTCACACCTGCCAGAATGGCTAAAATTAATAACACAAGAAACAACAGGTGTTGGTAAGGATATGGACAAAGCAGAACCCTCTTGCACTGCTGATGGGAATGCAAACTGGTGCAGCCACTCTGGAGAAGAGTATGGAGGTTCCTGAAAAAACTAAAAATAGAACTACCCTATGGTTCAGCAATTGCCCTACTAGGTATTCACCCAAAGGATAAAAAAAATACAGATTCACAGGGGACAAGCACCCCGATTTTTACAGCAGCATTATCAACAACAGTCAAACTATGGAAAAGAGCCCCAAAGTCCACCAACTGATGAATGGATAAAGATGATGTGGGGGGTGTGTGTGTGTGCATGCATTCATGCATGTGTGATGGAATATTATTCAGCCATCAAAAAGAATGAAATCTTGCCATTTGCAATGACGTGAATGGAACCAGAATGTATTATGCTAAGTGAAATAAGTCAATAAGAGAAACAAATATGATTTCACTCACATCTGGAATTTAAGAAACAAAAACAGATGACATATGGGAAGAGGGGGGAACAACATATGGGGGGAGAGGAAACAAAATGAGACAAGCCACAAGAGACTCTTAATGATAGAGAACAAACAGGGTTTATGGAGGGAGGTGGGTGGAAGATGGGCGAGATGGGTCATGGGTATTTAGGAGGGCACCTGTGATGAGCACTGGGTGTTGTATATAAGTGATGATTCACTGAATTCTACTCCTCAAACCAATATTGTACTGTATGTTAACCACAATTTAACTTAAAAATAAAATAAAATGTTTCTTATACACAACTTTTAGTTGAGTCTTATTTTTTGATCCATTCTAATAATCCCTTTCTTTTAATTGGTGTATTTAGACTATCGACATTTTAAATGATTATTGGATCAATGCCCACCATATTTTACCGTTTTCTATTTCTTGTCCTTATTCTTTATTCCTGTTTTGTCTTCAACACTTTTTCTGCCTTTTGAAGTTTTAACTGAGCATTTTATATAATTCTGTTTTTTCATTTTCCTAGTATATCAATTATATATCCTTTTTTAAGTTGTTGCTCTCAAGTTTGCAACATAAATTTACTAATGATTTACAATCCAAACAGATTTACAATCCAAATCTACTTCCAAGTAACACTAAACCGCTTCACAGGTACTAGAAGTATCTTACACTAACAAAATACTCTTAATTCTTCTCTCCTGTTCCTGTGTCCTTGCTCCCATTCATTTCATTTATACATAAACATAAAACACACAAGCATCCATACACACATAATCAAATACATTGTTATTATTATCTTGAACTATTACCTGACAGGTCAATTAAGGATAAGAAAACAGAGTTCTTCTTGAGCCAAGCTGTTTGAATCTTGTTGCTTGGTGGTGTGGTCTATATATGCTGTGTTTGGAAGGAAGCAGGGGAGTGGGTTCTTGACTGACCTCAGCCGGCCTGGGGGTGGAGGACACCACTCGAATTACACCTCAGGACTGCAGTCCAGGCCTCAACATTGCAACATCCCTAGACTCCATGACCAGAAGACGCCATTTGCAGAGGCTCATGGCAGAGCAGCTTGTAAAAGTCGGGGTACATCCTGAGAAAACTGGGCAGTATGTTTCTGGAAACTACTGTTGGAGCTAAGCTCTTGGTTTCTCTGCTGGACCACAGATTTCTGGGGGGTACACTCAGTCCCCTAGATGTAGGTTGACATGCCACTGTCTTTGAAAAGACTGCGCATCACTGAGGCAGCCCCCTTTTCCCAATAAAAAGTCTGGAGTCCTCAGCAGTGGCTGGTTAGAGGGGAATCAGGTTGCACTTTCTCTACTCCTCATAGTTTCCCTGCTTGTCAACTGAGTTTCCTCCTGAGGAAGATCATTTCCCTCACAAAGCCCAGGTCTCTGCAGACCAATTAGCAAGGGCACTAACAGCCATGCATGTCTGTCCTGGCAAAGGCCAATGTTTTTTGAAGAGAGCTCAAACTCCCTCCCCAGCCCATGTCTAGTGAACACCAGAGCAGGGAAAGAATCAAGCCCATTCCCTGTCCTCTTCTCCTCTGTGAATTGAATTTCAGAAATTTTTTTCTACACGCAACACAAAGCGTCCAGATCCATAAAACAATAAGGAGGGGAAATGTGTTTTGTTTTATTTTTTTCCTGGAAATTTTGCTTCAAATTTTGCCGTACCATAGAGCCCAGAAAGACATGTGTTCTCATTTGCCTGCCTGACTCCATGGTGGTGTCGCTTTTATGTTCCATTCGTGGCATTCGAGTTGCTCTCCTTTATAGCCCTGTTTCTCAAGTTCTGTTCAAGTTAAACTCGTGTAAAACTCTCCATGGTGCTGGGAGCAGCATGTGTGTTGCTGCTGCATAAGAATCTGTACTTGGATGCCGATCTAGAGACCTGATGGAATTGACAGTTGTGTACCCGTAATCATTAGTGGCAATGATGGCATTCTGAAAAGCAATTCTTATACAGTAAGTTCTACAATTCTTTGGAAAAAAGAATAAGAAAAATAAAAGTTTTTGTTTTACCTTCACTTATTCTGATGTTCTTTCTTGAATCTGAGTTTCTTATCTATATTATTTTCTTTCTCTCTAAAGATTTTCTATTAATATTTCTTGTAAGACAGGTCTATTGGCAACAAATTCCCTCTATTTTTGTTTGTCTAAGAAAGTCTATTTCCCCTTCACTTTTGAAGGATAATTTTACAAAGGATACAAAATTCTATGTTGATGGGCTTTTCTCTCAACATTTTAAGTATTTGTTCCCAACACTTTAAATATCTACTCCACTCTCTTCTTTCTGCATGGTTTCTAAGAAGTTGGATGTCATTCTCATTTTTGCTCCTTGTAAGTAAGGTTCTTTTTCCCTGTGGCCTCTTTCAGAATCTCTAGCTTTAATTTCTGCAATTTAAATATAATAGCCTAGGTTTGGGGTTTTTTGTTGTTTATCCTGCTTGGTGTTCTCCTAGCTTCCTGGATCTGTGGTTTGATGTCTGACATACATTTGGGGAAATCCTCAGTAATTATTGCTTCAGATGCTGCTTCTGTTCCTTTCTTTCTTCTCCCTCTGGCAGTCCCATTATGTGTAAGTTACACCTTTTGTACTTGTCCCACAGGCCTTAGATGTTCTCTTCTGCTTTTTTCAGTCTTTCTTCCCTTGGCTTTTCAGTTTTTGGTTTTTTTTTTTTTTTTTAACTTTTCTGTTATGTCCCCAACCTCAGAGATTCTTTCCTCAGCTATGTCCAGTCTATTAACGAGCCCATCAAAGGCATTCTTCATTTCTGTGAGCTTTGTGGCATTTTAACTTTACCTAGTCCCATCTCCCTTTCCCCAGCTTTACCAGAGCTCTGAAAACCAAAAGCCTTGTACAAATCAGCAACCTAATGGCCACTTGAGGGGACAAAATAGGTTGGGAGCTTGCCCACACAAAAACTTATTCATATCTAAGGGTGATGGGGGGAAAAGGCAATATAAGGGATACCTGTGGTTAATAAAACTGTATCTCTACTTTATCACTGTGAATATCCAGTTTTGACATTGTGCTTTTGTTTTGCAAGGTGTTATCATTGGGGGAAATTGGGTAAAGAGAATACATGATCTCTTGTGTTATTTCTTTCAACTGCACGTGACTCTACAATTTCCTCATAAAAAAAGTTTAATTAGAAACAAAACTTGTTCACTAATGTAGCAGCATTACTTAGAACAGCTCCAAATTGTAAGCAACTCAAATGTCCATCATCTGGTGAATAAACAAATGACAGTATATCCAACCCATGAAATACTACTCAGAAGTAAAAGTGAACAAAATATTAACACATGCAACAAGATGGATGTATCTCTACAAACAAGTGAAGTAAAAGTAAAGAAATAAAGCTAAGTGAAAGAAATAAAACACCAAAGATCACCTACTGTATGACTCCACTTACAAGAAATGTAGTGACAGAAAGTACATCAGTGATTGCATGGAGGTCAGCCTGGAGGAAAAGCTTGAGTACCACGGGCAGGAGGAAACTTTTTAGTGTGAAGGAACTCTAGCTCCTTCTACCGTTTGATTATGGTGGTGATCATATGATTATATACGATTATCAAAATTCATACTGCACACATAAAATTGAATTTTATGAAATTTAAATATCTTAAAATAGAAAAAGGAGAAAAAAATTAAGACTTAGAAAAGTAATACCTGTTAGTGTTCTTCCTGCATTCAGAGGAGGAGAAATGACTCTGAAAAGTTTCTGCATTAAAATTAAAAATAAAACAATCACCATCATTTTTTAAAAAATTGTATTTTCAAAAAACAATCAAGAATCTTATACTATTAATCACCTTTCTCTGAATAAATCAGTTATTTGCTATTGGGATTAAATACAAAAACTTTTAAGGTGGACACAAACTATTATTGAAGAATCAGTAGGAAACAACTGTTATCATATTCCTCACTGAAAGAAACCATTTAGTAAATACCATTTAGGTGAAGGTGTTTGTTGAGTTGTAATTTCTGATATAAATATCCTTAGGCTCATCAAAATGATTAAAAAAAAAAGTGAAGGGATTAATAGCCCACCAAAATGGCAATGAAGATTATTTTAAACTGAAAACATCTGAACAGCAGACACAAAAGGAAACATTATCTAAATTTAAACACAGCCTCTGAAAACACAGTAAGATTAATGATAAAACTACATTGGCCTTCCTCAGAGGGAGTTTCCTGTTTGGGAGAGGACAGGCCCTTAGAACTGGGAACTGCAAATCAAACTGTTCATTAGCCAAAAAAAAAACCAATCCTTATTTTCCTAGGAAGGCCCTAAATCCCTCCCTCCCCGCTAACCAACATTTTGTTAAACAGGTGTATAAACCTTTAGTTCCGGCCAGTCAGTAAAGTCCTCATTACAAAGTGCTCCCACTACTTGTGTGAATAAACCTTTCCTTTTCTCTTGTTAATCTGTCTTTTGTCAGCTAATCTGCAGCCCTCCTCCCCGCACTGAGACCTAAATTCCTAGAGGAAGTGCTTTCCCTCCCAACACAAGGCACTACTTTTACCTCAGAAGCAGCCACAGCTACAAATAAGGAAAGATTTCAGAGATCCTGGTAGTCATCTCAAATATGATGACACTGTCATTCCAGAAAATCTAGAAATTCTCAAGAGGCAGGAGACCTTTTAATTTAGACCTCTTTAAGTACTAAAATAATTAAACTTCAAATAATGACAAGTGATTTCCTTGTGAGCAGAAAGTTACAAATACGGAATCACAGAACACACCTACCTAACCTCCCATTGCTAAACTCTCCAAATGACTATTTAATAACAAATACCAAGCTCTTTCTGAAAACCATTAAACTTGAAAACCTCTCTTAACACAAAACAAGGCAATCTTAATAGCCCACAGCCCATCTGAGATGTGTAGATATAAATGCAAACCAGATTTTGAGGATTAAAACACACACATACAAAACTAAAATTTAAAATGCAACAATAACAAAAACCCAGCAATCATTTTTATCACCATAGAATATATCAAATTAGAATCTGTTTCTAAGGATTATTTTGAGAGAAGGCAGAATTGTAGAGGCCGCTTTTAGAGAACGGGCTTGGGCAATGGAAACCTGATCAAGGTAAAAGGGCCCACGGCAACCAAGACCAAGGCGCTGAAAGCAAACAGGCAATTCAAATAGGTTCATTGAGCGACCCACCTCAAAATAGCCACAGTCCCTAACTGACCAATTATAACCATGCACAGTTCCTAAGATTACCAAAGAAGAGAAAAGTCCATTTTTCCCATATTCCCTGACTTCACCCTGTAACTGTGGCCACTCACCACTGCCTCTGCTGTCTCTCCTTTGCTGTCCTGCCTGCCTTCCACACCTTTGCGGTGTATTCAGTAAACTTTTATCTCTTTTTCTGCCTTGGGTGAATTCTTTCACCACCTGTGCCACCAGCCCCCACGTGATCAGAGCGCCCCACATTTGCAACTGGGATGTCCGACATTTGGTGGCCCAAATGAGACCCTCTGATGGCCTGGAGCTCTCCCCGGATTCTCTGGGAATTTCTCGGGGCTTTCCCCCCGCGGACCATCCAATTGGAGGATCCCACAGAAACTGCATTAATTCTTCCTAACTGTGGTTTAAGAGTGAGACAAAACATTTTTTGCATGTAGGGAGGTCCTGGATCTCACTGAGGAGCCAGCTGACAGTTCTTTCCAGGGATGTACTGGACTTCGGAGGAAAGCAGCTGAGAGATGTTCAAGTGTAAAAAATCCTTACTAGACACACAATCAGTGTCAAAACCAGGGGAAGAGGGCTGTGGTACATTTTGGAAACTGACCAAGAGAAGAGAGGGACAACCAAAACTGGAGGAGTTTTGAATTAGAGTAATAGTCACCTACCTACAAAGCTAAGGGTGTTTAAGAAAGCATGAACTATCACAAGACAACTGCTGACTTAGCAATACCAAAGACAGTTTTGGATAGCCATTAAATACGCAAAAAAAAAAAAAAGGTTGACTGGATGCCTTCCACAGATGCCTGGCTCTTCTAAGCCAGGTAATTAGTCATTGTAATAAAACAATGGGCTGGCAGGGTGCTACCTATATCCACAATCCATTATCTACAATTCTGTCCTCAATTTAAGGCAAATAACAAAGTGGATACGGCATTTGGTTCTTTTTAAAATAAGACCAAATGCTTTTTAGTGATGAGGAGAATAAATTATAATGCATGCTGTAAGTGCTAAACTGGAAAAAGCAACAAATTAGCAATTAACAAATAAAGATATTCCACCATTATCAGGACCTTCCCCCAGCACAATATATCTACAAATAATATTTCTTAATAGTACATTTACTACACACAGTAAGTATATGAATATTTTATACCTTTTGGAAAACTTACTATAATATCAAAAATTCTTAAACAAACCAACTTAGTCGAACAGGCAGGCATTACTTTTATTTATTGCTCCCTGGGATTTAAATACCTATTTATGCAGACAAAAAAGAAAGCAATGGCAGAAGGTATGAAATTCAAGGTCACCTAATGCCCCAAGCTAAAATGGGTGCAAGTCTAATAATATATCTACAAGAAATTAAACAATGATTGGATGAAAACAGAATCTATTCAAAGTAAATGAATAGGAAAAAAGCCATTCATAGACAAATGTGTGTCCAAGTTAGGAAATATCTTACCTCCATTGGACTAATAAATTCATTCATGCCTCTGTTGTAAACATAGATCATAGCATCATACAGACGATTTTCCCAACACATGAGAACTACCTGTAAAAAGAAGAGTTGTCTCACCAATTATTTTCCTTAAAGCTTTAACAATGGAGAAGATCTTAAATACTCTTCCCTATCTATCTTAGTCCTTCTCTGAAAAAAACTGAAGTACAGTTGACCCTTGAACAATGTGGAGGTTAGGGGCGCTAACCCCTCCTCACCCCCACACAAAAACCCATATATAACTTTTGACTCCCCCACAACTCAACTATGAATAGCCTACAGTTGACCAGAAGCCTTATTGATAACATTGTCGAGTAACACCTATTTCATGTTATGTGTGTTATAGTCTGTATTCTTACAATATAGAGAAAATGTTATTAATAAAATTATAAAGAGGAGATACATTTACAGTACTGTGCTTGCATTTATTGAAAAAATTCCACGTATAAATATATCTGTGCAGTTCAAAATCCTGTTGTTCAAGGATCAACAGTACTCAAACACAGTGTCAGGGTAACAGCTGTTATAGGTTCAATACTACTTTTAATTGTACAATGGCTACTTTCAAACATCCCCAATGTCTATTTTTCTCTCCATCCTCCCCCTTTCCAAACTCATTTTGCCCTTGGTCAATAGCTCTACAAATTATCTACTGAACACTTATATTCATTCAGGCCCACTCCTAGGAATCTGAGATACAGTGATAGATCAGACAAATCTCAACTTAGTCTCTACCCTTACAGAACTACTGTTCATCTTGGACACTTAACAAAAGAAGGGAGGGGCAGAAAATGATATGTGAGTTACACCTGGGGAAGTTACTCAATTACACAAATAATTCGTTTACAAATGTGATGTGTTACGAAGCAACCTGATGTGCTCTAGAGTATTCAGAAGGTCATCCCTGAGGAAGCAATATTTAACTTAGGACCTAAAGGATGCATATAATGAGAGGCAAAAGCAGAGATGAACTCTAGGGACTATGTGGGCTGAAGCAGAAGGATGAAGGTCTACGGAAGAAAGAAGCTTGAAGTGTTTAAGGATGGAGAGAACTGATCTGTGAAAATATTCAGAAGAGGAACAGTGGTGACCTGCAGTGTATAGTACTTTATATTCTGTTCCTATATGAGTTACACTCCCGATGGACAAGGGAAGAGGGCTGTTAGAAGAGCAGAGGTTGGCAAAGGAGAATGATAAGGACCAACCAGAGAATTAAGAGGAAAAACAGAGGTAAGGTGTCATGGGAGAGTCTTGAGACTGAGGCAGGTTCTGGGACCTCTTCTCTTCTCTCACTAACCACCCTATGAGCCCGTGCTGTGATCATACATCTCTGTACTGATGATTAACACATTTACGGCTTTAGCCCTACCTCCCCTCTGATCCATATATCCAACCACTTACTTGGTATCTTCACCTGAGTATCTAATAGCAATCTCAAAATAAAAACAGAACTCCTGATTGTCTCTCTCAAACTTCGACCTATCCAGTCTTCCAATCTTCTTGGAGGCATCACTACCTGCATTTATCTCAAGCCAAAAAAACTAAGTGTCATCCTTAAATTCTCTCTTTCCCACACTTCCACACTCTTGCATCCGATTCATTAGCAAATTAATTCTACTGCCATAACATATCCAAAATCAGGCCATCTCTCTCCATCTCATTGCAACCATCTCTGGTCAAGACCACCTCCTGAACCAGTGTCTAATTAATCTTACTTCTTCTGATCTTGATTCCCACCTTCATTCTGTTATACCTAAGTAAACCAGAGTCATCTTGCTTAAAACCGTTTAATGATTTCCCAGAGCACTCAGAATAAAATGGAAAAATCTGGACCTTGCCCTGAAAGGACTACCTCTCTGTTTCAACCAAGCTCCAAGTCTATTTGCCCTTTATCTGTAACTTCAACATGAGGTTTTTTGTTTTTTTTTTTTTTTTGCATTAGCTGTTGCTTTTGCCTGGAACAATCTTCTCCAAGATCTCTGCATTGCTGATTCCTTCTTGTCAGATTCCAGACCCAGTGTTACTTCCTTAGGGAGATTTTCTACAGTTAACCAATCTATAAGGTAGCCTCACATCCTCTACCATATTGACTGACTTTTAACATAACACTTGTTTTTTTATACTTCTGGTTTATCTGTTTGTTGTCAAACTTTTTGGCTAAAATGTAAGCCTCTGAGAGGATAAGCATTGTCCACTAGGGTCACTGAAGCATCCTCGGAGCCTTACACTCAATGCCCCTCGAATTAATAACAAATGAGTAAGTAAAATGTGAAAAATATGACTTGATATAGTGAACATGGAGGGCATAGCTGATTCACTAAAAGCAAGGTTGAAGAGTTACTAGGATGTGGGAAAAATGGAAGTACAACCTAGATGATGCTTTCAAGACATTCGGCTATGACTAGGAAGAGTGACATGGGGCAGTAACCTATGGGGAAGAAGGAAAGAAGGCTTGATATGAAGAGAAGGGAAACTGAAGAGATTTTTTTAAATTGTTATTTTAACATAAAAAACACTAGAGCATATTTATATTTACATAGTGCTGGGGAAAAGCTAAAAATATTGGGAAGACAAGAAATGAGAAATTTCTCTTACACTAATATGGGTAAATCAAACTAGATTGATAACATGCTCTCAAATCACTTTAACTATTATCTGACATGAAAACTCTGCCAAATTACCCACACAACAGAAAGGCATACATAAAAGAGTATCTGGCTTTACTTAGCAAACTCACAGCCATTCATAAAGAGCTTCCAGGAAGAAAACAGTAACTATTTCTCCAAGCCCTTAACTTCTGTGTGACTTTGCACCTTTTAAAAAAGTACTTTTGGTCAAAGATCTTTAAGTCATCATAGTTTAGTTCAATAGGGCTTGCTTACTTATTAGGACCTTGTACCTTTGCAGAAGTGGCATGCTCATTACTAGGGCTAATATGGAACTGAACAGTTAAGAGTGAAATGTCTAGGGGCGCCTGGGTGGCTCAGTCAGTTGAGCAGACGACTTCGGCTCAGGTCATGATCTCGTGGTTTGTGAGTTTGAGCCCCGTGTAGGGCTGGGTCCTCACAGCTCAGAGCCTGGAGCCTGCTTCCATTCTGTGTCTCCCTCTCTCTCTTCCCCTCCTCTGCTTGCACTCTGTCTTTCTCAAATATAAATAAACATTAAAAAAAAAAAATAGACTGGGGCGCCTGGGTGGCTCAATCGGTTAGGCGTCCGACTTCGGCTCAGGTCATGATCTCTCAGTTTGTGGGTTCGAGCCCTACATCGGGCTCTGTGCTGACGGCTCAGAGCCTGGAGCCTGCTTCGGATTCTGTGTCTCCCTCTCTCTCTGACCCTCCCCTGCTCATGCTTGGTCTCTGTCTCAAAAAAAAAAAAAAAAAAAAAAAGAGTGAAATGTCTAAGGCCAAAATATATAATGCTCCTCAATTTAGGACTGAAAACTTACTGTAGAGACCTCAGATACACTTGGAGGTAGATTATCAAACAATGGGCTGGCTGGTCAAGCTAAGACATCCTGTAATTTGCTTCTTATACTGTGTTCTGCATTTCAAAACTCAATGTATGAAAGTTATGAACACTGGACATATAAAGTACCTTTCTGAAAAATGGCATCATATTCTTAAAAGTAAAAATATTCTATTATTTGCGTGGAAGTACTCATAGTTGAAATTCACTTGTAGGATGAAAAATGTACTAGTGAATAAGCAAACGGATGAAGAAGGATTAGTCAATAAGCATTTATTGAGCAACTACCAAATGTAAACTTTATGCTCAGTGTTTTGGTAGATTTCAAAGAAACAGAAGACTCTTGGCTTGCAGGAATTCATAACCTAGCTTTCACTAAAGACCAGTCCTAAGAAATATTGACAAAGACAAGTTTAAGAGACATCTTACCAAAAGCGCTCCATAAACAACTGGGGTTGATAGAAGGCACAGTGAGGCCCAATCAGTCAGGTAAGTATAATCAATAAAGGAATGTTGTTTATTCCATATATTAGTAAAGTTTGTATAAACTCACCTGCTGAATATCTAGGCTGGTGATATCCATATGTACAATGAGGGCTTCCACATTTTCCATTAACTTTTTATCTTGGAAATGAACAATCAAGTCTTTCATTACCTGGGGGGTCATCCCCACCAATTTATCACTTAAAATATATGGTTCAAGGCACTCCAAAAACACTCCTTTAGCCACTGAATTCTCACTCAATTTGTCATACATCTGGCTAAATAAAAGATCCCTGTAACAGAGAAAAAAAAAAACTTTCAGAAATATCCTGAACATCCATTAAATTCAGCCTGCTAACTATATGTCCTTGTTTTCCTATTTCAACAAAGCTTAACAAAACAAGCTTAACAAAAACAGTAACAACAAGAGTCTCAATCAATTCTCCCAATACTTTTACAACCAAGAAAAGCTGAATAAGTTAAATTATTTGCTATAAGTCACATAGCCAACATGTGATGGAGTCAGAATTCGAACTCAGCCTGCTGACCTAAATCCTGTGTTGAGTCTATTATGGCACACTGCTTCTTAAAGCAATGGTGATATGGCAGTGGGTAATAAAGTAAACATGATAGAGTAGAAAAAATATGAAAAAGGACTATTCCTAGGGGTGCCTGGCTGGCTCAGCAGAACATGCAACACTTGATTCTGGGGTCATGAGTTTGAGACCCATGTTGGGTGCAGAAATTACTCAAAACAGGACTATTCCTAATTTATCCTTTCCCCTTTCCTGGTATCTAAATATTCCCAGCTCATATACAAAGCCAATATGTTTCCTGATCTAGCTCTTACCCCTTGATTCTCAAAGGGTTTAGGCAGGGATTACTGATAAGAAAGGAAGAAGAAAATATTCACTATTTTAAAAATATATCTGGAATTTATTTTATTGCAGAAACAAAATTTTTTCATTATTCTAAACGCCACCACACTCAATAATTATACTTTATTTATTTCATATTTCTTCTGCAAGTAGTCCATGAATAATTTTAGAGTTATACTCATTGTAGATATAATTCCAAATTCTTTCATGCAACATTATATAATACACATCATTCTATGATGCTACCTACCCTTAAATTTACCATTTTGTCTCACTCACAATGTTTCAACATGCTGAAATATTAGAATTTACTTAAGTATTCCTGTACTTACTTCCACTATTTTACTATCATGAATGATGACACAATGAACATCTACATATACACTCTTTCCCATCTGGGGGATTTAATTCCTTAGTCATTCTACTTTTAGAAATTTATCTTAAATCAAAAGATATGAAAAATCTTGTGGTGGGGCACCTGAGTGGCTCAGTTGGTTAAGCATCTGACTTCGGCTCACGTCACGATCTCACGGTTCGTGAGTTTGAGCCCACTGTGGGCTCTGGGCTGACAACTCAGAGCCTGGAGCCTGCTTCCGATTCTGTGTCTCCCTCCCTCTCTGCTCCTCCCCCACTCACGTTCTGTCTCTCTCTCCTTCAAAAATAAACACTTAAAAAAATTAAACAAGAAAAATCTTGTGGTATTTGAAATTACTAAATCATCTTCAAAAAGTATCATAGCACCAATTTATGCTGCCACCAGCAATGTAGAATTATTCACTTTCACCAGACAATTGTGTTTGATTCTACTACCAGATAATTTAATAAGTGTAAATTAAATAATATTGCTGTCTTTAATTCTTTGATGACTGGCAAAATTAAATGTTTTCCATGTTCCCATTCATACATTGTATTGCTTTGTTTTCGTTCACCTGGTTCATTCATTTCCTTTTTTTGTTTAATACAAGAACTGTGCTAGTTCTATTTATCTCTTAAGACTATTTTTTACTAAATGTGAAAATAAATGTTTTTATAAATGTTATTTCTTTACATGTGTGTCATGTCGCTCGTGAAAAGTGGTAGCTGGTTCATCTACAAGTGTGGTCTTTCATGACAGTTCCACAAAAAGGCCAAGGAAGATTCTGGAGGCAGTAGGAGGGGGCCCTTGCCTCATCTGAAGTCTTGGAAGAGGGCAGATGATAAGAGAACTGGCTACAAATGCACCAGAACGACATACCACTCTTCAGTAAACAGTTCCTGCAATGTCCTGGGAGGGAAATCCATATCCATTTATTGTTTTTTCTCATATCCACAAATGTAATTTTTATAACAGTTTTCCCCTTGCTGCATATTCCTCATGTTGGTTTCATTTTAATCAATAGTCCATCACATTTTTGTGATTACCAATTATTAACCAAGTAAAAGTCACGGAGATTAATAAAACTTTACTGCTACAAAGAGTTACCGCGTAACTCTAATGAAGATAAAGAAAATGCCATATTTGCTAGCCCTTCCACTCTGTAATGCGTTGTTAAAAACGACATGCTAGGGAAGACAATTGTATATTTTAGTTCAACACCAAAAGCCCTGGAGAGGAAAATTAAACAGTGAAAAATTCAGTAAACAGAGCATAAAAGGTGACAAACAGCAGCATGAATTGCTGGTAAGATTAATGGCAAAACCATATATTTCTTTCTTAACCAGTCAGAGGCTATAAATAAAGAAGCAAGAAAAATAAAACTCAGCAACTCTTATTGCTATCTCTACATTTAAAATAAAAATAAAACAAAATACAAAGACATGTTCTCATCATTTTGGAAGAATATTTATTAGAGCATCAGGGAAGAAGGAAGAAAGAAAAGCACATACCAAAAAAAAAAAAAAAAAAAGTGTTTAGCTCCTGTGTTTCTTTCTATATTTAGGAATGATACTCCAGAGTGCTGACTCTGTTACCTGGAAGTCCTAACTTTAAAACTGTTTTTTATCACTTCAAACTTAGCCACCCTGTAGCCAGTAGAACACAAAATCCATTCTGAATAATAGAGGACCAAAGAGGTTGTCTTTCCATGTAGCTTCACTTTACGTTAATACTCATATTAAAGACATTATTGGGGGTTTACCATTCATAGCTTCAAACTGATTAAGAAAATGGTCAAATTCACTTCATGCATTATCAATTTTGCAATTTAAAAAATGAGAAGAACTCAGCTTTGATTATAAGTACAAACTCAGACTGTCAGAAACAGAGCAAGAACGTCAACCCTTAACACTTGCCAGTCTTTACTACACATCTAGCCAGAGCTAAATAAACAAATCCCCACTACATTTAAGTAGGACTTGAATCCAAAGTTGGTTTGGGCTGCTCTCTTTATTTATAAAAGTAATGACAAAGTTCAAATGAACTTTAAGAAATTATGTTCAAAATGTTCTATTTTCTGATACAAGGATCGCGGTTTGTAAAGATTTCCTTTAAAAAGGCATGGCTTACTTCTGGTGATGGTTGTACAACTCTGTGAATATACTAAAACCTACTGAATTGTACACTTTAAAAAGGGCGAATTTTGTGGTATGAATTATATAGTTCGATGTAGCTGTTATAAAATAGAAAAGGTTTTTCCCCTAGCTTTGATGCTTAAAATATTAACATGCAGTTGTCAGGAAAACAGGATCTAAAACATCCAGTTCCTCAACTATGTTTGATAATTAAGATCTTTCTGTTTCTCGAACAATAATACTGATGTTGAACAAGACTAAACACACCCTGGCTATCAAAAGACCACTTCAGGTTCACTTTAGATTTAACAGAAATATTTTTGGTTCAGATTTATATATAATTCAAGTCATTTGAATAATGCCTTCTTTTTGGATATCGGCTTACAGTGATATACGCTCAAAGTGGTCAAGATCATGTACGTGCAGCACCTGTTTGGTTTTGTCTTACAATGGCTTTATTGAGATACAATTCACATAAGATAGAACCTATTTTTATTATTTTTTTTAATGTTTATTTATTTTGAGAGTCTGAGAGACAGAGAGAGAGAAGAGCAAGCGAGCATGAAGGGAGGAGGGACAGAGAGAGAGGGTCAGAGAGGGAATCCAAAGCAGGCTCCACGCTGTCAACACAGAGCCCGGGGAGGGGCTCAATCTCGCGGTTCACGAGATCATGACCTGAGCTGAAATCAAGACTCAGACACTAAACTGATTGAGCCACCCAGGCACCCCCCCCATAGCACCTATTTTTAAACAATGTTCAAAATTATGATTATAGTTCAAGTAAACTCTGGACCTATTTTCAAAATAAATTGAAATTATGGCTACTATTGCATAAGCAAAATTACAAATCATTAAAGGTCCTACAAAAAGCCTTGAGATGTATCTTTTGTCTAATACTAAAAAAAAAAATATACACTGCCAAACTGAAGTGAAATTGTGAAATAAATCAAATTATGGGGGTGCCTGGGGGGCTCAGTCAGTTAAGCGTTGGACTCTTGATTTCGGCTCAAGTCATGATCTCGCAGTTCAGGAGTTCAAGCCCCACATCAAGCTCTGTACTGACAATGCAGAATCTACTTAGGATTCTCTCTCTCTCTCTCTCCCTCTCCTGTCTCTCTGCCCCTACCCTGCTTGCTCTCTCTCTCAAAATAAATAAAAGAAAAAAATTATTTTAATAAATAAAAAAGAAATCAAATTATGAAAATAAAAGTACGAGTCTTCAAAAACAGAATTTCCTGTCACTTCTGATTTTAAACAATTCACAAAAAGACTATAAAGCCAAATTTTAACCAAAAAAAAAGATGTCTGTAACATATTGGTCGGTATGTCCTACAGAGAAAAAGAAGTGTAATTCCTGCCACAGTAAAAGGATTTTACACTATAAAAGAATTCTTAAGTATGAATGGGAATACACACACACACACACACACACACACACACACACACTAGTTCAATTAGTATTACTGCTGGGTATGGATAGGCTTCTATGAATTATGATACTGAAGTAACTAACAGTGATTATAGGGTATTGGTCATAGTACTCAGTCAAAATCAATTCAGAATATGTATTGTGTCTATAATTTGACTCACACAAGAAACAGCATGTGAAAAAGGACTAACTATAAAAACAATGTACTCTACCAGAGGATATTAATATAAAAAGCTTCTGGGGGCCAGACTGAATGTCTGAGTGATGACTCTAGAGGTAGAAGAAGTTACCTGAAATTAGCTGAGTACTACATTATGTTTTGTAAAATTGTATTTGTGTTATGCACAACCTAAGCATTCCTTAAAGCCATCTTAAGGTCACAGATACTTCAGAAATCTGGGAATATAAAGAGAAGACCCTACAGAGAAATGAAACCAAACATCAAAGAAGATGGCATAAAGAGACAGTGCAGTTTAGGAAGAAAGATGTCATACTGGAATGAAGCTACATACATCTTACAATTACCGCTTCAATTTACCCTAGGGAATTGAGTACTTTTAGCCTGACTGTCTATGGCAACTCTAAGAAAAAATTGCAAAAACCCTACCATTTGAGAGTGATGACACTGAACTATTTTTATATCTAATCCACCTTTAATCACTGCATGTTTGGAATGGAAGGAGATTGAAAGATGACCTAGACACAAAGAATCAAAGTTGATCAACTGGCCTATTTGACCCCATACACAGGATCTTTCTGATGAAAAAGAAAGCCAGTATGGTGAGAAGTAAGCAAGCATAAAAGCATACCATCTAGAACACAAAAGGGAACATTTGACCCAATGCCTAGTATAACAGCCCCACACTTCCTTATACTTTTAGCTAATGGACAGCAAATTGTATAAATAATTTAAGTTTTCTAGAAAGCTAAGAGCCGTGATATACTATTCAGGAAATGTACACATATTTCTGGCACTCAGACCTGAGGGAAATTTTTCCCATAGGCCCTCATAGAAGAGAAAATGTGTAACATAAAGCCATGTTTCAACAATATCTCAATCATGAACACAACGTATTTCACTGGATAATTACATATAACACTGTATAGCTAAAACACTGGAATGAACTTAAGTAAACAGAAACTATAGTTCTTCATGACTTAAAGGTCTGACCTAGCAAATAACTGCCCTCTTGATAACATTCACTGATACATACTTTCTAAAGCATGATGCAGGCTACCTGCATATCAATCCATGCATCAGCTCAGGTTGTACAAGGTTTTGCACTGGGTCCTCAGTTGTTCTCTACCACTCAGAAACAAACTA
Organism: Puma concolor; assembly: GCF_028749965.1. Taxonomy (NCBI): domain Eukaryota; kingdom Metazoa; phylum Chordata; class Mammalia; order Carnivora; family Felidae; genus Puma; species Puma concolor. Next base: position 77,021,266 of record NC_141675.1, on the reverse strand, counting down.
GTGGTTAAAAGCAAGGACTCAGAAGCCAGACTGCCTGTACTGGAATCCTATCTTCGCTCCTCAAAAGAAGTGTGAGTTAGCTTTGGCAAATTATTTAACGGCTTTCTGTCTCTGGAACCACCTATGGAAAGTGGAGCTGAAAATAATACCTACCTCGCTATTACCAAAATTAGACAAATTAATGTAAAGTGCTTAGAACAATACCTGGCATGGGGGAAGCTATTATTTTAAGTGTGAAAAACTGTGAACTAGCAAAGATGGGTTAATTTAAATGTACTGATTTCTCCTTGACAAAAGGCTCTAAAAACCAACACTCCAGAGGCACTCTGAATTTGAATTTTGCCCTGTTTTGGGTGGTATGTAATACTGTGTTTTAATGCTAGTTCATGAAAGAGAATATATATACACACACACACACACACACACACACACACACACATACATACACACACATATATATATATGTATATATATATGAAGGACATGAATCATACACTTTTAAGATTTTTTAGTAGGACTACCTTGTTGTTAGCCATGTTTGCCTCCACTATCTGGCCACACAAACACACAGATGATACGCCCACACCACCTATTTTGGAAAAGTTAGTTTTACTGGTAAATGCACTGAAAATTGTTAAAGAATCAAATTTCTGTAAATTAAACTAAAATACATCCAAATTCATAGAATTCACAACAGTAAATTACCATATAAGCAACAGGCACTGTGGGTTCAAAATAATTGAATCTGACAGGCAATGTATACTTACTTTCGCTCTAGCAGCAGGCAGTAATCAACTATGACAGGCACCATGTCCTGAAGAGAAACCATAAAGAAAGCATCACAACCCTGTCCCCTTTGTCCCTTGGTTACATGTAACACATACTCAAAGTGGTCTGCTAAAGACCACTGGTAGAATGTTGGGAGAATATAACTTTATACCATGCTTTATGCCATATCTTAAAAATGTGAAAACACTTTTACCCAGTAATTCTGCCTGGAAATTTATCCTGAATACATTTGAGAAAAAAAATGTTTAATGCATTAAGGTGTTCACTGTGCAGCCCTATAACAGAAGCAACAGGAGAAGAGGGAGGACAGGAAGAAATTGCAATTAAATACACATACAACATGGGAAAACAGTTAAGTAAATCTGTCTTTTAAATAAAATATTAGGTAGATATTACAAATTTATAGTTTATAATAACATAACAAATATTAGGTGACCCATATGTATTTATCTCCCAACCTTATAAAGAAAATTTGCAAAGGAAAAGAAAAAAGAGAATACATCAAATTGATAACAGAATATAGTTGGTCCTGTTGGTGGCTCAGTTGATTAAGGTTGTCCATATTTTGTCACAAGCCTCCAAACTAGCTATTTCAAGGTTGATTTAACTTCTCGGTTTCATAACATTTTGATTGCTTTAAATTCATCTTGTACAGACTTGTACAACTGAATGGCAACCCATAATTTTGGCCTTTTTCAAGAGAAACAGTCTGAGGGAGAAACAGAACCTTATTATTAGTGGAAACTGTCAAGTAACCAAGCATTAGATTTCAGTAGCACTCTTTCATTTTCTGCTGGCTGCAGGAAATGGTTTCCTTTAAAAAGAAGGCCTAGATTCTAGGTAGAAAAAAATCCCACCAGGGAAGAAGGCACTGTGTGAAGAAGAGAATACTATATGCTAACACGTGTTTGACAAAACAAATAAAACCGAGGAACCCTTATCATTTGAGAGAGGTATCAGAAGGACTTAACAACCTTAAAAGGATTATGGGACTATACCTGACCCATCCATTCTGCTTCCTTTAGTCACCAATATTCCTTATAATAAGATTTAAAATCTTATTTAGATTCTTGAAAAACATGAACTAAAATCACAGAGAAATGTTAAATCATATTAAAATCATGTGAAAAGTGTTAATGCTACAGCAACTGTCAACCCTGCATGAGAGTACAGTGGGCCAAATAATTTGGAGGGAAAAAAAAATCTCCCTAGAAATTCTGGGGGAAAATTGTAATAAACATTCCTTACAATACACAGCTGAGTTCCTAAGAAAGTGAGGGCAATACTCAAGAGTCGAAAAGTGAAAAGGAAACTGAAGATCAAAGCCATAAGCCCGAAATTGTCACAGAGACTGCCTTACACATTTGTTGGTCTCATCAAAAGCTTGGGTTTTAATGCCAGAAAGCTTTCTCTAAAAATTTTCAAAGAAAGATTACCAAAATTAAAGATTATATATAAAAGCAATAAAAGTGATACATGTTGAATTGATAGCCTTACGTCTGTAAATTGTCATTTTTAGAACACTCCAACAGCATCAAAATATAGTTTTCTCAAGTATATGGAACATTTACTAAGATAGATAATGTATTTTAGGCCATAAAACAAGTTTCAAATTTAAAAAGATTTAAGTCATACGAATTACGTTCTCTGACCACAATGGAATCAGAAATTAACAAAATAAAGACTGAAGAGATGACATCACTATAGATTCTCCAGATATAAAAAGGGTAATTAAAATGTCATGAGCAACTTTTACCCAATAAGTTTGACAACTCAGATGAAATGGCCAAATCTCTTTAAAGATAGAAAATACCAGAAACAGAAGAAATACATAACCTCCTAAAAATCTCCATTTGTAGTTAAAAACCGTCCTACAAAGAAAACTCTTTTTAAGTTTTTATTTAAATTCTAGTTAACATATAGTGTAATATTGGTTTTAGTAGAGTTGAGTGATTCATCACTTACATGTAACACCCAATGTTCATCCCAACAAGTGCCCTCCTTAATACCCATCATCCATTTAGCCTATCTCCGGCTCACCTCCCCTCCAGCAACCTTCAGTTTGTTCTCTATAGTTAAGAGTCTCTTATGGTTTGCCTCCTTCTTTTCTTTTCCCTTTCCTTATGAAATGTTTTGTTTCTTAAATTGCACATATGAGTGAAATCATATGGTATTTATTTTTCTCTGACTTATGTCACTTACCATACAGTCTAGCTCTATCCACAGTGTTGTAAATGGCAAGAATCCATTCTTTTTGATGCCTAAGATTCTATTACACACACACAGACATACACACACCACTTCCTTTTTATCCATTCATTAGTTGATGGACATTTGGGCTCCATCCATAGTTTGACTACTGTTGATAATGCTGCTATAAATATGGGGTGCGTGTGACCCTTCTCGAAATATTTTTGTATCCTTTGGGTAATACGTAAGAGTGAACATAAATGTCCTTATAAAAAAAGTCATGTGGTTATACATCATAATCACATGACTTTCTCCCAGGTATGCCAGGTTGGTTTCAAAAACCAATCAATATAATTCACCATATTAACAAATAAAAAAAAACTATATGATCATCTCTACAAAGAAAAACAATTTGACAAAAGCCAACAACATTTATATTTCTTAGGATATTAAGAATAGAAATTCCTCAACCTGATAATGAACATCTTTGAAAAACTACAGCTATCATCATATTTATAAATCAAAGACTGATGCTTTCCCACTAACACCGGGAACAAGACAAAGATGTCAATTTTCAAAATTTCTATTCAACATTAATACTGGAGGTAATACTGGAGCCAGTGTAATAAGGCAAGAAAGAGGAATAAAAGACTGCCAGATTGGAAAATAATAAATAATTCTGTCTTTATTTGTGGACAACATGATTATCTCTGTAGAAAATCTGGTGGAATATACAAAAAAAAATTAGAATAAACAAGTTTAGCAAGGTTGCAAGATGGAAGATCAATGTACTAAAATCACTTGCATTTCTATATACTAGAAACAAGCTGAAACAGAAGTAAAAAAAAAAAAAAATACCATTAGCGTCAAAAAAAATATATTATGCAACTACCAAAATGGAAAAAAAAAAGACATTCTTTGTGACCCAGTATAAAAAGATTTCCAAGATATATTAAGTAGGAAAACAATACAAAATCACAAGGAAAAAATTTGTGTTAAAGAAGGAAAAAAATATGAATGTGTAGGTGGTTACAACTGTGTACATTTGCTTGTATTTATGTAAAGAAAATCTGGAAATCTACATGAAAATTAGTAACAATGGTGAGAGGCAGGTGGAATCTGGGCAGATGGCATCAAGGTGGCAGACTTTTCATTGTATACATTTTTATACTTTGCAATTAAAAAAAAAAAATGTAAATGTTTATTTTGAGCCAGAAAAGAAAGAGTGAGTAGGGGAGGGGCAGAGAGAGAGCCCCAAGCAGGCTCCGCACTGTCAGTGCAGAGCCTGATGTGGGGTTCGATCTCATGAACTGTGGGATCATGACCTGAGGTGAGGTCAAGAGTCAGACACTTAACTGACTGAGCCACCCAGGCACCCTATACTTTCTGATTTTTAAATTATACAAATATATAACTAATACAAAAAATTGAATGACACAGGTAATACACCTATGTATAGTCGACCTCAACACTACAGAAATAACTGGCTAGAACATTAAGAGGACACACACAAATATGTGTAAGTCATATTTATGTAAACTGTATTTATATAAAGCATCTACTGTAGACCAGGGCCATTGCTAGGTGTTAATGATACAGATTTAACAAAACAGACATATATTATAGTCTGGTACAAAGATTTTTAAAAAGTAACAATGAGGGATGATGAAAGTTATGAGAAGGGAAATATAAAATGCCAGGGGAATGTTAGTTAGGAAGGAGGCCTAACTAACCTAAGTCTGCCTTCCTTGGAATGGGATGTTTAAGTGAGTACCTGACAGACAGCAGTGACCAAGCCAACTACGGGGATGAATGCGCCATCCAGTGAGAGGGAACAGTAACTTGCAGGAGTCCAGACATAGGAGACAGCAGAGAACCTTGGGGACTGAGAGAGACAGTACGACCAGAGCATGGAAAGAGAAGGCTGGCAGTAGATGCGAAGGGGCATGTGCAAGATCCTGGACTTTATTCTAACATAATGGAAAACCACTGAAGGGGTTTTAAGCAGAGAAGATTAAAAATTTAAGAATTGGGGCAGTTTTACAAGTGGCTTAGAGTCTCAGAATACATGTGTAGACTTTAATTACTTCTTTGCAAGTTCTCTACTATATGCCTCTCGCCAACTTCCATTCCCTGCAGCACTTCTTAGTTCTCTTGGTCTAAACTCTCTCCAATTCCAAATTTCTGTTCACTCCCTTCTCTTTCTTTATCCAACGAGCTTTGCAATGCCTTGAAAAGCGTACACATAGGAGACTCCCACTTCTAGGGAGGTGGACCAGACATATTTTTCCCTATCTCTCCTACTAATATAACTAAAATCCCTGGACAATATATACAACACAAACCTAAGACTCTGAAAGGTGGAAGAAGATGGCGGACCTACCAGGGATCTCAGGACCTGAGGAACAACACAGTGGTGAGCTTTCCGGTTCCCTTTTATCATATATCCCAGACTTGGAAGTGAAGAAGACTGGCAAGGTGGAAATGCCCAGGCACACATATAGAAAAAGGCTCAACGAAAGCTACTCTCTCTAGCCAAAAAACCAGAAAAGAAAGAATCTAGCGGGGGAAAAAAAAAAAACCAACAACCCTTGTAACAGTATCTGCTCTATTCTGGTCAAACACCACAGAAAAAAAACTGTGCCCCCACACCCACTGTGATGCGTAGTTTTATGTATCAAGTTGGCTGGACCACAAGGTGCCTAAATATTTGGTCAAACATTATTCTGCTGTGTCTGATGTGTCATGTTTTTAAATGAGATTAACATATGAGTCAGATTCAGTAAAGCAGATTGCCCTCCCTAATGCAGAAGGAAACATCTGTTCTTCTTGGGTCTCAAGCCTGCCAGCTTTCAAGCTGCAACTACATCACTGGCTCTCCTGGTTCTGAGGCCTTCAGAGTTGGACTGGAACTACACACTAGCTCTCCCAGGGCTCCGACTTGCCAAATAAAGATACTGGGACTTCTCAGCCTCCCAAATCCAGTGAGCTAGCTCCTTATAATCTCTTTATTTATATATTCATAGTTATGTTTTATGGTTGAGGCAAAAATTGTAATACTGTGTGATGTGGTTCTATATACACATAAAGAGAGAAAGAGAGAGGGAGGGGAGACATGTCTATACCCCCTAATGGTTCTGTCTCTCTGGAAAACCTTGACTAATATACTCACCCATGCCAGCCAAAACGGTGCGGAAAACCTAGATTTCTACTCTCCACAGCACATAACAAGGTATCACAGTCCTCCCTCTGCTGAGCAGGGTGTTATCAGAGAAGTCTATGCAAGTCGGGACTTTCAGTTCTAAGAGTGCAGTAACAAACCCCTACTCCTCCCACATGGAGAGTGCTAGTGGAATTCATGTAATGAGGCCCAATGGAGTGGTGTCAGAGGAGACTTACAAAATAATCAGAATTTTCAGCAATGCCCAATCCAGCAGTAGTGAAGCTACTCTCACCATGTGTCAATGGAGGCCACATGGGGAGCAGTACTGAGACATTCCTATCCCTAACTAGTCAGTGAAGTACCAGAGAAGGCCTAGTAAGGGGCAGGAACCCCCATCTCTGTCCAGCAGTGAGGACATTAATACTCTATCAGGTATTAATGGAGGTTGAGTGGGGAACCTATACTTCTGCCCCCACCTAACAGTAAGAAGGTAGGACCCCTTCCCTTACCAGAGCAGTACCAGAAGAAAGCAGCTAAAACAGAAAGTTTAAATAAGATTTGGAGTCTCACAGTAAGATCTGGACATCCACAATGTCTAGATTTCAAAAGGAAATCATAAATCATACCAAGAACCAAAAAAAAGCAGTAATCAATAGATGCCAACACTAAAATGACAGAGATGTCAGAATGATCTAACAATGATTTTTAAAACAGCCATGATAAAGTTGTCTCAATAAGTAATTGAAATCTTGAAACAAATGAAAATATACAAAGTTTCATCACAGAAATAGAAAAAGATATAAAGAATAACCAAATGAAAATTTTAGAACTGAAAAATACAGTAACTGAATGTTTGAAAAACTCTAAGGACTCAACAACAGAATAGATGGTTCAGAGGGAAAAAAAAATGAATGAACAGGAAGAAAGGAACAAACAACAGAAATTTCCAATCTGAAGGAGAAAACAGGCTGAAAAAAAAAAATGGGACACTCAGGGACTTGTGGGGCTAGAACAAAAGACCTAATGTATCATAAGAGTCTCAGGAGAAAAGATAGAAGGTAGAACTCAAAAAGTCCTCAAAGACATAATGGCCAAAAATATCCCAAATTTGGCAGAAGACATAAACACACAGATTTATGCAAATATTACAAATGTAAAGGAATCCACACCAAATACATTTTCAAACTTCTGAAAACTAAAGACCAAAAAAACCCCAGAAATCTTCAAAGTGGCAAGAAAGAAATGACACCTTAGCTATAGGGAAAAACAATTTGAATGACTGGGTTTCTCATCAGAAACCATGGAGGCCAAGGCAAGTGGCAGAGCCGTATTTTTCAAGTGCTGAAAGTAAGTTACTGTCAACCTGGAATACCAAATTCATTGGAATATCCTTGAAGAATGAAGGGGCAATCAAGACATTCTATGATGAAAAGACTCTACTGCCAGCAAAACTACCCCCAAAGAATGGATAATGAAGGTTTTCTAATCAGAAAGGAAACAAAAGAATAGACACCCTGGAACACTGAAAGAAGATGATAAGCAAAAATAAAGGGTAAAAGTTAATAGGCTTTCCTTGTCTTAAGTTTTCTTAGGTTTTATGGTTGAAGTAAAATTACAGTACTGTGTGATGTGGTTCTAAATGAAGATTAGGAAGGGAATACAACTCAGAAATAAAAAGCAGCAAACTACTGACAAATGCAACAACCTAGATGAATCATCAGGGAATTATGCTGAGTTAAAAAAAAAAAAAAAAAAAAGCCGATCCCAAAAGCCTACATACTATATAACTCCATTTACATGACATTCCTGAAATGACAAAATCATAGAAATGGGAATAATTAATGGTTGGCAGGGCCTAAAGAGGGGATAGGGATGGGAGGAAAGAAGGTGTGGCTATAAAAGGGCAAAATGAGGGATCCTTGTGGTGATGGAAATGTTCTGTATCTTCACTGTATTGGTCAAAATCCTGGTTATACAGTTGTAATACAGTTTTACAAGATGTTCCCGCTGGAGAAAACGGAGTTGAAGGTACTTGGGATCTCTTTGTATTTCTTACAATTGAATGTAAATCTACAATTATCCCAAAATAAACAAAACTAATTAAAAGAAAAAAGAAAGAGGATACACATAGTTCTCATGCCTGCCCCTAGCTGTTCTCAACTCACTTAAATAGAGCTAAATCACTCAAGGTAATGCTTTCAATCTAGCTTCCTAAAGAAACCAGGTCCTTATCAATTTTGAACATTTGTAACTATAAACAAGATAAAATACTACTTAAAGCCAAATCTATTTCCATATATTAAACCTTCCTTTCCAGAATCTAATTATGGAGAGACAAGGCAGGTTGTCCAGTGTATTATCCCTGGTGGCAATCTCCTAGACACCTGAAAATAAGTTAGGTGGGACCAGTTAGATCTCTACCTCCCAACTGCAAGGACTAAGCGCAGACTCAACTTTGCACAGGATCTGTAGGCAAAACTGGGCAGAGGACATTCCAGGACTAGTCTACAATCACCTTAAGCAGTTGCTGCCCAAGATGATCACCCCACTTAACCCATTTAGAAGGCTGCTCTCACAAGAGCCCTAAAAGAAAGGAGAGCGGAAAAGGACAGGTCCCTCTCTTGAAGCAAAACCTTCAGACCATCCAGCCAGACCTGGTCTGGAGAGACACATGCCTCTCCACAGGATATTGAGAGATCAAGGGCCTACATGCAAACTTCTGATCCTTCTGCCTTTAAGTACAGCCTGTGCTATGCGCTGCTTATGGCTATGTGCCTGAAGTCTTTCAGTGCAAACACAGTGAGCCAATACCTGCTTTAAGAATATTCCTCTTAGTCTCAAAAACTTGCAGAATGCCTCTAAAAAAAATGTCTGAATTTTTGGTCTCCAAAATTAAAATCAAAAAAAGAAAAAGCAATTATTTCTCTAATCTCTTCTTCAATGCACAGTCCTATCAACTGGCCTAGGTGAACTGCTTCTCTTGTTCGATATTTGTATATATTTAAAAATTAAAGAAGCAATATAGATATGTGAATAAAACACTGAACTGACAGAAAATCTATATTTAAGCCTGTCAATTGTTTGAATGAGTGAACAGATCATTTTATTGCACTGTGACTATCTTACCATCTGCCAACTGAAGATATAATCTCTGGCTTTCCCTCTTTCATAAGGATGATGTGAGAAGAAATGAGCAGACACATTCCTTTGCTTTTTGGAACAACAGCATTAATTCTCATAATTTATATTCTAGAAGTCAATCAGGCAATGAAAACTGCATTATTTGAAAATGATTCAAAATTTTAACAAACCCTACAATGAATACATACATATTCATATATATGTATATGTGTATGTATATGTATATGTATGCACACACATACACACACACACACCAAAGTACATAAACATTCCTATACACAGATCAATAGATCTTTCTCTGTGGGCTATCAAAACTAGGCAGCTCAGGGGCGCCTGGGTGGCGCAGTCGGTTGAGCGTCCGACTTCAGCCAGGTCACGATCTCGCGGTCCGTGAGTTCGAGCCCCGCGTCAGGCTCTGGGCTGATGGCTCGGAGCCTAGAGCCTGTTTCCGATTCTGTGTCTCCCTCTCTCTCTGCCCCTCCCCCGTTCATGCTCTGTCTCTCTCTGTCCCAAAAATAAATAAATGTTGAAAAAAAAAAATTTTCAAAACTAGGCAGCTGTATTCCTGTATTAGTACACAGACACCACGAGTAGCTATGTAGATATAGGTATTTCTCTGTATGTGTATATTTGTACTTTTCCTGGTTTTTTCCTCACAGGTATGACAAAAAAATAATCTTCTAGGAAAGACTTGACTCCCAGAACCAACATTCTAATCAAGCCTCAGGAATAAGGTGATGTACTAGACACCAATACTTATTATTCACATCATCTCAGGGAAACATGAATTAGACAAAGAAGGCTCCTATTGCTTCACTCTGTGTTTAGCTTTTAGAGTCTGTCCACTATTTGGCATGAACTCCTAATACAAAAACATATGGCAACAGCTGCTATAACAATGGCCTTGAATGATCTGCAGCTCATGGAGGTGGAAATGAAGCAGAAAGGAGAGTGTGAGAACAATTAATGTAAGGCTTTACTTTTAAGAGCTTTTAAAATTATATTATTTTTCAAATTATTTTAGCTTGATTTATATTATTAAAATTCCCCATGTTTATTTATACCTCTACCTATTACATAAACAAACATGACTATAATAAGATAAAATATTCCAAAATACATGAAACTGCTTCCATAGTTAACTGACCAGCTTCTGAGTTTGGAACAGTTAGTAGAGAATTCTGATAGGAGAAAAGACATCAGGACAGTTTCAAGAAGTCGTTAACTGTTGAATGCTATGGAGGACCAATAAGATGAAGAATAAAATGGTCCACAATCATTCAAATACGATTACCGTGATCATACTAAAATGTATTTTTTATACATTTCAATATCTTCCTAAAATTTATATATTACTTAGTCCTCTCTGTTTCAAAGTGAGCCAGTTAACAACATATTGGTCTGAGATTATCAAAGAATGAAGTGTGCATGAAATCTAAGCAGACTGTAGGCTCAAAGCTCCTTGTGCCAGACAGCCTGGGTGCCTACTGTGATTCTGTTTATTGGTTGTATGACATAAGGCAAGTTTTTCAACCCTCTGTGTGTCTGTGTACACATGCAAACATTTGTAAAATGGAGATAAATAATAACTACTCCTCAAGTATATTATGAAGATTAAATAAGATACTTGCCAGGCACACAGCACATAATAATATTTGTCATGATTATGAACATCTGTGTGATTGTACTAAGTTCTATTCTCAGTTCAAACCTTCCAGAGTTAGATTTAAACATATGCCCAAGGGGCACCTGGCTGGCTCAGTTGGTAGAGTATGGGACACTTGACCTCAGGGTCATGAGTTCAAGCCCCATGATGGGCATGGAGACTACTTAAAAACAAACCAAAAAAACTACATATGCCCAAGACAAGCACTATATACAATACAAACACATATTTAAAAAAAAAAAAATCCATCAAGAAATATTTCTCAAATTGAAGGGCACTAAACCAGATGCTGGGAAAACAGTGGTGGCTCCAATTCATTTTAATCCAACTAGTTACTATACAAATATAGTTAAAGGTTCAAATATTTTCCCAGATAAATAAAAGCCACAGCCTATCAAAAAGTTACTATGAGATCCAAAAGTTACTTTCTATAGTTAAGAAAGGATAAAATATTGATTGATCTTTGGAGAAAAGCAAAAATATTGAATGGTATTATATATCCTGACTCTAAGGAAAAGGTGAGGCTCTTCATCAAAGGTAAAAATTAAAACTGAGGCAGCAAGCATGAGTGCCACCTGCTGGTAAAATAGAAATTCTCAGTATTTTGACTGAAATAGAAACCAGTTGTACTAGAAATTTCAATTCACTAGATTAGAGGTCATCTGTTTCCAACAATCATTTCTTCACACTGATACAGAATATCAGCTCTTCCTGCCTGACAAAGAAAGTCTTTAGTCAGCTGGTCTTCCTCCATTTCAATAAATTCAACAGTAGGAGGCACATAAATCCAAGAGCATTTTTACATTACCCCTGGGTAATTTTAGACTGAAATACACATCCTAATTTCCACCCACTTATACTAGCTCTCCTTTTGCTGCAATACAGTAAACCCCTATTTCACAGCCCGTCATCAACTGAAGGCAGACATGTTTCCACTTACTCCTCAGATTAAACAACCCCACTATATTTTTTTCCAGTCATTTTTTAAATCTCCCACCATCCTGGTTGTGGATGTAGCTTAATCTGTCAGTAGTCCATAAATACCTCAGAGCTTTTATTTCCAACCAATAGCCCAATGGAACTATTCCTTACCTTTATCTTGGGCCTTAACACACTATTAACTCATGCTAAGTTTGTGGTCAACTGAAATCTTATCCAGCTAGATCTTCCCAAACCAGTATTCATGTACTTAAATTATTTGGATCTAATGCAGTCTTGATGTTCATCCTTGTTGAATTTTATCTCATGACAATTTGGTTCCATTTTGTCAAGATCATTTTGAACTCAGACTCCTGGTGCCACCCACCTATATTTGACAAGTCACTCACTAAATCGTCACCCCAAATCAATTATAAAAAATTGCACAAGGGGGCGCCTGGGTGGCTCGGTCGGTTAAGCGTCCGACTTCGGCTCAGGTCATGATCTCACGGTCTGTGAGTTCGAGCCCCGCGTCGGGCTCTGTGCTGCCAGCTCAGAGCCTGGAGCCTGTTTCAGATTCTGTGTCTCCCTCTCTCTCTGCCCCTCCCTTGTTCATGCTCTGTCTCTCTCTGTCTCAAAAATAAATAAATGTTAAAAAAAAAAAAACAACTAAAAAAAAAATTGCACAGGAAAGAGCCCTAACGTAATTAATACCAAGCCACCAAAGAATACTCTTTGGGTAGGGATGTTTATCTAGCTACAAATCTACTTACTATTTACTTACCTATTTACTACTCATGAATCTATTTCTGCCATTAGGATAATGGAAAATTTACACAAACGCTTTAATGAAATCAAGACATTATGTAATAGGCATTCCATGGATATGCTGTCCTCAAATACCTTTCAAAACGGCAATTTATGAGTTTAACGTGGTCAATTTCAAGCAAGCTCACAGAAAACATTCATACACCACACTGGAACTATCAGTGGATAATTTCTTAAGTCCACTCTTCCTTTAAAAAAAACTCTAAGAGCCAACTTATTTAATTATTTCATGACTAACTAATTAAGATCAAACACTTAAAATGGCAGATTCATAGCCAACCATACATGGATTTCACTCATCCTAATGGGCTGAAGATCATCTTTTTCAGAAGAAAATTGTCCTCCTGAGTGAAATAAATTGTGTCTCCTCTGCTGAGGCATCCATGCTTAATTGAATATGCTTTATTTAAAAAAAAAAAAAAACCGATCCAAGGTTACTTAAAAATTATGAACAGTGACACAAACTGTTCAAGCAGTATCCTGGGTTATAATTCTACTGAGTTTTGAGTTTTAAACAATCATTATGCAACTAACTATATATCACATATGCTGGGCTTCAGTTTTTTAATATATTTTTAACTAGATTTTTCCACTTTAAAGACCATTCTCTTTGCTCATGAAAATGGGAGCAAAATAAGAAGTGTTCTTCTTCAGTACAGTATAGCAATCCAGATGTGGACCCTGAAGCCCAACTTCCTGAATTCTAATCCCAGTTCTATCATTTATGAACTGTGTAACCTGGAACAGGTTACTTAACCTCTCTGTGCCTCAGTCTCATCTATACGTATGAATAATAACAGGACTCATCTTACACAGTTATGAAAGAATTAAATGGGTTAATATATGTAAAGCATTATTAACAGTGCCTGCCACACAGTAAGCATTAAATGGCTTAGATGTCTGCTGTCATTCTCATCCTTGATCATCTGTTAACATCACCCCTTTCTCACCGATCTTTTCCTTGCACTTGTTCTGAAAATAACCATACAGAACACTAGTTAAGTAAGAGCTGGGCTTTGAAGTCACAAAGGCCTGGATTGGAGTACAGACCCCAACACTTACCAGCAATGTTACCTTGGAACATCACCTAATTTCTCCCAACCTAACTTTCCTCATCTATGCATTGGGATTAAAAACAGTATCTATCCCCATGGGGTTGTTGTGAGAATTAATTAAATACAAAAAACTTCACACAGTGCTTGGCATGTAGAATATACTCAGTGAATCTTGGTCACAATCCCTTATTTTGTAACCCTTAGCATGTTAGTAGGCACAATCCAGGTACTATTTTCCTTTCTGACAGTCTTACAGGTTCATGCTGCTTTTTATATAGATCTTTGATTATCTGCCTCTCTCCATCTTTTGTAGCTGTTCTGTGCTTTGTAGACAGATACTTCTCTCAACATTCGTCCCCATTTCAATTCTCTTTGAATTTTTGTGGTTATTATGTCAAAATTTAAGAATTTCCTGTTCTTTGTGAATCCATTTGTATTTTGAGGCCATAACCATGAGACAGTGCCCATAGTTTTCTTCTGAAACATGTACTTTCTCACAGGATTCAAGCTGAGCTTATTTTGCAACATTATTACAATCTTTAAAATAAAGTGGTATTTTTTTCCCTTGGAAGTCTATCTACTCTATTCCCCCAATTACTGGTAAAAAGTAAATCCAGAGGGGCGCCTGGGTGGCGCAGTCGGTTAAGCGTCCGACTTCAGCCAGGTCACGATCTCGTGGTCCGTGAGTTCGAGCCCCGCGTCAGGCCCTGGGCTGATGGCTCGGAGCCTGGAGCTTGTTTCCGATTCTGTGTCTCCCTCTCTCTCTGCCCCTCCCCCGTTCATGCTCTGTCTCCCTCTGTCCCAAAAATAAATAAAAAACGTTGAAAAAAAAAATTAAAAAAAAAAAAAAAAAGTAAATCAAGTAAATCCAGAATAATGGTTCACCATTGTTTCCTTCAGCTTCTATGAGACTAAATAATTAATAAATCAAAAAATTTTAGGAGATATTCTTTTAGCAGAATGAAACTTCCAACATATATCTAGAAGTTGAACAACACATTACTACTACAGTTTGTTTCTCTGTAAATTTTATAAACTGCATTAGAAGCAATCATCTATAGGGGCGCCTGGGTGGCTAAGTGGTTTCAGCATCCGCCTCTTGATTTCAGCTCAGGTCATGATCTCATGGTTTGTGAGATCAACCCCCCTGTTGGGCTCTGTGCGGAAAGCACAGAGCCTGCTTGGGATTCTCTCTCTCTGCCCCTCCCTCACTCAGGCTCTTGAAATTTAAAAAAAAAAAAAAAAAAGAAAGAAAAAGAAAAGAAACAATCATCTATAGTCCCTGTCATGCCAAGATTCTTTCATATTTCTCCACCAGAACATCACTTTTTTTCCTTTCTTTTATAGCTCTCTGCCATATCCTTCCCCAGCACTGTGGTTTCTGTATCACACATACACACACCCCTCATTAGCCCCTCCCAGTGTTCCCTATGGTTTTTTCTTTTTTTTTCAACAAAGTGTACCTTTCAATAGCCAGAGTTCTTTCATAAGTACCATCTCATCACTTCAAGGTAATAGACATCCCCTCATTAAAATACTGTATTCTATTTACACTGCAATGGTATACAAAATTTATATACAAGATATTGCTGCCAAACAGTATTGTCCCCATGTGCTTTCTTTCTGCCGTATGCCTTCCTCTTATCTTTTTCCGTAATTTTATAGGGGCTCATTTCTCTATTTTATTGATAAATGTAACGAGCTTGCAGTCAAATAGTAATAAAAGTTACCCTGCCAGGAGCCCACTACTATGACATTAAAGAGTACAGCTCAGGAAACCAAATCCTTCTCTCATACCTTCCATCTCTAGCCTTGTCTTCCAAAGTTACTAGCATCAAATGGAGACATGGAAATAGAAAAGCTGTGCCTGCTCTTTAGAACTTCAAAACCCTTAGATGTCTTTTAAATGTTTCCATTCATGTAAACAAGAAAAATAACCTTGACTGGAGTGCAAACTTTAAGACAGCGAGGACCATGTCTATTTTACAAACTGTATGTCCAGTGCCTAGTACATGTAAGACCAGGAGGTGCACACTTTGGCCCATGGACCAAGTCCTGCCCACAGCCTGTTTCTGAATGGCTCATAGCTAAGAATGGTTTTTACATTTTTTAAGCGTTGTTTAAAAGAAAGAAGAAAGAAAGAAAACAAAGAGGAACATATGACACAGACCATATGCTCCCCACAAAGCCTAAATTTGCCCACCATGACCCTTCTTAGAAAATGTTCGCTGACTCCTGTATTAGACCCTCCAATATTTGTTACAAGTGAAGGCAGGGAAGGGAGAGGTGAGGGAGCTCTAAAAAATGGAGAAGGACAAACAGAAATTTGCAATAAATATAACTGGTGATCACTACAAACAGTAAAACTCGCATAACAAAAATTGTACATGTCTTTAAACTGTTCCTTGACTTCCATTTTCAATGAGTTCCAGAAGAAACTAAAGATCTTTCACCTGCATGTTTTAGAGATCTTTTTGTTTTGTTTTTTTAGGTAACCAAGCTGTTGTTGAATCACAGGTGCTCCTAGGAGAACTAAATTTAAACCTTGGTGGTACACCTCTTCTCCAACTAGCCTAGTTAACATAAATGTTAGTCATCAGCCAGGTGTCAGCCACTGGGAGGTGTCAGTTCATAGGTATATACCTATAGGTATATATGAGGTATATACCCTCATGTACACATCCTTGCCCTCCACACAGCACTAGAGCTAAGCATCAACACTCCACATTTTACCATCTATCCCCATGTTACCTATTACTTCAAAATTTCATTATTTAGAATGCTCCAAAAGTCCTGCAATAAAGTTTTGAATGCTGAAAATGTTTAACCAAAACATGAAAGCCCTATTCTCAAGTAATATAAAAGAGCAGTATTAGACCTATTCATAGCAATGTCTATTAGAAGCACATGCAAAGGTGTACCTGAAAATGCTGCTCCATCACTTGGATTTTTCCCTGGTCTGGACACTTTTTCAGAGCTCGATCTGCATAGTGGAATAGGATTTCTACCATCTGTAAGGAAAACAGCCTTGTATAGAAAATCAAAATATCTCTCTAAAATTTTTCAATACTTAATATATGTAGGTCCTCCTAAATAATACAGAATTGAGTTTTATTAAAGATATAACTTTTTAAAAAATTTTTTTAATGTTTTTATTTATTTTTGAGATAGAGATAAAGCACGAGTAGGGGAGGGGCAGAGAGAGAGGGAGACGCAGAATCTGAAGCAGGCTCCAGGCTCTGAGCTGTTAGCACAGAGCCCGACGCAGGGCTCGAACTCACGGACTGTGAGATCATGACCTGAGCTGAAGTCGGACACCCAACCGACTGAACCACCCAGGCACCCCAAAGATATAACAAAATTAAAAATATATATATAATATATATACATTTATATATATATATATATATATAACATATATGTATAAACATATAATTACATGTCATATATATATATATAATTTTAAAAATTCAGTGGCAGTTTTTAAGAGTCTCTTAGGCTTTGGCTCTCTCCCACTCTAAACTCTTTTTTTTTTTTTCCTTCTCCTCCCCCATGGGTTTCTGTTAAGTTTCTCAGGATCCACATAAGAGTGAACACATATGGTATCTGTCTTTCTCTGTATGGCTTATTTCACTTAGCATCACACTCTCCAGTTCCATCCACGTTGCTACAAAGGGCCATATTTCATTCTTTCTCATTGCCATGTAGTACTCCATTGTGTATATAAACCACAATTTCTTTATCCATTCATCAGTTGATGGACATTTAGGCTCTTTCCATAATTTGGCTATTGTTGAGAGTGCTGCTATAAACATTGGGGTACAAGTGCCCCTATGCATCAGTACTCCTGTATCCCTTGGGTAAATTCCTAGCAGTGTTATTGCTGGGTCATAGGATAGGTCTATTTTTAATTTTCTGAAGAACCTCCACACTGTTTTCCAGAGTGGCTGCACCAATTTGCATTCATCTGACAATAAACTTCATATATTGAAAAAAAAAATTCACTGGCTTTATTTCCCAATATTTTTAACCTCAGACTAATTTCTTGCAGCCTCAGGGCTAGTACTGATTTGCTAATCTCCAGGTTCTAGACTCAGTAGTACCTCTGTTGCTCAGGAAATGAAAAATCGAAGTTAATGTCTTCAGAAAGCTCTGCTGTAGGTCTTTGCCTCGAGAACACAGACAGAACATAAATTCCTAAAGTATTTTAGCTAATACTGAGACAATTAATCATTCATGAGTCTGAAGAGTGACCAATTTCTATTCATGTTTTCTATATGCTTACACTTATTTTGGAATATAATTTTTACCAATGCACTTGCACAATAAAAACAGAGAAGAATGACTATAATAAATGAATTTAAATTCAACCAGGTCTAGATTAGGAAAACAAAGTCAATATTAAATATTGGCATTAATCATATTAATGCTAATTAATAATAATAAAATCAGCCATCTCTGTTACCTCAGGCAACACAAACACTTGCATGTGTAGTATTTCTCATAATTACTTATCTGTTCATAAAAACTAACAATTGTCAACTTTCTATGGGCTATATATAATCAGACTCATAAATAATCCAGATCCCTGAGTTTTTCCGTCCTCCTTTCTGCTGTCCTTTGGCTTTTTTTTTTTTGTTTTGTTTTGTTTTACAATTTTATCATCATCATAAGGGAGTGAGCAAGGGAAAAAAGAAAGGTGATAAGAAGAAAGTTTAAAAGAATTCAAGATGACACCAGGGAATTATACACTTGTTTTTTTACACACTCTCTCCTTGACTGTAGCCATTTACCTAATCATGTCCCAAAATTATTAGCTGATACCAAAGGCAAATCTGTACTGTACCCTAGTAAAGCCCCTACTAAAATACTCACCCGATCTGCAACAACAGCCTTTCGCTTACTGGCATCCCCTGATAATCCTGCAGAGAAGCAAAATTCAGCATAAAAACAAAATCCATAATGTGCTAACAAAAGACATAATTATAACAATCCTTAGATATCAAAGTATTGGCTAATATGCCATAGTAAGAGCATCTCACATCTATTGGATCAGATGACCTATCAACGTACTTTCTTTTTATTCCAACTATAAATTCTCCTTATGAAATTAAAGAATTTTAAAAGCAATATTTAAAATTCTATGTCCTGTATTTGTCATTAACCTTTTTCACTGGAAGTCTGTAAGGTTTGATGACATCTTGTTTAGAAAATATTTGAACGCTATGCTAAAAAATGTCCTATGAGTGATTAGTATTCATTTTCTCTACTCCAGAAAAACAATGTCTACTACACTGGTATTCTGTCAACTTACCCACTACTGCTTTTGCTTTTCCTTCATGGAAAGACCATGCAAGAGCCAAGGCTTCTGTAAGACAATCTTGTTTCAGAAGATGATCCACTCTCTAAAATGAGTAAATGAGAGAAGCTAAACCCCTTTGTCTGACCAACTACTAGGTAGAATTCCTATTCTACCTAATACCTTTTCAGACGTTATTGCTTAACAGCTAAAATTATTCCAATAATCATGTGACTATCTTTTTTCTATGAAAACAATTTCTTAAAGCACTACATAGTACAGTGATTGTATGGGCTAATACAGGTAGCCACAAGGCCTAAATATGAAAAGAGGAAACAGCTGGAATGTCACTGTAACAGAAAAGGTTAGTTGTTTACCACAACATCCATTCACACCCTCCTCCCTTGTTTTTAAAATTTTTTAAATGTTTTTATTTATTTTGGAAGGAGAAAGAGAGATAGAGCGTGAGTGGGGAGGGGCGGGGGTGGGGGGAGAGACAGAATCAGAAGTGAGCTCCAGGTTCTGAGCTGTCAGCACAGAGCCTGGCGCGGGGCTCAAACTCAGGAGTCGTGAGATCATGACCTGAGCCGAAGTCAGACAGACGCTCAACGGACTGAGTCACCCAGGTGCCTCCATTCCCTCCTCCTTAGTAACAAATCCCAAGTTTACCTGAGACAGCAATATACCAGCAAAAGGACACTTCTAAGACTCCCTGGTAGCCACTTGGGGTCATGTGACTAAGTTCTAGCCAATGATAAATAAATGGAAAAGTTTGGCCTTCCCTGGGGATAACCTTAAAAGGCAGGCGCCAGCCCTTCTCTTCCCCTTCCTCCTTCCTGGAATGTGGACTTAACAGCTGGAGCTCCGTCAGCCACACTGGAACATTAAATGACTTTGAGACTAGAATCCACACACAAGAATGGTGGAATAGGACAGTCTACTAAAGACCACTGAGCTGCTGCACTAGCCACAGACTACCTACCTCCAGATTGTTTTTACATTAGAGAGAAATCTTATTGAAGCCACTGTTATTTTAAATTTCCTGACTTTTGTAGCTAAATCTAATCCTAATTTATAGTCAGTATTAGCAAATCAAGTACCTAATAGTTATAAAGATTCTGATGTATACTTCTGAAATTAAAAAGCACAAATCCAAATAATCTTTTCCTGCAAAGTCAAAACAGAATGTTAAGATGCTAATCAATTCAACAGCTCTAACATATAAAATTACTTTGAACTCACCTCTCTCCAGCTTCTCAGCATCATCACATAAACAGACTAGAAAATAAAGAAACAATAATTAAAATGATCATCTTTAACAGCTTAGTTTGGGAGACACATTTGTCCCAGTCCTGCATCTCATTTTACATCTCTTTAGGTAAAAATATTTCATAGTACAATTAGAAGTATTTACTAAAGGGTTTTCAAGGGCCCACATTAAAGAGTAAATCAAACAAATATTTAAAGTTAAGTCTACAGTCCAAGGAATTAATTCCACAGGCAAGAAACAAAGAATGCCCCAAATCCCTGTAATATTTTGAACTTTAATAATGAATATTTCTCTAAGTTAAAAAAAAAAAAAGCAAGGAACAAATTGATACACAAACAAGTTCCTATTCCGGTGATTCTATTTTAAATCAAATACCTCAATGCATTTTAATATATCCTAAGCTGATCTAAGCTAAAGGACATGACAAATATACATGATAAGCTATCTTCCTCGTCTTGAAAACCATAAATGTAAATATTATGAAAGTATATCCTTGAATCAAGAAAATAAGCATCCTAGAACCTAAATGAAAGTAAAAATGTCTGAAAGGCAAAATAAATTAGCTAAAAATCACAACTATATACCCCTGAAAGGGGCACCTGGCTGGCTCAGTCATTAGAGCATGCAACTGTTGATCTCAGGGTTGTGAGTACAAGCCCCACACTGGGCACAGTGGTTACTTAAAAAATAAATCCCTTAAAAAAAAATAAAATACACACACACACACACACACACACACACACACACACACACACACACCCTAAAAGTGTTAGATTCCTGATGATCAATATGCACTTTGTAACGCACTGCTCTCTGTACCAGCAACCCCCTTCAGCCGCAACTATCCTGGCACAAACAAATGTCAAGTCAGAGTGGAAGAGCTTACTTTTGTCCCCAAGTAAAAGATCTGACCACTGTAACTACTGATGGACTGATAACAAGCCTTCTCTCCAACCAAAGCCTATAAAAAAAAAAAGTAAAAATAACATGTATTAGAGAATTGACATTTTAAAGAATGTCAATTACACAGACATTTTAGATCAACAGTTTTATCCCACAAATTAGTGAGGGAAAAATGTCAGTCAAGCGCCAGTCAGTGAAGTGGCAGAAAAGACAAAGTGCAAAAAGTTAATTCTCTGCCTACCCACGGCCTTTTTATTTTTCAGAATAATACAAAAATGGGAAGAATAAGCCAACTTTCTAAATCTAAAGGGAAAATGCTGCAACCTGCCCATTACTGGAAGACAGGTATTCACTGCTTCTGACAAAGAACAGGGCTGTTTGAAAATGGCACCTCCATGTTCTTTGAAATAAACACCAATATAATACACAAGAAGAAACTGGAAGACAAAGCAGAATAATATATGGAAGTCAGCATAGCCCAGCAAAAGAGAAATGAAACCTACCATGTGATAAATTTGGATTGCCAATTTTGGCTCAGTCACTTAAGGTATGACCCTAAACATGTTTCAAACTTCTGTCATTCATTTTTCATCTTTGAAAAACCATGCAGTTTCTATGAAACTTAAATATATTAACATTTATAAATGTCCCAAAATATGCAAATGGCCAATAACTGATAACTAGGATAACCTTTAAACTTAAGCTATGAAATTTAAAAATATATCCAAAAGTAGAGAGAATACTCTTCATCCATTAATCAGCTTCATTAATTACCAATATCATCACCAATCTTGTCTCACCTATATTCCCACTGACTCCCCTATACATAGTATAATTTTGAAATGAATCTCAGACTTTGAGTATTTCATTTATAAAAATTCAGTATATGCATAAATTAGCCCTTTTTAACATACCCAGAACTTCATTAGCATATTTTAAAAAATTTAACAATCATTCCTTAGTATGAAATATCCAGTGTTTAGATTTCAAATGGTCTCATAAATGTCAAATGTTGTTGAGATTTTTGTTGTTTTGTTTTTGCTTTTTCTACATTTCATTTGACTAAATCTAAGATCCAATGAAAGGCCACATGTTGGAGCTGGCTGATAGGTCCCTTAATTTTCTTTTAATTTATAGGTTTTGACTCCATCTCTCTCAAACCTTTATTTTCCTTGAAGTTAACTGTTGAAGAAACTGGAACACTTAATTCCATAGTTTCCCACTATCTGGATTTTGCTAACTGCATCCACATGGAATCTTTTAACTTGTTCCTCTGTCTTCCATATTTTCTCTAGAAGATGTTTGATCAGAATCAGCATCTTTGATTTTGGGGGGTTTTTTTGGCAATACTACTTTAAGTATGATGTTAGCTTTAAGATTTTGTAGATGCCCTTGATCATCAGGTTGAAAAAGTTCCCTTCTATTCCCAGTTTGCCATGAATTTTCTCAGCAATGGCTATCGAACTTTGTCAAATACTTACTTCTGAAATGATATTATGGTTTTTCTTTTACAATCAACTAGTACGGTAAATTATATTGATTTTGAATGTTAAGCACCCTTGCATGCCTTGGACAAACAGCATTTGCTCATGTTAGTACTCTTATTATACATTGCTTGTTTCTATTTGCTAATATTTTGAGTATTTTTGCTTCTATGCTTATGAGGGTATTAATCTGTAGTGTTCTCTATTGTAGTATCTTTGTCTGATTTTATCATCAGAGTCAATCTAATCTCATAAAAAGAGTTACATGCTCCCTTTTCCTCCATTTTTTAAAGATTTTTGTGTACAGTTTTTTTTTCCTTAAATATGACAGACTTCACCAGTGAAGCTGTCTGGGCCTGGGGCTTCTCTATAGAGAATCAATCATTTCTTTAACTGATGTATAGTGACTTAGACTTTCTATTGCTTTTGAGTCAGCTTTGGTAATCTGTGCATTCCAAAGAATTTTTCCATTTCACCTAAAGTTGAATTCATTGGCATAAAATTATGCACATTATCTTTTTAATATCTATACTCTCTACAGTGATGACACCTCTTCCATTCCTGATACTGGTAACTGTGTCTTCCCTTTTCCTTAATTAGTCTCGCTAGAGGCTTATCAATTTTATTTCTCTTTTAAAGAAACAGCTTTTGATTCCTTTGATTTTCTCTAAGGTCTGTCAATTTTCTATTTAACTGATTTGTGTTCACCTTTTTATTTCTTTCTTCAATCTAAGTTATATTTCTCTATTTCCTTAATTAAGGTAGAAGCTTAGGGCATTAATTTGAGATTTTTCTTCTTTCCTAATACACGTATTTAATGCTGTAAGTTACTCTTAAAAACGGATTTAACTGTAGGCCCCAGATTTTGATATGTTGTAATTTCATTTTCATTCAGTTTAAAATATATTCCAATTTCCTCTGAGATTTCTTCTTTGACTCATGGGTTATTTATAAAAGTGTGGTTTAAATTCCAAATATTTGGGTTCTTCCCAGACTTACTCTGATGATTCCTTCAACAATTTATGAAAGTTTGTTTTATGGCTTATCATATAACCTATATTGGTGCATACTCCACGTGCTCTTGAAAAAAGTTTGTAACTTGCTTTTGTTTGGTGGAATATTCTGTAAATGTCACTTAGGTCAATTGGTCAATCAATAGTGTCTAAGTCTTCCACACCTTTAATGATTTTCTGTCTCCTAATTCTATTAATGACCGAAAGGAGTTTTGTGTAATTGTGGTTTGTCAGTTTCTCCTTTCCATTCTGTCAGTGTTTGCTTCACATGTATTGGAGGTCTGACATTGGGTGCTTAAATCTTTAAGATGGTTTATCTTCTTGTAACCCCTTTTTACCAATTTGAAATTTCTCTTTATCTCAGACAATATTTCCTACTCTGAAATCTAGTGATTATGATTAGAGTTTGCAGGGTATGTCTTTTTCTATCATCTTTTAATTTATCTAGGTCTTCGTACTTCACGCGATTTGTCCACAGCACAGATTTGGTTCTTAAATTTCTTTATCCAGTCTGACAATCTACCTTTTAACTGAAATCTTTAGACTATTTCCACTTGCTGTAATTGATATGGTTGGCTTTAGATTGATGATCATATTAACTGTTTTTTCTACTTGTATTGCCTGTTCCTATTTTTTAGGCTTCACTGAATTTAATATTTTTTAACATTCCATTTTGTCACTACTATTAACTTATTTAGTTACACATCTTTTTTTCAGCGATTCCTCTGGTGTTTACAACATGTAACTTTAACTCATCTCTATCTACATTTAAGTAATATCATACTATTTGATGTATAATGTAAATCCTTATAATGATATACTTCTATGCCCCACTCCCTGCTATGCACTATTTTCATCATACACACTACTTCCACATTATCATAAACATTACATTATTTTTGTTTTAAACAGTCAATAGCTCTTGTTAAATAACAGTGCTGAGGTATAATTTATATACCACATAATTCACTCATTAAATGTAAAATTCAATAATTTTAATACATTTACAGTTGCCCAACCATCACTAAAATCCAGTTTTAGAACATTTCCATCAATCCACAAAGACCCCTTGTATTCATTTCCAGTCAACCCTTATTCCCACTCCCACTCTCAAGTAACCACTACTCTACATCTATCTCCGTAAACTTGGCTTTTCTGGACATCTCACAGAATCAATCTTTCCATATGGCTTCTTTCACTTAACATAGTTTTTTGAAAAGGTTCATCCATCCATGTTGTAGCACGTGTCAGTAGTTCATCCTTGTTATTGTGGGACAGTATTCTATTACGTGGCTATGTCACTTTTTATTCATCCACTTACCAAGTGGTGGACATTGGACTGTTTCCATTTTTTGGCTATTATGAATAATGCTGCCATGAACATTTGCGAACAAGTGTTTGTGTGGACGTATTTTCACTTCTCTTGGGTATATACCTAGGAAAATTGCTCAAATGAATCCTCATGAATATGTTTAACATTTTGAGGAACTGCCACAATGTTTTCCGCAGCAGCTGTACCATTTCCCACCAGCAGCATATAACAGTCCCATTTTTTCCTTATCTTCACCAATATTTATGACTGTCTACGTTTTTAGTTACAGCCGGCCTAGTGGGTATGAAGTGAGTATTTCATTGCGTTTTGATATGCATTTCCTTAATGATTAACAACGCTGAGCATCTTGGCTATGCTTATTGACCATCTATATATCTTTGGAGATTGCTCAAATTGTTTCTGATGAGGAATCTGCTTTCATACTTACTGTTGCTCTTCTGCATTTAATGTGCCTTTCTTCTCTAGCTGCTTTAATATTTTTCTCTTTACTTATTTTGAACAATCTATATACGGTTTTATTTTACTTGTGCTTAGGTTTGCTGAGCTTTTTTTAATTTTATTTTTTTAATTTACATCTAAGTTAGTTAGCATATAGTGCAACAATGATTTCAGGAGTAGATTCCTTAATGCCCCTTACCCATTTAGCCCAACCCCCACTCCCACAACCCCTCCAGCAACCCTCTGTTTGCTCTCCGTATTTGAGAGTCTCTTATGTTTTGGTCCCCCTCCCAGTTTTTATATTTTTGCTTCCCTTCCTTATGTTCATCTGTTTCGTATCTTAAAATCCTCATATGAGTGAAGTCATATATTTGTCTTTCTCTGACTAATTTCGCTTAGCATAATATCCCCCAGTTCCATCCACGTAGTTGCAAATGGCAACATTTCATTCTTTTTGATTGCTGAGTAATACTCCATTGTATATATATACCACATCTTCTTTATCCATTCATCCATCGATGTACATTTGGGCTCTTTCCATACTTTGGCTATTGTTGACAGTGTTGCTATAAACATGGGGGGTGCATGTGTCCCTTCGAAACAGCACACCTGTATCCCATGGATAAATGCCTAGTAGTGCAATTGCTGGGTCGTAGGGTTGTTCTAGTTTCAATTTTTTGAGGAACCTCCACAGTGTTTTCCAGAATGGCTGCACCAGTTTGCATTCCCACCAACAATGCAAAAGAGATCCTCTTTCTCCACATCCTCACCAACATCTGTCATTGCCTGAGTTGTTAATGTTAGCCATTCTGACAAGTGTAAGGTGGTATCTCATTGTGGTTTTGATTTGTATTTCCCTGATGATGAGTGATGTTGAGCATTTTTTCATGTGTCAGTTGGCCATCTGTATGTCTATTGATGTCTTTTGCCCATTTCTTCACTGGATTATTTGTTTTTTGGGTGTTGAGTTTGATAAGTTCTTTATAGATTTTGGATACTAACCCTTTATCTGATATGCTGTTTGCAAATATCTTCTCCCATTCCGTCGGTTGCCTTTTAGTTTTGTTGATTGTTTCCTTCACTGTGCAGAAGCTTTTTATTTTGATGAGGTCCCAATAGTTCATTTTTGCTTTTGTTTCCCTTGCCTCCGGAGAGGTGTTGAGTAAGAAGTTGCTGCAGCCAAGGTCAAAGAGGTTTTTGCCTGCTTTCTCCTCTAGGATTTTGATGGCTTCCTGTCTTACATTGAGGTCTTTCATCCATTTTGAGTTTATTTTTGTATGTGGTGTAAGAAAGTGGCCCAGGTTCATTCTTCTGCATGTCGCTATCCAGTTTTCCCAGCACCACTTGCTGAAGAGACACTGTCTTTATTCTATTGGATATTCTTTCCTGCTTTGTCAAAGATTAGTTGACCATACGTTTGTGGGTCCATTTCTGGGTTCTCTATTCTGTTCCACTGATCTGAGTGTCTGTTCTTGTGCCAGTACCATACTGTCTTGATGATCACAGCTTTGTAATACAGCTTAAAGTCCGGGGTTTGCTGAGCTTCCTGAAAATTTGTGTTTATAGTTTTGGAAAGTTTTTGATCATTCCTTCTTCCATTTTTTTCCTCTTTTTTTTTTTTTTAAACATTTTTATTTATTTTTGAGAGACAGAGAGAGACAGAGTACAAGTGGGGAAAGGAAAGAGACAGAAGGAGACACAGAATCTGAAGCAGGCTCCAGGCTCTGAGCTGTCAGCACAGAGCCCAACATGGGGCTCAAACCCACAAACCACAAGATCATGACCTGAGCTGAAATATGATGCTTAACCGACTGAGCTAATCAGGCGCCCCCCTCTCCTTTTCTTCAGAGATTCCAACTGCTCATATGTTAGCCTACTTAATGTGTCTCACAGGTCACAAATATTTTTTTTAATTATTTTTTCTGTGTTTCATTTTGGATAAATTCTATTGCTCTATCTTCAAGTTCACTAATGTTCCTATAATGTCTACTCTCTAACATTAATCTCATCCAGGGCATTTTTCATTTCAAGCACTGTAATTTTTATCTCTAGAAGTTAGATTTGTACTTTTCTAAATATCCTTCATGTCACTACTTAACTTTTTGGATATATGGACTATAGTTATAATAACTGTTATGTCCTTGTCTGCTAATTCTAACCTCTGTTTCCGGTCTAAGTCAGTTTTGATTGATTTGTCTCCTCACTCTAAATTGTGTTTCTCTTCTTCTTTACATGCCTAGTAATCTCTGACTGAATGGCAGACACTGTGAATTTTATCTTGTTGGGTTCTGGACATTTCTGTTTTCCTATTGATATTCCTGTGCTTTTGGGGGGCACCTGGGTATCTCAGTTGGTTGAGCATCCTACTCTTGATTTTGGCTCAGATCACGATCTTGTGGCTTGTGAGATGGAGCCCAGTGTCAGTCTCTGCGCCAACCGAGCAGAGCCTACTTGGGATTCTCTCTGCCCCCTCCATCTCCCTCTCAAAATAAATAAATAAAACATTACAAACAAAATATTCTTGTGCTTTGTTTTGTGAGGTAGTTAAGTTATGTGGAAACAGTTTGATTCTTTCTGGTCTTGCTTTTAAGATCTGTAGTAGGGACCAGAGCAGTGTTTATTCTGGTCCTAATTATTCCCCACTACCAAACCAAGATATAACCTGAGTATTCTACCCAATGCCCTATAAATCATGAAGCTTTCCATTTTGGCTGGTATAAACAAGCCAGTGCGAGCACTGGATACAGTTCCTTCCAAACCTATCACATAGTTCTTGGAGTTTCCTCATATGTCTGTTGATCAACTGTCTGCTGAATACCCAAAGGGAATCACAGGTATGGTGCTGTCTGTCCTCTCCAGTACACTGTCCTACGCTGTCCTGTAAACTCAACCCACCTTAGTCTTCCACAGTCTCAGTTTATAGAGTCCTTCAGACTCCAAGTGGGTCCCTCACCCCTGAGCTACAGCCTAGAACTTCTCTCTAGGCTAGAAGCTAGGATAATAACAGGGCTCATGCCATTTGTTTCCCATTTTGTCAGAGATTGCTGGCCTTCACTACCTGGTAGCCAGTATCTTGAAAAGTTTTTTTTTTCTTTCTTCTATACGGGAGAGTAATCCAGTGCCCACTAATCCATCTTGGCCAAAAGTACAAGTTCAAAGTCAAACACCATTTTTAATAACCATTCTAACACAAGAAAATACGTAAGTGTGGGATAATAATTAGTCTTTAGTGAACTCTACTGCATTACCATTTCTTAGTCTGGATTTTCTTGGTTTCTACGTTTATTTATTTTTGGGACAGAGAGAGACAGAGCATGAACAGGGGAGGGGCAGAGAGAGAGGAAGACACAGAATCGGAAACAGGCTCCAGGCTCTGAGCCATCAGCCCAGAGCCCGACGTGGGGCTCGAACTCACGGACCGCGAGATCATGACCTGGCTGAAGTCGGACGCTTAACCGACTGCGCCACCCAGGCGCCCCTCTTGGTTTCTAAATTCTGAGGATGGAAGACCCTTTCACATATTTTTTAAATGCTGAAGTCCTAATATCTCAGCGAGATGTGACCAATGGCTGCATATCACAGAGTAGATGCTCATTAAATATGAACATCATTACTTTTTTCTTCCATGAAATTAACCAGGAAAGCCTCTAAATTTCCTGCTTAGAAATTATTGCTTTTGGAAACAAGAGATCAGAATTCAAAGAAATTTAACTGTAAACTACATGTGTAAAACTGCCTTTAGCAAAAGGCTATCATTGTGGTTGCTTAAAATACAGTAAAATTAACACTAAGATCATACTTCTGTGTCTTCCTTCTCTCTCAACTCCTACATTTCATATACCTGTTTCTAAAGAACCTTCTTTCCTCCTCTCAGAGCCATCTTTACCTTTTAGTTCCCACAGCCACCACACCTGCTAAAGCCTTTACCAATCACCCAAATATTTCCAAAGCCTCACAGGCTATCTGTCTCCAGTCATTCGGCCCTTAAATCTACCAGGCTTATTGCCACCATATTAAACTTCCTAAAATATTCTGCTTTTATAATTTCTTTCTCATAAATTTTCAATTTCATTTTATTATTTTAGCATAAAAGTTAAAATTCTTTGGTATTATATTAGTCACATTTTTTTAACAGAAGACCACAGGAATTACTGTTTTAGTTCACATCCCTGAAGACTCATAAACACACCCATATCCACTTCAATCTAGTGGCTTTTAAAGACACACCTAACTAACTCCTCAGTTCCTATTTCTAAAACAAACAACAACAAAATACCAAGTTTATCAAAGCAGTACTAAGATAATGGATTGCCCTTACCAGTGCCTGGCTAACATTTCCTCCGGTGGCTAGGGATTTGAAATGGCTGCTGTTATAGACCAACTGAACTTCTGAGATCTCCACCGTTTCTAATTCCTCTTGAGTCTGCCGATCGATCACATGCAACTTCTCCACGCTGTCCAAGAGCACAACTGTACGTGAGTTTATCCACTGCAAATCAAGCACACCACAAAACAAACGTGAGGCCCATCCCACATCATTCAAGACAAAAAGGAAGCCTGGCCACTCAGGTTAAATTACGTTGAGGATTTTATCCATTCAGTAACTTGATAACAAACAATCACAGCAAGAACTACTCTGGTGACAGTAGTGGCCACACTGTGGTGGGTGACAGTGCACAACACGGTATTGAGTCTGACGGTGTTAAAATGACTCCTAGTATTTAAAAAAGGTAACTAAGAGCTTTAACAGATATATTACAGGATATGTTAGTTTCAGTACAATTATAAGGTACACTGGCACAAATGACTTAAGGAAAATGACAAAATATGCATTTCTTGTGTGTCTGATATTAATTTTTAAAAAGGCAAACAAACCTCCTAAACCTAGGTGGTCAAATGATTGTTAGCGTTTATATGCTTTTTAAAACAGAAGCTGTTTAAAACATGTATTTCCTTTAAAACCTCCCTACCAATTACGGGAGAGTCTATTTCTATTTCTCTATGTTCCAAATTTTCTTTAATAAATACTATTATAATTTTAGAATAACTTAATAATAATATTAAAAATCTTCTGAAGGATGCCATTTTGATAAATTTCTTGGGTTTTATATAAGATTTCTTACTTTCAAAATGATTTTTTTTTCAAATTTCAATCCTTCCCCAGGAAATAAATGGAGTTTTAAAAGCTGCTCAATTAGAATTCTAAATAAGCCAGAATAGAGTGCTTCTCTTACACTCTCTCTGGCATTCATGTTGTTTTATTTATATGACCTATTCCATGTCATCAGAGATTATCTGCATAATGCCATATAAAAAAAACCAAGTTAAAGTGGATACATTTTAACATGCTGAAAATGCACTGTCACCATATAGTGGCTACTATAAGGGAAGGGTGTTTCTCTGTTTTGCTTTCCCCCCCAAAAATTATCTCTCACAGAACAGGAAGTTTGATACTCAAGACTTTACAAAGAGCACTTACAAGGTGCTCTCTTCATTATTTTAAAAAACAAAGTATCATTTAGGAAAGACACATTATTAGCCTTATACAACCTTAGTGCTAGCTTTTATTTATTTATTTTTTTACAGGGAGAAAAATCTAACGGTCATACATTTTACAGAGAGATCATCAGTTTTGAAAAATATTTATCATCCTATTTTTTTTAAGGAGGGTATACATCTGTTCTTTATTTACCATTCCACTTATCAGTCAGAACCAGTGTTGCTATCTTCTTTGTTTGGATTTTTATAAAGATAGGCTCCTTTCACAAATACAAGCAAGATCATCATCTAGGTAATTCAAGTCAAAAATTACTTAGGTATCTTCACAGAATACAGGAGAAAAAGAATACCTGAATCCAGATTACCACTTATCTGTAAAATATCTTATTTGAATTTTTACAGACAGGTTTGGAACTCTTTGCAGCATCAAATATGAAAACAAATCACAGTAATAATTAATAGATTTGGCTAAGTTTTAGCCATGTTCACAATTCTGTTTTTTAAAATAAACTTTTTATTTTTACTACAGTTTTAGATTTACAGAAAAATTGAGGACAGTGCAGAGATTTCTCTTATGGTCCCGCACACAGTTTCCCCTACTATTAATTTCTTGTATCAGTACAGTAGCCAAAATCAATATTGATACATAGTTTTAACTGAGATCCATACTTCATTCAGAGTCCCTTCATTTTTATCTAATGTCCCTTTTCTGTCTCAGGCTCTCATTCAGGGAACTGCATTACATTTAGTTGTCACATCTTCTTAGGCTCCTCTTGACTATGACAGTTTTTTTTTTTATACTTCCCTTGTTTTCGATAACTTTAACAGTTTTGTTTTATTTTGTTTTAGAGAGAGAGAGCACACAAACAGGGGAGAGGAGCAGAGGGAGAGAGAGAAACAATCTCAAGCAGGCTCCACACTCTGTGGAGCGGATGTGGGGCTCGATCCCACAACCCTGGGATCATAATCTGAGCCAAAATCAAGAGTTGGATGCTCAACCGAGCCACCCAGGTGCCCCAACTTTAACAGTTTTAAAGAGCACTGGTCAGGTATTTTTTAGAATGTAATTCATTCAGGATTTGTCTAGTGCTTTTCTCATGAGTAGACTCGAGTTATATAGGTTTTTGGAAAGAAGACCATAGAAATAAAGTGTCATTTTAATCACATCATATTATATGCTTTCACAGGTCACCTGGTTAAAACAGACAGAATGACAAAGAGTGTCAGCAGGCATAGCAATTATTCCGAAGATTAGACCCTCACGACTGCAACTGCTGACATTGTTGTAAACAAGACTTTTAATGGAAACTTGTAAAGCAATGCAGTTAGTGT
Source organism: Puma concolor (assembly GCF_028749965.1). Lineage (NCBI taxonomy): Eukaryota > Metazoa > Chordata > Mammalia > Carnivora > Felidae > Puma > Puma concolor. The sequence goes on along the minus strand of NC_141675.1, from coordinate 76,988,945 downwards.
CGCATCATGGGTAAGCCACAGGACAAATGAAAACACCTACTGCCCTCCTATTCAGAGAATGGCTACTTGTGGTCGAGGGAAAATTTTCCAGGGACAGAATTACACGCAGATTTTAGAAGTGCCATATCTCAAATATCTTAAACAGAAGTAATGATGAAGAATTCTAGGAAACTGTTAGATAATTCAATAGGGGCTCTGGTGATGACAAAGACACTGATGTCTTACATTCGTGAGAAGAACTTGAACAAAATTACTTTATGAAATGAGTATGGAAAAAAGTATTATTTCTAAATTTATAGTCTATACGTGAGATGAAAAGACAATGTGCAACTAAATTAATAAACTGTATATTATGAAGAAAAGATCATTTCATCTATATCCTAAAAAGTTACATATCATCAAGTTAGGGGAGTAACTTTTTTTAGCCATTTTATTAGAAAAATGAGGCACTGACTCTTATCTAAGGTTGCCTATATTCATGCATATATAGAATATTTCACTGGATATTGATATGCCAAAAGGATTAATGATAGAAACCTAGAAATATTATAATTACACTGCTTACAAAATGGACACACCATTTGAAAAAGAAAAGATAAAATTTGATACAAAAAAGACATACTCTCTTTTTTTAAACCAACAAGTTGCTCAGGAAGGACTGAGAGGTGTCATATAGAGAAAATTCTGCTAAGCTTTTAGCCACGAAAAAAGAATTACATAAACTCCTGAACCAATTAGGACAAGCCCAAAAGTACAAAAGTGTGTTTACCAAGAAAGCCAGGCAATGATCTTTAAGAAATCCACCCAAATTCTTCTGAACACCCCTTTGAACTAATCAGGACATCAAAGAAAACTTTTCCTAATCCTGTCGGTGTTCAACAGGACATAAGGCTGAAAGGCAATTAAAAATATGATGGCATCATACCAAACTCAGACTCCATTCAGTATAAACAGAACTTCACTTCTGTCCATATTTTACATAATCCTAAAGGTCATGGTTCGTGACAGAAATCCTGGTAGTTCAAATACACCACGGACTCAAAACAATTACATGAAATGAATGGGGCACATCAATGTGAATAATACTCACAGTGAAGTTGATGAGGTCATAGTAGAGGTGAAGATGCTTTTGCTTAGTAACATGTATTGCTCCAGACTCATCTCTCTTCACCTGATGATGAAATAAAAACCACCTAAACACCAGCTGCTTTTTGAGGGACTTGTTTTTAGGTACTTAATTATACTCCACCTAGAAAATGATTTCCATTCACATTATGGATAAGCCCAGAAATATTGGCAACTACAGAAACTATTACGCAAATGAAAAAAAACATTCACACCATGATCTGTAGCGAAATCCAAGGCATATGTGACAGTGGTCTAGTTGTCAGTACTTCATGCATTTTCACTCTACTATAATTCAGAACAAACTAACTTCATCCCATCAGTGACTATACTTAGCTAGAGTTAAGCATAAAATGGGATTGACAACATGGCATGATAGTCAAACAGGTCATTAAAAAAAAAAAAAAAAAACAAGAAGGAAGCTGGGACAAAACTAGACTTTTCTGAAGTATGCTATTACAGCTCAAATAGACCCAAAATTTCCCAAGAGAAGCTCAAGTGTCAATATTTTATTTACATATGTGTACATACAGTCTCTAATCTTTAATCATCCTTATAATTTGCTTTCTCTACTTCTACTCCAAGGTGACAGAGCACTGAAAAAGAGACACAGTAGTAATCCAACCCTCCTGAAATGCATGACATCCCATCCAACCTGGGTTCTCTTACACTCTCCCATAGTAGTGTTCTAGATGTCTTCCTTTCCCTTTAAGCCCCAATTTCTCTTTCCCTTTAAGCCCCAATGTCTCTTTGCTCCAATCACTTAACAGTGTTGACCTCTCCAGACACCTTAACAACTGAGACCTCTTAATGCAGGCCCTTCATATTCTCTCATCTTTGGTTCACTAAGTCACTTTCCCTGTAAGAAATGATACTCTAGCAGAAGGAGAATGTGTTTCAGCTCCACTATTATAGCTGTGTGACCGAGGGCCAATCACTTACTCTTTCTCAGTTTCGTCCTTTGAAAAATGAAAATAAGCACCAAATTGTTCCCTATTTGGCATATGCTGAAAGTGTTTCACAAACAAACAAACAAACAAACAATAATGCCAACGTTACCTATTCTCCTAAGATTCACTGGAGCCCTTGCTAAAGAAAATCCCTTCATTTCTATACACTCTAAATCCCACCCCCTCCATCACTGTTTAATATTACCCCTCCCTTGCTGGCATATTCATTCACACTCCCTTTAAAAGGCCCTTTTCCTTTTGCTATCCAACATGTTTCTGACTTTTCTATCTTCAAATTAAAAAACAAAAGCAAAAAGCCTTTCCTTGATTTGTTTCTTACAGACATTTAATCATTGTCTTTCCTCTTTTGGCTAAATGCAATGATTATGTGAATTTGTTCTCCTACATACCCATTTCTTTAACAAGGCTCTACACTGTGGCTTCCACCTCCATTCCATTGATATTCAGTCCTCTGAAAAGTTTCTAATCAAGAACATTTGCACATCCAGTGGTCTTATCTTCAGTCTTCCCCCTTGATCTTTATTTAATAATGCTATTACCCTGAAACTGACATGGTCCAGAAACCTTTCCTATGTCTCCTGTGTGACACCATACCATCTTACTTCCCCTTCTACCTCTGGGTGCCTTTATTGGAACATTCTTTCTTGACTTTTTTTTTTTTTTTCCCTTTCCCTTGTGAGTGCCCACCAAGGTTATGTATGCTCTGGCTTTTGATCTTCACAGCTTCAACTACATCTCTATTCTGAAATTCTCACTTGCACTGCAGACCTGGATTGCCATTTGCCCAGAGGACATTCCCTGAGAGAACACTTAAGAATCACACCTTCACTTCTATCTCAATACATTCAAATCCTCTGTAACCCTAACCTTTCAAATAGTTCATGCTCCTAAAATGCAAAGTCAGAATCAAAATGTTTCATTCATGTCCTTCAGTTTCCAGATGCAGTAAGATAAGAAGCTTCATCTTTCCTTTAAAATGTCATCCCTAACTCTCACTGCAACCAAGCATCCTGGTCTAAAAACCTCACACCTGCTTTGACACAAGAACAAAACCCTCCATTTCCCTGCTACCACCTATAATCTATTCTTTCTCCTACTTCTACATTGATCTTCCTAAAATACCACTTTAATCACATCTTTATCTCTTTAATTACCTAAGAACCTGTGACAACTCCTCATTACCAATCTAGGCCAATTATGTAAACTAGATCAGGGGGTCAACAAACTTTTTCTGTAAAAGGCCACGTAATAAATATTCTAGGTTCTGTGGACTATACAGTCCTGTAACAACTGCTCATTCCTGCCACTGTAGCGTGAAAGCTGCCACAAATAATACATAATCAAATGGGCATGACTGTGTTCCAATAAAACTTTATTTAAAAAATCAAGCAGTTGGCCAGATTTGGTACCCAGGCTTTTGTTTGCCACACCGAATAAAAATCTACACCATATATTCAACTTTATTTTCCACAGGTTTCTCACTCTCATTAAACATTTATTAAGCATCGACTACATACAGGCACTGTCCTCACTGCTGGAATCCTTAGACTTATGGAGCTTTCACTCTAATGATGAAGAAAAATATTAGACATGTAATTTTAAAAGTGCTGAATATTACCAAAGGAGAACACAGAAGGTCTTATGGGTGTACATAGCAGGGAACAGTTCAGGAAGTCAGGGAAGACAATGTTAATCATTATTTAGGTAGGATAAAGCAGAAGAGAGCACACAGCTTCCCTGGCAGAGGTGAGAGCATATGCAAAGACACCAAGGCTAGCACCTGGTTAGAAAGCTCTGCCAGAGCCACAGCTAAAAGAAATGTCAGTGGTTTAGGCTAGGGAAGCAGCCATGGGGGAGTAAAAAAAAAAAAAAGGGGGGGGGGGAGTAAATTCAGGAGATGTTGGAGACAGAGTCAACAGGAAGCAGTGAAGAAGCAGAAATGAAAGGAGAAAGGGAAGTGAAAGGCAACCCCTAGGTTTCTAGCTGGAGAAACTAGGTGAACAGTTGTGTCCTTGCTTCACTGAGCTAGGAAACCCAAGAAGAGATTATGCAGACATTCTTACCTCTATAACTTCAGTTCATCTTATTTCTCCCAATATGCATACCCACCCCTCCTGTGATATTGGCCACATATCCTTCATAGAGTCTTACAGGGCCTACCCAGTCCATACAAATCTCTCCATACTCTGAACTTACATCAACTTTTAGTTCTCATCACATAGCTGAATCCTTAAACATAGTCGTCTCCCGAGTAGTAATGAGCATACTGGTTTTGCCTCTCAAACAATACTTGAAGTTATGTGAAAGAAGAAATGTTTGAGACTTCCTTCAACTGTTTCTATGTCCATCAGTGTAGAGAACACAGAACGTGACCAATGATACCTGTTGTCTAATAAATACAGCATATGTAGATAGGTAAGCCTTTAATAGACACATGTACACTCATATATTTATACATACACATAAACCATTATTTGTTGGTCAAAGGAGTTGGAACTGAGGAATACACCATGAAGGGGCATGGAGCTGAGGTGATCAGTTGTTTTCCATGTTAATCACTAAAGCCCTAAATTAAAATAAATGATCACTCTCTCTCCAAAGAATTTTAGTAGCATATTTCTTTGACACAATCAATATTAAATCACTGGTAAATCAGGAAAAAATATTATGATAAAAGACTTTTTAACAAATCTAGTATCATATCAGGATTTACCAACAGAAAATGAACAACATCTCCTCTGCAGAAGGCAAGCATGGGATTCACGTAATTATGCACTGCCACAAAGTGCCAGGCCAGCAACGGAACACTGGAAGGATCCATCTAAGTGAAGAGAAGGCCAAAAAAAACAAAAAAACAAAAAAACAACAAACCATCACAGTTAACAGACAGCAAGAAAAAGAGAAAATTAATTAAAAACAGCATCTGACTACTGTTCCTTGATAAAACATCTCCCAATTTCTCATTACAATTCCAGTGAAGCAGGAACTGACTGGGAGGTGTCATGAGGGTACTTTCTGGGTTGATGCTAATCTTGACAGAGGTTTGGGCTACAAAAGTATATACATTCGTTAAAGTTCAGCAAATGTATATTCAAGATGTATGCGTTTCATTGCAAGTAAATTCTACACCAAAGGAGAAACAAATATTCAACTCTAGCTAAACATAATAATGCATGTTGCATATTTAGGCAAAAGAGTGTTTACTTCTGCAATTTAGTTGGAAATACATTTAAAATAAGTGATGGGTGGACAGAGAGATGGCTAAATATATAATAAAGTAAGCTATTAATAACAGAATTTAGATAGTAGGTATACAGGTGTTCAATGTAAAATTCTGTTTCTTTATTTGAAAATGTTAATATTGGTAAAAACGATAAAAGACATTAGGAAGATGCAAACACATACCACCATGATAAACCTCACTTAGCCAGGGAAGCTTAGGTTTCTTAGGTTTAAGAAATGTTAATGACAATCTAAGCTAGCTGCACCATCTGAAAGAGCAGATCTGCTTCCCCAGGGACCCAGAGATACACAGAGTAACAACAAACAAACAGAAGAGTGATCTCCCTCAGTATCGGCACTGCGTTTGCAATTAGTCTTGGCTCTGTACCATCGTTCTCCATCTCATCCTATCAATACCTCTCCTCACATATACACTGGAAGATCACAACTCTCTGAAAACAACCAAGCAGGAAAAGAAAAGGAAACTGGGGTATGCATAATCGATTCTGGGAAGTATCATCCCCCAAAGTAAAATACTAGGCAGAAGCCAAAGAAAGCACAAGTAGTAGCAATTTATGCTAGATCTTACGATGGGGTGTTCTCTATCTGTAGTTCAGTAGCAAAGCAGCAGCTGTTTATGAGAGAACAACTTAAAACAATAAAGGTAGAAAATTAAAAGTCTCATGATCCCAGAACACCGCTCTAGTCACCAGTTTATGCTGCTTTGGTCACATGAAGGTTAAGACCAGACAAATGATCTTTGGAGCAGTGACTTCCATTCTACCTCATTTTCTAACAATCTCACAGAATTCACCACATACAAGTCATTTTCCCCCTCCTGGATTGGTCTTTTTGCTAATAAGTTGGAGAGGTTTACTCACCCGTCCATAGGGAAAAGTCATCCACACTTTCAAGGATGGTTTCAATCCAATGACCAGTATCTTTAGAAGAAAAATGTATTTTTAATGTTTATAATTTTCTATTTTGGGTATTCAAAGCCTCTAAAAGTTATGAGTTTCACCTTCTAAATACACTGACCTTTGTTAAGGATGCCATGGCCAATAAGGAAAACTGTGTGATGGGATGATCTTTCAACTCGGGCTTAGAATGAAGAGGCTCAATACAGCAAACTTCACCCTTGGAACCACTGAACAGACACCTAGATTCACACGTTCTCACTCCCATCACTCTCCTGCAAATGTAACCAAAACATTCAGAATTGATTTAGTAATGAGATTCAAGACACTACCATCTCAAGCATGGACTATTACAGTAGCCTCCTAACTCCTATTCTTGCCTCCAACAATCTAACTCCGTAAGACAGCAACACAATCTCTGTAATGTAGAAGTCAGATTTATCACTCTTCTCCTAAAAACAGCCCAATGCCTGGCCGCTGTACATAAAATAAAATCCAAACTCTTTACAATTTTTTAAAAGTTCCTGTATGATCTGGCTCCTACCTTCACTGCTCTCCCACTACTGCCAAAGTCACGCTCCAGCCACAACTGCCTTCTTCCCATTGTTCTAGCAAGCCAAATTTGTGCTTGCTTCAAGCCTTTGTGCTCGAACATCCCTCTGCCTAGAACACTTCTTTGCATTTGTTGACCAGATTATCATTCAGGTCTTTGCTCAAGTGTCACCTTCCTGAATTATCTTCAGGTGCACTCCAGCAAGCTGACTGGTCTTATTCTCTTCACAGCACTCATAACTATCTGAACTTACCTCATTTATGTGTTCATTTATTGTCTGTATCCCTACCCCAGCCCCAACTAGAAAGTAAGTTCTATCAGAGGAGCAACCTTGTCTGGTTCACAGCTGCAAGTCTGGTGCCTAGAACAATGTCCACCCATAGGAGATGCTCAACAAATATTAGCAGAATTAACAGTACTTTGTAAGCAATTACCTTGTGCTTAGCAGTATTAGAAAGTATAAGAAATATAAGAAACATAATCCTTACTCTGAAAACTTATGGAAACACAGTACACATTGAATTTTATGTTCTACTTCTTTTTTAAAACTCTGCCTTATAATTATTCTCCCATGTATCCAAACAGTCTTTACTCTTAAAGAGAAATAGGGCAATTCGAAGGTAATAAAAACCTTTCTACACCTGTCTGTTAGGGTTATAATCACCTAGACCTGAAGCCTAAACCAAAATTAGTGACATACTCCAGAATTATGGTTCCTAAGCCTGACAGCTCATATGAATTCCTTGGGGAAGAGTTCAGCATCCCAACTCAGACCTACTGAGATAGAATTTTGGGACACCAGGCCTGGAGCTCCAAATGCCTCCCAGGTCATGATAATATACAGACATAACCTATTTTCAATCACATGGGTTTTCCAGACCTCTTCATGTTTAACTTCAAGTCATTAAACCAGAGTTAGTCTTTTCATTTCATTTCTCAACAAATGTCCATTAGTCTCTTACTTAAATGTCAATTCAAAAACAGAGCCTCCGCTGTCATTGCAAATTGCAAGAGTTGGATCATCTGTAAACTAAACAGAGAAGAAATTAATTTCTTACAGATTTTTCAACAACCAGTCAAATATCAAAAAGGTAAGGGAAAAAACTTACACATTTTAAAAATCTAAAAACAAACATAATTCAATAGCATTTGAAATCACCTAAACTTGATTTAGCTCATCATCCTAAATATTCAGAATAAAAATGACTGTCTTCAAAAAACTGAGGCTTTAAAAAAGTAAAACCACCTTCGATCAGGATAAAAGAAAAATAAAAACTACGACTCATATCAGCCCTAAAGTTTTCCACTTGGTTTCTTAATGTTAACTTTTTCTAACATGCTATTAAACTGAATAGGATACACTGGATACATTTGCAGTTGTCTAGTTTCGAAGAACAAAGACACAGTGAAAGATATTTGCTATCTTTGGGAAATAAATTTGAATATGTTTTCTATATAACTGAAGAATTAACCCATTTAAAATAGTTGAACTTTTTATGTAACTCTACCAAAAATGTGCTTCCACCTGATCTTTGACAGGGTATACTTCAGTTATTATGACCTACTCTGGAAAACCCAAAATAACGAATAATGTTCACAATGACAGCCTTAAGAGCTTATGAGGTATGGTAAATATGAATGCTGTATGATACAAAAGTGAGTAACCTGAGTCATTTATAGTGACTAGTCTCCCTAACCCCATAGGTTGGTAAGCCATCCCAAAGCGCATGTCTTCATCCTCTTAGTCAGGGACAGTTGAGGTACCGGAGGCTACTGTAAAATTATTTTTCCTCAACCCCACACACAACCATAACAAAGAAGACCCACACCTGTGCTCTCAATTCTCCTAGCTGAGCAACTGCCAGAGTGGGAGGTATATACCTGGAATGTAGGAAAAGCAGTTGAACTTGCAGTTTTATTAGTCTTCTACTTATATGTATGTGTTTTGTAATGTACTTAAATATTAGTACAGTAGTACATTCATACTATTTCTTAAAAAAAAAAAAATATATATATATATATAAAGGATGTAATCCCAAATTGTTATTGATGGTACACAGGGTTAAGTTTGGAGAACAATGAGTAAGAGTACTAAAGCACACATGGCCGTTGTCAATCCAAGACCCAGGAAGTATTCAACCATATACATCACTTGCTACTTCTTACTGCAATGTCCAATCTCAAGCAAAACAATGGCTACTACTTCTATGCTTTTAAGTTTATTTTGAGAGACAGGGATGGGGAGAACACGTGTGCACCTACGTGTGTGAATGGGACAGGGAAAGAGACAGAGGGAGAGAAAGAATCCCAAGCAGGCTCCATGTTGTCAGCACAGAGCCTGATGTGGGACTCAATCTTACAAATTGTGAGATCATGACCTGAGCTGAAATCAAGAGTTGGACGCTCAACCAACTGAGCCACCCAGGTACCCCTGACTTCTATGCTTTTCACCTCGGCTGTATTCCTCTCTTTCCTGTTGGCATTTATCTCTTCTGTTTCCTATTGTTTCTCTCAAGGATTTTGCTTTTTGCTGTAAATGGACTATCCTTTTACAAACACCACCAATTATTCCTTCAAGCAAACATTTATTGAGCAGCTACCATGCATAACACAAAAATAAATGAGAAACAGATTCTAGTTTTAAAAATCTTCATCTATTAAAGGATGTAAGACATAAAAACAAACAACTATAACATTTTAGAAGTTGGCACATACCATAGGAAAGGAGGTCAAGAAAAATTGCCATGATGTTCAGAAAGAGGAGAAATTCTACTTTTACTGGTCTGGTTGTTTTCGTTGTTACTAAATGCTTCAATGCTGCTCTGTCACAAAAGACTTTTATGTAACTAACCTAGATGCAGACACATAAACTCCAGATGCTTACAGACTTTAAAAAGCATATGTATGGATAAGAGGTCTGCTCAGCTAAGCAACCAAATGTGTACATGATTAAAATCTAGAAGATCTGATTTTAGACTTCCCTAGTTACAGTCCTTTACCTTTTATGCTTCTGAACATGGGCTTGACAGCATACAAAATCCAAAGTTCACATTGTATTTATAAATGAAATCTGTTACCTAGGTTGGTTTATTTTTTTCAGATTGTAAGGAGAAAGCCAAGATGCAAATCTTAATGCTTTTCCCTTAGAGGCCTGAAAGAAAATAAACCAACAGATGCATTTTTAAACATAATGCGAACCTTGGTTCTTTCACAGTTGGTGCCTTGAACCTCAGGTAATTCTCAACCAAGTGTCACAGAGCAACGCTGTTGGGTAAAAAGACCTTTTAAAATCTTCCCATGAGTTTTCAGCAGGGTAATGCCTGTCTACTGACAACCTGTGGTCCAGGATCACATCAATGTTCTCTTTCTGCTACTCATCTATACAATAGGCTAGCCCATCTTCAGTTCTAACCTGGAAAACATCCCATTGGGCTAGTAAAAAAAAAAAAAAACTTCATTTTCAAGGATTCTGTTTATAAAGAAATGTGCTTAAAGATGCATTCAAAAGCATAATAACTAAAATGATCAGACAAAGTAAGCAAAGATATTACCTTAATATGCAATATTGCTGTTCCTGGAGGATGAGCATCTGTTATTGATCTTAGAAGTTTTCCACTGGCCAAATCCCACATCGTGATCTACAAGACAACTAAATGCTTCAAAAACCAATTTATTGCTCTTTTTTGGACTTAAGTATCCTGCCTTCTGGCTGAAATAATCCATCCCTGGTCTATAAACATTGCAGGCAAAGAACTATGAAGTTGAAACATAATTGAAGATTGCAGATCCATTAAAGCACAGGGCCTTTGTTCTGTCTTCATCTTCCCTTCGTCCTGCCCAACCTACTTTTCCCTTCAGATTTCAAATAGTTCTCTTATACTGAGACAAGTAAAAAACTTCTTTAATGAGTCAATCTCTTTACAATGGTAAACCTTATAGGAAAGGCTTACTGCCAAACTAACTAGTGATGTATAAGTCAGAAGATGAGAAAGGCCAAACCTTACTGCTAGTTTCATAAGTAGAAAGCAATACCCAAAGAGCTATCCAGTAACACAGCGATGAGAAGACAGAAAGCAGAATATAGTATATTTAAAAAGCAGCAACAACTATCTACACTACTCTAAGGAAGTAAATTTTGGTGTCACAGCCAGGTTGGTTTATAAAAGCTATTTACTTGTAAATATGGATAAAATAAAGTTCACGTTTACCTGTCCCTTAGCAAAGCCACAGAGAAGTCTTGAGCAGTCGTTGTTGATACTGAGGGCAGAGATGGCTCCATACTGACCTCCAACACTAGTGTTCCCCAGACAGAGTCGCAAAGCTTGATTCTGATCTAAAAAACAACATATAAAATCAGGTGAAAGAAATGGAAAATTGAAAAAAAATACAGTATTAGCTTGTTTTTAAAGACTTGGGAGGTAGCAACAATCACAAGAACCATATGATGAAGCTACATTCATTTTAATGTATTTACTGAGTGTCTACTAGATGCTGGGCATTGAGTTAGACACTAAGAATGAAGAAAAGGGGAGCCTGGATGGCTCAGTCGGTTAAGCATCCGACTTCGGCTCAGGTCATGATCTCGCAGTTTGTGAGTTTGAGCCCATGTTGGGCTCTGTGCTGACAGCTCAGAGCCTGGAGCCTGCTTCAGATTCTGTCTCTCCATCTCTTGGCCCCTCCCCTGTTCATGCTCTGTGCCTATTTGTCTCTCAATAATAAATAAATGTTAAAACAATTTAAAAAAGAAGAAAAAACCAGTTATCTACAAATAAGCATAATGTAGAACATGCTAACAATAAGTGAAAAAATCCGTAAGTATCTGTAGGTCTTTGAACAAACCAACTATCTTTCATCTGTCTCATTCTACAATTGTATTTCCTGCTGTTTTCAGGATGCGAGGTTACAGAGAATACCATCTTTTAAAGTAGCTCTAAAATTTCAAATATCAAAATTTATTAATTCGGAATTTGGCTGAAATTTACATTTATATTACCCATGAAGAAAAGGTTTCCTAAGGAAATTAACAATGCAAAGAAAATTACAGGGTAAACATTTAAACTACTTATTTTTCAAGCACCAACATTTGATATGCTAAAAGCAAATAATTCAAATCTCTACTAGATTAAGTTACTTAAGGGCAAGGATCTTGCCTCAATCACCTCTGATTTTCTCCAGGAGGTACTTAAATTTATTATTTAATAATTAAAAGAAATTCCTCTAATGTTCTCATAGGCAATGCTTATTTTGTATAGAGTTCATTATTGTACCTACTTGAAAACAATGAAATAAAAAATTTACGAAGTCACACCTACAGGGGCACCTGGGTGGCTCTGTTGGTTAAGCGTCCAACTCTTGATTTCGGCTCAAGTCTGATCCCAGGGTCATGGGATCTAGCCCCCTCTGGGCCTCCACACTGGCGTGGAACCTGCTTAAGATTCTCTCTCCCTCTTCCTCTGCCCCCTTCCCCACACGCACCTGTGGTCCCACATGCTCATTCTCTCAAAAAAAAAAAAAAAAAAAGGCATATCTACAAATTTTAACTGTTTGAGGGAAAAACTCACCATATTTGCACAGTATGGAGTTCTATGACCTCATTTGGCAATTGCTTGTGCCTCCCTTAACTACTTACATGCTACTCTGGAGATAAGTATGTCTTACTTCCACTATTAGACTATGTTCTCTCTAAGGGCTAAGATCATGAGTGAATTAACATTCCCAGAATACCAAGCCTGGTGCCTTGCACTCAAGAGGCACCTGACAATCATCTGAATAGCTTCCACATTTGCAAATCTTCTGTCTGTAAGGGTAAAACTAATTACCAGAAAGACCCTAAAGATACTCATTCTCAGATCTAGGTAGTAATACCATGTAGACCTTTTGCTTGTCCAAAGTGAATACTACACAGTTTTCTGTGTTCCTAAACTGCGCAAATAGCAATCCTCACCTACCAAAGGAGCTCTGACACAATTAATGGATGTATCATATCTGACATACAGAAAATATTCAGTGTTTTCTGAAACCATCTTATTTTTTTACGTTTTGAAAGTTTTTATTTAAGTAATCTCTACACCCAACATGGGGCTTGAACTCAGAACTGAAGAGCTGCATGCTCTTCCGACTGAGCCAGCCAGGCACCCTTGAAATTATTTTAGATTTCAGCCTTCTAAGATGAATATTCAAAAAGGAATAAAATTCATAAATATACAAGGTCTTATGTATTTAAAAAGTCATTATCTTTACCCACATCTAGAATTATTATAATTACTGATTTCTTCCCCTTACTTTTTCTTCACTTAAATTCTTTTCCTCTCTCTCCCAATTTGATGCAAATTATTAAAATGTCCTTTATTCAGTTTTCCCAACTCTGAACATGACACCTCATTTCATTTTACTTTACTGAAACTGCCTAAAATAGTGTTTTCCATGATCTTATCTTGTCAGAGCTGCCTTTTACAATTAGTGGATTATCCATGTATCTTATTTTGCAAACTGTCAAGACAGGATGGTTAGGCAACAGTGTTATATATATATATATATATATATATATATATATATATATATATATATATATACACACATATATATACACACATACACACACACACACACACCCTATTTGGGTCCTGCATGTAGGCAACAGACGGAATGAAAGGAAGACAAAGACAGACATTCCTTATCAGCCTCACAAAGAAGCCCCTTAAGTCTGGGCTACCTGCCTTCCAGGTACAGAAAAGTGATTGAATAGCATCCTGCTGGGATCCTTTGTGCTTTGAGATCCAAACTGTACACATTCTGATCCACCAATACTTAAAGATACTACTGCTTTCAGATTTAGCAAAGTTCACACATTAGACTATTTTAAGTATTCTTACAACTCAAGGAGAGTAAGAATAAAATTAAGGAAAACGATAAAGAATTACCATACCATTAAGAGAGGAAATAAAAAGAGGGAAAGAAAAACTTCTAGATTAAAAAACCCAAACAGGACTCTCCTTTCCGGACTATGGATCCTGCGTACTAAAAACCAGCTAAGAAAGGGGACCAAATTATCAAACTTGGTCATTCACGAAGTATGTATGAAGTTTACATCCCACAGGACTGTGTTAATGAAAGCATTCTCAACTTTTTCCTTTGATTTTTACAATGTATTCATTATCTTCATAATGTTCCTTTATATGGTAAGCATGGCAGTGAGGAGATAGTGTATAAAATGTAACCTGGTTTTTAACTCCACAAAGATATTTATTAGTTCATATTGCTGTCTTTATACATTGTATATTTGTGGTACCAAAGTAATAAACCTATCAAGCAATTTAGATGAAATTCAGAAAAGGGAGAATTTCTGTGTAAAGAAGAAACCAGAATCTCATGGGAGAGGTTTCTTCTACTGAGGTAACTAAACATTCTTTATCCCAGATTATTCTGGACACTTCTGGGAAAAGGTATTTGGTAAAAATAAACATAAAACCTCTTCCAAACACTTGAATTCTAAAGTTATATGGAAAGAACAGAAGGATCTGGACAGAAGTAAGAGATGAAAATCAGAGCTCTCCATATTGCACTCCCCCAGGGGGGCTCTTGATCACCTTAATTTTTAAGGAGAAATTCTATTTTTCCCTATTCACGAAGTCTGCTTTGCCTATTGTTGGGAGAAACCATTAAATTAGCAGTACATCTAATTTCATTTACAGAGCCAAATAAAATCACATTTGGTTGGCATTCTCAACTTAGTTTTCAAAAAAACTTGAGTGGGTCCTTATAAAGCAAATAACTCCAGGCAAGAAATATGAAATGAGACTATCGGTTTTCCCCATAAACTTCACAGAGTTGGCACAGAGTTTAAATAAGAAAATGCCTGTGAAAAATGTGAAAACTATCAAATGGTACAAATGCAAGGAATTATTGTGAATGATAATAGCTTGCCAATTAAGACAACGTGAAGTCTAGTTATCACAAACACTGCAATGAATTATATCTGTTTATTAGTATATCTTTCAAAGTATACTTTGCTTACGGCAGATCTCCTCAGCATATTCTGGGCTTAAGAGTAACGTGCTAAATAGCAAAGAAAAGCCACAAGTAATGTATAAAGTCTGTAATAGCCATAAAATCTAAATCTGAACATACTTCAAGAGAATTTCTGCTCTTTCCATATACCAAAATTGACCCCATCCTCTATTTCTCCATCCCTAATTTGTTTTAACTAGTTCCCAAAGACCTTCAAAGAAGGAAATAACTAGATCCTAGAAGAAATCAAGTTTAATTGTGTGTATAGAGTTCTCTTCTTGCCAGCATTCATCATTCTTTAATACTACTCTTTTCTTACCCTTTGTGCATATTAAAATATTCTCTAAGACCAAAAGAAAAGAGAAGAGGTATTAGAAAATATGTTTCATCAATGATCATAAAACAGGTGAAGCACTTCACCTGTCCTCCACCTAACCAACACACAGAATTGGGAGTGTGAGCACTCCCTCTGGAAAGCTCACTGAAAGAAAGAAGCCCAGGATACAGAGAAACCCCATGGCTAACTGGCTATCATCTAGAATGATGACGCTTACAAATAAGTTAGTAGTGTTCATTTATAAACCTGCTCATACCACCGTAATGTTACTGGATTTTAAAAACTTAATTAAGGGGCGCCTGGGTGGCGCAGTCGGTTAAGCGTCCGACTTCAGCCAGGTCACGATCTCGCGGTCCGTGAGTTCGAGCCCCGCGTCAGGCTCTGGGCTGATGGCTCGGAGCCTGGAGCCTGTTTCCGATGCTGTGTCTCCCTCTCTCTCTGCCCCTCCCCCGTTCATGCTCTGTCTCTCTCTGTCCCAAAAATAAATTAAAAAAAAAAAAAAAAACGTTGAAAAAAAAAAAACTTAATTAAACAATACGTTAACTGATGAAATACACTGACCAAAAAAAAAGTTGTTTCCGTGAAAAGTAAATTAATGCTCACAAAAAAAACTTGGTAAAGGTGTTTCTTTGAAAATCTGTCCCGTAATAAGATGTAGACAAGACAACTGGAGAAGATTAAAGAGTTGTTTTGTAAAAATCTGTAATTTTGCACTCCTCAACTGATTCGCAGGTGCCTAAGCTTTTACCATTTTTTCTTTTAAGTAAAAGTGCAAATTTTATATGACTCATTACTGATGCAGGTTATTCCAAAAAAGAGCCGCAGACTTCCAACTGGCAGATACAAACTCAAAGAAAAGTCTTTGGACTGTATCAAAGGATTAAGGAGAAAATGAATATTTGTATATTTTCAATTAAAATAAAACACTGAAGGTACACATACATATCTTTATAATTTTTAACAAATCCCTGCTTTAACCAGTTTGTTAGCTGGATTTTTTTTTAGTAAGCAGTTCATAAAAGGGCACCAACTGTAACTGACAGCATTCTCTTTCAACACTAAAAAGGTCAAAAGAACAACAGTCACTCATGCAAACCAAAATTACTATACCTTTTCCTTTGAATCCATGGAGAAAAGATCAAAAGAAAGAGAAAAGCAAGAAATCAGTCAAAAGTTCAGAGAAAAGACAGGTAAAATTTCAAAAGTATAAGTGACAACCTTTAGTTATTTCTGGGAATGATACTAAATGTGATTAACTGATTTACGATTACATTCAGATATTGGTTATGGCAAAGAGAAAATGCACAATATTCAAATTATAGTACAATAAGTAAATCCAAGTCCAGTAAGTTTGGTAGAAATAAAAACAACTTCAAAAAGATAATCTATGAAAGTATACTAACAATCCCCCAAAATAGGAAACTAAGAGCCCCGGAATAGAGACACATCTTTACAAAGATTTGAATTTTTGAGATCCTGTATAATAGATAAGAACCAAGATATATAATAAATATCATATACCTACAGTCCGTAAGAATAGGCAACATACATCACCTCTAAGAAGCTTATAATTATCACTATTTTAATGACCCACCTCTAGTCCAAAAAGAAACTAATGTTACTTAAAACAAACATAATTCTTCTGCTACATTTTTCCTACAATCACCAAAGATATTTAAACAAGACCAGATTTAACCTGACCTCTAATCTAGACACTTCATAGTATCATTATTCTGACATTTGTTACTGCCATTAAAATGAGTTTCAATCCATTTGTTAAAACTCACTGTCCAAATAATTTGATTCTACAAAAATAATGACAAAAAGTTAATAACTGCATGCTTAAAACCCCAAAGCATAACCAGAATATTATCATTCTTTCTCGAAATATTCACTTTGGCATACTTTCTCTTGCATGAGACTGTAGAGAAAGATTACTGTTTCATCATATCTACAAGAAAGCTGTTGAGGGGCGCCTGGGTGGCTCAGTCAGTTAAGTGTCCGACTTCAGCTCAGGTCATGATCTCATGGTTCCCGAGTTCCAGCCCCGTGTCGGGCTCTGTGCTGACAGCTCAGAGCCTGGAGCCTGCTTCAGATTCTGTGTCTCCCTTTCTCTCTGACCCTCCCCTGCTCGAGTTCTGACTCTCTCTCTCTCAAAAATAAATAAACATTAAAAATTTTTTTAAAAAAGAAAGAAAGCTGTTGAAACCTAAAAAAATTAAGAAGCAGGCCCAAGGAAATTAAGGAGACAGTAGCAAAAGACATCACATACTCTTCTGTTGGTTTTTAAAGTATTCATTTTAATTTGTCGCAGTAGCTTTACATGGGTTTGCTTATAAACAGACACATATTCCTGTAACTTTGTGGTAAGGAAGGGATGTCAAAGCAGAGTTGAGGAAAAGTGAGCATTAGTAAGCAAGAACAAAAAAATCAACTTGCATTCTGCTGACAGACAAACATACACATTATACTCGATCCTCATTCATCTTAGTTCTTCTATTCTTTTCTTCACATATCTTGGAATTTGCCTCCTTTTCTCTCAGGACAGACTTGCTGAGAATGGTGAAAATGCACTGATGTAGGATTCAGTGTTTCTTAATTCTGAACTTGGCTCTGTGCAAATCTCTTAACCTCGCTGGTTCTCACCCACCTCATGTAAAAGAGGACTGACCTAAAAAGTAAGATCCTTTCCCCAAATTCTTTTGATCTAACACCAATTCTGCTCCCAAAGGAAAATAAGCATTCTTACACCTGATAGGACAGCAGGTGGCTAAAACTTCCCAGAAGCAATCAGGTTATATCACAAGTGTTTAAAATGTTCATACCCTAATTCATTCATTCATTCACTCATTCATTCATTAAATGTATAAAACCTGGAAAAAATTAAAAAAAAAATAAAATGTTCTGACCTTAAGTAATTCTACTTTTAAGAATTTGTCCTAAAGAAGTAATCAGGTGCACAAAAATGCAGTTACAAAGATGTTCATTGCTATACTGTTTGTTTAGAAACAACCAATAGTAGGAAATGGTTAAGTAAATTGTGGTGAATCCATTTAAAAGAATACTGTGTAGCCATTAGAGATGATGTTAGAGATGAATATATAATTACATGGAAAGATGTTCATTATAACAAAAAGCAGGTTACAAATTCACATGATTCCATTTTAGATGTGTACATATACACACACATGTACAAAATAAAAGATTAAAGAGCCATATAGAAATGTCAGGGATTATTCCAGGATGCTGGAATCTGCTATTTTATATCTTTAATCTTTTGCTCATCTCAATTTTCTACTATAAACACGGATCAATTATAAAATAAGAAAAAAATCATTGAAAGAATCAATTCTAAAGTACTCTCAAAAGAATTATATTTTTGTGTCCATTCTTCCTACCTCCAAACAATAAAGCTTTATTTAAATCAATCACCTTTGAAAAATCGCATGATAATTTAGATTATTTGTAAACAGGAATTCAAATTGTTATGAATAGGAATTCAATATTTATAAGTAGGAATTCAAAAATTGCTCAAAAACAAGGGGAAATAACCAGTTTTTCATTCATACGGTAAATAATGATGTAAGCCCCACAGAGATCAAATTGCAGTACTGTTATTAAAGTATTCCCAGGTGATCCTTCTACAAATCCTGTAGATTCCTTAATAAAATACAGTGTTATTGGGAATTCCATTTAGGAGAGATGCAAAAGACTTAAGATTCAGAAGAGAACAATTAAAACTGCCAGACAAATATTATCTAACAGTTTTTAAATTAAAAAAAAAAAAAAAGAAGAAAATGTACTGCTCATTGTACTAAATTCAAAAGCAAAGAGTAATGAAACTAGGGTTATTTCGTCTCAGGTAGAAAAAGAAAGAGAAAATACTTAAGACTATCATCTAACATAGAAACGAATGAATGTTATATTCTCAACCAACAAACACATGTGATTATGGGCTAGAAAATTTTCAATTTAGAGGAATTTACAATGTAAATGAAAAAGAACTTATTGTCAGTTTGAGTTACTAGGAAAGCCTGTGAATCTCTTTTCCTGAAGATCTGCTAGGATATGATTTAGAATAAAAAATCACCACCACCACAAACTGAGGCAGACAAGATGACAACCCAAGGTCCCTTTCAACTTTATATTCTTTCTGTCTAGGTCTGTAGAATCAAAAGATATGATATGATAACTTATAAATTCTTAAACAAGAAAATCAACTTGCAATGAGCAACAAAATGAACTTGGGTCAAGTAATTTTAACTATAAAACTATTGACTGCTACTTTTCAAGTCTTCCTGCTTTTGTTTTTGTTTTTTTTTACAAGAATATAAAGTTTACAATTAAACTGTTATTAAAAGATATAAAATATAAAAGGATACTTAACATTCACAATAAAGAAAGTACTTAGAAAATTTACCAAATATTAAAGCCAATCCATGAGATGTACCCACTGCTATCAGACTGGACACTGCCTGAGAACAAAAGGGAAGATTATGTTTTGAGATATTACATCGAGGATCTTGAAACAATGCGAGTTGAATTTGTTGGTTTTCTTTCCTCTAGGCACCAGATGACATACCAACTATTATAAATAAGGAGAATTTCATCTAGGAGGCAAAAGGGGAAATGAAACTCAGGACCTTTTATTTCTGGGAATCCCTCTAAATTTACTCTAAGGGTAACAATATCAAAATATCATATGTTCAACATTATAGGCAAAAACACACCACTTCTATTCTAAAGCAATTTAAAAAAAAAAAACAAAAAACAAAACTCAGAGGTCCAGACAATACTTATTGGGAGGCACTTATGCTACCCAACCAAGAGCCAGCTATGAGGTGTGGGAAAGGGGTTGATAAAGCCCTTCAGTTTATTCACAGGAGCTAAAAGGCACCAGAAATATTCAAATTTCAGCCCACTTCCTCACCGATTAACTAACTAATAAGAAAGCTACAGGAGGCAGCTGGAAGTATTCAAGAAAAGAGGGCACTAGTGTGCTTTCAATATCCCCGGTTCTCTATAATCGCACCACAGATTTACTATTTGGCAGGCCTGGCAATGGAGTTCAGAACTATTAAATGTACTATTTACCACAAAGTGATTTCACCAAATGCTGTGTTCCACTCCCTTGTAACCAAAGGGAGGCCAAATCACAGAGGGAGCAAATTTACTTGGGCATGGGAGGACCACATATAAATAAACCTGGAAAAGGCTAACCATTATTCCATTATATTGAAGAATAACAATACACTAGAAAGAGAACATTCAATATGGAAAAATGTTAAACCTGATTACTGGCAGTAAATGACTTACGAATTTATTATCATAATAATTTATGCAATAACTCTGAACATTAGAAGAATAAATCTAAGAAAACCCAATGAAATAGAATGCTTACCTTTAAAGGATTATTTAAAGTGTACTTACAATTGCTGTAGGCAAGCCAGCATCAACTTTGTCCTAAGTGAAATTAAAAAAGTATTTGAAAACATACTCTCATTTTTAAACAGAAAATGATATAAGCCCCTCTCTTTACATAAACTTTAATCCAAATCAATTCAGATAAGAGATGGGATCCTCATTTTTGCCCCCAACTAAGAGAAACCACAAAAGTTGTACAGACGAAGAAAATATAAAGAGCATGAAAGTGGATCATTTTATTTTACTAACGGTAACCAATGCTTTAA
Organism: Puma concolor; assembly: GCF_028749965.1. NCBI lineage: Eukaryota > Metazoa > Chordata > Mammalia > Carnivora > Felidae > Puma > Puma concolor. The sequence goes on along the minus strand of NC_141675.1, from coordinate 76,968,123 downwards.
GAAAGGCATGATTATAAATGAAAACGTAAGAAGAGAGAGAGGAAAGAAGTCCTATTTTCAATAACATGGATACACTCTAACTAGTATAGGTTACAATGACAGGAGTACATAAAGATTTTAGGAAAGGGAAACATGGGGCGCCTGGGTGGCGCAGTCAGTTAAGCGTCCGACTTCAGCCAGGTCACGATCTCGCGGTCCGTGAGTTCGAGCCCCGCGTCAGGCTCTGGGCTGATGGCTCGGAGCCTGGGGCCTGTTTCCGATTCTGTGTCTCCCTCTCTCTCTACCCCTCCCCCATTCATGCTCTGTCTCTCTCTGTCCCAAAAATAAATAAACGTTGAAAAAAAAAAAAAAAAGAAAAGGGAAACATGCTACAGATATTCTTTCTCTAAGCTTCCTATCCAGCAAATTATCTAATAATCCTTCAATAAAACCCAAGCTGGGTGTATTCAGTCAGTTCAAGCAAGCATCAGAAAATTAAAAATTAACTGCTGGTCCCAGCTCCATACCAGTAACTCTATGACCTAGAGAAAGTCACCTAACCTTCTGGGTATTAGCCTCCTCATCTGTTAAAGAAAATAGCAAATAATGCCCTATGTACCTCAATAATTTGTCCTGAGGTACAAATTATATGTAAAGTATCATATAAATGTACAGTTATCTATTTAATGCTTCTATAGCTTTAAACAGTAAGAGCTTACAATTAGCACCATAGTAGCAAAGAGCTTTCATGTACATGTATTACACTATTGACTTGCAATCTGCAAGAGATATATAAAACATGTATTATTCTGATTTTCCAGACTAAGAAAACAGAAGTTTTAAAAAGTGTACCTGACTTGCCCAAGATTATTCAAGAAGTAATAGAAAACTATGTCTCAAACTCAGAGTTTCCAGTTCCCAGACCTGGCTCTTTATATCATTTCTATAGTTCTTTTCTATGTCTGTCCCTGTCAATGTGGTCAGTTAGTTATTATAATCTCTCAGAAGGCAGAATCAATTTTATCCAACTTTACAGAGTGTCCTGGGAACTAACTCAAGAAACTTACTCTAGTGCATGGGAGTATGAGGAAGAACAATCACAAGGCTGCTATGTTCAATGTTCTGGATGGAGGATATACCCCGCTCTGTATGGATATGTGTATGTAAAGTACACCTAACATGCTTGACAATTAAGATGCATACAATAAATATCTGATGAATGATTGATTTGTGTCCTGGATAGGGAAAAAGAATGAAAGAGCAGATAAAAAGCATACTATATTCAAAATGGAACCTGAATAATGAAATGAGAAGTCAGCTTCCTTTAAAAGCCAAAAAACCAGGGGTGCCTGCGTGGCTCAGTCAGTTAAGTGTCCGATTCTTGGTTTTGGCTCAGGTCATGATCTCACAGTTCTTGGGTTCGAACCTTGCATCAAGTTCTGTGCTGACGGTGTAGAGCCTGCTTGGTATATGTGCTGCCGAAGCAAGCACAAGCCTGCTTGAGATTCTCTGTCACTCCCCCACTAGCTCTGTCTCTCTCAAAATAAATTTAAAAAATTTTTTAAGCCAAAGAAACAGACATATGCGAAGCACTAGAGATTACAGAGTTGTAGTACTGGTGTGGCAACATCTTAGGGTAATGATTCTCAAAAGCCAGGCTACCTTGAAATCACCTAAGATACAGATTCCTGTTATACTGTTAAAACGCAGATTTCCTATGCTATACTACTAAGATTCCAATTAAGCACGTTTGGGTGCTCAGGAATCTGCATTTCAATCAGTACCAGGAGATTCTTACACAACGGACGCATTTCGGAAAAAACACTGTGCTAAGGCATCTCTACCACCTTAGGCGATCATAAAAGTGATAAATACCCTTTGAAATTAGTCTAAACAAATTTAAAATACAGTCATCTGTCATATTACTTTCATTTGTGAATCAGAAGTTCACAATTCCAAAAATTCCATCTCTCCTAACTGTTCTCTATGCGTATGGACGACAAAGCCATTGTGAGCAAGGCCCCAGGCAGCCCTAATAACACCACTATCCACATGGCTGAAGGCATCACTGAACAACTATTCAGGAGAGATGCCCAAAAATAAAACTAGCTTTACATGTTAACACACCGAACATCACAGAAAAGCATACAATTTAAATTGAGCTGGTAATCCAAAATTAGGAAGGCAGAGTATGAAGACTGTCATAGGAAAAGCAGTTTTCATTTTAAAAGACCAAAGGAGCTCAGCCATAGCAATGAAATAAGAACAGAATGCAAACACTCTGGGATTTATTAGAATTTTTCCCTCCTCTTCAAGAGGGAGAAGAAACCCTTTTAAATAACAGATTTATCTAATCAATGTTCAGCGTCTGAGTTTTAGTTCAGTCTCCATTATTCAAAATATTTTTAAAACTGCACAGGTGGGTCAAATGACTGTTCTGGTTCATCTTGATCTTGAAAGGAATGAATTTCATCACCTACATAAGGATTAAATTCAGAAAACGTCATGGAAATGTAATCCTCAACAGGTGGTTCCCATTCTAGCAAATATGAGTTACTCTCCACCTAAAAGAGGAAGGACAATTGCCCAGGTTTCCTCCATTGCTTGACTATCTATTTAAATTGACTTCATGATATATAAGCTGGGTCGGGGTATACCAACTGCCCACAGAGGACACTTTTTCTTATTTTTTCTTTTTTTGTTTGTTTGTTTGGTTTGGTTTTTATACGAGCTTTCTCTGATAAATATGACAATTGCAATGCAGTTATGATGTTGTGATGCTACTCCTGTATCAATCTCTTCTTACCCTTTTGGGAAATCAAAATTTTGTCCAAACTGAATTTGCAAAATACCAATTAAACTCCATAAAAACATTAAAAAAGTCAAAGTTCCTGGGACATGAATATGTCACCGTGGTTGCCATCATCATCATCATCATTATACATAAGATCTATACAACGAATTCAGAAAACTAAAATTGAAAGACTACATAAAATTATAGGCTCTGAGGTCAAAGAAAAATTTGATAAAGCCTACCAGAATCATCATCTATTGTCTTGATGGTCTATTAAATATTTTTGCATGAAATCAGTGCTCTAAAAAATGTTCAAAAAAGACCGCAGATACTCTGTTCTAACCATTATACTCTGGCCACATTCACCAATACCACCCCCATTTCACAACAAAGCAGCACTACAGTTGGAGCCAGAAACCCCAATTTTGAGTAATTATTCTGCTATCTCCAAACTCAATGATGTAAGACAAGTTAATAGATCACCTTTCTGAGTCTCTCTTCTCATTTGTAAAACAGGATATGGCTTTCCTTACTTTCAAAGTTGTAAGAGTAAATAAAATAAGGTACATGAAAAGAGTTTTATGATTACAAAAAAAAAAAATCACTCAGTTGTAAAAGATTCTGATCAATCATTTCTCCATATGAAAAGACTAAAAAAAAAAAAAAAAAAAAAGAGCACTCTAACTCAACCAAATACACAAGATGGCAACTAAACTGAAAAGGAATTTAAAGAAAAGGCAGATAGTGTTCCTTTTAGGCTTGCTGCCATATTTCATTTAGGCACACCAGAGACTCTGAGCAGACCTTTATTTCATGGCTGCACTAATTTCTATGTCAAGATGTATAGCCATGTCTTATGAGTCAAAAACAATCACACAAAACCCATGAAAGCCAGATTCTATTTTTTTTTTAAGCCTCGGGCCAAGAGAAGTGCTGTGCTTTGTTTTATGCTCATTCCTGCTTCATTATGCCATTGCAGGTTACAAAGCTGGGAAAGAGAACAAAATACTTACAGCTGCAGACACTATCTGCGCAGAAATTCCCTTCAAAAGTGAATGTCGCATAACTGACCCATGGAGTGAAAAAGAATCAGGTAATTTCTTCTTCCTAAAAGAAGGGGGGGGGAGCATTTAAGGATATTAAAAAAAAAAAAGTCTTTTTTGAAAGACCAAAAAACACATAAAAATAAGGAACGCAGAAAACAACACTGAATGTAATTTGTAGCTCTGTTTGCAAAGAGGTATTGAGAGCCTGACAGTCCTAAATTAAGATGTTGTACTAAACCCACCTTGAACCCCAGAGAAGCACAAGTAGGAAAGTGAATAAAGCCATCAATCCTTTTTCATTGATTCAAACTGTTCCTTCCCCACCTAAAATATGGCAAGAGGTTTTACTCCTCACCAGAAGGTTGCCTGCCCTGCCCTACTTGTCTACATGACCTCTCCCTTCCTTCCACCCTTGCCCACCTTTCTGGCCTTTCTATCTGTAACTGCCCTCTCTCATTCTTCAACCAAAGCACCTCAAATTCCACACTCCTCTCTGCTGCTCCTACTAATAGATCCTTTCACTTACCCAACTCATCAGCATTCAAAAAATATCATCCTTTACCAAACACTGAGCACCTCCATCATGTGACTAAAAGTATGCTTCAGGCATACAAAAATAAGAAAGGCAAGGTTCCTACTCTCAAGGACCTCACGGCATAGCTAGAGGGACCAATAAGTAACTCACTCTTAAAAGATAAATGTTAGAGGGGCGCCTGGGTGGCTCAGTCGGTTGAGCGTCCGACTTCGGCTCAGGTCATGATCTTATGGGTCGTGAGTTGGAGCCCTGCATCGGGCTCTGTGCTGACGGCTCAGAGCCTGGAGCCTGTTTAGGATTCTGTGTCTCCCTCTCTCTCTGCCCCTCCCCTGCTCATGCTCTGTCTCTCTCTGTCTCAAAATAAATAAAACATTAAAAAAAATTTTTTTTTAATGTTAGAAAATAACAATGGATAAAGCACTATAGAAATGAAATAAAGAAGAGTTTAATCCTATTTATTGGGGGGATATCAGGGACAACTATAGAAAAAAAGATGTCTGATCTAGCCTTGATAGACAACCAGGAGTCTGGCAGGCAACAAAAAAGCACAAACAGAAATATGAGGATGTCAATGTGTGCTGTGTGTGGAGGGAATGTAAGTACCCAAAGGCACTGACCAGCAGGATGGGAGTGGGGGTGCTTAGAGATTAGGTCAAAATAGTGAGCAGGGTCCAGACTAATGCTACGCAAAAGAGTTCTGACAAATGAGACCAAAAAATAAAGACTATATATATATATATATATATATATATATATATATATACACACACACACACACAGTCTTTTTTAGTATAGTTGACAATTTACATTAGTTTCAGATGTACAACTTAGTTATTTGACAATTTTATACATTGTTATGTTCACAAGTATAGCTGGCAGCTGTCCCATTCCATTGTTATTAGAGTATTACTGATTGCATTCCTTATCCTGTGCCTTTTATTCCTGTGACTTATTCATTTAAAAATATCATAGGGCCGCCTAGGTGGCTCAGTTGGTTAAGCGTCTGACTCTTGATTTTGACTCAAGTCATGATCTCACAGTACAGGAGTTCAAGCCCCATGCTGGGCTCTGTGCTGACAGTGCAGAGCCTGCTTGGGATTCTCTGTCTCCCTCTTTCTCTGCCCCTCCCCCACTCACAAGTACACATGCACGTGCGCACACACACTCTCTCAAAATAAATAAACTTAAAAAAATCATTTAAATTATCATGGTTCCATACAAATACTGAGATTTTGTTCTATTTCTAAAAAATGTGCCACTGGGATTTTGATAGGGATTGCACTGAATCTACAGATGGTCTGGAGAAATATGGATATCTTAACAATATTAATCCATGAACACAGGATATTTTTCCATTTATTTGTGTCTTTAATTTCTTTCACCAATGTCTTATATATAATTTTCAGTGTATAGCTCTTTCATGTCCTTGGTTAAACTTATTCCTAAGTATTTTCTTGCTTTCGATACTATAAATTGAATTATTTTATTCCTTTTTCAGATATCTCACTGTTAGTACTTAGAAACACAACTAACCCCAATTAGCCAAAGCAATCTTGAGAAAGAAGAACAAAGATGGAGGCATCACACTTCCTGATTTCAAACTATATTACAAAGTCAAAACCAAAACAGTATGGTACTTGCATAAAAACTGACACAGAAACCAATGGAAAAGAACTGAGAGCCCAGACATAAATAGTTAAATATACAGCCAACTAATATTTAACAAAGGAGCCAAAAACACTCAATGGGGAAAAAATACAGTCTCCAATAAATGGTGTTGGGAAAACTGGGTAATCACATGTAAAAGGAACTATACCCCTATTTTATATCACTCACAAATTTTATATGAATTAAGTGGATCAAAGACTCAAATATAAGACTTAAGCCATAAAACTCCTAGAAGAAAGCATAGGGGAAAAGCTCCTTGACCTTGGTCTTGAGGGCAATGGGTTTTCTGTATATGACACCAAAAAAGAAAAAAGAAAAAAAAAGGGGGGGGGCAATAAAAGCAAACATAAATGAGACTATATCAAACTAAAAAGCTTTGGCACAGCAAAAGAAAATCAACAAAATTTTAAAAACCCATGGAATAGAAAATATTTGTAAACCAGGGCACCCTGGGTGGTTCAGTCTACTGAGCATCTGACTCTTGATTTTGGCTCAGGTCATGATCTCACAGTTAGTGGGATCCAGCCCCACATCAGACTCTGAGCTCACAGCACTTAAAAAAAAGTGCTTAAAACTTAAAAAAAAAAAAAAAAAAAGAAAGAAAGAAAGAGAGAGAAAGAAAATATTTATAAACCATTTATCTGTAAAAGGTTAATATCCAAAATATATAGTAGTTCTCCTTTATCTGGTTTCAGTTACTTGTGGCCAACCACAGTCTAGAAGCAGATGATCCTTCTTCTGAGGTATTTTCAGGTGGTCAACAGTAGCCTAACCTGATGTCAGGCCTTCATCCTTTACCTCACTTCATCTCATCACAGAGGCATTTTATCATCTCAAGTCATTGTTAAGAAGAGGGAGTACAGTACAATAAAATATTTCAAGAGACCATGTTCACATAACTTTTATTACAGTATATTGTTATAATTGTTCTATTTTATTATTGATTGATTATATATAATCTCTTACTGTGCCTAATTTATAAATTAAACTTTATCGTAGGTATGTACAAAAAGAAACATAGTTTATATAGGATTCAGTGCTATCTGCAGTATTTACAGGAAGAAACATAATTTATATAGGATTCAGTACTATCTGCAGTTTTAAGCATCCACTGGAAGTCTTGGAATGTATTCTCAGCGGAAAAGGAAGACTACTACATACGGAACTCTTACACCTCAACAGCAAAAAAAAACCCAAACAACTGAAGTTAAACACAGGCAGAGGATCCGAACAGACATTTTTCTGAAGACGACACACAGGTGGCCAAAAAGCATATGGAAAAATGTTCAGCATCACTAACCATCAGGGAAATGCAAACCAAAACCACAATGAGATACTGCCTACGGGGATGGCTATTATCAAAAAGACAAGAGATCACAAGTATTAGTGACGATTTGAGAAAAGAGAATCCTTGTGTACTGGTGGCAGCCACTATGGAAAACAATATAGGGGTTACCCCCAAAATTAAACATAAAATTACCATATGATCCAGAAATTCCACTTCTGAGGATATATCAAAAAAAAAAAAAAATCACTATCTCAAAAAGATATCTCCACTGCTGTGTTCATTACACCATTATTCACAAGAGCCTAGATATGAAAATAATCTAAGTGTCCACCTTCAAACAAATGGATAAAGAGGTGAGACAGACAGACAGACAGACAGACACACACACACACACACACACACACACACACACACACACACACACACATTATTCAGCCATGATAAAAAAAGGAAATCCTACCATTTGCAACAACATAGACGGACCTTGAGGGCCTTATGCCACATGAAATAAGTCATACAGGGAAAGACAAATACTATATGATCTCACTTACATGTGGAATTTTAAAAAGCCTACCTCATAGAGGCAGAATAGAACAGTAGCTGTCAGGAGCTGGGGAGTGAAGGAAAAGTGTAGATGTTGGTCAAAGGGTACAACCTTGTACTTGTAAGATAAGTTCTGGGGATGTAATGTACAGCATGATGTAACAGCATTATCTAACAATAATGTATTATATACTTGAAAATTACTAAAAGAGTAGATTTTAAATGTTCTTACCACAACAGAAATGGTAATTATCTGAGGTAATAAAGGTGTTAACTAACCCTATTGTGGTAATCATTTCACAATACATAGTATATCAAAGAATCACATTGTATATGTTACATTTAACCAATGTTATACATCAGTTATATCTCAATAAAGCTGGAAAAAAAAATTTATCTATTTGTAGGAGATAGTGATGAACAGGTAAATATATCCAGCAATGGTCCCTATCCAACAAGAGTTGACAACCTAAAGAAGACAACACTAATACAGGCAACATTTAAGAAAGGAAAAATACACATGACTTTATCAACATTAAAGTTACACATGAATTCAATAAAGTATTTACATTATGCTTCCTCCACTTCTCTTTCCTTTTCATGTGCTCTCCAAGAATTTGGAAGGTGAAAAGCAGCCAAAATGAAGTTATTTAGGGTTAGAAATCTTTCTCCCAAATCTTGAATCATTTTGTGATTCTCCTCTGAACCCATTCCAAGGGAATGAAGGAATGCTGGAGCTGACCTGAGAGTGGGAGGAAGGGGGCGGGGAGTGCAGAGAGCACAGGGTGACGAAATGAACCTAGCTCCATGTTTCCACCACAGACACAGTGCCAAGTTTGACCAATGCTTCCTCCGAAGGCTCTACTGCTTCCGGAAGTCCCTGCCTGTTATTATGGCTTCCTGCTGGGGGTGCAGAGGACAGTGGTCATGGCATGCACCTTTTCATTATTCTCTCCCCTCAGTAGTGCCAAAATCTTTAGGGTCTAATAAGCATATTATTTCCACCCAAGTGGGCCTTCCATTCCCTATGCAAAGGCTTCAGCAGACCATACCACACCAAAGAGAGATTTACATTTTAAATGATCAAATATTTCAACCATATGCCAGTGTGATTTACATGAATACCTACCTTTTTAAGTTGGTCCTGTCACCACTATCTGAACTTGCCACAGACGAAGTATCATAGGAGTGGGAATCAATAGTATCAATGTTTAACAATGTAGGGTCCTCCAGAACAAAAGACTCCTCTTCATCATCAGTCTAAATTGGAAGAATATGGATCAATAAACTCACAATTCCAAATACCCTGTAAGTCAGACAAGCATAAATGTGTTCTCTAAAATGCTCACATGCTTATTTCTGCTTTTCATCTCTTTTCCAAGCATTGTTATTGACTAGAGAAGCATAGAAAATTAATTTCCAAATCTAGATAGATATCTGTCTCTACAAAGAGTTCGCTCCAAAAATCTCTTCCTTGTAGCAGGAAGCAGCAGAAGCAGTTATGCAAATTATTGTTAGCAGCAAAACACTTCTTAAATTCAAACCCGTAAATAAGCTTTACTAGTTAACTAACAGCCAGTAGCTAATTAGAAGAAAACAAATACCACCTGATTACAAATAGTATCCCATGAGAAATAGGACAAACAAAAGAAAAGCATTCTGGGTTAGGAAAACCATAAGGGACCCTTAAAAACTGAGAATAAACTGAGGGTTGATGGGGGGGTGGGAGGGAGGGGAAAGTCGGTGATGGGCATTGAGGAGGGCACCTGTTGGGATGAGCACGGGGTGTTGTATGGAAACCAATTTGACAATAAATTTCATATTAAAACAAAAAAACAAAACAAAAAACAAAAAAAATAAAATAAAAAATAAAAGTGTGGAAGAAAAAAAAAGAAAGAGCATCTGCAAACACAGTGATTTCATAAGGTGAATTTTACTCCTAGAAAAGGAAGAAGTCCCAAATGACTGGAATATTATGAGGAGTTAGAGTGATCCTAGAAAGATAAGCTAGGACCAAATTATAAAAAGCTTTATATTCCATGAGCAAGTGACAGCAGGGCCTATGTCCTCCTTGTCTACCACTATATCCCTACTGCCCAGTACAATGCCTGGCATATAATTACTACTCATTTACTGAATTAGTGTACTGTATAGACAATAGGAAGGAAACCGAGATGTTTAAGAAGTAGGCACACATGATGGGACCAACGTTTTATAAAGATAAATGGGGCAGCAGGAAGATGGATGAGTGTAGTCAGGGAAACTGAGACAAAGAAACTATTAAGAACCTGTAACAAGGTAGGGGCACCTGGGTGGCTCAGTTGGTTAAACATCTGACTTCAGCTGAAGTCATAATCTCGTGTCTTGTGGGTTCGAGCCCCACATCGGGCTCTGTGCTGACAGTTCAGTACCTGGAGCCTGCTTCAGATTCTGTATCTCCCTCTCTCTCTGCCCCTCCCCTACCCCCACGCACATGCACGCACTCTTTCTCTCTCAAAAATAAAAAATAATTTAAAAGGAACCAGTAACAAAGCTATTGCAGTGTCAAGGGAAAAGAAAGAGGAGGGTGCCTGGGTGGCTCAGTCCATTAAGCATCCAACTTCAGCTCAGGTCCTGATCTCATGGCTGGTCAGTTCGAGCCCCACGTTGGGCTCTGGACTGACAGCTCAGAGCCTGGAGCCTGTTTCAGATTCTGTGGCTCCCTCTCTCTCTGCCTCTGCCCCACTCATACTCTGTTTATCTCTCAAAAATAAATAATAAACATTAAAAAAAATTTTTTTAAAGGCGGGGAGTGGAGCTTAAGAATTTGTCAGAAGAGGTCAAGAGAAGGAATAATGAAAGAGACATTACTGCGAAAACCCAAAGTCCCTGGCTACCATTTTTTTTTTTTAACGTTTATTTATTTTTGAGAGAGTACACAAGCAGAGGAGGGTCAGAGAGAGGGGGAGACGCAGAATCTGAAACAGGCTCCAGGCTCTGAGCTGTCAGTACAGAGCCCAATGCAGGGCTTGAACTCATGAACTGTGAGATCATGACCTGAGCCAAAGTTGGACGCTTAACGGACTGAGCCACCCAGGTGCCCCCCCTCCCCACTACTATTTAATGGCAGGGGATGGGAGGTGGGGATGTCAGGGAGAAATCAAAGAGGACTCCAAGGTTTCTAGCTTGAACAACTAGGCAAAAGGTAATACTTCTGAGATAAAAAGCAGAATAGCAGATAAAGCAGAATGAGGAGTTCAGCTTTGAACAGGTTGATTCTGAGCAACAGACATTAAAGAAAAATGTTCTGATCATACTCCTCTTTCAGCTGGACTACGTTCTGCCTTACCATTTCCATTAAAACTCATTATCTCCACTTTCTCCACCATTGCTAGCCACTACTACCTTTGCTGAAGTTACCAGCCAAATTCACAGGCCTATTTTCAGGTAACGTGTCCTTGTCCCCTTGGCATCATTTAACACTACAACCATTCCCTCCCTACTTCTTGGAACTTTCTCTTCCCTTGGCTTCCAGTGCATCCCTTTTCTGCTACTCCTCCCAACTTACGAGGCCTCTTCTACCAGTCATGTTCTCTATTTTCTACTCAGCCAAACCTTTAAATCATGCTATTCCCTGGGATTATATTCTTAGCTCTCTTCCTACTTCACACACTTTCTATATGAGCAAGCTAATCCATACTTATAGCTTGAAGTACTATGTCATGCTAATGACTCCAAAATCTGCATCTTCAGTATCAACATTTCTCTTGAGGTTCAGGCCCATATTGCCAACTGCTTTTCATATATCTACACACATACACACACACCTGCTAAGAACAAGATTAGAACCACAAGGAGAGACGGTCTCTTGAGAGCCGGACAGAGGTGGGACAACTGCCTTAGGAAAGGAAAGGAAAGAACTCAAAAATTAGAACTGCAGCACCAAGAAGCAAGAGGGCTAATCAGAATCTTACCTGATTTTCTTAAGCACCCTGAGGATGTAATTAAAGAAAACAGATCCATTAAATGAAGCCAGGGTTGAAGACTTACAAAATACATGAAAGAAAAAATGAAAGAAGAGAACTGAGCTTATCAATAAGGCTGAATTTAAAACTACTAGCTACACAGCAGAGATATTAATTTTCCCACACTGATGCATAAAATCTACATAATCCTTTCAAATTTCATTGTGTGTGTGTCTGTGTGTCTGTATGTGTAAACTAATAAAGTGATTCTAAAATTTACATGATGCAGAAGACCAAGAATAAGCAAGGCAACCTTGAAGAACAACACCAAAGATTTGAAACTACTAGTTATCAAGACCTATCATAACAAACATTAGAATGTGGTATTAGGGCAAGTATAAAAGACCAATGGAATCAGACCCACACAAAAATGATCACCTGATTTAAAACAAAAGTGACACCACACAAAAGAGTATTTTTTTTCAGTAAATGGTGCTGGCTCATACCTCACACCATCACACACAAAAAATTCCAGATGAATCACAGACCAAAGTTGAAAAGGTAGAACAATAAAGATATTAAAACAAGATAGTATCATCATGACCTCAGAATTTTCAAAATTTTCTCAAAACAAGACACACAAAAACACTAACCATAACAGAAAACCAAAATAAGCTGAACTACATTAAGAACTTCTGCTCATCAAAAGAAACCATTAAAAGAGTGAAAAAGTAACCCACAGAATGGAAGAAGATATTTGTAATACATATACCTAATAAAGGGCCTATATACATCACATGTAAAGAACTCCTACAGGGTGCCTGGGTGGCTCAGTCGTTTAAGCATCTGACTCTTGGTTTCAGCTCAGATCATGAGTTTACGGTTTCAAGAGTTCGAGCCCCACATCAGGCTCTGCATTGGCAGGGTAAGGCCTGCTTGGGATTCTCTCTCTTTCCTTCGCTCTCTTCCCCTCCCCTGTTCATGCTGCCTGTCTCTCTCAACATAAACAAACTTTAAAAAAATTTTTAAAAAGAACTCCTGTAAGCTTAAAAAAAAAAAGTGAGCAAAAGACATGAAAAGGCAATTCACAAAAGAGATATCCAAAAGCCCAAAACCTATGTCAAAATACCCAATTTCATCAGTCTTCAAAGAGAGAAATTCAGATTAAAACAATGATGTGATACCACTGTACATGGATACAGTGAAAAAGAGAAAATTCAAAAGTTGATGAGGCTATGGTATTCAGCACTCTCATATACTGCTGCTGGAAGTATGTATTATTCCAACCACTCTAAAAAAACCTAAGGCGGGGCACTCAGCTCAGTGGGCTGAGTGTCCGAATTCGGCTCCGGTCATGACCTCACAGTTTGTTAGTTAGAGGCCCACATTGGGCTCGCTGCTGTCAGCACAGAGGCCACTTCAGATCCTCTGTCTCTCTCTCTCTGCCCTTCCCCCACTTGCACTCTCTTTCTCTCTCTCTCTCTCAAAAAGAAATAAACATAAAAACAATACCTGCGGCAATATCTACTGAAGCTGAATATACCTGTATCTGACGACCTAGAAATTCTATTCCTAAGTATATAACAGAAATGTGTGTGTATATATATGTGTGTATAAAATTTTTTTTTTTATTTAGCATTTATTTATTTTTGAGACAGAGAGAGACAAAGCATGAATGGGGGAGGGCCAGAGAGAGGGAGACACAGAATCTGAAACAGGCTCCAGGCTCTGAGCTGTCAGCACAGAGCCCGACGCGGGGCTTGAACTCACGGACCGCGAGATCATGACCTGGGCCGAAGTCGGCCGCTCAACCGACTGAGCCACCCAGGCGCCCCTATATGTGTGTATAAACATACCTAAAGACATGAATAAGAATATTCACAGCAACTTTTCATAGTAGCCAGAAATCAGATATTATACAAATGCCCATCAAAAGTAGAATGAACAATGGTATACACATAATATAAAGAGTTTTATGTATGGGAATGAATAATTACATACAAAAATATGAGTGAATCTAATAAAATATGGAGGAAAACAGATCAGACACACAAAAGCACATACTGTATAATTCCATTTATATGAAGTTCAAAGCAGGCAAGCTGATCAATGCTAGAAGTTAGAACTGTGATTATCCTCGGCTTAGGTACTCAAGGGGCACAAGAAGAGGTTCTGGGGTGTTAGTGATGTTTTATTTCTTCATCTGGATTCTAGCTGCACAGGGTATTCAATTTGTGAAAATTCACCAAACTATACACTTACAATTTGTGCACTTTTTCTATATATATGTTACACTTCAATAAAAAGTTCAAAATAAATTTCTGGCTGCACAGTAGTAATGAAGTGAAGCAGGAATTTCCCAGACTGGAAGACCAGGAAGGATGAAGAGACTTGGTCCTGATTAGGCCAAAGAACAGGTTTAACGGAAGAAAAAGGTGGGGAGGTGGGGAGGTGGGCAGGCGGCTATGGTGAAAGAATGGAATTTCACAATTAAAAACCTCAGAGGTAGCACAGTTTCAAATAATGACAAGGCCTAGTAACATTATTTCATACCCTAAATTCTGAGATTTAGGATATCTCAATAATCTCTAACTTTCCATCCTATAACATATCTTGGATGCCCATTTCTTCCCAGCTTCTCTTCAGGTTGACATTAATGAACATTACTGAATATGTACACCCACATATCACATATCCTGGAGCAAGTGCTTACTTACACTTTGCATTTTTGCCCTTTCCATTTTGTCCTTTTCTAAAATAATTTTAATACTTTCTCCCCCTGTAGCTTTCATAATGTTCTACAACTTAAATTTTATTTTTACTTTCACTTATCCACCTGCCTAGCTCCTTGGAGGTGTGAAGGCTAGCCAAATTGCAGTCCTATGTCTCTCCCAAAGTCAGAGACAGTCATACAACATTTTATAATCCTGGCATCTAACATTATGACCCAAATACCTGAGGCACCCAAATTACTACTGAGGATGATAACAGTATTATCTTTTCAGTAAGCCACTAATGACTGTACTTACTGTTACTTATAGATAAGTAAATTGTGCAAAGATGGTTTTTCTTCATTATGAACCTGTTTCATTCATGAGCATTTTCTTCACCATTTGTGCACAAATATGATTAAATATGGCTTTATACACAACGTTCTAATATTACTTTTATTTCACACTTAGTGAAATGAGGATGTGATTAAGATGTTAACAAAAATGACTAAGATTACGCTCTTCATCTCTAAATGAAAGATTTCCTATTAGAAAGCAATAAATATCACTGTAATTGGTTAATCTTTCATTTATTAAAGCCTTGTCAAAATTTAAAATGTTTAAGTCTTAGCACAGATCATACATTTTTGAAGTTAAAATATATTCAAAGTAACAGCAATATCAAACTGATGCAAAAAATAGATACCAAAGTCATACAAGAAAAATAAAAGATACAATTCACAGAGAAAGTAGTTCACATCCTACAAAGTGTTGCCTATAACCCCAAAAGTATAGGTAAAAAAGTAACAAAAACCAAGACTCAACTTATTCAAAGCTATGGGATCAGTGGGCATTTCTTTTGGGGAACCTATGCACCGTTATCTTTTAGAAAACTATGGATCTGAAGTAGATTAACACACTTAAAAAATCTTTCTTGTATTAGAACCTAAAACCTCCAAGAGGAGTCTTAAGCAAGTTTTTAAAAGATCAAGAAGACAGAGTTAAAGAACTGTCAGCAGACACAAGGTACATAAAAACTCACATACTTCACCAACATGTTACTGACACCAAGCTCCTTTATAAAGTCTTTATGATCCGCTAATTCAGAAAGTAACATCATTTCAAAACTCTGACAAACTTTTAGCAAAGATGGCACCCATAAGACAAACTGTGCAAGTTTTGTTTTCTTTACACAGAAGAGTGATGAGGTGCATTTCAAGGCTGCAGCTGCTCTCTACTATCAGAGGATGGGTTGAGTATCACTCATAGAGAGGACATTATCGAAACATTATACAAAGCTCCAGAGTGACACGAATTTAGTATTTTAGCTTGCTTCATAAAACATTTTTTCAAATCTACCAAGTATGAGGCATTGTACTTGGCACAGGCATGAAAAGACACGGCTTCTGCCCTTGAGAAGTTCATAATCTAGGTGAGCACTGTCCAACAGAACTTTCTGCAACAATGGAAATATTCTGTATCTGTTCTGTCCACCTTAGTAGCCACTAGCCACATGGGGCAACTGAGCACCTAAAATACACCTTGCACAACTGAGAGATTGAATTTTTCATTTTTATTGAACTATAATTAATTTAAATCTAAATTGCTCCATGTGACTAGTGACTCCCATACTGGACAGTGCAGATCTAGATACATACACTATAATTAATCCAAAAGCATTAAAATCAATTCCATAAAATGACAATGATCATTAATACATACTTACCTCATTGAGTATGCTTTCCAGTGTTGGAGGCGTATCAACTTGAGGAATATCAAATTCCTTGTCATCAATCTAAATAGAGAAAAGAAACTAATGCTCATATAATGCTGCTCTCCCTCTTAGAATTGTGGGAGTGCTTTAATTTATTAGAACCATTACCAATTAAAGAGATAAACATACCAACAAACTGATCATGCAGAGCACCAACCCAATAATCCACATTAATAAGGTCAAAAGACTACAGAATTGTTTCCTCTCCTATCCACATATTCAGTGGTTATTAAAAACAAATATGCAGTAACTGCAACATCCTGACAGCCCTTTCCAGAAAGCTTCTGTTCAAGGATTCAGGCATCTGCATTCTTAAATAGTATAAAACAGCATGTCTTATGACAAGCCCCAATTTTCTAAGTGTAAAAAGCAATATACAGAGCAATGTACAACATCATAAGCAATATACAAAGGTCTGACATTGCATTTCTTTTTTTAGTATATGTGCTGCCGAAGCGAGCACTGACATTGCATTTCTTAGTTATTTCATAAATTATGGTGAGAAATGATTAGGTCAAACAAATTGCCATTAAATATTCTCCTGGTCACAAAAACTTATTAATATCAAATCAATGGGAGGAAAGTCACTTCATAAGATTTCTAAACCTACCACTAGCTCTGTGACCTTGAGCATCTAGTTAACATAGTCAGCTGTACTTCAGTTTCTTCCTCTATGAAGTGGCTTATCAGAGTGTGTGAAGCTCGAATGAGAACATATGTTAAAAGTGTTTCATAAATGGTAAATGTACACAAATGAAGACTGATATGATCTCATAAACCTGTTCATAGATTTCTACTAATTCATGTGAAAATGATAAAAAGTCTTTAGGTTCTAACTCTAACCAACGTTCTGGTTATATAACATCATTTGACAAAAGTTGAATTTTTACCAGATCATTTTTGAACTCCAGTTCCTTGTCCAGATCTATGTAAGAAAATTTTGAAAGCGAAGCTTCAAGATTGAAAGACTTATTCAGTTCTTCTTCTGTAGTCTTGGCACAAAGGCTCTGTTCCACATTTTCATGGTCTGGTTCGTTTTCCATAGTTACTTATAATAATTGTAGTTCAGTCAATCCAAGCAAGTTTTTGTTTGTTTTGTTTTGATTTTTGGCCTTAGATCATGATGACCTGAATGATCTGATCTCTTTTTAAAAAGAAAAAATATACATCATTTAGATTTCATCAATTGGACATTTCAAAGACGTACTTGGTTAGACTTGTATGGAAATGGATTCTTCATTCAATCACCTGACTGTGAAGCAAAGAGAAATCAATCCTAGGGTTTGAGGTATGATACTGGGGAAGAGCTTCTATGGAAGCACAGAGGAGACATATCTCACTACGGAGTCTGGGAAGGGGTCCACCACCCAAAGTCATTAAGTCTGGTGATAGTGATAGACTTGGGATAAGTTCAACCACTAGACTTGGGACCAAACAGATTTATGTTTTAAGAGAATAAGGGTAAATTGGTGCCAAGAACTGCAATTAACCCCCCCCACCTTACACTCCTAAACCCCACAAATCTCCAGTTCCCCTGGAGAAAAGCATACACATCAGTTTTGTTGTTGGCATCCATCAACAGTTGGCTTAACCAACTGAGCCACCCAGGTACCCCAATAAATAAGCTTTTTAAAAAAATAAAATAGAGTTGAAAATTAGTTGCTGTTATTGTTTTTTTTAATGCCTAAAATTCACTGACAATTTTATCCAACGAGGCTCATTGTTTTTTAGTACTGACGATGAATTTCACTTTGTTCCAACTTTCATTTTTATCAGATTAAAAGAAACGAGTAACTACTATATGTAAGACATGTAGAGTCATGAAGACAGATTTTTCAAGAGCTGAAACCAATTTTTCTTGCTAGTACATTTGGTATATTACCAAATACAGACTAATTTCTTTCACATGTTACAGAAGATAGACTAAAGCTCTGTTCTACAAACACATGATATCAAATACATTCCTAGAAGACATAAGTGAGGGCACTCTGTATCTGGCAACATTTGAAAGTAGCTTTCCAATCTCAGGTACTAAACATATTTCCCCTTTTGCAATGAGCCAAGGGCAGAAGCAATATTAACAATAATATGACTTTCTTCGAAGAGTACTGAATTGACTCATGACAAATTCCTTGTTAATAAGGTTCTCTCGTATTTGCTCCACTTAGGAAGAATGATTACAATTAGTCAAGGAATGTTCGCAAACATGCACAATCTAATACACATTCAGTGATTCCTGAGGACAGTTATTAAGTTTTATCCTTACACATTAAAAAAAAGAATGGAAAAGACCACAATAGCCCCCCCCCCAAAAAAACACTTTTATTTAAATGATTTAATAACCTAAAATATTTCACTCTTCACATTCGTCTTTCTAAAACAACTCACAAAGGAAAACAATTTTTTTTCTGGCTCTTTTTTTATATCTCCTATCTGGTATTAGTTAAGAGGTTCTCAGGGCAGCTCAGCATCTATGAACACCAATACCACATTCAAGAAGTTTCAAGTGATCAAGCATCCCCTAAACAAAGAGTACCATCTTGCCATGCTACCCTACTCCACTTTCAACCTTCACTTCACCAAGTTCCTATTATTGTGATATGCTGGCAAAGTGGAAAGAACATAAGCCAAACAGTCCATTAAAATCAGGTTTGACTTTGGGCTTTACCAGCTCCAATCTGTGACCCTGGCTAATTTGTCTACCCTTTCTGAGCCACTCTATTTCTATATCTTGGAAGATGAAATATCGTGGCCATATATGTTTTTGCCCATAACAGCACCTCTTGTTGGAGGAAGGGCTCCTTCAAACCATGTGGTTCTTGTGGAGGCTGCCAATCAAAACTCCCCTAGTAACAGAGACTGCATAATGCAGCCAGAGTGCTTCAGGGGGATTCATTAAAATGGAACCAGTGAGGAAAAGCTGCTTCCACTGTGTTCTAAACAATGAATAGTAAGGCTGAGCAGCACCCCCACCCTACACCCCACCCTGTTCTGCAGAAAAGGAGGTCATTGATTCAATACATATCAACTAAACACATACTATAAATGCCACTGGAGATCCACCACTACAGACTCAATTTACATCCTAGAAACAGATTCTCTAACAATAATAAAATCAACCTACAAAAAGAACCAGAGAAGATGAGGAAGGGGTGTCCTGATACCACTCAGGCCCCCTTATTCCAGTCTTGTATGATGTTCGCTCTAGCCACAGTCTTCTGGTGGTTTGGCTCTGTAAGCCAGCATACTCTCCCAACTCTTTTTTTTTTTTTTTTTTTTTTTTTTAACTTACATTGGAGAGTCCTGACTTTTAGGAATGCAGCTACCTATTTTGCAGAGCTACTGTGAGGAATATATTAGATTATGACTATAAAGCATTTAGAATAATGCCTGGACACAGAATAGGTTTTCAAGAAATACTAGCTATTATCATTTAAAATTTCTTCAAGATTTCCAAATTCTTCCAGAGCTAAACATCCTGAAACAATATCCAGTACTTCTGTAACAGTCTGGCCAGTGTTAAGCTTATCATAAGGATACCTTACTGGAAGTGTACACTTACTTCTGCTCTCAGAAGTTTCTTTATGAGCTTAATGTTAAGGGTTTTATCTAAGACTAGTACAGCCCCCAGTAAAGCATCAGAGACCCTTCAGGAAAAACGTTTAATTATTATAATAATTGTCATATACTACTAATTCATTCTACAACTGTGCTTTTAGGGGTGTCTAGGTGGCTCAGCTGGTTGAGTATCCGACTCGTGATTTCAGCTCAGGTCATGATCTCAGAGTCCTAGGATTAAGCCCCACATCAGGCTCTGTGTAGAGTGTAGAGCCTGCTTGGGATTCTCTCTCTCTCCCTCTGCCCCTCTCCCCAGCTCACACTCACTTGCAGGCTCGCTCTCTCTCTCTCTCTCTCTCTCTCAAATAAATAAATAAATAAATAAATAAATAAATAAATAAATAAATAAATAAATCTATGCTTTTACATCAACTTCCTCTTTTATCAGTTACCAGCAATTACACTTTTATGTTAGTGAGCAAATTTATGCAACCCAAATAGACCTAGGAAACAAAAGGTCACCATGCTCAGATTTTCTTTAAAAAAGGAGTCCAATTTTTTAGAAATTGAGCTGTGCTTGAATCTACCTGCGGTAAGTAAATTACCCAGTGATGTCTGTCCTGATCTCCAGAACCTATGACTCTGTTACCTTACATGTCCAAAGGAACTTCACAGAGGTGATAAAATGAAGATCTTGACTTGGGGAGATTATCCAGGATGAGCAACGTTGGCTCAATGAGGGTCTTAAAAAGTGGAAGAGGGAGGCAGAAGAGTGTGTCAGAGAAAGAGATAAGACAATAAAAGCAGGGTCACAGAGACGTTGTGTTGCAGGCTTTGAAGGAGGAGGGAGGATGCCAGCAGTCAAAGAATTTAGGCAGTCTCTAGAAGCTGCAGAAGGCAGAAATGGATTCTCTCCCAGAGCCTCTAGAAGGACCCCAGCCCTGCACAGCTTGATCTTGGCCTAGTAAGAGCAGTGCTGCTCTCGTGAACTAAAGAACTGTAAAATGATAAATCTGTGTTTTAAGCTACATTTAGGGTAATTTGTTACAGCAGGAATAAGAAATGAATACCCTATCCAGGTGCCTGGGTGGCTCAGTTGGATACGCAGCTGACTTCGGTTCAGGTCATGATCTCACAATTTATGGGTTCAAGCCCTGCATCGGGCTCTGTGCTGACAGTTCAGAGCCTGGAGCCTGCTTCTGATTCTGTATCTCCCTCTCTCTCTGCTCTTCCCCCACTCCTGCTCTGTCTCTCTCTCTCTCAAAATTAAATAAACATTTAAAAATTAAAAAAAAGAGGGGCGCCTGGGTGGCTCAGTCGGTTAAGCATCCCACTTCGGCTCAGGTCATGATCTCACAGTTCGTGGGTTCGAACCCCACGTCGGGCTCTGTGCTGACAGCTCAGAGCCTGGAGCCTATTTCAGATTCTGTGTCTCCCTCTCTCTCTGCCCCTCCCCTGTTCATGCTCTGTCTCTGTCTCAAGAATAAATAAACACTAAAAAAAATTTTTTTTTTCATAAAGAGAAAAAAGAAAGAAAGAAATGAATACTATCAAACTTCAACTATTTTGTTTCTGGTCACATTGCCAATATTCTGAAATACTAATCCCTCCCTCATGAGTGTGTGTGCCCAAATATTTATTGAGCAAGCTCTTCATTCCAATATGCAGACCAATGATGAAATGCTTAATATATGACGCTTCCTATTACACATGATGCAGACACTGCCTACAGATATCACTTAAGTGATATTCCAGTACTACTGATAATTTCCTTTCAAGACTAAATTCTACAACTAGCTTTCCACCCAACCATCCTGCTATCTAGTGTTTCTATAGCTCTTAAGGAGATGCCAAGTCAGACAGTACCTGCAGACAACACAATAGGTAAAATCAATTGTTTCTTAGTCTCTCCCAGAATGAAGTCACATTACTCTGACAGGAAATATCATAAAATCATGATTACCCAGTATGCTGTCATCTTCTGAGTCCTGATAAACTAACATTTTAATAGTTCTGATTTAAGATTATCTGACATCTTGACAGTTCTCAAGGCTATTCCCTCTTAATAAGGTTATTCCCTACCAAGTAATAATAGATTCAAGGATCATTTAAAAATAAATATATGTATCATATAAACAGCAATGACCCCATTTCAACCCTGGTTAACTGAATAAGAACTCTAGAATGTAACCTATATTAGGCAGGGTGACTATGAAACTCTTTGACCAGTTTTTTTTTGTTGTCACGGTTTTGTTTTCACCTTGGCAGACCTTCCCAACTGTTTTCAAATTCCAGGATCCTATTTAATTCACTGACATTCCTTTCCTCCTAAAAGTGTCATATGAGACACTTTTCACATTATGATGAAATCGAATCAAGTTCTGTTTTCTTTTTATAACTTACTGTAGCCCCAGAAAGGTATCACGAAATCATGGTATGGAAACAATTTTACATTCCAACTTTGTTTCCAGCTTTCCCAATCTAAGTATTTCTCTTCTTCCATGGCTTTGTTTTGCTTTGTCTTCTTGTAGTTTGTTTGTGAAGAAAAATACAATAGAGGATTAACTTCTATTTCTTTTCTGTGCTCTTTCTCTAGTAAATGGACTCATTCTGAACAGCTTCCCAATGCCTACCGTATGAAATTCCAAAATCTAAGCTTAGGATTCCAGATATCACATGAGCTGACCCTACCTTCCTTTACAACAAAAGGTAACTTGTATTCAGAGTCCTTCAAGAAGAGCTTCCCCTTTCCCTCCATGTCTGCTCGTGCTAGTTCACCTGCCCTTTCCTTTTCCTCTCCATTTATCTAAGTTCCTTCTTTCCTCCCTTCGCTAAGCATCCTCTGAATCCAGAATCCATGTCTTCTTTACAACAGTGCCTTGGCGCTTTCCTCATATTGATTCATTAACTTACCATGTGACTATGTCTTTTGTCCCCAACAGAAATGAAGCCAGGCTTCTTTGTATACTCCACATCAGTAGGCTCACTGAGTTACATAGCTATGTAGACATTCAATAAATATTTGCTGATTAACACAAGAATTGGAAGACAGGACTAACACCTGTGTTGCAAATTAAATGTATCAGTTTTATTACCTATAATTGTTATTTGACTCACAGCCTATAGGAATCTGTGCCATAGTAAGCCAAGTTATAATTGAGCTCTACCTTTCTGTAATCAGGCTTGTCAACTACTGTTGATCATATTCATCCCTCAGATATCAGCTAAAACGTTGCTTCCTCAAAAAGACTTTTTTTGTCCTGCTCAACTAAACCAGGTTCCCTGTTAATATGCACCTATAACATTGTTCTCCTCTTTCACTAAACTTGTCACATTGCAATCATTGTTTCAGTGTCTGAACCGTGATTCCCTTCCCTCAGGTTCCAGGAGAGCAAAGACCAGATCTACCTTGCTCACCAATGTATTCCCAATGCTAATCAACCCATCAATCCTTCCCTCCTCTCCTCAATCCCTACCCCCCCCCTCACCCCCCCCCCCACCCCCTCTGGCCAATAAGCAGCCAAGCAACACTGCATCACTCACTGGCTTCTACAGCCCCAAATAGCAGTTCTGGTCATTCAAAATAAGATATGGTTAGTCATTCTACCCCCAAAGCCTCCCACCTTGCAAGTTCCATTCTTTGCATCTAGGTGAGATTTTTAAAAATCCGTAACAGTGCTTTTTAAAAAATGATCATTTAGTTCATGTATAACATGACACAAACTCCACAATTTCATATGTTTTGTGTTCTTTTACATTAACTCAGACTACAAAACCAAGATGAAAACAATGGAGATGCATCCTATGTCCATTCTGTTTACAGGAATTCAACTATTATCTTCAGCAAAGAGAAAGAAAAAAAGAAATGATTCACAAATACATGGGGACTCTGCACACCATTCCACCCAATACTATACACTTCAGGGTGAGCACGCAACAGGAGATGGATATCTGCTGCCCTTTTGGTCTCAGTTCTTGAATGCCTTGTACATAAGTGATCCATTTCATCTGTGCCCAAAATAACAAATAGCATGCTGTTCCAACATGGAGGAAAAACTGGCTGCGTTGCACTTCCTGAGAGACAGGTCTCCAACCTGGGAGACTCCCTCCCAGGTATTTTTCAGGAGTACTCAAGTTTCACCTTACTCATGGACTTCAGAAACAGACCCTCTGTTAGACACAATGCTACTATACACTCAGATGAGATGCATATTTGGCTTGAGTTTCTTTCCAAAAATAGGCACATTTAAGCCCACAATGCTCAGAGCAGCCACTATGAAAAAGCCCAAACCTGTTTCCCTTTCTCTTCTCTTGGTAAATGTCTAAATGAGAAGAGTGGTTATTTAAAACTTAGGAAATACATATAGAACAACAAATGTTAAAAATAAAAGTGAGGGGGGCACCTGGGTGGCTCAGTCGGTTAAGCCTCCGGCTTCGGCTCAGGTCATGATCTTACAGTTTGTGAGTTCGAGCCCCACATCAGGTTCTGTGCTAACAATTCGGAGCCTGCAGCCTGCTTCAGATTCTGTGTCTCCCTCTCTCTCTGCCCCTCCCCTGCTCACGCTCTGTCTGAGCATGGTGCTAAGTTACTGCTATGAACCATCAGGCACAACCTTCAAGGTGCCACATTCTAAAAAAGAAAAAACTGGGGCGCCTGGGTGGCTCAGTCGGTTAAGCATCTGACTTCTGCTCAGGTCATGATCTCACGGTCTGTGAGTTCGAGCCCCACGTCGGGCTCTGTGCTGACAGCTCAGAGCCTGGAGACTGTTTCAGATTCTGTGTCTCCCTCTCTCTCTGACCCTCCCCCGTTCATGCTCTGTCTCTCTCTGTCTCAAAAATAAATAAACATTAAAAAAAAAATGAAAAGCTTTAAAAAAATAAATAAGAAAAAACTAATCCCTATCATAATATGCAAAATAATGGTAAGATCCATGTCTACAAACATCTATATTATGCATAAACCCTAATATTATTCATCAATTTTATATCAATGTGTACAGAGGTGATAAGTGAAATGAGACAGGAAAAAAAATCACTTCTTTCCAGCTTCCAGTAGGCCCTTAGTATTATAAGAATTACTCTTCAAAGACCCACCCCACCCTTAGAGAACTTCTCCTAAGAAGTACATGGGCTTTGTGTAGACTGAAATATATTCCCCTTTCTTCTTTCCTAAATTGGTACGAGTGAATTCTTTTCAGTTAAATGCACAGAAGATAGGATTCCATTCAGTTCTAGGCTGAGTAGATGGTAGCCTTCCCACTCATCTTAATTAGCTCCCAATTAATTGTCACCTCAATTTCTCTTTGTTAGGGGGTAGAGAAGGATGTGGAGTCACAAGAGATTTTTTTTTTTTTTTAATTTTTTTTTTTCAACGTTTTTATTTATTTTTTTGGGACAGAGAGAGACAGAGCATGAACGGGGGAGGGACAGAGAGAGAGGGAGACACAGAATCGGAAACAGGCTCCAGGCTCTGAGCCATCAGCCCAGAGCCTGACGCGGGGCTCGAACTCCCGGACCGCGAGATCGTGACCTGGCTGAAGTCGGACGCTTAACCGACTGCGCCACCCAGGCGCCCCAAGAGATTTTTTTTTAAGAGCAAAAGGAAACTTCTTACTGAACCACAGAAGAAAAACAAATTTGATTATGGTTAAAACATCCCTTCAACATCTTTCCTTTGGAAAACTGCTCGTCCTACACTCCAACCTAGCCGGAAGAGTAGGACATGACATTCTGGTATCCGTTCAGCCAATCACTATCCTCCCCTGGAATCTGTAAATACTGAAGGTAGGAGTTTTCTCTTTGTTCTAGGAAGATGTTAACACAGGGGCTGTTACACAGAAATGAAGATAATTAAAACATTAATTCAAGATTCAATTAAGACTCGAACAGTTCGAGTCTATATCTATATATAGATTACACCTGACACTGTGAATCAAGACACTATCTAACCGCTGTGAAAAGTAGAAACAGATGGAAAGTTAAACATACTTCCTTAAGTTGAAAACGCCTTACTTTTAACTCACCTACATAACTGACATTTGGTATCACAATAGTTGACATCTCTATAAAAGAGTGACAAACGGCTATAAAGTGCCGAGAAGCTTCAATATTCCGAAGACAAAAAACATCCATCTGCTGATGCTGGTCCAGGTGCAAAGAAAATATATAAAGGATAATCAACATACTATTATCTTAGCGCTCTAGAAAGAATTTTTTCACATGTCTCTTTAACATATGAAACCCAATAGTTCAACCAGAATTCCACCCCCCCCCCTTATCTTTTATTATGCTTTCTATGGAACAGGCCACCTGTTGACAGAGGATTCGGTATCCATTTTACTCTCTCCTTAAAGTTAACCATAAGCAAACCCATGTCTTCCACAAACATGTAGATTCTCCATCCCCATTTGTATTAGACTTCAAACACACACACACCTGACATGTAATTAACTACCTCTCAATCACAGACATCTGAAGGAGAGGTGGTGCCACAAGTCAACCTCCATGATTGTTTTGCTTGTGTTTTCTTTTTATGGGGGGTGGGGGGGAGGGAAGAGTGTGGTAGACGGTGGGCATGCAGAGGACACAAGCCTTCCTGTCCATTTCTAGTATGAGTCTAATATTAGGAGGTTATGGAAGAGGCATGCCTAGTTGAAGAAGGTTCCCAGCTCTTCCTGACAACCCATGGCCATGGAACCTCCCTAGCTGACCCTACTTCATCACACCCTACCCTCCCTTTGAAGCACACCCAAACATTTGAGGCAGCTCTGTTTCCCTCTTTCCCCAGATACCACACTTGGGAGAACACAACAGGACACAGGAGTGGCCTCAAACTTTACAGACCCACCTGTCCTCCTGCTGCCCTCACTCGGGAGCACACTTGCAGGCAGAGACAAACTGGAACCAGCCTCACAGGGTGTACATCAATCCTAAGAGGTGGACACCTCATCTAAGCCTTGGCCCCACACTTGGGGAGCACACTTGTCCCAACCTTCAAGAGACAAAGTAGCCTACACCTGTACCAGGGGCCTGAAAGGCGGATTGCACATCTGTTTCATTCGGGGGAGGGTGATCACCCGCCGCCTAGTCTCACAATCAGGAGAAGCGGGTGCACCTGTCCCTCGGCCTCACATTTGTTAGGAACAAGAGTAAACCGCCTAAGCCAATTCCAGGCCAAACGCCGGACACGCCTCTCCGCCCCAGTGTCAACCCTGCCGAGCTCGTGGGCCCCAGTCCAGTTAGTCAGCCTGGGGCTGCTCCGTCAGTCACTCCAGGGTCGCGCCACCGCGCGGGGGAAAGGGCCGAGGCTCAGAAACCCGGCGCGTTCTCCTCCCGCCCGGGGGACAGCCCTTCACTACAGTCCCCACCCCGCTGGCCCGCTCCCAGGAGATTCTTTACCTGCGCTCGCGGCCATTCCAGCCCAGGACCCGCGGCCCACGTGACCCCGCCCCCTGGCTCCAGCCTCACGCATGCGCAGTCTACACCACTGATGGCCACGCTTCCGCTTTCTTCCCAGGACTCTTGTCACTCCTGGGCGGTCCGCCCCCTACACCACGCCCCCATTTAAAGGGCCAGAGATTCAATGTCTCACACCAGGGACTTAATGAGTGATTAACATCTTGCGGAACAGGAGAGTGGAAACGTCAGTGAAGCGCAGACCGGTACATACAAGTCTTTGAAATGGGAAGACAAACGCCTCCAGCCCTATGTCAATGAATTCATCTGGCCTTTAAGAAAGAGACCCTACCAGCCAGGCAAGAAAGGTAGTTGATTTCCAGACTTTTGGAATTTGTAACCAGTAAATTTTTACTTAATCTTTTTAAAGACGCGCAAAGAATTGCCAGCTTTTTATTTTGCCAAGTAAGGACAATAAATATACACTAAAAAACAACTATTATTTTCTAACTTATGGTCAACATTGATCCACAAAAAATACATCTTAACACCAAACGTATAGGAGAGACACTCTCAAATAAAGGAGATATCTTTTAAATGGATAAAAATGTATGTTTATTTCTCTTATTCCTCCTGGAGAAAGATGAAAGCTTTCAGGACAGACTGGATTTTAGAGCCACCACTGTAGATAACCCTAGCCCCAAAGCACAGATCTTATACTTACTGGGGCCTATAGTAAAGAAAATGGAAGGAGGAAGAACAGAAGATGCTCCTAGAAGGAGATTTCGAAAATATTCAGTTGGGAAGACATTATTGCACAGCAACTAGGCACACTACACTTCTGAGCCGCTGAAGGACTCAGAGGTGGGTAAGACACAGCCTTGCCCCCAGGGCTAAGAACTCCATATAGGGACCTAGCTACAATGCTAGTGCATTGTAATGCAAGTCAGGCTCTTTTAAGTGGTATAAGAAAGGTATGAGACCATCACTTTAGAACAGAGATGAAGAAAAATGGTGGAACTATTTTCCTGAGGTGGGCCTCAGGAAGCTAAAAGGAGAAGTTGGAAGGGGGAACCAACTACTACTCAATGTCAATTACAGGAAGAATTGTCAATTACAGACCGCAACAGAAGAATATTCAACAGAGCGAATCATTGATTACAGGACCCAACAGGGAAAGATGTACATTGCATTTCCTCCAAGAAATCAACTACCCCTGTGACTCAGCCAATGAACAATCTGAATCCCTGCTTTCACCAATGGATTTTCCTTCAAAACAACCCCTCCCAACTTACTTCTTCTCCATTAAATTAGTTCCTTGGCTTTGGTGGACTTGCCTATAGTTCTGCCACAGCTTGCTTGTCTGGAAATGCAATTCTTGGTTATTCCCTAATAGACCCATTTTTGCTGGTAAAAACTTGTATTTTTCAGGTTAACACTATGCATTTATGCATGTATACACACACACACACACACACACACACACACACACACACACTGTGTGTAAATCCTAGACAGTAATCACCTTTAGCATGTGCAATACAACTTGGCATTTTATATTTTAGTCTATTTTTTTTAATGCTGGTTACTAAATTGATTTCATGACTCACTAATGCATAGCAACCCATAGCTTGAAAGTACAGCATGGAATATGTTAAAGGTACAACAGGATATAAGGCTGGAAAGACAAAGCCCAGATCCAAGGAGGACATTGAATGCCAAGCTGGGGGTGTCTGCTCTTCTGGTAAGAGGCCCTGGAGGTTCTTAAGCAGAGAACTGCTTAAAATGGCATGACTATAGCTGTGCCTTAGAAGTCTGAAGACCTGCCTTCAGTTCTCAGTATCACATTTTTAGAGGAAAACTATTAAACAGGAGCCTGGCTAGAAGAGAGTCAGCAGGCTGGTGAGATCAGAAACTCTGTCTAACAGAGAACTGTTAAAAGTGTTGGACAGAAAGGAAATTGGCAGAAGTGGGGGACTGGATTATGATACTGAGGGGTGGGGAAGGTTGTTCCCTGACCTTTCTGAATCTGTACAGCAGTTTGAGATGTATTCTGTGTAACTCTAGGGAGTAAATCTAGGACCCTTGCTGGATGTTATAGGGAAATGATTCCAAATCACAATAAGAATTATTTTAGGGCAGTCTAAACTGACACAGGCTGTTTGCATTAATTAAATTAAAATATTGTAGGGCACGTGGGTGGCTCAGTCAGCTAAGCATCCACCTCTTGATTTCAGCTCAAATCATGATCTCTCAGTTCATGAGATCTCTCAGTTCATGAGTTCATGAGATTGTTGGGCTTTGCGCTAACAGCAGGGAGCCTGCTTGGGATTCTCTCCCTCTCTCTCTTCTCCTCCTCTGCTGATTCTCTCTCTCTCTTTCAAGATAAATAAATAAACCTTAAAAAATTAAAATATTATATGCTTATTATATAAAGCTTGGAAAATTCAGGAAATATGAAAAGTAAAGCAGAAATTATCCACATCCCAGGAAACAGCACTTTTGGCTTATTTTCTTTGAGTCTTTTTCTTTGCACATTTACAGTCTTTTACATAATAGAACTATATAAATATATATATAAACCGGTTCTGTGTACCGGTTTTTTTTTGTTTGTTTTTATTTGGTTTTTTGCTCAGTGTTGTATCTTGAGCACCATCCACTGTTATTAAAATTTGTCACAAATATTCTTTGTAATGGCTGCATAATTGTTGATAATATAGTTTTATTTCTTAATTTTTGGACATTTAGGGGGTTAACTATTTTTTCACTGTTAACAAGAACGTTGACATGAATATCCTTATACAGAAATCTTTGCCCACATGTAAAAATTATTTCCTTAAGATAGAAACCCTATAAGTGAAATTACAGACTCGAAGACTTTGAAAGCTCTTCATTCTGTGAATACCTTCTGCCAAATTGCTTTCCAGAAAGGTCAGGCCAGTTTTCATTCTCACCAGAAGTACTCAAGGGTGCCCATCACACATACCCATCAGCATTTATTTTATCTTTTTAAAAAAGCTTTCCCAATTTGATAGAGGAAATGGCCTCGCATTTTAATTTGTATTGGATTACTAGCAAGATGGAATATGTTTATAAATTTATCAACCCTTTATAGTTATTCTGGGAATGCAATTTCACTGCCTATGTTTGGATTTGTGATTACCAAATAGTACTAAGTGAATTGTTGCAGACTTATGAGGAAAAAAAAAAAAAAAAGAGAGAAGAACTTTAAAAATAAATAATGTGGTCACACCAAGTTATAGCTGGATTATATTGTGGTATACCGTATAAACAAAGGTTAGTAGAACTGAGTCATCACAAGGTATGTGGTTAAATACGGCTGTGCTCTTGTGATCAGTAAAATATTCATGTGGTGAGGGGCAATTTGGTTTCAGCAAAATATCATTCCTTATGTTAAATCAACATTATAAATTTTAATTTTCTCATTTGGTAGTTTTGGTTTTTCGTTTTTTTAAGTAAGTTCAACATGTAGCTCGAACTCCTGAGATCAAGAGCCTCATGTGCTACCGACTGAGCCAGCCAGGCGTCCCTCTTTGTATTTAATTTATAAATTTGTTTTGGTTCTATAGATACATAAAATCTACAAAAATAAGGAGGCTTCTCCTTAGTTTTGTGTTTCCATAGGTATACATATACATATGTAGGCGACATGATAAAAAATAATTTAAGCTGACTTTAGAGATCTGGGAGAATCTTTTTCCCTTACAAGGAATCTGAACATCATTTAAGTTTGAGAAACATTGATTTAGCAGGTTTCTTAAAGTTTCATTCGTAATGATCTAAACATAGGCCCTGGAATTTTTTTTAAAGGGAACATTTTAGCACTGTATGTTCACTGCACTACAATTAAAATAAAATTTAAAAAAAGAAACCAGAAGAAAAAAATAAAAATAAAAAAATAAAATGGTAAAAATGGTGTCAGGTTTTATACCAGAATTTTTTATATGGAATATTGTGATAATTTTCTTGCCTTTGGAAAGAGCACCAAAAGTTAACTATGTTTAGCATTCAGAGAGTATGTTTTGGCTTAATACGTACCATTTGTCAAAGTTAACTTTGTGTAGGTAAGACCTAGACAGAAGAATGTTTGAATTATTAAACTCGTCTTTTTAAGTAAGACAAAGCAGTTGAGCAGTTGGTAATGAAAATGGAACTTCTGTGAACTGGTCTTAGAAGAAATTTAACCAATGAGACAAAAAACTCACGTGTGATGTAAGAGCCTGGGAGCATGCAAGTCAGCAAGGGCTGGCTGTTCTGATGGCCAGTAGCTAGAAAGGGAGCAGCAGCCAAGGGCTCCTGATGTTGGATGATGTCCCCGTACACAGTCCTAGTCCTCCAGCTCTCCCCACAACAGGAAGGATGAAGAGCATGGTCCAGGCACTGCTATTAACATTGCATCATGAGTAAGCCACATTTATCCTGAAGGTAAAAATGGCTGGTTCCTGGTAACAAGGGGTAGAGACTAGGAGATGGGTTGTGTCGTTTTTTTCTTTGCTCACAATCACAAGATAAAT
Organism: Puma concolor; assembly: GCF_028749965.1. Classification (NCBI taxonomy): domain Eukaryota; kingdom Metazoa; phylum Chordata; class Mammalia; order Carnivora; family Felidae; genus Puma; species Puma concolor. The sequence goes on along the minus strand of NC_141675.1, from coordinate 76,936,353 downwards.
TGGGCTCTTCTCCTTTTTTAATAAGGAGCCTGATATACAGGGTTCTTAATGGAGTCAAAATATCCAAGAGAAGTGAAATTGGGTGTATGTCAGTTACTCAAGCTCATCCAGATGTCATTCTCAGGTGCCCTCTGCCTGGAATGCTCTTCTCCTCCAAGATAACCACATGGCTCACTCCCTTGCCTTCTTTAGGGCTTTGCTCAAATGCCACTGCATTAGTCAGGGCAATAAATACAGGCAGATGGCAGAGGAGTATTCTCCATCCAGGTCTCAGGGACCCAGCTTCTTTCCATCGGGTGATGCTTTCAGCTGAACACATGGCCTCCAAGTTCTCCAAGGCAGGGGGATGGAAAAGGCCCATTAGTTCTCAACTGCGTTGGCCAGAAAGTGACATGTGCCCCTTCTGCTCATAATCCATTGGCCAGCACCCACCACCTGGCCTTGCTTTACTACAAGGGAGGCTAAGAAGTATCAGGAAGCCCTCAGAATATCTGCAGAGTGCATGCAGTCTCTTCCATGGTCATCTCCATAAGGTCTTCCCTGACTACCCCTACCTCCCCCAGCATTCCCTTACCACCATTTTAGGCTTCATTTTTCTCTATAGTACTTATCACAGTCCAACATGCTATGTATTTTACTCATCCACTAAGTTTCTGTCTTCTCCACTGGTATATAGGCATTATGAAAATTATAATTTTTGTCTTCTTCATTTATGGTTTTCTCCCTAGCATCCAAGACAGTACTTGGCATATGGTAGGAGCTCCATAATTTTTTATTAAACGAATGAATGAATTCTGCAATGACAGTCTATATTTGTATGTGGAAAGGGTATCGCATATACTGACCTGAAGATGTTTCCTAAGGAATAAAGAACCCCCTTACAGCATACAGAAGCATGTATTGAGTACCTACTATGTGCCAGACACCATGCCTGGTGCCAGGAACACAGACGTGAGAAATAGTCCTTGGTATCTGGCCAGAAAGAAACAATAAAAATGGAATACTTACTAAGATCCATAATAGAAATAAATTATGAGAGCTCAAAGGCCAAATGCTTCTGACCTTTAGCAAGAATCAGATTTTAGATCCAAACATTACTAGAATAACAACAATCACAAAAGAAGCGGTGGGTGGGGGAAATGGGTAGGGGACTCAGGAGTAATAAATTGCTTCCCAAAGTCATAAAAGAAATAATAGCTGTATTTTCTGCCATTTTGTATTCTCGACAACAAGTTGCCTTCCATTTGCCATTCACCCATCCATTCTAGTGCCCTCCCATATCCCTCTTTCCTTCAGCTTTGGACTATGTAGCAGCCCATGTGCATTCAGTTCAGAGACACTTGGAAGGTCTCACTATTTAAAAGCATTTCTCCTTCTTATAATTTCACAATTCCAGAAATGCCATCACTTGAAATCTGCTTATTATGTCTTCCAGCCCCACCTATACTTTGCAAAAACCAAGCACAGCATATCAGTCTTTTGAACTGAGGACTGCCATCACAGGAGCCCTGCTGGAACTCATGAGCAAAAAATGGATGGAAAGGGAGGTCCAGGACTGGAATCTGGTATAGAAAAGGGAACCCTGGGCAGGCCCTGAAGAGGACTGGGCATTAGACCAGGGAAAGGGCAAGGAGAGAATAAAGAAGATGCAGAAACAACAAAAGCATCAAAGGTAAACTTGACCTATTTCACCATCTTTCATGGGTATAGTCTTGTTTACATAGAAGGACACAAACTATCTCTTTAACACACACACACAAAGGAAGAGTTGGGCTCAGCTGAGAATGAGAGAAAATTCAAAATAATAGCAATGTTCCGCTATGTCAGGACCCAGATTCCTATCTCACTGTTCTACCATGGAAAGCCTCAATTCCCAAGGCCATCTCACGGTCCAAGACATCAGCTCCAACCGTCACATTCACTTTCCAGTTGTCAGGGAAGAGAAAAGGAAGGGAGAAGGTATGTAAATTATCTACTGCTTTGTAACTACTCTAAAAATCACAGGCTTGAAGCAGCAGCATGTATTACAATTTTTGTAGAACAGGAATCTAGGTGTGGCTTAGCTAAGTCCTTTGGCTTAGGGTCTCTCACAAGCTTACAATCAAGGTAGCGGCTCAGGCTACAGACATCTCAAGGCTCAAATTAGGAAGGAGCTACTTCCAAGGTCACGTGAGTATCAGCAGGATTTGCTTCCCTGTAGGCCATTGGACTGAGGGCCTCAGTTCCCACCGGTTTTTGGCTAGAGGTGCCCTCACTTCCTTGTCACTTGGGTTTTTCCACAAGGCAACTCACAACATGGTAACTTGTTTCATTCAAGTAGGCAAACAAGAAGAGCCATCAAGAATGTGAGCAAGATGGAAGTCATAGTCTTTTGTAAGCTGATCTTGGAGGTGACTCCACATCATTTTTTGCTACATTCTATTTGTTAGAAGCACTAGCTCCAGCCCACACTCAAGGGGAGGGGATCATACAAGAATGTGACTTCCAGAAAGTGAGATCACTAGGAGCCAAATTTTAGAAGCTTCCACCAAAGAAAATTGTGCCCATTCCCTTCAAAGATGGTTACCTGAAATTGCCTTTACCAGTTCTGTCCGCGTCTAGCTGCAAGGGAGGCTGGAAAATACAGTCTTTATTCTGGGTGACTATCAGCCCAGCTGAAAATTAAGGATTCAATCCTGAAAAGGAGTTACAGAATTCTAGAGAGTAGAAGCCTTGGTTATTCCATGCAGCAGCCACAGGTATTGAGGAGGAGGATAAATATGGCTGGGTAGAATTATAGAATCAGAGTTCAAATCCTACCTGTGTCACACCCTATGCTGAGTGAATTACTTAACCACACCGAGTCTCATTTCTATGTTCAGACTAAATGAAATGACCTATGTGAAACATTTTGCACTAGGTAGGTTCTCAATAATTATCTGCTAAAAATCTGTTTCAGAGATAGCTTAATCTCCCAGAAACTGTTAAGCCAGGCTCTGACAGCGAACCAGCTTGCTGTGTGACTCCATGCCATTCATCTTGTTTCTTCTGGCACAAGCTCCCTGTCGGTAAAAGTCAGTACTAAACATCTGCCCTACCTATCTTAATAGGTTGCTGTAAAGATAATGTGTGCGAACATTATCGATTTTTTTTTTAATTGCACGCAAACTTAATGTGGCACTAGTGACCACCAGGTGGCAGTGGGAGGTAATGGGCTTAGGTTATGGCCCATGGCCACCAGATGGTGCTGGCATTCAGCAGATAACACCCTGGCTTTTCTGGGAGCCTATGGAGGAGCACCAAAAGGCCCCTGATGGCCAGTGCAAACCCCTCATCCTACAGAGTAGAGAATTGAGACTGGGGAAAGATTTGTCAGCAGGGGAGGGAAGTGTTCCATTGCAATAAGGGCTTGGGGCCAGGCTTCTTGATTCTCAGCTCAGGGTAGCTCTTATCCCTACACATTAATGATGGTCTTATATTCTCTCTAGACTTGCACTGGAGACCAAAGATGCCTACTGTCTTCTTGTTCATGAATTCACCAAATTTTAAAAGCCTAAAAAATGTCCACAAACATCATCTATCTCTCTGGCTATGTAGCATAGTGGTTAAGAGTCAGACTTCCATTTATATCTGTATAGCAGCAGGCTCCTCACTGCAATGTTGGGATAAGAATTTCTACCTGATAGGGTTGATGTGAAATTAAGTCAAATGAGATAAAATATGTGAAAATAATAGGTAACATTAAGGAGTCCATACTTGTCTAAGCAGTTTACATATATAGTTTACATACACAGTAAAACCTTGGATTGTGAGTAACTTGTTTTGCAAATATTCCGCAAGACAAGCAAACATTTCTAATAAAGTTTAACTTGGTAAACGAGCAATGTCTTGCAAAATGAGTAGTACATGATGCCGAATGTCACATGATCACAACTGAGCCAGTGGTTCTTCGCTCTCTCTCTCCCTCTCTCTCTCTCTCTCTCTCTCTCTCTCACTGTTTCTCTCACTGCAGGATTGTGGGTGATCGTCTCCCATGCTCAGATGCTTAGTCTCAGGCCATGGTGTTTGGCAGAAATCAGTGATTTTTCAGAACATTGGAAGGTGCCCACAACCGGCACTAATGTATTTTTTGTCACTTTAAAGCACCTATGGACAGTCCTTTGCTTTTCCATACAAGAGTAAGCTTAGGAATGCTTTTCTTCATTCTAGGTCAGGCTGCCTGCAGATATAGACCCTTTCTTCTGCTGCCTTATCGCCAGTTACATTAAATACAGTATATGACAAGAGTTTATTAATACTGTATTATAGTCAACATCCATACAAGTGTATACAGTGGCCCCCTTGCATAAAAAGATTCCATTGAGCCAATAGATAGCAGTGATTTCATTAGTAATAGTGAAAGTCATTCTATACAATGACCCTCCTCTCTCTTGTCTCCCTCACACCAGCCACAAAGGTTTTAAAAGGTAATTGCAGGTTAATGTGTTTATTTTTCTTTATATTTTGCACTATATTACAGTATTGTAATCATTTTTATATGAATATTTTTGGGTTGTGGAACAAATCATCTGAGTTTCCATTATTTCTCATGGGGAAATTCGCTTTGATATACAAGTGCTTTAGATTACAAACATGTTTCTGGAATGAATTATGCTCACAAACCAAGTTTCTACTGTATTTTATTCATTTAACACATAATATTTAATATTTAATTTAAATGATTTAATCATTATGGGAACACTATGAATTAAATGAATCATTTAATTCATAATACATAACATTTAATTCTCCCCATAACCTTATGTGGTATCTACTATTATTAGGTCCATTTTACAGAGGAAGAAACTGAAGCACAGAGAGGTTGTAGCTTGCCCATTCTCATAGCTATCGGTTAAGGAGTTAGATTTAAACCTATCTTCAGAGCCCATGCCCTTAACTTTATTTATTATTTGGCAGAGATTAAATACCCAATAAAAGACAGATACAGATCCAGAGTGGCCAAGCTGAGGACTCAGGCTTGAGGGACAAGGGTTTAGAAGAGAAAGATAACCACAACGTGCCTACATTTCCAGAATGGTGGGAGTAACACACAGTTGGAAGAAAAATGCTAAGTACCCACGTTCATAAAACAAAAGTAACCTACAAAATTAAAAAAATAAAGATAACTCAAACACAGCAGGTGGGATTTAGACTTTAGACACAGAAAAAAAACAGAATTTGAATTCTGATCCTGCCTCTTGGTAGACCTCAGGCAAGTTGTTCAATATCTTGAAGCATCAGGTTCTGCATCTAAAAATTGAAGCTAGGGGTGCCTGGGTGGCTCAGTTGGTTGAGCATCCAACTTCGGCTCAGGTCATGATCTTACGGTTTGTGAGTTTGAACCCCACATCTGGCTTGCTGCTACCAGCGCAGAGCCTGCTTCAGATCTAATGCCCCCCCTCTCTGTGTGTCCCTCCCTGGCTCCTGCTTGTGCTTTCTCTCTCAAAAATAAATAAAACATTAAAAAAAAACTTTTTTAATTGAAGCTAATACTCTACTTTGCAGAATTACTGCATTAGAAGCCAATGTGATTAAAATGCACATTTAAAAAATGTACACAGTAGGGCAGACATTTGATTATTACAATTCTCATTACTCAACAAATATATATTGTGCTAGTTGAAAGGTATTGTCCTTTCCCTAAGATATTGTCCCTTCCCTCAAAGAAGAGGAGAGGTGATGGATGTACATACCACTCGGTAGAAGGTGCCTTAGGGAGAGGTGAAACATGCAATGGTCATTAGAGGAGGCCAAGATGTTTTTCTAGCAGTGACAACTGGAGACATTTTCATGGATATGATACTGAAGAATAGCCTTGAAGGAAGCAAGGAAGGTGAGGAGAGCATTCCATAAACTTTATTAGCAAAAGTAAGGGGGCCAGAAAGAGCCTGTTTGTTTGGGGAGTAGTAAGCAGTTCAGACTGGAAGTATGAGTCAGGTTTAAGAGTGTAGCAGCAGAACGAGGAGGGAATTTCTGGTTAGACTTGGCACATTAAACATATGCATTTGACGCCATGCCTAAAATGACAGTAAAGGATAAAGTGTAAACCCACAAGAACTCTAGGAACAGAGGAGAGACAATGGCTGGTGGGAGATGTCAAAAACAAAAATTAGAAGATGAATGGTAGTTGGATGAGTATTGACTGACTTAGTAAAGACAAGAAAGCTGCCTACAGGGCAGGGAGGGGGCTGAGAAGTTTTCAAGAAGGAAGCCAACTTGATATGAAAAACGAAAACAAATAGAAATGTTTAGAAAATAGAGGTGTCAGGTAACCCTAAAGCTGATGGGATGGAGCTGGACTGAAAAAATCAGTATGAGTTGAAAGTCCAATTCCTTGACCCAGCCGTGTATCCACATGGCTTTCTCTACCCACCCAGCAAAATACAGGAGGTATACTCTCTGGAGAGGTCAAGGAGAGAGGTCTGGACTTGGGGAAGACACTAAGCAAGGCAGATGGAAGATGTCAATCACCATACTGAAAACAGGGGCATTATGTGAGAACTTCATCCCGAGCAGTGTGATCACCTACCTCTTCCCATGTTGAGCTCCCAGAACACTGAAAACCTGGCTTACATTCTAGGGGAAAGTGATTAGGGAAGGGGCTGTGGGGTAAGCCAGCTGAACCTACAGAATGACCTACTGATACTGACATTTGGTTGGGGGTGGAGGACTGTGTCCAGTAAAAAGGTCAGCTTCCTACCAGATAATCCTGAAGTATAGTCCACCACTCGACTGGCCCTGTGCACACAAAAGAGATTTTAGTGTACTCAGGAGAAACAGACAATTTAAGGAGATTTTTTTTTTTTAATTAACAGAAACATTAATATCCTTAGAGGGAAAGAAAAGCATTGCACCCATGAAACAAGATTAGGGAGCTATAGAAAAAAGAAACTTTAGAGGCTTGGTTTTTTGTTTGTTTGTTTTTTAAGACTCTTGGAGATAAACATAGCTAAAAATTTTAAATTGTATAGGTTTGGAGGAAAAAATTAGAGGAAATCTCCCAAAAATAAAACAATTACAGGTTTGTTTGTTTTGTTTTTTTAAAAAAAAGAACTAATAAGAGAAAAAAGACAAGAACACTAAAGGATTATTCCAGAAGGCTCACCACTAAAACAGGGGTTCCAGAAAGAGGAAACTGAGAAAAATTGGGGAAATAATAACCAAAGAAATGACTTAACATTTTTTTCTAGGACAGTTTAAAAAAATCACATTAAGGCCCATCATTGTGATATTTCAGAGATCAGAAATAAAGAGCAGATCTTCAAAGCTTCTAGATAGAAATATCAGGCCACATACAGAGGATTAGGGTTCAGAATGTATCAGACTTGTCAAAAGCAATGCTAAAAGGGCATGAGGAATCTTATTGGGGTATTCTAGAAAATATGCATTTAGAAAATGTTCTGGGGCCCCTGGGTGGCTCAGTAAGGTAAGCATCTGCCTCTTGATTTCAGCTCAGGTCATGATCTCACAGTTTGTGAGATGGAACCCCATGTTAGGCTAACAGCGTAGAGCCTGCTTGGGATTCTCTCTCCTCTCTCTCTGCCCCTATCCCTGCTCACACCCAATTTCTCTCTCTCAAAGTCAATTCAAAAAAAATTTTTTAAAGAAAATGTTCTAAAACTGGTTTGTGATGATGGTTGTACAACTTGGTAAATATAATAAAAATCATTAAAGTACACACTTGAAAGGTAAGTTTTCTAAGTCCAAAAATATAGCTCAATATTATCACAAAAAAGAATTCACAAAATAAAAAACTGTAGGTTGATATATAAGGCATTTCAAATATAAAAATGGATAAGCATATTATAAAATGGCTACTAAAACAATTCATGTATAAATATTAAACATATCATTCAAATAAATTACTATATAAAGTTAAACAAAAACAAATAACAGCAATGCTGGGTGGAAGCTGGAAGACAATTGAGCAATTTCTTCTAAATTTTTAAAGAAAGTTATTTTACATCTAGAATATTCTAGCCATTCAAGGTGTCAATAAAATGTGAAGTAAGTTCACATTTCATGTCAGGTTTCAAAAACTTGGTCTCTGATGTATCCATTCTCATAAAGATATTAAAGGATGTAATGAGGTATAAACCAAGGAAGAAAACATAGGTCACAAGAAAAAGAGAAAATCTAATACAGGAGAAAGACTGAAGAACTTTCCAGAAAGATGATGAGGGAAGTTCCAGGATGACACTCGTGCAGGAAACGAGGAAAGAAACCAATCCAGATTGAAGCAGGAAATCTTCAGGCTACAGGAGTGAAGTTTCCAAGAAAATAATGCAACATACGTATAGATAACCTGATTCATTTGACTAGAGAGCGAGAGAGAGAGAGAGAGAGAGAGAGTTCTAGCCTATAAGAAAGACTGGGGATGAATTAGTGATAAGTACATAGAAAAAAACTAAGCAAAGAAAAAAAAGAAGTATCAACCTTAGGGGGAAAATATTATTTCAAAAATAAATGTAATCACACATAGTTTATAATGTCACTCAGCTGTGAGCAATGTTTACTTAGTCATAATAACGTAAATACTGAACCTTGATTCAACTAAAAATCATGCTTCAACAATACTGGGAGAGAGCAAGAGAGAGAGAGAGAGAGAGAGAGAGAGTTCAGGCAAAGGGCCTGTAAGAGAAATAAATCCCCATCTTCCTATGGAAGTTGTCTTAGTTTGAATTTCCTCAGAGGCAGACCCTGAGACAATGATTTGCCGACAAGTAGTTTATTTGGGCAGTGCAGGGGACACTCAGAGAAGGTGACACAGGGAAGGGAAAACAACAAATAAGGAGTGTGGGATTAGAGGGGACCTGGGTGGCTCAGTCGGTTAAGTGTCCTACTCTTGGTTTTGGCTCAGGTCATGATCTCAAGGTTTGTGGGTTCAAGCCTCACGTCAGGCAGCGCGAAGCCTGCTTGAGATTTGCTCCCTCTACCTCTCAGGCAGCGAACTGACATTCTAGGAAATGAATATTCCATTTCCCCTACCTTGCAGTCCTCAACTAATGACTCTCAGGGGTTGGTGTGTAAATACATCTGCTCCCTCCCTCTCAGGGGGAATAATTCTGGGGGGTGTGTTTTGTCCCATTTCCCAGGGTCTTCCCAGCGGGACTAAGTTCTAATCACTCACAGTGGTGTCTGGTTTAATCCCACATGCATGTTTTTTAGGTTTATTTATTTATTTTGAGAGAGAGAGAGAGAGCATGCACGTGTACACGCACATGTTTCCTAGAACGTCAGTCTGCTGCCTGTGAGGACAGAGCCCCAAAACCTTCAAGCACAGAGATACAGGCCCTGGCAGCTGGAGGTGAGGAAGTCTGCTTCACGGGAAGGTCTAAGGGGTACAAGTGGGGCACTGACAGCATCTGAAATAGAAGTCTATAGATAATGTCTAAACTGGAAACATCTAAAATTACAATGCAAGCCTTTACCTCCATCAGACAAATGAAGGTAAATACCTGAAGAAAAATAAATGTTGAAGCAACTACCTTTGAGATGTCAGAATCAGAAGTGGGGAGAAATGAAGCAAGGAGCAATTTGTTTTGCATTATATACATAGTAGGGCTATTTTTAACTTTTAAAGTTAGGACCTTTTAAACACTGTAGCAGTTTAATGAAAATTCAAATGACATTCACCTAAAAATTACCAGACCAGTGCAAAGGAAAATGGAATCATGATCCCAGGGTGGGACAGGGTGGCAGGAGATCAGACACCAGCCTCAGCCTTGACTTCTGAACTCAGCTTCCCTCAGGGTTTCTGAGAGCATCAGGTGCTAGCAGGAGGATGGCTATCAGGGGGCACTGGCCCATGGGTATTCTGCCCCGTGACTCTTGTCTGGTCTAGGTGACTGGGAAAATGGTGCTGTCATTTATAGGCACTGAAAGCAAGTTTGGGAGGAGAAGGTGGTGAGTCACTTGGGGATATGTTGAGGTGGGGTAGTTAGGAGGATACCTGGGGGAGAGGTCCATCGGCCAGCTCAGGAGAGGAATGAGGGCCTCAGGAAGTTTCTGGGTAATTGTTCTGAGCCAGATAATAGCAGATGGTGTGGGGACCAGTGAAGACCATCCAAGCGACAGTCGAGTGTGGGAATTCAGGGACAGAATCATGACACATCCAAGGGTGAGACAGAGGAGATGGTGAGTAGATAAGATGTGATGACAGACATGTGAAGAGAAGTATGAGGTCAGAGATCAAGTTTCAAGAGCCTCAGTCATGGGTGTTCAAGGCTGCTGTGCTGTCATCTGGGAGGATGAAACACAAACAAAAGCTCTTGTATTTAGCATGTGCTCTGAGGTGGTAGAAAAACCTCTGCCCGTGCAGTCAGGGGACCTCACTTTTGGTCCTCTTTTCACCTCTAACCCTGGGCAAGTTACTTATCTCCCTGAATCTCAATTCCCACATCAGCACAACTGGACTGACAGTCACGGGCAGCACTGCAGGAATTACACACGCTTGGGAGACACAAATGCTTCCAGACTGCTTGGTAAAAAGCCACTTCCCTGAGTCCTTCGGATGTGACCTGCTTTGCCTCCACATTCCCGGTCCCTATGCTGGGACCGTTCCCCTTCCTAGACCTTCCTCCACCAAGGGAGGACACTCTCGCAGCCTTATGACCCGTTCCAATCGGTTGGGCCCATACTATATTGGTTGCTAAATATTTTAACTATCACCCCTGCTAATAATACCTTCCCTGCCTACTTGATGGTGACCTGGGGAGGATCAAATGAAATAACAGATGTGAAAGGCCTTTGCACAGCCTCGAAGCACTGCCACATATTGGCTAAAATGTTGTTTTAACATCAAAATGCAAAAGTAGTGCTGCGGAGAGATGCGGTCGCAGAGGGCATAGACACAGAGCTGTGATGAATTGCAGGGCCGGAGCCGGTGAGGGGGAGGGGAAGGAGGGAGCTGCAGGGCAGAGAAGGGAGAGAGGAAGGGAGGGGCTGAAACCAGGCCGATTGTATCACCTCCATCCCTAAGTCATAGAGATGTTGTATGCAGGACACAGGGGGTTTGAATCCCCCACCCTCAACCCCCATACCAAATCCAGCTCAGACATCTGCTGGGTTTTTGCTCTTGCACCAAGCTTCGTGTGTGTGTGTGTGTGTGTGTGTGTGTGTGTGTGTGGAGGGTGGGGAAAGCAGAGGATGTAAGTTCTTATGCCTATGTTTTTGTTCATGCAGCTTGACGTGGCCTATCTTTGGTAAAAGCCCCCGGATGACAGAAATCCAGCTATCTGGGCGTTTGGGCCTCCTCTAGATGTCTGACATTCTTAGAGCCAAACCCCACATGTGGCGGCTTCCTGTAATATCAATCCCAGTAGGCCTCTACTCTCCCTAGGACCTCTACCCTCTCTCTACAAACATGTTCAAACACATTTCGTCATTCGATGTTCACAGGCACCCTGCAAATGGGGTAATGTTATTCCTGGTTTACCGTTGAGGAAACTGAGGTTTAGAGAAGTTAGTTGACTTGCCAGAGATACCCAGGGAGCAAACGGCAGGGCCAAGACTTGGACCCAGGTTTGTGCTTGTTTTCTTCTTTACTAAGGAGACAGGATTTACTGCAGAGAGGGGCGAGTATCAGTTTTGAAAGAAGGAGGCCCTTCTTTTTATTTTTTTCATTTATTTTTTTTAATAGTACTTGCCTTTTAATTTATTTTAATGTTTTTATTATTTATTTTTGAGACAGAGAGAGACAGAGCATGAACGGGGGAGGGGCAGAGAGAGAGGTAGACACAGAATCCAAAACAGGCTCCAGGCTCTGAGCCATCAGCCCAGAGCCCGACGCGGGGCTCGAACTCACGGACCGTGAGATCGTGACCTGAGCTGAAGTCGGACGCTTAACTGACTGAGCCACCCAGGCGCCCCAGAGAGGATCTGAATTTAAAAAGAAGGGCCTTGGGGCGCCTGGGTGGCTCAGTCAGTTAGGCGTCCGACTTCAGCTCAGGTCACGATCTCACGGTCCGTGAGTTCGAGCCCCGCGTCGGGCTCTGGGCTGATGGCTCAGAGCCTGGAGCCTGTTTCGGATTCTGTGTCTACCTCTCTCTCTGCCCCTCCCCCGTTCATGCTCTGTCTCTCTCTGTCTCAAAAATAAATAAACGTTAAAAAAAAAAGAATTTAAATTCAGATCCTCTCACTCCAAGTCCAGAGCCCACAGCAATGACTCTCCTGGAACAACTGTTGCTTCAGCCAAAAGAGGAATTTTCCAGGAGGATCCACCGCTACCCTCGTGCCTAATAATTTCAACATTGCCTCCATCTCTCTCCCATCTACCCTGTCTTCTGTAGTCCTCTTATCTTGCGCTCCTCTGCTTAATAACCTTCAAAGACGTCTGATTGATTGCCTTTAGAATAAAATTTACATCCTGACAGAGAACACTGGGCCCTTCGAAACTAAGTCTGATCGTCTAGCCCAATGGTTGCAAACTCAAAAGCCCATAGAAGCCAGGTAGCTTACTTAAATAAATGGATGAAGCAGGCCAAGGCCCAGGAATGCAAGAAAGTGGTAAGGGTTACAGCAACCTAGGGCACGGCTGTCCATCTGAAGGAGGTAGCAGCTTTCCAGCTCCCAGCAAAGGTGGCCGTATGTGAACACAAGCGTAGGGTTACCTAGGGTTATCTTCTGCTTTTTCAAAAAGACCCAAAAGTCCAGAGTTTTATGCAAAATCACTCAATTTTTAAATGTTGGGACAATTAAAAGATACATCTTTATCTATCCCTATACCTATCTCTATACCTATGTCTATATATCTACATCTATATCTATATATCTATATCTAATACAAGCCAAACAACTCATATTTTCAGGTTGAATTGGGGCGGGGGGGTGCTGCCATTTTGTGATCTCTATTTTGGGCAATCTGGTCCACTCATTATTCCCCAAACACACCATATATAGCTCAAGTCTCAGGATCTTTGCTCACACTGCTCCCTCCAGCTAGAACATCATTTCCTCCCTTACCTCATCTTGTCCCTTTGACAAATCCCAACTTATCTTTCAAGATCCATGTCAGCTGTCACCTTCTTTCTGTGACTGTTCATGACCCCCTCTGCCTCCCACACTAACTCCAGGCAGAGTTAACTGCTCAGTCATCTGCATTCCCAGCACACTTCATACTAATGTCTAATAACACCCTTATCGCCTGGGTTCTTACCAGCACACGAGGGGACCCAATGTGCTCATTCCACAGTCTGACTCTGGGACAAACTGCTTAGTTTAAGTACTAGGTTAAGTACTTAACCTTTCAATGCCTCCATTTTCTCATTTAATGAATGGAAATAAAAACAGTGCCTACCTCAGAGGTTTATAAGGAGGAGTAAATGTGTGCGTGTAAATTGCCTTCTACAGTCTTTGCAAAATAAAAGTGCTTGCTCCTATTTTAGCTAAACCAAAAAAAAAAAATCCATAAACACTTCCTGAGCACCTACTGTGTGCCAGGTTTAGGGGGTGGGTACCTCATTTCCATGCTCCCTATGGGAGGTGAAGTGATTTATTTAAGAGCAAGTTTGAGAGAAAGACCTGAGCATGCCAAGTTCAACCCCTTACTCTCCATTTCTCTCTCTTGGAGCTAGTCTGTCTGCAGAACACCTACAATTGGATTGCCCCTTCAGGTGATGGTTCCAGAAGAGGCCTGCAGTGTCTAAGCTCCACCAGCTCAGCTCAGGGAGCCACATCAGAAAGTCCACTGTGTCCATGCATTCAGCCTCATTTTCTATCCCAAGTTTACCAAAGATAAAGCTGATTTTTCTATTTGTGTGATTCTCAACAGGTCCCAAAACCAAGTTGAGAGGAGGAGTGTTGTTGGCTGGCTCCTCCAACAGAATCCCGTGCCGGGGACATCCAGGCGAATGAGAGAGACAGCCTTGGCTCCTGAGTAGCTCAGTCTGGCTCCTGCCTGGCCCCTGGCGGAGAAGAGATTCTCTGAGATCATGTAGTATGGGCTGAAGAGCACAGGTGTCAGAGTCACACAGATCCCTTTGAGTCCCACTACTGTCCTAGTACCTATTAGCTGGGCAAGGTGTGGGCAAATTTTTCTGGCTCTCAGTTTTGTCCTTGGTAATTTGGGGTTGTGGCAAGGGTCAGGACCCGTTCCAGGGGAGGGCCGTTTGCACATTCCCACCAGCACTCAAATGAAAAGTTTTGACATTTTGCCCCACCATGTTGCCTCCTACAGCCTTCTCTGTCTCAATACGTAGGGACTCTGTCCTTCCGCCGCTCAGGTCAGAAAGCTTGGAGTCATTCTTCTCCTCCCCGCCCCCCATATCCAATCCACCAGTGAATTCTGTTGGCTTCAAGAAATACATCCGGAATCTGACCACTGCTCCTCACCTCGCCTCGCCTGCTGCCCCCCCGGTCTAAGCTGCCATCTCTTCTCACCGTGGCCACTGCAGTAGCTTCCTCAACGGTCCCCTGCTTCTGCTCTTCCCTCCTGTACTGTACTCGCAGCCCAGCAGCCAGATGGAGCTCATTAAAAATAAGTCAAAGCATGTCCCTCCTCTGTTCAAAACCCTTCAAAGGCTTCCCATGTCACTCAGAGTGAAAGCCAAAGTCCTTACAATGGCCCTACTCGGCAATATCTGGCCCCCAGCTGCCTTCCTGATCCAGTCGCCCCGCTTTTCCCCTTGTTCTCCCTGCTCCAGCCAGGCTCCCTGCTCTCCAAGGCCCTCAGGCCTCCGTGCTGCTCCTTAGATATGCCAGGCAGGCTCCTATCGCAAGCCTTTGCACTTCCTGTTCCCCGAGAGCCTGAGAATGCTCTTCCCTCAAGGAGCCACATGGCTTGTTAATTCATCCCCTTCAAGTCTCTGTTCAAGTGTCATTTTCTCATGGAGTCTTTCTAATTTTTTGAATTGCAACATCCCTTTCCCTTTACCATCTGTCTCCCTCAGTTGACATATTTCAATCATGCAATTGGCATTCTATCTAGGGCTGCCGGGTCAAGGTACGCAGGTTGGACACCTGGCTGAGGGAGCAAGGGTGGGTTCGGGCTCTGTACACTAAGCTGCACACCCAGGCACAGAGTTGCCTCTCACACCCAGAGGAGTGACTCTCCCCTAACTTGCATGAAGTTGCTGTATAAGCTTGTGGATACCCAAATACTATATATTTTATTTCTTTTCTTATCATTTGTCTTCCCATCCTCTCTTACCAGAAGGTAAGCTCCACAAGGCAGGGATTTTTGTCTGTTTTCTTTACTGCTATATCCCCAGCCTCTTATAAAGGCACCTGGCACAAAGTAGGTGCTCAATAAATGCTAAACCAGTGAATAGGATGACCGTTTAACAGGTTTTCGTTGTATTGAATTAAACTTTGACCCAAAAAAGAAAAGAGAATCATACCTTCATTGAATTCTCTTTCCAAATCTCTCATGGATTCCCACTGTCTGGTAGAGTGAATATTCTGAGCATCCATTGCCACCTTCATCCTGTCCTCTTTGATCACTTTCTGCTGTGTCTGACAGAGTCTGGGTTTGTTGCCATCCAATACTGACTTCATTTCTTCCGCATTAATCACGCTTAGCCTTGCCAGCCCCAGATCCCGCCGTCTAAAGTGTCCTGTCATTGTGTTTCCGAGGAAGAGCTGTCTGAAGGAAGGGGCAGAGAAGATAGAATGGTGGCCAAGGCCATCCAGATCCATGTATCTAATTGCCTGCTGCTCTCTCCACACCTGGGTGTCCCTTGGCACCCCCAATGCATCACGTCCAAAATTGAACTCATTAGCTCCCTACCTTCACCCTCCCACAAACCTGCTTTTTCTATCCCAACTAGTGGCCATAGCAGTTCCCAAGCCAGAGACCCAGGGCTCGTCCTCACCACCTCTCACTCCTTCCTCTCCCAACCCCACATCCAAACAACCACCGAGGCCTGTCGACTCAATGTTCTAAATGAATTTTCAAAAAGCTGTCCACTTTCACTGCCTTAGTTTAGTTCCTCATCATCTTGTTCACTGTGACAACAACTTCCCAACTGTTGCCCTCTCCTACCACCCAAATCATCCAGTGGCCAGAGTGGTATTTGTTAAGAGTATATCTGACCTTGTCACCATCCCCGAAGATCCCCTTTAAGGGTGCCTCATGACAAGGGGGTGAAGTTTAAGCTCTCAGACCCACATGGTCTGGCCCCTGCCTGCCTCTCCAGCCTCACTTTCCACTCCTTCCTGTGCTTACACTTCTTGCTTCTGCAGAAACCAAGCTGCATATGATTCCTAGGACGTGCCATGGGACCTCAAGCTCCCCTGCTTTGTCTATGCTCTTCCTTCTGCCTGCAATGCTTTCCTACGCCTTCTCTCCCAGGCAAACTCCTATTTCATTTAATATCTCAGGAAGTCAGCGGAACGTAGGGGCATCAAATCCTGCTTTCCCACTTACTAGCTATGTCAACTTGAGTTACTTTTCTAAACCCCCTGCGCCTCTGTTTCCTCCTCTGTCAAATGAGAATACTAACAGAACCTATCTCATTGGGTTTTTCTGATTGTTAAGGGAGTTAATTGATGGAAGACTCTAGCACTGTGTCTGGAACACGGTAAATACTTAACAAATGCTTGCTGGTTTTTTATTATGTGTCCCTTAAATAAACCCTTTCTTCCCTCTTCTATGCCATTTCTGTACCTTGTTCAAATGGCCGTCATGCATGATGAGAGATGCCAGAACACTCAACTGCCCCTCAGACAGGAGTTACTAGACTGGGAGCTCCTTGAAGGCCAGTCTTTACATGTCGGCTCAGTAAAAATTGACTCCATTTAATTGACCAAATGAAATAAAGACTAACCTTAAGCAAGACATTCAGAAGGGTTGTGCCAAGAGGGAATGTTGCAAACTTTTTTCTTCCAGTTCATGGCTGTGTTGCACCGATTGTGCTCCATGGGGGCCTGGCAGCCTTCATGGCTAAGGGTGCCCGTCTCAGCATTCCACATTGCCACTGGCTGTCCTCAGCACTGTCTTGCGCCAGGGATTCTGGGCAGGAGGCCTCTCTTCTGTGCTGATGGCATACAGGCAGCATTCCAGGGCCTGGTGGTGACATCCGGGCTCACCATCTACTGCTAAGGACCGCTAATAGGGAACGTCCGATGAACTTGCCTGGGAGTCTGGAAGCAGGACTGTGAGGGGTCCAGACCCGGAGCACACAGACAGCTACACCCTCCTCGTGCTCTGAGCAGCCGCCACGTGGGCTGCAGCTAGATGTTTCCTTGTTTAGGGCTTTGACAGCCAGCCTCCCAAAAAGCATGCTGGGTTTCTTCCTTCACTCATTCCCTACTCTCTTGGTATACACCACTATTGAACATCAGGTACCTCTCACCTTAGTGGCAAAAATCAGTCTTTTCACCTTTCCGTGCCTTTGGGAAATGTGGGCCGCATTTCTGTCTCTCTCTGTCTCTCTCTGATTTCTTATATAATACAGCACAAATGAACAACTGCCCCCCTCCACACACACCAATCTGGAATTTCTGCCGTCATTGCTGAATGTCCAGAAGAAACATGCTTCTAAACATTTGCTGACTGTTCTTCCTTTGCAAGAAAAGGCTCCCAGCGCTCTGCCCCAGCCCCTGCTATCCATGCCAGACCCTCCCCCAGAAAGAAGTCCTGGTCGGAGCCCCTGTCACATCTCACAGGGTGTGCCGAACGGGCTGCCCAGGGCATGAAAACTCCATTTTTGAGACATAAAGAGCCCACCACTTTGTTAGCATTTTCAGACCCTGTTAGTTTCCATCTGTCTCGTATTTACAATTAAACATCAAAACTGCCCTGCTCAGCCTGGCTATTGAAGTGAAGGAGAGGAGCATACCCAGAACATCACTGGGTAGGGACGGAAGGAAACAGCTCGAGTTTGCCAAGTACTCTACAGACAGTAATGCAATGAACAAATCAGGAACTATTCATGCGTGTGTGTCTGTGTCCGGCTCTATGCAGAAAGAAACAGACTAAGGATAAGAACAGATGACGACTAAGTTAAATTACCCTTTGCTTGGTTCCTCGGAACGGTTGGGCAGGAACGCTGCCTCCCACGCTGTTCCTGGTGTTTTGGTGGCCTCTTCCCATGTCCCTCCTTTCTGTCTGCTTTTTCTTTCGGAGAGCCTCATTCTCTCTCCCACCCTGCTGTTCCCTGTCCCTCGCCTTCCACCTCGGTTTGCCTTTCTCCAGGGGCCATTTCTTTCCTTGAACTTGATTCTTCAGTCTGCCACTTCCTGGCCAGCTCTCCCCTCTCCTTCCCGAGCTCTGTCCCCCATCTCTCAGCCATACCTTAGTTTCCCCTCTTGCTCCTGTGGTTTCTTAGTGCTTTCCCTCCGACTTTAAGTTCCAGACAGTGGAACTATGAAGGAAGTGGACCCTCCCCAAGTAACTTCTACTCATAGAGGCTTGTGTCCTTTTGGGGGAGACTGCCTGAAGAAGGCAAGTCCACCATTGTTCAGGGCAATTAGCCACCATGGACTAGATTCATTGAAAGGTTGCCCACGAGTGGGAGGCTCTTGGGTACAAAAGCCCTATTCGCGATAGTACATTTTATAGACACCCAGAGGGCTATGAGAACCTCTACCCAGACACCCCACTCTGCAGGAGACAGCATCCCTGTCAGCTCT
This sequence comes from Puma concolor, assembly GCF_028749965.1. Classification (NCBI taxonomy): domain Eukaryota; kingdom Metazoa; phylum Chordata; class Mammalia; order Carnivora; family Felidae; genus Puma; species Puma concolor. The sequence goes on along the minus strand of NC_141675.1, from coordinate 76,917,762 downwards.
AAAGGAACAGACTTAATTCCCTCAGATTAACCATAAATTGGGAGTATCCCACATGCAAACGAGCTTTCTGAAGGCTCTCTAGAGAACAGCCCTTCTTCTTCCACGAAGGCCGGAAGGGATAACCTTAGGAAAACTGTGTTTCAGCATCCTCCTGTGCCTAATTACCAAGCTCATTTCTTTCTAATCGTTTTTATTTTAATGTAAGAATATGGTAAATGTCAGAATGTCATGAGATGAATGTATGACATAATTTATTTTTGCAGGGGAGAAAAATGGGACCTGAAACACCTATTTAAGTCAGGTGTTCTGAAAATGATTAAATAAGAGGAATAAAAGTAGGACCTAAGTGTAAAATACAGCTCAAGAGGCCTAGTGCCACAGATTCAACCTGCTTATTACACTGTACGATGTGAATAATTTATCACATTTTACCCCACACTAAGTACTGTTGAGGATTAATCTTCAGTTTATTTGCAGACCACATTAACCCCTACTTGCCTCCATGTGCCGCTTTCCTGGGGGAGGTTTGGGGAAAGTCTGTGGAATGCTCTTGTGCACACATTAGCAAGTGATGGACAGCAGTAATTACCCTAACTAATCAGCCCCTCCCGGGAAGTCATCTGGGACCATAAGGTACCCCTGTCTCTTGCTCCTGGCACTTTCCTCTTCATGACTTTTCAAACCCTCCCCCTCTTGGGCTGTCCTCTCCTGTTGTCATTTTCTCTCCGCTTCACCTTTTTTTTTTTTTATGCCCTTGGACTCAGAGCCAAAGCCTCCTTCAAGACCTCCCTGGCCAGTCCCACTGTCCAGTTTATCCTACATATGACCAATGTGCCTACAATCTGATTTTCACTCCAGCTTTGCTGGGCTTGGAAACCTTCAGTGGAGGGCCCTGCTCGAGGACACGGACCTACCTCCTTCATCCAGCACTCAAGACCTCCCTGGGTCTGGCAACACCATCTGTTCAGCTTCATCTTCTACTTCTCCTTTCCAAATACCTTCCCTTTTGACAGACCAACCCCTAAACAGCCAGACTCCCACCACCACCCTTGCCCTCCTCCCTAGGGAAGTGTACCTCTGCCTTTTCTGCATCCTGCCTGCCTGACATCCCTATTGTGCCATGAACTCATCCCCGATGGCCCCAGACGGCTCTGAGCTTCTCCTTCCCGCCAGCCCTTTCTCCGTCCGGTGCATTGTGGAGTGCCCCTTGGACTGACTTCGAAACAGCAGTCTGGTTGGTAGCAGGAACTGGGGACTTGTCTCAGAGCTGTGGTGGGCATTCAGGTGATTCTTTACAGATCAATAAAAATAGCAACTTTTCTAATGGGGCTTGTAGTCACATTTTACACAAGACTAAGAAGACATTGACTGCCTATGTCCAAAAAGCACTGTCCTTATTTAGTGGTTTTTTTTTTTGGGGGGGGGGGTGGTGATTTGCAAACAGATCCTTTGTATGTAAAACCGTTAGATATAAAGTGCACCTAGTACCTGTCACAATTAGGTATAGCTATGACCCCAACTTTTGGAACCATTTATTGGCCTCATTTTCTGCCATCTTATTTGGTCTTCCAGATGTCTTAGAAGATCTGTTCCTGCTGCTTTCCAATGCAGCAGCTCTCTAGGTCTGGTGTACTAGGAGCATACAGCTTCATCTGCTTCTTCTGCTGCTCCTGAGGATCCCACACCAGGCCCTCCAGGGCGTCCACCTCTGTGTCCTCCCTACTCACCGAGCCTTACAGTGCCAACCTCCTGTTTACTTCCTTTGCTCCCACTGGAGACAATCTGAGACATTATCTTATACTTTAGGATCTCAACGTCATTTTTCCTTTGTCCATTTTCCAGTCGGGGCCCCTTTCCTCAAATCCCTTGTAGAATGAGGTAGGAAATGAACGAACAAGAGAATGATGTGTCTCTCATGCCCTCACCTGTGTAACAATATCATTGTTGCCCTTTAGTGGCCTCTCACAGACATCACATCACATTAGCCCTGAGGTTACGCAGCCATGAGAGTATCACCCTTTCCGAGGGACTTTTAGGCCACCCTGGAGCACCCCGTGTTTCTGCCTGAGCCAGGCTCAAAACTGAGGTTTACAGGATCCCACAGTAAATGACCTTCACTCGTACTGACCGACATACTTGGCTGAAGGACAGAACAGGGACAGGTCTGTGAGCCCAAACAGGATGGGTGGTAGCTTTCAAGTGGTTCTTCTTTGTGGTGAGTAGCTCAGTTTCTATGCCTGGAATGTGCTGGAGAACTGCCTTTCGGTCCTCCCCTCATCAACTTCCTAGTGACACAGGTTACTTCCCCATTCACTTCCTGCCGAGACTCATTTCCAGCTGCAGTCTCAGCCCACAGGCCCAGCAGGCACCTGGGAAACAATGGCAGGTGACCCAGATGGCTTGAGGTCAAGGCCAGCCCAGTGCAGACTACCAAGGAGCAATTCATGAAACCCAAAAACATATAGTCCCAGGAGTTCTCACCAGCTGGCCAGGGAGGCAGAGGCATGTGGCTAGCTGCCTTAGGGTCACCATCAGGTCTTATAAGTGGTCAGCCCCAGGATTCCAAGGACCAGACGGACCCAGAGACACCCCATCTCCAGAGTGGTGATTCAATCTGCCCTTGGATGGGGCCACTGATTCACACAGGCCACCCTGACCCCACTGTTCAGCAACTTAGTTCAGCATCTGAACAATCAGAATCACGCATAGACTAAGTAGAATTATTCACAGTCAAGGAAGCAAATTCAGAGGAATCTAGAAATCTTAATGAATTCTCTGCACTAGAAGAAAGGATTAGAATCTAAGCAAGGTAGAGGACTGCAAAGAGAAAAAACCCTCAAGTGTGACAAGAGAGGCTATAATTAAAATAGCAAATTGCAATTTCGGGGTGGGGGGAGGGTGATGGGGGGAGGGTGGAAGGGGAGAGATGAGTATAAAAACCAAGGGACACCCAATGAAGCATCTGACAGAAATGATTCCCAGGGACGTTCTGGGGAGAAAAATCCATCTGGAAACAGAGAAAAGGAAATGAAACAAGAATTTGCTGCATTATTTAAAGCTTTCTGTGGTGGGGGTGGGGGGTGAGGGACATTCAGGAGAGAGGAGGTTAAGGGAGAAGAGAATGGAATCGCTCTACCAAAGGGGATTAAAGGAATCGTAAGGGCTTTTTAAAATGACTCAAGCAAAAAAAGGATGCAAATAATTGTAGGCTGTGAAATTAATGGTGACCAAGATTCTTAGTTCATTCTTTAAATCTGCTTAACAGGAAAAATGAAGGAGAGAGACATTTGTATGCCTGGGGAGTGATGGAGTCCTTGAAAATGCAGTTCCACAGAGCACTGACAAAACCAGATGCATGCCAGAGAATATGTGTCCTGGGATAGGGCAGAGCTGGCAGGGAAATTAGACTCCACGGCAGGGGCAATCTGCTTACATAAAAATACCTGGCACTCCCTCTCTTGAATGTTTGGCTTCCCGAATATTTGACTCTTTCGTGGAAGTCTCCACAGCATGTCCAGAAATTAGCAAAGTCCAAAGATGCTCTTGTAACAAACTACATGGGAATTAGAGGGTCTGGGTTTGAATCTTAGTACTGTCACTTACTGCTTTGTGACCTTGGGCCAGTTACTTAACCTCTCTGAGTTTCGTTGCCTTATAGGTCTGTGGTAAGGATTAAATGAGACTAAATATGAGCAAGTGCCTATCACAGTGTTGGGTCCATAGTAGGCTGTCAGTGAAGGTTCACTGAATCTATATTTTTCATTCCCTGCCAATTTCTTTGGTCCAAAGGACCTTCTTCACTGAGTCCTGCCTATGGAATATACCAGTTCCTAGGACTGCCATTTTATAGCTCACTAGAAAACACAATGGCCTAGAATCCTGGGGGAAGCACAAGTCACTGGGAGCCCCAGCAGGGGCTTAACATCCTCTCTCACCTAAATGTTAACATGTGCCACTCTCACCTTGGTCAGCCCAGCTGCTGCACGCAGCCACTCAGTCAAGCCCACCACGGTGTTTTACCACACGATGGTCTCTTCACCCCACTCTGGCCCTGCTCTTTCTCGTCCGTCAGCCTTTTCCAGCCCCTTCCCAGCATTATGTCCACACCTACAGCATGTTTGTACACCCTGGGGCTCAGACCACGCATGCTAAGGGACTCCAGCAAATGGGACCCAGGCAAAGGAGGGAGGCTGTGTGGAGGAGAGAGAGTAACAGTTGGGAAACAAACTGGATTTCCAAGCAGAGAGTGATGGGACTTGCCCTGGACCCAGGGCCAGCAGTGGGGTTATTGAACATTCTAGGGAAGGAGTCAGCAAGACCCCTTGATGAACTAGCTCTGAGGCATGAGGATGAGAGGGGAGCCTAAATGGACCTCCAACCCCATCAGCCAGGAGTACAAGGTCTGTCTCCAGGGCTGATAGTGGTGGATGATTTCCCCCTACCGCCAGGGCTGTGCCCAACTGCTGTCGGCCATTTTACTCCACCTGCTTTTAAATAGCTGAACTGAACTGTTCCTTCTTTACCAAGGACTCCAGTGGGACCTGCAGGGTGTCATTGGCAGTGGAGGGGTGTAGAAGATGAGGATCCTCCTAGGGGTTTTGTGCCCTATCCCAAAGCCGGCCAACCTTACTACGGTTCTAGCAGGGCGTCTGTGCTCAGCTCGTGCTCTTGAGCTCTGATCCAACCACATGCGCAGCGGCAGGCAGTGAAGAGGAAACTAACCATCACTCTCATGTCCATCACATCTAGGTTTGTGAGGAGCGTGTGATGTATCCACCAGGCCCAGGATTCTTCAGTTTCATTAGCCTCCTGAGGCCCACCAGGCATCACTGTGCATCTCTGGGGAAAGAGAACCCTGTTCCCTGGAGGATGGGAGAGGGCTGCTTAGCTGTTCAAACCCCTAACTTATCAGTCTTTTTGTGGTCACCCCCGCCTCAACCCCTGCCTGGTGTACCCACCTCTCTATAGGCTGTCTGGTCTAGTTGGAGTGCTTGCAAACTGTACTAATCAAATAAGAGTCAATTACAAGACTGTGACTTGAGTAAATCATTTAGTGTCTCTGAGCCTCAGTGTCTTCATCTGTAAAATGGAGACAATTATATGTATTTCATGAGACTATCAGTAGGATAAACTGGAAAATGCAACTGCCACTTTTTTTGTGAACCGTAAACTCCAGGACAAATGAATGTTAATAATCGATTGTTGATGCATAGCCTGGGAAGTCTGTCAGCCCACACCCCTTGACTGAATCTTTCCTAGGTTCCTTCGCCTGGAAGCTGGGATGTTACCTACTCACCCCCTTCTTTTTTTAGCTTCTATTGTACTCTAAGCTTACCTCTATAATAGCATTAATCAACCTGCATTGAAGCTGTTGCTTTGCATATCAATCTCCTACAGTCTACTGGCCACTCCTTTCCCTGGCCCACAGCAGGGGGCTCATTGCCTGTTTGATGAATGTGTAGACTGAGGCCCTGGGGAACGGGGGCTGAAGATGCCACACATGGCCACCAGGGGGCAATCAAATCCTTCCTAAGCAGGTCAACTTGAGTCATTGCAGAGGCTCTCTCTTCTCAGAGGGAGAGCGAGCTCTGCAAGAATTGCTCTCTGGTGGGTGAAGGCCAGGGCCTAGGGCCTGCACCGAGAATTACCCTCTTTGTGACTGACATCAGCTCTGTGCAAAGACAGGACCATATTTACCAAGGTGTTCTGAGTCTTCATTTCTGCCTGGGGCCTGAGTTACTGAGAGGAGAGGCCCAGGTTGTTCTGGGGGGTGGGTGGATACCCACCCACCCAGATGAGCTCTGCTGACAAAGTCCGAGGGGCAGTGTACATGTTGTGTGCACATATACGTGTAAGTCCATGCATGGCATGGTTATAAGAGCTCTTGGCCCCTCCATGGAGATCTGGCCATTCACTTACCCTAATATGCAACATGGCAGACTGCAGAGTGTCAGCACCAAGGCCTGGGAAGTAGGTCTAGTCCACTTGCTGACCCACTGTGTGGCCTAAGCAGGTAGCTGCCCCTCCCTGGGCCCTGTCTCCTCACCTGTGAAATGAAAGCACCAAGTTAGGTAACTAAGGGCCCTTCTAGCTCTGACATTTATCCTTCGTATCTCTGAGGTGTGGGATGATTCAAGCTCAGGGACTCTGGGTAATCTTGGGGATACTCAGACTGGGTTAGAACCTGAATTCTCAGGATGGGCTTCTACCACCTCTGGCCTCCTATCAGGGCAAAGCCCAGACTCATTTGGGTGGTCACCTGCCCACTCAGGTGGGGCTCAGAGGGGAAGCCTTCTGAATAACTGTGGGGATGCTGTCACTTGCCTTTGTCTGTGGAGGTGTCTTAGGTGGGATAGCCCCAGCAGTTCTCCCCTTGCCCTGTGCTTCCCCTGTCCCCACTTCTCAAACCACCACGGCTCTCCTCTGCCATCGATGTTGCTATCTGCTGGGCAGGTGAGAATCGGTGACAGACCCACTGGTCTGGGACACTGACAACAAGCAGAGCCTACAGCCTCGGTCTCTGGGGGCCTCGAGGGGCCTGTTTTCTCTGGGACCCCACCTTTTACCTTCAGGCAGGACAGGCCAGACAGATGAAAATCTACCCAAGCACAAGCTGCTGTTGAAATAAAGGCAGAGATGTTTCTTTATGATTTTCCCCTTGAAATAAACCCAGACTTAAGAACAACAGAAACACGCAAAATGTGTTTTTAGTGGAACCCAGATGGAGGGCTGGAAGCCCAGCGGGCTGTCTCCATAGAGGGTTCTTGTCTCTGGAATTCAATCCTCTCCTCCCCAACCCCCTCACCCCCAACCCTTGGGCTTGGGCTTGGGCTTGCTGGCCTGGGGTTGGCTCCTTGGGGCCAACTCCCTGGGGTTGTTCCCAGGTGGGCAGAATGCTCCCCCCATCACCCTCCGGACATAAGGCTGAGTCTGGCATCTAGAAAGATCTGTGGTTTCAGAGGTTTGGGGGAGGGGAAAGGGGACCAGGACCAACTCAATCCAAACACCTGGATCTGCCGAAACACAACAAAGAGAGTGAATTAAGACATCTGAAAAAAATATCTGAGGAATTCTCCTCACCCACATGGCCCACTGCTTCTCGTTAAATTGCTACAGTTCTCCACATTAACATATGCAAATCCAGCCCTGTGCTGATGACTTAGGAAAGAGAGGTAAGTCCTGACAACCTCCTTCCACCCCAAAATTGGTCAAAGCATTCCCTGTGGGATGAAGATATGTCACCATTCCCACTTTAATTCTACTTGAGAGTCGTAGCCCTGGGATGGTCTGTGTCCTTGGGAAACAGATGTGAGGGTTTGAGGGGGAAAGGAGGGAAACCAATCCTGCAGGGGCTGCCTCCTCTATGAAGTGGTACTGGTCATTTGTCAACAAATTTTCCTGGACACCCACCATGTGCCAGAGGCTATACTGTGCGCTAGGGCCACAGAGGTGACCAAGACATGGGGCCTAGCCCCAGATTGCTAGTGATCTGGTGGAGGAGGAGGAGGAAACCAGAGATTATAATGAAATAACTGATGGAGGATGATAAGTTCGGTCATGGATGGTTTGCCTCTGGGACCTCCAGGTAAAGCTACTTGGATAGAGGGGATCTGACACTCAAAAGCGAAGTTTTTGGTGAGAAATAGAGACTTGGGAGTTATCAGCATAGATGTGGTGGACAAGCCACTTGGAGAGAGGAGCAGAGGGCTGGGAGCCATTTTGCAGGAAGGGGGTCATGTGGGCTTCCAAATCATTTGTAGAGCCCGGTTTTCTATTTCACTTCCTCCCGAGGTCATTCCTGACCACAACCCTTCCTCCTGGCCACCTCCTCTCTCTTACTTTCCCCCTTTTCCCTTTTTCCTCTTTGTTACTAACTGGTCTGCAAGGTGATCAGAACTGAATAGCAGGTAAGGATGCCCTGAGGACAGGGACAGTGCCCCTCTTGTTTCCCAGCTCCCAGCTCCCTGTCTAGCATATAGGGGGCCCTCAGTACAGAGGGCCTCGGTGTTTGTTGCCTGAATGAGACCAGGCTAGCATTCCCTTTTCTCCCTCCCTTCAGGCCTGTGCAGGGCCTCAGTGCTGCTCTGAAAAGGAAAGGGAGCACCAGGGATATGAGCGGCAGGGGGTCCTGCCAAGGCCCAGGAATGGGGAGGAAAGCATCCTCTCTGAATTTCACCTCCCATAGTCAGCCGCGACACTTGGACCGAGTGAAGCTGCGTGCTGTCCCTGGGGACCCTCACACATGAGCCCTGCTCCATATGCATCGAGGAGCCGGCCAAGAGTGGAAGGAAGTGCCCAGACAGAGGGAGACAGAGTATTAAAATTCCACCGACAATTCCATGGGAAGGAGTTTACAGTTCCTAACTGACCGTAAACCCTTTCTCCTGACAGGTCTTGGAATACATCACTTCGGGCTTTCCCAGAGCAGCTGACACATCGCAGTAACGCTTCTCCAGAAGTCAGGGTCTGCTGATTCCAGCGGGGACGGAAAGGCAAGCTGGGAGCAGCTGAAATGGCCCCTGTCTCCTCTGACTTCAGAGACCGAGGGCAGGCGGCCGGCTGAATGGAGTACAGGCTGTCCAAGCGCAGCCCTGAGATTCCCAGCCCGAGCCAGAGAAGGTGGTTTGTTAACCGTCTGCCTCTGGGCAGAATTCTGTTCACCTAGTGGGGGGAACTCGTTTTCTCTCAACAGAAAGCCCCGAGTGTCATGCCGCATATGTCTTTTATTAATAAAAACGAGAAAATGGAGTCATTATTACTGCATAATTGCAGTTCATTTGCTAGGCCAAATCTTTCAAAGCCCAGGTGCTGGGGGTGGGGCAGGGGGAGAAAATAAAAGGGACCTTGATATGAACCGCTTGGGAACCACCTGTGTAGGGGGCACCTCGGGAGAGACTCTCAAACAGCAAAGTGCCTGAAGAGAATCAGAGCTGGCGTGGGTAGCAAAATGCACACTTCTGTCAGTGCATCCAGACTGCACCACAGCCCTGGTGTCAGCTCCAGGAATCAGGTGACCTTAAGCAGGACCCTACCCTCCTGGAGGCTCCTTTCCTTTTCTTTCTTTGTCTTTTCTTTTCTTTTTCCTTTACTTCCTTACCCGCTCCTCCCCCCCCTCCCCCCCCCCCCCCCCCCCAGGAAATCAGAGCTCATATTCTTGCCCTCCTTGGCTCCCAGGGTTGTCCTGGGAATCAAGTGACATCCATCATGGATCTCTCCCTTCCTTCCCTCACTCACCCAACAGTCATCCACCCAGTCTATTTATGGGCCAGACGCTGTGCTGGGTAATGAGATACAAAAAAGAATAAAAAGTAAACCCTGCCTTCAAGGAGCCCACAGTCTAGTGGGAGCCACAAAGAGTATTAGATAGGAATAATGATGCAGTGATGTCCACAGTGCTTTGGAAAGCCAGAGCAAAGGCACCCCACTCACCTTGTTTAGAGATGGCTTCAGGATGGTGATGTCTGAGGTGACTTGTGAAAGGTGAGCAAGAAAACTGAAGATATAGCACATCGTTTCCAAAATGTGGACATGATCACGGTGTATATGACCTTGGAGGCAGACCTCGATGCTCCAGTCTGAATATAACTATCACTGTGCACGTTTTATGACCATGACTGCCCGGTGAGGCTATAAAAGAAGGAGGGGTGGCAGCCAATGGGGGACTTTTGCCAGGCTGCTTTGCCCCATGTGGAGGACAGCAACTTGTCTCCTTAAGTCATTTACACTACCTCCAGTCTGCTACAGATAAAGCCTGCTCTTCGGACCAGAACCTCGATGTGAACAAGAAGCCCCAGGTGGGCTGTTAGAATGTCATCTTTCAGGCTTGTCAGAGAAGATATTAAGATGGGAGATTGGCCATTTTTTTTTTTTTTTTTTTTTTTTAGATTGGCCATTTTTAACATGGTGGCCTCCACATGAACACAGCAGGGGTCCAGGCCAAGTGTATATAAATTGCTTCAGCCCTCTAACGCAAGAACAGAGTTAAGAACAAAGTTAAGGTAGAACAAGACACCCATATTTTGGAAACATGCCCATCCTTATGCTGTCAACGTTTTCCGGAATTATTTTCTTTTTGGCCTCCTTTGATATTAAGTAAGCGTTTTCTTTTCTGAGATATAATTGACATAACCTTACATTACTTTCAGATATACAACATGACTCAATATTGGGGTATATTGGGAAATGATCACAATAAGTCTAGTTAACATTCATCACCACACAGTTACAATTTTTTCCTTGTGATGAGACTTTTAAGATCTGCTCTCTTATCAACCTTTAAATATGCAATTCACTATTTTAACTACAGTCATCACACTGTACATTATATCCCATGACTTCATTTCTTTTTATTTTTTTTTTTTAATTTTTTTTTTTTTAATATTTGTTTATTTTTTTGGGACAGAGAGAGACAGAGCATGAATGGGGGAGGGGCAGAGAGAGAGGGAGACACAGAATCGGAAACAGGCTCCAGGCTCTGAGCCAGCAGCCCAGAGCCCGACGCGGGGCTCGAACTCACGGAGCGCGAGATCGTGACCTGGCTGAAGTCGGACGCTTAACCGACTGCGCCACCCAGGCGCTCCCTTCATTTCTTTTTAAATGAGAAGGTTGTATCTTTTGACCCCCTTTACCCAATGTGGGTGTTTTTTGTTTGTTTGTTTGGGGGGGGGGGGATTGGGAGGTTGTTTTCTAGATTGCACATAAAGTGAGATCACATGGTATTTGTCTTTCTCTAGTTTATTTCACTTAACGTAATGCCCTCGAAGTCCATCCATGTTATCATAGTGGTAAGATTACCCTTTTTCTTGACTTTTATTTTACTTCACTTGAGAGAGAGAGAAAGCATAAGTGGGGGAGAGGGGCAGAGAGAGAAAGAGAATCTTGAGCAGGCCCCACGTTCAGTGCAGAGTCCAATGCAGGGCTCAATCTCATGACCCTGGGCTTATGATCTGAGCTCAAATCAGGAGTTGACTGTTCAACTGACTGAGCCACCCAGGCACCGCAAGATTACCTTCTTTTTTATGGCTGAATAGTATTCCTATGTGTGTGTGCAACATATATATTTTGTATATATAATTTCACATTTTATTTATTGATCCATTAGTAAACATAGGTTCCTTCCACGCCTTGGGTATTGTAAATAATGCTGCAATGAACAGGAGGGTGCAAATATCTTTTTGAGTTACTGTCTTCATTTCCTCCAGGTAAATACTCAGAAGAGAACTTGCTGCTAATTCTCTTTTTAATTTTTTGAGAAACCTCCATACTGTTTTCAAAGTAGCGTTATTTTTAAAGATGCCAGTCTCCGCCCCAGAGAACCTGAACGAGAACCTGAAAGGAGTGATCTTGCACTCTTGGGAGCCTGCACGGTGGTGACAACAAAAATCGGAGGCGAGAATTTCTTCTATTCTCAGAAAGATGAGCTCAAGAGATCCAAGTTCAGGCCACATTGTCAGCCACCCACCTCTCCCAGCTGGAGTCTCTCCTTCCAGCATTCTTCTGGGTCACACTTTGGAGCATGTCTGTATTTCTGTGTGTTTCTTTTCACAGAGAAGGCATTTCACTTAACATGCCTGTAAGAAAATAAGAACAAGACTAAACACTGAGAATTTCCCTTCTCCAACACAAGGGAGAGGTCCCAGGAAAATGGGCTGGGATGCGTTGTCGGGACCTTTATAACCTGTCACGCTGTGGATGCTAGATGCTATTTATTGTCTCTGCCAGCACCGCCTGGGGTTCCCACACCAGCCGGTGGTGCAGCCAGGGGTCCTGCCAGAGAGGTGGGTGGGCAGGCAGGAGAGTCACACAAGATAAGGTCTGTTTCCTGGCTGAACTAGGGGAGAAATGTTTATCCCTCACCTCTGGGCCTCTAATGAATTCCAATTCAAGCCACACAAGCCTAGGAATCCATAGTTTTAATCATTTCAAAAACTAGCCCCACTCTGGGTAAAATTACAATGCGCAAGAAGCTCAATGGAGCTTAAAGGCCACAACCTCATTATCATTTCATTAGACTCACATTTCAGCAAGATGGAAAGAAATGTTCTCACACACCACCCCCTCCCATGGCTCTCCTCTCCTCCCCCAGCCCTGTGGAATAACTCTGGAGGACAGAGATGGTTTACAACAGCTGTCAGCTACGAGAGCCACTGGCCCACTCCCATCATGCACTCTGCCCGAGAAGGAAGCTCGGTGCAGCCGCTGGAGACCTCAGCGCAAATCAGTACAAATGCTTCCCAAATCAAGTTTGCAATCCTGCGAAGTTTAGTAAAAACAACCCTGCTGTCAGTTTGGCTTCTCACAGCTGGAGGGGTCAAGCCATCAACACAGTATAAACCCAGGCCAGCAGAACCTTGTCCTACCCAGGGCCCCAGACGCCCTCTGGGAAGCAAAGGGTTTGAAAATGTCTTAAACTTTCCCAGTTTGTTTATTTTCCAATGTTTAATGATATTGTCCATGCAAAGGAGCAGAACCCCAGCTCCTGCTAACAATTAAAGAGGTTTCCTAATTTAGGAGAAAAATGTGATTTAAAAAGAGAAAGAACTTGCACAGGAAGTAAAGCACATAATTCACATTGAGAACGCGTATGCAGAAGAGCCTTGAGTTGCAAGGGCCCAGACTGGATGGTGAGCACGTGGCGTGAAAGCCGTTTCAGGGGCACTGACCTGACTGGAGGCCATCTCAGAGGAGGCTGGCAAATGTCTGCTTCTCTGGCACACCCCTGTGGTACCTTATCACCCCACCCCCACTTCCAGTTTCGTGACTGTGCCTTGTATCTGCCACCCAGGTGTTTACAGACCTCACCAATCCCGTAAGTCCAGCGGGCTCCCATCAGTGAAATTACCCCATTCCGCGGCCGCTTGTCCCCACCTGCCACAGGCTCACTCTGTGACGTGCAGGACTCCTCGGAGTTGCCCCGCATGTGCTCGTGAATAGGATGCCATCGAGAGTGGATGCCAAATCCTGCCAAACATTCACCGTCTCCCCCCTCTTTGCTCTCTGATGCCATGTGGCCCACCGTCACTTGCTGCTGGCTTGGCCTGTAAGAATGCTGCTGCCCGTGCTCAGTGCCTCGTCTCAAAGCTCCTCAAAAGGGTGGTGCTGCCCACCTGCTATCCTTGGCACACTGGAGCCTCATGGTGTCCTGCGCCCTTCCCGCTTCTGTCACACTCTGTCACCTGGACACCAAACACCACTGCCCTCCCTGAGTCTTACAGAAGCCTCTAGGAAGTAGCCCCATTGGCTTCTTCTGAGGCCTCCCTCTCCACAGGGCTGAGATGCTAGGGTAGGTAGAGGCAGGGGTGCAGTGAGGTGTACCCCCTTCCACTTCTCTTTCCTTCCCCTCACTGCTAATAAATGCCTATGTCCCAGGCTTTCCCCCAGTCCAGCGGACACATCTGAATCCCACAGGTAGAAATGGTTTAGGCTGGAGCTGGGTTCCCTACTACATGTCCTCAGACCAGCAGGCCTCACCCTAGGCTGCGTATTAGAATCGCCTCGGAAGCTTTTCCAAAATCCTATGGCCAAGCCTACACCCCACACCAGGAAACCAGAATCTCTGGGCACCAGTAATTTCCTTTAATGTTTATTTATTTATTTTGAGAGGGAGAGTGTGCGTATGAGTGGGGGAAGGGCAGAGAGAGAGGAAGAGAGAGAATCCCAAGCAAGCTCCTTGCTGACAGCAGAGAGCTCAATACAGGGCTCAAACCTACAAACCGTGAGCTCATGACCTGAGTTGAAACCAAGAGTTGGATGCTTAACCAACTGAGCCACCCAGGCGCCCCTGGGCACTGGTAATTTTTAAGTCTCCCTAGGTGATTCCAAAGTGCAGCCAAGGTGGAGAACCACTGCCTTAGAGGAATGAAGGGAAGGGAATATGAAGGCACAGAAGGCAAGCCCAAAATTGAGAGTCCTTTCCCTGTGATGGAAGAGAACCGAAGCAAGCCAGACCTGGTGCCACACCCCGGGACACACACCGAGAAAACCCAATGATTCTTTTGCCAAACCTGCCAGTGACTCCTGCTGTTGTTGTCAGTATCTCTTTCAGCTGAGTCAACCTACTGGGAGAGTCAAAGAAGACAAGCGCAGTTCAGACCTGGTGGCATCCCAGGCGCCTGGAGGGAGGAGGCCTTGTTGGTGGTTGGGGCGGAGACAGAATCCCGGGATTAACAGTGCACCGGGAGAGCTCTGATCTAACCCTGTGTAGATTTCCAAACTCTCCAGCATAGCTAGCCCTCTGCCATCCAAAACAAGGTGACCAGGGACAGGCCTGCATTAGATACGTGCGCAGAGTTCGTTCATTCATTCATTCATTCATTCATTCTTCTGTTCCTTCCTTTGTCCATTTGTCTATTTGCTCACTCATATCTAAGCATGTCAGAGCTGTATGTAAGGACCTCAGATATCAAATGCAACCCAGTAGCTCCTAGGTTTGTTTTCAACTGGGGAATGCTGGTTTAAGTGGCGCCATAGGGAAGCATAAACAAATACAAGGACAGTTGCTCTGGTGAAAATAGGACAGGAGGCCCTGGGGCTGGCCTGCTCACCTCCCTTCTCCTGCGGGGGCTTCACCAGATTCTCTTGTTCAAGGAGAAACAGGGTGTGGAAAGTTCTCATCTTATGAGGACACTGAGGCACAGAGCAGGATAGTGCCTTGTCCAGAGCCATATGGATTTCATGGAACGAATTTTACTATGCTAGGTATGGGGGAGTAAGACACAATCCTTGCAAAATGGAGAAGCTTACAGACTAAATTAATACCTCTGAACAAAACGTCCTATTTCATCAGTAAACCCACCTCTCTCTGTTTTCTGCAGAAAGCCCTTCCCGGGTTCTTCCTCAGTACATGGCACTCATGGGAAGCCTTGTCCTTCAGCACCCACCAGGTCTGATTCATGTCCACCCAGGATACATACTGCCTACACTCATTTAAACTGTCCAGGTTGTGTTACTGATTGTTAAATGTTTTGAATATCATACTTGGATTCCACCATCAAAGTTTCCAAAGAGTAAGAGCCAGATAGTAACAGAAAACTTCAGTAACTAGATCAGCAAAACCTGCCTTCTCACTGCAATTATTTGACACCAGATCTACTCAAGATCTTTCATACAAAGGGGAGACCGTTTTCTTCATGAGGGGATTTCCATTAGGAACTTTCTAGGCATGGCCTTCCGAAGATGCATCTTGAGCACAGAGCAGCCAGGCTATCTTCTGAGATGAATTGAAAGCCACATGGTGCCTCAGGACCAAGACAGGCCCGAGGTCAGCCCCTAACCCTTCCACCGGCCGGCAGTGTTGTGTGCGTGCCGGACAGGCACCTCTCGGGGCTCGGGTTGTGTGTGTAGTGTGTGTGGTCTTCCCAGGAACTGCCCTCAGCTGAAGGGAGCTAGCTGTCTTGCCTAAGCGATGCCCAGAGGGTACAATGACCCAGCCCCATGGCCTCAATGGGGAAACCTCTTTGAAGGGCCACCCAAGCTTCAGCATGCCCCATGGGAGCAGCTGAGGCTTCCTGGCAACCCCACTGCCATTTAACCGCTCCCTCTGCCCAGTCTGGCTCCCATGACTCCCTTATAGGAGTTGTTCCATGAGCATTCCCCAACCAACCTTCTGCATTCAGGTCTTCCTCTGGAAGTCCATTTCCAAAGAACCTGACTCTCAAAACTACACATCTACAAAATGGGGGCAATAATCCCTACCCCTCAGAGCTATTGTGAGGGTTAAATGAGCTCATTGTTCACATGACATTTCCTCTCTAACATAGTGCCTGGAATATAGTGAATGATCCATACACACTTACTCACTTCCTTCCTCTCTCTATTCTTTCTTCCTCCAAGTGTGTTTATAAGTTTTATAATGAGTGTTCTCTCTCTCCTCTGAGGGAGACATCTGGCTCTCTATTCATTGGTAGGGCAGAAGTGATTGACATATTCCACACCCAGTAAATGCCCAATCCCTTCTTCGTGTTCAGGTGTTCTGCATAGCTGTGCTCACCCCTCATACCAAAACATAAACACACACACATGCACACACACACAACATTGCGGAATTCTGCAATCTTTGGAGTTTTACAAACATCCAAAGCTTTACACCATCACCACAGCACACACAATCCAAGAATTGCTTGTGTAGAGACGTATATAAACAAGTCAGACATCCCAGGAAGGAAAGATCATTTCCTGGTGGTGGAATCAAGGAGGTCCTCATGAAGGAAGTTGCATTTGTCATAGATTTTGAAGGATGAATAAAAATCCAGCAGGCAAAGAGGGTGGGAGTAGATTTCTAGGCCAAAGGAATGATATGGCGGTCAACTGTGGAGTTGGGAAAACACAAAGCATGCCCAGACAAGTCCTACAATCTTGGCTCAAGACAGGATTTTGCAGAGGAGGACGAGGGGGAGGGGCCAAGCCTGGGAAGACAGTTTGGGACCTGATTGGGTGGGGCCCTGAATGTCAAGCTGAGGCTGGAAGTAATGGGGTTCCACTGACTATTTATGAGAGGTGAGAAGAGCTTTAGGAAAATCAGTCATGGAGAGAATTGAATGAGAATGACACCAGAGGTCAAGAAATCAGTGCAGAGGCTGTGCTAATAGACAGGGCAAGAGAGGACACCCCTATCTGGCAGGGGCATTGCTGGATCAGGAGAGCAGGAGTCCCAGGGTAAGAGTGCTGACTTCTTTTTCAGATCACCACTATTAAAACCTTCAGGGGCAACTGTACAAATAACTCATCTCCTGATCTTGGGATAGGCAACAAGTGAGCTCGCTCCCCAACTATAGTTTGGAGAAGTGAAAGAGGAAACCAACCTCAACATAGTGTGCCTGACTCACTGTTTCTGAGTGACCTTGTACACAACTCTCTGAGCCTGCTGCCAGTCACCTCCTCTGTACACACCTTACCTCATAGGAATGTAGACACCAAAAAGGAGTCCCATGCATGAAACACCTAGAGAAACTTCTCGAAATAGGACAGACCCAGCCTTATCCCTCACTTGGCCTTGGGCAAATCACTTAACACCTTTCTGGGCCTCAGTTTCCTCATCTATAAAATGAATAGTAACTATCACCATCCATTTGTGGGACTTTTATGAGATAAAATAGCCTAATAAACCTGAAGGTACTTAAAGCTCTTTGGAAGCAGGTGCTAAAGAAAGACAAGATGTAATTGTTGATGCTGTTATGTAATTGGTATTACAATTGCCACCACCCCTGTAGCCTTGTCTTTCTTTTCCCTGAAGAGCCCAAATACCGTTCATGGTGTTCTGTTCTTCATGAATAATTCTCAAATGCCTCCTCTTGTTTAGATGTGGACGTATACCAGAAAGCTCCACAGATACTGCCTACCTGAAATGGACCTTGAGTCAGATCCTGCGAAAGCCAGGAGGAGGGCCTGGCTGAGAGTACCTTGGGGAGGTGGCAAAAGGGAGATGAGTCACCACCGCTCAGCAGGGAGGCTGTTGGTGTGTTGGTCAGGGAAAGGCAGGTGACTCAAGGTGGGACTTTCTGGGCACAGAGGACCTATGATCACTCACCCCTCTAATTCTTCCATCTCCTTCCATCTACCTCGATCCAGAGGCCACCCCTAGCCCATGTCTGGTCCCATGGCCTAGAAATCTAACAGTGTAGTCGGTGTGACTCAGCAACCATGTGACCTAATTTTCCTCATCTGTAAAATGGGTCTGATCTTCTCTGAGCTATCTGCCTTACAGGGCTGATGTGAAGAGGGTCCCCTGGGCTGAGGATGCAAGAATGCTTGGTGACAATAACGTGTTGTACCAACGTAAAGGGCTATTTAAGTGGATTTTTCAAGGCTATGTTATAAGATTATCTGTTGCCTGGGGGGAGGGGGGTGATTCTGGCTAGAGGCCATGAGGAAAGCTGTGGGGATCCCAGAGTGTCAGTTCCCTCCAGACTCAAAGTTCCAAAGCTGGGTAGAAAGTGTCCCTTGAAGGTGGTGTCCAAGAGAATCTCTCTTGGTGTTCTGATATAAAGCAACCCCGCCCCCCCCCCCAAAAAAATCCCCAAAACCCAACCATAAGACCAGGACAGTATGGGAGTCATCACCTTCCATCAGCCATGGCTTGGCTGTTCTCAAGTGTCTTTGGACTCTGTGCACAGAGGCATAGAGCTGGCTGGGTACAGTGACATCCACCCACCCAGACCACAAAGGAACATGGCTGGGAGATGGCAGTCTCCATTTAACTAGGGAGAAGTCAGAGCTGAGCTACCAAGAGGCTTTAAGTCCCTTTCCTGTGTTGGGGGGCCTGCCCTGAATGGAGAAAGGAAGATGTCCCCAGCAGCAAAGTACCCAGTCCTCCCAGGACAGCAAACATCCAGCAGGAACAAGGGCAAGGCCAAGGGCAGAGCCTGCTTGCTGTCTCTGGCTTGGATCCCCTCCTTACAGGTGGGCTGGGAAGGGAGAGGAAATAGGTTAGTGTTCTCTAGGAGAAGTAGCCTAGGAAGAACCCTTTGGGACCTCCTCATGGGGGTAGGACAGGGTTGATGGATTGGTGAACCCCCAAGTCCCTGAAACACAGACAAATTCTCCAATGCACAGAGAAGGTTTGGACTATAAAGACTCTGCCCCTGCCCCTGACTTCTAAGGGTTCCCCAGCCTCAAATGATCCCCTAACCTATCAGACTGGGGTTTAAGTCTTTTCTTTAATTTGATGGCTCCTATCCCTTAAACCAGATCTGATCATACTCCTAGACTGCCAGTCTGACCCTCCATGTTAAGGACCCTCCATAACCATGCTCTCCTTCCTTGGTGTGGTGACCATGAGAATGGGCTTGGGAATCAGACTGTCTGGGTTCAAATCCCAGGTCTATCACTAACCAGCCATGCGAACTTAGGCAGCTTATTTAACCTTTCTGGGCCACCACTAACTCATCAATATTTGGGAATAATAGTGGGACGCACCTCAAAGCTTTGTTATAAGAATTAAATGTATTAAATGGCTCAGCATAGGGCTTGCCACCCAGTAAGCACTCTTGTCTTGGCTCCTTTGGAAAATCACCCTCCACTGCCTTTTCAAGATGGGGCTTCTGATCTATCTTTTACAGGCCTTCTTTTCTCTCTGTCCTGCACCTTCCTCCACAGTGACACTGTCCCTTGTCATATTGGTTTTCTCCTGACTTCCTGGTCACATAGTAGCTTATGTAAGCTCATGGGGCAAGCTAGCCACCATTCATCCTTCTTGGAAACCCTCAGTTCTTCACCTGCCTGGGCTTGAGATCCTTCTCTATGAAGCTGTGCCCCTCTCATCTTTTATAAGCTCAAAATTCATGACTTTCATGAAACATGGCATAGTGTTTCAGAAAAGCATAACCTCTGGGCTGAGACAAACCAGCTTAACCTATTATCAGCTGTGTGACCTTGGGCAGGTTACCTAACCTTCCTTAGTCTCAGTTTCCTGATATGTTAGATGACATAGGTACCCCTCCCTCACAGGGTGAAGGAGAAGATAATGTAAAATAACACCCCCCCCCCCCGAGGCCTGGGGCAGTGCTGGGGGCAGTGCTGGGGGCCTTCTCTCCTCTCCACCCTGCTCTGATAGCACCTTCTCTTTGTCCTCCAGCCCTCAACAATCTTTCCAGCCAAAATTAGCTTACTCTGTGTATGTTCGTGGGGATTTATCATGTGGTGGTTACTCTTCCGTTCATTCAACATTTATTGGGCACTTACTATTTGTCCTACACTGTGTAGGCTCTAGAGATGACTATGACCTAACTCCTGTCCTGGAGAACTCACGGAAAATTGAGAGGCTCAATATATGTGCAGCTAATCTTGTGGGAAGTATTATATGGGGGCCTGTATACAAGGTACTCTAGATCAGAGCCTATGGAGTGACTAACACTGATTTCAGCAGTCAAGGGCTTAAACCCAATTCTGTAAGCATTGACTAAGCCCATGCTGTGTGCCAGGCACAGTACTAGTCACCAGGGATTCAGGATAAAGAAGACAATGTCTCTATCCTTAGGGAGTATGGGGTCCAGTGGGAAAGTCAGACAAGAAGATGTAAGGATTATATCATATGAAAAGTACCTGTGTGCCCAGGGTACTATTATGTAAGAGGGGGACAACTAAGTTATGTAGCAAGGAAGACTTCCTGGATGAGGTGACATCAAGATTTGAAGGACAAGTAGGAATCGGCTAAACAAAGGAAAGATAGGAAGGTCTGCCCAGAGGGAGGGAAACAGCCTGTGCAAAGTCCAGGAGGAGTGAGGCCAGGTAAAGGGTTCAGAAACTTCGAAAGCGTTCTGTAATTCTGGATGCATATGCATGAGGCTCTGAGCTTCTGGAAAGTTCTTCTTTCTCTTTCTCTCTCCAACATCCTATCTCTGGTCAAATCCTTAAACCCCAGCTCCAGCTCCCCCATTTCCCAGAGGCTTCAGCCCCTCTGGTGCCCTAGTTTGGAGTCATGCAATCCAGACTCCTAGGAAGCTGCCAAAGGAATAAGGGGGAGACCCGTGGTGGGTGCTTAGGCTGAGCTGGAAAGGAAAAACTTCCCACCCCCTGCTCCCTATGAAAGGACACTGACCAATGGCCAGGGTTAGCCTTGGGTTGTGGTCAGTCCATGGTAACAGCTGCTAGATAGCAGGAAAAAACCTGCTTCCTCAGTCGAAGCCTCCCCACCCCCAAGCCCTCGGCCTCTCTGCTCTATGTTTGGTCCCCTAGGGCTCCGCTCCTGCCAAATCATTTCCTGCTAATTTGGTCAAGGTGAAGGTCCCCTCACCTTCCTGGAGTTTTACCATGCAGCCAGCAGGCTGCAGAGACTCCCAGCATACCCCACACCTGCTGTTGGGGCACAGTCACCGCATACACACGCTCACATATGTGCACACACTCCTCTCCCACATGCAGACTCACAGAACTCACAGTCACACACAGCCTCTCACCCCCCTTAGCCATGCATCTGCTCATAGACACACACACACACACACACACACACACACACACTCGAGCACTAGGAGGGCACAGCTTGCCTCTGTTCTGTGAGTCCCCCGTGGGGAGGATCAGCCCCTCAGAAGGTTTTGGGCCTCCAGCCGAGGGACGGACATCAAGCCCTGCTCCAGAAAGCCCCAGGATCTCTCACTGAAAAGGTACCAAAGGGTTAAGAAAGAACATTTCCAGGGAGTTTGCCTCTTAATCAACACAGTTAATTCTTTTCCTTTTACAAACATAAATTCTTGGCAGTCACTAACCAAGAAAGAAAGGGGTAAGAAAAAAAACCTTAACCCAACATTAGTCAAATCTTTGCCTCTTCCCATTTTTTTTTTTTTCAAGTTAAAACCCAGGGGAATTCAAAGCAATGAGAGAAATCCCAACCCAGATGGAATGTTTTTGCTAATATACGTCTGCAAGTTATTTAAATGTATGTTTAAGTGTGCATGCGTGGAGGTGGGGGGGAGGGTGTAGGGAATGTGAGAGCGAGCAAGTATGGCTGAGTGGGTGTGTGTGTGCATGCGCACGTGTGACTGGAGCAGACCCTGGCTGTCCTCCGGCCCCAGCTCTCCTGCCTAGACCTGAAGCAGGACAAGGCCATTGTCCAGGACTGTCCTTGTCCTGCCACCTAGGGTCTCCTGGGACCACAGCCCCTGTACCTGCCGCCCCCACCCCCAGCCCCAGGATGGCCTGGGGGACATCTTCTGCCAACACTAACCCACCCACCATACACTTTCTTGCCCTTCTTTCCTGCATAGTCAGAAGAGCTAGGGCGGGAAAGTGACATTTTAGAGGACCAAGCGCTCACCATAGAGCTGCCCCCACAGTGGCCTTGCTTGGACTGGAGGTCCGACTTGGGCTCTGTTCCTGACCTCTTGCTACCCCCTCTCAGAGCTCTTGTATGATCTTCAGACCCCTGTCATAGTCCCTGTCTACTTTTTCCCTCACCCCCTTGGAACACCCCCCCCCCCAGATGACAGGCCTGACCCTCCCATACACCCCACCCCAGCAAGGGTCCTCACCTCTTCCCCAGAAGCCCCTCCCAGCTGGGCTGAGGGTGCAGGGGCTTCACGGACCACCCCCTCAGCCCCTACCTGCCCCAGGCGCCCTCTCTTCTACTCCCCCCCATGAGCCAACTTTAATTCTGTTAATCTTTTTTCTGAAATTGCTCCTCTGCCCCCCTAATCAGCTGTGTGGGTTCCAACTTCCTGATTTCCAGGGGAAGATTAAGCAGCTTTCTCCATCTAAAGGCTTTTTGGATGCCTGGGCCACCCCACAGGCTGGCTAGACCCCCTCGGTGAGAGGCCTGCCCTCACTCTTCTGAGCCTCGGCCCACCCTGAGTCCTGGGCCTTCCATGAGGAACTTCCCATGCCCCTACCCTGCCCTGGCCCCCCAGAGACTCCAGCCCTCCTGTCATTTCCCCTCCACACAAAGGCCTCTCAGCTCCTCCTGCCTGGGCCCAAGGCCTGGAGCCCACCACCTACTCTCACCAGCTCTTGGGAAAGGAGTACAGCAGCAGGGGCGGGGGGCAGTGCTCAGGGGCTGGAATTTGCAGAGACTCCTCACTCAGTAGCTCCCCTCCTCCACCCAGTTTCTCCTCTGGCTTCTCTGCTCTTCCCACCCGCTCTTGCCCTCAGAGGCCCTTTTTCTGAGAACGTGGCCATCCATGGTCTCCCATGGCTGAGGAGGGGACAAGATGTACCAGCTTTCAGCTCTGCACATGAGTCACCTACACTGCTCATCTCCTTGAGCCATGTCAGGATCTGGTGCTCATCTGAGTCCCGGCAAAAAGGAGTCGGGATCACAGACTGAGTGAGGAAGGGCCATGGGAGGGGAGATGGAGAGAGAGACAGAGTCCAAGGGAAAGTAGCAATGGGTTTTGGACTATGTGTCATCCGAGCTTGTCTGACATGTAGCTAGGGGATAGTGTAGCTTACATCTGACTTTTGACATGGAAGAAATAGTTGCCTGGAGAGGAATCTCTGAGACAGAAAGAGGAAAAGAAGACATTTGGTAGAAAGTGTCCAAGAATGCCCCCTTATCAGGGCTACAGCTTCCTTCTGAAATGGGTGGGGTCTTAGGACCTCCACCCCTGGAACTGACTTCCTAAGGCCTGAAGATGTCAGGACTCTTCAGCCAGTCTTCAGAGAGTCCATGAATCCCCTGACACCATGCAACATCTTTGTGAATATGGGCATTATTATAAGAACCTCCATGACCTTAATCATGTTCTCAAAAGGATTCCTCACTCCATGAGGCTAACAACCCATGACCTAGAGATTAACATGAAGGTGACACTTGAAGCTGGCCAGGGTGACCCAAAGAACTGAGCCAGAGTGGCTGAACCAAGTGGACTGGATCAGGCTCAGGCGGTAACGTGAGTCTGAGGAGCTGACCTTTGCTTCTAGGTGAGTGCGTGGGGACAGGGGTCAGGGGGTCCCCAGAGATGAGCTGGGTTCGTGGAGACCGCATAGAAAAGCTGATCTCTGCCAGGTGAAATCCTGGGGTGCACGTGACGCGCTTTCCCTGGGCTGAGCTAGTTTTTGGCTTTGTCTACTGCAGCCCTAACAAGTACTGCTGGTACTAAAGCAAGCCCTTAGGTCTTCCTGGGGCTTCAGTGAAAAGTGCACAGGAGGGTCTGCGCACAGAACTTTCACAACATGTACAAAGTTCATCTGTCTCAGAATAAAAGCAGCATCCACTCAGGGTGCCTGGGTGACTCAGTCGGTTAAGCGTCCGACTCTTGATTTTGGCTCAGGTCATGACCTCACGGTTTGTGCGTTTGAGGCCCGTGTCAGGCTCTGTGCTGACAGTGCAGAGCCTGCTTGGGATTCTCTCTCTCTCTCTCTCTCTCTCTCCTCTCAATAAATAAAATAAACTTAAAACAAATAGTGTCCTGTCTTCCAAGGGCTGTGAGCACATGTGTTCAGCACTGATGTGGGTGAGTCAGAGCCTTTACAGAAAAAGAGAGGGGAAGGTCATCAATACCAAGGGACTGTTTGGAGGAAATGATAGCTGCTTGGCAAAAGGCCCCTTGCCTACCTCTGCGCTGACCAAGCTGTAGGACCTTTCTGGGTCACAGCTCCCTCTCCCAGGAAATGACGATGATGGGGCGGTTGGGTCTTTGAGCACACCTTCAGCGCTGCCATCTTGGAAATTTAAGTACCCTCTCCTGTCCCCTTCCTGGAGCTCTTGTGTGGGGCAAGTGGATATTTTCTAAGAGCCACAGGGCGCCTTCCCAGCCTTCTCCCATGTGCCTCAAGACCACCCGCCCAGGGTCTACACACAGCCCTCTTCTCTTACAAAGTCAATTTCCCTACAAAACGGGCTGTGGGAACAAGGTTTTCCTCTTTCTTTTTTGACCTGGCCACTCTTCTGCTTGCTTTCATGCTCAGATTGAGCACATTCAAACAAAGGACAGAGCTGGGGAGCCAGGCTCAGACAGGTGCAGAAGGAGCATTCTGGCACCAGGGGTACTGGCCGCCACAGAGGACAGCTGGGAGGTGGGGGGCGTGAACTTTCCCCTTTCCCCTGGCCCTCTGATGAAGCGATAGCCTTCCTCTGTTCTAGGACTGCGTGCTGCTGTCCTAGATAACCTCCCAATCTGGCTTCTGGAGCCTGATGGATCCAGAATGCACGCTAGCCATGCGTGCCTGTGTGGTTTAGATCCGTATGTGTCTATAGCTATGTGTATAAATATAGATAGATGGGTACAAACCAAGGGTTTACGAGGCGGCAGCGATGCTTTCTGCCAGGCTGCTGCCAGTGCCTCTAAGAGGGGAGCTCC
The DNA here is from genome assembly GCF_028749965.1 of Puma concolor. Taxonomy (NCBI): domain Eukaryota; kingdom Metazoa; phylum Chordata; class Mammalia; order Carnivora; family Felidae; genus Puma; species Puma concolor. The sequence goes on along the minus strand of NC_141675.1, from coordinate 76,893,037 downwards.
GGTGTCTCTCCCTGCAGGTCTTTCCTGTCACTTCCGCCCGTGACTCCTTTCCCCATTTCCCCACCCCAAGCTGTCACACCACCATCTCCTCCCTCGCTTTTCCTCCCCGAAGCCAGGCTGCTGCTATATCTTCACTTTTTCCTCCACAGCAACTCCGAAATCTGTTCCTTTCTTGGTCTCCGCCCCCACCCCCCATTGGCATCCCCCTCCTTGTCTCTCCTGTCTCGCCTGCCTCCCCCATCTCTCCTCTCTTGTCTCTGCTTCTCCTTGGTTGTCACCCTCCCTGATTCTGTGCCACCTCTGTCTGCTCTTTGTCCATCTGTCTGTCCCTCTCTGTGCCTGTTTTACGCGCAGCTCTGTCTCCCAGCCCCTCCGAGTCCCTGTCTGCCTCTCTCTGTTTTGTGCGTCTCTCCATCTCTCAACAAGGAACTCAGCCAGGAACTCCTCTGGGAAGCAGTGTTTCTAGCCTCCTCCTTCTAACCTCGCCATCAAGCTGACTTTTCATCTGGCCCGGGCTGGGAGCAGAGCAGAGGCTGACCAGAGTGGGATGGACCTCTTTGGCCTGTGAGAACCAGCGGGCCATGGGAAGAACAGCTGGGCTGGGGACCAGTGATGCAGGCCTGCCTGTTACTAAAACGAGTGGCAGCTCTGGCTCATTTGCATGTCAGGACTCTTTTACATAAATCTGCATGTCAAGCTAGAGGCCCTGGAGCCAGGTAATGCAAAATGATGCAAAATAAATTAATCAGTGTGCCCTGCTGCAGGTGTAAGCCAGCCCTGTCTTCCAACTGCCAGCGCAAATCCCTTTGGGCTGATTTCCTTACAGGGTAGGGGGTGGAGAGTGGGGCATGGGCAGGGTGCTGGCCCACAGTGGGCAGGCAGTGTTTCCCCAGGCTGTGGAAGGCCCCAGGGGCCGCCTGTTGTCCAGCCTGGCTCCAGAATGGCCCTCAGAGAGGATGGACCCTGACGACTGGAGATGGCTGTGAAGCCAGCCAGCCTGGACCACGGCCTCATCCAGTCCCTGGATACTCAGACTCCAGAGCTGGGGAAAAGGTGGGTGCAGGCTATACCTCATCCAGGGGGAAAATTGAGGTGCAGGGAGTGGAGGAGGGATTATTCCAAGGCTGCCCGGCTCCTCGTGGTGGGTCTGGCTCAGAAGCCTGCACTTCAAGCCCTCAGTAAGCAGCCTCCCTGCTCCTTACCACTGGCTAGAAGTAGATGAATTTTATTGCTCCATTTGAGGGCTCAGAGGTGACAGTCTGATCTTCTTCTCCAGTCCAGCCTTTGGGAGCACTGCCCCATTCTAACCACCTCGGGAGACCCCTCAGGCCTCCCTGACCCAGACATGGAGTCCTGCTCCTCCTTTAGGAAGAGGCAGCACGCAAAAGAGATGGTGGCCATTCTCCCTCTGTGTTCTCCAGCCTCTGGGAAGCGTGACTTCTTGGCTCCCCTCTGGACTGGGAAATGACACAGAAGCCCCAAGGCTTCTGAGAGGAGACCCCTTCATATGAAAGGGGGATGAAGGGCAGGGTCACTAGCACCAGAGCCTACCCATCCTCAGCTCCGTTTCTCCTCCAAAGGCCAAGGTGAACTAGCCTTGGGAGCCCCAACACCGCCAAAGACCTCGCACCCTCTCCAGACACAACCCGCAGGTTGGTCAAAGGAGAGCCATGGCAAATCATTTTTGTACCAACTATGGCTGCTCTCCTTCTCCTCTGCTGCAGGAATCTGGCCAATAGGGCTCCATCCTGCCACTGGAGAGTGCAGACCAACTGCGCCGTGATGGCCACCTCAGGGCGCAGGACATCCAGTGGTTAAAAGCAGGATCTTTGGAATGAGCCACATCTCTGCCTGTGTTTTGCTGCTACGATTACCAGCTGTGTGACCCAGGGCAAGGCACCTGGCCTTTCTGAGCCTAGTTTTCTCATCTGTAAAATACGGGTGGTTTTACTTCCTACCTCATAGGGTTATTAGGAGGCTTAAAGGAGACAAAGCGTGCACAGCACCTGGCGCAGAGTAAGCATCTATCTATAAATGCTGGCCATTACTACCACGGGCAAATACAAGCAGTCCAGTCTAGGGCAGAGGAAAGGTGAGGGGAAGCAGAAGAAAGTCCACCTGGAGCCCTTCGTCTGCCTTGGCTTTCCCTGTGCCCTCCCTTCAATTTATTCTCCACGTTTGCACCAGAGGCAACATTCTGAGACACAAATGCTGTCATGCCACTTCCTGGCGTTAGACCTTTTTTGACTCCCTATTGCTTTTCGGATAGAGCCCAAGCTCCCTGACTTGGTTTTACAAGGCTTCTGCTTATCTCTGAGTCTCACATCTCACCTTCTTGTAACCTAAAGTCAGGCCTGTGGTTACTCAGACACACACATCTGTGCTCACCTTCAGGCCTCTGCACGGCTGGTCCTGACCCCAGCTACTCACCTCTTCTCTTAGCTTAGAAGTTGCCTTCTCCAGAACACTCCCACCCTCTGGCTAAGGATGGAAAGAGGAATATAAGGGGCTCCTCGCCCCTGGGGGATTTCCCCTGAGAGGTCTAAGCAGTAAGGTTGTCCAAGATCATCTAGTGACTTTGCCTTTGGCAGAGGAGAAACCTGGGTTCCCAGAGGGAAGGGGCTTCCCACCTACCCCTCTGCATACTTGGGCAAATCAGTGACCCTCCAATCAGTGACTCCTCCTCTGACACCAAGGGCCTCTCATTCTAATTCATCTGCATTTAATCATTTAATCACTTCTACGAAGGGAGAATGAATAAACAGAAAAGACTTGGGGACCCAAGGGAATGAATTCCAAGCCCCAGTAGAGACCATGAGGGATTACGTATTCGGGGGCAACAGCTATTTTATAGCACCCCTCGAGTATCCCCATGGGGGCGTTCATCTCCTTTTACCTTTTCGTAGAATTCTGGTCTGCGTCATCTGCCCAGTGAGCAGGGCCTGGGACCAGATGAGACCCAGTCAAGGCCACCATGGGAGCATGAAAAGCACCCAGGATCAGGAATCAGAAGACTTGAGTTCAAGTTCCACCTGCTAGCTGTGCAAATGCGCAAATCACTTAACCTCTGCACCCCAGTCTCCCCAACTGTAAAAAGGGTTAGTAACAGGTCTCACCAGGCTGTGGTGAGGCTCATGTGAGGTGATGGATGTGAAAGTGCCTTCTAAACAGTTCGACATTCAACATGCTTTTTTAATGAGCCGGGACAAGCCCAGGAAGGTTCTGATCAGAAACCAGGCTTTAACGTCCACAGTCGATTGCTAACCCACCCTGTGTTCCTGTTCACATTCTGTGCCTAATCTGTTAGGGACTGAAAGGTGCTGGGCTTATAAATATTTGTTCCTTATGGCCAGACTTTCCTGGGTTTTATCAGCCTGGCTGATAAGATAATCCTGCCCTGTGGGGTGAGTTCTGGCACCTGGCGTTCTGCATTGCAGGTGACCTCTCAGACCTAACTTTTTAATACCTAGCAAGGCAATACATCGGCTCTCAAATTACAGGCTGGAGGTGGAGGGGCTGTCCAAGGGGGCCTCTGAAATTAATTCTCTTTGTTTCTGAATCTGATGTCTAGAGCTGACCAGAGACTCCAAATTAACACCTTTCATGCCAGATGGTGACTGGGTCTCCACTGGCTCCGCTAAGCTCAGAACCAAAATGGTTTTGAAAAGACTTGAAGTGAGCACCCTTCTCCTTTAATTAAGTGTGAAATCTCCGTATCTGTTTCAGCCTTTGAAAAGTGAAACCCAGGAAGGCAGCTTCCCCAGGCAGAGAGGAGAGGTGTGCAGAATTAATATTCCATCTCGATTTTTCCTGTGTAATTTAATAAGTTGACTAAGCTTATCAGGGGGACCCGGGCTGCATTTAGCCACTGGGTGAGCCAGACTCCTGCCGCCTCACTTTCCCAGTCAACAAAGCTCACATTAGAGCGGTTGACTGGTCAGGCGAGGTGAGTCAGGGTTAAGGTGAAGAGCTGGGACCAGGCTCACCTTGCTCAGTCACATGTTACCATTTGGCAACCCGTCCCTCCTCCCTCAAACATGCTAGCCGGATCCTTGATCCTCACGGAATCCTGGGTGCAGCCTGAGCCACACCTGCCCTCCCAGGCGTTGTCCCTCCGGTCCCAGATGGGCCCACTGCCTTCTGCCACCCCAGCCTCAGGTGAGACTGATCGGAGCAAGGTATGGACTTGCTAGGTATTAAAAAACAAACAAAAAAGGAACTACTTGGGGACTGCCCCAGCCCTGTACCTCCAGGAAGAAAGACAATTGCCTGGCCTAGCTGAGACTTGACCTCCAGCGGGCCCTGCTCCCCACCCTCCCTCCCACCCCCTTTCTCTCCCTCTTCTGCAGGGCTGGAGGGCAACCCCAGGGCTGCTTCCCTCTGGAGTTTCTCTCTCCCTCAAGGAATCTGATTCACAAAAGTAAAATTCTCACAGAAAACTCCAGAATCCCTAGAAAGAAATCCTTGGGACCCAGTGTGGGAAATATTACTCTCTCTGGGTATTTGTCTCTTTTTGAACATCTCCTGAGCGTCTGCTCATCTCCACAAGAAGTACATGGAGGTGGGAAGGGGGGAGATACCAGTATAGCATGTTTTTCCCATAATAATAGAACTCTAGAGCTAGAAGAGATTTCAGAGATCAACTAATGCAACCCCTCTTTTTTACAGGATAGTCTGAGGTTCAAGGAGGAAAACTGGTCTGTCCAGTGAGTTCTAATAACTAAGGCAGGGCCGGGGGGGATTTAGCTCTGGATGCCCCAGTAGGGTAGTCTATCACGTTCCAGGGGTTTAAAGCAGGGGCTCTGGACTGGGATGGACCTGAGTTCAAAGTCTGGCTCAGCTTGAGATTTGGCAAGTATTTAAAGCTTCTGTTGGCCTCAGTTTCATCATTTGTAGAATGGGGATGATAGTGATCACCTCACAGGATCAATACATGAGATAATGTGTGTCAGTGTCTGACATGCATTACATTAGCACATAAGCTCCCTGAAGGCAAGGGCTTGGTTTCACCTACTGCTGTAACCCCAGAGCCTAGAACATGCCCTGCCCAGAGCAGCCGTCAATAAATACCTATTGAGTGGATGAAAACAGCATATGGTTCTTACATTATTGCCCAGAGTATTTTCTTATGCAGCTTCAATCCCCGTTTCTTTTCTTCTCCTGGACACCTTTCTCTGCCTACTCCTAGTAGCAGTGTGGATTGTACATGAACATTCCTGCACACACACCCACACCTGCACGTCCCTGTGCTGCTCTGCTGCTGTCTGTCCTGTGTCTCTTCTCACCTGTAGGGGGAGAAGGGAACCATGAGGTTGAATCCAATCCTTACTTTCCTACCCAACACCCCCTGCCCCACCCCCACCACTGCCATCCCATTGGGTGATCACATTCTTGCCCCTATGTACCTGAAATCCTGCCTCCCCCATAATATCCTTGGTGTCGCCTAGCAAGCCAGGGGTGGTTTAAAAAAAAAAAAAAATCACCACCAGTTTTTGCTTTCCAAGGAGGGCTGCCCACTTATTTTTGTTTTGTCTGATTCAAAACGGACTGACGCAATTCCCCTCTGCTCTGACAAATAGGGACCCTCACCAAAGAAGGAAACAGAGCCAGAGTGAGAAGAGAGCAGGTCGGAGGCTTTCTGGAGACTTCTGTGGTTCCCACTAGAGCACAGACAGCTGGACAGTTCTCTCCTGGGTTCAGGCCTGGAGTTTCAGGAAAACACAAAGACTCAGAGACGTGCCTTCATTTGAGTCATTTGGGTGGAGTTGCTGTTTTTATCTGTGTTATCTTCCCCATTTCCCTCTGCTTCTGAGCTGGAAGCAGTGAGCAGAGAGTGGGAATACCTACCCACTTTCTCCTGCTTTTGGAGTCTAGGACACTGAGGCAAGATACAGAGAAAACGCTACAGTTCCTCTCAAATCCTGCTTTGTCCCCTTTCCACCCGCCTGCCCCCGCCCCCTGCATTTAGGGATTTCATTTATTTTGAACTAGTGATCATCTTGAGGAGGAAAATGCAGGAAACTGATAGACTAGATTATAACACAGTGTAAATAACTCAACCCTGCAAATTAACATAGGCCCACAAGCCTGGACCTGAAAGAAGCAGACCACAAGCATGGAAGAATGTGTCTAATAGTAGCAAATAACCGTAACAACAAATAAGGTCTATGGTCTGCCAGGGACTGGATTGGTGTGACCAAAAGACAAATGGTAAAGTCTGTAGGGGTTGGGTGTTTGTTTGTGCGCTCCCTTGATGTGTATGACCAAAGAACAGATTCCGTTTGCTTTCACCTTCTTTTTAATAACTGAACAAGGGTCTCCGTTTATTAAATTAATAAATGTTGGAAATGTTGGCTCTGTGCAGGTAAGTAGTTTCTATCCTTTTGAGGTTGGCCTCCCCCTGTTTGAGCTCAGATCTTACTAGGCACAGTGCCTGATGCCAGTAAGTGTCCCGTACCCCTGCCACTGCCCACCAGCCAAGCAGAGAGGCCAGGCAGGGTGGTCCACCCAGTGGGGCTCCAGTGGGCTGAAGCAGGGGGCAAGGAACAACTCTTACCACAATTATGGGCGCTGGATGTACCTACCCCATTGAGAATGTGCCATGCACATCAAGTTCAACAAACTGATGCAGAGGTCTATTACGAACTAAATTCCATGCCCTGCCCACCCCTAATTTGTAGGTTGAAATCCAATCCCCAATATGATGGTATCAGGAGGTGGGGCCTTTGGAAGGTGAATGGGTCATGAGGATGGAGCCCTCATGAATGGGATTAGTACCCTCAGAAAAAAGACCTTGGAGAGCTCTCTCACCCCTCTGCCACATGAAGACACAGGGAGAAGACAGCCGTCTTCAAAACAGGAAATGGGACCTCACCAGACACTGAATCAGCTGGTCCTTTGGTTTTGGATTTCCCAGCCTCCAGAACTGTGAGAAGTAATGGTTGCTTAAGCTACTGAGTCTATGGTGGTGTTGTTAGAGCAGCTCCAACAGACTAAGACAGAGTCTCAGAGCATTAGAGGAGCGAGAAAGAGTCTGAGGTGGTCGTGAGGGCTGGAGTGCGTAGCAGGGAGTCACAGAGCTGGGGAGGTTCTCCCCTAGCCTGGGACTTAACCCCAAGAAGCTTGCTTCTGCTTGGGCCACAGGAGCCACATAAAAACCCTGCCTGCTCATTAGTTCAGTGTCTACAGCGCGGTTCTGCCCCAGACATTGGCTCCCACTTGGTCCTGTTAGAAATGAGCCCATCAGCCCACTCAAATGAGGGACGCGGAAACTCAGCACAGTGAAGCGAGGCTTTAATCAATGTCTTGCAAGAGCAGGTGTCTGATGGACAAGCACACTCAGGGCAGTTACAGCAGATAATTTATCTCCTACCATGAAAGTCCCTCCCCTGGTTCCTCATTGGCTGAGAACTACAGAGGTTACAGCCGTACCTGGAAGTCGTCTATGCCCATGTAAGGCAAAAAGTAGTTTGATTGGAACAAGTGTACATTCCCTGAGGTGACCCAGAGATTTTCAGTCCCTCCTCCCTTTGTTCTTTTGCATATGCTCATCGCAAATCCAGCAAAAATAAGCCCACGAAATGGAGAGGGGAAGAAGAACCAGGAAGTGGGGGGGGGGGGAGTTGTACATTCTTCCAATAGGTTGTAAACGTACTGTTAACTAGACAGCACGGCTTCTATTTGGTATTTCTGAAAATGAATCATCTCCCTTACTTCTCACAGTCCCAGGCTGTCTCTCAGTTCAGCTTTCCAGGCTTGCCATACCTGGGACTTGGCAGCCTGGTTCCATTTCTGCTTCATGACTGTCTTGGAAATCCCATAACCTCAGTCACCAACAATTACCCTCTAAGCACCAAAATCTACCTCAGACCCTACATCCAACTCAGGTGTCTGGGATGCCACAACATGCCAGACTCCTAGTGGGGGTAGGGAGGGGGCTTGTGGGGAAGAAGGAGTGGATCAAGATGGGCAAGAAGGAGAATGGTTTGGGTGAATATTAGGAAGAGAGTTAAAAATAGACTCCTGCGCCATGTGGCATGAGTGGGTTGGGTTCTTTAAAGGGCTACTGGAGTGAGATTGAAACATTAAATTGATTTCCAACACCCTTTGGCATAAGCAGAGAGTCCCTGCTGTGAACCCCAATGATGTGGCCTCCATCTGATTCTTTTGGCTTTTAGGTGTGACCTCCAAGGAATGACAGAAGGGAATGATTTTTGAGCTGAGAAGAATGTATTCAAACTCCATGCAGTGTTGCGAAAGGTCTTTTTTTGTTAGCTCTGTTTTTGCTCTGAGAAGGTCTTTTTTTTTTTTTTTTCTTTTTACTTCTGGAGGTCTTGATGCTTACAGCAATCACCTGGCTTTTTCTGGTCTGGAAGTCGTATCTGTCTCCTCACCAAGGGCCTTGCTTCCACTTCATAACATCCTCCATTTCAACTCTCCATACTTGTCAGCAGAGGATACACACGTAGGAAACAATCAGATCTATGAACCAAGCTATCAATATTTGCCTTCCTGCCCCGTCATGGGTCGTAGGCTCTGACGCAGAAGTGATGCTGTAAGAGTCTGCCTGGTTACCCCAACTCACCTTCCCAGAAAGTGCACGCTGGTCACTCATGTTGATCCAAACAGAAAACAGCCCTTTGACGTCACCCCAGCTTTGCCTCCTCTTTCTCCACAAGCCCAACCTTGGAAAATTTCCTATTCGGCTTTAAAAAAAAAATGAATGATAACCTGAATGGAAACAGAGATAGCCTATTTATCAGAATTTCATACGATACAAAATGGAATCACTAAAAATAGGGTAAAGGTGTAAGGTTCCAAGTCAACCTCGACAGGACTCGACTTTAACAAGATGACATTTACTAGTGGTCAATGAAAAGTGCCCCCAAAATAGCACAGCTATATAATTTGAGAGTTTGAAAGACAGAACTAACAGAGCTACACATTGACCTGCAAGCTCAGTAGGGGTCAAGGGCACAACGTGACTCTCAAAAAACCTAAAGCAAGTTTAGGCTGCATCGTCAGAAATGTCAAGAACAAGAGAAGGAGGTGATGATCCCGTTCTTCTCGGCTCTGCTGGGCCACACCTGACGTGTTGTGTTTCCCTTCTGACACCACTCCAGGATGAACACTGACAAAAACTATCTTGCATTAGAGGAGCGGAAACAGGAAGACAAAGAATCTGGAAACTATAACAAGCGAGGACCATGAAAGAACGAAGGAAGTTTAACGCCAAAGAGGAAAAAGATGCAAGGGGGCCTGAAAGCTGTTTTTCTTTTTTTTTTTTTTTAATTTTTTTTTCAACGTTTTTATTTATTTATGGGACAGACAGAGACAGAGCATGAACGGGGGAGGGGCAGAGAGAGAGGGAGACACAGAATCGGAAACAGGCTCCAGGCTCCGAGCCATCAGCCCAGAGCCTGACGCGGGGCTCGAACTCACGGGCCGCGAGATCGTGACCTGGCTGAAGTCGGACGCTTAACCGACTGTACCACCCAGGCGCCCCTGAAAGCTGTTTTTCAAGTATGTTAACGACTAACCTGTACACAAGAGATAAAGCTTCCCTGTCCCCAACTCTAGAGGACAAAGTAGGTCCTCTGAGTTGGGGAGCTAAATTTCAGTCTGGCCTGAAGAAGAATTTTCATTCCCAACTGTGAGAATTGTCCAAAGCTAGGATGGTCTGCCGGATGAGGTAATGATTCCCCATTACTTGAGGTATTCAGGCAAAAGCTGGAGGTTCACATATGACGGATGCTAAAGAGAGAATTGTTGAATTCGTCGGAGGAGTAGTTCAGATCCTTTCAATTCACAGCCACTCTGACTCTAGGGATTGTTATTATAATTTATTATACTGTCCCCTACATGAAAGTATCAAATTCCCTTTGTTAATGCAATAAAGCTGATGAATTTCGGAAAGGTTTCCCAGTTCTTTTCAGACTCAGTTTTAAAATTTCAGACAAAGAGGGTGCCTGGGTGGCTCAGTGGGTTAAGTGTCCAACTTTCGCTTGGGTCATGATCTCACGCTTCATGGGTTCGAGCCCAGCCATTGGTCTCTGTGCTGACAGCTCAGACCCTGGACCCTGCTTTGGATTCTGTGTCTCCCTCTCTCTCTGTCCCTCCCCCACTCACACTCTGTCTCTCTCTCTCTCTCTCTCTCTCTCTCTCTCTCTCACAAAATAAATAAACATTAAAACATTTTTTAATAAAAAAATTAAAAAAATAAAATTTCAGATAAAGAGCACAGACTCTGGAGACGACTGCCTGGGTTCAAATCTGGCTCTGTTACTTATTAGCTGTGTGACCTTGGACAAGTCACTTAACTTCTCTGGGCCTCAATTTCATCATCTATGAAATAGGGATAATACTAGTACCTGCCCCAGAGGGACATGACGGGGATTAAATAAAGTAGTATTTGAAAAGCACTCAGAACGCTGCCGGCATATAGTAAGGACTGTGTTTGTTTAAAAAAATAATGTAAAATGGCTGAAAACAAAGAACAGGAATGGTCTCAAATTTAACAAACAGTTCACGGATGTCTTCCTCCTTTACCGACCATCACTAGCAGCTCTAGCTGTAAAATAGCCAAGAGCCCAGAGGTGGCAAAAAAAAAAAAAAAAAAAAGAATAGAAAAATCACAGTCTCCCTAAGCTCTCAGGGGGGAAGCAAAAGCTTCCTGCTATTGGCTTACGGTAACCTCTGAAAAGGCCTGTGTGTTTAATGACGCCAGCTTATCCCTACCTCCCCCACCCCTCCTCTCCCTTGGAGTTGCTAGGAGGCCAGGGGTGTGCTGCATTGTAATAAAGCAGTGCCTGGGGACGGCGGGGGCCAGAGCATGTTAGATATACAGGGTCTGTCCGCAGGAGCTTAATATCCTCTTACTGGAATAACTATTGTCCCAGCTTCTCGACAAATACCAACCATCATTAATAAAAGGACTAATAAAAGCATTTATTGCGCGCAGGCAATGGCCTTGCTTTTTCTAGCTCCAGGGCCTTGGCAGAGGCAGCTGTTGGGGATGAGGGCTGGAAAAGAGAGACTCCCACTGCAGCCAGGGGATCAGCCCCCGCTCCCAGCCCCGACCCAGCACCTTTCCCAAGGGGTGGGCAGCCAGAACAGTGAGAGACTGGAACATGAAGATAATGCCTCATGAAGGCATCAGACTCCTGGGTCCTTTTTGGTGGCAAATATGGGGTGGTGATGCCTAAAGAAAAAATTCTTATCATGACATACTTTCAAGACGCTTAAAGCACACCATCTTGCAAGATTATTAACCCCATCTTACGGAGAGGAAAACGAGGTACAGAGGGATTTAGGGGCTCACACAGCCTCACGGTGTACGGCATCCTTGCCAGAACTAAAGCTGGGCTGCAATATTCTTGACTCCCAAATCCAGGACCGTTCTGAAATTGAAAGAGGGCGAGGCCATATCTATCTGTGTCCACCTCCGAAGGGGGATCAGTGAATGCTGGGCACATCATCACTGCTTCTCTAAATTATTATTGTTGTTATTATAATAACTAGTGGGTAGAGTTGAGTGGGTGGTGGATACCAGATAATTACCAAGACCCCAAAATTAAAGTGTGGAGTCTTTACTTTTCCACGGCTGCTCAAAGATGAAAATGAAAGCTGGCCTCCAGGGATCCCTGGGAAGAGCCCTCATCTTGAGATAGAGTGAGTCCAGAAGAGGCAGGCAATGGAGAAAGGCCAGGCCCAAAGGCTTAGGAAGCCAGCCGTGGAGACCCTGGGAGGCCGAGGAGGCACAGTCAACAACCTGGGTTCAAATTCTGACCCTGCCACTCTTTTGTTGCTCGACCATGGGAGCTCTGTGAACTTCAGGTACCTCATCCTTAAAATGGAATAATAATCATCCCTCACCCTAGGGACGTTGTTAAGTAAGGATTAGAGGACAGACTCTAGAACTACAAAAAGGAAGGGGAAGGTTCTTTCCCCTTCTGGGCCTAGAGCTTTGCCGGTGTCTTTTTCTCAGGTCTACCCTGGAGAACAACTCTGGCTTCAGTTTCCCCCTATTTGAGACAGGGCAATAAAACCCCTGCCCTCAGCTCCTCCCTGCCCCCCAGGGTTGTCAGATGGATGGAGGAGATACCACCCTGGGAGCAAAGGTGGGAGTTAATAATAGCACCCTGGATCTCTGTTATTATTGTCATTATTCGGGCTCTGTCCAGTAAGCAGCGGGGACCCGGGTGACTCACTGTCTGCACGCTGCAGCCCTCGTCAGCCTGTTGGGACTTGCCTGCCTGCCAGGATGCCTTCCCCCAAGAGGCCTCCACCTCTTTCCCAGCTCCTGTTGGCAGTTCATGGTCTTCCGTCGCTGGATGGGAAGGGAGCATGGGGGGGTGACCTTTGGGAATCGAGTACCCAGCTCCCGTCCCATTAGCTGCAGCCCTGCCTGACATCAACAGCCACAAGATGAGCCTAGGGTAGGGTGGGGTGGTAGGAGCAGGAGCGTCTAAATGTTGCAAGGTTCAAACCATCAACTCCTGGAGAGATCTCCTGATTCCTGTGCAGTAGCCCTGAGGAGGGCAGGGACCAGGGAGAGAGGGGTTCAAGAGAGAGGGCGCCCAGGCCTCAGTCTGGCCCTGTGACGGCCCTCCCGGGTGGGGTGGGGTGGAGACATGATATGAGGGGCAAGTCCCCGCCCACCTCCAGGGGACGTGCTCTGTGTGGCAAAATTCTGGCATAAGGAGCTGCCTAGAAACTACGGGTCCATCAAGGATGGTTCTTAAATGCTGTAACCCAAATACCGGGGTTCTAAACTCTCAACAACTGCTGGAGTAGAGAAAGAGAACTGGGGTGCTTCTGACAGCTACACAACAACCCCCCACTTGCAAGCACTCTATAAATGTGAACTGAACATCTGTGACTCGCCCGCACACACCCCTGCAGTTTCGTGGCGAGGACACAGCTAATCATAGCTGGCGTTTGGGGGAGAAAGAGGGATTTTGCCACAAGCTCCATGACAGACTGTCTCCCTCCCTCTCCAGAATGTTGAAGAAAGTATGACTGGCTGGGAGGTGGATGAGAGGGAGTTTCTGTCTCCCTGAGGATTGGCGTTGCCTGGGAGAAGAGCACACCTCCCAGAAGGCCATGAAGGTCAGGGCCGATCCCCTGGTTCCTGCTCAGCAATCACACCAGGAAGACCAGAGCTGGAATCCCTATGCTCTATCAGTGATATGTGCTTTGGTTTTGTGTAGGTTTCTTTTAAAGCTGGAAGGGACCCAATTATAGGACATCTAGTTATATCCCTCACTCTTTACATGAGAAAACTGAAGTCTGGAGAGGCTGAAATGACTTGTCCGAAGTCGTTTGGGGTCTTAGACACACAGCTGTAGCCCTGACTCCACAGTCAGTATGCTTTCTATGGACTCCTCTCAATCCATTTTGAGTCCTTGGAAAACCACAGCAACAGCTACCCGTCAGTGAACGTCTAATATGTGCCAGCTACTAGATTAGCTGGTTTTGTGTATATAGTTCGAGACAGAAAGTAGAGGGGTGAAGGGGAGGATGGAAAATGATGCTACACAGGTAATTCGAGGCCCGCCTGAGGAAGGTCTTACTGCCAGGCTAAGGAGGGCACCGCTCGAGAGTTTTAGCTTCAGATGTCTGCTTTGGAAGAACTCTGCGATTCTCATTCCTAGCTTATTGATACATATTCTACCTCTGATTAGGCCTGACTCCCCCACCCTCCCCCCAACTCTCCACATTGGCCTGGGCACCTGTGAATGTGTTTGTCCACCTGCAGTTCTAATTAGGCCCTCCGGGGAGTCTCACACCAACCACCAGCTGTGGTCACAACCTCCAGCTCTTCACCTCTGCACAGGAACTTTCTCGGCACTCCTCTGGTGTTCCCCTCGTTACTGGATGTTAATGGAGTCTTTACCCCTTGGCATTCGGCTTGGTCAGGCCTGGTTAGATGGCCCCTTCAGTGGGGCGTGTGTGGAATCCCCAGCTGGGCCGTGGAACCGCAACAACCCCTTTCCTGTCCCTGTTCTGGTCCCAGCTCTTGGCCCACCTCAGGCCAAGCTCTGCCCCCATCAAAACTAAAACTACCCAGCCCCAACTCCCACCCTAGGACGTTTTCAATCTTCCTTTTAGAGCAACATGCCTTCTCTGCTTTCTTCCTGGTTGGCTTTTCAGTTCACCCTACTCTGGGGGTGCCTGGAATACAGTGGCATGCTTAGTTCTTCCAAAGTTGAGAGGAGATCCTTCCCCCCATGTATATTTTCATTTTCAACTCAGATAATCATCCCCAAGGAAGCTTCCTGAAAGAGAAGACAGACGATTCATTTTGGAGCCTGACAGTTTTGAACACTGGCTGTGTGACCTTTGGCAAGTTGTTTCCCTTCTCTGATCTCCTGTTTCCTCATCTGTAAAATGGGGACACCAGCCCTCACTGCACAGGGATTAAAAGAGGTAACACGCAAGACGCCAATCAAGGAATGGCTAAGTTCAGCTGAGAGCCTCAAGCAGGAAGGGACACATTCCTGTGCTTCCTCTTAGAACCGGTACCTTTAGCTTCTAGGACCTAGGGGAAAAAAACATAAACAAAATAGAATGCATTCTACCAGGGCTTTGAGCTGTTGCAAATGACTCCGTAGTGAAATGGGACGGAGCCCACCCTTTGAAAGGTTCCCCAGGCCTCTGCCACCCGGAGGAAGATGTGTCCTTCCTGCTCCAAAGGGAATGAAGGACTCCAGCCAAAAGCCAAAGCCATCCTCCACAGCCAGGCAGACAGGTGGCTCTCAGGCTGACCTTTGCCAGGCCCGGTAAGCAACATAGTTTCATTGTTCCACCCGGCTGCAGAGCTGGTTGGTGGAGTTGGCTTAGAGAAGGATATTTTGTATTTGGCTTTTGGAATGACTAATGAATGAGCTGTCTCCACTGCGGGAGAATTATGCCACTTAAGCAAAACCCAGCCCGGCTGGTCGGCTCAGAGATAGCTAATAGGAAATGCCTGTCAGAACACTGACGCTTCAAAGCCAAATATATTCTCACTGTGTTCTCTGTTTGCTAAGTTTACTTTATGCAAAATATAACTCAGCTGAAAATATGTCGATGGCAGAAAGCTTGCTCCTTCCCTCGGTAAGAAATTGTGACGACAAAGAGGAGAGCGGCTCCTTGTTAACCCTACTGGTCCTGTCAGGCTGAAGAATAGTCAGACTGTTGGCGTGGCCAAAGAGCACATACCTCCACTCGACAGAAAGTCTGCACCAGTAATGGGCCCATAGCAACGAGAGTCCTCAAAATAGAGGCAAGTGTCCTCCCACGAGGCTTCCAGACAATGAGAACAGAGGGAGTGTGGGCAACCTGAGCACAAACCGCCATTTTGTCAAGCTGCAAGGGCCAAAAAGGACCCACAGGGCACATTTGAATTTTTGCCCTTAAGTGGTCTTACCCGCCAATGCCCACTCCCCAGAGGTGAGGTACAAAGTCCTCCAACCAAGAAGCAACCGAGGAAAATCAACAAACTCCAGAACCCCAAACTGGGTGGCAGTGCTTTGGGAATAGAGTTGATGCTGGAGCAACCAATCTGTGGGAAGAGGATGGGATGGGGAGTCAAGGCGTTTCTACTTCTTTTCCCTATGTGACCTTGCAGGACGCACTTCCTTTCTTCTGGCCTTGGCTTCACCATCTATACATGGAGAGACTGGACCAGCTCAGCAATTCCTAGGGTCACACTGACTTCACACTGTTTATGGTACAGGATAGAAGAGAGGCAGGAGGGGTGCCTGGGTGGCTGGCTCAGTTGGTTAAGCATTCGGCTTCAGCTCAGGTCATGATCTCATGATTCATGGGTTCGAGCCCCGCGTCGGACTCTGTGCTGAGAGCTCAGAGCCTGGAGCCTGCTTCAGATTCTGTGTCCCCCTGTCTCTCTGACCCTCCCCCTCTCACACTCTGTCTCTTTCCGTCTCTCAAAAATGAATAAATATTAAGACAAACAAACACACAAAAAGACGAGAGGCAGGAGTGAGGTAACAGGATCCACTTCTCCATGCTCCAACCCTCTCCCTCTCTCAAGGATTGCCAGGGGTTGCCATGAGGAATCGGGTAAAAAGACAGGATCATCCTTATAGTTAGAGATAGCTAGGATTTCTCAACACCTGAAGTGGGAAAGATTCTTTGAAGCCACGACCAGAGACATTAGTATACGGAGAGGCCTTGCTGAGGAGGAGCAAAGACATAGGGGCTCCTACAGCCTCTGACCTGGAAACACCCTACTCCTAGAGGGCCACAGCCACCAAGCCACTCGGTGGCAGCTCGGTTACCCTTCCCAAACATCCTCCCCAGATAAGAGGTCTGGCCCTGCCTCGTGCAAGGCGTTGTATTTACTCCTTTGGGATCAAAGTGAGAACGGAGCCTAAGGAAATTTGGACTTCCCAGAAGGACCTGGAGAATGCGTCATGGAGCACCTATAGCGTGCCAGGCAGTGGGGATGCAGATAGGAGTCAGACACAGCTTTGCTTTCAGACAGCTCGGTTTCGGGGCAAGACGGGTCCCCATTTGGGGAAACAAAGAATGCTGTGGGGTCAGTCACATGACTCAGACATCAAGCACATTAGAGGCTCAGAGAGGCAAAGCCCTTGGGCAAGCTGCTGAAAGTCTCTCTGCCTTGGTCCTCATCTGTAAAATGGGGACAATGGTGACCTACCTTAGAGGACCAGAGGCAATATAAATGCCTACCCTACCACCTGCCACATTTTAATCGCTCGATAAAAAGGAGTTACTATTTTTATTGCCATGGCTTAGAGGTGAGCTTCTCAACAGAATGGGTTCCAGGTGAGCAGGGACTCATCCATCCCTGTAGCCGCTGGAACCAAGCCTGAGGTGCCTGGACCTCCCAGCTAGCTTTTCCTGGGCTGCCAGCCATTCCTCCATGTACCCCAATTTGCCACACAAACAGTGTCCTTTTCTTTGTGTGCAAAGAACCCTGGAAAGCCCTGCCTCATATCCTCAGAGAAAGCTCCAGAGCATATGAGGCCTTTGGTGAGGTGGGGAGAGGGGAGGGGGGTCTGCTGTAGTGGAATCCAGTAGAACAGCAAAAAACCTGGCACAAAGGGTACGTGGCAGTGAGTCTGGGAGCAAGAGGCAGCTGGGAGGTCTCAGTGCCCCACACAATGTCTTGCATATGGGCTGCCGGCACAAATTATTAGTTGAGTGATTGATTCTGCTCTAAGTGGAGCAGAGTCCAAGTTGGAAGATGTTGAGAAAAAAAGGCTGGATAATGTCCCATCAAGGGCGGCAGGAGAAGTGACTGGACAGGGGTCATGAGGCAGGACCCAGGCCTGTGGGGACATGCTGAGGCTTTGGGGCATGTGCTCCTTGGGGACAGAGGGAGACAGGGGGCAGGAGTCAATGCACACAGACTCAGGCAGGCATCAAATGGCAGACAGGGCAGAATCAGCATTGAGCAGGTCAGCAGGGAGCTGAGACCCAGCAAGGAGCGTAAGCCAACGCCAAGAAAGCCCTGAGCCAGGCTCGGCCAAGAATAGGGACTGACCTGAGAATTTGGGGGTCCCAGGGCCACAGGGAAAGGTTGTCACTGGTGGATAGAAGCAGGGAAGCTATATGATGCCCAGGAAGCCAAGCAGAAGAGTTTGGACTCACTCGAGTCACCTTAGAAAGCCATGAAGTGCACAAGCAGGTTATAGCCCTTCAAGCTTGTGGGGAGATGGTGGGTGGTGAGAATCACACAGGGACCTCCACACACACAGGTGAGGGCAGAGTTTGGGCTATGGAGGAAGCTAGGCCAAAGTGACTGACATGACTTCCAGGTTGGCCAGCAGCACCAAGCACCGTGCCCAGAGGGGCAAGCGGACGTAGCTCACTTGGAGTTGAGCTGGAAGGATGGTCCATCAGGCAGGTGGGGTAGACAGCAGGAGTCCAGAGGCTGAAAAGCAGGGGCAAGCTGGTTTGGGGGCAGCTGGACCTCAGTGAGGAGAGGAAAGCAGTGTCAGCCAGCTCGTGCAAGAACAGTGAAGCACATGCGCTCTGGGCTCAGACAACCCTGCTTTGCATCCCAGCTCCCTCACCTGAGTGGACATATGATCAGAGGCAGTATCCACATCTCTCAGGGTCCTTGTCTGCCCTTCACAGGCGTGAAGATCAAATAAGGTCATTTGTGGGGCTTCTGGCACATGTAGATGCTCACAAACTTGTACCTGTTCTAACTATGATCATTAGCCCCTGAGGTTGTCAGCTTCCCAGGAAATGAAGAGGGATTTAGAGTTTTGATGGGTAGAATGTGACATCAGCCCAGCCCCTGGGAGGAAGGGCAGCGAAGGGAAAATCACAAAGCCTCCAATCTCGGATGAACCCTGTTCAGATCCTCCCTCCCCCCAACCATCTGTGAATCCTGTAGCAAGTGACGTAATCTCTTCAAGCCTCAGTTTCCTCAGGTGTAACACGGATGTACTAATATCTGTCTTTTGAAGTTTTTATGACAATTAATGTGATAATGTATGTGAAGCGCCTGACCCAGTGGGTGCTTAATAAATGGCTACCCTATCGACGAGGCTGATATGTGAGGGAGGTAAGGAAGGATGGGACCCGGGGGCATATTGGGGCCCAGGACTCACCCCCTGCACCCTGGGGCTTGGATCTGTCACAGCAGAAAAGATTTTTTTCCTTGCAGATGCAGAAGCATCCAGAACTAGAGGGGAGCTCCACAGGAATGGACCCTGCCAATGCACTCTGATGCTCTGACAGGATTCCACCTGCCTGGACAGGATTGGCTCAGGGACCTGGGAAGCCATGTCTGACGGCGGAGGGTAGCGGTGGCTCCAGCTGGGAAGGACCCAAAAAAGAGAGAATAAGGGAGGGACTGGTAGAGGAAAGAGGTATTTTCTATTAGCATTCTGGGTCTTCAGTTCCCTTCTCTGTAAGATGAGAATAATAGTACCCGCCCCGCAGGGTCTGTGGTGACTCTTAAAGTAGGTGACTGACACACAGAAATCCTGGCTGTCAGTAAATGTTCAATAAATGGGGCTGTTGTTAATAAGAACATTAATAACAAGGTGAATCTGGGAAATACTTTGCAGGAATAAATGACAAGACTTGGTGTCAGGGCGTGGGAAATAGCTTAGCTCACACGTGAACAAGTGTAATGTGATCGAGCATCTTCAGGGGTCAGAATTGGAATTCCCTGCTGGGAAAGAAGGCTTGGACTGGAGTGGGATGGGGCATCCAGTCCCAGCAAAGGAGAATGCTGAAGTCACCTCAAGCCAGGATATACGGTGCGGTTTAGGAAAAAAGCACTTGAGTTCAGTCTCTGGGTTAAATGTTTCCACCTTTATTTTCTCCTAGATTCCCTCAGACAGCAGTTGGAAGGAATCCCCCAGGACCCCAGAGCCAGAGCCAGCATTGGACCCCAGGTAGTCCTTGGTCCCACACTCTGGGAGAAAGATCCTGGACCCAAAGAGTAGAACACAGCAAAACGGCTGCTCAGTGAACATCTTCCCTTTCCCTATACAGAACAAAAACCTCAGGAGACACCTTACCTTTTCCCCCTTTTAAGTGGCAGCCCCATTGTAAGCAAGGGGCTGACAGGACACGATCCCAGATAGGAACAAAGGAAACCCTCCCACCAGCTCTCTTGCCAGGAATGAGCTGAAATTCTTGGAGAAGTCTCTGAGCCAAAATTCTCAGGGAGAAGACCCAGAAGACTGCCCATCAGGTGAGAAAACGTAGGCAAAATGTAATGTGCAAAATCACGAACCAGAAAATCATCCAGCAAGCCCGCATCCAGCTATGTCTTAATGAGGCAAACTCCAAAGAAGTTTTTCCTTTAATCTGGCATTTGAAACGAAATGCTGCTAAGAAGCCCCCACCTCACTCGCTCCACCCTTATATGTTGCCATGACTACCCAAGTTCTTAGAACATGAAAGAACTACCTCAGCATTTCCCTCCAAAACAAAAGAAAATTATTCCAGGTTTCTGGGCAGAGAACTCCAAGGAATAGGACCTGTTACTGGATAGCAGGTTCTTCAGAGTTGCCAGTGATGAAATATGAGCCTCCGGGGACAGGGCCTTCAGAAAAGCTGGGGAAGGAAACTGGGGATGACGGGACCCCAGCGTTCGCCCCTGCTTGCAAAGCTGTACTCTGCCGTCATTGCTGGCTCCCTCCCCTCAGCTGGGCCTCATTTGCCCCTGCAATGAAGCGCATTAAAAGAAAACACATCCTCTCTCCAGATGGGAAGGGCAGGAGTTTGGAGGGGAGCAGGTCCTGGCTCAGTAGACCCTAGGGTTGCAGCAAAAAATGCTCTCTACACCAGTTTGTTCCTGGAACAGGTGAAGTGAGGCCAACCTGTGGCATGATGAGGAAGCCCTTGCAAATCCCCCTTGAAAGCCCGAGGTCCTGCTAGTAAGGGCCAATCGAAGCCTTCCCTTGGATCCAGAAAGCCAAGCCAAGGAGGAGACAGCTGGAAAGCCACACTGCCCCCTCCCATGCCTGAGCTTCAGGTGAAAACCCAGGGCATTGTCCTGACACCTCCCTCTTTCTCAACCACGACATCCGATTCTTCATCACATTTTGAGTCTACTTCCTAAAAGTTTTTAAAATCCATCCACTTCTTTTTCTCCCCAGTGCCCCTGACTTGGTTCAGGCCTCACCGTCTCTAGTCCAAAGAGATGCCTTCAAATCATCTGCCCACCAGAGTCAGAGTGGCCATTTAAAAACCCAATTGTAATCACATCACCTCCCGCCCAAACTCTTCAGGGATCCCCTTGCCTTTGGGTTAAATTTCCAAACTCCTCAGAAGGGCACGGAAGGCCATTCATGATGGCCCCCTTACTCCCTGCCCTAGCTTTAAAGAATCTATTTTCCCAACTGGTGGTCTGCCCCCCTCTGGGACTTCACAAACAGTTCTCTACTTGCCGATGCCTTCCCTAACTCAGTACGCCCCATGTCTTCTGTTTGCTTCTCAGATGCACTCTCTGCCCTGCTCGGTGCCCCCAGAGACTACCCTGCAGGATCACATCAACAAACCCCAGTGCCCTCTGGCTTCTGGTTGGGTTTGGCCAATAGCGAGCACCAGCAGAGATTCAAGGATAGAAAAGAGTGAGGATAGGGCATTTAATGCCTCCCTGTAAGGTCGTATTAGGCTGGCTGGTCCCAGATGGAAGGTCACTCCTTCTTCCAAGGTGGCCTATACTACACTGCGTCTTCCCAGAGTACAGTAGGCCCCCTCCCCACTTCTTCTGGACTAAAGGTGGTGATAACTCTGCTGCTGCTCCCCCTGGGTTCCTGTGCTACCTGTGACGTTCCCCATCCCCTACCTACACCCTTGCAAATAACCCCTTTGTACACAAACCTTTCTCAAATTATCCGAACTAAGTGTGTTGGGATCCTAATATGGTCATCCTTTGTCTTTGCTAAATCATAACCTTTCCTCAAGACTAAGCACAGTCAACACCTCCTCCAGGAAGGCTTCCCTCTTCTCCCCAGTCTGGGTCAGACCTGGGTTCCTAGAGCCTCTGTATAGTCCTTTGTCACAACTCGGTCCACACTTTATTGCAAAAGTCAGTCCTCTGTCCTAAATCTGAGCCTCTGAAGGGTGAGGACCATGTGTTGTTTGTTCATTCCTGCACCCCAGTAGCTGGCACAAAGCAAGAGCTCAGAAAATATTTGCTGAATGAAGAAATAAAGAAGCACAGAATGAGACCCTGCCAAAGATCCATAAGAAACACAGAGCAGGGGCGCCTGGGTGGCTCAGTCGGTTAAGCAACCGACTTGCTCAGGTCAAGATCTCATGGTCCCTGAGTTTGAGCCCTGCATCAGGCTCCATGCTGACAGTGTAGAGCCTGCTTGGGATTCTCTCTCTCCCTCTCCCTCTGCCCCTCCCCCACTTGTGTGCACGTTCCTTCTCTCTCTCTCTCTCTCTCTCTCTCAAAATAAATAAATAAACTTTAAAAAAAATGAAAAGAAACAGCATCCCTTTGTGTGTTGCCCATGCTGTAGGAGCTGGCATCCCTGAGCCAGAGTCAGATCACAGACCAAAGGGCCCAAAGAAAGGCTGTTATTTAAAAACACCCACCTCCAGGGCCTGGAGCCCATGTCAATGACTATGGGGAAAGAGTGAGAAAGTTGCACTGGTTCCTATTTCAACAGCTGTGTTTCCTGGGCCAGGGGGGTGGGGGAGAGTGACCAGCCTTCCTCAGCCCTGGGGAGACAGTGGAAGTGTCCACCCTTGAGCTGTCTGTCCTTGAGTGCCAACCCCTGGATAACTCATATCAACTTACTGAAATAAGTTATTAAAAGTCCAGGGGCTGTTCCGAAGGACCCCGCATCACTCTCCCCAAAATACCACCAAATCACTCACTCATTCATTCCCTCAACAAAATTCATTAGCAGTCTGCTCTATGCAAAACACTTCCCTTTGATTTAGTCTGTAGAGATTCTACCAAAAAGGGAAAAGACATTTTTTTCTTCCAGTCTGTGTCCCAAGCCCTGTAAGAGGCTTGGCAGGGTCAGAGGATGGGCTTCCAGCTAGAAAGGCCTCGGTCACCTGGACAAATCAAGGCGAACGGGGCAGACATAGTGGGTGGAAGGCAGAATAGTGAACTGGAATAGTGAGAGGGCTCTAGAATATGTGTAACCTTGGACAAGTTACCTCACGTCTCTGTGCCTCAGTTTCCTCCCGTGCAACATGGTGGTCATAACACGAACAAACTCATAGAACTGTTGTGAAAATTAGCTAAAATAGGGGCGCCTGGGTGGCACAGTCGGTTAAGCGTCCGACTTCAGCCAGGTCACGATCTCGCAGTCCGTGAGTTCGAGCCCCGCATCAGGCTCTGGGCTGATGGCTCGGAGCCTAGAGCCTGTTTCCAATTCTGTGTCTCCCTCTCTCTCTGCCCCTCCCCCGTTCACGCTCTGTGTCTCTCTGTCCCAAAAATAAATAAACGTTGAAAAAAAAAATTTTTTTTTAAAAAAAGAAAATTAGATAAAACAAAATACCCTCCAGGAGGCTGCCTAGAGCAGGGGGGCCCAATCCTAGCTGACCTGATGCTCCCTTTTATGGCAAATATTTTATAGCAAATAAGACCATCTTTACTATGCTGAAATGAAATTTAGAGATAATATAACCCACCTACACACATAATTTTTAAAAGAATAAATGTACTGCTATAACTATGGGATAAAGAATGAAAAGGAAATAATTCAGAATAAGATAATATGCATTTTAATCTGTAAATGTTTGAGTATAACTACACTAGAAGATATAAGACGATTATACCCACTTATAATGAGTAAGTTTGAACTTAAGAGAAGTAAAAAACATTGACTGGAACATTATGGGTACTTCTTTGTAATTGACGTTCTGAAACAAAACTAAATAAGTGCTATATATTCATGCAGATATGTATGAATACAGATATGTTATTTTGACAACTCAAATACCATGAGCACTTTGCTACTGGTATTGTGGTTTCCTGACCTGGTGAACAGCTCCTGGGCAGCATAAAACACAGCATTCTCTGGATTTATATGATGTTAGCATTTATGAAAAAATTCAGTGTATATTAAAACTACAAAAAGTACTTTGTGTTTACATACAAAATGGAATGACATTCTAAGCTCAGACCAACGTAGAGATTTTCGACCTATATGAATATCCGGTGGAGCATTCAAAAGTCATGTGAAGGGCAGGACAATCTTCATTGTACAAAACTGCCCCACCTAAGGCAAGAAGTCTGCTTCCCTCTGCCTTCCCCAAGACGTGCACGGTCAGCAAATGTTAACAAACATAAACACACCACACATGTATAAAGTGCCTCTAGGCGGCAGCACTGACTCCACTGAGGATCACTGGGCCAGAGTTTATGGGGTTATCCAAATGATAAGGACCAAAGAATGATAGCCACACAACTTCCAGGAACACAAACGAGACAGACAGCATTAGGTAGCCTATCAGCACATCACACTCTGACCCCAGTGTTTTGTTGTATCCCGCTACATTTGCGTTTCGTTGGGGCGGTAGGCTAACGCCATTCCCCAATGGGGGGTGAGGTCTCTCTTGAGTGTGAAGAAGAAATCAACGCCAAAATAGGCAGAGCTCTGTCACCCATAAATACCAGGTAGACTGGTAGACTACCCGATAGAGAAAAAGTCTCAGCAAACTGCTAAGACACTTGTATATTTCTCCCCCTATACAACTATTGGAATCTCTTTGAAAAGTGTATCATCAGCACTCTATAAATAACCATTGGCGTGCTCACCTATGTCTCTATCGTGAATCAACACCACAGAGTATTTCACAATGCTGTGACATTATGCCTCTCGACTGAATGTATCTTAAGAAAGAAAAAAACAACAACAACATTGTCTTTGGTGGCTATAAACCACCCTCCTAGCAGTCAAGGCAGTTAGGTGAGTTGGTGTGTGCCCACTCCATTCCTTCCCGCGTGCAGCCTTGATGATCAGTAAAACCTTACTTAAATCCAAGTTCCCATTTCCCACAAAAAGAGGCAATCATGTCAATTCTCCCAGGAAGAGGCAGCTCCTCAGACAGGAAACTAAATTCAGACAGTGGCACCCGGCAGAAGGGGAACTCTCATCTCCTTCTTGGCTTCATTCTTTTAGTGGATCCATCTGAACATTCAAGAGGGCAGCTGCCCCACAACCAGGGCTGCTGTGATGGTATTGACCACACAGGGGCATCCCTCTCACTAGGAGAAGGCAGGCCCTGAGCCCTCATGATCAAGTCCTGTCTTGTAAATGAGATTATATGAAGTCATGTTACTCTTTCTGTTTCTCTTTTGTTATCCCCAACTTGTAATAAAGGCTGGTCTGAAGGATCCAGTCTATGGATCCTATGTGTGTGTATATGTGTATTGGAGGGTGGGGACACTGACTAGTGTCCATGATGAGTGAGAAACCCCAGGGGAAAAGTCCAGTCACCTCTCTCCACAGAGATTCTCCCTTCATGGCTAAGCTTGGAAGAGTTGGTTTTAATTCATTAGGAAAGGTGGTGACTCTTCCCCTTGGGCCTGGTGGAAGCAGGCGAGAGATCTAGAAGGGGACTCAAGCCCATAGGCTAAGCCCACAGTCAGGTTATCAAAACTGGAGAATGAGATGAAGACTGATCTTGTAGCAAAAAGACATGATGTTAGGATGTCCTGTGGGCTGTATTGAGCACACTTGTATCTATTTCACCAGGTAGCAAAGTAGGTCCACCAATAGTTGGTGGGGGTGAGTCTGCCTTTGGGAGAAAGTGGATTCATCCATGGATAGAATGGGTCCACTGAGGGATGCCTGGGTGGTTTAGCCGGTTGAGCGTCTGACTCTTGATTTCAGGTCGGGTCATGATCCCAGGGTGTTGGGATCAAGCCCTGAATTGGGCTCTGCACTGTGCATGAAGCCTGCTGAAGATTCTCTCTCTTCCCCTCTGCCATGCTCCCTGCTCACTCTTTCTCTCTCTCTCTCTAAAAAAAAGAAAGAAAGAAGAAAGAAAGAAAGAAAGAAAGAAAGAAAGAAAGAAAGAAAGAGAAAAGAAAGAACAGAAAAGAGAACAGATCCACTGAAGCTGGGAACCAAGCAGGCTTGACATGTATCACCTACATGTGTTTTGGACTGAGAAGGGCTCAAGAGGAAAAGAGAACACATAAGCAAATAAACAAAATAGAAATAAATCTACAGGTATTTTCTCAAAGTTTGTTTCTCATCACCTCCACTCTCCTCAGGAGTCAAAACCAGTGTGGTCCCAGGAAACCCCTCGAAGCAGGAGGCATGAGGGAAGGGACTGGGATAGCTCTATTTTTTTTTTTTTTTTTTTTTTGAAGAAAAATTGCCAACACCATTTCCAAACGTCCCAGAGGAATGTGACTTTCAGGGCTACAGAGACCTGAGAATTAGAGCTGCTCTACTCAGCCAGCAAGAGCCTCTGGAACATCCCTGACATCTCCACCATCTAGCCTTCTGCTCTATAGTGACCGCCAACCCCCAACTTTATGCACATTTTGGGGAAGAGCCAGAATGGAAGACCACTGAGTGTGAATACAGATCTCACAAAGCCAGTGCACTCAGCCAATGGTTGTCAGTCCTGCTCACAAGTTAGAATCACCTGCAGAGTTTTTTTTTTTTTTTAAACACACCCAAGCCCGGGCCCCACCACCAGAGATGCTGATTTAATTGGTCTGGGGTAGAACCCAGGCGTGGATATGCTTTAAAAACTCTCCAGGTGATTCTAATGTGCAAGCAGACTTGTGAACCACTACATTATACAACAGGAGAGGCCCTCAGGCCCTCACTCAGATCCCAGTTACTCTTAATTTATATACACTTCTAATAATCCAGTTGTCTGGTTTCCTAGCTGGTATAAGATTAAAAGCAGCATATTTAGAAGGGGAGAGAAAGGCTGTTAATGAAAAAACACTAAAAGCAGCAAGACATAACAAATGAGAGTCTGATCACAAGTGTAAAGATAGAAAACCTATAAAAAGCACACACAGCACTTAACCCCTCCCCTCTCCAGCATATCCTATTTACAGTAAGGGCTGCAGGAGATCATGAGACAGTTGCAGCGTGAAGGGCAAATGATGTATGTTGACCGTGATACGTAAGGCATACGTCAACTGTTGCTACAAACGTTACTTCATCTAATTCTCATCACAGCCCTGTAAGATAAGTGTTATTACCCCATTTTACAGATGAAGAAACCAAGACCCAAGGAGGAGTATGAGCTTGCTCAAAGTTGCACAAGCATGGAGATGTGATGATGGGATTTGAATGTCAAATGTTGGTTAGTTTGACTCAAAAGCCCACATATGTTGGTAAGTGCCATATCTGCCTGTTTAGTATGATAACTGATATTTCCAATGATGACCCAAAATCTAGAGCTGTACTACCCTCAGTATCCAGCTGTTCAAGATGTTCATTTTAGGAATAGTTACACACACACACACACACACACATATGCCTTTTAACAGTGATGAAAGGACAGGGTATCCATTTGGGAAATAAATAAATAAAGAATACAAGTTATTTCCCAGCTCACACCATTTATCAAAATTAATACCAGATGGGTAAAGATGGAAATGAAACCATAAAGGTACTAGAAGAAAATAATAAGTGAATATTTTATAATCTTAGGATGGGGAAGAACTTTCTAAATATGTCAACAAAAGCAGAAACCATAGAGGAAAAGATTGATAGATTTGACTACATAAAAAATTAAAAACTTCTGTACATCAAAAACCGCCATAAATTGAAAAAATATTCAACCTCACTAGCATTCAAAGAAAGCAAATTAAAACAGCAATGAGAGCCCTTTTTTTCCCTTTTTTGCTGATCAGATTGGCAATGATTAAAAAGAATGATAATGCTGAGAGTTGGCATGGGTGAGGGGAAATCAACACTTGTACATCGTTGGAGGGAGTGTAAATTGGTACAATCTTTCTAGAAGGCATTTTGGCAACATGTATGAAAAAAGTCTAAGAAGGCACATACCTTTTGGCCAGTAGTTCCATGTATAAAATTTATCCAAGGGAAAGGATTGATCCACTAAACACAAATGCACAAATTAAAACATTATTTTTTTAAATTACTAGAAAAACAATAGAACCCCTTTGTAATCTTAGAGTAGTGAAGACCTTTTTAATTGATTAAAAATCCAGAAATCATGAAATAAAATACTGATTAATATAGCAATATAAAAATCTTAAAACTCCCGTATGATAAAAGCACCATAGTTAAAAAAAAAAAAAAAAAAAAAAGTAAATGACTAACTGGAGGGAAAAAAAATCAGAACTCGTTCCACAAAGGGTCAATCACTATAGTACATACTTTACTTCGTAAATCAAGGAGAGACCAACAACCCAACAGAAAAAATAATGTCTCCAGGAAAAAAAAACAAAAACAAAACAAACAAACAAAAAAAACCAGATGGCTTTTAAGCACATGAAAGAACATTCAACTTCATTAATAATAAGAAGAGTGCAAATTATAGTTGCAATGATATACCCATTTTTCATGTAGCAGATCTGTTCATATCCAAAATACACTTGATTGGAGGAAGTTGTAGGAAAATAGGCCTTCTCGTACAATGTTGGTAGGAATACAAAATGGTATACCCCTATGTAGGCCAATTTGGCATTTTCTATTAATATTATTAATATATTTACCCCTTGACTCATCAATCTCACTTTGAGAATTTTTCCTGCAAATATATTAGCACACATACAGGAATTACATTTGCATGTATTATAGCATTCTTCGTGATACTGAAATTTGGGGGATAGCCAAAATGCCCAATTATACGAAATTGCTTAGATATTATGGTCCATCTACACCATGATGTACCAGGAAACTCTCTACGTACTGATAAGGAAAAGTCTATGTTACACACTATTAAGTTCTGTTTTAAGTAAGGAGTGTGTAACTTCTGTATAAGAAAGGGCATGGCATACATAATTACATTTGCTTGTATTTTCAAAAGGGAACATTGTAACTATTAAAAGCAATGACCTATGGGAGGGGAAATCAGAAAAACAGATGAAATAGGGGATGGGGATTAAGGAGTGCACTTGTCGTGATGAACACCGGGTGATGTATGGAATTGTTGAATCACTATATTGTACACCTGAAACTAATAAAACCCTGTGTGTTTTTTTTTAAAAAAAAAAAAAAGAAAGAAAGAAAACCAGGTGAAGTAGGACATGCATGGAAGCAAGAATTCTCAATGTTGTTTTTATGTTGTTTTTATTTTTTTTTTTAGTTTATTATTTATTTTGAGAGAGAATGGGGGAGGGTCAGAGAGAGAGAGAGAGAGAGAGAATTTCTGCTGACAGCACAGAGCCAGACTCAGGGCTCTAGCTCATGAACTGTGAGATCATGACCTGAGCCAAAACTGGATGCTTAATCAACTGAGCCACCAGGCACCCTATATTACTTTGATTTTTGAACTATGTGAAGGTATTGTCTATTTTATTTTCTTATTTATAAAAGTTTTTTTTTTGTCGTTGTTAAGTAATTTCTATGCCCAAGGTGGGCCTCGAACCCAGCACCCTGAGATCAAGAGTCACATGCTTCTACTGACTGAGCTAGCCAGGTGCCCTAAATATGGTCTATTTTTAAAATAAAATTAATTTAATTTATGATGGTTCAAATTCATTTGTGTTGACATGAAAGATTTTCTAAATGGATTTAGTGCATGAAGTAGGTTACAGAAATATATATACAAGAATCTCAATTTTGTTTTTAAAATAATCATTATCTATATGGTCATATTCATATATATATATATATATATATATATATATATATATATATATAGGGAAACAGGAAAATCTAGAAAGATAGATTATAAGATATTAGCAGTGGTTACCTTCAGTTGGGGGATTTAGGATTATTTAGTTTTAATTTTTTTCTTTTTATCTACATTTTTTAATTTTTGTACAATGACCATGTTTTATTTCCATAATCACAAAATAAAAGGAAAAAGACTTGCCTTAGACAAGCCTCAAGGAAAAATAATAACCCAGGAAAAATTTGTAAAATGCCAAAAATTTTAATATCCTTAATATTTAAAGAATTCTCTCAAAAATATAATAAAAAAGAATACTCCAGAAAAATTCAAATAAAAAACAAAAGAACAAATAAACACACACAAACACACACACACACACACACACACACACACACACATATATATATATATATAATTATACAATGTATTATTGGAAAGCAATAAAATAATATTGAACACTGTTAAGTGGCAAGAATAATCATTATATGTTAAGAAGGAAAAGCAGGCTGGCAAATAGTGTTATTTTAATAAAAATATATTTATACCAGACTTACAGACTTTACTGGGTGCATATATTTGGGTACACATATAAATATATGCATAGAATAAAATCTGTAAGGACAGGCTCTGAAAGATAAATAGGTATGATGTCTGAATGGTAGGAATATAGGTGCTTACTTTTTTTCATCTCAACTTCCATTTTTCTGCAATGAAATGGTTATTTGTATAATATAAAATAAAAGTAAATACAATGTGTGTTTTTTTATGTTTATTTTTGAGAGAGAGAGAGAGGAAGAGGGAGGAGCAGAGGGGGAGGGAGGAGCAGAGAGAGGGAGACAGGGATCTGAAGCAGGCTCCACACCATCAGCACAGAGCCCCATGCAGGGCTCGAACTCACAAACGGTGAGATCACGATCTGAGTCAAAGTCAGACGCTTAATCGCTTAACCGACTGAGCCACCCAGGCGCCCCAGTAAATACTATTTGTAATATTGCCTTGTGAAAGATTTAGCCACAAGTAAGTTCATCGCATTGTATTTAGTAAAGAAAAACTGAAAACAACCTAAGTATGTAACAATAGGCTTTAAAGGCAACAGGGAGTCTGTGGACTCCACAAATAATTGTTATAGAAAAATATTTATTAGTGTGAAAGATGCACAGTTTGTAAAGAAGTATGTATTATATGTACATATAGCAGTATATGCTATAACTCCATTAAAAAATGTATATGCTTAGAAAAATTGGGAGAGGATACACACCAAGGTATTTGTTAACTGTGGTTACCCCTGGGTAGTGGAATTATAAGTGTTTTTTGTTTTATTCTTTTGGATGTTCAGGGGTTTTTCAATGCTCTACAATAAACCCTTCTAAAATGAGAAAAAAATAAAGCACCAAGAAATGTTTGCATGCTTTAAAAGAAGAATTCTTTAAGAGACAAATTCTAGGGACGCCTGGGTGGCTCAGTCGGTTAAGTGCCAGACTTCCGCTCAGGTCATAATCTCATGGTTTGTGGGTTCGAGCCCCGCGTCAGGCTCTGTGCTGACAGCTTGGAGCCTGGAGCCTGGAGCCTGTTTCAGATTCTGTGTCCCATTCTGTCTCTGCCCCTCCCCCACTTGTGCTCTGTCTCTCTCTGTCTCTGAAAAATAAATTTAAAAAATAATAAAGAAAGAAAGAGACAAATTCTAAACTATCTAAAAAATGTCACCCCTCCAAAAGGAGAGACTGGCTAACTAAGGTGTGGGCTACCTCTAGCTACTGATGATAGGGAGAAGTAAAGCTTGGCCTTGGTCCTAAACCGAGAGGCCATATTCTCTCCATCCTCCCTTTGAGTCTCTCTGGACCACTGGGTGTTGGCCACCACATTGGCACAAAGGCCCTGCCCACCGGTAGAGGAGGCAGGACCTACCTGCCCCCACCCCTACCAGAAAATCATTGGTCCAACCACTTGCCTTCCGGCAGTTAAGCAGTAAACCTGCTGGGCTGGAAGGTGATTGGCAGGCGGTGTGCCAGTGAAGTGACCAGGGCATGAAGGTCCTCTGTGCAGAATCATTCCTGGCCCAGGCCCTCCTTTGGCTGCTTCTGCTACCACCTCCCTGGCCATCGTAGAGTAATCACTGAGACCCTCAAGAGGAAAGAGCGGCTTGTGGGGAGGTGTGTTGTAGGGGGTGGGCATTCCCCTCAGACGGTCCCCTCCAGAAGGGTCAACGCAAAGAGGTGGGCTCTGAGGCCCAGGTAGCCCCCTAGGCCCTTCATGCCTTCTCAGAGTTTATTACAACATTCTCTTCACTGGACTCCTGCCCTCAGTCCCTGCCCTGTCCCATCCATCTTCCAAGCCCCTGTCGCCCTTCTTAAAATACAGCTAATCATTTTATTGCTGGGATCAAAACATTTCATCCAAAGGCAGTACTTCTCAAACTCCCCTCCCCGCCCCACTCCCCCCGAAGTGCACCAAGAGCAGACAAAAGAAATGCCTTCAGGTCCCCCAGGGGACCACGTCGCCTGAAGTTCCTGCCAGCACACCCAAGCGCTCTTTGAAGGCTTCTGTTTTCTCTTAAAAATTCATGAGAATTTTACATTCTATTCCATGATATATCTGAATTTCTCTTATTATGAAGATGTTTAAATTTATTCACCTCAAGGAAAACTGATGCTCCTGAAAGAAATACTGTGTGTACCTGGAGGCTCAAGTATCCTCCCTGGAGAAGTACCTACAACCTAAAATCCAAACTCCCGACGGGCGAGGCTCTTTACAATTTGGCCCTCACAAACCTCTCGGCCTCCTTCCCACTGCTCCTCCGCACACCCCCCAGTCACTGGGCCACCTGGACTGCTGTCATTTCTTGATATGCCAGGTCCCCCCCGCCCCCCGCCTCTGTGTTCCTGCTCAGACTCCTCCTTCTGGAGTGCACCCCACTCTACCTGCTGACAACCCACTCTCCTCAAAGGCCTCAAGGGGAATCCAACACCACCTTCCCCATGAAACTCCTCTGAGGGCTCTTGACAGATGCAGCATGAGAGATCGCATGACGCCGCCCGCGAGAACAGCCTGGGTTTTGGAATCACAAGACCGGGGTTCAAATCTTGCCTCCAACTCTCGACACCAGGCAAACTGCCTGATCTCCTCTTAGATGCCGTTTGTACAATGGGGGATAATCACGCTTCTCTCGCAGGGCCGTTACAGGGATTGAAGCGCATTCAAACAACAACGTAGTGCCCAGCACATGCTCCCTTCCCCTCCCGCCAACTCCTATAGCATGTTATTTACACTACTCATGTGAAGAACGTAAGTTTACACATTCTTTTTTTTTTTTTTTATAATGGCTTCTTTCCCCTAAACAGATCAGTGGCTCCCTATGACCCAAAGAAGCTTCTTGTATTACCCCCACGATCTCATGGCTTGAAAGATTTTGGTTATTAAATCAAACACATTTATGGAATAGCAGCCTGCTTTTCGAAGTTCTCTATCCTATTAAGCTTTTTCGAAGACTGAGAGCGCTCCCAGCCTTTCCTCTCCTGCCTAACTTTAGGGACTGGGACTTGGGAGCCACCCATGGAGACCATAAACACCTTGAGACCACAGCTCCGTCTTCACACTTCTCACGGCACCTTGCTCAGAGCCTCGCACTTAGAACACACCTAGTAACTGCTCGTGGCATAAACAAGAAGTTTCACACAGATGACAGGGGGGAAAAGCCCTCTCGAAATTAGCCAGTTGGTGAGCAGAAAGGGGTCATTGTTATGGGAGGCAGAGCTGGAGGCAAGCCCTTCTCCCCCCACCCACCCACAGCAGCACCCTCAATTATACCAGCTGGCCTCCAACTTCAGCGTGTGAGCCGATTAAAAAGCGCCCTCTCTTCAGTGTCTGGAAACTCCTGCAAGGAAAGTTTGCTGCCCGAAGTTGGCTTTTGACTAGAGTCTTAATAAGAGGCCTCAGCAGGCTACAGCTAGAGAGACAATGTCACTTAGAGGAGCAGCTTGAAGCGGCAGTTAGGAGAAGAATTATTTTAATGAATACATTTCCTTTCAATTGTATGGGAATATCAAGATCCCATTAGAATAGGGAAGCAATTAGAACTAATAAAGATGAATGCACAGTGCTCCGTGCGTGCGGAATAACAAGCAGCCAACAAAGGGACTCCGGAGAGCCTGCTCTAATCCAAATGAACTGGCGGCCAGCGGAGGGGAAACGGCTCCGTTCAGCTGCTCAAAGCCCGTGGGTCCCGCGCATTCTGATCACGGCCAGCGAATGGCGCGAGTTGGACCTCGGAGGTGGGGGTTGAGGGCCCCCGCCTTGGTCCTGGCCTGGCCTCTCCGGGATAGAGATGGGCCGTTGGCAGCCCCTTGGCGACGGCCATTCAGACTGGGGCCCTGGCTCGCAGCCAGCCTCACGCCTGCCCCTCGCACTGGGCCTCATTGTGTCCAGGTGGCAAATGCCTTCTCGCCAACTCTCCTTCGAGGTTTAGAGAGGGGGTGGGACAGTGGAGGAGGGAGAAAGGGGCCCTGTGGCCCCCTCTCCTGCATCTCTCCCCTCCCCGGCTGGCCTGGGTCTGCTCCTCCTCTGGGGTGGGTGTTATGTTACAGATACTGGTGGGTCACAGGCAGCCTAACACAGAAGCACTGTTGCTTACACAATTGCTCTTCAAACAGTAACAAACAATTTTCATTACCCAAGTCAGATCGAATCATCCGCCTAGCCATCCTGCCTCAATCCCAGCCGCTCATACAGGACCCATGGCTCTGCCCATTCTGCTGGGACAAAACTGGGCTCCTTTCTCCCCCTGGCCCGGGGACAGAGGACAAAGCTCTTCCTCTGATCCCGTCTTTGAGCCGGATCAGCGGGACGGCTGTCAAAACTGTCAGGAGAAATAGTGAAGACACAAGCACCTGTGCAGACTGGGGCTCACTCAAATCTGGGGTGACATGTTACTCAGCATCTCTGTGAAGAAGGCACTCAAGAGTTTGGAGGACTCTATTGCCAAGTTTAGAAGGAATCCAGAGAGATAACCCTGGCTGTCCACCAAAGCATTCGCTGGCCTTAGAAGGAGTGTCAGGACTTGACATTTCTTTACTTAATCTTTTTTGGCCAGACAGTTTTTTCAACCAGGAATGTGTAAACTCGTTCCAAAATGTCTGCATGAGAGACGAGTCACACTCATTACAGAGATTTTTCTACCACTTCTCTTACAAAGAAAAAAAAAAGTCTGTAACATTTAGTATTTAATGATGGAGCACTTTAAAAGTATGTTTACATTTATAATCTCACCCTCAAAATAACTCTGCGGACAGGCAAAGCATGGGTTGCCGGGCCTAAAGATGAGGAAACAGTAGCCCAGAGAGGTTAAGTGTCCTGTGCGATGTCACAGAATGAGTGACGAGGGACACCAGAACTCAGATCTTCTGATCTAGTTCAGCGCTTGGTTCTGGGACACACCTTTCCTACACCCACAGAGTGTTAGACATTTCCAGGGTAATTCATCCTGCAATTCTGCTTTTCTAGTGTAACTCCCTTCTCCCTTTCCGCATACTAAACAGTAGCCTAGACTACTCGAGGTTACAAAAGATCATCCCTCACGAAGGTTTCAAGGTAGTAGTCACCAAAGTATTTGTTTTGCTGTCCACCCCCCAACCAAATATGTATACATTTCCTCCCTTGTAATAGCTTAGGTAACGATTGCTTTAAAAGTCTGCCTGTCCAATATAAGATAGGCACAATCAAAACTGTAAAAATGACTGCCTAGGGCCCTTCCAGTAGAACATTGTAGCATCCAGGGATTGGCAAATGATTAAACAAAGCCATTCACTTTTTATGCCACCACCACCCCCCCACCTCTTATACCCAAAGGCCTATTCGTTTGGTATTTTAAAAATATTTTTTAAGGGGCGCCTGGGTGGCGCAGTCGGTTAAGCGTCCGACATCAGCCAGGTCACGATCTCGCGGTCCGTGAGTTCGAGCCCCGCGTCAGGCTCTGGGCTGATGGCTCAGAGCCCGGAGCCTGTCTCCGATTCTGTGTCTCCCTCTCTCTCTGCCCCTCCCCCGTTCATGCTCTGTCTCTCTCTGTCCCAAAAATAAATTAAAAACGTTGAAAAAAAAATTAAAAATATTTTTTAAAATAATTTTGGGGTATAATTTATATTTTGTGAGATGCAAAGAAATTAAGGGTACAGTTTGGTAAGTTTGGACAAATACACTCAAATCAAGACAGAGAATATTTCCATCACTCCCAAAAAGTGCCTGCATACCACTTTCTAGCCAACCCCACTCCAGACCTCCACTGTTCCAATTTCTATTGCCATAGATTACGTTAACCTGTCTTGAACATCCAATTAACTGGAATCATATTGCATGTAATCTTTTGTCTCTTTCTTCTTTCACTCAACATAATGTCTGCCAGACTCATCCATGTTGCTTCAGTGGTTCCTCCTTTTTTTGATGGGTAGCATTACATTATTCACTCAGTTTTTAAAACCCAGTCATATTACTGCTAATTTGTCCCTCAAAATTCTTTCCATTCAGTGTAATTCCTGTATGCTCCTTTCCATGCATACATGTCCTGCCTATCTCCTTGGCAATTCTTGAATTGAAAGAAATATGGAAATGGCCTCTTGGATCTCTAGCACTGTCCTCCAGGTGGGAGTGGTTCTCTCTACCTTCAGGAGAAACAGATAACCAGGCAGTCTAGCATGAGTACATGAAAACAGTCATGAGTACAGTCTTCAGAATAGAGAGATCTAGGTGGTTGTGGCTGGTCCAGCTCTTCACAGACAGTTGGTTAGCACTATTTTTCCATTTGTAAAATGAGGATAATAATATCTTCTTAGTAGGGATTTGTGAGGACTAAATTATATTGTACACAAAATGTTTGGCACAATGGAAACTCATAAGAAACAGCCTCAAGCTAGGCTGTAATAAACATCCTTCTCTTCATTCACACACTTTCCATTTTTATCATATAGTATTAGTGGATATATATTTTCAGAAGTCTTTAAAACGAAGAGCTCATGATTATATCTAGAAAAACCAAACAGATATTTACTTAAAGTAAATGTTATTTCCTATGGAAACAAGTAAAGCCTTCTGTCACTTATTCAGTGACAATTACATAGTGAATGCTGATTCTGAGGGGTTCTTCAAGGGTTAAAGACATAGCCCTAGCTTTTAGGATGTTTGGTTTTAAAGGGTAACAAGGTAAACACAAAAATAATAATAATACAAAGCAGAGTATGGTCAACAATAATTAACATCGATTAATATGGTGGCTAAGAGCATGGTCTTTAGAGTCATACTCCATGGTTCAGATCTCAGTCATGGGATGTTGGGGGAAGTTACTTAACGTCTTCGTGTGCTACTTCGCTCATAAAATGGGAATGATAATACCATTTCTGTGGCAGGGCTGTCATGACTAGACGAGTTAATACATGTAAATACTTAGCACAGGATCACACACTAAAATATGCAATAAGTAATAGCTAATAGTTCCACTTATGGAACACTCAATATGTGTAGAGCACTGCATTAAATATATGCATCACTTCACATAATCTCCATAATACCGTTACGGCTATTATATCCATTTTACTGGTAAGGTAACTGAGGGGCAGTGTGTTTAGGTAACTTGCCCAAGATTACATAGGTAGTAAGTAGCAAATGCCAGAGGAGAGACAGATCTATGAAATGGGGATGATGATAACAATAGTACTTACCTTAATAAGAATTAAACTAATATTTTAAAACTGGTTAGAATAGAGCCTAGTACATAATAAGGTCTATATAAGTGGATGCTAAATAAATGTAAATTGCTATGGTGATTGAGAGATGGCAGTAAATAACTTCCACACATGGAGATTAAGGAAGGCTTTGGAAAGGTGACATTTAAGCTGAGCCCTGAAATAGAAAGAAGGAAGGAACGAAAGAACGAACGAACGAAGAAACAAAAGAAGGAAGGAAGGAAAAGTGAGAGAGAGAGAGAGAGGAGAAAGAACTGGGGGTATGTCGGGGCACCTGGGTGGCTCAGTTGGTTGAGTGTGGGACTCTTGATTTCAGCTCAGGTCATGACCTCAAGATTGTGGGGTCAGACTCCATGCCGAGTGTGGAGCCTGCCTGGGATTCTCTCTCTCCCTCTCCAGCTCTGCACCCCCCCCCCCACCCTCCCATGCGTGCTCTTTCTGTTTCTCAAATAAAATTTGAAAAAGGAAAAAACTGGGGATAAAAAGAGAACAAGTAATGGGACTAGCTAAGTTTGATGAGGTCAAAGAATCTCCCCATTCCTCCAGTCAGTGGCTAATTCTGCCAGCTGTACTTCATTATATCTCTTATCATTTTTCTTTCATCCCTGTATAATATGCTATCCTCACTCCGTCATTATCCATTTTACAATATTTATGGAGAGCCTCTAGGTGCCGGGCACTGTTCTGGGCACTGGTAATACACCAATGAACAAGACAGGCCAAGTCTCAGTTCCTATTTTGCACTATAATAACACTCCAAACTGGATTCTCAGCTTTCGGTGTCCCTACTCCAATCCATCCTGCAAACTGCCACCAGGCAAACTGCAAAGATATAGATCTGGCCCCAACACTCCCTTGCTTAAACTCCCTGTAGTGTTTCCCATCGTGTTTAGAATAAATTTCAATATCCCTAGTGTCCTCTTCAAAGTTCTTCACTAATTGGCCCCCACAGCCTTATCTCCCAGCCTTCACCTCCCTGCACTATGCACTTGAACCAGTAAAATCGCTGAAAATCCTTGATACACACACTTATAAATAAGCACTTGCTGAAAAGACGTGGTTAGTACTCCATCCCTATTTCAACCTTGTCCATGGAAACATTTCCCATTCTGCGTGCTTTGGACGAAAAAGCCCTAGTTAGCCCCTCCGGCTCTGGAGCCTAAAAGCGCAGAACGCACACTTCCCACCTCCCTTGCACGCAAATCCAAACCCAGAGGGAGCCGGAAGGGGAGGGGCTTCGCGCGGCCCCGCGGCCTCCATCTTGGCTGAGCTGGCCGGAAGTGGCCGGGCGAACGGGTGCGCGAGCGCGCATTGAGCCTGCGCCGGGGCCGCGCCGTAGGTGTTCTGTGCCGCGGCGTTGCGGCGACCGTCCCGAGTCTTCTGCTGTGCCGTCCAGCAGCCCGAAAGCCCCTTCTGACCTTTCTCCTAGTCCTCCTCCCGCCGCCTCAGCCATTGTCCCACCCCTCCGCCGGGGTTTGCGCAGTGGCTTGCACACCCCTCGGCCCGTGTACGCGCTCTGCACCTGCATTCCCGAAAACATGTTGCAGAAACCCGAGAGCGGGGCTCTCCCCATCCCTCAGGCCGAGGGGAAGGATGGCGGCCGTGACGGTGAGACCCAGGCCCTGACCGCCTCTCAGGAGGAGGCCCCGAGTCCCCTCCTGCAGGAGAGCTCCAGGGAGGATCTTGGCGCCGGGAGGGAGGAGGGGGCTGCGGAGCCCGCCCTCAACCCAAAAGGCGCGAGGACCTTGGCAGCCAAAGCTTTGGCCCGGCGCAGGGCCTACCGCCGTCTGGATCGGACGGTGGCCGAGCTGGTGCAGTTTCTGCTGGTGAAGGACAAGAAGAAGAGTCCCATCACTCGCTCCGAGATGGTGAAATACGTTATCGGAGACTTGAAGGATCTGTTCCCTGAGATCATCGCAAGGGCCGCAGAACATCTGCGGTATGTCTTTGGTTTCGAGCTAAAACAGCTTGGCCGCAAGCACCACACTTACATCCTGATCAACAAACTAAAACCTCTGGAGGAGGAGGAGGAGGATCTGGGAGGAGATGACCCCAGATTGGGTCTCTTAATAATGATCTTGGGCCTTATCTACATGAAAGGTAATAGTGCCAGGGAGACACAGGTCTGGGAGATGCTGCGTCGGTTGGGGATGCGTCCGTCAAAGTATCACTTCCTCTTTGGGTACCCGAAGAGGCTTATTCTGGAAGATTTCGTGCAGCAGCGATACCTCAATTACAGGCAGGTGCCTCACACCAATCCGCCGGAATGTGAATTCTCTTGGGGTCCCCGGAGCAACCTGGAAATCAGCAAGATGAAAGTCCTGGGGTTCGTGGCCAAACTCCATAAGAAAGAACCCCACCACTGGCCAGTGCAGTACCGTGAGGCCCTGGCAGACGAAGCCGACAGGGCCAGGGCCAAGGCCAGAGCTGAGGCCAGTATGAGGGCTAGGGCTAGAGCCAATCAAAGGGCTGGTATCCACCCTTGGTGAGGGCCGGTGGATAGGTGGCCAGCAGGGTCCTCCTGGTTATGAAAGCTACTGTCTGAGTCATAAGTAGTATCGTTGGGTGTAGGCCGTTAATTAGAAGTTGAATTTGTGTAACTACGTTTTGTATCTTGCTATGTTTTGTTACATTTTACATACCGTTACACTGATGTTTATAAATGAGATTGTTCTACTTTTTCCTGTAGGATTTTGTTGTAGAGTTTTGCTGGTTTTGTAAAATGGATTGAAAACTTTACATCTTATTGTGTGATCTTGGACAAATTACACAGCATTGTAATGCTGTACGTTAATGATTTGAAGGAACTCAGCAGTATAGCTGATTGGTATCTAGCTTCCCGATGCTT
Source organism: Puma concolor (assembly GCF_028749965.1). Lineage (NCBI taxonomy): Eukaryota > Metazoa > Chordata > Mammalia > Carnivora > Felidae > Puma > Puma concolor. The sequence goes on along the minus strand of NC_141675.1, from coordinate 76,853,206 downwards.
TTTGTCTATATTGTATAAAGAAAAAAGACTAGCATGTACCTCTATTTGCTTAGCTATTCTGGTACCTAGAGAAAAATGAAAATGCAGTAAATTAGAAGTCTATCCTGGTACGCTTAATAAATTAAACATTTGTTGAGCATCTGCTTCTGTGTGGTGTTTGGGGCATTTGGGGATAGCATGCTAAACAAGATAAAGGTCCTCCTTTTCAGAACTGGAAAGGAAGTAAATAAACCAGAAGTTACAGTGCAGTTGGTTGAAGGCTACAGAGGGACCGCTAACCCAGCTGGGTGATTGGGCTTGCCTGAAATTACCTGTAGTCAGACTTTAGGGGTACAGGGGAAAGATAGGGCATGTGGAGGGGAGGGAAAGGAAAAGAGGAAGAAGTTGGGAGTGGGAAATGGGACTGCTTAAAAGAACTGAAAGTCACAGATATTCCTCAATAACATGGGAAGAAAACTTGATACGTAGCAGAGCTGAAGAACACCCTACCTTCCACAGTGCTCTTGTTCCAGGGCAACTCATTACAGTGCACAAACAGTGATGGTGACTATTAGCATTTTGGTCCTCTCCATCTCCCTTCTCTCAACCTCTACAAGGTCCCCTCTTCTACCAAAGCTGTCAGAGATCAAATACTGTAACAATTCTAGAATAATATGTCATGTGGGTGGAGGGTTCATGTGATATCCCCTACTACCCCCAAGAAGTTCCACTTCAAGATTTCTCCCCTGGCACTAGGAAGCCTAGGGCCCTCATCCCTGTTTCCACCTGCTGCTTTCCACCTGCCACCTCCCATTTGGAGGAGACTTGTAAAGCATTGCTCACATTCTTTTTTTTTTTTTTTAATGTTTATTTTTGAGAGAGATAGAGCTCGAGTGCAAATGGGGGAGGAGGGAGCACAGAGAGAGGGAGACACCAGAATTGGAAGCAGGCTCCAGGCTCTGAGCTGTCAGCCCAGAGCCCTATACGGTTCAAACTCATGAACCATGAGATCATGACCTGAGCCAAAATCAGAAGCGTAACTGCTTAACCGACTGAGCACCCAGGCACCCCAGCATTGCTCACATTGTTAACTAGCCATGAAGGGTCATCTACATAAGCAGCTGGGGGCCTCTGCGATGCCTGCCACCTTCATTCTGGGGATAAGTCCTGTAGAAAAGATGCATAGAGTAATAGGGAGAGTAGAAACCAAACCAGAGATGGGTGTAGAGGGGACTGTGAAACCAGCCCCCCTGCAGCTGCCATAGACAGAAGAGCTGCTTTTCTTCTCGTTACTGCCCGTTTCCCCTGCTTTCAGCTGTGTTCAGATAACATTTCTGAGTATGTTAAGGTTGGTGTGGAATACAAATAACTTTGGGACACAGGCCCAGAGATCCAGCAAACCAGATGGAGACCAAAAGCTCTAGGTTTATGGACAAAAAAGTGTACTAGTGAATAAAAAGATGACTTCTGGACAGTTCATAATTCATTAAACAGAACTATTGAGTGCCCACTGTATGCTGAGGACTTTGCCGGGTTACAAGATTCATTTGGGAAGACTGACTTGGCCCTCAAGGAACAGTGACAGTGATAATTTCTCACATTTGCATTTTCTCACCAGCAATGTGTGCACCTGAGGGTCAGATCACTTGCTGGTTTGCCTCAGGTCTCTAGGTCAGCCAAAGGCAGCACCAAGACTAGAACCCCAAGCCCTCGGTCCCCCAATCTAGTGTGTTTCACTTTAGCACATTGTTCTCCATTCCTGGCTTCCAGTATGTTGTGCATGGTTTTAGTTATCACAATTCCAAAACACAAGCGGGGCCTGTATAATTATCTCCAGTCGCCATGGTAGTCTTTATGGCAGTGACCTAGCACAGGGACACTCCCCCATTTTACCTGTAGCAGATGTGACTGCCGAAACTCAGACATGTAACACCTAGCAAAGACAGTACTAATAACAGTACCATTTATTAAACATCTAATATAAGCTAAAGGCATTTCCCCCCTGCTTTTCACATCCATACTGCAAAGTAGGTATTACTAAATACCTCCCTTTTATAGACGGTAAAGATGGTAATTCTTGCCATTTATCCTTGCCATTATTTACCTAAGAGAAGCCTGCTTTTTAATGCTTTTAAAAATTAATGGCGGGGCGCCTGGGTGGCGCAGTCGGTTAAGTGTCCGACTTCAGCCAGGTCACGATCTCGCGGTCCGTGAGTTCGAGCCCCGCGTCGGGCTCTGGGCTGATGGCTCAGAGCCTGGAGCCTGCTTCCGATTCTGTGTCTCCCTCTCTCTCTGCCCCTCCCCCGTTCATGCTCTGTCTCTCTCTGTCCCAAAAATAAATAAAAAACGTTGAAAAAAAATAATAAAAAATAAAAATTAATGGCAACTTTACAGGGTAGATACCTGTTCCATTTTGCACGAAGCAAAGAGAGAGAAGCTAGAAAGTTCTCACAGTGTATAACAAGGATTGCCACTGAAGTCTGAGTCAAAAGCTTGCACTGTTCACTATTTTACATTTCCTTCTTTTTTGGGAGTCTTTCCAGGCTTGGGTCATCTGTCTCTGGACTCACGTTCTTCCTTTAAACACTGCTGTCTCTCTGGAGGTACGAACAAGGATTATGTAGCCAGGCTAATTATGACAAGACACTGGCCTGCAGGAGGGTAGAAAGGAAGCTAAAATAAAGTTGAGGGGTTATCTGTTAACACGGATTGTAGCTCTGCTCACTCTCTCCCCGGTGTGCTGAGCATCGACTACATGTAGAACGTGTCTCTGTGCTCAAACTCAGCATGTTTTGCCCTTTATAGGCCATGTTACCTCAGTCTTGTTTAGTCTGTTCACTACACCTCAAATTAAGACATTCATGCCATGGAACAAGCAAGTAACCTTTGTGGACCTGCAAATATGATTCCCAGCATTGCTCCCACATGGTACAAAGGGCTGCCAGAACTCGTACCCTTGCCTCAGCGTGAAAGATCTCCCATGTCACAAATGTCATCATCAGCTTCTCAGAAGTACTGAAAGTATGGCCTCTGGGCGAATGTGTAGAGCAGACATTGGCCACAGTGAGGGCAAGAGATGACGTCCCTTGTTGCTTACGGTCATTCACATGAAGGGGAAAAATGGTCTGGGTCCCCCTCTCCCCCTTCAGGCACAAGCAGAACTAACGTTTGCTGGGTGAAACGGTGGCTGAAGAAGCAGGGCATTGCTGTGGGGGGAGTGGTGACCATTGGATTATTCCAAACCATACGTATCACGCTGCAACTCGGAAGCAAAGCCAGTAAAGGAAATTTCCTTGAAAACTGTGAATCATGTCTCGAACAATGGGAAGCTCTCAGTTCAACCACGGCCTCTGCAGAGATCCTGGCACTCGCCAGAGTGGGGACTTTTGACCCACTGGAACTTGGAGAATGGGTGTTTGGAAACAGGCTCAGGTTGATTATAGCCCCAACGTGTAGCAGGCACATAGTGCCCCAGAGGTGGCAGGCAGCTCATCTAGAGCCCCTGTAAATCAGGCCTCAATTCACAGGCTCAATCACAGTTTCCACTTGAGATAATTATGCTCCTTGCCTTGGTCATGGTGGCAATTGATGCTTGTACAAATTATTCCTCAAATTGTGCAGCCCAGCAGAGATGGTAACAATCATCTCCCAGCAGAAACAGAGTGTACTAAGGTTAGGTATTCTGAAAAGTGTCCTAATCAAGGCCTTTTAAAAATCATGACTATGTGCCTTTGAACAAGGAATTCCAAACTCAGAAGACTGAAACTCTAGGAAAAAGTTTAGTGGGTGATGGGAGTAGTGGTCGGCTACAATCGACACCCCACACCACATTCTACCAACTGAATGCAGACCCTGCCCAGTTCCCAAGCCGGTCGTGATCGACAATGGTAACGGCCAGCATTTATTAAGCCTAACCAGCATCAGGCATGATGCTAAGGATGAACACTGCTTTGTCTCACGCATCTGCACAACAGCCTCAATATTACAATGCTATAAGGGAAACCATAAGGAAGGAATAATTCCTTCCATTCTGTCAATGCACAAGTTAAATGACTTGCCCAAGCTCATGACATAGCTAGTGAGCAGCAGATCTAGAACTGGAACTTAAACGTTCTGGGTTCTTATGGGCATTCTACCCTTCTGGTCTTCGGAAGGCTCTTGGGGAGCAATGAACCCCCTTTGGGAAAATGGAAAGAAAAGCTCTCATCCTGCTGTTATACCATAACCTAGAGCACTCAGGCTAGGGAGTAAAGTGATGAGGGAGAGGGGCAAGGGGATTTCTCTGGTTGTAGGGTTATGGGCCTTTGGTCACAAGAAGGGAGAGGAATTCTTGAGGAATGAGCCCCCTAAGCACCAGTTCTGTGCTTCCCACAGTGGGGGAGTTAGTGCAAGGGAAGCAGCAGCCTCAGCCTGAAACTATTCAGGAGCCCTCCTGGGTGTCGAGCACAGTGAGCGGTGGCCGCATCCCCTGGACCCACGGGGACAGAGGAGACCTGAGATGGAAAGCTCCCGGCCCCTGAAGCAGACGGACCTGCATTCCAGTCCCACTCTCTGCCACCTACCTGAGCTACCTAACCTCTCTGAGTTTTGGCTTCCTACCTCAAAATCTGTGAAAACTGAATGAGGGAATTACCAAGCACCTGCCACAGTATCTGGCACATGGTGACAACTGTTATCATGAAAGGTATTGACTCGTTCAACAAATATTTTGTGAGCATCTTCTCTACACGTTAGGCACGTTAGACACAGGTGCTAAGGAGTGAGATTACAGCAAAGAACAAAAGGGACAAAAATCCTTGTGCTCACAGAGTTTACATACTAGTATTAGGAGACAGATAATAAGGTAAAGAAGTATAGTACACAGCATGTCAGATGGAGATCTATGTCCTAGGGAGAAATGAAATAGGACCAAGGAACAGGTACTGGAAGGGTGTGCAATTTCACGTTGCCTGGTTAGGAGCTCCTGGATGGCTCGGTCAATTAAGCAGCCCACTCGATTTCTACTCAGGTCATGATCTCACAGTTCATGGGATCAAGCCCCACATCGGGCTCTGCACTGACAGTGCAAAGCCTGCTTGGAGTCTCTCTCTCTCCCTCTCTCGCTCTCTCTGCCCATCCCCTGCTTGCGCTCTCTTTCTCTCTCCCAAAATAAATGAACTTTTTAAAAAATAAAAGAAAAATTACAATAAAATAGCCTGATTAGGGAAAGCCTCTCTGGGAAATGATATCTGAGTCAAAACTGTAGGTGATAAGCAGGAAGCCCACAAGCTCTCTGGGGGGACTGTGGAATGGGGGTGCTGGCAGATGGCACAGCAAGTGTGAGAGCTCAGGTGGGAGCAGGCCAGGCAGGTTCAGAGAAGCAGCTCCCAAAGCAGAGTGAGCCGAGAGGGAGGGGTCAAGTAGAAGGTCATGCGAGTTCCTTTGGCACAAGTGCCTGAAACGATGAATGAAGATGGATCTGTACCCAAGCGTCACCATAGGAGTTCACCAGGGGTAGAGAGCACCGTGACCTTAGGCTGGGTCGAGGTGTCCTTTGGGCCCAGAAGGAGAAGGAAAGAGAAAATATTCTCCCTCCATAGCTTTTGTTTCTCTAATTACAAATGCTTATAGTTGAAAACTTGGAAAGTTCCATAAGAATATAAAGAAGAAAACACATTCTCAGGAATACTGGCACCCAGGGGGCACCTGTGGTTAATGGGGTGGCATGGTTTTATGTCCATCACTACGGTATTTGGTTGTCACCTGCCGAGGGTATAAATGATTTGTTGCTATTTTAACGAGTTACAATGACAGTGGGCCTTACTCTTTGCAACATTTCCTTCAAATATTTTCGGGAGCTCCCAGTGTCTTCTCTGATGACGTCACAAATCATCTGTCCACAGCAGTCACCATGCCGGGCTCATGGAGGCCCATGAAAGGAGCCTCTGCTGGAGATGCTCCTTCTGGTGTCCCCCCGCATCAATGGCTGCTGCCTCCTGTGATGCCCCCAGGATTCTGGAGAGCTGCTGCATCTAGACAGAGGTGGACAGAGCATCTTTCTCCCCCACTCTTAGCTAAGGTATGTCACCCAGGTCCCAAAGCAACAGTGCCAGGCCCTCTCCAACCTCCTCAGGAAGCCTGCTTGTCTCTGCCTGCGATCTCTTGCAAGTAACTCTCTAAACTTGAGCTGAAAATAGCCAAGTCACCTACACAGGGACCAGTCTAGGCTTCCCCCTCCTCCACAATTCCTCCCCTCAAACCTTAGGAGAAAAAGGAATGTAAAGGCGCTCCCTCTCTCCCTAGGGATGGCTATTTACATTGCTGAACCAGAACATTCAGGCTGATGATGACCACACGGTTTCAGGTTCACACTGCTTTTCCCCAAAGAAAAGGCTACCCCAAAGGTGAACTAAATTCTCTACCTCTAGCAAACTGCTAACAACTCTAGCTCCCTCCTCCCCTCTTCTCCCACCTGCTCAGCATGTTTTCAAAACCAGGAGTGTTATATGGTGTGAGAGATGGCTAGGGTTTAGGTAAAACTTTGGAATGGGGAAAAGGATTCCAGGCAAGGGAAACCATCCCAGCAAAGGTACGGTTGCAGGAGTGTGCACAGCGTCCTGGGAACTGAGAGGGGACCGGAAGGTTGGAGCAGAGTCTGTGGAAGAGAGGAGAGGGAGCTGTGGCTGAAGGGAGCAACAAAGAGGGGTGGGGGGTGGCTGAGGGGGGCAACGAGCACATGGAAGTACTCTAGGAAGGTGAACTGGCTGGTCAGGAGGGGGTAGCTGGAGGCAGAGAGGACAAAGGGGAGACCCTGGCAATAGTCCAAATAGGAGCTGATAACAGCCTGATTGGCTGGGGGACTAACTTGAAATGATTTGATAACTGGTTAGCTGTGGGAAATGAAACAGAGGGACATGCAAGGCACGACTCAGCAATTTCAAGCTGGCGTGATTGGAAGAAACCGGAGTTGTTCGCCAGAACAGCTGGATGCCCAGAGGGAGCTGGCCAGGGGTCAGGAGACAGATGTGGCTTCAGGTACATTGAGTCTCGATTGCTCAGCTGGATATCCAATGGACACTTAACGATGGAGCAGAGGAGGGACACTGAGGCTGCAGGTAGGTGCTCTGAGTCAGCCTCCCAGAGCACATAGCCCAAACCAGACTTTCTGCGTGTGGAAGTGTCTAGCCCAGAAACCTGACCCCTCGCGGTCATGGGCGAGAAAGCGAGGATCTTGGAAGCCCCAACAGATCACACAGAAATGCAGTCCTGCCCCCACAGATGGCTTTGGAGCCTGCTTCTGGATCCATCTTCTAGATTCACTTCTGCAAATGATCCGCGGGCTCAGATGAAGGTCTCCGCGTGGCCAGGAGGTCATGAAGCTGGGGAAAGAGAAGCTGCAGTTTGTTGTAGCTGGGTGTCAACGAAGGGGCGGCCACAATGCTTTGTGGACACTTGAAACAGAACTTCAAGCAACAGAGTCACAGTGCAGCTGGAAAGACTCATGACAGACCCAAGCCAAGGCTTAAACAGCCAAAGCACTGGGACTCCAGACTTAGTGGCCTTTCTCTCCCTGCCTTATAGCAGACCTTCTTGCTTAGAAAGGAACTTTCCAGGCAACACCATCACCTTTAATCAGACCTGAGACATCTCCACAGCACAAGATATACTCTGAGGGACAGGGGTTCTCACTCAAGGAGAACCCACATGTTCAGACCTCACCCAGACACAAACATGAACTTGGCACACACATGTAAATATATCTCCTCCGACTCCATAGAAGAAATGAAGAAAAAATACCATTTGGCAACCGTCATATACCATGTACTTTGCCTAGAGCCCTCCAAGTATTTTTGCATTTAGTCTCACAACAATTATGAGACAGAGATTGTTTTCCCATTTTACAGAAAACTGAGGGTCAGAAAAATTAAGTATCTTGCCCAGGATCACATACTTGGAAAATGGCAGATGGGGGTGTCCGAGTGGCTCAGTCAGTTAAGCGGTTAAGCGTCCGACTTCGGCTCAGGTCATGATCTCACAGTCTGTGAGTTTGAGCCCCGCATCGGGCTCTGCACTGACAGCTCAGAGCCTGGAGCCTGCTTTGGATTCTGTGTCTCCCTCTCTCTCTGCCCCTGCCTGTTTGTGCTCTTTCTTTCTCTCAAAAATAAACATTTTTTTTTAAATTGAAAAAAGAAGATGGTGGATGGTTCCTGACCCACGTCTGCCTGTCCACTCATGTGTTATTCTTCTTCCTTCTTCACAGAGGTAGACACAGCAGGATCATACACACAAACACACCCACCCCCTCTACACTACAAAATCCCCATAGAATGTAAGCTCCTTGGAGGCAGGATCTTCATTTTGCTCACTGATATATCCCAGGCATCTGGGACCGTGTCTGGCACATAGTACACACTCAGGAAATATTTTGTGGCTGTTGTCAAATGAATTACATGAATATATGCATATATAACACTCACCTATGCACATCTACACACACACACACACACACACACACACACACACACACACACACCCCTTCACATACACTTATAGACACATTAAATTCACCACCTGAAAGGAGATCCCAGGTAAGCGGGACCCAGCGCTCAGAGCTGCCTGGCAGGCCTGCTCCTGGAGGGGTGACCTCGGCCTCACGAGCCCACAGCTCATCTCCCCAGTCTCCTCCCCGGAGCAGGCAACTGGCGTTAGCACGGCCCATGTCCTTCTCTCCCTAGCTCAGTCAAAACAAAGAATTTTCGTAAAAGATCTCTACTAAGAGAGAAAGCAGAGAACAATAAATCAAGAAACTGCAAGGTCCTGAGTGGAGGAGTCGACAGAGCCAGATTCTTATCCTCAGCCATGCCCTCCAGTCTGGCTTCAGCCCGGCTCGGCTGCTGAGGCAGTCGGCTCGCGGAGCCTGGGCCCTGCTCGGATGCCAACGACTCAGATGCCCGGCCCGGGGGAGGAGGGAGTTGGCACAGATGCTCGATCTGGGGGATTGTCTCTTCCTCCAGATACTGCTTCTTCTGCTGTCGGGGCACAGACCCTTCTGCCACGCTGGCCCTGGGCAAACTGCAATTTTACACCCTCCTTGCCATCTGCTGTGCCCTGGGTTTGTAAACCAGGCTGGTCCAACCCAAGTTACTCGGTAGGCCTGTGTAAATCCCTTGATTAAAACCCGAACAACCTTAATTCCTTAGAGTCTCAGGGCTCTGCCTGGGAAGGCTCCTGACTACCTCTCGGCCTCATCCCACTCCACCCCTTCATCTGGTCTCCAGCAACATTTACAAAGCTGTTCTGATTGATGTACCAGAGCCCAAGATTCCAAGGATCGATGTATCCAGATACCTCAAATGACTCCAGATCAGACCACAGACTAGTGCATGAGCATCACCAGGCCTCTGAATTAAAATGTGAATTCTGAGCCTGCCCAACACCAGCTGAATCAGAATCTCTGCAGGTGAGGCCCAGAATCCAGCACTTTGAACAAGCTCCCCAGGCAATTCTCACACTCCAGAGTCCAAGAAGCACCACCCCAAATCTCCTACATTCCGTACCTATCCTCACGTATATGTAATAATAGCTAAAACATTTATTGAGCACCTACTATACGCCAGGAGGCATTTTCACATATCAACTCAGTTAACCTTCACAACAGTGCTGTGAGGGAAGTGCATCACCCTTCCCACTAACCTGCGCAAGGGGGCACAGCCACGGGTGGGAAAGCCAAGAATCGAGCCCCGCCCCGTGACCTGGGTGCCTGAGCGTAACCGACACGCTCTCTCCAGTACACGCGAGTTTACTCCCACACCCCCACCGACTCCCACACCGACCACACACAGGACCCTCACCCCTGAGAGCCGGCGGCGAGAGGAGACTGGGGCCAGGGTATTTTCGAAGGCTCCCGGTCTCTTTCCCACCCCAAGTCTGGCGTACACAGACCTGAGCCGAGACGGCCAGCAGCCACAGCCAGCAGGGCCAGGGCGTTGGCGAACCGCGGCTCCAGGGCTCTGGCAGCACCCGCAGGCCCTGAGGTTCAGCCCCGCCTGCTGCAATGCGTGTGCCTACTACAGGCCTCAACTGCCGGGGGCCCCGCACCCTGCGCGCCAGCCTCCGCTGCCCAGAGTGTCCTGGCTCCCCGAGACCTGAGCCCCTGACAGGGCCCTCCTGGAATGCTGCAGCTAGAGAGCAGATGTGCTCACAGCTCTCTCCAAAAACTAGTCTTCTTAGGAATCCTGCCACGGGGAAAGGCAGGGGGGTGGGGGAGGGATTGGAAAAACAACCGAAATACCATAACACAGAAAAGCGATCCAAATAAAAAGCAGCAACTGTGTATCTGGAAGGAATAAACTGAGGAGGAGAGGCGCAGAGTCGAGCAGCGTGGCCACGAGGCTGCCAACCTTGGAGGGGGGGGGGGAGAAGGGGGCTGGGGGCTGGGCGGCAGCCACCGACTGGCCACAGGGCTTCTCTGGCCGGGGACTGGGGTGCGGGAAGAACAGAGTCTGGGCTGACTCATGGGCATGAAGAGTGGATCTCAACCAGCATCCTCCTTCCCAGAGCTCCAGGCACTGTGTTCTTTAGTTCCCAAAGCCCCAGCATTCAAGACATATCTAGAGTATTCTTCTCACTGTTCTCTGCTTAGGCCCACAGAAAGAGCCAGACCAGCCTCACTGGTATTCTGTACAGTGGGAGAGAGGACTTTCTCAGAAGACGGCTGGGATGCTCTGACAGTGAAGGAAGCAAGGTGGGAGAGATTTAGTTTGAGGCCACAGAACGCAGAACTAAAACACATCCCCACCCACTTGTCTCCCGATGAGTAGTGCAAACTTGGGCAACTCACTTATGTGCATGGAGCCCAAACTTCCTCACCGTAAAATGGGCTAATACAAGCTCTCTCTGCACAGCTCAGGATCAAACAAGACTGATGGGATGGACAGGGTATCAAGGCTTGGTTCGAGCATAGAAAGCAAGATGGTGGTTGGTCACCACATATGGAGTCGGAGAATCACCTACTTACTAGCCAGGAGACCTTGGAGTAGACAGCTAAACCATCTGTGCTTAAGAGAACCAAAGCCTAGGTGAAAAGCTGTTGAAAAGCTTTTTTTTTTTTTTTTAATTTGAGAGAGAGAAAGCATGTGAAAGTCAGGGAGAGGGGGTGAGAGAGACAGAATCTTAAGCAGGCTCCATGCTCAGCATGGGCTCAATCCCATGACCCTGGATCATGACGGGAGCTGAAATCAAGAGTCAGATGCTCAATTGACTGAGCCACCCAGGCACCTAAAAAGCTTTTATAAGCAGTAACTGCTACCAACTCTCACTCCTAAGCCATGTATCAGGTATAGAAATGAGCATTTTCACATACCTGTCCATATATTTCTGTGAGGTGTTATTCCCATTTTACCGATGGGAAAACAAGGCTCAGGAAAGTTAAGGAACTTCTGAAAGCTGGCAGATGCAGGACTTGAACCATATCTGTCTGTGGAACCCATGCCCTCTCTCCTACTGCAATCTAGTGGGCAGGGATGGGCAGTGTCACAGTTGGGAAGCTGAGAGAGGAGACTGAGTCCTGGCAGAAGAGACCACTGGGGACACCAGGCAGCAGCGGGCTGGGGCTCTGGGGTTGGCCACTGCAGGAGGCTTGGTGGAGGGAGGTACCCAGACCTGGAGGAACTAAAGCCCCCAGTGTCCCCATGACAACCTGAGGCCAGGCGCCCAAGGGTTCAAAACTGATATAAGCCACCATGAGGGAGATAGCCAGACAGGGCCTGGGGAACAAAGCGGGGAGCATGAGAGCTGCTAAGTAGGTCAGCAGAGCATCAAACTGTTGAGCGAGACAGGTGAGAATCTGGGAACAAGCTGGATTATTAACAGATAAAAGGAGGCCCACATAGGTCACCAGGATGGTGCAGAAATAAACTCCATAGCCACTGGAGAGGCCTCCACTTACATCGCTTGCTCTGTGAGACCATGAGGGCTTTCAGATGGACACTTTATTAAGGCCTAGCCTCCAGCACAGAAAGCAAGATGGCGGTGTGTCACAGGATATGAAGCCAAAGAATCAGGTTTGAGACCTACTTACTAGCTATGTGACCCTGGAGTCGCCCCTTAACCTCTCTGTGCTTGAGAGAGCCAAAGACTAGAGAGGAGCAGAGCAAAAAGTTTTCCTCCGTGTCTGCTCTCCAGGCCCTCCTCCAAGCCCCTGCCCCTCACCCCCTCTGTAAAGTCTGCCATTCTGACAGTGATGAGCCACTCCCTTCCTAGTGCCTCGTAGCCCCTGCTCATGCCTCAGATGTGCCCACGGTTTTGACCATTCAACTCTAACGACCAGTGACCAGCATGTGTATCTGTCACCCACCAGGACTGTGGGCTTCTCAAGGGCAGCCCATCGTGTGTCTGAGAGAGGGGCTGGTTAAGTGTTTGAGAAATTAAGGAGGGACTAAGGGAACAAAAATTCACCAAGGGAGTTTCCTAAAGCAGGTAGCGGTCGATCTGGGTCTTAAAGAGAGTTGCTGTATTTGGATAGTACCTTTTCTTCAAAGAAATCAAAGCCAAGGTCTTCTTGGCTCTTTGTGCCTGAGTTAGTCCGCCATACCAGTCCCCGAGTGCTAGAAGAACTCTTTTAACAATGATTATTTATTTGGTCCATAAGCACTTAATGAGCATATACTACATGGCAGATTGCAAAGCAAAAGCTAAAAATATATGGGCCTTGTCCTCAGAAGTGTAACTGTGAAGTGACTGGGAATGGGGTACAGATAAACACATGGATAATTATTTTTTTTTTTAATTTTTTTTTCAACGTTTATTTATTTTTGGGACAGAGAGAGACAGAGCATGAACGGGGGAGGGGCAGAGAGAGAGGGAGACACAGAATCGGAAACAGGCTCCAGGCTCCGAGCCATCAGCCCAGAGCCTGACGCGGGGCTCGAACTCACGGACCGCGAGATCGTGACCTGGCTGAAGTCGGACGCTTAACCGACTGCGCCACCCAGGCGCCCCAACACATGGATAATTATAATCTGTGACCACCTAGAGGATTCCATGGCAGCATATTAAAGAGATAACCAATCCATGTAGGAGGGAGCAAGGAAACATAGGACTGTCATGTGTGGCTGTTCAGGTTGTGCACTGCACTGTACAAGCCAGAGTGCTCCCTGGAGTTGAGCAATGCAGGGGCCCCGTGCTTCTAGGCCAGCAGCATCTGAAGCCCTGCTGCCACCTTCAATCCCCAAATGCTAGTTCGTCAATTTGGCCCCATTGGGTCTTTCTTCTCCTCCTCCGACTCCCCTCCTCTCTGAGAATTCCTTTCTCCAGTCTTCCAGAGAGGGTTTATTCGGGGAAACTCCCCCCAGGAGCCCCTGCTATCCCTTTTCTCCTATTAGCTCTATAAAGCAAGCTGACTCCTTTCAGAGAATTACATTTTTGGGAAGTGTGATTCATGGGGAAAGAACTCTTTCCACGGCTTTCTAACCTTTGATGTGACCCCAAAAAAACCTGTGGCTAATACAGAGCGATCTAAATCTCACAAAGCTCATAAACACAAGAGCTGCGCTGCATTGGGCCGTGAAAAAAGGCCTCTGGCTAGCCAGCTCCTGCCACCAGCTGGAGGAATTTTCCCCATTCTCACCCTTCACCAACAGCCCTCCCTACAAATCCTCCACTCTCCTGTCAGCTCCTGCAGGGGCAGTGTCCCAGGACCCCAGTGGCTGGGAGAGGGGCTTGCCAAGGCCCCCATGGTCCACCGGTCTGTAGCTGGACCCAGAACTTCCACCCCCCAGTTCTGATAGGATAGGCCTCAGTTGTTGAGCAAGGGGAAAAAAAGAGGCCAGGGAAACATGTAAAATACAGCCTCTTTGATGCGAAGAACAGGTGGGGCCAGAAGGGTGCCTGAATTGTAGATGACATATCTGCAGAGGTCGTACCCATTGTGGACACCAGCAGCCTGGCTGAGACTGAGGTTTCTGGAAGTTTCCTGAAAAGCGAAACAATATAAAGGAAGTCTATTTTTCCCATGAAAATAGGGCCTAATAGATATAAAGACTAATCCACCAGCAACAAATTTAATGGACTAGAAACCGTATACCTGTTCCGTATATCGCATACCTCTTTTTTTTTTTTTTTTAATTTTTTTTCAACGTTTATTTATTTTTGGGACAGAGAGAGACAGAGCATGAACGGGGGAGGGGCAGAGAGAGAGGGAGACACAGAATCGGAAGCAGGCTCCAGGCTCTGAGCCATCAGCCCAGAGCCCGACGCGGGGCTCGAACTCACGGGCCGCGAGATCGTGACCTGGCTGAAGTCAGACGCTTAACCGACTGCGCCACCCAGGCGCCCCGCATACCTCTTTCTAAAGCAGGGTATGGCACAAACAGGACAAGGTGGTAACTAATGAGATAATATAAATGAAACGCCTCGCGGAGCGTCTGGCTTATGGTAGGTGATCAATAAACAGTAACTGTTATTATAATGCCTTATTTTATTATTGGAGAGGCACGAAGCAGAGCAGGGAGAGGGGCCATAAAGTTTCCAGGAACAAGTGAGAGGCCCTGCCTGCCTGCCGGCCCGGGAAGGGGCCCGGACCTCCGGGCTAGGGTTTCACATCGGGAAGCTGGCCGACTGCAGAGGACATTTGGGCTCCTGCTGCTCATGCTGAAAATAGTAGCACCACACAGCCGGCCACAAAGGCAGAGGACCGGGGAGTGGCCAAAGTGAAGTGACTGCTGGCCTCAGGACACTTCTCCCAGGTCTTCCTTTCCTCCCCGACACCCTGCCCCCCACCCCCCCAGCAGCGCACAGCAATGTCGAAGTCCAGGGCACTTAAAGCAAGTGTTCGTCACTGGGTTTGGGCCTCACAGGTGGTGGGATCCTAGGCCACCACTCTCTCTCTCTCTCTCTCTCTGCAGGTGGGGAATGGGGCCTGGCGAGCTGCCAGCAGCCATCTCCCAGGCCTTAGCGAGTCTGCCCCCATCCCTCGCCTTCTAGCTGGTTGGTGACATGGGCGCTGACCCAGGCGCAGGACAACTGGAAGAAGGGGATCATTTCCTACCCCTCTGAGCACTGTGGGGGTCTTGCCCTCTGGGAGGGCTTTCCGGGGATTTCTCGTCCCCCATGGCCAGGGGTGTACCAGAAAGGAGACTTTTGTTCTCTTCCAAGGATGTGGCTGCATTGTAGGAAGGACTTGGTCAGGCGTGTCCCTGTGGGGCCACCTCAGGTGTGGGGCCAGCTAACCACCCCCCCCCCCTTGAAACACCACCCATGGCAGGGAGGCATCTGCCTTCTCAGCTTGTTAATTTCACACCCAGCACCTGGGGAAAATTACCTCCCCTCCCCCTCTGTTTTCCCCACCTCCACTTAAAACGGATTCACACTTTCTCTACTGAAGGGAGAACAGAAGGGATCTCCTTTCTGTGTGTGCAGGGAGTCAAAACAAAAGGAGAAACCCCAGGGACTTGTCACTGAACACTGCCCCCACCCCATCTCCAACCTCCATTTACCCTGTTTACTGTCCAGGATTTTTGGTCAGGAGACATCACTTTATCACTTGTGTGTTCTCACTATTTACTCCTTTTGAGCCTCAGGGGCTCATTGGTGAAATGAAGATAACAACAGCACCCCACGAGGTTGTTCGAGAGGAGGAAGAGGAGGCATGAGAAAGTGCGTTGCAAACTGGAGTGCCACACGACAAATTGTTGTGATTAATATGACAGAACTGCAAGTACTATAAAAGCAGCCACTGTCCCCCCCCCACCCCCACAAAGCAGTACCCCCAAAGCCTGTGTATGTTTCTAGACTGGAGTGTCTGTGTCTTGCTGCCCAATCCCACAGTGGGGGGTGGCCAGGGTGAGCATGGGGGTGGTCAGGACGGGGCAGGGTGAGGACAGCCCTGCCACCATCATCATGCAACCTCCGGCAAGAGGACCATGATTGTAACGCCCTAAAACGGAGTGAGGTTCTCTCCCCAGGGACTGCCTCACTCCTCCAGAGCCAAGTAGACATAAAGAAAGGGAGAAGCGGGGACTCAGGAACCAGCCTTAAGTCATGCAGCTTCCCCAAAGCCAGCCCCAGAGGCAGGGCCCTAAGAGCAAACCATCAAAAGGGGCTGATCCCTAAAATCAAATCCAAGGTGCTCCCCAAACCCCAAGAGCTCAGCTTGGGAGGGGCCAAGGTGACAGAAACCCCAACAACAGCTGTTGTTTGTTCAGCCTGTGCTAAGTGCCTGGCGTCCATTTTCTCTCATTTGACCCTAATCATAGCCCCACCAGACAGGGTGCCATTCTTCAGATGAGGCTCTGATCACATGTAATTTGCCTGAGATTGCTCATTTAGTTAGTGGCGAAACTGGTCAAGATTTGAACAAGGTCTAATTGGGTACAAAGCTCAGAATCACTGTACTCACTGCCTGCTTGCCTGTGGGCTGGCCCCAAATGGCAGGGTGGGCTGGGCTAGCTTCCGGGCGGGGTCCCCGGGCACACCAGGGAGGGTGGGAGCCTAAGTGGAAAGGAAGGTTGTTCACTCTCAGTAACTGCACTTCTGGACACCGACCCACCCTGCACGCACCGGGCTCAGACCACGGGGTGGCCCTGCCCTTGTGCCTGACTGGCTTAAGTGTCAAGGGTGGCCTGCTCCAGCACTTGACTCCAAACGTAGGGGAGGCACAGGCGGGTTCCAGAAGGAGGTCTTCCCACTTCCCTTCCTGCAGAACAACAGGAATTAGATTATGGAGGCCAAAGGACCCTGCTCTCCAAGAGGAGGACACAGCCCTTCAGACTTCGACTCCCAGACAGGCTGTGCAAAAAAGTGCCCCAAGCCCTCATCCCAGGGAAGGTGCTGGCCAGCTCTCCAGGGTGCCCTGTTGAGTTCCCCCCAGCTCTGTTCTTGTCATCTCCCAGGAAGGAGTAGGGATGAGGTGGCCTGGGCTGAGCCAGAAGATGAAGGAATGCAGATCAAATCTTATGGTTTCTGTTGGGATGCGTCACCCCAAAGGAATTTTTCTTTCCATCTATTCTAAAAGTCGTTTGGACATATTACAGAAAATTTGGCACATACAAGAACTATCTGTAATTTCACCACCACAACACAACCACTGGTAACATTTTCATGTGAGTCCTTCCCTGATCTCCCACTTCTTTCAAGACTTTTAATAATTGTAATTATGTCATTTCCAGAATGTGCATCTGGATTTTCCCACCACTTGTCACGATATTACAATCTTCTTTCCACGTCACCATGCAGGAGGCCTGCCCTCCTGTGCACGGCTGCCCGTGAGTCCATCGTGTGAGTGAAGACAAAGGCTTTCACCATCTGATTTAAGAGTGTTTGTATTTGCAGTCATACAAAAGTAGAGAACTTGAACCACATTTAGCCAAGCCTTTCAGAAACCACCTATTTTGAAAAGAATAAAATTATATGGACTCAGAGGTGGTCCAGAAAATCCAGGCAGCCCTTGATTGTGGCAGATTGGAGAGGGGTCCTTCTAGTAGGGGAGGCACAGCTGGGGTGGGGTTGGGCCACCTGCCAGCAACCCAGGAAGCACAAAAACCAGGCGCCTGGGACTGCTGTCTTTTCCAGAGCCTTCCTGCACTCTTTCAGGGCCTGCCTGGGGTAGGTAGTCCTGAATGCTGTGGCCCACTGCTTGGAGCAGAGCACAGACCCCAGTCATCTCCAGGTGGGTCCCAGTCCACCCGTTTGCTCAGGGACACTCTCAAGCAGACACTTTGAGGGTTATTCAGTATTTATCAAGGGGTACTGAACGAATCATGAGTCCTGTTGCAAACAGGAAGAAACCATCCCTGCACCCAGAAGCTTATATTCTAGTTACTGGAGAATTTAAAATGAAGTCAGGCCACACAGGTGGCCAATGGCTCACAATCTGGAGTCAGACTTAGCTGGGTTGAGTGCATCCCCGTGGTTCCCCTCCACTTACTGAACAAGTTGCTTTAACCTTTCTAAGCCCCAGCTTCCTCATCTGCAGAATGGGGTTAATCTAATTTACCTCGCAGAGTTGTGGTAAGGATTAGAGACAATATATGTAAAGGGCCAGACATTTGGTGGGCTCCCGGAAATGTTGCTTATACTTAAAGTAGCACAAAACACATATAAGATGCTAAAAAGATGCCTCATAGGCCAAGGGGGTCAGAGCACTGAAGGGTGATGAAGTGAAGAGTTCATCCAGGGCAGGGATCTTAACCCTGGCTACACATAACAATCACCTGGGGGAGCTTTGAAATTATATAGATGCCCAGCCAGGCCCCACTCAGACCAATAAAGCCTGAAATGAGGCCCAGGGCTGGGTATACTTTTTAAAAGCTGGCCAGGTGGGTCTGTGTGCATCCGGAGTTGAGAACCACTGCTCCAGGGAGTGTTTGAAATGGGATTTGGAAAGGAAAGATAAGGTAACTGACATGCATGGAGTTAACTTGTATAAGCTAGGTGCTTGCACAGTTTGGCTAATTTAGGTTCTCCCAAGAATCATCTAAAGCAGGTACTTTTTTTTTTTAAGTTTGTTTATCTATTTTTGAGAGACAGAGCACACATGCACACAAATGGGGGAAGGAGGGAGAGAGAGAGAGAGAGAGAGAGAGAGAGAGATAGAGAGAGAGAGAGAATCCAAAGCAGGCTCCAGGCTCTGAGCTGTCAGCACAGAGCCCGACACGGGGCTTGAACTCACAAACTGTCAGATCATGACCTGAGCCAAAGTCAGACGCTTAACCGACTGAGCCACCCAGGTGCCCCTGAAGCAGGTACTTTTAATCCCATTTGAAACAAAGGGAAGCAGAGGTTTAGAAAGGTCACTGAAATCTGCCCACTACCCAGCACACTTTTTATGGATAGTAGCCACATTTTTAAAAAAATTAAAAAGAAACAGGAGAAATTTTAATGATTTTTTTTTTACTTAATTCGGTATATCCAAAATATTACTTCAACATGTAACCAAAATAAAAATTATTAAGGAGATATTTTACATTACTTTTTTTAGACTGAGTCTTCACAACCTGGTGTATATTTTACACTTCTAGCACATCTCAATTTGGATTAGCCACAAGTGTTCAACTTACCACATGTGGCTAGTGGCTACAGTATTGGACTGGTTAAAGGGACAGTTGACCTGGAATCCCCCTGGGCAGATAGTAAGAGGCAGTGGGAAAGACCTATGGGTGGGGGCTGAGGACTTTCAGGATTAGCCAAGAGGTTCTTAAGCAAGAGTGTGTCCTGGGACCTGGTGACTGAGAGGACACTTGATGGCTGGGGAGTTTGGAGACAACCCACAAGCCAGAACAAGAAGTCCCACCGGACAGCCACATGCAAAAGAATAAAATGGGACCTTTATGTTACATCATACACAAAAATCAACTCAGAATGGATTAAAGACTTAACCATAAGACCTGAATCTATAAAATTCCAGGAAGAAAACCTAAAGGAAAAGCCTCTTGACATTGGTCCTGGCAATTAGTTTTTGGATCGGACACCAACCTTGCAGGCAACAAAAGCAAAAACAAACAAATGAGATGACATCAAACTAAAAAGTTTCTGTACAGCAAAGGGAACGATGAATAAAATGAAAAGGCAACCTACAGAATAGGACAAAATATTTGAAAGTCCTACATCCAGAAAGGAGTCATATATATGCATATATATATATACACACATACACATATATTTGTCTCACAAATCAATAGCAAAAAAAAAAAAAAAAAAGAGTAACTCAATTAAAAATTGAGCAAAGGAGAGGCTCCTGGTGGCTCAGTCGGTTGAGCATCTGACTCCAGCTCAGGTCATGATCTCACAGTTCATGAGTTCCAGCCCTGCATTAGGCTCTGTGCTGACAGCTCAGACCCTGGATCCTGCTTCAGATTCTGTCTCCCTCTCTCTGCCCCTCCCTCCCTCCCTCTCTCTCTCTCTCAAAAATAAATAAATATTAGAAAAAAATTTTAATTGGGCAAAGGACTTGGATATTTTTCCAAAGACGTACAAATAACCAACAGTTATATGAAAACGTATTCAACCTCACTAAACATCCAAGAGACGTAAATCAAAACTACAATGTGATGCCATCTCACAACCGTTAGGGTTGTCTATTATCCAAGACAAGAGATAATAGGTGTTGTCGGGATGTGGCGAAAAGGGAATCCTTGTAGACTGTTGGTGGGAACGCACAACCCACATTGGTACAACCATCATGGAAAACAGTATGGATGTTCCCCCCAAAATTAAAAGCAGAACTACCATTTGATCCAGCAATCCCACTTCTGGCTATATATCTAAAGGCAATGAAATTACTACATCAAAGAGATCTCCACTTCCATGTTCACTGCCACATCATTCACAGTAGCCAAGGTACGGAAACAACCAAAGTGTCCATTGACAGATGAATGGATAAAGAACATGTGACACACACATATATACACACACATACACAATGGAATATTATTCAGCCATTAAAAAAGAAGGAAATTATTTGCAACAACATGAATGAAAGTATAGGGCATTATACTAGGAGGAATAAGTCAAAGACAAATACTGAATGGTATCACTTATAGGTGGACTCTAAAAACAAAGTCAACCTCCTAGAAATAGGGAAGTGTTGATCAAAGGTACAAAGGTTTAGTTACGAGTACATCCTGGGGATCTAACGTCCCAGGAATTTGCTAAGAAAGTAAAATCTTAGCCCTTCTTACCCCACAAAAGGTGGGAAACTATGTGAGGTGATGGTTGTATTGTTGATTAACTTGATTGTAGTAATCGTTTCACAACATATACAGATATCAGATCCTCATATTGTACATTTTAAATACACACAATTTTATTTGTGAATCACACCTCAATAAAGCTGTGCTGCGGGGAAAGTCCAAAGAAGAAGGAAACCCCAGCAGGCGGCTAGCCCCATAAATAGGACTGGGAACCTTGGCCCCTGCCCTCAAGGGCCTGGAGGAGACCCCAGGCAGGAGCTGCAAGTGTGAATTTACCGCTGTTTTACAGTTCTTTTGGTTTGGTTCCCCACTCACGGAAGCAGACTTACACCAGATCCTCCCCTCCTCCCCCGCAGCCCTGCAGCCCATAAAGGGTAATGGAGCTGAAGTTAAAATAGTTACATGAAACCCACCTCATTTGAAAGGGCACCTGCTTTAAAGGCCAAATTTCCTGAGCCCAGGTTTATACATTAAGCTACAGAAAGACCTAATTAATTCAGACCCCACTGACTCTGAATTTGGGATAAAGTCGGCCTCAGGCCGGTCTGAAGACTTGCGTCTTGCACTATCTATGAAGAAATGGTTTGCTAAGCAAATAAATAGTGCAGGCCAGATTACAGAGACAAGTCTGGTTTACTTAAAAGTGTGTTTAAGGACTGTAAGAATTGCTTTAGCAGCCTCATTCACAGAACGTTAATGAGATCATTACAGCTGGTCCTCATCTATTTATTTCAACATTTCAGTTTTCCAAGCACCTTCATACACATTATTTGACGTGACCCCTTGGGTGGAAATCCTGTTACTTTTCAGTCTCCAGGAACTGACTTAAGGGTTGGCACACAGTAGGCACTTCATGGTTGCTAGGTGAATGGAGGCAAATAATAGGGGTCCCATATTCCAGGTGAGAAAAATGAGGCTCCATTTTTTTTTACAATGTGTCTTGGGGTGTAAGTTACATCGTAGCACGGTTAGTAAGTAAAACTGCGGTTTAAGCCATTCCTTGCTTTCTGGATCTTTCCACTCTATTATACAGTAGTCTGCAGAGGTTCCACTTCGAGACCCCCATGGATGTCTGAAACTGCAGATAGAACCAAAGCCTATAGATACTGTGTTTTTCCTGTATGTACATATTTATGGTAAAGTTTAACTTCTAAATTAAGCACAACATTAATTTAGAGACATTAACAGCATTAACTAATAATGAAACAGAACAATTCTACTGTAAAAGTTATGTGAATGTGGTCTCTCTCTCTAAATATCTTAGTAGGCTGGACTCACCCTTCTTCCTGTGATGGTATGAGATGATAAAATGCCTACACGGTGAGATTAAGCCAGATGAATGGCATTTAGGCATTGTAGGCATTGTGACATAGTGTCAGGCTACGACTCACTTTCCGATGACAGTCAGGAGGGTCATCTGCTCTCAGACCAGGCACGCTGACCTCGGGCAACCGAAACTGCAGAGAGCAAAACCGTGAATAAGGGGTAGTCCCTGTACTGTTGTCAGGATTGTAACTTGACAGCGAAGTTTGAGGAGGAGTCTGTTTTTAGGAACAACAACAAAAAGCCCAATTCTTCTTGTATAAATAGACTTTTCTCCAGGTAAGGGCAACAGTGAGTTCTGGAACCAGTGGCTCTCCACTACCCACCCCCAGTCCCCTTCTGTCTCGAGCATGGGAGGCCTTTCTGAGCAGGCCTGACTGTAACACAGGGCGTCTACCAAGCGTGGCTGTTGGGATGTCAGGACCAGGGTAGGTGCGTTTCCTCCCTGTGGGGGGAAGAGCTGGAAGAAATGGGAACTGCTCCAAACGGATCCGGGCCAGGCCACTCCAGGCATCACTTCCCAAGGCTCCAACCTCCCCGGAAAGGATGGTCTCTGTCCTCTGGGTCTCCCTTGCCCCAGAGCCAGGAAACAGCCTCTGTCCACTGGGTCTCCCCTGCCTCCGGACTGGGGGGAGGAGGTTGGTGAAGCGGGGAAGATGGTTGCTGTCTCTCCCTGCCCTTTGTGCTGGAGGCTCTGCTGGCTTGGAACACTGCACAGAGAAAATTCCCTGACCGTGAGATCTACAGGCTGCAGGGTCCCGGGGGAAGGCTGGGCCTGGGGCTCTTTCGTGCTGCAGCTGGAAAGAGGGGTTGGGTTTCAGTGAGCCGGGCTGGGGGAAGGCAGCCTGCCTTCCAGGCGGTGAGGGAGCTGGCCCTGCGAGTCAGTGGTGCCGACAGCTTCCTGTCGAGAGCTGGGGGTCCACGTGACCGCTCCCCACTCTGTGGATTAGGGGGTGAAAGGCCCAAGGGGAGGGAGAACAGGAGGGGCACCCAGGCGCTCTCTGGCCTGGCTGGAGGAGTGAGGCAAAGCCTCAAATCCTTTTTCCCTAAATGAATTCTGCTGCCTCCTTGTCACATGGTCCAGCCAGCCACCTCTGTCTGGGGAGGGGGGAGGGGTGCAGTGAGCCTTGGCACTGATTGGAGCCGTGGGCTTCCCCCCAACACCTGGCCACACACATCCAACACCGTGCTCGACAGGGAGGGAATGTAGTAGCCTCAGACCTACTCCGTGAAGAGGAGACAGGCTTTGACTGTGACAGGGGACAGACTGGTGACTGGGCTGAGGGCAGTGCAGAGGGCTCCGACCTCCCTGGCCTCTCGGCCAACTGCTCCCTCCAGGCCAAGGTCCCATGAATCAGGCCTGGTCTAGAGATGCCCTTGTTCTGTTCAACAAGCATTTACTGAGCACCTACTGTGTATGGCGGTGAGCACAGAGACAAGTCAAATACAGATTTGCCTTAAGGAGAAAGACTTGAGATGATAAGGTGTGAGTGTGACAGGGTGCAGTGGGGCACAGAAGAGGGCACCCAGCTGGGCCTTGGGGCTCAGAGTGAGCTTCTGGAATAGATGGTGACTCTGAGGAGGGAGAGAGAAGCTATCGGAGGGGAGGACAGTTCGGAAGGAGTCCCCTGAGGACCCAGCTTGGTGGTGGATTTCCAGGGGCAGCATCAGACCCACCTGTGTGCAGTCACCTTTCCCTCTCCATCCCTGTTCTGGCCACTGCCACTGCTCAAGAGATGGCCTAGAACCAGGGATCCGGGCAGCACCTGACAGCTTCCCCGCTGGCCCGGGGTTGGCCAGGGTTTCTGGGTCAACTAAGTTCACTTCTCCTCCCCTGCCCACATCTTTGTGAAGGATGCATTGGAGGGCAGGGCGAGAGAAGGGGCCGCCACTCGGGCCACCGGGCCTCCACCACCCTTCCTCCGCACCCCCGGGGCAAAAGCCCACACCACCGGGCACCTCACCGACGTCTGAGTGTGTGTGCTGGTAAATGCCACCGTGGAAACTTGGAGCCTCTGCCACCTCCTCTTTGGGATTTCTGGTGTGGCTCTGTCTGCCCTGTGGGTAATTTTCGTTCCAAGTTCCAGGTGTGTTGTTTACACAGCTCAGCCTTCCATGGAGTTAGGACAACAGGCTTTCCTTCCCACCAAAGGCGCTATGAAAAACACCCGGTCTGAGGGGAGAGGCGGGTGGTTGGAAAGGCCACGTGTGCTGTTGGGCACCTCATTCTGATGGTGCAGAATACCTGCCTGTGATGCCTTCCTCAGAGCTGGCTCAGCTCCAGTGCTGGGATTTCCATTTCCTGGAAGTGGCCTGGGACTCTGAGGGAGCCCATGTTCTGGAAACTTTACTGGGGGTTCTGGCTCTAAGAATGAAGTATCCCTGCATGGGGTCCTACAGGCCTAGGATCCACCAAAAGGGGAGGTGATGGGAATGTATCCCCCTCCAACCCAGCTACTAGCTGCCACCTTCCTGAGGACCCTGGGGAGGACAAAGGAAGCTGATGCTGGATGTCCCACAGGCAGGATGTTGGCAGATTATGGGTAGGGGATGGAGTGGGTGGAGAAGAGGAGAAAGGCCATCTGCTCACTTTGAGGAGGGTCTGGAAACTTCTCCCTCAGGGGAAAAGCATGTTCTGCCTCTGGGTATTCTCTTCAGCACCTTTATTTCCCTCTCTACCGGAAAGATCTGGCTTCCCTCTTGCTTTATGTAAGAACTATCTAGATGCAGTGAGCAGAGGTCTGGATGCTTGAGGACTCTGGCGGTTATTCCTCAGGGTCTCATCCTGACGTCCCCGGAGAACCTGGCTCAATGCTCTCCACCCTCCAACGAATCTCCCTGCTGCTTTTTTTTTTTTTTTTTTTTTTTCCTGCTTTCTCCTCGCCTTCTGCCCTCCAGCCCCTATCCCTCCAACACACTCTCCCTCTGGGTCTGAGTCTTCTCCACTCACTCTGCATGTTGCTTGTCCCTGGCCATCAGCCAACAAACACTAGAGCAAATCCTCTCCCTTCCCTGAGCCTCTGTTTCCTTGTCTATCAGGGAAGAGCAGGTAAGGGTGGGGAGTTACACTGTCCCGAGAATCCCTTCAGGCCCTTCCCCTCTAAGATCTAAAGCACCTACCTACTGACATCCTGGTGCCTGGGCAAGATTATGAAAAGAAAAAAAAAGATTTCTCAGTATGTGCACCAGGCCACCTGACTCCTCCAACCCTGGCCAGTTCAGGGCTGGGAGCAACAGGTCGGACGACAGGCAGGGACAGAGATGACCCCGCACCAGTGGGGAAAGGGGGGCAGCAGGGAAAGGAGATGAGCCTTCTGTTCTGCCCTCTCCCTTGATGAGTTCAAATACTCTTGAGCTCCGACAAATTCCCAAATGTTTCTGAGCCAAGAACCCCCCAAAGGAGTGGCTCAGTGTCTGGGGTTACAAGGACTTTGTTACTCCAGCAAAGCATACTACAAGCCATTTACTGGTTTAATTTAATTATTTACGATAACACTTCAGAGTAAAAACTACACTTGTCAAAATAAAGGGGACTTTGTGCTGCAATGACCCAAATTTTATTGTTGCATTACTTAATGCAGCGAAACCTGGTAATCGGCACCAGATCTCCCCGCAACTCGGGCAAATCAGCAACTTGGGCAAATCAGCACCGCATGAGGAGGACTGAAATGGATTACTGCTTCCTGGGGGAATTATTTTAAGCTATTTTAACAAAAAAGGCATTTGGAGCCCATTCTCCCACCCTAGTCACATCTTCTTTCCCCCAAATAAACTGGTTTCCAGACCCATTTGACTATTTGCCATTTCCTGTGTGCCCTTGGGTTGCCTGCCTTCCTTTGCACGTGCAGTCCCCTCTAGGATTCCTTCCCCACCAACCACTAGTCTGTCTGCACAACAGAACGCCCTGATGAATATTTAAAAGAATTCAGATTCCCAGGACCCACCCTGAAGAACTCCCACGGAGGGTAAAGTGCCCCTTCACCAGGGCTCCATCCCTAACGTCCCCACCCTGTCAGGCATTTCCTCCTCCGTGGTTCACTAGCATTTTGCTCTTTTCCTGTCCGTCTCCACTGCTTGACTGTCAGTTCCTTGGGGCCAGGGACTGTATCTTTTACCTCTTACCCTCAGCAGAGCAGAGTGTCTGCCCAAGGGGGAGATCGCTAAGGGGGGGCTGGCTGAGCGTAGAGCAGTACTTTGAGGAACTAAGAGATTGTGGGTTACACAGACCCAATGCAGGACTCCAACTCTTGTCCTCAGCCCACACTGGGCGCCTCTCTTTTCCATCTCATGCCTGTAGGACCACACTCTTCCTTTGGCAGAAGTGGCTTTTTTGGCCAAATGACCTTTGAGGATGGGAAACTCCTGGCTGTGCTGTGTCATGGGCTTTGGATGTTGTGGATTCACAGCAGAGTATAACGGGCATGTAATCTGGCTTTGCCATTCACAGCAAGTCTGTTAAGACTAGCTTTGGATACTTATTCCTTAATTAACAGCCCTCTCCCTTGTCCCAAGGCTAACAGTTTCCCCTCAGTCTCTGCCCCTCCATTATTCACAGCAGTGACCGCGGAGATGGCAGTCCAGGTGACCCACAGTCAAGTCTACTGATAAGTGCCCCAAACAAGGATGGCTCCGCCCATTCGTCCCATCTATCCATTCGTCCATCTATCTGTCAGTCATTTAGTGCCAAGTCAGGAGGAGGATCTCAAAACAACAAACCAAACCAGGAGACCTGACCCTTGCATTTAAGGGGCTTACAAGGTGGGAAGGCAGGGAGTGGTTATAATTCCAAGGCTCCAGTTTTGCTCTTTGTCCTCAACTATTTCCATCTGTAATGAGAATAACCTCCCAACTTGCTGATGCTTTACATACACGAACCACTTTCCGTGGGGCCTGGGCTTGCTCACACAGAGAAGAGGATTCCTCTGGCTTGCCATCTCTAAAACCAATTTGGACCAGTTCTGAGGTCCCTTTCTACTCCAGTCCAGTGCGGGTTTGTTCAGGAGGAACTCCTGGTGCAGGGACATCTGGGGGCTCACATTCTGCAAATTAATGGCTTCCTGGAGGTGGTTGCTAAGGAACCAGGAATTTTCAAGGAAAGCCTAATAAGCCATAGAGTCAGACCTTGGGAACCACCCAAAGCAATGGCTTGGAACCCTGGCTGCATATTACAATCATTAGAGGACGTTGGGGGCAGGGGGATGGAGATTTCTGAAACCCCCTTGAAGCAGATCTCTGTGAGTGGGGCCTGGGTATATTTCTTAAGAGCTCCTCAGGTGACCCCAATGTGCAGCCAGGGTTGAGAACCATTGATCTCACAAACTGGCCTATTCTGTGTTTGAGGGACTTGAGGCCAAGGGAGGTATAACAAAGCAGAGACACATGTAGAGAGCAGAAGAGAACACACACCAAGCTCCCAAAACCCTTGCTTTCCCATGGTGCCCGCCTGCTTACCCACTTCTCTGTGTAGGGTTAGTTCTCTCTGGACTCACCTCCAAAGATGTGCTATCCTTAGAGATCCAGCTCTGTGCCCATCTGAGGACAATGCCCAGAGCTGCCAGCCTGGATGTGTCTTTTCCCACTCTGGGGCGGGTGGGGGGGGGGGTGCGGAGAGCAGAAGGGCCGGTGGTGGCAGGTCACGGCAGGTGAGGCTGGGGCTCCCACCAAGGGTTTTCTCCAGAATCAATTCGGATTGTTTGTCTTAAACAAACAGGGTTTGTTCCAGGAAGACGTTTGTCTGCATGGGGCAGCAGCGCCATTCATCATGGTGGCTCTGGGGCTGGGGGCAAGATGTCAGCTTTCCAAGGCCCAGGCCCACAGAGAGCAGCCCGGGGGGCTGCTCCCCTAGGAACAGCCCGGAGAAGATGTCAGGAAAGCTAATGAGCAACCGGACAGCTGCAGCTTGTTAAAGAGCGCCCGGGGCCCATTGTAACTGAGACCTTTAAATATACATCATAGTCAAATAAACATCATCCTCCCAATGGCCAGTCCCTCCAGTGCCAGGCCAGTCCGGCCCAGCCCACCCAGCGCCTCCCCTTCCTCCGTACCTTCCTCCTTCCTTGACTGGAAATGAAAGGATTACAACTGGGAGAGATGGATACAGCCACGTTCTCTGACGAACCCCCTCCTGCCTCCCTCTAAATAGAAACAGCTGTACCCCATTGCAGCCCTATCACCCTGTTGAGGTCCCTGTGGGTTTCAGCAAATCAAAACGGCACTGGAGGTCCCTGGACAACCTTTGTAGGTTCACCCCCCTCACTGGTCAGAACCTTCCAGAACTGCCGAGCACTGGCCTGGAATGCTTGGTCCCTGGTTCTCTATTCCTATCCCCCCTTCAAAAACCACCCCAGAGGTCACCACCTCTGGGAAGCCTTATCAGACTTTCCTCGGCACAGCTAGTTGCCTGTTTTCCGATCTGAAGATGTGGTTCAAGCCTCTGGGAGCACTTGAAGTCCAGGTGAATCTAGGAGGTCCGTGTCCCCTGCCCCACTGAGCTCCTGGTATGGAGACCAGTTTTGAGTCAGGTCTGAATCCCCAGAGATTAGCACAGTGGGTGACACCTGGGAGGATTCAGTAAGTGTGCACAGAATTGACCCCCACGTACTCATTAATGGTCTCATCCATCTGCCAGATGTGTTAGGTATCAGGGTGACACATGGTAGGTGGGCTCTGAACAGAGCAAACGATCTCCCTGCAGCAAGGCAGGGAGGAGAATGTGCAGGAGGTCACCGGGCTGTTCTTAGGGTAGTGTCTGTTGGGCAGCAGTACTTACAGGTTCATTAGGGAAGGGAGCCTGTCCAGAAGAAGTCTAAGAGCCGAAGAGTAGACATGGGAAGACAAATAGGACTGCGAAGTGGAGGGCCACACTTCCCTACCAGAGCATTTCTCCTCCCCACAGCAGGTCTCAGTTTACCACTATACCCATATCAGCTCAGTGACCAGCAGCTTCCCACAGTGCATGCTACCGCATCACAAGGTCCCTCACCTCCCCCACTGTCCCTACCTACCGCATCACAGGGTCCCTCACCCCCCGCCGGTGTACCCCACCTCATCACAGGGTCTCTCACCTCCCCCACTGTCCCTACCTCATCACAGCATCCCTCACCTCCCCCAGTGTACCATCTCATCACAGGGACCTTCACCTCCCTACAGCACTCTCCACCCTTCTACAGTGTAGCAGTAGGCATTCTACATCATACGTCACCACGAATACCATAGAAGTGCAAGGTATGGTGTTAAAGTCTGAAAGCCTCCTCCATGGTCAGCAGAGGCAACCTTATCTCCAAGCTCATTGGAGCTCAAGCTCCAAGCTCGCTGGGGGAGGAACCAGAGGGAGAAAAGTGACCCAAGACAAATCAAACAGAATGGGTCTCTGTATGCCCACAGGAGGAAGCTTGAGCCAGCCCAGCCACCTTGACCTTTCTGATGTAGACATTCCAAAAAGAGTGTGTGTGTGTGTGTGTGTGTGTGTGTGTGTGCATGCCCATGCACACACATGTGTAGGAAATGACATCTACTGAACATTTACTAATTTTTACAGTCTTTGTGCTAGGTGCTTGATACACACACACACACACACACACACACACACACACACACATCATACATATACACACACATTCAATCTTCATAAACCCCGGAGCATGGTATAATTGAATTTATTTGACAGATAATGAAACTTGACCCTTATCCAGGGTTATATACCTTGCAAATTATAGAGCTAAAAGCTGGGATTTGAACCCTGGTCTCCCCAACCCCTAAAATTTGTTACCTCAGGACACATATAGGCTGAAGATCATTATCTTGTGTTGATAGTGAAAAAAGCAGAACATACCAGATGCAGTGGGCAGGTCAGACAACCTCTAATTAAAATTGGTTGTAGGCATCCTGCCCTAGGGATGATCCAGAAGCTGCTGCTGACCATGTATCTCTGTGTACCAAGCTTAGTACAGAGAAGCATCACTGCCTAAGGGTGTCCAGTCTTACCAGCCAGTTCCTCCAGGCGATAAGCAAACTGAGCACCTCGTGCAAACTCGCTCTCCTCAGGATCCTTGCTCTCCAGTCAAGCCAGGCTGCCTCCCAAGTCTGGACCTCAGGTCAGCTACCTCAGTGTGGTCCTTTCCATGTCCCTGTCCCTTCAACCTGCACTGGGTCTGCAATGCCGGTGCCCAGCACCAATCACTCCTGTCACCTTTCACATCCCTGCTTCCTGGGCTTAAAGGCCTGCAGAAGCAAAGTGCATGGAGTTCAAGGTTGTGCTGTCTAACTGATTGCCTCTCCTCTCTTCTTCTGCTCCCTCAACCCTCACAATATTGGATATTTCAGAGCATGGGCTGGGACTTCCATAGCTCAGAAAACTCGATAGGGTCCAGCACAGTACCTGATGCATAAGCCAATGGGTATATTTGGGGAAGCCATTTACAATATAAAGACATTCAGACCAGTGGCCAGGTAGGGGTTGAAATCCCAATTCCCTCAGAGATACTGTCTACTTCCGAAGCCCTACACCCTTGAGGCTGTATCTGCCGGGGAAGGAGGTGGAGTGCTTTTTCTCTAATTCACACAAAGGGGCTGTGTATATGCTGAGGGTCCTGCTGGTGCGAGAGGCACACTCTTATGGAACAAATGAATGAATGAATAATTCTAACCTGCTCTCTAAATCTTAGCCCTAGCAGATGGGGACAGATTTTCCTTCTGGGTACCTGTCCCCATCCCCGACTCCATCACACCTCTGTTTCTCTGTCCAGTCTTCCCACTTGCTCTGCTCTGAATACGAAATGTCCTTCACACTTTTCCAAAAGCATCCCCATTAGGACGCCAGGCCCCCAGTTCTGCCTGCGTGCAGTCCTTGCAATCCCCTTCTCCCCTACTTCCTTTCCTCCTCCTCTTCCTTTCACAATTCTTCTCCTTTACTTATTTAACTTTAAAAGGTTGTAGTAAAATATATATCACATACAATTTACCACTTCAACCACGTTTCTGTGTGCAATTTTGTGGCACGAAGAACATTCACACTGGTGTGCACCCATCACCACTACCCATCCCCAGAACTTTTTTCATGAAAACTGAAACTCTGCGCTCATTAAACAACAACACCTCATTCCTCCCTCCCCCCAGGCCCCGGCCGCCACCACCCTACTGTCTGTCTCTTTGAGTTTGACTACTCCAAGAACGTCTCAGAAGTGGAATCATTCGCTACGTGCCCTTTGTGCCCAGCTTATCTCACTTAGCATAATATGTTCAAGGTTCATCTATGTTTCAGAATTTCCATCCTCTTTAAGGCTGAATAATATTCCATCATCTGTATATACCACACTTAATCTCTTCACCTGTCAGTGGACGCATCGGCTGCATCCAGCTTTTGTGTATGGTAAGTGATGCTGCTATAAACACGGGTATCCCCCACTTCTTAGCATCCTCTTTATCTTCACCTTTATTTGTTTCCTTCCTTTCCAGTTGGAAACCCAAACCCACACAATATTCAGCAGCCACTAAGCCTGCATTCCAGGACAATCCTAGTTTCATATCATTTTTGTCTGTTGTCCCCACAAGCCACAAAAATGTCCCAGAAATTCCAATACACTTTCTCCCTCTGTCTCTTATATCCAGAAGAAACACAAAAGTCCTTTATAAGATCTTGATTTTTTTTTTTCACTCAAGAAATTTCATTACCTTTAAAAGTCCCTCCCACATTAAATAAAGAGCAAACATCTTTGCTTGGCCCTGCTGCCTCCAGGTATCATCCCCGTCCTTCTATTTACTGCCAAACCTCTCTGAGCGTTCCACGCATGCTTCTTCCGCTTCCTCACCCCCTGCCACCTTCTTAATGCCTTGCAATCTGGCTTGGCGGAACAACTCTACTGAAGCTGTTCTTGCCAAGGTCACCAGCGACTTCTTTTCCAAACAAGTTTCAATTGTTCTAGTTCTTGGTTATCATATAAATACTTCATCGTAGAAAAAATGGCAAGTACAGAGTAGGGCAGAGGAGCAGAAAAAGGATTACCCGTCCATGATCGCACTACCACGAGCAAAGGACTATGAGCACCTTGGCATACTTCCTTCTAGTCTTTTTTTCTTTATTCCAATCGTTTTCTTACTTTTTACCATCCTCATCTTTCCTGATCCCTGCGGCGCTTAATGTTTTTGAATATTTACTTCTTGAAACTCCCTCCTCTGGCCTGCTTCTCTGGTTTCTGCTCCAGTCTTACCACCTTTGCGAGCTGCTTTCTTCCTGAGTTTCACCAGGATTTAAATGGTGGCTAAGTTGAGGTCTCTGTAAGCGTGACAAGGTATGTCCAGCCAAGTAGTGACCCAGGGCACATCACTATTGGAATTCAGGAGTAAAATTGAAGTGATGAAACCAGGTCACCAAACCCCAAAGTGGGGTACCTCCACCCCCTCATCTGCCTGACCAACTCCCATGATCCTTCAAATCCTTATTCAGAGGTCAGCTCTTCTGTAAGCTCTTCCTTGACTCCCCCAGGCAGGGCTGGTCACTCTCCCCTCTGTTCTTGCCTCTTTCCCCTCAATGTGCTATCCATCCTTCCACCAAAGAAGTAACCACCTTACTTACAACAGATCTACTTACCTGACTATATTCCTCTCTAGACTGGGAGCTCCTTGAAGGCAGGGACCCTCTGTTATTGACCCTTGAATTTCCTGGATCTAGTGGAAAGCTCACTGGCCAGTTCTGAGGCCCAGAGAGGGCAGCTGAGTTGTCCGAGGTCACATAGGGATCTATGACGGAGACCACCAAACCCCAGGCCTGTGGAACTCCCGGTCCTGAGTTCTTTTTACAACACCATGATGGAACCACGATTATGTAGCATTAAGAGGGAGGGTATGGTGTGCCTGCCAGGAAACCTCAGACATCCAAATGCAAAGGAGCAACACAGGACTGGTAAGGAACGTGAAGGAAAGCAGAGACATGATCAGAGCTGTATTTGCACCTGCTGCTGTGAGAGGTGGTCCTCGCTGCCCTATCACTCACCTCACCAAGACTAACTCAAGCTCCCAGATTGGAACTCTATATTCCAGGAAGCCCTTCCTCAAACATAAGTCCCCCAACCATTTGGGCCAGATAAATAGAGGAGGCTCAGTGTCCTACCCACTACACAAAAGCCAGAGAGAGTTCAGAGAGGGAATACACAACTAGGGTTAGGAGATCAAGGAAGAGTCATAGAAGAAGAGCCCTTGGAGCTCATCCTAAAGGACAGGTAGGATTTGACATATAAACACACACACACACACACACACACACACACACACACCACACAATGTTTTAAATGTTTTATTTATTTTTGAGAGAGAGTGTGTGAGCAGGGGAGGGACAGACAGAAGGGGACCGAGGATCCAAAGCTGACTTTGACAGCAGCGAGCCCAATGCAGGGGGCTCAAACTCATGAACCGTGAGATCATAACCTGAGCCGAAGTTGGATGCTTAACTGACTGAGCCATCCGGACGCCCCTAAACACAAAACATTTTTAAAGCAGGAAGGAAACAGCACGAGCCAAAGCATGGGAATGAGCTAGTGTCGGGTGCTAGAAAACAGCTAATCAGCCAGCAGCTTCTGGGATAACCCTCCTTGGCTTTAAGAATGCTCCCAAGATGCTCCTGAGTCATGGCCCAAACTTTCTTTCCATGGATACAGCAGTTCCAGCCATATGACATTTGTGTCATGTGGAGCATGGGACGATGGAAGGATTGCGGGCTTTGAAGACCAAACAATCAAAGCTGAAATCCTGGTTCTGCCTTTTACTGGTTCTAGGACGATGAACAAGTCAGGTAATGTTTAGAGCCTCAGTTTCCTCATCTGCAAAACAAGGATTATAATACCTACCTTGGGCATCGTTGTAAGGATTACATGCAGTAATCTTGAGCATGTAGTAGCTGTTCAATAAGTGGTACGTTACAGCAACCTCCTCGTAATTACTGTTTTAAGGACTCCTATTTTCACACGTAAACAATGCTGGGGAACAACCCAGTCATTGGAGGGAGTTAGTCAGATTTCTCTATCCTCACCCTTTGCCATGTCTGTTTTTGCTGAGATGAGAGGGAATCAGAAGAGCTGGGTCCTTAAAAAAAGAGAGAGAGAGAGAAAAAAGAAATCAAGAAACAGACTCTTAACTATAGAGAACAAACTGATACTTTACCAAAGGGGAGGTGGGTGGAATCGGGGAAAGGAATTAAAGAATACATTTATAATAAAAAAGAGAGAGAGAGAGTACACTTACTGTGATGAGCACTGAGTCGTGTATAGAATTATTGAATCACTATAGCACACACCTGAAACTAATATAACACTATATGTTAACTAACTGGAATTTAAAAAATGACTTAACAAAAAAAGAAAAAGAAGAAGAAGGAGAAGGAGAAGGAGACCTGGATCCTTGTTCCACTTGGCTACGTGACCTTGAGCAAAGCATTTCAAACTCAGTGTCTCCACCTGTAAAATGGGACTGGTAATCACTATCCCAAAGGCTTGTTGGGAAGATTCATGATGCATGTGTGTTACAGCCGCTGCCAACATACTCCAAGTCCTCAGTCAAGGTTTTGGAAATCTTTGCCCTCCCTGTCACCCTCCCAGAGCCCAGTGTGCAACCCAGGGCTAGGCTGCGGGTCAGAGTGGCTGGGTGGTGGGTGGGGTGGGGTAGAGGCAGGGCCCAGAGCTGAATGCATAAATAACCAGCCTTCCCAGTCTTGCTTCAAAAGTCCTGGTCTCCAACCCTTTAATCATGGAGCTGCTCTTCCCTGGCTACCCTCCAGGTCCCGCCCGCCCACTTCCCAGGCAGAGAAGTCCCTGTGAAGGGAGCCCTGGATCTTTGCAGCCTGCCTGTTTTGTATGGCATGCTCATGAATAGATCCCAGGAACCCAGGGGGCCGTCTCTCAGCTGACTCACCCTGTACCCAACGTCCCCCACCCCACCTCATAGGCTAGGCTCTGGGCGCCCCACATCACCCCCTCTCTGACCAGGCCTATCCTTAAGCCCTGCCGGGCTGGAAAATGGGTTTGAGAGGACAGTGTCCTCCATGGTGACCACATTTTACGAACCAAAGCATCAATCCCCAACGCCTGATAGTTCCAAGTGTTCTCATGGGACAATGGAAACCTAATATTAGAAAGTGAGCCAGTCTCAGAAAATCCAGGACATGTGTTTGCCATGTTGATTACCAGCCCCCCTCACTGTAGGCAAACCTCTCTTTAGGCAAGGCGGAGTATTCCTTTGGGATCAGGAGTGAGAAGTATGTGGGGCTGGGGGTGGGGAGAGGGGATTGCATATGAAATCACATTTGGCAACTTGAGTCGTATTTTTAATGCACTAATGGAGTTGGCTTCTTGAAGAAAAGAACCAGTGATTCTTTTTCATATGGGAATGAATTCATATGGGAAAGAGTTCCAATATAAGGAGCTATTTTTAGATCTGGGTATACTAGATTTGCTTAGACCGAGGCTCACGAGTATTCAGTTTGCAACCCTTTCATTTGAGGTTTCCTTCTCTGAGTATCCACGGTGTTGAAATTCAACTGCCAGCCCTGTCATTTGCACTCCTCCCCAGTGGAGAGGGGATGCAGGGCACCATGGTGGAGTGCACGGTACCTGGGCATTGGCACCAGCGGGGCCTGGGTTTGAATCTCCTTCCACCACCTCCCAGCCGGATAACACACCTTACAGTCTGCTTTGGCCTCTGAGCCAAAGCTCGCAAGGATGGAGCTGGGAGGGGGGTGGGGCGCAATATCCTTCCCTGATAGATCGGGTGGGAGAATTAAATCAGGTCATGTTCATAAGTCACTGAGCATTTGCTGGGGCACAGAAGAGATGAGACCACAAGATTCCCTCCCCCCAGGACTCTGCCTTCAGAAGTTCTTAAAAAATAACATCTGCCAGCCTAGGGAGCACATCTGTCTGTTCCCCGACACACCATTAGGCCCTGCTAACCTGAGCACATCCTGCTTTTGTAAATCATTTTCAACCAGGGCTCCCCTTATCCCAGATGAGCCCCTCCTCCCGAGTCTGAGCTCTGGCAGACAATGAGGCTGCAAGATTAGAGCCGACCAACGCACCTTGGCGAGAACGCCCGCTGATCACTGCTTCCCTGCGCCCAGGCGTGGCTAGCCCACGGCACTCTCACAAGTCACAGAATCCTAGAATCCTATGGCTGGGGATGTCCTTGGAGGCCTATGCTTTCTGCTCCCTGCGGTACAAACAGGGAAACTGAGGCCGGGGGGAGGCAGCCCGTATTCAACGTCACACAGCTGGTTAGTGGCAGAAATGAGAGTGGGACTCTTAGGGGACACAGAATGTCCTCTCTCTCCTGTTTCCCCCTGGAGGGCTGCAGGTCTGGCCTCCCTGGGAGCCTGCATTCCATCCGGGCAAGAACTGTGTCCCTCATTAGTCCACACCCAGAGCTCTGAGTAAGTGGTGTTGGCTGATGGCTGACAGAATTCTTCACAAAGGAAGATTTAAAAAGAGCTTTGGAAGCCTCCTGGTTTTCCATCCTTGTCTTTGGGAGGCAGTGTGGTGCCGAGAAAGAATGTGGATCTGGAGCCAAGACACTTGGGTTCTGTAAAATGCACCAAGCTCACAAAGTGACCGGCACAGTGCTGGGCTCAGGGAACGTGCTAGACAGCGGGGGCCATCATCTGGTATAATAGTCCTGATTCTGCCACCGAGTGACCTCGGGCAAGTCAACAAACCTCTCAGAGTCTCCGTTTTCCGGAGAATAGGAACAATAACATCCCCAGCTTACCTCCTGGGGGAAATCAGTTCTCCCAGGGATTTTGCAGGGCTTCACAGAGGAGGTGACACTTGAGAGAAGAGATGAGCTTACTACAAGTTCAAGGGTGAGACAGGAATCTCAGGTTGAAGGAGCCACAAGACAACAGTGATTCAGGGAGAAAAGTATGGGATGGATAAAGAGGATCCTTTCTGGTGGCCACTAAACACAAAACCCAGAAGCTTCTATGTACACACAGTCTTCACTCCCCCATTGTCACCCAAGGACTGGGGGCCTGAGGAGAACCAACGTGTACGGAGCCCCACGGCTTGCCCTGCATGTAGCATACCTTGTTTAATCCTCCCCACTGCCATGCTGGGCTTGACACTATTCTACAGACAAAGGTTAATTGCCTCAGGTCAAGCAGGTTGAGAATGGAGGTGCTGGGATGAAACCCCCACACTCCCAGGGCCCGGGACATCTCTCTGTGAGCCACAGGCCTGAACATCATTCTTTCAGGTCTTCCTCACATCCGGAGAGCTGTCCTCACCCCTAGCCTCCGTGCCTTGAACCCCACTCCCTGGAAGGACCTCCAAGTCAGTGTCCTTGCCAAGACTCGGGAGCAGGACTTAAACTGGTTCCTCTGACACGGGCATGGGTTTACAGGCGTTTGTGTCTGTGAAACCTGTGAAATCGGGTGCAAGCCCATATGTGTGTGTGTGTGTGTGTGTGTGTGTGTACACACGCATGTGCACACGTGTGCACAAATGTGCGCTTTTCTGAGGAGCAGCCTCCAGCTCTCACCAGCTGCTCAAGGAGGGCCACACCTCAGCATGGTTAGGAACCTCCAGGCTCCACAACCTTCCGCAGCTGCGACACCAGAGAGACCCTTGAACTCCAAGTGAGAAATGCGGCCCACCTGAGCACCTACCGGCTCCAGGCTAGAAGTCCTTCAGGCTTCAGGGAACTCGCATCACATCTTGACAGACTCAGTGCCCTCACGTGGGTTGTTTCTGTTGCATCCTCCATGGAGGCAGAGCAAGAGGCTGGTGAGCTCTTGCGGGTGTTATAGGGGAAATGGAAATGAAGGGGCAGACTGGGATTTGGGCTTCTGGAAGTATCCAGGGTGGGGTGTGTTGTGAGATGAGCAGCTGGCCCTGGGCCGTGGGTGCTGACAGAGCAGAGAGGATCTGCCCTTCCCCCTCAGGTTGGGGCAGATGAGGAGTGAGTGACAGCAGCAGGTCCAAGCCAAGTGGCCTGAAGGGGCTCTCAGGGGCTCTTCAGCCACCACAGAGGCCCCGGAAATACCAGGGCTGGGAGAGGCAACGGGGGGGTGGGCCACTTCTCCCAGGCACCCTTTGCTGCCATCAGACCCATTGCGTCTCCCCAGCCAGGCCCCGAGCTTCCTTTCCTATCAGGCTCCAACACCACACTCAGAAAGACCTTGTATGTTTTTCAAATTAATGCAATTAAGAGCATTAAAGTTTGCAAACGATAGAGTTTTTCATTTTCCTTTTATTTGATTAGAGAAATTCCCACCGCACGGTTCTTCCAAATGAAACCCAGACCCGAGGCCCATTGTTCCGGGGGCTTCCATGAGAATGTGTTACCTTTCAATCTCACACACTAATGTGTTTAGCGTTACAGTCCCCCCCGGGCGGCTGCAGGAAGGATCTGGAGCCTTGATTAAAGCGGTCTTTACTGGGCAGGAATGTGGGCTCCTCCACCGGGGAGTCACGGAGGGGCTGGGTGTTTGCTCGGCAGGCCTCTGCTCACAGGGCCGGTGGGCTGGGGTCTGGGCTCAGGGGCAGTTGTGCCTCCCTGCCATTAGGCATTTCCCCCTCTCTACTGCCTTTCCTCCCAGACCTCCTGTACCACCAGCTCCAGCCCCAACATACATGCGACGATACAGTCCCCACCCATACATACCCTCTCCTCTCCTCTTTATCACCCTTCTCGACGCTCCTCTCCTCTTGCCTATCTTCTGTCCCCCATCTGATGCTGGGCTTCCCGGCAGCCTCTCTCCGTGGTCAGCTCTGTTCAGAGGCAGCGTTCAAGACATCACACTGATCACTCTGTTCCTCCCTCAGTTGGGCCCAAAGCTCCAAGGTGAAGAGCAGAATTAGAGCCAAAAGTGAAAAATTGATTAGAGGAATATGTAAGGATAGGCCTGGGAAAGGGAGGAGGGCGGGTCGTAACCCCTGTTAAAAATGCGACAGAGTGCCAAATTTAAACAGGATGTTAAGTCTACACCCCTCCCACCCCAAATCACCAAAGGCTCAGTGCTGGGAGGCCCAGGTTCCTTCCTCCTCCAACTGGAGCGCCTGGTCCTGGCCCCAGGGTGGCTGCATAGGCTGTATTCTGCCAATGCCCAGGGACGGGAAGCTGGAGGGACTTCTCTGCCCCGAGAGCTCGTGTCCTGCAGACCTTCACCGGTCCAAACCAGGGTCCTAGGAGACACCATCGAGACCTGGCCCAAATTAGGCAAAACTGAAAAACAATTGGGCTGGTGAGCTAGAATCCAAACTAAAAATAAGCCTGTCAACTCTCAGAGGCCCTGCCACTCCTGGGTCCCAAGGAGTTGGAAACATGATCTACCTTCACCCCCTGCCAAAGCTGCCCAGACCCTGCTGCATTCCAGATGCTCCGGAGTCATTCCACCAGCATCTTTGTGGGACCATGTCCCGTGGAGCAAAGTGGGCACTGGAGGGGTTCAGAAAGGAGCACTGTCCTCCCCCAGGGTGGTCAAAGAAGCATGGGGCCTAGGTGTTGTCCTGGTGGTAACATTCTCTGAGGGAGAAGAGTCTCCTGAAGCAGGACCAGCAGGGACCAACCCGCACTTGCAAACAGAAAGTCCCCTGGCCCCACTAGACTAAGAAAGGGGCCTAACCCAGACTGAGCCATCCCTTACCATCTCCCTTCCAGGCCTCTGCAGAGCTCCGTACCTGGTTGTACCTTGGAAGTCCCAGGCCATTCGCATGCTCAGATTTGCTTTTGAAGAAGGCTTCTCTATGGAGAGTGGAGGCAGGGAGGCTGGTCCCTTGGGGCAAGGGAAGATGGAGCTGAACAAAAGCTATGGTAGAGGGTGGGGAGAAGGGGGAAGACCAGAGGGATGACTCAGCCATTTCAGAACCAGGTCCCCCACCTCCCACCTGAGCTGCTGCCTCATTTATTCTCTACTGAGTCCTAGGGGAGAAAAATACCCCCACGTGGGCTGGGAAAGTTGGGGGACTGATTTGCAAGGCTAAGTGAGAGGAGTTCACTGTCCTTTTGTGCTCGCAGACACTCACTCAGGCAATACTTGGCCGATGAGATAAATCCACCTACACCTTTAAGCTGTACCTCCCCACGCAGGGCCCAGAAGGTCTAACCCTTGGATCAGTCCCAGGGTTCTGCCGCAAACATCTGCCAGGGCCAACAGCCCCCAGGTAGCAGATGCATAATGTGAACTGCATTTGGATGAAGAAGGAGTTGGAGAAGGCAGTGTGAGGGAATCTGGAGTGCAGGGGAAACTGCTCAGGAATTTGGCTTCATGTCCAAGTTGATTCTTCCTAGACAATCACCTTAATGTGGGTATCTCTTGGTTACCCATGCTTCAGGGAAGGATGGGGAGGGGGTGGATGATACCAAAGGTGAATAATCCAAAGACTATTTCTGAATATTCCTGTTGGACTTTGCCAGTTGGCTTTTTTTTCCCCCTGCTGGGA
This sequence comes from Puma concolor, assembly GCF_028749965.1. Taxonomy (NCBI): domain Eukaryota; kingdom Metazoa; phylum Chordata; class Mammalia; order Carnivora; family Felidae; genus Puma; species Puma concolor. The sequence goes on along the minus strand of NC_141675.1, from coordinate 76,812,819 downwards.
AACTTGCTTTCCTAAGCAGGATTTTCTTTGACTATTTTTCAAAATTTACTCATGATTTCCAACCACGAACAATGCTTCCCCGAGATGACCAGGCTTGGCTTTATCCTGAGCTCCATTTAAACCACAAAGACAGAAAGCAGGGGGTGGGGATGGCGATTAACTGAGATGGTGCTGGGGGCCAGGCACCCTTACTGAGGGGTGAGAATTGGTTGTGGACAAGTCCCAGGGTGAGGAAACTGCCATGGGAAATTCTAGTTGCTGCGATCAATGCCTGCCCATTCTGTCCCTGTCCATTCTCCACGGGAAGGCCCTGAAAGGACGTGGCCACAAGGCATGCAAAGGCCTAAGTGGTGGCTAGGTCAGAAGCAGAAAAGCAAGCTTGAACTATATGGGGTTGGGGCGAGGGATAGTGGCCCAGGTAATAGTCTGGTTCCCACAGAAGATGGGGAACAGGAGGCTGAATACAATTTCCAAAGGGTTATGGAAACATTCTAATCTAAGCCAGCACCTATATTCCTGTACAGCCGCCAGCACAGAGGCTCAGAACAATACAAGGGCCACTTAGGAGCCAGTGCCCATGCACCGGGGGCCTCTGCAGTGCCCACAGAAGACGGCGAAAGGCATGGTTCTCTATCCTGTCCACATCACTCCACCCCCCTTAGTTCACAGTCCAAGAGGCACTGCAACAAGGATTCTTCTCTGAGTTTCAATTTTCATGGAAATGAACCATTTTATCTCAGAACACAGGGTGGGGTGGGGGGAGGAATGAATTCCCTTTCCTTAATGCAGATGGACTAAATCCCTTCGCTTCTTACTTTAAAAAAAGAAATCCAAAAGCTGCTGCCATTTGCTCTGTTGGATGCCAGCTGATAACTCAAAGCCAGGAGAATAAATTCAGAGGCTAGGTGGCTTGTAGCTCCTCTGCCTGGGCCCCCAGTGGAGCTGCCTCCGCGACCCCTCCTGGTGGCCAAGGGGCTCAGGAAGGACAGAGCAGAGCTGGGGGTGGGGGACAACCTGACTTTGAGGAAAGTGACCAGACTTGAGCAGGAGGACTGGAACTCTTTGAGCCAAAAGACCAGTGCCCTCAGGAAGGGTTTCACAAAATACTGACTAGTTTGCCATAGCTTCGGCCCAGGCCTGATTCAGTCAACATCAGCCCACACGTGGTACAAATCCTCAAGCCTGTATTCAGCAACAACCTAGCATTAATTGACCGAGCTCTGACTCTATGTCAGGCATTTACATGCACTTCCTAACAATCCTGAGAGTAGACATTAGCATTAGCCCCACTTTGCAGATTGCGGAAACAAGGCCCAAAAGATTAGGTAACCTCCTTTAGGTCATGCAAAAAATAAGTAGCAGAATCAGGATTCAAACTCGCGTATCTGATTTCTGAAACTGTGCTCTTCACTGCTAAGTTAGGTCCATCTTACCAGGCTTTTCCGCTTTGCTCCTCATATGGACATTCCAGTTCAGCCCCAGAAGTGCACCATCTGCTAGACTCTCCTCTACCTGGAAGGCCCTTCACCCTGGCCTCCATCTATGACCTTCCACACTGACTCATTGTGCCAAAGGCCTGTTTCCTCTTCTGGGCCCCCTTGGCATTTGTTCACCTTAGTGGTCCTCCAAGAATATCTCCAGACCAACAGCAGCAGCAGCAGACCCCACCTCATACCTGCTGAATCAGAAACTCTGGGCATGGGTCCCAGCAATCTGTTTTAACAAGCCCATCAGGAGATTCTGATGCACACTCAGTTGGAGAACTAGTGGGCGACCTCTTGCTTCTCCAGACCCCATCAGTCCTGGTAACATTTAAGGATAAGGTTAGCTCTTGCTGTAATCTTTGACACCTGAGCCCACATCATCAGGTATATTATAAAGGAATTCTGAGCAGCTAATAATGAAATCAGTGAGGATTGTTTTGGCTTTCTGCTGCTGCTTTCTGCTCCACTGCTTGGCATCCTGTTCTGGAACAGAATGGCCATCGCCACACGGGCATTATTACTACTATCTTCAGAACGAGCTTCAATACCTTCAACCACTCCCTCCCCACCTCAACTGGGGCCTGAGCTATAGGGTCTCCATAAAAATCACCTGGAACCATTAGTATTCCATCCTCAAAGAACCTCTCCAGGCTTTGTTGCTGAACTGCTGCTTAACTCCCTTCCTTGAAGTTTCTCACCACAACCCACAGCCAGGCCCTGGCCTAGAGGATGACCTTCCAAACCCATTTGTCCCAGATGTGCAATCAGACAACTCCACCCTTACTGATGAAATCTCCATCTCTGATTATGGTATTTTCTATGTCTCCCTTTAATTCTGTCAATGTTTGCTTCATGTGTTTGAAGCGCTGTTATTAGTTGCATACATACTTATGTTTTTACTTCCTGATGGATTGGCCCTTCTACCATTGTAAAATATCCCTCTTTATCTCTGGTAATATCCTTTGGCTTGAAATCTATTCTATCTGATATTTATACAGTTTCTCCAGTTTTTGAATGTATATCATTTTTCATCCATTTATTTTTAACATATCTGTGTCTTTATATTTAAAGTATCTCTTGTAGAGGGGCACCTGGGTGGCTCAGTCAGTTAAGCATCCAACTTCGGCTCAGGTCATGATCTCACAGTCCATGGGTTCGAGCCCTGCATTGGGCTCTGTGCTGACAGCTCGGAGCCTGGAGCCTGCTTCGGATTCTGTGTCTCCTCTCTCTCTGCCCCTCCCCTGCTCATGCTCTGTCTCAAAATAAATAAAAACATTAAAAACATTGTTTTTAATAACAAATTAAAAAATGTAAAGTATCTCTTGTAGATTACAAAGGTTTTTTTTCCTTTATCTATTCTGACAATCTCTGCCTTTTAATTGAAATGTTTAGTCCATTAACATTTAATGTAATTATTGATATGGTTACATTTAGTTTTATTTGCCTCCTCTGTTTTCTATTTCTCTGTTCCTTCTTCTCTGCCTTCTCTTAGATTTTTAGAATTCCATTTAAATTTATCTATTGGATTTGTAGCTATACCTCTTTGCATTAATTTTTTTATTACTGCCTCAGGGATTACAATATATATCCTTAACTTTTCACAGTCCACTTAGGGTTACTATTTCAAGTAAAATGTAGAAACCTTGCAACCACAGAGGTCCATTACTCTCCACCCCCATCCTTTCTGCTATAGTTATCATGTGTATTTCATCTACATATATTATAAAACCCACAAGACAATGTTATAATTTTTGCTTCAAATAGTCATGTGAACTTCAGAGCAATTAAGAGGGCTTATTGCCAAAGGGAATCTCAAAATTAGAAGAAGCTTTCTTAGAAAGCTAATTCAGCTCATTCTTAGCAAAAAGGAACCTGGAGTTTTTAATGTTCCTTCGCTCCATTCTAGCTGATGTGGTCCTAAGTCCACAGGGAAGAACCACAGTTGATTTATCCTTTATCTTGTCTTTAAGAGTCTTTACCCAGTCCCCTGAGACCTGATTATCAGACTCAAAGTTTTTTTCAAAGTTTTTTAGGAGTTCTTGGCATTCAGACATGATAACCCAGAATTCCCAGATTATGCAGATTAGGCCTCACCAACACCTTGTCTCTCAAAAGAGGTACTTTCTCCCATGTTATTACTCCTATGTATTATTATTCTTCCATGTTATAGTGTGTGGTTTTTTTCCTCACCTCTCCTCTTAGATTATAAATCCTGAAGGTAAAGAATATGGCCTTATGCATAGTAGGTACTTAGACGACTTTGCTGAATGAGCAAATGAACCCCAAATACATTTTCTGGCACCTCTGAGGACAGATGGGCACAGAAGGGAAAGTGTGCTGGGAAGAGAGGGAGGTCCATGTGTCTGCATCTGGAGTGGTGGGAAATCATTTCCAGGGACAGGGGGTATATAGCCAAAAACATCACTGTGGATTGATGGGGGGGATCACAGAAAGCCTGGGGTTGACTCCGATGAAATGTAAATGTGGGAGTGGAGAATGTGAAGGCTGCAAAGTGGAAGAGGGGGAGGCTACCCGGCCAGGATGTGTGGGTGGGACCAGGATTTCCAGCATGCTCACATGTACCTGGAGGAAGTATGTGCTGGGCCACCCAGAGCTGCTGACACTGCAGCCTGGAGGGCTGAAGCTTTTTAGAGAAACCATTAGTCTAGTGACAGGGAGAAGAATGAAAAAGCTGCCAGGGCCAGGGTAAGCACAGGGCTGTTCCACAGGGCTCTGGGCCACACCATAAGGGAGGCAAATGGAGGTAATTCATCTGGGTACTTCTAGGACACACCAGGGAGTGAGGGTTCAAGGGGGTGGAACTGAAGCTGGTCAGAAAGGCCCTTTGCCCTGGAACCAGGGGACCTGAGCGTGTAGTTTAACCCAAGCCTCCGGGAAGAAGGGTGTCCTGACAAGACAGGGTCTTCCCGGGGTCAGGACAAAGGAGGAGGCCATGACTGAAAAGATGTGAAACTGGGAGCGCCTCTGAGTCATGCCCGCAGCCTGTGCTGAGCTAATTGAATAACATAAGACCTGCAATACCTAATTTCATATGAAATGTGATAATCGAGTAATGGGGCAGAGTTCTGCATGTGGCTGGGAGAAAAGCTGAGAGGGAGGAGAGGCGGGGCAGGAACTAGCCGCAGCACGTTTCGGCCTGTGTGAGCCAGCGAGCCAGTCTGCTGGGCGCTGCCAGCTGAGGTGAATGAAATGCCTGTTGTTTCAAGGCAGGGGGAAAATGAGTGACCGTTATTTAGAGTAAGGAATTTGTACCCAACGTGGTGTGAGGCTAAACAAATCTGCCAGTGAGACTTGACCTGTTACAATAACCTTAAATGTTTGGGGCTCACACAAGGAGGGTGAGGGGAGGGCACGTGTGCTTATGAGAACCTACTATGTGCACATCCCCGTGGCAAACTGGCCACCAGTGGAGGGCAACACTAGGACTCATCGGGTTCTAGAACGGCACTGGGAGATTTTTAGGTTGCAGGAATTTTCCTATTTTACAACAAAGAATGGCTGCCTCCTTTATGCATTAAACTTTCTTCTAATACCATGTGGTAAGCACGATTACAAAAAGACAGTGCAAGCCTTCCATTAGGGTTCCGGGGATTCAAGCTAAGAAGAGTGTGAATCCCAACCCCAGCCCCCTTCCACAACAGGCAATGTCTGAATATTTGAAAACACACTTCTCCTTCCAGTCCAATCCAGCTAGATCGCCGACATCCAAGCTGACTGTCGTTTCTAGTTGATTAAAGGCCTGGACAAACTGGATCTTGAAAGAATTCAAAGCAGATTTGAATAACTCCTAAAGGCCTTCTCCAGCATGGGAATCGGAGGCCATTTCCCCAAGCCTTCCTCTCCCATGATGGTCTCTTGGCTCGTCAGCAAAAGTGCTGAGCTCATTCTTGTCTGGGTAACCATCCAATTCTATAACGTGATCCTGCTTCTCTGCCCAGTGCAAGAGATGGCAGGGCTTATCCCAACTTTTATAAATTGGGTTGCTCACCACTTTAGGGGAATTCTGCACTCAGCAAGGTCCCTGGTCAGGATCAGTTGATCAGAATATCCCATTTTGGACTCTACAGCATGAATGGTTCTACCTGGACACAGGTTTAGGCAGGTCTGTTCTGGTTGAAGTTGTTGTTGTTGTTGTTGTTGTTGTTGTTGTTGTTGTTGTTCTTCTTCTTCTTCTTCTTTTTTAAACATTTGTATTTATGTATTTAAAGTAAGCCCTACACCCAACATGGGACTTGAACTCATGACCCCAAGGTCAAGCGTCACATCCATTACCGACTGAGCCAGTCAGGTGCCTCAGTTCTGATGGAAGTTCTTAAGTGAGGACTTCAAAACAAAGGAATTACTGAATTCCTGGTGAATAGCCAAATCACAGAAAGAGTCAGCTACAACTTTCTTAAACAACTAAAGTAAGCATTTTGCCTAATTACAGGGGTAAGGCATGGCTGTCTTTCTGGTTCTAGCGGCCCATCCCTGCTCCTCGGGTCAAGTGTAGGTGAGCCTTATGCTGCCCCTGAACCTCAGTCATCTCCATGGTGTCAGTTTCTGTCCTCTGCATCTGCCATGTTGCAGGCGCCTGGAGACCCTATTTCTATTTTCTTAATACCTGGTGATTATATTGCAATACTTGGCGGCGGGATTGGCACAAAGCTCAGGAGAGCTCTTCTGCTGCCAATTTTCAGCATGCTTCTCACCCCCCCACCTCTCATCACATCACCCTCTGCTGGCTCACACTTCTGCTCTCCCCAGTCCTCTGCTGGCCTTACTCCCCGGGTTCCTGCACCAGCATCGCAGCGCCCACTCGTAAGGCTCTGGCAGGACTCAGCAGCCCTCGGGCCCAGGCTGCCTTACTGCCTTGACTGTGCAGGCTCCAGGAGGCTGGGCTGCAAGGCCTCCTTGTGACAGCGCCCTTTGGCCACGCTTGGTGGTCAGGGCTGACAGTTGGCATTTGGACGCCCACATACTTTTTTGTTGTCATTACATATCAGCCCTGTGATCCCAGTGACATACCTTGATTGCTTTCTGATTGGTCTTTTGGCCAAAAAAAGTTCCCTCAGCCTAGCGTTCTTGTGATGACCATAATCATGCTGGGCCACTAGTTCATAAGCCCCATCATTATTAGTACCCTAATGGCTAATCAAATATTAATACATATTTTGTTTAATAATTAGAATGATTAATGATGATTCATTATTAAAATATCATCATCAGTCTGGGCCTCCGCTCAACTCCCTGAGGGCTTTGGCCAGCTTTTGCAAGTGGTACCTGTGACCACTGGTTACATGTGGAACTCTGACCCCTGGGGTAGCTGAGGCCTTTTGTTTTTTGTTCGGTGATGAATGTTCATATTGTGCCTCGGCGCCCACTTGCTTCCTGTGCCTCCTCCCCTTGGCTCTCCTAATGTCACATGACTGTCACAAGCTCCCACACATGCATATCACACAGGTGTAGGTCAATGGGTAACCCCTGAAAAACAAAGGGGAAAAAAGGAGAAATGCTCTATGTTTCTGAAGGCTGTTAGTGGGAAAGCTCCATGGTCACATTATGTTTTCAGTGTATGAGGGTGGGCCTCCTAGGTGGGTTCACACATTAGCATGGCACCTATGGCTTCTAGAGTGTCGGGTGTGGAGAAGGGAGGAGGGCCTAGAACAGGCCTTCGGAGAGTCCAAAGCACTGACCTTCATACTCATAGCCTTCCCTCCAGGTACTCGGGGTGGATCTGGTTGGTCCCCCACTGCCGGAGAAGAAACTGAGGCCCAGTGAGATTACATGACTTGCCTCAAGCCACACAGCCGATAAAAACAGGAGGAAAATCTGGGTCTCCTGTCGCTTCAGCCAGGGGTTTTCTGTTCTGTTTTCTGAAACAGAGGTAAAATTCTTTCTCTCACCCTCTCTCTCTTTTTTCTCTGGTGTTTCTGGGGAGATGTATGGCTGGTTCCCAACTGCTTCGAGAAAAGCGGCAAAAATCACTCCAGCTAAGTGGGTTTGGGGCATTGACAAAGGAACTCTTGGCTTTCCAGAGGCTACTAATGGGAGCGGGGGCGGGGCTTAGCTGGGGACGGATAGAATCACTTGCAAAACCCTAATAAATCTGCAGGCCCAGCTGTTCCTCATCTGATGATCCTGAAGGGAAAGTGTGAAATAGTAGAGATGCTGATGGGCCTGGGGGGCCCCTTCAAAGGCAACCGGGTTTTCCCAAGGACCCCGGAGCGGGGGTGGGAAGTGTCCGGAAATGTCTGAAAGGCGTTTGTTACAGTTGGGAGGCCTAAGGCCCCCAGAGGCCATATGCACACGTGGAGTGTGCCTGGGAACGCCCCAGGCCTAGAAGTGCTGGAGGGGTGGTCAAGCCATCCTCTCCCAGAGCAAGAGAGAATGGGCTGGGAGTCGGCAGCCCCGAGTTTGAATCCCAGCTCCCCCGTTCACGGTCTGTGTGGGCCTGAGTGAGATGTTTAACCTCTCTGAACTTCATTTTTGTCACTTGTAAAATGCGGATAATAATCCTCCCTTCGGGATTGCTGTGAGGATTAAACGTGCTAATGTATGTAAAGCTTCTGGCACAGGATAGGGTGCAATCGAAGTTCTTTCCCTTTCCTTCTTTTTCCTCTTTCCCCTGCCCCAGGGAATCAAGTGAGGCCCAGCCTGGGAAGGAGGAGCAGCCCCCCACCCCACCCCCCCACCCCACCCACACACTCACCTACTCTGCTGGGTGTGGATGGGGGTGGAGTCTTGCAGAGCAGTGTTCACACTTCCGTTGCCTCCCCAGCTCCCCTCCAGCCCCTGCAGGGGCAGGCTGGAGGCGGCGGGTGGGATTGCAGAGTAGTGTCCCTCCTGACCTGACCTTGATCATTCTAGGCCTACAGGAGCTGGGGGCGGAGGGGGGTGCTCAGTCCTGCTGGGACTAGAGGCTTCCAGAGAATGAGCCGTGGACCCCAAGGCAAAGGGCACCCTCTCTGTGGCTGAGGACTCTGGCAGGAGTTGAAAAGCCTTTAATTGGGTTCTGACTCCTCCATTCCCTAGGTGATAGTCACCCATCGTTCCCAGCAAATGGGCCAGCCACAAGCCTAGCCTCTGAGAGCAATTCCAGGGAGATCTAACCACAAGGACACCAGGCCCTTGGGACATCCTTGGCTACTTGGGCTCACGCGGCCTAAGTCAGGATGTGAGAGCCCTGCATTCTCTGGGCTTGAGAATAGGTTCAAGACTTTCACCCGCTGGGGAACCCCAGGCAAGCGGGGGAACCCCACTGATTGGAGGTCGCACACCTTCAAAACGCTAACACTCGTCTAAGAGTTATGAAGCTTGCCCAGATCATCCTCCGGTATTAAGCCCTGGTTTGGTGACTTGGCCCAAGTGACACTAATTGGGGCCTGTGGTTTTCTTTTCAACACTGTAAACAGAAAAGTATCTATCAGGTTAGAAAGATTAAGGCCAGATCAGAGTAAGGAGTTGGGCCTTTGCTGGGTTGACAATGAAAAGTGATGATATGTTAGGAGAATGATACACTCAGAATACACAGTAGAGAATTTTAGTTAGCCATGCATAGATGCTCAGGTCTGGCTCCTGGAAGAACCTTAGACCCAAGCCTGAAAGGCCCCAGCTCTGAGCCTCCTTGTAGGGTCTGCATAAGCTTCTACCCTCATTTGGAGATCAGATGTCCAAAGAATGGGGCAATGGTGCATGATTTTAGAAACTGTGGATGCGTTTGGATGTATGTATATGCTCGTATTCAGTGCATGTGCACAAGGCCCATCTCATTACGGAGTCGGGGAAAAAGATGCCAGCTTGATTTATAAATCTTGGGCATTTAGACATATGGCATGTAAACCTCTGTTAGTACTCTCATGCTGAATCCTGCAAATGTTAGTGGCAAGACTAACATAAGAATGGCCCCTAGTAGATGCTCAGTAAACTTTGGGGGAATGAATACTTGACCCAACGCGCATAATAACTCACAAGGAGGAGAGTTGGCAGAGAATGGACCAAACTGGCCAGAATTTCCCAGAGACCAACTCTTCTGCTGTATTTCCAATTCTGTTGAGACAAACAGCATAAATTCAGTGAAGCCTGCCTGATGGGCTCTCTGCACATAATTCCCCTTCCTGCATTTGTTTTCCACTGTTTCCTGTCTTGGATTTTTCTCTTTCCTTGTCCCTTTGACTTTTTTCCAGCTCTGATTCCCTCCCCAGCACTTTCTTCAGTTGCTCAGGCGGGTTGTTCTCTCCTTCCCACAAGTCAGCGGCAGAGGTGAGGAGCCATGGGCCCTGCACTCACAGGCCTGGCTGGCACTGGGTTCACCTGGGCTTGCAGCCTCAGAGCAGATCCTGGTACTGACCTGGGCTCCTCTCTCCTTCTGGAAACTTCTATCTGGTTCAAAAACGGGCGAGGTCAGGAGACAGCAGGGTGAGATGGGGAGCAGAGGTGGTAGCCCTCTTGAAACAAAGATGGGTGGAGCTGCGGTAAGTAAATGTGACCAGAGCCCTTAAGCCGCAGAGTAATCCAGGAGGGCAGCCCAGCTTCTCCCCTCCACATCACTTGCTGCCACTGGCTGCCTTGTGTCCCAGCCCCAGAAGGAAGTCCTTCCTCATATCTAACCAATACCCTTCCTGCTGTGATTCCTGCCTACTTCCTTCTGGTCCATGTGGATGATGCTATCCTCCTCATCTGTCCACTGGCACCTCCTCAACAGGCCTCTCCTCCAATCCCTTCAGCTCACAGGCTCCGGGGTGAAAGCAAACTTTAAGAGGATGTTTAAAGTTTGGCTTCTCATCACCACATCTCAGCTGAGTCCATAAAACGGCCTTATAAAGCCCACTGGCCAGCCAGCTGCCCTCAGCCTCAGGGGCCTCCCTGTTTTACGACCGGCCCCAATTCAGACACCAGCTGGATGTAGGAACTCGCTGGCTTTTATGAAGAGATGTTAACGAGAAGCATCTCTTCCCTTCTGTCCTGTTCCGAGTCTCTACTCCTTCTCTCATTCATGTGCTTCTTCAGTCAACAACCATTTACCAAGCACCTCCTCGAGACAGGCTCTGGGTCAGGCGCTGGGGTGGGGGAGATCACAGGTCAGAGCTGGGGTGAGGGGTGGTTCTACCTTGGAAGGGCTGACCCTGCAGGAACTAGAACCTGGGTGGAACCTCAACAGTAGCTGTAGTAGCTAGATCACACAGCACTGTCAGTGTTTGTAAATTACACAGTAATTGTGAAACAGTGTTGGAAAAACAAACAATTACAGAGCGCCTGATAAGAGCTGCCACAAGATGTGCTCAGAGAGCTGGGAAGCCTTGCAGAGGAGACTCCAACTGTGCTGAGGATCAGGGAAGTCTTCCCAGAGGAGGTGCCCTTTGAGCTGTTACCTAAAGGATACTTAAGAGTTTGCAAAGCGGACAAGGTGGGGCAGGTGGAGGAAATGATAGCAAAGGTCAGGCTTTCTTTTGCTAAAGACTGGGCGTGAGGGCTGGGTAATTAGTGCTGGGCTCCTAGCAAAAAGCCCGGGAGCAACAGGGGGTCAAGTCTTTCCATCTGTGAAATGGATAGTGTTAGTTAGTTAAATGAAAAACCCGAAGTACTAATAGCTGGCACGTGACTATAGCCTTTCATCATTTCTAGCCACTTTTCATATGCATTGCCTCTCTCTGTGCTTACAATGCTATTTTAATCCCCATTTTGCAGATGAAGAAACAGTCTTAAAGAAGTGCGATGACTTGTGGCTGTAGACCCAGCTGGCGAGTAGCAAGTGTGGAGCTTGTATTCCAAAGCCAGGGCTCTTTCTCTGGGTCAGTTTGGAGGTGCTTAGGGGAGTGCTGAGGGATGAAGGTGAGCAGTGGGGAGGGAGGAGCCAGGGCAAAGCATTCCCTCTTAGGAGCCTCTGTTTTGGTGTCTGTATCCCACTCCTCTCTGTGCACCACCTAATACTGGGGTGAGCGCTGGGGTGTGGCAGGTGAGAGAATATAGGCAGGTAAAATCTGAGATTCCTCGATTTCTCTGGGAGCAGGGGAAGGAAAAAGAGGACCCCCCCCCAAAAGTAGACTCACCTGGAGAAGAGTTCTTGGCAGCATCACATTTATAGGGGTCCCTAGACAAAAGGAAGGATTTAGGGAAAAGACACCAGGATCAGCCATGAGCCCCCAGGGCAGCCACTGTCTCTGGGTGGGTGTATTCAGGGACTGAATGCCCCCTTCTGGCTTGCCCTTGTGCCCTCCCACCTGCAAGGGGCCAGTCCAAGCCTCAGATTTGTATGTAAAACCCCAGGGACGAGGGAGAAAATCTGAACCCACAGACATACCTCCATAGTCAGATGCTCGGAATGGAAGGGGTGGAGGGAATAGGGACTCAGGCACGCAGCATCACACTGTCCCAAACACGTGGAGGCAGTCGTAGACAAACAACGGCCTGCACTCATACCTGCTCACCTGGACTGGAACACACACAGCCCCTCTACTCCCACCCTAAACGCAGCCACACACCCCGCCGCCCACGACCCTCTTCTATACACGCAATCGAATCCCTATCGCACCCGCACGGGCCCACTCATCCTCACACACAAGTATAAGCACCACATGGGGCGACTAGCATTTACAGACTGCTCATACACGCGAAAGCACCACTCCCCAGGTCCACAACAGTATCCAGGGCCACTTGCCCTCTCAGGTATATGACTATGTATGGAAATAATGTTCACACACGGCCCTGCGGGCCGGAGATAAGGGACCCAGAGAGCACTGGGGTTTAAGCTGAGGTGCCCAGCAAGTGTCCCCAGCCTGGCTTCCCTCAATCTTGTCATTCTCTTCTCACCCCTTCACTCACTCTCAGCTCTGGCAGATAAGAGTTGACCTGACCGGGACCAGGTCTCCATCCCTATCTCCAACCCCCTCTCCCCTCCTTACAACCCCATAAGTGCCTGTCAGGACAGCAGGGACACATGTAACATTACCCTCCCTCTAGCTCTACCACCATGCCCAGTACCTGGGGCCAGAGAAGTGTGGGGTTAAGAATGGCTGCCTGTTGAGGCGCCTGGGTGGCTCAGTCGGTTAAGCGTCCGACTTCAGCTCAGGTCATGATCTCGCGGTCCGTGAGTTCGAGCCCCGCGTCGGGCTCTGGGCTGATGGCTCAGAGCCTGGAGCCTGCTTCCAATTCTGTGTCTCCCTCTCTCTCTGCCCCTCCCCCATTCATGCTCTGTCTCTCTCTGTCTCAAAAATAAATAAACGTTAAAAAAAAAAAAAAAAGAGAATGGCTGCCTGGTCCCAGGGTCCCTTCTGGTGGGGGACTGGGTGCCCCCGGAAGCCAGAAACATTCCCACCAGGGCCTCCCTCCTCAGGCCTCTGTAGGGTGGGCTGGGAGGGTCGGAAGGGGTGATGCCGAACCCCCAGTGGGAAAAAGGGGTGGCATCTTCTGGCCAGCAGTGTCTAAGTCTCTCTCTCACACACACACACACACACACACACACACGCACACACTTACACACTCACACTTTCATACATTCTCACACACACACTTACACATACTCTCACACACTTACACACACATGCACACCTCCCCCACTGTAATTAAAACAGTTGCTCCAGCACCAGGGGAACGGCCGTGATTTATGAATGGGAGTTGGTGTAGAGAGATTCCAGCACCATCTGCTTGGAAGCAAACAGGAAGCACTTCAACGTGCTGCAGACCTGGGGGAGGGAGCCAGTTGGTGGAACAGGCTCATAAAAGCCCGTCCTAACGGCCACAGGTGCTCCTCCCTGCCCCCAACCCCAGCTCCCCTTGGTGGCACACGCTCCCCTAGCTAAGGCCATGCTGCCCAGAGGTGGTGTCGCGGAGGGAAGAGCCTAGACCTTCTAGCAGACCTGCGTGCAAATAGGGAGAGCTACTTACAGCTGGGTTCCAGTGTATTCTCTGTAAGATGGAGGAAACAGCAACAGACAGCTATAGTGTACTAAACATTTACCATGTGCCTGACCAGGTAAACTGTCTTAGCCCCATTTTACAGATAAAGACACTGAGGCTGTGGAGGTTAAGAGACAGCTCCAAGTTAATGCTAGTGAACCGCGGGGCCACAGCTTGAACCTGGGTCAGCAGAGGTCTCTGCTCTGAACCCTTTTTTCCCCCACAATGCTCCCCAACATAGAAGTATTGGGGATTAAAAGAGTTAAGTATTTTTAGTGCCTGGCACAGGTGCTTGGTATGCGTTAATTTTCTTCTTTCCAGGGATCTAGTTCTGGAAGCCAAAAGATTGAAAGACCAAGTAGGGAAGAGAGCCGGTGCGATATGCTGTGATTAGCACTTGGTGCTTGGGGCAACAGCAGCCATGTCAGGCCAGTCCTGAGAAGTTTAGAATCATAATCTAATGTCACCTACAAAAACAAAAAGAGAGAGAGCTACCACCTTTTAACACCCAATTGTTGTTGTACTTCACAGTGATGAGTTTTTGGCTGTATGCAGGGCTCATAAAGAACTGTCACCATTATATGGCCAATCTGAATTTAGTTTTTCTCTTCTTCCGTTGTCAGTCCCCAGCGTGCTTAATTATATCTCCCCAGTAGTCGTTCTCAACTAGAAGTAAGATTCAGAACCACCTGACATGTCTAAAAATTCAGCAGTCCTGACCCTCGTCCCCCACCTGCTACCCCCACCTCCAGATCCCTGGGTGTAGCCTCTAACCTTGAAAGGTTCCCCACGTGCTTTCAGGGTAATTCCCACCCCCCTTCCCTCGGCCTTCTATTTGCAAGTCCTAGCCCTTCAGATCCAGAAATCAATAGGAATTCATTGACTCTATAACCAGAATGCAAGCTCCTCCCCACGGCCCCCTCAGAGGTCTTGCCTTCAAGAATGAAGTCGTATAGGAAATACAGACTCTTGGCAACCAACTTGAAGACTGGTGGACACACACGCCAGATGGAAGGGCCAAGAATCTTGCTATCAAAGTAACTGATAGCAAGAAGGAGAGATGAGAAAGGAGGTGACACCTTTTTGTGGGGGGGGGGGCCTTGAAGGTCAAGCAGGATTTTGATAGGGGCTAGAGGGGATGAGGCATTTCAGACAGAGTAAGCTGCCGTGATAACTGGATACCACCATGCCTTAGCCTATGACCTAACACTCAGCATCTCTTGGTATTGGCTTAATTTTCCGTGGGGGAGTTGAAAGATAGAAAAGTTCTGCATGTCCCAAGGAGATGGGGAAGGGGCAGAGAAGGCTGGCAGATGGTATAGCTTGGTCCAGAACAGCCCTATGCTGTCAGTATCCCAAGCTGTAGTGCCCAGGCTCCTCTGTGCCGTGTGCGTGGCCCATTTTTCAGCATATACAGGATCCACAATATATAAGGGCCACAATCCACTCTACACACAGAGTCCTGCCCTACCACCTGGAGGGAAGAAAATTTAAATATTGGGGTGTGTATACACAAAGATTAAGCAGAGTCCTTCAGACTCAGAGAACAATGGAGGCCAAGAAGACAGTGAGCAGGTGAGCCTGCAGGGGGCGCCTGGCCAAGCTGGGGAAAGAATCAACATTCCCCCACCTTCCTCCACCACCTCAGTCCATTATACTTCCTCTCCCGCTCAGAATCAGACCTCCGGGGGCCCACCGTCCAGCCAGTATGCTCTTTACCCAACCTGGCCTTATCATCTCTCCACCCACAGGTCACCCAACAACTTTTGAGGACTTGGTCACCGGCTCATAGGCTTCCTCTGCATCCTAACACCTGCCATCATGCTAGGTAACTTGAATGTCCACACAGACACCCCGCCTTCCTCACGTATCGGCTCCTCTACCTCCCCATCTTCAGTGACTTTCTTCTCGTCACCTCAGCCACCCCCACATACTTCCTGGAATGTCGCCTATAAAATCTTAAACTCCAATATCCTTCTCTTGGACCACAGCTTCTTTCCTTTCCTCCCACAAAACCTGGTCTCCTCTCACTGAGATTTCTCCAATTCCCGCATTCTGTCTTGCTCATTCAACTATGGGACCAGAGCACTGGCTTTGGACGAGGCACTCTGCCAGGCTGTCAGCTCCTTCCTGGCTCTCTTCCTCCCCTATCGACCTGCCTGTGATTGGCCACATCATTCATTCTCCTTGGCACCCTCGATTCCCACACCCCCTTGCCCTGCCTTTCCCAGCCCTGGAGGATTCCAGTCATCTGCTTTCTCCATCATGATTCCCAGGCTACGAGAAGGCACAGGAAAATCACCCAACCGTGCAAACTGGTGCCACTCCAGATTTATGGTCCCTGACGTCAGCCAAGCCCTCCAGGCTGTTGGGCCCCTGGTGGTCAGCTCCTGTTCTTAACCTTTACCATCCTTCCAGGCTTCTGGCCTGCCCCTGCCTCACATATACTCATCAGAGAAAACAGAGATCCTCCAACCAGACCCCACCCCCAGGTTTCCTCCGCTCCTCCTTTGGACTTAACCCAGACCCAACCACACCTATTTCCAATGACCTGTTTTCACTCCACAGACCTCCAGCTCTTTCTCAGCTGCTGTGACACCACCAGCCTCTTCCAGACTCCTTACTTTCTGATCACCCCTTCCCTATCTCTGTTGCTCATTCCTCCTCCTCTGTCATTTGCCTCTGTGTTTGGTTCCCAGGACTCCACCTATGACTACTGGTCTTGCCCTGGCTCCTGCACCCCGAATTTTCTCATCTAAACCCATGGCTTCTTGCTCCAGTAGCTCTGATATCTGTAGCTCTGTGTCCAAGCTTGTCCTGCTGTCCTGGATGTTTGCCTATCTATCCTGCAGCAACACCAAAGCAGCATGTCCCCAACCAGGGCTCTTAGCATCTTCTTCATATCTCAAACCTCTCCCTCACACCTTCCTTGGTCCCTGGATGTTCAGCTATAACATCCCTGTCCACCCAGCTCTCCAAACTAGAGAACTGGGACTTGCCTCAGCTTCTTCCCGCCCCTAGCTCCATCCCCAGTCACCACATCCCATCCACCTGTCTCAGAGATGGCGCCCAGACCCACCTGTCACCCGGCCACTCTTTTCTCCAGTCCCATTCAGTCGTTTGCAATAGCCTCCGACTGGTCTCCCTCCCTCCAAATGCTCCTTGCTCCCAAGGAGCATTGCTCCAAATTTAAGCTCTGTATTTAAGCCAACCACCCTGTGAGGGCTCACAGAGGCCTTCACGTGGACAAGTCCAACCCCTCCCTGCTTGCCTTTCCTGCCTCCTTTGCCTGCCACCCTCAACCCACTGCTTCCAGGACACGCAGGAACTGCCCAGAAACCCTGCCTGTGAACGCTCTCCCTCCCTCTTCCTTGACTGGGGACTTGACCCTCCAAGAGCTAACGGAGAGGTCACCTTCCCAGACACCCCAACTCCTGAGGCAGAATCCACTATGCTCTTCTCTCTGTTCCCCTGTCCTCAGTTTACCCAATCTGTGCTATCTCTTGGTTTCTGTTTGGGGCCTTCATGAACAATGCCTGCCATGAACATTCTTGCACTTGAATTCACGTCTGGGGTGCTCATATCTTTGACTTGACTACCTAGATACTGGTAGGCCGCTACCAAAGAGGTATTTGAGAACTCCCGTTCCACAGCTTCCCCAATACTTGGTTTTAGCAGACTTTTACATTTTTGCTAATCTGGTGAATATGTAATAAAATCTCATTGGTTTTTTTTTTTAAGTTTATTTTTGAGAGAGAGAGAGAGAGAGAAAGAAAGAGAGAGCACGTGCAGTAGGGGCAGAGAGAGAGAGAGAGAAAGAGAAAATCCCAAGCAAGCTCCATGCTGTCAGCTCAGAGATCAACGTGGGGTTCGAACTCACGAACCATGAGATCATGACCTGAGCTGAAATTAAGAGTTGGTCACTTAACTGACTGAGCCACCCAGGCGCCCCAAATCGCACTGGGTATTAATTAGCATTTGTTTCGTTACTAATCAGGTCAGACACCTTCTCATATATTTATTGGCCATTTGAATGTTCAGTCCTCTAGGCCAATTTTTCCACTGTGTTGTCAGTCTCCTGCATAGTCCGTTGTAGTTCTTTACACACCTTCCCGAGATGAGCCCTTTGTTGGCTGTATGTGTTGCAAAATCTTTTCCCCACTGGGATTTCCCTTTTACTCTCTTAATGGTGTCTTTTGAAGAACAGAACTTCTTGATTTTAATGTACTCAAATGTATCAGTCTTTCCCTCTATGGTTGGTGCTATTTTTGTGTGTTGTTTAACAAATCTTTCCCTGCCCTGAGGTCATGGAGATATTTTTCTACATTGTCTTATAAAAGCTGTCTTGTTGTGCTTTTCACATTGAGGCCCATGTTCCACCTGGGATCCCACAGCACTTTGTACTTAACTGCTAGAGTACCGCTAACTCCATCTGTTTATGTGTCTGTCTCCCCAGCTAAACAAAGACTTCCGTTAGGGCAAAGCACAAATGCATTTTTTAAATCTCTGTGTCTGGGGGTCTTAATACAGTGCCTTGCACACAGTAGGTGCTCTATAAATGCCCTTAAGTACACAGATTGCAGAATCTAGGTAGAGCTGCTTCCAAACTGGAAGGCCCTCTCTTCTGAAGGCTCCTGCCTTTGCTGACTCCTGCCCTCCCTTCGATACCTAATGTTCATTCCACAATATGCATCAAGCAGGACCTGGGCACAGTCTAGATATGTACAGCTAAAGATGGTCAAGTCTCAGACTTCTAGGAGCTCACCACCTAGCACTTGGCTTTCTGGCACTGCCCAGAGGGCCACACGCTGATTTGGGAAGTCAGACAGACCTG
The DNA here is from genome assembly GCF_028749965.1 of Puma concolor. Lineage (NCBI taxonomy): Eukaryota > Metazoa > Chordata > Mammalia > Carnivora > Felidae > Puma > Puma concolor. The sequence continues at coordinate 76,794,606 of NC_141675.1, read as the reverse complement.
GGTTCAAATCCCAGCTTAATCATCTGCATGACCTTGGGCAAGTCACTTCAGTGTTCTGGGGTTTCGGCTTTCTATGTTGTTAAAGGAAATATAACAGATCACTTCCTGGGTTGTTGTGAGGACCGAATGAGACCGTAAATATAAAAATACCAAACAGGTGCTGGACGCATGGTTGGTATCCAAAAGATTGTGGAGTAAAGGACAGAACGAATGAATGAACGAGTAAGTGAATGAAGTGGGACAGGGGACAGAGAGCTGGAACTGGCAGGGGCAGCCGGCAGGATGCAGGGGCCGCTTGCGGGTCTGTGGCAGGCCTTCCTTGTTGTCACAGTAACTGCTGTCAGCAAATGTCTCCAAGACAGGAATCCCCTTCAGGGCTCCCTTCCCCAGCCCACTGCATTTGTTGACTCAAAACCTCTCCACTGCCAATTTAGCCTGCAGTAAGGAAGGGGGTGCGGAGGGGGAGAGAGGTGTAGGAGGGGTGGAACTGTGTAGAAAGGGGTCTTTGTCTTAGTACTCTGTGGCATTCGAATTTCAGCAGAGTTTTTTTTTTTTTTTTTTTTTCTTTTTAAGCCTCCTAAAGAGTTGAGTGGGCTGCACTTGCAGTGGGAGGTATCTGAATTAGACATCAGGGAGGACTTCCAATAGGCTCTGTGTTGAGCAGCGGGACAGTGGAATGCATTGCCAAGGCCCTGGGAAATCTACCTGGGGCTCAGGCATAGATGCAAGGCACCCTCCCTGTGAGGGTCTCCAAGGGGCTTAGCCCTGTGGTTCCCCAGAAGCTCCCTTCCTGCTGAGAGTAAGAGGCTCCACGTTCAGGAAGCTCCTCTGGACCCAGCAACCCCTGGCCCATCTGGCTTCAAGGCTTGGACCTATCGCCCCCTGCCATTGGGTCTCCCTTCCTGGGGCTCCTGTTGGGGCAACTCTGGATCCTGAAGGGACCAAGGCTCTCCTCTGACTTGCAGAGCCCTTCCAGCCAGCCCTGCTTTCCACCCACAGTTCCCAGCCCAGGAGAGGAGCCTCGCTGACAGGCCCCGGCCTGCCCTGGTCCCCTCGGAGCATCAGGCTGGAGCCTTCCCCCCCTCAACACCCTCTCTGTCCCTTTAGGTGGTTTCCTGGCTCCCTTCATTAGGTGTGTACATGTTTGTTGACCTTCTCTCAGGTTCTCCTGTACCCATATGTCTGTCTATGTCTCTCCTGACACCTGCCTCCCTCTCTCTGCCTCTTCCTGTCCTCTCTGCCTACCTCCCTTTTGTCTCTTCTATTCATCTCTCTTTCTCTTCCTTTCTATGATTTTGTTTCTGACTTTGAGCGTCTGTAAACCTTTTTCTGTGTCTTTCAGTCTGTCTTTGAGTCTGTCTCTCTTTTGGTGACTGTGTCTCTATCTCCTCTTTTTCTCTCTGTCCCTCTCTCTTTCTGCATGTGTCTGTCTCATTCACAGTCCCTGCCTAGGCCTCTAAGCCTCTGTCTCTGCCTCTCTCCCTCTGAGCCTCTCACTCTCCTGGACTCTCAGCAGACCAATGTCAGAGCCAGAGCCTGCCCAGCGCCCCCCACCTCTGGCATATCTGCTGGGGTCAGTCTTCACTAGTAGCTGCCAGGTGAGAGTGCCCTTGTGTCCCCTTGCCCAGCCCTATGAGCTGGAGTCTCAGCAGACTGCAGCCCATCTTCACTCAGCACCTGCTGAGGGATCCTTTCCCCCCACTCTTCCAAACTTGAACTCAGCACCCCTGCCTCTCCCCTCCAAAGACCCCAAGCCCTGGCTGTGAGCCCAGCACTGCTCTGAATTCGTGGGGGCTCTCTGGCAGGAGCTCCACACCACCCCCCAACACCCCTTGGGAGTTCACAGGCCAGATGAGGTGATCCCACACTCATGCACAGGAAGCCGTGTGGACCATGCAGGGCATAAGAATCTGAGGCCTGGTGTGGGCCACAGACTGGAAAATCCCGAAGGAAAGAGTCTGTGTCAGAGAGGTGAGACTCGTGCTGGCCAGGACTGAGTCAAGTGGAGAGAACGTTCAGATGAGAGGCCTGAACTGGCAAAAGCATGGAGGTGGGAATAACTTGAGGGGCAATAGTGCTGTAAGCATCTAAGAGCAGAGAGAAGATTGAAAACCTGGCAGGTGGAGGGACGCAGAGCTTTCACAATGATATTCACCCCAGGTAAAGAAGAGAGAAAAAGCATTGTAGGGAATGTGGCCAGGCAGGCAGAGAGGCACGGAAGGGCCTGCTGTGCTCAGGGAGCCACTGGCTCTGTGCAGTGGGGAGTGGAGCTGTAAGGGACAAAGAACCGAACGAGGAGGCTGGCATGCCACCCAAGGGGTCTCCCCTCTACCTGCTGGCTACCGGGGAAGGGTTTGGAGCAGGAGAATGACATTGTCAGGTTTTTTTTTAATTTCACCTTTTTTAAAAAATTTATTTTTGAGAGAGACAGACAGAGAAGGGGAGGGGCAGAGAGAGAGGGAACGAGAGAATCCCAAGCAAGCTCCGTGCTGTCACAAACTGTGAGCCACAATGAAGTCAGATGCTTAACTGACCGAGCCACTCAGGTGCCCTGTGGTTTTTACTTTTTAACACATCACTGACAGCCGTTTGGAGGATGAACTGGCAGGCAGGGAAACCAAGGGTGGGAGGCCAGCTAGGAGCTACTGCAGTGGTCCTGGCAAAAGCTAAAGAAGGGCCTACCGGGGCTCTGCTCATGGGAATGGGGACAAGAGAATGCTTGGAGGGCACCGGCTGAGGTAGAATTTTGACCCCCAGCCAGAAAGGAGAAGGCAGGGAGGAAGCTAGGGATCTTCCAAGTTTCCAGCAAAGGGGACACAGGGGAGGAGGAGGTATTTAGAGGAAAATACCAAGCACTTTGGGTTTGACATATCTATGGGACTTCCTGGGGGTAGAGCTCTCTCCCCCAGGGTCCCTCTTCAACTCCTGGCAGGTGTGGAGGCCTAGAGAGGGCCCAAGTGGCACAGAGAAGGCCAGGAGCTGGCAATCCCTAGGGCTGAGCAGAAGCTGGGCATGGGTCTGATCTATTTACGGCTGGTTCCAGCTCCTAAGCAAGAAAGGGGTAAGGAAACATTGCCTGGTGACCTCTCTTGACTATTGCTTCCTCAGTGTCTTCTCACCCACGCCCCCTACACACACACACACACACACACACACACACACACACACACAATTGGGTCAGCAACACACCAAATGTTTCAGGCCAACCAACAAATATTTTCAAATGCAAATTCCCTTCCCTGGTCCCCACACAACTGCTCTCTGAGCAGCTGGAGGTGTGAGGGGGGAGGGGGGGTGGTGGTGGGGAACAGCAAAAATAAATCCCATTTTCTGCTCCTTTTCAGTGCCGGGCTACAATCCCCTACTAGCTTCCCTCCCTCTCCGAAGATGGGGGATTCGATTGGTCTCAGGTTTGGCTCTGTCTCACGGGGAGGGTGATGGGCAGGGCAGGGACTGAGCTGGGGGGTGGGGGGTGGAAGTGTTCAGTGACAGGGCTAAGAATAACAGCCTCCATCAGGCCCGGCACCCTCTTCCACTTGCCATGGCTCAGGTTGTTCCGTGTGTGCAGGAGACAGACAGACAGATACGGGGTGTCTGCACAGGGCCGTGTGTGTTTGTGCATGAGACAAGGACCAAAGCTGGGGGTGGGGGGCAGGGGTAGAGCTGACAGGCAAATGGCTCGGACGTGACCGGGAAAGGCTGGAGACAGAGCAGCCCTGTGTGACAGCAAGCCAGCCGAGAGAGGGAGAGAGGGAAAGCACCAGCCAGCATGCTCTGTGTGTGTGTGTGTGTGTGTTTATGTCAGAGGCTGGAGTGGGTGAGGGGAGCATGCTGTGGTGAGAGAGGCTGTGGTGCGGGGGAAGAGAAGACCGGACAGGCAGGGGAAAGCTGGGTCCCAGTGTGCGTTTGAGTGGCCACGGTGGGGGAGTGGCAGGGGAGGGCCTGGCAGTTAAGCCTCTCTCTGCCTGGAACCATGAAGAAGCCACCCACATGGGGCAGTTGAGGTGCTGCCTTCTCTCCGAAGGGCAAATGAAGAGGGAACGTGTGGTGTGCGCTCGCTCATGGGTGTGTCTGAGGGTATGGAGTCTGTATTTCGCGAGGGTGTGTCTTGTACGAGTGTCAGGGTCTGTGTACCTGTATCTCTGCACGACTGTGCGTTAGAATGGGTCTCTGTGTATAGAAATTTGTGTACATGTCCGTTTGTGTGTGTGTGGTCTTTAGAAGTCTTGTGTATGAATGTGTATGTCTGCGCGCGAGCACGTATGTGTATGCACACAAGAGTGTGTGTGTGTGTGTGTAGGTATGAGCCGCAGAGGGGTAGGGGTGGGGTCAAGAGCCTGCTGCACTTCCTGCCCTGCCCAGGATGGGGCAGGAAGAACGAGTGCCAGTGTCTGCTGACCACGATGAGTCCACCCGGCCACCTCCACTGTTAGCTGGCAGGGCAGCGATGCCTCAGTTTACCCGAAGCCCGTGTCGGGGGAGGGGCATACATTGGAATTTCTGTATGGGAATCACGAATGCCGTGGGAGGCTCTCAAAACAGACTTACGGTGCCTTCTTTGTCGAGCGGTGCGTCGTGTAGAGTGTGGTGCCCCAGCCTCTCGTCAAAGCAGCCGCCTGGGAGGATGGCCTCTTCCCAGGACTTTCAAGGTCTGGGCCCCCCGCCTTGCCTTCAGCGGCCAGGAGGGTCCACCTAGCCCAGGTATCCATCCATCTGTAACATCACCTAGACGGGTTCTTTAATTCACGACTTTATGAAGCCAACTAAATGGTTCATTGAGAATGACTAAACTCAACCTTGGAAAGAAAATCGTAAACATTTTACTACCTGGCTAAGCCAAGCATGATTACATGTGGAAACTATGGACGCTACTCAGTGGGATTTTGATATTAATTTCCAATTTCCTCTTCACTGAGGAACTGTTGAAAAGCCCGTCTCTGTGCTATCCAGGCGAGAATCCCCATTCCGCACACCGTCCGCGCACACTCCGCTGCTCCCCGCCCTGTCAACGCCGTCCCCCTGCCGCGCCACGCTGGCTCTTCTGGAGGTCTGCCTTGACCCGCAGCCTGCAAGGGTGTGCTCGCTCTGGGTTAATTTGAGTGCAAGCTTCGTCGGCTGTATTAAGGAAAGCTGCTTCAGCTGGCCATTCTCTCTGAAAACAGCGGTAGCCTCTGTCCCAAGGGGTCCCTCCCTCTGTGGGCTCCCTGCTGAGCCACTGCTCTCTGTCCTGTTCCTAGGCACGGGATGCCTGCCCACTCGGGCCTGTCCTTTCTGCTCTGCGCACAGGTGCCAGCGTTGCATGGAACAAGTAGCTTCAAGTGGGAAATCACTCTGGGGTGGGGGCGGGGGTGGGGGTGGGGGGGCCAGAACACGATTTGGAGACAGGCACGCACACCTCAATTTGTCTCTCAGCCCTGCCGCTGTGTGACTCTGGGCAAGTTAGTTATCCTGTCTGTGAAAAAGGTATAGTCATACCCTTCTTGAAGATATGAAAAATGAAATAACATATTCATATATAAAGGCCATGCACCTAGAAGGCATTCAGTAAGTGATACTTATCACCATTCTACCAACAGAGGGGATTTGGAGAACATCCACTGTTCACCCAGCTTTGGCTGTACCTCAGATCCCCTGGACAGCTGTTTGAAGTGCAGATCCCTGGGCCCAGGGCCTCTGCCTCGGTAGGTCGGGCCTCAGGCCCTCCATGTGCTCTGGCTTCAGGATGCCAGACAGTTTAAGGAAAAGGCTGGGCTCTGCCCACCTCCCTCCCCCTTGCTTGCATTTCAGAGGCCCTAATGTGCGCCAGCTCCTGGGGACCCCATCGCAGGTGAGGGCCCTATTGAGTTTGACATCGTCCTCACCCGAGAGCACCCTGGCGGCCGCTTTGGTTTTGATTACAGGCGGCCTGGCACCGGGTAGCCGTGGCCTGTTCACCTGAACTGCCGGCACAAGGCACAGATGCTAATTACACGGGTAAGTACTTACAGATTTCCCAGGAACAACAAAGATAATTTGTTTGCTGCATGGCTTGTTAGGAGGGAAGCCGGGCTCTGGTGGCTGGGTGGCTTGTAGATTAGGCCCATGGCCTTTCACCTCCTCCTGCCCTTGCCTGCTGGTTCTCCCAGCTGTGCTGATTAGAAGCAGGAGAAATTAAGATCTCTCCCTCACCAACCCCCCCCCCCACAGGCTGGAGGAGGTGGGGGGAGGAAAGAGAGATCTGGCTGCGAGGCTAGGCCAGGCTGAGGACATCTAGCAGGAGTCCCGCCTGCCCAGCCTGGAGCACGTGGAGACAGTGCAGACAATGAGCCGGAAGCAGGGCTTTTTCTCTGGGTCTCCCTGCGGACACACACAACATTGCTGCCATTGCTGGTGTGCGATGCCAGCAGGCAGGCCGGGTGGGGGGCAGAGGAGGGATGAGAAGGGGTCATGCACAAGGGCTGTGGGAGCTGGGGCAGCTGGAAGAGCTGGACAGGGAACTTCCTGGGGCTCCCACAAACGGTGGCAAGAGGGTGGCTGCCACGGGGAGGGGCACCCCCTGCCCTGGCCTTGACTGTTACGGAGTGGGCGGTACTGGCACTCTATCCAGCTGAGAACAGGGTCGTGCCAGATCTCTGGGTCCGAACAGCATTGTGCACGAGGAATTTCGCCATGGAAATTAGCCAGAGCCCATCTGCCTAAGAGCAATGCGAGAGGCCCCATGAGAAGCCAGGCATCGGGGCGGGAAGTCCTCTCTCTCCTTGCTTCCTTCTGCCTGAGGGAACAAGAAGGATGGGATAATTACTATAATTATTATTAATGTTGGTATCCCTTATGCGTTTATGTGTCTTTATGGTTTTACACACTAATAGTCACTATTTATCAATGGCCTACTATGTGCCAGACAATGAAATGGGTGCTCTGCATATGTGATTAGGCCTCTAATATAGAAGCCATTAGCTCCATATTACAGATGAGGAAATTGTTGCTGAGTGAGGTTAAGTACCTTGATCAAGGTCACACAGAAAGACACAGAACAAGGATTTGCACCCAGGGCCCCAAGTGTTCCCCTGGCCTTAGCTGACAAGCATCCCTTGATGGGCTCCTCCCCTTTGGGACACTGGGGTGTGTCAGGACCAGAATGCAGGTCTCTGCCTCCCCAGCACATGGCTTTCTCGGAGAGGCTGGTAAGTGGAACAGACTGGGGACGGAGAATGAGTTATGTGTCCCCTGTCAGGTATGATGATGAGCAGACTTACAGGGGAGTCCACCCTTATTCCGGGAAGGTGGAAACCGCATCAGAAAAACCTTGCTATGTTCCAGTGAGAAGAGCCCACATCCTGGGCCTCACACCCCTCATTTCTCTTAAGCTGCAGGTGACTTTGCAGATAGATGGAAACTCTGTATGGGGGCTGGGAACCTGGTCTCCCCCCAGTACAGAGGCCAGTCTGGGGTGGGCATCGGTATGGGACCTGAGCAGCCAGCAAGCTGTTGGGCGGGGGGGATGAGATCAATAAAACGACCATGCCAACCCTTTGATCACCTGCTCTCCATGGCCCCGGACTTGCTCTCACACTGCATCTATTTATATCTTTTCATTCTGGTTTCACTAAGCATCATGCCTCTATATCCCCTTGAAAAAATGTTAAAAAGCTGCTACTTTGGGAGAATTTGTTCAAGGCAAGTAAATTCTGCCCATGGCCACCCCCTTCTACCTCTCCACTTCTATCCCCGGGCCTAAGACTTCAACCCCTTAGCTGTTGAGAAAGAAACCTCTCCTGACATCATTAGTGTGTCCAAAACAGCCGTTTGCACATATTTGTGTTCCTTCCAATTAAGGTGATTCATTAAACCTCTGGCAGAGCTCATTTTTATTCCTTGATAAGAAATTTCAAATAAATACCTTCAGTCGTGGAAAGAATCCTTTGACAGAGCACATGTCCTAATTTTGGCTGATGGAATGTAGTCCTCAAATCATCAGCTGGGGATGTGCAGGAGAGACCTAGGGGCAGTTCTGCAGACTTTGTGCAAGGGACGTGGGCAGGCCAACTTGACTCTGGTCACTTGGTGGGAAGCAGGGGAGCTCACGCTCTAGCCTTGGGGGGCCTGGGGACAGCACCCAGCTCCCAAGGTTTCAGCAGGCCCCGCAGGCCCTGCAGCCCAGAAGCGGAGGCTCCTTTCCCTCGCCTGTTGTGGAGTGCGGTAAGCACCAGCCTCAACGAACACTGAGTTGCTACCCGGATACAAACCAGCGCTGTATTTTCTGTTCTGAGTGACTGGGGAGGAGTGCCATCATTCCAGGCACCAGGCCTCCACAGAGGAGGCCACGTGGCTACAGAAACACACCTTGACGGACACTTGGCATGCTGAGTCTATCCTCAACCCTGCAACATGATGATTTGGGCTCCTCGATGCTCCGCTCTGAGCCTTGGTTGTCTTCAAATGGAAGACATTTCTCAGGCACCTACCATGTTACCAGAGTTGCACTTCTAAATCTTACCAGCAACCCCAGTTGGCCCCATTTTACAGATGAAGAGATTGCTGCTCAGAGAGACTGACTTGGCCAAGGCCGTATGACTATAAGGGAAAGATCCAGAATGAATCCAGGACTCTTGGCTCAGGATTCTCTTGAGACCTCAAAGGGCACCAGTAATCAGCATTGCCTGAGCACAAGGTCCTGGCCTGGTGGCTCTCCTGAAAAAAACAAACAGGGCTCAGGGCTCAGGCCTCCAAGTCTGAGGCCCACTGGGAGCACCCAGAGCTAGAAGGGGAATACCACCCAGACTGTGGGTGGGCAGGCAGTAAATGTTCCGGGCTGCAAAAATCCACCACTCCAATTCCAAGAGACAGCATTGAACTCTAGTGGAACAGGACTAGAATCTGAATGCCAGGTGCCGAGGAGATAGGACACGGTGGTAGAGTCCTAGATCTATTAGGAAGCATTTGACTACAAGCAACAGAAAATCTAACAATGGTTTAGTCAAATAAGGGGTTGTTTCTCCCAGAAAACAGGAAATTTGAGGTAGGTGGTTGATGGTATTAATTAGCCACTTAAATAGTACTATCAAGGATCCAATTTCTTTCTGTCTTGCCTTTCTGCCACCCTCACTATGTTGGCTTTTTGTCCTCATGCTTGTCTACCCTTATGATATTAATGTGGCTGCTGTAGCTCCACACATTACATCTGCATTCAAGGAAAGAAGGAAGGAGAGATGGTACCAATGGCGTTTCCTCCCATAATCAGGAAATCAGAAACCTTTAGCTTCCCAGTTGAAAGATTTGATAAGCAGGTTGAAAATGAAGAAGAAAGGAAGGAAGGAAGGCAGGGAGGGAGGGAGGAAGGAAAGTAAGAAGCAAGGAAGGAGAAAGGAAGGGAGAGACCTGGGGGAAGAAAAGAAGGAAGAAAGGAAGGAAGGAATTCTTCTCAAAGCCTCCCCTTACATCTTTTTGGACAGAATGGAGCCATGTTGTCACTTTTAGCTGAAAAAGAAGCTGGGAAGCAGATTATCTGGCTTTTACCTTCTATGGTGAGAGAAGAGCAAGTAAGAAGGAGATTGAGAAAAGCTATTGGGTTTACCACCAACAGAATCTGCCATACAATTCTCTGTCTTGGCCATGTCATGGCATTCAAAGGATAAATCACACAAGTCTGTCCCAGTCCATGCACCTTTACACATGCTGTTTCCTGGAATTGGGACCCCCCATCCCATTTCTATACCTCTCATATTTGCCTAACAAAGCCCTCAGTGTATTCTGGAACTATACTTTTAGAAGCAATTTGGCAACATGTTTCAAGGGCCATAAAAGTGTTCATAAATTTTGACCCAGTATTTCCACTTCTGAGAATTTATTTGTTCCAAGGAAATAACCCAAGGGGTGGGGGGGAACTACATGCTCCAGGCTGTTCTTTGCAACTTTAGAAGTAAGAAACAACCTAAAGATCAACCAATAGGGGAATGGGTAGTTAAATCATATAGTACACTCATGGCATATTGCACAGCCATTAAAAGTGATCGTTATAAATTTCACTTAGTAATATAAAAAAGGACTATGATATAATGTTACGTTAAAAAACAAAACATATAGGAGCGCCCCCCCCCCCCCCCCGCCCCGCTCAGTTGGAAAAGCATGTGACTCTTGATCTTAGGGTCATGAGTTCAAGCCCCACGTTTGGTGTAGAGATTACTTAAAAAATAGATTTTTAAAAAACCTTAAAAAAATACATATAATCAAATACATTATTCAAACTGCATACTTGTCTTAGACAGCCCAGGCTGCCATAACAAAATATCATAGACTGGTTGGCTTGAACAATTGAAATTTATTTCTCACAGTTCTGGAGACTAGAAGTCCAAGAGGTCAAGTTGCTGGCAGGGTCCAGAGGGTGAAAGCTCTCTTTGGGTTTCAGATGGCTGTCTCCTCACTGTGTTCTCACAAGGCCTTTCCTAGGTGTGTGCAGAGAGAGAGAGAGAGAGAGAGAGAGAGAGAGAGAGAGAGAGTTCTGGTGTCTCTTCTCCTCCTTATAAGGGCACTAATCCCACCATGTGGCAACACTCTCATGACCTCATCTTATCTCCCAAAGGCTCCATCTCCAAGTAGCACAACATTTGGGGGTTGGGCTTCAACATAAGAATTTTGGTAGCATACAATTCAGTCCATAGCAATACTTACACTTATGTCTGCCTTGTGGACAAAGACTTGAAGGGAATTCACAAAAGTCATTGATTTAGGGTGATGGGATTGTGGGTAGTGTTTTTTTCTCTCTGTCATTCAAAATTTCTGTAATGGTCTTATATAGGTTTTTTTTTAAGTTTATTCATTTTTGAGAGAGAGCACACGCACAAGTGGGGGAGGTGCAGAGAGGGAGAGGGAGAGAATCCCAAATAGGCTCTGCACTGTCAGCACGGAGCCCAATGTGAGGCTCAAACTCACAAACTGTGAGATCATGACCTGAGCTGGACGCTTAACCAACTGAGACACCCAGACGCCCATGGTGTTATGTAGTTTTTAATATAATGCATGTATTGTGGGGTAGGATAAAAAATGATCCATCTTTTTTGATGTGGCCTCAGCTCACATGCCGCCTTCTCTAGAAAGCCTTCCTGGCTTTTCCCCAAAACACCTTTGCTGAAGTTATTTTACTGGACCATGTGCTCTTCTGGAGCAAGGGCCATGAGTAATTCCCCTTTGTTCCTGACTACGATAAACCAAATGGCATAGGCTGAGAATTCAGACAAGGAGCCCAGTGTTAGGAGTTGGAGAAGGGTGGGTGATGTGTGCAGTCAGGAACCAGGCATGGGGATTTGAGCAAGAGGAACACCAGCAGGTTCAATCTTGAACACAAGGGACACAAACTGCTGGGCACTGAATAAATCCAGTCTTTCTAGTAATTTTAAACTTAGTACTAGTAGGAGTAGTAATACATATATACATACTCATTGTAAAAAAAAATTAAAATGTTTCAGATAAAGCCCACCTTGCTCTTACACAATCCTACCTCCTTCCCCAAGGATTGTCAGTTTGGTATGCACCCTTCCAGAATATTCTTACTTATGCACATAGTTTCAAAGCAAGTGCCTGTGTTTACATAAATGGAGCCAGATTGTTCTGTGACTTGCTTCTCTCTCATTATGAGACCTTTTCACTTCAGGATGCAGAGGTCTGCTTCATCTGTTTGAACATCAGAAAACCATCACTAACGTGGATATTTAGAAATGTATCTAGCTCTTTCTCTATTAATGAGCATTTGGGCTGTTTCTGATTGTTCACATTTCTGCCACTGCCATCCTGACCCCTGTGACCGGGCGGGTGTCTTCATGCTCCTGGAGCATCTCTCCAGGCAGAGGTGTGGGATCGCTGTGGTGAAGAGTCTGGACACTGTGCATTTTCACAGGCGCTGCCAGACCACGCTCTATAAACACCCTGACAACTTCCATTCTTACCAACAGCGGAAGAGGTGTTTGTTGCCCTTAAATTGTTGCCAATGGTAGCTATTGAGAATCTTTTTAAAATTGTGCAGATCTGATGGGTGAAAAATGTTAACTCAGTATTGGTTGACTTGCATGTCTTTGATGACTAGAGTGGCTGAGCCTTTTAGACACTTAATTGGCCATCTGCAGTTCCTCCGAGGGGAGCTGTCTGTTACCGACCATCGCTCATTTTTTCTAGGGTGGTTTATCTCTTACTTTATTTGTGGGAATTCATTACATATCCTAAATATGAATCCTTCCATTTTTTCTGTCTTGCAGATGCCTCCTTCCAGTGTGTCACTTGTCTTGTAACAGTATTTATGGTGTCTTTTGTCATTCAGCAGTTTCAGATTGGGACATAATCAATGTTAGCAGTCTTTTCCTTTATGGTTTCTGTGTTTTATGTCTTGCTAAAGAAAGCCTTTCCTACCCCAAGGTTATAAGCAAATTCTCCTATATTTTCTTTTAATAGTTTTATAGCTTTGTTTTTTCACTCTGAGCTCTCTAATCCATCTGGAATTTATTTAGTGAGTAGTATAAAGCAGGAAGCAACTTTCTGCTTTTTCACAAGGATAGCCAATTGTCTCCACAGAATTTATTGAAGAGCGCATCATTTCCCTACCATTTTTATTTTTTTTAATGTTTATTTCTTTATTTTGAGGGAGAGAGAGAGAGAAAGTGAGCATGAGCAGGGGAGGGGTAGAGAGGGAGAGAGAGAATCCTAAGCAGACTCCGGCTGTCAGCGTGGAGCCCAACACAGGACTCAATCCCACCAACCGTGAGATCATGACCTGAGCTGAAGTCAAGAGGTGGGCGCTCACTGACTGAGCCACTCCCTACTGATTTTCAATGCCACTTTACCACACCGGATTCCTCTTTATACAAGAGCCCTTCCTACACTCTGTTCTGTGACCTTGATCCTCATGTCTTGTCCCATGTCAGCACACCACCATTTTAATTCACACAACTTGGTGGTGTTTTATTATCTATAGGGCATGTCGCCTTGTTGTCCTTCTTTTTCAAGTATTTCTTGGCTATTCCAACTGTTATTCTTCTTCCACATTAGTTTTAGAATTGGCTTGTTAAATTTCACACACACACTCACAGGGACAAATCCTGTTGTGATTTTGATTGGCATTATGTTGCATTTATAGAATTATTTGGGCAGAAGTGATATCTTGGGCAGAACAGTATCACATGTTCTCACTCACGGGCTCTGTCTACTTACGGCTGCTTTTCTGTCTCAGGCCTGATTCTGAGCCAACTCCACTGCTTCCTAGCTCTGTGATCTTGGGGGTGCTCAGCCTCTGAGTCCTGGATGAGGCAGGAGTACTACCTCCTGTCCCAGAGCTGATGGAGGACTGACCGAGAGAAAGTGTGTGAAAATACTGGATCTTGAGCATTTTATTTAAGTTGACCAACCCAGGACAGTGAGTTCTTTGAGTGGATGTGTGTTTGTTTGTTTGTTTGTTTGTTTGTTTGTTTGAAGTGGGCTTTACACCCAGCATGGAGCCCGATGCGGGGCTTGAACTCACAACTCTGAGATCAAGAGGAGAGCTGAGAGCTGAGATCAAGAGTCGGAAGCTTCACTGACTGAGCCACCCAGGTCCCCCAACAGGGAGTTCTTTGAGCAGTCCTAAGAGGAAGAGGAGAACACAATGGTTTCATTTCATTAGATTCAGGGGGTTTACAGGGTGGAAGGTCGGCATGGAGAGACAGTCAAAGAATGAACATGTTGAGCAAGCACTGTGTGAGGTACTTTACATATATTACCTCATTTGTCCTCAAAACAAGCTGGTGAGGTAGGTACTATCATCTTCTTTTTATAGCTGAGAAAACGAAGACTCAGACAGTGACCTGTCTGGACTGAGTCAAGGCTCTACTAAGCTGCAACCTCTGTCCTGTCCTGTCCTTCCTGGCCTTAAAGCCAGTGCTGCTAGAGGGTCTGCTGAAATCTAATGAGCATGGGATAGACTTAGCCCCAAGACACACACGTGAGCATTCAGCACTTAGCACCGTGCCTAGCACATATTAGGAGCTTGTTGAATTAGATTGGGGCAAAGTCCAAATGTTATAATGTGAATGCGACGGATAGTACAGTAACTGCTAGACAGAAGAAGAAAAGGATCTGTGGACTGGGGAAATCAGGGAAGGCTTCCAGGTAGAGGTGAGATTGGAACTTGGCCCTGAGATATATAGAGGATACAGACAAACATAAAACAAAACAAAAACAAAAAACAAAAAAAAAAACCCCAGAGCATTCCAGAATCAGAGCTAGTGTGGCCAATCAGAGCTAAACGAAACCGACTGGCTGGATAGGCAGTGTGAACAGAGAAAGGCATTTGTCGATGACTAAAGGCTTGGTTAGGCTGGGTGGTGTCTCCAGGCTGGAGCAAAGCTGGGAGGCCAGAGGTCATGGACTTGGTATCTTCTAGATGCATCTAGTTCCCCACAGTGTCCTAAGGTGAAGCTTCACTCTCCACAGGCAGCCCTCACGACCCGTTGCCATGGCACCAAAACACACAGACCTGTGTGGGAAGCCAGCTGGGAGGGGCAGGAAGGGGCTGCTTTCCCCATGCACAACGCCTGCCCCACACTGCATGCTGACCCCATCTCTTCACTCTGACTTTGACCCCCTACTCCATGCATCACTGGGTATACATTTGGGCCTCTGGGAATGAGCTGTGTTTCCTTAGGGGGGTGCCTCCGCCTCTCTGAACTCAGGATATATAGTTTCCAGGTAGGCACAAATTCTCCTGATCACAGCATGGTCCATTTTGCTGTCACTCAAAACTGCCTCACGGCATAGCCACCATTAACACCTTCACACACTCTGAGAGGAAAAGAGAAATAACCCAGTACATGCCAGGTGCTTTATATACACACTGCCAGGTTGAGTTTAGGGGTTTAAAAACCCAAAGCACATCAGTTCAGGTCCTGTAAGAAGCCAGACCCTGAGGTGGGATTAGATATACATGAGCTTTATTTGTGGAAACATCTGTAAAAAGAAAAAGAGAATCGAGCCAGAGAAGCACAGAGCTGTCAAACCATGACATGGGTCCGACCTCTGTGAGGGACAGAGGGAAGGAAGGACTGTCAGATGAGCAAAGTCTCAGATTACATCATGATTCTAAGGAGGATTCGGCCAAGCCAAGAGAAGTCCCTGAGCTAAAGTCGCCCCCAGAGCAGGCCTGCATCTCTCAGGAATGGGCCTGTCTTAGTGCCCCTGCTGTGCTCAGTGCTCAGTGAAGGGGGAGCAGCCCATGAGAAGTGTGGCCACAGCACCAATGCACAGCACCCGGGCTCCTTGGTCAACTAAACTCCCTGCAGCTAAAGATCCAAGTGGCGCATTTTCATGACTGCCACCCAAAGCAATGTGGCACTACCACTTTCTAGATTCTGACATGACTTAAGCCCAAGAGAGGCTAGACGTCAAGGCAGAAAGAGGAGCTTGGGCAGACCTCACTGTAAGGCTCCTGCACTTACTAGCTGCATGATCACAATCAGGTTTTTCACTCATCTGACTCAACTTTTCTACAAAATAGGGTAACAACAACCTTTTTCGTGGGTTGCTAAGAAGATAATCGAGGGCCTAAAACCCTCTCTTCCCCAGCTCCACTGGAGGAAAACTAGATGCAACTGACTGAATGAGAACCTAGGTCAGAGGCCCAGAGAGGGAAGCTCCTTCCTTTTTCTGAAGGGAGGGTCAAGAGGTCAAAAGACTGAGAAACAAAGATAGAAAGGAAAGCCTCCCTGAGGCCCAGTCAAAGTAGACAGAGAGGTGGTATGGTCATTTGCCAGGAAAAGTACAAATTCTCCTGCACCGTCTGGATACTAAGTGCTTCCTAATCTCATAAAAATGTACAGGTTCTGCAATTATCTCAAAATAATAAGTTTATTCACAAGATGTATCAGTTAAGAATGTGTTCAGCTGCAAATATCAGAAAAGCCAAGTAATTCTGTCTCCCCCCCCCCAAATAAATTGTGTCTTAAGCAAGCAGGTCATTTAATTACCTCACATAACAACAGGTTGGAAGGTAGGGGGGCGGTCTGTGGTTTGTTTAGTTCCTCCATAATGCCATGATGCGGGATCCATGTCTCTGTGCTTCTCTTGACCTTTGTCTCATGGTTACAAGATGGGTGTCACAGCTCCAAATATCACACCCTCATAAAATAGTGTCCCAAACAGGAGGAGAAGGAAAGGTGTACAAGGGGCCATTTCTTCTTCTCTCGTTTCTTCTTTTCAAGTAGACAAACTTTTCCAGAAGCCCCCTAAAGACTAGTCCTTTGTGTCTCATTGGTCAGAAGTAGACCACTCCTCAACCAGTCACTGGCAGAGGTATCTCTGGGCACATGTCTCCTTGAACAAGACCAAGGTCTGTTAGCAAAGACTGCAGGGCTATTCCCTCTTGAGGAGGCAACAAGAGCATCTTCCACAGGAAGAATTTCTAGAAACAGAATGAATCTTTCTATCCTTCTGAGCATAGCTGAGGGGTTGCACAATTATATAAACACATATAGTGTAATGGGAACAACGATAAATAATGTACATGACACAGGAGTCAGGCTAAGAAAGGAATCCATTCAATCAATGCAGGGCGGGGGTTCAAGGGTGACTAGAATAGTGGACACAGTCCATTACAGTGGAGCTGACAGACTCTTTGTCCTGAGGGTAGGAACAGGTCAGAGAAACCCTCACAGAACCTACGTCTGAACAGAGCACTGCCAAATGAGTAGGAGTTCCTAGGCAAACTGAGTTGGAGATGAGCAGACGCAACCCATGAAAAGCTATGTGTGTGCAGGTGAACAAATGGTTCAGTATTCCTAAAGGTTAAAGTTGAAGAACGGGCAATGTGTAAGATGAGGCCAGATCACGCAGGGTCCGGGAATGTGGATCATGAGGAATAGTCATTCAGTAGCCACCAAATAGCTTTAAGCAGGAGATTGACTGAAAGAAACATCCTCTTGTAAATGATTAGGACATGACAACATGAAGGGATCTCAAAAACATTTTGCTAAGCAAAGAATGCAAACCATATAATTTCATTTACATGAAGTCTATAGAAGAGTCAACATTCACGTCTGATGAAAGCAATCAGTGGAGTGATGGGCCACAGGACAGGGGCTGACTGAGAAGGATCACAAGGAACTTGAAGGGATGATAGAATTTTTCTGTATCTTTATCGTAGTGGTTACACAGATGTAATGTATTCATTAAAATTTGTCAAACTGTATGCTTAAAATATGTGCATTTTATTGTATGTAAATTATACCTCAACGTTAAAAAAAAAGTATTGGTGGGGTGCCTGGGCGGCTCAGTCGGTTAAGTGTCTGACTGTTTCGGCTCAGGTCATGATCCCACTGCTAGTGAGTTCAAGCCCCGCATCAGGCTCTATGCTGACAGTGAGGACCCTGCTTGGATCCTCTGTCTCCCCTTCTCTCTGCCCTTCCCCTGCACATGTGCCTGCGCACGCTCTCTCTCCCTCTCAAAAATAAATAAACACCTTAATTAATTGATTGATCGATTAAAAGTATTGGTGAAAAGTATCCCGGTGGGTGGATTCTAGGAGGATCTGGGGGTGGGGAGCCCCTGTGAAGGCTGTGGGCACAGTCTAGGAGGAAGACCCTAGGGCCTGCACTGAGGCAGGGAGTGGGAGCGGAGGAGGGGCAGGGCTGAGGGGAGGAACGACGCTGTTCGAGGCACTGGATTTGAGAGGGGCACAGGAGGGAACGAGAAGACTTCCCTTCTTGTTATTCCGGCTTCTCGCTAGGAAGAAGAACATTAGTCACTGAGACAGACTCCAAGGGAGTAAGGAGGAGTGAGCCCAGATGTGGAAACACTTGAGCTAGTGATGGGGATGTCTTCGGGACATGGCTATGTGTGGATTTAAATTTCAGGGAAGGGGATGGGCCGGAGAGAGTTTGGTTCTCAAACGTATGGAACGTGGTCATCCAAAAGGACCAAACTGCACGGGAAGAGGTGGGAAGAGGCAGGAGGGAGAGAGCCCTGGGGAGTTCCAACATCTAAGTACACTAGTCAGAAGAAAACGTTCTAGTTCAGAAAACTGTGAAGGACAAGTAAAACACAAGAAAAGGGCTGAGGTAGCAGATATCATCACAGGGGCCAGAGGGAGGAAGGTCAAGGAGGAGAGAGTGGTCCGTTGTATTAAATGCCTCAGAAATGTCCAATAGGCTCAGAGAGATGTATGGATAAATCTGAGACCCACACACATGGGTATAAGAGGCAGTGTTCAGACTCCCATTTCCTGACTCTTGAACCAGGGCTTCCTATAGCCTTTGAATCACTGGGCTCCAAAGGAACAAGGAAAATGCAGGAAAATTAGGGCACCTGGCTGGCTCAGTCAGTGGAGCGTGGGACTCTTGAGCTCAGGGTTATGGGCTTGAGTCCCACGTTGGGTGTGGAGATTATTAAAAATAAAATGAGGGGCGCCTGGGTGGCGCAGTCGGTTAAGCGTCCGACTTCAGCCAGGTCACGATCTCGCAGTCCGTGGGTTCGAGCCCCGCGTCAGGCTCTGGGCTGAAGGCTCGGAGCCTGGAGCCTGTTTCCGATTCTGTGTCTCCCTCTCTCTCTGCCCCTCCCCCGTTCATGCTCTGTCTCTCTCTGTCCCAAAAATAAATAAACGTTGAAAAAAAAAAATTAAAAAAAAAAAAAAAAGAAAAAAAAAAGAAAATGAAAGAAAGAAAGAAAGAAAGAAAGAAAGAGAAAGAAAGGAAGGAAGGAAGAAAGAAAGGGGGAGGGAGGAAGAAAGAAAAGAAAAGGAAATGCAGGAGAATCTACAAAGGCCCCTCCTCATTTTTTTTCAGTCAGCACCTCCCATGGAGCCTCCATGTCTAAATTGTGGCTCCCTAGAGCAGTGGAGTACCATGTAGCAGTTTTAAATAAGAAGGGGGACCCGTATGTACTTCTGAAAGACGCCCACATGGCTGACTACATGTTTTGTTAAAGGAAATTATGCATCTGGGAGGATGAACATCAACATGTCACCAAGGTTAATTCCGAATGGTGGGATCACATTTGATTTTTGAAACTGCTTTTAAATGTTTGCTAATCTTGGGGCGCCTGGGTGGCGCAGTCGGTTAAGCGTCCGACTTCAGCCAGGTCACGATCTCGCGGTCCGTGAGTTCGAGCCCCGCGTCGGGCTCTGGGCTGATGGCTCAGAGCCTGGAGCCTGTTTCTGATTCTGTGTCTCCCTCTCTCTCTGCCCCTCCCCCGTTCATGCTCTGTCTCTCTCTGTCCCAAAAATAAAATAAACGTTGAAAAAAAAAAAAATTTTTAAATGTTTGCTAATCTGTATTTTCCACTTTTTTTTAACATAAAAAAATTTAATCTAGAGTGTAGAGGGTGTTTAGCTGGATCCTGGGGGAGAAGAGAACAGCCCCGTCTCGGCAGTGGGATGTTCAAAAAGGGGTTCATGGGTTCCCACTGTCATAGCCACTATGAAAGGCAAGGGATGAGGTCCCAAGCTCCTCTCAGGGATGCAGGGACACTGGTCAGCCAGGCTGAGTGCAGAAAGTCATCACTGGGGAGGCAAGTCTGAAGACCACAGCAGAGGCCTCGGAGCGCTGGGCCCCCTGTAAGATCCACCCAGACAGTGGGACCTGGGAAGACTACGGGCCGTCACAGAGTACAAAGGCTCCGCCTGCCCCACATGGCCCATCCCAGACATCCCTCTCTGCCTCTGCATATCCTGTTCCACCTGGAATGCCCTTCTGTATCCCCGTTCTTGGCAAACATCTTGCTAACTCCAAAGACCCCGCTCTAGTATGGCGCACAGCATACCGTGCACACGCCAGTGTCTTCATGCCTCACAACTGCCACTTCTATGTAGTTGCCCTGATTTCAGGTCTGTGTACCATACTAGCCGGTGTGCCCCCCGGGTCGTCCTCACCCCTACTCTCAGGAAGACCCATCTACCCTGTGAACCCGCAGCTGTCAGGGCCCCAGACAAAAATAGAAATTCTAGAGGGAATGAGGGAGTCTGAGAATGAACAAATGGGTCCTTGCACAGGGAAAGCCCTCCACGTTAACCAAACACTCCTGGTAAGCGTCCACACCCAAACTCGGGCACCAGCCACCCGATCCAGGTGCTAGTCCCCTCCCCCTGTGATTACCCCAGTATGTGTCCTGGGGAGCAGGTGCCAACTAGGTATGACACACACACCAAAGCTGCTGGAGAATGGAAGGGCATAGGAGAAAGGTGACCACTGCCTGAGAGAAAGGGAGGAAAAACAGGAACTCAGGCAAGATGCAGAAATTGGCCCTTTCTAAAAGCTTTCCGCACCAAGCTTTGGGAGCCAAGATGAAAAGCACAAATACTGAGTTTAAGAACCAAAGGCACTCTCTAAGGAGAATTGGACATTTCCACATAAGGCAACAAAATTAGGAGAAGAGAATGAAACTCTCCTGATGCATAAACCAGCTAAAGGAGGCCCGGAGATTACTTGCTAGTTATGCAGCAAGCTTCCCAGAGGGCTAAAATGAAAATGGCCGTGCCAAAGAAAGTGGAAATCAGGCCAGGTTACGAAGGAGGGGCACATACAAAAAAAAATAACAAAAGCCTGCGCAGATAAAATCAGAAGAGTCGTTCAGAGAAAGAAATGAGATACAACTTGCACAAGGCGGCAAAAGAATGAGAAAAACATTTTCTAACTATAACAGGCCAACGAAAGGGGATAAGGAGATCGCTGGCTCCTTTTGAGTGGGGAGAGAAAGCCTATAAGCAATGACACTAAAAAAGCAGAGGCTTTTATTTTTTTTCTTAGCCTAAAAAGGTCAGCTGTGATCTGAAAACTGAAAGAGGCACCGCATGGGATCATGAGAAGGCAGGAAGCCAAGAGGGAAAGAACTTGTGTATTCACATCCACAGGCCCTGATGACTTACATGCTTAGGTACTTAAGGAATTGGCCCAAGGTGGAGTCAGCTCACTAGCTCTCGCTCTGAGGGGATTTATGGAGAACTGGTGAGGAGCCTGGAGACCGAGGGAGACCCAGGCAGCCTGTCCTTGCCTCTTTTTAAACGTGGGGGAAAGCAGATGTCTCTGGAAGTGCGTGGCCCATCAGCCGAGCTGCTATAATAGAAAACTACTGGGACACGTCGTCAAAAAATCAATCTGCAAACACTAGGTCATAAGGAATTAGGTAATAACCAGCACTGCTTTCCAAAGAACACATTCTGTCAGAGTAATCCAATTTCCTTCCAGGACAGAGTGATGGGCCTGGTAAATCAGGAACGGCAAGAGACACATCATCGTCCTTAACTTAAAGAACACGGCATTTAATTTCATCTTCTATGAGAAACCTCAAAAGAAAACCTGGGGAAATGGGGTCAACAGTTGGGCTTTCTGGGTTTGGACAAATGACAAGAGGTTGAAGGGTTAACCCAAATAGCAGTTCTTTATATTCTATGTAGTGTAGACGGATTAGAATGGGCAGAGGTAGGGGTGGGCGGTAGCAGGCGTTGGAAGTACTAGGGGAGGTGAGGGGTGGCGATCAGGGGCGGTGATCATGGTGGAGTTGGTCCCGGTGTTCCCGGAAGTGGTGAGGTGACAGTGGAGGAGTTGAAGGTGATGATGCTGGTGGAGGTGGAAATATGGTCATGGTAGGGGTGGTCGTGATAATGGATGTAGTGATTGGCCATGGAGATGGAGGTCATGGTTGAAACAGAGATGGAAATGCTAATAGCAGTGGGGGTGGAGGTGGTTGTTATAATGGAGATATTGATAGTGGAGGGGATAGAGGTGACGGTGGTTGTGGTGTTGACAGAGGTGACAGTGGTGGTGGTCATGGAAATAGCAAACAAACCTAGACCAGACGTAGTAAATCTGAGTTTCACAGCCATGCTGTTTTTAGCCTTTAATTGACACCCACAATAGACTGTTCTTTCCACATCTTTGCTGAAAGAAGCTGGCACAAGACCCTAGGCCATTCTGGGTTCAGCCCCACTCTGACCACCTCACTATTACCCCATTAGTCCTGGGGCAACGAGCCCCCTCTGCCCAGATAGGATGGGTGACCACAGACCCTAAGAGGCCGGTGTGAGGGGAGGATTTCCTCCAGCCCAAAGAGGTGGGCACAGCCTGAGATTCCCTGCCCCCTCCCCCTGCAAGGAGAGGAAAGACTTCTAAGGCCAAGTGGAGGCAGGCTGCCCGTGCCCAAGAGCCCCCCCCGCCCAGGAAACTGTGCAAGCTAGGGTCTGGGCGGGACTTTTGCGGGTTCTGACTTTCACACCTTTTTTGAATCTGAGTTCGATTACTGTAGGCCAAGGACTAGGGGTTGGGAACAGTGGGCTAAAGACCTCCCTCCACTTTGGTTTCTGCCAGGATGTGGCTGTTCTGTTGACTGGAAATAAAATTTAAAAAACCTCAGGTCTGTGGGGCAGTGTGCCTCTGGAGTCCCGGGGGCTGCAAGAGAGGTGGGTTGCTGGAGTCGGCATAGGCTTCGTGGCGTGTATGGTGCGAGAGGGGGTTGCCAGCAGGGGCTGGACTCCCTGAAAACATTCTCGAGGCTGCAAACTTGGCTCCAGATTGAAAAAAAAAATTCTTGCCTACTTCCTTGCTGTCTGTAGGACCCTAACTGGCTGTGTGACCTTGGGAAGGCCCTTGAGCCAATTTGGGATTCATGATGTTCTCTTATATATAAGAGAACTAGCAAGTTGGATGAGATAATCCTTATATTTTCAACTATAGGTCTAGTACCTTAAATGTACTTCACACCTCAGCTCTGTCCCCAAGCCCACCCTGCCCAACCCTCTCAAGGCCCAGCTCAAAGCCACTGCCACTTTTCTTTTTTTAAAGTAAGCTCTCGGGGCGCCTGGGTGGCGCAGTCGGTTAAGCGTCCGACTTCAGCCAGGTCACGATCTCGCGGTCCGTGGGTTCGAGCCCCGCGTCAGGCTCTGGGCTGATGGCTCGGAGCCTGGAGCCTGTTTCCGATTCTGTGTCTCCCTCTCTCTCTGCCCCTCCCCCGTTCATGCTCTGTCTCTCTCTGTCCCAAAAATAAATAAACGTTGAAAAAAAAAAAAATTTAAAGTAAGCTCTCTACTCAAGGTGGGGCTTGAACTCACGACCCCAAGATCAAGAGGCACAGACTCTACTGACCGAACTAGCCAGGTGCCCCTCCAAGTCACTTCTGTCACAAAGCCCACCTGTACCCAGCAGGCACAAGTGACCAACCTCTTCCTCTGTTACACCCTGTAGGTTTTTCCTACCCTCTGTCTTGAACTGTCAGACAGGAGGGTGCCAGGCTCAGTGCCTTCACCAGCTTGTCTGGACCTCATAGGCTTAAACCTCCTTCATCTCCTGTCCCTCTCAGCACCAGCACGCGTCTGGCACACAGGATACTGCAAGCATAAAGGGCAAGTGAATTTTCCACCTGAAGAAACTGAGACCCCAAGTGACCACATGACTGAGACTAGAACCCAGATCTGTCCCCAGCACATTGGCAGACATGACGCCATAGTAAAGAGCTAACGCCACAGTGGTCCTTGCACGGAGTCTCCCAAACTTGCGAGTGAACAGACCTCTTAAAAGGGAAGGTAATTCTCACAGATCCCATCTGCAAGCTCCCAGCAGCTCCCAGCAGCTCCCAGCAGCTCCCAGCAGCTCCCAGCAGCTCCCAGGCCCATGTTGGTGCACACCAACTGAAGGAACTGAAATCCTAGTCCATGAAAATGTTTAACTTCAGAGCCCTGTCCTTATAATTGCTAAAATATTTTAATACCAGTGGAATCCAAATTTTAAAAGTATTCAGAGAACTTATTCTGAGGATAGATACCCTAGTTTGTGACACACTGTCCTAGCTAACAAACTAATTCCCAGAAAGGTGTGAATGACATATACCCTCTTCACTGTTGCTAGGTCCCAGGGTACTTTGCATTTTACATGTACCTTTGGATCATGTGGCCCAGTAAGGTGAAAAGGCAGTCTTTGGGTCACCCAGAATGGTAGGAGGCTCTCGGAACCCTTTAAAAGCTCTGTCTAGGACAGCAGTTTATGCTAATATGCAGGTTGGTCATGTATATGCAGTGGGGGTGTAGAAGGGGAAAGGGAAAGGGGAGAGTTTCCAGGTTCTGGTTATAGGAAAAGTATGGCATGCTCAGATTCCCCTTCCAAACTGCCACTCCGTGTCCCAGTCAGCCCTGCTGATGAGGGAGTGCCTTTCCCAGCACTGCATGTGGGTCCCTGCCCACACGTACCCCACAACCACACACACACACACACACACACACACACACACACACACACACACATATTCTCCCTCCAAGCTGCACTCACATGTGCTCTCACCTCTACAGAGATGAGGCAAAGCCTCTAATCCCCAGAGAGGACCAGGAGTCTGTCTAGGAGATGTGCTTTGTTCTGAGACTTGCCATGTAACCTTGGGCAAGTACCCTCTCTGACCCTCCATTTCTCCATCTATGATGAGAGATTCAGATTGGATGGTTTCAGAGATCCTTCCAGCCCTGGCTGTTCTGTGGTCGTGTGATTTCTCCTCTCCTTACATTGTGAAAGGCCCTGGGGTGATGTGGAAGGGGCAGGAGCTTTTGATTCATATGGATCTGTGTGTAAATTCTAGCTCAAATTCTTTTTAGCTGCGTGATCTTAACCAATGTATTCAGCTTCTCTGAACTTCACCTTCTCATCTTTAAATTAAGGGTAACACTTACTATTACATAGGCTACTTGTAAGCATCAGAGACAAAAACAGTATGCCTGGTCTGCTCTCAATTAATGGTGGTTATTATTATATTAGCTAATGAAAGCCATAAAAAATCATACGTGGTGGTTGGAAGCATGGACTCTGAAGCCCTGTGGCCTGAGTTCCAATCCCACCTAGCCACTTTAAAAAAAAAATTTTTTTTTTAATGTTTATTTTTGACAGAGAGAGAGAGACAGAGTATGAATAGGGGAGGGGCTGAAAGAGAGGGAGACACAGAATCCGAAGGAGGCTCCAAGCTCTGAGCTGTCAGCACAGAGCCCGACGCGGGGCTCAAACTCACAGGCCGTGAGATCATGACCTGAGCTAAAGTTGGAAGTTTAACTGACTGAGCCACCCAAGTGCCCCCCACGTAGCCTCTTTTAGGCTGTGTGACCTTGGATAAGCAACTAAACTCTATGTTTCCATGTCCTCATCTGTACAGTGGGGATCATAATTATACCTATCTCATAGCATTGTTGCAAGTATAAAATTATTTGATAAACTGAAACAGAGCAACGTCTTATACAATAAGCACTCAAAAAAAATTATCAGCTATGGTATTATGAACAGGCTGGGGACAGAAGTCCATATGGATCTGGGGAGGGTACCGCCAGCACTTTATATCTACTCCCCCCCCCCCACCTTTGTTGAGTCTGGAGTCCCATTCTTTTCCCATCATTCACCTCCCCAGCCTGAGGCTCTCCCAGCTTTCATGTCGCACCCACAACCCAGTAACCCTCATCTTCCCTGTGCCCTCCCTGGAACCTGCCCTCCTCTGCCCCACGTGGCCTGTTAGCCTTCACCAGTGGGTATCTATCTGGCTGCTGGCCATGAGACCCTAGATACCCAGACCTCGCCCAGAGCTCTGGGGTCCTGATCGACCGGGAGCATAGGAATGTGCACAGAGAAAGCAATTCCGCTGCTTCCCTTACCTAGATCCTGAGAGCATTCATTCACTGGCATTAAGTTCTTCCTCAGGGCTGCCCTAAATTTGCTTCTCATTCTTGAGCTCTTCTTCAGGTCTTCACAAACGATGCTTTCTTCTGCTAATGGGCCTGTGGCTGAGCTGTATAGAGTCAGGAAAATAGAAATGAAAACAAAAGTGAAAAACTCTTTTTGTCCCACTAGATTGGCAAATCTGTATATATTCTATGATACCCAGTGGCAGGAATGTGAAAGAATGAGCACCCTCATATTTTGATGGAGGGAGTATGAATTGATATAGCGTCTTTGGAGGGAAGTTTAGTACTAACTGTAAGAATTTAAAACAAGCATATTCTTGGGGCACCTGGGTGGCTCAGTCAGTTATGCGTCCGACTTCGGCTCAGGTCATGATCTTGCAGTTTGTGAGTTTGAGCCCCGTGTCGGGCTGTGTGCTGACAGCTCAGAGCCTGGAGCCTCCTTCGGATTCTGTGACTCCGTCTCTCTCTGCCCCTCCCCCACTTGTGCTCTATCAAAAATATATAAAATGTAAAAAAAAATAAAATTAAAATGAGCATATTCTTGACCCAATGATGCCACTTCTAGGAACTTATCCTATAGAGCTGGCCAAATGCAGGATTAAAGGAGAACAGCATTACAATGTGTGGATCCAGGAAGAGAACATAATTGGGGCTAGTTTTGCAATCTACTAATGGTACTTATGTCGATAACTGTTCCCAAATCACTGGTCTCTGAATAATAAAGCTATAGAAATACTTCTGTTTGCACAAAGATATTCTTATGAGGATAGATGTGCACTATAGAACTGTTGTGACTGCAAAACTTTGGAGTCAATATAAATGTCCAGAGGGAGGGGACTAGATAAATAATAAGTGGAATATCTATATAAAGGAATACTATACAACTTTTAAAAATTATATAGACATATATATGTGTGTGTGTGTATATATATATATATATGCATGGAAATATTAGGAGAAAAAATAACACGTTGCAGGACAACATATATGGTTTGATCTCATTTAGGGAAAGAAAAAAAACAAAAACAAAAATCCCCACCCTTTCCCCCTCCTCTCAGCTGGGTGGAGGCTTCCTGCTAAGTTCAGGCTGGCTCAGGACAGGCTGCCCTGGGTCAAAAGCCCAGCCTCTTCCTTCCAGCCAAATGGGTCAGTGCCCCAGGATGGCCACACCTGGGGAAGGAAGCACTGCTGAGGCCCCAGGGTCAGGTCTCTTGCCCCATGGAGCACAATGGAAGCAGCCTCCATTCTAAAGCAGACAGACCTGGGTTCAAATCATGTTCATCAATTACCAGCTGAATGACCTTAGGCAAGTTTCCTCACCACTCTGAGCCTACATCTCCCCATTTATAAACTGGGATGCTAACACCTGCTGCACTCTGTAATGGGAATTAAATGAGGCAATGTATAGCCGGGTGCAAGACCATCTCAGTAAATGCTGGCCCTCTCCCATCCCCACAAAAGCTTCTTTTACACTGCTTTCAAATTCCTGCAACCCAGCCTCAGCTGTGACCCTGCTCATCAGCACTTCCATCACCCCCACCCTACTCCTGATCCGGTCTCCATGATGGACTCTTCCCAGGTCCACTTAACTCCTCACTCAGTGACAACACTGAGGCCTCCTCCAACAATGAGTTGAATAAGACCAATGAAGACTTCCCTCAGGGTTGAAATATCCTCTCCTACCCTCCCCCAAATGTGTCTCCTGTTCTGACATGTGCCCTAGCTCTCAACCCTCACCGGCATTCAGGACATGACCCCATCAGTCATCTCCCCTTTCACACGGCCATCTCTCCCTGCCACCCCAACCTTATGATTAAGCTCAGGTGGGTGCCACCATAAAACACCCATTTCTCTACCCTGCTCCCCACCCCATCTCCCTGTCTTCTTTAACCACAGTGTCACCTCCTTCTGCCCTTCTGCCATCTATTCGGGGACTTTTGTTCAGCCTCCCTCCCCTGGCCCGCCTCATTTTCACCTCTGGGCAACGGTGGAGACAGCCATAGACCCCTGGAAATGTGCTCCTGGCTTTTGCGACTCCGACGCTCTGCACTGGCCAGGATTCTTCTTTCTGCCACACACCTCACCCCTCCTGCAACCCATCTCCCCTCTATCCTCCGGGAGCAACCTGACCGCCAGATTTCCTCTCTTCGCTGAATGATTGAGCTAGAGGGAAAAAAACGTGACCCGAGTTGCCGGTTTTTCAGAGAAAACTGAAGTCCCCAAGTAACTTCCCCAAAGCCACACAGCGGGTGAGCAGTAGAGCCGGGTAGTCTTTAATCGTGGAATCAAGTGCTTCCGGAAGTTTCTGGCTCTCCGGAACTTCTTCCCCTCAATTCTACACACTTTCTCGGCCCTAGAAAAGTTCAGCCAGGTGCATATTAGCATAAAAACGTCCCTAATTAGTCTCCATTTCCGCCCGGGTGGGTCAACCCAGCCGCCAGGATCCCAGCCTCTGGCCCGGCACCCCTTCCCAACCTCCCCGGTGCCCAGGAATCTCCGAGCACCTGCCCGGAGAGTGGGCGGGCGGCGAGCGCTGAGGCCCGGCCCCTGCAGCACACTGGGCTGGCCTAGCCCGGGACGCCCACCTCCAGCCCCTCGCCCCCCGCTGCCAGGAGCACGCGGCGCGCACCGCCTGAGCGTGGGAGGGGTTGGATTGACCTTGGCAAGAAGCAGCGAAGCCCTCAAAGGCCCCGGCCCCTCGCGGCCGCTCCGGCGCCGGGGCTTCAGTTTCTGCTGCCACCATCTCTGTTTCTCGTCCAGCCAGGGCCCGGGGGAGGGGTGCTGGGAGGAGCCCGGCCCGACCCCCGGCAGCAGCGCTCGGCTGCCGGAGACGAGATCTGATGAGAATGTCTTCCTGCAAATTAAGCCTTCTCGGGACTCTCCATCCGGTGCCGGCAGCAAGCCCGGCGCGCGGGGAGCCAGGCTTGGGGGGCGGCGGAGGGGCCGGCGCGGGCGCAGCAGCGGCCAGGGCTCAGCACCCCACCCTCTGTCCCCGCCCCCTCCCGCCTGCACTCGGGGTCCGAGCGTGGAGCCCACCTACCACAGCTCCCTGAAAGAGGGCAGCTGTGCCTCTCTCCTCTGCCCCGCTCGGGCCACCGAAGGTGTTCAAGCACCCTGTCTCCTACCCTTTACCCGAGGAGAGAAACCCTCCTGGGTTCCGGTCCTGGCTCCAACCCCAAGCTAGCCGTGGTACTCGGACAGTTGCTTCTCCCTTTCCCCAGGCGTAAATCAGGGGCAAGAGCACCCTTTGCCTTCCGCTCTGGTGAGGATTCATGATCCCGCATGCGAAGGACCCGCCACAGTGCCCAGTACAGAGTGAGCCTAGGGTCCTACCGGCCTCGAGCCCTGGAGCTCTGGAGGACTTCCTCCCACCTCCATTGTTTGCACGTTAGCTATCTTCGTTTTTCTGTGCAAGGGAAGCTAAGTAGAAGAGTCTGCAAGGAGTGTGAGAATTTCAGGTGTATTTGGAAAAATAAGAGGTAGAATTTTGGAACACATTGCCATCCTAGAAAAATACTAGACTCCGAGATTTTCTCCAGGAAAACAAAAAGCGATAATGAAAGATCTTCACCTTTCTTTGGCTGTGAACCTATGGACGATAAATCTCATTGTTGTTTAATAACTTACTTTTATCCCCCATTTTACAGAGAGGGAACTGATTCCTCAAGATTACACAAGTGTTTAAACAACGGAGTTCCCAGTTGAACACAGCTCCTCTCATTCCAAGTCCTGTGCTCTTTGCTATTCCATGTCTTTGGACATGACTATTTTGTACTATTTATAGTTTCCGTACTTATCACTTTTTTCCTTAGTATTGGCGAATTAAAAAAAAAAAAAAGACTCCAACCTGTTTTAACTGTGCTAAAAGGAAGACAAAAAGCAAAGTGGGTGTCTATACTTGCATCTGGGTTCAAAATACGTGACAGGGTGTTGGGGTGGGGTCCGGTGAGCAGAGTGGCAGGGAAGTGGAGATCCCAGGAGCCAGAGTGGCAGGGCATCTAGAGAAGCCGCTGGGGATCCCCTCTGGCTCTACGAAGAGTTGGTGCCTCAAACCCAGCTCTCCCACTCTTCCCACACTGGGGATCCAGGTCAGTCGCAAGTGCCCAGCCCCAGGCCAGCACAGCCCTGCAGTGGGAAGGATGCTTGGCCCAGAGGTGGCTCAGCACTCCCCTGCTCCCCCTTGGGGATATCTGCCCGGCAGCCAGGGCGGGATGCACCTCTGGGAGGACAGACAGAGAGGCATTCAGGGGTTTAGACGGGGAGAGACAAAGGTGGGGAGGAAGCAATGGAATGAGAGGGAGAGACAGGAACCCAGAGGAGGAACAAGGAAGCTATTCAGAGTTAAGAGAGGGGAGGCCGCCGGGGAGAGAAAAGATGGAGAAAGAGGGGAGAAAAGAGAGACAGACAAGCAAAGGGGTGGTGGGCAGAGGGGGAGAGTGAAGGAGTAACAAAGATGGGCAGAAAGGAGACAAAAGAGAGGAGAGAAAAGGAGAAGCAGAGGAGACAGGGAGAGGCGACAAAAAGAGGAGAGGAGAAAGGAAGGAGGCAGGAGGGGAGGGAAGGAGAGGGAGAGGAGAAGCTGGCGGGCGGGGGACGGTGAGGCCGCGGGAAGCGCTGGGAGAAGGAGAAGGAGACAGTGAGCTCGACGCGTAGGGCTGCGGGGCCGGTGGGTGGGACCGAGTGCTAAGCCTTTTCTTTCTCTTTTTGGGGTGGGCGGCGGATCTCCGCCGAGATAACCCAGCCAAGCCCCCTGCCCCGCGCCCCAGCGAGGGGCCGCAGCTGTATAAATACCGGGGGTGGGGGAGCGAGGCTGCTGCCCAGGGGTCAGCGACACCGGAGAAGGCTTTGCTGTCATTAGCTAATTGAGCCCCAGATGTTAAGAAAAGGTTACGTCCTCCTCCGGAGAGTTTTTCTTTTTAAACACTTTACACAGACTCCCCGGCCAAAATGGCCGGGAGGGCCGGCCACCCCTACCCCGGCCTCCCCTGGCCCCGCCCCCCAGGGCCCCCGGCCCCCACCCCGACCCCCCCATCCGGCTCCCCAAAGCCGCCAGCCGCGGCTGCTGCCCCTGTAATCCAAGTGGCCTGCCCGGAGGCGCGGCGGGGACCACCGGCGGTGGAGCCAGCCCCCAGCCCGGGCCGCGCCGACTGGGAGGTCAGCCCGGAGGGAGGGCGGCTGGGAGCGGGGGACCCCGGGGAGCGGGGCTCTCAGGCTCTTAATCCCCCTGAAGGTTGCAGATCAAAGACGCTGGTACCGAGGCAAAGGCGGTGCGGGTGGGGGCGGGGGCTGGCTCGGGCCGCAGCCTTCCCCCTGCTCTGCGGGCTGGGGCTCCTTGGCCCAGGACCCCAGGCTGCCAGCTCAGCGGAGAGGGGAGGCTCCGGCTGCGGGTTGAGGACCGCAGGCCTGAGGGAAAGTTGCCCAAGCGCCCCCACAAGGCCTTCATGGAACTTGCCCCTCCCCTGGGGCTGAGGAAGGGTGTTTGTCCAGACCACTCCCAGGGAACAAAACTGTAGAATGCCAGGCACTTGATACATATTATTTCATTTACCCTTCACAAAAACCCAATGGGGTTTTTTAATTGTTGTTATTATTATTAGTTCATAAATGAGGAAACGGGCTTCTAAAAGGTTAAAGACGCTTGCCCAAGGACACACATGGCTAAAAGTGGCAGAACTAGAACCCCACAGGGCTCAAGGCCTTGCCTTGCTTTTTCCCCTCACTACTCTCCTCCAAACCCCCTACCCTTCCCTCTCCGCTCCCATCCCCTTCCTCTAGCCTCCCAGGCTTCTTCAGCCCCCCGAGAAGGGATCCACCCACCTGTGGCCCTGGCAAGCGGGGTGGGGTGGGGGAGCAGCATAGTGCCAAGGGCGTGGCCAGTGTGGCAACAGCTACAGGCTAAATGTGCGGGATGGGGCTGGGCAAGCATGTGCCTGGGTTGAATCTGAGCTGAAGGAATGTTCATGTTGCCCCTGTCCCAGAGGTGGGGCTCCCTGCTCAGAATAGAACCAAGCAAGTCAGAGCTGGAAGGGGCCTTCAAGATGATCTGATCCAACCCTCTTGTTTGATAGATGAAGCTGAGCCCCAGAATAGTGACGCGTCCTCGTCAAGGTCACACAGCGAGTTGGCGGCAGAACGGGAATGAGAGCGCAGGCCTTCACTGAGTGCCTGCTTGGTGCCCCACACCCGACTAGCTCTGCACACGTGATCTTGTTTAACCCCGCAACAACACTGCAAGGTGGAGATTATCATGTCTGTTCTCGACATGAGGAAACTGAGGCTCGTGTCCTAGGTCTCCCAGTGAGAAAGTGGTAGAACTAGCTTTGAACTCAGAACTTCCTCACGATTTCCCTTCCCATGCCCCCCCAGACTATTAAGGTTAAGAGTGGAGACTGAGGGATGGGGTGAGACACGTGCTCAACAGCTCTAGAGACACAATAGGAAGGGAACATAGGCTGGGAAACGTCTCATCCTCAGCTTTAGTCTAGACCAGCTCTCCATGACCTTCATAAAGTGGCCCAAATATTGAGGTCCTCCCCAAATTCCATTCTGAGAGGGTAAGTCTGGGGGCGGGGAGGTGGAAACAAGGTGGTTAGTGGCCCTTCACAGTTGTGAGGGTCTGGAGATTCAAGAGAGGTCTTAATCCACAGGCTTCTTTCTGATTTCCTACCTAAGGTTCAGCTGAGAAGATGAACAGGCCCTAAGGCTTAGCTGCCCCACCCCAGAGCCACACCTGGCTTCCGGGGGCAGCGCTACCCCAGCTCCACAGTCAGACTCCAAAAGCTTCATCCTCATACCTCTTCCCCTTCCTAGCCTCCTTCTATGATCCTGACTTACCATTTCTTAGCTTTCTACTGGCTCCATTTCACTCATTTATCCATAAATGCATCCAACAAAAATTTATCAAGTACCTACTATGTGTCACCATTGTGCCGGCCCTGGGGATACACCAGAAAGCAGACTGCTCTTTAGAAGCTTGCAGTCCAGCAGGAAGACAGAATTAACTACACAGATGTGTAAATAAATTTGTAATTACAAATCGGTGTTGTAAAGGAAAGTACTGGGTGCTTTAAGAAGTTATAACAATAACATGCCTGAATGTACGGATGAGATGATTATTAAGACAATAATTACCCAAACAGGGGGGCTGAGGCAACTCCTCATTTGTAATCATGCCCACAATTCTACAGTGGGTCTCCAGTCCTCCCCCAATGGTGACCACCCAGTCTGTCCCAGAGGGTCCAGCTGATGATGTGGATGGGAGTGGGATGATTAGATGATGGCCCCAGTGTCAACAGTCCCCTCTGCTGGCCAGCTCAGGATTGGGGAGGGCCCAGTCCAGAGCTGGTGAGGAAGCTGGGAGAGAGGCAGGTGAGGGCCAAGGCTTGAGTCTGGGAGCACTGGGAGAGGAGGGGGCAGTGTGCCTACTGATGAGTGTGTGAGCCTCCAGCATCATTCCAGGGAAAAATTCCTCCTGCTCTGCCTTTTGACTGGGTCTTCCCGTACACACACTTAAACAGATGCACTCTCCCTGACTCTTTAGGGAAGGGCTGGACCAGCCCACAAAAAGCATAGTAGAGCTGGACAGGTCCTGCCTTGATATCAAACAGCGTTGGGCTCAAATCCCACTTCAGCCAGTTTCTGACTGTGTGACCTCAGGCAAGGCTCTTGGTATCCCTCAGCCTTCGTCCCCTTTGAGGTAACATGAGCCTCTGCCACGGAGGGCTGTGAGGATTTGATAAACTCATGTGCGGAAAGCACTGAATACAGTACCCAGCCCATGGTTCACCATTAATGAGGGACGGCTGTCACTCTGATTATATAACCCGATAATTAATATATAATGGTAATAAAAGAAACCTCACTCATGCCCTCTGGGCTCCCACCTGGTTTCTGAGCCTCTCTGGGAGGTCACTCTCAGTTGGCCTCCCGTGAGAAGGAGTTTTACAAGTCTGTGAAAATTGTCCCAGCAACCCAAGAACCTCTTGAGGTCCAGGCAAGGCACACAGTAGGTATTCAGCATTGACTGGGGTAGGTGGGGAGAGGTGGAGAAGGAAAAGCCTGGGAAACCCCCATGTGTGCCGCCGGGGGTGGGCACAGCACCTCTCTGAGCACAAGGCCGGCCATCCCACCACAGTGGGGAGCTCGACATGCTATGCTGTCCTGGCTCTACACTCTTCAGAGGCTGCAGGGACAAGCTGGAGAGGTCTGACTTAGTTGAGCCTTCCCAGCCAGACAGGGAAAGTCATAGCCACAGCCAGCACGCTGGCTCAGCCTCTGCAGGGCACAGAGTGCACCTGGAACCCATTAGGCCTGGCCAGGCCCTTGTTCCCTCTTGGCATAAATAGAGTGAAGAATTTGTTTTGACTACTTCAAATTGTGCAGATTTTAGGGCCTGAGAATTGGAAGTCCCCAGTGCCCTGATGGACAAACAGACCAAGAGACAGAGGGCTGAGGCAGCAGGAAGAGAGTCCAGTCCCGTTCCTGTTCCTTGTTACCATCTCTGCTTAGCTGGGCCTCTGATAATGGTAATCACAGCCATGCTCCATGGAGTGCGAGCTGCTTCCTCAAGTGTCCTATCTTCTCAGCAACCATGCAAGATAGAAATTAGAATCCCTGACTTTTAGGTGAGGAGGGCTATTGACTTGCCCCAGGTCACTGAACTAGTAAGTGGCCGCTCTAGATTCTACACCAGGTTTGTCTGACGTCAAGGCCAGTGGAAATCTTTCCAGGGACCACCACGAAGACTACAGTGGGGGATGGGGTAGAGCCCGGGGTCACTGTCAGAGACACAAGGCTCACAGAGCTGAAGTCGCTCAGATCCTCACCCCAGCCAGAGGACAGGAGTCTTAACCTCTGCACTGGGCTCCCTCTCCCAAGTTACCAGCTCTTGACCTCAACTGCCCCAGGGAGTTGTGCCCCCCAGGTCAGGGTTGGGTTGACCTTGGCAGGAGGGAGAGTCTGTGGGCCCTGGGATGCTGCCAAGACCTCGTGAAATGAAAGGGAACCTTGTCCTGTCCCACACAGGGCCCATTCTCTGAGCACTCTTGAGCCAGCCTGGCCTCCATGGACCAAGACCTGATCCCTCTGTGCCAGCTATTCATAGACTCACAGAAGAGCATCCGTCGCCAGGGGCAGGGCCCTTAGAAGTCCCTGAGCCCAGCCCATAAAGTTTACAGTTATGGAAACTGAGGCCCAGGGAAGGGAGGGACTCCGTCAAGGCCACACAGTGAGTTAGTGGCAGAACAAAGACTCAAGCCCCATCTCTGGCTTCCGAGGGCTGAGCCTTTTCTCCAGGATCCTGGACCTCACTCCAAATAGGTAGCCCTGCTTTACTTCCCTCCCTTATAGAGACGTCCACAGCTGTGCTCCCTGACCCCCTCTTCGCTCCCCCAGAAGGACTGGCAATAAATACTTGTTGGATTCTCCATTTGTAACTGTTCAATCTCAATACCCAAGCTAAAAGGGCTGCTTTGTGAGGTAATGAGTGCCCCATCCCTGGGATGGTCAAACAGAGGGTGGATGACCACCTGCCATGGAGGTTGCAGAGTGACGAACTTGTCTGAGAAATGGTCTCCCTAGACAGCCCCAGCTGACCTGGCTGGTCTCCTCATAGCCCCAGGGTGACCCAAGTGAAGATGAGGCCTTGTAAGAGCAAGAGACCCAGAGGGGCTGGCATCTAGTGGAGGTGACAGATTTGTAAAGGTACTGTCTTTTTTTTTTTTTTTAATGTTTATTCATTTTTGAGAGGGGTGGGTACAGAGAGGGGACAGAGGATCCAAAGCAGGCTCTGCTGACAGCAGAAAGCCCAATGTGGGGCTCAAACTCATGAACCATGAGATCAGATGAGCCAAGTCAGATGTTCAACCGATTGAGCCACCCAGGCGGCCCTGTAAAGGTACTATCTTTACAAGGATACCCATCACCATTCCCTGTCCTCCAACTTCTCATACTTCCTTGACCATGGGGGGGGCCCCGTGGTCAGCAGTGTGGTCCCCACAAGAGCCACCCAGCAAAGTACAGGTCCTCTTGGCCCTCTGATTCCACTGTCCCCTGCATCTTGGGACACAGTCCCTTGAGGCCACATCAGGGTATGAGATTCTAGAGGAAAGCAAGGCCTCCTGGGAAAAGGGAACCCCAGCTAGAGATTTTCAAGGGGGACCAGACCAACCCCCTCCCAACTCCAAGCTGTGCCCTTGACATGGCCCAGCCTAGTGGGTCTGTTCAGACTCAAGAATAGAGACCTGGAGTAGTAGCCTGTACTTGCTTGCACACTCCCTAACCAAACACATCTACACTCTAGAGATTTCCTGAGACCTAGAAAAGGAGGTGAGTCTGGGAGTGGGGAGAAGATGGGTTGGTCAAAGATATTTTCCTGGAAAATAATAATAGAATGTAGCTGCAAAGAAAACATTATCTAGGAAACAAACACTGCTGCCTTTCAGCATTCCCTCAGAGGAACAGAAGATACCTCAAAAGTCAGCCCCTTTTGTTGGCTGAAATATCTCGATGTATCATAATGGGGATCTGGTTGAAACGGGGTGAGGCCCAGGTCCAGCAGGGACCCAAGGGCTGCACAAAGAGGTGCTGAGGGGCTCTTGCGGTAGCCACAGGAATCTGGATGGGATAGACTGGGAGGCAGGAATGGGACGCTGTGAGGTGGTACCTAGAGGGGAAGGCTGAGGAAAGACCATGCTGGACCCCTGCAGGTAGAGGCCCGTGGATGGCAGGACTAGGCGGTTAGGGCAGGGTGGCCGATCTTCAAGTGCACATGGCTGGCCACATTGTACTGGCTGTATCCTCCTTCTGTATCCCAGCCCTTCAGTGATGGCCCACAAGGCACAGGCCCAGAGTTCATGTGTCCCCAGCGGGGCAGCAGCCAAGCGGGGCAACAGCTCAGATAAACACCAGCCATGGCAGGAGGGATGAGGGGGAGCAGAACCACTGACATTTCAAGAGTCTAGGCAAATACTGAGGGGGTGGGTTGGCGAGGGCTTCTATGTTTGGGAGCTGGGGACACCTGATCATTATTAATACTTGAGTAATAAAGGAAAGAGGTGATCCTTTGGAAGGCTGGGAGACTTGCAAACACCCAAGAGGCAGACACAAAATCAACAGCCTTTGACTGAGAATCTGCCCCGCCAGACCCTTTACACTACATTGTCTTCTTCATGCTCACCACAGCTCTGCCAGGGAGGTATTATTATGCCCATTTGACAGATGCAGAAACTGAGGATCTGAGAGGTTATGTGCCCCACACAAGGCCAAAGTTATTCAAGGGCAGAGGCTGGACTCTTGGCTATTGTCCTGGCCGCTCATGAGCAACAGGCTTTCCTCTGCCAAGCACTGAGAAGGGCTGTAGCAGCGGTGCCAGGGGACTGAACCAACCCCACACCCTCATACGCTTGAGGTAACTGAGGCCTAGAGAAGTGAAACAACGTGTCTGAAGTCATACAGCTCCTCAGGAGTTGAACCAGGCCAGAATTCAGGGCAATAAAAGTGTTCTAAATTGCTGACCAGAAGGGCATTCCTTCCCCCTCCCCATGCCGCCCCCATCAATCTGTCACAGCCACCCTGGTTCAGCTCCTGTAGTTGTGAAGTTGTTTTCTTAGACTCCTCCCCTGCCACACACACACCTGTTGTTTTGGGGGGCTTGAGGCAGGGCTGTCTGAGCAGGATGCTGCCCCTCATTTCAGCCTTCCCTCCCCCGCAACCCATCGGATGGTCTGTGCCCCCCTCCCCTGCTGCAGCCCCCAAGGGACCCTCGGTCTCTGGTTTTTGTCAGGCCTGAGAGCGGGTGGGATTGATTTATGAGAGGAGCCCCTACCCCCACCTCACCCTGAGCCCTTGGTCCTCCTCCCCCTTCTCCTCCTCTTCCTCTTCCAACTCCTCCTCCCCTGCCTGACTGCCTGCTCAGTTTTCCACAGAGTCAGGATTTCCCTGGGGCCGGGGGGCTCCAAGCCAAGAACAACACAAGACCGGTTCCCCCACCTCCCCTGCCCCTCCTATCCCCCTCCAGCTCACTCACCCGCCACAGTGGCCCCTCAGTCGAGAGGAGGGATTGAGAGTAGAGGTCCAGCCCCAGTCTGATCCCAAAGGAGGGGCCAGAAGCTGACGTCCCTCCCATCATGAGCCACAATTGCCCCCCCTTCCCTTCCTAAGAAGTGCCTTTCTTCTACGGCCCCCGTTGGCGCTTGCACAGAGACTTTGCAAATCCACACTGGGATGTGAGGAGGACAGAATTCTGAGAGCTCAATGAGGTGGGGTGGGGGTGTCTGGAGTGGCGAACAAGACTTGTAACCCACACTCTAAGGGGACAGGTTGGTGAAGACCCTTGGGGATCCATACGGAGGGCAAAGCAGAGAGGACTCTGGGATCCTCTCTTGGCTCTGGGAGGTGGAAGGGCAGAGAGGCCTCTGAGACCCCCACACTGGAGGTGGGTGGGAATAAGTTCTCCCATTGGTTAGTGGGCTCAGGGAGAAGTGGGGGGGGGGTGTCCGAAACAGTCTCTCCTTCCCTCTCCATGGAAAGGAACTTGAGTCACAAAGGAAGAGATGGGAACAGAAGGAAGGACAAAGGCAGACTCTTGCATGATGGCAGTAGTGTTGAAGAAGCAGTAAGCCAGACAGACCCCTGGGCTGGGATCAGAGCAGGGAAGGATCAGGGCAGAAAGAGGGTGGGGAGGTGCGGGGGTCACTGCTTATTTCCTAGTCCTACTTCCGGCTGGCTCTGAGACTTGATTTTGGCTCTTGAGGAGGTGTAGAGATATGGAGGTATGGGGGTGGGGTGGCTGAGAAACCCTGTTTCCTCCCTAGAAAGAGGCCCAGACACCCAGACCATGGCAGGCAGACACAGAGCTTCTCCCTAGAAAAGAGTTCCAAGACTCTCTGCCTTTGGCTAGTGCGAAGAGCCTACTGTCCTGTGCTTTGCAACTCCCTCTCTCAGCCCCAGGCACCTCCCCCTCCCCCCATCAGACAGGCTGCATGAACCCGGGTGACCCCTCCAAGGTTGCCCCTTTCACACAGCAGCTCCTTTGATGAGTCTCTGAAGGCTTCGGTTTTCCTCTGCTGCTGCAAGCCCCTGCCTGGCCCCAGAGTGAACCCCCCAACCCCCCCTCCCCCCCCCCCCTCATTTCTGACCCATGCCTATCCCTAGCTCTGCCTGGGAAGGAGAGGCATTCCCCAGACTGCCCAGGGCACCCCCTCCCTCCCCACCAGAACATCTCCCTAGTTAGAACGAGGAATGAGAATCCACGTTTTAAGTCACACCTCAAAGGCTCAGCGATGGACTCCTTCCCACCTAGCCCTCTTGCTGAGTTCATCCTTGCATCTCAGGCTTAGCACAACACAGGGGACTCAAAAAGGAAACAGAAAATTTTGAATGAGTACTTGGTAAGATGGGGAGTCACAGAGACTTCTCTGCCTCAGAGGTAGGGCAGGAACAGGGGAAGGATGTAGGAGGATCACAGCTGGGCAGTCCTAGAGAGTGTCGTCGAGGGGTGGACACCTTCCCTCCAGGACAGGCAGATGCGTGGCTGGGGCACCTGACTTCTCCCTCCTATACCACTGCAGGCAGTCCAGGGGAAGACAGGGGGACAGCTGCGCCCTCTACCCATCACAGCTCCGACCTGGTCTCTAGGGAATACACAGGGGGAGTCCTGTCCAGCCCCTCCCCCTCAGCCTGGGCCCAACCTCCTCCACTCCCCAAGCAACCCCCCTCCCCCCAGGCCAAATCTGGCCAATTTGTTCTAAGACTGGGTTCTGGTTTCATAGCCTCATTTGAATGATTTCCAACCAGAATTCCTGCCTCCTTTGCAAAGCTCTGCCCTCCCATCCCCCAGCCTCCCTGCCGCCTGGGCTGCTGCCTCGGCCAAGGCTGGTATGGAAGGAGAAGTGATGACCTGACCACCCCCACCCAATCTGAAACGACACAAGCCATCCCCCCTTCCCCTCTGGGCACTCCTGGCCTCCACACAGCTTGCAACCCCAAAAAGGAGGCTGCCGGCTCAGCTCTGTCTCAGGCCTGAGAATGTGGGAGCTCAGGCTCTGTTGGCAGTCTCCTCTGGGGCCTCAGTCACCCTACCTGTGCCAGGAGCAGATGATGTTCTAGATCTGAGCCCAGAGCCCAGCCCTCCCCACAATAGCCTTTAGTTGCCAAATTAGAGTGAATGCCATACTACTAGCCCTCCCTGCCTGCCCCTGAACACATTCTCTAGCCCCCAGGAATAGGAAACGCTCTGTTTCAGATACCAGAGAAAGGGTGTCAAGAGGAAGCTTCCCCTTAACAGCCGGACTTGTGTGTGTGTGTGGGGGGGGGGGGGGGGAGTAAATTACAGGCAGCCCCCAGGGTGCTCTTTCATTCTTACCAACAGAGAGATCAGGCAGAGATTCTGTTCCCTGACCTCTTTCTAGTGACTGTATTCTGACCCAGAGTCAGAGCTCCTTGGGGTAGGGGGTCTCTCTTCCTCCAGGCCCTATGCCAAGAAGGTAAGCCGAAGGAAGTTTCTCCCTTTGTTTACAAAAGAGGGGTATGAGGCCCAGAGATATTTAGCAAATTAAGATCACACAGCAGGACTTGAGCCACAGGCTGATGTGTCCACCACCCCACACTGCCAAGTCTGGCTCAGACTGGAGGGCACTCCTCAGCCCTCCTCCCTCCGAGGGGCAGCTGAGCAACCATCTGCAAACCCCTCCCCTGGGAGGTGATCCTGGAGACGGGTCCAACAATCTGTTCTGCAGTTCAGGTGTGTCATTTCCTGAGCCCTCAGGTGGGGGCTGGGGTTGGGTATGGCCCTGCTGGCACCTGTTCGGCACCTTCATTTCACACGTGCAGAACCGGGCTTCTGGTACAGGGCTGCAAGTGCAGCCAGGAGCCCTGGGGCTGAGTTAAACAGAACAGCACCCCAGGCCTCCCCATGCCACGACAGCCTCTTGCCTCCTCTTCTAGACCCCTGTGGGCTCCCTCTCTTCAAGGCCCCCCTCTCAGGTACCACTCTTATCAAGTCTCAGACAGCCTGGGTTCAGATACAGGCTCTAACTTTTCCTAGGCATGGGACCTCAGGTAAGTTCTTTCCCTGAGCCTGTTTCCTTATCTGTAAAATGGGGGAATACTGTCTTCCTTACAACGTCAAAGGTTGCTATGAAGAAAACTACATAAAGTCTAGGGGCGCCTGGGCGGTTCAGTAGGTTAAGCATCTGACTTTGGCTCAGGTCATGATCTCGCGATTCGTGAGCCTGAGCACTGTGTCGGGCTCTGTGCTGTCAGCACAGAGCCCACTTCAGATCCTCTGTCGCTTCTTTTCTGCCCCTCCTCTTCCCACACATGCTCTCTCCCTCAAAATTAAGCATTTAAAAATTGTTTAGAAAATACAGATTAAAAAGTTTATATACATATATGTATATATATATATATACACATATATATATATACATATATATATATACATATATATATATATACATGTGTATATATATATAATTAAAAAGTCTAATACAAGACATAGTCATTCCCTTCTCCTCCCTTCACATATCCTGTGTTTAAGCCTAGTACAAGCCCAGTTTAGGAGGAAAAAGTGTCCCCAGCAGAGTCAAAAGTCCAGCTATTCAATATCATAGATATCTCTGAAATCCAAGGCAAGATTCCCAGCCTCTGTTCTTTCATCTGAAAGCATAAACATGGTGTACATAAAAATGAGACAAGAGGGGTGAAATAAAACAGTGGGAAGGGAAGGGTACAAACCCCAGTTTCTGGCTTCCTTGAATGCCCATGACCCACACTGAGGTCTGGTTGTGAGAGAAGGCCCATTCCTGGGTCAGGAAGAACCCTCTCCCCATTTTCCTCCCAGGGCCATTCTAGGGTCTCCATGACTCATCCTCCACAACAAGCAGCTCTTTTTTTGTTAAGCACCAAGCTGGGTGCCCTGCCTGCTGGCGCCTGGCCCAGAAAAAGGAGTCAGGAGCTCTGGGGATGGTCTGGCCTCCTCAGGGGTTCCAAGGCTAGCTCTCACTCCCACCTGCACCCTGATGCTACTTCTTTCTGCTCAAGCCTTGGAAATTTCCAAGGACCTGAACTTGTGGGGACAGGAAACAGGACACGGCTTCTCAAGGTGATTCCCATGAGGCTTTGCTGGTACCTGGAGGCCATGGGGACCCTAGACCTGTGATGTAATCATCCTCCCAAACCCATACTCTCCTAAACAGACACGGAGCAGAGGCTCCTGAGTTTATCTTCCCCCAGAAAAAAAAATAAATAAATAAATCTACATACTTTATTACCTCTTAAAAGCACTTTGTTAATGGCCTACTATGTGCCTTACACTCTTTGCATCGTCTTGTTTTATTCTCTCAG
The DNA here is from genome assembly GCF_028749965.1 of Puma concolor. NCBI lineage: Eukaryota > Metazoa > Chordata > Mammalia > Carnivora > Felidae > Puma > Puma concolor. The sequence goes on along the minus strand of NC_141675.1, from coordinate 76,752,641 downwards.
TAGCCATGTGAGGTGGAGGTTAATTAGTTCATTTTACAGATAAGGAAACTCAGAAAGGCTAAGTGAGTTGTCTAAGGTCATATAGTTCCCATGTAATAGAGCTGAGGGCTTACAGTTGGATGTCTTCAGAGGTGGATACTGTCTTCAAGCTCAGAAAGGCTTTATTTCCTCCATTCTACCTGAATGCCCCTTCAGAAAATCCCTTCTCTGCCTGAGAATAGATATGGCTGTCCCGCCAGCCCCACAGAGCATACCTTCCCACTGACGCTGTGCCCCTAACACTTCCTGTGATGCCTGTTAATTTCCCACTCTGATCACTACTTCCAACCCTGGCATCTGATTGGGTCCTGGGCCTCTAGGGTTAGGCCTGTTAAAGACACAACAGGGGACCGAAGGAGGAGCCCTCACAACCACCACTTGCCTTTTTCCTGCCTGGTTGTTTGAAAGGGGCTTTCCCTGGACATCAAGGCAGAAGAACAGAAAGAGAAACTGAATGGCTGAAATCCATTCCACAATGTCTCTGTACTTGGGGGTGATGGTGGGTAGATGAGGACCAAGCTTTTGTGCCTTGTTAGGGGTGGGGGGTGGGGTAGGACAGGACAGATTCTATATACTACTGTGGAAGAAATGGCCAGGAGAAGGCATAGATATATCTAAAAGAAGGTGTAGGGGCCATAATTTGTGAATTTTCTTACTCTCTTTTATAGCCCTAAATATAGGAATTCCTTCCTTTATCCATCGAACCACCTAAACATCCACTCATCCATCCAACCATCCATTCATCTAATCATCTAATTGTCTATCCATTCATTCACCCTACCATTCATCTGTCTTTCCATTCACCCATTCATTTATCTACTCATCCACCCATTCACCCATTCATCCAGCTGTCTATCTTTTCATCTATGCTTGTGTATCCATTAGTCTTTCCATCTCTCCCGTTTTTCCTCCCTCCCTTCCTTCCTTCCTTCCTTCCTTCCTTCCTTCCTTCCTTCCTTCCTTCCTTCCTTCTTGTATTTTGAGAGAGAGAGAGCCTGGGGAGGGGCTGAGATGAAATCGAGAGTTGGATACTTAACCAACTGAGCCATCCAGGTACTCCATCCATCCATCCATCCACCCATCCATCCATGCATTTTCTCATCCATACACCTGCTTGCCTATCCTTTAATCCAGTCATCCATCCATCCATCCACATATCCATTCATTTATTCATTCACCTACCCATCATTCATTCATCCAACTATTCTTCTTTCGTACATACATTCACCTATCTATCCATCATTCCATCTATCCTTCCATTTACTGTTTCATCTACACATTCATTCACCCATCCATTCATCCACTTATCCACATATACACACATGAGTACATGTTTATTTTATTCCACCCATCAATACATTCATCTATTAACCCATTTTTACAGAATTAAATTAAATAATTTAATAAAGTTCTCAGCACAGTGCCTGGCACGTAAGCATTCGATTATGGTAATCACAGTAGATTTTAAGTTTTATTTAAGAAGCAGAATAGTATGAGAATAAAAAGTATCAGCTCTGGAACAAAACTACCTGGATTCAAATCTTGGCTCTGTCACTCACTAGTACTATGACCTTGGACAAGTTACTTAATTTCTCGTAACCAAGCTTTCCCATCTGTAACACAGAAATGTTAAGAGTACATTTCAATTGAGAGTTAGAAATGTAGAGTTGTCCTGGAGATTAATTACTAAATGTAATACACTTAGAATGGTGCCCCACACATACTACTAAGCTCTCAACACATCACTATTACTGTCCATTCATCCCTCAGGCATTATTGAGCCCTTATCTTGTGCCAGACCTGGGCCCATCTTCCTGTGAGACATGCATCATCAAGAAGGAGCATACATCAAGGCAGAGAAGACAAACAGGAACACACTTACAATGTACTATGATAAGGGCTCTCAGAAAGGTATGAATGATGCTTGCAGGAGCAGTGAGCGGGGCATTCCCTACACACCCACCTCGGCCTCTTCTCTTTACTCTACAACTCTCGAAGGCAATCTTACCTGTTCTCTAAACTTGATCACTGGCCTCCATGCTCAGACCTCACTCCTGAGCTCCAGATCCATATATGCAATGCCTGCCTTACTGGGCATCTCTCCTTGAAAGCTCCAAACTTAATCCACTGTTCTCCTTCAACTATACTGTTCTTCCTGTACTTTCTGAATCTATAAATGGTCCCAAAGTACACCCAAATACCCAGTCCTCAGAATCACCCAGGCTCAGACTTCTATTGTCTCTCCCCTCCCACATCTTGCCAGTCACTAAACATGTTGCTTCTTACCTCTGCAAGATCCCTTACACCTGCCTCCTCGTCACCTCTATAACACCTCCTTCTCACCCCATCTCCATCTAGGACCTTATTACCCTTCACCTACACTGTGGCCTCCTTCCCTGCCTTCCTGCTGTCATCTCTGTGTCCGCCAGTGCATCCTACACCTGTCTCACTCCACTTCCCAAGACACCGTTCTCATGTCACTCAAAATCCATCAGTGACACTTGGAATATTTCTGTCACCCTATTACCTGTCTTTCTCCTCCACTGGATTGTAGGCTTCTTGAGGGCAGCTCACTTACCTCTACTGCCTGAAGCTCAGTGTCCAGCAAAGAGGAAATCTCAACAGGTCTTCGTTGAGAGGATGCATTATTTTAGTAAACTAGGAGGTGAGAATGGAAGAAGCTGCAACTGGGGGATCTAAGTAGTATAGAAAAGTCTGTACCAGGTGCTGTCAGAGAATTTTGTTAAAAATTAGCAAAACAAGTGCTCGCTTTGGCAGCACACCTACTAAAACTTAGCAAAACAAGAAAAGGATTGGTCAGAGAGGTCACGGTGGCAATGTCTGTGAGTGAGAATAGTCCAAGTTGGGTACACCCCAGAAGGCCCCCAGGTGGGGAGAAAAAGGGATTTGGGGACCAGAGATTTCAAAACTGGGCAGACAGGAGGAAGTGGTGAGAGACTGGAATATCAGACTTCCAGTCTTGGAGATGGCTCGATGATAATAAGGATCAATGTGTAGCTCAGTGTGTTGTTGAAGGCCAATTGGAAATGAAGAAGATCACTGGAGGGGGCGCCTGGCTGGCTCAGTCAGTAGAGCATGCACTCTCAGGGTAGTGAGTTCAAGCCCCACGTTGGGCATGGAGCCTACTTTAAAAGAAGAGGAAGAAGGAGAATAAGACCACCCAGACCGCCGCCACCACCACCACCACTGGAGGTGAGAGGTCAAGCTAGAGCTGAGAAGAATCTGGTCAGCCAGGCACCCCAAGTCCAAGGAAGAAGGCTGACTATGAACATGAGGCTCAAAAAAAATGAGGGAGGTGAGGATGAGAAGAAGGTAGTGTAGGGAAGATTTCAATAGTGGAGGTGGTTTCAAAAGTAAGCAGAGAGGACGTTGGAAGCACAGTGCTTGGGAGTGGTGCTGGAGTGGCAGTGCGGGTGGGAGTCGCAGGGTATGTGGGAGGCCGTGGTGTCTGGGGAAAGTCAGCTTCTGTACCCCCCACATTCCTGGAGACACACCCTTGCCGGGTCCTCCAGGCCAGTACCTCTCTCACCTGCCCCAAGTTCAGTGCCCAGAGGAGGGAAAGGGGTTCAGGGACAATTGTTTCCTGCCTCTCCTTCTCCCTGTCAGGGCAGAATAAAGTGGGGTAGGGGGTCTTCCCCAGCCCCCAGTAGTCGGGGTCAGGGCAGCCACCTCTAGGCTGATGTCACAGCAGGCCTTCAGCCAGAGCCTGAGTCTGTTTTCATTCCTGCCCCATGAGAGGGGAATAATTAATGAGAAACAGAGAGGGGCAGGGAGGGGAAGTAGAGGGACAGAGCTCTCTCTTGCCTGTCAGACCTGTGCCCCCACCCCCAAGCTGGAACCCTATGCATTCCTGGACTGTGCTCCTACCGATGCCTTCAGTGCCTGGGACCCAGCTCTCCTCTCTCCTCTTCCCTCTCTGAGAAAGGAAAGCTTAGGTAGCCATTGCCCATGTGTGCAGAGCCCTCTCCTTGTGGGGAGAGTGTCAATTTGAAGTGACTCAGGAAGGGCCTGGGTGTGCCATAGAGGTGCAGCACTTGTAGGTTCCCCTGGGCCCTCTTCCAAGGTATCCTGCTAGAGTGGGAAGAACCCAGAATAGTGGATAGGTTAGATCCAATTCAGATCTTGGCTTTGCCGTTGACTGGCTCTGGGACCTCAGGCAACCCATGTAATCTTTCTGAGCTCTTCTGTAGAAATGGGGATAGAACACATCACACGTACTCAGAAATGCCTGTGGACAAATGTGCCTTGAGGCAGGGAAGAGGTAGAGCAGAGGGCTACAGAAGTGGTGACAGGGTGCCGAAGGAACACTGCGGAGCCGTAGAACTGCTGGGACCAGGTGCCCATGACCGGCCCTCTGGGCTATGAGAAGTAAATGGCCGAGCTGGGGATGAATTATGAGGAAGGGAAGGCTTAGTCAATGGCATATGTCTACGACCCTGTTCCTTCCTCATCCTCTGAGTTAGAATGGTCTCCGTGCCCCTAGACTGCCCTGCTCGTACAAGCCCCAAGACTTTTGCACAGACTGTTTCCTTCTCCCTTCCTGCTAACTGCTAATAGCCTCTAAGACTTAATTTAGGTCCCCTCTTCAAGCACCCTTCTTTGACAGAATTCCCAGCCTGAGTCCCTTCCTTACAGTTCCTGGTGCTTATCTAGCTGCAGCACTTACTGTACCACATTGCGTCAGCTGATTTATCTATCAGTGATCCCCTCTGAGCTGTGTGCACCTCCAAGGAATAGGAGCTATAGCTGGTTCACCTCTGTATCCCCAACTCCATACACTGGGACTGGCATACAGAAGGGTCCAACTGAATAAATGAATGAGTGAGGGAGGGAGTGAATGAAGATATGCTCAGGGTCAGATACCAAAAGGTTGAAAGGACTTGGAGGGCAATGGGGGCCCCAGCTCCCTCTCCTGGGCACCAGATAACTGGTTAAAGGACCCTCAGCCTTGCCCAAGACTAGCTCAGGTCTCTAGAGCTGTGATTTGGTCCCACATCCATTAACATTTGCCTTGACTTGTAATTTTATACATTTCTTGGTATGACTATGTGAGTAACATCCATGTTCCTATTAGACTGAGTTCTTTGAAGCAGTGGCTATCTCTATTTTTGCTCATCACAAATTCCTAGTGCCCAGCAAAGCACCTGGCACATAGTAGACATCCAGTAAACTTCACCTGAAGAATGAGTGAATATTGGGGAGGAGCCCTGCACTCTAAGCCAGATCCCAGATCAGTGTGCTAAGGGGATAGATGCAGAAACCACATTCCCTCCACAACTTGCTGGATTCTCTACCTCTTAATGGACTTTTGCACCCTTGTTGCCTTCAAACCACCCAAGCCCCAACAGTCCTATCCCAGGAAGTGGGCCAGGGCCTGGGCTAGGCCTGCAGGAAAATGTCTAGCACCCTGTGCATGGAAAGGGGATGGTGGATTTCCCCCAAGTGCCTTGGTTTATTCAGCTCCTGCTATGCGTCAAGCACTATTCAGCATTTTCCTATCTTTTCCTATAAGTTATTTACACTTCATACTAATAAAAATATTAGCTGCAATTTTTGAGTACTTCCTATGATCTTGGCACATACTTTACATTCATTAACCGACTTAATGTTTGTAACAGTCTCATGAAGTAGGAATGATTACTACACCTTTTTACAGATGAGAGCATTGAGGCACAGAGAAGTCAACCTGCCCAAGGTCACAGACTAAGAAGCTGGGCCTTGACCCCAGGTCTGCCTAGACTCTAAATCTGCAGCCCTTCCCACTGCACTACCCCAGTCCCCCCAGATTTCCAGTTTCTAATCCAGGGTCTGGCCATTCAGGCTTAGATCTAAGGGCTGCTGTCCAGGTCCTTCTCCCTTGGAGCCACCGCTGTTGGAGGGAGACACTGCTTGGAGCAGTTTACTTTCCCTACCTGTCCATACTCTGAGTTTAGGTCATTTGGGGTCTGCAACTGTCCCTCTGGGGCAGATGGGATAAGAGAGGTGTGCCAGACTGCCTCTCCCCCAGCCTCAATACTCCCTCCTTCCACTGGCTTCCCTTTTTAAGCACTAACTTGGGAGATCTAATTTTCTGCCCCCAGGAGTGTGTAATTAACTAAGACTGGGCAGAATAAGACTGCACTACCTCTCATTCCTTTTCGGTTCCCAGAAAAGACAGACCCCTCCTGAATACCCTCATTCTTTCTCTCCCCTAACCACGCCCCACCCCTCCCTGCTTCACTGCTCAGAGGTCTTGAGGACTCAACCCAACCCCCAGGGAGATACAGGTTAGCTGGCTTAGGCCTCTCAGGTAGGAATGCACCAGAGCAGGGCCTTCAAGGAGGGGTCGGCTTTAGTGCTTTGTGGTCTTTGCATCCCTTCCCCCACCTCTTCTCAGTCACGGAAGCGCTAGCCGCGTGTAGGTTGGGTAGTTGGGACAGAGGGTCTTACAACTGAGGACGTGTGAACCTGAATAAAGGAGGTGACTTAGACACATGGTGTGGGTATGGCTTGGGTAAGTGTAGGGTGTCCCTGTCTGCTGTTTCAGTGGTTAAGTGAAAGGAGAGAGGGGGGCATGCAAGGGAGTACAAACCTGAACACACATGGAGGGAGGTATGTGCGGTGAGCTGCATAGGGTACATCCAACAGAATGCCTTACGTACCCCGGATTTCTGGAGTCAAGACGTCCCTCGACATCCCTAGAAATCTTCGGCCTGGGGTGCACACACCAAGTGCCCTCTCTGTAGGGCTCCTGGCCCCCAGTTCCTCTGGTGGCGCTCCACGTCCACCATCCCGCCCTCCTTGCGGACCCAGTAGGGGGCGATATCTTACCTCTCCGGGTGGAGCCCCCATCCCAGGCTCCCGCTAAGACTATTAAAGTGACGGGTAGGGCGCTGAGGGAGTCAGTCCAGGAGACATGAGCCACGGGCCCTTCCTCACCTCGGAGCCTCAGGAGCAGGAAGTGGACACTTGAGCAGGCGCTTGGAGGGCCCCTCCCCTTTATCTGTACCCTCAGTCCGGGAATGCGGCGCGGGGTGTGCAGGACGCCACTCCGCACCGCGTCCCCTCCCCTGGCCGCTCGAGACACCTCGCGCTGTTGACAGCTCTGGCGCCTGGGTCCAAGGCGACCTGGGGGGGTAGGGGGTCGGGGGGGCGGAAGGGGAGCGCACCGTCCCCGTCACCCCCCACCCTCGGCAGTCCCCCGCCAGGGAAGGAGGGTTCCGCGGAGGAGCTCGGTGCCCACCCACCTCCCGACCCTCGGGGAAGCGGAGGACAGAGCCTGACGGGGCGCCCCTCCCCCGGACCAGCCACTGCAGCGCGGCGCTCGGCTCCGTGGGGGGAATACTAAGGAGCGGGCGCGGCGGGAGCAGCGGAGCGCGGGAGCGCGCGGCGGAGGGGCTGGAGCGGGCGGGGAGCCCGCACCGCGAGCCGCCCGCCGCCAGCTCCCCTGCGCCTGCTCTCAGCTCGCTGGTCCGCCCGACTCGGAGGGCCTGTTCCCCTGCGCCTGAAGTAGCTACCCCTTGTCTCCCCGTCCGCAGCAGCGCCACCCCCGGACTACCACCCCCACTGAGAACTCTGCCCTGCCAGGAAACGTCCGGGAGATGTGTGGGGCCCGCGGCGCATGACCCCGGAGATCTACGGGGCTTTGTCCACGCCCCTCCCCCTACCGGGTCCAGCCAAGACTCTGATTTAGGGAATGTGGGTACCTTGGAAACCTGTTCCACGCCCTGCAGAGGTTTACTGCCAGAGTGTCCCTCCTGACACTGGGAAAAACGACTGCACTTGCCTCCCTCCAACTTGTGTGTTTCTGCATCCAAGGGGCCTCTGAGCGCCGCCCCCCCCCCCCCAACAATTTCTCCTTTGACATTTCCAGAAGCTGTTTTCCTAATCCTCTCCCTGGTTCTTGTTATTTATCCTCTGAACCTTTCAAGTGTGCAGGCAGTCTCTGGGTGGGAATCCCAGCCCCAGGACTCACTTACTGGCTCAGCGACTTTGGGCAAGTTACTTAACCTCTCCCTTTCCTCCTCTGTAAAAAAGAGATAAAAATACTTCCTTCCTTGGCTGGTTGTTGTGAGATTAAATAAAGATCCATGTATAAATGGAGCATTTTAGCCCAGTGCCTGGAGCATAGTAAGCGCTCAGTAAAGAGTACCCACACTTCCGGTCTGATGCTTGCTGAAAGGAGCTAGCCTCTGCATCTCAACACCAGTGGTCTCTTGAGCCCTTTGTCCAAGGCCACGTGACCTTAGGAGCTGACCAACCCCTTCCACCCTCCACTCCCTCAAAGACAATGGGTGTGAAAGGGCTCTGTCACACCATGCCGGCTCCAGCATCTGCCCTGGCCCCGGGAACACCTGGGCCTGAGAAGGCAGGAAGTCAGGAGCAGTTTGCTTTCTACTGTTAACCACCCACTTCCAAGAAGTTAGATGCAATAAGGCCAAAGCACAAAAGGGAAGGTGAGCCTGGCTAGGCCCAAAACTGGTCTCCCAATGACTCCAGAGAATTCTGAAGAGGGCTGGCGCTGAGGGACCATGAACCTGAGGTCATGAGAGAATCCCGCCTCAGGAGGTGCAAAGAGAAGGGGCAAGAGAATCATCTTATTGCCTTTATTCCGCTGTCGGCCCAGCTGGCCCCACTGCAGGGCACAGGGCCAATCTTTTACACGCTCACCCATGCTCTCTGTGCAGGTCCGTGCATGCACAGACATATACACACACACACACACACACACACACACACACACACACACAAACACACTCACATACACACCCAAACTCTGGCTCTGAGAGTCAGTCTCTGGGGGGCAAGGGGCTACTCCTCAGCCTGCCCCTGCCTGCCCTTTTATGACAGCACCAAGGGCGGGGGTGGGGCAGGGCCCTCAGCCCCCAGAACAAGTCCCTGTGCAAACTGGAGGTGCCAGCTGGCTTCAGGATGGGGTGTCACATTTCCCCATTCCTGGAGTCCCCTCCTCCAGTTCCTGAGGGAGGGACTGCTCTCTGCCTACCTGGGGGGCCAGACCCCTGCCAGGGCTGGGCCCTATAGAACCCAGGCTTATCCTCCACCTGACCCTGCCAGGACCTTCAGCACTGAAGAACAGCGAAGTCTGAGGTGGTGGGTATCCCCCACTGGAGAGCAGGAAGGCCTGGGCCCTGAGGGGGCTTGGGGAGGGGTCATCACCCCCTCTCCTAATCCATCTTCAATATGAAGAGGTTTGGGACACACTTCCTGGGGAGGGAGCACAGGCTTGTAGGAGAAGTCCCAGCTTGGGCCTTCCCCAAACTTCCATCTTCTGGGCCACAGCCTAAGGCCAGGCATCCAAAAGTCCAAAAGTCCAGCCGGCTGGTCAGAGTCCCTGCACAGTCCTTGGGGGAGTACCCACCCCGTGGGAGTCAGGTGTCAGACCTGCACGGGCAGTGTCTGGTTCATCTGCAGCCGCATGTCCTGGATACTGCTAAGGATCTTCTTCTGGTGGCCAGCCAAGGTGACCCCAATCCGCAGCAGGTCTCTGCAGATGGACCAAGGGCAGGGTCAGTCCCTCCCCTCCTGCCCACCACTCTGGGCCCTGCACAGGTCCCCCTGCCCTACCCCACCAAATCCGAGGCACACTCACTCTGCGGTCATCTGAGCTACCAGGTCAAAGGATGCAAACCCCGCGCTGACAAAGCTCTCCTTGTACCGCCCCATCTTGATGGCATCTAGCCAGTCACCAACTGTCGTGAAGGTCGTGTAATCCGGGACCGTGCGGTCTAGGAGGGGCTGTGACATGCTGTGGGGAGAAGAGAGAGACTTGGTGAATCCTGATGGCAAGGGAAGCAGGGGTAGGACTGCTGCCTCAAAAGCAGAGTGGGAAAAGAGGCAGAAATACTGACCCAGACTGGGCACTGGCGATGACCTTGAGGCTGGCAGCATTTCGGATGAGTTTGTCCAGGGTGTTGACGATCTGGGAGAATTTGGGCCTGAGGTTCCGGTCCCGTACCCAGCAGTCCAGCATGAGTTGGTGCAGTGCCGTGGGGCAGTCCATGGGTGGGGGCAGCCGGTAATCCTGCTCTACAGCATTGATGACCTGAACAGAGAATAGGGAAACCTGGAGTGAGCCGCCGTTTTGCCCCACAAGGGCTCCCACCCACCTGACCACTCTGGCTGGCCCCACTCACATCCTGGTTGCTCATGTCCCAGTAGGGTCGCTCTCCATAGCTCATGACCTCCCACATGACGATTCCATAGCTCCAGACATCACTAGCAGAGGTGAACTTCCGATAGGCTATGGCCTCTGGGGCAGTCCAGCGGATGGGGATCTTCCCGCCCTGGTGGGGGGGGCACACGCCCTTCACCCTATGACTCGGGGCTGGTCCCCAGCCCCGAGCCCCTGCCTGGTTGGCCCCGCCCCCGGTCTCCCTCCCAGCTGCTTCCTGTACCAGGGAGCTGGTGTAGGTAGGATCAGAAGGATCATCCTCCAGGAAGCGGGAGAGGCCGAAGTCTGAGACTTTGCAGACCAAGTTGCTGTTGACAAGAATGTTGCGGGCAGCCAGGTCTCGGTGCACGTAGTTCATCTCGGACAGGTATTTCATGCCAGCAGCAATGCCCCGCAACATGCCCACCAGCTGGATGACTGTGAACTGTCCGTCGTTGAGCTAGAGGCAACACACAGGCTCAGGTGGGCCCACCACTTCCCTACTGGCCCAGGGCGTGCCCAACTGTGTGTATACAACATCCCAGGAAACCCCAGTGAGGATCCAAATAGCTCCGACCACTCTCATTTTACAAACAAGGTAGCTCAAACGCAGAGAGATTAAGTAAAGCCTGAGGTCACCCAGGCAGTAGCGGACGGAGTCAGGATGAGAACTTTGGTCTTTCTGGCTCTGAGGCCCTGGCTGCTTCCCTGCACCATGCCACCTCGGTGAATATTTGCAGACTTGAAGAGGGTAGGGTCTGTCTAACCTTGTGGGAGGGTGTGGTCTGCCCAACCCAGCTCTCTGGGGGAGGGGAGGGAGTTGAGAGAGCTGCCTCTTACCCGGAGGAAGGAGTCCAGGGCACAATTCTCCATGAACTCGGTGAGAATCATGACTGGCCGACTTTTAGTGACCACGCCCTCTAGCCGGATTATGTTGGGGTGGTCAAACTGACCCATGATGGAGGCCTCACTTAGGAAGTCCCGCCGCTGCCTCTCCGTGTAGCCCACCTTCAGCGTCTTGATGGCCACAAACACCTCCCTGCGGCCTGGCTGTTTTAGGCGACCCCGACAGACTTCCCCAAATTCCCCTGCAGGGCAAAGGGCACAAGTAGGAAGTGGCTTCTGGGTTTGGCCCTGTCCCCAGTGCATGCCGGTCCCTCCCCAGGGTAACCCCAGCCTCTCCTCCCCACTGTGCCCCAGGGGGACTCACCAGCTCCAATCACTTCCTCGATCTTGACACAGGACACATCGATTTCCTTGGCAAATTCCCGCACCGCCTCATTAGGGTCCTCGTAGGTAAAAGGGTCAATATAAACCTTCATTCCAGGAGCAACTAGAGGAAAGAAAAGTGGGCATGAGGGACTTTGGGCTAGGGCTGGGGACAGTGAGGGAACTCTTCAGGCTGCACCCTCAGGCCCAGGGTACTGCCCCATGCTCTCACCCTGATGGGAGCACATTTTGCACTCTCCCTACTAAGTCTGCTCCATATTCCTCTCTGCTGGAGTCCCATTTGGGCCCCTCCCCACCATCCCCTCCGTGGGAATCAGTGACCATAAAAGTTAGACACCGAGGAACTTATTCTTCTTTCTCTCTCATCTCTCATCATGTCAAAACCTCTCTCAGATTCATTCTTCCCCTCATTCCCACTGCCCCTGACCTTATCCAGACCTTCAACACTCAGACTCTTGCAATAGTCTCCCAGCTGGGCTCTCTGCCTCTGGACTTTTCCCACCAATCTATCCAGCATACCTGTCTTCCTAAAACAATACTCGCATTGTATTACTCCGAAGCTTGAGAGCCTTTCGGATTACCTATGGTGGAGTCAAGTCCAAACTCCTCTGCCTGCCTTTCACGACCCTCTGACGACTGGCCACAACTACCCAGCCTTGCTCCCTGGCAGCTGTCAAACCAGTCTTCTCACTGCCCCCACAGTCGGGCACTCTCCCCACCCCACCCACTGCCTTCCAGAGGCTCCTCTAGCCAGGAATGCTCTCTCCCACCTGTCTAAACCCTGCTCAACCCGCCTGGCGTAGCTCAGCCCAAGGCCACCTCCTCCAGGAAGGCTTCCTCTTTTCTGAGCTCTTACTGTCCTTGGTAACAGGAACACCCAGCTTAACACTTAATTGTTCTTTCCTTTTTTTCCTGTGTGTACGATTCTTGCCTTTCTCGTAGGATTAACTGCCTTTGAGGAAAGGGGTCACTTCTCATTCATCTCTGGGGCTAGCAGGAGTGAGGCAGGGGCTCAGGAAACAGCCCTTGAGTGGAAGCAGGAGGGGCTGTCTGGGATAGAAGTACAATGGACGAAACCCCAGGCAGGGAAAAGGGTATCTCCCAGCCCCACAGGGACCAAGGGAATGTTGGGGGCCGGGGGAGGAAACAGGGTGAAGAGACAAACTCACTGTATTGCTGTAGCTTCTCCGTGTACTCCGAATCAGAGCTGTGCCGCTGCTTCCTGGAGGGGGCAGGATGGAGGCGAGGCCTGAGACAAGTCCAAGAACTCCCTTTGTTCAGGGAACCCTCGGGCTCACAAGAGGGGCAGGGTGCACAGGGGACGGCCTGGTGTCTGGTCCCACAGTCAGTGGTAACAGCAGCCACCGGGTCTCCGGGTAAGGGGCTTGGTGGACTTGGTCCCCCAGGGGATCTGCCAGGAAAAAGGCAGGGGACAGTATGAGGACATGGGCGTGAACTAGAGAGGGCCTTGCCAGCAAGGAGAGCCTGGGCCCACCAAGGGCCTCCGTGGCATGGGGGCTCTACGGTGCCAAAGGGAAGCTCTTGCCAGCCCATGGGAGCAACTCGGGCCTGAGAGTACCTGAGGCAGACGACAGCGATGACCACGACAGCCACCACGAAGACAAGTCCAGCTGTGGCAGAACCCACAATGAGGGGAAGTTGCTCCTGGAGCTGCTGGGCACCAGAGCCTGGAGACGAGGAGGGGACTGGTAAGTGGGGGGATGGAAAGTATTAGGTGAGCGGGAGCAGGCGCAGTGGGCTACGTACCTCTCTCACTTGTGGTCTCAAACTCAGCAGGACGGCTGTACTGCCCGTAGCCAGCTACGGTGCGGGCACGGACCTGGACCACATAGCGGGCATCAGGCCGCAGCCCGTCCAGCTGCACGGAGTTCTTCTGGCTGGTCACCGTAGAGGCAATGCCCTCACTCTGCAACACCAGGAGGAATGAGGCACCTCAGTGGGTCCTGAGGCTCATCAGCCCCCGCCAGCCCTGGGCCTACCTGTGGCTGCCTCAGTACCTGAGACCTGGCTCCCAAGGGCCCCTGACCCTATCTGGGGGTAATCTTCTCACCCCAAGGCATCCTCCTGCCCCTCAGGGCTCTGACCTTCTCAAAGTACTTCATCTCATAGTCCAGGATGACTCCGTTGGGCCGCTCTGGGGGTGCCCAGGACAAGGTCAGGCTGCTGCCTGAGCTGCTGTGCAGATGTAGAGTAGGCACTTCAGATGGGGCTATGGGAAGAGACAGGGCGGGGGCTCACAATGGGCTCCTTGGGCCCTGGCATCCTTCCCAAGGACCCAGTTCCCATGGGACCCCTGGTGGTCCACTGACAAGCCCTGGGCAACCTAAGCTCTGTGTGGGAGAAAATGACCCAGGCCCTACCCTCCCGTGTCCCCTCCTCACCAGCCTGGTTGGTGGTGATATTCACAGCCGCATAGCGGGGGGGCAGAGGGCTCTTGCCCGAGACGCCATTGACTGCCTGCACTTCAAAGGTGTAGCGCGTGTGGGCCAGCAGATGGCTGATGTGGACCCGGCGCTCTGTCAGGCCCAGCTGCCGAGGCACAAACTCCACATTGTCATCACAGCGAGAGCAGGTTGAGGCACCCGTGGCCCCAGGGCCCCCACGGCACTTCTTGCAGATGACGTTGTATAGGAGGTCGTCCCGGCCACCCAGGTCCCGGGGTTCGCTCCACTCAAGGATCAGCGAGGTCTCATTCACGTTGGAGATCACACCCCGAGGAGGGGATGGCACCGCTGGAGGGAAGGTGGAGGGAGAGGGCAGTGAGCTTGGGCCACAGCACCACCCTTCCACCCAGAGTTCCTGCATACTACAAGCTGCTTCCCACCTCCTTGCCTTGGTCTCTGCTCTAATAAGCAGAATATCTCTCCTACACTTCTTCGCTGGGAAGACTGTAGTTAGCCTTTGAGGCCCAACTTGAGGTGTCACCTCCTCTTGGAAGCCTTCCTTGATTCTTCCTCCTCCTGTCCTCTGCACTCCCGTAACACAATTCCTGGGCATCCTTCCAGCCCAGCACTTAACACATTATATGGTCATTATCTGTTTTCACATGTGCTTCTCCCACCAGGTGGCAAGCTCCTATAGGACTGTGACTGTATCTTATTTTCCGCCACATTCCAGGCCGCCTGGCACAATGGCTGGCACCAAAGGCCGCAGCAGGGAGAAGGCAGGACACTAGGCTGCCCAGGGATATGAGGCCAACGGTTAGCATTGGGCCAAGAGAACGGCTGTTCTACACAGCGCAAGGAGCAAGGGACTAGAAGTCCCAGGGACTCCTGATGCCTGGCTAGGAGCTAGTAGGCATTTGTTCAATGTTGGTGGAAAGGCTGAGCCAGCTGACCTGGATTCTGGCTCAGGGCCAGTCACTTCCCAGCTGTGCCATGTTGAGCACAACGTCTAACCTCCTCAAGCCTCAGTTTCCCTGTCTGGAAAATGGATATGCATGGCAACTGTTTAGGCCCCTAGACAGAAGGCCCTGGGCAGGAGAGAGCAAGGCCGGGAGTTCACTCACTGGTACAGGCACTGTCTGCAGAGTCCGAATCTGCACGGTAGAAGTTATTGTGGCACGTGCAGATGCTGGAAGCTGGCGAGGTGGTGCGGCTGTTGGGGGGGCAGGGGAGGCAGGGCCCCTCTCCCTGCTTTGCCTTGTAACTCCCAGGGGGACAGGCTGCGCGGGAGAAGAGGAGGGACATGCTCTTCAGATCCGTGAGAATCTGGCCCTCCCCCAGCACAGGACTTGGCCCCTCTACCTCCTAGACTGTGGGGGCCACACTGGGATTGCCTCACTCCAGTGCAGCTACAAAAGGCCCTTTTGCCCTGTGGAAACCCCACGTCAGCGGATTCCTCCCCGCCCCGGCCCCCCACCCCTACCCTGGGGCCTCATGGGCGAAGACGTCAGGCCGATCACCTGGGCAGCCTGGGCTTGTCGAGGCAGGGAAGAGAGAGAGAAGGAAGAGGAGGGGTGGGGAAGAGACCACTGGCAAGCCGGCAGCACCCTACTCTGCCAGGATGCTCCCGCCCCTCCTTGAAGCTGGAGGGAAATCACTCCTAGGATCCTCGTGGCCAACCCAGAACAGCCCCGCTCACAGGACCAGTCTCTCTCCCCACCCACCAGGAGCCAGACAGCAGCTCCTTTCTGCCTTGGGCACGGGTGGGGGCCGAAGAGGAGTAAGAATAGAAGACAGCAGGCAGGAAGGCTGGGGTCACCGGGAGTTCAGAGGCCCCAAAGCATCCACAAAGGGCATCCCTGGCCCTAAAGTGAGCCCAGGGATGGGTGCCTGAACATCCCTTCGACTCTGCTTCCTCTCCTGCCATCTGTGTTTGGGCCCCTGGACCTGGGCTGTGGGATTCCGCATATCTATGACAGCCATATAATTTATTATTCAAATTGGAATATTTGGGGAGTGAAAAGGGCCGCTAGTAATAATCATGTTATAAGGAGCATGAGCCAGGCCTGCCCTGGACACTCAAAAGCATGTGGCCACTCTATCCCTATATGACTACCTCTGGGGAGGTCATCTAGAATATGGAATGCCCAGAGTTGGGGCTATGCCCTTCTCTGGGGTTTAATCTCCCCTCACTAAGGTGATATTCCACCCAAGCTCTTTTGAGCCAGTGGGGGAGGGGGCAGATGCCAGGCCAGGCTGGTTGCCATGGGAACCAGCATATATTTCCTGTCAGGGACCTGCAGAGTGTTAGCCCCTCTTCAGGCTGTCAGGCTCATCACCCCCACCCCCTTTCTCCACTTAGGAAGAGGAAGTCTGGGGCAGGTTCCCATAGAGAAGTGGAGAGGGGCCGGGCAAGGCACTATTCACCTTGCCATGACAACACCCAACACTGGGTTTTCCAGCCAGGCTGGGCCACCAGCCCCCTCATACCTAGGGCTGTGCTAAGAGCCAGCTCCCACCCCCGGAGCTATAGGCTGCAAGCACCAGGGCAGAGGGGTTAGAAGACAAAGCCCTTGGCATCTTGTCCTGCATGGTAGAGCATGGACGAGGCTGTAGCCCCAGCTCCCACATTCCCAGCTATGATGCCTTGAGTACAATTGTTCTCTGAGCCTCAGTTTCCATATTAGCAAAATAGGGGAGATAACTGGAATCTACCTTACAGGACTGTGATGACACTCAAATGAGAACCCTTCGTGAATGGGTTTTATAGCTGGAAGTCTAGGACACTGTAAGGTCTTAAGAGTCTTGGCAAGCCACCACAGACAAGTCTCCTAACCTCCTCCTGTATGAAATAAGGACAAGAGAATCCCTGTCGCCCATGCATCCCAGGGCTCCTGAGAGCCAAGGCTGACACTTACGTGGCACTTGTGTCACCATGTGCCAGGTGCTGTTCCAAGAGCTTCGCATGCATTGACTTGCTTAAGCCCACTACAAGTCTATAAGGCAATCATCATTATTGTCCCCATCTGGCACATGAAGAAACCAAGGTTCAAAGAGTTAAGTAACTTGCTCAAGGTCTCACAGGTGCTAACTGACAGAGTGAGGACTCAGACTTCAGGGACCGGGCCCCTGACCGCTATGCTATCTATACTGCCTCTCAAGGAAATGAGACCTCAAGGTAAAAGGGACAAGCATGAGGTACCCACAGCCCCTGTCCCCATAGCTCTGGGGATCATCTAGTACTTCCAGGGTGAAGTGTCTACTTGGGGCCAAACAAAGCAGGTATCTCTGCTGGCTTCCTGACTCTCTGACCAGCTGCCTCCTTATCAAGGATTCTCCATGTTTCTCCACCTCTGTCTTGAGTTCTATTCTTTCTCTTATTATTCTGGTATGTCTCCTCATTTTCGCTCATCTCCCCCCTTGCACCACATGCTATGCACCTGATACCCCTCTTCCCTTTCTTCCATCCGCCTCAGACCTGAAGCCAGACCTCCTTGACTGGCAGGTAGGAAGTAGCAGGTAGGAGGCAGTACGTGGCTTTGGCCCAAGTCCTCCCCTCCTCCCCCAGGCCAGTCCCCACTCACGGCGGCACTGGGACTCCTTGGCAGCTGGCTCATGGCCGGTGGCACAGGTGCAGGCTCCCACAGGCACCATCCATTCCCCATCGCCATTGCAGTAGAGCTTGAGTGGCACTGACACCTCCACGGCATTAGCGATGCAGGTGCCAGGGGCGATGACCAGAGAAGTGGGCTCGGCCCCCGTGAGGGTCTCGGGAAAAAGGGCAAAGCCTGCGGTGGTGGATGCACACTTCTTGTAGAAGGCACGCACAGAGATGAGCGACATGCAGGCACCTTGGTCCTGGAAGGCCAAGTAGAAACCGGCCTTGGAGAGCGGCCCAAAGCTTCGCACCTTGGTGTTGACACGGCCAGCATCAAGCCGCGAGAAGCTCTCATCGGGAGCAATGGTGTCCACCTTCACGTAGGGGTTCTCCATCCAGAAGGGGGAGGAAGCCGAGGCCACATCGCTGTCAGCCTCATAGTAGAAGAGGTTGAAGGTCTCTTTACAGGAGCCAGGGATGTTGGGGATGCTGTTGCAGTCACGCACGGTAAACTTGAGCTCCACGTAGACCCGCTGCACGTCTCGCCGCCAGATGAACCCCGTGCGGAGCCAGTTGTTCTGGCTTGACTCTCGCACGTTACACACCTGGTACGTGCGGATGGGGTTCATGGCCTCATCGTAGCCACTCACCTCTTCCCACTGTGCACAGACCAAGTGAAAAAGACGGAATGAGCACCAACATTTGCCAGGTGCTTACCACATGCCCAGATCTGTATTCACTTCACAGAGATGCTTCTGTGGTGTAGTGGCTGAGCACGCAGACTACATGGGTTCCAATCCCAGTTCTTGGCATGTGACTATGGGTTAAGTCACTTAACCTCCTTGTACCATCGTTTTCCCATCAGCAACATGGCGAGAATAAGGAATAAGTGAGTTTAAATGAATAAAGAACTTAGAACAGAGCGATTGGTAAGTACTACAGGAGTATTAGCTATAATATTTGTTATCTTTACGCCTCCGTTGCATTGTCTATAAAATGAGGCTGGGATTGGATGTAAACGAGGTGGCGGGGAATCAAGTCAGTTTAACATATATAATGGATTTGTAACAATGTCCAATACAGGGCAATCACAATCACGTTTAACCTTCACACAACTCCATGAGAAGGTACATCTGTTGTCCTCACTCTCCAGAAGAGGAAGCCAAGACCCTCAAAGGGAGAGACTTGCCCAAGGTCACACAGTTTGGCCTGGTGAATGAGGGCCTGTGGTTCCATCCCACCCCAGCGTTTCAGAGCTTAGTGCAGTTGTGTTGTGTAGGCCACGTAGGGAGGTTTTTGTTTGTTCTTGAAGTTTATTTATTTATTTTTGAGAGAGAGAGGGAGAGCACAAGCAGGGAGGGGCAGAGAGAGAGGGAGACACAGAATCCAAAGCAGGCGCCAGGCTCTGAGCTGTTGGCACAGAGCCTGACGCGGGGCTCGAACTCACGAACTGTGAGACCATGACCTGAGCCGAAGTCAGATGCTTAACCAACTGAGCCACCCAGGTGCCCCTAGGGAGGTTAATGAGGGTATTTTAGAAATGTCAGAACTACAGGAATTTAACAGTGAAGAAATGGAAGCCCAGAAAGGTAAACTGCCTTGCTAAAATCACAAAGCAAGTTAGAGATCTGGAACCAAGGTTTCTGGTCCCCAAGCCAGTGCCCTACCCAGGGACCCAGGAAGGAGGGAGATGGTTGGAGAAGACACAAAAAGAGCAGTCATGCAGGGAAGGGATGGGGGTAGGCTAAAGGCAGGCTGAGGGGCACGCAGAGGGAGAACGGGACAAAGGTGGTGCATATGGGGAGGGGGACACACACAGGCAGGCTGAAGGCTGAGAGGGTGCGAAACACCCATAGGCAAAGAAGGAAGGTGACAGAAGCAGAGGATAGGAATGGCGAAGGAGGTGAACCTGATAGGCAGGGGCAGCCCTTCTCCGGCCCTGGTGAGGCGAGGGGAATGGCGGCTGGAGTAGGGAGTGGCCTAACTGGCAACCAACACTGAGGGGAGATGGTGGGGGAGGCTTACCCCACTTTCTGGATGAGATGTCCATGCCAATTCAGAAGTCACCCATTTTGTGTCCATGAGGGTCTCTGGGGAGCAACAGAAGAACAAAGGTCAGAGGCCACGCTCAGGATGGGGAAAAAGAGGCTGTCCAGGAAAGGCCAGGACACCAGAGAATGATTCTCAGCAGGCACCGCCCCATCCCACCCCACCCCCAAGTCCTCTCGGCTACCCTGCCCTGGAGAAGACCCTGCAGCCATCTCCAGAAATGTCACAGCCCCAAAGAAGTCAGGTCGGGTTGGCCAGCGGGAGGCAGGTGTCTGCTGCTGACCCCAGGCAAGAGCTGGGGCCAGTTCACACACCTACAGGGGCTGCTAATCTCCACACAAAGGGGCGGCAGGCCCTTTATCCTGGAACAAAGGACCTTATGCTTCAGACCCTGCTGCCCAGGCCTCCCCTGACTCCATTCCCAACACAAAGGCCCAGTGCCACACATGCCCAGGGGAAGGGGAGGGCAGTGACGGGAGCAGAGCCTGCTCCCACCCAACCTCCCACTCAATCTCCTCTAGGGGATGGGGCAGGAATGCTCTTTGAGGGCGGGGTGATGGCCAGCAAGACCCAGACCAGCTCCCTGCAAGCTAGTTCAGTTCTTCCTACGATCCTCAGATAAATAAAGGAGCTGTGGGTGCACCTCTTTTACAGGTGAGAACGCTTGAGGCCCAGATAAAGTCTCTATGTGGCCTGAGGCAAAACTGCTAGGACTTGGGGTGAAATGTCACTCAAATGCAGGTCTGACTCCACAACTAACCCCTTAACCAGGGCACTCTGAGTGCAGTGTGAAGGGGAGAACAGGGAAAGGAGGAATAGAGAAAGCCGAGAAAGCTCCTATGTATCCTTTAAATCCCGCTCAAACTGTCACCTCCTCCAGGAAGCCTTCCCTGGACCCCCAAATCAAGGTTAGATGCCTTCCTCTGTGCATCCAGGACCAGGGGCTTTGTCACAGCACCGATCCTGTTCCAAGCTTCCACTTCTTATCTGTCTCCCCCTGCTCAGCCAAAGGGGGGGCCCATTTAGGTTTCCAACATAAACTCACTCCCCTAGGAATCGGGTTCTGGATTCTGGCTCTCTGAGAGGAAAGACGCCAACTCCTTCCTTCTAGCCTGGGAGACAGGGCAGCCAGCAGTCCTCCCCTCTGCCCTGAGCTGGAGGGGGCAGGTCAGGGCTGCCCAGGAGGAGAAAGCCCCAAACCTCACAGGTTCCAGGCTTGCGGCCGGCACTGGTTTCCCGCAGTCTGGGTCTGAGCTGAGGATGGTGCGTGAGGCAGCTGTGGCCCCAGACCCTCATGTTAGACACAGGGGGAGTGAGGCTCCCTCGTCTTCCACCAGAGGAGGCCGGTCCCTGGAGGGCCTGGCTGCAGGGTGAGCTCTCCCAGCCTCATCGTCGGTGGCCTGATGGGCCCTCTGGCAGACAGACAGACAGACACAGACATTTGGCAGGGGGGTAGGGGAGGGAAGGAGAGATGGGCAGAAGCAGGGGCCCAGAAACAGGCGGGGAGAGAGGCAGTGGAGCAGGGGCCTTGCTGGGGTGGATGGCGAGAGGCTCGGATCTGGATAGAGCCGGCTGGCTAGGACCAGACAGTGGGGTGGCCAGCTGAGGACAGTGAGGTGGAGAGACAGGGAGGCCCAAAGAGACAGAGATAGAGAGCGAGGTTGCCAAGTGGCCTCTTCTCCAGACAGCAGCCCAGAGTATTCCTGTCCCTGGAGCCAGTGGAGCCAAGTGCGCCCCCTCCCCCCTCAAGCCAGCCAGCCAGCCAGCCAGTCCGCCTGCTTGTCTGCCCGCTGCCCGCCACCCGCCCGCCCGAGCAGGCAGGGGCTCCCACCGCTCCCTCGAGTTGCCTCCCTCCTCCCTCTCCCTCACTTCCTTCTGCTCAGCCTGTGCCAAACCCATCTGGAACTGTTTAAACCCAAATATTCAGCCCCCTCCCCCCTCCAGCCAGATTCCTCCACAGTTTAAAACAAGCCCTGTGCTGGCTCTGAGAGGAGGGAGGGGACGGTGGGGAGGGGGAGGGGTGGGGGGAGGCAGGGGTGGAGGGAGGCTCTTCATTTCTGTTTAATTTCTGGGGAGCGGGAGAGGGAGAGGGAGGGGGCGGGGATCGGCCCTTGGCCATCGCTCAGCCTTGGCCATCGCTCAATCTCGGCACATTTTTCCCATTAATGAGGAGAGGACTTGGAT
This sequence comes from Puma concolor, assembly GCF_028749965.1. Lineage (NCBI taxonomy): Eukaryota > Metazoa > Chordata > Mammalia > Carnivora > Felidae > Puma > Puma concolor. The sequence goes on along the minus strand of NC_141675.1, from coordinate 76,730,965 downwards.
TTCGAGTCATGTGTGCCTGAGGAAGGGCTCCGGTCACCCTGGTGGGGAGGGGGCTTACTCTCTGGGGGAGGGGAGGGGCCTGCTCCCCTTCAGCAAGAGGGAGACCCTGAGGTGCCTGTGTCCCAGCCTCAGGAAGGGCATGGAGGAGGTCCCAGAATCCATCTGTCTGTGGCATTGGGAAGGACAGGCCCAACCCAACAGAGCCCACCTTTTCTCTGCTATGTGTGTGCCCCGCGTGCATGTGCATGTACACACGCTGAGGTAAAGGATATGAGATGCACGGGGTAAGGACAAAAGAGGACTGAGTGAGCAGTCGCCAAACTCCCCAGCTGGCGACCGCACCCCCATCCTCCTCTGCCCCCCATGTGGCTGCCGGAGGGAAACCAGAACGCGGACAGGGCAACCATTCTCGGATACGGGGCTCCATCAGGCTGGAAACCCCCACCAGCCCCTCAAAACCGAAAAGGGAAGGGGACAGCAGGCTTGGGGGCGTTCTGAGACTGGGGCTTCAATGCTCAGAAGTGAAGCCGCACCCCTTTCAGGTTTCCACAGGGCCACGGAGCACAGCCACGTGGCGGCAGCTGTGCGGCTCCTGCCTGTGCACAAATACACACACGCACGAACATTACCCAGTCCTCAGTGCCTGGGCTCATTCTCTGCCACTGGGGCCAAAGAATGGCAAGTCAACACATATGGTGGACACAAACACACAAAGCCACAGCCGCCCACAAACATACACGCCGCTTCATACACGGCCTCGGCCTTTTTCAGACACACAGATGCATATGGTGCAAATAGATTAGCCTTCCTTAGGCATTCACACACAGTGAGTCTTTCCTACACACAGATCTGGCTTGCCTTAGGCAAAAACTCACTCTTACAGTCTTCATATGTGCAGATTTCCAGAGACATATGCATATACAGAGGGCACGCACACCCAATAGTACATTCTCCTTACACACCCAACTGCAAACGACTGCCGGCCACAAGTCACAGTCTTGAGTGTGGTCAAGTGCAACCACAAACACCAGACTCAGTGACGTGCTCTTATGCAGTCACACACAACTAGCATCAGCTGCACACGCTGGTGCCCATTTGCACTGAAACAGGCCACAGGAGCCTGCAGACGCAGTACAAATATCAACACCTACCGTTTGTATAGAGCCTCAGAGGTGCATCCTCCATGCACGTGCAACACACACACACATGCGCGCGCGCGCACACACACACACACACACACACACACTGCAAGCATGTTCTTTCCATGAGAGGAGTCTTCAGGTGGGGTGGAGGTAGGGCTAGGAGAGGGGCAGTGTCTGCTAAGAAAGCGGAGGTGCTAGGCCAGTCTCGGCCAGAGGTGCGGGGAAGAAGCAAGCCCCAGACCTGTTTCCTGGGGCCCTGGCCCAGGCTGAAGCAGTTACTGGTCAGGAGGCTGGGGGTGGGGCAGGGACATGAAGATGATTTTGGGTGTGGGTAGGTGTGGCCTCCCCAGGGACAGCCCCTGCCCAAGCAGCAGGCCATTTCCCTGCCAGTACAATGGCTCTGACCCCAGCACTGAGCCCTTAGGAAGGGGGTGGCATCATGAAGAGACATAGCCCCAGGAGCTTCAGGCAATACTTCCACACACAAGTTGGGCACCCAGCAAGAGGAGAATATAATGGGCACCCAGACTATGTCTGAAGACCTCATTGGGTGGCCCTGGTGCAGAGGCACCAGCTGGGAGCCTGCCACTGCCCTGGTGAAGGGCCAAGTACACACAGCTTTATGGAGCTGCCAGACCCCACAGCACCCCAGGTTCCAGGTCATACAGAGCACACTGCTCCGTGTCAGTGAGACCCAGGAAATAAAAAACAAGAAACAAAAAACCTCCAGAGACAAAAGCATAAAGCCCAAGCTCCAGATCAGGGACACAGAAGGTGACACAGAAGGTCACGCTTCTGGGCTGGGCCAGCACAGTGTGCAGGTGCAAGTGGACAGAGGAGTAGAGTCTGGACAAGAAGGTGCAAAGCCCTGGCTGCAAAGAGAGGGAGAAAACCCCATGCCAGCCCTGAGGTGGTCCCCCTTCTCCTTGCTGGGGTTCCCACCTCAGGCAACCAACCCAAGGGATCTGTCCGGTCTTCTTCCATCCTGTCCCTACCCTTTGTGTCAGTGTGTATATAAGCATGTACCAACCTGCACAATCAGGGTGGTCAGCCTGTGGAGGAAGGGGACTTGGGGGGCTCCTGCTATGGGACCTAGAAGAGCCTAACTCACCCCAGGGCCGCCTCTCCCTTCCCCGCTCATGGCCCCTTGGCCTTCAAATCTGGGATGCAGGGGAGGGGAACATCTCAAAACAGAGAACACATTTTGTTTTCCATTCTTCCCCTCAGATCGTGGGGATTTATAATTAAATAAACCTGAAAGGGAGAAGGGAGGAAAAAGCACAGAGCAAGGAGCCCAGATGCCTCAGTGTTCACCCATGCCCCCCGCCCCAGTCCCCGCCTTGCCAGCCAGCCAGCCAGCCAGGATGGATGGACAGCTAGCCCTTCTGTGAGGCCTTTGAGCCCTTCCTTCCCTGGGATCCCAGCCACAACAAGCCTGGCCAGGAGTCTGGGGGCAGGAGGTGATAGGAGATCCAGGGCCAGGGCAGCCCTTGGAGTAGGGGGCCTCTCTCACCCCATCAGGTGCCCAGCTGTACCCAGTCTCTTCTGTCCCGTCCCCCCACCCCCCCACCTCCCCAGCTGCCCAATCCCGACAAACCAGTTTGACTCAGCACAACAGGCAGGGCTACAATTTTCAAACTATGCAGGCCTGGTGATTCAGCCTCTTCATGCTGTTTAATTAGTGTAAGGCCGGGTGGCGGAGGCCTTGCCCACGGCAGCTTAGGCTTTAGCTCCAAGCCGCTGAGGCCACAGAGACGGCGGTGGCAGCAGTTCTGGCTAAAGGGAAGGCAGTGACGAGCAAACTGGTTCCCCCGAATACCTGCCGCTGTCCTTCAGTGGCAGCTCTTAAGTGCCAGCTCATGACAAACAGGGATGGGGTGGGGGGCACCAGAGGCAACTCTACAAGTAAGAAACCACAGAAATGCCAGGACTGTTGACCCCTCTCAGCTGGCACCTTCTCAGGGACCACTGCTGCTGCCTCTGACGGAGGGAGGGGTTCACACACTGCCTCTTGCCACCCGGGGACCAGGCGCACTGCAGTGGCTACTCAGCTAACACAGCCTGGCTGGGAGGGGGGCTGTCCCATCCCCACCTCTCACATCTGGGAGTGGTTTCTCTTTTCTCAAAAGGGTTGGCTCTCAGCAGACTTCTCCATCCTATCTGGGGTATTAAGTACCCTAAAGCTCAGACACCCTTCCTCCTCTCATGCCCGTTCTGGGTCTGCTCACCTTCCTGGTCTGTTCACCTTCCGGTTCTTAGTACTGAAGGGGAGAATGATCTTGGCTCGGGGCACTGGGAAACATTACTCAAAAGGAGAGTGAGCAACAGGATGGCCCTGTTTCCCTATGACTGAGGGTAAATCTGAGGGCAATTTGTGTTGTGTTTAGCGGGGAGGTAAGCAATCAGAGGGCAAGGGGAGGGGTGTTTCTTTAACCAAGGAGAGGGGGCAAGGACCCTGGTTCCATCCTCAGGTAAAACCGATGAGGTCCTTGGATGCAGTCCTGGTGGACCCCAAGTGTGTAGGGAGGCAGAACAACCAGGTGCCAGACAGTACGTAACCAATGGAGCCATGAGGACACAGCACCCACAGCTCAGGACACTGGGCCTAAATATAACTCAGAGAGCCAAAAGGCTCCCCCTAGGCCCTGGGCAAACCAAATCCTGGCAAAGCCAAATGGAAAGCTGGAGCAGAGGCTAGATACCCTGCCCATAAAGCTTAGGAGTGGGGAGGGACCCACCTAACCCTCCCCGCTGGCCATAGCCCAGGACCACCAAGTCTCCCCATCTCACCCTTCCAGCTCTAGACAGGGCTGGGGGATGGGTGGGACGCAGGGACGGCTGTCCCCTACCTAGCTCTCTTCCCATCCCATCCCATCCCTCCCAGAGCTGAAGAGAGATGGAGGTGGGGAGACAACTTTCTCCCCAGACCAACCTTCCTGCCCCCATCACTCCTTCCTCTAAACTCCCTCCAGCAGGTAAGGCACACACCAGTTTCATTTCTGCCCCTCCTCATGGAGCAGATCCTAGAATAATAATAGTTAATCCCCGAATAATAATGGCTGTGTGCTAAGCACCCCACAACACGTTATGGACTCAGTCCATACCCACTCCAGGGATAGTGGGTACTATCACTATCCCATGTCACAGTGAGGGAGGACAGAGGGGTGGGTAGGCACACCTCCGAGTGTGGGTCTGAGCCCTGAAGCATCTCTCTTTCTCTTTGCGTAGTCCCGCACACACACTGAAAACCCTAAGGTCTGAGGTATGGCGAAAGTGAGGGAACAGGTAAAAGCCACACACCAAGGCACTGCTACTTCCTAGGGGCACCCCACACTGGCCTGGCCTCCTAGCCACCACCCACCTAGCCAGGGAGTAGTCCCGGATCCCACTTCACAGCTGAGCGGGGAGGGGGAACACGGCTGGGGCAGTGGCCGTGCTGCCCTCTCTTTCCTGGGCTGCTGCTGTTCATCAGTTCTCTGCCTCTTGGTCAGCCCCTCGGCTCTTTGGCTTGGAGGCCCGGATGCCAGCTCCCAGCCACGGCCTGCCTCTGAGGGTCTAGCTGATTGTGAGGGGTGAAAAGGGGGGAAAGGGGGAGGGAAAGAGGAACGGAGGAAGGACTGAGCCTCTTCAGGTAGCCCTTGCGCACCTGACCCAAACCACACCCCCTCCACCCCACTGTCAGCACAAGCACCCACCACACCTGACAACACGGGCCCTGCTCGTGGCACACACAGCCCCTAAGTGTGTGTGTCTGTGTCACCTCTCCTGGGCTAAGACACAGAGACACAGACCTGGGAACTCCAACAGGCTCCCTGGCTCACACCCTTGAGGCAATCAACAACAAAGCCCCACACCGGTTTCTCACGCCTGAGATCCTATCACACACATGTGGGCGCGACCTCACTGTGTCTGCTTGCATTTGCATGTGTCCACCCGTGTGAATTGGTCGGTCAGCACCAGTGGGCTCAGAGAGAGCTAAAAGGGGGTGGGGGCTCATAGGAACGTTTTTCCCCTAAAGAAAATCAGAAAGCACCAGAAGATGCCTTTCTTTCGGAACTGTGTTCTTTTTTCCTTCCAACCCTTACGGTTACTGTGAACATACGAACAGACCAACTTACACAGAATTCATATTTTTGTTCCTGTACTAAGAAAGTGACTAGATCTGTTGTTAAAGATACCAAAAATAAGTGCTCCAGTTTCCCCCAAATTTCTGTGGGTTCTTCCCTCCACACTAAGGAAGGTTTTTTTCTTCCCTCATTTAATGGCTCCAAAATTCTTGGAAACTCTGTGTGTGTGTACCTATCCTGTATGACCAGCGTCAGTGGCTCTGTGTCCCCAAGGCTTGTGTCAAGTGGCCTATGTGTGAGCTCTCCCACCAGGGCCAACGGCATCCTGTTCACCCAAATACAGTCATCTGGAAGTTGGAGCTACCCCCTCAGCATCAGCACCGTCTGGATAGTTCACACAGTCTATTGAGAAACTCAGCCTTTTCCTACCGGCTAATGGGGCAAACCCCAGAACTTCAGGGGTTCAGTGGAGACCCAAGCACTCGGATGTCTTTCTAGAAGGCGGAGGAAGAGCCGCATAGCCGTGTGGATGGCCACTGCACACTGCACCTCGTGTGTAACTGGCGCTCCATAAACCATAAACAATAACAGGCCCCCGCCTCTCCACCCCCGCAGTCATCCCCTGACAAAGGGGTGTACGCACTCACACCTCTCGCTCAACTCCAACGGGTTCCGAAACAACGCCGCCCCCCAACCTGGGAGTCCGCTTGGCCCCCACCCGCCACAACCCCGCGGCAGTCTCAGAGCCCCGGCCTCGCCTGGTGGGTCGCCCCCACTTCTTCACCTCCCGCGGCCGCCGAGGGCCCCTCTTCTCTGCGGCGAGTGCGGAGTTCGCCCACAAGAGCTCGCAGCTGGGCCGTGACTTTCGGGGACGCTCCACCCCAGTCAAGCCGCCTGCGGTCCACAACTCGCCGACCGCGGGCCTCGGAGCCAGCTGGAGCCTCCAAGGCAGCTCCGGGGGCGTCCTCCCCACCCATCCTCCGGCCCCCGGAGCGGCGCGGGTGACGGAGCCTCCTCCGACGTGCGCCCAGCCCTCATCTGACCCACACCGTGGGTCCACTCTGGCCCAAGCGCGGGCGACCCCGGGCGCCGTAAGCCTTGGACGCACCCCCCGACGCCGCTCACCTTCCAGCGCCCGGCAGCCGGCGGGCAGCAGCAGCGGGAGCAGCAGCAGCGGAGGGAGCAGCGGCAGGAGCCCCGGCGGCGGCGGCGGCGGCGGCGGCGGCGGGCGGGCTCGGGCCATGGCCGGGGAGGGCTCCAGGAGCCGAGCCGGGCCGCGCCGGGCCGCGCCGGCGGGGCTGGGGGCACCTGGGGGAGGGTCCGCTCCGCGGGCTCCGAGGAACGCTCGCGTACGGTCCCAGGAGGTCCGGGCAAGAAGAGGGTGCAATCCAGGCGGGCGGCTCCGGGACCGAGGCGGCGGCCCGAGCCCGTAGATGCTGGGGGATGCAGGCAGGTCGGTCCCGCGGCAATCTGGACGGACCGGTCCAGGAGGATCCCGGGCGCTGGAGAGCTCGGAGCCGGAGAACTCCGGGAGGCGGGCCGGGGCAGGAGGGCGCAAGTGGTGGTAGTTAGGGGGTACAGTTATCTGGCGGCCTGCCGCGGGCCCGCCTCGGATTCGGGGCACCGGGTGCGCTAACCGTCCGGGGTCCGAGCAGGGATCTTGCTGCGCCGCTCGCGTACTCACTTCTGCTGTCCCCAGCGCTGGCGCTGCCGCTCTGGTCGAGAGGGGCGGGACTGGCCGCCTGCCTGTCAGCGCCGTGGCCCCACCCCTCGCCGCAGGCCGCCCACTCACAGACCGCCAGGCGGGCTGGTTCGGCCTCGAGAGCTCTCTGCTGGAGTTGAGTTGGCGGCGCCTCCATCAGGCCCACCCTCAGCGTCTCCGAGGCCTGGAGGGGGCGGAGCCAAGAAAAAGATGAATTAGATTGGGCGGAGCGATACTGTCAATCAGAGGGAAACCCCGCCTCCTATCTCCCATTGGCCATTAGTAACCGAACCTGAATCTAAAGAGGTGCCAGTCACATACAACGAGCTGAGGGCGCCCCCCTGTGGCCTGTACCTGCCCAGAGACGCCCCCACGTGGCTGTCTTCTCTCCAGGCACGTCCATATCCTAAACTGAGTTGAGGCACTATCAAGGGGACGCCCATCTGCAACACATCCTGCGACCAGGGTCTTCTGCTCATTTATTTATTCATTCATTCATTCAGCAGGGTATTTCGTCGTCCTTTGAGCATAGACTCTATTACTGCTGCTGCTACAGCAACAGATTTTTCATTCTCTTGGGGTTAGTTTACTGATGGAGGCTGGCATGAAGTCATCACAACAGAGTATAACAGGTGTGATTATGGAGGAAGGACAGAGTTGCCACAGCACCTGTGAGGGGAATGGCTACGTCTGGCCCTGAGTAAATGACATTTCATCTGAAAGATGAAAAATGAGTAGTAGGTGAAAGATGTGTGTTTGGGGACAGGATGGAGGTGGGGTGGCTGTTTCAGACACAGGGAACACACTTTGCATGAGATCCCTGTGGCAAGAGAAACTGATATTCACTAAAGGAATCTGAAAGAAGTCCAGAATATCTTGAGTGTAGAGTTAGAGGCTGAGAGGAGCTGAAAGGAGGCTTAGAAGTAGGTGGGGGGGGGGGGGACCAAAAGAGTTGTTTTTAGACTCAAGGCCTTCCTGAGAGCTGGAGCTTGAAGCAGAGGCATTTCCATATCAGATTAGCAGGGCTGCCCTGGAAAGAAGGGGAGGAGGCAAGGGTGGAAATAGGGAGATGGAGAGAGGACTGTGCAGTCGTCAGGTAGAAGCAGGTGGTGGCTTGGACTAGGGTGGAGGCTGTGGGGATGGAGAAAAGTGGGCAGGTCTTAGATGTTTTAGGAGGTAGAATTCATGAGATTTGTGACTGAGTGTTTGAGAGAGATGTGGTAGATGGAGAACCCCTGGGTTTCTGGATTGACAATGAACTTCTACCTCCTTTGCTTGACAAACATTTACAAAGTGCAATAAACACTCTGAAATAATAGCTTTTGTTTATTAAGCGGTAGATGTTATTATAACCTCATTTTACAAACAAAATTGACATGTAGAATGGCTTGGGGACTTGCCCCAAGTCATAGTGCGAATAAGTGACAGAGGTAGGATTTGAATCCAGGACTGTATAGCTTTTAGACTCACTCATTCCACTTCATCAGAGACCTAAAGATCACCTAGGTGCTTGTTAAAAACTCAGAATCTTGAGCTACCCTTTCCACCTTGGACCTTGGGACTCAATCTCTGGGGTATAGGGCCCAGGAATCTGTATCTTAAATAAGCATTCCAGGTGCTTCTGATGCATGCTGAAGTCTGTGAATATCACCGTGTAGCCTCTCACTGTCCTAGTTGGAGAAACATCCCTCCATGGGCCCTCTGAGTCTTCCCCAGCTACACTAAGATTTCTGGGGGGCAGAAAGTAAGGGATCACATACTAGGTGGCCTCAGAAACAAGATGGTCATACTTAATCCTTTGATCATGAAATACCTTAGTTTCAGTCCTGGAAGCTCCATTAGAGCAAATGAAGTCATGGATCTGGTACTTGAAGACACTCCTCTGAGGGAGGTCCATCCTCCCAGCCACAGACATGTGTGGATACATGGGGCTAAGGCAGGGGATGCCATGAGACAGAGGCCCAGATTCCACCTCAGATCTGTTCTCAAGCCCTAGGAACTTCCCACAACATCATTCAAGGCTCTAGACCACAGAAGGGATCTTGGAGATCATCTTATACAACTGTTCCATTGTAGAGCTAGAAAGCTTGAGGCTTAGGGATAGGACTGCTTGCCCTACAGTCCCCCCTGCCCTGGGGTGCTGGTTGGCATTGGGAAGGGTAGTGTTTTGGCAGGTGGCCTGAGAGCAATACCTCTCCGCCAAAGGCCTGCTCGTTGTAAGGCAGATCTGTGAGGCCGGCACTCCTGTTTGCTCAGCATCTGTGCCAGGCTAGGCCTCGCCCTGGACAAACACAGCCTGCCGAGCGGCAGGCACCAAGCTCCTTTGTTCTTGGGTTGATAGCAGAGCTAGTAGGGCCCGTCCTCACCGGATGTTGGCACCATGGTTCCCACGGGAATGCTTCCTGATCAAGAGGCCGATAGACTGAAGGGCACCGAGGTACTGGCTACAACAGCCTGGGGCAGGAAGGTGACCACCTGCCAACAGAACGGATGTGAGAGAGGAGCAGGTGGAGGTGTGGGGACTGAATGCCAAGCCGGTTAAGGAAAGCTGGGACACCTTCATCTCTTTGGGAGCAGGTGGGCAGAAGGTCCAAACCATCTTTCCAGGCTGAGGAGGTACCAAAGAACCCAGGGAGCAGGCTCTGACACTTGATTTGGAATGAAGGGAAAATATCCAGACTGAGGTCAAGGTTCTTCTCACTGAGCCCACCATCCTTTGCCCATTTGAGACTGAAGAAGCTTAACATGTAAGCAAGAGTTTGAGCTTTGGGATCAGAGAGACCTGAGTGCAAATTTTGGCATGGTCATTCACCAGCTGGGGTATTCACGATAAGAAGCTGAACCTTTCTGAGTCCTAGTACCCACAGGAATGAAGGTGGGGGGATGACCATACCTCCTTGTCTATTGTGATGCTCTGGCCCGAGGGCCAGGAGCACAGCAGGTGCCTGTTATATATATGGTCCCTATGACAATTAATACCCAGTGCCCAGAACCTCTCTGGAAACCCTGTCTGTTTGGGGACAACTAGAGGAATTGATTTGGGGCTTAATGCCCCCTGCACCTGTGACCAACTTCACATTGTCTTTTAAAAAGATAGTAAATATGTGTTCCTGGGCTTGTGGGCTGGAGATTGTTGCAAGAAAGTCAAAACTGGGAGAAGAGAGCTTGGAGGCAATGAAGGATGGCGGGGTTGATTTGATGAGTGCTTTTTGGGCTCCTGTCAAAGACCAGGGTGGAGGCAAGGAGACCAGCAAGGTGACCACAGGCAAGAGTTGATGATGACCGGGCTGGTTGTAGCTCAGTGATCTGAGCAGCAGCATGGGTGCTTATTTATAGGAAGAGAAGTAAAGACTTGAGGAGGAGCAGTTTGGGTGGGGAGGGGCTGGGGGATGAGGACTGAGGGTATCATTTTGGACTGGCTAAGTTTAGGCCTGTCAGACATCCAACTATGCACATGAAGCAGAGAGCTGGCTTCACGGCTCCCACCTCCTCCACTGACCATCTCCCTTGCCATCTATACAGCCTCAACTGTGGTATCTCTCTGTCCCCTGGAGGCTTGATCTCAGGGCTTTTGCACTGGCTCTTCCTTCTGCCTGGGTGCTCTATTTCTCTGCTTTCTCTCAGAATTAAGATCTCTGCTTAGATGTCACCTCCCTACCCAGTTTGCTTTCTTCCCTCCTCTCCTGCACCATCACTGTCTAGCCCATTGCACTATTTAATTTCCATATACTACTTAGCACTAATTGAGGTTATACTGTTTAGTCATTAGCTTACGTGCGTGTTATCTGTCTCCTTTCTAGACTGTAAGCTTCTTGAGAGCAGGGGCTTGCTTTATTTACCACTGAATCCCTGGTATAAGGCCAGTGCGCTGCATGAAGTGGTCCCTCAATGACAATTTACTGACCGAGTCAGTAAGTATGGCCAATATGTGGTGTTTAGGCTGCCATTTTTTCCCCAAGCCCATGGCAGGCCCTGCTCATTGATTCTGAACTCTTTCTTCAACGTGATGCAGACAGCCCTGGTCAACCCATCAGGTTTGGCACAGGACGTCAAACCTACCTGCCATCCCTGTGGTGAACAAAAGTCCCCTTCTAGCTACCTGTGTGACTTTGTGAGAGTCTTTTAAAGCTGAGTCTCGGACTTCAGCTTCCTCATGTGATGTCTCCTCCGAGATGTAGAGGAGTCTTTCCACCCCTCTTGGATGGGCGGGGCCTCCAGGCTGGAACCTGCTGCCACGTGCAGACAAGGCGCTCGGTTCCTGTCTTTCCCCTGAGTCACAACCGCTCCTGCGCCTTCCTCTCCCTCTGTTCGCGCCCCCACCGCCATCCGGTTTTCTCACCAGCCCCAGAAGATGAGGCTACAAGGGACCTTTGATACCTGGCCCAACAAAACCTTCCTTTTCAGATGAGGAAACTGAGATCAGAGAAGGACAGTCACTGGAGCCAGAAATCCAACAAAGACTAGCTGTCCACACCCAGCGTTTGGGCAGCAGCCATCCCTTCCCCGGAACCCTGGCGGGGCCTGGGCACTTGCTGTCAGCACCTCCTCTCCATGATAGGGAGCCGGGGGCCCGCAGCTTCCTTGTACTCAGGCACATTCCCAAGCCCCAGGAGGCGCGCGCGGCCTGGCCTCCCTCCAGGCCCTGGCAGTTGGCGGGAGAAGGATGCCCTGTGGATTCCTGGCTCCTTCCCCCGCTTCCGAGCTGCTTGTTGGAAAGAGGTGAGAAAGGTGCAGGCCTCTTCCTTCACAGTTGCTTTTGGAAATTGCCTCAAGTTGTTTGGACCGGGGCGAGGCTCTAAGCTGTTGCAAAGCCAATTAATACCCTGTTGGCAGTTTCTCGCCTTCGTCCTTGTCTGATCCAACCTGGATCATCCCCTCCACTCTCTTGAAGCTATTCCACAGCCTCTCTGACAAGAGCTCCGTTCTGGCTTCCCTTGAGGAAAGGTGGAGGAAGAAATGGATGAGTATTGACTAAATCTCTCTGTGATCTTACGTGGAGGTGCTTTAAATGTCTCCCAGAGAGGGGACGCTTCGGTTGCCTTTGAGCCTGCCTGCACAAAGCCCTTGTTTGCAAACTGTCTTTTCTCGTGGAGCAGCCGCACTTCCTTTTCTAGGAGCTATTTGGGGAAACTCTAATGTTTGAGGGAACAGAGAGCCAGCTCCTGCTCAGGAGGACAGTGAGGACCCAGAGGCATCCAAAAGTGCTAATTAAGGACCAATACCCATAGACATCTGGGGAAAGTTAAAAAAAAAAAAAATGGAAAAGGCTTGGGCTTTCATGTTTAATGAGGAAGGAGGGAATATCAGGGACTAAGGGAAATTTCTGGGAGACAGATTTTGACTTGATATTGAACATTTCAGCTTTCAGCCCACTTATTGAACAGTTACTGTATGCTGTGGGGCACAGACATAAATGGGCGCCAGCCCACTCTGCCCAGGAGAGGGGTCACAGAAGCCTTCCCGAGGAGGCAGGCACGGAGCTGAGACCAGGCTGAGGCCCGGAGAATAAGAAAGATCAGCAAGGCTTCTTGGCCCTAGAAACACAATGGAAGCACCTGGCGAGCTTTTTGTTTTTTGTTTTCTGTTTTTAAAGAAGGATGCCTACCCCCAGAAAGACTGGTTTGGGGCAGGACCTGAGCACTGATATCTTTGAAAAGCTCCCCAGGTGGGTCTAATGTTGGGGGCAGGTGGGGAGATCATGAAGTATGTGCTGGGGGACAGTCCAGGAGTCACTGGTGACACTGTCAGCAGTAACCACATTGCCCTGTTAGGGAGTCTGGAGCTCAGGTGAGGGAGATGGGAAGCCCCTGGTGGGTTTTAAGGTTCAAGCAGGGGGTTAAGTCAGTCCCATTTGCTTTTTAAAATTATGCCTTTTAGTCTAGCTTTCTCCCACTCCCCTCCCTTACACTCACCTGATGTAGAAAGGTCCCTACAGAGGCCCACTCAGGACCACCGGAATCAATGAGGCCTCTGTCTGGGGCTCTCCTTTCTCCTGCCAGGCCCGGCCTCGGTGCCCAGGCAGTGCGGGTCCTTTGTACCTGCCTCAGGTGGGGAAGGGTCATCAGGATGCCCAGCCCCTTTTCCTTGCTTGTCTTCTCTCCCCAGCACCTGCCCAGGTAGTGGCTCTGGCCAATTCATCCTGGGCTTCTTTCCCAGCCCAGCCAGAAATGGTGCCACATCCACCTTAGGGTTCCAGCAGGTACTATCCAGGCGAGGCATCTTCTCCTCTCTGTTTTCCAAAGCTACCACTCTTGGGTCAGACCTAACGGCCTTTTGCCTCTCAGAAAGCTTTTTTTTTTTTTTTTTTCAGGCCTTTCCAGGTCTCCGCTGCTGCTCCCAGAATCCTCCGTGTGATGCCCCTCCTACTTCCCTCCAGAAGGAGAACACAGTGAGAGAAAGCAGGGCTTCAGAGCCCATGGCACTTGGCTTAGAAATCTGTGGGGCGCCTGGGTGGCGCAGTCGGTTAAGCGTCCGACTTCAGCCAGGTCACGATCTCGCGGTCCGTGAGTTCGAGCCCCGCGTCAGGCTCTGGGCTGATGGCTCGGAGCCTGGAGCCTGTTTCTGATTCTGTGTCTCCCTCTCTCTCTGCCCCTCCCCCGTTCATGCTCTGTCTCTCTCTGTCCCAAAAAAATAAATAAACGTTGAAAAAAAAAAATTTAAAAAAAAAAAAAAAGAAATCTGACACCACCTCTCTTGAGCTTTGTGACCTCGGGCAAGTCACTTCAACTCTTTGATTCTGTTTTTTCACTTGTAAAACTACACAATCTCATGGGACAGTTCTGAGCATTAAATGAGAGAAGTATGTAAAGGCTTGAATGGAGTACCTAGTACCTAGTAGGTCTTCAATAAATGCTAGTACCACTCACTATCATCATCATCATCATCATCATCATCATCATTATTGCTAGGACGGAGCCTGAGAGGGTGAGGGTTTCCACCTCCTACAGGGATGCAACCATGGCACCAGATAGGTGGGGTCTCAGCCTTCATGCAGCTTCCAGTCAAAGAGATCTACGATGTTACAAAGCACATTTGGGAGGCCAGCAAGGCTGTGCTCAGAAGATGCTATGGCCTCTGAAATATTAACACTGACTTACCCAAGTAAGGGAAGGGAGGAGAAGCAGCAGGGCCAGAAGAGGTGGAAAGAATCACACTGATGTGGGGCACCTGGTTGGCTCAGTCAGTTAAGCGTCGTGGAATCAAGCCCCAGGTCGGGCTCTTCACTGTCAGTGTGGAGCCTGTTTGGGATTCTCTCTCTCCCTCTCTCTGCCCTTCCCCCCTCTCTCAAAATAAATAATTTTTTAAAAATCTTAAAAAAAAAAAAAAGAATCACACTGATGTGCAGTAAGGAATGAGATACTTCCCCCATATCTTCTCACACAATTGCAGAACCCAACAAGTATGCTGAATTACTCCCAAATGCTGTGATTCCCCAGACTCGATCTGCAGATCCACAGACTTTTGTCAGGCTCATACTACACAGTGTCCCTGGGGGACACCACCTTTGCCTATGGCTCTTTTCCATGTCCCAGATCCCGCCTGTCCACTGGCTCCTGGACATGTCTCCGTTTCGGTATCAAATCCAACAAGTCCTCAAATCCAGTATGTCCAAAATTATACTCCTCTTCCTTCTCCCCCAGCCCCACCAGTTCCTTCTGGGTCTGTATCTCAGCGAGGGACAGACAGTTCCATCTACCAGGTGCCCACACCCAAAACCAGAATGTCCGTGTAGACTACCGTCCTTCCTTCACACATCCTATTAGCCATCAGTCATGACAGATTTTAGCCACTTAACGTCTCTTTTCACGCTCTCTCGTGGTTCATATCCTCATATCCATATTAACCACTGCCCTGGTGTAAGCTAGTCCTTCCTCTCCTGCCTGTTTGGTGGCAGTTACCTTCCAACTGGTCCCCAAACTTTTGACTACTATGATATTTTGTAAATTATCATTTGTGATTAAGTGAAGCACCTCCACCAGCCACCTATCCGTGGATAGAGAGTCAGAATGTGGGCTCTGAAATCAAACAGGTTGGGTTTAAGTCCTATCACTCACTAGCAGTGTGAATTTGAGCAAGTTATATAACCTCTCTGAGCCTCAGTTCCTCACCTGGAAAACAGGCATACCTATGTGGTACACGGTGGCTATTTTTGTCTGCCCCCAATATACTCCTTCCTTCTCGCTCTTCCTTTGGGTCACCACTCCTCCTCAACTCCACAGAGAAGAACTGCCAATACACAACCTGATCCCTGATCACAGGGGTGGGCATTGGCCCAAATCAGGCCAGTCGGAGCCTTCTCTTGGGAACTGGACTCTTGTGAGAAGTCACAGGGACTGAAGGTAGCTGGTGCTGAGCCAGTAAAGCAGTACCCTCTAGACAAGGTCCACACAGAGCCGTGGCAAGCCCTGGTCCTGTCCCAGTCCATCCCAAATCCTGGCCTGGCTACTCATCTTTTTCTTCAATTCTGTGAACTACCCAATGTCTTCCCAACATATTCTCTCTCTCTCTTTCCCTCCCCACCTCCCTTCTCACCTCTGCTCTTCCTCTCTCCTTTTTTGCTTAAATTAGGGCCTATTTCTGGCCCTATATCCTAAAATCTACGCTATAGCACTGTTGCCAGGATGAAATGGGCCATGGCCCATCAAGCCCAGTTCCAAGAATGTTAGCTTAGAGTTGTCCTGGAACCAAAGCCTGCTTGGAGGTGAGGCTCAGTGGGGGCCATTCAGGGCACCTTGGGCATTGAGTAGATGGTGAGCCATGTAAGGGCAGAGAATGCCTCTGGCTGCGGACCACTGACCCCCCAGCCTGCGCAGTGTCTGACATCTAGCATCTAGCATCTAGTAAACATCTGCCGACTGTTGATGTTCAGAGTCTACAGATATAGCCACCTGCCATGCTTGCAGAGGGGATCATCCTTGTAAAACCTGGCTGGCCTGTGGTTATTAGAAGTGCCAGAGTCACTGCTCCTACAAGAGCAGTCCTGGCCTCCAGCTCAGAACTGGTCTTTTTAGGAACTGCTCAGGCTTCAGTGTGGTGGCCCTGCAAAGCTGTTATTTTTTTCTCTTCAAGATCAGCTCAGTCCCCCCACTTTGGGAAACTGCTTCTGCCCCAGTCCAATTTGGTGATTCTAGTGAACCCTCCGGTCAGTGTACCCCATGCCATGGTCCCAGGGGTGATCCAGGGATCAGGGGAGACCATGGAGGTGCCTTCATTTCCCAGGTAGCTGTTGTGAATTGGGGCTTGCTGGTTGCCATCCTCCCTAAACATGGAGACAGTCTGGTTACTACAAAACGAGACAGAAGAGAAGGACAGAAGAAAAAAGAAGACTTGCCATTGTCACTGAGTTCCTCCATCCAGTCTGCTTCTGGGACCAACCCCTTCCAAGCAAAGGATTGGCTCATTTCTTTTTTTTTTATTTTATTTTATTTATTTATTTTGAGAGAGAGAGAGAGAGAGAGAGAGAGAACAAGCACAAATAAGGGAGGGACAGAGAGAGAAGGAGAGAAAGAGAATTCCAAGCAGGCTCTGCACTGTGAGTACAGAGCACCCCGTGTGGGGCTCAAACTCATTGACACATAAGATCATGACCTAAGCTGAAATCAAGAGTCAGATGCTTAACCGACTGAGCCACCCAGGCGCCCCTCATTTCTTCATTTAACAAACTTTCACTGAGCTTTTAGTGCATGAAGTAAGATAGTGTCACTGTCCTTGACAGAATAATTACGTTATGACAGGCATGTATGTGTGCACGTACACACACGTGCACACACCCACACACTCACTGTGGATCATGGAGGAGGCACAAAAGCAAGAGGGCCAACATAGGGTGGGGGCAGCTCAACAAAGACTCCCAGAGGAGTCTTGAATGCCACCAGTAGAAGTAATCCTCAGTGGGTCTACTCTTTAAGGTAAGAGGCTAAGCCTCCGAGGCCAATCAGTTGGAAATCCTGTGTGGACTTCTTTCTAAGAGAAGCCTTTGTCATATGAGCATGCTGCTGAGCTGCAGGCCTCCACCTGGGCGGTGGCACAGTGCTGGAAGGGAACCACTGAAGGCTGATGCCCTGAGCTGTCCCCCACCACAGATCTCCCATTGTGTCCTGTCATTTCCTCCGGAAGTTTCAATGTTGGAAGGCGGCCCTGACCTACCTCTTCAGGTTGATCAAATGGCCCAATTATCTATCTAGGATCCCAGATTGTCTTGAACTGAATGGGTGTAAGGGGTTGGGGGTGGGCTGTCTAGAAAAGAAAGTGCCAGAGGGAGGCCAGCCATCCACAAGCTGTTAGCCGGAGCCAGCTGCCCACAAAGGGTCCCTTTGTTATTGCAGGAGGTGTTGTCACAAGAGCTTGGCCACAACTCATGAAGCACATCCAGGAACTGTTTTCGTGAAAGGGCTGGCAGGGAGCACTGTCTGGTGGCCTGGAACAGACTCTGATCTTGAGGGGACCGGGAGGGGAACACCCCCCAGGCTACCCGGCACCACCTGTGCCTGGAGCTGGCCGTCCTGTGGGCAGTGACCAGCAAGCATGTCCAGGACTCCACAGTGAAAGCACCAGAGCTTCTCAGGGAAGGGATTCTGGGCTGTGGTCAGCTCCCTCTGGAACCTTCTGAGGGCTCCGACTTCTATCTTAAACCTCGTTACTGCAGCAACAATTGCAGTTCTTTCCCTGTGACTTGCAACACACAGGCTCTCCAGCCACCGGTCAAATCCACACTGACCTCAGCAGAGCACCAGAAATCTGAACAGTCTGGATAGGAAATTGATTTGAATTGCCACTCTTATAGCTAGGGTGACTGTATAACTTATCTTTCGAACCTAAAGAGGTCAAAGGAGGTGCTATTAATGATTTTACTGGGACAACTGTCGTGAACAGGCAAACCTAGAAGTCTGGGCTTCCTATTTATTCCCTCCAACAAAAGGTGAGGACAAAAGGATAATGCCTTGGGGCGCCTGGGTGGCGCAGTCAGTTAAGCGTCCGACTTCAGCCAGGTCACGATCTCGCGGTCCGTGAGTTCGAGCCCCGCGTCAGGCTCTGGGCTGATGGCTCGGAGCCTGGAGCCTGTTTCCGATTCTGTGTCTCCCTCTCTCTCTGCCCCTCCCCCGTTCATGCTCTGTCTCTCTCTGTCCCAAAAATAAATAAACGTTGAAAAAAAAATTTTTTTTAAATAATAAAAAATAAAAAATAAAAAAAAGGATAATGCCTTGAAGCATATCGTTGGTGGAGATGGCCAGCAAACCTGTCCAAATTCCTAGTGTGCTTTCTGCTTCTTACCCCATGTTTTGTAACAGGATGTTCTGAATTAATAATGGCACAGATTGCCTTAGCAGCCTCCATCCAGACTTTGCTGAGGACTTCATAGCCAAGAACATAGTCTAGATGCATTCCTGTGTAACTATTCTCCCATTGTTTTTACCACAAGAGGCTATTAAGCACAGAAGCGAAGATAGGCTTGTACATGTGAGATCTGGCGAGGCGAGGGCACAGAGCAATAGAAACTCTGTTACACTGCTAGTGCATAAATTGCACAATGAATCTGAAGAGCACAATGCCCTCAGCCCAGTTGGTCCACTCCTGGGTGTATACCCTTGTGAAACTCTCATGTGTGTGCAGAAAGAAAGCCGAGCAAAAAATCCTTACAGCAGTATTGTCTGTCATAGTAAAAAAAAAAAATTGAGGGCAACCCAAAGGTCCATCAACTGAGTCATGGATTTTAAAAAGGAGTGGTAAAAACAGTCTGATTTTAAAATGGGCAGAAGATCTAAATAGACATTTTCCAAAGGAGACATACAGATGGCCAAGGGGTACATGAAAAGGTGGTCAATATCACTAGTGATCAGGAAAATGCAAATCAAAACCATAATGAGGTACCACCTCATACGTGTTAGAATGGCTATTATCAAAAGTGTAAGAGATAACAGGGGTTGGTGAGAATGTGGAGAAAAGAGAATCATTATGCATTTCTATGGTAGGAATGTAAACTGGTGCAGCCATTATGGAAAACAGTATGGAGATTCCTCAAAAACACTGAAAATGGAACTATCATGTCATCCACCAAGTCATATCATTCTGGATAATTCCAAAGGAAATGAAATCATGATCTCGAAAAGATATATCTGCACCCCTATGTACATAGCATCATCATTTATAATAGCCAAGATAGGAAAACAGCTCAAGTATCCATTGACAAATAAAAGGATAAAGAAAATGCAGTAATATATACAATGGACTATTATTCAGTCACATAAAAGAAAGAAATCCTGCCCTTTGCAACAACATGGATGGACCTTAAGGGTCCCTGCCATTTGCAACAACATGGATGGACCTAAAGTGAGATAAGTCAGACTGGGAAAGACAAATACTACATGATCTCATTTACACGTGGAATCTAAAAAACAGAAAACACAAAGAAAGCAAACTGAGATTCAGAGAACAGATTGGTTATTGTCAGAGGCCAGGGGTGGGGAGATGGGTGAAATGGCTTAGGGTCGTCAAAAGGTACAAACTTCCAGTTATAAGATAAATAAGTCCTAATGATGTCATGTATAGTATGATGGCCTTAGCTAATAATACTGAATCATATAGTTGAAAGTTGCTAAAAGAGTAGATCTTAAAAGTTCTTGTCACAGAAAAAAATGGTACCTGTGTGTGGTGATGGACATTCATTAGACTTCTTGTAGTGATCATTTCACAGTATATACAAATATCAAATCATTACGTTGACACTAAGCACCTGAAACTAATACAAAGATAAATGTCAATTGTAGCTTAGCTTTAAAAAATAAGTTTCAAGGGGCGCCTGGGTGGCTCAGTCAGTTAAGTATCTGACTCTTGATTCTGGCTCAGGTCATGATCTCATGGTTAGTGGGTTCAACGCCCGTCAGTGCCGAACTTTCTTGGGATTCTCACTCTCTCCTCTCTCTCTGCTTCTCCCCCACTTGTGCCTTCTCTCTTTCTCAAAATAAATAAACTTTAAAAATTTTAAAAATAAAAAATAAATTTTAAAAAGTGATGATAATAATAGGTAGGTTAGAGATATATGCATCAGTGTGGATAAATGTGAAAAACAATATTGAGAAAAAAATACACGTGGCAGGAGGATTTCTTTCTTGTGACACTCTGTATAAAAGGTCTAAACATACAGTAGGGGACTGCATGCTGTTTACGAATTCTTGTATAGATGCTAAACAAATATAAAGATGCATGAAAATGATAAACACCAACTCCGGGAGAGCGGTTGTAGGGGAGAGGAAAGGGAGTCAGCAGAGGAATCCAGAGGCTTCCACTGTGTAATATTTTTTAGCTGGATGTTGAACAACACTCATCCTTGGCTTTCTTGGGACAGGTCTGCATACCTAACTTCAGGTGCCTCTGACACACAACCTCTCAGTGTACCCATTTCTTTCTCTGTAATGGGGGTACACCTTATAACCACCTCATGGGGTGGCTGTGAAATCCCTTCCATAACCTTTTACAAGGATTTGCTGTGTTCCCTACAAAAAGGTGCCATCTTGGCTCCTTTGGCAACAGCCCTGGAGGCAGGTGCTCCAGAAATGGAGACGAGACTGAGTGTGTGCCCATGACTAGACCCGTGGCCTGGGGTGCAGCCGGGCCTGTGTGGTGTGACCACTTGCAAAGACGCCCTGCCCCTGCCCTAGTGTCCCCTGGCTGGGTACACTGCTCAATAAATCTCTCCTTATTTCCCTTTCTCTCCCTCCTTTCTTCCTGTTCCTCCTCTTGCTCACTCATGGGACGAGAGAGGTGGATGCCATAGTCACACAACTGTTAAGTGGCAAAGCTAGGATTCTGATCCAGGTGTCTCAAAGACAAAGCTCTTCCCAACTAAGCTGGGGGTCCACAATCTTACTTACCTTATTACCACCTGGGGATTTTTAAAAACCACCAGATTCCTGGACCCTCCCGTGGAATCTCCAGAAACCCTGACCACACGGCTCCCTAGGTGATGCTGATTCCCAGCCAGGGCTTCGGGCTCACATATTCCAGTTCCTATGTGCTCTGCCCTTCCCACTTATCCCACCAATCCAAGCGTCCTTGTGCTATGACTGCTCACCAGCCCAGAGACCCTGAGTCCATGAACTTCTTGACAGCATAGTATAAACCTTTCATCCTTATGTCCCCAACATACACAATGGTCTCTGGCATGGTTTTGGAAGAGTGCCCAGAACTCTGCAAGATGGAAGAACTGAGAGCAAGAAGAGGGTTTCAGGGAGGCAGACAGACTTGGCTTGCCCTGCATCTGGTGTCGACTAACAGAAAGGGCCACACAACTATTGAGCGCCCCACTGGACGAAGTGTTCCTGAAGAAGCAGAGGCTGACGCTTCCTAAAGAGCTATTTCCTATGTCCAGATCCCGCTTATCTCACCACCACCAGTAAAGTGGGAATTTCCTCTTCACATTTCTTATTCCTAGAGATCTGGCATTCCCATTCAGGAAGGTAACAGGAGATCATCTACTCCAGCCTCCAGCCAACCTGTATGTACAGAAATGTTCTCAGCAGAAGCTCTGCACTTTCCACGGTGGGACCTTGCCCTTCATTGTGTAGGCAGCCTGCACAGCTTTGATTCTTGAAAATTCCTTCCTTCCTTGGGTCAAAGTTCATGCTCTGCAACCCCTGTCAACTGGCCCTGTTCTGCCTTCTGGAGTGGTTTTATTCTTGTGTTCCACACATAGGGTCTTGTAGGCCACAGGAAGGAGTTTGGATTTTATTTCAAGTGAAATGGGAAACAAATAAAGTGGTATTAAACAGGGTGTGGCAACATGATCTGACTTATGGTTTAACAAAAAATTTTTTTAATGTTTATTTATTTTTGAGAGAGAGAGACTGAGAACGAGCAGAGGAGGGGCAGAGAGAAAGACACAGAATCCGAAGCAGGCTCCAGGCTCCCAGCTGTCAGCACAGAGCCCAACGTGGGGCTCAAACTCACCAATCGCAAGATCATGATCTGAGCTGAAGCTGGACACTTAACCGACTGAGCCACCCAAGCACCCCTGACTTATGGTTTTAAAAGAACATTCTGGCACTGTATGGAGTCTGGTACTGTATGGTACGGGAATAAGAGTAGAACCCACAGGGTGTGTTGGTGATCATTCAGACCAGAGATAATGTGGCTTGGGCAATGGCCTGACAGTGAGGGTGGGTTTGGGATGGGTTTCAGATCCAGAACCCACAGAATTTGCTGATGTCTTAGATGTGGGTATGCAAGCATGAACTTGGCGTAAGAGAATCGGGATCTTTACGTGTCATCTTGTTTTAGGTACCCTTTTTAATTTTTTTTTCAACGTTTATTTATTTTTGGGACAGAGAGAGACAGAGCATGAACGGGGGAGGGGCAGAGAGAGAGGGAGACACAGAATCAGAAATAGGCTCCAGGCTCTGAGCCATCAGCCCAGAGCCCGACGCGGGGCTCGAACTCACGGGCCGCGAGATCGTGACCTGGCTGAAGTCGGACGCTTAACCGACTGCGCCACCCAGGCGCCCCTAGGTACCCTTTTTAAAAAAATTAACAAAACTGGGGCAACTGTTGAGTCATTTCCGCCTGAGAAGAAAAGAAGAGAAGCTTGGGAAGGAAGGGACAGGTTGGGTTCCCCCGATTTACCCTGCTCTTCTGCCAGGCGCCTATCTGGTCTTCTCCCCCGCCACCCCAGCCTCACCCAGCTCTCACACACAGCCTCTGCAAGGCAGAGGGACCAACAGCAACAGAGGCCAAGCCTGGCTGGATTACCAAAACAGACCTGAGCTTTACTGTTCTAGGGCTCGCAGAACCTTAAACTTTAAGAAGTTCAGCGAATGTCCACTAGAGGGCACTGCAGGGCTGCCCAGAAAAGACAACCCCAGGACGGACTTTCCACTTTCAATTAGCAAAGAAGTACTTACTCTGTATTGAGCACACGTTTAGGCGAAGCCCTGGGTTAAACACTGAGATACGAAGATCGGGGCACAGGTGCTGTCCACTGCCGAGTTGGGGAAGCAGGGACGGGCTCTGGGCCCGCGGAGGTCGGTGAGGTGGTGGTATCCAGGCAGGGGCAGTCTGTGTCTTTTTCCTGTTTCTGTGGACTTAACTGTAAGACATACACTTACATACAACACATTAACAACACACATACACAACTGCACGCACCCCGCAGTCCCGCGAGGGCTGCAGAGGAGATAGGCTAGAACTCTGAGAATACTGGGGAGTAGAGGAACGGTGAGTTTACAACTCGAGAACACAGCCCTACCGCCCCCAAACAATCCACACATCATTAGCGTCACTGTAAAAAAGCCTGTTAAAACACACACATGCTAACCACATGTGACCCAAGGTTACATGAACTCATCGACACCCACTAACACATTAGCACAGATTTACTGAGCCCTGTGGGTGGGGTGGGGTAATCTTCTGTCAGAGGGTCACAGGGGAGAAGAATGAGAGCCAGCCTTTCAGGAATGCTGACGATGCGCAGACACCATTCCAGGGGCTCGTGTGCTTTCTTTTCTTAATGCCCACAGCCCCATGGCACTGTGAGCAGGGATATATCCCCAGTTTACAGAGGGGGACACCAAGGCTCCGAGAAGTGAGGGGGCTCTCCCAGGATCACATAGCTAACACAGGCAGAGGAGCGGCGATTAAATGCTGCCCTGAAGGAACTCACAGTTGGGAGAGATGTTACATAAAAAGATCACAAGAGGGGCCAGCAAAGAGCAACTTCATTTTCTCTTTCTGTCTGCCTCTCTTTCTAAGAACTTAACATGCTTAATGGCAGAGCTTCTCCTGAGACGGAAGGGGAAGCCCTCCTCCTGGCTGCCCCACTCTCAAGTCTGCAGGTGTCCCTGCATTATCTGAGATGCCAGCAGCTCTGTCTCCTGAACCATATGACTGGCCGATATTATGGTGCTGAAGGCTTCAGACGTGGGGTTGGTGGCAAGCTCCCATGGGACGCTCACAATGAGACCCTTTAGTTCTCCAGCAAGGTCATGCCGTCTGCAGCAGAGAACTATTCATCAACCAGCAAAACAAAACAAACTTCCAGAGGACACCAAGTGACCATGCGGCCAGAACTTCCCATCGTGAGCTGGGTCTGGTCGGACCCTCCACGTTGTAAGGTCCAGCAAGCCCAGCATCAGCCTCTTGTACATGGAAATGGTACCACCGCACTGAGCCTGAGCAGGAACAGAAGGCACGGGCAAGCTGCGGGGCCCCCATCACTGTTTTCCCAATGCACCTCCCTCAGCTCACACCCAAGGCTATAGGGATGCTGTCCACCCAGCTGAAGGAGGACTAAAAAGCCAGAGCTGGGGTTACAGATGAGCCAGCTTCCTAGGTATGTGCCAACTAAAAATGATGGTAAGTGCACTACAGCCGCTCTTAGGAGTGACCTTTTGGAAAAACAAACAAACAAACAAACAGGATGAAAACCCTCCAGTAAATTGACAGAGTTATGGATGGTCCCTCTCATCATTTCCTTTGTGTGGATAGGGAAGTGTCCCGAAGTGAAAATATGTGCAATGCATGGGTGGTGGCTAATGGCGTGGCTGGTCAGGGGCCTGGAAGGAAAAAAGATCGGAAGATGAGGATAGCGAGGGCAGGTGTAGAGGATGCAGGTAGACATACGAGAATAGGCAGAAATGTGAAGATCTCTGTGTCACATGTTAACTCCCACCAGAGAGCATCTACTATGGAAGAGGCACGGAGCAACCTAGTACATGAAATGACCCAACTGATACCAGTCAGTCTCTGTCATTAGACACCCCGGTGCTGGTACGATGGGCACAGTGGCCACAGTGCAAACATGCAGGTCACACATGGACCCCACAGCCTGATTCTCCTTACCTAAGCCCCATCCAGGTGCTTCTAGGTACCCCATCTAGGTACTTCCTCCCCTGAATGCCAACCTTCCAGGTCAGTGAAATTAGAGAGGCTCATAAGAGTCACCACCAGGGGGCACTGGTTGAGCAGTTACATCCTTGAGCGGGGAAATGACCCACCAAAAGTGGAGAAACTCCAATGTGGGGAGGAATGCGTGTTTCTCTTGTCCTAGTTACAGAGAGTGGAGCCATGGAAATTCCAGGAATTAGGGAGCTGGGGTGAGAAAATCAGCCTCTACCCAGGACGGGCCAAGTGAAGAAGGCTCCTCAAATATCTAAGAGGAATTTAAAGAGCTTGACTAGTGTTGAATCTGGGTAAAGGGAAAGGTATTTCCTTCCCCCCCCCCATCCTTCCTTCCTTCCTTCCTTCCTTCCTTCCTTCCTTCCTTCCTTCCTTCCTCCCTCCCTCCCCACTCCCTCCCTCCCTCCTTCCCTTCCTTCTTTCTTTCTTCCCTCTATTTTGTGGTTTAAGAATATACCATATTATACTAGGATTTTAAGGTTTTCGAAGTACCCCCAGGTAGACTTTTCTCAGTTAAGTCTAGCCTCAAACAACCTTGAGAAGTAGGTATTGCCACTCTCATCTCATTGAGAGGCAGGCTCAGAGACCTTAGTTGACTTGTTTAAGGTGACACAGCTGGCAGAGGCTGGACCTGAACCCACGACCTTTGTAACCTGAATGACTTGGATTCGGACTCATGTCACCACAGTTGGATTTGTGGCCCTAAACAAGAGCCTCAGGCTTTCTCCCTCTGTTAACATCCACAGCACACTGCTGCATGTGGACAGAGGTGGGGGGCCTGGCCTTTAGCCAAGGTGGGGCTCAGCACTGCCCAGCAGCCTGACCATAATCCTCTAAACCCAGTGCCCTTCAACTCTGACTGCACAACAGCGTCTCCCAGGGAGCTTCCAAATGATGTCAGCCCCAGCGCACCCAGGCTGAGCGTGGGGCCCTCAGGAGCACAGCAGGTCAAGGACCCCATCCTCCCGTAACTGAGGGGCAGAGCTGATGATCTGTTCACTTCTGGGTGCTCCCTCGCCAGCACAGAGGGGGGGCTTACATGGCTGGTGCAAGTTTATCCCATGTCTTTCTTCATGAAGCTCCAGGGCAGTTGACTCAGAGAGAAACTGAGGCACGGAGAGCCCCACCCTCACCCCCAGGACGGACAGAGGATCCCATCAAGCCATGGAAGTCGATCAAAGTCTCAGGCTCTTAATCACCATACTAGAAGCCACTTGGCATAAAGGGCCCTGGGCTCAGGGCTAGACTCTGCCTCTTTATCTATGAGACCTCACATCAGTTAACTTCTCTATAAAATGAAGATAATACCCACTTACCAAGATTGTTTTGAAGGTTCAGTTAAAACCATCTATAGACAGATGCTTTGATAACCTTGAATCCCTAATACAAAATCATATATTCCTTTTTTAAAAACTTTAAATGGTAGTTTTTGAAACAAGAAATAGATGTATATGGACAAAATTTAAAAAAAATAAAGGACCCCCCTTCCCTTGTCCCTGGCAACAATTTCCGCCCCTGGGTGGCAACTGCCATTACCAGTTTCTGTGTGGTAGCTAATGTATTCCTAACAGGAGCTCAGTTGAACCAGGCAATCCCTATGTAGGCCATGAGGCCTCCCAGAATGTGCCAGATTCAGGCTCATCTAATGTTATGGAGCACTTACTACCTGCCAGGCTCTTTGACACACAGCCTCTCTTTTGATGATCAAAAACAACAGAAAAAAAACAGTGATAACAAAAACAAAACAGTGATCCCACCAGGGCCCAAATCCAGGTCCTCTGACTCATTTAGAGGAACCACGGGCTCTACGGGCTCTACCATCCCAGAAACCCCACCCACACTTCCCCCGCCAGCCCTCCCCCCACCCCCCCACAAGCCACAGCCCAGCTCACCCAGTCACTGTGGTGCTGGAGTGGCCAGTTCTTCACTGTCCTTGGATTGTCTGCACATCACTTACGTGCCTCGTGTGTGTGAATATGGCCTGCTTGAGCAAGCCTTTCCTTTCTAAGGAGGCTTGGCAGTCGTCCCCTGAGGAAGGCCGCCCGTGTGATACCTCTGTGGGCCTCCCAGTGCCCAAGTCAGCGTGAGTCCCATGAGGAAACGTCCCAGCCCCCTTGGCTGGACTGCATGGGCTTCAGCTCAGGCAGCTGGAATCGAGGCCTCTTTCCACACAACCCCCTCCCCACTGCACAATCACTCTGATCCTGTTCTCCCTGGAATCTTCTCCCCTGCCCCACCGGAGGCTGCCACAATCCAGGTGGGAACGCCAGAGGCCACAGGGCCCGGAATGTAGAAGGTTATCCTCAAGCCAACCTCTCATCCAGTACCTGGCTGTCCTCAGTTTTACCCAGCAGCCAAAGGACCACCAGAAAGAACTCAGCACTCCTGATCCCTAGGACCTAGGACCTGCTGCCCCCATCGCCCTCTGGGAGCAAGATCTTGGCCTTCTGTGTTGCCTGAGACTGGAGGACAGTCACATGGGGGAATATGTAGGCCCCTGATACTCTTCTGTTCCACATGAGGAAAGGGGGTCTTGAGATAACGGTTTGCATCTGGGAAGGAGTGTCTCATTTAAAACAGATGAACCCTCTTGGAAGTCAGCCTCTCCCTTCTGAGAAGCTCGAGAAGGTTCTCCAGGGTTGTGGCTTGAATGGCAGGAAAGGACAGAGACAGGCAGGAAGGCTGGGCCAAGGAGAGGTTGGGAGGAGGCTGTAGGAGAGGGGGAAGGAAGAGGAGGAGGGAGACACCTGGTGGGATGGCTTTTGAAATAGAGAATGAGCAAGTGACAGAGAATGGGAACCCCACAAAAGACTTCCTGGTGGGTCCCCTCTTCTTGAAAGGTCATTCATTAATCAATCAATCAGCATTCACATGGCCCATCCCTCCCACTCAGCTTTCAGGAAAGTTTAGATTTTCATGCTACTAGTTAACTTCCTATCCTAGTCCTTTTTTTTTTTTTTTTAAACCTGACAACGAAGAGAATTTTAGGATTTTGGAATTATCTACCTGAGTGAAATCCCCACACTCCACCCTGACCCTGACAAACAAAGAATCTGAAAAGACATAAAGGGTGTTAATGAGGGGAAATGAGCTATTCTGTTGGGGTGATTCTGCCTTTTAAAGCAGCGCATCCTTATTTAACCTCGCCTCTTCTCAGTTTCCTCATTTGTACAGCAGGGATGTTAACAATATAACACCCCACAGGTTTGTTGCCAGGATGAAATGAAACAAAGTATGTACAGTGTTGAGCACGGTGTTCCGATGCACAATAAGCACCCCGTAAATGTTAACTGTTATTGCATAATAGACAAATCACTTCCAAAGCTAAGGAACAGTTTGTCACAGTTTGGTCCCTTTCTGCATCTTGATTTTCACAGCTCCTAATTGTTCACAAGCTAAATTTTCACTCACAGGAAGCATTTCTCATAGAATCTCTTTGACAGCAAGCTCCCCTAGTCAGTAAAAAATGCGATTCAATTTATAAAATTTCTATTTTTGCCCCACCATTTTTAGAACTATCTTTCTCTATTAACTAAGGAATTGGATCAGATAAGCTGTGAGATCTTTTCCAATGAAAAATTCATGACTCTGCTGCGTAAAGTGAGGAACTCTGTCTATTCAAGTATCGTCAGGGCTAAATATCAACAAAAGCAGATTAATATTTTTGCAGAGAATAATTTGCAAACTGGGAGAGCTGAACCAAAACAGTTAGCATCCAATGATGAATGTCTTGTCAATAATGAGGTCATTTGTATGCAGTGCATAATTCAGAAAGGAAGCAGACTCTTGTAGGCTTAATTTAGCAAACTTTTAAAAATAAAAAAAGAAGAATTAATCCTAAGGAATCAATCCATAATGCAGGGGGGGGGGAAACGTTAAGATGTTCAGCAATGCATTATTTAGAGACCTAATCAATATATAATCTAAATCTCTCACAATATGAAAATGGTTACGTAAAGTTGGCCCGTCCAAGCACTTGAAATATCATGCAATCTTCATCTGGATGCAGTACAAAGTTGTGGTTCTGGCCACCTGTTCTGGTCTTCGGCTGCCTGAGTTCAAATCCAGGCTCCACCACATATGAGCTGTATGACTTCGACAACTCACTCCGTTTCTGTGTACCTCTTGTTTCCTCACTTGTAAAATGCGGATTAAACTAGTATGTATCTCAAGGAGCTGTTGAAGATTAAATGCAAAGCTCTTAGAACAGTTGCCGGTGAACAGTAAATATTTAACACGTGTAAGCTAGTGAGGGATGTTAATAACACAGTGTGGCAGAGACTGCTAACTTGGTATCGAAGCCTTTTCATCTTCGGGGGCTCCTGGCTAGACTACAGTTAGCAGCCTCCTTCTCAGTTCCGTGTAGCTGTGAGGCTCAGTTCAAGCCAACAGAATGAGGGCCCATGTGACGCGTGCCCCTGCCAGGCCTGGCCCGTAGAAACCTCCCACGCACAATCTCTAAGCTTTAACTCGACTGCTGGCTTGACGTAGACCCAGGCAACAGCTTTGGAAGCCATGTTGTGGAGATGGCGGAGGCCAAGATAGATTCTTAAACCACCACTTGGAGGAGAACAGCCTGCAGACCATGAGCATCTATTTTGTACCTCCTGAGAAAGAGAAACATTTTTGATTTGGGGATTCATCAATTACAGCAGCAGGCATGAACTACCTCTTCTATTAAGTGAAAAAATATGGGAGATGAGTGATACGCCAGACACTGAGATGTTCCCCAATATTTGTTCTTGGTTTCCTTTTTTTTCAATCAAGGAAAACTTAAGTACAGTGAAATGCAAAGATCTCCAATGTGTAACGCGAAAGATTTTTTTTTTTAATGTTTATTTATTTTTGAGAGAGCAAGCGGGGAAGGGGGAGGGGGAGGGGACAGAGGATCCTAAGCAGGCTCTGTGCTGACAACAGCAAGCCCCATGCGGGTCTCGAACTCATGAACCCCAAGATCGCGACCTGAGCCAAAGTTGGACGCTCAACTGACTGAGCCACTCAGGTGCCCCAACACAAAAGGTTCTGGTGAATTTTTACTCCTATGTAACCAATACACTAATCAAAATGTAGACTATGTCTAGGGCGCCTGAGTGGCTCAGTCAGTTAAGCGTCCGACTTTGGCTCCGGTCATGATCTCACGGTTGGTGGGTTCTAGCCCCGCGTCGGGCTCTGTGCTGACAGCTCAGAGCCTGGAGCCTGCTTCGGAGTCTGTGTCTCCCTCTGTCTCTGCTCCTCCCCTACTTGCGCTCTGTCTCTTTCTGCCTCTCAAAAATAAATAAATGTTAAAAAAAATAAAATGTAGACTATGTCCATCACCCCAGAAAATTTCCTTGTCCCCAACCCCACAAGCAACCACCATTCTCATTTCCATCACAATAAATTAGTTTTGCCCCTTCTTGAACACCATATGAATGGAATCATAAATTATGTACTCATTTGTGTTTTTTTTCACTCAACAAACATGTTATGAGCTTTATGCATGCTGCTGAATATACCAGTAGTTCATTCAAGTTGTTAAAGAGTATTTCATGGGGCGCCTGGGTGGCGCAGTCGGTTAAGCATCCGACTTCAGCCAGGTCACGATCTCGCGGTCCGGGAGTTCGAGCCCCGCGTCAGGCTCTGGGCTGATGGCTCAGAGCCTGGAGCCTGTTTCCGATTCTGTGTCTCCCTCTCTCTCTGCCCCTCCCTCGTTCATGCTCTGTCTCTCTCTGTCCGAAAAATAAATAAAAACGTTAAAAAAAATTTTTTTTAAATAAAGAGTATTTCATTGTATGACTATATCGCACTTTGTTTATTCATTTGCCTGTTGATAGACATTTGGATTATTTCTAGGTTTTTGCTATTGTGAAAAAGGCTGCTGCAAACATTCATGTACAAGTACTCTTACCGATTTTTACTGTTCACTTGTCTTGGGGAAAATATCTAGAGGAGGAATAAGTGAGTCTCTTTTTCTATTGCTGCTGTACCAAATTATCACAAACTTACTGGCTTGAAACAACACAAATTCGTTATTTTATAGTTCCGGTGGTCAGAAGGTGGACACAAGTCTCACTGGGCCAAATCAAGGCATCCCTTTCTAGGGGCTCTAGGATTGCCCCTGGCAGTTCTGGCACCCGACACAAAATACCACAGACAGGTAGCTTAAGGGACAGAAATCCATTTTCTCAGTTTTGCAGACCGGAAGTCTGAGATCACAGTGCCAGCACAGTCAGGTGCCGAGGAAGATTTTTTTTCCTGGCCACTTTCTTTCTGTGTGTTCACAATGGCCAGTAGGAGACAGACAGATAGATAGACGGAGAATCCTGTGGTGCCTCTTCTTTGGAAGCACCAATCCCATCATCAGAGCCTCACTCTTCTGACCTCATGTAACCCTGATCACCTACCAAAAGTGCCGTCTCCAAATCCTACCAAAGGTGCCGTCTCCAAATACCATCACA
This sequence comes from Puma concolor, assembly GCF_028749965.1. Taxonomy (NCBI): domain Eukaryota; kingdom Metazoa; phylum Chordata; class Mammalia; order Carnivora; family Felidae; genus Puma; species Puma concolor. The sequence continues at coordinate 76,699,731 of NC_141675.1, read as the reverse complement.
TTGGAGGTTAGGGCTTCAACATATGAATCACAGGAAGACACAGTTCAATCCACAGCAAGGATGAATCTGTTTTTGTACTTATTTCAGCTTCTAGAAGCTACCTGCATCCCTCTGTTCATGGCCCCCTCCCTCCGTCTTCAAAGCCTACAAAATCCAGTAGCCTCACATCCCTGCCCATGTTTAGAATTGTCAGTCTTTTAAATTTTACTCATCCTAATGGGTATGAAGTAATATTGTGGTTTTAACTTGCATTTCTCTGATGACTAAAAATGTTGAATATCTTCTCCTGTGCTTATTGGCCAGAGAATCTTGTTTTGTAGTTTCTCCTCAAGTCTTTTTATCAATTTTTAATTGGGTGATTCATCTTATTTTTATTGACTCACAAAAGTTCTTTATCTATTCTGGATACAAGTTCTTTCTTATATACGTGTATTACAAATATTTTCTCCTAGTCTGGGTGTTGACTTTCTTTTCCTTCCCTGTCCTTCCCTTCCCTTTCCTCTCCCACTCCCCTCCCCTCCCCTCCCCTCTCCTCCCCTCGCCTCCCCTGTTTCCCTTCCCTTCCCTTCCCTTGCCTTCCCTTCCCATTTCGTTTCTTTTCTGCCAGAAGAGTCTAGACAAGCGTACTGTCGTTCAAATATTTAAACAAACTGCAGGTCTACACAAACTGTTCTATTTACATCAGGAGCAGATTGTTCCCCACACCAGGCACAGCAGCTGCTCTGTCTGATGCCCCCTTGCAGAGCAGCCCTGGGCACACTTGGCACAGCCCATGGGGCAGCGGGAGCAGCAGCTCTTGCAGGAAGCTCATTTGCAGGAACCAGTGCAGGTGCAGTGGGGTCCATTTCCAGCCGAGGTGAGGCTGGAGGTGCAAAGCAAGAGACAGAAGAGTCACTCAGGCTGGCTGGAGGCGTGATGGTCTCGACTTCATTTTCTTCACAGTGCCTTTTGAGGAGCAGAGTCTTTAGATCTTGAGAAGTCCAATTTATTATTTTTCCTTTGGGTTTGTACTTTTTGTGTCCTAAGAAATATTTGCTTATCCCAATATCGCTAGCAGATTATAACTTCCACAGATAGCTGCAACAATAATTCCTACCTATGTGCTCTTTTACAATATGATCTTGACACTATTTCCATTTTCCTTAAATGTTTGATAGAATTCTCCAGTGAGACTATATGGGCCTGCAGTTCCCTTTGTGAGAAGCTTTTGAAAAATTATTATTAGAAATTCAATTTATTAAACGGGTACAGGAGTATTCAAATTTTCTTTTTCTTAGGTCAGGTTAGGTAAGTTTGAAACGAATTTGTTCACTTCATTCGTTAAATTTATTGGCGTAAGATTGTTCATAACAGTCCTTAATTTTTTTCCCAGGGTCTGAGAATCCCAACTGACTTCCATCTTTTGTTCCTGACATTGGTATTTGTGTGTTCTCTCTCTCTCTCTCTCTCTTTTTCTTGACCACTCTTATAAAAAGTTTATCACTTTTATTAATCTTTTCACAGAACTTTTGGCTTTGTTAATTTTCTTCTGGTTTGACTATTGTGTATTTTATTGATCTTTGCCCTTTATTATTTCCTTCCTTCTACTTATTTTGAGTTTAATTTACTCATATATTTCTTATTTCTTAAGCTGGAACCTTAAATCATTGATTTGAAACACTTGTTGCTTTTCTGATATAAGCATTTAAACCTATACACATCCTTTTTTTTAATCTTTATTTTTGAGAGAGAGAGAGAGAGAGAGACAGAGAGCACAAGTGGGGGTGGTGGCAGAGACAGAGGGAGACACAGAATCAGAAGCAGGCTCCAGGCTCCGAGCTGTCAGCACAGAGCCCGATGAGGGCTCAAACTCATGAACTGCGAGATCATGACCTGAGCTGAAATCGGACGCTCAAACAACTGAGCCACCCAGGCACCTCAACATGTCCTTCTAAACAATTTTAAATATTTTCTGATTTATCTTTTGATATCTTCTTTGATCTGTAATTTACTTAGAATTACCTCATTTAAAAACAAGTGAATAAACAACACAAAGCAAAATCAGACGATAAATAGAACAAACTGATGGTTGCAGGACTGAGGGGGTAGGGGATGGGCAAAATGTGTGAAGGGGAGGGGAAGGTACAGGCTTCCAGTTAGAGGATGAATGAGTAAAGGGAATGAAAGGCACAGCATAGGGAATATAGTCAATAATGTTGTAATAGTGTCATATGGTAACGGGTGGGCTACACTTGTGGTGAGCACAACATTGCCTATAGAGACAGCAAATCACTATGTCGTACCCCTGAAACTAGTCTAACACTGTGTGTCAACTCTACTTCAATTAAAAAAGTCTTTTAAAAAAGAATATATAGCTATAATTAAACAAGGTGAATGTCACAAATAAAAATAACAATAAAATATATAAAATAAAAAGAATTACCTTGTTTAATTTCCAAATATTTGGGGATTTTCTAGGTATCTTATTGTTATTGATTTCTAATTTAATTTTCTTATAGTCAAAGAACATACTCCACAAGATTTCAGTCTTCTGAAATGTATTGGGAGTTCTATAGTGCTCCAGCATATGGTCCATTCCACTGAATGTTCTGTGTGCACTTAAAAGAATGTGCAATTGTTGGATGTAGAATCCTATAAAGGGGTTTCTATCTAGTTTACCTCCTCTTGTACCTCAGTTTTGCTGGCAACGAATTCTCTCAGCTATCATTTATTTTTAAATGACTTTAGCCTCATTTTTGAGGAGTATATGCACAGAATATACAATTATGGATTGTCAACTTTTTCTTTCAGCCATTTAAAGATGATAGTCCATTGTCTTCTGGCCTCCCTCGTTTTTCATGAGAAGTCAGCCATCGTTCACACATTGCTATCCATAATGTGTGTTTTATCCGGCAATTTTTAAGATTTTCTCTTTCTATTTGGTTTTTAGCAGCTTGGGCCTGGGTATGGTTTTATTTTATTCATCCTGTTTGGGGTTCACTGAACTATAGGTGATGTTTTCACTAAATTTTTGGAAAATTTGACCATTATTCCTTCATATGCTTTTTTCCCCTGCCCCATTCTCTCTTCTCTTTTCTTTCTGAGATCTCTGCTTTAAATATGTTCATTATGAAGAGCAGATTTCATTACATTCATTATGAAGAGCAGCTAGTAATCATAGCCATAACATTCCAGCCAGCAGGAAAAGAAAACAAAGAGAAGTAGAGGCACACTCCTTTGCTTCTGCTCAAATTACCTTGGCCAGTTCCCTGGACAGTTGTGTATCCAAATAAAATTCTCTACCTAGAGAAGGAAGGAATTTTGATTATATTCCCAATGGAGTAACTGATAACCAGGTTCCCACCACTGCCACCATAAACAACTGTGAAACTAGACAAAATAAACTGGCAGTTGGACAGTATATTGGACAATAGGCAGTATGAGACTGTGAACCTTTAGAGAAAGGAAACACATTAGGGTGAATTCCACATTGGCCCTGGCTTTCTTCCTGGGGGTACTTTCTGGGTTACGGTGTAGGGAGACAGCCCTCCCAGTGCATAGCACAGTATGTAGCACTCTTGCTGAGCTGAAGAAGCAGAAATTCAGGGATGCTAAATTGGCTAGAATTTTTAGGGCAGGGTAACAAAGATGTGGGAACTGCATGGGGGACAAGGGTGCTAGAAACTCTACTGTGGAGTTCTCCATAGTCCTTGGCTAAAAGCTTGGCTGCCTATGTGCAGGTAGGAGACCAGAAGGCCAAGAAGAAAGGCTGAGAGCCAAATAGGAACACCAAAAGGTGCACAATATTGGGAGATGGGGGAGTAAGGAGCATGCTTTAGAGTAGGAACCATTCCTTGGGACTAAGGACAAAACCCAAACAGACCAAGCCTGAGAGTCAATAAAATCCACCCGTAATTTAATTGCCTCCCAGAACAAAAAAGACAAGTCTGAAGTCAGTAAATTAAAGAACAAAATGTTCCCGTGTAAAAATCATGCCTAAAGAAGGACTTTGACTATAGATACCTGCACATGGCACTAACAGGAAACAAATGGACTCGAAGCCTACTAACTCTTGGAGTGAACTGCATTGCAAAAAAAAAAAATCCCCTGTGTGGCCTAAAAAAGCCTGTGATTGTATTAACTCCCAAAGTAACTCCTACCCCTGCCCCCCCCTCCCCCCGCAAAGGCACCAGAAGAAAAAGGCTGTGAAATACACAAGTCCCCCAAAAGGGCATCCTCTTCGATGCCCACTTGGGATGAGGCCATGGAGGAAAACAGACAAGTAATCTTGTCAAAAACTAGTCTGTCCTCTCTGGGGTCAATGCACAAGTAGCTCGCTACCAGATAGACAAGCCAAGGTGCTAACTCCACCACCAGGGACGGGAGTGTTTGTAACTCCTTTGTGGTAGGATTTGATCATTGCTATGAACTAGTGACTATTGGGTGTTTTCCATTCTTCCATTTTCTGAATGGAAGTTCTGATTACTCATTCTATTTCTTTTCCACTAGTGCATTTTGGGTATGTGTGTAATTGGAGGGAGGGAAGGTAACTTTTGTCTTTGGTTAGAGATCACCAGACATAAATGGTTCCATCTGGACCCGGGGGAGAAGACCCTGCAGCACACAGAGACCCTGAACTTTGAGCTGGAGGAGGGCGAGTGTGTTCTGTGGGTAAGATATGGATATTTGGGTGCCTCCCCAGCTGAAGACTTTCACAGCCTCCCTTGAAGCTGGGTGTAGCCATGTGATCTAGTTCTGGATGACAGTATGTGAGCATATGTGATGTGCATGACTTCCAGGTCATGCCCTTAAAAGGAAGGCGAAAACTATGCCTTTGATATATTGTTGTCCCTCTTTCCACTAGCTGGAAGGCATACACGTTGGCAGGAGCTAGAATAGATGTCTTAGACCAAGAGACAGAAGTCACATGTTGAGAACAAGAGCAACAAGATAGAAGGAGCAACCTCTTGACCTTCTCAAGCTGCCCTATCAGATCAGCACTGCCCATCTGGACTTTTATCTGAGCGAGAAACCCCCTCTATTGTCTAAGCCACCATATTTTAGTATCTTTTTGTTACAGTTACCGTACCCACTATTTTAACTCTCATATTCCTCCTCCTCCTGTTGTCTGAGATAGCATTTGGGTGCATGGGAGATGGGGCTTCTAATGTAGTAAAGATAAAGGAGGGGAGCTAAGTTCCTGAGCACAGGGCCTTAGACTGCTCCATTGCTCCTCCAGTTTCCATAACCATGTTTCTTGTTGACTTGGTCACTGGGCAAGCATCTTGCCGACATTTGTTGCTTATATCTATGGCTAAGAAAATCAAGAATTTTCTTAGCTTTCTTGGAGACCAAAGGTCCTTTCAATGGATTTTTCTCCTCTTCAGTCCTATGAGTGCTCTGAACCCCCTTGAGGCCTGGCTACAACTCTCATTTGGCTCCCGGCCTGGGTAACTACCTGGGCCTTATATAGCGGGTCAGATCTTCCTTCCCAAGAGTATCCAGGAAATTCTGGACATCTTTCATGCCAATGAGTATCAGGAAAGACTCTGGGTAGCTAACTGCTTGCCTTCTTTGTGCCTAAGTAGGCAGAAAGTTTGCTTCGAGGAAGGTGCCTGGTGAGGGTTCTCTTTCCATAATCCCAAACTAAAACAGGGTCAGAAGCCTCTCTTCTGCTTTTAGTGTTTCCTTCAATCTATCTGTCTGGAACTTTGGGACAGTTGGGACACACGTGTCACCAACTGCTTCTCTTATTCCCACTTTTATCTCCCTCCCACAATCCTCTGGGGTCTATGTGTGACTATTTTTCCTACTTCCTCTTGGTAGTAGTTCTCCCTGTGTAGATGTTTATGATTAAGTCCACCCAGGTTGGTCCTTGATTTTTTTAAAGGGAAAAATTCAGAATAAAACTATTCTTTCTTTCCTCCACAAAGGCTGGTATTTGAGGCCCTTGTCTTGCTAAAGGGGTGAAGGAAATCAGGGTTGAGATTCACAGTGTTTTAGGGACCTCTCTGTCCCAAGCAGTTCCTGCCCCTCTTTCTCTGGGCAACAAGTTTCATGGCTCAGCCATGGAGGAGAGAAGCTGAAATAGAGCATGATTTACAGGAAAATAAAGATACATGGGTCTAATATCATTGCTGTTGCATATTTTATCTCAGTTTGTCACTCGTATTTTTGCTTTGTTTATGGTGTATTTCAAGGGCAAGCCTTTTTAATATTTATGGTGTCAAATTTGTCAGCTTTCCCTTAATGACTTCTGGGTTTGGTGCCCTGCAGAGGAAATTTTTCTCTGCTCTAAGACTGAACAGAACTTTTAATAGTTGTAAAATATGCCATTGTGCAAACATACAAATGTGCCCTAATTTATGTACAGATGAATAGTTAGTGCATTTCTACTGTTTAAGCTATCATAAATAATGCAATAAACATCTTTATAAATACATTTTTCCTTCTGCCATTTAAACCATTTTTTTAGGATAGATTCTTATGGGGTTTATGGGTCTTTCTATTGTAAAAGCCAACAACAATTAAACATTTACCTCTTATAAAGCGGCCCAGGCCAACTAAAATGCCAGATTTATTTTCTTTTGCTAGAACTGCAGCTGCTTAGTGTGATTATATTTATATTTCATATTTATTAGAAGCTATGGTAGTTACAAATGAGGTTGATTAATAAAAAATGAGAAAACCAATTATTAGTTAACAAATGCAATCTATTCGATAGACTAAATCTTTTCAAAACCAGGGAGAACATATTAAAGGTGTCTCCTAATTTATAGAGAAGTCCAGAGTAGAAAACAGACCATCTCAAGGATATCCAGTTCATCCCCAGCAATCAGCTTCTAGATTTCACATTATCATGCCTTCTTTGAAACAAATAAACTCATCATGGCCACCCCCACCACATGGCCCCTTGTGAGTGTCCAGCTTCACGGTGAGCTCAGGTCACTCCCCACACTGCAGTCTGAGCTGTGCTGTAGAGGTTTCACTACCTCAGGCTCACACACGAGAACAAGGAGCTCCAGAGATGTGTTTGTACATGAACAGGAAGGTGAGGTTGAACCTGGTCCCCTATCTTGTGAGATGCAGTACATTTCATCAGTCAAAAAACTAGGTTCTAGAGTCAGATGTTCTGGGTTAAAAAGCCTCTTACTAAATGTTAACCCAGGGTAAGTTTAACTCTCTGAGGTTTAGTTTCTTCCACTATAAAAGGGAGATAATGAGAGCACTTACCTCAAGGATCAAATGAGGTAATCAATAAGAAAGTGTAAATAATAAGATGACATATAAATGGAAAGAGCTATCCATTCATAGCACTAAGGTCTCTAGGCTCGGTGTGCCCACCTAATATAAGCAATATAAGTAATACGGACACTTGTGTGGCTCAGTCGGTTGGCCATCCGACTTGGGCTCTGTTCATGATCTCACTGCTCATGAGTGCGAGCCCCGCGTCAGGCTCTGGGCTAACAGCTCAGAGCTTGGAGCCTGCTTCAGATTCTGTGTCTCCCTCTCTCTCTCTGCCCCTCCCCCGCTCATGCTTTCTTTCTCTCCAAAACAAATAAACATTAAAAAAAAGTTTTTTAATAAAAAAAATAAAAGTAATAGGCAGTAAGAAAATTTCCCTTTAACACTGCCGTTTAAATGCACTCCTAGAGTCTTCCATATGCAAATTTTCTTCAGTGGGACCTTGTCCTATAAGCTCCTTCAAGTGAGCACATATTTATTGAGGGTATCGGCTGAGTTTTCCAACAAAGGTGAGCCCCCTGCTGAGCCCCCTGCCAAGCCCAGGGACTGACGACCCCCTCCCTATGGACCCCCTCCCCCCAGGCAGCGTGTGAATAGATGCTCTGAGCCCAAGAGGAGGGGCAACTAATCCAGCTTCCCACAGAGGGAAATCTGTGAACTTCTGCCTGAGTCCTCTTTTTAAAATAAATAACTTCCATGGTTTTGAGCGGCGCCTCTTTTTCCTTACAATAGGAGTATGTATTTATTGGAGAAAATTTAGGAAATAGAGATGAGCAAAAAGAAAATTAATATTGCTTGTAATCCCATCTCCCAGAAAAAGTATAGGTGGTATGTTTTTGCACCTTTTTGGTGTATGTGTACACATTTGTGTGTTTGTGTAAGACACACACTTTAAAAAAAAACAGGGGTCACCCCACATAGACTATTCTTTCACTTTACCATATAACCTAGACACCTCTGCATGTTGACACACAGCTCCTACCACCCTCGCTGCTCATAGCGTGGTCCTGAAGCACACAGCACAGGCTTTGCCTGGGAGCTTGGAGAAATGCGGAATTTCAGGCACCCCTTCAGATCTGCTGACTTAGAATCTGCATTTGAATACACTCTCCCAGGGGGGTTTATCTGTGGGCACAGTTTGAGGAGCATGGTCTTAAGGCACCATTTTTAGAGTCTCCCATAACTTGGCTAAACCATAATCTCTTTCCTGTCACACTGGTGGGGATTTTTCCCTGTGACAAGCAGTTGGTCCCTGGAAGAACCTGGGCTTCCCAAAGTGGTCCTTGTGCTTCTTCAGATCCTCCCTCCACCACAGTGCTCTTCCTTCACTGGGGGTCCCCCCCTCCCTTCTCCCCACTTCCCAGGTGACACCTTGGTCCCAGCAGACTCCACCCCCAGGAGACTCCTGACAGGTGGGGAGGCGCTACCCTTGCCTGTTCTCCACAGCTAAGTGCACACTGCCCACCTCTGTCATCACCTTCCTCCACCCAGCCGAGGCCTGGAGCTGCAGACTTCTCCCACCCTGGAAGGTTCGAAGAAGACCCCTTTGACAAATGCCAGCCCAGCTCCTGCAGGAGGTAGCCAGAGCTTGCCAATGCCTCCTCCCTCCTGAAATTCCTTTCATCCCACTATTCCACATTCCCTTCCCACTCCTTTATCCCTCAGCTGGATCTGAGTGCCCTCTCAATTGCTCTCTGCGTCTCCTCTTCACATCCCTACCCCATCTCTCTACCCCCCCCCCCCTCATTTGGCCCCTACCCTCTGGTCCAGAAAGCTACCCCCAGGCTCTCCCTTTTCCCCCTCTCCGGCCTCCCCTCTTCCACCACCATCCCACCCCCCCAACTCTAAAACTCTAAAACAGCCTCCCACCTCCCATCCAGCCCTTCACACCTGCCTTTCCAACTTCCTCAATTCCCGCCTCTCCCCGCCCCCAAATTCCAGCCCAGCCCACGGGAAAGGACAAGCTCCTCTGGTCCCACCCCGCCTGTGTGTGGCCCAAGGTGGAGGGGTGGGGCAGGCGCCCACCCCACTCACCAGGCCCGGGAAGGGTAAATGGAGCCCTGTGCGCCCTCGCTCCGTGGGCGGATGTCAATGGCCAGTGTGTCACTGGGTGAGAAGAGGCCCAAAGACAGCTGTGAGGCAGCCCTGTACTCTAGCCCCAGCCCACCCGCCAAGGCGTGAGCCCAAAGCCACCCATCGGCAGGAAAGAATGAGAGTGAAAAGTAAACTATGCCACCGACGAGCTCGCTGTGCTTTGGGAGTCAGGGGTGGGCGGGTTCCGCAGATCAGACCCACTGTCCCCCCTGCGCTGAGCGTGGGAGGAAGGGCTGTGTGGGTGAGGCCGGACCTCCGAGCTGCACCTGCCGCCAGGCCCACTGCGCGGGTCCCAGGGCGCCCTCAACAGTAAAGCTTTTCTTCCTTTATAAATGAATGATAAGCAGTTAGGGGAAATGTTTCTCAAAATAATACATTTTCACAGATCAAAATATTAAGGATTGGGGCACCTGGGTGGCTGAGTCGGTTAAGTGGTGGACTCTACTTGATATTCACTCAGGTCAGGGTCTCCCTGTGGGGGGATCGAGCCCCCCCCCCCCCCCACACACACACACACTGTGGGCTCTGCACTAGCTGAGCCTCAAGCCTGCTTGGGATTCTCTCTCCCCCTCTGTCTCTGCCCCTCCCCTGCTCATGCTGTCTCTCAAAAATAAACAAACATTTAAAAAATATGTTAAGGATTTTTTTTTTTTTTTTGCAAGAATATTTAGTACTGACAGAGCTCTGGAAGAAATGGAGGCACCAATGCGCTGCTGGAGGCTGTGACAGCGAATTGGTCCAACCCTTGGCAAAATGTGGTAAGAAAGAGTACTAAACGTCTTTGAGTGCTCATACAATTTGACACTGTAATTCGACCTGTGAAAACGTATCAGAAGGAATAATCCTAAATATTCCCAAAGTGCAGATATTCCTTGTACTGAAAATGAGAAAGCACTTAAGTGAAAGAATATGTATGGGATTATTACAAATATATAAAATAAGCAGAGAAAGACGAGAAGGAAATCAATTAAATGGAAGTGTGTGATTTTTTTCCCCTCTATATTTTACTGTTTTATGAACTACCTTGGAGATGCATTGAGATAGAATAGTTTAGCTATCACTAAGCATTAGAAATGCAGCATCTTTCTTGAGGAAGCCCCTCAGGGACCCTCCTTACTCCCTACCCTCACTCTCACCCCTGTGGTAACCTCTCCATACACTTTTATTACATATGGCTAAATTCTTGAACATGACATAATACTGTCTTAAATATTTCAAATTTACACACATGGTAAAGTATTGCACAAATACGTCTGTAACTTGCTGTCCGCAGTCAACATAGTGCTTTTGGGATTTATCCATGTTGACTCATGTTGATAAATTTAGCTCAGGTTCATTCAGTAAATGAGTCAATATTTATAAAGAACTTAGAACAGAGCCTGGCATGTGGTGCTACCTAAGTTTTGGGGTCTCTTTGATAAATAAAAATTCATTTTCATGGAAGTATAGTATACTATTGTGTTAATATTACATTGAATTTATTTATCCATTCTCCTACTGATGAAAATTTAGACTGTGCATTTTGTCCCGATTACAAACAGTCCTGCTATGGACATTCTAGTCCGTGTCTTCTGTGCCTGTGTGTGAACTTCTAGCGTGCACACCCAGGACTGGGGCTGCAGGGTTGCAAAGGATGCCTAGCTTCAACATTACTAGTGACTGCCCACTTGCTCTCCAAAGTGATCATACCAGCAACAGATGAATTATTGTGTTCCCAATCCTCATCAAACTTGCTATTGTCAGATTTTTTCCCTCAATTTATTGGGTTTATGATATTATTTCTTTATGGTTTTAATTTGCGTCTCCCTGATTACTATGAAGTTGGGGGTTAGGTATCTGTTTATATGCTTACTGGTCATTTGTATATTTAATTCTGTAAACTTTTCATAACCTTTTCCTATTTTTCTATTGGTTCTTGTAATTTTCTTATTGATTTTTTAAAATTCTTTATATATTTTGGATATTATTCCCTTTTCAGATGGATGTATTGCAAATACTGTCATTCAGCCCGTGGCCTATCTTAAAAACTTTCTATAGTGTCTTTTAAGGCACAGAAAATATAAGTGCTAATGTAGTCTAATATATCTATTTCTTTATAGTTTGTGCTTTGGGTGACTTGGTTAAAAAAAAAAAAAAAACCCTTTCTTGTGGCACCTGGGTGGCTCAGTTGGTTGAGTACCTGACTTTGGCTCAGGTCATGATCTCACAGTTCACAAGTTCGAGCCTCACATCAGGCTCGCTGCTGTCAGCGTAGAGCCCACTCTGGATCCTCTGTCCTCCTCTCTCTGTCCCTCCCCTGCTCATGCTCTCTCTCTTCTCTCAAAAATAAATAAACATTAAAAAAAAAAACCCTTTCTTATTTCAAGGTCCTAAGTCTCTCTATATTTTCTTCTAGAACTTTAAAAATTTTGCTGTTTTATATTTGGCCTTACATCCACCAGATCTGATTCTTCATGAAAGGAGTTACAGAGAGATCTTTCTCATACAGATAACAATTGTCCTAGAACCATTTTTTCCAGTCATTTGAAATGCCAGCTTTGTCATAAATTAAATTTCCCAAAATGTGTGGGTCTCTTTCTAGCTATTTTGTTCCATTGGTCTATTTATCTACCCTTGAGCAATACCACACTCTTAATTACTATAACTTGATAATAAGTCTTGATTTCTATATGAGTGTGTATTCTCACATTTTTTCAAGACTATCTTGACCATTTGGGGTCCTTTACATTTCCATATATGTCTTAGAGTTAACTTGTTTTACAAAGTCTTTGTTGGGGTTTGGTTTAAACAATGACCTCAGAGAGTAATTTTGGCATATTGGCATCTTTATGGTATTGGGTCCATATATATGGACCCAATATATATATATATGTATATATATATATATATATATATATATATATATATATATATATGTATGCCATATATATATATGGCAAATATCTCCATTTATTTAGGTCTTCTTCAAAATCCTACCATAAAGTTTACATGTTTTCCATATACATCTAACACCTTTTATTATGCTTATTACTAGATACTTTAGGATTCATTTTCATAATTAAAAAAAAACCTTTATTTATTGTTTTAACTGTATATTTTTTCAGTATTTAAGAATTTAAATCAACTTGCAGATTGGGCTCATGGGAAGATTGTCTACTCTATAGCCAGTTTTCTCAGGTTTGATAAAAAGTGTTAGAACCTTTGGAGGAAGGAAAAGGCAAAATAATTTTTTTTTAGTGCACTTGAGAATTGAAAAAAAATCGTGTGTGCATGCATGTGTATGTGTGAGGGGGATGGAAGGAGGGGAGAGGTATAGAAGGAGAGGTTTATAAAAAAATCAAAAAGTGCAGAGCAGAAAACAATGCAATTAAATTCAACTGCCCAGGTTCTCAGGCCCCCAGTAGCTTTTTCCAAAACATATGCTGCTTATAGGCCCTTGTAATATGTTAATGTCCTACAATCCTGTATATGGTTGATGCTCTCTCCAAATCTATCCGATCCATTTTTGACACAAATGGAAGCATAAAATACACAACAGTTCATCATCTTGCTTTTTTCATTGAACAACTTATCTGTAATCTTTCTTGCTCACTGTGAAAATAGCTAGACAGTAGTTCAGTTTCAGTTTCATATTGGTGGACATTAAGCTGTTTCCAGGATTCCTCAATAACAACACAGCAATCAATATCCTTAAATATATGTATGACCAAAGGCTCCTGTGTCTGACTCTTGATATCGGCTCAGGTCTTGACCCAGGTTTGTGGGATCAAGCCCCACATCAGGCTCTGTGCTGAGCACGGAACCTGCTTAAGATTCTCTTTCTCTCTCCCTCTGCTCCTCTACCCCATTCGTTCTCTCTCTCTCCCTCTAAAATAAAATTTTGAAAATTCAAAAAATATATATGGCTGTACACATACAGGATTATAACTACAGGATGACAGAGTAATTCATGTGTAATTTCGATAGACTTCACCAAATTTGTTTCTAAAAAAGGCTACAATTTACAATTCCAACAAATGCATGAGCATGCCTGTTTACATTGCCCTCATTCACACTCACACTTTGTTTTTTTAATGCTTATTTATTTTTGAGAGAGAGACAGAATGCGAGCAGGGGAGGGGCAGAGAGAGAGGGAGACACAGAATCTGAAGCAGGCTCCAGGCTCCAAGCTGTCAGCACATAGCCTGATGCGGGCTCGAAGCCACAAGCTGTGAGACCATGACCGCAGCCAGTCTCACGCTTAACTGACCGAGCCACCCAGGTGCTCCACGCTCACACTTTATATTATCAAATTTCGTAATGAAAAACAGCTCATTTTTATTTTCAATTTGCATTTCCTTATTTATGGGTGAAATGGAGCATCTTTTATTTTTCAGCCATTTGTGTATCTTTTTCTGCCATATGTCCATTTTTCTATCTTTTCCTTTATTGATTTATGAGAATTTACAATATATGGTAATGAAATTAGCCATTTATCTGACATATGAGTTGCACTTATTTTCTTCTTCTAACTTGTCATTTATTTTTTATTTTGTATTTGTGTATATTTCTCCACAGATAATTTCTCCACGTATAATTTTGTCTTAATGTCCATTTTTTTTCCCTTTTGGCTTCTGAGTTTTTCCCCTTACCTGGAAACACTTTCTCCATTCCAAGATTTTTATTTTTTAATTCTTTCATCTTCTATTTTATACTATATATGCATATTTTAATGGAGAAATATACATATATCTTGTTTAATTAGCTTGTCAATTCCATGCAAATCTTTGCTAGGATTTTGATTAAAAGAAAAACTTCATAGATTAATTTAGGAAGTTGACATCTTTATGATATTGTATTTTCCTATTAATAAGCATGGTATATATCTCCATATAGAAAACTGGGCTTTTATAATCCATATATATACAACAAACTGATATATATATATACATATATATATAGCATAATAATATATATACATGCAATACTGTCAATGCCCTAACACCCCTGAAGCCATTCCCCTGTCCTGCTTTGCTTCAGCAGAGGGAGGGATTTCTAATTTCTGTAATATCTGATTTCTGAAATAAACTATGTATCACTATTACTAAACGATATAGCTTAGTTTTGCCTTTTGTAAACATCATTCAAATGGAATGAAATTATACCATGTGGGTTTTTTTTTCATGTTTATTTTTGAGAGAGAAAGTGTGAGCAGGGGAGGGGCAGAGAGAGAGAGGAGGACAAGAGGATCCCAAGTGGGCTCTGTGCTGACCGCAGAGAGCCCAACACCGGGCTAGAACCCATGAACCGCAAGATCATGACCGGAGTCGAAGTTGGACACTTAACTGACTCAGCCACCCACTACCCCTCTTTTATATTCTTTAGTTCCATGATTTCCCTTCCCCTTGGTCTTTTGTTCCTGATTCTTGATGAACTGTTTGAGTCGGCTTGGTTTCTTCCTTTTAAAAGCTCTAATGATTTGGAAGTTTAACATTCTGTTTGTAGTCTTCTGGTCTACAGAAGTCTTCTGGTTCAGGGTCTCAAGAGTCATTTTAAATATTAACCTCACCCCTCTGTTGATCTTTCTACCTCCACCTTTTCCCCTTTCTTTAACTTCCTCAGAAATCTGTGTGATCACTTCAAATCCTTTTTACAAGTAGTGAGTCTCCACATGGCTGAGTGAAGCTGCCGGGCACATAAATATTCATTTCTCCCTTTTCCCTCAAGGACAACGAAGACCCGAGAGTTGAGGCCAGCGTGGGGGCCAGGGAACAGCAGGAGGAGGATTCTAGCTTTCCTGGGTCGGGCCTGACTCCCAACCTGGCTCATTCGAGCACTGCACCATCTTCATTCTCCCAGCCCAGCCCCGGCCCGCACACTCCCAGGGCGACACTGCTCCCGGCTCTCCGCAGGCCCCTTCCGACGCTAGGGGGTTGGGACGCCAGGGGATTCGTACCTTCGCCCCCGGCAGAGCGGCGGGACCTCGGAAGGTTCAGAGCTCAGCCACTAGGGGGCATCGGCGCGCTTCCCAGAGGAGACCTTACCAGGAGCGTCAGGGCTGTCACTTGGCGCTGCGTGGTCTGCTTGGACGGGCTCTGCGCCAGGCGCGGGAGATGAGGCGGGGGAGCCCAGAGCCCCACCGTCCGGCCGGCATGGGGGAGGGGACAGAGCGCAGGCCACCCGCAGCATCCACCCCGCACCTGCAGACTCGAGGGTCTGGAGGAGGCTGGCAGGGCCAGAGCCGTGGAAGCTCGTCGGTTAGAGACGCAGCCAGAGCACAATGGCGTGCGGACCGTGGGGGATCGCGGGGGTTCCCGGTTCAGTTCAAGACGTAAAATTCTCTCACCTTCACCCCAGCCCAAAGCAGTTCTCCCAACGCTACCCCGTGCCTGAATCCCTACTGTTAGAATCACTCCATTTATTAAGGAAGACCGGTCAAGGGCACATGTGTTAACCACATGTTACCCAGAGACAACACATTAACCCTTTGGGACACAGTGACACGTTAGCGCAGATTAATTTTGCACCGAGGTAGGATTGGGATGGAGGGATTTCTGGGCCATAGTTGCCATTATTATCTCAAGGACTAAAATACATAATAATTATTTATGGACTTGTCCCTTGCCAGGCAGCTGGGAGCTTTGTCCCATCAACTCTTTTAATAAAACGGCATTTGGAGATCACTTGGTTAAGGTGAGATCTGCTGCGTTTCTCCACTGTGAAGTTACTACTTTTCCCTTTGTAATTAATAAATACTGGCAGGTGGGGGGAGATCCTTTGAGACTATGACATGTTCTGTTTCTTCTCAAGTTTCCCTCCTGCTTCTCAGTGCCCTTGGTGGGCCTCTGGGACACCACTCCATGCTGTCACTGATGGTTTGGCACTTGGCTCACAGTCTTCCTTTCACCCCAGTCCTGCCACCATCCCATCCTCAGTAAGTCACGGTGTTGGCCTCCCCTCACCCCTCAACTCCTGTTCTTTGCTTACTGCCTCTCTCCCTGTACCTGGCTTGACACTCAGCCTCCTCCTCTGCTTTCCTCTAACTAGGCTCCTTTCCCTCTCTCCCCACGCCCCTCAGAGGACTCTTCCTCTGCAGTTACATCTCTGCTGACTTCCCACATCCTTCAAACTCTGCAGATAATACCCCTTACCACTTTCCTGGAAATAACCAAGCCTTGAGCCTGAACTGCTTCAACTTCCTAACCCTTTCTCTATATTCTCCAAACAGCTGCACCTCTATGGTCATCCTCTCCTCCTTCTATCCCATCTCAGCCCAACGAAAGGCCTTTTTGAGGTCAGCTGGAGCTCTGAGAGCAGCCTGGTGGAGTAGAAAGGACAAGGACTTTGGGGTAGATCAGATCTGATTGGGATCTTAGTGCCCGCATTTACTAGCCATACTTTACAACCAAGTTGTTGTGGGTTTTTTTTTTTCTTTGAACTTTCTGAGCATCAATTAGCATGTATCGGTGATGTCCAAATACAATTACTAGCGGTTAAGGATTTTAACTTCCTGAAACAAATTCTGACATGTAGTGCTTAATAAATTTATAGGTATTATAGGTATTATAATTATAAATTATTCACAGTATGGATCCCTGTTCCTCTAAAAAATGTCTTCATGTATTACCTCTCTTCTCCTGTGTTGTTGTTGTTGTTTCATTTCCCACTCGCCCCAAGACAGACAGAGTGCAAGTGGGGGAGGGGCAGAGAGAGGGGGAGCCACAGAAGCAGGCTCCAGGCAGGCTCTGAGCTGTCAGCACTGAGCCTGATGCGGGGCTTGAACCCATGAACCTTGAGATCATGACCTAAGCTGAAGTTGGACACTTAACTGACTAAGCCACCCAGGCGCCCCTCTTCTGTATTTTCAATCTGTCACTCTCAGCTGGTTTCTTCCCTCAGCTTATAAACCAGGTCAAATCTCTCCCATCTTCAAAAACAAACTAACAAGAACACCTCCATAAAGAAATCCACCAGCTCCCTCAAGTACTCTCACACCTTGTCATGGAGGGAGAACTTCCCAAGCGGGAATTGTTGGCCTAACCAATGCCTGGTTCTTTGAGATTTCTATTTCCTGTGGCAGTCTCTCCTTTGGCTTTTTTGAATCAGAGAATTGGCTTATTTCATCAATTCTGGAAAATTTCCAACCTTTATCTCCTCAGATGTTCCCTCCCCTCCATTCTCTGTCTCCCCTGCTTCCAGATCTCCAATGAAACATGTATCAGGTTTTCTGTATCTTCTCTTATTTATCATCTCTTTTGTATTTTCCATTTTTCTGTCTCACTGTGGTTCATTCTTGATGATTTCTTCTGACTTATCTTCCTTTCCACTATGTTATTAAACCCTTTATTGAGTTCTTAATTGGATTATTGCACTTAAAAATTTTTTTAAGCTTTATTTATTTTTGAGAGAAAGAGAAAGACAGAATGTGAGTGGGGAAGGAACAGAGACACACACACACACAGAATCTGAAGCAGGCTCCAGGCTCTAAGCTGTCAGCACAGAGCCCTACGCGGGGCTCAAACTCTCTGAGATCATGACCTAAGCCAAAGTCAGATGCTCAGCTGACTGAGCCACCCAGGTGCCCCATGATTTTTGCACTTTTTAGTTCTATAATGTCTAATTGATTTTTTTTTTAATCAGCAGTGTGGCTTTAAATTTTTCCATATCCTTATATAAAACTTTAAATTCTGCTTTTATCTCCCTGACACAGTAAGCATTATTCTATTACAGGTTGTACCTAGGAACTCTATCTGAGATCCTGGTGGGTCTATTTCTATGGCTTATGGCTTCTGTTGATTCTGAGACATGTTGTTTTGTCTCACGTGCCTTGTGTGCCTGTGTTCCTTCTGGACATGTTAAATGAAATGATTATTTGAAAATTAATTTGAGACCTAGGATCTTCTTTCGGAGAGGATCTACCTTTCTTTTGCCAGCACCAGAGGGCACTCAGTCCAGGAACAGGGCTTGAGAATATTCTAGAGGGTGGGCTCTCTGTATAAGCAGGGAATGGGCTTGGACTAGGGTTTCCACCTTGGTAGACAGTGACCACCAGCTCTGTCCCTCCAGCTCTACATTCTAGAGGAATGACAGTGTCTTCACAGTGTCAGTGTCTTCAGGACACTGTGGAATGCAATATTGCCCCTCCTACTCACCCCAGAAGGTTGGCCTGTTAGCTGCCTTTTCCCAGACAAGGAGCAAAAGCTCACCCATTTAGACTCTTACCTCTCCGGGGTAATAGAGTTCTACTCTATTAATTCCTTTTTTTCCCCCTTTAGTTAGGCCTTCAATATTACTGAGAAGATGGTTTGAGGTCTCCTTTAACTGCTATCATTTCTTTAGAGGGAGAGTGGTTTGTCCCTTAGTCAGAGGAAGCAGATGCCAGGGAATTGCTAATGCCCTTGGTACCACTTCTTTCCTGGCTGAGCTTAGATCCTTCCTTTTATTCATGCACACTTGAACTTTTTATGGGGAGGCATTATAATATGGAGAGCAATTTCCAATTAGCCACTGGAGATGGCCTAGCACATGCTTCTGGGTCCACTAGAGCGCTCTGGGCCCAGCCAGGAGGCCATCTTTATGTCTCCCTGACCATCCATCGGGACATGTGAGCATCACTGATGTAAGTGCTGTGCTTCTGGTGTGTTAATCAAATATGGATTTGATCCCAAGGTCCATATAAGGGGGTGGAAAGGTTCTTCTATGATGTGAGCAGACCTCTTTGATGGGCCACCTGGAAAGAGGCCTGTTCTTAGGTAGGTAGCATTTACTCAGATGAAGCCTGCTCTGATTCTCCTAACATGGACAGGGTCTTTCCCTGCCTTGTCTCACGTGGCCCACCCTCAGCGTCTGCTGTGGAGTCCACATCACCCTCTGCCTGTGTAACCAAGATTTTACATACACATCATGCTTGCTCTTTAGTGGTGGTGGTTGTTTTTGTCTGTTTCATTTTGTTTGCTTTGGTTGAAGAGGCTCAAATTACTCCTATTGCTCAGTCCATGCCGCATTATTATTCTTGGTCTGCACAAAGTCCTTTGGTTATTTTATTAATTAATGTGCCTTCTTTTATCCCACTTCCCTACTCTCATTCCCCTCTTTCTACAGGTCATTCTTTTACTGTATTAATGCTCATCTTTATTTGGATGTGTTCTTGCAAAATGTGCATTGCTGATTTACGTGCATATATTTTTTAAGTTTACAGAAAAGCAATTATACAATATATCTTCTTATGTTTCCTCTTGTCTGTGCTTGTACCATTCTGCCCTGTTGCTGTGTGACACCTACCTCAAGACATCTAACCTCGCTGTAACACCCTATCGTGTGCCCTGGCCCCAGTCTCCCAGCAGTGGACACTCAGTTACCTCTAATTACCAGCCACCATATAAATATGCTGCAAGGAACTTCTTTATAAGTGTTCTCTTATGTGTTAGTATGATGATTTCTCTGGGTTGTATATCCAGGAGCAGGATTGTTAGGTCATGGGGCATGCAAACGTAGGACTCGACTCAACCAAATAGAACCAGACTGCTTTCCAGAGTGGCTGTACCTATCTACACTTCCATCAGCGATACATGATTGATATCTATGTCACCAGATCCCCTCCAGCTCAGCATTACCTGGTTTTTGAATGGTTGCCAGCCTAACAGGTACCTGTGAGATAAACACTATCTCACAGAGCTTTTAATTTGGGTTTCTCTGATTATCAGTGATTTTGAGCATCTGGTCATATCCTTAGTAGCTTCTCGTGTTTCTCTTCTGTCGTTTGCCTGTCCATGTCCTTTGCCCATTTTTCTATTGAAGTTGCTGGTTTTTTTCCTTACTGATCAGCAGGAAAGGGGAACAGATAGGGAGGGGTAGGGAAAGGAGGAAGATAGACAACCAAACACATTTTTATCTAACAGGGTGGAGCTAGGGTCAGGTAGAAATGAAACTCTTCACTTCAGACAGGATTCTTAGCCTCCAATCATCAACAATCTCTGGTGGATTTTAGCAGAAAGGAGCATTATTAAAGGAATGATTTGGAGGGCTAAGAGCCAAGGCAGAGTCTAGGGCAGGTGGGTGGGGACTGTGCCCACTTCAAGAGAGGCCACTAAGGACCAACCTGGCATTTCCAGCTCCTTGTGGGGAGCTGAACTCGGCCTCATGCATGTCTAGTAGGTGGGACAATTCCTTAGATAGAGGGAGGGGGTTTAGATGCTGGGCAACCACACAGAATAACTGTGTCCACTAAGCTCCTCCTCTGTTCCCTGGACTGTGTGGGCCTGAGGTATGTCTGGAAAAGCAAGAACTTAAACTTTGTTAATAGGGTACAGAGATAGCTGATACCCTAGGGTCCCTGACAAGAGCCATTGTAGGAAGGAGCAATACGGCATCACAGAGAATGTTTGCTACAACAGACAAAGGCATCTCATATGCAAACCCCACTCATCTTCAAACTCTGAGGGCCCAAGTAACTTACTGGTTTTAGAAAAACAGAGAGGCTGCTCCTTGACCTGACCCAAACCCAGCCTACTATAGCCGCAGGTATGTACTTAGAAGATAGGCTGGGTGGAGGACCTAGGAGAGTGGCCTCACAGATCATTAGAGACTTATAGAGCTCAAAGAATCTTCCTGTGAGGTCCCTCTCTCCAGTGAATAAATAGCTGTCTCTGTCTCACATGGCACAAGCATAATTCCCTTGGAAGAACTGGTAGAGATCTTGAATCTAGACCAAGCAAGACCAGAACCCTCCTAGCTCTTGAAGCCATTATCTGTGGATCCCCAGCCCCAGAGACCCAGCACGGCCAGCAGCAAGAGTGGACTCCCACAATGATGGCGACACCATAGGTCAAGAGAGGACATTCATGAAGGTTGTAGTGTAGCCCAGGTGCTACAGCTTTTCAGCGGCTGCTGAGGACAGCAGCTACAGAAACAATGCCCAGAAAGCAGCATGGCCAGTACATCTGCACCCGACCAGCAACATGGTGACAGAGCAGTAGCCAGAACGGACTCTTGGGCAGCGAGATTCCAGAATCATCCTTAGCATAGGAACTGAAGTCAAATTCTGCAAGATTCTAAGACCCTCTGTGAACAGGTGAAGGCCAAGAGTCATTAAAATGTAGATACTTATGTTCACCAGACTGGACTTGCAGCCCCAGACTGGTGAAACCTGGTATATTGGTACCACAGTCATAATAACGAACATAGTTGTTATGCTGTGTACGATTCTCATGTATTAGCTTAATGCCTGGGCACAAAAGAGGCATGAATGAAAGTACAGGGAGCAAAGTGGTGTTGTCTAGGCACCTTCTTCTGTCCCCTATGAGCACCTACCTGAGAGGTGAACCTACCTGTACAGCCATTGTTGGGCTGTCCTCATGTTCCTGGCAGTATAGAAAAGGCACTCATTCCATGTGAAGAGTCCTGGGCTCTTCTCCTCAGGGCTGGTGTCCTGCCCTACTGGTACCATGTCCTATCAGGAGATGTGAGGGCAGAAGTACTGGGAGCAGGAACCTGTGGAAGAGGTGGAGGGAGCCGTTGCCTTCTTAATAACATCCTTGCTAAGTTCTTCTGTTCTCCAAGGATAAGCAGATGGTGACGGTGGACTGGGAAGAGCCTGAGGAGCTGGTCCTATGCCACACACCGGGGCAAGCAAGTCCCTGTATTTAGCATTCTTCCTGCAGAGACTGTGGTGGCTATAATGAAACATGTGTGGCTAGCACAGCAGCACGTGAAGCGGGGGTGGGCAGCCAAGACCGTGGCCTCTGACATAACCTATTGGTCAGCTACCTGGCCACTGCAACGATGTGTGATGATGTGTCTTCCAGCCACTGGAGACCCTGGGCTTCCCCATTACCTTCCACTGTTACTTGACCTGAAAGGCTTCCGTGCTGGCACAGTCTGCAGTCTCTGACATCATAGTTGCTCCTCCTAGCAAAGGGTAGATACCAGCTACCACCATGCCCCATGGGCCCCAGCGAAGAGCTCGAGAAGCTCAAGGCAGAGGTCATACCACAGGATGGGGCATCTGGGCTCAGAATTGACCACTGGTAGGCAGATTGAAGTGTCCTGATGGCCACAGTTTGACTTCCTATCTATCCCATGAGCCTTGTCTTTGTTTACCTGGGGCTTTTAGCTTCTGATGGCTTCAGGATCTGTCAGTCTGTCTGTTTCATGTATACAAGTGGTACTCTGGGCCTCTCTGGGAGGCCAAAAAGCATGTCCCTTGGTCCTCTTTGAAAACACTGTTAACAGGTCAAAATCCCAAACTGCCCTCTGGGAGGCAGAGGCTGGGTAGGTGAGAGAATTCTCTATACTCACCTGAAGAAAGTCTGTATGGAGGGAGAGTCTAGAAACATGCTTGGGCATGAGGGAGCTGATGGCCTTCTTTCTTCTGTATTTTTTAATGTGAAATTTTTACCAAAGCATAACACAAATACAGGAAGTACCCAAATCACAAGGATACAGATCCATAGCTTTCCCCCAAGTCACCTGTATAACCAGCACCTAGACAAAAGAATTTTGCCAGAATTCCTGAAGCCCCCTCATGCTAATCACTATCCTGACTTCTAACAGCGCAGGTTAGTTTTGCCAGTTTGGGGATTATAGCAATAGAATCATATATTACTGAAGGGCTTCTAAGAACAAAATTACCTAATACCCAAAATAGCAAGAGTTTTGCTTTGGGATGATGTAATATGCCATCATCATCCTCACACAAACAATAAACCCTACTTCACAAATAAATGCCTTTTGTAAACATTTTTGTTTTGTTTTGTGTTCCAAAGGGTAGAGGTGGGAATCAATGAAAAGGGGCTGAGTCTCCCCTCTGGGTCAAGTGTAAAACAGAGCAAAGGGAGTTGCCACAGAGGGTATCTGCAAGTATGAACACAGCCGGAGCAGATCTAGACCCTCTGAGTCAGTCAGGAGCATTCAAGAACTGTAGACAGAGTGTTGGACTTCCCCCAGAGTGTGGGATAGGACCTCAGTAAATTCATATACATTTCAAAAGACAGAGTGACCTCTGCTGACATCTGGGTTCCAAAATAGATTAGCATTTCATTAGAGAAGATATGAAAAACTTGTCATCCCCATAGACATATGGTTATCCCAATTTGACATTAACAGGCTTATTATTCCTGTGTGATGTATACCTGCATGAGTCAGATAACGGGGCTGAGTCAAACGTGGCATGCCTAAGTCTGGAAAAAGAGAGGGGAGGGAGGCTCTAGCCACAGATACTAGAAGGGACCAGAGAATAAAACCTTTGCTGATAGAGATTGCCATTTAGCCACCTGCATGGAAATGTTGCTGTTAGATACAGAAGGCATGGAGAGTGTTTCCAGGACCAGTCTCAGGCAGGAGATAGACCAAATCTTAAAGGAAAAGTGAAAAGTGAAAGTTCTTTGCCCCTAGTAGCAGCAACAGTTAAACCATGAGCAGCGCCCCGCTGAGCCTTCTGGAGAGGCAGGGAGCCCACTCAGGTTGAGAGGACAGGACTCAGCTGTTAGTAGTAACCCCAAATAGCAGAAGGTGGTCCTCAACCTGACCGCAAGTTACAATCACCAGAAAGGAGTTTAATTTTCACCTTTTTATTGTACATAACATTTATCACTTTAACTATTTTTAGGTGCACAGTTCAGTGGCATTGAGTATATTCCCACTGTTGTGCAGCCATCACCACCGTCCTTCTCCAAAACTCTTTCATCTTCCCAAATGGAGAGGCTATATATTGGTTAAACAGTCTCTCTCCAATCCCCTCTCCCCTGAGCTCCTGGCAACTGCCTTTCTATTTTCTGCCTCTATGAATTTGACCACTCTAGATACCTCATATAAGTGAAATTCTACAGTATTTGTCCTTTTGTGTCTGCAGGGGAGATTTTTAAAACCTGAACCCCAGACCAATTAAATCAGAATACCAGGGTCGGGCCCAAACATTTAAAAAAGCTCCCTGGTGATTCTAAAGGGCAGCCTTGAAAACCACTGGGCTAGAAGATCTAAATCAGATTTGCTTTCAGGAATCCCTCCGAATAGCAAACACATCTCAGCACCTGCTGGCTGATGCCTAAAATTCCTTTAGTCATGGGCAAAGCTAAGGATTTTCCTTCTTCAGCTGGAGATGAGGGGCTTTAAATGACTGATTGACATATCACAGTGACTGAAACTCATCTGCTAAAGATTAATCTAGCAGTCAACAAATGTAAGTGAGTATTATCAGACACTGTCTCCTTTTGAAAGCCAAGAAGACTCAGAGAGTAGTAGATGATGAGTAACTGTCCACTTGGGAGATGAGAAGAGACAGACACACCAGGGACCCATGGTCACTTGTTGGGGTGATAAAAGTTAGTGTTTACCTTTAACTACCCTTAGGACCAACATATCTGTCTACCTGCCTATTTGCTGGAACAGGGCCACTATGACATATGGTTCCCATCAACTGTATTTTTGCATGATTCTTGAATCTCCTCTTTTTTATTTAACCACACTGACTTCATTTCAAAGGAACTTCACTTACATGGGTCCTAATTGAGGCATGACCAGTGCCTTGTTCAAGGAAGAGCTTCTGCTGCTGCTGGTTTCTTCAGAACTAGAAATACATAGAAAATGGTCAGGTTTAAACAGACAGAGAGACAAGATAGGGATAGGCACAAACATTTATAAAATGACAAAATAACAGGGAAGATCCATACCAAAATCATATCAGTTCCCATGGTGAAGGGAGGACGGTATGGGAATGAGAGTGGAAGGGTTTGAATGTTCATTTTTCTAAACCGTGGAAGCAAACATGACAAAATGTTAACCCACTTGTTCTGCGTTGGCATTTTGTCATATTACTTTTTAAAATTTTTTAAATGTTTATTAATTTTTGAGAAAAAGAGAGAGAGAGAGCATGAGTGGGGGGAGGAGCAGAGAGAGGGAGACACAGAATCTGAGGCAGACTCCAGGCTCCCAGCTGTCAGCATGGAACCTGACGCAGGGCTCGAAGTCACAAACTGTGAGATCATGACCTGAGCCAAAGTCAGATGCTTAACCAACTGAGCCACCCACGTGCCCTGTTATATCACTTTTTAAACTTGCCTTTGTGCTTTTCAGCCTTTACAAGATGTTAATATTAGTGGCTTCATCAGGCTGTCTACGGTCAGCACAGAGCCCACTTTGGATCCTCTATCCCCCTCTCTCTCTGCCCCTCCTCTGTTTATGTACTCTCTTTCTCTTTCAAAAATATTTAAAAAATTCAATATTACATATATGCCTATATAAATAATTGTACACATAAATATACATAAAGAAATGCTTTAATGACTGAGGCTTTTACAAAAATTTCAGGTTGATAATTCTGCCATAAAATTAAATTACTAAAGCCTCATAGAACATTTGAAAAATACAAAAGAGATGGAGACACAAATTAATATTCCCCATAAAACTGGAATGTAGAGATTGCCACATTTTGATGTCTTCATATCCAAGCTGTTTCTCTATGAATTAAATAACTGCATCATTGATTTCAAATTTGCAGATAGTTTCTGATTACAAAAATACCTGCTCACTGTAAAACGCAGGAAAATATAGATAAGGAGGACAAATTACTTATGTCCTTACTATCTGAATGTGATACCGGTGAAGAAGAGAAGGATGTAACCGGAAAGACTGGAAATAGGACAGAAACATTGTCAATAAGGAGTTGTATTTACCAGGGTCTTTGGTCTCATTCACCTTCTCCTCTGGTCTTTATGGGATAAAGTGACCCCAACATTCAGTCAGATATCACATGGCTGGACCCTAATGCCAGTTTGATCTTGGTTTAAGTGTTATTTCTTTGCTGGCTCAATCTGAGGGATTCACTCACTATTATAATAGCCTTAAGTTTTTTTTTGGGGGGGGGGGTTATTATTTATCACCCTCTACCATTTTTTTGTTTGTTTACTTGTATATTTATTTGTTTCTTATCTCTCTTCTTCATTGTTGTATCCTCAGGACCTGGAAGTGTCAAGTGTCTGACATTATTGTTGAATGAAAAAAATGAATCAAAGAGCCTTCAGTGGTCCTGCCTGCATAGGATTGTGAAAGTATCTTCCTTTAACTACCATTGGATACTTACCTAAGAAGGCAACCTGGTGAGGCACCTGTTTTTCATCTACACGTCTTCCTGCCACCACCCCCCACCACCACCAACTACCTCCTTACTTGGCAGCAATTCTATGTGCCTGTGATAATCAGAACCACTTGCCACAGCAAATACCACATCCTTCTTTTCTGCTTGTTTGCCTTGTGGAGCCTGAATATACATGTGACTGCCTCAGCTTCCAGTTCAATGAAATCATCAATGTGTCCTTTGGTGGCCACGTTCTTCCCTTTGGTACTAAAAACTTTGAACTCTCAGGATTCAGTGTTGTTAGGATGGGAAAAAATACTTTAGATAGCCATTTACTATTGCAGTAGCCTTAACATTTTTAAAAAGCTTATCATTTATCATTCTTTACCACTTTTCCCATTTTGCATTGAGGAGTGGATGCACATTATCTGTGTTGTTAAGGCTGCAGAGACGCTCCACCTTTTATAGATTTATTGGCCACCTACAGTTTTCCTTGAATGACTAGCCACTTATGACCTTTGCCCCTTTACCTACTGAGGTGTTCATTTTTAACTTTTTGATTTGTAAGAGTTCTTTATATTATAAGGAGTCTAACACTTTGTCACATATAGAGTACAATTTTAAGTTGATTTTTCTTTTGGAATTAATGTTTAACAGTAATTTTAATATAGAATAATTGTAATGTTTAATTTCTTAAGTAGGCTCCATGCCCGATGCAGAGCCCAAAGTGGGGCTTGAACTCACAACCCTGAGGTCAAGACCTCAGCTGAGACCAAGAGTCAGATGCTTAACCGACTGGGCCACCCAGGCACCCCTGTAATGTCTAATGTCTATTAATAAAAAACTTTAAAATTTTTATGGAGTGCCTGGGTGGCTTAGTCAGTTGAGAATCTGACTCTTGATTTCATCTCAGGTCATGATCCCAGGGTCATGGGTCGAGCCCCATGTCAGTCTCTATGCTGAGCATGGAGGCTGCTGATTCTCTCTCTCTCTCTCTCTCTCTCTCTCTCTCCCTGAGCCCCTTCTCCCCACTCATGCTAACATTAAAAAAAAAAAAACTTAAAAAAATTTAAATATAATTAAGTTCTTCACCTTTTTTAAATGATTCTTGCTCTGGCATTATTTATAGGAATACTTGAACAACTTCAGCATCATAGGAATTCAGCAAGGAATGTTAGTAATAACAGTAAAATTACTAATAATCATTACCATTTATTATTTACTATGTATCAGACACTCTACATACTTTATTCTATTTAATACAATAAACCTATGATATAATTATTATTCCCATTCTACAGGTCAGGAAACCGAGGCTCAAGAAGACAGAGTAACTGCCCATAGTCATGTAACTTACAAGTGTTGGAGCTGAAGTTCAGTCACTTAGTTATGTACAAATTCTGGACTTTGTCCGCAGATGAGTAGACCTGGGTCCCCATCCCAGCTCTGCTATGCTGGCTGTGATACCTGTGTATGTGCCTTCACCCCCTGAGCCTTAATGTCACCTATAAAATTTGTTTAACAATAACCCTCTCATAGAGTTGTTGAGGTATTTAAATGAGGAAAAGGAGATGTCATATGGCTGGCACCAAGTGACAGCCAACAAAAGAAAATCCACCACCACCACCCCTTTGCTGGGGCCCCTTATTACTTTTCTCCCTCCCCTCTCTTTGGGGAGGGGTGGGGCAGGATTGGAGAGGAGAGAAAGGGTAAATTAGCTCCTGCAGTGAGGTGCAAAGGTTGGAAGCCCAAGCCCGGCTCATCTAAGTAAGGAACAGAGCAAGGTGAAATGCCACCTAAGAGAGATCCCACCCAGGGAGTGGCTCAGATGCTTCCAGCACACACATAGGCCTTTTTGTGTGTGGGAGGCAGGGGTGGAGCTGGATCAGAAAGATCTCACCACAGCTTGGAAGCAGCCACCTCGCTTGTGAGGAGAGCCCTGGGAGGTTGTCTCTCATCTGCCAGCTCTTGTTCTGTTGGCCCCAACATACACACAGAGACCATGGGGACCCTCGAGGGACACTTGCTGCCGGGGATATGCCTCCTCATCTTTTCTCTCCACTACTCAGTGATGGTGTCCTTGGCCCTGCTACGGGGACAGAGGTTTCTCAAACCCCCTCTGACCCCAAAGGAGAAGCGAGGACACAGGTGGTGGCAGCTGGTACCTGTGGAAGGGATGATGAAGGTGGCCATCTCCCTGACTGGCATCATAACCGAGTTCTTCTACCCCCCAGGAGTAAACCGGATGATGATGGTAGACTGGGAGGACCCTCGGCGGCCATTTGTGTTCTATGACAACTGGTATCACGTCACCATGTATGGGTTTTTCACGCTCAGCGGCGTTGTGGACATCGTGAGCCGGGCGTGTCAGGCGCAGCAGAACGTGAAGCTGGAGCGAGCGGCTGAGGCCCTGGCCTTCTGTGTGCTGGTCCTGCTGATGGCATTTCACCTGGAGAACAAGGGCACCCTGGAGGTCCGCACGCACCTGCTGTTCGTGGCGCCCACCTTCCTGCTTACCCTGGTGCTCACCATGGAAGTCTGGGTCCCTGACCAACCCACGCTCTGGGTGCTGAAGACCTGGATGGGGCTGGTGCTCAGCACATGGATGCTGCAGCTGTGTGTGCTGATGTACGTTCCTCCCTCCGGGCAGCCCTGGAGGGCAGAAAACCCTGGCGACCTCGCCTTCCTCCTCATCTTCTTCTGCTGGCACCTGGGCTTCGGGGCTATCGTGCTGGCCGCTGTCTATGGCCTCTGCAGCCTCTGGCACCATCGCATCTCCTCTTGGAGGGAAGTCCCACGTGCCAAGTACCAGCTGTGTCCCAGAAGCTACAGCAGCGAAGAGCTGGAGAAGCTCGGGACAGAGGCCATGCTGCAGGATGGGGGCATCTAGGTACAGAATCTTTGTGCTATGCCTTTTGTCACGAGAGTTTTGAGGGTACCCACTGTGCGCAGAGCACAGAAATGTGCTGGGATCTACTTTCTGTCACAGGAGCCACCTTCCTTGTTCCTAAATAAACCTTTCAGTTCCTGGGATTACTTCACTCTGTCGCTTTGTTCTCTCCAGGTCTGCCTCTTTTCCTGCCTCACTGCCCCGCTTGGTTACTGACCGTGGACTTGTGTGGAGTCAGAACAAGGAGGGGGCTTTTCTCTCACAGAGGAAATGAAAATCAGGAAATAGAGGGAGATGGAGGGCCGCTGGGGACCCAGGGGGGTTTCATCCGTTGGAGGCAGAGCTAGCTGGCTTATTGTGTGCCTGCAGCTAGAGTATTTAAATGTGCGAAAGAGAAGGGGTCCATTTTTGCATAATGGTGAAGAACTTCTGTTTCTCTTCATTTTTCTGTTTTCTTTACACTAAGCATGGCAGGATGATGAACTTGTTTCCTTGTTGCTATAGTTATTTTTAATCTACACGGAATGAGGCTACATCTGCCTTCTGAGGGGCAAGTGGGGAAGGGGTGACAGTCGGCTCAGCAGGGGCTCAAGTCTGAGAGAAAGGAGGCAGAAGAGCAAGGAAGTCCCAAAGGAAACAAGGATGACCGAAATATAATTTTAAGGTGTTCAGGTTTTGCTGGGATGTAAAACTCCATTGTTCCTACTCTTTCAGTAACGTCTGTGATGCAAGTATATGCGTGTCTTGTGTGAGTGATTCTGGAGCCAGACCAAAGAGAAGGCTCAGATGTCAGTTGGTAGGAGCAGAAGGGGAAGAATGGCTATGAGATGTGGGGTGCAAACCATCTTCAGTGGTTCTGAAGATGCAGAACTCGGAGCTGAGAGGAAACGGGAAATGTCAGCCCCTGGAATTTGCAGAAATTTCTAGCCAGTCATTGAGCTTCTCCCAGAATGAGGAGAGAAGGTGCTGGTAAATCCATACACTCAGTAAGACATATGAAAGCAAATTTTATAAAAACGCTTATCCCTGGGTACAACTAGATATCCACTGCTTCTGCTAGCACGAGCCTGCGTATGTGAGACAGATAAATCCAGCATCTGGAAATGTGAAGAGGCAGGAAGAAGAGATGGGGTGCTGGCCGTAGATGTGGAGAAAGGACCAGAGAGAAAAGCTCCCTCTCATGAAGCAGCTGCAGCGACACCACCTCTTGTGTAGTTAGGAATGCTGTCCTCAGAGACTAAAAAGCTGTAAGAAGCATAGAGAGGTGTTTGCATTTGCAAGATGGAAGACAGGTTGCACATTGTCATCTGAAATGTCACCGGACACTCCCTAAAGAAATAGTGTGTGGGAGCATGGAAAATAGGCTCCAGAAACTCCAGGATGAGAGCTTGAGGCAGGGAAGGGAGCCAGGGGAGGGTCTGGCAACTCACCCTGGCAGGGTTTGGAGGGGAGGAACACTCTGGATCTAGAGGAAGAGAAATGTGTCCTGCAGCAGCTGGAACCAGGCCAGCCTCAGGTTCCATCCCAGCAAAGCAGGAACCAACCTAAGGAGAGGCCAGCGCCTTTCCTTCTGTCCCCACCCTAAAAATCCCAGAAGCAGAGCCAAATTTACCCTGAAGCTAAGATAATAAAGCTTAAGCTTCAGAGCCCCTCACTTTACATCTCCAAACATAAAGCCCTGGGAGGGGCCACAGCAAGGTGTTGATATGATCACTAAAAAATTGCAAAAGTAAGGTATTTCTGTATTCTTCTTCTTTAAAAAAAAAAAAAGTGTTTATTTTTGAGAGAGAGACAGAGTACAAGCAGGGCAGGGGCAGGGAGAAGGAGACACAGAATCCAAAGCAGGCTCTGAGCTGGACCAACACGGGGCTTGAACTAGATGTTTAACTGACTGAGCCACCCAGGCACCCCTGTATTCTTCTTTTCTAAAGAGGGACCTCCAACTAGTATAAGCTGTAGGCTCCACAAAACCTAGCTTTGCTTCCACCCTGAAGATTTCACATTTACTTTCAAGATGCCTTATAATAAACATCTCTTTGCCCTTTAGTAGGACATTCCTTAGCTGAGGGTAATGGTAAGACTCTATCTCCTTTAACTTGGAAACAAGAAGCTTAAAATGCTAATGACCTCACCAACTAATTGAAAACCACCTGCTAAAGCATAATCCATCAGTCAACAAATCCCTCAGTCACCTGTGATCAGATGTTTGGCCTGATTTAATAAAGAGGAATTCGACATCTAGAAGACTGGTGCCTGAGGGAGAGGCGGGCAGTGATTTACAGAGGTGGGTCCTGCTTATCTTCATTTGTGCTGGGAGGTGGCACGGGTTGTCCTGCACATTTGGCCCTTACCCAGTGTATTAGTCAGTGTTCTCCAGAGAAACAGAACCAATGGGATATGGATAGATCAAAATTTTTTAAGAATTGGCCTATGAGATTGTGAGGGTTAGCAAGTCCAAAACAGACAGGGCAGGCCAGCAGCCCAGAGACCAGAGGAAGAGTTAATGTTGCCTTCTTGCTTAACACACCTCAATCTTATCTTTTAAGACCTTCAACTGATTGGATGAGACCCACCCATATTATGGAGGGCAATCTGCTTATTCAAAATCTACCGATTTATGGGGTTTTTTTTAAATTTTCATTTATTTATTTTGAGAGAGAGAGAGAAAGAGAGAGAGTGTGTGTGTGCATGTGAGCAGGGGAGGGACAGAGAGAGATGGGGAGGGACAGAGAGAGATGGGGAGAGAGAATCCCAAGCAGGCTCCATGCTGTCAGTGCAGAGCCTGATGTGGGGCTTGAACCCACAAACCCTGAGATGATGACCTGAGCTGAGATCAAGAGTTTGTCGCTTAACTGACGGAGCCACCCAGGTGCCCCTCAAAGTCTACTGATTTAAATGTTAATCAGATCCTGAGGTGCCTGGGTGGCTCCGTCAGTTAAGCATCCGACTTTGACTCAGGTTGTGATCTCACGGCTTGTGAGTTTGGGCCCTACATCAGGCTCTGTGCTGACAGCTGGGAGTCTGGAGCCTGCTTCAGATTGTGTCTCCCTCTCTCTCTGCTCCTCCCATGTTTTCACACACACACACACACACACACACACTCTATCTCTCTCTCAAAAATGAACATTAAAAAATAATAATAAAAGTTAATCAGATCTAAAAAATACTGGCACAAAGCCACATCTAAACCAGTGTCTGAACAAATAACTGAGTGCCGTGGCCTAGTCAAACTGACACATAAAATTAACCATCATGCTCAGCATATTGGAACATGGCCACCTAAACATAATTTATGTCAACTATGTTTGTTGTTATTTTAGAGAACTTCCAAAATAATAATAGTAACTTCATTTTATTTTTTTTTACTTTTTAAAAGTTTT
The DNA here is from genome assembly GCF_028749965.1 of Puma concolor. Classification (NCBI taxonomy): domain Eukaryota; kingdom Metazoa; phylum Chordata; class Mammalia; order Carnivora; family Felidae; genus Puma; species Puma concolor. The sequence continues at coordinate 76,667,096 of NC_141675.1, read as the reverse complement.
TACTTATTTTGAGAGAGAGAAAGAGTGTGTGTGTGTGCGCGCACGCACAGAGAAGGGAAAGAGAGAGAGAAAATCCCAAGCAGGCTCCAAGCTGTCAGTGCATAGCTGGACATAGGGCTCCATCTCAGGAACAGTGAGATTAGAACCTGAGCTGAAATCAAGAGTTGGATGCTTAAAGGACTGAGCCACCCAGGCACGCCAATAGTAACTTCATTTTATTTATTTTTTTTATTTTTTTAATGTTTATTTTTGAGACACAGAGAGAGAAAGAGCATGAGCGGGGGAGGGGCAGAGGAAGAGAGAGAGACAGACAGACAGAATCCGAAGCAGACTCCAGGCTCCAAGCTGAGCCATTAGCACAGAGCCCAATGTGGGGCTTGAACCCACAAACTGTGAGATCATGACCTGAGCCAAAGTAGGACGCTCAGTCGACTGAGCCACCCAGGTACCCTGTAACTTCATTTTAAAAGGACTTCACCATTATAGGTTCTGATTGCAGTATGACTATGACTATATAGTGCTAAATGGCCTTCTTCCCTTCCCTGTTTCCTCTAGGGAAAGATAGTGGTGTGTGTGTACAAGTGACTCTTATTTTTAAAAATTCAAATAATGTTTAGAGAGGTTTTTTAATTTTATATGTTATACATTTTAGACATCTTACAATATAGCAAAAAAGCATTTTAAAGTATTTTGAAATCTACCATGATTCCCCCACCCAGAATTAATTACTGCCTGGGAAGACTAAAAGGTCAGGAAGTTATTTCAATCAGAGTAAATGATAAGATTTATATATCAGAGATGAGACCTTTCTTGGTGATGATGACTGATGTGCCTGATGATTCAGGTGTGGATGACTAAAGAGACGTGGAGGTGAAGGTCACTGAAGATGAAGAAATCCAGAGCTGGAAGTCTAGTGTCGTGGGAAGGAACTGAGCAAGGATCATGCCAGGCCCAGGAAGATGGCAGTCTTGGGCTGGAGAATGCCAGAGCCCCAGTCCTCAGTGAATTTAGTGGGGGTGGGAATGGGGAGGAACTTAAGGCACCCAGGAGGGCAGAAGACAGAAAGTGTGGTTAGCATGAGCTGCAAAAGAGGAAGCAATCAGGGTTAGGCAGAAATGGTACCACCTACCCCACAGAGGTGTTGTGAGAAGTGAGGTCCTGCATATGCAACACTTAATTCAGAGCATGGGGTGTGGGTTCAATAAATCTTAGTTTGAGAGACTGAGTATACAAATGGGCAATGGCCAGACTACATATAAAAATAAAAATCTCGGGGATGCCTGGGTGGTTCAGTTGGTTAAGGGTCTGCTGACTCTTCATTTTGGTTCAGGTCACAGTCTTGCTGTTTGTGAGTTTCAGCCCCACATCAGGCTCTGCACTGATAGTATAGAGCCTGCTTGGGATTCTCTCTCTCTCTCTCTCTCTCTCTCTCTCTCTCATTCTTTCTCTCTCTCTGCCCCTCTCTGCTTCTCTCTTTCTCTCAAAATAAATAAGTTTAAAAAATTATAAATAGTTAGATGATAGAGATAGATAGATAGATAGATAGATAAATCTATCTCTGACCTACAATCTACAGTAACGAGCCCAGGAAGCCAGCCTGCTACCTATAAGTCACACTGAAGAAAGTCAGTTAGCTATCCCTAGTAACCAGTCCAGGAAGACCCCAAATGGGCAGGATTTGATTAATAACTAACAGCTTCCCTAAATTTTGCCGTTTCCAACATAGGACCAATCAGAGAAAGGCAAATATGCACCCCTAACCAAGCACAAAGGATACCCCACTTCTAATTAGCCTGACTTCAGCTTCCCCATGCCAAGAGCCTCCAATCAGGCATACCTGAAGCTTCCCCTTTTTTCCACTGTGAAGCTTTCCCATTTACTCTGCCTGACAGAAAACAACTGATGGCAGCTGACTCCCTCGCTACAGCAAACTCTGAATGTATAGCCTCTGCTTGGTCTTCATTTATTTCCACATGTTCAGTTCTTTCACGCAAGCATTTACTTGATTTTTATTGAACATCTACTACACACCAGCCTCCATGCTAGGCCCTGGGCATAATGAAGTGACACAGATGCCAGGGTCTCTGCCTCCAGGCCGATTATGACTCAGTGGGAGAAGAAAAGCAAATAAATAAACAGCAAGCTAAGCACAGTCTGAAAAAGGATGTAAGGAAAGACAGTTAAGCCAGACTTGGGGATCAGGGAATGCTTCCAAGAAAAGTGATGTTTCCACAGGAACCTGAAGACGAGTGTGACCAGGGGAAGAGGGGTTGGGCAAATACTCAGGAGAGGTGGAAAAAGCCAAGGAAAGTCCTCCGGTCATTGCCCAGACACTGAAGGAAGTGAACAAAAGTGGGATGTTTGGACCTCGGTGTCTAAGCCTGGAATGGCAAGAGGGCAGACAAGAATCTGATTTCTTCTAGGTCCCATGAAGGAATTTGGTGTTTGTCCTGAAGCCAGTGGTAATGATCATATTTCCATTTTGGATACGTCACTCAGGCTCAATGTGGAATGAGGTGTTGGGGGCGGTGGTTGGCAAACCTGGAAGCAGGGAGACCAGCTAGGAGACTGATAGGCCACGGTGCTGGATGAGAAGAGAAGAGCTCATTTAGAAGGTTCCTGACCTGGACGTCATGGCTGGAGGTCAGAAAGCCAAAGCTTGGACTGCTGAGGAGGAAAGGAAATGCAATCACTGAGAAAACGAAAATCGGGACCAGGGGCTGCAGAAGAGTGGAATTCTGATTGGAGAAATGCAGCCTGAGGTGTTGTTCTGGAAGTAGGTGTGTGTATGAGCCTGGAGCTCCACCCTGGATGGGGGGAGAGAGAAATCCGGGAATCATAAATGAGCACTGAGCTCATCCAGGGAGAGGGTGAAGGCAAGTGGGCTTGGAACACAACTCTCAGAGGCACCATGTCTAACTGGGAAAAAGAAGAGACACACTTATAAAGCAGACCAAGAAAGAGCACCCAGGGAGGGAGGAGGAAGCCCCTGAACTTGTTGTAACACAGAAACCAAATACTGATATTGTTCCCAAAAAGGGAGTCACCAACAAAACCTTGTTTCTTATCCCCGGTTCCTCCTTCCTTTCCCTCCCTCCCAGAGAAGGAAGGCCTGCAGGACATTGGGAGGGAACATACCCTTCCAAGACTAGTGGAACTGGTCCTGCATTGCCCCACAGTGTTGCCCAAGCTTTATCAAATGCTGATGTCCGTATGGGTCATAAAGAAAACTGGATGATGAAAGAAGAAGAAGAAATAAATATGCTTCAGACAAAGATTTGCCCCTAAATTATGCCCAGCCAAGGATGGTACCAATATCTTGGTGAGGTGAGTCTGGAAGTTAATTCTGGGACAGCAGTGAGCACTGTCCCTTGATGATTGTACATTACAGAGTTAACTATTTCCTCCATTGGCCCTGGTTACTGAGTGCCTACCACACAGCAGACTGAAACTGAAATCAAATTTCCTCTCTCCTCACTAGGCTGTGAGTGCAAAAGGGACCACAGCAAGGATAATGATCCCTATTTCAAGGACCCTCTAACCTCTTAAAGTCTCCCCCAGATATCCCTCTGAGTCCCCATAGATCTCTACCTTTTCCTCTCCGTCTCAATATTCCTCTCTTTCCTTCTCTCATTAGCTGCCCGTCCCACTCCGTTTCTCCTCCACACTCCCCTTCTCTCTCACCCCCCACTACCTACAGCTCAGTTCTGCCCGCAGGCTTCAGCATGACCAGAGATTACCCCTCCTCCTGCCTCACTCCCTGCGGTGTCCGGTGTCCTCCGGAAGGAGGAAGAGGCCGGGACATGTTCTTCTCTACTTGGCAACTCTTGGAGGACAGAGCAGAGCCTCCCTCAACCTGGAGAACACCTTCTCCCTGCCCTGTGCATCTACCCCCATGGCCCTAGCGAAAACATTTCCTTAACTTCTCCCAGGATGCGGTTCCCGAGCACTAGCAACCTCTGTGTGACAGCATCCTCACGATTCGACCGGTCCTGGTGTCCTAGGACAGAATCTAGGGCTGTTTGCTTAACTTGTTTGGTTTGGTTTTTTTTTTGTTTTGTTGCTCTGATTGTGTTCCCATGTACAAAAGAAAGAATACAAACAATACGCTTGATTTTTTTAAATACCAAAATGAAAAGTTTGCCAAGGGCACAAGACTAGCCAGTAAACTGTGAGGAACACAAAGAGCCCAGCTCTCCCAGGCTGTCCCCGGCACCCTCTCATGAAAGGGCTTCTGGCCTGAGACTGGCCAGGGAGCCAGCGCCCCACAGCCCTAAGTGCGTCCGTCATCCCTCCTCCCTCCTAGGGGACCCCCAGCTCTGCCCAGGCTAGGGACTGTGGGAGCTGAGCCTGGAAGCAGGATTCCCCAGCCTGCGCGCCCCAGGGAGGTGCGCGCCACCCACACCCTCGCCCACACCCTCTGTTCCAGCTGGCAGCCTGGGAGAGGGCCCGGAGCATGGGAGGATGTGGCGGACCCACCCCTCCCGGGTCACCTGTGTCCTCCGCACCTGGCACAGCATCAGATTGGGCACTTCGCCTAGGCTGTGCCGCGGAAGGTGTCTCGCGCACGTCCCACGTTGGGTGACCAGGCAAGACCCCAGCACAGCAGAGCGTCCTTCTCCCACAACCACAGCCCCGCTGCAGGCGAGGGCCGAGTGGCCCTGGGTACTCAAAGGTTCACACACCTGAAGTGAGGGAGATGGATAAACCACCTACTGATCAACTGACTGATTGATTCACCCACTCACACATGCCAAAAGTATTTCTCTAGCACGTTCTAAGCACTTGAAAGGAATCCGTGGACAAAACGAAGATATCTGTGCTGCACACCTGGGATGGGAGGTGGTCGGGTAGAAATGAGCAGTGACCTCATAAGATCATGTATTAATGTTTAGTCCTAGGTAACCTAAATCATCTCTTCCTACACACTGTTAAAAACAAAACTTCTTTGACAGATTGCTCTTTTCATTTAACAGTCAGTCCCTGGTAGGGTGGTTGACCTGTCAGTCAGAAGAAAACGCACACATCTGAAAGTCAAATGATAGGGAAACATGAAGGTCCCTAAATGGTAACAAGGTTTAATGCTCCAACAACACCGCCCAGTATGTCCAGTTAACAGGGAAGCAGGAGACAATGACAATAGCTCGCTCTGTATTTAATGAGAGAACAATGGTGGGGGGGGGCGGGTAATTTGACACTAGGTGCTCATTTAAGCAGCATTCCACACAAGGACTATGTTTACACACACAGGATTTACATGCAGGCAATACAAACTGTGGTTTACCTGTAGGCACAGTCAAGTTCAGAAATTTCTATCAACAGTCCTACCAAACTCAGGGCCCTCTTTTTATAACATGCTTTGCAGCCCCCCTTTATGATTCTGAAATGAAATTCAGAGATAATATAATCAGCCTGTATACATAATCACAAAAACTACATATAAATATATAGATATATATAATTAGAATATCTGTTGGCGTCTCCCTGCCCAAAGACCCTCATGAACACAGCCGTGGTTGAACAAGTTTTCATTTGTTGCTCACTGCAAGGAGGGAGAGTATGTGCCTTTCACATGGTAGAAAGGACTTTTAGGATTTAGGTTTGTGTTAGGTGATTTGGGGGAAGATTCACGGAAGCAGAGCTTCCATGATAGCAGATGCTATCACGAAGCAGCAATGGTTCTATAACGGGGCATTTTAATAAATGTTACCGAGAAGGAGGGCAGACTAGAGCGAGGCTAAAACTATCTTGTAAAGAATAAGCCAGGACCAGGAGATGTTTGGTCACTTCTGTGCTTTGGACCATGTTAATCTTTTGTCTGTGTTCAGACACCATTGCAGAGCGCAATTATTTTAATCTAGATCCACAAAGGTCGCAGAGTGGCCTTGCCAAATACTGGTGTTCTGTGAAATTGCTTATGTGCAACAGGAGAACCCAATAAATGTTCTCAGTGAGTGCCATACTGGCTTCTGAGTATGAGGGACAGATTTTCTCTTTCTCATATCCTAGCTGAACTACAGAGGAGAGACAAAAACAACTGATAATAAAATAATATACATTTCTATATGTAAATACCGTGGCACAACTATACTAGAATGCATAATAGAGTCAGATGAGTGTACCTCCTTATTTGAGCCAGTCTAGATTTAAAAGTAAAAATATTAGAAGGGTTTCCTTCCAGAGGCACCTCAGTGGCTCAGTAAGTTAAGCAGCCAACTGTTGATTCTGGCTCAAGTCATGATCTCAGGCGGGTGAGATCGAGCTCTGCAATGAGTGTGGAGCCTACTTGGGATTCTCTCTCTCCCTCTCTTCCTGCGCCTCCTCCTCTCCCATGAGCACACACTCTCTCTCAAAATAAATAAATACACATTTTAAAAGAGTGTTTTCTTGGGGCACCTGGGTGGCTCAGTCAGTTAAGTGTCTGACTTCGGCTCAGGTCATGGCCTCACATTCATGGGTTTGAGCCCCAGGTTGGGTTCTGTGCTGACAGATCAGAGCCTGGCGCCTGCTTTGGATTCTGTGTCTCCCCCTTTCTGCCCCTCCCCCGCTTGTGCTCTCTCTCTGTCTCTCAAAAACAAATAAATGTTAAACAAATTTTTAAGGGTTTTCTTACAATAAATACAGAAGAATTAGAGTTCCAGTTAAAATCAGAATTAAAATTAGAATTAAGATAAATAATAGCATGCCACACTCATTTGTTTATGACAAGAGAAAAAAAGGATTAATTAACCCTAATGGAAACAGAAATAACATGTTAAGTAAATTATAGGCTGTCAAAAATGAAAATACAAGAACAATATTCTCGTAACAGCGTTGACCTTGTTTGCATGAACAGTGATTAAAAAAAAAAAAATTCCTTCTGCATGACATGGAACAAAGTAGTGATGAAATATCTCAGAGACCATATCTCCTGTCTTGAAATTTCAATATTCATTCAAGGCATGCCTTCTAGTACTTCAAAAGACCCTGGTGACCATACACAATAAGCTCCAAGATCTTGCATATTTTAATATAATGAGATTTGTTCCAGGCCCCTGACCAGCATCGGTTCCCAAACCTCAGTCTCCAACTGAGGCAGACTAAAGAGATAACAACACTTACCCTACAAGGTGGGTGCTGTAAGAATGTTTGGGACGTGCACAATTCACAGGGCTCTCAAAGCTAGCTTTGGCATCGTTTCAGTCTGTGCAAGCAAGCAGGCGCCTGTGCGCACATGCACACAGATGGAGAGAGAGGATGTATACTTGCTCGAGTCTCTATGACTGCAAGGAACGTGCTTGATTGAATGTGCGGGGTCATGTTTGTAGGAGAATCCCAGGCAAGGCTATTGCAAGCTGTAGACAATGTGGGCCAATACTGGGGGGTCATGGGGACTGGAGAGGACAGGTTGAACATAACTGAATTGGGACTTGCTCAGATGGATATATGCATAGTTGTATATAACATATATAACACGCTTCCAGGGACGCTTGGGTGGCTCAGTTGGCTAAGATCCGACTTTGGCTCAGATCATGATCTCGCGGATTGTGAATTCGAGTCCCACGTCAGGCTCTGTGCTGACAGCTTGGAGCCTGGTGCCTGCTTCTGATTCTGTGTCTCCCTCTCTCTCTGGTCCTCCCATGTTTTCACACACACACACACACACACACACACACACACACACACACACACACTCTCTCTCTCTCTCTCTCTCTCTCTCTCTCTCTCTCTCTCTCTGAAAAATAGATAAACATTTAAAAAAAATTTTATAACATGCTTCCATATATTTACCTTTGTGCCTTCTTTTCTTGGGGGGCGGGGGTGGATAGTACAGACCTTCTGGAAAATAGTTTCCTTGTTCATACCACAAAAAATGCATCCCTACATCATTTTACATGGTTGAGTTTTCTACCCCATTTATTTCACTGTGGCCTGGGGTTATTTTGTTTCAAGTGGAGAATAGAGGCTGAACTGGAAAAGAATACAAGACATCTTAGAGAAGTTAGGGCTTCAAAGGTGGAACACTGTATCAGAGTAGCAGTGAAAAATCATAGAAAACAGCAAGATATCCAAAGTCAGTAAAATTATGCACAATTTTCACAAAATATTTTTCTTTGCAGCAGTGTTAAACATCTGGCGCTAATTTTTTTAAAGGCCTGCAAACTCATTGCCAACAAATTTAGCTGAGGCTCAATCTGAGGCACATACAATGACATTGGAAAAGGAAATTGTTTCTTTCTATGGAATTATTTTTAAGGGTTTTGAACACTGTCAACACCTTTGTAGCCATTGTCAGTAACTGTGAAAATATATTTCCACTGTGGCCGTTTTCGTCCCTTAACCTTATCCATGTGAGTAGAGAGCTTCCTTATCCCACCAGGGCCCTCACCCACTAGGAACGGAAATGAACTTGCCTGATCTCATTACACAGATGATCCTGAACAGCGTTCACCATCTCATCGATTTTCTTAGAACAGTATCATCAGAATTAGTGGAATAAAACATCATGTCAACTGGACTTTTTCCCATTGTTATTCTAATAACCTATCGTTCCCTGGGTAACTTGAGTTTCTTCTACTATGGGTTGCCTATTTTGCAAGCATTTATATTCCTTTGAAAGAAAACAGCAACAACTTTCCCTTCTACTCAAAGATGTTTTTTGGGGGCGCCTGGGTGGCGCAGTCGGTTAAGCGTCCGACTTCAGCCAGGTCATGATCTCGCGGTCCATGAGTTCGAGCCCCACGTCAGGCTCTGGGCTGATGGCTCAGAGCCTAGAGCCTGCTTCTGATTCTGTGTCTCCCTCTCTCTCTGCCCCACCCCCGTTCATGCTCTGTCTCTCTCTGTCCCAAAAATAAATAAAACGTTGAAAAAAAAAGATGTTTTTTACCATTCAGTGAAAATTCTAATTTTCCAACTTTGTCTTCAAATCTCTGATGAATGATATACTGCCAAGGTAATAAATGTGTTTCTTTGTAAAATCTTCACTTTATCTTGAGAGGTAGCTGTTTACCTAAAAAGAACCGCAAAGGGGCACCTGGGTGGCTCAGTCAGTTAAGTGTCTGACTCTTAAAATATGAACATTAAGGTCATGATCTCACGGTTTGTGGATTCGAGTCTGGCATCAGGCTCTGAGCTGTCAGCACAGAGCCCACTTCAGATCCTCTGTCCCCTTCTCTCTCTGCCCCTCCCCAACATGTGATTGGTCTGTCTGTCTGTCTCTCTCAGAAATAAAGAAAGAAATAAACAATAACAAAAAGAACTGCAGAGATGGCATGTTGGCAACTGTCCACATGCTGGCAGATATAAAACCAGATTTTCAATATTCAGTTGAATGTTGTTGATTGTTTTCCTTTATATCTGACATTTTGTCACACAGGTTAAATCAGCATGTTACTATGTAAATGTAGAATCACCATGAAGAGGACAGTTAACATGCCACAGATTTGGTGACTCCAGTAATACAGGAGGATTGGCTGTCAACAACTTTTCAAAACGGTAAACTCAGTAAAATTTTAAACACAACACAATGCAATCTTTCCTTGATATAGGCAGCTGTTGCTTCCTAGGAAATTTGGTACTCATTAAACCTTGCTTAAAAAAAAAGCAAAAGCAAAAACAAAAACAGAAGACAGAAACAAATACTTCATGTTCATCTGTAAAATAGAATTCACTCTGGGCTCCAGTATTTATAAGCAGATTTTTCATCTACATAATTCCAGGTTCTGTTAGATTCTAGAATTGAATCATTAAAACAGGTTTTTCACTTACATTTGAAAGTCCTTGGGGCGCCTGGGTGGCTCTGCATCTGACTCCTGATTTCGGCTCAGGTCATGATCTCAAGGTTCGTGAGTTTGAGCCTCGTGTCAGGCTCAGGCTCGGAGCTGATAGTACCGAGCCTGCTTGGGGTCCTCTCTCTCCCTGTCTCTCTGCCCCTCCCCTGCTCACATGTTCTCTCTCTCTCTCTCTCAAAATAAATAAATAAATTAAAAAAAAAAAAAAAGTCCTGTGGGACACAGGAGAAATCCTTTGTCGTGCTAATCTGGCTCCACTAAATGCCAGCAGTAACCCCTTCATTATGACCAAAAATAAATAAATAAATACATACTCAAATTTTCCAAATACCCCTGGGAGCATTATCATTCTGCAGAGAGCCACTAATTTTTACAGAGATAAAATCACACATCTGTGGTTTGCAATCTAAGTTACACATGATCTATAAAAATATATGGCCATATAAACATGATCAGGGCTGTTTTAAGCACTTTGTGAGGCTCAGGCCATTTCTTTGGAGGCCCTCGCTTACTTATATCAAGCATATTAAAATGTGTCCTCATCCTACAGTTAATGCTAACAGACTAGAACAGTTAATGCTAACACTTAGAATGTGTGCCAGGCACCATTCTAAGTATTTACAACAACCCTCTAAAGTAGGCACAGTAATCGTATCTATTTTACAGATAAGGGACAGGCACAGAGAGATTCAGTGGCTTGCCCAAAACTAAACAGCCAGTAAGTGCTAAAGCCAACATACAACACTAGGCACTCTGATGTCACATATCGTGGCCTACATAGCTTTTCATAGTTTATATTGAAGAATAAGTTATCACTTATGAGTTAGTCTAGTTGCAGATGACTTAACCTTTGTCATTTTCAGTTGTGGAGTTTTTGCTTTGTATTTTGAGCCAATCGGTTAATTTGAAGTCTCAAACGTTATTGTGAGGCCCTTGAAAGGCCCCAGACGCCCAATACCAAGACTGCACTGGTTAAAGCCTACAATAGTACCTTCCATGAAATTGGGGGACCCACATAGGTACTCAACTTCTCTTTCCTGTTTTTTAGTGTGTGTGTGTGTGTGTGTGTGTGTGTACCCATGCACTGAAAACAATGACAGTGGCTAGCTTCTACAGCACTGTTGCACGTCCAACTGTCATCTCTAAGCTTAGCACCCATTCTGTAAGGTAAGTGTTGTCTCAATTTATAGATGAGCAAACTGGTATCCACATGACTGACTTGCCCCATGTTCCCCAGAAATGACAGTTGGTCCTTTGGGCTCCAAAGCCTCTGCCCCTCCCCTGTCCCTGGTGAACTATTTTGGTCCCTTGGGGCTTTCCTCTCTCTTTGCCTGAAACCCCTTCCCCAGTAAGGGAACCTCAGTAGGTTTCCAGTTGTACTGCCACCCAGTTCCCATCTGCAAGAGATCACAGCCACTGGTTCTTTCCCTACAGCTACTGTCATCCCATTCCAGAACCTGATTAAGCCCTCAGACTCTTGTTAGAGCACCATCAACTGCAGAGGCTGTTCTGGCTGGGGAACTCCAGAGGACAATTTTCTGAATGCCAGACCCTATCTTCTCTTCTTTTCCTGGGCACTAAAATCACCCATCACTTCTCTTGACTATGCTCTCTTAGAGATCCCTGCCCCCCACCCCCACCCCCACCCCCCCCCACCACACACACAACCTCAGAGACCATGACTGCACCAAGTTGCCCCTCTCTTGGCTATGTGGGCCCTAGAAGATGCAAAGCTTAGGGTCAGGGTGGGGAAATGTTACCCCCTGGTTCCCCTCTCTTGAGACAGACAGGCTCCATGGGCCCTTCACCTAGAGGTCTCAGAGAATGAGGCTGAAACAGCCAAATTTTACTGGGCATGTGGTAAAGTAGAGAAAACTCAAGGAAGGGAGTGGAGACATAGGCAGAGAGAAGCAAACAAGAGAGACCTTGCCGAGCCAGAGACAGGGAGCATGCATGTGCACAAAAAAAGAAATTTGGTCCCTGCCCTTCCAGTCCCCAAACCCTCCTGAGGCCTCCCACCGTTCCAGTCTTTAGGCTTCATGAGATCTGCCAGTACCCTTCCAATAAATTCCTTTCTTGCAACCGATGGGGACAGACTTTGCCTGCCTTACCTATTGAGGCGCATTACAGCCCCGGGTGCTGAAACCTGAAGAGGAGCTAAAAGAACCAGCTCATTAGTTCCAGTGGCACTTCCCACCCCCGCCTCCCTGGCAGGTTGTGGCACTAAAGGCAGTTTTCTGAGAGCCTATCACCTGTTGACCTCTGAGTCATTACCACTTACCCCATGGCCATACCTGGGGTGCTGAGCTCTGCCTCACAGCCCCACCAGGATGCCCCAAGTCTAGCCCCACTGTGGACCCCAGTTCACTTTCTTCTAAGTAAGCCCTGGCCATTAAAAGGCTGGACCTGCTCCCTGAGGTCCTCCTTCTCAAGCTGGCTTTGCCAATTCCAGACTCTGAAGACTCAGCAGTGACACCAATGACTCAAAGCCTGCCTGCCCCATCCCCCCACTGGATGGTCCCTCTCAGTTCAGAGGCTTATCTATTTACCTGAGCTTGCTGGACCCACACAGTGGAGCATCACACAGCTGGTTAAGTGATGGTCACCTGATGATCTAGAAATATATGCACAAATTTACATCATGGAGAGTAGGTATGTAGATATGCTTGTAACCAGACACGTCTTCATAGGAAGCAGCCTAGTAGGCATCATGGCTGATTTTTCTTTCTGGTTTGTTTGTTTGTTTGTTTGTTTTTTGTGCTTAAACATTGTTCTGGTTTTTACTGTTCACTACAACATGGATGAATCTCACAGAAACGGACATAAAAGGAACCAGACACTAAAGAGCAGATACTATATATCTCCATATATATATCTTCATATATATATATATGAATATCTATATATCTTCATATATAGATGTTAGAGCACCATCTAATACATACATATATATATATATATATATATATATATATATATATATATATATATATATGAAATTCAAAAACAAGGATCCAATCTATAAGGATAGGACTCAGGATAGTGGAAATTTCCGTGTTGACTGGGAAGGGAGTGAGGGGGACCTCTGGAGTGCTGGAGATGTTCTCTCTTTCTTGATCTGGGAGGTGGTCACATGGATCTATACATGTGTAAAAATCTGTCAAGCAGTACCCTTAAGATTAGAGTGCTTAATTGCATGTAAATTATACCTCAATTAAAAAGTACAAAAACATTTATTATGAGTTCCTCCCTTCCCCTAGAGTAGTCCCTGGTTGGGTATACTCCCCACCATGCTGATCTGTCTTCCTGAATTTCTGGGCTCCTTTTCCCCTTTCTAGTGCCTAGAGATTTTGGAGCTGAGAGCTACCAAATGGAATTAAGATACTCCTAACTGAGAGACCAGGTTCTATGTTCCATGTGCCAGTTATCAAATCATTCCCTCTCCAAGTCTATTGCCCTGTGATAATGGAGCTGGACCCTAAAGTATTTCTCCCTTGCAGCTGTCAAATGCTAAGCTTTCTCAGTGGTGGGTACCGGAAGGAGGCTGGAGGGGGAAGGGGCCAGGCTTCCAAGTTCCAGTATTCTCCCCTGGGCAGCCTCCCGCAGCTCCTGGTCCGCCTACACGCGTGGTTTTTGTAGCAGCCAGCACATCTGCACGGCCAGCTCCACCCCACCCCAGCCCAACACCCCTGGGAACTGTTTCTCAGTGAGTCCTGCTTGCACTGCACCTCACCACACCTGACCTCAGCCAGTGAGTCCTGGCTACGCCTTTCCTCCATGAGGTCGGGGTCTCAGCCCTGCAGAGGGAGGCCCTCTTGCAGATCTGCCCTGTCCCAGATCTGGAGGTACGGGCTGCTCCCTATATCTGCTTACCCGATTTTCATTTGAGTTTTCTCCAGCAATTACTAGCCAATCTTCCTTTATCCCAATCCTCTCTTACAGTCAATAATTTTTTATAGTGAACTTGCCCTGTTCAAGTTACTGTGTGGTTACCATCTTTTGATTGGACCCTGACTGATTCATTTCCCCTCTGGGGTTTGGGGTGTGGAGTTGGCAAATAGAATTAGCAATTGTCTGAGTAGTAATGCACTGAGGGAAAAGGCTCTGCTATGAAACTGCTGTGCGATCCTGGTGTCTTAGTCTGTTCAGGCTGCTATAACAAAATACATTACACTAATGGGTCTGAACAGCAAACAACTATTTCTCACCATTCTGGAGGCTAGAAGTCTGAGACCAGGGTGCCAGCAAGTTCAGGTTTTTGGTGAGTGCCTTCTTTCTGGTTTGCAGATGGCTTCTTCATTGTGTCCTCACATGGCAGAGAAACAGATCATCTCTCCGTGTCTCTTCCTATAAGCGCGCTAATCCCATCCATGAGGTCCACCCTCCTGACTAATCACCCTGCAAAGGCCTCACCTCCAAATACCACCACGTTGGGGGTTAGGATTTCAAAATACGAATTTTAGAGAGGAATGCAAACATTTAGTCCACAACATTGGGAAGTCACTTTTCCTCTCTGGCCTCAGTTTCTCCTTGGGTGAAATGGGGAATGTGTCCACTATCCTCTCCTAACTTCAAAGAGATATTATGAGAACAAAGTAAAAGCACTATGAGCTTCTTGGTGAAAAAGTGCTACTAAAATTCCTAGAGCTATTTGTCGTCACTTTGACCATAAAAACAGCTCAACCTAGGCACCCACCAGCCCAGTATCACTGCCTACTGAAGTGGCATAAAATTGACTGTCCTGTAAATTGGGGCCTCTGCATTCACTGCCACCCCTCCCACTACTGGAATGGAGGAAATAGATGGAGGAATGCAAGAAGGCCTGGAGGGGCTTTTGGAGGTGGCAGGACCTCTGTAAGATTCAAGGCAAGGACAGATTTTAATACCCACACCCTATCTATACTCTCAGACTAAACTGATCCTAGAGGTTCACTTAGCATCAAATTTGTTACACTGTTCCACAGTGCTGGAATCTGATGCTTTTTGGTAGAACCTCTGTTCTGCACAACTGCAGGGGTGCCATACAGGTCATAATTTTGCAAATTGCACTCCCTGCTGTGGTGCAGTGTACAACCTGTGCAGCCATACACAGTATGCCTGCTCAGTTGAGTGAATCTGAGACCCTAAACATAAGTCCCCTATGAGCCATCTTCTCCAAGGTTCTGAAGGGAAGACCCTTCAAGCAAATGTATGAGAACTTGAGCTAAGCCTTCAGCAGCTACAGAACAACCATACTGATTTCTACCTGACTGTCCATTGCCACCCAAAGGACAGCATACCTTCCCTGGTTTCCTTTCCTGCCTGTAGTTCTTCTACTAGTACCACAATCTTCAGGCTTACAAAATTCGTTATCTATTAGTGCAATGTATCACATACCCGTACTGCAGAACAGGAACCCAACTTATGGCAAAGGCAGTGTGACGTGGACATATTTTTGTAGAATCTACTGATCTTTCTGTATTCTTCAGCACCTGAAACAAACAACCTAAGACAACATTGGAATGGCCTTTAAAGCCTTGCTTTTGGCACCAGCTTGAAGACAACACCCTGTGGGGTTGAGGTACACCCTCTGAGATGACAGATAGCCACTGGCCAATGGGTGATACATAGTGTTGTTTCCTCATTAACTATTGCGCACGGGCCCAGGAACCAAGAGACAGAAGTAGGATTGACCCCTCCCTCCATTCAGTCCAGTGGCCCACTTTCAGACTTTGTGCTTCCTGCACCTACAGCCTTATGCTCTATTGTGTCAGAAGGCCTGGCTCCTGGGGTGCCTGGGTGACTCAGTTGATTAAGCATCCAACTCTTGATTTCAGCACCGGTCATGATCTCACGGCCGTGAGATGGAACACCACTTTGGGCTCCACGCTGGGCATGGAGCTTGCTTAAGATTCTCTCTCTACCTCTCCCTTTCCCACTCACTTTCTCCCTGGACCTCCTGGAATCCCATGCCAGTGAACCAATAAGCAGATTACTTGTAGGAGTGACAATCGATGCTGACTGCCACAAAGAGCTAGGGTTGTTATCTGATGGGAGCAGGAAGGACTATGACTGAAACTCAGAGGCTCTATGTTCCAGTAATGGTGAGCCAGCAATGACTACAACTGCTGCCCAAACAGGGGGAAGGTTGCTAAGGCTCAGATCCCTTGGGGTAAAGGACTAAGTCTCCCCGCCAGGCAGCCAACCCACGCCTATCAAAGTGCTGGCTGATGGACATGGAAACATGTAATGGTGATGGGAGAAGACGATGATAAATGCCAGTTTCAGCTATGGGACTGGCAGCACCAGTGGGGACCATAGCTTGTTCTACTAACCTTCTTGTGTTACATTCTTGCAGAGAGTGTAGCTGACCACCTTCTTGATGGGGACTCTATGCTGGACTGGACATGATGGAAGGCAAGAACAGATATGAGTGATACAAGGAGCTCTCTTGTGCACCATTTCAAATCCTCTTGGCCACATCTCTTGCTCAAGCCACTGCTTTGACAATCAGTTTTGCACAGACCTCAACCAGTTCCTTTTCTGTGCAAGCTTACAGTGCCTTGCCTTGGGCCCAGTGCCACATACAACTAGTTCTATCCTCAATGCTGTTGGCACTTATATATGCGCAGCCCAAAATGCAGGGGGATTTAAGGCTTATATGGTCTATTTTTAGAGTCTAGGGCTTAGATCAATGGGGGTGGAAGCCAAGGATAAATTATTCCCCTTTCAACCCCAAGCAGACATCTCTGAGATGCATTTATGAGGCTTATCAGAAAGTGTTCTAGTTTGAGCATCAGTCACACATAGCAGCAGACAACAAACACATCTTTCCTTTCCTGTTTCATTTTCTTATGCTTCACTCTTACTCTCTGAGATCATATTCCCCCCAAAAATACCCACACTAAAGCCTTTATCTCAATCTCTACTGTGTGTGGGGGTGGGAGGGGAGGGAACCAAGATAAGATGCACCACCACACCTAATAAGTGCAAAGGAGACTGCTCTGATGGTGTCACTGGGCAGCCATGTGTCCAGTTCTGTCACTATGGAAGGAGGGAGCAAGTTTTGGCTAGCAGTCTCAGCAGGAAAGTTAATGGAAATATTTGACAGGTGCTCCATCCAAAGAGATAAAAATAATACATTTTCAACACTTAACGGAATAGGTAGTAAAGCATTGTCCTAAGAGAAGAGGACATTTCCTTGGCCATGACAGCACAGTGGGGAGAAATGAGATGTCAAGAGTCAGATGGCTGGAATGTGACAACACTTAGTGGACAGGAAGGAAAGGAAGAAAAGATGAGAAGCTTAGGTAAGGGTGGGGGATGATGGGCAAAACCAGGGGGTAAGCTTCCTACCACAAACCAATCGTGGCTATAAGTAAATTTTGGAGCTGAGACCAAATTTGGACATAAATACCATCAATACAAGAATCCTAACTTGCCTCCCTTCCCTGTCAAAACACTTCCTTTCTTGACTCGGGGACTCTGCTTTCTTTTTGTCTCAGAAGAAGCTGTTTCTTTTTGTTTAGATTCATCCCTCCCTGTGTCTCACACTCTCACTTTTTGGACTTGCTTCAAATATCTCCTCTCCTTCCTCTCTGCATTTTCATGGATTCTTTCTCCTTGTCTGGATTTCCCTCATTCTCTTTGCTTTTCCCTTTCCCCCAAACTTCAAGAAAATAGTTCATATGCCTTGTCTTCACATCCTCACCACCCACCCTTAACTCATCCCCACCTAGCATCAGCCCCTGTTCCCATTAGAGACTGTTCTAAGATCAGCAAGGATTCCCAGTTGCTGGTCTAAGGGCTTTTTGTTTGTCTTGATCCTACCGGACTGTCTGCACTACTTGTTGCTCTGTACCACTCCCACACTCTAAAAACTCATTTCTTCCTGTGTCTTCTTGACCCTTCCTCCTATAAATATGGGTTCTCTCAAAGTCCAACCTTCTCGCTGTACATATTCTCTCAAGACAATCTTGTCTACCCACATTGCTTCAACTTTTCTTTTTATCAAGATATTCCACAGATATCCATCTCTACTATCATATTGCAGACCCACATTCCCAACAGCTGTCTGGGCACTTTCACCCAGAAAACCAATGAACATTTTAGACTCAAGTAGTTCTTGCCAGAGAATGACTTTTTTTTCTTTTTTCTTTTTTTTCTTTTCTTTTCTTTTTTTTTTTTTTTTTTGCTATATGGAGTTGTGAACTATACATATTTATTTTATATTCATCCTATAATGATAAGAAAAGCAAAGTTCAACACACACACACACACACACACACACACATACACACACACACACCTTGAGATTCTGAGCAAGAGTGGGCAAGCAACATTCTGGATTCCCATTATCTGATTTTGTTCTCCACCCTTCTTCTATCATGTATTTCTTGACCATTCTGGCACTTGCCAATAACTAAAGCCATAATGTCAATCATGCATTCCAGTTTCTGCCCTCATCTTCTATCTTTCTAGCTCACTCCCTCATTACCCAAACTGCAGCAGTGCTTTGCCCCACAAGGACCTCAGATACATTGCTCCCACCACCTTTCCTAGTCCTTCGACCCCCAGATGTCTCCTCTTCCCTCCTTGCCAAATTTAAATTCCTCATCCAATTATTATAATTGCTCTACTTATCACAATATTAATTCCTTTGCCCCCCTTTCACTTCTTGTCACACTCTTGGAAAAACTACAAACCAGGTTAAGCCCAGCCCTCCACCTACTCCACACCTGCCCTCATACACTTGAACATGGCTGGAGAAAAAGAAGCACATAATTTTCACTCTAAATTTGTGACCATAAACCTCAATCACATCTCTACTATAAGCAGGCAATCATACTATACATCCTAACACTTTCACATTCCTGTAGTCTAAATGGCAATTTTCCACCTATTTTCCCCTCAGATCCCCAACACCTTGTCTGTGTTCATTCTCACTTGTCATCTTGCTTCCTACTACACTGAAGGAATTAAATCTGTCAAAAGAGACACATCATCCCACTACTGCATCAGTGCCAGCAAATTCTGTATTACCTTCTTTGACTACAGATAAAAAGCATCAGTGGTCCTGTCTAAAGCTAAACTCTCACCTACTCAAGGACCTCCCCCAGTAATTCTACCCTCTCTCACTCTCTCACACATCATCAGGTTTTCTCTCTCTACTGAGTCCTTCCCATAAGCATATAACCATACTATTATTACTCCCATCTTCAAAGGAAAACTGGTTCTTGACCCTTCCTTCTTCTCCAACTACCATCTCATTGCTCTGCTCCCCTTCACAGAAAAGCCACTTGAGGAGAGCCTGTGTGGCTCAGTCAGTTGAGTGTCGGACTCTTGATTTCAGCTTAGGTCATGATCCCAGGGTTACGGGATGGATACCCATGTTGGGCTCTTTGCTGAGTGTGGAGCCTGCTTAAGATTCTTTCTCTTTCTCCCTCTGCCCTTCTCCTTCACTCACTCTCTCTAAAAATAAAAATAAATTAAAATTAAAAAACAAGAAAGAAAAGCCACTTGACGCATTACTTGTACTTACTGTCTCCAATCCTTCTCCAGTTCTGTATCAAAGTCACTGCAGTCAGGCTTGCACCCCCAGAACACTACTAAAGTGTCTCTGAACAAGGTCACCAGTGACTTCCATGATGCAAAACCCAGTGATCAGTCCTCAGTCCTCACTTTGCCTGACCTATCAACAGCATCTGGCGCAGTTGATCACCCTTTCCTTCTGAAAATACTCTACCAAGATACCACACTCAGCAGTTTCCTCTTCCTCACTGACTGCTCCTTCTCAGCCTCCTTCCTGGTTCTTCATCTTCCTCTTCACTTTGGAGTACTCCAGGGTACTTCTTCATTTCTTTGTCTATGCTAACTCCTTTGGCAGTCTCATCCAGTGCCATGATTGTGTTATGATTGTAAGTATGCTGAAAATTCCCAAACTTATACCACCTCTAGTCTTGAACTCTTCCTTGAATTCCAAATTTGTATACTCAACTGTCCAAAAGAGAATTCCTGATTTTACCTCTTCCCAAATCTGCTCAACCTGCAGTCTTCACGTAACAGCAATTCTATTTTTCCATTGCTCATGCCGAAAACCTTGGACCTTGAAGCTTCTTTTTCTTTTACATCCAAATCCAATCCATTGGAATACACTGCTTTTGCTCTACATTTAGAATATGTTCAGAAGAGCACCTGCATGGCGCAGTGGTTAACTGTCCAACTCTTGATTTCGGCTCAGGTCATGATCTCACAGCAAGTTTGAGCCCCACATCAGGCTCTGCACTGACAGCACAGAGTCTGCTTGGGATTCTCTTTCTGTCTCTCTCTGTCTCTCTCTGTCTCTGTCTGCCCCTCCCCTACCTGTACTCTCACTCTCTCAAAATAAATAAACATTAAAAAAAAAGACTATGTTCAGAATCTCATCCCCAAAACTAGTACCACCCTGATATAAACCACTATCATTTCTACCTAGATTAATATATCAACCCTCTAACTTGTCTTTCTGCTTTCATTCTTGTCCCCCTACCCCATCAGCCAAACACAAATCAAATAAAATCACTCCTCTGCTCAAAATCTTCTAGTGGTTCCTCAAATCATGCAGAGTAAAAACCAAAGTCAGAGCATTAAGGAGAACAGCTACCATGGCCTCTACAGTGAAACCTCAGCTGTGGGGAGGTGTCTGTGACTTCATATTGTTGGAGCATTTGTTCTCTCCCTAGGCTTGCAGCACTCTTCAAGCTTGCCATGGCTGAACCAAGAAAGTAGGCATACACAGATTTCCACAGAAATTATAATTCCATGAAAGATTTTGAGGAGATGACAAAGACTGATACCTTTCAGAGCACGAAGGGATTTGGAATGTAAAGCATTTCTTTGGATTGAGTACTATGGAAGTTTGTCACTGACCTATGTTCCTGAACTGTATCACATGAATATGTGAGCTAAGGAATAAATAGTTTGTCTTGATAAATATACAATCAACACAAACAATGAAAACCAAAGTTATTATAGTGGCTTACCAGGCTCTTCATCCTCTGGCCCCATCTCTTGCTACTCCCCGCTCTCACTCGCTTTGTTTCATCCACTTTGGCCTCTTTGCTGTTTCTCAAACACTTTCTCCTACACCATGTAGGCTTTCTCCTACATCATGGCTTTTGCATAGGAATGTCTTTTCCAGATGACCTCATTCCTCACTCTCTCATCTCCTTCAACTGTTGGCTCTAAAGTCACCATCTCTGTGAGGCCTTCTCTGACCACTCTATTTAAAGTTGCAGCCCCTTTCCCAATGTTTCCAGTCTCCCTTACCATCCTCTGCTTTTCATATTTACCAGTTTCTAACACACTATGTGATTTATGTATTATGTTTATTATCTGTTACTCTTACTAGAATATAAACCTCCTGAGAGTATGGATTTGTTTTCTTTGTTGATGCATTCTTAGTGTCTATAACAGGGCCTGGAACATGATAGACTTAAGTTGATATTTATTCAATGAATGAATAAAGTGGATGGGTTATGAACATTTATTGGTCTCAGGATGTTTCAATTTGGGTGCTACCATAAGGGAGTTGTGTGCTTGAAGTGTTTCCAGAAAACAGGACCACACAGAAACCCAACAGGGAGTATGTGTTTCTTTATAACAACCACTGCCAACACATTACTACTTATAAAATATCACCTTTGCTGATTTTATCCTCAAAACCTTGTGAGATATGTGTTATTCTTATCATATTTTTAAAATTTTTGTTAATGTTTATTCTTGAGAAAGAGACAGACAGAGTGAAAGTGGGGGAGGGGCAGAGAGAGAAGGAGACACAAAATCCAAAACAGGCTCCAGGCTCTGAGCTGTCAGCACAGTGCTTGACGTGGGGCTCGAACTCACAAACCGTGAGATCATGACCTGAGCTGAAGTCGGACACTTAACCGACTGAGCCACCTAGGTACCCCTATTCTTATCATTTTATAGATGATAAAACTAAGGTGTAGAAATGTTAAGTAACTTCTGAAATGTAACATAGCTAATAAATGGCAGAATTGGGATTCAAATACTGGCTACTTTGATTGTATGTCCTATACTGATATCCTTTCTCTACACTGCCCAAATTTTAGCGATGGGGGAAATAATTTTCTACTACTTGGATGAAGGGGAAGGAAGGCTGAAGTAAACAAAAGTGGAGAAGCCCCAGGAATATGGTGCATGCCCCAGAGCCCACATGAACACTCAGGAGATGAGCCCCAGATACTCTATGATAAGAGAAGTAGGCAAGAATTTTAGCTTCATGTAAAGAAGATGTGGCCTTGCATTCATCCAGAGAGCATCCTCCAGATGTGCTCCAAGAGCCAGGTAGAGATAGGCCAGGGGCAAGTAGGTTAAAGCCAGGGAGACCACTAGCATAATTGAATGCAAGTCCATCTTCCCGATGTGCAGCAAAGCCAATCACTGAGACATCAAGTTTGCAGCAAGGAAAGGGTTTATTCAGAAGGGAGCCAAATGAGGAGACAGGAAGACAAGCCTCAAATCCGCCTCCCCGAAGGGGAAGAGAACAAGTTTTTTTTTTTTATAATCATAGTGGTTGAGATAACATACATATTGATGAAAAAGGCAGGAAAACTTATGACTAGTCATGAGTAAAGATGGAGCATGTGCATTAAGCAAATATATCCCATATTCACTTTGGGGTGGAGACTTAACACCAGAACAAGGCAAAATTCATCCCCTGATGTGAGAAGGTTATCTTAGGACAAGGAGAAGGGGCTATGGGCATGCTCTGAGAGCCAGGATAATTTGGATAGGGTCTTGGATTTATCTTGGGTAAGGAATGCAGGGCCTTGTTTGTTCTTGGGCTGGAACCATATCAGTTGACCTTGAGTCTAGGCTTCTGCAGAAACAGCAAGTGTGTGTGTTAGTGAGGGTCTAAAAAGACAATAGCTGCTGAGGGGGAAAGTTCTCTGGAAAACAAGCTTTAAATTTTCTGCTAGTTTCAACCTCATTAACCCTAAGGAGCATGGTTTCACTAAGTCAGTGGGGAAAGGGTTGTTTGAGTCAGATGATGTACCAAGAACTTCACGTTTACTATTGCATTGAAGACCCACAACCAATGAGGCACAGTAGGGCACTGTTACCCCATTTGAGCTCAGAGAGAGAGAGAGAGAGAGAGAGGGAGAAAATGACCCTCCAAGGTCGCACATCGGTCTCCACCAATCATGTAATATCTGTAAGAGCAGTGCACACTGGCCTGGCACCCAAAGGAAGGATTTGTGGGACCACATCAGGTGTGTTTTTGTCAATCAAGGGTCCAGATTCCAGGATGCTGGGAGACTCCAGACCAATGTGGAACTGGCACATAATCAGTGCACACCAGGGTCACAGGAGAGCGCTGACACTGGTTTCAGAGAAAGGCTTGAAACACAAGTTCTTTCAGCTCAAAAGAGGGATTCAAGAGGGCTAGCTCCTCTGGCCTAACAAGCCAATCCCTGTGAGGAAAGGGCTCAGCTCTACCAAGACTGTACCTGCAGGAGGAGAGGGCTCTGTGCTGGGATCCAAGTCATGTCTTTGCTTTGGTGTTTTCTCCTTGTGCTTGGGCCTCCTTTTCTCAATAATTCTGTAAGCTCAAGGGCAAAGCATCCTGGGCCTTGAAAAGTCATCCATGAGGAAAGGGAAGAATCCAGAACCACACACAGATGGGCGCTGACCTGGTTCTGAGGACCTGAGGGTACAGGGAGCTCAGGCTTGGTTTTATATCAGAGCAAGTCTGGTCTAGTGGTCAGCTCCGATGCAGGGACTAGTTAAACAAAATACGGTAATTTTCAGGACGGGGTAAAAAGTAACTTTAAACACCAGTTGGCACTCAAATATCTAATGACAGGGAAGTGATGCTCAATGTAACACATAACTACATTTTTTGTTAAGTTAAAGACATTTTTCCACAGTGCATAGAATATGAGACTTCAGCAGCGCCTGGGTGGCTCAGTCGGTTAAGTGCCAACTTGGGCTCAGATTATGATCTCGCAGTTTGTGTGTTCAAGCCCCGCATCGGGCTCTATGCTGACAGCTCAGAGCCTGGAGCCCGCTTTGGATTCTGTGTCTCCCTCTCTCTCTGCCCCTTCCCCACCTGCACTCTGTATCTCTCTGTCTCTCAAAAATAAATACACATTAAAGAAAAAAAGAATGGGAAACTTCAGACCCAGGGACAGGTGCAGGGTCTTCGGTGCCCACCACCACAGTTCTGCTGTGAACCACGTGCTCTTTCAGTCCTCAGGCACAATCATATCAGACTGTCCTCTGCCTCAGGAGTGATGGTCAGGACCACATCAAGCTTCTGGTGGCTCGTATAACCAAGAACCACCATCTTCTTCCCCTTTCTAATGGGACTGCTTTTCTTTCAAATACTCAAAACTCCAAAAGCAGACATTTCTAATTCCTAATTGAAGATGGCAGGTTAAATGTCTCTGTTTATTTCCAATCCCTCCACATCCTCAGTAAAATTAAAGTGAAGGATTAAAAAGCTGATAAACCTACAGCCAGCCACAAGAGAATGAGATGGCCCATCAACAGATGTGAGATTTCAACAGAATTCCGGAAGGTGGGAAACAGAAGGAGTCGACAAGTCACGCAGCAGGGTGAAGAAAGCTACAGACTAGAATACTGGCACAGAGAAACAAACAAACAAACAAACAAACAAACAAACAAAACAGAAAAGAGCTGTTTAGCCCTACAGAATGTCAGAGAAGAGCAGTTCGCTCAGAAACCAGGTACAGTAGTACAGTGGAGAACAAGAATGATATGTGGCTAATTGAAAGCCTGTGTAGAATATAAATGATCTCCCCACTCTTCCCTTCCTCCAATTCCCATTTGGTCAAAAACAGACATCCATCCTTCAGGGAAGAGAATAGAAGTTCCTTCCCCAGAGAAATGAGTGGGCTCATAGGAAGTCATTGCACATTAGGGTATTGGAGAACCCCTTACCAGCATGGCCACCTCTTAAATTTTTTCTGTAACATTTATTTATTTTTGAGAGACAGAGCAAGACAAAAAAACAAAAACAAAAACAAAAACAAATCACAATCTGTTAAGGAAATATCATTTCACTTATCAATACAAGAGAGCACTCAGGAACTAAGTATCTTAGTAAGCCACCTGAGCCTTTCACCTGTTATTGACAGTCCAGGAAAATTCAACACACTTTTAAATAGACAAATGACAGGTAGCTTCTATACCAAGACACTATGAGAAGAAAAGGAAAAGTAAGAGCCTTGTATGTTCCGCTGATGAATTCACCCCCTCCAAAAAAACAAAGGACAGATGAAAATCATCACACAATGTCCAGCACAAATTAAATATTATTAAATAGGCATTTGAGATATAAAAGAACACCAAAATTCACAGATTCAGGACAGGAGTGGACAAAAAACAAGATGTAAAAGGAGTTAATCAAATTCAGAAAAGAGATAGAAGAAAAATTAAAGAGCAATAGATACAAATATCATATCCATATGCCGCACCCCTGAAACTAATATAATGTTATATGTCAACTGTGCCTCAATATATTTTAATTTTTAGTTAAATTATTTCAGAAGTAGAGATTAAGTCACAGGATGCCCAAAGGAGAGTAGGTTCAGCTTCAACTGAAAGTATAAGGGATACAGCCAACAGAACAAAAACCAAGAGGTATAAATGATGAGAGAGAAGGTGATAGCTGTAGAGAATAGGTAAAAAAAGATCCATATACATATAATTGGAGTTGCTGAAAAAGCAAAACAAAGCCATGGAATGGAACTAATATTTAAAACTATAATCCAGTTGGGGCACCTGGGTGGCTCAGTCAGTTAAGTGGCCGACTCTTGGTTTCAGCTCAGGTCATGATCTCACAATCCATGGGTTCAAGCCCCTCAACGGCTCTACGCCATCAGCTTGGGATTCTCACTCTCCCTCTCTCCCTCTTCCCCTACCCCACTTGTGATCTAGCTCTCTCTCAAAAATAAATAAACATTTTTTAAAAGATGAAACTATAATCCAATAATGGTTACATTAATGATTACACATTGTATATTATTTTATCAAATATATACAAATTATACACTTAAGATTGGTGAGTTTCATTTTATGTAAATTATGCCACCATAAAGTCAGTTTAAAATTAAAGTGTTCAATCCAAAAATTATAATCTCAGAAAACTTTCTGAAAATAAAAATGCCCTAAGTGTACATGTTGAATACACCTATGTATATAGAAAAATTGACCAGAATAGTCAACTCAGACTTATGAGAGCAAAATCATTATAAAGGTAAAGAAGAAAATATCTTCTTGGCAAAATTTCCAAATCCCATCAAGGTACAGAAAGTAATCTATTATCCTATGGGATAATCTCTAATGCAAAGCTGAAAAAAAAATAAGGAAAGAACATATAACTGTTAACTGAATAGAAGGAAAAGGCAGTTATAGAAAATACTTTATTAATCTAAAAGAAACAAGAAAGGAAGAAAAAAGGGAGCAAAAAATAAAATAAAAATAGAAGGCAGGTGTAAACCCAGTTCCATCTGTAATAATATTAAATGTAAGTGGACTAAATAGTAAGAGACTAAGATTGTCAAACTGTGTTTTAAAAATGCTGCTTAGGGGCGCCTGGGTGGCGCAGTCGGTTAAGCGTCCGACTTCAGCCAGGTCACGATCTCGCGGTCCGTGAGTTCGAGCCCCGCGTCGGGCTCTGGGCTAATGGCTCAGAGCCTGGAGCCTGTTTCCGATTCTGTGTCTCCCTCTCTCTCTGCCCCTCCCCCGTTCATGCTCTGTCTCTCTCTGTCCCAAAAATAAATAAACGTTGAAAAAAAAATTTTTTTTTTTTAAAATGCTGCTTATAGGAATCAAGACACACTTACATCCATCATCGTGGAAGTACAAGATGCTGGGGTTCTAGAGATTGTTAAAAGATTCCAGAGGTATAAATAAACTAGCATGTCACCTACAAAGGACCAAGAGTCAAGTGAGGTTGTGAACATTTTTACCAGGCAGCTTGATGCTGGGCGCCCCTGAAGAGTGTACCTCGTAGAGGGAGTCCTTGGCAGCTAGCGGCTGGGCTTCTCCCAAGAAGGACCTTATACTTTGCCCAATGCCACAGTTACGAGCACATCTTTCTTCTCCACAAGAAAGTGAAAGCAGGAATACCAACTTCATTACCTTTATGTCCTCTCTCCTTTTTTTAATGTTTATTTATTCATGTTGAGAGACAGAGAGAGAGAGAGAGAGCATGAGCAGGGGAGGGGAAGAGAGAGAGGCAAGGAAGAGAATCCCAAGCAGGCTCCATGCTCTCAGTACAGAGCCAGATGCAGGGCTCAAACTCACACTGTGAGCTCATGACCTGAGCCAAAACCAAGAGTCAGACACTTAACCAACTGAGCCACCCAGATGCCCCATATCCCCTCTCTTCTTTATTTCTAAAGTCCTGCAGAGAATAGACAAAGCTCTGTTGAATAAGCTGTAGCAGTCTCTTCCTCTATCTCATCATTTCCTTCCCTCCCATTTTCTGCCCCCTTCTTTCTCTGTTCACTTGTGTAGTCCGGATATGCTGATTGGACCTCAGTGTGCTAGGTCAGGGGTTATCAAATGAACAAAGACCAGTCCTGGGGTCCAGGGGTTCACAGCTGTGAGGAGAAAGACCATGTGCAGAGACAGGGCCCTGCTGGGAGCTTGCCAGTCTTCCTCTCCAAAACAGCACGGAATCCAGATGTACTGACATAATCATCTCTATTCCTAAACTTGAGTTAAACATGAACCAAAATTTCTGGTCTAAACATTCAGCTAGCTTTTACTTATGTAATGTTCTAAAGAGTCAGTCATTCCTGAAGGAAGAAAAATGTCCTCCTTAGTATAACCCAGGTAGAATCAGTATGTTCCCTCCAACTGCTGTACCTTCACCCCTGTGAGTTGTTCCTTGAAAGGGGAAGCCACGGATGCAGGCAAGGCCTCACCCGCAGAGCTAGGCCTGAGAATAACAGTGGGGAGTGGTCCAGGGAGCATGGGTGGGGGCTCTTCACAAACAGTTGCCAGAGGAGCAGCTCCCCCCCGTGGCTGTAAGTGGAAGCTGTAGTGCTCTCTGCCAAGGAAATGCCAACAAGGGAGTGTAAGGTTTTCCACACCTACACCCTCCACCCGGGCCGACTGTGGACACCCTTTTCAGAGTCTGGCCTCTGGAAGAGGCACACACCACCTGGGGTCTCTGTGTATACACTCTCCCTGGGTCCTGGGTGGAACTTGTCAATGTGCTGGACTCTCCTTGGCTCTGCCAAATCAAAGCACCCTGCTGAGCCTGCTCTGTGAAGCTGCTTCCTGCCCAGCCCCTCTGAGCATCAGAACCTGGATAATGAAACTTAAGCTTCAGCACCCATCCCTTGCACAAGTCCCTCCTAAGGCAAAGGGCACAGGCCTTGGCAAAATGTTCGTATGGACATATGTTTATGCAAAATCTGTAAAAGTAAGGGGTTTTTTTTGTATTATTTTTCCTAAAGAGAGTCATACACTATATTAACTTTAGACCACACAAAGTCTACCTCGGACCTTGATGATCACGTAGGGGCCACTCTGTCCAGAGCTCTCTGACTAGTCCTTTAACTCAAATCCAGCCCCCAACCCCACTTCAACCGCTGGAGGCCACACAGAGGACTTTGGGGGCAGGGGAGGGGGAGGAGGCAGGCAGTACAGGGGTTGGTCAAGAACATAAGTTTGTAGGTCAGACAAGTGTAAATCTGTCCCTAGACATACTTGATTGTGCCTCTCTTTCTTCATCTGAAAAAGAGGACTAATAATTTTACTTACTCTTAGGGATGCTGTGAGAATAGAATCAAGGGAAGCATGGTAAGACTTCTGTTTGAGGTCTGGCCTGTAGGGGGCGCTCGGGGAATACTGCCTGGGGGAAGGTCCGTAAATAGCCACCCTAGTCCGGAAATACATACACTCCTAACTTAAACTCAACTCTGTTAAATTAGTCCAAATAAAATTACCAGTATTTCACTGTTTTCTGACCTACAAAAATGGCAGTTTCACATGATTCCCTCTACTAGAACAAATGACAATAATTACATAGGGCGGCTGGGGTGTGGTTATTGGTAGGTACACTTCTGGTGCACTCTCTCATGGTGTATCTGTGCTTTGCCTAGAGAGGCTGAGGGAGGTAGTTTAATTCCTTGATCTCTCCTCCCTCTGGAGCCATGCTCTGTGACCATAAAGTCCTCTGATACAAAACGAATAAGTCCTGGGAAGTAATGTATGGCAGGATGATGACAGTTAATAATACTGAATTGTGTATTTGAAAGTTGCTAAGAGAGTAGGTCTTAAAAGTTCCCAACAGAAGAAAAAGTATGTGTGATGACAGATGTTAACTAGACTTACTATGGTGATCATTTCACAATATATACAAATACTGAGTCATTGTTGTACACTTGAAACTAATATAATGTTGTAGATCAATATTTTTAAAGAACTCTGATAAAATGACCCTCCCTGCCCCCAGTACTTTTAGTTGTAATGGCCAAGTCAGTGTGCAGAGAGTCCCAGCAACTGAAGCCACCCTCAGATTCTCTTAAGCCAGACCATAGAGGATCCCTCTGCCCCAACACTCTGAAATGCTGTCCCCTGCCTCCAGTCTCTCTGTGGCACCTGTTGTGCTCTCTGGAATGCAGCTCTTGTTCTGGATGTGCTGGGGCTCTCATGGCCTCTTCCCACCCCAGCCCTTGATGCCTAATCCACAAGTCACTCTGTCTTCATCTGGCCCTCAGGGAGGCAGGGGAGGGTCTGGAGATGAAGTCCACACCGCAGAGGCCCCACCTGGTGGCCAAAGTCCTCTAGCCTAAAGCTGTCCCTGAGAACTACCTACTCACAAACAAACCCTCTGGCTGCAGGGTTCCTGAGTTTCTCCTGTTTAACTATTTCCCCCTCTCCTCCCTCCCAGTGGCCTGCAGGCCGCACACTCTCAGAGAACACACACAAGAATCTTAGAGTCCCTGCTAGAGTCACAAAGCACAGTCCTGACAGCCAAGCTGGGCATTATGCAGTCAGGATGGTCAGTCGGTCAGACCACAATCAAGTACAAAGCACCTGTTGTAAAGACCAGTGCTCTCAGAGATCAGAGGGGGTAGGCCAGGCTGACTGTGCCCATGGAGAGGTCTCTGGAAGCAGAGGCCAACAAAGAGTTTGGAGAGCACAGGGTTCATGAGCAAGTAATGTCATGAAAGAAGTGGAGGAAGATGGTTTGGGGATACACAGCAAACACAATGCAGACAGGACAAAGTTTTTGCCACCCTGTGGGAGCACTGAAACAAAGATGTCCAAGGTTTCCTATTAGGAGAGTCCCTTACTGGGCAAAATAGCCAGGCCCTGTCTTATCATCATGCTCAGTCATTGGCTGAGGCCAACCCAAGAAGAGCATGACCTCAGCTCAAAAGCTGAAGCTGACCGTGACGTGATCCCCATGCTGAGGCTGTCAGCTCACCCCACTGCTCTTGGCTTCTTGAAGGGGAAGTGAGTGCTGTAGCTCTGAGTTCACCATAGTACACAGCTCATGTGGCATGGACTCACTTCTCCACACATGTGGAGAGCAGCTCCCCTTGGGCCCTAAAGGCTCTCTTCCTTAGGGAAACCTCCAAGAGGGAAGTTAAGGGATGAAATACAGACCCCATTTGCCACAGTTCATTGGGGGTCCACAGCTGGTACCCATTACCTCCCTCCTCTGCTATTCATTCCAAATCCCCTCACTCTCAGCCACCACCTCTGTTGTCTCAGTGGTTCACCTGTAGTGAGATGCAGGTCCTGGTTCTTGAAGAGTCTGAGCCCCCGATAAGAAGGAAGATGCACTGTTCAGAACCTCCTTCAAGAAAAAAACATGTTGCCAATACTTGGAGACTAAAGAACATCCTACTAAAGAATGAATGGGCTAACCAAGAAGTTAAAGAGGAAATTAAAAAGTACATGGAAGCCAGTGAAAATAACACCGCAGCCCAAAACCTCTGGGACGCAGCAAAGGAGGTCATAAGAGGAAAGTATATAGCAATCCAGGCCTTCCTAAAGAAGGAAGAAAGGTCTCAGATACACAACCTAACCTCACACCTTAAAGAGCTGGAAAAAGAACAGCAAATAAAACCCAAAATCAGAAGAAAAGAACTAATATAGGTTAGTTTTGATGCTATCAAAACAAAAACAAAAACAAAAAACAGTAGAACAGATCAATGAAATCAGAAGCTGGTTCTTTGAAAGAATTAACAAAATTGATAAACCACTAGCCAGTTTGATCAAAAAGAAAAAGGACCCAAATAGATAAAATCAAGAATGAAAGAGGAGAGATGACAACTAATATAGTAGAAATAAAAACAATAAGAGAATATTATGAGCAATTGTATGCCAATAAAATGGGAAATCTGGAAGAAATGGACAAATTCCTAGAAACATATAAACTACCAAAACTTAAACAGGAAGAAATAGAACATTTGAACAGACCCATAACCAGTAAAGAAATCGAATTAGTAATCAAAAATCTCCCAAAAAACAAGGGTCCAGGGCCAGGTGGCTTTCCAGGAGAATTCTACCAAAACTTTAAGGAAGAGTTAACACCTATTCTCTTGAAGCTGTTCCAAAGAAATAGAAATGGAAGGAAAACTTCCAAACTCTTTCTATGAAGCCAGCATTACCTTGATTCCACATCCAAAGATCCCACTAAAAAGGAGAATGATAGACCTATTTCCCTGATGAACATGGATGCAAAAATCCTCAACAAGATATTAGCCAACTGGATCCAACAATACATTAAAAAAATTATTCACCACGACCAAGTGGGATTTATACCTGGGATGCAGGGCTGGTTCAATATCCACAAAACAATCAATGTGATTCATCATACCAATAAAAGAAAGGACAAGAACCGCATGATCCTCTCAATAGATGCAGAGAAATCATTTGACAAAATACGGCATCCTTTCTTGATAAAAACCCTTGAGAAAGTAGGGATAGAAGGATCATACCTTGAGATCATAAAAGCCATATATGAAAGACCCAACACTAATATCATCCTCAATGGGGAAAAACTGAGAGCTTTCCCTCTATGGTCAGGAACAAGATGGGGATGTCCACTCTCGCCACTATTATTCAACATAGTATTGGAAGTCTTAGCCTCTGCAATCAGACAACACAAAGAAATAAAAGGCATCCAAATCAGCCAGCAGGAGGTCCAACTTTCACCCTTCGCAGATGACATCATACTCTATATGGAAAACCCAAAAGATTCCACCAAAAAACTCCTAGAACTGACCCATGAATTCAGCAAAGTTGCAGGATATAAAATCAATGCACAGAAACTGGTTGCATTCCTATACACCCATGCATTTCTGAAGCAACAGAGAAATCAAGGAACCGATCCCATTTACAATTGCCCCAAAAACCATAAAATACCTAGGAATAAATCTAACCAAAGAGGTGAAAAATCTATACACTGAAAACTATAGAAAGCTTATGAAACAAATTGAAGAAGACAAAACAATGGAAAAAGATTCCATGCTCCTGGATAGGAAGAATAAATATTGTTAAAATGTCAATACTACCCAAAGCAATCTACATATTCAATGAAATACCTATCAAAACAACATGAGAATTCTTCACAGAGCTAGAACAGACAATCCTAAAATTTTTGTGGAACCAGAAAAGACCCCAAATAGCCAAAGCAATCTTGAAAAAGAAAACCAAAGCAGGAGGCATCACAATCCCAGACTTCAAGCTATACTACAAAGCTGTAATCCTCAAGAGAGTATGGTACTGGCACAAGAACAGACACTCAGATCAATGGAACAGAATAGGCAACCCAGAAATGGACCCACAAACGTATGGCCAACTAACCTTTGACAAAGCAGGAAAGAATATCCAGTGGAATAAAGACAGTCTCTTCAGCAAGTGGTGGTGGGAAAACTGGACAGCAACATTCAGAAAAATGAACCTGGACCACTTGCTTACACCATACACAAAAATAAACTCAAAATGGATGAAAGACCTAAATGTAAGACAGAAAGCCACCAAAATCCTCAAGGAGAAAGCAGGCAAAAAACCTCTTTGACTTTGGCCGCAGCAACTTCTTACTCAACACGTTTCCAGAGGCAAGAGAAACAAAAGCAAAAGTTAACTATTGGGACCTCATCAAAATAAAAACCTTCTGCACAGCGAAGGAAACAATCAGCAAAACTAATAGGCAACCAACGGAATGGGAGAAGATATTTGCAAACGACGTATCAGATAAAGGGTTAGTATCCAAAATCTATACAGAAATTATCAAACTCAACACCCAAAAAACAATCCAGTGAAGAAATGGGCTAAAGACATGAATAGACACTTCTCCAAAGAAGACATCCAGATGGCCAACAGGCATATGAAAAAATGCTCAACATCACTCATCATCAGGGAAATACAAATCAAAACCACAATGAGATACCACCTCACACCTGTCAGAATGGCTAACATTAACAACTCAGGCAACAACAGATGTTGACGAGGATGTGGAGAAAAAGGATCTCTTTTGCACTGCTGGTGGGAATGCAAACTGGTACAGACACTCCGGAAAACAGTATGGCGGTTCCTCAAAAAATTAAAAATAGAACTATCCTACAACCCAGCAATTGCACTACTAGGTATTTATCCAAGGGATACAGGTATTTATGCTGTTTCAAAAGGGCACATGCACTCCAATGTTTATAGCAGCACTATCAACAATAGCCAAAGTATGGAAAGAACCCAAGTGTCTATCGATGGATGAATGGATAAAGAAGATGTGGTATAGAGGTGCCTGGGTGACTCAGTCGGTTAAGCTTCCGACTTGGGTCAAGTCATGATCTTGCAGTAAACGAATTTGAGCCCTGCATCAGGCTCTGTGCTGACAGCTCAGAGCCTGGAGCCTGTTTCCGATTCTGTGTCTCCCCCTCACTCTGTCCTGCCCCACTCATGCTCTATCTCTCTCTCTTTCAAAAAAAATAAATAAAACATTTAAAAAATTTTTTAAAAAGATGTGGTGTGTGTGTGTGTATGTGTGTATATATATATATATATACATACATACATACCATATATATATACACACACCATATATATATATGTATATATATAGATACTATATATATATATATACACACGCACACACACAATGGAGTATTACTCAGCAATCAAAAAGAATGAAATCTTGCCATTTGCAACTACATGGATGGAACTAGAGGGTATTATGGTAAACGAAATTAGAGAAAGACAAATATCATATGACTTCACTCATATGAGGACTTTAAGATACAAAACAGATGAACATAAAGGAAGGGAAGCAAAAATAATATAAAAACAGGGAGGGGGACAAAACATAAGAGACTCTTAAATATGGAGAACAGAGGGTTACTGAAGGGGTTGGGGGAGGGGGAGGGGCTAAATGGGTAAGGGGCATTAAGGAATCTACTCCTGAAATCATTGTCGTACTATATGCTAACTTGGATGTAAATTTTAAAAATAAATTAAATTTAAAAAAAGAAAAGAAAAAACGTTGCCAACTGCAAGAAGTGTGGTTAGCTGACAGCCTCCAGCTATTTGCTTCCTCGGGGCTCAGTAGCACCCCGAGAGTTGTTTTCCACTGCAGATGGCATGGCTTTGCTCCAGAATCCTAGAGCCCTGAGTTGTCATTCTCCCACTGGAGTT
Organism: Puma concolor; assembly: GCF_028749965.1. Taxonomy (NCBI): domain Eukaryota; kingdom Metazoa; phylum Chordata; class Mammalia; order Carnivora; family Felidae; genus Puma; species Puma concolor. The sequence continues at coordinate 76,632,654 of NC_141675.1, read as the reverse complement.
TGCCAAAACTTCCTGTAGCATCCTTTACCACCAATGCCTCCAACACCATTAGATCTGTCAGGTCACATGGCCCAAGGGGCCGAGCTGCTGGCCTGCACCTACAGCAGAGCTGTTTCCTGCTCTGGGTCCCACTCAAAGTTGGCATCCTTTTGTACTGCCTTGTATATGGGCTAGAATAGTATATCCCAGGAATGGGATATGCTTCCAGAACCCAAAGAAACCCACTAGGCATTGTGCTTTCTCCTTTGTGGTATGTGCTATAAGATGCAATCATTTGTCTTCCTCTTTGCAGGACCTATCTCAGCACACCACTGACCAGTGGATCTCTAAAAATTTTACTGATGTGGCAGGCTCCTAAATCTCCAGAGTTTATTCTCCACCCGATGGGTCGCATGTATCTCAACAAGACCTCCAGTCACCTCCTGCCCATCTGGCTTAGCCAGCATAATACTACGAATGTTGAGAATCAATGTGATGTTTCGTTAAATATCTAGACAGTCCAGATCTCTTCATACTATATTAGGACAAAAGGTGAATGGATTAACAGACTGGACAAACCGTAAATGAATATTATTGTCCATTTCATGCGAATGCAAATTGATGCTGATCCTCTTTTCTGAGTGAAACAGCTAAGAATCTATTTTCCACATTGGTGGCTGCATCCCTTGTACCCAAGACCTTATGAATCTGCTCCAGCAGATACACTACCTCTGGCAGGAAAGCTGTGACTGGTGTTCCCATTTGCTTGAGTTTGCAGCAGGTGGTATACATTCTCCAGAATCCATCTCATTTCTGTAGGGACCAGACTGTTGATTTAAATAGAGCTAAGATGGGGACCACCTTCTCTGCATCCTTCAGCTTCTTAACCATGGCACTAATTTCCACTTTTCCCCTCAGGAGATGACAGACGTTTTTGATTTACTATTCTGGCTGAAGGGCAGGGGGCATTTCAGAGAGTTGCATTTAACCTTCACCATTCTGATAGCTCTTATGCCACAAGCCAACGTTCCAATGTGGAGGTTACTCCAACTACCAAGTATGTTGATCTCAATTACATAGATCACCAGATGGGTCTATGAACACAATAAATCCACTGTAAGCTGGGTCTTTGGCAAGGACTCCATATGGTCTTATGCTAACAGGGGACCATGATAACATTACAAGGCTCTGGATAGCAACATTAACTCAGACCCTGTGTCCAACAGTCCTTGAAATGTCTGAATATTACTCTTTCCCCAGGGTGTAACTACCATAGTAAAGGTAGGTCCCCTTGGGGAAGGACCAGGAATCAGTAAAGTGCATACTGGCCATGGTATTGCAGGATTCTTCCCCTGGTGTTCCAGCCCACCTCTTCTGTCAGCAGGTTCTGGGTCTGAAAACTGGCTCAAGTCCAGAAACTGGACAAACATTATGACTTTTCATTGAGGCACTGTTAACCTCCCACTCATTCACTTTTTATCTCCTTTGATTGTATATGCATATATATACAGTACCCTTTGGCTGCCCATCTATTTTCCACTAAGAACACTGTGTTCTTTTTTTTTAATTTTTTAAAATGTTTATTTTGACAGAGAGAAACAGAGCATGAGCGGGGGAGGGGCATAGAGAGAGGGAGACATAGAATCGGAAGCAGGCTCCAGGCTCCAAGCTGTCAGCACAGAGCCTGACACAGGGCTCGAACCCGTGAACCGTGAGATCATGACCTAAGCCGAAGTCAGACGCTTAACCGACTGAGCCACCCAGGCGCCCCCCACCCCAACCTGTAAAATGTTTAAGATGGGACCACCAGTTGGGACATCTGGGTGGTTCAGTCGGTTAAGCATCTGACTTCAGCTCAGGTCATGATCTCACGGTTCGTGGGTTCAGCACAGAGCCCTTTGTCTCTCTCTCTCTCTCTCTCTGCCCCTCCCCCACATGTGCTCGTGCATGCTCTCTCTCCCTCTTTCTCAGAAAGAAATAAACATTTTTTTTTTTAAAGAAGGGACCACCAGCTCATGCTGGGGTTGTTCATACTCACCTAACTCCTGGGATGTGGCCCTCATTGCCAGTCAGGTGACGAGGTGATCAGTCCCTAAACTCCATCTTACTTACCCACCTCTCAGACCACCCTCGGAAACATGCTGAATTGGACCTAGGAAATCCGACAGATCTCCCACTGAGGCATAGGACTTGTGAGAGGAAGGCAGCAGAAGCCAGAGAGGGCAGGGAGAACTCACCTACTACAGTGTAGACCTGCTAGGGTTTCTGCCTGCCCAGCGGGGGACTCTGGAGCACAGCCTACCCACTAGAGAAGGCCAGCCTTGTGCGGAAATGGCTGGCCTAGTAACGCCACCTGAAAAGGATGTGGCCTCAGCTGAAGACCGAGGTTGATTCTGAAGGAGGCTACAGCTGAAGCTATCAGCTCACCATACACTTGACAGCTGGGCAATGAGTCTCTTCTCGAAGAGCTGAGAGGAACATCTCCAAGCAGCCACACAGACATTGTCAAGACAGTTTGAGAACTGTTTTTGTGCAGGCCTGTGCACGGTGCAATCAACCCATAGAGCCATTTCTTAGGTTAATAAAGTGGTGTTGGGTAGAAGTTTACCAAGAAGATAAGGTGGGAGGGGATTTTGCAGACAGAGGCAACCAAATGTCCACAGACCAAGGCAATGCAAAGGATGGGAACATTCTCGAAAAATACAGAGGATCCAGTGGAGCTGAAGCATAAATGTTGGCAGGGGGTATAAATGACTGGGAGGAGTGACTGACTAATGGGGGCAGGGGGTGAAAGACGGAAGGAGCCTAAGATGAGGTCCTGCTTTCTGGCATGGTCATCCCTTTGGCTGCTCACCTTCTCCCAAAAAACAATGATCCATGTGCTTTCTCTTTCTCCACCAATTTCCTCTTCCCCATGACCTATGTGGCCCCTTATACCATTAGACACCGCTCATCCTCCATCCACCTGATGCATAAGTACAGGAGGCCACACAGGAAATAGGCCCTCAGCAGAGGCTGCCAGACATTGCCCAGGGTACAAGTCACTTGTTAAGCCCCTGCCCAGACCATCACTTAGCCTTGAGCTGTGGGGTTCTCAGTCCTATAGAAATGGGCAGTCCAACATGTAATGTCCTCCCCCAGGCTGTCCAGACCTGCCTGTCTAGCCTTCCCTCTGCCCACTGTTCACCTTTCTCCAGCCTCACTGAGCCCACATTCTCCTCTTGTGATTTCCCACCCCAGGGCCCTCCCTCTGCTTGTAATGTCCAAACCTTCAAGGCCCAATTCAAATGGCACCTCCTCACTGATTTCCCCAACTGTGAGTGTCTCTGTCCCTGATCTGTACTGGCTTTACACCTTGTCCTCTCCACCCCAGCTATTATGCACTTGCAGGTATCCTTTGCCACCTGTCAAGAATCCAGCTATAGCATCCATTCCAGGCAGGGCCTGCTCAGAATGGAGATAGGGGAGTGCACAGGGAAGGGGCAAGGAGCCAGGGTCAAGACCCAATAATGGAGACAGAGGGCAGGGGCCAATGCAGAAAGACAGTGCAGAGTCTTGGCCTCTCAGGGCAGAAAGAGCTGAGTGTCAGTGGCTCTACTCCCACTACTGTCCACTCAAAAACATGCCCAGCCCCATGCCAGTCTCGTGGTTCTCAGTATCTACAGGGATCAGTACTCTCCTTTCATTATTGATCACTGCAACCAAGAGCCAAACAAGCTAACAGGCCACACCCTTTCCATGCAGGGCTCACCAAATACTCCCAGCTGCCTTCCCATTGCCCCCCAACTGTGCCGTTTTCTTGACTGAGGGTCCCAAAGGTGTGCTTGGTGTCACCCCAACGAGCTCACTCACCATGGTTTGGTTCACAACCTCTGGTGGTGATGAGGCCCCAGGACATCGTTGCACCAGAGGACACCAAGTGACAAAGTGTTATGTGGGGTCACTTCCAAAGTGGGCTCAGGAATTTCTCAGAAGGAAAAGGTGACAGAGAAAAACAGATTGTGGCTGAAAAACATGCACCGGGTTATGTAGCATATCTACAGCTACATGCTTTCTTTTTTTTTCTGTTCTTGCAGATGGAAAAAAGGTGCAGAAATAAACAGATGATAGGTATGGAAAGCCCTTCCTTAGAATTAGCGGAGAGTAGCCCAGGTGAAGTCCACACTGACCAGTGACCTCGGGCAGGTTACTACTCTGGGCTTTGCTTCCTCAGCCATAAAGCAGGCATCAAATGGGTTGTTATGAAGAGTGAGTTCATATGTACGTAAAGTGCTTAGAACAGTGCCTTGGCACTAATAATTACCATTATTATTTATATTACTTTTTCTAGATGATTAGAATTGCGGCAACATGTGTGTGTGTTGGCATATTTAATTAAAGGCCCAGGAAGGTATTAAGAGTATTCGTTGTCAGATGGAAAGGATGATTTAATCCACTCCAGCTTGGTGCAAACCATGAACGATTAAGCAGTAATTGAGAAGGTTAGCAAGAAAGATAATTGAGCACCCTGGGTGTTTGTGTTCCTTACAATCCTATGTGTAATGATAGGTTTTTATATTTAGAGCGGAAAATTATATGCTTTCTAATTTTAATGAAAAGTAATTTTTAATTTAAATGAAAATCATATTTGGTGAGGTCATGAGTTGCAAGAAATAAATACATTCAGAAATTAAAAAAGGATGAAAAAATTGAACGTATAGCATGAACCCCACTACATAATGTTAAAGCCCCTACATTTACATCTGTAAAGTACAGCAAGTTTCTGACTGGTCTAGAGCTAAAACTCATACATATATCAAGAGTCATGTGACTTCACTCCTACAAAAAGATCTATTTAACATGAAGGCTGAAGAGACTTGTAATGGTTAATTTTATATGTCAACTTGACTGGGCCATAGTGCCCAGAAATTTGGTGAAACATTACTCTGGGTATGTCTGTGAGGATGAGATTAGCATTTGAGTCCACAGAGGAAGTAAAGCAGATTGCCCTCCCCAGTGTGGGTGCAGAGCCTGAATAGAACAAAAAGAAGGAAGAATCCACTCTCTGTCTGTTGAGCTGGGACATCTGTCTTCTCCCGTCCTCAGACTGGGACACACACCATTGATGCTTCTGTTCTCGGGCCTTCAAACGTGCACTGGAACTATAGCACCGGCTTTCCTGGGTTGCACCTTGCAGACGGAGATCGTGGGACTTCTCAGTCTCTGTAATCACATGAGATAATTCCTCATAATAAATCTCTGTATGCATATATAGTATATAGAGTATACATATGCCATATATATATAATATAAAATAGTATATGTTGTATATGTATGGTGTATAGTATACAGTATGCTATATATGGTGTGCATGCATATGTATATGTATAGTATATATATAATACTATTCTGTTCCTCTGGAAAATCCTGACTAATACACCCGTGTACCTCTGTGTGTGTGTATGTGTATACCTGCATGTATATATATATATGTAAAAATACAAACATACAGATATACAAACGTGTAAATTTTATATTATCACTGTTTATGAAGGTGGGGGGTTAGACATTTGTAGACATTTTAGACAGGGCAGAATGGCTGACAAATGCTAAAATGTGCACAGGCTATAGGCCCCCTCAGAGAGAATTTCCCATAATGTTGAAAAAGGCTGGTAGAGCAAACCAGGCCTGAAATGATCCCCCGAGGGTCTGCAGTGGCTCTGGGTGCAACATCCATGACACCTGATGCTCAGATCCGGCCCAGCTCAATCATCCTGGCCCCAGTAGGTCCATCAAGACAAAATAAGCCTGTGCAGATGAACTGAATGGAAGTGGATCTCCACTTCCATGACATTTTGAGCCCTAGCAACTCCTCACCCACATGAAGACAGCACAGGCGGGAAAGGCTCTTCCCATCACTGGTCCGAGTGATGAACCTGCTTGTGGCAGAGGCCAGTGCCCAGCGAGTAGCCCTGGAGTAGCTTTCTGATGCTGAGGGGACCAGGGCAGCTGTGGCTGTGATGCCGGCCATCTGATGGCAGCGGAGATGGTATGCCTTGGCATGGGCAGCCTGGCCAGAGCTGTCAGGGCCCTGCAGCCACAGGGTCGAGGCTCAGAAGCAGCACAACTGCAGAGGAAAGCAATGTCCAGCACCTAACCACACCTCTTCCCTTATGGACACTGAAAGACCTGGAGCAAGCCAGCTACGTGGGGGCTCGGTAAGGGTTGGGAACTTGGCTGTCAAAGGTGTCAAAGGTGATGAGGCCGGCTTTGTACTCACTGGCTGGTGCAACTTGATGCTCCAGTTACAGCAGTGATAAATGATAATGAGTACTATCTAGTCCCGTCTACTGAGTCCTGCCTGTGTTCCAAGACCGTCCCATGTGTTCTTCTACTGCCAAGGCTGAACAGCAGAATGAAACTCGGGGTTGGGGAAGGGAGAGAAGTCGTGAAAGTATCGCCCTATCCTGGGGTTCTACCATGTCAGAGAGGAGCCTGGCCAGTCCTCAGCTGCCTGAAAACAGACTTGGTGCCCCCATGGGACCTGTGCCCCGCTGCTGTGTGGGGCAGAGCTGGGGCCAGCGGGCCTATGCTAACAGCTGAGGACACACGTGCCTCACCGGGAGAGTCACGCCCATTCACAAGCCAACTGGAGGGAGAGGCGGGGCACTTTCATGGGACACCCGACTCCAGGACTGGTCATCCATTACAATGGGCTCTACCGTGCAGGGATGGTGTCCCAGGCCCTCTTTGGGGGCCAGAAGCTCCTCTTCTTCCCAATACACCCAAAGGACAAGCAAGGCCAGGGGTAGGAGCAATGGATACATGTGGCGGGAATGGTGCAGGTGGGACCTGGTTCTCTCAGAGGAAGGAGACTCTGCTCTGCAACTCACCCCTTGTACTGTCAGGGTGATTTCAGCTTCTGGCTCCAAAGCTCAAGCCACACGACCTCAAACAGTAGATGGGATCTAGTGGCTTGAATAGCCAAAAGGTCTAGGGCAGAGAGAACGTCCACAGGACTTTGATCCCCAGGCCCCTGTTCTATTTTCCAGTATTTCTTTTTTTTTTTTAATTTTTAAAAAATATTTAGTTTTGAGAGATACGAGGTGGGGAGGGGTAGAGAGAGAGAGAGAGGGAGGGAGACAGAGAATCCCAAGCAGGCTCCGAGCTCTCAGCATAGAGCGCAATGCGGGGCTCCAACTCATCAGTTGTGAGATACGATGTGAGCTGAAACCAAGAGTCAGACACTTAACCGACTGAGCCACCCAGTCGCCCCTCCAGCACTTCTTTTTGATAACATATAGCAGCCCCTGCCACTCACATTTTGAATAGGATAACTGAAGGGGGGAAACCCTCCCTACATTCTAGCATTACACACATTGGTCCAATAGCATTAGCTAGAGCTGGATCCATGCAACCCTTTTTGTGTGTACGTCTATCCATTTCTGTCTCCCTGATTTTTGGGGCTGATTCCCAAAAGAATCCATGACCCCAAAGAGATTACAAACTACTGCCTAGAGTGAAAAAAAAAAAAAAAAAACATAAGTTCATGAGAATTGCCCTTGATTCTAAATGTTGAGCAAATGCTCAAATTCCGTTTGTAATTTTAAGAATCTGGATGTGACATAGGTTCATTCTGACTCCTTTGGAGGCTGAAGAAATTCTCAGAGCACAGAAAAGGCAAGACAGGGGGCACTGGAGCAGAGGCAAGACAGGAAAAGCCAGAACTGAGCACATGACTGGGTAGATTATTTCTGTTGGGTTTCAGCTAGCTTCAAATGTGAGCAAATTGCTTAAAGAGGAAAAATTCAAAGTAGTTTTCAGAGCTCATTTATTACTTGTGCTAGTTATGATACATAATTACTTCTAACTGTTTATTCTTAAGGCAACTGTATGAGCAGAATAATTCTCAACTTACCTTTCTTGTTATGTTTATTAAAGTCTAAATGAAAAGAACTCCACCTGAAATGCAAATTAAAGTCATGACGAGACACTCCTCTCCATCCATCTGAGTATCTATAATTAGAGCTGCTACCAAGTGAGGATGTGGAACAACCGGAACTCTCTTCATTACAGGTGGGACGTAAAATGAAACAACCACTTTGGAAAACATTTGGAAGTTTTCGCAAAAATTAAACATATATCAGGACACCTGGGTGGCTCAGTCAGGTGAGAACCCAACTCTTGATTTCAGCTCCAGTCATGATCCCAGGGTTGTGGGATCAAGCCCCAAGTCAGGCTCCACAATAAGCATGGAGCCTGTTTAAGATTCTCTCTCTCTCTCTCTCTCTCTCTCTCTCTCTCTCTCTCTCAATCTTTCTCTGTCTCCCTTCCTCTGCCTCTCTACCCCACTCACTCTCTCTCTCTCTAAAAGATAAAATAAAATAAAATAAAATAAAATAAAATAAAATAAAATAGGGGCACCTGGGTGGCTCAGTTGGTTAAGCATCCAACTTTGGCTCAAGTCATGATCTCACACTTTATGAGTTTGAGCCCCACATCAGGCTCAGAGCCTGGAGCCTGCTTCAAATTCTGTGTCTCCCTCTCTCTCTGCCCTTCTCCCACTCATACTGTCTCTCTCTCCTACAAAAATAAACCTTAAAAATTTTTTAATAAAATAAAAAAGTAAAAAATTAAACATATACATATACACATTATATGATCCAGCCATTTCACTCCCAGGTATCTACACTGGAGAAACGAAAGCACATGTCCAGACAAATACTTGTACGTAAATATGCATAGCACCTTTATTTGTGATAGCTAAAAACTGGAAGTAACCCAGATGTCTATCAACAAATGAAAGAATACTATTCTTAGTATTCGGTTTGTAACTATGAATACACACAACAGCATGAATGAATCTCAAAATAATAATCCTGAGTGAAATAAGTCAGTCAGAAAATGAGTATATACTGTATAATTTCATTTATACAAAATTTTATAAAATTCAAGCTTCTCTATAGTGACAGAAAGCAGACCCATGGTTGTCTAGGTGCAGGGGCCAGGGGAGGGAAAAATCACAAAGGTCCACAAGGAAATTTGGAAGGTAATGGATACATTCATTATCTTGATAGTGGTGATGGTATCACAAGTACTTCCATATATCAAAACTTATCAAACTATAGCGTGCGCCCAAGCCAGCCCCGGATCGTGCCCCCACTCAGTGCAGGATCCCCCTGAATCCCACCGGAGCTCCGTGCCCCATGTCCCCCGCCTCCCCAGCGCTGCTGGCCAAGGACCCCCATGCACCATGTGGGAGGATGGCAGGATCCGTGGTGGACAGCGCTCCCATGGTGAAACCAAATGATGGGCATTTAAACAACTCCCTGGGCTCCCCAGTTCAAGCCATGTATTTCCCAAGACTGATAGTTCCATTTTGTGGGCACATGACAGGTGGCATGAGACCAGGCAAGAAGCTGTTGGTGGTGGGGGCATCGTAGACTTCAACCCAGAGAGCTTTGCCATCAGCTTGACCTGGGGTGACTCTGAAGACCCTTCTGCCAATGTGGCAATTGAACTCAAAGCTGGGTTCACAGACTGGCAACGACTCAAAAATTCTTGTATACCTGGGGAAAGAGGTGAAGGGCAGTCTGCGATACCTTACTTCCCATTCATCCCAGACCAGCTATTCAGGGTGGAAATTCTTTGTGAGCACCCATGTTTCAGAGCGTTTGTGGATGGACACCAATTTTTTTTTATTTTTACCACCACATTCAAATGCTATCTGCAGCTGACACCATAAAGATACATGAGGACCTCCAGATCGCTAAGCTTGGCTGATATTGTTTAAACCGCCTCTGTCTCAAACGGGATCGGGTACCACAGCTCTCTTCCGGACAAGTGTCCTAGCAAGATCTGGAGACTTAAAAAGAAACAAAAACAAAAAAGCACGTTTCACTGTCTCTACTTTCTGTGCAGTTTAAACCCAAAATGACAGCTTCAAACTGTGGTTTGCCCTTAGGGAGCTGTCAGAACAAAGACACCGAGCCATTATTTCCAGAACAGAACAAAGTAAGACAATTATGCTGGATTTTATTCAGACTAAAGTGGCAAAAAAAAAAAAAAGAAAGTATCAAATTGTACACTTTAAACACGAAGTTCATTGACTATTACACCTCAATAAAGCTGTTCATTTAAAAAAGAACCCCAAGAAAGAAAATGGGTGAAAGGGTTATATTTCCAACTATAAAGTAGATAAGTCGTGGTGATGACGTGTACAGCATGGTGACCATAGTTAATAATGTTGTATTGAATACTCGAAGGTTGCTAAGAGAGATCTTAAAAGTTCTCGTCACACACACAAACACGCAGAATTTGTAACCATGTGTAGTGATGGATGTTAATTAGACTTATTGTGGTGATCATTTCACGATATATACACATATGGAATCATGTTACACACTTGAAACTAATATAATATGTCAGCTATATCTACACTTTGAAAAGAAAGGAAGAAGGACCCCTAATAGCCACTACACCTGTCCCCCTTTTCCTCTTGGGACCTTGTGTTTCCGGCCTTGTTTTTGAAGTTTCTCCCTTTTCGGTTCTATCTCTCCTTCAATTTCAGTAATCTGCCTAAGTCAGGCAGGACTCCTCTCTCTGGGCGGGGCAGTAATGTCCTTCTTTCACAGTACGGCAATGAGATGACTGTTTAGGACTCAAAGACTGGTCACAGGGTTCACACAGCCCGCACATCTTCTCATAGTACCAAGCAGTACCCAGGTAGTAACCTCATCAATTTGGCCGTATGCCAAAGGTGTGATTTCTTTGCTAGTCTAGGCAGTTGTGGATCTCAGAGCTGGGACGGCTCTCCTGGTGACAGAATAAACAGAAAGGACTCTTTCTGGAGAGTATGGTCAAGCTCTGAACAGCAGCCATATACCTGTTTCAACCGCAGAAAGTGCTACTACACCTGTTACTACTTTCCCCAGGACAAAAAATTGTGACACCTAATTGTACATTTCTTGCATCATTCAGTGTCAGGTGGAAAAATTCCCCCATTCATGAAAAGAAAACCAAAAAACAAAGATATTGCTCCTAAACAAAGATGGATTCATAACCGGGAATCACATTTCCAATATACCTCTTGCGGTATGCATTACAAATAGAAACAATGATCAAGTCTGATAATTCCATTTGAGTCCTTATAAAAAGGAAAGATTCCGCGCATGTGGATATCAGCAGGCCTCAAGTCAATGGAGGAGATTTCCCCAGGTCTACCACAGCCCCCTCCTGGCTGTTTTTCACCCTCTGCAAGTTCCCCTCCACACCCTGCGCTTTTTTCCACAGCCGGGACCTCTACTTCCTCCTCCCCCAGCCCCACCCCGCCCCATCAGGCTTTGGCCCCACCCCTCCAGGGAGGTAGCTCGCCGGAGCCACCTGCTGCCTCAGTGTTGCCCTCTGGACCTTATTGCAGGGCAGGTCCTGCCACCTTCCTCTCTCCTCTGCCCTTCTCCAAGTCTCCTTCCCATGGGTTTCTTGTTTTATCCCAACCCGGTAAGCATGGGCAACTTCCTAAATTCTCTCCTCGGCTGGCTTTCCCTCTCTCTTGCATAGGTTCTATCTTTTTCCCTCCCCTGCTTCAAGCTTTATGTTATTCAAATGACTCCCAAATCTACAGGGCTAACCCTAAACTCTCTTTCTTGCTTGAGATTCACAGATGATGGATTATAAACAAGATACATTCCCAAGAAATGAAGGACAAAATATTCTTCTCAACCTGCAACTCAGAATCACGAAGGGGTCCCTTGGTGGATCAGAAACCGGAGAACTGCTGAAGACGCAATGCTGATGGGGTCGATGGAAGAAAGAAAACAACAAATCGTGGAGAGGAGAGCGCCAGAGGACAGGATGCCCGGAGGTTGGATGGGGCCAGGGCTACCCAAATGGAGAACTACCAAGAAGAGTAGTGTTTGGTGTCTATAAACCAACCCCTGCCCACATTAGTACAAACAACCCCGCCAGTCAGAGGCCACTGGGGCATCTCCCTCCAGGCAATGCAGTGTACATGGGCTTAGGTCTGAGAGACAAGGCAGTGTGCCATGCCACCCAGGAAGCCCACACCCACCAGACCAGCCTCTGCCACACCTTGCTCCAGCTGCCCACCCTCCCCTCGCCCACCCTTACTCCCTCGCACTCCCACCCCAGGCAAGGAGCACAAACAGAGCCCAGCGTGGCCTCTCAACCCCAATGGCGAGCACAGGCGACAATCAGCAAACATTTGAGTAAGGCCAGCACCCTGAAAGAAATTGAACGCACAATAGAAAAAGAATTTACAGAAGCAAAGTGTAAGACTTAAATATAATCCAAATCCTCAGGGGAATAAGTGAGGCATCCAAGAAACAAGAATAGACAGGCTACGAGGGAAAGGAACCAATGAGAACTCTTAAAAAGTAAATATACAACAATGGAAATGAAAAAATTAAGCCAATGAACTGATAACAAAATAATTACAGTTTACAAGAATTACTGAACTGGAAAATTGGGCTGAGGGATTCTTTGGGAAGAAGAAAAATACAAATTAATCTATTTCAGAAATTGGGAAAATAAATTCTGAAGTTCCAATATCCCTTTAATAGATGTTCCAGAAGAAGAAAATAGAAGAGAGAGGGGAATTTTTAAAGAAATGTTAAAACTACAAAATGGAACTGAAAAATCATATAATATTGTGTTCCTGTCAGTCAGAACTGGCAATTTATAATGTTTTACCAGATGTGCTTCAAGTAATTTTTTCAAAGAAATAAAACTACAGATAAAGCTGATGGTCTTTCTGACCCAAATTCCTCGCCTCCTCCTTTTTCTTTAAGGCAGCCATCGCCATGATGAATTCGTATATTTCTTTCCAGCCTACTGTATATATAACATATATGATGCTTTTATGCCTGGCTTTAAATTTTACTTAAAAATTTTGTTTATGTTGGGGTGCCTGGGTGGCGCAGTCGGTTAAGCGTCCGACTTCAGCCAGGTCACGATCTCGCGGTCCGTGAATTCGAGCCCCGCGTCAGGCTCTGGGCTGATGGCTCAGAGCCTGGAGCCTGTTTCCGATTCTGTGTCTCCCTCTCTCTCTGACCCTCCCCCGTTCATGCTCTGTCTCTCTCTGTCCCAAAAATAAATAAAAGCGTTGAAAAAAAAAATTTTTAAAAAAAAAATTTTGTTTATGTTTATTTTATTTTTGAGAGAAAGAGAGAGAGCACAAGCGGGGGAGGGGGAGAGAGAGAGGGAGACACAGGATCCGAAGCAGGCTCCAGGGTCTGAGCTGTCAGCACAGAGCCCGACGTGGGGCTCAAGTACTCAGTACAGTATTAACTGTGGTCACCATGCTGTACATTACATCCCAGACTCATTTATCTTATAACTGGAAGTTTGTGCCTTTTGACCACCTTCACCCATTTTTTCCTTCCACTACTCAGCCCCCTGAATCATTTTTCAATTCCACTTATAGTGGGGTTTTTTCATACAAAAGTTTCTAATTTTATTTTATTTTTTTTTTTTTTAAATTTTTTTTTTTTTTTTCAACGTTTATTTATTTTTGGGACAGAGAGAGACAGAGCATGAACGGGGGAGGGGCAGAGAGAGAGGGAGACACAGAATCGGAAACAGGCTCCAGGCTCCGAGCCATCAGCCCAGAGCCCGACGCGGGGCTCGAACTCACGGACCGCGAGATCGTGACCTGGCTGAAGCCGGACGCCCAACCGACTGCGCCACCCAGGCGCCCCAAAAGTTTCTAATTTTAATATAGTCAGATTTTTCAATCTGATGCAAGCAATCTTTTTTAAAGAATGGATGAGTATTTGTCAAACCTGAAAAACTCAAATCCTCAGAATTGCAAGGATACACTGGGCACTAAGCAGGATGAATATAATAAATGCCCATGTAGTTGGGCACATTGTAGTGAAACTTCCAGATGTGATTGTAGAAGGGTGTTCATATTTGGGGTGGGAAGGGTTTGTGGTTTGTACTAGTGTTTGCGGTGAGACCAGAGGAGTGAGAAGGAGTCCTCTGGGTACTAGAGAAGCTGGCAAGGAGCTGAGATCTTGTGCATTGGCTGGTCTCAGGCTGTCGAGCTGTGGGTTGTAGCTACCTTACAAATCACCAGAGCCTTTGAGATGTTCCTGCAAACAGAATTCTGGAGACTCATTAGGGAATGTGGATGGAAGGCTTTTGTTTTGTTTAACACAATAACTAACAACTTAGAGCTCGCAAAACATTGTTTACATATTAGGATGAACCATCTGAAATTGCCATTTTTGGACAGTAGAGAACGATTGAAAACAGTGGCTATTTCCTAGGATTCGGCCTAATACACGATTTCCTTTCATACTCTTAACGCTCTGAGATATACATTATTATTAACTTGTTTCTACAGATAAGCAACCAGTGGGGCAAGGAGTTTAAGTCTGCCAAAGGCCCCGCCCCCCACCAGTATAACACCTAAATGGCCCAAGTTAGTCTGCCTTGCTCCATCCTGCCAGCTGGGCCGGACTCTGGCAGCACTGCCCCCATCTGGCAATGGGAAAAACACTTCATGTCCTCTCCCCCAGCAAGATTGGGCCTATCACAGAAGCCATCTCTCTTCTAAAGAGATTAGGCTCAAGTTAATCAGTGGTAAGAAATGGCTTTAGCCGAGAGAAGTTGGTCCTGACATTCTGACAACATGCTTCAGGCGTAGCATAGGAGCTGGAGAAGTATGTCAGGGCAAGAGAGGACTGTGAACCAGACCCCCCTCGGTGAGTGGGAGTGGGGGGAGATGGTTGTGTGTTTCTTTTTAGGATAGGGTCTGTGGTCACTTTGGGGCGCAGACACAGTGTCAGTTCAGAAATGAGAATATTAATGCAAGGTATTCATTAAAACTCTGGACTTATTTTTACCTTAAATCCTCTCCTCCCCCAGCCAAGCCCTGCCCAACTGGGAGCCCGAGGTGGGGACAATGTAAAGGATCTGGCTTCTTCTCTCTTTTTCCACCCGGGCCTCCCCAGCCAGTTGCCATGGCTACAACTGGCAGTCTGTGGGAGCAGTCGGGGAAGGGGCAGCTGGCTGGACGTTGACTTTAGGCATTCTTGCCAGACAGATGTTAAGTTCTGACTGTTTCTCACCAAGTGCTTTAATGCCCTTTCCACAGCTTCCCCACTCGGCCTCTTTCTCTTTAAGCTCTCTCTAACCTGTGGCTGCCTCTCAAGTTCAGTCTCATTTCAGGTGGTCATCTGAGACCCTTTCCTCAGCACCTGGGCTGTGCAGCTCCAGCCTTTAGCTAGTCCCATACCCCATGCTTCCTGTATCCCCAAAAATTCTGGGTAGTAAGCTGGCCCCAGTGTGGTAAGAACGGCCCCACCAAAGCTGCTAGTGAGAGCACCTTCCACACTTCCCCGGGTGGACAAGAGCCCAGACAACCACCCCAGCTGCAGGGGTCACACGTTCTGTTCTTGGACACACCCTCACTAAATTTAAAGTGTGAGAGCAGGAATTCACCCTGTCCAAGATGGCACTCCCGACCAACACAGCTTTCTTCAAGGAAATCCTCGTGTCTCCTCTATCTCTACCTTCTCAAAGTCTCAACATGAACAAGGGGTTTCAAAAGTCTTGGGACAGATTTTTGCTATTTCCTTAGAAAATCTCTCCATTAGGTGACTTGGCATCTCACTTTGGATTTTCACAACCATAATACAGTATTAGTGCCTGGTGAAAAATATACTTTTAAGTCCCTATTACATTGATATGCATTGACTCTTTATGTTCATAAGTACAGATAACATTTTCCAATTTAAAGATAAGGAAAAATCATCTCTGAGGACTTAAAGAGATCACCCAACCAGTCAGCGATGGAGCTGGGATTCCAACCGGGTCTGACTGGTGTCATCTGGGAGGTGTGTGCTCACTGGCCTCAAGCCCAGATGAAGAATTTGGAGACACAGAGGGAAGTGTGTCTTTCATTTAGGAACCAGGACCCAGGTCTCAAGAGGCTCTTGTCTACTGTAGAGTTGATGGAGGTCAGCTCCTGTGGCCTGGCCATGCCTACATCCTCACAGGACATCCTGGGACCTAGTTTCAGAGAGAGGGCTGAGAGGACTCGGGTTGTTGGAGAGACTGATAATTATACTGATCTGGCAACTACCCCATCTCAATGTGACTTTGACTCAAAGTAGGGTGCCAGGAGCGCTGACTCACCTAGTCTAGCATCCAAGCCAAACACTATGAGGAAAGGGCTCAGCTCAGCCAAGACTTAACTGCGGGAGGACAGGGCTCTGTGCTGGGATCCCAGCCATGCCTTTGCCTCGGTGTTTTCTCAGTGTGCTTGGGCCTCCTTTTCCCAATAATTCTGTGAGACTCAGAGCCAGGGGTGCTGGGGCTTCAACAGGTGGTCCGGAACCACACAGAAAGGTGTTGAGAGGTGAGCGAGGGAGGAACTGACTTAGCTGGCCCTTATAAGAGCAGGAAGATAAAGCACTGGCCAGCTCCCAAGATGGGCTTCGTTTGGTCTCTAAGGAGATTCAGTCTGATTGGAGTTTCCAACAAAAAGGGTGAGTTAATAAGCCATGGTCCATTCACAATGAAGTGGTGACTGAACACCGTGACATAGAACCCTGAATAAAATGGAAAGATATTTACTATATCATTAAGTGAAAACTGTGTAGAGCAGGATCCTACCTTTATAGAAGCATTGTTCTTACTTGAACAAGTATTTCTGGAGGACAGGCTGGAAAGGTGCAGTTTGGGTTCTTGTGTCCATCGATCACTTTCCCTATTTGTCCTCAGGCTGACCCAAAGTGTAGGATCAGGACAGGGTCCAGTCCCTTCCACTCCCCAGAGTCAGAGCCACTCACCTTCATCTCCCCTACAACCTCTCCCAAGGATCTGTTGGCTAGTCTTCTACACCCTCCAGATACAAAGAGGGTTGTCGTACCCCACACCATTTCCCCAGACAACTGGGCCACTCACTGGGCACCCATTGCTTGGATTTTCCCTTCGGTGATTCCAGGAAGCCCCATCCAATCCCACCCCCAGTTTCTGTTGGGAACTACATCCCTGAGGCCAGAATGTGTTTTGACACTTCCTCAATGAAGAGAACACACACACACACACACACACACACACACACACACACTTGTTTAAACTAGGGCAATCTACCTTGAAACAAAAACAAATACACACATATAAATATTGTTTTGTTTTTGTTTTTACATGCAATTGGCTCATAATAGGTATGTTACTCTGCCACTAGGATTGAGCTTAATTCATACTTAGGTCTGAAACATTTCTCCAAGGAAACTCTCTGCAGAAATGCATCTCTACTGCCTCACTACGGAGGTGATCTTTCAATACTTTGTGCAAGATAGGTTGGCTTCCTCTGGTCACACACCTTTGCACTCCAGAAGAGGGTCTTTGTAGGGCTCACATAACTAAAAACCTGGAGGGAGATTTCTTGGGAGAAGGGAAAGAGGTCAAATAGCTATCTCCCCTACACAGAACTGTTCTGCTTGTAGCTCCAAAATTATAGGGTTTGGATTCTGCTGGGTTTGTTTATTTTGACTCTTATTCTCTCCATCAGAAGGAAGGACTGACTTCCCCAGATATGTATTTATGCCTGTATACATATGCTTAGAGAAAATTTTGGAAGGAAACACAACAAAAACTCTAAAAGTAGTTATGGCAAGGGCTTGGAATTTTTATTTTCTTTTATTGTTACCTATGTTTTCCACAGCAAGTGTGTTCCTCCTCTACTTAGCCAAAGAATTCAAAGTCATTAGCCTGAACCACCTTCAACTCCCGTTGCCTTCTCTCCACCCCTCCTCGAAGTCCACACCCATCTCTGTGTCCACACCCACCCTTCGCCCACTTCCCTCCAAAGTCAGAGACCAAGGCAAACTGTCCTTCTGTGTCCTTACTGCTTCTGTGTTCTTATTATACCTACTATGTAAAACTGATCTACTAACACATTAGGGAGCTGTTATCAGCAGCAATATTCCTGATAAATAAAAATAGATCAACAAGTGGTAGTGATGACATTGTTTTGCTTTTCAGTATCTCCGTTTCCTCGTCTGTGAAATGGGGTCATGATAGCACTTACCTCATAGAATTGCTGTAAGAATTAAATGGGTTACAGTTATGTTAAGCACTTAGAAGAGCATCTGGTACATAGTAGGTACTCTGTAAATGTTTGCTCATGTTAGTAGTACCACTACTAATTAGTACCGTTGGTATTAGTATTAGCGCATTCCTACATTTCTGCCAAAATCTTGGTTCATCAATTATCTCCTCTCTCTCCCACATATTAAACCTCTCTTTCTTCAGATTCCTTCCCTGAGTTTATTCAGAGCCAGCTATGTCCCAACTCCCAACCCGGCCTGTGATTTCAGCGACCTATCTTTTCCCACCCTTTAAGTCCAGGCATCTGGAAAAAAAGTGGGTTTCAAGAGTCACTCTTCTACATTTGCTTATATTCAGCTCATCATGATTCACAGTACAATGCAGTCTTCTTTCCCGCTCACCTCTCCAGTGACCACAAATGGCCTTCTCTCACCAAATTCAAAGGACCCTGTTCAGTTTTTATCTTTCTGTACCTTTCTTCCTTATCTGACCCCACTGAACCCACTCCCTTTCCTAAAACTTGTTGCCTTGCCTCTCTCGTTCCCTCCCTTCTCTGGACTCTTGTCTCAGCCTCCTTGCCTGGGTTCTGTCTCTCCACTCAGCCCTTAAATCTTTGATGCTCCCAAGGGTCTGTCTGCAGTCACCAGCCCTCCTCATTCTACCCGCCCTCCCGGGGAACCTTGTGTACTGCCCTGGGGAACCTTATGAACCGCCCTTACTTACCCTCTTTCTCCAACACAACCAAATCAGCACCTCTAGTCCTGGCCTCTCTCCTAAACTGTAGACCTAAATATCCTAGTACAAGCTGGATAATTATGCCTGGAGGTCTCACAGCAGTCTTAAATTAAACTTATCATCTTAAGTCTATGTGTCCTTCAGGGTTCCCTTTCTAGACACATAAAATGTCAGGTGGTGACTCACTATCTCCAGCCCCCAAGTGAGAGGTTCAGGGAAACATCCTTGACTTCTCTCTCCAGTCCAGCTAGGTTCCTTTCCCTGGCTTTTCTGAAGTCCATCTACTGCCTTCCCTAGGAGCCCACATCACATTCAGGCAAAGTATTGTCAGTCTCTCCATCCATCCTCCTCCTAACCTTCTTCCTTTTGCATTCCCCTCTGACCCATTTCCACATTCAGTCCATCCATCAGTCATTCAGTCAACAAACGTGGTTGAATATCCACACTGTGCTAGGCCCTAGGAATATAGAAAGGAGGAAGATAATGCCCCTGAGGGAGCTCAGGATGTAGAGGGAGCCCCTGTGTCATGAATTATGCATGCATAAGGAAACTAGGAGTCATCTTATCTGATCTGACAGTCACATAGATCTGGATTATTATGATTTTTACTATAATATTTCAACAAAGAAGTAAAGACACTAACATATCTTACGTTTAAGCCCCCAACACCCAGCTCTGTGGAATTCTAATAGTTATCATTCCCTTGTATGCTAATATTGCATAATATATATGTACTATATATAATATCCATGTTTTCAACTTCATGTAAAATGTATCCCACTTTATACGTCCTTTTCCAAAGTGGTTTTTTCTCAGCATTATATTTTTTAAAGTTTTCCATGTTTACACATGTAGCATTTTCACTGCTCTGTCGTGTTCCATTTATTTATTCATTCCCCAGTTGAGGGATATATAGATTTCCAGTTTTTCCCTAATATGAACATTGTTGTAATGAATTCTTACCCATGTATTATACATGCCTCCTTGTTCACATGTGAGGATTTCTCTAGAAATTGAAGAGCTGAAGGACATGCACATCTGAAGTTTATTAGACATTGCCAAATTGTTCTTCACAGTGATTGCACCAATTTATTCTCCCTCCAGCAGCCTGTGAGAATTTCAGTTTATCTACTCTATGTCCTTGTAAATACTTGGCAGTATCCCTTTTCTATTGTTGCCAGTCTAATAGATGTGTAATGGTATCTCATGTAGTTTAAACTTTTATTTCCTTGCTTATTAGTGAAATTGCCCATTCGGATCTCCTTTTCTTTTAACTGCCTCTTCATACTCTAGGCATATTTTTCTATTTCGCTGTTGACCTCTTTCCTATATGATTTGTATGCTTTCTTTACAAATTATAGATACTAAGGGCACCCAGGTGGCTCAGTAGGTTAAGCGCCCGACTTCAGCTCAGGTCATGATCTCACAGTTTGTGGGTTCGAGCCCTGCATCAGGCACTGTGCTGACAGCTCAGAGCCTGGAACCTGTTTCGGATTCTGTGTCTCCCTCTCTCTCTCTCTCTCTGCCCCTCTCCCGCTCATGATCTGTCTCTCAAAAATAAATAAACATTAAAAAAATTTTTAAAACAAAACAAATTGTAGATACTAATCTTTTGTCAGTTCTTTGTGTGGCAAATACTCCCTTAGTCTGAGCCTTTTCTTCAAGTGAATTTATGATGTCTTTTTTGAAAAGACAGTGTTCATTCATTTAAAACAGGTAAAATGTGGGGTCCCTGGGTGGCTCAGCTGGTTAAGTGTCCATCCGACTTCGGCTTAAGTCATGATCTCATGGCTCCATGGGTTCAAGCCCCACATTGGGCTCTTTGCTGACAGCTCAGAGCCTGGAGCCTCCTTCAGATTCTGTGTCTCCCTCTCTCTGCCTCTCTCCCTGTTCGCACTCTGTCTCTCTCTTTCTCAAAAATAAATAAACATCAAAAAAATTTTTTAAATAAAACAGGTAAAATGTCATTCTTTTTATGATTTATTTTTGCTTCCTATTTAAGAAATCATAATCTGCCCAAAGGTCATAAAGAGCTCTCCATATTTCTTCTAAAAGTTTTAAAGATTAGCTTTTTGGTTATTTATTTTGGGGTATGGAAGTAGGAATCTAATTTGTTCTTCCTTGTGGATACCCAATTTTCCAAGCATCACTTATTTTTAAAAGTAATTTCTTTCTCCTGTGGATTTGAAATGCCAGCTAGTATTTCCATATGTGCGTGGGTCTCTTCCTGGGCTCTCTGTTCTGATCACCACCCCACTCTCTAATTACTATTCCCTTGTAACACCACTAAGTCTTGTATCTTGTAGGTTAAGCCTTCCTTCCATCCCACCTCCTTGTGTTCTTTTCCAAAATTATCTAGTTCTTGTTCTTCATATGAATTTAGAGATCAGTTTGTCAAGTACAATAAAAAAAAAACTTCATTGGGATTTTAATTAAAATTCAGTTGAATTTATAGATTATTTGGGAGACTTTGGAATATTTAGGATACAGAGTCTTCTGATCCATGAACATATGTCTCTTGGTTTATTTTCAGGTCATCTCTTGTATTCTTCCCACAAGGCTTTATAATTCTCTCCCTAAAAATTCTCCTGTCTTCCATTAGATTAATTACTGGGCATCTCATACTTTATCTTCCCATTATGAATAAGATCTTTGTTTTTCCCTTTATATTTTCTACCTGGTCATGATTGATGAGTAGAAAGACTAGTAATTTTTCTCGGTTGACCTTGTGTGCAGCAATATTCATGAATTCATGTAATACTTCTAATAGTTTATCTGTAAATTTTTTGGAATTATCTCTGTAGATAATTGTAGTCTGCATAAGAGAACACTTGCATTTCTTCCTTTTCAATCCTTATACCCCTTCTTTTTTTTCTTTTCCTGTTGCATAGGCTAGGTTCTCCAATGTGGAAAAGGAGTGATGAAAGCAGGCATCCTTGTTTTATTCCTGGGTTTAAAAGAAAGCCTTCTGGGGGGCACCTGGGTGGCTCAGTTAAGCGTCCAACTTCGACTCAGGTCATGATCTCACAGTTCGTGAATTCAAGCCCCACATCAGACTTTCTGCTGTCAGCACAGAGCCGGCTTCAGATCCTCTGTCCCACTTTCTCTCTGCCCCTCCCCCACTTGCATTGTCTCTCTCTCTCTCTCTCTCTCTCTCTCTCAAAAATAAATAAACACTAAAAAAAATGCTTCTGAAAGTGTGCCATGTGAGTATGCTTGCTGTTGATTGTTGGTAGATAAACTTTATCATGTTCAAAGTTTCCTTCTATTCCCAACTTGGTAAGTTTTATCATGAATGGATGTAAAATTTTATCAAATGCTTTCTCTGTATCTGTTAAGGTGATCATATATTTTTCTCTTTTAGTTTTTTGATATGGTGAATCACATTAATGAACTTTTCTGAGTTAAACATTCTTACATTCTGGGACAAACTCTATATATTACTTAATTCATTTTGCTAGTATTTTATGACTTTTGCCTCCAGGTTCTTAAGTGATTGTATCAGTTCTCTGTCACTGCATAGCAGTTTTTCCAAACTAGCTGATAAAAACAATACACATTTATTATTTCTCAGTTTCTGTGGGTCAGGAATATGGAACAACCTAGCTGGGTGGTTCTGTCTTGGAGCCTCTCATAAGGTTGCAGTTAAGACCACTGCCCAGTGCTGCAGTCATCTGGAGGCTTGACTATGGCTACAGGATCCACTTCTAAGATGACTCATTCACATGAATGGCAAATTGGTGTTGGCTGTTGGCAAAAGGCCCAGTTCCTCACCCTGTGACTCTCTCTACAGGGAAATTGGAATATGTTCATGACACGAACTGGCAACCTCTAGAGTGAGCTATCCAAGAAGGCAAGACAGAGAGGATGTAATGTTTTTTTATGAACTAGGCTCCAAAGTTACACTGTGTCACCTCTGTCATGTCCTATTGAACACACAGACAAGCCATGATTCAGCATGGTGGAGTACTATAGAAGGATATGAGGGGCACCTGGGTGGCTCAGTCGGTTAAGCATCCAACTTCAGCTCAGGTCTTGAGCTCGTGGTCCGTGAGTTCAAGCCCCGCATCGGGCTCTGTGCTGACAGCTCAGAGCCTGGAGCCTGTTTCGGATTCTGTGTCTCCCTCTCTCTCTGACCCTCCCCCATTCATGCTCTATCTCTGTCTCAAAAATAAATAAATAAATGCCAAAAAAAAAAATTTTTTTTAAAAGAAGGATATGAATACCAGGAGATAAGGGTCACTGGGAACCATCTTGGGGGCTGGCTACCAGCGACATTGGTTTATAATTTTTTCTTGACCTTTGTTTGGTTAGTATCTAAATATACTAGCTTCAAAAATTAAAATCCCTGTTTTAATTCCCTGACCAGTTATTTGAAGCTTCAGTAAAACTTTTACTTCCCATAAAACTCATGCCTTCTGAAGGGGGAGATGTTTGGTTAATTATACAATAATTATTGTTTCAAGCTTTCTTTTAATTTATTTATTTAAGTAAACTCAACACTCAATGTGATGCTCACACTCATGACCTCAAGATCAAGAGTCGCACTCTCTTCCAACTGAGCCACCTAGGCGCCCCTATTTCAAACCTTCTATTTATGCTTGGGTCAAGTTTGATTATTCACATTTTTTGGGGAAAAGTATCCATGTCTTCCATGTTTTCAATTCCATTGACATAAAGGCATTCTATCCTTCTCTTACTATTTTTTAAAATTTTACTGTATTTCTAGTGCCAATTTTTGTTTCTAATATTGTTTATTTGTGATTTTTTCCTTTTCTTCCTTGATAAGTCCTGCTAGAAGTTTATCTTTTGTTATTTTTTTTTCAGTGACCTACTATTTAGATTTTGTTTCTTTGTTTTCTATTTCATTAACTTCCATTATTTTTACTATTCTCCCCACTTTCCTTAGGCTTACTCTTGTTATACTTTTCTAGCTTCTTGAACTGATTGCTTAATTACTTCTAAATCTGTCTTGCTTGTAATAAATGCCTCAAAATTTAGAATTACTTTTATTTCATCCTACAAGTTTTGATACGTAGTATGTTTGTTATCATTTAGTCGTAAATATTTGGTCATTTCTAATGTGATGCTATCTCTCTTAACTCATT
The DNA here is from genome assembly GCF_028749965.1 of Puma concolor. Taxonomy (NCBI): domain Eukaryota; kingdom Metazoa; phylum Chordata; class Mammalia; order Carnivora; family Felidae; genus Puma; species Puma concolor. Next base: position 76,608,769 of record NC_141675.1, on the reverse strand, counting down.
TATTTAGGTGTGACTTTTTATAGTTCTAAACATGTTGGAGATTTCATGCTATTTTTATTGTTAATTCCTAATTTAATCTATAGACAGCACAATCTGCATGATATTGAATGACATCCTTTTTCATATGGTATGCAGTTAATATTTCATAATTGTTCCATGAGTACTTTTAAAATACATGCTCTGAATTTGTTGCACATATTAGACTAAGCTTAATAATTTTGTGGGGAAAATCACCTAAATACAATTACATTTTTGCCTACTAGATTCATCAGTGTCTGAGAGAGATGTGTTCAAATCTCCTGTTTTGAACAAAAAGAAAGAGGAAAAAATAATAAAAATTTAAATTTTAAAAAATTTTAAAAAAGAAAAGAAAAAGCAAAAACAAAATAAAATAGAATAAAATAAAATCTATTATGGGAATTTTTCATTTCTCTTCATAATTCCATCAATTTTTGCTGTATTGTTAAGAGCACAGAGGTTCATGATTATCATATCTGCTTGGTGAATTGTTTCTTTTCTTATTGTATAATAGTAAAATAGAATGTCCTTTTAGTCATTTCCTAATTATGCTCTTTGCCTTGATTTTGTCTGATATTAGCCTGGCTATACCAACTTCCTTTTGAATAATATTTGCATAGTACATGTTTGTTCATCATATCACTTTTAACCTTTCCGTCTGACTCTGTTTTAAATGTGAGTCTTATAAGCAGCTTATGTTTGGTTCATCTGCTTTTACCCATTCTGATCATCTCTGAATTTAATTGGTCAACTTAATCTGTTTATATAAATAGTGGTTTCTTAAGTATTGTAATGTACTGATATCATTTTGTTTCTGTCTAATAACTTCTTCTCATTTTCCTTTTCAAAACTTTTTTCTCTTTTCTGCTAGACTGATAGTTTTTTTAATATTCTCTTATTTTTCTTCTGTTGGTTTAGAAGGTATATATTGTATTTTAATTCTTCAGCTCTTCCCTAATTCTTAACTGTTATATCTAATCATAATTTATTCAAACAAATCTATAGTTGTTCCATTTTCTTCATCAAGGACATTAACACACTTTACCTGATTTTTTAAAATCTTTTTAATGTTTATTTTTTGAGAGAGAGAGAGACAGAGATAGAGCATGAGCAGGGGAAGGGCAGAGAGAGGGAAACACAGAATCTGAAGCAGGCTCTAGGCTCTGAGCTGTTAGCACAGAGCTGGACACGAGGTTGGAACTCACAAACCCACCAGATCATGACTTAAGCCAAAGTCAGACGCCCAAGCAACTGAGCCACCCAGATGCCCCTACTTTACCTGATTATTAAACACATCCTTAATCTTTTGTCATCTAGACCAGAGCTGTCCTATGGAAATAAAAAACAACCCATGTATATAATTTTGTAGTCTCTAGAAGCCACATTTTAAATAGCACAAAAAAGTGAAGTGAAAGTTACTAATATATTTTATTGAACCCAATATATCTGAAATATTTTAATTTCAATATGTAATCAATATTTTAAAATACTAATGAGATATTTTACATTCTTTCTTTCATTCTAAGTCTTAGAAATCCAATGTGTACTGCACTGTAAGTATAATACATTTCATTTTTGAGTAGCCACATTTCAATTGCATGTGGCTAGTAGCTACCATACTGAATAGTGAAGGTCCTGGCTTTAGGTTTTTTTTTTTTTTTTTTAATTTAAAAAATTTTAAATGTTTTTATTTATTTTTGAGACAGAGCATGAACAAGGGAGGGGGGCAGAGAGAGAGGGAAACAGAATCTGAAGCAGGCTGCAGGCTCTGAGCTGTCAGCACAGAGCCCCATGCGGGGCTCGAACTCATGGATGGTGAGATCATGACCTGAGCTGAAGTCGGCCGCCCAACCGACTGAGCCACCCAGGTGCCCCAGTCTTGGTTTTAGTTTTAACTATTATTTAGGAAAAAAATAATAATAATTCAGATTTCCAATGACCTCAGCTCCTTTCCAAATCTCAATTTTAGAACTTTCTAAAATTATTTTTTAAGAGCATAGAATCACAAAAGTAGGGAGACAAAAAGACATCAATAATTTAGAAGCTGAAGAGCAGATGGACAGGAGTAGCAGGCCCAATAGACCAGAAGTGGACACCAAAGCCAACTGCATGGGAAATGCAAGGGAAAACTGAAACAGTGTGCACAATCCTGAAAAGTCATAGAAGCTGGGGACACTAGGCATCTTTGAGAGTAGGGATGTGGGTGGGACTAAATACAGGATGATCGTTTAAAATCTGTATGAGAAGAATTATCCCAGTGAGCTCCCAGAACATGGCAGGCAGCCGACCCCTGGAAGATGCCTCTCTGGGGAAGCTGCCCAACCCAAGAAAAGACATGTATTGATATTTGTGGGCCTATGGGAAAATGGCCCAGCCAGACATTATAGAGTGATACCCACCTAGACAAACCTGCCCATGTACACAGAGCCTCCAGTCAGCTGTTTAGTGCTTTATCCTAAATATTAACAAGAAAGGATTGCCAGACATTTGAGCTTCCTCTGTGAAGAGACATACATACATACATACATACATATATACATACATGGAATTTGAGGAAATAAAGACAATTGGGAAAGTGGGGGGGAACTGCTTTATAAATCTATACTTAATATCCTTAGAGAGATAAGCAGAGATATATAGGTAACAAAAATATAAGAGAAAAAATGAAAAATTTAGAAGGAGGTTTGGAAATAAAGCCAAGGAATCTCCCTGAAATCAGCCTGGAAGTAGAACAGAGAGACAGAGATTAAAAATAGGAGAGAAAAATAAGATCTTCATTTAAAAAAAATTTTTTTAACGTTTATTTATTTTAGAGAGACAGAAAGACAGAGCATGAGCAGGGGAGGGACAGAGAGAGAGAGAGAGACAGACAGAATCTGAAGCACAATCCAGGCTCTGAGCTGTCAGCACAGAACCCTAAGCAGGACTCGAACCCACAAACTGAGACTGTGACCTGAACTGAGGTTGGACGCTCAACCAACTGAGCCACCCAGGCGCCCCCCCTTTTTAAAATTTTTTAAACATTTATTTATTTTTGAGAGACAGAGTCTGAGTGGGAGAGGGGAAAAGAGAGAGAGACACACACACACACAAAATCTGAAGCAGGCTGCAGGCTCCTGGCTCTGAGCTGTCAGCACAGAGCCCAGAAGATCTTTAAATGATCAATCCAGAAGATCCAATATCCAAATAAGAAATTTACAAAGAGAAAATAGAGAAAAACATCAAAGAAGGAATTCAAGTAAAACTTTTAAGAAGAAAGAACATGAGTTTCTTTCTTTTTTTTAAGTTTATTTATTTATTTTGAGAGAAAGAGAGTGCAAGCAGGGGAGGGGCAGAGAGAGAGAGAGAGAGAGAGAGAGAGAGAGAGAATTCCAAGCAGAGCTGTCAGTGCAGCACTGTCAGTGCTGAGCTTGAACTCACAAACTGCGAGATCATGACCTGAGCTGAAGTCAGAAGCTTAACTGACTGAGCCACCCAGGCATCCTAAGAATGGGAGTTTCTAGAGTAAGAGTGTCCATGCTCTCAGGACAATTAATTTCAAAAAGACCCCACCAAAGCTTATAATCATTACATATAAAAACAATAGGAATAAAAGAAAGAGCCTGGAATTTTTCCAGGAGGAAAAAAAAAAAGTCCTACATAGAAAATCTGGAATCAAAATAGCAACAGATGTCTAAACAGTAACAGACTAAAAGATAATGGAGCAATGTCTTCAAATTCTGAGAATTATTTCTGACTCAAAATTACATTTACAGCTTAATCATCACTCAAGTACTACAGTAGAATAGACATTTTCAAAGATGAAAGCTCTTAAAACATATGCCTAGGTTTTATGCACTCTTGCTCAGAAAGCCACTGGGGAATATACTCCATCAAAATGAGGGAATAAACCAACAAACAGGAAGACATGAGACACAGGATATAGGCTAAGAGATTCCCTAGGGTGATAGAGAATGTATGTTCCAGTAAGACATCTGTACAGTGGACCTAGAATGAAGCCAGCCTGGACAGAAACAGAACAGAAGGTTCTAGAAGATGTCCCCAAGAAAAAGAGGAAATTAATACATTACCTGACATGTTCAGACATACTGAAAGGAGATGAATCACTCATGAAATCTAAACAAGCAAAAAGACTATTATTGGGACACTTGGGTGGCTCAGTCTGCTAAGCGTCTGACTCTTGATTTCACCTCAGGTCATGATCTCATGGTTCATGGGATCAAGCCCCGTGTTGGGCTCTGTGCTGATGGTGTGGATCCTGCTTGGGATTCTGTCTCTCCCTCTCTCTGCCCCTCCCTGACTCACACAAATGTACACCCAGGAACACACACACACTTTCTCTGTCTCTCAAAAGAAATAAATAAACTTAAAAAGAAAAAACATAGACCATTATTATCACCAGAGAAAACAAAGTTATGCAAGAAAGGAAATGTAATCATAACACAATACAAGGTTTACAAATAGTATTGATATGGTAATACCAATACAAGCACTGAATAACTAGAAAGTATGAAGTAAGTACCTTGAAAGCGAAGGGGTGGGGGATTTGTGGGAGGGGTGGGAGAAAAATATCATCTTCCATAATAGGAAATAAATATATAATATATAAAATGAAATAATAGGAAAAATATAAATAAGGTATATAGAAATATAGAGGCAAATAACAACAAAATACTAGTTAAAGATTTGAAAGTGTTTGCCTTTAGGGGTTGGGAACTGAAGTGGGTTAAGATAGGACAGGGAGCTACAATCTTTCATTATAAGCTGTATTAATCATCTGTTGTTATACAACAAAACCCCCCAAACTAATCAGCTTAAAATAACAATAAACATTTGTTATCTCACTTAGTTTCTGTGTGAGAAATTCAGGGTTTCAGGTGCCTGGATGGCTCAGTCGCTAAGCATCTGACTTCAGCTCAGGTCATGATCTCACAGTTTGTGAGTTCAAGCCCCCTTATCATGCTCTCTACTGTCAGTGCAGAGCCTACTTGGGACCTTCTGCCTCCTTCTTTCTCTGCCCTTCCCCCACTCATGCTCTCGCGCTCTCTCTCTCTCTCTTTCTCCCTCTCTCTCAAAAATAAATAAAACATTAAAAAAAGAAATTCAGGGGTTTAGTTAGGTAGCTAAGATTTCCAGGGCTGTAATCATCTGAAAGCCTGATAGAGGCTGGAGAACCCCCTTCTGAAGTGGTCTACTAACATACCTGACAGTGAGTGCTGGTTGTTAGCATGAGGCCTCAGTTCCTTACAGACCTCTCCTTGGAGCTGCTTGTGAGCTCTCACCACCTGGCAACTGCTTTCCCTCAGGGCAAGTGAGCCTAGAGAAAACCAGGTGGAAGCTGCAATGTCTTTCATCATTTAACCTCAGATGTCACACACCTGTGAAATGCAATAAGCAATATGTTCTGCAATAGGATCACACAGGTCAGCCTTATTCAGTGTGAGAGGTACAACACAAGGGCATGACTACTAGGAGGCAAGGATCACTGGGGGCCATCCTCAGAGCCTTAGAGAACTAAGTTTCTTTTAAAAATATGTATACCTTTGGGGCATATGGGTGGTTCAGCCATTTAAACGCTGGACTTCAGCTCAGGTCATGGTCTCATATAGTTCATGAGTTCGAGCCCCGTGTCAGTCTCTGTGCTGACACGCTCAGAGCCTGGAGATTGCTTCCAATTCTGTGTCTCCCTCTCTCTCTGCCCCTCCCCAACTCACATGTGCTCTCTCTCTCAAAAAAAAAACATTAAAAATTTTTAAAAATATGTATATCTTTAATAAAAACGGAAATTTGTTACATTTTTGTTTATAATCTATGTTCATTTATATTTACCAACATATTTTTATCAATTTCTGTACTTAACACCGTTTCTTGTATTCTTCCTTTTCTTTCTGGGTCCATTTTTCTTCTTGAAGTACATCCTATAATAATTCCTATAATAATTCCTTCAATGAAGGTCTTTACTTTTTATGCATGGAATGTCCCTTTTTACCTTTAATTTTAACTATAAGTTAGCTGGGTATAAAATTCTGCTTGGCATTTTGAAGATACTTCTCCAACATCTCTGGTCTTGGTTTTTGCTGAGGCCAAAAGTTCCTTTGTAAGCAATCTATCTTTTCTCTGGGGTCTATTGTAAGGTTTTTTACTCTTTACCTTTGATGTTCTGCAATTTCCCCAAGGAAATTTCTCTGTTACTACTTCCCCATAATGCTTCACTGTGGTTCCATTTATTTTCTTCTTTGGAAGCTCCTATTGGGCATACATTGTCTTTCATACAAACTATCCTTCATGTTTCATAACTGCTCTTATATATTTTTAATCCTTATTTCCGTGTACTGTGTTAGTGGCAATTCTTAAATAATGTTTTCTAACTCACAAATTCATTGTGTCTAGTCTACAGTTTACTCTGTCTACTATGTTTTTTGGTGATCAAAGTTTTGATTTCCAAGATTCCAATTGATTCTTTTTATATCTACTTATTCTCATTTCATTTCTATCTGCCCCCTTTATTTCTTGTTAATTTCCAAAGGATGTGGAGCCTTCATTTGCCTTTTTAGGCTTCCTAAACATTATTTTTAATTATTTATAAGACTTTCACAAAAATAATGTAGAATGAATTCATATTCCAAATGTTGATTCTGTTGACTGATTTTCTTACCATAAGTATTTTTCATATATTTTGGTTTACAACCTCAGCTAGTTGGATAATTTTTTAATTTTGTTTTTATATCAAATTTTTGCTCTGTTTCTATCCTGAGCTGGGACCCCAGGCCCAACTGAAAACCAGGTCTTATAATAGCATTTCAGGGCTCCCACTCTGTTGTGGTATGAGATCACAGATCCAGGCACATAGCCAGAGGGTGGCTTGGCTCAGTTCCTAGTCAAGAGTCTGTCTTAGTCTTCCCACATTTCAAGCCCCAGGCTATACATGGACAGCTGTTTTTTTTTTTCCCCCTTGCTTCTTTTCACAAGCAGAGGCAGTCTTACCCCACCCCTGGTTTCAAGGAACATGGCTGTTGTCCTGTCTTGCATGGAGCATTTGAGCTCATTACCAGGAGCTATGCCTTTGGCAACTATTGCTGCTTCTAGACCCCAAGTCCACCAGGCCCTCAAACCCCACTCACCACTTCGCAGTTCTGATCTGCTTCTGGTATAAAGAGATATCCATCTTGGTTTGGGGCCCAACTATGTCCTTTTGTTTATCATTTTTTCCATTTTATTTATTATTGCTATGTGTTTAGAACAGAGGGAGCAGGCCACAGCATGAACTCACCATGCCATCTTGGCTGGAAATTGAGAACTGAACTATGTGGTAGCCATACCTTTAGAGAAGTCCCATGTTTCCTTCTTTTAAAGGTAAAAGAGGAGAGATCATTATAAAAAATTCAGTAGGCTTTTTATACATGAACTTTTCGAGGAATACTGTCTGAAGCCAGTGGTTCTGAAGAAACACATTTCTTCCTCAGGATAAAGGAGGTAGAGTCCACGTGTTCCTGAGTTGCTCGTATGCCCGCTCCACATACACACTCTGCAAGTTGTTCTTTGACCTTTATTTATTTTTGAGAGAGAGAGAGACAGAGCATGAGCAGGAGAAGGACAGAGAGGGAAGGAGACACAGAATACTAAGCAGGCTCCAGGTTCTGAGCTGTCAGCACAGAACCCAACGCGGTGCTCAAACCCACAAACCGCGAGATCACGACCTGAGCCAAAGTGTGATGCTTAACTGACTGAGCCACCCAGCAGCCCCTGCAAGTTGTTTTTTGAAAGGGGAGGCCACAGGATGCAGATGAGGCCTCTTCAGCATCCACTTCTCTCTCCTCAGAGCAGAACCGGGCCTGAGAATAACAGCCAGGAGTGGCTGTGGGACCAGCAGGCCACTGAAGGGGGTCTGAGGTGCACCTTTCCTGATGGCCCCAAGTGGAAGCTGCAGTGTCTGCAGCCAAGGAAATACCCACAGGAGTTAGTTTTCCACCCACATCCTATCCAGGCAGACCTGGGACCTGCGGAGATGGCCAAGCAGCCCAAATGTCTCACTTAGGTAGGTCTCAGGGTGGATTCCCTCTCTACTCTTTTCCTGCTGTGCCAGAACAAAGCCCATCCTACATCCCGTTCTGTGAAGAGGGCCACTTCCTGCCTGGCCCTTCAGAGTATGAGAACCTTGACTCTAGGGGCCACTTGGTCCAGAGAGCTCTTTAAACCTGTTCCTTATCTCAAATGTCCAGATCCACCACAACCCCACCCCCCGCCATCAAGGCCACACAGAGGACTGTGGGAGTACAGTGTGTGCAGTGGTCCAAAACATGGGTTTGGGAATTAGACAGACCTGAATCTGAATCCCACCTCTGTTACTCACTAGGCTGTGTGTCTCCAGGCAACTTACTTAACCTCTCTGTGCCTCTATTTCTTCATCTGTAAAATAAGGGTAATACTGTATGTACTTTAATGGGCTGCTGTGAGAATAGAGTCAGATAATCAGATAACTCCCCGTCTTCTCATATGCAGCCTGGAGATGCCTGAGCTCTTATATCTCCTTCCTATCCCAACCCTGAGACCTGCAGGCTTGGATCAGCCACCTCTGAGTCTTGGGTAGCAGGAAAGGGGGGGGAATTTTTTTTTTTTAACATTTATTCACTTTTGAGAGACAGAGAGACAGAGCACGAGTTGGGGTGGGGCAGGGAGAGAGGGAGACACAGAATCAGAAGCAGGCTCCAGGCTCTGAGCTGTCAGCAGAGAGCCCAAGGCAGGGCTCGAACCCATGAACCGTGAGATCAGGACCTGAGCCTAATTCAAATGCTTAACCAACTGAGCCACCCAGGCACCCCAGGAAAGGGGGGAGTTTTTGAGGAGGACCCAGGCCCAGATGGAGTCCACACTGCAGAGGCCCTACAGAAGGGCCAAAGTCCTCCAGCCTAAAGCTGTTCCTGAGAATCACAAACTCATAAACATACCCCTGGCTGCTGATGCCTAGGTGTTTCCTGTTTAACTCTTTCCCACTCAGCAGACTGCAGACCATTCTGTCAGAGAATTACACATGGAATTCCGGAGTCCCTGCCAGAGGCACAATTTAAGCACAGCCAAGCTGGGCATTCAATAGGTCAGTCAGTAAGTTATTAGGCACCTGTCCTGTGCTGGGCACTGGGGCTCTGAAGGGAAGGAAGTGATCCCTGCCCTCAAGGCATCACAGCAGGGGAGGAAGACTGCCCTGCAGACTCTCTTTGCTAGACTCTGTGATAACTGCTTTAAAGAGAGCTACAACATTCAGTGCAAGCACAGATGAGGGTCAGCCTGGGATAGTCAGGGACGGCTTCCCAGAAGAGGGGCTTCTGGCCAGGCACTTGAAGGCGGAGCAAGAATTTGCCAAAAACAAACTTTAACCAAGTCATTCAACATGTTTGTATTCAACACCTGCCCCCTCTCCTCCAGTTTCAGTTCTATGCACCAGGAATCGATGACGATGAAGCAAAAAGCCGTCCCTGACATCCTGGCCTGGCACTCACAGCTAGGCTGTGGTGTTCTCCTGCTGAATATAAACAATTTCACAGAACATCAACATCAGACAAGGCCACTCTGTGACCATGATGGATCTAGACAAAAACAAGCCCAAACCCTATGAGCCCTTTCTGACATCCCGACGCTGAGAAGCCCACATTCCCCATGGGGTATGTTCTCCTTCATTGCAACCTGCCATAAATCCAACTTGCTCACTGCAGATAGGTTCCTGGTGGTCTTTGGGTGGAGGGCATCAACAGTGATGACCAAGAGGTAGGATCTGAGTGAAGACAATGAAATGAGGGGCAGGTCACATGGAGACATGGAGGAAGAATATTCCAGGCAGACAGAAGTGCCAGTGCAGAAGATCTAAGGTGACAATATGACTGGCATATTTGGAAAATAACAAGAAGGCCAATCCAGCCTGAGTAGAAAAGTCCGAGTAGGCACTCCAGGCAGAGGGAATAAACCATGAAAAAATTCATGTAAGAGAAAGTAGGCCATTTCCTGGCAAGTATGGGTAGTTCCATGTTGTTGAACAAGAAAGTCAATACATTTTGTTTTGGGGGAGAGGGACAAGTACAAGGGAAGCACAGAATGAAGAGCCTTCATTGTCTTCTTTGAGAGAGTCTTAATGCTCTGTTGGAGAAAATCATGATGGCATTTTTTCCTTGCTATAGTAATAGATAACAATATGGTAACAGGGTACCAGATCCATACATTCTCTTTTTGAACAAGGCCTCCAAAGGGATTCCACCTGTTCATGATGATCTCCTCATGTTACCACCAAGGGAGAGGAGAAAATAGATGCCAATCCCCAGGCCTTTTGGGTGATCCTGTCAGCTCACCCTGTGGATGTATGTCTCCCTGCTTCACCTGTGCCACTGGTGTAGGTCTAATAGGATTACCTAGGCCAAGCATTTGTGTGGTCCAATGTGAGGGAGATTGAACACATTTTATCACCAGCTGCAATTTATGCCCCGGAAAGAATACAAAAAAAAAGAGTCTGCCTTTTGTTACTGGCAACATAAACTAGAAATTCCCTTCAGCAGCTCAGGGCCGTGGACCACAGGTGTGAAGACAAACACACACACACACACACACACACACACACACACACACACACACCACACCACACCATCAATGAGCCCCAACCCTAGCCAGTTCAGGGCTCAAGACCACTCAACAATTAAAGTTTCCCAGAGAAAAGGGACTGAAAGTGATGAGGTGGTAGCCAATACTGTTTTAGCATTGGCATTTAATTGAGAACAAAAGTGACCTTTTGATTCTTTCTGTCTCTAGATGTTCTGAAATTTCTGTTTCATTGAAATTAATAGTATAGGGGTACTATACTATGTGTGGCTCAGTTGGTTAAGTGTTCGACTCTTGATTTTGGCCCGCATCATGATCTCACAGTTCATGAGATCAAGCCCCACATCAGGCTCAAGTGTACTTACAGTGCAGACCCTGCTTGGTATTCTCTCCCGCCTCTCTCTCTGCCCCTCCCCTACTCATGAATTTTTCTCTCTCTCTCTCTCAAAATAAATTAATTAATTCAAAAAAACTAATAGAATAAATACAGTCTGGTCCCTGATTTGGGGCAAAGCCTAAAAAATTCCATACACAAGATTTCTTTTATCTTGCTACCAATGGGAACCATGGAAATATCTTGAACAGAAGGGAAAAGTAATCAGATTTAAATGTTAGAAAGATCATTCTGGTACCTTAACAGTGGTGATTAGGCGCACACATTCATCTCCACCACTACCAGAAATTCTTTTTTTTTTTCTTTAAAGATTAAAAGTCCATAAGGGAAAAGAGAATAGGAGAGGTGTCAATAACAACATTTTGGAAGTTGGAAAGCAACTAGAGAAATGGTAACCAATGTAGCAGAACCAAAAAAGCTCAACGCTAAGCTATGGGCAAGTAAAGAAAAAATCTTTATTTATACCCCTGAAATGCCAAATGGAATTGGTGTCACCAGGTGCCTCTGAAAGGGGAGAGTGGGGAGGGAGGCTGGTGAAGGTGGAGCCAAAAACAGGGGGACTGAGGATTGAGTCTTTCTCTCCCCTACTCCTTCCCTCATTCTGACAGACTGGAGGTGTTTTTCTTCTGAAAGGGTGAAATTGAGGGTCTCTGCACTGGCATGCCACACACAGTGCAGGCAGGGCACCACAATGAACACACATCAAATGCGGGGTTACATGTTGAATGTTGTTGAGACATGCCCCATCCACAGCCTCCTCACCCATCTGCTCCCCACACTGGTGGCCATGTTCCTAATCCCCAGCCAGTACACTGGAAAAGCATCTGCGGGAATCTGACCAACCTGAGAAGAAAGCTCTACAGATTCTGATAATCACACTCCCTATGAAGCAGCCCAACCAGCCCAGCTTCTGGCAATGCTTGCCACATACTGGCCATATCTGGTGACCCCCACAAGAGGTCAGGGACCTGAGAAGCCCAGACGATACCCTGGCTCCCAAAAGATACTAACCACATGCCTTCCCTCACCAATCTCTTCTTCCTGACTTGTGACCTTTTCCTCCCTCACTCCAGGTCTCTTATGGCATTATGCTTCTCGTGCCCTCCAGTCCACCCTAGTGCATGGGGCCAGGCAGCACACAGGCACAGCATGCACTTGGGTCCCAGAGGAGGCCAATGACCATTCAAGGCCAAGATAGATGGAACTGCCCATGGGGGTGAGGGGTAGGGCCTGTGGTCTCTCAAGTACTGCCAAGACAAAACCACTCTTACAGTATGCAGGCCCTTGGCAAATAATTTTTGTAGAGCTCCTGTCAACATAAACAGTTTGGTTTTATAATGTATTATGAAAATTTATGGACTCACGTGAGCTCTACTGATTATCGTCCAGTCAGAGTACAGAAAGATTCTTCATAATATACAGGCGCCAGCTCTTCCTGTCCAGTCCAGGAACCATCTGTTCATGTTGTTCATGGTCAAAGTCGTCATTCCTGGCCAACTTCATGAATCTCACTGTGAGGAAAAGGTAGCAAGGCTGTTATTACTCACAATGCCTTGGCTCTTCAGAACCTGTTTATAGTGAAACAATATAAACCTTCCTGCCTCTGCCATTCCCTTATACCATTTACTTAGTGCCAGCTCCATCACTACCCTTGATGCTGCATTAACCACAGTGCAGCCATGAGTGCTGGCTACCAGTGACTCTCTCAAAGGTTGTAATGGTGCTTCCTGGAAAGTGATCACAAGTACAAGTTTCACCCAGAGTGTGCAAAATATATTTACATATATGTGAGCAATTATTTATTTTCAGGTTATGTTAAATATACCATTGGGATTTTATAACATAAACACAGAGCAGCTCATCTCACAACCATGACTTCTCTAGAATTCTTCAGGCCACAATCACCAAATTCCTTGAGTCATCTCTCTTTCCCGATTGACCACACCCCTGCCTTTCACAGACTATGGGAAGGAAACTTGAGGGACCCCATGGCCAGAGTGAAAAGAACAGTCTCATTCACGCTCACCATAACCATCACAGCAAGTAAAGACTTGCATAGGAAAGGCTCCTTGTTGTGGGCTGGTGCTGAAAATCGTTGGAGGAGATGAATGACACCCAGAAGGCTGTCTGAGATGTGGTATGGAGGCGACAGAGGGCTGGGGTTACGTCCTAGTGCTGTTGGCACGGTGGGGAGGGTGCCCAGGGAACACTTCCTGCTGCCCTACCACCCTAGGGTGCTGCAGACCCGAGACAGTGCTGTGATCAGTGTGCTGCTGGGTGAGAGCCAAAGCAAGGACACACACATGGTAAAGCCCAAGGGTTGGCAGTTGTCCATCGGTAGCCCAGAGCCTTGAATTTGTCCTGTGTCCCAAGTGACTCAAACTCATGTGATCCCACAAAAAAAAAAAAAAAAAAAAAAACTGTGCTGGCCAGCAGGAGCAATTTGCTCACCAGGCTGCCTTCCTGGAAGTGGGGCTCATAGGACAACACCTTTGGTATGAGTTCTCAAGCTCTTCAGGGCCTCTGGTTCACCCACACCTTGAGTAGAGGGCCAGAAACACCATAGAGGAGAGTAATAGGACCCAGGGCTCCTTTGGGTCCTGGTCCTAGCATGGGGTCTACCAGGAGGGCAGCTCTCTTTTATCAGAGGGGAACAGGCATCTGGATAACAGGACCCATGCAGACCTAGTCCTCGCTCAGGGCACCCAGCCCAGGCCAGCTCAGCCCAGACGCCCAAGGGGGGATTGAAACATTCTGAAGAAGGCACTCAAAAGCTCCGGGCCCTCTGAGGCCCCACCTGGGGCAAGGACCTGCTTCCTGACATCAAAGGGCAGTACTGGCCCCAGAAGACAGTTTACCTCCAAGCCAGGCTGCCACAGTCTGTCTCCAACCTCATCCCCCCCACCTCATATGCCTCCTCCAACCCCACTGAACCCACACTCTCCTCTTGCAATTTTCCACCTCAGGGCCGTGAGACCTTCCCTCCACTTGCAATGTCTAAAGCTTAGGGATCCTCCAAATCTTAGCTCAAATGCTACCTCCTCTGAGGTATGATTTGTTGCCCCAGCTGGGAGTATGTCTGTCCCCAGATCTCACGTGCTGCCCTCATCACTCCCTACTCCATGCCATGGGGGCTTTAAGCACACTACCAGTCTCTCTCTCTCTAGATAATAAGAACCCATAAGGCAAGGTCTCTACTGGGCAGCATGTTGGTTAGAAGGGAGGGTGGGGAAGAGCCCAGGACAGGAGCAAAAGGGCCCAGAGGAGGGGACAGGAAGAAGGGCCCACAGTGAAAGACAGATCCTGGCATCTGCAGGACAAGAGAAAGTAAGGCACTGGTGTCATCAGGCACAAAAATGTGCCCATCACTTAAGGACTCTTTGGCCCCTAAGAATTACCTCTAGGGTGCCTCTTCTGGTCCTTTCTGTCTGTGAATTCCTCTGCCCACCTAGTTACCCAATCCCACAGAGGTGGATCCTGAACAGCCACAGTTTTCCTGTGTGACTCCATTCTCTGGCCATATTCCCTCTGCAGTGATTTGGGGCTCAAACACAGCCGGGGAGTCTCTGAGCATGGCTGGAACTGAGTATTTACAAGGCCCCTGGTTGTGGGCATGCCACCCCATACTTAGAAAGGCAGCAAACACATGTATCCAAAAGAAGGAATTGCAGCAGATTGGCCAGGACCAGGGTATCAGTCAGGTCTCATGCAGAAGCAAATGACAGAAACCCAGCTCAAACCAGCCAGAGTAAAACGGATGCTCTGGCTCATCAGGTGCCAAGCAAGAGTGCTTTGCTTCAGGCCCAGCTGTGTCCATGTGGCAGGCCTTTGTCCCTCTCTCCACTTCTTGACTCTGTTTGGCTCCAGCTCTTCCCTATCACAGGTGCAGAGGCCCCTATAAGTGGCAAGGAGATCAGAATTCCTCCCCTCATGTCCACAGATCTGCCCAGAGGAGACCAACTGCTGCTGCTGGGGCCTCCCACCAGCCCTGGAGTGGAGAGGTGGGCCAGAGAAGGCTGGTGCACCACCCTCCCCCACAGGTCCATGAGCATCTGGGAGTGGAGGGGGCTGGCAGAATCACCCTGCAGGCACGAGAAGGGGTCGCGTCTGGGCAAGCAAGGTGAGCAGTCCAAAGCCCACTGACCGCAGTCCTGTTCAGAGCAGGAAGAGTGATGCCTGGCTCCTCACAGCCTCAGGAGCCCAAGCAATCCCCTCCACCCCCAAATACATCTTTTCCTTTAGGTTAATCTTACTGAGGATAGTGTCTGTTCTTTGTGACCAGGAGAGCAAGACAACCCAAATCATATGTACCTACAACAGCTTAAGAAAAAGTCTAGATGGGTTTATTTTAAGTTTATTAATTTATTTTGAGAGAAAGAGACAGCGTGAGGGGGCAGAGAGAGAGAAGAGAGTGAGAGAATCCCAAGCAGCCTCCACATTGCCTGCACAGAGCCAGATGCAGGTCTTGAACCCACGAAACTGTGAGATCATGACCTGAGCTGAAACCAAGAGTAGGACGCTTAACTGACTGAGCCACTCAAGCACCCCAAGTCTACATGGTTTTACCAAAGTCTCAGCAGTAGTTATTTCTGGATATTGAGATTACAGGTGATTTTAGTTTTCTTCTTTATATGCCTTTAAAATTGTTCCCAGATTACATTTATTTGACTTTTATTATATAAGTACTAAATATTTGATGTAGCAAAAAATAAATACAACAGATGTTTTTCAGCAGGAATCCTGACGCTCAGGGATCATGATTATTAACATTTTGGCTTCTTACACACATGCGCACACACACGCACTCTGTGACCTGTGGAGTGAGACCACCCTGTAGGTACCCTTGTGCCAACGAAGTTGTCACAAAATGCTTGGAGACATTTAAAGAAGTGTTTTATACCCCATGGGAAATGACTTGAACTCTAATCATATTTGGGGTTTACATGTGTATAGACAGTGATAACTCACAGGTAGGTGGGTGGTGAAGAGATCCCATAACAACAGAAGCCCCCAAGTGGAACCCCAGAAGAGAAATCACCACAAGGGAGGAAGAGGGCCAGACTCCAACAGCACAGTGAGGTCAGGTGCATAGTGAGACCAAGGTGCCTGGGAGGCTGCTCCTGAATATTCCCAACCCTCCTCCTGGCATGCAAAGACCTGAGGTAAGAGGGGAGGAGGGGTATATCATGAGGAACCTACTCAGCTATGTTACTTTGAAAAATTACTTCTAGGGAGCACCCGGGGTGGCTCAGTCGGTTAAGCACTCGACTTCATCTCAGGTCATGATCTCACGGTTCATGGGTTCGAGCCCTGTGTCAGACTCTGTGCTGGCAGCTCAGAGCTGCTTTGGATGGATTCTGTGTCTCCCTCTCTCCCTGCCCCTCCCCCACTCATTCTCTTTCTCTTTCTCTCTCTCTCTCTCAAAAATAAAATAAACATTGGGCGCCTGGGTGGCGCAGTCGGTTAAGCGTCCGACTTCAGCCAGGTCACGATCTCACGGTCCGTGAGTTCGAGCCCCGCGTCAGGCTCTGGGCTGATGGCTCAGAGCCTGGAGCCTGTTTCCGATTCTGTGTCTCCCTCTCTCTCTCTGCCCCTCCCCCGTTCATGCTCTGTCTCTCTCTGTCCCAAAAATAAATAAACGTTGAAAAAAAAAAATTTAAAAAAAAAATAAAATAAACATTAAAAAAATAAAAAAGAAAAGAAAAATTATTTCTATGTACCTTGTTTTCCTCATCTGCACAAGGGGGTTGGGATGATAATATTAATGACTTCATGTGGTTGTTTGGAGTACCACGTGTATGTTAAGCTCTTATAGTGCTCCTCAGTTCATGATAAACATTCAGTAAATGGTCACAGTGGTGAGGATGGAGGAGAAGAAGGCATGCCTCATCCCAGAGACTGCAGAGTAAAACCAGGGCCAGGAGGTGGGGGGAGGAAGCCATCATTGGGAACTCAACCATGGGACACATACATACCCTTCCCCCTTAAAATGCTAAGCTGAGGAGCTCCTGGGTGGCTCAGTCAGTTGAGCGTTGACTCTTGATTTCCACTCAGGTCATGATCTTAGGGTTGTGGGATCGAGCTCCAAGTCGGGCTCCATGCTGAGCATGGAGCTTGCTTAAGATTCTCTCTCTCTCTCTCTCTCTCTCTCTCTCTCTCTCAATTAAAAAGAAATGCTAAGCTAAAAAAATGCTAAACTGAAATAGGGGGACTGAGAGCCCCAGAGATCTGGGGATAGGTGACAAGATACTCTTCAGTATGGGCAGAAGAGTGAGCATTGCCCCACGACCCAAAGACAGAGGATGAGAGTGGGTCATCTCCTGCACACAGGCAGCCAGCACCAAAGGCGAGGTGCAGGAGGAGCCAGAGACCAGTGGTCAGAGGTGACTGACAAACAGCAGGGACAGGGACCCATGGCAGGAAAGCGGGAGACAGAGGACAGCAGAACAGAGAGATGATAGAAGCAGCAACTGAGAAGCAGGAGGCCAAGCCGCAGGGGGCTGTTCTAATTTTACTCACACACACACACACACACACACACACACACACAGCCCTTCTTGACCCTCAACACCAAGAGAAACAATAAAGGGAAAGCCTTTGGCCCTACCTTTTGGCAGGTGATGGCAACCGACTTGGCACACTGGGGTATGAACCAGCAGCCTTGACAAGAACCCACAGTTCTTGTCAAGAACTTGTCAAGTTCTTGACAAGAACCCCCCGTGGGGGGTTTAGGAGGCTTCTGTGGGCGATCCCTGAGCCCTCCGGTACCAGCCTAGGACAATCTTCCCATGGGCACAGACAACAGAGTGCGACCATTCCTCCTGACCATAGTGCACCCAGGTTGCTGCACCCTTCCCTGGCTGGCTCCTTCGGGGAGAGCTCTGCTCTGAGGAAGGGCCAGCACATCTCCTGACCATGCCACTGAGATCTGCCTTTTTCCTCATCCCTCACCTGCAGCACAATCCCCTTTTAAAAGTGTTGCTGCCAGGACTCTCCCCTGCCACCCAGAGACTCTGGTTTAGGGGCAGGGCATAGGTGTTTTGTAAAAGCTCCAGGTCAGAGCTACCCCTCTACATAATCTGTATCTTGCAGACGTCTTGCAGACCTGCAGGGAAACAGATAAGACTTGCTAGAAAATGCCATAAACTGGATGAAGCCCTGTGAAGCCCTCCCGGGGAGTGGTTGGAGGTTGGGGGGGGGGGGGGGGTAGGAACAACCTGGATCCTGGGCACTGAAATCCCTTAAAACTGAAATGATCCTCGAATCCATGTTCCATGAGTCACATCTGCATCTGAACCCCTGCTCAGCCACTTACTAACCATGTGTCTTTGTATGCCTGGCCTAATCTCTCTATGCCTCAGTTTCTTCTTCTATAACGTGGGAATGATAATGCCAACCCCAGGGCATTGTGGATGAAATGAAGAAACCATGGCACAGGACAGGCACCTAACAAATGACAGCTGTTGTAATTCATTGTATTTTTATCTCACACCAGGAAGGACAGAATGAGCACATTAGCACGTCTACCACAGCAAAGCCCCAAACACACCACCACCCCAAGAAACACAACAGTTGGGGAATCAGATAATACTGCTTGCAACTTATCATTATCAAGACTAGATTGGACACCATCCTTTGTACCAGTTACTGGCCTCCCTAATATGGGTTTGCCCTGGATTCATCACTCAATTCTGACTGCCCGCGTCTGCTAACCTTTCTCTTCTTGTTCCTCTTTCTCCATCTTTACTTCTATTTTCTTCTCCTCATTTCTACCTGCTCTTACCCTACTTTGTATCATCAAGTATTGTGAGTTGTAAACAACAGAAATCAAGTCTTGCCATTGTAAGTAACATAGGAATTGCTAGGATAAGGAGGAAGAAGCAGGGATGCTCTGGAGAGCAGAAAGAAGAATGTGAAGGTTTGGGCACAGACCATCTGTCCATGTGCCACTGCTATTGACACAATGAAACTCACCTGCCAGCAGCCTCAAACCTTTGGTCACATATTCTCAAGACTCAAAATCCCAGGAGAGGGTATCCAGTTGGTTGAGCCCAACTGTCCTGCCTGCCCATTTACAGCTGTCCCAAAGAGAAGGACAAGTGGTCCCTTTGGTTGACATAATGGACTGTGGGCATGCCTTTTATCAGGACCTCTCTGAGTGGGGAACTCAGAGATGATGGGTAATCTCTGAGCTGGATGATCACCCAGGTGATCCGGGAGCTAAAAGGGCTGGGAGATTTGCCTGGCATCCTCAAAATAACAAGTGACCACCACACTACCCTCCCATTTGTAGTAAGGCATAATTTGCAAACAATAAAATTCACCCTTTTTAGTATTGCATTCTGAGAGATTTTGACAAATGTATACATTCAAGTAAATACCACCACAATCAAGATTCAGAATTGTTTCCTCACCCTCTCAAAATTCTACTGTGCTCCTGTGTAGTCAACCTCTCCCCCAGTCCCAGTCCCTAAGAGCCACTCATCTCTCTTCTGTCCATATAATTTTGCCTATTATACAATGACATATATAGAGAAGCACACAGTGCATAGCCTTTTCAGTCTAGCTCTTTTTCCTGAGCATGATGAATCTGAGATTCATTCAAGTTGCTGTTGGTATTAGCAGTTCATTACTTTTCATTGCCGAGTAGTATTGTCCCACTGAATGACAGACCATGATGTGTTCATCTACTCATCTGGTGAAAACATTCAGGTTGTTCCCAGATGTTGACAGTTATTAATGAAGCTTCCAAAAACATTCAGGCACAGTGTTTTGTGCGAACAGCTTTCATTTCGCTAGGTAAATACCTACAGGTGCAATTGTCCCATTGTATGGTAAATGTATGTTTAGTAAGAAACTACCAGACTGTTTCCATTGTTTTGTTCCCACCAGTAATGTATGAGAGTTTCTGTTGCTCCACATCCCCACCAGCATTTGTCTAGAACATCTTTTCTCTTCTTTCCTCACTTCATCCATAGACTATCATCCCTACAGACAAACATTCCCTGGACATCAGCTGTGTACAAAACCCAGAGATGGGCATGGGGTCCTCCCTTCTC
Organism: Puma concolor; assembly: GCF_028749965.1. Lineage (NCBI taxonomy): Eukaryota > Metazoa > Chordata > Mammalia > Carnivora > Felidae > Puma > Puma concolor. The sequence continues at coordinate 76,588,720 of NC_141675.1, read as the reverse complement.
ACTCTCTATTCTCCCCTTCTATCCAGGGTGCAGAGCCTTGGGCCACGTCAGGTCCCAAGGATGTCTGGGTGGGAGAGGTTGCGCTCTCCCCAGGGAACCTGAAGGAGGAGACCACAGCCACTGACTTATTTGCTGGCCCTGCTCCTTTGCGATGAAATGCAGGTCCAAGAACTGTCCGATCTTAACAAGCCAAGATACCTGGTGGGTTCCTTCTCAGATATTTATGTTTAAGAAATACAATTTGTGGGTGCTTGGGTGACTCAGTTGGCTGAGCGTCCAACTCCAGCTCAGGTCATGACGTCGAGGTTCGTGGGTCTGAGCCACTCATCAGGCTTACTGCTGTCAGTGCAGAGCCCGCTTCGGATCCTCTGTCCCCCTCTCTTTCTGCACTTCCCCTGCTCACTCTGTCTCTCAAAAATAATAAAAAAAGAAAGAAAAGAAGGAAATACAATTTGTGCCTCTGGATGCGATCCAAAGGGTAATACAGAGCTCCCCTATGAAATATTCTTGTGGAAAGCCTGAACCATAATCTAGTCAAGACTCTATAATTAGCTTTTAGTTTATGGGTAATATAGGGGATGGAGGAACAAATTAAAAGGCACTAACAAGAAAGCAATAAGTAAATCTAGAGGTGGGTCATTCTGTAGAGACAAATAATCCAGTTTCCCTAACAAATCGATGGAATGAAATAAAGAAAGGGAGGGACTAAAACAGAATGAAAGGATTTGAGAAACAACAAGAACAAAAGACACTCAGCCAAAGGCACTTAGAGAGGAATTCCAAAGTCAAACACAGAACTATCATATGATCCACATATCCACTTCCTGATATATATCCAAGAATTGAAAGCAGGGACTCAACTGGATATTGTACATCAAAGTTCATGACAGCATTATTCATGGTAGCCAAAAGTTGGAAACAATCCAAATATCCATCAACAGGTGAATGGATAAACAAAATGTGGAATATCCATACAGTGGAATAGTATTCAGTCTGAAAAAGAAATGAAATTCTGATACACGCTACTACACAAATGAACCTTATAAATTTTACACTAGGTAAAAGAAGCCCCCCACAAAAGGCCAACATTGTATGATTCCACTTCTATAAGGTGCCTAGAATAGGCAAATTCATAGAGACAGAAGTATAATTAAGGTTATCAGGGACTAGGGAGTGAAATGGGGAGTTATTTTTTAATAGGTACAAAGCTTCTATTTGAGAGGATGAAAAAGTTCTGGAGATGGACAGTGGTGATGGTTGCACAACACTGTGAATGTACTTAATGCTACTGAATTGTACACTTGAAGTGGTTAAAATGATAAATTTTTATGTTCTTTATATTTTACCACCAAAAAAAATTCCATTTTTTATTCACATCTTGGAAAATATTAAAGGACAACCAGGGGTGCCTGGGTAGCTCAGTCGGTTAAGCAACGAACTCTTGATTTCAGCTCAGGTCAAGATCTCGTGGTTCGTGAGATCGAGTGCTGAGTAGGACTCTATGCTGGCAGCATGGAGCCTGCTTGGGATTCTCTCTCTCTCCCTTTCTCTTCCCCTCTTCCACTCACACTCTTTCTGTCACTCAAAAGAAGAAAGAGAAAGAAAGAAAGAAAGAAAGAAAGAAAGAAAGAAAGAAAGAAAGAAAGAAAGAAGAGAAAGAAAGAACCATAAACACAGCCCACAGTAACATGTTCGAATCTCTGCTCTCCTGTGCACTTCCTTCTCACCCACATAGAAATTTCAACATTCACCACTCCAGCCCTGGAGCATTCACCCCTGAACCCTAATTTCCCCACCATGCAAATGGCTTAGCCTCACTCCCAGCAACAAAGAATGCCTCCTCTCTGGGCTGGAAAAGGGAATGAGGATTAGGTTGGCTATGAAGGACTCTCTTTGACAGAGGAAAGGCTGTGGTCAGCGCCCACAGAAATATTTTTTGTCCCTTCACATAATGGACCCCTGAGCACTCAGTTTCTTCTACTCCAAAATAACCTCACCCTTTCATGGGCATGCAGAGCACTTCACACCTCCCTAAAGAGTCTCACACCCATCAGATCCAATCATAGTGTTGTCACTGAGTGCCAACTCTATACCAAGCAGGTTCCATACCTTTCCACAGTCCTTTTAACAATCAGTCAGATAACTGTTATTGTCACCGTTTTGCAGGAACTGAGGCTTGGTTGGGTGTCAAATGACCTGCCCAAGGTCACATGGCCTAAAAAACAAAACAAACAAACAAACAAACAAACACAGCAGGCCTTGGATTCAAGCCACTATACCAAGATGCTGTTAGTTCAAGACTCGCCATATTTCTAAGAAGTTTTCACACCCAAGTAACCTGAGGTAATGGAGGTCAAGACACCAACAGGGTCACCAGCAAAACAGGCTTTTCTTGCTCCTCGGGTCCCTCCTTCCTGTGCCTTCTTCCCACAATTGCCTCCCTTCTCCTCACAAAATGTCATCTACTGAGCCCAAATCCACCCAGCTGAGTCTTCTTGGCAACCAAAATGAATACACACATTGCAAACTATTAAGGTAACCACAGCTATGTGGAGAGAGCTGGTCCAGCTTGGAGCAGCTTCTGGCTGATCTCAGGGGGAGCGGCCCCTCCTCCCCTGGCTTCGCATCCTGACTCCCTCTGACTGCCACTTTCCAGGCTCCTCATGGCTCCCCGCTGCTCCTGACTGTAGTTGTAGGTGTCCCAACCCATTCCTTCCTTATCCAAGCTGCTGTCACCAAGCAGCTGCCTGCCCTTACCCAGCAGGACCCAGGGCCCAGTTTGTCCCACCAAGATGGCGCTTAGGTCTCAGCCTCTACTTCAAGCTTCACCCAGATGTGGAAAAACAGGCATTTCTCAAAACTTCAACAGTCCACAGCAAAGCTCATGAGATGTGTGATAATAGGGCCAAGCGAAGAAAAGAGGGATATAAAAATATAAACACAGGGTAAACTCAACAAAACACACACAAGGACGAAAAGACTTCAGAAAACTTTGTACGCTCAACAAAGGATTTTTCCTGGACTTTTCTTCAACCAAATTTTTCTGCTTCAGGCAAACATTATTTTTATAATCAAAAAAGATGGTTCACTAGAAACACCATCTGAAATCTTCAAATAAACCATGGTATATTAACGTTCAGAAAAAAAAATTAGGAGAAAAAAATCCAAGGTAAATGAGGATTAGGGCGCCTGGGTGGCTTAGTCCGTTAAGAGTCGGACTCTTGGTTTCGGCTCAGGTCATGATCTCACATTCTGTGAGTTCGAGCCCCTCATGAGGCTCCTCACTGAAAGTGCAGAACATGCTTGGGATTCTCTCTCTCTCTCAAAATAAATAAATAAACTTAAAAAAATAATAAAGGTAAATGAGGATTACTTCTGAGTTGGCATTTTAATTTTATTAAGTAATTAACATTAAATTTCCTTCATGTTAGGCTGTTTTGTTTGCCAAAACTTTTCCAGTGAAGAATCATTACATTTATAATTAGACAAAAATAAAACACTACTTTTTTTTTTAATCCCATCAGGAAGTCCCCTCATTCATCTATCTCTGGAGGGAGGAGGGAAAATAAAAAAGCTTCTTCTAAAGGTCTTCGATGGTGCCGTTTCCATTGATACCTCAGTTGGAACCTATGAGAAAAAAGTTCCTTCGTAATGACCTCAGCCTTGCTTTAAAAAAAGAAAAAAAGCCTCTAAAACTCATGAAAAACACAGTTGATGTGAATCATATGTCTGAGTGGCGAAGTTCCCGCTAAGCTGGAAGAGTGCACAGATGTGCAGGACAGAAATTCCCCCTCACACAGCAACTGTTCCCCGCGGAGCTGCTAAAGGTAAATATCCCCAGCCCAGGTCAGTGTCCCTGCCTGGAAGGTTGGCTGTCAAGTCCTCATTTCCCCCCCCCCCCTTACCCCTCAGTCATCCATCCTCTAAGTCTTTTCTAACACTCTCCTTGTCAAAAAGGGACAGGATCTGACCATAAGCATTTATATTTGTTGACTGGTAGGTTATACTTTAGTAGATGACCTAATATCTTAACCAGTCGTTGGCATTTTAAAACTCTCATCTTCCAGTTGTGGAAAGAAAAACATCTACTAAAGGAATTTCAGGCATCAGCCAGCAGGTGCACTAATGTTTGTGTCAAGGGAAGAGGGGGATATATCCTGGAAGTAAATCTGAGTGAGACCTCTTGGGACCTGATGGGATGATCAGAAGGAAAGGTGCTGTGCCTCTCCCCAGATGGGTTCCGCACTCCCCTAGCACTGATCTGGCTCCAGCTGCTGGAGCTTCTGGGGGAGAATGAGGCATTTGGGGTCCTCCAACATCTGGAGTCACCCTGCCAGGAGGAATCCACCTGGTACCTCCCCACCCCCCTCTTTCCTCTGCTCCCTTCTTTCACATTAGCCCCTTGCATCAGAGTTTCCAGGAGTCCATTTCTGTTTTCTGGCATGGAGCTTCTTTAGGTGGCCTTCCGTGAGATTTTCAAACTCCAGCCTGCCTGGTCTGCCAACCTGGAAACCTCTCTATGTTTCATGTGACATTTTGGCCTCTAACATTTCCAACCACAAAATATGCGCTTAAATTGCAACCTCTGCCTCGGTAGAGATTTTACTGTAAGGTTCCTTTCCTGCTGTGAATAGAACCTCCTCCCTTCTTCCTCTCCCTCCTTTTCCAGACTCACAAATGCCTGGGGTGGGTTGTATCTTGAAGGCAAACTCATGCAGGCATAACTGACCCATTAATGCATGTGACCTCATTGTACCTGGTAGTAGATATTTCTTTAACTCTTATTCTATTCATATTTCATTTTTATACAGTATATAATTTAAATGTTAGAAGAAGAGATTTAATACTATTGATCAAGAATCCACTCCCTATTCTTGTGGGGGTCCAGCTCTCTCCCTAATATTCCAAGGGACTCTTTTTCTTCGAATCCCCTCTCACTCAGAGTTTAGATATCTACAGACACAGATTTCACATGTATCTCACGGTTGTGGCAGGTCTCTTCCCTTCTCCTCTCCTAATAAGGAACTTAGCCCCATCCATAATTTTATAAAAATCATTACATAGCCCCATGGTTCATTCCCTCCCCTCCTTCAGTCTTTATTCAAATGTCACCTTACCAGAGAATTCTGTGACCATCCTTATCAAAATTACCCTCAGATCCTCCTCCCCCACTTTCCCTTCTCCTGCAGTAATTTTTTTTTTCCCATAGCACCATCTTCTTCTGGCACACTGTATGTTTAACATATATCGCATTTATTGACCGTCTTCCCCAACTGGATTATAAACTCCATACAGGCAGGGCTTTTTGTCAGTGTAATTCACTGCTGAGTCCCCAGCACCTAGAGTAGTGACTGGCATCATAAAGATGCTCAATAAATATTAGTTGAGTGAATAAACTGCCATGAGGCATTGGTGGCATGGCCGATTTGTTGAAAGTGTGCTGTGATGGACTTGTCTACATCCTTGCTACTCACAAAGTGTCCTGGACCAGCAGCAGCAGCAAATGGCCTGGGAGTTTGCCAGCAGTACTGAATCCCAGGCCTCACACCAGACCTGCTGAATCAGACTCTGCATTTAAACAAGATCCGAGGAAGATTCATACGCACATTAAAGATTGAAAAGCACTGGTCTGGGGCACTTGGGTGGCTCAGTCCGTTAAGCATCCAACGTTGGCTCAGGTCATGATCTCACAGCTCTCATCGGACTCTGTGCTGACAGCTCAGAACCTGGAGTCTGCTTCAAATTCTGTGTTTCCCTCTGTCTCTGCCCCTCCCCCACTCATGCTCTGTCTCTCTCTCTCCTTCAAAAGTAAATAAACATTTAAAAAAAAAAAAGAAAAGAAAAGCACTGACCTGTATCACAACAATGCAAACAACTGAAACTTGGATCTTACACATCTCTGTTCTTAAAAGGCTTTCTTATAAGCAAGAAATAGTTTACAATAAGGCTCTGGGGAGGGAACCAGGTTGCCTGGGGAATGATGATGGTAGGAAGAAACTATTCCCTAGGAATCATTTTGTGCCTTTTGCATACAATTAGTATCTATTTAAAAGTGAGTAAATTCACCAAACTCCACACCCAAAAAACAAATAACCCAGTGAAGAAATGGGCAGAAAACATGAATAGACACTTCTTTAAAGAAGACATCCGGATGGCCAACAGGCACATGAAAAGATGTTCAATGTCGCTCCTTATCAGGGAAATACAAATCAAAACCACACTCAGATATCACCTCACGCCAGTCAGAGTGGTCAAAATGAACAAATCAGGAGACTATAGATGCTGGACAGGATGTGGAGAAACGGGAACCCTCTTGCACTGTTGGTGCGAATGCAAATTGGTGCAGCCACTCTGGAAAGCAGTGTGGAGGTTCCTCAGAAAATTAAAAATAGACCTACCCTATGACCCAGCAATAGCACTGCTAGGAATTTACCCAAGGGATACAGGAGTACTGATGCATAGGGGCACTTGTACCCCAATGTTTATAGCAACACTCTCAACAATAGCCAAATTGTGGAAAGAGCCTAAATGTCCATCAACTGATGAATGGATAAAGAAATTGTGGTTTATATACACAATGGAATACTACGTGGCAATGAGAAAGAATGAAATATGGCCTTTTGTAGCAACGTGGATGGAACTGGAGAGTGTGACGCTAAGTGAAATAAGCCATACAGAGAAAGACAGATACCATATGGTTTCACTCTTATGTGGATCCTGAGAAACTTAACAGAAACCCATGGGGGAGGGGAAGGAAAAAAAAAAAAAAAAAAAGAGGTTAGAGTGGGAGAGAGCCAAAGCATAAGAGACTGTTAAAAACTGAGAACAGGGGCGCCTGGGTGGCGCAGTCGGTTAAGCGTCCGACTTCAGCCAGGTCACGATCTCGCGGTCCGGGAGTTCGAGCCCCGTGTCAGGCTCTGGGCTGATGGCTCGGAGCCTGGAGCCTGTTTCCGATTCTGTGTCTCCCTCTCTCTCTGCCCCTCCCCCGTTCATGCTCTGTCTCTCTCTGTCCCAAAAATAAATAAACGTTGAAAAAAAAAATTAAAAAAAAAAAAAAAACTGAGAACAAACTGAGGGTTGATGGGGGGTGGGAGGGAGGGGAGGGTGGGTGATGGGTATTGAGGAGGGCACCTTTCGGGATGAGCACTGGGTGTTGTATGGAAACCAATTTGACAATAAATTTCATATATTGAAAAATAAATAAATAAATAAATAAATAAATAAATAAATGCAGAAGTTCATCCTAAAAAAAATAAAAATAAAAAAAATAAAAGTGAGTAAATTGATTAGTTGTAAGATAGAGTACATAATTAAAGGCCTTCTGTTACTTCTCCTTGGACACCTCTCCGGGGCCTCCTTTCTCTGTAGGCTCTTGTCTTGCTGCTTACCATCCCCTACCCCAGCTCCTTCCCCAGATCAGTGTAAAGAATAGGTCTCTACAGGGGCGCCTGGGTGGCGCAGTCGGTTAAGCCTTCAACCAGGTCACGATCTCGCGGTCCCTGAGTTCGAGCCCCGCATCAGGCTCTGGGCTGATGGCTCAGAGCCTGGAGCCTGTTTCCGATTCTGTGTCTCCCTCTCTCTCTGCCCCTCCCCCGTTCATGCTCTGTCTCTCTCTGTCCCAAAAATAAATAAACGTTAAAAAAAAAAAAATTTTTTAAGAATAGGTCTCTACAGGGGCACCTGGGTGGCTCAGTCAGTTGAGCCTCCGACTTCACCTCAGGTAGTGATCTCACAGGTTCGGGTTCATGAGTTTGAGCACCACCCCCAACCCCGTTGGGCTCTGTGCTGACAGCTCAGAGCCTGGAGCCTGCTTCAGATTCTGTTTCCCCCTCTGTCTCCACCCCACCCCTGCTTGTGCTCTCTGTCTTTCAAAAATGAATAAACATTTAAAACTTTTTTTAAAAAAATAAAAAAATAAAAATAAATAGAATAGGTCTCTATAGCTACCCACTTAGCAGGCAGAAAGGACTACAGAACCTTTGGGTTTTAAAGGACAAGTTCATTGCTTCTTTAGATTCATATTAGGGGAAAGTGAACCAGAAGTAAAGGAAACGGAAAACCCCGTGTTCAAACAAACGTGGATGTAAATGACAAATGCAGCGTGGACAGCTTCACTCTCTCACACAGAACACGCTTCAGACGTGTGTGCGTGCACACGTGTACACATGTCAATGCTCCCCAAAAGCACCGTAAAAAGATGCGAGCTTGCATCCACTTCCCCGTCATCTTCCTTCATCTCCCCTCAGAGAGGGTGCTGGTCAGGACCCAGCCCTCCATAGTGGGCACCAGGGCCACCAGGAAGAGCGGGGGCAGCAGCAGGAAGTGCAATAGCTCCCCAGGGCATCCTTGCCATGCGTGTACAAAGTCACAGCCACAGCCACCTGTGCCAGTCTCGTGTGCTGCTTCACCGGCCATGCCAGGCTCATCTGGTCCACCAGTTCCTGGGCTGGAAGGACCTGTCCGTGGCAGAGCTGTCTTCCTAGAACCCGTGCTGAATGCAGACAGCAGCCTCTTTTGTCCCCGCATGGAGAAGGACTCAGTGGGGTGCTCAGTGGCAGCTCCCCTTCCACTGTCACTTGCTACCTTCACCCATCCCCCCTCTTGTTCCACCACACAACTGGAGAGTGAGGAGTCTCTGTCCCTGCAGTAGGACCAGGGATTCAGCCAGGCACGCGGGACTCCAAAAGAGGAGGAAGCCAAAGAGGAGGAAGCCGCGTCTCAGCCAAGGAGCCAGGCCAGCCAAGGCATGCGAACGTGAGAACACGGTGAATGACTCCTCCCAAGGAACAGCTGGGGCCCTGGCCGCCAGGAGACAACCCCGCTGGCCAACCTCTGCTGCCCACATGGATGGGACAACCTTCAGACCCGCCCAACACCCATCAGCTGAGGAGCTGGGACCCCACTGGCTCTAGTTAATTTGCTGAAAATCAAATCACTCAATGCCAGTTTGCCAAGTTTTCTGAGTTGGTGAGGACATTTTCAAATTTTCTGGGTTTTTGCCTCCACTGGCATTTAAAAAAAAATTTTTTAATGTTTATTTTTGAGAGAGAGAGACAAAGACAAAGCACAAGCGGCGGGGGGGCGAAGGGGGGGCGGGAGAAGGGCAGAGAGACAGGGAGACACAGAATCCAAAGCAGGCTCCAGGCTCTCAGCACAGAGCCCAATGCGGGGTTCGAACCCACGAACAGTGAGATCATGACCTGAGCCAAAGTCAGCCGCTTAACCGACTGAGCCACCCAGGTGCCCCGTCCACTGGCATTTTAAATGCAAAGGGTTAGATTTCCCTTAAATGCAATCCCCTGCTTTCCCTATTTGTGCAAATTTACTTGTTCTCCAGCTCCAGAGGTATACAAATACCTCCACTGGGTCAAGGACAGACATCACTCACTTCACAAGTGGGAACAGAGGTGCTGCAGGGACAGGACCCAGAGTGGGGTGCAGGGCAGACTACAACTTAGAAAATACCCAGGGATTTTTTTTTTATTTTTTTAGTGTTTATTTATTATTGAGAGACACAGAGAGAGAGAGAGTATAAGCATGGGAGGGGCAGAAAGAGAGGGAGACACAGAATCCGAAGCTGGGTCCAGGCTCTGAGTGGTCAGCACAGGGCCTGACATGGGGCTTGAACTCACAAACTGCGAGATCATGACCTGAGCCGAAGTCGGACGCTCAATCAACTGAGCCACCCAGGTGCCCCAGTACCCAGGGATTTTTAAACAGCAGCTATCCAGGGGTTGGAATTCTTTCTTTCTAACAGGTGACTTCTTCTTTCTTCCTCACATGTCTGTGTCCTGCCATAATTGTTCACAATGACTTACTTCTGTGATGAGTAAAAGTAATTCAGGCAGCTCCTTTTTTTAAATAAAAACATATATCAAAGGCCAACGATGTTATAAGGGGTGGCTCCATCCTCGGTGCATAATCATTGCACAATCCCTAAGAATTCCTTCATCTGTCATCTTCTTTTTAGTTGATTATAATTGACACACAATATCACATCAGCTTCAGGTATACAATATTTTTGACATCTTTAACAAAGTATTTCTGGGGGCGCCTGGGTGGCTCAGTCGGTTGACCATCCGACTTCAGCTCAAGTCATGATCCCACGGTTGGTGGGTTCGAGCCCCACTGTCATGCTCTGTGCTGGCAGCTGGGAGCCGGGAGCCTGCTTCGGATTCTGTGTCTCCCTCTCTCTCTGCCCCTCCCCCCTCCCTCTCTTTCTCTCTCTCTCTCAAAAATAAACATTAAAAAAAATAAAAGACCAACAAAATATTTCCGGTATCCCATACATGTTCTCTGTGCTTTTTTTCCTTCACACATTGTCTCTGACTACCTAGAACATGGTGAATGAAAATGTGTCCCTCCCGGCCCACCTGGTGAGCTCCCTCCTCGGCCCAACTTTATTACTTTATGAAACCTCCCCCTCTGTTACTCTTGTTGTGCCAGAAGAGTCACACTTTTTCTATTTCCCGTGATCTTTGTAAACAGAAGCCGAACGCAACAGAACAGTTGTTCTGAAACTTTCTCCAAGGCAACCAATTCTTCTCTGGAATGCAGGCCTTCACAGAAGTGGTGGCCAAATGGAAGGAGAGTGGGGCCTGTACTCCCCACTCCCAGGAAGCGCCCAGGCTACTCCCCCCGCCTCCCAGTGCCATTGCTCCCTCTGCCCAGAGGGAGGCACCGGCACTCGCTCCCTCTCAGGGTCTGAAAACGACCGACCGCTTAAGTCATCACCATCCATTATTCTACTACCTGCACAGACGCTACCCTGAGTTGTGGCCCAACCTGAACCGGTGGGTGCTGGCAGCGCCACCTTGCGATAGCTTCACGTGGCTGTCCATCACCTGACACCGAAATCTGGAAGTGCCGTGTAAACGCCTGCAAATGGTGTCACCGCGGCCCGCCTCGGCAGCGGTTCACGAGTCGAAAGCCTCCAAGCGGAGGGCTGCACGCGGAGGAGTTGTCTTCTCACAAAGCAGCTGTGCCAGAACCACCCCCATTTCTCCTCTGGCCAAGCGGGGCCCCTGTGTCCTACCTTCCATCTCTTTCTGCTGGAGAAGTGCGGAGGCTCTGTCAAAGCCTCTGCGAAGTAGAAGGCCTGACTGACACACTTTAGACATCAGATTTTAAGTCTCACCAGCAACTGTTTCGAGACACTGAAATACGCAACCCCAGGGCAAACGGGCTTCTTCTCAGGTGGTGGTGTTTTTAGAAAGGGAAAGAGCTCTCTGGGTCTTTGTGGTTCCCTAAAGGGGAACAGCTGGGGTGCCCTCTTGAGGTCTCTACAGGTCAGGGCTTCCAGTTTGTCTGACGTGTTCCTCATACGCTGCACAGGGCTGGACATCCGTGGTCGCCACACCACCTTCCTGGGGCTCGCAGGGCCTGGGGACCAACCAGCTTTGGTGGGGACGCGAGCTATGACAGGTGTTTCAGGGGCTGGTGTCTGAGGAGAGCCCTCCTCTGCCTGGGCCACTAGCTGTCCATTCATTTGCTCAGCTGACATCCCCTGACACTGCTCTGAAGCCCTGATGGGTCCTGCGGGTCAGGGTCCCTGGGGTAAACCCATCGAGCCAGACTGTGGATGCTCACTGCCCCTGCCCTTCCTGTCGTCTTGTGAGCATCAGTAGCAAACTCGTGTTAAACTGAGGATGAAAATTTCCTTTTCAACCAACGCTTCTTCCCACGAAGTTCCCTTGCCAGGGAGGACGATACCGTCAGCACATCCGTTCCTGGGCCAAATCCTCCATCTCACCACACCTGGCCCTGTACTTCATTCTCTGCCGTTAGCCCTGTGCCAGTCCTGCTGTTTGGCTTCCCTATCTGACCCTCGCGATGCCCCTACTGACAGCCAGGGCTCTGGGCCAAGTCCAGTTTTCCCCATCCTTATCATCCTTCATCTCCAACCAGCCTCCCCACTCCCCCTGGGCATTCGGCAGAATATCTCATAATGGAAACCCTTCGCCACACTTCCCAGACTTCCCCCTGCCTTTCACTTCCAACCAGCTCCAGGAATCCTACCTCAGCCAGAGTGCCTTTCCAACTAACGTGTGCCAGGCCCAGAGCTGCGGGGTTCACGTGTTCTGATCGGATCCTGTGAGGGAGATACCAGTTTCACAGAAAGGAAACAGGGACTTGACTCCCGAAAGCTAAATAACTCAGCCAGCTGACAGCAGAACTGGAGCTCCGGGGCTAGGACAATAACTTCTTTAGGACACACACCATGCTTCATCCTACACACGAAGGCTATGATTGCTCTTTCCCACTACCCAACCAGGTCATAAAATTCCATCCTCACTTTATCCTGCATTGTTTATACAAAAGATAGATCTGCAGGTACATGTATCTGCTCTCTATCCTGACACTCTTCTTTCCCTTGTGCCCCTGAGCTCTGTGGGAATGCCCAGTTGCTGATGGCAGGAATGGGGAGGAACCGGGGAGAGGTCTTATCTTATTCTGTATACCACTTGGTACCAAGATAAGCTCAGCCAAGAACGGGGCCAGGGGCTGATTCCAGTCTACTCTGATCCAGATTTGCCCCAGAATTGGTCCCGAATGCAATTCATTTCCAGAAAAGAATAACAGGGGCTTGGTTGCCTCACTTTAAACAAACAAGACAGAGGCTGGTGGCACTTTTGTTTCTCTCTTTGGAGCCACTTCAAACATACGGTCAGCAGGGTGGCTGGGTGGCTCAGTCAGTTAGGCATCTTGATTTTGGCTCATGTTATGATCTCACGGTTTGTGAGTTCAAGCCTAACGGCTGGCTCTGCACTGATAACACGGAAGCCGCTTGGGATTCTCTCTCCCTCTCTCTACCCCTCCCCTGCTCACACACACAACTCTTTCTCTCTCTCTCAAAATAAATAAACTTAAAAAAAAAAAAACATGGGGTCAGCAAAATGCCAACCATGAGTAGACCAGTGGAAACCACATTTGTGTCTAAATCCTGCTTCGGGTTGCCTGAGTTCTTGAGGCTCTGGTCCATCTCAGTGACATTGCCAGGCCCCTCTGTGGAATCCCACAATGCCAGCCCACAGCTATGCCTCCACTCTCCTTCTCCAGGTCTCCTCCTGCTCCCCAAGGCTCAGAGGGAAGCCCCTGGAGTCAGGGCTCCCACTCTCAGACCTTCTCCATGGAGGCGCACTCAAGGTCCCTGGCCACAAAGAAACAACTTTTAGCCCTGAGACTGAAAAAAAAAAAAAAAAAAGCTTTAATAAATACAAAAATCTCCAATAATGACTCTGCTCAGCTCAGGGGCAGCAGGAGTGAAGTGGAGGGACCCTTGGTGCTGAGTGAGGATAAATTAAAAATCCCAATAAGCCAGTGACATTATGTACAGAAAGAAAGGGGTTGGGCTTCTAAGGCAGAGGCTGGAGGGTGACTGGGCAGGAGTCAGAATGGCCGTGGCCCTGGCCTGCCCTGGCTGCCCCTTCCCCTTGTGGAATTGTGGTTCCCAGAGGTAGTGGGGGGAGGGAGAAGAGGCAGAAAAGAGCCGAAGGCACTTGATTTCCCACAGGAGGATGCAGGGCCCTTGGCGCCACTCCTTCTCCCAGCCCAGGCCCCGTCCTCTTGGTCATGTGGCCTTCTGGCTGCTCCCTAGGAGCCTTCGGCTTCTTTCTCAGGCTCTGGAACTGTCCTGGTCTCTGGGGCTGCTGGAGACAAAAGGGAATACATTTTGGAGACAGAGGAAATTGGGCGGCACGGACACAGCGGAGCATCTCTGTTCTAGGCCCAGAAAGGTCAGAACTTTTAAACAAGTCAGCACACACAATCTGTGTGACTCGGTCACCCGTGAAGCAGATGGCACTGCTCCTGGCAGGCAGCAGGTGCCCCCTTCCCTCCCGGGGTGCCCCACATACAGCCCCCTCACTTACATCGCCGGGGCGAGCAGTGGGAGCAGCAGCGACTCTCCTTCCCTGGACCGCAGGACAGTGGCAGTGAACAGTCATCCCGCTCACAGTGGGGCACCCCTGCCTGGTGCCAGACAGAGTAGATTTTGAGGGTACCCAGAGGCACAGGGGAACAGCAGCCTCCAGCCTCTTCAGGGAAGCCCACTCCCAGGAGCCTACCCTCCCTGGAAAGGTCTCCCCACTCTAGGCCAGGTCCCCAATGCCCATCTCACACAGAGCCCATTCCCCACTTACTCCACATCTGCAGGTGATACAGCTCATCTCCCCAAAGGGAGGCACCGAGGGGTGCCAGCTCTGGCTCTCTGGGAACCACTGCCCTGCAAAACGGCAGCCCCGGGGCCCATCGGCCTGCATGGGGTCCCCCAATTGGGGGTGGGCCCCTGACCCCACTGTTGGGAGGGAGGAAGAGATCAGCAGATGTGAGCTCTGTAAGGGCCACCCAGGTTTTATTTGTTTTTGAATCTCCAACACCTAGCAGTTTCTGGCACTTAGTAGGTGACAAATTTGGGTGAGAGGATGGATGGATGGATGGATGGATGGATGGATGGATGGATGGGAGGGAGGGAGAAAGAAAGGGAGGGACGTGTAGGAATTGGAACCCATCATAGCCCACTAATAAATACATGCACATTCTTTCCAGTGCGTTTAGAGCCCTAGCTCCTAGGCACAGAGCAGTGCTCAGTAAACGCTGAATTAGCTGAGAAGTTCCTTCCACCCACCTTCACTATGCACCCCCTCACCCATGACAAGCCAGTGAAGCACCTCAACTGCCCCAAGAGGCCTCAGTGCCCACCTCCTCACCTGGACACTGTTTGCAGCAGTCAGTGGGGTTGGCACGGACAGGCTGGGCACAGGCCAGCCGAGGACACTGCACCTTCTCACAGTGCACCTCTCCAGTGCCCCCCTGTAGGGATCCATTGAGGAATGGGTGTCAGAAAGGAAGGGGAGCCTCCTGCTTCCTCCCTCTCCTTTCCATCCCTCCAATGTCGTATTTCCATGGCCTTTCACTCAGAGGCCCTGGGCTGGTGCTTTATATGCCTGAACTCAAATGCTCACGGTAGCCCTGCAACATAACTGCTATCGTATCTGCTTGCAGGAGTGGAAGAGGAAGTTCAGGGAGGTACAGAAAGTTCCAGGGCTATGTGGAGCTGGTCAGCTGGCAGAGCCAGAATTCACACCCACATCAGCCCTTCCCTTTTCCTGCAGGAAGCTGATTCTCAAAGCTCAAAGGACTTTTCAGTGTTTTAATCCTTGAGCCTCCCTCACCAAGGCTGGGCTTTTCCCTCTGGCAGCCCCCTCCCCACCTCTGCAGACCCTGCTGGGTTATGGCACCAGAGAGGATTGGGCAGCCATACCTTGCAGGTGCAGACAGCACACTTAATTAAGCCAAAGGGGGGCACGACAGGGTGCCACCGGGTGCCCGCTGCCCGCCAGCTCCGGTCACCGTCAAAATAGCAGCCTGGGGGACAGGGAGGAAGGGGGGGCACAGTGCCCAGCTGCCGTGAGTATTGAGCTCATTGGCTGGGCCCACAATCAAGGCTGGAGTCTCAGGCCAGCCCCATACTAGTCTAACACCAGGACCCATTTGTGGACCAGTGACTCTAATGAAGCCTACCAGGTGTCATTCAGAACCTGTGCCCTTCAGTCTCCTCCCCCATATATATTCTTACCCTTTTGTGCCCCTCCTGGTCCCACCCAACAGCTCCCCTGGATTCCTCATCCCTGCACACAGACTTCCAGCTCACCCTCTCCAGGGTCTCTGCTCCGTGACAGCCCCGACAGGTCTCTGACATCTTGTTTCTCTGTGGAGCCAAAGAAATAGTGAAGGCAGAGGATGGCGGCCCCCCTTCCCTCCCTAGAGGCCTCAGCCCCTGCAGTGGACCTTCCACTACCCTCTCCCACTGGGACAGGTCACTCACCGGGGCACACAGGACAGCACTGGTCTGGTGCCTGCACTGGGCTCGGACAGCTGGGCGGCGGGCACACCACGGGGTCACAAATCACTGTGCGTCTCTGCAAAGAGAGGTGGGGTGGTTGGCTGGGACCCTTGCCCCAGAATCCAGACCCCAGTGCACCTTTCCGCAGGGGCATCCTACCTGACAGGTGCAAAGCGAGCAGAGCGGGTCGTAGTTAGGCGCCCAGCGAGCCCCATGGGGGCGCTGCTGCCCCTCAAAGAAGCAGGTGTTGGGGTCTCGCGGCCGCCCGGGGCCGCCGGGTTTGGCTGGCGCGGGGGCGTCCTGGCCAAGCACAGCCGGCAGCGCGGGCAGCGCGGCGGCCGCTGAGTCCGGCGCCCACGCTCCTTCGGCCCCCGCCGCCGCCAGGCGCAGGCCGCCCACCTCGCACTGGTTGGCGATGTGCACCTGGGAGGAGAGGCGAATTGAGGCAGCACCCGGGCTCCCTCCGCGTCTCCACCAGCCTCGGCCAGCCCACCTGCCCGAGACACCTCGACCCCTGAGCACCTCTGCGTCCCAGGAGGATGCTATTAGCACCAGCAGTCACCCCAGCGACCAGAGACAGGGTGGTCTGCTGCCAGCCTCGTCATGTACCTTGGCTGGCTTTATCCTCCCAACCAGCCAGGAAATGTGATACTACCCCCCACCCCCACCCCCCCAGGGCTCAGAGAGAGCAAAGTGACTCAGGCAAGAGCACACAGTGCAGGCTCAACTCTGAAACATCCCCAGCGGCCCACACTGCCTGCCTACCTGCCCCCGGAGCTCCCCGTGGGGGCTACCCTTGGTGGTGATCAGCAGGGAGGCAGTGCCCTGAGCCAGGTGCCGCAGCAGCTCAGGCTCCAGGTCCTTCACCACGCCCTGGGCCTGTAAGAGCCGGGATAAGGGATGGGAACAAGGCCGTCCAGGGCTGCACCTACCCTTCTTAATTCACAGATGAGAAACCGAGACCCAAGGAGGTTAAGTAAAGTCTTCAAGGAAGTGAGCCCATTAATGGTGGTGTGGAGCTCAGAAAGCCAGGCCTCTCTGACTCCAAGTCCACCCCATTTGAGGGGTTTTGCTCCACCCCACCCGCTCCTTTGGAGGTTCAGGATGTTACATGCTATCCAAGAGATCCCACCAGAGAAGGACACAGGAAGGAGAATGGATAACAAAAGTCTGAGTCAGATTCATACCCAGGTCTGTCTGACTCCCGAGCCCATGTCAGCTCTGCCATACCAAGCTACCTGCTCTCTGCTTTCCCCGCCACAGGCCCACACAGCCCTTCATGCTGAAAAGCAGATACTTTCAAAGCTGCCTCCACCATCATGTCCTCACCTCTGGGCCATAGAATCCCTTCAGCAGCCGCCGGGGCCCTGGCATCCCAGGAGGCCCTAGGAGGTGGGCAGTGACTGTGCCCTGTTCTGAGCCACCAAGCCCAGCCAGCAGCACTTCATAGTGCAGGTGACAGTGGGTATCCAGCGAGAGCCAGGCATGTCCTGCTGCCTGGCTCTGCACAGGGGGCAACACCAGGGCTCCTGCCAGGGGCACAGGCAGTGCTGGATCCAGACAGAGGACAGGTGACAGATGAAAAGGTGGCCTGGAGCAGCCCGGTATTCCCCATCTCCCCGGCCTCCCCCAACATGCATTCCACAAATCGGCCGACACCGTCCATAGGCCCAGGGCAGGGTGGAGGGGGAGGCAAGCAGCAAGTTTTAGACCCCTGCACCATGGCAACAGAGAAGGTCTCTCAGCAGGGCCACCCTGTACATCCCCACCTTCTCCAGATGCCAACCTCGAGCTCAGACACAGAGAAAGACACACCAGGCTCTGGCACCATGCTCACATGCTTGAGTCACAGATCACAGGACACCAAAGGGCAGGCAGATCCCAGGGCACTCACTGTCGTGGCGGGTGCTGTGTCCACTATAGGGCAGGGCAGCCACATGCCCCCTCAGTTCTCCATCTGGGAAGTCCTTGGTGCCCACATTCAGGAACAGCTCATTCTGCAGCAGCATATGAGCCCCTCGGGCACCCAGTCCAGGGCAGACACCCACAGCCTGGAGGACAGGGAAGGATGCCAGACTTAGATGCCCTAGCTGCAGTCTGCCAGATTCCAGACGAACCCCTCCTCAGCTTTCACACAAGCCCAAGGTTCTGAATGTCTTCCGTGTTTTCTTACACCCAACACACTTCTACACACGCATAACACTGGATAAGAACCTTGAAAGCCCAGGTTCCAGTCCCTTCTCTGCCATTTCCTACCTATGTAACAATCTTGAGGAGTTATTTAACCTGTCTGATCCTTCGTTTCATTATCTATAAAATGGGAACTGTAAGGGCCAAAAATAATATAAGTAAGGCAACCAGTGCACTATGTAGCATGTAGAAAGGCTCAGTAAGGGGCACCTGGGTGGCTCAGTTGTTTAAGCCTCTGACTCTTGATTTCAGCTCAGGTCATGATCTCATGGTTTATGAGTTTGAGCCCCACATCCAGCCCTGCTACGAGCCCCGTGTCAGGCCCCCCCTACAAGCCCCACGTCGGGCCCCACATCAAACCCCACGTCAAGCCCCACACTGGGTTCCATGCCAATGGGATTCTGTCTCCCTCTCTCAGCCCTTCTCCTGCTCTCTCTCTGTCTCTCTCTCCCTCAAAATAAATAAAGAAATTTTCAAAAACTTTTTTAAAAATTTAAAAATGTTAACTATAGGGGAAAAAAAAAAAAAAGAAGGATTCAGTAAGTGGCAGCCATTGCTATCACATTTATAATTATATGGTCTCCCTGTCCAACTCCTCCTCCCATTTGATGTGAGATTGCTGAGGACAGGGGCCACACCTGATTTTCTTTGTATTCCAGTCTCTAGCCCGAGGCTCACTAAAAACATGTCCAGTTAGGGGCGCCTGGGTGGCGCAGTCGGTTAAGCGCCCGACTTCAGCCAGGTCACGATCTCGCGGTCCGTGAGTTCAAGCCCCGCGTCAGGCTCTGGGCTGATGGCTCAGAGCCTGGAGCCTGTTTCCGATTCTGTGTCTCCCTCTCTCTCTGCCCCTCCCCCGTTCATGCTCTGTCTCTCTCTGTCCCCAAAAAAATAAACGTTGAAAAAAAAAAAATTAAAAAAAAAAAAAACATGTCCAGTGAGTCAATGTGTCAGTGAGAGAATCTGTTAGTGAGTGAATGATTCTGAACATCTCTGCTCATCCAACCTGGCTTCCCACACCCCTGCATTGTTAGCTCTGGGGTGTGGGCCCTGTGGCCTGGCTCTGCCTGAAGTACTCACTGTGTGTCCTCCCAGCTGGAGTCCAGCCATGCGGCACAGGACGGTCCGCTGGTTCCTCCGCTGAGGCTTGGTCTCCAGTGTCATGGCCACCACCTCACTGCCTGTACCTACCACTTGTACCTGGTGGGCAGGGTTGGGGAGGGCAAAGTGAAGTGGCAGAGAAGGCCTGGGGCCTGAACCATGAAGGCCAAAGCCCGACCCCGGCCTGCTGCCCTCCCACCTCCTGCAGCCCCTGACTCTTACCTGGTAGATCAGGGAGCCGTTTCCTAGTAGTGTAAGGCTGGCTGAGCCGGCTGCACCCGTCTGAACTGGGATCAGGGCATCGGCCCCGCAAAGGACGCTTTGCAGGACTGCAGAGGGGCGAGATAGGTGGAGGCCGGCTTGTCCTACAGCCATTCATACGCCCAGCCCACACGATGCCTCCCATACCCACCCCGGCCACTTGTCTGTGCCTCTTGGTTGTGTGTGCCCGGGGTGCCAGGCCCCACCCTGCCTCACCATCGCAGCTCTGCCTGGCAGCAATGTGTCCACTGATGCGCAGCCCTGGCCCACCTGCCCTCTCCAGGGCCATCGTCAGCTCCCCCTGCACCAGCCAGTCCATCTCCTGGGCTGTCAGGTTGGGCAGCACCTCGGCAAAGCCTGGCTCCTGGAGGGAGAGCAAGGAATGGTGGGGGCAGCAAGAGGCTGGAGCAGGTGGCAGCAAGAGCCAGACCCTCACTCACCTGGACCGAGGCATTGGCGTAGAGCTCTCGCAGCAGCTGCCCCTGATGTAGAATCTGGAGCCGCAAGGGAACCTGGCTTGGCCCTGCAACAGCCATCCGTATGGATGCCTCTGACAGACACCTGCTCTGCCTCCTCTCCTCACTTGCCCTGCCCCCTCCCACTTACCCCCACTCCTGGGTTCCAGCAGCCCACGGAAGAGCAGCAAAAAATGCAAGGAGTCCTCTGTGTCACTGAGAGTGAGTAGGGTGATGCCCCCTGTGCCAGGCTGTGGGGGGCCTTCCAGAGTCAGAATGGCACTGAAGGTCTCTGGGGGAAGGAAGACCATGAGAGCCCATCAGAAAGTCCCCTCTTCAGCCCACTCCATTCCTGGGGATAGAGAAGACTCAGAACTTCATGTCCAGGGGCCATCTGCTCCCCTCACCTGCAGCCAGGGCCCGGTGCCGGATGAGAGGCCCCCAGACCTCCCCTGAAGGGTTAGTGGGTGTCACAAGTGCCACATGTAGCTGTTCTGCCCTAAGGAGCCGCAGAGACAACCGAGGCACTGCCCGCCACACCCCACAGACCTGGAGCAGAGAGACAAGAAGGTCCTACTCAGACAGTATGTAAGACAGGCCAGCTGAGAGGCCTAGCTCTGGTGAGGAAGGAGTACAAAGGAGCCCCCAAGCCCTCCTAGGAAGCTGAAGAAGGGGCCCTGGAGCCAGAGGCTGGGGTCCAAATCCTGGCTCAACCACTTACTAGCTGTGTGACCTTGAGCAAATCACATTCTGCTACTGAGTCTCAGTTCCCTCATCTGTAAAATGGGCATCATAATGTCAGTGCTTTCCTCTCACTGGGCTGTTTTGAGGACCAAAGGAGGCATTGCAGAGCACGCCCTCAGCATAGCGCCCAGACTGGAGAAGCACTCATAAATGGCATCATCTCACCAGGCCATCTTGACTGGGGGCCGCAGGGTGTTCAAACAGGACGCTGCCAGTGGAGTCTGAGAAGCGGATTCGAGTAGGGCGGTCCAGCCTGGGAATGAGGGTCTGGTGAGTATGGGCTCTGAGCCTAGGCCAGGAGCAGCTCCTCCAGCCTCTCCCAACTCTCCTTCCCCAGTCCCCAGCTGGCCCCTCCTCCCACCTTCCCCTTTCTCACTGCCTGTAGGAGATGGAGAAACGCAAGCTAGAGCGCAGCAGAGACACTCGGGCCCGTGCCACGGCCTGCGACCTCGGCCCTGTCAGCAGCGCCACGAAGTCTGTGAGGAAAAGATGTCCCTAGTATCGTCACCCACTGGAGCAGCCCGGCCCCAATCACAACCCCAACTCCTGCCTGGCCCCTACCTACCGGTGTGGCCGTCTCCGCGCGTCCGATCTTCAGAGCCTGGTTCCCCGCGGTCGCTGTAGCTGCGGTGCTCTGGATCCCGCGGATACTCAAAGGCCAGGCCTGTAGGCTGCCTCTCCGGACCGCTGCGCTCTAAGCCAGGAGTGGGAAACACGGGCTTCAGCTGGGCACCAAGAAGGCAGTCGGCGGTTTCATCTGCTCCATCCGCCCCATCCATCCTTGTGGCTCAGGACCAAGTACCACTGCCCTGCCGCCCTCCCCTCACCGCGGAGCGGGCCTTACCCTGGGGACAGGTCTGGCAGCAGTGTCCCGGCAACTGACGCGGCTGCACGCAGGCCAGGGTTGGGCACTCAGGTTTGATGTTCTTGCAGCTGACCCTGCCCGGGCCCCTCGAGCGGCGACCCCACTGAGGCTGCTTGCAGAGAAGATGCAAAAACCAAGTGAGTGCAAGATGCCAATTGGTGAGACCCAGGGCGAGCAGGGGAGAGTCAGGACCAGAGCAAGGTCATCCCATGGAGTCAGACCACTCTGCTTCTTACAAGCTGTGTGACCCTAGACAATTTATTTAACCTCTCTGGGACTTAGGGTCCCTATCTGGAAAATGGGGGAAATAATAGTGTGTATCTAGCAGGGTTTTTCTAGGAGTTAAGTGAGAGACAGACGAAACCGTTGGCAAAGAGCCTGACACATAGTGGGTGATCAACAGCAGTCAACACCTGAGACTTGAAGGGGGCACTGCCTCCCACCAGAAGAAAAAAAAAAAAAAAAAAAAATATATATATATATATATATATATATATATATATATATATATATATATCCCAAATACCTGCAGACTCTCTTCTTTATCCTCAGCGGCTCCGAGTGCACCCCGACATCCCGGGACGCGAGCGCTCCCCCACCCGCAAGGGCCCCCGGCTACGGCCGCTTGGTCCACTCACCGCCTCACAGGCGCACAGCACGCAGCGCATCACCCCGAAGGGCTCCCCCAGGTCCGGGTGCCACGTCTCGTCCAAGGCATAGACCTTCCCGCCGAAGGAGCAGCCTGCGGGGACGGGCTTGGCTGGCGGCCGCTGTCCCGCTCCTGCGGTGTGCCCGCCCCGGGGGCCGCCGGCCGGGCCCTGGGTCCCCCGGCACGACGCGCCTCGCGACCCGCGCCCACCCCTCCAGGCAGCCTGCCGAGCTGAGCCACCTGCGCCCGGCGCCCCCTCCGGGCGGGAGCAGACTTGCCCCGAGCCGGACTCTGCCTGCGCGTCCCTCTAGGCGCCCACCTACCTGCCGCTCCCCGAATGGGCAGCGGCTCCTTCTCGGACCGGATGGGCAGCGCGGGCGGCTCGGGGCCGGCGCCGTGGGCCGGCCGGCAGCCGAGCAGAAGCAGCCCGAGGAGCAGCAGCGGGGCCGGCGGGGCCGGGAGGCTCGGCATGACGCGAACGGGACAGCTGGGGAGGCGGGAGGGAGGAGGGAGCAGGAGAAGGAGGAGGGAGGTGGTAGGAGGGCCGGGCCGGGGGCGGTACGGCGGGAGGGGGCCGGGGCCAGGGCCCGGGCAGTGCGGCGAGGGGCTCGTCGGGCGGCGGGAGTCGGCGCCGGGCCGGGCCGGGCGGGGCGGGAGGAGCGGCCGGGAGGAGCGCGGGCGGGCGGGCGCTGACCCGGGCCGTACGCGCCTCTAGTGCCCTGGGCGCCGGCTCTGGCCCGTTTTATGCCCCGCGCCCGGCGCCCCGGCCGGGGGCCTCCTCCTCAGCAAACGGGGCGGCGGCGGCGGCTCGGCGAGGGGCCGGGCTGAGCCCGGGGGGTCCGGCCCAGCAGCAGCGGCCCGGATCGCGAGTGGGGGAGGGGAGGGAGGGGCTGGGACGGGGCAGGGGAGGAGGGAGGGGCTGCAGGGGAAGGGGGAGCGGAGGGGGTAGGGGGAGGGGAGAGACCAGGGGGCGCGAAGAGGGGAGGAGAGGCGGGTCTGGAGCCCCCCGCTGCCGGAGGCCACAGGGCGGCTGCACCGGGAGGTGCGTGTCCAGCCCGGGACGGGAGCCCCAGGCCAGGGAGGGGCAGAGGCTGGGCCTGAGGCCTGGGCCGGCCACTGGGCTAGTACTCGGTAACTGCCGGAAGGATGAAGACTTGTCTTTTAAGGATGACAACGTGCACCAAAGGCCCGTCAACTGATCTCCCCTACTGTGGGCCCACAGCACCTCTCAAACCCCACACTACCCACACTCTCTGTCTAGCTTGTGTCCCTATCTCTTCTCTGAGGTCTGTCCTCATTCTACTGGTCCCCCAGGAAGTCCCATTTCAGAGTCCCATTTCTGTCTGGTGACAGTGTTTCCCTCCCTACGGTAACCTGTCCGGAGGCCCATCTAACCATCCTCATCCCCAGCCTCACATCCTTTCTCACCTTCTTCCTTCACGCAGGGGACCCTCTGCCTCTCCACCCCACCCCCAACCTCCTTTGTCTTGGTTTCCTGGTCTTGACTGCCTCCCTGTCCCCTCCCACACCCATTCACCCACCATCCTCCCAACCATCCCAGCACTCTCCTTCCTAATCTTGGGAGGCATCTCATCTGGCTGAACTGGAGAATTCCGGGATCTAGGCCATCCTCCTTAGCTGACAGCCCCATCCTTGGGAGGAGGAGCAGAAGGGGAAGAACTGAGGTGGGGGTGATGGGAACAAGGTCAGGCCAGGAGGCCCCTGAGGACAGAGACTGTGAGGAGACTGGGATTGAGGGGAAAGCAAAGGAACTAGAGCCAGGGCCAAAGGAAGAGGGGGGCCAGCAGGAGGTAT
This sequence comes from Puma concolor, assembly GCF_028749965.1. NCBI lineage: Eukaryota > Metazoa > Chordata > Mammalia > Carnivora > Felidae > Puma > Puma concolor. The sequence goes on along the minus strand of NC_141675.1, from coordinate 76,564,799 downwards.
TTGCGGGGGAGGTTCAGCAGCTGTCTTCCCTGAGACAGGGACACATGGGCCTGGTTATTCTTCTTGTCACATATGGAGTGGTAGGAGATGGAAGAGGGAGAAAGACAGGGCAAGTGCAGGAGAGCTTGGGCACAGAGTTAAGTGGCCTTAGCTGTCTGAGCTGCTGGGCCCTGAGCTCAGCCTCACCCCCACCCCCTCCCTACCACCACCACCACAAACAGCCCTCACCGTGCAGTCCTCTCAAATTGTCCAAACGCTTTCCCCACAACACTGACCAATGACAGCGTCATTCTCTAAAATGGGCAATACCCACATTCCCACTGGGAAAGGGGAAATAAGACATGACTCCGAGAGGGTTATAGGAAAGAAAAGCAGAAAAGCAAGAGCCCTAATGGATTTCAACAGCAGGTGAAAAGAAATTTAGCCAGTCAAGAACTGAAAAACCCACCAATATATCTAAAACCAGAACCAGACCTTTGTGACTCTTCCCCAGGAACAAAAATGTCCTGCCCGATTCCTCCTAGAAAAAAACCCTGTTCCCCTCTCATCTCCTTCCCCAGCCAGGCCCCAGGTTTCCCATCTCCTAGAAAAAGATGGATCCCTCTGTTCAAATCCTCTGTGTGGTGTGCGTGGGTGGAAGAGCTGGGCTCCGCTGGTGGACCATGGTCCAGACAGGGGCTCCATGTTCAGTGCGGGTGGGAGGAGAAGGCGTCACTTCCGGGGGCCTTCGCCAGTGTCTGGTAGCTCCCTGCTCTCTGATTGGGCAGAAGTGGCCTGGGCAGGCGTGTGACCCTACTGCTGTGGAGGGGCTGTGCCCCAACACTACATGTCTTCCTACCCATCTGCACCCCAGAGGGCTGCCTGCTGTGCACCTGGGTCCTGGAGCCCTTCTCCACCCGGTGAGTGGCAAGCAGGTTTTGGAGTTAAGTGAGGGTAGGAAGGACAGGAAAGAGGAATTGGGCTTTCAGCTGGGGGAGGGGCAGGCAAACTGGAACCTACAGGCACTGACCTTTGTCGAGAAGAGTGTAGCCTTCCCAGAATGGGAGGAGCAGGACAGAGCAGGGGTAGGGGGTGGGGTGCTGGGTTCTGAGGGACTGATCTCAGACTTGGAGGAATATAGCAGTCCTGGCGGGTCCTAAGGAAAGGGGACATGTGCTCAGGGAGAAAATAAGAAAGGTGGCACATTTAGGGCTTAGGACACATAGCATCAAGCTGGACACAGATCCAATCCCCATTCTTACCCAGCCATTCCTAGTTAGCTTAAGGTTCTGAATTGTGGGACCGGAGAAGCTGGGACGAAGGAGAGGGTAATGGGAGGAGGGCTCATGCATGTTGACAGACCTACAGGAAATCCCAATATTGAATCAGGTGCAGGCCTCTTTGCACTACTCGTCAAAGAAGGAGGAGGCCATGTGGGGGGTCCTGCAAAGGAACTGGAAGGGTTCTGCAAAGGGGGCAGGGAGGAAGATATGGGCTATGAGATGGATACGGTGGGTGTCCAAGGCGAGGTAAGCCGTGTAAGGTGGGTACCTCACTCAGCAGGTGCCCATTCCTGGGCATCTTGCCTCAGGTGGCAAGTCCCAAGACTGTTAGCCCATCTCTTCACCTTGGATAACCCAGTATTTCAGAACTGGGAGTGTAAAGAAAAACTCCAAGAGGCTTTTGGGTGGGGGTAAATGGAAAGAGAATGATAGGTTCATTGCTCCCATACCACCTTCTCATAATCTTGTAATCACCAACCCCTAGTAGTCCAGTTTTGTTTTTGCCCAACTCACCTCCTCAGCCCCACTCCCCAAGCCACCCCTCAACACATCGCACATGTTTACTAGCTCCTCACCTTGACCCTGTATCCAGCTTTCCAACCTCTTCTCCAGGGCTTATGCCACAATACTTCTGTTCCCTTTCCCTGTCCTAGATTGTCTCCAACCAAACAACCAAGGTTGCTCAGAATTTGAGGCCAGTTAAGATGTGTGTGTGTGTGTGTGTGTGTGTGTGTGTGTGTGTGTGTGTGTGTGTGTATACAGATTCTGTCCTGCTCTCAGCAGGGGGCTGGTGCCCCACAGCAGATTCACCAAGGAGCCTGACAAAAAGGAGACGCAATATGCTGTACTCACACGGAAACCTGGGAGCAGTCAGAGCTCTAGCAGTTCTAGGCTGGTCGGCGGCTCACACCCTCCCAGCAGCTGTTCCCCCCAGCCAGGCAGTCTTTTCCTTGACACCTGATTAAATGTTCATTATTCCTGTCACTTGCAGGATAGATTCCAGACCCTCTTCCTCAGCCCACCTGTGCCCCACAGTGCAAGAAGTGCAAGAGCCCAAGCCGCCTCCATGGCCCCAGGAAGGATTCAGGGGAGAGGCCCCATCCAGGGAGCCACTCCAACCAGACAGCGTGGCCAGAATGGAGCTGACTGGTAAGAACACACTGGAGGGACCTAGGGCCAAATCAGAACATGGTTAGAGAGGAAAGACAAAGGAGATGTGCTGCAGGGGTGGAGGGCTGAGGGAACCCAATCTCCTGGGAATAAGGCTTCTGAAAGGCAAATTCCCTGGATTTCAAGTCTGGGTCTTAAATGGGAATTCCTGGACGACCACCTGACAGTGATTTCTTCTTTTTCAACCTCACTTCTCATCTAAGAACTGCTCCTCGTGGTCATGCTTCTCCTAACTGCAAGACTGAATCTATGCCTTCCAGCTCCTCCAGCCTGTGACCCCCGTCTCCTAAATAAACTGCTTCGTGATTCCCATGTCCTTCACAGCAAATTGGTGAGAATCTCCCAGCACTCACCCCTCTACCCATTAACTGGTTAGACGCCCTTACTCCCATCACTTCCTCTCACTCCATGATCCAAGCACTGTTGTCCCCATATTGTCTTTGGTGAGATCACCGCCTCCCAATCACCACTCCTTGACAAGGATTACGATTTGCAATCTGGCCCATTTTAAAAGCTCTAGCCTGGATATATATTGCTCATGGAAGTCTATCTTGGTCACGGGGTCACCATACCCCCCCCCTTTATTTGAGCTCCCTTCTCCACCTCTCCACCACCCATCTTTTTCAATAGAGCCAGTGCCCAGACGTTAACCCTTTGTCCACACCTGTCCTGCTGCCTGCTGTGGACTTTAGCCTGGGAGAATGGAAAACCCAGAAGGTAAGAAAGTCATTCCTTCCTTTAGTTTTCCTAAATCCTGTCTTCATCAGTTTTGTACTGCTTCCCATGGATTCTTTAAAATTCTTGAGCCCCCTAAGAATATCTCACTTTCAGCTTGGCCACCCTAACCTAATCTACATTCCACTATGATGTTGTCCTCTGGACAAGGTGACTTACAGTCCTAGTATGTTAAAATAGATTCAAAGCTGAACACCAAGGAAAGCTGGATAAAAGTCGCTTATGGCCATGCCTTTGACCTAGTCCCGTGCAACCTTCTTAAGTTAGCATGAAGAAGGAAGACTGATCTGTCATCCTCAGATGACACAAAACTGGGAAGCACCGCTAAAATAACAAAAGGCAGAATCAAGATTCAACTTGCTGAAAGGCTAGGTCAAAAACAAGGTAAAATTTAACAGAGATATATATAAAACTGTACATTTACTCAAAGTAATTAAATAAAGTCCTATTCCAGCTTCCAGGCCACGATGCCCCCACTTCCTTTATATAAACTTCTAGCCCTAGAACTTACTATGAAAAAGATCTGGGAAGACGGAGTTGACCTCAAACAGCAGCTATTTTAAAAGCTAGTGATTCTAGCTGGTTTTAGATGTCTAGCATCCGCATTGTGGAAATACTCCTAAAAAACAGTAAATGGATTGCACTTAACGGTACTGGACTGAGTACCAGACATCCTCCTCAAGATAAATGCTAATTTATTCAGAGGGACCATATTAAACGAGCATGTGTCCAGAAGGAAGAAGCAACCTGAACAGTGAGAAGCTAGAAAACAGGTTATGTGAGGAATGGCTTAAAAAAGGGCGGTGAGGGGGGCTGCTGAGTAGTTTGGAGGAAGGTGGTAGTCTTGTGGTATGGCTGGAAGTGCTTTAGTCTGAGGCTCAGGAAACCTGGGAGGGAGCACGCCTTTTAAGATCAAGCTCTTCTATCCTCAAGATCCCCAGAATGCCCTCTCTTCCCTCAGGTCTTCCAGGGGGACTGGGCCAGGGATGAAGGGTGGTCCCTAGGGATCCCTTGCAGTTCTGTGTCTGCCATTTATCAGTAAGCCCCCTTCCTTCATTTTTATGATCTCTGTGATGGCCTTATCTCTACATTAAGTTTTAAAAAACCATATGACCCTAAGATTTTGTAGCAGAAAGAGTGAACTGGCAACACTAGAACCCAGAGGTAAAAGCTGTAACAGCTCAGATTTCAGCATATAAGGGGAAAAAAGAACTTTTCTGACTGAAATTAAGTGTGAGACCAGGCTGGGTTACTGGACACCGGAGTTACTCAAGTAGAGGCCGATGACCAATTGTTGGGAGACTCTGAAGGAATTCCTGTGCTGGGTGGGACTTTGGTCCTGTCCAATTCTCAGCTCCTATGATTCATCCCCCTGGCTACTCCTCGGGCTCCCCACCCACTACTAGCATGCCCTTTGAAGCGGGCCCTTCTCCCTTCCATCTCTCTTGCAGGAGCAGACCAAGGCACAGGACGTTCTGGGAGCCGCGACCCTTCTGCTGGAGGGAGTAATGGCAGCACGGGGACAACTGGGACCCACCTGCCTCTCATCCCTCCTGGGACAGCTTTCTGGACAGGTCCGCCTCCTCCTTGGGGCCCTGCAGGGCCTCCTAGGAACCCAGGTAAGTAAATCCTGAGTCAAGGGGACTACAGAGACTGTCCTTTGCTGACTTAGCCCCCTTGGAAGACCTGAGGGAAGAAAGGAGAATTCTGGGAATCTTGAGGGTAGCAGAGCTGACCTACTAAGGAGTGCTTTCCCCGAGCCATAAAGTCCGGGTGCTGGCACCTTATCTTTCCCTATAGACGAGAGAGACATGATATCTGGCCCAGATCTCTGGCCTCAGTCCCATCCTCTGCCCACAGCTTCCTCCACAGGGCAGGACCACAGCTCACAAGGATCCCAATGCCATATTCCTGAGCTTCCAACAACTGCTCCGAGGAAAGGTGCGCTTCCTGCTGATTGTAGTAGGGCCCACTCTCTGTGCCAAGCAGGCCCTGCCCACTACAGCTGGCCCAAGCAATACCTCTGTAGTCCTCACACTACACAAGCTCCCAAACAGGACTTCAGGATTTTTGGAGACAGACTCCCGTGTCTCAGCCAGAACTACTGGCTTTGGACTTCTGAAGAGGCTGCAGGGATTCAGAGCCAAGATTCCTGGTCGGCTGAACCAAACCTCCAGGTACCTAGACCAAATCCCTGGACACGTGAACAGGACACACGGACCCTTGACTGGAACTCATGGACTCTTTCCTGGACCCTCACCCAGGGCTCTAGGAGCCCCAGACATCCTTCCAGGAACTTCAGACATGAGCTCCCTGCCACCCGACCTCTGGCCTGGATATTCTCCTTCCCCAATCCATCCTCCTACTGGGCAATACACACTCTTCTCTCCTTCACCCACCTCACCCACTCCCCCGATCCAGCTCCAGCCTCCACTTCCTGACCCCTCTGTCACACCCAACTCTGCCAGTCCTCTTCTAATTGCACCCCACCCTCACTTCCAGAATCTGTCTCAGGAGGAGTAAGGTACTAGGGCCCTGCCAGCTTCAGCACTGTCTCCCATGTAAAGTTCCCTTACCCGGAGGGGAGGCCCTGGGAATCAAGTTATACCAGATTTCCTGCTTTCACCTGAAACCCAAAGCCCTGCTAAAGCGGGATACACAGGACAGAAAAGGGGATCGTTTTTCACTGTATAATGTAAAACTTCAGAAGCTATTTTTTTAAGCTATCAATAATATTCACTAGAGCGTCTAGTTATCTTTGGTCTATTTTCTGCACAAATTTACAGCTTACTAATTTTCTACGTGCTCTTTTTCATACGGTAATTATGCAAAGGGCTGGTCTGGCCTGGCTTCTGAACAGAGGTAGAGACTAACCTTATGTCAGAAAACAGAGAAAAAAGAGCTTTGATTTTTTTTCCTCAGAACTAAGGTTAGTGTCTTTCTCCCCTTTACTATCATTCTCAATAGGGCTCTGATCTCCTTTTCTTAGGAGATCCTTACTCTTGAAAAATGAATGAGAAGTTGTCTCTCAGAAAGGCCGTCTCTACATAATCAACAAAACTGAGCCTATATAAATAAAGAATAAGAACACCCAAAAGCTAACAGAAAAGCAAAGGAAAGAGATGTTCTTCTCAGGGGGCAATAGATCTCCCCCTTCCCTCCCCTCCCAAAAAGTTAACAGGAAGCCTTGGAGAGCCTCACACCCCAGGTAAGGCTGTGCAGACAGTTCAGTCAAGACAAAACCTGGATGTGACAGCTGAGCAAACAGCGAGAGCTTCAGCAGCTCAGCAGGAAGCTTTGCCAGGCACGGGTTCCTGCCTCCCTCCTGTGGAGGTCAGGGGGAAGTGCAGGAAGTGGCAAGAGTCAGTCTCCTAGGGCTCACACAGCAGGAGGGACAAGTACAAGTTGAAGGCTCATTTCCCAATCCCAGAAGCACACAGTATCTAAGAAGCTGCCCTATGTGACCACCATGAACTCTGCTAAGGATTCTCTAGAGAAGCCAGGCTTATGGGGCCTTGCAAATAAATGCCGCTGTGGTGCCTCTGAAGAGGTTTATTATTGCCCAAAACAAAAACTCCATTACACAGGTCAACACTACCTCCAGAGGCTCCTGTAGGAAAACTAATAGCAGCTTTTTCCTCTTCCCTCCCCGCAACTCCCCAAAGGAAAGACGACCATGTAGGTAAAACAGCCAGGAATCCAGAGTTCCAAACACTGCCAGATACCCCAGGATCACTAGAGGTATTCCAAAATAGAAGAAAGGAAAGCCAGCATGCCGGGAACCTTACGTATGTTACCTTTTATACCGCTCACACAACTCTATCACCTTGGGATTATCATCTCTACTTTGCAGACAATGAAACTGAGGCTCAGAGAAGCCAGGCATTTTCTCAATGCTTACATAGCCCTGTGAGCAAGAAGAAACCCTAGGCTGACCAGCCCATATGGTCCCCAGTGTGGTGTACTGTCCAACAGATCATTCAGTGATTCTATATATCAGGAAAGATTTCCGAGTCTTGGGGGAGTAAACAGACCAACAATTAAAAAGTTCTGAGTAGAAAACCAAAAGCTCTTGGAGGGGGTGACGAACTTAGACATCTCCAGGTGTCCTTCTCTCCCATCATGGATAGAACAGTTGCCATGGAGAAGGAATCAACAAATGCACAAAGCTCAAAAGTGTACGCATCTCAGATGGTGTCAGTTTTTGCATGGGAGAGAACAGTTCATCCACACTACAAATTCCAGCATGCAGTCAAGGGAATGGTTAAGTAGAAATTGTAATTTACTGAAATACTAACCTGGATTAAATGTAATGATCAAAATGAAGAACCTTCTGGCACATGAAAGAGTCAGCACCCAGAACAAGATATGCCAAAGGGACCAAAGACAAAGGCTTAATAAGGGTTCTCAGCACAGTCTGACGAGAGACAAGGTTGGCAAAACTGCAAGAAGTATATAGCCAGTAAGTTCCAGGCATCCACTATCAGCATTGGACTTACTTCAGGGCAAATGCAAATAACTCCTGGGCTTCTCCAATGTGAACTAATCTGTCCATATTGAGAATCTACCCTTCCCAAAACATCGTCAGACTTATTCCATCCCTTCTTCCCTTTACACAAAAAGCAAAAAACTGTGGCAACCAGAAAACTCTTCTCTCTATTCAACTGCATGCCAGTTCTCTCTTCTGCTACCCAGGATAGCCAGGATAGTCTGCTATGCTACCCCACAAACTATTACTGGTAATTAAGTTTCCCCACTCTAACCTAAATCCAGCCTTCTCCAAAACCCCAAATCTGACTCCACGTAAAAAAGTTCTACGAGTCCATGAAAATTCATTCCAACCCCCATTGCACCTTCTGTCCATCCCCCCCCCCCCCACAGTAAAGCAAAACACCTTTTCCTCCCCCCTGCAGAGACCATCCATTTTCAACCCATTTCCCTAAATACTATTTCTAACACCTCATGTAAAGACCTGAAAATGATAGGGAAGGAAATACCCCAGGCATCCCAGCAGGGGGACCAGCTCCCATGGCAAAACCAGGAGATCAAAAGAGAAAACTGCTTAATACACACTCACAATCTTTCTGGATTGTTACCCTGAATCTCCTAGGGGAAATAAGAGTCCAGAGACTTTCTCAGAGACCTCAAATGCCAGGCTAAAAAGCCAGCTCATATCCTGGAGTGCTTCTACAAGCATCACCATTTCCTCCATTTTGTTTTTGCCCAGTTTTAAGTTAGGGACTGCAGTCAGGCTGCTCCATTGTCCTAGAACTGGACTGCCAGCCTCATTGGTATTGCTGCCTTGTCCACTTCACTGGTCTGTGCAGCAGCTGCCTGTTCAGTGGTACTGGTGAGAACCCCCACCACTCACCCTCCCTCCCTGCATTGCAGTAATGCAATGTAGAGCAGACACCTAGCTCCTCCACCTGTTCCTAGAACCACCAAATCTGTTCTTTCTATTCTCTTCATAGTCATGTCCCATGCCTGTATCTAAAAGCTTCCACCCAAAGCTTCCACAAAAATGATGGACATTTCCAGGATACGCAAGTGACTCATTTAAATCAACGTGATCTGACTTCCTAAGAGACTTAAAGTGTTGGAAGGACACAAGCAGGGCTCCTTGCCCATTCAAAATTCTATGCCAAATGGGTGGTATCTTCCGGTGCTGGGGTGCCCTCAGGAGCCAAAAGCACAACACTCTCCCAGACAGAAAATCACTTTGGAGGATAAATGTTGGGGTAGTTACCCAGAAGGCTTAGACAACCCTAAACCCAGATACCAAAAGGCTGGGATAGATCCTACATTGACATGTGATCATCTGGCTGTGGGCCAGAAATATAATATACCACAGGCAAAGTAGAAAAAATGATTTTAGGGTAAATGCAAAAGACTTTTTTTTTAAGGGCGGGGCAGAAACGGATCTGAAAAAGTAAAGTTTAATTTAAAAATCATATACACACAAAACAACTTCTCATCCATTTTAAGCTCTCCCATTGGGTCTTTCACAGGCAAGTTTCCCATGGAGTCCAGACCACCTAAAGATGCACCCACAGTGGGCAGACAGACAGCCCCTCCTGAACAGGTGGTCAACAGTTACCGCTCCTCAGGCTTGAATGAATGAATGTCCAAGCCCTAAGTGACTAAGCAGCAAGGTTGGCTTCCTGGGTGCTTCAGAAGGCCAGTTTCTTCATCAGCAGATAAACTCTGGAGTCCACTTCAAATCCGTGCAGGTTGTTGGCATCACCCTGCAGCCTCATGAGCAGGCCCCCATACGACACGTAGGCAGAGCTGAAATGGAAGGCCCCAGTCCCATGAGTCTAAGCTCTGGAGCGGCTACCCAGTGGCTCCCCATCCCAGCTTAAGAAAGAGAGGCACCCTTCTAGCGTCTGGTCATTAGGAACCAAAATTCAGACAAAGACGAATGCACAGATATGTGCATGGCAGTATTCCGGATATCAAACAAAGGTGGAAAATGCTACATGCCCAGAGTAATGGAAATGATCAAATGAACTAAGATAGATCCATTTACTGGAATGTTATGCTGCTATTAAAATGTTTAGGAAAAGCCTTAAACTGACATAGGGAAACCCATTTTACATAACTTGAAGCAAAAAGAGCAGAAGAAGGGGCGCCTGAATGGCTCGTCGGTTAAGCGTCCAACTCTTGGTCTCGGCTCAGGTCATGATCTCACGGTTCATGAGGTGGAGATGCACCTTGGGCTCTGCACTGATGGCACAGAGCCTGCTTGGGATTCTGTTTCTCTCTCTCTCTCTCTCTCTCTCTCTCCCCCTTCCCTGCTTGCACTCTCTCTCTCAAAACTAAATAAATACTTAAAAAAAAAGAGAACAAACAACATGATCTCAAAGAAAAAAAAGTACACAGGAAAAAACCTAGAATACTCAAAAATGTTTATGTAAAAGATTCCCTTTGGGTATGGAATTATAGGTGATTTTTTTTTTTTTTTTTTTTTTTTGCTTCCTCACATTACTTCTCTGCTTTTCAAATTTCTTACCAAGAGCACATATTGTTTTAATAAGATTTTAAAGAACAACTAAAATAGTTGGGCAGGGAAACCAAAGAACTAGGGATTGGATTGCAGAGTAGCAAAACACACACACAAATAAACAAAACCAAAAAAGTCTAGCAGTTTAATCACTTAATGCTGCATTTAGTTCCTGGGGAAGCAACCTGCCTTTGCACTTCACATAGCAAGATCATCGGCTTCTCACTTGGACCCCTGGGCCCTGAGGTCCTGACAAAGGGCCAAGTGAGCAGCCTACATTTCAGACTGGAAACTGTTCCCAGAACAGTCCCCTTCTGGGTCCTGCCTAGGTCTGAGGTGCCTGGGGAGAGACACAGGAAACATGAGCACGGCCCAGATTTTCAGAGCATGGCCCAAGGCAGGGGGACAAGGGTCTCACAAGACCATGGAACTTACAGACGCGTTGCTGCCTCAGTAGAAGTTTCGTCTCCCTCAATCCTGTATACTTTCCCATACATTACATACTCAAATTGGTCAGCCCTGTGAAACAACAATAGCAAGGTTATTCTTAAAAAAGTAGTTAACAATAACGAGAGGCCCTTTAATAATGGTAACTGATAACTAAGCGTCAACATTATGAAAACGGACGTCTTCCAGATACAATGCCATTTAGTCCTCACAGCAACCCAATGAGCAAAGCAGGACCATGCATACTTTACTGGTGAGGAAACTGAGGCTGAAAGAGGTTAGGTTGTTCAACAAATAAGTGGTAGGGCTGAGATTTGAACTCCGTGGAATTCCAAAGCCTTTCCATCACACCAAACTCTCTCCCAAGATGCAAGGTTCACACAGCTTAGGTCACTCAGTGGTCATTTCCTTAGCCATCAATAAACTACAACCCACAAGCACGTAATTACTGCTTGGATAAACACCTGGCTGTTCAAATTCTTAAGTGTAGCAATTTCCTTAAGGTTACTCAGATTCTGCTGATAATCATTTATTCCACAAATTAAATAAGGGTCTTTTCATACTACTTATCTACTTAATCTTCAGGCATATTTCAAGTGCTCCCTTCTTCACTTCCTCACCTGGAAGGCCTATCATCTGTGGGGTTGTATTCACCATCATCCAGGGTACCATCTTCATATAAGGTACTGGCTATGACCAACCGGAACTTGTCACCTGAAAATAATGGCAATACCTGGGAGTGAAGAACGGCTAAAATGTCAAAAAGCCTCCTGCTATTGTCTGTGTTCAATACTTACCCAAGTCTACAGGGTAAATCTGGATGTTTACATCTAAGATTAGGTCCATCTTGAAAGATTCACTCTCACAATGTAGTCGAGACACTGGAGGGAAGCAGAGAAAAGAGTGGCATGGGTAATTGCCAGGCTCCAGCAAATGCTACAGACCCCGCTTTGGGGGATTATATGTAATTGAACACTCAGTCTAACCCAGTCTGCATCCACTAGCCTCTCATCTGCTCTCAGAGAAATGCAGAACCAGACATGTCAGAAAGAAAGGGAAGAAAACTATGGCAAGTGGACAGAATCCCAGAAAAAAACAAAGGTCCTCTGGCAATAAATAATATCCAGGTTCTAGGCCTGCCTGGGTGATTAAGAAACAACCTGACTTTGGGCAAGTTATTCGTTCATCCAAAGGTTTGTCTTTTGGTGCTGGCTGCTGTGCTGAGTGGATTATCGGGACTTGTAAGAACTGGTGTTTGTCTCGAAGAACATCTCAGTCTCCAAGCAAAGGAAGAGACATCAAGGAGGAACACTTCAATAATCGTTGATCAGTAACAGAATAAAGACGTGTATAGCAATCAGTCAATTCTGACTAAGGGAGGACGTCACAAAGAACTAAAAATTCTTAGGACACTACAAGAATACAAGCTCTGAAGTCTGATTACTCACAATGTCGCCTTGGGTAGGCTACTTAACTTCTAGGAGCAAACTGGGTAAGTCACCACCTACTTCATGGAGGCTCTTGAAAGGAATAGGTAGGACAAAATGTGTGTAAGGTGCTCGATACAGCGCCTAGCTCAGAGTGAGGAGCGATTAGAAAGGTGCCCAGGAGTTTATCAGCACCATGAGAAAAAGCCAGCCAGGCACAGGGCACAGCATATATGAAGCCAGGCAGAGTTCCGAGTCTCCGTTGTCCATCTATAAAATGTTTCCCGAGGGAGAGTCCTCTATCAGGAACTGCCGGTAGGGGCAGGCCACGTGGGTGGGGTGGACAAGGGGCCCAGGGGCGTGTCCCCGAGGAGGTTAGCCCCTTCCCCTAAACCGCCCCTACGTACACCTCACTTACCTCGGTCAAACTTCTTGCCCTCCGGGTCAATGTCTTTCACATCAAAAATATCCTCAAACAGGATGCCCGCCATGGTGAAACAGCCACGAGAGTAGCAGAGTGGCTGAGACCGCTACCACGACTAAGGGTACGCGCTTCCCCTCGCGTGGAGGGATGGTAAAAGCGCCTACAGAGTGGCAGCAAGTGACTAGAATAACGCATGCGCGCCGACAAGGAGTAACGCCACCACTTCCGCTGCCTGGCTCTCGGGGCTTCCTAACTTCCGCCCCGAACGATTGCTTCCGAGAGTCCTCAGGATTTAGGGCGGGCCTCAGGGCCATATAACTCCGCCCCAGGGCGGGGACACGACTAGTCCCACCTCCGGCCGTGGTGGCGCGGTTTCTCGCTCCCTGATGAGGCTCTAGCGCGCCCTCTTGAGAGTCCGGGTTGGGAAGACCAGAATGCTTGCGAGCCTACCCCAGCCAGGGACCTTGATCCTTGGCCCAGAGAACCCCGGCCCTAGCCCTATCCTGCTGGTCCGCGTGCCCGCCGAGGGCACAGTCCTCGCGGAGGGCAGGAAGAACAGAACCCCGCCCCCAGCGCGCTGACCCTGCAGAGCGCGGGGCCCAGTCCCTCCAGCTGGCACCGAGGTCCCCCAGCCCGGCCCCGGCTGACTTGGCCCTGCTGGATGTCACCTGAGCCGGGTTTGTACAGTTTGGGAATTTGCCATGATGTCACTATGGGGAAAAGGAAAGCCTGCACTTGTCCCCTCCACTGGTACCGCACCCTCCCTACCACTGCCCTCTTCCCCTGGACCTACTCTCTTCCACAGGATCTCTTCAGCCTGGCATTAACCTCATCACACTGCTCTCCTCCGGAGCACTGCCCCTTCCGCTTGGTACTACCTGTTGCCCCACCACTGCCTTCTCCCTCCAGACGCTGATCTACATGCCCCTTCATCCTGGCGCTATCCTCTCCCACGAATACCAGCTCCTCCCTTATACTGCCCCTTCCTCTCACACTGCCCCCTTCCTGGGCACCGTCCTCCCTCCTGGGCACCGCCTGTGCCTCCCACACGCCCCCTCATCCTGATCCTGCCTTCTCCCGCACACTGCCTGTTTCCTGGGCCCGAGCTTCTCCTCTGACACAATCTCTTACACTGCCCATCCACTCTGTGCTCACCCCACCCTCTGCTCTATCCTTCTTTAGACCCTGGTAGAGAATGCAGATCCCCAGCAGGCTGTTCCCCATGGTGGTGAGACGTCAGTAGCTACTCGAGTTTCTCCTTGGGACCTGCCAAGGAAAAGCGACCTCTGTACGCCCACACCCTCCTCCCAGGAGCGGCCTCCCGGCACCTAGACATCTCTTCCCTCCGGCCTCAGCCCTTCACCTTCCCTCCCCACCTCCACCCTGGTGCACCCCACAGGCCGGGTTACTCCAGGTGCGACTCCCAAGAGGACCAGCAGGTAAGGGAAGGAGGAGGAAAGAGGACGAAAGAGATCTAGAGTCTCAGTTCCGAGCATCACCCCCTCACGCCCGCTGTCTGGGCCTAGCGTCTCCCAACGAGTCCCTTCAGCTTTGCTTCTCACCCTCGACGGAGCAGAAGGGCCTTGCCAGGCCCGTCTGGCCCCTCCGGAGAAGCAAGAGAGGGCGCCACTCCTGAGAGATTGAGCGCAAAGAATCTGATTAAACGGTTCAGCAGACCCCGGCCCCAGGCCCTGCTGAGCCCCAACGTCTCCGGCTCCTCCTGCTCCGGCACTGGGCGCTGAGGGCCTGGCCCGGCCCTTCCACGTGCCAGCGGACCCGCCCCCGCTTGGCCCCAATTGCCCCTCTCAGTTCCCGGCCTTTGAGCAGAGGGAGCGCAGGTTAGCACGTTCCAAGCGCCCCCTGCCGCCTCCCCGGAGCCTCGGAGGCGGCCTCAACGCAGACCCCCGCCCGGCTGGGCCGGCCCCTGTGGATGGCCCGGCGGGCGGAGCAGCACAAGAGGGCACCGCCCTCGGCCCGCCCGCCGAGGAGGGGACGCGAGCTGGAGGTTGAGCCCGAAGCGCCTGCACGGGGCCCGCCGCACTCTGCACTCGGCCGCCCGGGCGGCGGGGACGGGACGGGTGCCGGCGCGGGCTCTGCCGGCCGGGAGCCGAGTCCGGGCCCGAGCCCGAGCCCGAGCCGCACCGGGAGGCCAGAGGACTGTGGGCGGAGATGGCGGCCGCGTCGGCCGCGACAGTGGCGGAAGGGATGGAGCCGCGGGCGCTGCAGTACGAGCAGACCCTGGTAAGTGAAGCCGAGCGGAACCCTCAGGAGTGCACTCCGGTACCGCTGCTCTGGGTTCTCCTTGGAAGCGCGAGGCCCGGGGGCCTACCCTAAGCCCGCCCCAGAAGTGAGCTGGGGAAACTGAGGCTCGAGGGCCTGAGAGGCTGGAGAGCTAAGGGGGGGGGGGGGTTGGGGAGGGGGCTGCAGAGGACAAGGACATCAGGTGCTTGTCCCAGGTGTCCTTCTCTTTACCACCCCCACATACACACGTTTTCTCTGCTCCTCCTGGACTGAAGTCTCAGCACCCCACTATCCCTCCCCAGCACCACTCACACCCTTGAACTTTTTCTCTCTACCCTCCTATCTCCACCATCCAAGACATTCCCTCTATCCCCACTAAGTGTGTGGCACTGTACTAGAATTAGAAACAAGACTGTGTGGAAAGATGGCTCAGACCCAAACCTAGCCCCCAGCCCTTAACCCTGGGGGACTGGCAACCCAGCATTGGCAAGAAGCCCTCAGGGGATTCTCTGGGGGGAAAGAGCTTTTCCTGTACACCGCCCCCCCCCCACTCTTGGTACAGGAGCTTTAGGGAGGATGGGTCAAGCGAGAATGGGTGTGGGAATTGGGACCTTTGTCCATGCTGACTGGGTATCCAGCCCCCACCCACTTCAGGGGTGTCCCTTGACCTCATTAAAAGCAGGGGTCCTGGGGCTGTGAGCTGACTCATGGCTACCATTACAACTTAGCGTTTGAGAAGCCTTTTGCCCCTTCTTGTGTCACTAGGCGGAGGACCCAAACTCTAGGGAAGGGAGTGGGCTGGTGGCTCCTTTTTACCAGCTTGGGTTGGAATTTGCTCTGGAAGGAGGCTGGGAGGGAGCCTCTCCAGGAGGAGGGGTCCTGGGTTGTAGCTGGGGCTGGGAGGTGCCCTGTTATAAGAGAGAGACTGGTTGAAACAGGATGACAGGGAGAGGTGGCAGGGGCGGGGGTGGAGCCAGGGGAGAGGGGCAAGCCTTTGCATTGTGGGGGAGGTGTCTGTCAATCTGTCCTGGCTGAGAATGGGGCTTTGGTCAAAGAAGCCAGGCACCTGACCTCTGAAATGGTGTCTATCTGTTGCACCAGCCACATCTCCACCTCCTTTGCCTGGTCTCTATCTCTGGAACGAATCCTCAGGGTCATGCTGTCTCCCGAACACTCTCTGCTCCAGCCTCTCCCCCTTCTCCTTCTAATCCCTTTGTCTTCCTCGTACACACTCACCTCCCCCTCCTACACTGTGTCTGCCTCTTTGTACTCTACTTTCTTTCTCTCTTTTCCTCCTTCCTTCTTCCCCTCTCTTCTCCTTTCTCTTCTCTGCCTTTCCCCTGGCTTCTCTTTTTCCCTTTCCCTCTCCTCCCTTTCCTCATTCTCTATCACTCTCTTGCTCTGTCTCTATCTTTCCCTCCCTCCCCCCCACCACCAACCCCAGCCCCAACAGGAGCCCTTTGTGTCCCGAAGCTCTGCGGGTGGCAGCCGGAATCTACTCCTCCCCACCCCCCAACACACGCCCAGCTTGGCAGGTCTAGCTGAGGCTCAGCGACTCTCACCCTCCCGTCCCAGCACCCCAACATCCCCAGTCACAGCCCAGCCATCAGCTTCTGCCGGCCCCAACCCACCACTGGACTCAGGGCAGCTCCAGAGTGGGATTGAAGCCACCAGCATTCTCCACCCACCCAGAGACTTTCTACTCCCAGCTAGGCTGGCAGGCTGGGGGGGGGGGGGGTGGTTAGGGGTGGAGAATGGGGACAAGGGGATTACGGTGGATGGGAAGGGTGCAGCTGAGTTGGTCACAGGCTAGAGGCCAAGCGGGAACGTGATAAGGATTGAGGCCCCGCCTGCTCTTAGGCCCAACTCAGCTGCCCCCAGCTCCATGAGGCCCTCATTGTTACCCTTCCGTCCTTGACCATCCCTTATTCTCTGACCTTCCTTCCTCCCACTTTCAGACTGCCTTAGGTTTTTCCATCTTTTCCTCCTCTGGGGCCTTCCCTCCCACTCTTCCTCCTCCATGCTCCCTGGGCAGGCCTGTGAGAAGAGGACGATTATTCTGCCACCCCCAGTGCTGTGCCCTGTACCTTGGCTGTCCCCATTACTCTGGCCAGGACAGCCCCCACGGTTTGTAATGTGCATTGTTTCCACACCCCAAGCCAAAGTGGAAACTGTGGGTTCAAGAAGGGGCATATAATATAGGGTCTGGGAGAAGGGGAATTGATGCAGGGGTCCCCACTCAGCACACATCTGCTAATGTCCCCATATTCCCTGTTCCTCAGATGTATGGCCGGTATACTCAGGACCTTGGGGCCTTTGCCAAAGAGGAAGCTGCTCGGATTCGCCTGGGAGGGCCCGAGACCTGGAGAGGTCCACCTTCCCCTCGGGCTCCCCCAGAGCTCCTGGAATATGGACAGAGCCGTTGCGCCCGATGCCGCAGTGAGACCTGGGTTGGGGCAGGAGACCTGGCTGTGCTGTGCTGTGCTGTGCTGTGCTGTGCTGTGCTGTGCTAAGGGGGACAGAGGCCATTAGAGCTACCCATTGGGAGGTTGAGGGTTGGGGGGCAGAGGTGGGAATACTTTGGTGCTAGCCTCCCCCCCTCCCCGCTCCATTCTTCCCTTCCCTGCTCCCAGTCTGTTCCGTACGCTGCCATAAGTTCCTAGTGTCCAGGGTTGGTGAAGACTGGATCTTCCTGGTCCTGCTGGGGCTCCTCATGGCTCTGGTCAGCTGGGCCATGGACTATGCCATCGCTGCCTGTCTGCAGGGTAAGGACAAGGGCTGGCAAGGGGAAGGCTGGGAAGAACCAACCTGCTCTCTCCATGCCACACTTGTCCAAGCATCTTGGCTACTTGGCCACTGACCACTTTCCCCAGCCAGCCTGACTGCCTCCTCTTCAGGCATAATGACTGCCACTCCCATAGGCCACAACTTCTTGCCTCCCTTCTCGAACTGCCCCTCTTCCCTGTTGTGATCTTTGTCCCAATGAATGCCCTGTAAGGCCGCCTCCCTACCCCTCTTGCCCAGGCTGTCTGTGATGGATCCATTCTCCCTGGGACAGCTTGTCATATCAGTGTGTCCCAGTGGCTAGGTGGGGACTGGGTGTGTGCATCTAGGGTCCAGCAGCTCATCTTCTCCCCACAGCTCAACAGTGGATGTCCCGAGGCTTGAACACCAGCCTCTTGCTCCAGTACCTGGCCTGGGTCACCTACCCCATCGTTCTCATCACTTTCTCAGCTGGATTCACACAGATCCTGGCTCCTCAGGCTGTCGGTACAGTAAGAAAGAAGGGGAGGGCAGTGATGGGACCTCCTGAAACGGGCACATCAAATGACTCTCCTGGGACCATAACTTCTCCAGGGTCTGGCATCCCTGAGATGAAGACCATCTTGCGAGGAGTGGTGCTGAAGGAATACCTCACCCTGAAGACCTTTGTAGCTAAGGTCATTGGGCTGACCTGTGCCCTGGGCAGCGGGATGCCCCTTGGCAAAGAGGTAACTCCAGATTGGGGATAGAAGGAGTCTGACCCAGTGGGGGAAGAAGATAGGCCAAGGTCAAGGTGTGCCCCTTCCCCACTCACCATTTGCTCCCACACCCCCAGGGCCCTTTTGTGCATATCGCCAGCATGTGTGCTGCCCTGCTCAGCAAGTTCCTCTCCCTCTTTGGGGGCATCTATGAGGTAAGGGAGACCCTGGGGGAAAGCAGAGGGGGAGGGGAGGCTGCTGAGGCCACGCTGACACCCATTTCCACCACTCTTGCCAGAATGAATCCCGGAACACAGAGATGCTGGCTGCTGCCTGTGCCGTGGGAGTAGGCTGCTGCTTTGCAGCACCTATTGGAGGTAGGCGGGCAGTCCAGCCCCTCAGCCCTGCCCCTGGCCTCACCTCCTTTGCCCCTCTCATCTGGGTCTGAGTCCTCAGGCAGGGCCCAGGCCTCATGTGGCACTCTGCTTTGCCCCCCCACAGGCGTCCTATTCAGCATTGAGGTCACCTCCACCTTCTTCGCTGTGCGGAACTACTGGCGAGGCTTCTTTGCTGCCACCTTCAGTGCCTTCATCTTCCGGGTCCTGGCGGTCTGGAACCGTGATGAAGGTGGGGGAGACCTGGGGGACGAGAGGAGCCCCTGAGATGGCTCGGGTGAGGGCCCTCAACACTACACCTGTCTCCCTTTGCTACTCTGCTTTCCTTTCAGAGACAATTACGGCTCTCTTCAAAACCCGATTCCGGCTTGACTTCCCCTTTGACCTCCAGGAGCTGCCGGCCTTTGCTGTCATTGGGTGAGGGGAGCTCAGGGAGCTGGGGTGCATCGGAGAGGAGGAGGTAGAAGAGGGAAGACCCCCTTTCACCCTGGTACTTCTCCTCTCTCTAGTATTGCTAGTGGCTTTGGGGGAGCGCTCTTTGTCTACCTGAACCGGAAGATTGTCCAGGTGATGCGGAAGCAGAAAACCATCAACCGCTTCCTCATGAAGAAGTGAGTTGGACCTGGGCTCCTCTCTGAGTTGTGCGATGGGCACAGTAGGGTGAGAGGGCCACCCTACTGTGGCAAAGAGTAGCCCAATTAAAGATAGCACTTCATTGAGAAAATCAGCCAATGGTGTTTTCCGGAATGATTGAACATTTTGGCTTTTATATGAATTACCTCAAAATTGCCACTTTTGAATTTTTAGTCAAGGCACTTCACATCAAAGATTAAGACTTCCATGGGGCACCTGGCTAGCTCAGTCGGGAGAGCATGTGACTCTTGATCTTGGGGTTGTAAGTTTGAGCCCCACACTGAGTGTAGGGAGTATTTAAAAATAAAATTTAAAGGGGCACCTGGGTGGCTCAGTCGGTTAAGAATCCTACTTCAGCTCAGGTCACGATCTCATGGTTCTTGAGTTCGAGCCCCGCATCAGATGAGCTCAAGCCCCACTCCAGGCTCCACACTCTCTCTCCCTCTCTCTCTCTCTCTCTCTCTCTGCCCCTCACTTACTCATGCTCTGTCTCTTAAAAATAAACAGATAAGTAAATATTTAAATATATATATATATATATATTTTTTTTTTTTTTTTTTTTTTTAAAAGACTAAGGCTTCCGGGATACCTGGGTGGCTCAGTCAGTTAAGCGTCTGATTTCGGCTCAGGTCATGATCTCACAGCTCGTGAATTTGAGCCTCACATTGGACTCTCTGCTGACAACTCAGAGCCTGGAGCCTGCTTCAGATTCTGTGTCTCCATCCTGCTTCAGATTCTGTGTCTCCATCTCTCTCTGCCCTTTCCAGTCACACTCTCTCTCAAAAAAAATAAACATTAAACAACAACAACAACAACAACAACAACAAAAACCCTAAGGCTTCCTTAGGCCCTTGGCCTGGACAGATGGCACTGCTCCCTGGAGAGTGTTTGAGCCTTAGTTTCCCCGCCCCCCCCCCCCACCCCATTGAAGCACGGAAATGGGTGAGATTTTTTAATCTCCAGAGCTTAACTCTCTCATTTGTGAACTTGAGGATTGGGAGCGGGAAGGCCCGAGACGGGACTTTTGGGACTGACGTCTTTCAGAGAAAGGGCAGCCCACTAAACCTGTTCCCTCTGGCACCTTTGGTCAACTTCATGAGTGACCGTAGCTCTTCCCAACACTGACCTTCACTCTAAGTCACCAGAGAGAAACAAAGGCATAAACTTCTCCATACTGTCACACAGTGTGCCCTTTGGCTGGGCTTCTGAGAGCACAGAGAGGAGTCACAGCTCAGAAGTGTCCAAGGGAGGGCTGGAATGGGTTGCATTTCTGCTACCTACGTGGGGAATTGAGGGCCAACAGAAAGGCATTTGGGCTTATAATAACCCCAGACAGCCATCACCCTTGGGTCCATCATATCACGAACAGCAAAAGGGACCTTCTCTCAGAACTGTGTGCTTTTATGTAAGCGTGAGGCTCTGCTGCGACCTCAGCCCTGAGGTATGTGAGGGCACCCAGACTGCTACCAGTCTGTAGTAGGTACACCACCCATGTTTGATGCTGTGAAACCTGTATCTCTAGGCGCCTGCTCTTCCCAGCTCTGGTGACCCTGCTCATCTCCACTCTGACCTTCCCCCCTGGGTTTGGACAGTTCATGGCCGGACAGGTAACTCCAGGCAGAACAGACACTTGTGCTTTCCCTCGGGATATATCCCCTCTAAAGCCAACAGTCTCTGCTCTCCTTTGGGCCCCTTCCCTTCATCCTGGCTGTTCCCCAGCCTGAGGCACCGTGTTCACCTACAGCTCTCACAGAAAGAGACTCTGGTCACCCTGTTTGACAACCGGACGTGGGTCCGCCAGGGCCTGGTAGAGGAGCTAGAGCCACCGGGAACCTCACAGGCCTGGAGCCCACCACGTGCCAACGTCTTCCTCACCCTGGTCATCTTCATTCTCATGAAGGTAGGGCTCTTACATGTGTAGAGCTAATGCCAACCTGGGCTTCCTAGGTGCCAGACATTGTTCTAAGCACTTTCCATATAGTCATTCCTTTTAAGTCTCACAACACTATGAGAAAGGTACTATCAGTAGCCTTTTTTTTAAGATGGGAAGTCAAGGCACAAAGAGGTTACATAATTGTCCCAGAGCTAGACCGCAGAGTAAGATTTGAACCCAAGCCATCTGGTTCTGGAGTCTTCCTTTCTTTGATCCTGGGGGATTCTGGGATAGCTGGGAGCTTGTGCCTGATTGATAAGGAAGGTAGACGCCCCAGGGTGAAGCTGGGGGCTGCCTGGGGCCTGGCAGTGCCTCTACCTGTTTGAACCACCTCCTGCCTGCAGTTCTGGATGTCTGCACTGGCCACCACCATCCCAGTGCCCTGTGGGGCCTTCATGCCAGTCTTTGTCATTGGTGAGTCTTCAGCTGCCTATTCTCCTAGCCTCAACCTTCCCACCCACTCGCCGTCCCCTCTCTGCCTGGGAGTGGGTTTTGGTCCAGCCTCAGCCCCAACCCCACCCCCTGACTATCCCCTGTACTGAATGACCCACTGGCCCCTCCCCCACCTTCTGACCCTCTCTCTTCCTAGCGCCCCCACCCTCCCCCTCCACTACCTGTTTCTCTTCCCACCCCCCTCCCTGAAGGAGCAGCATTTGGGCGTCTGGTGGGCGAAAGCATGGCTGCCTGGTTTCCAGATGGGATTCACACTGACGGCAGCACCTACCGGATTGTGCCTGGTGGCTATGCAGTGGTGGGTAAGTGCTCCAGGTCCCCATCTGTCTCCCAAGACCCCTGGCCACAGGGTCTGAGGTTCTGGTGCCCCCTGCTGGCAGGAACCCGGCTTCACTCAGATGCAGAAGCCAGTCCCCAGTAGTGTACTGGGCGGCCTGGCAGGTCCCCGGTAGTGTACTGGGCGACCTGAAAGGCCCCCAGAGGACCATCCCTGGATGGGGAGGGTCATCTGGGACCTGAGCACCCTGAGGTGACTGAAGATGGCTACCTCCAGGGGCAGCTGCACTGGCAGGAGCAGTGACACACACAGTGTCCACGGCTGTGATCGTGTTCGAGCTCACAGGCCAGATTGCCCACATCCTACCCGTCATGATTGCCGTCATCCTGGCCAACGCCGTTGCCCAGAGCCTACAGCCCTCACTTTATGACAGCATCATCCGGATCAAGAAACTGCCCTATTTGCCTGAACTGGGCTGGGGCCGCCACCAGTATGGAGGGCTGGGCAACAAGGGGGGTGCGGGTGAGGGTCAGAAGGACCCCCTCAGACCCACCTCCAGCAAAGTCCTCAGACAGTGAAGCTGGGAGACCAGCCACCTTGCTCTCTCCTGGCCAGAGCTGCCCTGTCCACATCCTGGGGAAGCCGCAGCTAGCCCCACCTGGTCAAATGAAGGCAGAAATACTCCTTGGCTCTTAGCCCTTGTCCCCATGGGCTCTGGGGCCTTCTTATGGCCCTGATGGTAGTGCTCTGGGATCCCTTCCCCATCATGATCACAAACTAAGTGCCTTTCTCTACCCTCAGGCAGTACCGGATGCGAGTGGAGGACATCATGGTGCGGGATGTTCCCCACGTGGCCCTCAGCTGCACCTTCCGGGACCTTCGATTAGCACTGCACAGGACCAAGGGCCGCATGTTGGCCCTAGTGGAATCCCCTGGTGAGACCAGGAGGGATCCCTGGTGCTGGGGGCATCTCCCAGGGTTGCTGCTCAGGAAGAGGGAGGGAACAGGAGCTCAGAACCAGTCTCGTTGGTTGGGCCAGCATTTGCCAGCCAGGGGTTCCCTCTGGTGCGTGGTCTGTGTCCAAGACCCCACTCTGGGTGTGAAAGAAGGCCGGGGGTGAGTAGGAGGGCCTCACCCCCAGCTCCTGAGTCCTCCCACCTGCTCTACCCAGAGTCCATGATCCTCCTGGGCTCCATTGAGCGCTCACAGGTGGTGGCATTGCTGGGGGCGCAGCTGAGCCCAGCCCGCCGACGGCAGTACATGCAGGAGCATCGAAATGCCCAGACCTCTCCACCGTCCGATCAGGAGAGTCCCCCTAGCCCTGAGACCTCCGTCCGCTTCCAGGTGAGCAGGGGAACCCCACAACCGCACAATCTTCCCAGATGTCACGTAGACTGGGAGGGCAATACAGAAGTGATCTGGGGCCATAGCCTCACCAGCCCCTTCCTGCCTCTGCAGGTGAACACAGAGGACTCAGGTTTCCCTGCAGCCCGGGGGGAGACTCACAAGCCCCTGAAGCCTGCTCTCAAGAGGGGGCCCAGCAACACCATGAACCTCGGGGAGAGTCCCACAGGTGGGCCTCTCTCCCACTGGCAGAGCCAGAGTACGGCCCCTGAGATCCAGTGGGAGCCCTACCCAACCTTTTTGCTTGAGCACATCCCAGCTAAGAGGCTGCCCAGATGGGCCAGGGGTAGAACCAGGACACCTCTCCTCTTGCCCTCCTCACCTCTCCTGGTCCTCGCCCTCAAAGATGACATTGCCCCCGGGGCCTTGTGTTTGGGAACACAGGGAACATGGAGCAGGCAGGCATCGCCCTCAGGAGCCTCTTCTGTGGCAGTCCACCCCCCGAGGCTGCTTCAGAGGTGAGTAGTCAGAGTCTCTGTCTCTTTCTTTCCAGCTCTCTCTCTGACACTGAGACCACCCCTCCATTAACCCTACAGAGCCTGCCTCCATTGTCCCTGCTCTTCTGCCCTCCTAGATGTCAGCTCTGTCCCTGCTGTGTGCTCTTCCTCTCCGCTCCACCACTTAACCCTCACCTCCCTCCCTGTAACATCAACTCCTCTTCTCTCTGGCTCTAACAAAGTTGGAGAAGTCCGAATCATGTGACAAGCGCAAGCTGAAGCGGGTCCGAATCTCCCTGGCGGTAAGTGCTCACTTTCTTCCTGCAGCTCAGGAGCACTGGACAGGGAGGGCTGTGGGCTAGCGGGATAAGCCTCCCCAAGCCGGGGGGTACACCCACCTCCCCCCAGCCACTAGCTGCCAACCTCTGTCCCTCTCTCCTAGAGTGACTCAGACTTGGAAGGAGAGATGACCCCTGAGGAGGTAAGGTGTGACTGGACTCTGGACCCTGTTTCTTCCTGGGAGTGTTCAGTCATCATCTTGGCTGCTGTCCCCATGGGAGGGACCATTGGGTGGGAAAAGGGGGAGCCAGCTTTCAGGAAGGTGAGAACAGCTATTGGCACCTTCCCCCTAATCCTCTGTCTCATCCTCTCAGATTCTGGAGTGGGAGGAACAGCAACTAGATGAACCTGTCAACTTCAGCGACTGCAAAATTGACCCTGCCCCCTTCCAGCTGGTGGAGCGGACCTCTTTGCACAAGGTAGGGTCAGTCGCCAGGGGCTGCCCTGAGCTCTCAGGAGCACAGGGTGGGGATCTAGGTCCTCCCACAGTTTGGACTCAGGCAGGTGTGGGGAAACAGGGTAGCAGAGGGTGGGCTCTGTGCTGTGTTTCAAACATATTGCCTTAAAGGATGGGAGGCCGGGAGTCAGGGCCCCTTAGCCTGTTCCTGCCTACCGCAGGCATCATTTTTCCTCTGCTCAGCCTTGCCCCCAGGGAACTCTGGGCCAAAGCAGCAACAAAGACAGGGTTGGAGCTGGGTGGAAGCCAGAGGGCCAGGCCAGGGTCAGAGCCAGGCAGGAGACTGCCAGCACCCAACAAGGCTGATACACCCACAACTGAAAAAAAAAAGGGGTGAGAAACAGGCAGGATAAGAAACTCTAATAAACAAGCTAGCAAATATCCAAGTAGGGGTGGGGACACTGCAGAGAAGAGATAAACAAAGATGAGAAACGCCCAGTGGGGGGCTTGGAATGTCAGACCCCAGAAAGTCTGACTTAATAATGTAGGCCAAAGGAAAACTGGTAGGTACACAGGAAGCTAGCTCAGTAGAAGGGCAGAATGGCCTGCAGACAAGGGGAGAAAAGTTGAGTGCAGACAGGTTGGTGGAGGGTGAGGCTGACACTCAAGGAGGGCTGGGGCTCTCTGTGGAGGACTTTCTCGGGGCCTCCCCAGCATGGACAGTGGCCTCATTGGGCATCTTCAGGCTTCTAAGCGAAGGCAGGAAGTGCAGGCACACCCAGCAGGGTGCTGGGGTAGAAACCGAGCAGAGCATTTTAGCCAAATTGTTGACAGATTTAAACGTGCAAGCCTCCAGGGCATGGGGATGCAGGCAGTGGAGGAATACTCCCAAGGTCTGCAGCTCCAGCAGCTAGCCGAGGTGCAAGCTGAGCCTAAGAGCCCAGGTAAGCAGGGGCTGGGCCAGGAAGGACAGGGCACAAAGAAAGAGAAAAGCAAAAGGTAATTTAAAAAAAAAAAAAAAAAAGCAAAAGGTAATAAAGGAACTTAAAAGCCTTTGGGTAAAGACATCAGATCAAAGTGACTGGGGAACTACAGTACAGTTGCAAGAAAAGTATATATAGACCTGAGAATACACTGAGTTTTTATTTAAAGCCTTTCTTCCTAAGAACTCTAAAGCTTTTCTATCGTGTTGCCATTTTTTATAGTGTCCACTATGTGCCAGCCACTTGCTAAGCTCTACACACGTTTAATTTAATCCTCACAACTGGACTGTAAAATGGATACTGTGATATTCCAGTTTTTATAGATGAGGACATTGAAATTCAGAGAAGTTAAGCAAGTTGCCTAAGGTCACACAGCTAGTAAGCAGCGCAATCAGACTGGAATCCAAGATGGTTTGACCCAAAAGCCTTGGGATTTAACCATTTTAATACATGGGGAGACTGAGGCAGTGAAGAGGTCACTTGCCTGAGTCAGTACAGCAGAGCCAGGCCCAGAGCCCAGATTCCCTGGCCACAATCCCAGGATTCTTTCAGAAGGCCACGCTGTCCCTCTCCCTGTCAATTCACTGTTCCCAAGCCCAAGATGTACAGGCCCTCCAATGGGCTCCCTGGTGTCTAATTAAATTAAAATGAAAAAAACAAAGTAGGTGTTTGTTACAAACTTAAAAATCAGAGGAAGAGAAGAAGCCTTTGAGAAACCGACTAACAAAAGTACAAAGAACTAGAAGTGATAAGAACATAAAAGATGAGAATTCAAAATGGCCTTGTAGGCCTGAAGAATCAATTAGTAATAGCCCAGTCAAGTTCAGGAGGGGAACATTCACGGGGAGAGGGAATCCACTGGAGACTATTTAGGGACTTATGAGACTAGAGCTTGCCAGCCATACCAGCTACTTGCCACATTCATTCTGAAGCCACCTGCAGACAAGCAGGGGCAGGGGAGGCTGGGATGCCAAAGCTAAGCCAGCCCGGCTTTACCTAAATCCTCAGCCTGCCATGTGTTAGCTAGCTGTGTAGCCTTGGCAAATTTCTTAGCCTCTCTGTGCTTTGCTTTCCTTATCTGTAGAATGGGGCTCAGAGTACCTACATCATAGGTTTTTCTTTGGATAAAGGACTTGATATGGGATACTTAGAACAGTGCCTGGCCATAGTAAGAGTTCAATATATGTGAGGAATGACTTCTACTGCTGCTTATACTAAGAGGCGGACAGCGGGGGACTTGAGGGAAGGGTTGAAGTATCCAAGAAATTGGTGTTTTCAGAAGAAGATGAGTGATTATGTGAGGCTGGAAGCTAGAGTGTCTAGCAGAATCTGAGACCAGCTGGGATGGCCTTAGGCAGAGTCTTGTGGGCTCTTCTGGGGAGTATGGGCTCTAACTCAAGTTTGAGAAAGCTCATAGGATGGCAGAGCCATGCTGAAGGGAAGGGAGACCAAAAGCAGAACCCATGAGGATGTTGTGGCCTGGTCCTGGTAAGGACAGTGAGGGAATCAGCATGGCCAAGATGTTCAGGAAGCAGATCGGCAAGGCTTGGTGACTGCCCGGGACCAGTGGTTTGCAAACCTAAAAGGCATAGAGTCCACCAGAAGCTCATTCTAATTAAGATTGTGGAGAAAAAGAAAATCCAGGGGAACAATTTAATAGGATCCTTGGGAGAAGATAGAGGGACTATTAAACCATAAGAAGACAAAGCTAGTGGATTATTAAAACAGAAAATCTGATAATATAGGTTTCCCTGTGAAGTCAGATGAGGAAACTAAAAGGTAACATGTAGCATGTAGGATTCAAGTTAGATATGAGGAAGAACTTGGTAACCCCAACAAGTTATGATAAAGGTACTGAAGGAACGTAGAGAAGCTTATTCTAAAACTGAACTTCTAACTGCTTTATAAGTACTGTCATGCCTTAAACGGAGAGTTAGGAAAGCTCTGGAAGGCCTCTAATGATTTAGCAACTGTATAAGAAAATATTTTTGAAGCTTTCAGATGGCTATAATGAGTTCTGAGTAACTAGTATTCAAAAAGCTGGGTTATTAATGCCCATTTTGATTCAAACATTAAGCCAAGAGACTTTACAAGTAAACTGAAAACACTGCGATAAGTGATAGGCCAAAAATTCCAGGAACTGCTGTGTCAGTAGTGTTTTTCAAGACATCTGGCCCAAGAAAATCTACTTAGAACACAAGGAGAACTGGTTGACAATTCCTGAGCCCTTGGTGATTACATTTGAAAGTTGGGGGGAGAGTCCAAAGCCAGAAAGACATGGGAGTTTGTGGTTGACTGTTGTTTCCCTGGACTTCAAGCTACATCTCAACAGCACCTGGGATGCTACTTGGGCCCCAGAAAAGGCAAACTGTATGCGAGACGTAGAGTGCTTCAGGCCATGATTGAAATGTCAGAGCCACGGTAAAGGACATTTTAACTGCCAGCCTGCTGGAGGCAAATGGGAAGCATGTGTCAGCTACTAAAGTGGGGTGAGAGGCACAAAATTCAGGGCCAGTACCCCTAAAGGATATGGAACCTCCCTGCCAGATACCTCTGTGACTGATTGGACATCTGCACAGGAGCGGGGCTGTAGAGGGATGAAAACTATCCTTCTATAGAGGGATGAAAACTCCTTCTGGAGCTGCAAAGTCACTTCACCACTGAGCCTCATACTGCCTCTCCTGTAGAATGGGTATCTCAGAACAGTACTGAAGTTACTAATTTCAGAAAGATCTCGCTCAGTGCATGGCCAATCATTACATGTCACATTTGAACAGTTGTTCTGTCCTCCATCATCCTCTTTCTAACATGGGATGAAGAATCCTTCCTCTGTTTCTCCACCAAATAAGCAACCTAAAGATTCCCTCTCTCAAGTTTCTGAGGCTTGGCTGCAGAAATGTCCTCATTATTCTTTTCCCTCTAGTGGCCCTCCCTTCCCCACCCCCCATCTATGTATGGCACCACTCCTATTCCCCACCCCAGCCTTGTCCTGGGGCCCTCTGGCCTGTAGATGGTGTACATGATGTCCAGTGTATTTTCTCCCCACCCTGCAGACTCACACCATCTTCTCACTACTGGGAGTGGACCATGCTTATGTCACCAGTATTGGCCGACTCATTGGGATCGTCACCCTAAAGGAGGTGAGATGATAATGGCCATCACACCATTTCTGCTTCCAAACAGGCATGCAGGCTTGTTTGTGTCCAGTTCACCTGGGGTAAGTGTTGGGGTGGAGTCTGAGCAGGGAGCTCAGAGTCCACACATCTGACCCTCTACCCTTTCTAGCTCCGGAAGGCTATCGAGGGCTCTGTCACAGCACAGGGCGTCAAAGTCCGGCCGCCCCTGGCCAGCTTCCGTGACAGTGCCACCAGCAGCAGTGACACAGAGACCACAGAGGTGCATGCACTCTGGGGGCCCCGCTCCCATCATGGCCTCCCCCGGGAGGGGAGCCCTTCTGACAGCGATGACAAGTGCCAATGAACCCCCTCAGTGGGTGGCCTAGGATGGCAGTGGCTGTGGCTGTTGGTCTAGACCGTGAAGCTCTCCTGTCCCGTCTGCCTTGGGAAAGGAGGCGCCTGCACTAAAGGCTGGAGCCCTAGCCTCCCTTCCAGTCCTGGGGTGCCAAGCTCCTCCTGGTTCATCCTACCTGGAATCTGACCCAGTGCCCACCTGTAGCAAGTGTTCCATGGGCAGGAAGATCAGCATCCCCCTGGCAGGACAGGGGTGGAGTCAATTGACCCCTGCTCCCCCTTTGAGGGGGAAACGGGTAGAACTAAGATGGGTTTATACTGGAACCTCCAATGACCAGATGTATATAGAGATTTACAAAGATTTTTATATTAATTTAATAAAACAAATTCTTAAATAGAACAAAATAAACACCTAATGAGCCACTTATATATAGAATGCCTGTGCCCATCAGCTCTTGTTCTTACCTTGGGCCCTCTTACCTGCCAAAGCCTACAAGGCTCGGAATTCTGCAGCCACCCAAACCCCCCACAGTCATAAAACTCCAGAGCTCACGGTCTGTGGAACACAGGATCCACAGAGGCCTCCACTGCTTAGTTATCAACACGCTAGCTGGGGCAGAGGCCCGCAGTGCTATAGCTTTGGCCTTTCATTCAGCCAAGAAAGGCACTACCCTCCTCCCTCCCCAAGGAGAGACACTCCCACATGACTGTCACTTGTTGGCACAATTCCTGCCTGGCTCAGGCCCCCACAGACAACTGCCCAGCCACCCACGTGGCCCCCTTGTGGCCCTCTCTGGAAGAACATTGAAGTCACAGCTCCGTAGCAAGTGGAGCCATCCCTTCTCCCAACTCCACTCTGACAAGAACTCGGTGAATAGGGCAGCCAGGCAGGCTGTGAGCCGCTGGGATCCTGCCCACACATCCTACAAGGGGCCAGGAAAAGGGCAGAGGGTACATGCCTTTATCAATCCAGTGCCTCCCAGAGAATATCCGACTGAAAGAACAGACCAAAACCCCTCTTTAGGAAATAGAAGAAGATTTAGAGATGATGGAGAGGCAAAGCACAGCACGAGCCCAGCTGGGCGAGGGGCCCTTGGGGGAAACGGCTCAATCCTAGGCTCCAGGAGGGTAAGAGCCAGCCCGCCCTGGGATGGGGGAGGAGTCTGTCAAGCACTGCACATGGACTCAGAGGTGGAGAGAAGCAAAGAGAGAGGCACGGGGAAGGGGGAGAGGGGGCCGGGCTCCCTCCCGTTCCACCCCACAGGGCCCAGTCACAACCACCCCCTTAGGGGTTCACATCATCCAAGGAGGAAATGTGTATGTGGCATTTTTGATTTAAGAACATGAACATCACTGTCTGCCACAGCTGTAGCCATGCCCCAGGGGCCCCGGGCAACCCCCGGCAAACCCCAGGAGTGGGGGCAGGACATGCGCCCCCAGCCTGGCCCCTGCCTCCTCTCCAAACACTTTCATGCAAAACACACAACGGAGGAGTGAGTGCTCCCAGGAGCCCTCTAGGCTTTGGAGCTCTGCTGGAGGCCTCCAGCCCGCACTTGGGCACAGAGGCTCTGCCCCCAGCAGCAGCCAGGGGACGCATGCCACCACCGGGCATGATTTGGGTCACTGTTCCTCTGGCTCTGCCTCATCCGCGTCTAAGGACACCACCCCAGAAGAAGCTACATCAGAGGCTTGCCGCTGCCGTTCCCAGCTGCCCACTGGTGGCGGGCAGAGAGGCTGGCAGTCCTTGCAGGGGGCTGGCTCCTCCTCGGCGGGGGAAAGGCAGGACTCCATGAGGGGCGAGTTGTAGAGCGAGTCCTGGGCCTCCAATGGGCCCAGGCTACGGAAGGCACTTTCCCGGCTGGGGGGCAGTTTGGCGAGGAGCAGCTCGTCACCCAGCAGCTGGGAGGCCAGGCGGGCTGGGGAGCCCAGCAACCCATCCTCCAGGCTGCACAGACTAGAGCACAGGGTCTCTGGGGACACGGTCTGCGAGCAGTCGCTCTCAGGCTCCACAGAGCCCTGGCGCATAGGCCTGGAGAATCGGTGGCCAGTGAAGAGGTCCTGGAGGTGGGGCCCCAGGGGCAGCTGCCCAGCCATATCTGCAGGGGGAGAAAAAAGAATTTAGCCCTACTAGCCCCATGTCAATTGACCAACCTGGAAGCCACATTCTCCCCACTCCACCCTTGGCACCCCTAGCTCTGGGGAGAGTGGGTAGGAGCTGGGTAACTGCGCAAGTCACTTAACCTCTTGGTGCCTCAGTTTCCTTAATGGCAAGTTGGAGAGTCTAATATACCTACTTATGGGGTTGCTGAGAGAACAAAAGAATGTAGCACAAAGTAAGAAAGTAATAAATGCAGGGATACCACACATGGTTGTGCCAGTGGTCCATTGCACGAGGGGAGCCTGTCCAAGGCAGTGAGTGTGGACGGAAGTTCAGCCCACCCTCTGCTCATCAAGCAGCATGCCCTAGCATGGGACCGTGCCCACCAGAGAGAGAGGTGCTTTTTTGAATTTGCACGAAGCTTCTACGTGGGGTTGTGGTGGCCTCGGATAAATGTTATTATCATTACACCAAGGATCAAAAAGCAGGCCTGCAACTCAATCAAACGAGAGCATTTATGGTTTCGGGCTCCATCTTGGCCTCAGGCAACCAAATCAGTCACCTCTGGACCACAGCATAACTCTAATGTATTGCTAGTCTGCTCGAATGTATTGCTCTTGGAGAATCTGTTAATTAGCTGGAGGGGTGGGGGCTGGTGGAGGCAATCTTCAAAGGCAAAGAAGTAGGGGTGGGGGGAGTGTTGTGAGGCATGAGCCTAGAAGCTACAGAGAAAGTCAGCCATGTGGTCTGGGGATTGGAAGATGAAAGGAGGGCTGTGCACAGCTGCACAGCCCCGCAGGGTCCCCTCTGGAAGCACTGGCCCAGAGAAAGGCCGACAGGCAGGTCTCAGATGGAATTTGAGGATGCTGAGCATGAGCCAGCACGGCCCTGTGGGCGGTCCGGGCCCAGCACGCCTTCCTGTTTGTCTGGGGCCATGGCCCTGTGAGGTGCTATGCTGCTGTGGCTCATCTGTGCTGCCACAGCTGGCCAGAAGGCTGCCCTGAGAGGGAAAGGTGAGGCACAGCAGACCCTCCCAGAGACACAGTTGCACAGAAGGTATCGGTGAGGTCTCTGGACTACAAGGCCCAACGGCACAGGCAGAGAAGGCTACGCACCTATGGGAAAGGAACTACTCCATTTCCAGGTGCTGACTGCGCCCCCATGAGCGTGGACAGCCCTCTTGCCCCTGGAAATGTCAAGGACTGCCTGGACAGGGTCTGCACCCCACCCCTTCCAAAAGCCTCTGAGTCACAAGGCCTCTCATTCAGTCCCACCCCAGCTAGGGGCACGAGCATGGACTGCCCCTCACCTGAGTCAGTTCCTCCAGGGTAGTCTTCATCATAGGATTCATCGGTGGAATCCTCACCATCCACCGAAGACCATGCCCGGAGCTTGGCTTCTGCAATGGCAAACTGCTCGGCCACTCCTGTCGGGGAGGACACGGAATTCGTTAGCGGAGAAGGTTCGTTAGCAGAATACATTAGAGGAAGAATTAAGACTAGGGCTCAGCTTGGAGACAGGAGAGGAAAGAAAGAGGGGTATGGAAAGACTCCAACCTCCACATCAGGTGTGAGGCAATGGGAGCAACCCTATGACAAATGTGTGGCTGACCCCTTCCTGTCCCCACCTGCTGCAAAGCGAGCCTCTTGTTCACCCTCGCTGAGGTCCGAATAGGAGGAAAAGGCTGATTCCAGGGCAGCAGGTGAGTCGCTTGGCTTGCTCCAGCCCTTCCATTCAATGAGGTGAGCCACTCGGCCCTGGGCCATAGCGGTGGGCTTGGTCACGTGGTCCTTTACCACCTGGGAAATACCTGCAGGTGGGGCAGAGGGAGGCCTGGTTAGGGCACAGGCCAGGGAGCATCAGAGAGGGGAGTGGAAGGGTGGTGGTGGTTTGGGTCCACATGTGCCTTTGGATGGGAGGAGGAAGCTGGGATTCATCTGAGAAGGGGAAGAAAAGGGAGATCCCAGCAAGAGCTCACAGGATACAGTCCCCAATGTGTATGTGCAAAAGGAAGAAGGAAGGACAGAGTGGCCAAAGGTATGGGAAGGGGGTGCGTACCAT
Source organism: Puma concolor (assembly GCF_028749965.1). Taxonomy (NCBI): domain Eukaryota; kingdom Metazoa; phylum Chordata; class Mammalia; order Carnivora; family Felidae; genus Puma; species Puma concolor. The sequence continues at coordinate 76,531,749 of NC_141675.1, read as the reverse complement.
GCAGGGAAGATCTGGCCAGCGCAGCAATCTCCTGGATAGTTAGGGCTCTCCGGGACTTGGGCAGCATCGCGACTGTGTCTCCAACATTCACCTTGGGTGACAGCAGCAGAGAGTCAGTGCCCCTCTGACACTCTGTAGCATCCCTACATGCCCATAACCCACCCAGGGTGTCAAGGGAATATGGGAGCTGGGAAGAGACGCCAGGGCAGCACATATGTCTCAGTGGCTGCTGAGACATGTAAGAGGGAGGCTAAGAAGCCAGGACCAGCAAGCTATGTGCTCCCAAGGAGCAACAGAGATCCAGGCGGACTCAAAGGAGCAGAACTGTAGCTATCACCCCTGCCCCACCTTCTCAGCTCCCAAAGGGGAAGGAGGCAATCTGGGAAGTCAAGAACCTTTGACAAGGAAAAAGAGGAAGGGAGAAAGCTATGGCATCAAGGACTTCCTCCAGGTCCTCTCCTCTTTGACCATCTCCTCTCAATCCTCCAGCTGTTTTTACAGCCTACCAGGGCCACAGACTCAGCATGACCCAAACCAAACCCAACACCTTTTCCCACATCTGGCCCTGCTCCCCAGCTTCTTTACTCGGCATCACGCATTTGCCCATTCAGTCTGGCTCCAAGCCTCAGCATGACCGTCAACTCTCCCCTATGCTTTGCTCATCCTTTCGGCTCCCACTGCCACTGCCTTCCCTTCCTCAAGCCCTCAGTACTCCGTGTCCAGATTAGCATAGTCGGAGACCCAGGAGCTCCTCCAATTCCACGCTATTTTCTTAGCCTAGGATGTTGTGTAAGTGTTCCTCTCCCTCCTCCCCATGGCTGGCTAGCTCCTCCTCATCTTTTGTCTTGGCTGAAACATCATTCCCTCAGAAGGGTCTTCCTGGCCACCCAACCAGTTTTCCATCCTCCTTCTGTAACAAGTCACCATCCTCTATAAACGTACCCTGTGTGTGTAATCATGGTCCACTTTGTGTGTTTCCTTATTTGTCGCTGGTCTCCCTCACTGATCTTTAGCTCTTGAAGGAATTTGGTCTCTTTTGTCACTGCTGCACCCCAGTGTTTAGCACAGTGCCTGGTATACAGTAACCTTTCTAAACACATAGGCTGAGTGAATGAGACAAAGTATAAATGTAAACAAGTAATTTTCCTGGAATGCAACTGGTCACGTGTCCCTATTTAAAATCTTTTCCGGGCTCCTCTGCTGTCCAATGAAGTCCTAGTTTCACAGCAAGGCACAGAATGAGCCCACTCTGTGAGCCCCCTGTCTCCTTCCAGGCCTTGGAATCCATGACAGATCTCCTCTGCCCAATAAAACCCCACTTTCACCTTCCCTGTCAGCAAGCATCCCTCCTGCCACCAGGCAAAAGAACCTGGCTTTCCCCTGGGCTAAGAACGCCATCCTTGCCTGACAAAATGCTCCCAACCATTTAAGGCCTGACTCAAGTGTCACTTCCTATTATATTTTCAGTCCAGTCTTCTCTCTGTCTCTTCTTAGATACCCCCCTCCCCGCCCCCACACCCACCTCAGCATTGCCCTTCCATCTCTCCTGAGGGATCTCAGGATGGCAGGGCCTGACTGATTCACCTAGGTCCCTGCCTCCACCCTACACCTGGTTCAGTGCTCCTCGGCAAGCCCCGTCAAATGTTTCCCTCAATGAATGAATGAAGTTGGAAGCACATGACCCCTCCCTGGCATTGTCTAGCTCCCACCCCTCACAAGAGGGACTCCACCTCCTCCCTTGACCTCAGGCCCACCCTCTGCCCGCACCGCCCCCCCCCCCCCCCCCCCCCCCCCGCGTCAGTACCTGGCTTACATGGGCCCCAGGGTGGCGCCGTTAGCTTCCGGCCAGGCCTGGGGGGAGGAGCACCTGCTGGGTGTTTCCTGGCTGGCTCTCCCTCCCTCCCCTCACTGCCCCCAGCCACCGCCATCCGTGCCCGGCGCTGCGCTGCGCGCAGCTGCGGCCCAGGCCCAGAGAAAAGGTGTGTGTCTCCCTGGCAACCCATCACCATGCAACAGGATCTCCCGGGATACGGCCTGGGATGCGCTGACGTCAGCGCCCAAGGCGCGAGCAAAGCCCGCCCGCTGGCACCACGCCGAGCAGAGCAGACCGGCGCGGGGGCGGCCTCGGGCCCCGCCGGCCGGATAGCGCCTCCGCTCGCAGGAAAAGAGAGCCAGAAGCAGGCTGTCGAGGCGGAGGTGGGGGATACAGATCCCCTTCATGTGAATGCGGCCCCCCTTCCCCCTACCAACACCAGGGGCCCAGCACCTCTGGCAAGTCCTGGCTGTCCACGGAGGAAGGGCGGGAGGATCGGCTCCAGCCTCGGAGGGTCCGAGCAGATCCCAAGGAAGATAGAGAGAGGCCCCGAGGAAGTTCGATCCACTCCACAGCCCAAGCCGGGTCCGAGGCCACTGAGGGGTGGGGGAAAGGCTGTTCACCTGGGCTCTCACTTGTGCCAAAATCCTCATTTTTATCCCGCTGCCATATCATTTTTCCTCACCCCTCTCCCTCTCCCCTTCCCAATATCAGCAACCACCTGGTGCTCTCCACAATTCTGAAAGCCCCTATCCCACATTCCTGACCTTCAGGCCCCTGGGACCACTTTGTGGCAGCCCACTGGCCCCCTTCCTCCTCTGGATACATTTTAACCGTCAGAACCCTAGGGATGAAACCTACACTTTCATAAATTCTGAATCTTGGGTTTCTCGGCCTACCCATTCCTCTTGGAAAGCACACCGCAATCTTCCACCACCATCGCCATCCTCCTCCCCACCACCACCTTGGACCCTTTACAGCCTTGCTGCCTTCCTTCTCTTGGTTCTTTCCTCTCGCCAGCATCAGCTGGTATGCAGCTCTTTACTCTTCTCTTCTGACAAACCCATGATTTTTTCTTACTTTCATCCCAGTCCCCTAAGGCTTTTTTCCTGATGCCCTGTCTGGCCCCAGCCTGGTTGTTCTTGTATCATCCTGGTTCCCACTATCTAAACCAGAGTAATTTTCCTTTTGCCACCTGAGCACCCAATTCCTCAGCTTCCCCTTACCTCCCAGATCACATCTACAGTCCCTGGTCTCACCTCTGCGACTCGTCTGACAAGTCCATCGTCCTCCAGGCCCTTCACGCTGCCATAGAAACATTTTGCCCAGCACAGAAATCATAGGCATGCTGGCTGTGTTGATGCAGAGAACCAAAAGCCCAGAACTGCTCCAGGCTCAGCTCCCAGTTCTATTCTTATTTTGGCTCCGGATGCTGAGCCAGTCCCCTCCCCACTTGGAACCTGTGCCTAGTCACAGAAGGAGAACACTCCTGCTTCATGGCTTTGAGGAGGTGGGAGTGCCAGGGGCCCAGCAGAGCTCTCTGAAGCTCAGGGAGCTGAGGCCCATCCCCTAGACAGTGCCAATAGGCAATGTACATCACAACTGACCTTTAGCTGGAGTAGCCGTCTCTGTCCCTGAGCCTCAGCCAGCTGGTGGTCCCCAGAAATGCTACCAACCAGAAGGAAGACACAAGGTTACAGGCCATCCCTGGCCCCAGGCTGGTACCTAATCAGGGCTCTCAAAGCCAGTCCTAAGGTCAGCCAAATTCTCCCCTGACTACAGGAGGAATGACTTCCTGAACCCCAAGCCTTAGCAGGGCCAGAGGGATCAGAGCAGCCTGCTGCTTCTCAGCTTCAAAAGCCATGAGGTTAATTTAGGACTACAAATCCCAGAATTCCTCATGGGAACCAAGGAAAGTACAAATCTCAGCTAGTCTTAGCTTCAAAACATCTCAAGTACCAACCACTCTAAGGCCTGTATGACTGACCACCTGCCCTGAAAGCCCAGGACCCATTCCAAAACCCAGCGTTCAACTTCATGGGAAAAAAAACAACAACAACAACGCTGCCTGGCTTTGGGCTTGGAGAAACCCAGAACACTTAAGTTGGCTGCTGGACCTCAGATGCATAGGACTATGGCCAGGCCACAGCATGCACCACCCACCATCCATGGGAACCAAGGCCCAAGCAGCAGGGATCAGCAGTTGTAGGAAGCCCTGATGGCCTCTCTCCTGGCTCCTCTTTCTCTACACAAGGTAGGATAATGTTTTTGTTGGGAGTGGGGAAAAGGAACTAAAATAGTAGTTACGAGGTGAGAGGTGATCAGGTGCTCACAGGTGCCCCAAATGGGGCCTCAGTCTCCTTCATAAACTAGCCGACTCTGGGCGGGGGAGTACAAAAACTCCGTGCTGGGGTGCTTGACAGCCTTTGCAGGCTACCTCCTTAAGGGTATTGGGACGCAGCTAGAAGAGGCAGGTTCCCAGCAGAGAGCCACTCCCAGGACAGTGAGAGGAGAGGTGTAGGCTGGGGGGCGGCGAGTGTGTGGGCGTGGATGGCCAATTGCCATGGGCAACTTGCCCCTCCCAAGGCTGTGCACCTCCTGCCACCTTCAGCGGTGGGAATCCAGGCGGAAAGACCACGAGTCTACCCTGCAAAACCCAGAAGCAGGCAGGCCGTGGGAGCGAAGCCGAGTCGCTTTAGCCCCCCTCCCCGCTCCTTTCCGCTCCCTCCTCTTAACAGGCCCGCCTCCCCGGTACAAGCTCCTCCCCCTCCCGACACCGGCCCCTTCCTCAAGGCCCCCACCCACCCGCGGCCCGCGCACCGGGCAGCCGCAGCCCGATTCTCCAACCCGTGCCCGGCCTCCGCCTCTTACCCTGACCCGCCGGACTCCGAGAGCCGATACAGCCCATGGCCGGGAACCCAGGCACGCTAGCCCGCGCTCGGGGCTCGGGCCATCGCCTTGCAGAGGGTCGGGCCGCGGCCGCCACTGGGGAGGGGAGAGCCCGAGAGAGGGGAGGGGTGGGAGCCGAGCGTCCGCCGCCGCTCCCCGGAGAGGGAACCGGGCCAGTGACGTCAGCACGGGGGCGTGGCCACTCGCGTCACCACCCAAGGCAGGCGGGGCGAAACACGTCACAGCCACGCAGAGGCGGCCTGGGGCCGAGTCCGGAAACACCTAGTCCCCTCCTCCCAGGCCCTACTGCGCAGCGACCCCGAAAGGCAAGGGTGGGAGGGTACGCTCTGGGCCCGGGCTGCCAGGTACACAGAATGAGGACGGTAAAAGTCGTTGCATCCAGCCCCATCCTTTCACAGATGAGACCTTGAAACCATAAAGGACTTCTCCGGCTATAAACAGTTTGAAACCCAAGGCTTCCTCCACGTTATTGGGGTCTGGATCACATTCTTCCAGGAGTTCAGGGTGTCTAAAGGTACCCCACAGCTATTTGTCTCTCTCTTCTCCCCTACCAAGCAACAGGACATCCCACCATGTCTGCTTCAAGGGTCCAATCCTCCAGCGAAGTAACCCTCCAACTCCCACAATCTTGGACAGGGAAGAGGCAAGAGGGGTGCCAGGTACAGGAACTGTTACAGTGCCAGCTCTGGAAAGGAGACTGCCCACCTATCCATATCCCTTCTCCAGAGGGAGTAGGCCATAAAGCAGGGAGGCAGTGAGCTTAATTGAATTCATATTTAATAATTACAGGCACCGTGCCCCCCCCTTCCCCCTGCCCAGGCAGCAGCAGGGGTGGTGCAGGGGCTGGGGCATATGCCCCCAGCAGCGAGGACGGCAGTCCCATGAGTGATTTTCAGAAAATAAAAAAGGACCCCAGGGGCAGGCGGTGGTGCCCCCCCCCAAGACACACCAAATTTCAAGACTTTATATATAATATATCTCTGTGCCCCAGGGGGAGGAGAGGGACACCTGGCAGCATCCTGGAGGGGGGCCCCAGGCAGCCCCACGCCATCCTGCCTCTTCAGCCATTTTATTAGCTCAGACACATCGCACTACAGGCACCCACTGCCACCGCCGCTGCTGCCGCCCCCCCTGCAGTCCGGGCGGCTGGCCGGGTCATCCGAGTGTCCATGGGGCTCCAAGTCCCCGGCCCCACCCGCCCTCAGTTGTGGTCAGACTCCTCCTCCTCCGCTTCACGAAGCCACTTGAAGAAGGCTGTGACAGATTTAAGGGCTACGCCCTTGCCCTGTTGCTCAGCGGGGTCCTTGCTACTCTCCCAGCTGTAGAAGGCATCCTCTTTCACCACGTCCTCGTCATACAGCGCATCAAAGAACATCCGAAGCAGGTCTGCAAGCAGGCAGGACAGCAGTTAAGGAGTGCTGCCCACAACCACCCAACCCACTCCCAAGCTCCACTGTTAAAAATCAAGGCCCTGACCTATCATCCTGACATTTGTGTGTCTGACCATTGATTAGAGTGACTAGGTAGGTCTCTAACAAGGTGTTAATCTTACTTTACGATCTAAGACTGCTGCACGCACAGGAACAAATCACAGCAGAACCTTACAAACCTGCCTTACCTTGGCAGCTTCTCCATTCATGATATATTTAATGAGGAAAACTATATACAGAATTGGTACTCCTAAATTTGGGAATCACAAAAGTCCCAGATATACCACTCACCAAAGTCAAGGGTTTATAACCTGGAACATTCACTGGCCACCATTACAGATTCTGACAAACTGGATCCCCATTTCCCCTTATTTTCCATACATCTGAACATACACATCCTCTCTAGCCTTGACATTTTTACGTGTGCCACATCCTTTGCCAGGATCATCTTTCTCTTGTCACCTTCCTAATGAATTCTTTTAGGTTCAACTCCAGCAACCCTTCCTCTGACCCTCTTTCTCCCCAACCTGGCTTCTAGTGAAGCCCTCCCTAGCGCTTGTCCTATCAGGCCTGAACACAACCTGTCCCATTCCCTATACTGTACTGTCAATCTTTCCAAAAGCAAATGGAGGCCAAGTAGTGAAACATTTCTTCTAAATAAAGAAATAAAGCGTAGGTTCTAGAGTCCAGGCCTGGGTGAAACGCTGACAGCCATCTATGAGAAGCTGCAAACCAGGATGTTCCTCAGGGCGCACACACCCTCAAATCCACAACCACCACCCGTGGACAGCCCCCCAGCCCCATCCTATGGCAGCAGAGCATTCGTCCCAAACTTGTGCTCCAAATCCGGTGCATCCCACCCTGGGGACCCTACACAATCAATTATCCACTCTGCCCTGTATCTTCAAACCCAAGTTTCTCCCATCTAAACACAAAAGGCCTCCATCACAACCACAATCTCTTACAGTCAAACAAAAGATTTTTGTCTTTGGACGAGACATTAAACACTTTGTCTACGCTTGCTGTTTTCCTTTTTTCCTATCTCACTCAAGTATTCCTCAGTCCTTTCCAATCCAGAGTGTCCCCTGCTCTACTAAATACTGTTTATGCCAGAGCGGCCTCCATGTTTTTATACTCCAAAGGCCCTAAACCGTCAGCTCTGCTCCTATGGAACTCTCAAGCAGCATCTAGCATTACTGACCACTTCCCCCTCTTAAAATTACTTTGTCCTTTGTTCACAGGGCCCTGTCCTCCTCTGGTCCCTCCCTGTGGGTCCTCTACTTCCTCAAGGCTCTACCCCATATTCTCATTGCTCTCCCTTGGGCAATCCCATATCCTCTGAGGACTTGCACATGTGTTGCCCTGTGTCAGCTTCTCACAGATCAGCCACCAACCCTGACCTCTTCCTCTCCAAATGAATTCCCATAATACTCAACTGTCTACCTGACATCTCTGATCACCCCCACCCAGGGACCACAAACCCAATTATGACCAAAATCAACTTGACCCAGTGTTCCCAACCCCCAGAGTGTACGGTATACCACACTATCACCTCACTCAAAGCATCCTGAGAGTCATACATTAACTTAACCTGTCTCATCACCTCTTCCCCCTTAGGCCAGTGTTATGTCTTAACTGTAGTTACACCCCTCCCAGCTTCACTGCCACCAGCAATACAACCCACTCCTAATTTGCTGCTCTTGCCATGTTCACACTTAACCCATTCCAAACCATTCTTCCTACCAAAGGCCCAGATGAGCTAAAAACTAAAATCTCACAAAGCCTTTTCCTGTCCTTAGGCTGAAGGCCAAAACTTGTCCCACGGCTTAGACAGCCCTGCATGACCTAGCCCACATCCATCTCTCCAGCCCCATCTTGCCTCACATAAGGCTGGCTGCTGTGCTCGCCCACACTGGCCTTTCTTGAACAGTTCTGTTACTTTGTATCAAGTACTTTCTGCCTCAGGATCTTCCTTTACACACACAGTTCCTTCAAATCTCCCCCTCCAACTGGTCATTTAGCTACCATTTGTCACTTCCCACTCATTATCCTTTAGACTAGGTGTCCCCAGAGAGTACCCCACAGGACCCATCTTCCAACACTCATCACCACTGTGTTACTCTATGCCAACACAGAACTGTACTGGACTTTATCACTGCCAATGTCCCAGTGCTCTGGCACATACCTATCTGCTGAATGCATAATCTCAGGCATATTAACCTAAGCCTCAGTCTCCCAGTAAGAAGAAGGGGATAACGGCATCGGCCTTAAACAGTAGTTGTGAAGATTAAATAAGGCAAAAAAAGAAAATCATCTCAACCCCATGCCAGGACGCCAGAGCACTCAGTATTTAGAAACTGTTATCACTTTTCACCTCCATGCTCCTGGCACAGAACAGTAGTCAAGTAATCTTCACAATGAGTCTAACTTCTTCCATTTGTAGGCAAAGAAATAAGCAGTGCAGGGGGAAGGAATCAATCACCAGGGCATTTTGCTCTACTATGACCAGCCCCCTTTCTTGGGTTGAGACCCTTCGCAATTACTGCCTCCTGTTCTCTGGCAGCTCCTCCACCCCACCCCTGCAGCCCGGCTCTTACTGGCGGGCTGTTCTAAGGTCACTACAAGGGCCTGGAGGGCGTAGAGCGCTTGCAACTCCTTCTGTTCATCACATAAGTATTTCTGTAGCAGTTTCGCTCGAGCTTTCAGCACCGCGACATCCACTCGGAGGGGCGTCTCAACTACAGGAAGACAGACGGGGTTAAGCAGAACAATGCACCCTCAGCCTGGTCCAGTCCACAACTAGGAGGCAAAGACCAAAACCTTCCTCCCTCCATCTGCTGGGCCCACCCTTGCCCCTCCATCTCCCTGGCTCCTCTTACAGATAATTGCAGAATAGCAGACAGCTGTCATGAGGGCCCGAACTAGTGTGTTGGATGCTACCTGCTGCTCACTCAGGTTGGCCTGTGCAGAAGAGAAACAAATGGCCTATATGTTCTGAATTCTGTCCCTACCCGCACACCAAAAACTGCCTCTCCTGTATGCCTCTCTCCCAATATCCAGGAGACACATACCTCTATCCAGTCAAACACCCGTTGGTTACTGCTGCCCTCCTTCAGCAGCTTCTCCAACTGTTTGCTCAGCTCCTCAGAGGAGAGCATCCTCTGGCCGGGGGCTTCAGACTCCTCGCCCAAGGTATACTCCACCTTCTACAAATGAAAAGACCCAAATAGGAGGTAAGTATACCATGTGAGTCACTGAGGGAAGAGGGAGACGAATGGCCAGTCCCAAATGCTAGAATTAACCTAACTCCAGCCGCAAACCTGTTCAGCGACAAACGCACTGACGTCCTGGCCTTCAGGTAGAAATTCTTTCCAGCTGAGTCCAGCTTCTCGCCACAGCATCCCCACCTTTTTGGGACCCTAGAAAATGTAAGACCAATTCAGTAACCCTCTCTCCCTCTAAGACATAGTTCCACAAATGTCATCTAGCAAATATTTACTGAAAGCCCATTAGGTGCCTAAGGGTTCAAATTGTTACAGAGATACCAACAGGCACAGTCTCTCCATGCCTACAGACTGGTACTACCACCCAAAGACACAAGAACTCATCTACCACAGTGCTAGGAAACTGAGGCGGGGGGTAGGGTGCGGTGGGGAGAACAGCCTAACAGCCTCTATGAAAGACATCAATTAGCTTTCACAAGACTGCCTTTACTGAAAAAGGTAAACAACCAAATCCAAATACCTCATCCCAGACTTCTACATTCCTCGATGTTTCTTTTTCTAAAATTGCTTAGTTTTCCATTATTCCAACTTACCAAACGCTCATGGGAGAGGACAACTTCTAACAAATATGCCTTTTTAGTTATTAAGTCCAGAAACTTTTAGATACAGATCTATCCCTCCCACAGCCCCCAAGGCAAATCAGAAATCCTCACATAAACAATAGTCTGAACCCATTTTCTGTTAGGGAACAAGGCATTCTGAAGACATTACTCTTAAAATAACCGACACTCAAAATGATGACATTAATCCTAAATAAGACGATTATACTTCACGAATTTTAAAGATACTCATTCCAACACCGCTAAAATTGAACTGCCTCACAGTTGATATATTACATTTAAACAAATGACCATAAGTTTTTTTCTTTATTAACAGTGCAAGAATAACACATCCTATAACCTAATACACCAGATTTAATGAACGCGGTAGTTCAAAGTACTTTTCTCTCTTTTTAAACACAAACTACCCTGCTACACATTTCTATCCAAAAGGATTAATAGGACGCTGAAAGAGCAAGTCCTTTCCACTAAAGTCTCATTTGTCCAGGTCCCAGGGGAGCTAGACTTTTTTTTTTTTTTTTTTTTTTTTTTTTAGTGTTTATTTATTTTTGAGAGAAAGAGAGTGCGAGCAGGAGGCGGGGCAGAGAGAGGAGACACAGAACCCAAAGCAGGCTCCAGGCTCTGAGCCATCAGCACAGAGCCTGAGCAGGGCTCAAACTCACAAACCGTGAGGTCATGACCTGAGCCGAAGTTGAAGTCGAAAGCTTAATGGACTGAGCCACCCAGGCGCCCTGGGAAGCTAAACTCTTAAAAGTGCCCTTCCCAGCTCTCACTACCAGAGTACCCTGCCCAACTTGCCTTTCCCATCTCTCCACTATGACATTTTATAGTCACCACTTAACTTTCACAAAGCAGTCCCAGCGCCCTTCTGGAAAGGCTTTCTGTCATGAACATTACCAACCTCACAGTACTCAAGACACTCCATTTTGACTATTTTATTTCACGCTTTACTTAACGCTGTTTTTATTAAGCTGTCATTTCTTACTTTTCTCTTCCAGCTGGTTTCCTATGTTTTATTCACGGTGGTATCTCCAGTGCCTAGTATGTGATTAGTAAATGTTTTTAAAGAATGCTAGCTTAACCGGGGCGCCTGGGTGGCTCAGTTGGTTGGGCAACTGACCTCAGCTCAAGCCATGATCTCACGGTTCAGTTCGTGAGTTCGAGCCCCACGTTAGGCTCTGTGCTGACAGCTCAGAGCCTGGAGCCTGCTTCGGATTCTGTGTCTCCGTCTCACTCTGCCCCGCCCCTGCTCACACTCTGTCTCTCTCTCAAAGATAAACAAACATTAAAAGAAAAAAAAGGGGCGCCTGGGTGGCGCAGTCGGTTAAGCATCCGGCTTCAGCCAGGTCACGATCTCGCAGACCGTGAGTTCGAGCCCCGCGTCAGGCTCTGGGCTGATGGCTCAGAGCCTGGAGCCTGTTTCTGATTCTGTGTCTCCCTCTCTCTCGGCCCCTCCCCCGTTCATGCTCTGTCTCTCTCTGTCCCAAAAATAAATAAAAATGTTGAAAAAAAAAAAAATGTAATTAAAAAAAAAATGCTAGCTGAACAAATCAATCAATCAATCAATCAATCAATCAAGGGCTTCGGGTCTTAGATTCCCATTCTCCTCCAGCCTTGACGAGAACTCAACAGGAACTGGTCAGTGCCAGTCTCAACATTTCCTCTCCCAGGTACCAACACACAACTACCATCGCCATTAACCCCATCCCACCAAAGGACCATGAGGTTTCAGGGTCACAGCAAGGAGCCAAAACCGGATGGTGGGAAGGGAAGTCCTGACACATCACCCCCAAAAGGCTCTCACTCACCATGCTTTTACATAGAAGCCCCAGGATCTCCAGCAACAGAGAAGCAGCTTTGCCCATGGGTCTCAGAGGTTTTGTAATCTCCCTACAAGAAAATTACAGGGAGTGTTGATAGCCTCCAAAGCCCTCTCAACACACTACCCCATCCCTCCCTAAACCCAGGCATCAAACTTGCCATACATCCCTCCTTTCCCCTCCCCAACTCTGTCTTTACCTCTCTTGAATCCCACTCAAGGGGCTTACCTGAACAGTTCCCCCATAGGTACTCCACCTTCCTGCAGAATGGGCGTTATGAGTTCTGCTAGGTAAAGCCACACATGGGGGATGTCAATTTCCATGTCTTCAGCCAATTCTAGGATTTCATACAAACTGCAGATGAAATGAATTCAAAGTCAGGGCCTTCTAGGAAAGACCAGCCAGACCTCCCACCCTCCATCTGGGGCATCACAGCATTGTTAAAGGATCAACTGTGGAGCCCCTGGGGAGCACTTCCTAGGCACGGGGCAATTATCTCAAGCTAAAGCCACACTCCAGTCCTTACATGGTACACCCCTATCCCTGCCAAAAGATCTGTTAACCAGGACAGTTGAGGAACTCCAAGGTTCCATGGGTCCTATAAAGGAGGGAAGTCTGTGGGTATGGAAAAATAGGAGGCCCTAAGAAGGCATACCCTTGGTAGTACTGAGCAGTGGAGAGGTGCCCGGCAAAGAGCAGCTGGTGCAGCAGCCGCCCCATATGCTCACGAGCGATAGTGCTGCGCTCCAGTGTTGACTCGATGCCATGCCGCACAAAGATGAAGAGCAGGGAGGGTGAGGCCAGCTCCTGTACGCACTGCACTGCCTCCTGCAGGTGTGCAGGGCAGGAGGGAGAGGGCAGTCACCGTCTGGTCCAGACCCCATATTCCATGCCTATCCACACACGTCCTTCCCTGCCCACTCTGCTGTCACTCAGACCCCTCCCAATGCCTACCTTCATGTCATTGAGATGGAGATATTCTTCGATAATGGCTTTGGATTTCTTTTCCAGCTCTTCCTCAGAGAGTGCAGCCTTTGGGGGGCTCACCGGGGGCAGGGTGGCTTCTCGCTTCACTGAAAGGGAAAAAACAGATTGAGGACTTCAGTTCTAATTTTCCTAGAAAGAAGGGCCCAGAGCTCTGAAGACGGTCTGGGGACTGCCTAGTCCCAAACATACCCTTCCCTTCCTCTTCCAGCCCCTTACCAGCATCCCGCCCACGGTCCCGATCCTCCGTGAGGCTAGCTGCCTTGCGCAGTCCCTCAGGCTGGGAGGGCCGCTCTCTACTCCGTTCTTCCACTTCCTTGCTGAAGCTCCGCTTGGTGGCAGGTGTCCGAGAGCGATCGAGCCGGTCTCCACGCTCACTTCCCCGTTCGCTCCGCTCTAGGCGGTCTCCCCGGTCCCCGGCTTTCTCACCTCTTTCCCGGCTCAAGCTACTCCTGGAGAAAAAAGCAGGCACGTCACCTCTCACCTATATGCCTAGCTGCTCTCTTGTATTAACTATCCAACATGCTGAGCAACTGCAGGGCCTAGTTCCTGGCGTCAGGAATGTGCCCCATCTAGCCAGAGGTTCTGAGCATTACAGGTGTGAGGATTCCTATAGCAACACCAAAGTCCAATCACAGCACTCTCACAGCATAAAGAAGAAAAACATCCAGGAAACCTCACCTCTGTACCACACGTCTGCTATCTGTATTTTCTGTAGGTACTGCTTGTTGAAGGGCTGAGAAGCGGTTCAAGGTACTAGTAGCTGGACGAGCAGCTTCTGATGCTGGGGAGGCAAAAAGCACGGATCAGAATCTCTTGCTACTGTCTTCCATTCTATCTCCTACTGTTTAGGACACTTGGTCCTAGTCCCGACAAGAACACAGTTTATTCCAGCCCCAAACATACACCTCCCATTACTACCTAACCACTTTGTACCAAAAGCCTCCCTTATAGACAAGGCTCTGACCTCAAGAGAGAATAGCCACCCAGCTCCTTACAACGGCCTCCATACCTGCATCAGAGGGCTTGGCTCCTGAGCCTCCACTGCTGCCCTTGCCCCAGCTCAATCGCCCACCAGGTGCAAAGAGCTGGTTGTTAGAATCAATGGAGCCGGGCTGAGGAAGGAAAGGGGAGTGGAGTCATGAGTCTAATCTGGCCAAAGCCCGCAGCCACAAGGTAGCAAACTGCCTAGACCAGGGGAAACTTTTCCTGTAAAAGGCCAAATAGTAAATATTTTAGGCTTTGTAGGCCATATAGTTTCTATTTCAACTACTCCACTCGGCCACTGTAGCACAAAAGCAGTCATGCACAATACTTCAGGGAAATGAGAATAGTTATATCCCAATAAAACCATGGATACTGAAATTTACATTTTGGTTTTTTTTTTTGTTTGTTTGTTTCAACGTTTATTTATTTTTGGGACAGAGAGAGACAGAGCATGAACGGGGGGAGGGGCAGAGAGAGAGAGGGAGACACAGAATCGGAAACAGGCTCCAGGCTCTGAGCCATCAGCCCAGAGCCCGACGCGGGGCTCGAACTCACGGACCACGAGATCGTGACCTGGCTGAAGTCGGACACTTAACCGACTGCGCCACCCAGGCGCCCCTGAAATTTATATTTTGAATAATTTCATATTACATAATACCTGCTTTATTTTTTTCAACCATTAAAAAAACACGAAGGCCATTTCTTAGCTGTGAAATGTAGAGAAGCAAGGAATGGGCCAGATTTGCTGGGAGTTTGCTGACACTGGCCCAGACGGATGTGAATACAACCCCGGCTAGAGCTGGCAGCCCTGTCACTAGCAATCTAACTAGATAGTCTAAGAGGGAAAATTCAGCCGTCGCCTTCCCAACCTCAGAAAATGAGGGGACTGAGATCCAAACCTATGCTCAATGTCTGTTTGATCCCTCTTCACCCTCCCATGACCACCACCCCTCCCTCCAGTACACACACCCCTACCTTCGTGATCTTGGTGAGCCGTGAGGTGTCGATAGGGCGGCTGCCCTTGCTGATGGGGACTGTGTTCCAGCCACCATCATCCACAAGTGGGAGGCCTCGGCCTGGGACAAAGAAGAGGGCATATTGCAATAATGAGTAACTCCTAGCAGCCATATCACCTGGGGCCAGCCCAGCCTCCCTTCCTCAGATCCTCAGTTCCATCACATGATCTCAGTGGCCCAGACACGTGGCACTAACAAGAAGTCATCAACGGAAAGCTTAACCCCTTACTCTGCCCCCTCCTTAATCTGAGCCTCAAACTCACTAATAGGTGGGCCTGGAGGGCCACCCCGACGCTTGTCGCTGCCCTTGGCCATTAGCTGCTGCACTTTTACATGTTCCCAGTGCTCCTCCATCTCAGCCTCCTTGTGGATCTGGTCAATGGTCTTGGGACCCTGGTCCCCACGACGTGGCACCCAATTGCTCTGTGGGTAGAGAAGGCCAGTCACAAAGTAATTACATCAGATGGCCAGACAAAGCCGTGTTGGGAACTGGGGACTGTGGGGTACAGGAAGCAGACCAGCAGTGGGAAGGAGCGGACACACACCCGTCGCAGATCCAGCACGTCTTGCAGCATAAAGCGGATTCGGGATGAAGTCTTCTTTTCCTTAATGATTTTTTCCATCTGGTTGAAATACTGATCCATCCGGGGCTAGGAAGAAGCAAAGGCACCAGGTCAGGAACTTGTAATACCTCACCTCCAACTGTAGGCCTGGCCCTCCTCAGACCTTCAGCTCCATCATTGTGGCTCAGTGGCCCACACATGACAGCCCAACAAGGGGTCTGTCGTCCCTTCCACATCCCAGGACCCCTACCTTGGCTTTTTCAAAGTCCAGATCTTTGCCAATGGTAGTGAGCAGACGACAAAGGCATTCAAGAGACTCTTCATCATGGTTCTTAAGTAGTTTAACCACACAGTCATGCATTATTGCCTCCGTTAACATCTTCAGCTTAAACAACTCCCCAATAAACTTGATATTCCCTAAAGAGCGCCGCCGGGCTATGTCTCGAGCCTCTTCCAACTCTTCCTTCAGGCGTCCTCGTTCTTCTGCCTGTCAGTTATAGGACAGAAATCCATCAAAAAGGTACCCAGCCACTGGGCTAAAACGTCTCTCCTCCACTGCATTTGGATTCCTAAACGTAGCAGCAACTACTCATGCCTCAAGGCAGAGAAACCTCCAAAACACCATGAACCCCCACCCCTCCCTTATTCCCACCCCCAATTCTATAGCAGAGTAGCAACCGGATGGACAGTGGGTTGGTGGGTTTTCTCTCACCGTAGCAGCTTCATCCATTTCTTTTTGCTTCTTCTCAAAAACCTCATCATCATCTTTGTCTTTCTCAAACTCCTTCTGACATCGATTCAACAACAGTTTTCGGAAGTTCACGGTCACTGTTGGCTTTTCTGTAGTGGGCACTTTCAGCTGTATGTCAAAGAGAATGTCACATTTACACTGGTCCCAAGTGGGAAGGCCCTCCAAGAGTCTTTAACTACCTAACCCAGGAAGACCTCTGGTCCCCAATCTGCCTCCTTCTGGCTGCCATCAACGGCACAGGCTGGAAGAGAACCAAGAAGCTGGACTCAAGGAGTCTCAGGAAGAGAAGTAGGGAACTAGACCACAAGGTTTAGTAACAGTGGAAACTAACCGCCATGAGGCAGCGGCACATGTTGGCATAGGCCACAGAGAAGTTGGGCTCTGAAATGGCCTTCTCGAAGATGAGGTCAATGACCCCTTTGAGGCGTTCCTCAGTGTCGATGGCCAGCTGTGTCACCTGCTTCATCAACTGCTGGAACATCTGGGGTGTCAGCTTATTCAGTATGGAGCGCACCCTGCGGAACAGGTCCTGGCAGAGGGGACAGAGAAGACACAGGATCCAGTGAGGTTCTCAGAAGAACAGAGGTCGCTGGGAGGAACAGTAGAGGGTGGTAGGGACTCAGGTAGACACTAGTGATAAGAATGACAGAAACAGGAGCAGCTGGGTGGCTCAGTCAGTTAGGCATCTGACTCTTGATTTCAGCTCAGGTCTGATCTCACAGTTCATGAGACAGAGCTCCACATCGAACTCTCCACTTTCCGTGAGGAGCCTGCTTGGGATTCTCTCGGTCTCCCTTTCTCTCTGCCCCTCCCCATATGCACATGCACTCTCCCTCTCTCTCTCAAGACAGATAAACATTTAAACAAACAAACAAACAAAAGAACAGAAACAGAGAGGGCAAAGTTGACTCAGAGGGCAGACCCCGAAAAGAAAAATTGGAGACCAAAAACAGCACTTGTCAGTACCTGGGTTTTGCTGCCATCAGCATCCTCTTCCCCTCGATCCTTATCAGCAGCTGTCCGCTTGCTGCTGGGTTTCCAGGCTTTCTCTGCTTTGTTCAACTTTATATCTTCAGTCATTAACACCGTGGCAATGATCTTGCGTGGTTCCTTTCGGGGGCCCTGCTGAGAGCGCCGGGGTCCCAGACCAGCCTGCTAAGCAAGGGGCAAGAACAAGTGAAGACACAGAGCCAATCAGCACAACCTGTGACACTGCCACCACGCATCTCCAGGGCAGTTTTCTCCCCATCTCTCAACAAGACAAGGGAGCCATCCCCCAAACCCCCTTGACCATCTGTCCCTCTAGCCAGTCCCACTCACCGGCCCTCGGGGCAGCTCCCCACCTGGCCCACCCCTTGGGGGCCCACGGTTGCTAAGGGCTGGTCGGCCAAGGTTGGCAAAGGAAGGAGTGAAGTCTGGGCCGCAATTTATGCCTTGAAGTCTAGCGGGGTCCAGTGGCCGTAGTGGTGTTTTATTGGCCTGTGAAGAGGATGCAGAAGGCATGAGAAACAGTTACGGCTCTTGACTACTCTCTCAGGACCTCAGGCACCTCCCCCAGCAAGCCCGCCAGCCCAAACTGACCCTCCCCCTCAAGCCTACCAACCTTATCCAACACCACATCGCTGATATGGGGCAATCCCTCTGGCTTCTGCATACTGGCAAAGATGAACTGAAAGCCAAGCAGGAACTCACGGTCATAACGCTTTTTCTCCTCAAGGTTTAGAGGCTTCCACTGATCTACGAGGAAGACAAGATGAACCAATCATATACACTGGTCTCCTGGGGGCCTGGCAAGAATATACAACCCTTCTCAACTTTTCCCTCAGCATACCTGACTTATACTCATACTTCTGCTCCCCTGGCTGGATGTTCTCAGCATTGTGAATTTTGTCTTCCTTTGAGTCCCAGGTCTCATCTGCTTCCTCAGGCCGGGGGGGCACACTGCTGCCCTCAGGCTCCACACCAGGGCTGGTGCCTACAGGAGGCTGATTTTCCACCTCTGGTACTCCCGGGCTCACCTGTAACCACAGGACACCCCATTTTGGTTACAGTATGATCACTGTTCCATACCCACACTCTGCCCTCTCCCCTCCATTACTTTCTGCTCCCTTACCTCCTTGAAGGCATCTAGAAGGTCTCCTACAGCCTCCTTCTTATTGAGCTCCTTAATTTTCCGTCTCCTCTTTGGCACAGACACTGCCACTATTTATTTAGGGGGGAAAAAAGTGGGAATAACTTCTATGGGGAACAAAAGTGGGAATAATTGGGGAAATAAAAAGCAGCTACTGTATAGTATTTCCTCTTTCCAACATACCCACTGTGGACTTAAAATTCCTTAATCTCGGAATTTTAGCTCTTAGGGTCCATGACAAGGCTTCTATGACCCAGACACAGTGGCACAAATGAGAGGTCATCAATAAAGAGAAAAAAAAAAAAACACACCTTTCAGTCCGCCCCACTTCTACCATCCCATCACACCTTACCTTGGGTGGCTGCTGCTGCCTCCAAATTCTGAGGCAGGTGGGCTGCAACAGGGGTGCTCTCTTGGGGAAGAAGTTCCTCTCCTCCTTTCTCACCCTCAGCATCTCCTGTTTCTCCTTCTTCTTCATCTTCTTCCTCTTCCTCCATTTCCTCCTCCTGGGTGGGGGAAGCAGCTGGAGGAGCCATAGCTGGAGTGGCAGAGAGGACGGCGGGGGGAGCCACTGATGCTGTAACCTCCTTGGCCTGCTCCTGTGGCTCACTGACTGGGCTTAAGTCCACAGCTGGTGGCGAGGGGGCTCCGTTGAGCAGTTCCTCAGGTTGGGCAGTTGGAGCAATGGGCACGGGGGATTCAGAAGGACAAGCTGGCGGAGGGAGAGGAGCAATCTCTGGGCTCGACTCAACCTCTGGTTCCAGATCCTCAGATGAGACCATGCCGTTAGGTTCAGGCAGAATTTCCACTTTGTGAGATGCAAGGGGGGTGGGAACCTGGAGAGGACTGGAAGAGAACTCAGATTCTGGAATCGGTTTGCTAAGTGTCACTTCTACTTCCAGTATGGGTTCGGCGAGGGGAGTGGGTTCTGGAGAGAGGCAATATGGCTCCCTAGTTTCACGGGGCATGGGGGTGGATTCTTCTACAGACATCTGGATCATCCCCGTTGTCACAGTGTCCCCAGGAATGGAGAGGACTGCAAGATTAGGCTCAGACCCCGGTTCCAAGATTGGGGGTGGTGATGGGGTCGGACAAGGTGACGAAGGCTGGGATTCTGAAGGGCTGTGCTCTGGGCCAGGCAGCCCCGGCCGGCTCCCAATGACTGCTCCCTGGGACCGGTCATCTGCACCACAAAAAAGACAAGTAATTAAAAGCAGGTCTTCAGTGCTGTTGTTCCTCCTCCTCCCAGCTAAGACATTCCCGGCCTAAATCACCCCCGCAATCTTCTCCTTATCTAAGCCTTTTCCCTTCTCACCTAAAATCTGATCCACCCGCAAAATCCCACTACCTAAACCCTAAGTCATTCTTCCCTGGCACCCAGGTCAAGTCACTCCACCTCCTCAGCATTTGAAACTGTCACACTCCTTTTCACCATAAAAGCTCTGCCCCACCTGCTTACCTACCTGGCCGGACAACAACAGCAACCTGGGGTGTCTCCCCATTAGCTTGAGGCTCCAGACCGCCTCCCGTCTGCAAGACACAAAGAGTTACCAAGTTTGCCCTGAAGAGGCCCACAACCCTTCTCTACTAGAGCCATTTCTACTTTAAGTCTGCCAAAAATCCAGGAAAACAGGAAAACAAATCCCTTAGTTGGAAAAAAAGATCAAAGGACTTGAGAGTCCAGGTCAGAACAGCCATCGTAGCCAGGGCCTCACTCAAAGAGCAGACAGTACCTGGGGAGGGGTGGGTGTGGAGGCGGTGCGGGCCCCAGACATGATCTCCTCTGTGATATCCTTCCCTCCTTGGTTTGGATCTCGAATTCGGATCTGGGGAAAGAAAGCTCCGGGATGAGTGGGAAGCAAGGGGAGCCCACCTTTCCACCCTGCCCCACTCCTAAGACTCCACACCAACCCCCCACTCCCCACTGGGAAGCGGGTGGGTGAGTGCCAGAAACCCCATGAGTTCTACTGTCAACCCATCCAGCTCATCTTGTATTCCCTGCCCTGGCCCCCACCCCTAAGAGACCCTTGACCTCACAGAGCAATCTCGTACATCACAATGCCCCTCCCTCCCTCATCCCTACCCCACCAGCAGTCCCCAAGTCAATTGGCTGCACACCCTAGAGCCCAGGACCCCCATCTAGCACCCATCCGGCTCACTTGTGGCTAGTCTGCCTGATCTCTGGGGGCAGGGCCCAGATCCAGTGGGTGGAGCCAGGGTGACTCAGCGGCTTCCCCAGCCCTGGCACCCTATTCTGGGCACCACGCCCAGGGCTTGAGGATTGAGCAGAGGCGGAGGCCTCAAGAGCTTCCAGGACTGGGAGGTGGGGGGTGGGGCCACAGAAAACAAACCATTTCCAAGACAAGCCACCAGAAACCCAAAACCGAACGTAGATCTTATAGACCCCAGAACCTTGGTCTCTCAGGAACTCCTGCACTAGCCACTTCAGTTCTTCCCATGAGCTGCTTCTACACTGAAGTCTTAGTACCTTATACTTTACAGAGAACCTGAGCATTTCAGATCCCCATTCTCTAACCGCTCCCGGCTGAAGATCTCCTTCCTCAACTTTCTGCTCCCTGACCCACAATATGTCTGACCTTGATTCTCCCTTTCCCAGATGTCCCAGAGCCCCTTGCTGCTACTCACGGTCTTCCGCTCCCTCTTGGGAGCAATCTGGGGTGGCTGGTTCATCAAAACTGGGGCGGGGGCCACACCAGTGGGAAACTGCTGCACACCCTGGGCTGGGTAGTAGGCGCCAGCTTGGGAGGGGGGATGGGCGAAGGGGGATGGAAGGGACACAGAAAGGAAGAATGGTGGCAGTGTCAGGGCCCAACCATGTACAAATGCCTGCTTGAACACCTCCCATCCCCAGAACCTCTCATCACCCACGGCCGGCCCCTCGCCCTGCCCCACCCACCTCCCCAAGGGAGTTAGGTGTCTATCAAAGCTGGGGAACCAGTCTGAACTGCGTTTACAAGAATTCCTGACACTGACACACACACCTTATAGGCGCACACTCCTTCCCCTCCACACCAGCTACCACTACCAGGAACTTCTGTTTCTCTTTTACCCTATAAGATATAATGTATGCCTCCGACCCCCAGCAACACACACACACATGTATTCTGAGGGAGCAGCAACTACTTAACCTGAAACAGAATCAGGTCTTTGGCTGGGAATGAGAAAAACAGATCTGCCAACCCTGTCCCACTCAACCTGAGTCCAGTTCCAATCTCCAGCCCTTTACTAAGGGGCAAGGAAACAAAGAGTAACATTATGAACCAGGCCCAGGAAGTGGAAAAATTAATTCCTTAAAGCAATGGTCTCCAAAATGGGATGCATTCTTTAATCTCATCCATAATATCCACTTGTTTGTTTTTGACAAACAACATGTTATTTGTTTAAATGATGCATATGTATAAACAAACAAAACACACATATTAGAGGTACACACTCAAAATATTTCCTGAGATGATCAGAAAATTTTGGAAACGACTGCGATAAAAAAGACTAATCCTTTCCTAGAGTATAAGTGAAAAACAGCTACAAAATCCTCTCAAATCCACATTACATGGGCTCCCACCAACCACAGAACAAGTGTCACAGGAAATGTTTACTAACAGGCCCTCAAACTTGTGCATGACCCTATATTCTTTGACCTGAGAAGGACTCCTAACTCTCAGCAATAGGATAAAACACTACCTGCCCCTCACCCAACAAGTTACATATTAAGCACCAATCCCTACTTAACCCTATCATTTTTAGACCAAGGAATGAGCCTAGGAAGGGTCTAGGAATTTATAGGTGAGTTTAGATGCTCCGTGGGACTCACTCTCAACCTGACTCCTTCCCCTGCTTACCATAAGTTCCAAACTCTGTAGGGCTTGCACCCGGATAGAAGCTTGGGGCTCCTGGCTGTACAGGATACTGCTGTGTCGGGACAACATATGTGGAACGCCCCTGGTGGGGAAGGGGGAGGAGGGGAGAGCAGTTGAGGGAGCTATGAGTACCATATCAAACTACAAAGAGAACGTAGGGCAAGACAGGACAGGTCAACTATGGGCAATGACCAAAAGGAAGTCCCACCTCTGGAAAAGAAATGGGACTGGAGGGTCAGGGTAGGGGAGGTGGGGGTTCGGGTTTAAGGTTCCATGGCTTCCAGTCCCCAAGCCTCCAACCTCACCTGTCCAGGGATGTAGTAGGCCCCTTGGGAGGCTGAGTAGGAAATCTGGGAAGGGATCATCATTACTTGGGATCCAGCAGGGTAGACATGAGCAGCTGGGCCAGGGCGGGCGGGGGCTGCACTCTGCACTCGGGAGGCTGCACTGCTCGGGGGCTGGGCCCGGCTAGGGTAGAAGTGCTGTCAAGAGCGAGGAAGGCAGTTGGCATTGGGAAAGGAAGGAAGTGGACAGCAAAATGGCCACTCCACAATGTCTCTACTCTGGAGAGAAATACTGGGGGCTTTGGAGCACAGGGACCAATCCTAACTCACCTGACCAACTAATGATTAAGTGGCCTCTTGTACTCACACATACTCTCCACATTCAGGTATACACTTTGCACTCCATGAATATACTCCCTCACTGCCGTGCATACTCACGTCACTTCCACCAGGCTACCCTCTGCAGAGGCTTCCTAACACCCAGATGCATCATGCCTAAGTGAAGCCCTTTTGGGCAACATACTCCCCAGCATGCATTGCTCCACCCTAAGGTACTGAGAAACTAACCACTAACATGCAACAGTCTCCCAGTTCCCAGATATGCACTCTGCAAGACTTAGCCTCTAACATGCATCGGTCAGTCTCAGACTGAGGACCTTAACAGCAAACATGTCCCCACCCTGAAGACCCCCAGTCCCTGTATCTAGTCCTCGACTAGGGCGGAGGATAATGGTGAGACTATGAGAGGGTCCAGGATTAGCAAAGGGGTATTACCTGCAGAGACCTGAATCCTCCCTGAGAGCACATGGGGACAGGAAAGAAGAGAATTATCTCCAAGGTGATGAGGGGGAAAAATGAAGGAAGTAGGACAAGAATGCTGCCACTTAGTGAGAAAGAATTTAGGGAACAGAGAAAGGCAAGAACCAGCTGGAGTGTTTACTTTGCCATAGTCCAAAGAGAAAGAAGGGAAGGGAAATGGAGCAACCACAACCTCCCAGTAAAAGAAGGAAATAGGAAAGAAAACAGGAGTTGGCAGCGGGGCCCAAAGCACTGCTCCCAATTCTCAAGGCACCAGGACCCCTACTAATGCCACCCCACAGACTACATACTCCCCAAGGGGCCAGCCACCGTAAGTAATCAACAGCACAAAGTGCAGAGACACATGAAAGAACACAGAGCAACTATCAGGAAATTGGGGCAGATACAGGGTCTCCACAGTTTCCATGCGAGGCCCAAACTGGCCTAAGGTTTCCATGGCTCCCACCCAGGCACCCTACTCCCCTCCCCACAGCCCCTCACCTGGCGGGGCTGAGAAGGCGTGTTCATTTGTGTCGCTTGTGGCGTACTGAACACCACCGGTGCTGTCTGCCCCGGGGGAAACGCTGGCTGAAGGGGGGAGACCAGAGTTCAGCAAGAGGGGAAACCCGGGTGGGGCAGAAACCCAAGCTGGTAAAGTAAGGGGAGCAGACCTGTGGCAAGAGCTTTAGCAGTCCACATGCCCCCTCTTCCCCATGACAGCCCCTGGGAACAGCCCAGGGGCCCTGTCTCAATTTGGCAGCAGGAAGCTGCACTTTGCCCTGACACAGATGGGGGTGGGAAAATCCAGAGGTTGGAACCTGTTCCTGACCAGCTGCCTGGTCTCCCCCACCCCCACCCCAGTCTCTGCTAAATCCTCCCTAATTACCTGTGGGAGTCCAGGGGATGGGGCAGGTGGGGGGCCTGTGGGCTGTGGAGCTTTGTTCATTTCATTTGGTGCCACATCAGGGTCCCCCCAGCACCTGTTGGGAAAGAGTGGAGCTCGGAAAGGAGAAGGGACCCAAGCTTAAGGCAAATGGAGTGGGGGGAGGGGGTGAAGCAAGGGCCGGGTTCCACACCGAGTCCCGGAGGCGCGAAGGGGTTGAAAGAGCAGAAAAGATCCAGCTTATGTCCCCACCAACACGTTGTCAAACCAGCATCACCTCCAACCACCCCCCTGATCTGCTGAAACAGCCCCCTCACTCACCCCCTCGGTTAAGAATAAGTCCACGGTGCGGCCTACAGGTTCTGGGCATCCGAGGGCCTGGGGTTGGGAGGTGAGGGGTATCAACCTGGCTCCGCGGGGCCCAAGACCAACCAGACCGGAAATTCCAGGTCTCGCTGGCACCAGGCTCCCGGATCACAAATGGAGCTAGCAGCTTCGGCCGTGGTGTCCCCACCCCCCACCTGGGGACACCGGGTTCGGGGCCAGGCCCAGGGGCACACAAGGCACGCCTGCTGCGGGTGGCCGCAGGGGCACCCGCGCGGGGCCAGACGCGAGGCCTGCCGCCGCCCAGGAGTGGAGACCAGGAAGGGCGGGAGTCGGGCCGTAAAAGGCCAGGCGGGCGGCGGCCGAAGAGGAGCCGGTTTCTAGTAAGTGAGGGTCGGCCCGGAGGGCGGGCGGGGCCGGGGGCTCCTCCCTGCCCGCCGCTGCCGCCTCCCTCCCCTGCGCCCTCCCTGCGCAGCGCCGGCCAGTGCCAAAGAACAACGTGTCACTTCCCGGCGGCCGGGCCGCAAAGGGGGGAGGGGGCGGCGGGCCGGGAGCCGCGGTGCCTGCGCCCGCGGGGCCCCCTCGGGTCAGACCGAGGTGGCACTTCGCGGCCGGCGAACCCGGCGCCCTCCCAGCCAGCGGGGACCGCATATTCCGGCCCTGCGCTCCCCCACCCCCACCCAGCAGCCAGGCCGGGCCAGGCCGGGCACACGTGGGCCAGGGATCGGGCCCTGGCGGGCCGGGGCCCGGGCTTGGGCCGCGGGGCCAGGGCGCCGGGGCGGCGGCGCAGGGTGGCCGGTCCCGGCCCGGATGGCGGCGGATGCGGGGGGAGGGGGTGGGGGGGCCGGGTCGGGCCCGGACATGGCGGCTTTACCTTCAGTCTCCTTCAGTCCGCGCGGCCGAGCCCCACGCAGCCGCACAGACGTAGTCCACAACCATTTCCGGCTCCCCGCACAGATCCCGCTCGGCGGCCACCGCTTCTCCGCAGGCGCAGCCGGCGCCCCCACGTGACCGGCGCAGAGGGAGGAGCTACGCCCGGCGCCGCGGAGCACAGAAGATTTGCCCCGCCTGGTCATGTGACAGTCACTGCCCGCCCCCGTGTCCCCTCCCGAACTTTGGAACTTCCAGTCTGACCCCCATCTGCGTCTCCGTTCCGCGGTTCTTTAGTTCATTCATACTTAGAGCATTTATTGAGTGCATACTAAGTACGAGGCGAAGTGCTGGCCAGGGGCTGAGAGTAGCGAAATTCATTAAAGACTCAGTCCTGCCTAAATAAATCATGATACAAATAGGAAAATAAAAATTATGCAACCTTTGAAGATAAGGTGATTGAAATACTTATTAAACTGAATGTTAGGCCAGAAAGATTGAAACATTCTAAGAAATTAGTATGAGTAGATTTGCCTCCCAAAGATCAGCCACTCCCAGGGAGGGACAAAAGTCAATCATGGAAAGTTCAGAATAGTGACGAAAGAAGTAATCCCAAAACCCCTTCCCTGCAGCCAAAAGACTTGGCACCAGGAGGAACCGTCCTAGAGCCAAAAACACGTACTCAGATGGCCTGGGTTTTAATCCAAACTCTGCTGCTTCCTATCCGTGTACCTACTACCCACCTACTTAATAACTGTTGTAAAAATGGGAAGATTTGAAACCAGGCAGTCTGACTCAAATCTAAACTTTTAACCACCCTGCTTTCTTTACCAATGACAACATCCACTCACTCTATTGGATTGTGAAGATTAAAGGAGTTAATTCATGTGAAAGGGCTTCAGTGCCTATGTACCTAGCAAAGACACACTTGCTCTCACTCACCCATGTGTGATCTGTGGGTGTAGGTGTGTGTATGTGTACACATGTAATCTCAGAAGGTAAGAAAAAATTTTCTCTGTACCAAGGATAGAGTGGTGGTTCAATATATATGGCCTATCTGATCTCAATCTTCACAATTTCCTATAAAACAGATTGTATTATTCTTCCCATTGTATATGAGGAACTGAAGCTCCAAAGCAGCAAAGTAGACAGACACATGGCAGAGGAACTATAGTGAGAGTGAGTATGTAGATCTAGTGTTCTCTGACTCGATCATGTATGACCCCTTCCTCTACTCTTCTCATTTCTCTTCCTCCCTAAGCCAACTAATAAATAAAATTCAATTACTACCTACATGCCAATCTGTTTCTAACTCAGAAACCTCTCTCTCGAACTCCAGTTAGAATAAGGTACCACCTAAAAGACATCTCCACCTAATCATCCCACAGATATCTCAAATTGTGTATGCCCAGATAGGAACTTATCATCTCTCCTTATGCAACAGAGTCCTCCACCTCAACCCCATACATGTTGGTGCCTGTGTATTCTTATTTTTTAAGATTTTTTTTTAAGTTTACTGTTTTTAATTTTTTGTAATGTTTATTTATTTTTGACAGAAAGAGAGAGTGCAAGCAGGGGAGGGGCAGAGAGAGAGGGAGACACAGAATCTGAAGCAGGCTCCAGGCTCTGAGCTATCAGCACAAAGCCTGACGCAGGGCTCAAACCCACGAACGGCGAGATCATGATCTGAGCCGAAGTCGGATGCTTAACCAAGACACCCAGGCGTCCCAACTTTATTTTTGAGAGAAAGAGACAAAGAGCATAGGGGGGCTGGGGGGGACAGAGGATCCAAAGCAGGCTCTGTGATGACAGCAGAGAGCCCGATGCAGGGCTCAGACTCACAAACCATGAGATCATGACCTGAGCTGAAGTTGGAAGCTTAACTGACTGAGCCACCCAAGTGCCCCTGTGTTCTTTACCCATGAATAGCACCCAAGGTGAAAATCTGGGATTAATACTCCATTCCTTCCCATCCACATACTACCTGTAATCAGACACCAGGTCCTCTTGGTATTTGGATCAAATTCAAGTCCTATTGACTATCTTTAAAAAAATCTTTCTCCTGCCCTTCCCCATTTCTAATGCCCTAGTTCAGGCATTTATTTCCTTTGCCTGGTCTCCCAGCCTTCATGGTGAGCTTTCTCACCCAGATAACTGATGATGTCACTTCCCTGCTCTCTTTCAGTGGTCTCTATTGAGAGATACTGTCAACTTCTTAACACAACAAAGCTCTTCCAAACCCGATCTGAGCTTGGGTCTCTTTACTGTATCTCCTACCACACTTTTCCTGGCCCTGTACACTTAACCAAAGCAAACTATCCATGGTTTCTGAAAATAAATAGCTTTTCCGCCTTCCTCCTTTCCCTACTCCCTTAGTTATATTCTACCCTCTTTTTTTCTGGACAAACTCCTCTTCCTCTAGGTCCCATTTACTGCAAAATTCTCCCCTGACTTACCTAGGCATTAAGGCTCCACATTAAGGATCCCAGGGTAGCTTCTTCACACTCCAGTATGGTATTGGTAACAATATATCACCTTTGTTTTCTTTTCCATTAAATAAGCTTTTTGAGGATAGGGTTTGGCTTTTTTCCCTCATGTTTGTATCCCCACAAACTAAAATAATGTCCAATGCAGAATAAAAGGCCCCATTGATATTTGTTGCTGAATGAATGACTGAAAGCGAAAGGTTAAGAGTCATTATGAAAATTTTACCCTAAAGCACAATCACTGATTTGCCAAAGAATTATCCTTTTATTTAGAGTGTTTTGCAGTTTACAAATCATTTTTTAAGTAGACTCCACACCCAACATGGGGTTCAGACTCACAACCCTGAGGTAAAGAGTTGCATGCTCCACTGAGCCAGCCAGGCACCCCTAAAAATCACTTTCTAATTTATCTTTATATCACCACCATTGCATATCAGAGAAAGCAATTACCATATTCCCATTTTACAGATAACAGAGGCTGATCAGACATGCTGATTTGCCCAGTACTACAGAAAATTCCATTAAAGGGGTATGACAGGTAGGTCTACTGACTCCCAGGACCAGGACTTTAACTTTTAATACAGGTTTTATACAGGCTGCCAAATAGGAACAGAAAGAAGATAACAGAGACACTAATCCAAAATTGCTACTCTCCAGCTACTCAAAACCTTGGACTACGATAGTGTCCACAAGTTTCCAAGGCTACAGAGACAGATTTGGAGTCAAACAAATTTAGATTCCCATCCTGGCTCCACCACTTACTATGTGATCTTGGATAAATTGGGTGAATCTCTTTCCAAACTTTATATCCCTCACCAAAACACGGAGATAATTCCTACCCCTTAGAGCTTTGTGAGGTATCTGAGGTATATAGAACGATTATTCTTTCAACATTTAGACCTATTAAGTGCCAGGCACTGCTTGTAAACTAAACCTACAGAAAGTGTTGGTTAGCTAGCTATGATTATCTGGCAGGGCCATATGTTCTTCTGCACTGCATCCACAGGGGTCCGAGCCCCAATTGGCAGCATAGCTATATTCATACCAACCCCACAAAGATCAAAAGTGATTACATCCCAGGAAGGAGGCCACTCCTTTATCCCACTGCTACACTAAGAGGAAAGTCAGGGTCAAGCTTTCTTACATCCAGTTTCTGCAAAGATAGCCCAGTAGATGTGAACATGACTAAACCTCTCCAATAGAAGCCTTCCAAGAGGCACAGAGGATCACAGGAGATAAAAATGTCCCTGGCTGTTCAGTCACAGACATGCAGCTCTTTGTCTGTGCCTGGGAGCTATACACCTCAAGGTCACCAGACAGGAGACAGACGGTTGCTCAGATCAAGGCTCATGTAGCCTCTCTGGAGGGCATCGCTTCAGAAGATCAAGTCGTACTTCTGGCAGGCATGCCCCTAGAGGATGAGGCTACCCTAGATCAGTGTGGACTGAAGGCTCTGACCACCCTGGAAGTAGCTGGCCACATGCTTGGAGGTAAAGTCCATGGTCTCCTGGCCCATGTTGGGAAAGTAAGAGAGCAGACTTCCAAAGTGGTCAAACAGGAGAAAAAGAAGACAAGCCGAGCCAAGCAGTGGATGCAGTACAACCAGAGCTTTGTCAATATTGTGCCCCCCTTTGGCAAGAAGGGCCCAATGCCAAGTGTTAAATCCATTGTAATCCTGGCTTTCCCCAATAAAGCCACATAGTCCAGTCAAGAAAGAAAAAATGTGTATATACATATACATACATATATATACATATATATATATATATATATATATATATATATATATATATATATCCCTTTCATTTATCAGCAGAGAAGTTAGAAAGTAAGGCCAACTCTGCTGCTTCTTAGAACAGGGATTCTTCACCCAAAGTCAGTGAATGATGGGCTTGAGGTGGATGTGCATTGGCAGGGTGGGGGTGGGGATGGGATACACAGCCCCTCAGAAAGTTATTTGTAACAGTTTGTATCAAAATATTATTTGTAACAGTATTAAAATGTATTAAATGTATTAAATTTTGGTATTAAAATCTTCCTAGAAGGACAATCCATTGCACTTATCAGCTTCTTAGGGGTCCATGCCCCTAAAGATGAATCACTATTTTAGGATGATTAAGAAAGAGGGGAAAAAGGCATGGAGTTTAATTTGTTCCATTCAGGGCAGCTTCCCTGCTAGCCTCGGCTCAGAGTTGCTATAAACAATGCCTTTTCACATCCACTCCCCACCCCAGTCTGGCCTCTGGCCACAACACCCCAGAAAACAGACATAGAGGGACCTCAGGGATAAAGGTCTTTATTCAACAAAGTTATCTCACTCAGTAACAAAATAACAGGAGGTACCAATTCCCCCAAAGGTCTAGAGCAGTGCACACGCCTGACAACAGGAAGCATGGCCCGCTGGCCTATCAGTAGCAGCTCAGAGTCCCTGGTAGCTACTTAGAGGTCATAGTTGGGATTCTTCCGAAGGATAACAAAACCTTCCAGAATGGGGGTGACAGGAAGAAATTCCTCAGTGGCCAATTCTGCCCGCTCCCCGTGGGCCAACAATACCGGGGTTGTGTGTGTCTGGAACCCTGTGATAGTCTTAGGCTTGCCAGCCTGGCCCACCACATCCACTGCCTGTAGGGTGAGAAAATTGAAATGGGGGTGTAGCAGATGGGAGTGTGCACATGGGAGTGCAATAACAACCCAGTGCCCATACCAGTTTCAGAGAAACAGGTACGTGTGCGTTCCCCAAGTTCGAGAGCCCTCCCGTCTGTTCAACCCCTCACCTGGCCCACACGGACAGACACCGGCAGTGGCCGCAGCTCCTCATCGAATGTAACCAGCATTCGGGGCTGCATGGCAGCCACCAGCCCATACAATACATAATGTGATTTGCCTAGGATGACTGAGGGAAGAACACAGGACAAACAGTTAGAGGCATCAAGGCAGGCCTGGCCTGAACCCTGGGACTCCACTCCAGCCCTGACTCTCTAATCCCTCAGTCGTTCAGCTGAACCAACACTCCTCCCCTCATACACCCCTACTACAAACCAGAGATGCCCCCACCTTACTCTACCACAGCCTTCAGACTTGATCATCAATTTCCCCCAGTCACTTTGGAGCAGAAACTGGGATCAGCTCTTCATCCTTGAAAACAATCTCTTTGAGCCAGATCAAAACTGTGGGAGATGAGCTCCATAAGGCCCATCACAGGCCCAAAGAACATTGGGACCCAGAATGGTACAGAGCTAATTTGGAGTCTTGCTCCTAAATTATAAGGTGGCCTTGGTAAGGGTGGAGACAGGGTCATGTGCCACTGTATGAGACTCTTGACAGGAACTCACTGTTACGGACATCCAGGAAAGAGACAAGCACAGTAAGCAGCCCCGCCACTGCCACTTGACTCATAAGCTGCCGGTCACTGTGGTAGGGACAGAGGGTGAGTGTGCCCTTCCCTAAATGTGTCAGGCCCTGGGGGAAAAAAACAACAACAACAGAGAGAGAAGTGAAGGTCACATCTGAGGAGACATCACCTAACCTGGCCATATAGAAAGACCCCAACTCATTCATACACTCCCTCCTGGCTGAACTCAAAGTCCCCTGAGGTCATTCACTACATGTCCCCCTTCCATCACCACGGATACCTCCCTTGGCACACTTTAAGGAAAACAGTTCTATTCTTTACCTGTGCCAAGCGCACCATAAAGAGGTTGTTGGGGTCCTTGGCATGATACTGGGCTAACTGGCGCAGCATTGCAGCCAGACGGGCATTATTGGTACCTGGAAATGTTAACCATTACAGAGTTGAAAAATGGGCCTCAAACATTCCCTCAAGCTACTTCTTTTTCTGACCTTTTTCTGATACTCACCACTGCCCACCATGCCCATGGCAAAAATGGAGTTGTAGGAAACTTCTGGGTCAGCATCATGGGAGAATTTGCTTAGGGTATCCAGGATGTTGAGTCGTGGATTTGAAACAGAGATTAGAGCCAGTGCTAAAGGCACAGCCCGTCGGAGTGTTGGCTCCCCATATCTCAGCTGGTGATAAAAGAGAGTAATAAGAGCATCACAGAAAGCAGTACAAACTCAGTTATAGGAAGAGACTTGATAGGTAATAGAGGCCTTTATCAAATATTACAGAAAGGGCATAGCAAAAAGACTATTTCTCAACCCCAGGAGAAAGGAGAAAACCCATCAGCAAAGTCTCCTCTGGGGAACTCCAAGCACCAAAACCAATAGATATTCCAATCTCCTCCATGTGATACTCACCAGGTGGCCGAAGGTTCGTAATGCCATCTCTGCTCCAATCTCCTCCCCCATAGCAATAAGGGCAATCCCCAGCACAGCCACTCCCTGCAATTGAAGAGGCACCAGAATCCAGTAAGCTCAGGGAACAAAAAGCTCACCCTGGACTCAAGTCCCATGTAAGAAAAAAAAACTGTCCTGTGGGGGCACACCCTGACCCTTATGTATAGAACCCTGCTTAATGCCTGTCTCAATACACAGCATCACCCACAGGGTCTGTAAAACAAACCCAAACCCAGCTCCTCTGCACAGGTATCTTTTCTCAGAGCCTGACTCAGAGAGTGCCCAGTTGCGCACAGAACCTGATGTGCTCCCATGTCGGCAGGGGCTTCCTTCTTGTCCTTGTCCTTCTTTTCCTTCTTGTCCTTGTCTTCTTCTTTTTCCTTGGAGTCAAAGTGTTCACTACAAATGTGGAGCAACTGCTGCACCTTCAGTACATTCCCAGAGCCTGCAGCATGGTGGTAAGGGTGAGAAAGAGTAGAAAGGAGAAGGCACCAAAGAAAAGTTTATTCCAGTAATAGAAGTTAAGAATCCAAAAGCAAACCAGAGAAAGAGGGCGCCTGGGTGGCTCAGTCAGTTAAGCCGCTGACCCTTGATTTGGGCTCATGTCGTGATCTTACGGTTGTGACTGAGCGCTACATAGGGATCAGTGCTAACAGCATGGAGCTTGCCTGGGATTCTCCCTCTCTCTCTCTCTCTGCTGCTCCCCTATGCACATGCGCATATTCCCTCTCTCTCAGGATAAATAAACTTAAAAATAAACAAATAAATAAATAAAGGACTACTGAGAAAGGAAAAAAAGTCTGAAAAAAGGTCCAAGAGAGAAGTAAGGAGTCACTGGAGAGGCACAAAGACACAGACCTGCATAGGCACACACATCCACTAATGTGTTGGCAAAACTGCGGAATGGCTCTGACACAACCTCCAGCGCGGCCAGGATTGCCTCAATGGCCTCACCCTTCCCTACAGGACAAATTCAAGGAGTCAAGAGGACACTTCCTTCCATCCAGCACAGCCTAACACATAAGACCTCTGCTGTATCCAGTTACTGTCAGCCTTTGCCCAGAGAGATATCCCCTCACCCAAGTGGTTGAGGCCCAGTCCAAGAGGAAGCCAACGGGCATAGGTGTCCTTGAGCTCAGTCTCTGATTTCTCCATGATGGTCTGAAGGATAGTGGAAGTAACATCTCCATTGCAGGATCCCACTGCTATCATTCCACAGGCTAGAGCTGTCACACCTGCCACCTAGAAATAGGAGAATCAGTATTATATACGTAAGTTATTAAAGCAGCTGTATACCTACCTCGATTCAAGATAGCCAATTCCTTCAGGCCACTGTAACCACACTAGGTAGTGATCCCTTTCTGATGGCATGTCAAAATAACAAGAGCAACCATTCACTGAATGTTTATGATTTATCAGCCACGTCAACTGCTCTGTACGCTATTAACATTTAATTCTCATAACCCCATGAAACAGGTCCTACTACTGTTATTCTTTCATTGATGAAGAAAATGTAACCTAAAGAGACTCGGTAACATGTCCAAGATCACACTGCTTGTAAGCAGAGGCGGCAAGATTTGAACTGAGGTCTTTCTGACTAAAGCTATGCTTTTAGCCACCATATTAAATTTATCTATTACTAATATGACTCTACACAACTAAGAAAACTTAAGGTTGGCCAATGACTAAAACAACGAATGAGAATCAGCCACCCCAAGCTGGATTAAGCTACTCCCCACTCTAGCCGAGTACTTCCTCATGGACCTCAAGGGCTGGAACTCAATACCAAAATGTTACCTCTTTAACCTCAACACCACCTGGGTGGAACCACCAGTTCCAAGAGATTTCATTGAAGTGACACATATCACCCCCATAAACACGTGTGTGTGCGTGCACACTCACACACACACACACACACACACACACACACACACACACACACACACACACAGAGTTTTCATTACTTATCACAGAGTGGTAGGACACAGAGCACCTTCCCTACCTCCCCTAAAAGTCCAACAGCCTCTCCTCACCTCCATACTAGATTTGGAATCTCCCATCACAGGGAGCAGCAGTGTTAGCACATCTTCACGATTGGAGCCAGCGTAAGCCAAGCCTAGCCTGCAAAAGCAAGGGAAAGGCAGTCCCCGACACACAACCAAGGATAGGACAAAGAAGGAACAAAAAGAGGACTGGTCATTTATTCATCATTTCAACAGTCACCAAGAGCCAAATACTCAACAGATATGGTGGCAGTCTTGGCAAAACAAAGATGAAAAGGACCCAGTTCCTGTCTTCACAAAGCTTACAGGCTAAGTACTACCAGAAAAAGCAAGAAGCCTTACCCAAAAATGGAACCAAGTCTCATAGTGTTGCTGTTGTGGAGAACATAGTCTGAGAGCAGTGCTAGTGCGGGGTCACATTCATTCCGGACTCCAGAGTTCACAATGCCACAGGCCAGAAGGGCTCCTGACTGCAAAATGCAAATAGATTCTTCACTCAGGCTACTGTACCTTCCTCACCGCAAAGGATACAACATGGACTTCATTGTAGCTTCCACCTTAACTGGAGTTGAAAACAGAGAGATCTTACCAGTGAAAGGGAGGCCTTGAGGCCCTAGAACATGGTAGGAGAATGTCCCCATTATCAGGCTATGCCCAGACCAACCTTGATGTAGTCCTCAGAGGAGTACAAGTACTTGTCAATCTGCGTGAGGCCACCATCCACATCCCACAGCAGAATCATGCCAAGGGACGCAGCTGCACTCAACATTCCTACACCAAGGAAAAATCTATCAATCTCAAAATGATCCTACCCTAAGAAAATTGTTACAAAGAGCTCTCTAAAAAACTGCGCTGGGGACCCATCACATTAACACATGAAACTAGAAGGACAAAAGAAGCGACCAAAGCAAAACAAAGATAAAGTAGGCATAAAGTTATACCATGGTCTTTGTTCTTGTAAAGCCATTTGTTGCCATCATCAGTCAGCAGCTTGTCCTGACCAAAGGCTGCATTCACAAAGCCATTCACAAAAGAAGAGGCCAGGTTCATGCGGGCAGAGTCCACTTGAGAGCCACTGCCCCCAAATCCTGCACAGGAGGGAAATGAAAGGAAAGGCAGAAAGGTTTAGAGTAGCACAATAAAGGAACACAGCATGGTGGCTGGTCTCTGGCTCTGAACTGGCCCCTTAGAATCCTCTGTCTATGCCCCCAACAGTGACCTGGAGAAAAGGTTATGTAGGAACTCTTAGCTCTAAAGGGATAAACACATTGGACCAAGCCACCACTCCAAATACAAGGTTCATAATTAAGAATCCTCCAGTCCTGGGGTGCTTGGGTGACTCAGCTAACCAGTTAAGCATCTGACTCTTGGTTTCGGCTCAAGTCATGATTTCACAGTTCGTGAGTTTGAGCCCCACATCAGGCTCTGTGCTGACAACATGGAGCCTGCTTGGGATTCTGTCTCCCTCCCTCCCTCCCTTGCTTGCTCCTTCTGTAAGAAAGAAAAAAAAAAGAAAAGAAAAGAAAAAAGAAAGAAGCATTTAAAAATAACAATAATTCTCCAGTCCTCACACACATGGAGATGGCTACTCACTGTTGTTCTCTAGATGGGTTTTATAGATGTCATCAGGCACCTTGGGCTCCATAATATCCAGCTGAAGAGAAGTCAGAGGGTCACAACTGTTCCCCCACTACTCCCCCAGCTGTCCCCTTCTGCTTTCCCACTGAATAGCAATTCTAACCAATGAGAATCTAGTTAAAGTTATAGTCAGGGAGGTGAAATGACGAGTAGAACCACAACCAAAAAAAAGCCTTGATGGAAAAGGGCAAAGGGTCTCACCTCCCGAGCTAATGCCAAGAAGTTGCTGTTGAGCTGCACATTGGAC
Source organism: Puma concolor (assembly GCF_028749965.1). Taxonomy (NCBI): domain Eukaryota; kingdom Metazoa; phylum Chordata; class Mammalia; order Carnivora; family Felidae; genus Puma; species Puma concolor. The sequence continues at coordinate 76,495,793 of NC_141675.1, read as the reverse complement.
ATGATCTCTGTCAGGTCCTCATACTCCTCCACGTCTTCACTAAGCTCCAGAAACACCCCATGACGGCCAAGCATGAATGCCATCTGCTTCTGTACTACCCTGTGGGAGAGAGCCATCATATCAGCTCAGCCCTAGTCCACTAAGGGGACTGAAAAGCCCCTCCAGCCTTAACCAGAAACTACAAGTCCCAGCTCTTCATACAAATGCCCCATCCATGAGCTCATGTCTTCCTTTGCCAACTTCCTCTCTACATACACGTCCTTGCAGGAGGTGAAGATATCTTCTACCAGCTCCATGTCATTGAGCATCAATGCCAATCTCAGAGCTTCAGGAAAGCGACTGAACTTTCGGAACACACCCAAAGCACAGCGCAGTAGTGCAGAATTCTCAGGCTCGGGCACATAATTCACACAGCTACAGAGATAGAAATAACAAAGGAGTCAGGAAGTTCTGGAACATTCATTTACCCCCATTTAATTCACTTATCCAAAATAAATACTAAATGCCTACTGTATACCAGGCATTATGCTACATGCTAGACTACTAAAGAGACATAAGTCTCTGTCCTCAAGAAGCTCACAGACATCAACAAATCAACAGCAGCCCGATGCTAAAGATGCTCTGAGAGAACAGAGAAATCACAACTGAGAGAGAAATACTGGGGAGGGTAGGCCTACTACCCATCCCTACCATGTTCACTTACCTGGTAAGATAGAGGCAGACCTTGGCATATGCATTCTCATCAATGTCCTTCTCCAGCATGTCTACCTGCTCAATTTCCATGAGCAGGTCACAGGCCTCGTGCTCCGCGTTGTGGGCCATGTTGTAGGGGACGATCTCCTTCACCAGGGTCAGCAGTGGCTCCCGTTGTGTCTTTTCCGCATCATCTAGTTCCTGCCACTCCTTAGCCACTTCCCCTGCGAGATGCCTATGGATAGGCCCAGACCATTAAGGGGGCACAACTTCACAGGAAGCATTTCTATGGTTCAAGGAATTCAGTATTTGGGAAACGCAATACACAGGTACTCCAAGACAGAACTCAGAATTGTATCTCAAAACCCTTTTAGATTCTCAAGAAAGAAAGGTCTTACCTCACATACTCATGACCCCATGATGCCAATTCCTCTTGGGAGCCCACCAGCCGATACTTGAGACACTCACGTTCCCCACTCATGGTCATAGCCAGAACAGAGATGATGTCAGCAGCAAAACGCTACAAAGAAACCAGTGCTTTAAAGTCAAGTCCAGGGTGAGGGTAATGGGACATTATGGAGTCAAGGCTAAGGTCACTATCTCTCCAATTAAGTTGTAACTCTTCACCAATCTCTGTATTAGAAATTTACATACTTTATATCTAAGCTAAGGCTCAAGATAAGCCTAAGGTTAGTGTTGCTATCTCCCTTTTAAACCAACATGGCTGAAGAATGATAACAAGGAGAGAATGGAAAAAGATGGAGGCTCTAAAGTTTATTCTAGCTGCAATAATGAACTATTAAAAGGTTTTAAGAAGAAAAGATTTTCACAATCTAGAAAGACCATTGTGGCTGCTATACGAAAGACAAACTGTATAAGTCACGAACAAAAGGAAGGCAGCCAGTTAGACGGCTGCAGTTGTCTAGGTGAGAACTGAAGATTTCCTGGATTAGGGTTGTACCATTAGACAAAGAAGTGACTCAACGAGGGGTTTATTTTAGAAATAAAACAAGTGAATGTACATGGGATATGAAGGAAACAGAAAGATCAAAGTTAAATATAAGTTAAAAATAGATCATGAGGGGTGCCTCTCAGTCAGTAGAGCATGTGACTCTTGATCTCAGAGTTGTGAGTTTGAGACCCACCCTGGGCCCAGAGAGTACTCTAAAGAAAAACAACAGATCATGAAAAAGAAATCCCAAGATCCACCATAAATGACAGAAAACAGTGTATTCTGAGAAGGCAATCCTCCTGTCAGCTTTTATCCCAGTAAAAAACATACTGGCATGATCAACTGTGTTCAACTAGCTCAGATCTCAGGTCCCTTAGGCTTCCTGTGACTCACCATGAGCCCCATGGTCTAGATGAAAAGGAATTCCTAAGCTAGACCTCCACCAGCTTCTGAAACCGTTTTACCTTATTCTCCCCAGGGGGCATGTTCTCATAGATTTCCTTCAGTTTGCCATAGTGTGGACGCAGAAATTTGAGAGGCTTGGGCACTGAAGTCATGGAAGTTGTAGAAGATCGGATTTGCCTCCGCAGTTCCTCGAGGGCTGGTCGGTACAGAGATGTGTCCTTCTCCTGCTCAGGAGATGTTAGGGCTCAGACAAAAAGAAGCCACATCTCTCAAGTCAAACACAGGTGTTTACCAACTCCCCTAGGAAAGTGACTGTCTTATTCATCTGTGATTCCCCAACTCCCTGCTCACCGCCTGGGACAAAAACAAATGATCCCAGTTGAGAGTCTGTAGTAAGCTACACAATCTTCCAAATATCCTTTGTAATTCTCCTCTCTCACAACATCACCATAACGCTAACCCTAAACAATCCATCTTTCCCTATACCTCACATAGAAATTGTTGCCCCAAAATGGAATGAAGCAACATGCAGCAAAGATCCAAATATGTACCCACTCGTGTCAACATCATGACTCACCCCCAGTCGTTCCACGAGCATCTCCAGTTCATCCTGAAGTTGTTTGTCCTCCTCAGACTGAAGGGTTGGGGGAAGAAGTTCATCAAGAGAAGGAATCCCAAACACATCTTCCTCCCATTCACCCTGGGGCAGGTAGAGAGTGAACCTGCCTCCTTAGGAGGGACCAGGTGGACACGAAAAGAGAGGAGGAATGGCACTCTGGCTGGAAGGCAGGAAAGAAGGCAACCTGGCTTCTGGGCCAGGCTGCGTGAATGTAGTACTAAAAAATAGGGGTGACATGACCTCCCCGGGCCCACCTCACAAGTCGGTGGTGAGTACTGGTGACGTCGGCGAAGGCGACACAGCGCGGAATGGAGGATGAGGGGCAGAGAGGCTGAGCGCCAGGAGTCCCGAGGGTCGCCCCATCCGCCCTCTCCCAGACGCTGCGGGGCCTTTGGCAGTCGGGCCCAAGGCCTGCGGAGCCGCCGTGACTCAGCCCCGCGGCCTCCTCCGCCTGCTCCCAGGGCTGCGCCTCACCAGCTCCTGCTCTTTGTCCTTGTCGCCAGCATCCCGCCGCTCCTTGCCGCCCGGCTTCTCGTCCGCGATGCCCGGTGCCGTCGCCGGAGGCTGCTGAGGCTGCAGCGGAGCCTTATCCCGGCCACCCTCCTCCATCTCCACGGCCACTACCGGCCTGCTGCGCGCGCACCGCTCGCACCGCCCCGTTTCCCATACGGCCTTGCGCGGGTGGCCCACAGAGCTCCTCCTCCTGAGCCAGCAGGCGACCGGAAACGCCGCTACAACCCACTCACCCCCGCGGCGTGGGAGTCCCAGCCCTCGGACCCCGCCCACGGAAGTCGCCCGAAAACTACAATTTCCAGCCCCCAGCGCGTCTTAGGCGCGGCCTGGGTTTGGACCGGGAGTTTTCTGAACGCCACGCGACCGCGGTCTTCGATCCGGGCCAGCTAGCTGTGGTAGGAGCTGAACAAGTTGAGAGCCGAAGAAACCATTCATAGGTCTCCTCATAGCTGTGTGAATAGTACACACAGTGACACCCCAGTTGGCTCCGTAGTGGGACAGACGGACGAGATTCTTCAAATCCCGCACTGTGTGAAATCTGTAATCTGTATCTACTGCCTCCCCACACACCCACACCATGGCGGAATATTAACCTCATAACATTCTCCCCCCGGTTGAAGGAGAGTGTTCTAATATTACCTTAAGAATACGATAAATTTTAAATCCACCTGTGGAGCCATTTCGAGTAGAAATCAATAAGTATAGCCCTATACTCCAATGCTAAATTCTGGAACTAAAACCAGATCAAGACAAGGTCTTTGCGCAAACTTCAGTCAGTCTTTTGGTCTTCCTCTCTCTGTTACGATTTGGAAGGCGTGCGAAGGTCACTGTTCATGTCAGGAGTGGTTTTGAATGATACATGACGTTCTCACAGCCTTTTGAATTTGGTAAGGTTATGTCCATTTTACAGAAGAAATCATATAGTAAGTAGTAGAATCAGGATTTGAACCTTGATCATTCAGTCTTCCAAGCTGGTAATTATTTCAAGCAAACCTCCATGTTTCTTCTTCTTCTTGGACCACGTGTATGCATCTAGAAGGTGAAAGAAGAGGAAGCCCCCTTCATCTGGTGGGAACACTTACCATTTGGCCTGGGGTCTTTATTCTGGGTTCTGAGGCATTAAAGAATGCAGAAAATGTTTGTTTAAAAAAAAAAAAACAAAACGTCTAGCACAGTGTGGCTAGCTCTGAAAGAATGTTGGCTGAATATTTGTATAGACATAAATGTAAAGATCTGAAGCCTATTTTAAAACCTATTGCTTTCTTCACTCAGTGGTTGGATTCTGGGGATGACTTTCCATTTCCATCACCAATGACTAGCTCTGGTCTGCTGAACGAAGTTGGGCAGTCCATAGCTGTTTTGCCTAGTCTATCTGTGGCTTCAAGATGTCCATACATTGCCATGCTTTCTTCAGTCATTTGTAGACGTATTTCTCCTAAATCTCTCCTTTTTCCATGACTTCCTTCTATCAGATCTCAGATTTTGTCTTTTATACCAGTCACATCCCAACCAGTACCTTAGAGGAGATGGGGTGATACACACAAAGCACAGGCCATTAATGGCTAGTGCCTCCAGATGAAAAGTAAATGGATGTTTATTGTACTATGTTTCAACTTTTTTATAGGTTTGAAATGTTTCAAAATAAAAAGTTGTAGGGGGCAGGGGGAAGGGGGTAAGAGAACATAAGCTTTTGAGAGCAACAGACCTGGTATTTAAAACCACATTCTGCCCTTCACTAGCTGTGATACTTAGGCAAGCTCTCTAACCTCTCTTAGACGGTTTCTGTCTCCATGAAATGTGGGTAATAAAGTATCTCCCTTGTAAGCTGTGTGTTGAAAATGAAATAAGACAATGTATATAAAGTGCCTAGCTGGGTGCCTGGCAACTGGAAAGGAGCCAATTGTCATTTTCCAACTACCTCAAATCTTCAAGACTGAAAGAAACATGGTTGTCCCCTGCTCCCCACTTCCAACTACACAAGCCCCCAATCCTCTCTAGCCAAATATAAATGTCTGCCAATTATTTCCAAGGCCCCGTGATAATATTGATGTCCTGCCTCAAACTTCTTTTCCGTCAAATTGCCCTCTTAGAAACACTCCTTCCTATCATTTGGCCGAACTCCCAGCCTTGTGGCCACATTGCTCTCTAATTAAGGGCATCCCATCACCTGTCCCTTCCTACCACCTTCCTTCAAACTGCATCCATAAGCCACCCATGCTACTACCCCCAAACTCATGGCTTGAGCCATAGAGCTACACATCTTGTGTATGGTTCCACTCCTTTGAAAACCATTCAACCCAAAGCATGATTTACATAACACCAGAAGTGCTCCTGGCAGGACACTGCATTGCACTGTATCCACTGGGTTGCTACATTCTTTGTGTGATATTTCTCAAAGAGATTGCATTGTGGCCCTTCTGACTTTTAATTCCCAGGACTGACAGTGGATGTTACAGCCTCCTCTTTTCATAAGCACTGTTACAACTTCCCTTCTCCGGACTCTCACCTTTCATCATGCGCCTTTCACCTGATCATCCTAAACCTTTCACCATTTCTGAACATGCCCTGCCCCTTCAAGATGATTGGCCTTTTCACATGGCTATTCTTTCTGTATAGAATGCCCTTCACTCTTTTTCAGCTAGCAATTCTCCCATCCTCTGTACTCCACCTCAATGTTATGTAAGAAGCTTTTCCTGTTCTATTCTTCAAGTTTTTCATTTCTTGCCCCCCACCATGCTTGATACATATCTCTCTTTCTCTACTTTTTGAGCTGTTAGAAGACAATAACTGCTTCTTACTCATCTTTTGCCCCTAGCACCAACCTAATGCCTGGCTTGTGGTAAGCCTTGACAAATATTTATTGAATGAATGAATTCATTTTGCATTCAGCTTCAGGTCATCTTTATGTAAAATAATGGCCCATTAGGAGTCTCTTTGGAGCTCAGAGCTGGGCATCAAGAAACTGTTTGGCGGGGCGCCTGGGTGGCTCAGTCGGTTAAGCGTCCAACTTCGGCTCAGATCATGATCTCACGGTTCATGGGTTCAAGCCCCATGTTGGGCTCTGTGCTGACAGCTCAGAGCCTGGAGCCTGCTTCAGATTCTGTGTCTCCATCTCTCTCTGCCCTGCTCTCTCTCTCTCTCTCAAAGAATAAACATTTAAAAAAAATTTTAAAAATTGTTTGTATTCTCCATTTGTGAATCATGATAGGCCCGCTGAAACTGCTTATTTTATCAGGGACTCTCCTCCAACCTAAAATTTTCAGAATGCTACCAAGTGTGAAATCATATTGTTTGGCATATGTTGCCTTATCGGGCATGAGAATTAGTCAGACTTCTCAATGGGACAGTGTAGGGTGTAGGATGTGTAGGACAGTGTAGGACAGTGTAGGATGGCCTAGCACCTTACCAACAACTGTTCTCGTGTGTCCACCTGGGAGCAGTATACTTTATTTCCCCTTCCGCCTTAACACATCGGAGCATATCACAGATGCATATTCATCAATTTGTCAGGGCCACTAAGGGTGAAGATTACATCTGTTACCTGATGTTCACCTTGCCTTGCCTCTGGAACCAAGCACCTGCAGAGTGTTCAACAAACAGGTGCTACCTGGCTTAATTTCAACTCGACATGTGTTTAGGTTCCCTGCGGCTGCCTGGTTGTCTCATATGCCTGGCCCAGGGTAGCTAGATGGCATGGAAATGCACCTGCTGGTGATGGTCTGACACAGAAGTGCAGTGACATTGACCAGAAGACAGATGTTTATGCATGAGTCTAAACTCAGTCACGACCTAGAAGACTAAATGGTGGTGATTAAGAGCATCTGAGCTCCGAGTCTGACTTTAATGCAATCTGTCTTATCTGACGTTGGAAATTACCTAATTTTTTCCTTAGTTTCTCCACTTGTAAAATGGAGACAATTACAGAACCTTCTTATAAGTTGTTGTGGGAATTTAATGAGATGATTTTAAAGTACTTAGAACCAGCTTAGCAAAATAGGGACTTAGTAAATGAAAGCTGACCTTTGGCCTTTTTGCACATATGGAGCTTCACTGCCACAGTGGCCCACTAGTCAGCATCCTAAACTGGCTTCTGAAATCAGATGTAAAGGGAAGAGCTGCCAACCCTCTCTCCTCACCCATTATGATCTCTGACATTATAGATCTCATTCTCTGTGCAACACCCAAACTTCACATGTTACTTCCTAATATTTCTGAATATTTGCTAAGCCCATGAATTCGCTGCTTAAAACACTAATACTGAACTGGTCCCCACAGATCATCTCATCCAACCCACTTGTTTTACAGACTGCTAAGGAAACTGAGCCCTGAAGCAGGCATGAGCCATGCCTAGTGTCACACAGCTAAGAAGTGGCAGAGCTGGAACCAGAACCAGGTCTCCAGGCATGATGGCCCTCTTCTCTCCAATACACTTTGCTGTCTCCCCCAGAGTCCTGCTTTCAGAGGCTCAGCCATGTTTTCCCTTGGTCTTAGAGATCCTGAGGCCACCGTCTTCCTTTCTGAGCAGGCAGCACCTCCAAGTAACATGACAGGGGCCCACATACAGCTCTTTATGGGGACAGGACACAGACTGTGAGGCACATGTGCCAATACCCAGGGATCAGGGCCTCAGCAGTAATCACTGCCAGAGCTTCACTTACCCTTCCAAACTCAACAGACACACCTCTGTTTAGACTTTGGAGAGCACTGAGTTTTAAAGGCAACTGTGATGATTCTTTCCACTGTCTTGCTCTGGTTCTCATTTTTCAGACAAAGAAACTGGGGCTCGTGGAGGTTAGAGGGAACAAGCTCAAGCTCCTACAGCTTTCCAAGCTTCAATTTCAATCCAGGCCTCTTTAACGGTAGTGAAGTACTGAGGGTTAGATCTGTAAAATGGAAACTGGAGCACTTATAAAATATGGTTGCTATGGGGATCAGATGAGCTCATGAAGGTGAAACCACCAGTAGAACAACCATCCTTCCTGAGGGAAGGAACCATCTTATTCATCTTTGCGTCGCCCATGCCTGGCACACCGTGGGTAATAAATGTGCTTTAAAAAAATAATAAACCCATGAATGCATAAATTAATAAATGAATGAGTAAAAAATGAGGCACTTAGCAGAGGTGCCTGGAACACAAGAGGTATTCAATAAATGCTCCTTTTCCCCTCCCTTGCTCAGGAGGGTGGCAGCCAGACCCACAGTCTCTGCCTAACTCTTGGTAGGCCTTGATGGGGGTGTGTGGTGGGTAAGTGACTCTCAGGAGTACTGAGGCTATGGAGAAATGCATGTCTTCTCGGCCATAAGCAGAGACAGTGTTCTGAGCTCCAGGGAATGGCATGCTACCTTGGCCAGGGCTTTCCTCCGCTGTAGGGTAAGGGCCACCCATCTTCCAAGCTGACCTTGGCCCAGTAGTTACCCAGATTCAGTGTTAGGCCTGTCTGCATGCACCAGTGGAGGGCAGTGGCAAATCCTTCCAGTGATGAAGATATGACCACCAGAGAAAGTACTCCACCCAGCCAAACTCAACTTCATTCCATTCTTTCATCCTGACTCTCTTTCTCTGTCTTCTTGGGGCTTCATATTTCCGTCCCCTGTGTCTGGCGACTGAGTAAATGAGTGTCTAGAAGCGTGCCTAGCATATAGAAGGTGCTTGATAAATGTTGGTGGAATGAGTAAATGAATAAATGAAAACAGGACTGAAGGAAGAGACAGGCTGACTGATGTCTGTCTATTTATTTGCACAGGGTCCTACAGGGCCAAGACCCCTCCCTCCCCACCCTCTCCCCTGTAAAAATAAACTCTATCTTTCTCTTTCCCTGTTCTATCTGCTTTTCTGCTTGGGCCAGGGAAGATAGTCATCCCCTAAGACTTGTGCCCCAAGACACAGGAACCAGCATCCCCTATACATACACACCACACATACTTCCCCTGAGCCCAGGGAAACCAGGATGCAGCAGGAGGGCTTGTAAAGGCCCTCAGGCTTCCACTAAGAGCTGAGTACAGTTGGTCTGTCAATGAGGGTTGGCAGGAGTATTGGGAGCAGCAGCATGAGGAACATAGGGTGGGGGACAGCCCCTGAGGGGGAGCTGAAAGGAGCTGAATCCACTCCCAAGTGGACACTGAGTGAGCCTCTGGGAGAAGCATGGGAGGCACACCACCCCAGACCCTGTGTGGTCAGAGTACAGCAGGCACAGCAGGTCCCAAGGCCACCAAGTCAAGTGATCTTAGGACCAGAAGAGGCAGACTCCTTCCTGCGGGAACTGGTGCTCCCCACCCAGGCCTCTTCCAGGCAGGGTGACATGGAAGGATGTCACAGTGAATGGTGGGGGCTCCGCTGGAGGCAGGGGTACCCCCAAAGCAGAGGCACAATGTGGTGTTTGAGGGAGGACCGGGACTCACGTCACCTGTGGTGAGGAGCTGGCATTTGACCTTTCTAAACCTGGAGTGAACATCCTTGCCTGGCGAGCTGCCCCAGGCCCTGGCAACAGCCAGCCAATTCTCCCCAGTCCCACGTCTACCACACCTCACACAGCTGCCCTGGGTTCATGGGAGAGCCGACAGGGCAGCCGAAGTGCCACAGGAAGTCACGGGAGTTGGAGAGAGTACCCAGCACGCGGAAGCGAGCAGGGCTGTGGGGGTCGGTCACCAGCCCCTCGTGAGAGCTCTCGGGTGTGCGGACTGAGCACCACACCTGCAGGCCAGGACAGACATGGGGACATATGGTGTCTAGTGCGGGCAGGGCCACAGACTTGGCTGCAGCCGAGCCATCCCGGGGACGCAAACCACCACTACCCCCAGCCTCTCTGCTCAGGAGGTCTCGGGGCCACACCCAGCATCTCAGCTATAACCCCTTGCTATCAGCACCAAAGGAAGGAAGCACGCCCTCCCTCCCAAACTCCTTGAAGGCCTTTCAGAGGCGCCCTGGACAGTGGGTTGCCCAGATTGGATGCATCCGAGGGGAAGAAGCATGGCCCCCAGAGGCTGCCTGCCGGAGTGCAAAGTACCTTCAGGAAACCCTGAGCAAGGAGACTTGCTCTGCCATTTCCTTTATTCCTGGGTAGCCCTGGATGAGCCACTTTGTCCCCAAGCTTCAGCTGCCTCCTCCACAGCCACCTCACAGGAACATGGCAGGGATCAATCCTGCTCCCTACCTGCCGCCCCTCAAGCAGGACAGCCTTGCCCTTTGAGATCTGCAAAAGCCTGAAGAGTTCTCCTTCCTCAGGCCTCTCTGCATGCTTTCACAAGCCCCAGCTGAGAAGCTCTGGGCACCAGGCCTTCCCAGACCACCTTCCATACCCCAACTTCAGCCCTATTTCCCAGTCCCTTTCCTGCATGCCCCAGACTTCTAATGACATGCCCAGGAGGGAGTGGGAGAGGGGCAGGCTCCAGGCCTCCTAGGAGGGCAATACCTGGGCAAATCCCACAAAGAAGAGCTGGTGATTGGTGAGCCCCACAGCCGGCAACTGCTGCTCCTCCCCGTGCTTTCTCAGCCACGCTTTGTAAGCCTGGGGTCAGGCACAGGACGGGCAAGGCCATCAGGGGTAGCCCACCACCTCCACCCGCTGCCCATGTCCCCCAGGGTGGGTGAGCCTCGGCCACCAGAGGCCCACCAGGCCACTCACATTATAGGCAGCCTTAAGTCCCCCGTTGTCAGCGATGTTCTCCCCCAGCGTCTGGCGGCCGTTGAGCCTCTCCCCATTGACCTGGTACTGGCTGTACTGCTCCTCCATGCAGGCCGTGTGATTCCGGAAGGCTGCCAGTGACTCATTCTGCCACCAGGGCCGCAGGTTCCCTTCCTTGTCATATTCGCGCCCTGAGAAGAACTAACCTTTGCACCACACCAAGACCAGAGCAGCCTTCCACCAGCCCTAGTCCACAGACTCCAGGGTCCGTGTGGCCTGCTCCCAATATCCCAAGGCCTCGCAAGAACCACCAGGAATTCTAGGCTGGAGGGGGCAACTCTGTGGGCCTCTACCTTGGTCATCAAAGGCATGTGTCAACTCATGGCCCATCACCACGCCGATGCCACCAAAGTTCAGGGCCCTGGTAGGTGAGGAATGCTGCATGAGGACATGGTAGGGGAACTTCTGGATCCCACCTCCAGCCCTGCGCTCAGCTCATCCGCAGGCCCAAGCCCCAGGACCCAGCCCCTCCTGCCTCAGACACACTTGGGGTGGTTCCGGGTGTAGAAGGGGGCCTGCAGGATGCCAGCGGGGAAGACGATCTCATTCTTGGTTGGAAGGTAGTAGGCATTCACCGTCTGGGGCGTCATGCTCCACCTGGGAGAGCAAAAGGGAGAGGCTGAGGCTCCTGACTCTCCTGATGCCCCTCCCAGCCCAGCAGCCTTGACCTATCTCCTGCAAAGACCTTGCGCCTCTGGTTGAAATGTCTTGCCACCCCCTTCCCCAGCCCTGGAAATCTCCCCTACCTCTCCTGCTGCCCCAAGCGTCTACAGCCCCCCCCCCCCATTCTCACTGGTCCCGGCTGGGAGGCTTGCGGAGCTGGTCAGCCATCACCTTAGCAGAGAAATTGTACAAATTCAACATGTTCTGGAAAAAGGAATCTTCAGAGACTTCATACTGTGGGAGTGGTGAGAAGCAGAAAGCAAGCAAGACAACATGTTGGAGAAGATAATAGTCCCAGTTTGGCTACTAATTAGCACCTCTCTAAGCCTCTGTTTCCTCAACTGCAAAGTAAGAGCAAAATATTTAAGAAATAAGAATCACCAATATTTACATACTACCTCCTTCTATTCTCACAACAACGCTATGAGGTAGGTACTACTAGGATCCCCATTTTACAAATGAAGACACTGAGGCCCAGAGAAGTTACATAACTTGTTCAAGGTTACCCAGTTAGGTAGAAGTAGAAATAGGATTTGTGAACACTGCATTCCACCCATCCCTGGCCTGTGGCCTGGCACAGAGCCAGCATTTGAACAATGTCAGTTGCCCATACTTGCCTCTGAAAGGAACCAAAAACCACCTCCTTCCCTCCCAGTGTTTGAGCCCCAATTACTGAGCCAAGAATAGAGCCCCCACCCCCGCTCCCCTAGATGAAATTCAGCACTGGAGAGCAGAAGTACTCACCCCGTCATAAACATCATCCAGCTCTTTGGGCTCCAGGATGAAGTCCGGGAAACCAATCATATCATAGATGGCATCTGCCTGAAGAGACTAGGTTAGGGTTTCCCTCCCCAGTCTCCCTCCAAAAAACTGTGTCCTCCATCCCCACCTGAAGATGGCGCCCCAACCCTTGCTACGGCTCACTTTCTCCTTGGCTGCCCGGCGGGTTTTCTCATCCATCCAAACCAGCTGCCCCAGGGCCTCCTCGAAGGCACTCCGGATCTCGCTGATCATCCCCTCAGCCTGCGAGGGAGCAGGCACAAGTCGGCTTCCACTCACACTGATGCGTTCTTTCTCCCTGTCCACCCTAGTGTCCCATCCCTGTCCTTCCAGGGGAGTGCCCAGACTCTCAAAATAAGGCTGAGCATCTTAGGAAGATGAAAAGATTTGTGAAGGTGCTGAGATGGTGGGTGGCTCTTTTTCTCATTGATCAAGAATTTTAACTGACAATAAGTTAACTGAAGAAATATAATTTAATACAGTACATTGATTTTTATCTGAAAATGAAAGGAAGGCATTAAGAGCAGAAAATTTGGGAAATTAGGGGCATCCAGGTGGCTCAGTTGGTTAAGTGGCCAACTCTTGATCTTGGCTCAGGTCATGATCTCATGGTTCGTGGGATCGAGCCCTGCATCTGGCTCTGTGCTGACAGCATGGAGCCCACTTGGGATTCTCTCTCTCCCTCTCTCACTAACCCTCCCTACATGTGTGTACGTTCTCTAAATAAATAAAGAAAACTTAAAAAAGAAAAAGAAAAAAGAAAATTTGGGAAATTGAGAAAAGTTGAAGAAGAATATAGACCACTTATAACCCCATCACTCAGAGATAAGCCCTCTTAACATTTTGATTATTTACTTTGAGTGTCTTTCCCTGCCCAGGTATACACATATAACACAGAATTATATTGTGTAACATACATATATTTTGTAAGCTACTTCTTTTCACTTAACACTATATCATGAGCTTTAAGGCTGCCTCACAACCCACTCTAACCACAATCTTTCTTCCAGTCCCCTATGATTAGACATTTAAGTTGTTCTCATTTTCACCTATTATAAACCACCCTGCAATAAACAGTCTTGTAGATAATACTTTAAGCACATTCATTATCATCTCCTAATAAATAATAAGTATTATTTTTCTAACTGGAGAGGCAACATAAACTCATTGCAGAACATTTGGAAAATACAGAGAACTTTAAAGGACAAAAAGAACCCCTCAATCCCACCACCAAAATACTGTCCATTTATTGATGAATTTCCTTTCAGTTTTTCACCCCCTCTATGTACACACATGAACGAACAGTGAATTTTAACTAAAACAAGGGGTATTATTGGAAGGACCTTGAAGACTCACAATTTCCTTGCTTTGCCGGTCAAACGTGGCCTTCACAAAGAGGGAGCCCAAAGCGAAACCAAGTGCGTCATCCGTGTTGGAGATACAGGTCTGCCACCTTGGCGTGCAGGACTGTAAGGGACAAAGAGCCAGGCCTCCCAGAGATGGCTATGCTCTCCGTCTGGGCTGCTCTCCTCTCTGTCTCTGGGGCCAGCCCTCTCAGCTCTGAACAATGAAAGCCTGGGTTTGGGGAGCTGCCGTCTCTCCCTCAGACTCCGAGGAAAATAAAGGGCAGAATGGAAAAATGTGCCAACCCCAGCAGCCAAACTACAGGAGGAACATGTGTGCTGCCTACTCCATGCTCAGTGCTCTCCTCCTCTTAAGTTTCTAAGAGGCCCACTGGGGTCCAGAAGTTTCTTTGCTCATATCGCAGCCTTATATCCAGTCAGTCCCTCATGCAAGAAACTTGCAAAAGTCACCAGACTCCTCTATCCCCCACCCCTACATTCAATCCATCACCAAGGCTACTACTTCTATTTCTTAGTCATCTCCCCTGTCCACCCCATTGCCACTTCCCTGCCCTACAACACTCTCACCTCCGGCCCAAGATTGCAGTCACTTCCTAACTAGACACTCTGATTTCATTCTCATCCCTCTCCCCCTCCCCTGACACTCCCCTCCATCTTCCATTTAGCTTCCAGAAAGACTACCCGATACACAAATCTAACTGGGTTATTCTTCGCTTAAAATCATCCCATGGTTCCCCGTTACTGAAAGAATTGAGGCCTGACTTTTTTTTTTTTTTTTTTTAGGCCTGACTTCTTAATGGAGCATTCAGGTCCCTTCAGGGACTGCCCCAGGCCCACCTCACCCCCCTCAGCCTCTCAGCTGCCCCGTTTGCAAGCTCATACCAGAGCACATGCAAACCCACAATGCTCCTGGCCTCTAGGAATTTACACATGCTGTTCTTTCTGACTAGAGTGCCCTTTTCCCTTGCTCCTTTGGTGAACTACCTCAAACGTCACCTCTTCATAAAAGTCTTTTCTGATGCTGCCTCCTCCCCCAGGTAGAATGTGCTATCCCTTCCTCTGTTCTATAGCACAAAGGTCTTTCACACAGTGTGAGCACTTACCACCCCAAAATACCATGTTTGGTTACATGTCCATTTTCCCCACTTAATGGGGTATCTTGAAACTAAGAACTGCATTTATTCATCTTCTTAACCATCATTATCAAAGCTGAATGCCTCTACGTACCATGTACCGGGTAGGTGCTTCACTTACATTAACTCAGTCCTCAAGACAACCCTACAAGGTACTCCTGCTTCACACACCAGGAAATGGAGAGTCAGAGAGGCTGGGTGACATGCCCAAGGTCCCATAGGCTAAAAAAATGGAGGAGTTGGGATTGACACCCAAGTCATCTTGATTCCTACTCCTGTGCTCCATACTATACCATGAGGCAAATGGTGCCTGACAGTCAGCTAGGCTGGACTGGAAGGTGGGGACAGAGTCAGAAAGCCCACCTTCTTGGTGCCATAGAGGGTCTCCAGCAGCTTCTCTTGTGCAGACTCAAAGCGGTGGTCCAGGCTCGAGGTTGTCTTCTGCACCAGGTTCCAAATCAGGTAATTGTTCAGGACACTGGCATCCAGACCAGACATAAGGGAAGGGCAGGTGGGGTACCATTTTCACCCCCAATCTGCTCCATGAATGTGCAGGCAACAGAAGTCCTGAGAGGCATATGCAGGAGCTGTCCCAGAATCTCTCTCTCTCTCCCCTGGGACCACACACCTGCCTGCAGAAGTCAGTTTGGAGAAGGTGTGGGAATAAAGAGCACAAATGGGCCCCCTGAAGCCTCACCCTATGGGAATAGCCTGCAGACATTCTCTTTTGATGTTTGGAAGGTCCAGGACCTTATCAAATGCTGCTCTGTGTCTGGCTGTGACAGTCCCCCATGCCCAGTCCCTGCCTGGACCTGCATGGAGCTCTGAGTCCCACCTCCCACACTCTGGGCTCCCCCCAACCTTGGCTCTGTGTGGTTGATGAGCTCTGACACCTGCTGCAAATAATCCTTCCCATACACCACCACGGGCTCAGAGTCACCCAGCTCCAGCGGTGACAGCAAGAAAGATAGAAACTCCAGCCAGTCCATGGAGGGTGCCAGGGCCTACAAGCAAAAAAAAAAAAAAAAAAGTCTAAAGCCTCCTTGCCTACACTCCTGGCTTCCAGCAGACCCCTGCCCCACTGATATACTGGAGCCTGGGAGCCCTTCTCATTACCATGGCAACATCTATTAGCTGCTTGGTAGCCCCTTCCTATAACAAACCCTTTTCCAGGCCTGAGCACTCCTCAGTCTGGGAGCCCAATCAGTTATTATACAAGAAAAAGCACTCTATGTAATACTCAGCGGGGGCATAGATATTCAAATATTTTCATAACCATTGATAAAATACCACGCAGAGTCCCTACATAACTGGTCTCTCCTTCCAGAACCCTCCCCTCCCCCATCCAAAATCTCCATAATCCAACTAAAGTGTTGATTCCTGGCAACTAAAGGAGATGCTTCCAAATTTCTTCTGATTGTTTTGTGGACATCTTGTACACATTGTTATAGATTTTTAATATAATCCCTCTACGCATCCCCAGGCAACATGAAGGAGGACCAAGAGATGGCCTAGTGAGAGGTGGCCTAAAATGGACACCACTTTTCTTTCCAGGATAGTAACAGTGCAGCTGGGAAGCTCACAAAAGCGAGCAAATGAGGAACCGATTGGCTGCCTCAGAAAGATGACAGGAAGGGAAGCTGGGAGGTCTGCCCCAGGGCCTGGACCCTCCCAGCTGTCTCTGTTCCTCCCAGGCCCCACCTGCAGCTCCGCAATGCTCATCTTATGATAGATCTTCTCCTCATCCCGCCGCTGGTCCTGGGGTACTGTGATGTTGGCCAGTTGAATCTCCAGCTCCAGCACCTGTCGCATCTGCTCCCGTGTAGAGGCTGGCCGTCCACCCAGCAGCATCCCCAGCTCCTCCATGTAGTCCAGGTAGGCAGTAAGCACCTGTCAAGGCCCTGAGTCATCCTCAGAGCCCAGCAACAGGTCCTGCGCAAGGCTGAGAGGGCCTGTTCTGGCCCCCACCTCTGTTCAGCATCTCTTCTGCGGATTCTCCTCACAGAAGCTTTCTTGGACGATCCTGTTTTATTTCTGTCATACTGCTTACCAGTACCTGCTAGGATCTTGTTTATTTATTTGCACGCTTGTTGATCATTTATTTCCCAAATGAAAAGGTTAGTTCAGGAGAGCACTGTTCCAAGTTACAGCAACTTAGTCACCCTTCTACCCCTAGGGCCTAGAATGGGGCCTACCACTGAACAAGTGGCCTGTAAATATTCATCCAGTAGATAGACATGCTTCCCACACTGCTCTGCCTTCTCTTTTCCTAAAGCCCTTCTATTTTTCCAGCACATCAGTGACCACATGTCTTCACTTAACAACTGAGTGGACCCCATGGGGAATTTAGTCACAGTAGTTTTAATGGCCTTCCATCTCCCATCCAGCCAGGCCTCAACCTTGCTGCTTTCTCAGCTCCCCTCTAGTCTCTAAGGGGGAGAAAAGAGCAGAAAAGAAATACATATGACCACATGTAAACACATGTATCAGACCCTGCTAGGGTTCTATAAGTGATGTGTCCTTTTTCCCTCTCACTGCAGCTCCATATAGTGGGTATTAGTTCCATTTTCCAGACGGGGAAACAAGCTTGGGAAGGTTACATGACTTGACTCATATCACAAACTAGCAGATGGCAGAATCCAAATGTGGCTCAGGCCTGACGGTTCCAGGGCCGGTGCCCCAGCACTACCCAGGCCCAGGAGGCACTTGTGTTGCTTCAGCCCCTGCTGGCACTTGAGCTGAATGAGGTAGGGACTATTTTCTCTCTTCTCCACTGTAGTCTCAGGCTCTAGCCCAGCATCTGGCACATAGTAGGTGTTCAATAAATATTTGTTGAATGAAAGGATGAGAACCTGCAAATAGACCCTCAGCACCACTCAGCACCAACTCCCTGTGGCCCTCCTCCCAGGGGCCACTCCTCACTCTGGTCCTGAAGCCCCACCCTGAGCTCCCTTAATCACCAAAGGCCGTCTCCTCTTCCACTCTATTGACAAGTTTTAAAATCCATTAAATATCCATTTAATATCCATTCCCTGCACCTCAAAATGTCTTTCTCCCACCTCTCCTCTCCCTTGCTGCTGGTGTCAGAGGAAGAGATTTGAGGACCAGTCATCCCAGGTCCTGAGGGGAATGGTTGACTCAACCAGTCACCCTGACTATGCCCTGCCCCCACCCACCTCACTTACCCCTTTCTCACCCTACCTTTAGCTGAAGACTTACCCCTGAGACTTTCCTGAACCCTGATTTACTCCTAAGTTTTTATCCTATGTGAACCTTTTATGCTACAGTTTCCACTAGATGCTGGCACAGACTTCCTACTCGAGACAATCCAGCAACACACTGAGAGCCAAACTGAAGCTTTCTCCTGCCAGTTCCTGGTTGTTGTGGTTCTCTCCTGAATTCTCAAAATTCTCTCCTCTCCTGACTCAGGTGATGTCAAACCACATATCTGTTCATGCCACTCCCAATGTGGTATTTTAAAAATGTATATTAAATTATTTTGAGGGACACAGAGAGAGAGAGAGAGAGAACATGAGCAAGGGAGAGGCAGAGAGAGAGGGAGAGAGGGAATTCCAAGCAGGCTCCATGCTGCAACACAAAGCCCAACACGGGGTTTAATCCCACGAACCGTGAGATCATGACCTGAGCCAAAACCAAGAGTCTGACACCCAACTGACTGAGCCACCCAGATGCCCTGCCAGTCTCAGTTTTGATGAGTTTCCTTTTCTATTTCTTTTGGAATAAGTGCTAAATCTGACCCGCAGGGGTCATGCACAATATGAATCTACATACCTGACCAGAAGGCCTTGGTCCACTCCCCTCCTACCCCTCTCTGGTCCATCAATAGGTTATATGCCTCCCCACCTCACAGCCTTTGCATAAGCTTTTCCCTTTGCCTAAACCCTCTCCTTTCACTGCAGCCTGCTGTTACCCTAGGACTAGGCTGGTTCCCTGTGACGCTCAGTCTCAGAACACTGTGCTTCTCCTCTGTGACAGTCCCAGCAACTTCACACAGGAGAACTGTGCACTGAGCCACTTCCTGTCTTCTCCCCCACCTAGAGGCCAAAGGCAATGTCTTGTTGACCACATGCCAGGAGGAGGGTCTGCCTGAGGAATGCTCAGTGTTTGAAAACCAATGAAGGGACAAATGACTCTAGCAGTTGTTTTACTCCACAGCAGTCTACCTCACTGTCTGTCTTTCTCCCACTGCCCTTAAAATACAGGGATATTCTTCTGTATTCTACCTCTGCCTCTCACTTCTCCTAGGCCTTTGTGTAGGTTTTTAAGGAGATGGCCCTGAAGTCCTCGGCTCCCTCCAGCCTCATCCTGTCTCCAGGACTCCACCCAGCTTCCACAGCTGCCTGCTGACCTTTCCATCTAGACATCTGGACATTGTCTGGGTCCTTCACAACCACACATCTAAAACAAGTCGTTCCCACTCTCTGAGTGTCTACATAAGCTTGCATCCCCCCTCCCCAAACAAGCACCATAGGAGGTAAATGCTATGATCCTCACTTTACAGATGAAGAAACAACTTCCAAGAGAATTTAATCAACTTGCACCAAGCCGCAGGGCTGGGATTAAAATCGAGGTCTGACCTCAAAGTCTGCCCTTGTCCTGTGATGTAACACTGTCTCCTTTTCCCCAACGTGCCCTGAGCTGGTTCTTCTTACAGGCACCCCTGGTTCTCCAAGGACCGCTCCATTCCACCATCACTCAGGCTTATAGACTCATCTGTCTTTATCTCTTCCTCCTTCTACTCCTTTCTCCAAACACCCAGCCACCAGCAACTCGTGATTTGCACTAGGTCATGTCTCTTGCATCCTGCCCTTCTTAACATTCCCTCTGCCACTGACCACATCAGGGCCCTTACAGACTCAGAGCCTGGAGTGCAACTGACTCTTAACTCATCTCCAGGCTCCCTCTCTTGCATCTACTTGTCACACCTCAGCCAGACTGGCTTCCCAAAGCACTGCTCACCGTGTTGCTCCCTTCCTGCTCTGGAGCATGCAACAGCTCTCGGAGACCTATACAATGAACCCAGTGTGGCATTCCAGGTCCCCTCTGCAACTAGTTCCTACCCACCTGTCCAGCCCCTCATCTGCTCTGAGCTCCACATTTTGCCAAGCTGGACCCCTTCTCATGGTCCAAAAATGCCTTAGCCTTTCCTTCTTCAAGACTTTGTTTAAACTATTCTCATTACCCAGCATGCCCTTGCCCACTCTTAGATATTCTACAGGGCCCGGCTCAAACGCAATCTCGTTAGGAAAGCTCTGACTACCTGAATCTCTTCTGAGGCCTATAGACCCTCTTTTGAACCTGTTCTTAGCTATCTAGGTCCATAAAGCCATCTACATTGAAAGCTTTGTGTGACAGTGGCTCTGGAGGTACATCTCAGAATTCCCCCATTGCACCTGGCACATAGTAGAGGCCTATAAAATGTTTCCCTAGAAGAATAAAGGGGAGGAAGGAAAGAAGGGAAGAGGGAAGGGAAGGGAAGAAAAAAAAGAGGGTGGGAAAGAGAGGAGGGAGGGAAGGAAGGATGGAAGGGAGGAAGGAAAAAACTGAGGGAAGAGTGAAGGGAGGAAGACGGAAGAAAGGGTAGTTGGCTCACTAGGTGACAGGACAGGTTCACCTTCCCCACTATGACCCTTGGCAAGGGGGAAAGTAAACAGGAATCAGCCCAGCTCAACAGAGGGGTGGGGTTGGGTGTTCTGGGGATGCTCCTTACTTTCTCATTGGCGGTCCTGTTTAGGTAGTAATCTCGAGAGGGGAGAAAGAGCCCAGACTGGTCCACCTGCAATAGCAAGTGAAGGGAGTAAGCCTTCCCCACACACATACCTGGACTCTTGTGCAGGGGTGGGGCGTGGGGCCACCCCAGCCTGCCTGTCATAGGGAAGGGGAGTCTGGGTCAGTCAATGGTCCATCAGTCCCTCTCAACCCTTCTCCGGAATGGTACCTGGATAACATTGCTGTTAGAACTCTTGGAGTCGGCACTGACATAGACAGTGAAGAAGGGGGTGGCTCTGTAGGTCCCTGCTACTGCCTTCAGCACTTCCATGAAGTTATCCTGCTCCCAGGACCCCGTGATGTTCCAACCACCAATCTGGGTAGAGACCATAATGGAAACTATGGCACAGAGGCCCCCAAAGCTTATCCTCTCCCAGGACCTAGCCTGACCTCCCCCAGTGGTCCTACCTTGTCGATGAGGTCTCGCAGCGGCTGGGCTCCCAGCTCCTCAATGCGCTCCACCTGCAGACAGGATAGGTAGAAGCGCTGTGTCTTCCGCTCCGCTTCGCTGCTTGAGTTGAAGGTGGTGTTTTCTGTGGGGTAGACCACATTTTTCTGTGGGGTGGTTGACAGCTATGCTATCTAGTGAGAGGGGTCCTGGGCCCTTGCTTGGTCCCTCTCCCTGCCTTGTTAAGGGGCAGTCCTCCTAATGTAGACTCAGGAAGATCATCTGAAACCGCCAAGCGTGACTTCTTCTCCCCTGTCCATGGAAACCCTCAAAGATCTCTAAGCTCCACAGACTCCCTCGTGCCTGCCACACCTCAACAGTGATCCAAGCAGAGTGAAGAGAAGAGTCCTTTCGTTATAGTCAGAGATCTGTCCCCTCAAAGCCATCTCCACCTCTCAGGAACCCCCTGCTCTCTGCATCCCCTACCCAGGAATGTTTGCAGTCACCCACTTAGTCATTCAGTCATGGACCTTTATTGAGTACCTAAATGCGAAGCCCTGTTCCAGGCATGAGTTGTACTTGGCACAATGCCTCCCTGACAGCCCCACTCACCAAGCAGGTGTTTCAGTATGGCCTGGTTCTGGTCCCAGAGGCTGTTGAAGGTGTTCCAGCGAGAACGCCCATCGGGCAGGGGATTTCTCTGAATCCAGCCTCCACAGGAAAACTGGTAAAAGTCCTCACAGGGACTCACACTACGGTCCAGAGACTCCAGGATTTTTCCAGCCACTCGAATGCAAGCCTCTGTGAGGCAGGTGTTGTGGGATGGGTCTGTGGCAGGGGACATGGTGGGGGGAAAGGGGGCTGTCGGTGGGTCTGAGAAAACAATGCTTTGGGGAAAGCCATGACAGCAAGAAGGTTGGGAGGAGAGAGAAAAGTTGGGGGAAGACTGGCCCCCACCAGAGAAAACCTTAGGGGTCCTTGAGCCAGAGCCCCCACACCAAGAGGGCTGGTGACAGGTGTGGGCCCACCTACCTCTGTGGTACTGGACCCCCAGGGCCACGAAGCAGCCCAGAAGCAGTGCACCCAGCAGTAGAGAGACAGCTGCTAAGACCAGCTCCAGTTGGGTGTGAGAGCCCAAGAGGTCTCTTGTCCTCTTCTGGAATCCCACCTGGGAACACAGGATGACAGTGAGCTACCAAGCTGCAGGTGAGGATCCAAGTTCACAGAAGTCCTCCCAAAGGGTGAAGACACGGCCAGTTTCCAGAGCCACGGAGCAAAGACGCTAAAGGGGTCAACTTTGGGCACAGGGGCAATGAGGCAGTCTGAGTTGAGCCCTGAGCCTGTTTAGTGCAACGTCATGGCTTACAATCGCCTCACCACAGTCCTAGCGCAGAGGCCAGAGATGGAGGGGAGGTGGGGGCAGGTGACCCTCCAGGGCAGCCCAAAGCTCCTGGGTCTGCCAGACGTCCTGTCAGGACTGGGGCCTGGTGAGAAAGGGAGAACCCCCTTGCCCACCTCCACAGCGTCCGGGGAGGCCCCGCCCTCTACGGGGGTCTCAGGTGCGTCTTCCTCCCGCAGCGTGGTCCGTTTGTACTCCACCATCTGCCAGACAGTGGGGGCGCCAACCGAAGTCAGGCAGAGAGGGGTCTTTGGCCACGGCCCTGCCCCAGTGCCCCTGGCCTCTCTGCAGTGAGGGCCCCCTCTCTCCTGCCGGGCTTGCCGGCCTGGGCCCCCCACGCCCGACCCCCGGCCCCCTCTGAGACTCAGCCCTTTCACCGCCAGCCCGAGCCCCTGCCCTGCCGACGCCGCCTGCTCCCTCAGCCTCACCCCCTCCACCCAGGCCTCTCCCCGGAGCCCGGGGCTCCCACTCACGTTGCCGCCACCGCCCAGCTCCTGCAGCGCAACGTTCATGGTGGAGTCGGGGCGGGC
The DNA here is from genome assembly GCF_028749965.1 of Puma concolor. Lineage (NCBI taxonomy): Eukaryota > Metazoa > Chordata > Mammalia > Carnivora > Felidae > Puma > Puma concolor. The sequence continues at coordinate 76,472,882 of NC_141675.1, read as the reverse complement.
GGCACCTTAGGGCTCCCGGCGGCTGGCCCTTGCCCAGGCCTCGGCCTCGGCTCCTGGCCCCCAGCCCTCACCGCCGCCCGCCATCAAGGCCTCTGCCGCAGCCCCTCGCTCCGCCGCTGCCGCCGCCGCCGCCGCCGCCGCCGCCGCCGCCCCCGCCTGCCCGAGCCCCCTCCCGCTGCGGCGCCCCGCCCGAGGTGGGGGTAACGTGGGGGGAGGAGCGTGCCCGCCGCTGCCCGCTGCCCGCCGCCCGCCCTGTGCGCCGGGACCTGGACCTTGCTCGGGTGCTGGCGGCCACCCTCCAGCAACACCAGGACCCCTGTCCTCTTCAGGATCAGCCTCCCCTCTCCTAGCAACACACTCCTGCCAGCCACCCATAATTTCCATGCCTTTGACCCAGTCTCAACCCCCGGTGATATTTCTTGGCCCAATTCCTGGAACTGCAGGCCCTCCCACCCCCTTTAAACACCTTTGGGAAATTATGCTCCCGGGAGGAACATCTGTCCCCAGCAGTCCACACAGCCCCTCCTCAGCCAGCATACGCAACGCAGAACATGGGGGTCGACCCACATTCAGAGGGTCCATACAGCATCTACCCAGAGAGCACACAGACCCAGAGTAACACAGGCAGGCACTCAGCCCAACACATGGTCCCTGCACACACTCAGTATACACACTGCACACTCACCATGTAGACCTCGATAAGGCACCCAGAGCCAGCACACAAACTACACCGTCCTTCTCTACACACACAGCACACATATACAGCACACACACAAAGTACATGGGCACCACACACACACACACACACACACACACACACACACACACACATAATCCACACTCTGACTCCACTCTTACATGTTGCTTCAAGACTGCACTTTTACTCCCCAAGATAATTGTTGTCATCAGATCATCTCACAAAGGGAGGGTTACAGATGGTGACAAATCGGCAGGGAAAAAAACAGCCATGTATAGATATTTAAAGAAAAGACGTGCTAACACTTCTAACTTGAGGAAAGCAAACCATTTTATTTGGGAGGTTTACAAGGAAAAAAAAAAAAAACACCAAGCAATATTTAACTGAGAGGCAGTAGTGTGGCATCTACGCATCTGCCATCTGCCTTCCATATTGTCATTCCTTAATCAGGCCTGGCGGTGTTGCAGTCTGCTGCACTGAAGAGTGCCCAGGCTTTTTGCCACAGTTTTTTTTTTTTTTTTTTAAAGTGCCTCATCCTCGTCCCTCTTCCCCAGCAGAGTTCATGAATTTGATGTGAGAAGACTCAGAATGGGGGCAAATCCATAATCAATTTCTCAACACTCACGTCAGTCCTCAGCTTGCTGCATAAGGTTTTAACATGGATTGCTCTTGTGGCTGAGAAAGGGTGGATGATGAATGGATCAGGTTAAGAATGTGGACTTCTTCCTTTGGCATTTCCACCCCCTTCCCTGTCCCGCCCCACCCACCCACCCAATTGCATGTTCTCAAGTTGGAGACATAGAAGACAGTACAGTGTCATAGGTAGGATGAAGGATTCTGGATTCAGACTCAATGCCCTCACTTGTAAAACTGAAATAAGAGTAGTACCTATTTCAAAGGACAGTGTCTGGCATATAAAGGGCACTCAGTGTGTTAGCTGCTATTTTCGTGTTATTGTTGTTAAAATTCTGCAGGTAGAAATGAGAATTGTAAGGCGGGAGGAAGCCTGTCCTATTTCCCAGGCGTTAGAGTAGGTAGATGGGTTCTAAGTTGTTTAGCGGTTCCCTGTGCAAGAAGCTTTCACATCTAGCCATACTGGGGTCTGCAGCAGCAAGGCCTTGGGATATCCACTCACAACAAGTTTCTGGAGTTATTCATGTTCACTCTGATGCAGCATCGCAGTGGCACTCGCCTCTTCCCCTTGTCACCTACAAGCCTGGATGAAGGGAAACATGTCAGCAGAGGCAGTCTTGGCCCGTGGGAAATTCCACCATGGCATGACTATGTGAGTGTAACCGAAGCTACTATATAAGGATTTCTGGCAACAGGCTCATTAGAAATAGTCCCATGCCGGGGCGCCTGGGTGGCTCAGTCGGTTGGGCGTCCGACTTCGGCTCAGGCCATGATCTCACGGTCCGTGAGTTCGAGCCCCGAGTCGGGCTCTGTGCTGACAGCTCAGAGCCTGGAGCCTGTTTCGAATTCTGTGTCTCCCTCTCTCTCTGACCCTCCCCCGTTCATGCTCTGTCTCTCTCAGTCTCAAAAATAAATAAATGTTAAAAAAAAAAAAAAGAAATAGTCCCATGCCTACTGCAATGCCAAAATAGAAATAGCAAGCCTATATAACACTTTAGTATATGCCAGCCACTGTTCTAGGTGCTTTACCTCTATGTACTCGTTTGCCCTTATGGCACTTATGAAGCCATTTTACAGATGAGCAGACTGAGGCATAGAAAGGCTGAGAGTCACACAACTCATAAGTAGCAGAGCTGGGATTTAAACCCAAGAAGTCTGGCTCCTTTCTGGAGAGCACTTTGGCAACATGAATCGAAAGGAGGTTATACTTCCTTCCAGCATTAGTTGCTTGTCTTCTGCCACATTTTCTCTGAAAGGGTAAGGGGAAACACATCAGTTTTCAAGCCGGACAGATCTGAACTCAAATCTGGACTCAATTCTTTATCAGCTGTATCATCTTTATCAAGTGACTTGAAAGCTCTGACCCTTAATTTTCTTTATCTGTAAAATGGGAACAATCGTCAGTGTCTCAGAGAGTTGCTGTGAGAATTAAATGCAGCCACGTATGAGAAAGACTGGTACCTAGTTTTACAGTGTTCTCAGTTTCACTAGGCTTGGCCTAAATGGACATTTCCTTTCCATGCCTCTTTCGTGATTCAAGTTATTTATTAGGCTCATAACTATTCTTGACTACATGTTAAATACCCTACTCTGAGAGGTCGGAGATTGCTCTAATCTATAATTCTCTTTTCTTTCCTCTGTGTTTATCACCCTGACTCTTTTTCTTCTCTCATTCTATTGTTTTTTTCTCTTTCTCTTTTCTGCTCTTCTTTTCCTATAGGAATGATCTTTCTTTTGGTCTTTTTTCCCTCTAAATTGATTGTGAATTGAGAGGGAATTGACAATGGCTTATGTGCTAAATTTACAAGAACAATGTAGTCATGAAGACGATAAGACACATTAATGTCCAGTGTTGACAAAAATGGGAAATATGGGCACTCTCTACATTGCTGGTGGCTTATAAATTGATAAAACTTTTTGGCAATATGAATCAAAAGATGTAAGTGTATATATATACCCTTTGAACCAGAAAGTCTTATTCTGGGAAATTGTTCCAGGAAATAATCATGATCCATAGGATGTTTGTATCAACTAGCTTTTGCTGCCTAACAACCCTCTCCAAAGTTTGTGGATCAAAATAGCAAACATGTATTATTTCTTATATTCTTGCAGGTTGACTGGATGGTTGTTCAGTTCCGGTTCAGCTCAGTAAGAGCTGGATGGCCTAGCTGAATGGCCTCACTGACATGTTTGGGCCTCAGTCGGGATGACTGGGCCCTGTCTCTGTATGGTGTCTCCTTCTCCAGGAGGAAAACCCAGGCTCGTTCATATGGTGGTGTCAGGATTCCCAGCAACAAAAAATGGGGCAAGCCTCAGTATATAAACAGTTTTCAAGCCTCTGCTTATCCCACATTTGCTAATGTCCCTAACGGCAAAGCAAGTCAGATGGTCAAGCCCAGATTTAGGAAGAGAGAAACAGAATTTACTATTTGATTGGAGGAGCTACAAAATATTGGAACCATTTTTTTCCTACAACGTTTGTTCATCACAGGACTGTCTGTAATAACAACAAAAACAAACAAGAAGAGTAGAGGACAAAAAAAAATTAAAGGTCTTCTCAAATAAATCAAACATCCATACAATGGGATAACAATGCAACATTTACAAATGACTGAAAGGAAGAGTTAATGCTGTAGGGAAATGTTCTCCATATAGAATTAAGTGGGGGAGTAAAAGGGTTGCAAAATCTTATTTTTGTGAAGCAAAAAAGTATAAAGCACAGATTTTATTTATTTATTTTGTTTATTTATTTTGGGAGAGAAAGAGAGAGAGAGCGTGTGCTCAAGCAGGAGTGGCGAAGGGCAGAGAAAAAAATCCCAAGCAGGCTCTGAGCTGTCAGCAGAGCCTGAGCAGGTCTTGATCTCACCAGCTGAACCATGAGATCCTGACCTGAGCCAAAATCAACTCAGTCGTTTAATTGACTGAGCCACCCAGGCACCCCTAAAAAGCACAGATTTTGGGGCGCCTGGGTGGCGCAGTCGGTTAAGCGTCCGGCTTCAGCCAGGTCACGATCTCGCGGTCCTGAGTTCGAGCCCCGTGTCAGGCTCTGGGCTGATGGCTCGGAGCCTGGAGCCTGTTTCCGATTCTGTGTCTCCCTCTCTCTCTGCCCCTCCCCCATTCATGCTCTGTCTCTCTCTGTCCCAAAAATAAATAAAAACGTTGAAAAAAAAATTAAAAAAAAAAGCACAGATTTTAAAAAAGAGATTGGAAGGACAGCAACAAAATGGTAATATATCTAATGATGAGATTACTTTTAACGTCTTCCTTATGCTTTTCTGTATACAGTTAACAATTCTACTGTCCTGCTCTTACCTAAGCACTTCACATATGTTAATTTAATCTTCACAATGACCCAATAAGATAGAGTCTAGCAGTATCATTGTCCCTATTTTACAGATGAGGAACCTAAGACACAGGAAAGCTTACTAACATACCCAAGGTCACACATCAGGTAGAAGGCAGATCCTTGATTTCATTCTAAACTCCGTGCTCTTTTAACTATTATTCTTTCTTCTAAGTCAAGTGATTTGTCTGGAACCAGAGTGTGGTGTTTGGTAAATGGACTATATCATTGGTTTTAAACCTTTAAAAAAAAAATCATCAAACACTTTTTCTTGCAAAAGTAATATACTCCAGAAGTAGAATAAAAAGATGAAATTCCATCTGCCAGGATCCCAGTAACATCCTCAGAGAAAACCATTATTAGTAGTTTAGTATGTATCCTTCCATATCTTTCTTCTATATGCAATTACATACCTAAACACACTGTGTGTATGTGTGGGTATGCATATATGTGTGTGTATGCTTTTTCCCCATCCATGAAATTATGCTCTACCCTCATTATTTGGTGACATTTGGCAGGCTTTGGAGATCTTATCATGTCAATCTACACAGATCTGCCTTATTCCTTTTTGTGACTTAATCAGTTTCTGCTAAATAGAATGAGTCCCAGAAATACCCTCATGGTATGGACTTCCTTTGACAGGCTGGGAGCAAAGGGCCCCCAGAGAGAGTTTAAGAAAGGAGAAACATAGTCATGAGAGATGTAAAAAGATGACCCAAACATATTTGTAACAGGTTGTATTTGTTTCCTAGCATTGCTGTAACAAAGTACCACAAACTGAGGGGCTTAAAACAACAGAAACTTACTGTTTCACAGTTCTGGAGGTGAAAAATCCAAAATCAAAGTCGTGGCAGGACCATACTCCCTGGGAAGGCTCTGGGAGGAACCTTTCTTGCCTCTTCCAGCTTCACCTGGCTCCCAACAATCCCTAGTGTTCCTCGGCTTGGCTCCCCTTCCTCACATAACCTTTTCCCCTGTGTGTATGTGCCTTTGTGCATCTATCCTCTTATAAAAACATCAGTGATTGGATTTAGGGCCTACCCTATTCCAGTACGACCTCATCTTAGTTTAATTAATTACATCTGCAAAGACCTTATTTCCAAATTGAAGTTTATACTCTGAGGCTCCAGGTGGACAGGAATTTTACGGGGCTTCCTATTCAACCTGCTACATAGGCCTAAAGTTTCCACCTTAATACAAGTGGCATTATTACTCAATTGACAAAAAGCATAGTATTCTGTTTAGAGCATATGGATCAAGTCCACTAGGCTTTGAGGTACTCGCAGTTGAGAAATTCAATGCACTGTCACAAAAGTCCAAACAAACTTAATTTCATATTAGTTGTGAAAACGAATTTTCATCTCATGGGTAGGGATGCAAAACTTTAGAATTTTAAGTAGAGGATCACAATTTAAAGGCCCCCTCCTCCCCCATCCACCTGGGTGGCTCAGTCAGTTAAGTGTCTGACTTCAGCTCAGGTCATATCTCATGGTTTGTGAGTTCAAGCCCCACGTCTGGCTCTGTGCTGACAGCTCAGAGCCTGGAGTCTGCTTTGGATTCTCTGTCTCCCTCTCTCTGCCCCTCCCCTGCTTGTGCTCTGTTTCTCTCTCTCTCTCATAAATAAATAAACATTAAAAAAATTAAATGATCCCCCCAACATTTTTATAACATAACTGTAGCTTATATAATGCAGTATCATTCTGATTTTGCACCTAGGTCTTTTGCTTTAATCATGACCTGGCACACACAGAAGGAACTGGAATAAGATTATTTAAGAAGGAGCTAACCAAATGAATTCCAAGGTAAATTGTTATTCCTCCAATCTTTTCGTTCTGGGGGTAGACAAGAGAATAATTTCAATTCCCCAAAAGCACTCTCATCTCATCCTTAGCAAGAACTCTTATGGTCCCTTTAGCACTTTTGGTGAAGGGAGGCTCATTACCTCCTGAGACAACCCACCTCACATAAGGACAACGATTTCATCTACAAAACTGTCCTTAGTGTAGGTTCTATCATCTCTAATGCTTCAAACTGGAACATGGAGGCTCAGAGAGATATGCATAGTATGCAAACACATGAGGAAAAGCTTAGAAGGATATATATTAAAGTTTTCACGTAACTTTGTGTTTTCCTGAAATGTTAATAGTACAGTGAATACATTTTTTTTCAGATTTTATTTTTAAGTAATCTCTACACCCAAAGTGGGGCTCTAACCTACAACCCCAAGATCAAGAGCTGCATACTCCACCAACTGAGCCATCCAGGTGCCCCAAAATGAATGTATTTTTTTAGATTAAAATAATTGAAAGAACTTTGTTTTTCATATTCAGTGTTAATGATCTATTACGTTCTGAAAACAACTCAAGGTCCTATGAATGCATTTTTTTTTAAACTATAATTATAAAGCCTTAAGTTCAAGGTCACACAGAAAGTGGCAGAGCCAGGATTGGAACCCATTGCTAGACAAATTCCAATGAGGGTAGAATTTTCTGGACTGTCTCCTAGTGACCCTGAGCTCCAGTGTCTTGTCATTCCGGGTCTCAGGGCTCCTTTCATTCAGCTGGGCCTCCACCTCCAGCTTTGGCTCTCATCCCAGAGAGCAGGATACACCTGAGGAGGACTTGATAGGGATGAGACTCCAGGTCTGGGGCCTTGAGTGAATCTTGCACAGAGGTATTCTCTGGGACTACTCCCTCCCCCAATCCTGGTCCTTGAGGGCAGCCAACATTGCATTAGACTCTGCATCTCTAGGAGTAGCTCTTGGTGAGAAGTTGTGGGAGGAAGGAGACCCAGCACCAGGCAGTTTCACTAACTGTGTGATTTGAAGGGAAGGAGGTAAAGCGCTTCGGAGACAGTGGAGACCCCTCCGCCCCGGGTATGGACAGAATGTACGGGATGATTATTACCCAGATCATTGCTGTCGTCACCTTCGCCGAGTGTGGGACCTCCCCGCCCCTCCAAGGCCAATGTTTGCTCCAGAGCCCCTGCGCGCTAGCAAGCAGGTGACGCTGCCGCTGACGGCCAGCTGGGGGTAAGGGAGAGTAGAGGGGGGCCTTCGCGTCGGTGCAGCGAGAACTGCCACGTGATTCTCCGCAACGACGGCAGGCGTACCCTCTGTCCCTCCCCATCTGCCTCCGGATACCCACAGGCTGGCGCCGCGTCCTCAGGCGCTCCGGGCTTCCCCGCGTCACCTGCAGCCAGGGCGCCCCCCGCGTGGCCGCCATTCATTTCCTCCTACACAGCACGCGCAGCCCTAGCCTCCAGAGCCAGGAGATCTGCATGGCGCGGCAGGCACTTTGAGCCCGAGTTTCGGCTTCAGCAGCAGGGTTGACGGTCTACCCTGGTGAGCGCCTGTCGGCCCAGTAGCGAGATTCCTCCTAGAAGAGACCGAAATACACAGAGACTCAGGAGAGGCAACAGTGGCACGTAGGTACAGGGGCCAACCATGGAGACATACGAAAGGCAGAGACACGAGACAGACGTAGACAGAGACCACGACACAAAGCGATACGGGGCGCAGAGACAGATACAGACACAGAGAGATAGAGGGACATATAGATAGGCAGAGATAGACACAGCAGGGCAGAAAAACACTCCAGATAAACAGTTTAAGACCTAAAGACCAACCCGACACGAACGCGCCAACGGCGGTGACAGCACTCACCCGCCCGCTTGAGCTATTCCCGAATCCGCGGGATTCTCACAGTCCAGCACTAACCAGTACGGGATCCTCCCTCCCTCTCCCGCCGCCAGCGCGTTTCCCAGGTCCCCTCTTTCAGATGCCGCCCAGGCTCCAGGCTTCTGGCCCGGACCCGCCCGCCAATTCCCAGTCCCCCTTGCTCGCCTCCCTAGGCTCCTTACCAGACCCTCCTCCCTCTCCTTGGTTTCTGGGCTCCCTCCCGCCCCCCTCCCCTCCCCAGACCCGCCTCTCCCGACCAGATCCTGCACCAGTTGGCCGGTAGGATTCGCCCAGCCGCCACTCCCGCCATTGTGCAGGACCCTCCCACTAACACTCCCTGCCCTCGTTTGAGTGCTGGGCGCGCTCCTGTGGCTCCCGCCCCGCCTCTCTCCCCTGGCCGGTGCCCGCCCCACCTCCACCGCGCCCCGCCTGCCGCGCTCTGCGGCAGTCGGGCGCTCATCGTCATTCCGCTCTTGCCGCCGCCGCCACCCCCGCCCCCCGCCCCCGCCCGGTCCCCGTCACCACCTCCGCCGCCGCCGCCGCCGCCTGCCCAGCGGCCCGGGAGGCGGAGGCGCGGGGGAGGAGGCCCCGCTTGGCTCCGCAGCCCCGGATGCTGCATGACTTCATCCTTCCGCCGGCTACCCTGCTGAGCTAGGGCCGGTCCGGCAGCTAGCCCGCCGCCCGCGCCCCGCCGCAGTCCCGCGCCCGCCCCGCGCCCGCCCCGCGCCCGCCATGTCCGAGATCCTGCCCTACAGTGAGGACAAGATGGGCCGCTTCGCCGCCGACCCCGAGGGCTCCGACCTCTCGTTCAGCTGCCGCCTGCAGGACACCAACTCCTTCTTCGCGGGCAATCAAGCCAAGCGACCCCCCAAGCTGGGCCAAATCGGCCGAGCCAAGAGAGGTATGCGGCCGGGGCCCGGAGTCGCCGCTTGACCCAGAAACCCTTCGCCGGCGCCCCCCGGCTGCGGTTCCCCGCCAAGCGCCCGCAGCTCTTGCCGCAGACCAGCGCAGCCAGCCGCTCGCCGGCCAGGGTTTTGGGGGGGGGGGGTGGTGCCCCCGCTGCAGTCTTGTGTCCCTCTCTTCCCCTCTCCCGGGAACGCAGTGCCCCGGATTCGATGCTCTCCACCTCTGGAAGTAGAGTCCTGACACCCGGGCGAGGGGGAGGGGCCGGCCGGGGCATTTGGGGCTGCCTGAAGTGGGAACGTGGGGCTACGGGCCGTTTCTTCAGGATCAAACGCTGAATTGGTGGATGCTACGGAAGAACCTTCGGGTGCGAAGGGACGTCCGATTGGAGAAAGGACAGCGGGGCTGGGGATTCGGTTGTCCTCGTTGTTTGCATGGGGAGGGGGCTCTGTTGGTGCCAGGATCTTAAGAGGGCTTCAAGCGGCGAGAGGGTTAGGGTGAGGAGAGGGTTGCACCAGGCGAAAATTCTGTTTGAGAAGAGGGTCTGTTGAAGAGGGGGCTCCCACTAGCAAAAGGAAGATCAGCTCGGATGGAGGAGAGCTCAGGCGGCGGGAGGATTTGGACCGGGAGGTAGAACAACTGGCTGGAAGAGGGGGCGTTCCTGCATCGGGAGGGGAAGAGGGTCTAAGGGGACTGGGCTCGGCGGTGGGTCGAGTCGTCAGAATTCGGATGGGGAGGGCACAGTGGCACGGGCGTCCGAGGGGCGTCGCTGGGCCACGGGAAGTAGCTGAGCGGGGCGCGAGGACACGGGGCCCATTCTCGCCGCCGCCCCCCGAGGCCGCGCGGCTGACGCGCTTTCTCCCTGCGCAGTGGTGATCGAGGATGACCGGATAGACGACGTGCTGAAGGGGATGGGGGAGAAGCCGCCGTCCGGAGTGTAGACGCGCCGGCTCGGGCGGCGGGCTCCGGGCCCAGCCCCGCAGCGGCCAGGAGCGCGGGCCGGCTATGCGGCTGCCGGCGCCCCCCGCCCCGGCCCAGGCGCCCGCGGGCGGGGGCTGCAGGGCCGCGCCGCCTCCGGGTTGGAGTCGCTGCCGCCGCCGCCGCCTGGCACTCCGGAGCTGTCCGCTTCAGCACCACGGCGGCGGCGGTAGCGGCGGCGCGGACCGGCCTGGAGCCCGCCGCCGCGCTCATGCACTTTAGAACCTCGGGCCGCAGCCCCACCCCGCACACCGGAACGGACACAGAGACCCGCGGCCCTCGGCCCCCGACCCGCCCCCTCCCGCACGACTCCCCTGCCCCGCCCCTCTCCGGCCGGTCAGGTCCGCAGAGCCGGCTACCGGCCGGGGTCGATTCGCGTGCGCGCGCGCGCGCGCAGCCAGGGATGTTTGGCTGCGTATTTGCATGAGCTTCCCACCTACCTGAGCCCAGCCCTCCAGGCTGCTCTTCTCTCCCACCCCTGTCTGGCGTGACCCCAGCCTTAGCCTCTTTCTAAGGGACTTCCTCAGCACATTTGTATTTTTATATCCGACTCTTTGTTTACTGGCTCCCCTCATGGTTCATGCCCTCCCTCCCCCAGTCTCGGCCACGCTCTTCTGCGCCTGGCAGATAGGATGGGTGTTGAGTCTGAGATGGAACAAGCCCTAACATGGTAACCAACCACATGGCCAGTCTGCCCAGGCCTGACCCCAGGCGGCTCTCTGGCAGACCCCTCCTCTCAAGGTATCACCTTCCAAGGGCCCAAGTCTGATTTTACCTTGGACCCCTGCATCCTGCCCCTGGGAACCCAAGTGAGGACTGCTCTGCACCTTTGGATGACACCTGTGGCCCTGGAGATGTTTTCACCCCAGGGGTGTCCTTTGTAAATGTTTCTCCATCCTCACTGTACCAGGAGTGTGTGAATAAACACAGACCTCCCTGTGTGTGTGTGGCCACTGCTTTGGTCTGCTCAGGAGCCAGGCCAAAATGGCTCCAATCCCTTTTGGGGAGGGGGCAGATAACTTGGGAATCTCAGGTGCATGTTGCTGGTAGGGGAGGGTTGCCAAGTAAACACAGGCAGGCCAATCTGGCTTGAGGACATCTTACAATGTAGCTTCCTTTGGTAAATATACAACCTAAGCAGGATAGGACACTAGAGCTTGGGCTGGAGCTGGGATCAGAAGCATAAAGCAATCTTGATTCAAAGTCTGCAGCCTCCTGTAGATAAATCCAGGTTGAATGGGGGTCAATAATAGGCCCCAGGGATGCAGGTCTCTGAGTCTGGCTGGCATGTGGAGCAGTTATGCTGAGCTTTGCCCCAGGGGATGAATCGTTGGTAGTTCAGTAGGGTAGGGGAGGAAGTTAGGGAATCCAGGAGAGATCTGAGGAACCCAAGAAGGAAACCAGAAACCTTGGATTTGGGATCTAGTTTAACATGGGCTGTATTGTTTCATGTGGGGTTGCTCCCATCAGCTCTATCTTAGGCATGGGGCCTCTGGGATTGTGAGCACCTTGAATCCAACCCTAAGCCCTAAATCAGGAATTCCAAATACTTGAAGAGCCCAGGGGAGAAAGGCAGGGAGGACTGGAGGACATGCCTCTGGCCTCACAGGTGAATGGCACTGAGGAAGTCCTCGTGATCCGAGTCCTGGAGGAAGCAGGGTGAGGTGGGAGGTCTAGCGGGTGAGAGGATCTCAGTCCCAAGGGCAAGTTGGGCTACAGTGAGTTCTTTACCCTTCTGCATGAGGTAAAGATGGAAGTGGAAGCCACTGCCATAGGTTGCATGCTTCAGGGACCAGCCATATTGGGCTTGGGCATAGTGTCTGATCCGAAAGTGGGGCGCAGCTGAGGTCAATGAGATGAACCGGCCTCCAGGGACCAACACCCGGCTCACCTGCAAGGCAGACAGAGAAGCCACGGGTGAGGAGTCCATCTCCAGGTTCTCAAAGGTTAGTATTGCCCCAGATGCCTTCCTAGGTACTACCCTATGTTCCATAGCTCAGGGCTCTCCATGGCAAGAGTGAGCCTTCTTCTCTGCCCCTACTCACTTCATGGGGGTAGGGCTATATTCTACCCAGGTAAGAGCATGGGAGTGATGTCAGGTGCATGGGCACTGCTTTCCTGTCACCCTCCTAGTCTGTGTTACCCATCTGGAACCTGGCTGTTACCTCATCCCTATTGGCAGCTTAATAGCTAACCATCAGCATCTGTGAGCCTGGCCACTCCAGGCCCCTATAATCTTTACCCAGCTTAACCTTCCCTTCCTTCTGGTAACCATGGTCCTAAAAGTGAGCCATTACCAATTCCAAACTATATCTCCTTCTGACTTCTGAGTTGTTTCAACCTCCCAAAACCCCAGTCCCTCTTCCCCACCTCTTGGTCTACCCTTTCTTGTTGCTCCCTCACCTCACTCAGCACCTGGTCCACAGTGTGGACACCTTCAGAAGACACAGTCCAGGGATCTCGTTCTCCAGCTAACAGGGCATCCAGTGTGCCCTTCTCAAGCACCACATCGAAGGAGCCACTGGGGAAGTCCAAGGCCCGCACATCCATGGTCTCCCAGCGCAGGTTGGGCACATGGGCATAGCGAGCCCGCATAGCAGCCACCACCACTGATGAGTAGTCCACACTGGTCACATCAGGGAAGCCTCCAAGAAACAGCTCATAGCTCAGGGCACTGTTCCCACAGCCTAGGATAGGAAGGGATGGAATGGGTGGCAAAAGGGCTAGGTTAGATTTGGTTCTCACTCCTGAAATTACCCATCTACTCTTGGCCCATCTTCTGTCAGCCTAAACCCTCCCATACCAAGGGAGAAGCAGCAGGGTATAAGAAAGAACACAAATTTTGGAGTCATAGTCATGCAGAACTGGGCACATATCCTGGCTCTAACATTTCTAGCTGTGTAGACTAGGGCAAGTTGTTTACATACCAGGAACTTGGATTTCCTACTGAGAAAAATGAAGATAGCAATATCTAGCCTACATGCAGGATGTGATACACTAAATTTAAAAACTAAGGGGTGCCTTGGTGGCTCAGTTGGTTAAGCATCCAACTTCGGCTTAGGTCATGATCTCACAGTTCGTGGGTTCAAGCCCTGCATCGGGCTCTGTGCTGACAACTCAGAGCATGGAGCCTGCTTCAGATTGTGTCTCCCTCTCTCTTCTCCTCCCAGGCTCCCACTCTGTCTCTCTCAAATATAAACAAACATTAAAAAAAAAACCCAAAACCTAAAGCAGCTGGAGAGTAGCTGCAGGAGCTCTGAAGCTCTGAACTTCAGAGTTCAAAGATCTAGATTCTGCTACCTCTGGTCACACAGCCGTGGCAAGTCATTCAACTCTGAGCCTCAGTTTCCTCATAGACAGAATGGGGATAATACTGGCATCATTGGAACCATAACATTATTTGGATAGTGTTAGTATTATCCCAGTCCTTAACCTCTCAGAGAACCTTTGAGGATATCAGCCCTCACAGTCTGAGGATATCAGACTTCACATTAGGGGTTAGTATCCTACTTTGGTTTCCCAGGCAGAATTAACAAGTGTGGGGGAACTCGGTGGGGACACACAGTGGAGTGGATTCCTTGTAATTCCTTAATGTATTGAGCACTACATATTGGGTTCTGCAGACGAACAGGTAGCTCATGCTCTAGTGGGAGGAAAAGATGTGTATTCAGGCAACTGCCATATAATGCGAAGCGAGTTGCAATAGGGACAGTGTGCGAAAACACATAGGATGGCTCCTGTCCCCACCTCTGGTGGGTCAGCCAAGGCTTTCAGAGAAGGTGATAACCAACCAGAGTCTTGAAGAATCCTAACACTCTGGTGGGAAGTACCTGGAAAGCAGTCCCAGAGGGCAGAGTATGGTGAGAAATGGGGCAGAAGTTAGAGGACAGGATGTGGACCCAAAGCATAGGTGTGACTTCCTTTGAAGGTATGTGGGCCTCTTCCAGGCCCTCTTGTGGTCAGTCTCAGCCTGAAAATGGAGCTGGATGGCAGTTCTGGTTGACCCACAGCTCTTGGGATTAGATTGCCTTTAATCCTCATTTGCCTCCCTAAGAGGATCACAGGATCAGCTGTTAGGATAGCCCTAATCTAGTAGGGTTTGGCACCTGGACAGGGCACTGAGAGGCTGCTGGCTGGTCCTCAGCTGCCCCTTCCTATGTCCCTCCTCAGGCCCTACAGCTGAGGAAGAATACTATTTTGCCTAGGAAAACCCAGTGTGTGTTTTTCCACACTGGAACTACAAGCCCAGAGATACACTGCATGGAATCAGAGGTGAGGGTGGATGAACAAGAGACCCTAAGTCAGTTCAGGCTAAATTCCCACTGGATTCTCTGACCCACAAACTCTTCACCACCCTACATCTGACCTCATATGCCCATAGAGCTCTGCCCAACTGTGGACGAACCCAAATTTCCTTTCTTTGTCCCCCATGGTACAAGAATGGCATCTTCCAAGAGAAATTCGTCCAAGGATGAAGAGAGAACAAAACCGGACCACAAACCAAATCATACTTACAAAGCAGCGATTCCTGGTCCTGCTGCCTCAGTGATTGGAGGCTAGCAACTAAGAGAAGGGTCTTGGGAAGGCCATTGCTTTCCTGGATGAGGCTTTAGGGAAGCAGAGCCCTGGAGAAATGCGCCACATCCAAGAACCCATCACATGGGAGCCCAGGGCTATGCGGATCCTATCCCAGCACCAAGAGACAGATGTATAAGCCAAAATACCAATTCACTAACTTATAATAGGAAAAATAACCATCATAGGGACTGAGAAGGCTGTCAATCCTGGTCAGTCCCTTTTCTCTATACAGAAAATATAAACTGAAGCCGAATTATGATCAAAAGATTCCTATAAGCACAGAGTCAAGCAAGGAGAATCAGAGTTGTGTGACACTGGCAAAGCTGGGAAAGCCATATGCCTGCATCCACCACGAAGATATTCTAGCCATGGGTAGAAGACACACAATTTTCACAATTTCTGACTCCCATTTTCAATAATAATAATAATTATAACTAACAGTCATTAAACATAGGGTTCTATGCTAAGCACTTTGTAAGAATTATCTCAGGTCATCTTCAAGGTAGCTCCGGATAGAAGATAACCATAATCACCATTACATGTTCTCAATGGGGAAAATGAGGCTGCCCAAAGCGGATAACGAACTTGATCCTAAGGTCACACAATCAGTGGTTGAGCCAGAATCCGGATACAGGACTGTCTCACACCAGAACCAGAGCTATTAAACCACTATGCTAAACTGTCTCAAGAGGTCTACTCACCTTCAGTAATGACATTCCAACTTTGCCTGTATCAGTAGGACCTTTAGGTTGTAATTCACAATGTTTTTATCAGTTTGAACAGAGTTCTAGATGCCTCTCTATGCCCATCTGTGTTGTGCAGCAAGAGAAATAGAAGCTCTGGAGTCCAATGGCTCTCTTCACCACTTACTTGCTGCATGACAGTAGTAGGCACTGTCAGTGCTCTGACTAGATCCCTTTGGAGTGTTTCTAGGTCTTGGCCTGTGTTCTGACAGTTTGGGTTTCTGACACTTTAGGCTGAAACTACTCTCAGGGAAACTTTGCCTATGATCCCAATCCTCCTTGGCCTTTCCCCCTTCCCTCTTCCCTCACTCTCTTATCAATTTCTCCTTCAAGCACATTCGTAATAAATGACTGGGACATGAATCCTAAGATGAGTCTTAGATTTGCTTCTAGAGAACCCAACTTGAGACAATGACCTAGAGCAAAGGTCACTAAATCTAGCTTGCCACCTGTTTTTATAAAGTTTTACTGCTATACAGCTATTATGTATCATTTACTTATGTATTGTCTGTGGCAGTACTGAGCAGCTATGACAGAAACTAAATAGTCCACAAAGCCTATGGTATTTACTACTTGGCCATTTTCAGAAAAAGTTTATCAACCCCTAACCTAGAGTAAGTCTTCTAATAATTATCACTCACTTCTATGGGTCGTCATGAGGACTAAATAAGTGAAAAAGGGCCCAGCACATTCCCTAACACCTACCAGGTGCTCAACTCATGTTTGCCAAGGTGGAATGTTCCATAGGGTACTCCCAGGTTGTGGGTCCTGTTCTTAGATTTTGAGAATCTTGCCTAGAAAGTTTTCCTCTATGATTTTGAGACTCTTCTCCCCTCTACCAAGAAAAGGCAACCTCCCAGTCAAGCAGATATTAAGGCAGTGTTATTCTGCGAATCACCAGCATGAGAATCAGCTGTGGGCCTGCTGAAACTACAGAATCCCAAGACCCACCTTAGACCATCCCCGGAATTAGAATCTCAGGGGGGCGGGGGGGGGGGGGGGTGTCAGCTTTCCAGGTGATTTTGATGGACACTAAAGCTTGAAAAACATAGATCTATGGTAAATTTATAAACAAATACAATGGTTTAAAAGCACATAACTCAAGAGAATTTTTACCTCTGGGGAAAAGGGGTTTGGGGGACCACACAGAAAACCTTAAATATACATGGGGCCTTTTATTTTGCCAGGTATTGTTCTAGACAGCTTTCATACTCAATTATCTTAAAAACCCAATAAGTAAGTACTCATTTTTTTAAGTGAGAAAATGAAGGTGCAGACATTTAGGTGTTTTTTGTCCATGATTCCACAGCTTAAGATTCTATGCTTCTGTCCATGATTTCCACGGTTAAGACTACATAAGCGAAGAGTTAACTACCTCCAGGGTCCAAGTTCCTAAGCACTAAGTTATACTTCCTTTCTAGTCCTAGGAATGTTCTATTTCTCAAATTGAGTAGGGTATACAAACACAGATTATTTATATCTTACACATATACTGTATTATAGATGTCTCATATATAAGAAATATTTCACATAAATATAAACATACTTTTACAAATACCAAAATAAAAACTATAATTGGAAGGAAACCCGTTGCTCAAACTTCACTGGAACCCCCAAGGCTGGCAGTGGGAGAGAACCCTGAGGGTGCAGCTGGACCTCTCAGAGCCCGACCTTGAATCCCTGCATTTGAACGTTCGTGGTTGGAGAATCACACCAATCTTGGCTGCAATCTCCCCTCCGACCTCAGAAGGCGCTGTCCTCGTCCTCACTGCACTTGGGGGTTAGGACCAACTTTCAGTTAGGGCTCGAGAATGAAGGAAAGTCTCTAGATGACAGTGGCTTCCGGTGCCCATTGGCCCTAAAAGATAAACGCCAGGCATCGTGCTCGAGGTGCCTGAACGTGCCTTATCCGACTTGAGCTCGCAGTTCCATTTCTAGAAGTGAATTTGAAGCTCAGAACGAGTTCACAACTTATCCTAAATCATACAGCCAACTAGCGTTGGGACTTGAACTAGGTCCTCTGAGCTCTCGAGTGCTCGAGGCTGCCTCTCGAGAGACCGGGACAGGGTCCTAGAACACCTACCAACCTCAGAGAGAGACTATCTTCCTCCACGGGGCCCTTGAACCAGGAATCTCTTGACTCCCGTCGCCCTGGCTAAAGACTACCAGATTCTGAAGGTACTGGATCTTGGCTCCCACTTGGGTGTCCTCCGAGAGGGACAAACAGACTCGAGAAAAGCGGACAGGGCCAGGCCGGGACAGGACGGGTTCAGCCAGTTCCACCTCGGCTGCGCAGCACCAGGACTACCCACCTAGCACGAGGATACGGTCTTCGGGCCGCAGCTCCGGCTCTAGGAGTGCACGGAAGGAGGAGAAGTCCCCGAACCACTCGTAAGGGGCAGAGTCAGCCGCATTCCGGTAGCGCTGGTCCCAGTACTGGACCTCACGGTACCAGCAGTTCTGCTCTGGTATCTCGGGCGGGGGTGCTGGGGCCCCTGGAGATGCCATGCCTGCAGCTGCAGAACCGCCAGGACACACAGCCCGCACCTCTAGACTGGGCTTGGCGCCCCTATGTAGCCAATCAGGATGGTAGCATTCAGGGGGCGTGGCCCTTGTGTCTCCGCCCACCACCTGCAGTTGCTCAACATAAACACGTGGAACTTCCGTTCTCTAGTAAGCGCTCTTTGAAGAATACTCCGGGTAGGAAAAATTACAAGGTTCAGAACTTGAATCTTCCAACTGCACTGCGCCCTCACTTCTGAGAGCCAAACTCATACTAGTATCAGACTCACTCGGCTCATCACGGCTTCTTTCATTTCAGTTTGTCCGGCTCCTTCAATTAAGAAGTCTGAAAGTGGATGAAAGATTCATTTCTATCCAGTTTTGAGCACCCTAAAGGCTCACAGAGGAGGCGGGAGGGGCGCGGACACAGGTCTTGTTCTCCAGGAGAGACTGGCATGAAACACAGACGAAGTGTGATGCCAAGTGGGGGAGGACACGAACAGGAATGTTGCTTTTCTGTTGCATCTATTTTAGCACCTGTGTGCCCAGAATCAAGTATGTACGGAGGAGTGAGATTGTTCCTGCACAAATGGAATGTGAAGTCCATCAGGAAAGAGGTGGAAGAAGTAAATTTTAGTGGAGTAAATAGGACACTGGAAACTGGTTAGCTATCAGTCGGTTGGGATGGCAGGCGTGGGGAGCGGAACCTAAGTGCAGAAGGGTTGGGCTTCCGGGGTGGCGGGCCAATACGAGCGACGCACCGTCAAGATGGCGGCAGGCCTACGGAAACGCGGCCGGGGAGGTCCCTTAGCTCGAACGGCGGGATCCTGCGGACAATGGCTGCGGCGCGCCTGGCAAGAGCGGCGCCTGCTGCTGCTGGAGCCGCGCTACACGCTGCTGGTGGCCGCCTGCCTCTGCCTGGCGGAGGTGGGCATCACCTTCTGGGTCATTCACAGGGTGGCATGTGAGTGCGCCGAGGAGGAGGGGAGGGGAGGGAGAGGGACCCGAACCCCCTACTTAAACTGGGATCCAGATTCGGAGCTGAAATCTAGCCCTCCAATCCAAGCAGTCTTCAATTGCAGACCGTAATTTTTACCCAGGTGCCAAGCCTGCTCCACAGAAAACCAAACCCTTTCTTAATCCCTCCCCCATGATGCGAAGGGGCAACCCTAGAGATTGGCCCTCTGCCCTGAACATACAACCTGCCAGGTTAAGAAAATAAACCAGCCTAGAAATCAATCAAAGACTTGGGTCCGAGTTAATGTACTGCTGCTCCTTCATGCCTCTGTGGTTTTGGACATGTCCCTTCCCCTGTGGGGTCTCAATTTTCTCATCTGTTCACTTCTGAAGTCTCAAAAGTCGTTTGTCAATAATGGCACTCTGTGACCACTTGAGTCCTTTTGGTCTTATTGGGGGCTCCTTTCCAGGCTGAATCTAGATACTGGGCTGAATGAAACCTTTCTTGCTAAAGATGATTAATTCAGCACATATTTATTGAATGTTTATTACATGCTTAACACTACTAGGTGCCAAGGGTACAGTGGTGGAAAACGTAGACACATTCCCTATTTAGATGTGTGAGCTTGGACAAAAGTGAGTTAGTAGAAAATTACAGTGCATCATACTCCATATAGTAGTAAGGGTACCATAAAGGACACAAAAGGGCACTTACATCAGACTTGAGTTAAGGAAGGCTTTCTAGAGTCCCCCTTGAAAGGTTAAGAGCTAGCCAGTTGAGGAAATAGAGAAAAGGGGAGGAGAAAGAGCACTCTAGGCAGGCAGAGCCCTGTAACTAAAACGTTCAGTCAAAAGAGAGTCGGCTTCCTTTGAGAAACTGAATGTTTGTAGAGCTGGAATAGATAGAAATCAAGTTCAGGTGGTAGTGAGAGAGGAGATTGCAGAAGTTGAGACCAGATCCTGAAGCAGTCTGTAAGTTGTGTTAAGGAGATAATTAGCATGGTGGTTAAGAATTTAGGACCTCATGGAGTTCTAATCTCATTTCTACCCTTCCTAGCTCACTGATCTTGAACGAGTCACTTAACCTCATTAATTCATAGGTTCCTCTTCTAAAAATGGGAATAATAGAGTTTGGTCTTTATTTTAAGAGCCTTGAGGAATCATCGAAGGGTTTTAAGCAGAGAGATCTAACATGATTTCTATTATCGGAAGCACTTTCTGGTTGCAGGTTGGGAAATATGTTGTGGGGTGAAAGTGGAAGCTGGGAAACGAATTACGAAGTTGTTGCATCATTGAGGCTAGAAATTGTGTTCGGTCCAAATTTGAATATGTAATAACAGAAGAGGATGAGATAGTAGAGTCATGTAGGATGAAGAATAGGCAGGATTTGGTGATTGGGTGTTGGAAATAAGAAAGAAGGAAGTGTCAGATGTTACCCAGGTTTGTGACCTAGGCGTCTGGGCGGTTGATGGTACCATTCATGGAACCTAGAAAGGGGAGCAGATTTGGAGTGGATGGTTGTGTTCAATTACAGACAAGTTGCAGATGCTTGGGTTCACCCAGAGAATGTCAGATAGGCGGTTAGATAAGAGTTGTGATAGAAGTCCCGGGAATGAGCTGGAACTCTGTGTTTTGTTTTGTTTTTAAAATTTTTTAATTGTTTATTTATTTTTTGAGAAAGAGTGCAAGCTGGGGAGGGGTAAAGAGCAGGAGACACAGAATCCGAAGCAGGCTCCAGGCTCCGAGCTGTCAGCACAGAGCCCGACACGGGGCTCGAACTCACGAACCGCGAGATCATGACCTGAGCTGAAGTTGGATGCTCAACTGACTGAGCCACCCAGGCGCCCCTGGGACTCTGTTTTGATGGGTGGATGTGTGTGGGGGGGCAGACAAGTTCTGAACTTAGAAGTAACCACACCATTTCTGTCCTTTTCCAGATACAGAGATTGACTGGAAGGCCTACATGGCCCAGGTGGAGGGCGTCATCAATGGCACCTATGACTATACCCAACTGCAGGGTGACACTGGACCTCTTGTGTGAGTGGGGATAGCAGGTTCAGTGAGGACATGAGGGGCCGACTGGATACCAGGCTGAATAGCCTGAACCAGACTCCTCTTTCAGGTACCCAGCTGGCTTTGTGTACATCTTTATGGGGCTGTATTACGCCACTGGCAGGGGCACTGACATCCGCATGGCCCAGCACATCTTTGCTGTGCTCTACCTGGCCACCTTGCTGCTTGTCTTCTTGATCTACCACCAGACCTGCAAGGTGAGTCCATGCTACCAGGAACAGGCGGCCCCAGCTGGCTGTGCTGGGGAGTCGGGATGGCTCAGGGTTGGTGAGCTGACCTTGTTCTCCATTGTCTCACTTCTCAGGTACCTCCCTTCGTCTTTTTCTTCATGTGCTGTGCCTCTTACCGTGTCCACTCCATCTTTGTGCTGCGACTCTTCAATGACCCAGTGGCCATGGCGCTGCTCTTCCTCAGTATCAACCTCTTGCTGGCCCAGCGCTGGGGCTGGGGCTGCTGCTGTTTCAGGTCACCACCCCTTCCTTCTCCCTGCTCTCTTACTCTGTATTTCCATCATTTCCTCCCCCAGTTTTCTGCAGCGGAGGGAGTAAGGGAGTAACCAGACAATATATGGGTCAGTCAGGGTCCCACTAGACAAGTCTAGGATCTGTAGAAAGTCTCCGCCCCACCCCTCAAGAACATATACCCTGTTCCTAGCCTCTGTTCCCTCTAGACAGCATCTGTTGTTGGAGTTGTCCCTTGCACATTCTGAATACTGTAAATATGTATTTGCTGGCTCAGTCTGGTCATAGAGGCTTGATATCTGCTCCTTACCCTCAGTCTTCTCCCAGGCTGGTTTATCCTTTTTCCAGCAGTTTTAAGGGTGGACCCCATCCCAGAGCTTAGTGGCAGGGGAGGGGAGGAGTTGCTATGTGTGTGTGGGTGGGATACATGGCCTTGGAGCTGATCTCCACCCTTCCTCCCCCCTCCCTACCCTAGCCTGGCAGTCTCTGTGAAGATGAACGTGCTACTCTTCGCCCCTGGGTTACTATTTCTTCTCCTCATGCAATTTGGCTTCCGTGGAGCCCTCCCCAAGCTGGGCATCTGTGCTGTCCTTCAGGTACCCCTTCCACCCCTTCCCCTTTCTAATGAAGAGGAGGCCATTCTCTGGCCTTCTTCCATCGTTGAGACTTCCTCAGAGCTAACAGACAGGGTTTTGGAGTTGATTTTGGACTAGGCAACCGTTACCTCTGGGCTTTACTTTTATTAGCTATAAAATAAGGGTGTTGAACTATATGGTTTCTGAGGGTCTCTCTCATTCTGCCCATTTATGACTTGGTGAATCTAAATTTAAAGCACTGTTATTACCTGCCTTCTCAGCTTCTTTGGCCCCAGACTCTGGTCTCGATGAGGAGGCTGGCTTTCCTGCTATTCCTGGTGGGAATTTGAGAACCTCTGAGACCTACACCCTCTGTCCACTCCCCTTGGTGATTAGCATGAAGGCTGGACTTGAGCCTGGGCAGCTCTGCTGACATCACACATATCCTCAGGTTGTGCTGGGCCTGCCCTTCCTTCTGGAGAACCCCATTGGCTACCTGTCCCGCTCCTTTGACCTTGGCCGCCAGTTTCTCTTCCGCTGGACAGTAAACTGGCGCTTCCTGCCTGAGGCCCTCTTCTTGCATCGTGCCTTCCACCTGGCATTGTTGGCCGCCCACCTCACCCTGCTCTTGCTCTTTGCCCTTTGCAAGTGGCACAGGTGAGAAAGGGGAGCAGTGTCACGGGTCAGGTTGGGGCAAGGAGTATAGGGCCTGCTTGGGGGAGACGTGAAGTTCATGGGGGGTGAATCTAGAGTTTGGCCTAGGATGGGGGCTTGATAAATGTTTGAATGGCTTCTCCCCAGGACGGGGGAAAGTATCCTGTCGCTGTTGAAGGATCCCTCCAAAAGGAAGGTTCCACCACAGCCCCTCACACCCAATCATATCCTTTAAATCATGGGAAGGTAAGTCTTGCCCTCTCCAGGTACAGTTGGGGTCCTGATCTGTTAGCCCTGGTGCCTGGTGACCTGGGGGAGGGAAAGGAGGTGCCAGTAATAGCCGCAGGCCCTGTTCATGGAGGAGAGCACTTTACATATTTAAGTGTATTTTATTCTTAATCTTAAATATTATTTGATTTACCATTATGAGTACTCACTCTGCCTGGTGTGCTAAGAGATTTACATACATTCTAACATGTAAAGCTCACAAGAGACTCTGAAATAGGGAGGGTTTTGTTTGTTTGTTTTATTCTTATTTTAGAGATGACAAAATCAGGGCATTGAGGAGTTTAGGTAATTTACCTAGGTCACACAGCTTGTAAGTGATGGATTTAAACTCCCTGGGCCTTATGGCCCCGGTATTACTGTCTCCACATTAGATTGAGGCACAGGTCTGGAGAAGTTAAAAAATTCGTCCAGAAGTATGCATCTCGGAATGGCAGAGCCAGGGGGCTATCTGACCCCAAAACCTTTGCTCCTTTGCTTTGGAACCTCCCTCTCCCCTCCTCCCCTCCCCCCCCCATCCCAATTCCTGCCCCTTCTGCTCCTGCCCTTGGCCTTGACCACTGCATACAGATCATCTCTACCCTCTTCACCTCCAACTTCATTGGCATCTGCTTCAGCCGCTCCCTCCACTACCAGTTCTACGTCTGGTATTTCCACACACTGCCCTACCTCCTGTGGGCCACGCCTGCACGCTGGCTTACACATCTGCTCAGGTACTGGCTGGGACACCCTGGGCGAGTGGGAAGGGCTAGGGAGTTCCTCGTCGCAAGGCTGACTGTGGAGAGTTGGGAGCGAGCTACGGGGCTGCAGGTCTAGAAACTGGGCAAAACCTGAGCTTTTTTCTCCTCTCCAGGTTGCTGGTGCTGGGCCTCATTGAGCTCTCCTGGAACACATACCCCTCCACATCCTGCAGCTCTGCCGCCCTGCACATATGCCATGCTGTCATCCTGCTGCAGCTCTGGCTGGGCCCCCAGCCGTTCCCCAGGAGCATCCAGCACAGCAAGAAAGCCCACTGAGATCCACTTCCCTTCCCCTCCAGTCCACTCTTAGGACCCTGGATGGGGATAGACTCTATGCCTTTCCCAATAAACCTTACCAAGCCCACTGCTGTGCAGCCTACATGGAGGTGCCTACACCAAGCCGTGAGGGGCATGCACACTGCAGATGAAGAACTCACTTGGGCAGTCTTAAGAGGCACTTTATTGCATAGGGTGTGGGGACTGTGGCTCTCTACCCTTCCACCGCACTGCACAGAGCTCAGAGGGGAAGAGGCATGGGATGGGAGGAGTGGGAGAGAGCACAGGCAGGCACTTTCTGTGAGGGCAGGGGGGTTCTGGGAAGGGGATGAGAAGCAGTAGGGGTCAGGTGGATACCGGCCTGCCCCTCCCAGTACCGAGAAGCCGGCCCCGGTGGCAGTGACTTGAGTGTGTTGGGCAGCGCCAGCCAGAGCAGTGGGCAGCCCTCACATGTTTGCGGGGCTGTAGCACAGCAGGTGTAGCTGCAGGTTCTGGTCCCAGTGGCGCAGCAGCAGGAAGAGACCCCGGGCTGCAGCTTTGAGGGCAGCTAGGTCAAGGCCATCAGGTAGGTGCTGGGCCCGTAGCCAACAGTCAGCTTTAGCTGCTGCCAGTTCCCACTCGCTGAAGGCAGCAGCGCAGCGGTGCTCCAGCCAGGCGAGCGCCACGGCGGTGGCCCAGGTCCGGCCCCGCAGGTCCGCACCTCCGGGCCCTTCTGCGCCCTCTGAGGCCTCAGTGTCTGAACCCCGTCCGCTGTCCACCTGGCCTGGACCCTCAGAGCCTGAGCTGGGGGACGGGCTGCAGGAGGCCGTGGCACTGTCACCCTGGCCAACACCAGGCCCCAGAAGTGCCCAGGGAGAGGAGGCCGAGGTGGGGCTGAGGCTGGCGCGGTGCGCAGCAAAGGGCGAAGCGCGGCACAGGCGCTCCCGAGGGATGTGTACTGCTGCACAGAAGGGTGCGTCTAGGCGGAAGGAGCCAGGTGCCTCCTGCAGCCGCACCTGAGGAGAGAGGAGGTGGGGGGAGAAGTGAGCTGAGACAGTGCCCTGGCCCTGGCAGCACCACCCTCCACCTCCCGAGTCCTCACCAAGGGCAAGTAGTCGTGGTCGCTGCCTTTACTGTTGCTGTCGCCAGCCTGGCCCCGGTTGGTGCTGCAGAGTCTGTGGCTGTCAGAGCCTCTGGCCCTCCCACCGCCCAGGCTGAGCCTAGAGGGAGGCTGGGGGGGCAGGCTATGAGGACTTCTGGTGACTGACTTGGAGTTGCCATTTTGGTCTGGGTTCCAGCCACCTACCACAGAGCCTCCCTGAAGTCCTGCAATGGAGCCGGTCAGTGCCAGTGGTAGTCCCTAAGCCTCGTAGCTCCCTGCCCTTGCCCCAACTTTGAGTGTTACCTTTAGCGTGGACAGCTGTAGGCAGAGGAGTTGCATCTAGTTGGCCTTGAGAGGCAGAAGTGCTTGGGGGCTCAGCTAGCTCTGTAAGGGCATAGGAGATGGGGGTAAACCAGGAGGGGGGCCAGCGAAGTGAGGGCCAGCACCTGAGAGGTCACCCAGGAGGGACTCTACCTGAGCTCCGCACCTGCAGGGCTGAGGGTAGGACCTCCCTGGTGGTAGCATCCACAGCTACGGGGCAGGTGAAGCAGGAAGGGGCAGAGCTGACCTTGCTCGTCTGAAGGGCTCGGAGCCAGGACCTCCGGGCATGGCCTGTGAAAGCAAGGAGCTGGATGCTGAACGGGAGCAGCTGCACTTCCCCCAGCCCCCTCCTACAGGGGGCTTTAGAGAAAAATCCCAGTGTTTCCCCATTGCTTCTCCCTCTGTCCACTTTTGAACAGAGTAGAGTTCCTTCTTGGGGCCAGGTCAGACTCCCCAACTTTGGCAAGTGGTTAGGCTGAACCCTCAGCTCCTAGCAGGACTGGACCCTCCGGCCACCCAGAAATTGAACATTCTGTACAGCACCCAAAGGAAGCACTGACTGTGGTGCCTTTCCTGTCCACTCATTCAGCACTGCCCAATAGAACTTCCTGCAGTGAAGGTAGGGTTCTAGATCTGCGTGATCCAGTATGGCAGCCACTAGTCACATGAGAGTGTTAAGCACTTGAAGTGTGGCTAGTGCAACTGAAAAACTGAAATTTTAACTATTTGATGTTAATATTCTTCCTGAATGGCAGATTTGTTTTTATGTTATGGGCACTGTGAGTCATTAACAAGATCACATTTCGCTCTGTGCTGGCTGCTAGGAAGCTTGCCAATTTGGGGACCCATGCTCACAAGGGCACAGAACGTCATCGAGTGCATCTTTAATATAATCTGATTCTCCACTTTCTTTTATTATTCCATTACCCTGTTTATTATTATTATTTTTGAGGTGAGTGGGCCACCTCAAATTGTGAACAAGATGAGGTATATAGTGACCAGACACATAGACCTATACCTCTGTCACTCGCTGCCCCATACAGGCTCCTTGGGTCCTGCCCAGGCCCACCAGCAACTCACCTTGGTCAGCCATGGCCTCAGCCCCTCCACGGAGAGCCAGCTGCTCATTGTCCCGGACCACGGAGGCTGCTGTCAGCCGATGGAGTGCTTGGTCCCAAGCACTTTCTCTTTGAGGGGGTGACGGAGGCAGTGAGCCATCACTAGGTCCCCATAGTGTCTCTAGCCCAACACCCACCTCCCAGCACATAGGCTGCTCCCCACACAGGGCTCGGATCACCACGTGGCAGCGTGGAGCCTGAGGAGGCAGTTCCACTGCTGGAGAGGCTGATTCCCCATTGTGGGGCATAGCTGTGAATAAGAAGGGGGGTTCCATCAGCATGTCCCAGTCCATGGGGGCCGGGGAGAGTAGATTTCCTGGAGAGAGACAGCAATGAAGGCAGGGGAGGGGTGGTACCCTCTGCCCTACTCAGGACCTCCTTGGTGTCAGAACCCAGCTCCCCATCCAACCCTTACCTGAGTCATCCAGGCCCTGTCCCAGCTGCTGCCCTGACTCAGGGCCTGGCCCATCTGGTGCTATGCCCAGAGAGGGGTGGCGGGGACGGCCAGGGACTGGGTTCACCTGGCCTGGGGGAGATGAGAGGCTCCGGCCAGCCAGAGCTGCTCTGCGTCGACGACCCAGCACCTCAGCACTCAAGGCCCCAGGCTGCACATAAGAAGTGTGGTCCACTGGTCAAGGAATGCAGAGCTCCTGGCCATCACACATGCATGGCCACGTACCCCTTTGTCTGAAACTGTGGATGGCTGCTCGCCACCCTTAGGAGCAAGGCCAAACTCAAGGCCTCCGGCCCCCTTCCCAGTGCCATCTCCCTCCATGCCTGATTTCTCACTTGAGGTTGTTTGTCTCTGTTTTTGTTCATGTCTTCTTCCTCTTTGCCTGGCTAACTTCTACTTATTCTTCCAGACGTGACTCTTGCTTTCCTGACTCCCTCAAACAGTGTTAGCCATCTTGATTCTGACTCTCCCCATAATACTATGTCCCTGTGTTCACCACTGTATGTCACATGGTATCATTGTAGATTTACCCATGTATCTCTTCAGCTGGACTTAATAGTAACCACGGCACAATTTATGGCATATAGCAATGGTCAATGAATGTTTGCTGGGTACATAGAATGGAGGTGGACTGACTCTCACCTTGACTGGAGCCATTGGGGGTAGAGGCAGGGGGCAGGAGTGGGAGCCTGCAGGTTCTCCCCAGGCCAGGCTGCGGCAGCCCTGCTGAGAAGGGGGATGCAGGGGAGCAGTGCCCTCAGGGGAGCCAGGGCCCTGGGAACCAGGGGACTCGCTGCTGCCTGTGGAGGCTGGACCTGGCTCTGGGCTGGCAGAGCAGTGAGTGAGCACATACTGCTCCCGGATGTACGATGACTGGAAGATGCGGCGCCATATGGCTGTGTCAGAGGAGGGATTGGGTCCAGGGTCTGTGACTGGGTCTGTCAAAGCATCAGTACCTGCTGGGAGGCAAGAGAATGGATCCCAGCCGTGGCCCCTCCCATGGCCCACTCCTCCTCCAACACAGCCACACACTACACCCAGGTACTCACTCTGCTCTGAGTCCCCAGCAGCCCACGGGCTGGACAGCTCTGCTGACACAGTGCCCGTTCCTAACGGCTCCGAGGTGCCAGTGGGCTCAGTGCCAGGACTGGTGGCAGATGGTGCCTCCTCTGGGGATGGGAACACGGAGCCTCCCAAGCTCTGCCAGCCGGGTTCTTGGCCCTAGAGAGGGATAATCATTAGAGAAAAAAACCGACTGTAGTTATATGCTACCTCTTTCCAAACAGGATTTAAGATGTCTCACCACAAAAGGCAATAAAGTTAATAAACCAGAAATGAAAACCTAGTACTAAGGAAGGAAAAGTATACATGCTAACCATAAGGTTAATAGAGCTGCTGTGGCTGAGCTTCAGGCTTGGCCCTGAGCTTCCTGGCAGGCAGGCAAAAGGGCAAACACTCCATTATATTGCATCTTTAGTTCTTTTAGAGAAAGAAAGCTTTTCATAATAAAAATAACTATCATTTCAGGGTGCCTGGCTGGCTCAGTCAGTAGAGCATGTGACTCTTGATCTCAAGGCTGTGAGTTCAGCCCCACGTTGGGCGTGGAGCCTACTTTAGAGAACCAGCAACAACAATCATTTCTTGAACTCCTGCTATGTGTCAAGTATCCTTCCAAGAGAGTGCACGTTGTGACCTCTAATTACAACAACCCTATGACAAAAATCAGTATGACGAAATGGGCTCAGAGAGGTTAAGTGACTTGCCCAAAATCAAATGGTTAGAACATGCTAGAGGTGGGATCTGAGATTTCATCTAGACTATGCTCTGTCTGTTTCTGAATGTTACAGGAAATAATCCAGGTGGTTCTTTCCTTAGGGCACTGTGTGAAGAACCTAGAAAGTTTCAACAAAACCTTCACGGCAAATTCTAGAGCTGCTTTCCGTGGCTGTGTGCTTTAGCGACCTTTGGTAAAAGCCAAGGGCAACACTTTATGGGACAATTCAGTGGAAGACCTCATGAAGGGGGCAGACTACAGCCGCTTTGGGGTGCCCGGTGTGATCTCTGGGGAAGCCGAGAGTGCAGTGGAAGAGCTTGGCAGGGAGAGGCACCAGGAGTGGAAGAAGAGTTTTGAAGAGATGCAGGGACTTTAGATATCCCAGGTCTACCACCCGCACCCCAGCCCAGGCCTACCCCTGGGGCACGGGACCGGAAGCCATCCACCCTGAAGAGCGAGCAGTAACCGAGCAGCTGGTCCCCAGGGTAGAGTGCTGGGATCTCCCGGGGGGTCAGCAGTGCCTCCACCGCATCAGGCACAAACCAGTCCACAGAGATGTCACTCAAAGCAGGCTCCAGTGCCTTCCGGAGAGCCTGCACCAGCTGTAAGGAGTGGCCAGAAGGAAGACATGGGAGAGAGAGCTCACAGAGCAGGAGGCCCACAGAGCAGGAAGGCTACCCTTCCACTGATGCCATCTGCCCAGCCCTTAGGCTGAGGGGAGCAGGGTCAGGCTGGGGTCAAGGGAAGGATTGGGGGTAGGAACAAGCAAGGGTTTGGTCTGTCTCCTGGCCTGAGCCATGCCCTGTGGATGAGGCAAGATTCGTTGAGGATATGGCTCAGTACCAGGACAAAACAGAATGAGATTTGGGGGGTGGTCAGAGGTCATGGCCCCCACACCTTTGGCCTCCTGCAGCATGCTATAGCGTCACCAGCAGCTCCTCCCCTGATTGGCATCTCAAAGGAGGGGAGGAACTGGAATGGGGGAGGAGAAGTCCTGATCGAGGGTGCCAGGAGACCCCATGACTTGACTGGGTTCTGTTTCAGGCTCAGTGTAACTCAGGAGAAGGACTTCTAGGAGTAGGGAACAGGGCTCAGGCTCAAGCTCACCATGGGCTGCAGCCTCTCCCCAGGCCTTGGGAAGTAGGCCTGGCCCCTGCTGAGGGCAGACAGCCCCTGGAGCAGCTGGTGGCAGGCAGGCCCCAGCCCAAAGGAGAAGCACCTGATGAGGGAAGGGAAGCAGCTGTGACCTTCAGGAGCCCCTTGGGAGTGGGGGGTCAATCTTAGGCATCTAGTTCAGCCCACCCCATACCTGGCTGCCCCCCTGTGCCACCTCATGAGCTCCAGGGTTTGATGGGTAGCAGCGGCCACGGGCGAGGCAGCAGTCAGGAGGAAGAGCTGCCGAGGGCGGGCCTTGTGCTGGGGCTGCCCCATGGCCCAGTTCAGTGCAGCCAGCACATCTGGGGGACCACTCTCAGCC
Organism: Puma concolor; assembly: GCF_028749965.1. Classification (NCBI taxonomy): domain Eukaryota; kingdom Metazoa; phylum Chordata; class Mammalia; order Carnivora; family Felidae; genus Puma; species Puma concolor. The sequence goes on along the minus strand of NC_141675.1, from coordinate 76,442,580 downwards.
TGCAGGGTCTCAATGTTCTCACAGATCAGCTGCACAGTGTCCTGGAAAGAAAAGGCATGCTTTGGGCCGCGCCAGGCTGATATACTCTCACTGGGCCCCAATCCCTGGACCGTACTCACATCACTGCAAGGCCGGCTCTCTGGGAAGAGGGGCCGCACCGACGTGCCAAACATGGCCAGGTTGATGAGCGTTTGTGGTGGCAGTGACTTCACAGCCAAAACAATGGCATCCTGGGGAGGGCCAGGGAGGACAGCATGAAACAGGTCCTGTGGGCAGTGGTAGGGATTCCAGATTGCCCGCCTTTTCCATGCTGTGTGAAAATGAGGGGCTAGAAGTGGTGGTGTGGGAGAGGCCCTGCATGTCTGAGATTGACTATGAGGGAGACCTGGAGTGTGAGGGAGACTGAGTGTGTGAGAGACCCTGGTGGGGTATGGGAACCCTTGGTTTTGGGATTAGGTAACTTCATGTGCGAGAGAGGCTTTTGGAATCTGGGAGAGACACATGTACGTACAAGTAAGAGAGGGATGTGTATGTGTGTGTGTGTGTGTGTGTGTGTGTGTGTGTGTGTGTGTGTGAGTGCGTGCACGCGTGTATCTGTCTGTGAGAGGCTGCCCCCAGGCCCACCCACACCCTGCCCCACAGGCCTTGTGCGCTATGCTGCTGCCATCCAGCAGGAAGAGAAGCTCCCGTGTGGCTGTGCCTAGGTTTCCAGGCTTAGAGCTCAGGTCCGGGCAGAAGCTCAGCACCAGCACGGGGTTTAACAGGATGTCCTTGTGGAAACGTCGTTGCAGGAACCACACCTGATCATCGGAGCCCCAAGTCATCCTGTGCCCTGGTGCAAACTCTTGCCTGGGCTTGCAGCAGGACCGAGCCCTCGGGCCTTTTTCTATCTAATACACTCAGAGGGAACACCTTTTTATAGTCATTCGAATAAAGGCGAGGGCAGAGGCAGGTGGCTGTCCTCTGCCTATCAGTCCTAGCTTCCATCCTTTGAGACACACCCCAGGGAGACTTGTGTGGGCCCTCCTAGGACAATACTCATCAGCCCTCTGGGATGCTGCCCTCTTAGCAGCTACTAAGAGGTCCTGCTAAATGCCCCCCCCCCCCCCCACACAACTGCCCAACTGTTCCTCCTGCACAAATGCAGCCAGTAGTGAGAGGTCAGTGGCCAGGCCGGGACCCCATGCAGCCATACCTGCCGGTCCCCATCACTGTCCCTTCGCTGTAGCCTCTGGAAGTCCCGGCGGGCCCTCACCTGGGCCTCATATTCTGCTGAGCTCAGGCTGCCGGCCTCTAGCATCAGGTGTGGCTGGTGGGGCTCTAAGGAAAAAGGGGTATAGTTGTCAGGAAAGTCCCTGTCTCTGGACCTCAATTGTTCGGTCCCACTGTCCCAGGAGGACCCTGCAAGTCCAGCACGTCCCTCACAGATGGCTCAATCCACCTGGCTTGGGAGCCAGAAATCTATACTTGAAAAATGGTATCCAAGTGGTCCTGAAGTAGGTCAGAGCTGGCCCACTGTGTGTCCCAGTCTCTCACCACTGGGGTGCAGCAGGATCTCCAATGACCGGTCACAGTGGTGGCCCTCTGCTAATGTGACACAGATGGTGGCTGCGGAGCTGGCATGAGGTGGGGCATCTGCCCGCAGAGCATGAGAAGGGCTCTCCAGGCCTGAGGGAGGGAGAGGCAGGGAGAGATGATCACCCCACCCCAAGCCAGTACTAATGCACAAACATCACCTTCCCAGACAACAGTGGTATGGGCAAGGATCATGACTGATTCAGCTCAGCTCTTAGCGCCTAATCTAGAGGGCTGCATGGACAAGGGGAGGGATTTTGCCTGCTTTCATGAGCTGAGAGGTAGGTTCCCAGCTCTGTTTCTGGCTGATCAGTTATACAGCAGCCAGCTGATTTAGCATCCTCCCCCACCTCTTACACAAGAAAACTCCACTTCATCACTTGGACTGGTCTCAATTTAATCCCTTTCTTCCCACTGGTGAGTGGAGTGGGGTATAAATAAATGACACTGACGAACCTGGGGGGGGGGGGGTGTTGTGTAGAAGTGTCCAGGGGATGCTCCTACCAAAACTGGAGGTTCCTAAGACTTAGGTCCTTGTTTTCTTTTTTTTTCCTGTGTTCCTCCCAGTCCTGAGCCCTGAATTATTATTTCCTAGTCAGCTATGCTAGGAGGGGCACCCACCTGCTAGCAGGCATGGCCCAGTGACCAGCATCTCGAAGGAGAAGGTGTACGGGGCAGGGCAGCGGGCAGGGCCTGAGAACACATCCGGAGGGGCCGCTGGCTCCTCCCAGGCCAGCCCTTCCTCCTGAGGGCTGCCCACCCCGAAGCAGCTGGTAGGGCTGGAAGGGAGCGCGAGGAGGGTCACGGGCCCACCACCAAGGCCCCTAGCCCCTCTGGATGAATGGCCCAGCCCTTCCCCACCCTGTCCATCCCCCAGGGCACCCTACCAAAGCCCCCTCACCCGCACTAGACCCAGAGAAGCCGAGGGAGGGACGAAGAGAATCACCATAGGCCCAACCTGTCGTCACAGAGCCCCGGAGGCCTGGGGGGCCCCGGTGGGCCTGGTGAGGCCAGTGGGGTGAGCACAGAGGGCAGAGCCACGCGCAGCACCCCATCAGGCCTTGAGGGCAACTCCCGGCTGCTGCGCAGGGTCACTGTCATGGTGCCGGCCGCGTTGATGAGGCCTGTGGGCAGCACCAGTGTGGACCGGGCCTGGGCCAGATCCAACACAAGATGACCTATGATGAGTGAGAAAAGGGGTCAGAAGGGGCTGGAAGCGGAAGAGATGGGGGAAATAGGAAATGGGAGCAGTCACTGAGTCAGGGGAGCCTAGGCAAGGGGGACTTCACAAAGTTAGAAGGACACGGGGCTAATGTGTTGGTGATGCAGAATGGAGGCATGAGCCAAATGATGGTCAAAGCAGAGGTAGGATGATAGCAGAAGCATCTGGCTGTCATCAGGAAAAGGAGTAGTGACATCACTGCTATTAGAGAGCTGAGGAGAAGGGACATGTCCACACCACCCCCAAGATCCTAGGGGATCCATACCCTCTGCCCTTATTCCCCTGCCTGTCTCTGCCCATTCAACCCTTGGGTATCATCTTCCTCAGGACCCTCCCTGTGGACTGACATGTCCCATAGCCTGGGACCCAGTCTGCTCACAAATCCCTTGCTCATGAACAGTCAGGGGCTCCCCACTGCCCACGAGGAGTGGCTTCAGAATTTTCTACCCAAGAGGCGTTCAGTGGCTGTAATCTGCTTGGAAGCTGGCTAGAGGACTTAAAGCTGTACTGGTATGCAAAGCACACCATTTTACATCGCCCCTAGGTTCATCTGGGGACTGGTGGAATCATGGGGGTTGCTGCTACTAAAGGAAAAATGGCCACGTGTATGCAGTGGCAGTCAAGGCCTCACATGGTCTGGCTCCAGGCTACCTTTATAGCCCTACTTGGCTTCATCTCCCCACAATAATCATTTACACATTCTTTAGAGAAATGCCTGCAGAATAAATGAAGGGAAGAAAAAGATGGAAGGAAAGAAGACAGGGAGATAAGAAGGAAAAAAGGGGCTTCTATCCCAACTAGCTAAGGCTTGGGGACAGCCTGATACAGTGGAGAGAGCACAGGATCAGGTCTTGAGTGTGACTTCTAATTCTGCCCTTGGGTAACTCTTCTGTTTTAAGGAGCTTCCGTTTTCTCATCCATGAAATGGGGGTCATAATGTGTCTCAGAGACTGTGGTGAGAAATAAATGAGATAATGTAGGCATAGCATCTGACACATAAGAGGCTGTTGTATTATTTTCACACCTATAAAAGGAGGATAGAGAACAATAGTTGCATTACATACCTCTCTGGATTCAAATGAGGTGATACCAGTGACTGGACTTTGTGAACTGTAAATTGCTATAAACACGAAGTGTTTTATTTAATTTACCATCACTGTGTACAATCTACTTCCAAACCTTTGCTTATACCATCGCCCCTACTGGAGTGCCTTTTCCCTCCTCTCCACTTCACCAGACATACTCTTCCTTTTGGTCACATGCTGGCTCCATTTCCTTCTGGAACATTCCTGGGGCCTCAGCCCACAGCTCACTCTGGCCTCTCACTGTCTGCTGGACTTAAACCAACTCTCAACACCACTGGATTCTGTCTTTCTTACGGGGATGGCAAATCCCATGTGCAGGAATCAAATGAATGTCCAAATAAACAAATGAAAGGATGAAGTGCAAACCACAAAACCTAGCACAGGGATGGGCTTCCACTCCTCACCCAGCAATCATTGAGCCTCCTTACGCCACATTCTGTGCGAGATGCTGGGGCTTAGAGATGTCCAAAGAAAACCCAGTCCCAGGCTCGGGAGCTAATGCTCCAGCTCGGGAGACAGACGTGTGGACCGCCTGCTGCGTCTGTCTCCCAGGCCGCGAACCTCGCGTCAGGCCTGGGTCACATTGCCCCTGCACCTGGTGCAAGTAAGGTGCCTAGTCCACGACTGTTGAATAAAGCCATGAATCAATGAATGAAAAAATCAGCGGCTGGAGGGGGAGCGGGGAGGGACGGGACGCAGAGCGGGTGCAGGAATCAGAGCGGGGCTGACTTTCGGGGCGAGGCGACGGCGCCCTGCACTCACCCTGCGCGCAGCGGCGGGGCGTGGAGGCCCCCAACCCGGGGCCCAGCGCGCGGCAGCAAGCGGCCTGTGAGCGTCGCCTGCTCTGCAGCTGGAACGAGACGCGCCGTCCCGCCGCCTCCGCCTCGAAGCCTGAGACCACTTCGGCCTCCGCCAACGGGTACACAAACACGCCTGCGGCGGGGGCAGGGGGCACAGGTGACGTCGGACCTCGCCCGGCCCCCTGTCCCCGCCACCCCGAGCCCCGCCCAGGCCTCACCGTCCACCGGCTGCGGCTGCGGGTTGTGGTAGGTGAGCCGGGCCCGCAGGCTGAGGCAGGGGCCGTTGGCGCAGGCCCGGACCCAGGAGTCAGTCAGGGGCAGCGGCGTCCAGCTGGAGGGGCAGTACAGGCCGGGCATGGCGCCCCTGGGGGAGGGGGCTCGATGAAGGGGTCCGCAGGGTGGGGTCACGGGCGCCAGACCCCGCCCTCCTGAAAGCCGCCGGGAAAATCGAACTCAGGCGCTGGGACGCCGGGCAGCGAGGAGCGCGGCGGGGCTGAGCCGGGGGCTCCCGCCCGGCGGACAGGTGGCGAGGGGAGGGAAGAGGGGGATCGCGTGATGGGCATCCTCGCGGGTTACCTGGGAAGCCGGGGCGGAGCGCGGCTCCGGGCTGCTCCGGGAGCCGGGGAGCGGAGGGTTAATGATTAACTGGCACTCCAAGCGCCCAGCACTCCCGCCGCCGGCTCCTCCGGGGACGGAGGGTAGGAATGGGGGAGGGGGTCACAGCTGTTCCACCACCCGCTCCCAGGCCTCGCCGCCGCCCCCGTACCTGCCGGCCCCCCGGGGCTCCCCGCGGCTGCCAGCTGTCGGAAGTGGCGCGGGCGGCGAGATAGAAGCAGCTCTGGGTGAGGAGCAAGGGTTTAAAGGGCCAGCATCCTCCTGGGTGTCCCCAGCCCAGCGAGGGACAGCAGGGGCGGGGTGGGAGGGGGAGCAGAAGGACCGTAGTCTTTCCCTCTCCAGCGCCTCACCTGACCGGAGCGCTGAGAGGGGCTGCAGGCCGGAGTGGAGGGGGTTGGGTGGGAAGAACGAGACAGGGAAGCGACAGGAGGGGGTCTTTAGGATGCAAGACCGGGAGAGGTGTCCGGGCAGGGGGATTGCTCGGAATCCGTCTAGGGCACCCACCTCTCCCCACCCTGGCAGAACTGATCCTAGAGTGGGCGGCCCCACAGCCGAGCTGTCGGGATGCAGCAGGCAGGGTCTAGGGGTCGTCCCCCTCCCCGCGGGCAGCCCCAGCCTCACGGTCGCGTCCTCTGCGGAGTTCTGGGCGCCACAACTGGACCACGGTGGGTAGGTCCGCCTCCGCGCTTCGGGCCGCACGCAGTCCAGGCACCCTGCGCGGCACCCGCTCCAGACTCCCGCTGCGGCCGATCTGAGTCCGCGCAGGGGCGTCGGCTCTGCGGGTGCTGGTCCCGCCCCCGCTCGGGAAGGCCGCCCCTTCAGCCCGCCCCGGCCCCGCCTGCCGCTGCGGCGGGGCTGCTGCTGGCCCCTCCGCCCCCGCTTCGGGCGCCGTGCCGCCTCCGCGCAAACCCCGGCCGCACCAGCTAGACCGGGCACCGCAGTGCGGGGACCGTGTCCCCGCCGCCGCACAGGCCCCGGTAGATGAGGGACTCAGGCCTACAAGGCCCCACCCTTTCTGTCCTTCAGGAAGTGAAACGTTCTGCAAGTGCAGCAGAGGGCTCAGTCTGCACCCCCCCCCCCCGGAACTGCAGCGACCCCAGCTATTCCAGTATCACCCCACTTCCCGCCCTGGCTAGGCTTTTCGTCAGTGCAGTGACCGTCTCTCATCACTGCAGCGAACCCAGTGCTTCATCACTGCAGGACCCCTCCCCCCGCCCCCCAAAGCCAGCCCTTTTTCTTTGCAAAGTGCTCTTTCATCTGTGCAGAAATCTGCCCCCATCCCTGCAGCTATCTTCTGCTTGCCTGATCACTTCAGTGACCACTCACTCCAAGTAGGGGTCCCCCAACACTGCAGCGAGTTCCGCCCACCCCCAAGCAGCCAACATTCCCATCGCTGCAGTACTATCTTTCCCACCTTTCCTGCGGATGCGGAGAGTAGGCAACATCAGCCCCTCAGGCTTATAACTTCCTACGACCTTCAGCTGCCCACAGTCTTGGAAATGAGGCCTTCCAGCCTGTAGCGGCTTCCCTTGGCTTGAGACTGCCCCATCGTAACAGTGACTCCCCTCACCTCACCCCCATCACTGCAGCACCTGCAGGAGAAAATATCCCTGAGTATAAACAGGTCCCTTGTTATTGGCAGAACTTTCATGCGGCTTGACAGTGTTATGGTGCAAAAGATTAGGGAAGTCTGTAAAACCTCCCCCAGGATTCCTGAGGGAGAGTCTGGGAGCTCTGGGGACGTAATCATGTTTGGGAGTCACCCATGCAAGCTTTCTTGCAGAGGTCACACTCAGACTCTGCAAAAAGAGCTTTGAGGAGAACTGGGGGTGGTGAGGGGGTGGAAGTGGGCTTTCAAGACAGACTTAGGGTTCTTGCCCCTCCCCATTTACTCCATCCTTCTGATTCCTGTCACTATCATCATACTGACCCCACCCAGGAGGATCCCTTGCCTCCTTGAGCACTTGAGCCCTCAACCCCAACCCTTTCTCTTGCTCAAACCACTTAGTGTGGTAGAGATAGCTTGGCCTTTTCCCAGGGAACTTCAAGGGTGAAAATTCACAAGGACAATACAGGAAGCATAGACAAAATTGCAATGAAAGATCCAGCTTACAGGGAGCTCCAGCTGAGTCCCAAACTTGTTCCTTCCACACCATCTGAACTATAGTTCCATTGATTCCTCCCTTCCCTTCCCTGCTGAACCTGCCCCCTGACTCATTCTGAGTTAGGATCCCTCTTACAGGCTTAGGAGAGAAACAGTGGATGGTGAGTGGGCTGATTTTCCCTCCAGGGGACCCAGGTCTCCAGCCAGGACCAGCCTGGCCCTGAGGTCTCCATGGAAATCCAGGCAGTGGCCACCTCCCCATTGGTGTTTTTGTGCAAATGGACCAAGAGCTACATGTGATCTGCAGGCCAAACATGAAGCTGCAGAGAGTAGTCATTAGGGAGACTTAAATATACAAAAAAAGGAAAAAGAGGTCCTTGTTTTAGGTTCTGAGGAGGTCTTAGATGTAAGACAGTCTCCCAGGAAGTGGTCCCTGTCAAAGATTAGACAACACATTGGTGGAAGCCAAGCTTTGCTGAGAAGCTGGACCAGCCCTGAGATCCTGCTGGAAAGCTGTCTTAGTTGAGGCAAGCTCATCAAGAAGGCAAGAGGGGTAAAGCATCCTGCAGGATAGGGCAGGACATTGAAGGCTGCCGGGAATCCCTGAGGAGGCGGATCTGTAGGGGTAGTAAGAGGGTCTCTGAGGCCCAGCTGGGAGGTGCTTTGGTAGTGGGGCTGCAGTATGACAGGCAGCTGAGGACAGGAAAGGACAGCACATTCCTGGAGGGCCCCAGAACCAGGTTTCAGGAGGTGGAGGAGGTCCTTGGCAGAGCTAAGGAATGGCACAGAGCTTGAGTGGTCTGCCATGTGCAAGGCATAGGGGAAGGAGTAGAGGAAAGAGAACTCAAAAGGCATAGCCTCTGCCTTGAAAGGCTCCCACTTAGTGAAAAAGGCAAATACACAGTTACCGTAGATCAAGATGAGTGCTGCGTTAGAGAGATGTCCTGGATATTGTAAAGCTTTTGACAAGAAGCTTTTAGGAGAGGCACCTAACTTGGTGGTGGTGGTGGGTGGGTTGCCATTTAAGTCAAGTCCTAAGCAGGAGTTAAGCAGTGAAGGAGAAAATATTTCAGGCGGAGGAATCAGCTCATTGAAAGGTGAAAGAGCCATGGGGTGCCTGGGTGGCTCAGTCAGTTAAGCATCCTATTTCAGCTCAGGTCATGATTTCATGGTTCCTGGGTTTGAGCCCCACATCGGTCTCTGTGCTGGCAGCTCAGAGCCTGGAGCCTGCTTCGGATTCTGTGTCTCCCTCTCTCTCTGCCTCTCCCTGGCTTCTCTCTCTCTCTCTCTCTCTCTCTCTCTCTCTCTCTCTCTCAAAAATGAATAAACATTATGGGGCGCCTGGGTGGCGCAGTCGGTTAAGCGTCCGACTTCAGCCAGGTCACGATCTTGCGGTCCGTGAGTTCGAGCCCCGCGTCAGGCTCTGGGCTGATGGCTCGGAGCCTGGAGCCTGTTTCCGATTCTGTGTCTCCCTCTCTCTCTGCCCCTCCCCCGTTCACGTTCTGTCTCTCTCTGTCCCAAAAATAAATAAACGTTGAAAAAAAAATTAAAAAAAAATGAATAAACATTAAAAAAAAATTAAAAGGTGAAAGAGCCAGAGGGACTAAGTATAAATAGGTAAGTAATTGTTTTTTCTCTTAGTTAAGATTCATCAGTCACTTACGGTAGGCCATGCACTGCACTGAGCATGGGTTCCCTCCTTTAATGATCGAAACAGCCCAAGCGATAGGTATTATTGTTATCTTACAGATGAGAAATCCCAAGATGGGACAGGGTAAGTAACTTGCTCATCATAAGCTAGTAAAGTGGTAGAGCCAGGTTGTTGAACTCAGATGGTCTGGTCTCAGAACCCTTGTTTTTAAACTACTACAATAGACAATATGGTTTTCTTGATGTTTATTTCTTGATTTATTTCTCTTTAATTTTCCCTAAATCTCTTTTTTTTCAGTTTTTTTTAATTGACACACAACATTGCGTTTGTTTTAGGTATATAACATAATGATTAGATATATATTGCAAAATGATTACCACACTGAGTTTAGTTAACATCCATTTAGATTCCCTATATCTCTTAATACCCTTCCTTTTGAAAAATACTCATCAGTCTTGGCTGAACTAAAAGAAAAAAAAGGGGGGGAACCAGAAGAGAAAGGGTGTGTCCCAGTGTCATGGCAGGAAAGCCTAGTGCCAAGCCAGTGGGCAGAAGGGGGAGCTGGTGGGACCCAGGCAGGGAATGAGATGGGAAAGGGTAGTTGAAACTAGAGCCCATGTTCTCCTCACGAGCCTGTGAGAGCCCCTGGGAGTGACTCCCTCATCCTACCACAGGGCCTGGAACACAGCAGGTGCCCAATAAGTGTTGGCTGACTCAAGAGCAGTGATGATGTGAGGAAAACCACTGGCTGTTAGTCAAATTGACCCTATTTTTAAATCTGTGTGGGGCAGGAAGCTGGGCCATTGAGGTCCCTGCTCACCTTGGCCACCACCAAGCTGGCCTGCAGGGTGCTGTTTTTCCTCTGATCTGGCCTAAAAGGGAGGATTCAAACTCACCCTTCAGCTCAGGCTAACACTGCCCAGGTTGGAGCTGGAACATGTCAACAACTTTACCAAGGGTGGTGGTGATAGAAGGTGAGGACAGGGTGAACCCAAAGAGAAATGGCCTCAGAAAATGACACTCAGCCAGGTCAACCTGTTGCAAAGCACAGCTCAGTTGTCTTCTGCTTGTGGGCTGCCTCCCTGCCCTTGGGGACAGTGGTCTTATTTCCCCAAGCCTCAGAAGCATCTACACTCTCAGATTCGAGCTCTGGAAGGGTTAGGTTTAGAGAAACAGAAGACTTTTGCCTCCTTTCTGTTGCAAGCTTGATTCCTCAAATTGCAGCCTCAATTTGAAGCCCAAACTAAAAGATGGCTTAGTTCACAAATTAATTCATCCATTTATTCACTCAATAAATATTTCTTGTTGCAGCCTACTATGTGCTAGAGCTGATGCTATAGCAGGAAACAAGATAGTGGTGGATCCCACCCCTCATGAAAGACATCAAACAAATTACACAATTAATCGTTAAACTTCTTACTTGGACATAACTTCAAAACTTGTACAAAAATTGCAATAGATTTTTTTTCCTGAACTGTTTGAAAATAGGTGTATACGCTGTGCTTCTTTACCCCTAAATACTCCAATGTGTCTGTAGAACAAGGACACTCTTCCATAACCACAGAATAGTTGTCAAATTCAGGAAACTCAACTTTGAAACAATGCTACTAAACTACAGCCATATCCCAATTTCATGGATTGTTGCAAAAATGTTCTTCATAGATATTCTCCACCCCTATCCAATCCAGGATCACACATTGCATTTAGTTGATCGTTCTGTTTATAGCCTTCTTTTTCAAAAATTAGTTTCCCTTTCTTATCGTTTTTTACAATACTGACTTGTTAAAAAGAGTACTAGTCAGTTGTTTTGTAGAATGTCCCTCAGTTTGGGTTTGTCTGTTGTTTTCTCGTGGTTAGATTCAGAGTATTTACTTTTTATTTATTATTTTACTTTTTAAAGTTTATTTATTTTGGGAAAGAGAGAGAGTGCAAGTGGGGGAGGGGCAGAGAGAGAGGGAGCGAGAGAATCCCAAGCAGGCTCTGCACTGTCAGTGCAGAGCCCGATGTGGAGCTTGAACTCACGAACTGTGAGAGCATGACCTGAGCCAAAATCAAGAGTCGGATGCTGGGGCGCCTGGGTGGCGCAGTCGGTTAAGTGGCCGACTTCAGCCAGGTCATGATCTCGCGGTCTGTGATTTCAAGCCCCGCGTCAGGCTCTGGGCTGATGGCTCAGAGCCTGGAGCCTGTTTCCGATTCTGTGTCTCCCTCTCTCTCTGCCCCTCCCCCGTTCATGCTCTGTCTCTCTCTGTCCCAAAAATAAATAAACGTTGAAAAAAAAAAAGAGTCGGATGCTTAACCGACTGAGCCACCCAGGCACTCCCAGAATATTTATTTTTGCCAGAAATACTACAAGGTGATGTGGTGCCCTTCTCACTATATCACATCAGGATGTGCATATCAGTTTAGCATAATACACTCTAGTTCCACCCATGTTGTTGCAAATGGCAACATTTCATTCTTTTTGATCATCGAGTAACATTCCATTATACACACACGCGCACACACACACACACACACACACACACACACACCACATCTTCTTTATCCATCAGTCGATGGATATTTGGGCTCTTTCCATACTTTGACTATTGTTGATAGCGCTGCTATAAACATTGGGGTGCATGTGTCCCTTCGAAACAGCACACCTGTATCCCTTGGATAAATAAGTAGTAGTGCAATTGCTGGGTCACAGGGTAGTTCTACTTTTAATTTTTTGAGGAACCTCCCTGTTTTCCAGAGTGGCTGCACCAGTTTGCATTCCCACCTGCAGTGCAAAAGGTTCCCCTTTCTCCACATCTTGGCCAACATCTGTTATTTCCTGAGTTAATTTTAGCCATTCTGCCAGGTGTGAGGTGGTACCTCAGTGTGGTTCTGATTTGTATTTCTCTGATGGTAAGTGATGTTGAACATCTTTTCATGTGTCTGTTAGCCATGATGAACATAGGGGAAGGGAAGGAAAAATAAGATAAAAACAGAGAGGGAGGCAAACCACAAGAGACTCTCAAATACAGGGGTGCATGGGTGGCTCACTCGGTTAAGCTGGGACTTGGCTCAGGCCATGATCTTGCAGTTCATGGGTTTGAGCCCCACATCCGGCTTCGTGCTGACAGTGTGGAGCCTGCTTGGGATTCTCTGTCTCCCTCTCTCTGCCCCTCCCCCATTTGTGTGCATGTGCACGTTCCCTCTCTCTCTGTCTCAAATAAATAAAACTTAAAAAAAGAGAGAGAGGGGTGCCTGGGTGGCTCAGTAGGTTAAGTGTCTGACTTTGGGTCAGGTAATGATCTCACTCACAGTCCATGAGTTCGAGCTTCGCATAGGGCTCTGTGACGACAGCTCAGAGCCTGAAACCTGCTTCTGATTCTGTCTCCCTCTCTCTCTGCCCCTCCCCCGCTCATGCTCTGTCTCTCTCTCTCTTTCAAAAATAAAATAAAAACATTAGAGAGAGAGAGAGACACTTAAATACAGAGAACAAACAGGGCTGCTGGAAGGGAGGTGGGTGGAGGTATGGGCTAAATGGGTGATGGGCATTAAGGAAGGCACTTGTTGGGATGTGCACTGGGTGTTATACGTAAGTGAATCACTGGGTTCTACTCCTGAAACTAATACTACACTGTATGTTAACTAACTTGAATAAATAAATTTTTTACAAAGGATGTGCGTATCAGTTACCTTTACCGGTGATATTAACTTTGATCATTTGCTTAATTGGTGTATTAGGGTTTTCCAGAGAAGGAAAACCAAGAGGAGATATATCTATATCTTCTATAATGTATGTATATTTACATTTATATGACTTATTTATTATAACAAATTAGTTCACCCAATTTTGGAGGCAAGAAAGTTCAAATTTGCCCCGAGGGCTGGCAGACTGGAGACCCAGGAGAGCTGATGGTGCAGATGAAGTCTGAAGGCAGTCTGCTGGAGAATCCCCTCTTGCTGGAGAGGCTGGTCTTTTTGTTAAATTCAAGCTTTTGGATGAGGCTCACTCATGTTATGAAAGGCAGTCGAGTTACTTACAGTTCACCAATTTAAATATTAATCACATCAAAAATCATCTCCAAGTTGACACATGAAATGGTCACAAGTATTAATGTTCCAATTAATATTTTATGTCAGTTTTATTGAGGTATAATTTACATACAATAAAATTCATTTTTATTGTGGTAAAGTACGTATAAATAAAATTTACCATTAGTGATATTTCCTACATTCACAATGTTGTGCCTCCATCACTGCTATCTAGTTCCAGAACATTTTTTATCACTCCAAAAGGAAACCCCATACCCATCAGTCACTTTCCATTTCTGCCTCCTCTCTGTCCCCGGAAACTACTAATGTGCTTTCTGCTCTCTAGACTTACCTATTCTGGATATTCCATATAAATATTTATTTATTTTTTAACATTTATTTATTATTTTTGAGAGACAGAGACAGAGCAGGAGTGGGAAAGGGGCAGAGAGAGAGAGGGAGAGAGCTCTATGAGCTGTCAGTACAGAGCCTGATGTAGGGCTTGAACCCATGAGCCGTGAGATCATGACCTGAGCTGAAGTCACTTAACCAATTGAGCCACCCAGGCACCCCGATATTCCATATAAATAGAATCATATAATACATCGCCTTTGTGTCTGACTTCTTTCACTTAACATAATATTTCCAAGGTTCACCTATGCTGTAGCATGCATCGATCAGTCCTTCATTCCTGTTTATGGCTGAATAATATTCCGTTGTAATGATATTCATGTTTTATTCATCCAATCCTCAGTTGATGGACACTTGGGTCTTTTCCAACTTTCGGCTATTGTGAACAGAGCTGCTACAAACCTTTGTGTACAAGTTTTTGTTTGAACACCTGTTTTCTATTTTCAGTTCTTCTGGGTACATACCCAGAAGTGGATTTGCTGAGTCATATGGTAATTCCATGTTTAATTTATTGAGATTTTTCATACCAGCTGAATAATTTTGCATTCCTACCAGCAATGTACAAAGTTTCCAGTTTCTCCACATCCTTGCCAACGCAAATCAAAACCTCAATTTATTGTGGGTTTTTTTTTTTTTTTTGCTTTGTTGTTGTTGTTTGTTTGTTTGTTTAAATAGGCTTCTCCAGCGTGGAGCCCACTGTAGGGCTTGAACTCACAACCCCAAGATTAAGACCACCTAAGCTAAGATCAAGAGTCGAATGCTTAACTAACTAAACCATCTAGGCACCCCTTCTTGTTTTTTCCTTTTTATGGATCATGTTTTCGGTATTATGTTAAGAACTCTTCACCAAGCCCTTGATCCCAAAGATTTTCTCCTATGCTAGCTTGTAAACATTGTATAGTTTTGCAGTTTTACATTTTATTTATTTTTTAATTCTTTGTTTGGGTGTGTATTTATTTTAATGATTATTTACTTTGAGAGAGACAATGTGTGCGTAAGCAGGGAAAGGGCAGAGGGAGAGGAAGAGAGAGAATCCCAAGCAGGCTCTGCATTGTCATCACAGAGCCCAACATGGGGCTCAATCTCACAGAACCATGAGATCATGAGCTGAGCCAAAATCAAGAGTCAGACGCATAACCAACTGAGCCACCCAGGTGCCCCCAGTTATACATTTTAATCTTTGATCCATTTGAAATAACTTTTTATAAGGTATAAGGTTTAAGTCAAGATTTTAATTTTCATTTTTGGCCTATGGATATCCAATTGCTTCTGCTTGTTAAAAAGGCTGTCTTTCCCCTGTTGAATTACTTTTGTATCTTTGTCAAAAATCAGTTGGCTCTACTTGTGTGGAGCTAATTCTGAGTTCTCTGTTCTGCTTCATTAGCCTATATGGCTGTCCCTCTAATGATACCAGTCTTGATTTTTCTAGATATATAATAAGTCATGAAATTGTGTTGACTGATTCCTCCCACTTTATTCTTATTTTCAAAGTTCTTTTAGTTATCCCAGCTCCTTTGCTTTTCCATCTAAATTTTAGAATAATCTTATCTGTATCTACAAAAAATCTTGCTGGGATATTGAGAAGAATTGCATTAAACCTGTATATCTTTGTGGGGAGAATTAACATCTTTACTATATTGACTCTCCCAATCCCAAACACAGTACGTTTCTTGATTTGTTTAGATCTCATTTATTTATAGATTTTAAAACTATAATCATGATAATGGCTGCAAGAAAGTACATGCTTCTGTACAATTGTCATGATAAGGGAACTTGACCTTATCCTCGGGGAAGGGTCAAAGATAGCTACTCTGAACATTGACACTTGAAGCAGTAAGAATTAGCTAGATAAAGAGGATGGAGGGAAGGTTCCCAGAAGGAGGTACAGTGTGTGCAGAGGCCATGAGTTGGGAGAAAGCTTGGAGCCTTACAGGGAATAAAAGAAAGTTTGTGTAGTCGGTAACCTGAATGCATGCAGGGAGTGAAGCAAGAGTCTGGAGAGGTCAGTAGTAACTGGGTTGGTTATTCAGAACCTTGTTAAGGATCTTCAAATTTGCTTGAAAACTAGTGGAAAGCCATCAGAGGGTTTTAATCAGGGAATGATGAGATCACACAGGGTTTATTTCAACTTAATCATTTAATTTTTTGTATCTTTACTTTTTAAAATTGTGGTAAAATATACGTAACATAAAATTTACCTTCATAACCATTTTTTAAAGGAAAGTATTTTTTAAGTTTATTTTTATTTATTTTGAGAGAGAGACAGAGAGCAAGCAGGGGAGGGGCAGAGAGAGAGGGAGACAGAATCCCAAGCAGGCTCCACACTGTCAGCGAGTCGCCTGGTAAGTGAGGAGCCCAAGTGGGGGCTCGAACTCACACTGTGAGATCATGACCTGAGCCGAAGTTGGACGTTTAACCAACTGAGCCACCAGGCACCTCTAAATATAAAAGTTTTGTAGTAGAAAAGTTTTTTATTCAACTGAAACCACAAGTGGAGAAAAAAATAAAATTCAGTACATGGAACACATAACACAAGAAGGCAGAACGAAGTCATAAAATAACAAAAAATTATAAATCTGTTAAACATTAAAAGATAAGGACTCTCAAAAACAAAAAAGACTCTCAAATTGAATAAAGAACAAAACCCAACAACATGTCTTTGAAAGATAAACATAAAAGTTGAAAATGAAAGGGTGAGGGGGTGCCTGGGTGGCTCAGTCGGTTGAGCATCCGACCTGGGCTCAGGTCATGATCTCATGGTTTGTGAGTTTGAGCGTGGAATCGGGCTCTGTATTGACAGCTCAGAGCCTGGAGCCCGCTTCGGATTCTGTGTCTTTCTTTGTCTCAGTCCCTCCCCTGCTCACACTCTGTCTCTCCCTCTCTCAAAAAATAAATTTAAGGGGCGCCTGGGTGGCGCAGTCGGTTAAGCGTCCGACTTCAGCCAGGTCACGATCTCGCGGTCCGTGAGTTCGAGCCCCGCGTCAGGCTCTGGGCTGATGGCTCGGAGCCTGGAGCCTGTTTCCGATTCTGTGTCTCCCTCTCTCTCTGCCCCTCCCCCGTTCATGCTTTGTCTCTCTCTGTCCCAAAAATAAATAAAAAACGTTGAAAAAAAAATTAAAAAAAAAATAAATTTAAAAAAATGAAAGAAAGAAAGAAAGAAAAGAAAGAAAAGAAAGAAAGAAAGGGAACGGGTGGGGATACCAGGCGGCTGCTCAGTTGGAAGCAGAAGCGCACAACTCTTGATCTCAGGGTCTGAGCTCCAGCACCATGTTGGCGGTAAGGATTACTAAAAATAAATAAATAAATAAACTTTGGAAGTGAAAAGATGAAAAAAGGTATAGCAGGAAAATATAACCTAAGGAAAGCTGGAGTACCAATTTTTTTTTTTTTTTAGTTTATTTTTGAGAGAGAGAGAGAACGAGCAAGGGAGGGGCAGAGAGAGAGAGAGAGCGACACACACAGAATCCAAAGCAGGCTCCAGCCTCTGAGCTGTCAGCACAGTGGACTACCAATTTTAATATCTGACCAGTAGAATTTAAATTTTAAAACATTTATAAGGAACAAGGAAGGACACGGTATACTTATTTAAAAAAAAAACAATAGAACAGCAAAATATATCTCTCGCAAATATATACGAATATGAATATGAATCTCAAAATATACTGAACAATAGCTGGTTAACCAGCAAGAAAAAAACATATAACAGAGATTTTACAACATTCTCCTTATAAACTGATAGATTTAAAAATAGAAAGGAGGGGCGCCTGGGTGGCTCAGTCAGTTAAGCGTCCGACTTCGTTCAGGTCATGATCTCGTGGTTTGTGAGTTCTAACCCTGCGGTCGGGCTCTGTGCTGACAGCTCAGAGCCTGGAGCCTGCTTCAGATTCTGTGTCTCCTTCTCTCTCTGCCCCTCCCCTGCTCATGCTCTGTCTCTCTCTGTCTCTCAATAATAAGTAAGTGTTAAAAAAAATAAAAAAATAAAAAGGAGGAAGGACTATAAAAGATCTAAAATATATATAATAAGTTTAGAGATATTTATTTATTTAACAAATACTAGATCACATTTAGTATTTGTCAGGAATGATTCTAACACTTTACAAATATTAGCTTGTTTAATCCTTACAACAATTCTAAAAGGTAGATAGTATTGTTATTATTCCCATTTATTAAGGAATCTGTGGCATGGAAATTAAATAAAGTTTGTCTGAGTTTATACTTTCATTAACCTATAGAGCAAGATTTAAAACTTGGCAGTCTGACTCCAAAGCCTATGCTCTGAACCATCATGTTCTGCTTCAGGGAACCCTCTCTTCATGTACATTCAAAAGATTTACAAATACAGGTCATGTATTAGGTCACAAAGGAAGACCAAAATTCATTCCAATGAATGGAATATCATGTTTCCTAACCACAATGCACTACAACTAAAAACAATACAAGAATAACCTTAAAAATACCATAAATAGAGGCGTCTGGGTGGTTCAGTTGGTTGAGCATCCAACTCTTGGTTTCAGCTCAGGTCATGATCTTATGGTTTATGAGTTCAGGACCCTAGTCGGGCTTGGCACTGACAGCACAGAGCCTGCTTGGGATTCTCTTTCCCTCTCTCTCTGCCCCATCCCCGTTCATGCTCTCTCTCACTCAAAATAAATAAACTTTTAAAATAGTTAAATAAATAATTTAAAATTTTTTTCATTTTTATTTTTTTTAACGTTTTATTTATTTTTGAGACAGAGAGAGACAGAGCATGAACGGGGGAGGGGCAGAGAGAGAGGGAGACACAGAATCCGAAGCAGGCTCCAGGCTCTGAGCCATCTGCCCAGAGCCCGACGTGGGGCTCGAACTCACGGACCGCGAGATCGTGACCTGAGCCGAAGTCGGACGCTTAACAGACTGAGCCACCCAGGCGCCCCTCATTTTTATTTTTGAGAGAGACAGAGTGTGAGCAGGGGAGGGGCAGAGAGAGAGATAGACACAGAATCTGAAGCAGGCTCCAGGCTCTGAGCTGTCAGCACGGAACCCAACGTGGGGCTTGAACCCACGAACCGCGAGATCATGACCTGAGCTGAAGTTGAACACTTAACTGAGTCACCCAGGCGCCTCTTAAATAAATAATTTTAAAAATACCATAAGTAACCACTACACACCTTTTAGAATGGATAAAACCCCCATGCTGACAATTCCATATTATGCAGCCATAAAAAAGGGTAAGGTCTTGCCCTCTGTGACAATACGAATGGACCTAGCAGCTATTATGCCAAGTGAAATAAACCAGACTGAGAAAGACAGAAACTGTATGTTTCTATTCATAAGTGGAATCTAACACACACACACACACACACACACACACACACACACACACACACGAATAAAACAACAAAAACCAGAATCGGATCTATAAATACTGAGAACAAACTGATAGTTGTCAGAGGTGAGTGGGGCAGGGGGCTGGGCAAAATGGGTGAAGGGGAGAGGGAGATACAGGCTTCCATTTATGGAATGAGTAAGTCACTGGAATAAAAGGCATAGCATAAGGAATACACTGGATGATATTGTAATAGTGTGATAATGATATAATGGACAGATAGTAGCTACACTTGTGGTGAACATAGCACAATGTATAAACTTGTCAATCACTAAGTTGTATATCTGAAACTAACATTACATTGTGTGTCAACAATACTAAAACAAACAAAATGAACAACAACAAAAAAAAACAACACTGAATTCCAATTGCTGATAGGAATGTAAAGCAAGAGGAACTGTCATTGTTGGCAAGAATGTAAAATGGTATAGCCACTTTGGAAGACAAGTTGGCAGTTTTCTTACAAAGCTAGACATAGTTTTACCCCACAGTCCAGCAATCACACTTTTAGGTATTTACTCAGCTAATCTAAAAACTAATGTCCACACAAAAACCAGCACAGAAATGTTTATAGCACCTTTATTCATAATCACCAAAACCCAAAAGCAACCAAGATGTCCTTTCAATAGGTGAACAGATGAACAAACTGTGATACATCATACAATGTAATACCATTCAGCAATAAAAAGGAATGAGCTATTAAGCAACACAAAGACAGAGACTAATTTTAAATGCATATTGCTAAGTGAAAGAAGACAGTCTGAAAGGCTACAGAGTATATGATTGCATTTGTAGGATATTTTTGCATAGGCAAAACTACAGAGTTGATATATTAGTGACTGACAGGGTTTGTGGTGGGGGGGGGGTGGAGGGTGCAGTGAGGGTTGAATAGGTGAAATGCAGAGGTTTTTTTTTTCTTTTTGGAGGTGGGAACAGAGAAGTTATTTTGAAGATTTTATTTTTAATTAATCTCTACACCCAACATAGGGCTCGAACTCACAACCCTGAGATCAAGAGTTGCATGCTCCACCAACTGAGCCAGCCAGGTGGCCCTGGACCTTGAAATTATTTTGTATGATACTGTGATAGTAGATACATGACACTCTGCATCTGCCAAAACCCATAGATTTTACAGCACAGTGAACCTTAATGTATGCAAACTTTAAAAGTCATTTAGGAGATTGGGGGATCCCAGGATGAAATGAAGAATGTGACAAAGGATCTAATTGTATTACAAATGCATGAAACACCCTCACTGGAGGAGGGGAGCAGGGGAATGGTGCTAACCTAAGTTACTTTGGAAATGAAAATGAGTAGCCTAAGACTAAAGGTAAATGAATGATCCATAAGTACCATACTCTAGTTGATAAAGTTGTTTGCCTTAGAGAAATGTTATCAAATTTGAAAGTAGCATACATGTATACTGGTTTTGACCAATTAAGTCAATGGGTGGTGGATAGTGGGAATCAGGTTTCTTACTATTGCAGTGGGAGGTTATAGACAAGAGAGAGGAGCAAGCTAGAATGACCCATGTGGTAATGGATTAGATGGAGACATCATCTAAGTAGGAAATTGTTTAGCTTAATACAAATACAGATGGATATATATATATATATATATATATATATATATATGTATATATATATGTATATATGTATATATACATATATATGTATATATATATATACATATATATACATATATATATATATGTATATATATT
Organism: Puma concolor; assembly: GCF_028749965.1. NCBI lineage: Eukaryota > Metazoa > Chordata > Mammalia > Carnivora > Felidae > Puma > Puma concolor. The sequence continues at coordinate 76,422,021 of NC_141675.1, read as the reverse complement.
ACTTGTTGGTGATATAATTATCTATATCAAAAAAGAAATAGAACTGAAGGGGAACAGAATATGCCATCCCCAAAAGGTGCCACTTTGACATGTGGATTATTTTGAACAGAAGGCAATCAAGACCCAGCAGACTCGATAAAAACTTTGACCTCTCCCTTGACTGCCTAAAAGAATTTGGGTAGGGGGCTTGGCCCAGAGAGAGAGCTATTACCAGAGAGAACTTTTTGTCAGAAAGACTTACCTACACGGCAGGGCAAAATCTGATTATCAAACATTGGCTCTTCTTTAAAAAAAAAAAAAAAAGTTTATTTAGAGAGAGAGAGAGAAGGAGAGAGAGAGAGAGAGAGAGTATGGGGGAGTGGCAGAGAGAGAATCCCAAGCAGGGTCCCTATTGTCAGTGGAGAGCTGGACCTGGGGCTCAATCCCATGAACCATGAGATCATGACCTGAGCCAAGGTCAAGAGTCAGATGCTCAACTGACTGAGCCAACAAGGTGCCCCTGCTCATCTTATCTTCCTATGAATTACCCTCCTCCCCTTGGAGCCCCAGACCCCTATCCCATTCTTTAGCTCAGGATGGCATGTAAGCCTCAACTGCCTAACTGCCTTTGGGTCTCATATTCTTATGGACCTTCCATATGTATGAAATTAAATTTGTTTTCCTCCTATTAATTTGTCTTATGTCAGTTTAATTATTAGACCATCCAAAGAATCTAGAAGGGTAGAATGAAAAATTTTCCTCCCCAACAGAATCAACAAACTATTGCAACTGGTGAGAAAATTCAGCAAAAGGCCCAGATATAAGATCAATCTACAAAAATCAGTAACCCATCTCTACATCAGCTATAGCCAACTAAAAAACATAGCAAAAAAGATGTCTTTCACAATAATGGCAAAAACTATAAAGTGTCTAGGAATTTACTTAACCAAGACTATCTGAGACCTCTGTGAAGAAAACTTTAAAACTCAAAGGACAGAGGGGACGCCTGGGTGGCTCAGTCGGTTAAGTGTCTGACTTTGGCTCAGGTCATGATCTCGCCATTCATGAGTTCGAGCCCCGTGTCGGGCTCTGTGCTGACAGCTTGGAGCCTGGAGCCTGTTTCGGATTCTGTGTCTCCCTCTCTCTCTGGCCCTTCCTCTCTCTCTCTCTCTCTCTCTCAAAAAGTAAATAAACATTAAAAAAATAAATAAAACTCAAAGGACAGAGAATAGCTGTGAAAATAACTGGAAAGATATTCCACTGTCTTGGACGGAATGGCTTAATAACTAACAATGTTAGTTTTCCCCCAGTTAATCTATACATTCAATGCAATCCTAATTGAAATCCATGAGGATTTTCTGAAACATTGTAAACTTACTCCACTATTCATACAGAGAAATAAATTTTCCAAACTAGTAAGTCTATATATATATATATGAAGATAAAGAGTAGGGCTTACTCTACCAGGTTACAAAACCACAGTAATTAAAACAGAATGGTACTGTTTCAAGAACAAATAGGCCAATAGAGAAACTGGCCCGTGTATATAATATAAATAAGAACACAATATGCAATAAACGTGGCACCAACATTACTGAAGAAAGGATCGGTTGTTTAGTAGATAATACTAGAAAAACTGTCTCACTACATGGAAAAAGATGAAAACCATGTTCCTATATAGCAACACATACAAGAGTGAATTCTAGATGGATTAAACTTAAATAAGAAAAACAAAATGATACAATTATTAGAAAAATAATGTTGTAGAAAATCTCTGTCACCTAGGGGTAGTGGGCAAGAACTCAAATCCTTTAATGTTTATTTTTGAGAGAGACAGAGAGAGCTCAAGTGGGAGAGGGACAGAGAGAGAGAGGGACAGAGGGTCTGAAGCAGGCTCTGCACTGACAGCAGAGAGCCCGATGCGGGGTTCAAATTTATGAGCTGCAAGATCATGACCCAAGCTGAAGTCGGACACATAACCAACTGAGCCACCCAGGAGCCCCAGAACTCGAACCTTTTAAAAGAATAAATCATTTTTGCAAAACATTGATGATTTTGCTTGCTTGCTTGTTTTATTTATTTGTTTGTTTATTATTTATTGCTACTTGTTTGAGTATAACTGACACACAGAAACTGTTAATTTTGGTTACATAAAAATTAAGTGTTTCGTCTCCACAAAATACTTATGAATTACAAAGAGAAAAATGCAGTTTACAGCATAGCAACCTCCAGACACCACCGTAACCAAGTAATCAAAATTAACATCACCAGTAATGGGACAAATTGACATCACATGCCTCCTGATAAGATACACTGAGAAGGTACAGCCTCAGTCCTATGATATTCCTGCCAAAAATCATAGCCTGAATCTAATCATAAGGAAACACCAGACTAACTCACATTGAGGGACTTTTCTACAAGATAATTGTCCTGTACTTTTCCAAAATGTCAAGGTCATGAAAGATAAAGACTGAAGCATTGTTCCAGATCAAAGAAGGCTAAAGAGACAGGACAATTAAACGCAATGTGTAATCCTGGATCAAAAAAATTTTTTTTTCTTTTTCTATAAAGGAAATTGATGGTACAACTGGCAAATTTTGGATAAACTCTATAGATAATGATATATATCAATATTTCCTGATATATCAATGTTTATTTCCTGAGTTTGAGGATGGTACTGTGGTTACATAAGGAAAGTCTTTGTTTTAAAAAAACAACATATTGGGATATTGAGAAATAAAGGAACCTCATGTTCACAACTTAGTCTCATACTATTTAGGAAAAAATTATACACACACTTACACACAAATATACACAGAATGATAAAGCAAATGTGGCAACATGGCAACATTTGGGGAATCTGGCTGAGGGGAAGAGCAGAATTCTTTGTAACATTTTGCAATGCTTCTCCAAGTCTGAAATTATTTCAAAATAAAATGTTACAAAAATTAAGGATTTCTGTTTAGCGAAGGACATTAAGGAGAAAGTTAATAGCTGGCACAATGAGAGAAAGTCTTTCCATACATATACATTTATAGGTTTACATGTTCATGAGATTATAGATGAATTTTGGAAAGATTGTCTAAGAAACTGGTAACAATGGTTTCTTTTTTTTTAAAAAAAATTTTTTTTTCAACGTTTATTTATTTTATTTTTGGGACAGAGAGAGACAGAGCATGAACGGGGGAGGGGCAGAGAGAGAGGGAGACACAGAATCGGAAACAGGCTCCAGGCTCTGAGCCATCAGCCCAGAGCCCGACGCGGGGCTCGAACTCCCGGACCGCGAGATCGTGACCTGGCTGAAGTCGGACGCTTAACCGACTGCGCCACCCAGGCGCCCCAACAATGGTTTCTTTACAGAAGACAGGACTAAAATTGGAAGTGAGGGGGGGTATTAACTTTGAATATACCATTGCATTCTTCAACTTGTTCCAACATTCATGTATTACTTTTATATTTTAAACATATTTTTGAAATTTGAAACAATCTCAAGTATACAGAAAATGTGAAGTACAGAACAAAGATCTTCCTCCTCCCCCTGATTTAATGTGTATTTTCTACAAAGACATTCTACATAACCACAGCACAACCATCAAATTAAGGGAATAAACTCAATACATTTCTACCATCTGATCCTCTAACTCCAATCCAGTTCTGTCTAGTGTCCCAATAACGTCCTTTATAATAATAATAAGAAGAGGAGGAGGAGGAGGAGGAGGAGGAGGAGGAGGAGGAGGAGGAAAGGGAAGGGGAAGAAGAAGATCCAATTCAGATCATGTGTTGCATTTTGTCAAATCTCTGTAGTCTATTCTCTCTGGAACAGTTCCTCAGTCTTTCTTTCCTTGACCAGCGTGACGCTGACATTTTGAAACGTACAGCATATTTATTCTGTAAAAGGTCCCTCAATTTGGATTTGTCTGATGCTTCCTCATGCATGTGTTCTTCTGATTGCATCCTATTAGGTGGCATAAGATTTTGATTTTACATTACTGATGATATTGACTTTACTTGTTTAAGGTAGTGTCTGCTAGGCTTCTCTCCTGTAAAGCAACTGCTTTTCTCTTTATAATAAATAAATGTTTGGTGTGGAAGTATTTTAAAAACATGTATCTCATTCCTCACCAAACTTTTAATGTATTCATGTATTTATACATATCAGTATGTATTCCTATTTTACACAGGGGTTATAATTTCTTACTATCATTATTTACACTGATGCTGAAACCATCCCTAATTTGCCCAGTGGGAGCACGTCAAGCTGACTTGTGTCCTTCTTACATGTCCCAATTATTCCTTCATCGTCTTTGCTTTCTAGTACAAGAGTTCTAGACTCATCTTGTATCTTTTCTCCCTCAGCCCAGGAACCAGCTTTTTCACTAGGGAACTCTGGCACTTTACAGTGAAGAATGTATTTAGAAGCCAAGATTTGGACACTGGATGTGCTCATTGCAATTGGGGTGGGGCTGTCACTTCTCCAAGGCCCTCTCAATAGCCAGAGCTGGGACAGAGCTATATATTCACTTACATCTGTATTTATTTCCATGTCTCTCTTTTTTTTAATGTTTATTTATTCTTGAGAGAGAGAGCATGTGCATGGGAGGGGCAGAGAGAGGGAGACACAGAATCTGAAGCAGGCTCCAGGCTCCGGGCTGTCAGCACAAAGCCTGATGGGGGGCTTGAACCCACAAACCGTGATATCATGACCTGAGCTGAAGTCAGATGCTTAACTGAGTCACCCAGGCGCCCTTTTCCATGCTTCTTTGTATTGAAAACCATGAATTTACACCATTATCTCCAACTTTCACCCAGCATCACAATGTTGGTTCTAGTTTCCTTTTTCTTCTTCTTTTTTTGAGGTTTATTTATTTTTAGAGAGAGAGAGAGAGAGAGAGAGAGAGAGAGCATAAGTGGGGGAGGGGCAGAGAGAGTGGAGGACAGATGATTCAAAGCGCCTCTGTGCTGACAGCAGAGAGCCCGATGGGAGACTTGGACTCACAAACCATGAGATCATGACTTGAGACTACTCAGAGGCTTAACCAGTGGAGCCACACATGCGTCCCTCTTATCTTTTTTTTTTTTAAATGTTTCTTTATTTTGAGAGAGAGAGAGAGAGAGGGCAAGAGGGGGAAGGACAGAGAGAAAGGGAGAGAATCCCAAGCAGGCTCCATACTCAGCGCAGATCTCCATGCAGGGCTCGATTCCAGGACCATGAGATCACCACCCGAGCTGATCTCAAGAGTCTGACGCTTAACCGACTGAGCCACCCAGGTGCCCCAAGTTTTCTCTCTTCCTGTATTGTCATCTCCTTTTCCAACTGTGAGAACCTTGCCTCATTTTCCCTAATTATTTATTCATACTTTCAACCCCCCTATTGCCGCCTCCCTCTTCCACACCCAGAAGCCCTCCCCACTCCAACCTTGCCCAACACCCTGTCCTGGTCTTTCCCTCCTTGCCCTGCTTGGGCTCTGCTCTCCACACCAGGCTGCACTCCTGCCTTCCCTGCTGCAAGTACACCATCTTTACCCTGTTGGGTCTCTGATATGCATGGATGTCCTCACCTCACTCGGGCTCTGATGCTTCACACTGGGCCATCTTCTTCCAAAGATGCCCTCCTCAGCCTGTTCAGGTTCTGACACCCTGCTCAGGCTCATTGAGGTAGACCTCATCCTAGTGTGAACAACTACATTGCTCTCCCTCACTTGATGGCTTCAGGACTGAATTGTTCAAGAAGGGAAGGGAAGGAAAGAAGAGGAGTTTTTTTTTAATTTTTAAAAGTGCACGAGCACATTTACAGCAATGAAACTAGTCTGTATGATACTATAACGGTGGATATGTGTCATTATATGTTTGCCAAACCCATCGAATATACAACTCTAAGAGTGAGCCCTAATGTAAACTATGGACTTTGGGTGATAGTGACATGTCAATGTAGGTTCATAAATTGTAACGATGTACCACTCCCATAGGGGATATTAAAAATAGGGGAGGCTATGCATGTGTAGAGGCATGTGGTATATGGGAAATCTGTGTACCTTCCCCTCAATTTTGCTGTGAACCTAAAACATCTCTGAAAGATAAACATATTTTTTAACAGGTTAGAATTGTATTTCCTGCAAGAAAATTGCATGTTTATGCAGCATTATTTACAACAGCCAAATTATGGAAGCAGCCCAAGTGTCCATTGCTAGATGACACACAGCAATGGAATATTATTCAGCCATAAAAAGAAGGAAATCTTGCCATTTGCAACAACATGGATGGAGCCAGAGAGTATAATGCTAAGTGAGATAAGTCAATGAGAGAAACAAAAATACCATATGATTTCACCCGTATGTGGAATTTAAGAAACAAAGCAGATGAGCAGAAGAAAAAAAGAGAGACAAATGAAGAGACAGACTCTCTTTTTTTGAACAAACTTGTAACTATAGAGAACAAACTGATGGTTACCAGAGGGGAGGTTGGGGGAGGGGTTGGGTGAAATAGGTGAAGGGGATTCAAGAGTGCACTTATCGGAAGAAAAAAAAAGAGAGAGAGAGACCACTTATGATGAGCCCAGAGAATTGTGGAATCACTATCTGTACACCTGAAACTAATATAACACTGTATGCTCACTACACTGGAATTAAAATAAAAAATTTAGTAAAAAAAGAACTTCACTTCTTGCAAGAAAATTGCATCTCTATGATATGTTGATTCCGTAGTATAATCGTGATTACTGAAAAATGGCTGTATGAGTAACTTGACACTTTACACTACTAATTCTGTTAGAAACCCTTTTATAAACTGCAAAGAAAATGAAGAGAAACAAAAAACTGAAACTTATCCTGTGGTAAATATCAAAGCTATCACAAAATGGCAATCAGACATTACATTCCTCCGGGTAAGAATATGCAACACACTGTAAGCATTGTCATGGGGTGAGGACAAAGCATGGCAAATTAGGGGAAGGGAGCAGGATTCACAGGGCAGGCAAAACAAAGGGGTAGAGATGAAACAAGATGAACTAATTTGAACCATGAATGATAATTATTGAAGCTGGTTAACATGAACATGGGGCTCGTTATTCTGTGTCTCTAATCTTGTATATATTTGCGATTTCTCATAATAGTTTAAAATATCTACTGCAAAATTAAAGAGAATATGTAGCATCATTTTTTTTTTTAAGTTCAAGATCAAGCCTTGACATACACAACTAGTATCTCACTAGCAACCTGGGTGATCGGGATGTCCAAGTGCTCTGCCATATTCTTTCTCCCAAAGTTGCTGCACCAGCTGTTCCAACTGAAAGAACCACGTACATCACCAAATCATACAAATATCCCTACGGGCCTGCTGGGGTGCAGGCCAGGAAGGCCAGTGATGTGTAGCTATGGAGATAAGAATATTCCTTTCCACAAACATTTTCTAAGATTGCTATTGTATACCTGACTCAACACTGGCCCAAGGAGGGATTCCTAGATCAATTCCTTGTCCTGCCACTTTGACACAACAGATGCTCCTCTCAAGGCAGAGAACACATTCTTCATTCCAATGGGTTGGATGCCAAGTGCCCTCTGAATCCAGAAGGAGAACTGGGAGATTATTTAAGGAGGAAGGCGTTTTTGTAAGTAAATGGGGGGGGGGGGCTGGGTGGCTCAGTTGGCAAGCATCCAACTCTTGATTTCGGCTCAGGTCATGATCTCATGATCCGTGAGTTCGAGTCCCATGTTGGGCTCTGTGCTGATAGCAAGGAGCCTGCTTGGGATTCACTCTCCCTCTCTCTGCCCCTCTTCTGCTCTGCATGTGCACGCTCTCTCTCCCTCTCTCAAAGACAGATGTTTAAACTTGAAAAAAAATAGATAGATGATAGATAAAGTTATCTTGAGACAGATTATGCTGCCTCCATTCTTCCTTTATTGTGAATTACCCTAATCTCTGTTTATTTTTCTGACACTCTCTACTGTGTAGTATGTTCTACAAGTTCACCTGTTCTCTGAGTGTGGGTGGCTTTACCTTTTTTTTTTTTTTTAAGTTTATTGATTGAGACAGAGAGAGATAGAGAGAGAAAACACACTCGCAGGAGCTGGGGAGGGGTAGAGAAGGGGGTGGGGGAGAGAATCTCAAGCAGGCTCTACACTATCAGCCCGGGACTCGATCTCACAAACCTCGAGATCATGACCTGAGCTGAAATCAAGAGTTGGATGCTCAACTGACTGAGCCACCCAGGCACCCCTAATTTTACCTTTTCTATGCAGCTCAATGCATTTTGCTGCACAAAATTTGTCTATATCTCCACTGTCTCAGAAGCTTAAAATCTCCAATGCTCAATAGACTTTAGGGAATACATTGCCATGACAGAGATTAAGAGCTGATATTAAAATTCCTAGCCTAATAATTTTGCTAAACAAGAATTCTCAGATACGTAGAAAAAGAAAGCTACTGTATATAATAAGAAAAAAAGTTCAGGAAAGTTAAAACAAAGTGTGAGTGACAATATTGAGGGCAGAAAATTATAGAGGTTCTTTAACAAATGACTACAGCCTTGATACATCCTTTCAGATTCTGTAAGATTTCCTTGCTTCTTTTCCCTCTCTTGAAAGTCTTTGTACACAAAAGAAAGTCTTGTCCAAATCAGTATGAATCAGGTTCTGATAGTAATAGTAACCTCCATTTATTTTGTACCTAATGTATGCAAAGCTCTATATCAAGTGCTTTATACACATTACCTCATTCAATCATTATAGCTCTTTGGTGTAAATACTTTAATCCCTATACTACCAATTAAACACTCAGAGAGACAATGTGCACACAGATGTTTATTGTAGCATTTATCCATAATAGTGAAAACTTAGAAGCAACTCAAATATCCAACAAAGAAATTTTAAATAAGCTATGATACATCTGCTCGGTAGACTATTTCATAGCCATTAAAGTTTTTATTTTATTTTATTTAAAAAATGATTGTTCAATTATTTTTGAGAGGGAGAGAGAGGGAGGGGCAGAGAGAGAGGGAGAGCGAGCATCCCAAGTAGGCTCCACACTGCCAGCTCAGAGCCCAATGCGGGGCTCAAACCCACGAATCTGAGATCTTGACCTGAGCCGAAACAGATTGAGCCACGCAGGTGCTCCGCCGTTAAAAATTTTAATTATGAAAACTGTAATAGCAATTACAAAAAAGAAAAAGAGTTTTTGATATAGAGATAATGTTAAGTTTAAAGACAAATACAAAATAGCAAGGCTACCATGACTGTAAAAATGCAATTATATATAGTGTGTTCATGAAGAAAAATCTGGCAAGGTACAAATGAAGGCATTGTGAGTAATTTCCCCCTCTGCTTTCAAACGCCCCGCATTTGTTGTATTTATAATACAAAAGGCAGGGACTGGCCATTGGGAAGCATGAGCTGATATTGAAGAAGGGGAGCACTTCGGAGGAATACAGAAGCTTGGCTGGGGTGAGCCCACTCTGCAACGGGGGGAAGTCAAACAGGGATTGGTTTCGGTTAGCCTCCTGTGTCAACTTGGCTGGGCTAGAGTACCTGGTTATTTAATCAAACACGAATCTGGGTGTGGCTGTGAAGGTGTTTTCTAGATGTGGTTAACCATCACCTGGTGCGCCTCATCCCATCAGCTGAAAAGTCTTGCAAACAAAAAACTGAGGTTTCTCAGAAAAGAAATTCTGCCTCAAGACTGCAGTGTTAGTTCCTCCCTGAGTTTCCAGCTTGCTGGCCCATCTACAGATTCCAGACTATCCAGTTCCCGCAATCATGTAAATCAATTCTTTCAGATAAATATATATATATTTATCAGCCTAACTACATCAGTGTTTTCCAGAAAAACAGAATCATTAGGATATATATATAAGAAAAAATATACATATGTGTATATATATATGTGTATATATATATATGTGTATACAATATGTGTATATATGTGTATATGTGTATACAATATATTTGTATATATATGTGTATATATATATATATGTATATTTATATATATCCTAATGATTCTGTTTTTTTGGAAAACACTGATGTAGTTAGGCTGTTACCTGGGAAAGCAGTGGGTGTCTCTAATGAGTCTCTGCTAAGCAGCATCCCCTTCATGAATTTGCCCCTGAAGAGTCTGTTTCTAGACCTTATAGGCTAAACACTTGGTCCTCACCAAGTCTTAGAGTTGAAAAGATAACACAGTTTGCACAAGCCTAAACCTTAAAACCACAATGTCAATTGTAGTGGTTTGAAAACAAGTCCACAGATTCTTTGACACTCCTCCCTTCAAAAAAGTGGAGCCTAATCCCCTACCCTTGAGTGTGAGTGAGGTGCTTCTAAGAAATAGAATGTGCTGAAAGTGATGGTGGGTGACCTGTGGGTCATAAAAGTCATCGTGGCTTCCTCCTTGCTTTCTCCCTCGGGTGGCTTGCTCTGGGGAACCAGGCACTCAGTTGTGAGGATACTGGAGCAACTCTGGGTAGAGATCCACAAGGGGAGGAACAGAGGCCACTGCAGATACGCGAGTGGAGGTCACTCTGTGGTCAGTCAAGCCTCTAGAACCTTACAGATGAATAGAACTTGTGCTGCCTAAATGTCTATCTCTGGCTTAGCCTAAACCGTAAGAATGAGAAGCATAGGACAAACTTACTCTTAGCAATATAATAGTTATTTTTCCTGTAATACGCTCATGGCTCATGTTTTTGGTCAAACTTGAGACACTTTATCATTAAAGTGCCTATAAACTTAAATAGGCCCATGTTAACGTGAAAAGAAAAAAGTGACATTCACATTACAGAGTCCAAAGAAGCCTGAAAATGCAGGGAAAGCAGTGTGTCTATTGCTTAAAGCCCTTTCTAAGTTTCCTGCAAGTTCCCAGCAGTTGGGCCCTTATGTTTTCATTCCTATGACCATGCCTGGCTCGGAACTCCTCCATCATTATTATTTTTTGTTCCACACTGCATTGATCCGGGCTCTTGCTTGATTTCAAAAAGCAAAAATACAAGCAACAACAGCAGAAATCACTTACAAAAGATTGAGATAACTGAGGGTTTTGCGTCTCAGAAATGCAAATAACTTCAAAGAATTGACCCTTGGGGGTGCCTGGGTGGCTCAGTCGTTTAAGGTCCGACTTCTGGCTCAGGGCATGAGCTCTCAGCCCATCCCCCGCTCATGCTCTCTCTCAAAAACAAATCTAAAAAATGTTTAAAAAACAAAGAATGAACCTTCATTTTTCTTAGACGTTCTCCCCCTCCCCACCTCGCCCCCTTTGTGAAGGGCACTGGTCCTCAGGAGGTAACAGGATCGAACTCAGGACACATGCGTATCTTCTCTTGCCCTCCCTTCCCAGTGACACTCCAACTGCAATGTTCCCACTTCATTTAGCAAAGCCTTATAGTTCTGTTTTCTAGGGCTCCTCATTGAACAGAACTCACCCTTCTTAGGTGTTCTTCCCAGCCCAGGGGTGTTAATTCTCTTAATCTTTTCAGTGATCGTTTTTCTAACGTTAAAAAAATTTTTTTTAGTTTATTTATTCATTTTGAGAGAGAAAGAGCAAGCACGGAAGGGGCAGAAAAAGAGGGAGAGAGAGAATCCCAAGCAGGCTCCGCATTGTCAGCTCAGAGCCCAATGCAGGGCTTGAACCCATGAACCCATGAGATCATAACCTGAGCCGAAATCAAGAGTCAGCTGCTTAACTGAGCCACACAGGCACCCCACGTGTTTTATTTTGTTTTTGTTTTAATTTGCATGCTCTTCCAACTGAGGCGGGCTGTGGCCCTGATATTTGTAATGATCTTATGCAAATTATCCTCCCATCTCCTCCAGAGAATTGTACTGCGAGAGGTTAGAGAACTTGGCCTGAGGCACTGAGCTGATGAGTGGTGGGGCCAGGCAGCAGTTTTGGCTACATCTTCCCTAATATGCCAGCTTAGGTGAGTGAGACACTCAAGGGGTCACTTCATGAATACGGTAGCAAAACAAGGGGGGGGTGGTACTGTAATCAGAACTTTGATGGCACCGGCCTCAGATGGCTCCACCTGTTCATTTCCACAGGAAAGGGTCTCCTAGTAGGAGCTCTGGGATTTGGAGCAGTCTCCAGGCCACCCTTCCGGGTGGTGCTGGGATGGGCACTGTGGGTTGATACATCCCTTCTTCAGGCAGTTTGGATCAGTCTATGTCCTGTCTCTAGTCGTTTGGAAGCTGATCATTCAGGGGGCACCTGGGTTGGGCGTCCGACTTCAGCTCAGGTCATGATCTCACGGTTTGTGAGTCTGAGCCCTGCATCGGGCTCTGTGCTGACAGCTCAGAGCCTGGAGCCTGCTTCGGATTCTGTGTCTCCTTCTCTCTCTGCCCCTCCCCCACTCATGCTCTGTCTGTCTCTCAAAAATGAATAAACGTTAAAAAAATAAACAGTGTTGGGGCGCCTGGGTGGCGTAGTCGGTTAAGCGTCCAACTTCAGCCAGGTCACGATCTCGCACTCCGTGAGTTCGAGCCCCGCGTCAGGCTCTGGGCTGATGGCTCAGAGCCTGGAGCCTGTTTCCGATTCTGTGTCTCCCTCTCTCTCTGCCCCTCCCCCGTTCATGCTCTGTCTCTCTCTGTCCCAAAATAAATAAAAAACGTTGAAAAAAAAATTAAAAAAAAAAAAAAAACAGTGTTTCTTTTCTTGTGCTGGAATCAAATAACTTGGGTTGGCAATTGTGATTATTTAAGGCTGATCAGAAACTATGACTAGTACCATATTATATTTTGATCAAATTTTAACGGGAAAATAATTAACAAATTAGATTTGTTTCATACAATCTTTTAACACATGGCAGCATGGCCCGTGTGGGCTGGCAGGCTGCTCAGATGTGGGTGGCCCACCTAGGGTCCCAGGACTTACTGAGGTCACCACAGCACAGAGATGCTCCTCATCACCTCAGGTACTCAGTGCTAATGTGGTCGAGGCACCTTGCTGTGCTAGAGTGGGCAAGCTGGAGCTTTGGGCTCACCACGACCTCAGTGCAAGCCCAGCTCAGAGTCTCACGAGTGGCTAACCCCAAGCAAGGTGTCTTTAGTTTAGATTTTTTCTGGGCCTCCATTTTCTCACTAATTGAAAACAAATTTTTTTTTAAGGTTTTCATTTTCAGAGACAGAGACAAAGTGTGAGTTAGGGAGGAGCAGAGAGAGAGGGAGACATAGAATCTGAAGCAGACTCCAGGGTCTGAGCTATCAGCACAGAACCCGATGCAGGGCTCAAACTCAAGGACCACGAGATCACGATGAGCTGAAGTTGGACGCTTAACCAACTGAGCCACTGAGGCGCCCCTCCACTTTCTCACTTATAAAGATAATCCATACCTCACTGGTTTGTTGTGAGGATTAAATTAGTCAATTCAGGGGCACCTGGGTGGCTCAGTCGGTTGAGCGACCGACTTCGGCTCAGGTCATGATCTCACGGTTTGTGAGTTCGAGCCCTGCGTCAGGCTCTGTGCTGACAGCTCAGAGCCTGGAGCCTGCTTCTGATTCTGCGTCTCCCTCTCTCTCTGACCCTCCCCCACTCGTGCTCTGTCTCTCTCTGCCTCAGAAATAAATAAACATTAAAAAAAAATTTAAAAAAATACATCTAAATTAGTCAATTCATGTAAAATGCTTAGAATGATATTTGGTACATCGTGTTTAGCATATTATTATTGTTAGATAAAGCCACAGTATTGAAACTCAGAAGAGACTGACATATAAACCAGAGGTCAGTTTATTATGTCATTAGAAATGCAGCTGACAAGAGGCCTGAAAATCCAACTTTCCAGTCAGTATATGCTCTCCAGGTGAGAAAGGTCACAGAAGCCAAGTCACAAGCCAAGGAATCCAGAGGAAGGTCGAATGGGATGGGGGAATTAGTGGATGAGGCTCTGGGGCCTGTGGTGTCAAGCTGTGATGGACTGGGGCATCCAGTCAAGTTGCCAGATAGAGTCTGCCACCTGCCAGCAGGTCTGGGGACCCAGTGACAATGCTTGGTCTCTCATATTCTCTCTTCTCCATTGCAGGATCCTGGCATTCTTGATTCCAATCACATTTCATATATTGTTCCAGTCACTTATTCTTCCTTAGCTAATTGTGCCTCATTTACCTGATGGCTCTTAAATGTACCTCCAACCTAGGGCACCTGGGTGGCTTAGTCGGTTAAGTGTCCGACTCTATTTTGGATCAGATCATGATCCCAGGGTCCTGGGATCAAGCCCTGTTGTTGCACTGCATGCTGTCAGCCAGAGTCTGCTTGGGATTCTCCCTCCTCCTCTCTCTCTCCCTCTCTTTGCCCACCTCCCACTCTCTCTCTCAAAATAAACTAAAAAAAAAAAGTACCCCCAACCCTGACACCAAACCACAATGTACAATTTCTTGAATGACTTCATCTCACCCATTGTTCACTAGTTCTTACTAGTCTTATTCTAAGATAACTCTACTTCCAAGTTCTGGGTGTGCCATACTTTTGTTCTGACTGTAGTGTTCATGGAAGAGGAAGACGAAAAAATCTTTGGGGGTAAGAAGGTTGAGAATGACTATACTCAAAGGTCACTAGTACTCAAGAAAAACCTAGACTCCTCTACTGATGGAGAATCCCCAACTTCGAACAAAGTATTGAGTGATGGAATAGATTGAATATAGAACATCCATAAAGAACAAGAGAAGCACGCGTGTGTGTGTAAGAATCTAAAGGATAAGTCTTTGCAGTGAGAGAAGAATCCAAGAGGGGGTCCCTTCTAGGTCCAAGGACACAAAGTTGGAAGTGTGGGTACCTGTCATTTTGGTTGAGGCACCATGACTAAATACAGTGGTCTTCAGCTCCAGAGCATCATAAATATTACCTCACTAAAATCAGTAAAGCAGTGAAGGTCACAACAAACACTAGTTATCATAATGGCTAACATTTATGGAACTAGTGGGCCCATGATGAGAATTTTGGTTGTATTATCTAATACAATAAACCTACAATGTAAGGACCATTATTGTTCCCATTTTATAGATCAGGAAACTGAGGCACTGAGAGGCATCATTTGCCAAGGTGACATAGCCATTCAATAATAGAATCCAGACTCAAATGCAGTTCTGATTCCAGAGCTCACACCCTAATACACAAGTTAAAACAAATCAGACCCACAGGCACTAACCCTCCTTCCAGGTTCAAATACTTTCCTAAAAGGACAGAAGGGCTCCTGACCCTGGGCATGCTCAGGAGAATGTCACCCTCTGTATAAACTGTTGTGGAACAAAGCTAAGAACAGCTGATCTGGAGAGATGAACCACATACTTTCGTTCTTGCCCTCTCTCTGCACAAAAAGAGGTATCTGAACCTAAGCAAGACCCTTAACATCTGCTTCAAGCTCCTGCTCTGTAAAATGGGAATAACTCAGCAGGAGACATTTAACACAAGGTTGGTGAGAGGATAAGACCAAAAGAGAACATTCATGAAGCATTCCTCAGTGTTAAAATGCTATAGTGTCGGTTGACAAATATTTACGTACTGTAATTTAGAGTTTCAAAGGCCTCTCTACATACAGTAAATCAGAAATCACTTCCAAACCACCCATTTATTCAACATAAAACAGAAACCTAGAATTACCGACAGGGCATGACGTATACGTATTATAATGGGCTTAAATTACATGGTGATTTCTGCCCAACCCCATGTAACTCAGCAGGGGCTAGGCATTCCTGCACCCGTGCTTTCTGATGTGCAGCTCAGCAGATGAGGGCTGTGGGGTGGCCCTTCTTGGGTGACATCTTGATGATGCCCTGAGCATTTGTGAGACTGTCTCCAGAGGAGGCTCTAGGGTGCTTGCCGCATCAGTTCTCCCACAGGCTGATCCATAGCACTTTACAGTTTATAAAAATATTCAGTTTGCACAAGACCTTGTTTCTTTTTTTTGAGAGAGAGAGAGAGAGAGAGACAGAGAGACAGAGAGACAGAGAGAGAAAACGAATGGGGGAGGGGCAGAGAGAGGGAGACAGAATCCCAAGTAGGCTCTACACTGTCAGCACAGGGCCCAAGGAGGGGCTTAAACTCACAAACTGTGAGATCATGACCTGAGCTGAAATCAAGAGTCAGAACCTTAACTGACTGAGCCATCCAAGCGTGCACAAGACCTTGTTTCAATTAATCCTTCCAACTACCCAAAGAAGCAGGCAGGACAAAGTGCAGTAAGCCCACTTAAGGATAATTTACCCAGGAGAGGTCGACTTATCCAAGATGCCACCGGTGGAAGAGCTGGACTAACCCCAGTGCATGACTTTCCACTAAACTGTGTTTTGGGATTTCTTAACGATTCATTGAGCACCTAGCACATCAGCCACTGTGCCAGGTACACCTACTCATCGGCTTGGCCTCTGGAGAGGAGCTTTTCAAACTTTCCCCCTCCCCCGCTCCATGCAACTAGTGAGTTTTAAGCATTGGAATTAAGAACCTGACTATTCAGTATGTCACACAGTAGAGCTAAGTGGCAGCACTGTAGCAGTTAGAGATATAGAGCCAGCCTGGCCTGAATCCCAGCCCAGACACCCACGGTCAACTGTTTCCTTATCCGTAAAACGGGGATAACAACTGTGCCAGTTCATAGGGTTTCGAGGACTGATTTAGTGCAGGTGTAGCACTTACAACGGTGCCTGTTACATAAGACCCCAATAAATATTAACTGTTACTTCCTTAGCATTGTGTTGAAAGGAGGAACAAGGGAAGGTTTAAAAACAAATCTCTTTAACCTCTTAGTGTCTCAAAGTTCTCATTTCATTTCACTTATTTCAAGACTCAGGCCCAGAAAAAGGAGCCCTCCCTCATTTGGGCAGAGCTCCAAACCCCTTGCTACGTCAGCATACCACCCTCCCTGGTCTCACCTCTGCCTCCATCATCTCGACTCCATGTCCTTAGGGCTGGATTTGGGTCATGGCCTCCCTGTTGGTCTTCTTGCCTCTGCTCTCTCCTCCATCATTCTCTACTTTTTCTCAATTTTCCCCAAATAGTCACTTAACAAGCATTTTTAACTGAGCACCTATTAACTGGGAGGCACTGTAGTGGATGCTGTGATGGGCTACCCAGATCCCCCTTTAGGAGAGAAGAACTTGCCCCAGCTGCTGCGTATTGACCGCAGAAAGCCCTCACTTGTCAGCCCCTGAGGAGGATTGCCTCAGCTGAAGAAAACCTTTCCGAAGGTCACGCCTCGTTCTGGTAGCAGCTGGCACCTAAAGACTAATCACTCAGCAGAATAAAGGCTGAACCCATTGCCTCAGCTTAGACCAACTCTGCAGGGCTATCCCAGCTCCAGAATGTGGGCTTGGCTGAGCCTTTCCTGGGCCTGCATCACTGCTTGGCTTCTCCCTCTGCTCAACTGATCTCAAGCTGCTTTCCAAGGAAGCAAACCTGTGACAGGCACAGGAGATGCAAAGATGAGCAAGCCGTGGCCTGGCCTTCAAGGGTATCAAGGCAAACCAGAACTACGATCTTATCGGCATACAGCTTATAATGGGGGAAGCACACAGTGCCAATGAAGCCCACTTGGAAGAGGGCGGGGTTGAAGCAGAGTCCATCACCCCAGGTTTGAAAAACCCTCCCAGCCCTTCAGTTATCCAGTCTGCGGGCTCCCGATGATGCAGTGACAGTGCTCTGATGCTGGCAGGGGTGTTGTTTGGTTTGCATCTGTGGATGGACCAGACCCAGGCCTGGGGAACAGTTCCTAGTAAGATATTCTGTACCCAAATGACACATCAGGCTGGGGCATGGCCAGGCAGGGTAAATGGTACCTTCTCTCCTATTCTGTGCTAACATTTACCTGGAAAGCTCAGTAAAATGTCTAGGTCTAACAAATCTCAAGACAGCAATATCACATTGGAATAAACGATTCTGTGGCTGGCATCTTTGAGGGTCGTGTAGATTGGTGCAGAGACCCACTGCACCCTTGTCCACCGGCGACCAACCAGGTTGTCTGGGAAGGCACTGGTGAGTATGGTAAGGCCAGCAGAAGCGGGGAGGCCAGCATTTCAAAGAAGACCTTGCAGACTGAGGTCTTTCAACCCGGCTGGCTCTGGACTGCTTTAAAGGCCTGATGTCGTCAGGGCAGCTCCAGCATCAGTAGCTGTGGGAAGGACCAGCTTTCCAATGGCTGGGGTTAGATAGGGTCTCCACAGCATGGAAGGGCAGACTGCTGTATTGGGCCGGCTGGAGTGATCAAGGGCAGTCTTTTGGGTCACTTTCCCCTTTGCCCTGTGGAGTGGAGATGGCTGATTTTGCTGCCATTTTCCATCCCTGAAGACCACCATCTCCTGCCAACTCACCTCCCCTAACTTCCAGAAATTCACCATACACACTTATCCTGGGATCTTTCTCACCTCCTGCAATTCATTCATGCCGTCTTTCTCAAGTCCTGCAGCAATAGACTTATATTGTCATATATAAAAGCTCTTCATTCACATTTCTTTCATGGAATCATAAACTGGAAGCCAGTCTGGAGGCCATCTAGTGCTGGCTTCCCCCTCAGAGACCTTCTCCGTAGCCTGGCAGGGCTGAACAGTCTCTGGGAACTCACTCCCAGAAAGCAGCCTATTTAAAAGTTTTCTTTCCTTTGAGCCCCAAATGGTCCACCTCTGGAGCCACTCAAGAGAAAAATTTCCTCTTTCCTCAAATAATAATAATAGTCTTTAAATCATAGACCGCTCACCCAAGAATTGCTTTCTGAGGGCTTATATGTTATGTGCTTGCCATCTAAACCTCACAACCCTATAAAGAAACCACGTAGGAAGGTGTTCAAAAAGGTTGTGATGTGCTGTGATTACCCAGCTAATACTAGTGGCCCCTTCTACTACTGGGGATGGAGCTGGGACTTGATTTCAGGCCCTACTCCAATGCCTTTGCTCTTTGTACACAAAGCCACATCCAAAGAAGCAGACTCTGTGTCACAGAACCCTTCAGTTGCATTCTCACCAACTGAGAAATTGAGGACTCCTACAGGGATTCACAAATTAGTAAGGGGTGAAGGGGCTGAGAGCCTGGCACAGAAACTACACCACACGGCCCCCAAACTGGCACACCTGCAGGCCTGAGGGTGAGGAGTGTGGTGGGGACCATGAGAAGACCCTCGTGACTTCAATGGTACACAGAAGTGGCTGGAACACCTCTGGACTTCTAAGAGGGAGGGAGGCTGAGGAGGCTGGCTGACTAGTGGCCCTTTGGCCAGCTTCCTCAGTCTACCAGCACCTGCTGTGTAGTGAACAGACCCTTCTTGATTTCATTCTCCTTTCCTCCAAAAGAGGCTCTTTCCCCCAGCTACCTACATACCACAACAGCCTCAGGGGGCTACAAATCTTAGGTTGACCCCTGTGACTACAATTTCCCATGAAGCCAGCAAGTTCCTTCTGTTGATTCTGGTTTTTCTGTTGTCTTTGAGGAAGGCAAGGTTCCTATTTTAGTGTCTTCTAACAATTACATATAGAAGTGGAGTCCTCAAGAAACAATATTTATAAGAGCTACTACTCTGTTAAACAACTGCTCTCCTGAGATTCCTTGATTTAAAAACAAAGTGCTGTTTCTTCCCATTCGACCCCATTCTCAATTCCCTACTTCCCAGGCCCCCCCCTACATAGTTCGAAGGAAAATAAAGAACATGAAGCCACCCAAGCAAAATGGGACAAAGATAGTTTCTCGGTTTCTCTTCAGCTCCAGCCGAGGATCAGAGAAGCAAGGTGAGCCTAAGTCAGAGACCACAGGCATAAGCAGTTGACAAACCATGCTGGAGGCCAGGTTACAGAATCAGTTCACTCCTCCAAGCAGTGGGACTGAGGCAGCACAAACCAAGCCCCCTTCTGCTGCAGCTGAGCCCAGGCTATAGGGAATAGTATACCCCAGTGATGTAATACATTGCCCTTCATTCCACCAGCTCAGGCCACCCAAAGTAAGGCAGGTGATCTCTGAGCCCCAGTGGCTTTAATGACACCTCCTTCCAGAGCAAGACTGGTGCTGCCATGGACCTGGCCATGTGACTGATATAAGTGTTACAGGAAAAGCCTAAACCTCAGAGCCCACGCCCCTTAACACTGGGCAAGTGCTGCAGCCCTGCCAATGAGCAGCAGAGATGAAGCCAGGGAGATGCAGGGGGACATTTAATTTACACAGCAGCCACTTGGGGCCCAGTCAGAGCTGGGGCAGTTGGGGGGGATCTATAACCAGAGGGCACCCCCACCGCTTCCCTTGAAGACCAGTCCTCACAGACACTTAGACGGGGCTCCCTGGGTTATGCAGAGGATGCTCCAGTTAAAAGGAGATTTGGAAATAAGGCTGTCCCCAAAGTTGGGGAAGTCCGTGGCCTGGAGATGGTTGCCTATATCGCGGCCCAGGGGTCTGAGAGACCAGTCCATATCCTGGGCACAGTCCTCGGCCTGGTGACCCTAAAGGAAGCCCTCACGGCGGAACTGTTCCTGGAGAAGGGCGCGGTACTGGTCAAACCCCCCCTCGACCCGGGTGACGCCGCCGCCTTCGCACACCCACAACTCCCGGCACACCAACCGGATGAAGCGCTCATCGTGGGATACCAATATCACACCGCCCTGAAAGAGAGGAGACCAGGAGGCACTCAGGGGGGCCCTAAGGGGTGATGACACTTGGGGAGGAGCAGGCAGCATGAAGGCACACTCACCCTGAAATTGTTGAGAGCACGGCCCAGAGCCTCAATCGTCTCCATATCCAGGTGGTTTGTGGGTTCATCCAGAATGTAGAAGTTGGGGCTAGAAGGCAGTACCCAGGAAGGTGGGTAGTTATTGGGGTTGGGAGAAAAATGAACCCTCTGATACGAAGGCAAGAGAAACATTTTCTACTTGGCTAGAGGGGTAGAGGGGTAGAGGGGTAGAGGGGTAGAGGGGTAGGGTGTAGAGGGGAAGGCAAGAGCTCACCAGGGCATGGTCATCTGAGCAAAGGCTACCCGACTCTTCTGGCCCCCAGACAAGCTGGCAACAGGGCGCACGGCCAGTTCTCCAGAGATGCCATACCGGCCCAGCTGGTGACGATACTCCTCCTCAGGCCGCCCTGGAACAGGCCTCACCCCATCAAGTGGATTCTTGACCCAACTTTCTCTCTTTGCCCTCCCCTCAGCCCTACCTCCAAATGCCCATGTCCTTATACTTAAACTCGGGGCTCACTGCTCATTACCCCACCCCAAGATGGGCCTAGCCGTAGGGGTCACCTCCTTTCCGGACTCAAATCCCTAAGGTACCGGGAAACTTGCGTGCCAGCAGTTCCACGGCACTGACATTCAGGTCCAGCTGCTCCACGTGGTGCTGGCTGAAATAGCCAATCTTCAGATTCCTACAGGCAGAAACAAAGGTGGAAAGAGGGGATGGAAGGCAATGACCATAAACGAGTGTAGCTACAGTATATGAGCAGTTTGGAATTGGGGGCTTTACCTGTGAGCATGTCTGATGCCCCGGACAGGGGCCAGGTCCCCCATAAGCAGCTTCAGCATGGTAGACTTACCAGCACCATTCTCCCCAACCTGTAAAAAGAACCCCGAGAATGTTCAAGAGTGGACATGTGTGAGACACTGAAGGGAAGGAGATGAGAACTGGTTCTGACCAATGACTCCTTCAACAACGAAAAAAATATTAAGGAACTCTACAGAAAGATGAAAGAGCTAGTAAAGATATAAAGGGAACTGACACCTGAATACCTACTAAGTGCAGGGGATTTAATCCTGCCAATAACTGAGTGACGTAGGTGTTATCACCACTTCGTAACCAAGCTAGCAACAGGCAGAGTCAAGACCTGAAATCTGATCTCTCTTCCATGTTCCATGGTTTGAGAAAACTCAGAGCTAAGACTAGTAAGATAAAGTCTTGTTCTAAGTATTCATAAAATACCACAACCAGGCTTCCTATCTCTGCAAGGAAGTATAGCAAAGCCCTTGGCCCAGGCCAATCCCTGCTCCTGTATACCACTTCCCTTTGCAGCCAGATGATCTGGGCCAATCCACACCACGTGAAGGGGTGGCAGAGTCCCAGCTCACAGAACAGAGAAACAGCAACCATACCACACAAATGCGGGACTCGAGATCAGCAGAGACGGATAGACGGCTGAAGACGACATGCTTAGGATCATAGTAGAAATCCACCTCATCTAGTTGTAGAACTGGTGGTGAGAACTTCTCAAACCCATCAGGGAACCTGCAGGAGGTGGTGGTGAGGAACACAGAGGTGGCCAGAAACAAGAGCTCCCCACCAGCCCCTTGGCCCAGCACTCACTTCATCACCACCTCCAACTCCTTGTCCACAGGTTTGAGCTCCGGTCTGAGGAGAGAGGGGGCAGGCAAACTAAATTTATGGCTTAAAAAAATGACTTTGTTCTTACTACACAAATAATAGATGTTCAGGAAAAACCTAGAAAAAACTCGTAATTCTACCATCCAGACCCCATTCTTATTTTAGAGTACCTTCTTCCAGTTCACAATATCCCTTTCAGGAGATTTTTGGCCTTCCAGTTAATACATTGTGATAAATATTTCATGTCACAAAAACCTAAGCCTTTGATTTTAGACTTCCTTCCACCACCGGCACTTCTAGAAAGGTTGCTATTAGATTAACCCCCCAATGTTCAACGTTGTTAGTCATTAAAGAAATCCAAGTCAAAACCACAGTGAGCTGTCGCTCACACCCACTACGATGGCCAAAATTAAAAAGACAGATAATAAGTGTTGGCAAGGATGTGGAGAAATTGGAACCCTCATACATTGCTGGTAGAAATATAAAATGGTACAGCTGCTTTAGAAAACAGCTTGGCAGTTCCTCAAAAAGTTAAACATAGAATTATCTTGTAACCCAGCAATTCTACTCCGAGGCATATACCCAAGAGAATAGAAAACATATGTCCATACGAAAACTTGTACACAAATGTTTAGAGCACTGTTATTCATAAGAGCCAAAAAACAGAAACACTTCCAATACCCCTCAACTGATGAATCAATGAACAAAATGCTGTATATCCTTATAATGAAATATTACCTAGCCATTAAAAGGCAGGCAATACTGATACATGCTACAACACGAATGAACCTCAAAAACATTACGTTAAGTGAAATAAGCCAGACACAAAATGTCGCCTGTTACAGGATTTCATTTATATAAAATATCCAGAATAAGCAAATATATTAGAGACAGAAAAGAAATTAGTGGTTGCCTAGGACTGTGGGGACAACACTAATTTACAACAGCAGTGTAAAATTCTCTGCTTTCCTGTTGGAGAGGAGATTAAAGTTGGTTTCTAGAAAAGGGGAGACCTAGAATGGGAAGGCAAGGGGTACCCTGCAAAATGAGGGAAAAAATTAAGGGAATAAGAGTCAGGGCCTAATCGAGGGCACCGTACTCACAGCTTCTCCAGCATCTTGAGTTTACTCTGCACTTGAGAAGCTCTGTTGGCGTTGTAGCGAAATCGGTCAATGAAAACCTGTGGGTGGATGAGTGCAGACACTGGTCAGGCTCCCTCATCCCTGAAAACTCTAATACCCATGGGCCCCTAGCCCTGTCTGCCCCCATACCTGGATATGCTGGCGATACTGCTGTTGTGCCTCATATTCACGCTGCTGGTTGAGCAGCCGCTCTTGCTTGCTCTTGATGAAGGTCTCAAAGTCTCCCCGGTAGCCATCTAGCCGCTGGCTATGCAGGTGGATGATGTCTGTGGCTATGGCATTCAGGAAGTTGCGGTCATGGGAGACAACCAGGATTGTAGAGGGCCATGTCTGAGGGGTCACAGGATGGCAGGCCCAGTTTGGGAGGGAAATCAACTTCCAGCACCCCCCACCTCCCCACCAGTGTCTTAGAGGCAGACCTTCCTTAGACCTACTCCAGCACCTATAGCCACTCACTTGCAGGTAATTCTCCAGCCACAGGATGGCCCTTACATCCAGCATGTTTGTGGGTTCTGGAAAAGTTGGGGAGGACACATTTGGGATTGAAGGGCTAGAGAACTTGGATGCTGCCATCCTTCCTCACCCCAAAGTCAGGGTGCCCATTTTAAACTCACCATCCAACAGCAGAAGATCTGGCCTATAGAAAAGAATGCAAGCCTTGAGGTTTTAGGTCAGCAGTTCATGACCTCCCATGAACCAAGGCCAATCCTCCACAGTATCCATGGGCCCCTTCAGGCCCAGGAGACTCACCTAGCAAACAGGGCCCGGGCCAGGGCCAGTCTCATCCTCCAACCACCTGAGAACTCCCTAAAGAAACACAGATCACATCAGCTGTAGGTGTTCACCAGGACAGGTAGAGACAGAGCCAACAGTGTTCGTAACCAAGGATGGCAAGGGCCACTCACCGGGTGGGCTGCTGCTGCATTTTAGGGGTAAAGCCAAGCCCAGCAAGAATGACTGATGCCCTAGAAGTGAGGAAATTAAAGAACCCCGTTGGAACAGGTAACGAAATGGAAAGGTAAAATCTGAAGGAGGGAAGGGGAATTTTAAATACCTGGCAGGTGCCTTGTCGGCCTCAATCTCCTCCAGTTTGGCATATATTTCTGCCAACTGTGCAGCTTCTGAGCCCTCAGCCCTGGAGTGGGAATGGGAGGAAGAGCACTCAGCCTGAATGCAGGTAGTCTTGGGGGAAGGTCCTGCACCCTATGTAGCTGAAAAGCAGGTCACCGACTGCCTTGTTGCCAGGACAGGAACAGAGGACAGGAAGAACCTGCTCAAGACAGTGAGGGCAGTGGGCACTGTGGAAGGAACGGGGCTTTACAGCCCCCACAGAGCCAAGTTCTAAGCTCTGCTGCTTACTAGGATGGGCATGCAAGTTATGGATTGTGGTAGTATGACAGGCACTCTGTGAAAAACTGTGGCTGCTGGTTATTACCTATTCTGGAGCCTTTACCTGCCAGTGGCAATCTGGGTGCTGAGCTCCCGCTCCCTCCGCAGAAGGTCCTCTCTCACGGTGTCACTCTCTAGCACACTCTGAAGGGCAGGGGTGTCATCTCCAGCAACCTCCTGCTCCACGTGCAGCAGGGAAATGTGGGCTGGAACCCGCAGGCTCCGAGTGGCCAACATCTTCAGGAGTGTTGTCTTCCCCAGCCCATTTCGGCCCACCAGTCCATAGCGGCGGCCCCATGCCAGGTTCACATCTGCTCCAGCCAACAGTACCCTGCAGGGGTAGCAGGAAGAAAACAAAGGGTGCTGCTCTAGAAACAGGTATGCAGCAAGTTTAACAACACAAACCTAGTGTTATTTTAAGCCCCATTCCATCTGTCCAAATTCTCCTTTAATTAGAAAAAGAAAAAACGTCACCCCCCACTGCCACTCCCTCACCTATCGCCAAAAGACACATCAAAGTTCTCAATTCGAACGTCATAGGATTTGTTCTTGCCAGATGATTCCAACCGACTCTCCTTTCTGCTGCCTGCCTGGCTGGCTGATGCCTCCTCCAAGACTCTTTCAAAGGAAGAAATGGATGGCTTTTAGCACTCCCAGCCACCCTTCCATCCCAATAGAGACTGCTCTATTCTCTTCTCAGCCCTTCTTACTAAACTCACAGAGGGCTGCTGGTCTTGAGTGTGTCCTTCTCTGAGCGCTTCTCCTGCTTTGCCTTCAGTCGAGCCTCAGCCTTCTCTAGCTTCTTTGCATTCACTGTCTGAAGGTCCAAACACAACCACTTCAGGCTAGGTTGTAGCCTCAGAAACAACATCTTAAGTTACCCTGCTCTCAGGGAAAGACTTTATCAGAAATTCCCCAAAAAGATACTCCAGTATTTAAAGACAGTCAATGCTCACCCTCGCTCACCCTCAGCCCCCACCCTTTCTTCCCCCTCCTCACCGAGGACTGTTCCCTCTTTAGCAGTCCTGGAAGTTTGGTGCCACAGTCTGTAAGCGATAAGAAAAGCAGTCACCTTCTCCCTGAGGGAAGGGAAACTAACATTTTGAGTAATTAATATGAATGAGACACAGACATAGACATTTAAAGAAAAGCCTTACAATCCCAGAAACAGCTGTCATCCCCCCACTTTTCAACAAAACAAAACCAAAAGACACCTTCCAGATTGACAATAGAGAGACTGAGGCAGATAAGCAACTCCTAAAAGGTCATGCAACTGGTTAGAAAAGTCACAAAATTGGGAAGTAAACCCAAGTCTGTCTAGTTACAAGGCCCATATTCTTCCTACCCTACCTAAGAGTTTGGAGACCTGCCCAATCCTACTCCCTTCATCAATGGCCTCTTTTGCCCTCAGTAAAGACATTAACTAGCTTCTACAACCTTTTCCTGTGGAAAAGGGGTACCAGGAGTCCTGGGCTCTAGGGGACAGCGGGCTGGGTAGGGGGTGAAGGCTGAGACAAGGGCAGAGGGCAGCTAGTTCAATCTTCCCTCACTCTCACCGTAGTTTTCTGTTATCTTTGACAACTGGATGGGGGCGTCTAGTAGCACCTGGCTGTTTCCCTGGGTCTGTGGCTCAGCCCTTGACGGTAGAAACAGAAAGCGCAGAATTAGGAGCTGAATAAAAAGCTCTACGACCATCAGACCTTTCTTCCCTTACATCTCGTCTCCTCGCCGTCCGCCCTCCTATCACGCCCCCACCCCCCATCCTGCCCCAAGATTCCCCCGCCCTGGCACTTACAGGCGCAGAGTGTTGTACATGCGCTGGCACACAGCCCTGATGCCCGCGTCATCCTTGCTGTCCCCGGACACTTCCTGCAACAGTTCCCCCACTGCTTCCACCAGGTCATCCACAGACTCGAAGTCCGCGCTGCCGCTGTGCAAGACGCCTTAGGCCGGGCGTGGCAGGTCGAGGAAGAGAGCGGGTACGGTAGACATACAAGCAGTTTTAGCCCCCGAACCACGGCCCCAGTCCGGGCTCCAGACCTAACCGGCTCTCGGGACAAGAGGTCACATAGAGGTGAGGCCTAGCAGCGGTCCCCGGCACTACCCGCCCTTAGTCTTTCCCCTAATGACTTCCATTTCCGATTCCCCAGCGCGTTGATTCGGTTCCGCTCACCCGTCACGTAGTCGAAGACCTGTCCGTCAATTTCAGGGAACTCGCTCCGCAGGATTTCAGCGCAAGTCGCCATGTTCCAGTAGGGCTCCCGTCCGCGCAGGCGCCGTTAGACCTCAGCCAAGACCCGCCTCCGGCCGGTCTCCCAAAAGCTCACCCCTCCTCCCAAAGCGCATGCCTAGTAGTGACGTAAGAAAAGCGCAGAGCACTCGGAATCCGGTGGACTAGGTGATCTGGGATGGAGGAACCGTGCGCAAGCGCCGCTCAGAGTCTACGCTGGAACTGCTCTCTCTGCGCTTGCGCAACGCCGTTTCCACTGAAAAACTAGCCACATGTGCGGTTCTCGCTGCCTTCTGGGAGGTGGAGCTACGGGAGGCGGCGGGGTAGGGTGCAGGGAAGCTCGCGGTTTATCTGGACTCGAGACACCGATGGTCCAGTGGGAGGGAACCTTCTGACAGACGAGGGGTTGATAATGTACGCGGGCCTCGCCCGAGTCTCTGCGTTCCCCTGAGGCGCGTCTACCGCAGCGCGCCCAGCCGGGTCCATTTTGGAGCCCACCGAGAGGTTTGCTGACTCACTCGTCCCCGAGCTTTCAGAAGTCCCTGCACAGTAATGTACAGCCCACAGGTTTTGTTCCGGTCCCCAGGTCCTGCGGGCTTCTGGTATCAGCCCGGTGGCCAGCCCGCCCAGGACCAGCACTCCGTTCTCTCACCTGACAGCTCAGCAGTACTACGCGAATTATTTTCACTCGGTCCTAACCTCACCACAGGGCACAAGCTCTCTCTCCACCAAAGGGCAAGAAAACCAGATCGACAAAAGGCTGTGCAAATTCAATGGTATTTATTCCCTACCTACACCCAAAGCGTACTGCTCTGCATCAGGAAGCTCAGTAAATGACTGTAAAAAGCTACTTCCTCTCACTGATTTCCTCAGAAGTTAAGACTATTTTCCTCAAATGATGCTGCTTTACATTTAATGTGAATATTCTTCCAACCTGGCTCTAAAATTTTCACCTAAGATCCACCATCCTTTGCCATTGCGAAGGATCAGTCCTGCTATTTGAAGTTTAAAAGTTAAGCTCCTAGAGCTAACAACCATTTTATAGGCAATAGAGGGAAAGAGGAATTTTGGGGGGGGGGGGGGGGACTACAAACTATGCTTTCTTCAACAACACTGCAAGAGCTGACAGGGAACCTGTGGTTTATATGATTTAAAAAGCATTCACTGACCACAACGGACCTTGTTTAGATCCTGATGCAAGTTGCAAAAAAAAAAAAAAAAAAAAAAAAAAACAAAAAAAAAACCACAGGACTCTTGGATTTTGAACACAGATCATGTAGATAAGAAACTGGCCGGGGCGCCTGGGTGGCACAGTCGGTTAAGCGTCCGACTTCAGCCAGGTCACGATCTTGCGGTCCGTGAGTTCGAGTCCCGCGTCGGGCTCTGGTCTGATGGCTCGGAGCCTGGAGCCTGCTTCCGATTCTGTGTCTCCCTCTCTCTCTGCCCCTCCCCGGTTCATGCTCTGTCTCTCTCTCTGTCTCAGAAATAAATAAATGTTGAAAAAAAAAAATTAAAAAAAAAAAAACAAAAAACTGGCCATGAGTTGATAACTTAAGTTGAATGAGCGTTCATTACATATATCTTGTTACTTCTCTTTATATTTGAAGTTTTCTCTAATAGATTTAAAATGGCTGAAACCAAACAAGGGAAAACTGGTGAGGGCAGGTTTGCTCTTTTATCTGCCCCAATACACCAGCAGGGTATGGAATACTCCTCTTAAGGACTAGCTTATCACAAGATTCTCTGCAGAGGGGAAGTTAGCAAGGAGGAGAATCCCTTTTACCAGCCACTCACCACTGTTTGGGAAGCCTGGGTAATTGCGAAAAGGACAGAACTGAGGTCAGTTTCTCAAGATGGTGGGAAAAAACAAATGTAAACCTTGCTTAATCTCTGCTAATTGGAAAATACCTGTCTAAAGCTGGAGGTCAACTAGGGAAAGAATCTCTACCCTCAGGGAACTAGGACCAGGTAGAGCTGCTTGCCCTTGAGGTTGTGTTCTGAGAAAGGAGGCCTGGGACTGACACCAGTCAGAATAAGGGCTTGGATCACCTCAAGGGGGCCCAGAACCTTAAGAGAGCTCAGAATATAAAATTCTACTCAACTCACAGTATGCGGTGTTAAGATTTGGGAAGAGCAATCCCATCAGTTCCCCTCCCCGTGTAGCTCCGGCACCACCAACACTTAGCATCTCGGCTCTACAGAGTTTATTGGGTTTATAACTGGACAAAGTCACACGTGTACAAAATGAAGCTCACACTATCCCAAAGCAGAGTAGGGACTGAGGGCTGGGAATCCATTACTGGCCTTTGGGGGAGCTCCGAGGTGAGGGGCAGCCAACCCTCCCACTCCAGAGAGATGTGGCCACAGGGGAGGGGAGGAGAGGGAGCCCACCTGGCTTTGGTCACAGAACACAGAGCCTGGCATTGGGCCAGGGCACACAGATGGATGGTGGAGTAGGAGCCCCATAAACCACCCTGCCCAGGGAGCCCAGGGACTGCTCCACCAGTCCCGCTCACGATGTGGTTGGTCCAGACCTAGACTCAGGGGCTGGTGCAAAGGGAAGGCAGCAAAGCAGGAGGGAGGAGACGCTGACGTGTGGTGGCCCGGGGGCACCCAGACCTGTGGAAGAAGGTGGGTGGGGAGGCAGGCTAGCTGCTACTAGGCAGCTAGCAGCGGGTCTCATAAATGCCACTGCGGCCAATGTAGCGCACCCATTTGATGACATCATGGTCGCTGTAGTTCAGCTTCGGTTCAAACACCTTCAAGTAACGCACCTTGAGGCCAGAGGGGGCGAATGGCACCTGGGCAAGGGATAGCTCCAGTTAGGAATTTGGTCTTCCTCTCACAGCTGCTCTCCTCTGGGAAGTTCTGTAGCTCTGCCCTACTTCATCTCTCTCTACTACAGGTGTTTGAATGATCGGAGTCCTGAAAGAAGCTAGGGGAAGCTTAAGAAGGATCTTAAAAGGTTACTAAAGAAGAAAGCATATCCAAGTGTAACTAACAATCACTTGGGTTGGAAATCAGGCCCTGCCTGTGGTAACTCGAATCAATTCCTTTAATCAGCAGGAGGCAGCAACCAAAGACCCACGCTCAATATTATGGGCTTAAAAAATAAGGTGGAGAAAATTATATGTCTAACATGTGCAAAGCAATGCCAGCCCAGTCTCCTGTGTGTAAATAAACTTTGGGTCTTATCTGGTAGTCAAACAATCTAAATTTTTCCAAAAAACTGTTTTATGACAAACTTTACAAGTCACAGATTTTTTTTGTCAGTGTGAATAGTAATTTCTAGTAAGAGGCCTGAAGGGGGAGGAAATGGGTCTTTGAATTATAAAAGTCACTTTCCCCTCTCTGGGTCTCATCTGTAGGTCACAAGGTGCAGAAGGTGACCTGGACGATCCTAAGATCTTTATTAGCATACCTTCTGCAGTGGCTCTAGGCCCCCCCCCCCCTTGCCATACCTCAAAGTTCATGGAAATGGGAGGTCGAGCCCATTTCTTCTTGTCATTGGTGGGCAGAAGCTCAATCTCTGCGCTGATCTGTGATTCCTTCATGCCTGCCATACGCTTGATCCTAGGAACAGAGGGGCAATGAGCAGCAAGTGCCCCTGATAGCTTGGAGGAGTTTCAAGGTGGACGGTGCCCTTTCTGGAGGGGTGGGGGGAATGGAACAGAGGAACTTGTGGGAAGTGCTAGGACAGGAAATGTGGTAAGGGCCCTGGCAATCACTTGCTATGGAATCTTGGGTCTGCTATTCCTTTAGCACTGTGGGCTGCAATTTCAGCCTAAATACACAAGCATGCTATCCCTTGCTATTTCACAGAGATGTTACAAGGGCAAATAGGGAAATGTTGAGGCATTTTGATAACTAAATGCACGCATGCACCCAAGTGCAGGCATGTGCATACTCACACAGAGGTATATGGATGACAGCATAAGCAGAGGCTCCTGGAGAAGCAGACAGGCACCCCCCATCCTTGCAACACACACACACATACACACACACACATACACACACACACCACACTCACACTCAAGAGGATGAAGGTAAGACTTAAGGGAGTACACCAAAGCATCTTAAGCCCTGCAGTGACCTTGTGAAGGAGACTCACTTCCACACGATGGCGTTCTCGCTGGCCTTGTATTTGGCCTTCCCCTTCATGCAGATCACCTGTACCCCGCTTGTGTTCAGTGGGGTTGGGATCCTCACCTAGAAGTGATATACCTGTCAGAGAGCTCTGTCAAGCCCCGACATCAGCTGCCTTTATCTGGAGACAGTGTTTCCTCCTCCCCAAGTCCCTTGTTCTCACCTCAATCTTCTGAGCCAGTAATGAAGGCTTGAAATTGGACTTGATAACCACCTTGACCTCCAGCTTGGTGCGTCCCACTTCCCGCACTAGCGGGATCACCCGGAAAGGAAGGATGATGTCCTTGGTGGTGCGATACCTTTAGGGGCGGGGAGTAAGGTTGGCACAGCAGAGCCTGTCCTCCTCCCTCTCCCCACTCTCTGCCAGCAGCATTCCCTGCCTCCTCACACCCCAATGGTACCTCATGAGCTCAAACTCTCCATCTGGTGGGATGAAGCTAATGCTGCGTTCAGAGTCAAACTTGCTGAGTCGCACACACTGGTGGAAGGTACAGTCATCGATGGCAATTGATTGCTTCCCACTGTGAGCAGGGGCAGAAGGTCTCTTCGTTGGTACAGAAGAGTGGCAAGAGAGAGTTGGGCTGGGAATCTATCCCACCCCCAAAGGCTGCCACATCCTGAGTGAAGCTTGCACTACAGACTGTGGAAAGCTACCAGAATATAGCTTTTTGACTCAGGGGTCCCTGCTGCCAATTTAGGGATGAGTGGGAGCTTTGCAAATTCACCATTCTGGAGAACTCCGCTGCTTGGGACCCAGAGGTTTTAGGCACACTGGCCAGAAGCCATCAGTATGTTATAGAAAAATCTTAGTCCTGGGGAATCAAACAAAGGGGACTACTCTTTAAGTACGATGAGTACAATCCCTTCATCTCTCTTAAGCACAGATGTCAAGAGCTTGGAAAAATGGTATCTAGAAAGGAATCTGTGATTCACCAGACCCTGCTCAGCCCTTCGAGGTCCACCCTCTCCCACCAGCAACCCTGCCCCAGGCACCTTTTACTTGTTTCATCAGCTGTGCCTTTGCCCTGTTTCTCAATAACAATCTTGTCATTCATCCCAAACTTGCACTCGGGCATGCCACTCAGGTAGCTCTTCATCACCACCCGGCCTGACACATGGGCACTCAGCACCTGCCCTGGTGATAGATAAATGGGAACATCTGAGTCAGGATGAGGATCCTGCCCTGGTCCTGCCCCTCCAGATTCATCTCGAGAGGGCTCTCACCCTGTGGGGACATGAGAAGGTTCACACTCTCTAGCACATCCAAGAAGAGCTCATTCCGGCGATACTTGATGCCCTCCCGCCGCCAGCCAATCTGCCCGGTCACCTGGCTGGTGATCTGGGACTGCTCTTCTTTTGTCTATGCGGGGGACAGAGACAACATAATGACTTCATTCCTCTC
The DNA here is from genome assembly GCF_028749965.1 of Puma concolor. NCBI lineage: Eukaryota > Metazoa > Chordata > Mammalia > Carnivora > Felidae > Puma > Puma concolor. Next base: position 76,389,492 of record NC_141675.1, on the reverse strand, counting down.
TACCTTCAATCATCCTGTTTCTACCCCCACTCTACCCTCATTCCCCCTGCCTTCTGGTCCCCACCCTGTAACTCATCTTCCCCATAAGCTCCATGCTGCAGGGCCTGAAGAAAACTGGAACAAAGCTGTAAAGATGGAAGCTAAGGGAACAGCTTACCTGATGCTGGAGGCCAAAGGGCCAATGTGATGCCCACAGGAAGCAGTAGGGGAGCACAGACGGGAAGAGGCAGGCAGAAAAGAAGGAGAAGGCAGCTATAAGGCCTGGATCCTAGAGGAGGGCCCACACTCTCTCCTCCTGAGGAACACCAGGCCTCCAGAGCAGCCCACACCCTCCCTTCCCTCAGTGCAGAAGGAAACTGCTTGAACTATATTCCTAGAAACAGAGATGCTGAGTTGGCTGCTCCTGGGGTGGAGGGCCACACACAGCAAAACAGGCCTGCAATCATGGCAGAGGGCTCAGGCCAGCACTTCCTGTCAGAGGTGGTGCTTGAGTCAGCCGGGACAGAGCTCAGGGGGCTTAAGGAGGATGGGCCCCACCCTGGCTGTGGCTGTACAACTGAGTACCTGGCTCTTGATACCCTGCTGAGTGATGAAGGTTTTCAGTGCTCCTGTCTCTGAATTCTGTGGATAGCCAAAGTCCAGGATCTCTGCAAAAGGAAGGGATCCATCAGCCCCTGGAAAAAGCTGAAGGTTTCTTTAGTCTAATCCCTCCCCTGGCCTGGACATAGCTGGCCAAGACAGCTCCAGAAGAGTGTGAGATCATCTACAGCACTGTCCTCTTGCTTTGTAGCATTTACTCCGGGATTTGTGCTTCATAAGAAAACATAATTAAATGTCAGTTTTTTTCACAGAGAAAATCAGCAGAAGACTCTTATAGCCAGTGAATGAGAGATCAGGAAGTGCTGAGTCCTTAGAAAACAGACAGACATTGGGAAGGTGGAAAGACTCTGTTCCCTTAAATCATACCCTACAGAGGAAGAGAGATAATGTAACCCTAGAAGCTGGTAGTAGCTCACCCTCCTCCAGGCTCTGAGGCAGCTATTGAGATAGAAAGCTGGAAGGACAGTCAGGGAACTAAGGCCCAAACCACAAAGGTGAAAGGGAAATGTGCTTAACTGCAGGAGGCCCAGCTACCAAGCCCCACAGTTAGGTTCTTATCCCCCTGAAAGATGTTTTGGTCCTCTGCCCCCTCTCCCACCTCTACTTGCTGGCCTTCAGGGCTCAAAAGACCAAATAGTCAGAAAAGTTCAGAAGGCACTGGAGGGAACCTCACACCTGCTCCTACCTCCAGGCCAGGCCCCATCAGGTTCAGCCCCACCCTAGGCCCACCGCCCTGCCAGCCTCACCATCCAGTAGCTCATATATGAGCACAAAATTGTTCTTGATGTTCTCCTCGCTGATCTTGCCAAAGTAGGCAGCCATTACGTCACACATCTTATAGAGGAATTCGAAGACCATGGCAGCATTGACATTCTGCTTGGTGACAGCTGCCAACCAGATGTTGGACCGCTTAACATGGAAGAAACTGGTGCGAGCGATGTTGGTGACAGGGCTGCGCACCTGCTGCCGGGCGTGGATAACATTGACCCGAAAGGCATCCACTGCGTTCCTCCTGAGGGAAAAGGGTACACAGGGGCTGCTCAGCGCCCAGGCAAACCTGACTCCACAGGGATCAACCACAGCTGCTAACAACTCCCCCCTCCCTACCCCCCCCTTCACTGCTTAAGTCTGGCATATACTCTGAAGCCAACTGCCTAAACCACTGGGGCAGTTCCCTGTGACTCCCAGCGGAGGCACAAGGGTAGGGTCAGAGCTGGGCTAGTGTCTGAGGAAGAGAGGGAAGTCAAGTGGCAATGACAGGAGGACAGATGTAGAGTTAATAAAGTGAGATCCATCAGGCTTAAGGAGGTATGCTCCTAACTCCCAAGCTTGGCCCCAATTTCCCAGCTGCAACCTCTCTAGCTTCTCAGTAAGCTCCAGGCCCAAATGAAAGAGAGACTCTGCTTCTTTCCCAGTCTTCCCACTTGTGATTCCACCGGTTAGACAAAGTCAGCATGACTTCAGAGAAGGCTCTGATCTACCCAGGAGAAAGGACCGAGGGGCCATGGAGCTGGGCCATTCATTCCTGTCCAGGATCCAATTCCAGGGCATGTTTGGGGAATGAAAACAGATGAAGAAAACAATGATGGGGGGCAGGGCCCCCCACCCACCTGTGCCTGGGCGGCAGCTTGATAGGCTGCTTACCTATTGCTACGGCAGCCAATGAGATGGGATGAGAGAAATGACGCCAGCAAGAAAAGGAGAGTGACAGCAACGAGAGAGAGGATTAGACACACAACACACTAGGGGTGGGCAGCACACACCATGAGGTGGAAGCAGACAAGCAACAGGCAAGGGGTGGAGAGCATAGCAAGGCATGCAAGACAGTATGTGCCCTAGCTTAAGCAGGTCCATCCACGGCAGGAGGGGGGTGCCTATGGGTACAGCCAGCCAGGTTCAGGCAAGCCAGGCATCGCCACAACTCTAGCTCATGCCCCACCACCAGTCAGTGGACAAACAGCCACAAAGGCCAGGCCAGCCCACTAGCCAGGGAGCTGGGAGGCAAGGAGCTAAGGCGCTGCAGCAGGCCCATTCTGTAACTCTCTATCCTAAGCTCTTAGAGGAAGAAAAACAGGGCAGCGGGAACCAGAGAAGCCTAATCTCATTAGAGTTGCTGAGGCTAGGACAAGTGCCCTCACTCAGGAAAGAACAGTGGCGTGCAGGGTGAGGCAGAATGAGAAGGCAGGCTGCGCTTCCTCGTTAAGGTCTGAGGGACCCAGAACAAGAAGCTATTCCACATCTACTCTGATAGGCCAGAAAGGGCCACATGGCCTCCCTGCCTTTCCCTCAGTGACCCAGAGAGTGCTCCAGGCTTGCTCACAACCTCTCTTCCAGGGGTAGCCCAGAGGAACTGAAAATGGCTGAGTCAGCAGCCTGCCTCCTCCTGAGAAAGGGAGTGGGAGAGGATTTGGCAGCCTGGAGAGGCTTTCAAGAGAATCCAGTGAAGGCTCTCAACAAGAGAATGGCTTTTGAGAGCAAGACTTAGATGGCCTAGTACCTCTAGCCTGGCCACTAACTCCATCCCCTGGAGAAATATCTCCCTCCTCCTCAAAGGAGAAATCAATCTGCCAGGGCAAAAGTACACATCTTGAGCAACTAGGTCTGTCACTAAGGAAAGGAGAAGGCAGGAAGGGCAAAAGTTCCTAACACTGCAGGGGCCACACTATTCCACAGGTCCTGCCTATCAGGCAGTAACTGGCTATCAGGCCAATACCACCAGACCTAATGGGAACCAGGTTGTATTAGCTGAGCTTCTAGGATGCAGCAAGGGAAGGGGGTGGCCCAAGTCAAGTCTCTGGTAGCAACAGACCTGGTCCTGCATGCTGGGGAGGAAGGATAAGGGGTGGGGGCACAGCTGGCTCAGCCAGGGGACTCACCCGATGTCATCTCGGTAGACCCGGGAGATTAGCACCTCCCCCTTGTGATTATAGATGAATAAGCCTCCTATCATGGCGGCAGCTCAGTCTCCAAGGCCCATCGCTCTGAGAACAGACCTAGGACAGGCGGAGGCAGGGTAAGGGAAGGCCTCAGAACCTCTGCCAACATCCCCAGTTGGGGCTGTGCAGGTCACTGGCTCGGCTTTTTTTCCTGACTCAACCCTCCAGAAGTGACCCTGCAGTCCTCCCAGGCATGCCCCTCCCCTTAGCCAGGCTCCAGTTCCTGTTTATCTCACACTGGAAAGGAGAAAGAAATGGAGAAGGACTTGGGCCCAGGATTCTAAGGCCATTTTGACCCTCCCTTTTCTGGGGCTGAGCCCAGAAAGCAGCCCCCTCCCCCTCTTCACAGTGCTGAACTCAGCAAGGATCCTTTTTGGCCCCTTCCTGTGCAGACTCTCACTCAGACTGTAGCCGGTGAGTCACCGTGAAGGCCTGCCTGCGGCTGCAGGAATGGCGGTAGGAATTACCTCCACTTGGTTCAGGCCTGGGGCCCTCAGGCACAGCTTTAGGAAGACCGGGTCTCTCAGGCTCCACTACCCTTCTGAGAAGGCAGTAGGGCCTGACCTGTGGCTCTCTAATTCACAGAAATCTAAACATTCCAGGAAAGGGTGTGCAGGGTGTGGGGAGGAGAGAAAGGGAGGCCTTAGGCCCTGACATGGACCCAGGAGTGTGGTTCCAACCAATCCCAGGCAGTCAGATAAGCAGGCAAAAGAGCAGAGAGAAAGGCCCCAGCCCTGGCAGACTACACTTTAATGACCCAAGCTGCTTATTAGTTATTTTTAACTATCTCCCTTTTAAAAAGGGAGGCTCCCTCTCAGCTCCCAAATGCAATAAAAATAAGGGGGTGGGAACATAGGTTCATAAAACAATGAGATCGATCTGGCTGAAATTCTATGATTCCAGACCCCATGACATAACTGATTTCTGGCCTGAGTACCTATAAGCAAGGGGCAGAATATATGAATTATCCAAATTATTTGGGTCAAACTAATTTAGACTGTTTGCAAGGAGAAAAAGGGTTAATTTAGTTCTAGATTTCCTGAATTAGCTCTGGTATTAATTTTCACAGGGTGGAGGGAGTTTAGCAGAGTTTCTAGACTGGAAAATAAAGCGGATTACTGCGGCCACCAGGGTCTCCCAAACTCAGTGAGAGGTCTCTCAAGGTGGTGGTGGACACATTCCATCCCTCAGTCCAAAGAGGCTGGGAGAAGAAATGCAAAATGGAGTTTAGAGCCTTGGGCAAAGACGCAAGTTCACACAGTGGTAGGGACCTCAGAGCACCAGGGCAGCCGAGGTGGGGCCCAGGACAGGAATGGAATAATGAGTTAAGGGGAAAGACTGGCAGAAACAGCCAGGCAGTCTACTCAGGTGAGCCTGGAGCAGCAAAAGGGATGGTGGGGGCATCTGGGGGAAGAAGTTTCCAGTGTGGCAAAGGTCAAGGCTCTGAAGAAGAAAAACAGCAGTGAGAGACTGACAGTAGTGAATAAAGGAAAGCTGGGGCGACAGAACCTGCTTTGGAGTTCAAGTGCAGTGGCATGACGGGCTGATGGGTTTTTCGCCCTGGGGAGGAAGACATCGCGGAAAAAAATATGGCTCCACGGGGGTGCGGGGGCTGTCACAGGTCTGAGAAAAAAGAGCCGCGGGGTGTCACTCAACTGGGGGGAGGGGGTGCCGCAGGGTGGGAGACTTGTCACAGTCCCAGAAGAAGCCCACAAGGGGGTGTCACAGTCCTAGGAGATGGGGGAATTGTCCTTGCGTTGAGAGGAGGCGCCAAGGGGCAGGGAGGTTGTCACGATCCCGGGGAGGGGGTCGCCGCGCGGAGTCCCGGCTCTGGAAGGATTCCAGTAAGTATCCCTCTCACGGGAGGCTCCGGACGGGTCAGGTGGAGGGCGCCGCTCCCAGCCTGTCCTGCAACCGCGCCCCAGGCGCCCCCGCCCAGCCGTCAGCTCCCTCCCGATCTGAAGGCTGAGGCCACTCCCGGGTGTGGGCAGCTTTCCGCGTAGCGTAGTGCAGGGAAGGGCAAAGCTGGGCAGCGGGGTAGGCATCCTCCCTTACCCTTGGCCAGATCCCCAGCTCACCTGGTGTCCGCGGCCCCCTTCTCAGCCTGCCCGGCCACTCTCCAGATCCCAAGATGTCCGCCCGCCCCCTGCTCGCCTGCCCGCTGCCTCGGCTTTCACTGCAGTGCCCCGGCCCCGCCCCAACCACAGTTGCGCTTGCGCGTCGGAAGACCGTGCCGACTACAAATCCCGTCAAACCTCTCCTCCTTTTTGCTTACAATTTTAAGCTTCCTAGGTTTAACAAAACTACAACGACCGACTGCCTTCGGCGGGGTAGGAGTGCCTTGGGGAGGGATAGGAGAGGCCTTATTCAGCCCTACACGAAATACACATCCCATCATACGCTGCTCCACTCCCTTCATTTTCCCCACTGAGCATTCTGGGAATTGTAGTCTGGAATCCCTCCTGTTCCTAGTTCAGTGTTTATGGAGAGCCTCTGAGGATTAATGCCATTTGTTGAAGCCCATCTGTTAAGCCTCAGATTGCTGTAGGCCTTTTCTGTCTCCGGAGTCCGAGGACTGGCTGTGTTCAATTCACACACACACACACACACACACACACACACACACACACACACACACACACGACTTGGCAGAAGTATTTGTCTGAATTCACTGCTTTCTAACACCACCTCTGATTCTCCCAAGATTCTTTCATCAAATATTTGTACTAGACTTGAGCCTTTTCCCAGGGATCAAGACCCAAGGAAAAGGGTAGGGAGCGAGGAGGCAAATACTTGTAAGAAACTAGCCAAAGCTTTTCAAGAATGTTTGTTCTATCCCAGCTATGCACACCTATGTGACCCCTCAAGGCCAGGACCTGTGTGCTTTCTAGTGACTGACATATATGTTGCTTAAAAAAACGTTGGCAAGTTTAATTTAATTGGACATGGAATTTGAAATGCCCTCTCTGAAGAGTTAATCCTCACATCCAAGCTGAGAAGAAGAGACAGAGCCAACCCTCAAACATGAAAGGCCTTCTTGGCTTTCGCAGGACCTAAATAAAATCTGTTAGCTCTTCTCAACAGGGAGAGATACCCTGCTGCCTTCCCTGTAGCTGAGCCTATTATGGGAAGAAGGGCAAAAAAGGGCAAACCTGGTTGAAAACCCTATTATCCCTAGCATTGTCCTGCTAGAAGTCAGGATGTGGCAGGATGAAGATCTAGCCTCCCTCAAACCGTGGTCACAGTCTGAACCTCTTAAATGATCAAATATGGGCATTTCTAACTCTTGAACCAGCACTCAAGGCTTCACTGCTACCTTTCCAAAAGCTCTATCTTCAATACATGCCCTACCAATTTAGAGTAAATAATAATAATAATAATAATAATAATAATAATAATAATAATAGCTACCATTTATTGAGCACCTATTCTACTATGTGCCAGGCACTGTGCTAGGCACTTTTCGTACAATATCTAATTTAAATCCTCACAACAACCCTGTGAGGTAGGTATTATTATCGTCATTTTACATGAGGGAATTGAGGCTCAGAGAGATTAAATAACTCTCTTATCATGAAACCAAAAAGTAGTAGAGCTGGGATTCAAACCCAGAACAATCTGACTCCAAATCCCATGCTCCTGTGAATTAGAGTAGAGGCAGAGGGGAGAGGAAGGACCATATTCAAGAAAGATTGCTGGGGTGTAATGGATATGATATGCTGACTAGAAAGATAGGGGGAAGAATTTAAGCCCATAACTGTTCCTAGCTGGTTAGCCTACATACAGTGTGATGAAGATAACCAGGATTGGAATTCAGGAGGAACACACTTGATGGGGGAATGAGTTGAGTCCATATGGATATGTCCATGGTGATGTCCAGTGGGTGATGATACAGATCCAAAATTTGGAGGGAAGTTGGGGCTGAAGATACATGTTTTAGAATCACCAGCATATCAATGGCAATTGAGGACATCAGTATAGGTGACACCATTTGGCGAGTAAATACAGAGGAAAGAGAAGTGAACCAAAGAACACAAGGAGCACCAACATTGAAGGCATGAGCAATACTGGAGGAATTCTCAAGGGAGTTGAACATGGCAGAGTCAGAAAAGTTAAAGAAGTATAGGAGGCAGCCCTATAGTGGTGGCTACAGAAAGCTGTGGCCTGGGCTCCTGGAAGGCAGGCAAGACTGAGTCACACTTCCAGCACAGCCCTTATGCACCAAAAACTCCAGAAGTATTTGTTAAAATGTCCCTACCCTGGTTTGCCCCAAAGCCTGGAGCTTAAGACTTAGTTGTACTCTTGACACCTCAGTCCTAAAAGTATGGAAGCTTAGGTGAGCCAGGAGAATTTATAGAAGAGGCTTAAAGAGATCATGATTTGTTTAAACTGTAGAATAAGGTAAAAAATAAAACCCGGCATTTTAGAGGTCCCAGAAGACCCCCTGCCCAACCTTTCTCTGGGGTATCATGGTTATTGTGAAATAAGGGTGTTGGGGTAGGAAGTGGGGTGAGAACAGCCTGTCAGTTGCTTACGGAGTCCTCTGCTGAGCCTGACCTGAGATCCAGCTTATGGGCTTTATCCAGGTAGGAAGATGATGGGGACATGTGTGGATGGTTTGGGGAGAGGGAAGTCAGGGGACCAGCCCCACAACTTCAGAGAGAAGGTCCAGCCCTCTGAGCAGGGACCAGCCCTGAGGCTTAAGTGAACTGGCATAGACACGTGTATGTGTATGTGTTTGCGTATGTATGTGTGCGTGTGAGAGAGAAGGAGAGAGGGCGAGAGAGAGAGTGAGAGAGTGAGAAAGGGAGAGTGGGATGGGCACTCTGTGGAAAGGGGAACAGTCTCTCATACATGGGTGAGAGGCTGGAACCCTCCAACAAAGCCTAGTGACTCAACATGTTGAAGTGTGGGTTTGGGGGCTGAACATCCTTGGGAAGCCCTGAGGGGCTGCTGAAGCAGGGTTCCGGGTCTCCTCGGAGGCTGGGCCTCCCCTTGATGGGGGCTCACAGAAAGTCAAACAGCCCGAAATTCTTGGCTGCTCCAGGCCCAGGAAAAATTGAGGGAAGAAAAAAGAAAGAAAAGAAATGTTTCAGGCCCAGAGGTGAGATGAGCCTGCTGGTTAGTAGGGTTAGGGGTCGGAAGGAACCAGCACACAGGGCAGGCATGGGGGTGTGGATGTAGGGGTAGAACAGATATGTTTCCTGAAAGCCACTAGCAGCTCAGGCAACTAAGGGGGTCCTTTGGGCCTCTAGTGAAGGCCAGCAAAGGCAGGGATCGTGTGGATGGTTATTATAAGTGACTATAGCTCTAGGGTGCAGGACTGGGGCAGCGATGGGGGTGGGGTGGGCAGTTAGGAAGAGGAAAAAATGGAGCAAATATTTTTTGGTGTCAGTATTGTGGGGGGAAAGTCAAGAGATTGGCACACATGCTTGAGGAGATGCAGTTAATAGAGGGCTGATGTAGCTGACTGAACAGTGCAAGGTTGCTGCGGGGGGAAAAGGCGGGGAGAAGGGGGTGAGCAGGGCCTCAAGGGCACCACTGGGGTAACTCCTGAAGTGTTTGTGGGGAATAAGGAGCAGCACCAGCAAGTCAGGTCCCAGTGACACGAAGGATCCTGGCAAGTCCTAGGCAGCAGTTAGTCGAGCAGAGGGACAAGCTGGGGCTGATGGCAGGTTAGGGGCCGCAGTGGCGATCGGTGGGTGCACCCCGCCCTCGCTGCGCCCAGCGAGCAGTTAGCGCGCCTGAATTTAGTTCAATTTATTTCCCTTTCAGGTACCAGACAAAGTAAAAAAGACGGACGGATGGAGAGAGGGACGCAACCGCCCAGGGGTGGGAGTGGGATGGACGTGGGGGAGGGGTCCTGTTCACATCACATCCACAAAGAACTCACTGGGGTTTCCCATGGCCATGCGGAAGGACTGTCTGCTGGCTGTCAGTTCGGGGGGCACGGAGGCCAGGTCGCGACCCGGAGGGGCTCCTGGGGGCCCCATGGCAGCGGGCGGAGGGGGCATCATCAGCATGGGGGGACCGTAGAGAGGGGGCACGCCAGGGGGGCCGTAGCTCGGGTGCGTGTGGTGACTGCGCAGGCTGCTGGCCATTGAGTGGTGGCTGCGGTGGCTATGCTCGCTGGCGGCAGGACCTGAGCGCTCGCTGGGCGCCCGCTCCCGCGGCCCCCGCAGGCTGCTGCGGGTTGTGTGGTCCGACTCGCTGCCGCTGCCGCCAGACTTTGAGTCCCCCGCCTTCGGGTCCTTCTCCTTCCGTCGGTCACTGCCGCTACGGTTGGAGCCACTGCTCCGGCTGCCTGTAGGGGACAGGCAGGGACAGGATGGGGGATGCTCAGATCTTGCAGAAGCTTGGGGCTCATCTGTGCACCCCCCACCCCCAAGCCCCATGCCTTACCTTCACTGTGCTGACTGCTGGCGCTGCCCCCACCATAGCTGTACCCCAGCTCTGGGAAGCCTGGGTGAGGGTTGTAGGGGTGCGGGGGCGGCGGGTACTGGTAAGGGAAAGCCATGGGCCAAGGGGCTGCCCCTGGGTGTGGCAAAGGGGCCAGCGTGTCCTGGTCAGAGGCGCCGCTGGAGCCATCGTGATCATGGAGGGACAGGTTGGCCATGTCTGCAGAGGGGAGGGGAGGGCCAGATGAGCTGGGTCATGCCCCTAGGTCAGGAGAGAAAGGTCCCCCAGTCTAGGTAGGGTGGGTACATTTGCGATGACACCAACAGCAGTGGTAGTTTGTCCCCCAAATGAGAGGAGGCATAGGTCAGAGATCTCTCACTTCTTCACACCCCCTCTGCCACCCACCTAGATGGTGGAGAGGGAGACCCTATGGACACAGCCCCAAGGAAAACCCTCCTCAGGAGGGCCCTGAGTCACCACTTCAGATGCTCAGTGCCAAATCCTTACGCTCAACTCCCAGTCTCAGGGAGGCCCCCTTCCAAGCGTTTGACAGTTTCTCCTCCTTCCTTAGTGGGCCACAAGGAGCATAACTTTTAATTGGTAATTTTCTCCTTTGTTCACTTAGATGGTAAAGGTAGGGGAATGTGGGAAGCTGAAATACCAGACAGGTATTGCATACCTGCGATTCATTAGGCACAATACAAAGCACTTCACCTCATGCAAATGTTATCACATTTTTTCCAGATGAGGAAAGTGAAGTCCAGGGAGGTTAAATGACTGGCCTGAGGTCAATCCAAATTGTAGCCAGAGCAGAAGCTAAGAGTTGCTTCCTTTCTTCTTACCTTTCCAGATGAGTCATTAGTAAGGAGTAGGGAACAGTTTGGGGAAATTTAGGTGAAATTTTGCCCTCTCCTTTCACCTAGGACTAAAAAAAAGTACCCATTATAGGCCAGAAAGAACATAGGCCTTTCAGATTCTCCCTATACAAAAGCCCTTGGCCCAGATAAATTTTCTGGTGCTGCTGGAGAAGGTGGGAAGGGCTCAGAAAGAGAACAACTTAGGTGCCTCCTCTGTGCCCTCCACTCTATCCCCAGGGAGGCCTCATTCTTCACAGCACTCATCTCAATGTATTAATGTGACCTGGTCAGGAGAGGGGAATCTGAGGGGGCTGAGGCAGTCTGTGGAGTCTACCAGCTAAGCCATCGACCTGTTAAGGCCTGCAGCTAGCACGGGGCTGGGGGTGGGGGTTGGTGAGAAGCAAGGGCCTGCCTTGGCTCATGCCCCAAGAGCTGGTGACTATTTCAGCCTCCAGGTTGTTGTCCTGAGGGGAGTTAACTGTGGACTCCTGGGGCTGGCTACCCAGGTCACCAACTCTTTCCTTTGAGTCTGCCACATTCCCAGCTGAGGAGACCTTGGCCAGTGAGAAGAAAAAGACCTCTGTTAGCATATCCCTGAACTCGGCCTCTGGGGGCCTTGGCCCATGGGTAGAAAGAAGACCCAGGAGGCCCAGGGATAGAACAACATCTCTTGAGCAAAAACCACAGCTGTCTTGAGAAGCTTTAGGTGTCCCTAGACGTTTGGGGCTAGGCCTCACTTCTGCTAATGATGGTGATAATAACCATATAGAATTGAGTCTAAGAAGCCATTAATATTAAGGTGTACCCCAACTTTAGAGATATTGCAATGTGAAAAAAATGTTCACCTTAGAATCAATTAAATATATGAAAAATGGAGAACTTTTTTTAAGAGCACTTACAGTGGGACAAACATGGTGCTAAAAGCATTATACACATTGTCTTAACCTCAAAACAGCTCTAAAATAGGTTCTACTATTACCTCCAAATTACAGATCAAGGAATTGAGACAATGAGAGGCAGTGTCACTTACTCATGTCTACATAGTCAGGGCGGAGTTAGGATTTGAACTCAGAGCTATCCAACTCTAAAACCCTATGCATCCACCACAGACTTGTGCTCTGCAGCAACAGCCTTTCTAATCCTAGAACCTAATCTGAAGCATTTTAAAAGTTAGCTTTTGGGGGCACCTGGGTGTCTCAGTCAGTTAAACATCTGACTCTCGGCTTCAGCTCAGGTCATGATCTTGCAGTTTGTGGGTTTGAGCCCCACATCGGGCTCCGCGCTGATAGTGCGGAGCCTGCTTGGGATTTTCTCTCTCCCTCTCTCTCTGCCCTTCCCCTACTTGTTCTCTCTCACTCTCTCCCAAAAGAAATAAACTTAAAAAAAACAAAAATAAAAAACAACACACAAAGGTTAGCTTTTGGACTCCAGCCAGCAAGCACCCTTGGCTGACAAAAGGCTCCCTGAGGCAGAGGTGGCTGCTGGGAATGCTCCAAGTCCTGAAATGTCCTGTTTTGAGAACTCCCCTTCCTTCCCAAGGTGTGTCTATGTGCTCAGGAGGAGAAGTGGGGGGGGGGGGGGTTTCCCTGAGACCTCTCCTCCTTAAAAACCCTCACTGGCTTTGCACTCTCTCAGGATCAAGTCCAAACTGCTCAATGCAGCTTGCAGAGTCCTCTACAAGCTGGCCCTGACAGCTTTTCCAGTTTTGTCCTAAGGTCCAGCCTAGCCTCAAGGGTATGAAGAGGCTGGGGATGTGGGCCTCAAGGCAGCCCTAGGTCTTGCCCTGGTGGAACCTGCTTGATGCTTAGAGGCTGATCGGGGGCCAACAGGAGGATCTGCGTTTGACTTTGCTAAGACAATGTTTCTGCAATACCACACACCTAGGTAGCCCCAGATGGTGGTAAAAATGAGGACTCTGGAGCCAGAAAGACCTGGATCCCCAAGGCCTAACTCTGCTTCTGGCTGTGAGAATGGGTGGACTATCTAACATCTCTAAGTCTCGGTTTCCTCAGCTAAAATAGGGATAGTGATCCACCTCACCCAAGGGTGAGGAGGTGGAGGTTGTGAGGACTGAGAGTGATATGCTGCTTAGAAACAACCAGCATGGTGCCAGAAACACATCAGGCACTTAGAAAATGCCAGCCCCAAGAGGGGACGCAGAGAAGGTGAAAAGGCCTGACTTGGCTCTGCTTCTACTAGAGAGGGAGGCCTGTGTCAGGCCTTGAGTTGGGCCCCCAGCTCAGCTGCCTGCTCACGCTTTGTGTGGGTTCCCTGGAGTCTGCTGCCACATCCCTGGGCACCTCCCCACTCCCAGCCAGGAGACAGAGCAAGGAGGTGGGGGAGGCACATACTGCCACAGAGGTCACCGAAGATGTAGTAGCACTGCTCGGAGAAGGTGATCTTGTTGACAGTGTGGCGGATGAAGCCGGCTTTCAGCAGGTTGCTGGCATATTTGCGGGCCTCTCGCCGGTCAGTGAAGCCTTCCACGTTGTGGTACAGCCAATCCACCACATCTGAGCCTGGAGGCAAGGCAGCCACTTGATGGGGAGGCCCACCTGACTTGGGCTCATCTGACCTCTCAAGAGCCATGAGGCTGGGGCTGGTTCTAGCTCAAAGGAGTGGCCCGAGGGCCACTTTAGCCCCCAGCCTGCCCTGCACCATCACTCCCCACCCCGGCCTTCATCCCACCATGGGGCCCTCTCACCGATGAAAGCGTTGGGGATGGTAATCTTGAGCCACATGCGGTCACGGACCTCCAGCCCAGATTCAGGGGAGGCCATGGCTTTTACGATGGCGGCCATGTCACTGTGGATGGATAGGTGGAAGTCGTCTAGGCCTAGGGGTGGGAGGCAGAATGGTGAGGCAGAAAGGGGTTATAGAGTTAGGTAGAGAAGAATTTGCATCGCAGCTCTACCATCTAATAATTGTGGACCAATGTTGGGCACATTACTGATTTCTAGGACACTCAGTTTCCTCTGTAAAAATAGGGACTTTAATATCTATTTCGAAGAGTATATCTGAAGAGAGAAATAATATAAATGAAGATGCTTAGCATAGAATATGTGTATTATAATGAAAACAGCAGTCATTTATTGAGTGCTTACTTCATGCCACATATTGTGGTTGAGGCTTCACTTATATTCTCTCATTAAACCCCCAGGAACCTGGTAGACTATGTATCATTAGTCCTGTTTTACTAGAGGAAACAGGCTCACTGGATGCTCAATACAGGTCCAGAAGCCAACACTGTTTAGTGAGGGTTAGGTGTCCACTGAAGGAAGCTGCAGTGTGAGGTAGCTAGGATGAACTCCCAGCTCCCTCTCACTTTTTTTTTTTCATTTTTTTTTCAACGTTTTTATTTATTTTGGGGACAGAGAGAGACAGAGCATGAACGGGGGAGGGGCAGAGAGAGAGGGAGACACAGAATCGGAAACAGGCTCCAGGCTCTGAGCCATCAACCCAGAGCCTGACGCAGGGCTCGAACTCACGGACCGCGAGATCGTGACCTGGCTGAAGTCGGACGCTTAACCGACAGCGCCACCCAGGCGCCCCTCCCTCTCACTTTTAAGCAAGAGTTTCCACGTGGGCCTTCATCAGTCCCTCCCACCTTGCCCCATCTGGCTGGGCCTAGGGGGCAGGGCTGGACACTCACGTTCTGTATCAGGGATGGAGCTGGTGATGGAAGAGCTGGTGGAGGTGATGGTGCTCAGGGAGGGGCTCATGCCATAGGCAGGGAAGGTGCCGGTCATGGCTGCAGTGTGGGAGACCCAGGCGGCAGGGTCAATGGGCCGGATGGGCTCACCTGCAGGGAGGATGAGAGGTCAGGGGCCACCTACCCTGTCCACTGCCAGGCCCAACAGGGTAGGTATGAGGGCTCAAGGCAACACAGAAGGAAGGAGAGACAGGGGGCTCATGTATGCCAAGCACCGGCTTTAGGGCTGAGTCCCCCATCCACTTACTCCTGGGCAGTGTGAAGCAACCACGTGGACTTGGGTCCCAGCACTTGGCTACAGTCAGGGTGATTGGCCTGAAAGCAAGGATGACCCTAGTGAGGGCAGGATGTGTGGAGGCCAGACCAACCCCCTTGCTTGAGAATCAGAAATGCCTGCCCCCTCCTTCCCAACATCCCATCCCATCCGTACCCCGGTTTGTGCACAATCTCCCGCAGTACCCGGACTGCGTCGTCATTACTCATGTTCTCAAAGTTGATCTCGTTTACCTGGGAGAGAGGGCCAGGAGTGGGATAAGCAGCTGGGTTGGGGAGGTGGGTAGGGAAGCAGAGCTTGGTGGATCAGGAGGTCTTCCCCCTACCAAGAAGTGGCCTCTAAATGAGCAGGGTACAGAGGGTAGGAATATCTCCCTTCTCCCCACCCACACCGCCACGCCGGGTGGGCAGTGGTACCTGTAACAGCATATCTCCTGGCTCGATGCGTCCATCTGCAGCCACAGCCCCACCCTTCATGATAGAGCCGATGTAGATGCCTCCATCACCACGCTCGTTGCTTTGGCCCACAATGGAGATGCCCAAAAAGTTGTACTTTTCTATAGAGAGTAATAAGACCTTAAGAGGGGAACAAGGTTCCTACCTAAATTCCAAGCCCTTTATTAGTAAAGGGTGGAAAGGGATGGGAACTAACATTCATTGAACCTGAATCAGGTCCTGTGTTCAGGATGGTCAAGAATATTTCCATTTAATCCTTGTTAGTTCTGCCACAGGGACTCTTAGTCCCATTTTACAAAACAGGCAACTGAGGTTCAGAGAGCTTCAATGACTTTTCTAAGCCATTACGTGGCAGGATTCAAACTCAGGCTTAAATTCCAAGGTTGGGAATAACTATAGCCAGTTATTTCCTAAAGAGAGTGCCTATGACAGACATCAGAGAGCAACAAGCAATGGCTGAAAAATGGGAAGGGGGATAAGAATTAGAAATCACTTCCTCCAGGAAGCCTTCCTTGCCATTCTCTGCTTCTACAACTCTCTGTGCTGATCTCTGTCACGGCCCTGATCATGAGATACTGAAACGATCAGTTTATGTACCAGTTTATGTTTATGAGAGAGCTCCTCGGGGGCAGGGAATGTATCTTATGCCTCTCTGACCTCAAGTTTGCCCTGTGTCTGGTATATAAATGTTCAAGAGTTGTTTCACCAGACTCACCCATGTTGAGAGTGACTGTGATGATGTTGAGTGACATGGTGGAGTCCGTGATGCTGCTGAAGGACGAGGACTGGAATAGATAGAGGCCTTGAGCAGCAGGTAGGGGTCCCAAGAACTCACTGTTCCCACCTAGCTCTTCCTCAAGGGGAGCCTTCAGTACCCCCTCCCCTCTAAGCCTCTAAGCCTGGCCCAATAGGAGGGGGTCTAAGGAAGCACACACCCTGGAAATGCCTGGACAGGGCTCAGTCTGCCCCCACCCATCCCTGGCATCTCAGGCCCCATACCCGCTCAATCCGCGAAACCTTCTGCTTCCTCCGCCGCCGCTTATGTCTTCTCATCAGGCGTGAGGCGCTGCTCTGCTCTGTGGAGCTGCTGAACCTGGGGGGCCCACAGTCGTTCCCCACCAGGCTGGCCCAGCCCTGCCCCACAAGAGGCACTGCAGGGCCCAAGTCCCCCACGCAAAGCCCACAGCCCTCCCAGGGTCCCAGCATCCTTAGGGGTCAGGGCTCTTGGAGGGGCGGTCACCTGCCCCATAGTACCAATGAAACCAAAGCCCCACCTGCTGGTGGAGTCATCCTCATCCGAATCAAAGAAGCTGGTGGTCTCTAACTCGCTGCTCATAAGGGTGGATGAGCTATCGTAACCCCCTGGCTCTCGCCGCCGCTCCCCCTTTGCAGTTCCATTTAGCCGGGTTGCTGTAGGGAATAGAGGCAGCTGGGTTCACAGTGTCAATGCAGGAGGGAAGGACAGACACAGGGAGGGGCTAGGGGCTGCACCGGGGCTAGGCATATCCAGAGCTCAGAACAGGGCTGAGGGCAGCTGAATGGAGGAGTGGAGAAGGCGTCTGTTTAGGGAAGACGCACTGTGTTCTGGGCCGTCCCTCCTGCGTGGCCGCTCACGCTGGGCTGACACCAAGGAGTCTGTCTCTGTGTCATTGTCCAAGTTCTCCTGGCTGCCTCCACCAGCATGAGGGCTGCAGGGAAGAGAAGACTTGGTGGGAGAGGGGGCAGGGCTGGGGGCTCCCTCCCCCAGCCCTGGGCTGAGCTGATGCGGCCCTTCCCCAAGGGCCCTCTCCACTCTGAGGTCACACTTACTGGAAGGATGGGGGCCGGGAGTCCCCAATGCCTCCTGTGCGTTCCATGGGTGGTGGCAGTTCCGATGGGTTGTCAGCACAGAAGGGAGCAGGCTCTGGGTGTGAACCCTCAGCAGACACCAACTGATGGGGAAAGAATGGGTGGGTAGTAGGTACAGGGGCGCCAGGGAAATAGCAGATGGCTTCTCGAAGGGCATGCAGACTTGGGGAGAATGAAGCAGGGGACAGGGAGGAAGAAGAGACAGGACTGTGCAAGGTCAGCTGAGGGAAGGAATGGACTCAGTGCTGCCAGCACTGATGGGGGGATGGGAGGCATGGGTTGTTGGAAGTGGCACGGGGGCAGGGAACAAGGGTCAGTGGTCCAAAAGAGAGGTTGGCTGGAATCTGAGGCAAAGTGCTTCAAAAGGCATAGGAGACATTGTCCTACAATGTCCCACATTTCCCCTTACCCCCGGCCAACTAACCTTTCACCAAGGCTACATAATCTGAGGGGAGAAACAGTTCAGGTAGAAAACTCAAGGAAGATTCAGATATTGAAGCATAAAACCACCAGCTACAATCTTAGCAATGCTTTTCCTCTGTCCAGCCCACCATAGGAATATAGGAGGAGGGGTTGCTGAGGAGAGCTCCTTACCCAGGACACCACGCGGCCATTGAAGCAGGGCAGCTTGGCATTGTCGTCAGAGATTTCCTCCTTCACCACTCTGCAGGGAAAGGGTGGGGGTGTCAGAATGAGCTTTCTGGGGTGGAAATGGAAGTGTCCTCACAATCCTAACTCAGGGGGTCCTCCACCCTAACCTGGGAATCAAACCACCAGCCTAAGCCTTTCAAATGGGAGCAGAAGTGGGGGTCACCCAAGGACAGCCCTGCCCAGGCCAGCTGCTGCCCTAGAGTGTCCTCTCAGTCATCAGGTGATTGCAAATTACACCTGACAAATTGCTGTCCCCCCTAGTGTGGCCATTCCCTAAAATCTCGAAAGGGCTTTACCTAGCCCCAACATAGCTCTTTTGGGCTAGACCTATTCTTTCCCTCTGACCCTAAGCTAGGAAAAAGTACACCCTTATTTCTCTTTCCCTTCTTAGTTGGGAATCCTGACATTCTTCTGGAAGGTGTGGATGAGGAGTTTAAGGAAATTAGGAAAGAGAAGGGAAAAAGGTATTTACTGAACATCCTCCACTGCCACTATGGTAATAGCAACAAATTGCTCTCATTTACTGGGCATGTATCATGGGCCAAGCACTAAGCTAAGCACTTTGCTTATTTCATTTCATTTAATACTCACTGCAATGCTGAGATAGATACAGATGGGGAAATTAAGACTTAGTAGGTTCAGAAATTCACTTACAGTCACATCACCAAGAAGAGCTGGAATTTGAATCCTGGTCAGCCTGACTCTTTAGACTTTATTCTTACCTATTACACCATCTTATCTCCCTATAGTTAGAATGTATAATCTTCACATCACCTTCATTGTGTGGACAATATCCTCTTTTTGAGTAAAGAAATGGAGAAACATTCAGTAACTTGCCCAGGGCCACAGAGCAGAAAGACGTCAGAACTAAAATTCAACCCCAAGCTTGCCTGACTCTAAAACCCATGCTCTTCCCACGGTACTTCGCATTCTTTCCTGTACAGTGAGAGGTGATGTGGATCTGTGGTGGGTAAGGGTTGGGGAGACAGGGATGTGGGGCATGGCAGGGGTGGGATGTGTATACAGGCATGTAGTCTGGCTTGAGGGGTGCATCAAGGTGAGAAGTCAGACTATGACTACAGTTTGGGGACCCCCAGACTGTGTCAAACACCCTAGGAGTACAGAGTTGGAAAGATGCCATCAATGGCAAGAGGAAGACATGTGAGCAGAGAGGGAAGATAGCAAGGAAGGAGGCTGGGAAGCCTAGTCCTTCCTTGTTCTTGGAGCAGCTTCTGCCTAGAGCTGGGAACATGCCTGGCTCCTTGTGATGCTCACATTCTTGGACTCACAGCCAAGTTTGAAGACTGAGCCTGCCCTTCTCCCTCCCATCCAGCTCTGGCTCCTACACCATTTCCAACCCCACAAAGACCCCAAGAAAGCATCACAAGTCAGGCCCATGATGCCAGAAAGCCTAGAGACAGAACATGCTGAAAAGAAGGGACATGGAAGTAGCTCAGACTCACCAGCCAGTCTGGCCATAGGGTACCCTAAACTTGCAGCCCACAAGGGGAACTGGGACTCACAGGAAAATGGGGTATGTGGGCCAAATGGCAGAGACTATGACCTGCTCTGGAGAGGGTCTCCCTGTAGTGGGAAACTGCTGCTGAGTCCCCACCACTCACTCCCCCAGCAGGCCCCACCACACAGCTCCACGCTACAGATGTTTCCTCTCTTTCTAGGGGTCACCGACAGGTCGCCAAGGCTCTGCTGACTCACAAGGATCAGCTGATCTTCAGCAGCAGCCTTGGGGGACCTCAGACAAGCCTCCCCCTCACACCACGGAGATGAATGGTTCAGAGTTCCATGCCACACACACACACACACACACACACACACACACACACACACACACACACACTCCAAGCAGAGTTGGACAAATCTGGGTTCTAATTCTGCCACTTATTAGCCCTCCTATCTCAGAGAAGTTTCTTAACTTTTCCAAGCCTTTGTCTTGTCCTGGTAAGTGGGATTTGTAAACGCCTGGCATGGTCTAGGATTACAATAAAAGCTAATTACTAACCGTGTCAATTTTTAGCAGGGTCTATTCTTTCTTTCCAACTATGTGTAAATTTCTAAGGGCAGGGACCAAACAAATCTGCTCACTTTTGTCCATTCAATTAAAAAGCCTTTGCTAAGAGCCCAGCAGGTTTTAAATCCTATGCTGGCCATTGTATAAAACCTCAAGAAGCATCAGACTAAGAGCCTGCCTTGTCCTTGGAGGTTATGGCCCAACGGACAATTCACACAAGTATATGGCAAGTGGGAAGTAGTCAGAACCACAAGAGCAGCAGATGTGTTCGTTGGACAGATGTCTGTTGAGTAGCTGTCTTTGGTGTCATGTCCTGGCTAGGAGCTGGATTGGTATAAGGGTAAACAGGATAAAGTGTCATAACTTTAAAAGCTAAACCCAGAGGATGGGAAAATTTGGCCCCGGGAAGACAAGAGGAGTGTGCTCTCAGTACCAAGTGCAGAGGCAAGGCAGTGTGTGACATGGAGTGGGCAGGAACATAGTGGCCCAACTTCCCATGTTGCTCCTACCTACAGCTCAAGGCCACTCTAATATTCATCCACCATCTCCCTCAGTGGTGAAAATGTTTATTCTTCCTCCATTATCCAAGTAATTTAAGAGGGTTGGGCCTACCCTAGCTTGACAAATACTTCTGGAGACCAGATGGGAGTTGGGGAGTCCTCAGGCCTTATAAGCCAGAACCTTAGAGGCTGAGCCTGGAGAGCAGCCTTCCTCCTCTGACCCACTCTCCATCTGTCAGCAGAGGTTGCTGGCCTCTGCCCGACCCTGGTCTCATGGGGCTAGGATAAGTGGCAACCCTATCATCTCTACAGTTTGCCAAGGCTCAGCATCTCCTTTGGAGAGGATGTGTCTGTTAAACAGTGATAATAATACCTACAATTGTGTGATTAAGGTCTTAGACTTTGGAGCCAGATTCCTGATGTAAAATCAAGCTCTGCCACTTACCAGCTATGTGACCTTGGGTAAATTACTTAAGTTTTCTGTGCTCTAGTTTTTTCATGTAAAAACTGAGGATATTACTACTTATTTCATAGGGCTGTTAAGATGATTGAGTAAATAAAGATTTGAAAAGCATTTAGATCAGTGCATGTATACCAAAGTACCATAAAAAGAATTTGTGAAATACATGAAATAAATATATACTTCTTAGCTACTAGTCCTGTGACAAGACAGCCCTACCACGTCTCCTGCTCATTAATCCTTCTGGGGATAAAAACAAAACCAATCTCCTCCTTTAGCTTTGTTCTCAACTCTGTTAAAACAGTCTACTATAACATTTTGCAAACGATGGTTCAAGTACAACTAATGTATGCAAGATCACTTCAGGTGTACCTGATGAATATTTAATGCAATAGTTAAGTATTTTTTTTTAACATATTTTAGAAAGAAATACAAATAGAAAATCAGACCTGTGATTTCATATTACTGACTGGGTCAAGCTAAGAAGGAGTGAGTGGGCTGACAGTGGATTTAAAGAATAGTATTAAGTCAACAGTGAGCAGATGTAACTATGATTGTAGTTAGGCCTGGCTTGATAGCAGCCCGGGAGGAGTGGGAGGCAGCCCAGAGAGGTCTAGGTTTAGGAGGTGGGAGCTAAGCCCAGTGGGTTCAGGGGTGAGTTGGGAGTGGAGACACAGGCCTACCCTAGTCCCTTAAGGCAAATGACCCCAGCACACTGGACTCTAACTGATTTCCCCTATCCCATACCCTGTGGCAGCATCTTGGTCTCTTCCAGCTTTGTTTTTCTCTTACCAGACCAAAGCATCTGCCCCCTCACTCTCACCCCTTGCAGATCGATCCCTCTTCAGAATCTTCCAATCAGGAGTGTCTGTCCCTGGACTAAAGCCAGACAATGATTACTACACTACAAGTACCTCACCCCAGGGTAGGAACAACAACAGAAACAGGACTGGTCAGAAGCTGCATAGCACTTCCCACTGCACAAAGCGTTCTCACACATAGGATCTCATGGGCTCATCAAACCCTGAGTTCCATGGGGAAAGGTGACAGCAAAACATGCTAGGCAGAAGAGAGAGAAGATGCTTGCTTTCCAGGGCCAGGAGGGCAGGGGTCTTGGAAGAGAAGCCAGAAATATCAACACCGGGGAAGAGAACATCTCCCCTCACTCAGCTCTGGGGCCTCAGCTCCAAAGAGCAGTGCAGGCCTCAGGCTAGGGCAGGAGAGACAGCCTTTAGGCCTAGAGGGCCCCGGGAAGGCCTTCCCTACAGGCCTCCAGGCCCAGTGCCCAGTTAGTGTGGGGCAGGCAAGCCTGGGGGCCTCCCCTTCCCCCAGTCCCCTGGGAGTTATGGGGGGGGGGGGGGGTTGTGAGGGGATGGGCCAGGCTCCCCCTCCCAGGCCAGCTGCTACAGAACCTTCCGGCTCCAACATTCCATCCCCTCTTAAAGGGAAAGTCGCTGCTTCCAAACTCAGCCTGTCCAAAGCCCTGCAGCTGGGTGGAGAAGACCCCGCCAGAGAGGGGAAGATGAAGAACACTAAAAGACTCTTTCTGGCCCTCCCATCCAGGCTCTGAGGCCCTTTCCAAGGTCTCCCCCTTGGCCACCATCGGGAGGAAAAAGGCCCCAGTTCTGAAGGGAAATCAGTACCTAGGCTAGTGGGGACTTCTCAGGGGTCAGGCACTCTGATTCTCTGATAACATCCCGAACACCCCACAAGGTAGGGGAGACAGCTAAATAAACATTAGGTTTGCTGACCTTAGCTTGCAGCCTTAGTCCCTGAGCCCCCCCAACTCCCCCTCCCTCCAGTTCAAAGTCCCCAGCAAAGCCCCTGGAAGCACTACTCCAAATATGGCTCTGAGTCGTGGAGCTGAAAAGATGGAGAAGGAGAAGGCCGAGTGCCAAACATCCTAAGTCTATGCTAAAAGGTGGCTCCCATGGCAGGAGGAAGGTTAGGGACTCTGGCTCTGGAATCGGGTGGAGGGGGGTGTGTGTGTAAGTGGGCCGCTGGTCTCTGAGGAGGTGAGGAGGCTCGGAACTCCGGTTGCTCTTGGGGAGTTGGTCGTCCTCCTAAACTAGGGGGGCCTAGGTCCCCCATAAGAGGCAAAAGGAGAATCCCTAAAGAGGCTGGAACTCCAGCTGAAAGAGGCGGCCCAAATGGCCAAGTCGCCCCTAGAATCCTTAGTAGGGCTAGAAGCCAGTGTAGCAAGGGGAGTCCAAACTGGCTGGATGGGCCGCGAGAAGCCGGAGGGGCCCGGGTCCCCCAGAGGTGAGGCGGGGGCCATCCTCACCCGAAATCGTCGTCCATAGACTTGAAGAAGAACTTATAACTGGGTCGCTGCAGAACGCCCTTAAAGTCCGCCAAGGTGACGCGCTCGGCGGGCAGGGGCAGCTTCACCAGGTACGGCGTCTCCTGCCCGTCCAGGTGGTAGATGATCTTGGTCTCGCCCATGGCTCCGGCCTCGGGCCCCGGGGCCCGCGCGCGGCCTGCTCCGGCGGCCGGGCCGGGCCTTTCGGGCGGCGACGGCGCTCGGCGCGGCCCAGCGGTTCAGCCTCGCTCGGCAGCCGGCCGCGGCGCCAGCTCCCTTGTTCTCCGGCCGCTCCCGGGTCCCAGCGCCGCCTGCCGCTGCCGCGGCCGCCGCTTCCGCTCCCCACTCTCCCGGCTCGGCTGGCGACTACGACTCTTCCGGTGGCCGCGGCCCTCCGGGTTCTGGGCTGCGGCTGGGCCCGCTCCCCTCCCCCGACCCGGGCGCTGCCCCGCCCCAGCACGAGCCCCGCCCCCGTCCGCCGCCGAGCCGCGCTGGCCTCACCGCAGATGGCCCTGCGGACACCCAGCCTACCCGCCGAGCTGCAAGCTTCGCCTCAGGCGCTCAGGTCCCAGGCCCGCGGGGAGATTGGCGGCGGTCGCCTAGGCCCCCAGAAAGGAAGGGTAGATCTCACCAGGGTGGCTACGTTCCCGGACTCACCAAGGCCCCGGCTCTGGACCCAGGGGGGATCTATCGGCTGTTCCTCAGCAGCCTGGGACGGGTGTAACACAGGGGTCACTTTGGTCCCCAGAGTTGGGGGTGTGTGTGTGTGTGTGTGTGTGTGTGTGTGTGTGTGTGATTCTGACTAGGTATCAATGGAGGAAAGTGACCTCCACATGGCCCTTTAGGGTCTTTTGAAAAGCATAGCTGCTGTCACTGAGTCTGTCAAACAGTTCCTTGAGGACAGAATGGGATCGAGTTCTGATTTCTTCTTATAACTTCAATACAATACCTAGGTGCAAAGCAGTGGCTTAATAAATGGATTGATGCAGAACGAGTGCAATAATGAAAATGAGTGCATGACTGGGACAGTAAGAAACCAGAACTAGGTGTAATCGGTCCCTAATAGATTTTCTCACCCCTTAGTTTTTAATTCATTCAATAAAGTGTCCATTTAGGTGCAAGGCATACTGTAGGGGGTAAAGCAAAACAAGACAGGTAAGACTACTCTCAGGACTTTCACTGATCTGAAAAGAAGCACACAAGCTTGTAATAAATAACTTCAGAGTGACAAATGCTATGAAAAAGATAAAATGGAGTAATGTGATAGTAAAAGGGAGAAGAGAATTATGGGTGGTTAGGGAAGGCCTCTTCCCTTTGAGCTAAGACAGAATGGAAGCAGCAGCAGCTAGAAGAGGGTCTGGTGTGGGGGGAAAGCATTCCAAGCAGAGGGCATGGCCAAATATAAAGACTCAAGGCACAAATAACTCTCTCCCAATTTGAGGAACAAGGAGGCCATTGTGACTTTAGTGATAGTGGTAGATGAGGCTGGAAACATAGGCTGGGACTAGACCACATAGGTCTTTTAAGGCCACAGTAACAAGTGTGGGCTCCTCCCACTCCATTTTGTATCCTTGTCTAATTAGCATTTTCAGAGTAAGTACCTCTTCCACACAACTCTTCTGCTCAGGAACCTCTCGACATTCCCCCAGTGCCTTCCAAATATTCTTAGCACTGTATTCAAAACTCTCCATAATCTAAACTGCCAACCTCTACAGCTTTTTGTTTCATAATATGCTGGCTATATTTTTTACTTCAGCAAATCAACCTAATTGCTAGTACCTGCACATATCTTTTTTTTTTTTTTTTTTTTTTTTTTTTTAAATTTTTTTTTCAACGTTTTTTATTTATTTTTGGGACAGAGAGAGACAGAGCATGAACGGGGAGGGGCAGAGAGAGAGGGAGACACAGAATCGGAAACAGGCTCCAGGCTCCGAGCCATCAGCCCAGAGCCTGACGCGGGGCTCGAACTCACAGACCGCGAGATCGTGACCTGGCTGAAGTCGGACGCTTAACCGACTGCGCCACCCAGGCGCCCCGTACCTGCACATATCTTGTGCATTTTCACTTCATACCCTTTTTTTTTAAATTGAATATATGTGCATGTTAAGCTCTTAACAGCATTTCTCTGTCCCATTTTCCTCCCTACCCCAGTATACTTTTAAAGTTTATACTATTTCTTGATCTATACATTCTAGATATTGCATATTACTTCCAATTTTCATTGATGGATTTTTCTTCCACCTTCCCCCTAGCCTCTTAAAATAGTAAAATTATCCTTTTTGGTTAAATCAGTATAGATTTTAGTATTGACATTTTCACTGAGTAAATGCTTCCTTCACAACTTTTTGTTTCTGCTGGCATTAATCATAGCCTTCCTTTTTCATTTGCTTTTTTATATATCTACCATTAAGTCTTACTACATAATCTAAGTTTCTCAATACATATTGTTTACATAGTCAAATATATTAGATTATCCAACCATTTTCTCACTAGGAACCTTCCGCTCTCTTGCTCTGGTCAGCACTGTTGGCTGTCTCAGCCTATGCACAGCTCTCACCCTGGGACTTCTCTGCGTCATGTTCTGAATTACCTCTCCTCTGTGTTGGATCCCCATTTCCTGGATACTTTTTACTCCTTTGCTTTGGGTAAAGCACACCCTTTGGTGGCTTACTTTGAGAGTATGGGAAATAAAACCCCTTTTGAGAACTTGCAAATCTGAAAACATGATTGAGTTGAAAGTAATTTTCCTTCAGAATTTTGAAGGTATCACTACATTGTCTTCCAGCTTCCAGTGTTGCTATTAAGCAGTTAGATCTCTATTTTTCCCTAAGGCTTTGCACATGACTTGTTTTTACTCTTTCTGTAAGTTTTTAGAAGTTCCCTTTATTCCTGAGGTTCTGAAATTTCATGGCGATATATCTTGGTGCTTATTCACTGTGCTAGGCACTTAGTGAGTCCTTTCCATCGAGAAATTCAACAATATTTCCTTACTTAGTAACATCACTACTATTTTCCCCATACTTTTTACAACTTGTTAGATGTTGGACCTTCTAGATTCTTCCTTTATCAACCATTCCCTTTTATTTTTGAATGACTGCATCTTTTTGCAAGATTTTCTTAACATTATTTCCAACCTTTCCCCTATCCAATCGGATAGGTAAAATGTCACAACTCAAAATTCAACTACATAAGGATGGATGACATCTCCATCCTATTCAGTTCTCTAGTCCTCCAATTCTCAGTAGGAAACAATTTACTTAATTTCTAAAAACTTGTTTGAAAAAAATTTTTGTTACCTAGTTCTCCCTTTTCATAGTACTTTCTTCAGACACAATATTTTTTGAGAATAATTATAGCTCTCCCCCCTCCCTAAGGTTTTCAAATAACTCCCTACTTTGTCATGGTTTCCTTGGTTTCAATTTTGTTTTGGTCTCTGCCTTTCATGTTCAAAGTTTCCTCAAATGTTTGATAACCATTGGCAGTCTATTCACATTTAAGAGTGAAATACTAAAAAGTTGATTGGAAGCTCTGTCGAGGTACAGGGCTTTTTAACTAACAGGATTCACTGTACGATGATCAAATAGGGTAAAGATGGTTTTTGGTTTTGAGAAAACAAAAAGTATAAGCATTGAAAGGCTTTTTTTCCCCTGCACTTATTCAGCTTGTTTTTGCCTGGTGTGTGCTGATATTCAGAGCCCTACCACTCATAACACTTTCACTTAATCCCTCATTTCCAATCTAGCCCCTCACCCCCATCCCCATGTCTGCTCTTGAGTCCAGAGGCTCTAATATCTTTTCCTTAAAGTTCTGAAATTTCATGGGGCTATTTCATTCATTCTACTGGGCACTCATGAGCTGTTAGTCTGAAAAGTCCTGCCTTTTGGGTTTAAGAAAACTTCATAAATATTTCTTTTATAATTTCCTCTCCATTTCTTCAGACTAAATCTCCCATTTCTTGCAGGACAGTTGGGGTAATTACCTGGCTAAAGCAGATGAGGTAGAAACCTGGGGGGCCTTTTCTTATACAGATCTTTGATTCTCCTGCACCCACCCCATTCTCAGCCCCAATCCTTATCCCCTTTGCTGAACCTCTTCTGGGTTCAAAAGGGCACATTGGGTTTGCTTCTTGTTAATAACCACCTCAGCAGAGAGAACCCATCTCATTCTGCTCTGTTAAATCAACTTTCACTCTCTGATTTATTTTTCATTTTCCAAAATGTTAATGTCTCTTATTCATTGCGATCACCTCTGGTTTTCCTTATTGAGTCATGTGCCTTTTTTGAAGAATTTCATTACTGGCATTTGAATGGGGTTTTTGAAAAAGTAAAACAAAAAACAAAACAAACCAAAACCCCATGTGTTTAGTATACCACATTTAAATGGAAATCCTTTGCTTTGTTTTTAATATCCCCTTCTACCCTTTCCTACTTTTAGGCCACTCAAGTGTCACAATCCTCTAATCCTTCCCTAATTACTCTTCTGGAAGGAATCTCTTCCTTCTAAAAAGTTCTATAGGCCACCTCTAATCTCTGCTACCCATTAGGTACAAATCAGAGATGCCCTAAAGTTATTTGTATTTAACAGCTCCTAGTAGTCCATGCCATAACCTTCATATGCTCTCTAGGCACTAGTTCCTACATATGAAAAAGCAGAAACTGAGATTTACTGAACAAGAAAAGTAAATTAAGCCAAATCCTGTTTTTTTACTCTTTAGAAATACTCGGTACTGCCCATTCACACCCTTGAATACAATTCAGTATTCTTTTCCGCAGCTTACTCCTTTTAACCCAACTAAAATGAATAATGGCAACCATTTTCTGTGATGTCCAGGAGGATCACTGGTTACCAGTAACATTTGCCACAGTTTAAGTGTCAATAGGGTAAAGGTTTTAGGACAGCAAAAAAGAGCTTAAAAAGATGAGACAGAAGAGCATGTCTCATAGTCGAAGTTAAAGGGGACAAAAGAGCAAAATGGCAAACTCCAGCTTTATCAATGACCAGTTATGGGACCTCTCTGAAATTTAGGTTCTTCATCTGAAAATGGGGATATGACCTATTGTCTACTATGAAGTTTAAACACATGAAAAGTATTTAGCAAAATGCTTACCATACAGTAAGCCATTTCATAGGATATTTCTCTGTTCTTAGGATACTCATTGCTGGCTTGGGGTTATATTTGCCTCTGGAGGCAATTTCCCTTCACTGAGACACTGAATATGCTGAAACATAAAGAATTCTAGATTATGAGATTCAAGCCCTTAGCTTTGCTCCTCAAGAGTCTTGAGACCTTAAGCAAACTTCCTCATCTTTAAGATGCTGAATATCCCAGTTTCCCTGATAATTGTACTGGATCTATTGCACAAAGCATGGCAGTTGGTCAATGGACTTTACATATGTTTGGATCATCACCCTCTGGCAGGAAAGTGTTTGCATTAGGACTCTCTATGGCAATAGGCTCAGGAATACTACTCCAGGACCACAAATTGGTCCACAGAGGCTGGAAAAGAATCTAGGCCTTTCACTGCCCTTGAGCCAAGGCAATGGTCAATTAGCAAGGCACCACAGTACCACCTAGTGGCAGTAACACCCTTCCTCTCCCTCTCTCCCAGGTGTTAAGGAAAAGCTGCCAGGTTCAGAACTCTTTGGTCACCTATTTTAAGAGCTGATCAGTCAGAGTTGGAGAGAAACCAAATACATCCCCCTCTCTCTCTCTCTTTTTTTTTAATATTAACAAATACAAGCAGCAGAAAGGGCCAGTTGCTCTCTGCTGTTCCCTGAGGGAAAGCCAGAGCACAAAACTATTCCTCTGGGCTTCCTCTAACTGCAGGGCTTGCCTTGCTCCTCTTTAGGCAGAGCTTTGTTCCAGCCCAACTTCCCTTTTCCCAACTCCCCAGTCAGGATGGGAGGCACATGGTTACTGGCGGTGGGAAGAATACTGTAGTTCCAGCCTCTGCTCCTTTAAGTCTCAGCTTGGATGGTGATCACTCATCCTTCTGCAACTAGCCTCTCATTTGCTCTGGTCCAGAAGCCGGGAGGGCTATCAACACACCCGTAGGAGCAGGCGGTGTGACTTCAGTCATCTTCAGATGATTCCTCTTCTGCCTCTTTTAGCCACTGGATGAACCTCTGCAGCTGTAAGGAAGCAGAGTGGAAAGCTATTGAGGAAGGGGAATATAACCCTTCGGTTCTCCTAAGCAGATAAACAGCTTGAGCAGCCAGAGTCCCAGGGACCAACCACCCTGGAATCTATGACGAAGAGCCAGGGACCAGACAACCATTGTGGTCACAGGAGGGCAGCCTGACTCACCTGTTGGTTCTTGCGCAATTGCTGCCCCTTATCAGTCATATCCCTTTGGCTGAACCAGCTCAGGATTGTTTCCTCAGCCAGGATCTCTAGCTGGTAGAAAGCCATCAGCACCTGCAGAAGGCCAGCAGAGGAGATCTCAGGGACCTCAAAGAATCCAGCAAGATATAATAGATAACAGAGAAAGAGGAAGCGAGATCTTAACACCTCTTTCCACCAAACTATCAGCTTCCTTTTAAACACCAAGCAGTTGCTTTAAAAATAGACAAGAATGAGCTGTTCACTCTGCTACTGGGATAGGTTTAACTCCTGGAACTTTTGTTTGGTTCCTGGGATAATCACCAAATGGTTGCCTTACTAGCCTGGCTCCAAGCTGTACATCCTAGCAAACAGCATGATAATAGGGGTAGATGGTGCTATTAATCAAACCCCATACTGGATTCATGTCAGCCTGTTTTGTGTTTCCATGAAGGCAGCCAAGGTCTGTTTCAAAGCAAATGCAGGACTAGGGGGCTTGAGGTATTCACCTTGGCCAGGGAAGTACTAAGAGCTTCATGCTCCAGGAAGAAGTCCTCAATGGCTGCCAATGCTTCCAAATGATCAGCTGCACGCTTTATGTAGTTCCTAAAAACAGGACTCCAGGCTTTGAGAAGCTATGGAAGAAAGGAGAAGGGAACTGCAATATATTCCTGAGCATGCACCTACATCTAGATAGCAAAGAAAGTCAATATCGATAATAGACGACTATCAGGATATGGGAAAACAAGCGGGAGATGATACAGGCCTGAGGAATCATGTCACAGGGACTTGGGAGTTGCTGGCAGTCAGGGTTGGTGAAAAAGAAAAGATTTCCCAGAGAAGGTAAAAGGGGGTCAGATGCTACAGGCTGCCTCAACATACCTATTGCCGGCCTAAAGGTTGATCTCATTCTGTGCTAAATCATTTCAGTCAGAGAGTATAAAAGTCTAGGACTATTCTGGATATATCTTTGGGCTGCTCTTGTACCCAATCTATACCCAGAGGCAAGGAGAAAGGAACCACAAGTAACACATATCCCACAGTAAGACCTTCTACTCCCTATTTCCTTTAAAGTGAAACACAGCAAGAACGATGATCTGCCACCACCCAATCTCTTGTCTCCAGCCCATCTTTACTCACGGGAAGCAGCAGGGCGCAGTAACGGTTTGGGTCCAGCAGGGAATCCATCTGTTGGAAGGGGAACTCCAGGACCACGTGGCTCAATACTTGCATCACCTCCTTTAGACTTATGTTGTAGGCGTATCTGTGGGAAGACTGGGGTGACACCAGGGCCTTCACTGGCCCTTTCAGCTTGCTTGTAGGACCATGACTTTGACAGGACACTGGGGGAGAAGTCAGATGGAACAACATGCAAGGGGAAGACTTTGGAAGAGGGAAGTCTATGCTGAGGCCAGAACCTAACATTCTCCTTGAATCATCCTAATTCTCTACTAGCCTTGCTCACTTGGGACATTGAGGGAATCAGTTCCTATCTGGGAAAGAAACAGGAGAGAACCTCTACCTGCCTGGGATTACCCAGCAGACAGGAGCAGAGGGAAGGGTTGCTCTTACTTGAGAGAGTTGATCTCTAGGACTAGATTGTCACAAGAAATGTTCTCCTCCTTGCCCCGCTGTAGTGTTCCCAGGACTTCATTCTGGAATACTAAAATCAAACGAAAAAGTTCATGAGCCAACATCACTCCAGAATGCTTTAAGTTCTCTACTCCTGACCTTATCATTTATTTATTTTAAATATTTATTTATTTTGAGAGAGAGAGAGAGAGAGAGAGAGAGCATGAGCGGGGGAGGGACAGAAAGAGAGGGAGAGAGAGAATCCCAAGCAGGCTCTGCACTGTTAGCGCAGTGCCCAATGTGGGGCTTGAACTCATAAACTGTGAGATCACGATCTGAGCCGAAATTAAGAGTTGGATGCTTAACCGACTGAGCCCACCCCAGTACGCTATGGGACTGATTTTATACCAAACCCCTTCTGGGAGAAACACAAGTCTCTGGCTAGTCGATCCAGACGAAGAATGAACTGGAAGTTTTCCTCGTTTGTCCCAGGACACTGCTCCCCTGGCCACTCACCTTTGAAGTCATCCATCTGTGGGGAGCCCGTTCGGCTGTCTAGCTCCTCAGCATCCATACTCTGCTCACTCTCAGTTTCACTCTCTTCTTCCACATTGATTGTGAGTCCTGAGAACCCATTAAGGGTGAGAAACAAGAAAAGGAAAGAGCCATTGACACAGAGTAATCTATCTACCCTGTCTGAGTGAATAAAGTAATAAACAAGTGGTCTGATTCTGAAGTATTCGCTCTCCTTCAAAATATTCCGACTTAGGAGTGTGTGTGTGTGTATGGGGGGGGGGTGGTGACAGGAATAAGGCCTAGCTCACCCCATAGATTCTGCCGTAGTTCTTCTTCCTCTTCCACGTTCATGTCTGCAGCTTTCCAGAGGTAGCCCTGGCCAGCAACTCCGACTTCTGCTGGATTGTAACCTGGAAAAGCATTGATCTTTAGTGAAGGCACATGAGAAACACAATCACTCTAGGAGGAAATACTGGTTTTCCCACAGGGCAAAGAGACACACAGATGCCCCACACCTGCTAAGCCTCACACCTTTCAGCTTCACTTTCTCCTTTTCTTGGTTAGCCCCAGAATCGTCACTGAACTGGCCATCATCCTCATCTTCCTCTGCATCTGGAGGGTGCAAAGAGATCACCGAGCCCTCAGGCAGCGTGATGTCTGGGCCCACTACCACCTAGGGGACCAAAAAAGAGTAGGTGGCACAGATCCATTAGTGTGTTGGGAAAAGGTACATCCTGACAATGAGCAACTATTTTTACTAAGTAGAAGATAAATGAATCCACTGGATTTGCTCTCTCTCCCCGTCTCTGCCCCGTGTGCTCGCGCTCTCTCTCAGAATAGTTTTCAATTAGCAATAATCGTGCCTCAGATAAACCTCATTGGCTACGATACTGCCACTGCACAAAGCTTCTCTCAGAATAAATAAATAAGCATTAAAAACAAGGGGGGCTGCCTGGTGGTTCAGTCAGTTAAGCCTCCAACTCTTGATTTCGGCTTGGGTCATGATCTCACATGGGATCGAGTCCTGCATCCAGCTCTACGCTGACAGTGTGGAGCCTGCTTGGGATTCTCTCTCCCTCTCTCTCTGTCCGTCCCCTACTTGTGTGTGTGCAAGCACACGTGCTCTCTCTCAAAAAAAAAAAAAAGAAAAAAAAAAAGAATCCACTGGATTGGGACTCTCAATTCAGGCTGGAACATGGGTGGACGTAAGGCCCCTCTGGCTCAACATGACCACCAACCAGTTTGGGGCTTGTGTGCAGTATGGAGATGGTCTTACCTGGGAAGTAAGGACACAGCGTGGCTTCAGTGTAACTTGTTCCTTGACTTCAGCATTGTCACAGACCAGAGATTGATGGATCTGTGCTCCAGCAGCCACTCGGACACCCTGCCACAGGTAGGCCTGGTCCAGCACCACGTTATCACCTGGCTCAGGACAAGAAGCATTCCTGGTCACTCAGGGCTCCAGACCAGGGCCATTCCTAGAGGACAGGGCTGACTGATAGCAGCACAACTCCCACCCAGCTCTGATACTGCATCCCTAATTCACCAGAAACACCCTCTCCCCTTCTAAGCTCCAGCTTGAGAATAGAAGTGTTTACCACGACCATCCTCCACTAGGTTTGCAACAATCACAGACTATATACTGCACTTAAGTACCTGAGAACCTTCAAGATCTCTGGGGACCCCTTTGAACTCAAGATCCTTGTTAGAATCATATCCATGTCTAGAAGTAGAACTCAATTTTTCCATCTCTTCTTGTACATTTCAATTTTTAAAAAAGATTTTAAGGGGCGCCTCGGTGGCTCAGTCGGTTGAGCATCCGACTTGGAGTCAGGTCATGATCTCCCACTCATGGGTTCGAGCCCCACATCGGGCTCTGTGCTGACAGCTCAGAGCCTGGAGCCTTGCTTCGGATTCTGTGTGTGTGTCTCTCTCTCAAAATAAATAAACATAATAATAAAAAAAATTAAAAAAAAAAAAAAGATTTTAAGTAATCTCTACACCCAATGCAGGGCTTGAACTCACAACCCCGAGATCAAGAGTCCCGTACTCTGTCGACTAAGCCAGCCAGATGCCTGCTCCTCTTCTTGTACATTTTAGAATTCGAATTTTATTGTTGTTCTTTTAAAGGGCCAGTTCCATTAAAAGCAACACATTCCTATAACCAAAGTGACTTACCAAGAAGCAACCAGGTAGTAATGGTAGAGTAAAAAGAATGCTGTACTTAGAATACTCACATTCAAGTCCTAGCACTGCCTCTCATTAGGTTATAACCCTGAGGGAGATAAACCTCTTTGAGCCTGTTTGCTTGGCTATAAACTGAGAATAAATAATACTCACTTCACAAGGTTTTTGTGAGGATAAATGAAACAATGCACGCAAAACCCCTTTGTAAAACTGCAGTGCACCAAACAGATGTTATTATTGCATGTTAATTATCCACTTGGTCCTGAATGTGAATAAGGTACTCTGGAATGTGAAGGGTCACCCAGTAAGAGGCTCACAGGCCACAAATTAAAGGCCACAAATTTCACATCCCTATTCTGTCCTTTACTAAGGTAGCCACACTAGTTCCTCCTTCTCAGGAATGATCCCTCTCTTTCTCTGAAGACATGGGGCTCCCCACATTCCTGTTCCTAGGGTGACCAGTTTGATTTCCCCACCTGTGCTCACCAATGTGGCAGCCAGGGCCAATGACACTGTTGGTAATAGAGCAATTGCTGCCAATGACAGTGCCAGAGCCCAGAAGCACATTTTCCTCCAGGACGCTGCCATGGCCTAGGCTGACTTCAGGCCCTCGGTAAATGTTATGCCGGGAATGAGTGCAGTTCTGGGTTGTGCTGTCAGTGAAGTTTGCCTCTGGCGTGAGTGGGTAGACCCATCGGCGGATGACATCAGCACAGACAGCCGCATACATGTGTAGGTTGGAGACCCGGGCGCCATATTCCCTAGTTGTCACGTGCATGTGGATCTGGTTCCCTAGGATCTGAAAGGGGACAAGGAAAGGGCGGTCACCTAAGTAAGTAAGAGAGGAAGAACACAACCAGGTACAATTCTTTTCTAACTTTAAGTTCCCCTCTGCCTTTCAATGTCCTAGCCAAATGGTCAAGATGTTTCTTTGTATATTGTTTCCCTCTCCCCCCCGCCTCACCCCCTAGTTCTTTTTCTTACTCCTAAGGCTCAATAAAACACAAAAGAGGACCAAAAATTATCAGCATGGGATAAAATCACAGCCCTCTTCTAAAGAGGCATGGGAACCTTTTCTTACCTCCTCATTCACTAACAGGCCTCGCACAAAGTCATCTCGAGTTTGGTAGTCAAAGTTGTCTGTAAAGAGTTGAGCCACCTGTGGGGGGGATGTTGGGTGGCACCATGGTAAGTGCTATTCTCTGGAAGCAAAGATAAGCCTCTAGAGACCTATCAGACCCTATGACAGTTGGACAAGGGCCAGAATCCCAAAAAGGCTCCCAATGGGATCCTGGGGTCAAGATGAAGCACCCGTTTACTGTGGAACTGATAAGAGAAAAAGGGAGAAGAAATATACCCTGGCCTTCTAAAGGAGCAATAACATACCTCAGAGTTTTACTCTTTGGATATGCAGCTCTGGCCCTGAAAAAGCTCACCTGAGGAGAGCAGATGCTGATGTGACAGTCCAGTAAATCATAGCGAATCTCTACACCATCTCCACTGCCCTGGAACAAACTCTGTAGGGAGAAGTTACAAGCACTTCAACGTGTCTCCTGCTAAAGCCTGTCACTTTCCCATCTCAAGGACCCCAGATACCCACATACCAGAGGAAAAGAAAACCGTCGAAGACCTTGGGTCTTCTGGAAATGGAGAACCCGGTTTGTGGCACTATCCACAGCCACTACCACATTGTCCTCATGGCAACGAGTTGGGTGGCTAGGGGATGACTCTTTGAAGATCATTGTCATCACAGATACATTTTTTTCTAGCTTCCGCCTCAATCTATAAAGGACAGGAAGGAGAGAGCAGCAAAATAGCAGTCTTTGGGCTCTGCTGGTTCCAAACCCTTTGTCCTTACCATCTTCCCATCCTGACCTGTGTTCTTCCAGGGCTTTGGTAATATTGATGTTTGAGATGACATCCCCATACACCAGAAGGAAGTCAGAGCGCACCAAGGCCTTGGCATCAACATCACGGAGAACATCCCCCAGTGATCGATATAATTCTGATGTAATTATTCGAACCACGTTGAGGGATGTAGGGCGGCACCACTTGGATTTCCTAAAGGAAGGCGGATGAGGGGAACGAGCAAATCAAGCATAAAGATTGCGTAGAGCTTCCCTATTTTTCTCCCCCATTCAACATTCACACACCTTCTCTACAGCTTTTCTGGGTTCCTGCCAGCATCCTCTACTTCAAAGAGATTTATGAACTATAATGAATGGTTTCAGCATCCTGTGTCACCAGTCTTGTTTTATGGGTTAGAGAAACATAGTTATTTCCTCTCCATACCCTGACACCTGTCCCCAAACATGGATCTGAATTCAAAATCCTGCTGAGACTTAAGAGTATACAAAGTATCCTGGGAACACACTTTCCATGCCACTTCTCTCCTTGCAAAGTCCAAACCAAATTTAGGAGCTGTCTAAAGGACACCACGCTAATATCCTAGTCTTTATGCCGTAAACTTCCATAAATCCTAAGATTCACTCTTTTTCAAGAAGATTTCACCAAACATTTGGTTAAGTGTTTATTTACTACATGCTTTGTACTAAGCTAGGCACTGTGAATACAAAGATGAGGAAGAGCTCAATATTTAGAAGCTCAGTGGCAAAACAAAGATGTTTCTGTCATGACTTCCATATTGGAGCCTTTAAATAAAAGCAAAATCAACAAGATCAAACTTTATAAATGAGATTTAGAAAAAATCCAAATGTTATTCTTTAATCTTTGTCACAACTTCAGCTGCTCACCTCCTGATAGGTGAAGAGAATGCCCTTAGTCCTTATGATGGAATCTAAACAGACACATTTTTTCCCCTCACAATTTCTCCTTACTTAGTTACAACCATCCTAAGGAAACTGGAAAAAATGGTGAAATATGGAAAGAAAAGTTGCAGAGTCTTACAGTAAATGTTCCTTGATTTGAGCAGCCTTCCAGCAACAAAAAACAAAGGTTTCCTGTACACCTGTGGCGGTCAGAAATTCCAGAGTGTAGTCAATTAGTGCCACATTGGCCAGGGGCAAGAGGACCTGAAGGGCAGGAGATGAAAAAAGTCTTAATTTTTGAATCCAGAAAGGTCCGCTGGGCACTATTCTTTCCTCCACTTAACCACAATTTTCACTCCCCTACCAGTGTTCCCAAACGCTATCATTTTACTTTATCTTCTAAAGTTAAAAGAAATCAGGCCCCTACCTTTGATGTTCATGGCATGCTCTAAGCATGAGAACCTAGGATGAGAATGTAACAGCAAGCATGGAATCTGCTTGCCTAGCAACAGACACACAGCTGCTACAGGACAACAGGCCACTCTGGCAAAGGATAATACTAAAAATCAATCTTATCTCCAGAAACGTAAGCAGTGATAAGGCCCTTTCCTCCATAAAATTTCCTTCCAGATCTCTTTCTGGCCATCCCAATCATTTGTCCAAAATGAACAGCCATTAGGCTTTTTGGGAGGTGTGGGAAGTTAGGATTTTTTTTTATCCGAATGCAGCTGTCTTTGAACTAGGGACTGCTGAGTGACCCTGCAATCCCTAAGACTAGCTCAGTCCAATTCCCCAGTATCTAGACAATACGGGGTCTGCTGGCAACCGTCCACTAAACCAGTTCTGTCTTCCTTTTGACAGATGGCACCGTCTGTCATTAAAACCTGGAAAGAAAAAAAGGACACCCTCCGGGATTCAAGACAGCTCTTACTATGGGATCAGACTGTTACCGGTCTGCTCTTTTTTCAGGCATATGACCCCCCTTTTTGCAGGCAAAAGGAAGTGCTGTTCCCATTCACCTAAGGATCTCTTTTTCCATTGCACGGTTAAAGGCAGCACAGCCTCCTCCTGGGGCATCGAATCCCCGTGTGAAGACTTCTCACAAGCACTACTTCTACATTGAGCCCTATACAAGCCTTTCAAACCTGAGGTGGTCAGCATGAGTGCCCATCTTCCAGAGCACTCCCCACTACGCAGCCTAAAGGATAACCTGCTGTAGCCCGGCCACCTTCGGGCCCTTTGGCTGCTTCCGCGCGCGGTGCTCACCCGAGGCTGGTCCTTAGAGATGGGGAAGAAGCGGCGATTGAAGCTATCTGCCACCAGAACTGCTTGTAGGGGCGGCGGCGGTTCCTCCTCCGACCCTTTGGCTCCCGCGCCGCTGCCGCTTCCCGGCCCAGGGCCGCTGCGCTTGTTGGCCCGACTAGCCACCGCACCAGGCGACGCCACCACAGTCGCCGCCATCTTCTTCCCTCACGGCCACCGCTTCCGCACGGAAGCTGACACCGCTCGGAGTAGGGGACAAAAAGGACCCAGCGCTCGAAACGCGAAGGACCAACGAAAGGAAGGAGGGAGGAGACAAGGAGAGAGCAGTGCGCAGGCGTGTTCCCTAGGCGCCGGCCCCTGGGAGGAGCAAGTCGTGGGCCGCCTTTGGGCTCAGCGGGATGGAGGCGCGGGGTGGGGTGGAGTCCTAAGGCGCACAGACTCGAATTGCAGGTATGGTAGGCCTTTTATACACGAACTGGCTGAGATTTCTCGAGGGATGATGCGACTTGGGGTCTCTGCTTGATCCATTCGGGATATGTAATCTTCCTCGGCCGGAGCATTTAAAAAATTGCAGTCCTCCATCTACGTTCTAGTCACTTAAATATGACCCAGCACCTTGGGGAGTTCGGAACCCAGTCAAACATCTCCTTCCTCAGGGAACTCACAGTCCACCTAAATAAATACAGAACATGGTATATAGTAGGGAGAGTAGTAGTTCTGTGGAGCCTTGATGGTGGCCAGCGGACGATACAAGCATTATCTCATTTAATTTTTCACACATCTTATTCATTCGCTCAACAAACGTTTTTTGAACACTCAGAGGAGCGAACTTCACCCAGCAGCTACTAACTAAGTGGAAGAACTGGTATTGGAACCCGATCTGTCTGACTTCAGAGTTCCACATCTTTCTGCCAGGTTACGTGAGGATAAAAGTTCCTATTTTATGATTTCTTCATTTCTTCATTCATTCGGCCTATCAGCATTTCTTGAAACCCTACTGTGTCTTAGAGCGGAGTTGAGGTCGATCTAAGGTTGAGTGGGACTGGAGTTAAACCTTTGAGGCGGAAGGAACTAAGCAAAGCCCTAGGCTCGAGAGGCAGAGCATGATTGGGGGGAAAGGCGGTGGCTGCAGGGAGAAAACCAGTCCTGCGGAGGAGTCAGACCTTGGGGACGCGGGGGAAGCCAGGCAGCGCTGCTTGGCGGTTATTTGGAAGACTAGTTTTCCAGCAAGGCTCAGCGCCCTTTCTACACAGAACTGTGCGAAATCCATGATCCGCTTATCCGGCAAAGTTTCTGCAAACCTTGTTCTCACCATTGCTGGCCTTGTACGTTGCCATTTGGGGTTCAGAAGGCTTAGATTTGTTGTTTCCACGTGGTCATTGTGGTTTGACTAGAGGTACTCCTGCTCTCCCCTCCTAGGACCACGGAGTCTTTCATTTCTTCCCCATACTGGTTAATGATAGTGCTGAGCAAAAACCATTTCTTAAGGATTTGGGAAAATTTAGGCTGGAGAAGGAAAGGGAGAAGGCATCTCAGTAGAAGTTTTCACTTAAATATATGTGCACTGTAAAGGATGCTATTCTACTGTCCTACAAATCCATGGGCAGAAAGAGAAAAAAAAAAGGCTGATTAAATTGGATTAGTGATGTGCAGGTGTTGGAGCAGTGGTGGTGGTAGTGAAGCATATGGAAAGTAGGTCCAATTTTAGGAAAAAAAAATATTTATTTATTTTGAGAGAGTGTGCGCATGCAAGCGAGTGGGGGAGCAGCAGAGAGAGAGGAAGAGAAAGAATCCCAAGCTGGCTCTGAGCTGTCAGTGCAGAGCCCAGCTGGGGGCTTGATCCCATAAATAGTGAGATCATGACCTGAGCCGAAATCAAGAGACAGACATTTAATGGACTGAGCCACCTACGCACCCACAATTTTAGAAACTTTTAAATGACTCTTGTGATCCAGGAAAGTGGTGAGTGAAAAGTCTAGAGTCATGAAATTCTGTATACAGATAGCTGGGTATAAGGTTTTTAATGGAGGGGCTCAGGGAGGATGTATGTTTCAAAATTTACTCGACTCAGTAACAACAACAACAACAACAACAACAACAACAACAACAACAAAAATCCAAACAAAAATGGGTCAAATTTCTTGAATAAACATTTCTCAAAAAAAGATCTACAAATGGCCAATAAAGGACATGAAAATATGCTCAATATCACTAAACAATAGGGAATTACAGGTCAAAAGTACAATGAAATATCACCTCACATCCACTGGGATGGCTACTATCAAAAAAACAAAACAGGAGTGCATGGGTGGCTCAGTCGGTTGGGCATCTAGTTCTTGGTTCGGCTCCGGGTGTGATCTCACAGTTTTGTGGGTTTGAGCCCCGTGTCAGGCTCTGCACTGGTGGTGTGGAGCCTGCTTGGGATTTTCTCTCTTTCCCTGTCTCTCTCTCTCTGCCCTTCCCCCACACTTGCGCTCTGTCTCTCTCAAAATAAATAAACTTAAAAAATATTAAAATAAAACACAGAAAATAACAAGTGTTAGTGAGGAAGTGGAGAAATTGGAATCTTTGTACCCTGTTGGTGAGAATGTAAACCAGTACAGCCACTGTGGAAAAACAGGACAGTGGTTCTTCAAAAAGATTAAACATAGAATCACCATATGATCCAGCAATTCTACTTCCAGATAAATATCCCCAAAAAGTGAAAGCCGGGACTCAGATGTTCGTACACCTATATTCATAGAAGCATTATTCACAATAGCTAAAACATGGAAGCAACCCAAGTGTCCATTGAGGAATAAATGGATAAGCAAAATGTGATATATATGTATAACAATATTATTCAGCCTGAAAAAGGAAGGCTATTTTGACATAAGCTATAGCATAGATGAACCTTGAGGAATTATGCTAAGTGAAATAAACCAGTAACAAAAAGACAAATACTGTATGATTCCATTTATAGGAGGTACAATATTCATATAGACAGATAGTAATACTGTGGTTGCCATGGGCTGGCCAAGAGGAGGAAACGGGGAGTTGTTGTTTAATGTGTACAGAGTTTCAGTTTTATAACACGAAGAGTTCTGTGGATGGAGGGTGGTGATGGTTGCACAACAATGTGAATGTACTTAATGCCACTGAAATGTACAGTTAAAAATGGTTAAAATAGTAAATTTTATGTTATATATATATTTTACTGCAGTAAAAAAAAGTTGAAAAAAAGCTTACTGGAAAGATCCTAAAATCCACAAGTACATAATCACACATACACACAAGCAAAATTAGTGAAAATCCTTTCCCCTATTTCTGTCATCCTACCCAACCTTGAGAATTATAACCATTATTAATAATTCGGTAGGTAATCTTTCCATTTCTCCCCTAAGTTTATATGTCTAGGTCTAGAGATATATTATATGATTAAACACACAGACACAGACACCCACAAACATACCATATACATATATTCATACATACATGATATACGTATATTCGCACATACCCAAGCATAGAATTATGTTTAGAGACAGTATGCTATATGATGGTACTCCAAGGTCAGAGAATCTGGGTTCCATTACAGGCTCCAGTCATTTACTAGCTGTTTACCCTTGGGCAGATTACTCATTTTCTCTATGCCTGGACTTCTTCATCTTTGAAATGGGACAATAATAGTATTTACCTCATAAGATTGTTGTGAGGATTAAATGAGATAACATATAAAAAGTTCCCCACCAGGGCATCTGGGTGGCTCAGTCAGTTAAGCATCCAACTTTTGGTTTCAGCTCAGGTCATGATCTTGCCATTTGTGGTTCTAACCTCACATTGGGCTCTGCACTGACAGTGCGAAGCCTGCTAGGGATTCTCTCTCTTCCTTTCTCTGTGCCCCTCCCCTGCTCTCTCTCCCTCTCTCCCAAAATAAATAAATAAACTTAGAAAAAAAAAAAAGCCCTATACCTATTGTGGTGAGCACTGAGTAATGTATAGAATTGTTGAATCATATTGTACCTTGAAACTAATATAACACTGTATGCTAATTATATTTCAATAAAAATATGAAAGGCCCTTAGAACCCTGTGTGACACACTGTCAATGCAATTTGAATATTTGCTAATGATAATGATACATTTTTGTCTGCAACTTAATTTTTATTTAATATACTGTAGAATGTAGACAAACCTAGCTATTTTCAATGATTCCATAATATTCTGTAGTATGAATATACCATAATTTGCCCAACCATTTCTTTAAAATTTTTTTTAAAAAAATGTTTATTTGTTATTGAGAGACAGAGTGTGAGCATGAGAGGGGCAGAGAGAGGGGGAGACACAGAATCTGAAGTAGGCTCCAGGCTTCGGGCTGCCGGCACAGAGCCCAATATGGGGCTGGAACTCACAAACCTCTGAGATCATGACCTGAGTCAAAGTCAGACGCTTAACTGACTGAGCCACCCAGGTGCCCTGACATCTTACCCATTTTTAAGTGCACAGTTCAGTAGTGTTAAAGACATACATGTTGTTGTGCTACTATCACCACCATCCATCCATAGAACTCTTCTCATGTTGCAGAACTAAAG
Organism: Puma concolor; assembly: GCF_028749965.1. Lineage (NCBI taxonomy): Eukaryota > Metazoa > Chordata > Mammalia > Carnivora > Felidae > Puma > Puma concolor. The sequence goes on along the minus strand of NC_141675.1, from coordinate 76,347,271 downwards.
CTCTGTCCTCATTAAACAATAACTCTTCATTTCTTTCTCCCTTAGCTCTGACAATCACCATTCTACAATTTGTCTCTAAGCATTGACTACCCTAGATACCTATGTAAGTGGAATCATGCAATATTTGTTCTTTTGTGACTAGTTTATTTCACTTAGCGTAATATCTTCTTTTTAAAGATTTTTTTTTAAAGTTTATTTTTGAGAGAGACAGAGCGCAAGTGGGGGAGGGGCAGGGAGAGGGGGAGACAAAATCTTGAAGCTGTCAGCACAGAGCCCAAGCGGGGCTCGAACCCACGGACCGAACTGAACTGTGGGATCATGACCTGAGTTGAAATCGGACGCTTAACCGACTGAGTCATCCAGGCACCCCAGTTAGCATAATATCTTCAAGGCTCATGCCTGTTGTACCATATGTCAGAATTTCCTTCCTTTTTAAGGCTGAATAACATTCCATTTTATGTATACACCATATTTGTTTATCCATTCATCTTGACACTTAATAGACACTTGGGTTCATTCCCTGTTTTCGCTATTGTGAATAATGCTCCTATGAATATGGGTGTATAAATATCTGTTTGAGTCCTTGCTTTCACTTTTTTTCGGGTATGTATCCAGAAGTGAAATTTCTGTATAATATGATAATTCTATGTTTAATTTTTTTGAAGAACCGCCTTCCTGTTTTCCACAGCAGCTGTACCACTTTGCATTCTCACCAACAGTGCACAAGCGTTCTAATTTCTCCACATTCTTACCAACACTTGTTATTTTTTTATAAAGCTTTATTTTATAATCATCATTATAATAAGTATGAAGTGGTATCTCATTGTGGTTTTTTTTTCATTTTTAAAAAGTTTTTATTTATTTTTGAGAGACAGAGAGAGACAGAGCATGAGCGGGGGAGGAGTAGAGAGAGAGAGAGAGGGAGATACAGAATCCGAAGTAGGCTCCAGGCGCCAAGCTATCAGCACAGCTGACCCTGATCCTGACTCAGGGCTTAAACCCATGAGCCCGTGAGATCTTGACCTGAGCTGAAGTCAGACCCTCAACCGACTGAGCCACCCAGGTACCCCTCGCTGTGGTTTTGATTTTCATCTCTCTAATAACTAGTGATATTAAGTATCTTTTCACGTGCATAATTATTGGCCATTTGTGTATCTTTTGAGAAATGTCTATATAAGTCCTTTGCCCATTTTTAAATAGTTTTTTTTTTTTTAAGTTGTAGGAGTTCTTTATATGTTCTGGATAGCAATCTCTTATCTGATAATATCATTTGCAAATATTTTCTCCAATTCCACGGGTTGCCTCTTTACTCTGTTGATAATGTCCTTGGATGCACAAAAGTTTTTACTTTTGATGACGTCCAACTTAACTATTTTTCTTTTGTTACGTGTACTTTTGGTGTCATATCTAAGAAATCGTTGCCAAAATCCAGTGTCAAGAGGTTTTTCTCCTGTGTTTTCTTTTAACTTTTAAATGGCACTTTTTTTTTTTTTTTTTTTTTGTCTTCAGGTTCTACTATAAAGATGTCAAAATAATGGTAGGATCTGTCCCCTGCAGGGTACCCTTGATACATGCACAAGAGCAGGCCATTTCTAGGCAGTGCTAAAGAGGACTTGGGGATTGCATGCATCAGCTGGTGGATTAGAGCATTTTGACAGGAAATCTTAGAGCCTTTTGTGCTTCTCATCTGGGCTCACTTGTGGTTTAGTAATCCGAGCTGATTGTTCACTGCCACAAGTGTTGTTGTTTATTTTCTAGTTACTTTTGGATCTGGAGTTGTTCTGAAAGCGTTCTAAATATGTTATAGGATAGCTGAAATGTTTACTGTTCATGTCCTAGCTTGCTAGAAAATGAAAGAATACGTAAAGTTCTGAGTTCTCTCCCATTCTGTTTTCTTTTCTTTTCTTTTCTTTTCTTTTCTTTTCTTTTCTTTTCTTTCTTTCTTTTTTTTTCTGGAATCTTCACTATTATCTCCAGTGATAAAACTAGTTTCTGTAGGTATAACAATCGTTTTTGTCTTCCAGGATGAGCTGAGGAAGAAATATCCTCTAAACTTTCTATAGCTCAGGCAAAACATGCTGGGATTATTCAAAAGAAACTTTACTCAAAAACTTAAGGGAAGGGGTGCTTGGGTGGCTCAGTTGGTTAAGCATCCGACATCAGCTCAGGTCATGATCTCACAGTTCATGGGTTCAAGCCCTGAGTCGGGATCTGGGTCAGCTGTGCTGACAGCTCTGAGCCTGGAGCCTGCTTTGGATTCCGTGTCTCCCTCTCTCTCTGCCCCTCCCCCGCCTGTTCTCTCTCTCTCTCTCTCTCTCTCTCTCTCAAATAAACACTAAAAATTTTTTTAAAAAAACTTAAGAGAAGAGAAGGGAGAAAAAAGGGAAAACAGTCACTAACACACATAATACTCTGCTTGGGCTGGGCCTTAATAAGGTGCTGGAGGGTGGCTTGGGGAGTTGGGCACCACCACCCTCTGGAGGTCATTGCTGTGTTGTGCACGAACCTATTCTGCAATTATTGTAGACGTACTTAGGTACCTTTTGACAGAGTGTTCCAAAATTGTAAAGAAGGAGCCCAGCCATATCCACAATGTACTTTGAGCCCAGCACCTGGGCTACTCTGTGACCAGTTTTCTTGAAAACAGCTTGAGCTTTGTGGCTGGGGAGAGAGCCATCTCTCTGAGAGTCAATAAGGTTCCTGAGACAGCATTGCCAAGAGAAAAAAAAAGTATGGCAAACGTATCAGCTTGAACATCAGAGTCTTGAATCCTGATGGAGCAGGGATTATAGGAACAGAGGGACACTATACTTGACCTGCTCTTTATCCAGCCTCCCACAAGGGGACATGTGTGCGTGAGGAGGGGCAGAGCTGTGGTATAAAAGAGAGAAAGTAGGTAGGGTGACCAACTGTCCTTGTCATCCAGGACTATGCCAGTTTTAGCACTGAAAGTCCTGCATCCTGGACTCAAGGAAACTCTCAGTCCTTGGCAAACTGGAATGTTTGGTTACCATAGAGGCAGGTCAGTAGGTGCCAAGAATTTTGTTGGTAACTCCCTCCTAAAGAGTCTACCTGGAGAAATAACCAGAGCTTTCCCAATACCTGGACAAGAAGGGGATCCTGAGTCTGGGGGGCCAGAGGATATTAACAACACTGTGGTGCTTACAGGTGGCAGAACTGCAAAACACCAAAGGAAAAAAATTAAAGGCAGCCAGAGAAATATATATTACCTAAAGGGGAACAGGGGCACCTGTTCAGCGTCCAACTTCAACTCGGGTCATGATCTCGAAGTTTGTGAGTTTGAGCCCCATATTGGGCTTGCTGCTGTCAGCCTGTTGGGGCAAAGACTGCTTCTGATCCTCAGTCCCCTTCTCTCTGCTTCTCCTCCGCTTGTGCTCTCCCAAAAATGAATAAATATTTAAAAAAAATAAAGGGGAATAAAAATTAGATTGACTTCACTAGAGCAAAAATGCAAGCCAGGGGCGCCTGGGTGGCTCAGTTGGTTGAGCATCTGACTTTTGCTGAGCTCATGATCACACAGTTTGTGAGTTCGAGCCCCATGAGACCCATGTCAGCTCTGGCTGACAGCCCAGAGCCTGGAGCCTGGAGCCTGCTTTGGATTTTTCATCTCCCTCTCTCTCTCCCCCTCCCCCTCTTGCACTCTGTCTCTGTCTCTCTCTCTCAAAAGTAAATAAACATTAAAAAATTATTTTAAAAAATGGAAGCCAGAAAATAATAATAGCATAACATCTTTAAAGTGTTAAGAGAAAATATCGTCAGCCTAGAATTCTCTTCCCAGAGAAATTATCTTTCAAGAACAAGGGTGAAATACATTTTCAGATCAACAAAAACATGCACTTAATCATCAAAAGTCCTTTATTAATGGCACTTCTAAAGTTCTACTGTCCAGTGCAGTAGCCACTAGCCACATATGGCTATTTAAATTAAAATTATAAAACAAAAAAATTCAGTAATGAGTCACATTGCCACATTTCAAGTGCTCCATAACCACATGTGGCTAGTGGCTGGTTTATTAGACAGTGCAGATAATGATTATTTCCAACATTTTGAACTGCATATTGAATAGCACAGTTAAAAGATATACCTCAAAGCAGAAGATTCCAGAACAAAGGTTTGAGATGCACAGTGAAAGATCTAGTAACAAAACAAAACAAAACAAAACAAAACCCTGTAAAACTGTAAATGTGTGAGTTAATCTAAATAAATATTGGTGATATAAAATAATATTAATGTCTGAATTGGGGAGTTAAGAAAAGAATGTGCTAAATTACTTGTAAATATAAGTCAGAAAGGAGATGACTAGAGTTAAAACATTCTAAGATCTTTCTTATTATTCATGTAAAAACTGGGTCAAAAACTAAAATTCAGCAATATCTGTTTACAAATAACACACCTAAACATAAGGACTCAGAATAGCTGAAAGTAAAAAGATGGAAAAAGGTGCACAAGGCAAATACTGTTCAAAACAAATCTGTTAGGAAGTTTTGCTAGAAATTGAAATGGTCACTTTATAATGATAAAGCTTTAATTCGCCAGGAAGAGAAAATATTTCAAATTCTGTGCACCTAAAAATGAAACTTCAGAGCATATGAAGTAAAAATTAACGAAACTATGAGAAACAATTGACAAATCCATCATCGTAGGAAGATTTTAAATATATTTCTCAAGGGGCGCCTGGGTGGCGCAGTCGGTTAAGCGTCCGACTTCAGCCAGGTCACGATCTCGCGGTTCGTGAGTTCGAGCCCCGCATCAGGCTCTGGGCTGATGGCTCGGAGCCTGGAGCCTGTTTCAGATTCTGTGTCTCCCTCTCTCTCTGCCCCTCCCCCGTTCATGCTCTGTCTCTCTCTGTCCCAAAAATAAATAAAAACGTTGAAAAAAAAAATAAAAAAAAAATATATTTCTCTCAGTGTTTGGTAGATCAAAGAAATACATGAATAAGGATACAGAAGACTTGAATATCACAAGTAACCATTTGATTTAATAGATATTTACAGGACACCATTCAATAAGCAGATTATACACATTAGTTCTAGATGCCTGTGGAATGTTTGTGAGCATTAACTATACATAAATAAAATCTCAATAGATATCAGGGAATTGGACTCCTGGGTGTCTTGGTCCGTTAAAACTCCAACTTCGGCTCAGGTGATGATCTCACACTTCATTAGTTTGAGCCCCACGATGGGCTCTGTGCTGACAGCTCAGAGCCTGGAGCCTGCTTCAGATTCTATGTCTCCCTCTCTCTGCCCCTACCCTGCCCACATTCTGTCTCTGTCTCTCAAAAATAAAATAAACATTAAAAAATTTTTTTTAATTAAGAAAATCTCAATAGATATTAGGGAATTGGTGTTACACAGACCCTTTCCATGAAAAGTATGGTCCATAGAGCAACAGCAGAATCATGTGAAAGCCTGTTAGAAATGTATAAGCTCAGGGGTGCCTGGCCAGCTCAATCAGTAGAGCATGTGACTCTTGATCTCAGGGTTGTGAGTTTGAGCCCCACGTTGAATGTGGAACCTACTTAGAAAAAAAAAAAAAAGTAAAAGCTCAGGCCCCTCTCCAGACCTCCTGGGTCAGAACCTGCATTTTGACAAGATCCCCAGAGCATTCCATGTGCACATTAAAGTTTGACATGCATTGACAAAGCATGTTTTCTAACCACAGTGGAGTTTAGAAATCAATAACATGAAGATAATTAAGAAAACTCCATGCATTTGGAAATTAAAAACACCTCTGAAGATAGTTATACATACAAATATATATCATCTCACATATGATCATATAAATATATATTTGTACATATGATAATGTTTATTTCATTTATAGACTATACTTGTATATTTGTCAACCCTATAGATTGGTTCCCTGAGTCCATAACCCTAAAACAGAAATAATGCCTCAAACTTTGTGTCATAATACTAATTTAATTGTAGATAATATTTTGAGAGCCAGTAATGTGCTTTTCTTCCTTATCTTTCTGAATACATGACATCATCATAGTTGGTTTGAAGCCTGCATCTGCCTGAGAAGAGATTAGGATTTATAACAAAAAGGAAAGAAACAAGCAGGTTTTTTTTTTTTTTTTTTTTTTTTTTTAACGTTTATTTATTTTTGAGACAGAGAGAGACAGAGCATGAACGGGGGAGGGGCAGAGAGAGAGGGAGACACAGAATCGGAAACAGGCTCCAGGCTCTGAGCCATCAGCCCAGAGCCCGACGCCGGGCTCGAACTCACGGACCGCGAGATCGTGACCTGAGCTGAAGTCGGACGCTTAACCGACTGCGCCACCCAGGCGCCCCAAGCAGGTTTTTTTTTTAAAGCTCATTTTATTTATTTTGAGAGAGAGAGAGAGAGAGAGAGAACATACAGGTGAGGCAGAGAGAGAAGGGGAGAGAGAATTCCAAGCAGGCTCCGAACTGGCAGTGCAGAGCCTGATGTCAGGGTTGAACTCACCAACCAGGAGATCATGACCTGAGCCAGAATCAAGAATCGACATTTAACTGACTGAGCCACCCAGGTGCCCTAAGAAACAGTTTTAAAAACATTTTAGAATGAAAAGTTTAAACATATACAAAACTAGAGAAAGTAGTGTGATGAATCCTCGTGTACCCATCACCATGTGACATGATTAACTCAAATCTTACTCCATCTGTATTTCACCTCTGCCCCCCACCCCCAGCCATTTCTCTCTTTCCCTTTGGATTATTTAAACAAAATTTTTTTTTTACGTTTATTTATTTTTGATAGAGAGAGACAGAGCACAAGTGGGGAAGGGGCAGAGAGAGAAGGAGACACAGAATCTGAAGCAGGCTCCAGGCTCCGAGCTGTCAGCCCAGAGCCTGACGTGGGGCTCGAACTCACAAACCGTGAGATCATGACCTGAGCCGAAGTCGGATGCTTAACTGACTGAGCCACCCAGGCGCCCCTCCCTTTGGATTATTTTAAAGCAAATGCTAGACATTTTATCATTTCATCTGTAAATATTCCAGCACTTATCTCTAAAAAAAGGACTGTTTAACAAAAATAGCCATAATGTCACTATTCTACTGAAAAATAACAATAATTTTTTGATATTAAATATCTACTCAGTGCTCAAGTTTCCCTAATTATCTCATAAGGTGCCTTTTCTTTTAATAGTTTATTGTTTCATAGGGCCAAAAGAAAGTTTATATATTGGAATTTATTGAAATGTCTCCCAAATTTCTCTCTTAAAAAAAAATATTCATGGGGACACCGGGCTGGCTCAGTGGGTAAAGCCTGGGACTCTTGATCTCAGGGTTGTGAGTTCAAGCCCCAACTTGGGTGTGCAACCTACTTAAAATTTAAAAAAATTAAAAGAAATGTTAAAAAAAAAAGGCATATATGGAGAGAAGACAGCCTGAGTCTTTTTAGGGGCACCTGGGTGGCTCATTTGGTTAAGCATCTGACTCTTGGTTTCAACTAACATGATCTCACAGTTTCATGAGTTCGAGCCCCATATGGGGCTCTGTGCTGGTGGTGCAGGGTGTGCTTTGGATTCTCTTCCTCTCTCTCTGCCCTTCCCTGACTTGTGCTGTCTCTCTCTCTCTCAAAATAAATAAATGAAACTTGAAAAAAAATATTCACTTTGAAATAATTTTAGATTTACAGAAAAATTGCAAAATAGTATAGAGTTTCCTAATATTTTTCCCCCAATGTTAACAATTTACATGACCGTAGTACAATTATGAAAGCCAGGAACTGGTACAATACTATTAAGTAAGCTACAGAGTTTATTAGAATTTCAACAATTTTGCTCTTCAATATCATTTTTTTCTGTTCTAGGATTCTACCAAGATCCCCCATTGAATTGCATTTGTTTTCACTTCCCCTTAGTCTCCTCCAATCTGTGACAATTCTTCAGTGTGTCCTTGTCTTTCAAGACTTTAACTTTTGGTAAGTACTGGTCAGTTATTTTGTAGAATGTCACTCAATTTAATTTACTTAGCAGCTTTCTAATTACATACCATATAGTTCACTCATCTGATGTGTACATTTCAATGTTTTTAGTATATTTAACAGAGATGTGCAACTATCACCATAATCTAATTTTGGTACACTTTCATCATCCCATAAAGAAATCTTATACCCATCAGTAGTAAGTCCCCTTTCCTCCCAACCCAATGCTGTCTCCTCCTCCATCAGCCTAAGTCAGCTCCTTGTCTACTTTGTATGTCTATGGATTCTCTATGGATATGCCTATTTTGAACATTTCATATAAATGGTGTGACACAATATGGCCTTTTGTGTATTTCATTTAGCATTTCACTGTCCTCAAGGTTCATCCATGCTCTGGTATGTATCATTCTTTTTTTATGGCCAAATAATATTACATCACATGTAGATACCACATTTTATTTATCCATCATCAGTGGATGGACTTGTCTCCTTTTCTTAGCAATTGTGAATAATGCTGCTATGAACATTTCTGTACAGGTCTTTGTGTGGACATATGTTTTTATTTATCTTGGTCACCTACCTTGGAGTAGAATTGTTGGGTCATATGGTAACTCTAGGTTAACATTTTGAGGATCCATCAAACCATTTTCCAAAGAGGCTACACCATTTTACATTCCCATCAACAAAGTATTCAGTTTCAAAGTTTCATAGTCAAAGGTTTCAATTTCTCCATGTCCTCACCAATACTTGTTATTATTATTATGTGTGCTGCTGAAGTGAGCACACCAATACTTGTTATTGTCTTAATTGTAGCCATCCTTTTTAGTATGAAGTGATATGTTATTGTGATTTTGATTTGTATTTTCCTAATGACTAACAGACACTGAGCATCTTTTCATGTGTTTATTGGCCACTTATATATCTGTTTTGATAAAATCTTTTATGCACATTCTCTGCTCTATTTTAAAAAATTGATCATCTACCTATTGTTGAATTCTAAGAATTCTTTATGTATTCTGGATACAAGTCCTTTGTCAGATATATGACCTTCAAATATTTTTCACCCATCTGTGGGGTTTTTTCCCCACTTTAAAAAAAGATTTTATTTACTTGAAAAGATTTTTTTGATGTTTATTTTAATTTTGAGAGAGAGAGAGAGCGTGAGCAGGGGAGGGGAAGAGAGAGAGACACACACAGAATCTGAAGTAGGCTCCAGGCTCTGAGCTATCAGCACAGAGCCTGACGCAGGGCTTGAACTCTTACACCGTGAGATCATGACCTGAGTCCAAGTTGGACACTTAACCAACTGAGCCACCCATGCACCCCTTAAGATTTTATTTTTAAGTAATCTCTTTCCCTGATGTGGGGCTCAAACCCACCACCCTGAGATTGAGTCACATGCTCCACTGACTGAGCCAGCCAGGTACCCCTCCCACTTTTTTTTTCTTTTTAAAATTATTTTAGAGAGTGAGGGAGGGTGGGGGTGGAGGGGTAAGAGAGGGTCAGAGGGAGAAAGAGAAAGGATCTTAAGCAGACTCTGGGCTCAAGGAAGAGCCTAATGCAGGGCTCAATACCACGACCCTGGGATCATGACCTGAGCTGAAATCAAGAGTCAGGCATTCAACACACTGAGTACCCGGTTGCCCTGCCTCTCCCACTTTCTTGATGGTTTCTTTAAGCACAAAAGTTTTAAATTCTGATCAAGTCCAATTTATCTACCTTTTATCATTTGTGCTTTTATTATTGTATCTAAGAAACCATTAACCAACCCAAGATCATGAAGATTTACTCCTATGTTTTTTTCTAAGAGTTTTAGCTTTTATATCGAGGTGTGTGATCTACTTGAAGTTAATTTTTGCATATGGTGTGATTTGGGGATCCAAAGGCATTATTTTGCATATTGAAATCTCGTTATCATACTGCCATTTGCTGGAAAAGTTAGTCTTTTTCCATATTGAATTGTCTTGGTCCCTTTGTAAAAAATGAATTAATCATAAATGTTTATGAACTCTCAATTCTATATCATTGATCTATATGTCTATTCTTATGTCAGCAAAACACTATCTTGATTATTGTGGCTTGTAATAAGTTTTGAAATCAGGAAGTGTAGGACTACCAACTGTGCTCTCTTCCATGATTATTTGAGTTATTCTTTAAGTATATTTTTTTAAATTAATTAATTTATTTTTGAGAAGGAGAGAGAGAGAGAGAGAGAAACAGCAAGGGAGGGGCAGAGAGTGGGGGACAGAGGGTCTGAAGCAGGCTCTGTGATGACAGCAGAGAGCCCGGTTCGGGGCTCGAACTCACAAACTGTGAGATCATGACCTGAGCTGAAGTCAGACGCTTCACCGACTGAGCCACTTGGGCTCCCCTGTTTTGGTGATTCTGAGTCTCTTGCATATCCATATGAATTTTAGAATCAGCTAGTCAATTTCTGAAAAAAAAGGCAGCTAGGACTTTGATAGGGACTGTGTTGAATCTATAGGTTAATTTGGTAAATATTGCCATCTTCACAATATTAAGTTTTCCAAATGTAGAACATGATATGTGTTTCCATTTATTTACATCTTCTTTAATTTTTTTCAGCAGTGTTTTGTAGTTTCCAGTATACAAGTCTTGTACTTCTTTTGTTAAGTTTATTCCTAAATGTCTTATATTTTATGATTCCTAATTTTAATTTCAGGTTGTTTATTGTAAATATATATAAATTAATGCTTCTTGTATATTGATTTTGCATCCTCTAATCTTGCTGAACTCATTTACAGTTATATCTCATTTTATTGCACTTTATCACACTTCACAGATATTTTGTTTTTACAAATTGAAGGTTTGTAAAAGGCCCCGAATAGCCAAAGTAATTTTGAAGAAGAAGACCAAAGCAGGAGGCATCACAATCCCAGACTTTAGCCTCTACTACAAAGCTGTAATCATCAAGACAGCATGGTATTGGCACAAAAACAGACACATAGACCAATGGAATAGAATAGAAACCCCAGAACTAGACCCACAAACGTATGGCCAACTAATCTTTGACAAAGTAGGAAAGAATATCCAATGGAAAAAAGATAGTCTCTTTAACAAATGATGCTGGGAGAACTGGACAGCAACATGCAGAAGATTGAAACTAGACCACTTTCTCACACCATTCACAAAAATAAACTCAAAATGGATAAAGGACCTGAATGTGAGACAGGAAACCATCAAAACCCTAGAGGAGAAAGCAGGAAAAGACCTCTCTGACCTCAGCCGTAGCAATTTCTTACTTGACACATCCCCAAAGGCAAGGGAATTAAAAGCAAAAATGAACTACTGGGACCTTATGAAGATAAAAAGCTTCTGCACAGCAAAGGAAACAACCAACAAAACTAAAAGGCAATCAATGGAATGGGAAAAGATATTTGCAAATGACATATCGGACAAAGGGCTAGTATCCAAAATCTATAAAGAGCTCACCAAACTCCCCACCCGAAAAACAAATAACCCAGTGAAGAAATGGGCAGAAAACATGAATAGACACTTCTCTAAAGAAGACATCCAGATGGCCAACAGGCACATGAAAAGATGCTCAACGTCACTCTTCATCAGGGAAATACAAATCAAAACCACACTCAGATATCACCTCACGCCAGTCAGAGTGGCTAAAATGAACAAATCAGGAGACATAGATGCTGGAGAGGATGTGGAGAAACGGAAACCCTCTTGCACTGTTGGTGGGAATGCAAATTGGTGCAGCCACTCTGGAAAACAGTGTGGAGGTTCCTCAAAAAATTAAAAATAGACTTACCCTATGACCCAGCAATAGCACTGCTAGGAATTTACCCAAGGGATACAGGAGTGCTGATGCATAAGGGCACTTGTACCCCAATGTTTATAGCAGCACTCTCAACAATAGCCAAATTATGGAAAGAGCCTAAATGTCCATCAACTGATGAATGGATAAAGAAATTGTGGTTTATATACACAATGGCATACTATGTGGCAATGAGAAAGAATGAAATATGGCCCTTTGTAGCAACATGGATGGAACTGGAGAGTGTGATGCTATGTGAAATAAGCCATACAGAGAAAGACAGATACCATATGTGTTCACTCTTATGTGGATCCTGAGAAACTTAACAGAAACCCATGGGGGAGGGGAAGAAAAAAAAAAAAAGGAGGTTAGAGTGGGAGAGAGCCAAAGCATAAGAGACTCTTAAAAACTGAGAACAAACTGAGGGTTGATGGGGGGTGGGAGGGTGGGGAGGGTGGGTGATGGGTATTGAGGAGGGCACCTTTTGGGATGAGCACTGGGTGTTGTATGGAAACCAATTTGACAATAAACTTCATATATTGAAAAAAAAATTGAAGGTTTGTGGCAGCCCTGCATTAAGCAAGTCTATCAACACTATTTTCTTTTTTTTATTAAAAAAATTATTTTAATGTTTATTTATTTTTTGAGAGAGAGAGGGAGACTGCAAGTGGGGAGGGGCAGAGAGAGAGGGAGGGACAGAATCAGAAGCAGGCTCCAGGCTCTGAGCTGTCAGCACAGAGCCTATGCAGGGCTCAAACCCACAGACCATGAGATCATGACCTGAGCTGATTTTGGACACTCAACCAACTGAGCCACCCAGGCACCCCAAATCAACACCATTTTCAAACAGCATTTGCTCATTTCATGGCTCTGTGTCACATTTTGGTAATTTGGTATTTCAAGCTTTTTTATTATATTTTTTATGGTGATCTGTGATTAGTGATCTTTGATGTTGATGTTATAATTAGTGATCTTTGATGTTGTGGGTGCCACAAACTGTGCCCATATAAGATGGCAAACTTAATAAATGTGTGTGTTCCACCAACTGGCTATTCCCCCATCTTTCTCCCTTTCTTCAGTCTTCCCTATTATGTCAGACACGACAATATTGAAATTAGGCCAGCTAATAACCCTACAATGGCTTCTAAGTGTTCAAGTGAAAGGAAGAGTCACACGTCTCTCACTTTAGACCAAAAGCTAGAAATGATTCAGCTTAGTGAGGAAGGCATGTCAATAGCTGAGACTTGCCAAAATCTGGGCCTTTTGCACCAATTGTTCAAATTGTGAATGCAAAGGAAAAGTGCTTAAAGGAAATTAAAAGTGCTACTCCAGTGAATACATGAATGATAAGAAAGTAAAACAGCCTTATTGCTGATATGGAGCAAGTTTAGTGGTCTGGATAGAAGATCAAATCAGCCACAGCATTCCTTTAAGCCAAAGCCTAATCCAGAGCAAGCCCCTAACTCTCCTCAATTCTATGCAGCCTGAGAGAGGTGAGGAGGCTGCAGCAGAAAAGCGTGAGGCTGGCAGAGGTTGCTTCATGATGTTTAAGGAAAGAAGACGTCTCCATAACATAAACATATAAGGTGAAGCAGCAAGTACTGATGTAAAAGCTGCAGTAAGTTATCCAGAAGATCTAGCTAAGATAATTAATGAAGGTGACTACACTAAACAGCATGTTCTCAAGGTAGAGGAAACAACATCATATTGGAAGAAGATGCTATCTAGGACTCTCATGGCTAGAGAGGAAAAGTCAATGCCTGGCTTCAAAGAATAGACTGACTCTCTTATTAGAGGCTAATGCAGCTGGTGACTTTAAGTTGAGGCCAATGCTCATTTACCATTCCAAAAATCCTAGGGCCTTTAAGAATTATGCTAAATTTACTGTACTTGTGCTCTGTAAATGGAAAAACAAAGCCTGGATGACAGCACATCTATTTATCTATTATGGTTTACTGAATGTTTTAAGCCCACCCTTGAGACCTACTGCTCAGAAAACAGTATTTCTTTCAAAATGTTACTGCTCATTGATAATACATGTGGTCATCCAAGAGCTCTAATGAGATTGATATTGTATTCTTGCCTGGTAACACAACATCCATTCTTCAGCCCATGGATCAAAGACTAACTTTGACTTTCAAGCCATATTATTTAAGAGATACATCTCATAAAGCTATAGCTGCTATGGAAATGATTGCTCTGATGGATCTGGGCAAAGTAAATAGAAAACCTTCTGGAAAGAATTCATCATTCTAGATGCCATTAAGAATATTTGTGGTTCATGGGAAGAGGTCAAAATACATTACTTCCTAACAACAGTTTGAAAGAGGTTGATTCCAACACTTATGGTTGACATTGTGGGGTTCAAGACTTCAGTGGAGGAAGTAACTGCAGGTGTAGTGGAAATAGCAAGAGAACTAGAATTAGAAGTGGAGCCTGAAGATGGGACTAAATTGCTGTGATCTCATGATATAACCAACTGATGAGGAGTTGCTTCTTACTAATGAGCAGAGAAAGTGTTTTCTTGAAATGGAACCTACTGCTGGTGAAGATGCTGTGAAGATTGTGGAGATGACAACAAAGAATTTAGAATATTACATAAACTCAGGATTTGAGAGGACTGACTCCAATTTTGAAAGAAGTTCCACTGGGGGCTAAATGCTATCAAACAGTATCATGTGCTACCGAGAAATTGTTGTGAAAGGAAGAGTCAATTGATGTGGCAAACTTCATTATTGTCTTTAAGAAATTGCCGCATCTATCACAGCCTTCAGCAACCATCACCCCGAGCAGTCAGCAGCCCTCAACTTGGAGGCAAGACCCTCCAAAGCCAAAAGATTACAACTTGCTGAAAGCTGAGGATGGTTAGCATTTTTTAGTAATAAAGTATTTTTATTTTTTAAATGTTTATTTATCTGTTTTGAAAGAGAGAGAGAGAGAGAGTGTGAGTGAGGGGAGGGGCAGAGAGGGAGGGAGAGAGAGAAATCCCAAGCAGGCTCCGGGCTGTCAGCACAGAGCCTGATGCAGAGCTTGAACCCACTAACCATGAGATCGTGACCTGAGCCAAAATCAAGAGTTGAATGCTCAACTGGCTGAACCACCCAGGTGCACCAGCAATAAAGTATTTTTAAATTAAAGTATGTACATGTTTTTTAGATATAATGCTGTTCCACACTCAATAGACTACAATATAGTGTAAACATAACTTTTATATCTACTGGGAAACCAAAAAACTCATTGACTCATTTTATTGTGACATTTGCTTCATTGTGGTAGTCTGGAACCTAACCTGCAATATCTCTGCAGAGCTCCTGTACAATAATGAAAAAGATGAATAAAAGAGTCTACAAGTAAGACATATGTCTTTAAAAATGTCCAAGAAAATTAAAACTTTCCAGACAGGACAACTGTCACATTGGACTTGAAGGTAAGAGGATCGTCCGTTGTGAGATCAAAATGCTGTCACAGGCAGAGGGATGCACAGGTGATATTTTGAAACTATCAGTTTTGAATAGTTAAGTTTCTACCTCAAAACATGACAAAGAACCAGAGGTCTCTGAAGAATGATTTATTGGGACAAGTAAGGAAGCAGAGGAGGTGGGACTGCTATGCAGAAGACATAAGGGGATCGTAGAACTTCATGAGAGGACTAAGGGGAGCCAACAGAATACAGATACAAGAGGAAAATGTCTAGAGTTGGGTTGAGACTGATCAGTGGGGCTGGATTGAGATGCATGGAATGCAGCAGGGAATGGGTCATCTTTGGGCTGTGATAGTCAATACTCAACAAAGGGCAAAGACCTGGCTGGTCTCTGGAAGCCAGAAGCAGCTCTGGGTGGGATCTGCAGGAGCAAATAGATATCATGCCTAGGTGTTCCAGAGGACGATGACTGTGACCACGGAGGTGGTCATGAAGAGCAGGTAGAGGCGGAAGAGCAGGGTGTCCATCATGTGGCTGAACTGCACCCACAGGTCGACCAAGTGCTGCTTCTGAGTCTCATCTTCCTGCTGGGCCTTTGTTGACCCAGGACACCCATTTAACTCTGTCTCTCTGGAACCTGGCATCTTCCCCACTAACTCCACTGGCTCCTTCACACCTACAGAGAGATAGAGACTCAGCATAGGCCATGAAGTTCACCTGGGGTGGAAGGAATAGGGAAGGAGATAGGAGCAGATAAATGGCTATGTGGGAAGAGGAAATGTGGGCAGTGCTGAATCTCCTTACCAGGCAGGTGGGCAGGGGGGAGGCCCATGGCTTTATTTCTCTTCTGGAGTGCAGTGGGGCAGCACTTTGTTGGGCTGGTGCAGTAGAGGATCAGAGAATGGAGCCACTGAGGCATGGGTGGGGGCTGGCTGGTAGCCAGGTGCAGCAAGTAGGTGATGAAAATGGTCTCCAGCAGGCTGACCACCATCAGGGACAGACACAGGGCAAAGTAGACACCTGCAGGGAAGGTAGGCCTACATGTGGGTCAGAGGCACCACCTAGGGCTTCTCTCTTCCAATCCCACCCTGGCAGGCTTAGGGCCTCATTTTCCCAGTATATCTCTCTCCCTTGAGCTAGTTCAGTCAATCCTCCCCACCCTTATTTTCTCTAAGGCTGGAGATGCCATACTGATGAGGGGGGTGCCATTGGTGGGTAGTAACTCATTCATCATGAGCAGGAAGACATTGTAGCCCAGCAGAAGGGTTATCTTGAATGGGGCACGATTTCCACTTTCTGCTGGCAGGTAGAAGCTGAGGGCATCGATGGCAACCAGAAAGCCACTGGGCACCAGAAGGTTTATGATGTAGAGTCTGGGCCTGCGCCTGATGGCCACCTTGGGGGAGGAAAGAAAGGGAAGTGGATAAGGGATTTGGAAGCTGCCAGGAATAGTAGTGATTGTTTATGTCTCTGCCTTCCTTTTTGGTCTGATATCACCCTGAGATATATAGCTGTGTAGAATGCAGCATCATAAATAAGTATAGAGACTGCCAGTGACAAGTTAGGCCAGAGCAGTGAGCTTTAGGAAAAAGAATGTGGCTGGGCAGCCAAGAGGAAAGGTTTGAATCTGGCAGAAGTAAAACTGAGAAACCCTGAAACTTGAGAAATACCCATTTGGTGGAGATTCTAGGCAAGGGTAGAAGCAAGAAAGAAAGGAAAAATCAAGGACCTCTGAACTCACGTAGAACATGATCTGATCGTATAGGCTGGTGCCCACGGACATCTTTGGGGTGGCCTTGTTGATGCCTAGGAGCTCCCACTCTCCATGGGTTTGAACGATATCCCGGGATGTGTCTGCTATTTCCCACACTTCTTTCTCCATGCCCAGCAACATATTCTCCACTGAAAGGGAGGTCCAGATCATTTCCCAAGGATACAGTTTCCTGTTGATTCAACTACATTCTCTTTTTTCATCTTCATTCAACATGTATTTTTGAGTACCTACTATTATGGCAGAAAGTTTGCAAGAGCTAGGAATGGTAATCAACAAGACAGGCTTGGATTTTCCCTTTATGGAAAATATTTAAACATCCATAAGAGCCCTAATTTTTGCTCTACCCATACACCTTAGTCACCATTTATTCATAATTTCTTTATATTTTATTTTCTGTTGTTTAATCGGTTGCTCTCATTCACCCACATCCCTGAGCCCCCACAGCAACTCACCTGTGTAAAGGAATGAACTAAAGGTGAGGGTGCAGTTCTGCTGGTCAAAAGGGAAGTAGAAGATGTCCAGGTTACAGATGCTGGTCACCTTCATGGGTTTCTTATATCTGATGCGACCTTCATTACTCACATATGCTGTGAGGCCTTTTGGGGTCTTATCCACATTCATGCTGTAAGAGAGATGAAGTGGGATGCAGGTGCTTTGTTTTTCTTTTACCTTTCTGGTTATTTCTCATCCATCTAATACCACTTTTAGTGTCTCCAATGGCAGATTGTAAATTCTACTGATTCCAGAAAATGGGGCTTCCCTCTGGCTATTCCCAGCCCTTAATACGTACAACTCAACGATGAAAATGTCTGGGAGCCATAGGTTCTTGGTTGCCACACTGATCTTCGTGATGCCCTCACACTCCTCTGGGTTCCATCTGATAAATGGGTTATCCCAGACCTAGAGCCCAGGTGGAGGAGAGGTGAGAGAGCCTGATAGAAATTAAGGCTATTTTTTTCTGTCCTTTGATTTTTCTTAAAAAAAGTTATGAAATATTTCAAGCACATAAAAAAGTATATAAAATAATAAACAGGTTTCTATCACTCAACTTTGTGGAGTCAATATTTTGATAAATTTACTTTGGCTTTCTTTTTTTAAGAAATAAGAATTACAAATAGACTTGAAGCTCTCTGTGTTCATTTCTTCATAAACTTTGATTCCTCTCTTTTTCCATTTCTGTGAGAAATTACTGGTGATTAGAGAAACACTATTTTTTCTTCAGTAGGAATGAGATTTAGAGCTGAAAGATCAGTAACTTAGCCTCTCTGAGCTAGAATTTCCTTAGTGTAAAATAAGGGGATTAGTAGGTATCAAATGAAATAAAACATATCAATGAATTTTGAAACTGTAATGTTCATAGGTATTATGTATTAGTATCTAGCATGCCTTCAACTGTCTCCCAGACCCCTTTCACCAGTCTTTATTGCAAGGAGACCTTGGACAAGCTCTTGGGTTCTTTGAAGCAAGAGACTTCATGGTCTTCCTTTTGTTGGCAGGTGCCAGGTACCACCCTCTCTTGTCTTTGGGATGACCTTTCCAAACCCTCTTTTCCAAGTCTGGCAACCTTCTTTGGGAACCGTTTTCAAGGATTGTCCAATTCTGGGTGGGCTTGTCTAGTCTCAGTGTACTTTCAACAGCAACTGCAGTTTGTAGAACCACAGCCAGAATGGAAGGGAGGCTCTATGCACATTAAATAAAACTTTGTACTAGATCAGTGCTTCCCAAGTCTTGCTTTGCATATAAAACATCTGGGGATCATATTGAACTATATAGATTCTGATTCAATAGGTGATGTGACTAACTCATCCTGATTTGCCCAGCATTTTGCTGGTTTTAGCATTGAAAATTCCATGTCCTGAGAATTCCTCAGTCTTGGGTATGCTGGGATGGTTGGTTACACTGGGTGGGACCCAAGATTATGTGCATTTCTAGGTTTCCAGGTGGTGCAATCAACTGGTGCTGCCCATCTGGGAACTGCACTTTGAGAGCAAGATTAGGTGATTATTAGTATTATTCCCCTCCTCTCTCCTTCTCTTTAACCAAGCTTTTCAAATTGGAAACTTAATTCATTTACTTTCATTTTTTCCCCTCTTGTTTTCTTATTAATACACTTAAGATACAAAATTTCCACTGAGTTATACTTTGGCTATATTCATAGATTTTCATGTGTAGGCTCTTTGTTTCTAATTATTTTGCAATTTCTATTTAATTGTTTTATTTTTACTTTAGCCCAAAGTATTTGGAAGCTTAATTTTTGGGGGAAGTTTAGTTTTAAATTCCCAAGAAATAAGGCTTTCTGGGGGGAGGGCTGTCTTTTCCCAGTTAGTTTCATTTTCTTGTATCGTGATCAGATTGTGGTCTAGATAATTTCTGCTTTTTTGAGTTTGTTGAGATCTTCGTCAGTGTGGGAAAATATTGCATTTGTATCAGAAAAGATTATGCATTTTCGTTGGTACAAAGTTTGATGTTTATTAAATCAAGTTTCCTAATTGTGCTGTTAAAAATCACAATGTTTTTTATTCTTTTTCTACTTGATTTTTGAAACCAGTATATTGAAGCCTCTCACCATGATTGTAGATTTTTCCATTTCTCCCTCATGTGTTTCAAAGATACGTTGTTAGATACGTAAAGGTCATAATTATATCTTTGTTTAAAATCCTTTCTGAATGTAAATGAAGGGAGAGAATAAAGGGTATTAGCCATACCATTTCCAGCCACAGGAATGATGACAAGAGCTGTAGATGTTCATCCTGCCAAAAGAATTTCCGGTTTCTAGTATGATGTGGGTAAGAAGTCTGTCCATCCCTCCCACTCCCCATTTTTTTTTAAGTTTATTTATTTTGGAGATAGAAAAAGAGTGAGTGCCTGCGAGCGGGGGTGGGGGGGGGGTGGGGAGGGACAGAGAAAGTGGGAGAGAGAGGATTCCAAGAAGGCTCTGCACTGATAGTACAGAACCAGACACCAGCCTTGAACCCACAAACCGTGAGATCATGACCTGAGCCAAAATCAAAAGTCCGCAGCCTAACCAACTGAGCCACCCAGGTGCCCCTCCTACTCCTCATTTTTGTCTACCAACTCCCAATGTATGTAAAAGTGGTGCTGTGATCAAGGTCAACATGTAGGTCAAGGACAAAAGCTTAATTGAAACAGCTTAATTGAAAAGCTTAATTCTCCCATGTGTGGGAGAATTCACAACAGGGCTGGATTAGAGTAGTGCTTCTCAATCCTGGCTGTATCTTAGAATCACTTGAGGAGCTTAAAACTACTGAAGTCTAGGTTCCATCCAATCGGAATCTCTGGGAGTGGAGACTGAACAGTGGTATATGGCCAGGGTAGAGAATCACTGGGTGAGAAAGAAAAGAAATTCTCTTCTATGTGCTGTTGTACCACATCCTGTTAAACCAGACAGAGCTTCTTTGAGATCCCCACTGGGTAAATGACATTTAGCAGTGATGGAGGAAGGTGCAATGTGGACAAGAGCTTTTGGGGTTCCCTTGCCAGGTTGGGAAAAAATTAAGGGCTAGGGGTCAGCACTCACCACATCTAGGATGGCAGACATAGTAAAGGAGATGTTGACTAGGGTGGGGATGCTGAAGTTCGTGACTGGACGGAAGGCCTTCCGCTCAAACACTGAATCCAGAACAGTGGGATACCCTCCATGCTGGCCGAACCCTGAGCAGTTGATGATGAAAGTACTGCCCCTTCCTGTAGAGGACATAGAATGTGTGAGGAGAGGGAGAGAACTCTCCTGTTGCCTATGTGAGAGGGCCCTATGATAGGATCTTGGGGGTAGTCTGTGATAATAACGATAGCTAAGATTTATTGAGCATTGATTATGTGCCAGGTATACCCTAAGCCCTTCAGAGTAAGTCCCTCACTTAATCCTCCCAAGCCCCTATCAAGGAGAAATTATTTTTGTCCTTATGTAATAAATGAGTCAACTGAGATCCAGTAAGAGGAATTAAATCCCTGAGGTCAAATATATAAGAGGCAAAAACTGGACTTGCTCTGAACCCTGGTTTGTTTGATGCTGCTGTAGTATATTCCCCCAATGATGAGATGGAGACTGGGAAAGGAGGATCACCAAGAGGATCACCAGATGCTGGGTGCCTCCCTCCAAGGCCAGGGAGGATGGGTTGGGCTGGAAGGCAAATGATGGAAGCTAATGTGGTAAGCTGAGTTAGGGCTCTGGCTGCCCTTTTAATGTTTCTGTTTCCATGCAAAGCATGCCCAAATCTATATGCAAACTGCCCCTGGGACAGTGATAGCCATCAGATAGGATTCCATTCCCAGGACCCCAAAGAGAACACACCAATTTCACCTTCACTGCCCCAAACTTCCTTCTCCCTATTTTGCTGCTCAACCTCTATCACTTTTCCAGTTTGAGGATTTTGAAGTGTTGTCTTCCCCTTTTTTCTACCCTCTCTAATTGTAGCAATTTGTTAGAGGAACAACAGCCTGGAATGAGAGAGATTGTTGTATGCTAAGGACATCAAGCCTTATCCATTCCCAAAGTCACAGTGCTGTCCAGACAAATCCTTGGATCATTCTATGAACAATGAATATTCATTTGTTGATCATGGCCAGTGAGTGGCCAGAGGAGCATCTCTAGTGTTCTCTACTGAGTAGTTAGTACAATTTGTTCCTCTTCCTTATACTGACATCTAAAGCTGACTCTGGTTTAGCCCTACCTATGCTCTCTTATCCAGAAGTTATATGACAACCTAAGGGGGAGAGACGACATTTATTGATACCTATCATATGCCAGGCAGGCACTATGCTACTAACTTTCTCTCATTGAATCCTCACAACTCTGCAAGGCATGCCCTATTTTACAGATGAAGAAACTGGAGCTCAGGGAAGTCAAGCAATTTGCCCAAGGTTGCATAAGGTGCAAAGTGAGGGACCAAGATTCAAACCCAGGTCTGTCTGTCTCCAAATCCCATGTTCTTTCCACTATACTATATTAACTTCCTGAAAGAGAAGCATACTCTATTTTCACTCTCCATTTGCTACCCTCTGGCATCTTACCTAACCTAAAGCACTTGGATCCTGAAGGTGGATGGGGAAGTTATGGCTAAAAGTGAGCACTTTGCTACAATGGAGTGGGTTTCATAGCTGCAGAGAAAAAGAATTATACCTGTGTGTAGAAAGATGGGTAGACATTAAGTCTAAATAGAAGAGAAGACAATTAGGGATGGGTCCTGGGAAGAAAAATAGTTCCTGTATGATACATCACTGGAAAGATATATTTTTTTTAGTTTATTTTTGAGAGAGAGAGAAGAGGGAGAGAGAGGGGAAGGGGGGGCAGAAGATGGCAGAGAAAGAGGGAGAGAGAGAATTGCAAGCAGGCTCTGCACGGACAGCACAAAGCCCAATGCGGGGCTCGAACTCATGAACTTTGAGATCATGACCTGAGCCAAAATCAAGAGTCATTAACTGACTGAGCCACCCAGGTGCCCCTGGAAGGATATTTTCTGTCTTCCAGAGAAGGAAAGTCTATTCAGGCATTATTATAACAAAGTTATGAAATAATAATACCCATTTTAGATCATCTCTGGGAGTTGGAAATTTGAAAGAAGTTTCTAGGTGTTCAACTAGAGAGAGTCTCTGCCTCTTTCCCTGTTGTTGCCCTTTTCTTACCTTGAAGTAGAAGACTGAGAGCAAGGAATAAGAGGAATCTCTCTTTGTGGAACCAGCTTCCTTCCATCTTCTTTGTCTAAATTCTCCTCCAGGAGTGTACCAGCACCGAGGAATCCCTAGATTAAAGGAGCACAGGCCACACCTAGAGTCTGATTTTGAATACTGATGGCATTAGTTGACCACTGACATTTGTTACCTTCCTGGAAAGAGAGTTCTGGTTGTCTTGTTCTTGCCCATGCTGGAGGTTCCATTTGCTCTTAAGACTTTCTCATATATTTCACTACAATGTGTATGGTTGTGGATTAGTTGATATGTATTACATTAAGACCTTTGTGTGATCTCTCAGTCTGAAGAGTCATCTCTTCAATTCTGGAAAATTCTCAGCCATTTAAAAATATTATATTCTACCTTTTCTCTTATTAGACTTATGTTGGATTGTTTCCTTTCTTAACCTCTCATATTAGTTTCCTACTGCTGTTGTAACAAATCATAAACTTAGTTGGCTTTAAAAAATCACAGATTTACAGGGGCACCTGAGTGGCTCAGTTGTTTGAGCGTCCCACTTTGGCTCAGGTCATGATCTCATGGTTTGTGGGTTCAAGCCCCGTGTCAGGCTCTGTGCTGACAGTTCAGAGCCTGGGACCTGCTTTAGATTCTGTGTCTCCCCTGCTCTCTGCCCCTCCCTTGCTCGCATTCTGTCTCTCTCTCAAAAATAAATAAGACATTTTTTAAAAATTTAAGAAGCACAAACTTATTATTTTACAGTTCTGTAGGCCAGAAGTCTGAAATGAGTCTCACTGGGCTAAAATCAATGTTTTGCTAGGGCTGCATCCCTTCTGGAGTCTCTATGAGCAAATTCATTATCTTTTCCAGTTTTAGAGGCTGCCTGCATTTCGTGGTTCATGGTCCCATTTTTCCATCTTTGAAGCCAGCAACATTGGCAAGTCTTTCTCACACTACCATCTCTGCTTCTCATGCTCTTCTCTCCTCTTCCACTTTTAGGAACCCCTGTGAGTGGCGCCCGGGTAGCTAAGTCGGTTAAGCGTCCCACGTCAGCTCAGGTCACGACTTCCCGGTCCCTGAGTTCGAGCCCCGCGTCGGGCTCTGGGCTGATGGCTCAGAGCCTGGAGCCTGCTTCCGATTCTGTGTCTCCCTCTCTCTCTGCCCCTACCCGTTCATGCTCTGTCTCTCTCTGTCTCAAAAATAAATAAACGTTAAAAAAAAAAATAATTATAAAAAAAAAAGAACCCCTGTGATTACAGTGGGCCCACCTGGATAATCCAGGACATGCTCCCTATCTCAGGGTTAGCCAATTAGCCAATTTAATTCCATCTGTGACCTTAATTCCCCCTTTTCTGTATAACATATTCACAGGTGCTAGCGATTAGGATGTGGCCATCCTTGGAGGATGATTTTTCTGCCTAACATATCCCTCTTTCATATTTTGCACCCCTTTATCTGTGTCCCTAGTAATTCTTTCACACTACTTTCCAGGTAACAGATTTCCTTCTCTATTGTATTTGTTTTTTAATTTTATTTTTTTAAATGTTTATTTATTTTTGAGAGAGAGAAAGAGAGCATGAGCAGGGGAGGGGCAGAGAGAGGGGGTGACACAGAATCCGAAGCAGGCCCCAGGCTCCGAGCTGTTGGCACAGAGCCGGACGTGGGCTTGTACTCATGAACCAGAGATCATGACCTGAGCTGAAGTCGGACACTTAGCCGAGAGACGCCCAGGCATCCTTCTCTATTGTATTTAAACTATCCTCTAATTTTCCACTGAGTTTTCAATTTCAGTGACATATTTTTTGTTTCTGTAAGTTGTTTCTGGTTCTTTTAAGAAACCAATCTATTTGGTTCTTTTCTCTCTTTCCCTGCCTCCTTCTTCCTTCCTTCCTTTCTCTCTCCCCTTTCCTTCTTCCCTCCCTCCCTTCCTCCCTTTCTTTCTTTTAAAAAAAATTTTTTTTAATGTTTATTTTTTTTTAATTTTTTATTTCTTTTTTTTCAACGTTTATTTTTGGGACAGAGAGAGACAGAGCATGAACGGGGGAGGGGCAGAGAGGGAGGGAGACACAGAATCGGAAACAGGCTCCAGGCTCCGAGCTGTCAGCCCAGAGTCTGATGCAGGGCTCGAACTCACGGACCGCGAGATCGTGACCTGGCTGAAGTCGGACGCTTAACTGACTGCGCCACCCAGGCGCCCCTTAATGTTTATTTTTGACAGAGAGAGAGAGAGAGAGAGAGAGAGAGAGAGACAGAGCATGAGCGGGGGAGGGGCAGAGAGAGAGGGAGACACAGAATCTGAAACAGGCTCCAGGCTCTGAGCTGTCAGCACAGAGCCCGACGCGGGGCTCGAACTCACGGACCGTGAGATCATGACCTGAGCCGAAGTCGGACACTCAACTGACTGAGCCACCCAGGCGCCCCTAAAAAAATTTTTTTAAACATTTTTATTTATTTTTGAGAGACAGAGCATGAGCGGGGGAGGGGTAGAGAGGGAGACACAGAATCTGAGGCAGGCTCCAGGCTCTGAGATGTCAGCACAGATCCCAATGCGGGACTTGAACCCACGAATTGCGAGATCATGATCTGAGCCAACTGAGCTACCCAGGCACCCCCCTTCCTTCCTTCCTTCCTTCCTTCCTTCCTTCCTTCCTTCCTTCCTTCCTTCCTTCCTTCCTTTCTTTTCTTTCTTTATACTGTTCTTCATTGTGGCTTCTGATATTTCTTTAATCTTTTATTATTTGGAACTGCTAAAGCAAAACCAAAATGGAGACCACAATTTGAATATACTCCTAGACCAAAAACTCACAATCATGCAACCAAAACCTGAAACTGTCCTGCTTCCCCCAGATGCTTACTCTGACCTTAAACAAAAGTTAAGATTTCTTCATGTCAGCATGACCTTAAAGCCTCTTAGCCATGGGGTGCCGGATGGCTCAGTTGGTGGAGCATGGAACTCTTGATCTTGGGGTGGTGAGTTCAAGCCCCACATTGGGGCATAGAGCTTACTTAAAAAAAATAAGAAGCTTCATAGCTAATCAGCTACAAAGTAAACTTGCAATAAAAGAGAATGTAAGTTTCTAGTAACCAATCCATAATAGAAAATGCACTTCTGCATTTATGCTTTATAAACTGAGCTGTAATTGCTGAGAGTTGAGTTTCTTAACCACTTTGGTGGTTTGTTCAGTTTGTTCCTTGCTCAGTATAATATGTATATCAACTAGAGCTCTCTGAATTTCTTTTGACAGAATATATTTATTTTACGTTTCCTTTCAGATTGTTTTATTACATCTAGTTCTTGGTATGCTAACAATTTTGCTGACTTTGTCTCATGAGGTTTATTTCCTTATATGATTTGTTAACTCTTTTGATTGGAAACTCATCTTTAGTAGGAGGTTACTTCAGTGGGAGCTTCATGTGCTTGGGTCGCAAATTTTCCCTACAAAGAAAATTGTCATTTGCCTCTGCCATAGCCTTTAGATTTTAACCAAGTCTAGTCACTGTGTGTGTGTGTGTGTGTGTGTGTGTGTGTGTGTGTGTGTTTGAATTTTTAAAAACCTTACATCATATGTATGGATGGTGTAAATTCAGACTCAATACCAGTATGTGACACAGGCTTAGTGTTTCAATTCCTTCCTGGCCTCAAGTCTTTGGCTACATTTTGTACTCTGAGATAGAGGGAATAGTGGCTGGCCAGCTCAGAGACATGTCAGTCTGCAGTCTACTTGCTAATGATGTCAGAAGACAAATGATAAAAATCTCATTTGGGGGAAAAAAAGGTAAGAATTAAATTTTAAATGTGTCTTAAATTTTTTTTATTAAAAATATTTTTTTTATTTCTTTTTTTTTTTTAATTTTTTTTCAACGTTTATTTATTTTTGGGACAGAGAGAGACAGAGCATGAATGGGGGAGGGGCAGAGAGAGAGGGAGACACAGAATCGGAAACAGGCTCCAGGCTCTGGGCCATCAGCCCAGAGCCCGGCGCGGGGCTCGAACTCACAGAGCGCGAGATCGTGACCTGGCTCAAGTCGGACGCTTAACCGACTGCGCCACCCAGGCGCCCCTTAAAAATATTTTTTAAATGCTTATTTATTTTTGAGAGACAGAAAGAGACAGAGCACAAGCAGGGGAGGAGCAGAGAGAGAAGGAGACACAGAATCTGAAGTAGGCTTCAGGCTCTGAGATGTCAGCACAGATCCTGATGTGGGGCTTGAACCCACAAACTACGAGATCATGACCTGAGCCAAAGTTAGAGGCTTAACTGACTGAGCCACCCAGGTGCTCTGTGTCTTAAATTTTTTAAAAATGTTTATTTAATTATTTTGAGAGAATGAGGGAGAGAGAGAGAGAGAGAGAGAGAGAGAGAGAGAGAGAGAGTGTGTGTGTGTGTGAGGAGGGGAAGGGCAGAGAGGGAGAGAGAGAATCCCAAGCAGGCTCCACACCATCAGCACAGAGCCCAACTTGGGGCTCAATCCTACAGACTGTGAGATCATGACACAAGCTGAAGTCAAGAGTCAGATGCTCAACTGAGCCACCCAGGCGCCTCTTCTCCTTCCTTACATTTGTTGGTATTCAACTCTTTTGGTCATTTATGTTTATCTCCAATTGGCTTAATTTTCCTACCTAATGGAAAAGATAAAAATCTCTTCCCCAAGGATGACTCTTTCTCTTTATATGTATTCTATTCTGAATATATCAGGACATTATGGTGGGAAGAGTATTGACTTTAGAATTGGAAGACATGGATTCAAATCCTGGCTCCATCACACGCCAACTATTTCATTCTGGGAGAAGTTTAATTTCTGAGTATTTGATCTCATCTCCAAAGTGGGGATAATAATATCCACTTTATAGGTTTTGGATGGTGATTTAAAGAGATGGCGTTTGAAAAAAGTTAGTTCAGTGCTGGGCATTTCATAGGTACTGAGTAGATGTTCTCCATCCTCATTTTGGCATTATTCTCAAGCACTCACTTATTCTGGCCATTAGCTTTCCTTTACTGTTCTTACAAGTTCATGCTACTCTTTTGTTTGTGTTCTTGTTTCTGAGTTCCTTCTTCTCTTGTTTGCATTAATGTACAGGAGTATTTTATCTGTAAAGCACTGGGGGCACAGTGCACAGAGTCCAAGAGATTCCGAGCAGCCTATTAAATGGTTGAGGTTTGGGGGCGCCTGGGTGGCGCAGTCGGTTAAGCGTCCGACTTCAGCCAGGTCACGATCTCGCGGTCCGTGGGTTCGAGCCCCGCGTCGGGCTCTGGGCTGATGGCTCAGAGCCTGGAGCCTGTTTCCGATTCTGTGTCTCCCTCTCTCTCTCTGCCCCTCTCCCGTTCATGCTCTGTCTCTCTCTGTCCCAAAAATAAATAAACGTTGAAAAAAAAAAAATTAAATGGTTGAGGTTTGGGGAAAGGTTATTGGCTCCAAAATATAAAAAGAAAATTGAAAAAATAAAAATTAATAAATATTTAGTTAAATGTCAAATAATATGAACATTGTTGGTAGCCTATTGAACTCTTACGTTGTTATAAGTAGGCCCCCAAGTGTTTACCCACAATTCTAGAATGCAGAAAGTTCTGAAAATAAAATAAATTTTTTTTTGTTAGTTTGGGGTGAACTGATTTGGCACCACAACATAACCTGAACTAATATGAAGCTGTTTATGATCTATGTTTATTCCTCTTAGTGTGAATATTCATACATTTTTTTCTGCAAAAATAGAGATGTGTTTGATTATGAATGCTGTCCCAAGCCCCTGTGGAAGAATTATGTAATATATGGTATATGCAATGTATTCTCATTCTAAAATCTGAGAAGTTCTGAATTCCAACAGCATATCTGCCCAAGAGAATTAGATCAAGGATTTCATTCTCATGTAAATAACATGTGAGATAGGAGTGAGTTTTCATATGTTTACTATAATGTGTGTGTGCCTGTGTGTGTGTGTGTGTGTGTGTGTGTGTGTGATTCTAACATTAAGTGAGATGCTATAAGTATCTCACAGTGGAGGGTGAGGGAAAAGGCAAGAGAACCAGCAGGAGCATGAGCAAGCATGGCCAGTACCCTTAAGAAAATCACATTCTTTTAAAAGGACTTCTGACTAATAAGTACATAAGGGGCTCCTGGGTGGCTCAGTCAGTTAAGCGTCCAACTTCTGCTCAGGTAATGATCTCAAGGTTTGTAGGTTGAGCCCCGCATTGGGCTCCACACTGTCAGTGCAGAGCCTGCTTGGGATTCTCTTTCTCTCCCCCTCCCTGACTCACACTTTCTCTCTCTTTCAAAATAAATAAATAAGCTTAAAAAAATAAAAAAAGATGCTCAACATCCATAGTCATCAGAGAAATGCAAATTGAGACCACAATGAGAAAGCATTTTGTATCTTCTAGAATGGTTACAATAAATAAGGCATATAACCAATGTGTGTGAGGACATGGAGAAGCTGAGAACCTTACACACAGTGAGAATGTAAAATGGTAAAATTACTTTGAAAAACAGTTTAAAATTTCCCCAAAAAGCTAAAGATAAAATTATTAGACTACCTAGCAATTCCATTCCTAGGCAGTTGCCCAAGAGAGATTAAAGCATATCCACAGAAAGACTTGCACATGGATGTTCATAGAAAGATTATTCATAATAGCCAAAATTTGGAAACAGCCTAAATTTACATCAACAGTAAATGGATAGATAAATGTGGTATCCATATGATGAACTACTATTCACAGTCAAAGGAGATAAACTATGGACACATGCTACGTCATGAATGAATCTCAAAAACACGGTGTTTAGTTCAAGAAGCCAAACACAATAGACTATATACTGTATCATTCCATTTATGTGAAATGTTTAGGAAATCTATACATGCATAAAGTAGATTGGTTTTCTGGGTCTGGGTGTGGAACATGGATTAGCTGTAAATGGATGTGAGGCATTTTATTGGATGAAAATGTTCTAAAGCGGACTTACAGTAATGGTTATACTATGGTGAAGTTTACTAACAATCACTGAATTGTACATTTGAAATAGGTGAATTTTATGGTATATAAAATACCTCAATAAAGTGTTTTTTTTTTAAGTGGCTCTTAGCCAAAGAGATATAAGCAATTAAAAGCTACAAGGTCTTTCCTTAAACCCTCTAGCCTCAGTTTCCTAATCTGCAAAATATTCTCTTTCAAAAAAAAAAAAATTTTTTTTTTTTAAAAGTAGGCTTCATTTCCAACCCGGAGACCAGTGTAGGGCTTGAACTCAAGATCCTGAGATCAAGACCTGAGCTGAAATCAGGAGTCGGACACATAAGTGAGTGAGCCACATAGGTGCCCCCCAGTCTGCAAAATATTCTTGCTCAGGGGCCAGGCTAATCTTCTCTGTATAATTCCAGTTTTTTTAAAAAATTTTAATGTTTATTCATTTTTGAGAGAGAGAGAGAGAGAGAGAGAGAGAGCGTGTGAGCAGGGGGAGGGGCAGAGAGAGAGGGAGACACAGAATCTGAAGCAGGCTCCAGGTTGTCAGCACAGAGCCTGACGCAGGGTTCGAACCCACAAACTGTGAGATTATGACTTGAGCCAAAGTCAGATGTTCAACCAACTGAGACACCCAGGTGCCCCTCCGGTTTTAATATATATGCCGGCAGAGCAAGTACAAAATATTCTTAATAATAGTACCTACCTCGGGGCACCTGCGTGGCTCAGTCGGCTAAGCGTCTGACTTTGGCTCAGGTCATGACCTCACAGTTCATGAGTTCAAGCCCCACATTGGGCTCTGGGCTGACAGCTCAGAGCCTGGAGCCTGCTTTGGATTCTGTGTCTCCCTCTCTCTCCTCCTTTTCTTCTTCTCACACGCTCTCTCAAAAATAAACATCAAAAAATTAAAAAAAAAAATAGTACCTACCTCTCCAAGTTAGTGTGATGATTAAATGAGATAAGCTTGTGATGCATTTAGCACAATTCCTGGCACAAAGTAAGCAATAAAGATTAGCTGTTGAAAAAGTTTTGTGTTTTTTAAAATTTTTTTAATGTTATTTATTTATTTATTTATTTATTTATTTATTTATTTATTTTTGAGAGACAGAGCATGAGTGGGGAAGGGGCAGAGAGAGAAGGAGACACAGAATCCGAAGCAGGTTTCAGGCTCTGAGCTGTCAGTGCAGAGCCCGACATGGGGCTCAACCTCTTGAACCGCGAGATCATGACCTGAGGTGAAGTCGGCCATTTAACCAACTGAGCCACCCAAGCACACCGAAAAAGTTTTGTGTTTTAATGGAAAATTATGCATCACATATAGCACACCCTTCAGGGCTCTCTGATTCTAGCTGTGTTTCTTGACTTTCAGCAATTTTATCACTCTTGAAAGTTGTAGATTGCTGAAACATAGGTGAATTTTGTCCTGTCTGGTAAAAATGCAACTAACTTCTTTCCTCCTTGTGGAAAAATTAATTTTGTCTCTCCTTACAACTCATCTCACCACCACTTTATTCCATATAAATTTGTGTTCTTTTGATTTTTCCTTTGAACTAGTTATAACATCCGCTTGGTTCCCTCATATAAGGAAAATAAAAATCTTAGCACATGTTCATTTTTATATCTGTATGAAATTCATGATTTTCCTTTTTTCCAAAGTTATCTTTTATCAGTTTTGGAAGTTCCACCAAGATGCCCAGGGGATTCACCTTACAGAGCCAGGTAACATTCATCAGTCTCACGGGTGGCATAAATCTGGGCACATCTTTTCTTGGCTTCCAGAAGTAAATCCAAAGAGTCAATAGTATTTTTGTGACTCTCTGTTTTTCCAAATTTTAATTTTGTTTTCAATTTGTTTTAGCTGCTAAATTATTCCCAATTGGAAATTTGGTTTTATGGTCTGACCATTTGATGATTTCTGTAAATGGATTAATGGTTTATAGATATCTTGTTCCTGTTGGGTGAAAAATGTCAGAGACTGGTTTGTTAATCTTTTCTGTTTGTGTGTTTGCCTATTTTTTTAAAAAATTTTTTTTAACGTTTATTTATTTTTGAGATAGAGAGAGAGACAGAGCATGAATGGGGGAGGGTCAGAGAGAGGGAGACACAGAATCCGAAACAGGCTCCAGGCTCTGAGCTGTCAGCACAGAGCGCGACACGGGGCTCGAACTCACGGACTGCGAGATCATGACCTGAGCCGAAGTTGGCCGCCCAACCGACTGAGCCACCCAGGCGCCCCTGTGTTTGCCTATTTTGAGTTCAAATCAATGAAGAATTTATATCTGCTGTGGATAGAACAGGTCTTTTATATGGACCATGAAGTTTTGTAATTTTGTGTCTACTCTTAACCTATGGATGAAATTTTAAAATTTAAACTCGAAGTTCTATTTGCACTTGTTTGTCTGTTGTTACATCTGTAGTTCAGAAGGTTTTCTCATTGTGTGAAAGTGAAATATTTTCTACCTCCAGATGGCATTACTAAATTGATTATAAGGTTTCTTTAAGGATCTCTCTCCTGATTGGCTTGTAGAAATAAATAAACATTTATTATAAACTGAATATTCCCTACTTAAAAAAATCAGGGAGTTGAATTGGTAATACTTTCAATGTGCTATACTTAAAGAGTATTCTTACAGAAATTCTGACACAGAATTGTTAGGAATTCAAGTTCACGTGATTTAGGTAGTTTTTTGGCAAATGAGACTGATTTAGTAACTTTGGCTTAATAAAAAGAGCAATGTAGGGTCCCTGGGTGGCTCAGTTGGTTAAGCAGTCTCTGGGTTTCGGCTAGGGTCATGATCTCACGTTTTGTGGGTTCAAGCTTTGCATCAGGCTCTGTGCTAACAGTGTGGAACCCGCTTGGGATTTTCTCTCTCCTCTTACTCTGCCCCTCCCCTGCTCACTCTCTATCTCTTTCTCTCTCAAAATAAATAAACTTAAAAAAAAAAAATAAAAATAGCAATGTTTCCTTTGATTTATCAATCTTAAGTATAGTATAAGTTTATGTTTTTATTCTATTTAGATAAGTTCTTCCTAAATGCATGCAGATTTACTCATCAAATAGGTTGCATTACTTCTACTTAATTTTTAAGGTTATGAAAAGTATAGATTTGTGTTTAACCAAATTGATTCATTATTCTGACAGTAATTATTTTATTATTTTGTTTATTGAAAATTGTATTTCAATAGTAACTGTGTTTTGTAGTATGTCAGCTTGAAGAGGATTTGTAAGGTAGTTAGGTAACCTAAAGCTTTGGACTGACACTAAATTGAGATAGTGGATATTTATTGGATGTTTAGATCATTTCTAAACTCAAGCACTGATTACTAAACATAATTTTGAGTTTACATATTTTTGCTTCTTCATTTTTGTTTTGTAATAATATCTAACATTTATTGAGTGCATGGTTCCATATCATTTATGAGAATTATTTAATTTAATCCACAAAACAGCCTTATGAAACTGCAACTGTTAGTCTTCCACTGTTTAGTTAGTCTTCCAACTGTTTCCTCTTCCAGGAAACAGAGGCTCAGGGTTGCTAAGAAACTTGCCCATGGTCACATAGCCAGTAGGAAGCCCAGAGGTGCAAGGTGAACCCGGGTAGTCTGGCTCCAAAGAATGTGATCTTCATCACAAAGCTATACTTTCTCTGTTTGGGCAGTACTGCTACTGGTTAGGCTCTTGAAACCCCTTCGTAAGTTCCTCTCCTGATTTGTTAAGGTAAGCCATATATTTGTTTCTGTTTGTTTGTTTGTTTTGCTTTTATTGAGATATAATTGACATATTATATTAGTTGCAGGTGCACAACAAAATGATTTGATATTTGATATATTGCAAAATCATCACCATCATAAGTCTAGTTAACATGTCACCATACAGGGGTGCCTGGGTGACTCAGTCTGCTGAGCGAGTTTTAAATAAACTTTAAAAAAATAATAAAATAAAACAAAACACGTTACCAAATATAGTTACAAATTTTTTTCTTGTGATGGGAACTTTTAAGATCTACTCTCTTGGGAACTTTTAAGATCTACTCTCTTAGGAACTCACTACTAACTGTAGTGACCATGCTGTACATTACATCCCCATGATTTATTTATTTTATAACTGGAAGTTTTTGCCTTTTGACCCCCTTCATCCATTTCATCCTCTCTTCTTATTTTATATGCTATAAAGAGGCAATATAAACATGTTCATTTTTGCCACTTAGAGAAGGTATAAAGTTAGTGATGCATATGGCTGTAGAAAGCTGTATTAAGAACTGTGGTAATCCAATACAATGCTGGAGTGTGACACTGCACAATCACCCACTCCCCACTCTTCACATTGTGAGAAAGAAATAAGCAGCCTCTGATGTCCAGAAGTGATCTGACACTCACAGGCCATTTGTTCACTTGTAAACAATCTTACAGAATACCAACCTCAGATGTGATTATCCTGAGACCGTGACAGAATGAGACAAAACAAGGCTACTTCATAATTTTGTCTATTCACATACAAAAATAACTATGTAAAACCACAAAATACCAAATATTTCCCCTCTTGCTAAATGAATGACTATTACTTTTTATGCAATCATACCCCTGATTTCTGACAGCATTCAATTTTGAACAAATCCTTCCTTCTTTTTTTAAATTTTTTTAAATGTTTATTTATTTTTGAGACAGAGAGAGACAGAGCATGAACGGGGGAGGGTCAGAGAGAGAGGGAGACGCAGAATCCGAAGCAGGCTCCAGGCTCTGAGCTGTCAGCACAGAGCCCAACCCGGGGCTCGAACCCATGGACCGTGAGATCATGACCTGAGCCAAAGTCAGCCGCTCAACCGACTGAGCCATCCAGGTGCCCCCAAATCCTTCCTTCTTTATGCTCTCCCTAAATCACCCAAAGGGAAGACCAAATCCTAGAACAGGTTCTTCTAATACTCTTGTACTGACATACCCCATGGTTATCTATGGTTTGTGTTCTCCCTTGTCGCAATGAGCAGTAAGGCCAACTTGTTTAACTACACGTATGTTTCTGGTGGTCTTTGGCAGAAGGGCATTGACAAATGAAGTGGACATTTCCCCTACATTCCTGTCACTGCCATATTGTCAACTACTGCTTTCTTCTTTGTTGGTCTAGAGTAAGTTCAAGCAATTGAGCATCAAAATAAATATCAATAATAGTGGATTTAATTTTTTGAATAACATGATCCATGAGTATGTATTTTTAAAGTTTTTATTTATTTTTATTTTGGGGGAGGAGGGGCAGACGGAGCAGGAGAGAGAGAATCCCAAGCAGGCTCCATACCCAGCACGGAGCTGGTGGCAGGACTAGATCCCATGACCATGAGATCATGACCTAAGCCAAAACGGAGTTGGATGCTCAACAGACTGAGCCACCCAGGCACCCCCATGAATATGTACTGATATAAATGAGTAAAATAAAAGATAAAGCTCTACTTTACATTAGAGTGCCAGTGAATAAATGTAGAAGAAATGATGGAAATAGAAAATAACGATTTGGTAAAGATCCTTGAGTAAGTAATTCGTACAAGAATCACTATGGTGAGGAATGGGATAACTATATAGTCTAAAAACATCTTTCTGAAAAACTCTTATTAATTACTTATTAGTAAACATACCATACTTGATAATTATCTTTAGTTACTAATTAACTACTAATTTAATTAACTACTAGTCAACTGATTCGTTTAACTACTAGTTAACAGTTAATATCATCACTAAAGGGACAAATTGACATTGTGTATTTCCCTTGATGCACTGAGAAGAACCCAGCATCACTTCTGGGGTATTCCTGCAAAAAATGCATAAATTGTAAGTAAATGTTAGACAAATACAATTGAGGAGCAATCTAGAAAATAACTGGCAGTACTTTTCACAAATGTCAAGATCATGAAAGACAAAGAGACTGAGAAACTGTTCTAGATTGAGGGAGACTGAAGGAGACTGAAGCTAAATGCAGTGTTTATTTCTGGGCTGAATACTGCACCTTATAAGACATTATTGGAACAAGAGGCAAAATTCAAATAGGGCTTATAGATTAGATGATAATCTTGGATTGATGTTAATTTTCTGATTATGATGGTTATACTGTGGTTGTATGGGAGAGTGTCCTAGTTTTTAGGAAATATGCACTGAAATATTCAGGGCTAAGGAGTCATCAGTTCTGCAACTGTTTCTCAATGGTTTGGAAATATCCATGATTGAGGAATCCTGGTGAAGGGTACACGGGCACTCTTTGTAGTATTTTTAGAAATTTTATGTGAATTTAGGATCATTATTTAAGAGGAAGAAAGGAAGAAAAAAGCAAAAGTAAGTCTAGTAGTTTTGCATGTGTCCGTTTTCCTTTGAGCCAGAACTGAGTCATGGGGTATTGGCCTCCAGGAGAGGGCAGCAGATCTCTTGGTCATGTGGCTGGAGCCTTTGGTCATAATTTCAGTTACTATTTCTTTTTAATATTGACATCACATTTTTACTTCTTAAATTTGAATCTAGCATCTTCTGGGCTTCAACTGGGGATCACTGATCACTGATAGTTTAATTAATATACAGATGTTTAGGACTTACTGAAGACTTACTGAATCTCTTTACTTGACATCCTTGATATGTTCTTGGTATATTCTTACAATAAGCTTGGTCTATGCATGATATATAAAGTTAGGATTATTATATGGTAGGTCTCACTATTTTTTCTTTGTTGAAAGCATGTTCATCCATTTTTATAAATTAGATGGAATGTTCACTGTCTTCTTTGAAAATAGAGTTAATCATGTTTATAATTGTTTTTTCTAAGGTTTTTTTTTGATTGACTTTATTGTTTTGCATACTGTAGAAACAACCAAATTTCCTTATCATTTTACATAATTCTTATAATGAATTCTTATAAGCTCTTTCAGTTTTGAAAATTATCAATAATAAACTAGTAAGCTAACTAAAACCATTTAAATCTTCTGTCATATACAGATATTTTTTTTTCTTTGATGCTTCCCTGAAAGTTTTTCAATCAACTACAGGCCAGTGTACTTTATATTCAACAAAGGAATGTTTCAGAATTCTATGGAAAAGGACTATTCCATATACTTTGGAGTACAGGTTTCTGATGGCATTGCTTAAACAATTTTGAAACCATACTAGTGGACTCAGTCAGGATTTCTAGAACTCTAGAGAAGCCAATGAGTTCATGACACCACTAGTCCAAGATTCACTGAAGCAAGAATTAGTTACATAGGACTGATGAATTGTTGAGGGATGATATACTGTTTTTGTTTAAACTATTGTTGATATTTTTGTAATGTTCTATTTTGTGGATATTTAAGTTATCTAAACTTATCTTAAACTATCTTAAACTCTAAACTCTTAAGCTGTCTATAACTCATAGCAATTTAATAATTATAACTCTGCTTTTTTTTAGACTCTGCTTTTGTACACCAAAATGAAACATTTGTGAATGATAGCTTTTTCTCCTTCCCTGAGCCCTCTAGAATTTGTAAACTCTTATTAAATAATCTTAATTTCATGACAATATAATTATCACATTTTCATAACAATATAGTTATTGGCATAGATTCAGTAAGAATCTGTCCTCCTTTTTACCAGGACATAATTGGAAACACTGCTTATGCAACCAAGGCCTCGCCTGGAGTGTTATATTTGGGAATAACACTCCTTTAATCAAATATGACCAGATACATCTAAGGAGCTAGGTTAACTTTATGGAGCCAATGCTTACAAACCCTTCCAGGAAAATTGGTTGGTACTTAGCTTACAAGGTTCCCAGCTTCTGGGTGGGTAAGGTCACTTTCTTGCCAGACCCAGGAATCTTAGGATATTTGGGGAGATTTAAGAAGAGACAAATTTACCCAATGGGTACTGTAGCTAAAATCTGGTGTTGAGTTCTTGGTGTACCTAGATTCAAGAGGCTTTTATTTAATTATTTTATTTTATGTTTTGGTTTATTTATTTATTTACTTATTTCACACCCAACACAACCCACGGTGGGGCGTGAACTCATGACCCTGAGATCAAGACCTAAGCTGAGATCAAGACCTGAGTTGAGATCAAGAGTCAGATGCTTAACCAGCTGAGCCACCCAGGCACCCATCGAGAGGCTTTTTTTTTTTTTAATTTTTTTTTTCAACGTTTATTTATTTTTGGGACAGAGAGAGACAGAGCATGAACGGGGGAGGGGCAGAGAGAGAGGGAGACACAGAATCGGAAACAGGCTCCAGGCTCTGAGCCATCAGCCCAGAGCCTGACGCGGGGCTCGAACTCACGGACCGCGAGATCGTGACCTGGCTGAAGTCGGACGCTTAACCGACTGCGCCACCCAGGCGCCCCGAGAGGCTTTTAAAAGTCAAATTTGAGGTTTTGGGGGAAAACTTTCAGCAAAGCAAGTTTAAGAAGGCCTAAGTGGCAAATTATCACTCTTGTTGCACCTGTGTAACTAGTGAAGTTAGAGACCAGCCTTATTTGTGATAAAAAATAATCTTCCTTTGAGATTATTTTTGATCAAAAGGGTGGAAATTATAGAAAAAAATTGGTAATTCAATGAGAAATTATGCCTTGTCTATAGTAATGGTTCCCAGCTTTTGTATAACAATCCTTTCATTATCTCTGTGCTATATGTCAACTCTTTAAATTGCAGGTAACTGGTGAATATTGTCAATGACAAAAACCAAACAATTAAGAAGACGGATTTTACTTAAGGCTGTTGCAGTAGGGAGATCACCCATATCCGTAGATCAGCGTATGTAAGCAGGGTGGTTTTGCCCTAGACTTTTTATAGGGAAAAGTAAGCAGGTTATAGGTGGAATGATTTACAACTGGGCTTGTTTCCCAATCAGGGGAAGTCTCAGTCAGTTAAATAGGAAATGTTTACCTTTGTTTCTATCCAGTTTTTGGAGATAAACAGCTCTAATCTCAGTTAATCATTCATATGACAAAGAGACGGGAGTTAGAAGATCTGTGTCTTGCCTTGCCAGTGAATTCAGGCAAAAGGGGATTTTGGTCTTGTGTTTGGTCTTGTGTTTGGTTTACCTGTGTTTGGTCTTGTCACAGGTAAACAAGGGAGGCACCTGTG
The DNA here is from genome assembly GCF_028749965.1 of Puma concolor. Classification (NCBI taxonomy): domain Eukaryota; kingdom Metazoa; phylum Chordata; class Mammalia; order Carnivora; family Felidae; genus Puma; species Puma concolor. The sequence continues at coordinate 76,308,676 of NC_141675.1, read as the reverse complement.
AATCCTACAGGAGTCATGAGAGAATGGACAGTGAGTGAATCATTTGGGGAAAGGTGGTTCTTTTCTGAAACAAAAAAGGGTGAAGGGATTTCAGAAAGCAAAGAATTGGGAAAATTTCTTAGCCATTGATGTTTTCTGGGAACATAGGGCTCAGGTAAAGTAAAATTCAACATTATCAATATGCAAACTCTGTCTTGTCCTATGGAGTTCCAGTGGACTTCCCTCCTCCTGTGGAAAAATTACCTCTATTTGCAATTCAGTATCTTTACTCTGTATAAATTTGTGCTTCTTGACTTTTCCTTTGAACCAGTTATAACACCTGTCTGCTTCTCTCATATTATATGAGTTCAATCCATTCTTCAATATGTATTCCCTTTTATACGAGAGTCATGATTTTGCCTTTTCCTGAAAATTGTCTTTAAATGGTATAATCCGTATAGCTTATTCAGATATCACCAGTTATGCATGCATTCATTTGTGTGTGTGTGTGTGTGTGTGTGTGTGTGTGTGTGTGTGTGAACAAGCCAGTTTCTAAGGGTCCCAGTAAGAGGCCAGGGAATCGTAACAGCTGTGGAAAGCCCAAAGGCCAATGGTGGCTACAGTGAAGACTGACACCCAGAGACTAAGAGTTATCAAATAGAGTGAGGTGGGATAAATCCTTTGGTAGAGATCATTCTGGATTCAGAGTCTAAGGCTTAGTTTTTCATATTCAAGAATTATTATTTCTGCATTCCTTGGCAATGACCTACATGTGTTAAAACATAGGATTAAGAGTTATACATAATTGGGTTCAAAATGGTTCTATCATTTACTTGCTGTGTGACCCTGGGGAAGGATTCTAACTTCCTTCTACCTTGGCGTCCTTATCTGAAAACTGGGAATAATGTTAACACCTACCTTATAGAAGTGTTGTGAGGATAAAACAAGATAATGGATGTGATAGACTTTGCATATAGAAAGTACTCAGTAAGTGATGGCTATCATTTTTTAAAGACTTTTAAAAAATGTTTTTTTATTTATTTTGAGAGAGAGACAGAGAGAGACTGAGTGTGAGGAGGGGAGGGACAGAGAGAAAGGGAGAGGGAGAGAATCCCAAGCAGGCTTTGCGCTGTCAGTGCGGAGACCGACACAGGATTTGATCTTACGAACCGTGAGATCATGACCTGAACTGAAATCAAGAGTAGGGTGCTTAAAAGACATGAATAGACACTTTTCCAAAGAAGACATAGAGATGGCTAACAGACACATGAAAAAATGCTCCACATCACTCATCATCAGGGAAATACAAATCAAAACCACAATGAGATACCACCTTATGCCCATCAGAATGGCTAACATTAACAACTCAGGCAACAACTGACGTTGGCGAGGTTGCAGAGAAAGAGGAACACTTTTGCACTGCTGGTGGGAATGCAAACTGGTGCAGCCACTCTGGAAAACAATCTGAAGGTTCCTCAAAAAACTTAAAATAGAACTATCCAATGACTATCCAGCGATTGTACTACTAGGTATTTAGCCAAAGGATGCAGGTGTGTTGTTTTGAAGGGGCACACGCACCCCAATGTTTATAGCAGCCCTATCAACAATAGCCAAAGTATGGAAAGAGCCCAAATGTCCATCGATGGATGAATAGATAAAGAAGATGTGGTATATATACACAATGGAGTATTACTTGGCAATCAAAAAGAATGAAATCTTGCCTTTTGCAACAACGTGGATGGAACTAGAGTGTATTATGCAAAGCAAAATTAGACAAAGACAAATATGTATCTTTACTCATGTGGAATTTAAGATGCAAAACAGATGAACATAAGGGAAATTATAGATAATTCTATATTATCACCCCCCTTCCATGAAAACTGTACAAGCCACCATGTCTCTATTTTACTTCAGACTCATTAATATTCAAACAAGCAGAGTGCTTGCTCAACAAAGGCAGGTGGAATAATAGTTCATCTACTTGTCAACTTCAACAGTAAGTCAATGATGAAAACCACAGGTGCATGTTGATATGCCTTCTTTGTTATTTTTGCTTTGTTTTGTTTTTTTGCAGATTTCATATTTCTTTTCGTGTAACCTTTTTAATAAAGGCAATTCATTAAGTCATCTTACACGTTTGTCCAAATTTTAGTCGGGAAAATATGGATAATGTAGGTACACTCTGCATGTTATGCTCTTTTGCATACCTAAGGTTACCAACGATCTCAGACAAGGTTTGGGTAGGGTCCCCACTGGAGGGCGGTATAGACCTCCCGAAGGGCCGGCAGACACCAATTCTTTTCTTTGCGTCTTCCTTTGAGCTTTGCCCTTCTCCAAGGATCTGCTAATTCAGGATTGAGAAAAATTAGGCATTTGTAATCTAAAAATCTCACATTGCTCGATATCTTCAAGATTCGGATTTGCCATTCTACTGAGATCCTGCACGCTGCAGGATGGCAAAGCTCCCTCCTGAAGGCAAACATGCGGACTGTTGGAGTTCTTTCAAGATGCAGGGCTTTTTGTTATCAGTACATCAGCAGCATTGATCTGAGGTGGTCGAGTTGCTATTCATGCTCTTTAATAAACTGCTAGCTTTGTTTCCTCGTCTATTCAACATCACTTGGTTTGTTCCATTACCCCTTTCAGGGTGTTGTGATGCATTTGCATTAAGTCATTTCACTTTGTGTTTCAGGTATCTATGGACATATACAAATCTGCCTTTGTAGTGACATTGCATTGGTGATCTTCTTTCAGAGACTAGTAGTTTGTTAAATAACTTGTAATATAATATCAAGACAAATGTTGTAAAACCTATTTTAAAGTTTACAGGGCATTGTTTTATAATTAAATGGGTAAACTCATAGTACATATATAGTAAGTAATTCTAGCAATAACTTTAATGCAGCTTCTAATTTTGTTCTTTTTTAATTCTATATTATCACCCCCCTTTTTTTTGAGGAAGGCAGTATGCATGGGTGAGTGAAATAGTTTCTGTGATCAAAACCATTTGAAAAATTCTGTTCTAAACCCTTTGAGTGGATTGTAAATGTTTACCCTTACAATTCCTAAACACTATACAATAGCATCAAAATAATCAATATGGGACTCTCTTTCCAATTTCTCACCTTGCTCATCCAAAGATCCTGGCTACCCAGATTTACTTCTATAAATGCTGTGCCTATCATGTTTCATCCCAACCTCCCCTTAGGACTAGATCAGTATGAATCCCAGGACACATCTCATCATTATATGATCATCTATTTCTCAGCTAACACAGATGTCACTTTCTCAGAGAGGCCTTCCTGGAACATCCTGTTAATCTGTGTGTCACTCTCTGTCCTGTTACACTCTTTATTTTCTTCAGAGCAATTATCAGTATATGAAATCATCAGTTTGTTACTTTAGAAGATTAGCCTCCTCTTGTCTGTTTTACTTGTTTATCCCAAGAACTTAGATAAAGTATCTATTACATAAATAAGCACTTAGTAAAGATTGAATAAATGAATGAATGAATGAATGATTGAATGCTTTACTCACTTCATTCATTCCATGTTACTCTTCTGGGGACCAGATGACTAGATGGTCCATAGAGGTACAAGCTCTCATTTGAGCCTGATAGCATGCCCCATGTACAGGAGCTCCACCTGCCAGGTGACCAACAGGGGTTATCAGCTACCCAGCCTTGTGTTTTCATCTTTAATTGCAGAAAATGAATCAGGGCTGCTATATTCTTCATTGCAAGAATCCTCCATGGGTAATAGTCCGAGGTTCTGGGAACTATTTATCTTAGGTATAATGTCTCATTTCCCATCTCCTATCAAGGATCTCTGAGTTTATCTGACTGGTAAATGTTTCATATCGTTAGAGATGGTGGAAACTGTGTCTGACTTGAAGTTGTGGGTGATTTCCAACTCAAGGAAGCATGCAAAGCTGACAGGTGAGTGGGGAGCTGCAGTCCGTGGGCCCCTGGTGAGTCATATGATGGTGGAGGAGGATCAGGGACAGACATTGATGAAAACTGAACATATGGAGTCAGGAGTCAGAGAGTCAGGGAGATGACAGCAGGGAGCAGGGGAATGAGAGAGTAAGCAGGAGAGAAGTGATGGGCACAGATAATTTTGTGGTGGGGTTATTTGTTTTTTGTTATTGTTTAGCAATTTTATTGAGATATAATTTACATACCATCAAATTCACCTATTTAAAGTGTACAGTTCAATGGTTTTTTTAGTATATTTATGGAGTTAGGCAGTCATCACCAGTCTACTCTTAGGACATTTTTATCATCCCCCAAAGAAATACTGTACCCATTATTGTCATTCTTTGTTCACCTGTCCCTTTCTCCACCAAGTCCTAGGCAACCACTAATCTATTTCTTGTCTCTATAGATTAGCATATTCTGGACATTTCACTTAAGTGGGATTATATAATATGTGGTCTTTTGTGACTGACTTTTCTCTTACTTAGCATAATGTTTTCAAGGTTTATCCATGTTGTAGCATGTCTGAGTGTTTCATTCCTTTTTATAACCAAATAACAATAGTATTCCATTGTGTGGATATACAAAATTTACTTATCTATTCGTTCGTTAATAGACATTTGGGTTGTTTTAACCATTTTGAATAATGTTGCTATGAACATTGTATACAAGTTTTTGTGTGGACATATGTTTTCATTTCTCTTGGGCATGTATCTAGGAGTGGAATTGCTGGGTTATAGGGTAATTCTATGTTCAATACTTGGAGGACCTGCTGAATTGTTTTCTGAAATGCCTGAACTATTTTGCATTCTAATGTGGGGCTATTTCTGGTAGACGATTTTATGAGTTTGTTCTGGACACTTGAGCCTTCTGAGTACCATGAGAACGAGTGTGTCGTGATTCTGCCTGGATCCCACCGTTCAACTACTGCTGCACAAACACCTGGGCCCCTGAGGCCCAACCTGCTTTGATTCTGCCCAAATGTAACTCCAGAGGTGCATTGTAATTAGACCCAGCAAGTCCTCCATCTGTTCATATATTAGTCATCCTTCAGAGTCCAAGTCAACACTGCCTCCTCCACTAGCTCAGTGGTTTCAATGCTGGCTGCACATTAGAATCTCACGGGCAGCTTCCAAGTATACCAAATCCAGGGTCCACACCAAAGGTTCTGATTTCATTGGTCTGGGATAAGCCCTGGGGGCTAGGATTATTTAAAAGTCTCTTCAGATGATTCCAATGCGCAGACAGGATCGAGAACCATTGCTCCGGCTAGAAGAATCTTTTCTCCTCTGAACTGTACAGCAGTTTCTTTATTTCTTTTTTTTTAATCTTTATCTCATTTATTTATTTATTTTGAGAGAGAAAGAGAGCATGTGTGCAAGCAGGGGAGGGGCAGAGAGAGGGAGAGAGAGAGAATCCCAAGCAGACTCTGCACTGTCAGCTCAGAGCCCGATGTGGGGCTTGATCTCATGAACTGCAAGGTCATTACTTTTGAGTTGATACCAAGAGTCAGATGCTTAACTGGCTGAGCCACCCAGGCTCCCCTACAGCACTTTCTTTTTAATAGCACTCACCAAAACTTTCAAAACACATTCTATATTTAATTGAAATTATTTCACATATACATTTTATTTCTCCAGCTGGGCCATAAGCCCTTGGAGGACAGAGCTCTGTTTGAGTCATCCTCAAGTCTCCATTTGTTAAGGGACATTTGTTTATAGCACCACCTGTGCCCCACCTGGTTCTTTTGTGGAATAACAGCATAGGAGCCAGCCAGGCAGGAAGTTATCATGAAGCCTCCCCTGGCCACCCACCTAAACTTTCAATCTCCTCCCCCATTTCCCATTCTTCCTTCCCTAATTTGATTTTCCCCCTTGGCACTTAGCACATACTCCATGTTTCGCATATTTATCTACTTTATTGTCAGTCTCCACCTACCCTCAATGTAAGCTCTGTGAGTGCAGAGATTTTTGTCAGTTTGGCTCACTGCTGTATCCTCAGCACTCAAAACAGTGCCTAGCACATGGTAGGTGCTCAATAAATATTTATTAAAAGAATAAGTAACTATGTTAGCCTATATTTAAAAAGAGTTTTAACCCCTTTCTTCTATACCAGTCGATGAGTTATTATAAAGTATTCCTTTTCCAGTGAAAATTATATTTCTAACATAAACATGTATATTCTGAATTCATTATGTTTTAGAAATATAGTCCTATTTCTGAGAGAGTCTGCAGAGGTTCTATTTAAGCCCCGGAGCAGGGATTCTGGCATATTTGGGACTGTGTATGCAAATTGGAGCAGAGGAATGGGGTCTGGGATGGTCAGTTGACGCTGAGAGAACTTGAACACTGGGTTGCTCTTGCACCATTAGAATTCAGCTCCTAGGTGTTCCATAGAATGATGACTGTGATAATGGAGGAAGCCAAGAAGATCAGATAGAGGCGGAAGAGGAAGGTGTCCATCATGTGGCTGAACTGCACCCACAGGTCAGCTAGCTGGGTGCTTGTCAATCCTGAGCCCCCATTCAGCTCTGCCTCTCTGGATCCCAGCTCCTTCCCTACCAACTGTCCTGGCTCCTTCAGTCCTGTGGAGAAGACAGAGACTCAGCTATGAAGTGGGAAGGAGACAGGTTTGGGGAAGTGGGAGACTGGGGACTCTACACCCAGTGTAGAGAATAGGGGCAGTACAGACTTTCCTTACCAGGCAGGTGAGTGGACATGAGGCCTGGACCTGTATTCTCATTCCAGAGTGCAACAGGGCAGCACTTCCCTGGGCTGGTGCAAAGGAAGAGCAGAGAGTAGAGCCACGGAGGCATGGGTGGGGGCTGGTGGTGGCCATGTGCAGCAGGTAGGTGATGAAGATGGTCTCCAGCAGGCTGACCACCATCAGGGACAGACACAGGGCAAAGTAGACACCTGGGATAGGGGTAAGGAACATGTGTGATTGAGGCCCAGAAGAACCACCAATCCCCCCTTTTCTGTGTCTCACACAGAAAGCCCTTTCTGAGATGACTGCTTTTTCCTTTCTGCCTTAGCTGCCTTGGCAGGTCGAGCCAGTGCACCTGTCTACCCTGCCTCCTTTCCCTGTCCCCTACTTTCCAACAGTGAGGAGGTGGGCATACTGATGAGCGGGGTGCCACTAGCAGGAAGTAGTTTATTCATCATGAGCAGGAAGACGTTGTAGCCCAGCAAAAGTTATCTTGAATGGGGCACGATTCTCGCTTTCTGCTGGCAGGTAGAAGCTGAGGGCATCAATGGAAATCAGAAAGCTGCTGGGTACCAGAAGGTTTATGACGTAGAGGCTGGGCCTGTGCCTGATGGCCACCTGGGGGGGGTGGGGAGGAGAGAGCAGAGAACCAGGTGAAGCTAGGACTGAGGGGAAATAGGGATGATTCCAGCCCCTTCCTTCCTTGATGTTCTCAACCCAGCAGGGGCTCTTTCTGGGGCTGGATGAAGAAGCAGCTTTCACAAAAGAAAACCTGTGCCAGTGCTAGCAGGCTCAGAAAGGGGGGTTGATTTTGGGGACTTGGGAGAGAGGAAGGACTAAAGGTTGTGGCACCCAGCGGTTTTCTGGTCACAGGACAAGAAGTGAGAAGCTCTGTGACTTAGGAAGTTCTGATGAGGGAGGTAAGGGGGACAGACATCTCACAGTCTCTGGGCTTACATAGAACATGATCTGGTCAAAAAGACTGGAGCCCACAGACATCTCTGGGGTGGCCTTGTTGATGCCCAGGAGCTCCCATTCCCCTTGTGTGTGGACGATGTCACGTGACGTGTCCGCTATCTCCCACACCTCCTTTTCCATGCCCAGCAACATGTTTTCCACTGCAGGGGAGACAAACATTCATTCAACACTCTGTTTAGCACCTGCTCTGTGCAGGGCTCAGAGAGATGAACTAGCAAACTGCTTTAGCGACCTCTTTCTGGTTGCCCCATAACACAGCTTCCTTGCTCCTCAGTTGCCTCTTTTCAATTTTGGGCTTTCTCAGAAGTCTTATCTCCTCCTAAGTTCAACTCCCCCACCCCACCACCCTCACACTCTCCTTTTTAGGCATTAGAAAGAATAAATTTGCCTGTGTGTGCTGTTTTGTTGTCCCATTGGTTGATCTCATTTTACCCCATCCCAGAACCCCCACTGCAACTCACCTGTATAGAGGAAAGAGCTAAAGGTGAGTGTGCAGTTCTGCTGGTCAAAGGAGAAGTAGAAGATGTCCAGGCTACAGATGCTGGTCACCCGCATTGGTTTGTTATACACTATGTGACCGTCATTAGTCACATATGCAGAGAGGCCTTCTGGGGTCTGATCCACATCCATGCTAAGTGGCAGAAGGGGAGAGAGGCAGGTGCTCTGGGTTTCACATCAGCTTAAGTTTCTCTCTTTTTTTAAAGCAGGTTCCATGCTCAGCATGGAGCCCAATGTAGGGCTCGATCCCATGACCCCGGGATCATTACCTGAGCTGAAATCAAGAGTGGAATGCTTAACAGATTGAGCCACCCAAGTGCCCCAGCTTAAGTGTCTTTCTTAAGGTGGGGCTTCCCAATGTTGCTCATTGTGGCCACTCCGCCATCCTTCCTGCCCACCACTTTTTCATTTCTGTGGGAGAAGTTGGTGAGCCGTGATTGTGCTCCTCTCTGAAATAAGTTTTGGTGGCCCCAACTGAATGGGTTTGCCCTACACTGCCCTGGCCTGCTCCTTGCAAAAGGATCTCCACTCCGGTATTCCTTAGTCCTGGTACCCACGATTCCACGATGAAGATGTCTGGGAGCCACAGGTTCTCAGTTGTCACAGTGAGTTTACTGACAGCACCACATTTTTCTGGATCCCAGCTGATGAATGGGTTAGTCCAGATCTAGAGCACAGAGCACAGAAGGTTGGTTATGGCTGATACCTGGAGCTAGTTTATGTCAGCATCTACCCTTCTGTTCCCTTACATACACACACACACACATATATATATATATATATATATATATATATATATATATATATACATATGTATGTATTTTTTCCTAAATGTATGTACTACAGGCATAGGATAAAACTTTAACCATTCCAGAAAGTATAATATAAAAAACAAGCTTCTCCTTTCTCAAGTCACTCCAACTCAGTTCATAGCCCCATCTCAATCTCCTTTTTAACAGCTTCTTGGTATCTTTCCAGAAAATAAATTAATACATATTCCAGCATTCATTTTTATTTACACAGATAAACTCATACTTTGCACATTGTTATGCATGTAGCTTTTTTAAAAAACTTCATTCCTTTTAAACTCTGATTCCTCTTCTCTTCCTGGCGATAAGTTCCCCCTTCTCTAGCTAACAAAGTCTTATTGGCCTTACACTTCCCACTCAAGGGAAATCTTTGTTTTTTTTAATTTATTTTTGAGAGAGAGCGTGAGAGAGCGAGGGGCAGAGGGGGGGTGGAGAGAGAGAATCCCACTAGGTGAATAGACAGAGGGAGAGAGAGGGCAGAGCCTGGAGTGGGGCTCGAGCTCATGAACCAAACTGTGAGATCATGACTTGAGCCTAAGGCAGATGCTTAACGACTGAACCACCCAAGCGCACCTCCCCCCTCCACCCCCTCCCCCCACACACACATTCAAGAGAAATCTTAAGCTGGGTGCTGGATACCTTTGGGCCCTGGATTTTAGTTAGGGGTTCCCAACTGCACCCCCCCCTTCTTCCTATATTTTCCATTGATGTCTTTCAAAGTTCTTTGGCAGCTCAAAAAGCCATTTGTCATCAGTATGGGCCCTATTTTGGTTGGATTTGTCTATTCGCTCTGGCACTGCCAATGTCAACAAATGTGCTTTTTGCAAACAAGACCAGAAAAAAAAGGAAAGAAAACAAAACTGGACCTACATACCATCTTTAACCACAGAAATGATGTCAGCAGCTGAAGTTGTGCATCCTGACAAAAAAAGTCCCCATTTAGGATGATTAATGCCTTGAGATCAGGTCCCAGTCTATTTCTTGCCTTTGTTTCCTACGTGGTCCTGTGTGTCAGCTTTCAGTCACTGGTCTCAAAAGAAAGGTAGGTCCAAAAAATGTAGGTTGTATGGCAAACGTAGGGGAAAAAACCAGCATGGGACCCACTGGAAATATGTTTTTTTTATCTGCCTACAGGGGCAGAACTCAGGACAAATGTTCCCTTTAGAAACATCATGGTAGTGTTCTCCTTCGTGTCTCTCCAGCTCATAGGATGGACATCTAACCTGTAGGGCATTTGAGGACTGATTGCTCGCCACTAGACCAGTGCAAGGTTTGGTTATCAGGGTGAAGACTCCTTGTTCCCTACTGGCAGCCTGTGGAAAGAATGTAGAACTCACCACATCCAGGATGGCAGACAAAGTGAAGGAGATGTTGACCTGAGTGGGGATGCTGTAGTTGATGACTGGACGGAAGTCCTTCTGGTTAAATATAGTCTGGAAGACAGCAGGGTCCACCCCATGTTGGTCAAAGCCTGAGCAATTGATGGTGAAAGTGTTTGACCTTCCTGTAGAGTGCAGAGGCCCCGTGAGGTGGGAATAGGGCTTTCATGTTTCCTAAGCGAGAGGAGTACCAGGGTTGAGGCCTGAGAACCTCTGCAGAGAAAGAAAATGTGGACATGGGTTGAGGCACGTGAGCCCCTCCTTCTGGGCCAAGACTTCTGAAGGCCAACTCCTTCCTGCCAGGCTGGAGAGGATGGGCTGGTCTGGTAGGCAAATGGTGGAAGTTGATGTGGTAAGCTGAACCTGGGCTCAGCCCTTTCTTCCTGTGCTTTGCTCCCATATAAAGCCTATTCAAATTCATATGCAAACAACCTCTGCGGGGGGGGGGGGGGGGGGGGAGTCCTATTTCTTCTGTAGTCCCAACCCTGAAGTTTTGGCTTTTGTCTGACCATACATTTTTCTTTCTAGCTCTGTTATGATTCATTCTTATAGTCACTGAACAAAATTTCCCTAAAATTTTGTTTCTTAATTTCCTCTTCCCACTTTTACATTTCCCCATGTCCTGGAAGGAAAAGTTTAGAAAGCAGTAAATCATGAGTACATCGTAAGTGTGATGTAAAATATGTGGGAACTTAATGTTGCACTAATGTGAATTTATCAACTACCTACTATGTGCTGTGCTCTGTGCCTTCTCAAATTCAGTGACTTCCTCAAAGATCTGTGGGAGCCATTTTCGTTATCACCATTTTGAGACTATTTCATTGATCATCTACCATGTGCTTGGTGGAGATGTACAATGAAATGTAAAAGCCCGTTGGCCCCCTTCACCCACATCCCAGCCCCAGATGACTGTGGTTATTCCTGTAACTGCGGCCCAGCAAGTTCTTTCTCGTACCTCATCCATTACCTCCCCATATCAGCTGACTCATAAGGTACATCGCCAAACTAAGGAGAAACTTATCCTAGAGGACGAAAACATTTCCCTTTCCCCTCCACATCACCTCCTCTGCAATATCTTCCTGAGTGAGATGGGAAAGGAGCTATGTTATTGCCAACAGGACCCATATCACCCTGTTCATAGTTACTATATCTTGGTAGAAAGGAAAAGTTAGACACTATAAAGGGGTGGGATTGGAGAGGTGGTAAATGGAAGGACAAACAGTTTAGTAGATGCCTAGGCAGGCAAATGAAAGGGGGGTTGTGTGTACTGATCAGTGAAATGGGTTTTTCATCTGTTTCCAAGGAAGTCAAAACATAGATGTTACAGAGAAAGGAAATGTTTAACCCAGTTATTTTAGATGCTCCTAGTTCTGGAGAATGAGAGGATTTCTGGATTTTGCCCAGAACAGCATTCCCATCTTGTCCTGTTCTTGCCCCATCTTACCTGGAAGCAGAAGGTTGACAGTGAGGCAGAGGAGGAATGCCCCCCCAGAAGGCCACCCCCCTTCCATCCTCCTCTTCTGGACTCTTCTCTGGGGACTCACCAGGAGCCCCCAAACCCTTGAGCTTAAAGGAGCTCAGACCACACCTTGGTTCCTGGTTTTGAATAGTGTGCATGACAGGTGACCACTCCCTGGTGAGAGGCTGTGGCCAGAGAGGTCACAGCAGAGTGTCCTGCTTTGCCCCTGTGTAAGTATGCCTTCCGGGCCCCAGGCAAGGGGAAGTAAGGCCTAAACCAGGGGAAAAGCACATGTTTAGCAGGATGAGTTTGAAATCTGAGTTCCAAGTACCCTTCAGAAAAAATTGGGGACTTGGGAGATCGGGCAGGTAAGGCCATGGATAAAGGTCTCATCAGGTCCTCCTGGAACTAACTTGTGCCTCAGGGAAAGTGCATGGACTACATAGAAGGGGTGTGGTAGAGACACCTGCTAATCTTGGGGGGCAAGAACATGTAATTATTTTGTTGCATACTTGGAAATGTATTCTTTATCCACTTGTGGACATTTGGGATTATTGTCAATATTGAGCTAAAAATATGGAGAGAGTAAGTTTCTTTCTCTGGGACAGAATCTGGGCTGACAGATGTCTGTCCCCATGGCCAGCACAGCTAGTATGATCTGCATCATCCCTTGTTTGCACTATTGGGGCAGCTTCTTCAGAAGGTTTCCTCTACCTGTTTTACCCCCAGTCTAATCCTCCATTTTGCCATTCTCCTAAAACAGACCTCTCCTACTCGTGCTTCCTTACCCTAATGTCTCTAAAGGCCTACAGCTCTGGGGCCATGTAGGAATGTGTGAGTAAAAAATCATTTGATGAACTTTTTGAAAATATATGCACTCCCACCCATCCACCCCTGCGAAAGGTATGTGTATATTTATAAAATTTTTTTTAATGTTTATTTATTTTTGAGAGAGAGAGAGCGAGAGCGTGTGCGCGCACAAGCGGGGGAGGGGCAGAGAGAAAGGGAGAGACAGAATCCAAAGCAGTCTCCAGGCGCTGAGCTGTTCAGCAGAGAGTCCCATGCGGGCCTCAAACCCACAAACCATGAGATCATGAACTGAGCGGAGGTTGAAGCTTAATCACCTGAGCCACCCAGGTGCCCCAGAGAATGTGTATATTTAAAAGCTCCCCAGATGGTTCTGATTCACACTCACTTCACTGAAAACCTTTGGGCTGGGCTGTGTTACCATACTACAAACAGGATACTGATATCAATATAGTCAAGATATGGAACTTTAACACCAGGATCCTTATGATGTCTTTTTTTTTTTTTTAAGTTTTATTTATTTATTTTGAGAGAGAGAGAGAGGCAGAGAGAGAGGATCCCAAGCAGGCTCCATTCTGTCAGGGCTGAACCCCACGATGTGGGGCTCAATCTCACGAATTGTAAGATCATGACTTGAGCTGAAATCAAGAGTCAGACATTTAACCAACTGGCCACCCAGGCTTCCCCTTATGTTGTCCTTTTATAGCCACAACCACCTTCCTCCCTCCCTATGTCCCCCTACCCCGCTAACTGGCAACCATGAATTTGTTCTCCATTTCTATAATTTTGTCATTTCAAGAATTTTATAGAAATCAAATCGCACAGTATAAATCTTTTGGGACTGGCTTTTTTTCACTCAATGTAATTCTCTGGAGATCCGCCCAGATTGTAATGGGTATCATTATGCACTCCTCTTTACTTCCCACTGGTATTCTATGGTAGGAATGTCCCACAGTTTGTTCAACCACTCACTTGTTGAAGGACCTTGAGTTTTAAGGGAAAACACTTATTTCTACTTTACTCATAACACTTCTGACACCAAATTGTCAGCTTTTTCCTCACACCGAGTAATTCTGACATTAACTGCCCAGAGTTAGTGCACACCCCTTGGATTGAGGGCTCATTCCCACAAGACTGACCCCCCACTTCAGGTGCCAATCGCAAGTCAGGGCCTCCTGTACTTCTGACCGACAATAAACTGGGGATTCCCATAGCCCCCTCCTCAGATTCAATAATTTGCTATAACAGCTCACAGAACTCATGAAAACATTTACTTCTCTTCACAGTCTGAAAAGGATGCAATAAAGGATACAGATGAACAGCCAGAGGAAAAGGTACACAGGGTGAGATCTGGAAGGGTTGTAAGGGCAGGAGATTCTGTCCCTGTAGAATTCCAGCATGTAGATGTGTCACCAATCTGGAAGCTCTCCAAACCCCATAGTTTAAGGATTTTTTAGGGAGGCTTCATCATGTAGGCATGATCAATTTAACTCAATCTCCAGTCCCTTCCCCTCCCTAAAGGATGGGAATTGGGGCTGAGAGTTCCAAGCTTCTAATCATGGCTGGGTCTTCCTGATGACCAGTCCCCATCCTGAAGCTACCCAGGAGGCCACCAAGAGTCACCTTATTAGAGAGATGCTCCTGTTATTTAGGAAATTGCAAGGGATTTATAAACTCTGTGTCAGGAACTGGGACCAGAGACCAAATACCTATTTCTTCACAGAATTGTTTACAATTATTTGTCTATTACATATAAAGCTGTTATAAACATTTGTCTACAGGTTTTTGTGTGAACATAAGTCTTGTGGAATAAATACTCAGAAGTACAATTGCTAGACTGTAAGGTATTTGCATGTATAGTTTTTAAAGAAATTGCAATACTCATTTTCAGAGTGGCAGAACCATTTTACATTCCTGCCCACAACATATGAGCAATCCAGTTTCTCTGCATTTTTAAGGATTTAAAACTTTGGATAAGGAAGGATTTCTTAAAATAAGACCCTAAAATCACAAACACAAAGGAAAAGTGATAAATTCAGCAATTTAAAAATTTTAAACTTATTTTCAATAAAGGGCACTAAATGTGAAAAGTCAAATCATAAACTGGGAAAATATCTTTGCAACACATATATAACTGAAAAAATAGTAGAAAATATACAAAACATACCTATAAATGCATAACAGTGACAAAAAAAAACCCTATCAGAAAAATCGACTAAAGACATAAATTGACACTTTATAGAAGAGGAAACACAAACAGCCAACAAACAATGAGAAGAAGATATTCACATAAATACAGGGAACAAACTGCTGGTTGCCAAAGGGGGTAGGCATGGGGGAATGGGCAAAATGGGTGATGGGGAGTGGAAGGCACAGCCTTCAGGGTGGAATGACTAAGTCACAGGGATGAAAGGCACAGCGTAGGGAATACAGTATTTCAACAGTGTTGTCTGGTTCCAGATGGTAGCTACACTAGTGGTGAGCGTAGCATAATGTGTAGAGGTGTCAAATCACTATGTGGCACACCTGAAACTGGTGTGACCGTGTGTGTCAGCTATGCTTGAGTTAAAAAACAAATAAGGGGCACCTGGGTGGCTCAGGCAGTTGAGCATTCGACTTCGGCTCAGGTCACGATCTCAAGGTCCGTGGGTTCGAGCCCCGCGTCAGGCTCTGGGCTGACAGCTCGGAGCCCGGAACCTGCTTTGGATTCTGTGTCTCCCTCTCTCTCTGCCCCTCCCTTGCTTGAGCTCTGGCTCTGTCTCTCAAAAATAAATAAACATTAAAAAAAAAAAGAAAGAAGAAGATAAACAATGAGATGTGAGAAGTTTGTGAGGATACCCCTAGATACTGCTAATGAAAGGAGAGAGTGGGAAGCTAGTAGAAATGACAATCTGAGAAGTTAGAAGCATAATCAAACATTGGAGGTGAGTAGTAATCTAGGGCCAATGGTCTGTTTTTTACACACAGTTCATACATTTCCAATGCATACTCTTTTTTTTTTTTAACGTTTATTTATTTTTGAGACAGAGAGAGACAGAGCATGAACGGGGCAGGGTCAGAGAGAGAGGGAGACACAGAATCTGAAACAGGCTCCAGGCTCTGAGCTCTCAGCACAGAGCCCGACGCGGGGCTCAAACTCACGGACGGCGAGATCATGACCTGAGCCAAAGTCGGAAGCTCAACCGACTAAGCCCCTCAGGCGCCCCATCCAATGCATACTCTTAACAGAGGTTTACAATAGAAACTGGAGGAAAATGAAATAAAGGTATTATCACAAAGGCTGCTGTTTGTATATATCTTAAGTGGGAGAAAGGATGTCAGAAACCAGAAGCACCCCGTCTGAAATTGTGAAATACTCCTAACGTTCCTGATGACATGTCTAGGCTAGTACTGGCTTAAAATATTTTGCTTCATTTTTAGGTCGTGTTTCAGACCACAAGCCTCGCCTCAACTCTAACATACAAACAGGATGTTCTTTTGCAAAGGATATTGTCAATCATAATGGTCTTGGCACTGAAAACTAAAGTCACATTTCTGTGAGGTGGAAGAACATTGCAAAATGACATCTAAAGAAATACAATGTGGATATGGGAAAGGAAAAAGAAATGATGCAAAAGTCATCTTAAGAAATTGGAAATTCCTCAAAGATGTGGCAGACACTCTCCATTTTACATTATTGACAAAAGTCAAGGACAGTTTCTGAGTGAGAAATATGTTCAAAGTAATGGAAAGAAGGAAGCACAAGAGAATCTGCCACCAGAAATGTCTCTGCCGGTGCCTCTAATTAATGTCTCTAAGAACCCAAAGATAGCTGATGCCTAACAATGGGTAGCTTATTTCCCACGTTAGATATGGAAAAATAAAATATACCAGGATGGGATAAAGAGATTACACCTAGAGGTAGTAAAATACTAATTCTTGGTTGGCTGGCATTCACTCATTCGTTTAATCATTCAGCAAGTCTATGTTAAGCACCTGTGATATGTCAGGCATAATGCCTGATACTGAGTTAAAAAAATGAATGAGACACTGTACCTGACTTTCACGAAGACACATTCTCTTAGGGGAGGCAGAAATGTAAATAAATCTCTGAAATGTCTTCACCTAATTGGAATATAATTCAGAAATATGTCTTTGGTATTCTTTTGCCTCCATCTTCAATTTCTGTTTCTCCTCAGGGCCAGCTGTTAGAATCTTCCCCAGGATCATATCTGCCTATGAAGGTGTGAAGTACTATTAGTAAGGGGCACTTAAGAAAATAGGGGCTTGGAGTGCCTGGTGTCTCAGTCGGCTAAGTGTCTGACTTCAAGTCAGGTCATGATCTCACAGTTAGTGGGTTTAAGCCCCGTGTCCGGCTCTGCACCGACAGCTCAGAGTCTGGAGCCTGCTTCGGATTCTGTGTCCCTCTCTTTCTCCCTGCCCCCCCCCCCCCCCCACGCTCATGCTCTGTCTCTGTCTCTCTTAAAAATAAGTAAACAGGGGCGCCTGGGTGGCTCAGTCGGTTAAGCGTCCGACTTCAGCCAGGTCACAATCTCACTTTCCGTGGGTTCGAGCCCTGCGTCGGGCTCTGGGCTGATGGCTCAGAGCCTGGAGCCTGCTTCCGATTCTGTGTCTCCCTCTCTCTCTGCCCCTCCCCCATTCATGCTCTGTCTCTCTCTGTCTCAAAATAAATAAACGTTAAAAAAATAAAAAAAATAAGTAAACATTAAAATTTTTTTTTAAAATTGGGGCTTTTTTGGATAGTAGAAATAATATGTGCTCATTGAAAACAATTAAGAAAACACAGATGAAAGGGTACCTGGGTAACTCAGTCAGTTAAGCGTCTGACTTTGGCTCAGGCCATGATCTCTCAGTTCGTGAGTTTGAGCCCCACATTGGACTTCGCACTGACAGCATGGAGCCTGCTTGGGATTCTCTCCCTGCCCCCCCATCATTTCCCCTCCTCCACTCGTTCATGTGAGTGCATGCACACACTCTCTCTTTCAAAATAAATAAACTTAAAAGGAAACACAAATGAAGATATAAAAGAAAATAGTAAACACTTCTAATTCCCTAATCCAAGACAAAGTTTGCTTATGATGTTTTGGTCTCTAGCCATCCATACCTTTTTCTCTGCCCTTCTCTCTAGCCCTCCTTTTTTTTTTTTTTTTTTTTAACAGAAATTATGTGTAATAACTTGTTTTTCCCACTTTATATATCATGGTCCCGTTTCTATGGTATGAGCATAGATCTACCTTCTTACTTTAAATGGCTACAAAGCAACTAATTATGTGGCTATAGGCTAATTGATTTAACTTGAACCACCCCCTTGGGGTTTTTTGTTCTGTTCTGTTTTGTTTTGTTTTGTTTTGTTTTGTTTTGTTTTGAGAGAGAGAGAGAGAGAGAGGCAGAAGGAAGCTTTAAGCAGACTCCATACCCCACAGCTCTATTCCACGAACTGTGAGTTCATGACCTGAGCAAAAATGAAGAGTCAGACACTTAACCAACTAGCTACCCAGGCGCTCCTAACCTGAACCCTTAGTCTTCCCAGCCCTCCTCCAAACATATATTTTCAGAAGGCCCTCTCTGATTTTGTGAATTCATAAGGGGGAAAAAGGACACAATATATAATTTATTTCAAAGAGCAATTTCAGGAATGAGAGAGAAGGCAAGTGAAGTGAAATTAGTTGATACAAGAAACATTTTCCTGTTGTAAATATTTTATAGTAACTTTTTACAAATGAGACTTGACCTTTTCTTTCTTTTAAAATTCTGAAAGTGTCTTCAAATCAAATCAGATTACAGCTGTTTAAGTGAACTATCAAGTCCTCTGCAAGACTTGGTAGTCTATGTCCCAGTGTTTGTGGACCTATTAGAAATGTACTGAGGAGCCAGTTCTTCCTGAAAAGTTATGTTTGGGGGACAATCAATCAAAGAGAGACTCTGCTGACCCTCAGCTCCATTGATAAGAGAGTCAGAAGTTATGTGTGGCTAAGGAACTCTTAAAATGTGTAGGAATGACATATGAGAAATCAGGAAATTGTTTGGGGCTATTCTGAACCTGCTTGGTACAGTTGTGTTGGAGTTTGGGGAGTATAGATGGGGATATGGTAGTCACTGGGGTTAAGTGGCTAAGATCAGGAATGGGGCCCAGAACTGGCTGGCTCTAAGACCAAGAGAAACTCCAGGCTGTGGTTTGCAGGGACAAGTGGAAATGCATGCCTGCCTAGGTGTTCCAGAGGACGATGACTGTGATGATGGAGGTGGCCGTGAAGAGCAGGTAGAGGCAGAAGAGCAGGGTGTCCATCATGTGGCTGAACTGCACCCACAGGTCGACCAAGTGCTGCTTCTGAGCCTCATCTTCCTGTTGAACCCTTGTTGACCCAGGACACCCATTTAACCCTGTCCCTCTGGTACCTGGCACCTTCTCCACTAACTCCACGGGCTTCTTCATACCTACAGAGAGACAGAGACCCAGCCATGGGCCATGGAGTTCACCTGGGGAGCAAGGGAGACAGGGAGGAAAGAAACAGTAAAAGAGTGGAGGTGTGGGAAGAGAAAGTGTAGGCGGTGCTGACTCCCCTTACCGTGCAGGTGGGTGAGGGTGAGGCCGAAGCCCTTATTTCCCTTCCCAGGTGCAGTGGTGCAGCACTTCCTTGGACTTGCACAATTGAGGAGCAGAGAGTGGAGCCACCAAGGCATAGGTGGGGGCTGTGTGGTAGCCATGTGCGACAAGTGGATGATGAAGATGGTTTCTAGCAGGCTGATCACCATCAGGGACAGACACAGGGCAAAGTAGACACCTTAGGACAAAGCAAATTCTAAGTAACCTAGGGCAGATTCTTTTCTACACTTGTCTTAATACTCTCCAAATCCAATCTTTCCTCAGAACCCCTTCCCTCCTTAAGTGGAGAGGCATCGGTTCTCCTGTTTCCCTCCCTGTGCCCTGCTGCCTTTGCTTCCCTGGAAAGTGGGAGGGACCATACTGATGAGAGGGGTGCCAGTTGCAGGGAGTAAGTCATTCATCATGAGCAGGAAGACGTTGTAGCCCAGCAGAAGTGTTATCTTGAATGGGGCACGAATCTCACTTTCTGCCGGCAGGTAGAAGCTGAGGGCATCAATGGCAACCAGAAAGCCACTGGGCACCAGAAGGTTTATGATGTAGAGGCTGGGCCTGCGCCTGATGGCCACCTGTGGGGAGGATTTGTGGAGAATGTGGCAAATAAACTGATGTTAGAGAGCTCGACTTGTATATTTGACTATCTAATCCTTGCTGATGTGTTGAGGCTGGCTGTGGGAGGATCACTTTAGGTACCACATGCATTTAATTGTGCCCTCTACAGAAGTACCCACTTTGTTGTCTAATTTTCACTTGTAAATATGTCCAACCTGCTGGGAACACAACAATTGTAGACATCTAGGGACAAGTAGGGCCCTTTGGACCATCACAGAGGTGGCTGCTCCATTCTGAGCAGTAGAGCTTGTTACAGCCAAGCCCAGCCTCCTCTCTGCAGGGTGGGGAGGGGAAAGAGGTGATGGGAAGAGGCGGGGGTGGGGGGGGCCCTGGGGATCATTCTTCAGGGCAGTTAGGATAGAGGGTGGAGTGGGGAATAGGTGCTTAACCCCCCAGAAATTCTTTTTTACATTCTAAAGTGCCTTAGATTAAGAGGAAAACCAAAGAGCAACTGGGATCAGAAGTCAAACAGGGGCCCCTGGACTTACATAGAACATGATCTGGTCATATAGGTTGCTGCCCACCAACATCTTTGGGGTGGCTTTGTTGATGCCCAGGAGCTCCCACTCTCCCTGGGTCTGGATGAGGTTGCGAGATGTATCTGTTATCTCCCACACTTCCTTGTCCATGCCCAGTAGCATGCTGTCCACTGCAAGGCAGGCCAAAGGCAGTTTGGTCCAGAAGTTCTCCCAGCTTCCTGCCCCCAGACTCAATTCCTCCCCTACTGAGCTTCTTCAACAAATTTTCCTCTCTGTTCCTTTTTAAGGCAAGGCATCCAAGTTTTCTTAAAAATGGATTACAGGACCACAGTTCATGGGTGTGCAGGCTGCAGCATTGATTTTTTTTTTTTCTTTTTGGTTGAAAACAAGAATGAGTCAAAGTTGTTATGGGAATGTTGGATATGACTCAAACATGAGTCAAGAACTTCTGCAATCATTCCTACTTTCCTTCTCCATTCCCCAGTTTTATGATGTTGTTTTGGTGGAATCAAACATGAATAGCTCAACCTTTTTATAATTACATGCATGCCCATTATAATGATTAATTTATCTAAATCTGCCACATGACACCTGGTGGCATTCAATGTGTTTACTGGTAAAGTGTATTAGCTATCAAAATTAAAAGGTTTTAGCTACGGGTGCCTGGGTGGCTCAGTTGGTTAGGGTCTGACCCTTGATTTCGGCTCAGGTCATGATCTCCCCGCTCATCAGGCTCTGCACTGACAGTGTGGAGCCTGCTTAAGACTCTCTCTCCCTCTCTCTGCCCTTCCCCCACTTGTGTGTGCTCTTGCTCTCTCTCTCACTCAAAGTAAAGAAATAAACATTTTTAAAAAATAAAAAAATAAAAAGTTTCAGCTAAAAATTGTGGAGGTGCAGTAGCTCAGGGTCAGATGAACCTCATTTGGCACAAGGGCCATCCAAGCTATCAAGCAGTAATTCTTTTTTTTTATTTTTAGTTTTTAATGTTTATTTATTTTGAGAGACAGGGAGAGAGGCAGAGCGTGTGCGGGGGAGGGGCAGAGAGAGAGGGAGACACAGAATCCTAAGCAGGCTCCAGCCTCCAAGCTGTCAGCACAGAGCCTGACGCAGGGCTCGAACCCATGAACCATGAGATCATGAACTGAGCTGAATTTGGATGCTTAACCGAGCTACCCAGGCACCCCTTAAGTTTATTATTATTATTTTTTAGTAATCTCTACACCCAACGTGGGGCTTGAACTCACAATTTGGAGATCAAGAGTTGCATGCTCTTCTGACTCAGCCAGCGAGGCACCCCTGTAGTTCTTTTTTATAAACTTCATTGAGGAATTAAAGCAGTAATTCTTTTTTTTTTTAATTTTTTGAATGTTTATTTGTTTTTAAGAGAGACACAGAGTCGAGCGGGGGAGGGACAGAGAGAGGGAGACACAGAATCTGAAGCAGGTTGTCAACACAGAGCCCAATATGGGGCTTGAACTCATGAACCATGAGGTCATGACTTGAGCCAAAGTCAGACACTTAGCTGACTGAACCACCAGGCACCCCTAAAGCAGTAATTCTTAATCCTGTCTGCACACTAACATCAGCTGATGACATATAAGAACTAACAGTACCTGCGCCCCACCTGGAACAATTAAATTGGAATCTCTGGAGTGATGCATAGTCATTGGTATTTTTAAAAAGGTTTCGTGGGTGGCCACAGTTGAGAAACACTGATCTAAAACCTTCTCTAATCATACCTATACCACTTAAATATCTTCCCCAAATCTTGAATAACTACCAACACATGTCTTGCTCACCTGTATAGAGGAAGGAGCTGAAGGTGAAGGTGCAGTTCTGTTGGTCGAAAGGGAAGTAGAAGATGTCTAGATTACAGATGCTGGTCACCCGCACTGGCCGGTCGTAGGTCATTTGACCTTCACTGCTGACGAATACAGTGAGACCTGGAGGTGCTCGATCCACATCCATGCTGCTTGTGAGAGGGAGGGAGAGGGTGCTGTGGTGCCTTCATTAGTTTTGTTTCCCTTCCCAAGTCTTCCTCTCCTATGCTCTCCAGTTGGGTTCTTTCTCTACTGTCACTCTATCTTGTCTCTCGTACTCCTCATAGTGTTTTGTGGGAGTCAATTAATTGACACAGTGCCCCATCTGACTCTTTTGATGTCCCTGTGCCTTGCACTAGCCCTAGGCTGTTTTTTGCAGATGGGCTTCCTACTGGCTTTCCCCAGCCCAGATACGCACGATTCCACAATGAAGATGTCTGGGAGCCACAGGTTTTCAGCTGATACAGTGAGTTTATTGATGCTGGCACACTCTTCTGGGTTCCAGCTGATGAAGGCATTGTCCCACATCTGTAGCCAGGGCAGTGAGCCAGGAAACAGGTGAGCAATGGCAGAGCTTATGCAATCAGCCTCTCCTGCCCCTCCTGTTCTTCCTTGAGCTCTGATCCTCTTTCTCCCACTTGTGTCCCTAATGACCACAGCCTGTATCCCCCCTCTTCATATAGCCAAGTGTCACTGGTAAAGTCCCCTTTAGTGGCCTTTTTTCCACTTAAATATAGTATAAAATTCCTTGGTCCCAGGAGCACACCAATATATTGGCCTGTAACCATTTGGCCATTTTCTTGCGTCACCATTTCCACCTTCATAAGCTACCCAGAGAGATTTGTGTCCCCAAGGCCAGTCCAGTTCTAGATGGAGTTATTTGGTCACAGAAAGATTTATACATTGAGTAGAGGTTTGGACTAGGAAACCTTTGAGTCACTCCTCAAATTTACACTTATAAATGGAACTGGGAGGGAGATAGTTGAGGCTGCCTTACCAAATTCATCCACAGGAATGACGTCAGAAGCTGGAGCTGTGCATTCTGGTAAAGAAATTCCCATCCAGGGTTGTTAGTACAAAAAGACTTGACCTATGCCCACCTCATATTCGTATATTTAATAATTTATTGGGCCAGGCATAGTTCTAGATGCTGGACTGTCTTTTCCTTACTTGTCTCCCCTCATAGCTAGGGACAATTCAGTTTTAATTGACAGACCACTCTTTTTTTCTGGAGCATTCTAGAAAGGACAGGGCTCAAGAACAAATCCTGAAAAAATATTACTGTAGCATTATTCTTTATGTCTCCCCATCCCATAGGAAAATCCTCTAATTTGTACAGAATCCATTCAGAGGACTGAATGTTCACCACTGGGCAAGTACAATGTTGGGTTGACAGGGCAGAGAATCCTTGTTCCTTATTAGAATCTATGGAAAGTGGGGACCATGTCTCACCACTTCCAGGATGGCAGACAGGGTGAAGGAGATGTTGACACGAGTGGGGATGCTGTCGTTGATGACTGGACGGAAGGCCTTTCTGTCAAACACTGCTTGGAAGGCAGCAGGATCCACCCCATGCTGGTCAAAGCCTGAGCAATTGATGGTGAAAGTGTCACCTTTTCCTGTAGTGAGCAGAGACCCTGTAAGAGAGAGCCTCTATTGCCAGGGCTGAAGTCTCTCTGCAGAGAGAAAACAGGTGACATACTGGGAGGAATGGTGAGCCCTCCTCCCTGGGCCAAGTTTTCCCAAGGCCAAAGCCCTTCCTGCCAGGCCAGAGAGGATGGGCTGGTCAAGTAGGCAAATGGTGGAAGTTGGTGTGGTAAGCTGAGTCAGGGCTATATTCTCATTCCTATTGTTTCATCCTCATGCAAAATCTGCCCAAATCTATATGCAAACTTGGTCTCACTTCAACAAGTCCTCAAATGTATGTCACAGGCTTCTTGGGTCTACCTAGTAGCACCTCTCAGCACTGTCCTAACACTTGTCATCTGGGTCACTTAGAAATCTGCTATAATGTATTTTCCTCATTCTCAGGGACTTCTGTTTACTGAAGACAAGAACTGATTTGTCAAAAAAAAATAAGGGAAGTAAACAAATGTACTTCCTAGGTAGATATGGATAACATGTAGTAGGTATTCTGAATGGGTATGTACCTTGGTGCTATGCATTTATTTTTCCTTCTCAGATTTAGTGACCTCAGATATCTTGGGTTTTATTTCCAGCATTGGGATAACTAGGCAATATCACTGAGCTTGTACCATATGCCAATAGTATAGTGAGGCCTGTGTAGGTGTTGTGTTTTGGCCATGACCAGGGAGCCATCTTGGTAGTACCTGAGCAGAATCTTAGCCCCATTTCCAGCTTTGTGTGATCTTTTGCTCTGCTTGCTCCTCTACAACTCCATCTCTTTTCATAGTATTTAAGGTATATATCCAGGCTAGGAACAAATATTCCCTCATGGAAGCAAATTATCTACTCCTACCTCAGATTGATTCCTACCTTCCCTCAGTGTTTTACCTGCTCCTTGATGACATGTTTAAAATCAGTGGCTACCCTTCTCACAGATACTATGTCAAGGGAAGAAGACAGGAAGAGTGGGATGAGGGTGTAGGGGGAGGGGCATCGGAAGTGGGTGAAAAGGTGTAATTGGAAGGTGGTGAAGTGGGACAGTTTGGCAGATCCCTATGCAGACAGGAATAGAGAAGTCAGTGTATACTGATCAGCAAAATGTCTTCCTATCTGATATACCCAAACACACACACACACACACACACACACACACACACACACACACACAAATACACACACTCAAGACACAGATATTAGGGAAGAAATATTTAACATGTTAATTCTGAATGTCCTCCAAGTGCTGCAGAGAAGTTTCTAGATGTCCTTCAGAACCACTCTGGTCTTCTCTTGTTGCCCCATCTTACCTGGAAGCAGAAGGTTGACAGTGAGGTAGAGGAGGAATCCCCCCCCAGCAGGCCACCCCCCTTCCATTCTCTTCTTCTGGACTCTTCTCTGGGGACTCACCAGGAGCCCCCAAACCCTTGAGCTTAAAGGAGCTCAGACCACACCTTGGTTCCTGGTTTTGAATAATGTGTATGGCAGGTGACCACTCCCTGGTGAGAGGCTGTGGCCAGAGAGGTCACAGCAGAGTGTCCTGTTTTGCCCTTGTGCAGGTATGCCTTCCGGGCTCCAGGCAGGGGGGAAGGTAAGCCAAGACTAAGGGCAAAGCACCTGTTTGACAGGTCTGTGCTGAGATCAATAACAAAATAACTTGCCTTAATGAGAGGGTGTGGGCTGGGGAAGTAAGAATTAAATTCTTTTAAGGCCAGGGAATTTGCAGATTTGGAAAGGTGACAATATATAGTGATTTGGTTATGTATTCATTAGACGTAACTGCAAGCATCAAATTATAAAGCTCTGTTCATGCCCTCATCATCTGTGGTCTATATTTTTCCAACAGCCCCTAACCAGATTTCCTCCTTTCAATCTCTCTGCCTTTCTGATTCATTTTACCTAAACCAAGTTTTCTATACATTTTTTACTTTGTGCATTGATTTCATGATAATAGAAGTTATAAAATTAAGGTAGCATAACCCTTTTTAATGTCTTTGCGTTGTCAGTAGTGTTATACATTATCATAAACTAGTAATCTCTGATAACATCAATATTAATGGCATGTATCAATATTATGTCTTATGTGACATCTCTATAGAAAACACAATTGGACCAAATGAATAAATTGGAGTATTGTTATATTAAGTATCTTAGTTACATTTCCAGAAAGACTTGGAAATTTTTTTTTCTTGCAGAAAGGGGAAAGGATCAGACCTAGAGTACAAAAGAAACTTTGTTTAGATGGAAGATCATGACAGCCCTAAATAGAAAGTGCTGAGGAAGACAGGAATGACCAAGGGACCCAAAGCAGGAAGGCACAGGAGAGAGATATTTTCTGTCTAAGGTTTGAAATATCTGCAGTGCTTCAGCCCCACTAGCTCTGTAAGGCATTTCTTCCCTGTTTTAGAAACTTGGCCAGAGGATTGGGTCATGATGCCATGTAGGACCAAAGTATTACTGTGTCTATAGACACACCTGTGGGGCACTGGGCTCCTGGAATGGCTAAGAGTGAAGGTCTTTCAAGTACACCTTAGTTCCACAGGTAGGCTGGGCTACCAGACCTTGGGTCTAGGAAATGAGGGTTAACTTTAAGCCTTAATGAAAGACAGCTGATGACAATTGTGCACCTTGCTTTTATCAAGGTTGGCTAAAAAACTGGACCTAAATATATAGGTTGACTTAAAAGTAGGTTTGGCTTCTAGGAAGTGGATATGATAGAGGCAGGAGAGATAGAGCAGGCATCTCCTCTCCTGCTCTATAACCTCCTGGAAAGCGGGAAGCACATCTTGTCCTTCTCCCCACCACACTCCCCAACTCTGCCCAGTGTGTGGCATATAGTAGTTAGCAATCAATAAATGTTAGTTAAATATCTGGCCCATCAGTTCACTATGGATGGAGAGAGACACACAGCCTTGGACAGATGTAAGAAAGGTGGTTGGGAACCTAATGGGGATCCTGAGGCCATATCAGAGAAGTTACTTGCTGCTCCCATGGTGTAGCTAAGGTGTGGGTTCCATCTTGGATGCGGTATGGTAGAGATGGGGGTTGGTGAAAGTAGCAGGTGGGATACAGAGGGCTGGAGCCAGCGCCCAGCCTTTAATTTCTGACTGCCCCCCTCTAAGTTTCCAATAAAGGTCTAACCAGAATGACTATTTATTGAGTTTGTGTCATGTGCCCTACACTGGTGTTAGGCACTTTACTTACAGTCTTTTTTTTTTTAATGTTTATGTATTTGTTTTGAGAGAGAGAGCATGAGTGCGAGTGGGGAAGGGGCAGAGAGAGGGAGAGAGAGAATCCCAAGCAGGCTCCATGCTGTCAGCACACAGCCTGATGCGGGGCTTGATTTCACAAACTGTGAGATCATAACCTGAGCCGAAATCAAGAGTTGGACGCTTAACCAACAGAGCCACCTAGTATTCTTATGCTCACAACTGCTTTATGAGGTCAGTGGAATTTCTCCCATTTTACAGATTAGAAAACTGAGGCGCAAAAGGTCAAAATATCTTGCTCAATGTCCACCCAGGTAGAAATAGGTAGAATCCAGATTCAAACCCAGGTTTGATTCCATTGTTCTTTCCTTGCTCTTTTTATTACTCCATAGCTTGGAAGTCTTATGGCCTGGATTATTAGGACCCTAGTTTCCCACAAGTGAAATCCCTAGGCCTAGATAATGCTTGGATTCAGAGGTAAACAGTGGGGACAGGAGCTGTAACTTTGCAAGTCACAGACACCAATAACTTTCTTCTTAACTTATTCCAAGTAGGATCATGCTGCATGGTCCCACTCATCCGGTTTGGGAATATAGCTGTAACCTGGCAAGGGCAGAATTAAATGGTGGAAGGGGGAAATGAGGGCCATTGTTTTGCAGCACTGATGGATGGCAGTCACACACAGAGGCCATTGGCCAAAGCTAAGGATCCAGGAGTACAGAGGCAGTTGAAACATCCAAACTGCAGAGTGGGTCACTAGCTGGGGGTCAGGCTGGCTATGATGCCTGAAGCAGAAGAGAAGGAAGGTCCTGGGACTCTGAAATGCACCTAGGAAAAGAGTCCCATGGACAAGCATTCACCTTTGACAGGTTCAGGCTCTGATCCTGGGCTCTCTTAAAGTCTGACAACCCCACACTTATCACTTTCTTTTCCTCCACTTCATTTTTCTCACCTAAAAAATGAGTGGGTTGAACTAGAAAGTCAGTAATTCTTTATGTCTACTGCCTCTCACCCACAAGTCGATTTTGCACACTCTCAGTCTGCATGATAAATAGATGTTCTCTGGTGTGTCACGTTTGGTTTTCTAGTTTCTGTAAGCTTGTAAATGATTTTTAAATCCATATTTTAAAAATAATTTCATCTGTGCTGTTAGCTCAGCAACACAAATGGAATTTAAACATAAAGGGTGAAGCCACTTGTATAAGGTTTTATCCAACAAGTAATGCAGTCAGATTAGAACCCAAGGTTGCCAGATTCCAAAGTCTCTCTGCTATACTATTTTCGTACTTGCCATTTGGAAGAAGCAGTACTAATGAGTGACCCAATAAGAGAGGTTACCAAAGGGAGGATCAGAAATTGGAGAGGAGGAAAAGGATGGGCTTGAAATGAAGTCTGTGACTTCACATCCTAGAGTAGACCTGAAGGAAGAGGAGAGAGAGCAAAGATAGTAAGGAGATAATAATTTTTAATGTCAGGTTAATATGGAGCCAAGAGAAAATGTAGAAAAGTTGGAGAAACACTGCTTCTAATAGTTTAGAGAAAAAGGGAGTGAGCACAAATGCGTGGAAGAACCACAGGTAGCACTGCAGGTGAATGGCCAAGGTGACGAGTGATCATCCAGACAAAAGCCATCAGATGCAAGATAGCCCAAGCAGGAGCAGTGGCCTATCAGCAGATTTTTCTAAAGATTTTCCTAAATTTTTCTAAGTTACCTTGCAAAGCCTTTCAGTGGTTTGCTCCATAACAAGAGGAAAGTCATTAGTACTAAGCATGCCTATAGGATTCTGTTATAGGTAGAATAGAAAGGCAGAAACCATATCTGTAAATTTTCTGGGAGAGTTCTGGTTTTAAGGTTCCTCATGATTATCGTTTGTGTATTAATATCGTGTGTTCATATTTTGCTTGTGGAGAAGATAAAATCACCATATCATGCCTTCTCTTGCTGAAAAGAGATCTAGCCTCCTAATTCACATTTCAAAAAAAATAAATTGTGTATCTTCTATTCAAATAAAACATAAAGTTATGTGTTAGAAAGCACGTGAAGAAAATAAGCAGAATAATATGTACCATGAAGATGGGTGGGAAAACCAAAATGCCACAAATTGATCTTAAATAATTTCAGAACCTCGCAAAAGCTGGGTAAATGGGCTGTTTAGCAAAGTCAAGGATGAGTTTCCAGGTGAGATGACTATCCTGGAATAAGGCATAGGAGTAGATATCCAAAAAAATATATCATAGAATATGTATCAGCAGCAAAAATCTAAATCCATAGGGAATACAAAGGGAAGGTGGATTTCCCAGGTGAGATCTGGGGAAATGCATGCTACGGAAAGGAGTGGAAAAAGTGCAAGTAGTGAACTTGGCCGGCTGTGGAGGGGGTGGAGGGGAGAGAGGAGGAGTGGGGAAGGCTGAGGGAGGGAGTTAAAAGAAATGTAAAAGAAAGTTTGTCTTTGGGACCCTGATCAGGGCCTTGCTTTTTCTGTTTTAATTCTCCTAAGGTGTTAGCCTGACATGGGACTCCATCCCATGACCCTGGGATCATGACCTGAACCAAAATCAAGAGTCAGATGCTCAACTAACTGAGCCACCCAGGTGCCCCTCTTCCTCAGTTTGGAGGGCAGTGTGGCAGGAGCTGAGAGGCCGGTGTCTGGAGTCAGCTGCCCCGCAGAACTCTCATGTAACTAGCTCAGAACACTGGGAGCCCACTCAGTGGCTGTCCCTTCACCTCTCTGTGCTTCATTTATTTTTTCCCCTTTGTTTGAATCTATAAAATGGGGATAATAATACAAAACCACAGTACTAAAACTTAAAGAACTTTGAAAACCAAATGATTTTTCACAAATTATTTGGTGGCAAAAGATGACCTGGGCTGATGAGAGTCTATCCACAGTTTTGTTTCTACTCCCTACTATGAATATTCATAGATCTCACTGCAGAAATAGTAATGTGTTTGATTTCAGGGTGCTGCCCCCTGCCCCATACAGTATGTGCATAAATATTTCCTTTTTAAAGTCTGAAAAATTCTAACTTCCAAAACGCATTTGACTCCAAGGGTTTGTGGATCTACAGTTCCCACTTCATAGAGTTACTGTAAGGATTAAATGTGGTTATTTATCTAAGACA
Organism: Puma concolor; assembly: GCF_028749965.1. Classification (NCBI taxonomy): domain Eukaryota; kingdom Metazoa; phylum Chordata; class Mammalia; order Carnivora; family Felidae; genus Puma; species Puma concolor. Next base: position 76,278,621 of record NC_141675.1, on the reverse strand, counting down.
CTTAGGAGAGTGCCTGCTACATATTCATAACTTAATAAGTGTTGGTATTATTATTAGTATACTGCATCCTTTCTAAGGCCCCACATTGTAGCAAGCTGTGAGTTGAGGAGTTGCGGAAATAATAACAGATACACTAATTTATTTAGGTGAATGTCAGGGCTCCTGATTTGAGCCTAGATTGTGTAGATGCTAGGTTTTGGACATTCCCGGAAGACTGGTGTTGGTGAGGAGGTGCTTGACAGGGCCCTAGAAGCTGAGAAACCAAAGACCTTTCTGGAAAAAAAAATGCAGAGAAAAGAAAAGGAGAATTAAGGAACACAACTTGAGTTAGAAAACCATGGGCATGTACAAGGAGTGATTTGTAGTTAAGCAGGGTGTTTCTGCCTCAGTGCCCCCAGATTCTCATGAAATCCTGTCTGAGTCCTTGTGGAAGGAGACTGCAAGGAAAGAACAAGTGATATCTGGTCCTGGTGACTCAGCATTCAGCTGGGGATATCTGGCCCTACTGGCTTGGTCTCCTGCAGCAAACACTGGGGAAGGACCCTGGGCCTGCACCACCAACAGCAACCTTTCTAGTGAGCATTGGTGGTCTTGCCACTCTTTAGGCATCTACGGTGACCAGAGGGAGCCAAAGAAGTTTGAGGAAGAGCAGTGGAGAGGAGGAACCAGAGAAATATTGTTCAGTAAAGACCACCATTAATCTCTTAGGCTTACAATAGAAAGTAGTAGAAGAGACAAAAGAAAAGAAAAGAAATGATTGCTAAAAATAAAAGATTTTGTATGAGTTGTAATTAATTTGCTCTCACATCTGTGCTTTTCTGAACCTGGGGTGTCCAACAAATCATGTCACGGTTCCATGGAACCTCTACCTCCCCCAGACAGCTAGTGGGAGAGATGGGCCAAAAGACAAACACTTGCAAAATCAGAAGGCAAGTTCCAGGAAGGGGAATTTTCCAGTTCATATGGGGGCATTTGTGTTATTCTCAAGTAAGGCAGATGCCATTTTCAAATGTGCTTTCCTTGGCTTCTGCTCTTTCCTTTGCATGATTAAGGGCAGTCAACTTTGATTACAGTGCAGACAGTTAACGGTAATTCAGGATTACGTTAACATCTAGATGCTTAAGGATGAATGAGTCATATGTCAGGCTGTGATGAAATGTTTCACTCTTTAAGTAAGAGATGCCTGATTCTGGCACATTATTAATTTCTAAAGCTTAAATCGGAAAATTGGGTTTAGGAGATTTAGCTCTATTTTCTTATAATTCCTTGTAATGGGTTTTGAGCCCTTCTCTCCCCTCTCCTCACTTTCCTAAGTTGCATAATAGTCTTATAAAATCCTTTTTACTTTGTTAATGAGTAGTTTCTGCAAGAAGACTCTCAATCCAAGATTTCTGACACTGTAATATAAGGTAGGGAAGAACCAATGCTTTCTGCAAAGGGGTTTATTGGGGATGATTCAAATCAAGAAAGTATTCCAGGAACTTGAATCCTGATGAGGCAGGCGGCCATCACTTATGGGAGTGCTGACGGGAGCTGATGGAGTGCAGGAGCAAGGACCTAATCCTGGGAGGCATAGGCAATCATCCAGGTCTGGTCTGAAACCAGACAGAAGGATTGAGCAGAAAACAAGGTGGTTGCCAGGTCTGTGAGGCTGGGACTTGGACACACATGGGAGCTTGGATGGTTTCCAGAGGCAAGAGAAGCTCCAGACTGGAGCTTGCAGATGGGCATTTGCCTAGGTGTTCCAGAGGACGATGACTGTGATGATGGAGGTGGCCATGAAGAGCAGGTAGAGGCGGAAGAGCAGGGTGTCCATCATGTGGCTGAACTCTATCCACAGGTTGACCAAGTGCCGCTTCTGAGCCTCATATTCTTGTTGGGCCCTTGTTGACCCAGGGCACCCATTTAACTCTGCCTCTCTGGGACCTGGCACCTTCCCCACCAACTCCACAGGCTCCTTCACACCTACAGAGATAGAGACTCAGCCATGGGCCATGAAGTTTACCTGGGGAGTGAAGGGAACAGGGAAGGAGGCAGGAGCAGAGGAGTGGAGGTGTGGAAAGAGAATGTGTGGGCAGTGCTGACTCCCCTTACCAGGCAGATGGGTGGGGGTGAGGCCTAGGCCCTTATTTCCCTTCTGGGGTGCAGTGGGGCAGCATTTTGTTGGGCTGGTACAGTAGAGGAGGAGAGAATGGAGCCACTGAGGCATGGGTGGGGGCTGGGTGGTGGCCAGGTGCAACAGGTAGGTGATGAAGATGGTCTCTAGTAGGCTGACCACCATCAGGGACAGACACAGGGCAAAGTAGACACCTGGAGGGAAGATGGGTCAATGTAAGGGCCAGAGGTACCTCCTAGGACTTTGTGTTTCCTCTTTCCCCAGAGGGTCCTTTTCCAGGATCCCTTTTCTGACCAGGTTCCACTGGTCTGTCTCCCTACCCCACGCCCACTTTGCTTTCATTTTCCTGATGGAGGAAGGGACCATACTGATGAGGGGGGTGCCAGTTGCAGGGAGTAAGTCATTCATCATGAGCAGGAAGACGTTGTAGCCCAGCAGAAGTGTCATCTTGAATGGGGCACGATTCTCACTTTCTATTGGCAGGTAGAAGCTGAGGGCGTCAATGGCAACCAGAAAGCCACTGGGCACCAGAAGGTTTATAACATAGAGTCTTGGCCTGCGCCTGATGGCAACCTGGGGGAAGGAGAGAGGGGCGCAAGTGAAGAGTAGGCTGGGAGGCTGCTGAGCCAGTTAAGAGCAAGAGTTGAGATATGTCCCAGACCACACTGTCTAGGAAGGAAATGTTGCCTCAAGTCCCTTTCACTGTCCTGTCTTTCAACAAAGTCATCTTAATCACCACTGTCTGCCTTTCCAGAGTTTGATTCTGCCATGCTGCCTACCACTGAAATGTATCTCATTCCTTCTTGACCCAAGGTATCAACTTTGTCCACTTCCACTTTTAGCCCTACCAATGTGCTCTTAGCAGGACTGTGGGACCAGATTCTTAGGTATCATGTGCTTTTTATCTCTGTATTTCTGCTTGCTTTCTCATCAAGGTCTAATCGCTAGTGACTTTGCTGGTGTCCATTCAAGACCAGTGGAGCGAAGGCAAGACAGTGGCAGATAATTTTGAGGTCACCAAGATTTGAAAGCATAATATCCCTAAGACAGTGTTTCATAACTTTTACACCATCTCTTTTTAAAAATAAACTTAAAAACCCTTGCCTTCCATAGAGTTCTGATAGCCATGGGAGATGGAAAGCTCACTCTCACTATGAGTCACTGCCGTAGGATCTTTGTTTTTTTCCCCAAGGAGGATTTATTCAATCAGTATTTACTGAGTGCCAGGTACTGTCCTAGGTAGTGGAAATTTATCAGTGAAAAAAGTGATAAAAATATCCACCCTCACGAAGCTTACTTTCTAGTGGGAGAGCTTACATTCTGGTGGAGGACATAAGTTATGCATCTTAGAGAAGATCACAGCCATGGCCCCTGAGCTCACATAGAAAATGATTTGGTCATACTGGTTGGTGCCCACAGTCATCTTCATCATTCTCTGGTGGATATCCAGAAGTACCCACTCCCCCTTGCTCCGAATGAGGTCCTGTGATGTGTTCGAAATCTCCTGCACTTTCTTCTCCATGCCCAGGAGCATGTTCTCCACTGCAAAAGAGACCCAGACAACTCAGCCTCCCAAATGTTCCCAAACCCCTTACCCAGACTTGCATTTCTTACCACTTAGCTTCCACGCCCCTTTAGGGGAAATCCCCTCACCATTCCCAGCTTCCTGGCCTCTTCTTTCTCAAAACACTTTCTCTGCCTTTCAATCAGCTACTATACAGAGTCTCTTACCTGTGTAGATGAATGAGCTGAAGGTGAGTGTGCAGTTCTGTTCATCAAAGGGGAAATAGAAGATGTCCAGGTTACAGATGCTGACCACCCGCATTGGCTTATCATATTTGATGAGACCTTCACTGTTGACATAAACCATGAGACCTGTAGCTGTCTGATCCATATCCATACTGTATGTGTGAAGAATGGGAAGGTGGGTACTGTGAGCTCTCTATCAGTCTTGGCCTTCTTTCTCTCTCAGATCACACCATTCCTGTGCTCTAACCCCACTCATCTGACTTCCCCCTTCCACCTGTCACTGTGTTCTGGGGGTTTTATAAACTCAATTCAGACACTGCTCCTTCTAAACTGAGTCTTTATGTGCCCCCTATTGGTTATATCATCCCATTCCTTGGAGATAGCATTTCCTTCCTGCTGTTTTCTCAGTGCGGATACTCACAACTCCTCGATGAAGATATCCGGAAGCCAAAGATTCTCAGCTGCTATGCTGATCTTCCTGATGCCCCCACATTCCTCTGGGTTCCACGTGATGAATGGATTGTACCAGAACTATAGGAAAGCATGGTGTGAGACCAATAGGGTGGGAACTTGTTTTAGTCACACTCTGTCTCTTGCACTTTATATTTCCTTTTTCTCTCATTTCTTCACTCTCCTACCTCCTCTCTGGTGACAGATATCACAGTGCACTAACAAAGTCTTTCTTCTACTTCTCCCTTGATTCTTTCAAGGGAGACCTTGACCTCAACTTTGGAGTCCCTGGTATGGAGCCACTTAGGTATCATCTTCCATGACCTTGGTTTATGCTACCTTCTCCCTGTGCCCCAAGCTGACAGAATAATCAGGAAATTTTGTGTTTTCATTGTTGGTCTGCTTCCATTTGAATTTGTCTAATTTGTGGGTATTCTAAGCTTTATCCATTGTAAACTGCAAAGTTGGACCCAGCAGTGGGAAAAGGGAGATACCACAGTAAAGGGGAAAAAGTCTATCATACCATGTTTAGCCATAGGAAAGATGTCATCAGTTGAAGCTGTGCATCCTGAAAAAACAATTTTCACCTGGGATCATTGCCTCCATGAAGTCAAGTCCAATGCCACCATCCACCTCTTTCTCATTTCCATGGCTGTTCTATGTCACAATTATGATTTTTAATCATAAACCACTGAAAAATGTAGGTCAAATACTCCAGAGTACATGGAAAACATAGTTTAAAAAAAAGGCAGTATAAAAGTACATTGGGGTCATGTTTCTTATGGAATAGTCCGAAAAGGGACAGATTTTACCTGCTATGATGTCACTGAAACATGCCCTGTCATATCTTCCCACCTCACGGAATGAGATTTTCATTTTACAAAATTCAAGTGAGGAACCCACCACCACTTGCCACTTGCCATTGCACATTGCAATGTTGCACATTGCAATGTTGCACATTGCAATGTTGAGCCAGGACTCACCACTTCCACAATGGCTGACATAGTGAAGGATATGTTGACACGAGTGGGGATGCTGTAGTTGATGACTGGACGGAAGGCCTTTCTGTCAAACACTGCTTGGAAGGCGACAGGATCCACTCCATGCCGGTCAAAGCCTGAGCAATTGATGGTGAATGTGTCTCCTCTTCCTGAAGAGAGCAGAGATCCTGTGAGAAGAGTGTCAGGGCTGGGGGCTAGGTAGCATTTCTGCACAAAGAAAACAGGGGGCATGGGAGAAGTATGTGAGCTCCTCCTTCCTGGACCAGGGAGTGTGGGCTGGGCTGGTAGGCAAATGGTGGAAGTTGATGAGGTGAGCTGAGTCAGGGCTCCATCCTCAATTCCTTTGTTTCTGTCCACATGCAAAATTTTTCCAAACATGTAGGCAAACTCAGCCTTGACCACCACTTTTCAGTGTCCTGCTGAATCTCACCACAAACTTCTCCACCTTCACTCAGTGTCCTTCCATTGCTCATCTCTGTCCTTGAGCCATCTGGGTGATGTCAGTGACAATATTTGCAATCACAGTTCTCCTCACTATATTAATGCAGCATAGATAATCATAAATTAATGATGAAGGCAATAATCAGGTAGGTAGTAGGAGGTATGTGGGACCCTAAGGAAGGAACTCAGTTTTTCAAGTTAATAAGGATTTACTGTATCTCCACTATGTGCTGTGATTGTTCTCGTCTAAAACACAGTGGTTATCACCAGTGAGACTACCTTAAAGAGAGTTCCTTGATTCCCATCTTACACCTAACCCTTTTCTAGGGTTAGAACTACTTTGTGATGCAGAAATAGAGAATTATGTGATAACATCTTCTGGTAGAGTCTATTCATATCTATCTCTGATATTGTACTAACCCTTATCGTTCATTTTTTCTAGTTTATTTACTTTGAGAGAGAGAATGAGAGAGAGAGAGAGAGAGAGAGAGGGAGAGAGAGAGAACCAGAAGGGGGAGGGGCAGAGAGAAGACAGAGGATCCGAAGCAGGCTCTGTGCTGACAGCCGAAAGCCTGATGCGGGGCTCAAACTCATAAGCTGTGAGATCATGATCTGAGCCAAAGTCAAATGCTTAATGGACTGAGCCACCCAGGTACTCCTTCATCATTCATTTTCAATAATGAATGAGAAAAATAATCTACACTGAAAATTTTTACTAAAAATATTTCCCTTTTTCATGACAGACCTTCTCATCACCTTCTTCCCTTTAGAATTTTCTCTGTTCCATTTAATTTGATTCAAGAGAGCTGAGAAAGAATCTTCTTATTTTTAACATTAGTTGATACTCAGAAACCATGTGGTTAGATTATATGCCTGGAAAGAGAAAGACATGAGAAAAGAGAAGAGGCCCAATAGAAACATAGGGACAGAAGGATCTTACGAAGAGGTACAAAGCTATCAGTGTCTTGAGTTTTCATTTTTACCTGGATGAACATCCAGACATTGACTATCTAGGAATAATAAAAATTAGTCTGGTTGGTCTGTTTCTTAGAAGTTGTATGTTTACTTTGTTCTTGTTCTTGTCCCTTCTTACCTTGAAGCAGCAGGTGGAGAATGAGACAAAGGAAGAATCCATATTCATGGAGCCAACCTCTTTCCATCTTCTTCTCTTTGGCGCTTCTCTGAGATAATGTTGATCTCTGGGGACTTAGTGATGATGTTGACCTTAAAAGACCACAGGCCACACCTTGAACCCTAGTTTTGAATAATACATGTATCAGGTGGCATTAGCCGTCTCTCTAACAAGCACCGCTGACAAGAGAGTGTCACAGGGGACTAGCCCACCCTGTGCCCTAACTGGGCCTGAATCTCATCTCCAAAAGTAATCTGGAAAATCAGTTAGGAGAGGGGGAAGAAAAAATATCTGGTCACTGGAGCAGTGCTAATAGTCTCCTCATACTTTAGAATCACTGTGGCCTGCAATGCATCATAGACCAGGCACATAATAATTGCCATTGCTTTCAAGTGGCACATGCACTTTTTTTTTTAAATTTTTTTTTTAACTTTTATTTATTTTTGAGACAGAGAGAGACAGAGCATGAACGGGGGAGGGGCAGAGAGAGAGGGAGACACAGAATCAGAAGCAGGCTTCAGGCTCTGGGCCATCAGCCCAGAGCCCGACGTGGGGCTCGAACTCACGGACCGTGAGATCGTGACCTGAGCTGAAGTCGGACGCTTAACCGACTGAGCCACCCAGGCGCCCCCACATGCACTTATTTTAACCTTGCTACCATCTTTCAGAAAAACTGGGGCCTCCTTTTTATAATCAACTTCAGACTTTGAGGTTTTAAACATGACTTCAGTACTGGCTAGTCTCAGCTTTTGATTTTGTGAGCGTGTCAAAAGCAACCCAGATCTCCTGGATGGAAGGAGTGATCAGTGAGGTAGAGGGGAGGTGGTAGAGACAATGCTATTTTTAGTAGAAGTTGACTGATGAGAACATGAAAGGAAAGCTTGCAAATTCATGTTGTTTAAGACCCTGCTGTTTTTTATAAGACATTAGTTAGTTGTCGACATATTAAAAATTGGGAGATTTCGTGCAAGACCTATATTTCTGGCTTCATTTAAAAAGTGAGATCAACCAATACTGGGCTCACGTTTTTGCTTGGCAACAATTTGCCAAAGCTAATGGTTATGCTGTTTGGATGGAACATTCTCTCTAGATCATCACAGTCTGTCACCAACTATTGATTATTCCTGACCAGCTCCCCTCATGTATGTTACCTGCTTATCCTCTGTAGGTGTTTGAATTTGCCTCTGAGTGTTAAGATTTACTTTCTCGCGTAGTCTTAAAAGAGCCTTGGGAAGTAATTTCAACATACCATGCCATGCCTAGATGATCACAGGTCTTGTCAGATTTAGCATGTGCAAATATTTGATTCATGGTGGAAACCAGACATGTTATGGTTAAGTGGGCCAAAGTCATCAGAGGGTTTAACCTCTTTTATTCTGGAATTAATTCCATCAGAGAAGGCTCCAGAGAGAGTAATGAGTGGCTTAGAGAGCAAAGAGAGCAATTCCTTCAGTGAAGAAGTTTATGGCCTGAGCTGGAACAATAAGGTAGCAAAGGTTTCCTTATCTCTAATATTGGGGTTTTATGTGGTTAGGGATAATGTTTGTGTGTTACCTTTCCTGCTCTAAGCAATTACTGAATTGAAACAGAAATAACAGTAAAAATGGCAATAATAGTAGCTGTTATTGTTACCCTGGCTCTCTTGAGATTGTTCAGGTTGTTTCAGCCTGAATGGAATCTTCTGGATTCCAAATGTCTGGGTTGACTGAAGCAACCCTGGCTGCTGTGGGCATCAGTCTTTTCTCTCAGCCTCACTCAGCTGTAGGTTACCATAAAGGTCGTCCCTCACTCCATAGGAGCCCTCTTCATCATTTGAGGATCCCTTCTCCTTTGGGAAGTTTCTTTTTTCTTTCTTTCTTTTTTTTAAAGATGGCTTTGTTTGTTTGTTTGTTTGTTTGTTTGTTTGTTTAAGAGAGAGGGCACAGTGAGCAAGGGACAGAGAGAATCACACAAGGGGCAGAAAGGGAGAGAGAGAGAGAAGCGGGGGCTCACCCGAAGCGAGGCTCATGCTCACTTGATGTGGGACTCTGACTCACAACCGTGAGATCATGATGTGAGCCGAAGTCCGATGCTTAACGACTGAGCCACCCAGGCACCCCTTTAGATCAGTATTTCTCAAAGCATTTTCTTGCAGAACACTAGTTCCACTGGATGTTAAATTCTTTTCTAAAAAAATTATTTTTGTTATTTAAACTTCAAAGAGGTCTGAGAAACAATGAATTAAATAAGGCTAAGCAGAGTTTTTTGTTTTTGTTTTTTACTATAGGATTCCTCAGAGTATTTAGCTAAAATGTTAATGTGACTTGAATATCATATGTATAATTTCCCAGACTTAGTTGACTTTGAGAATTTCTTTTTCTCAGAATATCTTGCAGGAGTAGTACTTCATCTACTATTTTGGGGAAACAATGCTTTAGGTGAATAGAGTAAATGTAGAAGAAAAAAACTTGAAAATTCTATAGATAGGGTATAGAATGCAATCAACATATGTATAAATCAATCAGGAAATTAAAGAAATAAACTAGATGAGTGTTTTCAAAAGTTTTTAAGTCTTTATTTATTTTTGAGAAAGAGAGAGAGAGAGTGAGAGCAAGCGGGGGAGGAACAGAGAAAGAGAGTGAGACGCAGAATCCAAAGCAGGCTCCAGGCTCTGAGCTGTCAGCACAGAGTCCAGCCCGGGGCTCAAACTCATGAATCATGAGTTCATGACTTAAGCTGAAGTTGGACGCTTAATGAAGTAAGCCACCCAGATGCCCCAATAAGTATATTTTAGGTAAGTATTCTAAACATTTTTTTTTAATGCTTATTTATTTTTGAAGGAGAAAGAGACAGAGCATGAGCAGAGAAGGGACAGAGAGAGAAGGAGACACAGAATCTGAAGCAGGCTCCAAGCTTTGAGCTGTCAGCACAGAGACCCATGTGGGACTTCAACTCACAAACTGTGAGATCATGACCTGAGCCGAAGTCGGACACTTAACCAATGGAGCCAGCCAGGCGCCCCTTAGGTAAGTATACTAAAACGTGAAGTTTAATTAGAACTGTAAGAACCTACAAGCAAATAGGAAGTAAAATAGATAAAATTTTAAGCTGTTTCTGATTCCGTTAGCAGTATAAACTTGACTGACTTGAAAAGGAATCTTTTTCTTTCTTTTCCTTTAGATTACCTACGAGCTGTAGTCACATGTCATTCGCCTAGATCCAATTTTAGAATGAGAGTTTAAAAACATATTTTGGGGGGCAGTTGGCGGGCTCAGTCAGTTGAGCATGTAACTCTTGATCTCAGGATTGTGAGTTCAAGCTTCATGTTGGGTGTAGAGATTACTTAAAAAATAAAATAAAGTATTAAAAAATAAATTAATTACATAGATAAAATGTCTTGGTATTGTTACTTCTCAAATGTGCTCAGACAGTAACATTTTATTTTTTATTTGATTTATTATTATTATTTTATTTTAGAGAGAGTGAACAAGCGGTGGAGAGGAGCAGAGGGACAGAGAGAGAGAATCTTGAGCAAGCTTCATGCTCAGTGCAAAGCCTGATGTGGGGCTTGACCTCACAACCCCAGGATCATGGCCTGAGCCGAAATGAAGAATCGGTTGCTCAACCAACTGAGCCATTCAGACACCCCCAAAGTAACATTTTAGTAGCTAAAAAGCAATACTAATTTTTCTCATTGGTGGCCTTATAATCAATCAAGTATATAATTTGTGTTTTAAGAGTACATACTTTTTCCTCATGGTATTCAATAGATGAGTTACTTTGAGTGAAAAATAAATACAGCCTTCACAGATTTCTAGTTTTCCTAAACAAATATTCATGCCAAAAATGTTATCACAAACAGACTGAAGTGGTTTATCTCGTCTCATCAGAAGCCCATATTTATAAAGCAAAAACATGCAAGAAGTTTTAGGGAGTGACTGGGAGTGATTCCTGCAGCCTGTGACAGCCTGTTTTAGAAAGAAGGCTCCATTTTGGCTGCACTCTTTCTCTTTGGCTCTTCTGGTTTAGTGGGACCCTGTTTAGTGGGGCCTCCCACGTTGGTGTCTGACAGGTGCCCACTCCATACTTCTCAATAATGTGGGAGAATCTCCCCTGCACATCTAACCAGGAGAGGCATCAGACATGCTGTCTGATTTTATTCAGTTGAGTAAGTAACCATTAGCTGTCATTCTGGGAGGTTTACAATCCCAACACTGGTCTATGGACTGTGATGCTTATTTTAGTTGAATAGATTTAGGTGGTTGTTCCAGGTGGAAGGAACAGCTTAAGTAAAAACATGGAAATCACAGTGTTGTGAGGACCTCAGATTTGAGTAGGAGAGTAACAGGAAATGAAGCTGTGGTATTATGTGGTGCCAGATCACGGAAGGCTTTGTATACCCAGCTGAAATTTGGTTTTATTCTATCACTCAGTGGTTCCCAAAGTTGAATAAGATTCAGACCTCTTTTAAGAGAAACAAGGGGCGCCTTGATGGCTCAATTGGTTGAGCATCTGACTTCAGCTCAGGTCATGATCTCATGGTCTGTGAGTTTGAGCTCCGCCCCCCGCCCCCCCCCTCCCCGCAGGCCCTGTGCTGACAGCTAGCCTGCTTCAGATTCTGTGTCTCCCTCTCTTCCTGCCCCTCCCCTGCTCACACTGCCTCTCTCTCTCAAAGTAAATAAACATTAAAAAAAATTTTTTTTTGAAGAGAAACAAAACTCCTAAACCCCTGATGTTAACTTGAATTATTTATAATATCACTTAAATATTTATAATCATAAAATCATGTATAAAGTCCTTATACTTATAGCTCTTATAAGATAAAATTATATATTAGATATTCTACAAATTAGAATTTTTTATTTGATTTATAAAAAATAAAATGTTACTGTCCGAGAACATTTGAGAAGTAACAATTCTAAAAATTAGATATTCTATAAATTAGAATAAATTTATAAATTATGTACATACAAGACTGTAGAATCAACAGAACATTAATGTGGTAGATAATATTGTTTTATTAAAATTAGATAACTGCTGTCCATTTCCCTATCTTTTTTACAAGGAGCTAGTTTTTGAACACCTATCTGTTATTTTATTGGGTCAATATGATAGTGCATGTCAATATAACTGTACTTAACGCTTTTTTAAAGCAATTCTTCATTTCTTTCTCACTACTACCTTTACTGCTAATTAGTTGAGATGTTATTACTACGAAGGTGAGAAGTGTGTAATTCTTTCCTTCATAAAGTGGCTATGTGATATGACTTACCATAACGTGCCTCTACTGCTGTGTACTGTATGAACACTCAGCTTCACCCACTGCAGTTCTCTATTGAAAATACTGTGAAATCTTTGTCTATATAATATGCAATGTCATTTGGCTTTCATCTGGCATTGTTGACATCTTTTTTTTTTTAGCTTATTAAAAAAATTTTTTTTCAATTCCAGTATAATTAACATATTAGTTTTAGGCTATATTAGTCTTAGGCTGTGTTGTGATTTGACAATTCTATATATTATTACTCAGTGCTCATCATGATAAGCATGCCCTTAATCCCCTTGACCTATTGCACCCACCCCCCTCCCCCACCTACCACCCCTCTGGCAACCACCAGTTCTTCATATTTAAGAGTCTGTTGTTTTGAGGGGGCGTCTGGGTGGCTCAGTCAGTTAAATGTCCTACTCTTGGTCTTGGCTCAGGTCATGATCTTACAGTTCATGAGTTTGAGCCCCACATCCCACACCATGCTGACAGTGTGGCGCCTGCTTGGGATTTTCTTTCCCTCTCTCTGCCTCTCCCCTGCTTGCCCTCTCTGTCTTTCTCAAAATAAATAAGTAAACTTGAAAAAAAAGGAGTCTGGTGTTTTGGGGCCACCTGGGTGGCTTAGTTGGTTAAACAACCTACTCTTGATATCAGTTCAGGTCAAGATCTCCCTATTGTGTGATTGAGCTGCGCATGGGGCTCTGCACTGAGTGTGCAGCCTGCTTGGGATTCGCTCTCTCCCTCTTTCTCTGCCCATCTCCCACTTGTGAGCATGCTTTCTCTCTCTGTGTCAGAATAAAAAACTAAACATTAAAAAAAAAAATCTGACTTTTGGTGGTCTCTTTTTTCTTTGTTCATTTGTTTCTTAAATTCCACATATGAGTGAAATCATATGGTATTTGTCTTTCTCTGATTGACTCATGTCATTTAGCATTATACCCTCTAGATCCATCCATGTTGTTGTAAATGGCAAGATTTCATGCTTTTTTTATGGCTGAGCAATATTCCTTTATATATATACACCTATGTGTATATATGTATATATATGTGTATATACATATGTGTATATGTATATATATGTATATATGTATATAAGTATGTGTGTATATGTATATATAGGTATATGTGTATATTTGCATATATAATCTTCTATATAAATCTGTATGTATATATATTTATAATCTTCTATATTTATATTTATATTCTATATTTCTATTTTATATAAAATATAAAATCTTCTTTATGCATTCATTTATGGATGGACACTTGGGTTGTTTCCATATCCTGACTATTGTAAAAAATGCTACAATAAACATAGGGGTGTATATATCTTTTTGGAGGTGTTTCCATTTTCTTTGGGTAAATACCCCATAGTGGAATTAATGAATAATATGGTAACTTTATTTTTAATTTTTTTAATGTTTATTTTTGAGAGAGAGTGTGTGTGCAAACAGGAGACAGGCAGAGAGAGAGAGAGGGAGACAGACTCTGAAACAGGCTCCAGGCTCTGAACTGTCAACACAAAGCCTGACATGGGGCACAAACTCACGAACCATGAGATCATGACCTAAGCTGGAGTCGGAAGCTCAACTGAGCCATCCAGGCGCTCCTGCTTTTAATTTTTTGAGGAAACTCCATACTGTTTTCCACAGTGGCTGCACCAATTTTGGAATTGTTGATATGTGAAATCCTTTTCTCTTTTCCAAGTTGCCAAGGGGGCACCTGAATGGCTCAGTGGCTCAGGCCGTGATCTCACAGTTGTGAGTTTGAGCCCTGCATCAGGCTTGCTGCTGTCAGTGTGGAGCTTGCTTTGGATCCTCTGTCCACCCCCTCTCTCTGCCCTCCCCTGGCTCTCTCTCTCTCTCTCTCTCTCTCTCTCTCTCTCTCAAAAAATAAACATTTAGGGGCGCCTGGGTGGCCCAGTCAGTAGGCGTCCAACTTTGGCTCAGATCATTCCAACTTCGGCTCAGATCATGATCTCATGGTTCGTGAGTTTGAGCCCCACGTCGGGCTCTGTGCTGACAGCTCAGAGACTGGAGCCTGTTTCAGATTCTCTGTCTCCCTCTCTCTCTCTGTCCCTACCCCGCTCCCTCTCTGGCTCTCTGTCTTTCTCTCAAAAATAAATAAACATTAAAAAAAAAAAAAGAATTCTCTGGGTGCCTGGGTGGCTTAGTCGGTTAAGTGACCAACTTCAGGTCACGTCATGATCTTTCAGTCTGTGAGTTCGAGCCCTTCATCCGGCTCTGTGCTGACAGCATAGCCTGGAGTCTGCTTCAGATTCTGTGTCTCCCTCTCTCTCTCTTCCCTTCCCCTGCTCACGCTCTGTCTCTCTGTCTCTCTCTCAAAAATAAATAAACATTAAAAAAAAAATTTAAGGGGCGCCTGGGTGGCGCAGTCGGTTAAGCGTCAGACTTCAGCCAGGTCACGATCTCGCGGTCCATGAGTTCGAGCCCCGCGTCAGGCTCTGGGCTGATGGCTCGGAGCCTGGAGCCTGTTTCCGATTCTGTGTCTCCCTCTCTCTCTGCCCCTCCCCCGTTCATGCTCTGTCTCTCTCTGTCCCAAAAATAAATAAAAAACATTAAAAAAAAAATTAAGTTGCCAGAGACCGTTAAAGAGGTTTATTATTCTCTCACACTGTTGTTTCTGTGATGGCAAGTAAAATATTCACTTTATTAGCTAACTTGAAAAAAAAGTCTTATTTCTTGAAAATGACTTTCATTGTAAAATTGATCTGCAAAAGTGAAATTTTGTCTTCATAAGAATTCAACTGCGAATGCCACAGCAGATGTGGAGTGATCATTGCCATTTGGCATTAGGTCCTGGTAACCTGGGTAGAGGAAGCTACTGCAATAAAACACTTCTGTCAATGAGCAGAGGTACCACCATCCATCCAGTTCTGCAACCAGAAACCTAGGTGGTACCCTTGACACATTTCTTTCTCACACCACTTTACCTACTCCCTCACCAAGGTCTGCTGATTGTCTTCCCTTCTAGGTACTTCTAACTCTTTCTCTAGTCTACCAGCCACAGTGCAGTTTTCAAAATGCAAATTTGATTTCTCAACCCTTAACCCATTCACCATTAAAAACCTTGTCGTGGTTGCCATTTGCTCTTCCTCTGAGACCTGTAACATGGTCTACAAGGCCTTTAGAGATGTTCCCTTCCTTTTCCTTCTGCTTGGTCTTTGTTGTTCCCTCTACTTGGAGTGCTCTCTGCTCTGCCCACCTCCACATGTTCACCTTACTAACTCCCACTGTCCTTCAGGCACAACTCATACCTTCCTTGTCTAGTACCTACTCCAGTTATAATTTAACTTTGGACTCAAGTTTATTTGGAACTCTAAGCCCCATAAGGACAGGAAACTTCTCTGTTTTCGCTCCATTATATCTCCATCAAATATTGAATGAATATTTTTAGTGGATTACATAAAATAAGTATTATTTTTAAAATATGTACAAGTGTGGGTTTACATAGATTCTCTACTCTAGCCCCTTGCCCGAGGATTGGAGAATATCACTCCCCCAAACATCTCACAACACAAAATCATTTTAAGGAGGAGATGCTTTGCAATCAGTATCATGTAAATAAGTAGAAGTCTAATTATACTTATAAGTAAGTATAAGTTAAGTACGATTGTTTGGCCCAGGCTATCTGTAGACAGACAGAGATAAGACCTTAGGGTATTGAGGCTTCGCACCAGGTCTGCTCAATGGTCGTCTATTATTGTGTTTTTTTTTTTTTTTCTTTTAACCTATGATCAATATATTTGGAGTATTTCAGGGAGATTTTTAGAAGCTTTTGATTTTATATTAAAGTATCAGATTTGCAGCTTTGGGATTCTACGGTGTTTGAGGCATGGTAGGAAGTGCTAGTATACCTCAGCAAGGTGGCTTGAGGTGTGCTGAGGAGGTTTATCTTATGCAACCAGATGGCCACAGGCGCTCCAGGAATTCTCATCAGCAGATATAGATATAGCGACCTGCAAGATTCTTTGGCTCAAGTGCATATAGTCCCAGTGAGAGGAGATATGATTTGTTCCTATGACACTAAAACATTTTTATCATGAAATACTTAAAGCCACCAAAACGTACAGCAAATGATATTAGAAGGACCTGTGTACCCACTCCAAACCTCGTTAAAATGAACATTTATAAGTCATTAAATTTTTTTAATGTATATTCATTTTTCAAGAGAGCGAGAGAGAGCATGAGCAGGGGAGGGGCAGAGAGAGGGGGAGACACAGAATCTGAAACAGGCTCCAGGCTCTGAGCTATCAGCACAGAGCCTGATGCGGGGCTCCATCCATGAACCGCAAGATCATGACCTGAGCTGAAGTCGGATGTTCAACCAAAAGAGCCACCCAGGCGCCCCTATAAATCATTTTAAAAAGAAATAAAATATTACAGAAACAGATGAAGCTCCTGTGTCTCCCTCTCTGATCTTATTCTAGTACCTCCAACACCAGCTATATCTCCAATTACACCTTGAAATTGTTGTTCGTCATGCCCAGGTATTTTTTATATTTTTAAGTACATATATGTGTATTCATAAACTACATATCACATATTTACATATTTACAAAATAAATACAAATTGGGGTTATACAATTTGAGTCTTTTTGTAACTTATTTGTGCTCAACATTGTTTTTGAAACTTATACATAGTGATACATTATAGCCCATGTTCTTTAACTGCTGTATAGTAGCTAATTATACAAATACCATAATCTAGTTATCTGTTCTCTTGTTAATGGAATTTAGATTCTTTCCACTACTACAGACAATGCACAATGAATATATCTCCTTGTGTATATATGTGGGAGGCCCTTTAGAGCATCTTTTCTCAGCTAATAGCATTAAGCCCTGATGCCCTAAAGCATTCACTGTGTGTAATGAATTAACTTCTCTCTTGGACATCTAGAATGATACTAGATATGTGTTATCCTTGGGAGAACTGAGAAAATAATCACTCAAATAATTCTTTTTAGGGCTTAATTCACTTGCAGAAGCCTCCATAGAGAAAGGCTACCCTACAGCATATATGTAGAAGTGGAATTTCTGGGTTCAAGGATAGGCATATGAGGTGGAAACCATTAGTTTCCACTGAAATCTGTTCTTTCCTTCTTCCATTGTAATGGAATTGTAGATGGCTCATAGCTTCCCAGCTGAGGATTGCACTTCCCAGTTTCCCTCTCACTTAGATGTGCCCCGATGATTAAATTGTCACTAGTAGAATGTGAATGGAAATGATGTATATTGCTTCCCTGATGGTGCCTCAAGATCAGGTCACACATCTCCATATTCTTCCTTCCTTCCACCCGGGTGACTCGTAATAGCAATGAGTAGAAAAATTTTGGAGCTATATGTTGAACCTGACAGAGCCACCATACCCTTGGTCTCTGACTGCCTGCAGGAAGCAGGACTACACTACTGATCTGGGATACTTACCTAAGACTTTTATTTATGAGAGAAATAAACTTCTTGACTCCGAGCCACTAAATTTTAGGTGTCTGCCAGGGATCTAACAATACTGCCCTATATATAGCCCTTTTCCAATCTACTAAATGTGGCCAAACTGCTCTTTAATATGGTTCTATCAGTTGATACACTGCCAGCAATGTGCAAAATATCCTGTTTTTCCAGATCCTTGACAACAGTCGGTGTTGTCAGGTTTTTATGTTTTCCCATGAGAAGGGCATAAAACAGTATCTCATTGCTATTTTAACTTGAATTTCCCTGTTTGTTTTTTTTTTTTTTTTTTCCTGATTGGGTGTCTTTGCATGCTTGAATGGTTGTTCAGGTTTCCTTTACAGTGTGTTCACTGTCTGTTCATATCATTTGCCTATTTTCCGACTGAGTGATTTGCCCTTTCTTATTGAGTTGTAGAAACTATTTGTATATTTTGTATCCAAAATTTTGTTGGTTATAACTTGTGGTTTTGCTTTTCAATTTATGGCTCTTGTACAGAAATTTAAATTTAACTATAGTAAGAATGTATCAATCTTTCCTTTATTTTTTGTGTTTGCAACTTGTTTAAGAGGTTCTTCTCTACTCCCAAGGTCATGAAGTTATTTCACATTTTCTTCCCAACATTTTAAAGTTTTCCCTTTCACAGGTCGGTCTTTGATCTACCTGAAATCGATTTTTCTGTGTGGGCTGAAGTAGTAATCCCTGAGTTTTTAAAAATACAGATGACCTATTGTCCCAGCACTATTTATCCAAACTTCTTCCTTTCCCTACTGATCTGTAATGTTTTCTCAGTCACAGATCGTGTTTACACATATGCATGAGTCTGTTCCCAGCCTCTTTGTGGTGTTGCATAGGCCTATTAATCCATCCTCACTCAGGAACATCGTGTTAATTAATTATGATACCTTAGTGTCTTCACACTAGCTAGTTGTATAAAGATGAACAAGTCACTTTACCTTTTTAAAAATAATCTCTGAAATGGAGAAGATATACCTACACTGTGGTTGTGGAGATTAAAAGAAACAAGAATTTCACGTAAAGCACCACGTACAGAGTAGGTAGGCACTCAACAGAGAGTAGTGATGTTACGATCATGTTGAAGGTACAGATGAAACACAAAGAGAAATACTGTGATCAGTCTCTTTGGGAACCTCAGTTTGATTTACAAAAAGGAGTGAGTTGGTACATCGTTTCCAAGGCTCTTGCTACCGTAGAAATTGTGATCCTGGCGTTTCATTATCTAGAAACCAGGTAGCACAAGGTTATGTGACAGGCAATGGGATAAAACTGATAAAGGTGATATCAGCGCAGGATGCAGGTCGAATACTGAGCAAACAATCGTAAAATGTTAACTGCCATAAAAGACACGAGTTGGGGCTAGTTGATAGCTGATGACCTTCATGATATTTTCTGGTGCATAAATGGCCGCACACCGTCGGCTCCGTCCTGCCTGCAAACACCGAGCTGCGCCCCCCACCCTCCCCCAAGGGCTACTGTCAACCCTCCCGGCCACCCACTGGGGCACACGGCCTCAGAGAAGATTCCAGACAGGCTCTCAGAAGCTCTGAGAAGGAAGGTGCAGAGCCAGGAGCGCGGTGGAAAGGAGGAGCAGCCTGCGCCTCCTCCAGGGCTTCTGCAGCGCTTCTGGGAAATATAGTCCTTTGCCGCGTGTCTAGCCTCGGGGTCCTAGAAGAGGGACTACAATTCCCTTCAGTCTTGGGGAGTCTTTGTGCAGCACGCCTGCGCAGTCTGGCGGCCAATGCCGCTATAAAGACTTGTTTTGCTCCGGGGCTGATGCTCGGGAGCGTGGTCGAGTGGCCGGTGCGGCCATCCTGGAGCCGGGGCACAGGTAGGTAGCAGCTAACGTCGCACCCCCTCCTTCTCTGTTGGTTGTCACGGGGGTCACCCCTGTATGTTCCCACCCGGGGTGGCGGACTGGGATCGGGGATAAGAGGAGGTTCGGGGGGGATAAGAGGAGGTTCGGGGGGAATCCGGAGACCTGAGAAGCGCAGCCTGGCCTCCTTCTAGTGTCCCGCCGCCCCCTCCTCGGGACGCAATCCCTGAGGGCTGGCTGGTGCTGAGGTCCTGGCGTCGGAAGGCAGGTAGGGTGGGCTGAGTGGTCGAGAGTGCTGGCTACATACCTGGATGCGGCCACCAGGGGGTGCTGCGTCCGCGGCCCGTGGGTGTGGGTCGCTGTGGCCTCGTCAGGCCCAAACTGGCCGTGGGAACGCCCAAGGGTCAAGGCATCCCAGGTGAAGCTGGCGAGAGAGAAGCCCCCATCCTCATGCTTGTGGGGAGGGCGGCCCGGGGCACACCCCGCTCAAGTCTTATACCAGCAATTCTGAGCTGCCAGCGCAGCGACCTTAAAAGTCATCCTCTCGTTTTCTGCAAACGGGTAAATGGAGGTTCGTGACACAAGTACGCACAGCAAACCCTGGGCAGAGCCAGGAATGGAGGGAGTCCTGATCTCTTGACTGTCATCAGTGCCTTTCCACTTCCACCACACAGAGCTGCATGTTGCTTTGTGTTTGTTGCACAGGGGTCATCTGGCTTCTGCACAGACGTGGGGAGGCAGGAGGCAGAAGGGCACAGGAATGATTGGCAAAGTTTCAGAAGGTTTTGAAGGACAAGATGGATAGCTTATACTGGAATCTATTGCCTAAGTGAAGGGTGCGGAAGGTTGAGGCACAACAAGTGGATTATCAGAGGGTGGTAAATAGCTTCAGGTCTTCTTGTGCAGCTTCAGGGCCTGAATGAAATTCCTGAGGTTGGATACCTAAGGAATGTTGTAATGAAGGCAATTTGGAAACACCAGTCTGGCTAGTTCCAGTTCTTGCAATCCCCCTCCCCCATGCAGTTTCCTCTGCATCATTGTGCAGGGAGAATGTCTACACTTTTACCACTGGAAGGGGAACCTTGATTTAAAAAAAAAAAAAAAAAAAAAAAGGACAGTTGTCTGGCCTCTGTTGATTTTGAATCTGGACACTTCTTTGGGGTTCTACCACTTTGGTTGTTCTGCTAATGTCATTGTGTAGCTCTGACTCAAAAAAGAAAAAAAAATCCTTTCCTTTTTTCCGTTCTTGACAGCTGAGTCAAGTTAGCATTGCAAAACAACTTTTTAACACCCAAAAGGAGAACAGAAGAAAATAGGGAAGTACAAATAGAGTCAAAAAGAGTCAAGCCTATAGTGATCCTTTCTTGGTTGCTTTATTCAGACTTGGGCTTGTTTTCTTTCTAAAACTCATAGGGATTCCTAGCTCTTGGGTGGCCTCTATGTGGGGTGCCCGGTCTTATAATCCTGATACATAGAAGATGGCATTCTTATATTCAAGGCCAAGAGATAGTAACTTTGTGCATACTCAAGGCCTGCCTACTCTCATGGCTATGCCTCTTTTCCCAGGAAGCTAAGAAACAAGAGTGTTAGAGGCAATGGAGACCTACTCCCCACCTCCTTCATACGTAGAATAACTTGAAATAAAATGATTGAAACACACTTTAGTTATCAAGAGTTCTTAGACAATTGGGATGAACTTTATGTTCTTCTTGATATGGCATTTGGAATTGTGAATTAGTTGGTTGGGCCGTGCCCCTTTCAAACCCACTTCCTTCCTCTTGCCTTTTTTCAAAATGGGACTTATCTGTTCAGCTTCCACACAATCAGCTAGGTTAGGGAGCCTTTTGTGAGGAAGGTTGGACTTCAGTGATCCCTCTAACAAGAAGGATTACTCTGATCTGCAGCTGCAACCTGACATTGGGGACACAGGGAGATGCCCAGGTCTGTTTATAGTTTAGGCTTAATGAGGTCTCAGTGACGTGATTGCTGTGCTCTTGGTTGTAAGCCGGAGTGCTTTATGGTGCAGTTTGTCCTTGGACAAGGTGACTTTTTTTTTTTTTTAAAGATACGTAATTTAGCAGTATCGACTCAGGGTAGTTGAACTAGACTTCTGAAAGGCAAGAAGTGTGTTGGAAACACGTCTGTATGGAGGAGATTTAGTTCTTTTTTATTTAGTAAGTATTCTCCTTTTCTCTGATACCTTAGAAAAATGAATTGTAGTGGTCAGAATTTTGTCTGCAGAGTAGTACTTTTAAGACCCAGTGATAGCTAGGAACTTATGGAATCCAAAAGGCAACACAGCTACACTTCTTTAATTTCTAGTGAGGCTGGTGCGAAAGGCATTTTCTCAGCTTGTATCTGGGAAACTTTGAGCCATCTCAGAGTGGGGGAAATGTGTGTGTTTTATTTTTTCAGAATTAACCAGAGTTGATACAGTATATTGATCAAAGTTAGCCAGGCAAGCAGAGGTTTATAACAGAGTTTCAGGTAAATATTAGGTAAGATTTTGTTGGACAGGATGGGGAATTTCTTTTTGTTATTGTTTTCTAATAACGGCTTTGTTGAGATATAAATTATATACCATTAAATGCACCCCTTTAAAGTATTACAACTCAGTTTTGGGTTAGTACATTCACAGGCTTGGGCAACCATCAACACTGCCTAATTTTAGAACACTTTCAGTACCCCAAGGGGAATTTGTTTTTAAAGTTAAGGTGTAATATTGGGGCAACTGGGTGGCTCAGTCAGTTAAGCATCCTACTTCCGCTTAGGTCATGATTTCACAGCTCAGGAGTTTGAGCCCTGTGTCGGGCTCTGTGCTGAGAGTTCAGAGCCTGGATCCTGCTTCAGATTCTGTGCCTCTATTTCACTCTGCCCCTCCCCTGTTTGTGCTGTCTCTGTCTCTCTCTTAAGAATAAATAAACATTAAAAAAATTTTTTTTTAAGTTAAGGTGTGATAATATTGTTTTGTTTTGCATTTCAGGTATAAACTTGTTTTGTATTTGTATTTATGTAACTTCATGGAGCTTTAAAATAACAAACCAGTTACCCAATTATAAAAACGCAGAGGTGGGATATATCATTGGTAGAATAAGGGCTTTGTAAATTTTCATTTAGTAACATTTAGTAGGAGAAATAATATCCATTTTAAAATTGTGGAGTTTATAATGCTTGGAACAAACTTAAAAGTTGTCTTTTTTTTTTTTTTTTGAAAGACTTATCTGAATGCTCCTTACATGGGTTTGAGCTTAGTTGAAGGTGATGATATCTCTTTACTAATGTGTTTATTTTTCTAATCTTTTTTTCCCCCTTAGGGGTGGGAGGTGGTAATCCTTGGTTCTATTACACTGATATTTTTTTCTTTAAAAAAAATGAAATGGCACTTTAAACATTTCTGAAAAATTATTTTTATAGGTATAATGGTAGTAAACTTTAATGCTTTTGCCCTTTTTTTTTTCTAGTTTAAAGTACTTTTGCATATGATTAAGTACAAATTTAGGAAATCTCTTTCCTTAAGGAAATAAAGAAAATTTTTAAAAAATTCTGGTATAATTAACATATAGTGTTATTCTTTGATGAATTTTTAATTTCAGAAATTCTCAAGTGAAACCAAAAGTCTGTGAGCCCTGGCACCTCTACTCAGAGAAGATGAAGGATATCGACATAGGAAAAGAGTATATCATCCCCAGTCCTGGTTATAGAAACGTGAGAGAGAGAACCAGCACTTCCGGGCAGCACAGAGACCGAGAGGACTCCAAATATAAGAGAAATCGACCGGTCAGTATTCCTTTTCCTGAATTCCTTTTCTTACCTACTTGTTGTATTAGACTACACCTTCTTTTTTCATATAATGTATAATTAAAACGAAATTTCATTTTTGTTGTTGGCTTTATTTTTTTATTAAAAAAATTTTTTTTTAATGTTTATTTATTTTTGAGAGAGAGAGAGAGACAGAGCACGAGCAGGGGAGGGGCAGAGAGAGAGGGAGACACAGAATCCAAAGCAGGGTCCAGGCTCTGAGCTGTCAGCACAGAGCCCGATGCCAGGCTCAAACCCACAAACCGTGAGATCATGACCTGAGCTGAAGTTGGAAGCTCAACCCACTGAGCCACCCAGGCATCCCTGTTGTTGGCTTTAGATCACTGGTAAGAATTTATGGTTACATATAAAAAAGGAGCGGTCGGTTGGCTTCAGCCTGCCACCTATTTCTCCTTTTGAGTTCTCCTCTCTCCTGCTTGTACTACCCTGTGGTGAATTCTGAAAAGGCTTTGCTTGAGAGAAGTCACATGTAGGGGTGGGGGTGGGGGTGCTGAAGAGGGAAGAGAGGGAATATGAACCATTAAACTTCATTCATGTACTTAGGGGCACCTGGGTGGCTCAGTCAGTTGAGCATCAGACTTAATCTTAGCTCCTGGTCCCAGGGTTGTGGGATCGAGCCCCTTGTTGGGCTCAGTGCTGAGTGTGGAGCCTGCTTAAGATCTTCTCTCTCCCTCTCCCTCTCTCTCCTTTTGCCCTGCTCATGTTCTCTCTCTCTCTCTCTCAAATAAAACAAAACAAAACAGAAACAAACCCCCCCAAACTTCATTCATGTACTTAAAATTGGTTTGTTTGTTTTTTTGCCTCTGCCTCTGTTGTCTGTGTTTAAAATGTGAATCCTTTGGAGGGAATCCTGCAGATTTCAGAGTACTGGAACAATTCTAGACTGTGGTAGTATGATAAGTAAGTTTTCCAAGGAAATCCATGGATGTGAAGGAGTCTTTAGATAAGAATTTTGTTTTCTCCAAGGGAAATAATTAAAATACATTTTAAAAAAATTTTAATTAATTTTTTTATTTTTATTTAAAAAAAAATTTTTTTAACGTTTATTTATTTTTGAGACAGAGCATGAACGGGGGAGGGTCAGAGAGAGGGAGACACAGAATCTGAAACAGGCTCCAGGCTCTGAGCTGTCAGCACAGAGCCCGACGGGGGGCTCGAAATCACGGACCGCGAGATCATGACCTGAGCCGAAGTCGGCCGCTTAACCGACTGAGCCACCCAGGTGCCCCTTAATTAGTTTTTTTAAATGTTTATTTATTTTGAGAGAAAGAGACAGAGACCGAGTGTGAGTGGGGGAGGGGCAGAAAGAGAGGGAGACAGAATCCGAAGCAGGCTCCAGGCTCTGAATTGTGAGCACAGAGCCCCATGCGGGGCTCAAACGTACAGGTGTGAGATCAAGACCTGAGCTGAAGTCGGACACCTAACCAACTGAGATGCCCAGGTGTGCCATGAGTATACATTTTAAAATGGAAGAAATATCTTTCTTCTGAAAAAAAAAAAAATTATACCTTTTCTTCAATTGCAAAGGAAGAATGGGGGTGACTGGGTTTAGGAAGGTAAGGTTTGTATTCATGTACAGTATTTGTTATGTGAAAACTTGAGAATCAGAAAAACTTTGCAGCTGACACTGGAGTTTCATTAGCCTGACATTACCTGTCCTTCTTTGGTATGTGAAAGCTGTTGCCTTATTAAACAACATTTTCTCAATAATAGGTGTTTTCTGTCCCCACCGTATATATATATTTTAAGTTTATTTATTTTGAGAGAGAGAGAGGGAGGGAGGGAGGGTAGGGGCAGAGACAGGGAGAGAGAGAATCCCAAGCAGGCTCTGTGCTGCCAGCTCAGAGTCTGATATGGGACTTGAACCTACGAACTGTGAGATAATGACCTGAGCCAAAATAAAGAGTTGGATGCTTAACCGAATGAGCCACCCAGGTGCTCCATCCCCACTGTTTATTATATAGTGCTTTCCTACTCAAGCTGAACTTTGGAAAACAGTCAATGTAATCACTGTCAAATCCTTAAGGTGCCAGTTCTATAACTTGTTTGTGGTTTGTGTTGTTTGTCTAAGCCTTATGTTAATTAACCACGTGGTGAGTATCTTCTGAGTGCCAGGCACTGTCAGTATGCACTTAACTCTAGAAAAAGTCACAAAGGTGACATTGGAGCAGGTCTTTGAAGGATGATTAGGTAGGGATGCTTTCAAGTTACTATATCATCTGTGGTTTGATGGTTTATGAATAAAATGGTATTGATAGTAGAACCTGACTCATGGGATTATTGAAGATTAAATGAGATAATGCCTATAAAATGCTTAGACTGATGCCTGCCATTCTAAGATGGCGTTCTAACATTCTAAATGTTAGATCTTAGAACCAGTTGTCTAGAGCTTAGGATGTGAAACAGAAAATTCTGCATGCCATGCTAAGGAATCTTTTACTATGGGCACTGGGGAACTATTGGAAGTTATTGAGGAGGTTTTTGTCCCCCCCTTTTTATTTTGAGATTACTATGCAAAGAAATTCTGTATACACTTTATCCATCTTCCCCCAGTGGTAACTTCTTGCAGAAAACTATAGCACCATAGGGGCACCTGGGTCATTCAGTTGGTTAAGTGTCCGACTTCGGCTCAGGTCGTGATCTCACTGCTTGTGGGTTTGAGCCCTGCAGCTCAGCGCCTGGAGCCTGCTTCAGATTCTTTGTGTCCCTCTCTCTTTGCTCCTACCCTGCTTGTGCTCTCTTTCTCTCAAAAATAAAATAAACATAAAAAACAAAACTATAGCACCATATCTCAACATTAAAACAATCCACCCACCTTCTTAAGCCTTCCCAGTTTTATGGTTTTGTGTATACTCATTTGCATGTGTATATTCTGTGCAGTTTTTTCACATGTGTAGATTTTTGTGGCCGTCACCACAGTCAGAACACAAAACAGCACCATCACAAGCATCTCTTATTCTACTCTCACCTCCCTTGCAGCCATAGCCACCTCCCTTCCCCTTGCCCCCAGTCTCTGGCAACCTCTAATCTGTTCTCCACCTTGACAATTTTGTCATTTTAAGAATGCTATAGGGACACCTGGGTGGCCCAGTCGTTTGAGTGCCCAACTCTTGATTTTGGCTCAGGTCATGATCCCAGCATTGTGGGATTGAGCCCCATGCCAGGCCCTGCACTGACCCTGAAGCCTTCTTGAGATTCTGTCCCTCTGCCCCTCTTCCCTGCTGCTTGCTCTGTCTTAAAAAAAAAAAAAAAAAAGGATACTATATAAATGGAATCACGTAGCATGTAACTTTTGAGATTGGCTTTTTTCACTGTGCATAATTTCTTTGATATCCATCTCGTTTGATATGTGGATCAGTATTTTCTTTTTGTGAGTAGTATTCCATGTTTTAGGTAGTTCTTTCCTTTTCATTGTGAGTACTATTCTATGTTATAGAGGAACCATAGATTGTTTAACCATTCATTTGTTGAAGGGCATTTTGGGTTATTTCTAGTGTGTAGTTGTTACAAATAAAGCTGCCTTGAACATTTATATATAGGATTTTGTGTGAATAAGCTCTCATTTGTCTGGATAAATGCCCAGGAATGCAGTTGCTGGGTCATATGGTAAGTGCATGTTTCGGTGTATAAGGAACTTCAGTACTCTTTTCCAGACTGGCTATACACTTTTCCATTCCCACCAGCAATATATGAGTGATCCAGTTTCTCTGCATACTTGGCAGTATTTGGTGGTGTTGTTATTTTTATCTTAGCCATTCTGATAGGTATGTCTGATATCTCATTGTGGTTTTCATTTGTGTTACCCAAGGGCTAATGATATGGAGCTGAGAAGGGATTTTTAAGACTTGATTTTTATCTTAGGAAGATTAGTTTTGAGACAATGTAGAAAAAACCTGCATAGGAGAGAGATAAAATATAGGGAGCAGTCGGGAGGCTCCTGTGCCAATCTATGTGAGAGAGCCAGGAGTCTGCATCCAACCAAGCATAATAGGGAGGCGAGATGAGAAAGGAGAGACAGGGGCATCTCTGGAAGGGGAAGGAAGTATTGGGGGATCTGGGATTGGTGGTAAGAGTTTAAAACTACTAATGGATGTATAGGAAGAGAAGAAGATTCAGGTGAGAATGAGTTTACTTTGAACATGTTGAATTTGAGTGCATCCAGATAAAATGATCAGAAGATAGAGCACAGGCAAGTAAGGTAGGAGAAGAAAAATTTGAAGTCATTAGTGCATCCATATAGATGAAGCCTTGGGAGTGAGCAAGGATGGCTTATAGCTCAGAAAAAAGGTGGAAGCCGGGAAGCTATTGTATGTGGGTAGTCTGGTGAAATTTCTGGAGACAGGGTCCCCACCCAGTTGGTTACAGTAGAAGTGACATTAGGACGTACAGTGGCAACAGCCAGCTTTTCCTCTCCAGGTTGAGAAGAACTGTAAATAGAATCACTATTGTGCCCTTTGTCCCCTAACTTACTAAGTCAGGAGCCAGACAGCAAGTTTCCTTCATGTGATCGAGTCTTATCTTGAAGAAACAGGAAGGCTGTTACTACTTTTATAAAATGTCAAGAGTCCACATAAACTTTATTTTCACTATCCTTTCATGTTTCCCAGACTTTTAAATTTGAGTACTGTTTTCATGATTTTTATCTTATCCTTGTGCCCTCTGAACTTTTTTCTTACTTGAAGTATTTCTTTTAATCTGGATTTTTTATTTTTGCTCAGCCTTGACCTAAGCAATAAATAAATAAAATCATAACTTTATGCTGTCTGTTTTTTTATATATGTTAAAATGAATGCATAACTGTCAAGTGTTTTTAAAAGGTCACGTTCTGGGGTGCCTGGGTGGCTCAGGTCACGATCTCATGGTTCATGAGTTCGAGCCCCTTGTGGGACTCTGTGCTGACAGCTCAGAGCCTGGAGCCTGCTTCAGATTCTGTGTCTCCCTCTCTCTCTGCCCTTCCCTCCCCTTACGCTTTGTCTCTCTCTCTCTCTCAAAAATAAGTAAACATTAAAAAAATTTTTTTCAGTAAAAAAATAGCTTTGTCTAGTACATTATATTTTCAGATATTTGACTCTGAAAACTTTTCTGTATTGACTAAGGGTGTGTGAATTTGTCTATGCCCTTGTATTTTCAGAGTCAGGAATATTACCTGTGAGTCTACTTGCTTTTTGGAAGGAGAGCGGGATGAAGGAGATTAGTATTTGCAGACTCTGCATTATTTTTCTCTTGATTGGTACTCAGTGACTCAGCAGATTTTCTGGACAGTCAGTGATAGGATGAGTAAGAACACCTGCTTTTTTTTTTTTCCTTTTCTTTTCCCTGTCGGCATCCATAAAGCTTTATAAAGCTCAGTACGGGAGTGATACGGTTATCTGGCTTGGTGCCAGGTGTTGGTTTCCAATAGCAGCCCAGAGTCCTCTGCTGGAGATGACAACAGCACTCCTATTGGTGCAGAGCCCAGTGGCTTTCTTGCATGGTGAAATGAATCTACAGGGCCATGGGTCTCCTGAGGTTGGCCTGCTGCCGTGATCATGAGCTCTTTTACGCTGTCTGCAGTGAGGCTGCTGCTTCTTTCCTAGGAAATGCTGCTTCAGGGAAATAAATATAGCCTGTTGGCTGGAGCTGAAGGAGGCTTCTGTCAAAAGGGAAGAAGAGTATTGAAACCAGCTTCCTGTATTCTAAGCAGTTTTAAATACCTAAGCCTTTATTTGGTTAAGATGTATGATCTGGATGTTACAAATGGTTAATGAAAACTTTTTTGATGAAATCTTGGTTCTGCTTTTAGGTAGCCTTCTGCTAATGGTTTCTTTAATGTCTCGCCATTCTTCTGCTTTCTTTTAATCAGAAATAAACAGGTCAATGCCAGGAACAGGAAACTGGGCCTTCAGAGGTCTTTGTCAATGATCGAATTGGTCAATATCAAAATTACAGATTAATGTGAAGTTAATTTGGTGCACTGAAATTCACTAATTAGCAGAATTAAGCTTGTCTGTCCCTTCCCTTCTTATCCTCCCTTTAGGGAGTTAACCTATTTAGGTAATTAGATCTTACATATGTTTTAATTATTTAAGATTATTGTGTAAATTAGCTTTTCAAGGAATCAACTTCACTCTGTTATTAGGTATCAGATGAAAACTTGTGTTTACCAAAGCAGATATAGTGTTATATCTTGGTTTTCTTAAATGTTGTATTCTCACAGTAGAAAGCTAGCCAGACTGCCCCAATCTTCACTTCTTGCTTCTCACCACTGTCAGCAGTTGTAGGGGCTCTGCAGCACAGGGGTCACATGACAGAACCCTAATGTCATATACTAACATCTTATACTAAGCATTTAACATGGGTCTATGTATGGTACAAGGTGCTGAATGAAGATTTTTGTTTTTGTTTTTTATGTTTATTTTTGAGAGAGGGAGACAGACAAGAGAGAAGGAGACACAGAATCTGAAGCAGGCTCCAGGCTCTGAGCTGTCAGCACAGAGCCCGAAGCGGGGCTCAAACTCATGAACAGTGAGATCATGACCTGAGCCGAAGTCAGACACTTAACTGACTGAGCCACCCAGGTGCCCCTGGAGGAAGTTTTATTTGTGAATTATACTTTGGATAAAAAAAAAAACCCAAAACATTTATTTATTTATTTGAAAGAGAAAGTGTGGGGGGGGGGGGGAGGGCAGAGGGAGAGGGAGAGAAAGAATCCCAAGCAGGCCCCATGCTGTCAACACAGAGCCCTACATAGGGCTCGATCCCACAAACTGTGAGATCATGACCTAAGCCAAAATCAAGAGTCAGATGCTTAACAGACTGAGCCACCTAGGTGCCCAGATTTTTTTTTTTTCCTAAAGCTAAAGCCTGACAGTCTTAAAGAGCTTTTGTCAAATGCAAAATATCAAAATTCTATCTAAATCTAAATCTCAGTCTGGACTGCATATGAAAATCACTTGAAGAATGTTAAAAACCATACCTATGAAGGGCCCTAAACCAGACTGATTAAACCACTCTCTGGATTAGGGTTCCAGCATCCATGTTGTTGTAAATTTGCCCTGGTGATCGTAATGTAGCCAGCACAGAGAATCTCTGCTCTGGATCTCATGGAATAAAGTTTCTTCTATCCCCTCCACCAGTGGGGCTCTAAGTGTTTCCTGTAAGTCTTTTTCTCCCCTTCTGATTCATTTTCAGTTTAATCCTTTGAAACCTTATCATTATAATAACAAAGTTAATCTCACTCCCCAGTGTAATAGAAGCTTTGAATAAGTTCCTTGGAATTTAGCTTTATATGAAGCAGCTAAAAACTCTCAAATTCCTGCCAATTATTGGGTAATGCTAGATTATGAACTGCAGAAAAATACCTATTTGCCATGGTATTGGTGTTAAGTTATATCCATTGGTTTTATGGATGAATCCATGAAGGCTGCCTTCTAGAATTTTGCTATCCCTCTTGACTGAAGTGGCCACTATTGGACTAAGTTCTTAAGGGAAGAGCTTGAGATGGTCAGGATCATGTTCCTAACCTATTGCAGTAAGGATGGGATGAGAATTAGGAGAGGAAATGTCCTTTGTAGTTTTCTTTAACTTGTTGCAGGTAGGGAGGATGGGAATGCCTAAAGTCAGCTGGTCTTGGGAGGGCATCAACTTTTTTATTTCTTCTCTGATTTAAAAACACATTTTAATTTCTTTTTGATTTAATTTTTAATATTTTGAGTCTCTTGAAACCTGTGTCTGATCATACAAGAGTTCCCCTTAAAAAGTTTATCCATCTAGATGTTTGTCATAAAGGCAGTTTCAGGGGAGGGACATCTCAGAAAAACTTTTACTTGGGCCAGAAAAGTTTATAAGAGGCTACCCATTCTGTGTTTGTGAATTAAGATCTTGTGAATTAAGGAGAAGAGAGGGAGAATATGCTGTAGCGTCTGAGGCCAGTCTATTCTGATTGTACCCCAAATACTGCCTTTTTTTAAAGTTTATTTATTTATTTTTGAAAGAGAGAGTAGGGTAGGGGCAGAGAGGGGGACAGAGGATCTGAAGCAGGCTCTGTGCTGGCAGCAGAGGTTCGAACCCGCAAACCTAGAGATCATGACCTGAGCCAAAGTCGGATGCTTAACTGATGGAGCCACCCAGGCACCCCCAATTACTGCTTTCTTTGTGGAGTGTGCCAGACAGGAGTGCTGTAGCCTTTAATCCCCTTGAAAGCTGAGAGGCGCCTCTGAACTGCCAGTTGATTCCTGCCGTCCCCACATTCAGGAACAACTTGGATGAATCCTCAGCCCCCAGGCTTAGGAAGGCTGCCCTGCTGTTGTCCTGCTGTCAGGAAGGGATTGTTCAGCCTGGGGAATGATTTCTGGCCCCTAGTATCTTGTTCCAGGGGCCTCCATGCAGGGGACAGCCCATGGTTGCCCTGTCAGCAGACATTCCGCTCTGGCAGCCTGTTAAAATGAGATGGGACAAACTAGTTATGCGGTGGCCATGCTGTGCGATAGGTGTGCTAATTATCACAGCCACTGGGATGCTGTTAGTGTGCACAGCGGAGGGGAAGTCTCTTATGCAGTTATCTCCCTTTGCTTATGGATCAAATGTTCCTTGTTTCCCTCACCAGATGGACATGAATATGACTGTGTGTTTCCCTGACCCTTATTTGAACCATAGCAGAACCTGGATTTCATTGACCCCTTTTAGCTCCCCAATACCCCCCACTGTGCCCATCACCGTTGCCTTGGTAGGACAAAAAATGCTCAGTATCTTGTAGCTACATAATCCTCAGGAAGATATAAATGTCAGTAGTATTTCCTTGTTTAATGTTTTCTTAACTCCTGGATCAAGCAGTATTTTTCCCTTTGGAATGAATCGACTGCTGCAGAGGCCTTTCTCTGGCCGAGTCATCTGGCCATGGAAAGCCTTTCTGTCTGCAGTGCCTGTCAAGAGAAATAAGGAGAAATGGGCGCTCTTATCTCAGGAGAAACTGTAAAAAGTTACTTCTAAAAAGGATTTAAAATACTGTAACATAAAAAACAAATAGGCGTCATAAAATACACTCCCCCCTAGATCAGCATACGTCAAATACTAATGATATAATCTGTTTAGCTGTCTAGGACAACCTTAGCACTATTGACATTGAGGCCAGATAATTCTTTGTTGGGGGGGGGGTGGGTAGTTCTCTGCATTGTAGGATGTTCGGCATCTCTGGCCTTTACCTACAGGACAAACAGTTGTGAAAACCAAATATGTCTCCGAACATTGCCACATGTCCCCTGGGCAAGCAAAATCACCCTCTCTTGAGAACTGTGGGGCTACATACACTATGTAATACTGCGGCCACATGTCACTGAGCATTTGAAATATGTGCAGTCTGAATTGAGATGTGCTAGATATATAAGATACACAGTGGGGGTGCCTGGGTGGCTCAGTTGGTTAAGCGTTCGATTCTTGTTTGTGGCTCAAGTCATGATCTCATGGTCGTGCTGATAGAGTGGAGCTGGAGCTGGCTTAGGATTCTCTTTCTCTCCTTCTTTCTCTGCCCCTCCCCTGCTCACACTCTCTCCCTCTCAAAATGAATAAACATTAAAAAAAATACACACTAGATTTCAAAGACTTGGTACAAAAAAAAGTTAAAACATCTCATTAGTAATTTTTATTATTATATTTTCACATTACATAATTAATGTAATATTTATTATATATTACATTCAAATGTAAATAACATTACATTATTACAATTTTATCAATGATGTATTTAAAAGATAATATTTTCTATTGGATTAAGTAAAATATATTATTAAAATTAATTTCACCTGTTTTTTTTTTTTTACTCTTTTAATGTAGCTTCTAGAAAAACTTAAATTACATTTGTGACTTGCATTATATTTCTATTGGACAGCACTGAACTGATCTAATTGATCAAATGTAGTTTAGCCATTAATTTTGTATTAGGTATTTAATACCCAATAAACCATTGGATTGAAATTATTTTTTTCTTTTGAAAATTTTCCTTCATACATTACTGTTATAAAGACAGAGAATATGTAGAGTGTTACATATCACCAGTTTGTTCTCCTGAGTACCTGCCAGTGGCATATTAAAAATCACTTCAATGTTCAGGGGCGCCTGGGTGGCTCAGTTGGTTAAGTGTCCAACTCTTGATTTCCACTCAGGTCATGATCTCATGGTTTGTGGGATTGAGCCCTGAGTCAGGCTCTGCACTGATAACGTGGAACCTGCTTGGGATTTTCTTCCTCTCTCTGCCACTCTCCTGCATGCGTTCTCTCTCTCTCTCAATAAGCAAACAAACATTAAAAAAAAAAAAAAAGAGCAAAAGGAAGACTGATTTTTAAAAAATCAGTTCAATATTCAGATGATGTATGTTTGTGTTAACACTTCCCTCCTTCTTGTATGGGAGGTATATAGAGTTGTATCTTAAAATATAATTTATTTCTCAATTGATGACATTGCATTTAGAGGCTGAAAGAAGCTTTTGAACCAGTTTAGCAGACTGTTTTGAATTTCGACCTTTTGTGAATACTAGAAAGTAACCTGCATGAAGGCAGTGATTTAGAGATGTGGGATCTGTCCACTCTTGCATCCCTAGCACCTAGAGCAGTATCTGGCACATAGTAGGTCCTTCAGTAAGTATTTATTGAATGAATAGATTAAAAAAATCATATATTTTTCAGTAAAAACTGGCTGTTCAAATATATCAGTTACCTTGTCATTTCTTTAGCTTTATTCCCCTTCCCCTTAATGTTAATTTCATTATGCAAACATTTTCCTTTTTATATTTAAACTCATCCATCTTGCCTTTGATAAGTTTCTGGCTTTGGGGGAAAATGGAGACTATTTTCCTCCCATAGCTCAACTAAGTAAGCAATTTAATTCTCTTTCTTCTATTTATTTCATCTTTTTAATGTAACTTTTTGGGTTAATCCCAGATGGATTAATGTGTGGTATATCTTTTAGATGTTGGAGTTGCCAATTTCCAATGTGGGGGGCATTCCCCACCCCACCCCCCACCCCACAACACCAAGAAATTCTTGGATACCAGCAGGATGTCTGAGAGTTCAACTCCATTCTGACTCTCTCCCGAGACAGCATCAGATTCTACCTGTTAAGGGCTCAGACCTATAAGACTGCCCTCCATCTCTCAACTTTAGACACTAGTTGCCAGCCCCAGGTTGTTTATCTTTACTTTTGACCCGACTGGCTATAGATTGAAGGTTCCACCAACTTCCTCGTTAAAGTTCTTTTAATTCACTAGAATAGCTCACAGAATTCAGGGAGACACTTACTTACATTTATCAGTTTATAAAAGACATGTTAAGAGATATGAATGAATAGCTACACGAAGAGAAACACAGGGCAAGGTGTGGGGAAAGAGCATGGATCCCCAGGTGCACCAGTCTCCTGAAATCTCCATGTGTTCACCATCCTGGAAGCTCTCCAAACCCAGTCTTTTTGAGTTTTTAGAGAGGTTTCATTACACAGTCATTATTGACTAAGTTATTGGCCATTGGCTGATTCAGCCTGCAGTCCCCTGGTAGGGGGCAAGACTGGAAGTTCCAACACTTTAATCACGTGGTTGGTCCTCCCAGCATCCAGCCCCCAGCTTTGGATGAGGTCCAAAAGTCACTTTCATTAAGACAATAAAAGACACCTTCATCACTCTTGGCACTTAGGAAATGCTAAGGGGTTTTGGAGCTATGATCCAGTAACTATGGTTGAAGACCAAATATATACGAGAAATGTATTTTGGTTATATGTGAGTGACCAAATATACATTTCTTATAAATCACAGTATCACAATATGAAACCTGGATCTCAATGAATTCATCTTTAATCTGTTATTTGTTTTTCCCAACAACATTCACGGAATCATGTTTCTCTACCCTGTTATTTATGCTTTCATACAGCAAACACTTATAGTTTGAATATTTTAAGTCTTTCCTCTTGGTTCATTTCCATCTTTAATCCATGCAAACTTAGAATGTCGATAACTCACTTTACAGAATGTTAATGTGGTGGGATAAGTTTATTTTTATCTTTAAACAGACATACTCTTTTATTCTGGCCTGTTTGGCCAGGTAAGCTTTTTAGGAAGGCTAGAGAGGAGAAGTTAGGCCTACAATCAAATAGTTGGAAGGATGAGACATCTGTGTGGTTACTGACAGGGTGGTGTAAAGATAATTTTATTTTGTTTCAGTATAAGTCTATAATGTGTCTGTGTTTAACATCTGTTCATCTTTGGTTTAAAAATAATGAGGAAGCACATTTTTTATTTTTGCAATTAAATAAAATAGTTTTTTTGCATTCTAGTATTCTAATCATGTACTTGTGACTTTGACTTTGAAACTACCATTTGCTTATCATGAGGTTAGTTGAGAGAGTCAGAGTTAGAGTCATAGTTTATTTTAATCTGATACTCACCCTGGGGAAAGAGGAGAGCTGTTTATGAGGGTACATTTGAGGTCATCTTGTACAGTGATAGTTTATTTGCTTTTTTTGTTTGTTTGTTTGTTTGAAAGCATCATAGCATAGTGATTAAGAGCCTCAACTCTGGAGCCTGGACTCAAATCCCTGCTGCCACTCAACATCTAAGTACCTCCCTTTCCTCAGCTATAAAATAGGAGAAATAATAGTACCTACCTCATAGGGTTGTTATGAGGATTTAAATGAGTTAATACCTAAAAAGTATTTGAAACAATGCTTGGCACATAGGAATGCTGTGTTGACTTGTTATAAATTAATTTGCCCAGATATTCCTGTCATCTTCGAGTAAGTAAGCGGTTTGCCTTTACAGATAAATGCTAGTCATGAGATCTGGCTATAAACAAGGACAATTACTCTAGCTTCTTCTATTTTTTGCTAAAGTCCCGGGGTAGGTGGGATAGAGGCAGCTTTAGGTCAACAAAATAAAACTTAAATTACTAAAGCTAATAGTAGTGGGGGAAGAAGGTTCATCAAGAGGATGCAAGTGCCAGTTGACCTGTGAACTGGATCCTTACAATTGGAAGCTCCTCACTCCCTCCCCCATCCTTGGAATGTGGCTTCCACTTGCTTTCCCCTCTCCCAGAAGCTTCCTGAGGAACACAGCCTTCAGATAATAATGTGTTGTTGAGACCATCTGGACTGTATACATGACTGAACCTGGTTAGGGCTTCTATATAAACTTTTAAGACTCTGGCAGGTGGGTGTGGAGATGTACTCATCTTGTCACTCAAGAAAAGTCTCATATGTAAATTCCCTTGCTTATCAAACCTGTCACCTACCAATCTGAGGTGGTTTGCCTCTTTCCTTGGTCTCTCCTTGCCCTGCATGTATGGGGGCCAGTTTACAAACCAACTGTTGGCAAGCCAGTCAGGAGACCAAAGAAATGGCCTTGGGAAAGAGGCATCCTCCTTGGGGGAAATCCCTGGTTGGCTATCTACATTGATGTGGGGAGTGGTGGCCTGTATGTTAGATGCTTGTGGACCACCATGTGAGTACTAGGACACCCTGAAAATGCCAGCAGGTCTGATACACATTTGAGAAACTACACATAGCACACTGTGCTCACTCTGCCCAGTGAGCATTCATTGTGAGCTGGCCTCTAGTCTGGGCAGCTCTGCTGGCCACTGATGCCCAACTAACTAGAGGCTGAAGCTTGGATCAAAAAGTTGGGTAAGGGCTGAAGTTAGAGAAGGACATGCAGTTGTCCACTATTCAGTTTTGGGACTGGCAGAGTAGGTGGGAGAGCAGGATAATAAGTTGGAGACCTTAGTCTCCATTTTGCCATTTTGCCATTTTGCCATTTTGCCATTTTGCAAAGCTAGGAGGGTGTGGGCTTCTGTGGATTGAGGTCTGAGCACTTGTGACAAGGCCTGATTAGGACTCTAAGAGGTGGCTCAGTTGGTAGAGCATCTTACTCTTGATCCCAGGGTCCTCTTGATCCCAGAGTCTTGAGTTCAAGGCCCATGTTGGGCATGGAGCCTTCTTTAAAAAAAAAAAAAAAAAAAAAAAAAAAATGGATCTAAGAGTTGTAATTGCTGGAAAGTGAAGAGAATGAAGGGGAGAATATTATGGTGATTGGCAGTGAAATAGACAAAATGCCCAAGGCTGTCCAACCCTTAATACAGAGGAAAGTTCCAAATAGCAATTACTCAAAAAACTCCTAAGAGAAAACTTGTACTCTCTCTGCCCCTTAACGTTGTAAATTTTATCATGTCTTTGAAATGTAAACACCCCAGGAGATAACCAAAACACTGCCCACAGAGAGTGAATTTAAAAATAGGGAAAAAGAGGGGCGCCTGGGTGGCTCAGTCTTTTGAGTGTCTGACTTCGGCTCAGGTCGTGATCTCATGGATCATGGGTTTGAGCCCAATGTCAGGCTCTGTGCTGACAGCTCAGAGGCTGGAACCTGCTTTCAGGTTCTGTGTCTCCCTCTCTCCCTGCCCCTCTCCTGCTTGCGATCTGCCTCTTTCTCTCTCTCTCTCTCTCTCAAAAATAAAAAAACATTAAAAAAATTTTTTTTAAATAGGGAAAAGGAGGCTTTTCAAAATACCGACTGCTATAGAAGCTCCCTTGCCTCAGAAAGCTTTGGCCATGGAGCACCTGATGGCTCAGTCGATTAAGCATCCGATCTCGGGTCAGGTCATGATCTCGCGGTTCATGAGTTTGAGCTCCACACTGGGCTCTGCTGACAGCGTGGAGCCCACTTCGGATCCTCTGTACCCTTCTCTCTCTGCCCCTCCCCAGCTTGTGCTCATGCGTACTCTCTCTCTCTCTCTCTCTCTTTCTCTCTCTCAAAAATAAATAAACATTAAAAAAAAGAAGAAAAAAAAAACTTTGGCCGTGTGAGAAATACCTGATTCACAGCTAGAGTTTTGGAATGAAAGCTACAGGGTCTCTGTGTCTGCATGTTATGTAGGTGTATGGACATATATTACATATGTGGTGTTTTTCTACCTCCAGAGGGCATTGCCAAAATTACTATGTAAAAGAGTTCTATTTAATTGGTTTAAGGAAAAATGAATTTAAATATCAATAATATACTTCTGTAAAACTGAAAAAATTTTATTTCATCTGCTAAAAGGACAAAGTTTTCTTGAACTATTGGTCTGTTCTAGATGAGACTGTGAAAGGTTTTTCTTTACCTTTTAAGTAATCTGCCTAGAAAACAAAGATTCTATGGTTTATGAAAATAATTTATTGCACCTTATGTTACCTTTATTTTAGAAAACTGAGTCTTCTCTATTAAAAGAGGTAAGTTTTTTACAACTCTGTAGCTTTCTGTATTAGCTTTTGAAGTCTTTAATTGTCACTTTGGCAAAATGGGTAACTAAGTATTGTTTCATGGTGGCTGTAATCTAATCAAGTGTTTTAAGCCTTTTGATATTTTTGACAAACTTCCCCCAAATCAAATTCTTCTTTTTAATTGTTTTTTTTTTTTTTAATGTTTATTTGTTTTTGAGAGACAGAGAGAGACAGAGTACAAGCAGGAGAGGGGCAGAGAGAGCAGGAGGCACAGAGTCTGATGTGGGGTTCAAACCCATGAACCGTGAGACCATGACCTGAGCCGAAGTTGGATGCTTAACTGAGTGAGCCACCCAGGTGCCCCACCCCAAATCTAATTCTAATAAAGTCTTGTTCACTTTGAACTAACTTTGGGATTTTTCAGAGGGTCCCTAGAAACATCTCAAAAGATGTATTCTCTGTACTTGTGAAAGGAAGACATTGAACTAATTAGGCTTAATTTGTTTGTTAAATTTCATGGGAAGCATTGTCAAATAAGAAGTGATGCTCAACTTTCTTTATGTTGTTCCAGAAATTGTACACAATTCCTAAAAATCTGATATGTCCTGGTTCAGTCATAATTCTAAGTATTATTTTAAAAAGGATGTCACAGAAATAATAAAATTTCTTCCCCCAAGTTTTCACTTTTTCTTCTTTTCTAATACATGATAAAAAAATTTTTTTTTAGATTTTTTATTACATTTATTTATTTTTGAGAGACAGAGAGACAGAGCACAAGTGGGGAGGGGCAGAAAGAGAAGGAGACAGAATCTGAAGGAGGCTCCAGGCTCTGAGCTGTCAGCACAGAGCCCAAAGTGGGGCTCGAACTCACAAACTCTGAGATCATGACCTGAGCTGAAGTCGGACACTCAACCGACTGAGCCACCCAGGCACCCCCCCAAAAAATTTGTTTAATGTTTATTTAGTTTTGAGAGAGAGACAGACAGACAGAGTCCGAGCAGGGAGGAACAGAGAGAAAGGGACACACAGAATCTGAAGCAGGCTCCAGGCTCCATGCTGTCAGCACAGAGCCTGATGCGGGGCTGAGACTCACGAGCCGCGAGATTGTGACCTGAGCCGAAGTCAAATGCCTAACAGACTGAGCCACCCAGGCGCCCCTCTAATGTATGATTTTAAAACATTCACAGTTTTACTCCAAGTTCTGCTATAGCCCCATCCCACAAATTTGGAAGTGCTATAATTTCTTAGCGTTTTGTTCAGAATATTTACTAATTTCCATTTTATATATTTAACTCATATTATTTAGAAGTGTGTTGGGGTGCCTGGGTGGTTCAGTTGGTTAAGTGTCCAACTCTTGGTTTCGGCTTAGGTCATGATCTCACAATTTGTGGGCTCAAGCCCTGCATTGGTTGCCATGCTGACAGTGTGGAGCCTGCTTGGGATTCTTTCCCTCTCTCTCTCTGCCTCTCTCCTGCTTGCTCTCTGTCTCTCTTTCCAGCTCTCTCTCTCTCTCTCAAAATAAATAAATAAACATTAAAAAAAAAGAAGTGTGTTGCATGATTTCTAAATATTTGGAGATTCTCTTGTGTTCTTTGTTACTGAATTTGAACTGAATTCCAAAGTGGTCAATGTATATACACCATGTGATGTCAGTCTTTTGAAATTTGTTGAGGTTTGCTTTAGGGCCCAGCATGTAGTCCGTTTTGGCAAATATCCAGTGTGCACTTGAAGTGGTATTATTTTAGTTTTTATCTTCTTCTGAAGCTTTGGATATCCAACTAAGGCTGGTCCTCACAACATTCTATACCTATTCTGTATGTATTCCCAGTTTCTACTTCCTTATAGTAGGTGTGTTTGTATTTTTAGTATATCTTTCTCCTTTCTCAACCCAATGGCTTTCTTCTTGTTGTGGTTATAGGCAGCCTAAAAGTTAAAAAAAAAAAAAACAAAAAACCAAAAAACATACCTTTGTTGTACTTAGTTTGTTATTAGGTTCCATAGTCCCTAACCACAAAATAAGTGTTCACCTAATACCTAAATACTTTATAA
Organism: Puma concolor; assembly: GCF_028749965.1. Classification (NCBI taxonomy): domain Eukaryota; kingdom Metazoa; phylum Chordata; class Mammalia; order Carnivora; family Felidae; genus Puma; species Puma concolor. Next base: position 76,238,110 of record NC_141675.1, on the reverse strand, counting down.
AAGAGTTAATTCTGTGGCGCGTGGGTGGCTCAATCGGTTAGGCATCTGACTTCGGCTCAGGTCATGATCTCATGTTCTGTGAGTTCGAGCTCCTCATCAGGCTCTGTGCTTATAGCTCAGAGCCTGGAGCCTACTTGGGATTCTGTGTCTCCCTCTCTCTCTGCCTCTCCCCCATTCACGCTCTGCCTTTCTCATTCTTTAAATTTTTTTTTTTTCAACGTTTATTTATTTTTGGGACAGAGAGAGACAGAGCATGAACGGGGGAGGGGCAGAGAGAGAGGGAGACACAGAATCGGAAACATCTGCCTTTCTCATTCTTAAAAAATAAATAAACATTAAAAAAAATTTTTTTTAAGTTAATTCGTTTCTTGGTATTGATTCATTTATCATGTTAATGTTGTTATGTTCTTGAAACTGGTCTACCTTGCCTTTATCAAAAGGGAAAAAATGTGTTTCCCAGTTGGGAAGGCTGTGTACTTTCCCAATACTAAGCAGTACCTTATCTTATCTGAAGATGCATAACTGTGTTGTGAACTAAAGCTATTGTATTTGAGGAGAGAGCCACCTAGGCATCCAGGTAACCTCCATGCATGAATTCATTTCCGCCAACATTTGAGTGGCCTCTGTTCTGTGTGGAAAAGAAGTGGTGCATAAAAACGGAGACTCTGCTTTGTGTAAGATGGTGTGTTAGGTGCTGCGCTACTTAACTTTTCTTGATTTGGGGATCTATTCTTGCTGTTTCATAACCATTGCTGGAAATATTTGTGACAGTGTGAGAAAAGGATGATGTGCTTATAATCCATATCTGAGGAAAATAACACCTCTTCTGCAACAGGAACGTGTCAACTTTTAATTACTTTTAGACTAGACAAGGATACAGGTGTTCAAATTCTTGGCCCACCGTCTTCTGCCTCAGTCAGACTTTGAATTACATGCATTCCTGTTAATGTGATTAAGTGGTATTTATAAAAGCTTTGTGGTAAATATGGTTGGTTAACTTTGTATTTCAACCCATGGGACCCTCAGCTTCATGCTGCAGGTATCTGGGTATTGGAGCTCTTAGCTGTGCAGCCAGGTGAGAGCCCCTATTCTGCTCTCCCTGCTGCTGATAAAGGAGAAAGGGGGGAGACACGTGTACATACTGGCTTTTCTGTGTGACAAGGGCTGTTTAATTGGGGATGATTGTGAAGTTCTTGTCATAGAAAATGGGCGACAGAATTTACAGTTAGTAGTGAAATAACTGACTCTTAGTCCACATTGGAAAATGAAAGATAAAACATTTTGGTGATAAAAATATAAGTTTTAGGGGCGCCTGGATGGCTCAGTCAGTTACGCATCCGACTCTTGGTTTTGGCTCAGGTTATGATCCCCGAGATCGAGCCCGGCATCAGACTCTGCACCGGGCATGGAGCCTGATTGGGATCTCTCTCTCCCTCTCTCTCTCTGCTCCTCTCCCCTGCTCATGCTCTCTCTCTCAAAAATAAATACAATACACTTTAAAATATATATAAATTTTAGAATATATAGCACAAAGAGTGAATCTTAATGTAAATGGTGGATTTTAGTCAATAGTAACATATCAGTATTGGTTCATCAATTTTAATAAATGTACCACCCTAATGGAAGGATGTTACTAGTGGAGGAAACAGATGGGGAAGAGGTGGGGAGATGAGGAGGTATGTGGGAACTCTCTGTACGTTTTGCTCAATTTTTCTGAACCTAAAAGTGCTCAAGAGTTTGGAAGTTCTATGTAACTGGTTTAATGTTCCTCAGCAAGTTCTTATCATACAAGTTAGTTTTAACCCCGAGTCTTGGGATTTCTCAGGTAAGACGAATCTGGTTTGCAGTTTGAGCTACTATGTCAGGTAGATTTGCCCCTCTGTTTTTGTAATGTTCATTAACTGTGCCCCTGCCTTCTCTATCTGTTAAAACAGTTGGAATGCCAAGATGCCTTGGAAACAGCAGCCCGAGCTGAGGGTCTTTCCCTGGATGCCTCCATGCATTCTCAGCTCAGAATCCTGGATGAGGAACATCCCAAGGGAAAGTACCATCACAGCTTAAGTGTTCTGAAGCCCATCCGGACCACTTCCAAGTAAGAGGCTCTGCCAGTAAATGACTTGTCTGTGAAGCACCAAAAGCATTTTTGAAAATTCGGGCTAAGATCAGACCATTTGGGAAGACCCATTTATAGTCAGGAACCGTTTGCTAAACAGCGTATTATAAATGCTGGCTAGCCTGTCTGTGTGCACTGACAATTTTGTGCTTTGGGTTTTCTCTCCTTAGACACCAGCACCCAGTGGACAATGCTGGGCTCTTCTCCTGCATGACTTTTTCTTGGCTTTCTCCTCTGGCCCGTGTGGCCCACAGGAAGGGAGAGCTCTCAATGGAGGACGTGTGGTCTTTGTCCAAACACGAGTCTTCCGATGTGAACTGCAGAAGGTAGGCGTCTCTGGTCCACCCTGGTCTCCCACATACTGGCTGCGTAGGGCCTGAGCTAGGAGGGTGGGTCCGGCAGTGTGACGCCCTCAGCTCTGTGTTCATTTAGGATCTGAGCTGTCCTCTGGAGGGAGGGTAGCCTGGGGATGACTTTCTCTTTGCTCTTCTGCTTTATCTCCTATTTCACCTTTAATCCTGTTTTAACCACGGGCTTTCTCTCTCTCTCTCAGCCCCGCTTCTCTTCCTGAGTCGACAGGGAAATTATGTTGCTGCCTTGTGACAGAATACATTTTTGTGGTAGCTGATTATCATGATTAAAATCTAGCTTACAACTTTACATTTGACTACAGGACTCTTCAGAAAGGGTTGGGGACCCTTGAGGAAGGAGCTCTTAGCCATGAGCAAATTCTGTTCAGGGATAATTTTTCTGGGGGGAAGGAAGGACTTTTGTTCTCATTATTTTCTATGTCATGAGGGGCTCCCTATACAGGGTAAATATGTAGTTACCCAGGAAGGGTATTTTTTTCCCAGAAGGTGAAGTCCGTGTACACAGTTTAAAGGAGAGGCTCGTGTGAGTGGTGTCAAAGCCTGGAGGCAAAAAGCAATGGCTGGAGGGAATCTAGGGAGTGTCTGTTCACCTGGGGAGATGTGTAACGAGGACATGTGCCCTTGTTAAGACTAGAGAGACTGTGGCAAGAAGAGCTGAATGAAGTTGGGCCAGACGCCGCTTCCCTCCGAAGGGTTGTGTGGATCTTCTGCCGCACCAGGCTCATCCTCTCCATCGTGTGCCTGATGATCACACAGCTGGCTGGCTTCAGTGGACCAGTAAGTTCTAACCATCCTTTCTGACAGTCTCCAGGGGCCCGGCCATGGCCAGCTCTAACACTCTTGTTCTGTTGCAGGGGTTGTGCTCACCTTTGGGCTAGTTAGCAGCCTTAGAGTTGCCTCTGGGTCTGTTGAAAGGGAACAATCGATTCTGGAGTGAATGGTGGCTTGTCAGCAGCTGGAAGGATGAGGGGCCATGTTGCCAGAGGAGAGCTGGACCTGGCTTGCTTTCCTGGGGCGGGTGAAAATGAATGATTCCAGCCCTGTGCAGGACTGTGCTTCTTGGCTGCGTGTCTACATGAAATGACAGTCTTGGTTTGGGGAGATGGTGTCTCACGGTGCTGTGAGTGGGCAAGAGCGGCGTTGTGTGGCGTAGGTTGCTGAGCCAGTGCTGGAGTCACACCGAATGCCTGGAGGCAGGGTTGTCACGTGTTTGGCGGTTCCGTGGCAAATGAGCCCGAAGAAACTAGAGGAGTGTTGAGGTTTTTAGAGTCTGACCTGGAGTCTGCTGAGTTCTGGTGTATGGTGTGAACTGTGCTGTAGGTGTCGGGGTGGTAGCCATGGTTTTTTCCTAGTGTGTACTGAAGCAGGGTAGGTAAGAGAGTGATGTTCACGCTGTTCTCTGGACACCTGTTTCTTACACCTGCTGTGCTTCCTTACACTTGAGACTTTGATTAAATCTATTCTCTGCATATTTGCCTTGAGGCATCGGAGCAGTAGTGCTACTTATACTGTGCATTTTCCGTGTGTGGGTAAGCTGGAGGTTCATGGTTTTGGTAAGTATATGCCTAAGATGCATGGTGATTAGGTAAAACTAATTTGCAGTTTTTCTGTGTTTTTTTTTTTTTTTTTTTGTCATTAGTGTTGTTTGTTTTTTGGTTTTTTTTTTTTAATGTTTGATGCCTTTTTAAAAGTTCTGATCTCTTTTCTGAAGCAGAGAACACTACTTTCCTGGTATTAGGTTTCTATATTAATTGACCAACTAACACACTTTTGTATAAGTTTTAAGTAAGAGAGACCATGTACCTGAATATTATGTTATTGACCAAAATGGCAAACATGTTCATAGGACCAGCTTCCCCCAAGAAGAGCTTCTGTCATTGTTTCACTACAGGGCTGGTGGCTGCTCTGGATCTTCTGTGGAATTCCTTGAGCTGGATAGCACAGTATACAGGCTTTCATGATTCCATTTGGCCAGTGCAAGAAGTTCATTGGCTGCCCCCCATACAAAAAAAAAAAAAAAAAGAAAAAAAGAAAGAAAGAAAAAAGAAAAGAAAAGAAAGGAAGAAAGGGAAGAAATTCCATAGATTACTGCAATTTTAAGTTTTTATTTGGGGAAAAAAAAGCTACCTATGCATGTTCAGTTTGGGGCCTACAGTCACTCCCTTGAGCATCTGCATATTCCTTAATCTCTCTTTTAAGGCACTGCGTACTGGATTGCTAACTCTAGTAAACTCTTCTAGATGCCAGGGAACACTGAGAGCCTTCCTTTAATAGGAAAACTGCTGCACGCTTTTCCTTCTCTCTACCCCTCTTGGGGAAGAGCAACTTAAGGCCTGTGTTATTTCATGTGATTCCATCCTAGAACAATTGAGAAAGCAATGGTCCCACCCGTAGTCTATCTAAATGATAAAAAGATTTAAAACTATAAGCAAAGCAAACTTTTTTTTTTTTTTTTTTTTTGGAGCTCCAGTTCTTATAAAATTTTTTTTTAATTGGAAATTGAAGAATCAGGCTGGTTTTGAAATTAGTACTAGCAATGAGCATACCTTCTGTTCTGTGGATTTAAATCCTTTCGAAGAACATCCATTTTAGATTTTTGGACATTTTCTAATGTGGCACGACTTTCAAACTGGCTCAGTCTGTTCTTCTAGAAATCTATGTAAGAACCAACTCCCCAAATATGGGGATATTTCTGATCTCCTCTCAGGCCTCACTGAACCTTGGTAGCCACATGCAGAATATATGAAACAATGAAGTTAATGTGTGTGTATGTTTTTTAACTGGCTGGACGTTTGTACATCGAGATGATCCAAGGTTTCAGTGATGCCGGTGGACCAGAGCTCTGTGCAGAGTGTCCAAAGGTCACAGTAGTGTTAACGGAGTAGCAGAACGTATATGGGTATGGTCCTGACCTAACATGAGTGGCCAGACTTGCTAAGGTCTTGCTAAAGTTGTGACCTCCTTGGATTCAAACAATTTAAAAAGACCAGGCCTGACCTATGATTTTTTTGTGTAAAGAATTAGCATCCACCCTGTAGATCTGCAAGAGAAGACTACCTCCTGCAGCACTACATCTCGGTGAATGCTAACTCTGCTCCAGGGCCTTTTGGGGAAAGGGCAGTGAATAGCCTCTAGAGAGGTAAGTTTCCCACCCTCCCCACCTCTCCCCAGCTGCAGCTTGCTTGGTGCTGTCAGGATCTGGATTTGGGGGGAGTCTCTCTGTAGTGGAACCAGTGACAGAAGCTGTTCTTTAGAATTTTCAGGATGGCTGTATTCTGCGGTCAGAATGAGAGAGTCAAGCTGGGCAGAATCTCTCGCCAAGAGTTCAGGTAAGGTAATGTTTATTCACTGGGAATGCTTTCCACAGCCAGACAGCTATTCTGACAATCTCGAGTTTTCCTCCCAGTTTGTTTGCATTTAAATGATAAGTTTGTAACTTTTTAAAACTAAATTTTGGTTGGATTTTTCATGAAAAACCTTTTTTTCTTTATCCCATGCAAAATGGTTTGAAATGTAATTGTTTTTTTTTTTAAACCCTGTGTGTTGGAAATTCTTTAATCTGCTGTTTCCTCTTTCCCCCCACCCTCTGAAAGTTTTACATAATGTAAGCCTTCATTATGTCTTTGACTTTCCCCCGGCTCCTCACCTCCGGGAGGTACTAATGCTATTGCCCGGTGCTGAAAGATGGCACTGTAAAGGTATGGGAAGGAAGGAACCCCAAACTACAACCTGCTGTCCTTTCACGCCTTCCTTTGGAGACTGTTCCATCAGTGCCGAGGTGTGTGAGAAAATGCTTTACTGCATCGCCATCTTACTGAGTTGCTTCACGTGAGGAAAAATGGGGTTTTGACCCTGCCACTCAGTGACTCAGTTCCACATTTTGGATTGCATACTGGAAAAGAAGCCAATCTTCTTGCTAGTAAACCAACAACCCAGCTGTATGCAGTGGTGACCCAAACAATGGATATAAACCTAAAAATCTGAGGGAGGGGAGAGGTGGAATACAATAGTGCTTGGAATCTGAAATCTCATTTATTTGATCAGGTTATTTGCCGACACTTGACAGAAATCTGATTGGTGGGGATCTCTTAGGATCTAGTGGACATCTGGTATTAATTTCCTTTCAGGAAAAATGAGAAATGCCAGTTAACCAGAGAGCGTCTGGGTTCTGGAATTCAGTATTAGCCGCCTCAGGACAATTGTGTCTGGCCTCCATTTTTGTCTGTCATTCAGAGCTGGCTTCCATCTACAGTACCTTTTGCTATAAGGATCGGGGTAGTTGGGTGGATGGGTTTCTCATTAATTTTTTTTTTTCTTCCTTCAGGGTGGGGGATTGGTTTGGCTTTCTTTTGTCGTGGCTTGTTTTCTTTCATTTTTGGCAAGATCGATTTTAGCTGCAAGGACTTGAAAAGACTCTGAAGGATCCCACCAGTTTTTCCTTGAGGCCTAGATTTTTGTATTCTGTCCTGAACAGAAGTCATTCATCACAGCCTGCTGAACCAATAGCGCCAGTGATTTTAAGCAGAGTTACCTCTTTGGGGAGTTTTTAGTTTTTTTGTTTTTTTGTTTTTTAATTCTCTTTCCTTAGCAGCAAGGTCTTATTCCTGGAGAATCTCCTCCACTGCAGCTTCCCTGCAGCTTCAGGAGCCTTAATCGATTAAGTGCTGTCAGCTTGATGTACTACTCCGGACTCTGGAAACAGATATCGGTTCTATTCTGTATTTCCACTGTGTGTAGCTAAAACAACAGTCGGAGGCCTGATGACCTGTTAGACGGCTAGCCTTGTATAACTCGACTCTGTATGTTCCCATGTATGTTACCGCAATGCTCCTCCTGTTGTACAGTGTCTGTGAGATACTCTTTGAAGATGGTACTTTTTTTTTTTTTCATTTTCAATAAAAGTACATTACCTCCCACTTCCTGGTATTTAATCCTGTTGCTGAATGTGCCTTGTGTGAGTGTGTGCTCCGGCGTTGCAGGACCTCAGAGCTGGAGGTGGCACTCGGTGGTTCTTGGGGGCTGGCTGCCTTCCCTCACTGCAGGTGGTGTTAGACATATACTACCTGAGGTAACATGTTTTTGTTTTTGGGAGGGAGTGGGGAGTGGGGAGGGTCCATGGGAGGGTTTCTGGATTTTGGATAGTCTGCTTTGTTTGCTGTCTTCTGTACTATTAAACTGCCGATGTTTATTTTCAGGAATGTTTTGCAAATGCACTTCTCACTCTTCCCCAGTCCAACTGTAGGTACACTGTTCCTTTTTATCAAATAAGCACGTTTGAAACGATCCAAAAAAAAAAAAAAAAAAGGTCTTAATTTCATTTAAAGAAATGTATCAGTGTGTGGAGATACTGGAGTAAGGTCAAATAGATACTTTTTAATGACCGTGTGTTTAGAATTAATTTCAGCTCATGGACAGGTTTATGTTACATTAGAAAGAGTAACGGTTTTGGTGGTGTCCTGAAGGAAGAAAATTTCAGATTAGACATACCTCCTGCGAAATGCCCTGAGTAAATACCCGCAGGCCACGTAGTCCGTAAGATTTGGTCCTTCAAGGTCTTTCTCTGCTTATGTACGTACGTACCACTGCACAGTGGAGCTGCTTCCTCTTTCTAACTTAACATAAAACTGTGGCGTGATGTGTGGGTGCTGTGGAGATGTTGACAGTGGGGTGTGTTTCTCCCTGTAGGCCTTCGTGGTGAAACACCTCTTGGAATACACCCAGGTCACAGACTCTAACCTCCGGTACAGCTTGCTCTTAGTCCTGGGCCTCCTCCTGACGGAAGTCGTGCGCTCCTGGTCACTTGCACTGACTTGGGCATTGAATTACCGAACTGGCGTCCGCTTGCGAGGGGCCATCCTAACCATGGCATTTAAGAAGATCCTTAAATTAAAGAACATTAAAGAGAAGTCCGTGGGGGAGGTGAGTACAGGGTGTTTGCTTCAGGGCAGAGGGAAAGCTCCCAGCTTGAGCTCTTTCTTTCCGTTGGATCTCTGCTTTGTCCTGCCTCTTCCTCCTGAGACGAGTGGCTGAGTGGCCAGCATCCTCGCGGGGTCCTCTCACTGCTCTCTATGTCTCGTAGCTCATCAACATGTGCTCCAATGACGGGCAGAGGATGTTTGAGGCAGCCGCCGTTGGCAGCTTGTTGGCTGGAGGACCCATTGTTGCCATCTTAGGCATGATTTATAATGTAATTATTCTAGGACCAACAGGCTTCCTAGGATCAGCTGTTTTTATCCTCTTTTACCCAGCAATGGTGAGTAAGACTCCTTCCCGTATTTTAGCAGCTTTTCCTTAAAATGAGTTATTTCCATTAGGTTTTATGTAGTAGGCACCACTGAGGCATCACATCTCTGACCGGAAATTTCCTCAAAGCAGGTACCTGGTTTGGAAAACTCTAAGGTGTCACTTGAATAAAGACCGTGGCTCTTAATGAGATTTAAGAAAGATAATCTGGGTGCCTGGGTGGCTCAGTCAGTTATGTGTCTGACTCTTGGTTTCGGCTCAGGTCATGATCTCACGGTTCTTGAGTTTGAGCCCCCACATCAGGCTTTGCGCTGGCAGTGAGGAGCCTGCTTGGGATTCTCTCTCTCCTTCTCTCTCTGCCCCTCCTCTGCTCCTGCTCTCTCTGTCTTTCTCCTCAAAATAAATAAGTAAACTTAAAAAAAATTACAAAGTAAAATAAAAAAGAGAATCTGAGTGAAGGAGGAGGCCTCCAGCTAACACGGGAGTGTTGAGTCTCTTCATCTCGAGTGGATACTAACTGATATGGCTCTTCTGCTTCCCTTTGGTAGCATTCAATATCTGTAATTACCATGAGAACAAATACTTGTCTTAACTTTCTTCCAAAGATGTAAGAATTAAATAATATTTTATTCTAATTTAATAGACCACTTTTATTAAAAAGCAGTACACCTACCTGATGCTCATTTTATTTATAATAATCTTGAGCAGATTTATTTCCCAGAAAGTCCAGACGGTTCTTAAGTTTGAATAAGCCCTGACTTGGCACAACATTGCTTTTCCTTTCAGATGTTTGTATCCCGGATCACTGCATATTTCAGGAGAAAATGTGTGACCACCACTGATGAACGTGTCCAGAAGATGAATGAAGTCCTCACTTACATTAAATTTATTAAAATGTATGCCTGGGTCAAAGCATTTTCTCAAATTGTACAAAGTGAGTTTAAGATTTTATATGTGCGTTTGGTAGAAGGGCTTTAGTGTCTTAGCTTCCTGAGCACATTAGCTGCTAGGAATCCTAATGTCATAGGATCATAATATCTTATATTCTTATAATATCTTATGATCTTATATTGAAAGGGATCTTAGAGACTTGAACCCATAATCTCTTCTTACACAGGAGGAAATTAAGACCAGAAAATTGTGATTTTTCCCAAGATAACTAAGCTAGTTATGAGTAATTCATTCAGTTTCAAAGCCGCCTATCTATACTGTCATACTGCCCATTATTTTGTGGCCTAGCCATGAAGACATTACAGAAAACAGTATCAAGTGGCTATTGAGGGCTTCGCCCTCCCCTCCCCACCACAGGTGCACGTACACCACAGGTAGTAAGTGAAGTGTAAGATCCTGGGGGAGCAGGAGAAGTGCCGGGTGGGGGGTCAGGACAGCGGGGCTCTGGGTCTAGCTCAGCTCCTCACTCATCGTGGTTTTTGGTTTGTTGTTTTATTTTTATCTTTTCAAACAATTGACTTATGTTGAGTCACAAGGCCTGTCCTGGCCCTATCCTGGTTATCATGATCAGTAAATTCAACACAGACAGAGACTTGTCTAATATTTAAATACCAAATGATGGACCTTAAAAAAGATGATCTTTAGGGGCGCCTGGGTGGCTTAGTTGGTTAAGCATCTAACTTCTGCTCAGGTCATGATCTCACGATTCATGAGTTCGAGCCCTACTTCGGGCCATGTGCTGACAGTGCAGAGCCTGCTTGGGATTCTCTCTCTCCCTCTCTCTCTGCCCTTCTCCTACTTGTGAGTGCTCTCTCTCTCAAAATAATAAACCTTTTTAAAAAGGTGACATTTAAGAAGGATATATTTAAAGGCACTTTGGAGTTGAAAAAAGAAGATGTATTTACATTTAAACTTAATTTAAGTATAAAAAATGTGGGCTGTTAATTGACCATCACCTCATAGAGAGCTAACCTGAATACATTACAGTGACAAAAGTTAATGCAATTTTAGGTTGAATAGAAATACAGTGTTCAGAGCAAGGAAGCTATTTTAGTTTTACTGCTTGGTTTCTCGATTAAATCTTCAGGAACATTGTGTCCAGTTCACACGCTTATTTATCAGTGGTCATCAGGAGGAGGTGGCCACTCAGAGGTGTCCAGCAGTGGGTTAGGCAGCTTTGTTAAGTAGTGAATTCATTGCCAATAGAATGGAATAAATGGATGCTAACTGGATATCTGCCAACCATGTTTTAGGCAAGGTGACTGCCCACAGTCCTTTCTGGCTCTCTCACTCTGTGGTTTCATAATTTTATTTCTGAGAGTCCACTCTTTCTTCAGCCCCTGACTCTGGTGTCTTTACCTGTGTGTGTTAGTTTGAAAAGAGCATTCTTGCTCATTATGGACTTAGGCAAGTTATACAGTAAATGTGAAAGCAATGAGTTAGATTTGTAAAAATATGACTTAGGAGCTAGCTCTGAGGATAGTTCGCAATGTCTTGGGCAGTGGTAATACCTTTAAGGTCAGTGCAAAGCTTCTCAGAATTGCTTATATGTTTAAAAAAAATAGGGGTGCCTGGGTGGCTAAGTTGGTTAAGCATCCTACTCTTGATTTCGGCTCAGGTCTTGATCTCACATCTCATGGGATTGAGCCCTGAGTCGAGCTCCATGCTGACAGCATGGAGCCTACTTGGGATTCTTTCTTTCTCCGTGTCACTCTACCCCTCCCCTGCTCGCATGCATGCACACTTTCTCCCTCTCTCTCTCTGTCTCAAAAATAAACATTAAAAAACCCTGCATACACAAAACGCACCACTTTGTTGTCATACTTCCTATTCCGTGGTCTTCAGTACTCTAGGGTTGCTCTGTTAATAAAGGTCACAGTTTTGCAAATATTTAAGAAAAATCATTCTGCCTACCAAAGTTGTATTTCACTCACTTTCTCTCAATCATCCTCACTGCTTTTTGTGTGAAAGCCTTTACCCAGCACTGACATACAGTAGGCACTGTGGTAAACCTGAGTTCTTTTTTAATTCTCCATTACTGTGGTAGTCTTTTCTGTAATTACCTGGGCAGGAAATAAACAACACGCAGGTAAGCAAACAAAACTGCTGATTGCAGATGCAGTTACTCTGCTCATTCCTTTTAGATGTAAGATGTTTGCAAGAAAAATCAGACTAAGGCAGAAGATGATCACTGCACTGATATGTAGGGACTGCTTTCTGTTAGATTTGTTCCTATGACTTGATCCCATTTCAGGCTTGTATACCAGCATTAATGGTAATAATTGATAGTCACGTTGACCTAGGTTTTTATATTATAGGTGCTAAAGAGTTGGGGTTGTTTTTTTTTTATGCTTATTTATTTATTTATTTATTTATTTATTTATTTATTTATTTTTAGGTGTTTATTTATTTTTGAAAGAGAGAGACAGAGCACAAGCAGGGGAGGGGCAGAGTGAGAGGGAGGAAGACACAGAATCCAAAGCAGGTTCCAGCCTCTGAGCTGTCAGCCCAGAGCCCAACATGGGGCTCAAACCCACAGACTGTGAGATCATGATCTGAGCCAAAGTCAGATGCTCAACTGACTGAGCCAGCCAGACACTCCTTAATGCTTGTTTATTTTTGAGAGAGAGGGAGAGAGAGAGAGCGTGCGCTCATGTGCATGCTAGTGGGGGAGGGGCAAGGAGAGAGGTGGGCAGAGGATCCGAAGCAGGCTCTGCCCAGACAGTAGACAACCCGATGCAGGTCTCGAGCTCATGAACGAACCATGAGACCGTGACCTCAGCGAAAGTTAGACACTTAACCAACTGAGCCACCCAGGCACCCCAAAGAGTTGTCTTAAACCCTGTGTGGCTGAAGACCTACCAAGTCTTTGGTGACAGAGGAGCAAATTGGCTTGCTTTTCAGCAATTGGCTTGCTTTTTATTCTTAGAAATCCGAGAGGAGGAACGTCGGATATTGGAAAAAGCTGGATATTTTCAGAGCATCACTGTTGGTGTAGCTCCCATTGTGATGGTGATTGCCAGCGTGGTGACATTCTCTGTTCACATGACCCTTGGCTTTGACCTGACGGCAGCACAGGTTGGTGAGCCCTCAGGGCTTGGGAAAATTTTAGAAATACCACATATAGAGATACTCTGGTCCTCTTGTTTCTGGGTTTGGAGGTGCCCCCAATAATCAGAAGGTATTTTTCTTTTATGTGATTAAGCTGAGAAGTAAGAAGAGTAAAGACTCAGGTCTAAGCACAAATAAAGTTATGGGTTATTTTTAAGTCAACCCAACTTCAGATTTAAATTGTGAAAATACAGATCATCCTTTGGTTCAGATTTACTGAGAATTTTAATTGAAGGTCTCATAAAAGCTCTACCTTTAAAAAAAAAGCATACGTGACTCATACCAACTTGACAGTCAAGTTTCAGCCTCCTTTAAACCTGAAAGGAAAGTGATGATGTCTTGTTATTTTTTCCTATTTTCAGGCTTTCACAGTGGTGACTGTCTTCAATTCCATGACTTTTGCTTTGAAAGTAACACCATTCTCTGTAAAATCCCTCTCGGAAGCATCGGTTGCTGTTGACAGATTTAAGGTGAGTGGCTCCCTTCCCCTCCTCCATGTCAGGAGCCATCCCTGGCAAAGCTCACCGCTGCCTTTATTCCAATGGGCCACACAAGGCTGGCTGCACTTGGTTTTTCACCTTTTGGCAAGTTGGTAAGAAAGAGGGTAGTGGAGGAGAGTGAATTAAGGGACGAGACTAGTTACCTTTTCAAGTGAACGTGAAATTTACCTTTTATTGATGACCCACCTAGTTCTGGGCTCCCAGGATTTGTGTTCCCCTTCAGAGCTGAGCCTTTCTTCCTGGCCCTTATATGGGTATATGTCGTAACTTCCTAGGCCTTTCAGTGATTCATACCTGGAAGATCAGAAATGTTATGTGACTGTCAGCTTTCCTTCACCTCAGTCTAGCGTCTACCTCTACCAAAATGCTGTTGTCATTTTGTTTGGTCAATACGCTAAGCCTTTTTTTGATACTTTTTTCCCTGCCCTGTAGTTGCCACTCATGATGCAGGGAATGCAGTGATATGGGAATAGTCATAAAATGAGACCACGTTGCAAAGTGCAACTAAGGAGATAGCAGGGTTTTTCTGGGGGTGGTTAGTTGATCATGCCTCAGTTGTGTTCTTTGTGCCTTCAGAATAATACAAAGAGATGAGATATGTTGAGGAGGGTAGAGGGATATTTGAAAATCATGGTTAATACTTTTTGAAAAAGGAACAGCACCTGTGTGGGCTGCAATTCCTTGACAATGCCCCTGCGTGGAGTAGCTTCTGGACTCCTGCTAAGCCTTCTTGGCTAGTGAGAACAATGCAAAAGCAATGTTTGTTGCTTGAAGGTTTGAGGCTCAGATGTTTGAGGCATTGATATCCTCATCTTAGATATTCAGGAGAAAACAAATTTGGCATGATGGAGAATATGAAGAATGGAATATAGCTTTCTGTGATTTATTTATATCCTATTTGTTTACAGTTAACAAGGCGAATTTTGTTTGGGCAAGAAAGCCAGTCCTCAAGAATGCATCCCCAGCTCTGTGCCCTCCCTCATTCCAGCCTGGCTGCTAGAAGGCTAAGAGCCAGAGCTATATAAAAGAAATGGTCTAATTATAATCAGAGCTTTATTTTGCCCAATCTACAGTATCTAGTTTTGGAAGAAAGTAAATGTTTTGACCATAAGTTTGTCCCTCTGTCCTTGTTAGTGGATGGATTTGGTAGCATCTTGGATGAAAGAATAAGAGTTTATAGTATAGGTTTGTCCTGCCCATGTTTTTCAAGAGCTTTCTTGTCTTCATTTACTGGTGAGGACTTGGTATTAGCAGGTGGCTTTTCACATCATAGCTCCTTCCTCTATCCAGGGAACTTCAGAGTTAATAATAGAAGCAAAATCACTCACAGCTGTATTATATGCCCCATGAGACTTCAGTTCCATTCTGTCTTATTCTTCTTAGCAGTCTCCTCCAGCCCTTCCTCTCTCTCACCCTTCCCTTACCCCTCCTTCTCCTCCTTCCAGGAGGATGATAACATGTACAAAGGCAGTAAGAAGCCACCCTGTGACTTTTCTGATAAGATAGTCATCAGTATAGGGTTGCCAGTTTTAGCAAATGAAAAGACAAGACACCCAGTTAGTTAATAACTGCATGGGACATGCTTATACTATAAAATTACTCAATGGTTGTATAGAGTCAAAATTTAACTAGGTGTCCTATATTTTATCTGGCGACCCTCTGTCCCCTCTTCTGCTCAATAGATACATTCCAAGTGAATGAGGGTTGTGTTTGGATACTGTCCTATGATAAAGTTGAGGTTTATGGGTTTGGTGTTTTGTTTTGTTTTTTTAATGTTTATTTATTTATTTTGAGAGAGAGCACATGTGCAAGGGAAGGGCAGAGGGAGAAGGAGAGAATCCCAAGCAGGCTCCACACCTGCAGCACAGACCCCAACACCAGGTTTGATCTCATGAACTGTGAGATCATGACCTGAGCTGAAATCAAGAGTCAGACGTTCAACTGACTGAGCCACCCAGGCACCCCGAGGTCTATGGTTTATGTACCTCTAAGAGTCTGTTGTCCTGGTAGGTGCCAGTTCAGATAGATATAAATTCAAGTGTTATGAGGCCCTTGTGTGCCTCAGCATGTCTCAGGAGGAGGCAGGCTGCAGGGAGCCCATGGGAAGGAGATGTGGGGAAGGAGCTGTGCAAACTAGAGGCAAAGGCTTATTTTTTTAATCGTCCTTTGAGGCCTGAAAGAGCCTTTTAATATTTCCTTAGGGGAGAGCAATGGTGGGAGATCTGTCAGCATATGGGTGTACTCTGTGAAGGTGGTCAAGATATTTGGCATGTTGTTCTTAGTTCAGTCTTTCTAGAAGGCTCTGAACAAATGAAACCAACAGCTGTTTTTGGAAATTAAACCTAAGGTTGATCAAGAGTGAAGACTATCGAGGATATTTAGAACCATGACACTTCTGGGAAGATTGGAGATTAGGAATGGATAGGAGGTGTTGGAATCAAAGGAAGGAAAAGAGGAAGCTACACGTTTAAGATCCAGGGGAAAGGGCTCGCTCTAAGGGAAGGGGATTATATGTTACATTTAATAACACCGGCAAAAGGGTGCCTGGGTAGCTCGGTCAATTAAGCATCTGACTCTTGATTTCAGCTCAGTTCATATGATCTCACAGCTTTGTGAGTTTGACCCTGCGTTGAGCTCTGTGCTGACAGTGTGGAGCCTGCTTGAGATTCTCTCTCTCTCTCTGCCCCTCCCCCCACTCTTTCTCTGTCTCTTTCAAAATAAATTAATTAATTAAAAAAAATACCCACAAACTTTAAAATAGTTGGGGGTTCTCAGTAAATAAGCAGAATCCTGACCCTGAAAGTCACCTTTTTCTCTAAAGGTGCTTTCTTTCTTTGTAATGTTTAACCTTTTTTTATTAAAAAAATTATTTTTATCATATTGGAAATCCAACTGGGATAGCATTCTGTGATCTCCAGTTTAAGAGAGCTGTCAGAAGTGGATTCAAAATCATGGGCACATATAAGGTTTATTGCAGTTAGTATTTTGAATCTAATTTCAGAAACACTCAGCTTTTCAATCATTCCTCTTTTCTTCCCCTAGCATAACTCAGAGGGTCTCTGGGAATAAGTGGGAGGAAAATCTTGTTGTTTCCCAAGGATGTTTCTGAGGGAGGAGATAGCCTTCACTTCCTCCCAAGTCTGTTCCTTTGGTTGTTTGAATCCTCTCAAGTTTCTAGGCAGGATTTTGAAGACATGAGAACTTGTTGCCAAGAAGAGGCATTCTGCCTGTGATATAGGCTTAGGTACTCCCTTCCGACCCATCAAGCTAGGCGTGGTCGTGATCTCAGCTCCCTCTTCCCGCCAGACATGAGCCATGTTGTAGGTGAGGGAAGAACATAGGCTTTGAGGTTCCACAGGAGTGTTCTGGAAGGGAAACAGAGTGATGAGGGTCTGTCTGTTCAGGAGAGAAGCATGCCCTTTGGTTTTTCTGCTTGCATTTTACTACCTGCTGTTTGGCAAGTCATGGGTGAGAACGAGGGGCTGTAGACAGGTTAGTTAATTGTGCTTTGGCCACGATAGATTGGTAGAAAGGAAAAGGTAGGTTAGGATGTGATTGGCAGTGTGGAGCGCTGGGCCATTGAGACGGCCGCTGTCCCTTCTGAGGGTGTCCCCACACCCCTGTGACCTCTCGATGGGCCTGAGGCTGGGCTACACTAATGAGCTACCTTTTGCCCTTCAGCTTCCTTCCACTGTATAGCCTGATGTGTTTTGCTACGTGAGTGTGCGCCCTAGGCTTGTCCCCCTGGTCTTGATCCAGTGTCTCATCTTTGCACCTCTCTCACAACTCCTATCAGAGTTTGTTTCTGATGGAAGAGGTTCACATGATAAAGAAAAAACCAGCCAGCCCTCACATCAAGATAGAGGTGAGAAATGCCACCTTGGCATGGGACTCCTCCCACTGCAGTGTCCAGAACTCACCCAAGCTGACCCCCAAAACGAAAAAAGACAAGAGGGCTGCCAGGGGCAAGAAAGAGAAGGTGAGACAGCTGCAGCGCACTGAGCAGCAGGCGGTACTGGCAGAGCAGAAAGGCCACCTCCTCCTGGACAGCGACGAGAGGCCCAGTCCTGAGGAGGAGGAGGGCAAGCACATCCACCTGGGGATCCTCCGCTTGCAGAGGACCCTGTACAACATCGACCTGGAGATCGAAGAGGTAAGCCCTCCACCTCCCCCGTTCCCCACCTGCGCTCCATCCATCTGCAGGTGTCTGCGGGTGTCTCTTCCGGCCGGAGTAGGCAGCTGCTTTCCTTACAGCAAAGTCCTCTGTGGCTGGGGACTCATTTTGAACTAAAGAGCAAATCTGGCCAGCTCCAACTCTACAAAGGCATATTTAGGCATCTAACAATAGAAATTAATATCAACTGATCTCATGAGATGCTCATTTACAAGCAAGGAAATGAAGCATTCAAGTGGATTTTCCAAGATCTTGCTCTGAATAGATTCTAGTTGTTAGAGTTGTGTGTGAGCTGTAATAATTATTTCTGGTTATTATAACTCTGGGTGAGCTTCTCATTACCACCAAGCTGTGCATAGCACAGAACCTGGCCCATGGGAAGAACTCTCAGTGCTACTATTAGTGACAAATCTATTGTAATTTTTTATCTATTTGTATACCCTTACGGAAGTATAATTAACAGCCAATGTTAAATTAGTTTCAGGCGTACAACGTATTGATTCTGTAATTGTTTATTTTTAATGTAAATGAAGGATCATTATGGTGTATGATGTCACAGCCCAGGTAGCACAGGACTAGAGTCTCTCAGAGCGGTTCCTGCACAGAGTGGCTGGAACAGACTCCACTTCAGGGCTCTGCAAATACAGTCTATGACTGGTTCCCACCAGCACCATATTGAAGGGTGAACCATTTAGAGGGTCTGAGATGTGTGTGTGTGTGTGTGTGTGTGTGTGTGTGTGTGTGTGTATGTATGTGTGTACATACATACATATATATACACATACATACATTCATCAGCCATTTTTTTGAGTGCCAGCCTTCTGCCAGACACTGTTTTGGGGCTGGGGCTATAGCAGTGGAAAACCAAACCAACAAAAGTCCCTGTGCTCTTGGAACTTATGTTTTAGTGGGCAAAGACAGATAATAAACAAGTAAAATATATGGTATGTCAGGTGGTGATAAAGGCTGTGCGAGGAAGATTGTGAATGCTGGGGCCTGGAGCAGGTGTGGTTACGATTTTAACAGCCTGCCTGAGGGAAGGCCTCATTTAAAAACTAATATATGAGCAAAAGGCAGGAGGGAGGTGACGGACTGAGCCATATGGATATCTGGAGGAAGAAGAACATTCCAGGCAGAAGGAACAGAAGCACAAAGGCCCTGAGTCTGCAGTGTACTGAGTGGCACAGGAGAAAATAGTAGATGCTGAGGGCAGAGAGGCAGCTGGGGTGTCTGAGCCTCCTTACAGGACTTTGGCTTTACTCTGAGTGGGAGAGAATCCATTGGAGGCTTTGGAGAAGAATGATATGATCTGACTCATGTATGAAGAGAAATATTTTAGCCTCTGGAGTCAAAAGAGTGTGTAGGGGAACAAGAAAGGAGACCAGTTAACCCAGAAGTGTCTCTTGGACCAGGGGTGGTGATGAGACTTTACCTACATAACTGGAGGTGGGGAGCAGTGGGTTTTAATGCAATGTGTATCAAAGTCAGCCACCGACTAACATATGCTACACAGACCCAGAGATAGACTCTAAGAACAAAAAGCTCCCAGCTCTTGAAAGATATAAACAAGAGCAGGAGATGGTCCTTAGTGAAAACATCTGAAACCACTAGTGTAGTTTATCACTGGAGGCCACTGACATCAGTTCTTTACTTCAGTTAACTCTTGACAACAGACTTCTCACTTAATAATGATTTTGATTAGTGCGGCAGCTCTGTTACATTTCCAAACAGCCCTATTAGAGGATTACTCCTCATATTCAGCTGAAATGTACTCTTCTACTTTCTTTTGATCTTCATTCTGCCCTTTTAGAGCCCACATTCACATGACAGACCTTTAGCTATTTGGAGAGGGATACCTTAATTCTTCCGGCCCCCCTCTTCAGGGAGGGGAAGGGAAGTTAATGTTTGTCTGCACCCCGGGCGTGCACTTCCTTGTTGATATCTCTGTTAGTTGCCATATAGTCTTGGGAACAGGGTTTTGTTTGCGTAAACCTAAATGACTTGAGCAGAGATTGAACCCGTGACTTGGTCTCCTCATGACCACTAGGCTGTAATCTTTCAAACTCCAGGACAGCGTCAAAAACTTTGTCCAACATACTTTGTCCGAGACAAAGATACTTTGGTTGTACAAAGTACTTGGTTCTACAAAGTTAACGCCATTCCTCCAGTTGCTCAAAGCCTAGTGAGAGACAGACGGTGTTAGTGTAAGTAACCAGACGTCGATCACACACTTGGCAGGTTCTAATGGAGCTGGGGTTCACAGCGAGACCTGTCTGCCTCCAGAATCCCTGTTCTTCTACATACCACTCTTCTTTCCTTTGCTGCGAGGCTTGAGCCAATGCAGGGTTGCTAAATAAGTGACCTTTTCAAAATCACCAGTCTGCCCTTGAAAACTTTTAGCACCACCTGTCAAGAGAACTCATTATTTTGCCTGAGGATATTCAGTTCATCACGGGCTTTTTTCCCCCCATTTTTAAGTGGGATTGATGATATCAATATTCTTCAGATTCTTGGAAATGTTTTGTAGAAAAATGGAAACAACAGTGCACATAGTTTTTATTGAAAATAATTTATAGACCCTAGAGGAAAAAAATCGTATAAAATGAAAATCAACAAAATAATTTTTTAAGAGTCCTGCCCTTATTTCCAAAAACAACAGCAAAAATAATCAAAAAACATGGGTTGCCAAAAAAAATAGGAAAGAGGCTGAGCCTTTCTAAAAGTGATGTGGGAGACCTTCATGTGTGCGGCATATTTAATTTTTCTAAAAGGCTTACACATCTGTTACCTCCGTGTATCCCCACAGAAACCCTAGGAAGTAGGTGGCTGACAGGGAGGAAACAGGTAAGTGACACGCAGAGTCATCAGGATGATAGTTCCCATATTGTTGGCCTGTCGTTAATGTCTTTTTCCTTGAAGAAATCAGCAGTCCCTAGAGATAAGTGGTCAGTGGTCCTGTAATGACCCTCCTTTCTCTGTGTGCTTTGTGCAGGGTAAACTGGTTGGAATCTGTGGCAGTGTGGGAAGTGGAAAAACCTCTCTCATTTCAGCCATTTTAGGCCAGGTAATATTTTGTTATTGTCCTTGGCATTTTCTGCTTCTTTCTCTGGAATTGGCTTAACAAGAGTCTTGGGGAAAATAAACTACTTTTCTCGAAGAGAGGAAAGGCAGAAACAAAATGAACCCTTGGTCTGCATTATGCCCCCTGCCCCCACCCCCACATTTCCACCCCTTAACAGTGTTGCATCTGGAAGCGGGCTCAGTGCACGCCTGACGAATGACTGGTTGATGTCTAGCTGGAGTCCTCTATTTCTCCTGCCTTCTTTTACTCGGCATGTATTTATTAAGTGGCATATGATGCCAGATGGTGTGTTGGGAGATGTCAGATATAAGAGGTGAACAAACCCCATACTGCCCACAAGCTGAAGAAGCTGGGCGGACCAGCCTTACCGGGCTCCCTGTCAGAGAGATTGATATCAGGATTTGATCTAGAAGCAAAGCCGCACTCCTTTTTCAACCTAACTGTGGAAAGAATTATGCCCTCAAGGAGCTGGTGGTCTAGTTGAGGAGCTATGCCTTCCAGACCCACAAGCATAGCCCAGGGCAGAGAGTTAATGGTTTACTGAGAGGCCAGCCCAGGGCTGTCAGGGGCAAAGGTCATCCAGCTAAGGCAAATTATCTTTTACTGTGTTTTAAAACCAAATAATAGGGAAAAAACACAAGGTGCTTCCACCTGCTTTTAATCTTGAATTGAATCAGCTTGACTTACAAGGTTGAGATAAGGATAAACTTGAGCTTATTCTGACCCGCAGGTGGATGAGGTCCAATGAGTCATTTATCCATATTGAGGAGATTAAACTCATGTGAGATGGAGTTGAGGAAGAGTGTTTTGTAGCGTCCAATTATGGAATATTTTGTCTTGTTGAGTGTCACTGTCACAGTTGGTAGAGTGTGGCTCTCTTTGAGAGCCGTGGTACCTAGTGTGGTCTGAGGAAGGCTGCGTTCACATCATCTGGAATGACAACCCTCTCACCCCTCTGCTGTATGAGACTCTACTGATTAGGCTCAGCCCTTGGTCTTTGTAAAAAGCCAAAACCTCTCCTAGATGTTCTGATAACTTAGGGGTCAGATTTAAGGGTCAATGATGAGAGACACAGAGGAAATGAAGGGGGCAGGGGGCAGTGGTGTTGAGTGGGTGGTGGTTAGGTTGAAAGCAGAGTGGGGCTTTGCTTTTAGACCAAATCTCTGACAGCGATCTCTTTGACAGGGAGGCTGGTAAAGCTGGTGGCCCTGGCTTCTTTGGAGTTGAACTCTGTGTTGGCAGTCTGCAGTGTGGGTGTGGAGTTTCTGCGGTAGACCCTCCGTGGGTTTCGGAACACTTTGGGTGCATAGCGGCATGCTTACCAGTTTCTGGGCAGTTAATACCACTGTTATGGTCTGTGGTGGGTGCACCTCTCTCCATACACTGTCTGCTAACAGTGTTTGAGAGGACAAGCTTCGATGTGCAGGCTGGCTAATGAACCTTTGTTTCAAGCTATAACATCCCTAACTCAAGACAGATGTCTACTGCCAGTCCCAAAAGGAACCCCGAAAGAGGATAAAATGGATAAATCATATCAATCACTGTGAGTGAAAACACAACTCGAAACACATGGCTCCTCATGCAGTGCCTTCGTGTTGAACGAGAGGGTCCATCCTCATCATATGGATACTCTGCAATACTAGTTCATGTCTAACAAATTTTTTTCCTTTTGGTCCTCATTTTACAGAAGCAGCTGGTTTAGCCAACAGCCTGGAGTAATTAATTTTATAGATGAATTGGCCTGCCCCGGTCTTGAGGCAGGGACTAGCTCTAAATCCTTACAGCATCCTCCCCAGGGGAATTCTGAAAGGACCTTCCACTCTAGTGCTTCCCTTAGTTAAAACAGTTTGCAGTTAGGGAGACAGGATATCGAGTAGCTTATGGGTTGCTGAATGAAGTGTTTGTTCATTCAGGTCATGGGTTATGCTGGGTTCCCATCACACATAAGCAAGGAGAACTTTGATTTTCTTTGCTGCTGTAGCTCTCTCTGTGGAACAAAGGTGAGGTCTGGATTTGGGTCCAAAAGCATCCAGGAAGATTGCCAAAACTTTGAACTCCATTGTGCAATGTGGGGGGTTCTGTTGGCTTAGGGTGGTGTTTTTGCATCATGATGCCATTGGATGGTGTCTGTTTCCCTAGATGACACTTCTAGAGGGCAGCATTGCAGTCAGTGGAACCTTCGCTTATGTGGCCCAGCAGGCCTGGATCCTCAATGCCACTCTGAGAGACAACATCCTCTTTGGGAAGGAATTTGATGAAGAAAGGCAAGGAATGTTTGGTTTCTCTCATGCTTTCCCATCTTGGCCGTGTGAGACTCAAGGCAGCCCAAGGCAGCAGGCTCTACTCCAAACATGTCCCTGATGCTTAGTCTCTTTATGTCCTTCAGATACAACTCTGTGCTCAACAGCTGCTGCCTGAGGCCTGACCTGGCCATTCTTCCCAACAGTGACCTGACTGAGGTACAGGCCTTCTGCCCCTGTTGGGGCAATGTGTTTAACAGAGAGGATTCTGGAAGATGGGTTGCGGGGCTGTGCCAGAACCATCTACTGGTAATGCATCTTAAATGCAGGAGTACCCACACAGGGAGTTTTGCTTTCATTGAAACTTTATGTTAGGAAAGCATGTGTTCCTTAGGGCGGGGTTATCAACACTACTTGTTTTAAACGTATAAATATTTTATATGTCATTTGAATTTTTTCCCTATCTGCATATCATTTTATTTATTTATTTTTTATTTAAATCCAAGTTAGTTAACATATAGTGTAATAATGGTTTCAGGAGTAGAATTTAGTGATTCATCACTTCCATATAACACCCAGTGCTCATCCCCACAAGTGCCCTCCTTAATGCCCATCGCCCATTTAGCCCATCTCCCCACCTAATACCCCACCAGCAACCCTCAGTTCTCTGTATTTAAGAGTCTGTATGGTTTATCTCCCTCTCTGTTTTTATCTTAGTTTTGCTTCCCTTCTCCTATGTTCATATGTTGCATTTCTCAAATTCCACTTATGAGTGAAATCATATGATATCTTTCTCTGACTTATTTCGCTCAGCATAATACCCTCTAGTTCCATCCACATTGTTGCAAATGGCAAGATTTCATTCTTTTTGTTCACCGAGTAGTATTCCATTGTATATGTATATTATATATACATCTTCTTTACCTGTTCATCAGTCAATGGACATTTGGGCTCTTTCCATATTCTGGGTAGTGCTGCTATAAACATTGGGGTGCATGTGCCCCCTTCAAATCAGCATTTTTGTATCTTTTGGATCAATACCTAGTAGTGCAATTGCTGGATCGTGCAATTTTTTGAGGAACCTCCATCCTGTTTTCCAGAGTGGCTGCACCAGTTTCCGTTCTCACCAGCAGTGCCAAAATGGTTCCCCTTTCTCTGCTTCCTCGCTAACATCTGTTGTTGCCTGGGTTGTTAATTTTAGCCATTCTGTATGTCATACAAATTTTAAACAAAATCCCATTGTTGGTTCAGAGTTCGTTTTCCACACTATTCATTTAAAAAACCATAAGTCAAGCATGTGCTTGTTGAGCTTCTCTGAACTTCATTCTGCCAACCAGAATCCTGTATATCCTTACTGATATACAGTCTGCAGAGAGCCCTTTTCAATTAGAAAGAAAGAGGCCTTAGCACAAAGGCCTCTTTCTTTGGCTCTCTGCCCTGGAGCAGTTTGCAGAGGTGAGTCTTTGGAACTGGCTTGTGTCCTTCCCTGTTGATATTTGTCTCCCATGACCTACCCTGGAGGTCTTTGGGGCCTGCACTTTTTTTCATCTGACTTGAGTTAAATCCTTCAAACCAGAATGGTTTCTTTAGTTCACTGGTACTCAAATCTTAGTTCCCAGATTCATAGTGGATCAGCAGCAGCAGTGTTACTGGGAACTTGTTAGCAATGCAGATTCTTACACCTCACCCCACGCCTACTGAATCATAGGCGCAGGGTCCAACCATCTGTTTTAACAAGCCCTGCAGGTGATCTGATACATGCTCAAATTTGAAACCTCTGAATTCAATGAATGGTTTTTTAAGTACAGAGCCAGTTACCATTTGACAATTGATTTATTCACGTGTTCATGTGCCAGCTACATAGACAGAAACGGCTGGGCACTGGGGAATTAAAGCAATAGGAGAATGATCTATACCCTCAAAAAGTTTATAGCTGGGAGGATGAGATACTTGAATAGGCACAAAATAAGCTGATGAAAGAGTCCCCTTTCAAAACTTAAAAAAATTTTTTTTAATTAAAAAAAGAAAAAAGTCACCCCCTTTTTGGGTAGTAGTAGAGAAGAGGGTGGGAGATGTTTCACAGAGGAGAGGATGTCAGAACTGAGCAGATATGGTAACAGAAAAGGCATGACAGTAGTCGTGAGGGTTCAGATACACACGCAATTTAAAATGGCTTAGATCCCAGAGAGTAGAAGAGAGGGTTGGCGGTGGAGCCAGGTGGCAAAGGGCCTGCCTTCTGTGACATGTTTGTTTAGATTTTATTTCTTAGGGCTCTTGAAAAAGAGGTTTTTCTTTTCTTTTAATGTTTATTTATTTATTTATTTATTTATTTTTTCAACGTTTATTCATTTTTGGGACAGAGAGAGACAGAGCATGAACGGGGGAGGGGCAGAAAGAGAGGGAGACACAGAATCGGAAACAGGCTCCAGGCTCTGAGCCATCAGCCCAGAGCCCGATGCGGGGCTCGAACTCACGGACCGCGAGATCGTGACGTGACCTGGCTGAAGTCGGATGCTTAACCGACTGCGCCACCCAGGCGCCCCCCCTTAATGTTTATTTATTTTAGTGAGAGAGAGACAGAGACAGAGAGTGAGCAGGGGAGGAGTAGAGAGAGAGGGAGACACAGAATTTGAGGTAGTCTCCAGGCTCTGGCTGTCAGCACAGAGCCCAACACGGGGCCTGAACCCACAGACTGTGAGATCATGACCTGAGCTGAAGTCTGACACTTAACTGACCGAGTCACCCAGGCGCCCCTTGAAAGGGAGTTTTAAGCGAGAGTGGGGCATGGTCAGCTTTGTGTTTTGATAAGATCTTTCTGCCCATAGATAATGGATTGGGATGGTATGTCAAGGGGGAGTGTAAAGCCAGAGGTAGTAAGGTTGAGTAGTAACCAGCTGGTTATGGGAGAGGAAGAGTTGTCTTCCTCTGGGCTGGCTTCCCCGGTTCTGGTGTGGGGCCTGGAGGATCAAGAGTTACAGTTCATCCAGGTGGGGAATTCAGTAGAAGCAGCTGGTATGGATGGAACAGAGGAGCAGTGACTGGGGTGATCACTTAGTAAGGTACTGGACTTGAACTGGAGGTTTCACTATGCTTTCTGGACTCCTGTAGATTGGCGAGCGAGGAGCGAACCTGAGTGGTGGACAGCGCCAAAGGATCAGCCTTGCCCGGGCCTTGTATAGTGACCGGGACATCTACATCCTGGATGATCCCCTCAGTGCCTTAGATGCCCACGTGGGCAACCACATCTTCAACAGTGCTATCCAGAAGCACTTAAAGTCTAAGACAGTTCTGTTTGTTACCCACCAGTTACAGGTATGGAGCATTCTTCCTCAGGCTGCCCACCTTGGCTTGGAAAATCAGAAACAGGGAGGTGGGCCTGGTCCAGGTACCTTCACGGGACTCCTTAGAGGTTCCTGGAGTCATCAGTGGTTATTTCCTCAGCAAATAGCTCCTGGCCCAATGTACCAATAAAACTCATTGTACTGGTGTACCAGATGGCCATCTGAATTAGAGATCCTTGGAGCATGTTAGCTTTTGCATGTAAATCAGTAAGTAAAAGGGCTAAGAGGAGTAGGCTAAAACTGGAGTTTGGGTATGAGATAGTTTGGAAAGCTTGTGTTAATATCTGTATGCAAGTGGGAACTGTTTAAGGAAAACAAGCTCTTCTCCCTCTGTCATTCCAAGACAAGCAGCCACTTTGGAGAGCAGCTCCAGGATGTTGCCATCTGCTTTGCATATGTCGTCAAGTTTAGGGGGCTAATCCCCCATTCTGCAACAGAAAGTCTGTAATTGTATGCACTTCTGAGTGCAACAAAAGGGTGTGAAGTTTAATGCAAGGCTTATGTGGCTCCATCAGCAGATTTATGCCAAAAATGGGAGATGTTTTTTGAACTACATCACAAGCCACAATAAACTAAAGCAAGGGTTCTCTCGCTCTTGGTACTATTGACATTTGGGCCCAGAGAGCTCCTGGCCTCTATCCACTAGATAACAGCAGTACCCTGCCCCGAGTTGTGGCAACCAGAAAGGTTTCCAGATATTGCCAGATGTCCCCTGAGAGGCTCCATTGCCTCCAGCTAAGAACCTCTGAACTAAGGTATAGGTATTGAATGTATTTGCACAAATCTCAGCAACACTGTGTTGTCCCTGCCTTTGTCCCCAGTACCTGGCTGATTGTGATGAAGTGATCTTCATGAAAGAGGGCTGTATTACAGAAAGAGGCACCCATGAGGAGCTGATGAATTTAAATGGTGATTATGCTACCATTTTTAATAACCTGTTGCTGGGAGAGACACCCCCAGTTGAGGTAAGATTCTCATGGTGTTTGTGTGTGCCTCCTCTTTTCTAGCAAGGGAGACACGACCATAGTGATTGATGGAGAGATCTCAGCTGAACTCAGTGTCTGTCTTATTGGAAGGGGCCCTATTTTCTGGTGACCAGACTGCTGTGCTGGTTCACATACTGTTTCTACTCTAGAAGAGCAGGATTATGTGGCTGGTGAGCCAGTGTCTTCTGCCACTGAGAACTTATTAATAAGGCAATGACAGGGAGATGGATATATGGGCTCAGTGTTGTTCAGTCATAACTTAGCTTCATAAACGCGACCGATCCTGATTGAAGCATTATGGAGCTCCTTTTTAAATAAACAAGAGAGAATAAGGAGTGAGGGAAGAGAAATTAAATATTGCATACATTTGAAAATGATCCGTGGTGCTTTGACTGCTGACTTGGCACTCACTAACTCACACCTACTGTGTCCCAATTACTGGATTAGACACATTATAGATGTCATCCCATTTAGTCATTTTAATAGAACTCTGTGGCAAAAGGGGATTATCCCCCACTTTTACAGCTGAGGGAATGGAAGATCTGAAAAGTTAAGCAGCTCACTAACAAGGGGGTGATTTGACTCCACGGTGCTGTTTCTGCCTCGCTACCCTACCTCCTGTGGCAGCACAGAAAGATGGCGGCTTTCCATGGCTTTACTCCGGGCTCCAAGTTAGGCAAACACCAAAGATGTTGTTTTTCCTTCTTACCAACCTGCTCTTATATTGAACTCCTTATTCTGTGGTCACCTTGGGTCCTGGGGGTGCACTCAGGCTAGCCTAAAAGCAACTTCTTAGCTACCATTTTGATGTCTATGCATGATAAAAGCAGAGTTATTAGGGCCTTTTCTGGGAGTCCTATTTCAGTCTTTGGGTGTCATCCTCTTTGATTTCAGATACAGAACAACTAATTGTTCGTGACCAATGTATTTTATTTTATTTTATTTTATTTTTTTTTTTTTTTAAATTTTTTTTTTCAACGTTTATTTATTTTTGGGACAGAGAGAGACAGAGCATGAACGGGGGAGGGGCAGAGAGAGAGGGAGACACAGAATCAGAAACAGGCTCCAGGCTCTGAGCCACCAGCCCAGAGCCCGACGCGGGGCTCGAACTCACGGACCGCGAGATCGTGACCTGGCTGAAGTCGGACGCTTAACCGACTGCGCCACCCAGGCGCCCCGTGACCAATGTATTTTAGGCCTCTGGGGATAACTCAAGCATTTCAGAGTGTCACCAGGAACTTCTATAGAGATGCCAGAATCCAGATTTGGATTTTATGATCTCTCCTTATGAGTCTTAGGGTACTTTAGACTCTTCAGAAGTTTTCCTCCTCACTGTAGACATGGAGGGGAAAATGAGAGGGAGAAAAGTTAAAATAGGAAATGTCTGAGGAATAAAAGAATTTTGAGAGTCAGTGTATTGCAGCAGAGAGAACATACTTCTAATATGTCACTTAACTTTCCTGAGCTTTGGTTTCCTCATCTTTTTTTTTTTTCTTTTTTTCTCTTCAAGTTTATTATTTTCAGAGAGAGAGAGAGAGAGAGAGAGCATACACACAAGCAGGGGAGGTGCAGAGAGAGAGGGATTCCTAAGCAGGCCCCACACTGC
Source organism: Puma concolor (assembly GCF_028749965.1). Taxonomy (NCBI): domain Eukaryota; kingdom Metazoa; phylum Chordata; class Mammalia; order Carnivora; family Felidae; genus Puma; species Puma concolor. Next base: position 76,209,392 of record NC_141675.1, on the reverse strand, counting down.
CAGCATGGAGCCTGATGTGAGGAGCCCAATGGGGGCTCGAGCTCATGAGCCATGAGATCATGACCTGAGCCAAAACCAAGAGTCAGACGCTTAACCCACTGAGCCACCCAGGTGCCCCTGATGAGTGTTTATATTAAGTCCATTTGTGCCCTATTATGGGCAGTGCTTAGGGCTCGGCCCTGTGAACGTTGGTTATCACCATGAGTCCAACATCCTCTCCATCCCTGAGGGACTCACATTCTCCTAGGAAAGATCAATGCTCTTATGCTCTTACAGGGAACTGTAATACCAGGTCACATCTACGGCAGCATGCCTGGGAGAACAAGTGCCTGGGAGAACAGGGGAGGGGTAAGCTCTCTTCTGGAGGAGTCTAAATTGCCTCAGGGAGGATATAAGATTTGAATCCCTCTGAATGGGAACCACTAACTGAGTTGGGATGAGGGGAGAGGCATTCCAAGTGAAGAACCCTTGTGGACAAAGGTCCAGAAGTAGAGAATGGCAGTGTGGTGTGAGGAATGGTATGAAATCCAATGTGGCTGTAGAGTAGAAGCCATGGGAATGGGAGAGAAACATGTAGAGTTAGGCTGGGGCGAGAATATGGAGGTTTTGCAAAATCAGGCTGAGAAGTTTGATTTTATCCTGTAGTAGCAGTGGGAAATGATCAGATCTATGATTTGATTTAGTAATGTGGAGATAAGAGGTGAGAGGAATGGAAATGACCCCAGCCCTAATACTTTGGGCAAGTTGGAGTGGCTGAGAACATTGGGGAGAGCAATGTCAATGGAATGACAAGGGTAGGAACCCAGATCTCAAAGATTGAAGGAGTGGAGGAAGCACAAGAAATGAGAATAGGTGGCCCTTTTGAGAGGTTTTGATGTATTTCTTCTCAAGAGTAGCAGCAGATTGCCAGATGAATTCTCGAGTATGTCCTATGGACCTTTGTCTGAATGGCTGCCTTGTAACTGGAGACACTTTTTTTTTTTAATTAGATTAATTCAAAAAAAGAAACCAGCGGTTCACAGAAGAAATCACAAGACAAGGGTCCTAAAACAGGATCAGTAAAGAAGGAGAAAGCAGCGAAGCCAGAGGAAGGTAATGACCTTTTCTGACCTCTTAGATTTGTCACTAAAGTTTATTAGAAACTTTATGCCAAGTAGTGATTCATAATGTTTGACAGCATTGTGTGTTCTAGAGTCTCTGGCCTTTTACCTCTGGAATAACAAAGTCTTACAGAATATTGGGAGATCATGAGGTGCACCCTCTGTTTGCTTAAACAGACCAAAGCAGTAAGAAGGACCTTTAATCCTCTGCCTCCTCTCTCTGCAGTGTGGGTCAGGTGTCAACAATCAGCTGAGTCATCTTGAGTGAGGAAAAATGGAATAATGGCTAGAGATACACCCTTCCTCCTGCGATTCACCTCTGCTCTTTACAAGTCAGTTCCAGTCTAGGCAGAGATGTTCCAGCGCCAGCAGTGCCTGTATCCTCAGTAGCTCCCTCGTTAGGATGATACACTCCTGGCTTTTTCCGACAAGGCTGCAGCTGGGCTGTGGTGAAGAGTTTATAGAGCAGGTTTTTCCTGTTGCACTTTCCCCAGGGGGAGTCCTGGGGAAACAAGTCCTGGGGAGTCTTGTTTTGTTTGTTTGTTTTTTAAATCCTTTATCTTAGCAGTAAAACAAACATTGAGAGTTAGGAAAGCTATTTACAATACCTTAGGTCTTTTCTTTCACCTTTGTGAATTTCAAGCTGCATATCAGTTTACCAAAAAGAAAGGAAAGAAAGGAATGTGTCTGTTTTAAAGCTCTGGTTTTGTTGTGTCATCATGTTACCTAGTGTTCTGAATCCAGGACCGTCCCTGGGTTTGCTTGTGCTTTGGCCCTGGCCCGTTTTCACTTCCTTGTTCTTAAAGCTGTGGATGTTCAGTGTGAGTTAACCACCCTGATTTAGTACACTCTGGAGCTTTTCTTCCTTTTCATAAACCATGTATGAGACTTTGAATTGGGGTGTGGTTTAAGTAAGATACCTCTACACAGGAAGCAAACATAGCACAGAAGCCTGAGTCATCTGTTGGTTCCTGCCATAGGCAGTATTAAAAAAAACCCAGAATACCCTTAGGGAACATTTGTTCTCATCTGCAGAGCCCCTGACCTGGTTACTCATAACTCTTCAAGTACTCCAGGCACACGAGGCTTGCTCCAAGATAATTAAACATTGACCATGATATAGAGGCGCTGGCTTTTTGTAGAGCTGTTTCTCTGTGTTAGTGCACCAGCATCAGTCACCTGATCCCTGGGAGCCGCTAGGAGAGACCCTTGAACTTTTCTCTCCTCCTCACCCAATCACCATGTCTGAATGAATTTACCTCCTGAAACTCCATCCCCATTGCCACGGCCCTAGTTCTGGCCTTTATCATCTTGTACCTAGAGTATTATAGCTACTTCCTTTTAAATCTGTCCTCCATACAGACAGCTGAGAGATCTAGTTAAAAACAGGAGACCAACTAACTCACTTTCCCTCAGGAAGTCTTTTCAGGAGCCTCCCATTTCAAAGCAGTGTTTCCTAATCCTTGTCCTGATAGGGCACTCGTAGAAAACACGTAGGGACAACAGGATGAGGTTGCTTGCTGCCTGAGGCGGCTGATCTGGCCATCCATAGCCTGGGCAGGAGTCAAATCTCCACACACCTGTAGCCCATTCTCTTGAGAAGTTTTTGGTTTTTTTTTTAACGTTTATTCATTTTTGAGAGACAGAAACAGAGTGTGAGTGGGGGAGGGGCAGAGACAGAGGGAGACACAGAATCCAAAGCAGGCTCCAGGCTCTGAGCTGTCAGCACAGAGCCCGACACGGGGCTTGAACTCACAGACTGAGAGATCATGACCTGAGCTGAAGTTGGTCACTTAATTGACTAAGCCACCCAGGCACCTGGAGAAATTCTTTTTTTTTTTTTTTTTATGTTTATTTTTGAGAGACAGATATAGAGTACAAATGGGGGAGGGGAAGAGAGAGAGGGAGACACAGAATCTGAAACAGGCTCCAAGCTCTGAACTATCAGCACAGAGCCGGATGCAGGGATGCTTAACCGACTGAGCCACCCAGGTGCCCTGCTGGGAGAAATTCTTATCTGAGGGATGAAGTTCAAATGCCTTTATCCTCTGACCTCGGCCTCCCTACTAATCAACCTTATCTCCTGCTACTCTTAGCTGCACTTAATATTCTAGCCTTGCTGATTTGGCTGATTTGGTTGTGCTATTTTCCCGCCTCTGGGCCAGTGCCCATCTTTTCCCCACCTGGTCAAACCTGGCATACCTTTTGAGACCATACAGAAAGTCTTCCCTGAAACAGTTCCCCCAAATAGTTTAGGTACACCTGGATGTTCCCATGTTGCCCTGCATATGTCTCTAACATGGCATTTAGCACATTTTATTATAATTATGTGCTTGTTTTATCCGTCTGTCCTACCAGGCTGTGGAAGGATCCTCAGCCAGATTTTAAGGGCAGGGACATAGTCTTAATCCTCTTTACTGCTCCAGGGACTCATCTGGGGCCCGGTTGATAATAGGTGCTTAGTAAATGTTAAAGGGAATAATATTCTAATAAGGAGGAAATAATTCTGATCTAGAGCTATGTGAAACTATTGGTTTTCTTTGATTTTGCTCTTCTATAGGTGACTCAGTTTTAGAAAAGTAGCCTTTTTCTGCTGAGTTTATGGTGTTTTTTTTGTTGGTTTTTTTTTTCCTACTTAGGGCAGCTGGTGCAACTGGAAGAAAAGGGGCAGGGTTCAGTGCCCTGGTCAGTATATGGTGTCTACATCCAGGCTGCTGGGGGCCCCTTGGCATTCCTAGTCATTATATCCCTTTTCATGCTGAATGTGGGCAGCACAGCTTTCAGCAATTGGTGGTTGAGTTACTGGATCAAGCAAGGAAGTGGGGTAAGGTTACTCATTAATGGAAAAATTATATGTCTAATAATGTGGCCATTTCTTTGTATTCTCTGGGTGTTCTTGGGGAAACTGCTCAGTTTTTGATTGAAAGAACCAATAAACAAGGATTACCCAGGATAAAAAAGACGAGTCCCTAATGTAACCTCACAAGATAGTTGCTCCCTAACCAGCTCATGCAGCAATAGGGCACCTGAAAGCTGTCTGCCCTCATTTAGAAAAGAGAGAAGTGGGGGCCAAAGCCTGCCTGTGTTTGCCACAACCAGATCCCATGGTCATTATTCTGCACCTTCCCTTGAACTGAGAATGGCCCTGAGTAGGAGTTCTTTGCTGTCCATAGGAGTCTTGCCTCACACAGCCTTGCCTCCAAACAGAACACCACAGTGACACAAGGGAACAAGACCTCTATGAGCAGCAGCATGAAGGACAATCCTCTCATGCAGTACTATGCCAGCATCTACGCCCTCTCCATGGCAGTCATGCTGATCCTGAAAGCCATTCGAGGAGTTGTCTTTGTCAAGGTATGCAGTGGTGACTTCTGCTCATGCTCTCCCTGGTAACTCCGTGGTCAGACTTTGGCATGGCTTCTCTCAGGTCAATTCTGAGCAGGGGAGCATCTCTGAAGCAAGATGGCCCTAGCTGAAATGACCTGTATCCCATTAGCCCCAGCCTTTTCTTAGTACCCACCTCTTTCCTCCATGACCATTTGCCCTTCTCCAGCTTTGGGAGTGGATGTCCTGTGGAGTTGTGACCTGGATAAATAGGAACTGAGTCTGCCTGAGTCCCTGGGTCTCTGAGCCATGATCACTTTGTCCTCTGCTCTTTAGGGCACACTGCGAGCCTCTTCCCGGCTCCATGATGAACTTTTCCGAAGGATCCTTCGAAGCCCTATGAAATTTTTTGACACCACCCCCACAGGGAGGATTCTCAACAGGTTTTCCAAAGACATGGATGAAGGTATTTCTTGCTTCTTCTTTTATGCTCTGGAGCCCAAGCTGCAGCTCCCTGTGCTCTCCAGCCTTCTAGATGCTCACCAGGTGTGCACATCTATCCAGCCTTAGATTCTGAGAGCACAGGGGCTCTCACCAGGTGTGCTGGTGTCCACACCAGGAACATGTTAGTTTTGGCATTTTCTCCAGATTGCAACTTGTACTTAGGCTAAGGACCCATCTGATTTCTTACCTGCCATCTAACTTCTCATTTGATCTCATTAAACCTGAAAATAAGTTCTAAGGATTCAGTTGGCATAAATGCTTTGGATGGGAGCATCTGAGATTCCAAAACATGTTTACTTTGAGGGCAGTGTGTTGGTTCCTGGACACCTACAACCTCTGGCAGGTTTTCTGGATGTCACATGGGCTGTGCCAGCACCAGAGCTTAAATACTTCTTATAGCCCAGAATAATAGTAGTGGCACCTGATATTTATTGATGGCTTACTGTGTAACCAGCAATGTACTGAATGTTTTAGATGGATTATCCTCATCTTCAGAGTAGCCCTAGGGGGGTGGGTATTGCTTCATCCACTGACTATATGGGAAAGCTATTGTCTAGAAAGGTTAAACAACTTGCCCAAGATTACACAGCTATTAGATAACAAAACTGGGAATTGAGCCCAGATCTCTTCACCCTAGAGCTAATGCTTTTAACTGTCACCCTGTGTTGCCTCCAAGGACATGTTTCAGATGTTGATAAGCCAATGTAAAGCTATGACCAGAAGTAACAAGGGATCAGAACCATCACTAATATACAGAACTGATGCATGACACGATCCCATTTCTTCTACACACACACACACACACACACACACACACACACACACACACGGAGAAAAGATGGAAAGAAAAAAATCAGTGATATCAACATGTCTGGGATTTTTATGAAATACTCCAGCCAAAAACAAAAAAACAAAACAAAAAAACAGAAAAAGTTGGGAGAGGATATAACTAAAAGGAGATGAAGAAAATGTTGTTAACTGTTGAAGGTTCTATATTCCTTTGATTTTTGTGTACATTTAAATTTTTTCATAATGAAAAATTTCTTAAATGTTAGCAGCAGTTTATTGGTACTGGTAAGAAAAAGATCATTTTTATTTTCCTTCTTGAATATTTATTTTCTAAATATTTTGCAACAAGCATATTTATTTTGTAAAGGGAAAAAATGTTTAAAGTGATTGGGTGGCATGGTAAACCCAAAAGAGGGACTGGGGAAAGAAAGATCACTTAGAATTTCCTGGGACAAGAAAAATTAGAGCAACCAGGTTTCTAGATTTTTCTTTGATTTAAAAGACAACACACAAATTTCAGACAGAAAATTTGTGGAATCTTTTTGTGTTTTTTTAAAATTTTTGGTCTCATTTTCCCTGTTCCTTTATGATTTCCGCAGTTGATGTCCGCCTGCCCTTCCAGGCTGAGATGTTCATCCAAAATGTCATCCTGGTGTTCTTCTGTGTTGGAATGATTGCTGGAGTTTTCCCATGGTTCCTGGTGGCGGTGGGGCCCCTCTTCATCCTCTTTTCAGTTCTGCACATTGTCTCCAGGTAAACAAGAAGTGTTTACATCTTCCAGCATGAAGCCAGAGTTGCTGGTCTACCACTCTGACATGGAACTCATTCTCTCTCCAGGGTGCTGATTCGAGAGCTGAAGCGTCTGGACAATATCACACAGTCACCTTTCCTCTCCCACATCACATCCAGCATACAGGGCCTTGCCACCATCCATGCCTACAACAAAGGGCAGGAATTTCTGCACAGGTTAGTGCTGATGGTGGCCAGAGGGCTCAAAGGGGGGGTCAGCACACCAGTATTTAATAAGTCCAAGAAGCCTTTCAGGGCCAGAGTTGGGGATTGTAAAGCTCATTACAAAAAAAGTATTAGTGATCTAATGGTCTCTGATTAAAATTCATTCACTCACTTGCTGGAACTCCTTTCTAAGCAAATGAGAAGGCAAAATACAGGTTTTGGAGTCTGTTGGCTTTGGACTCTAAATGGCTATATATAAAGGAGTTTTCCTTTTTTCTTTTCTTTTCTTTTTTTTTTTGAAACAATAGAAGATGAACATTGACATTAGACTGACATTTTTATTTTAGCTGCTGAAGATTGTTTATATGAGAAATTCATGTACATAGATAGTCATTTTCGAGCTTTGTATTTTTTTTTTTTAATTTTTTTTTTTCAACGTTTATTTATTTTTGGGACAGAGAGAGACAGAGCATGAACGGGGGAGGGGCAGAGAGAGAGGGAGACACAGAATCGGAAACAGGCTCCAGGCTCTGAGCCATCAGCCCAGAGCCCGACGCGGGGCTCGAACTCACGGACCGCGAGATCGTGACCTGGCTGAAGTCGGACGCTTAACCGACTGCACCACCCAGGCGCCCCTCGAGCTTTGTATTAACAAGAGATTGGAACTAACTCAAATGTCCTTCAGTACAGAACTGATGGTACTGTAGCATCAAGCTATGGTATACCCATATAGAATATATGTATGGTACTGTACCAAGCAACCTATGGTATACCCATATAGAATACTCTGTGGCCCTTAAGAAGAATGAGACAGTACTATAGGTACTAATATGGAATGATCTCTAAAATACATTAGTGAGGAGCGCCTGGGTGGGTCAGTTGGTTAAGCATCCAACTTAGGCTCAGGTCATGATCTCATGTTTGTGAGTTCGAGCCCCGCATTGGGCTCTGTGCTGAAAGCTCAGAGTCTGGAGCCTGCTTCAGATTCTGTGTTTCCCTCTGTCTCTCTGCCCTCCCCCACTCACATTCTGTTTGTCTCTCTGTCTCAAAAATAAACATTAAAAAATGAATAAAATACACTAGTGAAAGAGCAAGATACAGATGAGTGTGCATGGTATGCTCCCTTTTAAGTATATGTTTATATAGATGACATTTAGAATATCCTTGAAAGGGTGCACGAGGAACTACTAGCTGCCACTGGAAAGGGGAACTGAGTAGCTGGAGGATGGGCAGGAGAAAGACTGACTTTTCATGGTAAAACTTTTTATGCCAGGGCTCCTGGGTGAATTAGTTGATTAAGTGTCCCACTTCGGCTCAGGTCATGATCTCACAGTTCAAGAATTTAGGCCCTGCGTCGGGCTCTGTGCTGACAGCTCAGAGCCTGGACCCTACTTCAGATTTTCTGTCTCCCCCTCTGTCCCTCCCTCCCCTGCTTGTGCTCTCTCTCTCTTTCTCTCTCAAAAATAAACATTAAAAAAAAAACTTTTTTATGCCTTCTAAATCTTCTGTGCATATCTTGTCTACTCCAAAAATTAGGTAATTAATTAAAAGAAAATCTAGAACGGAAAGTCTAGGTTAAACAACTCAGAAAAATAATCCTAACTTTAAGAGAAAAACAGTAAAATACACTGTATGTGTATACACACACACACACACACACACACACACACACATAAATTTAAGTGTATTAGAAAAAGTACTGAGAGAAGATATGGCAGAATATTAACCCTGGTTTTAACAGAGTGGTGAGAATACTGTGTTTTCTTCTTTACTACATTTTCTAGATTTTCTCCAAATATATAAAGAAGAAAAGAGATTTTTTTTTTTTTTAAACAAAGCACATTTGCCTGGCAAGACTCCCTGCTCTGAAGTTGTAGTTGTATGTGACACGCAAGCCTTTGGATGGTGTCTGATCTGCTCTCTAGGACCCCAGGTTCAGTAGTGTCTCGCTCCTTCAGTGGCAAAGGTTGTCCAGGTCTTTTTTTTGCTGTGGTTTAGTTCCTGGTTCTGTGCTCTGCGGCCTTGGGAAACAAGCACTGTTTTGCCCAACATCAGTGCCCCAGCAGACATTTTCCATTTTACTATATTCACTCTGTGAGTTTATTTTTCCAGGCCCTAGGGCATTTCTGCAGTTTGCCTGTGTAACCTCTCTTTCTTTGAGGAAATGACCCCTGACCTAAGACATTTTGCTAAAGCTTAACCAGCCTCTTTATTTGGTCTCTTTTCCCCGTGCATTCCTTGTGCCGTTAACGTAGATATTTTTCCCTAACAAATTTAGTATGTTTCTCTGAAGGAGTAAAACTGGAAAACCACAAGTTGTCCTGTGTATGGAGCCTGGAATACTCTGCAGTCCTTAGGTTTCCATAGCATTTTCCTGGTGACACACAGGAAGTACTTAAAAGTTAGCCCTCCATCCATAATCCACCAGAACTCTGACATCACCCCTCCCCAGGACTGTGTGGTGCTTTGTTGGCCTATTAGGTGTTCTGTCTCTCTCACAGGTACCAGGAGCTACTGGATAACAACCAAGGTCCTTTCTTCTTGTTCACGTGTGCAATGCGGTGGCTGGCTGTGCGGCTGGACCTGATCAGCATTGCCTTGATCACCACCACTGGGCTGATGATTGTTCTCATGCATGGGCAGATTCCCCCTGCCTACTCGGGTCTTGCCATCTCTTATGCTGTCCAGGTCAGTCTCTGGGGTGGAGCATTACCTCTCCTCACTTGAGTCCTGTGTTGCCCTAGAAGAGGCATGGTAGGGGGCTCTCCCTAAGCCTTTGACTCTTAGAGCTTCTGTCCATCTCTTTGTTAGTAACAACCTAGGCTTGGTTGGGCAGGGAGAATGGGAGAGAGATCCAAGTGCTATATAGGAACAAAGAAATTTAAGTCTGTTGCATGTGTTTAAGAAATAGGTGCTGTTTCTTCATAAATAAACATGATTTTGAAAATAGTTTGTTAATTGTAGGTTTCTACGTTCACCACCCTCCCATCTCTGGCCTTTTCCTGGTCTTCTAAAAAATACTGTGTCCTCAGTATGCTTCTTATATGCATTTTATTTTCAGGCCCCTGATTTTCCCAGTACTGTTACACGTGGAGACCTGGCCCCTAGGGGTAGTCTAAGGTCTTTAAAAAGCTCAAAGAACAATTGGGAACTTGGGCACTAAGTATTTGAAGCTGTTAAGGTGTCATCATGGTGTTGGACAATGGTATTGTGTTTTTAAAAGAGTCTTTATATGTTAGAGAGATGTAAGCTAAAGTATTTATGGATAAAATGATAGGATGTCTGGAATTTGCTTTCAAATAATACAGATGGGTTGCGTGGTATAAATGATACAATATTGCCTGTAAGTTGACAGTTTTTTAAGTACATGGGAGTTCATTATACTTCCCTTTTTACTCCTGTATCTGTTTGACATTTTTCCCTATGGGAAAGATCAAAATAAATAAGTAGCAAAAGAAAACCAAGAGGACATATGTATCTTCACAGATTCCCAAAGACATCTGTCCGTGTTATGCAGACTTACTTGATTATTGGGTGGGGAAGAATATGTGTTATATGTGCTGTGTTTGAGGGTCCTCAGTCTGAGGTACACAGGGGCTCTGCATTCTCACTCATTCCTCTCAGGAGGAGAGGACTGCCAGAGCAGGTGTAGGTGCAAGTATGAAGTCCAGAAGTTACTCAGCTGCAGATACGTGTACTGGAAATGTAAAGATGGATGGAAATCCTTTGGATACAGGAAAGTCAGTGCGTGCAGTACCACAATGCCACCTACATTCACTGAGAATTGCAGTTGATTGGAGGATAATAGGCATTGTGTTACATGTTTAGAGAATGACTCAGTCCCTAAAACTAGCTGCTGCAGGTGCCCAGTTAGTTCGTATATTGAGCTCTAATCCCCTAGATGGAACAGGTTTTCTATTGTTGGCCTGACATGTATTCATAATGAATTCTCCCTTGGCTTTTGCTTTCCATTATCAGCTAACGGGGCTGTTCCAGTTTACCGTCAGACTGGCATCTGAGACAGAAGCCCGCTTCACCTCAGTGGAGAGAATCAACCACTACATCAAGGTCAGGCTGAGAAGTCCTTTTACTGTGATGTGACCCTTCATGGGGTCCTTTTGCCCTTTTACTGCCTCAGCTGGATGTGCAGGGAGGATGCTTGTTTTCTCTGCCTTATTCCACAGGGAGGACTCTTCAGCATGTGTGGAATGGAGAAGAGAATAGCTTAAGAGTTTCTAAATACTTTTGTGAATTGTGTCTGAGAACGTAGGTTCATCAGCTAACTTCTAAAATGTTCAGAATTTTGTTAGTTCGGTTAAGCTGACTACTGTAACGTTTTCTTTACCCTGTTTGAAACCACGTATTGTTTTAAATCTTAGCCTAGTTCACTTGCTCTTAACCAGGGAAGGCCATCGGTGTCCCCGACTGAGCTTTAGGCAGAGACAGATGTGGGCCTCATCTCTGGAGATTCCGATGCAGTAGGTCTGGGGTGAGACCCCAGCTTCTGAAGTTTTAGAAGCCCCCTAGTTAATTCTAAACTGCACTCATAGTTTAGAAACCAGTTAATTTAGTGGATGCTGAGATGATCTAGTTCTTCCCACCTTCCCTGCAGTGCTGCCAGGAGACAGCCTCTTGCTGGTGTCCTAGCTGGAGCTCTGAAAGCAGTTTCCTATAGAGAGAAGCAGAATCATGAGTAGTTAGGATTCGCAAATTTAACTCAGTTCTCAGGAGTTACCTATTTTGTGAACTGCTCAGAGACTTTATCATTGTTTACATGGGAAGAATATATCCCAACTTCCCAATAATTGACCTACAAGCATAGTGTTAAAAAACTACCCTTTCCATTGAGAACTAGTATATTATGTAAACTGCATTTTCCAGCACACATGCGTCACTGAATTGTTTTGACAATGAGCCTCATTAATTGTAGGATACTTCTTAAGCTTACAAACTGTTATTCTCAGAATGGCAGATAACCATCTAATATATCTGCTAATAGCTGTTCCTTATGTTTATCTGTTAGCCTCGTTGCCCAGTGCTCATGTCTGTGGATATGTGGGTGTATATACGGGTGTGTAGTGTTTGATTTAATATTGCTGTTGGTGAGAGTCTCTTGCTGGAGAGGTCAGGGTGATGGTCAGCCATACCAGAGTGGACCCTGCACAAACCAGTCACGTTTCTGAGGACTGACTCCACTGCCAGTCCCCAACCTGGATGCCTGTGCCGGCATGGAGTCCTTCCAGCTTGGAATTTGAGACTTCAGTCTCCACCCGCACCCCCCACCCCTACCGCTGCCCAGAGCACCACAGCCCTTGGCCTTCACTTCCCTATGAGGCTATAAAGCTCCATGACTAGTTGCCAGAGAATTTTCAAACATTACAAGGTGGGGCTGTTGGTAACAAAAATCACCCAAGCAGTTACATTGAACACAGCATTTTAAAGCTGAATGGATTTCCACCATTCTTTAATCCAGTCCTCACGATTTATAGATGAGAAACTAAGACCTAGAGTGAAGAAGTGATATATCCAGGTCACACAGCTATTGGTGGCAAACTGGGATTACAGCCCATGTCTCCTGGGGTGACCGATACGTCAGAATGCCGGGATCTGATCAAGTATTTAGTAAATGGTAGTTTCCTTCCTTTGGGTTTAGGCCATTGGCTTTCAAATGGTGGAATCTTGTTTCAAGTAGAATATTTTCGAAGAATTCCTATCAAAACGGCTGTGTGTGAAGAGCCAGTGAAAGGTCTCATGCCCCACCATTAACCTCCAAGGTGGTTTTGTGGAGAAATTCCGTAAGACAGAAAACTGTTTGAGAGCTGCTGTCCTCCCCAAGATGCTGCTTAGTAGCCACTGTAAACTGTAAAACAGTTTGTAAAAAAAAGTGAAAAGCTAGTAGCCATTGTGCGCTGTCTGGTTTAGTGGTAATAAGCCCTTGCTCCCTTTCATAGGGCGGGGACTGGGTAGCAGCTGCCTCTGTGTGGCTGCTATGGTTGTCCTGATTTTACTTCTCTTTGAAGGCCTTTCAGCCCCCACAGAATCTGGTCAGTCTGATCCAGCCCCTTCTGTCTCCCCAGACTCTCTCTTTGGAAGCACCTGCCAGAATTAAGAACAAGGCTCCCTCCCCTGATTGGCCCCAGGAAGGAGAGGTGACCTTTGAGAATGCAGAGATGAGGTACCAAGAAAATCTCCCTCTGGTTCTGAAGAAAGTGTCCTTCACCATCAAACCTAAGGAGAAGATTGGCATTGTGGGGCGGACCGGATCAGGTAAGAATGCAAAGGCCTCTGGAGAAACATTTGAACCTATCTGAGTTAAGCTTGGGGCCCATGATTTGCTGTTTTATTGACTATCACTCTCATCCCTTCAAACCAGTTCTGTATTAGATGAGTAATGAGGAGAGGGGTGTCTCTGAAGCCAATTTCCTAAATGTGTTCTTAACTCTGCTTTTGTAATATTTAGTGCTTTTTCTAATCATAAAAGTGTACTTTCTCAATGCAGAACACTTGGAGCATATAGCAAAGTGCAAAAAGGGGAAAAGCACCTATAACTCCACTACCCAGAGATAATTACTATTAATATTTTGGTGGGTATCTTGTCAGGCTTTTTCTATCAAAAAAATATGTTTACACAAATGAGGTCATTTTACACACACCATCTCATGAGCTGCTTTTAAGTCTACCAGTTATTTCTCTATGTCAATGAATAGCCTATGACATGAATTCTATGCAGCATGATAGAAAATTCTATTTTATGGATATACCATAATTTATATTTAACCAATCCCCGGTTGTGGGGAATTGAGGTGGTTTTCAATTTTTCACTATTATGAATAGTACTGCAGTGAACATCCTTATTTCTATGAGGTCAAAATACACAAAAAAGTTAAGTTTTCTGTGACATATTGCCAGTGTTGCCTCATATTTACCAGAAGCCAACACAGCTCTAAATAAGGAACCTGTGTCCCTTTGAAGACAGAAATTATTTTCTTAACCTGATATTGATTGCAAAGAAATTGAGAATTGGCCCTCATTTTAGGCGTTCTTCTTTGCCCTTAGTATCATATTACTTATGTGCCCTTTAGATTTCTAGGGTTAAGAACTGAGTAATTCATTTCTTTCCCTTTCCTTCCTGAATAACATTTCAAACATTGAGTCTTGTTTTGTTTTACTAACTGGTGTACCTGGTTTAAGCAGTCTCTCTGGTTCAGTTCTCATTAGCTTTTGGGGCTCCATGCTTCCCTGGCATCAGAACTCTTCCAGGTCTGTTTCTTTCCATTAAAGAAAAAAAAGGCCTTGTGTCTTTTCTGGCCAATTTACTTTAAAGAACCTGCTAAGAAGAGAAAAAAAAAAAGCGCCATTTCCTGCTTCCTGCTTGAAGGAATTATTTCATGTCAGAACAATGCAGTTTGTAGGTTTTTTACACTGGCAGGAGGATGTTCAGCCAAGGAGGGTTGTCCTTGGCTTTAGGCTGTCCTAAAGCCTTGGCCAAGGCTATAGGCTGTCCCTAAAGCTCTGCCTATGCTTTCCTCCCTCAAATTCCCTCTGCTACATTGGCTTCCAGGGGTACTCAGCTCCCCTGAAAGCTCTAACTGATGTCCCCCACTGTGATTCCCTTTGACACAGGTAAGACAGACTGAAGTATTCACTGAGACTTCATTGAGCCATAAGTAGTGACAGAAGAAAAATAAGAAAAAATAAAATAATTATAAATGGCCTGACTTGCAAAATCTAGACTCTAATTCTAACAAGCTTCTGCAAAGACTGTTAGACCGGGACTCTGCCGTGGCTATAGTCAAGGACATCACTGTGAGGACCTCATGGCCTCTTTTACTAGTACATTCCATCAGTGCAAAGGTAGTCTGGATTCAGAGAACTGTAGGATCTTCCAGTCCAGGTAGCATCTTTTGTTAAGGTGGAACAACTTGACCTATTTTTTTGAGGAAAATTTCTCCCTTGGTTTAGATCTTAAAGCACTGCCTTGACACTAAGGGAGAGTCTCCCTGCCTTCCTTGTATGAGGGTACGGGACCAATAACCAGAGTCCTGCCCCCCCCCCCAATTCTGAACAAAGGCATTTACCTATAAGAGGAGAAGCCCTCCTTAAGAATCCTGCTGCGTGGACCCAGTTTCCCAGCTCATTTCTAATAGATGCATGTAAGGATCACTGCTTCAGGAAGGTGGACATTTCTCAGGGTCCCCGTTAGTTATTTGACAGGGGTCTGCCCAGGGACAAACCCAGACAGTGGAGATGTGGCTGTAGACACTGGGGAGAAGGCAGGATATTTGTGCCCTCAGTGACTGCTAAATAGACAAAGTCATGAAGTTCTGACGAGAGGACTTTCAAAACATGGAGGCAGAAGAAGAGTAAGGGGGGGTCAAGAACCAGGCATCTGGCTAAGGAAAAGTCGTTGAAAAGCTAAAAACCTGTGGTTCTAAATCTAAACCACAGGTCTGAGTTTCAGAAAGGCAGACCTGACTATGTCTTAAGTTTTTGGAGGGTGGGAGCACTATAGCTTTTTAAATGTTTATATCCTTTGACATAGTAATTCTGAGAATGTCTTCCAAGGAAATCATCTGAGGTGGCAGCACAGTTTGAGCATGCCATAACATTATTATAGTATTAAATATGTTTCCAATGTTAGAGGACTGGTCAAGTAAGCAAGAGCACATCCACATGGTGGAATATATTGCAGCCAATAAAACTTTATTTTGAAAAAATTTTTAACATGGTTGAGTGCTTGTTATATAATAAGTGGGAAAAGGTGATTATATTATTGTATCTCTGGTGTGATCTCAATTCAGAGAAAAAGACTGAAAGGAAATGTATCAAAAATAACAGTAGTGAGATTATAGGAGATTAACATTATCTCCTTGAATTACTTATATGACTTTTAAAATGAAGATTCAATTAAGAAAAGCTATTCTGACCTCATCACTTTCTCCCTCAGACCTGCTTTTCTATCACAGTTCCTTATCGCAGTAGTTGTCTACAGCCACTTACTTACTTAAGCCGAAGCCTCCTTCCCTATGTGTTTACCCCAGAACTTCTTCCGCTCCCAGCTGCTGCGGCAGTGGTAGAAAGGCCTTGTCTTGTTTCTCTCTGGGCTGTGATAAGGGGACAGAAAAGAGAGAAGACATCGTGTCCTCTGGTTTGCCCCACTAGTTCCTTGCTATAAGCTCTCTGTTCTTCTCACTTTGCCTGAGATGCATTTCAGCCTGTGTGCCCACCCCAAAGGTGAAAAGCAGGCCTTTTTCCAATTTACTCTTGTGAAATTCTGACAGTCCCTCAAACTCCTTCTCAGGCTGAAGCTGTGTGATTTAAATATATATGCTTGATGGGGCGCCTGGGTGGCGCAGTCCGTTAGGCGTCCGACTTCAGCCAGGTCACGATCTCGCGGTCTGTGGGTTCGAGCCCCGTGTCAGGCTCTGGGCTGATGGCTCAGAGCCTGGAGCCTGTTTCCGATTCTGTGTCTCCCTCTCTCTCTGACCCTCCCCTGTTCATGCTCTGTCTCTCTCTGTCCCAAAAATAAAGAAAGGGTGAAAAAAAAAATTAAAAAAAAAAAAATAAATAAATATATATGCTTGGTAGCTCTGGAAAGTGCATTTTTTTGCTATTTCTGGCAATCATTTTCTTTCTTTTTTTTCTTTTTTAATGTTTATTTATTTTTGAGAGAGAGAGAGAGAGAGACAGAGTACAAGCAGGTGAGGCACAGAGAGAGAGGGAGATAGAACCTGAAGCAGGCTTCAGACTCTGAGCTGTCAGCACAGAGCCCAACGTGGGGCTCAAACTCACCAACTATGAGATCATGACCTGAGCTGAAGTCACTTAACTGACTGAGCCACCCAGGTGCCCCTCTGGCTATCATTTTCTACATTATCTTAACTAATCAGATGAAATAGTGTTCGAATAGAACTAGAAAATTAGATGATTTTGCCCTGAGAATAAACCAGTTTTGTCTTCACGGAATTTGCTAATTGAGCTACTTTTCTGCATGTCTTTTGACTCCTTAGGGAAGTCCTCTCTAGGGATGGCCCTCTTTCGTCTGGTGGAGTTATCTGGAGGCTGCATCAAGATTGATGGAGTGAGAATCAGTGACATTGGCCTTGCCGACCTGCGAAGCAAGCTTTCCATTATTCCTCAAGAGCCAGTGCTGTTCAGTGGCACTGTCAGGTAAGGACCTGAGCGCCCATGTGCTTCGTGCTGCATTTTGAGGCCAGATGGGCATGTTAGAGCCTCCATGTGGGACTGAGATCTAGTGACCTCTAGTCTAGTGCTTTTCGCACCACCCTGTGCTTCTTAGTGCAGAAGTGAGGGGCAGCTCCCCCGCACAAGCCACCTCATTAATGAAACAGGGCCCATGGGCCCTGCAGCATGGTGGTAAAGAAGTCAGCGAGATCTGGGCTCAGATCTCTGCCCTGTGACTAAGTTACCTGAACATACCTAACTCAGCTTGTTCCCTCATCTGTAAAATGGGGATTAAAAAACTTTTTTTGTTGTTCATTTATGTTTTTTTTGAGAGAGAGTGAGAGCCCACACACGTGGTGGGGAGGGGCAGAGAGAGAGGGAGAGAAAGAATCCCCAGCAGGCTTCATGCTCAGTGCGGAGCCCAGTGTGGGCTCAGTCTCACCAACCATAATACCATGACCTGAGCGGAAATCAAGAGTCAATGCTTAACTGACTGAGTCACCCAGGTGTCCCAAATGTGGGGATATATTAAATTAATATTATTAAATTAATTAAATGTGGGGATGATCTTCATTGTGAAGGTTGGATAGGTCCATATAAATTATATAAGCACTGAGCCTGGCAAACCGTGAGCATCCGATGACTAGTAGCAGCTCATCAGCCTCACCACCATCATCCTTCATCTTCCTCCCACTCCACATTGTCATCTCCCCTAGCTATGCTCCAAGTTGCAGTTCTTGTGATGGTTTTCTGACCTTATTACTCCTCGTGTTTTTCTACCTCTGGAATGATGCCTCTCTGAAATCTGCCAGGATGCCTAAGATAAAATTCCTCTTCTCAACCTGTTAAAATAGTAACTAAGAAGGAAATAATATGTAAGCCCAATATCTTTCCTTATAAATTATCCCACCCTTGCCCTTAGCTTTAAGCTTTTGCCTCCTGGAAACAATGGCTTTCCATAATCCATGTCCATTTCTATTCAAGTTGCCTCTCCTTTGAACTAAAAATATCTTTAACTATATAGTTGACCTAGATTGGACTTTTTTTTTTTTTTTTAATCACTCTGAAAGTAGTATTGCCATTTCTTTCATTTTTAGTGGTCTTCAAAATAAAAAAATTGGTACCAACTTAATTTCAAATAACCACAGACTTATCTTTAAAATCAGGTCCCCTCCTTGGACACCTGGGTGGCTCAGTCAATTAAGCGTCATATTCTTGATTTGGGCTGAGGTCATGATCTCACGGTTTGTGGGGTTGAGCCCTGTGTCCGGCTTGGTGCTGACAGCACAGAGCCTGCTTGGGATTCTCTCTCTCTCTCACTCTCTCTTTTCGCTCTCTCGCTCTCACTCTCTGACTCAAAATAAATAAATAACCATTAAAAAAAAAATGACGTCCCCTCCCTTTCTTCGGAAATGGCACCTGAACTCACTGATTCAAAGAGGTTTGGTAGATAAAATGAATTCTCTCCTATACACATGTAGGGTCAACACTCTTGGGTGTGTTTATTTTGGCATTTTCTCTAACCACCAATGAATTTGGGCACCATAGAATGGATCAGTCGTTCCCTTTAGGAACTGAGATAACAAAGTCAAACAAATGTCAGAAGAGAATTAGAATTTACTGAAGACTAGGGTCTAAAATGAAGAAATTGAGAGTTGTTGCCAAATCTGCTCTTCCCTCCCATAAATCTCTCCATTTTTAGATGCCACAAGGAATGCCTTTGAGAATATAATTGGCCTTATAATTTTTGGCTCCGGACAAAAGAACCATTTTTTTTTTATCATCACTTGGAAAAACATTAAGAAACAAAGTGTGTTAAACTTGACTCTGTTAAGGACACTGCCACTGACATGCCTCACGTTTTATCTCCAAATTTTACAGCCCTTCATTTGGGGCTGTGAATCAGGGGCTTCTAGAGTTGATGGTTAAGTGCTAGCTTTGGCAGCACATATGCTAGAATTAATGGTTAAGAACTGACCTGCTGGCATGGCAGCTGGTATTTGTAAACCCTCATGGAAATGCAGCTTTTCTGGGAGTTGGGGCCGTTTGTTATCAACTCCAGAGACATGTTGCTGCTTGATGGACAAGCTTATGGCTGGTGTGCTATTGCCCTGAGTTTTTAGTTATTGTGCTCAGAGTGCTATTTGGGCAATCCACTGT
This sequence comes from Puma concolor, assembly GCF_028749965.1. Taxonomy (NCBI): domain Eukaryota; kingdom Metazoa; phylum Chordata; class Mammalia; order Carnivora; family Felidae; genus Puma; species Puma concolor. The sequence goes on along the minus strand of NC_141675.1, from coordinate 76,190,376 downwards.
ACAAATTTAGGGAATCCTGTGAGTTTCATTTTCTGCCAGCTGTAATTTTGGCTTTTTAAGTCAATAGTAGATGCTGAGGTGAAATTAAATCACAGACCTATGATATTCTTCCTTTTATCTTCTCAGGTCTTAATAAGACCAGGTTTTATCCCAAGGAATATTCAGTTTTTGGTGTTCTTTTGCTTTTCTTAGACTATTAGAAAGCCTGGGGCACCTGGCTGGCTTAGTTGGTTGAGCGGCTGACTCTTGATTTCAGCTCACGTCATGATCTGAGGGTCACGGGATCGAACCCTGCATCAGGCTCTGCACTGAGCATGGAGCCTGCTTAAGATATTCTCTCTCTCTCTCTCTCTCTCTCTCAAATTAAAAAATAATAATAATAAAATAAATTTCAAGAAAGGGTGTCCCTTTCCTTTTTTTAATTTTTTTTATTTTGATAGTCTTAGTCCCTGTGGAACTTGGGATTTCCCAAAAGCTCCTTAGCGTCAACATCAGAAAGTAATGTTAAGTCTAGAATAATTGTATCAAGAACACTAGATGTTATCTAACATTTGCTGAAGTCATTCCAGAGAGAGGGGATATATGGGAAATCTTTACCTTCCTCTCAGTTCTGCTGTGAAGCTAAATTGGCTCTTAAAAAATTATCTTTAAAAAAAAGGGGGGGGGTGGGAGGTCATTCTGTGCCAGATACTGTTGCTTTAAAGAACAACAGAACAGTATGTGGCAGATGTTGTCCAAAGCATTTTAATTGTATTAGTTCATCAAATACTCAAAACCCCATGAGGTAGGTACTATTATTATGCCGATTTTATAGATGAAAAAAGTGAAACCCAGAGAAGTTAAGTAATTTGCCCAAAGGTAGGAATCTGAACCTGGGCTGTCAGGGCTCTTATGTGCCACACTCACTGTTTTGCCTCCTGAAGTTATCACAACACCTGCTAATAATCATGACCTTGGGAGGTATCCTGTCTTTCCAAAAACCAGAGTTAGACCTGCTTCCTCAGGGGCCTTACTTTTAGTTACCTTTCTTTTCTAGCATCTTCAAAATCTCATCTGATTCCAGGTTTGTACAGGCTTCCCTTATCTTGAAAAAAGAAAAATATGCACTCTCTGCTATTCTCTTGAGTCTTTTTCATTTACTCTACGTCCCCCATATCTCTTTTTCCACTTCTAACCTTTTTCCTATCTAATTTTACTCTTAACAACCAGTCCATATTTCTGAATAACTATCTAGAGCTCTCCTTTAGCTTCCTGATAGCAGAAGAAGGTCTGCAGGTCCCAAGTCCCCTGCTCTGAGGCCCCAGGCTGCTCAGGAGCCCCCTCACCCCCACCCCCACCATGGCAGGACGGTGTGGCGTAGCAGTGTCTTCCCATGTATGGGGGCGGAGGGGACTCCTGTATCCTCTCACACTCTCAGAGGTACTCTCAGCCTCATTTAGCCATGGCCACCAGGCAAGCTTAGAATACTGCTAAAAATAAAATATGAAAGACCAAAGATGAAAATGCACTTCTGGCAGCATTAGGACTCCAGGAGTTCTTCTTTTTTTTTTTTTAATGTTTATTTATTTTTGAGAGCGAGATGGTGCTAATGGGAGAGGGGCAGAGAGAGAGGGAGACACAGATCGGAAGCAGACTCTAAGCTGTCAGCACAGAGCCTGATGCGGGACTCGAACCCATGAACTGCAAGATTATGACCTGAGCCAAAGTCAGACACTTAACCACCAGAACCACCCAGGTACCCCAGGACTCCAGGAATTCTGACTATTACAAATAGGTGTCTTCATTCTCAGGTGCTTTTTTTCTCCATCCATCCATCCATCCATCCATCCATCCATCCATCCACCCATCCACCCATCCACCCATCCACCCATCCATCTGTCCAGCTACAACTTTTGATGTTGTGCATGCGCAACTTTGCTTTCGCTTCTGTTTGTGGCTTAGACTCGGGGCCATCTGGCTTCTCTAATGACAGTGTATTTTTTTCTATTCCTGACTGAGCTCCCTGTTGAGATCAGTCTGGTCTGTCTTAATGTGTATGTACACCACCTACTGGTGTATGTAAATATTCCTTATATATCTGGAGCCCATTGTTCAGCCTTCGGCGGCTCCGTCAGCTGGTGTGATGAGCCTCAGAGGGTTGAATGTGGAGCCTACCCATGTGTCCACTGAGTCTTCACCCACAGACAATCCGCTGGGGCAGGCTCCTCAGTGAGCAGGTAACTGTATCCCTTGTGTGCATACTCTGTGTCTGATAAGAGGTATGTGGTGAACTTCCTAGGTGTATTTGCTTCCTAGGGATGTCACAACAAAGCGCCACAAACTGGGTGGCTCAAAACAACAGGAATTTATTGTCTCACAGTTCTAGGGGCTAGCAGTCTGAAATCAAGGTATCAGCAGGATCATGCTTCCTCTGATCCTTCCCTTGTCTCTTCTACCCACTAGTGGTTTGCCAGCGATCTGTGATGCTCCTTGGCTTATAGATACATCGTTCCAATCTCTGCCTCCATTGTCACCTGGCCTTCTCGTGACCCTCTCTCATAAGGACACCAGTCATGTTGGATTAAGGGCCCACTCTACTTTGCCACTCCAGAATGACCTCATTTTAACTAATTATACCTGCAATGACCCTATTTCCAAATAGGGTTACGTTCTTAGATACTGAGGGATAGGACTTCATGTCTTTTTGGAGAGGAAACACTTCAACCCATAACAATAGGCATCACTGTACTGTTTTTTCCCTAATGTTTTATTTATTTTGAAGAGCGAGAGAGAGCATGCATTCATGCATGCACACATATGCAGGGGAGGGACAGAGAGAGGGAGAGAGAATCCCAAGGAGGCTCTGCTGGCACAGTGCTCAAACTCACGAACAGTGAGATCTTGACCTCAGCTGAATCAAGAATTGGACCCTCGACCAACTGAGCCACCTAAGTCCCCTGGACTACCTTCTTCTTTAAGAGATATACCCACAGAGATAATAGATATTAGATGGTATGCTTATAGAAGATTAGTCTTCCCCATCCAGACTTTTCACAGATAGGACTTTATCAGAACTCTTTCTGAGCCTGGTATTCAGGATCCTGGATTATTGTGTCCACTTGGAAAATGCATTGAATATATGAATCAGAAGGCCACCAAGCATTAGAATGAGACAGCTAATGTGTCCACATGTACCTTGTCTATTTAACAGCTGCCAGTGATTGAGTGTCTGCCTTGTTCCAGGCACTGTAGGTATATTATCTCTAATGTTTACAGTAACTTACTGAGTCATGTCACTATATCCCCATTTTATAGAGCAGGAGACTGAGGAGTAATTTGCCCAAGGTCATGCAGATGGTAAGAAGCAGAGTGGGGATTTGAGCCCAATCTGCCTGGATTCTGTGTACTCACACCCTCCCTGCATCATACGGTTCTTCACCTCTGTGATTACAGAAAATGCTTAAATTGTGACACACTAATGCCTCTTACCAGGAAGTCAAATAAGAATGTGTGTTCCTTTATTCTTACAACAAATAGTAGACAATATACATGGGTTTCAACAGTGAATAAGATCCCGACAAGGATCCTGATCTACTGGGGGAGACAGACAAATGAACAGAGAGACAAGTGCTTTTTTATTTAAGATGGGGATAAAAAAGTGAGGGAACTGAAGTATAGAGAAGTTAGGCTAACTTGGTCAGGGTCACACAGTTGTAATAGAAGCTGTACAGGAATCAGCAAGTCTGGTCCCAGAGCCCTTTCTTTTACCAGTGTCTCTCAAGCAAAAGGGTGGGGAGAGGTGCACATGTTCAAAGGGCATAAGAGAGCAGAGCCAGTTAGAGTCTCCCAGCAGAGTCCACAAGTGTCCCAAAGGGATGAGCGAGATCGGTGTCAGCCTGTGCTTCCTCCTGTCAGGTGGAGTTCTGGGATAATGTCCTGCTTGCATTTATGTGCCTGGAATTGCTAACCCCAGGCATGGAGACGGATGTGACACAGAGCTAAAGTTTTCCCAAAGACTTTCCTATTCCTGTATGCCAAGTATAATTTTATGGACAAAGCAAATTATACCTAATACCTTTCAGGTTACTAGAACTATAAACGTCATGTTTAGATGGAGACAAGGCACTGCAAAATTCATGTAACATCCCAATTTCTATCAATTATCTGTTCCACCCCATCACTTTACCCTCATCCTCTAGGACAGAGAGCTGATTCCCCTGTCTTTTAAGATTTCCAGAAATGTCTAGGCCAATTTTTTGGTATCATCCTTGATGTTCTTAAGGCAGATACTATTGGTACAGTAAGCAAGAATAGTCCCCAACCTGCTTTTCTGTTCCAGTAAATTCCTTCCTCTTGAGTTGCTGTTCACACTCTTGTTTCTCCTCTACTGGATCAGCTCCTCCTCCTGGTCAGCCAGCTGACCTCGAGTCCCTGTTCAGTGACAGGCTCTCACCCTGGTGCATCAGGATGTTTTTCTAAGTTTGAACATACAGAGAGATGTATTTCAACATGTATATGTCGAAATGCTAACAGTGTTTGTTTCTGGGGGGTCAGATTAGAAGTGATTAAAATGTCAATTGGCTTTGGTTTTGTGTTTCACATATCTGTATTTCTTAATTTTTCTGTAACTAACTTGTATTATTTACATAATAAAAACAATAAAAGTTAAATAAAGTTTTATAAAGAAGACAGAGAGGCGGTGCCTGGGTGGCTCAGTTGGTTAAGCGCCGACTCTTCATTTCGGCTCAGGTCAGGATCCTGGGGCCGTGAGATTGAGTCCTGCATCTGGCTCCATGCTGGCACTGTGGAGCCTGCTTGGGCTTCTCTCTCCCTCCCTTTGCCCCTCCCCAACTTGGGCTTATGTGCGCGCACGCGCGCTCTCTCTCTCTCTCTCTCTCAAAAATAACTTAAGAAGAAGAAGACAGAGAGGTCTGGCCTGTTCCCATGTATGATCCTATGACAGATAACCTTTGCAGGATGGTCACTTACATGTTGGATCATTGTGAAATTCCTACTGTGTTTCTCTCCAGATCAAATTTGGATCCCTTCAACCAGTACACTGAAGACCAGATTTGGGATGCCCTAGAAAGGACACACATGAAAGAATGTGTAAGTAAAGCACAGAGGGAGCACTTTGCTGGAAATCTGGGGGCAGGGGGGGAATGCAGTGACACGTGTGTCCAGCCTGGCCTGTTACTCTATTTCCAGGATGTCTGTGAAATCCTGTGAAGGAGCACTTTAGATAAGGCTTCCCAGGCATTTCAGAAAGGGCATAAAAGTTGATATCTCTGGACCATGGTCATATTGCCCTTTTGCTCCCTATTGATTAAAAAAGATATTAATGACAACCGCTCAGATTCTGTAATGCTTTTAAGTTAATTTCTATTTTATTCATCATGACAGTATAACATGTTTTTGAAGCATCTGAATACGTATCAAGTCCACAAAAAGCATGCAGCATGCATATGGAGTCATAGACTTCTTGGGGTAACTCAGTATGTACCCTCCCAAGGCCACAGGTGATCCCCTTGACCTGGAGTAGATCTCTCATGCCCCTGAGTTGAGTAAAGCTCTGGATCCCCTGCCCTGACTCAACTAGATCAGCTGTGCCTTTATCACTTATATATTGACCTTCGTCAAATAATTTCATTTGAAGAGTAGGCTCAATAGCTTATTTTAAAGGCAAAATTTAACAGCCATGGACCTATAGCTTTGAAATTCAGAAAGAGTGATCTCTTTGCATGACCATATTTTCAGAACCAAAATTAGGGCCACCATCGGACAGGATCTGGGGACATGAAAATACTGGAATTTCTAGGACCTTTTAATGGTATGAGGCTAACAGAATAATCTATCTGAAATATGGAATGTCCTAGAAAATGAGAGTCCTCAGGGCACCTGGGTGGCTCAGTCACTTAAGTGTCCAACTTCAGCTCAGGTCATGATCTCACGGCTTGTGAGTTCGAGCCCCGTGTCGGGCTCTGTGCTGACAGCTCAGGGCCTGGAGACTGCTTTGGATTCTGCGTCTCCCTCTCTCTCTGCCCCTCTCCCACTAGCACTCTGTCTCTCTCTCTCTCTTAAAAATAAATAAACATTGGGGCGCCTGGGTGGCGCAGTCGGTTAAGCGTCCGACTTCAGCCAGGTCACGATCTCGCGGTCCGGGAGTTCGAGCCCCGCGTTAGGCTCTGGGCTGATGGCTCAGAGCCTGGAGCCTGTTTCTGATTCTGTGTCTCCCTCTCTCTCTCTGCCCCTCCCCCGTTCATGCTCTGTCTCTCTCTGTCTCAAAAATAAATAAAAACGTAAAATAAATAAATAAATAAATAAACATTAAAAAAAAATGAGGGTTCTCATACATGTGATCGTAACACCTGTACCTTCTTTCTAGATGAGCCAGATTCGTGGCTAAAAATTGTTTCATCTATTTCAGAATAATTTATTTTTGCTACTGGAGTTTTGACAAAATTTAGTATAGTTTTTGTTTATTCGTTGGGTTTTTTTTTTTCAAAATTTACTTTTGGACTCTTCAAGTCCCGACCTTCCTTTCTCCTTAGATTGCTCAGCTACCTCTGAAACTTGAATCTGAAGTGATGGAGAACGGGGATAACTTCTCAGTGGGGGAACGGCAGCTCCTGTGCATCGCGAGAGCCTTGCTCCGTCACTGTAAGGTAGGTGGTTTGGTGAGCGGTGGGGAGGAAGAACAGCCTTTCTCTGTCATAAGAGAACCAAAGGCATTCCTGGCACGAAGCCCAGTGGAGCATTTTAGGAGCATGCCCAGAGAGGCTTCTAAATTAACCTTGACACGATCTGGGTATACAAGTGTTTTTGAGCCTTCAGACTTCCCTGAGCCTTTAATTTCCAAAGGTGACTTTTGTTTCTGACCAGTGAGTAGCTGTAGTACTGTTGGAAACCATAGACTTGGAGATATCCAGGCCATCAAATCCAGTCGCCTTGTTTCGTAAACCAGAAGAGGAAGATCCAGAAAGATGTTTTTCCAAGTCACAGAGCAAGCAGGAGCCAGCATTTTGTTAGATCAGTATTACACGCATTTCCTTTTATTTGTGGAAATGAAGGCGAACACATGGGTTTGAAGTTGTCTCCGTTCTAAGCAAAATGGTTCTTTTGCATATGTGTGTACTTACTTAGGAAAAACAGATTACGGTTTAAATAATAAAATACATTTTAGTGAAACCTAGATTAAGTAGAATGCTTAGGAAGAAATTGGTTGGATCTCTCTTTCTCCTCTCTTCTCTGGCAGATTTTGATTCTAGATGAAGCCACAGCCGCCATGGACACGGAGACAGACTTACTAATCCAAGAGACTATCCGAGAAGCATTTGCTGACTGCACCATGCTGACGATTGCCCATCGCCTACATACAGTCCTAGGCTCCGATAGGATTATGGTGCTGGCCCAGGGACAGGTACTGAGCCCCTGAAGGACCGTGGCTTGACATGTGGCCTTGTCTGGGAGGAAAACTGGCCCCTGGCAGGACTGGGCTGATTGCCATCTCAGGGCGATTCTTAGCTTTCAGATAAGCATCCTTAGCAGCTCTAACCTGGCGGCTGCATGGGGGATACAGCCCCCCCAATCAAGAGATTGAGTAGGAGCACTCTTCCTGGGTTCTCATTGTACTTTACTACCTGTTTTTTGTTGCTTGTAAAAGTGACACTTTGACTTAGATCAGAAGGCATGTGTTCATACTAACTCACTCACGTAGGCAGGAATTGCCCGAGACCTATTGAGACCAGCCACCTTCTGTTTGCTCTCTGCAATCATGTAGTGTTGCCAAACTTCTCATCTGGCTGTTCCAAACTTTCCCACAATCTGGCCCAGCCTAGCCGCCTTCATTTCCCCCTCTCTCCTTGCAGGTGCCGGTGGCTCTAACCAGTCTTGCATACCCTAAGCTGGTTCTCCTCTGTTCTTCCCTCACTTGGTTCCATCTACCTCCAGCACCTTTTCCTCTTGTCCCCTCGCCCACATCCCTACATCTGTCTGCATACAGCCTGCCTGTCTCTCAAGAAAGACACGGCTTAAATGCCCTGATTGCCTCTGCCACCTTAAACTTTATGTGTACCTCTTCTGCCTCCTCTGATGGTAACTGGCTAATGCTCTTTCTCCCCTATTAGACTGTAAGCTCTCTAGAGTCATGGGTCATACTTCATTCATCTTTGGGTCCCTGGCAGGGCTCTGTACTGTGTTCTTTGCACATGATAGACGTTAAGTATGTCACTTAAGATGTTAAGTAGATTTGTGTTGGCTGGGTACCTCCTTTGTGTGCCCCTGGGATGGCAGCAAATTGTAACACTGCAGATTTAGTCTGGGCTTCACAGCTTGGTTTGAGAGAACATAGGGTTAATGATTTTTCTCCTCATATTGAAATTATGTTAACATTAATGGTTTTTTGTTACCATCTTTGTTTGCACTATCCTAAATGTTTAGTGAGATTCTGTTACACATTGGATATACAGAGCTACTACTCTGTACATAGGTATTAAATAGAATATAATGAAATAAAAGTAGACGGGACCAAGAACACCTTCTGGGAAATTCTTTCTTAAAGACACACATGCACACCACTTTGTTTCTATGAGTGGCTCAATGTTTTGGAATGGGGATTGATTGGCTCTTAATGAGGAACTCTGTCCTTCCCATCCCTTAATTTTTGTGTTCATTAAAATTCCTTGTAATTTTAGGAAAACATGAAAAAAAAAGCATAAAAGCAAAAATAAGTCATTTACGCCCCCAGGGATAAGCATCATTAATACATTAATTTGCACCCTGCCAGCATTTTTCATGCCTGTATGCACACAGACTCCAGCAGATAGGATGTGCTTTGCTGTAGACACACGATACCAGAATGAAAGAGGCTTGGATGGCAGGAGTTCATTATCCCATGGCAGGAGGCCTGATGGTTGGTTATTCAGCAGCTCAGCAACATCAGCTTCCAGCCAGCTCCTACCTTCCCTCCCCCTCATGGTGCAGGATGTCTGCTCTAGCTCCCAATGTCATATCCTCACACAGGCAATCCTGTGGAAGGCTTTGTCCTTATGTCTGTATCTAGTGGGCAGGACAGCCTTTCCTAGAAGCACCGCAGAGACTGCTCCTTGGTCAAGGCTATGCCCCATGTCTTGGCCCTGTAGCAAGAAAAGCTGGGAAAGTGAATATGTGACATTTTCTGCCTCTATGGTGGAAGGCAGGCTCTGCCAGCATATCATTCATTTTTTTGCTACGATATGATTTTCAGTGGCTACACTGAAGTCTGTCATAAGAATGGATAATCGACTGGATGGATCCCTTACTTCCTTTTTTATTCCACTGACCCAGTATTTTGGGCTGTTCTTTTTCCATCATTGGGTTGGGATCAGTTTGTATAACAAGATGAGATTTGCCTGCTATGCCATTGACTTGAGCTGTAATTTATTCCCCCCCTGAGATTTATGTGAAGGAAGTCTGGATGTCTTTGTCCCTAACCTTTCCTTATACCCTAGTTAGTAAAAACAAAAAACCAAATGCAGAACCCATTTGGGCGTGGCAGGATTGATCAAAGTGTCACTGCGATTCTTCCCCAGGGGGACTTGGGGTTTGCCCCCTTCCTGGCAGTGGTCCTCTGAATGACCCCAAGTGATGTGTCTCTTTCCTTTGCAGGTGGTGGAGTTTGACACCCCATCAGTCCTTCTGTCCAATGACAGCTCCCGGTTCTATGCCATGTTTGCCGCTGTGGAGAACAAGGTCGCTGTCAAGGGCTAACTCCTCCCTGCTGCTGCCACGTCTCTTTTCCTTGGAGCATTGCCATTCCCTGCCTAGGGCGGGCCCCTCATCACGTCCTCCTGCCGAAACCTTGCCTTTCCCAATTTTATCTTTCGCACAGCAGTTCAGGATTGGCTTATGTGTTTCAATTTTAGGGAGAGTCATATTTTGATTATCGTATTTATTCCATATTCATGTAAACAAAATTTAGTTTTTGTTCTTAATTGCACTCTAAAAGGTTCAGGGAACCGTTATTATAAATGTATCAGAGGCCTATAATGAAGCTTTATACGTGTAGCTATATCTATATATAATTCTGTACATAGCCTATATTTACAGTGAAAATGTAAGCTGTTTATTTTATATTAAAATAAGCACTGTGCTGATAACAGTGCAAATTCCTTTCTATCATTTTTGTACAGTTTGCTGTACTAGAGATCTGATTTTGCTATTAGATTGTAGGAAGGGTAGCATACTGTTCTTCAGCTGGTGGTTTCACGGTGCCGGGTTCTCTGGATGTCCAAAAGGAAGATGTGTGGCAATAGCGGGCCCTCCAGCAGCCCCCTCTGCGCCTCCGCCCAGCCACTCCCAGGTGGGGTAGAGGGGGCGGCTGGAGGCCATGCAGAGCGCCGTGAATTCTCAGGGCTCCTGCTTTCTGTCCTGTTGTCATTCACTGTTCCTGTCAGGAGAGCAGTGGGGTAAAGCCCCAGACCCCTTTTCACTCCCTCCGTCCGGAATGAGAATCACAGAAGAGCATTCCTCGGACGGGGGGCGTTTTTTTTCCTGCCTTCCTCTTTTTGCTGTTGTTTCTTAACCAGAATCAAGTCTATTCCGAGTGTCCCACTGCCTCAGGTTCCTAACGCTGGCCACTGCACAGAGCTCTCCAGCTCCTACCCGCTGGCTCCAAACCCGGGAGCCAGCTGCTGCTTTCTTCGGTGGTACTTTTTCATTTGCCTGGTCCCACGCCTCCACGGTTCAGTGACAGGGTTCAGGAGTTTGTGGGTCTGTTCTCTCTCCCTGCAGTTGTCACACAGTCTCTGTCTCTCTCCAAAGTCTGCGACTTTAAGCAGCTCTTGCTAATCAGTGTCTCACACTGGTGTAGAAGTTTTTTGTACTGTAAAGAGACCTACCTCAGGTTGCTGATTGCTGTGTGGTTCCGTGTGTTCCCGCAAACCCCCTTTGTGCTGTGGGACCAGTAGCTCAGGTGGGCGTGGTCGCTGCTGTCATCAACTGAATGGTCAGAGTTGCATGTCGTGACCAACTAGACATTCTGTCGCCTTAGCATGTTTGCTGAACACCTCGTGGAAGCAAAAATCTGAAAAAGTGAATAAAATTATTTTGGATTTTGTAAAACTCTTGGTGTAGAAAATAGTTTTCTGGGAAGGGAGCAAGATGTCTTTGTAATGGCTTTGGTGTACAAGAGCCTTGGATCTGAATATCCAATGAGGGAGTCACGTGCCAGAAAGACCCGTAACGGAGTGGGCTGGTTGGCAAGGGGGGCGGGGCCTGGCATGCCTGGAATCCTCTGTGGTGGGCTTTAGTCCCTACAGCCTGTGTTCTCGGGCATGGTCACCAGACAAAGTTCCTGTGGGGCTAATAAGAGGTGCGGAAGGGCAGGGTGAATGGCTGTGGGGAGGTGGGAAATTGTGGTGAAGTAGATTTCAAATGAACAGTTAGTCGAGAATTCTCAGCAATTCAAACAATATGCAATCGCCCTTTCAGCCAGTTCATTCAGATTAACTCATTGAGAATTGAGTACCATTCAAAAGGTACTCATTGTAAAGTTTCTCGATATATTGTGTTGAATGCAGCCAAGAAAGCTTTTAAACTATTTGTATTGGCTCTGCTGACCACCAGCGGAAATCGTATCTTAAGCCTAGCCATTTGTGTAAACCACTGGCTTAAAAATTCAACTCCTTGGGGCTCCTGGGTGGCTCAGTCAATTAAGCATCCAACTTCGGCTCAGGTCATGATCCCACATGACCTGTGAGATCGAGCCCTGCATCGGGCTGTGTGCTGACAGTGCAGGACCTGCTTGGGGTTCTCTCTCCCTCTCTCTCTCTCTCTCTCTCTCTCAAAATAAATAAACTTTAAAATTAAAAATTCAGCTCCTTGTCACGTAGCAGGTGCTTGGTAGGCGCGTGTGGCCTGGACGGTGCAGGTATGGAACATTCCCATCATTGCAGAATGTTCCGTTGGATAGCACTAAGGTAAACAGCCACGTTTTTTGATTCCCTGAGTTTACCTTCCAAGAAGGTGACCGAGTCAGCAAGAAGAGCCCCTACACGGTCACCCTGTTGAAGCCCCCTGCTGCATGCGACCCTTCCTCCAGTGTCCCTCCTTTTGGTGCTGTTCTCTTACTTCTCTTGGTCTTTTCTCACCTCCCTCTCCCTGCTTTGCCCCTTAAATGGAGATGTTTCCTGCCTTTTCTCTCCTGCGTGGATCTTTCACTCTTCCAGGCACAGTGACATACCTTCAGCTGCAGGCTTGGCCTGTCTTAGCGCTGAGCATCGCCACTGGCGTCCTCCAGGTGCCTCAAATAGCCTCTCGAAAGTCTAACAATGCTCCCTGTCTTAATTAGCAGTCCCAGGGCCTCCTTAGTCTTCCAGGCTAGAAGCCTTGAATTATTTCTGCTCTCCTGTCTCTTCCCAAATAAATTCTGTCATTCCAGGTCCTACATATCACCACCACTACCCCCTTCTCTCTCTCTCTGCCCTAATTAAGGCCCACCTCCCTTCTTTTTTCATATTGTAGCTACAGCTTATAACTAGTCTCCCTGCCTCATTGTCCTTCTAGTGCCCAAATGCTGACCAAAAATGCAAGTTGGTCAAATGCTTTACCCACCAAAAATCTTCAAGGAACAATTGCCTATAAAGTGGCCCATATTCCTTAGCTTGGCATTGAGGGTGTCCATTATCTGGCTCTAACCCTCCTTTTCTATTCAGTATTCCTAAAAATATTTTTCACACCTTTAAGTCTTGGCTATTAGCTTGGAATCTCTCTTATTTAAAAAAGCCATGTTTTGGGGGCGCCTGGGTGGCGCAGTCGGTTGAGCGTCCGACTTCAGCCAGGTCACGATCTCGCGGTCCGTGGGTTCGAGCCCCGCGTCGGGCTCTGGACTGATGGCTCGGAGCCTGGAGCCTGTTTCCGATTCTGTGTCTCCCTCTCTCTCTGCCCCTCCCCCGTTCATGCTCTGTTTCTCTCTGTCCCACAAATAAATAAACGTTGAAAAAAAAAATTTTTAAAAGCCATGTTTTGGAGCACCTCGCTGGCTCAGTCGGTAGAGCATGCAACTCTGGATGTTGGGGTCATGAGTTCAAGCCCCATGTTGGGCATAGAATGCACCTAAAGTAAATAAATAAACTATATTTTTTAAAACTCTGGTCAACTATTATCTCCCCCACAAAACCTTTCTCTTCACATCCCTCTGGGTTCCTATAACCTTTTCCTTACGCATCTATTTTAGGGTTTGTTTCTGTTTTCTTTGCATATTATAATGGATCATTTTCTTATATTTCTGCCCATGAATATAAAATTCTTTTATTTTTTAAGTTTATTTATTTTGAGAGTGAGAGTACCAGTGGGGGAGGGGCAGAGAGAAAAGGAGAGAGATCCCAAGCAGGCCTCATGCTGACATTGCAGAGTCCGATGTGGGGCTCAAACCACAAACTGTGAGATCATGACCTAAGCTGAAGCCAAGAATCAGACGCTTAACTGACTGAGCCACCTATCTGAATATAAATTTAAAGGCAGCAAATCTTATTTTTGTATACTTTATAATTTCTGGCTTAAATACTATGTTTTACATATAGTGGGTGCTTAATAACTGTCATGCTACTCAGCTGACTCTTGAATAGTGCTGCCCTGCCTTCAAAGCTGAGGTTCAAAGAGAGCAGCTCCCTGTGGGGAAGCTTCCTGGAACACTCAGCAGAATTCTAAATGCCAAGTTCATTGCAAACTGTCAGATGTCACATCACTATTTCCCCTTCTAGAAAGGCTGGAGACTAGAGTCAGCAGTTGTAGAGTGTTTACAGGAAGCAGAGCAGATACTTGCAAGAGTGAAGGAAGGCACAAATAATAATAAAATGTGCAGGGGCGCCTGGGGGGCTCAGTTGGTTTAAGCGTCTGACTTTGGCTCAGGTCATGATCTCATGGCTCGTGAGTTGGAGCCCCACGTTGGGCTCTGTGCTGGCAGCTCAGAGCCTGGAGCCTGCTTCAGATTCTGTCTCCATCTCTCTCTCTGCCCCTCCCCTCTCTCTCTCCCTCTCTCTCTCTCTCTCTCTCTCTCTCTCTCACACACACACACACACACACATATACTCTCTTAAAAATAAACATTAAAACAAAGTTTAATAATAAAATGTGCAAAACAGTGCCATGCCCTCTAGCACTGACCTTTGCCCTGGTTGCCTGGATATAGTGTCTGAGACTAGAATCCTTCCTTTGGTTAGAGGTCCCTGGGTCTTCCAACCCTCCCTAGTCATAGCTACAGTCCCTTGGGGACTTTACCTAACTGTCCAGGGCCAATCAGGCCACCTGTATTTGTTTCCATTCACTCCCATGAGACACTGGGGCACATTGCACAAGTTAAACACAAACAAGAAATAAAAGCCCCTCTTTGTTCAGGTGTATGGAGATAAGTTTGGGGACCTCTCCTGCCTCAACTCTCATTTCTTCCATCTCTAGTGGTCTCTGTATCTCCTGATACTTGGGTTCTTTCCCGTGGATGGAGACGTGGGGGGCAGGATGGAACATCCTCTAGGCACTGAACATGGATTAGGCACTGGATTTGGGTAGATCTAGAGGTGGGAGAAGCCACCTGAGCCCATCTATTGAGGTGGGGGCTGAGAGCTCTATAGTGGGGGGCAGTCTGTCACGGGAAATGGCTCCTGCCTGGGGCATAGCCCCCTGGGATGAGTCTGTGATGTGCACTCCTTATCCACTTTCTTCAAAGGCCACAGAAAGGGCTCTCACCTGGATGGAGGTCTGTGGGCAGAGAAGGGAGGCAGAGAGGAAAGGGCATTTTGGCTCTGAAGAAGGGGTTTCTGAGGGCAGCATCAGACAGGTGAGGCCTTGCAAAGGAGTCCCCTACAGCTGCATCAGAGCCTCTAGAAGCATGACTAGCTTCTAGAAAACATCTGTTTTCTGTTAGCCTTTAACAAACTTCCTTTTGAGTATGCAGGCTTGTCCCAGCTGGGAGGCAGCTGTGGAAAGAGAAAACTGAATTTGGAGACAGAGATCTGGATTACTAAACAAATCAGTTCACCCTTCTAAGCCTTGCTTTCTTCATCTGTAAAGTGGGAAGCAGTTTTCTTCACAGTAGTATAGAGGGGACTGGTTTAGAAATTTGATGTGAAAATACCTCATGCAGGGAAGGTGCCCAGCCAAAAACATCTTAGTTGATTTGAGTTGTTCCTAGAGGACCAAGAGAGAGGGGTCTGAGTTTTGTCCATCCTTGGCCTAGAATCCGAAAGAGAAAACGGGGGGCCCCGTGGCTTGGGTGGCAATGAGGGCTAGAATCACAGGGAGACCGCCTATGAAGGTACAGCTTGAGGGTGGACTCCCACGGGGTCAGACATACTCTGCATGGGAACTTCCCTTCAGGTGGGTACCTTGTGGCCCACCTCCACCATCTCACTCAGGAGCCCACAGCACACAGTCTGACACTGAGGGCCTTGGCCAAGAAATGAAGGAGTTGGTACCCTGCTGGGGTCTCCATTCCAGATCCACGTCCCTGGACCTGCCATCCCTGGAATCTGAAGGCTGTCAGACCTTGTGTGCTGGGTGTGTCTCTGGCTTAGGAGCTGCATCCCACCCTCAGCAGCCAGACAGTGTGACCTTGGGCAAGAGAAGGAGGAGGGGGAGTTTAAAGTTCAACACATCTGGGAACATTGAGTAGGCAAGCCTCCCACTAGGGTAATACATTTCTGCAACTTAAAGAAAAGTCCTCAAATGCCCTATCTGATTTTGAGGAGGTTTTGGACAACATTCCCGGCCAAGATACCCAAATGACAGCTGAAGCCAAATGGAATGTGGTCAGTGGAGTCAAAGACAGATGAAAGATCCATCTTTCTATGTTACCCCGATCTCCAAAAGTAGGAGTTACCATCACAGCCCCTGCCCAACTACCTTCATCAGCACTAAAGCCTCTACTGAAACCCCCATGACTACTAGCACCCCCAACTACCATCCACGTATACCAAAACCACCAAACTGTCTGAATTTCATTGAAGGCTAGAAGAGTATTCTAGGCTACATGTGTAATATTTCAATTGAGAATGGTTGCTGGCCTCGAGTAGCTCATGCTGCAGTGGGAGAGGAAGTGGTCAAAGAGTCTGGGCATATATAAAAGGAGCCCCAATGTAGAAGCTCCTATAAATAGGTCACTGGTGTGCTACGGAGGAAGGTTGTGCACTGTGGGACTGGGTCCTGGGGGCCACCGTGTCCTTCTGTCAACGAGTCCACATCACCCAATGACACCTGAGGACTCTGACACTGCTGGAGACACCCAAAGAAAGGGAGACCTGGTACCCGCCTTTAGGAGCTTGTCATATTGTGGAAAAGATGGCGGAGGCACAAAACGTGGTCAACAGAGCTGAGGAGTCACCCAGAACAAGGCAAGGACCTTAGGTCCTTATAGGTGATGGTTGGCATGTTTAGCGAAAAGTGGTGAGGGATTGGTGGGGTTGACTAGAGAAGTCTTCAGAGAGGTTAGTTTCTGAAACAATGTTATGAGGAAGAAGAACATGATTTATGGGAGAGGGGAAGGGAAGTTCTAACAAACAGGTAGCAGTTTTGTGGGAATGGCAGCAGTAACAAATATTGTACAAGCATTGTACATTATCCACACGTAAGGTCTAATCCCCCCATTCTGCCCAGTCCTAGGCAATCACTGATTTACTTTCGGTCTCCATAGATTTGCCTATGCTGGGCATTTCATATGAATGGAATCAATATGTTCTTTGTGACTGGCTTCTTTCACTTAGCATAGATTTTTCACGTAGCAGTATTCCATGCCTTTTTATTGCCAAACAACACTCCCCTGTATGATTATACCACATTTTTATTTACCCATTCATCAGCTGATAGACATTTGGGTTGTTTCTACTTTTTGGACATTACCAATAATGCCACTATAAACATATGTGTACAGGTTTCTGTGTGCTCATATTATCATTTCTTTTCCGTATATACCTAGGAGATGAATTGCTGGTTTACATGTTAAAACCCTGTAATTAATCATTTGAGGAACTGCTTCCAAAGAAGCTGCACTATTTTACATTCTCTATCTGATCACTCACCCTCCAGCTGCTAATTAGATTGATCGGAGAGTGAAGGAAAAGTGAGGATGGGGTAGTTATCCCTACAGAATTGCCATGAACCAGCCGCATTCTTCTATCGAAGGCCAGAGCTCTTGCCAGTGACCCTCTCCACCAAGCTAGGGGCTCCAGGTTCTTCCAACATCCCTTTCCTTTAACTTAAAAAAAAAAATAGTAGTAAATAAGTCAGTCAGTCAGTCAATAAATAAATAAATAAATAAATAAAATCCCTTGGGGCACCTGGGTGGCTCAGTCAGTTAAGTGTTTGACTCTTGGTATCAGCTCAGGTCATGATCCTGTGGTTTGTGGGTTCGAGCCCTGCATTGGGCTCTGCGCTGACAGTGTGAAGCCTGCTTGGGATTCTCTCTCTCTCTCTCTCTCTCTCTCTGCCTCTCCCTTACTTGAGCACTCTCTCTCTCTCTCAAAAATTAATAAACGTAAAAAATTTTTAATGTAGTAAAATATACATAACATAAAATTTACCATTTGAACTATTTTTATTTGTACAGTTCAGTGGCATAAAGTGCATTCACTGTTGTGCATTCGTTACCAGCAACCATCTCCAGAACTTTCCCATCTGCCCAAACTGAAATTCTGCACCCAGTAAACAATGTCCCTTGACTCTTTAAGCCTCAAGTGGAAAAGGCCCTTCACTGTGGCTAGCCCTGAGCACTGCTATGCTCTATGGTTCCCCTCACCCCTGCCCACACACCTTCTTGTAAACCATCTCTTTATTAAACTACCCTCAATTTACTCAACCTGAGCATACTGTCTGCCTCCTGCCGGCGCTGGTACAGGTATAGAGTTCTGTGAGGGCAGTTGGCTTTCTCAGTTGTACAAACGAGCATGCCCAGTTAAATGGAGGCTGCATAACTTGCCTGAAGTCACACACCTAGTAAGAGAAAAGCTAGGATCTAGACCCAGCAGTCCGGCTCCAGGACAGTTGAGACAAAAGCAAAGGCTGCAGAACCTGACGACTGATGAACATGGGGACCCCAGGCAAGGTAAGGGTCCAAGCCAACCAGAGCTTAGAGCTGGGTGGAGCGCGGTGACAGGGGATGCTTGTGAGGCCTCCGGGGGGCTGCTTAGTGCCTGGTCAGAGGAGAGAAGGAACCACGAGCTCGGGTTTCCTCATAGCAGGAATAGCATATCCTGAAGGGAGACGATGCCCCTCCAGGGGCTGCCCCCATCCCTCCCTGAGCAGACCCACGCAGCCAGCTGAGACTCCCAGGTAGAGGCTGAAAGGAGGCTGACTAGGGTTGGGCTCCATGGGCCAGAGGTGAGGTTACTGTGAGAGTGAGAGTATCTCAACCTGCCTCAGGCTGAGCAGCAGGGCCTGAGTGTGACTGGTATGACCAGATAGATTTGCTCCATTGGGAAAGATTCCGGAACTTGAGTCCCTCCACACCAATCCTCCGAGACACCACCGGCTGAGAGCGCTGGCATAAACGCTGAGGTCAGGCAGGGTGGGCGAGGAAGGTGGCCAGAGGGGGCTAAGAAGGAGGCTGGAATGAACTAGAAGCCCTGGGACCAGGAAGCAGAGGGGTGAGGGGAGGTGCAGGTCCAAGATGTAACCCCTGCTCAACGGGCTGGCTTTACTCACGTTGGCCTCCTGCTCCAGAAACTTGGCACCTTCTCCTGAGGAAGGGCACTTCCTGCTGGTTCCCTCCCCTTCCCATCCTAGGAAACCTGTGGCAGCCAAGCTTTCAGCTGCACCCGGAGACAGTGCTCCAGGTGGCAATTCTGTCCCGGATTGGAGGTCCCGAAGGGGTAGGCAGATGAGCCTCCCTCTCTCAGTCCAGGGACACTAGAAGGAAGGAACTGAGGTCAGAAACGTGGGGGTGAATCCTGGTCCTGCCACTCACTCTGCGGCCTTGAGCTTCAGTTTCTTCACCCTTCAAATGTGGGATTTGGGAGGGGATTGCAAAAGTTGAAGGTTAGGACTGTGCAGAGCCTACCTCCGCGCAGAAAATTCTGAGCTGGTGGAAGCCCGCTGCCCATGGACGTAAAACAGCAGGGAAAACCAACAGGATTCTGCTCAGGAGGGTGCCTTTATGGATGGGAGGAATTTTCTGAAAAGCCACGTGGGATGAAGGCGCACCCAAGAAACAACTCTATACTAAGCCATCTTCTAGGGTAGACGGATCTCATCGGTTGGAGGCCTTCTGTTATGTTAAGTGGGGTTTGAAATCCAAGCCAGAGGTGAAAGGCTGCTGAGAACGATTCCCCTCCCCATGACAGCAGTCAGCCCTCAATCAATGTTGACTAAATACTTTTTAAATTTTTTTTTAATGTTTATTCATTTTTGAAAGACAGAGACAGAGCACAAGCTAGGGGTGGGGCAGAGAGGGGGTGGGGTGGGGGGACACAGAAACCGAAGCAGGCTCCAGGCTCCAAGCTGTCAGCACAGAGCCTGACACGGGGCTCGAACCCACGAACCATGAGATCATGACCTGAGCAGAAGTCAGATGCTCAACTGACTGAGCCACCCAGGTGCCCCTGACTAAATACTTTTTAAAGATTTGGTGGAGCATACTAGATGACAGACCCAGGCTTCTCATGCAATGAGAAGAACACTGCACTGGGAGTTGGCAAACCTGGGTTTTCCGTAGCTCTTATCTTCTGCTTTGTTGTTTGGCCCCTATTTTCTTCCTTCCTTCCTTCCTTTCTTCCTTTCTTTCTTTCTTTCTTTCTTTCTTTGTTTCTTCTTTCATTATTTTAATGTTTATGTATTTATTTTTGAGAGAGAGAGAGACAGAGATAGAGAGTATGGGAAGGGCGGAGAGGGAGAGAGAGAGAGAGAGAGAGAGAGAGAGAAAATCCCAAGCAGACTCCAACGCTGTCCACGCAGAGCCTGATGTCAGGCTAGAACTCCTGAACCATGAGATCATGACCTGAGCTGAAATCAAGAGACAGATACTTAACTGAATGAGCCACCCAGGTGCCCCAGGCCTCTATTTTCTAACTCATAAAATGGAGATAATGATACCTACCTCAACACTTACACTTATGGTGGACTCATGTAATGTATGGAAAGTCCACACTGGACACTGAGCCCTGAAGAAAAGTATACTTACAATTTAACATTATCTGTAAAACGGGTAGATCACCTCCCAGGACTGTTGGGGTCCAAACAAGATGCTATGTGTTGAAGTGCTGGGTTCCTGGCGATTCTAAGTGCACAGCTGGCACCAATGTGGACTGTGGGTTTGGCTTGTGTGAGGAATGGGTTGGGGGTGCTCTGAGAAGGTGCACTTGAACTGAGTGTTGAGTGCAAGAAGGCAGGAGATTCACGCCAAGAGGAAGGTCCCAGGGTTGTTTGGGACCAGCTGGGCTTTCTCTACAGCCCTGGGACCCATGTCTCCACAGGGTTGGCTAAAATGGACATTGTTGGGGCGCCTGGGTGGCGCAGTCGGTTAAGCGTCCGACTTCAGCCAGGTCACGATCTCACGGTCCGTGAGTTCGAGCCCCGCGTCGGGCTCTGGGCTGATGGCTCAGAGCCTGGAGCCTGTTTCCGATTCTGTGTCTCCCTCTCTCTCTGCCCCTCCCCCGTTCATGCTCTGTCTCTCTCTGTCCCAAAAATTAAAAAAAAAAACAAAAAAACAAAACAAAACAAAAAAACGTTGAAAAAATAAAATGGACATTGTTGTGGGTTCCAGCCTCAGTGGCTGGGCGTGAGGGGTGGGGGCTAAGAATTCACCATTGTGACAGGGCCCAGGCAGGGCTGATACTTCAGGTCCAGGGACCACATTTTGAAAATCACTGTTTAAGAATATCACTCTTGGGTGGCTTAAGTTTGAACCCCATGTTGGTGTAGGGATCACTTAAAAATCAAACCTTAAAAAAAAACAATATCACTCTTAATGGCTGCATAACATTCCACCAAATGGATGTTTTATAATTCTTAACCCTTATTGGTAAACATTTAGGCTATTTGCAGTTTACGTGCCTTTAGCTTGGTCTGCATTTTGTATTATTTCTTTGGAACTGATTTCTAGTAGAAATGCCTATCTTGTTTTTTTCATTTGATAACAAGGTTAAGATAACAAGCACCAAATCATGATAGAGGAAGAGAGTTGTATCAAAATATTTAGGTCAAGAACACCTACTGTACATGTACATAAAACTTCAGTCTGAGCCTCCTTGGAGTCAAGGCAAAAAAAAAAAAAAAGAATCTCCAATTAGTTATAACCCTTATTATGAAGATCATTATTCACAATATCCTTTTGAGGGCCAGTGGACAATGTATTGGGTGGTGCCTTAAGTAGGAGTTTTTGAAAGATGCAGAAATATTCTTCAAAATAGTAGCTGCTTTTTATCTTAATAACCTTTCAAGAGATAAAAGTTTAACATCAAGCGTCCGACTTCAGCCAGGTCACGATCTCGCGGTCCGTGAGTTCGAGCCCCGCGTCGGGCTCTGGGCCGATGGCTCAGAGCCTGGAGCCTGTTTCCGATTCTGTGTCTCCCTCTCTCTCTGCCCCTCCCCTGTTCATGCTCTGTCTCTCTCTGTCCCAAAAATAAATAAACGTTGAAAAAAAAATTTTTAAAAATAAAATAAAATAAAAAAATAAAAGTTTAACATCAAGTTTAATACATTTCTTTTTTTATGTGTATTTTTGAGAGAAAGAGAGAACAGGTGCATAGAAGGGCGGGGTGGAGGATCTGAAGCAGCTTTGTGCTTACAGCAGCAAGCCTGATGCAGGGCTTGAACTCACAAACCGTAAGATCATGACCTGAGCTGAAGTTGGACGCTCAACCGACTGAGCCAGCCAGGCGCCCCAGTTGAATACATTCCTACACGAAGTCAAAAAATATGTCGTTGAGCTTTGTTGCTCTCTGGCAACCCAGCTTAAAATAGTCTCTGTGCAGGTTTCTGACATGGGCTGGACAATAACACAGTGATTCCTGCTCTTTGCCAAGGTGTACTGGGTGCCAAGGGCTTTGCACCCACAATATCATCCAGTCCTCACTAAAGGATATTGAACTGTGCTTGGCAGTAACTGGCCAGCAAGTTCATAGGTTTGACAAATGTCTACTAGGATGTGAGGACAGGACCATGGACCGTGTCCTCAGGTCCTCTTGCTGTTGGCAGGTAGGAGGCCCTGAGCCCTGGTGGTCTAAAAGCTGTGTCAAATTAGACCAAGTTAAAAAGGAGAGAATCAGAGTTCAGTTGTTTTATGCCACTTAGGATCAGAAATGTCCGTATTAAGAGCTCATTTCTGCCAGTTTCATTCTGGAAATTATTCTGTAACAAGAACTCCAAGGAGCCATTAATAGCCTGGGATCGATACTGAGCTATTGCAACTTGGGTGGGAGATGCTTTCTGAGAGAGAAATCAAAGCTTGCCAGCAGATCAGTAAATGTTACAGGTATTCCTAAACTGTTTTTAACTATTCCATCAAGCCAAATGATAGCAACACCAGCACGATCTCTAATACAGGGATGGCATTCAAGCCTGTCTTCTCAGACATTCTATTTGATTATGAGCTCCCAACTGTCATTTCCTGGGAAGAAGCTGACATGGAGTCCACAGGGGGTACCCAGCAGGCAGATGGCTCTGTAATTTGAGCTGCCCTGTGTACTGGGTAGGTTATACTCTGGGGCTGTTCCATGAATTATGATCAGTCACTTTGCAAGGAATCCAGAATGTCACCCAGAACGGGAATAACAAATTCGGGTGGAAAAGAGAGTCTTGCCAGGGCCCTCTGCATCTAAACATGATTATTAGTAAATGTTATAATGCAGAAGTTCCTTCATCCCAGGTAGGGAAAACAGGGGAAATTCCCAGGGCTGTAATTAAGAAATATATCGCTCACTCAGGCAGAACATATGCCTCCCAACGCCTCTGCTAAAAGCCATAGACCAGCCTGGTGGTTCAGATGGCTGGGGTCACCCCCTCCCCCCTTAAGTCTGCAGTAGTGCAACTTAAAAGAAGAAATGAGGGGTGCCTGGGTGGCTCAGTTGGTTGAGCGGCCGACTTCGGCTCAGGTCATGATCTCGCGGTCCATGGGTTCGAGCCCCACGTCGGGCTCTGTGCTGACAGCTCAGAGCCTGGAGCCTGTTTCAGATTCTGTGTCTCCCTCTCTCTGACCCTCCCCCATTCATGCTCTGTCTCTCTCTGTCTCAAAAATAAATAAACGTTAAAAAAAATTAAAAGAAGAAATGAAGGGGCACCTGACTGACTCAGTTGGTAGAGCATGTGACTTTTTTTTTCTTTTTTAATATTTATTTATTTTTGAGAGAGAGAGAGAGAGAGAGACAGAGCACCAGCGGGGGAGGGGCAGAGAGAGAGAGAGGGAGACACAGAATCTGAAACAGGCTCCAGGCTCTGAGCTGTCAGCATAGAGCCCAACACTGGGCTCAAACCCACAAACCATGAGATCATGACCTGAGCTGAAGTCAGATGTTTAACTGACTGAGCCACCCAGGCACCCCAAGAGCATGTGACTCTTGATCTCAGAGTTGTGGGTTAGAGCCCCACATTGGGTGTAGAGCTTATTTTTAAAAAGGGGAAAACAAGAAAAGTGACTTCTGAAAGTACTGTTTACATCGGTTGAATTTCTGCATTCTTTTTTTTTTTTTCAACGTTTTTATTTATTTTTGGGACAGAGAGAGAGCATGAACAGGGGAGGGGCAGAGAGAGAGGGAGACACAGAATCAGAAACAGGCTCCAGGCTCTGAGCCATCAGCCCAGAGCCCGACGCAGGGCTCGAACTCACGGACCGCACGATCGTGACCTGGCTGAATTCGGACGCTTAACCGACTGCGCCACCCAGGCGCCCTGAATTTCTGCATTCTTAATTTGCTTCTGTTTGGGATGCAGGCATCAAACTGCTAAGTTTTTTGTTTTTGTTTTCAACTCTAAGACACCCTTATTGAAACCAAAAATCCTATGGCTAGTCCTCTGGCCTCCACAGGAGTGGCTAATTTAATTCTCGGGTGTTAGTTAAATGAGCTGTGAGTTATGAACCCTTCCTCAGAATCCCTGGAGCTGAGTGTCCCAAGTCCTGGATGCATGACCAACCCCATCCTGGTTCTACTTTGACCTTCCTCTTAGCCCAGGGCCACATGGTAAAGAGCAGAAGTCACCCTATAGGGACACTTGGCTCCTTTATGCTCCCACCTGATCAGGCTGATTCTCCTTCCAATCACTCCTCCTTTGAGGTTGGAGTGAGGACTAGGCTAGGGTTCAAGTTCTCCGCTCCCCACCCCCCAAAAGAGTTAGGATTAGGGTTAGGGCTAGGGCTAAGTTGGGGTTCATGTTCTCCACTCCCTGGTCCTAAAGAGGGAAGCTTTTTGTCTCATCCCCTTTCCTCTGCCTCATCACTCAGTTTTTCTTTCTCTGCCGTTCTGTTTCTCCCCTCATCTCCCCCCCCACCTCATGCTATATTTGTTGCCCTATGCAGAACCTGGTCCTTTTCAGTCATGTCCAACAGCTGCTGGCTTTCTCCATAAGTGACAGCAGTTGTGTCTCTAGATCTGGGCTGGGAGTCTTCAGGATAAAGACAGGTGGCCCTTAGCCAGGAAAAGTAAGAAGCTCAGCAACTTCACTGATGTGAGCCTGGACAAAAGAAACCCAGAAAGAGATGCTGCTGAATCTCCTGGAGGCCTCCTGCCCCTGGGTCACTCTCACCAACACAATGGGTGTTCTCACAGCTCATTTAGCCCAGTGTCAGGGGTAGATGCTGGACCAGCTGACGCTCCTGAAGCCACACCAGTGTCTCTCTGCAAAGCACCATCATCTTGCCCAACCTGGCCTCTGTGCTCCTCGATCCTGAGTGTTGGGAGACACCGCCCCCCCTCCCCCCCCCCCCACACACAACAGCTCAACCCAGGCCACTTATCAGACAAGGATGGAAACTTCCTGGTGAATGAAGCTTTCCTGCCATTCTCTGCAGATACTGGGCAAAACATTGGGCTATGGGTGGTAGGTACGGGGTGTGATGGAACAGCCACAGAGACAGCTGCCACCATCTAACCTTTCCCTCTGCTTCCAGGGCATCAAGTGTGCCCAAGGGACCAGCTGGCTCAGATGGAGCTCTTCCTGATGTTTGCTACCCTCTTCAGGACCTTTTGGTTCTAACTCCTGGAGAAGCCCAGGGCTCAGGCTGGACTACATTTGGGGCAATTTGCAGCCCCAGCCCCCAAGGATCTGTGCAGTGCCCCATCCGAGCTGCCCTAGCCCAGGTCCTAGGTGGGGAGGGTCCGTAGCCAGCAGAGGGTCTGGAGACCTGTCCTCCCACAAAGTCCTTCCTTAGTCTCTCTCAACTTCTGCAAAATTGTAGAAGAAAAGCAGGGTTTTACCCAGCTCAGCTGCTCGTGGATCCCCTGATACAGGCTCTATGGAGTGACATTAGAGGGTGACTTAATAAGGATTCTATAAAAGCTTCAGTAGCTCAGTCTTGGGTTAGTTATGCTTTGGCAGGAAAGGGTTTTACAAGGTTACTTAAGGTTTGGCATTGAATCATTTGACAAGATTAGCTTGGGGAGTCAAGACCCACAAGGTAGCAACTAAATAGGTTTAGAGGGAAAGACATTTGAGAAAAACTGTAAATATAATGCTGAGGGCAAATACTATGGATGCTGGCCCCTAAGAAGCCAAAGACTGGGCAGTTTATTTTCTGCCCTCTCCTGCCCTCTCCTGACCAAAGGGAAGAAGTGCAGGTCACTGCAGACAGGAGATCTTGTCCGTTACCAGGCAAAACCAGCGACCAATGCCAACTGTTCTCAACAAATTCTCTAGCAAGCACTCTCTTTCCTTCTCCCTAGCCCCTGGCCAAGTTTTGAAACATCGTGTCTCCAAAGGCCTGTTTATTTAAAAAAGATTGACTTACATTAAGTAAATGCAAATTAAAAAAAAATTTTTAACGTTTATTTATTTTTGAGACAGAGAGAGACAGAGCATGAACGGGGGAGGGTCAGAGAAAGAGGGAGACACAGAATCTGAAACAGGCTCCAGGCTCTGAGCTGTCAGCACAGAGCCCGACGCGGGGCTCGAACTCACGGACCGCGAGATCGTGACCTGAGCCGAAGTCGGATGCTCAACCGACTGAGCCACCCAGGCGCCCCAAGTAAATGCAAATTAAAATAAAAATGAGATACCACTACACATGCTTTAGAACTGCTAAAAACAAAATCCTGACAATCCCAAGTACTGGAAAGGGTGCAGAGCAACTGGAACCCTCATACTCCGCTGGGGGGAATGAATGGTACAACCATTGTTTTGACAATCTCTTGTACAATTAAACATTATACCATAAAACCCAGCCATCTCAGTCCTAGGTATTTACCCAACAGAAATGAAAACATGTCCACACCAAGACATACTGTGTGATTCTATTTCTATGATACTTTGTTTAAATATGAGATTTATTGTCAAATTGGTTTCCATACAACACCCAGTGCTCATCCCAACGGGTGCCCTCCTCAATGCCCATCACCCATTTTCCCCTCCCCCCACCCCCATCAACCCTCAGTTTATTCTCAGTTTTTAAGAGTCTCTTATTCTATGATACTTTTTAAAAGGCAAAACTATAGGGACATAAATCAGATAAGTGGTTGCTGGGGTCTGGGAATGGGGTTATGGGTTGACTGTAAAGGAACATCAGGTGATGAACATCAGGGTGATGGAAATGTTCTGTATCATAACTGGTGATGGCTCTACGTGAAATGTATTTGTCAAAAGTCATAGAACTATATACCTAAAAGGGTGAATTTCATTGTATATAAATCATGTCTCAATAAATCTGACTGCTAAGAAAAGCACGTCTTTTTTTTTTTTCCTCCTTTGAGGTATTTAGAAGATGTACATATGAATTCATCAACATTTCAAGTTAGTAGGATATCAATCGTTGCTGCTACACTGAGCTGGGCGATTCCCATTAGAATTAAGGAAAGTTGATGTATTAATTAGCCTCTGGCCTTTTCGCAAGCAAGCTTACCAGTTCCTCTAGACTTTGTGAAATCTTGAAGCTTTCTCACAGACAACTCATTTTCTGTGTGGAACCATACCTATGGCCTGGAGAGTCCAGACTGGGACCCACTGAGCAAGTTGGGTCCCAGAAAGTAGCAGAAAGACTGGGGGTTTCCTGCCTGGGATGTTCTCCCCCATCCCTTCCTCAAGGTTGGCAGCTGTTTGTGGCCCAGGCAGGCTATAGGGTGGAGGAAACACCTAATCCAGGATCCCTAATCCAATCCCTTTTTGCCTCCCTCTCCTAAGCCTCTGTTAGTTCTTGCCCTGTTAGAGCCCCTCTGGAGTCTCCTGTTTTCTGCCAGCAACCAAACTCATTGGCTTGCAAATAAGGTAAAATGAAATCCCAGACTCGACACCTATGACATAGCCAAAGTGAATTTATTTTAGTTTCTCAAACAAATCATGCCCTGAAGGACATCACAAACACTATTCTCTGCCTAGAACATTGCAGTTCTTCCCTACTTTTGGTCACCTCCATCCGTTTCTCTGGGAAGCATTCTCCCTGCCACCTGTTCCTCCTCCCTAAACTGTGGTGTTTCCTCCTTCTTCTAAACTCCCATAGAGCCTTCTGTTTCTTGGCTCATAGCACTTCTTGCAGTGTGTTGTAATTGCCTGTTTATTTACTTGCTCCCTTCTCCAACAATAGAGCAGGATCTCTGGGAGGTCAGAGATAGTGTCTTCCAAAACACATCCTAGTACATTGCCTGGTATACTGAAGGTGTTTAATAAATATGTATTGGATGAATACAGTATTAGAGTGATAAGCATAAAGCAGTATGAAATCACAAATAGAGGTCATATAAATCAGAGTGGAGGTCTGAGAAATATCTCAAAGGAAGCCAGAATGTCACCCCAAAATATGTCTCTTTGACATAAAAATTATTTTGAGCTGAAGGCAATTAAGAAGAAGTAAATGCAGAAAAAGCTCCCCTTTTTCTGCCTAAAGGCAGGAAATGTCTCCTTTCCTCGAGACAGACTCTTTTTTTTTTTTTTTTTAAATTTTTTTTTCAACATTTATTTATTTTTGGGACAGAGAGAGACAGAGCATGAACGGGGGAGGGGCAGAGAGAGAGGGAGACACAGAATCCGAAACAGGCTCCAGGCTCTGAGCTGTCAGCCCAGAGCCCGACGCGGGGCTCGAACTCCCGGACCGCGAGATCGTGACCTGGCTGAAGTCGGACGCTTAACCGACTGCGCCACCCAGGCGCCCCATCCTCGAGACAGACTCTTAACAGCCCAAAAGCCAGAGACCAGGGACTGGAGTAATCTGCAAATAAACCTTGTAAAACTAACCCTTATCTTTAGGTGGGAAGGAAGCTAGGTAGCTAGCAACTACCTAGCCCTAGTTGGACTACCTATAATCTGAAATTCATTGCCAATTATTCACAAATTATTGTTTCTTTGTCTAAAAGATATAAAAATTTCCTGGTCTCTTCTTCAGAGAAGAAGAATTCCTTTGTTGTATTGTGAAGACTCCTACGTACATGTAAAAATAAAATAAAATTTGTATGCTTTGCCTCCTGTTAATCTTTGTTTTTTAAGTTTATTTATTTATTTATTTTGAGAGAAAGAGAGAGAGAGAGCACGAATAGGGGAGGGGCAGAGAGAGGGAAAGAATCCCAAGTAGGCTTTGTGCTGTTAGCATAGAGCCTGATACAGGGCTTGATCTTATCAACCATGAGATTGCGACCTTAGCTGAAATCAAGAGTCAGGTGCTTCAGCAAAGGAAACAATCAACAAAACAAAAAGGCAAACAACGGAATGGGAAAAGATATTTGCAAATGACATATCGGACAAAGGGCTAGTATCCAAAATCTATAAGGAGCTCACCAAACTCCACACCCAAAAAACAAATTATCCAGTGAAGAAATGGGCAGAAAACATGAATAGACACTTCTCTAAAGAAGACATCCGGATGGCCAACAGGCACATGAAAAGATGCTCAACGTCGCTCCTTATCAGGGAAATACAAATCAAAACCACACTCAGATATCACCTCACCGCCAGTCAGAGTGGCCAAAATGAACAAATCAGGAGACTATAGATGCTGGAGAGGATGTGGAGAAACGGGAACCCTCTTGCACTGTTGGTGGGAATGCAAACTGGTGCAGCCACTCTGGAAAACAGTGTGGAGGTTCCTCAAAAAATTAAAAATAGACCTACCCTATGACCCAGCAGTAGCACTGCTAGGAATTTACCCAAGGGATACAGGAGTGCTGATGCATAGGGGCACTTGTACCCCAATGTTTATAGCAGCACTCTCAACAATAGTCAAATTGTGGAAAAAGCCTAAATGTCCATCAACTGATGAATGGATAAAGAAATTGTGGTTTATATACACAATGGAGTACTACTTGGCAATGAGAAAGAATGAAATATGGCCTTTGGTAGCAACGTGGATGGAACTGGAGAGTGTTATGCTAGGTGAAATAAGTCAGGCAGAGAAAGACAGATACTGTATGTTTTCACTCTTATATGGATCCTGAGAAACTTAACAGAAACCCATTGGGGAGGGGAAGGAAGAAAAAAAAGAGAAGAGGTTAGAATGGGAGAGAGCCAAAGCATAAGAGGCTCTTAAAAACTGAGAAAAACTGAGGGTTGATGGGGAGTGGGGGGGGGGGGGGGTAGGTGATGGGCATTGAAGAGGGCATCTTTTGGGATGAGCACTGGGTGTTGTATGGAAACCAATTTGACAATAAATTTCATATTAAAAAAAAAAAAGTCAGGTGCTTAACCCACTGAGTCACCCAGGCACTCCTCCTGTTAATATTTATCAGTTTAATTTTCAGACCTGGCCAGGGACCTCAAGAAAATGGAGGAAAACTTTTTCCTCCCCTACAGCCTCCTAGAAAAGATGACAATTGAGGTTGGTCTGAAGGACAAGTTGGTTAGGTAGGTTGAGTAGGGAGAGAAGGGGAAGGTGTTTCAGACAGTGGGAATGGTATATGAACTCTGGAGAAGCAGGTGCCTTTAAGAAACTGCAAATCATACAGTTGGACTGCAGCTAAGGTCGGAGGGCGGGATGGAGTGGCAGGAAATAAAGCTGCCTGACAGGTAGGCAAGGTTGACTCATGAAGTTTGTATTTCACCTAGAATCCGGAGTTTCATTTCAGGTTTGGACTTTTTGTTAAAGATCAGAGGCACATCCTCTTAAGTATGTCATAACATGAAACTAAGAGATCAGAAAAAAAGAGAAGTAATATAAGAAAACTTGGGTTGCAATGACGGTTCCTCCACTCCTTTCTGAGCCTCTGTAAACCAGAGGTGATAATGGCCGCCTCAACAGTTTTGCGAGGATTACACGCAGTAACTTCGGTAAAGTCCTTGGTACGTGGCATTACTCAATGAGTGCTAGTTTTTCCTTCTTTTTTTCCTCTGGACCTCATGTGCAAACGGGGCGGAGGCCGCGCCGCTCTCCCGAGCGCCGGCGGAACCCTTGGGTGCGTTGGGCCTCCGCTCAGCCGTGCAGGGGCGCTCTAGGCTGCTCCTCGGCGCTCTGTGGTTTTTCCTCCGCCCCGGAAGTGGTTCCGCGGCAGGGTTTCGTAAGGTCGGGCCATGGGGGGGCAGAGGTTGGGAAGATGGCGTGGCGAGGCTGGGCGCAGAGAGGCTGGGGCTGTGGCCGGGCGTGGGCTCCGCCGGCGGGCGGCCGCAGCTGCGAGGAGCTCACTGCGGCCCTGGCCCCGCCGCGACTGCTCGGACGCAGGTAAAGATCGCCTCTCCTGGCTTCTTTCTCCTCGGTTCCTCAGCTCTGGCCGAGCATCCTCGGGGGTGCAAGCCGTGGGGTCTCTGGAGCTGCCTTCGCTCACCCCTCTCCTCACCCGTCCCTTCCGGTTTCCGTCCTTTCTTCTCTCTCCTCTGTCCAGTCCTCGCTTCTCGCCGCGCCACTCTGCCACGAGCCGTGGTGCACAGGGACCGGCCCTACTCTCCGTGAGCTCGCGCGGGCTGTTCCTTTTCCCATCCGGAAGGACGTGGGGGGAAGGGGAACTAGTCTCTGAGCGCTGAGGGCGTGCAACCCTCATAATCCCGCGAGGGAGTTACTGGTACCATATTTTTAAGTGAAGCGGTGACACAGGTGTTAGAATAGCAGAATTGAGAGTTTATTCTCTGTCAGTCTTTATAAACCTCTGTTCTACAAATTATTTTCTTTAGCGTTAAGAGAAAGAACTAAGGGAAGACGGGGTCAGAAGAGGGCATCCCTTTGCCTTCTACGAAGTCGTAGGAAAGGCTTTTTTTTTTTAAAGAATGGAGACCCTGGAATATTTTGTTTTCACATGATTTGGAAAGAAAACTACAGTACTGGTTTTCCCGAGTAGAAGCTGTATGAAGAGTGTTGTCTATCAGTGTTTGCTGCTTTTGTTTATTCACTTCTAAATTAAGAGAAAAATCCCTCAGCTGCCCAAGACTTTGATGTGTATTTAACTTGAAATTTGTTCCTGGGTGTTTGTTTGTTTGTATGTTTTGAGAGTGAGTAGGGAGAGGGACAGAAGGAGAGAGAATCTCGAGTGGGCTACACGTGCAGCATGGAGCCCGACACCGGCTCGATCCCACTACTCTAGGATCATGACCTGAGCCGAAATCCAGAGCGGAAAACTCAACCAACTAAGCCACCCAGGTGCCCCTTGTTCCTGTTCTTTAATCCAGAGTTTCATCCTTCCCCGTTTGAGTTGGAGTTGGTTCCAGATGCCTGGAATCCATCTGATTGTTGGTAGCAAGGAAAGGTAGAGCGTTCAACAGAGGGGCGGCCAGTAGCAAATATTGAGGGTCCATACTGGTAGAGCCATTACCCAATTTTAAGAATCACCTGGAGTGCTTGTAGAATGTATTTTCCAGGCCCCACCCCATCAACTCAGAAGGAGGGTAGGGAGTGGAGGAGCCTGTAGTTCTTACAAGGACTGCAAGTGAATCAGGATAGGGATTTGTGAAAACTTGCATACACACTGTACTTTAACTTCATGATACACCTTAACATGGAGATTCAGGCACTAATCTTAAACTCCTGGGGAGATGGAGAATGAGAAGGTCAGGTGGAGGTGGTAATAGATTTCAGGGGTCCAGGTTCCATAGTTTATTCCAAATCCCTATCAGAATTGCATGATTTGAGGGGAAAGAAAAATTAATATGGTTATTAGGAAACAACAGGTGTGTTAATATTAAAAATATGTGTAAGGAACGGAAAGTGAAAGACATTTTTGAGAGTGTGCGTGTGCCCGTGTAAGTAGGGAAAAGGGCAGAGAGGGAGAGGGAGAATCCCAAGCAGACTCCCTGCTGTCACTGCAGGGCCAAGGCAGGTCTTGATCCCATGTACTGTGAGCCTAAGCCAAGAGTAGGACTCTCAGCCAGTTGAGCCACCCAGGTACTCCTCATTTTTTTTTTTAAGCTTGCCATTTATTTGCAGAGTTGGAAAATGACTTTTTATGGTTGCGTAGAAAAATGTGCATTACAAAAGAATATGAGTAAGCCTGAAATAGTATATATGCCTACTCACCTCTGGAAACAAGCACTTTAAAGTTAATAGGAAGAATGAGTTACCTTGTATGTAACTTTATTAGGTCTGCTTTGACTTCTTGTATTTCTAAGATTAGTATACAGAAGAATGAAGCTAGAGGTGAGGTTAAAAGGCAGAGTTCTGGGCTTAATCCTTGTGATTCTGTTATGATAGGCCTGAAGCATGGCTGAGAATTTGCACTACAGGTAGTGATATAGAAGTTCTGTAAACTGGCAGGTCTAAGGCGGTCCACCAGCTAAAAATGGTTTCTACATTTTTATTTATTTATTTATTTATTTATTTATTTATTTTTTTTTTTTTAAATTTTTTTTTTCAACGTTTATTTATTTTTGGGACAGAGAGAGACAGAGCATGAACGGGGGAGGGGCAGAGAGAGAGGGAGACACAGAATCGGAAACAGGCTCCAGGCTCTGAGCCATCAGCCCAGAGCCCGACGCGGGGCTCGAACTCCCGGACCGCGAGATCGTGACCTGGCTGAAGTCGGACGCTCAACCGACTGCGCCACCCAGGCGCCCCGGTTTCTACATTTTTAAAGGGTTGCAAAGCAAAATAATATGTGACAGATGTTTCTTCAACTAAAATATTTAGTCTCTGTTCCTTTACAGAAAAAGGAAAAAATATCAGGCTCTTCAGAAGCTTTACCATTTTCAAATTTCTGGCAGCACTTCTGAGAAATGGTTTAGTGTTGAAAGAAGCCTGCATGATTTCATTTGTATGGAAGTATCTAAGAGACTAGTTGGTTGTTCAGTTATTTTCCCTGTTTAATTTACCATCTGTTAACTCAGGATAGGTTTTAAGTAAATAATTTGGTCATGCAAGTGTTTATGTCAAAATCCCCTCTCCCCTAAAAACATTTATTTTTAAGTGGAATGACTTTATTGTGTGTATCCTTGGACACATGCTGTCTCCATTTGAACATTAGGCCATTTCTACTCAATTTATTCATGAAAATCTTTAATAACATAGACATTAGTGCCGACTTGTACTTATATCCAAGTTGCACTGTTAAAAACAACTCACAAGACAATTCATCATTATGCCAACTAATACATAGATAATACTTTTTTCTATTTAAAAGTTATGGGATCATGTTAAAAAATTGAACTATAACAATTATATGACCAGTAGTGACTCAGGTATTCATGAGATCTTCCCACTTTGAGTGCATTAGACTGCTTTCACAAATTACTGGTTATTGGCGGAAGGACCAAAACAGCAGAGCTAAATGGCAGGCATGTCTTTATGAGATGGTATATGCCTCTAATACCCCTCTCCTCCCATTCCGCTCTCCCCTCACACCATCCATTTTATCATGTTGTTTTTGTTTTCCGAATTTACTTAAGGTAAGTGATTTATTAAGTCATCTTTTCCATCTTTTGCACCGATGTGAATGGGTAGCGCTAAAGAACCTAAGCTTGTAAATATCTCTAACATTTGCATTTGGAGACATTTATCCAAATTCTTGAAAATTTAACACAAAGAAGTTTAACACAAAACTCCCCCTAAGGACAAGTTTTGTGTTAAGAAATTTAACACAAAACTCCCCCTAAGGACAAGTGTACCTTGTCGTATAATGTGTGATGAAGTACTCCATCTAAAAGCATTTTTGTAAAAAAAAAAAAAAAAAATTTGTACTAACAGAAAACCGTACTCTAACCAATCTCAGTGATTAGGGGAATTTATTGGTTTTTGCAGTTAAAAAAGTCCAGAAGCAGGACTGGTGAAACAAGATTTGGTGTTGCAGATTGTCACCGGGATTCCATTTTTCTTCATGGCTTGGCTCTGCTTCCTAAGTGTTAGCTTTATTCTCTCAGCATGCTGTCTCATTCTCATATCTCAAAATGGCTGTTAACAGCTCTTGGGACTATATACTTTTAGGTTCATATCCAGCAGAAAAAGTTCTCCAGTATTCAAACAAACTCTTGAAATTGAATTTCGCTGGACCAACTTGGCCTGATTTGAGATACATGCCCATCCTTGAATCCTTTGAATTTGGCAGAGAGTGGGGTGCCTGGGTGGCTCAGTCGGTTAAGCGTCCGACTTCAGCTCAGGTCACGATCTCGCGATCCGTGAGTTCGAGCCCCGTGTCGGGCTCTGGGCTGATGGCTCAGAGCCTGGAGCCTGCTTCCGATTCTGTGTCTCCCTCTCTGTGCCCCTCCCCCATTCATGCTGTCTCTCTTTGTCTCAAAAATAAATAAACGTTAAAAAAATTTTTTTAAAGAAAAAAAAAAGAAATTGGCAGAGAGTGGGGTGTGTAGGTTAGCTTAAGCTAGTCCGGAGCTTGGGTGCCTCCCCCAACCAAATGGCTAGAAATTCCAGGACACTGTTACGAGAAGGAGAAAAGGGCATGGATGCTGGGGGTCAGTGAGGAATGCTCACTACTGTCAGCCCTAGTTAAATTTCCGTGTTTAAGTTCTTTGTTACAAATCTGAATTTTTGTTAGTCCTAGTTAAATAGGATTAACCTGTACATAACCTTTTTTTAAGTTTATTTTGAGACAGAATGTGTGAATGGCGGAAGGGCAGAGAGGGAGAGAGAAATTTCCCAGGCAGGCTCTGCACCGATAGCAGAGAGCCTGATGCGGGGCTCGAACCCACAGACCGTGAGATCATGACCTGAGCCGAAGTCGGATGCTTAACTGACTGAGCCATCCAGATGCCCCTGTACATAACCATTCTAATTGAAGTAGAAATATTGTTAGGAGAGTGGGGGTTAGGTTCTAGCTCCTTGCTATTGAAAGTGGTTTGTGAACCATGCTTAGGCATCTCGGACCGTGGTGGCAAAGTTATTTTGTGAAAGGCCAGGTAGAAAATGACCAGGCCACATATAGTCTCTGTCACATACTCTTTCTTTTCCTTTAAATAACTCTTTGGGCCTCCTGAGTGGCTCATTCTGTTAACTGTCAGACTCTTGATTTCGGCTCAGGTCATAATCTTATGGTTCATAGGGCCCCACCTCAGGCTCTGGACTGACAGCTGAGGGTCTTGTTTGGGATTCTCTCCCTTTCTTCCCCTACCTTCACGCTCATGTGCCCTTCCTCTTTCTCTCTCTCTCTCCCTCCCTTCCTCCCTCTCTCTCTCTCTCTCTAAATAAGTAAACTTAAAAAAAAAATCTTTAAAAATTTAAAACCTTAGCTGGAGGGCCAAATCCATCCTACAGGCCAAAGTTTGTCCTTTTGCAAGCTTGTTTAGAAATGCAGAATCTATTATTTTCCTCACCCCAGGCTTACTGATTTGGAATTTGATATTAATAAGATCCCCAGGTGATTTGTATGTATACTGAAGTTTTTCCCAAACCTGTGGTAAATCCCAACCCTGGCTGCACATGGGAATCAGCTAGGTAGCTCTTTAGTGATGCCTTCATGCCACCTCTGGAGACGAATTGGTATGAAGTGGAGCCATGGTACAGTATTTTTTAAAATATTTTCGAGAGAGAAAGAGAGTATGCACTTTTGTGGGGGGGGGGGGGGTGAAGCAAAAAGGGAGACAGGATCCGAATGGGGCTCTGAGCTGACAGACAGCCCAATGCATGGTTTGAACTCACAAACCATGGGATCGTGACCTCAGCTGAAGTCAGATGCTTAACTGAGCCACCCAGGCACCCCCATAGTACAGTATTTTTAAGCGCTCACTAGGCAATTCTTATGTGTAGTATAGGGAAAGAAAAGCTGTTTTCCCTGTACCAATCTTACGCTCATTGGCTAGGGCCCTGTATAGACTGACAAAAGATGGATTCGCAAGAGAAAGACAAGCTTGTGAACATGTGCATTGCACATACACGAGGGGGCACTCCCTGATGAATAAAGTTAGAATCTGGGTTTATATAGCATTTGAAAAACAACAAAGTTTTAGAGAAATGAGAAGACAAAGGACAAGGACTTTTGAGTTTTTAGGACAGCAAACTGTGGGCAAGCAATATATGAGGGAGCTAATGGATATAAGGCTGTTAGTAGATTTTTCTGGTGCCTTCTCTGGGCACATGAGGGTCTAGAGTTGTCTCATGATTCTATTTTTCCTGGTAGAGGATAGTGGGTACACCTTTACAAATTTATATCCTACTTTTAGGCACATGGGGGCAGGGCAGAGTTTTTCTTATATCTGCTTCTCAGTTGCACTCAGCTCAAAACTGTCCTTATGCCATGGTGGCATGTTCTGCTCTTCAGGAGCCGGGATTGAGAATTACTGTTCTGAGACTAAGCTTTCAGTCATCGCTGCCTCTGCCGCAACTGATGGTAGATTAAAAAACATGGCAGCAGTAATTCACAGCTCCTCTCATCCATTTCTCTTATCTATTTCTCTATTTCCTGAAGCTGGGTTGGTCTTGTGATTTGTTCTGACCAGTAGCTTGTGGCAGAAATAATGTACAAGGTCCAGAGTCTGAGCCTTGAGAGGCCTTGCAGCTTTCACCTTTTCCCTCTTAGAACACTCCCAACTGCCATGACAGAAGCCCCCACTAGCTTGATTACTGAGAGACCATTTGGTGAGAGATGGCCAGCCGATAGCCCATACAGGCCCCAGGTGTGGGAGTGAGGCCGTATTAGACTGCCCAGCTCCAGTTGAGCGCTCAAAGGACGGGTTGTGTAAGTGACCATAGGTGAGACCAGAAGGACTGCCCTCCTGAGGGCAGCTCACTTAGAAAGTCTTGAGAAATAATTATGGTTTCAGGACAGTTAAGTTTTGGGATGGTTTGTTATGCAACAATAAACGAGAAAACTGGGGAAGCTGCTGCCAAATCAGGATCTGCTGACCTAAGTAAGAACTATGCTGCCTTCACCATTATTTTCGCTTGCAAATTGATGCCTTATGTCTTGCCTTCTTACTCAGTTTTGACTTCAGGTATTGAATAGGTATAACACTAATCAAAAGGACATCTGGAACCTAACTGAAAGGATACCTGGGAAACACAGTTTTTAGGTTTCCAGCCCCTGTGGTGTATGAATATGTGCTGGGTAATAGGAATAGATGTTCAGTGAACCAATGCATTGTACTTAATTCTGTCCAACAAGGTCTGTATGTCTAACTGTAATTCCCAATAATATGTTCTTTATATATATGTGTGTGTACATATACACACACATACATACACACACACACACTTTTTTTTTTTTTTTTTTTTTTTAAGATTTTAAATCTACACTCGTCAGGCTCAAACTCACAACCTGAGTTGCATGCTCCACTGACTGAGCCAGCCAGGAGCCTCTGTGTGTGTGTATTTTTTTGTTTTTTTGTTTGTTTTTTTTGGTTTCACCTTCAAGATACATATATTTATTTTTTTTACTTTCTATAATTTATTTTTTATAATTTACATCCAAGTTGGCACATGGTGCAACAATGATTTCAGGAGTAGATTCCTTAAGCCCCTTACTCATTTAGCCTATCCCCCTGCCCTCAACCCCTCCAGCAGCCCTCCGTTAGTTCTTCATGTTTAAGAGTCTCTTATGGTTTTGTCCCCCTCCCTGTTTTTGTATTATTTTTGCTTCCCTTCCCTTATGTTCACTTATGTTCATCTGTTTTGTATCTTAAAGTCCTCATATGAGTGAAGTCATATGATATTTGTCTTTCTCTGACTAATTTTGCTTAGCATAATACCCTCTAGTTCCATCCACGTAGTTGCAAATGGCAAGATTTCATTCTTTTTGACTGCCAAGTAATACTCCATTATGTGTGTGTATGTGTGTATACATACACATCTTCTTTATCCATTTATCCATTGGTGGACATTTGGGCTCTTTCCATTCTTTGGCTACTGTTGATAGCACTGCTATAAAATTGGGGTTTCATGGGTCCCTTCGAAACAGCATACCTGTATCCCTTGGATAAATATCTAGTGCAATTGCTGGGTGGTAGGGTAGTGCTATTTGTAATTTTTTGAGGAACCTCCATACTTTTCCAGAATGACTGCACCAGTGTGCATTCCCACCAGCTGTGCAAAAGAGATCTTCTCTCTCCACATCCTTGTCAACCTCTGTTGTTGCCTGAGTTGTAATGTTAGCCATTCTGACAGGTGTGAGGTGGTATCTTATTGTGATTTTGTATTTCCCTGATGAGTGATGTTGAGTATTTTTTCATGTGTCGATTGGCCATTTGGATGTCTTCTTTAGAGAAGTGTCTATTCATGTCTTTTGCCCATTTCTTCACTGGATTATTTGTTTTTTGGGAGTTGAGTTTGATAAGTTCTCTATAGATCTTGGATACTAAGCCTTTATCTGATATGTCGTTTGCAAATACCTTCTCCCATTCCGTTGGTTGCCTTTTAGTTTTGCTGATCGTTTCCTTCGCTGTGCAGAAGTTTTTTATTTTGAAGAAGTCACGATGGTTCATTTTTGCTTTGGTTTCCTTTGCCTCCAGAGATGTGTTGAGTAGAAGTTGCTGCAGCCCAGGTCAAAGAGGTTTTTACCTGCTTTCTCCTCGAGGATTTTGGTGGCTTTATGTCTTACATTTAGGTCTTTCATCCATTTTGAGTTTGTATCTGTGTATGGTATAAGAAAGTAGTCCAGGTTCATTTTTCTGCATGTCGCTGTCCAGTTTTCTCCGCACCATTTGCTGAAGAGACTGTCTTTATTCCATTGGCTATTCTTTCCTGCTTTTTCAAAGGTTAGTTGGCCATATGTTTCTGGGTCCATTTCTGGGTTGCCTATTCTGTTCCATTGATCTGAGTGTCTGTTTTTGTGCCATGTGTGTATTCTTAATATATGTACTCTGCATCTGAATTTAACCCTGGAGCCAACTTGTGTCACATATTCTTGGTGTCCTTGGCCTCATACTTATTTCTAAGGTGAATATTATTCTCAGCAAAAGGTCTGAGTTTGCTTCAAGTTTAGGTTCCCGACCTGGTGTGTTTGTGTTCCTTTTCAAACATTGCACTTCAGAATTTGAAATAAGTCGATGAGCTGTGGAAGTAATCTTTCATTAGATCTGATTGAGTACGTTTTTTCTATTATTATACCATTAGAGATACAAAGAAGTCTCATTCTTCGTCTTTCTTGGTCTAATAAGAAAAAAAAGTAATGCCAGAAAACAACACTGGGTTACAACTTGTGGTCTTTAAAGGGAACATATTCCTTTTACTTTATGTCACATTTTTGTTTTTTGGCCCAAAGTGGTGATGTTACTTTATTTATTAACCTAGCTCCGTGTTGCTTTGAATTGTTTAGTAAAAATTAAATCCAGCAGCACCTGGGTTGCTCAGTTGGTTAAGTGTCTGACTTTGGCTCAGGTTATTATCTCACAATTCGTGAGTTCCCGTCCCAAGTCAGGCTCTGTGCTAACAGCTGGGAGCCTGCTTCAGATTCTTTGTCTCCCTCTCTCTTTGCCTCTCCCCACTTGTTCTCTCTCTCTGTCTCTAACATAAACAAACATTAAAAAATAATTTAAAAATTCAATTGTAGAGTGTTAACATTTGCCACCTAAAAATATTTTTAGTGTTTTTATTTTTTTGAGAAAGAGAAAGAGAGCATGAGCAGGAGTGGGGCAGAGAGAGAGGGAACACAGAATCCGAAGCAGGATCCGGGCTCTGAGCTGTCAGCACAGAGCCTGACGTGGGGCCCAAACCATGAGATCATGACCTGGGCTGAGGTTGGAGGCTAACCAAACTGAGCCACCCAGGCGCCCCAATATTTGCCACTTTAAAGGTGTTGTCATGAATACATTTGACTGTAAGTAAATTTATTGTTTAAATGAGGGGGGTAGTTTGGGGCGCCTGGGTAGCTCAGTTGGTTAAGCATCCGACTTCAACTCAGGTCATGATCTCATGGTTCATGAGTTTGAGCCCTGCGTCAGGCCCTGTGCTGACAGCTTGAAGCCTGGAACCTACTTCACATTCTGTGTCTCCCTCTCTCTCTGCCCCTCCCCCACTCACACTCTGTCTCTCTCTCTCTCTCTCTCTCTCTCTCTCTCTCTCAAAAATAAAATAAAAACATAAAAAAATTAAAAATAAATGAGGGGAGTAGTCTAAGTAGATGGAGGTAAGTGGCTACTGTCTGCTCAGTGGGTCAAAAATGTCAGTATTTGAATCTCTTGGCATTCAAGATGACTGACCCGGGGCGGCTGGGTGGCTCAGACAGTTAAGCACCGGACTTCCGGCTGAGGTCATGATCTCACAGTTCACATCGGACTCTGTGCTGACAGCTCAGAGCCTGGAGCCTGCTTTGGATTCTGTGTCTCCCTCTTTCTCTGTCCCTTCCCTACTCACGCTCTGTCTCTCCTTCTCTCAAAAATAAACATTAAAAAAAAGATGACTGCCCCAAATCTAGGCATTTACATCCCCATTCAAGGCAAACAGAAGGGGGGAGGGGTGTGACCTTGGTGATATGCCAATTTTTATCAGATAAACAAAATCTTCCCAAGATGTACCTAAAAAATTATTTTTTTGTTTTTTAAGTGTATTTATTTATTATTGGAAGAGGGAGAGTGTGAGCTGGGGAGGGGCAGACAGAAAGGGAGAGAGAGAATCCCAAGCAGTCTCCATGCCAGCAGCACAGAGCCTGACATGGGGCTCCAACCTACAAACTGTGAGATCATTACCTGAGCTGAAGCCAAGAGTCAGATGCTTAACCGACTGAGTCACTCTGGGGAACCCCTAAGAAACTCTTGTCTCTCGTTTTGTCAGAATTCTGTAATATGGCCACCTTCTGCCATAAAGGATGCTGGAAACGTGAAGATACTTATCTTTTTTAGTCTCTGCAGAAAAAGGCAAGAGAAAAAGAACTAGACATAGATTTGGGATTAGCTATTTAACAGTATTTGCTAAAGGATATTCATAATTCTGGTAACAGGGCTCTGAAGGAAGTTCACAGCCAGTCAGGGCAACATTGGCTTTGTTTGAATAAGTTCATCACTTTTCAAAATAGATTTCCTTGAAGAATAGCACTTATTTAGAAGTATAAGTTATGAGTTATTAAAGATTTGGAGGTAAATTACTTTATCACTATTGCCCACCCTCACTATGTGACTTCTGAGAAGTTGATTTGTGGAGTGGACTCAGAATTTTGAAAGAGCATACTAGGCAAGTAATAGTAATAATAGTCACTATGCCATTTTTCTGAGTTTTGTTTGTTTCCAGATGCCTATTAGACACCATCTAGGTATCCTACAATGCTAACAATACTTGATGTGTGTTAAGTGTATGGCCCATGGATTGTGGCAAATGTATACACCTATGGAACCATCACTGAAAGATAAACATTGTTTTGCTCAACAGTGTTCCTGAGATCGATCCATAATGTGTGATCAGTAGTTTTTTGTTGAGTAGTACTGCATTGTATGAATATTCCACAGTTTATCCTTTCCCCTTTTGATGGAAATTGAAGTTCCAGTTCTTTGGCTATTAGAATAGAGCTGCCATGACCACAAGCATTTTGAACACTGCCCAACATAGAATTTTTCATGTTTTATCTTCCAGTTTCCTGTTTTGGTGCTTCTGATTTCCCTTGTCTTGGTGAATACTACCATCTTCCTTTCAGTTATTCTTAATAGAATTAACAATCATTCTTGACCTCCTTCTAATATAATTATTGACCTTTGTTAGGGACTGGGCTTAGTGATAGAGGTACAGTGAATACAGAATTGTCCAGTTGTGGTAGAGGCAATAGTTGATGTAA
Organism: Puma concolor; assembly: GCF_028749965.1. Lineage (NCBI taxonomy): Eukaryota > Metazoa > Chordata > Mammalia > Carnivora > Felidae > Puma > Puma concolor. The sequence goes on along the minus strand of NC_141675.1, from coordinate 76,148,254 downwards.
GTAAAAGAGTCTATACAGGTTGCTTTGGGACTCTAGGAGTCCAAAGGAGACCCCCACTCTGGACTTCCTGGAGGAGGAGATAAAGGTACCAAAGGGAGGTACCAGACAGAGGAGTAGCCCTGCTGAGTTTGATGGAAGAATGGAAAATTATTGTGGGGTTTAGAGCAGGAGAATGACATTACATTTGTGCTTAATAAAATGTGGAGGATGAATTGGAGTGGGACAATATTAGAAGCAATGAGACCTGTTAGAAAATAGTAGAGTATTCCAAGTCAGAAGGGATGAACTAAGGAGTTGTATTGGAATTGAGGAGAGATTTTTGCCCTCTGAAGAGGCATTTGAGGAACTGTTGAATGTTTGAGAAAAAGTGGTAGGAGGAAAAACCATATGTTAAGATGAAATGTTTGGAGTTAAGTAAGCTGTTGCTGTAATCCAGGCATGAGGTGAGGGACTAAGAATGAAAAAAATATTTTTATTTGACAGTTTGTTTTTCATTGGACGGAGAGAGTAAAGGAGAGAGAACTCCAAAATGACATCTAGATTTTTTTTTTTTTTAATTTTTTTTTTCAACGTTTATTTATTTTTGGGACAGAGAGAGACAGAGCATGAATGGGGGAGGGGCAGAGAGAGAGGGAGACACAGAATCGGAAACAGGCTCCAGGCTCTGAGCCATCAGCCCAGAGCCCGACGCGGGGCTCGAACTCACGGACCGCGAGATCGTGACCTGGCTGAAGTCGGATGCTTAACCGACTGCGCCACCCAGGCGCCCCTAGATTTTTTAACCTCAGTGATTGAAAGAACTGTGGTCTCTCCAAAAGATTGAGGATGTCAGCCATTTGCAACTACGTGGATGGAACTAGAGAGTATTATGCTAAGCGAAATTAGAGAAAGACAAATATCATATGACTTCACTCATATGAGAAATTTAAGATACAAAACAGGTGAACATAAGGGAAGGGAAGCAAAAATAATACAAAAACAGGGAGGGGGACAAAACATACGAGACTCTTATATATAGAGAACAAACTGAGGGTTGCTGGAGGGGCTGTGGGTACAGGGATGGTCTAAATGGGTAAGGGGCATTAGGAATCTACTCTTGAAATCATTATTGCACTACATGTTGCACTAACTTGGATGTAAATTAAAAAATAAATTAATTAAAAAGAAAAAGATTGAGGATGTCAGAAAATGGAGCTGTTTATAGAGGTGGAGTTTTCTTTTAATACATTGGTTTTAAAGTAGTTGGGAGCATATCCAAATGGAAATATTCAGTATATGGTTGGAAATACAATATAGAAGGTGGAAGTTAAGACTAAAGAAATATATTTGAATCATTTACTTACAAGTCATCCAGGCCACAGAAATACATTTATTCTTCAAAGTTTTGGAAGGCCTTTCAGATTTCTGCTTTCAAGGTGCTTTGAGTCTGGAAAGATGGTATGTTTAGAGTACAATGGGAACAAACAGCAAGGGGATTCTACATTGTCTACTTAGGAGAAGTTAGAGTTTTACAAAAGAAAAAAAAAACTCTTCATGAATTTGTATTGGTTGAATGGAGAGTGTGTAGAGGAACTACTGGAGCCTTTGAGAATATCTGTCACTAAGGGATAGGAAAAAAGAGGGGCCATGAGGAAAGTGAATTTGAAGAATAGGGAATGCAATCTTATGGGAACTAGGCAGAGCTGGTAAGTATCATCGATAGTGTCAAATATTTTGAGGTCGAGCTATGAGGACTCAAAACAACAAAACCTGGGTGAGCCTGGGTGGCTCAGTTGGTTGAGCGTCCGACTTCGGTTCAGGTCATGATCTCACGGTTCGTGAGTTCAGACTCCATTTCGGGCTCTGTGCTGACAGCTTGGAGTCTGGAGCCTGCTTCGGATTCTGTGTCTCCCTCTCTCTCTGTTCTTCCCCCATTCATGCTCTGTCCCTCTCTCTCTCCTTCAAAAATAAATAAAAACATTTTAAAAAAATAATAAATAAAGTTGCTATATTTTTCTAGAAAGGCACGGTTCAGTGTTTTGAATTTGAATTCTACCTGGGAGTAGGCATCTTGGCTTCTTTGGAGCTACAGAGTGAGAATGAACTAAGATTGTTGATGATGGCAGGCCAGGGGTGAGGCTCATAGAGGTTGATGTTTCCAAGACAGTGCTCTTGGTAATCTCTTATTTTCCCCTTAAAGGTTTAACTTTTTTATTCAGCAAAAATGTGGATTCAGAAAAGCACCCAGGAAGGTTGAACCTAGAAGATCAGACACTGGAACAACTGGTGAAACATACAAGAGAAGTGCTTTGATTCCTCCCGTAGAAGAAACAGTCTTTTATCCTTCTCCCTATCCTATAAGGACCCTTATAAAGCCCTTGTTTTTCACTGTTGGGGTAAGTGCTCATGTCACTAGGAGTCACCTAACTTGCTGCTGGTGTAGTGTTGAAGTACTGTTTGTCCTATTTGGTCTATCTTAAAGGCAAGTGGAGGGGGATTTAAAGGATCTGGGTATCTGGGGTCATGAATGATTACAGGAGAATGTGAATTTAATAATTACTATTAGAATCTGGTTCATTTATGTAAGCCCTGTAGAAGAAACTTATGGGCCTCTTATTTGGGGTAACTTTTCATGTGATACTAAGTTGATACTTTGAATTTTATTTGAAAATTTCTGGCTGTAAACAGGCTCCAGGGTACTGTGGAGTTAATAAAATGTGGGAACAGTTAAATATTCTTTTCACCTAATAGGTTTTACTGTGCCAGATGTTCCTGTTCCTTCTGTTGCTTTGTAAGAAGCAATGAAAATGAAATATTGTCCTTGGAACTATGTGTAGATTATTTCTCTTTTGAATTTATTTTGTGATATATTAATTTTATGTAGTTTACAGGCTGTGCATTTGGATCAGCTGCCATTTGGCAATATGAATCACTGAAATCCAGGGTCCAGAGTTATTTTGATGGTATAAAAGCTGATTGGTTGGATAGCATAAGACCACAGAAGGAAGGAGACTTCAGAAAGGAGGTAAAGATAAACATGGCTTTCTTCTAGTTGATCATAAATTTTGAAGTCTGGTTATTTGTGAAGTGTTTTTAGTGACTGACGACCTTTAGATCAGCAAATATGTAGTTAGTGAATTTAATATTCTTCTTTAGAGTCATTTCATTGTGGTGAGTATTTACTTATGCTTTGCATGTCTGGCAATATTGTACTTGACAGTGTTCCAGGAAGTTTGTACCTCTACCCACATGTATCAAAAATCAAGTTGCTAAAAATTAATGTTGTGGTGTCTCTCTCAGTCCTACTAAAGTTGAAGGGCTGCTGTTTTGTATCACCTTGCTGGATATTAGTCCATATTAGAATCATAGGCAGTTTTTCAAAACATTTATGCTTCAGGTATAGAAATATTATGTGGATTTTATTTTTAAGTAATCTATACACCCAGTGTGGGGCTCATACTTACAGCCCTGAGATCAAGAGTCATATGCTCCACTGACCAAACCAGCCAGGCACCCCTATTATGTGGATTTTAAAAAGCTCGGTGACATGTTTACATACCTTTGATAAATACCCTCTGTGGAGTATTTCTAACTGCTCAGGGCATGAGGATGCAAGAAAAGGGTACAAATATAGAGCTTTTAGAACTTTTCATTATTTCACATGTAAGTTGGTGACCCTCTTTCAATTTCTTAACTGTTTTTTTTTGTTTTACAAATATTGCCTTTCAAATAAAATATGTTTATGTCATTTGGCAATACTTATTGAGCACTGAGGCCTTAAGTTAATATGTGGATCCAGGTTCATTTGGTTTTCAAGCACCTTTGGTTTTTTTGTGTGTGACACATGCCTCTCTACTTGGGAGAGAAAGTTGATGTCTGCTTAATTTTCTCCTAATGATAATTCAGCGTTCTTCAAAGTACAAAGAAGTATTCATTCTTCGTTTCCCCATAGACATGCAAGTAGCATGAGCCATACCTGTTTTAGAGAGGCTTTGTGTCAGAAGGACAGTGGGTGTAATATTTGCAGGTGAAAGCTACAATAGTTAACAGTGATTTATTCAGTACAATATGTTTGAGGAGGTAATAACACTGACCTGTTCCATAATCTTGGATTCCTTAGAATGCTATGGGTTTCCAGCACATGGCTGTATTATAAAGTTTTGATGGCCCAGTTGGTTCTTTAGAATGGTGAAAAGTGACACAAGCAATATACATAATCTTTTCCAAAGATGGATTTGTTTATACTAGGTAAACAAATGATAGGTTATAAAATATAAAATCCATGCCCATTTAAGAAAATTAAAACGATACATAAATATAACATGGGGAGCAAAAGCCCTGGGAACCCCTGCCACACCACTATATATTGTAAGGTCTGAAAGCTCATACACAATTGAATTATAAATACAAAAATGGAATCATTGCATATGGATCAGTATACATACTGATCTGTAACTTTTTTTTTTTTAACGTTGGATTTCTTTCTGTACAAAGTATGGTTCAATTTCATAGTTAGAATTTGTTTTTTAGGGGCACCTGGATGGCTCAGTTGATGAAGCATCCAATTCTTGATCTCAGCCCAGGTCAATCATGATCTCATGGTTGGTGAGATCGAGCCCCATGTTGGGTTCTGTGCTGATAGCGCGGAACCTGTTTGGGACTCTCTCTCCATCTCTGCCCCTCTCTGTGCGTTTTTTTTTTTTTTTTTCTCTCTCTCTCTCAAATAAATAAACTTAAAAAAGATATATTTTTTACTTTAAAACTTTCGTCATGGAAAAATTTCAAACAGATATAATAAAGAAAAATATAATGAACCCCTGTCATCCATCTTCAGTGATTATTGACACAAGGCCAACTTTGTTTCCCTTCTCTCCCCACCACTGATTACTGTAAAGCACATCCTAGGCTTATTTTGATGTGTGTCTTTTTTTCTAAACCTCAAATTATCATACCTTAAAAGGTAATTTTAGAAAATATTCTTGGTTAGGATTCTACAACTAGATTGGACCCTGGTGAATAATCACTTAAATTTGATACCTATCTACATCTGATAGTGTGCTAGGTGCTTTATGTTATTGATATTTCTCACAGCAGTACTGCCACTTGTCTGTTTACTGTCTGCATTTCATATGTCAGATAACAAGTGTAGGAGTAATTTGTCTGATGTCCCAGAGCTAGACAGTCGCTCTGTAGAGAATGTGAGCTAGCTATAAAGCACCTGCTTTTCTGTTTTGCCACATATTTATTATGTCTGTTTATTGGTAAGTTTAAAATATTTTCCTAACGTTTATTCATTTTTGAGAGACAGTGCAAGCAGGGATGGGGAAGAGAGAGAGGGAGACACAGAATCCGAAGCAGGCTCCTGGCTCCAGACTCTGAGCTGTCAGCATAGAGCCTGACATGGGGCTCGAACTCAGGAACTATGCGATCGTGACCTGAGCTGAAGTTGACTCTTAACCGACTGAGCCACCCAGGCGTCCCTGTTTATGGGTATTTTTACACATGAGGAATCTTTTTATGCACAAAGCTTTTTCTCTCTGGCTTTTCATTTTTCTAGCCCGAAAGTATTTACCATATGGTGATAGGCAATTTTCCTTCTGTTTTAGATTAACAAGTGGTGGAATAACCTAAGTGATGGCCAGCGGACTGTGACAGGTTTGTGTTAGCTTACACGTTTTAGCCATTCAAGGGAAGAGAAATCAAACCAAAAGGTACAGTATGTCACAGTCAATGGCTTTTGTACTCTGCTCACCAGTGGTTTAGAAGACAGAGTCTCTGTACCTTCAGGCTAATGTAATAGTATAACAAGTAGTGTGGCATAATGGTATACATGATGCTGTGGGTCAGTTGCTTTCTAATTTTGACGTAGTATGACACTGATCAAATAATCTATCTTTGTTGTAGAATCCTAGCTTGTGTAATAGGTTGTGAGTATTTATTACTTCCCTATTAAAGAAATTAAAGGGGATATTGATTAAGCACCTTCTTTATGCAGAATGCTTTATACACATTCTCTCCCTACCTCACAGCGTTGTTTACCGGGTAGTTACCTCCCTTTTTACCAATAAGGAATGGCTTTCAGAGAAGGAACTTTTCCAAAGGTCACACTGCTAGTAAGTAGTAGAGCTAAGTTGCAAAACCCAGGTCTGTCTCATTCTGAAGCTGATTTTCTCTTTACCATGCTGTTTATAAAATCCTCTCTGAATAAATATAAGCATGCCATGCATGTCACCATGATAATTTAATTTTTGTTCTTTGTAAATTTTTATGACAGACAAAGCTGGCTTTTCAAAGTAACACACAATATTTTATGGACTTAGTTACTTGAGAAATTTGGGGAAATGGATTTGAAAGTTTAACAATTGTACAGATAGGAAAAAAAATCTTCCTAGAAAAATAGCAAAATACTGCTTTTTCTCAAATACAGTTAGTCTTAATGGTACTCTTAATTTTTTTTACCTACCTAAGTGGAGAAAAGGTGCTTATTTTCTTCCTTTGGACTCTTTCCTCTGTCTGGAAGGTTTACTTTTTCTGTCTCCTTGTTGGAACCTGAACTGGTTTTTTAAGCTTATGCTTCAGACATTTCTTCTCATAGGAAATGTTACTGGACTGAAGTGGGTCTGCTCCTTGCTGAGCTATAGACCGACCTCACAGGTGGAGTTGCCTCACAAGGTTATCCTTATTTGTACAAATAAGGAGACCATGGGGAATAATTTCCGAAGCCATGACTCTCTGACAGGGGTAAGCAGGCTCCTTTCATCAGGGCTTGAGATGAATATTGAGAAGGCACTTTGTGATTTGTCTGTCCAGGCTTCCCCTCACATGTTTCTTTTCCTGTTACAGCAGTTCATTAGTATCTAAAAGATGAAAGTGACCATTAGGCAGAAGCTTCTGGGAGTTTCCTGAGTTCAGGGAGTCTTGCTGGTAACAGAAGTGCTTTCATTTTTTTGAACTCATTGCACTTTTTAATCATTTATAACACAGCCTGCCTTAGTAATTGTGCATGAAGCATCCTAAAGGACAACGATGAGATTTTTCTTTTCTTTCTTTTTTTTTTTTTTTTTTCCACTTTTTGTAGCAACTAGCACATGTCTTGCACACACAGTAAGGGCACTTGATGAAAATCTGTTAAGTGAATGAATGTTAAATGGACTCTTGAATCAAAGGATTGAGATTTTTCAAAAGTATATTGCCATACGGTAGAATTGATTAGTCAGTGAGGTTTAATAAATATGATACCTTTCAAGATAGCTCTATACTAGCACATCTCTTTCCATTGGGATTAACAGGAGAGTTTTGGTTTGTTTGCTTGTTCTCTGAAAGTAACCAAAATTAACAGTATTTCCTTGGGATAGCAAAGTTTTGATTTCCTTTGACATTTTCAGATTTTATGCCATTAAATATTTGAAGAAACTTGGGGTCAGAATTTAAAATATTTCTCATGCCAGGGGTGCCTGCCTGGTTGCTCAATTGGTTAAGCATCTGACTCTTGGTTCTGGCTCAGGTTGTGATCTAGCGGTTCATTGAGCCCATGTTGGGCTGTGTGCTGACAGTGTGGAGCCTGCTTGGAATTCTCTCTCCCCTTTTCTCTGCCCATCCCCTGCTTGCGCATGTGCTCTCTCAAAATAAACATTAAAAAAATAAAATATTTCTCATGCCAGTACATAGCGTATTCAAAGAAATTGGTATTTGGAGATAACTGAAAATCAGAATTTCCCCTAGCTTTTTTCTTTTCTTTTAGTCTAATCATTTATTTGGCACATAGGATGTAGCAGTAGGAAGAGACAGATGTTTTTAATCTAACTAGCAGCTTGTATGTAAAGTATTTTGAACCACATAAACATGAGCAGTCATGCCAAATCCTTATTGTGAAGTTATCTAAGTGACTTTAAAAGCTGAGGAAATGCTCTTTGATCCATTCAGTGTCACCTCAAACTTCTGTTGTAGGAAATAATTATTTTGGTAGCAGTGAGTCTAGCTATACAACATTTGTTAGTAATGTTTAATAAGTTAACTATATACTAAGAGTCTCATGTTTATGTGCTATTCTCACGATTTACAGTTACGTCTTGTCTCTTCAGAAGTGTCCATTCATCCAGCTTACCTTGCTTAGCTCTCCCAGTTGCTTCCTTTGGGCTGATCCTAAATGAGGTTGGCTTAGCTCCTGATTTTATTTGAGGATTGATTTATGGGGTGACAGATTGACTCTGTACCACTCTCTTTCTTGGATAGCACATGTTTTCTGTTGTTGTTGTTTTGTTTTCCTTTTTGCATTTTGAAAGAACTTGAAAAGTCCTTTCAAAGCTCTTTGAGACCAGTGTGTTTCTTTGCTTTGTAGTATTCACTCCTGGGTAGTGGCAACATGAAAGCTCTGGTAGGTTAAGGATGTCTGATTGTTACATTGAACATTTCACGTAAGGACTCCTTGCTGTCTGAATCTAATGAGCTCCTGAATTTGGATGGCAAGATTTTGGATATAGGAAGTTCAGGCACATAGTTGAGGCATAGGAAATGTTTGGTTCCCGAGCTTGAGATAGCAAGGGGTATCTCAGATTTACCCATATCTCTTTGGTTCTTAAGTTTAGATAAGAACAAATCATAAAGGATACCTGTAACTTATTGTTAAGGTAGAGTCCAGTGATGAGGTGAAAAACCTCCCTGCCTTAGAGTTGATGATGTCCAGTTTGGAATCCCTGGTTTTGACTCAATCTCAACCTGTCCCTGGGAATCCCTTTTTCAAGTGTGCTAGAGAACTGGTCTTGCTCCTTGTTTTTCCTCCCTGTTTGGTTATTTTGGGGATTTTTTTTTTTTTAATTTTTGGTATTAATCTTAATTACTACACAGAAATCTCCCCCCAAACTTCACATTTCTTTGAACAGTTTTTATATGTTCACTTGGTATTTGTAGGTGCATCAGATAGCATTCTTCAAGTTAGACTTGTGCCTGATGCTTTTACACTTAAGCTGTTCTCCTGTTGCGTTGATCTGCAAGGCTTTTAAACCTGTACTTGAAGTCCCTAGGCAACCTCTAAGGAGAGGATTTCCTCTACCTTTCTAGCTTTCAGACACTTGCCTGGTTTTCCTGTTAACCCAGCAGAATGCTTACTTTACTATTTGGTAAAGCTGAGAGAGAAGAACCTACCAAATTATTGTATCTGATGAAGGAGGAGACAGGAAGGAAGAGGATGGGAAGAGAAGACTGGAGAAAACAGTGCCCCGTCCATATCTATTGTCAGCTCCAAAGTTTAGGCACTGCTACCCTAGGGCCTTGACCCTTCTGCCCCAACTTCTAGAGTCTATTTTTTTTTTTTTAACATTTGTTTATTTTTTTTTTTTTTTAATTTTTTTTTTTTTCAACGTTTATTTATTTTTGGGACAGAGAGAGACAGAGCATGAACGGGGGAGGGGCAGAGAGAGAGGGAGACACAGAATCGGAAACAGGCTCCAGGCTCTGAGCCATCAGCCCAGAGCCCGACGCGGGGCTCGAACTCACGGACCGTGAGATCGTGACCTGGCTGAAGTCGGACGCTTAACCGACTGCGCCACCCAGGCGCCCCTAACATTTGTTTATTTTTGAGAGAGAGAGCGAGTGTGCACGTGCACAAGCAGGAGAGGGGCGGAGTATAAAGGGAGACAGGATCCTAAGCAGGCTCTGTGCTGATGGTAGAGAGCCTGATGTGGGACTTAAACTCATGAGCCATGAGATCATGACCTGAACCAAATTCAGACACTTAACCTACTGAGCTACCCAGGTGCCCCTAAAGTCTGTTTTTCCTTTGCTTTCTGCTTCTACCAGGATTACTTTATTTTTTAGTTTCAATTTTCTTTCCCCTTATACTTTCAAAGATTTTGAGCTATACTTCCTAGACTAAGGTCTGCTTCCCTGTTCCTAAAGTTGTTCATAAGGCAGTGTTTACTTGGTCTTCTAGTTAATCTTAACCTTTTAATTTGTCACTGTTTTTCCTGAAACTCGTGGTTTCTCAGTCTTCAGACAAGTTATTTTTATAGGGTAAAGAAAAAACTAATGGTTGAGTGCCAGTTAGGCTTCAAGTACTAGGATAGGTACTTTACATACATACTGTTATCCTTATTATTAGTCTTCATTGAAAGAGCCCTGTTAGTGGTGTCCTTATTGTTCAGAATGGGTAACTGAGGCTCAGAGAGGTTAAATAACTTGTCTGATACCACACAGTTTTAGCTGGAGATGGGGAACACACTCCCTTCTTAGTTTAAATAATAGACTTTTGATTACGTCTTTTCACTTTCAACTATAGCAGATCATCACTAAATTACCTTTCTGGTGAACCACACTGCCTACTCCCATCCCAGGTATTTGGGTGTTTATTGACAGCCCAAATTGCAGCAAATTGTCCCGAAATGGCAGGCTGGCATAGGATGGCTGGGATAAAAGGGAGCCCTTTTTTGGCTACTTAGATTAGTCTTTGCCATTGTAAAATGAATAAATGTGCATGTAAACAGATTAAAATAGTGGTAAAGAATATATAAAGTGAAAAATAAGTCTTTCTCACTGTAGACTTCCAGTGATGCAGTTTCTGTCCCCATAACAACCACTCCTTTTTAGTTAAACTTGTATGTTCTATTAAAGCATCTATTTTTTTTTTAATTTTTTTCTTTTTAACATTCATTTTTGAGAGGTAGAGCACAAGTGGGGGAGAGTCAGAGAGAGAGAGAGACATAGAATCTAAAGCAGGCTCCAGGCTCTGAGCTGTCAGCACAGAGCCCAACGCGGAGCTCGGATCCACAAACCGTAAGATGACCTGAGCCGAAGTCAGATGCTTAACTGACTGAGTCACCCAGGCGCCCCAAGCATCTATTTCTAAATAGGCATTTATACTTCTCTGCACCTTTTTTTTTATTCCCTTGATATTTTAAAGGACATGGTATCAATACAAGTAGGTCTATTGCTTCTTTATATTTTATTGAGGTATAATGTGTATAGAAAAACATGCACATTTCAGATGTACAACTAATTTTCACAAACTGAGTACATCCATGTAATTAGCACCCGATCAAGAAATGGAAATTACCAGCACCTTGGGCTCAGAATGTTCTTTTTTAATAACATTGTAGTAACTCATGGAAATGAATATTATGTAGCAAGTCTTTTATTAATGGATTTTTAATAGGTTATAGTCTTCTATATTCACTGCAGTGAATATCCTTATATAGAGATATTTGTACTCTTTTGCAAGTTCATTTTTAGGATGAGTTACTGGAAATAGATTTACTGGGTCAAAGAGTATTTATGTTTAAAATTTTACGTATTGTCAAAGTTGTCTTGAAGTTGTATACCAATGTAAACATCCTCCATTAACATACAGAGTTTAAATAAGTCCTTTATTTCTAAAAGTTGCTCACAGAGGAGGTTACATATTCTCATCTGCAGGGAGGGTGCAGAGAAATAACCCCTTTTGTGGTTAGTTTGTAAAGGTCTTTGTCTCCCTTATTGTGGATTTGCCCTATTCTTTTCATCTACCCCTATCAGTTTCTATTTGTCTCCCGGCAGGAGGATCGAAGATGGGTGGTCTTTCTGGATTTTCTTTTGACTCTAGAAAGCTGTGGGACCAGTCCTTAACTAGTTTTGTCCATACTGCCCAGGAAGAGAAATTGTAGTCACTGTGTGAAGCCAACAGGATGATCCCTGTGCCTGTAGTCCTGGTTCCTAGGGAACCTGAGGTAGGGGCCACTTGAGTTCAGTTCTTTGGTTGTCATGGTTGTATATACGAGTCAGTGTCTGGACTGGCCAGGTTTAGCTTCCTTCAGATAGAGAAGCTGTGGAGTGGTGAGCTGGCCCACCTCATCAGCAGAGGGGATCCTGTACTTAGCTACTGAACCCCAAGTGGGATAGTGGGTCCTTTTTTAGGAGAAGAGAAAAAAAAGGTTGTACTACCTTCATTGGGCTAAGGAGGAAAATGGACTGAGATTATTGAACCAAGCAGGATTCCCAAATTAGTATATATTTCTTTTAATCAAGATATTATTCACATATCTTATAATTTGCCACATAAAAGTATGCAGTTCAAGTGGTTCTTATTGTATTCACAGTATTGTGCAACTGTCATCATCCCAGGACATTGTCATCCCGAAAAGAAACTCCATACCTATTAGCAGTCACTCCCCATTCCCCTCCTCCCCTCAGCCCTAGGCAGACACTAATTTATTTTCTTTCTCTATGGATTTGCCTGTTCTGGACATTTCATATTAATGGAATCACATATGTGGCCTTTTGTGTCTGCTTTGTTCACTTAGTGTAATGTTTTCAAGGTTCACCCATGTTGTGGCATGATGTATCAGTCCTTCATTTCTTCTTGTGGCTGAATATTCCATTATGTTGTTTATTTATCTGTTGATGGACGTTTGAGTTATTTCCATTTTTTCGTTATTATAATGCTGTGGATTTTTGTGTATACGTTTTCATGTAGACATGTTGTCATTTCTTTTGCTAATATACCTTGAGTGGAATCATAGGGTCATATGGTACTCTTTAACTTTTTTAAATTGTGGTAAAAGCAAAATATACCATGTTAGCCATTTTTTTTTAAACATTTATTGATAGACAGCATGAGCATGGGAGGGGCGGGGGGGGGAGATACAGAATCTGAAACAGGCTCTGAAAAGTCAGATGCTTTATTGACTGAGGCACCCAGGCACCCCCATGTTAGCCATTAAGTGTACAATTCAATAGTGTTAGGTATGTTTACATTGTTATGAAACATTTGTAGAACTCTATGCCAATTACACAACTTTGCACCCCCCCCCCCCCCCCCCCCCGCAGGCCCTGGTAACCATCATGCCACTCTATTTTTACAAATTTGATTATATACCTTATTTAAGTAGAATCAAACAGTATTTATCTTTTTTGACTGGCTTATTTCACTTAGCATGCCCTCAGAGTTCATCCATGTTGTAGTGTGTGATAAGATTTCCTTCCTTTTTATGGCTGTTGGGTGTATCTCTTTATTCCATTGTGTGTATATATCACATTTTGTTTATGCATTCACTCATTGATAGACATTGGGTTTCTTCTACCTCTTGGCTATTGTGAATAGTGCTACTGTGGACATGGATGTGCAAATACCTCTTTGAGACCCTGCTTTCAGTTCTTTGGGATATATACCCAGAAGTGGAATTGCTGCATTATATGGTAGTTTTATTTTTAATATTTTTGAGGAAGTTCCATACTGTTTTCCATAGTGGTTGCACCACTTTATAATCCCACCAACAGTGCATAAGAGTTCTAATTTTTCCACATCCTCACCAGCACTATTTCCTTTTCTGTTTTTTTGATAGCAGCCATCCTAATGGGTGGGTGAGGTAACACATTGTGGTTTTGATTTGTATTTCTGTAATGGTTAATGATGTTGCACATCTCTTCATATGCTCGTTGGCTATTTGAACATTATATTTGGATAAATGTCTATTCCAGTCCTTTGCCTATTTTTATTTATTTATATTTTAATTTTTAAGTCTATTTTGAGAGAGACAGAGTGTGAGCAGGGGAGGGGCAGAGAAAGAGGGAGAATCTCAAGCAGGCTATGTGCTCCAAGTGTGAGATCATGACCTGAGCCAAAATCAAGAGTTGGTTGCTTAACCCACTGAACATAATTCAGTCCCTGTTATATTTTTGTTTTCATTCATCTCAAAGTATTTTCTGATTTCCCTTACGATTTCTTCTTTGGACCATTGGTTATTTAGGAGTGTGTTAATCTCTGCATCTTTGTGACTTTCCCTATGTCTTGTTGATTTGTAATTTCATTTCATTGTGATCAGAGAATGTAATTGTATAATTTCAGTGTTTTAAAAATTTATTGAGGTGGCTCAGTCGGTTAAACATCCAGTTCTTGATTTTGGCTCAGGTCATGATCTCATGGTTTGTGATATCAAGCCCCACTTCAGGCTCTCCTCTGTTGTCAGGCTCAGCACCGACAGATTCTTGGGAATCTCTCTCCCTCTCTCTGCACCACCTCCCCAAATAAATCAATAAAACTTTAAAAGAAAAAAAATTATTGAGACTTGTTTGTGGCTGAACGTATGGTCTATCCTGGATAATGTTACATGTGCTCTTGAAAAGAATGTATTGTCTTGTGTTGAGTGTTTTATAGATGTTTGTTAGGCGTAGCTGGTTTATAGCTTTGTTCAAGTCTTCTGTTTCCTTGCCAATGATCTCATCTCTTATTGCAAATACGGTATCGAAGTCTCCAACTATTATTGTTAAACTGTTTATTTCTCTTGAATTCAGTTTTTACTTCATATATTTTGGGATTCTATTGTTAGGATCATCTATGTTCTTTTCTTGTTAGGCTTGTGGTGTACAAGATCCCAGGAATATATGAGGTTTTATAAGCTCCTATGGACATCTCATTCCTCAGCTTTTCCTTTTAAGATTTTTGTTTGGTCTCTTGTTTACTCCAAATATTATCCCCCACTGCAGGTAGCCATGGACTTAAAACACTTGCCTGTAATTGTTTTTGACAAGTGCCCCCTGGAGAAAGGAATTGTGTACTTGAGCTCTCAGTCAAGTCAAATATAGACAGCCTTGCAAGTGGGGCTTTGCAGGGAAATATTATAACATCAAATAATAGTTCTTTGGGAATGACGCTTTGAAAGAGTTCCAGCTCCATTGTACTATCTCTAGTGCTTGCTAGGCTGTACGAGAAATGTGGATTGTTTTCATAGCTTATAGCTTCAACTTCTAGCTGGAAAGTGGAGGATGGGACCAGGGCAAGCTAAAGTGCCCCAGAGTTGCTGTTCTTCTTGAGATTCAGCCATTTTCCTTAAATGTTGAGTGGCTGCAAGCTTTTAGCTAGTTTCCAGAACTGTGAAAAAGTTGCTTCTGACAGCTTTTTGCCAATTTTTCATTGTTTTGTGAAGGGGAGAATTTTTCAAGGTCCTTACTTCATTATTTTCATTGATGTAATCCATTGCCTCCCTTTTGGTAAAGGTAGGTGTTGAGCCAGCAGCAGTCTTAAATCAGCGGTGTCGAGCTTGTTCAAGAGTTGACTGAGTAGGGAGGAGGCAAGTGACACTCGCTCTAAATGGAGATACAAAGACCTTAAGCAGTTCTATTTCTCAAAGGGTAAGGAGGGAACCATTATGTGAGCTTCTGCATACTAGGCACGTGTGGTATTTTGTTTAAGCCTCACTACAACTTTTGTAAGGTATACGAGGTATTTATCTTCATTTTACAAATGAAGCTGAGGTGAAGGAGATGAAATGCCTCAGACCACAAAGCTCTACTAAGTGGCATATGTAGGATTCAGACTGGAGAAGGCTGTTCCCTTTCTACCATAGTTTTCATTTATGGGTTTTCACCGTGTGACTGCTGCATTTAATTGTGCTTTCTCATTTCATCACACTCAACTGTTTAAGGTAGATTTTATTAGCCCTATCTTCCAGAAGAGAAAACTGAGGCTGAGAGGTCAGGGGCCTCTTCCCTAAGTTATAAGTAGGACAGTCAGTTCAGCTGGACTCCTTTATCCATGCCGTTAGGCAACGTGCAGTGCTGCCTCAGGCCTAGGATTACCTCACATCCTGTCCTATTCACTGGCTTCTGGGGACCCACCTGCTGTTTCCTAAAGAGCCCTTTGATCTGAAATCCTAGAGTGACCAAGGTCAAAAGAAATCCTATTGGCTACCTATGTCTGTGTATAATAGAGCCCTACATTAGGAATTGCGTCTTGGCCACTGAATTTGGCTCTCTAAAAATTTATATCTCTTACTTAGAGCCTCAGTTTTTTCATCTATAATTGGCCTTCAAAATGGGATGTGCATCAAGGAAAATAACTGCATTTTGCTTTTCTCATTTAAAATTTGTTAGTGTATTTTAGAATGAATTACAGTGATTTGTGTACATAATTTAGGTATGTATGTTCAGTTGTTTACTGATGGGATTCATAACCGTAGACCACAGGTCTATGAAGTGAGAGTTTTTTGTTTTTTGGGTTTTTTTTAAAGTTTATTTATTTCTGACAGAGACAGAGTGCGCATATGAGCTGGGGAGGTGCAGAGAGAGAGAGGGAGACACAGAATCTGAAGCAGGCTCCAGGCTCCAAGCTGTCAGCGTAGAGCCTGACACGGGGCTCGAACTCGCAAACTATGAGATCATGGCCTGGGCCGAAGTCAGACACTTAACCGACTGAGCCACCCGGGTGCCCCTATGAAGTGAGAGTTTTAAGTACAGCGTGTTCTGGTGCTGATATTCTGTCTTAATTTACCAAAAAGGCCTCTTTGGGGTGAGAATTTGGCAATATCAACTCTTTGGCTACTGTTAACCTTGATATCTTTGGTTATCTCTCCCCTTCTCAAGGCTTTTCCCTAGTTGTAATCTCTTCAGCCAGAGACTAGACTCTGCGGTACTATGCTGCTTGCAGTTTCCAGAACTGTCTGCTGTATGTCACTGGTTTCAGAAAGTAACCTGTGGAACATGCAGAGTAGTTGTTGCCATTTTTCAGCCTAGCAGGCAGGATCCAGGACCCCATTTTGCTTTCTTTGCAGTGTACCACAATTGGAGCAAATTGTATAGCCTCAATTATTTTCATGATCATGGCAGCCTGGGGCCAAACTCTTCTCAGGTCCTCCTTACCCTGAGATACCAGTCACTATGTACAGCAACCTAGACCTTAGAGGATTCTTTGGGTAATAAAGATGTTTAAATAAATCACTGCTCACTTTCATAGAATAAACCTGGTCTGTTCCTCTGTCTTCGGAGACTCCGCCCTTTCTCTCCCCACCTCCCTTGTTCCAGGGTTCCAGGCTCCTCATTGGGAGGTATACATAGTACTCTTACTTGCCTTCCTTGTGACCCCTTTTCCCCATCCTTTCATGAATACTGTTCCTCTCACCATCTTTGAAGGAGTTCTAGTTGGTTATTTACTGAAAATGTATAACAGCTGTCAGTCCCCACTAGTAAGACATATGATAAAATTAATGGAATCAATTCAGTTAAATACAATAAATTCCATTTCATGTGCCATGGAGAAAAAAATGTTTCTAGCTCATCTGTGACATACCACCAGTTGTAAGATGCATCCTGATTACAGATATTAAAAAGGAGATGTCTTAGAATCTGAAAAATAATAGCTTCCTTTCCTACCTCTCAGAAGGGAGAGAAAAACTGGAGAGACTAGTAATGCCAAGGGATAGCTGAGAGCTAAAGATGTAACAGCTGGTGAGGATTATACAATGAATATCTTCTAAAATAAATCCTCTTACCAGAATGTTGCTGGAATCCATGCTTATTGTCCTTGAAGGAGTTGAAAGGGCTAGTTGCCTGCTAGCAATTCCTTTAATTCAAGTAGATGAGTGCCTACTATATGGTCACGGAGTTGTGGTACATTGCAATTAGTGTGGTTTTTAAAGTTCATAGTTTTTAAGAATAACTTAGAGTTAACTATTCAGTCACATTTTAGTGAAGAAACTATCATTAAATAATAAACCTCCGTTTAGTGGTAGTTCTAGCAGCATCCGTTCTTGGAGAAAAATGAAACCGTAAACAGTTTTAAAAGCAGTTGCAAAATTCCAGATTATTCCTGAATTCTTATCTAACATGTATTTTCTCAGACAAGTGGATTTTTATTTACCCAGTTGATACGTAGGTGTTTCCATAAGTTTAAGAGGTATTTTATTCCCTATGGAAAAAGAAGCATGCTATGTAATAGAGTTTTTCTAGTCTTAGCCAGAGAACCCAATTCTGTACATTAGTTGTCTTTGGCTTGGCCATTTTCAAACAATAATTATAGATCTGATGATTGTTGGGTACAGTGTGAACCATTCTGAAGAAATAAAATAAGGGGGCACCTGGATGTCTCAGTCAATTAAGCATCCAACTTTGGCTCAGGCCATGTTCTCACGGTTCGTGAGTTCAAGCCCCACATTGGGCTCTGTACTGACAGTTCAGAGCCTGGAGCCTGCCTCGGATTCTGTGTCTCCCTCTTTCTCTGCCCCTTCCCCATTCGTTTTCTCTATCTTTCCAAAAATAAACATTAAAAAAAAAAAAAGTAAAATAAGGATCTGAGCGAAGCAAGTCAGCTTCTAGAGCATTTGCAATTTTCTAGGAATTTTCTGACTATACGAAGGCATAGTTTGATACTTAAAAACATTGATTTCACTTACTTTCCCTTAGCTCACCCTCTCCCCGCCCCAAGTATATAATACTCTTACATAATTGTGGTAGAAAATCTTATTCAGGGGGACTTTTGATCAGACTTTCTTTATTCCAATTTTTAACCTCCCTAAATTATAAATCTTTATTTTGTAGGTATCATAGCTGCGAATGTTTTTGTATTCTGTTTATGGAGAGTACCTTCTCTACAGCGGACAATGATCAGATATTTCACATCCAATCCAGCCTCAAGTAAGTCTACTTATGACTTTATTTTGAGAGAGAGGTAATATGAAAGAAATAAGCTTTGTGTTAACTGAAATGCTATGCAGAGGATGAGTTGCTTGTCAACAGTTGTAAATAATATCCAGAAAATAGACTATAAGCTCCCTGAGGAAAAGGACCCCATCTTTCTTAGTGTTATATCCCAAGTACCTAAAATGTGCCTTGCACATCTCAGATAAGTACTATTTTTTTAATGTTTGTTATTTAGAGAGAGAGCACCAGTGGGGGAAGGGGCAGAGAGAGGGAGAAAGAGAGAGAATCCCAAGCAGTGGGATCTGACAGTGCAGAGCCTAATGTGGGGCTCAATCTCACCAACTGTGAGATCATGGCCTAAGCTGAAATCAAGAGTTGGATGCCTAACTGACTGAGCCACCCAGGCGCCCCAGTAGATATGTATTTTCCAATGACGTAAGATCCGTGATCACTACAAGTTCACTCTTTGAGGAGATTATTATGTACAACTTTATGTCTGTACTTGAAATAATTTACTGATTCTTTTTTCTAACTAACTTTTGCCACGAGGACAAGTTGCTTTCATTGAACTGAGAATTTTTATTGGTTGCTTACTAGGTAGAAGAGAGAGATTTAAGATAACTTTTTACCACTTTGAAAAATGCTATCTTTTAAAATTTTTTTAAATGTTTATTTATATTTGAGAGAGATGGGGAGTATGTCCCTCTCCTGCTCACAGAGAGATGGAGACAGAATCTGAAGCAGGCTCCAGGCTCTGAGCTATCAGCACAGAGCCTGATGTGGGGCTTGAACTCACAAGCTGTGAAATCATGACCTGGGCTGCAGTCGGACGCTTAACCAACTGAGCCACCCAGGTGCCCCAAAAAATGCTACCTTAAACCATCTTATTTAAGCTTTTGAACTGGCTCTGTTTTTGTTTCCTATGTTTGAGTTGTTTCATAATAATAATGAAAAAAATCAAAAGTAGATAATTTTTAGGTCATGGCTGTGTGTCCTATGATTACCAGACTGTTTTTCTTTCTCTTGTAGAGGTCCTTTGTTCTCCAATGTTGCTGTCAACGTTCAGTCATTTCTCCTTGTTTCACATGGCAGCAAATATGTATGTTTTGTGGAGCTTCTCCTCCAGCATAGTGAACATTCTGGGTCAAGAACAGTTCATGGCAGTGTACTTATCTGCAGGTAATAAGCTTTAATCTCAGGATCTTTTGGAGTACGAGCACGCTAACCTATCTGGAGAAGGAACAAAGGGAACGATCATAGCTGAATTCTACATATGAGGATTGTATGTAGGGAATTATACATACTGTCTGTAGAGAAGGACATCGCAGGCTGGTGGGGTTGTTGGCTTTCCTGCTTCTTGTTTCGCGATTTCTTCTTAGATTATTTAGGTATGTTTAGTTTTAAATTAGGATAGACGGGTTAAGATTTAGTGGAGAATTTAAGCATGTCGTTTTTATCTCATTAGGCCTTGGCTACTTTAGCTCAGGCCCACCGTTTTATAGATAAGTTCTTTCCAGACTTCCTGGCTGTCTCAGTCATCTGGATCTTTGTTAAATAACCTTAGGCTCATTTCCCACAGTGTGTTCAGTTTCCAGAAAGCTTTATTTTAGACCAGAGCTTTGTAATAAGATCGTCAAGAATGAGTTTTTTCTCTTTTCTGAAAGCATATATCTTAGTCTGGAGCCACTCCAGTTGTGGTCCTGGGGATATCATTGTTTCCTTATTTCAACTAGGAAGTGGTAGTAAAGGATTCCAGGTTCCTAGATGCTACTAAACTGGCAATTGGTCTGTTAAATTTTACCTCTCTATTTGCAAAATGTATTGAATTAAAAACCACATGGCATGAAAATTCGTTTCTGAAGTCCCTTCATTTATTTTTTTTTATTAAAAATGTTTCTTAAGTTTATTTTTTTTAGTAATCTCTACACCCAACATGGGGCTCGAACTTACAACCCTGAGGTCAAGAGTTGCATGCTCTTCACACTAAGCCAGCGAGGTGTCCCTGAAATCCCTTTATTTAAAAAACAGTACATCATACTGTAGTCATATTGTAGTATGGAAAAAAAAGCACTTGAGAGCTTGAAGACAGAAGACCTAGTTTTACTGGATCTTATTTCTGCTACTTGCTGTGTGATACTGCAGAAAAGACCATAATAACACCTCTTTGAGGATAATGATACTCTCATGACAAGTGGTTGTAGAAAGGATTAAATAGACACATCTACCACAAGGCATCAAAAATGGGTGCTTAGTCATTGTTAATTAAATACCCATGTAGCTGGTCCTTCAAAACTAGAAACTGAGCAACATCTTTGGCCTGTGCCAGAAGTGTATAGTTTTTTCCCCAAGCACTAGTTGTATTGTTGTAGGTTACACATGGGTTTGTTTCAGATGATTAATTCCTGCTCTACAGGAAGTTTTTTAAAATGAGCCACATTCACCTTAGATGACATTGGAGCCAAAGGGACTTGTAAAAGAGCATCTAGTCTAAATTGCAGCAGAGTCATTTGGCAAGCTGGGTAAAATATAGATTCCCTGGTCCCGTTCCCAAGAATCCGATTTAGTGTTTGGAGTGCAGCCCAGAGGATTCCCTGACAGTTGGTGAGTTTGAAACTAATCTCTTTTATGTTATAGATAAGGAAAGTGAGAACTGAGAGGTAAAGTGAAGGACCCTGTGTCACTCAGTAAGTTGTGTAGTTGGTCACACTTACAAAATATCTGAAGTGATAGGATAAGTATTCATACCTGCACCTTGTACTGATCCAGGTAGAAATCCAACATTGTTAGTCTCTGTGGGGTGGAAACCATTTTTATACTACACTAAAATTATTGAAATGTGACTTATTTCTCAGGCGTTATTTCCAATTTTGTCAGTTATGTGTGTAAAGTCGCGACAGGAAGATATGGACCATCACTTGGTGCAGTAAGTATTTGTAATGTAAATTTTCTTAATTTAGTCTTTAACTTCACTTTGAAATAATTTTAGACTTATGGAAAAGTCCAAAATTATTACAAGAGTTCTTATATACCCTTTACCCTACTGTTAAGTACACAGTACACAGTACTACTGTTAAGTACACAGTAGAATGATCAAAGACAGGAAGTTAACATTGAAACAATACTAACTAATCTGTGTCTAATTTAGAATTTATAGAGTCTTGGGGCACCTGGGTGGCTCAGTCGGTTGAGTGTCTGACTCTTGATTTTGGCTCAGGTCATGATCTCATGGTTTGTGGGTTCGAGCCCTGTGTTGGGCTCCATGTGGGCAGTGTGGAGCCTGCCTCAGATTCTCTGTTCCCCCCTCTCTCTGCCCTTCCCCCACTTGCGCTGTCTCTGTCTCAAAATAATAAAGTATTTACAATACTTTATTATAATAAAAAATTTAAAAAATAGAATTTATGGAGCCTTGTAAACTTCAGGCTATAGCTTTTAACCATTGGTCATTTACGTATACTGTACTTACTAGAACAGACTACAAATCAAGAGCATAGTCAGAACAGTGGGTATCCATTCCTCAAAACCAGACAGCCTAATCGAGCATTGGAAAATTCTCAATAATTACAGATTTGAATCTGGTACTATATCCTCTGTTTAGTCACTATTTGAGTGTCTTCTGTGCAGATTAGACTAGTAGGCACTGTAGTAGAAACTGGGGATATACCAGTGAGCAAGATGATCACAATTCTCTTCCTGAGCTATGTTCTGGATGCTTAAACAGAAAAAGTGTTGTGTTTTTTGTTTTTGTTTTTTGTTTTTTTAGTTTAATGGAAATTTCTAGGCACATGGAAATCTTTGTATAACATCTCTCTAAAGACTACACATTCATTTTGTACATGTTTAAACACTAATGCACTTAAATATATTCAGATAGAGAGTTTCATATTTAAAGAAACTAAGAAGGTTTTGGAAGAGAATTCTTATGTAATCATCCCATAATGTGTGTGTTCCTCAGATTTGTGCATACTTAATTGTCCTTTTTTTTATACTTAAATTTCCTAATGAAACCTGTATCTTGTCCTGTCACCTACGTGATTTCTTAAGCCCCCGTTTTTTCCTTCATGGAATGTTTTATATACAAGATTTGGTGCTGGTGTAATTTACGTATTTCAAATCTTTTACCTCATTCACCGCCTAAGCACCTGTTATGTGAAGGCAACGAAGACCACGCTAAAAGGGCTAAAAGTCTCTAGAGGACTTCAGGGGTTCTGAGAGTAGGGATACTTTTTTCATTAAATGAGAGGATCTTGGAGGGCATTTTGATGTGCTACAGGTGTTACTCTCGTTTTGCAGATAAGAAACTAAAGTCCAAGATGAGAAGAGTGTGACAGATGGTATTTGGAATTAGGCTGGGTTTGAATCCAGCTCTGCCACTTATCTGTGATTTCTAAGACATATTACCAACCCTCTCTGTTTTTCTGTATAAAATGGGGACAATACATCTCTTTCTGACCTGCAGTGCAAGTGTGTTTAGATGGCCTAGAATAATAAGGAGCATGTACTAAAAAACGTGGTGGTGGTAGTTCCTGTTCAGTCATCAAAATTTTGTAGAGCCATGTCAGAATAAAATTATTATCCCCAAATATTTTCATTCATTCTTAGTTAAAATTAAAACTAAGTCACTAGGTATAATAATATTTTTAATGAGAAATCTAGAAACAAATACTGTTGACAAAGTTATGTTAGAAAATACGAAGTATTGGTCTTACTGGCTTCCTCGTAATCCTGTGTTAAAGGATGAAGGGCTAAAGAATATTTGTCAGTTGACATATTGGCATTAGGGAGCAAGAATACTGGATTTTGGTAAGGGTTTTATTTAGTTAGAGCTCTGGATGTTCTGGATCTCATTTAAAAATTGTTTCTTGGGGCACCTGGGTGGCTCAGTCAGTTGAGCTTCTGACTTCGGCTCAGGTCAAGATCTCACGGTCTGTGAGTTTGAGCCCCGTGTCGGGCTCTGTGCTGACAGCTCAGAGCCTGGAGCCCGTGCAGATTCTGTGTCTCCCTCTCTCTCTCTGACCCTCCCCCACTCATGCTCTGTCTCTCTGTGTCTCAAAAATAAATAAACATTAAAAATAAATTAAAAAAACAACAACAAAGGGACACCTGTGCCCCTATGTTTATAAAAAAAAATAAATTAATTAATTAAATAAAATAAATAAAAAAAATTGTTTCTTAGTTATTGGTAGGAAGCTTTAACCTGCTTTTAAAAAAATTATTTTCTGTGAAATGTAACCCTTAATTTTGAGATGGCAAAGATCAATGAAATGTTTGCGGTAGGAAACAGCATTTGTTAAAATGTTAGAGATGTGTTTTTTGCTTGACGCATATCACAGGCCAAATTGAAGCTTGCTTAACATACAATAACTTGCTTACTGTAACTTCATTGATTTAAGTATCACTGATTTAACCTGTTCTTAAACTGAATTCTCTAAGTCAGGAAAGTATCTTTAGTCTCTTCTTACAGCATTGCAAGTAAAATAAAATGGTCACTAGAATGGATTCATTTGGAATTCCTTTTTTATTTATCGTGTTTGGAGTATGTCTCTTGTATAACTTTCTTAGTGGCTTTTCCAATATCTGTACGTCAGTTATCACAGTCTGCTGGTGGGAGTGTCATTTTACCAGTTTGAAGTGAACCTTACCTCCCTTTTCATCCCTGTGTCCTCCCCAAATTATAATATATAATTGTCTTAAATATTTCCACTGCGCGCATTTAGAATATTGGCTACTGTTATTATCATTTGTGCTTCAACCATTAAACATCATTTAGAAAATTCCAAGGGAGGAAAAGTCTGTTGTCTGTATGCATAATTTTTCTTCTTCTCCATTGTTCTTCTTTCTTGATGTTTCAAGATTCTTCCTTCTATCATTTCCTTTTTATTTAGAGAATTTTCTTTAGCCATTCTTTTAGGTAGGTATGACAAATTCTCTTTAAGTTTTTCTTGGAGAATGTCTTGATTTTCCCCTTCATTTCTGAAGGATATTTTTACTGGATAAAAAAGATTCCAGGCTGACTTTTCTTTTGGCACTTGAAAAATGTTGTGCCACTTCTTTTTGGCCTCCATAGTCTTTGAAGAGAAATCCTTTGTTGTTCAAATAGCTGGACTTCAGATCATGATCTCACTGCCCCCATCAGACTCTCTGCTGACAGCTCAGAGCGTGGAGCCTGCTTGGGATTCTGTCTCTCCTGCTCATTCTACCCCCCACCTCCCTTCTCTCTCTCACAAGAATAAACAAACATTAAAAAATATATATAGCTTTTCCCCTGTAGGTAAGGTGGTGTTGATCTCTCTGAAGATTTTTTGCTTTGTCTTTAGTTTTCAGAAGTTTGACCCTGTTGTCATGGATCTCTTTATGTTGATCTTGTTTGGGGTTTGCTCAGCTTCATTAAACTAGAGGTTTATGTCTTTGGGGAAATTTTCACCTGTTATTTCTTTGAATGCTTTTTCAGCCTCACCCTTCTTTTCTTTGGAACTATGATGAACATGATGTTAATATAATCTCTAGGGTCTCTGAAATTCAGTTAATTTTTTTTAAGTCTGTCTTTTTGTAGTCCAGATTGGGTAATTGCTACTCTGTTTCAAGTTCACTGATTATTTTCTTTGTCCTTTCCATTCTGTTTGGGCCCTATTGTTTTTATTTAGGTTATTGTATTTTTCAGTTCTAAATTTTACATTGTTCTTGGTATCTTCTGTTTGGGCCTTTCTGTTTCTGTGCTATTTTTTCACTCGTTTCAAGCATGCTTGTAACTACTTATTAAAGCATTTTTATGATTGCTGCTTTAAAATACGTGTCAGGGGCGCCTGGGTGGCGCAGTCGGTTAAGCGTCCGACTTCAGCCAGGTCACGATCTCTTGGTCCGTGAGTTTGAGCCCCGCGTCGGGCTCTGGGCTGATGGCTCAGAGCCTGGAGCCTGTTTCTGATTCTGTGTCTCCCTCTCTCTCTGCCCCTCCCCCGTTCATGCTCTGTCTCTCTCTGTCCCAAAAATAAAAATAAAACGTTGAAAAAAAATAAATAAATAAAAATAAAATACGTGTCAGACAGTTTTAATATCGCTGTGTCATCTTGTTTCTGTTGTCTTATTCAGGTTGAGGTTTTTCTGGTTCTTGGTATGTTGAGTGATTTTTATTTTTATTTATTTATTTATTTTTTTATTTATATATGAAATTTATTGTCAAATTGGTTTCCATACAACACCCAGTGCTCATCCCAAAAGGTGCCCTCCTCAGTACCCATCACCCACCCTCTCCTCCCTCCCACCCCCCATCAACCCTTAGTTTGTTCTCAGTTCTCAACAGTCTCTTATGCTTTGGCTCTCTCCCACTCTAACCTCTTTTTTTTTTTTTTTGTTCCCCTCCCCCATGGGTTTCTCTTAAGTTTCTCAGGATCCACATAAGAGTGAAACCATATGGTATCTGTCTTTCTCTGTATGGCTTATTTCACTTAGCATCACACTCTCCAGTTCCATCCACGTTGCTACAAAAGGCCATATTTCATTTTTTCTCATTGCCACGTAGTACTCCATTGTGTATATAAACCACAATTTTTTTATCCATTCATCAGTTGATGGACATTTAGGCTCTTTCCATAATTTGGCTATTGTTGAGAGTGCTGCTATGAACATTGGGGTACAAGTGCCCCTATGCATCAGTACTCCTGTGTCCCTTGGATAAATTCCTAGCAGTGCTATTGCTGGGTCATAGGGTAGGTCTGTTTTTAATTTTCTGAGGAACCTCCACACTGCTTTCCAGAGCGGCTGCACCAATTTGCATTCCCACCAACAGTGCAAGAGGGTTCCCGTTTCTCCACATCCTCTCCAGCATCTATAGTCTCCTGATTTGTTCATTTTGGCCACTCTGACTGGCGTGAGGTGATACCTGAGTGTGGTTTTGATTTGTATTTCCCTGATAAGGAGTGACGCTGAACATCTTTTCATGTGCCTGTTGGCCATCCGGATGTCTTCTTTAGAGAAGTGTCTATTCATGTTTTCTGCCCATTTCTTCACTGGGTTATTTGCTTTTCGGGTGTGGAGTTTGGTGAGCTCTTTATAGATTTTGGAGACTAGCCCTTTGTCCGATATGTCATTTGCAAATATCTTTTCCCATTCCGTTGGTTGCCTTTTAGTTTTGTTGGTTTTTTCCTTTGCTGTGCAGAAGCTTTTTATCTTCATAAGGTCCCAGTAATTCACTTTTGCTTTTAATTCCCTTGCCTTTGGGGATGTGTCGAGTAAGAGATTGCTACGGCTGAGGTCAGAGAGGTCTTTTCCTGCTTTCTCCTCTAAGGTTTTGATGGTTTCCTGTCTCACATTCAGGTCCTTTATCCATTTTGAGTTTATTTTTGTGAATGGTGTGAGAAAGTGGTCTAGTTTCAACCTTCTGCATGTTGCTGTCCAGTTCTCCCAGCACCATTTGTTAAAGAGACTGTCTTTTTTCCATTGGATGTTCTTTCCTGCTTTGTCAAAGATGAGTTGGCCATACGTTTGTGGGTCTAGTTCTGGGGTTTCTATTCTATTCCATTGGTCTATGTGTCTGTTTTTGTGCCATGTTGAGTGATTTTTAAATGAGACGTGGACATTTTGGATATTATGAGACCTTGAATCTTATTTAAATCTGTTCATGAGGCTGCCCCTGCCACTGCTTTGACAAGGGGAAGTTTGACCATTACTGTCTGGTGAGGTGAAAGTCCAGGTTCTTTACTCAGCCTCTTTTGATAGCTAGGGTACAAGGACTCTGGTTACTAGGAGGCAGGACTTGGAGTTCTGGAAGTACAGTCTCCTATGTAGACCTTTCCTGGCTAGGAGGAACAGTCTGCCTTGTTACTGCTGCCCACATGACCTCCACTGACACTACCCCGTCAGCGGTATCATGATGCCTCGTTGCCATCTGCAAGGGTAGAAGTCTAGGCTCTCCACTCAGCCTTTGTTGATGGGGATTGGGCTGCAAGCTTTTCTGTTGTTTGGCTGGAGTAGAGTGGTTATTATCTAAAAGCTGACTGTCTTGCTAGGCTATCCTTTCTTGGTCCTTTGGCTAGAGAGAGCATTTTGGGGGATGGGGATAGACCTATTATGTCTGAGTTCATTGGGATTTCCAGGTCATGAGCTTCTCCAGAGCCAAGTCTGAGCTGTATGAGGCCAAAAGAAAACCCAGGGGACTCACCACTGTGTCATTCCTTGGATCCCAGGGTTCCTTAGCCACTCTCCTTTTCTTTCTCAGCCTTTCAGAGTTGTCTTATGTTTGTTTTACATGTAGTGCCAAGGTTTTTGGCTGTACTTATGGAAGCACAAAACCCCTTAGAGTAAATTCATTTAAAATTTATGGTGCAAAAAGAAATCATACATGTAAACGATATGATATGAAGATTATATAGATATAGGAAATTATTTATGAAAATGATTTACTTATGAAATAAGTAAAAAAATTGTAGGCATATGTTGATTGCAAGTACATAACCAGTGTACATAAATTGTTGGTGGAGAATAAAAGATCTTCATCTCTAACCAAGGAGGCAGGTGTCTAGAGTCTGTGTGAGTTGGGGTTAATAACTCCCTGAGATTGTACCTAAAACATACATGAATGTGAAATTTTTCTGAGGAGAAAGGGTCCCTGTTCACTGTATTTTTAAATGCCCCTGACTAGAAAAGGTTAAAAAAAAAAAAATAGGGGCACTTGTGTAGCTCAGTTGGTTGAGCATCTGACTCTTGATTTCGGCGGGGGTTATGATCCCAGGGTCATGGGGTTGAGTAACTGTGTCAGGCTCCATGCTGAGAGTGGATATTCTCTCTCTCTCAAAATAAAAACTAGAAAGAAAGAGAGGGGCACCTGGGTGGCTTCATCAGTTAAGTGTTCACCTTTGGCTGAGGTCATGATCTTGGATTTGTGAGTTCGAGCCCTGCATTGGGCTCTGTGCTGCCAGTGTGGAAGCCTGTCGGGGATTCTCTCTCTCCCTCTTTCTGCCTCTCCCGCACTCTCTCTGTCAAAATAAATAAACTTGGAAGGAAGGAAAGGAAAAGAAAGAGAATGAATGAATGAATGAATGAATCTGTGCATGGAGGTAGGCCCAAACATTTGTCAAAAAAGGAAGTTGGGATTTATTCAGATACATAAATGTTTACATTTGTGTAGGTAAAGGTCACTTTGAGAAAATTCTAGGACAATGGAACTGCCTTCTATCTTTAAAATAATGTATAAGAACAATAAGATATAGTTAGAGAAACTGGCTTTACATAGAAATGCACAGTAATGAGAATTTTCTTTCATACTAAAATATCTGTAATGAGCATTTTAGATGGAGAACATAATCATCTATGGAGAAATAATGTAGAGGCACCTAACAGAATTTTAATGTTCTTCTTTCACGTCAAGCAGTCAAACTCTGTTGGCTTCATTTGAGGGAAAGTGTAATTTTATTGGGTTTTTTCCCTCTCAGAAAATAAGGTTTCAGCTTGATTTGTTTGGAGTTTCATTGAATTGACATTTAAAAAAAATTTTTTTTTTTAACGTTTATTTATTTTTGAGACAGAGACAGAGCATGAACGGGGGAGGGTCAGAGAGAAGGAGACACAGAATCTGAAGTAGGCTCCAGGCTCTGAGCTGTCAGCACAGAACCCGACGCGGGCTCGAACTCATAAACCGCGAGATCATGACCTGAGCCGAAGTCGACCGCTTAACCGACTGAGCCACCCAGGCGCCCCTCATTGAATTGACATTTTTAGTTTGTTTAAAAATAAACCTAGGATACTAGTGTTGTTTGTATGCAATAAAACCTGGAAGGTGATGAGCTACTGTTCACTCCAACTTTACAATTCTTAGTGACATTGACATCTACTGTGCTTAATATTAATATAGCATGTGCTGATAGTTTTGGGGGGCAGATATTGATGTTCTAGGCAGAACAGATCTTTCAGAATAAATATAAATGTGGCCAGTATAAAATGTTGTACCATGACCCAGCAAGTTTGTGAGGAAACAAACCTGCAATCTTCTGATGTGGTTCTGATATCCTGAAAATTTGCTGTGAACCCATTTAGGACCTGTAGTAGGGAACCAGGGAAAGGTGAACAAGTTATGGAGGCTGTGTATGTGCATATGTGTGTTTCCATACAACCAGTAATCTCCCTGTTAAGGGAAGTCAGGATTTTGGAAGAACCTTGTGTGTTACAGTTAGACTTGTACAGAAGCCAATTTGGTCCAATATGCAGTAGCAGAGAGTTGATCTTAAATATAGAAAATAGAATGCTGGGAGTGTCTGGCTGGCTCAGTTGGTGAAGCATGTGACTTTTGATCTCAGGGTTGTGAGTTTGAGCCCCACATTGGGTGTAGAGATTACTTAAAAATTAAAAAAAAATAAGATAGAATTCTGACTCCTAACCCCCACTGCATAATTGCAGGTACCACCACCACCTGCCTTTACTATGCAGTTGAGGTTATTGTTTCCTTGTTGGTCTTAGCACTTTTTCAGCCCAAGGACTAGGTTTTTTTTTTAATATTTAAATATTTTTATTTAGTTATTTAAATCCAGGTTAGTTAACATATAGAGCACTAGGGGTTTTTTTGTTTTTTTTTTTTGTCTACTTACCTTCACTGAGATCTTTGGTTTTCCTCCCAAGGGATACTCACTCATACTGTCTTTCCATCCTGCAGTTATCCCAGCCCATTCCTGGGAATGCAGCCTGAGCAGGTTTCCCTGTTTGGGTCAGTTGGCAACTGTGTATTAGGGATTTGGGATATCTGGGATCCCTGGGACTCCTAACACTTTAAAGTATTAGTAATTACTAAAATGTCACATAATCCTGTGTTTTGAGTCAACCCTTTGTACAAATGGTGGTTAAGAGTGGTAGATGCTAGGGGCGCCTAGCTAGGTAGATGCTAGGTGGCTCGGTCAGTTGAGGTCTGACTGTTGGTTTCTGCTCAGGTCATGGTCTTGCAGTTGTAGGATCAAGCCTCTTGTCGGGCTGTGCACTGACAGTGTGGAGCCTGCTTGGGATTCTCTCTCTCCCCCACTCTGCCTTCCCCCACCAAATAAATATTAAAAAATTTAAAAAAGAGATGCTATTTTTTCAGAAATAGCATTTTTAATACAAAAATGTAGGAACCCTTCCTTTTATTTATAGGGGTAATCAGTTACAGGACACCTTTTATAAAAATCATTCTTCTCTTAGATGTCTTTTTTAACATCCTCCTTAGAAATTATTTATTTATGTATTTATTTAAAGTTTATTTATTTTGAGAGCAAACATGAGGCAGAGAGAGAGGGAGAGAGAGAGGATCCAAAGCAGGCTATGTGCTGTCAGCACAGAGCCCAATACGGGACTTGAACTCATGAACAGTGAGATCATGACTTGAGCTGAAATCAAGAGTTGGATGCCTAACCGACTGAGATGCCCAGGAGCCCCAGCAATAATTCAAATCTTACAGAAAATTTTCAGTACAAAGGACTTCTAAGTCTTTTAAAAAATAAAATCACTAGGGTTTACTGAGGTATAACTGACATGGAAAAAACTGCACATATTTAAAGTTTACCATTTCAGGACGCCTGGGTGATGCAGTGGGTTGAGCGTCTGCCTTCAGGTTATGATCTTGCCGTTTGTGAGTTTGAGTCCCACATTGGGCTCTCTGCTGTCAGCACAGAGCCCTCTTCAGATCCTCTGTCCTTCCCCCTCGCTGCACACTCTCTCTCTCTCTCTCTGAAAAAAATAAACATTTAAAAGATAAAGTTTATAATTTGGAAAGCTTGGACATGTGGATCAAGATAATGAATACAGTCATCATCCCTGAAAGTTTCCTGGTGCTCCTCTGTAGTTCCTTCTTCCTGCTTCTAACCCCTTCCTGGGCAACAGCTTCTCTACTTTGTTATGATAATTTCATTTGTACTTATTTTCTAGAGTTTAGTATTAATGGAATCATGCAGCATATACTCCTTTTTGTTACTGTTCTGGCTTCCATTACTCTAGTTATTTTGAAATTCATCCATGAAGTTGTGTATATCAGTCTGTTCTTTTGTATGAGCGAATAATGTTCCATTATTTGGATATGCCAGAATATGTATATCCATTCACCTGGTGGACATTTGGGTTTCTAGTTTTAACTGTTACCAAAAAAAGCTGTTGTGAACGTTTGTGTATAACTGTTTGTGTGCTTTCATGTGTCTTGGAATGGACAGATCGTAATGGTAAATAAGTATTTAACTTTTAAGGAATTTCCCAGCAATTTTCCAGAGTGATTATAGAATTTACTTTCCCATCAGCAGCATGCGAGATTTTCAGTTTCTCCACATCCTCACCAACACTTGGAATGGTCAGTCTTTTTAGTTTGTAATCAGTATGTACTGATACCTGTGTAGTTTTAATTTTTGTTTCCTGACTCATCTTTTCATGTGCTTACTTGCTATTCATATATCTTCTCTGAAGTGTTCAAATATTTTGCCCAGTTAAAAAAAGATTTTAATTATTTTCCTTTACATAGTCTGGATACAAGTCCTTTATCAGATTTTTGAGATGCAGATATTTTCTTTTAGCCTATATTTTGCCTTTTCTCAACAGTGTCATTTGAAGACTGTAAGTTTTTAATTTATATGAAGTTTGATTTATTAATTTTTTTCTCACGGATCATCCTTTTTGGTCTCATAACGGAAATCTTTGCCTAACTTAAGGTCGTAAAGAGTTTCTTCTATGGCTTCTTTAGAAGTTTTTATTGTAGCTTTCACACTAGGTCTTTGTGTCACTTTGAAAGTGCAGCAAAATGCTCTTGAACCACATTCACCAGTTTTTAACGTTTTGTCACATTTCACTTACTGTTTTCTCTATTCACGCTTTTTTTTTTCTGAACTGTTTGCAAGTAGGTTGCATATATGATGCCCTTTTACCCCTAAAATACTTAAGTGTATATTTCTGAGAATACGAATATTTTACTCTTTCCAGTTATCAAGTTCAAGAAATTTAATATTGATATAATACTTTAACTTATTAACATATTCCAGTTTTGTCAGTTGTCCCAGTAATGTCCTTTGTAGTTATTTTTCCCCCTCTAAGATCATGTATTACATATAGAGGTTATGTTCCTCTGGTCTCCTAAAAGCTGGAACATTTCCTTCCTTAGCCATTTTTGTTAATTGAGGTATAATTGCCATAACATTGTATTAGTTTCAGGTGTACAACCTAATGATTCGCTATTTGTGTATATTGCAAAATGGTCACCAGAGGTAATCTAGTTAATATAGTTAACAATAAGACTGTCGCTGTGTATAGTTAATAAAATTTTTTTTCCTTGTGATAAGAACTTTTAAGATTTATTCTCTTAGCTTTCACATATGCAACACAGTATGAACTGTGGTCACCATGCTGTACATTACATCTCTGGCTTATCTATTTTAAAATGGGAAGTTTGTACCTTTTGACCCTTTTAACCCATTTTGGTCTCTCCACCCCCAACTCTGGCAACCACCAGTCTGTTCTTTCCATACATGGGCTGGCTTTTTTTTTTTTTTTTTTTTTTTAAGATTCTGTACATAAGTGAAATCATACAGTATTTGTCTTTCCCTGACTCATTTCAGTTAGCATAATGCCCTCAAGGTCTATCCATCTTGTCACAAATGGCAAGACTTCCTTATATTTTTGTGGCTGAATAATATTCCTCTGTGTGTGTACATACCACATTTTCTTTATCTGCTCATCCATTGTTGGACACTTAGGTTGTTTCCATATTTTGACTATTGCAAATAACTGCAATGAACATGGGGGTTTATTTTACCTTTTTCGGTTAGTGTCTTTGGAGGGATAAGTACCCAGAAGTGGAATTGATGGATCATGATGACGCTCTTTTTAATTTTTTGAGGAACCTTCATAATGTTTTCCCTAGTGACTACACCAGTTTACATTCCCATCAACAGCGCACAAGGGTTTCCTTTTCTCCACATCCCTACCAATACTTGTTATTTTCCTTTTGATAATAGTCATTCTAACAGGGGTGAGGTAATAATCTCATTGTGGTTTTGATTTTCATTTCCCTGATGATTAGTGACGTTGAGCATCTTTTCATGTGTCTGTTGGCCATCTGGATGTCTTTGGAAAAAGGTGCAGATTCTTCTGCCCATTTTAAAATGGACTGTGGTTTTTTTGTTCTTGAGTTATATGAGTTCTTTATATATATCAGAAATTAATCCCTTATTAGATAGGATTTGCAAATATTTTCTCCCATTTGGTAAGTTGTCTTTTTATTGTGTTGATGGTTTCCTTTGCTGTGCAGAAGCTTTAGAGTTTGATGTAGTCCTACTTGTTTTTGCTTTTGTTGCCTTTGGTCAGCCTTTCTAAAATTTTTCATGGAATTAACAATTTTGGACAGTACAGGCCAGTTATTTTATAGAATGGTCATCGGTTGGGTTTGTCTGTTTCTTCATGATGAGATTCTGAGTGTGTGTTTTTGGTTGGAATGCTACATGAGTGGTGTTATGTCCTCAGGTACTACAGTTGGAGGCAATAATGTCCATTTGTTGACTGGTTGTTATTCAGCTTCTCTACTATAAAGTTGCTGTTTTCCTTTACCTTTTACAGTTAATGTGTAATGTGTGAGGGGATACTTTGTGATTTATGTAAGTGTTGTGATGTCTTCTTCATCGACCCCTCTCACCCCCCTGAAATAGCATCCATTGATTATTGTAGCTTGACTCAGTTTTTGCTGTGATGGTTGGCGGTATAGTACATCTCATTTGTTTTCCCTGACGTCTTCTATAGCCATAACTTATCAAACCTAGGAAATTAACATTGGCATAGCCCTTTTTTAAAAATTTTTATTTTAGAGAAAGAGTGAATGAGCAGGGGAAGAACGGCAGAGGGAGAGAAAGAATCTTAAGCAGGCTCCATGCCTAGTGTGGAGCCTAACATGGGGCTCTCCCACAACCCTGGGTTCATGACCTGAGCTGAAATGAAGAGTTGGATGTTCAACCGACTGAGCCACCCAGGCGCCCCGGTATAGGACTTAAACCGCAGACTGTATTTGGATTTCCTGTTTTTCCATGATGTTCTTTGTTTTGTTCTAGGATACCGCATTGCATTTAATTATCATGTCTTTTCAGTATCCTCCAGTCTGTGGTGCTTTCTCGGTCTTTGTCTTTCATGACCTTGAAACTTTTGAAGAATAGTGGGAAGATGTTTTGTAGAATAGCCCTCATGGAAGTGTTATATTATTACTATTTTTTTTTAAGATTTTATTTTATTTTATTTATTTGGGGGGCAGGGGGGATAGGTGGTGAGGGGCAGAGAGAGTGAGAGACAACCCAGGCAAGCTCCCCATTGTCATTGCAGAGCCCTACATGGGGCTTGAACCCACGAACCATGAGATCATGACCTGAGCCAAAATCAGGAGTTAGATGCTGAACTGACTGAGCCACCCAAGTGCCCCTAAAAATTTTATTTTTAATCTGTACACCCAGTTTGGGGCTTGCATTTACAGCCCTGAGATCAAGAGTTACATGCCTCACCAACTGAGCCAGCCAGGTGCCCTGGAGTTTTTTGTTTGTTTGTTTTTGTTCTTAATGTTTTTATTTTATTTTTGAGAGAGAGAGAGAGAGGGAGAGAGGGGGTGGGGGAGGGGCAGAGAGAGAGGGAGACATAGAATTCGAAGCAGGCTCCAGGCTCTGAGCTGTCAGCATAGAGCCCGATGCGGGGCTTGAACCCATGAACCATGGTATCATGACCTGAGCCGAAGTCGGTGCTCAACTGACTGAGCTACCCAGGTACCCCAGTTTTATTATTTTTAATAAGTGACTAAGAACCGAGAATTTTGGCTGAAGACAAATATAGTTAAAGCACCAGCCTCCCTTTGCTTTCCCACTGGTCTCCAGCCACCCACAGGCTTGGTTCAACTTGGTTTTCTGCTTGAAACACTCTTCCCATCTCTTCCCCTTTTACTTCGCCAGCGCCTGGTGACCCTTCCATGCAAAACTTGATGTCATTACGAACCCTGAGCTTCTGTCAGCTCTCCCTTCCATGTGTTGCCAGAGCATGCCCTGCTTCATCATCATAGCTGATCATGTTTTGTTGTTACTTCTTCTCTGTAAGCTCCATTAAGGAAGGGATGTGGGTTTTGTTCCTTTCTGTACCCCCAACATTTACATAGTGCCTGGTGCAAAGTAGGCCTCAAGTATTTGGATGAATGATTATTGTGAGACTTAATATTAACTAGGGATTATGATCTAATTTTTCAAGTATTCTACCATTTAGAGGAAGTGGGATCATGTCTAACATTGAGTTTAAATTAGCATTATTTATCAAGATATTTCATAGCCATTATACATTTAAATTATGAAGATTATGTAGCAACCTGGAAAAACACATGATTAAAATAAAAAATATAGCCAGGAGCACCTGGGTGGCTCAGTTGGTTAAGCGTCCCGCTCTTGATTTTGGCTCAGGTCATGATCTCACGGTTTGTGAGTTCGATCCCTGCGTCAAGTTCCACGCTGATAGTGTGGAGCCTGCTTGGGATTCTCATATTCTCTCTCTCTCTCTCTCTTTCTCTCTCTCTCTCTCTCTCTCCCTCTCTCTTTCTCTCTCTCTCTCTCTCCCTCTCTCTTTCTCTCTCTCTCTCTCCCTCTCTCTTTCTCTCTCTCTCTCCCTCTCTCTTTATCTCTCTCTCTCTGCCCTTCTCTCACTGTCCCTCTCAAAATAAATAAAACTTAAATTATCATTATAATTTCAGTTATAATAAATGGATGATTGATTGTAAGGTTGTGACAATGTAGACATGTTTGTTTATTTTGGGAGAGAAGGAGAGAGATAATTCCAAGCAGGCTCTGCACTGCCAGCGCAGAGCCCAACATGGGGCTCGAACCCACAAACCATGAGATCATGACCTGAGCTGAAATCAAGAGTCAGACACTTAATTGACAGTCATCCAGTCACCCCTAGATTTTTTTTTTGTAAATAAGTTCTAGGCCCCACGTGGGACTTGAAGTCATAACCCCAAGATCAAGAGTTGCACGCTTTACCAACTGGCCAGCCAGTCACCCTGACATTTAGGTTTTTATTGCCTCATCTGAGGCTGTTGGAGGAAGCGCTTCTCAGGCAGGTGCATGTGTGTCCCTGGAAGGATGCTGTGGGGGGTGGGTCATGCAGAGCCATGGGACAAACACGGCATGCTTTCCTGGAGCAGAACATTTGCTCAAAGGTTTTAAAGAAAACGCTTAGTTTTATTGTGAAGTAGGATGGAAATTTCATGTGAATTTATTTATTTTATTTATTTATTTATTTATTTGTAAACAGAAAGCATTCTACTTGGAAGAAATTCCACACGTCTGGGTTTCTTTGGGCAAATTCATGCACACACTGGTTGAAATGGCTTTGCTTTGTGGGAATTTGAGAATTTCTTTTATAGTCATTAAATGATGCATAATCATGCTTAACATTGTCCCTGAAGTTTATTAAGCACTCACATGCTGTTTGCTACACACCTTGTTCTTTCCAGGTTAACTGTGTAATGGACTGGAGCCCTTTTGCCTGATACTTTGTACCTTAGTAACAAACTTTTAAGCTTTGTGCTAACCTAGAAATGTGTGGCTTATAAACTTTCTGGAAAAAGTATTGCTACTTCAGATTGTAGTCACTAAACGGTTGCACATTGAGAGTTTGACCTTTTCACGTGTGTTCATTTGCAGTCAGGCGCTATCATGACCGTCCTTGCTGCTGTGTGCACAAAGATCCCAGAAGGGAGGCTCGCCATTATCTTCCTTCCAATGTTCACATTCACAGCAGGGAATGTGAGTATTTTTATGAATTGAAGTGCTGGGGACAGTGGTGATATTTTTACATTCATTGAATTCTTGCCCTTAAATTAGAAATGTCAGTGCTGGAGGAATCAAAGTTGTACCAGTTCTGTTCTCTTTTGCTGACTTTCAGGCCCTAAAAGCCATTATTGCCATGGATACAGCAGGAATGATCCTGGGATGGAAATTTTTTGATCATGCAGCACATCTTGGGGGAGCTCTCTTTGGAATGTAAGTTTGAATATAACTGATCGCTACACTGCCTTCTTAGGTGCTCTCCATCCCCCCACCTTAGGAAGGTAGAGCAAGGCAGTTAACTGTGTGAGGGAAGCAGGAGCAGGTAGAGTTAGGAGGGTGAGAAAACTTCAACGTGGTTTGCTTTGGCCTTGCCCACTTTCACCATGTGAGGTGGGAGGAGAGAGGATCGGTCCTGCCCCAGCCTTAGTTGTTGGTAGAGAGACTATGCCTTTACTCTGCCCTTAACCTCAGTTTAGGATTGAGGTGAGCGGTCAGGATTCCTCGTGAGTGGTCAGGATGCCTAGCCCTGCTTGGAGACCGTTTCCCAGCCCCTGGTGTGTGCTGTCCTCTTCTTTCCCTGCTCTCAGGCCTCCTCTCTCCTGCCACCACTCACACCTGCCTGTCGTCGGTGCTGGGCAGACAGATAATGGACACTCTGCCTGTGGCAAGTGTGTAGGTGTGTGCTGTCTGAATTAGTAGAGGCTGGGGATCATAAGCCAGTGTTGACCACTTACTGGGCACCTTCTTCATGGCAGGCTCTGAGCTAGTGGTTTACATTCCACTGTTATTCCTTCCATTTTACTGATGGGACACAGGCCGGAAGTGATCTTCCCGTGGTCAAACAGCTGGGAGCAGAGCAAAGATTTAAACCCAGATCCAAAGCCCTTCCCGCCCCCGTCACACCAGATTGAGTACAGTAACACTGTGTTCACAAGATCTTCCATTTCTGCTTCAGACCACAGACTTTTGCCTAAAACATAGTAGTGCTGGAGTGACTGTTGCAGAAATT
This sequence comes from Puma concolor, assembly GCF_028749965.1. Lineage (NCBI taxonomy): Eukaryota > Metazoa > Chordata > Mammalia > Carnivora > Felidae > Puma > Puma concolor. Next base: position 76,110,121 of record NC_141675.1, on the reverse strand, counting down.
GCTCAGAACTCCTGGGGCCCATCTGACCATGAGAGTAATTGTCTATTCTGATATGGTGGCTCCCCTGATAGACTGTCTTTTCCTGCATAAATGTTGCCTTTTGCCCTTACTCGATTTTTATTTTCTTTCATGACAATAGAAAACTGAAGTTTTTTGATTAAAAAAAAAAAAAAAGAAAGAAAAAGAAAGAAAAATCTATTCTAAGTGGAGCAGTTTTGCCCAGTAGGCGGTGGAACTAAATGCCATTATGCCATTTATAATTTTCAGTGATGATTAAAGAATAGCATATGTGAGTTCTAGCTTTAACAGCAGCACATTATAAATAGTAGAAACTGACCTGGTATTACAGTATGAGAAACATAAAGACTTACGAAAAAGAGTTCTGTTTTATGAACTCTAAATTTATCTCTCTGGATCCTCCCATGTATACTTAAAGGATCTTCTCCCCAGCAGGTTTTTATTCTTCTGAACTATAATTAGATGACCTTTTCCATTCTGAAAATAATTGGATCAAATGTATTTTAAAGTCCATGATCTGAAAGGCAAAGGAATCCTTTCTCTTTGCTGTTTCTAATTTCAACTCCTTTCATTTACTAGATCTCAGTCCTATCCAAAATTCATCTTTTCTAACATCTTTAATTAGACTTATAAAGCAAAAGATTTAGAAATCCTTAATAATGGTAAAGATTCCATTAGTTTCATCCTGCATGTTTCCTTGACTCTGTGTCCCTCACCAGGTATTAAGGTCTTCACCTTGTACTTTTATAACAATAAGAGCCAACATCCATTGGCTATTTGCTGTGAGCCGAAACCTAAGGCCTGACTTAATACTCTTAAGTCCTGTGAGGTATTCCATTTTATAGAAGGGAAACTGCTTTGAAGAAAGGAACTGTTGGAGGTCACACAGCTGGTCCTTGAAGAGTGGAGTTTCAGAGTGAACACTAGGCTGTGAGGCTGCCGCAAAACAGGGGAAAAAAACCCAAAAACTTAGAAATTAGTCATTTTAAAGTGTTTTCCTCATTTTAATTTAGCCAAATGACCTATTTGAATTTCTAGGTACGATTGGAATAGTTTACCTGTAACATTAAAGTATTTAACTCTCTGCTTGAAATAAGTGGGTTACAGAGATTTGGGAAGACATTTTATTAATGGAGCGTTCCTGACAAATGATTCATTTCTTGCAAGAGTTTTACGATTGCATTTGAATCTTAGGTAATCCTTTTTCTGTTGTTCTAAGTTCCACACAGAATTTGACTAAGTCTGAAAGAATTTTGTAACATTCCTGTTACATGTCTTTTTTTTTGTTTTTCAAAATTTTAATGGTGACTATTTTCATGTTCGTATTTTAACTAAGTTTAGTGAATATTAAGATTCAAGTACTGTATGGTAAACATACTCAGAATATTAAAAAAAATCAAAACATTAAACTGCTATTCTGATACTAATCTAAGCCATTTAAATAGAGCATTTTTTTTAGTCATTTGGGGAGATGCAAAGAACAACACAGTCTGGTCTCTGCCTCAGGGAACATGAAATCTGTTTGGGCAAAACAGGGCAGAAATAAAGGCTTCAGTCATAGTAGCTTTCAATAACAGCCATTCCACATCAACCCCACCTCCTCCAGGAGGCCCCCTCAGCCTTCCCCTAGCCCAGGAGAAGAGGAGGTAGATGCCCCTGAGTTAGCCTTGCAGCCTGTGCTTCCCTCTCAGGTAGAGCTCCTGGTCTTGTAGTACCTAGGCCCATGGGCATTTAAAGTCAGGCCCTTTTCATTGGACACTGAACTGTGTGTGCTTGAACTTACAGCAGGTGCTCCCTAGACTCCCCAGCGGTGGTCTGGGTATAGCTTTCAGAGGCAGATTTAGGTTCTCTGTCTTAGTTCTGTTGATTCCTAGTTGTGCAGCCTGGGCAAGTTACATTACTAAACCTGTTGGTGCCTTAGCTCATTGCTTCTGGCTGCTGTGTAGGCAGTTTTTTAACAGCAGAATGGGGATTGGAGCTATATTTTAAAGGGTGGGCAGAATTTGGATTAGCAGATGACCCTTTGTGTAGCCAGATGGATGATGAGAAGCATTTAAACTATTAAAGCCATCATTAGTGAACTCTAATTCTGACATTTCATATACTTCATGTAGAAAAAAGAGTCCAGGCTTAGAATCTGTGTGACCTTCAGGTGAGTCCTTGATCAACCACTTAAAAGCTGTTAGCCCCTGAACCAATTGCTTTTTCTGAAAGGAGGTGAGGCTTCATTGCAGTGGTGAATCAAAGGTAGTGTGTGTCACACACAGTCCCATCCCACTTCGACCTTTTACATATTCCATATTAAAGGTAAATCATTGATCTCCATCAAATAAATTCATCAGCTATTTTAATAAGCAAGATAGTAAATGATAGTGGCATTCAGTTTTATATGTCAACTTGATGTCATCATTATACTTAACATTTGTATGTCCTACTGTTTGAATGTTGAACCTAGTTTGTTTTTCTTTTCCCCAGATGGTATATTACTTATGGTCATGAACTCATTTGGAAGAACAGAGAGCCTCTAGTGAAAATTTGGCATGAAATGAGGACTAACGGCCCCAAAAAAGGAGGTGGCTCCAAGTAAAACTGGGGTTGGATGATCCTGGTGCATGTGGCCCATGCTGCCTGGAGAGCCCCAGGAATACGCTGGCCCTGGAGTGACCACATCTTTGCTCCTGCCTGGAAGACACCCAGCATCTAGCTTTCCCAGTATTTTAAACTGTCCTCAGCACATGTCTTACTAGAAAGTGAATTATGACAAAGTTGTGAAATAAAGGTTTATATCTCTAGTTTGTAAACAGAGGGTGTGTGTCCCTTTAGAAGAGTACTCATGGTGCCCTGGAATCTTTGCTGTTAGTTGTTACAGTTGACATAGTTTAAGCCGTGGACTTGGCAGGAGTGCACAGGGAAAGACATGATATTCACAAATGCAGGTGTTTGTGCTTTGGCCTTCTTGCATTTCTGCTTACTCACCTACCCCTTTCTTTGGTTGGTCTACAGGTTTAAAAAAAAAAACAAACGTTAAGAGTATCTCCTGTCTGGCTTGGTCTGAAACAACAGCTGTAGTATTTTCTACATTATCCCAAGAAAGGTAATGTTTTCTGGCAGTGAGTGGCATATACAAAAAGCTATTTTTAGGCTTTGCTTTCTAGGTTAAAATTGTAGCTAAATTAAGAGTTAGAAGGAACTATCACGGATAACCCAGACTTGAATCTGAGCCTGACTGCGTCTTACATTTGAAAACGTACACTCTTGAACTGAAGCATCTTACTGAAATAGACAGTGGTCATTGTAACAGCTTCACTATAGCAGAACTCTTGTTGCCCTCGTGATTGAAAATTACTTCTAAGAAATGCCTTTTGAATTTAAAAGTATTTGTTGAGAAGATTTACAGGAGAGTTTTCAGTCTTCCAGTGGCCTTGAAAGGTAATGCAAGATCTTGCACCTTGCATGGGAGAGGAGCACAGCCATCTGTATTGTATGGTGCTGGGCATGGAGCATTGGGCTGTAGGGAAAGGAGTCGTGCCACCTCACGTGGTGTTGAGAGCTGAATGGCAGTATGTGCCTGCACATAGGAATTGTCCAGGATTGGGCGATTCTTTATATTTTTCCCCCAGATTCTTCTCTAGTATGAAGTGCCGCTTTTTACCAGGCAGAAGGGATTCTATTCTAAACTAATATCACATCCAGGAGAGAGTTTTTTAACCCAACCCTCATTTTGCCAGGAAGGAACCAGGGTGGCTGCATGTGGGAACTGCTCAGGGTCACACTGCTGTGCTTTGACATTTCTGACTACATTATGCTAACAACCCTGTGACATACAGATGAGGCAAGAAGCATTTTTCAGAGTTGGGATGGGAGGCTGAGATCACATGGACATTCCATATGGAGTCCACAGTGACATTTATGTCTTGCTGTGGGAAGGCTAGGAGCACAGGCCATGAAAACCCGTCTCTTCCTGCTTTGTGATGGTTAGGGAAGGAACACTGAGAAGGTCAAGTCCCTTAAATCACTTCTCTGTCCATAACATACCTCAGTGCTGGAGGCTTTGAACAGCCCAAGTGCCATTGTCTCTGTGAATGGCATTGTGAAGGGTCAGAGCCCAGCTCTGGAAGCCCCAGCCTTACTGTCTACAGCTTTGGCGCTGGTCCCTGCTCTTTGCCCACTAGGGTGTTTGCTCACTTTGGCTTCTCTGCTGACATGTGAGCACCCGAAGGCTGTGCTCCACCTGGCTCCTGTGCCTCTCAGGCCGTGCCGCCTCTACTGGTCTGGGAAGTGTGGTGTCCCTAGGGATGCAGCTCTTCTCTCCCTGCACTTCCCCTGGCTTCAGTTTTCTTCATGAGCATGTCTTCTGAGCTCCAGGCCCACAGACCACCTCCGTCCTCAGTACGTGCATCTTCTGCGTGCCAGGTACGGTTTCAGGTGCTGAGACCCCACTGCACAGGCTGGCACCTCAGATATCACTCCTGGCTTTAAGGGGCAGTCTCACCAACTGGAAGCCAGAGACAGAGCCATTCTAGATTTCCTTCCCTCATCTCTTATTTCTAGAATCTAATGCCCCTTCCATTTCCAGTGCCTGTGCCTTAGTTCAGTCCCTTGTCTCTAACCTGAACTGTTGAGACTGTTCTCCAGCTGGTCTCTAAAATTTCCTTGTGTGTCTTCATCTGGCCACATAGTGCTAAAACACTCCCGTCCTTCTCTTGTGTCCCCCGTGAAAAGCTTTAAGTGTGGCTCCTGAGGCTTGCCCGGTCCCATCTCTGCTGCCTTTTGCTGAACCTCCCGACCCCCTACCCTGCATTTCCACCCTGACCCAGGGCCCCTCATTACAGGTGGCGAGGCCAGCCTCCCCACCCTCTTTCCACTTGCCTTAATCCAGTTGTTGTTGCCCTACTACACTTAAACTTCTGGGGGCCCCCAGCATTATTCCAGGCACATAGAAGTGCTCTTGGTTGGTTGATGAATGAAGAAATAGAAGAGCTGCCTTTTTTTTTTTTTTTTCTTTTTCCTGCAGGATGGAATACTGTAGTCACCAAATGTCCCCACTGGCTAACCCTGGGCCCTGGAGCACAGAGGTCACACAAAGACAGCTTACCCCACCCAGGGAGAGCAGGTGTGTAACCTCCCAGTGTCTCCAGTGTGCTTCTCTTGGGTTATGGTCTGGTAGGGCAGCTGCCCTGTCACCTGCTGTGACTGGAAGCTTAGAGAGGCGATGGTTTGGGAGAGGAGTCCTGACTGGTCAGGGCTGTACTGCAGTTCTCTTTTCTAAGGTGCAGACTGGATACTGTCCAAGTATATGCTTGAGATGGAGCTGTGGGTAATTCATTCTCTTTCAGTAGCTTAATTAGTCATTGCTCTGCAGTGCACGTTGAGGTCACAGGTCAAATGCTCAGGAAGTCTATTGTGTGGCCAGGGAGTTCCTTCTGATGCCCTGTCATGCTTTAAACAGACTGACCTTTAGCCTGAAGGATTACCCAAACTTTGCAATAAAAAAAGAATGCCCGCAGGAGGGAAGAGAATTTTTAAAGCAAAATGATCAAAGATTTGTCGGCAGCTTTATAATACTAAACCCTCTGTTGCCGTGCTTTAAAATTAGGAATCTTAAAACCCAGGGAAAGGTCAATTGAGGGCTAATGCCAGTTCTCAATGAAAATTGAATTGGTTGTTACAAATTTAGCACCGTAAAGGCAAACAGTGACTCACTGGCCGATTCAAACACGTGTTCTCTGGGAAGCGTGGCCCCACGTCTGCCCTGTGATCCCCGCATCGTGGCACCTCGGTTCTGTGCGCCCGCCCGCAACTCCCCGCGGAGCAGTCGAGCACAAATGCAGGACCGCCACCCTGGCAGGTGCGGACTGCGGTCAGCAAGGCATCGTTGCCACCCAGCCCTCGCTCTCTGCGAAGCCAGGTCCGATTTAGAAGACAGCGTTAAAGGGAACTTGATTAAATTATGAGACCTTCAAGTTGGACGCTGGTAAATTCCTCCAGGCAGTTTCGGTTGCCTCCGCTCTCCCTTAACCCCCTCCCCTTCTCTGCGCCCATCCGGCCGTGCTCTTCCGCGGCTGTAGCCCAGGCCAAGCGCTGTAGCCGAGCCCTCCACCCTCCCCGGACGGCCACCCCCAGGCCAGGGGGCGGCGCTGCGGCGGCGCGGGGAGGGCCGCGGGGGTGGGGACGCCGGGCGGGGGCGGTGCGGCCGGGAGCGCGGGGAGCCGAGCGGCGGGCACCGGGGCCGGCATGGCGTGGCCCTGCATCAGCCGCCTCTGCTGCCTGGCGCGGCGCTGGAACCAGCTGGACCGCTCCGACGTGGCGGTGCCGCTGACCCTGCACAACTACTCGGACCTTGAGAGCGAGGAGCCGGGCCCGGGCGGCGGCGCCTCGCGCAGGGGCCCGTCCCCTGCAGGCGCCCGGGACCCTGGCCGGGACGTGCCACTCACTCAGTACCAGCGGGACTTCGGTGTGTGGACGCCTGCGGGGCCCAGGGATGCGCCGCAGGGGCGGGGGCCCGGTGCGAGCGGCCGCAGGAGCAAGCCCCCCACGGCCCCCAGCCGGGGCGTCTACGTGCTCCCCATCGGCGACGCGGACGCGGCTGCAGCGGTGACCACGTCGTACAGGTATGGGGCTGCAGGCAGGGGAGTGCTTGGAGTCGGGACCCGGCGGTGGGAGGAAACAAGCCGAGAGCCTTGAGGACCACGTTGGGTGGGAGGGAGGAGGCGCCTGGAGCCCCCATCGCATACCACTCCGGGAGGCGGCCTCGGAGGCCATCCCCTTTGGTCCCAGAGCACGGGAGGCGTCGCCTTTGCTGCTCCCTGACCAGCCTGAGTGAATGAGCGAGCATCTCTGCTGACAGGGAGCTCACTACCTCGCTTACAGCCCGCTCTCCTCTCGGGCAGCCCTGTCAGAAATACCTGCCTTCCACTGAGTTAAATCTGCTTTAAGTTCCACCAAGTGGGCCTAACCATAGGCAGGGGGCGTGCAGGCCAACTGCGTGAGCTCCCTCTGGCCAGTGTACTGTGGACTTAGGAGCTCCCAGTAGGTGGTCCCCGGGATCTCATTGAGTGCCCGAGAGCCAGTGACTTGGCCTTCGCTGAGGACAGATCTGTGGGTCCACCCTGCCCCCACCTTAGCTCTGCCCCTGGACAACTGAGGGCTTCCTTTTTTCTTTCTCTTATTACAAAAGTAACATAAACTTACCATAGAAAAATTGGAAATTATAGACATTACAACAAGTTAATACTCCCTTAATCCTACCCAAACTGGTAGTTCTTTCTAATCCTTAACGTTTGTGTATATCCATTTGTAATTCTTCTATGGTTAGATCCTTACTGTACACATTTTTCCATCTATTTTGGGTGTCTGTGCATGTTACTAGATGTTCTTTTACAACGTGAATTTAATCGATGTGCAGTATTTTATCCTAGGGATATACTATCCACGTATTGATATGTCCAGTTATTAATCTGCTGTCGTATCATTGAATATTTGGGATGTTTCTAATTTGGGACCATTGAAAACACTTTCTTTGATCCAGTACTTCGTTTCCAGGAGTTTTCCATACAAGTATCCTTGAAGGTGGGGTGGGAGCTAAGGAGCATACGGTATGTTGCAACATTGTACCGCAGAAGATAGAAACGGTCCCACTGCCCTACTGATGTAGGGGCTGGTTAATTATAGCCCAGAGGATGGGCTACTGGGAGGCCTAGAATGTACTGATAGCAGAAGATCTTGGATGGGTATGTGTCAAAAAAACCCACAAAACCCAGAACAGTGTGCTTCTTCTTTGTGTTTTTAAAAAGGGTATTGATATACACTTATCTGCTCAAATAAGCATAGGTTATCTCTGGATGGATATGTGAAAAAACAAGAATCTTTGGAGAGAGGCAGAGTGGGGAGAAGGAAGGGATGTTGCCAGGGGTGGAAGGGCACTGAGTGACTTTTCATTCTCTGAAGAACTGTTTATTTTTAAACATGTACACATACTACCTTTTAAAAAAGTTTTTTAGAGGAAAAAATAACTTCTGTGATAAGCATCCTTATAGCTGTCTTTACTCTTATCAATTTCATTAGTATAAACAATTAAAGGGGCAAAAAGGTATGAACTTTCTCTCTTAGTCTGTTGTTGATTTTGAGAGGGAGACAGAGCGAGTGGTGGAGAGGCAGAGAGGAAGAGAGAGAATCCCAAGCAGGTCCATGCTGTCAGCACAGAGCCTGATGCGCGGCTTGAACCCACAAACTGAGATCATGACCTGAGCTGATACCAAGAGCCCAGGCGCTTAACCGACTGAGCCATCCAGGTGCCCCAGTTTTATTATTTTTAAAATCAAAGATGTTAAGGTAGAATTTCCATACAGTAATTTTCAAGATATGTAGAACATTCTATCTCCCCAGAGGTTCCTTCCTGGGCGTGCAGTTTTTCAGGAACTTAATAGGGGAATGGTAGTTGCAGGATGAGTCTTGAGTTCACTGATGCATGCTCTAGCCAAGCTGCCGAAATTCACAGGGGAATGTCAGGGCAAACACGGAGTCCAGCTCAGGCCCTAGCCAGGCTGTGGATGGTTCTGACTGCTGTGTGCCAGGCCCGGCTGGAGGGGCCTGGATGGTGAGAGGTCTGGAAGGCCAGAGGGCCTGGGTGTGCACCCCTTCAAATGGCTGATGTTCCAGACCTGGAGCAGGACCCGGGGCAGAGCCCGTGGGGAGCTAGCTTCAGCTCAGGGAAAGGAAGAGCTTTCTAATAATTCGCATGGAAGGAGGGTGGTGTGAGCTGCCTCGGGTGTGCTGAGCTCCTCCTCACTGGGAACGTTCAGGCAAAGACTGGGCTTTTAGAAGCGGCCCCTCACTTGTCTTAAGCAGATGGTGGGTTTGGACGTCTTGCTGGGTCTTCCCAGCTCCAGTAACGCCAAAGGTACCAGTCGTTATTCTCTGCTTAGCACGTACCAGGCACCAGGCTCAGGACCTCCTCCCATAGATTATCTCCCCAAGACCTCACCCCCCAGATGTTGCCGCCTCTGAGCCCCTTAGTTTCTTGAGGTGTCCTGCAGTGGTGGAAAGGTATTGCCCAGAGTTGGGACTCACTGGAGCTCTGGTTTCCTGGGGTATAAACTTGGCGGGTCACTTGGTCTCTCTGACCCTTTCCTTGTTTGTAAAACAGAAATAGCCAGAGCTTGGCTCCCTAGGCCCCCATATCCCAACTCTGGCCAAGACCCACGACCACTGCTGAACTTGGTTTCCCCAACACCATGCCAGCTGACCTCTGGGACCCCTCACCTCCCCACTCTAGGGCTTGACGTGTGCAACTCCATCCTGACTCTTCCTCGTAAGATGCATGTTATCTGAGCAAACGGTTTGAAGAAATTCAGTAGGAAAAGTAACAGATCCAGGGAATCCAAAAATACCAGAATATTTGTGGCCACTCACCAGCCCCTGCTGCTCCTGTGAAAGCTGATCTGCCTCACTTGCTTGCCCAGATGGGTGCAGGGAATCTTGCTCTCACAACCAGCCTGGGTCTCTCCTGAGAAGTTCCCAGAGCCTCCCCTCTGGAATTCTCTCGGTGCCATTGGCACCTTTGGCCCAGATTCTAGCTCCACCCACTCTAGAAGATCTCTTTCCTCAGTCATCCTCCTTTATCCTTCCTTGGTGAGTCAAAGGGCCAAACATTGAAGTGCCCAGCACGAAGTTTCATCATAACCTTGTACACGTGGGTCAGTAGCCTTTTTCATGAGGAAACTGAGGATCAGAGGAACGAATGGCTTTGAAGCCCTGTTGGGCTGAGAACTCAGGGCTCTCGGTGTTGCCACAGGTGGCCCCTGACCCTCAGTGGGGTGCCACCGCCAGGGTGGCTGAGGCCCAAACGAGCTGGATGGGAACGGAACCTGGTCAGGGGAGGCGCACGGTGTATGTGGCTGTGTTCTTATTCTTTGCCAGAGCCATTTCTGCCTGCCTTCTCTCCCAGGCAGTCACCCGGTTTCTGAGGTCCCTTCTCCATCCCACTGCAGTCTTTTCTCACTGGTCTCCAGCACCAGCCTTGCCCCAGGAACAGCCATGGGCATCACTCTCACTCCTGGCTCTGGTCACTTTCCATGTTGGGACCCCTGCAGCCACCGTAGGGTGGCAGGCTTAGGCTGCCAGGCCCAAGGCTCAGCTCAGTTTGGGGACAGAAGGGCACGCCCAGGGGAGGACCCGTTTCCGCAGGAGAAACAGAATGGCAGATGGCTCAGGCAGCTGGTCTTTGGAACCTTGCAGCTTCAGAAGCCAAAGTGATGTGATAGGACCCTGGCCCCACTTGCCTCCTGGCACCCCCAAGTGCTGACTGTGGCCAGGCGCAGCTGCTCCCTCCATGAGCGGCCTGCCCAGTGGTGTCCAGCTGTGCTGCTGCCACCAAGGAGAAGAGGCAGCTTTGTTGACTTCTGGGCCTGAAACCCAGCCAGGGCTGTGGGTGGGATGAGACAAGAATGGACCCAGCCCACATGTGGGTGCTGCCCCTGGCCAGCTGGACTCTCTCCTATAGAACATTGCCTTGGCCAGGTGCTCCTATGGACACAGGAGGTCTCTGCCTTCTTGAGCTTTCTAGCAGGGGAGTTGATAGAATTAAAGAGGGCTTTTTTGTGTGCGGAGGAATTGAGGAATTAAAGCTTTATCAAAAAATGCACTCCGGGAACATGGAGCTAATCTGTGCCTGCCTTGTCGCTTCTGTCCCGGGAGCCGCCCCCCCCCAACCTCCCCACCACCTTCCTTCCCGTACGCAGGCAGATGTACCCATGTGCACGGTGCCATGCAAGAGCCAGACCGGCTTGTAGTTTTTTGAGTCACCCCTCCAATCTGTCCTGTCTTTGTAGGAGTTAATAAGACAAATTATTAAAACATAAACATGATACTCTTGTTTTTCCTTCTCAGTTGGAACCAGGTATGGAAGACTTTTGCTGTGCTGGGTGCTGTCTAGGCTGGCATCCTGTGGATGTAAGGGCCACCAATGAGCTGGGGACCGACCATCATAGGTTCTGGGTGGCTTGGAGACAAAACAGGAAGCACTGAAGGAAGAAGGGCTGGGACGTGGTTTCTGATGCCCAGCACCTACTAGGTGCTTGCGTCTGGATCCAAAGCAGGATTTTAGCAGTGGAGGTTAGCCAGGGCATTCCAGGAAGCACGGGACAATGGCAGTGGCCTCTGAAGAGTCAGGAGGGATGACTGACATTGTGCAAGGGGGGGTCCGTGTTCTCTGTTGCAGACAGGAATTCCAGGCTTGGACTGGAGTGAAGCCATCGAGATCCACAAAGGCAAAACCCACCACGGTCCTCACAACCCACAGCTCCGGCTGGGACGGCAGCCCTGGGGTCAGCTTCCAGGTCAGGCTAAACTGGTGCTGTGGGGCAAGGGGCTGGGCTCCTGGCTGCACCGGGTGTGAGAACAGAGGCCTTTTCCCCAGGGTAGGGACTGAGTCAGATTGGATGGTGCAAAATGTCATTATAGCCACGGACAGCACTGAGCACCCAGTCATCCCCCAACAGAGAACCAAGATGGTCCTTTGTTGCCAGCCAGGTGGGCATCTCCCTAGTGCTGGCTTGAGTGTCCCCTCCCCTCCTAAATCCATGTTACCCATTACCAGTGAGGACTAGCGATGAGCCTTCCAAGTCCCTAGCGTTTGTGTGAGAGGAGATGGGAGGGAGGTGATTCAGGCCTCAGCAGAATGGAAAGTCCTTGCCCCCTGCATATGTTTCCCCTTGGACCCTTTAGGTCAGCAGTCTCAACTCTTGGAGGACAGGAGGAGGGAATTTTCTTCCTGGAACTGGGGGAAGAGGGAAAGTTGATGGAAAGGCACACTGATATGGGGCCACATTTCATTTTTCAGGCTACTGCGGGGAGGAAGAAGTTCACCCCTAACCCGTCAGCCATCTTTCATGCTCCTGCTCCCCGGATCCTCAACGTGTGACTGCCACCAAGGAAGAGTGCCATAGTGGAGTCGGAACACAGTGCTGCTGAGATGGGGAATGGGGTGAGATCTTGGGACTGGTCCCCTGCTGTCCCAGGGGAAAGGCCTGTCTTTTGCTGCGGGCACCACTCTCCCCCACTGCCACCCGGACTGCAGGCCTGGTGCAGAGCAGAGGCGCAGATGGACATGGCCCCACACAGCTGGGCTCTGGGCCTCAACCATCCTCTTGTTCCTCAAGGCGAGTATAGAAGGCTTCAGATATTTTTTAAATTGCCTCTTTTGGCCACCCTTCCGTTTTTAAATCTGAAGAACTTAAGGATCAATTCTGCTGTGAACTGAATTGGTCCACGGGGGCTGAGGACTAGGGACAGAACAGTTGCTCAAAAGAAACCAGTAAGGTCCACCTTCTTGTTTTCCCAGGCTGCATGGTAACTTTGTAACCTATGGCCACCCACAGTACTGTCCTTGGATATTCCTACAAATGGCCCCACCATTCAGGTTGTAGAAGAAATCTTAGGTAATCACCTGCATGTGACTCATGATGCTGAGTAACCAGGATGACATTTCCAAAAGGTACAGAGTATCAGTTATATGGTTTCAATTTCAAAGACATATTTTAGGGCCAAGATGACCCTTACATTTTAACAAAAGGTTTCTTGTGCTGAGTGCTTTAAGTACTGAGTGAATGACATTTACCTTGGGGCTTCTGAGCCCCATAGTTTATTACTAATTCCAGTTTTTTTCCCTTAACAGTGGACTAGAAGGGAACATGGTACACACCTGCTAAGCATTGGGAGCTTTTTGGGGTAAGAAGTGTCATTAGCCTTACTCCCTGAGAGACTGCGAGTGTCATCTCTACCAGCCCCTGGACTCCCACCGTGCTCTCTCAGTCACAGGGAGCTGTGAGGAAGCAGCTGTCGTCTTTGGAAAGCTGCCTCCTTTCCCAGGAAGTCCCAGCCCATGTGGCCACAGGGAGCCAGCCTGGCCCGGGTTTGCACAGCAGGTGGTCAAACCTTCGAAGGAGTTTCTGCCCCTTCTTATAGATTAGGGTGCACAAGGTAATGGCAGTTTTGGGTAAAGGAAACTCAAGGATTTCCCTTTGGATCTTTATCCCGCTCCAGCCCCAAGGGGCTCTGGCGAACATTTACGTAAGCAGCCCGCAGTGGCACTCAGGTTTCACAGCCCCTGAGAGCTGGAGGGAACCTGGTCCCTCAGAGGGGCTAGCTCTGGCTGGCACAGCCTTCCCTCAGTCCTGCAAAGGAGATGCTCTGAATCATTTTAAAGCCAGAACCCAAATCATATGCTTACACAAAGAGTTCCATTATTTCAGACTTCATTGGTTTGCATGTTAAAGGTTTCTGAGGGAAGAGACTGCCTGCTGCTGTGCATTCTGTGGGAAATGAACAGATTAACCGTACAATCTGATTTTACTAAAATGCGAAAATGCACTGTTACGGTTTGTTATTTCCTTAATTATAAACATGGAGCACCTTCTCATATGTCTTTATCCTCCTCTTGGTAATAAGGACTTTATCAACTACTGCTGGTTGACCCTTGGAGGCTTGCAAATCTTAGGGACTCCCCCTTGGGACTGCCCTCCACACTGGCGTTGGATGCAGTACCTCACGGAGATCACCACCCTCCCCGCAGCCGAGCCTTGGTGCGGTACCTCAGCGGGGTAACAGGGGCCTGCCTCTGGAAAGCATAGTGCGTGCCCAAGGAACCTTTCTGGAACGTACCAGGACAGCTTTTCACAAAACCCCCAATCCAATCATCGTCCTCACCATACTTCATTAGTAGATCTGGGTTCTGAAGAAGGAACTTCCTCCACCCATGCTAGGTCTCAGTAAAGCCTGCCCTCATGTTACTGGAGTGGCCTTCCAAAGCACCTGAGACCGTAGTCTCACCTGTGTGGTGTCAACCCCTAACATGTCCTACACATCTATATAAACTAGATAAAGATAGAAAAATACATTGGAATACTAATGGTGGTTATCTTCGGGAAGGGGAATTATGGGTAACAAATTTTTTACACCTTGCTATATTTGCTAAAGTTTCTACATAAGCATTTTTGTATTAATTCTGTAAAGAGCAATGTTTTTAAAAATAAAAAGTTCAATCTGTTAGCTAATTTCAGCCAAAAGAGTTCAGAATCAATGATTCCATAACCAATGTTAGCACTGCCGGCAGCCGCCTTGATCGGCCTTGAGGATGCACCGTGAGGCCCAGCCAGAGGGAGGCCACTCCAAAGTCCTCACCTGCATTTCGATCCAGGTCTGGCCTCTGTTCCATGGTGCTTCAAAACTCAGAAAAACCATCGCAAATGGGAATACTCTCACACCTGTACTAACACCAGGATTTTAGGCCAAACTCCAAAAAGCAGCTTTTGAGAAAACCTTGACCCTGCAGCCCACCCTAAGGAAGATGGGGGAACCTCGCCTTTGGGATCAGCTCTGCCAGCCCTGTGCACACAGGCTTAAGTAAGAGGGAGTCTCCAACTGAGGTGGAGTGCCTGTGACACAAATCCCTGTCCCATGGCTCCGGTCAAAACTGTGGCTGAGGCACACACTTGGGACAGGAGCCTAAGCACTGCCCCTCTTCTCCTTCCTCCAGACACTTCACTTCCCTAGAGGCTGACAGTAAGTGAAGTCTGGTCCCAAGAAAGCCACGTACCTGGACTCCCATCACGTCCTTCCCTTCCGAACTTCTTGCCTTTGAAGAACCAAAGCTTTCAAAGCCCTTAGTTCTTACTAAGGGTGAATGTAAAAAGTGGTCAGTTCTGAAATATTTCTGCATCTTTGGTAATTTTTTTAGACATTCTGATAGCAGATGGTCACAGCAGGACTGTGTCACAGGAGTAACTTCTTCCAGACCTCAGCATAGACCAATTCTATCTTTCCGGAAAATCCAGTGTGCTGCTTTGTTAGACAATAGGAGCTGTTTTCCCTCTTGGCCTTGGCTTTAAGGAGGCTCTGAGCTCAATTAGGTAGTTTTCCTGTGCCCCAAAGCTGTCAGAAATAATTACTTCCACAGTCAACATGCATCTTCCAATTTTTTTTTTCAGATTTTTATGTAACTGTAATCCTTTATCTTGAAGAGCTGTAAATTCTTTTTGAAAGGAAGTGGAAATAATGTAAACCCACAAATACCTATACCTCTGCCCCATTGCAGCTCTCTCTGACTTAATGTAAGAACCCTACCAAGTGTAGTGTTCAAACTCCGAAGAACCCATCACAAATATTAAAAGATTTATTGCAGACTTCTGTTACACAATTATGTTACATGTTATGATACACATTTGAAACATCAACACATATGGGAACTATTAAATCATTTAATATTTCATTTGCAAAAAGATAATTACTTTAGGCTTCCATACATGTACTAAATGAACCTGTTGCCATTTGGACCAAATCTTCCTGTAAATCTGTCACAGTCCACTGCTGAATAACTCTGTGCACTTGCTCACTCACCTTGCTTGCAGCAGTTCATGTATAGAGTACCTGAGCCTTTATGTACTCAATTTTTTTTTTTTTTTACTAAGCCTGGGCCTCCCGCTGCCTTACCGAATAGATTTCCTTCTGCATCTGCAATCCTCAGATGTTGAATAAAGAAGTGCAGGTTTCTCAGTCACTACCCTGTCTTCCGTTCCTGACCCAAACGCCTACAGAACTCATGAAAATGTGAATTATGTTGGTTGGATAAGTTTGACTCACAGGTTTCAAACTTCCTCCAAGCAGATTCCCAGTAACAGAATAAATTCTTTCCTTTCCTTCGACACAGACTATGTTAGGAAGATTAGGACAGAGTATCTTTAATGGAACTGGACGTCACGCGGGGCACTGCAAACCTCCCTTCTTCTATTCACCTCTGCCACCGAGAGGGCTCCACATATGGATACAACGTATTCTCACTGCTTCTGAGCACTGACATTCCTGCCTCTTGGCTTCGGCAGTTATTTCTCTTTAAGGCACTCAGTGTTTCCTTGAAAAGCTTTTCTTCTTTGAAAAGACTGAATGGAAAAGAACAGGACACTAAATCCACTGACAGGACTTACGGTCCAAGCAGGCCTGCCCCAGAGGCTGCCCCCCACCAGGCACTCAACATGGGCTCAGTGGCAGGTGCTCCCGCATACCACTCTCCGCCCCGCACGCATGCTCGCAAAGCTGGTACAAGTCTGCCAGGTACCTGGAGTTTGTGGGTGTTCTCGATTACTAACATATTTTAAAAGCTTCCCGACTATAGCAAACCTCTCCCTGACTATGCTGGGATCTGTCTATCCCTGGACAGTTCTCTGAGCCTGGCTGTAGTAATGTTCCTGTGCTCCACAAAGACTTCTGCTCAGCGTGCAGGCTCCCAGACTATCTTATTTTCCACAAGGCATTACTGCTTCCTATAGCTGACTGGGTCCTCTGCACCACGGCCACCGAGTGCCGAAGCCCAGTCTGTCTCCAGAGGTTACCAGGTAACTGCTGGAACTGCCTGTAACCTCAGAATGGGTGAAAACCTCTGGTGCCAGTCTTATTCTCTGCCTACACTCAAGCCGAAGGTGCCCCTTGACGCCCAGAGGAGAGAAGGACCTGCTACACATGGCCTGGCCCAGCTCTGAGATTCTCTTTACAGAGAGTGAGCAAATGCCAGCTGACAGAGCACACATCCACTCACAGCTTCATTCTAGAATCAGGAAACAAGGTTCTGTCCTGAAGGGATTTGACCTGGGACTGAACTCTCTGGTGTTACAGAGAATTAGGTGGAGACAATGGTTTGGTAGCCATAATATTCTGAGGCACACAGAAAATAACCTCCTTCCCCAAAGAGGAGACATCACAGTTCAAAGCTTCGGCTACATCTTCAAATCCTGCTTTTCCGAGGGCATCTTCATTGATCTTCATTCAATATCCCCATGTGTTTATTTGTGAGGAAGTCCAGAAAAGGAATGTTGCAAATGGCCTGGTGGATGTTGCTCACTGTGATTTCTTTGGGAATCCTGTCGAAAAAACAAAGGATATTAGGTGCAATTTTCTCATTTAATAATTGAATTAATCCATTTATCAAGCAGACCACCCCGCACACAGGCCCTACTGGAAGGGGACAATGATGACACCCGGTTTAGGGCCGCATGGGGTGCAGAGAGGCCAGGTGCGTCCTCTCACTCGTTCTCCTTCCCTATTCATTTCTTTCACTTCGGCCAAGACTGGTTTGCCCTCTTCACTGCCAGCCCTCTTTAGGGCTCAAATCTGACTTCCCAGTCACAGGTATGAGATGGATTTCAAGAACTTGGTTGAGTGGGGAAAAAAGACTCTGAGGACTGAGGAAACAGGAAGTAAAGTGGACAGCACAACAGAATGTTTTTGTAATTCAATCTTAGACTAAAAGCTGAGTCAAAGGACCACAGTACCGTGGGCCCCTGTTTCTGTCTTGGGAAGATGGGAGGTGGAGTCCTGCCAGGCCAGTGTAATGTTAAATGTTCTCATCAAGAGCGCCCAGGCTACCCTGTATCTGCACAGCCAGGACCACGGCAGTGAGCGGGGGCCGCAGAAGGCCCTCAGCCCACTCTTGGATCTCATGCCGGGAAGGGAGCATTCCAGGAACTCCCATTTCCCCTTCCTTCTTTTTAAAGATGTCTTCCATGCTGCCCAATGTATTACATTCTTGTGATGTCTGACCTAACGGTCCTCTGATCTAGGCCTCTTCATGTCCTCAGACACTCATACATCTGTAAATTTTACAAATTTATGACACGCGTTAAGCATATATACTGGGATAAAATACTCGCTTCCTTTGAAAGGAATGCCAGGATGTGGAACAAAGAAAAGCCTGTCTGCCATTCTTCAGGGCCTAGGAAAAGGCAAAACTCCGTGTCCTGATCAGTGATAATTAGGGAGGCAGCAAAGCAGTGGTGAGCCTGTGGGCTTTAGAGCCAGTGAGGTCTGAGGTGAATGTAGGTTCTCTATCACACATGTGCAGGGAAAGGCAGGGAACACTAACTTTCAAAGCCCAGATTCCTGACTTCTAAAAACAGGGTTACAGTTCTCCAATGGAAAATAAATCAGGTAACATATGCAATGTGTGACTCCAACATCTGACACATAACAGACAGTATTATTATCTTTAATTGCAAAGAGTTGGTATTTGTTCAACTCTGTAGTGTTGGAACAGTGTGTCTGAAGTAGTGACTGGAAAGATACAGACCTTGGGGAAACAGTGAGCTTTCACAATGAGAGAGTCTCTCAAAATGACCAAGCAGACCCCTGAGCCTGTCTGCCTCTGAGAATGTCCCAAGCACGGCCACCTCCATCTCCAACTGGATTGATTTCAGTAAGTATAAAACCTTTGGATGGGCAACTCAACTGTCAGGAAAGATCTGTAAACCTAGTACCACGGACTAAAGAGGTAGGAGTACCTGTTGTGAGATGCTGTCTGGTATCCAACTGCCAAAGCCTGTCTCAGGATGTCGTTCACCAGCTGCTCTGTGGCCTATGACAGAAGATGTGATTACTCTCAGAAACGGCCACCTGCCTGCTGGTAAGAAGGGACACATCTGACCCCGTCCCATACACAAAACTTGGAAAACAACTGTATCTCAGGATCAAAAGTCCTTAAGAAAAAACTCAACGTTCAAGTAACAGACCACGAATATTAGCTCACAAAAATAGAGCCCAATATTCTGAGAAATTTTGAATGGGGATAACGTTCATTAATCAGACACTGTTTTTTAAGGAAAAAACAGGTGAGGGTTATTTGTGAGTGATATCTGCTGCGAGAGGGGTCCATCAGGAAAGGAGCTGCTTCCGGCCAGGTAAGGAAGCAATTTTGTCATCCTCTTGCCCAGGGAGGGCACGGCTGTGGTTATTTCTCTGTTGCTGTGACATGTAGAGAAAACCCAAGGCTTTGCTTTGAGAGCATGCTCACCTCAGAACGCTTCAAAAGGCACTAAGAAGTATCATTAGAGTGACACCAGCGCAAAAACTCTTGGAGATGCTTTAACACTCAGAAGACCCATGATTTAGTTCATTTAAAAATCAGAAGGAGGAAAAGAAGAGGAAATGTTAAGCCTGAATAAGATGAAATAACACATCTCCGATGTTCCATTTCTGCCTCTGTCCCTTATTCAAAACAGCGTGGGACCCAGACTATCCTGCCTGGCTGGCACCTCAGTGCTTCAGCCCCTGGAGGCAGCTCATGGGCCCTCTGCTACCAGCAGGCACCCACCTTTAAAATCATGTCCTCTACCACAGACGCATACACGTTCTTGTGAAGTGCCACGGGCTGCAGGGTGATCCCAATCTGGAAAAGGAGAAGAAAGCCATTTGTTCCTCCTCCTACCCTACAAACAACCTCTCTCCAAACAAGCACACTTCTTGGATACCCAAAGGGATGTCCAGTTGAAAGAATAACTCTCAAGCAATCTGGACAAAACTCAGGGGAAGTAACACAAAATGTAACAACTGGAAGAATACGCTATCCTATTTCTCTTTGTTTCTGAGTGGTTGTTAAAAAATACTATTATAATCCTGCTTTTACCCCCAAATCTCCTTCATGAAGATCATGGTCAGAATTGCCACGAATTCTGATAGTAGGATTAAGACACTGGAAAGCCTGGAATCAGACTTCAGGCCCTGTTTGCGAAAGGTGATGAACATATACCTGGAAACTGAGTCTTGTCCCATCTGGCATTTTCTCCTGTAAAGGAAGACTCTTCCCCTCTGGGTCCCAAGTACAGGTGACAGATGCTGAAGAGCAGCTGAGTTCCACCAGAGGAGGAGAGAGAACTCTCTCCAGTACCGCAGGGTAGTGTGTGTGCCACACCCACACCACAGGCAGGGCACGTGGGGGCTGTAAGATGTTAGGGCGAGCTGACCCTCTCAAGTACCACTTGGCAATATTACCGCGTGCCTCAGGAGGGAGAGGGCTTCTATACCGAGGCGAATGAGAGCAAAGATGAAAGTAGAAAGTGTCTACACCTAGCTGCCTCTGCTTTAGTTCCACGGCCAGCAAGCAACCTTTCCACATGTAATTAGTTTTCCTGCCCTGATGTAGCAAAGGGGACACCCAGAGAGCATAACCCAAGTCCGTCAGGCAGAAGTGACTCACACATTTCAGACAGGAAAGTCTGGTTGTCGGTTTATAAAGCTGAGGGTCTGAGCATGAAGCACCTGGTTTGTGACCAAAAAACACAACAGGCCACAGCCCCTACCTTCTGTGTGATGTCACCAATAAATTCAGACCCCAGTGTGGGTGGCAGGTACAACTTCATTTCTTCCTGCTTCTCTTCCTGTTCTTTTTTGACGTTGATCTTTAATGGCTCTGGGAGGCTGAGGATATCCACCTCCTCTTCATTCTCTGGCTCTCTTTTCTGGAACTGCTGTAGGTCCTCCAGTTTCCGGCAGAGGCTGTCCGCAGAGGAGAATGATGATGGGCACTCTAAATGAGAGGTACTTAGTCTCAGGGCAGTTGTGGTGGCAAAAGAAAAGGACTTTCCATCTCTGTAAGACCAACAGTCTGAGACCCGGAGAAGAAGGGATAAGTATCAGGGGAGCTGACCTTCTCTCCAGTTCTAGAATTCTATGGATCTGTAACTGTGAGAACTGGTGATTCATGAGACAGACAAGCACAGAGACCGGCATCTTGTGTTAATGTATATGTGATGTGACTGCAATCTAAGACAAAGCAGACACTACACAATTCTGACTTACGCCACCCAAAACTAGGCCATCCCCTCAAGCCCCAAATGCTAATGAGTAACTGATTTTCATATTTTAAATCTGGAAAACTTAAAAGTGCACAGTGAAGAAAATAAAAATCACCCACATGAGCACCTCTCACTGCTCAGAGGTTAAGTACTGTTAACATTTTCATTTTTAATAAGTCGATTTACACAAAGTCTAACAAAGAGTCTTAGAACTTGAAAGCCAGAAGAGGAGGACCTGGGAATCTTACAACGCATGCCTTTCACTTCAGGATAAGGAAGTGAGGTCCAGACCAGGCACAAGACGGGCTTAGGGGTGCCTAGCAGGGTGGTGGCAGGGCACCAGCTCCTGGCTTATTCTGCTTCACTGACTGGGTACTTACAAATTAATCGGCCATATTAACAGAAAGCATTGTATATGTAAAGTATGGTGCTTCATGTATGCCACCAATGAGGTATGGAGATAATCAGTATGGTTTCTGTCCTCCAAAGAACTTAGATATTTCTTTCTGACAAACTGTGAAGGTTTGATACTAAATGCTGCTGGATTTCAGAGGAAGGAGAGGTTGTCCTGCATGAGGGCTCTCTGGAAAGCTTCAGGGAGAACACTGAACTTGTGTCTCAAAGGTCTCCCACACTGTCCCTGGACCCCAGGCTCCCTCAGACTGGGAGGTGGCGCTTCTGCTTTTCTATATAAGTAGTGTAGGGCTGGGAGGAGAAAACAACCTTTCTTATTAAGGTGAAACTCAAAATATCTTTTATGCCCTGCTCCCACCCCATACAGCACAACTCTTGGTTTCTTTACCATAAAACAATTCATCCTGTCTGCAACATTATTAGTTGTTTCCAGCTGAGCCTCCAATGCCGGGTGCTGCACTTCCTAGCTAGGTCTGGAAATAAAGTAATGGATAAGGCAGCAACTCCATCTTCAAGGAGATTGGGTAGACTTGTCTACGAGTGGTTGCAAGGTTACAAAGGAAGGAGAAGTCAGTTCTATCTGGAGGAAAGGAGGTGGGTTAGGAAAGTCTTCAAAGAAGAAATGATCTAACTGTGTGCCTGCTGTATGTCACAGGCTGGAACATTCCTGGCTGGGGCAGGGGAGGACAGGACACACAGCTACAGGTGAGCAAATGCTCATGTTCTTTAAGGTGGCTCTTCAAGTCCTCTGGGGTTAAAGTGGTCCAAGAACCGTGGAGGGTGAAGGGATGAGAGCGTGTTCCACGGAAACACCTCTCGGGCTACTGATGGTGCCCAGTGAGCCCCACCGAAGGTGTACCTGGCTCACTGTCGATTTGGGTCAGCACATCCTCAATAGAGTCCCCGTCGCTCCTCAGTGTCTCAGGATCAGGTGGGGTGTAGCCATGGCAGCGACACCAGTGAGCAATGTGCTTGGTTTTAAGGGGAGTCAGGTGGTGAAATCTTGGATTCTTCTCCAGTATTTCTTGTAAGACTTTTCGCATTGTCATTGCTCTTTGCCACTTAAAAAAATATTTTTTTGAACCATAATTAATTTCAACTTAGCAATGTGTTAAAATAAATCATCCAACTGTAAATTACCATGCTAACTTGTCAGAATTATTTTTTTTTAAACCTGATTGTGCTTTTTAAAAGTTAAAAAATTTTTTTTCTTTAAATGTTTATTTTGAGAGACAGAGCGTGAGCAGGGGAGGGGCAGAGAGAGAGGGAGACACAGAATCCGAAGCAGGCTCCAGGCTATGGGCTGTCAGCACAGAGCCCGATTCGGGGCTCAAACCCACAAGTGAGATCATGACCTGAGCCAAAGCTGGACACTCAACTGACTGAGCCACCCAGGCACCCCTAAAAGTTTTTAAAGGAAGTAAAGGAGGGGCGCCTGGGTGGCTCAGCCAGTTAAGCATATGACTTCGGCTCAGGTCATGATCTCACAGCTCGTGGGTTCGAACCCCACATCGGGCTCTGTGCTGACAGATCGGACCCTGGAGACTGCTTTGGATTCTGTGTCTCCCTCTGTCTTTGCCCCCCCCCCCCGCCCCATGTTCGGTCTCTTATCTCTCTCAAAAATGAATAAACATTAAAAAAAATTTTTTTAAAAGAAGTCAAGGAATGTATATCAAATGTTTATGAAATAACAATGAAACTCCTAGGCTTTTCACATGGTCTCCTACTGCCCTTTTCCCCCAGTCTTCCCCAAACCCATCACACCAACTTCCTCAGAGCATGCCTTCACACGTGCCAATTTCTCCTGTAACCCCATCATCTGGCATAGGAGCTGCTGCATTGGAAGTACTCAACAAATACCTGGTTTCATTTTAATATACTGAATTTCATATAAGATTTTTAGAAATTTTTACCAATGCAGGATAAACAAGTAGACCTTTCAAAGGCTAGCTCCAAGTGTTTAAAAAATGAGATTTTCAATGGAGGAAAAAAATTCTACCACTAAATATTTAATAAAATATGTTGCAAATTCTGTCACTGTTCCAGAAGACAAGGTTTATGGAAGCAGCCTGAATGCACATGTGTTCTGGTTATTTTCGTCCCAGACTCAGTGGCAGCCTGTGTAACAAACAGGCAGACAAAGGATTACCTCAGCAGCTCTCCTTTTTCCAATGTTCCAGCCATAATACTGCTCCACAGACTTCGCAGAAAAACAGCTGGCATCTTCACCTAGAATGCACATATCCAGCAAACTCTATGAATAAAGTTGCTATGATTTAAATCAGACCTTATCTGCGAGGGATATGTCCCAAAGTTTCTTTAGACCTATTTATTGGATATACATTCCTTACTGGGCAAAATGGATATACAAAACAACATCAGTCTCTGGGAAATCGGCTTCTTTGGCAGAGCAACCTTCATGGCAGTCGACTACCTATTAAAATCAGTGGAGATGGCACTCCACTAGGAACATGAAGTCTGAGGTCTAGCCCTGGCCTTGCCATGAACTAAGTGGTGTCAGGCATCCTATAGCACCCCTCTGGCTTCAGTTCTCTGATCTGTAAAATGAGACCATTGGGACAGATAGTCTCTAACCTGCCTTCCAGTTCTAGTATTCTATATTTGTATCTAAGTTTTTAAAAAACATTTTTGGGGCACTGGGGTGGCTCAGTCGGTTAAGCATCCAACTTCAACTCAGGTCATGATCTCACAGTCTGTGGGTTTGAGCTCCACGTTGGGCTCTGTGCTGACAGCTCAGAGCCTGGAGCCTGTTTCAGATTCTGTGTCTCCCTCGCTCTCTGCCCCTCCGCTCGTGTGCAGTCTCTCTCAAAAACAAACATTAAAAAAAATTTTTTTAAGTAAAAATAAAAAACAGATTTCGGATTTTTTTCTGCCAGGCTAGGAAAATGTCCTTGAAAGTTTCTTTTGAACTACCTGAGAATGACCCCCCTGACTTCAACCAAGAAAGAAAGAGGTAATTTCTTTGCTGTTAGAAAAAAATAAGCAGGGCAGGCTGTACTTGGCCTGTCATTTTCATATTCCCATGAATGTAACATGATAATCTATTTCATCCCTTCCCTATAAATGTTTGCAAGGTGCCTGGGTGGCTCAGCTGGTTGAACGTCAGCTCTTGATTTCGGCTCAGGTCATGATCTCACAGTTCATGAGTTCAAGCCCCGCATCGGGCTCTGTGCTGATGGCACATAGCTTGCTTGGGACTATCCCTCTCTCTCTGCCCCTCCCTCCCTCTCACTCTCAAAAATAAATAAATAAACTTTAAAAAAAAAAAAAAAAAAAAAAAAGAAGTTTAAATGTTCGTACTCATCTTGCCCAAGAGCATATGCCTGAGTATCAACAGGCTATCTGCCCCCTAAAGGCAGCTGATTCTGTCCAAAGAACTGAGAGGCAAATTTTTCAGTCTTGTTGACGATGGGTAGTGACAGAACAGACTTCACTGTTGGGAGTCTTGACAATTGTGCATTTGTACAAAGTGAGGGATAGTGAGGGATAAAAGATTAATGGCTTTAGAGTCAGACCTAGGTTAGTATCCTCCCTCACTACCCATCGCTGGTGATCTTTGAGTAAGTTACTTAGCCTTGGTTTTCTCATCTGTAAAATGGAGATAATACCACCTATGCCACAAGAGACAGTAAATGTACTGAGCCTGCACAGAGTCTGGCACATTGCAGGCAAAGACTAATCTGCCTTAATAAGCATTAAAAACTAATGCAGTTTTATACAACAGATTTACTAAGATTTACATACAACAAATGTAAAAAATTCCTTCCATAGATCATAGTGTTAACAGTAAAAGGCCAACTGGTTGACCAAGATATTATGAATTCTAAAATCCTGCAAATGAACTATAGTTGTAACTAAAACCTCCTAAGATAACTACTACATCAGTATTAATTTACACTACAATATGATTTAAGTTGATCCAATAAACCAAGTAGTTCACAGCTTTAAAAATGCATCCATATATTCAGTATAATTATCTTACTTTTTGCAGTGATTAAGGGAATCTTCTTTACCACTGCTGTTAAGAGTTGCTGGATAGTCTCTAAATGGTCTATCCTGAGAATAAAAAAAAAAAAAATTAAGGTAGTAAACACACACAGTGGTTTCTAGCCACATATATACACACACATACGCACATACACATACACACATGAATTTATGTACATATCCTCTTTCCAAGGGAATTAAAACATAACCAATTGTACTAGGCAGGTCTTTCCTTTCATGGATAGCCTTTTAAACATAAACCAGATGAGACCCCAGGAATGGCAAATTACACAAATATGTTTAATTTTATGTTTTAAAATTAAATAATCACATACTTTTTTCAATTCAATGCTACTAGAGCAGAAAATTTTCTATATTCAAATGCCTATTCTTAGGGTTATTACAGCTCTTGCTGTCACCTATCATGTGAAAGTGGCTAAGTTTCTATTGTCCCCAGTAATTTGACATGCTTCAAAATACATGGGCAGAGGTGGGTTCCCAATTTGGAAATTAGAAAATCTCATGAAATGTTTTTAGAAAAAGCAATGACTGTGTATGGCCCATGAAAAGGCAGCTGTTTAAGTTAGGCAGGTATATGGATACTCAGACATAAAATGTATACACACCTGAGTAATTACCCCACAGAAATTTCATACCCAAGGATTCAGCAAAGAAAGTACATGTTGTCAAGCTCCACTGGAGGGAGATCTGTACCACCTGAGGCTTCCAAGGCAACAAATCCAGTGCCTCCCGCCCCCAGGTGACATCAGTGTATTAACTGAAGACTCCTCAGCTGCGCATCAAGCGGTAACACTTGTTCAACTGCACATGGACAGAAGGTCCCACCCATCAAGGGGCTTACTTCTATACACACACAACTCTGCACATACTCAGCTGTCACAGGAATGGGTTTTAAGAAGTATCATAAAAACACCAAAATCACAACTCCCTTAGAAAGGACTGAAATAATTACTTAATGACATAGTTTCCCAGTTCAGAACTTTCTTCTGTTTTCACTGGTGTCTGACCCTCCTGAGAGAGGCAGCCTGGCCCAGGCGTTTCTGGTTCAGTCTTTACTACAAGGGAAGAGCAACAAAAGAGAGCTGTAAGCCTTCAATGATGGAAGGACATGTGCAGGCAGAAACAAAAGCTCTTCCACTGAAACTCAGGGAGGAAACTGCCACAGCAGCTGCTGCAGAGACACAGCCAGGGGACTGAGATGGCACCCATCATCACAGGATCAGCAGACAAGGGAAGAACTGTTACCCTGGGTCTCAGGGGGAGCAACTCTAGGCTCATGACAAGGCAGGCAATAAAATGGCTTTTTATATATTTCTTAAAGGGCCAACCACACCACTATGTGAGATCCCCCCCCCTTGCGTGCGTGCCCGTGCGCACATGCGCGCGCGCACACACACACACACACACACACACACACACACACACACACACACACATTAAAATACAATGCTGGCATGTTCTAATATCCTATTGGATATCATCTCTCCAGCTAAGTTTATCAACTTTCAGCATTAGTGTTCTGAGACACAAGGCATAAGCAAAATTCAGATCTGCTGTGCTTGGAAATAACCAAGCCAATCACATTAGGCTTTAATCTTACTAAATCTACTGACAGAAGACAGCAAGGTCTCAGGTGCATGTGTCTCCCTGTATTTCTGCGTCTTTTTGGTCAAAAAACCATGACCACACAGTTTCTGCTTCTGCATCAGCTTCCTTGCCTTCAATCCTTCCCTTTCAACTCACCTTGCATATACGGACCAGAAAATTTTCCTAAGTGACCTTTTTAGTGTCATTTCCATACTTAACATCCTTCAGTACTTTCCTATGTAACAAGAGTCTACAAATGAGATCTACTAATACATCTCTATACATCTCTCTTCCTTTTTATTGATACATAGCTTGCAAAAGATGTACAAATATTAAGGGTATGGTTCAATTACCTATGTCTACACCCATGTACACCACTCCAATCAAGATATAGAGTTATTTCTAGTCCTCAACTAGGCTCCCTATGCTTTGGACAAAAGATAATCACCTTTTGTCCACTTTGAATTTCACATAACTGGAATCTTACTGCACATAACCCTTTGCATCAGCATCTTTTTAGCTATTAAAAACAACAATGCAATGGACGTTCCTGTATATGTCTTTTGCTGGATGGACATATGTGTGCACTTCCTAGAAGTGTATTTGCTGGAATGGAAGGCAGATGTAGGAGATTTATTAGTTAGAATCTAATAAAATTTATTAGAAATCTAATCTAATTAGAAATCTAACCTAATCTAATAAATGTAAGATTTATTAGAATCTAACCTGCAGTTTGGCAGATCAGAAAATGTCAAACTGCTTTCCAAAGTGATTATATCAATTTCTAGTCCCACCAGCAGGGCATGTGAGTTCCAGCTGCATCACATCTTTGCCAAAACTTGAATGGCCAGTGTTTTATTTGGTGATGTAACAGCATTTCACTATGGCTTTAATTTGTATTTCCTTGATGACTAATGACATTGAACAACTTTGCATATCTTTATGACCTATCTGGATATCCTCTTCAGTGCAGTGTCTGTTCACCGTTCTTTAAAGAAAAGTTAGTGTCCATATTTTTCATATTGATTTTTCGATGGTCTGCGTATGTATACTCTAGCTAGAACTCCTTTGTTAGATGTATCAATCACCACTATCTTGAGTATGTGGCTTGACTTTCACTCTTAATTTTGTACCTCTAATGAAGTGAGGTTCCCAGTGTTATGGACCTTTTCTTTTATGGCTAGTTTTCTTACCTGTTCTGTTTACAAAGCACCTTTGCCCAAGGTCATGAAGATATTCTCTTCTAGATGCTTTATTGTTTTACCTTTCACATTTAGCTCTATATCCAACTCAAATTAATTTTTGTTTATGGTGTAAGATTCAGTGTTTTCCCAAATGGATGTATCTAATTAACCCAGCATTACGTATGGTAATGAACATCCTTTCCCTACTGAATGTCATAATCAGGTGACCATATACGTGGAAGTCTATTTTTGGGTTCTCTTTTCCATTCCATTATTCTGTTTATTCTTGAACCAATTCAACACTATCTCTGCAGCTTTAAGTTTTTTTTTTTTAATGTTTTTATTTATTTTGAAGGAGAGAGACCGAGCATGAGCAGGGGAGGAGCAGAGAGAGGGAGACATAGAATTTGAAGCAGGCTCCAGCCTCTGAGCTGTCAGCACAGAGCCCGATGCGGGGCTCAAACTCACAAACTGTGAGATCATGACCTGAGCCGAAGTCGGACGCTTAGCCGACTGAGCCACCCAGGCGCCCCTATCTCTGTAGCTTTTTTTTTTTTAATTTTTTTTTAATGTTTATTTTTATTTTTGAGAGAGACAGAGACAGAATGCGAGTGGGTTAGGGGCAGAGAGAGAGGGAGACACAGAATCTGAAGCAGGCTCCAGGCTGTCAGCACAGGGCCCGACGCGGGGCTCGAACTCACGAGCTGTGAGATCATGACCTGAGCTGAAGTCGGACGCTCAACCGACTGAGCCACCCAGGCACCCCTCGCTGTAGCTTTAAAGTGTATATATATCTGACGGTCCAAGTTCCCTAGTTTTTTGTTCTTCAAAACTGCCTCAGCTACTCTAGGCCTTTGCATTCCCACGTATATTTTAGATTTAGCCTGTCCATTTTTGGGGGGGGGAGAAAGGATAACACATCATGTTTTTAGTAAGTTAACATAATTTATCATATTTGTAAGCAATTAGTTGAGGCCTGAACAACTTGCAGGACTGGAGAGTCAACCCCCCCCCCCAGTCAAAACTCCATGTGTTTAACTTTTGGCTCCCCAAAAACTTAACTATTAACAACGTACTACTGACTGGAAGCCTTACCAAAAACACAATTGATTAATACATATTTGCATGTTATATATATTATATACTGTGTTCCCATAATGAAGCTAGAGACAAAAAAAATTAAGAAAATCATAAGGAAGAGAAAATATTTACAGTACTGTATAGCAAAAAAAATCTGTGTATAAGGGGGCCTGCACTGTTCAAACCTGTGTTGTTCAAGGGTCAACTGTATTTATAACTCATTATGTTTATAATGGACTATCCTCCTTCCATTTATTTAGGTCTTGTTAATTTCTCTCAGAACTGTTTAGTAGGTTGCTAGCACTTAATTTCTACTTAAAATTAAATTTTTATGTATTGACTTGTATCAAATGACCTTGCTAATTTCATTGTTGGCAGTATATATTCCCCCATTCCCTAGTGATTTCAAGACTTCAAGAAACAGAAAGGGGGTGCCTGGGTGGCTCAGTTGGTTAAGCGTCTGACCTCCACTCAGGTCATGATCTCATGGTTCGTGAGTTCAAGCACTGCGTCAGGCTCTGTGCTCACAGCTCAGAGCCTGGAGCCTGCTTCAGATTCTGGTCTTCCTCTCTCTCTGCCCCTCCCCCATTCACACTCTGTCTCTCTCAAGAATAAAAACTAAAAAAAAAAAAAAGACAAAGAAGGAAGTCTTCAGAAAAAGTTCTAGTTCTACAGGTGCAAGTACACTTATATTAATCTGGCCCTCAAACAACTATAGAATTATACTGTTAGCATTTTTAGGTTGACACAACTATTCTACTAGAGAAATGAAAACATATGCTCTTAAAAACTTATACATAATAACTGTTAACAACCCTAATGTCCACCAATAGGAGAAAGAATAAACAAATTATGATGTATTCCTACAGTGTGGAATACTATTCAGGTACAATAAATATGAATCTGAAAAATATTATGGTGAGTAAATAAAACCAGACATGGAAGAATGCATGTGCTCCCATTCATATAAAGTTAAAAAAAAAAAAAAGCAGACACACTATTCTATTCTAGTCTATTCTAAGGGAAATCAGAACAGTGGCTGCCTATAGGGGTTGGAAACTGACTGGAAGGAGCACAGGTGATGAAAATTTCTGTATCTTGAACGGAAAATGGGTTACATGGGTTTATAATAAAACTCATCAAATGGTATGCTAATTATCTTTGCATTTCAATATACAAAACTTTATAATTAAAATAAAAACAGATGCCCTGACCCCAGTCCAAAATTAACTGAGTCAGGGGTGCCTGGGTGGCTCATTCGCTTGAGCATCTGACTCTTGGTTTCAGCTCAGGTCATGATCTCACAGTTTCCTGACTGTGAGCCCCATGTCGTGCTCTGGACAGACAGCATGGAGCCTGCTTGGGATTCTCTCTCTCCCTCTCTCTCTGCCCTTCCCCCACTTGCACTGTCTCTCTCTCAAAATAAATAAACCTAAAAAAAAATTTAACTGAATCAGAATCTGCATAAGGAAGGCCTATGAAATATAACTACTATTGAGGAGAACTACTGGTCCAGACTAATCCAATTCTTTTATTAGCAATCTTTTGATCAGAGGTTGGCAAACTTTTCCTATAAAGGACTAACCAGTAAATA
Source organism: Puma concolor (assembly GCF_028749965.1). Taxonomy (NCBI): domain Eukaryota; kingdom Metazoa; phylum Chordata; class Mammalia; order Carnivora; family Felidae; genus Puma; species Puma concolor. Next base: position 76,079,603 of record NC_141675.1, on the reverse strand, counting down.
TTTTAGGCTCTGTGGGTCATATGACCCCGGGTGCAACTGATTAACTCTGAGGTGGCAGAGCATCCACCGATAATATGTAAATAAATGGGAATGGTTGGGTGCCAATTACTTTTATTTAAAAAACAGGCAGGGGAGGGGCGTCTGGGTGGCTCAGTCGGCTGAGCATCCGACATCGGCTCAGGTCATGATCTCACAGTTTGTGGGTTCGAGCCCCGCATCAGGCTCTGTGCTGACAGCTCAGAGCCTGGATCCTGCTTCGGATTCTGTGTTTCCTTCTCTCTGCCCCTCCCCCACTCATGCTCTGTCTCTCAAAAATAAATAATGTTAAAAAAAACCTTTTTTTAAAAACAGGCAGGGACTGTAATCGGCAAATCCATGTTTTAGTTGGTCATGCTGTAAGTAACAAATTCACCTTTCTTCAAGACTACTGTGAAAGATCCAGCATGCCTGAAAAGCAGACCTACTTCAAATTCTGACTACACTGCTTTTTAACTTTCAAGATTTGGGAAGTAGATACTTACTATCTCCAAACTTCACTTTCCTCATCTGTAATACGGGCATAATAGCTATCCTGAAGGACTGTGATAATTAGTGATATATATAAAGTAGCCAGCAAGGTTCCTGGTATCCTTCAGGCTCTTAACACATGGTAGCTATCATTATTACAGATGTTACAGATATCAAAATGTGTTGCTCTAACCCATTGCACTATCTCAATCTACTTAGTAGTCAGAAATGTCCCCCTTGCCAGCCTGCCAAAGTTTGGCCCCACCTAAAGCTCCTTTACAACGATACACCCTAGGTGAATCCCCTAATTGGTTTACTTCCCCCAAACAAACCCTACTGCTCCCTCAATCTGGCACGCCCCTTCCCCCTCCACAGCTTAACATGCTTCACCCTTCTTAAGTCTAGGTTATAATCCTTGCCCCGCACAAAGTCCTACACCTCCACACCCACTCCACACCCCACCAACCCTGACCAGACATCCTAGACCAAAACACTTCACATTCACATTTTCCAGCTCACTTATCCTGGAGTTATCGATCACTGCCTGCTGTTTACAACTCAGTTCAACCTGATTGTAAGTTCTTGGAGGACAGAAATGCTGCTTTAAACATCTCTGCATTTCCCTCAATGTCAGGTCTACTCTAAAAACACTCTAAGTATTTCTGAAGGGACTGACTCACAGATGCTGAAACTTGAAGGGACCCAGATTATAGTAACGCCTTGCACGAAACTTCTGGGCAAAAATACCGTGAGAAACACCTACCTTTTGTAACAGCTGCTGGAGCAGAGCTGGGGACAACTGGGTTTGGGGCAGCTACAGGCAGAATGGCAGGTGATTTGTTGGCAGAAAATGACTGAACCACTAACAGGGAAAAAAAGGGAGAGGATGTAAGAAATACAGAAATCATTCTAATGATGATCTAACTCCCAGGTGATGGCCCCATTTTAGACTAAAGGCACAAGAACAATTTCAGTACATTAAAAAGGTCCTTATTAATACAGTGATGTGACAAGGTAGGGTAGGCTGTTTACTATTAGCACCAGGGTAACTGAGCTTTTATTATCTTCCACTGTGGAAATGGGGGCTTGTCACTAAGAAAATAAAAATCCAATTAGCTTGGAACTCTCCTGAACACTTAAAATGTTCCCCTGCTACTCAACTTTAGAAATGGGGAGTTACTTAGAAGCCAATGGGTCATCTGGGGTTTACGGTGTCCCAGAGTTCAAAATGCCAAGGACAACTCTGATGGCTAAAGGGAAGACCATATGGGGAGGGGAGCCTGGGAGCCACCCCCCAGACGCCCCTGCCAACAGTCCTGGTGGCAGCCGCAACCCGTGGGTGAAGGACTCACCTTTATTCACAGGCATCAGTATAGTCTGTACACCTCCAGACGTATTTACACTGAGTGGCTTGAGCTGGCTGGGGATCGTCAGGACAGCCTGCTGGGGATTGGATTGGCTGGAGTGAATCTTTAGCAATCCTAAAATAATTTGGAAGATAAGGCCAAGCTGAAGATCAGATGCTTTCTGAAAGTCCTGCCTTCTTCAGCATTCACCTTTCCTCACAGGAGGAAGTTCTTAGGACATCTACCCCTTCAGTAAACGGAGAGCTGGAAGCAATGGATGTGACAGATTTCACAATGAAAACAATGCCGTGACAGTGATGATTTATTTTTGCTCCGCAATCATGAAGTAACAGAAATTTTTGGAAAAGCAACACTAATCAACAAGAGAAAACGTGAAAAAGTATTTAAAAAATTAAAATTAAAAAAAGAGAAAAAGTAGGGGCGCCTGCATGGCTCAGTTGGTTGGCCATCCAACTCTTGATTTCGGCTCACGTCATGATCTCACAGTTTGCGAGTTCAAGCCCCGCACTGGGCTCTGGCAGTATATAGCCTGCTGGGGATTCTCTCTCTCTCTCAAAATAAATAAAACAATAAAAAAAGAGAAAAAAATCCCCCAAAGCCCAACCACAGAGAGAACAGTATTAACATTTTAAGACAGTTCTTTCCATGTTTGTTTTCTGTGACAATTTCTGTGTTTTGTATATAGCTGTGACAGGTACAAACGGAATATAAAATTCTGTATTCTGATTTGGATAACTGTCATTTTCTTACTTTAAAACCTTCTCTGGCTCCTGGCTGCCCAGAGAATGTTTCCAAAATTAGTTTCAAAGTATTCAGAGTCCATTTTAAGCTCATCCCAGTTTATCTGCATCCCCTTCACACCATCCTTATAGATCAAATACTCCTATCTGTGTACTCACCATACCTTCTAATTTCCTACTTGTGTGCAGCTCTCATCTTTCAAACATCAAACATTCTCCACCTATTATTATTTTTAAGTAAACTCTACCCCCAATGTGGGGCTCAAACTCACAACTCCAAGATCAAGAGTCGCATAATCTACCAACTGAGCCAGCCAGGTGCCCCTCCACCTGTCATTTTAGAAAGGGTCACCCTCTTCCACTTTCCTTTTAGGCTAAACTTCCATATTCCCATTTCCACTATTCAACTACTGGAGGCATTCAGAGGCTGGTAAAAACAATAGGCAGTTACTGTGAGATAGCACAAAAGACACAACACAAACATGCTGTCACACACTTAAAAACAGCAATAGGAAAAAAAACAGCTTAGAGGCTAAAGATACTTTAAGACATTGGAAAGCAGAGGGTATGTATGTGTAAAAGGAAAATAATAGTCTTAAAACCTTTCTGAAACAAAGCCTTATAAAAATCTTTCTTTGGAACAGATGAATGTCAAACCAGATAGTAAGTTGTTTTTGTTTTTTTTAATGTTTATTTATTTTTAAGAGAGAGAGGGAGGGAGAGCACACACACAAGGAGGGGAGGAACAGAGAGAGAGGGAGACAGGGAATCTCAAGCAGACTCCATGCTGTCAGCATAAAGCCTGACTCAGGGCTCGATCCCACCAACTGTGAGATCATGCCCTGGGCCCAAACTGGACATTTAACTGACTGAGCCACCCAGGTGCCCCTAGGTAGTAAGTTCATACCGAGATGTACCCTCAAAAGGAACAACAATGATGTACAAAAACAGACACTTAGATCAGTGGAACAGAACAGACAACCCAGAAATGGACCCACAAACGTATGGCCAACTAATCTTTGACAAAGCAGGAAAAGACTATCCAATGGAATAAAGACAGTCTCTTCAGCAAGTGGTGCTGGGAAAACTGGACAGTGACATGCAGAAGAACGAACCTGGACCACTTTCTTACACTGTACACAAAAATAAACTAAAAATGGATGAAAGACTAAATGTAAGACAGGAAGCCATCAAAATCCTCGAGGAGAAAGCAGGCAAAAACCTCTTTGACCTCGGCTGCAACAACTTCGTACTCAACACGTCTCTGGAAGCAAGGGAAACAACAAAAATGAACTACTGGGACCTCATCAAAATAAAAAGTTTCTTCTGCACAGTGAAGGAAACAATCAGCAAAACTAAAAGGCAACTGACGGAATAGGAGAAATTATTTGCAAACGACATATCAGATAAAGGATTAGTATCAAAATCTATAAAGAACTTATCAAACTCAACACCCAAAAACCAAATAATCCAGTGAAGAAATGGGCTAAAGACATGAATAGACACTTCTCCAAGAAGACATCCAGATGGCCAACCAACATATGAAAAAATGTTCAACATCACTCATCATCAGGGAAATACAAATCAAAACCACAATGAGATACCACCTCACACCTGTCAGAATGGATAATATTAACAACTCAGGCAACAACAGATGTTGGCGAGGATGTGGAGAAAAAGGATCTCTTTTGCCCTGCTGGTGGGAATGCAAACTGGTACGGACACTCTGGAAAACAGTATGGAGGTTCCTCAAAAAAATCAGAAATAGAACTACCTTAGGACCGAGCAATTACACTACTAGGTATTTACCAAAGGGATATAGGTATGCTGTTTCAAAGGGGCACATGCACCCCAATGTTTACAGCAGCACTATCAACAATACCCAAAGTATGGAAAGAGCCCCCAAAACCATCAATGGATGAATGGATAAAGATGTGGTATATGGAGTATTACTCAGCAGTCAAAAATGAAATCTTACTATTTGCAACTATATGGATGGAACTGGAGGATATTATGCTAAGCAAAATTAGTCAGAGAAAGGCAAATATCATATGACTTGATTCATATGAGGACTTTAAGATACAGAACAGATGAACATAAGGGAAGGAAAGCAAAAATAATATAAAAACAAGGAGGGGGAAAAAACATAAGAGACTTAAATATAGAGAACACAGGGTTGCTGGAGGGGTTGAGGAAGGGGGGATGGGCTAAATGGGTAAAGGCATTAAGGAATCTACTCCTGAAATCATTGTTGCACTATATGCTAACTTGGATATAAATTAAAAAATAAACTAAAAAAAATAAACTATTTAAAAAAAGGACAATGACTTTTCATATTTTTCAAATTCTTATTTTTATCAAAATATTACATGCTTATCAGTTGAAAAGTAAAAAAATGCTGAAAAGGCTTTTAATTAAATATAGTCATCCTTTCCTCCACCTTCCTATCCTCATGTAATTCCCCAGCAGTATCCACTTTCAACCATTTTGGCCCTGTTTTTTAATATATATGTCAGCATTTTATTTATTTATTTATCTATCTATTTATTTATTCATTCATTCATTCATTCATTTATTTATTTTTAATGTTTTTTATTTTTGAGAGAGACAGAATGTGAGTGGGTTGGGGCAGAGAGAGAGGGAGGCACAGAATCTGAAGCAGGCTCCAGGCTCCGAGCTGCCAGCACAGAGCCTGACACGGGACTCGAACTCACAAGCTGTGAGATCATGACCTGAGCCAAAGTCGGACGCTCAACCAACTGAGCCACCCAGGTGCCCCTATATCTCAGTATTTTTAAAAGAAAATGTATACTATAGGCCTTGACTAATTTTGATGTAACATTTTGATGTTACACATTGACTTATTATTAGTGTAGATCTGGGCATTTTAAGACACTTATAACCTTCTCTTTCCCTGTCCACCAAGAACGGTTCTCTACTGATTCAAAGAATACCATACAACGATTCCATTTTGTTCTCTGGTGTTATTTCCTCCTTTTTCAGTTGCTTAGCTCTCCTTCAAAATCTTACTAAGTCTTCCCACTTCCCTCAAAAATGCCATAAGCTGCTCCTTTACATAATTCTCCCTGCAGTCAAATCTCTCTTATGGTTCCATTTTTATAAGAGGTATCTTTTCTGAAGAGCTCTGATCTGCTCCACTCTGTTTCCTAGGCCTGCTGCACAGCTGTCATACTGCAAACATTCTTCACCATTACCCTGGGACTTCCCTTTACCTTCCTTCTATATCGGACCCTGTTTCTTCTTCTAAGTCTACACCTCTTCGCTCTGATAAAAAACATGTATTTTAGTAATGTCTTGAGACAGGGCACATAGGGAATACATTTAGAACTGTGCCTGTCAGAAAATATTTCTGCCCTCACTCTCCATAACAATCTGCCTGACTACAGAATTCTGAACTGAAAATAATTTTCTCCTAGAATTCTGAAAAGCAGTATCACAACTTCCAGTACTGCTGAGAAGCCCAATGATAATGTAATTTCTGAGTTTTTCTACTTCTTCTGACAACTTGTAAGATTTTCACCTTGTCCCTGGTGTTCTGATTTTGTGAACAAACTGTGCCTCTGTGTGAAGCACCTTTCATTCATTGTGTTGGGCACTGTCTTTTGAACTTGGGAGCTTGTTCTTTTCAATTCTGAGATAAACTGTTTCATTTCTTGGATCATTTTCTTCCCACTATTTCCTGTTTTCTTTCTGGAACTCCTTTTAGTCTGATGTTGCCAGGACTCCCTGACACATCACCGAATTTTCTTTCTTAGTGTCTACTTTTTGGTCTGTTCTCTGCTTCTATCTTGTGTCCCACAGTTTAGTCTAAATGCTACAGCCAGTGATTCTATTGAAAGGTAAGGCAGATAATGTTACTCCTTAGTTTAAAACCCTCCGATGGCTTCCCTTGGTGTAAAAGTCAAAGTTCTTAAGATCTTTTTATTTAAAAAAAAATTTTTTTAATGTTTAATTTTAGAGAGAGAGAGAGAGCGCACTAGTAAGGGAGAGGGGCAGAGGGATGGAGAGACAGAGAGATTGAGAACCTTAAACAGGCTCCAATGCTTAGCCCGGAGCCCGACACAGGGCTTGATCCCATGACCCTGGGATCATGACCTGAGCTGAAATCAAGTGCAGACACTCAACTGACTGAGCCACCCAGACTCCCCTGAAAGTCAAAGTTCTTAAAATGACCTACACAGACCCTATGTGACTTGGCCCCCATCACTCTGACTCCCTTGCTCACTCTGCTCCACTCATAATAATGACCTTGTTCAGAACAGTCCATAATGTACAGAAAAAATTGAATTAAAAAATTAATAATTATACCTCAGTTACATAAAGAGAGTCAACACCCACACAAAAAATTAATGAGCAGCAGAAAATAGTTTGATTACTTTATGAAAACATAATATACAGCAAATTTCAGCAGCAGCATCCCAGGATATAAGAACTTAAAGCAGGAAGATTTCATTTATTTCATGTAAAATACTAAATTAGAAAATGGGAGGGCATTTATTTCTCATAATAGCAACCCTCTATTTCTGTAATTTCTACTCCGGGCTTAACATGGTGCCCGCGAACATTCTATGAGCAAAGAACAGCACTCCCTGTACTAGAACTTCGTCAATGGTAACTGGCAGGTAGGTGGAAGTCATGGGAAACTCTACCAGCTTTAATCTTTTGGTCTTGAACTATCCAAAAAAAAAAGGACACAGGGGCTTGGTTTGGAGTTGTGTGTGGAATGTAGTAATAACAGCTATAAGAACAACAACATCCACAATCTTTTATCCAAGGGTACTAAGGTTATGTGTGTGCATGCATGTATTAATATGTGTGTGTGTGTGTGTGTGTGTGTGTGTGTGTGTGTGTGTGTGTGTAACATATATCTCAGCAACAGTTTTTTCTGTCAGTGCAACCCAATAAGCTTTTATCAATCTACAACAAGGCAATACAAAAACTAAGAGTTTTTGGAAACTTTTGTAACATTGTGACATTGCTGTTGACATTTTTAAAAATAATTTTTTCAAAAAGTTTATTTGAGAGAGAGAGAGAGAGAGAGAGAGAGAGAGAGAGAGACAGCGCAAGTGGAGGGAGGGGCAGACAGAGAAGGAAAGAGAGAGAATCCCAAGCAAACTCTGTTCTGCCAGCTCAGAGCCCAATGTGGGTCTCAAACCCACGAAACTGCAAGATCATGACCTGAGCTGAAACCAAGAGTTGGACGCTTAACTAACGTCACCCCTGCTGACGTTCTTACAGTATTTTACAGAAGTATCTGTATTAGATTGTAGAAAAACAAGCAGAAAAACTGATCTTTCAAGTTTGAGAAGCAATGCTGTATATTATATCAGTCGCCTGGCATGTGGGGCCACACAGTGTCATCCAAGCACCTTAGTATTTTTGTGGCAAAACACAAATTTTCATTTTAAGTTGTACAAATAGCCTGTCAATGAAGGTCAGATTTCACACTAAAATTAGTTATGCAAACAAAGAAACAAAAAAACACCTTTGGTTTTCACAGCTTTTCAGATCTTAAAATTAAAAGGAATGTGGACTACACAACATTAAACACGCTAATAGCAGCCATTATTTATATAACAGCTACTACATGTCAGACAGCATTCTAACCATTTACATATTAAGTCATTTCATTCTCTCAACTGTATGAGGTAGGTATTATTATCAACCTGATTTTCAGCCAAGGAAAATGAAGCAAGTTATTTTAACTAAGGCAACCTGGCTCCAGGATTTATGCTGCAAGTTAACCAAAGAAGTAAAAGACACACTCTTCTGGGACCATTTAGTGCTGGCACAAAAAATATACACCTTACCAGGCCTCATACACATCACTCTAACACTACCCAGTATAATAACTAATGTTAAAAATCATGACTTGGAGTCATCAAGGGTAATTTATATACTTTGTTTATGAAAGCAAAGAGTATGGATAATGTTTTGTAACATGTTCCATTCAAACCTGATGATGAAACAAAAAAAAGATAATGTTACTTTAAGAAGAGTAAACTCTCAGTTCTCCACAAAATTACATTATGAAAGCAGCTAAAATACTCCAGAGTTCCAGATGGCTAAAGTTTTATTATGTCACTTAAAAATTATTATTCAATCCATGAAACCAGCTCAGACTTAAAAATTCACATGTAGATTTTATTTTATTATTATTATTTTTTTTAAGTAGGCTTCATGCCCAGTGTGGAGCCCAATGTGGGGTTGAACTCACGACCCTAAGATCAAGACCTGAGCTGAGATCAAGAGTCCAATGCTTAACCGAATGAGCCACTCAGGCGCCCCATTTGTGTAGATTTTAAAGAAAAATAAATTATCTGAAAAGCAGCTATGTGGAAAATGTTGCTGGGTTAATTTTTTTTAACTTATACAAAATACTGCTTAAGACCAAAATATTCTAGTGCAAAGAAGGGAGAGAGGAAAAATATTATGATACAACTGACCTGATACGGTGGCTTTTCCAGAGATTGTGTTTGGTGTGGGCACCAGGGACGTGGCACTGATAACAGAGGGAGCAGCAGGCTTGCAGGTTCCCACGGGGGCCTGGCTCACACACACTGGCTGCTGCCCAGAAGTTTTTATTACAGGGCCTACAGCAGATGATGAACTGGGAGCTGCTCCTTCTGACTGCTCACAAACAGGGCGGAAAATAATAGAAATTAAGAAGAAAGCAATGTAACTTACTCAGAACAGTAACTGGCAGATAGCATACTCAATACATGTTATCTATTAGCTATTGTATTACCTACCTATTAAATACCATGCATTTAAAAAGAGCGCCTCTCTAGTTTAGTGTTTCCTAAACTTTTAAAGATTTCACAGACCAGGAAAAGTTAAAAAATTATAAAACAAGGAGGCATCATTGTGTTATCACAGTAAAAAACAAAAAACAAAACAAAAAAAACCTCACCACCTACTACGTCACTTTATAAAAGGATATTTCAATACCAAATAAAGGAGGACATAATCTCAGAATATAAAAGTGGAATAAAATGAGCTTTATTAAAAACTCACTATAATGTTTGTCACATTCATTCAACCAACATCTACTTCATGGCAGGCACAGTGTTAAATCCTAAAGCCCAGAGAGAAAAACCCTCAAGGAAAACAGGTTGACTGACGAATGGTATAGTAGGCATAGGTACAAGGCACCATTAAAACTGAGAGGAAAAGAGATGCTGGGTGGCTCAGTTGGTTAAGAGTCCAACTCCTGATTTCGGCTCAAGTCATGCATGATCTCATGGTTCGTGAGAGCGAGTCCTGCATTGGGCTCTGCGCTGATAGTATGGAACCTGCTTGGGATTCTCTCTCCCTCTCTCTCTGCTCCTCCCTTGCCCATGCTCTCTCTCTCTCAGAATAAATAAGTATGCTTTAAAATAAAACAGAGAGGAAAATTACTATTTCTGCCTAGGGATCCCCGGGGAGAGGAGAGTATTGGGAAAAGCTTCATGTACAAAAATGGCACTTTAGGGGGATCTTCAAGATTCAAGACAGGAAAAGGGGGAAACGAATGTTTCTTAGCAGAAGATAGTAGGTAGAAAGAGAGGCATGAAAGAACATGGTTATGTTCATGGGACTATCAAAGTAGAGTGATAACAGGCATGAGAGGTAGTAGTTGTAGGAGATGAAGCCTAAAAAGCAAGCAAAATCAGCTTCAAAAAAAGTCCCTGGGGTGCCAAGACAATTCAAAAGGGAAACAGACTTTAAATGTTGGTAGGCCAATTGACTGTCTACATCCAAAAGAATGAAGTTTGCCCCTTACCTCACACCATATAAAGATTAACTCAAAATGGATCAAAGACCTATATATAAGCTAAAATTATAAAACTCTTAGATGAAAATGTTGGCTTAAATTTTATGATTTTGAATTTGGCAATAGTTTCTTAGCTATGATACCAAAAGCATAAGCAATAAAAAGAAATACACTGGACTTTATCAAAATTAAAAAGTTTTGTGGTTCACAGAGTATCATCAAAGTGGTAAGATGGACCAGAGAGTGGTAGAAAATTTTTGTAAATCTGGTAAAAGACTTGTATCTAGAATAATAATGGCAAAGAATCTGAATAGACATTTCTCCAAAGAAGATACACAAATGGACAATAAGTACATTAAAACATGCTCACTATCATTAGCTATCAGAGAAATGCAACTCAAAGCCACAATGATTACCATTTCACACCCACTAGAATGGATATAACAACAAAAAAAGGAAAAGAACAAGTGTCAACAAGGATGTAGAAAAACGGGAGCCCTCATACATTGCTGGTAGGAGTCTAAAATGGTGTAGCTGCCTGAGAAAACTGGCAGCTTCTCATAGTGTTAAACACAGTTTATGATAGGATCCAGCAATTCCTTCCTACAATCAGCCAGAAAAACCAAAAACCTATCATTACACAAAAACTTGAACATGGGGCGCCTGGGTGGCGCAGTCGGTTAAGCGTCCGACTTCAGCCAGGTCACGATCTCGCGGTCCGCGAGTTCGAGCCCCGCGTCGGGCTCTGGGCTGATGGCTCAGAGCCTGGAGCCTGTTTCCGATTCTGTGTCTCCCTCTCTCTCTGCCCCTCCCCTGTTCATGCTCTGTCTCTCTCTGTCCCAAAAATAAATAAACGTTGGAAAAAAAAAAAATTAAAAAAAAAAAAAAAAAAAACTTGAACATAAATGTTCATAGTAGCATTACTGATTATAAGCAAAAGGTAGAAACCACCCAAATGTCCTTCAACTAATAAATACGTAAACAAGGGGCGCCTGGGTGGCTCAGTCAGTTAAGCATCCGACTTTAGTTCAGGTCATGATCTCACAGTTCGCGAGTTCGAGCCCCACATCAGGCTCTGTGCTGACAGCTCGGAGCCTGGAGCCTGCTTCAGATTCTGTGTTTCCCTCTCTCACGGCCCCTCCCCTGCTCACACTCTCTTTCTGTCTCTCAAAAATAAATAAACAATTAAAAAATAAATAAATGCATAAACAAAATGTGGTATGGCCATAAAACTGGATATCGTGGGGCGCCTGGGTGGCGCAGTCGGTTAAGCGTCCGACTTCAGCCAGGTCACGATCTCACGGTCCGTGAGTTCGAGCCCCGCGTCAGGCTCTGGGCTGATGGCTCAGAGCCTGGAGCCTGTTTCCGATTCTGTGTCTCCCTCTCTCTCTGCCCCTCCCCCGTTCATGCTCTGTCTCTCTCTGTCCCCAATAAAATAAATAAACGTTGAAAAAAAAAATTAAAAAAAAAAAACTGGATATCGACTATTCAGGTATAAAAAAATACTGATACATGCTACAACCTGGATGAACCTTGAAAATACTGTTAAGAGAAAGAAGCCAGACACAAAGAGTAGTTGCCTAGTACTGGGGGTAGGAGGGACTGCTACTGGGTATGGAGTTGCTTTTAGGAATGTTAAAAAAATGTTCTAAAATAGAAAGTGGTGATGGTTGCAAAACCTTGAGAATATAATAAAAACCACAGAACTGTATGCTTTAAAATGGTAAATTTTATAGCATATGAATATTTCAATTTTTTTATTGATTTTTAATTTTTTTAATTTTTAATTTTTTTTAAAGTTTGAGAGAGAGATGAGGGCAGGAGGAGAGAGAGAGGGAGAGAGAATCCCAAGCAGGCACTGTCAGCACAGAGCCCAACATGGGGCTTGATCTCATGAACCCCGAGATCATGCCCTGAGCTACAATCAAGAGTTGGACACTTAATCGACTGAGCTACCCAGGTGCCCCTCCAATTAAAAAAAAATTTTTTTTTAACATTTATTTATTATTGAGAGACAGAGGAGGAGCAGAGAGAGGAGGAGACACAGAATCTGAAGCAGGCTGCAGGCTCTGAGCTGTCAGCACAGAGCCCGACATGGGGCTGGAACCCGCAAACCATGAGATCCGTACCTGAGCCGAAGTCAGATGCTTAACTGAGCCACCCAGGCGCACCCCACTCCAATTTTTTTTTTTTTTTTTTTTAAATAGAATATGGCCCACTGGCATACCTGCTAAATATCTTAATACTTTTATGTTTCATTATGGTTTTCTACTGTTGTGCTAATTCTCACCGGCTGTGCAGGACCGTTTGCTGAGAGGGTCACAGCTGGGGAAGTGGCAGTTGTGATAACCCCTCCTGCCACTCTCAGCATTGTGGTTCCAGGCTTTGAGAGTTGTGAAGTGGCTGGTACAGACTTCAGTGTGCTATCAGATATTTTCATTAGTGATGCCTGTCCCCCAGGGGCTGCCTGCAGAAACAAAATCGGTTGAAGTAATAATGCTGCCTTGGTTTATAGGCACAATTTATTCCTTACATACACAGGCCCCAAGAATTAAAGCACATCCAAGAAAGTCTTGCTAATCAAAAACATAGGAGGTGTCTGTGCACCTTTCCAATAAACACTCAAGTTTATGACATTTTACATACAAATGTTCCTTTACCTCTAATGTAGAACAAGTGAATGAATGCACTTACAAGTCACTATTTGGCAATAGTGACTTCAAAGAAATTAGGTCATTTGTTATCAAAATAATGGAGTCTAAAATGCTCTTAAATATATGTGTAATCTTTAAACATGAAAATCTAAACAATATGGGCCAAATTTAAATGGGTAAGTTAAGTGCTCTAGGCTAGTACCTTAGCATTTTATTATTGCTCAACAAATGTAGTACCATTAACAAATTATAGTTTTAGTGGGTTAAATTAAGGCTCAGCAAACGTTTCCTGTAAATGGCATTAAGCATTTACAGCACTGAAGGCCATATGGTCCTTGTTTCAACTCCTCAACTCTACTGTTACACGGGTGTGGCTGTGTTCCAGTAAAATATTATTCATAAAAATAGGAAGCCTTGGGCACAGTTCACTGACCCGTGGCCTAAATGACTGCTTACTGCCCAAAATTAATACACCCCACAAACAGATACCATTTATCAGTCCCTAGAACTGTGTGTCAGTAATGGCAAAAACACTTTCATGTATCTTATGTCAATGAATCTTTTCATAAACTTTATAGGGTAGATTTTAGTTCCATTTTACAGATGAAGAAGTTAAGCTCAGTAATTTTACCAGGGTCATACACTTAGTAACTGGAAGCGCCATGATTAGAATGCAGAAGTAGTAGCCATTGGAGCCTGATACATACAAAAATTTTAGTCATACAAAAATGGCTAAAATTAAAAAGGATGACAGTCTCCCATATTGGTGAGAATGAACAGCAACTGTAACTCACATTACTTATGGGAGAGTCAAATGGTACAACCACTCTGCAAACCATTTGTCAGTTTCTTATAAACTTTCTTATTTTTTAAAAAAATTTAATGTTTTATTTATTTTTGAGAGAGTCAGAGTGTGAGTAGGGGAGGGGCAGAGAGAGACGGAGACACAGAATCCGAAGCAGGCTCCAGGTTCCGAGCTGCCAGCACAGAGCCTGACTCAGGGCTCGAACTCACAGACTGCGAGATCATGACCTGAGCTGAAGTCGGACAATTAACCGACTGAGCCACCCAGGCGCCACCTTATAACTTTCTTATTAACATATACTTACCCTAGGACCTAGCTATTTTACAGTACAAAACATCTATACAAGAATGTTCATAATAGTATAGTTCATTAAAAAAAAACAAACACAAAAACAAGAGAGTATGTTTTAGAGTGACAAATGTTTTGTAACTTGACTGGGACAGTGCTTGCATGAGTTTGTACACTGGTCAACACTCATTGAGCAGTACACATACGGTCTATGCATTATTTTATGTAAATAATACCTTATTAAAAAGCAACAGGTGCGCTTGGGTGGCTCAGTCAGTTAAGCTCAACTCTTGACTTTGGCTCAGGTCATCAATTCACGGTTTGTGAGATTGAGCCCCACGTCAGGCTCTGTACTGATAGCATGGAATCTGCTTGGGATTCTCTTTCTGCCCCTCCCCCACTCATTCTCACCACCCCCCCAAATAAATATACTTAAAAAAAGAAAAAAAGCAACAGTAATTGTTCTGCAGTGGTAGAACAGGAAGAAAGTCACTCCACTAGCTGCAACATAAGCAGGTAGGAAGAAATAAGCTAAGATTTTAAAGAACTGCCTGAAGAATTTTAGGGCCTCATATCTGTTTAAAATACTAAGTGCATCTGACTCAAAGAAATGACACAGTACTAATATGAAAAATATATGATGGAGAAAAAATTCCTTTTTTACAGATATAACCTACCAAACCTTCCTCAAGGTAAAACAAATAACCTGAATAGTATCTACAAATAAACTAAAATTGTAGTTAAAAACCTTCCCAATTAGGAAAACTTCAGGTTATTATGGCTTCACTGGTGTATTCTAGTTAAAGAAAAAATAATACCAATTCTACATAAAATTTTTTACACAAAAAGTGAACGAGAGAAAAGTTTTTGTTTTCTGTTTTTAAGAGGGAAAAGTTTCTAACTCATTCACTTATGTGATATCACAACCAGACAGGAATTACAAAGAAAACCACTGACCAATAACCCTTACAAAAACTCTAAACAAAATTTTATCAAATGAAACCCAGCAATACATTAAAAGAGGATAACATGTCACAAACAAGTGGGGCTTATTCCAGGAATGCAGGGCTGGCTTAACACTTAAAAAAAAAAAAAATTTTTTTTAATGTTTTTTAAGTAATCTCTACCCCTCAACATGGGGCTTGAATGCATGACCACAAGATCAAGAACACACGCTCCACCAACAGAGCCACCAGGTGCCCTCTTATGATCTTCTTAGTAACATTTTTTCTCTAGCTTATTGTAAGAATACAATATATAATACATATGACACACAAAATGTGTGCTAGTCAACTATGTTATTGGTAAGGCTCTTGGTCAACTGTAGGCTATTAATAGTTAAGTTTGGGGGGAGTCAAAAGTCATATGAGGATTCTCCACTGTGAGAGAGGTTGGCACCCCTGACCCACCCCCTGTTGTGCAAGGATCAACTGTACATGGATACTGTGGATGGCATCACCTACTACACTATTCAGAATCTCCCGTACGAAGTTCCTCCAGAGACATTTTAGAATGAAGTATCAAGAAAACCTCTGTTTCTTCTAAGGAAATGTGTAGGTATTGTTTTGCCTCTCACAAACTGAATTTTATAACTGATCATGCTTCTGATTTGCTTTGGCAAATTTTATTAATTATATAGGACATAGCTGTTTGCATATCTAATAACTCTGGCCTTATCTTCTCATTCTACTTGTATTTTCCCAAATTTCAAGATTTTATTCTTATTTTTCTATACTGTTTTATTATCATTTTTTTTTTCTTAATTTTTATTTTTTGAGAGAGACAGAGCGAGAGGCAGAGTGCGAGCAAGGGAGGGGCAGAGAGAGAAAGAGAGACACAGAATCCAAAGCAGGCTCTAGGCTCTGAGCTGTCAGCACAGAGCCCGACGTGGGGCTCAAACCCACAAGCTGGGGATCATGACCTGAGCCAAAGTCAGATGCCTAACTGATTGAGCCACTCAGGCGCCCCTTACTATTCATTTTCTTGGGCAACCTTAATTTCTTTGTGGAAAAGGATAAGCTGTAAAAGTTTTAATAAATGCCATAACCACCTTGTATTTGGGGTATGTGTTTATTTACCTGGGTAAACAAAGTGGTTTTTTGTCCAGAGATGACTTTTAATGTTTGTTGCCCTTGTGCAGAAGATGTGCTGACTCCCAGCGTTCCTTGGACCACTGACCCAGTAGTCAGCTGTTTTCCAGATGTCTGGGGTGATGGCTGACCAACTAAAAATGTGCCCTAGAAACAAATAAAGACCTACTCAGTAATTATTAAGTTCAAATGACTTGTCCTGACCCTTTAAATCAGAAGGTCCCATGTTACAAGCTACAATGCCCCCCTTGAATTCTCCAACTCAGCCAAAATAATTTTAAGGAACGGCTCTGCTCTCAGGGTCCCTCCCAAAAGCTCTCCCCACTTTTAGAACTCTGCACAGTAGCTGTGGAGCAGGCTGCTTAAAAACTCAAGTTTTACATGAGTCTTTAAATCTGGATTTAATTTTCAAGATTCATAACTATCCATCCTTAGTAAGAACACTGAGAACAAAAATTCTTAAAGAGGAGTCAAGACTTTAGCAATGAAGGGAAAGAAAGTAGAAACTTGTTCCTAATCATGAATCCAACCTAACTCCAAATACCTTAACTTGATAGTACCTCTTTGGTTACTCCCTTCTAAGAGAAAATTTTCAACTGCACATGAACACTACTCACTAACTCATGGATTTGGAAGGCAAAAGCATAGGAAAAAATCTTTCTTTAAGTCAGAAAGATCTGGGTTTAAATCCAAATTCTATCATTGGCTTAGCAGAGACATCTTGGGAAAGTTACTTAAGTCTTTCTGAATGTCTAGGACCTCTTGTCTCAACATAAAACAAGCCCAAAATAATATACATTCATAACATAGCTAAAATGTTAGTATTGACTCCTGATCCCAGAGATGTAAAGATAAATCCACTATAATTAAAGGCAGTTATTAAGGAACCAAAGGATTTAAAAGACACCAGTCACAAACGATCAGACCTGAGGCGTTTGCTTTAGGATGTAAGATGTGTAAGTCAGGTGCTGGGATATCCCTCCAGGGCCTGCAGGGCTCTGAGTTCCTCCTGTTCCTCCTCCTCCACCTCCGCTGCCACCGCCGCTGCCACCGCTGCCTCCGCCACTACCACTGCCCGCAGCTGAGCCAGACTGGAGGTCTGAAAATACAATGAAATGACAGCAACATCAGAAAAGGTATTAAGAGGCTTAACAGAAAGATAGATGAGCCCAGAGGGATGTTTCCCTTACAGCGACATTCTTTCCCTTTTCTATTTTCTCCTTTCTTTTCTGTAATGTATCTATTCTGTGACAAGAGTGAGAAGAACATCCTAGAACTGAAGACTGATCTACTTCCAACTGAAGGACAGTTGACTAGTTCAGCTGTCGGTACAATGAAGAACTTAACTTTAACAAGAGTTTTGACTTAGTGTGGGACATCAAGAAAGTGTGATAGTGACATTTCTAACCAAGTGCTGACTGGAATGTGCTCAGAGAAGTGCTCATAAACATTCTGGCATCTCATTTGATTTCAGTGAAACTGCTGGAATTTAGTGTAATTTTACAGTACCTTTTCTGTTGCCCTCTGCCCCAGAAAAAACTGATTTTCTTCACATTTATAATGACTCCAGGGCCCCATTTTTTTTTTCCTTTTAAAATTCTACTTTAAAGCCTTTGAATTTTTTTTTTTAAATTTTTTTTTTCAACGTTTTTATTTATTTTTGGGACAGAGAGAGACAGAGCATGAACAGGGGAGGGGCAGAGAGAGAGGGAGACACAGAATCGGAAACAGGCTCCAGGCTCCGAGCCATCAGCCCAGAGCCTGACGCGGGGCTCGAACTCACGGACCGCGAGATCGTGACCTGGCTGAAGTCAGACGCTTAACCGACTGCGCCACCCAGGCGCCCCTAAAGCCTTTGAATTTTTTTTTACTTCCCACTTGGTGACATAATATACACAAACTAAAACCTAAATAGCTCTCTGGGTGAATTGTGGAATACTCACATTGTCCTTTTCTTACATATCTTTTATATACTACAGCTTAAGTAGGAGGAAAAAATGCCAGGGTGAGAGAGCAGAAATCACCCATTATAGTTAGTGAACAAAATGGTGACTAGCTCACACACTACATTTTGGCAAGAGTGGCTAATTTTTAGTGAACCTATTATACCAATTATACTTGGGGGGGAGGGGCTTTTAAATCTTATTTAACATAATTTGTCAAACTGGCTTACATACAACACCCAGTGCTCATCCCAACAAGGACCCTCCTCAATGCCCATCACCCACTTTCCCCTCTTCCCTTGCACCATCAACCCTCAGTTTGTTCTCTGTATTTAAGAGTCTCTTATGGTTTGTCTCCCTCCCTGTTTGTTAACTATTTTTTTCCCCTTCCCTTCTTCCATGGTCTTCTGTTAAGTTTCTCAAGATCCACATATGAGTGAAAACATATGATATCTTTCTCTGACTTATTTCACTTAGCATAATACCCTCCAGTTCTATCCACAATGCTGCAAATGGCATGATTTTATTCTTTCTCATTACCAAGTAGTATTCCATTGTATATATAAACCACATCTTCTTTATCCATTCATCAGTTGATGGACATTTAGGCTCTTTCCATAATTTAGCTACTGTTGAAAGTGCTGCTATAAACATTGGGGTACAAGTGCCCCTATGCATCAGCACTCCCATATCCCTTGGGTAAATTCCCAGCAGTGCTATTGCTGGGTCACAGGGTAGTTCTCTTTTTAATTTTTTGAGGAACCTCCACACTGTTTTCCAGAGCAGCTGCACCAGTTTGCATTCCCACCAACAGTGCAAGAAGGTTCCTGTTTCTCCACATCCTCACCAGCATCTATAGTCTCCTGATTTGTTCATGTTAGCCACTCTGACCGGTGTGAGGTTATACCAATTTTACTTCTGATTGAGAGGGAAATAATTCCCTTTACCGTTTCCTTTCCAACACCAAATTGTTTTCTCTATATGTCAAAACAAAAGTTTGTCAATCTAGATAAACCACCTAATTTCCTTGGGGTTTTAAGGCTTGTACACTAAGGCTGACTCTCTATTTCTCTTTCCATCTCCAAACCTAGCAAACTTAACATGCACATCTAAATAATGGCAGGCAGAGACACTTGATTCCACTCCTATTCCTATCCCCTCCAAAATAAATATAGGCTCTCAGCTAACTTCTCCACAGGTGTCAAATTTCTAGGTATCACTGAAAAGGAAGAACTCTTTTTTGTTTACAGTTCACATGGACAGGTTTCTCTCAACACACCTTCAGTAGCCATACCTCTCCAATGTACTTTGTATCTGATCCCAAACTCTGAGTAGATAAATGCAAAATAACAGTATCACCTCCTAGGACTACGATCATTTAAGCCTACTTCTAGTTAAATTATATGTATGTTTTAAATCCATGTGGGCAAATACTACCATCATACCATCAAATACTACCATCATACACAGAGCTATGGAAATGCTTCTTGAAACAGGTAAGAGCTGCCCCTGGGTGGGTGAAATGAACATACCCAGAAGCCCAAGAACCAAAGATTTAATGATGAACTAACTAGCATTGTTGGTAGCTCGTAGGATGGCTCCTTGAGGGATCAGCAGCAGTTTTCCTTTTCCTGAAGGGTTCTTGCTGTTCGTTGTAAGGTAGAGTTTGGTGCCAGGAGGCAAATTTGCCAAGTTGGCCAGATTAGTGGCTGGTAGCTGTAATGTTGCCATTACTAAAATGGTAAAGGGGAAAAGGAAAAAAAAAAAAAAAAAAGAGGAAAAACAGTTATGAAAATTTGAACTGAGGTCAATGCTATCTCTAAAATTAAAACGACATAGTAAGATACTTACTGAAAAACATAAACAGTAAACTCTACGGTTTTCTTAAATACACAAGGTGGACAGTCTTAGATATCTTGCTACCTAAAAAATAATCTATATACTAGAAGAGCTTGCTGTAAACTAGAAAGGAGTATTTGTACATAAACAGGGTGACCATATGTCCCAGTTTGCCCAGAACAGTTCCAGTTTATACCTGTGTCCCAATGATTATTAATAGTAATTCTTGGGGCGCCTGGGGGGCTCAGTTGGTTAAGCCTCCGACTTCGGCTCAGGTCATGATCTCGCGGTCCGTGAGTTCGAGCCCCGCGTCAGGCTCTGTGCTGACAGCTCAGAGCCTGGAGCCTGTTTCAGATTCTGTGTCTCCCTCTCTCTCTGACCCTCCCCTGTTCATGCTCTGTCTCTCCCTGTCTCAAAAATAAATAAACGTTAAAAAAAAAAAATTAAAAAAAAAATAGTAACTCTTTTTACTCTCACAAGTACTATAGTTTAGACAGTCAATGAAATAATCACCTTATTTATGGATGAATATATATTTCCTCCCAATTGTTTAAAGCCCCTTCAATCAATTGCTAGTGATGAATGAATCTACTGATTTGAAACTAGACTTCTTATCTCTCTCACTTTCTAAGAACTAAGAAAATGCCACAGTTAACTGGCACATAAACTATGAAACTATAATTCAGCTTTTTAAAGTCTTACCTATGTCAAAGAGCTTTCGCTTATCCCTTAGAATTTATTTCTCGATGCACAGGGCTGTAAGCCTTTAAATGAGATTCTTAAATGGAGACTTACACATCAAAACTTCTGCAAATGCTCTGAATCCAAATCCCCACAAAATGAAGCATACAGAACCATGTGAGTCACCAGAGGCAAAGGACTCTCATGGCCTCCTCCAGCCTGCTGGACTAGTCCTCCTTCTCATTACTACTTCACTGTGCAAGGTTTGGGCAACCAAGAACCTAGAAGCTGCCCCAAAACATCAGGGACTGATATTAAAACTGAGTGCCATTATCTCTCCACTACTGCCAGAACTAATCCCACTTTACACCATATGCATCTCAGCAAACCTCTCTGGTCTGTCACCCGTACCCGGAAGTCCAGCCCCAAACTGCTCTCCATTCCTGATCTGAGTCCACCTTCTCAGGCCCTCCTTCCTCCCCCATCTCTTTCACCAAGCCCCCAGGAATTCCTGCTGTGGTCAATTACACCCTTTGTGGTCAATTACACCCTTTAGAATCTCCACCTCTTTCAACCTTAATGTCTTTTTGTGTAACTAAACACTAAAAGTCCTCTGAAGATAGGACTTCGTCCACAGTCCCTTAGCTAAAAGCTGGTTTTTTGTTTGTTTTTTAATCTTACCTCAGTGTATGAGGGCCAGGACTAGAAGAGAAGCCTTTTTGCTCTCCAGTTTGGCTTTCAGACCATTACCACCCCTCATTCCAGAGGAAAAACCTGCTGGCTCCTGTTAGGATCATGCATGGCTCTACCACCTTACCCCTTGCTTTTCTACTCTCATTTACTAGAACCCCTAGTCACTTCCCCTCACTTGCTAAAGACTGACTCCTGAATCAGTCTTGCTGTATGCCAACAACTGTCATCCTCAGTGACAGCACTGCAGATGACCTGTTTAATTCTCTGGCTTCTCAGGTACTTCATTTTCTAAACTCCCAAGACCATTTCTTCCAATCTATCTCAAGCACTCTTTTTTAAGCCCACAAATGGACTTTGTCATCACCAGCAATTCATCACCTCTGAAATCTTTATTTTGGACATTTACTACCTTCTTTTTCTTCTTTCTTATGAATTTTTTATATTTATTTTTTATATTTTTTCAAGTGTATTTATTTTGGGGGGGAGGGGGGACAGGGAAAGAGAGAGAGAGAGAGGGAGAGAGAGAGGGAGAGAGGGAGGGAGGGAGGGAGTAGAAGGGAGCAGGAGGGAGGGAGGGAGAGGGACAAGGAGAGAGAGAGAAAGAGAGAAAATCCCAAGCAGGCTCCACACTGTCAGGGCAGAACCTGCTTGAACTCAGGAACTGTGAGATCATGACCTGAGCCAAAATCAAGGGTTGGTAGTGTAACCATCTGAGCCACCCAGGTGCCCCTATTTTATTTTGAATATATAAAGTTGGTTCTGGAATTAGTTTTGGGTTTTTTTTTTTAAGATTTTATTTTTACATAATCTCTAACACCGAACATGGGGCTCAAACTCACAACTCCGAGATCGAGTCACATGCTGTACCAACTGAGCCAGCCAAGCACCCCTATTATTTAGTTTTTAAGTTTTCTTTTTTTAATTTTTTTATTCAAGTACAATTAACATATAGCATGAGCTTCAGGTATACAATATAATGATACATCAGTATCTCAAAATGCTGCTGATAAATGACCATCCCAAGATTTTAAGTCTGAATACAACCCAAAGTGGAGATAAGGTCAAACAAAAATTATGTCAGACCAGAAAGCAGTTATCAAGAAAAACCCTCTATTTCTATTACTCTTGCTAAAACACACACACACACACACACACACACCCCTCTTAAACTACTTACAGATCT
Organism: Puma concolor; assembly: GCF_028749965.1. Lineage (NCBI taxonomy): Eukaryota > Metazoa > Chordata > Mammalia > Carnivora > Felidae > Puma > Puma concolor. Next base: position 76,057,036 of record NC_141675.1, on the reverse strand, counting down.
CTACGTAAAATGTTACATGAAGAAGATTAACATGTTTTTATATACTCCTTATAGCACTAACCAACAGGTTTTCTTAGAACCAAACACTGAATAAAATCACTAGCAAAGAACAGTTTAGAAAGAGCTGCTGCTGAAAGGGCCCCGCAACAGTATCAGTTACCTGAACCCTGGGATCCACTCTTCTGAGGGCCGGCGGCAGTGACCTGAGCCTTGGTTAAGGCTTGCACCGGCTGAGCAACAATGGTGCCTCCACCTCCGCTCACAATTGCTTTGGCAACTCCTTGGGTCACAACTTGCTTTGGACCAACAGCTTTGGCAACAGAAGAGCTGGCCTTGGCTACAAGGATTTGGCCGCCACTGATTGCTACAGCCTGTTTCACTGCTGAAGGTAAAGTGGACCCAACTGGCACCCCAACGACCTGTTGAAAATAGAGAAGAATCCAGCAGTGCTTCTTCTCAGTCCTTTCAAGGACTCTTCGAACAGAACAGTCACTCTGTTCTAGCAAAGAACAAAGCAAAGTCCTAGCTATGACTTTAATTTAATCCTCTAGGAATGATACCTATGATAGATGTGAAAAACATCTCTCACATTTTGGATAGTATTACAATAAAAAGCTACAGTTTTTGTCTTAACCCCAGCTACTATCTAGAACTTATTTTATGTGTTTTTAATTAAAAAAAACTTAGAAAATACAGAAATACAAAGAAAAAATTTCTACTTTTCCAGATACAACCTATTTTTAAATTTTACTTATTTTTATTTTTATTAATTTTTTTTAACATTTATTTATTTTTGAGAGACAGAGAGAGATGGAGTATGAGCAGGGGAGGGGCAGAGAGAGCGGCTGACACAGAATCCAAAGCAGGCTCCAGGCTCTGAGCTGTTGTGACAGCACAGAGCCCGATGCGGGGCTCAAATCCACAAACTGTGAGATCATAACCTGAACCAAAGTTGGACGCTTAACCAACTGGGCCACCCAGGCACCCCATAAATTTTATTTATTTATTTTATTTAAAAAATTTTTTTTAATGTTTATTTATTTTTGAGACAAGAGAGAGACACAGCATGAGCAGGGAAGGGGCAGAGAGAGAGGGAGACACAGAATGTGACGCAGGCTCCAGGCTCCGAGCCGTCAGCACAGAGCCTGATGCGGGGCTCGAACTCACGAACTGTGAGATCATGACCTGAGCCGAAGTCGGACGCTCAACCAACTGAGCCACCCAGGCGCCCCAATTTTATTTATTTTTAAAGTAAACTCTACCCCCAACATGGGGCTCAAAATCACCACCCCAAGACCAAGAGTTGCATGTTCTATCAACTAAGCCAGGCAAATGCCCCAGAAATAACCTCTTGATATTTTTAATTTATTTGCTTCCAACTCTTTTTAATATACATTTTAAAAGATTTTTAAAATATTTATTTATTTTTGAGAGAGACAGAGCATAAGCAGAGGAGGGGCAGAGAGAAAGGGAGACACAGACTCTGAAGCAGGCTCCAATACTCTGTGCTCCATAACTCTGAGCAGTTATGACAGCACAGAGCCCAATGCAGGGCTTAAATTCACAGACCATGACATCATGACCTGAGCCTAAGTCGAACACTTAATCAACTGAGACACCCAGGTGCCCCTTCTTCCAACTGATTTTTAAGAAAAGTCATCTTTTTCTAAATACTTCTAATTTTTCATTTCCTTAAAGGTCAACATTTGGTTAAAAGGTCTAAGCAAGAATATTTTTTTACAAGACCCAATACCCAAATTATGAAAGTTGAAAATATCTGGTTCTGAAAATATTATAAAGTGAACTCTTCCAAGTAAGAAAATACTACAGAACTCTTCAGACAAAGTCAGTAGAGAATGTTAAATTACAAGAAACAATTCAATTAATGGTAAATTGGGGCAGGGTTTCCACTTCCCAGTTCTTTATTTCATAAAAAAGAACTTCTCACCAGGAACTAGTTGCAAAGAGTCTTTTACAAGATTAAAAGAATACCCAAAGACCTGCTCTCTAAAAGTGAAAATGAGAAAGCATAACTCCTTCTCACCCATCAGATTGGAGTCAAAAACTTTAAAGTCTGATAACACCAAGAAGTGGCTAAAGGGTCTGGGGAAATAGGAACATCTATCTGTTCCCTGATGAAAGAAAAGTAAGTTTGTACAGCCACTCCAGAGAGGTACTGGCATATCCACTAAAATTGAAAATTCACATACTCCATGTTGTAACAATTCTACTTTTAGAAATATATCCTAGAGAAATCTTAGACACGTGCTCAAGGGAACATAATGTCCAAGATAGCATTATTTATAATTACAAAAAACTGTCAACAAACTTAATACCTATAACATGTAGCAACATACTTAATGTCTACAGGTAGAGTAATGGATAAACTGTGGTATAAGACAGACAATGGAATAGCATACACTAGAACTACATGTATCAGCATCAACAGACTGACAGTACAAATCCTGAATGGAAGGGGAGCTGAAGAAAAACAGAATATATATATAAAAATATATTTTATGTAAATCTTCAAAATATACAACATTACATGTTATTTATGGCTATGGATTTATGCAATACAAAGTATGAACTCGAAAGCTACACATTCACATTCATGATAGTGTTGCTCTGGGGAAGAACAAAGTGGACTTCAACTCTGTCATGTTTTACTAGGAGAAAATATGAGATGAAATAAATATGAATGTGTTAATTTGGGGTGGAGGATACATGGGTATTGATTATATCATTGTATTTTACTGAAATTTTAGCAACTTTTTTCAACTAAAAATAACAGGGTTACCTAAAATAAATGATAAACATGCAACTGATAAATGAAACTTTTAAGTTAAATAATTAATAAATTATACATGGTTTCTTTTCAAAGAATGTGAATACAGTAAAACACACTGGCCACATGCTTGGACAATATGACTGATGTGAAGAAAACAGTCCCCTAATCAAGTGTTATAAATCACCGTGTAACAAAGAACAAAGAGTACAGGACTTTATAAGCAGTCAGACCTGGTTTCCCAGTTTTGTTCCACTAGTTTGTAGCTGGAAAAGTTATTTAATGTTTATGAGCTTTAGCCTTAAACAACTCATTTATAAAATATGGATAAGATCATGAGGCATAAATGAGGATAAGTTTATCAAATGCCTAGCCAGTATGATGAACACAGTAAACGATAGCTGCTGCTCCCCATGGCACTGGTTATAATTAACTGAAGAACAGTAATCTATGAGGCTACATGGAGATGCAAAGGATAGAGAGTGCCAAATGGATAAGCATTCGGCTAGGGCAGAGGACCTTAGTCTTAAATCCTAGACTCATTTAGTCAAACAGAAATTAAAGTATATACCAAGTGGTATCTGCTTTAAAATATCCTAGAAAGAGAAATAAGATTAGCAAAATGTTGATAATTGTTGAAACTGGGTAATGGGCATTATAGGATTCATTACAAAAGTCTCTCCACTTTCATGTAAGTTTAAGGCAGGATGGAAAGGAAGGATGGAAAGGAAGGATGGAAAGGAAGAAGAAAAGACTCAAAGACTCAATGGGGAAAAGCAAGTTAACTTAGAATAGAGAAGAAAAATCCTCCCAGCTATACTGGCGTGGTTAAAACAATCCAGATCTCTCTACTCTGACTGTAGAAGCCTCATTCTGAAGGCAACATGGAGTGTCGCTGTGGCCAGAGCTGGGCATAGTCACTTCCCCTACAGATGTGGAAGTATAAGCTCTTCTTATTAATCAGCTTTTTTTTTTAGTTTATTTATTTATTTTGAGAGAGAGCGAGCAAGCACACGAGCAAGCAGGGGAGGGGCAGAGAGAGAGGGAGAGAGAGAATCTCAAGCATGTTCCACATTGTCAGCGCAGAGCCCAAAGCAGAGCTTGAACCCAGAAACCATGAGATCATAACCTGAGGTGAAACCAAGAGTCAGATGCTCAACCGACTGAGCCACTCAGGCACCCCAATCAAGAACTTTTCTGTGTATTTATGGAAAAAAAAGTTTCTTAATGTAGGAAAACATTTTTGGAATATGGCACAAAGTGCCAGTTGAATCCCAATATTCATTCTTGTTTTCTCTCTCATAGTAAGAGAGCTCCCAGTTTTTAGCTATGTGGACATGGCCACATAGAATATTTCCCAGCCTAGGGCTGGTCTTCTGATTTCTGGCTAAAAGAATAGGAAGAGAAGTGATGAGTGCAAATTTTGGGTTATGCCTCCTTATACCTCCTTTTCTCTTCCTGCTGGCCAGAAATGCAAACATGGTGGCATGAGATAAAATGGTTATCTTATTAGCCCACAACCTGAGAACCAAATTTTGAGAATGGCAGAGCAACAAGATATGAGTGTCTAGATTCTTGATGATTGTCGAAGCAACATACTAGAACTGCCTACTGGTCTTTTATGAGTGAGACAAAAACTTAGGCTTCTGGTTTTTGTATTTCTCTTTTATAGTAGTCAAGCTTTTTTTCCCAAGAGTCTTCACATTTCCTGAATATATCAAATTTAATAATTCACTGCATGAACTAAATTACACATCTATTTTCATGTTCCTTTTTTTTTTAAATTTTTTAAAATGTTTATTATTTTTGAGAGAGAGAGAGAGACAGAGCATGAGCAGGGGAGGGGCAGAGAGAGAGGGGAGACACAGAATCTGAAGCAGGCTCCCCAGGCTCTGAGCTGGCAGCACAGAGCCCAACATGGGGCTCGAACCTATGAGCCTTCAAGCTGTGAGATCATGACCCAAGCCAAAGTCGGCTGCCTAACCGACTGAGCCACCCAGGCGCCCCTATTTTCGTGTTCCTAAACCAACAAAGAAAGCAAAAAAATCTTAAAGGAAAACATATGGATTGGACCTATTTTCTTTTCTAAAACTCCATGCATCTTAACTTGCTTTTCTCAGCTGTATCGACCTCTATTCTCACGCAACGGCTTCAAAATTTCCAGGATATGACATATGTAATCTCTCCCAAGAGCTAAATAAAATGTGGTATCCCAAGTTGGCCACAGGAGGGCAGTTTTGATTAGCAGAGCTTATCCACTAGGAGCATACCACTGGCAAGATTAGCACCCCCAACTCCCCCCATCTTGTTTGAAAAAAGAGAGAATGAGGAAGTCTGGAATTCTACTGGGGAAAATCCTACTCACAGCTGTCTACAGACATCATAAGGAAGACTCTTAAGTAGGTCACTATAACCTCAAATTAGTCTTTCTTTTTTTTTTTTTTAAACAATATAACACTCTGGCCTAGAACGTGAACTTTTCCCATTCACAACACTTCTCTCTGCATTCCTAACTTCCTTTAGTGTCACAAAGCAGACACCCTTTGTTCTATACTGTTGTAAATATTTCACTTTGATTCATGCTCTGATTCAGTGTTTTTGTTTGTGCTCTGTACAGACCTTTGCAAGTCAGAATTTACTTTAACAACCAGAAAGTAAGGATTCTATTGTATTCTATGCAATTTTCTCTCCAGACACTGAAGAGTATGGCCAATTATGATTTAGTACTTAATGATAAGTACATGGTACTCCTGCACATTTACATAGGATTTGTCCATAGTCATTTAAGCTACTATCATTTATTAAGCGCTCGCTCTGTGCTAAGTCCTTCATGTACAATGGTTTCTTATTCTCCTATAACTCTGAAAGGCAGAGGAGGGTATTACTCCCTTTTACTAGATGAAAAAACAAAGTTCAGGAAGATAAACCTGCCCAGGTCACACAAGCAAGGAGTGGCTGAGATCTGGAAAAGCCTCTAACTCCAAAGCTCACATTCTTTTTACTATGCCACACTGGGTCTTTCTCACACGAACCCACTAAGTACTTAGCTGTCCCTTAAAACAGCATCTCTCTACTTTCATGAAAAAAGATAAGCTGTATTTCTATTGGGCCAAGGTTCAATGGAAGGTAAAACAGTATCATTTTGCTCACGCTTCTGCTTTCTGGGCAGGCATAGTTTCTAGGCAGACACTTCAGCAATAACCAGGGACAGTCTGTACTTGCAGACAGCTCCTTATCTGGAGTCCAAAGCATACACTAAATTTCCTAGGTAAACAGGAAATGTCTTTTCTCATGGTCTTCTGCTTTTGCGCATTTCTTTCACACTCTTCTATGCCTTTTTCAGGTGCCCTTAAACTCCATTCAGGGCATTCTAGCACAAAGCCATCCATTTTTTCTTAGTTCTGCATTGCCATTAAGTAGGTGGCAATGTGACAAGAAAGCCAATACAGTTGTTCAGCAACACAGAGGAGTGGATTTGCAAACTGCAAAGTGTAAAAAAGTGAAACTAATTTGTTCAGAGCTTCTGAGCATAAACAGCAATACTATATTGACTCAAAAACCTAAATCAGACATTCCATGTATCTTTGGTGAAGCAAATTAGATTCTGAAGAACATGTAAAATGTGTCTGAGTAACAAGCCCAGATAATAGTAACAGAAAGGACTTTGCCAAAAGGCTTACCCCTAAGGCCAAAAAAATGGAGCACTGGGAAGCAGTTGGGGGTGCCTGTCTTCGTGATTCTGGCCAGAGAAGCCCCAAAGTCAAATATGATGCTATAGCTTGGTGGTTCCTAATTTTGCCTAATCACATGAGTCAGCAGGATAGCTTAATAAAAATCCAGATTCCTAGGGCCCCTAAGAAGATTCTGATTCAGAAAGTTTGAGATGGGGGCCTCAGTATCTATATCTATACATTTTAAAGTTGATTTATTTACTTATTTTGAGAGAGCGAGAATGCGTGTCCATGTGGGAAAGAGGCAGAGAAGGAGGGAGAGAGAATCCCAGGCAGGTTCCGCACCATCAGTGCAGAGCCCAATGCAGGACTTGAACTCCCAAACCACAAGATCATGACCTGAGCTGAAGTTGGACACTTAACCAACTGAGCGTCAGTATCTATATATTTTAATCATCAGATGAGTCATGACCAGATAAATTTGGGAAAGTGGTTAATGGATTCTTATAAATTTTAGAACCATACAGATTTTAGAACATGAATTTTTGTCTCAATTCACGTGTAGCTATCTAAACTAACCAAAATATCTAAAACCATTTTTCTATTTTAAAGTACTCTTCTCAAAGCAATTCATCTATCCCTAGATAGGCTGGCTTTCAAGTTGAAAAGCACTTCATGTAATATTCTGGATAGCTTTACAATGTATCTGCCCCCAAAATGAGATAATTTAACTATGTTCTAAAAGTGTGTTTAGGTTCCAGACAATGGCTCACAAATTTTAATTAGCTCTGCAATGGAAGATTATGGAATCAGCAGACCTAGGTTCAAATCCTGTGTCACTTGTTAGCTATATACTCTTAAGGAAGTTGGTTGACCCCTCAGAGCCACAGCTTCCTTGTTTGTAAAATGGGGTTCAGAGTATCCACCTTACAAGGCTGTTTGAGAATTACAGACAGCGTGTGAGAAGAGGACACACACAGGCACTCATAAGCACAACCAATGCAGGAAAACATGAATCTACATGCAATTTTATAGTTCTCTCGATATATTAATTCCTCACATCTCCAAATTATAAAACAAATAAATTCTCTTGAGGGTCAAGAATCAGGAAAAAAAAAAAAAGAGTCAAGAGTCAGTAAAGAGATCACACAGCCTGAACATCAGAGGTGTAAACTGTAGCACTTGCCTACCAGAAATAAAGAAAACAGTAGACCTTGGTCCCGTGGCCTTTACACTTGAATCAAGTGAGAAGTTGTGTACATGCAGTCTATCACCTTTATTGTCAGACGACAGTGTCCCTTTGCCTCTTCAACTGTTCTGGGGCCCTCTACATGACACACCCCTGCTCTTGTCAAAGATTACTGCAAGAGCAGATGGGTTTAACATTGACTGACTTGCTTCTCCAACATGGCTTCCATCTACAGGTTTTCCTGGAATCAGCAATCCTATCACCTGAATCTTGTCAGCACCTGCCTATTATTTAGGCAAATAATGTTCAATTACATAATGACCTCCCCATCCCTACCCAATTCAAACCTTGGAGGGCTGAATCTTTGGTGACTGGGATGTCCCTTCTCCAGCAGTTAGGACCTGTTTTTGAGGGGACACAGCTATCATGTGACCCCCTTTCACAGTCACATACTGAGGGAGTGGTGACTGGCTGGCAGCTCCTGTTGCAGGCACATGAGAGGCTTCACCAGGTTCCTGTTTGATGATTACCTGGCAACAAACATGATAATGACACTGAATAAACATTCCATGAAAAAAGCCACTAATATCTGAATCTATTCAGCTTGTAGGAATGAATGAATGAATGAAGCTCTGTAAAAACTGACCCCACCAGAAGAGTAAAACAAAAACAAAAACAAAACAAACAAAAAAACCCCGCTTAAATATAGCCCATAAGAGCTATCAAAAGGACCACAAGTAGGATCTGGATTTGATCCTGTATTTCTGCAAACCCAACCTAGTCCATTTGTTCTGGATTTTGGTGGCAAATGGCAGAAGAAACAAACACACACAACGTTTGTGCTCTCTGGAGTTACCATCTTGCTGGACTCCAAAGGCTGACCTGTGGACACTACTGAATAAATGAAAACATGTTGCAGAAGTAAGATCTTAAGAATTAAGGCATACTAAAAAGTAACGTGTAGTAAGGTAGTGTCCGTCAACTCCAATATGCCACAAAAATTATTATGTAACAAAACCATATCAACTCATGGGATAATGCCCTAACAAATACTCACTTTTGTGAAAGCTCCAAGTCCTCCAGTGATAGGCTTGGGACTCTGAACCTTAGGGTGACTCCCAATTGGACAAAGAGGTGGCATAGATGCAAACAAAGAATCCTCCTGCTGTGTATGTAAAAAATACACTGTTCAATTATGATACAATAAGTGATTTCAGATATCCCAGTCACTTATATTTAATATAAATCTGTGACATCCTCTAGCAACATAATACACAAAAGAAAACTAAAAGCTCAAAACTCTTTGGAGTCTTCCAAGCCCCCACACTTGCATTTTAATATTGTCTTAGAAACCAAATGCAAGGAAAGGCTATAACCTGGCAAGAACCTACTCATCTGTGCCCCTCACAGGCTGGAAAGACTCTTATCATACATTTGACTCTTATCTAACATTTGTAGACTCTTATCTACAATGTAGATACAATGTAGACTCTTATCTAACAATGTAGAGTCTTATCTAACATTTGACTGACTCATTGGTGTACATGTCTAGTCCCCTGCCAGGTCGTAAGCCACTGAAGAAGACTGACACTGTACTTTATTTCTTTTCTATCCCTAGAGTCTAGGCACTAAATAAATAAATAAATGTAACAGGTGGTTAGAGTGTTTTAGTATTTATACCCTTTCAATAGTACTTATACAACTTAACTTATCTTTACTCCAAATAAATACCCAACACAGGCAGTAATTTTTCAATAAGTATTTAAAAGACAACAAAAAGAACCTGAAGAGTTATTAAATGCAAAAACAATGAAGGTCAACATTCAAAATTACTGTCACTTGTCTCTAATTCTCAAATACAAATTGTAAATTTCAGAGGCAATTTGCCATAAATTAGGGACAAGTAACAAAGTTAAGAACACTGCTTAGCTGTGTAATGAAAAGATCAACAAACATTAAAAAACAGACTGGCAGAGAATTACAGCCTTCAAGGCAATTATTACAATTTAGGCATTCATGTAACACAGTGCTCACAGACAGCACTGAACTCAGAAAAATGTCACCTTGGACCAGAAAACTATTCAACAGCATCACCATTAACTGCTTACATATAAGAAATGTTGTGTTAGCACTAGTCACATAGGAGATGATCTCTGAATTCTTAGTTCTTTCTCACACATGAGTTTATACCTCAAAGTCTCTAGGCAGACATGACCATGATGAGTAAGCTGAATAACTAACCAAACAGTAGGGACTATCTTTGCTAAACAATGAGCAGATACCCAGCACTCTTAGATGAACAAGTCAGGGCATACCTGAAGTTCTAATTTTAAAGGCCTTCTTACTCTGAAGAAGGCGGGGGAGAGGACAAAGAAAAAAATTGTGGAAAGATAAGAATCATTTTCAAGTAACTACATGGCTGACACCTAGAAAAAAAATGTATTTACTCCTTATTGGTACAAATATAGGAAGAAAAGACGTATACTGCCAGATGAATAAGGAAAAATTTTATAAGGAAAAATGTGTAACAAAACTGGCCCCTCCCCCCCCCTCAAAATAGCTGCCTCCTCATCATAGTAAGTTTTCAAATAGATACCAACTGTCCAACTGATGGAAGTATTGACAAAACACTTTCTACACTAGGAAAAGGTCAAGAGTAAGGTAGGGGAGTCTGGAGTAGATGGTCTTCAAGATTCTTACTAGCTTGAAGATTCTACTTAAATTCTTGCTGAGCTTGAACTTACTGTCTTTAGAAACTGGCAAAATGTAATAATGCAAGAGTATTACCTTGACAGTAGATGTTACAAAACTGCTTCCATGAATTTTAGGAATAGGGGAACCTGTTCCTTGGGAGGCCTGAGAAGCAGTAGAGAGCTTGTTTGTAGGACTTCCTGATAAGCAAGGCATATTTAAAAATAAAGCACAAAGTAAAATTTACAAAATGTAACTTTAAAGTATTTTCCACCAACCTTCCCTTTTCCCCCAATATTTTTCATTTTCAAAGGTTGAAAACTCACAACCATGAAATTATTATAGAAAAAACACTTAGAGATTCCTCCTATGAAGATGACCACCTCGTTAACCTAAAAATAGACAAGAAGCTAGTAAGGACATGTAGAAGAATAAATAAGTAAACATTATATACTCTGCTATTTAAATAGAGACACCAGAACATAATGATATTGGTTATTTAACAATGTGCCAAATGTATGCATTCAAGTGAATGCTGGCTCCATAAAAGTAGTTTCACAGGAGGCTAGACCTGTTCCAAAGTGCTGCCAACATTAAACATTTTATATTCCGTCTGTACAACTGCCTTTAGGGACTGATAACAGTAAGTCTCATTATCTATAGCCAACAATAAATCAAGACCAAAATGGTATTTGATCACCTGCTCCATTTACCAAACTTGCCTACTTTTGGCTGATTCCTAAAACTAAACACCCTCAAAGATTCCTATTTGGCATCCCTAAATACATTCAAAAGGCTATTAAGTAATTTCTGAAACCCCCTTTTTTTTTTTTTAAGTTTATTTATTTTGAGACAGAGAACACGCAGGCACAGGGAGCAGGAGGGAGAGAATCTTAAGCAGGCTCCATGCTCAGTGTGGAGCCCCGCATGGGGCTCAAACTCACGAACTGTGAGATCATGCATGACCTGAGCTGAAATCAAGAGTCCGACACTTAACCAACTAAGCCACCCAGGCACCCCTGAAAGCAGCATTTTTAAAGGAGCTCCACAGTTACAATCATGGTTAAAGGACCTAACTTTTCCAAAAAAAGTACCTGGAAAGACCCAACATACATTCATGTGTTAAATCAATTATGTTTAAAAAAAAAAAAAATCAGTCTCATTGTAGTCACTTCTCTTTTCACTATTTCTCTTAAAGCTACAGAAACTTAGAAGCATGTGTTTACATAGTTTAATTGAAGGGACTACATAAAATAATGAAAATACTGCGAAAAAACCTGAAAAGCACTCTGTAGTTATAGATTATGGTGACAAACACAATGAATCCAATTCTTATTCTTCCTATCAGAGGTCCCTTTTTAGAACTGCAGAGTTCAATTTCCCTCCCACACACAAAATTTACCTTATTCACAGAAAGTAGAGATCACTTTTTTACTTGACTGGTGAAACACATACATGGTCCACAAAGGTATTCTTTTTCTAAAGTTTAATTTGGAAAATAACTACATTGCTTGCAGGCCCAAATAAGAATTATCTTCCAAATAAAAATAAAACATTTTTTTTTTAAAGAAAATTAATTATGGCCCACATTTACTCTTTAGAAATTAAAAAGAAAAATTCCTAAAAAATACAACTTTTACAAAAAGTACATCTTCCCTCAAAGAAACCGCACTGGAGTTACTATTCCAGATCCCCTCCTCTTTTTATAAAGATTTCATTATTCCATTACATGACTACTAAGTCCACACTAAGATTTCATCTTTATGAAAGATCAAACCTTTGGGATAACACAAAGACTGATCAAACGCACACCTGCAGTCGGAGTAGTGGCTCCAATAACCTGTCCTGGCTTGTCCAGGATAACATAGGGATTATTAATGACAGAGCTGGCAGTGCCTTGCTTCACATGGACTGGAGTGGAAGTTGGGGTTCGAGGCAGCGGTGATGGACTTGGAGTTGATATGGGGGAACCTTTATTAATGAAAAAGAGAAAAGAGAAACCAAATAAACAAAAGAGATCTACTCAACCCATCTAAGGTGATGAAGATAATGCAAGAGGGGCAGGGCTACCAGGGAAAAGAGAACGGGACTGTGGATTTCAGACAGTGAGCAACAGCAGCAGTGTAGCTGAGGCAGGGATTAGTGTATTTCCCTCTCCACACCTTTGCATCAGCAGGGAGCTTTTGAAAAACAGATTCTGAGATGCTAGCCGAGACCCACTAAATATAAATCTGTACTTTAACAAGATTCTCCCCCATACACCCATCCCAAGGCACATTAAAGTTCAAAAAGCAGAGCTTTATATAACAGCATGAAATCGCTGAATCCCTAAATAAAACTCTTAACAACTTGGGCAGATTGTTATAATTATGGTTACACTCAAAGACACTGAAATTAGAGGAAATAAGTAAGTGAACAGCCAGACTTACAAACCAGGCAGGAGTCTTGATTTACAATTAATTTCCAATAGGAAAATAGGAAATTCACCCACCCAAAACAAGTCTGCCAATACTATGTCAGAGCTACAATCCGGAGATACCTGTTCCCACAGAACACTCTCAAAGGTTACCCACGTATCATTAAATATCCTCAATGGTTTTTGTATCGATCAAATGTGTCATCCATGAATTTCTCTAAACTTCAAACCAATTTCTACGTCAGCCTATTTCACCTCTGAAGCAGCAAGTTCCAAAATGCTTCTAACTTGTAGGTAAAATTATACATCCTTCACCTTTCATGAATTTCAAAAACTTAGATATTTCTGCTTAGTTGTCTGTTTTTAGCACCAAAGACTCCTTTTCTCTCCCTTCATATACAGAAGGCTCCCACTGCCTAGATATTTCTGCAGACTCTCTTTCATGTCTTTTCTGAAGTGGTATAGTCAAAACCATGAAGTATATTCCTACCAGAAGCCTACCTAACATGAGACTGTCATGAGACAATGGACAATTCAACTTTAGTGAAAGTGAAGGCTCAGAACTACCCACTGATAACAGAAATGAGTAATGTTCTGTGTGGTTAGAGAGTATAAAAGACATTTCAATCCCAAACCAATTCCCACCTTTAAAGCTTTAATCCACACCAAAAAGCCTCTAATTTTTCTTTTTTATTACTAGTCACTCTGGTTTCTATATATAATCCATAAACTTAATCTCTCCCTTAGCTGAAACCATACATCCTAGTAAACATTTTACCTGCACCAATTCCTGGAGATGAAACTTGACTGCTTTGAATTTCATTTCTTTCCTTGTAACTATTTCCATATGAGATGACTCCTGTTTTTGCTTTGTGACAACTTTGCTAATTAACAGCTCACTTGTTAAATAAAAAAAACCCTACTTAAAAGAACTTAAAAAAAGAAAGCCATAATACATTCTGTCATTCCAACAATTTTTATACACATCAACTTGACACACATCACCTATATACCTGAAACAATCTTGCAGCTCATGGTGATGGGTTGGAAGGACTTTCCAGGTGACTCAGGATTAGGCATCTGACTTTGTGGCACAATTTTGCAGCTTGACGCTATTGGCTGAAAAGCTGAATTGCCATGAGAACAAAAGGTAACTTTCTGGGATGTTGTCATTTTGGTGGGCGTCCGTTCCAATGAAGACGGCAAAGAATAAAATGTAGTGTGTCTCTCAGCTTCAGTGTTGGCTGGGAATCCTATTTGAAAGGAAACAGGTCAATGACAAGTCAGAAATTGCTTAGAAATCATAAAACCTTACTATCGTGGGAAAAGAATGAAACAATAAAGATCCCTTATTTCAACAATCATCTTTAAACCACTCACTAGTAAAAAACACAATTGGCATATGTACGAACCCTTTATACATTTTTGGATGAAATGTAAATTATTATGTTTAGAATCATTTTATTAAAATGCTTCTTTCAAAGAATTAGAAAATGTTAACTATAAAGCATGTATAATATAAAAAGTACACAAGTGTATTATGTTCTGCCATTTTTTATATGAACTGAAAAACTATAAATTACAAAAAAAGAAAAACTCAAAAGAAAGCATTTGTTGGGGTGCCTGGGTGGCTCAGTCGGTTAAGCGTCCGACTTCGGCTCAGGTCATGATCTCGCGGTCCGTGAGTTCGAGCCCCACGTCGGGCTCTGTGCTGACAGCTCAGAGCCTGGAGCCTGTTTCAGATTCTGTGTCTCCCTCTCTCTGACCCTCCCCTGTTCATGCTCTGTCTCTCCCTGTCTCAAAAATAAATAAAAAAACGTTAAAAAAAAAATTAAAAAAAAAAAAGCATTTGCTTAATCTAATAATGCTCTATTTTGCTAAATGCCCATGAAGAAGATGCAACTGAAATTTAAAGAATAGTTAAAATTTATAAAAGGACTAAATTATTAACATCACATTAAAATATAGGCTGAGAGAGTAAATTGATGCCATTTAGAACCAGTTTTATATAACAAAAGTGATTTAATGATATATACTTATTAAATGAAAAAATACCATAGTCAAAATACATTTGCTGATGATGAATCTTATATTATATTTTTAATTCCAGTACAGTTAACACACAGTGTTCTATTAATTTCAGGTGTACAATATGGTGATTCAACAACTCTAGACATTACTCAGTGCTCATCACAAGCGTACCCTTAATCCTCATCACCTATTTCACCCATTCCCCTATCCATCTCCCCTCTGGTAACCATCAGTTTGTTCTCTATAATTAAGAGTCTATTGTTTTTGTTGGTCTCCTTTTTTTTGTTCATTTGTTCCTAAAACTCCACATATAAGTGAAATCACATGGCATTTGTCTTTCTCGGACTTCCACTTATTTTTTTTATTACTAGTCACTCTGGTTTCTATATATAATCCATAAACTTAATCTCTCCCTTAGCTGAAACCATACATCCTAGTAAACATTTTACCTGCACCAATTCCTGGAGATGAAACTTGACTGCTTTGAATTTCATTTCTTTCCTTATAACTATTTCCATATGAGATGACTTCTGTTTTCACTTTGTGACAACTTTGCTAATTAATGGCTCACTTGTTAAATAAAAAAAATCCTACTTAAAAGAACTTAAATACTCTTTAGAGCCATCCATGTTGCAAATGGCAAGTTTGAGTCTTTTTATGGCTGAGTAATATTCCATTGTACATATATAGCACATCTTTATCCATTCATCGATAAACACCTGGGCTGCTTCCTAATTTGGCTGTTGTAAATAATGCTGCAATAATACTGTGTGTATCTTTTCAAATTCATGCTTTTGTATTCTTTGGGTAAATACCCTGTAGTGGAATTACTGCATCATACATATGGTAATTCTATTTTTAATTTTTTAAGGAACGTTCATACTGTTCTTTCCACAGTGGCTGCACAAGTCTGCATTCCCCCCAACAGTGCACAAGGGTTCTCTTGTCTCTACATCCTTGCCAACACTTGCTGTTTCTTGCATTGTTGATTTTAGCCATTCTGACCAGTGTGAGGGGAGATCTCCTTGTGGTTGTGATTTGCACTTCCCTGATGATGGGTGATGTTGAGCATCTTTTCACGTGTCTGTTGGCCAACTGTATGTCTTCTTTGGAGAAATGTCTGTTCATGTCTTCTGCCCATTTTTTTACCTGAATTATTTCCTTTTTTGGTGTTGAGTTGTATCAGTTCTTCATACATTTTGGATACTAACCCTTTATCTGATAGGTCATTTTCAGATATCTTCTTCCATTCACTAGGTTGTCTTTTGGTTTTGTTGATGGTTTCCTTTGCTGTGCAGAAGCTCTTATATTGATGTAGTCCCAACAGTTTATTTTGTTTTTGTTTCTCTTGCCTCAGGAGACATATCTAGAAAAATGTTGCTACTGCAGGTGTCAGAGAAATTACTGCCTGGGCTCTCTTCTATGATTTTTATGGTTTCAGGTCTCACATTTTAGGCCCTTAGTCCATTTTGAGTTTTTGTGTATAGTGAAAGAAAGTGGTCCTGTTTCATTCTTTTATATGCTGCTGTCCAGTTTTCCCAACACCATTTGTTGAAGAGACTGTCTTTTTCCCAATACATAGTCTTGCCTCCTTTGTCAAAAACTAATTGACAATATAAGCATGGCTTTATTTCTGGGTTTTCTATTCTGTTCCATTCATCTATGTGTCTGCTGTTGTCCCAGTACCATAGTGTTTTGATTATTACACCTTTGTAACAGATCTTGAAATCTGAGATTGTGACACCACCTGTTTTATTCTTTTTCAAGACTGCTTTGGCTCTTTGGGGGTCTTTTGTAGTTCCATACAAATTTTGGGTTTGTTCTAGTTCTATGAAAAATGCTGTTGGTATTTTCATCGGGATTGCATTAAATTGCTTTGGGCAGTCTGGACACATTAACATATTTATTCTTCCATCCATGAGTATCAAGTATCTTTCCATTTGCTTGTGTCATCTTCAATTTCTTTCATCAATGTTTTACAGTTTTCAGAATATAGATCTTTCACTTCCTTAAGTTTATTCCTAGGTATTTTATTCTTTTAGTATGATTGTAAATGGGACTGTTTCCTTGATTTCTCTTTCTGCTTATTATTATTATTGTTAGTGTATAGAAATGTTAACAGATTTCTGTATATTGATTTTGTACCCTGTGACCTTACTGAATTCATTTATCAGTTCTAGTAGTTTTTTGGTGGAGTCTTTGGGTTTTTTATATATAGTATCATGTCATCTGCAAACAGTGATAGTTTTACTTCTTCCTTACCAATTTGGATGCCTTTGATTTGTTTTTCTTGTCTGCCTTTATCATGTTGAGGTATGTTTCCTCTAGACCTACTCTGTTGAAGGTTTCTATCAAGAATGATGTATTTTGTCAAATGCTTTTTCTGCAACTATTGAAATGATATGGTTTTTATCCTTTCTGTTGTTGATGTGATGTATCATACTGATTGATTTTCAAATACTGAACCACACTTGCATCCCAGGAATGAATCCCATTTGATCACGGTGAATGATTTTTTTAATGAATTGCTGGATGTGATTTGCTAATTATCTTGTTGAGGATTTTTGTGTCTACATTCATCAGAGATACTGACTTGCAGTTCTCCTCTTTTTGTAGTGTCTATCTGGTTTCAGTGTGAGGGTAATGTTAACCTCAGAGAATGAATTCGGAAGCTTTCTTTCCTCCTCTATTTTTTAGAATAGTTTGAAAAGTATAGGTATTAACTCTTCTTTAAGTGTTTGGTAGAATTCACCTGTGAAGTTGTCTAGCCCTGGACTTTTGTTCGTTGGGCATTTTTTGATTACTGATTCAATTTCGCTGCTGGTAATTGGTCTGTTCAAATTTTCAATTTCTTCCTGATTCAGTTTTGGGAGGTTATATGTTTCTAGGAATTTATCCATTTCTTCTAGGGTGTCCAATTTGTTGTCATAAATAGTTTTCATAATATTCTCTTATAATCCTTTGTATTTCTGTGGTGTCAGTTGTTACATTGTACTTTAAATAATAGATACTTAACATTCAGTTTCTTGTTCACACAACTAGACACACAACCAAAAACTCTTCCTGTAACATATCAGAATAAACCATTAAAATCATCAAAAAATGAACATTTAATGTCTTTTAGTAAGTTTTATATTCTATAAAACATGTAGAACTTCATGAAAAAATTTTTTCTGAGAATAAGGATTTGGCTATTTTCACAACTGGACTGTATAGGTAGAGGCAGCATGCCTATTTATGGAAAACTTATTTTCCATACACCCCTCAGTCTCTACAGGAAGCAGTTCAATATCACATTATGCAAATGAGAGAAAGGAATGCCCCAGAGAGTGATTCCTCTGTACAAGGAAAAATTCATTTCCATATAAGGAAAAATATATTACCTTTCTCCACACAAGTATCAGGTACTGGCTCATGTGACTGCTTTATCGGTGAGGAAGCTTTCACTGGGGCTGGAATGGTCAAAGGCAAAGATGGTGGGGCATCAGAGATGTCTGACTCGGAAGACTGAGGATAAATGGAGTCTTCTCCAAGAGAATGTCGGTGGAGCTCAACATCCACTACCTACACAATCAGGCAACAATTGGACTCATGAATCCATCATCAGTGTCACAGAAAGCCCCAAGCTTGTCTAAGAACGTGGTACTCTAAGAGATGTAACAAATGATTTTTAATCATACTTCAAAGGCAATTTCAATCTAAGAACTAAAGGACTTACCCCAGAATGTAATCTAGTTTGGTTTAATAGATAAATAACCCAGTGAAACCAATCATATAATTTGGGAATATTTGCTGTTTCTATGCCTTAGAACACTCTTCCCCCACAAATCCCTGTATGACTGCCTCTTTCTCATCAAGTCTCAATCAAATGTCACCTTCTCAGAGAGGCTTTCCCTAACCAACCTAGCTAAAGCAACTCCCTTGTCCCCCAGCTACTCTCTTCTTTATATCACTTATTTCCTTTTGTTTACTATATATCTTCTTCCCATTCTCAACACTATCAAGAATATAACTCTTTAAGAACAGCAGCTATCTCTCTATATCCCCGTTACCAAGACCAGTGTCTCCTATATAGTACATGCTCAATAAGTATCTTTTGATACAACAGAGCACATTTCCCTAAACAGAATAAGGTTTAATTGGCTAATTCTAACTATAATGGCTACTGCTGATATAGCATGAACACCACCAACAACAAAACAAGTGGAAGGAAGGGCATGGGGAAGAAGAACCAAGTTGGAGGTCTCATTTCCAGACTTTAAAACTTATTATTACAAAACTATAGTAATCAAAACCATGTGGTACTAGCATCGAGAAGACATACAGACCACTGGAATAAAATGCCACCTCATATATATGGCCAAATTATTTTTGACAAGAATGCCAAGACCACTGGGAAAAGGACAGTCTTTTCAACAAATCGTTCTGGGAAAACTGGATATCCACATGCATTAGAATGAAAGAAGACCTTTACCTCACACCATATACAAAAATTAACTCAAAATGGATCAAAGACCCAAACAGAAGACCCAAAACAGTAAAACACTTAGAAGAAAAAATAAAGGCAAAGCTTCATGACACTGGATTTGGCAATGACTTCTTGGATATGATATAAAAAGCACAGGCAACAAAAGAAAAAAGAGAAATCACTGGACTGCATCAAAATTAAAAACTTCCAGGGGCGCCTGGGTGGCGCAGTCGGTTAAGCGTCCGACTTCAGCCAGGTCACGATCTCGCGGTCCGTGAGTTTGAGCCCCGCGTTGGGCTCTGGGCTGATGGCTCAGAGCCTGGAGCCTGTTTCTGATTCTGTGTCTCCCTCTCTCTCTGCCCCTCCCCCATTCATGCTCTGTCTCTCTCTGTCCCAAAAATAAATAAAACGTTGAAAAGAAAAAAAAAAAATTAAAAAAAAAAAAACTTCTGTGCATCAAAGGACACGATCAACAGAATGAATAGGTAATAATACACAGAATGATCTGATGAGAGATTAATATCAAGAATACAGAGAGAAAAATCAAAAACGAAAAACCAAACACCTGATTCAAAAATAGGCAAAGGATCTGACTAGACATTTCTCCAGAGAACATATACAAGCAGCCAATAAACACATGAAAAGATACTCAACATCAATAATCATTAGGAAAATGCAAATCAAAACCACAACGAAATACCACCTCACACTCATTAGTTTGGCCACTATCAAAATAATAGAAAATAAGTGCTGGAAAACAGGTGGAGAAACTGGAACCATTGTGCACTGTTTGTGGGAATGTAAAATGGTACAGCTGCTATAGAAAGACTGTGGCTGTCCCTCAATAATTAAAAACAGAGCTACCATGGGGCACCTGGCTGGCTTAGTCAGTTGAGTGTACAGCTACTTATCTTGGGACTGTAGGTTCAAGCCCCATGCTAGGTATAGAGATTTCTTTAAAAAATAAAATCTTCCAAAAAAAAAAAAAAATAGAGCTACCATATGATCTAGCAATTCCACTGTCTTGGGTATGTACCCAAAAGAACTGAAAGCATAGACTCAAACAGATATCTATACACCCATGTTCTTAGCAGGATTATTCAAATAACCAAAAGATGTAAGCAACTCAAGTGTTCATTAACAGATCACTGGATAAACAAAACGTATATACATACAATGGAATATTATTCAGCCTTTTTTAGGAAGAAAATTGTGATGCACACTACAACACAGATGAACCTTGAGAACATTTCGCTAAGTAAAATGTGCCAATCAAAAAGAAAAAAAAAAAAAAAAAAAGACTGCATAATTCCAGTTATATGATGCCTAGAGTAGTCAAAACTTCACAGAGACCCAAAGTAGAAGGGTGTTTGCCAGGGGTTGAAAGGAAAGGGGAATGGTTACTGTAAATGGGTATAGTTTCAGTTTTCCAAGAGGAAAAGAGTTCTGGAGATGCATGATAGCAATACATGCACAAAACTGTGAGTATATTTAATACCTCTTAATTGTACAATTAAACATTGTTAAAATGATACTTTATGTGCATTTTAATCATTTTTTTAATTTAAAAAGGGAGAAGAAAAACTCTTTAAAAAATTCAGCACTCATTTTTTTCCAGTTAAAAATGAAGATCAATTTTCATTCTACTTATTCCCAAATAATACTGCAGGAAAAACCTACCGTCTCCGCTCCAAGAGTCTGCAGGCCAGTGTAAGTTCTATCCAGCTATTGAAAGACAAAAGAAGAGTGTAAAGTTTCACTAAGCTTACTTATAAATCTTAGGATACAATCTCATCTAAAACCCCTTTCACCACAAGTCTTCGTAACATAGGATCTATTTTTTCATAATATATCTATTCATCACTTCGATAAAAACCCTCTGAATTGGAGGGATGAGTAAAATTAATAAAAACAACCTCAATCATATAGTTATTATACCTTTAATATAAACTATATACTTCTAAAAACATTCTAAGCACTATCTAAAAATGGAGGAAGTTTTACACAAAATGGTGTTTACTATAGCCATGAACTGGAGACATAAAAGTCCAGCTATAGAGGAATGCTTAAGTAAATCCTGAACCATCAACTGTGAAGTATTATAGCCATTTAGATGGTGTTTACAAAGATGATGTAAAAAATGTAACATAAACAAAATTTACACCTACATACAAAAAGGCTCAGTTCTTAATCCTGTATTTATACTATCACTTTAAAAAAATAATCTGTACAGACACACAAATATTACTTAGCCATAAAAAAGAATGAAATCTTGCCATTTGCATCAGTATGGATGGACCTAGAGGCTATTATGCTAAGTGAAATAAGTCAGGCAGAGAAAGACAAATACTATAGGATTTCACTGATGTGTAGAATCTAAAAACCAAAAACTAAAAACCTCTCTGTTTGCCAGAGAGGACAGGGGTAAGGTGTTGGGCAAAATAAGTGAAGGAGATTACGAGGTACAATCTTCCAGTTATGTAAGTCACAGGGATGAAAAGTACAGCATGGGGAATACAGTTGATAATACTGTAGTAACTCTGTACAGTGACTACACTTACTGAGTTTCGTATAGAATCGTCAAATCACTATGCTGTATGCCTATAACTAATATAACACTGTATGTCAACTGTATTTCAATAAAGATAAAAATCAGAAAAAGTTTTTGCTTAGCATAAACAATTTGTTCCTCAACAGCATTTTTGCTTTTTGCAATAAAGCACTCAAACCTCCATCCTCACCAAAAAAAAAAAAAGAGGATTTGTGGAGTTTATCAATATAAACATTACACAGTAAGATCAATGGGGGAAAACTATTAAGTTTGGTAAAAAGGAAAGATGATTTACTAATCAGTAAATAGAAAACTCTAAGACTTGCAAAAAGTACATTTCAAGCTGTGGCTGAGGTCCTTAGCAGCCAACACAGACATGACAACTCAGTCATGAGAACTAGTTTCATAACAAAAAAGGCAATGCAGGGTGAATTCATACTCGTTCCAAGGAGGAGATCTAGAATTTTAATACTTAAACCTTAGCCAACAGTATGACTGTTAAAAGGAGGTGGGCGGGGCGCCTGGGCGACTCAGTTGGTGCGGCGCCCAACTTTGTTCGGCTCAGGTCATGATCTCATAGTTCACGGGTTCGAGGCCTGCATCTGGCTCTGTGCTGATAGCTCAGAGCCTGGAGCCTGCTTTGGATTCTGTGTCTTCCTCTCTCTGGACCTCACCTATTTGTGCTCTCTCTCTCGCTCTCAAAAAATAAACATTAAAAAAAATTTCTTTTTAATGACGTGGGCAATTTTAGGCTATGTCCATTTTCTTTCTTTTTTTTTTTTTTTTTTTAAGTTTTTGTTCCTTTTTTGTTCCTATTTTGTTTAGTTTATGTTCATATTCTCCACAGCATGGAAATAATAGTCTCGCTGTAATCTGTAGTGGCCTATGTTTCACTCTTGGGACCATACTTTATGAGAGACATTGATAACCGAGAACTGTTATCCAAATGGCAAGAGAAACTAGAAAGCACTGTGTACAAGGAATGTTATAAGAATAGGTTCTGCCTGGGGGCGCCTGGGTGGCTCAGTTGGTTAAGCGTCCAACTTCAACTCAGGTCATGATCTCGTGGTTCATGGGTTTGAGCCCTGTGTTGGACTCTGTGCTGACAACTTAGAGCCTGGAGCCTGCTTTAGATTCTGTGTCTCCCTCTCTCTCTGCCCCTCCCCTGCTCATGCTGTGTCTCTCTCTCTCAAAAATAAATAAATGTTGGGGCGCCTGGGTGGCTCAGTCAGTTAAGTGGCCAACTTCAGCTCAGGTCATGATCTCACGGTCTGTGAGTTCGAGCCCCACGTCAGGCTCTGTGCTGACAGCTCAGAGCCTGGAGCCTGTTTCAGATTCTGTCTCCTTCTCTCTGACCCTCCCCCAGTCATGCTCTGTCTCTGTCTCAAAAATAAATAAGTGTTAAAAAAAAAATTTATAAATAAACAAATAAATAAATAAATAAATGTTAAGGAAAAAAAAAAGAAGAATAGGTTCTGCCTGGAAAGGATTTAAGAAGAGCCATGAAGGCCGTCATTAAACATTTTTAGGATTCTTATAAAACAACACAAAGTCCTGTCCTGTGCTATTCTAGAAATCAAACTAGGACAAATAAGATCAAACTAGGACAAACTAGGACAGTTTTAGTTAAATTTATGGAAGAATCTTCCAAAAGTTTATTTACAAAATGGATAAAAGGGTTGTTTTGGGAATTACTGTGCTCCATGGTGATGGTTCATCAGGGATTCAGGATGTGGGAATTTCAGATTCTGGGAACTTCAAATTTTACATACCTCTAATACCTGAGTACTTAGTACATAATGTAATTATTACAGTATCAAATATAGATTGTTAAGCATTCCAGCAGCATTTCAAAATACAGAGAGATCACTATGGGTTTAGTCAGGAAAAGTTACATAGGAATCTGAACTTGAAGAATGGAAAGAATTCAAACAGGCATTATTAAAAACAAACAAACAAACAAACAAACAAACAAACAAACAAACAAACACAAGAGAAGAAGGCCCAGGGCATTATGTGAATAACTGACCTGGCTGGAGTAGGATGTCCATGCAGGGGATTAGTGTGAGATAATGTAGGAAAAAAGTGTGTTGAGTCAAAATGTGAAGAGCCCTGAAGAGTCAGGGAAGTCTGAACTTGAGTAAAGGGAATTCAATGAAGGTTTCTCAGAGAGGAACAGCATAATGGTTTTCCTATTTCAGGAAGACTAATCTGATGGTGCTCAGAATGGATTTAGGGTAAAGGAGACAGATTAGAATTAAAGAACTTAATCAGGAAACATTAGAATAATAGCCTAGGCAAGAGCAGGAAAGGAGAAGGGTAGAATCTAAGAAAGATGATGAAGAAAGAGTAATAGTCTGCAACTGAACAAATATTTAGAACAAAGAGGGGAGAATCCAAGATGGCTCTTAGATTTAACACAGCAATAAAAGGGAAAATACTCCAGTACAAAGATCACATGGTCACAACACAGTGTTTAAGGCCTGAAGGCCTATCAATACATAATAATAAAATTAAGCTTTCCAGAAAAGCCGATAAAAAAACTTAAATACTGTCCTTTTAAAAACACTGTGTCTTGGGGCGCCTGGGTGGCTCAGTCGGTGGAGCATCCGACTTTGGCCCAGGTCATAATCTCATGGTTCACAAGTTCGAGCCCTGCATTGAGCTCCGTGCTGACAGCTCAGAGCCTGGAGCCTGCTTCAGATTCTGTGTCTCCCCCCTTCTCTCTCTGCCCCTCTTCTGCTCATGCGCTATCTCTCTCTCTCTCTGTCAAAAATAAATAAACATTAAGAAAAAAATTTTTTTTAAATAAATGAAAACATCAAAATAAAATAAAATAAAATAAAATAAAATAAAATAAAATAATACAAAACAAAAACTGTGTCTCAAACTTCCATCAGGACCTCTAAGTGATACGGACAATATGTAAATAATTCCTTATATTTTAGAAATTAGGGCTGGGCCCAGTGCAATGTAAGATTAGTATGTGCAGTGCTTAAAATAAGATAAAAGGAAAGCAACTATTTTAGACCTTCCTCTAATTAAGTGGGACCATATCTTGCCCCTCTGAACAAAGTGGCTGTATGTGCTTGATTCCATTCCAGTTCTTCTGCTAGGTTATAATGCAATCTAATCTTACAGTAATCTCTCAGATATAACTTAAACACAAAGTTTAACAGTGCTGTCACCAATGGAGAGCAAATTTTAGCCTTAAGGTTGAAAAAGTTGTATTTGTAAGGTACCTGGGTGGCTCAGCCAATTAAGTGTCCAACTTTGGCTCTGGTCATGATCTCATCTCACAGTTTGTGAGTTTAAGCCCCACATCAGGCTCTGTGCTGACAGCTTGAAGCCTGGAGCTGCTTCAGATTCTGTGTCTCCCTCTCTCTCTGCCCCTCCCCAGCTCACACTCTGTCTCTCTTGCTCTCAAAAATAAACAAGCAAAAAAAAAAAAAGAAAGAAAGAAAAAGCTGTATTTGTAGAACAAAGGGAATTCTGCAGATGTACCGACATCCATTTAGTTCAATTTTGGGAGCCAGTAATGGGAATAATGTGGTAAACCACAAAGTAAGGGTGCTTTGGGAGAAGTTTAATATTAGAATTTTATCTTATGTAGAGAAAATCTACATGAGACTACATAGAGGAACTAGGAAAACATTTTAAAAAATGGTCTTCCAATCATAAAAGTTAAACATGCTTATTATATAAAATTAGAAAAAGACAAAAACAAAAAATAGAAAATAAGGGCAGGAGAAATTGCCCACAATGTCATACTACAATTACTCCAACATTTTGGTATATTTCTTTTGTGTTTTTTCCACCTATTTAAAATCACAGTTGACTTCATACTATACATACATATTATACCCTGTACTTTTCACTTGCCATAGTTGGTAGTTTTTCCCCAGGTACAGAAAACACGTCATAATATATAACTTAAAATGGCTGCATAATAAACCATGTGGATATATTAATAAGGGATTTCTTAAAATACAAAAAGATTACAACTTTGTACAGTACTTTCAACTTTCTAAAATATGTTCACTCCTGTCTTAATGCTTCCAAGATAAACATATTGTATCCTATATCCTTATGAGATAAACAGGCTTATTATTTGCCTCATTTTACAAAAAAGTATATAGGTTTTTTTTAATGTTTATTTATTGCGTAAGAGAGAGAGAGAAAGAGAGAATCCCAAGCAGGCTCCATGCTCAGTGCAGAGCCTGACATGGGGCTTGATCTAACAAACCAGGAGATCATGACCTGAGCCAAAATCAAAAGTTGGATGCTTAATCAGTCAAGCCATCTAGGCACCCCATAGATTTTTTAAAGATTTCAGTCACTTAGTCTCAGGTAACACAGTAACAGTGAGCTCTGATCAGAGACTCAAGTCTTCTGATCCTCTGACCAGTTCATCTTTTTAAAGAACATACATTCTGCTGTAGTGCAACTGCTCCCCCAACCTTCAGGGAACAAAGGAGTCTTGTAGCAGTATGCATCACACAATCAAAAATATTAATCCTGCTTCCACTGTCCTTAGCTACTTCTCTCAGGAGGCCTAACCCATTGCTTTAAGTAACCAGACACAAAGAGGAACTTCAGGGGTACCTGGGTGGCTCAGTTGATTGAGCATCCGACTCTTGATTTCAGCTCAGGTCATGATCCCAGGGTTATGGGACTGCTTAAGATATTCTCTCTCCCCACCCCTCCACCCCTCTGTCCTCCCCTCCCCCCAGCTCACACTCTCTAATTTAAAAAAAAAAAAAAAAAAAAAAAAAGGAGGTAATTCACTTCTGGGGAACAATGTTTTGTTACAATACCTTCAGATTATGTATGATATCTATCCGTTTGTTCTGGCTGTCTTTAAAGTGAACTTGAACTCTGACAGGAAACTCGCCCCAGCCTCTTCTGGTGAGGTGAAAAGGAGGCTCTCTAGGGAAAAGCAGGTATTAACACATTAAGCCACAGTCAGTCTCTCATTCTACACAGGAAAATTTTCTCGTATTGGTAAGTCAGAAATTCAGAGCCTCTTACTATCGTTTACATTTCCTCATTTGAAGCTAAATCAATATGAATTTTGCTAAGATGCTAAAAGAAAAACTCAACTCAAACCTACATTAAACTTTCAATTACTGAATAGAGATATTTATAGTATATAATCCAATATCATTATTTTCACAGACAGTGATTTAAGGTGATTTGTTGGATATCATACAGTAGAAGCCAGAATCTTTGCCTGCTGCTTGACAGACACAGGCTGTGAGGTATATGTTCCTTACCCCAGACACTCATATTTATTCCTCCACTCTGGCAAAAACAATAGATCACAAAATGCTCATCTGAAAGTGACAATTTATTTGAAACTATCCACTAACCTGATTTAAAAGATCTTATGTTCACAATATGATCTTCCCCAGTGATTATGATTTTAGTGGATAGAGAGAAATGTGTGTGAATGTTAACTGGATTAGAGAATTTTTAGTCAAAACAGAATTTGTGAAAGAAACAAAAAGGAAAGTTGGTGAAAAAACAACTAGCAAATTATTAATTGATGCTGGGTATATAAGGGTTCAAGATACTCTACTTTTAAATATGTTTGGAATTTTCCACATAAAAATACTTCAAATTTAACTGAGAGAACTTCATGTACTCAAAAATAATATGGTTTAACAGGGGAGAGAGAATGCTTTAAAGTGAAAATGTTCATTATGAATCACTACCTTGGAATTACTATAATGAGAGAAGATGCCAAGATGACAGGGAGGAAGAAACATTCAGCTGGATGTGCTTTTCAAAAACTAAGAAGAGACATGAATTCAGTAAGGGCTGAGTCCAAGAACACAACCTGAAAGGAGTCTAACAACGGATGTGAATTACCAAGCACAAGGCTACCAGGAAAGCTCAAGTCAGGAAAAATCCATGAGTACGAGAGTAGGATGGAAGGGAGAAAAAGCAATAGCTATGTTATAAAACAGAGAGAAAGAAAACTAGAGTGTCCTGGGTGGGAGAAACCAGTTGAACACCAGGTGAGTTATAGTAAGTAAAGTAGCTATGATGTTGGTATAGGTCCAGACAGAAATTAAAAAGTTTACGGTCAGGGCGCCTGGGTGGTTCAGTCGGTTAAGCATCCAACTTCAGCTCAGGTCATTATCTCGTGGTTCGTGTGTTTGAGCCCTACGTCGGGCTCTGTGCTGACAGCTTGGAGCCTGCTTCAGATTCTGTCTCTCTGCCCCTCCCCTACTCACTGTCTGTCTCTCTCTCAAATATAAAAAATAAAACATTAAAAAAAAAATTTTTTTTTAAGTTTAGGGTCAAATGAGAAGATTGACTTGATACGGTAATTTGAAAAGGGATGAAGTGGGGCCAAGGCATGGTGAATGTAAGAATAATAATTAAAGTTTTATTGATGACATGTTTGGTCATTTAAATTCCATTAAAGCTAAGTAGATAGCCTAAATTCATTTTTCAATACATCAATTATATTGTTTGTATGCTGAATTTCTCTTACAACGGATATTGCAAATTAGCGGTGTTCCTCAATTTATGTACATTGGCTAAACTCTCATGAATGAACAGGAAGGACTGCTGCCAGAGAAGACAGACAAACAGCATAGAGGCCAGGAAAAAGGAACAATGCTTTTAACAGGAAATTTCTCCCTAACCATATTTTTGGAAGCAAAAAAAGGAACCTAAGACTTACGAACAGACATCACCTATAGAAATGTTAAACTTCAAAAGATACACGTATCTCACACACAAAAAGACTGCTTCCCTCAAACAGACTTTTTTATTTCTGGATTCCTCACAGAAGGTGAAATGTATCAATGACCAAGAATGAAAACTCACAGAATACTGGGTTAAAAAAAAAAAAAAAAAAATGGCTTTACTAGATATATACAGCATGGAGTACAACTCCTTATCCAAGTAATTAATTCAAATGGTCAACCAGTCTTCCAAGGTCACTTCTAGTGACCTAAAACTCATTACTTAATGAGATTCTCTACCACATTTCTGAACAGTTCCATTATAAAAATATTTCACCTTTCTCCTACATGTTAGATCTACTTTTTGCCTTTTGCAATCACAAATTCTTCCTCCACATGACCTTCAAAAAACCTAAAACATCCCCTAAGTTTCTCTTTTTAAGATGAAAACATTCTATTCCCTGCAACAGCAGCAGACACTTAAATATTTACTATGACCCAATCACTGTTTTAAGCCCTTCGTATCTATTAACTTATCTAATCTTCACAACCACACTACGAAATGTCCCTTCTGAGACACAGTAAGATTGAATAACTAAGTTCCCCAAGGTCACACAGCAAATATGCAGTAGAGCTGAGATTCAAACTCAGGCAACAAACTCCAGGGCCCACACTTTAACCGCTAGTTGTCCACATCCCTGTGGTGTGAGATCTCCTTACTGTTCAGACGACTCTCCTCCCAGAGGCATAACACCATGGCTAGATATTGTCAGAATGCAGGGTAGAGCAAGTCTGCTTTACCTCTAATAAAACAGCCTAAGACTGAATTACCATGTGAAATGACCTGGTTTCACTTTTTTGGTTTTTACTTTTCAATGTGGCAATTAGAAAATTTTAAATTACTTATGTGCGTCATAATATTAGACAGTGTAGCTCTAAAGAGCTCCTATATTCAAGCTAAATGAAACAGATACAACAAACTTTAGTCACTCATGTACTAGGACCAGAATACTCTACTAAACTTCTCAAAGGAAGGAACCATGTGTTCTTCATCTTTGCAATCCCTGCATCAAGTCCTGGACCTAGAATGCATTTAGTGACTATCTTGTACCTAAAAGCAAAGTTTACTATCAGAGCCTTTAGGAAGCTGGCTAAGGATGGTCGTGGTAACTGAACCAAATGTCAAAAAGATGCTTCTTAGCAGAATCTACAAGTAATGTACTATGATGAGGAAATTCAGAGTACATGAGAAACACACATTTGCTTATGAGCTACAGGGAGATTAACCCCAAGAGTCTCCCCTACTCATCAAATTACTTTAGACACCTGTTGTGAAAAACATCTTAAGATCCATGTAAAGAACATGAAGAGTTACAATTAAATCTAGGATACATGCTGGGGTGCCTGGATGGCTCAGTCGGTTAAATGTCCGACTCCTGATTTTGGGTAAGGTTGTGATCTCACAATCCATGGGATTGAGCCCTGCATCGGGCTCTGCGCTGACAACGTGGAGTCTGTTTGGGATTCTTCCTCTCCCTGCCCCTCCCCCACTCATGTTCTTGCTCTCTCTCAAAATAAATTTTTTTTTTTTTAAACGTTTATTTATTTTTGGGACAGAGAGAGACAGAGCATGAACGGGGGAGGGGCAGAGAGAGAGGGAGACACAGAATCGGAAACAGGCTCCAGGCTCTGAGCCATCAGCCCAGAGCCCGACGCGGGGCTCGAACTCACGGACCGCGAGATCGTGACCTGGCTGAAGTCGGACGCTTAACCGACTGCGCCACCCAGGCGCCCCCAAAATAAACTTTTTAAAAATAATAAAATCTTTTAAAAATGTAAGGAAAAGATGGATCATTGATACTGGGACAACTATCATCCATATGAAGAAAATAAAAATCCCATTTCCAAGTATTTTCCCTTCTGACCATCTATCAATTCCTATCTTTCCAGCTCCATTCCTAATCCAACTATTCTTTGAACCCACTGGGAATTCCACTTCGTACCCATACCAATTTTCACTACCTCTCACTGCTCTTTATATAATTTCCTTCTCTCCTTACTCAGCCTATATTCTACAGTATACCAGTATCATAATAACCTCATTTAAAAAGTGAGGAAATCAATGAATTTAGAAATTAGGGTTCCGGGTGAACTGTCTACTTCCACGTCAAAGTCCTTAAGAATGACATCAACAGGAAACATCAGGACACTGGCTAAAACGGTCTTTGAAAGAGAGGAGTAACTGGGAAATTAGTAGATGTCTGCAACAAGGAGGACGATACAATGCTCCAAAGGAGCTGAGGGCTTTTAGGCAGAAAAGGGGAAAAGATGATCTAGAAGCCACAAATATGTGCAAGAAAGACACACACCCCACCCCTGGACCTAACGGTACATGGTATAAGAGAGAAAAAACAACTGTTGTTTGAAAGTTGTTCTCAGAAGCAGTGTTCTTAGGAGAGAGCCATGTTCTATTTTATTTATTTAATTTTTTTTTGAGAGACAGAGAGCAAGTGGGGAGAGGGGCAGGTAGAGAGGGAGACACAGAATCCGAAGCAGGCTCCAGGCTCCGAGCTGTCAGCACAGAGCCTGATGCGGGGCTTGAACTCCTGAACTGTGAGGTCATGACCTGAGCCGAAGTTGGATGCCCAATGGATTGAGCCACCCAGGCGCCCCAGCCATGTTCTGTTTAAGAGTCAGGAGTGGAGAAAAGTTCTGAAGAGAGATAAGGTATAAATTTCACTTATATATATATATATATAAAATCAATCCATCTTTGTAAAATAATAATACCAACAATAACAAACTGTACTAGGTTAATATATGTAGAAAAAATATCACTGGGGTTACTTCTGAGAGGCTGAAATCATGGGAACTTTGAAAATTAAGTATTTCTGTAATGTTAGAATCCTATGTTTAATTCTATTATATTCTGATATAAAAAACAGGAAACTTTTACATTTCATCTGTATCTACATAAATAAGTTCAGCTATTTCCAGAAGGGAGGAGAATCCACTAATGTAATTCTGACAGGAGGAAATAGTGCCTTTACAGAGAGACAATAATCTGCATGAAGGAACCACAATTAAAACTACATTGTGACTAAAAGCCAAAACTAAGTAAATTATTAATAATAATTAAAGGGAATTTTCTCAAGTAAAAGACTCTTCTTCCACATCAGTAAATCTGTACTTCCTAAATTAAATAACTTAATTGTGCTTACCTAACTTCCACAAGGTCATTTGGTTTATAGCTGGGATGAAGAAAGAACCAAACTTTCTTGACAAAATGATTAATGCTGGGTTCTCTACGAGACCCTCGGACATATACCATCCACTTGTGGGTTGACTGGTCATTTTCTTCTCTCTTATCAGGAGGTATGTACCTGGAGGAGAAAAAAGAAAGAAGCCTGAACTCTTTTTTCCTTCAAAAACCTAGCAAAACATTTAACTCCTACTTAAAACAAGATTAAAAATCAATTATAAGAAAACAACTGGGAATTCACAAATATATGGAGATTAAAGAACATGCTACTGAACAATCAATGAGTCAAAGAAGAAATCCAAGAGAAATCAAAAAATATCTTAACTGAAAATGGAAATACAACATATCAAAACCTAAGGGATACAGCAGGTTTTAAGAAGGAGATTTATAGCAATAAATGCCTACATTAAGAAAGATCTCAAAAGAATGAACAAAGCCCAAAGTTAATAGAAAGAAGGAAATAATAAAGATGAGAGGGGAAACAGAAGAAATGGAGACAAAAAGAGCTATTTTTTTTTTTAAAGGTAAACAAAATAGACAAACCTTTGGCTAGACTTACCAAGAAAAAAGAGAAAGGACTCAAATAAAATTATAAATAAAGAGGAGATGTTACAACTAATAGCACACAGCTCCTGGATGGCTCAGTCAGTTAAGTGCCTGACTCTTGGTTTTGCTAAGGTCACGATCTCACAGTTCGTGAGTTTGAGTCTCATGTCGGGCTCTGTGCTGGCAGTGTGGAAACAGTCTCTTTCTGGCTCTCCCCTGCTTGTGAGCTCTCTCAAAAAAATAAACTTAAGGGGCGCCTGGGTGGCGCAGTCGGTTAAGCGTCCGACTTCAGCCAGGTCACGATCTCGCGGTCCGGGAGTTCGAGCCCCGCGTCGGGCTCTGGGCTGATGGCTCAGAGCCTAGAGCCTGTTTCCGATTCTGTGTCTCCCTCTCTCTCTGCCCCTCCCCCGTTCATGCTCTGTCTCTCTCTGTCCCAAAAATAAATAAACGTTGAAAAAAAATTTAGAAAAAAAAAAGAGAAGTGCAAAGAAAGGTAGATATGAAAAAAAAAAAAATAAACTTAAACAAACAAACAACTAATACCACACAAATACAAAGGATCATAAAACTATGAACAACTATATGGGCACCTGGCTGGCTCAGTTGGTAGAGCATACAACTCTTGATCTTGGGGTTGTGAGTTTGAGCCCCACATTGCATGTAGAAATTATTTAAAAATAAAATCTTAAGGGGCACGCCTGGGTGGCTCGGTAGGTTGGTCCAACTTTGGCTCAGGTCATGAGATCACGGCTTATCAGTTCAAGCCCCACATTGGGCTCTGTGCTGACAGCTCAGAGCCTGGAGCCTGCTTCGAATTCTGTGTCTCATTCTCTCTCTGCCCCTCCCCCACTTGTACTTTGTGTCTCTCTCTCTCTCTCAAAAATAAACATTAAAATTTTTTTAATAAAATCTTAAAAACAAAATGTTTTTTAAAAAAAAAAATATGAACAATTAAATACCAACAAACTGGACAACCTAAAAGAAATGGATAAATTCCTAGAAACATACATGCTACCAAGACTGAATCATAAAGAAACAGAAAATCTGAATAAAACAATTACTAGTAAGGAGACTGAAATCAGTAATCAGAAACCTCCCAACAAAGAAAATTCCAGGATCAGATAACTTAAAGGGTGACTTCTACCAAATATTTGAAGAATTGACACCAATCCTTCTCAAACTTTTCCAAAAAAATACAAGAAGAGGGGACACTTACAAATTCATTTTACAAAGTTAGCATTACCCTGATACCAAACACAGACAACACTGCAGGAAATTACAGGCCAATATCCCTAATAAACATAGATGAAAACATCCTGAACAAAATATTAGCAAACAGAATTCAACAGTACATTAAAAGATCATACACCATGATCAAGTGGTATTTATTCCAGGGATGCAACATCTGCAGATCAATCAGTGTGATATACTACATTAACAAAATGAAAGATAAAAATCCTATGATCATCTCAACAGATGCAGAGGAAGCACTTGACAAAATTCAACAGCTATTCTTGAAAAAACTCTCAACAAACTGGGTATATATAGAGGGGACATACCTCCAATAAAGGCCATATATGACAAGCCCACAGCTAACATCACAATGGTGAAAAATTAAAAGCTCTTACTCTAACTAAAATCAAGGACAAGACAAAGATACCTACTCTCACAACTTTTATTCAACATAGTACTAGAAGTTCTAGCCAGAGCAAGTAGGCAAGAAAAAGAAATAAAAAGTATTCAGACTGCAAAAGAAGAAGTAAAACTGTCTCTATCTGAATGGGATATTAAATACAGAAAACCCTAAAGACTCCACCTAAAAACTGTTAAAACTAATAAATTCAGTAAGTTTGTAGGATATAAAGTCGACATAGAAAGTCAACTGTGTTTCTATACACTAACAACAAACTATAAGAGAATTAAGAAAATAATCCCATTTATAATTGCATCAAAAACAATAAAATACTTAGCAATAAATTTAACTAAGATGAAAGGCCTGTACACTGAAAACTACAAGACACTGATAAAAAAACTGAAGACAAATAAATAAAAAGATACTCTATGCACATGGACTGGAAGAATATTGTTAAAATGTTCATACTACCCAAAGCAATCTTACAGATTCAATGAAATCTCTATCAAAATCCCAACAGTATTCTTTACAGAAATAGAAAAAAACAATCCTAAAATCTGTATGGAATCATAAAAGACCCCCAAATAGTCTCTTTTCTGATTTAAAAAAAAAAAAAAAAAAGGCATCATACTTCCCGGTTTCAAACTATATTAAAAAGTTATAGTAATAAAATGCTATGGTTTGGCATAAAAACAGACACATAGATAAACAGACTAGAAGAGAGCACAGAAATAAGCCCATGCATATACGGTCAATTAATTTATGACAAAGGCGCTAAGGTATACAATAGGGAAAGGACAGTCTCTTTAATAAATGGTGTTGGGAAAACGGGACAACTACATACAAAAGAATGAAACTAGACCCCTATCCTATACCACATATAAAAATCGACTCAAAACAGATGTATGACTTAAATTTAGGACCTGAAACCATTTAAAAAAAAAAAAAAAGACCTGAAACCATAAAACTCCTAGAAGAAAACTTTTAAGGGTAAGAAGAAAGGTTACAGGGGCAAGCTCCATGACAGGTCTGGGAAATGATTTTTTGGATTTGACACTGAAAGCAAAGGCAACAAAAGCAAATAAACAAGTGGGGCTACAGCAAACTATAAAGTTTCTACACAGGAAAGGACACCACCAGCAAAATGAAAAGGCAAATGAGGAATGAGAAAAAATATTTGCAAATCATTTATCTGACAAAAGGTTAATACTGAAAATATATAAAGAACTCACACACAATTGAATAGAAAAAAGAAGTCATAAAAATCTATTTAAAAATGGGCAGAGGAACTAAATACACGTTTTTCCAAACAAAACATACAAATGGTCAACAGGTACATAAACAGGTGGTCAACATCACTAATCATGAGAAAAATGCACATTAAAATGAGTTATCACCTTATACCTGTTAGAATGGCTATCATCAAAAATATGAGATAGCAAGTGTTAGCAAGAACATGGAGAAAAGGGAATCCTTGTGCATTATTGGTGGGAACATAAATTGGTATAGCTACTATGGAAAACAATATGAAGGTTCCTCAAAAAAATTAAAAAAACTGCCACATTGCTGTGTATATATGCAAAGACAATGAAAATGGGTTATCAAAGTGCTATTTGCATTCCCATGTTCACAGCAGCATTATTTACAATAGCCAAGATATGGAAACATACATGTCCGTTAACATATGATTGAATAAAGATGTGAATGGACAAAGATGTATACACATATACATACAGTTAATCCTTGCACAACATGGCTTTGAACTGTGCACGTCCACTTACATGTCATTTTTTTACAATACCGTAAGAGTATTTTCTCTTATGACTTTTTATTTTTTCTTTTAAAGTAAGCTCTACATCCAACATGAGGATTAAACTCATGACCCTGAGATCAAGAATCTCATGTTCTACTGACTGAGCCAGCCAGGCACCCCTTTACAATTTTCTTAATATTTTCTTTTCTCTATTTTATTTCTCTATTACTCGTCACATGCAAGATATGTGCTAATCAATCGTTTATGTCACCGATAAGGCTTCCAGGCAATGGCAGTCTACTAGTAGTTACTTTTGAGGAGTGAAAAGTTTTATGTGCATTTTCATGTGTGGGAGGTTGATGCCCCTAACCCTCACATTGCTCAAGAATGCTAAAGGGTCAACTGAGTGTGTGTGTGTGTGTGTGTGTGTGTGTGTGTGTGTGTGTGTAAGGGAATATTATTCGGCCGTGAGAAAGAAGGGAATTCTGACATTTGTGAGAACATGGATGGATCTGGAGGGCATTATGCTAAGTGAAATAAGCCAAACAAATACTAACACAGAGAAAGACAAATACTACACAGTATCACTTATACATGAAATCTAAAAAAGTCAAGCTCGTGAAAACAGAACAGAAATATGGTTACCAGAGGCTAGTGGTAGAGGAAATACAGAAAGTTTGGTAAAAGGGTACAAACTTTCAGCTTTGAGATGAATAAGATCTGAAAATCTAATGTATAACATGGTAACTACAGTAGATAACATTATAGAATTTGCTGAGCGAAAAGAACTTAAATGTTCTCACACTCCCCCCAAAAAAAGATAAGTATGTGAGGTGATGGGGCGCCTGGCTGGCTCAGTCATTGGAGCATGTGACTCTTTGAGGTTGTGAGTTCAAGCCCCACATTGGGGGTAGAGATTAAAAATAAAATCTTAAACCTGGGTGGCTCAGTCGGTTAAGCAGCCAACTCTTGATTTCAGTTCATGATCTCACAGTTTTGAGTTTGAGACCCACGTTGGGCTCTGTGTTTGGATCCTCTGTCTCCCTCTCTCTGCTCAGCCCCCACTCACACTTGCTCTCCCTCTCTCAAAAATAAATAAATGCTAAAAAAATGTAAAAAGTAAACATGAGGTGATAATGGATATGTTAATTAACTTGATGGCAGGAATCCCTTCAAAATGTATACTTATATCAAATTATAAGGTACACTTTAAATATAATTTTGTCAATTATAGGTCAATAAGGCTGAGACCATTTTTTTTATTGAAGTATAGCTGACATGTTACATTAGTTTCAGTATACTACACAGTGAGTGATTCAACACCTCTATACATTAGGCTATGCTCACTACATCTGTCATCATACAACACTATTACAATACCACTGACTACATTCCCTACACTGTACCTTTCATCCCCATGACTATTCATTCCATAACTGGAAGCATATACCTCCCACTCCCCTAAAAAATATTTTAACTTAAATTATTTTTAATTCTAGAAAGATTTAATAGCTCTATCCCTTAACCAATCAAAGTGAATCTTTTGCTGTTAATCTTTTAAAAGTATTTATTTATTTATTTATTCTGGTTTCTAAGGAGCATTCCCTTAAAGTTCGTTTTATTTTCTGATTATCATCATCCAATTAAAAAAAAAAATCAATTTTGCCTTTCCAAGTGGAGGTAGAAATGAGGTAGAAATAAACTGGCATATTTTATTCCTGGGCTAGGGTCTCTCTAGCTTTCAGGCTGATTTCATTGAGGTTTCAGAGTGCTAGAACTCTGAACTCTTCATTGCTGCCACAAAGTTTGCAACTGGTCTCTTGCCTTTTAAAAGCCAAAACAGGGGTGCTTATGTGGCTCAGTCGGTTAAGCATCCAACTCTTGGTTTCGGCTCAGGTCATGATCTCCCATTCGTGGGTTTGAGCCCCATGTTGGACTCTGTGCTGAAAGTGCAGAACCTGCTTGGGATTCTCTCTTCTCTCTGCCTCTCTCCTTCTTTCACACTTTTCTTTCTCTCAAAATAAAGTTTTAAGAAATAAATTAAGAAAAGCCAAAATAAACCATCCCCTTAAGTCCTGACCATGGTAAAACTAGTATCTTTAGCCCTCCCTTTATTTCATGAGGCCTTATTACATTGTTAGAAAATATTGTCATGGACTTTTTTTTTTTGAGAGAGAGAGAGAGAGCAAGCACGCGCACACAAGCATGAGCAGGGAAGAGGGACAGAGGGAGAGAAAGAATCCCAAGGATCCCCCATGCTCAGTGTGGAGCTCGATGTAGGGCTAAATCCAACAACCCTGGGACTATGACCTGAGCTGAAATCAAGAGTTGGACGCTCAACCAACTGAGCTACCCAGGCACCCCAGTCACAGCCTTCTATACATTTATCTGTGCCTGTGGTTATCCTTAATAATGCAGCGGGCTAAGTTATATTGATTTCTAATGTTAATCCAAACTTGCATTTCTTGATCATGAAGTATTATCATTTCTGTATTTACTGAATTCAGTTTATGATTTTGTTCAGTATTTACGCACTTCTATTCACAACTGTGAATGTCCTATAATTTTCCTTTTCTCATGAACTGTCTGGCTTTATTTAAAAAGTTAGGCTAAGGTCACGATCTCGCGGTCCGTGAGTTCGAGCCCCGCGTCGGGCTCTGGGCTGATGGCTCAGAGCCTGGAGCCTGTTTCCGATTCTGTGTCTCCCTCTCTCTCTGCCCCTCCCCCGTTCATGCTCTGTCTCTCTCTGTCCCAAAAATAAAATAAACGTTGAAAAAAAAAAAAAAAAAAAAAAAATTAAAAAAAAAAAAAAAAAGTTAGGCTATCCTCATAAGATAGCCTGATTAAGTGTTGTCTCTTTATCCTCAGAAGATTTTGGGGGACTTTCTGGTTACTTTTTTCTTTTTTCTTTTAAGCAATCTCTATACCCAACGTAGGGCTGGAACTCACAACCCAAGTTCAAAAATTGCATGCTCTACCAACTAAGCCAGCCAGGTGCCCTCTCCAGAAGATTTTGTATACAACTGAAATTATGCGATCACTCAGCCTGTAAAGCAATCTAAGCCTAGTAGTTTGGTTTGGTTTTGTGATGGGAATGTTTTAAAAATCAGTAATTAAAGTTACTTAGTAGTTGTAAGACTATTCAAAGTTTTTCCTTTCTTGAGTCATAAACAGTATTTTTCTAGGAACTCTCCATTTCACCTAAATTTTTAAATGTACCGGCATAAAGATGTTGGCATTATTTCTTACCTCACAGTACATCATTTGTAGCTATGTCTTTTTTCCTTAATTTCACCAAGTTTGTGTATACAGGGTTTTGTTTTTATTTTTATTTTTTTCTAATTTCTTTGCATCATTCTAATTGAGATGGTTAGTTCATTAATTTTAAGCTTTTCCTCTACTGCAGACATCTAAGACTATACATTTCCCTTTAAATATTCCTTCGGTGTTATCCTACAAGTTCTTATTTGAGTATTTAGTTGTGAATATTTTAATGTGATTTTTCATTGACTTATGAATTGTTTGGAAGTGGTTTAAATTTCTAGACATAAAATTTTCTAGCTATCCTACTATCATTGATTTTTTTCTTTTTCAACATTTATTTTTGAGAGAAAGAGAGACAGAACACAATGAGGGGGGTAGAAAGAGACAGAGACAAGTATCCAGACTCTGAGCTGTCAGCACAGAGCCTGATGTGGGGCTCAAACCCATGAACCACAAGATCATGACCTGAGCCAAAGGCTCAATTGAGCCACCCAGGCGCCCTACTGTCACTGATTTCTAACTTTACTGTAACAGTGATCAAAAACAGTAGTCTGGGGGCGCCTGGTTGGCTCAGTCAGTGGAGCCTGACTCTTGATCTCAGGGTTGGGCTCAAGCCCCATGCCGGGTGTAGAGATTGGTTAAAAATAAATCTTAAAAAAAAAACAAAACAAAAACAGTCTGTATGATACAAGTCCTTCAATATTTGTTAGAGCTTGCTTTATGGCTTATTATGTGGTCATTTTCATAAATGTTCCTTATGCTTAAAGATGTTTCAACTATTACATGTAATAGTCTATGTGTGTATATCAGATCAAACTTTGTTAACTGACGTTCAAATCTTTTATATTCATATAGATATTTTGCTTGATCTACCAATTACTGAGAGAGGTGCATAAAATCTCTCAGTATACTAGTGCATTTAGAAACTTCTCCTGTGATTCAGTTTTGGTTTAGATACTTTAAGACTATCGTCTAGTACACTGTTATCTAATATCTCCCTGTTGAATAGAACTTTTTAACATTATAGAATAACTCTTTACCTTTATGAATACTTTTAGTCTTAAATTCTATTCTCCCTGATATTAATATGCTACACTGGTTTTCTTTTGGTTAGTATCTGCCAGCTAAATCTCACTTATTTGCTTACTTTCAATTTTTCTGTATTTAGATGTGTAACTGATAAACAACAGACAACTGAATTTTAGATGATTTTATCTCAATACAGTATCTTTTAACTAGATAACAATCCCTAGGCATTTTTTATAATTGATATATTTAGATTTGTTGTTACTAGAGTATTTTACACTATTTGCCTTGTTTTTTTCTCTTCATCAAATCCCTCCTCCTGTCCCTGCTTGCCTTCTTATGGAATCAGGGTTTTTTTTCCCTTTTTTCATTCAATTTCCCCACCTTCCTCTTACTACTTTTAAAGTTTAAATCTCTAGGGGAGCCTGGGTGGCTCAGTCAGTTAAGCATCCAACCTTTAAGTTTTTTTTTTTTTTTTTTTTTTTAATTTTTCGGAGAGACAGAGACAGAGTGTGAGTGAGGGAGGGGCAGAGAGAAAGGGAGACAGAATCCAGAACAGGCTCCAGGCTCTGAGCAAGCTGTCAGCACAGACCCCAATGCAGGGCTCGAACTCACAAACCACGAGATCATGACTTGAGCCAAAGTCAGTCACTCAATCAACTGAGTCACCCAGGTGCCCTTAAGCATCCAACATTTGATGTCAGCTGAGGCCTTGATCTCAGGGTCGTGAGTTCAAGCTACATGTTGGGCTCACATGCTGGGCATGAAGTCTACTTTAAAAAAAAAAAAATAATAATATATATATGTGTGTGTGTATACACACACACATATATATATACACACATATATATATGTGTATATATATATACGTGTGTATACACACACACACACACACACACATATATATATATATATAAATGGCTCAGTCTGTTAAGCATCAGACTTCAGCTCAGGTCATGATCTTGCAGTTCATGAGTTCAAGTCCCACACTGGGCTCTCTGCTGCTGATACAGAGCCTGCTTTGAATCCTCTGTCTCCCTCTCTCTCTGCCCCTCCCCTGTTCTCTCTCTCACAAAAATAAACCTTAAAAAATAAATAAAATAAAAACATATGTCTATTCTTTTAGTTATTATCTCAGATTAACAAGCATTCTTAACAAGTCTAAAATAAATCAATAATTTTTCCCTCTTCCACAACAAACAAGGACTTTACAACTCTCATGTCAACCATTCCCTCTCTACCATAATTAACCATAGTTAACCAGTATTTTAGTTCTAGCTGGTCTTCAAAAGACCCAAAAACGTACAAATTAAATGTACTTGTTTGAAATGTCAATGACTGTTTCTCCCAGTCTTCTTGTGGAATGGTGGGTCTATCTACATTTCCAGTTTTGGACTTTTCTGAGCTGACTGGTCTTGTACTATTGTTAAGCCCCAACTCTTAACACTTCACATGGTGTATCAGTTCCCTTACCTAAATGCATACCCACTCTAATATCATCTATGAAACAGAAATCTAATTGCCTTAATCATATTTTATGCTTCCATTTATTTATTTAATTTATTTATTGAGAGTGAGTTCGGGAGAGGGGCAGGAGGTAGGGGGAGGGAAGATAGAAAAAGAGAACCCTAAGCAGGCTCCACGCTCAGTGCGCAGCCCAATGCGGGGCTCGACCCACCACCCTGGGATGATGACCTGAGTCAAAATCAAGAGTTGGACATTCAACCAAGGTGCCCCTTTATGCTTCCATTTAAATACTATCACACAGACCATTAGAAATCTTTGTTTTTATTATCCTGAGACTCTTTAATGTACTTGTTTGTTATTTGTGATCCATTAACCGGGGCTTGGAAGATTTCTCCCCCAATCTGATTCCCCCCCCCCAAAATAATTGCTGTCTGCCTGAATCCTTTATTTTCAATAACTGAATCTAATTACAATTTTCATAAATATATCAACTTATTCAACAATCAAATATTTACTGAAAATCAACTGCTATAAGGTACAAAACAAACAAGACACACTTTCTACCCTAAAGAGATTCCAGTCTGATTTGGGAAAATTATATAAAAACAGAAAATGATTATATGATAAAGATGACAAGAGAGCATAGGGAAAATATACTTCATGAGGG
The DNA here is from genome assembly GCF_028749965.1 of Puma concolor. Classification (NCBI taxonomy): domain Eukaryota; kingdom Metazoa; phylum Chordata; class Mammalia; order Carnivora; family Felidae; genus Puma; species Puma concolor. The sequence goes on along the minus strand of NC_141675.1, from coordinate 76,014,912 downwards.
ATGAGAAGGGCAAATAAATACTTTGTGAAGAAATAACATTCTTACACTATTTGAAGATTTATGTCTATCCATTCCTAGATATTTGGCAAAATGATGGTGTTCCCACAAGACACCTTGAAATACTTATATAATCATATATATAGTATATATAACATATAATCATATATATAACCATAATCATAGTTAAAGAGCTAGCCCCTCAGCTTGGAGAAATTCTGTCTTCAAGACATGCTCTGCAATTTTTTGTTAAAAATTTGAAAGACTTCAATTTGGGCAACAAATATTTTTAGCAATTAGCTAAGGCCCCTGAAAATAGAACTAGTTCATAGATCATAAAAAGTCAAAACTTCTTCCAATTTATCCACACTAACAAACTTGATAAAATACACCATTTGTATATGGGGTGCCTGGTTGGTTCAGGTGGTGAAGCACAAGACTCTTAATCTTGGGGTTGTGAGTTTGAGCCCCACGTTGGGTGTAGAGATTACTTAAAAATAAAATCTTAAAAAAAAATAACACTCCATTTGTATAAAAGCTCATGTCTTAGAAATTTTTACCAAGCACAATTTTACTCTATGTCAAAGATTAACAGACACCCTGAAGCAAGAGTTTAAAGTCTTTAGACTCAGTTTACTTTTAAAACAACAAAGAGTTTGGGGGGAAAAAAAATCCTTAAGGTCTCTTCCTACGGTAATACTATAATAATAAAAGTATGCAAGAGTATTAACATAAATGGACAGCTGAAAATGGGAGAATTCAATTGGATACTTACTTGGACACATTGCCCACTACTATTGTTTTCTTTACAAAAAGACGTGAAGTCTCATCTCCTGTAAGATCAGCATTCCGCTGCTCTGTTTTATGAGAGCCAGTAATACTAGCAATGTCCTGAAAGAAATCACAATCAATGTTTACTTTCAATGTGGACAATTTCCAACAGGCAGAAACCACAAAATCACAGAAGGTATGAATAGAGTAACTCAGATTTTTTTTTTAATTACCACATTCTCTGGCTTTGTGGTACCTCTCAGAGCATTAAAGAGTAGTTTTACTTGATCTTTTGCATAGTTTATGCTTGTTCACTATAACTCCATATGTATGTGTGTTTTTAACAGTCATACACCTCTGCTTCGTATATGCAAATAGGATATGGAAGGATACACAAGAAACTATTACAATGGTTACTCCTGGGAAATGGGAACGGGGAAAGGTCAATGGAATTTACTTTCTTTTCAACCTTTTGTATAATCAAAATTTTTTCAATGAGAAATAACATAGACATGATTAATTTAAACTTTGTAGGGGCGCCTGGGTGGCGCAGTCGGTTAAGCGTCCGACTTCAGCCAGGTCACGATCTCACGGTCTGGGAGTTCGAGCCCCGCGTCAGGCTCTGGGCTGATGGCTCAGAGCCTGGAGCCTGTTTCCGATTCTGTGTCTCCCTCTCTCTCTGCCCCTCCCCCGTTCATGCTCTGTCTCTCTCTGTCCCAAAAATAAATAAACGTTGAAAAAAAAAAATAAATAAACTTTGTAGAGATAGACTGCCAGGGTTTAAATCCTGACTCTTCCATTTACCAGATGTGAAATTTTGTGTAATTACTTCTCTATCAAAATTTCCTCATTAATAAAATAAAGATAACAGGGATGCCTGGCTGGCTCAGTCAGTAGAGAATGAGATTCTTAATCTTGGGGTTGTAAGTTTGATCTCCACATTGGGTATAGAGATTACTTAAAAATAAAAATCAGGGGCGTCTGCGTGGCTCAGTCAGCTAAGCGCCCGACTTCGGCTCAGGTTGTGATCTCAAGGTTCGAGCCCCACATCGGGCTCACTGCTGTCACAGAGCCTGGAGCCTGCTTCAGATTCTGTGTCTCCCTCTCACTCTACCCCTCTCCTATCTCTGTCTCTCAAAAACAAATAAACATTAAAAAAAGAAAATCTAAAAAAAATAATAAAAAATAAAGATAGCAGTACCTGTGCCACATGATTGTTTTGTACAGTTCTCAGAGAAGTGCCTGGTACATATGTAGTAAACACTAAATATTTGTTACATAAACATGAGCATGTATATTAATACAAGATGGTAAGTTTCTAAATCCTATGACCAGTATTACCTAAATTATTTTTAATCGAAACAAAAAACGGCATCTGACTTCGGCTGAGGTCTTGAGCTCATAGTTTGTGAGTTCGAGCCCCACATGGGGCTCACTACTGTCAGCACAGAGCCTGCTTCAGATCCTCTGTCTCCCTCTTTCTCTGCCCCTCCCCCACTCTCCCTCTCTCACAAAAATAAATAAAACATTAAAAAATACACACACACACATATATATAAAAACAAACAAAAACAAACAAAAAGGGGTGCTTAGCTGGTTCAGTCAGTAGAGTATATGACTTTTGATCTTGGGGTTGTAAGTTCAAGCCCCATATTGGGTGTAGAGATTAAAAAAAATCTTAGAAAAACCACACACACGTACAAAAAAAAAAAAAAATGCAGTATTTGCTCAGAAATAATAGTGGTTAGAAACAAGTAAATCCAAACATTAAGAGTTTTCATTTTTGGGTGGTGGCATCATGAATGACTTTTCTATTGTTTTTTACTTTCCTGTAAATTTTTCAACAATGAACACATACAGATTCACAATCAGAAAATTTTAATTTGATTTTTATCAAAAATAAAGCAAATCTGGGGCACCCGGGTGGCTCAGTCAGTTAAGTGTCCAACTTCAGCTCAGGTCATGATCGCACAGTTTGTGGGTTCCAGCCCTGCATTGATCGGGCTCTGTGCTGACAGCTCAGAGCCTGGAGCCTGCTTCGGATTCTGTGTGTCCCTATCTCTCTCTGCCCCTCCCCCATTCGTGCTCTGGCGCTCAAAAATAAATAAACGTTAAAAAAAAATTGAAAAAATAAATAAATAAAATCCTTGATGTCTGAGTATGTGAAAAGCAACCTGGAGATTTCCTCTACCACAGAACCCCTGGCTAGGAAAATCATCCAGTAAGGGCTCTATAGCCAAATATTATATATACCGAGAAATTCAGAGCAGTTTGATACAGGAACTCAAATAAGAAACTGGCAGGATCAAAGAAGAATAAATGGTTTTCAATTCTATTTATTATTTGTCAAGTTTCCCCCAGTTTTTAAAGCATTAAAGTTCCACAAAGGAAAATGCTGAAAAGAAAATAAAACATATGACAGAATGGAAAGACTTTGGACAAGGTCACAGAATTGCCAACTCCTCAAGGTTTCTCTCATATCTATGTGGATGGCATCTAGGAGTTGTGCGGTACACAGTTCTGATTCAGTTTCTCAGCTTAATTAAGTTTAATTCTCAATTCTGATACTTGTGGGCAAACAGAACTTTAACCTCTTCAAGACAGCTTCCCCATCTCCAAAAGAGATATAATTGACTTATTTCCTAGGGTTCTTATGAAGAGAAAATGAAATAATACATACTTAGAAAATACTAGTTCCCTTCTCCTCTGACTCCCTCCCACCCATCCAACTATACCCTTCCAGTATTTCGACTTGGTCTCTGTTCCATGTTGTTTGAGAGTCTTTCCTCTATATCCATATTGCTGTTATTGTCTTTGTCAGATAAGAAGTCATTGTGTTGAGATAAAGAATCACTTTCTGAATGATTGGCTGATGGTGTTTCTGATCTCTGATTGGCAGGAGAGGATGACCTAGATGGTGATTCCAAAAATTTCTTGATAGCAGGATGATTAAAAACCATTGTATCACATGTTTTTGATCCCTGCAAAAATGAAAGCAAGCAAATTAAACTTTTAATCTTTCTAAAACCTTATCTATTTAGGAATCATGCTTAAAATTCTTCAAAGTCTCCCCACACCCATAAAACGAAGTCCAAGCTCCTTAACGTGGTCTGGGTCAACAAAACAAAAACTAGAAAGTGATAAATAATTGTGTGAAGGTCCTAACACTGAAAGTTAAAAATGCAAGTTCTCTGAAAATGAGAAATCAAGGTGAATAGGTAGTAACATATAGAAAGTAAGATCTGACTTTTAAAAAATTAGTCTCACAATGCTTTAACACAAACTCATCAACTGTCTAAATAAAACATTCCTGTAAGAGACATAAAGATTTTTTTAAATGTGTATGTAAAATGGCTCCCACACAGGAGTAAAATGTAGCATAGAATGCTGTAAATGATTAATACTTACATATATTTGCTATCAGACCAATACTGAAGCCTGGAATATTTTTGTGTATCTTGTTACTTGGATACAAAATACAGTGTACTCTGTTATAATGTGATTCACTCTACAGTTCCTAGGCAGCACAGCTTTTAAAAACCGTGCTATTAAAATCATTTAGTGAGAGAAAAGGAGTCAGAGACTAGGATTTCAAAGCAACAAAACTGCTGAATCTCAATAATAAAGGGTATTTTTTAGAGCTGTGATGTATTTTGTTACAGCAAACTAAAAATAATTAAATGGCAGATCGTAATAGACAAAAATACACCTAAATATCCTTGAATAAATCCTAATCAGAACAGCAAAAAAAAAAAATCAGTGTACTTCTAGACCACCAAATAACAGTTCAGAACTGCTAATGGTTTAAAAAAAAAAAAAAAAAAAAGGCAACAAAACATTAAATGGACAACCACCTCTTCAGACAGAATAAGCCCCGTACCATGCAGCTGCTATCTTATAAGAAATGACTTTAAAATCTGCATTGAAGAGCATCTCCCAAAAATTCATATGCACCCTGAACTTTGAAGGTGACTCTATTTGGAAATAGACTCTTTGCAGATATGATCAAGTTAAGATGAAATCATACTGCTTTAGGGCCTACCTAGTTAAGAGGGAAATGTGGACAGAGAGAAACTAAGAAGACACACAAGAGGGAAAATATCCATGTGAAGATATACAGAAACTACAGTGATGTAGCCACTAGTCAAGGAATGCCAAGGTTTGCCAGCAACTGTCAGAAGGTAGGCGAAGGCAAAGAAGGATTCTTCCCTACAGCCTTCAGAGACAACATGGTCCAGCCAACACCCTGACTTAGGACTGCTAGTCTCCACAATCAACAGATAGTAAATTCCTCTTGTTTTAAGCCACCAAGCTTGTGGTAATTTGTTATGATAGCTCTAAAAAAAATAGCTCAGGGCCCCTGGGTAGCTCAGTCAGTTAAGGGTCTGACTTCAACTCAGGTCGTAAATCTTATGGTTCGTGGGTTCGAGCCCCACGTCAGGCTCTGTACAGACAGCTTGGAGCCTGGAGTCTGCTGTGGATTCTATGTCTCCCTCTCTCTCTGTCTTATCCCAGCTCGAGCATGTGCTCGCTCAAAAATAAACATTTAGAAAAAAAATTAAAAAATAGTTTAGGCTCTAATATGCATTATGGAAATTCCTAAAGTAGAAGAAACAACTACCTAAGATTAAACTCAAATAATGCTCCGGATTTCTCCAAGACAATGTCAGGAGTACCACCAATGCCAGGTACCCTAAGCTCCACAGGATGACATGAAAGCCAAAACACAGCACCTCTTATCTGTAAAAACCATGGAGAACAATGCAAAGAAAGCAGTATGCCGTCACACCTTCCCCAGCCGTGCCACCATTCTCACTGAGCCAGTACTGTCCAAGAGAATGATCTGAGAAAACTTATGAAAAAGAAATTTTAAAATGAAAAATGAAAAGTTATGCTGAAATTATCAAACTGTCAAACAAGAACTTCTGTTTCAGTTGAACCCTATCCCCATTCCTTTATAACTGGACCAATCTAGTGGTAATCACATTAACTAAGTGGTTAAACTTAATATCTTTAACAATAGGACAACCTGATTACTATGTCACCTGATGTGATATAATCATGAGGTATACAGAATCACTTAGGAAGTATTATTGCCAAAAACCTCTAACTTTAATAAAATCTTTAGACCCAACTACCAGTTTGCAAAAAAATAGAGGGAATGAAGGAATAACCCAAGGGGAAAAAATAATAAACCCAAAATGTGGGATATCCTATAAACATAAATGAACTATTCTCTTCAAATAAGTCAATATCATGGGGAAAAGGTAAAAGAAGTATTTTAGATGAAATGAGTCTAGAGAAACAAAATGTCCAAATGTAGCCCATGAACCTTAGATCCCATGTCAAAAACAAGCTTTAAAAGATATTTTGGGGACAGGGCTCTGGGTGGCTCAGTCAGTTAAGTGTTCAACTTTGGCTCAGGTCATGATCTGACAGTTCATGAGTTCGAAACCCGCATCGGGCTCTGTGCTGACAGCTCAGAGCCTGGAGCCTGCTTCAGATTCTGTCTCCCTCTCTCTCTGCCCCTCCCCCATTCATGTGTGTGCGTGCACGCTTCTCTCTCTCAAAAATAAACAAGCATTAAAAAAAATTTTTTTTAATCTTTAAAAGATATTTTGGGGACAACTGGGAAAATATGAATATGGACTGGTTATCAAATAATATCAGGAAGTCACAAAAGAATGTCCTTTAGGAAATAAATGATTTAAGTACTTAGGGGTGAAGTGTCATGATGCCTGGAACTTATTTTCAAATGTTCTAGAGAAAAATAAATAAAGCAAAATGTTAAAATATGGAATCTAAGCATGCATAAACAGGTGTTTATTTCACCTCTTCAGTGTACTTGAAATTTTTCATAAAGACTGGGGAAAAAAAATCAGGGTTTCCTGAATAAGGTATATATACTGAAACTACAAATTGCTGTTCATTAGGAAAATCAATCTACCTATAATTTGCTCCAAAGCCGACCATAACCAAATGAAGAACAAGGCAAGAACAGGGTCTCATTCAACTTTGTATCTGCAAATCCTAGCAACAGTGCTGAATATTAGTTGGAAAAGGATTAAATAAAAAGGAAAAAATGTTACTTGGGATTATTGACAGTTTATGTATTTTCCCAGGAAGGGAGGTGAGGCTTCTTGAATTCTGAAGGCCAATACAAGATACGTTGCAAAGGCAGGAATTTCACATTAACACTGATTTCCCCTTCATACAACAAATATGGATGGCCAGAAATGATTGTATATGAGGAAAACTTACCTCAGAAACTTTTAGAAGGCCTGCAGAAGCATAGTAGTTGGCAACAATGCAGGCACGAAGTTTATCCATCATCCTTCTTGCCTCAATCAATCGCTACAAACAAATGTTAACTCATTTAAAAAAATGGAAATGACAGAAGAGATACACCATAAAAATTTTCATAAAATAAGAAATACAAATGACCAAAAGCTCAATTTCTCTAATAAGCAAAGGAAAGCAAAAACATGACTATTTCTACCTATCAAACTGGCAAAGGATTGAAAAGAATGACAAAAGCCAATGTTTGCAAGAGAATATAGACATGTTAATATGAACACCTGTGTGTATATATGCATATTCACTGAGAAACGTCCATAAAGAAACTGGGCACAAGAGCAAAGAGGAATTATGTTTTGGGATGGAATTTCAGGTAATTTTTTTTCATTATGTTTTCCTGCAGTTTCATTTATAGAAAAAAAAAAATGCCTTTTTCCAGAATGAGAAAACTCTTTAAAAGAACGGCAAAGGGAAAAAAAACATAATTTTATCTCAACAGATCTTTTTTAATTCATCATGTATAGATTTTTTTTGCAATAGCTTTGTTGTTTTTTTAAATTTCTCACCATTTTTTAAATATATCACCATTATCACCATTATACCTGGTCGATGACTTCAATTTCGTGTTCCTTATTCTTCATTTCAAGTGCAAATTGTTCCTTAATAATAGTCTCAATCTTCTGCACAGCAGCATCTCGAGCTGCAAAAAGAACATAAAATAATCCAAGGTCTAATTAATCAGTGACTGTCTTGATTTAAGTCAGCATGCAATAGAACAACCCCAGAAACAATGACTCCTAAGTGGAGAAACCTAGTGGCTATCACCTTAATCAATGATGAAAAGTTAACATCACTAATACAAGGGCAAACTGACCTCATGTGTTTTCTAACATAATGCAATGTCATCACTCTATGCCGTTCTGGTGAAAAATGCTAAATCTAATCACAGGGAACATCAAACAAACCTAACTGAAGGATATTCCACATAGTAACTGGCTTATATGATTCAAATATTAGAGTCAAGAAAGACAGAAAGGTTGAGGAGATTAGAGATATGACAACAAAATGCACTGTGTGATCCTGGACTGGATCCTGGAGAGGGGAAAACAGTTATAAAATACAATACTATACAATACAATACTATAAAATACAATACAGGGACAACTAGTCCCTGTTATTCAAGTGTTGAATATGGACTATAGGTTACACAATGTAATGGATGAATGTTAAAATTTCCTGCTTCTGATAATAGTACTATGATCACATAAGAGAATCTCCTTAGGAAATAACACTGTGTTTACAGGTGTCCAACTTATTCTCCAATGATTTAAAAAGAATGATGTGCATATATACCTGAATGCATGCATTTGCGCGACTGTGTGTGTGTTTGTGTGTGTGTGTGTGTGTGTGTGTGTGTGTGTGTGTGTGTGTGTGTGTGTGTTTGGGGTGGGGGAAAGACTGATAAATCAAATAAGGCAAAAATATAAACAACTCGCAAATTAATCTGGATAAAAGACATGCAAGTATTCCTTCAATTATTCTGTTTGGAATTGTATCAAAATAAAATTACTGGGGAAAAAAAAATGAAATCTATTAAAATTCCAGGAGAAACATTTGTTGACCTGTGAAAAACCACAGTCCAAGGACAAAGAAAATACAGTTAGCTAGAGGGGAGGCAGTCTGTGATATAAGAGCAGTTCATAAAAAGGCATGTAGCTTCCTTCTGTAGAGAAGGATATGGAAAGCAATTCAGCAGTTTCTGATCACAACTACATAAAGGAATAAGCAAATAAAGAATTCAAAAGTAAAGAAAATGCTTCTACTCCTGAAGCTAGTATTACACTATGTGTTGGGGCGCCTGGGTGGCGCAGTCGGTTAAGCGTCCGACTTCAGCCAGGTCACGATCTCACGGTCCGTGGGTTCGAGCCCCGCGTCGGGCTCTGGGCTGATGGCTCAGAGCCTGGAGCCTGTTTCTGATTCTGTGTCTCCCTCTCTCTCTGCCCCTCCCCCGTTCATGCTGTGTCTCTCTCTGTCCCAAAAATAAATAAATGTTGAAAAAAAACAAACAAACATACACTATGTGTTAACAGGTATTTAGGGGTGCCTGGGTGGCTCAGTCGGTTAAGCGGCCGACTTCGGCTCAGGTCATGATCTTGCAGTCCGTGAGTTCGAGCCCCGCGTCGGGCTCTGTGCTGACAGCTCGGAGCCTGGAGCCTGTTTCAGATTCTGTGTCCCCCTCTCTCTGACCCTCCCCCGTTCACTCTCTGCCTCTGTCTCAAAAATAAATCAACGTTAAAAAAAAAAATTTAAACAGGTATTAAAAACTTAAACAAAGAAAGAGAAAAGGAAAGAAAAAAAGAAAATGCCTCTAAATGTGATAGAATTCAGATGATGACTACTCAAAATAATATGCAACTCAGAGTCTAAAATATCAGATACAAGAGAAAAAAAAAAAGAGCCAAATGACTGCTTGAAAAACCTGGAATTTGGGGGCAGCTGGCTGGCTCAGTCAACAGAATATACAACTCTTGACCTTGGGGTTGTAATTATGTTCAAGCCCCACTTTGGGTGGAGAGATTACTTCAAAATAAAATCTTTAAAAAGAAAAAAAAACCTGGAATTTTGCAAAAGGATTCTGTGTTTATAACATGAAAAAATGATGTTCACCCATGCTTTGAAGTATATGAAAAATTGCAGAGAAAATTTGGATACTCTGATGGCCATATCACTTTCTCATTGTAAAACATGCCATTATATGGCAACTTCAATGTTGCCATTAAACTTCAATGTATACTAGTAATGGAATAAGAGAGCATTCTTGTGGATATGTCTGCATGGAAGCAAATGACTGATATTTCTCATCATGAAAAAGAAAAGTATTTTCTAGTATTATAATATATATGTCCTTGTCTGTAGAAACCAGCAGATACTCTTAGGGAAGGCTGAAAAGTCAGAAACTGTGATCACTGAAGGCTATTTTATCATAAGCTCCTCAGAAAGAAACGCTTCTAAATTATCCCTTTCATGGAATAAATAAAAACACAAACAACAAACAAAACAATATAAGCAAAGGGAAGCATCCTACCAAATCTACTTTGAGAAAAATTCTGAAAAAATAAAAACATGGCTTGGGATTAGGCAGAGAGTATGGACATCAAAAAGAAGAGTAGCAAACTGTCTTACGGTAAGAAAAAACCATCCCTGCTTAGGCTGAGTATCTGGGAACTTACACTAGATTTAAACTGAAATTATGATGTTTACTAAAACAATCAGTTTTTCCTACTCTTAGTTTTCTTAAAAAAAAAAAGTTATGCCATGTGATGCATTTGAGTAATGGATATAGGTTTCACATTTATTTGGCTTATTACGGAAAGGAAATGACTTTTCCTTATAAATAAAATTACAACTGAATGAGGGGAAAGGTTGCAGTGAATGAAATGGTTTCATTATTTGGAATTCAATTTGATAATTTTTGGTCCACAAAGACTTTCTGTGGTACATATGACTTGACTGCACTGAGAGAGACAGGAATTTTCTTTCACTACTTCAATTCTAGCAGCACTAATCTTTGTGGAGCTACAACACTTTATGACTTGGCTGCTTCTTTACACAGCTGTAAATGTTAACTTATATGGACTTACTATTTAAATAAACGGTAATGAATTTCAGCAATAATTTAAGAACTCAAATTCAGGGGCACCTGGGTGGCTCAACTGGTTAAGCATCCGACTTTGGCTCAGGTGATGATCTTGTGGTTTGTGAGTTCGGGCCCGCATAGGGCTCTCTGCTGTCAGCATAGAGCCTACTTTGGATCCTCTGTCCTCCTCTTTCTCTGCCCCTCCCCCACTCACGTTCTCACTCTCAAAAATAAACATTTAAAAAAATTAAAATAAAATAAAATAACTCAAATTTAGCAACTTTTTCTGAGAGAGCTTAAAACATTCTGGGTAGCTACACACAGTTGATGATTTGCTCTTCAACCATATGGGCAAGTAGTTTAATGCCCCTTAACTACTAGCAACTAAGTGCAGGAGTTAAACTAGATCACTATTTCTCAAATGTATATCATTCGTATACCACCTTTAAGTTACCTACACCACATCTGAGAACCCTATGAAACACCTAATTAACATAATTAAATAATATTTTTACATTATTTTAGCCTCATCCTAAGCAAAAGTAGTCACAAAATTACAAGTTTGATGAGACCATCATCTTTCCAATAGACATTAAAATAATATGCAACAATTACAATAAAAAACTTAACCCAATGTACCACCTATAATCATCTACCACACTGCAGTATACATATTATAGGACTTTATGGTTATACCTAACACACAACGATAACTAAAACTTACAGCCAGTCTCATTACTGACACTTCACTGTCTACCTGATTGTCTTCCTGGCCTCTTATGTCACAAATGGTGTATTGCTATTAACAGAGCACTTAACTAATCCCTCTTCAAATTATATACAGCAGTGGAAATGCATTTTGTTTTAGTTTCTGTAAATCTTATAGGGAGGCAGATCTCAACAAAGAAATAAATAATTTCCTAAGGGAGGTGAATTTCTACCTGAATTCTCAATTGCTTTATGCCGCTTATTTGGAAGGGCCACAGATACATCCTCATAATCAGGGTCGGTTTCTTTGATTGTCCGCTTGATTCCAGACATCATGACATTCGTTCTTCACTGTGAAGTAATAATAAATAAACAAGTAACACTGTTTGATGCTAGTACTTATAAATATATGTATACACATATATAAAGGGAATAAATATTACATAATTCTGATAATTCATAAGTCTCTGTAAACACGTACATATCCCTGTTAAAGCCAAAAGCATTAACTACCTTCAAAGGTTCACTTTAAGGAAAAAAGTCATCATCATCTGTTAGAAAGCGTAGGTTTGCCTTTCAAGAGAAAATCCTTTAACAAGGCAGCACACTACTCAGGCTTTTCAAAAGGGGCCAGTCTTTCAATGAAGGGCACTCATAACGAAAGCAAAGAAACCAGACTCTGATGACAACATGGTTAAAGCCCAAATAGCATCTTGGAATTCACAATGCAGCCACCATATTACAAAATGAGAGGCACCTGGGTGGCTCAGTCAGTTAAGCATCTGACCTCGGCTCAGGTCATGATCTCACAGTTTGTGGGTTTGAGCCCCTCGCCGGGCTCTGTGCTGACAGCTCAAAGCCTGGAGTCTGCTTCACATTCTCTGTCTCCGTCTCTCTCTGCCCCTCCCCCACTCACACTCTGTGTGTATGTCTCTCTCAAAAAATAATAAAATAAAAAATTTCTTACACTTAAAAAAATGAGCAATATATATAGTTAAGCTCTCAATAAACAATTTATCATACAAATCCTCTTTCTGCTACTTAAACGTGCCTGCTACATAACAGGTACTCAATAATATTGATCATTTATCATTATTCATAATAAACACAGACTTATATTAAGACAGCAAGTTTGCAATCAGGTAAACAAGTCCTATGTACACAGGTCTTTGAGTAAAACAATCCCATAAATCTTCCAGGTCTGCACTGTCCCAATACATTAGCAACTACCCATATGTTGCTATTTGGTGTTAAGTAAACTTTTAAAAATTAAAAAAATAAAGTTAGGGGTGCCTCAGTGGCTCAGTCAGTTAAGTGTCCAACTCTTGATCTCGGCTCAGGTCATGATCTCATAGTTTGTGGGTTCAAGCCCCACATAGGGCTCTGTGTTGAGGGTGCAGAGCCTGCTTGGGATTCTGTTTCTCCTTCTCTCTGCCCCTTCCCCTCTTGTTCTCTCTCACTCTCTCTTTGCCCACCCTCCCCCCACCTCCCCACCACCGCTCAGTCCCTCCCTCCCTCTCAAGATAATAAACATAAAAAAATAAAGTTAATTCAAAATTCAGTTCCTTTCTTCACATTTCAATTTTTCAATTTCAGAACTAGCCACATTTCAAGTGCTCAATAGCCGTCAGTAGTTTAGAGCTACAATATTGGACAGTGCAAATACAGAACATTTATATCACTGCAAAAAGTTCTACTGGACCCTGTTCCCCTTCTAAACTGTGTTTCATTGAGCATTTATTAATATTTCATGAATTGATTTAGGAAATGCTGTCCACATCAGCACTGTCCAAAAGATATATAATGTGAGCCATGTATGGAATTTAAAATTCTCTAGCAGTCACTTTAAAAAAAGGAAAAAGAGGGGCACCTGGGTGGCTCAGTTGGTTAAGCGTCAGCCAAGTCTCTTGGTTTCGGCTCAGGTCATGATCTCATGGTTTGTGAGTTCAAGCCCCACATCGGGCTCTGTGCTGCAAGCGAGGAGTCTGCTTGGGATTCTCTCTCCTTCTCTCTCTGCCCCTCCCCTGCTCACTCACTCTCTCAAAATAAATAAACTTAAAAAAATTTTTTTTTTTAAATGAAAAAGAGGGGAGCCTAGCTGGCTCAGTCAGTAAAGCATGCAACTCTTGATTCCGGGGTCGTGAGTTTGAGCCCCACATTGGGCTCAAAGAGATTACTTTAAAAAAAAAAAAGGGGGGCGCCTGGGTGGCGCAGTCGGTTAAGCGTCCGACTTCAGCCAGGTCACCATCTCGCGGTCCGTGAGTTCGAGCCCCGCGTCGGGCTCTGGGCTGATGGCTCAGAGCCTGGAGCCTGTTTCCGATTCTGTGTCTCCCTCTCTCTCTGCCCCTCCCCCGTTCATGCTCTGTCTCTCTCTGTCCCAAAAATAAATTAAAAAAAAACGTTGAAAAAAAAATTTTTAAAAATAAATAAATAAATAAAGGGAAAAAGAAATGGGTGAAATTAATTCTAATAATATTTTTGCTTAACCAATGTACCCAAGTTTTACATTCTTATCTTTGTGCTAAGTCTTTAAAATCCAGTGTGTATTTTACACTTCTAGCACATCTCAGTTTGGACTAGCCACCCTTCAAAGGCTTAGTACCACCTGTGCCTAGTGACTCCCTTACTGGGCAGCAAGGGCCTACTGATACAGTATACAGATTAAAAAAAAACAGGTCTAGGGTGGTTACATGAGTTGCCATGTCATAGAGCCAATCCATGACACAGAAAAGAAAGAGCTCCCTGATTTCCAGACCTGTGTTCTACTGCTAATGGTTATTTACCTAACCAAAAGAAAAATACACAATATGTATTTATTGAGGCAATAAAAAGAGTGTGTTTTTTGTTTTGTTTATTTTACACAGAGAGTGTGAGCAGGGGAAAGGGGCAAAGGGAGAGAGAATTCCAAGCAGGCTCCACACTCAGCACAGAGCCTGACGTGGGACTCGATCCCACAGCGCTGGGATCACAATCTGAGCCAAAATCAAGAGTTGGATGCTCAACTGACTGAGCCATCCAGGTGCCTTGAGGTAATAAAAAGTTTCAAAGTAAAATTAATAAAAATAAAATATTAACCCAAAAATTTTGACTCAGTTAAAATAGAAATAACAATTTAAAAGTTTCTTGGCTTAGGGGTGCCTGGCTGGCTCAGTCAGTGGAGCATTTAACTCTTAATCTCAGGGTTGTGGGTTTGAGTTCCACATTGGGTGTAAAGATTACTTAAAAATATTTTCCTAAAAAAAAAAAAAGTTTCTTTAGTCCAGTTCTTTCATCCATCCCAGAGACAGGCTTACTTCAATCAGATGGGAGAGAGACCCATTATGTAATGATATATATTTAAAACCTAGATCTAAGAGATCATTTTTCCTGTAATTGCTACCTTGTGTAATATCACTAAGCTTAAAAATGTTCAAAAATCTTTAGCATTTATAAATAACCTGAATCAAGCCATTTAATGTTTGTTCACTATCATTACATAACTGCTTTAATTTAGGCTATAAATGAATCTTTACTTTTATAGAGGCCCTGAATCCAACTATTATTTTCTGTTTTTAAAGCTTACAGGGGCACATGGTGGTTCAGTTGGTTTAAGCCTCTGACTTCAGTTCAGGTCATGATCTCACAGTTCGTGAGCCCCACATCAGGCTCTCTGCTGACAGCTCAGGGCCTGGAGCCTGCTTTGGATTCTGGGTCTCCCTCTATCTCTGCCTCTCCCCTGCTTGCACTCTGTCGCTATCTCAAAACACAAATAAACATTAACAAAATTAAAAAAAAAAAAAGTTTATAAAAAGTGACACATAATGGGGCACCTGGCTGGCTCAGATGGCAAAGCATGCAACTCTTGATTTCGGGGTTGTGAGTCCAAGCCCCACTTTGGGTGTAGAACTTACTAAGAAAAAATAAAACAAAATAATAATAAAACATTTCTTTGAAAAGTAAGAAGAAGGTCGCATTTGGTCTGCAACTAGTTTTAGACAACCTGAAAAAAATCTTGGGTCACTACCTGAAGAATGCATTCTAGGGGCACCTGGGTGGCTCAGTCAGTTGAGTAGCCGACTTCGGCTCAGGTCACGATCTCGAGGTTCTTGAGTTCGGGCCTCAGTCACGCTCTGTGCTGATAGCTCAGAGCCTGGAGCCTGCTTCAGATTCTGTGTCTCCCTCCCTTTCTCTCCCTCCCTTGCTCATGCTCTCTCTCTCTCTCTCTAAAACGAATAAAAACATTAAAAAAATTGTTTTAGGGGTGCCTGGGTGGGGCTCAGTCGGTTAAGCGTCCGACTTCAGCTCAGGTCATGATCTCGCAGTTCGTGAGTTCAAGCCCCATGTCCGGCTCTGTGCTGACAGCTCAGAGCCTGGAGCCTGCTTCAGATTCTGTGTCTTCCCCACCCTCTCTGCCCTTCCTCTGCCTGTGCACACACACACACACTCTCTCTCTCTCTCTCTTAAAAATAAACATTAAAAAAATTTTTAATAAGAATACATTCTAAAAAAAAAGAATACATTCCTAAAAATCAATAAACCTCATTCTTTCTTCTTTAATGCAGACGAGAAAAAACACACCTCCTATTCTCCAATAAACCTAGAAGCACAGACAGACACATCCCAGCAGATCTCCAAATCTGTTTCTGCACCACACCATTTCCTTGGTGACCACCTGTCTCCTACAGCTTGCCAGAGCCTTATGGGATTATTCTGTAAAGATGAGTGAGTCCAGCATCATCTTCACTCATCCATTCTATGGACTTCATAATCTGAATATTCTCCTCCTACTTCCCAAGAGTAATAGTGGCTCCTCCCCAGAAAGGCTGGGGATCCTTGAAGAAAACAGTATTTTATTTCACCTTCACTTAAGTGATAAAGCAAAACTCTTTCACTTTTGCTCTAAAACTGGGGAAACAGAAGGGAAAAAAGAGAAGAATTTGTAGAGAGGTTGGGGTGGGTAAGGAAGAAACCCCCAATGAGTTAACCTGTGCTGCCAAGGTTATTCATATTTCATGCAGCCCATGTAAGAAAGCTTTTCCTGTCATATTTGGGCATAAATTTGGGCCTCCAATAAACATGTTTAGGAAGATTTAGGTCCACACTGGGCACTTTTTAATAATTCAGGTCTGCTTCTGTCTAGCAAGAACAATACTAAAGTATACACATGCCACATTCAAGTATACACTAGCTAAGCTAGGCACAAGTGCTGAGGCATGCTCTCACCATGATGTAATAATACATGAATGGAATGTGTAACAAATGACCCATGGTCATATTAAGTTTTGGATTCCTGTCTGACTTTGAGATTTATGAAAAGAAAATTATGAACAGTTGCTAGATTTTATCAGATTCAACTTAGAAACAAAATGTCCTACTAATTTTCTCTGGTTTTGAATCATATGAAACTAAAAGAATAAGGAGATGGTAAATGTGAACTGGTAAAAAAAAAAAAAATCTGTTACTGTTTATAATTTGACTTTGAGAAAAGATTTTCTCCATACCATGGGACCAACGCCAAACACAGAAACATAGAGAAACATACATAATGCTGATTCCTCTAATTTAGAATTTTTATCTCACTGAAACAGACTCATTATAAAAAGTGAACGTCTTTCCAGCGGGGAGGACCTCTCCATAAGAACATACTCCTCACAAAGGACCACCTCTACTCATCACTCCTGGAAGAGAGGAGGAAGCACAAGAAGCGCCTGGTTCAGAGCCCCAACTCCCATGTCATGGATGTGAAGTGCCAAGCATGCTACAAAATCACCATCCTCTTAGCCATGCACAAACGGTAGGTTTTGTGTGTTGGCTGCTCCACTGTCCTTTGCAAGCCTATAGGAGGAAGAGCAAGGTTACAGGAAGTTGCTCCTTCAGATGGAAGCAGCACTAAAAGCAGCCTGAACCAAGATGAGTGGAACACAATCCCAATAATCACGTTTTGTTTTGTTTTGTTCTTAAGTAGGCTCTACACCCAGTGCAAAGCCCAATGCAGAGCTTGAACTCCCAACCGTGAGATCATGACCTGAGCTGAGATCAAGAGTCAGAAATCTAGGGGTGCCTGGGTGGCTCAGTCACTTAAGCATCCACCTGTTGATTTCAGCTCAGGTCATCATCTTGAGGTTTGTGAGTTTGAGTCCCACGTCAGGCTCTGCACTGACAGTGCAGCTGCTGCTTGGGATTCTCTCTCTGCCCTTCCCATGTGTGTTCTCTCTCTCTCTCTCTCAAAATAAATAAACCTTAGAAAAAGGTTCACAACAACAACAACAACAAAAAAAAAGAGTCAGACACTTAACCGACTGAGCCACCCAGGTACCTCAGCAATAAACACATTTTGGATTAAAAAGAAAAAGGTAAACATTGTTGGGGCACCTGGCTGGCTCGGTTGGTAGAACATGTGACTCATGATCCTGGAGTTGAGTTCAAGCCCCACATTGAGGGTAAAGCTTACATTAAAAAAAAAAAAAAAAAAGTGGGGATCTAGGTGGCTCAATCGGTTAAGCACCCAACTCTTGATTTCAGCTCAAGTCATGATCTCAGGGTTCATGAGATCAAGCCCCACGTCAGGGTCTACACTGACAGCACAGAGACTGCTTGAGATTCTCTCTCTCCCTCTCTCTTTACCCCTCCCCCACTTCTACACACACACTCTCTTTCAAAATAAACTTAAAAATATATATACATATATATATACACACACAAAGTAAATGTTGTCATTTAAACTTAAAAAAAAAAAATACATATTTTCCCCTACATACAATGTAAGAAAGCAAAACTACCCTATCATAACTGTTCAAATAACAAGTCTGAGTTCTTGAAAAAAAGTTAAAGACCAAAAGCAAAACTAAACCTGGTAATGTTCTATCTTTAAATATGAAAGAAAAAATAATTTTAAAATGAAACTGTATAATTAAAAATACAATTATGTAATACAGTCACCAGAAATTCTTAGTAAAAGATCTTAGTTCTTATGTCAGAGTATACCCAGTCCTACAATCCTGTCTTGCAAATAATTTTACAAGATGTGACCAATTCTGGGGAAAGGAGTAAAATCTTATAAATAAGGTCCTTGAAAAATTTGCAATGTACTTTGTGAGGTATCTTCTCAATATAAAATTCTATGATCCTCATGCATTTGAATCTCATCAGAACCCTGAATTTTGTGCTCACTCAAGGCCAACTTTTCGCATCTGATTTAAAAGGGGAGCCAGGGAGGAGCAGTACAATCATTTTCTACCTGATTCCATACAGACAGATGTTTCTAAGATGTTAATAATGACTTTATCATTCTTTGGCCCTATCCTTTCTAAATTCTTCATTTCAAACAAAATGTTTTCCCCTTTGTAAACAAGACAACCAATGTTTCTTTATTAAATATCTGAAAGAGAGAATCTACAATCCATTCTTCTCTATTAGCCAAAGAAACATTTGAAAATGTCTGTAAAAAACAAAACGGGGAAAAAAATTGGAGGGGCACCTGGCTGGCTCAATCAATACAGCATGCAACTTTTTTTTTTAATGTTTATTTATTTTTGACAGAGAGAGACAGAGACAGAGAATAAGCAGGGGAAGGGCAGAGAGAGAGGGAGACACAGAATCTGAAGCAGGCCCGAGGCTCTAAGCTGCCAGCACAGAGCCCGACACGGGGCTCAAACTCACAGACCGCGAGATCATGACCTGAGCCGAAGTCGGATGCTCAACTGACTGAGCCACCCAGGTGGCCCAATACAGCATGCAACTCTTAATCTTGGGGCTGTGATTTCAAGCCCCATGTTGGGCATATAGATTACTTAAAAAAAAAAAAAAAAGGAGAATGGATAAACAAATTGTGTATACCCAATGAACTCCTGATCTAAGCAAGAACAGAAATGAATCTCAAAATCATCTTGGCAAGTAAAAGAAGCCAGACACAAGAGTACACATGTGAATGATTCCACTTATACGAAGTTCTAGAACAAACTAATCTATGGTGAAAGAAAAGAGAGTAGCTGTTCAGGTGCTGGTGGTGGGGACTGACTGGGTGGAATAATAAAGGAACTTCCTGGTGTAAGAGAAAATTTTTTATCTTAATAAGAGTATGGGTTGCATGGGCATAAGCAATGTGAAAATTCACCCAACTGTATACTTAAAATCTGTGCATTTCACTGTATATAAATTACAGCTCAATTTACAAAAGGGCTATAAAAATATTTATCTAATCATGTCATCCCCTGCTCAAAACCTTCCAGTGGCTTCCCACAACACTTAGAATAAAATCACACTCCTTACTATGACCTACAAGATCTTACATGAATTGGGCCCTACCTCCCTCACCATCCTTCACCATTAGCATCAAGACACACTGGTTTTCTTTCTGTTCCTCAAATACACCTCCATCTTTTCTTAGGGTTTTTGGTTTCGGTTTTGTTTGTTTTTTTAATTTTTTTACATTTATTTTTAAGAGAGAGAGACAGAGAGACAGAGAGAGAGAGAGAGAGAGAGACAGAGCATGAGGGGGGAGGGGCAGAGAGAGAGGGAGACACAGAATCTGAAGCAGGCTCCAGGCTCCACAATGTCAGCACAGAGCCAACACGGGGCTCGAACTCACCAATCATGAAATCATGACCTGAGCCTAAGTGGGACGCTTAACCAACTGAGCCACCCAGGCTTCTTTTTAAGTAAGCTCTACACCCAACATGGGGCTTGAACTCACAACCCTGAAATAATCACATGCTCTATTGACTGAGCCAGCCAGGTGCCCCTCCTTAGGGTTTTTGGACTTCAGGCTCCCTCTACCTGGAATGCTCTTTCCCCGGGTTAGCTTCACTAGATCTCAGGCTCAAATGCCCACCTTATCAAAGGCCTTCCTTAATCATACTATTCAACACAGCTTTCCCCATGTTCTCCTTCCAAAGTTCCTGGAAGCTCACAATAAATTATTTGCTAAATAAATAAAGGTATAACTTAAATATAATGCCAAAATATGAATACCCAAGGGAACATACCTACCAGCCTTCAGTAACTTTTATCACTCTTGCCTAATACTTACAAATCTATTTGATAATGCTACATTTCCAAAGGTATTATAGCTAAATTTTAAAAATAAAGGGATGTGCAAATTTATTATACGCAAGCACATCCAGATGAAGAGATAGCTGGCATGGCATGGTTAATAACAAATAGGATCATTTAAGGCAAAAAAACATTTAATATAATAAAGATTATGTTACTACTAAAGAACACAATCACAAAAATGTCATAAACTAGACATCAAACATCAAAACATACAAAATAAACCTGAAGTACAAGGACAATTTAAGAAAAATCACAATCATTACAAAATAATCAGAACATATGTCTCTCAGAAATTTAAAAGATCAAGAAAACACCAGATAAAAATACAGAGTATACAGATAATGCAATTTACAAGCCAGATTTAACAGCTACATACAGTTCTGAACACAACAGAGAATACTGTTTAAAATATCTGTAAAAATTCATTGAAATTGAATCATAAGATAGAACATAAAGAAAGTCACAATTATTACAAAACATGGAAATGTTATGGGGCACCTGGGTGGCTCAGTCAGTTGAGTGTCCGACTTCAGCTCAGGTCATGATCTCACAGTTCATGAGTTCAAGCCCCACATCGGGCTCTGTGCTGACAGCTCAGAGCCTGGAGCCTGCTTCAGATTCTGTGTCTCCCTCTCCCTCTGCCCCTTCCCCGCTCATGCTCTGTCTCTCAAAAATGAATAAATGTTAAAAACATGGAAATGTTACAGCCATATTCTCTGATCCTAACAAAATTAAATAGGAAATCATTAACAAGAACTCACTATGATACGGAGAACAAGATACTCTTCTAAGTTTGTTTATTTTTTGAGAGAAAGAGAGAGAGAGCGAGAATGAGTGAGCGCACAATCAGGAGAGGGACAGAGAGAGGGAAAGAGAGAATCCTAAGTGGGCTCCGCGCTGCCAGCACAGAGCCCAGTGTGAGGCATGCACTCACGAATCATGAGATCATGACTTGATCCGAACCCAAGAGTCGGATGCTTAACCAACTGAGCCACCCAGGCGCCCCAACAAGATACTCTTCTAAATAACTCATGGCTCAAAGAGAAAATTAAAATAAGAGTATTTTAAAGTTAGCAACAAAGAGAACATAATATTTCTAAACCTAAGAAGATGTGGTCAAAGGCATCAGCAGCGAAAAATGACAGACCAGTTTTCATTTGTGAACACAGACACAAATCCAATCCAGCAGGGTATTTAAAAAATAGAAAAATATGGGGCGCCTGGGTGGTGCAGTCGGTTAAGCATCCGACTTCAGCCAGGTCACCATCTCGCGGTCCGTGAGTTCGAGCCCTGCGTCAGGCTCTGGGCTGATGGCTCAGAGCCTGGAGCCTGTTTCCGATTCTGTGTCTCCCTCTCTCTCTGCCCCTCCCCCGTTCATGCTCTGTCTCTCTCTGTCCCAAAAATAAATAAACGTTGAAAAAAAATAAATAAAAATAAAAAATAAAAAATAAAAAATAGAAAAATAACTAGACTTATTATTTTTTTAAATTTTTTTTTAGTGTTTATTTACTTTCGAGATAGGGAAGAGCATGAGCAGGGGAGGGGCAGAGAGAGAGACACAGAATCCACAGCAGGCTCCAGGCTCTGAGCTGTCAACACAGGGCCCGACGTGGGGCTCGACATGGGGCTCGACATCGGGCTCGAACTCACCAACCGTGAGATCATGACCTGAGCCGAAGCTGGATGCTCAACCGACTGAGCCACCCAGGTGCCCCGACTTATTTATTTATTTTTTTTAACATTTGAGAGAGAGTGCTCGTGCACACCCACATGAGCCAAGGGTTGGGGCAGAGAGAGGGAGAGAGACAATCCCAAACAGGTTCCACGCTATAAGTGTAGAGCCCAAGGCAGGGCTGGATCTCATGAACCTGTGAGATCATGACCTGAGCCAAAATCAAAAGTGAGACGCTTAGCTGAGCTACCCAGGCACCCCTAGAAGCTTTCATTACCAGCAATAAACAAAGTATTTAGGAGATTCAGAAGCAAGATGATTTGCAATGCACATGTCTAATGTTGAACCTTTAGGAATATATTAATGCCACTAACTTTCAGTAATCCAAATATATATGATCCATTTCATAAATTATATATTGGGAATTAAATATAGCAGCTTTTAGGAGCACCTGGGTGGCTCAGTCAGTTGAACACCCAACTCCTGACTTTGCCTCAGGTCATGATCCCAGGGTTGTGGGATAGGGCACCTCATCAGGCTCTGCACTGAGCATGGAGCCTGCTTAAGATTCTAAAATTTAAAAAAAAAAAAAAAAAAAAAAAAAAGGCTATACTGAGAAAAATCATTTGCATAAAGAAGTCTTATCAAAAAAATCAAAATAAAGGGGCATCTGGCTGGCTCAGTTAGAAGAGCATGCAACTCATATCTTGGGGTCATGAGTTCGATCCCCATGTTGGGTGCTAAAAAAATAAACTTAAAAATCAAAATATATTTCAATGTCAACTTAAATTTTTTCTTCTGAAGTTTAGTCATAGAACTGTCATCTCTCACTGACAAAGGTAACTGAAAATATACACAAATAATTTTCTCCCCAAAATCATGCTTTTTTTTTTTTCTCACAATACAAGCAATCTGAAGTAGCTTATACGAAAGACTCAGATCAAGGGAAATCTAAAAGGGAGAAGATTCGGTTCTGATTTTAAGTTGGTACTGACAAAAATTCCGTATCCTAATTGTTCTAAGATCTTTTACACAAGACCATTTGAATACACTCTCATTTCTTGGTCAACATAATTACTGTTTCTTCAACTCATCTGGTATGGGGGCAGGGGGGAAGGTCTTTTAAGTAAAAACGATCACAATTTTACACTGGACCAGAATGGTGGGGAGCTGATGGGAAGTCAGTTCATCGCATCATACTGGCATGGGCTATTCCCAGTATAAGGGTCACCTGGCTGGCTCAGTGAGTTAAGCATCTGACTCTTGATCTCAGTTCAGGTCTTGATTTCAGGATCATGAGTTCAAGTGCTGTGTTGGGCTCTCACACTCGGCACGAAGCCTATTTAAAAAAAAAAAAAAAAAAAAAAAAGAAAGAAAAAAAGTCCCTGGAACATGATCTTGTGCCCAGGGATATCTCCCAGTATGACATGTAAAGAGCTGAGCAAAATGGAAAAGCTAGATAGCTGAGCTCAAAAAAAATTATATTATTTAAGTATTATATATTTCCAGGTCAAAAACACATGCTTTCCATTAATAAATGAAATTGCTGGGGCGCCTGGGTGGCGCAGTCGGTTAAGCGTCCGACTTCAGCCAGGTCACGATCTCACGGTCTGTGAGTTCGAGCCCCGCGTCGGGCTCTGGGCTGATGGCTCAGAGCCTGGAGCCTGTTTCCGATTCTGTGTCTCCCTCTCTCTCTGCCCCTCCCCCATTCATGCTCTGTCTCTCTCTGTCCCAAAAATAAATAAACGTTGAAAAAAAAATTTAAAAAAAAAAAAAAAAAAAAATAAATGAAATTGCTAAAGACCATATAAGTTGCTATAAAGGTCAGCCCCAGGATTCATGCAGGCCAATACTTGGTCTCCAATGTGCAAAGCAACGTGAAAGAAAATCTAGAATAAAACAACTATTCTAAAGTATCCATGCCACTGCTTCTATCCATTAGTGCAACAACTGGAGAGCTGGCCTTAGGAAGCTTTACCCTTCCTTTACTCCAGGACTTCAACATACACTTTCTCTGGACAGAGTGACCTACATGAGCTGTTTAAAGGTTTTGAGATACTTAAAGCAAATTCTTAAGTTGACAGAAGGGAGACACCATATAGGGGTACCTGGTTGGCCCAGTTGGAGAAGCACGTAACTCGTGATCTCAGAGTCATGGGTTCGAGTACACAGTTGGTTGGAGACTGCTTGAATACATAAACTTAAAAAAAAAAAAAAAAAAAGAGAGAGAAAGAAACAAGGGAGGGTACATAACCTTCCAATGACTTCCCTGGTGTCACTTTCAGACAAAGATCACTGGAATAGTCTGAAATGATAGCTGATTTCATATGAGAATCCTGTTTCAATTGTGAAGCCCTAAAAGTTTTTTTTCCAAAAGAAGCAAAAGGAAACAAAGCTGGTCTACAATTCCAGGTTGAAAAAGGAAGGGACTGGACCAGATCAAGATTGTGTCAAACTCTTGGACACAGTCACTGAGAATACATAAACTGAGCCAAATCTTGCACACTTCACTAAGTAGGGATTTTTCACTGGAGTTTTCAAATGGACAACGACAACACATTCTACGGGGATAAGTCTCATGCTTTTCCATGTGAAGCTGAGAATCTTTTTTAAAAATTTTTTTTTAATGTTTATTTATTTTTGAGACAGAGAGAGACAGAGCATGAATGGGGGAGGGTCAGAGAGAGGGAGACACAGAATCCGAAACAGGCTCCAGGCTCCGAGCTGTCAGCACAGAGCCCGACGCGGGGCTCGAACCCACGGACTGCGAGATCATGACCCGAGCCGAAGTCGGCCGCTCAACCGACTGAGCCACCCAGGCGCCCCTAAAGCTGAGATTCTTAAAAGGAAACAAGCAACTTAAAAAGGGGACATTTTTTAGAAACTGGTTTTTTCTTTAAATCAACACTCTCTAGTCTAAAAAACTATCTATTTATAAAAATCTACCTACTGATAAAAATTTTCTGGAACCAGATATAATGATGGCTGCACAACTTTGTGAATCTACTAAAAGAAAAAACACAGAGTTTTACACTGTAAACAGTGAATTTTACAGTATGTGAATTAGATCTCAAAAGTCATTATAAAAAATAACAATGATGGGGCGCCTGGGTGGCTCAGTCGGTTGGGTGTCCGACTTCAGCTCAGGTCATGATCTCACAGTCCATGAGTTCGAGCCCCGCATCGGGCTCTGTGCTGACAGCTCAGAGCCTGGAGCCTGCTTCAGATTCTGTGTCTTCCTCTCTCTCTGCCCCTCCCCTGCTCATACTCTGTCTCTCTCTGTCTCAAAAATAAATAAAAACATTAAAAAAAAAAATAACAATGATGGCGTACCTCACTGGCTCAGTCAGTGGAGCATACAATTCTTGATATTGGAATTGTAGGTTCAAGCCCCACAATGGGTGTAGAAATTACTTAAACAAAATAAAATCTTGGGGCACCTGGGTGGCTCAGTCAGTTAAGCGTCCAGCTTCGGCTCAGGTCATGATCTCACGGTTTGTGAGTTTGAGCCCTGTGTTGGGCTCTGTGCTGACAGCTTGGAGCCTGGAGCCCGCTTCTGATTCTGTGTCTCATTCTCTCTCTGCCCCGCCCCCACTTGTGCTCTAGTCTCTGTCTCTCAAAAAATAAATAAATGTAAAAAAAAAAAAATTAAAAAATAAAATCTTAAAAAAGACAAACCCAGGGGCGCCTGGGTGGCTCAGTTGGTTAAGAGGCCGACTTCGGCTCAGGTCATGATCTCGCGGTCCGTGAGTTCAAGCCCCGCATCAGGCTCTGTGCTGACAGCTCAGAGCCTGGAGCCTGTTTCAGATTCTGTGTCTCCCTCTCTCTGACCCTCCCCTGTTCATGCTCTGTCTCTCCCTGTCTCAAAAATAAATAAAACGTTAAAAAAAAAAAAAAAAAGACAAACCCAATATATATTAACCTTAAACAAAAATCTATTTACAGATTATCCTTCCCCAAGTACATGAGTGCATGCTATATGTGCATTTACAAAGGGGCAGAGCCATCAGTTGGGTAATCAACATTAGGAAGACTAATGCTCACATCATGCATTAGGAAGCTCCCCTGCTCACACACACACTCTCCCTGTCTCTCAAAATAAACAAATAAACATTTAAAAAAGAAAATTTGTGGGATGATACATGTTTACGATCTTGATTGTGGTGATGGTTTCACAGGTGTATAAATAAGTTGAACCTTCCCAAATTACACATTTTGTGCAGTCTGTAGATGCCAATTGTACCTCAATGACAGTTTAAAAACATACAACTTTCGAATACAGTCTGCCAGAAACACACATAAAGTATAAACAATGAGATCCCTCATTCACTGTGGGTGGAAATGTAAAATGGTACAGCTGCTGTGGAAAAGTTTGGCAGTTCCTGAAGAAGTTAAACAGAACTGGGGTGTCTGGCAGGCTCACCTGGAAGGACATGCAACTCTTGATTTCAGGTCATGAGTTTGAGCCCCACATCGGGTGTAGAGATAACTCAAAACAAAAACAATAAAACCTAAACTTAAAAAAAAAAAAAAAAAGTGGGGTGCCTTGGTGGCTCAGTCAGTCAGATGTCCACTCTTGATTTCAGCTCAGGTCATCTCATGGTTCATGAGTTCCAGCCCCACATGGGGCTCCATGCCCTGCTTGGGATTCTCCCTGCTCCTCCTGCACTCTCTCTCTAAAAATAAATAAACTTAAAAAAAAATTTTTTTTTTAAGTTAAACAGATTTACTATATGACCTAGCAACTCCATTCTTAGGTATATATCCAAGAGAACTGGAAACACATGTTCACACAAAAAGTTACACCTAAATGTTCATAATAGCATTATTCACAATAGCGAAAAAGTATAAACAACCCAATATCCATGGATTGATGCCTGGACAAACATAATGGGGTATATTCAGACAGGAGAGTATTACTAAGCAAAATAATGAGGTACTGACTGACACATGCTATATCACAGACAGACTGAATGTATCATGTTAAGTGAAAGAAGCCAAATACTAAAGGCAATGTGTTATAGGATTCTATTTATATGAATGTACAGAAACAGGCAAATCCATAGACTCAGTGTGGTTGCCAGGGGATGAGGGGAGAGGGAACAAGGACTGACTGCTAATAGGTACGGGGTTTCTTTCTGGGGTGATGGAAATACTTTGGAATTAGATGGTAGTAATGGTTGCACAACCTTGTAAATATACTAAAAACCATTAAATTATACACTTTAAAATGGTGAATTTTACATTAAGTGAATATGTCAATTTTAAAAAATATATGTACCCTCAAACTAATTTTTTATAAACAAAATAGAGAACAATCACCAATGTATTCATTAACTCAATGACTAAAAACATACAAATCAAGAGTAACTCCCCTTGGCATTCTCCTCACCCTCAGCCTTTATTACCAACACATAACACATCTCCCCCATCCCCATGCACCCCCACAGTTCGTTCTTCAGATAAACAGAATAAACAATCCTTGGCTGGAGAACTAGTTCTACCTCTCTTTGTCTGCAGTCATCAAAGTTCGCATGCCTGAACATCTCACAATTACCTTTCAATGGATTCATATTCACCTCTACCTTCTCTCTTGCTTACAGAAATGCTATTCGACTTTCAAGAAATCCAATTAAATTCCAACTCATCCATGAAATGCACTCCAGCCTTCAGAAACTTTTTTTTCCTAACTCCCACAAAACAGATGTTACAGGCACAATTTGCTTCATAAGCCTTGTTTTCTGAGGGAAAAATGTACCCACCACTTGGTAGCAGTGTGGAAAACACTTGGTAGCAGCCACCACTTGGTAGCAGTGTGGAAAACAGGATAAAAGGGGGCCAGGATTAAAGGTAGGGAGATGGGGGTGAATTTAAGGATTGGCAGTGAAAATTCAAATAAAAATCTCTGGTTAAATAAGAGAATCCTCTTTCTGAGAAATCTATCCTAAGAAACTGCTCTCAATTTACTCTCATATGTGAGCTGCACTTACAGATCTATAGTTTAAGTGTTAGTTCTCCTCTTCCTGTATATTTTATAATAAAAAATTGGTAGTAGTGGATGGCAAATTATAGTGCATCCAATGAATGAATACGAAGGGTTTTAATATGGAGGGATATGCTCTTATATGTAAAAACCCTAAATATTCCACAAAAAAAAACTGTAATAAATTAATTCAGCAAAACGTCAGGATACTAAGTCAACACACAAAAATCAGCTGCATTTCTATACTCACTAAAAAATCTGCAAAGTAAATTACAAAAACAATTCCATTTATAACAGCATCAAAATGAATAAAATACAGTTGAACCTTGAACAATGCAGGCATTGGGGGCACCAACCCCCACACAGTCAAATCCATGTATAACTTTTGACTCCCCCAAAACTCAACTACTAACAGCCAACTGTTGACCAGAAGCCTTACCGATAACATTAA
Organism: Puma concolor; assembly: GCF_028749965.1. Lineage (NCBI taxonomy): Eukaryota > Metazoa > Chordata > Mammalia > Carnivora > Felidae > Puma > Puma concolor. The sequence continues at coordinate 75,986,363 of NC_141675.1, read as the reverse complement.
CAATTAACAAATATTTTGTATAAGTATTATATGCTGTATTCTCACAATAAAATAAACTAGAGAAAAAACTAAGAAAATCATGAAGGGAAAACACATTTACAGTACTATACTGTATCCAAAGAAGTCCACATATAAGTGGATCTGCACAATTCAAACCCATGTTGTTCAAGGGCCAACTGTACTTAGGAATTAACCAAGGAAGTCGAAGAGTAATACAATGAAAACTACAAAACATTGCTGAAAGAAATTAAATACAACACAACTGAATGGAAACATATCTCATGTTTATGGATTGAAAAATACTGTTTCAAACTCAGTACTACCCAAAGCCATCTACAGATTCAATGCAATCCCTATCACAATCCCAATGACATTTTCCGCAGAAATAGAAAAACCCATCCTGAAATTCATATGGAATTTCAAGGGACCCTGACCAAAACAATCTTGAACAAAACTGAAGAAGTCACTCCTGATTTCAAAACTTACTAGAAGCTACAGTAATCAAAACAGTTTGGTACTGCCATAAACAGAAATAAACAGACCAATGGAGAAGAGAGCCCAGAAACAAAGCCTTGCATATATGGTCAAATGATTTTTGACAAGCGTACCAAGACCATTCTATGGAGAAAGAATAGTCTTTTCCACAAATGGTGCTGGGAAAACTGAATATCTACACGTGAAAGAATGAAGTCAGACCCTTAACAACACATACAAAAATTAACTCAGAATGGATCAAAGGTTTAAATATAAGACTTAAAACAACAGAACTGTTAAAAGCTTCACAACATTGGATTGCCAAAGATTTCTTAGATATGACACCAAAAGCACAGGTTTAAAAAAAAAAAAAAGATAAACTGGGCTTCATGAAAATTTAAAAATTTTGTGCATCAAAAGACACTATCAACAGAGTAAAAAGACAATTCACAGAAAGCTAAAATATTTGCAAATCATACATTCAATAAGGGATCAATATCCAGAATATATAGAGAGAACTAGTAAAACTCAAAGCAACAAAAACTTGACTTAAAATAGACAAGATTTGAATAAACATTTCTCCAAAGGTATACAAATGCCCAATAAGCACATGAAAAGATGCTCAACATCACTAATATTAGGGAAAAAAGTACAAATCAAAACCTCAGTGAGATTATTACCTCACACCCATTAGGATGGCTATCAAAAACAAACAAACAAACAAACAAACAAACAAAAAAACCCCAGAAAACAAGTGTCAGCAAGAATGTGAAGAAACTGGAACCCTTGTACAATGTTGGTGGGAATATACGAATATACGTGCAAGCCACTATGGAAAAGTGCGGCAGTTCGACAAAAAACTAACAATAGCATTACTGTATGATCCAACAATTCCACCCCTGGTATATACAAACCAAAAGAACTAAAAGCAGGACCTTGAAGAGGTATCTGTATACCCATGTTCTTAGCAGCATTATTTATAAGAGCCAAAAGATGGAAGCAACCCAAGTGTTCATCGACAGATGAATGGGGAAATAAAATGGGATATAGACATACACTGGAATATTATTCAGCCTTAAAAAAGGGAAGTTCTTTACTAAAAGAAAAACACTGATTCAAAGGGAAACACGTGCCCCTATGTTTATAGAAGAATTATTTATAATAGCCAAGATATGGAAGCAGCCCATGTCCACTGATGAATGAAGAAAATGTGATATATATAAACACAATGGAATATTATTCAGCCATAAAAAAGAATAAAATCTTTCCATTTGCAAGGACATGGATGGACCTGGAGGTTATTATGCTAAGTGAAATAAGCCAAAGAAAGGCAAATACCCTATGATTTCACTCATGTGAAACTGTTAAGAAACAAATGAGCAAAGGGGAAGAGAGGAAGAGAGAGACAAACCAAGAAACAGACCCTTAACTATACAGAACAAACTGATGGTTACCAGAGGGGAGGAGGTGAGGGGATGAGTGAAGTAGGTGATAGGGATTAAGGAGTCACTAGTCCTGATGAGCACGGTGATGTATGGAATTGTTGAATCACTATACCCTACACCTGAAACTAATATAACACTGTATGTCAAGTGGAATAAAAATTAGTTAAAATAGGGGAACCTGAGTGGCCTCAGTCAGTTAAGTGGCCAGGTCTTGATCTCAGGGGTCCTGAGTTCAGCCCCATATTGGGCTCCAATGCTGCGCATGGAGGCTACTTAAAAAAAATAAAAATGATTTAATTAATTAAAATATGTAATTTTTTTTTAAAGGAAGGAAATTCTGACATATGCTACAACATGGATGAATCTTGAGGGCATTACGCTAAGTGAAATAAACCCATCAGAAAAAGACAAATACTGTATGATTCTACTTACATGAGGTAGTTAATGTAGTCAAAATCAATCACAAAGACAGAAAGAATGGCGGCTGCTATAGGGACTAGAAGAAAGGAGGAATGGGGAGTTATTGTTTAATGGGTATAGATTTTCAGTTTTACAAGATGAAAAGAGTGATGGAGATGGATGGTGGTGATAGTTGCACACTGTTACAAATGGATTTAATACCACTGAACTGCACACTTAAAAATGGTTAAGGTAGTAAATTTTAGGCTATGTGTATTTTACAATTGAAAAAAAAAAGCATATATAGAAGTTAACCATGTATTAACTTGGGATCAGAGATGTCTCTCCTGATGGAGCATATATAATAAACTCATTTATTCCCAGAAAGGAAAAATACTTAAGGGGGAAATTCTGCAAGCTCTACGTAAAACTACATGTTTTCAATATCTAAAAGAACTCTTGACAATCAATTCCCAAAAGTGATAAACACAAAAAGATACACACAGGACAGAAAGAGAAATTCACCAATGACCAATATATGTGAAAAATTTTTCAAACACACTAGTAATCAAGGAATGAAATACTAAACAAGACACCATTTTTCACCTATCGAATTTAGTTGTGGAGATGGAAATAAGGCATCTTGAAGAAGGCCCAGGTTTTTGTAATTCACACTCATTATCTTCACTTACTCCAGCTGCAATCAATTATTCCAATCTAGTTTCCACCTCCTACTTCTAGAACACTGGATAATAATACCAATGACAAAGGGGGGGTGTGGGTGGCTCAGTCGGTTGAACATATCTGACTTCAGCTCAGGTCATGATCTTGCGGTTTGTCAGTTCCAGCCCCACACCGGGCTCGCTGCTGTCAGTGCAGAGCCAGCTTGGGATCCTGTCCCCCTCTCTTTGACCATCCCCCGCTTGCAATATGTATGCTCTCTCTCTCAAAAACAAATAAACGTTTAAAAAATAATAATACCAACGACCAGGGGTGCCTGGCTGGTTCAGTCAGTGAAGCATGAGACTCTTGATCTCTGGGTTGTGAGTCAAGCCCCACGCTGAGTGTGGAGATTACTTAAAAATTAAAAAAAAAAAAAAAAAAAAGTAATACCAGTGACCAAACCAACAACCTCCAAAACCAATTAAACATCTCAGAAGCAAGGATGGACCAATTCTCTGTCTTCTGTGAACTTATTTTTCTTGGTTTCCATCACACCAGTCTTTTGCTCCCCTACCTACCTCCCCCCCACCACCACCAACCTCACTGGCTATTTCTTCCGTCCTGTGTTCAATCTTCTTCCTCTACTACATCTTGAAGTATTGGGGGGACCAAGTGCCAATTTTCACTTCTCTATCTATACTTTTTACCTTGGTGATCTCATACAGTCTATACCTTTCGATATCATCTATGTACTGAGTACTCCAAATTTTTATCTAACAGCTCTTGGCTCTCTCTTCCATGAGATCAAAACCTGTTCACCCAATTGCTTCCTCAACTACCAACTTCACAACTGATATGAATCTCACATTTAATACACCCAAAATAGATCTCATGATTTTTCCCACCTCAAACTTCTGTTCCATTCTTCTCCCTCTCAGTAAATGCCACCATTTATCATAGTTGCTCAAAACAAATACCAAAAAGCAAAGAATTCTCAGGGAATGCAGCTGGCTCAGTGAGTAGTTGGTAGGGCATGCGACTCGATCTCTCAGGGTCATGAGTTCAAGCCCCACGTAGGGCACAGAGTTTACTTAATTAAAAAATAGATATATATATATTTTAAAAAGCAAAGAATTCTCCCATTCCCTCATCAATCCACTTCCAAGTCTTGTTCATTCTACCTCCAAAATATTTTCAAATCTTTCTACTCTTCATCCCTGCCATGGACCTAGTCCAAGGTACTGCAAACAGCATCCTAACTGATCTCCCAGCTCCCCACTCTTGCCCTCTTCCTCCACATAGCAGTCATATTATGCTACCTGCCTTCTTAAAACTTTCAAAGGATTCCTATGAAAACTAAATTCCTAATCAGGGCATTATCTGCTCCTATCTTTGAAAGAATATACACAACCAAAAATATACAATAACATCTCTAGGCAGTAAAACTATGAATACTCTTCCTCATTTCGCTTGTATTTTTAAACTTTTCTATGATGAATACTTGCTTATTAAGAGGAAATGATATTGTTGAATACTGTGTATTACATCGCATTTTTACACCTTAAGGAAAAAAGAAAATGGAAAATTGTAGGTAAACTCTAACTGTAACTGTTACAAGCTTAGATGAAAATACTAGCAAACACTGTAAGAATGATGTGTCAGGGCTATGGGATTATCGGTGATATTTTCCTCCTCTACTTTCTATTTTATAACATAATTACACTCACAACAGAAAAAAAGATTATGAGCTAAACCTCATTCATTGTCTTCTGCAATCTGGCCACAACCCACCGAACCAGTCTTTCTTCCAAGTACTCACTTTCCCAAGCTTTCCACTCTAACCTCGCACTGTCTCACACATCTGGTGCTTTAACTCGGGCATATCCCTGGAAGATCCTCCAACCTTTTTAAATCCCACTCCTCCTTCACAAGGGAGGGGGGCGGTAAGGATGGCGACAGGTTGGAGGTAGATTTCACCGTTCTTGTCGGTAGATCCACAACTTGCTGGTACCGGAGCCAAATCTCAGTTCCGATCCCATCACAGGCCACCAAGCTTAACATCCTGAAAGCTCCGGCCACTGGGGCTCAAGGGACCCCCATCCCCGCAGAGAGCACTGTGCCCCTTAGAAAAGGACCCCCCACACAGCCAAATTCCAGGTTGCCGCTTCGAAGACTCCTCCGACAGACACACTCACCGCGGAACCAGCCTGCCCCTCCGGTCCTCTTCTATCCGCAGTCACTCGCTCCCCCATCCGCTCCGCCCGGGACCGCGCGGCCAGCCGGGTGGGGGAGGGGAGCGCACGTGCCCGCGCCGCCCCCGCCCAGACAATGCCCGGGAGAGCGGAGCGCGCGCCCGGCCGGCCGGAACCCGCTCCCGCCAACACTCACCCTTTCCGGGTCTCCCGCCGAAGCGCAGGGCCCGCTGGGCGCCGCGAGAGGACACGAGGAAGGTGCGAAAGCGAGCGAAGCTCCGCGGAGCCGCCCCGCCACGAGGCCCCAGCGACCCCAGAGCCCGCGGAAGCACAAGGCTCGGCGGAGCCCGCCCGTCCCTCCCTTTCGGCCCCGCACGTCAGCAGCAGGGGCGGGGCGGGACGCGCGCGGCGGCGGCGCGCGCGCGCGCGCGGCCCCGGGGGCGGAACTTGCAGAGATGTGGGCGGGGCCAGGGCTCCAGCTGGTGCTGGGGCCGAGGCTGGCAGGGCTGGAGCTGTGGTTGGCGGTGGCCCAGACTCTGATCCCGGCCGGTGCTGCCGCACTGCCTGGGGAGTATGGATGTTGGTTCTGGCAAAGGCACCATCATCATTTATCATTTTCCTCCCTAGAAGATGGCAAGTTCCAGCCTCAAGTTTGACAGAATATTCCTTCTGCCGGCATATATGAAGCTTCTACAGTAGTAACAGTAGCTATGATTTGTGTATGTGTATCATCTTGTACCAAGCTTTGTGCTAGGTGCTAGGGATACAAATAACAATAGTTACTACTAACCTATGATACAGATGCAGAAATTGGGGCTCCAAAAGGTTGGGATTTAACTAGTTTACACAACTAGTGAGTGACAATCCGTCAAGTCCAGTTTACCTGCTAAATATCTTTGGAGCCCACCTTTTTCTTTCTCCCTGTACCGCCCTACCCCAGACCCCATCATCTCCTGCCCAAGACTGCTGTAGCCGCCCAACCGGTGTCCAGGGATCTGTTTCTGTTCCCCTTCAATCTGTTCAAGTCACTATGTAAAGATTTACCACTGGAGCTGAGTGATAAGTTTAGAGAGAGTTTCCTATAAAATTTTTTATACTTTACATATGTTATCAATTTTTAATGTTTAATAAAAATGTTTTAAAGAGTTCATTCCTGTATCTCCAATAGCAAGCCCAGTGCATTGCATGTGGCATGCACTAAAAAAGTACTTGTTGAATGAATGAGTTAATAGGACCGGGAACTGACTCCAAAACTCTGTATGATAAGAAAATTGAGGGATTTATAACATGTCACCCCTGGCCCCCTGACCTTAAAGTCTATCAGGGGTAAAGACAGATTGACAATATTTGTTCAGCAAATTTTTTATTGCGTTTCTGTTCTGGCACTGTCTGCCAAGCACTATGTTAGGCACCGAGGATCAGAAAGGAACAAAACCGTTCCTGCCCTTGTGAAATTTACAGACAATCTGATCTGAAAGGCCAGGAAAGGCTTCTCTTATCCTGAAGCTAAGACCCAAAGAGAGAACAGGAATTGGGGAGGTAAAAAATAAATTTCATAGAGAAAGAAGTAGGGTAAGAGGTCAGCATGAATGGGTCAATATTCCCCTGATTTTGAGGTCTAACCCTGAGAAAGGGGCATAGTAATGTCCAGCTGACTGGGGATTGGGTGGGGCTAGAAACCCACTTCCCCTAGCCCAGCTTAGAAGGCTGAACAATTCTGGCAAATGTCTCACATTGAGCAGGGCTCAGGAGTAGGGGTATTGGGGAGAGAAAGGACGATGCTGCTAGTTGTCCACACCTTGCAGATGGTGTGCCAGAAACCCAGACTTCTCTCGATGCTCCCTGACAGGCAAAATAGCATGGTTGAGAGCCATGGATGGGACAATGTGCCAGGGACTAGGTGATCCTAAACCAGGGGCAGTGGTGGATTGAATGGCAGGGAATGGCTGGAGAATGTGACTAAGACCCCAAGGATGAGCAGAGCTGAAGCCTCCAGCAAGAGCAAAAGGGTTCCCAAGTCAGCTGATGAAAGGAGCAGGGATTGGAGGGGCTGGGGTGAGAAAGTGAGACATCTGAATTTCAAGGTGCTGAAGCAATAGATCACGAGCTTGCCAGTCAACAACCTCAGGGCTGTGGTGATCAGGAGTGACTAGGGAGCAGAAGCCAGTGAGGACCCTGGCTACAGCTCTTAACTCTGCACACAGATCTGAGACCCCTCTGGCCACTGCTTCTAACCTTCCCTTTGATCTTGCAGACTTCTTGGGAAGTCAAGGTGTGGAAGGGAAAGTTCTGGCAGGACTGTAATTTTAAGCTGACAGAATATTTACCTCAAATGAGATCTTTTAAGACCAGATAACTTTAACTGGCAAGTTTAAGTTCAGCCCAGTCCCCAAGAGCAATGACAGCCTCTGAAAAAAAAGTTTGCCTCATTTAATAAGAAATAACATAGCTACAAATTTCTACACATATGCACTCAGTGTGCACATTTTCATAACAGAGATAAGCTCTATAAAGGAAATGGGCATAGTGAAGACAGCACAGCACAGAGGGAGCACATTTAATATGGAGGTAGAAAAGGCCTCCCTGAAAAGACATTAAGTGAAACCCTGAAGGCAGTAGAAGCTGTTTGGGCATGATAATAATGCCTAAGACAAGGTAAGAAGAAAGCCCAGGGTAACTTAAGAGTAAAATGGCTGGAGATGAGGCTGGGAGCAAGATCACACAGGAGATGGTGTTAAGATTTTGATCTTTGCCATAAGAACAACAGGAAGTCATTAAAGAGTTTTAAGCAGGGGTGTAATGTATTTTATTTGCCCTTTTAAAAAGATTGCTTACCTTGGCGAATGGGTGGGGATGACTGGAAGGGTGTGTGAACAAAGAAGCAGCTAGACAGTTAGAAAGCAATTTGAGTCCCCCAGACGAAAAATGAAGATAGCTTACACTGAACAGCAGAGATGGAGGGAAGTAGATAGATTCAAGAATTGTGGACAAAATACCAAGAGACTTGGTAATGAATTGGGGAGAGACTGAACTCTGCTAAGTCAAATGCACGAAGATAAACCGACCCAATCCTTTAGGCAGACACAGTCCTGTACGCTGGAGGTTGGATTTCAGGCCCCTCCTTAGCCAGGCCTCTTCAGCCCGCATTCACCTGCACAAGTGGAGGTAGGCCTTGGAGGAGAAGATCAGAAGGGAGAAAAATGGAGGGTGGCTCCCAGGTTTCTGGCATTGGCAAACAGTGGATTTGCTGAGATGGCTGAGTGCCATTTATTGAGAAGAGGGGCAGTGGAGGAAGAACAGATTTTGTGTGTTGGGGATTGGGTGAATCAATAATTCCCTTTGGGACATTTGAAGTATTCCCCTGACAAGATGAAACATCCCTACATAGGACCTGGGGCTCAGAGGAGAACTGGTGGGTGGTGCTGTCAAAATACCATTTAACAGGTAGTTGGTGAGAGTTGGTGAGATTGCAATGAAAGTACAGCAAAGGAAACAATCGACAAAACTAAATGCAGCCTATGAAATGGGAGATATTCGCAAATAACATATTGGATAGAGGGTCAGTATCCAAAATCTATAAAGAACTTCTCAAACTCAGCACCCAAAAAACAATTAACCCAGTTAAGAAATGGGTGGAAGACATGAATAGACATTTTTCCAAAGAAGACATCTAGAAAGGGGCACTCAGGTGGCTCAGTTGGTTAAGCATCCAACTTTGGCTCAGGTCATGAGCTTACAGTTAATGAGTTTGAGCCCCACATCGGGCTCTCTGCTTCGGCCCCACTTCGGATCCTCTGTTCCCCTCTCTCCCTGCCTCTCCCCACTTGCTCTCTCTCTCAAAAATAAAAGAAGACATCCAGATGGCTAACAGACGCATGAAAAGATGCTCAACATCACTCATCATCAGGGAAATACAAATCAAAAGCACGATGAGATACCACCTCACACCTGTCAGAATGGCTAACATTAACAACACAAGAAACAACAGGTGTTAGCAAATATTCGGAGAAAGGGGCACCCTCCTACATTGTTGGTGGGAATGCAAACTGCTGCAATCATTCTAGAGAACAATATGGAGGTCCCTCAAAAAACTGAAAATAGAGCTACCCTAGGATCCAGCAATTGCACTATTAGGTATTTACCCAAAGGATACAAAAATACAGATTTGGAGGGTTACCTGTACCTCAATGTTTATAGCAGCATTATCAACAATAGCCAAACTATGGAAACAGCCCAAATGTCCATCGACTGATGAATGGATAAAGAAGCCGTTGTGTGTTTGTATTATATGTAATATGTATACATAATATATAATGGAATATTACTCAGCCATTAAAATAATGAAATCTTGCCATTTGCAATGACATGGATGGAGCTAGAATGTATTATGCTAAGCAAAATAAGTCAATCAGAGAAAGACAAATGCCATATGATTTCACTCATATGTGGAATTTAAGAAACAAAGCAGACGAATATATGGGAAGGCGGGGGGAGAGGGGGGAGAGGCTCTTAACAATAGAGAACAAACTGAGGGTTGATGGAGGAAGGTGGGAGGAGATGAACTACATGGGTGATGGGTATTAAGGACGGCACTTGTTGGGATAAGCGTTGGGTGTTGTGTGTAAGTAAGGAATCACTGAATTCTACTCCTGAAACCAATATTGTGCTGTATGTTAACTAAATAAAATTTTAAGAAAAGTATAGTTTAGACGGGTTGCGCAGTCATAGCCTACAATGTCACACTTTGCTTTAAACAAGCCAACACTCTGAACGTTGAGAAATTTCACATAATAACCTGGATTTCCCTTTCTGTGAAAAACCAGAAGCTGTATAACCTGGACCCACCTTGGTATAATCAGATATTAGCTAACACTATGTATGTATCAAGCAGTGTTCCAAGCACATCACAAATTTAATCTAAATAACAACTTTCTTCTTCTTCCTCTCTATTAAGGAAGAGAAAACTAAAGCCCAGAAAGGTTGAGTAACTTGTCAGACAGCTAGGAAGTGGAGGAGCTGGGTTGCACACCCAGGCCGTCTGGCACCAGGGTCTGAGGACTTAGCTGCCACGCCCTGGATGCAGCTGGAAAGCTGCAGTCCCATTTAGAGAAACCCTATGGCCTTCAGGGGATGGTCCCATCACTCCCCATTGTCTTCCTGCCCGCCCCCATTCCATACTGAGTGTCAGTTGCCCTTTATTGTTTTTCTTGCGCTGCTGTTTTCTGATGTTAGAGAATTATTTCTCTATACCGAGTAGAAAGTTAAAAATATTAAAATTGAGATGTCTAACTTCTATGGGTAAGAATTTAAAAATCATTTGTGAAATTTCTGTATGTTATCTGATCAGATAAAACTGGTAAAAACAGGTTAATATTCAGATTAAATATGTATGAGAAACTCTTACCTATGTTTCCATGCTTCTGATACAATCCTACTTCAGAGGTGATCTCTTATTCTCAAGTATATAAGATTAAAATGATAGAGCCACGGCAACTAAAATGTTGAATAAGTTTTAAATTTCAAACAGTTTTATTTAAATCAGGCTGAGATCAGGGAGATCTTGACAATACACTTAAACTTATTTTCAAGTCTTTGGAAAAAAATATAGTCAGTTTGGGGTCTTATAGCCTCTCAAGCGGGAAAAGCAAAGGTGGGAAAGGAGAGAGAGAAAGGGAGGTTGGCGGTTTAAGTTGCTCACTGGTCTCTTAGTAAAAGTATGGGAGGAAAATGGCAGATATGGATGTTTAATGTAAAATATGAATTAAAAAAAAAAAAAAAACTATTACTGAAGTTTGTCAAGTAGGTTCCAAGAGCATTGACACTGACCCAGGATAGTTGGAGGGGCCTTACTCTGGGAGAAGTGCCAAGCAGCTTTATGCAAGGCTCCAGTGGCAAGGAGCCCTATGGGCAGATTGAAAGCAGCAATCAGGGAAACAAGGAAAGTCTGAAAGGATCGTGAACTCAAAATTCTGCCTGAGGCAGAAGCTGGCTCAGGTGGAAAATTGTTGCTAATTTCTGACCCGGAGATTCAGGTATCCTGGCCTACTCCCTGGGAAATCCACCCACCCTTCCTAAAATTAACATGAGTGGAGCCCCAGAGCCCTTAAGGTAATGACGTTCCCTTATAGGTTGCAGATACTAATTAGACTTCTTAAATGAGAACCTCACTTCTTTACAGCCCCAAGCAAACTGTTGTTAGTGCCTGGGAATTACATTCAGGCAGTTAAAAATAAGTGATTATTGGGCACCTCGCTGGCTCTGTTGGTGGAGTGGGTGACTCTTAATCTCACAGTTGTGAGTTCAAGCCCCACGCTGGTGTAGAGATTACTTAAGAATAAAAAATCCTGGGGCGCCTGGGTGACTTAGTCTGTTAAGCATCCGACTTTGGCTCAGGTCATGATCTCACAGTCAATGAGTTCAAACCCTGTGATGGGGCTCTGTGCTGACAGCTCAGAGCCTGGAGCCGACCTGGGAATCTGTGTCTCCCCCTCTCTCTGCCCCTTCCCTGCTTGCGCTCTGTCTCTCCCTCTCTCAAAAATAAATAAACATTTTAAAAAATATATTTTTTAAAAAATTTGTATTTATTTAAGGAAACTCTACACCCAATGTAGGGTTCGAACTCATGACCCCACGATCAAGGGTCACATGCTCTTCTGACTGAGCTAGCCAAGCGCCCCAAGAATAAAAAATCATTAATAAATAAAAATAAATAAATAAAAGACTATCCCCAAACAAAAAACCAAATGTCTGGTTGGCCTATTTGAATTTTGGCAAAACTACACCCCATCCTTTTAGATCTTATTGGACCGTATCATAACCCAAAAGAAATCAGGTAGTGTGCTTTTTTTTTTCAAGATTTTATTTTTACATAATCTCTACACCCAGCATGGGGCTCAAACTCACAACCCTGAGATCAAGAGTTGCGTGTTCCACCAATTAAGCCAGCCAGGAACCCTTAGTGCTTCTACTCTGTGTGGATTATGCAGTTACCATGGAATATAAACTTTGGGAATGGGGAAGATGATGCAAGACATGTTTTCATTCATGCAAAAAAAGGAGAAAAATTTTTTCTTTTTGCCCTGAAAGGAAACTTTCTATGACTGGAACTGGTGGTTGGGTCCTCTGTGTTTGTTTCACATAAAAATAAAGCCTCTAAATGTGGCTTTACTTGGAACTCTAAATGTGGAGAAATTGGAACTCTCATACATTGCTGATGGGAATGTAAAAGGGTGTGTAGCCACTTTGGCAAACAGCTTTGGCAGTTCCTCAAAATGTTAAACACAGAGTTACCATATGACCCAGCAGTTACTCTCCTAGGCAAATATTGAAAAGAAGTGAAAGCATACGTCTACATAAAATTTGTACATGAATGTTCATTGCAAATTTTATTGTATCTCAATAAAGTTTTTATTATTATTATTATTTTTTAAAAAGAAGTCTCTGAGGGGTGCCTGGGTGGCTCAGTCAGTTGGGCGTCTTACTTCAGCTCAGGTCATGATCTCATGGCTGGTGGGTTCAAGCCCTGCATCAGGCTCTGTGCTGACAGCTCAGAGCCTGGAGCCTGCTTCGGATTCTGTATCTCCCTCTCTCTCTCTCTCTCTCTCTCTCTCTCTCTCTTTGCCCCTTACCCACTCACACTCTGTCTCTCTGTCTCTTAAAAATAAATAAATATTAAAAAAACTTTTTTTAAGTAGTCTCCGAGCATAGGTTAAAAATTTCTGAAAATTACTTGTAAAGGTAAAGGCAAAATAAATACAAAATTTCCAACCAACCAATATGAGTCGGTTTAGGTGGAATATAGATCATGTAAAAAGGGGAATGTACAAAATAGTTCTTCTTTTTTAACTTTTTTTTTTTATTCTTGAGAGAGAGAGAGAGAGAGAGTGAGCGCATGAGCAGGAGAGAGTCAGAGGGAGAGGGAGAGAATCCCAAGCAGGTTCTGTATTGTCCACGCAGAGTCTGATGTGGGGCTCAAACTCACAAACCATGAGATCATGACCTGAACTGAAACCAAGAGTGGGACACTTAACCACCTGAGCCACCCAGGTACTCTGCCAAAATAATTCTACTTGAACCTCAGGGCAAGTTTTTAAAGCCTAAAGACTTCTGGTTTTATTTTGGTTACATTTCCTTGTCTTTAATTAGCTTTTAGGTGTCCAGGTAATACAATACTGAGATATTTTCATTATTGTTTAATGTTTTTGAAATGAACTTCTATACTACAGCTCTCTGTTATGAAAGATAAATAATGACACTGGTGCTGAGCTTATTTTCTGACAGAATTTTTAATAACCTTTAATTTCCTTGATGATATTGATGTGTATTATCCTCTGCTAGTTTTTATCAGGATGTTTCCTGGCTTTCTATTTTATGATCCATCTGTTCTAGAAATGCCCCCAAATGCCCTTAGTCAAGAGGTATAATCCTGACTGTAAATAGCCCTCATCCCCAAATATAATAAGAGGCCTCTGGCGGCCTTGCCTGAGCCAAAACAAAAAATATTGCATATATCAGTTTTCAAAAATCAATTGCTGCTGAGAGTGCTATCCTGTTGACCCTGATGTTAGAAGTCTTAATCTGCCTTCACAATGGTAGATTTGGGGATGTTGCCCCTGTAATCAGTTCTCAGTTCCTCCAATGCAAGTGAGTCGGAGATATCAGTTGAGCAATTTCAGAAGAGCAATCTTCTACAAATTGACCTTGGCAGTGATACAAACCACATGGGTAATAATTTTTATTCTCCAAACATCTCCAATCTCTTATGTTGTATGACCATTATGTTTCTCCTCCTATGCTTATAAAATGCCTTATTCATATGTTCAGAGTTCATATGCATCCAGATTTGGTGTTCTCCAACTAAGCAACATATAATGTCGGAACAGTCATAAATGTGCCTAGAGAAGAATTGTTCACATTATAAAAAGAACAAAAGGAGGAGAAACTGTCAGGGAATTGTCCCTTCTGTTTTGTATTGTATTCATTGTAGAAAAGACCAAGTGGAGAATCTGAGCAGAGTTTGTGTATAGAATGAATTCATGGCCCAAAATTCAGGCGGTCTGGTTTTTTTTCTTTTTTTAAAGTTTACTTATTTATTTTGAGGAGGGGGGAGGGCAGGAGGAGCTGAGAGAGAGGGAGAGAGAGAGAATGCCAAGCAGGCTCTGAGCTGTCAGCGCAGAGCCCAGCACAGGGCTCTTACTCATGAATGGTGAGATCATGACCTGAGTGGAAATCAAGAGTTCAACTCTTAACCGACAGAGCCACCCGGTGTCCCCATGCAGTCTGCTTCAAAGTAAAAAAACAAAGCAACAAAACAAAACACCATAGTATTGGGTATAATAGTTGGGAAAACTTTTCTTTGACCCTTAACTGTATACTGCTTGTACAATGTTTACATTTACATTTTGCACAAAAGATTTATTTATGCAACAACAAAGGCGTAAGAAGCTGTGCCTATCCTCTTCCCCTTTTGTCACCCTGTCTTCTCCTTCAGTAGATGGCATACAAAACAACTTGGCAGACTTCACATTCATTCCCAACCCACAATCCCTTGTCTTCTTCTATAGAAGCTGGAAGGTTGAACACTCAATTTTTTACCATCCCCTGCAGCCAGGAGTGACCATGTGGCTCACTAGCCAACAAGATGAATCCATAGTTCAGTGAATGAAAAGAGACTCCCAAAAAAGGAGGAGAGTTGTAGCTAGTTTTGCCTTTGCCCTTCTGTCCCTCTAAATTTGGATGTGATTCCTGAAGGTCCAGCAGCCATCCTTCGAATATAAGACCTTAAAAATGGTAGCACAAAAAGAAAGCAGGAGTCTGGGTCTTTAATGATAGTATTGAGTCTCTGTACCAGGTCTAGACCGCCAACTTGCTTTGTGAGAAAAATATCATTTGCTTAAACAACTTGTTGCCAGGTTTTCTATTATTTCTAGCCAAGGACATTCCTGTATGACACATGAGATTTCTTCAATGTGTTTCTTTCCTTATTCTCATTAACTTCTTTGATAACTCTTTCTCAATTTCTATCCCAACCTCCTCTTTCTCTGCCAATGCCTAAATACTGAGGTTTCTAGATCTTCTGTCATTGGTCTGTTCTCATTTCTTGAATAAGTTTCCCCAAAGGTACAGGTTGAACTGTCCATTACATACCAATGAGTTTCAAATCTTGACCATGAATTTAGGCCTCTGTTCTGAACCTGGGCCATTATTTTCTTAAATATTTATTTTCAAGTACCTTTAAGACATTTCCCCTTGAGTGGCCCTGAAGCAAATTCAGTCTATCCACAGTTTAATTCATTTTTTTGCCAACCACTCAGTTATCTAAGATAGAAACTTTGGAATCTACTCTGCATTTACCCTCACAGATCTCATCCAGTTGGTCTCCAGGTGTTACTGAGTCTACCTTCTTAATTCTTAGGCCAGGTCTCTCTTCTTTCCTCCCTCAGCCATCATCCTGGGCCAGGTCCCACTTTCTCTCACCTGGATTCCCACACCTCCTCACTGGTTGTGTTGCCATCTTGCTCTCCTCATCAAATGCATCTCAGCTGCCAAACCAACTTTCTACAACACAAATCTGACCACCTCACTCTGCCATTTAAGGGGCCTCCCAATGCTTCACCCCCATTACCTTGGGCTAGCAGTTCTCAAATTTTAGCAATCAGCATTAACTGCAGGACTTGTTCAAACACAGATTGGTGGGATACACAAGATTCTCCTGTGTATCTTATTCCATAGGTCTGGGGTGGGTCCTAAAATGTGCATTTCTTTTTTTTTTTTTCTTTCTCTTTTTAACTAGGCTCCACACCCAATGTGGGGCTTGAACTGAGATCAAGAGTCACATGCTCTACCCACTGAGCCAGCCAGCCACCCCCTAAAACGTGCATTTCTAACAAATTGGGGGATGATGCTGATCAAGGACCATAATTTGAGAACCACTGGCCTAGGTTAAAATTAAAACTCATTAGCATCAGGTTTAAGATCATTTACAATCTACTTTCCCAGTTTCTGGCTGCTGCTCACCACATTCCTGAAATTCTTTCCAAAGTCACCTTCCACTTCTATGGAAAGCTAAGGTCTTAACTCATTCTCTCTCCTGCCTGGCATGCAATCTGTCCTTCTCATTCCTGGCAAATTCCCTTACCAATTCTTCAAGGAAAGTCCAGCTCTGACCATCTATTTTCTTTTTCTTTTCTTAAAAAAATTTTTTTTTTAATGTTTATTCATTTTTGAGAGCAGGGGAAGGGGCAGAGAGAGAGAGGGAGACACAGAACTGAAGCAGCTCGAGGCCCTGAGCTGTCAGCCTGGAGCATGACACGGGCTTGAACCCACAGACTGTGAGATCATGACCTGAGCCAAAGTTGGCTGCTTAACCAACTGAGCCACCCATGTGCCCCAAGGCCTTCTATTTTCTTGAAGAAGTAATTAATTTACTGTTTCCTCCTCTATACTCTTTGGCACTTTATGCATAGGGTACTTTATAGTCTTGCTACTTAAACTGGTCCTCAACAAACACTAGGAGCATCACTGGGAGCTTGTTAGAAATGCAGACTCTCAGGCTTCACCCCAGACCTACTGAATCAGAATTTGCAATTTAACAGGATCCTCAGGTGATTCCCATGCATAAAGAAGTGTGAGAAGCCCTGCTGGGCAGGGCCTCATGCTAGGCGTTGCGATAGATGGTTTGATGACAGTATTTCCTTTGATTCCTTCAGCAGTGCCATGGCTCATTATTATTGCGCACAATTCGTAGAGGAAGTGGAGGTTGGTAGTAGGCAGAGCTGGGATTCAAACATAGGACCATCTGGCTTAAAAAACCCTGTGCTTGCTGTGCTACACCAATTGTCTCTCTGTTACAGGTCTTCACACATAGCATTGTAATTATCCGTCCATAGGTCTGTCTGCTTATCCATGTAAGGAAATGCTGAGCAGGGCAAAGTCTCTGGACTTCAAGGATAAAAAAAACAAGGAAGAACCGGGGCGCCTTGGTGGCTCAGTCCATTGAGCTTCCGACTTCGGCTCAGGTGACGATCTCACGGTTCATGGGTTTGAGCTGACAGCTCAAAGCCTGGAGCCTGCTTCGGATTCTGTGTTTCCCTCTCTCTCTGCCCCTCCCCCACTCTCTCTCTCTGTCTCTTTCAAAAATAAATAAACATTAAAAAAAAAAAGGAAGAAACTTTCTCACTGTCAACTCTAGTTCTGACAGCAATTTTGGGTAGGATGGGCTTCTCGAAAGAAAGAGTTTATATAAATTTTAAAAACATGACAGCTTTGTTGAGATGTAATTCATATACCACATAATTAACCCATTTAAAGTGCACAATTTGGTGCTTTTTAATATATTCACAGAAGTGTGCAGCCATCACCACCATCAGTTTTAAAATGTATCATCACCCCCTCAACGAGCTGCATGCCCATCAGCAGTCACTCTCTATTCCCACCCACCCCCCCAGCCCTGCCTCGGCACCTCAACTCCAGGCCACCACCAATTTACCTCCGTCTCTGTATCCACTCTGGATGTTTCACAGGAATGGAATCGTACAATAGGTAGCCTCTGTGACTGGCTTCTTTCACTTAGCATAATGTTTTTATTTTTATATATTTTTTAAGATTTTATTTTTTAAGTAATCTCTACACCCAATGTGGGGCTTGAACTCACAATCCTGACATCAAGAGTCGCATGCTCTATTGACTGAGCCAGCCAGCCAGGTGCCCTAATAAGAGTAATGTTTTATTATTTATTTAAAGGTCATTTTTTTTTTTAATTTTTAGCTTTATTTTCTTTTATTTTTTGAGAGACAGAGAGAGACAGAGCACGAATGGGGGAGGAGCAGAGAGAGAGGGAGACATGGAATCCAAAGTGGGCTCCAGGCTCTGAGCTGTCAGCACAGAGCCCGATGCGGGGGCTGGAAATCATAGACTGTGAGATCGTGACCTGAGCTAAAGTCAGACGTTTAACCAACTGAGCCACCCATGAGCCCCTTTAGGGTAATGTTTTAAAAATCAGCCATGCTGTAGCACGAATAAGTGCTTCCCTTCTCTTTATTCCTGAGTAAAATCTCATTGTATGGATATACCACTTTTTATTTCTCCATTCTTGAGTTTATAGACACTTGAGTTGCTTCCACCTTTTGGCTCTTATTAATAATGTTGTTATGAACATTGGATGTATCAGTTCTTGTGCGGACATATGTTTTCATTTCTCTGGTTCTATGCTTAGGAGTGGAATTGTGAGGTTATATGGTAACTCTAGGTTTAAAGTTTTGAGGAACTGCCACACTGTTTTCTAAAGGAGCTGCATCATTTTAAATACTCAGCAGCAGCCAGATGAGGATACCATTTTTTCCACATCCTTGCCAACATTTGTCATTATTTGACTTTTTTAAAAAGTTCAACTTATTTAAACTAAAAAGAACCTGTCTTTTTGATTATAGTCATTCTAGTAAATATGAAGTACTATATCATGGTGGTTTTGATTTTCATTTCCCTAATAATGAATAATATAATATTGAGCATATTTTCATGTGCTTGTTGGCCATTTGTTTATCTTCCTTGGAGAAGTATCTATTCAAATCTTTTGCCCATTTTTGAAATAACTTACTTTATTTTATTTTTAATTAATTAATTAATTAATTTTGAGATTGAGAGAGAGAGAGAGCGAACGCACACACATGATAGGGGGAGGGGAAGAGAGGATCCCAAGCAGGCTCTGTGCTATCAGCATGAAGCCAGACACAGGGCTTGAACCCACGAACTGTGAGACTCGTTGGGCTTGAACTTCCCCACACTTTTTTAAAAATAAAGTCAGTCAGTTTTACAAGCAGAGTGTTGGGCTAGGGTGTTAGTCTCTGGTCTGCTTGGTATGCCTTTTTTGTCATTGAAACTAACATACCATTGGAGGCTGGCTGGTTGAAGGGTGCCTTGACCTCTCGGTGACACTTACCTGGAAATTAGCCTAGGCAACAGGGATGTGGGGGATGAGGAATGCTAGTGAGCTGCCCTTCCCAAGAAGATATCCTTGATTGGCAGCTGGGGTGAGCCCCACCTCTTGACCATACCCACTGGAAGTATAGCTTTTGTCTCATTGATTTGGGGGTGGGGGGTGAGTTTGAGAATGAGTGGCTTAAGTGCTACAGAATCTATCTGTTCTTACTAAATTTTAGTAGATTTTCTTGAATAAATGTTTCATCACTTGCTATATGCCCTTAGGACAATTTCCAGAGACTTTAGATGTTGTTTTTCTTTTTTTTTTTTTTTTTTAATTTTTTTTCAACGTTTTTTATTTATTTTTTGGGACAGAGAGAGACAGAGCATGAACGGGGGAGGGGCAGAGAGAGAGGGAGACACAGAATCGGAAACAGGCTCCAGGCTCTGAGCCATCAGCCCAGAGCCCGACGCGGGGCTCGAACCCACGGACCGCGAGATCGTGACCTGGCTGAAGTCGGTCGCTTAACCGACTGCGCCACCCAGGCGCCCCAATGTTGTTGTTTTTCTTAATCATTTTTACCAATTATAGTTGTTTTGCTGGGGTGTGGGTCCACAAAACTCTTTACTATTCTGGGAGTAATTGATAACATTTTGATGAAAATGGGATCATTGCAGCTGTGGGGATAAGGATATTTGGGGGGGGGGGGGGTAGAGATAGTAGTAGCAGAGTAAGTCAGGAATAGAAGATTGAGTGGCAATCAATTAGGACTTCCCGTTAGCATAACAAGTGAGAGACAGTAGCTGTGAACTAAACCTGGGGCCACTAAAGAATTTTGGAGGCTTTATAAATTCCCTATTCCTTTGCTTTTCAACTTACCCTTTATGCTTCGCATAGTGATTGTCAGTCATACATAAACATTCATTACCTACTCTGTGCCAGGCACTTTGCCAAGTCCTAGGAATAGCGTAAGGTTAATAAAGACAGACTTGGTCCTTGCCCTCAAGGAGAGAAGAATAAATCCCCTTGGAAAATCAGGAAAGGCTTTATAGAAGAGGCAGCATTTGAGCTGGAACTCAGATGCAAGGAAAGGGTTGCTGTAAACCTAAATTTAGACAGAAGCCCAAAACCTAATGATAAGGTCAGGGAAAGTCACTGTTATGTAGGATGTTAGGAAACCATTAGGAACATGATTTAACATATATTGATGAGATTTTTCAGCTCTAGGCAAATTCAAAATAGGTCCTTTGTCACTGGCACTCAACCTTCTTTTCTCTCTTCTCAATTTTCAATGACCTGGGGCTTTCCAACACTACCCACTAAGGCATCTTACCCCAGCTGATCCTTTCCCTTGGACTGGATTCTTGGCTAGATCCTTGGAACTCATCAAATAAGATATCGTTCCTAATTTTAAAGAGTCCATAACCTGGGAAAGGGAGGTAAAGTGTCAAATAGAAAAGTACCATGACAGAGATATATGAAGGTGGTAATGGGGATACACAAGAGCTCATCTAACTCAGACTGAGGTGGGAGGAGGAGGATTATGGCAGTTCTCCTGAGGAAATTCAGTCTAAAGTCTTTCAGAGAATGAGAGAGATAGCTGGAGGACAGGCATTCCAGGAGAAGAAAGCCAGTTCACAGAGATGGGTAAGCCCATGAAGCATTCCTCTCCACCACCCCCTGTCCCCCAAGACTTGGGAATTCCATATTGTATTTATTTTGGCAATAGCAATGCCTTCCTCTCCCTAAAGAATTCAGATGTTTCTCTCTGGCCCTTAGCAGCCAGCTAGGTGTACGAACCAGTATCAATCAATTGATTGTTTCCACCAAGGATTTCAATCAAGGAGTAAGTGAGGGAAACATAAATCCGTTAGCCGTTGTGTTGGATGGGCAGGGATGTTCTATCCAGATTATTTCTGCTTAAAGATCATTGTTGTGTGTCCTGCTTCATGACTCTTTGGAGCTGCCTCAGTTTCTGCCTATTTTCCAAGTCTGATACTTGGTTCTCTCATTGATTGATTCTGTGAGCCTCTACTGCCTTCTGATAAATTCCTTATTCAGATAGAGTTGGTTTTAGTGACATGCCAACTTTGATCTTAGGCAAATCATTTGGGAGTCTCTGCCACACAAGAGACGATGAAGGCCTGAACTAAGACATTGGTATGGAGGATAGAAAGGTTGATGGATGGATAGATAGATTGAGATATCAAAGAGGTAGAGTTCCTGGCATAAGATAGGTACTCAATTAATATTTGAATGCATGATTGAATAGCAGAAAAAATTACTCCTAGATTTCTGGCTTTGAAATGCAGTCAATTTTGTTGCTATTTGTTGCAGAAGAGGGAATACAAGATAAATGAGTACTTTTGGAATAAGAGATTCTAGAGTTTCAGTGCTAGTAGTCCCATATTAAGGATTTGGGTAGAAATTTCTTTTTTTTTTAAGTGTTTGTTTATTTTTGAGAGAGAGAGAATGGGAGAGGGGCAGAGAGAGAGAGGGAGAGAGAGAATCCTAAGCACTGCACTGTTAGTGCAGAGCCTGATGTGGGCTCGATGTCACCAACTATAAGATCATGACCTGAGCCGAAATCAAGAGTCAGAAGTTTAATCCACTGAACCACCCAGGTGCCTCTCAAGTTGAAATTTCTTTAAAAAAAAAAAAAATTTTTTTTTTAACGTTTATTTATTTTTGAGACAGAGAGAGACAAAGCATGAACGGGGGAGGGTCAGGGAGAGGGAGACACAGAATCTGAAGCAGGCTCCAGGCTCTGAGCTGTCAGCACAGAGCCTGACGCAGGGCTCGAACTCACGGACCGCGAGATCATGACCTGAGCCGAAGTCGGCCGCTTAACTGACTGAGCCACCCAGGCGCCCCTCAAGTCGAAATATCTAAAAGACATTTGGATACAAGTAGGGGCACCTGGTTGGGGCAGTTGGTAGGGCACACAACTCTTGATCTTGTGGGGGTAAGTTCAAACCCCATGTTAGGTGAAGAGCTTATCTAAAGTATATATATTAAATTTTTTAAAAAGGCATTTGGATACAAGTATATTGACTGAATATTTAGATTTAGAAGTCATTAAATACAGTCATTACTAGAGCCATAGAATTTACATTTATAAAATTACCCAGGATAATTATCTGCAAGGTAAGAAGAAATCCTGCTGATTGGGGATTTAGGGCAGAGGTGGAGGAAGAGAACATGAAGGAGAAGTAAAAGGGAAAGTATGACTACAGCCAAGATAGAAAAAATGTAATTAAGAACATCAAATTTATAGGAGTTAAATAAAATAGAGACTTGTGGATTTAGCAACAAAATGTAATTAGAACTCTTAGCAAGTGTGATTTCTGTAGTGGTATGAGCCAGATTGCAGTAAGAAATGAGGCAAAGGAGAGATTTAAATTTTTCATTTTTATATTTTTTAGTAATCTCTATGCCCAACGTGGGGCTTGAACTCACAGCCCAAGATCAAAAGTTGCATTCTCCACCAACTGAACCAGCCAGGCTCCCTGAAAGGAGAGATTTTTTTTTTTTAAAGGAAGGTGTAGTTAGAATGGAATTGAGAGCTGCAGAAAGGATTTTAAATGTTTATTTATTTTTGAGACAGAGAGAGAGAGAGAGAGAGTAAGCAGGGGAGAGGCAGAAAGAGAGGGAGACAGAGAATCCAAAGCAGACTCCACGCTGTCAGCACAGAACCTGATGTGGGGCGTGAACTCAGGAGTAGAGAATTCATGACCTGAGCCAAAACCAAGAGTCAGAAACTTGACCAAATGAATCACCCAGGAGCCCTGCAGAAAGGATTTTAAAAACGAGAGAGGCTACAGTATTTTTAAATGCTATGGGAAAGTACTCAGTGAAAGAAGTTGAAAATCAGAGAGGGAGGTAGAGGGAAGTCCCTAAAATGCTGGACAAGGGGGATTCAGGGTTTAGATGAAGGACAGATACCTAAATCATGAAGGAGAGAGGATGGGAAATAAGTCTGGGAGGGCAAGATGTGGAGAGAGATTCTACTTCATGTCTTTCAGTCTTTGAAGGACTTCTTCAGTTGCTGAGAACACCAGTGAAGACAGTACAGTACTCCAGGAGAGTGGGGAATGAGCTGTTGTAAAGGAACAAAGAGAGCATAGGAGCACTGGTTTGCCAAGAGTATCCTGCTCAGTTGAGGTTGGCAATCACAACATTTCAGAGGTATTAGTTTGTAGCAAATTATTTTCTCTATCAGTACTCAGCAGCTTGGGAGTAGGAGCAGAGAAGGCCAATAACTGGGTTGATTTAAAGTGGGATGGGAGATCAAAAGGGTGAGCAGATTTTGAATGCTGGTGAGAGTGGTTGGAACAACATTACAACTGTGGAATAGGCTGGGCAGGGAGAGTGGGCAACCCAGGGGCTGCATGAAGAAATGTTGGAAGATGGCGATCTGGAAAAGGTCACAGGGAAAGTCATGGAATGAGAGAGGAAGGAAGGGAAGGCGTGGCAAAAGACAGAAAAGCTTTAGAGGTTACGGTTTCATAGGAAGAATAATTCTGGTGATGGAACAATCTAAGGCAAGGCTTTGTGAGTTACTGGACCGAGTGGGGGTGAAGATCTATTGACTAGAGGTAAAAATATTGTGAGGTGAGAGCAAAGGGACAGGTTCTAAATGCTGAAATGACCCAGGATAATGGCAGAAATCAAAACAAAAGAGCAAGACCGTAAGTCAGATGCCAAATTTGCTATAAATAACATGTTGAATGGTAGGTATGTGGAAGCTACAAGTTAAGTGGAAAATGCAACAGATTAGGGGATTAGGGAGCACCGGGTTGGCTCAGTTGGTAGAGCATGAGACCCTTGATCTCAGGGTTGTGAGTTCAAGCCCCATGTTGAGTGTGGAGACTACTTTAAAAATAAAACAAAACAAAAACTAGGACATTAGTGTACTGCTATTTCCCTGTCTCAACAAGCAGCCCTTCCCTGATTGCTATGCATTTTCTCACTTGACAGAAAGCTTCTGGAGGACAGTGACTATCTTATTCGATGTATTAGTCCCTCAGCATCTTTCCCAGTGCTTGGCACAATTGGAAAGAAGAGACCATAAAATCTCTTTACCCTGGAAAATGATGATTCTTTATTCCCATTTACACAGTTCTCAGTAAGTGGAATGTCTGTAACTACCTCTATCACGCTATACAGAATTGATCTGTTCACATGTCTGCCGACCCTGTCAGTCTCTAAACCTTAAGAACAGGGACTGTCAGGGAGCCTGAGTGGCTCAGTTGGTTAAGCATCTGACTTTGGCTCAGATCATGATCTCATGGTTCATGAGTTCGAACCCTTCATTGGCCTCCATACTGACAGTGTGGAGCCTGCTTGGGATTCTCTCTCTCTTTCAATCCCTCTCTGCCCCTCCCCCCACTAGCTCTCTCTCTCTCTCTCTCTCTCTCTCTCTCTCTCTCTTTCTCTGTGTCTCAAAAATAAATAAACTTAAAAAAAAAAAAAAAAAAGAACAGGCACTGCCACATTCATTAATGCAATCCCAGCGAGGAACATTCTGCCTAATCTACATCAAGGATTCCAATGTTTGTCAAATAAATAAATGAATAAATGAATGAATGAAATCTCAAAGCTATTCATTACTAGCATTCCTGATTAAGCACCATTGCCAAGTACTGTGCTGAATGTTTTACATTCTAATTTATTCCTCAAACTAAGCCTAAGTGGGAAGGGGGGAAACCAAAGTTCAGAAGAGTTAAATATCTTGCCCAAAGACATACATGTATTAAATGTTAAAGCTGGCATTTAAACACGGTTGGTTTTAAAAATTTTTTTCACGTTATGTTGCCACTAAGCCTAGTCTAAGTGTACCAACTAGCACTTTTCAGAAAACCAGGCTTAGTGAATGGCTCCATGGTACTAACTTTATCATTAGAGCAATGATTCCCAGGCACTTTTTTCTATATATGCTAGTCCTGTGTCCTTTGAGAAGATAAGATCAAATAGGCAAAGATTTTAACAAAAACATGCAAGGGAAGAAATGTCCTGTGAGAGAACACGTGGAGAGTCATTAGGTCCTAAAAGCAAGTGAAGGAAAGGGGGAAAGAAGGTTGGATGGAAACATCCTGCATTACCATGCAGTCTAATGAAGGCTGGACAAATTAGAAGGGGAGTCATGGAGGCAAAATCCACCGTTAGGAGAGATCTTTTAGGAACACATGTGCCTCAGTAGCCCTGCCACAAGACATTGGCTGGGCACAGCTGGTGGGAGGTGTGGCCTCAGCACAAATGCAAGATGGATTTCAAAGCCAGCAGCTGTGGCATTATTTGGTCAGTTATGCTCCCTGTGGTTGGAGGTAGGTCAGACCCATTTCCATCGGCTGCCATGCCATGCTAGCAAGAAGCTTCTTGGAAGGCGGCTTTCTGTTTTGTTTTACCTCCTCTGTACATGTGTGGACACTGAATTCATATCAAGCCCTACCATCTTTGGCATCATCCACCAAATCCGAGTAGAAAGGGGTATGTGTGCATACTAATAAATAGGATCTTTTAAAATCCTCTTTTCTTCTTCCATTTTACTCACTAAAACATAAGTCCCCTCTGTGCTGAGCATATAATAATAAACAAGTGATTTGTGAATCTTAATTTATAAAGGTGACTGGGTGACAATACAGAGAGGTTAATACTATTGAAATAAAAGTTTAATGTTAGTCACAGTTCCTCTAGAAACAAGAAGCACAGTATGTCACTCAGGGCCACAGGGGAAGCACCAGTGTCAGGAGGCAGAAAGAAATGAGGGGAGAGCATAGTCTAAAGCCTTTCCTGGCTTTTCCATGAGAAAGTCAAGTCAAGGCAGGGCAGGGTCTACAATTTAGGATTGGCTAGTTTGAGTAATTACAGCAAGCTTTGGGACAGAGGAGCTGTTCTCAGTGTCTGCTACCTGGCCCTAGGGTGACTCAGGGCAGGGGAAATATTGGCTTGGTGTGTGAGTTAAAGGAGGTAGTTGGGGGCATGGATGATATATGAAAGGTAGGCTCACCGACAAGTTGGTTACTGTTTCCAGGAATTAGCTAGTTCTAGGAAGAACAGTCTCTCCCTAGCCAGCAAGGTCCCCCAAAGATGTCAAAAAATTATAAAATAAAACAAAATAAAAAATAAATTAAAAAGATCCCAACAAAATTAAGAGGAAAACCATGCCTTTTGATATTCTAAATCTCCATTAATAGTTAATAGCAGAGAAGAAGGCAGGTTTAAATCATTTTTCCCCATTCCATTATGAGTTTAGGTGATTTTTTAAGTAATCTCTACATTCAAAGTGGGGCTTAAATTCATGACCCTGATATTAAGAGTCATACGCTCTACCAACTGAGCCAGCCAGGTGCTCCAAGAGTGCAGGTGATTTTTTTAAAGAGAAAATTGAAAGTACAAGGGGCTTCTATTCTTTTTTTTTTTTTTTTTTAATTTTTTTTTTCAACATTTATTTATTTTTGGGACAGAGAGAGACAGAGCATGAACGGGGGAGGGGCAGAGAGAGAGGGAGACACAGAATTGGAAACAGGCTCCAGGCTCTGAGCCATCAGCCCAGAGCCCGACGCGGGGCTCGAACTCACGGACCGCGAGATCGTGACCTGGCTGAAGTCGGACGCTTAACCGACTGCGCCACCCAGGCGAAGGGGCTTCTATTCTTTACCCATTGTCCATAATTTTCCAATTATAAGCTAACAAATACTTTTAATTTTTTCACCCCCTTCTCTGCTTTTCATATTGCATTTTTGTCCTGAAATAGCTGCATGGAAAAGGAACCAACATTTATGTTCTTCTGTGCCAGAACTGTTCACCCTTGGACACACATCCCAGTAGCTCATCTCCTCACAATAAGCCCGTGAGGTGAGTAGCATGACCTTTCCTAAATAAGGGAAAGTATGGTTCAGAGATTAAATAGCTTTATGGTATAGAGCACTGGTTGGAATTAGGTCTAATGAAGCCCATGCACTTTCCAGGTGTGGATACAAAGGAATTGAGTCAAAGAAAACAGCTTTAACATTTATTATTTAAGTAGCACTCTAACTTGCCATTTTCTTTTGATGGCACAATTTAAAAACTAAGCATAAAAAGCTAAGCCTTGCATATACTTCTGTAACATATATCTTTTCAAAATTTTACCTTGTTAATGTAAAATCAGACATTGCATCTCCAGTAAATAATATGCCCTCTCCCTGACACCTGAAAGAAGATTTCTTAAGTCCTTTACTCTTAATATTACTACAGGGGTACTTCTGAGAGCCTACTCAAAAAACACTAGAGTGTACATGTTATAAATAACTTTTCTGGTAATTAAAAATTTTTTTGGGGGCGCCTGGGTGGCGCAGTCGGTTAAGCGTCCGACTTCAGCCAGGTCACGATCTCGCGGTCTGTGAGTTCGAGCCCCGCGTCGGGCTCTGGGCTGATGGCTCAGAGCCTGGAGCCTGTTTCCGATTCTGTGTCTCCCTCTCTCTCTGCCCCTCCCCCATTCATGCTCTGTCTCTCTCTGTCCCAAAAATAAACATTGAAAAAAAAAATTTTTTTTAAATAAAAAAAAAATAAAAAAAAAATTTTTTTTGGATAGGTGACTTCCATGTAGTTCAGACTGAAACATCGATTATATGCCTATTTATACATTACATATGATTATGAGGATGCAGTGGCATTTCATTTCTCTTTTTACTTGTTCGTTAGCCACCATTTCCTTTCCTCATATACACCAATGTTTTTAGTTTACCTTTCTAGTGACCTTATGGACATACCAGTAAACACTCACATATATTAATATGAAATTTCCTCCATTCCTTCTTGTTTTGCACAAGCATTCGGATGTACTTAAAATAAAACAATGGGGGGGCGCCTGGGTGGCGCAGTCGGTTAAGCGTCCGACTTCAGTCAGGTCACGATCTCGCGGTCCGTGAGTTCGAGCCCCGCGTCAGGCTCTGGGCTGATGGCTCAGAGCCTGGAGCCTGTTTCCGATTCTGTGTCTCCCTCTCTCTCTGCCCCTCCCCTGTTCATGCTCTGTCTCTCTCTGTCGCAAAAATAAAATAAACGTTGAAAAAAAAATAAAACAATGGGGCACCTGGATGGCTTTGGTCGGTTAAATGTCCATCTCTTGATTTTGGCTCAGGTCACGATCTCACAGTTCGTTAGATCAAGCACCGAGATGAGCTCTGCCCTGACAGGGTGGAACCTGCTTGGGATTTTCTCTCTTCCTCTCTCTCTCTGCCCCTCCCCCACTTGTGTTCTCACGTGAGCATGTGCACAGGCTGTCTCTCTCAAAATAAATATTGATGGGCATTGAGGAGGACAGCTGTTGGGGTGAGCAGTGGGTGTTGTATGGAAACCAATTTGACAATAAATTTCATATTAAAATAAATAAATAAAAGAACATAAAAATGAATATTTAAAAATAAAACAAAACAACAAGTTTTTGGTAAACAAAATTTAATACAACTGTATAGTCAAATAATAATGGTTAAAAGACATTTTATTAGATACAACTTTTAAAAAATTAACGAAACTATGCACAAAGTATATTTAAACAAGACATACACGAATTAATGTGCTACAACTGAATTGAGAACAAAGAAGTACAAAGCATTTTTGTTTTCACTGTGGAGATTCTGGAGCCTCTCACTAAAAGTGAATGACATTTGGCTGCCATAGGTCTGTACAAGTTGGAAAGCATATTATGCTTTTTTTCAACTCTATAATTGTGTTGTCTTAGCTCCAGAAATTCTCAAAGATTTAAATAAAGAAACTATGGGGAGGGATGATGGGGAAAGGAAGAATAAGAACTTTTTCAAGAAAGATAAAAGAAAAAGCCTGTAGGAGGAAAAAAAAAAAAGTACATGGAAAAGAATGGAACAAAAAATAAGTGTGTTTACATTTTTGACATTAGATGTAGATATCGTAAATGACATTTTACAAAGTTTTAATCAGTGTTAGATGTTTGTCTGAATATCTTAGAAAGCACCTTGGTAACAAAAACAAACAATACTCCCAAATATAATAAAACTCCAAACACTCAACATTTCTTAACATTCTCATTCTGCCAAGCAACCACATGGTGCTCATTAAAAAATTTAAGAAGAAGGGAAGTTTATTTACTCTGTAGGAAACAGATATGAAACTCACTGAAGGTAAGCTTTGTTTAGAATGAAAAAAAAAAACAAAAAAACAAAAAACCAAAACTGAAATATCACTAGAGAACTTAAGGCACATAAACAAATTCAGATGCAGTTATTTTGAAAACATTAAAACAAATTCTTTTCTTTGGAACAATATATAAAATAAGTTATGACTACTGCTGTTTTTTAAAAAATTATTTATGATGATCTTTAGCACTAAGTAAATTTAATATCTAAGGCCATCACACAAATGTAAAACATTCATAAAAACATTAAAAAATGTCTGAAGTATGTTGAAAATGTCTCTGGAATCATCAATTCACACTCTGGCTCAATGGTTTCTGGTGTCTAGCATTAGATGTGACAATAAGTATAGCTACCTAGTCCAACCTTTTAAAAGGCCACCAAATTGCCCTCCTTCTGGTTACTTGATATGGTGAATTTATTTATTTAACTACAAAGAATAATGGGGTGAGGTGATGTAAACCTGCCTTTCAAAATAATGCACAAGAAATTCTAATAAGGCCAAAATCGTGTTGAGGTTAACTGGTGTCTTGAGTTTAGTAAAATAAAGGCTTCCACAGGAAGCCTTTAAGAGACATTATCTTAACACTTGGCACCACATAAATAGTTATCTCTTCTCTTTGAAAATACAGTCTGGAGATGTCTTTTCCACATACAAATCTCAAGACACAAAAGGCACACACAACTATTTAACCCCTCTCTTTTCATGTATGGGTTCTCACAGCAATTCTTTAAAAAAAAAAAAAAATCTATTTGCCATATCCAGACAACAGGGAAAAGAAACACACACACCTGGTTTGCATATTGACAAAAGTAGTATAATTGAACCTTTGTCTTTCCTGAGTTTCAAAAGGGTGTATGACAGTAGAGATACATAAACAATTCATATTCACTAAGAGAAAATGTATCAGTCCACAAAACATTTTCATCTTTCTAAATATAAAAGAATGAATGTTCAACCACAGCCTGTGTGAAGCCCCTTAATCAAATTAAATTTACTCTCGAATCATGAACTGAAGGTTATTTAGTTATGGCATTTTAAACACACCAAATAGGCAAAAATGACAAGTTAATACCCTCCCTGAGTATTTACATCATTTTTTTCCTTAACACCTGGTTTAAATGGAGTAAATATCTATATTTCAGTCATCTAGGGGGAAAAAAAGGTTACTGAAAATTCAATAAGCTACTATTTCATACCTGTGCAGTAGTCAGTGGGAAGATTAAAGTAGAAAAAGAAGGTCTTCTGTTGTAAAAATTAGACCACTTTATAGCTCACTCATACATAGGAAAACACATGTTCATGAACAAAAAACAACTATACTTTCCTGTTGATCCACAAACATACACTTGAATTCCTTTTCCCACTGAGGTATCACAGCTGGGTTTAGCAAACTCGTCTCTACCTCCCATTTGTTTTCTGATCTTGTGAAACTTTATGTATTATACAGATTCTGACTGTATGCGATTTATTACACTAACACTCATCATGTACTTTCAAACTCTTTTAAGTAATATCTACATCCAACGTGGGGCTTGAACTCACAACCCCAAGATCCAGAGTTGCATGCTCTACTGACTGAGCCAGCCAGGTGCTCCTCATCATGTACTTTCAAATGTAAAAACGAATGATAGAAATGCCCAAATAAAAAAAAAAAATCTTCTGGAATTGAATTTAATAAGGTCAACCAATTTTTACTTTATGTGCTTCTTTCTGATCATCACAAACTGATCAATTTCTTGGTGTTTGTATATATGTGTGTACATAACCGTACTATCTATCTATAGACACATGTATATACATACATACTAACCCAAAGCTTATGTGAGCATCTCCTATCAAAAGAAAGCCTGTCAACTATGTGATGACACTATGAATATAATCTGTCACAATTTGGTTTATGAATCCCTTTTGATATTTTGATATACTAATTATACCCTAAAATTCTTTTTTATCAATGCTAACACCATTATTTATCAATAATCACTAAAGAAAGATAAACAGTTAAAGGATATTGAAATATCAGTTGGGTAATTTAAAAAATTGTTAATTTCATAGGATCCAAGCTAAGTTCTTGGTGGCCTACTTAGTTTAAAATCATGTAGAAAAATTAAATGATATTTGTATGAAGTCTATGTTTAAACAAAATTGTTTTCTAGAATTTCATTTCAAATTTAGTACAATAAACACATGGATATTAAAAATAAATGTAAGATGAAATACAAGTAAATAGTTAACACTTTTACAATAGACAAAAGTACTATGGATACAAGTTATCTTGAGAAGATTTTTTTTGTGTGAAGTGTCTGCATTATGGGCACAACCTTACAAATACACATGAAAATAACAAGTATCATTTGTATAATCCTTAGCATTTACAAAACACTTTTCTCATACATTATCTCATCTACCGCAAAGAATTTCTGAACTAAATAATTTCCATTATCTACAAAAGGCATATTGCAGAAGATGTTTTTTCTAAAAATCAAACAAGTGTCCCAATTATATGTACAATTGCCTTTCAACTAAAATGATAGAAAATTGTTTTCTGAATTGCTCTGATAATTATCTCAAAAAGGTACATATCATTTCAAATTATAATTTGAAAAATTACAATTTCCTAAAAATTTGTAAGATCTTTAGAGCTTTTCTCAGAATTCAGATTCCAGCTAATCACTGAAGTTGATGCCGTATGATTTATTAGAAATCTCTGTATCATTCTAAGATGAGAAAACAAAAGTGGTTTATCAATGTTAGGTTTTTGATTACTAACTTGGTTATAATAGAAATCTGGTGACACTATAGTCACATATTTGCATCATCTCTCCTGTGACAGGAGTATATAATTATGATGTGAGACGACAATAGTGCCTGGGAAGTTGAAATCCAGCAGGCTACCTGAAACATCCCTGGAACGTCCCTCAAATGTTGTAAATTGTATCTGTTTACCCAGGAATAACAGTAATCACTTTGCTACAGTTCCTGCCATTCCATTTGCCTTAGAAAAAAAATTTACATTCCTTTCTGAAAACTAGTAAGCTTATAAACTGGATGGAGTTGAAAAATCTAGACAAAGGCAACTTGTTTGTTGTATAGAAGCTTGAGAATGTTGACCAGTATTTTCCACAATGGGTACCAAATGAAAGATTTATCTTAAACTGCAAATAATGCTGCTAGTTTTTTGGATAGCTAATTTTAAAAGAGAAATGGACCCACTGATAGGTGGTCCCTGCTTTATCCTTCAAAGGCAACTTAACAGTGGAGACTCCAAGATTTTTACCTGTTCACAGGAAAGGAGGATAACCAGGGAAGAGGACCTCACCCAAAGCACCATACTAATGAAGTCAAACCCTACTGGGCTAGGGAGAAAATTTGTCCCCATTTTCCACAACATAATCTTGCAATGTGGATTTCAACTCTTTTGCCGGGTTCAAGAAAAGGTGCTTCCTTAGAGGATTTGGAGATGACACATAAATACTTTGAGAGCCACAGTGGTCATTTTCCCCTTCAATGGTCTTATATAATTTTTTTCTTAGGAATAAACCTATAATTTTAATCCCCATTTTAGGGGCATTTGCATTTCTATCTCCTACCCAATGTTCTTCCAAAAATATGTTTAATACAAGACAACAATTCTAAGAAGTAAGTCATGATAATTCAGTACTTTATGATACTCAAATTGTTACTACATTTTTATCAATTACTGAAAAAACTTTCAATAAAATTAATCAGGTTGGATATATCTTTAGTGAAAAAGATTTTTGAAACTGATTTCCCTTCTTAGAATGCATTCTAAGCATTCTAAGCATTATGTGATCCAACCTAAACGAAGCCTAAGTCATGCAGTTTTCTATACATAATATGACAAAGAATATATAGGCTTGCAGATAAACGTACATAAATGAAGAAACCATTCACAAATTCCTAAAAGTTATTCAGGCAGACATTATTTCTGACTCCACATAAGTCCCTTACAAATACTTACAAAGGTACACTCTCAAAACCCAAGCAATAACCACTATTACTTTCAAAAACAACAAAAATTTTTTTCCCAATTACAGGAAAGGCTTTATTACAGTTTGAAAGGTTATTTGCGGGGGGGGGGGGGGGGGCGGGGGAAGGCACCACAATTATTATCTTTACTTTTTTTGCGTACATGGCACAAAGGAGATATGTCAAGTTCCCACTCTGGAGTTTTTCAAACCTCTCATCTTGGATTGGTGTGGCTTCTTGGGTGAGGTATCCCGGCTTTAGAGCTTAAAGCATTTTTCGTTGTATCTATGAATAGTCACACAGCCATGATAGGACACTGGCCTGGGCATTGCAGCTACCCCTGTGATGATACTTGTTGCAGGATCATAACAGAGAATAGTGTCTGTGGCTTCTCCATTTTCCCGTCTTCCACCCAGGATATATATTTTACCATTACACACAGACATACCACAGTTTTCCTGTTCAACCAAATAAAAAAAAAAAAATTAATTCTTGAAGGGATTTAGTAGCAAACTGAAAAATAAGACCTGCTTTAACAGACCAAAAAAAGGACACATCAAATAAGCTCCCTTTCGCCCAACTCCTGCTCTATGTATGAGTGCCAGATAATTTTGCATGAATGAAATGTTAAGATATGTTATTGGTTGGGGCCAAGATGTGGGAGGTGGAGTGGGGGCTAAGTGGACAGAGAGAAGGGTTTTAACTTAACAGTAGTTGAACAAAAATAGTTTTGAAGAACATGGCTTGCTTCTCCTATTACAGGAAGCTCCCTTATTATAGAAAGTGGCTATTACATGACCAAGGAGTAGGAACATTATTCGTCAAATAGGATTACCCCCAAGTTGAATGAATGAATGAGAGAAAGAGTTATAAACAAATTAACAAAGCACTGTTATTAGGACTTTGGCTGGCACATAGAAATTTCCTAAATAATATTTTAACCTTGCACATAATGGGATTCTTAGCTAAATTTTACTCTTTTCTGTCAATAACATAATTACTCTAAAAAACAAATATCATTGACCTAAAAAAAAATTCCACAATTTTTCAAAGGATGTTCTTGACAAGAGTTAAAAAGCAAAATATGTTTAAAATAGCAACTTGTAGCTTTTAGGAATCATGCAGAGTCAAGAGGCACGGAAATAGTAAGGAACAGAAAGAGAAAAAGGTTGCATTAGGCCCATTAGGTCTGCAAAACAAAGAGCTCGTTTTTTTTTGTTTTTTTTTTTTTTAGCTTTTTTGCTACTTAACATTCTAAGCATTTAAAAAACTAGTCTGACTCAAATAACTGTCTCACATGAAATTACAGCTGATTTTTCCTTTTTCACTGATTAGCGTCAAAAGGGTAGGCAAACAGATGGTTCAAAAATTACCTATTAATAATGTTTACAAATATACACTTAGAAGTACTGGTAGTAAGAATGGACTGAGGAGAAAAAATAATCCCAGAAATATCATTATTTTTTGCTTCAAGAGATTTGATATAGAATACTTGATTTGGACTTCAATGATTTGTCTTTGTCATAATAGATTTAATACACTTCTTATATAAATGTTTCTTCTTTGAAATTTCCGAAGTCAGATTATTCATTAATTAGAAAAAATGTGCCATGTTTGTCCCGTTGTTTTTTCATAGTTTTATCTCAATCATGTAGTTAAAAACATATTCATTGTATGTCCTGCATTATACTAGATGTTGGCAATTATCTTCCTAAGCTGTTATCATTTTATATGATATAGCTAAGTTCTGAATGAACAGTTCTTGGTGAAAATGCATTATACTTTAAAATATTCACTTAATAAGCCAATAAATATTAGCTTTGATTAAAACATTTACAAATTAGGGCATCTAGTTGGCTCAGTTGGTAGAGCATGTGACTCTTGATCTCAGGATCATGAATTCAAGTCCCACATTGGGGGTAGAGTTTACTTAAAAAAAAAAAAAATTTAGGGGCACGTGAGTGGCTCAGTCGGTTAAGTGTCTGACTTTGGCTCAGGTCACGATCTCGTGGTTGTAGGTTCGAGCCCCATGTCAGGCTCTGTGCTGACAGCTCGCAGCCTGGAGCCTGCTTTGGATTCTGTGTCTCCCTCTCACTCTCTGCCCCTCCCCCCCCAAATAAATAAACATTAAAAAAGTTTTTAAAAAATTTTAGAAATAAGTGTAAACACTTGTCACACAGGTGAATATGACCATAATATAGGTTCTTATATGGTAAGGCACACTCTTACTTCTACAGAACTGGAGATTGTCCTTTCTAGTAGAGGCCACTGAGCTAGAGAAATGTGATTCATTTTACTTAAATGTGATACAAGAATGATAGATTATATTACCTCTGTACCATGAAGCTGAAGATACTATTATGTCCCTTACATCAGTTGAGGCAATGTTATTTTGAATACATTACTAATTAGAGACTATACCTCAATGTCAACAACTTAAGAAAAATGGTGTTATACTCAGTCCCTATTCATTATATTTATAGTCTATATCTGTTAGGGATATTACATTTAAGACTCTTAAAATTAGGTCCTTTGTTACTTCACTGTCTCATTTTTTATTTATTCAGTAAATATTTACTGAGCACCAATTAATACAAGATACATTGGGAAAGAGAAAAAACAGTATTCTTAAGAAGATGGAATTCCGGTACAGAAATAAACATTGATACTCCTAACAGAATATATGACTGCCATAATAGAGGTATAAGGGCAGTGACAGATCAGATCAGATCAGATTAATTCTGAACAGGGAAACTTCAGTTTGTTGTAACATGAAGTGGTCCTTGAAAGAAGAGAAGAGTAGTGTTACAAGTAGAGAAGGTAGAGGGGCGCCTGGGTGGCTCAGTCGGTTGAGCGTCCGACTTCAGCTCGGGTCATGATCTCACAGTCTGTGAGTTCGAGCCCCGCGTCGGGCTCTGTGCTGACAGCTCAGAGCCTGGGGCCTGTTTCAGATTCTGTGTCTCCCTCTCTCTCTGACCCTCCCCCGTTCATGCTCTGCCTCTCTCTGTCTCAAAAAATAAATAAACGTTAAAAAATTAAACAAAACAAAACAAAACAAACAAGTAGAGAAGGTAGAAAAGGCATTAGAGCCTAAGAGGATAGCATGAACCAAGGCAAGAACATGTATGATCTATATTGCAAATGCAAGTTAACAGATACTTAATGTAATGGGGATAAAGTTGCAGAAAGTGAAGCTAAAAAGGCAAGCAGGGCTCAGACAACAGAAGGTCTAGAATGAAGTGGGAAAACTTTTGGATTTTATTCAGTATGTTTCCAATCAGAGAAGGAATATAATAGGATTCGTTGGGAAATAATTGGTGGCAAATGGGTTAGAGAAGCAAGACATTAAACGCTAATTAGAATATTACTGTTTTTGTTGAGGGAAGAACTAATAAGAACTTGAACAAAAGCAGGAACCACAGGAATGGAAAAGAATAGGAAAAACTCTGGGGACACAGAACTGATATGCTGGATTGATTCAATTTAGGAGAAAGTGGGGGAAAATTCAAGAGATAAGTCTCGGTGTGAAACAGTAGAAAAATATATATTAGTCTCTGCCTCCAGTTCCTGTCACAGAGCTCCTAAATCCCTTGGAATTTCCTGAGTGATAGGAATGTCTTTTGTTTTAATGAGGTGACTATTGGCTGGTTCCTGGATGGGGACTAGTCAGCAAAAAGATCATGCCATAATTAGAATCTTGAAACTTTCATCCCCACTCCCTGTTCTCTGGAGAGGGGACAGGGGCTAGAAATTAAATTAATAATTACATAATGAAGCCTCCACAAAAATTCCCAAAGTATAAGATTCGAACAGCTTCTGGATTGGGGGAGGGTGCACCTCAACCCCAGAACAGAAGCTCCTGTGTGCTTTGGACCCTTCTGGACCTTCCCCTATGTGCTTCTTCATCTGGCTGTTCATCTGTATCATTTATAATATCCTTTAATATACAAAAAACCAAATAAACACAAGTGTTTCCCTGAGTTCTGCGAGCTGTTCTTACAAATTACCGAACCCAAGGAGGGGTTATGGGAATGTTAATTCATAGCCAGTGTGTCAAAAGTACTGGGGACAAGCTGGAGCTAGTGGTTGGCGTCTGAGGCAGTGGAAGTCTTGGGGACTGAGCTCTCAACTTGCGGAATCTGACTCTAACCCCAGGTAGATAGTGTTAGAACTGAACTGAATTGTAAGACACTCAGCTGGAGATGGAGAATTGGTTGGTGTGGCACATATCTGGTGCCAGACATGCTGTGAGTGTGAGTAAGGAAGAAACAATTCTTTTATTCACTAGGTTGCCTGGAAACAGAAAAAGCAGGGTTGGGGAAGATGATGAATTCTGGTTTAAGTTTGGAGTCATAGAACATCATAAAAAAATATCAAATAGGCAGTTGGCAATTTGAGTCTGGAGCACAAG
This sequence comes from Puma concolor, assembly GCF_028749965.1. Taxonomy (NCBI): domain Eukaryota; kingdom Metazoa; phylum Chordata; class Mammalia; order Carnivora; family Felidae; genus Puma; species Puma concolor. Next base: position 75,948,719 of record NC_141675.1, on the reverse strand, counting down.
AGAGAGGTTTTAATGATGATAAAGACTTGAAGTGTATCAGTACTGGGCAATAAATGTGATCACTCAGGAACAGAGTAGAAACTGGGAAGAGGGAGGGGGAAAGAGGCTCAAGGAAAACTTATATTTAAGGGTTGGATAGAAAAAGTAATAGTACATGAATGAAACTGAGATTATTAGTAATGACCTCTGGCAGTATAACACCTTAGAGTGGTATAGGTAGAGCTAGACTTCAGCATCAGAACCATCAAGCATTTTGGTGGCAGAAAGAGGGAGGTTGGAGCCATGAACCAAAGGCTGAGAGAAGGCTTTTGGGGAGGCAGAGGGTAGAGGTGGAGTAGGAGTACAGATAGGATGAAGGAGACCGGAGCACGGCCATTTCTTTTATGATAAAAGCCACAGAAGGAAAGAAACCAGTTTGGGAACATTTGTTTTCTTCAAAATACCTAAGAAATAGGGATAAGGACTAGAGTAGATTCTGAAAAAGGTCAAGGGAAAAAAGTCACCAGCTCAAGTACAACAGCTGCTTCACCATGGGATGGTAAAAATTAAGCTATTTCAATAAAACAATTCTCTGGAAGGAGTTCAAAACGTCACACCACATGCTTAATGTGGAGTTTTAAAAGTTATGAAATAATTCAAGCACACATGAAATATATTAACAGTGAAATTACAGTATATTTATAATGGCCATGTACTTGGTCCCTCGTTGGTTGATTTTTCTTTTGGACTGTTTTACGTTATTACCTGTCGGCTGAATGTATTCTGTACATGCATCCAGTAATCTTCAACTGGATCATAACAGTATATTGCCTTGGTCAGCCCACCAGCAACATATATCAGGTTGTTTAAGGATACGGCTGTTATACACCGCTTGGCAATTGGGATAGCTGCACGAAGTAGCCAAGAATTGGTTTCTGGATCATAAGATTGAACCTAGTAATGTGTAGAAATATTTAATTAAAACTTCTAAACAAAAATGCAAATTTACTTAATAAAAAAGTCTACCGATACATAGAAACATGATTAAAAATCAAATCCTATTTATTAATTTACATTAACTAATTCACATTAGTTCACAGAATTAAGAAAGGTTAGCTTGATAGGGAGATGTCTGAATTACAAAATTCTCAGATGCAAATTTATTACTATCAAGCAGAACAGAGTAACACACATAGAGATTATTTCCAGGATGACTGGCTAGGCTATCATGGTAAGTTTCTTTACTTATTTCCGTTAAAATTAACAGTTGGGGTGCCTGGGTGGCTCAGTTGCTTAAGCATCCAACTCTTGGTTTCGGCTCACAGTCTGTAAGATCTAGCCCCACGTTGGGGTCTGCACTGACAGTGTGGAGCCTGGTTGGGATTCTCTCTCTCTCTCTGCCCCTAACTGGCTCTTTTTCTCTCTCAAAATAAATAAACATTAAAAAAAAGAAAATTAACAGTATAGATTAAAAAAAAATTGTGTCCTATAGGATAACTATGCCTCAATTTAAATACAATTTCTTTATACTTTTAGGAAGTCATTTCTTCAAAAGAACACAAGTAAATTTCAATTCAGTGTACTCTGAATTACCACAAATTCTGTATTACTGAATTCTACATATGTAACATTTGGCCACATTATATTACAATTCAATTAAAAAAAAGAATTGATTGACAAAATTCAGTAAACAATTGCTAAAGGGATTAGGTATTAGACATTTGTTTCCAGAATAAATACAGTATTTTCTGAGGTGTGAGGATGGCACATGTTCTTTTATCCCAGGAATCCAATGAACTGCAGCAACTTTGAGCTGTCCTCCATTTACGTTAGAGGTTTCCTTTCCTCCTTTTTGTTCTAAAAAATACTTTTAAAGTACGCAGAGGATGACCCAGTTGGAAGCAGCATAGCTACTGTATCTTACCTACTCTGCTAATTCACTTCCCAACCGTGTTTTGTGTGAATAATTTTTTGATTTTGTAGACTACTGCAGTTAAGAGGTTTAAAACAATTTATTTAGTCTAAGATCCAAACTCTGAAATTAGTCTTATTTCAAAAAAATTAGATAAAGCTTTTTACAGAAAATTGTTAGATATATTAGGATTTCACTTCAGCAACTTGAAACTCAATGTTTTCCCCCCAAAGGATAAAGTACCAATTTTTAAAAGGTTCCTCACAATAAGGGACCTAGATCTCTATTTGATAAGCCTTATGTAGTTTTCTCCTTATATACATCATTGGTAGTTTCTAGAAGACGACATGGCTTACCTTATCAGAACAAGTATTGTCATCAGGTCCTCCACCAATCACAAACAATTTGCCTACACAGCTAGTCACGGCAGGAGAACTCACTGCTTCCTTAAGGGGAGCAACTTCAGTCCATCGATTTGAAAAGGAATCATAACATTCCACGCTGCTAAGTCTGTTTTGCCCATCATAGCCTCCAACAACATATACCTAATATGCAAAATACATGGAAAAACCTTAATTGTCAAAAATCTGAATTTTTAAGTAGTTGACTAAGAAATTAAGGGATCTGTCTTTAAAAAGCCCTTGATAGGGGCGCCTGGGTGGCGCAGTCGGTTAAGCGTCCGACTTCAGCCAGGTCACGATCTCGCGGTCCGGGAGTTCGAGCCCCGCGTCAGGCTCTGGGCTGATGGCTCAGAGCCTGGAGCCTGTTTCCGATTCTGTGTCTCCCTGTCTCTCTGCCCCTCCCCCGTTCATGCTCTGTCTCTCTCTGTCCCAAAAATAAATAAAAAACGTTGAAAAAAAATAAAAAATAAAAAAATAAAAAGCCCTTGATAACTGTAATTGCAATATATTTAGCTCAGTTTCTGAAACTTTATTGGCACCCTCTTACCACCACCAATGATACTTTTCAGATATTTTTTCATAATAGCCCCCTCCAATGAAGTTTTAATACCACAGATATATTGTATATCCATTTATGTACTGTATATATATCTGTGCTTTATATATGAAAGAGTACAATTCTTTTCACCCCTAAGAACTGATCTTCACCCCCTTAAGGGTGATACTGCTCATGTTGAGAATTACATGATTGCTTAAATACTCACACTCATGGATAATGAAAATATTTGATTCTTATGAAATAATAAACCTATAAAACTAAAATATTAGGCAAGGATTACTAGACTGTGAGATTACTGAAGGCAGGGTCTATGTTGTTCTTCATTTTAGTACCTACTGTGCCTAGCAAAGTACCTGAGACATAATGAACTCTATACTATATATACATTTCAATAGGTTTCACAAATATGAGGAAGGTAGGCAGAGTAATATCTTTGCGACAGGTGAACTAATCAACAAGCTATTTATTAAATGATCTATATGCAGAATAACCCATTAAGAATCATGAGATACACAAAAAACTTTTAACCTAAAGATGTTCTCCAGTTTAACATCCACAATTCCTTTAATGAACAGTCATTATCAACTCTTCCCTCCATATCTAAATAACTAGTAAGTCCCACTAAGTCTTCTTTCACAGCATCTCACATCTGTCTTTTCCTCTTGTTACCAATTGCCACTATCCTAAGTCAGGGTCCATATCATTTTATACTTCTCAGTTAATCTCCTGGTCTACACTCTTGTGCTCCCTCAACCACAGATTAATCTTCCTAAAATACCTCATCAATTCCTTTTAGTAGTTCAACAATAGATGCCTAAGGGTCAAGGCCAAACTTTATACACTGACATTCCAGTCTGCCCACAATTTATCTTTCTGTGCTCCTCCAAATTTCCAGAGCAGCCAATGCTATTTCGTATTTCAACCTTGCACTTCTCACATTATGTTAAAATGATCTCTTGGTGGGTTTGTTCTCTCAACAACATGATGTCCAGAGAAGTTAAGTAATTTACTCAAGGCCACCCAGCTGGAAAGGGTATGGCAACTGTGGCAAAATTAAGGGAATGGCTTTGAAGTCAAGAGGGGCAGGGTTCATATCTAGCATTGCCATGGAATGTAAACCTTGGGCAGTTTACCTACCCTCTGAGATTCAGTTTTAATTTCCTCAATTTAAAAATGTAGACAGTAATAATACCTATCACATATATAATTTTGAGCATTAAACTTTAATATCATTCCCCTACATGCATAAATTAATAATATCTGTTGTGAGCATCAAGATGAAAGGCCTCTAGATTAAGAAAATCTGAGTTTTGTTTTGCCCCTGCTTTATCACTTTCTGTGTAACCTTGGGCAAGTGACTCGATCACTCTGAATTAGGTTTCTTTATCAATTGAAAAAGTGACATGAAATATTCTCTAAGATTCCTTCCTATTTAGATTCTATATTCTAAATCATCCTTACTATCCTACCTTAATAGTGACAATTTATAAATTTAAATAATTTTATAGGTTTGAATTCAGTTTATACTGTAAGTTTTTAGGACAACAGTTTCTATGAGTTGAATATATGCTATGTAAGAAAGACTCCTTTCATTTCTTGATTTACTGCTTCTAAGATTTAGGTAACTTCAAGTCAAGTATACTAACATTGGTCAAATAAATTATTGCTTTCCAATCCATACATGATATTTGAGACATCAATCATTTTCATTTGCCTTTCATTTGCTTCCAGGCTAAATAAGTACAATTTTTTTTAGTTAGATCTCTTCTCTTTCCACCCCCTTGAATATTTTGGCTGCCCCTTTTCAGTAATATTTTATCATTCTTGACGCGTGACTACCAAAACCAATACAGTAAGTGCTGGAGTGCCTGGGTGGCTCTGATGATCTGAGCATGAGTTCGAGTTCCGCATCAGGCTGCTGCTATCAGCACAAAGCCTGCTTCAGATCCTCTGTCTCCCTCTCTCTCTGCCCCTCTCCCATGTTCTCTCTCTCAAAAATAAATAAACATTAAAAAAATAATATAGTAGGTACTAACAAACTAGTGATTTTGGAAAATATTTAAATAGAACTAATATTTTATTTCCATTACATCTATTTCAAGATCCTCAATGTTTCATTGACTGTCAATAGCAGCAGCACAACAGATCAATACCCTTAGGAATAAACAGTAGCTTTCAAACTGTGCTTTGAGAAACTCTAGTATTCTACAGTATATAAATTTCAAGAATCCTCTATAGGGAAATAGGGGGAGGGCACGAAGGCTGATGAGAGGCTGAATGGGAAGGGTTCCTGCACCATCTCAGTTTCAATTAGAGCAGTTCTGTTTTCTCATTGGTGGCTCTAAAATGTCTCCACAGGAGGACCTAAGAGGCAGCAATCTTTTTAGAAGGGGGCATCAGGGAACCAGTCAAAACATGAGTAACGGGGCGCCTGGATAGCTTGGTCGGTTAAGCATCTGACTCTTGGTTTTAGCTCAGGTCATAGTTATGGGATCGAGCCCTGTGTTGGGTGCTGCACTGGGTGCTTGGGATTCTCTCTCTCTCTCCCTCTGCCCCTCTCCTCTGCCCATGCTCTCTCTTTCTAAAAAACAAACAAACAAACAAACAAAAAAAACAAACAAAAAGAACCCCACAAAACCCAAAAAACCTGTGTAAGCAAGTATGCTGCTTTTGCTCAGATTGCTCGTTAATTTGAGGTAGCTTTGGAGGAGCTGATAGAGGTGGAGGTAGTGAAAAGCTAAAGAGCCCTTGGTATACTGCTGTATTTTTATCTGTTCTATGTAATGGTTTTTATGTTAGATTTAACTTTAAAAAGAGGGTGTAGGCTCAGTCGGTTCAGTGTCCTAACTTTGGCTCAGGTCACGATCTCACAGTTTGTGAATTCAAGCCCCACATTGGGCTCGCTGCTGTCAGTGTGGAGCCCACTTTGGATCCTTTGTCCCCCTCTCTGTACTTCCCCGACTTGCACTCTCAAAAATAAATAAAAGCCTCTGTGCTGACAGCTCAGAGCCAGGAGCCTGTTTCAGATTCTGTGTCTTCATCTCTCTCTGACCCTCCCCTGTTCATGCTCTGTCTCTGTCTCAAAAATAAGTAAACGTTAAAAAAAAAATTAAAGGGGCGCCTGGGTGGCGCAGTCGGTTAAGCGTCCGACTTCAGCCAGGTCACGATCTTGCGGTCCGTGAGTTCGAGCCCCGCGTCAGGCTCTGGGCTGATGGCTCAGAGCCTGGAGCCTGTTTCCGATTCTCCGTCTCCCTCTCTCTCTGACCCTCCCCCGTTCATGCTCTGTCTCTTCCTGTCCCAAAAATAAATAAACGTTGAAAAAAAAATAAAAAAAAAAAAAAATTAAAAAATAAAAAATAAATAAATAAATAAATAAATAAATAACGTTAAAAAAAAAAAAAGAGGATGTAGCTGGTTTAAAAAAGTTTGGAAACCACTAGTCTATAAGTGTTTCTCAAGTTCCTAAGGACAAAGAAGATAAATTATATACTTTTACTTTTTTTAATGCTTATTTATTTTTGAGAGAGACAGAGAAAGGGAGAGACAGAGTGTGAACGGGGGAAGGGCAGAGAGCAAGGGAGACACAGACTCCGAAGCAGGTTCCAGGCTGTCAGCACAGAGCCCAACACAGGGCTTGAATTCTTAAACTGCTTCAAGATCATGACCTAAGCTGAAGTCAGATGCTTAACCGACTGAGCCACCCAGGCGCCCCCAAATTATATATTTTTAAGTATGTAGTAGCTACAGTCAATAATCAGTTTTCTTTAAAATATGTTGCTGAGTTTATCTTAACACTTACTTTAAACTTTTGTCCCTAACTTGTGTAAAGAAAAAAGATAAAATAACATCACTCTAGATAAATGTATCTCCTCCTGACTGCCAGTCAGCAAAGGAAAATGATTGCTTGGATTAGACATTAGCCTGTTTTTGTACTTGATGTAACTCCTTTATTTTCCAATGCTTCTTAGGCATTCAGACTCCAATGGAGCATAAAAAGAGAAATGTGCTTCACTGCCACAAATTCCAAATTGGGAAAACAAAATATCCATTCAAAAGTACAGTGTCAAATTGTTTATATCTGCAGTTTATCTACTGAGGTTAGAAATGGAAGGAAATACAATTTGAATCCAAAATACCCAGAGAGTGAGTAAAATGAAAGATTCAGCTGTGGTATTTATTTTGGAAATGTACCAGCAATAGTAATAAAAAGTGGTTTCTTACTTTACCAAGGAGGACAGCCATTTTGTGACGCCATCTGCCTTTATTTAGAGAAGCAACTCTGATCCAAATATTTAACTGTGAGTTATAAATCCACACATCACGACCATTGATTCTTCCACCTTTAAATGCAAAACAATGTACACACAATAATATATATATCACTAAGGGACTATGCTCAAGGCATAGATAATTAAAACATAGGATTTATTCAGTCTAAGAATTTGTGAATTCAGTTCAATAAATGAAAGACCCTCTTAAAGTTTAATGGAAATAGTTCCACAGAGCAGATTTAAACTTGGCTGATTATCTTGAAAAATAATAATTATAGGCCCCAAATAATAAAATGCAGAATATGAATTTTACAAATGTATGAGACTATTAATTTGAATCAGACATCAGAAGCACCCAAACAGAATTATTTAAAAAAAGTTTTTTTAAATCATCCATTTTTTCAAAAGTATACTATTGTACAAAATAAAGTATGTATTGTTACATTGTTCAACAGGTAGTAATATAGTAATCTGCAAAGCTGGTAAAATTATTAACCATGAACAGACTTAGGACCATTGATACAGTAGTTATACTTTGTATACGTCTGTCATTTTACGGTCTCTGATTTTAGATGTAACATCACATAAACGAAGTTAAGAATTTTGGGGCACCAGGGTGGCTCAGTTGGTTGAGCTTTTGACTTCAGCACGTGATCACGAGATCAGGTCACGATCTCACAATTTGTGAGTTTGAGCCCAGTATCTGGCCCTGCTATGACAGCTCAGAGCCTGGAGCCTGCTTTGGATTCTGTGCATCCATCTCTTTCTGCCCCTCCCCCGCTTGCACTCTGTCTCTCAAAAACAGACGTTAAAAAGAAATTAAAAAAAAAAAAAAGAAGTTAAGAATTTTAAGGAAAATCATGTTTCATAAACTTTGGGAGAATTTCAGAAAAGCTGGGTGGATTGGAGATGCTTAATTATATGGGTATTTTTCACTTTGCATACTTTACCGTGTTCCTTAAAACAAAGTTAACAGGTAAAAGTTAAGAAAAATTATACTATATTCTATATGCATTTGATAACATTTAAAATATGATGATTACAGGCATTTTTCTAGTGGATCTCTTATAAATCATTCTAGATCATCTTGAGCTCGTTTTTAAGCGCAAAAAGTCACTCTTGGTTTTATTTGTTGTATAAACTGATCTGCCTAAAGTGGGCATATTCACTTTCACTGTCTGGTTTTTGTTTTTGTTTTTTTTTGAGACAGTACTATTGTTTAAAACAGCCAAGCTATGTTCAAATTAAAAGTTGCTACAGTAATAATTCTTTACCTGAAACAAGAATGTCATTCCTTAGAGCACAGACCGCATACTCTGATTTGGTAAATTCTGGAAGCTTAGCCAAAGACTTCCATTCTCCTGTCACAGGATCATAACACTCAGTGTATGGAAGATTAAATCCTCCAACCCGTTCACAGCCTCCAACGACAACAATCACCTCAGAATAGCCAGTTGACCTAAAATAATTATTATAGGAATGTTTAAATAATAAAATACATGCAAGATCATTGGAAACTCTAAAGACATACCATTATCATTAAGAAAGCAGAACATGATTATAAAGTAAACAGTTTATTCTCTGAGCATGTGCCAAATAATACAGGCTGCCAATGACTTACTTTGAGAACATTTATAAGGGATTTAGTGACATCATTTTCCACAGAAAATTTCTATGGGTACTTTTTTCTATGAGTTTTGCCTCAAAAATTGTAAAGCAGTCTAAAGATCCTACCTAACTCAACTGGAATCCTGGTATTAATAAGGATGATTTTCAAATGCAGTTTTGCAGCAATTCAGATGTGTATAATCACACCAAGGTAAGATAATGTAGACAAATGGTGCTTTTCATCAGACTGCTAGTTCTAAAAAAACGAATTCATAGTATAAGTACCCTTTAAAGGAGTATGTGTACTTATTCAGAAATTATTTTTTATAATAATCTTTTAAAGTTAAGTAATTAAAGTAATCCAAAGCAAAACACTGAGCAGTCACTAAAAGAGTTTATAACAAAGAATGTTAATGGAAAAAAGCAAGACAAAAATTATACAGAAGGTCTCATCAATACTATGTAAAAAATTCTGGAAAGAATATACCAAGGTGCTAACGATAGCTATCTCTGGATAGTGTGGTTTCCTTCTATCAACACAAATTTTCGAGATGATAATGAGCACGGAGAATTTTTAGAGTGGAAAAAAAAATATTTAGAGCACTAAGAGAATCCTAAGGTTTATGTTAGTCACAGGATTCTTTTGTTTTGTAGTTTACATTTAAGTTAGATACAGGAAAAACTAAAAACTTATCTAAGTTTTTTGTTGTTGTTGTTGTTGTTCATAAGGATCAATAGATAGTTTGGAATTTGAAAGTTATTTGGCTTTTATATTTTTTCACAAATATAACTGAAATGAAAAATGCACCTACATTTTATGGTTGTTATAATTTTAAGTCTCATGAAGCAAAATGCTAACAATCCCTCTTCTATTAACTTAAATATGGAGGGAAGATAGACCACATCAGAACACTGATTTGTAGTTTTAGTCATTACACTAAAGTTACACAATTACACTAGAAAAAAACAAAATTAAGCAATACTGGTATGTTCCTCTAACAGAAATACTCTATTCTAGCTACATTTACTCATAGCTTTTCCAGCTAATAATCATTCTCCTGTTCCATGCCAGCCATATTTTTCCATTATAAAATCAGAAAAATATATTGTAGAAAAGAATCTTGTTCATAGATGGAATAAAAATTACTTTTAGGAACCCAGCAAATCATATAACCCTAATCTAGTACACAGTAAAATATTATTGGAAAGATGGAAATATTACCAATACTATTTTCCAAATAATTCCAAAATGAGACTATTAAAGTATTCCAAAATGAATAATTCCAACACAAAACTATTAAAAGTAAAGAGAATAACACCAGATATGGAGTATAACTATTAACTTCTCTTTCTTTCCATAAAAGTATCATTTCCCAAAATTACACTTAAAATACCTCTAAGACAAATCCATGTGATATTCCTCAAAGCCTTATTTATTGATTGATCAAAACAAAAGTTGCTAAATACTGTCATTGGGGTCCAACCACTCCCAATTATTTTAATGTAAAATCAATACAACTATTATTATATTATAGAATTGTGCTTTACACTTTTCCTATAACATTTTATTTGTTTTATAGTTTCTCTTTGCTTAACCTTGCTTGCCTTTTTCAAGACTTCTTAGCCTAATAAACATACATTGTATGTTTTTGTACCTTGGGACAAGAGAAAATAGCACAAAAAGCTAATGGCCAAAACAATTAGTCCCACTAAAAAAAAAAACAAAAACACAAAAAACAATTAGTCCCACTAAATAAAGGATCATTTCAGGTGTACTGGAATGTGTTTTTATTTGAAAGGATCAATAAACTAGTAATTTTGCCTGTATGGAAGGTCTTATTTGCAACCAAATGGCTTTTAACTTAGAGACAGGTCTAGTGTTCTCATTATAGAGACTGTTAACCCAATAAAAGTTATTTTTATTTCTTGAGCTTGGAAAACTTTTATCTATGGTAGGGAGATGATAGCCTTAATGGAAATAAGTTACTCCAGCTGATGATGGCAACTAGAACAAAAAGGCATTCAAGATGATACTATAGGATGAATAAAAGTCTGGATATCCAATTCAATCTATGTATGTATTTTTGAGAGAGAGTGTGTGCGAGCAGGGGAGAGGCAGGGGGAGAGGGAAGGAGAGGGGGAGGGGGAGAGAGAGGGAGGGAGGGAGGGGGGAGAGAGAGAGAGAGAGAGAGAGAAAGAGAGGCAGAGAGAGAGAGACAGAGACAGAGAGAGAATGAATCCCAAGCAGGCTCCACGCCCAGCACAGAGCCCAACTCTGGGCTTGATATCATGACCCTGAGATCATGACCTCAGTTGAGACCAAGAGGCGGACGCTCAACAGACTTAGCCACCCAGGCACCCCTCTATCTAATTTTTAGAGTGAATGTTACTTTATTTTATTAATATTTAATTAATTAATTATTGTTATATATTTTATTAATGCTTTAAAATGAAAATTCTGATTTTGCTGTGATAAAATAACAAATATTTGCTGTTTCTGGGGGTGTATGACAACCAAATTATCCTTTTAAAAAATTTACTATGGTAATTACTGTTAAAAAAAATTGTCACCCTCTCTTATCATGAATTTAAGATCAAATTAGAAGATTACATTCTTTGCTTTATGTGAAAGATAAAATAATTATAAATCCATAGGATATTCTCAACCTGATGAACAAAATGTGTAATAATTATCAGGTTCAGTTAAGAATCTTAAAAAGCAAAATACAGGACTTGTCGGCTAAAATAACAAACCTACTTATTATTAATGCCAAATATGCCAGATACTACACTTGATCTTAGCCAAAAGGCCGAGAAGCAATATTGCCAAATATGCCAGAGATAGGTGAACTGCCAAACTAACTCTCATCAACAAAAAAGGGATCAATGGGAATGGTTAATGGTTAATGGGAAGAATAGCTGAACATATTTAAAAAGCACAACAGGAAAGGCAGTGTCTCCATATAGCAGGACATTGGAAGGGAGAAGGGAAAGATATTAGTAATATAATCTATTCATCATTCCAAGATTCAAAGATATCTGAAAACTGCTCCACCAAACAAAATAATTAACTAAAATAGAGATATGAGACTACATGGTTCTTTAGTCCATAAGGTATGACACTTACTAAACTCAATGTATTAATATATCTAAAAAAAAAAACCCTACATATCAAAAGAGGGGTTTGGTCAGTGATAGAAGCAACAAGTAAATGAATGAAAAAGTATAATAATCACAGAGGTAAACATTTCCTGTGCTCATTCAAGTTATTTCTAAGGGAAAAAGAATCTTAGGTTAGCTAACTTGAACATTACTGGTTCTTTGGTAAGAATATTTTTGTGGTTGTGGAGACTTGCTCAAGCTATACTAGCTGAGAGGATTCTGATTCTAAAGATCTATTAACTCCCTTTGTTTGGATTCCATGCTTGCCCAAACAGCCTTTGAAAACCTTCCCACTTAGTGACCTGTCCATAGTAAGAGAATACTCTAAACAGACTGACTTAAAGATCTATATGTGCTGATATAGAATAATCTCCAAGATACTTATAAGTGATAAAAACAAGGTGCAGAGTGGAGTGTATAAAAAAAATAGGCAGGTATGTGTGCATATATTCACATGCCCACTTCTATATGCAAAGTATATTTCTAAAGAGTTCAAAAAACTGGCAACAGGTATCCTTTGGGGAGAATTGATACATCAAGGGTCAGGTAGAGGGAGACTTACATGAATACTTTTATGTAAAAATGTTTGAGTTAAAAATAAAGAAACTAACATGGAGAAAAATGGTAAACTATGCATACTATAGTATAACAGATTATTATTCTTAAGAGGGACTGGAAAAAATTGAAAACACTGAATTTTAAAATACTCTTTCTTTTTTCTGTGAGAGAGAGACAGAGAGACAGAGAGAGAGAGAGAGAGAGAGAGAGAGAGAGCACAAGTGGGGGAGAGAGGCAGAGAGTGAGAAAGAGAGATAAACTCCATGCTCAGCATGGAGCCTGATGCAGGGCTCAATCCCACTACCCTGGGATCATGACCTGAACCAAAATCAAGAGTTGGATGCCCAACCGACTGAGCCACCCAGATGTCCCGAAAATACTATTTCTTAAAAACAAACAAAAAAAAAATTAAAAGACTTATGTATTTATTTTGAGAGAGACAGAGATAGTGAGAGTGGGGGAGGGGCAGAGAGAGAGGAAGAGAGAGAGAATCCGAAACAGACTCCACGCTCAGCACAGAGCTGGATGTGGGGCCAATCTCATGACTGTGAGACCATGACCTGTGCCAAAATCAAGAGTTGGCTGCTTAACTGACTGAGCTACCCAGGCACCACTACCCCCTGCCCAAAATCTTAATCATATCTTTGTCTACTCATTGGTTTCCAACAGGAACTTGAACCTTGTCTTCCTTATGCACATAATTTTCATTATATAGTAACTGATTATTAGGCAAGATAGACAATTATTAGAAAAATACTTAAAACTAATTCCAAACTCAAAATGATAAGTTATTAAATCTTAGCTATCCCTATTCTTCAATGGAATGTGACAAAGAGCATCAAATTTTTCCATAGACATGAACAAACTATGCTTAAAATAAACCACATTAAGCATTTCTGTCTCTCAAACAATATTTCCTATTCTGTAAAAGTATAGCACAAATATGTAATGTATTTTTATTATTCATAAAACAAGTAAAAACTTTTATTGTGTATTTTTGTGTCAAATACGAGCGTATACACTTTTCATATGGTATTTCCAATCCTCGCAATATTACAAAGTGGCATTAGGCTTATTTTAGAGAAGAGGAAACTGATAGAGAAGTGAAAATGCTTTGCCTAAAGTCATGGAACTAACTATTTGTACAGAGCCAGATCCTAGACTATGCCTGATTCTGAAGCCAGTATTCTGAACACATAATGATGCTTGCATTTGTTTATTAAAAAATAGCATTATGTATTAGTACAGAGATTTAAAGTTACATAATATATATTAATAAAAAGACAACTATTCCTAAGCTTTATTCCTATGATTGGTCTCTATTATTTTTTCTACCAGGGCTTTACAACTGGTAGTACAGATTATCAGAATTTACATGCTCTTAGATTGGCCCACACTTTCTTTCTAAGTAACCCTATCATACTGTTTTCAATATAATGTATGTTGGGGTTTTCTCTCTCATTTGAGAGACACGTGGGTATATATAGGTAGAATATCCAGTATGGATTGAGCTCCAGAGAATACTTGGCACAGGATAAGCATTGAAGAAATACTGGCTGATGTGAGGACTATAACCTAACTGTACAGTGGTAGGAACAGACTGTCATCACCCTAATCCAGAGTTAACTTTTGCATCACTAAAGGTGGGACGACCAGATATACTATGTCTCTTAATGTAATGCCATACAATATATACACATTACCTAGGAGGAATTCTAGCCAAAAATATTTAACTTGTCTCCATCAAGCTGGAGCTTGTAGAGCTAACTTCCAGTTTCCAGTAAACATAGCTAAATTCAACTAAGTAACACCATAAGGAAGCAACCTAATACAGAAGGTGCAATATTCTCCTGGGCAACTTGCCCATCAACAAGTTAAAATTATGAAAAAGAAACTGTTCTAGAATAAAAGACTTGGTGGAAATAACTACATGCAATGAGTGGTCTTTGACTGGATCAAGGTTCATTATGGAACAGTTTAGGGATTGGGGAAATATGGATATGGACTGGGTATTAGTTAATATGAAAGAATTATTATTGGGGTGCCTGGGTGGCTCAGTCAGTTAAGCGTCTGACTTTGGCTCAGGTCATGATCTCACGGTTCATGGGTTGAAGCTCCATGTCAGATCTGTGCTGACAGCTCAGAGCCTGGAGATTCTGCTCCACATTCTGTGTCTCCCTTTCTCTCTGCCCCTCCCCCATCGTGCTGTTGCGCGCACGCTCTCTCTCTCTCAAAATATAAATAAACATTAAAAAAATTAACAAAATATTTCAGCTCATGACCTGAGCTGAAGTTAGACGCTCACTGACTGAGCCACCATGGTACGCCTATGTTATTGTTTTAAAGATGCATCCTGAAGTAAAAATAAACAAACAAATAATTTTTTAAAAATTGGCTGAATGAATGGATGAATAAAAGAAAGAGAGAAGTCTGGGCTGGAGATATAGGTTTGATAGTCAATAGCATATATGGTAATTAAAATGAAGAGAATAGATGAGATAACCTGGGAAGATGTAATATAAGGCAAGACAGACAGATGTGAACCAAGGGGATGATGAACATTTCAAAGATAAGACATAGAACCATCAAATTGGAAAAGAGCAGCTGGAGAAGAAGACCATAAGGAAAATAGTGTTTCAGAAGCTTGTGGAGGAGAGAGCATCAAGAAAAAGTAAAACAATTGATAATGTCAAATCCTAGTGAGAGATCAAGGTGAATAAAGACTGCAAAGAAGCTAACAAATAACAAATAGAAGGTCAGTAATGACCTGATTGAGAGGAGTTTCAGTAGAGGGACTGGAGCAGAAGTCAGAGGAGTAAACTGTACTTGAAGTGGAGACATCACTCCTCTTTCAAAGAAGTTTGGAGTTTCTCAGAAAGATGAGAACCTGTACAAACAATACACATTGTTCAGATAATGAAATTCCTAGTGATTGGTACTAATATGCAGTAACAGATAAGTGAAAGAATATAAAGAACAGGAGGTGATGGTAGAGTTGTAAAATAAAGCATTTCTCCTTATATTCCTCATGTAATGCCTACATAAAATAAATATCTTCTATTACATTTACAATATTCTGTAAATTCAATGTAACTACAGTTTGGTTTTTCCTACTTTTCCCTTAAATAAAGATGACATTACAACCTTACACAGATTATTTCACTGTATGAAATGGATTGATTCCCTTAAAAATTGGATGTAAAATACATTTTTACAAATCAAATAATTAAGTGAATTGGAAAATTATCTATTTATATTCTAAGCTTAATTATCCTTAGGCTGCAATCTGATTTCATTTATGTCATATTTTTATAATGTTAATAATAAAATAACTTGGTTTGATTTTACAACATATATTCCTTGGTCCCTAATTCTAATCTTATGCATATATAGGAGATATGCAGGAAAGGTATTATTAACCCTATGTGACCCAAAACCATTCTCTCTGCTATAATGGCATTCTGTTTAGAAAAATACACAATTTTGGGGTACGTGGGTGGCTCAGTTGGTTGAGCATCTAACTCTTGATTTCAGTTCAGGTCATGATACCAGGGTTGTGGGATCAAGCCCCATGTAGGGCTCCATGCTGAGTGTGGAATCTCCTTGAGATTCTCTCTCTCTCCCTCTGCTCCTCTCCTCCATGCACTCTCTCTCTCTCTAAAAGAAAACACACGATTTTCCCCTTGGAGGGATACTGTGTATCCGGAAAAGTTCTAGAACAGCCCCAAAGCTGTTCAGTGTTTTTTTTTTTTAATGTTTATTGATTTATTTTGGGAGAGTGAGCACAAGCAGGAGAGGGCAGAGAGAGAGGGAGAGAAAGAATCCCAAGCAGGTTCTGCACTGTTAGCTCAGAGCCTGACGTGAGGATTGATCCCATGAACCGTAAGATCATGACCTGAGCCAAAATCAAGAGTTGGTGCTTAACTGGCTGAGCCACCCAGGCATCCCCAGTGTTCTTAATTAATACACTGAAGAACCTTAGTCTTTTACATTTCTAAGCTCAGCCCAAGTTTCATAACAGTCCTTAAATAAAATAACAGCTTAAAAAAATCAGTATATTATATAATAAAATTGCATGTTCTTGTCCTTTGTTTAAAAAATGAGTAAAATATTTTATATTCCTTTCTTATAAAGCAATTACTTTTCATGAAACTCAGTTGACTTTGAAGAAAAAAAGTGCACTCTAACTCTAATACAAAGAAATATTACATTATTTTTTTGTAGTTTTAATTACCCAATACTGTATCCAAAAAAGTTCAGACTGGGAGTTTTCTTAAAGTGGGTCAGACCTGGGGCGCCTGGGTGGCGCAGTCAGTTAAGTGTCCGACTTCAGCCAGGTCACAATCTCGCGGTCCGTGAGTTCGAGCCCCGCGTCAGGCTCTGGGCTGATGGCTCAGAGCCTGGAGCCTGTTTCTGATTCTGTGTCTCCCTCTCTCTCTGCCCCTCCCCCGTTCATGCTCTGTCTCTCTCTGTCCCAAAAATAAATAAACGTTGAAAAAAAAAAAAATTAAAAAAAAAAAAAAGTGGGTCAGACCTATACTATACTACATAAGTAATAATAGCTAATAATTTTTAAGTACTTCTGCACACCACTTCTGATGATGAGTACCTTGTTATTGCACTTAATAGTTAACTAAGTACTATTTAAATCATCATTCTCATTTTACATATGAGGAAAGAGATTAAATCTTACTATATCCAAACTAGTGTAGATTTTAAAGACATGCTATCTCCTAATATGCTGAATTTTAATCACATATAAAACAATAATAATCAAAATCAAGTCTAAAAATTTGATTTAAGAGCTATGCTCTAGTAAATTTATAGGAAAAGTGGAGATGCTATGTGAAAATAAAAATAAACACCAGTTTCACAACAATGTGAATATATTTAACACTACTGAGTAGTACACTTAAAAACTGTTAAGAAGGTAAACTTATGTTATATGCTTTTTTTACCACAATTAAAAAAAATTAGCTTTGTTAGAAAGATATTAGAAATATTTTTTACTGTAATATTTCTCACAATAGCTGTTTCTTGCTTATTCAGTTTGGCACATTTAGTATTATTCCTTCAATTATTAAAGCATGGATATTATTTTTCTATAGTTTATGAATTGAAATCTATATGTGCTTTATAAATACACATTATAAGATGATACAAATATAATACTGAATTGAATTCCCACCTCCAAACATAAATTTCTAAATTCTCTCTGATACAATTTTTATATTCAGAAAAAAATTTAAAAATTGAGATTGACATTAAATATAGTAACCATGGCAATAAGAAGAGATCTGAAACATGGGTTTTACATCTAAGAATCCACTCAATATATAGCAGCTTATTTACTTCACATTTATATTTCAAGTTGTCTGTTTGGAAAAAAGGGAGTCTGTAAATTGGCTGATTGTTTTTTATATGTAGAGGCAATCCAAGACAGTCTACCAAAGTCTTTAGTGTACTTTATATCCAAAGGCCCTCTGGAAAGAAAAGTGAAATGATCTGGGACCCTATAAATGTTAAGAGAAATAAGTAGAAATATATTGAGATGTGCAGAGTTGTAAAGACCCTTTGCCATACCCTTTCATAGCTCAGAACAATAACAAAAAAATGTTACTGTTGAATCTAGCCTTCACTGGCAGAGACATTTTATTTTATTTTTGGGGGGAGGGGGGCTTTTTAATGATTTACATAATCCATAACAAATCTTAAATCATATAAAGCTACATGTAGACAATACATAAAATAACTGAGATTTCACTCAGGAGGTTTAAAAATATTAAACAAATAAAAACTTGTGTTGATTATGTTGTAGTTCATTTACAAACAGTTTTCTCACCTGCGTGGCCTAGTCCTTGGGGACATCATTTCATTCCCAAGTATGTGGTACCGTCTTGCTTCATGCAACAACTGATAACACTCAGGAGAATTCTGGATCAATTGGTCCACCTCAACTGTTTGGACAAAGTAGTTGGGATGCAACAGAGGGAGTCTCACATGTGTCAGGAGCTCATGTAACAGTGGTCTTCTCAGATCAACAGCACGATAGACCCAACGCATGACGGCTTCAAAAACCATCTCCTCTTTACCAATAACAAGTTCATCACTACAAATATAATCAATAAGTTCATCTTTATCAAGCTCAAGAAATTCTTCGTGCTGAGACACATCCTCAAAAGTCTGTAATGCAAAATTCTTGCATTTTGTGAAGAGTGTTTTGAGGGAATGCGTATCAGCAAAGCGCTGGATTCCTAAGCAGTTACAAGGATCAAGTTGCTCCTCTAAGAACTTGGCACATGCATCACGGAGAACACTAATCTGAAAGAGGCTTGATGTTTCAAAGAGATATTGTACATTCTCTGTAGTGATCTTTACTTTTCCAGTATAAACATACTGCAAAAAACATTCCATGGCTTCAGCTAAAATACCATTAATCTCAACCAACATTTCTCTGCTTTCTCTGTGGTCGTTACAAAACATAGCTCTGAAATAGCTACTGCAGGCTGAGAGAACAGCTCTATGGCAAGGAAATTCTTTGCCTTCCACACAAATGATAACATCTGTGAATAAGCGGCTGTCTCGGAATTCATTGAATATCTGGAGTATGTTTTCAGCATGGGATGATCCTGAAGAGAAGTCAAAAAACTCACGGCCTGTCAGAGATTTAGGGTCCATTTCAAAAACTTTACGTTTAGTAGCTGGGGAATCACGCACCCCAAGATCCTCTCTGTTTAGTCTTCGTCCCAATATTAGTACCATTGTTACATCAGTTGACTATATAATTGTTGAGAAATGACTGTTAAGTATCTTCTTTATATGGCTACAAGTAAAAAAAAAATGAAAACATTTCAATATATAAACAGCACTCTACATAGTTTCATTTTGATGTAAACACTACGACAAAATCACATGATATATCTTATACAGGACATAGAATATGATCTCATTTTAATAAAAATTGCTAAATAAAAATTTGCATTATGGGTATAATTTGCAATAGTATTCCTTAAGCCCATCTCCTCTAAAAGTATTATGCAGTTTGTGAATTACTAATAACCTCTGTCTCCCCTATTACAGATGGGTTCCATCTACTTACTGTAGAGTTAAGAAGGAATGCTGCAAGACAAAGAATTTGACTACATTCAGAATCCTAATATAAATGTTTTATTATCTTAATATATAGTATTGCTAGAGGGGAATTCAGCTTTATCTACCAATGGCCTTTAGAAATATGTATACTGGGGCATCTGGCTGGCTAAGATGGTAGGGCATGCAACTCTGGATCTCAGGGTTGTAAGTTCAAGTACCACATTGGGTGTAGAGATTACTTAAAAGAAAAAAAAAGGAAACTGTCTGACCATCAAGTCCCTTTCTAGCAATCTATTCTAAACAAATAATCAGGAATATGTGGAAAGATTTATTTACAGGGATGTTGAATGATGTATTAATAGAAAATACTTAAAACAATCTAAATGCCCTACAATAGGAGATTAGTTAAACCACAGTACATCTTAAGGATGGAAGACAGTCTATGCAGCCATTTAAAATTATGTAGACTAGGGATGCCTGGGTGGCTCAGTCAGCTGAGTGTCTGATTCTTGGTTTGGGCTCTGGTCATGATCTCACAGTTTGTGGGTTTGAGCCCTGTGCGGGACTCTGCACTGACAATACAGAGCCTGCTTGGG
Organism: Puma concolor; assembly: GCF_028749965.1. NCBI lineage: Eukaryota > Metazoa > Chordata > Mammalia > Carnivora > Felidae > Puma > Puma concolor. Next base: position 75,928,581 of record NC_141675.1, on the reverse strand, counting down.
ATTCTCTCTCTCTGCTCCTCCCCCACTTGCATGTGTTCTCTCTCTCAAAATAAATAAGTAAACCTAAAAAACTTAAAAAAATAAAATTATGTGGACTATGTAACAATATGGGCAAGTATTTATTAGGTAGTATGTGGAAAGCAGATCATAAAATATATGCTAAAAAACAGAAAAAAATTATGTATCAGTGGTCTCAGGGAAAGAAAAAAGGAGACACATATGCCAAAAATGGTAAGCAATTTATTTATCTTCTGTTTTTTTCTATTTCCCCCAATTTCAACTATAAATATGTAGTATTTTGTTTTCAGATTTTTATTTTTTATTTATTATTATTTTTTTAATGTTTTTATTTATTTTTGAGACAAAGAGAGACAGAGCATGAGCAGGGGAGGGTCAGAGAGAGAGGGAGATACAGAATCTGAAGCAGGCTCCAGGCTCTGAGGTGTCAGCACAGAGCCTGACGCAGGGCTTGAACTCACAGACTGTGAGATCATGACCTGAGCTGAAGTCAGATGCTTAACCAACTGAGCCACCCAGGAACCCCTGTTTTCAGATTTTTAAAACATATGTATCTATGCCCTTCTCTCTTTTGCTAGTAAGAAACATCCCTAAACTTCTCTCAGAAATGATTATGAATAGGTAAACTAATGGATTGAGGCAGGGGGCTGTAGCTATCAATTCTTTTAAATTTTGATTTTTTTTTTTTTTTTAATTTTTTTTTTTCAACGTTTATTTATTTTTGGGACAGAGAGAGACAGAGCATGAACGGGGGAGGGGCAGAGAGAGAGGGAGACACAGAATCAGAAACAGGCTCCAGGCTCTGAGCCATCAGCCCAGAGCCTGACGCGGGGCTCGAACTCACAGACCGTGAGATCGTGACCTGGCTGAAGTCGGACGCTTAACTGACTGCGCCACCCAGGCGCCCCTAAATTTTGATTTTTAAGGTGGTTCTTCTACTGCTACTTTTTTTCACATCTCCATAAGTTAATATGTGATCCAAAATGTATTTGTAATTGGCCTAAGAGCACTCAGAATAACTCTCAACTATTCCCATGCCCTCATAATCTCATACAGAATTCTTTCTTCTTCTTCTTTTTTTTTTTTTTTTGAGAGAGAGCAGGCTCAAGTGGAGGAGAGGGGCAGAGGGAGGAAGCCGGGGGGGGGGGGGGTGAGGGAGAGAGAGAGAGAGAGAGAGAGAGAGAGAGAGAGAGAGAGAATCCTAGGCAGGCTACTCACTCAGCATGGAGCCTGACATAGGACTCAATACCTCAACCCTGGGATCATGATCTGAGCCTAAATCAAGATGCAGACGCTCAACTGAATGAGCCACCCAGGCACCCCATCATACAGAATTCCTTCTAACGGTCCCAGCTTATTTCTGAAATATTTCAACAGTCAGACATCCAGACCTAACTATGGCATCATAAAGAAGGCTTAAGAACATCAGAGATAACCCCCAAAATGAAATGCCATCCTACATTCACAAGCCACAAATAAAGTCGAGACTTGAGATTTAACAATCTTAATTTAGGACTGTATTTTATATACCCCATCACGTATTAAATTGTACCCCATTTTTAAAATCATGTGACATAACCAAGAAAATATGAAATATCAAAATCAAGAAGCAACTCATCTATTCCATTCTTTTTCATATTCTTATTCTATTTGCTTTCTTTTCTCCATCACTCTAATGACCCACATATCCTAGTTACAATATTCACTAGATGCTTCCAACTTTCATCAACTCGCTCATTGAGTTTATTTAATTCTGTCAGTTCCATGTCTATTATCATCAACAAATACTTACTGTGTGCCCACCTTTGTCAGGATACTGTGCTACACCTATGGTTTTCAAAGATCTAAAGGTATTACTAGATATTGCTGTTGAAGTTTTTATTTTAAATATAGTTGAGATAACACATATTCACACAAAGATAAATAATAAGGGAGCCTAGGCAATATGATGCCACACTGGTACAGACAGCACAGTTCCCACTTACAATGGGAATGTTTTTTACCTCTTCATATAAATTAGCATTTAATCTTCCTGAAGTCCAGATGATAGAGTTTTCCCTGGGCAGATGTATGCCAGGCTATTCTGACTGTTAGGAAAAAGTACCTGGTTATAACAACATTTGAAGGACACCTAAACGTTTGCATGTACAGAATCTTTTCTTTTTTTTTTTTAATTTTTTTTTTTAACGTTTATTTTTGAGACAGAGAGAGACAGAGCATGAACAGGGGAGGGGCAGAGAAAGAGGGAGACACAGAATCTGAAACGGGCCCCAGGCTCTGAGCTGTCAGCACAGAGCCCGATGTGGGGCTCGAACTCACGGACCGTGAGATCATGACCTGAGCCGAAGTCGGATGCTTAACCAACTGAGCCACCCAGGCACCCCAAGTACAGAATCTTTTCAAAACACTCCTCTCTTCATCTCCCAATTTTGCAGGGAAAGTCAGAAAAAATTCAAGCAGTTTTATCAGTCAAATGGAATAAAGATGTGAGTAACTATTTTCATTTGGGATCAGCAGGTGGGGATTCAGAAGCAGTAAGCTGATAGGGAAATCCCTGCTGTGTTCATGTAGATTGTGTGGATTTTAAAAGTCATAAAACAACTGAAGAAGGGCCATTTTGGTCCCCTCTAAGAATTCTGGCAAAAACTGAGGAAGTTCTTTGAACTCTATCAGGTTAGGCTATAGGAACAAGTAAGAGCCAAACCTATGTAATAATGGTCTATTAACTGGTTTGACAATACCACGGGAGCTATATTTCTTTGTATGCATTAAAAAACAAAACACAACAACAACACTAATCTTTTTTTTAAACTGCTTGCCATGTGCCTGGCACTTTCTAAATTCTTCATACAGATTTAATGTAATCCTCCTAACAACCCTATGAGGTTGTTACTACAATTAACAAAAAGTTGTTTTATAGCCTTAGGACTTTATATACAGGATTGAGACAGATTTTTCTAAATAGGCAAGAGCTATTTACAAAGTAAGTGAAAGACTGATAGGGATAAACTTTACCCTCACTTCTAAGTTGAAAAACAAACGAACAAACAAAATTTTAAGTATTCAAATATACATGCAATTTATTTTCTAACTGTGTAACAAAGTTTGTAATGTAATGAAACAGTTATAGCCATAGAAACTGATGTAGAAGGCCTACTTTTTTTAAAATTTTTTTTTTAACGTTTATTTATTTTTGAGACAGAGAGAGACAGAGCATGAACAAGGAAGGAGCAGAGAGAGAGGGAGACACAGAATCTGAAACAGGCTCCATGCTCTGAGCTGTCAGCACAGAGCCCGACGCAGGGCTCGAACTCACGGACCGTGAGATCATGACCTGAGCTGAAGTCGGACGCTTAACCGACCAAGCCACCCAGGCACCCCTAGAAGGCCTACTTAAATAAACAAGTAAAAATAAACCTGAGAGAATGTTTATGACTAACTGGTTTTTGGAGCAATGTCAAATACCAGATATTTAGTCAGTAAAATTAGCTTTTCTTAAATTTGAGAGAATATTAGTTTACCCACATGTTATAGTCCAAGAAAGCTAGCTTTTGAACTGAAATCTCATTATGCTTTGGAGGTTTCAGGTAACAGATTTGCCTAAGAATAAAATCTTCATTTTGTTAATTCTAATACCTAAATGAATAAAATTACATAGGCTTAAAATATTTTATTATCAGTTTTAAAATGTATAATCAAGAACCAAAAAAAAACAGGGAAAGGTTTCTTCTATCTCTTTTGAGACTTTCCTGACTAGAGAGTTCACGTTTGTCTCCTTGCAGGTCACGCAACTTCTTGGGTTATGGCTGCCCACGCATGTGTGTGCCATCCACGAACCCATGTACATATACATGGGTTAAAGTTGAAAAATTCACTTATAATACATATAGTCACTTCCAAATGGATAGTAGCACATATCTCGAATATGCTTTTAATCTGAAGTTATCTCAGTATTGGTTCAATACACAGAAACCTATCTCCCATAGATGAGAGATCACTACTGTGCCTGAATGCCAATTTTTTGTTGTTGAAACTGAAAAAAGTTCAAAGCATGTAATATCACAAGTGATAACCATTCAATTATGATAAACATAAATACGATATGGAATATAACTTATTTTAATCTTCCCAAATCAAAAATTTGTCTATAAATTTGCTTACTTAGTTTAAATTCTTATTGCATTTCAGATTCAAAAAATTCACAAACTATTGTTTTTGACTGGTGATATAATGACTGGCATCCACGACAACAAAAATCTTGGACTTTATGCCTTTTCTGTTCTACATTTTTGTTCTCTCAATCTTTAAATGAATATAAAAACAATGCAACAGAATGCAAACAAAATGCAAAACAAAATAACACACTGTAAGAACTAAGAATTTCCTTTTGGCTAAAAGGGACAAGTAAGAAAAATGAAAAGATACTCTGCTTTCTGTATCTAGTAATCATACTGTATCTGGTATTTGTTAACTGGTATCTGTATCTGATAAATTTAGGGATAGTAGATTGAGTGAGTTAAGTATTAATATAAGGCTGATGTTACAGGAGTTAAGAAGGGTTTGTTTTCTTATGCTATTTTCTGCCTCTTATTCTTATAGCTGGTTCCTTGACTGTTGACTGACAAGAGGTCTTCCACTGCTTCCACCCAAGGTAAAACTGAAAATCCCGTATTAGAACAGCTATAAAATCACCTGCTATTACAAAGTATTCAGCAGCCAGCAAAAAGATACTTGTTTACTGCTTTGTAAGAGAGACTATCTCACAGATCTGAGCTGTTTGCTTCCAAGAAGCTTTGGCCTGGCTTTTTGTACATCTTCATTTTCTCTAGACTTTCTGAGAAAGTCTCCCATTAACCAGTCTGCACAACACAAAATATAAATTCTTCCTATTGATGACAGGGTAAATAATTTACACAGGGGTCTTAGAAATATGAGATGCATTTCAAAGTGAATCTTTTGGGCTTCCAGGTATATTTTAATAGCTTTTGTTTTCCCATTTTACACAAAGTGTTTTATTTTAACTAGTAATGGTTAAAAATGTTGGGGCGCCTGGGTGGCGCAGTCGGTTAGGCGTCCGACTTCAGCCAGGTCACGATCTCGCGGTCCGGGAGTTCGAGCCCCGCGTCAGGCTCTGGGCTGATGGCCCGGAGCCTGGAGCCTGTTTCCGATTCTGTGTCTCCCTCTCTCTCTGCCCCTCCCCCGTTCATGCTCTGTCTCTCTCTGTCCCAAAAATAAATAAAAAACATTGAAAAAAAAAATGTAAAGCTACATTTAATCACATCTCAAAGTAGAGTATCTAATATAGGTTCAAGATTTATAATAAGTGATATAATAAATGAATTCATACACAATCAAGCAAACAAAACATAAATTACAGACTGAATTCTAAAAACTGAGCGAATATCAAAGCATCATCATTCCTTTCAGGAAAGAGCAAGCAACTAAATAAGCATCGCAGGGCACCTGGGTGGCTCAGTCAGTTGAGCATCTGACTTCTGCTCAGGTCATGATCTCATGGTTAGTGAGCTGGAGCCCCACGTGGGGCTCACTGCTGTTGGGGCGGAGCCTGCTTTGGATCTTCTGCCCCACCCCCACCCGCCTGTCCCTCCCCAGCTCACATGCTTTCTTTCTCAAAAATAAATAAACATTAGAAAAAAAATAAGAATCTCTAGATAAAATAAGAAGGAAAGATGTTTGTTCCAAAGGAATATAATGACACAAAGTTTTATCTAGATAAAGGTAGTGAATACAAGGGTGATCAGACTGCCAAGTCAGCAACTGACTGCCAGAGTCACAGGATTTGTCTAGAAAAGCTAGATCCCTTTCTTTCTCTCCCTCATTTCTTCAGGGTCTTTATTCCTGATGCTACACTTGAGAGACTTTTCTTAACATAAAGATTCTTCTGGTTAAAGGTACTCTAGCATTGGGGCACTTGGGTGGCTTAGTCGGTTAAGAGCCCAATTCTTGGTTTCAGCTCAGGTCATGATCTCAGGGTTCATAAGTTCAAGTCCCATGTTGGGTTTCATGCTGGTGATGCAGAGCCTGCTTAGGATTCTCTCTCACTTCTCTCCGTGCTCCTCCCCTGCTCACTCTCTCACACTCTCTCAAAATAAATAAATAAATAAACTTAAAAAGAAAAATAACTAAAGGCACTTTAGGGTTTTATTTCCAACTGTAGAACTCATGCATGTTGTAGACCTAGCTCCTGATTGCTAGGTAGATTTAAAATTATGTTTTTGGCCTATGTCAAGAAACATGAGGGGAGATAACTTATTTTAGTATTTGTAAGACTAGAGAAAAATTAGAAGAGGGGCTAAGGATATCAGGGAGGAGCTGAAACAAGTAGATAAATACTTTATTTGTTAACAGAAATGACTGTGACACTGCCTTCCTTTGATCTTGAGAATAGATATAATTTGTTCCCCATTACTCTGATTGGCCTAAGTAGTCCCTGGTTAAAGAAAGAAAAATGGCTTAGATTCTCTAATAGCAATGTTTAGGAGTTTATAAATACTATAAATATAATACCTTTTGAGCATTTGCTTGATCAAAGCCCCGGTAAAAATACTTGTGTTATTTTAATTTCCACACCTAAAATAAACAGAGAACAGCAATTTATAAATAAGATACTAATCACATCATGCATAGTTGGCATTATTTACAAATATATTGAGGGGTGCCTGGGTGGCTCAGTTGGTTGAACATCTGACTTGGGCTCAGGTCATGATCTCACCGCTTGTGGGTTCAAGCCCTGCGTTGGGCTCTGTGCTGACAGCTCAGAGCCTGGAGCCTGCTTCAGATTCTGTGTCCTGCTCTCTCTCTGCCCCTCCCTCGCTCATGCTCTGTCCCTCTCTCTCTCTCAAGAATAAATAAAACATTAAAAAAATAAAAAAAAAACAAATATATTGAAACAGTTTTTAGATTTCAGTTTCTGACTTTCGCACAGTTTAAAAGTTTTGCATAGAAAGTCATTACTGAACAACAATTCCCTAAAACAAATTAATAATTTTGTGCTATTTTACATATGCATTAGTTTCCTTATTTATCAGCTTCCTTACTTGACAATATTATCTTGGAGTAAAGTTTCTTGAAAGATGAGTAAACAAATATTTGTGTCAACAGCAAGCTAACTGGTGGCACTGAGATGACAAAAATATATATCCTGTGATAATTCTGCAATGGATATTTGAAGAGTGTCTGGTAATTGATGTTTCATCTGAGTTTGGGGCCAGTAAATAATAGAGTTGGTCTATCAATATTAGAAAAATTGACAGTTTAGGGGTACCTGAATGGCTTAGTCAGTTGAGTATCTGACTTCAGCTCAGGTCATGATTTCAAGGTTCATGAGTTTGAGCCCCGTGTCAGGCTCTGTGCTGACAGCTCGGAGCCTGGAGCCTGCTTTGGATTCTGTGTCTCCCTCTCTCTCTGCCCCTCCCTCGCTTGTGCTCTGTCTCCCTGTCTTTAAGATAAATTAACATTAAAAAAATTTTTTTAAAAACCCAAAAATTGACAGTTTAGTCATTATGTAATATAAAACTATGGCATCAATTTGAGAAAATCAGAAAATTTATGGTAATTCAGGAAAAAAATTTTAGTTTTTAATCCTTAGTTATCTAGATTATCCAGACAGAAACTCAAATAATTATTTTAAAATCTTTTAATACAGAAATACATATTTTTTCTGCTTTGTTAAACCTTATAAACTTAGTACCTGTGGAAACCAACTAATTCAGCACAATTCTTTTTTTTTTTTTTTTTTTGGTGGAAGTGAGGGAGGAGAGGAATTTTCTCTTAAGAGAAAATACTAGAACCTTGAACTGTGCACGGAATAGGAATATTATTTAAATACAAGTGGTTCTGGTCTCTTGCCCAGATATCTACAAACAGAACTTGTAAAGTCTTAACAACTTTAGGCAAATAACAAAAGTTGATCATGAAAATGAAGAAATGGACTGTTGATTTATACACACAGACACACACAGACACAGACACACACACACACACACACACACACACACACACATCTCTATGCCTGATTATGTTGTGATTGTGAAGTGAATGTTATTTTGAAGTTTCCTTACTCCCAGAAGTTAGTCTAACTTGTGTGTACCCTTGGCAAAAACTATTTCAACTTGGTCAAATTAGGGGATCATTAATCCTAGCTAAGTTAAATGTTTTTTCCCAATGAACAGTAAGATCCTGAGCCAATGTTGGGATTTGGGTCAAATGGAGAAAGGTTTCTGAGCGCTTACTCTCTGTCTGGCACTTGAGTTGCAAATATTGAATTGAGATCCAGTTTAAGACTCTGCAGGGTTGTGGTCCCTGGCTGGCTCAGTCAGTACAGCATGTAACTCTGGATCTCGGGGTTGTGAATTTGAACTCCACCTTGGGTGTAGAGATTACTTTAATTAATTAATTAATTAAGTAAAACAACAACAAAAAAGAACTCTAAGACTGACATTAAAATACATTCAAATTTTCAGTGTTTCACCAGCAGAAAACACAGGTACAAATTGGAATAGATTTTTCTCATGACTGATCTGGTCTACAATTATTACCTTAAGGAGTAGAATCACAAGGCAATTCACTAGGGCATTTTGAGCAGAGTTTTAAAGTAATACTTACCACCCTAATAAGTAAGGGCAAGGGACAGAGGAGGCCAATGTAAAGTCGAGAGGAGCTACAATATCACAGTTGATCTAGAGTGTAGCTATGCTGCAACCAAGCTTAATTTTCCTTTAGAATGCAGGAATCCTATACAAAGAAAGAAATTACTATCAGTCTTAAAGATAGTGTGGATTAACGAGGAGCTTTAAAGACTAATAAATACCAAATATAGTAAAGGAAACCAATATTTTCACTAATGTGGTCTCTACAACTAGCAGTACTGACTTGCCACATACTATGCTCTACACTACTCCATTTTCTCAAATTTAACTTTGAGTGAAGAAAAACACAGCAGAGACAACCAGAAGACTAAAAAGAAGAGGTTTATATTTAAAGATATATAAAGTTACAAAGTAAATCCAAAGAAGGAAAGCTTAGCACAAAAACAAACACTCAGATCAATGGAACAGAATAGAGAACCCAAAAATAGACCCACAAACGTATGGCCAACTAATCCTTGGCAAAGCAGGAAAGAATATCCAATAGAATAAAGACAGTCTCTTCAGCAAGTGGTGCTGGGAAAACTGGACAGCGACATGCAGAAAAATGAACCTGGACCACTTTCTTACACCATACACAAAAATAAACTCAAAATGGATGGAAGACCTAAATGTAACACAGGAAGCCATCAAAATCCTCCAGGAGAAAGCAGGCAAAAACGTCTTTGACCTTGGCCATGGCAACTTTTACTCAACACAGCTCTGGAGGCAAGGGAAACAAAAGCAAAAATAAAAAGCTTCTGCACAGTGAAGGAAACAATCAGCAAAACTAAAAGGCAACCGACGTAATGGGAGAAGATATTTGCAAATGACATATCAGATAAAGGGTTAGTATCCAAAATCTATAGAGAACTTATCAAACTCAACACCCAAAAAACAAATAATCCATTGAAGAAATGGGCAAGACATGAATAGCCACTTCTCCAAAGAAGACATCCAGATGGCCAACCGACACCTGAAAAAAATGCTCAACATCACTCATCATCAGGGAAATACAAATCAAAACTACAATGAGCTACCACCTCACACCTGTCAGAATGGCTAACATAAACAACTCAGGCAACAATAGATGTTGGCGAGGATGTGGAGAAAGAGGATCTCTTTTGCACTGCTGGTGGGAATGCAAACTGGTGCAGCCACTCTGGAAAACAGTATGAAAGTTCCTAAAAAATTAAAAATAGAACTATCCTAGGACCCAGCAATTGCACTACTAAGTATTCATCCAAGGGATACAGGTGTGCTGTTTTGAAGGGGCACATGCACCCCAATGTTTATAGCAGAACTATCAACAATAACCAAAGTATGGAAAGAGCCCAAATGTCCACTGATGGATGAATGGATAAAGATGTGGTATATATATACAATGGAGTATTACTCGGCAATCAAAAATAATGAAATCTTGCCATTTGCAACTACGTGGATGGGACTAGAGGGTATTATGCTAAGCAAGATTAGTCAGAGAAAGACAAATATCATATGACTTCACTTATATGAGGACTTTAAGATACAAAACAGATGAACATAAGGGAAGGGAAGCAAAAATAATACAAAAACAGGGAGGGAGACAAAACATAAAAGACTCTTAAATATAGAGAACAGAGGGTTGTTGGAGGGGGATGGGCTAAATGGGTAAGGGGCATTAAGGAATCTACTCCTGAAATTATTGTTGCACTATATACTAACTTGGATGTAAATTTAAAAATAAAAAATTATTAAAAAAAAAAAGAAGGAAAGCCAGAAAAGTGCAACATAGTAAATCCATTATTTAAAAATGACTAGAGGGACACCTAGGTGGCTCAGTCAGCTAAGTGTCAGACTCTTGATTTCGGCTCAGGTCATGATCTCCCTGTTTGTGGCTCTGGGTCTGCCTGGGACTCTCTCTTTCTCTCTCTCTCTGCCCACCCCCCACTCCTGTGTGCTCTCCCTCTCTTTCTCTCCAAATAAATAAACTTAAAAAAAACCAACCGTATACTTTCTATAAATTTCAAATATTTTCACCCTATTTTCTTAAAAGCTTATTTATTTGAACCATTCTATTCAATGACTTGTTAAAAACTATAAATTTACACTCTCGAAATTTTAATTTAAAGCTTTACTCTTGGAGCAGTGAGTGGTTCCTAAACCAACTTTTACAAATCCAGTATTTAAAGCCCAGTCTTAAAAATATTATTTTTTCTTTCTTTCTTTTTTTTTTCCCGAGAGGAGGATAAAGGGTTTATTTTACATAACTGAATGAAAAATAATTCAAGAAATAGTAAATAATATATTATTTTCAACATTTCTAATTTCTTTTTTATTCTTTTAAAGTTTATTTATTTATTTATTTATTTGTTTGTTTGTTTGTTAAAGTGTATTTATTTGAGAGAGACAGGAAGAGAGAAAGAACCCCAAGCAGGCTGTACATCCAGTGCAGAGCCCCACACAGGCCTCAAACTCCAAAACTGTGAGATCACATCCTGAGCCAAAATCAAGCGTCAGATGCTTAATTGACTGAGCCACACAGGCGCCCCTTAAAGTTTATTTATTTATTTTGAGAGAGAGAGAGTGCATGCAAGTGGGAGAGGGGCAGAGAGAGAGGGAGAGAGAAAGAGAATCTTAAGCAGGCTCTGTGCCATCAGTTCAGAGCCCGATGCAGGGCTTGAACACAGAAATCATGAGATCATGACATGAGCCAAAATCAAGAGCTGAAGCCTAACCAACTGAGCCACCCAGGTACCCCTAGCGTTTCTAATTTCTTAATGGAACCATCAAGAACACATTTACCCACCATAAGACACCAGAAACCAACTAACACTTAAATTTTTCTCTAGGTTTATAGCAATTAGGGATTATCCCTTGTTTACTAGAATTCAAATGGTCAATATGTTCTGACTTTGATTAATGAGAGAAAAAAACTAAGAGGTATCTAATGATGAAAACTTTAGCAGTGCTTAATGTGTCAGACTTAACAATATAGTTCTATAATTAAAAAAGAATACCCTCTTCTCTCAAATCACAGAACAAAAAAATCAGATTTCTCCATTCAGTGTTTTTCTCCCTTGCCTTAAAACTTTTGGTTACTAATATTTCCCAACCCACAAAGGAAAAAAAAATGCTAATTATCAAACATCACACCTAGGGCGCCTGGGTGGCTCAGGCCTTTAAGTGTCCAACTTTGACTTAGGTCATGATCTCACAGTTCATGAGTTCCAGTTTATATATATATACGTATGTGTATATATATATACAAGTATGTATATGTGTATATATATACAAGTATGTATATGTGTATATATATACAAGTATGTATATGTGTATACATATACGTATATGTGTATATATGTGTATATATATACGTATGTGTATATACATACGTATATAAGTATGTATACGTATACTTATATACGTATACATATACACATATGTATATATATATGTGTATATATATGTAAAATCACACCTGCTATCAAGCTGCCTTATTGAGCCTACTCATGCTTCTCACTAGACTTAACATGTAAACTTAATGTCATTTGGTTTTACCCTAACATGTTTCTTTTAGGTATTTAATGCATGATTTTATTTTAAAATCAAATTAAATCTGCAAGGACCCTACCTGCTGCTCTGCCACTCAAACAGGTTTGAGATCCAGTATTTCAAGCAACTTCTCTATGTATAAAAGTACTTGTAAGTTAGTGACTTTTATTTACCTTAGTGGTGACACAAATTATTTACAGAATAAGTTTTAGAAACTATTGAGTACAAAGCCTAATCACTTTTAAACATCAAGTTGGTAGACTTTAGGATGTGCCAAATGCTGAAAAATTATAAGCCCTTGGGTGATGAATTTACAGTGACAAACCCATCAATTAAAGTCAGTATTGTGTTTTTTGTTTGTTTTTAACTTTATTTACTTTGAGAGAGAGCATGAGAGTAGGGGAGGGGGGGAGAGAGAGAGAGAGAGAGAGAGAGAGAGAGAGAGAGAGAGAGAGAGAATCCCAAGCAGGTCTCCTGCTGTCAGCACAGAGCTCTATGTGGGGGGGGGGGGGGGGGGGGTCTAACTCATGAACCGTGAGATCATGACCCGAGCTAAAAGCAAGAGTCAGACACTTAACTGACTGAGCCACCCATGAACCCCAGGTATTGTTTTTAACAGGATAAAGAATAAGGGTTTTAAAATGTCAATGGTTGTCAGGTGGCCACATTTTGTTTTAATCACAACACAATCAGAATCATACAAAACGTATTTGTCATATATTTATATGGATACACTTATGAGGCTATTTTATTTACATTTTTCAGTATACAGTCCATACCTAAATACTTATTGAAAAAGGATGTCCCAAATTTCTAGGTAAAAGTATATACAAAAATAACTGCAGTCACTTAATAGTATTTATTTGTCATAGGCTTGACCTTTGGGTTTTAATGAAATGGCAGAAAAACAAAGAAGTTAAAAGAAAGTTTTCTGAAAAAGGATTAAGGTTTTAGCAACTTGAACAGAAGTCAAGAAAGTTTAAATTAAAGCTTATAGCCCTAACTCAGAATATTTCTTTTTTCTGTTCAGGTATAAGTCACAGGCTTTGTCTAGATATGCAAGCTTTTGAATGCTGATTTAAAGATTGCATTTTGTACTTAGATACGCTAAATGCCCTCAATGCACAAGTGATGAGGAGTGTGGGATTTCAGAAGCTGCCCTTCTGGTGTAGCCATCTCCACTTGAATTTTAAAAATATATTAAGAATGCATAACAAATGAGAACTGTTCATACTCAATTTCTGCTTCATCCAGGGAACTCAATTTACCTCCTATAGAAATGCATTATTCTTGGGTGAATTCCTATAAACTTACAGGAAAAGAAAACATGATAAAACTCAAGTACCCTATTCATGAAATTAGGCAAACCGCATCTATAATACACTGTGGCTAACGTGATTGTTCTTGGAGATTTTATTATTGTCATCTTAATTTACACTTTTTAATGTTTATTGGGGGGGGGGGGCAAGAGAAAGAGGGAGAGAGAGAGAGTCCAAAGCAGGCTCCGTGGTGTCCCTCCCAAGGAGGGCTAGATCTCTCCAACCATGAGATCATGACCTGAGCCAAACTCAAAAGTCAGAGGCTTAATCCACTGAGCCACCCGGGCGCCCCTAAATTTACAATTTTAAAACAACATATTTGTAATTCACTCAAAATTTTTAATTACAATGGAGATAAATATAGGAGTGTGCCACAGTCCTCTAAACAAGGAAAACAATCTAAGCGCCGGGGTATACAAGGCGCTTAACTTTTAGAACGATATCCCTAAGCTATCATTTATTTATTTAAGTAGAATTCTAATTTTAATCTTAGTCTATACCGGGTAGATTTTAAATCTATTTTACATTCCTAATAGAAATCAAGCTCGGCTGGTGGACCTAAAACGCTGTAGCTGCAAATACTAAAAAGTAATTTTTAAAAAGCTGCTTGAAAGCAAGTGATTAATCACTAAAATCAACTGTGAACAGACACTGCCTCAGGGGTGAGGCATCCTAAAATATGGCGTTATGGTCCTTATTTAGCTACTCATACGTTGTTTACAGAATCAGCAAGCACAAATTCACATAAGGATTTCCTTCCCACCATCTCGGTAATAAGGCGACACTAGTTAAATAGGGCTAATTTTCCGGTCCTCCAAGGGCGCCCGCGCTGCCGTCCTCTGCAGTCCCAGAACTGCCTAAGGCTCTGGCAGAAGCTGCGGCGGTCACCGAGGGACAGTCGTGACCGCCGGGAGGGCTGGGTCTCTCGCTCCAGTCCTTCCGCGCGGGAACGCGCGCCGCTAACTCCAAAAGGGCCGCAGGAGCACCGAAGCCGAGAGCGCGCGCTCCCGCGCGTCCTCCAGATCACCTTCAAGGGGGCGGGGAAGAGCTGCTTGGGCACAGCGACAGGACAACCGCCAATAAACACTCGGAACTCGCCCAGTCGTCCCGCCTGCAGGCAGCCGCCGGCGCCCAATCCCAGCTGTGATAACAGTCAAGAGCCCCAAGTGTCCAGAACTTGGGGGGCGGGGACATTAGGAACCAAATTAAGAAACCGAGTCCTGGACTGGTAGGAAGGTGGGGAGGTTAGGCGGGGACTCTGCGGGCTGAACGCCGGCGCCCCCGCCCGCCCCGACTCCCCGGGGACAGTCGCTCCAGGGCTGGGTTCCCGGCGCTGGCTCAGCCGCCATCCGTGGTAAACAAAGGCTCGCGGGGGGTGGGGGTGGGGGCGGGGGTAACGGTCAGGTGACAGTGCCGAGCACATTTCGTAACCGCTAAAGCGGGGCTTCTCTGGCCCGTTGCCCTGGGACCCACCTTGACCCCGTCAGTCCTCCCCAACAGGACCAACGGTGGCCCCCACCAAACGAAAAGACTTGACTTGAGACCTTCTCATTCTCAGTGCTTCTTTCGATTGAAAAAGAGCAGCGCCTCGTTCAAAGCCCATCAGCAACATGCGGGGCCCATCTGCCCAGCCCTGTCCGCCAGCTGCTCCTGCCCTCGAGGCGAAGGGGTGACCCACACCTGCTACCCCCAGCCGGGGCGGCCACGCTCCTCCCAACCCGCCCCCGGCGGGGCGCGCCAGCAGCGCAGCGGTTCCGGGAGGGTAGGAGGTGCCCTCCCTTCAGGGCTGCCGTTACAGTGCCGGGATTGAAGACCAACCCCCCCCCCCCAGGGTGCCCTGGAGAGGCTGCACCCCAGACAGAGGCCCTGCAATACCAGCCTCAATCTCCCCTCAGGCCCCACGTCTGGCTCCGTGACGCCGGCCAACGCTGGCTTCCTTCTGCAGACACCCCAGTGGTCGCGACCTCGGCCGCCCCTCCGCTCCCGGCTCTGGCCGGTTCGTCGCCTTTCGGCTAGTCCGGAGCTGTCAACCCTGGTACCTCTCGACGAAGGCTGGAAACGGCCAGCAGCGGCGGCCCCTGCGTTCCCTCAGCGGCCCGCGGCGCAGCGCTCTCCCCAGCGCCGGCGTCCCCCTCCAGCCACCAGTGTCTGCTGTAGCTCACAACAAAGGAAACATGTGACCGTCCGGGCCAAAACACTGAGCGTCACCGACCCCTGGCCAATCCGAGTGGGTGCCCCCCGCCCTGGGGCACCCTGGGATATGTAGTTCCCACTCCTGGGGCGCCTTCCGGGCCACTAGGGTTTCCCGCTATGGGTGCGGGGGGTGGGGGTGGGGGGGTGTCGGTGCCAAATGTGAGGAGACCCAATTAGCAATCTAAGGGTGCTAATTCGGAAACACTTTGTTTTAGGTAGAAACGGGTTAAGGAAATCCATCCGTGTTAGGAGCCTAGTGAGAAACCCCGAGTCATTTGTTTATTGCCACGTCCCCAGGCAAAAGCGCGTTGCCGACAATTCTCAGAACCTTAGAGCGTGGGCCTAGGCATAGAGATCTTTTTTTTGACCCCTGTATACACAACCTGGAAATTTGAGGACCGGAGGGGTGAAAGGGACTAGCTCTGGTTGCTAGACAGGTCAGGGAAACTGCCTTTCTCTGCAAATCTGTTCATTTCACTCATATCAGTCATATCAAATGCTAGGTTACCTTTTATTTTTTTTAATGTTTATTATATTTTTGAGAGAGAGAGACAGAACATGAGCGGGGGAGGGCAGACAGAGAGGAAGACACAGAATCCCAAGTGGGCTCCAGGCTCTGAGCTGTCTAGCAGAACCCCAGGCAGCTCAAACTCGCCTTAAGATCATGACCTGAGTCCAAGTCCCAGGCTTAACTGACTGAGCCACCTAGGCACCCCTACCTTTTATTTTAAACCTAGTGCAAGTGAACAACGTTGTCACAAATCCTTATTTTCTCAGGCAGATAGATACCTCAAAGGACAGCATTTTCTTAACTGACTGAGCCACCTAGGCACCCCTACCTTTTATTTTAAACCTAGTGCAAGTGAACAACGTTGTCACAAATCCTTATTTTCTCAGGCAGATAGATACCTCAAAGGACAGCATTTTCTCCGTTTGTTTCTGCAAATATTTTTTCAACCACCTGATTTTTCAAACATTTAACTAGGTTTTGGCTTCTAATATTGGGATAACTTCTCTCCCTTCTATACTTTATGAATACAGTCATACCTTTTTGTTAAATAATGGAATGTATTCCAATGACCAGAGGTGGAAATAAATAAAGAAGGCATGTTTCCAGTCCTTCTAAATATACTTTTTAGGCCTCTTTTCCATCTCTTATTAAAAACAAAAATACTCAGGGAGCACCTGCTTGGCTCAATCAGAAGAGCCCAAGACTCTTGATCTCAGGGTCGTGAGTTTGAATACCACCTTGGGTGTAGAGATTACTTAAATTTAAAAAAAACTTAAAAAGAAAATGCCTGCAATTTATTATGTTTATATATTAAATATTTAATAAATATTGAATTATTTACTAAGCTTCAGACTCAGTGCTATGCACTTCACATATATTCTCTAATCCTCATAATAACCCTGCAAAATAGGTGTTACTATTCCAATTTACAGATGAAGAAACTACAGATAGGATAAAGAGTTGTCCCCTGGTCACTCAGTTATTGAGTGATGAAGCTGAGGTTTACACATAGATACTTAAAAAGAGTTTTTATTTATATTAATATAGGTACATAATTATCTTTCTAAAAAGCTTATTTACAAAGTTACATATTACAAGGCTAGTGGTAAAACAGCAGTCCCATCTCCCATCCTTTCTACTCCTCATTCTTTAGAAGCAAACCACAATTATTTGAGCTATTCCGGTTATTTGTGTCTATATTTTCACATAACATGGCTATGTCTTAATAAGGAAGCTGTCATGCCTGTTCCCGCCATCCTTCTAATATTATAATTTCTGGTTAAATTGTTATTTAATGTTTATGTTATTAAGACTGTGTATTTATTATTCAGTGCTGACTCAAATAATATACAATTTCCTGTCTCATATGGCTTTTTGTTTTTCCTGGAGTAGGAACCCATGGCTCTCCCTTCCTTTATAAAGTCCCAATTCCCTGGCAATGCATACAAGATCCTTCTTGATGCACCCTGGGGTCTACCTATGCAGCCTGAACACCAGCTTCGATGAACTACTCACAGCTGCCCAAAGGACTTGCTCTGTCTCCAGGCCATTTGCATCCACAGCTTGCTCCCTATGCCTCTTATGCCACCTCCATTCCTTCACTGGGCTAACTCCTGCCTTTCCTTCCAGGAGTCCTGGGGAACTCTTCTTTCCTCCCCAATACCCTCTGGACTAGTTGCCTCTGCTCTGTCTTTCCACAGCAGCCCTTCCTTACCTCTTTCTTAGCAGTTAACACATTACTTATCCATGTTTATTTACATGTCTTTCTCAACTTCAACTTAGACCCCTGAGGTCAGGGATCAAGACTTTTCTTTTTTTTTTAGATTTTATTTTTATTTTATTATTTTTTTTAACGTTTATTTATTTTTGAGACAGAGAGAGACAGAGCATGAATGGGGGAGGGGCAGAGAGAGAGGGAGACACAGAATCGGAAACAGGCTCCAGGCTCTGAGCCATCAGCCCAGAGCCCGACGGGGTCTCGAACCCACGGACGGGGGGCTCGAACCCACGGACCGTGAGACCCACGGACCGTGAGATCGTGACCTGAGCTGAAGTCGGACGCTTAACTGACTGAGCCACCCAGGCGCCCCTAGATTTTATTTTTTTTTATTATTATTTTATTTTATTTTATTTTTTTATTTTTATTTTTGGGACAGAGAGAGACAGAGCATGAACGGGGGAGGGGCAGAGAGAGAGGGAGACACAGAATCGGAAACAGGCTCCAGGCTCCGAGCCATCAGCCCTGAGCCTGACGCGGGGCTCGAACTCACGGACCGCGAGATCGTGACCTGGCTGAAGTCGGACGCTTAACCGACTGCGCCACCTAGGCGCCCCCTAGATTTTATTTTTAAATAATTTCTATACCCAATGTGGGGCTCGAACTCACAACCCTGAGATCAAGAGTCACATGCTCCCCCGACTGAGCCAGTCAAGTGTCCCAGGGATCATGTCTTAATTCATTTTGTATCATAGATTCCCTAGTAGATGTTCAATATGTTAACTGATGGAATGAGCTCTACTTCTTGAGGTTATAGGGATCAGAGTGAAAAAATTGCACGGGCACCTGGGTGGCTCAGTCGGTTGAGTGTCTGACTCTTGATTTTGGTTCAGGTCATGATCCCAGGGTCGTGGGATGGAGCCCCACATAGGGGCTCTGCACTGAGCATAGAGCCTGCTTCAGATTCTCTCTCCCTCTACCCCCTTTCCCCATTCACTCACTCACTCTCTCTCTCTCAAAAAAAAAAAAAAAAAAGATTTGTTAAAAAAAAAAAATTGCCACCAGACATCCTGGACTCATCTATATACGGAGGTCCTCAGACTCTGTTGCAGCAGTTGTGCAGGGTAATCTAATCAATCAGAGTTCTGAGAGTGAAAGAGATTGAGGGGACCCATAGAATAGGCAGCTCTGTAGACAGGAAGAGGCCTACTGGTGGGTGTGGGAACTCCTCAGGCAACCAGAATACAGGTAGTTTCAGCATTGGTGGAGGGCCCTGGGAATTACACCTCTCCCACAAATCAATGAGCATGGCCGGGTGGCAGTCTTTTCCTCAGCTAGGGCTGGAAGAGGAGCAGAGCAGAGATGTCAAATCCAGGGGGAATCTACTGAAGTTGAGTAAGATTAAGCTGAAACATGATTTATCTTATACAACGTTTACAATTCAGGTTGGCTTAGTCATTTGAAGGAGGCAGCTACGTGGAGTAGGGGAATCAGAGGGTCTTCAGACCTATTTTCTCTCCTTTCAGGGATATAGCATACTGTGCCATATTCTTTTCTTGCAAATACCCCATTTCCCTCTGTTCTGCTCTCCAGCACATCCACGACAACCTTTTTTTTTTTTAATTTTTTTTTTAACGTTTATTTATTTTTGAGACAGAGAGAGACAGAGCATGAACGGGGGAGGGGCAGAGAGAGAGGGAGACACAGAATTGGAAGCAGGCTCCAGGCTCTGAGCCATCAGCCCAGAGTCCGACGCGGGGCTCGAACTCACGGACCGTGATATTGTGACCTGAGCTGAAGTCGGACGCTTAACCGACTGAGCCACCCAGGCGCCCCCCACGACAACCTTTAAGGTATGGCCTATCATCCATAGTTCTTCCAGCATTCTTTTTTTTTCTCTCCAGCCTGCTCCATTTCTTCATGCAGACAACTGTCAGGACATAGTAAATCACCATTCTCTAAACAATATGAAACACTTTCAGACCTTTCTGCCTCCCCTCTTGGCCTCTCACACTTAAAGCCCCTGTGCACTATTGTAGTAGAAATGTTGGTCATTGGTTAAGGCTCATCTCTGGTGCTACCTCCTCTGATTGCTTCCTCTCTCCTTGACCTGCTGTGAAGCCGTGAATACCTCTCAGGTCCTTTAGAAGTGACACTCACACTGTGTTTATATCCAGTCTCTGAATGTAGCTGTGTCCTTTGATCTCCCTTGTAACAAATCCCAGTTGCAAAGCACTGATGAATGGAGATTTTACTGAAGGTTTCATAAAGAGAAAATCATAAGGCATTTCACACCACAAAACTCCATAACAATTCCCTTCAAACATCTCTGCTCCCTCATCTTACCTTCTCTATTGGTATTAGCTACTCCTCTTTTCCCCACCAGGCACCCTCTCTTTGGACCTCTCTCCAACCACAAACTTGGGCTTCCTCCCTTTCCATGTTCTTTGCCAAACTTCCTCCTAGAAACACCCCCCCCATCTCCTTTTCTGCAATTCGTATTTTCACACTCCTCATCTTTCAAAGAGGAGAGTTCCATTCTTTGGAAGACAGAGAATATTGAGGCTCCTGGCTAGCTCAGTTGGAGGAGTGTGAGACTCTTAATCTCAGAGTTGTGAGTTCGAGCCCCACGATGGATATAGAGATTACTTAAATAAATAAAACTTAAAAAAAGGGGGGGGGTGCCTGGGTGGTTCAGCCGGTTGAGTGTTGGACTTTGGTTAGTGTCATGATCTCATGGTTTGTGAATTTGAACTTCACATTGGTCTCGCTGCTGTCAGCGTAGTGCCCGCTTCGGATCCTCTGTCCCCGCCTCTCTCTGCCCTCCCCTGCTCATGCTCTCTTTCTCTCAACAAGAAACAAACATTAAAAAAAAAAAAAAACAAAAAAAACAAAAAAACCTTAAAAAAAAAGACAGAGAATAGCATAAATAACAAACGATCTCTGCCCACCCCACTCCCACCCCATTTTCCTCCATAGACTATTTAACGTCTTAGCAAGTCTATTACACAATACCACCTTGGAGTGTGAGTGAAGGGGAGAGTAAACACAGCACACTATTTGCTCTTGGCACCTGAGTCTCTCCAGTCTTGAGGCCCACGCCTTCCCTCCCTTTTTCTCTGGTGAGGTTAGATGTGACTCATCTCTGAAGTCCTTTGAATGCAGAGATCCGACTCTCCCTGGCTATATAGTTACCAGGAAAGGTTTGAATTGTCCTCTTGAGGTTCTTACTCCAATCCCAACCCAGACAGTCTAGTCCCACTAGACCAGTTAAAACTTAAGGTCAAACACAGAAACATTAGGATTCCACAAGGAAAGATACAGCTGGAAATTTTTCCATTTTGAGATCTGGGAAAAGAGGTAAGTCTGCCACCTGGTAGGTGAGCTCCCTCTCCCCTTCCCTGAGTTTTCCCCTCATGAGCACAGTCTGCCATAAGGTGTCTTTCCTCAGAGCTGAAGCAAACCCATCTTCTGCTGGTGGGTGGGGTGGCATTCCTTGCTTTGTTCTTGAAACTGTCCCAGGTTGACGTCAATGAGATGCCAAGGGTTGATGATCCTGTTATCAAACTTGCTACACTAGTGCAGATAAGGGTGACTGGTCACCGTGAGTCCTGGGCTCTGACTTCAGGGGGCTGAGGCATATTTGCACCCTCCCTGCTCTGTGATGCCAGTCCCTACTCTGCTTTTCATTCTTCTGCCCTGAGGACATCTGATTTCACCTCCCTTTCTGCTTCCTTAATTCCTCAGTAGTGAGAATTCAGATGTTTCCTTTGGTCCCAGAGGAAACCTGACATTTTGGAAAAGTTTTGTCATAATTACTCCTGCCCTGATTGCCCTAGGTGGATCTGATTCTCCAACGGACACCCCCTAGCACCTTTTCACATGACTTGCTGTGAAACCCTCTCAGGTATGAACATATATGAAAAGTGTTTTCTCTTGTTCCTGGCATCTGGTCCCATGCTTAGGCCAGTTTAAAAAATGACTCTTCCCACTTTAAGCTCTGCTCAGCAATCTGTCCCACAGATGACTGTGAGTCCATATAGAATTCCTGCTGCTGGCCACGTGGACTTTGACGCCATCTCCAGTTTCTTGCTACCCTGTGTGACATTTAAGAGGCATATATAATTCCAACTTGATCTTTCTCTGCGGTCCCTAGCACTGCTCTCCTTCCAAATGACTGCAGTTTCTAAGAGTGTCTTGTCCCTTTGTGGTTCCCTTTTGCCTGATTGGAAGCCTTCCCAGGAATTCTTCGGCAGGTATGAAAGGGCTGGACCTGCCCAAGAATATCTGCAGCAGACCATTCCTGTTCTTGAAAGACCCCATCCAGTTTCTTAAGAAACTGCATCTGTTGAGGCTGGCACACTAATCTCCAGCCTGAGAATTCTCACTTTAGTAAGCTCACTTGATGCTTGCTCATCAGATCCTCTGTCTGCAACATTCATTTTGAACAGTGCAACCTTGCCAAAGCTTTAATGCAGATCTCAGAGCAATTCCCACACAGTAATAGATAGGCCAGGGACCACCCTAATTTGTGCTATGCCATTTTTCACTCCTTACATAGGCTCGGCACTCTGCCGGTCATGTCCTCTGTCTCCCTACAAAGACTGAAAATCTAAGTGTTTCCAGTGGGGTTTTAGAGTTGGAGAGTCTAGGTTCAAAATTTATCTCGGTTTCTTAGTAGCTATATATCCTTAAGTAAATTACTTACTCTTTCCCAGTTTCCTCATCTGTAAAAATGAGGATAAAAATACCCACCTCATAGAATTATTATAAAGATGAACTGGGGCGCCTGGGTGGCGCAGTCGGTTAAGCGTTCGACTTCAGCCAGGTCACGATCTCACGGTCCGTGAGTTCGAGCCCCGCGTCGGGCTCTGGGCTGATGGCTCAGAGCCTGGAGCCTGTTTCCGATTCTGTGTCTCCCTCTCTCTCTGCCCCTCCCCCGTTCATGCTCTGTCTCTGTCTGTCCCATAAATAAATAAAAACGTTGAAAAAAAAAATTTAAAGATGAACTGAGAAAAACAAAAACTATATATAGGGCCTGGAATATAGCAAGTGCTCAATAACAACCAAAGCTGTTACCCACCAATTCTAGCTAAGTCCTATATGCTTTGTCCTCTGATTTAAGAATAGGAGGGGTGGGGGTGCCTGGGTGACTCAATCCATTGACTCTCTTGATTTTGGCTCAGGTCATGATCCCAGGCTCCTGGGATCAAGCCCCGCGTTTGAGATTCTCTCTCCTCTGCCCTCTGCCCCTCCCCTGTGCAAGTGTGCATCCTCTTTCTCCCTCTTTCTCTCTCCCTAAAAATAAAAAATTAAAAAAATAAATAAGGAGGGGTAAAGACCGAAAGAAAGGAAATGTAAAAGAACTTATAACCTCTGTTATCTATATTTGAAAAACAAGCCAAAGCAGCCTGTCTGAATATTCACCAGGGTCCTGTCCTCTAACTTCCTTTGTCTTTTCCAGTGGGTATTCGGAAGATTAAAAAATAGAAAGAGACTGACTACCAGATGTAGGAAAGCAGTTTGCCTCTGCTTTAAAATATCCACACTCAGGGGCGCCTGGGTGGCGCAGTCGGTTAAGCGTCCGACTTCAGCCAGGTCACGATCTCGCGGTCCGTGAGTTCGAGCCCCGCGTCGGGCTCTGGGCTGATGGCTCAGAGCCTGGAGCCTGTTTCCGATTCTGTGTCTCCCTCTCTCTCTGCCCCTCTCCCGTTCATGCTCTGTCTCTCTCTGTCCCAAAAAAAAAAAAAAAAAAGTTGAAAAAAAAATTAAAAAAAAAAAAAATAAAAAAATAAAATATCCACACTCAAAGGCCATGTATTTCCTCTGAGTTGCAGATCAAGGGGCTAGCAGTCAAGGGTTGAGGGAGATCTATGTTTTTTTCAGTAAATTTTTGACACTAAGGAAAAAAAAAACTATGTACATATATACACTTTGCAAATTAAACAAAAATGTTTTAAAAAACACTTGACTGACAAATGTGATCAAATAAGCTCCTGTGCTCACTACTGCAATCTCCTTTCCTTCCAGCCCCAGATCTCTTTGTAACTGGCCTAGAAACAGCAGGCCTCCTAGGTCACCAGTGCACAGGGACAGATACTCTTGACCCTGCTTGTGACAGCATCGCAAACACATGCCTGACATACCTTGGATAGCCAGTCTGGTTCTATTACTGGTACATGAAAGTTTTGCTCCTGCAGCAAATCTCTAAATTTAGATGCTTTTCAGGATGAACTCTGAATGATCTTTGTCCTGAAGACTAGTAAGGAATTGGAGGGCACCTTGCTTTTTATTTATTAATTCAAGTGCCAGAGTAAATGTTTCATAATATAAAACTTGTGAAGATCGCCATATTAATGGAAAATAAAATAAGACACAGGAAGTATCTAAGATTTCTCCTTTACAGTTCTCATAAAAATTTTACCCTGGCTTCCTTTTTTTTTTCCTTCGCTTGAGTATGCAAAGCATTACCATATTATAGCAATACACTGTAGTAATACTTTGCACACTCAAGTGAAATAAAAATAAGTCCAGGGCGAAAATTTTTACCCTGGTAGCTTTATGAAGGTGTTTAGAAATAATACATTTTAGGAATTTAGTTCTCATATAATGTCAAGATGCTTAAATGTTGCCATTTTCATTAAAGAAAAAACAATTTCACTAATGAGAGAACTTTAGAGAATGATGAATTTACTTTACTAAAGGCTAGCCACATCAGAGTATCTTTTTCTTTTTCTTTTTTTGTACAGTCAAGGTATTTTTTAAAATTATTTTTAAATTTCTACTAGAATATATTTGATAATTAAAAATCATATAGGGGTGCCTTGGTGGTTCCGTTGGTTAAGCATCCTACTTCAGCTCATAACCTCAGGGTTTGTGAGTTTGAGCCCTGCATTGGGCTCTGTACTGCCAACTCAGAGCCCGGGGCATACTTCAGATTCTGTGCTTCCCTCTCTCTAACTCACCTGGCTCATGCTCTGTCTATAAATAAATTAATAAATAAATAAAAATAAAATAAAATAAAATAAAAAACAAATTGTATATATTTCAGGTATACAACTTCAAGATTTGAAATCATTGTGAAATGATTACCACAATCAAGCTAATTAACATATCTAGCACCTCAGATAGTTACCTTTTTTTTTTTTTAAGATTTTATTTTTAAGTAATCTCTATTCTCAGTGTTGGACTCGAACTCACAATCCTGAGATCAAGAGTTGCATGTTCCATGACTAAGCCAGCCAGGCTCCCACTGTTTTCTTCTTTCTTTATAAGAACATTTCAGAGCTCCCCTCTTAGGAAATTTCAAGAATACAATAAAGTATTGTTAACTATAGTCACATTGTTGTACATTAGGGTCTCAAACTTAATTCATCTTGCAAAACAGAAACTTTGTACTTTGCTAAACATCTTCACATTTTCCCAGCCCCCAGCCCCTGGCAATACCATTTTGTTCTCTGCTTCTACAGCTTCAACTTTTTTTAGATTCCATATATAAGTGAGATTATGCAATATTTGTCTTTCTGTGTCTGGCTCATTCATTTAGCTCATCCAGATTCACCCATGTTGTTCCAAATGGCAGGATTTCCTTCTTTTTTGAGACTGAGTAATAATCCATTATGTATATAGTATAGTGTTCACACACACATACACACATGCATCAGGACATTTTTATGGATATTCAAGAAGGTAACTTCGGATTCAGATGGACTGGGTTCAGATCCTGACTCTGCTACCTAACAGGGTGATGGTGGATGGTTTATTTAACTGCTTTGATGCTTTGTCTGAAAATGCATTCTAATAATACCTTTTTATTATGAGAATTAAAAGACAGCTTATAAAAAGCACATAGGCCTCAATAAAGGATGTTATTCAGTCAGGACATAGTGGTAAGCATTATTCGTCAAGATATTATGATAAATCATATTATGACAGGAGCTAACTTTGTGTTGATGTATCCCGGCAAAGAAAGATTCTTCTTGTTTAACATGGGGTAGTAGAAAACAAATACACAGAAAAAAGAGGGATCATGGGGGGCCCTGCCATACCTTACCCAGTCACCCTGGACAAATCACCTAATCTCCTTGGGCCCCGGTTTCCCCCCGGCTTTTAACGTTTATTTATTTTTGGGACAGAGAGAGACAGAGCATGAACAGGGGAGGGGCAGAGAGAGAGAGGGAGACACAGAATCGGAAACAGGCTCCAGGCTCTGAGCCATCAGCCCAGAGCCCGACGCGGGGCTCGAACTCACGGACCGCGAGATCGTGACCTGGCTGAAGTCGGACGCTTAACCGACTGCGCCACCCAGGCGCCCCTCCCCCCAGCTTTTAGAAAAGCCACAGTGCCTTGCACTCATGAGGGCATTTGGCTAAACTGTTTCCAAAGGCTTGTCTAGTTTTTGAAGTACGGGAAGTCTGTGTTTTTCTTTGTTAAAAGGACTTCATTGGAAAAGGTCGTTTAGTTAAAGAAGCACCTAAATCAGAACATACCTGCAGGTACAAAAAATTCTTTGGAAAGGAATTGGTTGGATCAGAGGCTACACATGACCAGAAATCAGGTTCCAGGTCTGGGAGTAGGAAAGCCTGCTTGACAGGCTAATGAGATTGGGGAGGATAAACTGAACATGGCTTCTCCACTGAACCTTTAAAACGACTCTTCCATTCATGAAGTAGTGCTCCCCACAAAGCCTCTCCAAGCTGCATCCCTGGCTGAGCACCAACTCCTTATGCAGTCCCCACTCCTAAGGGAGAGACTGAGCTAACCTTCCCTTTCTCTTAGTCACCCCACTCCTGTGCTGAACCCCAGTTTGCCCCGCTCACAGCCTTTCTTGTGGGACTTGTTGCCTCCCCAAATTCAGCCCCCAGCTCTTATTATTTTTAGCTCCCAACTCAGGGACTTTTTAGAGTAAACAATCACATGCACTAGGGAATTTACGACATCACTGGCTTGTGCTCTCCCTCTTACCTTCTCATTAAAAATCCCTTGCTGTAAAAAGAAGAAATGAATATTTTTTTAAAGTTCTCTTTTTCCCGATTTAAAAGTATTATATGCTGAGTAGACAACTTTAGAAAAGACAAAGAAGAGATTGCTACCCAAAGATAGCTATTCTTAGCAATACATTTCCAATTTTTTACTTTATGTTTATATTAATACATCTATAGCTATTTATACATAGTTTTAAATGTTTGAGTCAATACTATACATACAAAATAAACTCTTATATATCAACATTTAATATTCAGTTTTCTATTTCCTTCTCTCTAATCTATTTTCCTCTTCAACCTCTTGGCAGTCCCAATGACACTGACCTGTAGCCTGGAATTAGCTTCCATCAACATGTTATAACTAAATAATTGAGATCAGTTGGAGTTTTATATGTTAAAAAAAGATGTCTTTCCCCAAATTGAAGGTGATAAAGGCTCATCAACTCTGCAAACATGAATCCCATTTTTATTTTTGATGTTTTTTGAGTCTCCTACCGTACAACTACTTTAGTGTTACCTAATATTTTCAGTTTTATTTTTTATTCATCCCTCTCCTTTTCTAGTAAGAGGGAAGTTTGAAATAAGATTAAAATCTTTCATTAAAATATAATTCACAATGTCACTATGCCATCAATACCACTATTTCACATGTATTTCTCACAGGCTCAGCATTTGTTTACATACTATTTTATATATTTTTTTCACTTAAGACTGTACTGGGAACATTTTCTATGCTTTATTAAGTACCCTCAATTAACTTCATATTAATAATGAAAACAGTAATGGCAACATTTTCTAAGCACTACTCTAGGTGTTTGTTAAGTGCTTTACTTAAAGTATCTTGTTCAATCTCCAAAACAACAATACAAGATAGCAACTATTATTAGCTAACCCCATTTTACAAGGGAAAACTGAGAAACAGGAACATGAACTACTTTGCACAAAGGATGAAGTTTAGAAAATCTGACTAGGGTCTGTGCTCCTTCTGAGCCATTATATAGTTCTTTGTCCTTCATAATGTGCATTGGTAGCTGTGCCTTACTTTGTTCAATTATTCCATTGTTTTTGGATACTTATATTACATCTAGTTTTTTTCTCCCCCAATTTTGATAATTCTGCAATGGACATCTTTCTGCATATAAACTTTTACTTTAGTGCAGGATATCCTTATGGTGAATTCTCAGAAATGTAAAAGGGAAAATCATTTCGTCCAAAAATTTTATTCAAGGGGTGCCTGGGTGGCTCAGTCGGTTAAGCATTCGACTTTGGCTCAGGTCATGATCCCCTGGTTTGTGAGTTTGAGCCCAGCATCAGGCTCTGTGATAAGAGCTCAGAGCCTGGAGCCTGCTTCAGATTCTGTGTCTCCCTCTCTCTCTCTCTCTCTCTCTCTCTGTCCCCTCCCCCACTTGCACACACATACACTCTCTCCCTCTCAAAAATAAATAAATGAACATTAAAAAAATTTATTCAAGAGGCACCTGGGTGGCTCAGTCCGTTGGACACCGACTCTTGATTTCAGCTCAGGTCATGATATATTAATACATCTATAGCTATTTATACATATTTTTTTGCATATTTGAGTTAATACTATACATACAACCTTAAGCACATCCTACTTAAGATTCTCTCTCTCCCTCTCTGCCCCTTCCTGGTGAGTGTTTTTTCTCTCTCTCAGGAAAAAAAAAAAAAAAAAAAGACTTGTTCTCTCTCCCTCTGCCCCTACTGCGCCACCCCTCCAAATGTTTTTTTTATTCAAAAGGACCTTATTGGAGGAGCTGTTGGGAGAAGACAAGGAGAATTTATTCAGTTCTTTTGCCACAGGCTCTGAGCTGAGCCCCCCAACTTCATAGTATGGGGTAGGGGACATGGCACTGAGGAATCTTGTCCCTTTCAGGCTGTGTTTGGTGTCTCTCCTGTTACAGGACTTCCTATTGTCAAAACATTTATCACAGGCATTTTAACTTGTTTCATCATGTTACTCCCACTTAAAGAAAAGCACTGTTTGTTTTCCCTTTTTGTACCCAGGACTTAAGATAATGTCCTGTACATAGTAAGTGCTTTACAGACGCTTGTCAAGTGAACAAATGAAAAATAGAGAAAGAACTCTCTTAACTGTGAACTCTCAGTTTCAATGAAATTAAACTATGATAGTAAAGATCAATACCTCGTTAGGGTATGTATTAAGTACTGAGGTGTCTATTAAGTGTTTTTATTTTGGTGCTTTTGGGGCTTTGCCTGCTAGAAGGTGCTGTCTCTCCTGGGGTTAGCAAATTCCTACAGATAGCCGACAACTCTTTTAGGAGAGTATCTTTTATATGTAAACCAACCAATGTGAGACCTTATCCCAACCAGTGCTTCTCACTGGGCTCTCACCTTTGGGTCATTGTTCCTCTGCCTTCATTGCCCCAGGGCTACGTACCTGGCTACTAGAGACAGCCCCAAAGTCCTAGAGTCTGCTGAAATTACTCAAACCACCCAATTCTAAATCTGCTTCCCTGCCTCACCTATTCCTTTCTGTTCTTGGCCACGTTTTTCTCTTGCTTCCTCTGCCTCCTGATGGATTCTAGTGCTTCCGCATGTGGCCCCATGAGGCATGGTGTACCTCCTTTGCTGGGAACTATGAGTTACTATTTTTTCAATGACAGTCAACTGCTCATATGTTGGTCTTGCTATACTTGAATAATGAAATCTACATCTTCAAGCAGAGTAGTAAAGTTGACAATGACTGAGATAATGGCTGAAACATTGTGACAATGTAGGGGAACAGTAGGGCTGCAAGATGTAACTGACAGTAATAGTGGCATTGACTACAGGTTACCATGGGTAACAGCCAAGGAGAGGGCATAATTATGATAATTAGTAGCAATAATAATTTTATAATCTTACAGAGCACTTCAATAATCTCAAAAAATAATAATCTCACTGCTTTACACTTTCATACATAATATCTAATTTGCTTTTTACAACACGTATCTCCAGGTAATATTATTATCCTGTCTGATTACAGAATAGACTAGGTCTTCTGGTAAGTTCATAGAACCAGAAATAAAACTGAATATCACCAGAACCTATCTCCTCTTTGTAAAATTGAGGAAACTGAGGCCCACGGAGGGTATGATGGTTAATTTTAAGTGTCAGTTTGTTTAGGCTATGGGTTGCCCAGATATCTGGTCAAACGTCATTTCTGGGTGTGTCTGTGAGGGTGTTACTGGATGAGATTAACATTTGAATCTGTACACTGAGTAAAGCAGAATATCCTCTCTAATGTGGGTGGCCTCATCCAATTGGTTGAAGGCCTAAATAGAACCAAAAAGATGAAGAAAAATAAAATTCTCTTTCTGCCTGATTGTCTTTGAGATGGGACCTTGGTCTTTTCCTGCCATTGGGTCAGACTCAAACTGAAACTATACCATTGGCTCTTCTGGGTCTCCAGCTTGCCAATTGCAAATATTGGGGCTTCTCAGCTTCCATAATTGTGTGAGTTGATTGCTTATTATCTATTTATCTCTCTCTCTTTCTCTCTAATGTACCTACCTACCTACCTACTTTTTCCTATTGGTTCTGTTTCTTTGGGAAACTCAGACTATAACAGAGGGCAGGAAAGTCTGGCTTTGTTTGATTCCATCCCTCTGAATTGTCACCCTAGATGTCTTTTGCTGACTAAGCCTAACTTAAGTTAGGAGTCATCTCAGAGTCTGGCAGGAAACAGGACAAAGCCCTAGCATACAGTGGCTTGGGACCAACTTCTAAGGCTCCCTTCCTGCTGAGGTCTGGCTGACACTCCCTGGTTAGCACCCAAAGTCCATCCTTTTTGCCTTGGGCCAGAGCTGAGCCAAGAGCCCAGGTTGGGTCCTTTCACCTCTGCTCACAACATTTCACAACAGCACACATCACTCCTCTTTTAAATTTTTTTTTTTTCTCAACGTTTATTTATTTTTGGGACAGAGAGAGACAGAGCATGAACGGGCGAGGGGCAGAGAGAGAGGGAGACACAGAATCGGAAACAGGCTCCAGGCTCTGAGCCATCAGCCCAGAGCCCGACGCGGGGCTCGAACTCACGGACCGCGAGATCGTGACCTGGCTGAAGTCGGACGCTTAACCGAGTGCGCCACCCGGGCGCCCCACATCACTCCTCTTGAGATGGTACCTGAGGAGGACAAGGCTCTCCTGTAAGGTAACTATCTTCAAGTTACTGGGATGCCAAGCTGGCTTGTCCTTGGGGACCCAGGCAGGGGATCAAGGTCGCTTGAGGTTTTAAGACAGGGGCTTAGATACAAGCCATTCCCATTCTTGTAGTAGGTTCAGAATGGAAGCAGCCACCAGACTAGGATGTAGAAGGCTGAATTATTAGTCCAGGTACCTCAGATTGCCCAGAAAGGAAATTTGCCCTATAGTGTAAGGTTAGGCTGGATTTCCAGCCTAGAAGAGGTAGAGTTTAAAGCACTGCAGAATAGGGAGCTGGGCAGTGCTGCTGGAGACATTTCCTTCTGCTTATTTCATAACCACCCACATTTTATTAAAAGAACCATTGGGGGGCGCTTGGGTGGCTCAGTCGGTTGAGCATCCAATTTCGGCTGAGGTCATGATCTCACAGTTCATCAATACAAGCCCCAGGGTGGGCTGGCTGCTGTCAGCCCAGAGCCTGCTTCAGATCTTCTGTCCCCTTCTTTCCCTGCCCCTCCCCCGCTCATGCTCCCTCAAAAATAAACATTAAAAAAAAAAGAAAGAAAGAAAGAAAGAAAAGAAAAAAAAAGAACCATTGGGAGCTGAGGCATTTAATGTCCATTGATGGATCTGACCCCATTTAGAATCAGAGACCTTTTTTTTTTTTAACCAGAGAACTTTTATATGAGACAAATTTAATGGTAGCAGCAAAGCTTGGTGGGAAAAGAGAAGCAGCAGCAAGTTCAGACAAAGAGAAATGGCAAAAATAGAGAGCACTCAAATTGTCTGAGCTAGTTTCTGTGCTATTAACTATAGCCAGGAGCTACTCTGACTCCTGCTGATGTCACCACCAGAAATAAAATCTGACTTCTCCTCTGGATTGCAACCTTCGCTAACGAATGTTGTGTCTATAAAATGTGCTGAAGACATGACCAAGAGCTGCTGTGAGGGTGCTGGCTCGGTTGGTGGCCAGCAGGGGCAGGGAGCAAGGAATTAGTGCCAGGGAGAGAGGCACTGTGGAAGCCAAGGGCTGGGTCAACAGGCTCAGACAGGATCTGGGCAAGCGTTGGGCCTAAAGAGGTATCAGATCAGTAAACATTCAGAGGGAAGCCAGGTTCTCTGGTTTACAAAGAGATTCTGGACCAGAGGAATGGAGAAGGCAGAAATGGAGGCTGGGGGACAGATAGCATCAGGTAATTTTCAAATTTCCCTGAGAGGAGGTCACAGCCCTATAGCTTTGGATCAGGTTTTTAAGAAATGAAATTGAATAATTTTAATTTTTTTTTTTTGAGAGAGAGAGAGAGAGAGAGAGAGAGAGAGAGAGAGAGAAGGTGCATGCATGCTGGAGCAAGGGAGGGGTAGAAGGAGGAGAGAGAGAGAATCTTAAGCAGGCTTCACTCCCAGCTCGGAGACTGATGGGGGCTCAACCCCACCCTGGGATCATGACCTGAGCCTAAATCAAGATTTGGGTGCTCAACTGACTAAGACACCCAGGTGCTCCCTGCCTTTTTAAAAGTAATCTCTATATCCAACATGGGAATGAATGCATGACTTCAAGATCAAGAGTCACAGCACTCCTCAGCCTCCTTGCTCTTGCCTGTTGTCATCTCCTCTCTGTGGAGTGGAGAGTCTGAGAGAAAGAAACGTAGGAAGAGACTGGGATTTCCTTCCTCTACCCTATCTGGTGCTGTTTGGTCAAGAGCCCAGCCCATGTTCTGATCTTGTCCTAATCTTTTATTTATTTATTTATTTATTTATTTATTTATTTATTTATATATTTTTTTTTCAACGTTTATTTATTTTAGGGACAGAGAGTGTCCTAATCCTTTAAACTTGAATTCTTTTCCCTGGAAGCAGTAGGCTATAGAAAAATCTTTGGGTTCTGGAGTCAGAAAGAACTGGATTCAAATTCCAGTTCTGCTACTTACTAGCTAAGTGATATTGGACAAAAGTTGTTTGATGTGTCTGAACTTCAGTTTCCATATATGTGGAATGGGCAATATAATAGGGACGTAGTGAGGATTAGATAAAAGAGAAAATGGTGGCGTGTGGGTGGCTTGGTTAGTTAGGCAACTGACTCTTGGTTTCTGCTCAGGTCATGATCTCATGGTGTGTGATTTCAAGCCCAGCATCGGGCTCTCTGCTGTCAGCACAGAGCCAGCACAGGATCCTCTGTCTCCTTCCTCTCTGCCCCTCCCCCACTCATGACCTCTTTCTCTCAAAAATAAACAAACATTAAAAAAACAAAAAAACAAAAAAACCAACAATGTGAAGCATAGGGCCTGGTGTACACAATGTATTTAACAAGTAATAGTCCTTCCCTATTCTTTTTTTCTATCATGAAGGGGTTAGATTGGGTCTGGAGTTGGCATCTTAAATGAGGCACTGGAATCATCTTTCTAATAACTGGAGAATGACTTGTATGACAAGAAGGTTACACATTTTCTCTACGCCTTTGACATTTTGTTCCGCAGCCTAGAACAGTGATTCTCAAACTTTACCAGGAACCAGAATCACCTGGAGGATCTGTTAAACAAATATTGGTGGGCCTGATTACCTAGAATTTCTGATTCTATAGGTCTGGTGAAGAGTCTAGGACCTTGCATTTCTAAGTTCTCAGTTGCTGCTGCTGCTGCTGCTGCTCGTCTGGAAACACATTTTGAGAAGTGCTGGCCTAAAACATTTTATTACTCTCCTATCCTTCTGGTTAACTCCTACTCATCCTTTAAGTCTCAGATTTGATTTTTATTACCTGTAGAAAGTACTTTTTTAACTATTTATTTTTTTAAGTAATCTCTATACCTAATGTGGGGCTCAAACTCATGACCCCAAGATCAAGACTCACATGCTCTACCAACTAAGCTAGCTAGGTGCCCCTAGAAAGTCTTTCTTAAACCTGAAGTCCAAATTAGGCATTTATCCTCTGTACTTTCAAGGCTCCCTGGGCTTGCTTGCTCATAGGACTTATCACAATGTTCTGTAACTGTCTTATTACTTGTCTATATCTGTAATTACTTTAGAAAAGTGACTATGTCTGTCCTGTTCATGGTTGTATCTTCAGAGCCTTGCTCAATACCTGGTACATAATAGGTACTCAATAAATGCTTGTTGCATGGATGAGTGAACTAGACCCTGGGTAATTGGAACCAGAGCCTAGTGACTCATGAGGGTGAGGCAGGTAAAGGGAATAAGTTCTAGTGGCCAATGGCCAGGCAAGTCTAGGAATTTAGTGCCAGGGAGAGAGGCAGAGCATTGCAGGAATTATAGGTACAAGTACTGGACCTGAGGAGCTTGGTTTACCCTCTGGGATATGGAGAACAGGGCAGAACCCCGTATCATAGAAGTTGAGCAGGGACTAAAGCTCTATTTCTGATTAAGATGATTGATTTATATATAGATGGACCTCAAGGGTATTATGTGAAATGAAATAATTCAGATGGAGAAAGACAAATACTGTATGACCTCTCTTAAATGTAGAATCTGAAAAACCAAAATCAACAAAATAAAAACCCAAGTTCATACATACAAAAAACAGATTAGTGGTTGCTGGAGGTGGGTGGGGTGAGAAAAATGGGTGAAGGAAGTCAAAAGATAAAAAGAAAAAAATGTATATATAATATGTGGCCATGAATTTGGACATTGTTATCTGGGACTTGGGACTTCCTATTGGTTTGGGCAAGAGATATTTGTGGTGTATTTTTGTGTTTAACATCATTTAAACTATCCAAAAATTTGTAGTATTTGGCAATTTCATTTTCTATTGTATAGACAGAGTGACACAACATATGCCTCATTAAACTATGGAATTCCCCTCTCCCCCTAAAAAAGATGCTTGATCCAAAAAGCAGGATTTAAAACATTAGTGGTCCCATTATTGTTTGATAACCCAAACATATGGTCTATCTTGGTGATTGTTTCATGTACACTTGAAAAGAACGTATCTTCTGTTGCTGAGTGGTGTTTTCTACAAATGTCAATTAGGTCTAGTTAATCAATATAGTTGTTCAAATCTTTGATATCCTCACTGATTTTCTATTTACTTGTTCTGTCAATATTTGAGTGGGAAGTATTTATACCTCCAAATATAATTATAGATTTATCTTTCTTCTTTCAGTTCAGTTAGTTTTGCTTCATGTATTTGGAAGCTATGTTAGCTGTAGACACATCAAGTATTTTTATGTGTTCTTGAAAAAATTATTACTTTATCATTATGAAATGTTCTTCTTTATCTCATTCTGAGGTTCTGAGGTATAATCTGTCTGATTTTAACATAGCCACTCTAGGTTTCTTTTTAAAGAAAAGATGAGATACAGTTCACATACTACATAATTTACCAATTTAAAATGTACAGTTACTATTTTTCATTATTTTTAGATTGTGCAATCATCAATAAAATCTGATTTTAGGACATTTCATTGTCCAACTCTGTTTTGGCTAGTGTTTCATGGTATGTTTTTAATATTTTGGCTTTCTTTTTGTTTGTTTATTTATTTTGAGAGACAGAGTGTGCAAACAGGGGAGGGGCAGAAAGAAGGAGAGAGAGAGAATCTCAAGCAGTCTCCACACTGTTAGCTCAGAGCCCGACGTGGGACTCCATCCCATGAACTGTGAGATCATGACCTGAGCCAAAATCGAGAGTCAGATGCTTAACTAACTGAGCCACCCAGGCGCCCCTCTTTATTTTTTATTTTTATTTTTTAAAATTCATTTATCTTAGAGAGAGAGAGAGAGAGAGAATGCAAGCACAAGCGGGGGAGGAGCAGTGGGAGAGGGAGGGAGAGAGAGAATCCCAAGCAGGTTCCAAGCTCTGTACTAAGCTCAACTCGCAGCTTGATCTCAAGATCTTGAGGTCATGACCTAAGCCGAAAATAAAGAGTTGGATGCTGAACTGACTGAGCCACTCAGGCACTCCAATCCTTTGACTTTCTTAAAAACAGCTTTATCAGCTTTATTGAGATACATCCTTTTACTTACAATCATTCTGTATTCTTACATTTAAAATGAGTTTCTTGTAGGTAGCATACAGTTGAGGGTTGAGTCTTGCTTTTTTATCAATGTGATAATCTCTATCCTTTAAGTACAGTGGTAGATAATTTACATTTAATGTAATATTTGATAAAGTTGTGCTCTAATTATTTTTAAAGTTTATTTATTTTTAGTAATCTCTACAAAGTGGGGTTCAAACTCATGGCCCTGAGATCAAGAATTGCATGCTTTCCAGGCTGAACCAGTCAGGTGCCTCAGACATAGCTGTGTTTCAATCTACCAATATACCATTGATTTCCTATTTGTCCCATTTGCTTTACTCATTTCCCCCATCTTTTCCTGTTTCCTTTTGGATTAATTGAGTATTTTATTTCCACAATAAGCTTATTATCTACATCTCTTTTCTTTGGCTTATTTTTAGTGGTGTAAGATTTACAATACACATTTTAAATTTAGAACAGTCTATTTTCAAATAATATTACACTGCTTCATGTGTAATGTAAGAAACTTATAACAGTATACTTCCATTTCCCTTTTTTGGTCATTTGTGCTATTATAATACATTTTACTTCTACATGTATTATAAACTCTACAATATCTTGGGGAGTATTTTTGCTTTACATAGTTAATTATCTTTTATAAGAATTAAAATATGAAAGAGTATTTTATATTTACCCACATATTTACCATTTTTGGCATTCTTTATTCTTTATGTCAATTTAAGTTTCCATCTGGTATAATTTTCCTTTTGTTTGAAGAACTTTTTTTTTAACATGTATTCTATGACAGGTCCACTGGTGGAAAATTCTCTCAGCTTTTGTTTCTCTAAAAAAGTTTTATTTAACTTAATTTTGAGGGGATATTTTCAGGGTACAGAATACAAAATATAGAATTTCCTGGATACAGAATTCCAGGTTGACTTTTTTTTTATTTTTAAATTTTTTTATTTTTTAAATTTTATTTTTTAAATTTTATTTTTTAAATTTTATTTTTTAAATTATTTTTTATTTTTTTTATTTTTAAATTTATTTAAATTTATTTTTATTTTTTTAAGTTTATTTATTTATTTTGAGAGATTGCATGCATATCCATGGGGAAGGGGCAAAGGCAGATTGAGAGAGATAGAGATAGAGATAGAGATAGAGATAGAGAGAGAGAGAGAGATAGAGAGAGAGAGAGAGAGAGAGAATCCCAAGCAGGCTCTGCATTGGGAGCACATACCAATCCCGAGAACCTCGAAATCATGACCTGAGCTGAAATCAAGAAAGGGACCCATAACCAACTAAGCCACCTAGGGGCCCCTTGCTTTTTTTTTTTTTTTTTTTTTTTAAATTGACACACAGCATTACATTAATTTCAGGTATACATAGTGATTCAACAACTATATGCTATGCTTACAAGTATAGCTACCATATATCACCATAAAATGCTATTACAATAGTATTGACTATATTCCCTATGCTGCACCTTTCATCCCTATGGCTTATTCATTCTGTAACTAGAAGCCTGTGCTTCTCCCTTTCACCTATTTTGTCCATTCCCCTACCCCCGCTAACCCTGCAACTATCAGTTTGTTCACTGTATTTATGGGTCTGTTTCTGCTTTTGTTTGTTCATTTGATTTGTTTTTTAGATTCCACATACAAATGAAATCATATGGTATTTGTCTTTCTCTGACTCATTTCACTTAGCAATAATACTTTCCAGTTTCACCTACAAATGACAAGATCGCATTCTCTTTTTTAACGGCTCAGTAATATTCCATTGTATATATTTACCACCACTTCTTTATCCATTCATTGTTCAGTGAATACTTGGGTTACGTCTATTTTTTGGCTATTGTAAGTAATGCTGCAATAAACATAGAGGTTCATATATCTTTTCAAATTAGTGTTTTTGCTTTCTTTGGGTAGCTACCCAGTAATGGAATTACTGGATTGTATGAGATTTCTTTCTTTCTTTTTTTTTTAAGTTTATTTATTTATTTTGACAGAGACAGAGACGAGACAGACAGACAGACAGACAGAGAAAGCGCTCATAAGTGGGGGAGGGGCAGAGAGAGAGGGAGAAAAAGAATCATAAGCAGGCTCAATGCTGTCAATGTAGACCCATGCTGGGCTTAATCCCACCAACTGTGATATCACAACCTGAATGAAATCAAGAGTGGGATGCTCAACTGATTGAGCCACCCAGGCACCCCAAATTACTGGATTGTATGACATTTCTATTTTTCATTTTTTTTTGAGAGAGCGAGAGAGAGAGAAAGAGGGAGAGAGAGAATCCCAAGCAGGCTCTGTGTTGAGCACAGAGCCCAACTTGGCCTGGATCTCATGAACTGTAAGACTGTGAGATCATGACCTGAGCTGAAATCAAGAGTTGGACGCTTACCTGACTGAGCCACCCAGGTGCCCCAGGTTCTCTGAAACTATTTTTAGTTCCCTGATCTCTGAAGCAATAGATTCTTTGTTGTCTTCTATGCTTTTTTCAAGCCCAGCGACTAATCGTATGACTATTATTCTAAATTCTTGTTAAGTTATATTGTTTATATCTGTTTTGAACAATTCTTTAGCTGTCATTTCTTCCTGGAATTTCTTTTGAGGAAAATTCTTCCATTTGATCATTTTGGCTAGTTTTCTGTCCCTTATGTGCTTCAAAAGCTTGTTATGTGTCCTGCTCTGCCTATTTTAAAACTGGAGTTGAGGGGCAGCTGACTCAGTAAGTTGCCTTTTTATTTTTTTGGTTTCCTTTGCTGCGCAAAAGCTCTGTATTTTGGTGTAGTCACAATAGTTTATTTTTACTTTTGTTTCCCTTGCTTGAGGAGACCTATCTAGAAAAAAACTGCTAAGGCCAATATCAAAGGGATTATTGCCTATTTTCTTTTTTTTTTTTAATTTTTAATGTTTATTTATTTTGGAGATAGAGACAGTGTGTACATAGAGGAGGGGCAGAGAGCGAGGGAGACAGAAGCAGGCTCCAGGCTCTGAGCTGTCAGCACAGAGCCTGATGCGGGGCTCAAACCCACCAGCTGTGAGATCATGACCTGGGTCGGAGTTGAATGTTTAACCAACTGAGCCACTCAGGTGCCCCTGATTACTGCCCATTTTCTTCTAGACGTTTTATGGTTTCAGGTCTCACACTTAGGTCTTTAATCCATTTTGAGTTAATTTTGTGTAGGGTGTTAGAAAGTGGTCCAGTTTCATTCTTTTGCATGTAGCTGTCCTGTTTTCTCAGCACCATTTATCGATGAGACAGTCTTTTCCTTATTATATATTCTTGCTTTTTTTTTTTCATAGATTAATTGACCGTATAAACATGGGTTTATTTCAGGACTCTCTATTTCTGTTCCATTGATCTATGTATCTATTTTTGTGCCAGTACCATACTGTTTTGATTACCATAGTTTTGTAGTATATCTTGAAATCTGGGAATGTGATACTTTCAGCTTTGTTCTTCATTTTCAAGATTTCCTTGGCTATTCATGGTCTTTTGTGATTGAAATTGAAGTTTTAGCATTATTTTTTCTAGTTCTATGAAAAATGCTGTTGGTATTAATAGGTTGACTTTTTAAAAAAATTTTTCAGCACATTATAGATGTCTTAGTTTCTGATAAGAAGTCAGTGGTCACTCTATTTTTTCCCCCTCTGGATAAAATGTGTGCTTCTTTGTCTACTTTTTATTTTTTATTTTTATATATATATTTTTTTTTATTAAAAAAATTTTTTTTTTCAACGTTTATTTATTTTTGGGACAGAGAGAGACAGAGCATGAACGGGGGAGGGGCAGAGAGAGAGGGAGACACAGAATCGGAAACAGGCTCCAGGCTCTGAGCCATCAGCCCAGAGCCTGACGCGGGGCTCGAACTCCCGGACCGCGAGATCGTGACCTGGCTGAAGTCGGACGCTTAACCGACTGCGCCACCCAGGCGCCCCTGTTTTTATATTTTTAAAAGTAAGTTCTACTCCCAATGTGGGGCTTGAACTCATGGCCCTGAGATGAAGAGTCTCACACTTCATGACTGAACCGGCCAAGTACCTCTCTCTACTTTTTTTTTTTTTCTCTCTACTTTTAATATTTTCTTCTTATCACCTTTTTTCAGCAATTTATAATATGCCTTGCTTTTATATATTTTTAAATGTGTGTGTATATAGGGAGGGGTTACTGTGTGTGTGTGTGTGTGTGTGTGTGTGTGTGTGTGTGTGTGTGTGTATTTGTCCTGCATGGGGGTTTGTTAGGATTCTTGGCTCTGTGAATTTAGAGTTTTCATTAAATTTGGAAAATTTCAGCAACTTGTCCATTTAATATTTTTTCTGTCACTCTCACTTTTTCCTCTTGTACTCCTATTATATATATATATATATAT
This sequence comes from Puma concolor, assembly GCF_028749965.1. Lineage (NCBI taxonomy): Eukaryota > Metazoa > Chordata > Mammalia > Carnivora > Felidae > Puma > Puma concolor. Next base: position 75,888,151 of record NC_141675.1, on the reverse strand, counting down.
ATATATATATATATATATATTAGACTACTTGCTATTATAGGTCACAGAGACTTTGTTGTGGTTTTTTTGGGCCTTTCTCTCTCTCTGTGCTTTAGTTTAGATAGCTTTCACTATTATGTCACCAAGGTCACTGATCTTTTCTTCTGCACTGCCTCATATTTTGTTAATCCCTTTCAGTAAATTTTATTTCAGATATTGTATTTTTCATCTCTAGAATTTCGATTTTGTTCTTCTTATATCTTCCATTTCTCTTTGTATTATACTCATTTTTATTTTAAATACTTGAACATAGCTATACTTGTTTTAGTGTACATATTTGACAAATCCATCCCCTCTGTTATTTCTAAATTGTTTTTTTTCAACGTTTTTATTTATTTATGGGACAGACAGAGACAGAGCATGAACGGGGGAGGAGCAGAGACAGAGGGAGACACAGAATCGGAAACAGGCTCCAGGCTCCGAGCCATCAGCCCAGAGCCCGACGCGGGGCTCGAACTCACGGACCGCGAGATCGTGACCTGGCTGAAGTCGGACGCTTAACCGACTGCTCCACCCAGGCGCCCCTCTAAATTGTTTTTAACTGACTGATTTTTCTCCTTGTCATGGTTCAATTTTTTTAAAGGTTTCTTTGCATATCTTGTAATACTTGATTGGATGTTGGACATTTTGACATTTGTTGAGCATGGGATTTTTCTTTCTTCCTTTAAAGAATGTTGGTTACCAGCCTTTGTTCTGGTAAGCAGTTGAATTATTGGAAGATCAGTTTGATGCTTTTGAAGCTTATTTTAAAGTTTTGTTATTATAGGTCTAGAGTAGCCTTTATTCTAGGACTAGTGTAGTTCTGCTTGTGAGATGTGACCCTTTTGGATTCTTTACTGAATGTCTCAGGTGCTCAGTGAGGCTTCTGCACCCTGACTGATCAAAACTCAAATGTATGCTGGATCTGGGTAAGCTCTGGGAGTTATTCAGGTGGTTACCACTGATTTTAATTTCCCGGGATTCTTGAGAGGATTAAATTAAGTTATGCACATATGAAGACTATTGCAGGGGGTTGTGATTAGGAATGGGTACATGAGGGATTTCTGGAGTGCTAGCAATATATTTTTTGCTGTGGGTGATGGTTACATGTTCACTTTATAACTATTTGTTAAACTAAACATATTCTTGCTGTATATTATACATCACAATAAAAATTTAAAGGAATAATGTAATAAAGTGCTGACATCTACTTAGAGCTTAATAAATGTTAGTCAGCCTGATTAAATGAGAGAAGATATAGAAAATGCTGGCACACAGAATTCAATGTACAGGGGATTCAGGATCCTTTCCTGTAAATGAACTTCTCATGCAGGTAAAACCTATATGAAGACGAGTACACAAAACATAAACACACAACTCAATGAGTTTTTCCCTATGTGAATACACCCAAGTAACCAACCAAGTATGTCAAGAAACAGAACTGAATTGTTAATGTGCAAGGATATGGAATGGAATTTTTCTAGTGTCTCAGAAGTTTGGCCAAATTCCCAAAGCTGTGATAAGTACCTCCCCCTTTCTAAAGAATGTCATTATACATACCTTCAGAGCTTCTTAAAAGAAGACAGAGCTGGTGCTTTGACTATCAGCTCGCCCTCCATCTCCAGCCTCACAGGAAATCGGGATTTCAAAGGTGGCTTATTTCAGAGTCTGCCTATGAGGGTGTGATGTGATTAAGTGATGGGCTGACAAGTCATCACAGCCCCTGTGCTTCTCGGCAGTCAGAGCTGGAGACTAAGAGAGTTTTGGGGGAGCCTGACATACAGACCCCGGAGTTCAGAGTTTGAGGGGGAGGGTGGTAGTGGGGTTAGGGGTGTTCCTAATGAAATAAACATTGGTGCTTGCTTGCTGCTGGGAGTATTGTGAAAGTAAGAGGCAGGCTAGAGCAGACGGTGATGGAGGGGCAAGGAGAGAGGGCAGCAGTTTGGTGGCATACGGATGTGTAAGGTCCTCGGTCAAACGGAGTGAGCAGTAAGCAGTGGGCTTTGAGCTGTCCTGACGGGGTCCTGTCCTAGAGGGCTATCTGCCAGGACTCTAGGAGTATGACAAAGTGGGGAGGGAGGTTTGCCTCCGGGGGTCAGGAGCCAAGGGGTGGATCACAATAAATTAGAGAGGACCTCATCCACATCAGGGAACCATGCACTGCCAAGGTACCACAGGGCCCCGAAGAACCCACAAACGCTTCCTCGCTAGAAGACCTAGTATTTGAAGTTCTCATCAAGTACTCATGGACGTGACTACGCTCTCCCCGGCTGGGCCTAAGCCACACCACAGGAGGGACGGCCATTCAGGCGAACGGGGCCGCTCTTCTCGCTCTGCCCGCAACCCCTCGCCTCTGCTCTCCGCGCATGGGCAGCCCACGGAAGGGGGGTGGGGCTGGGGGTAGGGGGAGCGTGTGGGGGACCCGGCGCCCTCCGCCTCCCCCCCACCTCACGGGGGGCCGTTGTGCTCGTTCGCAGCGCTCTCCCTGGCCTCTAGACCCTATGTCGACCTCCTGGCGGTGTGTGGTGGCGAGGGTCGTGCAGCCACGCGCGCAACCTTGGCGGGGCCGCGTGTTTCTCTCGGCCCTCTGTGGTGACCCCGAGCGCTTCAGGTCTCCGCTCAGGTGCCCGCCCAGTGAACGCGTGGTTTCCTTTTCCCAGCTACCCCTCCCCCAGGCGGCCGCGGCGATGCGGTGTCCGAGCAGCCGGGAGCAGTAAGTAAGGTAGGCACGCCCGTCCCGTCCGGCGGGCGGTGCTCGTCATCTCACTGAGCGCTGGGAGCTGAGGTGGCGGGCGCACCACGTGTCACCTCTGTCGGGTTGCACGCGGCTGTGTGAGCGATGGTGGTGGGCAGAGCCAGCCAAAGATGGCGCTTTGGCCATCTTTGGGAGCTACGGTGTGTGGCCGATATGTGTGTATTGTTCGCTTCCCTTTCTGCCGGAGAAGCGAACTTCCGGGCAACACAGGGTGCTCGGTAAAACTTCGACGAGACGAGGGAGGCAAAGGGAAGGCCTCTGGCACCACGGGGCATCACGATGCCCTAGGCTTGCTCATACCGCACCCCACCTCCATGCCCTGGCGTCTCTGAATACCTTCCTGCCAGTGGGGGACAATCTGTGGCAGTGACCTGTGGAGTGGAGAGGAGGAGGGAGGGGAGGGGGGGAAGGAAGGGAAGGGTGGAGGGAAGGGGGACCTAACACTTGAACATCCACTGATGTTAGTCAAGAGATCACAAACTGTACCCTTCTAAGTTAAAAGATCTTTCCCTTTCTCCCCCTCTCTCTGCTCCCCCCCCAAAAACCCCAAATAACTTAAAAAAAAAAAAAAAAAAAGACCCTTCCCTTTCTACAAGCCAATCCTGCAGTAGCCAGGAGAGGTGGATGAGGTAGCAAGAAAGAGAAATTGCAGACCACACATGCCTTCTTACCCAATGTGGATTCTCCAGCCACAAGTCAGACCTGAGGAGTGGGGAAAAGTATTGAGTTCATTGTGAGGTTTTTTTTGTTTGTTTACTATGGACTGGATTTTTTTTAAGGTCCTGAAATGAAGTTGTTCCTATAATCCTTCCACAGATCCTGGAAAACTTCCAGATCTTCCTGGGATGTTGGTTGTCCAGGGGCTTAAAAAGGAGATCCGGTAAGGCATGTTAAAAGACATTGTTAGACAAAGCCATTTCCTGTTTGTACCTCTTGAGTGCAGTCCAGTGTGTGTGTGTGTGTGTGTGTGTGTGTGTGTGTGTGCGCGTGCCCTTTGCTCCATCTAGGCTGTGGCAGAGTGTGAATTTCTCCTCCTCTGTTAGATGCACTTTTCCAGAGATTAGAAGTCACTAAGTCATGTTTCTCTCCTGTGGACAGCCCTAGGTAAATGCAGGTAGATTTTTTTCTGTCTTCTTGGATTTATCAATCATTGAAGTATTCTGTATGTGAAGTTTTTCCTGATGACACTGTTTAAAAATATATAGTTCTTTTCCCACCAGTTGCATTTTAAATTCATGCCTTCTCTATAGGGAAGGCATCCTGGGCCCCTTCATAATTGGTGATGCAATTAAATTCATTAGTAACAGATGTACAGGTTAGTGACCACATGATGGCATCATTGGTATTTCTGTATTTATCTCAGGATTTGCAAAATAAAACCCATGGAAACTAAATATTCATTATATTTCAGTAGAAAATAATTAAGTTTAGGGTGCCTGGGTAGCTCAGTCGGTTAAGCATTCTACTCTTGATTTCAGCTCAGGTCATGATCTCTTGGTTTGTGAGATTGAGGCCAGGTTCTGAGGCCAGATTTTGGTTCTGTGCTGACAGCCTCACAGTGTGGAGACTACTTGGGATTCTCTCTCTCCCTTTCTCTCTGCCCCTCCCCCTGCTCTCTCTCTCTCAAAGTAAATAAATAATTTTTTTTTATTTAAAAGAATAAAAATTAAGTTTGTTATATATCATTCTTCTGATCACTCCTGGTATGGCTGCTCCCTTGGATTCAGTCCCCTCTGTCTGGAAAGGGGGGGGGGGCTAGCAGTCAACAGTGGTCTTTTGGAGTTGCCAGATCCACCCCCTTCGGTATCTTTCTGTTCGGTTTAGCACTCAGGAATGAGCCTTCAGGATGACCTATTTCATTAGTTTCGAATTTTCTTTCTCAATTCTGGAGGGATGCACTTGGTTCTCTCCATGGCAGAGAGATTGGCCTCTTTGCAGGAGTCTTATGGGGGAATGGATGGAAGAGATGAGAGAAGGCAGACTGGCAGGAATTGATAGAACAAGAGAAAGAGTTTGTGAAAAGGGTGTCAAGGAGACAGAAAGAAGATACAGGGAAAGGGTTTGGAAAGAGGACCAAGACAGGTGCATGAAACTTTTGACTGGAAGTGGTCTTACATCAATTAAAACACCAGTATTTGGGTACTTAAAAAGTACAGTGTTGAACATTTATGTAATCACAATTGCAAATCTTTCCAGAAAGATCTCTATAGGTGGCCAGTAATAGGGAATATAATTTTGATTACTGCATCTTTTGGTCTCAAAGGTTTATGTCTTCTGATTTTTTTTTCATGAACTTTGGGGTTTGTCATATTTCGATCCTGCAATTCCATGATAAAGTGGAAGGAATTTCTGAAAGGTTTTGAAGTCAGACAGACCTGAGTTGTCTGTCTGCTATTATTAATTGCAAACTTCAGCCCATTACATAACTTATCTGAGCCTTAATTTCTCCATCCATAGCTATCTACCTAAGGTAGAAACTATTAAGCAATTAAATGCAAATACAAAATGGAATGCTTAAAAACACTGAGCACACTACCTGGCACATGGCAAATAAGTGCTTGATAGGTGGTTAAAATTGTAAATAGTGTTGTGTATAGTATTAGTTTGATTAATTATTTCTGTAGCTGTAGTTTTTGGCATTTCTAAGGTTTTCAAGTCTTGTTTGTCTGAACTATTCAAAACCATACTACTATAAAAGCTTTTGCCCAGAATGCAAATTTCCTTAGTCCTATATTCCTAGAAGTGAAATGATTAGGTCAAAGGTGTAAACAGCTTTGTAGCCTGCTATGGTGCTTAGAGACATTGGACCAATATGAAATGGAAATGCAATATCTGGGTGTATTTGTTTCCAAAGTCTAGTTGATAATGATACGTTTAAAATATTTAAATTTGTGATAGGTGCTGAAAACTTCTCTCTTATAAAAGATTCAAATCTTCATATTTAAAAAAAAATTTATTTATTTTTGAAAGAGAGAGCGAGCAGGGGAGGGGCAGAGAGAGAGGGAGACAGAGAATCCCAAGTAGGCTCTCCTCTGTCAACACATAGCCTGATGTGGGGCTCGAACTCACAAACTGTGAGATCACGACCTGAACCGAAATCAAGAGTCGGACACTTAAATGATGAGCCACCCAGATGCCCCTCATTTTTCTTCAGTAGTCATAAATTTATCTATCATATGTTAAAATAAAAATTTAAAAACATTTGGTTCTCTAACACAACTGCTTTATTATTATTATTTTTTAAAATTTTAACTTTTTTCTGGATTTTTATTTTTTTTATTTTTAAATTATTCATTTTTTTTTTTTTTAATTTTAGCTAGTTAACATACAGTGCAGTATTGATTTCAGGAGTAGACTTCAGTGATTCATCACTTACGTACAACACCTGGTGCTCATCAGAACAAGTGCCCTCAAATTTTTTTTTAATGTTTATTTCTTTTTGAGAGCAAGAGAGACAGAGTATGAGTGGGGGAGCGGCAGAGAGAGAGGGAGACACAGCATCTGAAACAGGCTTCAGGCTCTGAACTGTCAGCACAGAGCCTGATGAGGGGCTCGAACTCACAGTCCTCAAGATCATGACCTGAGCCGAAGTCGGATGCTTAACCGACTGAGCCACCAGGTGCTCTGCAAGTGCCCTCCTTAATACTCATCACCCATTTAGCCCATCTCCCACTCACCTCCCTCCATCAATCCTGTTTGTTCTCTATAGTTATGAGTCTCTTGTGGTTTGTTTCCCTCTCTTCTCTCTACCCCCTTCCCATATGTTCATTTGTTTCTTAATTTCCACATATGAGTGAAATCATATGGTATGTCTTTCTCTGATTGACTTACTTTGCTTAGCATAATACATTCTATTTCCATCCACATCATTGTAAATGGCAAAATTTCATTCTTTTTGATGAATGAGTAATATTCCATTGAATATGTACCACATCTTCTTTATCCATTCATCAGTTGAGGGACATTGGAGTTCTCTCCATAGTTTGGCTCTTGTTGAGAATGCTGCTATAAACTTTGAGTTGCATGTACCCCTTTGAGTCTGTATTTTTGTATCCTTTGGGTAAATACCTAATAGTGCAATTGCTGGATCATAGAGTAGTTCTATTTTTAGTTAAAAATTTTTTTTAATGTTTTATTTATTCTTGAGAGAGAGAGAGAGAGAGAGACAGAGACAGAGACAGAGCATGAATGAGGGAGGGGCAGAGACAGAGTGGGACATAGAATCCAAAGCAGGCTCCAGGCTCTGAGCTGTCAGCACAGAGCCCGACACCAGCCTCGAACTCACAAGCTGTGAGATCATGGCCTGAGTTGAAGTCAGATGCTTAACCGACTGAGCCACCCAAGTGCCCCTTTTAGTTTTTTGAGGAACCTGCATACTGTTCTCCGGAGCGGCTGCATCAGTTTGCGTTCCCACCAATACATCTGCAGCTTTAAACAGTTAACACTGGGTATTAAAGATTTATTAATCCATTTGCCAAGATTTATTAAATAATGTTTCATTGTGTTATTATTTTGTACAGTTGGTGCTTATGGTCTAGTATTTTGAGTCTATTTCTAGGAGCTTGATTCACTTTCATTTGTCATTTTTTCCCTGATTATACTCCCATATCACAGCTGATTATGATTGTCTATTTATTTTTTTTTAATTTTTATTTTTTTAAATTTTTTTTTCAACGTTTTTATTTATTTATGGGACAGACAGAGACAGAGCATGAACGGGGGAGGGGCAGAGAGAGAGGGAGACACAGCATCGGAAACAGGCTCCAGGCTCCGAGCCATCAGCCCAGAGCCCGACGCGGGGCTCGAACTCACGGACCGTGAGATCGTGACCTGGCTGAAGTCGGACGCTTAACCGACTGCGCCACCCAGGCGCCCCAAGATTGTCTATTTAAATGATAATATTCTTGCTAGCTTTATTTTATTAAAATTCATTAAGGACTTTTAGTTTTTTGGAATATGATATTTTAATTGTTATCTCCTGCAATCTGTATTTAACTTTGTGTGAATGTTCATCCTATTTTTGTTTATCTGTATGTTCTAATTTTTTCCATAGTGAACATGGAGAAACAGTATACATTTAAAAATAAGAAAAATATGATATAAAAGATCTTTAGTGGTAATGAAATGCAAGAGGGCAGTAGCATGATTGTAACTTCATGACTAAGTGTTGATTTAAATAGGCAGAGAAACGTGGGTCATTGTCTCACTGGTTTCTGTACACAGATTCTCCAAGCTCTCCTGTTTGTTGAGGGCTGGAACATTTTATTCTTAACCACAACTCTCAAAGAATCACATTAAGACTTGCATGACCAGGAATAGTCTTGGCACAATATAGGTAGTTTGTTTGAATTTGCTAAACACCTAATAATGCCATCTTGGTATTTGTTCTTTTCTTTTATTGTGTTGACTAATAACAAACACCATGAATTAAATAAAAGGGTGATTCTTGTCTGATTTCTGTTTTTTTTTTTTTAATATTTATTTTTGATAGAGAGAGAGAGATGCAGAGAGAGAGGGAGAGAGAGAGAGAGAATCCCAAGCAGGCTTTGCCCTGATAGCGTGGAGCCCAATGCGGGGCTAGAACCTATGAACTGTGAGATCATTCCCTGAGCTGAAATTAGAGTCCATGTGCAACTGACTGAGTCACCCAGGTGCCCCTGATTTCTGTTTTTGATTGAAATGAGATGACTTTGCTTCCAGACATGATAGAGTAAAATAGGGACTAGATTTACCCTCCAGATTTAAACAGCTAGAACTCTGGACAAAATATATAACAGTTTTGGGAACGTGGACAGCAGATAGAACAGATCTGTGATCCCTGAGAGAAGGAAAACAAATGAGATGAATTTTACAATTGACTCAGCATACTGCCTTGGATGGACTCAGTGCAGGGAAAAGAAACTCTCAGGCTATAAATATAAATTGGAGTTCAGAGAGGTTAACGCAGCTAGAGTTTTGGGGCTTTGTAAAGGAGAGGAGGATACTGTACAAAGAGAGAGTTCTGAATATTTATAGAGAGACCCCTTTAAGTCTTTGGTTGAGTGGTCTACACATTTGTAAGAGGAAACTACTGAGGCCATGGAAAGGATCACCAGAAAGCAGTAAATCAAACAATTCCTGGAGCTCACATGGAGCTGGGAATAGCTGGTGTTTCAGCAGCCAGAGTAGAAAGATCTCATAATTTCCTTCATGGCACCAGGTAGACATCTCAGAAAGGTATTTCCTTAGCAGTAAGGCTAAATTAGTTAGCCCTAGACTGAGCTAAAGGCTGCTCTGGCTTCAAAGGAAGCTTTGAAAAGAACAAACTAATGCTAAGTAATGTGACTACACCAGAACACAATCCAGAACCAATTGAGGAAATTCAACAAAATCTAGCACTCAGGTGTAAAATTCATAATGTCAGGCATCCAACAACAACAACAACAACAAAAACCAGGTGGGAAAATATGACTTATAAACAAGAGAAAAGTCAACCAATAAAAACAGTCTCAGAAATGACAGACATGATGGAATGAGAAAATGTTAAAACAGCTTTTATAAGTATACTCCATATTTTCGAGAAGGTAGAGGGAAAACCTGAGACAGAAATTTAAGATACAAAATTGAAGTTCCAAATGGAAATTCTAGAGATGAAAATATATAAATGAAAAATATAGTAGATAAGGTTAGTTACTATACAAATAAAATCCGTGAATCTGAAATCATAGTAATTCAAATTCAAAGTGAGGCACAGAGAGAAAAAATACTGAAAATATATGAACAGATTGATTATGGTTTGTGGGATAGTATAAACAGTCTAGCATACATGTAATTGGAAGCCTAGAAAAAGAAGTGGGGAGGGGTTAAAGGAGGAAACAGGAAAAAATAATTGCAGAAACAATGGCTAAAATTTTTCCAAATTTGATGGAAACTATAAATAAACCTGTGCACAAAGAACCCCAAACAGAACAAATGTCAAGAAAACCACACCATGGCATATTATAATAAAATTTCTGAAAACCAGTGTAAGGAGAAAAAAAAAGCAGTCTTAAAAACTGGTAAAAAGGACAAATTACATAAAGAGGAACAAAGATAAGATTGAGAGTAAAGTTTTTATCAGAAACTATGCAAACTAATATCTGTGTAACTACTTACAAATTTCCTGTTGATCATTCCATTTAATAGAATATAATAGTTCTTCCTAAATTAAAAAAACAAGATTTTCTTTCTCTTTTGTGATTTTACTTACAAAATTCAGCTGACTTTGAAATTTGCTAATTCAAATATTGATGATTTCTATAGTTTTTTATTTCTATAGTTTTAAATTCTACTTTTTCATTTGCCTTAAACATTATTTTTCTTTACTTGTTTTGATTTTCTCCATTTCAGTTTTTAAGAATATTTATAAACTCGGTTTAATAAATTCTTGTTTTCTATTTCTTTTTAAGATTATTTATTTATTTTTTAATTTGTATTATTAAAAAATTTTTGTGTGTGTGTTAATTTATTTTTGAGAGAGAGAGACAGAGTGTGGGTAGGGGAGGGGCAGAGAGAGATGGGGAGACACAGAATCTGAAGCAGGCTCCAGGCTCTGAGCTGTCAGCCCAGAGCCTGATGTGGGGCTTGAACTCACAGACTGCGAGATCATGACCTGAGCCAAAGTCGGACGCTCATCTGACTGAGCCACCCAGATGCCCCCAAGATTTTATTTTTAAGTAATCTCTACATACCCAACGTGGGACTCCATCCCACAACCCTAAAATTAGGAGTCACACACTCCACTGACTAAGCCAGCCAGGTGCCCCAATTACCAATTTTTTTTAAATGAGAACATTTAAGATCTTAGCAAATTTCAAATATAGAATACGTAACTATTAACTATGATCATAATGTTGTGCAGTACCTTCCCAGAATTTATTCATCTTATGATTGTACCCTTTGACCTGTATCTCTCCATTTCCCCCAGCTTGAGCCTCTGTCCACCACTATTCTACTCTCTGTTACTGTGAGTGTGGCCTTTTTAGAATCTATAGAAAGTGAGATCATGTAGTATTTGTCTTTCACTTTGTGACCTATTTCACTTCATATAATGCACTTAAGGCCAATCTATGTTGTTGCAGTTGGCAGCATTTCCTTCCTTTATATGGTTGAATAATATGCCATTGTATGTGTATGTGTTTGTGTGTGTATGTATGTGTGTAGTGTGTATCTCCATTTTCTTTATCCATTCACTGATCAATGGACATTTAAGATGCTTCCATGTCTTGGCTATTGTGAATAAAACTGCAATGAACATAAGGGTGCGAATATCTCTTCAAGATGGTGATTTTATTTCCTTTGAATATATACCCAGAGGTGGAATTACTGGATCATATCGTAGTACTATTTTTAATTTTTTAAGGAACCTCCATACTGTCTTCCATAGTGATGGTACAGATTTATATTCCCAGCAACAGTGCACAATGGTGCTAACACTTGTTACCTTTTGTCTTCTTGAGAATGGACATTTAACAGGTGTGAGGTGATACTTCACTGTGGTTTTGATTTGCATTTCCCCGATGATTACTAATGACGAACATCTTTTCATGTACCTGTTGGCCATCTGAATGTCTTCTTTGGAAAAATGTCTCTTTGGGTCCTCTGCCCATTTTAAAATCAGATTATTTGTGGGTTTTTTTTTTGTGATTGAGTTGTATGAGTTCCTTATAGATTTTGGACTTTAACACCTTATCAGATATATGGTTTACAAATATTTTCTCCTGTTCTATAGATTGCCTTTTCATTTTGTTGATTGTTTCTTCTACTGTGCGGAAACTTTTAAATTTTATGTAGTCCTATTTGTTTATTTTTGTTTTCATTGTTTGTGCTTTTGCTGTCATATTCAAAAAGTTGTTGCCCAGGCCAATGTCAAAGAGATTTTCCCCTATGTTTTCTTTAGGAGTTTTATGGTATCAGATCACACATTTAAGTCTGGAATACATTTCTTTTAAAAAAAAATTTTTTTTTCAACGTTTATTTATTTTTGGGACAGAGAGAGACAGAGCATGAACGGGCAAGGGGCAGAGAGAGAGGGAGACACAGAATCGGAAACAGGCTCCAGGCTCTGAGCCATCAGCCCAGAGCCCGACGCGGGGCTCGAACTCCCGGACTGCGAGATCGTGACCTGGCTGAAGTCGGACGCTTAACTGACTGCGCCACCCAGGCGCCCCTGGAGTACATTTCAAGTTAATTTTTGTGAGTGACGTAAGATAGGAGTCCAGTTTATTTTTTTGCATGTGAATATTCAGTTTTCCCAGCACTCCTTATTGAAGAGACCATTCTTTCCCTATTGATTATCCTTGGCTCTGTTGTCAAATATGAGTTGACTGCATATGTATAGGTTTAGTTTTGGACTTCTGATTTTTTAAAAGAGAATCTCTGCACCCAAGGTGGAGCTTGAATTAATGACCTGGAGATCAAGAGTTACATGCTCTACTGACTGAGCCAGCCAGGTGCCCCTGGGCTCCTGATTTTGTTGTATTGTTTTGTTATGCATCTGTTTTTATGCCAGTAAAATGCTTTTTTGATTACTATTGCTTTGTTACATAGTATGAAATCAGGAAATGTGATGCTTCCAGCTTTATTCCTTTTTCTCAGGCTTGTTTTGGCTATTCAGAGTCTTTTGTGGTTCCATATGAATTTTAGGATTGTTTGTTCTACTTCTGTGATAAATGCAGCTGGAATTTTGATAGCGATTACATTGAATCTGTAGATGGCTTTGGGTAGTGTGGACATTTTAATAACATTAATTCTCCCAATCTGTGAACATAGAATATCCATTTATTTATATCTTTTTCAATTTCTTTCTTTGATGTCTTATGGCTTTCAGGTCTTTGTACTTTGTGCTGAGCTGTCAGCACAGAGCCTGATGTGGGGCTCAGACTCACAGACTGCAAGATCATGACCTGAGCTGAAGTCAGACGCTTAACTGACTGAGCTACCCAAGTGTCCCTGCAGTTATTTTTTTTAAATACTTTGTCCTTTAACCTTTATACTAGAGTTAAATGGTTAATACATAACCATATTACTGTATTATTCAGAATTTGACTATATACTTACCTTTACCGGTATGTTGTACATTTTCATATATTTCAATGTTATTAATAGTGTCCTTTCATTTCAACCTGAAGAACTCCTTTCAGCATTTCTTGTAAGGCAGTTCTAGTGGTGATGAACTCTCTCAGCTTTTGCTTGTCTGGGGACATCTTTTTCTCTCCTTTGTAAGGACAACTTTAATGGGTAAAGTATTACTGGTTGGCAGTTTTTTCTTTCAGCATGTTGAGTATATCATCCCACTTTCTCCTTGCCTTTACAATTTCTTCTGAGAAATCCACTGGTAGCCTTGTAGGAGTCCCCTTGCATGTGAGGAATTTTCTTTCTTGCTGCTTTTAAAATTCTCTCTTTCTTTTTCTTTTTTTTTTTTTAATGTTTATTTATTTTTGGGAGAGAGAGAAAGAGAGACAGAGTGTGAGTGGGGTAGGGTAGAGAGAGAGGGAGACACAGAATCTGAAGCAGGCTCTAGGCACTGAGCTGTCTGCACAGAGTCCACTGTGGAGCTCGAACCCACAAACGTGAGGTCATGACCTGAGCTGAAGTCAGACACTTAACTAACTGCGCCACCCAGGCACCCCAAAATTTTCTCTTTGTTTTTCAAATTAGACTGTTTTGTTATAATATGTCTTGAATAAAATCTTTCTGAGTTGAAATATTTTGGGGACGTATGATATTCATGAACTTGTATGTCTAAATCTCTCCCTAGGTTTGGTAAGTTCTCAGTCATTATTTATTTGAATAAACTTTCTGCCCCCCCCCCCCTTTTCTTCTCCTGGGACTCCAGCAATGCACCAAATATTTTCTTTAACGCTGTTCCATAGTTCACCTGGGCTTTCTTCACTGTTTTTCATTCTTGTTTTCTTTGTTCTTCTCTGTATAATTTCAAATGACCTGTCTTCTACTTCACAGATTCTTTTTTTTGATCCAGTATGCTGGTGATGCTCCTTATTGTGTTTTCATTTCATTCATTGTATTCTTTTTAAACATATTTTTTTTAATGTTTATTTATTTTTGAGAGAGAAAGAGAGAGAGACAGAGAGAGACAGAGTGTGATCGGGGGAGGGGCAGAGAGAGAGGGAGACACAGAATCTGAAGCAGGCTCCAGGCTCTGAGCTGTCAGCACAGAGCCCGACATGGGTCTTAAACTCATGGACTGCAAGATCATGACCTGAGCTGAAGTCGGACGTTTAACTGGCTGAGCCACCCAGGTGCCTCATCATTCATTGTATTCTTTACCTCTAGAGTTTCTGTTTGTTCTTTTCTGTGATTTCTGTCTCTGTTAAATTTCTAATTTTGTTCATGTATTGTTTTCCTGATTTTGTTGAATTATCTTTCTGTGTTTTCTTATAGTTCACTGAGCTTCCTTAAAACAAATATTTTGAATTCTTTATTGGGCAAATCCCAGTTCTCCATTTCTTTGGGGTCATTTACTGGAAAATTATTGTACTTCCTTGGCTAGTATCATGTTTCCTTGATTTAAAAAATTTTTTTATGTTTATTTTTTTATTTTTGAGAGCGAGAGAGAGAGAGAGAGACAGAGTGTGAGCGGGGGATGAGCAGAGGGGGAGAGAGAGAGAGAGAGTGAGAGAGAGAGACAGAATCTGAAGCAAGCTCCAGGCTCTGAGCTGTCAGCACAGAGCCTGACGTGGGGCTTGAACCCATGAACTGGGAGATCATGACCCGAGCTGAAGTCGGACGCTCAACCGACTGAGCCACCCAGGTGCCCCTTACGTTGCCTTGATTTAAAAAATTTTTTTAAACTTACTTATTTTTGAAAGAGAGACAGAGAGAGCAAGTAGGGGAGTTGCAGAGAGCCAGGGAGAGAGAATCCCAAGGAGGCTCTGCACTTTCAAAATGGAGCCAACATGGGGCTTGAACTCACAAACTGTGAGAGCATGACCTGAGTTGAAACCAAGAGTTGGATGCTTAGTGGACTGAGCCACCCAGGTGCCCCTGTTTCCTTGATTTTTTAATGTTTCCTGAAGTTTTGCATTGCTGCCTTCACATTTGAAGAAGCAGTCACCTTCAGTCTTTACTGACTGGTTTTGGGAGAGAAGTACCTTTTGTCAGCCCTGTTAAGGATTTCTGAGGCTTTCTCAGATCTTTTCTATGGATATCCCTTATACACATTTCTTGTTCCCTCTTGGGCCTGGGTGAGATTCTTAAGATTGTGTGCGAAGCCAGGCTAGGTGCTGACAGCCTTCTGTTTGCTTTCCCTGGGGTGGTGCTGAATGCTTAAGTTTGTTTGCTTCCACCTAATCCTGCAGAGCTGGCCAGCTTTCTGTGTGTGCTCACTAGCTCTCTGCAAAGGCTCACTCTCACTGCCCTTCAGGGCACACACAGAGAGCTGGCCGGGGGGTGTGGAGCTTTGCAGGTCCCTGTGGGGCCAGTTGGGGGGCCTCAGGTGAGGCATGCCCAAGAGCTCACAGGTGTGTTTTTTAATGGAGTACATGACACAGTTAATAAAAATCTCTGTCCCTCTGATGCTCTTCAAGAGCATCTTCGGTATTTTGGATGGGTGAGAAAGAAGTGGGATCCTTTAGCAGCATCATGCACAGCTGGGGACTCTGGGCACTTACTCACACACTCACTTTCCCCTGTGGGAGAAATCATGAGCTGAATAGGTCACTCATGACACTGAAATGTGCTGCCTTGAGGGAGGAGTGGTAAAGAGAAAATGTTTCCTCTTACCCTCATCAGTGTGTCCAACATAGATATTTTCTTGCTTCAACCGTCTGTTGGAACTTCTCCATTTGATTCCTGGACTTCCAGAAAGTCACTCTTGTCCGTGAGTGATTGTCAGAACTCCACTTCTTTAGAGGGGAGTTGTTAGAAAACTCTTATTTTACCATTTTGATTACTTCACTCTGTGTGTTATAGAAACATTGGAAAGCATTAGTCAACCTATATAGGTGCTTAACATATCAGAGAAAGAAAGAGCAGACCCAAGAACTCAGCAAGCATAAATTGTGGAAATTTAGTGTTAATTGTTGTTGCCAGTTGCCTTCCATAATTTAATAGGCCTTGAGGGCCTCATGATTATTTGAAAGAAAACTTACTTCAGAGTTCCAGAAACTCCCTCAAACTTGCATAAGCTAAAAACAGACACAAGACTACAAGTGTTTCATAGAACAAAAGGTTTAGAGAGAGCCCCAAGAGGTACCAGATTGGATTCTGGAAAGCCACCAGAAACCATGCTGTCTCTTCTCTGTACCTCTCTTTGTGAGGCCCCATAGCCTTTTAGTTCTGTTCTCTTTGAGAGCATGCTTTGTTCTTTTCTTTCCTTTGCTTTTCTGTCTGCTCAGCCTCCCATCCATCCTCTTTAGTATCCATACAGCCTGATTAGAATGGCTATATTCAATTCCAAGTTTCCATAAAAGAATCTGATCAGCCCAGCTTGGCCAGGTCTCTGTCCTTGGACCACTTAATGTGTCTGGGAGAATGAAATCAACAAGAACTTACCTATGGAAATTATGCCAATAGGAAAGAGCAGTTCTCAGAGGAGAATTCCCAAAGAGGTCTCTTATAATCATATATCATTGATGTTCATTACAAGAATTTATCATCAAGAGAAAGATCATTACAAAATAATTAATAACTGACTTTTGTTTTATTTTAGAGAGAGAGAATGAGTATGTGAGCAAGAGAGAGGGGCAGAAGAAGAGAGAGAGAATCTTATGCCCCCTCCACGCTGAATGTGGAACCTGACATGGGGCTCGATCCCGTGACCCTGGGATTATGACCTAAGCTGAAATCAAGAGTCAGATGCTCAAGTGACTAAGCCACCTAGGTGCTCCAATAATTGCCTTATTCTAAAAAGGGATATGAGGCAGCTAAATCTTAAAGTATGCAAAGATGCAGACTTTAATATAGTAAGCCTGGAAAATACATAAATTTAGTATTAATATGTTTTACTCCAAAATCATTAAAAATTTCAAGTGTGGCTTAGTTTAAGTTATTGTTGCTTTACTAAAGCCAGACAACTGGGTTGTAAAGTAAAGTTTTGTGTTTTGTAAAGTATTGTAAAGTAAAGTTTTACTCCCCGTGATTACAGATAAGTGTGGAGATTTTAAAAAGTGAGTATTTGGCTGGTTTGTTTCTTTTTACTTAAACACAGTCTGTATTTTAGCCAAAATTATATTAGTAAGAAAATATGATAAAAGGGTGCTGGGATGGTTTAGTTGGTTAAGTGTCCAACTCTTGATTTTGGCTCAGGTCATGATCTCACAGTTGTGGGGTCCAGCCCTGTGTTGGGCTCCCTGCTGGGCATGGAGCCTGCTTAAGATTCTCTCTCTCTCTCTCTCTCTCTCTCTCTCTCTCTCTCTCTCCCTCTCTCTCTTTCTCTCTCTGCTCCTCCCCAAGTCAAGTGAGCTGTCTCTCTCTCAAAAAAAAAAAAGTGATAAAAATAAGAACTAGTAAATCATTTTGAATTTAACAGAGAGAGCTGGTTTTAGATATTTAAAATATCTTGGTCAATTATAATGTTCTGGTTAACGAATTGTTGAAATTTCGTAAGGAAATGAAACCCAGTTGTCTGGCTTTACCAGGTGTTTCTATATTACTGTAGACTGTGGCTAATCGTACCCCATAGCATGAATATTAAATGGTTTAGGCTACATATCTTGTTTTACTGCTGAGTAGGGGAACTGAAATGCGGAACAGATCATTACTCTGGATAGGAAACAATAAAAAGGCAAATCAACGTTGTTCTTGACTTGGTCCTTTGCATTGTTTTTATACTTTTACTGGAAATGTTTTATAGAAATGCCGTTTTGGATCACCATTTAGTTGATCAGTAAATAGATGTCTGATACAGTGCAAGCCCTGCCTGGAACTGAATGTTTCTTTTCCCCTGGGGAAAGGCCTTATAGCCTGAGTTCATTTGCATATGACTTCAGGTGGCTGGGAAAGGGAGAGAGTGCTGCCTTGGGGACCAGGCTTCCCACATTTGAAAGGGACTATATTCTCCAACAGGCAACGGTGCATGCCCTTTTGTGCCATTATAATTAGAAGGTAGGAACGTTAAAGAAGGAGGGGGTTAAGTAACAACAAGCTTTATTATAAGCTCAACAAGTTGAGCTGCTTGCAATTGGTGGGTGAGGTGGGGCTTACGGGTAGGCTCAGCTTGGGGCATAAACAAATAACTGCAAACTAGGTTCTTGGGTAGCTTAGCCTCTTGGGTCTCTATGTGAGGGGAAGTAAAAATTTGGAGGATTGGCCCTTCCTGGAGAAGAACCACAAGAGGATAAAAAGGTGGGCTCCTGCCAATTTCACTTGAGCTCAGAGTTCATCCTAAAGAGCCCAGACCTGCAGGGATCAGCCATTGCCTTTTCTCCAGACAAAGAAAGAGCTCAGAGATGGCTAGAGGGATTCTGCCAATAGGGAGAGCAATAGGGAGGGAGCACGCAAGCAGTTATAGTCAGAGAGTAGAAACAATAGTGTGAGAATTGGTGGCTCTTCCTCGATGGGGCATCCGCAAGATCAGTGAGGGAGACTCCCAGAGTGGCTGCGCATTTTAAGTGAGGAGGCAAGAAGATGCCTGTACCTACAGTTCTGCCCACTCCCCTTTCTACTGGATCATTCCCATCTACTTACAAACTGGGTACAATGTCTCCCATCTTTAAATTTTTTTTTTTCAACGTTTATTTTATTTTTTTTTGGGACAGAGAGAGACAGAGCATGAACGGGGGAGGGGCAGAGAGAGAGGGAGACACAGAATCGGAAACAGGCTCCAGGCTCTGAGCCATCAGCCCAGAGCCCGACGCGGGGCTCGAACCCACGGACCGCGAGATCGTGACCTGGCTGAAGTCAGACGCTTAACCGACTGGACCACACAGGCGCTCCTGTCTCCCATCTTTAAAAAAGCCTTCACTGACTTCTTCATCCCCCATCAGCTGTCAGACCATCTCTCTGCCTTTCTTCCCAGAGAAACATCTCAAAAGAGTCACCTACACTCTGCCTTTAGATTTTTACCTTCCTTAAGCCTATTTTTTAATCTTTAGGATGCTTTTAGCATTAAATAACAGAAAACTCAGCATCAACTGAGTATTTATGAGTTTAAATAACAAGAACCCCACAGTGGAGCAAGCTTCAGGCATGAATTCTGGCTCTGCTTTGTGGCAGTTCTTTTGACTTTGCTCTTCTTTTTGGCATTGGCTTTATCCTCAGGCTGGTATCCAGATGGTTTCTGCAGATCTAGGTGTCACATGCAGAAAATGACAATAGCCAATGGAAGAAGAGGAGCTGTCTTTTCCTTATGTCTCTTTTTAAGGAAAAAGAGGCCTCTACAGAAATTCTCCAAAAAACTTCCCCTCACATTTTGTTACAACAGAATGATATCACATGCCCATTCCTAAACATATCATTGCTAGAGGAAAGTAGATTATAGTGTTCGACTTGGACCAGTCAGAATTTACATTGGAGCTGGCCACAGGATTCTGTTTGAGAGAAGGGGAGAACAGATTCTGGGGAAGTATCTAACATGTCAGTTTAGCTCTTGTCCCCAACACTACACTGAAATGGAAGAGCACAAGGCAACCAGATTTCAGTGAGCATTTCTTTATCTTCATCTTCTTCCACTTTTAGCAACATTTGGCTACTTGAGTACACTTTAACCTCTGCTACATCATGTTATCTTGGTTTTTATTTTCCCTCTAGTTGTTTTTTTCTTGGTTTTCTGGGTCCACCAGATTGTGAAACAGGATTCATCTTTGTCTTCAGCTTTAGCTTCCCCTCACAATCAGATGATTTCAATGTTTCTTTTTTAAAAAAGTATTATTATTATTTTTTTTAGTGTTTATTTTTAAGAGAGAGGGGTGAGCACAAGTGGAGGAGGGGCAGAGAGAGAGAGAGACACAGAATGCAAAGCAGGCTCCAGGCTCTGAGCTGTCAGCACAGAGCCCGACGTGGGGCTCCAACTCAGGAACCCTGAGACCATGACCTGAGCTGAAGTCAGACACTTAATCGCTTAATTGACTGAGCCACCCAGGAGCCCCAGATGTTTCCGATATTTCAAAGTGAGGAATGAGACTATTAGCCAGGACTTGTAAAGGAGGTGGCTAAGTATGGGCTTTATGTCCATTAGTTGATTACAAATCCAAACTTATAAAAGAGATTGAAGAGACCAAAGTGCATAGGAAATTGGAGAGAAAACTACTTTAGAGAGATCTGCAATATAACTTTCTCTCACAGTAGGGAGGCAGTGGGGATGCTTGGTCTTCTCTGCCAGTTTAGTGAAAGGGGCTTTATTGGGGAGCACTTGGAGAGTGGGGACACAGAGGACTGGAGTTTAACTGTGGCTGGCTAGCTCCTCTGATAGCAAAGTAAAAAGGTGATGCTGTGTTGGGGATGGCTGCTCTCCCAGAGTTTTGGGCAAATGATGTTCAGAGCTTCCCATAGACCTTATATAGTACATATAGAGAGCAGGCATGGGGTTTTCTTAGATCCTGCCCCAGAGAGCTGCTTGTGGAAAAACACACAAACAAACAAGCAAACCCTGGAAATATACCATTAGATTCTGGGGTGGTGAGGGGAGAGTTTTAAGTGACCAGCCCTAGGAGATGCATTTACTTACAAGGCAGCTGCCATTGCAAGATTTCCTGAGCTGATGGAGCTCCAAAAAAGCCATAGAATAGTCCCAGGAGATAAAGAATAAGCTCTAAATACCTGCCAAGCCCAAGTAGCTTTGTTTAGTTCGTAAGTCAATTAAGATCTTTCCTTTTCTCCCTCCCCACTCTACTTCAACCCTGGAGAAAGCAGAAGCAGAGAAATGGGACTGAAGGTTTTAGATGAGAGAAATAAAGAGCCAACTATACCCTTCTCCCACTGGAGGCAGCCAGGGTGGAGCACACCCAAGCTAGGGGGTGGTGGGGAAACTTCAACTCTTCATTGATTTGGAAGTTGTTATTACTTTGGACCACTAGTAATACTTACTGAAATGAAACTCTGTGTGTGTGTGTGTGTGTGTGTGTGTGTGTGTGTCTGACCAGGGGTAATTTGATGGCTTTTTATTAAGAATGTCAACAAAAGTCACAGAATTGCCTTTGATTTTATGATTTTATTCAAGGAGCAGGGCACAACAAGTCCCACCGAGGGGGGTGGTTTTAACAGGTAGTGGAGGAAAAGAATAAAATGGTTTTCTAATTATACCAGGTGCATCCCTCTTGCTGAATGTATCATTAAGATAGATTTTTTTCTCTTTTATCCAACCTCTAAATGAGGTTGTGCCCAAGACCTGTCTTGGGTCTTCACCCCGTCTTTGTCTACATTTTCTTAATATGTTATCCCTTTCCATTTTATGGCTTTGACCCACTTTATGCTGATGACTTCCAAATGTGTACCAAATGTGTATCTTCAGCCCAAGCATTTTTTATGAGCCCCAGAATCACGAATCCAACTTGTTGCTTGTCTAATAGGCATTTAACATGCCCCAGATTTCCCTGTCCCATCTCCACCATTTGTTTTTCTCCAGTTCTTTCCTATAATTTTAAAGAGCATCACCTTTCAACCTATTGCTTAACCCCCAAATCTAAAAATCATTTTGGATTTCCCCTTTTTCCTTATCCCCTACTTCTAGCCCATAACCAAGTCTTATCAGTTCTACCCAAAGAAAAATCCCTAGTCCATCCTCTTCTTTCCATCTCTACCATCATCCCCTCCTCCAAGTTACCGTCAGCTTTTCCTGGACCACTCCAAGTCCTCCTACCTGGTCTCTCTTCTTCCATCCTGTTCCTGTTTGGTCTGTTTTCTACTTCACCAGAGTGAATTTTGAACATTTAAGTCCAATCATGTCACTGCTCTCCTTACCTATTTCATGAAAATAAAATCAAACTCCTAATCCTGGCCTATAGAAGCCTTTATGATCTAGCCTTTGTCTTCCTTTTTAAGTTCATATTGATCACCTCTTTGTTCACTGTGCTGCAGCCACTTTTCCTTGAATGGCCCAGTCTTCTGCTTACCTCAGGTACTTTGCACTTCTTGTTCCTTCTGCCTTGAATGCTTTTTTACTGACTCTGATAAGGCTGGATCTCTCTCAGACTTCATGTCTCTGCTCAAATGTCATCTCTTTGGGAAGGCTTTTGCTGAGCATCCCATCTAAAGTAGCTCCTTCTGAGTCCTCTGTTACTCTCTATCTGATCACTTTATTTCTTGGGGCACCTGGGCGGCTCATTCGGTTGGGCATCCGACTTTGGCTCAGGTCATGATCTCACCTCTCATGAGTTCGAGCCCCATGTTGGGCTTTGTGCTGACAGTTCAGAGGCTGGAGCCTGCTTCAGGTTCTGTGTCTCCCTGTCTCTCTGTCCCTCCCCCACTTGCACTCTCTCTCTCTCTCTCTCTCTCTCTCTCGAAAATAAATAAACATTAAGAAAATTTAATCACTTTATTTCTTGTATCTATGGCACTTAACACAAATTTAAATGATCTTATCTATTTCCTTATTTTATTTTCTAGTTCCTTTACCCACCTGTAAATTTCATGAAGATAGAAACCTTTCCATCTTGTTCACACCAATACTCTTGGCACCTAGAATAATGCCTGAAAGATAGAAGGTGCTCAATAAATACTCAGTGAATTGATGAATGAAAGGGGCAACACCCAACAATGAGTAGGTGTCCTCTGAAGGAACCAGATGGACCTGCATTAGAAGAGCCTAGAATGAAAGCACAGTGGCCCTAAAGCTTGTTCAGAGGGGAAGATGTTATTTGAAGCTGAGGTGTTTCAAGGTGAGGGCAAGGTGAGGCCACTGCCCCCACTCCACCGTGTTACTTGGAACAAGGGGTATAGTATCCTCATGGTCCAGAGAAGATAGATGTTAGAAGTAATTAGTTTTCTCTTTTCTGCAGCCAGAAGATGATAGAGAAGGCAACTTGAAGCTTAGGCAGACTCTCCCCAAGAAAATCCTATTAGAATGGCAAAAAGGGCAACCTTTTAACCATTCCACCCTGTAATGGTCATGCTGAGTCACAAATCCTTCAGTACAGAGGGTCCAAGTAAAGACCTCTCTCCTTGGGGATGGAGTGCTTGCGTCTTCTGGAGCCCTCAAGACCTCCTAAAGCTGAAAACTTATTTAGTGTGCACCAAACCAGTAGAGGATCCAAGGTGCTCGGATAAGATGCTGGGAGTCATAGAAGTGATGAGAAATTCTGGGATACCATCCTATTTATGTTTAGAACTTCCATCTCCTCCTCCACAGCCAAATTAATTCAAATTGCAAATAGCAATAGATGACAATGACCGTGTGACATTCCTGTGTGACAGAAAACACATGAGCATTGTGGGCAGACATCTGGGTTTGAATTCTCTCTCTGTCACTCACTGGCTTAATGATCTTGGCCAAGTCACTTAATCTCTTTGAATCTAAATTTCTCTATTTAAGGAATAATTACCTTTGTTAAGTTGTTCAGGTTTAAGGGTCTGATACATGGAAAAGACCTGACAAATAATGGTGTGATCATTATGGTGGGAGATTTTCTGCTTATAGCTCAGTGTGCTAAAACACTTCATAGGCATGATAAAATGCAAAAGCCTGCCTTACCTTTCTCCTACCATCTCTATAATAAACCTTAGAGGATATGAGTCTTTTAGTGAAGCTGAATGCTGTAAAGCAACAGTTGATTTCTTTTGGGTCAAGGTTGACATCCAGCATATCATTAGTATATTTTAAGACATGGAGACTCCTGTGATCCATGCTGGAAACAAAAGGCAATCTAATTCCAAGGGATAGGAAGTTGCCAGGAAGTAGCAGGGTTGAAAGGTGGCAGGCTGAATCATGACTTAAAAGATTAAGTCTAAACAAAGGAATGACAGTCTAGCCTGGTTCAACTTCTCAGTAGACAAATGGAAACTATTTTCCAAAGGCTGTGAGACTACATTAATTACTCCACATGTCATTCAGGTTCCTCAAAGCCTCTGTTTTCTAGCCATTTACCAATGACATCTTCCATATCCCCTCAAGCACTGGCATTGGATAATTGTTTGCCATGAGGGATGAGACAATTGTATATAAATGTGGGTGGTGGTAGCAGTCATATTTTCTGTCATAAGGATGAAGAAGCTAAAAGAGCCAGTCTGAGAAAAATAATAAATCAGATGTTAAGAGAAGGAATGTTTACTGGTTTATTATCTGCCCTGGAGAGCCTGGGAGCATTCCTGGGCATGGGTTCAAAGTGATCTCTGTGTATCTGTAACAATTTCATTTTTCACACTTGTGTCAATTTGACTTAGGTTTTGTTACTTGTAACAGCAAGAGTACTATTTTTTCCCTCCACTTAAATAGCACTGTTTTATTGGTCCCAAGCGGGTACCATTTTTATAACCATTGTTACAAGTATTTATAAACACTTCTCAAAATGCATTACAAAAGAGCTATCACATCCATTCTCTAAAATAAGACTCTTCTCAAAGTATCTTGCACAGAACATGCAAGAGTCCTGGGCAGTGCAAGTAAATGACAATGCTTGGTATATAGCAGCAGCTCTCTGACAAAAATGATTGCCATTATTATAACTGTTGCTATTGGTACCAGTCCATGAAGATCATACCCTTAGCCTCATTGGGGGCATTCCTGAAGCTCAAATGTCAGTGTGCTTCTCAGAGATAGTTTGGGGAGGGTGATAAATCCTGGCCCTATTAAATTAAATCCTTGCAGCTGGTTCTACCTGTGGAATAAACCTGTTCCTACTTTTCTCTCTCCATCCATCCATCCATCCATCCATCCATCCATCCATCCATTGTGTCATAAGCTAGGGAAATAATTTCCTTTTAGTCAAATCATCCAAGAAACAGGAATTCTTCAACCTTCCTGAAGGAGACCCCAGCAGAAGCTACTTGGGAGTGAGAGAATGGATCTGGTGGTGGGGTTCTATGAAGGAAGGCCTTGTTGGACCCCTGAAGTTAGAGTTTTCTTGTCTTTGGACAGTGTTTAGATGAGCCATTCCTGTCTGTTAGCCTCTAACAGCAGCTACAGGCTCAGGCTGATCCGTGTCCTGCCTGACCTCACATCAGCTTTCTGGCGTCCTCTGCATTTTCCCTGACTTTAATTACCCTGTAACAGCTGCTGCCTCCTTTCCTGGTGTTGCCCCAAACTGGGCCTGGCTTCCAGCTGGCTTCAGGAGAGCAGGCATCTAAAGAGTTGGAAGAAAATTTCTCCATGTCTCTGCAGAGGGGCGTTTGTCCTGACAGCATGACCTCTTTGAGTTGCAGAGTCTCTTTTTTGTAATCTTTGTTATTAGCAGTGGCATTTTCTACTATTTGAGTTCACTGTTGCCAGAGATAGGTGGAAATGCAGTGCATATCACATAAGGAATGTGTCCTTGGATGTGGATCACTTTCATTAGGCAGGGAACCAAAATGCCACTCAATTCTGTCTCTCCTGAGAGTCACGGTCATGAAAGCAAACAATGCATGGAGAGCTAAGCAGCTGCACTGATATGCCAGAAAATGCCCTGCAAAGGCATCAGCGCAGGAAATAGCCCTGGGACAGTGACATCACATCAGCCAGTGCTCAGCCTCCAGGACTGAGGCCTCTTCTTGGACCTATGTCAGCAGCCTTGGGGTATGGTACTGCTAGTTTTAAGGGGGTGGGACAGGGAACCAAGGAGGAGCAAATGCTCCTGGGCCTGGGACTGTGGATTCCTGGTGGCCTGATGCCATTCTTTAGGACTGGAAATAGTCCTACGACAGGAGAGGGGCCAGGGCATAAGGGTCATAGGCAGGTCAGATGGGGGAGAGCTGTTGGCTTGAAGCAGGCTGTTGGCCTGAGCCCAGTGGCCAGGGTGGGGAATCAAAATCATCTCCCAAACAAGTACATATCAGAACGGAATAAGGCGTGAAAACCGGGTCAAGGAGACTGGCTCAAGATGAAGGCTGTGTACAGCAAGTTTGTGAGGGAGTCCTCCTTCCCTGTGGGGCCTGTGTGATTCTGGGGGTGGGTGTAAGGGCTTGAAGTAGCTGTTCAGGTGTACAGATGGAATGCAGAGCCTGGAACCTGGTGGAAGGGGAATCTTGCAAGTTCCTAGGGCTGTAGAACTGTGGGATTGATGGGATTCCTGATACAGTTGGCTGTTCTGACTATAAAGCTTTGTCTTATATGGATCTGTGGAATTTTGTTCATTTCCTTTGTCCATAATATGGACTGTTCTCATAAGAAAGGCACTTATGAAATTTGCAAGCCTATAAATAGCCTCCACTCTTTTAGGTGCTCTCTTTCAGACGCAGGATGAAGGCTTTGGTGTCTCCCATATGCTGAGTTATGGGATGCAGTATTGCTAGTTTATAGGCAACCTCTGTTCCCCTATAAACATCAGTGTGGCTTCTGCAATCTGCTAAGTTACAGCTTAGGTACAAGTTTTTGGTAAATGTCTTCCATCTTTTCTCTGCAGCTGCTCCCACCATGTCTTTCTGAAATATTTTTGTCATGCTGTCTAACCATTTTGTCCTCTACTAGCAGAAAAGGAAGCGTCTGAAAGTCTTAAATGTTTTTAAAAATTTATGCTTAAAAAAAAAAAAGAGAGGCAAGTTAGAGAGAGCTGTGATAAACTTGAGAAAGATCATATTACACACATTTTGAGGAATAATTAACTATTGGCTAAATCTGAAAAACACTAATGTAATGAAAACAAAGGGTCTAGTAGTAAAGAGGTCTCATTTGAGTCTCCAGTTAACAGAATGACCTCTGAAGTAACTTAGTCTTTTGGGGCCTCATGATCAAATGAGAGAGCGATCAGAGCAGTGCTTCTCAAATGGTGGTGTTACTACCTACCAGGTGGGTTACTTGGGATCTTACTGAAATGCAGATGCTGATTCAGTAGGTCTGGGTGATGAGACTCTGCTGTTCAGATTAGAATAGTTAAGGCTTAGGAGAACTTTACGGAGTTCTCAATCTTGGTTCTATCTCAGGATCTTCTTGGGAGTTTATTTATTTATTTATTTATTTATTTATTTATTTATTTATTGACAGAGAATGTGAGCAGGGGAGGGGCAGAGAGAGAGTGAGAGAGAAAGAATCCCAAGCAGGCTCTGCACTGTCAGTGCGGAGCTCAAACTCACAAACTGAACTGTGAGATCATCACCTGAGCTAAAATCAAGAGTTGGATGGATGTTTAACCAACTGAGCCATGCAGGCCCCCTCTTCTTGGGGGTTTAAAAATAGACTCATAGAAACTACAGGTGCCCAGGCCCTACTTCCAATGATATAATTGGTCTGGGATGGGCCAAAGCACCAGTCTTTTTTTAAAAAAAGCTCTTGAGGTAATTCTAATATACTGTCAGGCTTTTCTATTACTATGATGAACTCTAGGAGCCTATGAAAAAATGTATATACACGAACATACACATATATGCATATACACGTGTGTGTATGGATGTATGTATGTGTATGACTGTACACACACAGTAAGAGTGTTCCTTTTCATTTTTTCAGAGAATGTAGAAAATTACAATCTGCCCCCTTTCTGCTTGTTTTTTTTTTTTTAATTTTTTTTTTTAATGTTTATTTTTGAGACAGAGAGAGACAGAGCATGAACGGGGGAGGGGCAGAGAGAGAGGGAGACACAGAATCTGAAGCAGGCCCCAGGCTCTGAGCCATCAGCCCAGAGCCTGACGCGGGGCTCGAACTCACGGACCGCGAGATCGTGACCTGATCTGAAGTCGGACGCTTAACCGACTGAGCCACCCAGGCGCCCCCCCCTTTCTGCTTTTGATGTGTGAGTAGGGATGGCAGGGAAGGATCAGAGGAAAAGGCAAAATGACTGTCAGCCAAAGAAGCTACAAAAGTAAACAAGACCGGCCCTTTGCCTTGAGAAACCCGTCTAACATCTAGGAGTGCATGTGCCACTGTGTGGCAGCATTCCTGAGACAAAGTTTGTCAACCAAAGGGACCTGTCAGATCTTGGGCCATGGCCTGACCAAAATTTTATACTAAAACTCTTTGTCTTTAAGCCTAAGTCGCTAACACAATAAACCAGTAGGGCTAAACCACCTGCCAGTTGGTAATTTGGGAACTTTATTCTAAGCTTGGAAAATTTGAATGCATTGACCGTAAACCAAACACCTGCAATAAAAAGGGGGAAAAAAGGTTTCCACTGTTTATTCAAGCTGAAGAAGGAGGTTCAAGTACCTGATTTCCATTGCATCATTCATTATAAAAGCAAAGGCCAAGAGAAATGGCTCTTTGAAATCACAACTGTCTTCAAGAATGGTGAATGTTGTTAAAAAACAACTATAAGTCAAGGCCTCTGTTCAAAGATTAAATGGCCCCTTTATTCAGTTGAGCCCCTTGAAGGGTTTACTTTAAGTTGGGCCTGGGGTGACTCGGAAGGAGGAGCTGAGTGGCTCACTTCAAACTGTGTGGAGAATCTGGCCCTAGGGTGTGGTGGTGACAGGAAAGCAGGGAGAGGAGAAGAGAGAGAGGCATGAGCAAGGCCAGGATGTCCCTGGCTAGGTGTGAGAAGTGAGATATGTCTGGTAATGTGTGTCCGAGAGACCTTTGAGAACAGGTTGTCTACATGAGTGTCAGCTGGTGTAGGGCAGCCCTGTAACCTCTCCCCACAGCAGCCTTGTGTTCACATCTCAGGGTTCCAAGTGTAAGTGCTGGTCCCAAGTGAATCATACCAGGGCCAGGGTAAAAGAGCAGAATGCATGGCCGGGGAGGCTGGGAATTAGAGCTGAAGGAGCTATGAGAGCACAGTTCTTCCTGCCCTATTCCATTTGCAGAAACCTCAGGAGAGCCTGGACTTTTCCACAGGCCCAGGATTGGGGCTTAAACCTGTCCTCTCTAGATCTCAAAGGGGCACAGCTACCCCAGCTGTGATATTAAGACCACATTTCAAGTAAGGTTTATTGAATGATGTGATGGAAGAAATGATTAAGATTTTGCATTTTCCGTATGCCCGTGCTTTGAACAGTTACCCGTTTACGGGCAATTGGAAGTGGCTGAACCCAAAGGATACAAAGAGTGGGTTATTTAATTAAATCAATTAATTGATTAATTAATTTTTAAAAGTTTATTTTTGAGAGAGAGAGCACACAAGTGGGGGGAGGGGCAGAGAGAGAATTCCAAGCAGGCTCCATGCTGTCAGTGCATAGCCCATCGCACTGAACCATGAGATCATGACCTGAGCCAAAACCAAGAGTCAGACGCTTAACCAACTGAACCACCCAGATGCCCCCAGAGAGTGGGTTATTTTAGTATAATATATGGCTAGAATGAGGGGACTTCTTTTTTTTTTTTAATTTTTAAGTTTATTTATTTTGAGAGAGAGACAAAGTGAGCAGGGGCAGGTCAGAAATGAGGGGATTTCTTGACTTGCTACTCGAGAAAAGTGACTTATTGCGAATTTAAGTTCCGAAAGACTCAAAAACTACTAGACTGTACTTCTTTAGTGATTTGACTTTGGCAAGTTGTGGGAACACTGACCTTGATATTTGTCCAGAGAGGTGCAAGGCTTTAGTCCCAAACCACACAACTGGAGACTGTGCTCATTTTCCATTTCTGAATTGCTCAGAGCTCAGTGAAGTCACAGGTTTTGAAGAGTTACAGAGTTATTTGGCAGAAATAAGTTGCAGTCTTGGCAAAAGTTTAATGACTTTGAATCATGTTTAACGTTTCCATGGCTGCTGCGTTTTAGGAAAGGATTTCCATACAGTTAAGTAATTTCACAGAAATACTGTTTTCCTTAGTTATGATGATAATTTAAAACACATATAATATAAAAGCACTAATGCATTTTGCTCCCAGTGCATGGGCTGGGGAGTTGGTAGCAGAGCTTCAGCATGGGACTATGCTGAGGGGGCATGCTGGGATTGAAATCCTGGCTGAGTTCCTCTTACCCAGCTCTGCACCCTGAGCAGGGCTACATCTGCTGGGGAAGAAGGGATGCCTTTTTTAATGTGCCTGCCAAGGGTGCTTCATAAGCAGGCAATTGAAAGACCTTACTTAGCAAATGATACTGCATGACATCCTTGTCTCCCTTAGGCCATTCTGAGATGGGTTATCCCTTTGCAGGTGCCCACATTGAAGATAGGCAAAAGGAAACTTGGATGTACCTCAGAACGGATCCCTTTGGACCGATCAGTTCTTAGTTGCCTTGGGAAAATTAAAATAGTTTAGCAGACTTGCTATTTTTTTAATTAAAAAAATTTCTTTAAAATATTTATTTATTTTTGAGAGAGAGAAAGAGAGACAGCGTGAGCAGGGAAGCGGCAGAGGGAGACACAGAATCTGAAGAAGGCTCCAGGCTCCGAGCTGTCAGCAAAGAGCCCGATGTGGGGCTCAAACTCATGAACTGTGAGATCATGACCTGAGCCAAAGTCAGACGCTCCACTGACTGACGCCCCTCCCCCCTTTAAAAAAATTTTTAATGTTTATTTATTTTTGAGAGAGAGAAAGAGAGAGAGAGAGCATGAGTAGGGGAGTGGCAGAGAGAGAAGGAGACACAGAATCTCAAGCAGGATCCAGGCTCTGAGCTGTCAGCACAGAGCCCAACATGGGGCTCGAACTCACAATCCATGAGATCATGACTTCAGCCAGAGTCAGTTGCTTAACCGACTGAGCCACCCAGGTGTCCCTGCAGACTTGTTATTCATTCTAGACAGCAAGTCTCCAGATGTTCCTGAATTAGCTTGGGCTTGCTTTATTAATGTATTGCATTTTTAAGAGCTTACAGATAAAAATGTATTATGTCCATGAGGCATTCTCAGAGTCTTTAGAGTTTCGGAAGTGAGGGGTAGACACCAGACCATAAGCTCCATGAGGGCATGGGCCTGGTTCTTTAATTTTCAGTGCTGCATGTCTTGCTTTTAACACAGTGCTTACCACAGAGTATGCACTCAATAAATATATTTGGGGCGCCTGGGTGACTCAGTTGGTTAAGCATCTGTTTTCGGCTCAGGTCATGATCTCGCGGTTCGTGGGTTTGAGCCCCGCGTCGGGCTCTGTGCTGACAGCTCAGAGCCTGGAGTCTGCTCCAGATTCTGTGTCTCCCCCTTTCTCTGCCTCTCCCCCGCTTGTGCTGTCTCTGTCTCTCTAAAAAATAAATAAACATTAAAAAAATTAAAAAAAATTTTTTTGATGTTTATTTATTCTTGAGACAGAGACAGAGCATGAAAATATTTTTAAAAATATATGTTTGAATTAAGTATGAATGGTGCTCCGTGGAGGTAGACCAGGACAAATTTCATACAATGGCTGACCAGAGACAAAACCATATTTATTTGGGGACCCATCTAAAACAGTGCCTTCTTTAAAATAACTTTTCAGGGAGCTGTGTTTTGTGTTAGTAAGAAGAGCTAAGAGTCAATAAGATTTTATAGAATTACATGTTTATTTGTATTTAACCCTCAACATTCAAGTGACTTTATTGATGATAGAGCTGCCTGAGAAACATGTGTGTAGGGCATTCACTATTTTTTTTATCAGATTTTACTGAATATCGACTGTGCCTGACATGAAGGAGATACAAATATCCAAGACATAGTTTCTGCCCTCATGTTGCATATCAATATGTGTAATACAGGAATGGTTACTGTAATAGATGTTTCTAATAAAGGGTGTCAGGTGCCATGGCAGAAATGCTCCGGGT
The DNA here is from genome assembly GCF_028749965.1 of Puma concolor. Lineage (NCBI taxonomy): Eukaryota > Metazoa > Chordata > Mammalia > Carnivora > Felidae > Puma > Puma concolor. The sequence continues at coordinate 75,856,729 of NC_141675.1, read as the reverse complement.
TCTCTGTGAACAAATTTGAGACACATCTAAACCAGTCTGAGTAGGATGAAGGAAGGATTCTTGGAGGAAGTGGTGTTTTTGAATTCCTCCCAATATATATGGTTCCTTTGGATTGGGTGGGCTGTGGCTTTCCTATTTTCTCAGTCTTCAAAGGTGTAGTCCCACTAGAGGTTCTGTCCTGGGTTTGGCCATCTCTCTTTCCATGGAAAGCAGCTTACACCTGAAACTTAGACCTGAAAAACTTCACCACTTACCCCGCGCTGCGGATGTTACTTGATTTTGCGGAGACCAGAATTGTACTTACATATCTTCTGACACTGGCCAAAATGTGTTGAAAAGAACCTAAGTAACCTTGTACTTAGGGATTTATGAATGAAAAATAACCACTTATTTAAATGTTTCAGCTATAATGTTTACTGATTCTAAACTGGCCACATTCTTAGATTAAAAAATCTGATTTGATGTTGTAAAGTTTAAGATTCTCTTTTCAAGAATAAAAATTCAAATAACTTGTGTTCCATTCCTTAGTGTTAATTTTGTGAAGAACAGTAAAACAGGATGACACTACAAAAACTGGACCCTCTATCCTTTTTTTTTTTTAATTTTTTTTTTTAACGTTTATTTATTTTTGAGACAGAGAGAGACAGAGCATGAACAGGGGAGGGTCAGAGAGAGGGAGACACAGAATCTGAAACAGGCTCCAGGCTCTGAGCTGTCAGCACAGAGCCCGACGCAGGGCTCGAAGTCACGAACTCACGGACCGCGAGATCATGACCTGAGCCGAAGTCGGCCGCTTAACCGACTGAGCCACCCAGGCACCCCATGGACCCTCTATCCTTGGTGGTAGCAAAATAAAGAGCAAAAATTTGATTTGGGTTTGTCTCAATTTAAATAGAGTTTGTAGTATGTATGTAATTATCTATTGGTTGCACCCACGTCCTGTTCTCACTTAGGGTGCATTTTGAAAGGGGAGAAAATTTAAACTTATTGGTTATTAAAACAAGAGGCTAATAATATTCTAGATAGTAGGTGGTACTCAAGGCACTTATTGGTTGATTCATAGCTCCGCTGCTCGGTCAACGGTTGAAATGGAAAAAGATGTGATGGTTTGCAGTTATCTACAGATTATCTCCATCTGGATGACCCCTTTATACTTTAAACTCAATCCTAAACCTGTATCTAAGCTCATCAGCTACTGTGTCAACCCTGCTCTGCCTTCGTGCCCCCTGTCTTGGTAAAGGGTATCACCATCCATCTAGTTGCCCAAAGTAGAAACCTGGGCATTTTCCTTTATTTCTCTCTTTTCTTGTTTCTCTTGCCCCTCACTCCTTACTTCTCATTACCTACCAAATCCTGTTGGCTCTACCTTTCAGTTTTGATTGATTGATTGTTGTCCAGGGTTTATTAAAGATGTTACAGCACAGCAGAAAGATTTAAATGGTTCCATGTGGTATTTTGAAGTCAATTCATCCCAGCTGTAGGCTGGGTGACCTGAAGTTTGGATAGACTGCCGAAGTTTAAGTTTCATTTCCTTTAGTGTCAGGATCTACTTCAATGATCTCCTGATCCAGGACTGAGACCTCAGGAACGTAATTACTTCTTTCTCTCTCCTCCTGCTGCAGCTTGATGGAGATACCTGTCACTGGGCCTCTCTGAATCCATTTCATCAGTTGTGTGACACAAGCCTGCTATCTTGTTGCTGAGCTTCTTGCTGGGAATAATGACGATCTCCTCTCACACGCACTTGTTGGTGTGGAAGTCATTGCCCAGGCACATGTAGTACTTCTCCATGATGACCTGGGCACCTTCTTCATGGTTTTGGTGCAAATGCAGCCCATGTTGATGGTTTTGGTAAAAGATCGGCTCTACCTTTTAAATGCTACTTGAATCCATTCATTTTTCTCCACCCTTATAGGGATACATCCCTCAGACCTCCATCATCTCTCACTTGGCTTGCTGGCAGGTAGCAGCTTTCTCATTTCCTTACCTTCCTTTTTACCTCACTCAAAGCCATTTTCCACATAACATCCAAGCTGATCTTCATAAAGTGCACATCTAATTGTCCCTCACTTGCTAAAAGCCTACAGAGGCCCTATACTGCCTCTAGTTAATGTCCAGGGTCCTGTGGCTCACAAAGCCCTGGAGGAACAGGTGCTGGGGGTCTTTTCAGCTTTGTCTGTTGCCCACCCCAATTTCCATGCCACAGTCAGCTTCCTTCCGTTCTTTGAATATTCCTTCCTCCCTCTTGCTCTAGGCTCCTCATGTTTTCCTTATATTTTCAGTGTTTACCAATCCCCTATTTGTGCTTCAGATTTCATCTTAAATGTGGCTTTTTCCATGAAAGCTTTTCCTGACCTTCTCAAGTCTACATCAGGTTTCCCTGTTAGGGGGCTTCTATACTTAGGGGGCTATATGTCCTTGGTCATAGCCCTGGTTGTGTCATCATTGCTTAACTGATTTCTCAAGTAGTTGATGAGACACTTGAAGATGAGGCTCTCTGTGTCTCAGTGTTGTATCTCCAGTAATTACCACATGGTTGGTGCTCAATAAATATTTGTCTGTAGTTCATGGGAGTCTAAAAGGGATGATTGCCCTCAGAAAGATTTGATAGCAAATATAATAAAATAATTTTTTAAGGAATTTTATTCTCAACTCCATCTCTATTCTTTATAGTTCTGACCTCCAAATACTGTAAAGTTTTGACGAGTGCATGTAACAGGATAGCCTGCTATGGTAGAAAAAGCCCCAGATGTAGCCAACTTTTTTAAGGCTCTTACAACATGCCAGGCTGTGTCTGTGTTATGCACACTACACATATTATCTCATTTAATCCTCATAACAGCTCTATTGGATAGATATTGTTATCTTCATTTGGCAGATAAAGGAATTGAGGCACAGAGAATCAGACTTCTGTTCAAGTCAATGCTCTGTCACCTATTAGCTCTGTGACCTTGGTCAAACAACCTCTCCTTCTGAATGTTCATCTTCTCAGCCATAAAATGGAGAAAACACTCGGTGACAACTTGGCTTCCAGATTTTTGGTTTTCTTGCACACCGTGTATATTACACCTTGGCCTCCCATAGGAAGGCCACTGATACAGTGCTGGATGTCATTGAACGAATGAATGTGAGCTGCAGCATGGTGATGTTCCAGCCCACCAGCCATCAGGACAGCATTAGCAGCATAGCTAGTATGTTTGCTCAGTTAAATATTTTGTTGCAACTTTTCCTTACTATACTATAAAAATATATGGAAAATGAAAATAAAAGTTCTGATGCTAGTGATTAATAAGAATAACTAACAGTTATTCAGCACTGTGCCAGTTATTAAGCTATTGGCTCTTATCCTCAAACCCACTCTTCTATATTCTGCTTTGTGATGCAGGGACTGGGACTCTGCAAGCCACATTTTTCCTTTGCCAGCCGCTTCCTTTTAGGCTCTGTCAGTAAGGGACATTAGAGGGAGATTGCATGGCTAGATGAGGAGGAAGGGACTTACTCTTTCCTCTTTGCCTCTGTTTTTGTTTTTGTTTTTTTTCCTGGTTGGCCTCCTGTTGCTGACATCAGCATCCGGCAATGCTGCTTCTTCCGCTCTGGCAGAGGCAGTTCATTCCAGAAGCAGTTTGCTGTGGTTCAACTGTGTCCCCTAAAATTCATATGCTGTAGTTCTAACCCTCAGTATTCCAAGACGTCACCTTATTTGGAGATAGGATCTTTAAAGAAGCAATCAAGTTAACATGAAGTCATTAGGGTGAGCCCTAATCCACTATGACTGATGTCCTTATAAGAAGAGGAAATTTGGACACTGAGATATGCATAGAGGGAAGACAGTGTGAAGAGACATAGGGGGAGGATGGCTGTCTATAAGCCACAGATAGAAGGCTGGAACAGATCTTTTCTTCACAGCTCTCAGAAGGAATGCACCCTTCTGATACCTTGATTTTGGACTTTTAGCTTCCAGACCTGTGACACAACAGATTTTTGTTAGGTCATCCAGTCTGTGGTACTTTGTTATGGCAGCCCTAGCAAATAACATACAGTTCGATCTAGTTTGAGGTTTTACCATCTCACAAAGGCAAACTCATTGTATCTCTGCAGAGACACCAGCTCAGATAGCTGGCACCTCTTTTGGGAAGCCTGGGTCCCAAACCACTGGGATTCTTCTCCAAGCTTCTGAGTTGTAATAATGACAACCTCTTCCCTTTGTTCCCCAAGCCCTGTGAACTGCTTCCTGCTGTTGCTACCTCTGTGATAGCTGCGTGTTCTTTTTGCCTTTTCAATTACTTAGTTAACAATTATATATTACCTAGTTAAACATTCTCTATTTTAAGTTCTCTCTGTTAAAATAATTGGAGCCTCAGGGGAAGGTTTGCTGCTGGCAGAGCCTTGGGGGCACTACCCTGGCCTGGCAGAGCTATGGAGGTGGGGCCCCAGTGGGTCTGGAAGGCCAGGCATCAAGCCTAAGAGGGTTTTTCTCCAGACTGAAGATCTAATGGCATTTACCTTGCTGGGTTTTGTATTTACTTGAAACCTATCCTTCCTTCCTTCTTTCCTGTTCCTCCCTTTGGAATGGGAATGTCTGTCCTATGCCTGACCCATTGTTGTATTTGGGAAGCACATATAACTTGTCTGGTTTCACAGGGTCACAGCTGGAGAGGAATTTTGCCTTGGGATGAATCACAATTCTAATCTCACTTATAATTGATTTAGATATTTAAATGAGAGTTTGGACTTTAGACTTTAGAGTTGATGCTGGGATGAGTTGAGGCTTTGGGGGTTGTTGGAATGGAATGAATGTATTTGGTATCCAATAAGGACATGTTTGGGAGGGAGGCCAGAGGCAGAATGCTATGGACTGAATTGTGTCCCCACAAATTCATATGTTGAAAGCCCTAATCCCCAGTATGGTTCTCACAGAGAGAGTGGCAGAGAGATCTTTCCTGGCACAGCCTTCTCCAGGCTGTATTAGGTAACTTTCCTCTGTTGCTAGAGACGAGAATCAAAGAACTCACAAATTTAGCACAATCGAAACAAAGATGGCAACTCTTAAGCAAACCGAAAGTGATGAATTTTGTTTTCATTTGAATGTTCATTGGAGTTAAGCCTACTTGCTGAGAGTTTAATTGTTAAGGAAAATAACTAAACTGCAGAACAAAATAAAATGTTGAAAATATATAAAGATTAGGTCCAAAAGGCCCCATAAAATTTAGGGTATCTTATTTTCTCACAGTAGCCTGTATGTTTCATATTCTGTTCAGTTTTCCTCTTCACATGCTGGCCTCATTAGGCTGGGAGCATCTTGAGGGCAAGACTGGGGGCTATTTAGTCACCTCTGTATCTCTTAGTATCCACTTAGTATCCAGCACTGTGGCTGGGCCATGCTTGACATTTAATGCAAATTAATTAAACTTAAACTTCAATTCTGGAAAAGGGCCTGTTTCAACTCCCCATAGCCAGTGTCTTCTCCGACCCGTTGATGACCCAGATCAGAATCCACAGATAAAGGGACAGCCTGGTGAAAGGGGTATACTTTGTCCAATTTAGACATAGAAATGACTTTCCGTTAAGGTGGGTTATTTTGAGAGGGTTAGACATGATTTACATGTCAGTCAGTCAGTCAGTGGCCAAAATGGTTCTCACGTCTGGAGGGAATTTATGTCTCTGCTCTTCTTTACTGAGGTTTTGAAACTTTCGTTACTTAATAATAGTTATCTGTTTAGCACTACTGCATGTCAGGTGCAGTGCTGAGGGCTTTACACACTGATCTCTCCTTTAATAACCTCAACAATGCTATGAGATGGTGAAGCCATCTTACAGGTGAAGAATCTGAGGATCTGCAAAGTTAAGCAAATTGTCCAATGCCACACTGGGAAATGTAGTAATGGGGATTAAAATGCACACGAGTTTGGACCTTTTCCAGTGGTGTTCTTTGCTGCTCAAGCAGAGCCTCTCGCCCCTTACAATGGGATGATGGATTTCCTGACCCTCTCTCCACACCAGGATCCTTTCTCTAGGCATAAAAACTCAAAATCCCAATTATCCCTCTGAGAAAGTGATGGCTAAATTTTCCAACCCCCAGGTTGAACTGGTTAATACATCTTCCCCTTCTCACATGCCATGCTGGAGGAGGCAGTTTGCAAAGTGGCAATGTGAGGTTCGGAGTGAGCAAGGACCTTTACTTTGTATGCACCCCGCACCAACATCTGTTGTCATCTCTGTACTTGGAAGGGCTGATATGATGACTAATTATGTTATAGATAGACTGCTGGTTATATAGGGCACATTTAATATTTTCTCTTTTCATTTATATATATCCACAGTGCTGAGCAGCAGCATTGTTAACCCAATACGGGGATTGTGTAAAAGTCTTTCCTAAATGGCTTTGGAATGTGTTAAAATATTTCTACATATTTTTATTTAAAATTTTCTTTAAGGTTGATTTATTTTTGAGAGACAGAGAGACAGAGCATGAATAGGGGAGAGGCAGAGAGAGAGGGGACCCAGAACCCGAAGCAGGCTCCAGGCTCCGAGCTGTCAGTACAGAGCCCAACATGGGGCCTGAACTCATAACCCATGAGATCATGACCGGAGCTGAAGTTGGACACTTAACCAACCGAGCCCCCCAGGCGCCCCAAAGTTTTAAAGAATCATAAAAGATAAGAGCTACTGGATCATATTTACTGTATCAGGTTTCCAGTATGTTAAGGCTAGAAGAACTTAAGTTAATTCAGAAATCTCTGGATAATGTGGATGATATACCCATAGATATACATGAAAGTTTCCCTTGAAATGGAGATGCAGAAAAAGTAGATTTTATTAATTCAATGTTTTTCTTATTTTTCACCTGTCGTCTAAATGTGTATTGAAATTCTGTAGCTTGAAACTTCAAACAGACTTGATCACATTTCTTTACCCTGGGTGAAGTGTCTTAAGGGTGAGAAGGCCACCTGGCTGTTTCAGAATGACATTGATTGGAAGTCCCCGTTCCCCAACTCCTCTGCCCCAAGCTACGCCTTGTCTTATCATCAGCTTATCAGGTTCACACTTTAATTCTAATGGTATACCCAGAGGTGACCATCTCTGCTGGACTTATTTACTCAAGTTGAAGGTTGTTGTAAGACCGAGTCCTTGGGGGAAGCGATGGCATGGGTGTGATGGTGGCATTCCATGCCCTGCCCCAGCAGTATTACTGCTGCCATGCTGCAGCATCCTATGCTTGGAGGATGAGGAAAAGGGTGTCCTCACAGGCTGATCCTTCAGGGTGATTTTGAGCCTGTTCTTGTCTGCCTCTCAAGCATCATTCTTCTAAGTTGGAGATTTTGTGCTCCCCATACACCCTCCAAACATTTTAAATTTAAAGTATAGAAGAATAGTATGATGAACTCCCATATACTCTTTGCTTTATCTCTCTCTTTCTATAAAATATTTTCTTTTGCTGAACCATTTGAAAGTAAGTGGCAGGTATGATGCTTCACTCTAAAAACCACATGTATCAGCTGAGTACAAGGACACTGTTCTGCATAGCTATAATGCTATTATCACATGCAAGAAACTTAACCTTGATATAAAATCACTGAGTATAGTTCATATTTAAATTTTCCTTAGTCCTTAAAACATCCTTTGTAGCTATGTTTTTTGGGCAATGCAATCAAACCTTTAATACCACTTTTGTGCTAAGATGAATTCATACATAATTGGAAATGTCTTAGATTATCTCAAATATCCCAAGACTCAACTTTGATTAATTTTCTATTTCAAACCTAAGTCAATTTTCAATAGTGTTTGATCTAACAATATATTGAAACATGTGACATTTGATGTTAGTACTTTTGGAACTGTGGAATAATGCATGTGCAATATTCTCAATGTGTTAAAACTAGAAAGAAAACTTTTTTTTAGCTGTTTTTGTTGTTCTTGTTGCTTTTTTTTTTTACCATGTTAACCATTTTTAAGTGTAGAATTTAGTAGTGTTAAATATATTCATACTGTTGTGCACCAATGTCCATAACCCTTCTCATCTTGCAAAACTGAAACTCTGTACCCATTGCAGAGTAATGGCCCCTGTGGGAGCAACACTTCTACTTTCTGTCTCTATGACTTTGACTACTCTAGGTACCTCACATAAGTGGAATCATGCAGCATTTATCTTTTTGTGACTGGCTTATTTCATTTAGCATAGTTTCCTCAAAGTTCATCCATGTTACAGCACATGATAGGGATTTCCTTCATTTTTCATGCAGCATAATGTTCGATCCTATGTAAATACCACATCTTGTTTTTCCATTCATCTGTCAGTGAACTTGGGTTGCTTCCGCTTTTTGACTATTGTGAATAATGCTGCTGGGAATATGAATGTTGTTTTTCTATTTGAATCCAGGATCCAAACAAGAATTATGCATCCAATATTGTGTTAACAAATTCAATTTCTGCTAGAGATTAGCTGGTGTTGACTTATTGCTAGTCACCAGGGACTCAGACTCTATCCAAATGCACATGGATAGGGGCGCCTGGGTGGCGCAGTCGGTTAAGCGTCCGACTTCAGCCAGGTCACGATCTCGCGGTCCGTGAGTTCGAGCCCCGCGTCGGGCTCTGGGCTGATGGCTCAGAGCCTGGAGCCTGCTTCCGATTCTGTGTCTCCCTCTCTCTCTGCCCCTCCCCCGTTCATGCTCTGTCTCTCTCTGTCCCAAAAATAAATAAACGTTGAAAAAAAAAAAATTAAAAAAAAAAAACAAAAAAAAAACAAATGCACATGGATAGCATAGTATCTTATACATGATTGAGCTTGATTTAGAAACCTGATGCTAAATACAGTAACTCATAGTGGGTGTTGGTGAGTGTGAGTGCACCTCACTTCTGGTATTAGCCTTTCACCCCTGGCTTTTCTCCATCCGTACATCCTCCCTCCCTCATTGCGCCTCAAGGAAAATGGTGAGTGAGGAGTGAGGAGGTAGAAACTGTGTGTGCACGATCCAGAGTCTTCCTCTCCTCTTCCTTTGGTTTCTGGCTATTCTAACGTGTTTTGCAATTCTGGGGATAAGGTGGTGAGAGTGGGGGGCTGGCTGTGTTTCAGTGTTGCCACAACTGGGTAGATAATCTGTTGATTATACAGTTTGTCTCCCCAGCTTAGCTAGTACACAGGTATTTGGCCCACATCTCCTAACTCTTTGTTTTACTTGTCAGTTGGTTCATCTCCAGTATGAGGGGCAAAATATTTCTTTTTTTTTTTTTTTTTTTTTTTTTTTTTTTTTTTTTAAATTTTTTTTTTCAACGTTTATTTATTTTTGGGACAGAGAGAGACAGAGCATGAACGGGGGAGGGGCAGAGAGAGAGGGAGACACAGAATCGGAAACAGGCTCCAGGCTCCGAGCCATCAGCCCAGAGCCCGACGCGGGGCTCGAACTCACGGACCGCGAGATCGTGACCTGGCTGAAGTCGGATGCTTAACCGACTGCGCCACCCAGGCGCCCCAAAATATTTCTTTTTATTGGATTTCTTAAAATGCCTCAGTTATCAGGGGGACACCTGAATACCAAACTCGACCATCTATCTGCATGCTGGACCTCCTTCTGTTGTATAAATCTGATTAGGACAACAAGTTACAGTTTGGAAGATGCCTAGATCTCTGTAGACCCATGTAAAAGAAATACGGTATTGCCAAAGAGTTATTAATGTTAAATTAATTTGACTTTCCTCACTCTAGAGACATACCTGTTGAGGTTACTAATGCCAGTTATGAGAAGTAGAGAACTCCTCTTTGCTACAAGCACAGGGAAAATTTTACTCTTTTTAAAAACTCTGTTTGCGGGGCGCCTGGGTGGCGCAGTCGGTTGAGCCCCCGACTTCAGCCAGGTCACGATCTTGCGGTCCGTGAGTTCGAGCCCCGCGTCGGGCTCTGGGCTGATGGCTCAGAGCCTGGAGCCTGTTTCCGATTCTGTGTCTCCCTCTCTCTCTGCCCCTCCCCCGTTCATGCTCTGTCTCTCTCTGTCCCAAAAATAAATAAAAAACGTTGAAAAAAAAATTAAAAAAAAACAAAAACAAAAAAAAACTCTGTTTAGAAAAAAATTATTTTTCATTGCTAAAAACATGAGAAATGCAGAAAAGTACAAAGAATAAAACAAAGGATACAAAAGCTTATCATCCAGAAAGAACCACTTTTCATGTTTTAGTACATCAGTTTTATCTCCAATCCACACTTCTCCTTTGAGCTCCAGACTCTGTATCAAACATCTCACTTGATAGCACATCTTGAATGTCCTAGAGTCCACATTCAGCATGACCAAGAATAAACTCATATTCCTCTCACCCAAACCTGTTCCCCTTAGCACATGTTTCCCATATCAGAGTGTTGGTGTCTTCCAGCTGTTCACACTAGAAACCTCAGCCATTCTGAAAGTTCTTTTTCCTTTACATTCCACATCCAATCCTACGTGAAATTCTATTGATTTTAATTTTTCTATATGCCTCAGATTCTTTACTTGTTTATATTCTCAGCACTACTCCCCCATCCATGCTGCCATCATAGGCCACGTGGATTATGATCGATTCCACACTGGTTCTTTTCTCTTCTAGCTGCCTCATGCTGGCCCCTCGTAATTTGTTCTCCATACAGAGACAAATATTTTCAAAGTGCAAATCTGATGATATCTTCCATACCCACCCTCACTTGTTTTCCCAGTCCCTCAGCAGTAAAGACTTCTGACCCTGGCATATAATGCCCCGCATGACCTGGCCCTATTACCTCTCTAGCCCCATCCCACACCATTCTCTGCCCAGCTTTTTTTACTTCAGCCACATGGCCTTTTTTAAGTTCCTTATACTTGCTGTAGTCCCTCATACCACTGGGCTTTGCCCATACTGTAGTCCCTGCTGAGACAGATCTTTATGTAGGTACTGCACAGTCGTCCATCACAGCTCAGTCACCAGAGAAGCCTTCACTGACCTCCCTAACCAGGTCAAATTGTCCCTGATAAAGGTTCTCCACCAAGCACATCTCCATCACAGCATTTAGAATGTGCAATGTATGTGTGTGTGTGTGTGTGTGTGTGTGTGTGTGTGTGTGTTGTTTGTTATTTAAGCTTTTATTTACATTCCAGTTAGTTGGGGCACCTGGGTGGCTCAGTCGGTTGAACATTTAACTCTGGATTTCAGCTTAGTTCATGATCTCATGGTTCATGGGATCAAGCCCCGTGTGGGGCTCTATGCTGAAAGTGTGGAGCTTGCTTGGGATTCTCTCCTTCCCTCTCTCTGCCCCTTCTCTGCTCACGCTGTCTCTTTCTCTCAAAATAAACTAAAAAAATAAATAAATTCCAGTTAGTTAACGTACAGTGTAATATTAGTCTCAGAAGTGCAATATAGTGATTCCACACTCCATACGTGTGTGTTTGTTTCTTAATGTAGGTCCTACCTCACTGGACTGGGAGCTCCTTGAGGGTGGGAAATGTGACAATATTTGCTCACTCTGGTATCCTGAACACCTAGAACATACTCAATAAACATTTGAGGAATAAGCAAATGCCTTTACTTCTGGTCTTCTATATACACTCATATTTGCAAAAAATGGAAACATAGTCTATCTACTGTTTTTCCCCCTGCTTAACAATAAGTGAACATTTGAGGACTATTCTTTGACAAAACCCACTTCTTGGAATTTTTGCTGTTTCCAGTTTATTCTGTGATTCTTCATTTGGAAAGTCTACTTTAGAGTTGGATAGGGATAAAGGATCTGAAATAGTACTGGTCACAGCTATGACATCTGATCCTCTTTCAAGGCCCATTTCTGCACCTGGAGACATCTCTGGTCTGTGGAGAAAGATAGGACAGTCGCTAATGTGTGGGAGCAGAGAGATGAGCTTTACAGCACTACTCTGCTTCTGTTCCACTGAGGTCCTTTTGGATGTAAGGAACAGTTTCAATAAAGTTACTTCAAGAAAAGTGCGATCTAGGCAGAAATCTCTCTAAAACCCAAGAGCAGAGCCCTAACTAGGGCTGGAGGGTGGTTTTAGGATCAGAGTGGCCTCAAGGCTTCAGCAACAGGAGCCTATGACTTTCTACCTAGTTTCAGAGTGACCTGTCTCAGCTTCTCTCTTCATGTTGGCTTCAGTCTTCTCTTCGTACCTTCCAGGTCTTTCTGCTCTCTCTGCTTACTTACCTTCTGCATCTCTTCTGCTTTTCAAAAGTTGGCTTGAAATGGCTTTAGTTTGGTTCTGACTCTATCATCTGGTATTTCTTTATGCTTCCTTTTACCTCCTATTTATTCTCTCAAATGGCAAACTCTGTGTTTCTTATTTCAAATTAGAGAGAGTGTCTCTAATTGTCCTGTTGGATTTTTTTGAGCCAGCTCTTTGTGTCCCTAAACTAATCTCTATATACACTCTCTATGTATACCTTTGGATGGGTGCACCCACTCTAGTCCAAATAGCAAAGGGGAGTAGCAGAGTCACGTAGTACCCTAAATGGCTTCCTGGGCAAGATCGGTCTGGGCTAGGAATTTTCCATTAAATTATGGCCTGGGCAAATCAGATGCTATAACTTGACTTCCCTAATACAGCCAGTGTAACTTGGGATAAAGTGCCCAACTTCAGTTTGGAGTCTTGGTTTCCTCAGGTTTAAAAAGGAGAAAATAATCTATTTTTAAAAAAAATTTTTTTTTTAACGTTTATTTATTTTTTTGGGACAGAGAGAGACAGAGCATGAACGGGGGAGGGGCAGAGAGAGAGGGAGACACAGAATCAGAAACAGGCTCCAGGCTCTGAGCCATCAGCCCAGAGCCCGACGCGGGGCTCGAACTCACGGACCGCGAGATCGTGACCTGGCTGAAGTCGGACGCTTAACCGACTGCGCCACCCAGGCGCCCCGAAAATAATCTATTTTATCAAGGCATCAGGATAAAAGGAAATAGGATAACACAAAGCATACGGAGCACTTAGTCCAGTAACATCTTAACAAACGATGCTTTCTATAGTAATAGTGTCATCTATAGTGTATTAATATACAGTTGACCCTTGAACAACACAAGTTTGAACTGCATGGGTGCACTTATATGCAGATTTTTTACAGTACAGTGCTGTAAATGTATTTTCTCTCTATGATTTTCTTTATAACCTTTCCTTTTCTCTAGCTTGCCTTATTGTAAGAATACAGTGTATAATACATACGTATTATAATACATATAATATGAAAAATGTGTTAATTAACTATGTTATTTTTTTTTACTTTATTTATTTATTTTGAGAGAGGGAGAGGGAAACAGAGAGAGAGAGAGAATGAGAGCATGAGCAGGGGAGGGGCAGAGAGAGGGAGAGAATTCCAAGCAGCTCCGCATTGGGAGCACAGAGTCCGATGCTGGGCTCAGACCCACAAACCATGAGATCATGACCTGACCCACAACCAAAAGTCAGACGCTTAACCGACCAAGCCACCCATGCACTCCTCAATGATTTATATTATTGGTAAGGCTTTTGGTCAACAGTAGGCTACTTAGTTAAGTTTTTGGTGGTAGTCAAAGTTATATGTAGATTTTCAACTGCACAGAGTTTGGTGTTCCTGATCCCCATGTTGTTTAAGGGTCAACTGTATTTGTAATTAACATATATTAATATATTACATATATTAATATAATTGAAATAATATATTTTAAAATTGCCTCTGATTAGACTGGGTTACTTCTGGGAAGAATTTCCCAATGGATAAATTCTTCTATGAATTGTTGTGACTCTGGGTAGAACAATATTTCTGATGCACAGGGTGGAGTAATGGGAATGTTTATTTCCCTGGGGAGATGGTGGTCTATGGGCCTCTCTACACTGACTATATGGAAATTAGCCAAGATAACATGGGGACAATAGATAGCCTGTAGGTACTATCAAAGGTCATTGTACTGAAAGAGTTTTTGGTCTGAAGCCAGAAGTCAGATTTAGACTGAAATACACATACTTTCTTTTATATAGAAAGGTTTAAAAAATGTTTTTTTACATTTATTTATTTAAAAAAAAATTTTTTAACGTTTATTTTATTTATTTATTTATTTATTTATTTTTTCAACGTTTATTTATTTTTGGGACAGAGAGAGACAGAGCATGAATGGGGGAGGGGCAGAGAGAGAGGGAGACACAGAATCGGAAACAGGCTCCAGGCTGTAAGCCATCAGCCCAGAGCCTGACGCAGGGCTCGAACTCACGGACCGCGAGATGGTGACCTGGCTGAAGTCGGACGCTTAACCGACTGCGCCACCCAGGCACCCCAACGTTTATTTATTTTTGAGACAGAGAGAGACACAGCACGAACAGGGGAGGGGCATAGAGAGAGGGAGACACCGAATCTGAAACAGGCTCCAGGCTCTGAGCTGTCAGCACAGAGCCCGACGCGGGGCTCGAACTCAGGGACCGTGAGATCATGACCTGAGCCGAAGTTGGACACGTAACCGACTGAGCCACCCAGGCACCCCTTACGTTTATTTATTTTTGATAGACAGAGAGAGACAGAGCACAAATGGGGGAGGGGCAGAGAGAGAGGGAGACACAGAATCCGAAGCAGGCTCCAGGCTCCGAGCTGTCAGCATAGAGCCCGATGCGGGGCTCGCACTCACAAACGGTGAGATCGTGACCTGAGCCGAAGTCAGATGCTTAACCAACTGAGCCACCCAGGCGCCCCTATATAGAAAGTTTTGAATAATAATAACTAATGCTTACATAGGGCTTCATATATGTCAGACATTGTTTTAAAGGAATCACATATATTCATTCATTTCCCCTTTTTCACAACACCTGGAGGTGGACACTATTGCTACCACCAATGTACAGATAAAGATACTGAGACATTGACCTGTTCTTAAAATCCTTTCAATAAACTGACCTTACTTTAACCTTATGCCTGTCTCTAGTTCTTTGTCTTCTGGGTACCACGTTTGGTATTGCTATTCCTTCAGGGCTGGAGTCTTGCCTCACTCCTCCAGCTTATTTCCAGGGCTAATATTCTCCCATAAACTTCAAACCTGAGGGCTGCTGCCAGAGCCCTTAATACCCCCCACCGCCTTTTTAAAAACAGTCCAGAGTTTTATTTATTTATTTATACACCTTATTACGCCATGAATTCATAAGGAATGGGTCCTAGAAGTTCAGGTTCCTTTGTGTTGATTTTTACAAAGTATGCTTCTCTGGTTGGAGCAGGCTGGCATTTTGGTTTGTTGGGGCTCTGGGAAGGTTGTAATAAGATGTGCTATAGAGGCATATTGATTATCCTGAATTGAAGTTACTTAAGAAACAGCCAGTGTGAGAGGAACACTCTAACCTTCTTTTGTCTCCAGAAAGCAGGAAATAAATCTATCATGTGGAAGGTAACTTCCCTGTACCCAGAGGTATAGAGACATCCGTACAGTCAGAGATTGGAAATTGAGGGCCAAGAAGGCTATGTAAGCAAACTCTGTTTAGATTCTCCACTAGTTAATAACCAAACCTAAGTTTGTCTTATCAATTCATCAGAAATTTATTTTTTTGTCTAAAAAGTATAAAAGCTACCTGCCTTGGTTACTTCTTATATCTGTGGGATCTCCATACATATGAATTAAATCTGTTTTTCCCCCCTGTTTATCTATCTTGTGCCAATTTAATTATTACACAAGCCGAAAGAACCAAGCAGGCTAGGGATAAAATTTTCCTCCTCCCCGACAAGTTGAACCCAAGTACTTTTCTTTTTGGTTTTCTTCTTTTTCCGATCATACCCCTTCACACATTTCAGGAAGCTATCTTGGCTCTTAGAATGCTTAATTTGCTCAATGTATACATTAATTCTCTTGGCAAGAATCTTGCCCTTAACTTGTTTGCTTATATCAATGCCAGAAGTATGCTGGGTAATATTGTAGACTCCTGCAGTTTTACCATGGGAACATTTGTGGGGCATTCCTTTTAGAGCAGTGCTATTCCCTTAATGTCTACGACATTGCCCTTCTTCTATATTCAGATGTATGTGGCCAAAGGAACAAGTCCATGTTTTCTAAAAAGCTTGGAGAACACATAGTGGGTGCCTCTTTGCTTTTGTGTTAGTCATTTTGGTGAATTATTGGAATATGGTGGTTTGGGGGAAGGAAGGAAGGAAGGAAGGAAGGAAGGAAGGAAGGAAGGAAGGAAGAAAAAGAACCTCTTAAAATCTTGAGCAAATTTGGCCAAGAGGCAAACTGGGACAAAAAACCATAATGGGGCAATGAGTGAGAGGTACATAAAGATAAATGGTTCAAAAATAAGTGTCTTTTGGGAAATTCTCTTTTTGAGAAAACTGGAATTGCCATGAGGGCAGGTGTAGAAGCTAGAAGGTACCAAGTTGGGCTGTAGATGTTTCCATAGTGAGTGCTTGGAGGTGAGGCCCACATTGGAGTCTGTGGAGGAAGGGTCGTATGGTGGTTAGTGTGTGGGTCAGACAGAAGAATATCCTGATATTGCTCTGTTTCTGTCTAAGCAAGCCCATTTGGTTGTAAGGAGCAGAGAGGCTCAATCAAGCTACCTTGAGAAAGGGGGATTTAGGGATATAGAAATTCAGAATTTCTCTGAAATTTGATAATTAGAGTCTTAACTGGAGCTGGAGAGTGGTCCAGATTCAAGATCACCTCAGGACCTTGAATAGTCTAAAGGGGGAGGTGGTATATGTTTAATAACTGGATTTTAAACAAACAAACAAACAAACAAACAAACAAACAAACAAACAAACAAAAAGCCTCTGGTTTATAACACTTGCCAATTTCTATGATGTAAATACTCCTATTGTGGCCAATTTCAACCAACATAGTATCACTTAACCTGAAGTTGGGAATAAATAGACACAACTCTCTCTAGTTAGTTAAAGTCTATTCCAGCACACCAAGTGTTAATTTTAGTTTTTTTTCCTGAACTTTCCAAGTTTTCAAGAAGGTGATTTATTATTGTTTTATAATCAGAAAAAAGTAACAAAAATTATTAAAAAATAAATATAAATATATGGGATGTGGGCTGGCATATTAAGGACAAAATTCTCCAATTTTGCCATTTGTTGAGGGTCAGTCTTCACTTTTGCTGTTGGCCCCTGGGACCACCTTAGGGCTTGCAGCAGGTTTGGTTGGACTCACAGCTGCCTTCAAGAAGTCACTTCCAAATTTTGACTCCCTATTTTGTGGACATTGTTGCAGAAAGAGTTTACTCAGAACCACCTGGTGGGGGTCTCAGGAACCCCTGGCCTTCCTTAAGTTCAGGTCTGCAAAGGACACTCCAGAGTGATGCTTAGGGACCTGGCAAGGTGGCTCTGAATAGAGTTTGGGAAAACTATAACCAATATATGGCAAGTCTTTCATTGTGTTGACTAAAACATACAAATTTAGACTATGGAAAGTGTTTGCTGTATGTGGCATTTGTAACAGAAAATGAAGCCTTGACACAGGCTCATAATCACCTCCAGATTTAAATTATGAAACAGTTGGCTCTGGGCTTGGCCCTGTACTCAGATTTTGGTTTCTGGGCTCCCCACTTAGATCAGCCTTATGTTCCTTCTCATGCAAACTTCCAACTTCCCGTTTCTGACTCCTGCAGCCCCCCAGCTCATTATTCTCTTATGAAAGCATTTATCTTTTGTTACTATTATGCTGGGACCAGGTTGTCAAGAGGAGTTGGCTTGAGGGGCCCAGGGCTAGGCCTCTGATGGGCAGGGGCTAGGGGCCTTGGGCAGCCTTGAATCAGGCAGGGAGGAGAGAGACCAAGCCATAGCGTCTGCAGGATGGGAGTGGCAGAGACTGGGGTGCACCACCCATAGGCTGGGGATACACAAGTGAACCTGACCTGAAGTAGAGGCTGTAGGTTCTCTGTCCTCTGGAACCAGAAGGAGATCACAGAACAGAAGGTAAGGCTACTCTTATTTGAGGCATAGGTGGACGTTCCAGTCACCTCCCACTTACAAGCACAAACATACAAAGTCTTGATTGTGCTCCTTGAGCCTGAGGTGGATAAAGCACTGGCTCAGGAGCTGCACGTCCTGAATTCTTGCCCCATTTCAGCTAATTACTAGCTGACGTTGCGTGAGTCACATAATCATCTGGGTTTATTTCATGATCTGTTGTTTGAAGCAGTTGTAGGCCAGCCGGTGATGACGCTAAGGATTTGAGAATTCTTCACATCGGACCCCAAGTGGCCTGCCTGTAACTCTTTTCTGTTGGGTCTTTCTTGATTCACTGGAGTCATCCTCTACTTTCTTCCACCTGATGGCCTTCCAAATCCTGTATCAGAGCCCTTCTTTTTCCCTTTGTTAAATACCTACAGAGCCTCTGACAGATTCACATATAACAATGGTTCTCAAGGAATAGACCTGGGACCAGGACCAGCAGCAGCAGCACCACTTGTGGCTTGTTAGAAATGCAAATTCTCAGACGCCACCCTTGATCCACCTAATTAGAAAGTCTGGGGTTGGGGCCCAGGTAATGCTGATGCATGCTCCAGTTTCACATTGCTGCCAGAGGGCATGGCTCACTGGCTTGCTCTCTTACTATTGTACCCCATTCTCCAACCCCACCCCCCTCACACACCTTGTCTTCTAGTTCTACCTAATGGTTTGTAGTTCTCCAAATACTCCTTGTTCTTTTATAACTCTGAGTGTGTTCATTCTTCCTTTCCCCTCCCCTTTTTCTCTCCTCACAAATTCTTCTTGTCCTCCTGGGTCAGCTCACACATTACCTCAGCCATGCAGGAACTCCTCTTAAGAGAGCCACTGGCTACCAAGGCAGAGCTCTTGTTCCAGTTTTTGATTATTCTTTCATCCAACCATGAAATCTGTCTATCCGCCTCATATTACTTGACTGAATCATATGTAACTGGGCTTGTGCCAGACTCTGGGATGTAGAATGACTTGACTTGTGTGCTCACAGCTTACTGGGGGAGACAGACCGTGAGCCAGACTAATGACAATACAGTGCTTTAGTGCATCTGCAGAAGCATGAACACACACGCAAGACTTGCAATAAATGTAGGTATGTTGGGGAAGCTTTAGGAAGACAAGAGAGACATTTATCTTGAAGGATAAATAGGCATTTTGCAGGCAGCAAGGAAAGTATGAAGTCCAGGTCTCCCTTGGTAGCATTTAGACCCTGAAGCAAATATTTCTTTGTTCACTCTGCTGCTCATCCTGGAGAAATCAAGTGAAAATGAACTCATGTTAAATGTGTATGTGTGTATATATTTCAGTTTTTTCTTCTGACAGGAAATACGAGGTCTCTGAATCAGAGAAAAGATCATTTATTACTCACAGATCATCTTCTTACCAATTCCCTGCATCCCTATCTCTTTAGTAATGTGCAGTGGGGTTGTACCACAGGAGATAAGCACTGAAACTGGAAGACTCAGCTTATATGGATAGCACAGGCATGTGAGGCCATTTTCTCCTCCTCCTCCTCCTGAGAGAGAAACCTTTATTCTGGAATGTAAACAAATCCTCTCTGGGGAGGGGGCGAGCAGTCTCTACTTTTCCTTTTCTACGTTGGAATATATATAAGTGAGTGGCTTCAGATACTACACTTGATCTTAGCCAAAAGGCCCGAGAAGTGATAAGCAAATGGCTTCAGGAGGAAATAAGTCCCTAAAGCTCCCAGGGGCAATACACCATCTCTAACTTCTGAGGCATGTTCTTTATTGAATCTTCCTTCAGCCCGGTATACCAGTGCTCTTTGCTCAGAAAAAGAAAAAAGGGGTCTTCCCCTTCTCTGGGATACAGCAGCAGAAGCAGTGTTGTTGGCAGTGGTGATGTTCAAGGAAGTGTGGCCCTGAAAATATGGCAGGCAGAGGCCCAGAGCACTGCAGGCGTAGCTTGTGATGCTTTGGTGCCATTGCAGTTGTGACTATTTCCTAAAAAGGTAAACACGGTCTCAGCTGACTTTGTGAAGTCCTTCTGTCAGTGATGAGTTAGGTGCTTGAGCGTTGATTGAAGTGCAGCAGCAGACAGCAGGAGATAGAGCTGACTGGACATTGGTGGGGTTGGTGGAGAGAGACTCTCAGGTCAGGGGACTGGAAGGTGGGGTCCTCTAACTTTGATCAAAGTCACAGTTACACTGAAGTGTTTCTGGGAAAGCCTCTGTTGGAGATTATGATTCTACTGGGTCATTGGGGAACAGTGGAAGGTGAAAACGTTGGGCTTTAGAATCAGGCAGACCTGAGTTCAAATCTCAGTTCTGTCATTCAGTAGCTATGTGTCTTAATTTGTCTTCACCACAAAGTAGATATTAGACAAGGACCAGCTACGGGTAGTTTATTTGAGAAGCACAGTGATAGGGTGGGGAAGTGAGAGGATGAATGGGTTACTACTATGAGCAACTAGAGCTCAGTGCTCTGAGAGTCTTATGATAGACAGGGTAGAATGCACTCAGTAGTGTCCCATGAAGAGACAAGGAAGCTAGTGTTTTTATCTACCAACTTCTGGCTTTCAGTTGCAGGTCAGTCTGGGGGGCACCTCTGGTGAGCCCACATGCTCTTGTAGCTGGAAAACTCTCTCAGGCAGAGTGATGCTATTGGTGTGCTTCTGGGAACTTTCTGTGGGTGACCTCCAGGATGTACTGAGGGGCTATGGACAAGATACTAATTATGTGATCTTACCTGTCTCCATGTCTCCAAAATGGAGTTCATAAAACTTAACTACACTGGATTGGTGGGAAGATTAAGCACAACAGAGTTCATAAAATGCCTCTCATAGTTCTTGAAGCATAGTCGATACTCTATAAATGAGAGCTTTAGTAGCATTAAGTTAACATGACAGAACAGTGGCTTTTCCTTTGTAGCTGACTTAACACTTGTTTCTATCACGATAAGTTGTGTTAGAGAAGAAAGTTGACTGGGGTCAGAAGGGGCAATCTGTGGTTTTAGGAATAGAGATTTCCATTGAGTGAAGCTACCCATTTGTATGGAGACAGAATCTATTCCTTATAAGCATTATAAAGCCAACTAACTAGCCTAATAAGATATAATTAGATTGTTTTCCCAGTATTAAAGCTTTTGCCAGTGGCTTGTACATTTTGTGGCTATAAAGAATATCTATAAAGAATATTTGTCGGTTAATGCTAAATCTCAGAGCATATCCAGGTTGACATGGATGCCAAACTGGTTGTGTTTTTTACGTTTGCACTAAATCTAATTGTAGGTATTACCACACCTACAGTACAAGTCTGTGAATACATCCCTACTAGGAAAATGTGGGGTTGGGGAAAAGGTAACAGTTATCTGCTTATGTCAAGGGAATGGGGTGGGTGGACTTGGAAGGTATGTGAAAAATAATAAGGGAGCTTGGTGAACAGGATCCATCATGAATGGAGAATTGAATTTTATTCTTATTTTGTTTTATTTGAGGGGGAGTTGGAGTGGAGCTGAATATGGCCAGTGTTGTTCATACTTTGAGAGGTTCTGGGGGACAAGATGCCATGAGAGAGATTGGGTCATGTGTTGTCCTCAGCTCTACCAGAGGTGGTGGTTGGAGTCATTTGGGTGAAAGTGCTGAGTTCCTCCTAGTTGAGGCCTGCAGGAAGAGTCAAGGTGTGTTCGTCCCTGTGATGGGCACAGGAGGTCAACTATGTACCAGCCCTTCCCTCTCCTCTGTGCTAACAGACCCTGATTTTGTTTGGCTATCAGGTATCTACTCCTTGATCTTGGGGAAAGTGGACTGGAGCCAGCAGATGAATCATGTTTGGTGCAAGCCAATCATGTTATTCCATTTGTATTTCCTAGAGTTTGATCTCTGGTAGTCTAGTGACCCAGGAGAAGCCTAATGGGGATTTTAGGAAATATTTTCTTTGTGGTAAAAAGAAAGAGATGAAGGAGAAGAGGACTTCCCTTCTTCCTGCTTTTGGACTGGTTAGTATTGTGGCAGCTATTATGTGATCATAAGGGGACATCTCCGTCACACTGAGAATGTAACAGAGTGGGAAAATGGAAAAATTCTGTGTCATTGATGACATCACTGAGCTTCTGGATTAACCTGAGACTGCATACATTTGCCTTCTTATAGTGTGAGACTTCTGTTGTTTAAACCACTTAAAATTTTCTTCTAATGCTTATTTATTTTTGAGAGAGAGAGAGACAAAGAGCAGGGGAGGTACAGAGAGAGAGGGAGATGAAGGGTCCGAAGTGGGCTCTGCGCTGACAGCAGAGGGCCTGATGTGGGGCTCGAACTCACGAACTGTGAGATCATGACCTGAGTTGAAGTTGACCCTTAACCAACTGAGCCACCCAGGCACCCCTGTTTAAACCACTTTTGATGGACTATTCTGTTGTTGAAGCCAAAGCATCTTGATTGACAGAGCTCTGGATAAAGCACAAGTCTGGTGGGAGGGGAGATATGAAAGACCCTGACCTTAGGAATAAGTATCTATGGAAGAGAGGAAGAGCTGAGGCAGAACTGGGACCTGTGGAGGAGGCTCAGTCACCACTGACCAGGGCAGAGAATGGATTGGGACTCCCTGTTGATCACGAGGACAGCCAGTGTTCCCCACTGCTAGAAAGTGCAGTCAGACCAACACACTAGTGTTGTCTGTACATGAAAGCAGGAGCCAGACAGCAGAGGCCACTTTGGTTAGGTATTGTGGACTGGTGCAACCATGGCAAGCAAGCCCTACCATTCCTTCTGTGGGAGATGTGGGGGTCAGGACCAACATGATATTACAGCTCTGGGTAGCCTGATGGTGGTGGAGGAAACAGGGGCTTGGAAGCCAAACAGATCTGGGTCCTGCCACTCACTTGGGCAGAACTTCACTTTCCTTCTCTGTAAAATGAGGACAATCATATCTGCCCCACTGGGTTCTTATAAAGGTTAGAATACATTAGAGTGAATTAACTTCTCTAGTCTATAATATAGTGGGAGTTTATTAAAAGATGATTATTATCACTTAATAGAGACCTGCAGAGGTAATGAAGATGCTTCATGGTGTACCACTAGATGCATGGCCAATAGATGCTGAGTGAGATTAGGCCAATTTGAGACTTGCTAGGGTAATTTGGTGTTGACCTACTCTGATTAGTCTTCTAAGAGAGAAGACCCTGGGGATGGAGTTTCTGGAGATCATTTGTTCTCTGTCCACACAGACATATCTGAAACAATAGACTTTCTTGGTAGGGGGGAACATTAATATTTGCAATGACATTATTTTCCCCTGAGCAGGGAGGAAGACAAAGACAGAACATGTGCAATGCTGATATAAACAAGAATGCCAGCGATAAGTGGGTTTTCCAAAGTTCCCAAGGGACTGCGTGGGGGCTTATCATGGGGTCCCACACTCCTGAGAAGAGGGAGGGGGAAGAATGTAGAATGTTCCCTGCACATCCTATCATTGACAACTTGCATTATAAAAGCACCAGAGGTATGAATGTAATAACCAGAATCAGAAGCTTCCTGCTCACGGATATGAGGGGGAGATGGACCAAAATAGCCTCACAGCACTAATAGCAGACTCTGGGAAGCCACCCCTTCTCCTCTGGAGCCCCTTTATACACACCTCTTCTAAGTAATTTCCAACCTTTTGTTGACTCACAAAAAGAAGAAGAATAGAAGTTACTGGCGTTTGTAGTAACAGGATGAGAAAGTACGAGACTTCCTGTTGTGCGTGTGACAGCTGGTGATAAGTGGAGGGCTCTGCACAGGAAATCCGCTCAACTTCTGCAATGTGACCTGCCTGAAACTTGGGCGCTCCTTCAGTCTGGATGTTGATGGCAGGACAGGGGGGCGCCTGGACCATGGGCGACGTGGTAGAGAAGAGTTTGGAAGGGCCGCTGGCACCTTCTACGGATGAGGCCTCCCAGAAAAGAGGAGACCTGGTAGAAATCTTAAATGGGGATAAGGTAAAATTCGATGACACGGGACTCTCCTTAATTCTGCAGAATGGCCTGGACACCCTCCGCGTGGAGAATGCTCTGACAGATGTCATCTTGTGTGTGGACATTCAGGAATTCTCCTGCCACCGCGTGGTGCTTGCCGCGGCCAGCAACTATTTCAGGTCAGCATGCCTAGGATTGCAGTCAGATTGGGTGCAGGTTGTGAGGAAAATCGATATTGATGTGATAACCCAATCTAACTAGTTGACTGTTGTTGCATGTATGTTTTGTGTATCTATTTAGGTTCATGTGTCTATTCCAGATACAAGAAAGGAATCTGTTAAGCCTTAGATTTTAGATTTGTTTAAGGCATATTAAAAGAGAGATTGGTGTCATTTGAAAGCAATGTTTATATTTATGGTAAATCTTCTGTATATGTGTCATTGTTTCAGAGGATGGAAAATTACTGAAGTCATGGGGATTTTTTTCCCCCTTGGTCTGACTAGTGTGTTGGAAACATGATGTTGTCTTTGTTCACCAATGTTGTGGCCCCTCTTTTGGAGTTATCAAATGACTTGCTGAAAATTAGGGGCATCTGGTTGTGCAGCGGGTGGATTGGAAAAGAACGTAGTAACAAAGGTGCTTTAGCAGGGAGAGGCTCCCAAATATAACACACTCTGAGACCTGGGTTCCATCCCTCTCTTCCCTTCCTGACAGTGAGACTTGAGGCAAGTCACTTCATGCTCTGAGTTTCTGTTTTGTTATCTGTACATTGGGGATAATGATGATTACCTCTCTGGATTGTTGTGATAATTAAATATGAGAGGGAAAGGGTCTTACACAGTGCCTAGGGTATAGTGGATGCTCAGTATGTCTTTGTTGAAAATCTTCACCTCATTCTGTTTGGTTCAGCTTAGAACCATTTATTGTTTACCATGAGCAAATGCCTGGGATAGGAATGTGGGAAAATCAGGAACACAGTGAGTAGGGCTGGATCCAGAGATCTCCAGACCAATGTAGACATGGTGGGAAACAGTCCCAAAGAGAAATGGGGATGAAGAAGGTATCTGGGGAACTTGAAAAAGAAATACATTTAGAATTTCCTTTTTTTTTTAAGCTAATTTATTTATTTATTAATATTCATTTATTGTTGAGAGAGAGAGACAGAGTACAAGTGGGGGAGAGACAGAAAGAGAGAGGGACACAGAATCCAAAGGCTCCAGGCTCCAAGCTGTCAACACAGAACCTGACATGGGGCTCGAACCCACGAACTGAGAGATCATGACCTGAGCCAAAGTTGGTTGCTCAACCGACTGAGCCACCCAGGCGCCTCTACAATTCCTTTTAATGAGATTCTTCTTAACTCTTGGTTCTGAGGAAAGTAAAAACTATTTATCTATGTAAACATCATGAAAAGTATTTTATCTTTTTACTTTTTCTGAGATGCTTAGAGGGAAATTTTTACTTGGAATTCAAAGAGCAGTGTCAATGGATTGTTGTGGGATTGATTAGGTCCCCTATGTAAACAAGGCAAGGGGACACCTGGGTTTGTGGGAAGTAGCGCCAGCCATGTGCCAGACAGCCATAGTATCTGATTTTATTTTTGCAGCACTGCGGTGAGGTGGCTGATGTCCCCTTTTACAGATGAGGAAATGGAAATCCAACATTACAAATGTAATCATTGCTGAAGTAGGGATTAGGCACGTTCTAGAAATCCTTGTTTTTACTGCAATAAAAATTGCCACTAAATTTGGGGCTCCATTCCAGAGGAAGTATATAACAGGTAACATGTAGGTACAGCCATAAAGTTGGGATGACAAAGATAAACATTTCTCACCCCACCGGTATTGGTTGTATCTTTCACATTGATCAACAACCACTTTCAGAAGTGAATGAAAGTCAACTTAGCTCAATGTACTTAGTATCCATTTTTAGATTTATTGATTCTCTTTTGAATCACTGGAAAATGGCAGTCATACAAATGTATGCCTGATTAGCAATTTAGTTAGTGGCTCAGCCTGCCTATGGAACAGGACCGCTGGCTGTGTGCTCTCAAGCACATCATTGATTCCTCTGGTCCTTGGGTTTCTCATTCTAAATGGAAGGTGTTTAGGCCCAGGTCCTTCCCACCCTGCTGATGTAGGATACTTAGGGAAAGTGTGTACCAGCCCTCAAAGGTGGTGGTGGCCATGAGATGCTGGAGGCACCCACACAGTGTGCATGTGTGCCTATGGTTGAAGACTCTCTTCCAAAACTGCCTGGTCACGTAGGGAAATTCCTTCTTTTCTTCAGAGCAGCAACTTTTGATTCTTATCTTGGTATTTCCAGGATGACTTTCCTCCTATAATGAACACAGTCTTGGAGACAGAATTCTTTTTTCCGGTATTGCTATTAACTGCTATTAATAATAACTTCTGTTGTTGAGCACTTAGTGAGCAAACCTCTGTGCCACCTGTGTCCCATACACCATCCCACGGCAGCCCTGCAGGGTAGGGAATTTTATGCCCACTTGCAGATGAGGAATGAAAGCCCGGAGTGTCTCGGTGAATAAAGTGACCGAGTGGGATTTGGACTTAGGACTGACATGAAGTCTGACATTGCCTCACCACCCGTTTTGCTTAGTTTCTAAGGTTTTGAAAGGGCTAGGGAGCCAAGTTCCTCTTATGCTCACACTTAGGAAGGGCAGAGAGCCTACTCTGTCTGAGAGGCTTCTGACACAGCCCTCTTTGCTTTGGAGGGCCTGGAAGCTGGCTATTAAATTTTGTACACTTTTTCTTTATTCATTGAGAACATAAATATTTTCCATGGAGTGACTGAACCACAGTTTATTTAACCAGTCCCCTGTTGACAGACATTTGGATCATTTCTAATCTTTTTTTTTTTTATTATTATTTTTAACGTTTATTTTATTTTTGAGACAGAGAGAGACAGAGCATGAATGGGGGAGGGGCAGAGAGAGAGGGAGACACAGAGTCGGAAGCAGGCTCCAGGCTCTGAGCCCTCAGCCCAGAGCCCAACGCGGGGCTCGAACTCACAGACAGCGAGATCGTGACCTGAGCTGAAGTCGGACGCTTAATCGACTGAGCCATCCAGGCGCCCCTCGTTTCTAATCTTTTGCCATACAACAATGTTGTAATGAATAACCTTATACATATGTCATTTTTATATGTGTGCAGGAATACCTGGGAGTGCATTTCTAGAAGAGGGTTTCCTGAGTTAAGGAGAAATGCATCTGCAGTTTAAGTGGATATATATGCCAGATCCGCCTTTATAGGGGTTCAGTCATTTTGAACTCCCGACAGGCTTGCCAAAAGAGGACAGCTTCCAACTTCGGGATTTTTCCCAGTATGACAGATGAGAAACAGTATCTCAGTTTTGTTTTAATTTGCATTTCTCTCATTTTGAATAAGCTCAAACGTCTTTTTGTATGTTTAAGGATTGTCTGTAGTTCTTTTCTGTGAACTGTCTCTTCACGGCCTTTCAAATTTTCACATATATATATATTAAATGTTTATTTATTTATTTTGAGGGAGAGACAGCAAGAGACAGGGAGTGCATGTGTGAGCAGGTGACAGGTAGAGACAGGCAGAGAAAGAGAATCCCAAGCAGGCTCCATGCTCAGCACAGAGTCTGATGTGGGGCTTGAACTCATGAACCGTGAGATCATGTCCTGAGCTGAAATCAAGAAGTCTGTTGCTTAACCGAATGAACCACCCACCTACGCCAAATTTTCAGATATATATTTTTTAAAATTAAAATTTATTTTTATCAAAGTACTGCATGCAGATAGTTAACAAAGAGTCAAATAGGATTTAAAGACTTATAATGAAAAAACAAAATTCCTCTTCACCTATTCTACTTAGTAGATTGGATTGTTCACCAAAAGTCACCATTTTTTATGTTTAGCTGTTTCTTCTGGTATTATATTTATATTTCTTCAAAATATGCTTATGCTACTATTTCTTGATTTCTCAACGTTAGACATCATTTACTGATTTCCTAGTATGTCTGATAAGGACTTAGCACTTACTCCAAGCTCCCTTACCATACACTGACCTTTACTACAATCTCTCAGTATAATGTTTTCACATTTTTCCTGGATAAGTTTGTATTAAGAATTTGCATGATGTTCATGAAAACATTTTTCTTGTTGAACCAAGTTGTGTGAAATGATTACATTTTGTTTCATGTAAAGCTTTTTGTCTTTCCTGAAGTTAATAATTCATTGTTTTTTCCATTTGCTTAGTTGTGGGACTATCTTTTGCTCACATCTTCTCACCATGATCTTTCATGTGGTCTAGTGCATCAAAGAATCTACCAGTTCCATTTTCCCCCAGAATCTTCCTCACCGACATCATTTTACACATGTTCTCTGGACCTGCTGCCCAGCTATTGTCTACCTGCATATATAACCATGGTGGCTATAAACAGGGACTATATTAGTAACTCAGACAATGTAGTTCCCTTTGGGGCCCTATTTAGAAGTCTTGAGTGGAATGAGGAAGTTGGGAAAATACATAGAGTTGAGGCTGAGAAAAGCGCAAGGGAGAATAAAGCTGAAAAAGTAGCTCGTGACATACATTAAATGTCAACAGCCAAATGTCAAGGTGTCTGAATATTATCCTAGCAGGAAAATCAAGGAAAGCATAATTTAATATTCATAGTAATTGTTTTTTAAAATGTTATAAAACTAGTCGTGTGTTTTAAAAGACCACTAAGGGGCGCCTGGGTGGCTCAGTCGGTTGAGCGTCCGACTTCGGCTCAGGTCATGATCTTGCAGTGTTTGAATTCGAGCCCTGCGTCGGGCTCTGTGCTGGCAGCTCAGAGCCTGGAGCCTGCTTCTGATTCTGTGTCTCCCTCTCTCTCTGACCCTCCCCCGTTCATGCTCTGTCTCTCTCTGTCTCAAAAATAAATAAAAACATTTAAAAAAAAAAAAAAAAAGACCACTAAGCTGCCATTTGTGTTATGCCTTTGGACATGTCCCCGAATCAAAGTCTTTGGAACTGGTTGTGCATCCTACATGCTGAACCCACCTCCCATAGGATCTCCATCTAAACCAGTGGTTCTCGCCATTTTGGGGGGCAGGGAACAACAAATCATTGCAGATATGGCACACTCCATAGGTGAGGCTGACCCCTGAGGGCAATCGTGTTGTGATTTCAGGGGTGGCTGAGGGAAGGAGTGGTGATGTAGGGAGGGATCATCAGGCTCCTCATAGTCCTACTAGATGACTGCCCTTCCCACATGAATAAAAGAGCTTCCAGGCTGAGGCTGAGTCGATAGCAAGCTCCTTTGTTGCTGCTGCTGCCCCAAATCTGCCTGGACCTTGGCTCCTGCTTGTACCTCAGTACCTTGGTCTTTGGGTCTGGTTCCCTGAGTCCATGATGAGGGGATTTTGACCACTGGCTACAAAAATCAAGCACAGGTCAGGAATGGGAATGGCATTCTGGGCCCAATCTATTAATATTATTATTATATATTAACTAATTACTGTATGGCAGCAAGTAGGGTGAGAGGCTACCCTTTTTTTTTTTAATATTTTTTTATTTTTAAGAGAGAGACAGAGCATGAGTGGGGGAGGGTCAGAGAGAGAGGGAGACACAGAATCCAAAGCAGGCTCCAGGCTCCGAGTCTTCAGCACAGAGCCTGATGAGGGGCTTGAACTCACGAACTGTGAGCTCGTGACCTGAGCCGAAGTCAGATGCTTAACCGACTGAGCCACCCAAGCGCCCTGAGAGGCTACTCTTAAACCACGTGTAGAGGTTATAATCCTTTGCTTTTTCTGCATAATGGTGTAAGGGGTCTACAAGGGAGCCGGCAAGCACAGGTGAGAGAGTAAGTGCTAAGGAAAACAAGAATGAGTTAAGGCCATCTGGGTCTGGATTAGAAATCTTGCTAATGGTGAAAGCATTGAGTATTGCTGTTGCCACAGTGGGTATGCCTGATCAAGTGAACTGGTGACTGTACTTTGAGCATTGGGTCCTGCATTTTATGCTTTTAGTCTTGTTCATTTAGTAGAATCAATGTGGTGGTTAATATTTAAGTACTATAGACCAGGACACCTGGGTGGCTCAGTCAGTCGAGCATTTGACTTTGGCTCAGGTCATGATCTCTTGGTTTGTGGGGTCAAGCCCTGCGTCGGGCTCTGTGCTGTCAGCTCAGAGCCAGGAGCCTGCTTTGGATTCTGTGTCTCCCCCTCTCTCTGCCACTCCCCTGCTCGCACTCTGACTCCCTCTGTCTCTCAAAAATAAGTAAGCATTAAAAAAATATTTAAGTACTATAGATCTATAATTTCTTATCAGCAATTCTAAAATCCCCCAAGTGCTGATAAATGAGAAGGTTTTTAGAACTTATTTGGCAGACAAATTTGTGACTTGAGCTGCACATGTCTGATGGAGACATCTGTCCTGAATTGAGAAGAGGCTACTTGGAGTCTGTTTATTCTATTATGCATATATTCATTGCTGGAGTACTAGTGCTCTGGATATAGGAATGCTGGCGGTGCTATATAATATTCAAGATATGGTAATATTCAAACAATTCTGAATGTCAGAGCACATCTGACTGCAAGATTTGGGGGACAGGGGATTATGGGACTTTTCTGATAAAGTTTGTTTTCGTTTAGGTGTTATTATTCCACTTTGTTTCATATGAATATTTTACATACTTGTAAAATTAGTTTAGATACAGTTTTGCATCTTGCTTTGCATCTTGTTTCATTATAATCTTTCCCCTATAGTTTTCATAACTCTTATTTATTTAGCTACCATTTTTAATAGATGCATAATATGAAAATCATTCTCTCATTGTGAATATAGGTTACTTCTAATATTTTTGTTTTTATAAATGATGTGGTGATAAACATATTTGGAATAAGTATTTCTGCAGTTTGGGATCTGGAAAGGACAATATTTTTTGAGTATTTACTGCATGCCAGGAACTTTGCTGGATTTCCACAATATCAACAATTAGGTAACAACTAGTGGATAGCATTGTCTCCATTTCACCCTCCAGGGAACTCACTTTGATAGCAAGAATGGTTTCCCCATTGGGATCCAAACTGAGAGCAGACCTTTCTATCAGGCAGAAATGTGGCTGTTGGGACATTAACTGTGCAAGACTATTAACTTTCCCTCTCTACCATACACTAGTATAGTCTATGTAAGCTGTAGGTGAGGAGAAAGTGTAAAAGTTATTGCCTCCATGTGCACGTACACACACACACAGGCAGAACATTATGGGAACATTCAAGCCAATTTGCATCTGGGGGCTGAGCTGACAGATCCCCATAGCATTGAAGACTCAGCATGCCTTAGGGCACCAGTCTGGGTCAAAGGATTAAATAAGAAATAAGGAAGTAGGTCAGGATGTGAGGTGAAGAGACAGTATGCTTTGAAAGCATAGGGCCTCAAGAACCTGTAGGACATCAATTGGGGCAGGAACCAGTAACTGCTTGGTATAATGGAAAGAACACCATCTTAGAACATTGTCACTGGCATTTGAGTCTATACCCTGCCACTTACTGGCTGTGTAAATCTTGGAGAAATTGCTTGGCCTCTCTGAGGTTCAGTGCTGTTCTACAACACAGTGAAGCTACTGATTTGTGTCTATCCATCCCAGTAAAGTTTGCGAAATACATGTAATAAAATAGATCATTTATGAATTTTTTTGCCTAAACATTTTATGCATGATAACAAGTCAGATTTCTTCATTCTAAGGAAGAGCAATCAACTGGCTTTTTTGAAGATTTATGTAGGTAACACACAGAATCCCTCAGAAGGCCAAACTCCGAAAACAGACAGGAGCCAGGGAGGCCAGGTCGTGGCCAGGACCACAGCTTAAAGCCACCCAGAACCCATCTGGGGAGAATTCCCCCACTGTTGCAGGATCCTGGAGGCCAAGGCTAGCACAGCTCTGGCCACTGGCACTGTCTCCCTTGCAATTCCTGGAAACTGGAGGCTGCTGCTTCCACCAGAATTGGTTCTCCTCTGTCTCTGCTTCTTTGCCTTTCCAGCTCCCAGTTCCTAGCCTAGGGTAAGTTTATCTAATTGGTCAAAGCTGAGTTACGCATGTTAATGCAATAGCTGTGACAGAAGTTGGGAAAGTGTGCATTGGGCCTTTGCAGCTTCTGGATCAGGAAGTGCTTCTGCCACACACCACATCTCATTTAGAGGGAGAATTTGCCATACCTCGGGAGGGTTTCAGATGCTGGGCAACCAAAAACTGACAAGGATCCATTATATGCAGCTACTATGTGCCAGTCCTGCATTAGGTGCAGAGTAAGGGTTAAGGTATCATGAAAAATATACAGATATTAGAGAATTCCATGATTCCTGTCTCATAGGCATCAGAGATAATGATCCTGAGATCTTACAGGCAAGAGGACAATTATTTTGCACTTTTACTTCTCTTCTCCCTTCAGACTTTGAGTGGCTCTTGTATACATGTGAGACTGTGTGGCATGTAAGCATCCTCCATCATGCATGGTCTAGAAACTGGCTGGGAGTGTGAGCTATGGGAGGGTCCTTGACACCATTGCAATGGCTGACATTCAGCAGACACCTACTACATATTTGATATCCATAAAAACTTGACATTCCTCCTGAAGGTTCAGTCACTGATAGGCAGCATCCTGGTCAGAGCAGGAAGTCCTCACAGAGTTGGGAGGCTATTGCATAACTTTAAAAAAGGGAAGGATGATAAAGCGTGGTCATTATAGGAAAGATTTGAAGGATCAGTTAAATCCAGAATGCTTCAGAATGTTGTGGATTCAGCAGGTTACTCACATGACCATCTGGACACAAATGTGCTATGCCTACATAGAGACTCCTGCAGACCTTTTTTTTTTTTTTTTTAGGATTGGAAGGTACTCGGCAGGAATTGCTGCCTCAAGGCAGAAGTGCATGTAGGTCCTTTGAATTTTTAATAAAATATCATCTCTGTCATCTCCACCCCTGGTGTCTAGGGCATGTGGGTCTTCTTTCACTCAAGAATAGCAAGTCCATTCTTCTCCTGTTTTGAATAATGCTCCATGGAGCTCTCAACTAAAACACAATACAAACACTCATCATTGACATCTTAAGTTCTGAACTTTACCCCTATGCCAAGTACACAGATATGTAACTGTCCATTGATGAAAATGCCTTTGCAGAGTAGATTCTAATATAGCAAACACTAAACAGTCCATGAGAAGAGCTGCCCATATGAAGAACATGTATGTTTTTGGTAAAACTGCCTTGGAGCTCACCATTGGTCACATTGCTCAATGTTCCTATATTAGTCAGTGTTCTTTTGATGGCAAGGAATAGAATCTGAGGTCAAATCAGCTTTGGCAAAAGAGGAAGGTATTTGGCCACACAGCCAATTAATAGGAAGGGCCGGGATGCAGCAGAGCCCGGGGAGAAGAGGAACCAGGGCTTTGAATGCAGTCAGGGTGCTTTCTTTCGACTCTCACTTGGCTTCTTTCTAAGGTGGGATTTCTCAGATGTACTTCTGCCACATGGTTGGGGGTCTGCTCCTTGGCAGCTCTAAGACTCCCTCCTTTTCAGTTGGTTCCAGAGAGAAACTGAGGGGCTGGCTTCAGTTTGAAAAGCCCCCAGGAAAGACTCTGTTCCATTCTATTACCCAATCCTAGACCAATCATTGTGTCAGGGAGGTGGGGCACAGTGATCAGCCCAGTTTAGTTTAGGAGTTCAAGGTTGGCCAAAAGCAGGGGCGGAGGGCAGGGCAAAGGAGGGGAGATTGGTAAAAAGGTAAGAGCTTCTATTTGAACCACATGATTTGAGTGGGACTTGGGAGAGCATTTCCCAGAAAGGGAAGGCACTAGACAAAAGGAAAAATGAATGTACACTAAAGAGGGCTAATAAATGCTGGTTTACTTTCTTTTCTTAGCTAACTTATTGTACTTCTGCCTTTGCTTTGGCTGTCAGGAAGCTTATGCATTAGCTTTCCTTAGCCTAGATTTCAGTGACATAGTCTCCTACTTTAATTACTTAGATCTTATTTTATTACTTTTTGTTGTTACTGTTTTGCATTTTATAATATCTCTGAGACTATAAGCCACCTTAAGTTATTTTGGAGAGACTTTTTTTTTATTTTTAAAGTAAGCTCTAGGCCCAGTGTGGGGTTTGAACCTATGACCCTGAGATCAAGAGTTGCATGCTCTACCAACAGCCAGCCAGGAGCCCCTGGAGAGGCCATTTTTGTGTAAGTCTCCTTTGCTATGAAAAAAATATCATTCAGGCAACCTACGTATCCTCTGCTGTAAGGGTAGTCATTCTGTTATTATGTTTAACTTTTGTGGAAAGCTTTAAGGCCACAGTAATTATAGGAGTGCTGATATTGTTATGACTTTAAAACACAATCAAACCAAAAGTTGCATTGTAGCTGTTTCTGAGGAGATATTCAAGGATCTATAAAAATTACCTGCTGGCAGGTATGCATATAATAATTCAGGTTCAGGGTCAAGTAAGAGCTTACTGATATTCAGGAGATCATGTGTCATGTAGAGTAAGCTCAGGTTTGTCTGGGGTAGATATCAAGGGAATTTTGGTGTTTGGGGAATTAAGTGAGGGGCAGATGCCCAGTGAATAATTCTTGGAAGGTGGGGTTAGTGGACATAGCACTCAAGGTCAATTGAATGAATGACCCCACTCTCTACCATGCACTGAGTTTACAAAGATTAATGAGTTCTTGTTCCCTATTGACAACAAAATCACAGTCAGTTAGAGGAGAAAGATAGGCAAATCAATGCTTCAGTATAGGGTAATAATATCAATGTTTCAGTATAGGTAATATGATGGAGTTCTGCTTACAGAAGGGGCATTAAGTCAGACCGTAGAAAAAAGGCAATCAGAGAGGGCTTCCTGGAAGAGTATAGGCCAATCTATGGTAGCTCCTTCTTCACCTTTGGCTTTAAAACTCCTCTCCACTCTCAGCTGGAGGATCTCTTATTTTTTTCCCCTCTCCCTCTGGATCTGTGTCATAAAAGCCCAAGGAACAGGCCTGGCAGTCCAGATTCCTCTGTGGCAGCCGGTGAAGGGAGAAGTCTGGAACACGTATGTGATCACTTTTGCCCTGTCATAATAGGGATAACTTTTATGCCTCAACATTTGAATACCTTGGGTGAGGATTAGGACCAGTGCCAGTTCACATGTTTCTAAGTGATCAGAACCCGGGAATGCTCAGAAAAGTCTCTAAGCCTAGGCTGATCTTTGACTTTTGGTTAATGACATGGAGGTCATAAGGAGGCCAGGATGGGGTCCTGTGGGTTGGGATGGAAAATGTTTGGAAAGGGGTGGTGATAAGGAGCCTTTAGGGAAACAGCCTGGTCAGGATGTGGCAGTGGACAGTGAGCACAAATGCTGACCCTGCTCGTGGCCCAGTGGGAAGTGAGAATCAGAGCAGACCTCATTGAAGAGGGAAGTGGTGTTTTGTTAGGGGAAGCCAGGTTTCGTCTCTGGCAAGGAGATGGAAGATGTGCTAAAGCAAATTAAGGTGGAGAACAACCACCATGTTTTGTACTATAACATCTCAAGTGGGAGGGCTTAGGGTAAATATCATGGGCCCGGGTTACCAATTTGGAGAATCACTGGATAATACAGTTCTCTATACACACACTTCATTTCAGGTCACTGGGTCTTGGAGCTCTTTGTTATTTATTCGCATGGCAGTTAGAGGAGAAATGTAGATGTGGACAGTATGGTGTAAAATAGGCAAATCCTCTTGGCCTTCAGGACCAGGTACAGGACTGCACTGTATGTGTAGTTTCCTTCTGTCCACTTACCTATCCATCCATCCATCCATCCATCCATCCATCCATCCATCCATCTTACAAATATTAAATCTATACTGTGGGCCAGCAAATAAGAATTGAGAGAGAAATAAAATCTAGCCCTTGGCTTACAGAGTCTTATAAATCTAATAGAGGAGAAGACTCATTAAAAATAGGCTATATAGGGGCGTCTGGCTGGCTTAATCTCCAGGAGTTTTAAGTCATAGAACATACGACTCTTGATCTTGGGGTCATGAGTCAATCCCCACGTTGGGCCTAGATTTCACCTAAAAAAATAAGCTATATAGAGTGTACATAGAGAAGCCTGTCTGGCCCAAGGGTGTTGATGTAAACAGAGGCACACACCAGAAACTGCTAGTTGTTGGGCATAGCTGCTTCAGGGGATTCAGAAGGGGGTATTTAGACCAGACTCTGAGGGGTCTTGTATGGCAATATTGAGCGTACATCAACATTTCCTTTTCTGGGCACTTTTAATACAATGTTCTTTAGCATTTGGGCCCATTTGTTATTCATTATTCATTTGTCTAATTGTGTCAGTCAGGACTGTGCACTGCAAATGGTAGCTACTCAGTTCAAACTGGGTTCAAGCATATCAACAAAAGAAGTTATTTGCTCACATTATTTAAAAGTTTAAGAGTATTGACTTTAGGTCTTGTTTGATCCTTGTGTTCAAATAATATCATCAGGACTGTTTCTCTCTTTGTCTCTTGTCTCTGCTTTCCTCTGTGTTGGTTACTCTCTCAGGGAGGATCTTCACAGATGGAGGCAAGAAAATATCCAGCTGCTCCAAACTTTTATTTCTCCCAGCTCAGCAGTTACAGCAGGAAGAGAACTTCTCTTTCCCAGGGGTTCCAGGGAAAGTTCTAGGATTCGCTTTGATTGGACTGGCTTCTTCCTATGCCCATCAGTGAACTGATCACTGTGGCATGGGAGACTAATGTGCCATGGACTGTGCTCACCCATGGTCTAGGATGTGGGACCAGCTCTATTCAAACCTTGCAGACTGAAATTAGAGGAGGGATAGTTTCCTAAAGGAAAATCTGGGTCCACCTACTAAAAAAATTAGGAATAATAAGAAAAATAAGGAAAAATAAGAACTGCTTATTATATCTTTGTAGTTGCATCATTGCTGAATCCTGGTCATAAGCATTTGCTATGACTGATACTCTACCCTGCTTGATGTAGCAGGACAGAACAAGCCCTTTCTGTCATAAATTTGGATGGGCTGAGTTACATGACATGCTGAGGCCTCAGCAATGGTCCAGTGGAGCTGGGAGGGACACTG
The DNA here is from genome assembly GCF_028749965.1 of Puma concolor. NCBI lineage: Eukaryota > Metazoa > Chordata > Mammalia > Carnivora > Felidae > Puma > Puma concolor. Next base: position 75,819,861 of record NC_141675.1, on the reverse strand, counting down.
GTGCTATAGAAACATGGCTGGAGTTCTGGTCCCCAAAGATGCCTGTGCAGTGTCCTTGAGGAGTGGTGAAATTGGGCAAAGAGCTTGGTAGGAGGCAGTTATTTCAGGGCTTAATAATGTTTAGAGTCAGGTGGGGGGCAGCTCTGGGGTTCTAGCTCCTCTGTCAGTTTGGAGCAAAGACTTAGTCAGCAACTGGGGGTTCAGGGAGCTGACTCCAGGCTCCAGATAGAGATAGCAGCATGTGGTTAGTCATGTCTCTTGGAGATGGCCATGAACCTTCAAATCCTTCTCTGAAGACTCCTCTCCAGGTGTGTGAGATTTACATGTGAACTGCGGGTAAGAACAGAGAATTGCACACTGTTTATTATTAATAGGGTTTGGCACCACATCCTGTTTCGGAACTCCTAGCTCTAATGAACTGTGTTACTTGAATATAAGCTGCAGGGACCCCGTCTATACAGCTAATCTTGAGAAAGACTTACAAGGCCAGGATGAGGCCAGCTTCCATCTGAGCCTGCGTGCCCCACCCCCTACCCGCAGTTTGGGAGGCAGCTTTAGGCCTCATGGAATTCTAGGAGGGCTGAATCTCAGAAGGTGAAAGGGAGAATCTACAGAGAGGGAAGATTTTCAAGGGCATGTCTGCCCCAGCACCATAGCCAGTTATTTCTTTGACGTAGAACTGTGTGCGATCTGCTCCTTCTCAGGGTGAGCCATAGGGGCTTGTGTTGGGAAGTGAGGTGACCTCTTCATAGGGCATTGGTACTTGAACATTGGTTTGCCAAAGAATTATGGGTAAGGGTTAGGGGAGCCTAGTAAAATTCATATTTCCAGCCCCATTGCCAGGGATTTTGATTCAGTAGGTCTAGGGTGAGTGGGGTTCAGGATTCTGCGTTCTTAACAGCCATCACAGGAATTCCAAATGCAAGTGGTCCAGGGAACATACTTTGAGACCCACTGGCTTTGAGGCTGGACTGTCTGCAGGCCAGAAATGTGGGCGGGACTCCAGTGTTGGGACAGCGTCTATATCGTAAGGCTTAGGGAGCACCTTGAGGTCAGAAATGGGGCTGAACCAAATGTTTATGTCCTTCCCTTGGTTAGGAAATGGCAGGTGAAAGGTTTTGGTGCCCTCAGCGTAGAGGCGCTGGGGACCATCAGGAGTGTTGTCATCCCATGCTAGGTCACCCCTGCATGTGCTCACTCCCTGCTTTTTTTCAGTGGAGACCCCTTTGACCATCCACATTGGGTTTATATCCAAATAATCTTTTCTTAATAATACTGTTCATTGAGCAGCACATGATTACTAATTAAATTTTTTTAACCAATTATGTAGACATTAACATATATATATATATATATATATATGTATTTTTTTTTTTTTTTTGAGAGATAAAATGTGTGTGCAGGGGAGGGGCAAAGGGAGAGGAAGAGAGAGAATCTTAAGCAGGCTCCATGCCCAGCTCAGAAGCTGAAACAGGGCTTGATCTCATGACTGTGAAATCATGGCCTGAGCTAAAATCAAGAGCCAGATGCTTAGTTGACTGAGCCACCCAGGTGCCTCAACATTTATATTCTTTTTTTTTTTTTTTTAATTATTTTTTTTTTGAACGTTTATTTATTTTTGGGACAGAGAGAGACAGAGCATGAACGGGGGAGGGGCAGAGAGAGAGGGAGACACAGAATCGGAAACAGGCTCCAGGCTCCGAGCCATCAGCCCAGAGCCCGACGCGGGGCTCGAACTCACGGACCGCGAGATCGTGACCTGGCTGAAGTCGGACGCTTAACCGACTGCGCCACCCAGACGCCCCAACATTTATATTCTTAAATAGAATTTACTCAGTTAACCAATATTAGAGCTAGTCAACACAGAGTATGTCACTAATGCAGAGGAGTTAGTTCCTGGTATAAATGGGGTGGTGAGGGGATTAGAGGAAGAACAGAACAGGGGCAGCATGGGTGGACCTAGCCTAGGAATGAAATAGTGGGGATGGTGGGTGTTGGTCTGTAATTGGGTTTAGAGGTACAGGAGGGAGGAGGTGGGTGTGGAGGCTCAGGGAAGGGGTAAGCCATAGTAATGTTGGGCTAGGTGAAAGATTATGAATTGGTAACATTTAGGAATGGCAGAGGTCTAAGTGGAATGTTCCGGTGTGGCTGTGTCCTTTCCGAGCTCCAGGCCCTGGACTTGGGAGTGTGATGGGAGTTCTCTGTGGAAGTGGAGAGCTTATGAGGCAGGCCTCCTCAGCCTCAGTCTCCCAAGTGTGTTTGGTAATTTTGGAGGTGCTGATTCTTGTCAAAGCCAAACACACAGGGGTTAGGAAGGACATGTCATTTGTTCATTCATTCATTTTCTCCCCAAATATTTACTGAGTCCCTACTAGGCTCCAGGCACCATTCTAGCCCCAGGGATACAGTGGTGATTACAACGCATGCCCTCACTCAGCTCCCGTAGTGGGAACACAATTGTTAAACTAGTTAATTTCAGGTTGTGACAGGTTGTAAAGAAAAATAAAGGAGGTGAAGATGTTAGGGGGTGACTATATTGGGGGCAGCATCAGAGAGGGGCTCTCTGAGGAGACTTCTGAGCAGAGACCTGAATGAAGTGAGGATTAAGGCCGGCAGAACTCAGAAAAGAGTGTGGTCCAGGCTGTGTTTGGGGCCATGCCCTGATTTCATTCCAGAAGACTCTTAGGCCCATGGAAGTTTTCATGGCTATTGTGGGAGACGAGCTCACTTGCCCAGCCTCTATTTTGGGATTGGCACTGACTCACTGCTGAGTATTGGGCAACTGGCTCCCAGCTTGAGACTATTTCTACTGTAAAATGAGGATCTTAATAGCTACCTCTGTTTTACTAGAATCTCATGAGAATTGGTCAGTGTCTGTCTAGAAAGTATTTTTTATTACAAAAAATTGTATTTATCTTGAGTATAAGCTAAGGAGTAAATGGTTAGCAACTAACTCAGTTTTGTTTTTAGAGAGCAAAACTTAGTCCAGTTCACTTAGTGTTCTCACTCAGTTGACCCCCCAATGGCCCCCAATATGGCCTTGAACTTCTGCTGATTTTCTTGGTTTCAGCTCACTGTTCAGCTCTAGAATAAGAGTCCAAAACTAGATTCTGATATCCATTCTATTGCTGACAACCTGTATGGCCTTGGGCAATTCACTTAACTTCTACTTCTATAGTCTTATCACCTATAAAATGGGTATAATAATCAAGGAAGATAAGGCTGTTTGTCCTGCAAAGTGTATAAACATAAACATAAGAGATAACTGTTATTAAAGTGGATATCTAAGGGTGACCCACCTTATATAGGTTATATACTGTTTATGGGGTCCCAACTTTGCCTCAGTGTTTCAGTGGACTGCTCAAGAGAGCAGGAGGAGGCCTGGGAGTTTGGTCTTTAAGAAATATGTAGTTCTCTCGTAGTTTCACCTTGTCTGTATTCAATATGATTGTGTCCCAGGAGAGTGTATTTAAGTGACAGAAAATCAGTGACAAAGTCTCAGAAGAGAGCAGAGAAATGCTGGGATTTGGGGAGCCAAAGCAGGCAAAAAGAGCCTTAGAGAGAGGACTCTGTCTTTAGAGCACTTCCTTTCTCCTACTGTGTGACAGGCACCATGCTAATGTCTCTGGACCAGTCTGTGTGTAGCCCTAGCCTGACTCTATTCTGGAGGGGTTGTGGACAGCAGTGCAGTGACTCTGACACCCACTTACCTGATGATATGCACCAGGCTGAATGCTGGCAAGTCAAGGGTTGCAAGACAGAGTGTGATGGGTCTGCCTACTTACTCCAAGTATCTACCGTCAGCCTGACAAGATTCCTCTGGTCTGGTCCCAAATGCCTTCCCTTAGTAAGTGCTGGGTATTGTGCTAACACCTTGTTGATATTATCTCACTCATTCTTCTCAACAACTCACTGGGGTGAGTTTTTGCTCACTAGTACAAAGTCTTGTAGTGAGTTTGTATTAGAGCCTAGACTAGACCACAGCCCCCTTTGCCTTCCAACAGCCAGCACTGCAGGCTCTTCCTACTCCTAGGAAGAGCCCCTTTGTGCACACCCATTCACATACACAGAAAGCCAGAAGTGCCTGAGAATTTTCCTGCTCCTGGGGTGGCCCCTAGCTAAGACTGTCAGGAGGTGCTGGAGTATCAGACCAGCGCCTTCGCCACTTGCTGAGATGGCTCTGGAGTATATATTCTCCAGCAGTCCCCTGCAGGGTTAGGCTGAAGTTACTTTCTATCCAACTTTTGTCTTGTTTGGCCTCCTCCCTTCCCCTGTCCTGCTCCTCCTATATCCCAAACACGTCACTAGCTTACAAGGGTCAGCTTCTGGGCAATCAAGATACCCACTCGGGTATGGGCTGAGCTGGAGCAGGATGTTATTCAGTGACTGATTACAAGAAAGAATTCGGAAGCTCTGTCTAGCAGTGACAGCCTGATCAAGAGTCCAGATGATCCCAGAGATCCCAATAATTTTGTCATACACAGAGACTTCAAAAGAGCCCCTCAAAGTGGAAGGCATTGAATTAGGGAATTTATATTCCTATCTTATTTAATATTAAAACATCTATTAGACTTTTCCAGTTTTCATTGGCATGTTTGAGATCATACAGATTCAACAAAGTTCACCTTTTACTAATCTTAAAATCACATTGTACGTGAGGTAGCATTTCTCAATTGCACTTCGGTGGGACTCTGTTGATATGTTGCCTCAGTTATGTGAAGCTTTGTTTGACCCCATCATCACTGCCCACCGTCTCCTGCTAAACGTCCTGTTTTCTGTGTATTGATCTACATAACATTTATGTGGGTGACATTTTTAAAAAAATTTTTTTAATGTTTATTTTTGAGACAGAGAGACCGAGCATGAGCAGGGGAGGGGCAGAGAGAGAGGGAGGCACAGAAGCTGAAGCAGGCTCCAGGCTCTGAGCTGTCAGCACAGAGCCCGACGCAGGGCTTGGACTCACAAACTGTGAGATCGTGACCTGAGCCGAAGTCGGACGCTTAACTGACTGAGCCACCCAGGTGCCCCTTATGTGGGTGACATTTACTTCACCCCCTGAGATGATTGCAGATCTGGGTGATACTCTAGAGCAGTGCTATCTAATAGAGTAGCCACTAGCCACATGCAGCTATTCAGCATTTGAGTTATGACTGGTCTGAATTGAGATGTGCTTTTAAGTATAAAATGTCTATGAGGGATTTTGTAGTCTCTGTGGGAATAAGGATGTAAGTTATCTCATTAATAACTCATTAAAAATATTTATTACATGTTGAAACAACATTTGAGGTGTATTGGGCTAAATAAAAGATACTAAAATTAATTTCATCTCCTTTTACTTTTTAAAAACATGGTTAGTAGAAAATTTGAAATTACACATTTGGCTTACATTATATTTCTATGGGCAGTGCTGCTCTAGGGGCTCAAAGAAGGGGAGGTTTAGCAAGTGAAGTTGTCCAAATCCTGGACAGGCTGATCTGGGAAGAAACTGTGTGGATGTTGTGATGGCAGGGTTCTTTATGTGATCAGGAGGCAGCAAGGTGAGTCCTGTGTGACACCACTTTAAAAGGCATGCGGTTCTGCAGATGACCATTCATCTCTGGCTAGGAGGATTTATGGCTGACAAAAATGGCTTTTAAATCGGTCATCTGCCCACATGACATCACTGCCTTTCTGTTTCCAAGTACTTTGCAGAATTCACATTTGTTGTTTCTTTCTTGCTGTCATATTCTTGAGGGAAAAGAGGCCAGTTGAAGGAAGAGAAGAGGAGGAGGGAGGGTGGGAGGATTACTGTTGATTAGAACAGGGATGGGGGTGGGGGGTGGGGGGGATAGGACACTAGGAGACCTTAGGGAGAAGATCTCATTGGCTAACACAAAAGGTTCAAAAAGTCAGCTAGTCAAGTGATTTCTCCCTTTTTCTCAGTCTCTTTCTTTCTGGGGACTTTTGATTTTTGATGTTTATGATTGTTCCTGGGAAACCAGAAGCAGGTACCTTTGTTTTGCAGATTAGGAAATAGGGAAAAGAAACTGATGGGGGATTCCCAGACAGAAATAGGAGGTGTGGAAAAGGGAGGAGGAGCAGGATTTAAGGATCAAATTCTCTCTGTGTTGGTATGGAAGTCCCACTTTGGGGAAGTGCATTCTATCATCAGGGCTCTACACTGGGACTTTCCCATTTCAGTGACTTACTTGGCTGGGAGATAATGATTCTCTAAGGCTCCTGTTCATGTGTCTAAAGCTCAGGAGGTCCAGTCACTTAGCAGCATGGTGACTGCCTCAAGTAGTACAGTTTCTGGGACAAGGCTTTGGCACTGTCACAAGCCTCCCGGCTCTGTTTGGGTGCAATTAATGCTTTACTCCAAATGCATCCATCACCAGCAAACTAAAGTGAGAACACACCTGTTAAAAATGTTATTTTTGGGGCACCTGGGTGGCTCAGTCGATTAAGTGTCTGGCTCTTGGTTTTGGTTCAGGTCATGATCTCACGGTTCATGGGATCATGCCCTGAGTTGGGCTCTGTGATGATGGCGTGCGGAGCCTGCTTGGGATTCTCTCTCTCTCTCTTTCTCTCTCTCTCTCTCTCTCTCTGCCCTTCCCCTGCTTGTTCTCTCTCTCTCTCTCTCTCAAATAAATAAACTTAAAAAAAAAGTTCTTTTTGAGTCCTGCCTCTGTTCATAAACCTTCATTGGCTCACCATTGCCCACTGAATAAAAAACCTAACTCCTTAGCCTGCCTCTAGTACCTTCCACAGTCAGGACCCAGGTTATCTGTTTGGACTGATCTCTCCCCACCCTCTCTCATCACCCCTGGGCTCCAGCCAAACCATGTGCTTGATAGATCCTCTGCCTGTCCCACACTCTTGCATCTACTTACCATGTTTACTACCTGGATGTCCTATCCACAGTTGTCACATAGCAACCTTTTCCTTCTCCATGAGAAGCCACCCCTTGCCTCCATAGCACTGTATAAGTCTTTTTGACCCTTGTAGACTATTATTTGTGCAGATATGTCCCTGCTAGATTCTGAACAACTAGGGACTAGGGGAGAGACAGCCTGTATTAGTCAGCCTGGACTTCCATAAAAAAATTGCCATGGACTGGGTATCTTCAACAATAGAATATTATTTTCTCACAATTATAGAGTCTGAAAGTCCAAGATAAGAGTGTCAGTACGGTTGGTTTCTGGTGAAGACTGGCTTATAGACAGACACTGTATGCTTACACGGCAGAGAGAGAGATAGAGTTTTGATATCTCTTCCTCTTCTTTTAAGGACACAAATCCTATTGGATTATGACTTCACCTAACCTTAATTACCTCCGAAAAGCGCTGTCTACGTTGGTGGGTTAGGACTGCAATATATGAATTTTAGGGGGACTCAGTTAAGTCCAGAGACTGCCTGATATTTAAATCCCTTCCAGCTTTAGCCCAGTATTCTATGCAGAGAGGGTGCTCAGTAAATGTATGGCATATTGAAAGAAATTTAATTCCATTGCCTCCAAGTAATTGTTTTTATAAGCTGTGCTGTTCAAGCCTGTGGGACTGCTGGGATCCCACAGCTCCTGGGAGGGCAAGAGGGAGTTAACAGGTTTTTGTGGGAATCAGACTGAAGGAATTGTGTCAGCTATAGCTATTAAGGATCAGCCTCATGAATATACTGTCTCTGGTGGGAATGTTGCAAGGCTGCTGTCCATTCATAAGGGAAGTTCCATATAGTTTTTGTGCTGAGAACAATAGTAATTCTCTGAGCATTTGGATTTGTTATATATAAAATTGTGTGATTGTGCACTCAGATATCACCTCACGCCAGTCAGAGTGGCCAAAATGAACAAATCAGGAGACTATAGATGCTGGAGAGGATGTGGAGAAACGGGAACCCTCTTGCACTGTTGGTGGGAATGCAAACTAGTGCAGCCACTCTGGAAAACAGTGTGGAGGTTCCTCAAAAAATTAAAAATAGACCTACCCTATGACCCAGCAATAGCACTGCTAGGAATTTACCCAAGGGATACAGGAGTACTGATGTATAGGGGCACTTGTACCCCAATGTTTATAGCAGCACTCTCAACAATAGCCAAATTATGGAAAGAGCCTAAATGTCCATCAACTGATGAATGGATAAAGAAATTGTGGTTTATATACACAATGGAGTACTACGTAGCAATGAGAAAGAACAAAATATGACCCTTAGTAGCAACATGGATGGAACTGGAGAGTGTTATGCTAAGTGAAATAAGCCATACAGAGAAAGACAGATACCATGTTTTCACTCTTATGTGGATCTTGAGAAACTTAACAGAAACCCATGGGGGAGGGGAAGGAAAAGAAAAAGAGGTTAGAGTGGAAGAGAGCCAAAGCATAAGAGACTCTTAAAAACTGGGAACAAACTGAGGGTTGATGGGGGGTGGGAGGGAGGGGAGGGTGGATGATGGGTACTGAGGAGGGCACCTTTTGGGATGAACACTGGGTGTTATATGGAAACCAATTTGACAATAAACTTCATATATTGAAAAAAAAATTGTGTGATTATGTAACTGACCAGATGGTCTCTCTTTTGCATTGGTCAAATGGGAGGCCCACCTATAGTGACAGTTCAGTGGCACTCCTAGCCTCATTCATAGACCATCTTCATGTCTCCACTCACATATTTAATCATCTTTACCCTGCTTATCATTTATGCAATCATTATATTTTAGATACCTTTTAAGTTTTCAAAACTCCAGAAACACAGAAACACAGTAGGACTTCAGTGCATTTTAAAAATAAATAAAATTACTCATACTTTTCTTGAGAGGAATTGATAATTCAAATATCAATGTCCAGGTAGCATGATAAATTCACATATGAGCCTGGGAGGGGGTAAAAAAAATCTTTGTATTTCTACTTATCTATTAGTTATTGAGAATCCTTACATCAAACTTTTAAATGACTGCTAAAATTCCCATTATAGACGAGAAAGCTGAAGCTCCTGGAGATTAAGTAACATGTCCAAGTTCTGAGTTGGTGGATCTGGTTTTCAAATCTTGGTCCATCCCATGTCAAGATCAACATCTTTTCCATCTGTTCCCCTGCTTCCAGGATAGACACTAAATATCCAATAGTCTAGTCCTGGGGAGGGAATAAGCATAGCTAGAGGTGAGACAGAGTAATGGCCTTGGGGAGTTCTGTCCTATGATAAGGCAATTCGAGGCTCCCAGTTGGGAGACAAGCCATAGACAGGGGTTGAGCCTCTGGAGTGAGAGGTACTAGCAAGATCTCTTGTGTTACTGGAGGGCATTCGGGCCCCAGCTGGCCAGGCCTGGGTGTGGAGGCCAGCTTCCAGGACAGAGGAAGGCTTAAATGAGAACTGAGAACTGAATGAGAAACCCTGTTTTGGGGTACTAGTAGTTGAGAAGGCCTGGGCAGGAGAAGGGTGCTACAATGCTCCCAGAAGACTCTCCAGCACTTTGAGCCATTAAAGTAGTTCTTTGGGCCAATAAAGTAGTTCTAGATCCCACCAGCTTTGCCAGTAGGGCTCCTACTCTTCCTTCAGATCTGGGATTGCCTTAGGGACCACAGCTGGGTACAGCAGAGCAGGACACCTCAGTTCAGTAAGTATTAATTGAATGTCTGGTGTGTTCTGGGTGTTAGAGGAACACAGAACAATCATCCCAGGTCCTGACCTTAGGGACCTCGCTGTTCTGTGGGGGCAGATAGGTGTGAAGGGGGTCTGTTAAGGTCATGGTAGCACTCACATTCACACATCTCTCTTCCAGGGCCATGTTCTGCAATGATTTAAAGGAAAAGTATGAGAAGAGGATCATTATCAAAGGGGTCGATGCTGAGACCATGCACACTCTTCTGGACTACACATACACCAGCAAGGCGCTGATCACCAAGCAGAATGTGCAACGGGTCCTGGAAGCTGCTAACCTTTTCCAGGTGTGTGAAGAAATAGTCTCAGTGCTTTCCTCTGGAGCAGGGGAAAGCAGTGATTCCTCAGAGATCTGTCTGGACTGGCTCTCAGGCCTATACCTGGGACATACATACAACCATTCTCATACCCACACTTAGTTGGGCCTCTACTTACTTGAAAGTCAGAAGATGCTCCTTTGGAAGTTTCCTCAGAGGGGGTGAGATGTGGCATTGACTCCTTAATGCCATAAATCCAGGGCAGCTTGGTGCCTGGAATCTATATGTATTTCCTGACTGCAGTAACTACAATTTGCAGAAGCCTAATTGGAGCCAGGGGTTCCAGTCACCACTTCATATTCATAACTTCGAATCCTTACTGGGAAGGAAGGGAAGGCAGTTTCTTCTCCCTATTTTACAGGTAGGAAGAGCAAGGCACAGAGAAGGGGGTTATTTGCACCCTGGGCCTTCTGCATCCAGGGGCTACATGCTTGCCACTAGACCCTACAGTCTCTCTGGGAGCAAGTGTCTAGACTTGGGGGGAATGCCCGACCTTGACTGGTCGGCACTTTGCGGTGGGTATGAAAGAAGAGCACTTTTCATGAAGGGTATTGCAGAAGATAAAAGACAACCCTGGGGATTAATTAAGTTTATTCATTTATTTTGAGAAAGAGAGAGCGCGCGCGCACACACACACACACACACACACACACACACACACACACACGTGGGAGAGGGGCAGAGAGAGAGGGAGAGAGAGAATCCCAAGCAGGCTTTGCACTGACAGTGCTGATGCAGGGCTCAAACTTACTAACCTCGAGATCATGACCTGAGCCAAAGTCAAGAGTCTGATGCTTAACCAACCAAGCCACCCAGGTGTCCCTAGGATTAAGTTTTATTGTTTCCTTTTGACTACATTTGTTTCAATCTGACTACAAGTATATTTAGCTTCATTGACTAATTAGATCCATAGATTCTGTCAGTTGCATCCACAGTTATCATTGGGGCCCCATCCCAAGTTACTATCTTTGCCTAGGTCTAAAAGTACACCTTAAACTTGGTTTTGCCGGGTGAAGACAGAGATTGTCTCACTGAGGATGTTGAGATTTATTGACAAACAGAGTCTAGGAACAAACCAGGTCATTCCCAGGGACTGAGACAAACATCAGATCTTGTGCATGGTTTGGGACTTGGGGAGGTGGTATCCTTCTGAATCCTCAGTAGGTCAGTGGTTGAGGGGAAACAGGTGGGGAATGAGGGGCCCAGAGTCAAGACCAGGGGCTATGGGATTTTTTTTTTGTTGAGACTGGAGCCTAGGCAGGATCTGTGGAGTCCAGCAAGGAAGGGAGAGTAGAAAGAGGGAGGAGAGTCAACTATAAAACAGCACTGATGAGTTACGAATAATTGCCAATTTTATTGTCTCAGCTTTCTCAGGGTATTGTAAACATACAGAGCAAGTTACTTCCATCAGGACTGGTCATGCCTTCTGGTGATGTGTCCAAGTCAGTTACCACCCCCACATACAGCCCTCCCCCCTTTCGCTGTCCTTACCTGCTTACACCTTTAGCCTTACTAACCGGCAGGGAAATACTCCTCATTATGTGGAGTGAGGGACTCAGTAGCTATATCGTATTCCTTCCCTCCCCCACAACTGCTCCAACAATCTGACCTCAGCGAAATCCTTCCCAGGTCAGATAGGGCCTCTATCTAGTTCAGCTTTTACCTGGGGGCTAAAACAGAGCTTCATGTATTCTACAGTGGGTGTGTGGGTGTGGGTATATGTGCAAATCTTTATTTAGCCTCCTTGTTTTCAGTAAGATGTCCTCATGTGTCTTTCTCAGTTTCTGGTGTCCCTGAGTCCAGAACCTCTCTTGTGTGGTTTCTCCAGAGATAAATATTTTCCAGCAGGAACAAAAAATCTATTTTTTGTTCGGTTATAAGAGGTGGGGAGGAGTCCCAGGAGGCTTAAATTCTTCTTAAACCCACCCTTGTTATCAGCCCCATCTGCCCCGGGTTTGCTATTTCCCTGGGACTTTAATATTTCTGTTTTCTGGGGTTCTGAGGGACAAACTCCTTTGTAGGCACTTGGTCTGACCTCTCTTCTCTCAAAAAAAATCACTCTCCAGTCTTCACATTCTGTGGTTTGGGGTTACTGATATCTCCTGGTTTCAGTGAGGATGGAGTTTGTGTTTCTGTTTCTTGTTCTCCTTTTCAGTTTTGGGTGATTTTTATAAAAACTCTTTAGATAGTAAAGACTGTTATCTTTTGTAATAATGTTGCAAATATTTTCCATTGGTTATTTGACTCATGATTTTTAGTAATGACTTTTTTTACATATAAAATTTTAAAACTAGTGTTTAGTCAGATCTATTGATCATCTCCTTGATGTTTTTTGCCTTCGTTGTATGTTTTTAGAAAGACCTTCCCTATTGCTTAATTATATACTTACTCACTTCTAATTTCTATTAGTTTTGTTATGTCCACAGCTTTGATATTTAAATCTTTAATGTATCTGGAAATCATTCTGGCATAAAGTTTCTCTGTTGTCTTCATTGTCATCGTCCTCCTCCTCTGCCTCCTTTCCCTCCTTCTCCTCCTTCTTCTCATTTTCTCTCAAGTTGTGAGCTTCAACAGAGATTTTGGTTTTAATGAGAGGTGGAAGGAAGAGGAAGACAGAGACAGGATAGAGATAGAGCACGTTCTGTTTATTATTGATTCCCCTATCCTGGTAATCCCTCACCTCAAAATTTTCCAAATCTCATTCACTTTCTAGGCAAAAAATAGTAAGTTCTCTCTGAGGCTGTTTTACTAATTTTCCTAATGAGTATTAATTCTTATGAAAACAAGAGAAGAGTGCTCTAGGTGTCTGGTTAGAAAGTCTGTTGCTTCTGGATAACTTGCTTTGAAGACTCAGATGTAGAAAACTGGGGATATCTTCATTCCTGAAAACACCACAAAGGACAGAGATTTGTAGGTTGTTGAAATCACTTTGTGGTCTTAAAAAAAAATATTCTTTTGAATGGATAAAACATACCCTTGTTCCAAATTCAGAAAAACAGAAGGGGAGACAGTGAAACATTTTGCTGTCTTCACTTTTAGTAGTATCTTGCTGTCCTTCGTATTCTTTTTTTTAATTTTATTTATTTATTTGTTTTGAGAGAGAGAGCACGCGTGCACGCTCTTGTGTTGGGGGGGAGGGGCAGAGAAAGAAGGAGAAAGGGAATCCCAAGCAGGTTCTATGCTGTTAGTGCAGAGCATGACACGGGGCTCAATCTCAGAAACCATGAGATCATGACCTGAGCCAAAATCAACAGTCAGATGCTCAACCAACTGAGCCACCCAGGCGCCCCTGTCCTTCATATTCTATGCACACCCCAGTGTATATGTGCATATATCATTCCCACTCTTTGCTTCCAGTTTTTAACACAAATATTGGTGCACTATACACTTTTTTTTTTTTTTTTTTGCATCTTGCTTTTTTTGGCTTCACAATATATTTTGGAGATTGTTATATATCAGTATATACAGAGCCTTTTTGATGGCTGCATAATGTTGTTGGGATCTCCTCAGAAGTGAAACATGTTGAGTTATCTGTAATAGTCTCTTATAAGGCAGAATGGTGGATTAGAAAGAACATGGGTATTGGACTCAGACAGAACCTGGGTTTAAATCCCAGTTCAGTCATTTTATTTGCTGTGTGCATGTGGACAAGTTACTTAGATTGTCTGAGTCTCACCTTTCTTATTTGTGAAATTAGGATGATTATAATACTTACCTTTCAGGGAGAGTTATTGTGAGAATTAAGTGAGATGCTATTTGTAAAATACCTAATACATAATAGATGCTGGGTGGAATTTTCTTCCCATCATTTGTGCGTTAATTTTTACTTTACTTTGGATAATTTGTGCCTTGAATAAACTGACTGACATTGAGCTGTGAGGACATTTTCCTATGCTATACCCCAAGTTTTGCTTTTTCCTGGATTAGGATTTTAAGAGACCATGATTTAAAGTTTTGTTTCATCATGTTCATGTAACACTTGGTTAGTAGAATGAATTGGACTGGTGCTATATTTAATTGACTCAGAATTGTAGATGGAGAAAAGTGTGCCAGAGTTGGCATTTTATCTTGTTATTTTAGAACGTGCACAGAAGCTGATACCACCTTTCTTGGATGGAAATCAATGGGAACCAGATGATCTTGGTGTTTTCTACCCCATCTGGTAGTAAAAGGTTTTAGCTGTTACACCGTCACTGTGCCTCAGCTGCCCCCTCCCTTTCTACTTCTCTTTTCAAGTTTCTTCCTGTTATCCGTTGATTCCTTCTATGCCAGAATTTCCTAGTCCAGAAAGAGATAATTTGATTGACCAAGCCAGTCACCGCTAATGCTGTTTGAAAAGACCTTTTCATGCAAAGCAACTTCATGAGTTGCTGGCCTCCTGAAGACTGATAACCCTGGGGTCAGCTACCATTACCACTGTCATTGGTCCAGTCAGCTGTGGCACAGGGTGGGACAGTTTCTTTTAGGAGGAAAGTTAGGGTGTGGCAGGTACTAAATGGACTGCCACGAGAGGAACTTTGCAGTCACTTAGCTGTGATTAATTAGCCAATTATGGGGAGAAATATATTTTCTCCAAGTAGTTTCTAGAAAGGTAAGAGTAAGAGAAGCACCTATGAGGAAAGGCCCAAGCGACCCTTCACAATGTGAGGCAGGGTTTTTGAGATGAATGTCATTCAGTAGGGGCTGCAGGGAACTTGCCTTATCTGGAACTTCAGGCTTCTGAGTTTTAGATAAGCAAGGCAGTGAGAAACTGTAGAAACTGTAGCTGTGGGACAATGGCTATAAGAACTTGGTAAGATTTTTCAGTTGTGGAGAACTGCCATGTTAGTTTGGAGAGCTTTGTCATATTTGTTACTTTCATTTTTATTATTAAAAACTCATGAAAGAATAAGGGTTTGTGAGCTTATCTGCAGGGTAGCAAAAGATGTGAGGTCAGGGAGACCATGCTTACCCTTCATTCAGTCTTGGGACAGAAGATGGCTAAGATAACAGAGCAGCTGGTTAGAAGGAGCTTAGAAGAGAAAGGGAAATCAGGCTGAGACCTGAGGGGTGATGTGAGGAAAGAAAGAGGGATGCCAGAGTGGTGGTCTGGTCATCTGGCCTGGGCCCGAGAAGACCCAGCTGGGGCCTCCACAACACCTCTGGGGCTGAGATCTGTATGGATGAGGTAGCCATGTAGTCAGTGGCTGACCCGGATGGCTGGGACTGGCTTCTTGGCTTACTCAGTATCTGGATCATAGTACATTAATATTTGTTGAATCGGTGAAGGCATGTGTCACTCTTGTCTATTACTAGTTGAATATGAGGACTGCCTCAGAAACTGCTCAACGCCCCATCAAAAATTGCCTGACCTCCTTTAAGAGGACACTAAGAAGCCCACTCCTGGCTTTTAGAAATGTTGTGGGCTGGTAGAGGAGGAAGTATTCCACAGGTTAATACTAATAATTGCTTCATTTTTAAGCACCCACTAAGTGCCGGGCACCTAACAAAAGCAGGTCTCACTCATTACATTACATCATTACGGATGGACTTGTGTTGTCATTGATAGGGACCCACAGATTGTGTCTACCCACCATCGGAATAGCCAGTGGATCCAGGCGAGAAAACCAGCCCAACTATTTCTTTGCTACTGTCTAGAGAAAATCAATCTGTTGACGGATGCATCCTCTCCCACACATTCCCTTTGTCAACCAATGTTGCTGTGTGGCCATTGTAGGTGATAAGAAATTGGGGTTACTCTCCTGGGTCCGCAGGACAGTAATAGTTGTGCTTCCCAGAGCATTCACAATGTGGCAACTGTTTTGCCTACATGGTTTCATTTAAAATGAGGTATGTATTTTTACCCCCAATTTTTAGTGATGTAAAAGATCAAGGTTTCATGGCTAATGAGAGAGGAGCCTGGATTTCACCCCTATCTGCTTATGCTAGCCTGTGTGTTCCCCACTACATACTGCGTGCGTCCCTCAGAGCAAGGCCTGGAGCAAGTCAGGATCCTGAAGGCAGCTGGGGCTGTTGGCATCCTCAGGGAGGGCTGCCCAGTGGAAAATTCTGGAAACCAGTGGGGCCCTGTAATTGTGTCAGCAGGTGAGAGTGGCACAGCTGCCACCCCTCATGCCTGACTCGCTCTGGGGAAACCAAATGTCCCCATCTCAACAGTGAGTCTGCTGCTGTCCACACAGTGTCTCTTTAAACGCATTTCTGTGTTTAATCTCAATGTTTACTCTTTTTTACTTTTAGGTATAACTTACGTTTAGTAAAATGCACACATCTTAAATGTACAGTTTTTGATTTTTTACACGTGTTTGCAGTCACGTAACCACACCCAGATCAAGCTCCAGAACATCCTTGGCATCCCAGAATGCTCTCTTATGCCCTCCACAGGTAGTACCTCCCCAGGGAGAGCTATCACTCTGGCATCTGTCACCATACATTAGTTTTGCCTCTCTGAATTGCATATTGTTCTTGAGTTCTAATTAGTATAGAGGATCTAAATCTGAGGCTACAAATGTAGGTGTGCAAAGATAAAAGCATGATTTAACCTATTATTTTTCTAACATTGAACTTAATCTGTTTCCTGAGCTTCCCATTCTATCAGTGATAGAAATTGTAGTCAACCTAATGATATCTCATTTGAGGAAAGCTTCATCAATTTAGCATCTGGTTTGCTTAAATGGTTCCAAGGGGGTGTTTACAGATTACCAGGACATTATAGAAAGAGGCATCTGGCCCAGGCTTACCATGGTTATTTGCATCATTGGTCTATGCTGGCACCTGCTGGAACATCTGTGTTCCCATTGGTCTCTCTCTGATCATTGACTCCTTCACCCGTGGCATCAGCTGGAAGTCCTCAGGCCCACCTGGTTCAGGCCCTCAGTCTTTGTGGGTCACTGTGCATTCTCTTTGTCCCGTTTGCAAGGCCTCCTCAGGTCTGCCAGTCCTCTCAGTGATTTCTTTGTCCCTCTCAGGAACACACAAGAAACTTCCATTTGCTTGCCTGTGCCAGTCTGGAACTATAGGGAATTTGGAGCAACTGCCATAGGTCCCCTTTGTCTAGAAACAACGCATTCCAGCTTCTCTTCTGCTTCTGCTATACTGGACTGCCGCTTTTCTGATTTCCTTTAGGAAGTCGAGGCACACATCCTTTTGCTCTCAGCTCCACAATCTCTAAGGAGCTTTTTGCTTTTCCTTTACTCTAGAGTTTGGCCTGGGTTGGGAGGCAGGGCATCATCTCAAGGACCCACACCTGCTTCTCACTTTATCACTAGACTCTCCTCTTTTTTCTTGGCTCCGGAATCATTGTTGGAAAAGCTGGCTGCTACATTATCATCCATTCTCCTACGTCTGTTGCTTTGACATAAACTGTATGCCTAGACTCTTTGGTATTCTGGCTTTTCCAGTTCAAAGGGCCCAGTTATTACTACTAACTGGTGTTTCAAAACTAATTTTCTACTGTAGGTTCTGAAAGTGTATTTAGAAACTCAAAAATCAAAATTGTCTTCTTTTGTCTATCCTATCATTCTTTCCCTGGGTATTCAGCCCTAGTTGCTGCCCATGGGTGGTGAAATACAGGAAGTGGGATATGGGGTTTTTGTTGTAATGAAAATCCATGTTACTACCAGATTTTGACTTTTACTTCTACCTAGTTTCTACAAATTACTAACTATTTACTACATTCAAGGTACTTTGTAAGAAACTATCGGGGAAATAAAGACAAAAATTATAAATATTGATCACATTTGTTTAGCAATTTATTGTATTCTTTCCCCTGCACGATCCATTCTGATGTTGACAATATTTCTGTGAGTGGGCTGGCCAGGTAATTCCTTCACAATGAGACTGCAAAGTGGGCTTTATTATTCTCAACACTTTCCAGACAAGGAATCTGTGGCTCAGAGAGAGTTCAGCTCATCAAAGAGTTGAAGCCATAATCAGAGGCCTAAACCCAAAACTTCTGACCCCTATACCTGCCTCCCGCCACTACCCCCAAAGCCTCAAAAGCAAGGACTCCCACTGAGCTTTCAAACCACAGGGCAATCCAGCCAGACCCCAGGGCAGAGTATAGGGTAGAAAAACGTTCTGGCCCTGAAGGAGGTGGCATTGACTTGGACTTCATAGAATAGGTAGGATTTCAACACGTGGCAGCTGGGTTGGGGGAAAAGTATTTAGGCAGAAGCAAAGACTTAAGTTTCCACTTCCCTACCTGATACCTTACCTGTTGCAGCTGTCTGCTCATGGACCTGCTTCTCAGGACTTGGCTTTGCTTAGATGCCCTACTGCTTCTGTGCCCTAAATTTGCACGCGCGCGCACACACACACACACACACCATATCCTGAGAATCAAACATATCCCAGACATAGTCATTCCATTTAATCCTCATAGTGGTGTCCCTTCTTGGCCTTCATCGTGTCCCTGAGCTGAGTCACTAAGCTCCAGCACTTGCCCCTTGACTCTTAGTATGGCCCATGTGGCTCCCTCATTGTGTGCTGCTGGCCCGTTGGGGGCCCCACTAGCTCCTCTGAAAATTCAGGGGCTGTCTGTTGCCTGAATCTTGACCAACCTTCCCACACCCTTTCCTTTCTCCCTGATCCCACTTCTGAGGTCAGTGTACCTCTATAGTTGCCTCAGTCCCCCAGAACCTGCCCCACCTTAGTGAGCAGACCATTTGCAGGTCTTAGCTCCCTTTCCTGCTCACCCCATATAGTTTCCAGGAACCAGCAGACCCCTCAGCCAAGTCTAGAGCAAGGACTGAAAGTTTGGAGCAGAGGACATCCTGGGAGTAGGGGGGCGGCGTATGGCCTTTGGTCTGAAGTAGATTATCATCTGAGAGAGGGGGAAAGGGGCAGGGATGGAAGATTAGGATCAGTGGCAATTTACAAATTTTAAGTATGAAGATCCTTCTTTCATATCAATACACACCCCATAGAAAAGTTTTATTTTTTATGACTATTATCTGAGAAGAAAAATGGTGACAAAAAATATTTACTATGAATTCATAAACAGGGGTGCCTGGGTGGCTCAGTTGGTTAAGCATCTGACTTTGGCTCAGGTCATGATCTCACAGTTCAAGAGTTCAAGCCCTGTGTTGGGCTCTGCACTGACAGCTCAGAGCCTGGAGCCTGCTTTGGATTCTGTGTCTCCCTCTCTCTCTGCCCCTCCCCTGCTCATGCTCTCTCTCTCTCTCAAAAATAAACAAACATTAAAAAAATTTTAAAAAATAAATAAACTTAAAAAAATGAATTGACACTTTCAAATAAATTTGAAGTTTTTAAATCTCATCAACAAATTATATGCTCTTCACATACACTGATTTGTTGGGGCTTGAAGGTAAGAATACCAATGTCTTTATACACCCTTTGCAATAACTATAAGGTCACTTAGGGACTGTGGTCAATGGAATTATTGATTTGGGTCAAAATATGGCTTCAGTTTTTCTGGGGTGGATTTGAAGGCACCTCTAGGGAGATGTGGAATTACATTGGTTAAGTCTGTTAAGATCCCAGATTCTGGAGACCCTGAAGGGAAGCAGAGGGAGGACAGTGGAGATGGGGAGCAGGGCGTACATTCTCATTGAGACAGACACTTCTCATGGGAACTGCAGCTATGTCTCAAGTGGTTTCTTTGATTGTATTTTTAGTCCTTGTTCGAGGTCAGGTGCCTGACTGTAACCTTTTGCTCACATGTCCCCTCAAACAGGAAGTTGGCTGTCTGTTGCCATTATCTGTCATCGCTCAGCTTTAATAAACAAGTTCATGTGTCATTTGGACAGGCTGAGAATGAAAATTTACACTGGCATCTTAAATAATCTTGAATATGAAGAAATAAAAAACACATATATTTTAAATAAAACAATTTATTGTTCCCATGACTCCCCTGCCCATCAGCAGTTTCTCAGCCATTGGTTAGTATGCTGCTCTATACCCCTCATACTCAAAAGTGTTTATTGAAGCATATTCTGAGGGGAATGTAGACAATTTGGAGATCACCACTACCCTTGTTCTCATAAGGCCTCTTCAGACTCTCCTTGAATTTTGTTAGCTTAACAATGTTACAGTTACAGAGGCAGTGTGATGCCCAATGAGAAGAGTGAGCTAGCCATGACCTTGAGCATCATCTGTACCACTTACTGGCTGTGTGGCCTTAGGCAACACACTCAACTCTTTGAATTCTCTATTTCTTCCTTTGTGCAAATGGTCTGTGCTAATACCTACCTTATTATTACTTGTTAAATAAAGTATATTTGTTAAAAAATAAAATGTATTCATTAAAAAAATGGGTGGGGAAGTGTCTAGCATAGGTCTTGGTACATACTAGGTATCTGAAAACTATTTTCCTCCCCTCTCTTCTTTTTGGCAGAGTTTGTGCTAGGGGCTATTAGAAATAAAAACACAAATATGACCCAGAACCTGCCCTTGGGATGCCTGACTGTTGTACAAAGGAGAAATGTAATTGGTGCTCCACAGAGGGTCAAGTGAGTCGCTCAGTGGAGCACAGAGGAGGCAGGGATTGATTCTGTGTTGGGCAACTGAAAAAGCCATGAAGCAGGAAGTGGCTTTTGAGAAAGAACTTCATGAATTGGCAGGATTTCTCCATTTCTTTTCCCTTCCTTTATCTTTCATTTTCCTTTCTTCTTAAGCACATATTGACCCAGAATTAAAAATGTCCAGAGGCAGAGAAGGCTTAAAACACAGTTAAGACTCTCTGGTCTTGTCGTCCTGGCTCTCCTTCTTGTGTTGGCTTTGTCCTCAGGTGCATGGATACTAGAGAGCAACTCACAGCATCTCCTGTAAACCCAATTTTCAGAAAACTGCCACAGGTGCAAACAAATGCTTGCACACTGTTGTAGGGGTTCACAGACTCTGGACCCCCTCCGTCAGTCCCAAACTTAACACTCCAAATGAAAAAAATAACCTGTGTGTAGATGAGGCGATGGCCATGGTACTCCTTCCCCCCCTTTTTTTTTAAGTTTTATTTATTTATTTGGGGGGGGCAGAGAGAGAAAGAATCCCAAGCAGGAGAGGGAGAGAGAGAGAATCCTTTGTCGGGCTCTGCACTGTCAGTCGAACTCACGAACCGTGAGATCATGACCTGAGCCGAAATCAAGAGTCACTTAACCTACTGAACCACCCAGGCACCCCTCTTCCCCTTTTTTTGAAGTTAATTTAAAAGGGGCCTTCTCAGTTGAAATTGGTGTGAGCTATCCTGATTCCTTTCTTAAACAGTGGAGCTCTGGAGTCAAACTTGCCTGGGCAGGGAGAGCAGGATTTTAACAGAGTGATGAGAGAGGAAGCAGGTTCAGGCTGATGAAACAGCCCGAGCACAGAAAGGCTCTGTGACAGACAAGCTTAGGAATGTTTGGGGAAGGTGAATAGACAGGTCTGACTGTGGAGAGGTTCTATCAGGGAAAGTCCTGGTGACAGTGTACAGCTTGAGGGGTAAGAATAGGGCTGCCTTCACTTTCAGGCAGTGGAATCACCGAACTGTGTTATATAGCATTTATCACAGTTGTAATTTGACACGTGTGTGATTATTTGATTACTGTTTGCCTTCTCCACTCGTCTGTCAGGTCCAATGAGCACAGGCACTGTGTCTCTTTCTGCTCACCTCTGTTGTCCGATACTGACTGATGGCCTACTACATAACAGATGTTCAGTACACATTCTGGAAATTAACAGGTGGATGAATGGGGGAATGAATGGTGTCTGGCTGGGGAGGGACACTCTGGATCAATGTTTCTAACAAATGTGAGCTCCAGTACTTGGTTTGATTCTCCTTCACGGTTTCCTTCTTTGCTTATTAGTAGTCATGAAGCAGGGGTAGGAATTGGCACCTTGTGGGTCAAGCTTTCCTCCAGGCAGATCAGATTACTGGAGCTCTTGTTGGTGAATTATGCAAATCATGGTTGGCATCTGCCAAGCCCTTGTCCTGTACACACACTGCTCGACCTGAGGAAGCTTGAAGTTGTCTTAAAACATGCATTTTTGGAATTAGATAAGACTGCTTCAAATTTTAGCTCTACCTCTTATTAGCTATAACTGTTTGAGGAAATCACTTCTCTGGATCTCCTTTCCTCATCTATAAACCAGGAAAGATAATAAACATCTACTTTATAGTATTGTGAGGATTAAATTAGCTCAGTAATATAAAGGGGCTGGCACATCATAGGTGTTCTTTGTTTTATTTTTTACATTTTATTTTCTCATTGTGTCCTTGAAAATTGCAAGGAGTATTTCTTTTCTTTTCTTTTTTCTGATTTTAAAAGCAACTTCATGCTCAGTGTAGAACATTTGTTCTAAACAGCAAAGTCTAAAAGAAAAATTAGCAACTGCATTTGAGATAAACACGATTCGCGTTTTGATGTGTTACCTTCAAGTGTTTTCGCCATTCATGAGAGACTTTATTGTAAAACAGATAATTCTGTCACATGGTGGACAATGCAAGGGAGGAAATAAAGGTAAACAGTGAGAAGTAAGCCTTCCTCTGTACCCAGACCCCAGCCACCAGTTCCCCTCCTCAGAGACAACCACTGTTACCAGGTTCTTAGGTGGCCTCCTAGAGACAGTTTACATATTTAGAAAATCTGTTTTATTTTCATACCATCTTCTTCTTATGCAAACACTGGAATAGTGTATGTGCTATTTACACTAGAGGCTGTCACAAAAGTGAGTTCCCTTTTAGCGCTCATAGATATCTCTGTGGGCAGGGCCACATACGGCTCTGGTGACAGGTTCTGAGGGCTCAACAAGGTTTGGTCTCAGATGTATATTTTTACTCTTTGAACTGAAAATCTGCAGACAACTCAACAGGTGTTAGAGTTCTCAGTCTCAACCGTTTCTACAGTTGCTCATGCGAGGAGTAGATCTGCAGGCCATGGCTGGAGCCAGCTGACAGGGCAGTCTGAGGTAGAATTAAAGCTACTCCAACATTTCATTGACCCTCAGTCAATTTTCTTAAAGTTTATTTATTGATTTTGAGAGAGAGAAAGCGGGGGGGGGGGGGGAAGAGGGGCAAAGAGAGGGAGAGAGAGAATCCCAAGCAGGCTTCATGCTGTCAGTACAGAGCCTGATGCAGGGCTCGATCTCACAAATCTGTGAGATCATGACCTGAGCCAAAATCAAGAGTTGGACACTTACCCAACTGAGCCACCCAGGTGCCCCTGACCCTCGGTCAATGTTTTCTAAACTGACAATTGGAACGAGAGTTCTGACATGGAAAGGTAATATGTTGCAATTGGGATTGATCCAAAAGTCAGGGATGTGTGCCCCTTAGAATGCACTGGACTGAAGACCAAAGCCCAATCATTCTAAGACCAGTCCTGCCCCTGCCCCCACCCTTCAGGCCCCACAACTCTGCTACCCTCAGCTCCTGTCACTGGAGCTCTTCTCTGCAGGCTACATCCGTCCCAGTGCAGGTCTGTCCCATTCATACTGTCACTGGGCCCTGCCTTCAAATTGACCCTCCCTGCCAGGTCCTCTCCACTCAGCCTCCCTCTTTCCCTCCTGTTAATTCATCAACACAAGAACACTGAGACCTTGACTCTCCATGGAGCCCAGTGGATATGGAATGGGGATAGGAAGTTGGATGTGTTCAAAGCTAAGCTCCAGAGAACAGTAAGTAAGAATGGACTGATACATTTGAATATCGTACACTTGAAACTAATGTAACACTGTATGTTAAAATTATATTGGAATTAAAATTAAAAATGAAAAAAAGAATGAACTGATGCATTTGAGACACCTCATCTGGAAAATGAATATTAAGTAATATAATGGATATGGCAGTGCTTTGTAAAGTGTTAAGTGCTATATAAACATAAGGGACTCATATTTTTTTAAAGTTTTTTTAATTTATCTTGAGAGAGAGAGATAGAGAGTGAGCAGGGGAGGGGAAGAGAGAGGGAGACACAGAATCTGAAGCAGGCTCCAGGCTCCACGCTATCAGCACAGAGCCTGACGTGGGGCTCGAACTCACAAACAGTGAGATCATTTCCTGAGTTGAAACCAAGAAGGGACTCATATTTTTATGAGGATGATGATCATTTAAAACTAAGACACGTAAACCAACGATTTTACAAATGAACTTTTAAATTACAGAAGTGCTACTTCATTTTAGAGGATTTATAAAGTATGTAAAAAAAAAAAAGGAAGAGAAATTCTCAGAGTCTTATTAGAGAGTGTAGTATCTTGTATTATTTATACAGTATATTCCCTTTCTATCCTTATGGGACTGTTTCTGTGGGAGGATTATTTTTTCCTTGACAACAGATTTTGCCATGTGACTTACTCTGGCTGGTTAGGTGTGAGTGGAAATGGCATGTGCAACTTCTGAGCTAAAACTTAAGAGCCTTTCGGTAGCTCTGCTGTCTTTTTTCTCCTTCTGTCATAACACTGGCATATATCTCAGTCAAGGGCTTTTCAGTCATCTTGGAATGAAGACCCCTGTAGGACATATAATGTGAGTGAGAGATAATCATTTATTCTTGTCAGCATCTGAGATTTGGGGGTTGTTTGTTACTGTAGCAAAAATTATCCTAAGATACCTGATATCCTGAGATATCATACCTGTTAATATTTTGGTGTACACACTTCAGCCTTTATTTTTATGCCTGTGTCCCATATTTTCAATAAAAAGTGGATTATAACATACCTATGGTTTTGTGGAGTGCTTTTCTCATTTCAGCTGCAAATGTTTTAGTATATATTTCTAAAAGACAAGGATTCTTCTTTAAACATAATCACAATACCATTACCACACTTAAAATGAATAATAATCTGAATTAAGGATCCAAATAAAGTCCATACTTTGCACTAGCTTGATGTGTCTCTTACATCTCTGTGCGTTTTCAGGTTCCTCCTCTCCGTCTCTCTCTCTCAGCCTTGTGATGTATTTGTTGAAGAAATTGAACTGGCTGTTATGTAAAGTTTCTCACAGTCTGGATTTTGCTGATGGTATATTCCCATGGCATCATTTAACATGTTCCTCTTTCTGCTGTATTTCCTGTAAATTGCTGATTAAATCTAGAAGCTTGATCAGGTTCAGTGAACAGATTTTTAAACTCAGTACATTATGAACATTTTCTATGTCATTTAATTTTCTTGTACATACTTTATTAATGACTACGGGGCTGTTGAAAACAAGAATGTACTATCATTTCTTTAGCTATAGTCCCCTATTGTCAGTCATTGGGATTGTTCTAATTTTTTGTTGCTACACACAACTCCCTGATAAACCTCCTTGGGGACTAATGGTTTTCTGGCCTGATTTGCCTCCCTTCTGTTCTCTTAGTTCCTGCGGATGGTGGATGCCTGTGCTAGCTTCCTAACAGAAGCCTTGAATCCAGAAAACTGTGTTGGAATACTGAGGCTGGCAGATACACACTCCTTGGACAGCCTGAAAAAGCAGGTGCAAAATTACATCATCCAAAACTTTGTGCAGATTCTGAACTCTGAGGAGTTCCTAGAACTTCCCGTGGACACTCTGTACCACATCTTGAAGAGTGATGAGCTGTATGTAACAGAGGAGGCTCAGGTGTTTGAGACTGTGATGAGTTGGGTCCGGCACAAACAGGCAGAACGACTCTGCTTGCTCCCCTACCTCCTTGAGAATGTGCGCTTGCCACTGCTGGACCCGTGGTACTTTGTGGAGACGGTGGAGGCAGATCCTCTCATCAGACAGTGCCCGGAGGTCTTCCCGCTGCTTCAGGAAGCCAGGATGTACCACCTTTCAGGCAATGAGGTGAGCTGACGATGAGCAACACTAGCTAACCAGTGAGGTAAAGGAGTCTGCGGGCCTCACAGAAATATAGGTGAGGCTGGCTTACAGAACCTTACTTCATGGTGAAGACAATTGCCACACCGTCTACGGTTTGAGTCAGGCAGTTCCAGATGCCCTGGATTTCTGATCTGTGAAATGGGGATGATACCACATCATAAACAGCTACTGAGAGGATTGAGTGAGATAGGAAATTGCTCAGCACCGTGCCCAGCACATCCTTCCTCTTCCCAGGGCTTAAGAGTAGAGGTTGGTGGGGGTGACGTACACAGGACAGAATGCGCCCTGTTCAGTCACCATTCCACAGGAGCACAGCTTTCCTAGTTTGCCCGCTCTGGGAACTGCGAGTCTCTTGGATATCCTGTGAATGTTACCTTGGTTCAGACTGTCGTTGTTTCCTTTCCGAATTTCCAAAAATTCCTCAAAACTCACCTTCCTGCCCTCAGTCTGGCCTCCCTCCAATTCATTCACCAGCTGGATAATCTAAAACTCAAGCCTCATCATTGTGTTCTTGGGCTTACCCTCTTCGTGGCTCCCCGTGACTCCCAGGATCAAGCCCACACACTTCCTGCCTGAGCTCCTGTTGCAGGGAGTATGGCCGGAGTCGCAAAAGAGGAGTCCGAAAACAAAATGCAGTTAAGTGAAGTTCCCCATACTCGAGTCGGAATGAGGCCCCGACTCCAGCATGAAGCTTCTTTTTATTAGGATAATTGCTAAAGACTACGTGCATAAAGTCAGCTAAGTAAGTGTGTTAATCAGGTTAATGGTTTAGCTTTTTTCAAGGTTGAATTTTGAGTTAATTGGTTTCTATACCACTAGGAAGGGTCAGGTGTGAAGGACGATCTGGCCCTGGACAAATGGCTCTAGGTGTTCCTTAGGAGCCGCAGTCGCATTCAGCTGTGTAAACGTGTCCTAAGCCCTTGCACCTTCTCCAGCCCTTCCCTTTTGAAGTCTCCTCCTTTGAGCCTTCCCTCCTGCATCTCCCACATCTCCCAGAGCCTGGCCCTACACTCTTCACCTCCTGCCCACTTCTCTGGCTCCATCTCCAACCTCTCCCTTCTGCTACACGCTAATGCTCTGCTTGCAATTCCCCAAAGTGGACGTGCCTTTTCACCCTCTGTTGCAGGAGAATGAGGTGCTGTTCAAATGCCTTTTCCTCTCTCCATCTAATTAACTTTACTCTGGCTTCAAAAAGTTAAAGCATCACCTTCTTCAGAGACCTCTCTCTTCTCATAGTCCCTGGTGCATTGCTCTATCGTAGCACCAACCACTGCGTGGTAACCATTGTGTTCCTCATCTGTAAATGTCTCTATACTGGGAGCTTGTAATGGTAGGAAATATATCTTATGGGACTTTTCATCTCCAGACCTTAGGAGAATCCCTGGTGTAGAGTAAGTGATTGGTAAATGTTTGTTGAATGAAGAAATGAGTACCAAGATGATGAATACATGTATCATTTGGATGTTCCTGGTTCTGCTTAACAAATTTCTGAAGAAATGTTTTATTCAAATCTTTATAAAGACAAAAATAGGCTTAATGGAGAGGAACAAAACTATCCGGAAATAATACTATAGGGATAGTGTATTTAAAGCTTATACACATGAACACACACACATACACACACACACACACACACACACACATATATATATATATATATATATATATATATATATATATATATATATATATATATATACCACTGTCCAGTAGATCTGGGATAGGCTACCAAAACTTCATTAGGCCATTGATAGAAATCCTAGCCACAGGTGGTTTAGAAATTGTCTTTCTGAGGCCCCTAGGAGCCTCCTTCTTTTCCTGTGTGTCCTCTTCTCATTCTTTGTTGCCCTCAGATCTGCTGTCATTGGTTCACTCTGCAAATATATCCTTAAATGTTTGGCAGAATTTACCAGTGATACTATCAGAACCAGGAGTTTTCTTTGTGAGGTTTTTAGCTATAAACTGTATTTCTTTAGTAGATATCGGGTTATCTATTTCTTCCAGAATGAGCTTTGGTAGTTTGTGTCTTTCAAAGAAGTTGTGGAATTTTTGCCATAAAGTTGCTCACGGTATTCCTTTATTATCCTTCTAATAACTATAGAATCCATAGTGCTGTCACATCTCTCATTCTAGATATTGGTAATTTGTGTCTCCTCTTTTTTTTTTCCCCCTGATCAGTCTGGTTAGAGGCTTATCAATTTTATCAAAGAAACAGCTTCTGGTTTCATTTGTTTTTATAGTTTATTTCACTTATTTGTACTCCGATCTTGATTATTTTCTTTCTCTGCTTGCTTTGGGTTTGATTTTCTTGATTAAAAAAATTTTTTTTAATGTTTATTTATTTTTGAGACAGAGACAGAGTGTGAGTGGGGGAGGGGCAGAGAGAGACACACACACACAGAGATCTGAAGCAGGGTCCAGGCTCTGAGCTGTCAGCACAGAGCCCGACGTGGGGCTTGAACCCATGAACCATGAGATCACGGCTTGAGCTGAAGTCTGGCACTTAACCTACTGAGCCACCCAGGCACCCCTAATTTTCTTTGATTTTTTTTTTTTTTAAGTGGGAGCTGAAGTCACTGATTTGAGAACTTTCTTTTTTTTTTTTTCTAGTATTGCCAGCAGTGCTATAAATTTCCCCCTAAGTACCACTTTAACAGCATCCCATATATTTTAATAACCTTTATATGTATGTATGTATGTTTGTATGTATGTATACATTTAGTTATTGCAAATAAGTCCTAAACACCAGCTATTTGCCAGATATGGCCCTGGGCACTACAAAAACAGTTTCTGCCTTATGAAATTGATGGTCTATCAGAGAAGCCAAGACAGTAAGCAGATGAACAGTGATGAGTACACAGAGGTAGGAGTCTAGGCAACCATATGGGCCCTGCCCTATGCTGGATATGTGGGTCACTGGCAGATGGCTCAGCACCGAGCATTAAAGCTCTCATAAAATTGCAAACTGTGTCAGTCTCTGCAGCTGCTCTCAGTTCAGGGTCTTGATCAACTACACTTCCAGTATTCTAGCTATTTTTATTTCTGCTTCCTGTTTCCTAAGTCCCTGAAATGCAGGTGATAAAGGTTTTCCTCTTCTATAAAATATCTGTACTATGCCTTCTGCAAAATTGCTGCTCTGAAATATGTGCTCTCACTTCGGTGTTTGCAGCGTGGGGGAGAGTGGGAGACAGAAGTCTTCTATCTGGAAGAGTTTCCAGTGGCAGGAACTTGGGCTTGCGTTTAGGTAGATCTGAGTTTTAATCTTGACTGTACAATTTACTGACAGTGTGACCTTGGGTAAGCTACTTAGCTGCTTTAAAGCTCTGTCCTGCCCTGTAACGTGGAGATAATGATGTCTACCAACTGATACCAGTTGTTCTGAGAATTAAGTAAGGTAATGAACGTGATGTGGTTAGCAGCGTCTGGCTCATGGTGTAAGACCCCACAAATGAAGACTCTTCTTGTTCTTCTGCAGTTCCTTTATGGTGTTCTGTCTCCCACAACCAAGCATTTTCCTTCTCTGAAGCTAACATTTCTCTTTTCACTGTGTCCTAGGGTTGCTGATTTATTGTCCTAAACCCTCCCCAGGGCACTTTCTCATTCCCATGTTACAGTCTTGGTAGCTGAACCAACCAAACACAGTGATCTTCGAATCAGGGTCTCATTGCCAGTTGATTCCCTGAAACTCCCTGTCTGTTTGCTGCCTGAATGATCTTCGGTTTACTCCTCAGAATAGTAGTGAAAGCCTGGAGGCTAGTCTCTGAACATACTTCTCCCCTTAACCTTCCTTTTCCAAACTTGAACCCTTCTTGCCCTATCATTATCTCTCCCTTTTAACCTTGTTCCTCCCCTAAGCTCGTGGAGGTGGCAGCGGTGGGATATTTTAGAACCCTAAAAGCAGATGTCAATCCACATTTGATTTAGGGGTGGTAGCCAGTACCTTCACTGAGAGAAGTCTTTTGGGGCAGAGAAAGTTTCTCCTGTATTTAATTACCTCCTAAATTTCCTGCGACCACCTTGGTCTGTACCAAAGACTGCTCTGACATGTGTGGTGTCATTCATTCCTGAGGACAGAGGGGGCAAAGGCTCAGCCTTGAGGACAGCTTTGTTGAAGCAATATGATCACTTCTGTTGGTCCTCTAGTACAGGCCCTGTTAATGAGTGGTCAGTAAGGTGAAACTGCCTGTTCTATTGAAAAAATTTTTTTAATGTTTATTTTTTGAGGGAGGGAGGGAGAGAGAGAGGGAGAGAGAGAGAGAGAGAGAGAACGGGGGGAGGGGCAAAGAGAGAGAGGGAGACACAGAGTCTGAAGCAGGCTCCAGGCTCTGAGCTGTCAGCCCGACAGGGGTCTCAAACCCACGATCCACAATGTTTACTGTTTATTTTTTGAGGGAGGGAGGGAGAGAGAGAGAGGGAGAGAGAGAACAGGGGGGAGGGGCAAGGAGAGAGAGGGAGACACAGAGTCTGCAGCAGGCTCCAGGCTCTGAGCTGTCAGCACAGAGCTCAACATGGGGCTCGAACTCACCGGCTGTGGGATCATGACCTGAGCCGAAGTCGGACGCTTAAGGGACGGAGACACCCAAGTTGCCCCTGCCTGTTCTGTTTTTAACAATCTGAAAATAAACTGGTTAGGCCTGATTGTTGCATGCGATTCTTTGGCAAACACTTCTGTGTATCTGCAACAAAGTTGCACGTCTCTGACTTCAGACAGGCACGTCTCATGCCTTTGGAGTTAATATTTTGCCAAATGTAGCTGTGTTTACAGTTTGATAATTAGTGCCACCACTGAGGAGTCCTGCGGTGCCAAGTGATAAGGCAGGTCTTAATACCCAGCAATTCCATCAACTAGATGCCTGTATTAGTTTTCTATTGCGGTGCAACAAATTATCCAAAACTTTACAGTTTAAGACAACAAACATTTATTATCTCACAGCTGGCAGGAATCTAGGCTTAGTGGTTTAGTTGGGTGGTTCTGGTTCATAGTCTCTTACGAAGTTGTAGTCAAGCCATTAGCTGGGGTTGCGGTCATCTCAATGCTCAAGCGGGGTTGGAGGATCAACTTCCAAGCTCATGCATAGGATTGTTGAGAGGTGTCTGTTCCTTGCTGGCTATTGGCTAGAAGCCTCAGTTTCTGCCAGATGGGCTTCTCCATAGCAGCTGGCTTTCCCCAGAGCAAATGGCACCAGAAAAACTGAGAGAGCAATCAAGATTAAAGCTATAGTGCTTTTGATAACCTAGTTTCAGCAGAGATATACCATCACCTTTGCTGTATTCTGTTGGCCCAGGGACCAACCCTCGAATAATGTGGGGAGAACAACATAAAATGTAAATATCCTGAGGTGGGGATTGCCGGGTACCACTGAGGAAGGTGTTTACAACAGTGATCTAGACTGGAAAAAAATATCTGTATCAGGTCCTGAGTTACCTAGCTCTCCTATTCATTCATTCATTCATTCATTCATTCATTCACTCATTCAGCAAAGGTTTATAGAAACTCACAACCTCCAAGCACTGTTCTTGATGCTGAGAATCCATTGAAGAATAAGGGCTGTTCCTGCCCTCAGGGATCTTCTAGTAACTTACAAAGAAGTATGCAAAGTGCTGTGATGGGGAAATTCAGGACTGTGGGAACATGTGTGGAAAGTCAGGAGGCACCTGGATGGCTCAGTCAGTTAAGTGTCTGATTCTTGGTTTCAGCTCAGGTCATGCTCTCATGGTTTCATGAGTTCGAGCCCTGCATCGGGCTCTGCGCCAACAGTGTAGAGCCTTCTTGGGATTGTCTCCTCCCTCTCTCTCTGCCCCTCCCCCACTGTGCGCGCGTGTGCGCGCACGCTCGCGCGCGCGCGCTCTCTCTCTCTCTCTCTCTCTCTCTGGTGCACCTGGGTGGCTCAGTCGGTTAAGCATTTGACTTCGGCTCAGGCCATGATATCCAGGTTTGTGAGTTCAAGCCCCGCATTGGGTTTTGTGCTGACAGCTCAGAGCCTGGAGCCTGCTTCGGATTCTGTGTCTCCCTCTCTCTGTGTTCCTCCCCTGCTCCCATTCTCTCTCTGTCTCTCAAAAATAAATAAAGATAAAAAAAAAAAAAAAGAAAGTCAAGAATAGGCTCTTGGAGGAAAGGACAATGGGACATTACAAATAGTGCCAATGACTTAAAAGGTAAGTGGATGGGGAAGTGGTGTGGGAAATCAAGGACAGATATTAGGTGGGGATCCAGATAGCAGGCAGAAATGCAGGGGTTTTAGTCAATTGGAGCAGAGTCTTACATAGCCCAGGACTCAGGAATGGGGTACCAGTCTGGGAATCAGGAGTAAGATCACAGTCCAGTCCCCTACTGGCCAGCAGGCTATTGAGGCAGGAAAGCAGTCACTGTGAAGAAGATAGGGGGCTTTGGAGGGAGGCTGAGGCATGGCTCTCAGAGCTGGAATAAAGGTCATGTGGGGACCAGTTCTGGGAGGAACCCATTGCTGTCCTCTAAGCATTGCCCTACAATCCCTAATCCTCTTGAGAGGTTGTGCTGTGAACCAGGGTAGATAGTTGGAAAGAAAATCACAGAGTGGCAAAAACTGTCTTTGGTGCTCATCTCTCAGCTCCTGTCCTGCCAGCTTGGTATTCTCATAGTGCCTCCAAGTTCCCAGGACCACCCCTCCCACCTTTATCTCGGTTGTCTTTTCCACTGTCAATGCCCTCAGGTTCTGCCCATTGCCCCACACATCCTTACTTTCTGCTGGCTCCCAGAAGAGAGTCCTGCCACAGACTTTATGGCCATGAATTGAGGATGCAAAATTTACTGTATCTGACTCTTTGGTACAAAAAAACGAAGTCTGTGATGGACAAGTAGAGGTTGGATTTGGCTGGCCTGATTACTTGTGACCATTGATTGGATTCACCACTTAGGGTGCAGTTTTTGCTACTGTAACTTGTTTGTTGCATCTGTGGTCAAGACTGAAGCTTCATAGTCTGTGTTAGGTCAGCTTGCCCTTGCAGGAAAAAGCCGCTTTGGTCATCTGGGAAATGGGTGCTGCCTCTCTGTCTCCCATCAACCCACCTGCAGAACCTTCCCCACTGAGCCCAAGGGACAGATGGAACCAGGAGGAGGGAAGCTGTCCCCTTTCCCTAAGAATGCCGATATGACATCTCCAGCTGCTCCTACCATCATGGCTACCTGTTAAGGGCTGTGCATGTGCCAGGTGCTCTGCTCATCCCTCTACGTCATGACTTCATGAGTGCTCACAATGACCTGATGGCACAGAAGTGATGACAGGCATTTGCAGAGATTGTGTTGCTTCTCCAAGGTCACATGGCCATACGTGATGAAACCAGGACCAAACTTTGGTGTGTTTGATTTACAAACCTCTGTTCTTTAAGCTGGGTTCAAATATCTGTGGTGTGGGTGTATTTGCTTGTTCAAGGCTCTGAAGGGTCATATCTTTGGTGTTGGAACCCAGTCCTCCAACCTCCCCGGCCACACCGTGCTCCCTTTTGGTTTTTCCTTCCTAAGTCTCTAAGTGCTCTTAGGTGCCTACTATCGGGACTTCTCTTTCAGAAGAGGTCGGGTGGTGAGCAAAGTCTGGGATATCATCAAGAAATTGAAACCAGGAGAGAGTGGAAGGTGGCCAAAAATGAAATTTCAGGATTCAAGCCCTGGTGAGGCAAGAAGTGCATTTGATGGTAAATGGACCTGGATTTCTTAAGACAGCAGCAAAAGCAACAATAGGTAGCCTTTGTTGAGTGCCTGTTATACACCAGGCCCCTTTCAGGCCAAGCACACCATGTATATGATACCATTTAATCCTCACAACAAACCTATGAGGTAGTTACCACTAAAATTCCCATTACACAGATGATGAAACTGAGGCTCAAGGAGGTGAGGTCACCTGGTCATATGGTGGCAGAGTTGGGAATTGGGCTCTTCTCTGTCTGGCTCCATAGCCTAGTCTCTGAACCTCTGTGTCATCCTGCCTTTATGTACTCCCGTTGGTTTTCCAGATCATTTCCGAGCGCACCAAGCCCAGGATGCATGAGTTTCAGTCTGAGGTATTCATGATCATTGGTGGCTGCACAAAGGATGAACGGTTTGTGGCGGAGGTAACCTGCCTGGACCCCCTGAGGCGCAGCCGCCTGGAGGTGGCCAAGCTCCCCATGACGGAGCATGAGCTGGAGAGTGAGAACAAGAAGTGGGTGGAGTTTGCATGCGTGACATTAAAAAATGAGGTCTACATCTCAGGTAAGCAGGAGCCACATGATGCCAAAGGAAGCCCCAGTGGCACGATGTACTTTCCTGAGTGAGAGCCAGGCCACCATCTTACAAGAATTACTGTGAATGGCAATGGTCTAACTCTGACTGGATCAGCATAGAGAAACCCAGGGGGTCTTATCTGGGAAAGCACATTATTACTTAATGGACACTAACCTGTGAGCAGTATTGTACTAGGATCTGGGGTAGCAGGCAGACAGGTCCAGTCCTTCATGGAAAAGGAAGAAGTAAACTGATACTAGAGTTTATTTGGTGTTTGCTCTAGGTGTAGGGTTCTGAGCTGGTCACTGGGAATACAGTAATGAATAAAAATGTCTGCTCTTCTCCCCAGACCTGAACCTCAGCTCAAGTTTACTGTCATACTTTTAGATGCTCCAGTAGAACATAGTACTTTTTCATTTCACACTTCTTTCTTTCTTTTTTTGAGAGAGAGAGAGAGAGAGAGAGAGAGAGAGAGAACGTGCAAAAGTAGGGGGGAGAGAGGCAGAGGGAGAGAGACAGAGAGACAGAGAAAGAGAGAATCCCAAGCAGGCTCCACACTTGGCACGGGGCCTGTTGTGGGCTTGATACAACAACCCTGGGATCACGATGCCAAGTTGAAATCAAGAGTCAGATGCTCAACTGACTGAGCTACCCAGGCACCCCTCATTTCTCTCTTCTAAGTTATTTGCTTAATTATTTACAATTACACTATGCCTCATTCCCATTAGTCCTTCAATTCTACAAGAGTCAATACTATATTGTCAGTACCTAGTACTGTGCCTAGCTACATAGTAAATAATAAATATTTATTAAGTGACAAAATCTGTACCATTTTAACAGCACAGTAGGTGAATTTTCACTTTGGTGGCATTTCATCATTTGCCTATCACACCAACTCTGTAAGGTAGGTGATTTTAATCTCCAAGTTACAAATGGAGAAAATGGAGGCTCTGAAAGATTATGGAACATATCTAAAGACAGGTCATACCTTGGTAAATGTCAGACAGGGTTCCAACCCAGGTTCTGTGAGTCCCATCCTCTCCCAATGACATCAAAAGTCACCCAGCTCTTCTGGGAGCCCCAAGGAAGGAGACAAGCATACCTTGTCCTCTCTTGGAGGCTTTTTCTAATCTGAACTTGTTTGGGGAAGAGCTTCTTCGCAGAACTGGCTTCCTCCAAAGTCAAGGGCAGGTCAGTTCTTCCCTGGGTATGTTAATACCATAGATTAGATTATAGCTTTCATTTATCTTGTAGAAGTATTTTTTTGATTGTTGTAGAAGATTCAAATAATACAGGGTGTAAAGTAAAATATGGCAGTTTCTCTGTGCTATTACAATCCTATACGTTTTAACTTTTTTACAAAAATAGTTTTATATTGGCTTAGAGTAAGTAATGCCAGCTGCTGTAACAAACACTAAATCTCAGCGAATTATGGCAGTAGTATGTGGGCACTGGGGAGTGTGGACCTCCTTCACTCAGTCATTCAGGGACCGAGGTTCTTTGCATCTTATGATGCTGCTGTTTTCCACACGTGGTCTTCAAGTTTGATGCATTAGAGGAAGAAGGAGACACTGAACAAGTTGAGAAAGCATACCTGCTCATAACAACTTCAGCCTGGACATGAGGCATCAGTCTTCTCGCATGCTATTAGCAAGAACTAGCCACGTACTCCCACCCCTGCAGCCCCAGCCCCCATGCGGTGGGCTAGGAAATGTAGTTGAGCTGTGTGTACAGGAGGAAAAGACAGATTTGGGAACCATAGTCAGTCTTTGTCACATACACTACACATGTTGTTCTACAACTTGTCCTTCGCCTCACTTAAACTTGTTGTTGTCTATTTAAAAGTGACACTGGGGGCGCCTGGATCGCTCAGTCGGTTGAGCATCTGACTCTTGATTTGGGCTCAAGTCATGATCCCAGGCTCATGAGATTCAGCCCCTTGACAGGCTCCTTGCTGAGCATGGAGCCTGCTTAAGATTCTCTCTCCCTCCTGCTCTTCTCCCCAGCTCTCATGTGCATGCTCTTTCTCTCTCTAAAATAATAATAATAATAATAAATGACATGAGCAATACATGAAGTCATGCTTGTTATACACAGTTAAATCACAGAGATTTGTGCTTCAATTAACAGTCTCTTTTGGGCATCATCACGTGTTGACATAAGGGATCTGTCATGTGGATTAAGTGATGTAATATGTATTACATAAAGCACAGCACAATCCCAAGCACATAGGAGAGCTCAGCAGTGCTATTCTTCATTATTGCTAGTGTTCTTTCCACCAGCTTCAGGGCAGTCTACTGATTGAATGAAATACAGTTTTTTCAGCTTTTATTTTCCCACTGGAAAAAAATGCTGCAATAGGCATTTTAATACACATGTATTTATGAACTTGTGCTGCTCTTTGGAGAGATTCCTGGAAGTGGTCATAAGATGTGTCCATTTAGAATTTTTGTAGATGTTACTAAACTGGTACCAGTTTGCAGTTCAACCAACGTTGAATGACATGGCCCATTTTCTTCATCCTTGCTGACATTTTTTTCTTATCAATTACATTTTTTTTCATAGCCCAAAATGTTTATATTTACATTCTTGGATCATTAATGATATTAGCATATTTTCATATATTTATTAGCTAACACTTTATTTTTGAAAATTATCTATTCCTACCCTTTGTTCTTTATTGGTTGTTTGTCTTTTTAGTAATTTTTTGCAGTTCTTATTCTATGTCCTTTGCTATTTGTATTGCAAATAGTTTCTCTCAGACTATGGTTATCTTTGAACTTCAATTTATATTTTATATAGTAACTTTCTTTCCTATGTGATTCTGCATTTTGTGTCATGCTTTGAAAGCCCCTCCTCACCCCAAGATCATCAGCATCTCCCATATATTCTCCAGTTACTTTTATACCATTTACTTTTGAATTTTATTTTAACTGTAATGTGAAAGAAGGCTCTAACTTCATTTTTCCCTAAGTAGTCAATTGTTCTAATACCATTTATTTAATGATCCTTATATCTTTCAGTCTGTTCTGTACTCTTGTTTTTCGTTGGTCAGTTTGTCTCATTTGATGCTAGTACCACACTGCTTTTATTATTGTAGCTTTTTAGTATATTTTAATATTTGCTGGGAAAATCCTCCTTGTTCATTCTTTTTTCAAAAGTTTCTCAGACATTTCTCCAAATTTACTCTTCCAAATGAAATTTAGAATGATCTCTTCAAGTTCCCTGAAAAGTCCTGAAGGCACTGAATGTATTGATGAACTTGGGGAGGGCTGACATCTTACAGCACTTGTCTGTCCTCTCGTCTATGCACATGTCATGCCTCCAACCTAATCAGGTCTTCTTTACATCTTGAGGTAAAACTCATAGAGTTTTTGTTTCCTTTTTAATACAGTATGCATACATTACTTTGAAAGTATATAGTTATTTTATAACTTTAGACACTGTCGCATTGGGATCAATATCACGCACAGTGTTTTGAATACAGACCTCTAAAATGCACACAACCCGAGGAAAAAATGGTTGAACTATGTGAACAGAAACTTCATGGAAGAAGAAGCTCAGGAAAAACCAAACCATGGTGTTATTTTTCTCCATCAGCTTGCAAAACAAAATAAGCCAAAAAACGCTCTTAATATATGCTGTGAGTGGGGTATAGGGAAAGGTCAACCAGGACAGCTCTGGAAGGCTCTTTGGCAACACCTATAAAAATTCAAGGTGTGCATGCCTTTCCCTTAGAAATCTCACTTCTGGGCTCTACCTTAGAGAAACATTTACCCAGGACACAGAGCATCATCAGTGATACACATTGCCCCACTAGTGCACATTTATAAGTCTGAAAAGTACATCTTTTTTTTTTTTTAGATTTTATTTATTTATTTTTGAGAGAGAGAGAGAGAGCAGGGGAGGGGCAGAGAGAGAGGGAGAGAGAGAATCTCAAGCAGGCTCCATGCTCGCAGTGCAGATCCCAACGTGGGTCTCGAACCCACAAACCATGAAATTATGACTTGAGCTGAAATCCAGAGTTGGATGGTTAACCAACTGAGCCACCCAGGTGCCCCTGAAAAGTACATGCTTTGCTTTAAGTAGTTGGTGATACTCTATGCTGATGGGGAATAGAAACACAAAGCTTTTAAAATATTTTTATTAAAATCCCCCCAAAGATCTTGGTCTCTCTCCCTAACTGAATTATGTATTTTCAGAGAGTTGTCTCAAAAAAATATTTACCATCTCATTCTCAAATTATCTATTGTGAGCATCTAATTCTTTTATAATAAAATCTTTTAACAATAGGACAAACCCTACTTATGTTTTTTATATAGATCAGAGATTTGAACCAAGACAATTTTGTAAGATTTCTTGGTGATTTTCCCAGGTTTGTATTTGCCTAAACAAACAAGCAAACAGAACTTAAGGTACTTCCTAATTTGCCTGCCGGTGAAGGGCCTCCTATCCCCACTGCAGTGGTCCAACCTTACCTGTCCTGCTTTGCTTCCTACCCCTTGGCTGCACAGACACTGAGTCCAGGTGCCTGCTGGCCCCCATCCACCCAGGCCACTTGGGCGCCACTTCCCTGGAGACTTCTCTGGACCCAATTCACTCAGCCACCTCTTCTCTGAACTCTCACAGCACAGACGTGACACCTAGCACAGTCTGGTACACAATTCACCCCAGCCTCACCTGGCTTTCTCTATTCCCCTATGTTGATTTCCCCATCCAGACCACACACACCTTCACGATTTCTTTTGTTTGGGAGCGGAGCTGACCCGGGGATATAGCATTTAAGGACTGTGGGAAATTATGGGGGAAGCTGTGTTTCTGATATATCTGGTGGCTTCTTAAATGCTCTGTATCTCTTCTAGGTGGCAAAGAGACACAGCATGATGTTTGGAAATATAATTCTTCAATCAACAAATGGATTCAAATTGAGTATTTGAACATAGGCCGCTGGAGGCATAAAATGGTGGTATTAGGTGGCAAGGTCTATGTGATTGGAGGTTTTGATGGCTTACAGAGGATCAACAATGTGGAGACCTATGATCCCTTCCATAACTGCTGGTCAGAGGTATAGCAGATTATTTCTATGAGTAATTTTGTATTATTACTTCAAAGCTTTAAAAAAGAAGTATGTGCCAATGTAGGTATATGGCTTTCTGATCTCTCTGCTCCCACTGAGAACATTTTTGGTGGCTCCAAGCTTCCCTCTTAATAGGAGCCATTGCTTCAGCATTGCTGATCAGGTCAGAGAAACAACTTCCTTCCAGACGGGGAAGCTCTGCGTGGGCACCTGTCTATCCTGGCAAGAAGCCCAGATGTAGAGGGGAGGCTTGGTTCTAACCTCAGTCTGCATGTCTGAGCTCAGAGTCTGTCTCCTCAGATGCCATCCGCCCTTGTTGTCTCCCCAGTGGGCATACAGAGATCCCTTTCCTACACTGTTTACTGATTCAGAGTCATTTGGTAGTGTTTAGAAGTTAGCCCTTGTAATTATGCTAGGTGAATAAACTCCGGAGATCTGCTGTACAACATTGTGCTTACAGATAACAGCACTGCACTGTATGCTTAAAAAGTTGTTAAGAGATATCCTTTTGTAGTTCATAAGTGTGATGATTGGGTCTTCAAACCATTGTGTGACATGTGCCGCCCTCAAACCTTGTTACAACCTTGGCACATTACCTGTCCGATAAAAAAAAATTTGTTAAGAGAGTAAATCTCATGTTAAATGTCATAATAATAATAATAATAATAAGAGTAAAACAGTTTCACTTCCTGTATTTCCAGGTTATTCTTAATTACAAATTTTCTTTCTCCTTATGAGACTATATGTCAGAGTATGTTCCACTTTGGGGAGTGTAAAACATGGCCATCAGAGGCACAAGCAAAGGTAGCTACATCATCATGGCATCTAACCAAGCAAGGCCTGTCAACCTGAAAACTGCTATATAGCCCTTCATATTTTATAGGAGTGTGCCCTACGTCTTCTCAACTTGTCAAGTGCCATGACAGCTGCTCTATGACCCAAGAGGGCCATGTCAAAAGGCAAGAAGCTCTTGGAAGTCCCCTTGAGTGCCCTGGGGTTCACAGGGTAGAAGCACAGGTCTGGCTAAATACCAAAATCTTCATGCTGCCCCAGAGTGGGAGTCTGCTTACCTATGGCCCCCTGAAACCCTTATATCAGCTTTTCTTCCTAGATAAAAGCAATAAGGGCAATGGCACATAGTAGGCACTCAGTAAATATTTTTTGAATGAAGGAACACATGAATGAATAGAAATATGCATGTTTGAGAAAGTATTTTCCTCCAAATAGTGGCTGGTTTCATCTGTATAAGCACTTATTCCTATGTACACCTTCCCTCCCCTGATAGCTGGACTCTGGGAGAAACAGGCTGGAAACATCCAACACTGAACCCGTTCTAGCCTGTCCAGAGCCTGCAGAGAGGGTGGGAAATGAGTGCTTTGACCTCATGTCTCAAGGGGAGTCAAGCCCACAGGCCTTGTGACTTCAGGCAAAGGATGCCCAGGCTTATGTTCTCGAGCTCCTGGCTCGAGAGTCCTGTGAACCACTGCAGCAGTCTGGGG
Organism: Puma concolor; assembly: GCF_028749965.1. Classification (NCBI taxonomy): domain Eukaryota; kingdom Metazoa; phylum Chordata; class Mammalia; order Carnivora; family Felidae; genus Puma; species Puma concolor. The sequence continues at coordinate 75,779,333 of NC_141675.1, read as the reverse complement.
GCAGTCTGTAGCTGTGTGACTGACAGCTTCTCCTGATGCCCTGTGCCTCCACAGGCAGCACCCCTTCTTGTCCACGTCAGTTCCTTCGCAGCTACCAGCCATAAGAAGAAACTCTATGTGATTGGGGGCGGGCCCAATGGGAAACTGGCCACAGACAAGACTCAGTGTTATGACCCTTCAACCAATAAATGGAATTTAAAGTCGTCCATGCCGGTGGAGGCTAAATGCATCAATGCTGTCAGTTTCCGGGACCGCATCTATGTTGTTGGTAAGTAAATGAATGGCATCTTATTTATCTGAGGTCCGCCACCCATGGAGCCATGGGGGTAGATCAGATAAGGCCCTCCTGGGAACTCACATGGATTCCTGGGTGATGTGGGTGAGGTGGAAAAGGAAGAGAAGGGATTGGTCCAGGCCTTGGTGGGAATTACCTTGTAGTACTACTGGACACAGAGACAGCCCACGTTTAGGGTACATACAAAATAGACCGACAGTGGGGCCCAGTGGAGGAGCCAGAAGTTGCCACAGGAACGAAGTGTGCTGCAAACATTAGCAAATGTATGAAAGTTGAAGTGTGCACAGTACAGTAAGTGACCGATGAATGGTAGCTATCATTATTTCTTATTTTGTGTTCATGGGAATTTTACTCTTTCCACTTGTTCTGGGGATCTGAAAAGTTGCATTTAGCCACAAGGAAAGCCTGGCTAGCTATACCACAGTTGGTATGGAATTGTTAAGGACGACGGATCTCAATACCAACTACTCATTAGAATCACCTAGGGAGCTTTTTACAAAAATACGCATAGCTAGGCCCTATTCCAGAGCAATTATATCAGAATGAGAGGGAGCACGTTGGTCTACAGTACAAGGTGTTTCTTTTTTTTTAATTTTTATTTAATGTTTTACTTATTTTTGAGAGAGAGAGAGAGAGACAGAGTGTGAGCAGGGGAGGGGCAGAGAGAGAGAGAGAGGGAGACATAGAATCTGAAGCAGGCTCCAGGCTCTGAGCTGTCAACACAGAGCCCAACGCGGGGCTTGAACTTGTGAACCTCGCAATGGTGACCTGAGCTGAAGTTGGACATTTAACTGACTGAGCCACCCAGGCGCCCCAACAGTGCAAGGTGTTTCTAATGTGCAGGTGACTTTCATGTGCAGCCATGACTGAGAATTACTGATTAAGGAGATGCCAAAAATATGTAACTTCAGCAAACAAGAACTAATCAGAGCAGGCTTCCTGGAGGCAGAATACAGGAACAGATTAAGGAAAACCCCCTTCTCTCTCTTGCTTCAGGTTTCCTGTGTGTTTATGGTCAGCCTCATGACTTCAAAGCTCATCTTAAAATGGGTAACTTGGACTGGCGTCCCAGGTCATGCTCAGTCTACAAAGAGATGCCACCACCTCTAGTCACTGCCATGTATCGATAGCTTCTGTGTACCAGGCTTTCTGCAGGTGCTTTATGAGCATGGTCCTTCTGACGTCTTACAACCACCGCAGCCTCAGTGCTTATGGTTACAGTAAAAAAGTGTTAGAGCTGGGGTCGTGAGCTGAGTGCCCCAGCTGTACCAGGCGGTATTTCTTCTAGGGAGCAGTCTTAGGATACATTTTGGCACCACGTGAAGCCAGTCGTCCTTGAGACCCTGATTAGCGCCTGGCAGCAGAGTTTAAGGGGCTCTCTGAAGTGTTTCCAGCACAGACATACTGTCCCTAGAATCCATTAGAGCTTTCTGGAGAGCCGTGAAGCTCCTGTTTCCATTGGCGAGATGGTAGATTTGACCTAGCAGAAGTGGGCTTTTTGTGGTTAAAGGGGAAGAAAACCAGAAAAAACAGTGAGATGCCCACCGTGTTTCCCTTCCTCCTCAGGAGGGGCTATGAGAGCGCTGTACGCCTACAGCCCTCTGGAAGACAGCTGGTGCCTGGTGACCCAGCTCAGCCACGAGAGGGCCAGCTGCGGCATCGCGCCCTGCAACAACCGGCTCTACATCACTGGGGGGCGGGACGAGAAGAACGAGGTCATCGCCACGGTGCTGTGCTGGGACCCCGAGGCCCAGAAACTGACGGAGGAGTGTGTCCTGCCCCGGGGGGTGTCGCACCACGGCAGTGTCACCATCAGGAAATCTTACACCCACATCCGGAGGATCGTGCCCGGAGCCGTGTCGGTGTGACTGCGGGAGGGCGGAGCCACGGGGGCGCGGGGCGAGGTGCCAGGAGACCTCCCTCCTCACCTGTTGCCCGGGTTCGTCCCACTTCAGACAGCAGGCTGGGCTGGAGCTACAGGCCACACCTCTGGGTTCCCCGCGGCTCCGCATGGGAGCTCCTTTTGGAAGTCACAGCTTTGGGACACCAGCCAGGAATGTTTGTGCGACCTACCTCAGGAGGGAAGAAGAGTAATATGTAACATTCGGGACAGACCTGTCCCCTGCCAGGTTCTGTGCCAAGCACTTTTGTGTATCAATTTGTTTAACCACCATAATGACCTGGTCACCGGACATTATCACTTCTGTTTTACAGGTGAGGAAACTGAGTTTCAGAGAGGCAAAGTACTTTGTCCCTGGTCACCCAGATTATAAGTAGCTAAGCCAAGAGGCTAACTCCAGGTCTTTTCAATTTCAAGGTCAGTGACGGTTCTGTCATGCTGCCTATTTCTGCATAGGAAAACAACAAACTAAACTGGCTCATTTTTTGTTTCTGACAAGTTTGCTGAAGGATTCACTCAGCAAGGTGGGGAAATAAAGTTTTTTTTTTTCTTTCTTTTTTTTCTTATATTTAAACCACATGGAATCCTTGGTGTTAGAGCCTTGGGCTCCTTGTCAAGAGGGTTTCAAGTGTTGTTCCATCTGACAGGACCAGAAGATGGGTCTGGGAAGACCTATATGCTTTGAAAGAGATAAAAAATAACTTCTCACCCATCAAAACCTCTTTTTTTTTTTTTTTTTTTTAATGATCACAGAGGTGCATTTTGGACTAGAACTCTTGTTGCCACACACAATTGTACCTTCAGCAGAGTCCAGTGCCCCGGCCTCTCAACGTCCAACACTTGTATTGCAGTGTTACAAGGGGTTTCCCAGAGACTCAGAATACTGTTTTTGTTGTTGTTTTTAATGTAAACATCCCTACACTGCTGGCCACTGCAAGAATGACTGACTCTTCTTGACAGTATACTTTCTGCTTTTTAGACTGTGACTCGAGTCCATGTCCCTGAGACCCCACCCTCCTGGAACCTTAGTTTTCAGGATCCTTTCAAGCCCTTCTGTTTGGTTTTTGGTTCGGTTTGGCACAATTTTGACTCAAGGAGTGGAGTCTGTCCTTCGCTCTGATAGAGCTTTCCAATGAGCTCACTGGAAATTCATTCTAATCCCCAAGTTGGGGAAACAGATTAAGAGATCCTGTTTCATTTGCTGTACTTAAAGAGCAACAACAATGATAGCAACATAGTAACTGTATTACCCAATGCATTTTATTTTCATCATATGATTTCAAATCTCTTTAATAGAGTTTTATTTCATGTCAGAGGCAGCACATTGTGCCTGTACTTCTGGAACAGTTTGAGCAGTAGCGGTTTTAGAGTTTATAGTGAGTTGAATTTTCATAGAAAAGTTATGGTTAGAAGAAGCTTAAAGTTCCAAGCTGATAAAAAAGGACTTGGAACATTACAAATGAGATTTCTGTGTATGCTTAGATCATTGAGGATAAATATAAACACATGTTGGTGTGTGAAAAGCTCTGTGCCTTAGAATCAGGTGTGACAGTTCAGCTCCCTGCTACAAAAAGTAGGAAGGGAAAATACAAACATATCTGGGGACATTTAGAACACATTACAGTACGTGATGTACTTACTCATGAGCACTAATAACCTTAACAAAGCTTTCAACTGAAACAAGTTAATCTAGTTCCATTTAGCAGACATTCAAGGAGTTCTTTCTGTTTGTCAAGACTTTGGGACACAAACAGGTAAGATAACCACCCCTGAAACATTCAATAAACAGGTAAACAGGCCATTAGTCAACATTATAGTTTTTCTTTTCATCAAGTTAGAGAAAAATGATACATCTGCAAAGTTATGAGGTTACACCCACTTCTTTATTGCCCTTCCAGTGCTCTTCTTGGGAAGCTGTGCTCTTAGGTCAATGATGCGGCCATCGCTTACATACTTGACTTCCTTTGAGATAGTCTTCAGAAACCATTTATGAGTTATAGGAGCAATCATTTTCTGAAGATGATTTCAGGAAGAACTTCCAAAAAGTCTTTCCAATGACAACATCAGTGGCATTTGCAGAGAGCTCCCCTCAGAAAGAGAGTGCTCCTTGTCGTCGAGAACTTTTGTTAAGAACAGTTGACAAATTTTGTGCCCATCAGTGGATCAGCCTTACTCTGGGAAAGTGAGGATTCAAGACCTCTGTGTTATAAATCTGCTTCTAACTGCAGGACCCAAGTTTCAGGAGTAGTTCAGAAAATGTAAATGAAGTCAAGGAAAGGATTCTGTGTCATTTTTCATTAAATATTTATTTTTGAGACAGAAAGAGACAGAGCGTGAGTGGGGGAGGGGCAGGTAGAGAGGGAGACCCAGACTCCAAAGCAGGCTCCAAGCTCTGAGCTGTCAGCACAGAGCCAGAGGCAGGGCTCAAACCCACAAACCGGGACATCGTGACCTGAGCCGAGGTCAGATGCTTAACAGACTGAGTCACCCAGGTGCCCCAGCTTCTATGTCATTTTAATGTCACTAGATATGCAGGTCAATTGTAAAATCTCAGATGCCTGGCCCTCAAGAGAGATCCTCAATAATGGCATGGATTGGCAGACAGATACACCTGTTAAGACGACACAGAGTCCTGCACTTAAGGCTGCCAGTCAGTAGCTTTTAGGGAAATAAGAGTTCAAGTAATTCAGAGAAACTTTATAAGCGTGTCAGGATTTAAGCTTTTAGGCACTAGCCAAGGATGGAAGCTCTTAAAATCTAATTTCCATTTACAGATAAACAATCAATCGAAAAATCTAGTTTGTGTGATTGTCGTACCCATACCACCATCGGGGGATGAGGCAAATTGGCACCAGATGAGTAAGAGGCAAAGGGCCCTAGGACTGAGGAAGGGTATGTGGAACATCCTGGCATAACACAATGGATCTTGAAGCAGGTCATGTGAATGGACAGAGCATCCCTGTCTGGGAGGAAAAGGATGAGGTAGGAGGAGGAAGACAAGGTCAGGTTTAAGGATACAGGTCTAGAAAATGATATCATGGTCCCTAGAGTTTGTGAGCATGACTGCATTCTAGAGAAGGGTAAGGGAAGAATAAGGAACAGAGGTTTCAGGGAGTGGCTTCCAGGAGAAGAAAGGCACAAATGAGAGCAGGACTGGCAGCCAGACCCACTTGTTGGGGGCGGGGGTGCCTCTGAGCTTCTTGGCAGGGTCTTCTATTTTACTGCACTTAAAGAGAATGAGGCCCAGAGGCTCTGATGGGATGGAAACTGTAGGAGAGGTTAAGGGACCCTAGTTCCCACAGCTGATCTGAAATGGGCAGGGAGCTGGTCTCACCTGAACATCAACAGATACATGTTCTCTTCTTAGCCTTCCCCACATCTTGCAATCAATGACTTCAGGAAACACACACACACTCACACACTCACATTTTGCCCTTGAACTCAAACCATTTCTCAGGGAAATACAAATATCATTTGCTTATAGCTGTGAAAGTATAGCTTTGCTATTTATAAAAGCACTTGAGGTACTGTTGTTATTTATATATCCTACTTGATTTTGAAAAAGAAAAGTACTCATTAGAATTTTCAGAGTGGGCAAATACCACAGGAATTTCCTATATAAGGTCCTAACTTGGGGTTGAAAGTTCATTTTTTCCTTTAATATTTGATTTGAGTGTTGTATTGGATCTCATAATCTGAAGAGTCAATCTTCATGGAAATCCACAAATATCTCAAGTATGGCTATTGCAAAACCAGTTTTGGCAGGCTGAATATTCATATTTATGGGTAAAAATAGTCAACACTTAGTTGGCTAAGTCCTTCAAGCATTTTGGTTATATGAATCTGTATTTTTTTAAATGATCAAACTAAGGATATTGTTTATATGTAAGTATACAAATAAAATTTGTATTTATTCAATAATGTGTGTGGAATGGATAAGATTATGTTATATACAATCACTAGGTGAATTTTTTTTTTTTGCTTGTTTTGGCTGATATGAGTTAGTGGTATCTGAATAGAAATTAATTTATGAGGTGGAAATTTAAAACATTTCATTTGGTTCAAGAGGGTTTCAATAAAATCATAGGATAGAATTGATCAGAGGTGGTCTATGGAATGGCAAAAATTAGATAGCTTTTACCTCCTTAAAGTCTCGTTGCCTCTGAGCATGCTTTTTACCAACGCACTTGCAAACTATGACTCTTTAATTTTTTTTTTCAACGTTTATTTATTTTTGGGACAGAGAGAGACAGAGCATGAACGGGGGAGGGGCAGAGAGAGAGAGGGAGACACAGAATCGGAAACAGGCTCCAGGCTCTGAGCCATCAGCCCAGAGCCTGACGCGGGGCTCGAACTCACGGACCCCGAGATCGTGACCTGGCTGAAGTCAGACGCTTAACCGACTGCGCCACCCAGGCGCCCCAGTATGACTCTTATTTTGCCTGCCTTATCCCTTCTTACAAAAGCCACCTTCTAGGCTTCTGATTTCTGACTCTTAACCCTGTCTTCACCAGTGTCACTGTGTTGTTTCTGAAGCCTTAACCAACCTGTGTGTCTCAAATCAGGGCACAGGGAACTTGGCATAAGAGACAGTGAGCTGTACTTTTCGGCCACTGGAGAATTTGTCATCAATTTAGTTTGTTTTGGATTACAATACAAAGATCCTATGCCACTGAAATGGAGAATCTGAAGTTTTAAAGAAATGTGGGGTCACATGAATAGCTTTAGACCATTCCTCCTGGGCCTCCCAAGAAATAGAGGTTCTGGCTCATCTGCTCCAGGGACTCTGGGTGGAAAACCTTGGGAAGCATAGCCCCATCTCACCGGTGGGAAGTGTTCTAGAGTTAATCCTGGGCAATAGATCTGACAACCAGTGCACCAGCTGTGGGTCAAAATGGAGTTTTGACCTTACATTCACTGCTGATCCCTCCAGTTCCCCTGCTGCGTCTAAGTAAGTGGCAATCTGATGCCTGGGCATCCTGGCCAGGGCCTGGCATCTGCCCAACTCTCCTTGGCTCCTTTCCTGCTCTTGGTGTTCCCTGCTGGTGTGTGGCATCCTCTGGACCAGCCTCCTTTTCACTGGAGATGTGGCCTTCATATGGGATCTCTATTCTCCCCTGCCTTCTATGGGCTCATGTCTCATTGTCTGTCCCCTTGGTGCTGGGAACTGATTTGGGTTAGGTCCCATCCACTCCCAAGCTGCCCAGTATCAGCCTGCCTGATTACCAGTCACTCTGGTTTTCACTTCCATATTTGTTTTGAACACCTAGGGATTTTCCTTTTCTTCTTGCATGCTTAGATGGCTCCTTTGTTTTGGTTCCTGCATGGCAGGCTACCTGGACACCCATGCCTGCCCCATCCAGTCATCCATCTGGGTCCCCAACGTGCTGTCTCCCTTGGGGTCTCCAAGCATAGAACCCTCATTACCCTTCTTGTGTTGTCCTCTAGCTATCCCAGCACCAAAGCATCTCTAAGGGTCTCCTGATTTCTGAAGTTTGGACAAAGAGCAAAAGAAGATATGAGACTTCCTGGCTACATATTCTTTGAGACAGTTTGTGGGTAAGGAAACTTTCCTTTTCCCTTAGTAAAACTAACCCGGATCCTCCAAGTTTGGCAGTGGAGGGAGAAACTCCCCGCGGAGACAGAGAGTTGGATCTCATAGTCCCAACTGTTGTCCCTATAAGGAAAGAGTCCTATACATGGCTCTGAATTTCCCAAAGGACATTGCAGACCAGGCTGGAACAGCTGAATAAGACTTTACTGATGACTGAGAGATGATATAGGGAAATAAGGACAACAAGGAGCAACGCTCTGGACAATGAGGATAAGATTCAGCTGTCCTTGAAAAGCAGTGTTATCCATAGGAGGTGTGTGTGTGTGTGTGTGTGTTTGTTCACGTGTGTGTGTACATGCTGTCAACAATAAAGCTGGACATAGTTAAAATGGAAAAAACAGATTTTATCCAGTAACTACTGACAGTAGAGAAAAGAGCTGAGCCCCATTCTGATTTGTGCACAGCTGACTAGGTGCTTTAAAGGGAAAATTGAGAAGGGGAGGGGATGGGGAGCTGGTGGGCACCGAAGTAAAGGCCGGGATGTGAAAAATTACAAAACATTGGTCAGTAAATGTGATTATTCCAGCTGTCTGCTGGCTGGCAGTGTTGAACTTAGGGTTGTATCCTCCCACAGAGACTGGCAGCCAGGGGCCCTGTACTTCCAGATTGTTACATTCAAAGGATGACTTTCAGGTCCTTGAGAAAGACATGCTGGGCCATAAGAGATACATACGTATATCTCTCAAAGGAACAGAGGAAGGGTTTACAATCCTAAACCCTTTTTAGTAAATGCCCTAAGAAAGGGAGGTTAGGGGCCTATCATCAGGTATTGGTTAGAACAGATGGCAAATTCTTTTGACAGTCTTGACCTTTTCCAGACAGATACATAAAAGGAGGGCTGGTTCACCCCGGGGATGTGTTCTTAGGCAGCCATGCTAGGGTTGATCAAGTCTGTTAATGCAAGAGTTTGAATGGAGTGTTCACGCAAAGAATTTTTGCCATTTTCAGTGACCCAGGTATATTTGCTTCATGGAAGAGATACAATTAAAGGAATAGGTGTGCTCACCACTTGTACTGCTGGTGGGGATATTTTAAGAGTGAACTGCCCATTTTCTGCAACTTAACACAAGCCCACTGTGAGACCAGGAGTGCCAAAACCCCTCCTTCTAGAATATTCTAAAGACAACTAAAGAGAAAAATAATACTAAAACTTCTTTCAATGTACATAGGCCAGAGTGGTGTTCTAAAACATTTTGGGCTATGTCCCGCAGTTTCAAAATGGAAACATTTTCAATATTTTCTGTTCTGTTTTTTAAGTTTTATTTATTTATTTTGAGAGAGAGAGAGAGAGAGAGAGAGAGAGAGAGAGAGAGGAACTCAAGCAGGCTCCACACTGTTAGTGCAGAGCCTGATGTGGGGCTCAGTCCCATGAACTGTGAGATCAAGGGTCAGATGCTCAACCTACTGAGCCACCGAGGTGCCCATCTATTCCATTTTTTTAAAGTTTTATTTATTTATTTTGAGAGAGAGACAGAGCAGGGGAAAGGCAGACAGAGAGGGAGAGAGAGAATCCCAAACAGGCTCTGTGCTGTCAGTGCAAAGCCCAATATGGGGCTTGAATTCACAAACTGTGAGATCATGACCTGAGCTGAAATCAAGAGTCAGATGCTTAACTGACTGAGCCACCCAGGCGCTCCTATTCTATTTTCTCTTAAAATGCTGTTCACAACTTATTAAGGTAATTTCATCACCTACCCATGGGTCACAAGTCACAACAAGCCACATCTGAAAAATACAAGGTGTCTGGGCACAAACTTAGACAAAGACAGGGCAGGGGTGAGGGAAGAGGCGGTTGACAAACCCTTGGTTTAACACTTACAACAGATACCAGAGGGAAAAATCTTTTTTTTTTTTTTTTTAAATTTTTTTTTTCAACGTTTTTATTTATTTTCGGGACAGAGAGAGACAGAGCATGAACGGGGGAGGGGCAGAGAGAGAGGGAGACACAGAATCAGAAACAGGCTCCAGGCTCCGAGCTGTCAGCCCAGAGCCTGACGCGGGGCTCGAACTCACGGACCGCGAGATGGTGACCTGGCTGAAGTCGGACGCTTAACCGACTGCGCCACCCAGGCGCCCCTCCAGAGGGAAAAATCTTGAGTGCACGAAGAAACCCATGTGACTGACCTTTGTAGGTAATAGTCTATTCTTTTATAACAAAAGTATAGTAATGGTAGCATCTATTGTGTAATTTCCCAGAAACATGGCACACAGCCAGAAATAGTAGACGAGGCTGGGATAGTGACAAAACCAGTCTAGGAAGGAATGATGGGGTTTTTCATGATCAAAGTGCATCCTGGTAGAATGTTGCATTCCCAGAAAACTTCAACCTAGAAACCTGGAGGAAAACAATACATTAGGCTTTGTTCTGGCTGAATCATAAATAGACATTGGTTGGAGGAAGTAATGGGGTTGGTCTTTGTGAAACAATGCCGCAAATGTTTATTGAACACCTACTATGTGCCAGGCACAATTCTAGGCACTAGGGCTCTACATCCACAAATAAAACAAAGCTGCTGCTCTCAAAAGCTACCATTCTAGTGAAGAAAGGTCACAACGAAACAAGTATATAAATACGCCAAGTAGTGATAAATGCTGGAAAAGCAGGGTAAAGGGTACACCTGCTACTTTAAACAGGGTTAGCAGATGTACTTTCTGATAGAGACAGTTATGTAGAAATTTGGGTGAAGAGAAACTGCGATGCCTGTGAATATCTGGAGGAAGCATGTTCCAAGTAGAAAAAACAGCAAAAAACAAAAACAAAAACAAAAACAACAACAACAACAACAACAACAAAAAAAAAACAAACAGAAGGAACAGCCAGTGCAAAGGCCCCAAGGCAGGAGGCTCAGTGTCTTCGAGAAACAGTAAAAAGATCTGTGTGGTTGGAGTGAATTCTGAGCGATGATAAGGAGTCTCAAGGCCACTGTAAGCACTTTGTATATGATCAGGTAAGATGATTGGTCACAAGACAAGTTTAGAAATACTAAAGATTCACCAATGTTACATACTCAAGCTTGTGGCTTACATATTCAACTGTGCTTCATTTACGGTGGCAGTTAGCAGCTAGGATCTGCTGAACGCACGGTTTTTGTGAATCCAGCAAACATTATGCTCTTTCTCCAAATCCTTGGTCTTTCTGATCCTGCCCTGTGCACTCACATCAAGGTGGGCTGGGCTGACTCTCGCAAAGGCCTAGTTACCGGAGCCTGGGGGGTGGGGCTTGGGGAAAGCCACTCAAATAACTAAGATCTTTACCATTCCCTGCATAAATAAAAATGGCAGCACTCATGCATGGACATCCTGGTAAGAAGACCACTGGTGATGATATTGGTGGGGCGGGTCAAGGGGGATGGAAATAAGAACTTTTAAAGTCAGTGGCCCCCAGAAAGCCTAGATGATATTTGAAAACCTCTCATCAGTAGCCCAAACTAATGTGGACTGTGATTCAGCATGTTTAAAAACAAGTAAAAATCCTTAGTGGTTAAGTGCAAACCAACAATCTATTTAAAAATCTCTGTAAAATGTGTGGCAATTCACATTTTAGAAGTTAGATGCTAAAAGCATTCTTTCCAGATGACTTTAGAGATTGTGTCTTCCCAGACGGTGGCTGGAATCTTCAGTAGGAACCAAAGCTGGAGATGAGGTGCATTAGACTGTTCCAATGTTGTCACCAGCCTCCCTGACTCCCAAGGGGAGATATCATAGAGGCTGGGTTTTTCTGGCCTTTGTAACTACAGCATCTTACACAGAACCTGTCGCCTGGCAGAAATAACGTACGGGGTCGGGTCCTGAGGAGTTGTAACCACAGCCGTTACCACCACCATAATTGATCACCTCCCAGACACTGTACACACATTAGAAGTTTTTATTAAAACCACTGATATCTTTTGTTTGGACTGTGCAATATTTCTAAAAATTGGCAACACTGGGGGGCACCTGGGCAGCTCAGTTGGTTAAGCATCCAACTTCGGCTCAGGTCATGATCTCATGGTTCATGAATTCAACCCTGGCATCAGGCCCTCTGCTGTGAGCATGGAACCCACTTTGATTCCCTTGTCCCCCTCTCTCTTTGCCCCTTCTTCGCCTGCTCTCTCTCTCTCTCAAAAATAAATAAACATTTTTTAAAAATTGGCAATACTGGGGCCATATTTCTACTTAACAAGTGTCTGGAAGAGAACAGGGGATGTTCTCTTTAGAAAGGGGCTGTGTTTTCTAGTTTACCAGACTCCACTGACCCGCTTGGCCCCAGAGGCATTTGAATTTGTAGCTTCTGACATATACTATCTTGTTTAACCCTTGCACCGACTCTGTGAAGTAAATTGGTGCTTTATGGATGTGAAAACAGGCTCAGAAATGTTGAGTAACTTCTCAGGGTCAGGGCTGGACACAGGTCTGTGAGTTTCTGAAGCTGGTGATGCTTCTGCTATGCCCACTGCTGCTTGTGAGGAGGGGCCATATTGAATGCAGTGATGACATGGGACCCATGTAACTCCATGATTGTTTGATTTGAGGATTTAGATCATGTATGTCACAATTCCAGAGTCACCCTGCAAAATATAGAAATCCTTATGGCTAACACACTATGTGGTCTGTGCAAAGCCAGAGACCTCTAACAAAATAACAAGGGATTGGAGATGACTTTTAAGTTGACTTCCAGCCCTGATGGACCTCCCTGCGGAGGAAGGACTGCACTTTTAAAAGGTGTCCACTTGGGGGCGAAATATGATAATCAATTCCTTAGTTACACCATGGTGATGGGGCACAGCCAAAGACTCCCAGGGTTTATTGTCTTAAAAGGAAAGGTCTGATGGGAACTGCCAAGCCCCAAGTCTCTGTCCTCTCCTTCTAGTTCTCTGCCAGGCGTCCTGCCTCAGAATGAGCTCCCAGAGCGACCATGGCCTGTTCTCTCCTGAAGTCAATGAATCTAACACAATATTGATTGTAAGATGCCTCTTTATTTTAGACTACTCTAACAAAGGAAATATGTTACAATGCTTCAATGATAGAATTTCACACTGATTGCTCACACCAGCTTTTCTTTGCTTTGAAATTTCTTTTCTGTGTCTTCAGAGAATTGGCTGTTTACCCTGCCCTTCACTTGTATTCCTTAACCTAAAATTGGCAATCTTTAGCACATATTCTCAGTACTAAAGCATAACAGCATCATTTCCTTAGGTGTTTTACAGCAGTTGCTTGTTGCTTTGCAAGAAAAATGTGGGAGTGGGGTCAATCTCCCTCTAATGAATATTGATTTCCCTAATATAAAACTTATGTCCCAATGTTCTATTTCCTTGCTTTTCTGGACACGGTAACTTTTGTTTCCGTGCCAAATCATAGCATTATTATCTTGAAGTCATTTCTTAGAAAAGCCTAGTTGAGATATAATTGGCATACAACAAACTGTACATCTTTAAAGTGTACTATTTGGGGGCACCTGGCTGGCTCAGTCGGTGGAGTGTGCAACTCGTGAACTCACGGTTGTGGGTTCGAGCTCTACATTGAATGTAGAGATGATTTTTAAAAAATCTTTTAAAAAGTGTACTATTTGATGTTTTGACATGTGTATACTTTCATGAAACCATCATTACAAACAAGGTAATAAAACCATCCACCTTCAAAGGTTCTCCTGCCCCTTGGGACTCCCTCCCTCTCACCCATCCCCATCTCTCCATCAACCTGTACAGGCAGCCAGTGATCTGCTTTCTGTCAGTGAAGATCAGTTTGCATTTTCTAGAACTTTATATAAATGGAGTCATACAACTTGTATAAAAAAAACCCAGCTTTGTTGAGATATTACATGGGACAAAATTCACCAGATGTAAGTGTACAATTCAGTGGGTTTTAGTCCATCTACAGAGCTGTGCAAACATCACCAAAATCTGATTGTAGAATATTTTCATCACCCTAAAAGAAACTTCATGCCTCTTTGCAGTCAGTCCCTGTTCTACCCCAGCCCTAAGCAACCACTATTCTACTTTTGCCTCCATATGTTTACCTTTTCTTGACATTCCATACATATGGAATGATATAATATGTTCTGACTGGCTTTTTAGATTTAGCATAATGTTTTCAAGGTTCATGTGTGTAGTTAACATATATCATGTTTCATTCCTTTTTTTTTAATTTTAATTTTTTAATTTACATCCAAAATAGTTAGCATATAATGCAACAGCGATTTCAGTAGATTCCTTAATGCCCCATACCCATTTAGCCCATCCCCCCTCCCACAACCCCTCCAACAACCCTCTGTTTATTCTCCATATTTAAGAGTCTCTTATGTTTTTGTCCCCCTCCATGTTTTTATATTATTTTTGTTTCCCTTCCCTTATGTTCATCTGTTCTGTGTCTTAAAGTCCTCATATGAGCGAAGTCATATGATATTTGCCTTTCTCTGACTGACTAATTTCACTTAGCATAAAACCCTCTAGTTCCATCCACGTAGTTGCAAATGGCAAGATTTAATTCTTTTTGATTGCCGAGTCATACTCCATTTTATATATATACCACATCTTCTTTATCCATTCATCCATTGGTGGGCATTTGGGCTCTTTCCATACTTTGGCTATTGTTGATAGTGCTGCTATAAACATTGGGGTGCATGTGTCCCTTCAAAACAGCATACCTGTATCCTTTGGATAAATACCTAGTAGTGCAATTGCTGGGTCATAGGGCAGTTCTAGTTTTAATTTTTTGAGGAACCTCCACAGTGTTTTCCAGAGTGGCTGCACCAGCTTGCATTCCCACCAGCAATGCAAAAGAGATCCTTTCTCTCCGCATCCTCACTAACATCTATTGTTGTCTGAGTTGTTAATGGTAGCCATTCTGACAGGTGTCAGGTGGTATCTCATGGTGGTTTTGATTTGTATTTCCCTGATGATGAGCAATGTTGAGCATTTTTTCATGTGTCGGTTGGCCATCTGGATGTCTTCTTTGGAGAAGTGTCTATTCATGTCTGGTGCCATGTTTTCACTGGATTACTTGTTTTTTGGGGTGTTGAGTTGGATGTGTTCTTTATAAGATCTTGGATACTAACCCTTTATCTGATATGTTGTTTGCAAATATCTTTTCCCATTCTGTCTGTTGCCTTTTAGTTTTGCTTATTGTTTTCCTTCACTGTGCAGAAGCTTTTTATTTTGATGAGGTCCCAGTAGTTCATTTTTGCTTTTGTTTCCCTTGCCTCTGGAGACGTGTTGAGTAAGAAGTTGCCATGGCCAAGGTCAAAGAGGTTTTTGCCTGCTTTCTCCTCGAGGATTTTGATGGCTTCCTGTCTCACATTGAGGTCTTTCATCCATTTTGAGTTTATTTTTGTGTATGGTGTAAGGAAGTGGTCCAGTTTCATTCTTCTGCATGTCATTGTCCAGTTTTCTAGCACCACTTGCTGAAGAGAAATGGATATTCTTTCCTGCTTTGTCAAAGATTAGTTGGCCATACGTTTGTGGGTCCATTTCTGGGTTCTCTATTTTGTTCCATTGATCTGAGTGTCTGTTTTTGTGCCAGTACCATACTGTCTTGATGATTACAGCTTTGTAGTATAGCTTGAAGTCTGCGATTGTGATGCCTCCTGCTTTGGTTTTTTTTTTTTTTTTTTTTTTCAAGATTGCTTTGGCTATTTGGGGTCTTTTCTGGTTCCATACAAATTTTAGGATTATTTGTTCTAGCTCTGTGAAGAATGCTGGTATTATTTTGATAGGGATTGCATTGAATATGTAGATTGCTTTGGGTAGTGTTGACATTTTAACAATATTTGTTCTTCCTATCCAGGAACATGGAATCTTTTTCCATTTTTTTGTGTTTTCTTCAATTTCTTTCATAAGCTTTCTGTAGTTCTCAGTGTACAGATTTTTCACCTCTTTGGTTAGATTTATTCCTAGGTATTTTATGGTTTTTGGTACAATTGTAAATGGGATCAATTCCTTGATTTCTCTTTCTGTTGCTTCATTCTTGGTGTATAGGAATGCAACCGATTTCTGTGCATTGATTTTATATCCAGTCAGTTTGCAGAATTCATGAATCAGTTCTAGCACTTTTTTGGTGGAATCTTTTGGGTTTTCCATATAGAATATCATGTCGTCTGCGAAGAGTGAAAGTTTGACCTCCTCCTGGATGATTTGGATGCCTTTTATTTCTTTGTGTTGTCTGATTGCAGAGGCTAAGACTTCCAATACTATGTTGAATAACAGTGCCAAGAGTGGACATCCCTGTCTTGTTCCTGATGTTAGGGGGAAAGCTCTCAGTTTTTCCCCATTGAGGATGATATTAGTGTTGGGTCTTTCATATATGGCTTTTATGATCTCGAGGTATGATCCTTCTATCCCTACTATCTTGAGGGTTTTTATCAAGAAAGGATGCTGTATTTTGTCAAATGCTTTCTCTGCATCTATTGAGAGGATGATATGGTTCTTGTCCTTTCTTTTATTGATGTGATGAATCATGTTAAATTGTTTTGTGGATATTGAACCAGTCCTGCATCCCAGGTATAAATCCCACTTGGTTGTGGAGAATAATTTTTGTAATGTATTGTTGGAGCCGGTTGGCTAATATCTTGTTGAGGATTTTTGCATTCATGTTCACCAGGGAAATTGGTCTATAGTTCTCCTTTTTAGTGGGGTCTCTGTCTGGTTTTGGAATCAAGGTAATGCTGGCATCATAGAAAGAGTTTGGAAGTTTTCCTTCCATTTCTATTTTTTGGAACAGTTTCAAGAGAATAGGTGTTAACTCTTCCTTAAATGTTTGGTAGAATTCCCCTGAAAAGCCATCTGGCCCTGGACTCTTGTTTTTTGGGAGATTTTTGATTACTAATTCGATTTCCTTACTGGTTATGGGCCTGTTCAACTTTTCTATTTCTTTCTGTTTCAGTTTTGGTAGTGTATATGTTTCTAGGAAGTTGTCCATTTCTTCCAGATTGCCCATTTTATTGGCATATAATTGCTCACAATATTCTCCTATTATTGTTTTTATTTCTGCTGTGTTGGTTGTGATCTCTCCTCTTTCATTCTTGATTTTATTATATGGATCCATTTTCTTTTTGATCAAACTGGCTAGTGGCTTATCAATTTCGTTAATTCTTTCAAAGAAGCAGCTTCTGGTTTCATTGATCTGTTCTACTGTTTTTTGGTTTAGATAGCATTAATTTCTGCTCTAATCTTTATTATTTCCTGTCTTCTGCTGGTTTTGGGTTTTATTTGCTGTTCTTTTTCCAGCTCCTTAAGGCATAAGGTTGTGTATCTGATATCTTTCTTCCTTCTTTAGGAAGGCCTGGATTGCTATATACTTTCCTCTTATGACCGCCTTGGCTGCATTCCAGAGGTTTTGGGTTGTGGTGTTATCATTTTCTTTAACTTCCATATACTTTTTAATTTCCTCTTTAACTTCTTGGTTAGCCCATTCATTCTTTAGTAGGATGTTCTTCAGTCTCCAAGTATTTGTTACCTTTCCAAATTTTTTCTTGTGGTTGATTTTGAGTTTTATAGTGTTGTGGTCTGAAAGTATGAACGGTATGATCTCGATATTTTTGAACTTACTTAGGGCTGATTTGTGTCCCAGTATATAGTCTATTCTGGAGAACATTCCATGTGCACTGGAGAAGAATGTATATTCTGCTGCTTCAGAATGAAATGTTCTGAATGTTCCATCTGGTCCAGTGTGTCATTCAAAGCCATTGTTTCCTTGTTGAGTTTTTGTTTAGATGATCTGTCCATTGTTGTGAGTGGGGTGTTGAAGTCCCCTATTCTCATGGTATTAATATCAATGAGTTTCTTTATGTTTGTGATTAATTGATTTATATATTTGGGTGCTTTCATATTTGGCACATAAATGTTTACAATTATTAGGTCTTCTTGGTGGATAGACCCCTTGATTATGATATAATGCCCTTCTGTATCTCTTGTTACAGAAAGTACTTTATTTTAAAGTCTAGATTGTCTGACAAGAGTATGGCTACTCTGGCTTTCTTTTGTTGACCATTAGCATGATAGATGGTTTTCCATCCTCTTACTTTTAATCTGAAGGTGTCTTTAGGTCTAAAGTGGGTCTCTTGTAAACAGCGTATAGATGGATCTTGTTTTCTTATCCATTCTGTTACCCTATGTCTTTTGATTGGAGCATTTAGTCCATTGACGTTTAGAGGAGTAATGAAAGTGATGAATTTATTGCCATTATGTTGCTTGTAGATTTGGAGTTTCTGGTGGTGTTCTCTGGTCCTTTCTAGTCTTTGTTACTTTTGGTCTTTATGTTGTTTTTTTCACCTTTTCTCCCTTCAGAGAGTCCCCCTTAAAATTTCTTGCAGGGCTGGTTTAGTGGTCACAAACTCCTTTAATTTTTGCTTGGGAAACTTTTTATCTCTCCTATTTTGAATGACAGCCTTGCTGGATAAAGAATTCTTGGCTGCATATTTTTCTGATTCAGCACACTGAATATATCCCACCTCTCCTTTCTGGCCTGCCAAGTTTCTGTGGATAGGTCCGCTGCAAACCTGATCTGTCTTCCCTTGTAGGTTAAGGGCTTTTTTCCCTTCCTGCTTTCATGATTCTTTCCTTGCCTGAGTATTTTGTGAATTTCACTATGATATGCCTTGTTGATGGTCGGTTTTTGTTGAATCTAATGGGAGTCCTCTGTGCTTCTTGAATTTTGATGTCTGTGTCTTTCCCTAGGTTAGGAAAGTTTTCCACTATGATTTGCTCACATAAGCCTTCTACCCCTATTTCTCTCTCTTCCTCTTCTGGGACCCCTATGATTCTGATGTTATTCCTTTTTAATGAGACACTAATTTCTCTAATTCTTAAATTGTGCTCTTTTGCCTTAATCTCCCTCTTTTTTTCTGCTTCATTATTCCCCATAAGTTTATCCTCTATATCGCTGATTCTCCGTTCTTTCTCATCCATCCTTGCCACCGTGGCCTCCATTCGAGATTGCAGCTCAGTTATAGCATTTTTTATTTCATCCTGACTAGATTTTACTTATTTTATCTCCACAGAAAGGGATTCTAATCTATTTTTGACTCCAGCTAGTATTCTTATTATCATGATTATAAATTCTGGTTCAGACATCTTGCCTGTATCTGTGTTGATTAAGTCCTTGGTTGTCATTTCTTCCTGCTCTTTCTTTTGGGGTGAATTCCTTTGTTTCATCATTTTGAAGGGAGAAAAGGAATTAATGAGAAAAAAATTAAAATTAAAAATATATTAAAATTTAAAAATTAAAAACAAATACACACACACACACATTCGACTAAATGATGCTAAATCCTAGGTGTGTTTTGGTCTGGGTGTTGAAAGGGGCCTGATAGATTAGAGAAAAAAGGGGAAAGAAAAAAAAGGAAATCGTTTGAAAATTTGAAACAAAATGAATACACTGAAGTAGACTAAAATGAAGTGATGGAAATAAAATACAATTTGAAAAAATTTGCAGGAAAGTAAAAAATATAGTAGAAAAAATTAAAGAAAATATTTTTAATAAAAACTGAAAATAAAAATGAATTTTTTCTCTTTCTGTATTCAAGAAAAAGAAAATAAACGAAAAAGAGAAAAAAGGAAAAAGAAAAAAAAGAAAATTTAATAGATGGACCAGCGAACAGACTGAAATACGACTGAAATTACTTCGTTTTCCCCTAGAAGTCAAACTATGAAGTGCCTTATAGTCCATAAACTAATCAGGTTGAGAGATTTGTGTTCCTGAAGAGCGAGGTTGGCCCAGTTGGGCAGGGCTTAGTGTAAGTGCTCCATTCTCCACTAGATGGCTCTGCTTAGCTTACTGGGGTGGATTCTTGTGGTGCTTGTAGGTGCGTTTGCTCATGCGTGGGAGCGGTGAAAATGGTGTCGCTCAGCTACCGGTCTCTAGTATGGAAACTCTTCTCCTGGATCAGCAGTCACGCACCTGTTCTTTGTCTCCAGCTTCTGTCTACTCCCCGCTTTTACACAGTCCGTGACCAAGCCCCAGGGAGCTCCTCCCTCCTGAGTTTTGTCTCAGATGCGGCTGTTTTTCCCAACCCTTTACTTCTGAGGGACTGCGGCTTTGACCCGTTCTGCCCCTCTGCAGGAGAGTCTCACCGAGCAATGGCCAGGTGCCGGCCGCACCCAGGAACATTTGTGGGTTTGTGCTGCTGCCGATGCCCACAGACTGTGGCTGGGTGCCAGCTCCCCCCCAGAAAAAATTCACGAGATAGTGTAGCAGCAGCGTTTCAGGGATTATGGAAAATCACAACACGCATCTGGCACCAGGCTTCACCCTTAATGACCTTGTTCCAGCACCAGTGAATGTGGTTGTCTCCTGGGTCAACTGGGGCCTTGCCTTTGCGGGACCCACACGGCCTCTACCAGGTGTCCTCCCAGCAGGGGAACCATCTCTCCCCGTGTGGCCTGAAGAACCCCGGACCCCACTCTGCTCCTGGGGATTCGCCCTTCCCACCAGAGCACCGCCAGGTATGGAGCTGCAGAGTTGCAGCCTTTGCGCTCCCCTTGTTTACGGTCTTAATGGAATTTAAACCCTCTCCTTTCTCCTTTCTCCCTTTTTAGTTCAGTCCCTGAGGCTGCTTCCACTTTCTCTCCAGCTGCTTTTGGGGAGGGGTGCTTTTCCCATATTCTCCTCACTGTCTCTGTCCTCTCTCCGCACGCAAAGCACCTCCCTGCCCTCCGCGGCTTCTTTCTCCTCAAATTCACCTCTCTGCGCCATGTTCCTGCTGAATTCTGTGGTTCAGGGTATGCAGATTGTTGTGTTAATCCTCAGATCAGTTTTCTAGGTGTGCAGGATGGCTTAGTGTTGGTCTGGCTGTATTTCATGGACGCGAGACACACAAAAAACTTCTATGCTGTTCTGTCTTCTTGGCTCCTCCTTCATTCCTTTTTTTTAAGTTTATTTATTTATTTTGAGAGTGAGAGCATGAGCTGGGGAGGGGCAGAGAGAGAGGGAGAGAGAGAATGTGGCAGGCTCTGTGCTGTCAGAGTGATGTGAGGCTTGATCTCACCAACTGTGAGAGTGTGACCTAAGTCAAAATCAAGAGTTGGATGAGGCCTCCTGTCTGTAGCCATGCTGAACTGATCTGTCCAGGAAGTGGATCCTCCAGCCCTCAAGTCTTCAGATGACCACAGCCCCAGACATTGGCTTTACTGGACTCTCAGGAAAGACCCACCTAGAACCACTTAGCTGAGCCGCTCGCAGAAACCATAAGATAATAAATGTTTGTTGTTTTAAGCTATGAAGATTTAGGGAACTTACAGCAAGAGATTACAATATATGGAGTGAAATGTGGAGGGCAGTGGAGAAACTGGCTCAGGGAAACTGGCTTCCACTGCCTTCCTCCGGATGTGACTCAGGGACATCTGCAGTAACGCCCAGAGACTCCTCTTTAGGGTGGTCATCCAACACGATCCCCTGATGCCCAGAGCAGGCAGTGAGGACAAGGAATGGCAGTCTTGCTGAAAGGCTGTAAGGGAGGAATGGAGAAGACTCGCCCTTGACCACCTACCATGGGAACAGAAGGGTTGAGTCTCCAGGGGCTGTGGCCTCAGTGTCCCAGACAAAGCCAGGCCAGCAGGGCTGGGGTGGGGTGAAGGGTAGTGGCCAGGGACCCCAGAGCCACCCACTGGGAGGCCAGGGGTGAGGCCGGGCTCTGAGGCCTCTGGCAACCATGGAGCACTCAGGGCCTGGGGCTGCAGGGCTGGGGGACAATGTGGGAACTGGGAGACCTGACAGCCAGTTCCAGCCACTCCACAGTAAGTGGCACCTGGGGTAAAGTGATGACCAGGCACTGGTGGCTGCTTTCCTCTCCCTCCTGGGGGCCCTGCCGCAGGGGGACAGGGTCTTCAGCCTGGCGCAGGGCTGGCACAGAGGACCTCTCACACACTTGGCCACACATTGACTGCATTATTTCAGGGTCGTCTGGGCCATTTCCTGCCTCCAGGAAGGATCTGTCTGAGCCTGGAAAGAGAATCGACCCTCCCAGCGCTGACAATATCCAGATACCCCCTCCCTGCTGGGGACTGTCAGCACACAGGGTACCCCAGGTGAGGGTGGAGGACACCGTCAGTTTAGTCCAGAGTTTTCCATACTCCTTAGACATGCCAACATTGCGTCCACACAGACTACATTTCTAAGAGGAAAACTGTGGAACAATATTACCCTTACAGGTATGATGTCCTCATCTGATCTATTCTATGCTATTATTCTATTCTACTTTATTCTGTTGTGTTCTATTCTATCCCATTCTATTCTGGGACACAGAGGAGGAGAGGGGCTGTGGAGGTGGTTGGGTCACAACAATCCCCTCACAACAAGACCCTTCGAGGGACAGTTTCTTCTGACACAGCCCGCAGCTGCTCTGGGTGAGCCCTCACTCGTCTCCCCCTTGGGCCCTGGGGCCCGTGGCAGCAGTGACTATACCCTATTCGCCCAGCATCCCCCGCGGCTCCTGGAAGGAGCTCAGAATTCTCAGGACCCGCAAGCCTTGGAGAACTTCCTTCAGTCAAAGCTGGAAATGTGGGGGCCGAAAGTGCAGCTCACAGGATGAGTTTTGCTATATCTTTGTCATTTGCATATTTAATCCCTTCCTCCTGGATCCACTGGCCATGGGCTCCTAGGGGTCTTAGGTACTATAGCGGTGACAGCACTATGGAGACCCCAGAATCTTGGGCTCAGGGTCTGGCAGGTCATATGAGTGAATAAAGGAAAGACCCTCTGCCCAGTGGCAGGAGCAGGGGCTTTGGAGTCAGTGAGACCGAGTGCAGTTCTGACTTTGCCACCCACTCACTAGCTGTGTGATCTCGGGTAAGCCACTTAACTTCTCTGAGCATCAGTTTATCTCTAAGATGGGGGGTGATACTACCTATTTGTAGGGTTGGGGTGAGGATTAGCAAAAATGCATATAACATAGAGCACCTGGGAATTCAAAAATAGCACATGTTATGATTATTATTAGTGATAATTACAACCACACTAACTAGAGGGTCTCAGGACCACTCTGGATACTTCAGGTGTGCTGTCATTGCTGAGTTTTGGGGGAGACTAGGCTGCTATTGTTTTCATCCTAGACAAAAAGGAAATACTCATAAACACCCAGGGGAGGAAGCTGGTTATGTTTGTCATGAACAGCCTTAGTAATAAAAGGAGAGGAAAAACACACTCAGACACACACACACATACACACACACACACACACACACAAGCACATGCACACACACAAACCAAGAACACGGGCCCTTGCCAAGCATTTATCCTGGTTGCAAAGGATAGTTGCATCCTTGAAAAATGAACGGAGTGACTCTGATCCTGGTCAGTGTCTGTCCAGCAGTCTGTAGGGAAGACATAACCCTGGTCTCTGGTGGAACTCACAGTCCTCATGCCAGAATAAACACCAAGGGTGCTGATAGAGAAGGACCAGATGAATGAGAATGGCGGGGCATGAAAATTCATGCTGGTAAGACCTGGGGAGCATTCTCTGTTTCCTAAGCAGACCTGTTTTCATCACTGTGCAACAGGAAATTCAGCGTTTGGGCTTAATGTTTTAAGTACTAACACTGTCGATTTGCTTTAACTATTGAATAACATCTCTTAACTAGTGAATATGATAGGAAATTTAAATTATCTTGATCATTTTCAGGGGCATCTGGGTGGCTCAGTCAGTTAAGCGTCCGACTTCAGCTCAGGTCCTGATCTCTTGGTTCGTGAGTTCGAGCCCTGTGTCGGGGTCTGTGCTGACAGCTCAGAGCCTGGAGACTGTTTAAGATTCTGTGTCTCCCCCTCTCTCTATTCCCCTCCCCCACTCGCGCTCTGTGTCTCTCTCCGAAATAAATAAACATAAAAAAAATTAGAAAACACATTTTCAGTGAATTAATTGAAACATCATGACTAGGTTACTTTCCTCTAAATTTGTGTTTTCTGTAATTGTCCACTAGATGGCGGGATGAGACCACACTAGATATCACTAGCTCAGCGGCTGCTCTCACACAGTTTTAAAGTGAGGAAAACTATATTTTGGTTCCTTCTAATTTTTTTTTTTTTTCCTTTCAGAAAATAAAGGTAAACAATTTATGCGCAACTTTTTAAGGACCCTCTCTAACACTTAAAGGGAGGTATGCCGTTTCCCTGTCTGAAGCTCTAACCTCAGGTATTTTCCTCTTATCTTTGAGCAACAAACAGTTGATGGCACCAGTTAGTAATGAGTGAAAGCTTACCCTGAACCGCGTGCTGTGCTAGGAGCTTCATCTCATTTATTCTGCACAGGGAGACTAGAAGGTGTCACTTCCATTTTGTTTAAAAAACTCTATCATTTTGTTGCATGGACGTTGTGTAGGTAAGAGCTCTGATATGAGAATTTCAAGTGTGACTTCATCAGCCAAATGAAGAATCTGTCTAGTGAACATGACCTCCAGAAACAGACCACACTCTTGGGTGCCATTCCTGGCAGTGACAGCAATGTGACTTCTTGCACAAAGAAGGAAGAAACATCTGGATAAATGCATCAGCACAAAGCCAGTCCAGAAACAAAAAGCAGAAGCTATAGGACAGAGGAGCCTGTAATTATAATCACTAGAAGCAAAAGGGTTCCTTCCTTTCCAATCTGATCAAGTATCCAAATGAGTAGGTCCTAGGGCCCTTTCTTCAGCATCTACCAGGTGCCAGGCATGGTGCTAGGTGCTTTATTTATGATTTAATCCTCATTTACTCCTTTTTTTATTTTTTATTAAAAAAATTTTTTTTGATGTTTATTTATATTTGGGAGAAAGAGTGCCAGTGTGTGAGCAGGAGAGGGGCAGAGAGAGAAGGAGATGCAGAATCTGAAGGAAGCTCCAGGCTCTGAGCTGTCAGCACAGAGCCCAACTCGGAACTTGAACCCACCGACCACGAGATCATGACCTGAGCCAAAGTTGGACGCTTAACCAACTGAGCCACCCAGGCGTCCTGACGCCTTTAAAAAAAAAAGAAAAAATTATCTATTTATTTTTGAGAGAGAGAGAGAGTGCTTGTGCATGCACACACACAAGCAGTGGAGGGGGCAGAGAGAGAGGGAGACAGAGAATCCCAAGTAGCCTCCGTGCTGTCAGAGCAGAGCCCAATGCAAGTCTGTAACTCACAAATGGAGAGATCATGACCTGAGTTGAAATCAAGAGTTAGATACTTAGGGACGCCTGGGTGGCTCGGTTGGTTAAGCAGCCAACTTTGCCTCAGGTCATGATCTCACGGTTTGTGGGTTCAAGCCCTGTGTCAGGCTTCTGTGTTGACATGACAGCTCAGAGCCTGGAGCCTGCTTTGGATTCTGTGTCTCCCTCTCTCTCTGCCCCTCCCCCACTCACACTCTGTCTCTATCTCAAGAATAAGTAAATGTTAAAAAAATTTTTTTAATAAAATCTTGACTGAGGCCAGTGTTATGTCACTGTTTTTCACATCTCTCATATTCTAACCATCTTCAAATATTCGGTTCCAATCCCAGCCTTCAGTCAAGCTACCTCTTTAACAAATTCAGCCAGAATCAGTACTACAGACTTGATCTTGTTTCCTGCTCTAAAATAATACAATTCATTCACCAAATATTATTGATTTCCTGCTATGAGCCATGCATAATTATAGGTACTTAAGATAGAACCATGAACCAGACACACTCCCAGCCTTTAGTAAATTCTTATCCTAACAGATGAGATGAGAAAAAAACTATGATAATGTAGAGTGAGAAGGTGATAGTGATATTTACACAAGATTTTACAGGAGCTGTAGAGACATCTAATTTAGCTAGTTGTTGGGAGTGGGGGCAGACGCTGGCTATGTTAAGTGTGCACAGTTTGCGCAGAATTTTGAGAAAAGCAAGGGAAGGGATCAGGAGGGAGCAAGTATGTCCTGGGCTCAGGGGAACAGCCTGGAGCAGGGAACAGAGGTGGGAGATGCCCACTCTCCCAGGAGTTCTGAGGCAGGGCTGGGCCAACGATGATAGGTTTATAGAATGATAGAATCAGCTAGAACCTTAAAGGCCATCCAACTCTTCCCCCATCTTTTACAGAAGAAAGAACAAAGGCCCAGAGCTGTGAAGTGATTTGTTACAGGCCTAAGGCTTTGCAAAGTTAGAATGGAAATCGAGATGTCCTGACTCTCACTGATTTCACTGTTCTTTTCCCTGATCGTGATGTTTTGGGGCTGTATTGGTGCATATCTGAAATTCTATTTGCTGGCTAGTAAATAAAACACAAAATGAAGCTGGTGTTATAAAATACTGAGATTCCCTAGTGTTCCAATTCTGGAACTAACCTACTGGAGAACCTCAAGCTGGTCACTTCTTTTCTCAGGGTCTCAGTTTCATTATGTGTCGAAGAACTGGGATAGATTTTCATGACCCCTTCGCAGTCTAAAATTATTCTATAAATGTATGCCTATTTCTAGAATATTTTACCATGTGGTCTTTGGTCTAATCACACCTTGCTTTTCGTTTCTGCTAGAAATGAAACAACGCTTGTAAGACTGTCAATTCATTCACATCCTCAAGGGGCTAAATATCCAGTGGGTAAATGGAAAGTGCACCAGGACAGCAAGGAGAAGGCAAATCAACATGGGCTGGAGACGTCCTGGAGATGGTGAAATCTGAACTGTCCTCTGTAAGAGGTGAGGGCTTGGCCAGGAAGACAGAGGGCTGTTCCAGGAAGAAGGAAACATGAGCAGAGTCTAGGAGTTCTGGCCACATGTGGGCCTTGTGTGAACCACGCTGCTGGGGCAGGGGCTGGATGGGGAGTGAAGGAGGTGGTGGTGGTGGGAGGGGCAGATGGAGAAGATGGTTGTCCTGCTGGGCTACAGTGTAGACTTGATGCAGGAGCCCAGGGGAAGGTGCAGGAGATTCATTTGGCCTGCAGGGCAGACAACTCTCCAGGAACCCTTTTCATTAGCACAGAATGGGCCCTGAGGGCTCTGACTTAGGAGAAGATGTTCTTAGTTCGACATCTTTCTTCTGTTTTGATTAGGTGTTCTGTAATTATACAATAAATTCTAGAACTGTAAATGATAGCAACATGGACAATGCAGACCCATACAGTGATCATGTTGAAACCAATGATTTTTTAAGCATTAATTTAAAAAAACTGATTGATATAAACACTTCCCTGTTTTTAGGAGGCTCACTGTTGAAAGTCTTGCTCACTTGCTCCTGTCATTGGTTCCTTCCCTTCTCTTTTTGTGTCTCATTTTCTGCCTTTGTGATCATTGGACTTGGTCTTATATTTCTTTTTTTCTTTTCTTTTTTTTAAATTTAAATTTTAGTTGGGGCACCTGTGTGGCTCAGTTGGTTAAGCGTCCAGCTTTGGCTCAGGTTGTGATCTCATGGTTCATGAGTTTGAGTCCTGCATCGGGCTCTGTGCTGACAGCTCAGAGCCTGGAGTCTCATTCGGATTCTGTTTCTTCCTCTCTCTGCGCTCCTCCCCTGTTTGTGCTCTGTCTCTCTCTCTTTCTCAAAAATAAATAAACATTAAAAAATTTTTTTTAATTTAAATTTTAGTTAACAAACAGTGCAATATTGGTTTCAGGAGTAGACTTCAGTGATTCATCCCTTACATACAACACCCAATGCTCATCCCAACAAGTGCCGTCCTTAATGACCATCACCCATTTAGCCCATCCCCCCACCCACAACTCTCTGTCAACCCTCAGATTGTTCTCTATTGTTGAGAGTCTTTTGTGGTTTGTTTCCCTCTCTCCTCTTTTTTACCCACTTCCCATAAGTTCATCTGTTTTGTTTCTTAAATTCCACATATGAGTGAAATCATATAGTTGTCTTTCTCTGACTGACTTATTTCGCTTAGCATAATACACTCTAGCTCCATCCACGTCATTGCAAATGTCAAAATTTCATTCTTTTTGATGACTGATTAATATTCCATTGAATATGTACCACACCT
This sequence comes from Puma concolor, assembly GCF_028749965.1. Taxonomy (NCBI): domain Eukaryota; kingdom Metazoa; phylum Chordata; class Mammalia; order Carnivora; family Felidae; genus Puma; species Puma concolor. Next base: position 75,751,665 of record NC_141675.1, on the reverse strand, counting down.
TCTTTATCCATTCATCAGCCAATGGACATATGGGCTCCCTCCATAGTTTAGCTACTGTTGAGAATGCTGCTATAAACATTGGGGTACATGTACCCCTTCAAATCTGTATTTTTGTATCCTTTGGATAAATACCTAGTAGTGCAATTGCTGGATTGTAAGATACTTCTATTTTTAGTTTTTTGAGGAAACTCTATACTGTTCTCTAGAGTGGGTGCATTCCCGCCAACAGTGCACCAACAGTTGGCATTCCTACCAACAGTGCAAGAGGGTTCCTCTTTTTCTGCATCCTCACCAACACCTGTTGTTTCTTGTATTGTTAATTTTAGCATTCTGACAGGTGTGAAGCAATGACTTATTGTGGTTTTGATTTGTATTTCCCTGATGATGAGTAATGTTGAGCATCTTTTCATGTGTCTGTTAGCCATCTGGATGTCTTTTGAAAAGTGTCTATTCATGTCCTCTGCCATTTCATAACTAGGTTACTTGTTTTGGGGGTGTTGAGTTTGATAAGTTCTTTATAGATTTTTGATACTAACCCTTTATCTGGTATGTCATTTGCAAATATCTTCTCTCATTCTGTCGGTTGCCTTTTAGTTTTGTTGATTGTTTCCTTTGCTGTGCAGAAGCTTTCTATCTTGATGAATCCCAATAGTTCATTTTTGCTTTTTTCCCCCCTTGTCTCCAGCAATTTGTCTAGCAAGAAGTTGCTGTGGGTGAGGTCAAAGAGGTTGCTGCCTGTTTTCTCCTCTAGGATTTTGATGGTTTCCCATGTTACATTTAGGTCTTTCATCCATTTGGAATTTACTCTTGTGTATGGTCTAAGAAAGTGGTCCAGTTTCATTCTTCTACATGTCACCGTCCAGTTTTCCCAACACTATTTGTTGTGTTTTCCATTGGGTATTCTTTCCTGCTTTGTCAAAGATTAGTTGACCATATAGCTGTTGGTCATTTTCTGGGTTCTCTATTCTGTTCCATTGATCTATGTGTCTGTTTTTGTGCCAGTACCATACTGTCTTGATGACTACAGCTTTCTAATATAGCTTGGTATCCGGAATCATGATGCCTTCAGTTTTGTTTTTCTTTTTCAGGATTGCTTTGGCTATTTAGGGTCTTTTGTGGTTCCATACAAATTTTAGGAGTGTTTGTTTTAGCTCTGTGAAAAATGCTGGTCGTATTTGGATAGGGATTGCGTTAAATGTGTAGATTGCTTCGGATAGTTTTAGAATGTTTAGAACAAACATTTTATTTAACAATGTTTGTTCTTCCAATCCATAATCATAGAATGCTTTTCCATTTCTTTGTGTCCTCTTCAATTTCTTTCATAAGTGTTCTATAGTTTTCAGACAGATGTTTTATTTCTTTGGTTTGGTTTATTCCTAGATATCTAATTGTTTTTGGTACAGTTGCAAATGGGATCAATTCTTTGATTTCTTTTTCTGTTGTTTTGTTTTGGTGTATAGAAATGCAACAGATTTCTGCATGTTGATTTTATATCCTGCGACTTTGCTGAATTCATGTATTAGTTCCAGCAATTTTTTGGTGGAGTCTTTCAAGTTTTCTACAGAATATCAGTCTTATATTTCTAACTTTTTTTTTTTTTTACATAATAAACTACTTCAAATGCTCTTTGGAAGTGGGTAGGATATAAATAAATAATTACAATTTCTCTAGATCTATTTTCTTCAATATCTTATTATACTAATAATTATAAAATAGCTCTTCATAGATGTAGCCCTTTTGGACAGAGGACCTGAAGTCCTTCATAAACCCATGTTATTAAACCAAATTCAAATTAGTTTACATTTGTATAGCATTTTAAGGATTAAAAAAGGTGGAGTTTTTCTTGGTGTCCATTATTTTAATTGAGCCACAATCCTGACAGTAGCTCTTTCATCCCCAGTACCTAGCACAGTGCTTTGACATAGATTCTACATAAATGCTTATTGAAAAACATGAATGATTGAATTAAATCAAAATAATTCTGTGAGCAAGAATATGTTCTAGTCATTATTCCTGTTTTACTGAAGAGGAAGCAGTGGTGTGGAGTCAGGACCATCTCGAGAGAGCCAATAGCATATATTTCTTCCCATTTCAACTACCACTTAATGACTTCACCCCAGCAGCTTGACAGTGGCCTTGGCAGGAATATTTACACCAATGAAATCAACAAATATTGTAAGTCAGCACCCTTCCCAACCCCCCCCCCCCACCCCTCCATCCCTTGAGAGCAAGTTTTTACGCATTGGCTAGTGATGAGGGAACAACAGGCAAGTTGAGGGCAAAGCACAAATGAGCACCCAGCAACCTCTCCCCCCAGGTGGCATATGTGTGACATTCCTCAGGCACTCCTGGCTGGCTGCTCAGGAACAAAGGAAAGGGAAAAACAAGTGGTTAACTGATAGAGATCACAGACACGCAGGACAGGAGTCTCCATCAGTTTGCAACTGTCTCAATGATTTATAAGAAAAAAGCAATCTTATCAATAGAAAAACCTCCAGAAACCTATAGACTTAATTTCCTCGGACCCTAGCATCACCCTCCCCTCTATAGGATAGAAAATCTTACATAGTCAATCACTCCTCACAGTTATAATGCAGCTCTTTCTGCCCACAGGTCCTGTCCTCGTGCTATAATAAAACCACCTTTTTGCACTGAAAACATCTCAAGAATTCTTTCTTGGCCATTGGCCAAGACAGCACACCACAGAAATCTCAGTTCTTACTAATTCAGTGACTCAACTGAGGTTAGACTGTGGGCTAAGCAGTCAACTCCAATATCATACACCTGATGCTAATATAACATTTTATGCTAACTATACTGGAATTAAAATAAAAAAAAAATGAGGTCAGTTCCACATTCTAAGAAGAGAGACCATTAGGGAAACTGATGAGTCAAGGACAAGGGAGTAGCTAGCCAATGTCTGACTTTACAGCAGAGTTCTGTGACAGGGTCTGCACAGCAAGGTCACAGACAAGCAGGTTAGAGACAGGAGCCTGCAACAAGCACTCACCTGTGTATGCCTAGGATTTAAGGAACCTGGCTTGACAGAGTCACAGTGCAGCACACCTACAATCCAAATGCAGCAAGATGTTGAGTGAGAGAGAGGTTCCTGGCATACCATGGAATACTACAGATGGGGACTATTGGAAAAACTATCGTTGGTTCAACACACAGGGGAGAATTGTGCTGGCAGTCATTCCCAGCAAGAGTATCCAAGTAACTAAATAATCTTCAATAAAGAAAAACATGCTGAAATCATCAATGTGCTCTCAGCTCGATTACATAGAAGTAAAAGTAGATCCAGTACAAAAATTCTCATGGGTGAAAAACATGACTGTTTAATATTCCAGAAATGTTTAGAAGATCCTGCTGCCTTTTCTACACCCATTTTCATCTTTATGGACCAGAAGGTAGTCTATTATTCTACTAATTAATCCTCTGACTCCCAAGAAAATGTGTAGGGGCTGAGGGCATGCCGCTCCAAAATGTGCCACTTTGGCATAAAGATTCCTTTGAATTAAAAGTCGTAAACACTCAGCAGATGCAGGAAAAGCTCTCTGCCTCCCCCATAACTGCCTAAATTTACTCTGGAAGGCAGAGCCTGCAACAGGAAGGAAGAGAGTTAGTAACAAGAGACTCCCTTTAAAGAACCTATCTGCATAATAGGGCAACCTGTTCTAAACATCTTGCACCTTCTTGCTAAAGAGCTTTCTCCCCTTTGTGTCCTCAGACCCTCCCCCTATCCTAAGCTTTTCTAAGCTTCCTGTTGCCTCCTTGTTTTTGGAATCTCATGTCTGTGTGGATTCCTCCTGTGACCCGATTAAATTGGATTTTCTCCTGTTAATCTATCTCATGTCAAGTTGATTCTAAGTCCAGCAAGAAGGACCATAGGGTGGAAGGTCTTCCTCCTCAACAGGAGGGATACTGTTCACTGTTTCTAACACTGCTTTGCTCTAAATTTGCAGCATCAGTGAGGTGTTGTCATTGTGATTTGGACCATTTGACCAATCAGGACTAAAAAAATTATATTGCTTCAGGTTACTTGCATGTTACTTGTACTTTACTGACTTTTAAGAAGTGTTAGTATAATAAGAATATCTCAATGTGCAAAAAATACTTAACCAACAGTTTATTTTTAAAAACATATACACTATCTCAGTTAAGAAATGGGCAGAAGACATGAATAGGTACTTTTCTAAAGAAGACATCCAGATGGCTAACAGACACATGAAAAGACGTTCAACATCACTCATCGTCAGGGAAATACAAATCAATATCACAATGAGATACCACCTCATACCTGTCAGAATGATTAAAATTAACAATGCAAGAAACAGCAGGTGTTGATGAGGATGCAGAGAAAGGCAAATCTTTTTGCACTGTTTTTCTGGGAATGCAAACTGGTGCAGCCACTCTAGATAACAATATGGAGGTTCCTCAAAAATTAAAAATAGGACCACCCTATGATCCAGCAATTGCATTATTAGGTATTTACCCCAAAGATACAAAAATACAGATTCAAAGGGGTACATGTCCACCAATGTTTATACCAGCATCAACAATAGCTAAACTATGGAGACAGCCCAAAAGATCATCAACTGATGAATGAATAAAGAAGATGTGGCATGTACACACACACACAGACACACAGACACACACACACACACACACACACACACACACACACACACTGAAATGGAATATTACTCAGCCATCAAAAAGAATGAAATCTTGTCATTTGCAATGACATGGTTGGAGCTAGAATGTATTAAGCTAAGTGATATAAGTCAATCAGAGAAAGACAAATACCATATGATTTCATTCACATGTGGAATTTAAAAAACAAAACAGATGAGTATATTGGAAAGTGGGTGGAAAGAGATGAAAGGGAAATAAACCATAAAAGACTCTTAATGATAGAGAACAAACAGGAGGTAGGTTGGAATGGGTTAGATGGGTGATGGGTAATAAGGAGGGCACTTTTTGTGGGGAGCACTTGGTGTTGTATGTAAGTGATGAATCACTGAAGTCTGCTCTTAAAGCTGAAAAATAAAAACAAAAAACCAAACCAACCAACGAATGAAAATATCCACTATAAATTCCAGACAGACTTATAACTGCCATTTGGAATTGTTTTGAGTGGGATTTGAACCACATATCCTCCACAGTGAGCACTTAGTAATTATTAACTACCAAGAAAATGGACATAGAGAATGATATTCTAGTTGTCTCTTAAATATCAGCACAATCAAACTTAATTAAGTACAAAATTTCTAACACAAATGACTGCATCTGGGCCAGGCATGTAGCACCCCCCACCCACCACTGTAGCATAGCCAATAACTATTTTCTGAACATTTCCATGCTCTATATTTTTCTTCTTTTCCTCTGTACCACCCCATCACAGGACCCAAGTCATTTTGCTCACTTTAGATAGCTCTGGCAAGGCTGGTGAGTTGTCTTTTAAAATATAAGTGAGGGGCACCTGGGTGGCTCAGTTGGTTGAGTGTCTGACACTTGATTTTGGCTCAGGTCATGATCCCAGAGTTGTGGGATTGAGTCACGAGTTAGCTCCATGCTGAGCATGTAGCCTGCTTGAGATTCAATCTCTCTCTCTCTCTCTCTCTCTCTCTCTCTCTCTCTCTCTCCTCCCTTTGCCCCCTTCCCCACTCATGCATGCTCTCTCTCTCTCTAAAGTAAAGTAAAATAAAATAAAATAAAATAAAATAAAATAAAATAAAAGTGATAACCAGACAGCATTCAAGATCGTCCCTCCACAAATGTCACTCATTCACTCAATTTGGATATGCCCTCCTGAGTAGGAGGAGGAGGTGGAGTGAGAGGCAGCCCCTTGGAACTTGCACAGAACCCCATAGGGCCCTGGGAGTGTGGAGCAGGTGTCAGATCTGCAGGTGGGGAGGGGAGAAGGAATGCTGAGCGATCCACTGTCAGGGAGTGGTACTGAGTCACTGTCACAGGGGCTGTCTGAGCATTGGCAGCATGGAGGGAAAACCTGTGCCAACCTCACTCCCACCCCCAATCCTCTCCCCGAATCCTTCTCCCAGTGAGGCTCACCCTATCAGCTCTACTGGGCCAAGGAAGGGCCCAGAGAGCAGGGCCTGCCTCCAAGACTGTCCCCATCCCTGTGAGGCCCCTAATGAGAGGTAGATGAGCACACGAGAGATGCCCTTGTGCATTGATGTGGAAGGAGATGATCACTAGGGTCAGGGGGTGGGGGAGACTTCCCCAGTGCAGAGGAGGAGAGAAAGGAACAAGATGGATTCTGAGAATGGCCTGGGGATGAGAACTGCTGTGTGCCATCAGTTTCCTTCATCTTCCAGTTCTGGGTGTACCTACAATGGTTTCATCTGCCCGCCGAGGTCCTGGAACTGAGGGAGAATGCTGAATGCCAAACACAGGGGCAGAGGCAAGAGCTTTAGGAAAGGCGCTAGAGTGCCTCCAGTGTCTGTGTTGAGCCTCGAGGCATCTCGGGAGGGCCATTGTGTTGCTTCATCTTCTTGGAATGAAAGTTTGAACATTTGAAGAGTGTGGGATGCTTTAAGCAAAAACTCAACTTGATTGGCAGTTAATACGTATTCGCTCTGTGCCAGGCATTGTGGGAGGTTCTGCAAGGGAACTGGAGATGAGCAAGGGAACTGTCCTCAAGAGGTCTGAGGACTAAGAGTAGGGAAAACAGATCCACACAAATTTGTTTACTGAGGAACAGATCACCAGAAGAAGCCAGGGGAAAGTACTTAGAATGTAGAAATTGAGGTAGCATAAATAATTTAGAGGTAATTTTATCTTTCTTTTGCCATCCTTGAACAAGAGTCAAGAATTGTTCTACTTTGGTGCTGCAAGATTAAAAATAAAAGATACAAAGCAGTAAAATTGAGGTTTACTGTGGCTTCCTAGGGGATCCTCATCAGTTTATGTTCATAACTTTTGAACCTGCCACTTTCATGTTTAATACTGATGATTTGAAGTGTTTTGAATATCAGATTGATTAAAAAAATTTTTTTTAATTTACATCCAAGTTATTTAGTATATAGTGCCACAGTGATTTCAGGAGTATATTCCTTAATGCCCCTTACCCATTTAGCCCATGCTCCATCCCACAACCTCTCCAGTAACCCTCTGTTTGTTCTCCATATTTAAGAGTCTCTTATGTTTTGCTCCCTCCCTGTTTTTATATTATTTTTGATTCCCTGCTCTTATGTTCATCTGTTTTGTATCTTAAAATCCTCATATGAGTGAAGTCATATGATATATCTCTTTCTCTGACTAATTTCGTTTGGCATAATACCCTCTAGTTCCATCCACATAGTTGCAAATGGCAAGATTTCATTCTTTTTGATTGCCGAGTCATACTCCATTGTATATATATACCACATCTTCTTTATCTATTCATACATCGATGGACATTTGGGCTCTTTCCATACTTTGGCTATTGTTGATAGTGTTGCTATAAACATTGGGGTGCATGTGCCCCTTCGAAACAGCACACCTGTATCCCTTGGATAAATACCTAGTAGTGCAATTGCAGGGTCATAGGATAGTTCTAGTTTTAATTTTTTGAGGAACCTCCCTGTTTTCCAGAGTGGCTGCACCAGTTTGCATTCCCATCAGCTGTGCAAAAGAGATCCTCCTTCTCCACATCCTTGCAAACATCTGTTGTTGCCTGAGTTGTTAATGTTAGCCATTCTGACAGGTGTGAGATGATGTCTCATGGTGGTTTTGATTTGTGTTTCCCTGATGATGAGTGATGTGGAGCATTTTTTTCGGGTGTCGGTTGGCTGTCTGGATGTCTTCTTTGGAGAAGTGTCTATTCATGTCTTTAGCTCATTTTCTAATTTTCTAATATTTGTTTTTTGGGTGTTGAGTTTGATAAGTTCTTTATAGATTTTGGATACTAACCCTTTATCTGATATGTCATTTGCAAATATCTTCTCCCATTCTGTTGGTTGCCTTTTAGTTTTGCTGATTGCCTTCTTCACTGTGCAAAAGATTTTTATTTTGATGAGGTCCCAGTAGTTCATTTTTGCTTTTGTTTCCCTTGCTTCCGGAGACGTGTTGAGTAAGAAGTTGCTGCGGCCAAGATCAAAGAAGTTTTTGCCTGCTTTCTTCTCAAGGATTTTGATGGCTTCCTGTCTCACATTGAGGTCTTTCATCCATTTTGAGTTTATTTTTGTGTATGGTGTAAGAAAGTGGTCCAGGTTCATTCTTCTGCATGTCGCTGTCCAGTTTTCCCAGCACCACTTGCTAAAGAGACTGTCTTTTTTTCCATTGGCTATTCTTTCCTGCTTTGTCAAAGATTAGTTGGCCATACGTTTGTGGGTCCATTTCTGGGTTCTCTATTCTGTTCCATTGATCTGAGTGTCTGTTTTTGTGCCAGTACCATACTGTCTTGATGATTACAGTTTTGTAGTATAGCTTGAAGTCTGGGATTGTGATGCCTCCTGCTTTGTTTTTTTTTTTTTTTGTTTGTTTTGTTTTTTTCAAGACTGCTTTGGCTATTCGAAGTCTTTTCTGGTTCCATATATAAATTTTAGGATTGTTTGTTCTAGCTCTGTGAAGAATGCTGGTGTTATTTTGATAGGGATTGCATTGAATGTGTAGATTGCTTTGGGTAGTGTTGACATTTTAACAATATTTGTTCTTCCTATCCAGGAACATGGAATCTTTTTCCATTTTTTTTGTGTCTTCTTCAATTTCTTTCATAAGCTTTCTGTAGTTTTCAGTGTACAGATTTTTCACCTCTTTGGTTAGATTTATTCCTAGGTATTTTATGGTTTTTGGTACAATTGTAAATGGGATTGATTCCTTGATTTCTGTTTCTGTTACTTCATTCTTGGTGTATAGGAATGTAACTGATTTCTGTGCATTGATTTTATATCCTGTCAGTTTGCTAAATTCATGGATCAGTTCTAGCGGTTTTTTGGTGGAATCTGTTGGGTTTTCCATATAGAGTATCATGTCTGCGAAGAGTGAAAGTTTGACCTCCTCCTGGCCTATTTGCATGCCTTTTATTTCTTTGTGTTGTCTGATGGCTTAGGCTAAGACTTCCAATACTATGTTGAATAACAGTGGCAAGAGTGGACGGACATCCCTGTCTTGTTCCTGACCTTAGGGGGAAAGCTCTCAGTTTTTCCCCATTGAGGATGATACTTGCGTTGGGTCTTTCATATATGACTTTTATGATCTCAAGGTATGCTCCCTCCATCCCTACTTTCTTGAGGGTTTTTATCAAGAAAGGATGCTGTAGTTTGTCAAATGTTTCTCTGTATCTATTGAGAGGATCGTATGGTTCTTGTCCTTTGTTTTATTGATGTGATGAATCACACTGATTGTTCTGTGGATATTGACCAGCCTGTACGAAATGTACTCCCAACAGGGGCACTACCTCTCCCCGTGTGGCCTGAGGACTGCTGGACCTCACTCTGCTCCTGGGGATTTGCCCTTCCCACCAGAGCACTGCCAGGTATTGAGCTGCAAAATTTCAGACTCTGTGCTCCCCTGTTTATAGAGTCTTAATTGAATTTAAACCCTCTCCTTTCTCCTTTCTCCCTTTTTTGTTCAGTCCCCATGGCTGTTTCCACTTTTCCACTTACTCTCCAGCTGCTTTTGGGGGGGGGGTGCTTTTCCCATATTCTAACCCTCTCCCCCCCCCCCCCGCCCCCGCCCCCGCCCCATCTCTGTCCTCTCTCTGCAAGCAAAAATAGCTCCCTGTCCTCCGTGGCTTCTCTCTCCCCCAGTTCACCTCTTTGTGCTGCATACCTGCTGAATTCTGTGGTTCAGGTTGTGAAGATTGTTGTGTTAATTCTCAAATCAGTTTTCTAGGTGTGCGGAATGGTTTAGTGTTGATCTGGCTGTATTTCATGGATGCCAGATGCAAAAAAAACCACAAAAAACTAGGTTGAGTTTTGATGAAAATACCAGTCTTATTTCCTAATTCATATGAAACTATTCACGCTGAAATAAGAGACCTAAAATATGAGTGTATTTCCATAGAGGGGATTTAGAGACATTAGGAGTGCAGGTTTTATTATAGTACTTAAAAAAATCTTTTTGGGGGGCATCTGGGTGGCTCAGTTGGTTAAGCACTAGACTTCAGCTCAGGTCATGATCTCACAGTCTGTGGGTTGGAGCCCCATGTCAGGTTCTGTGCTGGCACCTCAGAGCCTAGAGCCTGCTTGAGATTTTGTGTCTTCATCTCTCTCTGCCTCTCCCCTGCTCATGCTCTTTCTGTTTCTCAAAAAAAAAAAAAAAAAAAATTAAATATTAATTTTTTTTAATTTTAATTTTATTTTTTAAGTTTATTTATATATTTAGAGAGAGACAGAGACCGCATGAGTGGGGGAGGGGCAGAGAGATAGAGAAAGAATCCCAAGTAGGCTCTGCACTGCCAGAGTAGAGCCCAATGCAGGGCTTGAACCCAGCAACCTTGAGATCATGACCTAAGGTGAAACCAAGAGCCAGACTGAGCCACCCAGGCACCCCTCATTATAATGCTTTATTTCCCTAACAGAGGAATGTAGAGTCAGAATGGAATGATTGAATGACTTAGCATTAAATAAACAAACATTTTTTTAAAAATTTAAATGACTTAGTTTTTTTTCTAATAATCATATAGTATCTCCTACTTATAGTCCTCTAGTCTTCTCTTTGGATGACATCACCTCCTTTGAGGAACTTTGGGGTTGGTTTTTGTTTTGGCAATGATCCGAAAGGAAGAGGATGCCTTTACTGTCGGAGAGAACTTTGGTGCCCTCTACTGGTGGTTTTGGTTTCTTCAAATTGCAGGCCTCCATTTGATGGTTCATGGAATCCATTTAGTGGGTTCTATCAGAATTTTCTTAAAAAGTGAAAATGTAGATTACCATATAATAAGTATAAATATTTGTGAAACTTTGTTTCCAGTATGTATATGTGAATGCAGAATCCAGGTGATTTCCAGTTAGCAACATTTAGCACCTATATCCAGCAGGATATAGAATTAGCATGAGGGGAGTGAGGCAGGGTGGAATGAGTGCAGGGTTAGATCCTATCTCTATTTAAAATTTTGAAATTTGGTTTATCATGGGTTTTGTGCATTAATTTTGATTTTAAAAAAGCATTGCTTTACAATAGTATTTATTTTGATTACTGAGCTTTTTGGTGCCCTAAGTGAGTGTCTCGCTTGTGTCTCTCTGACAGTCAGTGTGCTTTATGGAGGGCCTGGAGAAGGTGGGCCAGCCTGTGGAGCCGTGAATAGGAGGCACACGTGGGGATGAGAAGGGACAATGCGTGTGATGTCTTCTCCTTTTTTTGAGGTAGGAGGTGAAGCCATCAGCAAAGAGTGAAGCTCACAGGCCTCGGAAGAGGGGGAAGATTGAGCATGGCTGATGAGGGGACAGGAGAGGGAGAAGGTCCAGGAGAAGTGGAGGCTGGTCACACAGCATGAAGCCCTCTGCCCACAGCTAGATACTGCCATTGTGGCAACGCCGTCCGCATCTCCGGCAGCCACAGGTGTTGGGGAAGTAGGGAAGACAGGAGGGACCCGAGGTCTGGGGTTGTTGGGGTGGAAGGACAGGAACAGAGAGAGGAGGGCAAAGGTGCCAGGTGATTCTGCATCTGAGACAGGGAGGCGGGCGAGAAGGAAGGTCAGGAGATTGCTGGGTGGGGTGGAGTTTTAGGGAGCAGGCAAGGGGTTGGCAGAGGATTCCAGGTGAATATTAAGAGGCTGCGGTCAAAGAGTGAGTGGACTACAGAGTGAGCTGACTGGAATTCGAAATTTCAGAGGAAATGCAGTTGTAGGTGAAGCCCCTTAAACGACTCTCCCGCTGAGAAGTTGCCTTGAGTGTGTGAGCGGTCACGTGAACAAAATGGTATATACTTGATGACATAAGGGCTCCTGAGACTTCTGAGTATTGCGTGTCTACTAGGTAAGATTTGGAAATATAGTTCCTCTAAAATTAGATGTTGATAATATATTACAACAATGGCCAGAAACAGTGGTCAAGAAACATACATATAGACGCAAAAAGGGATTCATTTTGAATTCGAACCCCCTGGCTTTCTCTAGCTCACATTCCTCAGCCTTTGGGTCTCGGATTCCCTGTTGCTCCTCCTGGAAGATGACTCCTCTGCTCCACCCACCCCCATCTCTACCCTCCTGGCTCCCAGCATGGCACCCACTCTTTGCCCCATGGCTCTCTTCCCGCTCAGAGCGCCACCACGGGCCTTGTCTGTCCTGCCTTCTGGTGATCGCCCTCTACTCATTTGTTACCCCATCTCAATTTGCAATGAACCAGCCCTTTAAAATAGTTCCTTTTTAGAAGAAATAACTATCTGAAGTTTTACAGAATTTGTACAGTATTCTCTTTCATTCATCAAAAGGTATTATCTAGTCCTTGAATTCAAACCTGTGCACATAAATTGAGAGGCCACATAAATACATGCATGCACGCATACATACATGCATCCAGTAAAACCCATGCATACATCCATGCATGCATCCAGTAAAATAAGATGCTTCCTTTCTCTGTGCCTCCTCCCTCTCTCCTTCCTCTGAGTGTGCTCTCCCCCAGGCCTTTCTGCTTCTCTCTCACCATGGGGGCCCACAGCTCTCCCACAGCCATCTTCCTTGCACTCAAAGTGCTCCCCCGATCTGCAGTCCCGGCTATCTCAAGCCCCCATTGGACTGCTATACCTGCTGCCTCTCCAGCACCTCATGCTCAACACCAGCCCAAGCCCACATATGCTCCCTCCTCACCCCTAAGTCAGGAAGCCAGTTTCCCCTCAGTTGTCAGTAATGCAGGAAACTAGAATTCACCCCACCCTCACTCCTCCCATCCTAGGCCACTCCTCAGGTACTGCTGGGTGTGTTTTTCTCCAAAGGGTCTCCTGACCCCTGACTTCCCTCCCCACCTCCATCACCCCAGACGAGGCTCTCCTCACCTTATCCTGCTTCAGTACGAGGCCCTGATGGAGCCAGGGTCCAATCTCCACTGTCCCTGCTTCTGCCCTGCATACCACAGCTGCATTAACCCCTTTCACATAAAGCCTAATACATATGGTGAGGTTTTTTTGGGGTGATAGTGGGGCTCACAAGGTCTGCAGCTGATGGCCAAGAAAGAATCTTTGAAGATGTTTTGGTACAAAAAGCTGATTTTATTAAAGCACAGGGACAGGATCCGTGGGCAGAAAGAGCTGCTCTGGGACCACGAGGAGAGACTGGTTACATACTAGGAGATGGGGGAGGTAAAGTCCAGGTTAAGTTTCCAATGAGACTTCCATATGCTAAAGAAGACTCACAGGATACAGGAGGCCTTGACAGTGTCAAGCTAAGGTTTTCCCTCTAGCAAAGCATTAGCATTAAGACAGTAGGGAGTTCCTGGAGAACGGTTTTACTCTACCTGCCTCAAGTATTTGCCAATGGGCTGCAGGTTATAAGGAAATTTAGTTCTATTTGCCACTTCCTTCTGCCTTTGTTTCCCATATCACTATGGAGGGGTGATATTGGGGCTCCAGGAAACAGAGTCTATAGGTTTCTGGAGATTAGGCTATTGACAAGATTGCCTTTTTCTTGTGATTTACTAAAATATTTGTAAATAGATGGATCAGGTCCTGCAGGACTATGATCTCTATCAGTTAGCCATTTGTTTTTCCCCTTTCCTTTGTTCTTGGGCAGCCAGGAGTGCCTGAAGAATATCACACATATCCCCCCTGGGTGTGGCGGCGGAGTAGTGGTGCGGCCTGTCCCCTTGCCTTATACTCCCTCATCAGGAGTTATCATTAGAAGCAAAAACAGAAACTCCTGTGACTTCTTGCTGCCCTTAGCACACACTGACTCCTCTGCCTCACTTGCAAAGTTCTCCATCTCCCTGCTTTCAAATAACATGCCTGTGTCTCAGATATTAACCATACTGCAATTCTTTCTTTGGGTGAAACAAACTTTCCACAAATAATGACTCCGTCCAAACCCTTGCACTAAGACTTGACCTACCGTGACTTCTGGAAGCCCAAGTTTGCATCCCTGTGATGACCCAGCCTCCTTTTGAGTTCCTATTTGAAAAAAACTCAAGGAATGCATCATTTGTCCTAACCAAGACCTGAAGATAGAGCTCTGACACACCTCTTTCTTGGAGCATTTACTAAAATAAGCTTACAGTTGTGTATTTTTCCTGTGTTCCTTTGAAATGTATACATATCTCCTACAACCTGGGAGTGTCTTTCTCAAGGACCCAAAAGCCATTCCTCTGAAATGTAATCATCAGAAAGGACTGGACCTCTTCTGTCTGCCAGTCTCCGTGGGAGGACAGGATCCTAACTTCATGATTGCCAGCCAGCAGATACAGCTGAGCTAACCATGATTACACTGACACCCACTTCTTGAAAGTTCTCATTTCCCTGCCTCTATTGGGCCCCTGCCCACACCCCCTCCCTACTCTCTCAGTCTCCCTTTGAAAATGCCAGTCAGCTCTGCACAAATTGGGGTGGGCTCAGCTCTTTCCCCAACTGATAGGAGCTACTCGATAAAATCTGTTTCCACCACTTTAAGGTCTCACTTTATCTTTGACACCTGAAGCAACGATTGTGCCTCCTCCTGTGACCACCTAAATCCTGTTGATCCTCAGCCTCTTCTGAAATCCTGTGACTGATCCCACCACCACTGATCTCTGCTCTCAAGGACCCTCCATTTGGACTGCCATTGGGATCACCCAGTTCCAGCTGACGGGCCATCTGAACCTGACTGAGGTGCCAGTTTTCTGTCATTTAGGATTGAATCCAACTGGTTGTTTTCAATACTTCAAGGTAGAAGAGACTCCTACTTTATTATTCTCCTTTGTGCCTAGTATAAATGTTACGGAACCAGGCTGGAATGCTGGTGGAAAAACCAAGCGGCACTCAGAGATCTTGGTGTATCAGAGATTTATTTAACACCAGCGGGCTCAGAGGAGACTGTTTCTCCAAAGATCTGAGTGCCGAATGCAAGTGGGGAGGGTAATTTACAGTTGTCAGCTTCCATAAGTGTGGGGGTTTTCGTGAGCGCAGCAAACCAAGGAAGAACCCGGAGGAGTGGTCTCTAAGCTAGAGACCAGAGCTTGTTTTAGTCCCGTTGGCCATCTTTGGCGCAGTATTTTATTCATTTCTCTGACATAAGTACTTACATAGAAAGTACTCAAATACTAACAGGATGAATCGAAATACTGGAAATTGTTGTAGTTTAGTGTAAATTAAAATGCAGACCTCGATCACCTTAATTACAACTTCAATGGGTATGGTTGGTTTTGCATATATTTTAGGATCAGAAAGTAGACTCAACAAGGAAATGAGTTACCAGCAGGGGTGAGGCAATAAAGGAGAGGTGACTGTAGTAAACCAGCTTAGTCCAGAAAATATTAAAGGGAACTCGTTTGTGAAGAAATATGTTTTGAATAGTTGTGAAGCATAGCTCCCAGACTTGGGGTGGGGTCTACCACCTGCTTCTTAATATTCCTTTACTCTCCTATTCTCTTTTTCATCCTTCTGATCACTCCCCACCTATTAAAAAAGAGGATATAGGGGCACCTGGGTGGCTCAGTCAGTTGCTGTTAACCGTCTGACTCTTGATTTTGGCTCAGGTCATGATTTCACGGTTTGTGGGTTCGAGACACACATCGGGCTCTGCACTGGCAGCATGGAGCCTGCTCGGGATTCTCTCTCTCACTCTCTTTCAGCCCCTACCCTGCTCTCTCTCAAAATAAATAAATAAACTTTTTTTTTTAAGAAGATATAAATCTGTCTCCAGTCCAAACACAAACCCAAGTTATATTCCAAATATTTGCCTATTTCCCTCTAAGCAGTTCTTTGTCCTGTTCTCTCTCATGGTCTTTCTTGTTTCCTATTTCCTGAAGCCATCTATAATTTTTATATCCCCTCGGTAACAATACATGGACATTCACCCCCGGTTTGCAGATGAAGTCACCAAATCAGAGTGCAGTGAGGGTTGCCCGAGGTTACACAATGAACCTGGCCCCACGTGGGGGTAGCCCTGGAGTTTGCAGCCTGTGGCCTGGTGCCTGAGCTGGAACACGGGCACACAAAGGAAGCTGCAGGCACAGCGTTCTGCTGTGGATGGTTACTGAGCTCACATGCATTATCGGGATCTTTTGTTTCCTGTAAGGCCCAGCATTTTCTTTCTCCAGGTCAGGCAGGCCTGTGGGTTTCTCTGCAGTCTCCTCCCCTGCACTTGGAATACAGAAGCTAGAAGATATGCTTTATCTAGACAAGCTTTAAGATTGTGCAAACCAGGAGCACTGGCTGGGGCTCAGTCGGTTAAGCGTCAGACTTAGGCTCTGGTCATAGTCTCACAGCTCATGAGTGTGAGCCCCACGTTTGGCCTGGAGCCTGGAGCCTGGAGCCTCCTTCAGATTCTGTGACTGTGCAGACCAAAAGAGCTGGCATTGGTAATTTGTGTGAGTTTTTTAATCAGCAAAGCCAGGGTTGGGGCAACATCTTTTAGTTGTAATTAATGAATTTAGACCCTGAAAGTGCTTTTGCTTTTGGTTGGGCAAGCTTGCCTTGTGACTATGTTCAATTTGGGGAAGTTCACGTGTTCTTTTGTTATAAAAGAGAAGCTGTCACCAGCTAGACCCTAAGACCTGACCTTTACTGCCCACCTGCTTGTGCCCCCCAAACTTTCTCCCATAATTATCCTTAAGCTCTTCCTTCTAACTAATCTCTGAACACGGGCAAATGGAAGTCAAAATTGCCCCTCCAGCAGTAGTGACTCCTGTGACAAAACCTGCAGCCTGCAGAAGCCACTTAGACCAGTTTAAGCTTTAACCACTGATTTGCACCTGTGCAGATGGACCATGGAGTGACCTGTAGAATGACCAGCAACTACCTCTATTTCATTATAATGCTGAAATCTCTGCCCAAGGAGGAGCACAAGCCTCATTTACATAACACACAATGAACATACAATGAATATGCACATAGGCATGTTTCCTTAAGGTGCATGTGTGACCTTATGCCTGCCCCTATACACGGTGACAAGACTTCCCTATCTACATATTCATCCTAACACTGAATAAAAGGAACCCATCCACCCTTGCTTGTGCAGTTAGACCTCCTTATTAGCTACAGATAAAGTTTTCTTTGTGTCACAACTCAACCTGATGCAGTTTGACTCAACAAGGAGCAAACTCACAGTGGCTTGGTTACAAAGCTGGGTACTGCAACAGAGTAGTTCATCTTTCCTAATCTTGCCCTCATCAGATCAGTACTACCAGTGGGGTTTGGTTATAGTTTATGTAAATGGTGCTTCTGAGGATGGGGCATTTGGATTTGAAGACTTCCTAACTACCCTGAACTGAGGAGGGTGACTGTAACTGAACTCTTTTGAGTTTGCTCCTTGGTGAATTACAGGTAGACACTACACTGCGGGGGGGGGGGGGGGGGGGGGGGAGGAGGGTTGTTATACCAAGTAAACTTTACTTGCAGCAATTAAAGAGATCAGGGGAATAACTTCCAAAGCCATAACTCCCTGAGCAGGGGTGAGCAGTTTCCTTTTATTTAGGGTTTAGAATGAATATTCAGAAAGGGGAGCTTTCTCATTGTCTGTAAAGGTTGCACAAGCTTAGAAAACACGAAAGGCATGGTGTGTTAATGAAGCTTGGGCTCCCGCTAGGGCAGAGACTTTAACATTATAGTGAGGCAGAGGTAACTGTCAGAGGAGGGGAAGTGGCTAAGGGCAAGCTCCAAGAGCTAGTATAAATTAGCTGGGGTCTTGGGCTCCTTATCTTGGGAGGGGGCTTTAGGGCCTTGCTTACTTTTGAAATAGCACTGGAAGTTTTAACCACTGATTATTGTCTCTGATACAGTTAGACTATTTTCTTGCCTGGTAGAAACTGTTAGTTTTTGCACTTTCTTTGTTCCCTCAAAGTCCTTAACTGCTGAGGTTTTTGCGTTGTGTGTGTGTGTGTGTGTGTGTGTGTGTGTGTGTAATTCTGACAGCTCCTAGGAAGTTCTGTAGGAAGTGTGCTTGGAAAAGTAGGGTATAGATGGGGGGCGGAGGACTTGGGGTGGGGGTGAGGGGATGGGGATAGATGGGGGCCTGAAATGACTTCTTTTGTATCAGAAAAGCTGTGTCTTGACTTTCTTTTACTGGAGACCCCTAACTCCTTCTGCTTACAAAACTGGCTGTTCCTATTTACATAGCACTGTTGAGTTAGCATGGAAAGTCCTGTGTTCTAGGAAACCACTGCCCCAGCACATGAAAAATCCCAGCTTTAGACAATGTACGCTGAAGGTTGGGGAAAATGTATAAATCCATATGGCCAGCCCCCAAGTGTCCCAAAAGCAACACTGCTTTTAGTGTCAAATGGATACAGCATAGATTATCTGTCTTCCAGAGTTGGTGTTGCTGATGTTGGCCGTCATGATTTGCAGTTCACAATAATCGATTATTCATTCATGTATGACTCTAAGTGATGCAACTGAAGTCTGCAATCTCAGTGTGTCCTAAGTGTTCATTATTTTAAAGAAAGATGGAAGGACACATACAATTGGATTAAGAAATTTAATAACCATCAGTGTTCTATAGTTTTCAGAGTATAGGTCTTTCACCTCTTTGGTTAGGTTTATTCCTAGGTGTCTTGTTACTTTTAGCGTAATTGTAAATGGGATTGTTTTCTTAATTTCTCTTTCTGGTGAAAGAAATTGAAGAAGACACAAACAAATGAAAAGACATTCCATACTCATGGGTTGGAAGAACAAATCTTGTTAAAATATCTATACTACCCAAAGCAATCTACACATTTAATGCAATCCCTATCAAGATACCACCAGCATTTCTTGTAGAGCTAGAACAAACAATCCTAAAATTTGTATGGAACCACAAAAGACCCCAAATAGCCAAAGCAACTTTGAAAAAGCAAAGCAAAGCTGGAAGCATCACAATTGCAGACTTCAAGTCATATTACAAAGCTGTAGTCATCAAGACAGTATGGTACTGGCACAAAAATAGACATACATCAATGGAACAGGATAGAAAACCCAGAAATAAACCCAAAACTATATGGTCAATTAATCTTTGACAAAGCAGAAAAGATTATCCAATGGGAAAGGGCAGTCTCTTCAACAAATGGTGTTGGGAAAACTGGACAACAACATGCAAAAGAAAGAAACTGGACCACTTTCTTACACCATACACAAAAATAAACTCAAAATGGATGAAAGGTTAAATATAAGACAGAAAACCATCAAAATCCTAGAGGAGAAAACAATCGACAACTTCTCTGACCTCAGCAGCAGCAACTTCTTACTAGACACGTCTCTGGAGGCCAGGGAAACAAAAGCAAACGTGAACTATTGGAACCTCATAAGGATAAATAGCTTCTTCACAGTGAAGGAAATAATCAACAAAACTAAAAGGCAACCTATGGAATGGGAGAAGATATTTGCATATGACATATCTGATACAGGGTTAGTATCCAAAATATATAAAGAACTTATCAAATTCAACATCCAAAAACCAAATAATCCAATTAGAAAATGGGCTAAAGACATGATTAGACATTTTTTCCAAAGAAGACATACACATGGCCAGCAGACACATGAAAAGATGCTCAACATCACTTATCAGGGAAATGCAGGTCAAAACTACAATGAGATATCACCTCTCACCTGTCAGAGTGGCTCACCCAAGTTCATTCTTCTTCATTATCACTATCCAGTTTTCCCAATACCATTTGCTGAAGACACTGTCTTTTTTCCATTGGATATTCTTTCTTGCTTTGTCAAAGATTCGTTGGCCATACATTTGTGGGTCCATTTCTGGGTTCTCTATTCTGTTCCAATGATCTATGTGTCTGTTTTTGTGCCAGTACCATACTATCTTAATGATAACAGCAGAAACAGACTCTTAATTATAGAATACAAACTGATGGTTACTGGAGGGGAGATGGGTGGAGGGATGGGTTAAATAGGTGATGGGGATTAAGGAGTGCACTTGTTGTGATGAGCACTGGGTAATGCATGGAATTGTTAAATCACTGTATTGTACACCTGAAACTAATATAACACTATGTTAACTAAGTGGAATTAAAATAAAAACTAAAAATAAGAAACTTAATAATCAAAAGAGTACATTCTGCCCAAAGATAGAAAAGAATTTGGGATTGGACATTGCTATAGCTTGAATGTTTGTGCTCCCTCCACCCCCCAGCCCCAGCCAAATTCCAAATTCATGTGTTGATGAAATCTTAATGCCCAGTAGGATGGGACTGGTATGTTGGGCCTTTGGGAGGTGATCAGGTCATGAAGGTGAGTATTCATGAATGAGGTTAGTGTCCTTATAGAAGAGGCTCGAGAGAGTTTTTTTTGCCTCTTCCACCATGTGAGGATATGAGAAGTCTTCAACTAGGAATAGGGCCTTCACCCAACCATTCTGGCACCCTGGTTTGAGACTTCCAAGTTCCAGAACTGTGAGCAATAAATGTTTGTTGTTTATAACCTACCCAGTCTGTGGTATTTTGTTATAGTTGCTGAGCTAAGACACGTATGGTGAGGAAGGGGATGTGAAGTCATATATGGAGGCTAAATCTCACAACTTGGATTAGATAGCCAAGTCCCTCTAAATCAATCCAAAATTTTACCATCTGCCAAAAACTATATTTTGAAAATAGTGGCTGCTATATTAGCTTGGATTGAATACATGAACACATGCATTATCACACCTTTGATTGCTTTATGAAACTACATAAAATTACAATTCCTGATTCAGAGGTGCCAACTAAAATGTTTTGTGGGTGAGCAAAAGGGGAAATTTGATAACAGATATCTTGGCCCCTTACAATGTGGAACCAATTTTGTCAGGTCTTACTACAGATGCTTTTTATACTAAATCAAAGAGTATGTCAACTCACAGCAACAACAACAAAAATGTTCCCCCTACTTCCTAGTTATTCTGATTTGAACAATGGAGTTTCAAATGGTCTTCTT
The DNA here is from genome assembly GCF_028749965.1 of Puma concolor. Taxonomy (NCBI): domain Eukaryota; kingdom Metazoa; phylum Chordata; class Mammalia; order Carnivora; family Felidae; genus Puma; species Puma concolor. The sequence goes on along the minus strand of NC_141675.1, from coordinate 75,730,695 downwards.
GACTTATGTGGATATTTTAACAATGCTGCATAAATAAAAAGAACGTTGATATCTTGTCCAAATACAAACTAGATTTTGCTTATTTATGAACATATTTGGCAGATATTGTACATAAAATTTTGGCAAATTCCATTCTGTCTATAAACTTCTTGGTAGAGAAAATGAAAAGATGCTACCTCCCAAATATCCTGCACACCATGTATACAAACACCATTAAAAGGGGTGTCATTGGCTTATTGTGATATTTAATGCAAGTTTTGATCATTTTTCAGTTTTCTCAAAATGTGCTACTAATGAAATTTTTGCCTTATAGAAATAGAAGGAGATAGCCTCTTCAGACATGTACCCACAAGACGGCTATCACTGTTGCTGGTCATATATTAATAGAAACAAAAGACTTGATTGACAAACAGCTGGTTTACAAAAACAAGTCTGTAGATACAAAGTGAATACTATTGAAGAGCTAAGACCTAATTCCTACAAGTCTGAAAACCTTTTCTTCTGGTTTCTGGCCCAGCATGTAAGAAACTGGAAGTTGCCACTCCATCCTAACAAGAAGTAAAAGGCTGACCAAATTGAAAAATCAGCAACTCTTCGTATCCATGGGAGAAGTGAGGTCACAGGGCAAATAGCTGCCCTCAAATTGGAGAGACCCCCATGTGAATACAGGGAATCACAAGTTACCTGACCAGAATCCAGCAAGCATAGTTCGCCATGGGAACAAGTTCCAGAGTAGGGAAACTTCAACTGTAATTGATGAATTCGTGGGAACTCAGTGTGGATAACTCTGAGAGTTAAAAACTTCAAGGGGTATAGTTTCATCAATTGTAATACTCTAGTTGGGAATGGTGATAATGGAGGAGGTAAAGGGTATATGGGAAATCTCCACCTTCCCCTCAATTTTATTTTGAATCTAAAAATGCTCTTAAAAAAAGTCTTAATTAAAAAATTTTACTTTTAAACCGAAGAAGGACCCAATCATTGATGGCTCCATACTTTTGTATATTTTACTTCCAGGATTTTTTTTTTAAATTTTTAATGTTTATTTATCTTTGAGGGAGACACAGCATGAGTGGGGGAGGGGCAGAGAGAGAGGGAGACACAGAATCTGAAGCAGGCTCCAGGCTCCAAGTTAGCAGCAGAGAGTCTGAAGCAGGGCTTGAACTGGTGAGATCATGACCTGAGCTGAAGTTGGCCACTTAATCGATTGAGCCACCCAGGTGCCCCTACTTCTAGGATCTTGACCAGGTTCTCACAGTGAACACTGAGGGAAAATCTCCTTATGTTTCCAGCAGAAGAGGAGAAAAGTCACCTTTTTGAAATAAGCCAGAGCATTCTGTTCTTTTTAACAAGGCTTCTCTCAGGAAAATATATCTACTCAGAGACTAACTGACCTGGGGGAAGGAAAGTACCCAACTCCAGCTCACTCTAGCTATACTATCACATCAAAGGGTAGGAGTTGTGGGTGGAGGGAAGAACTGAGAAGCATATGTGAAGTTCACAGCTGAGGGACACAGTCTCACTAAAACACTAAGACCTATTCATAGGATTGTAGAACACTTAAAATCTCACCACTTCTTTTCAAAATCATAATGAAATTCCTAGCTAATCCAATAAGAAAAGAAAAAATGAAATGTATACAGATTGGGAAGGAAGATATAAACCGTTTTCTATTCACAAATGACTTAATCATATATGTAGAAAATCTGAAAGAATCAACAAAAAAGCCTTGAAACCAATAAGCAATTATAGCAGGGTTGCAGGAATGGAAGATTAATACACAAAAATCAATTTCTTTCATATATTCCAGTAGTGAATAAGTGGAATTTGAAATTGAAAACACACTACCATTTACATTAATACCCCCAAAATGAAATATTTAGGTATAAATTTAAGAGACTATGTACAAGATCTATATGAGGAAAACTTCAGAACTTTGATCAAAGAAATCAAAGAAAAATAAAAACAGAGAGATATTCCATGTTCATGGATAGGAAGACTCCATATTGTAAAAGATGTTAATTCTTCCCAACTTGACCTGTAAATATAATGCAATCCCAATAAAAACCTCAGCATATTATTTTTGTGGATATTTAAAAAATTGTTTTGAAAGTTTATATAGAGAGGCAAAAGATCCAGAATGGCCAACACAATATTGAAGGAGGAGACAGAGTTGGAGGACTGATACCACCTGACTTTAATACATACACTACATCTACATTAATCAAGATAGTGTTGTATTGGTAAAAGAATAGATGAATAGATCAATGGAACAGAATAGAGAGCTGTGATATTGTGATTTATAATAGGAAATATATATTTGTCTTCCACTGTTCCTGGCACATAGCTCCTAAAACCCTTGTAATTTCCTATATAATAACTATAGGAACATCTTTCATTACGATATTTAGTTTTATTCCCAGTACCCGAAATAACTCCAAAGGATAAAGGTGAAGAAAGTGTCTTTTGTTTTTCTTAATAAGTCCCTTTCAACCACACCAGCGTTTATATTAATGAGATGACTTTTAGAAAGCCCCTAAAGAGGGAGGCTGGTTGCCAGAGGAACCAACCCTGTGGTTACAGGGTTAGAACTTTAAGCCCCACCCTCTGACCAGAGGTTGAATGGGTCACCAATGACCACGGATTTAATCAATCATGCCTATATAACAAAGCCTCCATAAAAATCCCAAAGGACAGCGTTCAAAGAGCTTCTGGGTTGGTGAACACGTGGATGTGATAGGAGAATGTTCCTTCCCTCATACCTTGCTCTATGCATCTCTTCCATCTGGCTATTTCTGAGCTCTATCCTTTTTTTTTTTTTTTTTTTTTAATTTTTTAAATGTTTATTTATTTTCGAGAAAGAGACAGAAGACAGAGTATGAGTGGGGAGAGAGCAGAGAGAGAGGGAAACAATCTGAAGCAGGCTCCAGGCTCTGAGCTGTCAGCACAGAGCCCTATGTGGGGCTTGAATTCACGAACCATGAGATCATGACCTGAGCTGAAGTCAGATGCCTAACTGAGCTACCCAGGTGCCCCTAGCTCTATCCTTTTAAATTGGTAAATTTTCTTGGGGCGCCTGGGTGGCGCAGTCGGTTAAGCGTCCGACTTCAGCCAGGTCATGATCTCACGGTCCGTGAGTTCGAGCCCCGCGTCAGGCTCTGGGCTGATGGCTCGGAGCCTGGAGCCTGTTTCCAATTCTGTATCTCCCTCTCTCTCTCTGCCCCTCCCCCGTTCATGCTCTGTCTCTCTCTGTCCCAAAAAAAAATAAATAAACGTTGAAAAAAAAATTAAAAAAAAAATAATAAATTGGTAAATTTTCTTGAGTTCTGTGAGCCACTCTAGTGTATTAATCAAACCCAAGAAGGGGGTCATGGGAACCTCCAGTTTATAGCCAGTTGGTCAGAAGCATAAATAACAAGGACTTATATTTGGCATCTGAAATGTTTGGTTAAGGGGTTATTCTCATGGCATCGAACACTTAACCTTTGGCATCTAAACTTATCTCTAGGTTAGATGGTGTCAGAATTGAGTTAAATTTTAGGACACCAGTTGGTTTTGCAGAACCGTTTGTGTGGGAAAAGCCCCAACATTTGATGACCAGCAGTGTCAGAAGTGTTGTGAAGAGTAGAGTTTTGAGAGCAGAGGAGAAAAATAGAGTTCCTCTTACAAGAGCCTAGAAGTAGACCCACATAAGTATAGTCAACTGTACTGATCTGATCTTTAGCAAAGGAACAAAGACAATACAATGGAGAAAAGATAGTGTCTTCAACAAATGTGCTGGAATAACCGGACATCACATGGAAATAAATGAATCTGCATACAGACCTTAAATCCTTCAGTAGAATGAACTCAAAATGAATCACAGACCTAAATGTAAAATACAAAAGTATAAAACTCCTAGAAGATAACATAGAAGAAAATCTAGATGACCCTAGGTTTGGTGATGATGTTTTAGATGCAACACCAAAAGCAGGGAAGCCTTGTACTTTAGACTTTATCTTGAGGAAAAGGAAATCCACTGAATAACTTACATGTTTTATGAGATCATCCTGGGGGTTGAGTGATAAGTGGATCGGACAAAGCAAGACCAAGGGTGGGGAAACAAATTTGGCGACTGTTGCCAAAGTCTAGATAAGAGGAGGAAGTTCAAGGTAATGGGAAAAGTAGCCCTGGGGCAAAATGAAAAGTTGGGTTTTGAACATGTGGAAGTGCCAGAGTCATCAGATTGAAAACATCAGGGAGCAGTTGGTCTGATGCTTGGAAGGATATATAGGAAGCCAAAAAGGGTGTGGAGAGGAAGCAGAGGGCCTTGTGCAGAGGAGGAAGAGTGGAAGTGAGGTCCTGGAATGGAAGAAATGTGGAGGGGCAGTGTCTTGTTCTAATGAGTTCAAGAAAGTAATCAAAGGTGTCCTTGGATGGAGGTAACAGACCAGCATGATCCTGAATACAGTCCACATTAGACAGGGAAATGAAGGCCTTCTAGTAAGTTTGGTGGTTATACCTTTTCCAAATACAAGTTATGTTTGTTTTGATCTCACCTTTATGCAGTTCTTTCCACCTGCCTTCTAGTCTTGGCAGGGAATGAACATCAGAGTAAATATCATCCCTTCCATCTCATTATTTAGGATTTCCTTTTGCACATTGACTTACTGAAGGCAGTGGTGACTTTTAATTGCTCTGATAACTTCCAAGGATTTTAGCCTTTGCCTTATTTGCCACAGCAGCAGTTTTGTGAAAGCAGCAAACTTTCATCAATACTAGGACTGAGGAAGGATGGGGGCTGTTTCCACCTAGAAATTCACCACCGTATTCTTTTCTGTGTGATACCAGTCAAAACAACTGGTGGAATATTCACTGCCTATCAGTGGTTCTTTTGATAAATTATGAGCTGTGTTCAACGTAAAGATTGCTCAAGAAGTAATTTGTAAGAAAAGACCAGGATCATACTCGGTTTCAATCCTTCCCTAATAGGGCCTGTGACTCCATGTTATCGTTATGGAAAAAGAGCTTTACTGATTAATTAGCTTATTAACATAGAAAGCGTTGCTGTTAAATAGCTACTTTGCATATACCAGGAAATTTTTGCCACATGAGAAGGAGAAACCTTGCATTCTAATACTTCTTTTTTGTCAAAGAAGCAGAGGGTGCTTAGCCGATGTTGCTGTTGAACATCTGCAGTTGACCAAGTGACTAGTCTTTGTGCTATGGCCAAACAGCAGCTAGCTTGGAACTATTAAAACTTTTAATGAAAAGCAAGGATACAGTGATTGTATCCTTTGTTTATAATTCTGTAACTAGAATAAAATATTTATTGTCGTGTGCTGTTTTATCTTATCTTGGAAAATAGGCAATTATGGCAAAAAGCATAATTCTTTAAGGAATAAGGACCAAACAACTTTAAAGAAAAAATATTTGTTATTATAATTTATTGAATATTCATATACAATACGGCAAATTTTCTGGGATTTAACCCTAGGATATGATTGTTGCTGGTGCTTATTAGTAAAAGGCTCCAGTTCATGCTTATGACTAGTAAAATGTTTTACTGTTGGAGAAGTGGATAAAGTACACCAAAGATGGCTGATTGGACTAAAACAAACTCTGGTCTCTAGCTTAGAGACCCCTCCTCCGGGTTCTTCTTTCTTTGTTTGCTGAGCGCCCGAAAACCAACCCCCCCCCCCCAAATATGGAGGCTGAAAACTATAAATTACCCTTCTCACTCACATTCAGGGTTCAGATCTTTGGAAAAACAGTCTTCTCTGAGCCCGTCAGTGTTAAATAAATCTCCCAATCCACCAAGGTCTCCAAGTGCCGCTTGGTTTTACCGCCAGCATTCCAGCCTGATGCCGTAACATTACAAAGTAAAAACACAATGCCATACAAAATGAAATCAAATACTTTATTTAAAAAAAAACATTTTCGAGTTTGTTTTATTCAGTCTAATGACTAACGCAATAAAAACAGATAAACTAGTTTAATATAATTGGATGCTTTTTTTAAAAAGAGATTTTATTTCTAAGTAGTCTCTACATCCAACCTGGGGCTTAAATTTACAATCTCAAGATCAAGAGTCACATGCTCCACTGACTGAGCCAGCCAGGCACCCCATAATTGGCTGCTTTTCTTTTCTTTTCTTTTTTTAAAGTTTATTTATTTTTGAGAGAGAGACACAGTGTGAGCATGGGCAGGGGAGAGGCAGAGAAAGAAGGAGAGACACAGAACTCGAAATGGGCTCCAGGCTCTGTGCTGATGGCACACGTAACTCGTAACACAAATGGCCATCAGCACAGAGCCCAACGTGGGGCCTGAGCTTACAAACTGTGAGGTCATGACCTGAGCCGAAGTTGGACGCCCAACCAAGTGGGCCACCTAGGCACCTCAATTGGCTGCTTTTATACAGCACATATTGTCCAGTCCACAATATAGTATTAAATGATGGAGCACATTCAATATAACCATTTTTACAGAACTAGGAAATACATTTCTAAGAATAATTGTTACAACCCCATCTGTCATATCCAACTCCAATATTCTAATTCTGAAGCAGATAAAACCAATGACCATCCTCATATGGGCTCACGAGTAAGAGTAGTGTTACCATCAAAATCTGTATTTTTGATCCATTATGAGCATTGAGACGAGCTTCAAATATTCCCAAAGAAAGAAGCACAGTGGATGTTATCATCACCTATTCCACAATAGCAAGTGCTCCATTCAAAACTATCTCATCCCAGGAATTAAATAAGGTCAGTCACATTCATTGGCATTTCCTCCACTGTGCTATTGTAGAAAGTCTGAATGTCACAAAGAATCCACTTGTCTTCTTCAATGTTTATGGCCACAGCTTTCCTCCCAAATCAGCCTCCACTGCCAATTCTGAACAAACAAAAATTATTAATCAGAATATTGCTTATCAAGTACAATATGAACTACTAACAATATGAGCTACTTGTTAACCATCAGTGGCTGTTTATTTCCCAAGATTATATATAGAGTGATTCTAACTAGATGCCAATTACAATATCTAGAGAGAAAAAGGATTTCTTTTGTAGTTAGTGGAAAGGATTCCTTTGGCTGCAAAATCAGATTCTATCAGGCATCTTAAGCATTATTATTTATAAAGCAGATGACAGTATTGTGTTTGTGGTAGTGGAATTAAAGCCCATACCCAAGAGGGCTAGCCAAGAGCAGTTGTTGGCCTGGGACAGATGTAAACACCACAGACTAAACAAAAAGAACAATTACGTAATTCGTCTTGACACACTTTTGGAACTATAAAGTGCAACTATAAACTCTGGAATGTTAGCTATTGTTTAGGACTATGCAGTCTAATACAATAGCCAGTAGCTACATGTGGATATTGGAATTAAAATTAAATAAAATAGAAAATATAGTTAACCGGTTGCATGAACCACACCTCAGTAGCTACGTGGTGGCCTGTCACTTCTGTGTTGGGCAGCACAGATATAGAATATTTTCCTTGCTGCAAAAGTTCTATTGGACAGACTTGGTCTAGGACTTAAAAACTTTTTATAGCGTGTGTGTGGAAGGAACTTCCAAAGATCTGTCTTGATAACCCATACTTATCACTGCTTTCTGCTCAGTTCACCTAAGACACCGTAACACAGATGGCTGAGATATATGTACCACCATGGCTCTATACCAAAACAGATAATATAGCCAATCAAAAATGCCGTGGCTGGAGCAATTTAAAATATCAAATAACCGGAACAAGAAAAAAACAAATATGGAAATACTGACTCGCTCTTTGTCCAAACTACATGTTGTTTCACTCATGAAACCATGTCCTAAATTAGGCCAGTGCCATCTCTGAGCACCATCTCATCATCTATTCTTGTTGACTACTACATTTTGTCTTTCTTTTTTATTTTAATGATTGATTTTTTAAAACAAAAGTTTATTCTTAAATGTACAACAGGATCTAAGACACTCCATTCTAGCTATCGGTAGCAACAGGGTTATGACAGGGAATCCAGATGTTTAAACAGGAATGGAATTAAGGATTACCATTGCCTCAGGCACAAGGAACAGTTTACTTTTTGCCAGATTTCTTAATTCTGCCTGTGACCAGGGGGCCCTTCCCTGAGGCCTGGTCTTGGCCTTTTAGCTCCTGGAGTTTCTTCTGCTCCTCTTTTGGCTCCTGCTTGAACGCCTTCTGTTGACCATCTCCTCGGCCTATTTCTTGGGCTGCTTCAGGGGCTTCTTCCTGCCCCCTTTGCGGCTGGACATGGTGCCTCTATATCTTTTTAAAGTTATTTTTACATTAGTAGCAAGACATAATTTATTTAGTAATAAAACCACTATACCTAAGCCAGTGTCAATGTAAATTGATACCAGAAAATGCTAACAAAATCCCAATTATAGAGGAATCCCCAAGAAAGCACAAGATATGAATAACACGACTAAAAAAAAGGACTCACGTGTAAGCTAAGGCAGCCGGATCTAACAGCATTGTTGATTTTTCCTTTGAATATCAATTGTACAAAATCCAAAGTCTGGGCTACATTTCACATTTGTTTTTCTACTATGTTCTGATCAACCATGAATCTCTCCAAGTAGAATTTAAATACATCTTACCATGTTACTAGATGATAAGATTGTTGTCCTCATTCATATACCTGATTTTAAAGGTTGTCTGGCTAACAGAATCACACTTGAACAACAACACATAAATTTATTTCACCAGAATAAAGGCAAATACTCAATGAAGATGACAAATATTCAGTTGAGAATACAGTTTCCACAAGTGGTGGGCGGTACATAGTTTATAACCATAGATACCATTGTACATAAAAATCATGAGCCTGAGATCACGGTAGTATACGTTCAAGTTCTGATTCAAACAGCAGCTGCTGCACACTCTTCCAGGCCACAAAACGGTAATGAACCGCATAGAAATCATACAGCTCACTGTGGAGTGTGGGCTTTATTTCCCCACATAGCTTGAGCTGACAAAGACTGCTAAAAATCTTCCCCTCAAAACCGAAGTTTGGCAGATAACTATAATTAAATGAGGAATTGAAATACCAGTAAGTTGGCAGTAATCAAAACGTGGTTTGTCCCATACCTGAATTCCTTCCTGATAATGCCTCTTTCTTTCTTTCTTTCTTTCTTTCTTTCTTTCTTTCTTTCTTTCTTTCTTTCTTTCACTGTCACCACCTGCAAAATATTAATAAGACTGAATTCTCAAGAGTCATTCCTCAAGTCAGTGTTTAACTTGGTAGACATGTCTGAGACCACGCATCCCTGGCTGCTAAGCACCAGGGCAGACAGGGCTAGAAAGGTAACAGTTTTATTTTGAGCAGGGGTAAAGACAAGGCAGCACTTGACAGCTACATTGTAACTACATCCTGCATCAGTTTATTAAGGAAGTAATTAGACATTAACTGTGTCTTAACTGGCAATACTAGGGAAGAACTACTCTTACCACATCAGAAACTGAACTTCCTGGCATGCATTTTCTCAGAAGCCAGTCTACCCTCTGCCTTGTGTTCTGAAAAAGTACAGCCTGTGTACTGGTTGGTCTCTTGTATGCCACAAGGAGCATGTAATTCCAACCCACCCCCCCACCCCTGGTATTGCAGAGAGGAAAATGTTAATAGAGTCAGAAGAAAAAGCCATTTGATTTCTTACTCTCATCCCTGCCATTGCAAGGGGCAAGTTAGAAATTCATTCTATTAATTCTACTTAAATACAGATATTATTGTACCAAATTTTAGAACAAAGTATCCTGGACTTAAGAAAGAGATTCAGCTCAGTTTTTCTATTATCTGGTATAGTTGTTTCTCTTCTTTTGTTTACTCTGCTGCTTTATTTATAAATACTAAAACACGGTTACTACTTTCTGTAATTTTAGTACAGAGCTTAAGCAAGAAGGTAAAAAAAAAAATTCTGGCCATAATTTTTATGTATATCAACTAGTAAAACATTACCCTCTTTCGAAAATATTATAAAATACTGGTCCTTTCAAGGGTCAATTCTTCCTTCTTCATTAGAAGTTGAAATGGATTTCTCATGAACTTTTTGATAACTTCCAACATATCGATTGACATTAAGGCAGAAAACAACCCAACCTTAAAAGAAAAGAGAGAGATAACTAATTATGTTGACACATCAATTAAGTAGATATAACAGTTTTCGTAATAATACATAGAGAAATGTTTGAGACCAAGCGTCCCTGTCTTACTATAGAATTGAGCTAGACAGAGATTGTAGGAAACAATTGCTTTCAGCAGGGGGAAAGGACAATATAGCACTTCACAGCTATACTGTAACAATTAACCCAACCTGCTAGCTATAGACAAATCACATGCCCACCTTAATGCTTATATTTAATTTCTGGTAAATCTCATGGATTTGACCTTTAATCCCTTGACTCCACATTTTTATCTGCTTCATCCAAAACAAGCATCTTGACCCATTTTGGAAAGTTAAAAAAATAAATCTTACTTAAATGTGGGTTGTGCATGGGGACTTCCTTCCAAAGACTACATTACGGAAGGGGAGTGTAACTTTATTGGAGAAACCAATGAGGAGTAACTTTATTGGAGAAACCTAACAAACACCACCTCAGCCAGGGGACCAAGGTCAACTCAACAGTAATAATCCTTAATTTAATGAGATGAAAATGGCCTTTACTTCTGTGGTCTTCCTCCCCCAAAACCCATAACCCCAGTCTAATCTTGAGAAAGACATCAAATTCCAATATAAGGACATCCTACTAAATAGCTGACTGATATCTGACTCCTAAAAACTGTTAAGGTCATCAAAAACAGGGAAAATTTTAGAAACTGTCACAGCCAAGAGGAGCTTAAGGAGACATGACAATTAAATATAAATTAAATGGGTGGGATACTGGAACCAAAAAAAAAAAAAGGACATTAGGTAAAAACTAAAGAAATCAGAGTAAATTCTGGACTTCAGTTCACAATAATGTATCAAGGTTGGTTCATTAATTTTAACAAATACCACACTAATGTAAGATATGGGAAACTCCTTACAAAGTATATAGGAACTTTCTAAACTATCTTCTCAATTTTTCTGTAAACCTAAAATGGATCTAAAATATAAAGTTTATCAAAGGAAAGTTCTAGTATCATGTCTAGGAATTCATGCATTTGGCTTAAACAATGAGGCGAATTATTTTCCCTCCTGTACCTCAATATCACCAGTTTAAATATGCCCTAAGTAAAATATGGTGATACTTACAAAGACAGATTCTATTTAACATATCAGACGCTCTCCCTGAAACACCAGTATGTGCTGCTTCAACTGTATGCTGTGCCTTTCACTTGGAACACCATTTCCACAATGCAGGCATGACAAATTGTCTCCTTACAGTATTCAAATGCCAGAATTACCATTTGGATCTAAAAGTTAAAGCTTAAATTATTATGTTGTAGAAATACAGGCTCCACCAAACCATTTCTGAAGCACATGGCTAAATGCTGAACTGCTCATATTTAGAATCTTAAGATTCTGGTCTGCAAACAGCTTTTATGCAGCACAACACAGAATCACTTCTAAGCTTACAATGCAGAATAATCAAACTGCTTCATGATAAAATCCCTTTCAGCATCTCATTTTTATTTTTATTTTTTAAAAATGTTTTATTTATTTTTTGAGAGAGAGTGTAAGTGGGGAGGGAGAGAAAGAGAGGGGGGCAGAGGATCCAAAGTGGGCTCTGAGCTGTCAAGCTGACAGCAGCCAGCCCAATGTGGGGCTTGAACTCATGAACTGTGAGATCATGCCCTGAGCGGAAGTCTGATGCTCAACCGGCTGAGCCACCCAGGGGCCCCACAGCATCTCATTTTTGATTAGATTTCTGTGCCCTTACAAACTTGAGATCCTCAGCTTCCTAGAGATACCAGTTAGATAATTAAAGAATCCAAACAAACATTTCGTACATTATTCTTCTATGTGCAGGATATGTAAGTAGTGAAACAAGTTCTTTATAGCTCCAAGACAAATTGTTCTGTTATGTAGTCACTGATTATCAGTTACTTTAAAAATAAACCTTTCCAATGGGAAGTTATGCCATATAGCCTTGATCTTAATAAAGCCTACAGCTTGGTTAAGAAAAGCTTTATTTCATAGCTAGTAACAGTGAATTTTTTTTTAAGCGTGTATTTATTTTGAGAGAAAGGTGGGGGCGAGGGACATAAAGAGAGAGAGAGAGAGAGAGAGAGAGAGAGAGAGAGAGAATCCCAAACAGGCTCTATGCTGTCAGCTCACAGCTGGATGTGGGCTGGATCTCATGAACCATGAGATCAAGACCTGAGCCAGAATCAAGAGTCCGACACTTAACCAAATGAGCCACCCAGGTGCCTGCAGTGAGCTTTGAAAAACAGATAGCATGCAACAGCTTTATCACAAACTACAAAGATTCCCAACTAATTACTGATCATTGCAGTTTTCATGTTGCAAAATTGCATTTAGACTTAACAACAATAACACAAAGGGCATGGATTCTGTCTACCCTGAAACAAAGACAGCTTTAGTTTCTCAGGCTGGGGAGATATAGCCCTGCAAACCATCTCTGCAAACCTAGTTCCTGTTTAATTTGAAACAAGAACTCTGGGATGCCTGGGTGGCACAGTCGGTTGAGTGTCTGACTTTGGCTCAGGTCATGGTCTTGCAGTTTGTCAGTTCAAGCCCCACACCAGGCTCTGTGCTGACAGCTCAGAGCCTGGAGCCTGCTTCGGATTCTGCGTTTCCCTCTCTCTGCCCCTTCCCAGCGCATGCTCTCTCTTTATCTCTCAAAGATGAATAAACTTTAAAAAAAAATTTTGAGACAAAAACTATATGCTTGCATGCGGACAATAATAGAAAAAAAAAGGTTCTGAATGGACCACTTTACACCAAATCTTAAGCTATTCTTCACTTTTGTAAAACCTGAAGTATCTGAAAATTTATGTTCCCCTGGGGGACAGCCATTAACCAATGACTGATGGTGTAGATGTAAATAAACTAGTGCTGGCCTCTTTGGTAAGGACAACCCTGAGGACTGACTACACTGATCTCACAGTTCTTCTGTGGGATGGAGCCACCTCCAGGGCAACACCTGCTTGAGAGTAAAGCTTGCCCGGCCTCCGATTGCACTGAGATGAACACAACATCACTTCTGTGCTTTCTCTTCCCCAAATGGATAGCCTGAATCTATTTGGGGAGAAGTGTCAGAAAACAAACAATGGGGGAATATTCTATTAAAAAACTGTCCTCCATTCTCAATGATTGACACCATCCTCTACTCACATATTTTTAGTACGCAGAGATCTCTATTAAGGATACGAATCCAAAATCACTTCATCATCTAACCTATTAAAATCACAAAAGACGAAGACTGAGGAACTGTTCCAGAATGAAAGAAACCAAAGAGACATAACTACTAAATCCAACATGTGATCCTATATTATATTTTGGACCAGTAAACAAGCCATTTTTTTTTTTTGTAAGATGTTCATTAGTTGGACAACTGGTGAAATTCGAATTAGGTCTACAGATTAAATAATATTGAATCAATGTTATTTTTTTATTTTGATAATTGTGTTATGATGTAAGAGAATGCCCTTATTTCTAGATAACACACACTGAAATATTAAGGGGTAAACAGGCATAATGTCAGTAACTTACTGCCAAATGCTTCAAAAAACATTATGTGAGTATATGTGCAATTGTATATATATACAGAGAATAAAACAAATGTATTATAAATAGTAACATTTGAGAAATACAGGTAAAGAATACTGGAATTCTTTGTCCACTTTTGTAACTTTTCTAGAAGTCTAAAATAATTTCAAATTAAAAGTGGAAAATTCAAAATAAGAGTATCAAGCCTATTAACATAATTTACAGAAGAGAAGCCACAGAAGTCTTAAACTGGCAGCTCATTTGTTTTCTTTGTTCTGCACAGTGTTTTAAACCCGAATTAGATGCTTTCTGAGGAAATTTCATATGCAAATCCAAATTTCCACCTTTGCATGAAAAGTCCGCAGATTGTAATCCTATTCCTTATCCTTTGGTGGCAACTAATGAGTGGCAACTAATAAGTCTGTAGGTAAACAAACATTCAACCATAGGATGGTAAAGCCAAGAGGAAATAACTCATCAATAAATCATGGGAACTCGAGGGCATCTGAATCTCCAGAGTGTGATTTAGAAGGAGAAACCACAAGCCAGCCAGCTAGGGTCCCTGAGGCACAGCTGTATCTCCAGTCCCAGTGTCCAAGGAAGTGGCTGCAGATATGGAGGGCACAGCCAAGAGGACCATGAGGAGGAGCGAGCAAAATAAATTGGAAGGGATCAGCATAGGATGCAGGAAGACCTAGTGTGTGGGTGAAAGAGACCCATTTCTACAACGTTAGTGGAATAAATTTAGCCTTTATGAATGCAAAGTTCTAATTGGTAATAAAACATAACTGCAGAAAATGGTGTCAAAGAAAGAAAAGCAGGTTTAAGTGAGGCTTCAATAAAAATCCTTGACAATCAGAGGAAACAGAAAAGCATTCTGCACCTTGTGTCATGTCTGAACTTTGAAAGCACTGATCCCAGCTTTCTCCTTGAGGATAAGACCCAGAGCTTCCTGCAGAAAGCTTCTCCAGCTGAAGCCCACAGACGGGAAATTGATCACTCTGTTGCTAAATGATGTGTGTGTGATTTCTGGCTTCAAACTCTGGATGGCCTCACAGGTGGAGTAAGAAGCCAGTGTGATGTACAGGCCACAATCTAGGAAGAAGCACATCACAGTCCCTAATGAACGGGAGAGTATCATTTTCAGGAAAAACGCTTTAGAGCCTGTGCTCTATTACATTACCATGGGACTACAGGACTCCAAAGTGAACTATGATATGACAAGGATGACACAGGCAGTGGGGCAGAAACATTAATGTTTGCTGGCAGGAAGCTCAGAACACAGGGATTCTATTTCCTCATTAACATTGACATCATTTGCTGAGAATGGCTTGTGAGGGATGTCAGAGGTTTAAAAAGAATGAAGAGAATCTGATACAGCAGTTGCAGAAAATGAAAGAATGAGGTGGCTAGAGAAACGCTATGGGCCTGCTGTGCAGTGCAAAACGACTAGGCAATGTTGACTCCCATGAATTTCTTTTACTATCAAGTCTTCTCAGTGCACAAGTTTCTCCAGCTCTTCTAGGAAGCTTGATGCAGGCACAAAGAAGACAAATAGTTGGATCCATCCACCATTGCAGTTTTCTCGGGTGAATAAATAGCTGGTAATAATTGACAGCATTTATAAACCTTGGGGGTGGAGACTCAGGTTTTTGTTATGATTTTACAAATAATCAAGGATCAGATATGATAAGTGACTTGTTTACAATCACTTGGGTAATAAACAGTAGTTGCTAAGATTAGAACTTCAATCTTTGTAATTCTACATTTCTCTTTAGGTGGTGGAAAGGTTTTGTAGCTTTTTGAAGGAAAACCAGGAAAAATTCCCAAAGGAATATTAGAAAATAGTCTGCAATTAAACTATTTTAACACTGTAAACACTAAGGAAATAAAACAATATACAAAGAAATAAAAAACTCTTGTAAGGCTTGACCTTTGGCTTTTAAAACATACTAAGTCTACCTTACCATAAATAACCACTGAATGTAAACTTATTTTCTAGCTTTACCCATTACCCTGTAGTTATTTTCTCTCCCATAGTGGTTGGTAATGTTTCTTCTGTTTAAAACACAATGAAAATAAAAATAATATAAAATTATGCATGGGGAACAATGAATGAAACTGATACATAAATATTTTTATTAGCCCAGCTTATAGATATTTGATTTGGTAAAATTGGTATATTACAATCTAAAATACTTGCTTTATCTATTATTGAACAGTACATTTCTTTTCACTGAAACTCAGATATCCATAACATTCTTAATTGTTTGGCCTTTTAAAAATTGAAATAAAAATTTAAAAGTTAAAAATATAGAATGTTATGCCAAAGATTCACTCTAACGGTCAAATGTAATAGCTAATAGCTAAAATTACTTTTGATGTCCCAGGCACTTGACAATCCTATGAAGTGGGTACAATTATTATCATCTTTATTTTAAAGAAGAGGAAACTGAGGCCCAGAGAGATTATATAACTTGCCTTCTGCCATCAAAGTGACAGAACTATGCTTTAAACCCAGGTGTGTTTTATTCCAGAATTCGAGCTCTTAGCCTCTACATGCCAAATGCACTTAATCCCTACTTTTATGGCGATGTATGGGATTTTTGCAATACATATGAGTATAACTTTGTCCACTGACATCAAAGCCAAATGATATGCCATTGTGTAGTCATTATAAAGTATACTTTAATCACCACAGAGCAAATCAATATTCCTTGACAGCTTAATACAGTTACTTCTTCCCTAAAATATAAATGCTGTAGAGGAGAACTTGAATATAAACTTATTCTCCAGCCCTCTGAAGGATAAGTTTGCTTTTGTTAACTGGATTAATTCCAACAATAAGAACGAACTCCCCAGGCGTGTTCTTCTGATGAAGGGCAGCAGAACTAAAATGGGTTTTTAAGGTGTTCTGGCCTCATTACCCACTAGTTGCATAACCTTGGGCAAGTCTTCTTCAGGCTTCTTCAGAACTTGGATTACAACAACACTCCCCACACGGGGACTGCTGTGAGAGCACGCTGTAAATGGTTAGGAGGTGTACAAGTATTAGTCTAGTCTAGGTTTGCCAGATAAAAAACAACATGCTCAGTTCAAAATTTCACTTTATATTGGGGATATATTTATAGGCAAAAATTATTTGTTGATTGAAATTTAAATTTATCCAGTGTCTCGTGTTTTTATTGCCAAATCTGGCAACTCCATGGCGAGGGGAGCATGGAGAACGGCAAGCCTAGCTCCACGGTGCTCTACCCCTCAAATGGAGAAACTGAGGCAGTTAGTGGGCTGAAGGGTGAACGCAGGGAGGGGGAGGAGAGGAAAGGGCTAGGTGTAAGAGGATGCCCTTTCGGGGGCGGGGGTGGGGGGTGGAACTGAAAGCAGATTCCCGGGTCCCTCCAGTCCTCCTCCCCCTCCTCACCTCCCACTGCTCAGGCAGGCCAAACATCCCCCGCCCCTGCGCGGGAAAGCAACCTTTACCTCGGCGGCAGCCGCGGGCTCGGGGGGCGCTCCCCTCCGGTTCCTCTCAGTCGCCATCAGCAGCACCAGCACCACAGAGGCCGTGGCCACGTCCCCGAAGCCCGGCTGCTTGTTGATGTGCGACTGCGTTTCATATGTCACGCAAATCATCCCTCCATTCTTTCTGGAAGTCTCTTGTCCTCCTCTGGCCACCGTCCAGGTCAGAGCCAAGAAATGGACCAATCCAAGCAAGCAATTCAGGAGGGGGCGTCACCGCTAAAGCCAATCACAGAACAGAGCTGCGCTCCGTGGTGGCGATTGGCCAATCGGTTTCTTTGCCCTGTAGGTGGTCTGCCTAGTGGGGAGGTGTCGGCCCTGTTGTCAGCCTTTGTAGGACCGTGGGTGTCGGCTAGGTGGGTCCTCCTGTGGTCCGGGGGGTTCTTTCTCTCTCGTAGGCTCTAGGACAAGGAACACCCCACGACCTTTAAGCTTTAGAGCCTCTGAGGGGAAGAAGGGAAGGGAGCTGGTTTAGAATATAAAGGGATATGGGCTAAGAATACACAATTTTATGTTTTCAAGAATGTGAAAAACATATACTTACAAAAGCCCTCTTAATCGCCTCAAAACTGAAATCACAGACTTTTTAAATAGACTATTTTTTTCTATAATGGTATTTGAAAATATTGTGAAATAAGTGACACATCACATTGTGTAAGTTTAAGCTGTACAGTGTGTTGATTTGACACATCTATACATTGCAATATGATTACCACCACAGCATTAGCTAACACCTCTATCAAGTCACATAATTATTTTTTTGTGCATAGTGAGAACATTTAAGATCTAGTCTCTTAGCAACTTTGAAGTATAAAGCACAGTGTTGTTAACAATAGTTCACTATGCTGTGCATTAGATCTCCAGAACTTACTCATCTTCTGGTTGCAAGTCTATAGAGTTTTTAACAGAAGTTATAGGTTCATAGCAAAATTGACCAGAAGATACTGAGATTTCCTGTGTAACACATAGCCCCCCCACCTATTATCACCATCACCCACCAGAGTGGTACATTGTTACAACTGATGAATCTACACTGACATGTCATAATCACTGAAAGTCCATAGTTTACAATTTAGTTCATTTTTGGTGTTGTACTTTTACGAGTTCAGATGAATTTTTAACCATATATATCCAAGAGTAGTTTTACTGCCTTAAAAATCCTCTGTGCTCAGCATATTCATTCCTCTCTCCCCAATAACCCCTGGCAATCACTGATCTTTTAAATTGTCTTTATAGTTTTGCCTTTTCCAGAATGTCATATAGTTGGAAATGTACAGTAAGAAGTTTACAGCTTTCACGAGGTAATCACTTCTTTCAGATTATGTCTTTCACTTAGCAATATGCATTTAAGTTTCCTCCATTTCTTTTCATGGCTTGGTAGCTCATGTCTTTCTAGTGCTGAATGATATTCCATCATCTTGATGTGCCACAGTTTACTTATCCATTCACCTACTGAAGGGCATCTTGGTTGCTTCCAATTTGGCAATTGTGAATATAACTGCTATAAATACCCATGTGCAGGTTGTTGTGTTTGGAAGAGTTAAAGAAGCAATTCATAATTTAGAAAACAGAAATGGGAGTACTAATAAATATAAGATCTGAAAAAAAAATAAGAATAGACACTTGGCTAGCCTGAGGAAGTACAATCAAAATAAAAACAAGGTGAAATAACTTACACAAAAAATTCATAGAATTGTATGGGATCATGTTACTCACCTCTGTGTAATAAATTTGAAAATCTGGATAATACAGATGAAATTACAAGAAATATAATTTGTCAAAATATCCCAGAAAAGATAGAAGCTAAGTAAACTGGTTACCATAGAATAAATAGATGTTGTCAGAGAACTGTATTTTCCCACACCTCCATCCACAAAAGCATCAGGACTACATTATTTCACAGGAGAATTCTACTGAGAAACTTTAAAGAACAGATAAGTTGGTTGCTATTGATTCTATCCTGAGCACAGAAATAGAGACAACTTCCAAATTCTATTTATGAAATGAGTATAACACTGATAACAAAATCTAATAAACCACACATATATCTGATGCATACACATACACAGCGACCATAGACATTCTTATCCAGTAATCAAGACAGCATGGTGTTGGTGAAATGATAGACTAATAGATCAATTGAACAGAATAAAGTGCCCTGTTACACTCCCACCCAACCTTAGTCAACTGATCTTTGAAAAAAGAGCAGTGGAAATTCAATAGAAGAAAGACAGTCTTTTCAACAAGTGGTGATGGAAAAACTGGGCATCTATCTGCAAAATAATGAATCTAGACACTAACCTTACATTTTTAACAAAAATTATCTAAAAGTGGAGATAGACCTAAATGTAAAACACAAAACTATGGAGCTTTTAGAAGAAAACATGAGAGAAAATCTAGGGGCACCTGAATGGCTCAGTCAATTAAGTGTCCAACTTTGGCTCAGGTCATGATCTCACAGTTTGTGAGTTTGAGCCCCTTGTGGGGCTCTGCACTGACAGCTCAGAGCCTGGAGCCTGCTTTGGATTCTGTGTCTCCTCTCTCTCGCTGCCCCTCCCCTGCTTGTGCTCTTTCTCAAAAATAAGCTATCAAAGCAAAACTAAATAAATAAAACAAAAATTAAAAATTAAAAAAATAAAAAAGATTTTTAAAAAAAGAGAAAATCGAGGTGACCTTGGGTTTGGTAATGATACTTATTTATTTGTTTATTTATTATTTTTTACTTTAGAGAGAGAGAGAGAGAGAATGGGGGAGGACAGAGGGAGAGAGAGAGAGAGGGACAGAGAAAGAGACAGAGAGAGAATCCCAAGCAAGTTCTATGCTCAGCATAGAGCTTGATCCCACAACACGGGGCTCGATTCCACAACCCTGGGATCATGACTTAAGCCAAAATCAAGAGCTGGATGCCTAACTGACTGTGCCACTGAGGCACCCCTAGTAATGACTTTTAGATACAACAGCAAAAGCATGATCCATGAAAGAAAAAAATTGATAAATTGTTCTTCATTAAAATTAAAAACTTCGGCTCTGCAAAAGACATTGTCAAGAAAATGAAAAGACAAGCCACAGACTGGGAGAAAATATCTGCAAAACACATATCTGATCAAGGACTTGTATTCAAAGTATACAAAGAACTTTTTTTTTTTTTAGTGTTTATTTTTGAGACAGAGATATAGTGTGAGTGGGGGAGGGGTAGAGAGAGAGGGGGATACAGAATCTGAAGCAGGCTCCAGGCTCTGAGCTGTTAGCACAGAGCCCGACGTGGGGCTCAAACTCACAAACCGCGAGATCATGACCTGAGCTGAAGTCGAATGCGTAACCAACTGAGCCACTCAGGCTCCCCACAAAGAACTCTTAAAAACTTAACAATAAGAAAACAAACAACCTAGTTAAAAAGTGGGCAGACACCTCACCAAAGAAGATGTACAGATAAGTGTACAAAAAATTGCTCACCATCATATGTCATTAGGTAGTTGCAAATTTAAACTACTACGATGTATCACAAATACCTATTAGAATGGCCAAAATCCAAAACGCTGAAAATACCAAATTCTGGTTAGGATGTGGACCAACAAGAACTCTCATTCATTGTTGATGGGTATGTAAATGGTTTTACGAGACAGTTTGTAGTTTGGGGACACCTGAGTGGCTCAGTTGGTTTAGCATCTGACTCTTGATCTTGGCTCAGGTCTTTTTTTTTTAATTTTTTTAGATTATTTTTAATGTTTATTTATTTTTGATAGAGAGAGAGTATGCTCGAGTTGGGGGTAGCAGGGAGAGAGGGAGACAGGAACCTACTGTACTGACAGCAGAGAGCCCTATGCAGGGCTCGAACTCATGAACCATGAGATCATGCATGACCTGAGCTGAAGTCAGATACTTAACCAGCTGAGCCACCCCAGTGCCCCTAGCTCAGGTCTTGATCTTGGGTCATGAGTTCAAGCCCTGTATTGGTTCCACATTGCGCTCTGCATTGATTGGGCTCCACGTGAAGCTTCCTTAAACAAAAACCACACACATACAGTTTTAGTTTCTTACGAAAGTAAACATAGTCTTACCACACAATCCAACAATTGCATTCATAGGTATTTACCCAAATGATTTAAGAATTTAAGCCCACATAAAAAACCTGTGCACACTGTTTACAGCAGCTTTATTTATAATTGTCTGCGACTGAATACAACCCAGATGTTCTTCAGTAGGTAAATGAATAAACAGATACCTCTATACAACAGAATATAAGAAATACTATTCAGTGTTAAAAAAAAATGAGTTAACAAGCCATAAAAAGACATAGAGGAAACTTAAAGGCGTATTGCTAAGTGAGGGTGGTCAGTCTGAGAAGGCTACATACTGTGTGATTCCAACTATATGACGTTCTGGAAGCGACAAAAGTATGGTGACAGTAAAAATATTAGTGGTTGCCCCAAATCTGAAGGGAAGGGAGGATGAATCGGTGGAGCATAGAAGATTTTTAAGGCAATGAAACTATTCTGTATGATTATTGCAATGGTGAATACATACATGACATTATGCATTAGTCAAAACCCAAAGAACAGTACAACAGAAAGAGTGAACCATAATGTAAAATATAGGCTTTAGTTAATAATAATGTATCTATATTGCTTCATCAATTGTAACACATGTGCCAAACTAATAAAAGATGCTAATAATATGAGAAACTGCTATGAGCGAGTGGGTTTATGGGAATTTTCAGTACTTTCTGTTCAATTTTTCTACAAGCCTAAAACTGCTCTAATAGTCTATTAATGAAAATAATGCATCAAATACACTTTGAAAATTCGAAGGGGTTGTGCCTATGGGTGGTGTAATTATGATCAATTCTCCATCTCTCCTTTTTCCTACCTCTTTTTTCAATTTTCTGTACTTTGCTAATATGTTCTGCAAAGAAAATACATTATTTTGACAATTGATTAAATTTGAGAAAGGACATATATGGGGGAGGAGAGTGGTAGTACAGAGATAGAGGCAGGGGTGCTGTTCCCCTCCCCCTGTATGCACTTGCATACTCACACGCTCCCCTGTGCCAGGGGCACCTGGTTTCAGGAGACACAGATGACAGTGGAATGACTGTCAGGATGGTGTGAGCCCAGGTGACTTTTCACTTTTCTTGGGTTCACCTCTCCAGTCAGCTGTGCAGTAGATGGCACATGGTGTGACCCCTTAGGCAAGAATCCCAGTGTGGTCTCATGTATTAGAACAGCTGGGCTCCTAGCTCAGAGAGGTTTATCCTAGCAGGCAGCACTGGGGGAAAGAGGCAACACTGCAATGTTGAGGCAGGTGAAAGTCCTTTGTGAAATGAGAAGCTTTGACTGATGGATATTCTCTAATTCTGGGCTTGCTCCAGGAACTGGGGTTTACAGAGATGAATAAGGTATTTTCCTTGCCAAGTAGCCCAGGGCCCAATGGGGAAAGTACACTGAAAATTGAGTGGGATGTGGAGGAAGAAGCCTTTAGAGGGGTATTACCTTGAGGCACTTGTGATAACTCCTATCACCTCCCACAGTGCACTTCTCTCTGTCCTCCTCCATCTCCTGTCACCTCCCCACTCTCCTTCCCTCCTCTCTACCATCTCTCTTCCTCTTCTCCCTTTGTTTTCCTCGGCTCTGCCTTAGCACACAATTTTTCAAACAGCTGGCAGCAGTGGGTCATAACAGCAATTGAGTAGGTCCAAACAATCATTCTAAAAAACTTTTTTATTATGAAAAATATTTAAACATGAATAAAAGTAAAAAGAATAAATAGTAGTAAAACAACCCATATGCCACCTCGATTTAACAATTATGAACATTTCCCAGTATTTATCTCATTTATTCTCTTTGCTAAGATAGTTAAAATTACAAACAGTGATGTTTCATCCCTAAAAACTTCTGTATACATCTCTAAAAGAACAAGGGGGTGCCTAGGTGCCTTAGTTGTTTAAGTGTCTGACTTTTGATTTCAGCTCAGGTCATGATCTCAGGGGCATGAGAGCAAGCCCAACATTGGGCTCCATGTCAAGCATGGAGCCTGCTTAAGATTCTCTCTTTTGGGGTGCCTGGGTGGCTTAGTCGGTTAGGCGTCTGACTTAGACACCAGCTCATGATGTCACAGTTTGTGAGTGTGAGCCCAAGGCTATCTGCTGTCAGCACAGAGCCTGCTTCAGATCCTCTGTCTCCCTCTTTCTCTCTGCACCTCCCTGGCTCATGCTCTCAATCTCTCTCAAAAATAAACATTAAAAAAAAAATTCTCTCTTTCCCTCTCTCTCTGCCCCTCCCCCACTCCTGTGCATGCTCTCTCTCTCTTTCTCTCTAAAAAAAGATAATAAAGAAAAGAAAATAAAAGAATAGGGACATTTTCTTACATAACTATAATACCCTGCTTTCCAAATGCAACTTTCCCCAATTTGGGCCATTGTTTTTAAAAAATGAAGTTGAATAGAAAGTATTTCAGGGCTTCACAAGTAGTAAGGGAAAATAAATTGTTCATACAACTTTTGTTTTAATTATGTGTATATATGTCTACTGTGACATGATGTAAAATTTATGTCACACTGTGGCTTGCAGTCTAAGAAGTGTGAAGAGCCCTGCTCTAGGCCAGGGTGCTCAAAGTCTAGTCCTAGGACCGGCAGCATCAGTTTTCCTGGGGACTTGTTAGAAATTTCTCAGGTCCCATTCCACACTACTGAGTCATATCTCTGGACATGGGGACCAGGAATCTGTATTAAGAAAAAAACAAAAAAACAAAACCCAAACCTGTATTTTAGGTGATTCTGCTAGCTTGAAAACCACAAGTCTAGACCCAAATGGGTGACCCTGTGAGGCCCAGGCATCCCTCACCCTCATCTGCGTCACCCAAAGTGGGTCATTTTTCTTTCCTCTTCATTGTGAGGTGGTGCTGAGAGTTCACCAACAGAGGTGGAATCTACCTTGGCAGTGCTTGGAGGATGGTTTCTCTTTCCAGGCTTAGGCAAATCTTTACCTGAAGGTAGAGAATGGTCTAGGTTCATAAGATTAGTAACACAGTTTTGTCTTTGTACTAGCAACATCCGTAAAATGAGACTAAAGCCCTTAGAAGTTTGCTTTGAGGCTTGAATGATGTTTGTGAAATGCCTACCATTGCACCAGGCACAGAGTAGTCATTTAGTATATGGTAGTGGCAATTGCTGTACTGGGCACTACCTATCACAACCCTGGGCATATAATAGATGTTCAACAGATGTGACTGGCTGCTAATTCTTTCACTGGAGGAGGCAGGTTATCCTGGCTCGTTCCTTGATTTTGCCAGATATGGGAGCAATGCAATTTGTCAGAATCAGGAAACAGATCATAAATAGGAAGGAGAATAGGAAGCTCAGAAAGGAGGATGGTGGACAGGAAGAAGAGAACACAGCAAGAATGTCCATATTCACAAGAGCAATGGAGACAGTGACCGTTTGTTTTCTTGGGGGAAAGGGGAGGCATTGAACACTATGTGGTCCTACCAATGGTAACTTCTTAGTTACAATTACAGGATTTCAGAACTGGAAAAAGGAACTTGGAGTTCACAGACCCACCTCCTCATAGCCCACATGAAGCAGTTGAGGGCCTGGGAAAGCATGTGTTACACATGAGGGGCAGAATTGGTTTCTGAGGACAGGCACTGCCTGCTACATCTTGCCATAAACTCAGACAACTCATCTCCATGGAAACCTTTGAAGACTAAAGGTACAGATGTGGGAAAGGACAGCAGCACTCTGAGTGTGATTTCTTTTGTATCCCTTTTGTTTTCTCCCTCATTCCTATTCATCAGCTTCTCCTGCCTCCTCTTCCTTAGCCCCTTCCCTATCTTCCTCCTTTCCATGATTCTCACACATAAGGACCAGGCCTAACCCAGGAAGCTGAGGTCATTGGATCTGCAAAGTCCGGAAAGCCGCACATCATCTGTCTCCTTAGCAATGTGCTTGTTTTTAGTGATCAAAGCTCAACAGCTGGCTCTGACCAGACACCAGGCTCCTGAACCACTATCAAGAAACGTTGCATTTTGGTTCCTCGAAAATACTTGTGACTCTTGAATAGGCAGAAACCACCATGGAAATGCAATCCAAAGCTGCCGTACTTCTTTGTGCCTTTAACCCTTTTCTGAATCTCTTGCAAGAAGTTGCTATGAAAATGGTTGCTCTACTTGTGCAGGCAGAGTGTAAAGAGACCATACCTCAAAGGAAAGAGTAACCTTTTACATGAATCGCAGGCCCTAGGTGGACTAACATCTCTTAGACACAGCCCATAGTTGTTACAGAAAGCATTTACAAATGTCCTCAAACCCCTGGGATGAGTGGCTACTACTAGAAATTGGATCCAGAGTGTTTGGGGTCTGACGTTTTACATGTCAAAGAGAAGAGCTGAGCTTCCTGACATTGGCTCAGAACCTGGGATGGTCCTGGCATTCTTTTGACCAGACAATCAGGCTCCCTCATTGCAGAACGGATTGAAGAACAACCTGACCAGATTCGCATTTGCTCAGGCTTTTGCCGTGGAGTTCTGCTGAGCTAGATTAGTCTTTTGCTACCTGTCTGGTAGTATCTGAGGCCACCTGAGGAAACTGCGTGACAGCGATTGCAGCGGGATAGCTGCTCGAAGACGCTCCGGGAGCTGACAGGGAGGAGGGCCCCGCGTGGGACTGGTGCCAGAGCCTTTTTAGGATGGAGCATTGGCGCGCCTCTCTGTGGCAGACGGAGCGGTGGCGCCCTGGAGTAGTTGCACAAAGGAAAAGGCCCACACGGTGGAGATGTGTGTCGCACATGCGTGCCCAGCCCTGTACGCGCACAGCCCGCGCTCCCGGCTCCAAGTGCGAGTGCGCCCAGTGCACGCTGATAACTGCGTGTGACAACCCCTGGGGCGGGGGCGCGAGCAGCAGCCCCTGGCGGGATGACTGCACCTCTCCCCGTCAGCCCTCTTCTCGCCTCGGCCGCTCCGCAGACACCTGGCGGACAAGGAGAGGGGCCGAGGCCGGCGTTCAGAACCCCGGCACCGGCAGGAGCGCGGAAATTGCTGTCTCCTCTCCCCCACAGCGGCGAGGACAGACCCTGAGTCGCCCCCACTTCGGCGACCGCAGCGCGGGCTCCCGGCAGAGCAAGGGGCGCAGCTTCTCCACCTGGCAACAGATGGTGCTCGGGCGCGTGCGCGCTGCGGCGGGCGGGGAGAGGTGGGCGCGGAGACCCGAGCTCCGGGCGCGCAGCGGGGCGGGAGGCGGGCCGCGCACGGGAGCCGGGGCCTCAGGCAGCCTGTCGCCTACGCTCCTCCGCTGCTCCGCTCTTCCGTCCTCCGCGTGTGCCCGCCAAGCATCCTTCTTCCCGACCCTCCCGAAAGGCGGCGCCGAAGACCCGACCCATCCGGACCGCAAATCCCGAAACCTACGCGCTTCCTCGGCGGGGGAAGCCTGACGCGCGGTTACGGCGAGCTTTGGGGCGACTTGCTTTTCTTACCTCCAAAACTGCCATTTCCCTCTCTCTCAAAGCCAGACGTTACGTTTGCAAAGCTACTGGACTTTAATCTTTAAAACAATACCCCGCAGGGCGTGGCTAGCGGGGCTGGCCGAGCGGCCCAGGAAAGTTGGCCTGGGCTGGGAGTGACTCGTTTTGTGCCTGAAGAGAGAGAGGAAGAGTGTGAGGGCATCGCATCCTCGGGAGGAGATGCTTTTGAAACACCATCCGTTAGCAGCCATACAAACACTTTCCTGTTGCTTTGTTTTGTTTATATACTGAGTGGCTTTTCGGTGAAATGCTATTTTGGTTACTGGAAGAAATGGCCCCCCAGGAGCTCAGCCGGCGACTGGCCACAGTGATCACTCATGTCGGTAAATGGAGCTTTTTTTTTTTTTTTTTTACCCCCCCCCCCTTGCGTTTTATTAATGGAGGTGGGGGCGTAGTCTCGGGAGCCGGTGTCCTCCCAGCGCTAGCCCGCAGCCCCCGGGCAGCGCCCTCCGTGGGAAGGCCGTGGGGCGCGGGCCCGGCCTCTCGGCCTCGCTGCTGCTGCTGCTGCTGCTGCTGGCGGTGGTGGTTGTGGAGGCGGCTAGTGCGGGGGGCATCCCTGAGGTCCCCCACGCCCGGCGAGGCCGGGGCAGGCCGGTGGCAGGTGCCTTCACCAGGCAGGTGCCTAGTCCCCCTCGGGGGCTGCTGGGCTCTGAGGATCAGTTACCTGCGCAGACCCGGTCGGGGTGGGGAGTTGTGTAGAGGTTTTACGAGATGAAGAGAAAGGAGAGGGAACTTGAGGAACGAATGCCGGTGCTTTCCAGCAGAAAGTACTGCGAAGCGCCCGAGGCTCGTTCCCAAGCTCGCGTAGTGCAACGCAGGTTAAGGTAGAGGGTCGCTATACAGCCGGGCTCCCGGCCCGTTGGTAGTACCGCCTGGAGGTGTCAGCACACTCCTAGTGAACCCCAATGAGAAGCCTTGCAAGCTTCAAGGGACTGAGCAATGTTAACCCTCTTCTGTTGAGTTAAAAAAGGGCAGCTGAACCTGAATGCCTTGCTCCTGAAATAAGGGTTGTGGTGGAAGGACAGTCCCTGTTTAGTAAAGAGGACACTGAGGCAGTTGGTGCGTTGATTCCATCTTAGCCTTTTCTTCCCCCACCCCTTCCCTGGGCCTCCCCAAATAAAAACACATTCAGGTAGAAATCCTTTGGATGTTGATGACTAGAATTATCGGGGTCATTCGCAGTGTTGGTCACTAACTTTGAGATCCTTCCATAATGCAAATTAGTTTTTACTGATAAAGTGAGGAAGTTTTTACCTCAGTGTTCCACTGCTTTGCTAAAAGGCCTTCTTAGCATTTGTATGTTACATATTGCTTCAATTAATGAACTATCATTGCTCTTCGAGCACCCTAGTCCAGTGTATTTAGTGCAATAATGATATACGTCTTGAATGATACACATATAGGGATATACTTTGTGAAGATGATTTATCTGGAAAGACCCAGTTTTGATGATTCATTTTAAAATATGTTTCTGGTACCAAGGTGGCTGCTGCACTGGTTTTTCTTTAAGATGAAAGGTCAGTAGAATTCTACTGGGGAAGGTTGAATGTGAAATATCGCTGAAGGCAGGCTGAAACAAACAATTTGGAGTTTGAAATATATTGAATGCTGAAATGATTGTGCTTGAAATGGCACATGTGTGTGAAATTGTGCTGTAAGGAAAGAGCAGTGGACTGGGGGGGGGGGGTATGGCCATTTGGATTTGAATCCCTCCTGGACAAGTCTTTGAACCTCACACTAAAAATGGGAATTTTAATAATCCTTTCCCACCCAGCTCAAAGGCTATTTGTAAACTGATGTGGGTAAAATCACCATCTAAACTGTGAATGTGTTATTGGCCATATCCCCATATGCCACTAAAGATCTTGGTCAGATCACTGGGCCTCTCTCAGGGTAAAACTTCCCATTTGTTAAACAAGGAGGTTGACCTGGATGATTATCAAGGTCCCTCCTGTTTCTCTGGATAATGGGATCTTCTCCAAGATCTGGTAGGCAATATTCCTTGGTTAACATAGGCCCCTGGGGTCCAGGCTATGGTATTTTCTTGCCCACCTTGCTCCCTCCCTTTTTCTATACTTAGCTCTATGAAGGATACAGACGTGACTTTTTTTTTTTTTTTGTAGTTTCTGCTCAGAGAACTTCTGGCATTTGTGTGTCTTACAGCAGTCTGCGTCTTCCTGTGTAACCTCACAAACCTATGAAATAGATGTAGTATACATTATCATCCCCATGTTACAAATGAAGGAGACTTAGAAAGTTCATCTTTTAAGGTTTCAGAGGTAAAGAATGGCAGGACCAGAAGGCAGCTGTTCAGATCGTCTATTTGGGGATCTCACTGAGGGGGCAACCAGCCCTTACTATCATGGAGACTTACACTGGGTAGCCAGTGAAGCATCTGCTAGGGAGGATTCTGTCCAGGACATCTGGCTCTGTGTTTGATTGTTCTTTTCAGGCATTTTCTTGTCAAGCAGCCTCTGAGCCCTATGGAGTTGGGGAAAGGCTGAGAAGTGCTTGGAGCAAGACTGTAGGTTAGAACATTCCCCCAGTTCTATCCTAACCACTCATCTGGGTAATAACACTGTACTTCCATATTCACTCGGCCACTCTCAGTCCCCCCGCCAGCCAGTTCCTCCTCCAGCTGGGATTTCTGCTGTTTCCACGGTCCCTTAGATTTGCCAGTTCAGGTCTAGGGTTTGTTGATTCAATTTCTGAAATATCTCATTGGTCTCTCTCCAAACGCCACTGTGACCTTCTTGAGACCTGCTTCGGGACTTCATTTCTCATAACCATTGTGCAAGCCTCCTGCCTCTCCCATGTTTGCCTCTAACTTATACCAGGAATAAACACCCACACCTATACACAGCATTTGTATCTTCTAAAACCTTTAATAGTACCTTTGCATAGTCATTCTCTGTAGCTTAGAATACAAGTTCTTTGTACTTTATTTGACACCCTTCTAGTTTTATCCCCCAATAATTGATAGTTCTACCTGTATTGTTGGTCAGCTTGGGCTATTCATTTCTTCAGCTTTGTTCCACCATGATGTCTGACTCTGTTTCCACCTCTAAACTTTTGCTTCTGCTTTCCCTCCATCTGGAATGACCTCTTAATATATTTCTCCCCACAAAAATTAGTACACACCCTTCATGCTCAACTCAATGCTTCCTTTTTCCAGGTGCCTTTGTCCTGCCAGTGGGAAATAAAGACTCCTGCCTCTGAATTTCAAAGTAGGTTTTATTCTACTCACATGACACCTCTCATTCTCTCCCTTGTACTATGGTTAGTTTTTGTGCGCTTGTCTTATCTCTGCTCCTAGACTCTACATTATCAATCTATCTATCCTAGGCAGTTACCTAACACAGGGCCTCCTTCTAAGGAAATGCAGAATAAAGTTCATTGAATAAATGAATGATTTGTTGTGCCTTGGAGTGGACTTTGAGTATTGAGTAATACCAGTAAATTTATATATATATATAAAATATATAAATATAAATATATATAAATATATATAAATATATAAATGTATATAAATATATATATATATTTAAGGCATTAAAAAAAAGTTTCTTTATTTGTTTTTGAGAGAGACAGAAACAGCATGAGCGGGGTAGAGGCAGAGAGAGAGAGAGGGAGAATTCCAAGCAGTCTTTGCACTGTCAGCACAGAGCCTGATGCGGGCCTGGAACCCATGAAACTGTGAGATTATGACCTGAGCTGAAAACAAGAGCCTTAATTGACTGAGCCACCCAGGCACTCTGGAAATTTTTATATTTTGAAGCACAATTCTGAAGTGTTTGTGGATAACTCTTTTGCCTCCTAAATCCCATTTTTCAGGTAAACATTTAGCTCTTCAAAAGCTCTTCATATGATGTCTTTCGCTGTGGAGACTTCCTTCTTTGGATTTTGTTAGTTTGTCAGGTACCCTCAAAAATATGCAGTTCACATGTGAGAAGTGTCCAGGTGTGTTTTACCCATGCGGTACACAAGTAGAACTATCCTTTACCCTTTATTCTGGACTATAGAATCACATTGTTCCTTTATGGAATTTCAGAATCCAGAAAGAGTGAAACACCAGATCACTTCACTGGCAAATTCTATCAAACATTTAAAGAAGAATTAATACCAATTACTCACAAGTCTTCTAAAAAATAGAAGAGCAGGAACATCTCTTAACTCATTTAAAAAAATTTTTTTAACGTTTTTTTTTTATTTATTTTTGAGACAGAGAGAGACACAGCATGAATGGGGGAGGGGCAGAGAGAGAGGGAGACACAGAATCGGAAGCAGGCTCCAGGCTCTGAGCCATCAGCCCAGAGCCCGACGCGGGGCTCGAACTCGCGGACCGCAAGATCGTGACCTGAGCTGAAGTCGGACGCTCAACCGACTGAGCCACCCAGGCGCCCCTCTTAACTCATTTTAAAGGCAAATGTTACCCAATGTCAAAACCAGACAAAGACATTACACGAAAAGAAAACTACAGGCTAATATCTCTTATGAATGCTGATACAAGAAGCCTCAACAAAATATGAGCACTAAATCCAGCAACATATAAAAAGGATTGCACACCATGATCAAATGGGATTTATCCCAGGAATGCAAGGGTGGTTTAGCCTCTGACAATCAATTGATGTAATACACTATATCAATAGAATAAAAAATAAAAGCCACATAATCATCTCAGTAGAGGCAGAAAAGGTATTTGATGGAATTTCATACCTTTTTGTGATTAAAAAAATACCCAACAAACTAGGAATTGAGAGGAGTTTCCTCAGCTTGATAAAGGGTATCTTAAAAATCCACAGCTAACATCAGGGTTAGCTGAATGCTTTCCCCTTAAGATCAGGAACAAGACATGGATGTCTACCCTCACCGTTTCTATTCAGCATTATGCTGGATTCAGCATTACGCTAGCCAGCATTAACTGACTGGCTCAGTTAAGTGCTTGATTCAACTCAGGTCAGGCTCACAGTTTGTGAGTTAGAGCCCTGTGTCAGACTCTGTGCTGACAGCTCAAAGCTTGGAGCCGGCTTTGGATTCTGTGTCTTCCTCTCTCTCTGCCCCTCCCCCACTTGTACTCTGTCTCTCTCTCAGAAATAAGTAAACATTAAAATTTATAAAACAAAACAAACAAAAAACATGCTGGAGAGTCTAGTCAGAACAGTTAGGCAAATGAAGTAAAAGGCATCCAGGTAGGAAAGGAAGAAGTAAAACTATCTGTACTTGCAGATGACATTGTGTAAATAGAAAATCCTAAGGAATACATTAAAAAAGCTGTTAGAATTAATAAAGGAGTTGAAGGTTTCAGAATACAACGTCAATATACAAAAACACACTTTCTAGGGGCACCTGGGTGGCTCAGTTGGTTAAGCATCTGACTTCGGTTCAGGTCATGATCTTGTAGTTCGTGGGTTTGGGTCCCATGTAGGGCTCTGTGCTGATGCTTGGAGCCTGCAGCCTGCTTCAGATTCTGTCTCCCTCTCTCTCTGCCCTTCCCCTGCTTGCGTGGTCTCTCTCTCCCTCAAAAATAAATAAACTTAAAAAAAATTTTTGAAAAAATCCAAAAAACAAACTTTCTAAACATCGGCAATGAATAATCTGGAAATGAAATTACGAAAACAATCCAATTTACAATACCATAAAAAAGTACAAAATACTCAGGAATAAATTTAATAAGAGGTGAAAACATGTCATCTAAGAACTATAAATCATTGTTGAAAGAAATTAGAAGAGCCAAATAACTGTGAAGACATGCCATGTTCACAGATCAGACTTATTATTGTTAAGATGGCAAGATTCCCCAGGTTGTTCAATAAAGACTCTGGAGTGAAAAATTATATACTGATTTCTTCAGTGAAAATTACTTCTCCTTAGAAGGCCTATTTAAACTAGATTTATTCTTGTGATATAACATGTATAATAGGCCATGAACTTTTTTTGTTGCTGTTGTGGGATAGTGTTTTGCTGTTTCATTTATCTGTTTTTTAGGTAATAAACTACTCCAAAACTTAGTGCATTGAAACAGCAACCCTTTAATTATATCTCATAATTCTCTCAAGCTGTTGTAATCAGATGGCAACTGGGGCTGTGGGGATGGTTTAGTGTTCCCTCATGTGGTCTCTCTCCATGGTGGCATCTTATCTTCCAGGTCCTCTCCATGCGGTCCTTTCTCCAGGTCTTACTTCAAAGCTCAGGTCTCTGATAGGGGTGAAGCAAGAAGCTGCCAGGACTTCTTGATGACTGGGCTTGATGTCCTGTTAAGTCATTTTTTTCCAAGTTCTTTTGGTCAAAGCAGTCCCAGGCCCAGCCCAGATTCAAGGGGAGGGGGCACAACTCCTTCTCTCAATGGGAGGATTAGCATGCCCACCCATGAGGCATGGAAATATTGGTTTCTGTATCCATTTTCTATGTGGCTATAACAAATTACGACAAAATTACTGGCTTAAAACGCCACAGATTCATTTTCTTAACAGTTTTGTAGCTCAGACATTGACACATGAGTTCTAGTTTTAACTTTCTGAGGAACCTCCATAGTGTTTTCCAGAGTGGCTGCACCAGTTTACATTCCCAACAGCAGTGCAAAAGAGATCATCTTTCTCTGCACCCTGCTAACATCTGTCGTTGCCTGAGTTGTTAATTTTAGCCATTCTGACTGGTGTGAGATGAGGTATCTCATTGTGGTTTTAATTTGTATTTCCCTGATAATGAGTGATGTTGAGCATTTTTTCACGTGTCTGTTAGCTATCTGGATGTCTTCTTTGGAGAAGTGTCTATGCAGGCCTTTTGCCCATTTCTTCACTGGATTATTTGTTTTTTGGGTAAGTTTGATACTTTTTTTAGATTTTGGATACTAACCCTTTATCTGATATGTCATTTGCAAATATCTTCTCCCATTCCGTTGGTTGCCTTTTAGTTTTGCTGATTGTTTCCTTCACTGTGCAGAAGCTTTTTATTTTGATGAGGTCCCAATAGTTCATGTTTGCTTTTGTTTCCCTTGCCTCTGGAGACGTGTTGAGTAAGAAGTTGCCATGGCTGAGGTCAAAGAGGTTTTTGCCTGTTTTCTCCTCTAGGATTTTGATGGCTTCCTGTCTTATGTTTAGGTCTTTCATCCATTTTGAGTTTATTTTTGTGTATGGTGTAAGAAAGTGGTCCAGGTTCATTTTTCTGCATGTTGCTCTCCAGTTTTCCCAGCATCATTTGCTGAAGAGACTGTCTTTAGTCCATTGGATACTCTTTTCTGCTTTGTCAAAGACCCATACGTTTTTGGGTCATTTCTGGGTTCTCTGTTTGGTTCCATTGATCTAAGTGTTTTTGTGCCAGTACCATACTGTCTTGCTGATTACAGCTTTGTAATACAGCTTGAAGTCCAGGATTGTGGTGCCTCCGGCTTTGGTTTTCTTTTTCAGGACTGCTTTTGGCTGGTCTTTCTTGTGTTGCCATCTCTATGGTTCTCTCTTTTGCTTCCCTCTTCTACTTTTAAGGACTCTTGTGATTTCATTGGGCTCTCCTTATTTTAAGGTCAGTTGATTAGCAGCCTTAATCCCATCTGCAATCTGAATTTCCAGACCTACACAGTGTCTGGGCATTAGGATGCAGATATCTTGGGGTAGGGTTAGGGTTTAAGGAGTTTTTCTGCTGTCACAGTTGCCTCCTTGGAGACTAGCTACCTCACTACTTCACCGAGCATTGGTAATGTATGCTGTGACTTATACCTTTGAGTTGTCCATTTGGGGATGGTGAAGGAGAAGGAGTGGAATTTCAGTTTAATGGTAATTGAATTTACTCAGATATAATGTGGTGCTCTAAAGAGACTGAATGGATATCATTGTCTTTATGGTGTGAAATGCCAGCTTTGGGTGAAGGGTACCAAGCAAGTATTAGCCAAAATGTTGTCACGATGATAACAACTATCCATATTATAGAAGATGGTCATTTGTTAAATTAGGATTTCTTAGTGTCTAAATAATATTGATTATGGAGGTGATCATCTTCTATAATGTGGGAAATATCAGTGACAAATCCTGCCTTTCCAGATGTGAACTAAGGCCATGCACAGGCTTTGCCAGAAAACAGCTGTGTAGCCTTTAGCACATCACTTTACCTCTGAGTCATGGCTCCCACATATGTAAAATGCAGATAATAATACTTCACAGGATTGGTAGAAGATGAAGGTGTAAATGCTGCCTTGTGAGTCCCTAGTAACTGTTGGAGGGAGAAACT
This sequence comes from Puma concolor, assembly GCF_028749965.1. Lineage (NCBI taxonomy): Eukaryota > Metazoa > Chordata > Mammalia > Carnivora > Felidae > Puma > Puma concolor. The sequence goes on along the minus strand of NC_141675.1, from coordinate 75,695,801 downwards.
TGAGAAGCAGTGATAGTGAGAATGACTTAAAAAAATTATTTTAAACGTTTATTTATTTATGAGACAGAGAGAGATAGAGCATGAACGGGGGAGGGTCAGAGAGAGAAGGAGACACAGAACCTGAAACAGGCTTCAGGCTCTGAGCTGTCAGCACAGAGGCCGATGCGGGGCTCGAACTCACAGACCATGAGATCATGACCTGAGCTGAAGTTGGACGCTTAACCAACTGAGCCACCTAGGAGCCTCAAGAATGACTTTAGATAAAAGGACAGCATCATCTCCTACTTTGTCCTTTGCTCTAGTACATCATAGACACCACCAATATTCTTCTCTTCCTCTTGCACCCCTCTGCTCCTTGTGGAAGTCTGTTCTAGTAGGGTTGAAGGCTAATCCTGAAATGCTGCTTTGGAGAAGAGTTTATGTTCTCCCCACCTGGGGTCACACCTTTGCTTTCTCCTCTGCAGTGCCAAATGCAAAACTCAGAAACAGAGCCCAGCTGCCTGAGTGTTGCTGTCTCTTGGCACATGGGACACCCTCAAGGTCTTTCCACTGGTGGTGGCAAGTTATAAAAGCAGAAGAGAGGGAAATATTGCTGCCAACGAGTGTTCTTCCTCCTGGTTTCAGAGAGGACCTCCCACCAATGGTTTCTATTTCCAGTGTGTCCGTAGGATGTGACTGAGCTTATTACCCCAGGGTCTCATCGACTTCCAACAGATGCATTACTAAAGCTTTAGTCCTCTAGTTCATTGCTGGCCTTCACACCAGGATTCTTCATTGTCTGCCTTTGAAAAAAACCTGTGGAGTTAACCTATCTGAAGATGCAGATTTCAAGCAAGAAACCAGAAAGACCAACATAGACCAGTGGAACAGAATAGAAAACCCAGAAATGTACCCACAGCTATATGGTCAACTAATCTTCGACAAAACAAGAAAGAATATCCAATGGAAAAAAAGACAGTCTCTTCAACAAATGGAGTTGGAAAAACTGGATGGCAACATGCAGAAGAATGAACTGGACCACTTTCTTACACCATACACAAAAATAAACTCAAAATGGATGAAAGACCTAACTGTGAGACAAGAAGCCATCAAAATCCTAGAGGAGAAAGCAGGCAGCAGCTGCTTTGACCTTGTCTGGAGCAACTTCTTACTAGACATGTTGCTGAAGGCAAGGGAAACAAAAGCAAACATGAACTGTTGGGACTTCATCATGATAAAAAGCTTCTGCACAGTGAAGGAAACAATCAGCAAAACTAAAAGGCAGCCTATGGAATGGGAGAAGATATTTGCAAATGACATATCAGATAAAGGTTTAGTATCCAAAATCTATAAAGAATGTATCAAACTCAACGTCCAAAAAAAAAACCCAGTTAAGAAATGGGCAGAAGACATGAATAGACACTTTTCCAAAGAAGACATCCAGATGGCTAACAGACACATGAAAAGATACTCACCATCACTCATCATCAGGGAAATACAAATCAAAACTATGATGAGATACCACCTCACACCTGTCAAAATGGCTAAAATTAGGGTGTCTGGGTGACTCAGTTGGTTAAGTGTCCAATTTCAGCTCAGGTCATGATCTCATGGTTTGTGGGTTCAAGCCCCACATCAGGCTCTGTGCTGACAGTGTGGAGTTTGCTTGGGATTCTCTCTCTTTCCCTCTTTCCCTGCCCCTCCCCCACTCATGCTTTCTCTCTCAAAAATACATAAGTAAACTTAAAAAAAAAAAAGAAAGACTAAAATTAACAGCACAAGAAACAACAGATATTGGTGAGAATGCAGAGAGAGGGGAACCCTTTTGCACTGTTTGTGGGAATGCAAACTGGTGCACCCAGTCTAGAGAACAGTATGGAGGTTCCTCAAAAAATTAAAAATAGAGCTACCCTACAATCTAGCAATTACACTACTAGGTATTTATCCAAAGGATAGAAAAATACAGATTCAAAAGGGTACATGCACTCCAATGTTTATAGCAGCATTATAAACAATAGCTAAACTATAGAGAGAGCTCAAATGTCTATCAACTGATGAATGGAAAAGAAGGTGTCGTGTGTGTGTGTGTGTATATATATATATGTATGTATACACACACACACACATATATATATACACATACACACATATACATGTATATATGTATGTACATAATAGAATTTTTTTAATGTTTGTTTATTTTTGAGAGAGAGAGAGAGACAAAGCACAAGTGGTGGGGGGCAGAGGGGCAGAGAGAGAGAGAGACACAGAATCTGAAGCAGGCTCCTGAGCTGTCAGCACAGAGCCTGGTGTGGGGCTCAAACTCATGAACCATGAGATCATGACCTGAGCCAAAATCAAGAGTCAGACACTTACCCAACTGAGCCACCCAGGCAGCCCTATGTACAATGGAATATTACTCAGCCATCAAGAAGAATGAAATCTTGCCACTTGCAATGATGTGGATAGAGCTAGAATGTATTATGCTAAGTGAAATAAGTTAATCAGAGAAAGACAAATATCATGTTTTCACTCATGTGGAATTTAAGAAAAAAAAACAGATGAATGTATGGGAAGGTGGGGAAAAGACAAGAGAAGGCAACAAACCACAAGAGACTCTTAACAATAGAGAACAAACTGAGGGTTGATGGAGGGAGGTGGGTGGGAGATGGGCTAGATGGGTGATGGGTGTTAAGGAGGGCACTTGTTGTGATGAGCACTGGGTGTTGTGTGTAACTGAGGAATCACTGAATTCTACTCCTGAAACCAATACTGCACTGTATGTTAATTAACTCAAAGTTAAAAAAAAAAAAAAAGAAAAGAAAAAAGAAACTAGAAAGTCTAAGAAGAAGCATAAGTGTTTAAACTTTTACCATTTAGGAATATTGGTGGGTAACATTTATTGAATGCGAGGCCTTTCCATATGCCTTTGTATCCTTACAACTCTGAAAAGTAGGTGTTATTACTCTCATTTTGAAAGATGACAAAACTAAGAATAAAAAAAATCAAGTTCAGTAGCATGCTTAAAGCTATAGTGCTACCAAGTGGTAGATATCAGGATTTGAGCTGAGATCTGATTTCAAAGCCAATGTTCTATTATATCAAGGCAAAAATTTTTACTACTGCTTGAAAATAATTCTAAAAAGCCTGGATATTTATGTTAATTTGGTACTGGGGAAGGGTTTCTGCCTTACCACCCCACTGTCTGCTCTCTGAAGGCAGGGAGATGTGTGATTCATCTTTCTATCCTTAGGTTTAGCTCAGTACCCAGCACTGTTCATGAAAAAGCTCTTTCTTTTGTTTGCTCTATTTGAATGGGTTGGAAAGCACCCTGTTTTGCCCACGCGCCCTGCCAGCCTCTCTTGGTCCCACTTTCTTCTGTGTAGGACCCATTTGTAGTTCCTTTCACTAGCGACACTCTGCCTGCCTATCTTAATCTCTGGGGTTTAACCTGAAATCTGGCCTCCCTAGGAACCCTTTAGAATGGGCCAACCGGGCCCAGCCTCCCTCCCTTTTCTGAACACCTATAATAGTTGGTGTTCATCTCATGGACGTTTTTGAGCATTTGATTTCAGTCTAGCTTGATTTTTCTCTCTCTTTTCCAAATACTGATACATTGGTTGTTAGTTGAATGTGTTCTAACGTCTTTTCTAATAACATGACTGTGTCTTACCTAAGGGTAGAATTCCCAACTAATATTGCTTTATGGCCTTGTAGGCTAAATTAAACACAGTATAGGAGATCAAGAATCACATGTTTAATTGAATGGAAAGACTTTCTTTATTCCCTGAATTTCCTCATCGCTAACATAGGGTGATAATTATGCCAGTCCCTCTGCTTATTTTACAAGCTGGGATGATACTATATAGTGGAAAGTGGTTAAAAAGAAATCCTTTGAGGACTATAGCAAAAGAGTCTGTGAGTATAGAATAACTTCAATTGTTTGCTTTATGGACTAGCAAGAGAAGCATGAAAATGAGTATTTTATTGTCGCTCCAATCTAGTCAAGAGGAATATTCTACCAGTAGTCCTTTCATACTTAGTAGAGAATGCAGCATGAGCAGTGCATGCTTGCTCTGTAGGGCCCAGGTTTGAAAAAAGGATGGCTTAAATGCCTGCAGGATGAAGCAGTGGGGCCAGCATGGCAGAGGAAGTGAGGCAGGGGTGGCAGAGGACATGAGAAGGCCTCTGGACTCTGGGCCTTTACTGGGGCAGCAGCGGGAATTGTGAAAGGTTGCCTTGAATGAGTGTGGAATAATCTATGTTCCTGCTGAGAATCAGCTACTGCCCTTAATTCTTTCTTTGGAATTAGCCTGGGGTGTCCTGAGCATGCCTCTCACACAGTGCACTTTGGAGATGGTGAAACCATTTCGTGGTTGGGGGCCAGTGTTCAATATTTTATCATTACTGTAGAGATGGGATAAATTCACATGAAGCATAAGATCTGGGGTGTGTTTGCAAGTGCTTTAAAATAATTTGAACTAGATTTTTTGGCAGATCTTCTTTGAGAGAGTTTTCTATGCCTCCCCCAGGAGTAGGGGTTTTTATTTGTTTTCTTTTAATCTTATCCAAGCTGCAGTGTCCAAGCACAAGCTTCACTTGTGCCCTGGAGTCCAGTTAAAGGGTTAGCTGCTTTCCCTCAGCATCTGAAGGCTTTTGTTCATAGGGAGAAATGTGCTTTTCCTGGGCACCTCCCCTCCTCCTGGTCTGCCCCCTGACTCTCTCCAGTCTCCTACCCTATACTCAGTCTAGGGAGAAGAGCCTGAAGGTAGTTGGGAGCTCCCCTTGCATTCTGGCTTATGGTGGCCATACTTAAGACTTTCACAATTTGTTTAAAACTTTAAGGTGATTTCTTTCTTTTTTTTTTAAATTTTCAATGTTTATTTATTTTTGAGAGATAGAGAGTGAGCGTGAGAGAGCGAGCGAGCAGGGGAGGGGCAGAGAGACAGGAAGACACAAAATCCATAGCAGGCTCTAGGCTCTGAGCTGTCAGCACAGAGCTCCACACAGGGCTGGAACCCACCAACTGTGAGATCATGACCTGAGCCGAAGTCAGGTGCTTAACCGACAGAGCCACCCAGGCACCCCTTAGGTGATTTCTTTTTATTTGTTTATATAGGTTCTGGACAGGTTATAGTTTTGTAGTTTATCTTTTTCTTGTTGTTAGGGTGAGAGTGAGCTTCTTTCCCATCATTGTGGGTTCCAGGGGAAAGCAGAATGTCTCCTTTTTTTTTTTTTTTTTTACCTTGTGTGTATTTCACAGGGAAAATGTGCTTCATTTACACAGCCTCTTTCCATTACAGTGTTGTTATAGGCAAGGTACTAGGAACTTTGCAAGCCATATTAGTAAAATGGGTCTCAAAATGTTTTCTTTGTGTTTTGCCAGGTGTTGGGGATCTTGAATGTTAAAAAACTGTAGTTCATGTTTAAGAGTGTTCAACTAGATGAAAATGCTTCCTCCCACCTGTTATCCAGGAACCAGCTAAGCATAGGGATCTCTCATGTCAGAGAGTCATGGATGTTAGGCACAGTCATTGGATGCCTGCCCCCCTAATAGGGCCTCCCTTGGCCTGCTATGGCCAAGGGCCTACCTTTGTGCTACAAGGCATGTCTGTGTTTCCTATTTTTAAAAAATGCTAAATAGCCTGAAATTTCTGCTGAATTATACTTAATTAATATAGCTAGTGGAAAAAAATCTCTGCCAGGAGAGCTGAAATCATTGAGGATCAAAATGGAAATGGCCCTGCTTATCTTGGAACTTTTCCTGAAGGGTAAGGCTGTTGTCACATCTGCTTCCCTTTAGATGTTAGTGAGTATGGCTCAGCCAGGGAGGCTTTGAGCCTAGTCTGGCACCATGGAGTAGCTCTTCCCAAATGGATGTAGGTTCTTTTTCTGCTTGTTTCAAGAGGGAGGAATTGATTGATTTTAATGAGTCTAAAAAGGAAGGCTATCTCATTATCATAGACTTACTGAATTCAAGTACTTATTTCTTACTAGCAGGCAATGATGATTATAATAAACTAGAGATTTTGGAATTTAACACATTGCTGTTAACAAATGACAAAATAGTTTGTTTTGTAGCACCCTGCTAGTAGTGGCAAGGTCAGGCTTTGAACTCAGGCAGATTTGGCTCCAGAATTTGAGTTCCTGACCACTAGTTCTCAAGTGCTCCACACTCTTTAGGCTGTGGAGTGTGGGAACCTCAGAGCAGGAAGCTTCACTAGGCCTCCTCAGCAAGATGTACAGTCAAGAACTGAGGTGGCTGTTCTCTCCCAGATGTCATCTAGTCTCTGGTCTCTGCTTCTCTCTCTCTGGTGTCTGCAACGTTCTTCTGCTCATCACTGCAGACTGGCCCCCTATTTTTTTTTATCAGTGAGTATGAACCCAACATGGCCACCCAAACCATATCCCTTTCCCGATCTAGGGACAATCACTAACTGACTCTCAGTCTCTGGGTCTCTCTGTACAAATTCTTTTTCTAGAGAGCCCGATTGGACCAGCTCAGAGGAAACTTAGGCATTTCTGATCATGTCAACTGTGGGTTTAGAATTTGGTTTGGTCTTGGGATGGGGAGGAAGTCCGCAGAGAAGAGGTCTTTAAACTGTGCAGTCACCTATCAGAACAAGTGTAGTAACTTGGAAAGTGCAGGCTTTATGCTTTCAACCTTTAGAATCAGTAAGAGTGTGAATTCTTTGGGCAGTTTTAAGAGCTAGCCCTGGGCAAAATAGAAGCCATTCCCTGTGTGCAGTGTGCTGCTTCTTTCTTTGGGGTATACTCCAAGGCTCATTGACTATGTGGTCACTACGGTGCTTACACCACACAACAGCTATGTCAGGATACCAACTGGTCAATGAACAGATTTTTGGAGAGTGCCCACCATGAGCAAAGCTTTGTGCTAGATCTACAGACCATGAGCTGTTAGGGGGCTGAAGTTTTGAGTTTCAGCAATTCAAGAAAGCTGTATATTAGATGTATGATTTGAGCTGGGTTTGAAGAAAGGAGAGGATTTAGGTACGTGGAGAGGGGAAAGCTTTCTCATTGGGCAGAATAAGGGGAATGACCACTTTTGGCAACTGTGTTGGTCTTCCTGTGTTGGTTGTCCTGTTTATTCCATTCTCTGCTCAGACCTCCCTGGTTAGTGGACCTCTCCCAGACAACTAAGAAGCTTTAAGCGTTACCTTGAAAGAAGGACTGACCTCAAGCTAGAAGGCAGATCTATGTCTGGTGTCTCACTTTTTTTCCTTCTTCATTTAGATCCTTCTCTAGGGATTGTAGAGGCTAGAGGATATGGAAATAATATTAAGAGTGATGTTATCATAGCTATCATTTATTTTCTGTCTCTTCAATGTCACATATTGTGCTTTATACAGTGTTGATTTAATTAAATTTAGTTACAAGTACAGTCCTTTTTTATGGAGGAGAAATTTGAGGCTTAAATAGATTAGGAAACTTGCCCAAGGTCATACTGAGTGGAATTAAAAGTCAAGTTTGGCTGGCTTCAAGGCCTGTGAGTTCTCATACTCGATTTAATTTCTCATTACAGAAGGGAATATAAACAAGCAAATGATAAATGTGTTATTAGTTTTAAAAATCTTTTGAAAAACCTAATGGAAGCTTAAAGCATTAGTCACCTGAGTGTAAGTATTTTACCAGCCACTTGAAGTGTTCATTTATTAATAGTCACTTTCTTGCAAAGAAAAACTGTCATTTAAAATGTGAGGATTTAGGGACACCTGGTTGGCTCAGTCGGTTGAGCATCTGACTCTTGATCTCAGCTCAGGTCATGATCCCAGGGTTGTGGGATTGAGCCCCACATCCAGCTTTGTGCTGACTGTGGAGCCTGCATAAGATCTCTCTCCCTCTCTCTCTCTCTCTCTCTCTGTCTCTCTGCCCCTGTCCCCTGTTTGTGCACTCTCTCTTCCTCTAAAATTAAATAATAATAATAATAATAAATATGAGGATTTATTTTACAGTCTTTAAGCAAGCAAAAGTAATAAGCAAAAATAAATAAAGCACTTAGACAGCAATAGGTCTTTGTAAAGAAAGACGTTTTTAGGAGTGCTGCCTACTTGCTCTTCCTAAGCTAACCACCAGAGCTTTAGGGGAAAAAAAGCCTAATAAAGTTATAACCCTCAGTCACAATGGCATTTTTATTTAGTATAAAAAAGTCCCTGTGTTTAGAGGACTTTCCTATGAGGGAGATTCAAGCAGAAAGCAAACACAGGTACACAAACTACAGGTGTCCCAAATGCTTGAGCATGTTGGTCTTACCCGGTCTAGAAGAGTTACTTCTGGATTTCTTTGTCCAGTTATCTAAGCCCAGATGATGGTCAGCCCAGGTTTTGTTTTGTGTGTCTTGTTTGTTTGTTTTTATCTGTTATCAGATCAATTTAAGTTCATTTTAGCCCCTTTCTCTTTCTCTACCCAAGGAGGCTAGAATTAATTCAGTCACTGAGGGGAAGTTTCTGCCAGTTTCTCTTTATTTAAGCCCCAGTTTGAGACTAACCACATTTACTGAGGCCTCCACTGCCGGGCAGTAGGCCAGGTGCTGGGGACGGTGTGTGAAGGAGCAGCCATGACCCCTGTGAGGGTCAGAAACCTGTTGCTTCCACTGCTGCAGCCCTGTTGCTGCTCCCCAGGTATACTGGAGTCTGGGAGGAATGAAAGATGTCCTCCTGGAGTTTACAGTTTAACAAGGGAGGCAGATATTCAGCTGTAAGCTCCAGTTTCTCTCTCTTCTCATTGGGCTTCTCTTGTGGCTTTCCAGCCTCTCTGCTTCTTTTTCTTCCACATTTGCTGCTTTGCTTTTGCACTTCGTTGATTTAGTTGTAGAACTCAATTCTCCCTCAATATTTCAAAAGTCATGTACACAGAAGATCAGAAGAATTTTCTGAAGATGGGAGAGGAGATGTTTATGGTCTAGACAAACAGACACTTTGACATGGAACTGTAGGCATCACTGTTTTTAAAATGTCCTCTTGCCACCCCAGCTCCTAGAGGTTTCACAGGTCCTTTGAGTCACCATTTCACTGGCTCCTTCCCTCCTCCATAGCTTCCTTCTCTTTTCTCTTTTTTGCTTCCTCAGTGGTGCGAAAGCTCTGGTGCAGAGCTAGAAAAATGATTAGACTAGACTAGACTAAACTAGACTAGAAAGATGGTCCTCCTGAGCTCCCTTACCCAAGCCCTCTACTTTTCATTCCATTTTGCTTCCACTGCAGTATCTATCCCTTCAGTAACCCAAAGAAGCTTTGCTTACAAAGGAAGAAAAACCCCTCAGGCCGTAAAGTAGTGCAGAGAAGAGAAGGAAAATTCCACTATTAAAATGTGATTTGCCCTTCAGGTGTGACATGAGCATTTTCTCCCTGAGAACCTGGGGAAAACCAAACCAGAATTTAAAGAGAAAGATAGTGTTCATCATTTCCTATGGCTTTGTGGTAGAGTCTAAAAAAGAAGCAGAATAAATGAGTGAAAATGAACATTATGTGGTTTTCAAAAGGGCTTTAAAAACTGTTTATAAAAATAATACATAGTCTGTGTTTAAGGTTTAGAAGAGTCAATATTAAGATGTCAGTCCTCTCCAAATTGATCTATAAATTAAACACAACTCCAGTCCTAAGTCTATCAAGTTTGTTTTTGTAAAAATCAATCACAGATTCTAAAACTTACAATCAGCAAAAGGTGCTGTAGTAGGCAACGAGAATTATAATAGTCAAAATCTTTTGAAAAAGAACAAAGAGGAGGACTCACACTACCTAATTTCAAGATTTACTATCAAGCAAAGTAAGCAAGATGATGTGGTGTTGGTAGAAGGATAGAAAAAAGAATCAATGGAACAGAATAAACAACCCAGAAATAGTTCCACACAAATATGGTCAATTGATTTTAGACAAAAGCATGAAGGCAATTCAGTGGAATAAAGTGTAAAGGCAATTTCAACAAAAGGTGCTGGAACAATTGCACATCCATGTACAAAAAAATGAACCTTGACCTATACCTCACCCCATATACACAAATTAACTCAAAGTGGACCATGTATCTAAATGTAAAACCTAATGAGAAATCTGTTAGAAAACATAGGAGAAAGTCTTTGTGTTCTTGGTTGGACAGAGAGTTCTTAGGTTGACATCAAAAGTACAACTCATAAGGGGCGCCTGGGTGGCGCAGTCGGTTAAGCGTCCGACTTCAGCCAGGTCACGATCTCGCGGTCCGTGAGTTCGAGCCCCGCGTCGGGCTCTGGGCTGATGGCTCAGAGCCTGGAGCCTGTTTCCGATTCTGTGTCTCCCTCTCTCTCTGCCCCTCCCCCGTTCATGCTCTGTCTCTCTCTGTCCCAAAAATAAATAAAAAACGTTGAAAAAAAAAAAAGTACAACTCATAAAAGAAAAATTTGATGAATTGGACTTCATCAAAATTAAAAGTATTTGCTCTGAGAAAAACATTGTTAAGAGAATGAAAACAAAACATTCAGGGAAAAAATTCTGTGAATCATATATCTGACAAAAGACTTCTATCCAGAATACGTAAAGAACTCTCAAACTCAACATTAAATGAAAACCAAACAACCCAACTTAAAAATGGATTAAAAAAAGTTGAATGGATACCTTCCCAAAGATGAAACACAGATGAAAATAAGCACATGAAAATATGCTCAACATCATGGAAGTTGCAAACTTATTACAGTAGTTAAAAAAATGGCAATACCAAGTCCCAGTGAGGATGAGAAGGGTCTGTATCTCCCACACAGTATGTTGGTGGGAATGGAAAATGGTAGGGCCACTTAGAAAACAGTTGGCAGTTTCTCATAAAATTAAACATATACTTACTGTACAGTCCAGTAGTCCTACCCCAAGAGAAATGAAAACATGGTCATATAAGAATCTGTGTGTAAATGCTTATAGCAGCCTAATTGTAATCACTAAAAACTGGAAACAACCCAAATGTCTCTCCCCTGAGGAATGGATAAACAACTTGTGGCACATCTGTACAATGGAATCTTCAACAATGAAAAGAAATAAATTATTGATACACACAACAGCATGAATAAATCTGAAATACATATGCTAAAGAAAGACACCAGACTAAAAAGGTACATACTAAATTATTTCATTTATATGGCATTTGGAAAAGGTAAATTAGGATGGGGTGGTCGCCCGGGGTTAAGGGTGGGGAGGAGGTGCCATGATTACAGGGGATGATGCAACTATTCCCCATCCTGATTGTGGTGAAGGTTAAATGACTCCATGCATTTGTCAAAACTTAGAACTGTATGCTAACAAGAGTGGATTATACTGTATACCAGTTTAAGAATAAATTTTAAAAAGCATTACCAAAGAGAAAAATACAGAAAACAAATACATGCTTGTTGCATAATATTTGGAAAAGACAGAAAAGTACAAAGAAGAAAGTCAACAATTCCATCTCCTAGTTACAGTCACAGTTACTCTTTGAGCATATGTTCTAGGTTTTTTCCTTTGGCATTTTCACATTCCTTTGGCAATTTGTATCATTTTACATGATATGATCTATCTCTCTTGATATATCTCATACATATTATTTATGTAATTATATAAATTCTATTCTGCTTTTTAAAGCTATACTACAAATTAAACTAAATTATATTACAAACAATTCCATATGTTATAAAACATTTCCATAAATAACATTTTAATAATTTTATAATTTTCCCCTACATGGTTATAATATAATTTATTTTTAAATATTGCCCTAGTGTTGGTCAGATAGGTTGTTTCTAGTTTGTCAGTGTTATTTTTTCAAAAATGCAAGAAGAATCTTTTTTTTTTTTTAAGTTTATGTATTTATTTTGAGATAGAGTGTGCACTAGCAGGGGAGGAGCAGATAGAGAGGGAGAGAGAAAGAAACCCAAGCAGGCTCCACACTGTCAGCACGGGCCCACGTGGGTCTCCAGCTCAGGAACCGGGAGATCATGACATGAGCCGAATTCAAGAGTCCAGTGCTTAACCGACTAAACCACCCAGGAGCCCCAAGGAGCATCTTTGTTCAGAAATCTTTGCACACATTTCACACATTCTAGATTTTTTTTAAAGCATAGAGTTCTAGCAAATGTTATTATTGGATCAATAATAGTATGAGTATGAGTATTGAGTTTTAAAATACATTTTGGTCAAATTACCTTCTGGGAAATTTATACTATTTTAGTGATGCATCAACAGAGTGTGGGGGTTCTTGATTTTACCAGATCTCTTTATCAGCATTTGGAATCATCTGCTTCCTCATATGTCAAATGGGGTAATGAGAGAACTTCTCGTATAGGATTTTGAAGTAATGCATGTTAAGTGCATGGCACAATAGCTGCAATGTAATTGTTAGCCCTTTTTGGTGATATTATTATTATTATTATTATTATTTTAAATATATTTTCAATGTTTATTTGGAGAGAGAGAGAGAGAGAGAGAGAGAGTGAGTGTGGGAGAGTGGGGGAGGGGATGAGACAGGGAGACAATCCAAAGCAGGCTCCAGGCTCTGAGCTGTCAGCACAGAGCCTGATGCGGGACTTGAACCCACAAACTGTGACATCATGACCTGAGCCAAAGTCAGATACTTAACCGACTGAGTCACCCAGGTGCCCCTAGAAGAGCTAAAAAAGCACTTTTTTTTCCCTACCTATAATAGTAGTTTCTTGCTGGGGGGTTGGGGGAGGAGATGGGGGAAAATATTCATCTCCCATTGCTATTACTATTGAAATAATCAGCTTTTTTCTAAGAGTTACCTAGTACCCAGTTATTTCAGAATCTGTTGTTCAAAATAAAGAAAATGTAGCCCTTTATTGGATATTTTATCTTGGTGAAATGATAAAGGTCAGTGCATGGAATATAGGATTTGTAAGATCTGTACAGCTTGTTCATATAAGAGATTCAAATGTAATAAAGAAAATTTCCAAGATTTTACAGTCTACCCTCTCCCTAGAGTTCTGTAAACTGCAAAAAATATAATTAAGGTCATTGCTGGGTGTGTGCAATTGCATTTACACTGCCATTGTGGATTTATGTGGTTAACAAAGATAGCTCTTATGTTCGTAGGTGTTGTGATGCTAGCCAAGCATTCATGGCTATTCATAACTGAATGAATGGGTAAAAAAGTTAATGTAGTAGGAGAAAGAGCCTCCATATGGTGACTCAGGCACTTTCTATATTGTTGGTGGGAATATAAACTGGCACAACCATTTTGGAGGGAAATTTGGCTATATACAACAAACTGTTGCTTAAAAATTGCCTTGTTTGCTGCCCTGTAATTAGGACTTTCAGACTTGGTGTTTAATTGGAGTTAATATATTCACAATACCTAATGGTGGAGAAAAAAAAAAAAGAGCTTTCATAAGTTTTAGCATCTCAAATTATATTACATTTCTTCCTCTTAATTTTTAGGTATTTTTCTTAAAGTACTTCACATGCAGTTAACACTAATAAAGAATTGGCACAGAGGATTACTAAACAGAGCAGCCTCTAGTCTTAAGGGACTTTCTGGTATAACCAATTCAGGAAAACGTTTGGCAGTTTCTTACAAATTAAATATACACCTCTCCTTTGACTGAGCAATACCACTTGTAGGTATTTAGCCAAGAGAAATGCAAATGTGTGTCTACACAAAGACCTTTACATGAATGTTCAAAGCAGCCCAAATTGGGATAAAACCTGAATGTCTATAAGCAGGAAAATGGACAAACTGTGACCATCCATAAGACGGGATACAGCTCAGCAATAAAAAATAAATGAACTTCTGATACACACAACATGGGTGAATCTGAAAAGCATTATCCTGAGAGAACCTAGACACAAGAGTACACACTATATGGTTACATTATATGAAGTTTTCAAAAAGGCAGGACTAGTCTCTATTGAAAAATCACTTTGATGGTTGCCTGGCAGTTAGGAACAAGGGTTGGCTGGGAAGGGACATGAAGGTACTTTCTACAGATGGAAATGTTCTATATCTTGAAAGGAGTGTGGGTTACATGGATGTATCCATTTGTCAAAACTCATTAAAATGTACACTTCAGGTTTGAGTATTTCAATAATATTCAATTTTACCTTCTCCCTAAAAAATAAATATTTATTATTTACTTATTTAGTTTAAATTTTACTTTTTAAATGTTTATTTATTTTGAGAGAGAGAGAGCAAGAGAGAGAGAGAGAGAGAGAGAGAGAGAGAGAATATGAGTGGGGGAGGGGCAGAGAGAGAGGGGGAGAGAGAGAATCCCAAGCAGGCTCCATGCTCAGTATAGAGCCCTCCTCGGGGCCCGGTCCCACAATCGTGAGATCGTGACCTGAGTGAAAATCAAGAGTTGGATGCTCAAACTACTAAGCCACCGAGGTGCTCCTATTTATTTTTTATGAAAAGTGTTTCCAGTTCTCCTTGGCTAGTTGCAAGTCTTAACTCAAATTTTATCTTGAAATATACAAATAAAAATTAGAAGTTTATATATCAATTTACTTATCACTTTTTGGATATTTCATATTGTGCCCTTTCCTTAAATCTTGGAGCATAACATTACTAAACAGAAACATTAAGCATGAAGAACCAAGATAAATACATTATGAAAAATCAGGCTCTTTCTGAGTGTACCACACTTGGCATAGCACAGTTCTGAAAGGCGAGCTTGCTTTTCTCCAAGTGGTAGTAAGGGTGGGAGGTCTTAGTCAGATCATGACAGACAAAAAACATCCTTCATTTTAGAATCATGATATTGTACTTGCACCTGATCTTTAGAAGTGGTTCAGGACACAGTCTACATTCCTTCAGGACTTGAACACTGATCATTTCCTGTACCAACCCATGTTGCCTGTCTAGATAGTGACGTCTACTGGCTGTAGTTTTAAGTCTCCGTATTTTATTCCTCTGCAGTTTAGACAGGTTGGAAAAGAGGGAGGGGAGGATTGTGGCCTGGAATAATACACCAGTGGCCTGATGTATGTCTCATATTGTGATTCCTCTAAAAAAGAAAAAAAAGATTCTGATTCTCATTGACTCTAGGATTTCCCTCTCTACCCCACCTCCTCATCCTCCAGTTTCCCTTTGTCTCCAAATGAGTAAATCCAGTAACTATTGGGCCTGTAATCCTGTGAGCACTCACCAATCCAAAGGATAAACTCTTAGCAATGAAATGACCTTGAATGAACTTCAGTGAGATTAGCTCAGAGAAGGGATTAAACACATTTATGTGAGTACAGTGCTGAGAGGAACCAAGAGAGAGCAAAGTGGCACGGTGTCCTGGGATCCAATGGCCTCCTGGTGCAGGAAGTGTGGGCAGCAAGACCCCAGATACTTGCCTTACACCTCTGTGCGGATCACAGAGGCAGAGATGAGGGCTTACCACCATTTCCTGGGAAGTTGCATCAGGCTAGAATATATGGCAAAACAAGGTACTGTGAGAGCAATGATGCCTTTCTTTTATTTTTGTTTTGTTATTCATCCTCATTCTCAGTGGAATAATGGTTTAACTAACAAATTTTACATTGAAAACATTTACTTGCAATACTATCTCAACTTTGCTAAAAGGACTTTTTAAAATGCATTAATCAGCCATTAACAATATTGTAGATGGCTATTTATCAAAAAATTCATATTGAAGAGAGATGACCAAATAGTCTGAAAAAAATCAGGTTGTAATATGCAATGTGTAAGTATGAATCCATTTTAAAAGCATATATGTCTAGGTATACATATATGAGATACTTATTTAATTTGGGGTGAAGGAGTGATAGGAGTTTTATTTTTCTTGCTTTGGTTTAGTTGTATTTTTTATTTTATTTCAGATTATATTTATATTTATTTTATATATATATTTATATATAAATACATAATATTTTATTTCAGATTATATATACATGTATATGTATGTGTGTGTGTGTGTGTGCGTATATATATATATATATATATATATATATATATATATATATGAAGCAATGAAAACAATTACCGAGCTTCATCTTCTGGATAAGAATGCCAAGTTAGTTTCTCTTCATAAAAAGCAATTACAATTTGAGGACACTTCATATTTGCCTCTTTTGCCAGCACCGAGTGAACGTCATCTAAATCTTTCCGTTTCATGAGGAACATTAATTCTGCACTGCTGTCTGTGGCACCAATTATTCGTTTAGGATCAAGACCTCTGGTAAAGGCTCTGGGTTTCTCAGCACCATCTCTTTTCTTCTTTGACTTGCTATCATCAGATTCACTGTCAGATAAAGATTTTCATTTTGTGCCATCTTTTTCTTTACCAGCTTTTCGGGAATTAAGAAATGCCTCAGGGGCGCCAGGGTGGCTCAGTCGGTTGAGTGTCAGACTTTGGCTCAGGTGATGATCTCTGGGTTCGTGGGTTTGAGCCCTGCATCAGGCTCTGTGCTGATAGCTGGGAGCCTGGAGCCTGCTTCGGATTCTGTGTGTCTCTCTCTGCCCCTCCCCCACTCATTCTCTGTCTCTCTCAAAAATAAACAACAACAAAAAAGAAATGCTTCAAGTAACTCTGGACAATCTAAATTTT
Source organism: Puma concolor (assembly GCF_028749965.1). Classification (NCBI taxonomy): domain Eukaryota; kingdom Metazoa; phylum Chordata; class Mammalia; order Carnivora; family Felidae; genus Puma; species Puma concolor. The sequence goes on along the minus strand of NC_141675.1, from coordinate 75,679,306 downwards.
CTTCAGGTTCCCAAGTATTGTCAGTATCTGTAAATCCCTTCCACTGCAGGAAATGCCCCACCTTCCCATTCATTACAGGTCTGTCCAGTACTTTTTCCACCACAGATTCTTCAGGCTCTGCCTCTTCTACTTTTTTACTCTTTCCCTTCTGTTTCATTCCCTTTTTTTGCATTGTGGTTTTACTGGAGGCCTTTTTTTTTTTTTTTTTTTTTTTTTTTTCAGACTTGAAGGGCTATTATTCACCGCCTCCGAGCTGCTCCGGGTCCCGGGTCTGCGGTGTCCCCAGCCCTGACTCCTCAAGCCCCGGCCACATCCGAGGGGGAGGGTCGGGCAGCCGCTGGCGGGGGTTGGAGGGGGGGGGGTGGCACCGCCCGCTCCGGGCGGCTGCGAGGAACCGTATTTTTTACTTTGAAAAATAACAAACATATGTTGCTTTTGTAAAATGAAAATATGAATCCAGGTAATGAAACTCATGGTACTGAAGAAAAGTGTCTGAAAAAAAATATTAAATCCGAAATGCTAAGATTTCACTGAAAACATATGAACTAATAACAGACTGGTGGTTTAAGAGTAGAAAAAAGAAAAAAACACTTCCCTTCAGTGGGCTGGGTGAGAAGGAACAGCATTTCTAAGTATAAGTATGCCTTACATGTATTTGGAAGCCAGTAAGACATTCTCTAAGAGCTGAAGCAACTACTTGTTTCTAAGACTGCTTCTTTTATGGATCGGCTTTTTTTTTTTTTTTTTTTTTTTTTTATAGTTACACCCCCCCTTTTTTTTTCTGGCCGTGAAAATGTTTATAATACATTCATTCCCCTTGGATCACAGGCTAGGAAAAGTGATTAAACAACTGTCTTTGTCTCCCTCATTACTCTTTACTTATATTTGGAACCTATTTCTTCAAGAGAGGGGAATTACTGAATAGAGATCATCATTGTTGCAGGATACTTTCTGAATTCATGCTTATAGTATATACCATACACTTATATAGGATATAATACATATACTGTGTTATGAAAGGCAAGGGGTACTATGTATTTGCTACATAAGAATGAACAACTTGTTAATCAGATTTTGCTTTCCATTCTTAAAACACATAGGTACTTGCCTGTGCATGCACACAAGTCCCACAGGGCTTGAATTCAAGTGTAAATTATTGCCCTGATTTTGTATTAAGGTTGAGTCATAAGGGCTTTACGGTTTTGTTAGCAGTGAGGAGAAGAAGTAACTTGAAAGAAGATTATGAAGACTTTCTGGATTCTAAACTCACAGCATTACATACACATTGTTGCTTTTCTTTTTGTATCCCCACTGTAAAAGGTTGTGAAATGCTTGCCTATATGCTTTAGCTGTCAATTATTTTATTCTGTCTGTGATTCAAGATAGCAATGAAAATTTGAGTATCTTAATGTAAGTTTTGGGAGTGTCTAACTGGCCTTTCTGACCATTACTGCAGTCTTACATCAATTCATTGGCTGTATTTATTCCATGAATTATCTGTTTTTAGTTTGTGCTTGTTTCATGTGGCTGCTATAACAAGTAAGCACAGATTTAATGCCTAAAACAGCAGAAATTTATTATCTCATAGTTCTAGAGACCAGAAGTCCGAAATTAAGGTGTAGCTTTCTAGGGGCTATAGGGAAAATTTATTTTCTTGTCTCTTTCAGGCTCTGGTGGCTCCAGGCCTGTCTTGGCTTGTGACTGCTGGATTCCAATCTCAGTTTCCATCTTTACCTGGTCTTCTCCTCTGTTTCCCTCTCTTATAAGAATGCATATGATTGCATTCTGGGCCCACCCGGATAATTCAAAATAGGCTCTTCCTCAAGAGCCTTAAGTTAATCATATCTGCAAAGACCCCTTTTCCACATAAGGTAACGTTCACAGGTACTGGGATTAGGACATGGCCATATCTCTTGGGAGGGGGGCACCAGCCAGCCCACTGTTGCTCTTTATGTTCTAGGAAGATAAGCCTTTTATTACCACATGTGCTGTGAATTTTCCAATTTGTTGCTATTTTTTTGAGTTTGTTCAAGGTGTGTTTGCCCTGCCAAAGTAGTTTTTAAATTAACTTTATCAGTCTTTTCTTATTGGTATTTCTGTCATACTTTGGTAAGCTGTTCTAATTCCATTATTGTAAAAATACCCTCCTATATTTTCTTCTAGTATTTTTATGGTTTAATTATTTAATTTGGGTGGGCTTCATATTGGAGTTTATAGTTTCATTATTTAATGTGACTGGAGTTTGTTCTTTTAGCAAGAAGTGAAATATGGATACACTTAAACATTTTGACAATAAGAAAATAACCTTACATAGCAGTTACCATATACCAGGAATTTTTTAAAGCTCTCTAGCTATATTAACTACATTCTTACAACAGTTATATCAGGTGGATGTATTATAATTTTCCCCATTTTCAGACCAAGAAATTAAGGCACAGGGAAGTCCAGCAACTTGCTTAAGATTAATCGACTGTAGGGGCACCTGGGTGGCTCAGTCGGTTAAGCGGCCCACTTCGGCTCAGGTCATGATCTCGCGGTCTGTGAGTTCGAGCCCCACGTCGGGCTCTGAGCTGACAGCTCAGAGCCTGGAGCCTGTTTCAGATTCTGTGTCTCCCTCTCTCTGACCCTCCCCCGTTCATGCTCTGTCTCTCTCTGTCTCAAAAATAAATAAACGTTAAAAAAAAATAAAAAAAAGATTAATCGACTGTAAATGGCAGAGCCAAGATTTGAACTTAGGCATTGTGGTACCAGAGGTGATGCTCTTAGTCACTAAACTTGATGTCTTTTGGTGGCTAGTAGATTGACCTGACACTACATGTTCAATAATCTCTCCCTGTCCTCATGTGAAATGCCACTTTTATCATATTCTACATATTTATATTTTGACCTAATTCTAATCTCTGTTTTGCTCCTGAGTCCTTCTGAACTCAAAACCAATTCTATCAGACTTATTTCATAGTGAAAGAGGAAGGTCAACAAGGGGAGTTCATGAGCAGAAATTCAAAGCAAACCACCAATGCATGGCAACAACATGGGTGTTTGTGAGAAACCTATTGTGGCATCCTTGGGATCATATAGCTCAGAGGACCGAATGATAAATTTAATTAGCATCTATTGAATCTCTTATACACAAACTGTTTTCACATGTGATTTTAATTAGTTAAGTTAGAAAATGTATGTAAAACATGTAGCAAAGTGCCCAGTAGTTAAGTGTTCAATAAATGGTAGTATTAATCCTCACAACAGCCCTCCAATTTTTGTTCATTCCCATTTTACAGAGGGAGACCCTGAAGATGGAGGGACTGGGTAGTGTCAGAGCTGGGATGCAAGTCCAGTTCTTTTAATTCTGCTTCCACACCTGAATGAATGAATGAATGAATGAATGAATGAATCGAGAGAGGAAGGAAGGAAATTTTGCCAGAGGTTCCAGGAGTTTTTCTTAAACAAAAATTAAATTGTTTATCCATCATATTGCTAAAATTTCTCAAATCCTACCATTTTTATTTCTTTGTATTAAGATTTTTTTTTTGTCTAGGAGCTTTAGAAGGAAAGTGGAGAAACGTTTGGAAGAATGCTATGTTAAATGATTATTACTCATATCACGTCTTCTCACCTCCTATTGTACCATATTGTATTGTTTTGCCCAAGACACTGCTTCCAGACAGTAAACTTGCCTGAATCCAGGGATAGGAGCGGGCCAAGAACGAGAGGGTATAGGCATGAAGGAGCCCACCCTGGGCAATGGGGCAGGGCTTGAGGTGTGCTGGAAGGAGAACTAAGCAGTTTCTCAAGCCAGGGTTGGCTTCTTTCCCAGGGTACTGACCTCACAGTCAGCACAGAAGGGAAAATTTACACCATCTGGGCCTCAGTTTCAAGAACACTTTCAACACATAGCGATGATTATTTTTATTGAATGATAAGAGAAGCAGCGAACAACCCAAATAAATACTTTTTTTTTTCTCCTGACCTGCATTTTCAAAAGCATCAGGAAAGGACCAAGCATAGTCTAAGGCCTTGGAATCAGTGTTGTGCTTGCTTCTCTGTTGAATCAGCAGCATCAGGAGAGCTTGTTAGAAATGCTTGGCCCTAGGCCTACTAAATCAGAATCTGCGTTTTAAAACCCATGTGATTTATATATTGATTATAATGTGAGAAGCACGGCTGGGGGTGGGGTATTGATTAAAATGCAGGTGGGGGTACTTGAAACCCAGTGGTGAAACAGGAGAGCCTTATGGGAAAAGGAGGGATTAAGTATTTTCACAGATTTTCTGAATTTCCTCCAAGGCCTTGATTGCTTTTTATTCAGAATACCCCAGGCAGCAGAACCTGGTTCACGTCTCCTCTAGTTATGAAGGGCTATGGGGAAATGACATCTCCAGCTCTTGTTGCTAAGGAAACTCATCACATAGAAACTTCCACCTCTGCAGTGCTTGTCTCCTACAAGGGTACGATGTGAAATGTCAGCAGAAATTAAGGAGTTTTAAAAAAAATGTATCAACTTTGTGAGGGAAAGAAAAAGGAGAAAAGGGATTTGGATAAATATTAAAAAACAGAAATGCTATGCTTAGTAATATCTTACCAGTTTTCAAAGTAGTTTTAAACAGGCATTGCCGACAGAGACTGGGACAAGAGTACAAAAGGAGGCCCACGTGCCACAGTTAAATAAAACGTGTTTTATTTTCCCACCTACCTTATAAACATACTCTCATAAGAACAAAATTAAAATGTGTAGAAAGCTGTGGTTTTTATATGAGTAAAATTCAGAAAATAGCAAAGATGAAAAAAATTGAATTATTGTGTTTCTGAGTGTTGTATTGATGGCCCTATGAAATTTGGATGGGTAATGAAGATATCTGTAATCTGTAAATCACTAATTAATCCATAAAATATATTTTTTTTTCTTGCCTTTATGTTAGCAAAAGCACTGTTGTTATAATTGAGATTTTCACATAATTTGAGCTCTGTTGAGAGCAGTGATCTAAAATGTGATCTAAGTAGGTGGCGCCTGGGTGGGTCAGTCAGCTGAGCATCTGACTTTGGCTCAGGTCATGATCTCACACTTGTGAGTTTGAGCCCCACTTTGGGCTCTGCGCTGGTAGATCAGAGCCTGGAGCCTGCTTCAGATTCTGTGTCTCCCTCTCTTTCTGCCCCTCCCGCCCCCACTCTTTCTCTCTCTCAAAATAAGTTAAAAAATTAAAAAAAAAGTGATCTAGGGGCGGCTTAGTCAGTTAAGCGTCTGACCTCAGCTCAGGTCATGATCTCACAGGTTGTAGGTTTGAGCCCCATGTAGGGCTCTGTGCGCTGACAGCTCAGAGCCTGGAGCCTGCTTCAGATTCTGTGTCTCCCTCTCTCTCTGCTCCTCCCCCACTCATGCTCTGTCTCTCAAAAATAAATAAAAACGTCAAAAAAAAATTAAAGAAGGGAGAAAGAAGGTTGATGATTGGTAGGACTGGGCAGATATTTAATTATATAAGAATCTACAACATTCACACCATGTGAGAGGGAGGATTTGACATGTTCATTAATTTGTCTTTTCTCTTACCTAAGCACTTCCGCTGCTCCAATCCTTCCAGCGCTCTGAAGCAGCGTCTGTCCCTGATACGAGCAGTGGCACAACCCACAAACCGTCATAGCATTGGATGCAGACGTCCTTTCTTTTGAGGATATAGATCAAGAGATGTGGAGAAGTATTTCCCTGGGTCTCCAGTGGTGTTAAAAGAGTAGATGTGTGGGGCTGCCCTGCCAGCCCCGAGCACTGGATCACGAGTGACAGAGCCACCCATGTGGTCTTTAACACATGTATTTATGAGAGGGAGGGCTGTGGAACGTGGAGCTCCCAACAGTGTGGGGTCTGGGGCAGGGGTCACAAGGAAGCTTTTGGGGTGATGGAAATGTTCCATATCTTGATCTGTTTGATGGTTATGTGAGTGTATATATTTATCAGATACATGAAACTGTACACTGAGGATCTGTGCGTTGTGCTGCATGTAAATGGTACTTCAATAAAGTCCTATTAGCATAAAAAATAAAGGCTACCAGAGCATATTTTTCTGTATGTAAGCTAAGTGGGTAAGAACAATATGATTCCGTTACTCTAACACAACTATTTCAAGTATTCTTTTCTCATATGCTCACACACATGTGCACAAATACACCACGTACTTTCTTCTTCTTTTTTTAAACTTGTCTGCCGTCTCACCTCACATATAGTTTTTATGTCCTTGATATTATATTTTGAATCTTTTTCTGTGGAGATGGTTTTCACAATTATATAATGAATGCTTTCATCTCTTTACTCTTATAAATAGTATTTCCAGTCTACCTTTTTTATGTATAACATTTTAATTTTACTATTTTCTTGGCCTAAATTTCCAGATATTAGATGAATGAATAAAAGATTATGAAGATTTTAATGACTGTGTATTGAAACTCTGTATTGCAATGGTTAAGATGCTGGGCTTTGGAGTTCAGAATGAGATGGGTTCAAATTCTGGCTCTGCTTGACCTTGGATGAGCTTGGATGACCTTGGTTGACCTTGGATGAGCAAATCTAGTTCAATATCACCCTTAGCATTGTTTTGAGGATTAAATGAGATGCTGCATATAAAGGGTTTGGTATGTAACTACACAATAATCACTGGATAAAATATTGTGAAACCACTTTCTAAAAGGGATCTACCAGCTTCACACCCCAAGGTCATGTACATGTATTAGTTTTCCAACAAAACCCCAGGATTGGGTGTTAGAGTCTCAGTTATTTTATGAATGAATGAGGTATTCTATTATTGTTTTAATTGCATTATTTGACTAGTGGGAAATTGGACATTTTTCAGTGTTCTTGCTATTAAAATTCTAGATTTCTCCTTAAAAAAAATCTTCCATCTGCTTTTCACATGCCTTTTATTCATTGCTAATTTATAGACAAGACTTCAATACTAAGTCTTATGGTTTGGGTTAACCATTGCTCTCATACAGGGCCCAGTAAAAGAAGGAAAATGGGTTTGTGTTATTTCTGACCTGGCCAATGAGAAAGAGAAGTGAAATGCGTGACCCCGTGGGATGGCCCTTCCTACCAGCCTGGCAACTGATTTCTCAGAGCTGTTGGTCTACAAGTGTTTTCCTGGCAGTCAAGTCTGGTCTAGTTGTGGGGGTGAGAGGGCGGGGTGGGTGGGAGGAGGTTCATTTTAGTGAAAAGGTGCATTCCTTTACTGTCATTATCCGACCGATTAAATGAGTTAATCTGTGAGGTGCATTGTCAGGGCCAGCTCACAGCTGGTGTTCATTAGTATTACTAGCAGAGAAGTGTGCTGCACAGAGACTGAGACTGGGGATCCTGGGCCCATTCCTAGTCCACCTAAGTGGCAAACTCTTCCATTTTTTTCTGTTCACCAGATTCTCTTGGCAAAGTAGAAGTGTGGCAAGATCCGTCAAAATTGGGGCTGCCTTCCCTCTTCGGTCCAGACCACACTTTGTTCCCCTAACTTACTTATTTAGCAATTTGGTTCTTTTTCTCTTCAGACCATACTTTTAAATCCCAGTGTGACTGAACTTTCAGAACAGCCAGAGTGGGAGGCTGAGGGTTTTACTCCCTTTATTCCTGATCAGTTGCAAACTCAGACTGCATAAAGCCGTTATCAGCAGTTCCCTGCCCTCTGCCGTGAGGGTGGGTGCAATCAGTAGGAAAGGTCCTGCCCCAGAGCCTGCATTGCTCGCTCAGACTGGGCAGTGGACGACACAGGGGTGTTGCTTACTGCCTTCCTAAGCTGAGTTTCCATGGGATGTACTAGGTTTGTTATTCCACCACCTAGGAGGCTGTTTGTGCAACTTTGATGCCTTCTGCATCTCTGGAACTGTGGGTCCTGGGTAGCATACAATCTCACGCCTGTATACTTATCAGGGATAGAAAAGGGACAAGTTTTTCCCCGATCTATTTGTAACTTTGTGCAGGATAGAAATTGTGTTGATGTTGAATGATCACCTCCCCTTGCCTTATGAGGGTTGAAAGAGATAAGCTTCTGCCTAATCCATGTACATCCAAAATAGCAAGCAGCAAACAGGAAGCCTCCACACAGGACCAAGGGGCCAGGCAAAGTGCATCAGGGACCACCACTTCGGTGGGTTATCACTGCTCAGGCTCAACTGTTTCTAGAGAAGGAAAAGCCATTTCACAACAGAGGACACTGAGACTCAGAGTGTTCTTGCTCTGGCAGCCTAGCTAGAAGTTGGCAGAAACCGCCCTTCCCATGTGGGGGAAGGGCTGTCTGGGTTCTTTCCCACTGCAGAGGAAGGTGTTCCTTTAGACTAAAGAGCTTCCCAACCCCATCTGTGCAGCAGTGGAGAGCAAGGCCCTCCAGCAGCAGGCCTGGTTTTTTATGTCTCTTTTGGGGCTGAACCAACCTTGCCCCTATTCCAACAGGCCCATAGATGTCAGGCATCACTAAAAGCTGGGTGTGTCTGAGGTCATCTCCATGCTCTGGGTCAGCCGAGTCTGAGAAACTCACATGATCTGTTGCAGCCAGCCAGATGGGGTCATGAAGCTCCTTTGCTGGGAAATCTTCAAGGATAACCCTATCCCTCCCTGGCTGGGGGCCAAGCTCTTTCAGCAAAGGCAAACCAGCTCATTTCTATGCTTGAAAAACAAATTCTAAATTTTAGTCCTGTTCATTTGGTAACCTCAGGTGGGAAAGGTCTCTGTTGAAAGGCTACGCAGACCTCTACAGATTCCCACAATGAGAGACACTAGTTATCCTCTCAGCGGTGGTCAAAGACAGTGCTCCCGAAGACCAAGGGTCTGGGAATCCTATCACAGAAGGCTGAGATTTGCCCTCTTAGAGTCAGGTGATCCCAGGCTGAGCCCACCTCCATGCTTAAATTAGATGACCACAGGCAGGGTCAGAATCTCTCTGGGTCTCCATTTCTTCACTTAAAAAATGAGATGGGTTGGGGGATGGTTGGCTTAACTCACTTCTGTTGTCCATTTTCAGCTCTTACCTCCTTAAAATGTCAAAAGCACACCTCAAATATTGAGGTACAATAACGATATATTTTATAATCTTGGTTTTTCTTTGGGGTCATTATCTCTTAAATATGCTCCCTCAGGCATGCAAAAATAATAACCCAGCTCTATTTTTGAATATGCCACTTTCCCAGACCACTGGGAGATTATATTCTGAAAAACTCTTCCATTATGTAACTCCTATTTCTGCTTAAATTTTCTATGTTGGTGTCCATTTGTAACTTACATTTTGTTATGAACAATTTGAAACATATGCACAAGAATTATACAATGAACTCTCATGGACCCATCAACCAACTTCAACAATTATCCACATTTGTCAGTCTGGTTTCATCTCCCCCTCCCCTTGCCCCATACATTTTTGGTAGGGGGTAGTGCCTGAGCATTTTTAATCAGACCTTAGGCTTATGTTATTGTTAAATACTTTAGTTCATGTATAAAACAGAGAAGGCCCTCCCTTTTTGCCAAGTAGAACTACAGTGCCATAATTGCATCCACCAAAATTAACAGTGAAATAGGAAATTAGTGAATTTTTAGTGAAATCAGGGTGGAAAGACGAAGGAGGGGTAAAGGAGCTCTGGCCTGGGTTTACCTGCTTTCCTCCAGAGAGAGTGGTAGAATTCATTGAGAAGGGTCTTGGCATTTAAGTTGGCACTTGCCCCCAGCCTAACAAGACTTTCAGAAAGCATATATGGGAAAGGCCTTTCCAGATCAAGGGATATAACTAGCATTTGCTGAGCATCATGTACATCCTGTAAGTGTCATCTCCTTGAACCTTCACACAAAAGCCCAGAAGTGGAAACCAAGGCTCTGGGAGGAGCTTCCCTAATATAACCTTCTGATTGGTCAACATTGTAATATCAAAACGTTACCCCAACTCCAGGCTGAATCAATGGGAGATTCCTATTTAGCATCAATGTACAAGACTGTTTGACTCATGCCTTAATCTAACTTGATGTTTAACTGCTGTAGAAACAATAACCAGTTCATTTTTTGAGATTCCCTGGGAAACAGTTAAATGAGGATAATGATATCTTAGGCAGTGAGAGTTGAAAATGCCTTTCTCTTTTCAGCCCAGGTGAAGGATTTCCATTCAGTCTTCTCCCTTCTCTAATCTCTTTTTCCTAAATGGATAGAATACAAATCATAGGGCCTATAGATCACTCTTAGGGTTAGAGGACATTTGTAGGTTTGTGCTTGAACGATTTGAATTTTTGCCTTGAAAATATGTACCTCTTTATTCAGTATGGAGCATCTTTAATTAGCAAAATGGGGAAGTGCTTCCTTAAACATGCTTGGCAGTGGGAAGAGTCCCCTTGAAGTATTCTGGAAGGGGAAAAAATAAAAAGGCATTGAGGTAACTAAGGAGGGAGGCAAAAAGGAAGGAATTAGGGAGGGAAGGAAACAAAAGCAAAGAACCTTCATAAATCTCAGATTGATTTTATGACCCAGCTTGAGATGAACTCTGATGATTTATGTTGTTTGTATTTAAAATGTCCTGCAGACCTAAAGGAGTAGGCAGATACCTGAGTACCTGCCTTGATAATGAGACCATCCTAGCAGGTATATTGTGAAGCTACCTAAGCTTAAACTTCAGGGCCCCTTCCTTGCACTGGTCCCTCCTAAAACCTTGGGAGAGGCTCTAGAAGTGTGCTTCTGTGCTCATGGGTATAAGCTTCAAACCACACAAAACCAGATCCATTTCTGCATCTCAGGAATCAAGTGTGCAAGAGAATAGTGTGCGTATAACCATATTTTGATAAGTCCCAGATTTCCTGAGTAGTGAAGCTTCCATTTCTTCCTTTTAAAATTCTCTTTGTAATTTACAAGGATTTAACCTAATTTGTATTTCATTTGTGCAGATGAAATCATGCAACAGGAAATCAGGCCTTTGGTGGCAGTGGATATAATTGAACAACTTCACAGACAGTTTGCCATTCTCTCAGGTAAGGGGCAAATTAGTTTGTATTTTAGATTTTGTTGTGGGGGCAGGGGTCTTGTCGGGAGGGCCCAGTACACGCAAATCTTAATGAACCCTAATGAACAGTACACCCAAGTCTTAATCTTAAGCCTCTCTCAGACCTAGAATGAACTGAGAAATGTCCATCTGGAGGAGGGTAGATCTCAGAGATATCATTCCTGTTGCTGTTGGGTGTCATTTAATCTTTCCTAAGGGAGTACATTTCCTTGAGGTTGTAAAGAACAGAGCCAAAAAGATTTTGAGGAAGGAAAAAGAAATGGCTATTGATATCAGCTGCCATCATGACATTTTCCCAACATTCTTCTTGGATATTTTTCCAAGATCCAACCTTTAGAGAGTTTGGTTTTGAGGGTTCACGAGCACTGGTGAGGTTATTTGTTCTTTGAGAGATTTGTCTTTTATTCTTAGCTCTTATGGACCTAATTTTAATGCATTGATTTCCATTGAACATTTGGGAATAAAGAGAGGCTAATGTTCAGAAGAGGCTAGAAATTTTCTGAGCCTAGGCACAACCCTGAGAAGCTGTCATTACCAGAACACTCTTCTTTCTTATTCACTTAGCTAATGGTGACATGACTTTCATTACTGAAACTGGAGGTACATACCAAACCCTGAATTATATTTAGACCTGTCTTAGAAGTATGGCATGAAATTAGTTGTCCTTAGCACATGTCACAGAGGAATAGATGGCAAGTCACTTTCCTCATCTTTACATCTGTTCTGAAAAAAAGCAACAAAGCCACCTTAGTTCCATTTCAGAGAGTATGTAGTTGGTATGAATTTAACTCTACAACATGGGATGTAAAAAAAAAAAAGGCGCATTTCTTTCCTTTTGCTAAATCATATTTAATCTGCTCCAAAATCTTTATCCTACCGAGTTTGAGGGAAATGCAGTCTCCGTTATTGGGATACCTCTCCCATCCATGAGTCACATCCTGGGTGGGGACATCTTACACAATCCAGACATTCTGGGGAATTCTCTGGTCTTTCCTCCACATTGATCACTGCTCATATAGTTACTGAAAGCTCCATAAGCAGAGTCCTCATTTTTTTTTTATTTCTTCCTGTATCACTTAGAACAGAGACTGTGATATAATAAGTGCTCAGTTCAGAATTATCCGAGTCCTCCTGGTGTATCCTGTGAGTCCTGCTCCTCCATCACTGCCGTAGGCAGCCCAGTGTTGGCCCTGGCGGGAGTGCCTAACCAGCCTCCTGAAGGTGCAGCCTCCTAGCTTCTCACAGTGAGCCTAGGACACTGAAAAACAAAAGGCAGGGTGGGGACTGCCCTCTGGGTTTTTGGCAACTGCTGCTGTGGTCTTATGGCACAGAAGGCTGCAACGCTAATGGGCATCCAGGTCTGGAATGGATGAAGGCGTGAGGTGAAGTGGATTTCTATAGCCTTACGCCAAAACCCTAATGCCCCAGCGCATGATTCTGGCGTAGATAATGGCTCATCTGGGGAAGAAGTCTAGTGACCAATTAATGTGTGCATTTAGTGCTCCAAAGTTACCTCCTTTGAGTGTTACTGAAGTGCTTCTCTCTATTCTTATTTCTTAGGATGACATAGGAAAACATAAATGGGTACCAGACAGCCCTAGATACGGATTTAGGTTCTGCTGTTGACCAGCTGCATCTCTTTGGCAACTTAATTCCTAAGCCTTACTTTCCTCACTTGTATAATGAATGGGTGGGATCATCATAACTTGGAGGATTAAAGATGCAGTGTATGAAAAATGCTTATTAGCATTGCAACTGCCAACTGTATGAGTATTTTTCCTGGTATATTTTAATCCCATAGAAATGTTTATTTTAGGATTATATTACAAAGAATAGTTTTCAGTATGATATAGTTTGTATAAGGAACCAAAGCTATGCTCACAGTTGAAGTGGTGTATGATGCCACAACGAAGTCAGTAATAGAGATAATTGTCACTCTTTTTAAAAAAAAATTTTTTTAAATGTTTCTTTATTTTTGAGAGAGAGACAGAGCATGAGCGGAGAAGGGGCAGAGAGAGGAGACACAGAATCTGAAGCAGGTTCCAGGCTCTAAGCTGCCAGCACAGAGCCCGACATGGGGCTCAAACTCATGAACCACGAGATCATGACCTGAATCGAAGTCAGATGCTTAATCGACTGAGCCACCCAGGCGCCCCTAATTGTCACTCTTTAATGTAGAACATTGAACTATAAACACGCGCATTGGACCAAGAGGACAGCTCTGCTCTAGGAAAGTCACTTTGTGGCAAAGACAATCCTTTCATTTTCTAGCTTCTTTTGTCATGTTGTTGCCTCAAGTTTCCCCATCCTATGAGAGAGAAGCATGGATTAGCTGTGGTAGGATTTGCAGTATTGCAAGTCTGGAAGAATATCAGTAGCCAAGAATATCAAGTTCTCTGAGTCAGCACTTTCTTGGAATTACTAGGCTTGCTTTTCATCGTTACCTGCCAGTGGCAGCCAATGTCAGCAATGAGGCCCTTGTGGGTACCTGTGTAGCTGTAAAACAGAAATCTCTGCACTCAGGTCTTTTCTCAGCCCTGTGGCCACTGAGCTGTGGCCTCTGTTCAGGGTCACAGCAGTTCTCCTGATTCAGGCAAGCAGGGTGAGGATGTCCCAGCTGCAGACTTTGTGCAGATTCCACTGAGCTCTGGAAAGAGCTGGGGCCCCATCAACCAGGAATGCTGGGAAGGACAGGATGGAGCTTTTTCTTCAGTGAGGCCCCAGTTGCCTGGCCTGCCGTGCTCCGTGAGTGTGCTCCCATGGCTGGTGGGAGAGCAGGGACTCACTGCACCATGGATGACCCAGATTTGTGGCCAGATGGTTTGAAGCCTTTGGACGGTGAGGTCTGTGAACAGGGGCCACCAGCAGGAATTGGATAGTGACCAGGGCTGGGCCTCTGCTGGCTCTTGACTTGAAAGACAACTGGCATGTTCCCAGTGAACTTGGGATATTTCTAAATTTAGGGCTTAGCTAGGAAACAAGAGAATATAAGCAGGTTAATGTGGTGGAAACACTCTAGGCTTTGGACTCAGATAATTCTGTGTTCACATTCCAACATGATTAGATTGTTGCTGTGAACCTCAGGCTTCTCATTGGTAAAGTGGGTTCTTTTAAGGAAAGTGTGTCATGTGGTATCTGGCTATAAGAGAACCTAGCCTATAGGACTTGTTTGTTTGTTTTCTAAGCCACATAACAGAGCCCAAAAGTAGAAATTCCTGGTATTGGGCCAGTGGCTCAATGACATTAAGGGTGCATCTTTGTGGTTCTCTCGATGTTTCTCTTGTTTTTAGTCTTAATGTCAAAATGGCTGCTGTAGCTCCACACATCAAGTCTGTGTCCAAAGCAGGAAGAAGGAAAAGGAGCAATGCTGGCTTCTTCTGTCCCTTTTGCCAGGAGAACAAAAATTTTCCCAGAAGCTCTTGGTAGACTTCTGATTATGTCTCATCCTGGAATTGTGTCATGTAGCCATTTCTACCAGCAAGGAAGTCAGAAAAGGCAAACATTAGCTTTTATTTAATTAATTATTTATTTATTTTTATTTATTTATTTATTTATTTATTTATTTATTTATTTATTTATTTTTTATTTATATATGAAATTTATTGTCAAATTGGTTTCCATACAACACCCAGTGTTCATCCCAAAAGGTGCCCTCCTCAATACCCATCACCCACCCTCTCCTCCCTCCCACCCCCCATCAACCCTTAGTTTGTTCTCAGTTCTCAACAGTCTCTTATGCTTTGGCTCTCTCCCACTCTAACCTCTTTTTTTTTTTTTTTTTTCCTTCCCCTCCCCCATGGGTTCCTGTTAAGTTTCTCAGGATCCACATAAGAGTGAAACCATATGGTATCTGTCTTTCTCTGTATGGTTTATTTCACTTAGCATCACACTCTCCAGTTCCATCCACGTTGCTACAAAAGGCCATATTTCATTTTTTCTCATTGCCATGTAGTATTCCATTGTGTATGTAAACCACAATTTCTTTATCCATTCATCAGTTGATGGACATTTAGGCTCTTTCCATAATTTGGCTATTGTTGAGAGTGCTGCTATGAACATTGGGGTACAGTGCCCCTATGCATCAGTACTCCTGTGTCCCTTGGATAAATTCCTAGCAGTGCTATTGCTGGGTCATAGGGTAGGTCTATTTTTAATTTTCTGAGGAACCTCCACACTGCTTTCCAGAGCGGCTGCACCAATTTGCATTCCCACCAACAGTGCAAGAGGGTTCCCGTTTCTCCACATCCTCTCCAGCATCTATAGTCTCCTGATTTGTTCATTTTGGCCACTCTGACTGGCGTGAGGTGATACCTGAGTGTGGTTTTGATTTGTATTTCCCTGATAAGGAGCGACGCTGAACATCTTTTCATGTGCCTGTTGGCCATCCGGATGTCTTCTTTAGAGAAGTGTCTATTCATGTTTTCTGCCCATTTCTTCACTGGGTTATTTGCTTTTCGGGTGTGGAGTTTGGTGAGCTCTTTATAGATTTTGGATACTAGCCCTTTGTCCGATATGTCATTTGCAAATATCTTTTCCCATTCCGTTGGTTGCCTTTTAGTTTTGTTGGTTGTTTCCTTTGCTGTGCAGAAGCTTTTTATCTTCATAAGGTCCCAGTAATTCACTTTTGCTTTTAATTCCCTTGCCTTTGGGGATGTGTTGAGTAAGAGATTGCTACGGCTGAGGTCAGAGAGGTCTTTTCCTGCTTTCTCCTCTAAGGTTTTGATGGTTTCCTGTCTCACATTCAGGTCCTTTATCCATTTTGAGTTTATTTTTGTGAATGGTGTGAGAAAGTGGTCTAGTTTCAACCTTCTGCATGTTGCTGTCCAGTTCTCCCAGCACCATTTGTTAAAGAGACTGTCTTTTTTCCATTGGATGTTCTTTCCTGCTTTGTCAAAGATTAGTTGGCCATACGTTTGTGGGTCTAGTTCTGGGGTTTCTATTCTATTCCATTGGTCTATGTGTCTGTTTTTGTGCCAATACCATGCTGTCTTGATGATGACAGCTTTGTAGTAGAGGCTAAAGTCTGGGATTGTGATGCCTCCTGCTTTGGTCTTCTTCTTCAAAATTACTTTGGCTATTCGGGGCCTTTTGTGGTTCCATATGAATTTTAGGATTGCTTGTTCTAGTTTCGAGAAGAATGCTGGTGCAATTTTGATTGGGATTGCATTGAATGTGTAGATAGCTTTGGGTAGTATTGACATTTTGACAATATTTATTCTTCCAATCCATGAGCAGGGAATGTCTTTCCATTTCTTTAAATCTTCTTCAATTACCTTCATAAGCTTTCTATAGTTTTCAGCATACAGATCCTTTACATCTTTGGTTAGATTGATTCCTAGGTATTTTATGCTTCTTGGTGCAATTGTGAATGGGATCAGTTTCTTGATTTGTCTTTCTGTTGCTTCATTGTTAGTGTATAAGAATGCAACTGATTTCTGTACATTGATTTTGTATCCTGCAACTTTGCTGAATTCATGTATCAGTTCTAGCAGACTTTTGGTGGAGTCTATCGGATTTTCCATGTATAATATCATGTCATCTGCAAAGAGCGAAAGCTTGACTTCATCTTTGCCAATTTTGACGCCTTTGATTTCCTTTTGTTGTCTGATTGCTGATGCTAGAACTTCCAGCACTATGTTAAACAACAGCGGTGAGAGTGGGCATCCCTGTCGTGTTCATCTCAGGGAAAAAGCTCTCAGTTTTTCCCCGTTGAGGATGATGTTAGCTGTGGGCTTTTCATAAATGGCTTTTATGATCTTTAAGTATGTTCCTTCTATCCCGACTTTCTCAAGAGTTTTTATTAAGAAAGGGTGCTGGATTTTATCAAAGGCCTTTTCTGCATCGATTGACAGGATCATATGGTTTTTCTCTTTTTTTTTTGTTAATGTGATGTATCACGTTGATTGATTTGCGAATGTTGAACCAGCCCTGCATCCCAGGAATGAATCCCACTTGATCATGGTGAATAATTCTTTTTATATGCCGTTGAATTCGATTTGCTAGTATCTTATTGAGAATTTTGGCATCCATATTCATCAGGGATATTGGCCTGTAGTTCTCTTTTTTTACTGGGTCTCTGTCTGGTTTAGGAATCAAAGTAATACTGGCTTCATAGAATGAGTCTGGAAGTTCTCCTTCCCTTTCTATTTCTTGGAATAGCTTGAGAAGGATAGGTATTATCTCTGCTTTAAACGTCTGGTAGAACTCCCCTGGGAAGCCATCTGGTCCTGGACTCTTATTTGTTGGGAGATTTTTGATAACCGATTCAATTTCTTCACTGGTTATGGGTCTGTTCAAGCTTTCTATTTCCTCCTGATTGAGTTTTGGAAGAGTGTGGGTGTTCAGGAATTTGTCCATTTCTTCCAGGTTGTCCAATTTGTTGGCATATAATTTTTCATAGTATTCCCTGATAATTGTTTGTATCTCTGAGGGATTGGTTGTAATAATTCCATTTTCATTCATGATTTTATCTATTTGGGTCATCTCCCTTTTCTTTTTGAGAAGCCTGGCTAGAGGTTTGTCAATTTTGTTTATTTTTTCAAAAAACCAACTCTTGGTTTCGTTGATCTGCTCTACAGTTTTTTTAGATTCTATATTGTTTATTTCTGCTCTGATCTTTATTATTTCTCTTCTTCTGCTGGGTTTAGGCTGCCTTTGCTGTTCTGCTTCTATTTCCTTTAGGTGTGCTGTTAGATTTTGTATTTGGGATTTTTCTTGTTTCTTGAGATAGGCCTGGATTGCAATGTATTTTCCTCTCAGGACTGCCTTTGCTGCGTCCCAAAGCGTTTGGATTGTTGTATTTTCATTTTCGTTTGTTTCCATATATTTTTTAATTTCTTCTCTAATTGCCTGGTTGACCCACTCATTCGTTAGTAGGGTGTTCTTTAACCTCCATGCTTTTGGAGGTTTTCCAGACTTTTTTCTGTGGTTGATTTCAAGCTTCATAGCATTGTGGTCTGAAAGTATGCATGGTATGATTTCAATTCTTGTAAACTTATGAAGGGCTGTTTTGTGACCCAGTATATGATCTATCTTGGAGAATGTTCCATGTGCACTCGAGAAGAAAGTATATTCTGTTGCTTTGGGATGCAGAGTTCTAAATATATCTGTCAAGTCCATCTGATCCAATGTGTCATTCAGGGCCCTTGTTTCTTTATTGACCGTGTGTCTAGATGATCTATCCATTTCTGTAAGTGGGGTGTTAAAGTCCCCTGCAATTACCACATTCTTATCAATAAGGTTGCTTATGTTTATGAGTAATTGTTTTATATATTTGGGCGCTCCGGTATTCGGCGCATAGACATTTATAATTGTTAGCTCTTCCTGATGGATAGACCCTGTCACTATTATATAATGTCCTTCTTCATCTCTTGTTACAGCCTTTAATTTAAAGTCTAGTTTGTCTGATATAAGGATGGCTACTCCAGCTTTCTTTTGGCTTCCAGTAGCATGATAAATAGATCTCCATCCCCTCACTCTCAATCTAAAGGTGTCCTCAGGTCTAAAATGAGTCTCTTGTAGACAGCAAATAGATGGGTCTTGTTTTTTTATCCATTCTGATACCCTATGTCTTTTGGTTGGCGCATTTAATCCATTTACATTCAGTGTTATTATAGAAAGATATGGGTTTAGAGTCATTGTGATGTCTGTATGTTTTATGCTTGTAGTGATGTCTCTGGTACTCTGTCTCACAGGGTCCCCCTTAGGATCTCTTGTAGGGCTGGTTTAGTGGTGACAAATTCCTTCAGTTTTTGTTTGTTTGGGAAGACCTTTATCTCTCCTTCTATTCTAAATGACAGACTTGCTGGATAAAGGATTCTCGGCTGCATATTTTTTCTGTCTAGCACACTGAAAATCTCGTGCCAATTCTTTCTGGCCTGCCAAGTTTCAAAAGAGAGATCAGTCACGAGTCTTATAGGTCTCCCTTTATATGTGAGGGCACGTTTACCCCTTGCTGCTTTCAGAATTTTCTCTTTATCCTTGTATTTTGCCAGTTTCACTATGATATGTCGTGCAGAAGATCGATTCAAGTTCCGTCTGAAGGGAGTTCTCTGTGCCTCTTGGATTTCAATGCCTTTTTCCTTCCCCAGTTCAGGGAAGTTCTCAGCTATTATTTCTTCAAGTACCCCTTCAGCACCTTTCCCTCTCTCTTCCGCCTCTGGGATACCAATTATGCGTATATTATTTCTTTTTAGGGTATCACTTAGTTCTCTAATTTTCCCCTCATATTCCTGGATTTTTTTATCTCTCTTTTTCTCAGCTTCCTCTTTTTCCATAACTTTATCTTCTAGTTCACCTATTCTCTCCTCTGCCTCTTCAGTCCGAGCCGTGGTGGTTTCCATTTTGTTATGCATTTCGTTTAAAGCGTTTTTCAGCTCCTCGTGACTGTTCCTTAGTCCCTTGATCTCTGTAGCAAGAGATTCTCTGCTGTCAGCTATACTGTTTTCAAGCCCAGCGATTAATTTTATGACTATTATTCTAAATTCACTTTCTGTTATATTATTTAAATCCTTTTTGATCAGATCATTAGCTGTTGTTATTTCCTGGAGATTCTTCTGAGGGGAATTCTTCCGCTTGGTCATTTTGGATAGTCCCTGGCGTGGTGAGGACCTGCAGGGCACTTCCCCTGTGCTGTGGTGTATAACTGGAGTTGGTGGGCGGAGCCACAGTCAGACCTGATGTCTGCCCGGAGCCCACCGCTGGGGCCACAGTCAGACTGGTGTGTGCCTTCTCTTCCCCTCTCCTAGGGGCGGGATTCACTGTGGGGTGGGGTGGTCTGTCTGGGCTGCTTGCACACTGCCAGGCTTGTGATGCTAGGGATCTGGCGTCTTAGCTGGGGTGGGTAG
This sequence comes from Puma concolor, assembly GCF_028749965.1. Classification (NCBI taxonomy): domain Eukaryota; kingdom Metazoa; phylum Chordata; class Mammalia; order Carnivora; family Felidae; genus Puma; species Puma concolor. The sequence goes on along the minus strand of NC_141675.1, from coordinate 75,659,466 downwards.
GCAAGGTGCACAGGGGCAGGAGGGGCAGGCTTAGCTTGCTTCTCCTTAGGTGATCCACTTCAGGAGGGGCCCTGTGGCAGCAGGAGGGAGTCAGATCCGCTGCCGGAGGTTTGGCTCCGCAGAAGCGCAGAGTTGGGTGTTTGCGCAGAGCGAGCAAGTTCCCTGGCAGGAACTGGTTCTCTTTGGGATTTTGGCTGGGGGATGGGCGGGGAAGATGGCGCTGGCGAGCGCCTTTGTTCCCCACCAACCTGAGCTCTGTCGTCCGGGGGCTCAGCAGCTCTCCCTCCCTTTGTCCTCCAGCCTTCCCGCTTTCCTAGCAGAGCTGTTAGCTTATGACCTCCCAGACGCTAAGTCGCGCTTGCTGTCGGAACACAGTCAGTCAGGCCCCTCCGCTTTTTGCAAGCCAGACTCGGGGGCTCTGCTTGGCCGGCGAGCCGCCCCTCCGCCCCGGCTCCCTCCCGCCAGTCCGTGGAGCGCGCACCGCCTCGCCGCCCTTCCTACCCTCTTCCGTGGGCCTCTCGTCTGCGCTTGGCTCCGGCGACTCCGTTCTGCTAATCCTCTGGTGGTTTTCTGGGTTATTTAGGCAGGTGTAGGTGGAATCTAAGTGATCAGCAGGACGCACGGTAAGCCCAGCGTCCTCCTACGCCGCCATCTTCAAGAAAAAAAAGCTGTCTCATGATTTGTATCCAGAAAGCAGACAGGGAAAAGAGAGCATACTGCTTCTTAAAAGCCTCGGCTCAACAACAGCACACACCATACACCATTGACTTGAACCTGGATTGCTTACATAGATACATTTGATAGCATGGGAAGCTAGCAGTGTAGTTTAGTTGTGTGCTCAGAGAGGGTGAATAGCTACCCCCTGTTTATGTATATACAGAAAAAAAAAAAGAAAAAAAGAAAATGTAAAGGAGAGCAATAAAGGAGAAATAAAAGGAAAATAAACATAGTAAAATAATATGTATTTCAATATGTATTTCTAGCTATACTAGAAAAAAATAATAAAGTAGTCAGGTGCTTGGTTACCATGAATGTGATAGCTGTAAATGCTGGGGTGTGGTATAGGTGATCAGACACCCTGAGTAGCCTTACTGTAATGGTTTTCTGAAAGGGTAAATAATGGTTGATACAGTTCTGAACAAAGTTGATACATTCTGAACAAAGTAGGTATTAACTTCCTTGAATGTGTAGGGTAGTTGCATTCTTGAAAAATTTAGTATATATTAAAACCATATAAAAATAACTTCTTATTTGTGACAACATGGGTGGACCTTGAGGGCATTATGCTAAGTGAAATAAGTCAGATAAGAAAAGGCAAATACTTTATGATGTTACTTGTAGGTGGAATCTTAAAAAAGTGAACTCACAGAAACAGAGAAAAAAATTGGTGGTTGCCAGAGGTGGGGTGGGGGTGAGGAAAATGGAGGAAAGTGGTCAAAAGTACACACTTTCGGGGCGCCTGAGTGGCGCAGTCGGTTAAGCGTCCGACTTCAGCCAGGTCACGATCTCGCGGTCCGGGAGTTCGAGCCCCGCCTCAGGCTCTGGGCTGATGGCTCAGAGCCTGGAGCCTGTTTCCGATTCTGTGTCTCCCTCTCTCTGTGCCCCTCCCCCGTTCATGCTCTGTCTCTCTCTGTCCCCAAAAAAATAAATAAACGTTGAAAACAAAAATTAAAAAAAAAAAAAAGTACACACTTTCAGTTATAAGATAACTAAGTTCTGGGGATGTAATGTACAGCATGGTGACTATAGTTAATACTGTATAGTGTATTTGAAAAATGCCAAGAGAATAGATCTGAAGAAAAAAAATTGTAAGGTGATTTGTGAGGTGATGGGTATTAGCTAAACTTTTTGTGGTCACCATTTTATAATGTATACATATGTCAAATCATTATATGCATACCTTAAACTAATACATTGTTAATTGTGTCAGTTATGTCTCAATAAAATGGAAAAATATTAAAAAACCCTCTATTATTATGTATAAAACTGGGTTTATAGGATCTGATCACTATAAATATCACTATAAATGGATTTTTCACTTACATAGAGTTTCTATTAAGATATTCAGAAATCACACAGGATGTGGGACAATATTATGTAGGACAGATGATTTGGTATCCCAGGCCCTGAGTTCTCTAAAGTGCCTCCCAGGAAGTGGTATTGCCATTTTCCCAGCTGAAATTTTTTTTTTTTGGCAGGGAGAGAAAAGGAAAATGGATATTGGAAGGCAAATAGCATTAACTGCCTCACTCTCTCTTTCATTGTTGGTCTTCACCATCTTCTATAGGATTTGCTAGCATTCCAAATTCTCCTCTATAGTAGGACAGAAGTCTCCGTGCCAGCCAACACTCAGACCCTCATAGGAACAATTTTATGTCTCTCAAGTACTCACTACTGTTTTCTGCAGTAAACCTAGTCCTCTTCCATTTAGTGAACAGGTAAAAGTTATGCCAGGAGTACTGAAATTTATTTTATTTAAGTCACCATTTTACTTCCAAGTAATTTGGTGTTCTTTATTTTCCTTGAATAGGGCTTCTTTGGTACGCTTTCATCCTTTTGCATTTCCACATTTTCTCACAAGGTGGCACCAAATGCCGTGGTGTGGGTGGTCAATGGCTGTCTGGAGGCTTAGCTTTGTTTCCTTGGTGCTTCTGTCTGTCACGTTTAATGTTCAACCGCAGGTGGTGTCCCCAGTCAACCTTGGGCCTCTCTGGTGTTCAGTATTGGTATAAACCAAGATACAAGAACACTCCACCTATCTTTCTCCATTTAGGTGTGAAGAGCTTTATTTTATAATCAACAGTAAAAGACAATCATTAAATAGTATAATCATGCCCTAATGAATATTTTTAGGGTGTTTTGATTCCTTAAAATGTTTTAGCCATTTTCTTGGCAAATATTGGCTATGCAATTAGTACAGTGTTATAATGCATTTAAATTTAGCCTTACTGGAGATGTAAATTCTCTTAATTTGCATTCATCTAAGACTTCCTATGGCTGTATGACTGCAAAGAGGAAAAATATGAGGTGAAAGCTGATAGTATCCTGATTTAAGTTGTTTTCAGTCAGCATGATGAGGCATCTTAATCTCCAAGTCAAAGTTTGACAAACATTTAATATGCAGTTAACTGTTTTTTTTAAATTTAAAATAAACGTGTAGAATTATTAAGGAGCTACTTCCTGGAGAAGAATGTCTAATCATCCAGACAAGTCTCACACAGTTTCATTCCATTGCGATTGGTCTCTGAGAGCCTAACCCTACGTGAACAATACCTAGAAGAGACTGGTATAGAAAACTACAAGACTGACTTAATCTTTTCATGATGAAAATTTTTTCATGATGTGCTTGACAGCACATTTTTTGCCTTGGAAGAAATTTACATGGAAAGTCAGAGTATAATCAGAAGATGCTTATCAGGTATGGACTCAGAGCAGCAGAGTGGATTGGATAACCTTAATGGTACTGTCATCTGGTAGACTGGCCTAGATTCTCATGATGGTAGGCCAGGTCCCTCCTTCCTTAGGATAACATCATTGACAAGACATGACCTGCATTTGCTTCTCTGAGTTGCCCTTTTCTGTAATTTCTTCATTGATCCCACACCCTTCTTAATCACACAATTGTCATTAAACCACACCCTGCCCTACCTCTTTCATTACATATGTGAAATACATGCAGTCATTTGTAGTTGGCTTCTCTTGGGAGGCATTATTTTTCTTAAAGTGGTTTCCCTCCATAGACATAACCTGGAAGTGCTCTCAGCAACTCAGCTCCTATCCTGTCAGGGAGGGCATAGATTCCCCAATTTACTCAGTTCTTGGTGCTTAGTTTTTCAGTCTCAGATATATATCTCAGTCTATCTTAGTATTTTCACAGCCTTTCTTGGCCAAAAGCAATACCTAACAGTTAAAATCACTTAGTAAGTCTGTATGTCCTAACAGTTTGGTAGCTGTTTGAAAAAATAATACATGTAAATTGAAAGAAAAAGTAATGTTTACATTTCATTCATGGGTAACTACAATAATCTTGAATCTCGGAATGAGACTGGACATCACCACCTTTATTTCCTGTTCTATATTAATTTTCATACTGCACTTGCTTTTTATCTCAGCAGTCACCAAAACCCCAACTTCACAAGGATGCAATGACTTTCAAAAGAATGTAGTGCAATTTAATGTTGAAACTGTGAACTCCCTCAAGCTAGTAGCATGCATGTTGTCTGATACATGCCAACTATTGCTGTTTCCCTCAAACATTTAAAATATTAATGATGTTCTTGCGAGTTCACCGTGGTTCCCTGGGTACCTGGGACACAATTTGAGAACCACAGGGCTAGAACTCAGTCATGTAGCTGCATCTAGCTGCAAGGAGATGAGGAAATATAATCCATTTAATTTAATCTAGTGGCCTCTGCTCCAATGGATTAAATACATAAAAACTTTTTAAAAATGTTTATCCAGTTTTGAGAGAGAGGCAGAGCATGAGTGGGGGAGGGGCAGAGAGAGAGGGAGACACAGAATCCAAAGCAGGCTCCAGGCTCTGAGCTGTCAGCACAGAACCCAATGAGGGGCTTGAACTTACAAACAGTGAGATCATGACCTGAGCTGAAGTCGGAAGCTTAACCGACTAAGCCACCCAGGTGCCCCTGGATTAAATATTTAAATATTAATTTTACATTTTTATTCTTACAGTGATGTTTTATACCCCTGTTGGTAAGTTATTGAAGGGCAGGTGGTTATTGCCTCCTTGTAATAATAATAAATATAATATTGCCTCCTTGTAATAATAATAACCATATAATGGTCACTATTTATTAAGCACTTATATGTAATAAGCACTGTACTAATGTGTTTTTCATATATGTTCTCACTTAATCTCACAATACCTTTAGAGGTAGGTAAAAATATTATTCCTATTATATATGTATATATATTTATGGAAAATCCTATTTAGATGAACTATCTTTGCATGAAGTCACATAGAAATTAAGTGGCAGAGCAGAATTTGAACCAGGCTGACTTTAGAACAAAACTCACTTGGCCACCATGCTTTAACTTTGACATTTATTGACTACAAAAATTAAGAACAATATTATATATTTGTATTGACATTACTTACTGTTCCACTTGTGCTGAAGTAATTAAATTAGTACTATCTTTTATACACTAACTGTCTTCAGAGGATTTAAAAATTGAATTCTCACAATATCACTTGAGCAAGCCTGAAGAGGAGACTTGTTCAAAATAGTTCCATGTCAGCCTTCACACTTTCTAGTCTGAAATAATACAGATGGAAAAGGGGAAGGCCAGTATGTATCTCCCCACTTGACATTAATCAAAGTCGCTTACCTGCAGAGATGTGACATGAAAACATTTTGTTAACATCTTGACCACCCGTTTTTGTTGCAGGAGGCCGAGGGAAAGACGGTGCCCCCATCATCACTTTTCCAGAGTTTGTGGGGTTCAAACACATCCCAGAGGAAGACTTCCTGAATGTCATGACCTACCTGACTAGCATCCCCAGGTGAGTTGAACACAGCGTTTTGCTGGCTTCCCAGTCACTTAGTTTATTCTGAATTTCCCATGTGACAGGGCTGGGTTGAGATGGAATTTTTGCCGAGTACAGCCCACGCTGGTATGTAGCGTGGCCAGTTTCTCTGATGTATCCCTCACAGACAAGGGATAGGGGAAGAGGCTAGAAAACAATGTCAGTTTTGACTATGATTCACACATAGGAGGTACTTAGTAAACACTGTTGAGTGAAAGAAACATTGGTTGAACATGATAATGCTGCATCTGCCCCTTCAGGTTTATTGCAGTAGAATAAGGTGATTCTAGCTTCCTAGGGCCTGTCATCTGGGACACATGACCATTTCTCAAGGAGGTCAAGCCATATTAGGAGTTATTTAGTTTATCTTCCTTAAATAAGGAGGAATTCTCCATATTCAGATGGAGAATCTAAGGCACAGAGCAAGAAAACAAAGGCTGAGAATAAACTGTGCTTGTAGCTGAGAATATGACAAAGATGTTTTTGGGCATCTGCTGTTTCTCTAGCCCGAGCCTTACACCTTTATCGAGTTGAGTCAGTCAATACCCAGGCTTCCAAGGGGTGGAGTGTGGGACAGAGTTCATATTGATGAACCATTTTACAGACAAAGATAGAGCTGGGAATGAGGCCCAAACCCAACTCTTTGATAGTGCTGTGTCCAGTCTCCAGCCAGGAAAGGCCCTTCCCTCCATGGGTTTATAGGGCTTATGATGTCATCTCTTACTTAAATTGCTGTGAGGTTAGGAATTTACACAACGGCCATGTGTGTGCTGTTTAGCTTGTCTTCCATCTGCCTCATGTGATTTCGGGGTCAACACCAGCTTTGTCATTGGAAGGCCACTTGCAATTTCATCCTGCCTGTGGAGATTAGGAAGTTGAGTTGTTTGCTTTAACCAAAGCCACTCTAAAAGATTTATTTTTGTTTTTGTTTATTACTATTCATATTTCCTCAGAGAGAGCTATGGATTTTATTTTTTAATGCACTTCTTCAAAGTTTATTGCTTAAATTATATGTAACCAATTCCTTTCCTTTCTTCCTTTGATCCCTGAAAGTGGTATGTGTTATGCAGATGAGTAAGGATTTGGGGTTTTGTTGCTTTGAAGGAAGGATGCTGTGTGTGTCTCTGGGCTGTGCTCATGTGGTTCTCTCTGTTGAGACCTTTCCCATCCTTCTTGGCCTGTCTAACTTCTACACATTCATCAGCCTTCAGTCTGACCTCATTTCTTCAAGGAATCTTTCCCCAACTTCAGTTTCGCTCTCACAGACTCTTAATTTCCATAGATACCTGAGCTTAGCTCTTATATAACACTGTAGTATATGGAAATTGTTTCTGCCTTTCCCATTAGACTGTGAATGGCTCAAGAGTAGGGGCCAATGCTTTTGTTTTGTTTTCTTGTTTTTTTTTTTTTTATCCCTAGCTCTAGCACAGTGTGCCCTGCACATAGTAGGCTGTCAGAAGTATTGTCGGTAGAATTTCCAGTTCTGATAGAATTCATTTCAATCAAAAAAAGAGTATTTGCTGTAGGGTGAGAAGGAGGCTGCTGACAGAGAGAGAGGAACTCAGTCCTCACTCCTGCCTTAACCTCCTTGGGTTGTAGGGAGTTGAACCTGGTCTCCCTATTTGGCTCAATTGCATTCCAAAATAATGACACCCAGCAGTTCAGCAACTTCTCCTTCCATAGGGAGCTGCAAAGGAAAGGGTTGAGCAGGGAGGTGGGCAACAGGTGGAAGTGCCTCCACCTATTCTCATTATATTTGGTTAAAACTCACTGTTGAATTTTACTGAATCCCCGATGCAGTCATATGCTAAACAAAATGGGTTGTTTTTGTCTTGTACTTGTAGCCTTTTCTGAGTCACACTGAGAAGCATACGTTGAGTGCTATCTGGACCAGTGTAGAGAGAAGCATAGAGGGGTAGAAACCCTATCTCCTAGATGTAGAAGATAAGACAAAACAAGGGGCTACTGTTTTTTTGGCTTGATGTCTTTTTTTCTGTTCTATATTCCTTATATAATTTCTGGCAAATAGGAAGTTTTTTAGTTTCCTAGAATGCCGTTTGTTTCTTGAGAAAGAATAGCTGTCTGACCAGTTATTCCCCTTTTCTCTTCTTGGCATTTGCTCATATCCACCCCTCTTTCTTTCAGCATAAAGAGCCCCACCCCTCTTTCTTTCCACATAAAACAGAGACAATGGATAAGAAGGCCCAAAAGGGGAATGTGACATGAACCTTGCTTTCCAGGTTCCATTTCAGGTTCCACAGAATGAAACCAGCCTAGTTTTTTATGATTCCTATTTTCACAATATGCATCTTCCTAAGTCTTACAGTGGTAACCAGGCAACAGAGCCCTTCCCAGGTTGCAAAATGTTTTATAGGCAGTTGATAGAGGGCTCATGACACAGAACAAGAATTGATGTACTAGAAGAGGAGGATGGCAGGATATGCAGGGTGGGGAAAGGATATCTCTGTTCCTGAAATTAATAAGGACCTCTCATTGTGGCTGGATTGGGTGAGTGAAGAAAGCTTCCCACGGCAGCTCATTCTTCACTAGATCTTTGCTGAGTGCCAACAGTGTGGTTGGTGTTATTAGGTGCTATAAAGGACCAACAAGGCCAGAAGACAATGTCTTGAACCTCAGGAAGCTCATCACATGACTCTCTTGTCATGATAGCTTGTGAAATATGCCAACAAAGTATTATAGAAGATCAGAAGAGAGAAAAGTCACTTCAGACAGGAAAAACAAGGAAAGCTTTAGGAATGAAGGTGAAAACATAGGTAGGATTTCCACAGGTAGATATGCAAGGCAACATTCCAGAAAGAGAGAATAAGGTGGTGTTTAAGAGCTCTGGACACAGCCCAAATCTGGAACGCAATCCACATTCTACTGCTCACTAGCTGTGTGATCTGGGCAAAATATTTGACTTCTATCCAACCCCCCCTGGTTTTCGAAGTCTTAAAAAGAGTATGTTAGGGGAACTTTGGCTATCCAAGTTGATCAGAACAGAGTGAGGCTCCTTTTCAGTAGTGAGAAACGAGAGCTGGAAAGACATCTGGAAACAGACTAGGCAAGGCCTTTCCCACCAAGTTGAGTAGTTTAGACATAATGGGCAGGAAGAGGTGGCTGGAGGTTTTGAGGTGGGGAATGACAACCAGATTAATCTGGTGGTGGTGTGCAGAGTGGATCAGATGGAGCCAAGAAAAGGATGCAGGAGACTGATTAAGGGCTTCTAGACTCGGATGGGCGCAAAGTGAAAGGGTGTGAGCTAGCGTGTTGACAGGAGGACTGGGTAGAAAGGGATGGACAGAAAGGACAGGCGTTGGGGCCAACTGGGATGGGGGAGGGGGAGAGTGAGAAACTAACGGCTTTAGGAACTGTACTACCAGACAGATCTTACTGCTTGTCTGGGCATGTGGGATTGAGCCCCCATTTTGGTTTTCATTGTCTCATCTTGTTTTATTTCATTACTTTGCCTGGCTCTTCCTTTCCAAAAGTATGCTAGGATGTGGTTCCCATCTTAGCTGCACATTAGCATCACTTGGGGAGTTTTAAAATATCCTGACGTCCAGACCAGACTAAAATCAGAATTTTTCAAGGTGTGACTTGAGCTCCAGTAGTGCTGGAAGCAACTCAGGTGACCCCAGTGTGCAGCCAAGGGTGAAACTCACTGTGCTAGGTGCTGATAGGGAGACACTGTGGTAAAAGGGAAGGAACATTTGAGGTGTGAGGAAGAAAATGCAGACTCAGGCTTAGCTTTTGGATAAGATGCAGTACTGGGGCATGTGGGGAAGTTAAAAGACAGAACGAGAGCAGCACCCGGTCTTCTACTTTTGCCTTCATAGTTCTGTATTTCTTCTCTCTAAATGCAATAAAAGCCAAAAATTCTATTTCCTGAGCTTCCCTGACTCTGGGGTATCTTTGTGAATTATATGTAATACATAACCATTGAATTATAAATCTTCCCACATGGATCTCATGGTATTAAAATATATATAAAATATAAAAAGTATCATTGCCACATCACCATTATGTTTCCAATAACAGCTGAGGGCTCACTTTAGCCTATCAGGTACCATCTGCTATGTATTTATACTACTAAGGGTTTTCAGAATCTATCTTATAACAGTAGCAGGATAAACCTAGGAGTCAGTTTCTCAGAGGTATTACTTATGTAAGATATTGTCACTTAAAACATGTTTCCTGTGGCTACAGATTGTAGCCAAGCAGTTTGAAAAGGCATGAGTAAAAACATTCTGAACCTCTGAGAAGGTCAGCTATTTTTAGATCACAGTTGTTTTTCTCAAAATCAATATTTGTATAACTCAGCATGGATTTTTATTACTGAATTACTCTATTTAGTTTCTTTGTTTTAGTCCAATTCTGAGTTCATTATTTGTAAAGGATTGGGGGGTGCCTGGGTGGTTCAGTCCATTAAGCCTCTGACTTTGGTTCAGGTCATGATCTCGCAGTTTGTGAGTTTAAGACCCGCGTCAGGCTCTGTGCTGACAGCTCCGAGCCTGGAGACTGCTTTGAATTCTTTGTCTCCCTCTCTCTCTACCCCTTGCCCACTTAGACTCTCTCTCAAAAATAAACATTAACAAAAAAAGAATAAAAAAAAAAAGAAAGGGATTGGAGAAAGTATTTATTAGATAGTACGAGAGTCACGTTTCAGAACAGTGGTGAATTTTATGATTATTTACTATTTCTTAAATTTATTAAAAATGTTTATTTATTTTTGAGAAAGAGGAGACACAGAATCCAAAGTAGGCTCCAGGCTCCCAGCTGTCACCACAGAGCCCAAAGTGGGGCTCAAACTCATGAACTGTGAGATCATGACCTGAGCCAAAGTCGGATGCTTAACCAACTGAGCCACCCAGGCATCCCTGATTATTTACTATTTCTAAAGGACCTTTTCTATAATGAATTTGTTGAGAGACCTGTTTAAGTTTGAAGAATTCTCCTATGTCCAGTCCATTTTCCTCCCATAAATTCTGATTAATAGTCTTTGAGATGAGTCAGATCCTCATTTATGATATGCTGTCTGATAGAATGCTGTCTGGCATTTCTACTTTAGGAAAGGAGGGGAGAAGGACATTGCAACTATTTGCCTCGTGAATTATAATGAGAGTTTCTCTTTTGTATTAAAAGACTGAATGGGGCGCCTGGATGGCTTAACCAGTTAAGCATCTGACTCTTGATTTCAGCTTGGGTCATGACTCCAGCATTGTGGGATTCAGCCCTGTGTGAGGCTCCACACTGAGCTGGGCATGGAGCCTGCTTGAGATTTGCTCTTTCTCCCTCTGCCCCTTTCCCCTCTAAACAAAGAAACAAACAAACAAACAATAAATAAATGAAAACACTGAATGAATATAACAATTTGTCAGCTTTAGAAACTAGCCCCACCAATGAAGTTAGTTCATTCTGGGCCTCTTACTTATGGAGGCAATAGAAAAGCACCTGTTTTTAAATGGCTTTGAATAGCATTAATTGGAAAAGATCTGCTTTGATTGAGTGGCAAGGGTGAGGTATGTTATTTCTTGGGCTGGCTGTGGCATTGCTCCTCAGAGTCAGGGAGATGGAATCATTTCTTTGACTTCTAAGGATAGAGGTCCAGGATGGGGAGTCTTGTTGGCCTGTTGCATTGCCCAGGGTGGGTGGATTTGCTTCAGAGCCCTCAGAAAGGATGCCTTGAGAGACCAGACCTTAGACAGCCAGCCAAGACTTGAAATTGGAGAGCACCCCATGGATTTGTTGTGAATAAATGGTAACACTGGCAAGTAAGTCTTATAGGCCAAGATAATTTGAATGAATTATTTTAGAGGGCAGAAAAACATTTAATATGTTAGATTCTTGTCCTTCTCTGTGTAAGACTAGGAGTCTGACAGTATTTCTCACCAGTAGGATGAGCTAGTGTGTGCATAATGGCTTTTCTTTGTTCATTTGCTTTAGAATATCTTAACTATCCTGCATTGTGTCACCTGTCCTTTTCAGATAGGAGCCTACTTTCCCTTTTCCGATATGTTCAATTTAGATTTCTTTAGACATTCAAAGCACAGCCTCTTGCTTGAATTTATGGGTGCTAATGGTTGTAAATATCTGGAATTTGGCCTTATTCAGTGGTATTATCAGTTATAAAGAAGATAATTGCCACAGTCTAACAAATAGACTCATCTATTTATTATGTGATGTGGGTTGTTTTGGTGATGGGGTGGTCTGAAGAATTGAGATGAAATTGGGCAAGATGTTGGGTGTGGTATTAACTTTAAAATATGAATGCTGCTTTTTTTTTTTAAGCTTATTTATTTATTTTGAGAGAAAGAGACAGGGGGTGGGGGGCTAGAGAGAGAATTCCAAGCAAGTTCTACACTGTCAGCACAGAGCCCGACTTGGGGCTCAAACTCACGAACCGTGAGATCATGACCTGAGCTGAAACTAAGAGTTGGACACTTAACTGACTGAGCTACCCAGGCACCCCTGAATGTTGCTTTTTAAAAACCAAGCTTTTGGTGGAGAGCAAGCAGCTCATCATGCCCTCTACAAGTCATTATGTGGTCAGTAATGTTTCCTAAAACTCTGTGAGCCACAGAGCGTGTTGACTTTTGCTGTTTATTTTATTTTTTATACTATTTATTGATTTACCAATTATTACATGGTTCTTTACTATTTATTACTTACTAGTTTAAGGGGTCCTGAGAATGATGGGGTAGGAGGATTCAGTTACTCTATAATACCTTATTAAAAATACCTTATTAAAATATTATTAAAAGACTCTAGACATTATTAGCACAAGTACCTTTCTGATTGAATAATCTATACAACTTCACTGGGATGGTAAACATTGAATTGCATTTAGTAATGATGTGCACTCAGTATTATCAGTCAGAATATTCTAGGTTGAAGGCCATCAAACTTTTTCTGTAAAGGACCAGAGAGTAAATATTGTAGGTTTTGCAGGCCATATGATCTCTGCCTCAGTGACTGAGCTCAGCTGTTTTTGCTGGAAAGCAAATATAGATAATATATAAACCAATGAGTGTGGCTGTGTTGCAATAAAACTTTATTTATAAAATGGGTGTGGAGTGGATTTGACACATGGACTGCAGTTTGTTGGCTCCTGGTCTAGATTAGTTGTTCCCAGACATTAGCATACAGCAGAATTTGGGGGACTTGCTAAAACACAGATTGCTGGTCACACTCCAAGTTTCTGATTCAGTAGGTTTGGATGAGGCCACATAATTTGGATTTCTAACAAGTTTTCAGGAGATGCTACCACTGCTGGTCTGAGGATCACAGTTTGAGAACTATACATAGCTAGTGAAAAGTAAAGCTTAGGACTTAGATTTCTTGGCTCCTGGCTTGGTGCTATTTACACCAACCATAATGCGAAACTTTTAGATAATATTATGGTGGTGATGTCCATGGTGCTAATTTACATATTTGTTTTTATTTTTTGATTATCACCTTTAGACAATATCTTGTGGTTCTTTGCTATGAAAAGTGAATTTTGCATATTTATGATGCTTCTCTGTCCTTGCTCCCTTTCATCCCCCAATTTTTGTTAGTTACATTATTATTTTTAGATCATACAATGGTTACCATGATAAATTTAAATAACACAGTTAATTCTATCTGGTGATGCAGCAACCTTAGATAATATCTGTTGACTTTTTTACCATATATTTCCATCTTTTTTCTGTCTCTCATCTTTGAAGTTCTTCTACCTATATACCACTTTCTTTCAGTTGGTAAGACTTATAATGTATTTTACATTTTTACTATATGTGGGTTTTTCTTTGACTCTAGTTGATTCTATACACAGAAATCAGTAAAATGCATTTATACATGTAATATGTTCATACCTCTAGAGTAAGAAATGTAATTCTATGTCATTAAACCTGTGTCACTCAAAGGAGTGCTACACATGTTAAGGTAAATAGGCTTTCTTTTCTAAAAATCCATGCCACAGTTTAATTCATTTCAGACTCAGGCAATGTCTTTTTTTTTTTTTTTTTACCTTTTCCCTTGCATTTCTTTTGCTTTTTTTTTTTTAAGTTTATTTATTTATTTTGAGAGAGAGAGCGTGTGCACGTGCATGTGTGTGCGACTTACTTTGAGAGAGCATGTGCACGTGCATGTGTGCACAGAGAGAGGGACAGAGAGAGGGGGAGGGACAGAGAGAGAGGGAGAGAGTATCCCAAGTAGACTCTGGATTGCTAGTGAAGAGCCTGACATGGGGCTTGGGCCCAGGAACCGAGATCATGACCTGAGTGGAAACCAAGAGTTGGAAGCTTAACCCACTGAGGCACTCAGACACCCCTCCCTTGGCATTTCTAATTGTCTTTTTTTCTTGTTTATACAGTAGCATATATCTATATTGCATTATTAATATCTTCCAGATTCTTTGTTGTAGAATTTATGTAATACATATATTTTTTTCATGAAGACTTTTTTTGAGGCCCGCTGGCCTACCCTTATAATTGCTGTTATCTGAACCTGTTGCCAGATGTCAACCTGGGATTGCTTTTTATCATATCTCTGGAAAGATTGTTCCTTCTTTTTTATTTAAAAAAATTTTTTGTGGGGGATTGTTTGGGTGGCTCAGTTGTTTAACTGTCTGACTTCGGCTCAGGTCATGATCTCAGCCCCTTCTTGGGCTCTGTGCAGACAGCTCAGAGCCTGGAACCTGCTTCAGATTTTGTCTCCCTCTCTCTGTCTGCTTCTCCTCCACTCACACTCTGTCTGTCTCTCTCTCTCAAAAATAAATAAACATTAAAAAAATTAAAAAAATTTTTAATTGAAGTATATGTGACACACAATGTTATATTAGTTTCAGGTGTACAGCATAGTGATTTCATTTTCATTGGAAAACTTTCAAGTTGTTTCTTTTTCAGAAAAGGTGTATGGTAAGTGAAATGCACAAGATTTAATTTTTTTTTTTTTTTTTTTGTTTATTTATTTTTGGGACAGAGAGAGACAGAGGATGAACGGGGGAGGGGCAGAGAGAGAGGGAGACACAGAATCGGAAACAGGCTCCAGGCTCCGAGCCATCAGCCCAGAGCCCGACGCGGGGCTCGAACTCACGGACCACGAGATCGTGACCTGGCTGAAGTCGGACGCTTAACCGACTGCGCCACCCAGGCGCCCCAAGATTTAATTTTTTTAATTTAATTTTTTAATTTTAATTTAATTTATTTTTTCAATTTACATCCAAGTTAGTTAGCATATAGTGCAACAATGATTTCAGGAGTAGATTCCTTAATGCCCCTTACCCATTTAGCCCATCCCCCCTCCCACAACCCCTCCAGTAATCCTTTGTATGTTCTCCATATTTAAGAGTCTCTTATGTTTTTGTCCCCTTCCCTGGTTTTATATTATTTTTGCTTCCCTTCCCTTATGTTCATCTGTTTTGTCTCTTAAAGTCCTCATATGAGTGAAGTCATATGATATTTGTCTTTCTCTAATTTCCCTTAGCATAATACCCTCTAGTTCCATCCACATAGTTGCAAATGGCAAGATTTCATTCTTTTTGATTGCCGAGTAATACTCCATTGTGTATATATACCACATCTTTATCCATCCTTCCACTGATGGACATTTGGGCTCTTTCCATACTTTGGCTATTGTTGATAGTGCTGCTATAAACATTGGGGGCATGTGCCCCTTCAAAACAGCATACCTGTATCCATTGGATAAATACCTAGTAGTGTAATTTCTGGGTCATAGGGTATTTCTAGTTTTAATTTTTTGAGGAATCTCCATACTGTTTTCCAGAGTGGCTGCACCAGTTTGCATTCCCACCAGCAGTGCAAAAGAGATCCTCTTTCTCCACATCCTCGCCAACATCTGTTGTGGCCTGAGTTATTAATGTTAGCCATCTGACAGGTGTGAGGTAGTGTCTCATTGTGGTTTTGATTTGTATTTCCATGATGATGAGTGATGTTGAGAATTTTTTCATGTGTCGGCCATCTGGACACTCCAAAGAAGTCAGAAACTTCTTTGGAGAAGTGTCTATTCATGTCTTTTGCCCAATTCTTCACTGGATTATTTGTTTTTTGGGTATTGAGTTTGATAAGATATTTATAGATTTTGGATAATAACCCTTTATCTGATATGTTGTTTGCAAATATATTCTCCCATTCCATTGGTTGCCTTTTAGTTTTGCTGATTGTTCCTTTCACTGTGCAGAAGCTTTTTACTTTGATGAGGTCCCAATAGTTCATGTTTGCTTTTGTTTCCCTTGCCTCTGGAGACATGTTGAATAAGAAGTTGCTGCCAAGGTCAAGGTCAAAGAGGTTTTTGTCTGCTTTCTCTTCAAGGATTTTGATGGCTTCCTGCCTTACATTTAGGTCTTCATCCATTTTGAGTTTATTTTTGTGTCTGGTGTAAGCAAGTGGTCCAGGTTTATTTTTCTGCATGTCGCTGTCCAGTTTTCCTACCACCACTTGCTGAAGAGACTGTCTTTATTCCATTGGACATTCTTTCCTGCTTTGACAAAGATTAGTTGGTCATCCGTTTGTGGGTCCATTTCTGGGTTCTCTATTCTGTTCCATTGATCTGAGTGTCTATTCTTGTGCCAGTAGAAATGTACAAGATTTTAAATGTCAAAAAAATGGCTGCACTTTGTCCTCACACTTGATTGGCAGTTTGTCTGAATATGGAATTTTTTTTATGTAAAATAGCATTGATGCATTGATTTCTAGCAGCCAGTGTTTAGTAATAAGAATGCTGTTCTGTCTCACATCTGAGTCTCATTCCTTCATAGGTAAGCTGTTTCTTTTGTAACGTAGGAAGCTTTTGGGTTTTTTTTTTCTTTAGGTTTTGTAGGTTTGAAATTTCATACTTTTTCTTTCATTCTAATGGACCTTAGAACTGGAGGTTCAAGTCTGTCTTAGGCTTAGAATTTTTTCTTTATTTTTCTGTTTTTTTTTTTTTAATTATATTTTCCCTCCAAGTCTGTTTTCTAGCTTCTGGAACTCAAATTAGAGGGATATTGTATCTTCTGAATTTCTTTTCTGTGTCTTTAACTTTTCTTTCATATTCTTCATCTTTTATCACTTGACATTTTTAAAATATAATCTCTATGCCCAACATAGGGCTGGAACTCATAACCCCAATATCAAGAGTCACATGCTCCACTGACTGAGTCAGCCAAGGGCCCCACATTTTATATGTATACATAGTCTATTAATGTCTTTGCTCTTTTTTCCATTGAGGTGTTTTTTTTCTTTTTTTTTTTTTTTTACCTTTATCTTCCTCTTCATTTTTAAGAATTCTTTATGGATTAAGGATATTAGCCCTTTATCTGTGATGTATGCTGCATATATTTTCTCTCACTTTTTATTGTCCTTTCACTTTGCTTAGGATGTTTTTGGCCATGCAAAATTTTTATATCATCAGATGCATCAATGTTTCTTCTATTGCATCTGGATTTTGAATCATTGTCAGAAAACTTTCCTATACCTAGGTGATAGGGGAATTCACCCATGCTTTCTTGTAATAAATATTTCCTTTTTTACAGTCAGCTTTGATGCACTTGGTGTTTATTTTTGTGTGTGATATGAAATATAGATATAAGTTTATCTTTTTCCAAATGGATGTTCAGTTATTCCAGCACCAATAATTTTAAGAGTTCATCTTTGCCTCAGTGATTTGAGAGTTAATTGGTCTGTCTATTCATAAGTGAGTTACACACTATTTTAATTATAGAGAATTTAAGTATGGTTAGCATCTGGTAGGATTAATTCCCTTTCCCCTCCAGGCCCCTTAAGCTTTACTTACTTTTTTCATTTTTTCCCAACTGTTCTTGTTTTCTTTGTATGCATCTTGCTCCATTGAAAAATTAAAAAAAAAAAAAAAGCTTGCTGGTCTTTTCATTGGGACTTTGTTAAATTTATAAAGTAACTTAGGGAAAAGTGATATATTTATGGTGTTAAAATAATCTCATCAAGAGCATGAAAAGTCTTTCCATTTGTTAGAATCTACTTTTGTGTCTTTAGGAGTGTTTAAAAACTTCCTGACATAGGTTTGTACATTTATTGTTAAGTTTACTCCTAAGTATTTCATCATTTATTGCCATTATAAATGAGATCTCTCTACCATTATGTCTGTTAACTGGTGATTTTATTTTTGTACTGTTTTTATTAGGTGTAGGTATTAATGTCATTCTTGCTTCATAAGTAGTCTTTTGAAGTTTTCTTTCAGTTTTTATGCTCTGAAACAATTTTTGTGGCATTGGGACTTTATGGTCAATGATGATTTGAATTCCCTTCTGAAATTCCTCTGTGGATCTGGGCCTTGATAACTTTCTCTATTTCCTCTATGGAAATTGGTCTGTTTAAACTTTGTATTTCTAATGAGATCAATTTTGGTAAATTATATTTTCCTAGGAAATTATTTATGCCTTGGTCTCTGAGTTTATTTGCATAGAGGTATATGCAAAGTTTCTTGAAGATTTTAAGTTTCCGGTGTTTCAGTGGTTATTTTTCTTTTGCTGTTTCTTAGTTTGTATAACTGTTCTTTGTCCTTTCCTTGCCCTTGATTAAGTTAGCTAATAGCTTATTTATTTTGTTAATTAAAAAATGGGATTCTGATTTATTAGTTAGATCTATTGCTTTCTTTTTCTCTACCTTTTTCATTCTGTCTTTATCTTTAATACCTTCTTCCTTGTGCTTTTTTTTTTTTTTGGTTTTTCTTTATTTTTTCTCATTTTTGAGTTGAAAATTAAATTTATTTTCTTTCTTTCATTTTATTGATATAAATGTTTAAGGTTATGAATTTTCTCTGATCACTGCTTTAAATATATTCCATAGATTCTGATATGTAGTATTTTTATTATCACTATATTTTAGAAATTCTGTAACTGTATTTTATATTCCCTCCTACTAAAGAGTTGTTTAATAGAAGGTTTTTAAATTTTTAGGTTTTTTTTTTTTTTGTGGTCCATATCATGATCAATTTTTGTGATGTTTCATGTGTGCTTGCGAGGAAGACAAATCCTCTATTACCAGGATATTAAGTTCAACACATATCCCTTAGATCTTACTTATTTATTATATTTGTTAGGTCTTCTATAACCTTTTTGACATGGTGCCTATTCTGTCTTGTGTTCAAACTGGTATATTGAATCCTCCTGTGTAAAATGTATTTCTGTCTCCTTAGATCTCCTATAGTTTCTGCCTTTAAAAAGCTGGTTATTTTTGTGAATGGTGTAAGAAAGTGGTCTAGTTTCATTCTTCTGCATGTTGCTGTCCAGGTCTCCCAACACCATTCACAAAAATAAACTCAAAATGGATAAAGGACCTGAATGTGAGACAGGAAACCATCAAAACCCTAGAGGAAAAAGCAGGAGAAAAACCTCTCTGACGACCTCAGCCACAGCAATTTCTTACTTGACATATCCCCAAAGGCAAGCAAAAGGCATTTGCCCCAAAGACATCCCCAATTAAAAGCAAAAATGAACTATTGGGACCTCATCAAGATAAAAAGCTTCTGCACTGCAAAGGGAACAATCAACAAAACTAAAAGGCAGCCAACGGAATGGGAAAAGATATTTGCAAATGACATACCAGACAAAGGGCTAGTATACAAAATCTATAAAGAGCTCACCAAACTTCACACCTGAAAAACAAATAATCCAGTGAAGAAATGGGCAGAAAACATGAATGGACACTTCTCTAAAGAAGACATCCAGATGGCCACAGGCACATGAAAAGATGTTCAACATTGCTCCTCATCAGGGAAATACAAATCAAAACCACACTCAGATACCACCTCATGCCAGTCAGAGTGGCTAAAATGAACAAATCAGGAGACTATAGATGCTGGAGAGGTTGTGGAGAAATGGGAACCCTCTTGCACTGTTGGTGGGAATGCAAACTGGTGCAGCCGCTCTGGAAAACAGTGTGGAGGTTCCTCAAAAAATTAAAAATAGACCTACCCTATGACCCAGCAATAGCACTGCTAGGAATTTACCCAAGGGATACAGGAGTGCTGATGCATAGGGGCACTTGTACCCCAATGTTTATAGCAGCACTTTCAACAATAGCCAAATTATGGAAAGAGCATAAATGTCCATCAACTGATGAATGGATAAAGAAATTGTGGTTTATATACACAATGAAATACTACTTGGCAATGAGAAAGAATGAAATATGGCCTTTTGTAGCAATGTGGATGGAACTGGAGAGTGTTATGCTAAGTGAAATAAGTCAGGCAGAGAAAGACAGATACTATATGTTTTCACTCTTATATGGATCCTGAGAAACTTAACAGAAGACCATGGGGGAGGGGAAGGAAAAAAAAAACAGTTAGAGAGGGAGGGAGCCAAAGCATAAGAGACTCTTGAAAACTGAGAACAAACTGAGGGTTGATGGGGGGGTGGGGGGTGGGTGGGTGATGAGTATTGAGGAGGGCACCTGTTGGGATGAGCACTGGGTGTTGTATGGAAACCAATTTGACAATAAATTTCATATTAAAAAAAATAAAATAAATTGGATTATTTGGGGTTTTGGGTATTGAGTTGTATAAGTTCTTTATATATTTTGGATTCTAACTCTTTATTAGAAATGCCATTTACAAATATCTTGAACCATTCATTTAGCTGTATTTTAGTTCCATTGATTGTTTCTTTCACTGTGCAGAAACTTTTCATTTTGATGTGGCCTCCAATAGTTTAATATTGTTTTTTTTCCCCTTGCCTCAGGAGACCTATCTAGAAAAATGTTGCTATATCTAATGTCAGAAAAGTTACTGCCTGGGCTCTCTTCTAGGATTTTTATGGTTTCAGGTCTCCCATTTAGGTCCTTAATCCATTTTGAGTTTATTTTTGTGTATGGTGTAAGAAAATGGCCCAGTTTCTTTCTTTTGCATGATGCTGTCCAGTTTTCCCAGCACCATTTGTTGAAGAGACTGCCCTTTTCCCACTGGATATTCTTTCCTGCTTTGTCAAAGATTAATTGACCATATAGTTGTGGGTTTATGTCTGGATTTTCTCTTCTGTTCCATTGATTTATGTGTCTATTTTTGTGCCAGTACCATACTTTTGATTATGATAGCTTTTTGGTATATCTTGAAATTGGGGATTGTGATACCACAAATTTTGTTCTTCTTTTTCAAGACTGCTTTGGCGGTCTAGGGGCTTTTGTGGTTCCATATGAATTTTAGTATTATTCTAGTTCTGTGAAAAATGTTGTTGGTATTTTGATAGGGATTGCATTAAATGTGTAGATTGCTTTGTGTAGTATAGACAATTTAAAAATATTCATTCTTCCAGTCCATGAGCATGGAATATCTTTCTATTTGTTCATGTCACCTTTAGTTTCTTTCATCAGTGTTTTACAGTTTTCAGGGTATAGGTCTTTTACCTCCTTGGTTAAGTTTATTTCTAGTACTTTATTATTTTTGGTGTAATTATAAATGGGATTGTTTTCTTAATTTCTTTTTATGCTACTTCATTATTAGTATATAGAACTGCAATAGATTTTTTTATATTGATTTTGTAATCCTATGGCCATATTGAATTCATTTATCAGTTCTAGTGGTTTTTTGGTGGCGATTTTAGAGTTTTCTCTATATAGTATCATGTCATCTGCAAATAGTGGAAGTTTTACTTTTTCCTTTCCAATTTGGATGCCTTTTATTTCATTTTCTTGTCTGATTGCTGTGGCTAGGACTTCTAGTACTATATTGAATAAAAGTGGTGAGAGTGGACATCTCTGTCTTGTTCCTGATGGAAGAGGAAAGGCTGCCAGTTTTTCCCCATTGAGTATGATGTTAACTGTGGGCTTTTCATATATGGCCTTTATTATGTTGAGATATGTTCCCTCTAAACCTACTTTGTTGAGAGTTTTTATCATGAATGTGTGTTGTACTTTGTCAAATGCTTTTTCTGCATCTATTGGAATGATCGTATGGTTCTAACATTTTCTCCTATTGATGTGATGTATTTGTTTCATTTATTTCTGTTCTAATCTTTATTATTTTCTTTCTTCTACTGGTTTTGGGCTTTGTCTGTTCTTTTTCTAGCTTCTTTAGGTGAAAGGTTATGTTGTTTATCTGAGATTTTTCTCTTGTTTGAGGTAGGCCTGGATTGCTATAAACTTTCTTTTTAGAATCATTTTTGTTGTATCCCAAAGATTTTGGACCATTGTATTTTTATTTTCAATTGTCTTCATGTGTTTTTCAATTTCTTCTTTGATTTCTTGGTTGACACATTCATTTTTTAGTAGCATATTATTTGACCTCCCTGTATTTGAATTCTTTTCAGATCCTTTCTTGTGGTTGATTTTTACTTTCATAGCATATGGTCAGAAAACATGAATGGTATTGACTTCAATTTTTTTAATTTGTTGAAATTTATTTGTGGCCTAATATGTGATCTATTTTATTTTATTTTATAATTATTATTTTTTTAATATATGAAATTTATTGTCAAATTGGTTTCCATACAACACCCAGTGCTCATCCCAAAAGATGCCTTCCTCAACACCCATCCCTCCCTCCCACCCCCCATCAACCCTCAGTTTGTTCTCAGTTTTTAAGAGTCTCTTATGCTTTGTCTATGTGATCTATTTTAGAGAATGTTCCATGTGCAATTGACAAGAACGTGTATTCAGCTGTTTTAGTATGGAAGATCCTGAATTTATCTGTTAGGTTCATCTGGTCCAATGCATCATTCAAAGCCACTGTTCCCTTGTTGATTTTTTGTATGGACGATATATCCATTGATGTAAGTGGGGTGATTAAACAACTCCTACTATTATTGTATTCATATTAATTACTTTCTTCATGTTTGTTATTAGCTGCTTTATGTATTTAGGTGTTCCCATGTGGAGTGTGTAAATTTACAATAGTTGTTTCTTCTTGTTGGATTGTTTACTTTATAATTATATAGTGTCCTTCTTTGTCTCTTGTGACAGTCTTTGTTTTAAAGTCTATTTTGTCTGATGTAAGTATTTGTACCCTAACTTTCTTTTCACTTCTATTTGCATGATAAATGCCTTTCCATTTCTTCACTTTTAATCTACATGTGTCTTTAGGTCTGAAATGTGTTTCTTGTAGGCAGCATATAGATGAGTCTTGCTTTTTTATCCATTCAGTCACACTGTGTCTTTTGATTGGAGTATTTAGTCCATTTACATTCAAAATAATTATTGATAGGTATGTACTTATTGCCATTTTTTTTACTTGTTTATGGTTGTTTTTGTAGTCCTTCTCTGTTCCTTTTTCTTCTCTTGCTGTTTTTCCTCACACTTTCCTGGTTTTCTTTAGTGATATACCTGGATTCCTTTCTTTTTATTTTTCACTTATCTATTGTGGTTTTTGATTTGTGGTTACCATTAGGTTTGTTTATAACATCTTCTGCATTTAACAGTCTATATTAAGTTGATGGTCACTTAAATTTGAACCCATTCTTTACTCCTCCCCTTCCCTCCCCCATGTTTTAGGTAAAAGGTGTCATACTTTATATCCTTTTATTTCGTGAATCCCTTGACTGATTTATTTTATAAATTTTATAGATTTTATAGATATATTTAATTTTCTTTTGTGCTTCCTACTTTTCTTACTCCTACATGTGATCTTCCCTTTCCATTCAAAGCATCCCCTTTAACCTTTTTTATAGGGCTTGCTTAGTGGTGATGAATTCCTTTAATTTTTGTTTGTCTGGGAAACTCTTTATCTTTCCTCCTATTTTGAATGATAACCTTGCCAGATAAAATATTTTTGGCTGCAGGTGTTTTTCTTTCAGCACTTTGAGTACAGTCTGCTATTCCCTTCTGGCCTGCAAAGTTTCTGCTGAAAAATCAGCTGATAGCCTTGTTTTCTTTTCTTTCCTTGTTTTCTATTTGCTTTTCTCTTGCTGCTCTTAAAATTCTCTCTTGATCATTATGTTTTTCCATTTTAATTACTGTGTGTCTTGGTATGGATCTCCTTGAATTGATTTTGTTGGGGGCTCTCTGTGCCTCTTAGATCTGGGTTTCTGTTTCCTTGTCCAGATTTGGGAAGGTTTCAGATATTATTTCTTCAAATACATTTTCTGTCCCCTTTTCTCTCTCCTCTTCTCAGGTCCCTACAGTGTGAATGTTATTACAGTTGATAATGGCACTGAGTTCCTTAGGTCTGTTTTCATTTTTAATTTTTTTCTCTCTCCTGTCCAGCTTGATTGCTTTTCATTATTCTGTTCTCCAGGTGGCTGATCCATTCTTCTGCTTCCTCTACTCTACTATTTATTCCATCTAGTGTATTTTTAATTTCAATTATTGAGTTTTTCATCTCTGATTAGTTCTGTTTTATGTTTTCTGTCTCTTTGTTAAGGTCTCACTGAGATCTTCCACTCTTTTCTCAAGTCCAGTGAGTAGATTTATGGCCTCCATTTTAATTCTCTATTACACATATTATGTATCTCTGTTTCATTTAGCTCTCTTGCTGTGATTTTCTTCTATTCTTTCATTTAGGACATATTCCTCTGTCTCCTCATTTTGTCAAACTCTGCTTCTGTGTGTTAGGAAAGTCAGCTATGTCTCCTGCTCTTGAAAGTAGTGGCCTTATGAAGAAGAATTCCTGTAGTGCTTTGCAGTGTAATGTCCCCTATTCATCAGAACCTGGTGCTTCAAGGATATCTTCTATGTGTGTTGTGTGCACCCTACTGTTAAGAATGAGTCACTTTTACCTTTGGTCCAGTTGCCCACAAAGGCTGTCTTGGCCTGTTGTGGGCAGGGTTTGTTCCCTGTGTTGTTAGTGGGCCAGTCTGGGACCATCTTGGGCTTGAGTTGAGTCAGACCAGGTGTTTGCACAGAGATGTGGTGGCATGGAACTGCAAGGTACTTTCCCTATGTTGTTTACTGAGAAGCTTTCATTAGTGGGCAGGGCTTATAGTAAGATCAGATGTCTGCCCCCAGCCCACTGCTAAACCTGCAATCTGACTTGTGTGTATGGTTATCTTCCCCTCTCTTCAGGGCAGAAATCACTTTGGAGTAGTGCTGGTCTCTGTTGGGACTGCTTGCAAACTTCCAGGCTTGTGGCACCACTTTGGCCAAGGGTGTATTGGAGGGCACAGGTCCACAGGAGAACACCAAGTTGGAGTGTGTGATATTAGCAAGGTTTGCGTAGGTCTGCTGTGGGAGGGGACCTCGAGCGCTTTAGAAATCACCTGTCACATGAGTGGAGGGGGGTAGTCCTCTGGAGAGTGTGTGGGCATGGTGCCAGCAAAGTCCATAGGTCTGCTATGGAGGCTGGGTTGGAGGGGGTGTGTCTACACAAGTGTGTGGAGGCAGGGGTGCATTGTTAGTGAGCTAGGTAGACAGTGTTGATGCTGCACTCTTTACGGCAAGTGTCTCTGTATCTAGGTTGGCAGGGAGGGAAAGGATGCCCACCAGCTCTTTTGTTCTTGAGAGAGGTCTCTCAATGACCCCTACTCCTCCAGCACATACTCTGAGATTAGTAAATAGATCTCCTTCCTGTATACTCCAGGCATTTTTCTATGCTGCATCTCAGTGGGGCTGTTTGTTGTGCTGTCTCTTTAAGAATGTGGACTCAGTTTCTTATTGCTCTCTCTGTTCTCCCAGAGTTGAGCCTTCTGATTTTTAAAGTTCCAACTCTTAAGCCCCATTGATTATAAGAACTAGTGAAATTATGTCCCTCTGCTTTTCAAAGCCAAGTATTATGGGGATTCATCTTTTCTATGTGGGCTTCCCATGCCTTGGGTGCCTGGTGTGAGGGTCTGATCCTCTTCCCTCTCTGTACCCTAGGTGAACCTCCCTCCTGTGGACAGTCCTGAGGGGTCTGTTCAGCTTCCAACAGTGTCTCCACCTTTCTTACCCTCTTCAGTGTGGCTTCTTCTCTACATTTAGCTGTGGAGTTTGTTTTGCCAGACTTTGGGTTGTTTTCTGGGTTATTTACACTGATGTGGGTGTTGTCTAGTTGTATCTGTGGGACACAGTGAGCTTAGGGTCTTCCTACTCTACCATCTTTCCCAGAAGTCTCTAGTCCATTTTAATTATTTTTTAATTTTATTTTTTATATTTTTAAATAAATATTTATTCATTTTCCTTTGAGAGATTGTAAGCAGGGGAGGGGCAGAGAGAGAGGATGACAGAAGATCTGAAGTGGGCTCTATGCTGACAGCAGTGAGCCCAATGTGGGGTTTGAATTTATGAACAGTGAGGTCATGACCTGAGCCAAAGTCAGACACTTAACCAACTGAGCCACCCACGCACCCCAATTTTAAATAAAGACCTTAGTTTTTTCCTACAGAAAAAATGGGAAGCCACTTTCTACTCTTGAGGAGACATCAAAGAATACATAAAAGATGACAAAAGTTGAGGTTCTAGGTTTGAGGAGAAAGGGAAGATATAATGAAGAAGTTGATATATTCAAAAGATCAAAATAAATTGTCCCCTATGTGTTCCATCCTTAATTTGAGATTACCTCATAATCTTTTCCAAACTCTAAAAATTATCCACTGAATTTGTACATCCATGGACCCAAGGACTTGAAGTTATTACAGTAAAACCTTGGTTTGCAAGCATAATTTGTTACAGAAACATGCTTGTAATCCAAAGCACTTGTATATCAAAGCAAATTTCCCCACAAGAAATAATGGAAACTCAGATGATTCATTCTACAACCCAAAAATATTCGTATAAAAATGATTGCAATAGTATAACACAAAATAATAAAGAAAATACAAAATATAAAGAAAATAAACAAATTAACCTGCATTTACTTTTGAAAACCTTCATGGCTGGTGTGAGGGAGACAAGAGAGACGAGGGTTATTGTGTAGGATGACTTTCACTATCACTAATGGATGTTGACTATAGGACAGTATTAACAAACTCTTGTCATATATAGTATTCAATGTGACTGGCAATGAGGCAACAGAGGAAATGGTCTATATCTTCAGACAGCCTAACCTAGAATGAAGCAAAGCATTCCTAAGCTTATTCTTGTATGGGAAAGCAAAGGACTGTCCATTGGTGCTTTGAAATGACAAAAATACACTAGTGCCAGTTGTCGGCAGCTTTCAGTGTTCTGAAAAATCACTGATTTCTGCCAAACACCATGGCCTGAGACAGACCATTCAAGCATGGAAGATGATCATCCACAATCCCACAGCGAGAGAGAAGGAGAGAGAGAGAGAGAGAGAGAGAGAGAGAGAGAGAGAGAGAAGTACCATTGGCTCAGTTGTGATCATGTGACATTTGGCATCACATACTACTTGAATTGCAAGACATCGCTCATTTATCAATTTAAAACTTATTAGAAATGCTTGTTCATCTTGCGGAACACTTGCAGAACAAGTTACTTGCAATGCAAGGTTTTACTGTATACAGAATTAGAGTCATAGAATGTTAGAGTTGGAAGAAATACTTGAGATGAACTTGTGCCAGCCTGCCATTTTACAGATATAGATGCCAAGAGAATGTTGTAAGGCTGAATGCATTATGAATCCTTTACTTCTGAATTAGAATAATACTTTTCAAAAAATAGGTTAATTATTCTAACTCCATTCAGGAACAACTTTGAGGACTTCCATTCAAAAGAGAATTTCTAAAACTACTTAAAATCACAGGGTAACTGCCAACAAGCCTAAATGGTCCTAAAAAGAAGTTTGATTTTCTCCAGTAAGAAGTCCCATGGGCAGTATGCCAATGGGAAGTCATATGCTTGGAATTAGGCATTTGAGTTAGGGTTACCAAGGTATCTTGGTTTTTCTGAGACTGTCTGTGTTTTAGCACTGAAATCCTGGTTCCCAGGAAGCTATTCAGGACACTGGGATAGTTGGTTACCCTATATTTGACTCAGTTTTTATGGTAATGTGGTAAAATTTCAGTTAACCAAAAAATTTTTTATACCTAGCTTATTGAAAAAGGCAAATCATAAGAAAATATATTAACACCAGAGCTTAATTAGGGAAATAAATACCACATTCACCACAAAACTGCTTCAGTATTTTGGGATCAGACCACATTTATCCTAATCTCTTAAACTTATATATTTATATTTAGTCATGTTTAAAATGTCAGGTTTCACTCATTAAAAATTCAGTTCAGTTATACTTGTTACAGAGGAGTTACTAATATTGGAAAATGAAGAAATATAGTGTTAAAATATTTCCATACCAAGAGAGGATGAATTTTGTGGCATGAGCATTGGTTTCAGAGTCTGAAGACTTTGAATCTTGATTGTGTACATGGTGTGTGACTTTGGGCAAGTAATTACTATTTTTTTAAACATCTCTGAGGATTAATTTCCTCGTCTTTAACATGAAGCTATTATTACCAACCTGGTTGTGAGGATTATATTGTAGCATTTATGCAGGTGTCTAGCACATCATAGGACCTTAGTGTTAAATAGAACAATGGGGATCAAAACAGCTAAGTGTTACTTAAAGAAATACACTGTCCAGAAACTCCATTTCCTGTGCATTTGGTTTAAGTTGAGGTTTTGGTGCTTTTGTTGAATCAGATAGGGTGGAAAAACAAAACCAAACAATCCCACAGTGGTTAATATAATTGAATGTTGTTTAGCATATTTATCATATGGGAGGACTGTACTCAAAATCATTGTCATGATTTATTATTTCTTCTTTCTGAACTGAGGTCTGTACACAGTTGTGTCTGGAGACACAGCCCATTATGTACACAGGTATTTTCCCAGGAGATCCCACCCTGTTTAATCAGATGCTCTGGCCCTGGCACTTGATCTGCATGGAGCTAAGAAGAACCTTGTTGTGGGGGCATTTGCTGTCAGTTTGGATGGGGAGGCCACACAGGTATCAGCTGCTTATTTCATAGATCAAAGGACAGTCTGTGTTTATGTGCTGTATGTATTTGCTGAGCCTTTCCCAACTCCACCTGGCTTATGAGCCCTAGATGTTCGCATAGAACATTATTACTCAATGACTATTTGGTTTAAAGAAAAGAAAAACACTAGCCACAGCAAAATACACAAAATAAAACTGCCATAAGAATGTAAGCAGATCATCTATGAGAAAAAATTGAAGGGGAGCAGTGGGATGGGGTTAAGAACATGAATATTGGTATCAGAGAGCTCTGAGTTTGAAATACAGTTTTGCTAGTGTGATATCAGGTAAGTTATTTTATTTCTATCAGCCTCTGTTTCATCTTCTGTAAAACGGAGATAGCAATATTTACTGCATAAGATTAAGTGAAATAAAAAAGAAGTGTGCTTCACAAATAATAGGAGCTCAATATACAGTGGCTATCATTATCTAAATTATTATTTTTGTTTTTTTAATCTATTTTGAGAGAGAGAGAGAGAGAGCACTGAAGGGGCAGAGAGAGAGAGAGAGAGGGAGAGAGAGAGAATCCCAAGCAGGCTCCACGCCATCAATGCAGAGCCTGATGCAGGGCTCGAACTAACGAACTGTGAGATCATGACCTGAGCTGAAAGCAAGTCAGATGCTTAACTGACTGAGCCACTCAGTGCCCCTATTTTTGTTATCAATCTCAGGTTTTTTTTTTTGTTTTGTTTTTTGTTTTTTGTTTTTTGCTGTACTCTAGAACAGTTTTGGTCATTCTTGTGTCCCCTTTGATCAGTGCTGGACACATGTTGGGCACGTGATAAGTATGGATTTTGTTCTTAGATTTTATAATATTTTTCCTTTCTCACAACTTGAATCCATTTAATTCCTTGTTTCTTTTTTTTTAAACTGAGTTATAATTTACATGTAGTAAAATATATAATTCTCAACTGTATAGACGAATGAATATTCGCATGGTTACACACCATGTAACAACCACCAAAATCAGGTTGTACACCATGTAACAACCAGCAAAAACCTTTAACCTGTCAATGTTCCTTTCTGCTTCTTTCCCATCAGTATCTGTAGCCTTACCTGCTCGCTTCTTTACCCCCTCCCTCAAGAAAACCACTATTTTTGCTGGTCCATCTATTCAATTTTCTTTTGTCTTTTTTTTCTTTTACTTGAATACAGAAAGAGAAAAAAATTATTTTTTTTCAATTTTTATTAAAAATATTTTTCTTTATTTTTCTACTAATTTTTTTACTTTTTTGTAAATTTTTCAAATTCTATTTTACTTCAGTCATTTCAATTTATTCTATTTTGTTGTATTCATTTTCTCAAATTTTCAAACGTTTTCCTTTTTTCCCCCTTTTCCCTCTGATCAATCAAGCTCCTTTCAACAACTAGATCAAAACACACCTAGGATCTAGTATCATTTATTTGATTTTGTGTGTGTGTGTTGTTTTTAATATTTTAATTTTAGTTGTTTTTTACCTTATTAATTCCTTTTCTTCCTTCAAAATGATGAAATGAAGGAATTCTCCCCAAAAGAAAGAGCAGGAAGAAATGATAGCCAGGGACTTAATCAACACAGATACAAGCAAGATGTCTGAACCAGAATTAGAGTCACAAGAATAATAATACTAGCTGGGGCCGAAAATAGAATAGAATCCCTCTCTCTGGTGATAAAGGAAGTAAAAGTTAGTCAGGATGAAATAAAAAATGCAATAACTGAGCTGCAATCTTGAATTGTTGCCCTGGTGGCAGGATGGATGGGGCAGAGCAGCGAATCAGTGATATAGAGGACAAACTGATGGAGAATAATGAAGCAGAAAAAAAGAGGGAGACTAAAGCAAAAGAGCACAATTTAAGAATAAGAGAAATCAGTGACTCATTAACAAGGAACAACATCAGAAACATAGGGGTCCCAGAAGATGAAGACAGAGAAAAAGGGGTAGAAGGGTTATGTGAGCAAATCATAGTGGAAAACTTTCCTAACCTGGGTAAAGACACAGACATCAAAATCCAGGAATCACAGAGGACTCCCATAAGATTCAATAAAAATTGACCATCAACAAGGCATATCACAGTCAAATTCACAAAATACTTAGGCAAGGAAAGAGTCATGAAAGCAGCAAGGGAAAAAAGTCCTTAACCTACAAGGGAAGGCAAATCAGGTTTGCAGCAGACCTATCCACAGAAACTTGGCAGGCCAGAAAGCAGTGGCAGGATATATTCAATGTGCTGAATCAGAAAAATATGCAGCCAAGAATTCTTTATCCAGCAAGGCTGTCATTCAAAATAGAAGGAGAGATAAAAAAAAAAGTTAAAGATAAACACAAGTTAAAGGAGTTCATGACTACTAAACCAGCCCCGCAAGTAATTTTAAGGGGGACTCTCTGAGGGGAGAAAAGACAGAAAAAAAAAGACCAAAGCAATAAACACTAGAAAGGACCAGAGAACACCACCAGAAACTCCAACTCTACAAGAAACATAATGGCAATAAACTAATCTTTCAGTATTCACTCTAAACGTCAATGGACTAAATGCTCCAATCAAAAGACATAGGGTAACAGAATGGATAAGAAAACAAGATCCATCTATATGCTGTTTACAACAGACCCACTTTACACCTAAAGACACATTCAGATTGAAAGTAAGGGAATGGAGGGGCGCCTGGGTGGCTCAGTCGGTTAAGTGTCCGACTTCGGCTCAGATCATGATCTCATGGTTCGTGGGTTCGAGCCCTGCATTGGGCTCTGTGCTGACAGCTCAGAGCCTAGAGCCTGTTTCAGATTCTGTGTCTCCCTCTCTTTGCCTCTCCCCCACTCAGGCTCTGTCTCCCTCTGTCTCAAAAATAAATAGACATTAAAAAAAAATTGAAAGTAAGGGGATGGAGAACCATCTTTCAAGCTAATGGTGGACAAAAGAAAGCCAACTAGCAATACTTATATCAGTCAATCTAGACTTTAAAATAAAGACTGTATCAAGAGATGAAGCAGGGCATTATATCATAATTAAGGGGTCTATCCACCAAGAAGACCTAACAATTGTAAACATTTATGCGCCAAATGTGACAGCACCCAAGTATATAAATCAATTAATCACAAACATAAAGAAACTCATTGATAATAATACCATAATAGTAGGGGACTTCAACACCCCACTCACAACAATGGACAGATCATCTAATCAAAAAATCAACAAGGAAACAATGGCTTTGAGTGACACACTGGACCAGATGGACTTAACAGATATATTCAGAACATTTCATCCTAAAGCAGTGGAATATAAAGAGCACACGGAACGCTCTCCAGAATAGACCACATACTGGGACACAAATCAGCCCTCAACAAGTACAAAAAGATCGAGATCATACCGTGCATATTTTCAGACCACAATGCTATGAAATTCAAAATCAACCACAAGAAAAAATTTGGAAAGATAACAAATACTTGGAGACTAAAGAACATCCTACTAAAGAATGAATGGGCTAACCAAGAAGTTAAAGAGGAAATTAAAAAGTACATGGAAGCCAATGACAATGATAACACCACAACCCAAAATCTCTGGGATTCAGCAAAGGTGGTCATAAGAAGGAAGTATATAGGAATCCAGGCTTTCCTTTAGGAGGAAGAAAGGTCTCAGATACACAACCTAAACTTGTACCTTAAAGACCTGAAAAAAAACAGCAAATAAAACCCAAAACCAACAGAAGACAGGAAATAATAAAGATTAGAGCAGAAATCAATGCTATCTAAACCACACACACACACAAAAAGTAGAACAGATCAATGAAACCAGAAGCTGGTTCTTTGAAAGAATTAACAAAATTGATAAACCACTAGCCAGTTTGATCAAAAAGAAAAAAGACCCAAATAAATAAAATCAAGAATGAAAGAGGAGAGATCACAACCAACACAGCAGAAATGAAAACTATAAAAAGAGAATGTTATGAGAAATTATACACTAATAAAATGGGCAATCTGGAAGAAATGAACAAATTCCTAGAAACATATAAACTACCAAAACTGAAACAGAAAGAAATAGAAAAGTTGAACAGATCCATAACCAGTAAAGAAATCAAATTAGTAATCAAAAATCTCCCAAAAATCAAGGGTTCAGGGCCTGATGGCTTTCCAGGAGAATTCTACCAAACATTTAAGGAAGAGTTAACACCTATTCTCTTGAAGCTGTTCCAAAAAATAGAAATGGAAGGAAAACTTCCAAACTCATTCTATGAAGCTAGCATTACCTTTATCCCAAAACCAGACAAAGACCCCACTAAAAAGGAGAACTATAGACCAATTTCCCTGGTGAACATGGATGCAAAAATCCTCAACAAGATATTAGCCAATCGGCTCCAACAATACATTAAAAAAATTATTCTCCACAACTAAGTGGGATTTATACCTGGGATGCAGGGCTGGTTCAATATCCACAAAACAATCGATGTGCTTCATCACATCAATAAAAGAAAGGACAAGAACCACATGATCCTCTCAATAGATGCAGAGAAAGCATTTGACAAAATACGGCATCCTTTCTTGATAAAAAACCCTCAAGAAAGTAGGAATAGAAGGAGCATACCTCGAGATCATAAAAGCCATATATGAAAGACCCAATGCTAGTATTATCCTCAATGGGGAAAAACTGAGAGCTTTCCCCCTAACGTCAGGAACAAGACAGGAATGTCCACTCTTGCCACTGTTATTCAACATAGTATTGGAAGTCTTAGCCTAAGCCATCACAAATAAGACGACACAAATATATGAAAGGCATCCAAATCAGCCAGGAGGAGGTCCAACTTTCACTCTTCTCAGATGACATAATACTCTATATGGAAAACTCAAAAGATTCCACGAAAAAAACTACTAGAACTTATCCATGAGTTCAGCGAAGTGGCAGGATATAAAATCAATACACAGAAAACGGTTGCATTCCTATACACCAACAATGAAGCAACAGAAAGAGAAACCAAGGAATTGATGCCATTTACAATTGCACCAAAAACTATAAAGTACCTAGGAATAAATCTAACTGAAGAGGTGAAAAACCTATACACTGAGAACTATAGAAAGCTTATGAACGAAATTGAAGAAGACACAAAAAAATGGAAAAAGATTCCATGTTCCTGGATAGGAAGAACAAAAACTGTTAAAATGTCAATACTACCCAAAGCAATCTACGTATTCAGTGCAATCCCTATCAAAATAACACCAGCATTCTTCACAGAGCTAGAACAAACAATCCTAAAATTTGTATGGAGCCAGAAAAGACTCTGAATAGCCAAAGTAATGTTGAAAAAGAAAACCAAAGCAGGAGGCATCACAATCCCGGACTTCAAGCTATATTACAAAGCTGTAATCATCAAGACAGTATGGTACTGGCACAAAAACAGACACCTGGATCAATGCAACAGAATAGAGAACCCAGAAATGGACCCACAAACGTATGGCCAACTAATCTTTGACAAAGCAGGAAAGCTATCCAATGGAATAAAGAGAATCTCTTTAGCAAGTGGTGCTGGGAAAACTGGACAGCAACATGTAGAAGAATGAACGTGGACCACTTTCTTACACCATACACAAAAATAAACTAAAAATGGATGAAGGACCTAAATGCAAGGCAAAAAGCCATCAAAATCCTCAAGGACAAAGCAGGCAAAAACCTCTTTGACCTTGGCTGCAGCAACTTCTTATTCAACACGTCTCCAGAGGCAACAGAAACAAAAGCAAAAATGAAATATTGGGACCTCATGAAGATAAAAACTTCTGCACAGCTAGGGAAACAAGCAGCAAAATTAAAAGGCAACCAATGGAATGGGAGACGATATTTGCAAACGACAGATCAGATAAAGGGTTATTATCCAAAATCTATAAATATCTTATCAAACTCAGCACCCAAAAAACAAATAATCCAGTGAAGAAATGGGCTAAAGACATGAACAGACACTTCTCTGAAGAAGACATCCAGATGGCCAACAGACACATGAAATGATGCTCAAAGTCACTCATTATCAGGGAAATACAAATCAAAACCACAGTGAGATACCACATCACACCTGTCAGAATGGCTAACATTAATAACTCAGGCAACAACAATGTTGGCAAGGATTCAGGGAAAGAGGATCTCTTTTACACTGCTGGTGGGAATGTAAGCTGGTGCAGCCACTCTGGAAAACAGTATGGGGGTTCCTCAAAAAAATTAAAAACTGGAACTACCCTACGACCCTAGTAGCAATTGCACTACTAGGTGTTTATCCAAGGGATACAGGTATGCTGTTTCAAAGGTACATATGCACCCCAATGTTTATAGCAGCACTATTGACAATAGCCAAAGTATGGAAAGAGCCCAAATGTCCATCAATGGATGAAAGGATAAAGAAGATGTCGTATATACAATGCAGTATTACTCAGCAATCAAAAAGAATGAAATCTTGCCATTTGCAACTATGTGGATGGAACTAGAGGGTATTATGCTAAGGGAAATTAGTCAGAGAAAGACAAATATCATGACTTCACTTATATGAGGACTTTAAGACACAGAACAGATGAACATAAGGGAAGGGAAGCAAAAATAATCTAAAACCAGGGAGAGGGACAAAACATAAGAGACTCTTTAACATGGAGAACAAACAGAAGGTTACTGGAGGGGGTGTGAGGGGGGGATGGGCTAAATGGGTAAGGAGCATTAAGGAATCGACTCCTGAAATCATTGTTGTTCTATATGCTAACTAGCTTGGATGTAAATTAAAAAAATAAATTAAATAAAAATTAAAAAAAAAAAAGAAAACACCACAGAAATTGTCAGTCCTGTTGCTGGTCTTGTGAGGCATTTCTCCTTGTCTAGGTAACCACATGCTCCCAGGTTGAAACAATTATAACATAAATCTTCAGTGTTTATACTGTACATGGAGTCACATGTATAGAGAACAGCTTTTCCTTCTTATACTGCAGTACATTTTATACTATAATGAAAGAAGAACAAATGACTCTAAATCTAAAATTGTAGCTGAATAACAAATAATCCTAAAATATGTGAGGAACCACAAAAGACCCTGAATAGCCAAAATAATGTTGAAAAAGAAAGCCAGAGTGGGAGGCATCACAATCCTGGACTTTAGCCTCTACTACACAGCTGTAATCATCAAGACAGTATGGTGTTGGCACAAAAACAGACACAGAGACCAATGGAATAGAATAGAGACTCCAGAATTGAACCCACAAAAGTATGACCAACTAACCTTTGACAAAGCAGGAAAGAGTATCCAATGGAAAAAGATAGTCTCTTTAGCAAATGGTACTGGGAGAACTGGACAGCAGCATGCAGAAGAATGAAACTGGACCACTTTCTTACCCCATACACAAAAATAAACTAAAAATGGATTAAAGACCTCAATGTGAGACAGGAAACCATCAAAAACCTAGAGGAGAAAATAGACAGCAACCTCTTTGACCTCAGCTATAGCAACTTCTTACTCAACACGTCTCTGAAGGCAAGGGAAATAAAAGCAGAAATGAACTATTGAGACTTCATCAAGATAAAAAGCTTCTGAATTGCAAAAGAAACAATCAACAAAACTAAAAGGCAACCAACAGAATGGGAGAAGATATTTGTGCATGACATATCAGATAAAGGGTTAGTATTCAAAATCTATAGAGAACTTACCAAACTCAATACCCGAAAAACAAATAATCCAGTGAAAAAATGGGCAGAAGATATGAATAGATACTTTTCCAAAGAAGACATCCAGATGGACAACAGACACATGAAAAGATGCTCAACATCACTCATCATCAGGGAAATACAAATCAAAACCACACTGGGATACCACCTCACATCTGTTCAGAGTGGCTAAAATTAACAACTCAGGAAACAACAGATGCTGGTGAGGGTGTGGAGAAACAGGAACCCTCTTGCAAATTTGTGCAGCTGCTCTGGGAAACAGTGTGGAAGTTCCTCAAAAAATTAAAAATAGAACTACCCTATGACCCAGCAATAGCACTACTAGGAATTTATCCAAAGGATACAGGAGTGCTGATTCATAGAGGCATATGTACTCCAATGTTTATAGCAGTGCTTTCAACAATAGCCAAATGATGGAAAGAGCCCAAATGTTCATCAACAGATGAATGGATAAAGAAGATGTGGTTTATGTATACAATGGAATATTACTTGGCAATGAAAAAGAATGAAATCATGCCATATGCAACGACGTGGGTGGAAATGGAGGGTATTATGCTAAGTTAAATTGGTCAGTCAGAGACAGATATCATATGTTTTCAGTCATATGTGCAACTTGAGAAACTTATGGGGGAAGTTATGGGGGAAGGGAAGGGGAAAAATAGTTTCAAACAGAGAGGGAGGCAAACCATAAGAGACTCTTAAATACAGAGAACAAACTGAGGGTTGATGGGGAGAGGGGTGGGAGAGAGGGAAAAATGGGTGATGGCCATTGAGGAGGGCACTTGTTGGTATAAGCACTGGGTGTTGTATGTAAGTGATGAATCATGGGAATCTACGCCTGAAACCAAGAGCACACTGCATACAATGTATGTTAGCTAACTTGAAAATACATTATATTTAAAAAAATAAAATAATAAAAAAGAAAACCACTATTTTCACTTTTATCACCACTGATTAGAAAAATTGCAAACTATTTGGAAGTTGAGCAACCCTCTCTAAAATATCTGTGGACCAAAGAATAAATCAGAAAGGAAATTAGAAAACATTATCACTAAATAATAACAAAACAGTATATCAAAATGTAAGTGATATAAAGCTTTAGTTATAAACATTTTTATTAGAAGAGAGGAAGGTTTTAAATCAATGGTCTGATCTTCCACCTTGAGAAATTAAAAAAAAATAATTACAATTAAACCCAAAGAAAAGAGAAGGAAGGATATTGTGAAAGAAACCCCTCTCCCACCAAAAAGCTAAATGAAATAGAAAGCAGAAAAATAACAGCATTCCATTTTAATTCCACAGTGATCAGAAATACACCCTGTACAATTGCAGTCATTTAAAGATTTGTTGAAATTTGCTTTATGGCCTAGGATAGTGAAGTATTTTGATAAATGTCCTGTGTGTATTGGAGAAGAATGAGTGTTCTGCAGTTGTTGAATGTTGAGCTCTTCAAGGTCAAGTCTGTGTCCTTGCTGGCTTTTAGTTACTAAGACAGAAGTCTCTAACTTTATGGAACTTATCTATTTTTCTTTTAGCTTTATTAATTTCAAATTAATGTGTTTTGAAGCAATGTTACTGTATATGTACACCTTTAGGATTGTTATGTCTTCCTGATGAACTGACACATGTTCAGTGTGAATCACATGTCTCTGCCAATACTCCTTGTGTTGAACTGGCTTTCTTATAATTAGTAATTGCATGGTACATCTTTTATCATACTTTTTCTTTCTATGACTGTTCCCATGTTTAAAGCATAATCATTCTCTTCTAATCAAGTATTTTTATTCTAACACTCTGCCTTTTCAGTGGAGTAATATAGACCATTTCCACCTAATGTGATTATAGAGATTGGTTGGATTTAAATCCACCATTTGCTATTTGTACCATTTGTGACTTGTTCTTTATTTCTCCTTTACCGCTATGTTTGTCTGCTCTGGCTACCATAACAGTTTACCATAGACTGGATGACTGAAATAACAAAATTTGTTTTCTCACAACTCTGGAGGCTAGAAGTCCAAAATCAAGGTTCTTAGGAGGGCACTAACCCTATCAACCTTTATGGCCTTATTTAACCTTTATTACCTTCTTGCAGGCCCCATCTCTAATTATAGTCATACTGTGAGTTACAACTTCATAAGAATTTTGGAAGGACACATTTAGTCTACAGCACCTGCTCTCTTTTGAGTTATTCAGATATTTTCAGTATTCCATTTAATCTCCAGTAGATTAAAATCCAGTCCAATAGACTGAATTTTAAGCAATGGTTTCTCTAGTGTTACAGTATGTAACTTTTTACATATGTAATGTATTTAATAATACTTAAATATTGTTTTCACTTTTAATAGGCAATAGTCTTTTAGTGAAAATAAAAAACACAGTTGATAATATTTGTTCACATATGTAATGTTTAGAATGCTCTTCATTCCTTTTGCAGATTTAGGTTACTGTGTGGGATTATTTCCTTTCAGGGACGTTCATTTGCCTATTATCAAAATAAGCAACCACCACTTCAAATGAAAGCCTCTTCTAGTATCTGCTCACTATGGAAGTTTTCTTTGTCTTCAGAGTTCTCTAACATCTTTAAGGACAAATAGAAGTTTTTAATTTAGCCAGTTTGTTGTTGTTGCATCAACTGCTTTATAGACATCTATTGTCACACTGCATCCCATTAAATGTCAGTAAACCTCAGTGTTACAATCAATGTTTTGGGCAATAAAGAAAAGTAACTAAACTGAAGAGGACTCAGCATTCGTGGTATAGCTCCTAACCTCTGCCCAGCCAGCTTCCATGAAGGTTTTTTTTTTAAGTTTTTATTCAAATTCCAGAAAAGTTCACATACAGTGTAATATTGGTTTCAGGTGTACAATAGAGTGATTCAACATTTCCATACATCACCCTGTGCTCATCACAACAAGTGCCCTTCTTAATCCCCATCACCTATTTCCTGTATCTCCATCCCCCTCTGGTAACCATCAGTGTGTTCTCTACAGTTAAGAATCTGTTTCTTGGTTTGCCTCTCTCTTTTTTTCTCCTCCTTTGCTCATTTGTCTTGTTTCTTAAATTCCACGTATGAGTGAAGTCATGGTATTTGTCTTTCTCTGACTGATTTATTTCACTTAGCATTATACTCTCTAGTAAATTTTTTAAATAAGAATACACGTCTTACTAATCAGAAGCTGAAACTCCTTTTTAGGCTGTTTATTTTTCTTCCACTTTCATGCTTCCAACTTTATTCAGCCTCGAGAACATCCTTTAACGTTTCTTTTTTTTTTTTTTAACGGTTATTTATTTTTGAGACAGGGAGAGACAGAGCATGAACGGGGGAGGGTCAGAGAGAGGGAGACACAGAATCTGAAGTAGGCTCCAGGCTCTGAGCTCTCAGCACAGAGCCCAACGCGGGGCTGGAACTCACGGACCGCGAGATCATGACCTGAGCCACCCAGGCGCCCCTCCTTTACCGTTTCTTGAAGTGAATGTCTACTGGCAATAAATTCTCTCAGCTTTGGTTATTTGGAAATGTCCTTATTCCACCTTCATTTTTAAAAATGGATTTACCTAGTAATAAATCTAACCAAAGATGTAAAAGATCTGTATGCTGAAAACTATAGAAAGCTTATGAAGGTAATTGAAGAAGATATAAAGAAATGGAAAGACATTCCCTGCTCATGGATTGGAAGAATAAATATTGTCAAAATGTCAATACTACCCGGGGCGCCTGGGTGGCGCAGTCGGTTAAGCGTCCGACTTCAGCCAGGTCACGATCTCGCGGTCCGTGAGTTCGAGCCCCGCGTCAGGCTCTGGGCTGATGTCTCAGAGCGTGGAGCCTGTTTCCGATTCTGTGTCTCCCTCTCTCTCTGCCCCTCCCCCGTTCATGCTCTGTCTCTCTCTGTCCCAAAAATAAATAAACGTTGAAAAAAAAATTAATAAAAAAAAATGTCAATACTACCCAAAGCTATCTACACATTCAATGCAATCCCAATCAAAATTGCACCAGAATTCTTCTTGAAACTAGAACAAGCAATCCTAAAATTCATATGGAACCACAAAAGGCCCCGAATAGCCAAAGTAATTTTGAAGAAGAAGACCAAAGCAGGAGGCATCACAATCCCAGACTTTAGCCTCTACTACAAAGCTGTAATCATCAAGACAGCATGGTATTGGCACAAAAACAGACACATAGACCAACGGAATAGAATAGAAAAGAAACCCCAGAACTAGACCCACAAACGTATGGCCAACTAATCTTTGACAAAGCAGGAAAGAACATCCAATGGAAAAAAGACAGTCTCTTTAACAAATGGTGCTGGGAGAACTGGACAGCAACATGCAGAAGGTTGAAACTAGACCACTTTCTCACACCATTCACAAAAATAAACTCAAAATGGATAAAGGACCTGAATGTGAGACAGGAAACCATCAAAACCCTAGAGGAGAAAGCAGGAAAAGACCTCTCTGACCTCAGCCGTAGCAATCTCTTACTCAACACATCCCCAAAGGCAAGGGAATTAAAAGCAAAAGTGAATTACTGGGACCTTATGAAGATAAAAAGCTTCTGCACAGCAAAGGAAACAACCAACAAAACTAAAAGGCAACCAACAGAATGGGAAAAGATATTTGCAAATGACATATCGGACAAAGGGCTAGTATCCAAAATCTATAAAGAGCTCACCAAACTCCACACCCAAAAAACAAATAACCCAGTGAAGAAATGGGCAGAAAACATGAATAGACACTTCTCTAAAGAAGACATCTGGATGGCCAACATGCACATGAAAAGATGTTCAACGTCGCTCCTTATCAGGGAAATACAAATCAAAACCACACTCAGATATCACCTCACGCCAGTCAGAGTTGCCAAAATGAACAAATCAGGAGACTATAGATGCTGGCAAGGATGTGGAGAAACAGGAACCCTCTTGCACTGTTGGTGGGAATGCAAATTGGTGCAGCCACTCCGGAAAACAGTGTGGAGGTTCCTCAAAAAATTAAAAATAGACCTACCCTATGACCCAGCAATAGCACTGCTAGGAATTTACCCAAGGGATACAGGAGTACTGATGCATAGGGGCACTTGTACCCCAATGTTTATAGCAGCACTCTCAACAATAGCCAAATTATGGAAAGAGCCTAAATGTCCATCAACTGATGAATGGATAAAGAAATTGTGGTTTATATACACAATGGAGTACTACATGGCAATGAGAAAGAACGAAATATGGCCCTTTGTAGCAACGTGGATGGAACTGGAGAGTGTGATGCTAAGTGAAATAAGCCATACAGAGAAGGACAGATACCATATGGTTTCACTCTTATGTGGATCCTGAGAAACTTAACAGAAACCCATGGGGGAGGGGAAGGAAAAAAAAAAAGAGGTTAGAGTGGAAGAGAGCCAAAGCATAAGAGACTCTTAAAAACTGAGAACAAACTGAGGGTTGATGGGGGTGGGAGGGAGGGGAGGGTGCGTGATGGGTATTGAGGAGGGCACCTTTTGGGATGAGCACTGGGTGTTGTATGGAAACTAATTTGACAATAAATTTCATATATTGAAAAAAATGGATAAAGAAGATGTGGTGTAATACGCACACACACACACACACACACACACACACACACACACACAATGGAATACTACTTGGCAATGAAAAAGAATGAACTCTTGCCATTTGCAACAATGTGGATGGAACTGGAGGGTATTATGCTGAATGAAATAAGTCAGTCAGAGAAATACAGGTATCATATGTTCTCATTCACATATGGAATTTGAAAAACTTAACAGAAGACCACGGGGAAAGGGAAGGAAAAAATAGTTAGAAACAGAGGGAAACAAACCATAAGAGATTCTTAAATGCAGAGAACAAACTGAGGGTTGATGGGGAGGGCAGAGGGGGGAGAGGATAATGGGTGCTGGGCATTGAGGAGGGCACTTGTTGGGATCAGCATTGGGTATGGTATGTAAGTGATGAATCATGGGAATCTACTCCCAAAGCCAAGAGAACACTGTATACTCTTTTAGCTAACTTGACAATAAATTATATATATGAAAAAAAACCCAAACAAATAAAAAATAAAAAAATAAGATGAATTTTCAGTTGGTGTAGGATGCTAAATGGGTCGTTTTTTTTCAGGTTACTCCTCTAAAGATAACATTGCATTGGATTGTAGCTTCTGTAATTTTTGTTGAAAAGTCAGTGATAATTTTTAACATTAATCTTCTGGAGTTAATATTTTTTTTCACCAAATGCTGGGTTTCTTCTTATCTTTAATTTTGAGCCACTTGGCTCTGATATGCCTGGTGAAGTTTTCTTTGTATTTATTTTGCTTGGTATTAGAAGAGCTGCTTGAATCTGTGAGTTGATGCCTTTGATCAGATATGGAAAACTCTTCATTGTTATTTTTTTGAAATATTGTTTCTGTTCATGTTCTACTTCTCTTTTACATTCTATTACATTATATTCTTTCCTCTTTTCCCCCTGTCTGTGCTTCAGTTTGAGTATTTTCAGTGATGTTTTCAGTTTCACCTATCTGTGCTGTGTTCAAGCTGCTGTTAAACAAATCCAATGAATTCTTAATTTCAAATATTGGTGTTTTGTAATTTTTTTAATGTTTATTTATTTTTGAGAGAGAGAAGGGGGGGAGGGGCAGAGAGAGAGGGGGAGACACAGAATCCGAAGCAGGCTCCAGGCTCTGAGCTGTCAGCACAGAGCCTGATGTGGGGCTTGAACCCACGATCCACAAGATCATGACCTGAGCTGAAGTCGGACTCTTAACTGACTGAGCCACCCAGGTGCCCCTGGCGTTTTGTAATTTTAGGAAGTTCATTTGATTATTATAGTTTCTGATTCTCAGC
Organism: Puma concolor; assembly: GCF_028749965.1. Taxonomy (NCBI): domain Eukaryota; kingdom Metazoa; phylum Chordata; class Mammalia; order Carnivora; family Felidae; genus Puma; species Puma concolor. Next base: position 75,616,618 of record NC_141675.1, on the reverse strand, counting down.
TGAAATAATGCATCTTTTAATCCATTTTGTCTATGTGTATGGATCATAATTATTTTTCTTAACATATTGATCATAATTATTTTAAAGTTGTTGTCTGCTAAAACCAGGAATATCTTTGAGTCTATAGTTCTTGACCATTTTATCTCTTAATTATTGTTTTCTTGTTGTTTTTTTTGGACTTCTGTTAATTTTTTAATTTACCCTGGATATTGTAGATGATATGTTGTAGAGGTGTATCTATTTACAGAGAGCATTGAGTTTCAATTTGTCAGAAAGTTAAATTACTGGTAGATCGCCTTGATCTTTTTGAGGTCTGGTTTTAGGTTTTCTTGGGGGCCAGTCCATTTCTGCTTTGTCCTTACTCCTAGAGTGTAGCCTTAATCACAATTCCTATGATGTTTCATAGAGTATGGCCTTTCTAGGGTTTCAACTGAAGGCCCAGAGTGCTCATCAAATTCTGTCTATTCTTGTTGGGCCCAATGCCAATTATCTTTCTCCAGAGCTATTTAAACTTTATAACTTTTCATCAGTTCTCACATGTGTAGTTGTTGTTCTCTGTCAGCCTCCTGGAATCTTGCCTGAAACAGTGGGCCTCGGAGTTGGCCAAGCATTAAAGGAGAACTTCCATGAAGATTTCTGGGGTTCCCTCTCTGAGACGTTCCTTCTTCGCAGCCACCCTCCTCAAGTTCTGGCTACTTTTGCTTTCATAATCGCCAGTCTCTTCCTCTTTTACACAGTGAGAACACCCCTCCTCGTACTGTGTCCTGGGAAATGTTCCCAGTGGGAGAACCTGGGTCATAGTGGAACTGTGATAAAACACAAGAAAACTTGTGTTTTCTTACAGTATTTGCTTAGATCATCTGCCTTATTCACATACAGGCACTTTTTTAGGGTAAAGCTCATTGTTTACCCAATATTAAGAAGTTATTAAAGGTTTACTAGAGACCACCTACTTTTCATGTACTTGATCTCTTTTCATCACCATGACAAACACATAAGAAATAATCATAATATTAGTATAAATACAATGTATATATGCTAAGTACCAGGCATTATTTTGAGCCTTTTATGTATTTTTGTTATATATGCTCATTTAATCCTCACATTGGCCATACAAATAGGTACTATTTTTGTTCTTACTTTACAAATGGGACATTTTAGAAACTATAGAGGCTAAGTAACTCTTCTCTCCATCCCCATACACAATATATAAATGCTGGAATTCAAGCTTCAAACCTAGGCAGTGTGGCTTCAGAATTTATGCTTTTAATGACTTCATTATTGATGGTGTTATTTCCATTTTACAGAGAGGGAAACTGAGTTTTAGAGAGGTTAGAGGATTTCCCCAATGTCACAGTGCTGATAAGTGGCAGCACTAGGATTTGAGCTACTAGAATCCAATCCTTTGCTCTTTCCTGTATATCATAGTTCCTTCCAAAGGAGAAAGAAGAAACATGTTTTCATTTTTGGGACTTCAGCTTAAAAGAATTTTGTGGGGACTTAGGAGGGGCCAAACAACATCCTTTGGTTCTTAGTGAAGATATAATTTGTCAGTGGATATAATTTGCTGACTGTGTATAACCGGGCATTGGAAGGGGGTTGTTTTTCCCACAGACATGCATTATTTCTGAACACCTCTAGGACTGACTCCTATGGAAGCATATTGATAGCTCCATGAATGTCAGTTTTGGGAGTTGGAAAGACAGCAGAGCTCAACCTTGAAGTCCTCAGCATACACTGGGACGTGTGATGCCTAACTGACGTGCATGTTCCTTCTGGTATGAGCACATATGCTCCTTGGGTATTTCAGACACTTGCCAATCATAAACAGAGCCCTTGAGAGAGTCTGAGATGCCAAGTGTTTCTGTTTTGTTAAGGCTGCCAGACTGAGTTAAGGAGAGGAAGTTGGTTCCTTTGTTAGGGAAGAACAATGCGTATGTTTACACATGAGCCAGGAGTGCCAGAGGCTGTAGAATGTACTACTGAGGGAGCCACCCAGAACCCATGTGTCTCACCAGGTCTCTGATACTGACCACCCTTTTTTTTTGCAGTGTGGAGGCTGCCAGCATTGGATTCGTCATTGTTATTGACCGACGAAGGGACAAGTGGAGCTCCATAAAAGCATCATTAACACGAATAGCTGTAAATATTCATTTTTGTGACGTTATTATAAAAGTAATTTAAATTGTTCAAGTATTTCATGTCAAAGTCACAGGGAAAAGGCAATTATTTTATGCAAAATTTTGGGAAGGTCTCTGTAGCAGAGGCTGTGTGTCACATCCATGTCCCCTCTGCCACCTACCTGCAGGTCACTGCAGACAATTCCTGAGCATGTCCAAAGCTTCCTGAATCTACCTTATTGATCTCTCTGGTCACCTGGAGTGCTGGAAAGTTAATGCCCCAGGAGTGACCAACTATTGAGTTATGGGAATTGATAGATAAATACTCCAGCTTCTGCACCCCCCTCAGTGGGACAATTCTGAGATATATACCACATAGTATCTCAGAGGATCCAGACCTTCTTGCTCACAGCAGTGCCCCCCTTGATACATTGGCTCTCTAGTTATCACGTTCTCATCTTCCCCCACTCCTTCACTATGTTTTCTGGGATCACCTCCTCAATAAACTCTATGCCCAGATCCTTGTCTTGGGATTTGCTTTGTGGGGTGAGGGGTCACCCAGCGTAAGCCAGTCTTCATTTCAGTATTCAAATTAGTTTTTCACATATTGAAAGACATGGGAAAAACCAGACAAAATATGACGTGTGCTTGCTTTTGGTATGAAATTGTACAACCTTGGATGAATTTCCTTTTCCATCTAATCAGTCTGATTTTGCTCTCTCTGTGTTGCCTTTCAGCAAGTAGATGTATCCTTTCTCTCCTTAGGGACCTGAGACCAGGGAATTCAACCACATGAGCAGGCAGACACCTCAGAGCAGCCATACCAGCATTTTCACGAAAGCACGGGTTGCCTAAGGCAGTTGGGACTGGATGAAGAGGATAAGATAATAGGGTGGTAATGTGTGTGTAGAGGCTGGGATGAGAGAGGAACATTTGTAACCTCACTTAGGCCTACTTACAAAGGCAGTCACACATGCAAACATGCACATATTACAGAGTCTCAGATCTAGAGACTTAGCCAGAAACACAAATAGTGTCTCAGCCCATTTGTCTTATTATGACATAACAAAATAAAAGCTTCTTCTGTTTATGAGCTAGCATTTCTTTTTTTTTTAAATTTTTTTTTTTAACATTTATTTATTTTTGAGACAGAGAGAGACAGAGCATGAACGGGGGAGGGTCAGAGAGAGGGAGACACAGAATCGGAAACAGGCTCCAGGCTCTGAGCTGTCAGCACAGAGCCCGACGCGGGGCTCAAACTCACGGGCTGTGAGATCATGACCTGAGCCGAAGTTGGCCGCTTAACCGACTGAGCCACCCAGGCGCCCCTATGAGCTTGCATTTCAAAGATGGGGGAAAGGAAGACTTCCTTCACTTTGTGCACGGATTGTTTTGTTCCTTTGGTTTAGTTTGGCTACAGGATTTATTTTGTGGTCCATACTCTGAGGATTTAGACACCTGACAGTGCCCATGACTATTTTAGAGGACTGACCTCAAGAGAATTCTAGTTTCCCAGGATCCATTGGCAATCTTGAATAATCTAATATTTGAGCCTAATTTGTTCAAGAATTACATTATCACTTTATGCCTAAAAGACACTGTAGTTCAGGGATCTCCAAACCTGGCTTCTAATCAGAATTGTCAGGTGCTTGTTGAAAATAGATACGTGAACTTCATCCCAGTTCTAGTGAATCAGAATATTTCAGGGTAAAGACCAGATTATTTTTTTAACAAACACCTTGGGAGGTTGCTTTGGGGAACCACTAGAAGAAAAGGAAGCTACGAGCAATTGGAGACTTGGAATCTCATATGTGCCATTAAATTGTTATATGAATCTGAGTTATCTTATTTCTTAGGACCTTACCTCAAGATGAAGGCAAGGCTTCCTGAAAACAAGTTGGCAATAATATGCATCAGGAGCCATCTAAAATACTAAGTCTTTGAGTCAATAATTCTTTTGGGAAATTATCCTAAGAAAATGTTTCAAATGTGAATAAAGATGTTCATTTCAGTATTATTTATAATGATAAAAGTATGGAAAGGCCTAAATCATTAGCAATAAGGGATTGGTTAAATAAATTGCACACCCATGAAAAATAATGTTTCCAAAGAATTTTTAATAACAGAAATAAAAGCTCATGGTATAATATTAAGTAAAAAAGCAAGTTACAAAATATGTCTAGTATGAGTTCAACCATGAGAAAGATATTTCAGCAGAGAAAATAGCCTGTAAGTAATTAGATTGAAATATTAAAAATGGCTATGAGATCATGGGTGATTTTGGTGGTTTTCTTTTCTTAATGTATACTTTCATCATTTTCTGAATTTTTTCTGTAAGGAGTGTGAAATACTTTTATAATCAGAAATTTTTTGGTTTTTTGATTTGGTATAATTTTTAAGGAGGGGTTTGTATTACTCGAATATTATCTCTTTCAGCTCTGAAATTCTATTATGTATATTCTAATTCTTTGGCATCTCTGGTGTCTACTTCAACTTTCCTTTCTGTGATCTTGGGCAAAAGGAGACAAATGGATGTGACAGTTGCCCTGACACTTTCCATGATCCTTCCAGGTAGCATTTCCAGGAAATTTGCAGCTTATATTCATCCTTCGTCCATCTCGCTTTATCCAGAGGACATTCACTGACATTGGCATTAAGTATTATCGAGATGAATTTAAAATGAAAGTGCCGGTAAGCATTACTTTTCATCTTGTCTGCTTTTGGTCAGGGCCTGTGGAGAAGATGGCATTTGGGCTGAGTTTCTAAGGAAGGTAGGACTCCACAGGCAGAGAGAGGAGGGCATTCTGGGCAGAGGGAACAGCGTGTGTAAGGACATGGAGGCAGGAAGTACACACTTTATGTGAGGTCCCTGGGGAAGCCCCATTTTTGTTGGAATATATATAGGATAAGTGTTTGGAAGGAAAAAAATAGAAAACATGGAATAGGTTTTCAATGTAAGGATAAAAGGTCTGGATTTCATTCAGTAGGCGTTGGGGATCAGTGAAGGTTTTTCAGTTGGGGAGTGACTTGGGTAATGTGGTATTGGAGTTATATAATCTGAAGATGGTGCTCAAGACTGTAGAAAGTGGACAGCGGGAGGGATATTGTAAGGGTATGGGTAAAAGAAAATAAGGATCTAATACATGGAGTGACACAAATGTAGTTAACTATAGAATAAAAATAAAACCAACATGTGATACTCATCAAAGGAAAGCAAATTAAAATGGCAAGGTTAAAAATTTTACCTGTAATTTTGGCTGAGATATGGGGGAAACAGCCACTTTCATACTTTGCTGATTGGAATAAAGTTGGTAATGATCGATATGAAGGACTAATTGGCTGCATTTATCAAAAATTAAAGTGTACACACTCTTTGACCTTCCTATGAAAGTTATTCTATAGATATTCTCACACATGTGCATAAATCTGCATATACAATGATATTCATTGCCAAATTGTTTGTAATGATAAATGCTTGGAAACACCATAATGACCAACAACAGGGGAGTGGTTAAATAAATAATGGTCTACACAATCAATTAAATACTTTGTAGCCATCAAAAGTGATAAGTCATGATATAACCGTAGTGAAAACAGGTGGCAACTAACATATACCTAACCTATGACCCAACCAAGAAAAGTGAAAACACATGTCCACAAAGAGACATGTACAAGAATGTCCATCAGCTGGTGAATGGATAAAGAAATTGTGGCATAGTCACATAACGGAATGACATTAAGCAATAAAAAGAATAAAGTATTGATATTTATAACAGCATGGCTACATCTCCAAAATATTCTCTTGAAAGAAAGAAATTAGACACTAAAGGGTGTATGTTCTGTGATTCTTTTTATACAAAGTTTAACAAGAGGCAAACCTAAGCTATAGTGTTAGAAAATCACAGTGGTGGCTGCTGTTAGGGGTGAAGGGTAGTGAAAATTGATTGGAAGGAGACACAAGGGAACTTTCTAGGGAAATGTATATCTTGATTGGATGGTATTACATGTGTGTAATACATGTAATGTATTACACACATGTATTACATGTGTGTAATTAGCACTTGTCAGAGCTAATTGACTTATGCCCTTAAAAATCTGTGTATTTTATTGATGTAAATTATATCTCAATCAAAAAAGGAAAAACAAAAAAAGGGGAAAATAGGTAAGATGAATATACAGTGACAGAGAAGTTTCTAATACATAGTTTTGGTTTTATATTTTGTTTAGTTCGAATAATTTCAATCTCAGAAAAATTTCAAAAGTAAGATTGGGGTGTCTGGGTGTCTCAGTCAGTTAAGCATACAACTCTTGTTTGAGACTCAGGTTTTGATCTCATGGTTCGTGGGTTCAAGCCCTGCCTTGAGCTCTGCACTGACAGGACGGAGCCTGCTTGGGATTCTCTCCCTCTCTCTCTGCCCCTCTCCTGCTTGTGTGCTCTCTCTCTCTCTCTCTCTGGAAAATAAATAAAATAAACATTTGAAAAAAATAAGATTAGTACAAAGGACATATTATGCCCTTTACCCAGATTCATTCACTTATTTCAACATTTAATCCCCATTTGCTTTATTATTTATTTACTACTTGCTTCTGTCTCTATATTATTATATATGTCTATAGATATATACATCTCTCTTTTTCTCTCTTTAATATAGAAATATGTATATTTATCTCTATTTGTAATATATAGAGATAAATTTACATATAAAGGTATGTAAATGTATGTATTATACATGTATGTGATATGTATATTTGAATTTTTATATACAGGATCTAGTTTAGAATCAGTGTATATAGTTGTCATGTCTCTTCAGTTTCCTTTTATCTGAAACATTTCCACAATCTTTCTTTGTCTTTTGTGACATTAGCATTCTTAGAGAATATAATCCCTTAAAAAATAAACTTACCTCATTTGAGGCTCATGTGATGATCTCTCAGGATTTGATCCAGGTTATGCATTCCTAGCTCAAATACTACTTAAGTGATGTTATGTCCTTCTCATGGCATCACATGTGGAGACACACAGTGTTCATCTACCCCCTCATCAGTAACATTATTTTGACCCCTTAGTCAAGGTGTTGTCCAATTTCTCAAATGTATTATGTTCCCATTGCAACTAATACAGATCTTTGGAGAAACACTCTAAGACCATACAAATATCCTGCTCCTCAAAAGATTCTTCTCTATATTTAATATCTAATATCTACTTAATATTTAATATCTATTGATAATTCTTGCCTAGAACAATATTTATTAAATTGATTGCAAAATAATGATTTCCCAGCTACACTCCCTGAACATGTACTAATCAGAAGTTGGTCTTCTACTATAAGCTAGAACTTTCCCTTCTCCCTTATTTATTATCATTAGACATAACATGTATGTCTTTCTCCCTTATGTACATATATGAATATATGTATTTATTCAAGGAATTAGAGAGTTCCCACTGATACCTTAAGTTTTAGGTCATCATCAGTGATTCCATGTGGGGGAAACTTCACATTATTTGCATGTAAAAAATAATTTAATGTTTAAAATTAAAATGTTTGCCAAAACTCAGAAAGCATCCATCATGAATGCAAGATACTTTCAGTAAAAAGTAAGTTACAATAGTACGTGGCAAAATAAAGAAATAAATACATTTTAAGTCATCTAAGACATATTTTTTCAGTGGGGATAAGAGCAAGGAGAAAACAGTATGGATAGTATACTTTCATTTGAATAAAATAGGAGGGGCATGTATGTAATTGTATTTGCATAGGTCAGCTTGAGAAGGTTGTATAAGATATCAAGAAAGTGGTTGAAGTGGTTGCCTTCCAGATGTAGAACTGGAGGTCTGGAGGTAGGGGTGAGAGGAAGACTATTTTCTTTTTCTTTTTTTTTTTTTTTAATTTTTTTTTTCAACGTTTATTTATTTTTGGGACAGAGAGAGACAGAGCATGAACGGGGGAGGGGCAGAGAGAGAGGGAGACACAGAATCGGAAACAGGCTCCAGGCTCTGAGCCATCAGCCCAGAGCCCGACGCGGGGCTCGAACTCACGGACCGCGAGATCGTGACCTGGCTGAAGTCGGACGCTTAACCGACTGCGCCACCCAGGCGCCCCAGGAAGACTATTTTCTATCTAGGTAGATTCTTATTCTGTTTGAATTTATTATCTCATACATATATTATCAGTTCAAAACAAATTAAAAAACCTCTTTAATTGAAATTGCTCTGAGAAAATATTTTATCCATCCCAGTGAAAACTGACCATCTCAGATAAGGGATTTTTCTATTTCTTTTTCTAACTCTCATTTTCCCTCTTTTGGTTTCATTTTGTATTACTAACCAAATTTCCTAAAATACTTTCTCCCTATACTTTGGGTGTTAACCAGACAGAAAATGTATTTCCTGTTCTATTTTAAATACTTATTTTGAAATATTTGAGTATTTAAGAGAACTGTGAGCCATGAGTTTCTTATTCTGTTTTCCTGAACCGAGTAACAATTAACATTGTGGAATAGATGACTTACAAGAAATGAATGAACTTGTCATAATCCTCATAAGCTTCTTCCCCTTCAGAGATAAAGACTAGTCAATTGTTTCTTGTCACTCAAAAAGGTTTGGAGTTAGGAGCATTTGATCAAATGCCATATGTGTTTCTCTGGTTGTACATAAAATATACCTCTCAAAGAGATAATATGTAAACATATACATATGTGATTTATGCCCTCCTGTTCATTCGGTGCATCTATACTAAGGAGAGAAGGACCATCTACCTTATCTTGATACTATGTCTTAGCTACTTCTGTATGTGATAATGTATGTTGAGTTTTCACCCATCATTCTTTCAATTTTAAACTTAAAATCAACTTTTATTATTTTATTTTATTTTATTTTTTAATTATTTATAATTTTATTTTTTTCAAGTTACACCCAAATTAGTTAGCATATAGTGCAACAATGATTTCACGAGTAGATTCCTTAGTGCTCCTTACCCATTTAGCCCATCCCCCCTCCCATCCCCCCTCCAGTAACCCTCTGTTTGTTCTCCATGAGTCTCTTACGTTTTGTTCCCCTTCCTGTTTTTATGTTATTTTTGTTTCCCTTCCCTTATGTTCATCTGCTTTGTCTCTTAAAGTCCTCATATGAGTGAAATCATGATATTTGTCTTTCTCTGACTAACTAATTTCCCTTAGCATAATACCCTTTAGTTCCATCCACGTAGTTGCAAATGACAAAGATTTCATTCTTTTTGATTGTCGAGTAATACTTCATTGTGTATATATACCACATCTTCTTTATCCATTCATCCATTGATGGACATTTGGGCTCTTTCCATACTTTGGCTGTTGTCGATAGTGCTGCTATAAACATTGGGGTACGTGTGTCCCTTCAGAACAGCACACCTGTATCCCTTGGATAAATACCTAGTAGTGCAATTGCTGGGTTGTAGTTTTAAAGATCTCTCAGTCACTCAAACTATAGGCACATTTAGTAGGGCATTTAAAATTTTTTTAAATTTATTTTTTTTATATATATATTTTAACGTTTATTTATTTTTGAGACAGGGAGAGACAGCATGAACGGGGGAGGGTCAGAGAGAGAGGGAGACACAGAATCTGAAGCAAGCTCCAGGCTCTGAGCTCTCAGCACAGAGCCTGACGCAGGGCTGGAACTCACAGACCGCGAGATCATGACCTGAGCCGAAGTCGGCTGCTTAACCGACTGAACCACCCAGGCGCCCTAAAATTTTTTAAAATTTATTTTGAGAGAGAGAGAGAGAGAGAGAGAGAGATCGAACACACGCGAGTGGGGGAGGGGCAGAGAGAAGGGGAAACACAGAATCTGAAGTAGGCTCCAGGCTCTGAGCTGTCAGCACAGAGCCCAACATGGGGCTCAAACTCAGGAACTGTGAGATCATGACCTGAGCTGAAGTCAGACGCTTAACTGACTGAGCCACCCAAGTGGGTAAAGTTGGTACACCCACAGGAGGAAATGAGAAGGAAATAAGATGGGGGTCACTGCATGCCATGGAGAGTCACAGGGGAAGCACCAGGTTTTGGTCAGGAGGCAGAAGCAGGAAGAAGCTAGGCTTTATTGGGGTTTCCACAGGAAAAACAAGGCAGGGTAGGGTAAATAACTTAGGATTGGCTAGTTTGAATACTTCCAGTGGGTTTGGGGGCTAGGGGCAGTCTCTAGTCTTTTGATACTTGGTTCTGGGATAATTTAGGACAGGTGAAATATTGGCTTGGTGTGTGAAGGTTAGATAAGGAAGTAGTTGGGGATATGGGCTTTGGATCAGTTGGTTTGCATACAAAACACTTCCTCCCTCTGAGTCCTTTTTTATTTCTAAGAATGGGCTAGCCCTGGGAGAGACTTTCTCTCTCCATTCCAAAAATGCCAGAGCATTGAGAATGCAGAAAATAAGAAAACATAGTTAATGTAATTGGCCCTGTGATGAAATGATGCCAAATAGACAAACGCAGTAGCTAAGAGAACAGAGAAAAACTATTTTACATGCTCAGTGTTTTTAAAATTTTTTATTTTATTTTTAAAAATTCTAGTATAATTAACATATAGTACTGTATTAGTTTCAGGTGTACAATATAATAACTGAGCAATTCTATACATTTCTTAGTGCTCATTATGATAAGTGTACTCTTAATTCTCCTTTTCTATTTTACCTACCCCTCTACCCACCTCCCCTCTGGAAATCGCCAGTTTGTTCTCTGTATTTAAGAGTCTGTTTTTTGTCTGTCTTTTTTTTCTTTGTTTTGTTTCTTAAATTCCACATACGAGTAAAATCATATGGTATTTTCTTTCTCTGACTGACTTATTTCACTTAGCATTACACCTTTTAAGTCCATCCATGCTGTTGCAAATGGCAAGATTTCATTGTTTTTATGGCTGAGTACTATTCCATTGTGTGTGTGTGTATATATGTATATATATACCACTTCTTCTTATCCGTTTATTTATCATTGGACACTTGGGTGGCTTTCATAATTTGGCTATTATAAATAATGCTGCAATAAACATAGGGGTGTGTATATCTTTTCAAATTAGTGTTTTCGTATACTTTGGGTAAATACTCAGCAGTCGAATTACTAGGTCACATGGTAACTATTTTTAATTTATTGAGGAACCTCCATACTGTTTTCCACAGTGGCTGCACCAGTTTGCATTCCCACCAACAGAGCATAAGGGTTCCTTTTTCTCCACATCCTCATTAATACTTGTTTCTTATGTTTTTGATTTTAGCCATTGTGACAGGTGTGAGGTGATATCTCATTGTGGTTTTGATTTACATTTCTCTGATTAGTGATGTTGGGCATCTTTTCATGTGTCTGTTTGCCATCTGTATGTCTTCTTTGAAGGAATGTCTGTTCATGTCTTTTGAGTATTTTTTAATTGGATCATTTGGATTTTTTTGGTGTTACGTAAATTCTTTATATGTTTTGGGTATTAACTCCTTACTGGATATGTCATTTGCAAATATCTTCTCCCATTCAGTATTTTAATTTTGTTGATAGTTTCCTTTGTTGTGCAAAAGTTTTTTTGAGACAGTCCCAATAGTTTAATTTTGCTTTTGTTTTTGCCTCAGGAGACATATCTAGAAAAACGTTTCTGTGGTTGATGTGAAAGAAATTATTGCCTATGTTTTCTGTTAGGAATTTTATGGGTTCAGGTCTCACATTTATGTCTTTGATCCATTTTTGAGTTTATTTTTGTGTATCGTGTAAGACAGTGGACCAGTTTCATTTTTTTGCATGTAACTGTCCAGTTTTCCCGTACTATTTGTTGAAGAGCCTTTTTCTCCCATTCTTTATTCTTGCCTCCTTTGTAATAGATTAATTGACTATATAATTGTGGTTTTATTTTTGAACTCTACTTTGTTCTGTTGACCTATGCATCTGTTTTTGTGCCAATACCATAGTGTTTGATTACTACAGCTTTGTAGTAAATCTGTGATTGTGATACCTCTAGCTTTGTTCTTTATCAAGATTGCTTTGACTATCTGGGGTCGTTTGTGGTTCCATCCAAATTTTAGGATTATTTGTTATAGTTCTGTGAAAAATGTTACTGGTATTTTGATATGGACCTGTTAATAATATTGGTTCTTCCAATCCATGAACATGGAATATCTTTCCATTTGTGTCATCTTTAATTTCTTTCATCAGTGGTTTATAGTTTTCAGAGTACAGGTCTTTCACCTCCTTGGTTAAGTTTATTCCTAGGTATTTTATTATTTTTGGTACAATTATAAATGGGATTGTTTTACCAATTTTTCTTTCTGCTACTTCATTATTAGTGTGTAGAAATGCAACAGATTTTTGTATATTGATTTTGCATCCTGTGACCATATTGAATTCATTTATTATTTCTAGTGGTTTTTTGGTGGTAACTTCAGGATTTTCTCTATATAGTATCATGTCATCTGTAAATAGTGAAAGTTTTACTTTTTCCTTACCAATTTGGATGCCATTTATTTCCTTTTCTTGTCTGATTGCTGTGGCTAGGACTTCTAGTACTATGCTGAATAAAAGTGGTGAGACTGGACATCTTTCTCTTGTTCCTGATGTTAGAGAAAAGCTGTCAGTTTTTCCCCACTAAGTATGATGTTAGCTGTGGATGTTTCATAAATGACCTTTATTATGTTGAGGTATGTTCCCTCTACACCCACTTTGTTAAGAGTTTTTATCATGAATGTGTGTTGTATGTTGTCAAATGCTTTTTCTGCATCTATTGAAGTGATCATAGGGTTTTTATCTTTTCTCTTATTAATGTGATGTATCACGTTGCTTGATTTGGGAATATTGAACCACTCTTGCATCCCCAGAATAAATCCGACTTGATTGTAGGTGAATAACCTTTTAAAATGTAATGTTGGATTCAGTTTACTAATATTTTGTTGAGGATTTTTGAATCTATGTTCATCAGGAGTATTGGTTTGTAGTTCTCCTTTTTTTTTTTTTTTTTTTGGTAATGTCTTTATCTGGTTTTGGTATCAGGGTAATGGTGGTCTCATAGAATGAATTTGTAGGCTTTCTTTCTTCTTCTGTCTTTTGGAATAGTTTGAGAAGAATCAGTATTACCTCTTCTTTACACGTTTGGTAGAATTCACCTGTGAAGCCATCTGGTCCTGGGCTTTTCTTTGTTGGTATTAAAAAAATTTTTTTTAATGTTTATTTATTTTTGAGAGGGGGGAGGGGCAGAGAGAGAGACGAAGACACAGAATCAGAAGCAGGCTCTAGGCTCTGAGCCGTCAGCACAGAACCCGATGCAGGGCTTGAATTCATGAGCTGTGAGATCATGACCTGAGCTGAAGTTGGATGTTTAACCAACTGAGCCACCCAGGTGCCCTGGGACTTTTTTTTAAATTGCTATTCAATTCATTGTTAGTAATTGGTCTATTCGAAATTTCTATTTCTTCCTGATTCAATTTTGGAAGGTTATATGTTTCTAGGAATTTTTCTGTTTTTTTTTCTAGGTTGTTCAATTTTTTGGCATATATTTTTTTAAATAAATTCTCTTATAATATTTTGTTATTTCTGTGGTGTTAGTTGCTATTTCTCCTCCTTCATTTCTTTTCTTTTAATGTTTATTTATTTATTTTGAGAGAGAGAGTGTGCATGAGCAGGGGAGGGGCAGAGAGAGAATCCCAAGCTGGCCCCATGCCATCAGTGCAGAGCCTGATGCAGGGCTTGAACACAGGAACTTCAAGATCATGAACTGAGCTGAAACCAGGAGTCAGACACTTAACCGACTGAGCCACCCAGGTGCCCCTCTCCTCCTTCATTTCTAATTTTATTTATTTATTTGAGTCTTCTCTATCTCTTTCTTTGACTAGCCTGGGTAAAAGGGGTTTGTTTTTTTTAATGTTTATTTCTCTTCATGCAATATGGGACTTAAAGTCATGATCCCATTATCAAGAGTCACATGTTCTTCCAACTGAGCCAGCCAGGTGCCCCAAGTCTGGCTAAAAGTTTAACAATTTTGATTATTTTTTTCAAAGAACCACTCCTCATTTCTGTTATTGTTCTGTTCGGTTGTTGTTGTTGTTTGTCTCCATTTCATTTATTTCTGCTCTCATCATTATTTCCTTTCTTCTACTGACTTTGTCCTTTTTCCAACTCCTTTAGTGTAAGGTTTATTAGAGACTTTTCTTGTTTCTTGAGGTATTACTATAATCTTCTCTCTTGGAACAGCTTTTCTGCATCCCAAAGATTTGGACTGTTATAGTTTCATTTCTGTTTGTCCCCATGTATTTTTTGATTTCTTCTTTGGCTCCTTGGTTGGCCTATCCATTGTTCAGTAGCAGTTTATTTAGCCTGCATGTATTTGTGTTCTTTCCAAATTTTTTCTTGTGATTGATTTCTAGTTTCATACCATTATGGTCAGAAAAGATACATGATACGATTTCAGTCTTTTTGAATTTATTGAGATTTATTTTGTGGCTAACGTGATCTATTCTGGAGAATGTTCCTTATGCATTTGAAAAGAATGTATTCTACTGTTTTGGGATGGAATATTTTGAATGTATCTGGTCCAATGTGTCATTCGAAGCCACTGTTTCCTTGTTGCTTTTTGTCTGAATGATCTATCCACTGATCTAGGTGGGGTGTTGAAATCCCCTGTTATTATTGTATTACTATCGATTTCTTCCTTTATGTCTGTTAATAGTTGCTGTATGTACTTAGGTGCTTTCATGTTGGGTGCCTAAATATTTACAATGTTATATCATCTTACTGGATTGTACCCTTTATCATTATGTCCTTCTTTGTCTCTTGTTACAGTCTGTTTTAAAGTTTATTTTGCCTGATATAATTATTGGTACCCCAGCTTTCTTTTCACTTCCATTTGCATGGTAATTGTTTTTCTATCCCTTCATTTTCAATCTGCCTATGATTTTAGTTCTGAAATGAGTCTCCTATAGGCAGCATTTAGATAAGTTTTGCTTTTTTATCCATTCAGTCAACCTATGTCTTTTGATTGGAGCATTTAGTCCATTTATATTCAAAGTAATAGTTAATAGATACATACTTATTGCCATTTTGCTGTGTGGTTTACAGTTGTTTTTGTAGTTCTTCTCTATTCCTTTCTTCTTTAATTGCTCTCTTCCCTTGTGGTTTGATGGCTTTCTTTATTGATATGCTTGGATTCCTTCCTCTTTATTTTTTGGGTGTCTATTACAGGTTTGTGTGTGTGTGTGTGTGTGTGTGTGTGTGTGTGTGTGATTGTGGTTACCATTAGGTTCATAGATAACATCTTATGCATAGAGCAGTCTATGTGAAGTTGTTGGTCACTTAAGTTTGAACCCATTCTAAAAGCACTACATTTTTACTCCCCCACCTTCCACATTTTATGTAAAAATTGTTATAATTTACATCCTTCTATTTTGTGAATGCCTTGACTGATTTCTGTAGATATTATTGATTTTACTGCTTTTTTGTTTTAACCTCCATACTGGTTTTATAAGTGATTCATCTACTACTTTTATTATGTTTGCATTTACTTGTGAAATATTTTCCCTTCATAATTTTCTTACTCCTAATTATGGCCTTTTCCTTCCACTCAAAGAATTTCCTTTAATGTTTCTTATAAGACTGGGTTAGTGGTGATGAATTCCTTTAACTTTTGTTTTTCTGGGAAACTCTTATCTTTTCTTATGTTCTGAATGGTACTCTTGCTGGATAGAGTATTCTTAGTTGTAGATTTTTTTCCTTCATTACTTTGAATATATCATGCCACTGCCTTCTGGCCTGCTTTTCTGCTGAAAAACAAGCTGATAGTCTTATGGAGTTTCCCCTTGTATATAAGTGTTTTCTTTACTCTTTCTGCCTTTAAAATTCTTTCTTTGTCACTACTTTTTGCCATTTTAATTAATATATGTCTTGGTGTAGACCTCTTTGGGTTGATTTTTGTTGGGGGCTCTCTGTGCCTCTTAGATCTGGGTTTTTGTTTCCTTCCTCAGATTTAGGGAGTTTTCAGCTATTATTTCTTCAAATAAATTTTCTGCCTCCTTCTCTCTCTTTTCTCCTTCTGGGATTCATATAGTGCTAATATTATTATGCTTAATGATGTCACTAAGTTTCCTTAAGCTATTCTCAGCTTTTATTATTCTTTTTCCTTTTTGCTATTGAGCTTGGTTGCTTTCTATTACTCTGTGTTCCAGATCATTCATCTGTTCTTTTGCGTTCTCTGATTTGCTATTGATAACCTCTAGTATATTAAAATTTTTTTAATGTTTATTTATTTTTGAGAGAGAGAGAGAGAGAATGAGCAGGGTAAGGGCAGAGAGATGGAGACACAGAATCTGAAGCAGGCTCCAGACTCTGAGCTGTCAGCACAGAGCCCGATGCAGAGCTCAAATTCATGAGCTGTGAGATCATGACCTGAGCTGAAGTCAGATGCTTCACTGACTGAGCCACCCAGGTGCCCCTCCTCTAGTGTGTTTTTAATTTTAGTTATTTAGTTCTTCATCTCTGATTGGTTCTTTCTTTTTTTATTTTTATTTTTTAAGTTTATTTATTTATTTTGAGACAGAGACAGAGAGAGTGAGGGGGGGCGCAGAGAGAGAGGGAGAGAGAGACAATCTTGACATGGGGCTTGAACCCACAAACCTGAGATCATGACCTGAGCTGAAACCAAGAGTCGGACGCTTAACCGACTGAGCCACCCAGGATCTTCTCTGGTTGGTTCTTATTGATATTTTCTATCTCTTTGTTAAGTATATCAGTGAGATCCTCCACTCTTTTCTCAAGTACAGTTAGTATTTTTATGACCATTACTTTGAATTTCTTATTAGGCATATTATTTATCTCTGTTTCATTTAACTCTTTTGATGTGGTTTTGTCCCGTTCTTTCATTTGGGACATAATCCTATCTCTTTATTTTATCTAACTCCCTGGGTGTGTTTCTGTGTTAGGAAAGTCAGCTAAGTTTCTTGCTTCTGAAGTAGTAGCCTTATGAAGAGGTCCTGTGAGAGCCCCTGAGAGGGTGGTTGGTGGGTGGGGCTGTCAAACCAGATATCTGCCCCCAGTCCCATCTGCTGGGACTGTAGTCACACTAATATGTGTAGTTATCTTCCCCTCTCCCCAGGGCAGGAGTCACTTTGGTGTGGCACTGGTCCCTGCTAGGGGCTGCTTGCAGGATGTGTCATGGGGAGCCATTTTGGAGGGATGTCTGTGGAGTGAGGTAGGTTGGATTAGGTGGATCTGCAGGAGAATGCAGGAGTGGCATGTCTGGTATTAGCAAGCTATGGAGGAGTATTTGAGCTGGTTCCCATAGGTGTCTGGCTATCTTGGCTGGGGTAGGGGTTGGGGAGATGGCGCCCACCAGGTCTTTTGTTCTAGGAAAAGTCACCTATAGATCCTTCCCCCTCCAGTGCAGGGAAATTACTAAATAAATCTCCTTCCCATATACCCCAGTTGCTTTTCTGTACGGTATCTCAGCTGGGTTGTTGGTGTGATGGCTCTTTAAAGGGTAGAGACTCTGTTTCCTTTTGCCCTCTGTCTCTCCCGGAGCCAAGCCTGCTAATTTTTTTTTTTTTTATTTAAAAAAAAAATTTTTTTTTCAACGTTTATTTATTTTTGGGACAGAGAGAGACAGAGCATGAACGGGGGAGGGGCAGAGAGAGAGGGAGACACAGAATCGGAAACAGGCTCCAGGCTCTGAGCCATCAGCCCAGAGCCCGACGCGGGGCTCGAACTCACGGACCGCTAGATGGTGACCTGGCTGAAGTCGGACGCTTAACCGACTGCGCCACCCAGGCGCCCCAAGCCTGCTAATTTTTAAAGTACCTGGAATTAACCCTTACTGATTGTACAAAGTCACAAAGTTAAGCCCCATTGTTTTTCAAAGCCAAATATTATAGGACTTTTCTTCCCAGTTCAGGTCCCCTATGCTTGGGGTGCCTGGTATGGGGTCTGGTCCTCTCTCTTCTCCATGCTTATGGTGTTGCTGCTGATTGTGGTTGACTCCCCTGGGAAATTTGGTTCCCAGTTGCATCTCTGCCCCTCCTACCTCCTTCTATGTGGCCTCCTCTCTATTAACTGTGGAAAGTCCATTCTGACAGTCTTTGGGTTTTCTGTGCTAGGTACACTGATGTGGCTGTTATCTAGGTGTGTCTGTGGGACAAGGTGAGCTTAGAATCTTCCTACTCCACCATTTTTTCAGAAGTTCTCTTGCCCATTTTTTTTAAAAAAAAAATTCTTTCCAGGATTTTATTTAAATTCAAGTTAATTAACATATAGTGTAGTATTTGTTTCAAAAGTAGAATTTAGTGATTCATCACTTACATATAACACCGAGTGCTCATCACAAGTGCCCTCCTTACTGCCAATCACTCATTTAGTCCATTCTCTCAACCCACCTCCCCTCCAGCAACCATCAGTTTGTTCTCTATAGTTAGGAGTCTCTTATGGTTTTCCTCTTTCTCTGTTTTTTTATTTTTATTTTTATTTATTTTATTTTATTTTATTTTGTTGTTTTGTTTTGTTTTGTTCTATTTACATCCAAGTTAGTTAGCATGTAGTGCAATAATGATTTCAAGAGGAGAATCCAGGGGCGCCTGAGTGGTTCAGTTGGTTGAGGTCCGGACTTTAGTTCAGGTCATGGTCTCATGGTTCATGAATTTGAGCCCTGCGTTGGGCTCCTTGCTGACAGCTCAGAGCGTGGAACCTGCTTTGGATTCTGCATCTCCCTCTCTCTCTGCCCTTCCCCAGCTCACACTCTGTCTCTCTCTCAAAAATAAAAAAAATTAAAAAAAAGAGTAGAATCTAGTGATTCATCCCCTATGTATAACACCCAGTGCCCATTCCATCAAGTGTCTTCCTTAATGCCCCTTACCCATTTAGCCCATCCCCCCACCCACAACCCCTCCAACAACTCTCAGTTTGTTCTCTACATTTAAGAGTCTCCTCTGTTTTGTCTCCCTTCCTGCTTTTATATTATTTTTGTTTTCCTTCCCTTATGTTCATCTGTTTTGTATCTTAAATTTCACATCTGAGTGAAGTGGTTAACTCCCCTGGGAAGTTTGGTTCCCAGTTGCATCTCTGCCCCTCCTAGCTCCTTCTGTGTGGCCTCCTCTCTATTAACTGTGGAAAGTCTATTCTGACAGTCTTTGGGTTTTCTGTGTCAGGTACACTGATGTTATTACCTAGGTGTGTCTGTGGGATGAGGTGAGCTCAGAATCTTCCTACTCCACCATTTTGTCAGAAGTCCTCTTGCCCATTTTTTAAAAACTTTTCTTTCCAGGATTTGTGAAGTAATGTGATATTTGTCTTTCTCTGACTGACTAATTTTACTTAGCATAATACCCTCTAGTTCCACCCAAGTTGTTGCAAGTGGCAAGATTTCATTCTTTATGATTGCAAGTAATACTCCATTGTGTGTGGGTATATATATATATGTATACACACACACATACATATACCACATCTTCCTTATCCATTAATCTGTTCATGGACATTTGGGCTCTTTCCATACTTTGGAGATTGTCAATAGCAGTGCTATAAACATTGGGGTGCATGTGTCCCTTCAAAATAGTACACCTGTATCCCTTGGGTAAATACCTAGTAGTGCAATTGCTGGGTCATAGGGTAGTACTAGTTTTAATTTTTTAAGGAACCTCCATACTGTTTTCCAAAGTGGCTGCACCAGTTTGCATTCCCACCAGCAGTGCAAGAGAGATCTTCTCTCTCTGCATCCTTGCTAACATCTGTTGTTGCCTGAGTTGTTAATGTTAGCCATTTTGACAAGTGTTAAGTGGTATCTCATTGGGGTTTTGATTTGTATTTCCCTGATAATGAGTGACGTTGAGCATCATTTCATGTGTCTGTTGGCCATCTGGATGTCTTCTTTGGAAAAGTGTCTATTCATGTCTTTTGCCCAATTCTTCACTGGATTATTTGCTTTTTGGGTGTTGAGTTTGATAATATCTTCATAGATTTTGGATACTAACCCTTTATCTGATATGTCATCTGCAAATATCTTCTTCCATTCCGTTGGTTGCCTTTTAGTTTTGCTGATTGTTCCCTTCACTGTGCAGAAGCTTTTTATTTTGATGAGGTTCCAATAGTTCATGTTTGCTTTTGTTTCCCTTGCCTCTGGAGACGTGTTGAGTAAGAAGTTGCGATGGCTGAGGTCAAAGAGGTTTTTTGCCTGCTTTCTCCTCGAGGATTTTGATGGCTTCCTGTCTTACATTGAGGTCTTTCATCCATTTTGAGTTTATTTTTGTGTCTGGTGTAAGAAAGTGGTCCAGGTTCATTTTTCTGCATGTTGCTGTCCAGTTTTCCCAGCACCACTTGCTGAAGAGGCTGTCTTTATTCCATTGGCTATTCTTTCCTGCTTTGTCAAAGACTAGTTGGCCATACGTTTGTGGGTCCATTTCTGGGTTCTCTATTCTGTTCCGTTGATCCGAGTGTCTGTTTTTGTGCCAGTACCATACTGTCTTGATGATTACAGCTTTGTAATACATCTTGAAGTCCAGGATTGTGATACTTCCAGCTTTGTTTTTCTTTTTCAGGATTGCTTTGACTATTCAGGGTCTTTTGTGGTTCTGTACAAATTTCAGGACTGTTTGTTCTAGCTCGGTGAAGAATGCTGGTGTTATTTTGATAGGGATTGCATTGAATATGTAGATTGCTTTGGATAGTATCGATTTTAAACAATTTTAACATTTTAACAATATTTGTTCTTCCAATCCATGAGCATGGAGTATTTTCCCATTTTTTTGTTTCTTCTTTGATTTCTTTCATAAGCTTTCTACAGTTTTCAGTGTCTGGATTTTTCACCTCTTTGGTTAGGTTTATTCCTAGGTATTTTATGGTTTTTGGGACAATTGTAAATGGGATCAGTTTCTTGATTTCTCTTTCTATTGCTTCGTTATTGGTGTATAGAAATGCAACTGATTTCTGTGCATTGATTTTATATCCTGCAACTTTGCTGAATTCATGGATCAGTTCTAGCAGTTTTTTGGTGGAATCTTTTGGGTTTTCCATATAGAGTATCATGTCATCTGCAGAGAGTGAAAGTTTGACCTCCTCCTTGTCGATTTGGATGCATTTTATTCCTTAGTGTTGTCTGACTGCTGAGGCTAGGACTTACAATACTATGGTGAATAGTAATTCTCTTGCCCATTTTTAATTGTATTTTTTTATTGTTGAGTTTCAAGAGTTCTTTATATTTTGTAGATAAGAATGCATTGTCAGATACGTGATTTGCAAATATTTTCTCCTAGTTTGTGGGTTGTCTTTTTCATTCTCCTGACAGTGTCTTTTGCAGAGCAAATGCTTTTAATTTGGACGAAGTCCAGTTTATCAATTTTTCTTTTATATGTTATGTTTTTGGTGTTGTATCTCAGGACTCTTTACCTAACCCAAAAATTTTCTCCTGATTTTTCTCTTATGTTTTCTTCTCCAAGTTTTATGTTTTACATTTAGATCTCTGATGCTTTTTGAGTTAATTTTTTGTATGAGATGCGAACTAAGTTTCCTTTTTTTTTTTTTTTTGTATATGGACATCTAGTTGTCTTAGCACTATTTGTTGAAAATGGAATTATTTCTCCATGGAATTGACTTTGCACCTCTGTCAAAAGTCAGGTTAGTGTTTCCCAAAGTTCAGAGATGATTGGGGGTGGGGTGTGACTTTAAAGGATAGCACAAGGGAGACTTTTGTAATGATAAAATGGTTATGTATCTTGATTGTGCTGGTGGTTATGCAAATCTACAGATGTGAGACAATGATATAGAGCTAAACATACATATTACACCAATATCAATATGGTTTTGTACTATAATTATGTAAGATGCAGCCATAGAGGGGAGAGACTGAGTGAAAGGTACATGAGACCTCTCTGTACTGTCTTTGCAAATTCCTGTGAACCCATAATTATTTAATTATCTCATAATTACTATAACTACTGTAATTACTTCAAAATAAAGAGTTAAAAAATCACTTGACCATATTTGTGTGAGTCTAGTTCAGAATTCTCTAGTCTATCCCACTGATCTATTTGGCTGCCCTTTGCCCTTAACACATTCTTTATTACTGCAGTTTGTAAGTCTTGAAACTTTATTCATTTTCAAAATGGTTTTATCACTTGTCAAAATGGTATTTTGCACTTCTGTATAGATTTTAGAATTAGCTTGTCAATTTCTACAGCAAGTCTGCTATAATTTTGATTGGGATTGCTTTCAATTTGCAGATCAATATTTAGCAGTACTGAATCCTCTAATATCTTTCTTTCATTTCTAATTTTCACTTTTAGCTGTCAGTTTAAAATTTCTCTTCGTCCTCTGTAGCTAAAGGTGACATGGCAGAGTCCTAGCAAGCATGGAACACATGCCTCCCTCTCCTGTTCAGTTATGTGGAACAGAAAATGTGCAGCCTAACAGGATCTGTTAAAACTCCAGGCTATGTGGCAAAGTTATTTCTGCCTAATACAACGTTCCATATTGGTATTAAAAAAAAAATCCAAGTATTACCATAGCAGTTGTCTCAAGAAGCAAAATATATTGGCAATTTCTTGTTTTGTGTCCTATAATTTCTAATTTTAGAAACATATTTTTGCAACTCCTAAAAGTGGTTTACAAGTTTTAGGAGGGAAAGGCATAGATGGATTTAGGTTACCCCCCCCCCAACTTTTTCTCATTTTATAAATGTAATTTTTAAAATTCCCAAGCTCCTGGGTGCTTGGCTGGCTCTGTTGGTGGAGCATGCAACTCTTGATATTGGGGTTGTGGGTTTGGGCCACACATTGGGCGTAGAGCTTGCTTTAAAAAAACATAAAAATAAATAAATAAATAAATAAATAAATAAATAAATAAATAAATAGGTAAAATTCCCAAACTCATTTTCAGAAGAAAAGGAGAAAGGCAGGGTAACAGTGATATGTAGTAACCAAATCCTACTAAACATGAGTGCCTTGAGGCAGGGCCTGTTGTGCTGTGTTCTCCTTCAGAGCCTGGCAGTTATGAGAAGTTCAATACATATTTGTTGAATGAGTAAATCACTTTTATTTTCACCTATAGGCTTTGGGCCCTAACATATTTTTTTTTAGTTCTGAAGTGGATTTAGCATTTGACTAATACTATATAATAATAGAAGAAACACTATATCCTTTTTAAAAAGATTTTATTTTTAAGTAATCTCTACACCCAACATGGGGCTCAAACTCACAATCCAGAGATCAAGAGTCACATGCTCCATCAACGGAGCCAGCCAGGTGCCCCTGGAAGCCTATATTCTTATGTCCTCTGACCAAGTTTTCAAAATATTAAACAAGGAGTGAAGAAATAGAAGGTCATTAAGTTAAAAGCTTAAAGGGGGACATATTTTAGAAATAGGAGTGAGGAGTCCTTGTTTCTCTTTAGGAGTGAGCAGGGGGTCCCTGAAACAGAGAGCCAGGATGATGTTCTGGTCAGAGCCACTGTAGTGGAGTAAAAAAGGACAACTTGGAATGAGTCAGCTTCCTCTAGGTGTGTGGGCATTTGTTCATCAGCATGGGTTTGTTCATCAGCCACATTGTTAATTTATAAAAACCCACTCCCTATTACATCCAAATCTCCACCATACTGGATACATTGGGGGCACATTAACATTCTTCACAGGAGGCATCAGTGTAGTAAATCTTTTTAATGCATACTTCTCAATAGGTCCTGTATTCTAATTTTATTTTGATATTCACCAGCCTACCCCTTATTGGGCTTCTCATTGCAGAATTTTAGGTCTCAATATGGCACTTGATTTTGTGGCTGAAGAGTAGGCTTTAGCTTGGGAACTTTCGACAAAACTTCACCTAGAGTAAGACCCAACTTCTAAGTAGCTTAAAACTGAGTCCCCTGAACCAAGTCACCATTTTGTCACAGATTGTACAACCCTTTGGTATTCCTCACCTAAAGGGGATTAAATATAAAGGGGCTATAAAATGTTTCTCTGCTGCTACTAGGAATTTATACAAAGGATGCAGGAGTGCTAATTCATGGGGGCACATGTAACCTAATGTTTATAGCCCCCCAATCAACAATAGCCAAAGTATGGAAAAAGCCCAAATGTCCATCAACTGACGAATGGATAAAGAAGACATGGTTTATAAATACAATGGAGTATTACTCAGCAATCAAAAAGAATGAAATCTTGCCATTTGCAACAATGTGGATGGAACTGGAGAGTATTATGCTAAGTGAAATAAGGCAGTCAGAGAAAGACAGATACCATATGTTTTCACTCAAATGTAGCATTTGAGAAACTTAAAAGAAGACCATGAGGGAAGGGAACGGAAAAAAATAGTTACAGAGAGGAGGCAATTAATAAGAGACTCTTAACTATAGAGAACAAACTGAGGGTTGATGGGGGGAGGCGGTGGGGAAGGGAAAATGGGTGATGGGCATTGAGAAGGGCACTCATTGGGATGAGCCCTGGGTGTTGTATGTAAGTGGTGAATCACGAGAATCTACTCCCAAAGCCAGGAGCACACTGTATATACTGTATGTTAGCTAACTTGAGAGTAAATTATATTTAAAAACATGTTTCTCTGCTATTTGTATTAACTCTTTGTGTGTTAAATTCCTGGTCAGGCAAAGTTCAAGTACTGTTTAAATAACAACAGAATCTAGATGAGCTACTGTTTAATTATCTGTGAGGAATATATTAATTTTTCCCCTATAGATCATTATGTTAAACTCTGTCTCTGACCTTCATGGCTACATTGACAAAAGCCAACTGACAGAAGACTTAGGGGGAACTTTGGAATATCGCCATAGTCAGTGGATAAATCATCGAACTGTAAGTACCAACTTATGTGCCCTTTTTATTGTTTTTCCTTATTTTCCAGTAGGCAGGGCAGTTAAAGTTGGGCAGTCATTGCCCATGACTATCTAAGATACAGAAGGTTGGTTTTTCTAAGCCACAGGTAGGGGAGAAATGGGGCGGAAGGGAAAAGGCTGGGCTTGTCCTGCTGACTACCTTCACCTCACTTCATCATCTGGCATGGGGGATTGGGGGAACTTGATTTAGAATGCACCTGGGGAGAATGCAAAATACGAGCACCATGCTAAAGCGGAGAAGTTAATTTGCTTGGTCAGGGATGGGTCTCAGACAGTGTTCCACACAACTCCCCAGATGATTCTAATGTATAGACAGATCAAAATCCACCAAGTCAGAAGGAGCTGTATTTGACTATTGTCACAATTATTTACTGTCTGACTTTGGGTCAGTTATTAAACCTCTTTCAGCTTGTTTTCTCCCCTGTTAAAATGGAACTAACAGTGGTTTTCAGCTGAGGGCGATCTGAGACTTTTTTTCTAGTCATAACTTGGGAGGAAGTGTATTACTGGCATCTAGTGGGTAGGAGCCAGGTATGCCGTGAAACCTCTTATAATGCATGAGACAGCCTCCAACAAAGAATTGTCCAGCCCAAATGTCAATAGTGCCAATGATGAGAAACCTCAGACTGCCTGAAAGTTTAACATGAGACCAAGTGATGTAATGTGTGTGAAAGCACCTGACGTGGTATTTTACTTGTCACTCTACTCACTCATAGCAAGGGTTATCATGCTAAACTAGAAGGGTCAGTCAAGTCAAGAACAAAGTGGGATTGAAACTCAAATAATAAGTGTTTCTGTATAAATTCCCCTTTCCCCACTCTTCTAGCCCTAGCCCCTTGAAAAGACTGGGTTTTCTGAGCCAAGTCAGAAGCTTCCTTCACCACCCCAGTGACAACTGGCAGTGTCAGCCCACCTCTCTGTGTATCTGGTCACTTTGGAAACATGTTGCCCAATATTTAACCAATGAACACCTGAACTACATTTAATTTGGAAGGAGAATTCACTCTCCTTTAGAGTGTAAAGCTTTGTGATTTTTTAAAGGAAATTTTAAGAACTAAACAAAAATAGATTTCTAGCAACACATTATATATGCAACATTTATTGCATTTCTAGCAACGCATTTATTTCAAAGCTACGGATTCTGATCCTTCCCTCACTTCTTTGTATGCCATGTAATTCTAAGGAAGACATGGCCCTTCCCAAAACCTAAAGAACCTGGGCAGGAACCCTTTAAATTTCTCATGAGTTTTACCACAGTAACTGTGGCTCCTAGAGAATCTCAGGAATTAAAAAAAGGAATGGTGACATTCTTCACAAACATATTATTCTAAATAGGTCTAAATATAAAAGATACGGAGGGAAGCTTATGTAGAATATCACACACAAATAAGTGTGATCAGGGTCATCCTATGTTGCAATTTCATTAAACCATATGAAAAGTGGAACTGGAGTGCTTCTAGGCTTCATTTCTTCACTTCCTAGGACTTTATTACATTACTTTAGTAATCAAAAGAAGTTAGTGTCCCACCCAGCCTTACTGCCTAGCTAGCTCTCCCTTTTCCTCTGATTTCTCTACCAATTCTTTGTTTTATTATGTTCTTCATGTTTTTTCCAAGTTGCCTCAGATCTTTTCTGATATAACAAAAGTTTGCAGCAAATAAAGAAAAAACACAAATGCCCCTTGATGTCAAAGACTAGACTACTTCTCTATGAACTTAGAGAGGTAAAGAAGACTGAACCATGAACATAGATTATTTAAAGACATAGCATGAGCAGACATGTGCACACAGTTTCCCACCCCAAGCCCAGTTTGTATCCTTGGTTAGTGTGTGTGCATGTGTTAAATATATTATGGTGAACTTTAAAAAATACAGATCTTTTTTGGGGGAACAGTGTACTTTCTGGCTGTCGGATCATTGAGACTCATTAGAACTGAAAAGAACCTTAAAGATCATTTATTTCAATTACCTTATTTTATAGGTAAGGAAACTGACCTTCAAAGTAAAGAAGTGACTTATCCAAGGTTATACAGTTGAGTAGTGGTAGAGCCAAGACTAAGGCTAAGCTCTTTTTCATCACCCCATCAGTGTCAGGTCCTTTGTACCATTTCCAAGGTGATTGTTTGCTAATCAGATACCTGGAATCAAGTTAATTTGTTAACAGACTCTCCATAGGAAACGCCTGGATTTCCTCTATTTCCTGTATTTTCCTCTATTTCATCTGCAGGCCTGGCACCTGACTCTCAGGGTTGTTACTGTTATTATTATTACATTTGCAAGGTACTGTACTGTGCCCAAGTCCTTTCACATTTGCTATTCCTTTGATCCTCAAAAAACCCCTGCAAAAACAGAGCAACCATTATTCCCGTTTTTCGGATGAGGACACTAGGACTCAGAGTAATACCTGGCTTACTTAAGATCACACAGTTAGAGATCAGAATCTGAACTCTAATTCAAGTCTGAAACTCCAAAAGCCAAGATTTTTTTGTTGGTTTAATTTTAAATCTAGTTTTGTGAAATCTAGTTTTTATTGCTAAGAGGTGGTATAGCATATAGCGCTTAAGATGGCTGGCTCTGGGTTCAATTCCAGTTCTGCCACTAATTTTTTATATGACTTTGGGGAAGTTACTTAACCTGAATTCACCTTAGTTTCCTAGTCTATAGATTGTGGTGATAATAGTAACCTATTTGAGATGCATTACAAGAGGTAGTGCATATAAAGCAAAATATTTAGGGTGGGTGATGGGTATTGAGGAGGGCACCTTTTGGGATGAGCACTGGGTGTTGTATGGAAACCAATTTGACAATAAATTTCATATATTGAAAAAAAATAAAAAATAAAAAAATATTTAATATCATATTTTCTTATAAGTCCTCTGATAAATTGGATTTTTATATGTTATTCATTATAGGCTATTGGTGAATGACGTTGAGAGAGTATCTTACACAGATATTAGGTTATGTAAAAGTAATAATACTTTGATGTGCTTGAAAGATTTTCGTAAAAGTTAGTGGTTGTCTGAATTTCCAGGCCAAAAGAACTATGATGTTCAAGATTGCAACTGTATAAATACTTGTGCTAATAGGGGAGATTCCACCAACAACAATAGGGGAAACTCATTACAGATAAGGAAACGGACCTTCAAAGTAAAGAAGTGACTTATTCAAGGTTATACAGTTGATGGTGGGTGCCTGGTTGGCTCTGGTAGAACATGCGACTTTAGATCTCAGGGTCATGAGTTCAACCCCCACACTGGGTGTAGAGCTTACCTAAAAAAAATGGTTAAAGGACAAAGACTTCAGTTTCAGACAGTAGGCGGGGGTGTGCTATGCTCCAGAAGCCTTATAGCTCCAGCCTCAGCTCTGGCCTCTGGTGCAGAAAAGGGCCACCTCATGTCTGGCACATTCTTTATGATGAGCATCTGGGTTTTCAGAAATGTTCTCTGATGATATAAGATCAGAGGTAATTTTTTCCCAAGTGAAAATTAGGTTAGACCTCTTTGCTACTATCAGTTATCCATCTAGCAGCTGTTTATGGGCCACCTATTATGTGACAGGCATAGTACCATTTGCTGGGGTAACAGAGATGAATTGCGCTTGCCCTTCAAGGGCAAAGTTGTCTCAGGAGCAGGGGGAAGTGGGCATAGTAGAACCCATCTGGCTGAGTAGAATGATTTGTGGGATTCTTAAAAGCCACTTACTTTCAACTAAATCTGCTGATGATCAGTATCACTTTTTCTAGGTTAGGCTACATGTTTACTGCTAAACTGTACTGAGTAAAATGCAGATATCTCACCTGGGATATGAGGTGTGAAGTTACTCATAAGTTAGTAGGTATTCATTTAATGGCAGAGTAGTGTCCTTAGTGGAAGGTCAATTTTTATAAAGAAGTGACAGGCAGAGGTCCCCAACGCCTTATCACATGTGATAAAAGTAACTCTCTGAAAGGTCACTAGCGACTTACCTAATCACTACATCCATCTTCTCCCTTGGGGTCAAACTTGCTTCCCAAACTTAGTGACTTTAGTTGAATCCTGCCTTCTTTCCTTCCTTACTGCTCAAGCAATACTATCTTGGGCAATTCACTTGACCTGTTGGAGCTTCAGTTCCCTCTTCTATAAAATGGAGATAAAATACCTTCCATTCTGGATTGTTGAGATGATAGACAAATGTATAGCACCAAGTACAATGCATGGCCCGTTGCAGGTACTCAGGAAATGGCAGCTAGTTGTACTGTCCTTCTATTCAGAGAGCATATTGGTGAATGTTAAGCTGTCCTCATTGTTATGTCTGACCTTCCAGGCCATTGAAAACTTTGCCGTGACATTGAAGACTACTGCCCAGATGCTCCAGATGTTTGGGGCCTGCCTAGCCACAACAGAGCTGCCCAGGGGCCTGCTGTCCACTGAAGACCTCCTCATGTCCCACACAGGGCAGCGGGACAAGCTGCAGGTGAGTGGCCAGTGGCCTTGGAGAGAGCCAGGAGCAGAATTAAAAGTGAAGTCCTCTTCTTCCCCCTTTTCTGGTGACTTGGCAGCAGTTGATCATCTTAAATCTTCTAGATAGGCAGTATGTAAAGAGGAAAACCTCTTGAGACTGGTCCATGAGTGTAAAAGGATTGTAATTAAGACCTGTGAGAAGCAGCCCTGTAAAGGGAAACTCATTCCACCATGTGAGACAGGTGTGTGAACCTCCTCTCAAGTGCAGCACCCCTATGATCTGTTTGGGACAGAGCAAGATATGATGGATATGGCTGCAGTGAATGAAGGAGGGGTGGCAATTGTCTTTTGAGGCATAAGCTTTCCTGAGCCTATTGTGAGGTTTTGGGGCAAACTAATAACTAATAACTTTGGGGCAAACTATTGCTTCACTTTCTCAGGGATGTATCTTTTTATTTGGGGAGTAATTTGAGAAAGAAGACATGGAAGGTGCTCTGAACTGGGTTTAAGGAGAAGCACCTATTAACTATTCATAAAATCATGTCAGAGCCTGCTAAGAATGGAGGCTGGTAGATTCTTTCAGGTCATGCAGTAAAGGGAGGTGTCTTCCTGGGGCTTATAGGAAGGGTTTCAGCTCTTTTCTACTTCCAGAAGCGTAAATGGACCAAACCCATCATTTCACCAGAAGACCAGAACACCATTGGGCAGCAAACTGGGGATCAGAAGGTCAATGCATCTTAGCATTACATGTATTCTTGCTGCATGGAGCTTGAGAAGAGCTGACCTCTTTTATTTGTGGCCCAAAATTTACAAAAACGCTTTGCTAGGTGGTTGATTTGCTCATTTAGCCAGCATTATTGACCACCTACCACTACATGTAGGCAAAACAAACCAAAAAAGTGCAAACTTAAGGAATACATAGTTGAGTTAGGGGAGTCTCAGGGTCTAGCGGCTAAGGCAAATTAATTCTTCCATGTGTCAGGGAGCACTATTAAATTCTCTTTGGAAGGAGCTGGATATCCAAAAAAGAGTTCAAAATATACTTTCCACATTACTCTGAATAATTAAAAGATCTGGTTTGAAACTGTGAAAACCTGAAAACATCCTAGAACTTTTCCCTGGAAATGTCTCTGATGACCTTGACAAGCACGCACAACCTAGCACACCCTTCCTGTTCCTGTGTGTGCTTTTTACACCTGGATGGAAACTTAGGGCACATCTTCAGAGCACGTGCAGGCAGGTGTCCCAGGATCTTTTGCATATTGGATCCTTCTCCGAGGAGAGCTTCTACTTCCTGAGTAAGGGTGACTTTGACAGGCTATGAGCTGTCTCTCAGTTTACAAACAGTATGCTGGCATTCACCCTGCTGCCACTAGGACCTTGTCTGTGCAAAGAGGAAATTCACTGAAATTCTATGGACTTCTATGGATGTTCCCAGAAGCGTATCCCTGAACTCCTTCTGTAGCCTGAGTGCTGACAGTAAAAAAAATTAAATACCCCAAATGATTAAGGAGGTTTTCTCTTCATGGGAATGAAAACTCCTTAAGCCCTTTGGACCGTGTGACAACTGGATATCCATGTGAAAAAGAAGGAAATTGGATGCTTACCTCACCTTGTCCACAAAAATTAACTCAAAATTGGTCAGGGAACTAAATATAAGTTCCAAAATTATAAAACTCTTAGGAGAAAATATAGATGTAATTTTTTATGACCTTACATTAGGCGATGGTCTCTTAGATACCACACCAAAAGCACAAACACCTAAAGAAAATAAATAAAGTAGACATCACCAAAATTAAGAACTTTTGTGCTTCAAAGGACACTATCAAAAAGGTGAAAAGACAACCCGCAGAATGGGAAAAAAATATCTACAAATCATGTATCTGATGAGAGTCTAATATTCAGAATATATAAACAACTCTTGGAGTACCTGGGTGGCTCCGTTGGTTGAGCATCTGACTGGCTCAGGTTGTGATCTCACAGTTCTTGAGTTCCAGCTCCGCATGGGGTTTGCTGCTGTCAGCAGGGAGCCTGCTTTGGATCCTCTGTCCTCTTCTTTCTCTGCCCCTCCCCCACTTGCTCTTTCTCTCTCTCTCTCAAAAATAAATAAAACATTTTTTAAAAAATTAAAAAAATAAACAACTCTTACAACTCAACCTTTATAAAAAGACAAATAACCCAATTAAAAAATGGGCAAAGTAGGGGTGCCTGGGTGACTCAGTTGGTTAAGCATCCGACTTCAACTCAGGTGGCTCAGGTCATGATTTTATGGTTGGTGAGTTCGAGCCCTGTGTCAGGCTCTGTGCTGACAGCTCAGAACCTGGAGCCTGCTTTGGATTCTGTGTCTTCCTCTCTCTCTGCCCCTCCCCTGTGTGAGCTCTGTCTCTCTCTCTCAAAAATAAATAAGCTTTAAAAAAATGGGCAAAGGATTAGAACAGGCATTAGACAGATAAATGGTTATTAAGCACATGAAGACATGTGCAACGTCATATATTGTTAGGGAAATGCAAATCAAAACTGCAGTGATATACCCACTAGAGTGGCACTAATTAAAAAGGTGGGCCATAATAAGTGTTGATGAGGATGTGAGGGAATTGGAACCCTCATACATTGCTTGTGGGAATGGAAACTGTCTGGTAGGTCCTCAAAAAGTTAAACATAAAGTTACCATATGACCCAGAAATTCTACTTCTACGTATGTACATAAGAGATTTGAAAACATGTTTTATATAAAAAGTTACACATAAATGTTCATAGCAGCATAACACCCCAAAAGTGGAAGCAACCCATGTGTCAATAAGCTGATGAGGGGATAAAAAAATGTGGTATATCCATACAATGGAATATTACTCAGCCATAGAAAGGAAGTACCAATACATGCTTTAATATGTATGAACTTTGAAATAATTACGCAGAGTGAAAGAAGCAGACACAAAAAGCCACATATTGTACAATTCTACCTATATGAAATGTCCAGAATAGGTAAATATGGAGAGAAAGGTAGATTAGTGGTTTCCAGGGTCTGGAAAGAGGGAGAAATGGAGAGTGATTGATAATAGGTATGGGGTTTCTTTTTGAGGGTTATGAAAGTGTTCTGGGGAGAAAACATGGACTTGTATGCATTAAAAGGGTGAGTTTTAGGGGTGCCTGGATGGCTCAGTGGTTGGGCATCTGACTCTTGACTTTGGCTCGGGTCATGATCTCACAGTTCAGAAGATCAAGCCTGGCTTCAGGCTCTGCGCTGATGGTGCAGAGCCTGCTTGGGATTCTCTTTTTCTGCCCCTCCCCTGCTCGTGTGCGCGCGCACGCTCTCTTTCTCAAAATAAATAAATAAAACTTAAAAGAAAGTTTTATGGTACTATACGAATAATATCTCAATTTTTTAAAAAAGAAAAAGATCTGGGGCGCCTGGCTGGCTCAGTTGATTAAGCGTCCGACTTTGGCTCAGGTCGTGATCTCACTATTTGTGGGTTCAAGCCCTGTGTCGTGCTCTGTGCTGACAGCTTGGAGCCTGGAGCCTGCTTCGGATTCTGTGTTTCATTCTCTCTTTGCCGCTCCCCCACTTGTGCTCTGTCTCTCAAAAATAAACAAATGTAAAAAAAAAATTAAAAAAAAAAGAAAGAAAGAAAAATATCTTTGGGCCTAAAATAATAATAAAATAACCATGAACCCTATACAGGTACGTGCTTTTCATACTGTTTATGATAGCCCTACAGACCTTCTTTCTTAGCAAAACAGCTCTTCCTGTTGTCTAATTCCATGTTGGTTTTGGAAGCAGTTCACAGAGGCAGGCAGTCTTCCTTCTGAGTCCCAAAGGAGGTGATTCTCACCTCTTTGAAGGTCTTATTTTGGGGCAGAAACCCCAGGGCCTCGGCCTTATACTCTCAGATACTTAAGTCAACTGACACACTTTACCATGTGTCCAGGTAAATAGGGTAAGACTCTCATATTTTGTTGTTGTTGTTGTTAAAATAAGAAATCCAACAGGGCCATAGTCCTTTTTCTCATCATGTAGGAGGAAAGTGCCAGTGGTCCTTTGATTATGTGATAGAGCACTCTTCTACAAATATGAATACTGTTTAGCATTTAATATTTGTTCCATTCAGAATTTATCCAATTGTGTATTCAGAGATGACAATTCTATCAGCATTTCCAGGGTTACAAATAATCAAGAAGATAATCAGAGTAATAAGTGATTTTTTGTAGGCCCTAGAAATAATTTACAGTCTTAGGAGGGTTTTTTTTGTTTTTTTTTTTTTTTAATTTTTGAAAGACAGAGAGAGACAGAGCACAAGTAGGGGAGGGGCAGAGAGAGAGGGAAACACAGAATCCGAAGAAGGCTGCAGGCTCTAAGCTGTCAGCACAGAGCCCAGTGCGGGGCTTGAACCCACAAACTGTGAGATCATGACCTGAGCCAAAGTCGGACGCTCAACCGACTGAGCCACTCAGGCGCCCTACAGTCTTAGGAGTTTTTAAAGACCCCATTGTTTAAATTCTACTTGCAGAGAATATGTTAAAAATGCATAGGCACAGAGGTCTTGATTTTGCACAGGAAGATGAAATTGCTATTCTTATGAATGTTTTCAGTGTTAATGCCTTAACAAATCAGGGTTTTGGACTAGTTTTATACCACAAGAAGATATCTCTCAGTATCTGCTGAGGAAAGGGGATATATCATCTCTTTTATGGACTTCTTTTTTCTCAATTATGAGGACTTGCATTTTATTTATTTTTTTTTATTTATTTATTTTTTCAACGTTTATTTATTTTTGGGACAGAGAGAGACAGAGCATGAACGGGGGAGGGGCAGAGAGAGAGGGAGACACAGAATCGGAAACAGGCTCCAGGCTCCGAGCCATCAGCCCAGAGCCTGACGCGGGGCTCGAACTCACGGACCGCGAGATGGTGACCTGGCTGAAGTCGGACGCTTAACCGACTGCGCCACCCAGGCGCCCCAGGACTTGCATTTTAAAGGCCACATTCTAGAATTCATTATTCAGCATTATAAAAAAAACCCAGCATGGTAGGGCTAACGTGTAGTGGCAGAAATGGGGTAATAAAAGCTAAGTAAGGAGTCTAAAGTATTAGTCATTCATATAATCTCTGGGCTCTGATTCATCCTTTAACTTCCTCCCCCACCTCCACCCCCAGCCCATGACACAGCCAAACACAGCACCTGGCATGAATAGTAGTGCTTTTAAATGTATTTTGACAGACTGACTGACTGACTGAATGAATGTCTACATTTAGGCTTACCCTTGTCATAGGAAAGAATTCTCCCCAGAAAATTTAAATTCCTTTGAGCCTGAAGCAATCTGCTTGCCCTATTAAGTGGGTCTTTTGAACCAACTGCTTGTTTCCATAATAGTGGAATTGTAATGATAAGTACACACTGGGACAGCCATACCAGTTGTTAAATATTTATGTTCCACAAGTGCCCAACTTTACCTCTCTGGCCCATTTCCTAGGACCCATGAGACCTCCTCATGTTTCTGGCATCAAAAGGGGTTAACACGTGGATAGCAGTTGGCCTCAGGACTGCTTCAGTATTATATCTGACATCTGTGCTGATTGGTTAATGACTGCTCTAAACAGTTATTAAATATTTTGAATTGTTACTACTATGGACAAGGGAAAACTCCATTTTTGTCCTGGGCAACTTACCTTTTCACTTTCCAAGTATCATAGTTCCTCAATCTTTCCCTGTGTATTTATGGCAGATTTTTGTAACCCTGCTAAAGCTAACCCTGCTAGGCCATATATGGCCTAGTCCCAAAGCAGTAACCAGTCATAATTTTTCTTTGTGTATATATATATATATATATATATATATATATATATATATATATAGTTTTTGATAGTGTGAAGGGGATACACAGTGAATGACATCGCTTGCTCAGACCCACGTTCTCTCTCTCACACGCTTCCTCACACTCTGCACTTCTTTGGGTATATCTGTGTCCCAAGTTTCCCCTTCCAAAAAGTCTCCTTCTGCCCCAGCAATATGCCTCTACTTCTCTGGCCCCTCCACCCTTTCTCCCAACTCTACACACACACACACACACACACACACACACACACACACACACACACAATTTAATGGTAATGCCAGAATCCTGCTGGAATTCTGGAATCTCAAGGACATTTAAGAAACTGAGAAAAGCCAAGACTCTTTTTAGAAGGTAGGAAGAGTGAAAGGTAAGAGCATTTGCTAATGAGTGCTTCCCGCCCCCCCTTCCCCTATCATATCCTATTTGTCCTTATTCATTTGCAACCTAATTTCTTTTAGACTATTATTAATTCATCCAACCTACAAATATTTAATGAGCATTGGTGAAATAAGAAGAAATGAGGGCTGATACCTGAGAGTGGAAAAGAAGGGATGTGTCTAGTTCCCATGCAGGAGTACCAGCCGAGAGAGTGACTTGGGGCCTTACCTGGAGTGGACAGAGCCACAGGGGTGTCCAAAGAACTTGGGCCAGATCAGAAAAGTCAAATGTATCATCAGCCAAATCCAGGGACAAGTTTGAGGCTTCGATAGCAGAAGCCTGCAAGGGGATGAATAATACAGTGATATTGGAGACCAGGAGCAAAGGCATGAGGGTGAGCAAGCCAGTACTTGTGTGTGAATAGGGTGGAGAAGTATAAAACTCCACCCACAGGGAACGAGCTCCATACTATGTGAAGGCTGGAGGTGGCTAGGCCTGGAGGAGAGATTCAGGGTTCATGTGCATACAGGATATGTTTTTGTAACTATGGGCCTATTTTATTGCTCAGGGCACAGTAACCAGCATCCTGTGTGAACCATGCACCAAGCACCCAACTCCTAGAAGCAAAGTTCTCTGCCCGGCTCTGTCCCTTTGGCTTATTTTGTGGTTAGCACTCAGGGTATTGACAGAAATGACTTGTGCTGTGTGATTAGAGGATTAGAGCTGTTGTATTTGGCAGGAGATAACCTGACATCCTCTCCAATTACAAAGCCCAAAGTCCCATGTAAAAGGAGCAGAATAGAGTTGCCTTGGAAGTATGACTCTTTCCATATCAACCCGAAGTTGCTGCCTATCTACACCAAACTTCAGTAGTTGAGCAAGGCCACACTTTGGGGACAGGTAGAAGAAGAAGCAGGAGTCTATTGACAATACCAGATGAGGTTTTTTTTCCTGCTTTTCTATCAATTATTACATTATTATTTCATGGCAGTGTCTAGCTTATTCAGTATCTGTCATTTTCTTGTTTCTGGTCTCTGCCTTGGATTAGAACCAGATTTTGTTAATTTGTTAATAAATTTAAAATTATTAATTAATTAATATAAATAAATAGTATTAATTAAAATTATTGGTTTATTACTTTTACTTTAAACATACAACAGCAGCCTGAGATACCCACAAAATTTAAGAGTTGTTGCTTTGGAGAGGAAAAGTGGATGAGCAGAGGACAAAAGACTTATTTTTTCCAGTATATACCCTTCCGTATATTTTGGATTTTGTATCATGTATATGTATT
Source organism: Puma concolor (assembly GCF_028749965.1). Classification (NCBI taxonomy): domain Eukaryota; kingdom Metazoa; phylum Chordata; class Mammalia; order Carnivora; family Felidae; genus Puma; species Puma concolor. Next base: position 75,579,748 of record NC_141675.1, on the reverse strand, counting down.
ACCTGTTAAAAATAAGTTAATAACCATATGATCCAATAATACCACTACTGTGTATTTACCCAAAGATAACAAAAATACTAATTCAAAAAGATAAATGCACCCCTATGTTTATTCCAGCATAGTTTACAAAGTCAAATTAAGGAAACAGCCCCAGTGTCCATGGATGGATAGATGAATGGATAAAGAAGATGTGATACACACACACACACACACACACACACACACACACACACACACACACACAATAGAATACTACTCAGCCATAAAAAGGAATGAAATCTTGCCATTTTGCAATAACATGGATAGATCTAGAGGGTGTGATGCCAAGAGAAATAAATCAGTCAGAGAAAGACAAATGCCATATGCTTTCATTTATGTGTGGAATTTAAGAAACAAAACAAAAAAAAGAGACAAACCAAAAAGCTGACTCTTTTTTTTTTCAGTATATGAAGTTTATTGTCAAATTGGTTTCCATACAACACCCAGTGCTCATCCCAAAAGGTGCCCTCCTCAGTACCCATCACCACCCTCCTCTCCCTCCCACCCCCCATCAACCCTCAGTTTGTTCTCAGTTTTTAAGAGTCTCTTATGCTTTGGCTCTCTTCCACTCTAGCCTCTTTTTTTTTTCCTTCCCCTCCCCCATGGGTTTCTGTTAAGTTTCTCAGGATCCACATAAGAGTGAAACCATATGGTATCTGTCTTTCTCTGTATGGCTTATTTCACTTAGCATCACACTTTCCAGTTGCATCCATGTTGCTACAAAGGGCCATATTTCATTCTTTCTCATTGCCACGTAGTACTCCATTGTGTATATAAACCACAATTTCTTTATCCATTCATCAGTTGATGGACATTTAGGCTCTTTCCATAATTTGGCTATTGTTGAGAGTGCTGCAAAAAGCTGACTCTTAACTGTAGAGAACAAACAGATGATTACCAGAGGGGAGGTAGGTAGGGGGATGGGAGAAATAGGTAAAGAGGATTAAGAGTACCCTTACCATGATGAGCACTGAGTAATGTATAGAACTCTTGAATCACTATATTGTACACTTGAAACTAATATAACACTTTATGTTAACTACCCTGGAATTAAAATTGAAAAAACAAAAATAAATAAGTTAATTAATTTTTAAAAGCTGCAGCTCAACTTCTTTAGCATTTAATTTCCTAAATGAAAGATATACCTGATCTGCCATTCTCTTCACCTCAAATCTACCAAGAATTTGCTTTTGTTAGTTTCTTCTAAGACAAACTATATTTTCCTTTCTCTAGGATGAGCTGAAATTACTTGGAAAGCAAGGGGCCACACTGCTGTCATGCATTCAAGAACCAGCAACCAAAAGTCCCACCAGAAAACTCAATCCCAATCAGCTAGAGAATGTAGCAACCATGGAAAGGTGAGTGAGAGAGGAGAGGATATGTAGAACTCAATAATCAGAAATAACCAAAACCAGATTGGTACAGTTACTACTGGATCTTGCTGGAGTCAGGAAAGAATAATATTTGAGACAACAAAGGCAAAAACATGGTATCCATCTACAGAGATCTTTTTGTAAGAATGCTGTCCTGCCCCCCCCTCCCCCCGCCACGCTTTGTGCTATAACTTTCATCCCAGGATTTCAAGGGAGATGGTAGTGTTTATTTATCTTTATTTCTAAATAACCGTTCATTGGGTGCTGTACTTTACACACCTATCGTCTCACCAGTAGAAAACGAAAGGCACATAGGTAAGGTTACCTAGGGACACATTTGAAAGCACAGCAGCTGCATCTGAAGTGAAGTTTCTGCTTCGTTCTGAGGGTATCCCTGATTGAAAAATGGAAAATGTGGGAGCCAGATGAATCATGAAAAAGTCATAGATGACAGACATATGTATAATAAGGAGATTCCCACAATTAATATCACTGACTGGAAACAGAGGGGCTACCTACATAAGCCTACATGGACTCATGTGGAAATGAACACTAACCACAATGTCACTTTCTCATTCTTTCTTGACAGGTTATTACTTCAATTGGATGAGACAGAAAAAGCCTTTAATCAGTTTTGGTCCGAGCATCACTTGAAGCTTAGTCAATGCCTACAACTACAACACTTTGAGCACAATTTTCATGAGGTGTTATTTTCTTGTGTAATAGAACTTCCTTTCATTGTTCAGTGACTTTTGGTTCTCTCTTCCCCCTTGGACTATGGATATTGAGTGTCCTCACTAACCCAGCCCCCTCCTTATATTCTTGCTTCCTCATTGATCATTCTCTTCTTCCTTTTTCAGTGGGGTAGCAATGTTCTAGAATCCCATTTTCCTGTTGACATACATGACATTTTGTGTATGGTTTATCTTCCTTTTAAAAAATGTTTATTTGTTTGTTTGTTTATTTATTTATTTAGAGAACACAAGCAAGCAGGGGGAGGGGCTGAGAGAAGGGAGGAGGGGCAGAGAGAGGAAGAGAGAATCCCAAGAAGGCTCTGGACTGTCAGCATGGAGCCCAATGAGGAGCTCAAATCCACAAACCACGAGATTATGACTTGAGCCGAAACCAAGAGTCAGACATTTAACTAACTGAGTCACCCAGGCACCCCGAGGTTTATCTTTCTTTTTGATTGATAACCTGTAAAGGTGGTTTTACTATTTCATCTACATGTATCTCAACACCAAACTCCCCTTTCCACCCCTGCCCCAAGCTTAATCTAAAAGTTAATGAACTTAAAAAAAAATGTATATGTAGATACATAAAAGTCCTGAATCCTGTTTGGATTTTCAAGTTTTCTTAGAGTATACAAACCTATACCTCCAGAGAGGTGCTCATGGCTTATTTCTGGATGTTCTAATGTGTCTTATAGGTTAAGCGTGCCCTGGACAATTTGTTGGCAGAGCAAGCAGAGTTTACAGACATCGGAGACAGTGTGATACGTGTGGAACAACTTCTTAAGGAACACAAAAAACTGGAAGGAAAAGGCCAGGTTTGTTTTTTGCTGTTTTTATGGACTGGGAAGGAAATTGCTGGGGACAGTGACAGATCATGTCCACTCATGATTGTTGGAAGGTCGCTGAAGGACACAGGAATGCCCAAATCCTGCCTTTCCAGTCACCACACTGCCAGGTAGGGGGAGGGTTCCAGTAGACTTGCCTGCTGGTACAGAAGCAACGGGAGGAAAGGTCATAGTGGGCACATTATCTACTGGCAGGATGTAGGGGTGGGAGTTGGTGGTAAGGAGGGGAAACTTGAAAAGGGGAAACCAGAAAAAAAAAAACCAACTAGTTTTATAACAAGCAGAATGGTGAGAAGGAGGAAATTGCTCCACATCAGTTCTGCTGCTACACAGAGCTGGCAAAGCTTTCTCCTTTCAAATGCCCCAAAAGTTGTCAATATCAAACTTGTAAAAGAATATGTGTTTCACAATTCTCATACCAGCATTAGATAGTTTCCCAGATCTGCACACAAGTCAGCAGGTAGGAATGATTCTATTTCAAGTCCTTACAAATTTGGGTTATTACAAATTAAGAAAGCCGAGTCCTCTCTTTCCAGAGAAGTTCTTTTCTGCTATTCTTAAATTAGATTCTCTATATTTTTGTCTCTTGGGGACTATGTCCTTGATGATTAGCACTTCCTTTCTGAGCTAATCTATATGCATGTTTTCCAGATGGTAATTTTGTAATATTAGAGATTTGCTTCAAAAAGTGTGGTCCTCTGGCCAGTGCATAGATGTCACCTGAGTGAGAACTTGTTAGAAATATGGAATATAAGGCACGCCCCCCCACCTCAGAATCAGAATCTGCATTTTAATAAGATTCCTAGGTGATTGACATGCACATTATAGTTAGAGACATACCCCTCCTGCCAAAGGAGAAGTAACAAATACAAACCAAGTTCACTCTGACCCTAAGAGCTATCAGTTGTGGATTCTGAGCTGGGGGTGCTTCTGCACATATGTGAATACATGGACCCACCTGTATACCCAGACTCTCACTCAGGAATCTCATCCATCCCTGTGAGTACTCCTTCTGTTATCAGTGATCATTTGAAGCTAAACATTTTAGTGCTGTAGGCATGAGTGATCAGAAACATTTGTCAAACAGTGGAAACATTGAATTTTGTGTATGTAATGACTATCTCAGATTCCCCAAGACAGTCCCAATTTTATGTAATTTCAGTTCTTTTCAAGAGAACTCATTATTTTACTATGTATTTTCACTTATATACATTCATATATTAGGGGGAAAAAAGCCTCACCAAGCTCAGTCCTTATATTTTGGGTTTGAAAAATATGGTCATAGCATATATATGAATGAAAGTAGCTACTGACCTGAAGGAGTTCATTCATTACCAGGTATTCCTTATCCTAGGTTCCATGGATATGGTGGCAAACCAGGCAGTTAAGACCCTGCTCTCACTGAATTTACATTCTGCTGGAGAGAGAGAGAGAGAGAGAGAGAGAGAGAGAGAGAGAGAGAGAGAAACAAGTAAAAAGTAATCAAATACTAATGTCAGATAATGACAAATGGTATGAAGAAAATAACAGGATATAAGTGACTGGGGGTGCTACTTTAGCCCAGGTAGTCAGGAAAGGTCTCTCTGAGAAAGTGTCCTTTGAACTGAGCTCTGCATAGCCTTGCAAAGATTTGGGGAATAGCATACAAGGCAGAGAAGTCTCAAGTATGAAGCTTTTGAGGCAAGAATTAGGCTGATGAGTTCAAGGAATGTGTCTGGAACTTAGTGAGCCATAAAGGAACAAGGTGAGAGTGATGATGATGAGGATTGGGTTTTATTTCAGTGGAATCCATTGGAGGATAGTCTGGGTTGGGCTTTAAATCACTGCTGGGTTGGCTGGATCTGCATGACTGCAACCACTTTCTCTCTTCTGCCTACCTCCTTGGACTTGCAATCTTTGGTACATACTTTAGAGGCCGCTGATTAGAGCTAGGGGAGAAACCTATGGTCATGGGACACAGGAATGCTCTGTGAACCCATGATTCATCTTTCATGGGCAAAGGATCTGAACCAGGTAGACTAACCCACTGCAGATGACCTGCAGAGCCCAGGCACATTCGTTTTACCCATCCTGTGCCTTACTTATCCAGATTTTAACTTATTTTCCAAGGGATATAGTAGACCTATTTCTCTGCCTTTAGATGAACCAAAAAAGCTATCCTATCATAACCAGGACCTTTTTAACTGTCTTCCCTCAGACTTCTAAGAGGCAGTGTTTCTTCAGATGATAAAGGCTTGGATAGCCTTTCCATTTGTCCTGCAAAGTGTTAAAGGAACAAGGTGATGTCTGGCTAGTCTACCAAAACCTGCTTGGGTTTATCCTTCACTCAGTACTCAGGGGTCACCTTCCCTCCTGGCATAGCCACTCACTAATATCTGGGTTGTTGCCAACTTCCTTATTCTGTACAGTGATATCATCCTCATGGGTAACCTCTGAGCCAACTCACTGACCAGACTCCTGCCACGTGCTTACTGAACCCATTCTTTTACCTTTGTCTGGTTTGACAGTTTGGCACTCGTTTATAATTCTGAGAAACAGTGGTGGTTTCAGCCCCTACTCTTACTTCTTTAAAAGTAGAATTTACTCTAGGGTTTTGGCTGTAAGGCATGTCGGGGCACTTGGTGATGGGTCATCAGGGAGCAGACAAGGACAGGACAGGGGAACCAATCTGATTTCAGCCTTGACCTCTCCCCACACATCCAGGGGCCAGCAGTTACAGTACGTGTTCAAGAAGGCTTGGAACCCAGATCAGTAACCTTCTAGGGATATAAATCTAGCTGGAGGGGCATGGCTTTTTTTTTTTAGTGGAAATTTTCAAACACACACAAAAGTAGATCAACTAGTACAATGAACTCCCATGTGTACGCTCAGTTTGAACAGCCATTAACTTTCTGCCTTTCTTGTTTCATCTGGCCCACTTCTCCATATGTATATTCCATTCCAAGGCCATTATCTGTGGGTTCATTCTGGGTTCCTTGACACAGAGCATCACCCTTTCTCATCATTTTCTTTCACAGTAGACACTTTCATCTGTTATAGCAGTAGAATATGGGGAAAAATAAGCTGTTATTACAATAAGGGTTTCTGAATTACATGCTGCAACTTGACCATCTAGCATTCTGGAATTCTTGGCATCTCAAAGATGGCAAGCTGGCGTGTGTTCAGAACACCAGATTTCAGCCATTTCTTTCTCATTATTTCTTTTACTTTGGTGGGTTTTCACCGGATTTTCCTCAGCAGAAGGTGTATAGACTAAAAAGCTGCAATTTGTGTGTGTGTGTGGGGTGGGTTACAGCAAAGTTCTTTGAAGGCACCTGAAGGATTTAACAGTCATGGCTGTGCAGCCATCATTTATAGCACATGCAAGGAGGCCAAGAGGGCTAGGAGGCGACAAGACACAGGCGTTGGAGCCAGACAGGAGTGGATTAAAATCTTTGCTCTAACAACCACCAGTTGTGTGCCCTTAGTCAAGTTTCTTAGTCTTTCTGAACACATCCCCTCATCTTATAAACTGTTAATAATCATTCCTGTTCCCTGTGAAGATGAAATGAGGTAGAGATTTCATAAGGATTGAGTGCCTGGAGCATAGTAGATGATCAGAACCTGGAAGCTATTATTATTACCCATTCATTCCAGTACAGTGATCTTCTAGCCATCCAGTGTGGCTCCTGAGTTATATGTACGGATCTTTTCCCAAGACCCATCTGGACCTCCTACTCACACCTCTCTTCCAACATCTCGGTGTTTTAAGAACAGTTCTGAAGGGTGAGATGCTGCATGCCAAGCAAAGGGCAGGCTCTGATCACTACAAAGCACTTGGGAAATTTCTTGTGGCGAAGTTTCCTAGGCCCAGAAAACTTGTGCTATTCTTTTTTTTTTTTTAATTTTTTTTTTCAACTTTTATTTATTTTTGGGACAGAGAGAGACAGAGCATGAACAGGGGAGGGGCAGAGAGAGAGGGAGACACAGAATCGGAAACAGGCTCCAGGCTCTGAGCCATCAGCCCAGAGCCTGACGCGGGGCTCGAACTCAGGGACCGCGAGATCGTGACCTGGCTGAAGTCGGACGCCTAACTGACTGCGTCACCCAGGCGCCCCTTTTTTTTTTAATTTTTAAAATGTTTATTTTTGAGAGAGAGAGAGAGGGAGAGAGGCAGAGTGTGAGCAGGGAAGGGGCAGAGAGAGACAGAGACACAGAATCTGAAGCAGGCTCCAGGCTCTGAGCCGTCAGCACAGAGCCCAATGTGGGGCTGGAACTCACAAGTGAGGAGATCATGACCTGAGCCGAAGTCTGAGTCTTAACCGACTTAGCTACCCAGGCACCCCAAATTTGTGCTATTCGTAATAAATTTGGCAGCTGGCCTTTAAAAAAAAAAGACAACAGACTTCCTTGCAAAGTTTTCACGTTTCTATATTTGACTGGAATCAGACAGGTTGATAAACCCAATGAAAATCAGAATTTGATCAGCCAAATGAGGTCTCTAAGCCTAGGCAGAACAAATGCAGCCATTTTTCTGTGTGTGTGTTGGTCAGAACTAGATTCTGGAGCCAGACTGCCTGAGTTTGAAACCTGGCTCTTCTCTTTCCTACCTGGGTCACTTTGGACCATTTGTGCCTCTACTTCCCTTTTGTTAAACAGGGCCTATGTCAAAGGGTCTGTGGTAAGGAGTAAAAGAAACAGTCAACTTAAGCATTCAGAATAGTGCCTGGCCTATAGTAAGGTCTCCATGAATATTAGCTATTTTCATTAACATCACAGAGGTAGTGGGGCAAACTGTGCTACGGAATGTTTCCTATGTTCAACCTGCAGTGGCTGAGCAGTTCTAGTAAGAGTGTCTCATTCATTCTTCATTCATTTTGCAAATATTTGTTGATCTTCTACTACTATATACCAAGTGCTGTTCTAAGTTATGAGGACACTACAGTGAGCAAAACAGTTAAAAATCACTGCCTGAGGAGTTAGCATTCTGACCTTTTCTATGCAGTGGTGACCATCTGGCCTTTGCTGGACAGACCAAATGCACTGGGTATTTAAACCTGAGTTCTTTTAAATAGCTACTGCTTGATTTGTGTCACTTTATTCCCATATCATTACTCAGTTTTGTTTTGTACAAAAATCATTTATTCCTAAGTACCTAATATGTTCCCCATGGCACGTTTTAGGCTAAATAAGAGCTGGTTCATGCTCACAAGGGTCTGCAGCATTAGCCCAGGCAATACATCAGTGATCACAATATAGTGAAGTATGTGCTCTGATCAAGAAAGGCGCAGAGTGTTATGGGAGCACAGAGGAGAGGCATCAAAATTAAATGGTGGAGTTAGAGAAAGCTTTGTGGAGAAGGTGAACTCTGATGGGTGATGTACAGTTAGCTCCAGAGGAGTGTAGGTGTATCAGGAGGTGAGTTGGGGGGGTGCGGGGTAGTGGTGAGGGAAGGATGGGGCTTTCTAGGCAGAGGGAGCAAGCAGAGAAGGCATGGAGGCCCAAAGCTGCCTGAATATTTGGAGAACTATGAACAGGTCATTAGTTGGGTTACAGTTGGGGGTGAGGAGATGGAGGAGGGAGAGACACAGGCATGACCAGGTAATGAAAGGCCCTCTGCATTGCTCAGAAGTTTGAACTTTTCTTATGAAGACTGTGGGGATCCAGGGAAGGTTTTGAGGTGTGGCAGTGATGTAGACATGATGAGATGCTATAATGGAGTTGCTGTTTCATCAGAATTATGGAGCATGATTTGAAGGAGAGCCTGAAGGAAAGCAAAGAGACCAGCTGTCCTGGTCAGAAAGCAGGAAGGCAAGAACATACAGTTCTTGCCCTGGAGAAGGGCTCAGAATTCGACGAAGTTGCTAAGAAGGATATGGGCTCTGCAGAGTTTGGTGAATGACTGGCCCAGGAAAGGGGCAGTGTTTTTGAGATTGTTGAAACCATAAACCACTGTAAGTTGAGAGAGGGGCAGGGTCATCACCTGGAGTCATCATAACTCCTTGTGTTACTATAAAAAGTTAAACTAGGGCAAATGCATCTTACTGGAATGCTTAACGTAGTCATGAGGGTGCACATGGCCTCTCAGCTCCTGGACACCTTTGGAAGCATGGAAGTCATCTGTGTTGACTCACGGGTCAATGTTTTTTCACACAATTCCAGCCAAGTATATCACTATATCTTCTAGTTCACTGGCTAATAACATTTTATTGATCAAATATTTATGAGGTGCTTCTAAGTGTTTTCATGGAACTTACGTATTGGTAGTGGTGGGTGGAGTATGAGAGAATCATATGTTAAAGTAAATAAAGTAGATACTTTCAGGTAGAGGTCAAGTGCTGTTAAAAAAAAAATGAAAACGAAGTGAGAGAGAGGGCCTGGGTGGGTGTGTTGCCGGGAGTGACTTAGATACAGTAATCAGGGAAGGTCCTGTGAGGAGGTGAGCCAACCTGGGAGAAGCATCCAAGGGAAGGACCCTGAGACAGGGGCTAGTTTGGTTGCCAGCCTTGTTTAAACCATCCCTCCTACCTGGATTACTGCAGGAGACACCAGCTGGCCTCGCTGCTTTGCCTCTTCTCTGCTGTTCTCAACACTACAGCAGGAGCCATCCTTTTAAAAATATGAATGAGAGGCGCCTGGGTGGCGCAGTCGGTTAAGCGTCCGACTTCAGCCAGGTCACGATCTTGCGGTCCGTGAGTTTGAGCCCCGCGTCAGGCTCTGGGCTGATGGCTCAGAGCCTGGAGCCTGTTTCCGATTCTGTGTCTCCCTCTCTCTCTGCCCCTCCCCCGTTCATGCTCTGTCTCTCTCTGTCCCAAAAATAAATAAACGTTGAAAAAAAAATTAAAAAAAAATAAATAAAAAATAAAAATATGAATGAGATCCTCTCTTCAGAACCCTCCAGTGCTTCCCACATCATAATGAGTAAAAGCTGAAGTGCTCACAGTGGCATCAGGGCCCTCCCCAATCCAGTCTCCCTCTTTCTTCTGATTATGTCTCCTACTCCTTTCCTGTTTGCTTCCTCTGTTCCAGGTGGCCTCCTCCTGCTGCCTGAATATGTCAAACATGTCCCTATCAAGTACAGCATGGGTTGTTCCTCACCTCAGGCCTTGACTTTTCTGTGTCAGGGGTTCCCAGGGCCACACTCAGACTTGAAGATTTGCTAGGAGGACTCATAGGACTCAGCACATAATTGTACTCGTGGTTATGATTATTACTGTGAAAAGATACCAAGCAAAATCAACATGGGAAAAGTGCATGGGGCAAAGTCTGTTGGGAATCAGATACAAGCTTCCAAGATTCCTTTTCCAGTGGAGTCCCATCAGATGATCCCCCCAGCAAAGGATTGTGACACTATTGTGAAATGTTGTCTATCAGGGAAGCTCATTCGGGGCTCAGTGCCCAGTTTTTATTGGGGGCCGGTCACATAGGTATCTTCTGCCTGGCGTATACCAGAATTCTCTACTCCCAGAAAGAAAGCAGGGATTTAGTGTAAAGCATATTGTTTGTACAAATGGCACAGTGAGCCATTCTTATCAGGGGATGGCAGGAACCCTCCTGACATTCCTAGATGGCACCCAAGGCCTAACCTTACAAACAGGCCTTGCAAGGACAGTGGTCTCTGTCTTGCTATGCTAACGCTTTGGCACCACTTGGATAGCACCTTCTCAGTGAGTCCTTCTCTCACCATCCTACTTAAAATAACTCCTTACCAGCACTCCCTGCCCTTCTCTCCCGATTTGATCTTTCTCTATAGCACTCATCACCAATTAAGGTATTATATAATCTACATATCTCATTGTTTATTGCCTGTGTGTTCTATTAACATGTAAGCTTCATGAGGGCAGGGATTTTAGCTGCTTTACCACCAAACCCCTAACATGACAGTGTTTGGCATTTGGAAGGTCCTCAGTAATATGTGATGAATGAATTAAAAACAGAAAAACATGGCACACGTGGTTAGAACAAAGCAAGCCATGCAGGGAGAGGTAGGAGGCGTGGTTTCTGGTCAGATGAATTCAGAGCAGAGTGGGATCCTGTGAGTCACATGAAGGGGTTTAGATAAACATACTTCTTAAAGTTTCATGATCCCTCAGAGTTGTCCAAACCAGATCTTTACCAGTTTCCCAAATTCAGCTAACTCTACTCTCTCCTCATGTCACATGCTGATCCTTTTCCTTTTCCATTTAGTTTACAGGAGAATTCAGAGTCTCCAGTTCTGGTCAGTATAACACTTCATGCTCTTCTGCCAAGAACTTATCACAGTTGTAATAATTGAATTACGGGTATAATTTATTTAACAATCTGAGTTCTCCATTAGACTGAAAATCATGGCTTGTTACCACTAGAGTCTCAGTGCCTCACCCAGAACTCAACAAACATATGAATGAATGGCTTGCTCTTCTTCAAGGTGCAGGTGACCCTGGACTAGGCTAGACTTCCTGGAGACTTCAAACTGCCACAGAGCTTTCCCAGGTTCCCCAGTTCCGACTCTCAGCTTAAGACCTGAATCAACATCTCCCTAAGTTGTTCCTGATTTGGAGCACACGGTAGGCAAATATCAGCCTCACCATGACCTGGCTTCTGATGCTTGGTTTGGACGTTCACTTCACAGGAGCCCTTGGAAAAGGCCCAGCTGCTTGCAGTAATTGGGGACCAGCTCATCCAAAGCCACCACTATGCGGCAGACTCCATCAGACCCAGGTGTGTAGAGCTCAGGCACCTCTGCGATGACTTCATCAATGAAAACAAGAAAAAATATGACATTTTAGAAAAGTCCTTGGAGTTGCATAGACAACTGGACAAGGTGAGCACAGCAAAGCCATGACCTGATGTTTGCTAAATTTTCTGCAAAACAGTCTTAATCATACTCATCCTCCCTGCCCCACAATATTGCTGAGAGGATAATGTACTTCTTATGAAATAGTGCTCAAGAGGCATTAAAAGCTGTGAAGATTCTAGGTCATAGAGGCATTGGAGGTAAAAGTGCCCCCACCATCCCACCATATCCCATTAGAATGAACTAACATTCATTTTCCTCTGTGTAGACCTGGACTTAGAGCGTGTTTTGGCCCATGGGACATTTCTTGATTCCCCTTCAGACAGAGAACCAAGCACTATATTTGCAAAGTGCTTCTCATATATAGGCATCAGATTATTAATCCTTTTGGAGAAACTGAAGTACTAATGACCATTATACACTCCTACCTGCTATTTATTGAGTACCTACTATGTTCCTGCCAGAAGCATAATTATGTCATCTATTTAATCCTCAAGACAACCTGTGAGGAAAGTATTAATGGCATTATTTTACAAAGGCAGAAACTGATATCCATCATGGTGAAGTCAATGGTTCACAACATTTAAGACATGAGAATCAGTTTGCTATAATTGCAGATTCTCTAATGTACCATTCTGAAGACTCAGATTCAATACGTCTAGGCTGATGCCCAGGAATCAGTATTTCCGCCAAGTCCCCAGGTGATTCTGGTGCAGGTGGTACAGGGACAACACCGAGAAACTCTGGGATAAGTGACTGCTTACGACATACCTGGGGTAAAAATAGGGGATTGCAGATTTGAAGTCAGGACTGCCAAATTCCAAACCCGAGGCTCCCTAGATTAGACAGCAACACTGTGTGCAGAGGGCTCACAGGGAATGGGTGGAGCTCTGGTGCCCTTCAGTGGTGATCTCTGAGGCAGGTGCCCGGTCAGCAGGGGCAGTGACTTCTGGAGCCTTCCCTGTCAGCTGTTTGCAGGCAGCATGTGGCTCACGGCCATGAGTCAGCATGCTCCATTCCCATAACTGTTTCTCTCTGATGGCCAGGGGCACTCGCCCAGGCTGTTTATATCATCCCAATGCCAAAGGGATTTTAGTATCAATGAAATACAGCTGTTCCAGAAGCAAGTGGCTCCTAAGGGCCTGGTGCACAGTCTGTCCTGTGTGCTAAACTCTGCAGGATCAGCTGCTGTTTTTCTCACTCCATATCTGCTCTAGAGATAATAACCTAATGCTGGTGTGTGTGTGTGTGTGTGTGTGTGTGTGTGTGTGTGTGTGTGTGTGTCTGGGAGAGCAAGCATCTGCTGTGACTCTGCAGAAGACCCCAGCTTAATGTTTTCTGCAGATCTAGGTATGTTTTAAGAGAAAGTTTTCACATTATATACTAAAGCATGATTTATATTATTTTGAAAATCCAAAAATGTAGGAAGGAGAAGGAAAAAAGTTTCTTATGGGCATCTACACATGCCATCCCCCTCCTTATCCCTACACATTGGTAATCACTAATTTTTAAATATCTTTATTTTGTTTTGTTATTCTAAAAGTAGTACACATTCAGCATAAGGAATTTAGGGAAAAAATATACAAACTTAAGTTGCTTATAATTTTCCCACTTAGAGATAACTACTCTGGAGTGCTCCCTTTTGTTCTTTTTCCCCCTGTATAGTTATTTTACGTAGCTTTTCAGGTCACATGGTAAATGGAAATGCAGATGTGCTTGCACTGGCAGCCTCGTTATACATAAATATTCTGGCAGCACAAGGGTCCCTGTCTTTCTGTTTAAGTCTTTAAAAAATTAAATTGTTAGAATTCATCACCTATCTGACTTCATCCCAGCATTCTGGAAAAAGTTTGAGTATTGCTGTTGTGAGTTACAAAGCTTTGCATTCTTCGATGCTTCCCTAGGAAAGACAAATACCAGTAAATGCAAATGTGGACAGAGAAAAGTAGTGTTTTTGTTAAAAGGGATGTTCCCTTCCCTAGGAAGACGTGTAGAGTCCAGGTCTAATGTCTCATTTGTCACCCTATGGTCTTGTAACCAGTTAGGATGCACAATGAATGGCCTAGAATGTAAACCTGAAAAGTCATTGGTTACATTTCTCCACAGTTAAACCAAACTTAGGAATACCTAAGTCTCTCCTTTTGGAGATGTAGCAATTACTGTCTGTGGAAGAGAGAAGAATGTTTATACGATTCTTTTTTACTGACTGGATGACTTTCCTGAGATGTGGACAGATGTAAAATTAGTTTGGGCTTGTCCACCTTATAGTTGCATTGACAGTGGTTAGACCTCTGAAGTTTATGTTGTCCCATGACAATTTCCTGTTGTCTTAGGATCCTTCTAGACCACAGATGAGCTCAGACCTCCTGAGGGTTGTGGTCAGGCTGACTGCATAGGGCACTGTGTTTCTTTTGAAAAGGTCAGCCAATGGTGTGAAGCAGGAATCTACCTTTTGGCTTCCCAAGCTGTAGACAAGTGCCAGTCACGAGAGGGAGTTGACGTTGCCTTGAACGACATTGAGGCATTCCTGGGCACTGCGAAGGAGTACCACTTGCCCAGCCACATGGAGTTTTACAGCCAGTTCGAGTTGATACTCACCCTTGACCTAAAGGTAATGTTTCTGGGTTATTTTAATCTTGTGGTTGGAAAGAAGCACTGGGGGCCTTTTGACTATTGCTTAAGAAAGTCTGGGTAGGATGTACTGAGCAGGTTCACCAATTCCTGTGTTCTGAGGTGGCCTCTTACACTCTTGGTCTGTGCTTCCTGGCAAATACCCTTCACGGTCTCACCCAAATATCACTCTCAGTCATTCGTTTCTCTACAAATACTCATCAGCATCTCTGATATACCAAATACTGTGCTATATATTGGCACAGCAATAATAGACATTCTTTCATCTCTGATGGAACCTAATAGGAGAGGCTGACATTAATAAATGTCAAACACAAAACATAAGAATGTGTTACAGGTTAAGATAAGTGTTCTGGAGGAGGGATTTGGGATCCTGCTGAGCATGTGATAGAAAAACTTGACCTGGACTGAGAATACTTGAGCCAAGGCCTGGAGAATGTGTAGAGATGATGGGGGAGCCTTTCCAGATTAGAAGTAACAGCATGTGCAGAGGACACAGGCCTGGAGGGAGTCTGTTACAAGTGCAGAACCCAAAGGTCAGGGTGGCTGGAATACAGAGAGCAAAGGAAGGGTGTTTGGGGTGAGATAAGAGAGGGGCAGATGAGGTGGGCTTTGTGGGCCATCTTAAGGAGTTTGGTCTTTATTCTAAGAACAGTGGGAAGCCACTGAAGGATTTAAGCAGGGGAATAACTTGATTGGATTTGCGTTTTGAGAGGAGCACTCCTCTGTGAAGTCAGCAGAATTCTGTATGGCACACCTTCCTCTGAGATTCCCACCACCTTGTATGTGTCTCTTCAGTAACACCTTCTTTACTTCTTTGAGTCATGGGCCTCTTTTGAGTCATGGAATCTGATTCATATACTTTCAGGACCTGCATACTCAAAGTGATTAAAGAGAGTTTGATATAGGCACTTTTTACAAAGATATGGCAGGATTTAGGGAACCCAATAAGGATGGTGAAGGTCCCTGGGGCTAGCAAGAAAATGGAAGCAGTTACCACCCATAAGCCTAAAGAGCAAAGGGGAACCCAAGAAGCACTGTAACTGTGACTGTGACAGGCAGCTAGTAAGGGTTGTGGCCTTGGGCAGAGGAATGCAACTATTAATGGAGAAATATATATCCCTACTCTCCTCTCTCCCTCTCTTGGATGTCCAGGTAGTGCTTCCCTTTGGCCAAACCAACTAAAAGCCCATAGGCAAGTGAGCCTATCCAACAGAGTCCATACAGGTCAGCTTCCTGGGACACAAAGCAGGGAAAAGAAGATGTAGTAGAGTGACAAATAGGGAATATCCAGCATATGTAACTTTTATAATTAATTTTATGGGATGCCCTAAAGCCCATCCATGAATTCAGGCTAAGAGCCTTTGCTGTAACATGTTGTATACCACACTACATTCTACTTATTTATTTTAAAAATTAATTAATTTAATTTTAGAGGAAAATTAATTTTCCTCTAAATTTTAGTGGGAGGGAGAGAGACAGCCATCAGGGGAGAGGGGCAAAGGGAGAGAGACAATCTTAAACAGGCTCCATGCTCAGTGTGGAGCCCGATGCTGGGCTCAATCTCATGACACTCAGATCATGAGCTGAGCCGAAATCAAGAGTCAGATCCTCAACTGACTGAGCCACTCAGGCATCTCTATTTATTTATTTTATTTTTCTTTAAGTTTATTTATTTATTTTGAGAGAGAGAGAGAGAGAGAGTGAGAGTGGAGGAGGGTCAGAGAGAGAGGGAGAGAGAGAATCCCAAGTAAGCTCCCCACTTTCAGTGCAGAGCTCCATGTAGGGTTTGAACTCATGAACTGTGAGATTATGACCTGAGCCAAAATCAAGTTGGACATTTAATGGACTGAGCCACTCAGGGCTTCCCATCTACTTATTTATTTTAAATGTCTGTCTTGCTTATTACACTGGGAGCTCCTGAAGGGCAGGAGCCTCATCCACCCCTGCATTCTTGTGCCTAACCCTTGCCTGGTGTCCAATTTATATTTATTGAACAAGTGGGAAGGCAGGTGACAGAGTGGGCAGATTACAGTGGGGGTAGCTCAGTATGGAGTTGTATGTTAATGATGTTCTTTCCCTTAAACCTCTTGGTGGTAAGCTGTGATCTTGGTAAGGGGTGGGGGATGTGTAGGCAGATACCCTCCCCTAACACAAAGATCCTTCTACTTCCTTGCAGAAGGAACAAAGACAAGGCCCATCTGGTGTAGGTTCTACATTGCAGACCCAGTATTGGTAGCTCCAGGTCAGATTCCTAAGGCAAATCTGTCTCACCCAGCTCCAACTCCATTAGTTGCTCAAATAGGTGTATCAGGTCCACCAGGAAGATTTGTAGCCACAGCTGCTGTGCTGCCCAACTTCAGTGAACTTTCTGACCATACCACCTACCAGGAAATGAATAAAACTTAATAAACCACCTCTGAGAAATATGCAGAAACATGAAGGAAGGAGAGGATTATAAGAGAAATATTTTTCGAAAAATCCTGTAGGTCAAATGGATTAAAACATCTCCAAAGTCCATCTTTACTTCTTTTGGTTTGGAATAAAATTTTAGGTTGTAAAATTTAAATATCCTGTTGTGTCAAAGAAAGTTTTGTCCACTGAGAAGTAATGACTTTATTGTCAAAACTGGTACTCTATACATATAAAAATATTCCTAGATATATGTATATGTAGATATGGTACAGACACATGTATCTTTTCACTTTGACAGTTGAGATAGCCTAGAAGCAATGAGACCCCCCAGCGCCAATAAGCACTCCTAGCACCGAGATCTTGGTTTCTAATACCATTCTTCAGTAAAGGAGACCTAGGCTTCTTAGAGAAATGGCTGATTCTAGGGCTGGGGCAGGAAATATGTAAGGTGATCTTACAGCATCTTGTACTGCCGGACTGAACTACTAAAAATGAAACAACAAACCATAGTGATGGGATATAGGCAACAACTGAAGAGAACTGATGACCAATGCTAGAACAGTTAGAACAACAAAATTAATTAAGTACTATTGGATTACAGCCCCAAAGAAATTATATATCCATGAATCCATTCTGATATGAATAAATGATGGAATAAATAAATAAATGGGGCAGATGAGACTAATCTCCTATGAAGAATTCCAAATTATTTATGTAGATACTTTGCTCTTGAGGAAGTAGAATATAGTTTTCCAACCCTTAAATGTGGGCTGTACATAGTGACTTCCTTTCAAAGAGTATAGAACAGAGAAGGAGAAACAAAAGTGAAGTGACTTTACACACAGGACCTCAGCCAGGTGACCAAGGTCAATATCAACAGTGTTGTTAAGTAGATATGATGTAACCTTGATATGATGGATGAACATGGTACTTTACTTCCGTGGTCTTACCCCCAAAGCCTTTAACTCCAGTCTAATCATGAGAAAAACATCAGATAAATCCCAGTTGAGAAACATGCTACAAAATAACTGACCAATGCTCCTCAAAATAGTCAAAGTCGTCAAAAATCAGGAAAAGGTGAGAAATTGACACAGCCAATAGGAGCCTAAAAAGTCATGACAACTACATGTAAGTTGGTATCCTGGATAGGACCCTGGACAGAAAAGTACATTAGGTAAAACTAAGGAAATCTAAGTATAAAGCATGGACTTTTATTTAATAATAATTATAATAATTTTAATTATTATTATTTTAATTATAATAATTTTAATACTGAAAATAACATATCAATAATGTTTTATTAGTTGTAAGAAATGTACCATACTAATGCAAACTGTTAATAATAGGGGAAACTGGATGATCTATATGGGAATTCTCTGTACTATTTTGTAATTTTTTTGTAATTCTAAAACTATTAGAAAAAATAAAATTTATTTCTTTTTTTTTTTAATTTTTTTTTCAACGTTTATTTATTTTTGGGACAGAGAGAGACAGAGCATGAACAGGGGAGGGGCAGAGAGAGAGGGAGACACAGAATCGGAAACAGGCTCCAGGCTCTGAGCCATCAGCCCAGAGCCCGATGCGGGGCTCGAACTCACGGACCGCGAGATCGTGACCTGGCTGAAGTCGGACGCTTAAACGACTGCGCCACCCAGGCGCCCCTAAAGTTTATTTCTAAAACACTAGTACTCCATGTCTAACCAGTTGAATCTGTTACATTTAAGACATGGTAATCATCATGGTAAGTGGTAAATCATGGTAAATCATGGTAAACTGCTGTTCTTGTAGCAGCCACCTTGTCTGTCTGAGGCTCTTCAAGTGCCTTTCTGCACTATCCTCTTGGTGCTGCTGTTTTGATTTTTCTCCCTCCTTTGCTTTCACTGCCCAGTTTAGGTAATTAAACAATCGCAGTAACAAGTAGAAAAATTCAATTCTTTAAATATTCACTGTGTGGGGCAGGGGGCACCTGGGTGGCTCAGTCATTTAAGCGTCAGACTCTTGATTTTGGCTCAGATCATGATCTCACAGTTCCTTGAAATGGAACCCAGAGTCAGGCTCTGCACTGACAGCTCTCTCTCTCTCTCTCTCTCTCACAAAATAAACAAATTAACATTTTTTAAAAAAGAACAGAAATTAAAAAAAATAAATATTCACTGGGAATCCAGTTTGTGCTTTATTCTGGGAATACAATAATGAAAGTCACAATGCCCATAATGAAGGTGCTGGCAGTTTAGTGGAAGACAAACATGTTTCCGGTAAGTGTGTGTTGGTCCAAGAGCATGTGGAATGGAAGGGATAGTGGGGCACGTAGACGAGGCAACGGTCAGCTCAGCCTGAAGAAGAAGAAGACATCATAGGAGAAGATGCCTAAATTTGGACCACATAGGAGTTTTTAAGGGAGAAAAAGCAGAGGGAGGAAGAAGAGTTGCAAAGGCAGAGAGGCTGGAAACAAGAGCATTTGGTAACTGCCACCCCTGGAGGTGGGAATGAGGGGTGGGAACTAGTGGAGGTTAGACTGGAGGGAAATCAGGGTCAATTAATGAAGGGCCCAGTGAGGAGTCATGGACTCCTCCATGAGGAGTCTGGACTTTGTCCTGAAGCAGTGGGACACCCCAGCAGGGCTTTTAAACAGGGAAGTTATATGGTCAGACTTACATCCTGGAAAGATAATTCTGATTGTGGTATGGAAAATGGATTTGCAAGTAAAAAGAGTTAAGAGGAACGGAGGAGATGCAGTTGTTAATCTTGCACCGGCTCCCCTTCACCTGAGTTTAGGAATTTAGGGTCTCGTCTGACCACCTGACCATTTCCAGGGTTTACCCTGGGATCTTCAGGAAGAGATGCAAAAGGGCAAGGGTGATTCAGGTCCTGTCTAGTCCAAGTGGTGAGCCACTGGGCTCCAGCATGTGGCACTGACCTCACATCAGAGCTGTATACCATACATGAACAACTTGACATTCTTTCAGTCAGATTTCTTGATCTTTGTGCAGCAGTTAATGCCTATGTCTCAGTTTCCGTTTCCTCAAGCTTATCATTGGGTTGTCTCATCACAATCCCTCCAAAATGCAAACTGACATTGCTATCACCCTGACATAAAGGGATTTGGTTTCTTTTGGGATCTGGACTCATAGCTGTGTTGTCAGAACCTCTAGTCCACTGTACAGCAAGCTTCCTGAGGCCAGTCACACGTTCTCTGAAGAGACCTTTTAAACACAAGCCCCACCTTAATTTAGATTGGGGGTCAGCAAACTACTGCCTGTGGGCCAAAGCTGCTTGCCACTTACTTTTAGAAATAAAGTTTCATCAGAGCACAGCCACACTCATTCATTTATGTAGTATATATTATCTATGACAGCTTTTATGGTACAATAGCAGAGGTCAGTAGTTGTAACAGAGACCAGTGTGCAAAGCCTGAAATATTTACTGTTTGGTCCTTTACAGAAAAATTTTGCTGATCCCTAGTCTAGACCAGCACTGTTGAATAGAAATATAACTCAAGCTCTCTACGTGACTTAAGATTTTCTAGTAGCCACATTTAAAAAAGCAAAAAGAAACTAGTGAAATCAACTTTAATAATGTCTTGTTTAACATATGTCCAAAATATTGTTTCAATATATAGTCAATATCAAAGTTAATAATGAGATATTTTACATTCTTTTTTTCATACTATGTCTTCAAAATCCAGTGTGTATTTTACACTGAGCACAGCTCAACTCAGACCAGCCACATTTTACACCATACAAGGAGTAAGACCGGCACTAGACCTTGGAGTAGACATCAGCCTTGACAGGACTCTGAGGCCACTGTTGTTCCATAGCTGATGTGCCAGTCCTCCTTCAGGGCTCTTGGCTCTTTCCCTCAGAAGATGGCCCAGCATAAAAAAGACAAATGTAAGGGTGCCTGGATGGCTCAGTCGGTGAAGCGTCCGATTTTGGCTCAGGTCATGATCTGACCTGAGCCATCAGATCATGAGTTCAAGACTTCGTAAGTTCAAGCCCTGCATCAAGCTCTGTGCTGACAGCTCAGAGCCTGGAGCCTGCTTCAGATTCTGTGTCTCCCTCTCTCTCTCTGAGCCTCTTCCTCTCACACCCTATCTCTCTCAAAAATAAATAAGCATTTAAAAAACAAACAAACAAAAAAGACAAATGTACTATTCCAGTTGCAAAATGTGGCAACCTCCTCCCTGAGTGTGCTGAGTCTGTACTTTCAGAATTAGGCACTCTGGAAGGCTTGTGGTGGTGGAGTTCTTCTAATTCTGGGTCCTTTCTTTGGTGGTTTAAATCATACAGGAGACGGATGTCATGACAAAGACTACCCACTTCCCTTGACCCACCAGAGCTGGAGGGATGTCATACTGGAAGCAAGGCCAGAAGAAACGTATTTTGCAGAATTTAGGCCTTGGTGAAACTCGGAGACCTCCAAGTCTTGTTTTTAGTTCTTTTGAACCTCTGTCTTAGAGCATATAGTCAGTTATGGGAATGTCTGTGAGTTTCATCTTTCCCCTGATTTTTTTTTTCAGTTTATTTCTTTACTACTTATAGAGAAGGGGTCATACAGAATAAAATTTAAATGTTTATCCTTGGGTACTTGTGGTTCCCTTGATCCTGACTCAGGATGTAGCCAACTCTTTCCTCCAGAACACTTCAACTCTTTTCTCCATCAGGGCTTTTATTCAGGATACACCTCTTATTTTGAAATCCTCCTGTTTAGAAAAGTGGCCTGATGCCCTTCATTCATAGTCTATGGCATCCTCTTCCACTATTTTCATTCTTTTTTCTTAAAATGTTTTATTTATTTTTGAGAAAGTGCAAGTGGGGGAGGGGCAGAGAGAGAGGGGAACAGAGAATCCCAAGCAGGATCTGTGCAGACAGTAGTAAGCCTGATGTGGGGTCAAACTCAGGAATCATGAGACCATGACGGGAAGCAAAGTTGGAAGCTTAACAGACTAACCCACCCAGGTGCCCCATCCTCTTCTACTATTAATGGACATGGCTTAGTGAACATTTATCTACTCAATATATATTTACTGAGCACTACTCTGTGTTGGGCAGTGTTCTAGGCATGGAGATATGGTGGTGAAAAGGATATGATCATTGCCCATAAGGTGAGAGATTCAGACTCTTAGAAGCATAATTCCGGTGCAAGGCAAGTTGTGCAATGATTTGCATATGGATGGAAGGGTCACCTGAAGGAGGTGGGGTTGGAGGAGGAGGGGAAGACAAGAGAAAGGGAATGCTTCATGTCGTCAGACTCAGTGCAGAGTGACCTGGTCATGATTTGCTTTTGTTCCTGCAGGCCAAAGCCCAGGAAGTCCTACAGAAGCTGGGTGATGTGCAGGAGATATTTCACAAGAGGCAAATGAGCCTGATGAAACTGGCAGCCAGACAGACTCGCCCGGTGCAACCCGTGGCCCCTCATCCTGAGTCCTCCCCAAAATGGGTGTCACCGAAAACCAGCCAGCCCTCCACCTTGGGTAGGTTATTTGGAGAGGAAGCTTCGTGCCTTTATGTTTCATCAGTGCTCATGAGGGTTGAGACTGTGATTGCTTAAGATGCATAATGGTTGTTGTTTTGACAAATATTATTTAAAATAAACTACAGATGTGGAATAGTACAGGCATTGAAGACTTTATAGAGTTAGGTAAAAAAACTGAGTGCCTGGATACAAGGAGACCTCACAGTCTAGAAGAGGAATAATATACATGTGCAAACAACATCAGCATAAAATAGTCTCCATTAAGGACCTTTAAAATGCTTACAAGATTCTATTAGCAATGGAGTGGTAAAGTTTGGAAAGATAAAAACAATAGATAAGTCCTTACACCCATCCTGCATGGTCTTCATTACTATAGCTTACTAGTAAGCCTTGAGATCAGGTAGGGTACATCTTCTAACTTTGTTCTTTTTCAAGACTATTTTGGCTGTTTTAGATTCTTTTTATTTCCATATAAATTTTATTTTATTTTTTTTAATGTTTATTTTATTTATTTTGAGAGAGAAAGAGAGAGAGAGCAAGCGGGTGGTGGGGGCAAAGAGAGAGGGAGAGAGAGGATCCCAAGCAGTCTCTGCACTGTCAGCACAGAGCCTGATGCAGGGCTCGAACTCACAAAACATGAGATCATGACTTGAGCCGAAATCAAGAGTCTGCCCCTTAGGGGCACCTGGGTGGCTCAGTTGGTCAAGTGTCTGACTTTGGCTCAGGTCATGATCTCACCATTCATGGTTTCAAGCCCTGCATCAGGCTCTGTTCTGACAGCTCAGAGCCTGGAGCCTGCTTCAGATTCTGTGTCTCCCTCTCTCTCTGCCCCTCCCCTGCTCATGCTCTGCCTCTCAAAAATAATGTTAAAAAAAATTTTTTTTAAAGTCTGCTACTTAACGGCCTAAGCCACCTGGATGCCTCCCATTTAAGTTTTAGAAGCACATTTCAATTTCTGCTGAGATTATGCTTGAGGTTGCACTCATTTTAGAGATCAATTTGGAGAGAACTGTTGTCTTACCAATATTGAGTCTTCCAATTCATAAATGTTGTTAACTTTCCATTTATGTAGGTCTACTTTAATTTCTCTTGGCAGTATAGTATTTTTTTGTTTTTGTTTTTGTTTTTTTGGTGTGGCTTTTTAAAAAGTTTTTATTTAAATTCCAATTAGTTAACATAAAGCATGATATTAGTTTCAGGTGTACAATATAGTGATTCAACACTTCCATGTAACACTGGGTGCTCATCACAAGTGCACATCTTAATCCCCATCATGTATTTAACCCCCACGTTTCCACCTTCTCTCCTCTGATGACCATCAGTTTGTTCTCTATGGTTGAGTCTGTTTCTTGGTTTGCCTCCCTCTCTCTTTTTTTCTTCTCCCTTTGCTCATTTATTTTGTTTCTTAAATTGCACACCTGAGTGAGATCATATGGTATTTGGCAGTATAGTAGTTTTGAGTATAGAGGTCTTAGCCATTTCATGTTTTTTTTTAAGTGTATAGTAAATGGAACTTACCATATATAACTATCAATAAGAATATATTTCTGCATAAAATACAATCAGGTCATCTGTGAATTGGGACATTCTGCCTCTTCTGTTTCAAACTTCATGCTTTTTCCCTTTGCCTTATTATAATGGCTAAGACCTCCAGTACAATGTTAAATAGAAGGGGTGAGAGCAGACAACCTTGTCTTTTCCCAGTATTAGGGGAAATAATTCATTTTTTACCTTAAAGTGTGATGTTAACAGTAAGTTTTTTACAGATGCCTTTTACCAAATAGAGGAAGTTCCCTTCTCTCCCTCATTTGATGAGAATTTTCATCATGAATGATTGTTGACTTTTTCAGATGCTCTTTTTGGTGCATATATTGAAGTAATCATATAGTTTTTCTCCTTTATTTGTTAATGTGGTGGATTGCAATGATTTGTTTTCAAATATTAAAACAATTGTACATTCCTAGGATAAACTGCTCTTGGATATGATATGTATATCATTCTTTACTTCATGTATTTTGAAACTGTTATTAAGCACTTACATGTTCATAATTGTTATGTCTTCCAGATATACTGGCCCTTTTATAATT
The DNA here is from genome assembly GCF_028749965.1 of Puma concolor. NCBI lineage: Eukaryota > Metazoa > Chordata > Mammalia > Carnivora > Felidae > Puma > Puma concolor. The sequence continues at coordinate 75,555,394 of NC_141675.1, read as the reverse complement.
AGGAAATATCTCTCCTTCCCTCCTTTAGTAATACTCCTTGTCCTGAAGTCTATTTTGTCTGATACTAATATAGCATTCAGTTTTCTTGTGCTTAGTGTTTGCATGATATATTTTTTCCTTTCTTCTGTTTCCTTGTTTTTAAAGTATATCTCTTATAGGCAGCATATAATTGGGTCTTGGCTTAAAATTTTTTTTAGTTTATTTATTTTTGAGAGAGAGAGAGAGAGAGAGAGAGAGAGAGAGAGAGAGAGATCATGAGCAGGAGAGGGGCAGAGAGAGAGGGAGATACAGAATCCAAAGCAGGCTCCAGGCTCTGAGCTGTCAGCACAGAGCCAGATGTAGGGCTGGAACTCCTGGACTGCAAGATCATGACCTGAGCCTAAGTCAGGTGCTTAACTAACTGAGCCACCCAGACACCTGGGTCTTGACTTTTTAATACATTCTGTTAACCTCTGCCTTCTAATTGGAGTATTTAGTCCATTTTCATACAATATAATTATTGATATAGTTGGATTTAGAACTATAATTTTGTTATTTGTTGTTTATTGTCTCATTTTTTTTATTCCTCTGTTCCTCCTTTCCTACTTTCTTTTGCGTTAGCAAATATTTTTAGTGTTCTGTTTTAATTCCTTTATTGGCTTTTTAGCATACCTCTTTGCATTGTTTTTCCCAGATATTTTCCTTAGAGATTATTATGTTCATTTCTCACAGTCTACTTAGAGCTAATATTATAGCATCTTATGTAAAATATAGGAAATTTGTAACATTATAGCTCCATATGCTTCCTTCCATGCTCTGTGGTATATTCTTCTGTATAGTCTGTTATATTTTATATATATAGTCTTTTACATCTACTCTCTTTTTCAGGCATTTCCAGTGTTCTTTTTATTCCTTACTGTAGATCTGAATCATCATTTTGTGTCATTTCTCTCCAGGCTGAAGAACCTATAGCATTTCTTGTTGTGCAGATCTTCTGGCAACAAATCCTTTTTGTTTCTATTTATCTGAAAATTATGGGGTCTTCTGATAATTCTCCATTTAGTATGATTTACAGTCCTCTGTCTCCTGTCACATATTCCACTTTTTAGAAGCAAGTCTTGACAACAGTTTGGTGCATTTATTTCTTGAATTTTCTGTGTGCACACACATACACACACACTCATAGACATAAATGCATATGCACACTCAATATACTTTTGCACACATCCTGCTGACACAAACAGACACTCACACACATGGAGTCATCTTTTTGGATAGCTAGAAACAGGACTTGGCTCTCCTTACTTCTCATCTAGGGCTCTTTCCCAAAACTAAATTATGCTCACTTCTATGATTTTTTTCCTCTGTCATTGTTTTAAGGGATATATGTTTGTTATAAGCAAATAAAGTGAGAATGACAGCTTGTTTCTCTTTCTTTTTCAAACATAAGATTTCATAAAAGACAGTGACCCTTCTAGGGTAAACAGACTTTGTCATGTCTGAATGGATATCACTGACTTGGCAACTTGCTCATTCTGCAGAACAATTCTGCACTTTTGTTTTGGATAGTAACCACTGAGTATGGATTCAAGCAAATCACTAATAGGATTTTCAGACACATTTGTCTGATTCCTTAGTAACTGCGTCTGTTCCAGGATAAATCACTACATTTCACAGTGTAAGGAATGTGAGGGAGCTGGAATCTTGACTGTGACTCTTGTTAGCCGGTGCCTTGGTTACAATATTTAACTTCTCTGAAGTTTATAAAGAACGTGAAAAAATTCTTTTGTGGCTGTAATCATAGCTAAAATTTACTGTTTACCATGATCTAAACACTTGGCATATATTAACTCATTAAGCCTCATAACAACCCTATACTGTAGGCTTTCTCATTATTTCACATTTTATAGACGAAGATGGTGAGGCACAGAGATTACTCTGATAATATGTGTCTTGGACAAGGAATAGCAAGACTCGAATGCCGGCAGTGTGGCTCCTTGCCCCTGCCTTTAACTTCAGCACTTTACTTACATTGTTAAGGGCAGGTACTCCTCAGCCGTGGGTGTTGCCGATTAGAATGTATTATGCGCTTCTAGCATCCAGTTATTATGCCTGCAATCACTCAGCTTACAGGGATCCTGCAGAGAGTGAGGCGCCCAAAGGAGTGTTCATTGTTATGAATTTTCTTCAGGGGTTATAGAACCAGGAGCAGCAAACAGTGTACTTCACTACAGATTTCAATAATATCTGTGAAAGAGCCATAGAAAGCCCAAGCGGATTCCAGTTGACTCACAGAACCTGGGGTTGGGAGGAACCTCTGGAGGCCACAGTTTACCACAGATAAATTCACCACAGATAAGAATCAGGGCGATATATTGGGGGCATTAGATGGATGGTATTTTGGCCATAGGACCTAGAAGTGCTCAAATTCTGTCCTGGGTTAATCACATGTATCCTGTGAGTTTTCCAGGGGAACTCTACACACAAGGTTGTTGACAGTGACAAGAACTCGTACCACTTATTTATTAGCCTTGTAGCCATCATCCCCAGTGCAGCCTTCTGGCAAAGCTGGGTGAGAAAGCCTCAAGGCCTAACCAGGGCTTCTCCTCCACAAGTCCCATTCTTCCTGCCAAATGGCCTTGGAGCCTGAAGAAAGGATGTCTCCCAGGTGTCCAAGAGCTCTGTGGAAAGGAGGGGAGGGTGACGGAGTGACAGAGAGAAGAGAACAAGAGCAAGATAGCCCAGTTCTGTCCTGACTGAGCTAACCGATTTTTCCCATGGTTGTCTCATCCACTAACAAATGCAGTTCCATCAGTTCTGGAATCCAACTGGTAGATTAGCAACAATTTCTGGCTGGGCAGGCATAGACATCCACTTATATAATCATAGTATGACTATGTGAGTGTGGGTGTGGGGTGGGTGTGTGTGGGTATGTATGTGGAGAGTGAGAGAGAGGGAGAAAACATTTTAAAGAAGACTATAAGGAAGTATACCAAATGGTTGTGTTTAAGTGGTAAGATTTCAGTATTTTTCAAAAATTGTCGATGATAAGCACAAATTAACTACCTCTATAATGAAAAAATATATATCCAATGAATGTGGTATTTGGAATTGAATCTGGTCTTTTAATCCAAAACATCAACTGCAATATTATACAGTACAAAGATAAATGCTAAAGCAGCAGTGCATAGAAAGATCCATCAAGGGTTTTTAAAAATGTGTTTATTTTATTTATTTTGAGAGAAAGAGAGAGAGAGTGAGCAAGCAGGGGAGGGACAGGGAGAGAGGGAGAGAGAGGATTTTTTTTTTTTCTTTTTATTTTTGTGACAGAGAGAGACAGAGCATGAACGGGGGAGGGGCAGAGAGAGAGGGAGACACAGAATCGGAAACAGGCTCCAGGCTCCGAGCCATCAGCCCAGAGCCCGACGCGGGGCTCGAACCCACGGACCGCGAGATCGTGACCTGGCTGAAGTCGGACGCCCAACCGACTGCGCCACCCAGGCGCCCCTAAATTTTTTTAATGTTTACTTATTTCTGAGACAGAGAGAGAAGAGCATGAGTGGGGGAGAGGCAGAGAGAAAGAGGGAGACAGAATCAGAAGCAGGCTCCAGGCTGTGAGCTGTCAGCACAGGGCCTGATGCAGGGCTCGAACTCACAAACCGTGAGATCGTGACCTGAGCCGAAGTCGGTTGCTCAGTCGACTGAGCCACCCAGGCGCCCCTGATTTAAAGAGGGCTCTGTGCTGACAGCAGAGAGCCCAATGCAGGGCTTGAACTCACGAACTGTGAGATCATGACCTGAACTGAGTCAGATGCCTAGCCGAATGAGTCAAGAATCTATAAAGTTTTAATGTCCAGGAAGACTTCATGAAGAAAGTGACTTTTTTATGGAGACTTAAAAATGGGAATGATGGAAACTCTATCGTTTTTACCACATTGTATTTACTGATTTATTGTGGTTTGATGTTTCATGTGATGTTGTGTGTGACTTCTGTCTCTTTGAATCAAATGTTAAATGCCTGGGGTCAAGAACTATTTCTTTTCTGCTCTCTCCTTCACCTTCAATTTCATCCCCCACCTCACAAATCACCACGGCAGCTCAGTTAAGCTTTGTTAATCAGTTGCCCCCACACAGTCCAGGTGCTTGTCCAAGCCAGGCTATATACTGAGTTATTTATAAGCTGAGTTGACAAATTAATGGCAGGTTTTCTTTGTTTTTCTAGCTCCTCTTCAGAGAACATCAGAGGAACCTTGTACAGGGACAGTAGAAAAAGATGATAAAACTAAACTTGAAATCAAGGTAAGATCATCTTTCTCTTTATGGATAAAAATTTCTGATATGAAAGAATATTGCTGCCATAATTACCAATAAATCAGATTCCCCTAACCCAACCCCAAAAGATGTGTCCATAAAGGCATGTAGCACAGATTAGTGCTCTCAAGAGCTGAGGTTTTGTGGGATTTCTTTCTTCTTAATTGTGAGTAGAAAAACTGTCTGGCCATGAATGGAATTCTTGGGAGATACTATGTTATTGAGGGAAAAGTCATTTTGTTCTTTCCTATATTCTGACTTAGTATTTAAAATTGGTAGAAGTGTGTGGTTTATGTACAAAAAAAGACAAAATTTCTTAGAGCTACACATACACACGTGCATGTCTAACTGGTGAACTCTAAATAGGCTCTGTAGATTGTGCAAGCATCATGTTCTTGCTTTTAATACTATGCTCTAGTTATGGAAGATATCAGTATTGGAGGAATTTGGGGGAAGGGTACATGAGACTTCCCTGTATTTCTTTGCAACCTTATGTGAATCCATAATTATTTCAAAGTAAAAGTTAAGGGGGAAAAAAAGCATGAGCTTTGCAATCAAGCAGACTTACATCTATGTAACATGACCTCTCTAAACCTTGGTTTCTCCTCTGTAAAAATGGGGATAACAACAGCTGTTGTCTGAAACTAATTTTTAGCAGCAAACAAATATTTGAAAATTGCCAAGCACTGTATAATTGTAAAGTAACATTATATTTAAATACCCAAATACAATGAATTGTGAATATATGTTGCTGCAAAAGCAGCCCTAGAAGGGGTCCCTTTTCTTTTGGCTCACTAAAAGTGAGTATCTAGCTGATGGAATGGTTCTGAAAGCAGAGGCCAGTAGACCATGGGCTCACACAGTTTGGGTCCATTATCTGTGCCTAATGTGTCTGAATATAGGACCCCACTGACAATTATGAAGTCAGGCAGAAAGCAGGTCTCAGACTTTTCTTCCTAGAAGCAAAAACAATGTAGGAAGTAGAGTTCCCAGCTGACTTTTCTTAGAAAGAGAAAGCTGCATTCTTCTGTTTAGTCATCCTTTTGTATTTGGGGCAGATTAGGACATTGCTACAGCTGTTTCGGAATCCCGTGTGGTTGGAGGAATTGCATTACCATAGCTTCCAGAGTTAGGAAACCGTCTGCAGTTTCACACAGTTATGATCAGCCATTTGAAAGAGTAAATAGCAAATTAAAAAAAAATTATTTTAACGTTTATTCAGTGTTGAAAGATAGAGCATGAGCAGGGGAGGGGCAGAAGGAGGGGGGGGGACACAGAATCTGAAGCAGGCACCAGGCTCTGAACTGTCAGCACAGAGCCCGACACGGGGCTCGAACCCATGAATGGTGAGATCATGACCTGAGTCAAAGTCGGCCACTTAACTGATTGAGCCACCCAGGCACCCCAGCAATTTTTTTTTTTTAAATGGGCAACTGTAATGAGACTTCGCCAGACTGGACATCCATGAAGTCTGTGGAATTACTTAGTGACATAAAAAGGGTTTAACTGTGATCAACTTTAAAAGTGAGCATCAGGGGCGCCTGGGTGGCGCAGTCGGTTAAGCGTCCGACTTCAGCCAGGTCACGGTCTCTCGGTCCGTGAGTTCGAGCCCCACATCAGGCTCTGGGCTGATGGCTCAGAGCCTGGAGCCTGTTTCCGATTCTGTGTCTCCCTCTCTCTCTGCCCCTCCCCCGTTCATGCTCTGTCTCTCTCTGTCCCAAGAATAAATAAACGTTGAAAAAAAAAAATTTAAAAGTGAGCATCATTCTACCCTTTTCTGTGCCTGGGCTTCAGAGACTTTTATCTCTGAATGTGGCAAGTGTATCAAAGCCCAGATCCAGCCCCTGAACTCATATGCTGTTGCCATTAACACACAATGTGATTTGAACTTACCTCGTAACTGTGATTTTCTCTGCCCATATTGAGACAACATATTTATGGCCTACACACTTTATAAAGATGCCATAGGAGTTGTGTGTACATGGAGGTTCTCGTATAAAAGAATCCAAATTAGGGTGAATTATTTCAACAATTGTGAACAATAAAAATGAGTGCTATTGTTTAATTTGTTGGGGAAGAAAAGGAAATATAGTCAGTAAGCATAAAGCACCTTTTCTCAGGGAAGACCTGAAGATATTTAAGAAGAAACCATAAGCTACATTTATTATTTACTCCTATTTCATATGTTAGTAAAAATAGACAATGCAGGAACTATAGGGAAGGGGAAGAATCAGAAGCCTATAGGGTTGGAAAATGTTAAGTAGAATCCAAGAATCTCTGACCACCAGACTTTTCGTTTCTTCTTTTTTGGTTGTGCTATTTATTTAATCCAGACTCCAAGCACATCCTGCCAGGAGGCTGCCCCCCTTGTGTTTAGGCAGATCACCAAGAGCATAGGTACTAGGAAGCCAGCACAATTCCATTTTACAATTATCCTGGGATTTTGTTGTTGTTTTTCCTTACTGTTGCCTTGTTTGTGTATTTAATGAAGGGCTTTTCCTGCAACAATATGCATGTTAACGGTCAAGGTAGTGGAGGAAGCAGGGTAGAAACAGGCTGCCAGACTTCCTCAGTTTGGGCAAACAGAAGCTGGTCAGACTTCTGCTTCTAAACACCAAGAGTATGAGCAGAATCTATACAGTTGTGAACAACATGAGTAGGAAGGAAGAGGATTTATGAACTAAATCCCCAAATGCTAGACTTAAAATTCAATTCAAGACCAATAAATGCAATTGGCATTTGACAAGGTAGGTAATAAAACCAGGGAAATCATCATTTCAAAATATGTAAGAAAACTAGTAGAAAAAGAAGACAGGTTAGGGAAAAAAGTTTAGGGGCGCCTGGGTGGCTCAGTTGGTTAAGCGTCTGAATTTGGCTCAGGTCATGATCTCACAGTTTGTGAGTTTGAGCCCCGCATCAGGCTCTCTGCTCTCAGCACAGAGCCTGCTTCAGATCCTCTGCCCCCCTCTCTCTTTGCCCCTTCCATGCTGGTTCTCTTTCTCTCAAAATAAATAAATAAACTTAAAAAAAAAAAGGTTTAGATTCATGTCTGTGTGATCCATGGTTTATTAGAAGGGGGACACAGAGGTTGACTTACGTCAAGAACAATCATTTCTTCATGTGTTTTGTGACCACTGTCCAGGAGAAATGACCAAGATGTATAGCATCTGACTCTAGTGACAATTCTGACATCCTTTTGACCTTAGGCCTAGACCTCAAAGATAAAATGAAACCACAGTGCAAATTGTACCATTGTGATAAATGCCCTTCTTTGCCCTCGAGGGTAAATGCTCACAGACAAAAAAAAAAAAAAAAAAGCTATAAACCAAAACTGCTTATGATGCCACTAGAGTCACTGATACTCACTACAACAAAATCATGCAACAAAATCATGATATGAATTTATCATCATCAGAAAACTCATTTCCAAAAAAGGCATTTCATCTTCTCTGGTGGGGTGATCCTTACTTTACCTCTTACAAGGAACTAAGTTAAACTTGACAAGCTGGCTGAGGCTCTCAGGGCCATCTGGCAGCTGTGCAGCCATGTGCTAGACTTGTTAATGTGGTCTAGGAAAGCCTGTCAGTGGAGGAGATCCGCTGTGGTTGCTGGCAGTGGTGATGAGGCTAGTTCAGGTTTTTTACGTCACCAGCTGGAAGCTGAAAGCATGACTCACTGGAGCTGCTTTTATATCACAGCCTCTTTGGAGCTAGAAAGAAGCCAAAGGCTGATGAAAATTCCTTTTGCATGAATGTGAACGCTCAGGGTAAAGGCAGAGAGCTACTGGCTGTGAGCACTAACAAACAATGCTCCTGGACACCTGTTAAAGGGGCTTAAAGTAGCAGAGGCCTTTTTTTTTTTTTTAACTTTTAAAAAGTTTATTTATATATTTTGAGGGAGAGAGAGCATGGGCAGGGGAGGGGCAGAGAGAACGGGAGAGAGTGAGAGAGAGAATCCCAAGCAGGCTCTGTACTATCCATCTCATGAGTTGTGAGATCATGACCTGGGCTGAAATCAAGAGTCAGGCACTTAACCAACTGAGCCACACAGGTGCCCCTAGTAGCAGAGATGCTTTTAGGCTTGCAAGCAAACAGCCTCCTTCATAAAAATTAAAGAAAAAAAAAAAAGCCAAGGCTGTAAGTTACAGAATGGAGAGATGAGGGAAGGGTTGCTAACACATTGTACTGGGTGCTGTATGTACCTGGTTTCATTACAAATTCTCAGTATCTTGAGGAAGATGATGAGGAAGGTGATGTTTCCCTTGTTTTATCCATGATGCTGTGGAGACTCTGAGAGGTTGAGTTTCCATAACGGTCACACAACCAGTAAATGGTGGAACTGGGTTTTGAAGCATGCAGTTTATTTAATCTAACAGTCACTAACATCTAACTTCAGTCTATTTATTTATAACCTGTTAGCTACTTAGTTTACCTAACTACCAGTTTACTTAATCTCTCATATTCTAAATTTCCTCTTCTGCAAAATGGGGATAAAGTAATCTCACAGGTGGTTGATTAAAGGAGAAATATATAACTTCAATAATAATAATAACAATAATAACAGTAAGAATAAGAATAAGGGGTGCTTGGGTGGCTCAGTCGGTTGGGTGTCCACCTTTGGCTCAAGTCATCATCTCATGGTTCGTGGGTTTGAGCTCTATGTTCGGGGTTCGTGGGTTAGGGCTGTTAGCTCAGCCCGGAGCCTGCTTCAGGTTCTGTGTCTCCCTCTCTGTCTGTCGCTCCCCCACTTGTTCTCTCTCAATCTTTCAAAAATAAATAAATAAACATTTAAAAAAATAATAGTGATAATAATGTCAACAAAATAAAAATAGAAATTTTTTAAAAATGAGAAATATATGGAAAGTATTTATTAGCATTATGCCTGACATATAGCAGGGTCTTGGTAATTTTAGTTTCCCACTTAATCCCATATTTATAAATAGCATATTCTGTGTAAAAGATGAAAAGAAGCTGAAGGAAAGTCAGATTCAGGTCTTAAATGGAATAACTTCTCCTAATCTTGAATGTATACCGTTTTGCTCAATGATAGCAGATCAGGCCCCAATTCTGTTCCTTGCTTTCTCACGCCCACAGTTATCATTTACCTTTCTGATTCTCAACAGGAGAACTGTATGAACTTATAAGCTCATTTCAGTATTCATCCTCTATGATGTTCAAAGTCTAGTCATTCAGAGAATCCACCGAATCCTTGAGGCAGCCCCCAACCAAGCTTTCTGAAGAATTTCTAGAACCAAGGTTGTCAAAGTTTCCTATATATTGCAGCCCTGAGAAGCTTATTAATAATGCAGATTCTCAAGCTCTACCCTCAGAGATTCTGATTCAGTAGGGCTAGAAAGAAAACAAAATGAAAAGTTTATTTATTTGTTTTGAGAGAGAGAGTGAGAGAGAATATGAGTGGGGGAGGGGCAGAAGAGATGGAGAGAGAGAGTCCCAAGCAGGCTCTGTGCTGTCGGCACAAAGCCCGATGTGGGGCTCTATCCCACAAACCATGATATCATGATCTGAGATGAAATCAAGAGTTGGAAACTTAACCTACTGAGTGCCCCCAGGAATCTGAAGTTTTAACTTTTAAATTAAAAAAAAAAAATTTAATTTGGTAACTAGAATGCAGGTGGCATAAAGATTGCATTTTTGGGTCACACTAGCTTAGAAGCTATATTTATAGGTCATGAAGACTTGGGTTAAAGGAGAACTCATTAAGGTGGATATGGATCTCTTAGGCTAATATAGAGTCCAATACTTAGTGAAGTGAAGGCATGATTATATTAATCTATGAGAATGTATTTTCACTGAGAGAGCTATATGACAAAGAAGATAATAACAGTGAAGGCCACTGTTGACTTTGCTCTTTGACAAATGAAAAACTGAGATGACTAAAATATTTGATTGGTCCAATCTGGGCATCCTATTCAACTTCATTTAATAGATCTCAAAGCAATTGCCATAGGTCGTACGGAAATAATTCTAACATTGGGGCCTAAACTTAAGGAAATTACAAGTTTCATGAAGGAAATAACGTATTTCCAGTAATTTATAATGTAGACTAAAATGGCATACCTCCAGGAAAAGGAATATAACATGTTAGATGGCAGAAGACACAACAGTTCATAATTAGGAGATTGGGGATATTTTTACAGAGGAGATGGCATTTGAATTTAACTTTGAAAAATAAATACAACTTTGAAAGGTGGATAAGATGGAGAAGGGAAGCAAAGATGGGGAAGGATATAAAGTGTCAGAAGTCTGAAGGGGCATAGGCTCTTCTGGGAGTGGTTTGAGAAAGATAGACAGGTAGACGAAAACAGGTTGCTGAAGGCTTTGGTTAGGAGTTGTTGCCAGGAAGGGCACCTATGTATTAGAAAGATGACTCTGGTATGACAATGAAGAGTACACTGGAAGGCAGGCAGGCAGACCAGCTGCCAGCAGCTGTTACAGTCTAGATGAGACTCTAATGTTGAGAGCCTACTAATGACAGAGAAAGGTAGATGGGCAGAGCTTATATCTGTCAATCTAGATATTCTTCCCAGTGCCTAGAATACACTAGACTGTCAGAGAAAGTGTGATGGATGAAGGAGTAGATCAAAGCAGAGAAGAAAGAGAAGAGATTATTTAATAGACAGGGAAAAGAAAGAAGATATTGAAAATACTTTGGGGTTTCCATCTTGGATTCCTCATTGGATGAATTTGTTGACTAATATAGAGCACACAGAAGGAACAGTAGGAAGTGAGGACTTATGAAGGCTGAGTCCAACATCTGTAGGGTTTTATAGATCTGCAACAGCAACCCACGCCTTTTCTTTCTATTAGCTGTAGCCCATCCCCCTTCCCACCAATAAGAGTCAACCAACTGGCCTTAAAGTTATGTGGAAATTATTTGTGAACTAGGTTAGGGACCAAAGATTGGTCTAATAAAGCACTTTACAAACTTTTGGTTTTATTTGTGAGTTAAGATTTACAGACATATACAAATTAAGTTACCCTGACATTTATGCATTGAGGTTAAAATCACATGAAATCAAACAGCTTGAGGGGTGCCTGGGTGGCTCAGTCAGTTAAGCGCCCCACTCTTGATTTTGCCCAACTCTTGATTTCCACTCAGTTCATGATCTCACAGCTCGTGAGATCAAGTCCCACGCTGGGCTCTGTGCTAACAGTGAAGAGCCTGCTTGGGATTCTTTCTCTTCCTCTATGTCTGCCTCTCACCCGTTCTCATGCACACGTATTCTCTCTCCCTCAAAATAAATAAACCTTAAAAAAAATTAAAAAGAAACAGCTTGAGAAAATTCAGTATATATGGGCAACTTCTTTTCAATGTCCTTGACACACTTATTTCCTTCACATTTTCTCGGTTTGGGAATGGAAGAAAGGTATCTTGCAACATGTTTCTCAATTTCTGGATATTTTAAACAGAACTACAGACTTGTAAATCATTGTTAAAACAATGTTACAGTTTTTTAAGAAGACACTCTTCCCATAAACAAAATATTATACACATTGTTTAGCTTTAGTCCATCCTTTAAAAACCAATTTAACCATTGAGAACATTGAACTAATTACTAACAAAACTAGCTGGGAAATTCAAGATCTTAGATAAAAGAGATCCTGGAAAATTTTTGAAATAGGAGAAGTTTGCTTTTGGGACCCGTTCCCCTATCTTTCTCTAATCATTTCCCATTTCCACAAAGCCTCAGGACTACTCATGTATGTCTCCTCAAGCCTGCCCTTCTCCAAAGGGCATTAGTCTATAAAATGTGCTAAAACCTTCCTCTCCTCTCCTCTCCTCTCCCTCTTGGAAGCCCCCTCCCAATGTAGCTAATCTGGACTAGAGGCGGGAGAATATCTGAATGAGGTAGTTCATAGCAATGCATGGATGATGAGTGACTGACAGTTCCTTGACTCTTCTGGAAATACTTGCCATTAAAAAAAAAAAAAAAAAAAAGACTGCCCTGACTGCCCTATTATCCAAAGGCAGTGAGTGGCTTCTTCAGGCAATGAAGAGTAGGAAGATGTGCTGGAAAAGTTCAGTGAGATAGAGCAAACAGGGCAGACAAGCCAGCTAGAAATCTGTTCCCAGCATAGATCTCTAAGTGGTTCCTGTTTTTCAAAAGTTCTTCCTATTCTCTATGTCAGAACCTACTGAATCTGGGGAAAAAAAAAAAAAAAAGACGGGTTCACCTTTTCCCCAGCAGTTCCAGCAATGGAGAGGAAAAGGCATAGCTATCCCTTCCGAAGGCTAACGTTCTTCTCTCTGGGACTTTGTCTGTAAGACCACCCTGGAGTGAGGCTGGAAGTTGAATGGCCTTTGGAGAGTTTTCCTTTTCCTTTTTTCCCCACTGTCCTCCCCTACAGCCTACCATTGTATCATTTTTCAATAATTCTTTTTTTTTTTTATTTTTTTTAATGTTTATTTATTTTTGAGAAAGAGAGAGACAGAGCATGAATGGGGGAGCGTCAGAGAGAGAGGGAGACACAGAATCTGAAGCAGGCTCCAGGCTCTGAGCTGTCAGCACAGAGCCCGACGTGGGGCTCGAACTCACTGACCGTGAGATCATGACCTGAGCCGAAGTCGGACGCTTAACTGACTGAGCCACCCAGGCGCCCCCATTTTTCAATAATTCTTACTTGTCCTACCTCTTCATTGATTTTCTCTGGTTTTCATAATTAATTTGTAATGCTGTAAAATGTTTAACTATAAATACTTCTTGTAATGATCACTGTTTATGTTTAAACGAAGAGGGTGGTTCAGCCCCTTATCTGCCTTATTTTTTTCTCACACTGAAGTCAAGAAGCTTCTCTCTCTCTCTCTCTCTCTCTCTCTCTCTCTTTCATGTTGGGAGCCCAAACAGGTCCAAACTCTTGACCCTGAGATCAAGACCAGAGCTGAGATCAAGAGTCAGATGCTTAACTGACTGAGCCACCAGAGTAGCTTCTCTTTTTAAGAAATGTGATAATATAAAAAACAATACTTTCACCTTGAGTTACCAGATAGCATCGCTTTTAAAAAGTTGGAACTGGGGCGCCTGGGTGGCTCAGTCGGTTAAGCGGCCAACTTCGGCTCAGGTCATGATCTCACGGTCCGTGAGTTCCTGAGTTCGAGCCCTGCGTCGGGCTCTGTGCTGACAGCTCAGAGCCTGGAGCCTATTTCAGATTCTGTGTCTCTCTCTCTCTGACCCTCCCCCATTCATGCTCTGTCTCTCTCTGTCTCAAAAATAAATAAATGTTAAAAAAAAAAATTTTTTTTTAATTAAAAAAAAAAAGTTGGAACTGAAATTGCTTTCCAAAAATCTATAAAATCATACAGTGAAATCATTTAACTTCAGGAAAAAACTAATCTGATTCAGTTCAGATTAGTTGCTATCTCTCCTTTGGGGAAGAAAATATATTTTAATAATCAATTGAAAATCAACTATTGATACTTTTTTAAAAATGTAGGGACTTTTAAAAAGTTGATTGATATTTTTAAAAAGATATATTCTCCAGAGAAATTTAAATAAAGTTTTTAAATAAAATTCTTTCAAGCTAGGCATTTAGCCTATTTTCCCAGTTTTGAAACACATCTTTTTTCAAAATATGGAGGAAACAAATCAATTAGATTACATGTTTGTTCAGAGGACACAGGAAGTCATCATTCAAGGTGCTCCTAAGAGAACCTGTATATGGGTTGGTGTCACTTTGAAAAGAGGAGAGACTGGAGTAGAAATGGGGGTACAGGGAATGATGTTGTGTCCAGGGCAGTTGGCAACCTGCCTGCCTTCAGTGCCACCCTTTTTCTTCAGAATAAAACGAACATAAATGCAGAGGGGCTTTTCCACCTGATTGGCTCTCTAATAGGGTCGCTAACGGGTCAATTCCCTTTTAAATCTCCAACTGGCTGAGAAAGTTACCCTCTTTGAGATACCCTAGGGGCAACTCCAAGTCAGGGTTGACTGAAGGGAAACAGGATAGGATTCCACAGGAACTTGTTGCTCTGCTTTAAAAAGGCATCATTTTATAATCCAATGAGGTTCCTAAGGAATCTCTAACAAAAAACATAGCAGCAATGGGTGGGTTGGTCTGTGGTCAATTTTCTTGGTCCATTATTTAAGATAAAAGGAACAAAAGGACCAATATCTGGGGAAAAAAGCAAGCATGTATTTAAATATGTGGTCTTCCTTCTAAAGCTTTCAGGAAGCTGTTGTTAATTTTTCTTCTCCAAAGTACTCTGGCTACAATTTAACTTTCATCTCAAAATAGGAAGCAATAGCACCTATGTTGGTATTTGATATTATAAACAGAGGGATGTTTCATAGCCAATTTACACATCTCCCTCATTTTATACAGAAGAATATAGATGTCCAGGCAGCTTACGTGACTTGGCCAACACCTCCAACCTAGTGAGAAATATGGGGTCTGTATTACACGTGAGCAGGTAGGAACTGCCCAGGAATTACTGCAGGTCAGGTGTGCCTGGTGGTTTACATACATTACTTACTTATTTTAATCCCCACAAAGTACATCTTAAAGAGCCAACCGTAAATGCCATTTATCAAGTCTTCTTTGTGCTAAGTACTTTAATTCCTTATCTCAAATCACCACAACGACCCTCTGATATAGATACAGTGAGCCCTCTTTTACAGAGAGAGAATTAAGGTGCAGAGAAGTCTTGCCCAAGGCCACTTTTAAATAAAAAGTAAATCAGGGATTCCCACCCAGTCTACCTCTCACATGAAGAATTTGTGTTCTTTTCACTCTGTAAGAGGTTTTTGAATTACAGGTCACATTGGTGATAGTTGAACTCAATTTGGTGGGCTCACAAACATTTAAAAATAAATAAGAACAGAATACAGCAAGGATAGCCTAATATAAAAATAGAGTGTATCACATCGGTTATATGTATGTCTGGGGTGTGTGTGTGTGTGTGTGTGTGTGTGTGTGTGTGTGTGTGTGTTTCAACCATTACCAAGCAATTAACTAAATTCTGACACTATCTACCTAGACATAGCATCACATCCCACAAGTTAAGGGCTCAGTCCTCTAACATTGCTCCCCCAGCCCCTTCAAAGGCCATTTGAAAAGTCCAGATTGCCATTGGTGCTTCTGACTGACCAGCTGTAGATCAGTTTCCCATGACCCCCTCCTTGGGTTCAATTAATTTGCTAGAGTGACTCACAGAACTCAGAGAAACGTTTTACTTAGTAGATTACCAGTTTATCTTAAAAGGATACAATTCAGGAATGGCCAGATGGAAGAGGTGCATAGGGCAAGGTATAAGGAAGGGACATAGAGCTCTTATGCTCTCTGAGCAAGCCAATACCCACCCCCTATCTCCAAATGTCCACAGACCCAGAGGCTCTCTTTTTGGGCTTTTGTGGAGGCTTCATTACATAGGCATGATAGATTAAACCATTGGCCATCAGTAATTGATGGTGGTGGTCAGGGGAACTGAAAGTTCCAACCCTCTGATTACGTAGTTGGTTCTCCTGGCAACCAGTCCCCATCCTTTGGTGCTTTCCAAAAGTCGCCTTATTAACATAAACTCTGGTCTGGTTGAAAGGGGTTTGCTATGAATAACAAAAGACACCTTCATGGCTCCTGTCACTTCGGAAATTACAAGTTTTAGATTTATACCCAAAACAGGACAAGATCAAATACATATTTCTTATTATAAATCACAATATATGTGATTTATGTATGTATATTTTGATGTTTTTCTTGAGGGGCATGGTCAGACTTTGAAAGCTACTGCATCAGAACACAACTAATCTGTCTAAACCTTAGCAAAACTTTGGTATACAGTATAGTTAACTACCTCCCTGCAGGTTATTAAAGCAGTACCCAGATCTGCTGTGGATCCTTCCCATCACATTCTCAATGGCAACAGTGTTATATTTCATCAAAGTTGATTGACAGAGGACTCTTTCTCTACCCTGACACCAGCTGTCTGAGTCTATAAATCAGTAGGACATCATCATTCATTGTAAAAGATGATAGTCCATACCTACACACCTTGGGTCATTGTTATTTTCTGTCGTTAGGTTGTCATGAAATAAAAGACCCTACAGTCTACCACACTTACAATAGACTGAAAGAGTTGGATAGAGCACAGTTCATTTTATAAACAGTAGCAAATATACAGTAAGAGGAAGTTCTGTTAGTAATGGTGGTTACTCTTTATGCAGGTCCTATATTACATGTTGAGGATCCAAAGACAAATAAGGCTAGAGCTCAAAGTCCAGCAGGTGCTTCAGGCACAGTAACGTCACAGGGGAGGAACAAGAAACGGATGCAATGTAACATTAACCACCATAGTAATTAGTTCAACATTATATAGAAAATGTGAAGAAAGAGCTTTGGTAGTGTGGCAAAAATAACTAGATTGGTTTGAATCCAGGGACCGCTATTTACTTCTGTATATTGACTGAAATGAGAAATCTATACTAGTATCTGATCAAATATATGTAATAGAGGGAACTAAAAATTTAGATTCTTAGTGAAATGATATCTTACTTTAAAAGAAGATTCTATTATATATTTTTTAATTGTTTAATGTTTATTTATTTTTGAGAGAGAAACACAGAGTGTGAGTGGGGGAAGGGACAAGAGAGAGAGGGAAACACAGAATCCAAAGCAGGCTCCAGGCTCTAAGCTGTCAGCACAGCTGTCAAAGTGGAGTCAGCTTGGGATTCTCTCTCTCTCTCTCTCTCTCTCTCTCTCCCCCCTCTCTCTCTCTCCCTCTCTCTCTCTCTCTCTCTGCCCCTCCCCTGTTCTCTCTCTCTCTCAAACAAATAAATTAACTTAAAAAAAAAACCAAAATATGAACTTGGAATTTAAGATTGCCCTTGTATTTTAGAGCCGAATGCAAAACTTGTATCCCAAATAGTCCATTATTTTTTAGCTTGCTTTCTGAAAGATTTCTCCCAGATTTGGGAGGACATCTATGAAAAAGATCAAAGATCCATGCTTTTCTTTCATTCGTTCAGCATTTTTGAATTGCTGTTTCTGTGGTTGGCATTGTGCATAATAATTAAAAAAAAACCCACCTTGACTGCTTTCTGTTAATCCAGAGAGAGACCTCTCTTCTTGCACGGTGAACAACTAGCTGAGAGCCTATCACTCTCACCTGTTTATAAGACTTCTCATCTGTTCCTCAGTCTGGGGAAAACTGTTCATTTTCCAGCTCTAATTTACATAGAATCTTTATGTTTACTCATTAAATTTCCTTGAACAATACTTTTGCAAGAGGGCCCTTTCAAAATCTTTCCCTTTTATGACAGTGTAAAATAATTCATTTAAACAGAACTTGGCAAGCAGGAAGAATTCAAATGCTGGCTAATTATCTACTTGTTTGTTGTTAGTCAATACCTTTACGCTACACTGGTTGCTATCAGTATTATACAGATTTGCTTCCTTGTTAAAATGGCATTTTCTTGAAAGCAAAATGAGCAGTTTTGCCTCTTTTTGACAACTAAAGGCCTAATATTATTCTGAAAAAGAGCCACAGACCTCTGTGGTGGATAGTGCCATGGGGTCCATGTTGTAGAGGAGGAAATCAAGCCAGAGAGGTTCAGTGAGCTTGCCCAGGGTCTCAGAGTTGACAGGTAGTGGAACACAGTTTCTGATCAGCAGCTGGCTTGGAGCCAGGTGACCAGTCTGCACATCTGAGGAACCACCTGCTTTATGACGCAGTGTGATAGACTGGACCTGCGATTACCAGCCTGTGAAAAGTGGACTCTGGGCTTACCTCATCTCTGTCTTTAAGCTCACTTTCTGGTCTTGGGTAGGTTGCAACTTCTCCAGATCTTGACTTATTACCCCGAAAGGAAAAAAAAAAATGGAGATATTGAGGCAAATGATCTCTTTACTGTTCCCTTTAGCTCAAACTCTGAATCTTTATTGCAAGTCAACTGGGGAGGGGAAGGAGTACAATATTAATGACCATACATTATTAAGGAAAAAGGATACTTGCTTTTGGTAAAGATATTTTTGGGGCACCTGGGTGGCTCAGCCAGTTAAGCATCTGACTTCGGCTCAGGTCATGATCTCGAGGTCTGTGAGTTGAGCCCCGCGTCAGGCTCTGTGCCAACAGCTCAGAGCCTGGAGCCTGCTTCAGATCCTGTGTCTCCCTCTCTCTCTCTGCCCCTCCCCCACTGGCACCTGTCTCTCTCTCAAAAATAAAATAAAAACATAAAAAAATTTAATATATATTAAAAAAAAGAAAGATATTTTTGATGTTTCTAAAGAAAGCCTGAAAGGCAAACTGTAACAGATCCACAGAGGGGTTGAGAAAAACCCAAGAAAGAAAAAGATGAGAGACTGGACATGGTGCCCATCTAGAAAACTCAAAACAAAAACAAACATAACAAATAAATTGGGGGAAAGAAAAACATAGAGCTCCCAAATAAGACAGAGTATTTTACCAATGTTTCTTTCACTTCAGAATGAAGAAATACTGGAAAGCAGTCACGATGGGGCAAACCCTGAGCCAGAGCAGCTTGACGGCCCTGCACATCTTTCCCCCTCCAGGTAAGATTCCAGATCCCTGGTAGGAGTCGTTTGAACCCCTAGAGGTGGTGGGGAAGGAGGGGAGGGTATCCTCCGTTTTAAATCTTGTCACTCATTTTTCCCGGATAAAATCACATATAGTTTTCTGTAACCTTCACGTGTGTACTGAGAATAAACCCATGGATCTCATAAAAGCAACAAGCAAGAGCTGAAAATGATATAAACCAAGTTCCAAGGATACTCAGTATTTTAAAAGATGAATTATCAAGAAAATAGTAAATGTAAACTAATGTTGATATTGATTGACTTATTGGTTTCAAAGCATTTAAAGGCAATAGGTTCCCTAAACACACAATTTATACAAATTTAATGCTATGTTTGGACTACAGGAAAGTGTTTACATGTATGTGAATACTCAGCAGTTCAGAAAGCCTAAATTAGGGTGGTAAAGACCAAAAACATCAGGAGAAACTCATTTAAAAATATCTTTTTTTATACTCAAAATCCCATCATTAGCTCTATTCTCGCAATCATCACATTGTTTATCTCCACACCATTTGACTTACTGACTTATGAACCACTTTTATCCCTAGGGACTATCATAATGCTTAGCTCTTAGCAGGCCTCCAAAATATGCCTGTAGAATAAATGAACCAATGTCTTTAGGAACTTGCTGCTTGATTAAAGCCCATATTAGTTTAATTAGACTACTTTATACTCTTTCGCTTTAAGGCGTACTCAAGGAAACATGTGGGCTTGTACTAATTGAAATGTTATCTCTGAGTTATGGCAAATGGCCATGTCAGCATATCTGAAAGTATCTTTAGTTGGGTGGTCTCTGAAAAGCGCCAAGTATTGGCAATGTGTTCTGTTGTCCTTAAGAGACAGTACCTCTCTTGGGACGTTTCTATCACTACAACTCATGCCTACTTTTATGATTCTAATTTCCTTTTTCAAAAATTGTAATTTTACTCTTATAAGAATCTTAGTTAAATGGGTCCTTTAAGTTAATTGATGAATTCTTGTATTAACTTACAGTAGACCATTAAATCATACTTCTAATGGGAAATACAAAGGAAAAAAGTTACAGCATTTAATGAAACAAAAATATCTTTATGATTCTTGCAAAAGAACTTTGAGAAAATGAAAAATTGGCTTGCGGGTTAAGCAGGGTGATAGGAGGGTCTAACATTACACTAATGGTTTTGCTCTACTACCAGCTTTTTAAAAATCTTTAAGATCACTACTCTTTGCTGCAACAACTTAATCTCTGCATATTTCCTTATTCATTTCTGTTTTGTAGATTTGAGTTTTTATGCATAACTCATACAAATTTGTTGGGGTTAGATGATAGGTACAATGTGCCTGACACAGTAAGCACCCAGATTTTGTTGAATGAATTATAAGCTTTTCCAGAGTATAGGTAAAATGTTATACCAGATAGTGTCCACCACTAAGGGCTCTGAATAATTAGTCTCTTTTCATATTTGGAATGACTTGCCAGAAAAATATTTCTTTATTATAGTTGAAAAATATATAAGAATTTTAAGTACCATGTGATAGCACTACCTTCAGAACTTCTATTTTAGCCAGGAAAAAGCACATGAAACAATTAGTAGGTAGCACAATTATATATGTGATAAAGTATATATTTTGGGAGGAGGGCAGGGAGAGATGCTTAATTGAAGAGCACAGTTAGGGTTGGATTTTCAAGATTTCAACAGGAACAGGAGGAATGGTGTTCCTGGCAAGGGAAACCAACTTACACAACGTATGGTCATGAGTGAGATGTATGATTGACGATAGTGGCAGTGGGGAAAATAAAGCTTCAGAGAATAAAGAAGGAAAGGAAAATTGCATAAGGCCTGGAAAACCAGGTAGAAGAGATTAGATTTGATGCTTGAGACAGTAAGGAGCCTTTGAGGTCTGGAGCAAAAAATATCTACAACCAAAAAATTCAGATGCTTCCAAGTTTTAAAAACATGTGTAGATTGAATCACACCATATCTTAGGCTAAGAATTGAGCAGGAATCAGGTGAAAAGGAGATGAGAACACACTATGTACAAATACACTGAAGCAGCATTCAGACAGAAGCAGGCCTAAGAACATTCCTAGCATTAAAAGACTCGAGCTAAATTTGAGTCTACTTTCTGACACCTCATGATATCACATAAAAGGAAAATATGACCCTTTCAAATGACGTCTTACGGCACCATGGCTATAGTTTCTTATTTCATCCTTTCCTGAACAATCCATTAGAAGAGAAGAATTCCCCCAACTTAGACATTCCAGCATAATTCATTTAACAGACAAAAGAAGCATTTAGGTGTCCATAGCAGCGGACATGATAATCCTCTGTCCTGAGCACAGCAGCAGGTTTGAACAGCAACAGCATTAATGTTGTGTACTACAGGCCTGTCTGACATTAAACAGAACAAGTTGATTATACAGACAAATGGTATTCACACGGGAGTTTTAAAAGTTTGTGAAAATACACAAACTTTTGGAAAAAGTTTATTGGAAATCACAGATTTATGTTTAAAAACTCACTAATTATTTTTGCCATACAAGAGCAAAATTCAAATAATATAAATATTTAACATACTGGTATAAAATTAATAATATGGAAAAAAGATGCAAACCAACCAAGAGGTAAAAAGTTTTTAGCAATAACACTGTGTACAACCATCATCTACTCAAGTGACCATCCAGGCTGATAGTTTATTTTCCCTTTGTTGATGATTTTTGAGACAGCCTTGCATTAGAGCACCAGAAAGTTTTTTCCTTCTTTTTTAAAAGGCTGGAATCCTTTTATTTACAAATATTCTTTTCAGTACTTTAAGTCTAATGAAGGAAGCATCTAGCAATTTCCTTCTGATTAAAAAAGGAAGTGCCTTCATATTTCCTTTAAATTTAAATCTGTTCCATTCTATTCTAAGCAAAAGATGAACACAGTTGAGGAGAGCTCTTTTGCAAATAAATAATTGTTTCACAAAAGTATTCCTGTAAACAAGATCATTTCAATGGCCAGAGAGACACTTAGTTTTCAACCAATGGAAAATTTAAACGCTGACAAGTATAGATACACAGGGTATGTATGGCCCAGAGTCAAATGGTTATTAAAGAATCAACTAATAAAAATTAATTATAAAACACCTTTGTCAAAATGTGCTTTTGTTATCTACAGGTTTTAAAATTGGTCAGAAAATTTAAACCGTAATGATCTAAAAACACTGACCCTGCTCTGAAAATTACCTACAAACCTAGAATGGTCAACACTGTAGTTTTGACAGGAGTAAAAATTTTAAATTATCTGAGCAATCAATGTAAACAAGCCTCAATTTTCAAAATAGGAAAAAAAATAACAAAAGGATTTCTGTAAACATTAAAAAGCTGTCTGCAAAACATTACAGTATATGTCATCATCCAGTTGTGTTTACCAAAAATTCTTTTAGCTTTGTCTTCTTTTGCATGTTTCAAACACCACCGAATGAAATGAGACATCTTAGTTTTCCTTAACAAGCACCTCTGCAGAGAGGGGTTTCATAATCAGTTCAACTGCTTTTGCTGGAGTCACCATTTGGGCCTTTGTACGATCCTTGTGACAATAGACACCATCTAGTTCTTTCTGTAGGGGGGGAGGCAGTCACATCCTGGCCACATTTTTATCCTGCTCTGTAAAATAAATGCAACTTACTCTTTTAGATCTCAGCCACCTGTCTTTGAATATGAAGACCTTGCAGCTTCCCAAATATCTTAAACCTCATTCTGGTGACCTCTCTATCACTTTCATTCTGCTTTCACATTTGAAAAATTTCCAAGTTGACGATACCTCTGCTAGTTATTTTGATGAAATAATTGATTTTTTTAAGATAGGATAGCTTTGATCTGATGTTGAATACTCTCAATTTTAAAATCTGAACTTGGAACAAAGTCCTGTGGTTCATGAGACCTTCTTGGGGAAGGTTAGGCTAATCTTAGTCATCCTTACAATAATTTCCACACTAAGAATTTTATTTTATAAATTATAGAAAAGGGGAAAACAGGCTTTTAATGTGCTTTCTTTTTGAAGTCTTCTCCATTATTGTATTCCTCTGTGCAAACTACTTTCAAATAGCTACCTTAAAAACAGACTGATATTGAATATTTTAAAACCAGCTGAAGAATTCGTTAAATTAAAATTGGCTTATTTGAATTAGCAATGATTTCTCCCTAGAGAAGGACCCTGTGGGTAACAAGCTGCCCATGATTTGTGTCATTTCTAATAATCAAAAAATCCACATGAAGTACCAGTCAGGGCAGAACAAATAACTTCTCAAATTTCACATTAAACTTTGAAAGAAAGATATAAGTATGTTTTAAATGACTCTACCACTATCTAGGTAAATTAGCTACACTGATGTGACAATAAGTGACTTGGCTGTTTTATAAAGAAATCGTGTACATTTTTCTAAATCTCCTCGAAGAACAGGAACTTTCTTTTACCAGGTTCAAGTACTTTCTCCTATGGCGATCTTCTCCTGCCTCTGTCTCCCCCTAGTCAAGTGCTCTGTAATAAAAACTAACTTGTAAACCTGGTCCAACAATATATTCATTTCTCCGAAATGTGCTATACATTCACTTGGTATTTTCCGAAAGCAGTTATTCTAAAACCAAGGCACCTTAATAACTTTTCTACACCTCAAATATACACGCGGCATTAAGTGAGAACTTGACTTTCCCTTTAGTTTTGTCTTCATAAACCTTTTCTATATATAAATTCCTTGAAATGAATTTAGGCAATGAAGTAGATAAGTTCTACTGAATAGCTTCTAGAATCAAAGAAACATTCTGATAGACTGTTTTCAAAATATTTCTTTGTTGTTTTTTTTCATATTCATTTCACCTAAGGTATTGACAAATATCTAAAGGTTTTTCATCCAGGTTTGGCTCAGTGACAGTGAAAACACACAACATTCAAGTACTGTTAGACGAAGGCAGCCCTGCAAGGATACGTGTCCACATAGGTCAATTTGCAAAGGAGAACTATCTTAATTATCCTGCAATATATTTGACCAAAAAAACCTTTTGAAATCATTTTTACTTTAGGATCTGTAGCATGCTTCCAAAGGTCCTGAAGGTCTTGTACGTGTCCATGAGATGTCATCATTTTATCGTAGATGCAGGGATGATAAGGAGTTTTACCTTCCCCAGAGAAAAACACATGGTGTTGTGGTACAATCCCCATTTTATTGGCACAGATGCCCATGAACACATCGTCTATGTAAAGACTGGACTTAAGTGTCTGTGATGCCTCATGGACTTTGGCGGCTACATCACTGGAGATCACATAGGCGGCTCCAGCAGTATAGTCAGGGTAAGCCGGCCACTGGTACATTTCATAGGGGACATAGTACTTGCTGCGTTTGTCTCTAATGGGAGGAGCACCGCGGTGAACCCGACCAATCCAAAAGTCCTGAACACCAATTTTTTCTAAACTTTGAAGGTATTCAATAAGATTTGGCATATGAATAAATATGTCATCATCAGCAGTCATAAGGAATTTGGCATGTGGACAGAAGCTATTTGCCCAACTGAACTGCAGAAGTAACTTAAGAGTAAGGTTATAGAAAGAATCAGCAAAGTCTTGCTGAATTATATCACTGTACATTTGATCTTCCCAAACCAGTTTTCTTTGCAGTTCTTCTCTTGTCAGTGGGTTAGAAGGTGTTCCTAAAGCAAACAAAGTTTTGATGTTGGCATTAAGTTGAGTCTGAACATACTTCTCATTGCCCCATGTTTTTCTAATTGCAGAACGTCGATCATAGTTTTCAGGAGCAGTCTTTACAAACAGTAAAAGGAGGATGTCTTGTGCTCGACACTTCTCCTCGTGGTTAATCAAGTACTGGTAGTGAGCAGCCCCGTCTGTGCTGTGTTTAAGAGACAGGCTGTCATTCACAAAGTCATAGCTATTTATGAGGTATCTGTAAGAGTAGGACTTCATATGGCTCACAATGTGATTATCAATTGGTCCCCAAAAAAACATGAGGCTTAGTATAAAACAAGTGGCAAATAACTGAACAAACTGCCATTTTTTTACTCTTCTGCCACTAACAAACATTCTGACGTCCACTCAGGTCTGTTTTTATTTAGGATTGGTTTTCAATGGGCGCTTGCTTCTTCGAAACCAGAGAACTTTGTATCTTGTAGAACAGATGTCCATCTTAATACATGTTAGTCATTAAAAAAGTAGGAGCTTCTTGTTTCACAAAATACTTTCTTTCAATGCCATTTTTTCTGAGATTGAACAGAAAGAATGGAACACACTGTAGGATGAAGACACTGGTGTGTCAACATTTTTCCACACTGACATCCTTCATTAAGTTAGGTGATTGGCCTCACATGGCCATTCCATGTACTTCTTTTTGTGGAAGTGAAGCGGGACCTATCAGAGTCAGGAAGAGAAAAGATGACAAGTGAATGGGCTACAGCGTTACCAGAAAGAAAGAAACTACTTTTCATTCCTTAAAAACAAAATGTCACCTGCCTGATGTGGACAAAAGGTGAGGAGGCAGCTAGGCTTTAGCAGAGGCATACAGATATTTATTTTGGCTGGGGGGAGTACAAGGAAAGGGAAAGAACCACTCTCTCTACTGTCCTCCCATTCAGAATACGGAGACCCTCTTCTCGACCTTAAAAAATAAAAAGGCCTCCCAAATGGCTATCATCCTCCTATATACTTAAAGTTCAAAATCCCGGAGCGCCTGGGTGGCGCAGTCGGTTAAGCGTCCGACTTCAGCCAGGTCACCATCTCGCGGTCCGTGAGTTCGAGCCCCGCGTCAGGCTCTGGGCTGATGGCTCGGAGCCTGGAGCCTGTTTCCGATTCTGTGTCTCCCTCTCTCTCTGCCCCTCCCCCGTTCATGCTCTGTCTCTCTCTGTCCCAAAAATAAATAAAAACGTTGAAAAAAAAATTAAAAAAAAAAAAAAAGTTCAAAATCCCAAATGGGTGTGTCCATTGATTTGCATATTGATTTGCAGTACCGTCAGGAGGAAAGTAGCTGCAGGCACACCTTGTTTTATTGTGCTTCATTTTATTGCACTTTGCAAATACTGCATTTTTTACAAGTTGAAGTTTTGTAGCAGCCCTGCGTCGAGCAAGCGTTGTCATTTTCCCAACAGCATTTGCTCCCGTCATGTCTCTGTGTCCTATTTTGGTCATTCTTGTAATATTTCAAACTTTTTCATTACTATATTTGTAATGGTGATCTGTGATCAGTTGATTGTGACTCAGTGAAAGCTGAGATGATGGGTAGCATTTTTTAGCAAAAAAGTATTTTTTAATTAAGGTAGGTACATTTTTTAGACATAATGCTATTGCATACCTAATAAATTACAGTATAGTGTAAACATAATTTTTATATGCACTGGGAAACCAAAAAATTAATTTGACTTGCTTTATCATGGTATTTGTCTTATTGTGGTAGTCTAGAACCAAACCTGCAATCTCCAAGGTGTGCCTGTATATAGTTCAAGGCAAAATAGACGGATGATGAAAAGAAAGTTCATAATAGTTAAAATTCATTAAAGCCTGCCCCAGACAAGGCAGGACTAAGAGTAAGCCTTTTTTTAATTTAATTATTATTTTATTTTTATTTTGAGAGAAAGAGAGAGCAAGGGGAGGGGCAAAGAGACAGAGAGAGAATCTCAAGCAGGCTTTATGCTGTCAGCACACAGCCCAACGTGGGGCTTGATCTCAAGATTGTGAGATCATGACCTGAGCTGAAATCAGGAGTTGGATGCTTAACTAGCTGAGCCACCCAGGCGCCCCAAGAGTAAGGTTTTTGTTTTTTTTTTAAATCAAGGTTCATAATCAAGGAGTCGAGATATGTGTTCAAAAGCATAGTCCAAACTCTCACTAACCAAATGACATTGTGAGCCCCAAATCTATATCGTCATCTTTTTTCTGTTCTTTTTCATTTGGAAATGCCTCAAAGTTAGCATGTTCAAACCAGGAATGCCCTGTCTTTGTAGTCAGGCAATTTGAACACCAGGTCTGGCTCTTTTATTTTCCTGTATCATGTATCTAACCCAGAAGTCTGAAAAACTGGAATAACACCATTTAGCTCAGAGTCTTTATGCAAGTTAAATGGGAATATCCATAGATATATACATAGAGGGAGGTAGGCAGATAATTACCTGGCACACAGGGGTACTCACATGCCATTTCTGGCCCATTTTTCTGTCTTCTCCACTAAAATCTGCTGTTCCCATTTTCTCTTTCTCTGTCTGACTGCACTTCATGCATCTATGCCAGATATCTGAAAGTCGTCCTTTTCCTCCATTCCATATTCAGTTCTTTAATCCTGTGAATTGCTTTTTCTGAATCTCTCTTCACCCCTTCATGTCATCATCATTTCTCACCCAGACTAGTGCAGCAGCCAAAATGATTCCTGACCCACGCAGCCTCTACCCTACAGAGTGACCTTTCTAAAACTCACATCTAACTTAACTCTTTTCCACTCTACTCTAGAGCATCAGGTCCACCATGACCAGCCAAACCAAAAGGTGACGGTACTGATACTGATATATCCTTTAGAGTAGTTAACCCCCTTCAGAAGCTCTCTACTAGTTGTCAGTACCAAAGTGCTGGCTGAAAGCTCAGCCATGCTTGCTATTTCATCCATGGCAGCCTTTTTACCAGCAGTCCTGTGGCCCGGCAAGCCCTGCTCCCTTGCTAACAAGGTTCATAAGAAGTATACTAGTGCTCACTAATCTCTGCAGGCAACATTCTCTGGGAAACCTGAATTGAGGCCACACCCTCCTCCCACCAAAGATTTTTCTTATCTGTATTGCCACAGTAATTCTTGCACCCATCTTCCTAGAATGACTTTTTATTTAACTGCTTCCTCCATTTACACTGTGAATTCCAGGATGTAAGGCACGATGTCGTAGATACGCTAGCTTCAGGTCAGTGTCCGACACCTAGGAGGCATTCTCTGAATGTCAGTGCTAAGAACTGTGGTGAGGTGGAGCCACTTTCACTCAAACAGCTGGTCACTTGGGAAGAACTAAGGTCAGGAGGCCCAGTCAGTCACATGTCCTCCCTTTTCTGACACAACTAGGAGATGGTACCGCCCTTCCTCAAGGACTCTATCCTCCATGCTTATCCAGAAGTAAGACATATCCTTTGCCTGAAGAAGTAGGCTCTCCCCTCAGGGGTGACATACCAGTCTCCTGAGCTTTCAACAGACTGACAGGGAAAAGACCACGCAAGCCCTGCTCAGTCCAGGCTGGCTGGGTAGCTGAGACCACATCACAAGCCCAAGGGAAAAGGCCCTGCTGTTGTGCCCAAAGGTCTCAATCTCAAGTCCCCTGACCTTTAGCCCTGAAGTGAAACCAACTGCAGCACCGACAGCACCCTGCCCTGTTGGCCTAACCTTGCCAACTTTAGGCCTTTTGCATCCAGCTGTATTACCTATCTCCCAAGGTTACTTCATTGAGGGGTGATAACAGCAAAGGCCAGGCATGCAAAAGTCCAAGGAAATGGGAGACCAGAGCCAACCCTCCCTGAGACTTTGTCCAGAGATAATCGTCTTATTCCCTAGGGCACAGGTTTTAAAACTTGGGTGCCACTCAAGAAGTCACAACCGGGGTGCCTGGGTGGCTCAGTCTGTTAAGCCTCCAACTTCAGCTCAGGTCATGATCTCTCTGTTTGTGGGTTCAAGCCCCGTGTCGGGCTCTGTGCTGACAGCTCAGAGCCTGGAGCCTGCTTTGGATTCTGTGCCTCCCTCTCTCTCTGCCCCTCCCCTACGTGTTCTCTCTCTCTCTCTCTCTCAGAAATAAATAAATGTTAAGAAGTCACAACCAAGGGGTGCCTGGGTGGCTCAGTTGGTGGAGTATCTGACTTTGGCTCAGGTCATGATCTTGCAGTCTATGAGTTCAAGCCTCGCATTGGGCTCTGTGCTGACAGCTCGGAGCTGGGAGCCTGCTTCAGACTCTGTGTCTCCATCTCTCTCTGTGCTCCTCCCCTACTCATGTTCTGTCTGTCTGTCTCTCTCTCTCTCTCAAAAATAAATAAACATTAAAAAAAATAAAAAGAAAAAGAAGTCCAACCAATATTTAAGAAAGAAAAAGAAAAAGAAAGAACAAATTAGGAATGGCATAGTGTACTGAAAGTAGTGAGTATAAGTATCATTTTGTGAAACTTTTAAGTTTTATGTATATGTGCCTTCAGGTTGTAATGTAAAATGCATTTTTTGGTGTGTGCTTTACCATCAAAAGAGCAAGAAATACTACTCTAAGGGATAGATCAATATCAATATCAATATCAGTAATTTCCCTTCTTTGTTTAGCTGGTCATGGTGGACCAAATGCTCTAGAGTAGAGTGGAAGAGACCGTGGAAAACATCAGTTTCTGAGGGTGGCATCTGCCTAAACTTTGCAAAATCACTTTCATTGGTGGGACAGGGTACTTCCTCTTGGTTTCAACAGCGCTCACTTAGATAAGGGACCATCTATAAAGGCAGATGTCCCCTTCTGCCTCCTCCATGATACATATTAAAGGAACTGGAGGCTTAATGCAAAGCAACAGAGAAATCTTAAGGGCAGATTTTAAGACCACATACGTGTTTAAGAATTCTAAGTAAATTATCAATTGAAACTAATCTGCAGTTTCTATTCCAATAGACCTGGGAAAGGAAACAAAGAGGAGAGTAACCTTTGGAACCCCAGGCAAAACTAGCTTTCCATTTCTGAGCCCCTGTACTTGTAATATTTCAATGCCAGCTCGCTTTGTACCTATTCCCAGTTGTTTACAAGACTGAGCTTCTTGCTAGACAATCAGCCCACAGGCCTAACTCCTCCAGCACCCACATGCACACTTGACTCACAGAGGCCCTAGTATCTCTCCAATGAATGGGGCCTATTACTCATCTGGCTAGTCTATTCTGTTGCTAACATGCATTTTAGCAGCCAGCCCATAGCATGCATTTTATCCTCCTGCTCCCCACCCCCACCACATAGGTATTTGCTTTATTTTCCTATATTTCTTCAGCTGTTCCCAATTGACCTCAAGGAGTCAAAACAGTTTGTAAAAAATGACAAAGAACCTGTCACAGAGCCAACAATCCACAGTACTTACTTAGGTTCAGAACAGCCTATGAAATGCTAAAACAAAATTTCTCCAACCTCAGCAGCTTGAATTGTTTAGCCATCATTTATATCAGTCAAAACCAAACTCCATGGTAGTACTGATCTGATGAGGGGAAGATTAGGAGAGGTGAACTACTCTTTTACGGTACCCACTTCTCTTTTATAACAAAAGAGCACTCAAACTCCTCCAAATAGAACACAGTTAGTAGGCAGTCTCGCCCAACCAAAAGCAAAATGCACCTCCATGGTCTAAATCCATTAATTACAACCAAACAGTGTTGCCCCAGCTCTGGCTTTGCTGATGGATACCACACACATGCAATCGATGCTCACTCTTCTGGTTCACACAGTCTTTTTAAAGATTGTCTAAAGCACATCTTCTAGCTTCTGTATTCCAAGTGCAGGGGAGGAGACTGCAGAGAAACCCACAGGCCTGCCTGACCTGGAGAAAGAAAATGCTGGGCCTTACAGGAAACAAAAGATCCCGATAATGCATGTGAGCTCAGTAACCATCCACAGCAGAACGCTGTGCCTGCAGCTTCCTTTGTGTGCCCGTGTTCCAGCTCAGGCACCAGGCCACAGGCTGCAAACTCCAGGGCTACCCCCACGTGGGGCCAGGTTCATTGTGTAACCTTGGGCAACCCTCACTGCACTCTGATTTGGTGACTTCATCTGCAAACCGGGGGTGAATGTCCATGTATTGTTACCGAGGGGATATAAAAATTACAGATGGCTTCAGAGTCTGCTGTAAATAGGAAACAAGAAAGACCACGAGAGAGAACAGAACAAAGAACTGCTTAGAGGAAAATATAGACAATCCCTGACTTATAATTTTTTTTATTTTATTATAGTGTGAAAGCCATATGCATTCAGTAGAAATTGTACTTCACATGTTGAATTCTGATCTTTTCCCAGGCTAGTGATATGCCATAGGATACTCTTTCATGATGTGAGCAGCAGCTGTAAGCTGCAGCTCCCAGTCAGCTAGGCAATCATGAGGGCCAATAACCAATACACTTAGACAACAATTCTGTTTCTCACTTTCAATGCAGTATTCGATTAAGTGAGCTCTTCAACATTTCAGCATATAATACACTTTGTGTTAGATGATTTTGCCCAACTGATATAAATGTTCTGAGCACATTTAAGGTAGGCTAGGCGAAGATATGATGTTTCCTAGTTAGGTGTATTAAATGCATTTTTGACTTCCAGTATTTTCAATGTACAGTAGGCTTATTGGGATGTAACTCTTTCCTAAGTTGAGTAAGATTTGTATGCAAATCTTTGGAATATAACTTGGGGTTGCTTCTATTTGGATTGAAAAGAAGGAACAGATACCCTTAGTATTCTCTTTCCTGATAGAAGTAGTCAGAAGAGTAAAGAATAGAAGTAGAATAGGAACATCAGAAAAGAAGGTTGCTGACCCTACCCCAAATGCTTTTCAGTCTGGGAGCTGTGCCCCACAGTTACTCAAGAATATTGCTTCACAAGACAGCTCTTTAAACTTTTCTGGAAAAAAAGCTACAGACTACAAATTACCCTAAATGACCCCTGATTTTTTTTTTTTCTACTTTGGTCTTGCTGTTAACCCATTTCTTTGTTGAGTCTACTTTAGTGATCCTAAAATATTATGCAAAACCTGATATAAATTTTGAAGTTTTCATCAAGATGGCGGGGTCTGTACTTTAAGTTCGAGTCCAACAACCTCAGTGTTCAATGTTTCAAGAAATCCTACAAGTATGTGAGCATTTGCTATGGAATAGTTATGCCAAGCATGGTGGGAATCATGTATTAGTATTTTATGGCCTCCTATCAGAAAGCATCTACAATCTATTTGAGACAAGACTCAGTGCCCACATGAAAACCCAGTTCCCATGGACAACAATCAGCAGATCACAGCAAAGTGCAGACAGTGTGTCAGCGCTAATTTAGACAATACCAACTACAGGCAAAAAGGTGTGTCCCTAATAGTAGAGATCAGTGACAGCTGGATAGGAGGGCCTGAAGATGAACAGGATTTAGGTGGTTACAGGAAGAGAAGCAATCTGTTTCAGGCAAGAAAGGAAAAAAAATAACAATATGGCAAATACTTGAGACATAGGCATGTGTTTGAAAGCAAAGAGATTGGGGCCAGCTTATGGAGAACCTTGAAAATGAGACAGAGGAGTCAGTGTGTGCCAGGGGCAGCAAGAAGTCACAGGAGTTTCTGTTTTTGTTGCTAATGGTAACTCCCTTGGCCATATGTATTAGGCTTTATGTGAAAGAGTTAATGCAGCAGTGGTATGCAGGGCAGAAGCAGGGACAGTGGAGATTGGACCCCGGCTCCATCAGGGCCTCGAACTGAAGCAGGATAAGGTGAGGAGAGGCTCATCTGGGGTGATGGAGGTGGGGAGGGAAGTCAGGGGTCAGGAGACCCTTTGGAAAAAAACACACCCAGCAGTACCTGAGGAGTGGCCTAGGATGGGAGGAGTGGGGGTGGGGTGAATTCTAGTTTCCAGCATTACTGACAACTGAGGGGAAACTGGCTTCCTGACTTAGGGGTGAGGAGGGAGCATATGTGGGCTTGGGCTGGTGTTGAGCATGAGGTGCTGGAGAGGCAGCAGGTATAGCAGTCCAATGGGGACCTGAGATTGCCGGGACTGCAGATTGGGGGAGCACTCTGAGTGCAAGGAAGATGGCTGTGAGAGAGCTGTGGGCCCCCACGGTGAGAGAGGAGCAGAGAGGCCTGGGGGAGAGCAAACTCAGGGGAAGAAGAGAGGGAGGAGGCACAGAGAAAGGAAGCATCTCGTTTTACTGGATGCATGCATGGGTTTTCCTGGATGGATGTGTGTATGCGTTGCATGCGTTTTAGTGGATGCATGTATGTATGCATGCATGCATGTATTTATGTGGCCTCTCAATTTATGTGCATGGGTTTGAATTCAAGGACTAGGTAATACCTTTTGACAAATGAAAGAGAATACTGTACAAATTCTGTAAACTTCAGATAGTTATTTCTTCTAAAAAGGAACTATTTTAAAAGGCTGGTTCATTGCAAATTGAGATGATTAACAAGTGAGTAGAGGGCGATCACCAGAAGGCAGGACAGACAAGGCCCGTGGTGGCACTCTGAGCAGGAAGACAGCCATGGGGCAAAGAGTGGGTGCCATGCTGGGAGCCAGGAGGGTAGAGATGGGGGTGGGTGGAGCAGAGGAGTCATCTTCCAGGAGGAGCAACAGGGAATCCGAGACCCAAAGGCTGAGGAATGTGAGCCAGAGAAAGCCAGGGGGTTCGAATTCAAAATGAATCCCTTTTTGCGTCTATATGTATGTTTCTTGACCACTGTTTCTGGCCATTGTTGTAATATATTATCAACATCTAATTTTAGAGGAACTATATTTCCAAATCTTACCTAGTAGACACGCAATACTCAGAAGTCTCAGGAGCCCTTATGTCATCAAGTATATACCATTTTGTTCACGTGACCGCTCACACACTCAAGGCAACTTCTAAGCGGGAGAGTCGTTTAAGGGGCTTCACCTACAACTGCATTTCCTCTGAAATTTCGAATTCCAGTCAGCTCACTCTGTAGTCCACTCACTCTTTGACCGCAGCCTCTTAATATTCACCTGGAATCCTCTGCCAACCCCTTGCCTGCTCCCTAACCTGCACCCCACCCAGCAATCTCCTGACCTTCCTTCTCGCCCGCCTCCCTGTCTCAGATGCAGAATCACCTGGCACCTTTGCCCTCCTCTCTCTGTTCCTGTCCTTCCACCCCAACAACCCCAGACCTTGGGTCCTTCCTGTCTTCCCTACTTCCCCAACACCTGTGGCTGCCGGAGATGCGGACGGCGGACGGCGTTGCCACAATGGCAGTATCTAGCTGTGGGCAGAGGGCTTCATGCTGTGTGACCAGCCTCCACTTCTCCTGGACCTTCTCCCTCTCCTGTCCCCTCATCAGCCATGCTCAATCTTCCCCCTCTTCTGAGGCCTGTGAGCTTCACTCTTTGCTGATGGCTTCACCTCCTACCTCAAAAAAAGGAGAAGACATCACACGCATTGTCCCTTCTCATCCCCACGTGTGCCTCCTATTCACGGCTCCACAGGCTGGCCCACCTTCTCCAGTCCCTCCATAAAGCACACTGACTGCCAGGGAGACACAAGAAAGGCACTCATTTAGGGCACAAAACGTAAAAGTCATAAAAGTATAACTATAAACTAATGCTTCTTCAGTAAGTCAGTTTAAAAAATGCCTCAATACTTTAAACCTTTTATCTTTAAAGTTGTATTACTTACAGTCCCATGTGAGACAGTTTTGGGGGCCTGTCCATGCATAACTCAAAGGAAAGACATATAACATTTCTATCTGTCTTTATGTGGCATTTTGTTCTACATTCCAAGTATTTCTTTCCTGGCTTGTTTTGATCATCTAGTCCCTATTAACAGAGCTAGTACCAATCCTCAAGAGCCAAACTGCCATATAAAAAAAAAAAAAATCAGGCTTAACCCTGAATTTACTAGAAAGGCTATAATTTGATCTTCATACATTTTTCTTAGTTAAATTAGTTCTAGTCAGTGGTGATGAATATCACAACTGGGTACTGTTTAGTACTAATTGCCTATTCTATTTGTTCAAAAAAGAAGGAAACAACCCAAAATTTGAATTTATAACTCAGATTTTAAGTATGAAAAATTAAATATTCCCCCACTTGGTATTTTGTTCTTTGACTCATATTTGAATGTTGTCAATACAAAGCTGGTAAAAAAGGAAGAATTCCACCCAATAGCTGCCTTTAGGTGTTTTTGTGACTGTGACTTTAGCTCTATTAAGCTCAAACCATGGGCAAAGACTAGAAGCCATTTGGAATCATTATCCCTTCACAAACAATACATTTATAGAGTTAGTTCTTGATTCAGTGTTAGCCAAAGACTTTAAATTCCAACTTAGCAAGGATGGATGTGGGATAGAGGGAAAAAGTGAGTTATACAACCTACAGTGTGAATCCAGTAACAAGCTCCCCACCTATATAAACTAAATTATATGTTCCTTTATAAGTTAAACATGGGTGTAGGTTTCTGTTTCCTGATTATGGGAAAAATAAAGACAAGGAAATATCAAATGAACAAACAAGTAAAGACAGTCCCTAAATAAAAACAGGTCCTAAGGAAACTGGTGATGACGGGCTACAGAGTATTACTATATATTAGAGGAGTTATATGAAAAGTCAGTAAAAATTTCCAATAACAGAATTTGAAACAAACAAAAAAGCAGAAATACAAAGTAGGTCTCAGAGAGGTCAAACATTTTCTCTTCTAAGCTTGGCCTTCTGTATTCATTCCTGAGACATAGTCATTTATATTGACAGGGCTGCTTTCTCTTTTAAATACAATTCTTGTCAGTTTTGTTTTTGGCTAGTTAAGAACAAACTTCTCCTTTTGCCCACTCTGCTAACTTGGGAGAGTTTACTGTGCTCCTGGCTTTGTTCTGACTGCTTTACATCTATAGAAATGCACAGCAGCCTATGAGGAATAAAGGATCTCCATGTGTTGCAGAAGCAACTAAGGTACCCAGACATAGAGTTAACCATGTAAACTCTGAAATTCCAGACCCCGTGGAAGCTCAGAAGCAGCTGATGGGTTCCAGGGCCCGTCCCTGAGCTCTGCACCTGCCTTCCTCCCTGGCCCTGGCCAGCTGCTTTTCTTGGGGCTCCTTCTGTATGGGAGGGCAGGGAAGCAAGTGGGGCAGGGCCAGGAGAATCTATCCAAGAAGGCAAAGAATCTGCTTCACTTAAGTTTGGAGTCATTCACATTTTACTACCACCTGCATTTTGTCAGAGCCTGTTCTCACTCTCTGTATAACCTATCCCTTACTTAACCTCCCATCTCAATTTTCCCTCCTTCCTTTTCTTGGTCCCAGTAGCAAGTAGAAAGTAGTAGTAGTAGTAGTAGAAAGTAGGTAAAAGTGACCTTGTGAATTTGTGCCCTTTGGGTACCTAAAGTCATTCCTCCACAAAGAAGATTGGGGGATTTAAGGTGGAGATTCAAAGTGGCAGAAGGGGGTTAAAAATAGGTAAGAAGGACGGAAGGAGAGGAGAGTAAAAAGTCTAGGACTCAGAAAGGATGTTTCAAGCAAGTGTTTGATAAATAAGTATTGGATGAAATGAAAGGTACAGCTGAGGTAAAATTAGGATATGAAAAATAGTGATTTATAAATAGGGTGACAATATAACCCGGTATAAACCTGTTATGTAAGCTAGACATACAAGCTTCTTGTCCAATGGCAGTTCACATGTCCCACTCTAAACATTACATTTGGAAAGAGCATTTGATCAAGGGTTTACAGAGTACAAAAAATAACAGTGTAAAATGTAGGAGGTATATATAATATTTCTGTCTCAGTCTATCAACATTTTTTATAATAAGCTAACT
This sequence comes from Puma concolor, assembly GCF_028749965.1. NCBI lineage: Eukaryota > Metazoa > Chordata > Mammalia > Carnivora > Felidae > Puma > Puma concolor. The sequence goes on along the minus strand of NC_141675.1, from coordinate 75,519,064 downwards.
ATCATTTATTAAACACCTACCTATTCCAGCCATTATGCTGAGCAGCCCTGAAAGTAGGTAATGCCTACATTTAATTAACTCAGTGAATATTAGTTTACAACATACTGTGTAGTGTAGGCCACAGGCAGGATGCAGAGAAAGCTTCAGAGATATGTCCAGTGTAGACAGCCTAATGGAGTAAGCACATGTTCCGGTGCAGTCTGGAATCTGGACCTGCGCGAAGCACAAGGGGCGGGGGGGGGGGGGGGGGGGAACCAAGAGTTTTAGAACATGAACAAAAGTAGACTTATATTCTGCTGTTTCCATTTACTGGTCACATGAGCTTGACTTCTCTCTAAACCATGTACCACACAGTCTTTCCCAAGGATCATTTGAGACCATTTGTTTGACAAAGTAAGGTCCAAATCAGGTGTTCAGTATGCACTGATTTCCCTTCTCTAGAAGTTGTTCATGCATCTGTACCATGATGGTTTAGTTAGTAGATGACTCGTATTCTTCAGGGGTTATTTTCCTTTCAAAATCCGATAACAGTTTTTAAAAATACTGACCTGGTTGCTAAGGGCCACTTAACACATCCCAAATACTATTGAGACTGAGAACAGAAGTATCATTACTAATTGGCTGAACATGCCTTTCCATTATCTTTGACAGGAAAGAACAATATGGTTCCCACAAGCACTTAAAACATTTCCACGAAGATGACACAGCCAAAAGATTATAAGACCCTGTAAATTATGGAGAAGGAAACCTGAGCGGAGTCAACTTTTTAACTTACTTTGCCTAGAGCACTATCAAAAAGTTGTAGAAAAAGTTGTAGGAAAAGGAATAAAGAGATAAAATGTGAAATCTTACATGGATCTTAACTTGTGTAATAGTATTTTGAACTTGGACTTTTGGTAGCTTAGTGTCTGCAGACATAGTAAAACATTCCTTTGTGTAGAAAACTGGCTTCTAGGGTTAAAGCTGTCACTATAGAATATAAATCTTAAAAATAAGTTACAGATGAAAGCCAGCCTTTCAATTTCCAACATTAAAATATAAAAAAAAAAAATCACTTTGGTTATTCAGAAGTTTACATTTCACCTGATCAAGTTTCTTATCTTTCAGTATGAAGATTCTTATACCTCCTACCTATGTGCATACTGTAAGGAAAATATTCTGGATTTGCACTGTTCTGGCTAAATCTTTGCTGGCAAGGATTCTATGTCAAATGGAAAAGCTCTTGTAATAATTTGCTGTGCCTAAATTTCTGGAACCTAGACACAATATATGCAGCTTTTCACAAGATTATTCTAACAATGGAATAAAATAATGGCTATGGAAATATTCCAAAAAAGGTATTTGCTACAAAATGCAAAGCTTAGATCAATTCAATTAAGTATAAACAAAATTCCAAAAAGATAGGATACATTTTGTTACTTTGAGAAGAGACCATTTCCTTCTGAATTTCTCCCAGTTTCTTCCTACCGCATCCTATGTTCTATTATGTAGATTATAGAGCAGTAGGTCCTCAGAAAGAACTCTACATTTACAATTTGAAAGTCACCAAGTGCAATGATTCTCGCCAAGTGACCCATTTTAAAAGATGACCCATTTCAAAACCCAGGAGTTCGTATTCAAGCTGTTCTATATTTAAGAATTAGAAAGTTATTTCACTTTCCTACAATCTCCTTATTTGAATCAGTCTTTTATAAAAGGGGAATTTGATCTCCATTTGAATGAAGTATAATATGACACTTTTGCTTGCTACAACCTGCACTTGGTTTTGAAAATTATTCCCTACCTTTTGAGGTTTTGGGGTTTTTTTTTGTTTGTTTGTTTGTTTTGTTTGTGGGCAAGGCATTTATGTGTAATATCATTTATGCCTCCTAATCATCCATTTCTCATTCCTTAGAAACAGCTTCTCTGAGCGTTAGCTTGAACTTTCCCTGTCATAATACTCATTCCCATCAGAAGGTGAGGACGGATGTGAGTTAAAGGGAGTCAGCCTCAGCCTTAGCCTCCCAGTGCTCAATAAATACTCCTGGAGGGTGCCCGTGGGAGCTGGGGAAGGAAGAGAGAGAAGGAGCAAGAGAGAGAAGGGTCATTTTAAGTATATAATGTAAGTATTTCAGGTATTGAATTTATCTTGCTTTAAAATAATAAAGAGTTGACCAAATAAAGCAGTCCCCCTCCCCCATAACAGGATATAAAATCCACCATAAGTTTCTTTGGAGAAAGTTGAAACCTCAGCTGCCAATCACCGGTCTCCCTTTAGAAATTTCAGGAAGGGATCTGTTCAGTGCTACCCCTGCACACCTCTACCTTTGAGCATCCTTTTCTGGGTCAGTTTCACTTTCTCACATCCCTCTCCCTTCCCCCATAGGGACCAGGCAAAGTTCCCAAAATAAAGGCACAGAGGAACAAATCCAATTCTAATAGATGTACTTTCATTAGAGAATTACCCCAGATATGAGCTACAAGCCACCACCAGCCACTGTGCGGTTACAACATCGGTGTCTCTTTAACATGACCCATAACCTATGATAACCAACACTGGATAAGAAAAAATATGGGCTGTGTAGTTAGAATCGGATGAAAAGTTGCTACTTTGACCTTTAACGAATCTGAGTAAGCAACCGGCTGTCACTTCGGGTTACAAAATAAAATTCGGCAGTCAAAAAAGAGTGGCAAAGACCTACCGGTAGCAAGAGAGGTCTTCTTTCCCAGTTTCCCCTGCCTGCCCACTTCCTTGTCTTCCTCGTCTTCCTACCCAGTAACTCGCTGAAAGTTTCCCCACTCTGGCGGTTTCCTAATTCCCAATCAGATGCAGGCTTTCTACCCGAATTCACCCCTGCAGCCTAGGGGTGGTAGCACGGTTGGGGAACCCCAGCCGGAATCCGGGGACCGCAGGGCGCGGCGTTCGCCTGCCGGCTCCCGCGCCCCGACCCGCCTCGGTATTCCCGAGGCGCGGCGACCGTCTCGCCGGAGCTCCCTGGGGAGGAGGAACGCGCCGGGCCCCGGGAAACTTAACCCCAACTGGAGCTCCGGGGCCCCCAACCTACCTGCCGCACCCGGGCGGCCCTTGGCCGGGAGTGTCGGCTGCCGGGCGCCCGCGCCCACCAGCCAGAGCGAACAAAGGCGCTCCGGAGAGGGAACGCGCCCTCCCCTTCCCCACCGCGCTGGCGGGCGGCGGGCAACCCTGCCCCGTGGCGGTTAGGGCCTCCGGAGGCTGGGCCGCGCGCGGTCCGGGCCAGAGCAGCGGGCCGAGGCCCGGGTGTCTGCTCCAGCCGTGCGCCCCAGCCCCAGAGCGCATTCCAACCTGAAGTCCTGGGGCTACCCGTGAGAACCGGCGGTGCCTTCCCCTCCTCGCGGCTCTCTTCCCCTCTCGGCCCTTCAGAGACTTCTCGTGGTCCAGAGAGAGCAAAAGGAGAGTCCGAGTCTCCTTTCCCGTAGCCCGAGAGCTGCTCCGGTGAGGAGGCACGGCGCGGTGGGGCCGCAGTGCCGGGCAGGGGCGGGGCGGAGCGGAGGCTGGGCGGCCCGGAACCCTCTCTGCGGACCGCGGGAGTCCGTCTCCCGTCCCCGGCACAAAGAACCAACCATCCGGGGAGCTGAGATTTATCCCCGCCAAGCGTGCTAGAACTTCCCCCATTCAGTGATCCGGAAGGGAAGACAACATTTCCACCCACAAGGGCCCTCGGCCCCCGTTAGGATGCGGTGGGCTGCAGAGCACTTTTTTAAATCGCACATATTAATTCCATATGAAACAACTGGTCTCAATACACTTTTCACTAGGAAGTAGAATTCGGTAAACTCATGATCCGTTCGTGCAGCACACGCAACAGTTCTACAACTACGGTGGGTAAGTTTTGACTGAGTTCTCTGTTCATCTTTTTTTCCTTGCTCGAACAAGAGTTCTAAGGGAGGCTAGTCTTTTAAAAGATCTCGTCATGCCACTTATGCCTTGAACTTCTGGGGCCTAAGTCACAAAGGAAGAAAACTCCAATTTACATCAAACTAAAGCTTCACTACAGCAGTTCACCCCGCCCCCCCCCCCCCCCCCCCCCCCCCGCCCCGTGATTTTACTTACCTTCAAGCCCAACTCAAATTCAAAGAGAGCTTAAAACAAAACTCACCAAGTCCAAGCACAGCTCCTTAAACCCCCAAATCAGAGGTCGGCTCTCTTGCTGGCATCGGAGCCAAAGTCGGCGGTCTCAAGAACAAAACTTCCCCGCTTTAAACATCGGGCGAGGACTAGGCAGGCAGCGCGCTGGACTCCGCTACCTTCCCCGGAGGGCGCGGGTTGGAGCCGGCAGACCGGGGAGGACCCAATCAGGGGCTCCCGGCGGAGGGCGGGGGCGCGGCAGCCCGGAGCCTCCCCCGAGGCGCTGCCCAAGCGCGTCTCCAGCACCTTTTGGTGTCACTGCCAAAGCCGAGCCTGGCCTGCGCCTCTCCCACCAACACAGCATGTTGGTGAAGGTGATGGGTGCCGCCCAAATCTGTTCTTGTTGGTGCGCGACAACTCCAGGAAGTGCCCACCCCATTACCTCCTCAGTTAATCGAGATCATTTACTCAGATGATGGACTGTGAATCACAATCCTCAGGAATGGCCCATTTGAGTAGTTTCCCCCTTTCAAAATACTCCATGCATATAACTGGACAAAATCAGGAGAATACAAATTTCTAATAAGGAAAGAGATTATAAAGTATGGGTTTGGTTTCCTGCCCCCCAAATGATCTGGCCTTCTCTTAATAGAACACACATTATCATTTAACAGGTAATATTTTGAAGGATTTTGTAATTGTACATATTTCAGAACACGACAGAAGACAAAAGATTAACCCAAATACTTCTGTAAAATGAAACCTTTGGGTTTTTTATTGTAAAAGGAATAAGACAGGTAATGGGTTAAAAGTAAATTACTGAATCAGAGTTTGAAACTGTACACACAACATTGTATTTATTTCAAACTAGATTTTTAGGAAGTTTTATAATTGCTTCTTTAAGCCCTCCACCATATTTTCAACCACGCACCTCTGTTCATATATTACCCATAGAGAACATGGCCCAGCATTGCTAAGAGATCACAGTGTCATATGCATGTCAGACCCCATACAGAAATATTAATATAGTGGATTTGTAAGGGAGTCACTGACAGTGATCCATATATAAGCTGATTTGCTGTTATTACAGTGCAGATCACCTCCCTTCTTTATCTATGGGAAATAAAACCCTGACTGTGTTCCACATACAATCTCTTGCCATCCCCAGCTGGCATATGTGTGTGTTCTATTTATGCACAAATATTCAATTACCGTTAAATACCTTTCAGGTCATTTGGAACCAGGCCGTTATACATATGTGTCAACACGTGTGCTCCATGTGTTGAAATACAAACTGACTCAAACATTGAAAAACACATATAAAAATCATATATATCATCCTATTTAGAGATGGACACCCCAGACAGATAAATGACTTCAAAAGTGAGTAGAAGGTTGTTAAGAGGATGTGTGGCTTGAGGTGAGGGCAGGGGAGAGGATGTGGGCGAGAGATGGGGCCCAGCAGAGTGACACCTGCCCTGACCCCCCTCCACCCCCCATACAGGGAAGAGGGCAGCAGCCTGGGAGTTTCCTTTGCCCATCTGGGAGGATTTCCTGCAGCAGGCTGGTTCCCTATCCTACCCCACAGGGAGGGGAAGAGGATGATGAACTTGATGATATAAAACAAAGTATTCATGCTTCTTTTATGAATGCATAAACGAAAATTCTGTGTGAAAATTCTGAAATTAGTTGGAAATAAAATGAAAAGATAGTGGTGATGCTGATTTGACCAGCACGAAGAAGGACAGTGTCACCACCATGTCCTCAGTGTCCACAATAACTGTTTGTGAACAAAGGCCATTATGATTAGATTTATAAATGACTTCCAATCTTTCTCTCAGAAATGTGCTTTACAGAGCACTAGAGAACTATGGAAAATACTGGAAAAAGTACTGTAACATCAAGAAGGTAAACTTGGAAGAATTGCAATTTGCATGTTAGATTTTTTTGTTTATTTTGAGAGAGAGAGAGAGAGAGAGAGAGAGAGAGAGAGAGAGAGAGAATGCACGGCAAAGAGGGAGAGAGAGAATCCCACGCAGGTTCCATGCTGTCAGCACAGACTCCAGACTTGATCTCACAGAACTGAACTGAAATCAAGAGTCCAACGCTTAACTGCCTGAGCCACTCAGGCGCCCCTGCATGTTAAGGGGCAAGATAGGGCAGAGATAGTGCAGAGGGGAAGCAGATGTCAGAGAGAGGACCAGCGGATAGGGTGGCAGGGCATTATCATTGGTCACGTGTAGGGAAGACTGAGACCTGCGTTCAAGAGAACCTGGGGCGTGGTACAAGCAAAAGAGACTGGAAGAAGAGATGAGTATCAACTGAAATCACAAAAGCAGAACCATATTTGATAACTGACTGGTTTAATGCCTAACACGGCTGAAGCATATGGACATATGCCAGGTTTGACTCATTCAGCTTAAATTTGTACCTTCTGGGCTCCGTTAGACAGGAAATTTTCTCACAAACGCTATACAGATACTGTCCTGTGAATTCAGACACCCTACAGTCTGCGTGTTCAGAAACCAGCCAGGTTGTGCAAGGCCTGAGCTGCTGGAGAGATGGGGTGGTGTCCTGAATTCACTCCCTGCCCACCTTGGGATCTGGGCAAGTGACTCAACTTCTCAGCACCCCACAGTATTCTTGCTTGGATGGGTCCAGTGAGGACCTAATACAAAAGCAATCACATGTGAGTGCTGAGCATTGGTCCTACCACCAGTACAGGCTGCCTGGACAGCCGTCATCCTCATACCCACCCCAGGCTGCAGAAAGCCCCTCTCCCACAAAGAACCAGCAGAGGCTCTTCATGCTGCATCCCATAATCGCTCTAAAAGGAAATGCTTGTTTCCTTGACGTCTTCAGAAACACATTTTCTGTTAATACAACATCACCCATTAAAATAATGCAGCATCTCTTTGCTGCCTTTCCCTCCCTTACTGCCTGCCAAACCCCTCTCACCCCACACATATCCTTCCGGGTTTCGTTTCTCTCAACACTTGCTCCTTGGTGATCCCATCCGTTGCCTTTAATGCCTGATTTATATTTGTAGTCCAGATTCTGGGCTCTGAACTTGGATGCCTCCACTCAAATGTGTTACATAAGTCTTAAGCTGAGCATGTGTGAAATGGAATATCCAAATACATACTAATGAACTGGTGAATGGATGGGACTTGAATGCCCAAAAGGCCAGAATCCTCTTCCCTCCCATCAGTGGACCCAGCCTAATGATTGACATGTTAATAACAGTCCGAGTGACATGTTAATAACAGTCCATGGCATTTTGTCTCTGTAGAAATTGTGGATCTGTTTTCCCTACTCTTAGTCCTCAGACCTCTTGAGGACAGTTCCCTTGCTCATCTCCAGTTCCCTTGCAGAACCTCCCACAATGCCTGGCACAGAGCGAATACGTATTAACTGCCAATCAAGTTGAGTTTTTGCTTAAAGCATCCCACACTCTTCAAGTGTTCAAACTTTCATTCCAAGAAGATGAAGCAACACAATGGCCCTGGTGTACTGCTCCCGAGATGCCATCGAGGCTCAACACAGACACTGGAGGCACTCTAGCGCCTTTCCTAAAGCTCTTGCCTCTGCCCCTGTGTTTGGCACCATTCAGCATTCTCCCTCAGTTCCAGGACCTCGGCGGGCGGATGAAACCATTGTAGGTACACCCAGAACTGGAAGATGAAGGGAACTGATGGCACACAGCAGTTCTCATCCCCAGGCCATTCTCAGAATCCATCTTGTTCCTTTCTCTCCTCCTCTGCACTGGGGAAGTCTCCCCCACCCCCTGACCCTAGTGATCATCTCCTTCCACATCAATGCACAAGGGCATCTCTCGTGTGCTCATCTACCTCTCATTAGGGGCCTCACAGGGATGGGGACAGTCTTGGAGGCAGGCCCTGCTCTCTGGGCCCTTCCTTGGCCCAGTAGAGCTGATAGGGTGAGCCTCACTGGGGGAAGGATTCGGGGAGAGGATTGGGGGTGGGAGTGAGGTTGGCACAGGTTTTCCCTCCATGCTGCCAATGCTCAGACAGCCCCTGTGACAGTGACTCAGTACCACTCCCTGACAGTGGATCGCTCAGCATTCCTTCTCCCCTCCCCACCTGCAGATCTGACACCTGCTCCACACTCCCAGGGCCCTATGGGGTCCTGTGCAAGTTCCAAGGGGCTGCCTCTCACTCCACCTCCTCCTCCTACTCAGGAGGGCATATCCAAATTGAGTGAATGAGTGACATTTGTGGAGGGACGATCTTGAATGCTGTCTGGTTATCACTTATATTTTAAAAGACAACTCACCAGCCTTGCCAGAGCTATCTAAGGTGAGCAAAATGACTTGGGTCCTGTGATGGGGTGGTACAGAGGAAAAGAGGAAAAATACAGAGCATGGGAAATGTTCAGAAAATAGTTATTGGCTACAATATGGGGGCTACATGCCTGGCCCAGATGCAGTCATTTGTGTTAGAAATTTTGTACTTAATTAAGTTTGGTTGTGCTGATATTTAAGGGACAATTAAAACATAATTCTCTATTTCTCTTTTCTTAATAGTTAATAATTACTAAGTGCTCATTACCTGCTTTATGGAACATATGGGGATCAAATCCCACTCAAACCAATTCTAAAAGACAGTTACAGGCCTTCCTGAGAATTTTATTGAGTATTACTTAAAATAAGTGGCCCATTAATTAAGAGTTAGAAATGGTTTTCTTATACTGAGATTTTTCTTATAACAGCACTTCCAAAAGGCCAGTTCTAAAGTCCTTGATAAATCATTAAAAACATAAAACATACATTTCATGAGTTAGTCTTGGTTAGTCTGATGGCATAAGGTCATAAAGCCCAATATCAACACATATTTGACCCTGCAGATATAAGGCTAAGGAATACTGGAAAGAGAGAGCAATATCTCTGAGAGATATGTTTCTATCATATCAAATAAATAAATACATATATACATACATACATAGGGGCGCCTGGGTGGCTCAGTCAGTTAAGCATCCAATTTTGGCTCAGGTCATGATCTCATAGTTTGTGGGTCAACACCTGCACTGGGCTCCACAATGCACCTGCTTGAGATTCTCTTTCTCTCTCTCTTTCTGCCCCTCTCCCACTCAGGTTTTCTCTCTCTCTCTCTCTCTCTCTCTCTCTCTCTCTCTCAAAAATAAATAAATAAACTTTAAAAAATAAGTAAACAAACAAACCCTCTTTAGAGGAAAGGGATTGAAAGAATAATGGGATATCTTCTAGGGAGAAACAGATAAGGATAGTTCTGCAAAAGAGGTACATAAGGCGGAGAAAGCAGTGTGTCTTTTCTCATTTTTTTTTAACTTTTTGATTTATTTTATACACATGTATTTTACCTTTGGGAATCTCTTTTTTGCAATAGACTTTGCATGAGGTAGAAGCTCATTAGCGGTCTCAGTTTTTGTCTTTACTGAAAATTATTGAGTTCCGTGGATATTCCTATTGAAATTAGTACCAGCACTACCCTTTCCCATGAAATAATCATGGTTTCCTACCAACAGCGTTCCAGGAATCTCCTTCGTGTACCAGAAATCTCCCACAAGATGTCTTGTTATGTTTGGATAGCAGGTGTGCCTATGCACCATGGCTCTGAGATTTCTTGAATCTCACACATTAACAGATGATGGCCTGAGCCAACCCTTTTTCTCTAACCTGCTTACCTGTGTCCTCACTGTATGGGCCCTGTCATTTATGGAGCTATGCTGCAGAATCAGAATATTGGGTACTATTTTAGTGGACTGACATTCACCCTTGGCATATCAGTTCCCCGTTACTGGTTTTAGAGCTAGAGGGCCTGAACTTGACCTCAGTGGCAGCACCTAGCCAGCAATTTGACTTCAATCAAGTCACTTAATGCTCTGAGTCTCAATTTCCTCTTCTGTGAAATGAGAATAACAATTAATACCTACTCTTGCTCACAGAATTGGTGTCTGTTCCTCAAATCTACCATTCATCCATTCAATGAACATTTATTGAGAATTTACCTACTTATAAGGCAAGGGGACAAAGATAAATAATACAGGACAAATACCCTGGAGGAGCTCTTTGTCAGGTGTTGAATGGATCAAGGAAGGTAAGGCACACATTAAGGAAAACAAGTCTACTTCACACCCATTAGGCCACTTAAAAAATAGAAAATAACAAGTGTTGACAAGGATATGGAGAAATTGGAGCTCTGGTGCGTTGCTGGTGGGAATGTCAAATGGTATAGTCGCTATGGGAAACAATGTGATGTTTCTTCAAAAAGTTAAAAATAGAATTGTCATATGGCCCAGCATTTTCACTTGTGGGTGTGTACCTAAAAGAACTGAAAGCAGAGACTCAAACAGAAAGTTGCACACCAATGTTCATAGCAGCATTATTCACAAGAGCCAAAGGTGAAAAACACCAAAGTATCCATCAACAGATGGAAGGATAAACAAAATGTAGTATATACAAACAAAGAAAGATATTCAGCCATAAACAGGAATGAAATTCTGACAAATGCTACAACATGGATGAACTTTAAAACACTATGCTAAATGAAATAAGCCAGGCACAGAAGGACAAACGTTGTATGTTGTATGATTCCATTTTTAAACAAGGTACCCAGGATAAGAAAACCCTTGGAGACAGAAAATGGAATAGAGGTTACTGTGGACTGGGGGAGGGAGGGAGAAATGGAGAGTTAGTGTTTAATAGATACGGGAATTTTGGGGTGACTGTGTGGCTCAGTCTGTGGAGTCTGTGGAGTCATGAGATCATGAGTCATGATCTCATGGGTCATGAGTTCAGGCCCCACGTCAGCCTCTGTGCTGATAGCTCAGAGCTTGGAGCCTGCTTGGGATTCTGTGTCTCCCTCTCTCTCTGCCCCTCCCCTGCTTGTGCTCTGTCTCTGTCTCTGTCTCTCTCAAAAATAAATAAACATTAAAAAAAAATAGATACACAGTTTCAGTTTGGGATGATTGAAACTGTTCTAGTGATGGCTGTGAATGTGATATACATTTTGAATGTACTTAATACTACTGAATTGCACACTTAAAACATGTTTAAATGGTAAATTTTAAACACAATTAGAAAAATTATAATCCCTAAAATACTATACAAATGCAGGATTGTTATCTTGAATTAGCATTAATGAGATTGTGTTTATAATCAGTCTCTCTTTTAAGAAGTGCAGTATGTGTGAAATTCCTTTGTCATTATTTATTATGTGATATCGAAGAACAAGCATCCACCCAGATGAACTTTAATAATAATTTATTTATGCCCCATCCTCTTCCAAAAAGAATTTGAGGTAGTATACTCTAAATGCATCAGAGTAATGAGGTCAACTCCAATGGACATAAGAAAAAATATACAAACAGATACAAAGAAGAGAGAACAAATGGCACTCAGCAGCAGAGCAAGAGTCTCTCAACTTTTAGCCTTCCAGAAGCCAGGGAAGTGTTTGCATTCATCAGACCTTTTTTTTAATGCTTAAAAATCATTGGTTTCAACATGGTCATTATATGGGTCTATAGCGTCCATGTTGCTACCATTTACAGTTCTGAGAATGTATTGTATAATATGGAACACCTAATCGAAACAGAAGAAAGATGTCGAACTAAGAACATCCTCTCCTAAGTCAGAGCCCTCAGGGCCCATTCTGTGCTAATGAAAAGGGTTCCTGGAGAGTTTTCTGCCCTGCAGGCCAAATGAATCTCCTGCACCTTCCCCTGGGCTCCTGCATCAAGTCTACACTGTAGCCCAGCAGGACAACCATCTCCTCCATCTGGGCCGCCCCCCCCCCCCCCCGCCACACCTCCCTTGCTCCCCATCCAGCCCATGCCCCAGCAGCATAGTTCACGCAAGGCCCACATGTGGCCAGAACTCCTAGACTCTGCTCATGTTTCCTTCTTCCTGGAACAGCCCTCTGTCTTCCTGGCCAAGCCCTCACCTCTTACAGAGGACAGTTCAGATTTCACCGTCTCCAGGACGTCTCCAGCCCATGTTGATTTGCCTTCCTCTTGCTGTCCTGGTGCACTTTCCATTTACACACTAGCCCCTTGAGGATGTGAGTGAATGGAAAGTTTTACAAGTTTTGTTTCATTTCTTGCAGCAATGAAAAGTGAGGTGTGATTAGGCCAAAGACCACATCATACATTTTATTAGAAATGATAATATATTTAGAAAATGATCTTTGAGAGCCAGCAGGGATTCTCAAGATTATCTAATTCGGCCTTTTGACACATAAAGAAATGGGCGATACCCTGGGAAAGAAAGTGACTTGCTCAAGGTCACCATCTATATTTGAGATCGAAATAGACTGAAAAATTTAACATCCTGAAACCCAGTATTTTTACAACAGTATGCTAGTTTCATTTTAAATTTGTGTTTTATTTAGTATTTAGTAATCAAACAGGACTTTGGATATACCCCAAACAGGTGAAGAGAGGTAGTGAAACATCTTGCGAAGAACATTGGCTTCACCAAAGTGGTGGGTCTTCAGCAAGTCACTTTGTGGCTCTGGGCCTCTTGTTTTTTCATCTGCAAAATAAGGATGAATTGGATGGTCTTTAAGCTTATATTTGTTTCTGCATTTTATGAACCTACTAGACTGTTGACCAGCCCCACCAGAGAATTTACAAGTACTGACTGAGCATACATCTCTCACCTCTGCTTTCTCCTCTATGCTGTTCCCCTCAGCCTGGGACACACTTCTTCCAAACGTTTTCCCTTGCTTGCTTTCTTTTTTCTTTTTTTCTTTTTTCTTTTTTAGTTTTTGCTTGCTTCCTTTTTTAAACTCAGCTTAAACATCACTCAACTCAAAATTGGTAGTAGTGTCTCCTGCTACCCTTGGCTTAATTTTGTCCTCTCCTCTGCACTTAACTCCTCTGACTATCCAATACCTTACCACACTGTATTGGAGTCATTGACTTTCTTGTCTCTGCCTCTACACTATGAACTAAGGCCTGGGACCATGGTACATTTCTTGAGCCCAAGTGCCTATAATGGTGCCTGGCTAATAGTAGGGAACTAATAAAGGATTGGTAAATGGATCTAACAGTTTTTGCTTGGGAAGTGAGGACAAGACTGTGGCACCAATTTTATATGAAGCTGTTAGAAAGCATTTTCATGGAAAAGGGAGGATTGGAACTGAGTTTTCAAGAATCATTAGAATTTGACATGGCGCCTGGGTGGCTCAGGCGGTTGAGTGTCTGACTCTTGATTTCAGCTCGGGTCATGATCCCAGGGTTGTGGGATCGAGCCCTGTGTTGGGCTCTCTGCTGAGCATGGAGCCTGCTTAAGATTCTCTCTCTCTCTCTCTCTCTCTCTCTCTCTCTCTCTCTGTCTGTCTCTTTCCCTCCCTCTCCCTCTCCCACCCACTTTGCATGTGTGCGCTGTTTCTAAAATAAAAATAAATAAATAAAAGACTTAAAAAAAAGAATGACTGGAATTTGAAAGGGAATGTAAAGTAATAACACTGGCCTAACTAATGGTGGGGGGAGGAGGTGGCTAAAAGGAGTGGGTCAGATCAGTGTTACTTATTTGAATAGCAAAACATTTGCATTAGATTGTCTGGGACGTTTGTGCAAATTACAGATTCCCCCTATAGCTCCTACCCATTACTCCCCATTCTGGATTTGTAGGTCTGGATTTACCTTTAGAACAAGCTCCCTAAGTAGATTCTTACCACGTGAATGGAGTCTTGAAATCCTGGAAGGAACACTGGCAATTGTGGGCGATTGGAAGGGATTTTAAGTTTTTGAAGAGGAGGAATGGTGGCATGAAGAAAATGGAGCTTTATGAAAGGCACAGACTAGTGGTCTGCAAAATAGACTGAAGAGGGGGAGACCTCAGAGGCAAGGGGAACTTCCAGAAGTACACCAAAGTATTTGAAGTGAGAGGAAGGGAGAGCTTGCTTTGTACTGGCCACACCAGAAATGGAGAATAAGCAGTGACTCCAAGAAGCATATTGAAAGATGAAATGATGAGGCTTGGCAACAGATTGAGTATATAAGCAATAATGGTAGGGAGCAGTTTGAAATGACAACTGTGTTTCAGGGACCCTACGAAATGTCAGTTCCACTGATATACATGCTGCTTCTGTCTAATGAGTTCTGCTTCAGCTTGAGGTGATTGAGGTGTCTGGGAGACATCCAGGGGAGAAGCGTGTAAACTATTGGCAACATGGGCTTGAGCGTAACCACAGGTCTGGGAGGAAGATAATGACATGGGGTCAGTAGCATGAGAGAAGAGGAAGGAAGCCCTAGGAACCCGAGTTTAGACCTTTGGGAGCAGCAACATTAGACAGGAGGAGGAAGATGAAGCAAGCAGGGAATAGAGAAGAGACAGAGAGGTAGGTGGTGAATGAAGAGTAAATAAGAGAAACCAAAGGAAGAAAAAGGTTTAAGAAGGTGAGTATCCATTATGTCAGATGCTGTAGAGTTTGAGAAGGATAGGAACAGTCCTTTCAGAGTTGCCCAGGTGGCTCAGTCGGTTGAGTGTCTGACTCTTGATTTCAGCTCAGGTCGTGATCCCAAGGTCATGAGATCGAGCCCTGAATCAGGCTCCACACTGAGCATGGAGCTGCTTGGGATTCTCTCTCTCTCTCTCTCTCTCTCTCTCTCTCTCTCCTTCTCTTCCTCTGTTCCTCCTCCCCAGCTCTCATGCTCTCTCTCTCTAAAATTAAAAAAATGAAGAAAAAAAAAGAACATTCCTTTCAACTTGGCAAAAAGGGTTTTAAATGAAAACTAACTTTTAAAATGTGAAAATCTATAACTCTTTCTGACATGTGCATTGTTAGCTATCATACCAGGAGTAAATAAAAACTCTTGATGGCGAATTGTGTTGACAATTAATGAGCAAAAATATATTTCTGACAGGTTGGTTTCCAAAAGGATGCTATTCTATTGGAGATATGGGAAATGGGGAGGTGGGAAATGAAAGGCAATGGTTAAAAAAGGGAAACAAGGGCACCTGGGTGGCTCAGTCGGTTAAGCACCTGAGTTTGGCTCAGGTCATGATCTCATTGTTTGTGAGTTTGAGTCCTGTGTCAGGCTCTGTGCTATCAGTGCAGAGCCTGCTTGGGATTCTCTCTCTCCCTCTCTCTGTGCCCCTCCCTTGCATGTGTTCTCTATCTCAAAATAAATAAAAATAAAACTTAAAAAATAGTTTAAAAAGGGGGGGGGGAAACAAGATTAGGATGCATGGACAAAGAAGAAACTTATCAGGAAATCCTAATAACATTTATGTACTTTAATGATCTAGCTTACAAAATAGGGTTGCATTGAGCTTTTAAAAATTTTTTTAGTGTTTATTTATTTTTGAGAGAGAGAGAGAAGAGAGAGAGAGAATGAGTCGGGGAGGGGCAGAGAGAGGGGGAGACACAGAATCCAAAGAAGGCTCCAGGCTCTGAGCTGTTAGCACAGAGCCTGATGTGGGGCTTGAACCCACGAACCATGAGATCATGACCTGAGCCAAAGTCAGATGCTTAACCAGCTGAGCCACCCAGATGCCCCCGCATTCAGTTTTTTAAAAAGGTTCCATTCTTAAGAGCCTAAATGTCCATCAACTGATGAATGGATAAAGAAATTGTGGTTTGTATACACAATGGAATACTACGTGGCAATGAGAAAGAATGAAATATGGCCTTTTGTAGCAACGTGGATGGAACTGGAGAGTGTGATGCTAAGTGAAATAAGCCATACAGAGAAAGACAGATACCATATGGTTTCACTCTTATGTGGATCTTGAGAAACTTAACAGAAACCCATGGGGGAGGGGAAGGAAAAAAAAAAAAAAAAAAAAGAGGTTAGAGTGGGAGAGAGCCAAAGCATAAGAGACTGTTAAAAACTGAGAACAAACTGAGGGTTGATGGGGGGTGGGAGGGAGGGGAGGGTGGGTGATGGGTATTAAGGAGGGCACCTTTTGGGATGAGCACTGGGTGTTGTATGGAAACCAATTTGACAATAAATTTCATATATTGAAAAAAAATTTAAAAAAATTAAAAAAATAAAAATAAAAAGGTTCCATTCTTGCCCCTTGGTTACAGTGTCATCTGAAAAAAACATGAGGTGTCATACAGAATGGAAACAGATATCCAAAGCTCTGTTTTTATGCTAGCTTGAAATATGGCTTCAGAGGGGAAACAGTCCCTTAAAACACATTATCCCTCCTTTTCTTCCTTAATGACATAGAGGTCAGGGATGGAGGGAGATCCACTTTTAAATGTGAAACAAAGTGCCAGAATATACACTAGTATAGATTACATTACTGCAAGCTGATCTGGCATGCTCAACTCCATTTGGTGCCCTAATTACAGTGCTCCATCCCTGGATAGATATCCATCAGGACATAAATTGCTCTAGGTGTTTAAAGGTTTTTTATTACTTGAGTACCTTCAATGTTTTCTGTTCTTCATCTACATATATATACTTGATGACTTGAGATGTTAAATCCTTGAGAGTCTTTTCTACAAAGTTATGTGCTTTGGAATAATAAAGCAGGCAATCATCAACAAGAATCATAAATTTTCTCCCATTTTAGAAAGTTATTAAAAAAAAAACAAAGGAGAGAAAAAAAGAATGGCTTAACAGTGATGTTGAAGGCTATTTAAAACAAGATCTGAACTGAAATCTGGGCTTATGGTGTTCAGGGGACTTCCTATCACTCTGGTTTTATCCATTGCACTCCAACAAGTAAAATGAAGCTACTGGATGAGATCTCTAGACTGTTTCCAAACTATAAACTGGGACATGACCTGATAAGCGATTTTTTTTCTTCTGAGTTGTGAATATTTTCTTGTGTCAGGTTCCCCAAAACTCCTAAGAGTCTCTGAGTTCTTATGGAACTGTTGGGTCATTAAAATTGATTTCTGCCCTCCACCTAGTGTTATCTGCCTTCTGACTTCATTTAATTGTCAATACGTCCTTAAACAGACCTGCCAAGTTGTTTAAGCACAGTGCTTCATAAGGGCTTAAGAGACTGGCTGTACTCTGGTTTCTGTGAACGGTTGTTGTGGTCCTACTTAATGTCATGGCTCATGGAATAGATTGGTATTGAGACCTGTATTTCCTTCTGACATAGCAACTGCTGTCATTTTAGGATGACTGTAAAAAGCAAAAGAACCTCTTAGTGACTTTGTTACCTAAGTGTGATCTTAAAGTCTGTATACTTCTTGAAATTGTGTCCTCTGTCAGTGACTATCCTTTTTCAGTCTTGTCTTATAATAAGCATTTATAAATAGATACAAAAAGTTGTCATTTTAAGAAGAGATCATTGTTGAGCTATAAAACATGTAAATTATAGGTTTATTTATATCTCTCTACTGGAGTTTATATGTCATAACCTCCAGTAACATTCATTTTAAAATGTCATGTAAACTATTTTTTAATTATAAAACTGGTAAAAAAAATTTTTAATTAAAGTTTGTAGGGGGGTGTAGAGTAAAAGGTAAAAAAAATTCCTTCCCTGTTTTCTAGCCTTCAGTACAACTCTCCAAAAGCAATCACTATTAACAATGTCTTAAGTTTCTTTGCATGAATTTTCTTCTTTTTTAAAGTTTATTTATTTTGAGAGACAGAGAGAGCGGAGAAGAGGCAGAGAGAGAGAGGGAGAGAGAGAATCCCAGGCAGGCTCCGTGCTTTCAGCTTAAGATCATCACCTGAGCCAAAACCAAGACTCAGATGCTTAACTGACTGAGCTACCCAGGCACCCCTCTTTGCATGAATTTTCTAAGCATGTACAATTATATATACATATATATATGTATGTATACGTACTCACTTTTACATAGTAATACCATGTATATTGTTCTTCATCTTATGTTTTTTTAAGTTCACTTAATATACCAGGACTGTGTCATACCAGCATGACTCAGTCAGCTTCATTCTTTTTTTAAAACTGCATGCCATTTCATTATATATCTGTACCATAATTTACTGATGAACATATAAATAATTTCCAATTTATATCTGGTTGTTGTGGAAGTGCAAATAATTACAAATAATGGACATTAGTAGGAATGAAATTACTGAATCAAGGAGCACGTGTTTTAAATTTTGATGAGATATTTCCAGGTCATCTTGCACACAGTTGCACTTCTGTCAATATTCTCTGAGAGTGTTTCCACATTCTTATCTATCAGTCTCCCTTTGAGATTTGAAATTTCTACTGTTCTAGTAGTTGAAAATTGTTATTTCTTTTTACTATGCCTTTGTTGGATTAGTGTGCATTGAACATTTTTTTATAAGACTAATAGTCATTTTGATATTTGTGTAAATTGTGTGTCCTTTGATTATTTGTCCCTCACCACATCCATTATATGAGAGAAAAAGAAGCCCTTTACTAGGATAGACTACCATTTATTTATTTATTTTTCTAATTTATTGTAGGTTTTTTGGGTTCAGCTTTATTTGTTTATTTATTTATTTGTTTGTTTATTTATTTATATTTTAATTCCAGAGTAGTTGACATACAGTGTTATAATAGTTTCATATGTATAATACAGTGATTTGACAATTCTATACATTACTCAGTTCTCATCATGATAAGTGTACTCTTCATCTAGTCCACCTATTTCCCCCAAGACCTCCCCTCTGGTAAGCATCAGTTTATTCTCTATAGTTAAGAGTCTGTTTTTTGGTTTGTCTTTTTTTTCTCTTTGTTCATTTGTTTTGTTTCTTAAATTCTACATATGAGTGAGATCATATGGCATTTGTCTTTCTCTGACTGACTTGTTTCACTTAGCATTATAACTCTAGATCCATCCACGTTGTTGCAAATGGCAAGATTTCATTCTTTGTTATGGCTGAGTATTATTCCATTGTGTATATATCCATCTATCAATGGACGCTTGGGCTGCTTCCATAATTTGGTTATTGTAAATAATGCTGCTATAACATAGGGGTGCATATATTTTTGAATTAGTGTTTTCATATTCTTTAGGTAAATACCCAGTAGTGGGATTATTGGATCACATGGTAGTTCTATTTTTAATTTTTTGAGGAAACTCCACACTGGTTTTCACAGTGGCTGTACTAGTTTGCATTTCTATCAACAGTGCACAAGGGCTCCTTTTTCTTCACATCTTCACCAACACTTGTTTCTTGTCTTTTTTATTTTAGCCATTCTGGCAGGTGTGAGGTGATACCTTATTGTACTTTTGATTTGTATTTCCCTGATTATCGATGAGTGATGTTGAGCATCTTTCCATGTGTCTGTTTTCCATCTGTATGCCTTCTTTGGAGGAATGTTTGTTCATGTCTTCTGCCCATTTTTAATTGGATTATTTGTGTTTTTTGTGTTGAGTTGTATAAGTTCTTTATGTATTTTAGATACTAACCCTTTGTAGGATATGTCATTTGCAAATATCTTCTCCCATTCAGTAGGTTGCCTTTTAGTTCTGTTGATTGTTTTCTTTGCTATGCAGAAGGTTTTTATTTTGATATAGTCCCAGTGGTTTATTTTTGCTTTTATTTTCCTTGCCTCAGGAGACACATTTAGAAAAATGTTGCTATGGCTAATGTCAGAGATATTAACTGGGATCGGCTACCTTTTATTTATTTATTTATTTTTTTATTTTAACGTTTTTATTTTTGAGACAGAGAGAGACAGAGCATGAATGGGGGAGGGGCAGAGAGAGAGGGAGACACAGAATCGGAAGCAGGCTCCAGGCTCTGAGCCATCAGCCCAGAGCCCAACGCGGGGCTCGAACTCACGGACCGTGAGATCATGACCTGAGCTGAAGTCGGACGCTTAACCGACTGAGCCACCCAGGCGCCCCGATAGGCTACCTTTTAATAGATTAACCTACCAACAGTTCACAGGAAACCATAAATGTATATATTGTACACATGATCACATGATCAAATGTATATATGGTACACATGATCACCTGTACAAACACTAACTCACTTGGAGGCCTGAAAGAAAACCGAAAAAAGAAAGCGTCTGAGAAGAGAAAGAGAACAGTCTCTCTGGAGATAGATGTGGGGACTGGCCTCAGTCTTCTATTAGTTTTCTATTGCTGCATAAAAAATGACCACAAACTTAGCAGCTCACAGTTTCCGGGGCCAAGAGGTCAGGCACAGCATGACTGGCTTTTTGCTCAGGTCCCACAGAGCTAAAACAGTTAGTCAGCTGTGCACAGTTTCCTCTTCTAAGTTGATGTGGTTGTGGCAGAATTCAGTTTCTTGTAACTGAGGGACCCAAGTCCCAGTTTCCTCACTGGTTATTAACTAGGGGCCACTCTCAGCTCCTAGAGGCCACCTATGTTCCTTACCACATGGCCTCTTCCATCTCCAAAGCCAGCCAAGGACAGCCTCCCTTGTGTTATATCTTTCTCATTCTTCTAGTCTTTCTGACTTCCAGACCCAGATCTGATGAGTTCATGAGACTAGAAAAGCCCAGCCAGGTAATCTACCTATCTCAAGGTTAACTGATTTGGAACAAAACAGAATGGCAAAGTCCCTTGACAGCAGCACCTAAATTAGTGTTCAGTTAATTAACTGGGAGGAGGTGTGTGTACACACAGAGTCAGGAAACTGGGATGAGCATTCTGCCCACCACAACCCCCACCTGCTTTCCTCAAGGGAAGCAGACAGAGGTCATGTCTGTTGGCTGAGGAAACCAATGCTACTGAAACATTAGATGCCAGAGAAAGAGAGCATAACTGGAATCCATCTAACCCCATGCACAACAAAGTCCACCCATGTGGGTCAAAGACCTTGATCTGAGCAATGAAACAGCAGAAAGCTACAGAGAAAATCTTGGAAATCACACATACAGTGTAGAGGTCAGGTAGGCTTTCCTGACCAAGGATCCAAACCTGGCATTTCTGACTCCACAATCTCTGCCTTCTTGACCCCCACATGATGGCTCACCAGAAGACAGGTCATTCATTGGCTATACAAGTGGATTTACAGTCCTCTAGCCTTGTTTTTTTTTCTTATGCCAGTGTGATTAGAGTGTGGTTTTGTGAGATGCTGTCCTTGGGTGTCCTTGGGTGTCCAATAGAATAGAATGAAGTACTGCAATCTGAATAGGTAAGTCACTAAAGGGAACTGTATTGTTGAGAATATTAAGAATTCTAAAAAAACCTCTCTCCCCTCCCTCTCTTTCTCTTTCATATTCCCACCTGCTGCTGTGATCCAGACGCATTATACGTGACTTGCTTGAGACCGAAGAGATTTATATAAAAGAGATTAAGAGCATAATTGATGTAAGTAGATTGGGGTAGTAGACATTAAGCATGTATTCAAACTAGAGAAGTTCTGTTGCACAAAGAGACTTAAGGTAGTTGCCACATGTCTCTAGAATCCCCACTGAGGGGACAGGTCTTACACTATCACAAGTATCTTTCCAACAGAAATAAGAACATTCGTTTGACTATTGATCCATTTAACCAAATAACTTACAAGGGACTGTGCCACTTCATATGATTCTAGCAGTGCCCAATAGGTTCACCCTATGGTTGTCAACAATGAGCATGATAATTTGAATGTTTTTGATAATTTAATAAAGGGGAATTGTTTCAAGTAGCATTTTTTGCTTGAGAGTGAAAATTAGAATTTTCCTATTTTCCTAAGGAAATAATTTTGAGAAAAAGATTATGTGTACAAAGTTATAATAGAATTTTTTAATAATAAAATATCAGAAGAAAAAATCGCCAATAAAATAGGGGGTGGTCAATAAATTCTGATATTTATGCTAAATGAAATATTATTCAATAGTTACAAAATAATTATTTTGGAGGATCAGGCCAATATGGCGGAGAAGTAGGGGGATGTGTACTTTCCGCATCTCTCAAACAAAGAAGGGCTGAAGCCAAAGGACTTTGAACCCTGAGAAACGGGGAGGAAAAGAGACTGAGTCTAACAGGGAGACACCGGAACAACCTGACAGGCTATAGGTGGGTGATTGCGAACTGGAGGAGATAAAATGGGGCCGCGTGGGGCCTTCTGCGAAGAGCCAAAGGGAAGCGAAAGATGGCTGGGGAAGTGTAGGACTGCATCTGGACAAGAGAAAAACCTCAGACCCAGACCGAGAGGGATCCCATCTCTAACTGAGGGGCTTTCTTCGGACTGGGGCTGGCTGCCCTGTTCGTGCACCTGGGGAGGAGGGGAGCTACCCCCGGGTTCAGTGGTAGGTCAGGGGCACAGTCACAGTAGGAGAAAGCAGTCACCTCCCCGAAGTGCTGCAGCACAAGACAAAGCCTGGCTGCATCTGCCACCCCCATGCTCGGTGGCTAGGTCAGGGGCACAGTCCACAGTAGGAGAAAGTGACCCCCTCCCTGGAGTGCTGCAACATGGAACAAAAACAGCCAGGACCACATATCGGATGGCATAGAGAGGCGCTTCCCCAGTGCCAGGGCGCATGGAGTGGGAGTTTAAATCCCAGCCAATCACTGGGGCACGGGAATTGGTGGAGCGAGAAAGACTGCCCCCTCTGTGCCCATGGCACAGTGAGGATGACTCCAACGGAGTCCACTGGGTCAGAGGAGAGGAGACGGGGGGCGGGGGGGGGGGGGGGGGGGCGGGGACGTTGCCATTTTTCTCCCCACCACCAAGGCCCGGCCTCAGAGATGGGTCTGTGGGGCTCACCATGGAGGCGGGACCTGCCTATACCAAACCACGCCCCTCCGCGCGGGGTAAGTGCGTGTCTACTGGAGCAGCGTAGACCCTGAGGAACCAGACGGACCACTCTTCCGGACCAGCGCTTCTACATTACCTGGATTAATTCTAGGACAATTCTTATTATTTAGATACATTCTACCTTCCTTTTCTCCTTATCTCTTTCCTCCTCTAGGCCGGTTACTCTGGTTCTTGGTTTGTTTAAGCAGACATATTTTTTTTTTTTTCAACGTTTATTTATTTTTGGGACAGAGAGAGACAGAGCATGAACGGGGGAGGGGCAGAGAGAGAGGGAGACACAGAATCGGAAACAGGCTCCAGGCTCTGAGCCATCAGCCCAGAGCCTGACGCGGGGCTCGAACTCATGGACGGCGAGATCGTGACCTGGCTGAAGTGGGACGCTTAACCGACTGCGCCACCCAGGCGCCCCTAAGCAGACATATTTAATCCATTCTCTTGATACATGTTCTACACCTCCTTCTTTACTTTCCTTTCTCTCTCTCTCTGGAATACTCAAGCTGTATAGTTTCTCTGTCTAGATAACTTTATCATCGTTTCTTCCCCCCCCCCCCCCCCACCTCCTTCTTTATTTTCCTTTCTCTCTGGATTAAGCCATTTAGTCTCTCTGCCTGGTCAGTGTTTATTTTTTCTTTTTCCCCACCCCTGTCATTTCTCCCTTTGTATGTGCTCTTCCATCAGCACCGCCTCCACCCTATTCTTTACTTATAGTTGGTGTTTTTGGTTTTTTGCTTTTGGATTGTTTGTTTGTTTTATTTGTCTGTGTGTTTGTGTGTTTTTGTTTGCTGTTTGTTTGTTTGTTTTCCTTTCCAGGGCTACTTCAAGGAACAAATCAAAGCACACCTGGTGGAGGGTCCAAAACATCACTACAAGTAGGGAAATAAAATAACCAAAGTCACAATAACGGAGAGCAAGTAACACCCTCCAAAAAACACCTCCTGAAGGGCCAGACCCTGTATGGTGTATGACCCCCCTTTAATATAGCAGTGCTCACAGGTGCAGAGCATGTAACAAGCTTTTAAAACTCATAAGGGACAGAAAATTAGCCAAACTGATGACATGGAAGAATTCTCCTTAAAAGAAATTCCAGGAAGAAGTGACAGCTAAAGAATTGATCAAATCAGATATAAGCAATATAACTGAACGAGAATTTAGGATAATAGTCATAAAATTAATTGCTGGGATTCAAAAAGGCATAGAAGACAGCAGAGAATCTATTGCTGCAGAGATCAAGGAACTAAAAAATAGTCATGATGAATTTAAAAATGCTATAAGTGAGATGCAAGATAAAATGGAGGTGGCCACAGCATAGATTGAAGAGGCAGAGGGGAGAATAGGTGAATTAGAAGATAAAATTATGGAAAAAGAGGAAACTGAGAAAAAGAGAGTTTAAAAAATCCAGGATCGTGAGGGGAGAATTAGGGAACTAAGTGATGCAATCAAATGGAACAATATCTGTATCATAGGAATTCCAGAAGAAGAAGAAGAGAGAGAGGAAGGGGCTGAAGGTGTACTTGAACAAATCATAGCTGACAACTTCCCCAATCTGGGGAAGGAAACAGACATTGAAATGCAAGAGGCACAGAGAACTCCCTTCAGACATAACTTGAATCAATCTTCTGCATGACATATCATAGTGAAACTGGCAAAATACAAGAATACAGAGAGAATTCTCAAAGCAGCTAGAGATAAACAGGACTTAACATACAAAGGTAGACACGTAAGGGTAGTAGCAGACCTATCTACTGAAACTTGGCAGTCCAGAAAGGAATGGCAGGAAATATTCAATGTGATGAACAGAAAAAATATGCAGCTGAGAATCCTTTATCCAGCAAGTCTGTCATTCAGAATAGAAGGAGAGATAAAGGTCTTCCCAAACAAACAAAAACTGAAGGAATTCATCACCACTAAACCACCCCTACAAGAGATCCTAAGGGGGATTCTGTGAGTGAAATGTTGCAAGGACCACAAAGTACCAGAGACATCACTACAAGCATGAAACCTACAGACATCACAATGACTCCAAACCCATATCTTTCAATAATAACACTGAATGTAAATGGACTAAACGTTCTAATCAAAAGACATAGGGTATCAGAATGGATAAAAAGACAAGATCCATCTATTTGCTGTCTAAAAGAAACCCATTTTAGACCTGAGAACACCTTCAGATTGAAAGTGAGGGGATGGAGAGCTATCTATCATGCTACTGGAAGTCAAAAGAAAGCTGGAGTAGCCATACTTATTTCAGACAAACTAGACTTTAAATTAAAGGTTGTAACAAGAGATGAAGAAGGGCATTATATAATAATTACAGAGTCTATCCATCAGGAAGAGCTAACAATTATGAATTTATGCACCGAATTCAGAAGCACCTAAATATATAAAACAATTAATCTCAAACATAAGCAGTCTTATTGGTAAGAATGTGGTAATTACAGGGGACTTTAATACTCCACTTACAACAATGACAGATCATCTAGACACAAAGTCATTAAAGAAACTATAGCCCTGAATGATACGCTGGACCAGATGGACTTGACAGATACATTTAGAACTATGCTTCAGTAAATCCTGAAACAGCAGAATTTACTTTCTTCTTGAGTGCACATGGAACGTTCTCCAAGATAGATCACATACTGAGTCACAAAACAGCCCTCAATAAATATAAAAGAATTGAGGCCATACCATACACACTTTCAGATCACACTGCTATGAAACTTGAAATCAACCACAGGAAAAAGTCTGGAAAACCTCCAGAAGCATGGAGGTTAAAGAAAAGCCTACTAAGAACAAATGGGTCAACCAGACAATTAGAGAAGATATTAAAAAATATATGGAAACAAAGGAAAATGAAAACACCACAATCCAAACCCGTTGGAATGCAGCAAAGTCAGTCCTAAGAGTAAAATTCATTGCAATCCAGGCCTATCTCAAGAAACAAGAAAAATCCCAAATACGAAATCTAACAGCACACATAAAGGAACTAGAAGCAGAACAGCAAAGACACCCCAAGCCCAGCAGAAGAAGAGAAATAATAAAGATCAGAGCAGAAATAAACAATATAGAATCCAAAAAAAAAAAAAAAAAAAAAAAGTAGAACAGATCAATGAAACTAAGAGTTGTTTTTTTGAAAAAATAAACAAAATTGATAAACTTCTAGCCAGGCTTCTCAAAAAGAAAAGAGACAGGACCCAAATAGATACAATCATGAATGAAAATGGATTTATCACAACCAATCACTCAGAAATACAAGCAATTAGCAGGGAATACTATGAAAAATTATATGCCAGCAAATTGGACAACCTGGAAGAAATGGACAAATTCCTAGACATCCACACACTACCAAAACTCAAATGGGAAGAGATAGGAAATTTGAACAGACCCATAACTAGTGTAGAAATTGAATCAGTTATCAAAAATCTCCCAACAAATGAGAGTCCTGGACCAGATGGCTTCCCTGGGGAATTCTACCAGACATTTAAAGCAGAGTTAATACCGATCCTTCTCAAGCTGTTCCAAAAAATAGAAATAGAAGGAAAACTTCCAGACTCATTCTATGAAGCCAGCTTTACTTTGATTCCCATACCAGACAGACACCCAGGCAAAAAAGAGAACTACAGGCCAAATCCCTGATGACTATGAATGCAAAAATTCTCAACAAGATACTAGCAAATTGAATTCAACAGCATAAAAAGAATTATCCACCACGATCAAGTGGGATTCATTCCTGGGCTGCAGGACTTGTTCAATATTCACAAATCAATCAATGTGATACATCACATTAATAAAAGGAAGGCTAAGAACCAAATGATCTTGTCAATAGATGCAGAAAAAGCATTTGACAAAATACAGCATCCTTTCTTAATAAAAACCCTTAAGAAAGTCGGGCTAGAAGGAACATACTTAAACATCATAAAAGCCATTTATGAAAAGCCCACAGATAATATCATCTTCAATGGGGAAAAACTGAGAGCTTTCCCCCTGAGATCAGGAACACGACAGGGATGTCCTCTCTCACTGCTGTTGTTTAACATAGTGTTGGAAGTTCTAGCATCAGCAATCAGAAAACAAAAGAAAATCAAAAGCGTCAAAATTGGCAAAGATGAAGTCAAGCTTTCACTTTTTGCAGATGACATGATATTATATGGAAAATCCAATAGACTCCACCAAAAGTCTGCTAGAACTGATACATGAATTCAGCAAAGTCACAGGATACAAATTTAATGTACAGAAATCAGTTGCATTCTTATACACTAATAATGAAGCAACAGAAAGACAACTAAAGAAACTGATCCCATTCATAGTTGCACCAAGAATCATAAAATACCTAGGAATAAACCTAACCAAAGATGTAAAAGATCTGTATGCTGAAAACTATAGAACACTTATGAAAGAAATTGAAGAAGATACAAAGAAATGGAAAAACATTCCATGCTCATGGATTGGAAGAATAAATATTGTTAAAATGTCAATACTACCCAAAACAATCTACACATTCAATGCAATCCCAATTAAAATTGCACTAGCATTCGTCTCAAAGCTAGAACAAACAATCCTAAAATTTGTAAGGAACCACAAAAGACCCAGAATAACCAAAGTAATGTTGAAAAAGAAAACCAAAGTGGGAGGCATCACAATCCCACAATTTAGCCTCTACTACAAAGGTGTAATCATCAAGACAGTATGGTATTGGCCCCAAAACAGACACATAGACCAATGAAATAGAATAGACGACCCAGAATTGGACCCACAAATGTATGGCCAACTAATCTTTGACAAAGCTAGAAATAGTATCCAATGGAAAAAAGACAGTCTCTTTAGCAAATGGTGCTGGGAGAACAGGAAAGCAACGTGCAGAAGAATGAAACTAGATCCCTTTGCTACACCATACACAAAAATAAACCCAAAATGGATGAAAGACCTGAATGTGAGACAGGAAACCATCAAAGCTCTAGAGGAGAAAACAGGAAAAAGTTCCTGTTTGACCTACGCCACAGCAATTTCTTGCTCAACACGTCTCCAAAGGCAATGTAATTAAAAGCAAAAGTGAACTATTGGGATCTCATCAAGATAAAAAGCTTCTGCACTGCAAACAACAAAACTAAAAGGCAACTGGTGGAATGGGAAAAGATATTTGTAAATGACATATCAGATAAAGGGTTAGTATCCAAAATCTATAAAGAACTTACCAAACAAAACACCCAGAAAACCAAATAATACAGTGAAGAAATGGGCAGAAGACATGAAGCGACAGTTTTCCAAAGAAGACATCCAGATGGCCAACAGACACATGAAAAGATGGTCAATGACACTCATCATCAGGGAAATACAAATCAAAACCACACTGAGATACCACCTCACACCAGTCAGAGTGGCTAAAATTAACAAATCACAAGACTATAGATGCTGGCGAGGATGTGGAGAAATGGGAACCCTCTTGCACTGTTGGTAGGAATGCAAACTAGTGCAGTCACTCTGGAAAACAGTGTGGAGGTTCCTCAAAAAATTAAAAATAGAACTACCCTATGACCCAGCAATAGCACTGGTAGGAATTTACCCAAGGGATACAGGAGTGCTGATGCATAGGGGCACTTGTACCCCAATGTTTATAGCAGCACTTTCAACAATAGCCAAATTGTGGAAAGAGCCTAAATGTCCATTAACTGATGAATGGATAAAGAAGATGTGATTTATATATACAATGGAATACTACTTGACAATGAGAAAGAATGAAATCTGGCCATTTGCAGCAACATAGATGGAACTGGAGGGTATTATGCTAAGTGAAATAAGTCAGCCAGAGAAAGACAGGTACCATATGTTTTCACTGATGTGGATCTTTTTTTTTTTTAATTTTTTTTTTAATGTTTATTTATTTTTGAGACAGAGAGAGACAGAGCATGAATGGGGGAGGGTCGGAGAGAGGGAGACACAGAATCTGAAACGGGCTCCAGGCTCTGAGCTGTCAGCACAGAGCCCGACGCGGGGCCCGAACTCACGGACCACGAGATCATGACCTGAGCCGAAGTCAGCCGCTCAACCGACTGAGCCACCCAGGCGCCCCTCACTCATGTGGATCTTGAGAAGCTTAACAGAAGACCTTGGGGAGCAGAAGGGAGGAAAAACTCACAGAGATAGAGGGAGGCAAACCATTAGAGACTCTTGAGTACAGAGAATAAACTGAGGGTTGATGGGGGGTGGGGGAAAGGGGAAAGTGGGCGATGGGCATTGAAGAGGGCACTTGTTGGGATGAGCACTGGGTGTTGCATGGAAACTGATTTGACAATAAATTATATTTTAAAAAATAATTATTTTGAATAAATATAGCAACATTGAAAAATGCTTATAAAAGTAAAAACAATATATGTAGAATTTTAAGCTTAGCCCAAAATGCATGTGGAAAAACAGAATATGAATTACATGTGATTACTGTGATTACAACCATATAAAATAAGTTTTTAAAAAGTTATGAAGGAAATATAATAAAACAATAGTAATTGTGTTTGGTTGTAAAATGATGGGTAAGTCTTTGGCTTTCACACTTGACTTGTATAACATAAACATTTTAAAAATACATTTTTTTCTTTCTATAAATTGCCATTTTATTATCATTGCCATTTAACCATCTTCTGAAGATGGACACACGAAGGACATAATATCAAAAGAAAGCATTTGATGGAATGGGTTTCAGGAGATAACTGTCAATCAAGATGAGTCAAGAGCAACAAAGCCTGGAAAACAGCATTTTTCTAAACACCGTATTTCCTAATTATTAGGGTTTTGGTCCCTGGAGTAGCTAATTCAGATCATCTCTCATATGTTCCTACCTGTAAAACCTACCTTGTTTCCACCTCTGCAGGGATATATCACTCCAATGGATTTTATTTGGCTGAAGCATCTGATTCCAGATGTTCTTCAGAATAACAAGGAGCTTCTCTTTGGGAATATTAGAGAACTTTATGAATTTCACAACAGGTATATAGTAATTTATATTATCAGGAAAAATGGAAAGTAGAAGAACAATGGAAATCAGACTGATGGAATTTGGAGATGAACATGCTTAGACATTGCTAGGCTTAAGCAAGTAGTTCAGAATCCGTGGATTTGGTTGGGGTGGGATGGGATGAGAGGGAGGGAAGAAGTGCCACAGATCTCTGAGGGAGAAGGGGAAAGGCACCAATGGAGCATGTACCAGGTGTCAGGAATTAAGGTAATATTTCTTGTATGTTCCTTTGCTTATTTATCTATTCATGCATCAGCATTTTATTGTGGACCTGTACTATGTCAGGCACTGTGTTCAGCATTGGGAATACAAAGATGAGCAAGACACACATCCACATACGTACTGTCATAGGGTAGTGCTGGGAGCTAGGGTGTTGGAAAATGCTAACTGGTTAAACAAGTTGTCCTTGTAGCCCAGGGCTGGTTGGGTGTTGAGTTTTAGAGACTTAGAGGAGGAAGGGACTTTAGAAATCATCTTCCCAGCCTTTCATTTCACAGATGATACTGCAGCTCGTTTCCTCTCTTTACTCAATATAGTAACCCCAAATCACACATGTAATTGACGGAAAAGGAAAAGACTGCTTGGTGAATTGAACCACAGTTGCTTCTCAAACACGTCTCCTGTCCATTGGTCAGACACAAAAGTGAAATGGAAATCCCGTTTCTGCTACCTTCTCTGGAAAAGTTATTCAACCTCTATGTAACTCAGGTTTCATATTTATGAAACCCTACTTTGCAAGATTTGGTGGATGATTAAATGAGATATTGTTTATGAAGTACTTAGCTTATGCCTGACTTACTTGAAGCTCTCAGTGATATTAACAGTAGCAGCGGCAACAGCAGAAGTTCTTATTAATGTTATTATCATACAGCAGGGAGCATCATTGCATCTTGTCTATCTATAGCTAGTGCTTAGAATGATCAGGACAGCTGTAGGTAGTTTCAAGGAATCCTAGTAATGTCACAGAATGTTTTTTCTCCCAAATCGGTGTGTTGAAAATGAGTCAAGAGCAACAAAGCCTGGAAAACAGCATTTTTCTAAAGACCTCTTAAAACCTTATATGATTTTACTTTTAAAAAGTTTTAACCTGATACATGTAAAAAAAATTAAAACATTATTATACTTTTCTTTCCCTAGGACTTTTCTAAAAGAATTGGAAAAGTGCACCGAAAACCCTGCACTTCTGGCACGTTGCTTTCTCAAGAGAGTAAGTCTGTGCTCCCAGTAAGTCGAAACAACCATGTGATTAAAGTTAACCCTTAATTTTCTGTGTATGAGGCAAGGGCAAATGGAAGTATCAATGGTCTAAAGAGTTACACATGCCTTTTGAGTGCAAAGCAGGAGTCGGATGAGTCCAGTTTGACTAAGCTCATATGACAGGTGGGAGCAACTTACAAGCTTGGCCTCCTGTAAAGCCTGGTGACACGGAAGACTGCCCCCCCCCCCACCCCCTGCAAAGCAGCCGATCCTGCTCTGAATGACTGAGCTGTTTTCAAACAAGAATCACACAGCAGGTTTAAATTCCTCACTAAAGTTGTATTAACACTCTCAAGAGAAGTACTGATGCTAAACTAAAAGTCTCAAAAAATGTATTTTCTTCCATTTTATTTATTTGTTTGTTTATTTATTTATTTATACAACATAGAGGATATACTTAGCACCCAGTTTATGATTTCCTGTCCTACAACACCATACTTCTGATTATTTCCCCTTCCCTGCTGCCACACCTCTTCCCTTTTGCCCTCTCTGCACCCTTCCTTTGGGCAGTGAATAGGCTGTTTGGTCCAGTGGTACTCTGTAAGCTGTCACAGAGAAATGTATTGCCCAGTACCACTCCCCACCAAGTACTTTCTTCCCTTGGGAGGACTATGCAGATGATCCTCACGCCCTGAACTCTCAAAGTCTCCCATTTCTTCTCTCTCAACCAGCCCTTCTTTTCATTCCCTTCCTTCTTTTTCTTTTTGTGAGCCTGACACAACAGCTCAAACAGCTTAAAAATTTTTAAACAATCCAAATTATGGCTGATAAGTCTAAGAGCAGTACTTGTGATAAACTGACAGCAAGAAAATAAAAATCCCCAGGTTTCAAGGCCTTTGACATAATGGAGAGGCAGAGCCTTCAACCTTCAGCATTCCTAATGGCTTAGAAGGACCTTTCTTGGCCCGGTATCAGCTTTCCACCACAGCCTCATCATAGGCTTTTCATCAAGTGCCAGAATTCAAGATACACTAAAAATGATTTTGTATTCAATCTGATTAATTTCCTTTTTGAGTTACTTTTATAGCATTATTAGTGTTTTATACTGTTTTGCAATTTTGTATTCATCAAACCACCAATGTGAAATCTAGTTTCATAGTTTAGAAATATTTTATAATTGCTTATGTCATTATTGCAAAGACTTGTTTAAATTGTTGGATGAGAAAAGGCCAGAACCCTGTGGGGAGAAAGTGGATATTATTTTAAAAACTGTCCAAGTATAATGAAATGGTCAGGGAATTGCTGACAAAACACCTTTTCCTAGAAGAATTCCTCACCTAAAGTTTTGCAAAGCCTTCTATAGTCCTCCATTTTGGGAGAAACCTCAGAAATTATTCCATCCAGACCTGCATTTAAATGCTGCATATAATCCTAATGATTTATGATGTTGGAGACAGAATATAGGTAATAAATTCTTCCCAAGCACAAAGTTATTAGTCTGGGACAAATGGAGTAATTAAAAACCATGACCACCTATTCTTTGAGGCTCCTTGAGGGAATTGGCTACTGCTATGTATTTGTTAGCTAATAAGATGGGCCCCTCAACCATTATGTACCACAACAGTTGACCTTTTCTTAGTAGCATTTGCAGAATTCTGTGGAGATGAGTTTTGAAATACTGCTCTGTCCAAGTGTTTTAATCAGACTCTATAGCTTGCAGAATCCAGGAAGATCCTGCCCCAGAGGCCAAGCTCTATGTAGAATAACATTTGTCAGTAGTTTACTTTGAGTTCCATTTGCTCTGAGATCTGACATGGCACAAAAGAGCGTGCTTTCAGACATGGCTGAAAGAGCACTGAGGTGGGAGTCAGGAATGTAACTTCTTGTCTAAGTTGAGCCACTTGCTATCTGCATGACCTCACATTAAATCACTTCAACCCTTGGAGTCTCACTTTCCTTCTCCATACAATAAGCTTAATCATACCAATATGTAAAGTTGTTGTGGAGATCTAATAAAATAGTGTATGCAGAAGGGTTCTACAAAGTACAAAGTGCTTTGTCAATAGCTACCATTTATTGGGTATTCTGTATGTTATATTGGGCATTTGCTGAGAAGTTTTTTTTTTTTTTTTTTAAATTTTTTTTTTTCAACGTTTATTTATTTTTGGGACAGAGAGAGACAGAGCATGAATGGGGGAGGGGCAGAGAGAGAGGGAGACACAGAATCGGAAACAGGCTCCAGGCTCTGAGCCATCAGCCCAGAGCCTGACGCGGGGCTCGAACTCACAGACCGCGAGATCGTGACCTGGCTGAAGTCGGACGCTTAACCGACTGCGCCACCCAGGCGCCCTGCTGAGAAGTTTTAATACATCATCTCATTTAATCTCACAGCAATCATAGTTGACTATTGTCATAAACCCATTTAATACATGAGAAAACTGAAGTATAGGAAGGTTAAGTCACTGAACTTGGGCCATTTGGTTTGTAAGTGACAAAGCCAAGAACTTAATCTGGACACTCCACCACCAGAGGCTCTGTCCTAATGCATAAACAATCATGTGTGAATATGAATTTTTGGTAGCAATTTTTTTTAGCCTCCTGATTTATTCTATAAGAAGGTGAGGGTAATCAGACACTTTCTTATGCTGCTGGTTAGTGTATATCCTTTCTTTAAGGAATTTTGGATTGAAGAGCAAATTTAGGTCAACAGTTGTGTTTTGGTGTTTGAAGGCTTATAATGTTCTGCATTGCTCAAAGTGCAGACATAGTACACAGACATAGGAACACAGGTTTCTGCTCAGCATCCATCAGGAGAACCATTTGCCTCTGTTACTGGGAAAGTTTGGGGAAAGGTGGCTGACTGTGGAGGTTGTTCTACTGAGTGGGGGGCTGGACCTCCAAAATCTCCTCCAGCTTTTAATAATCCTCTAGTAGTTGGGGCACCTGGGTGGCTCAGTAAGTTAAGCCTCCAACTTTGGCTCAGGTCATGATCTCGCAGTCTGTGGGTTCGAGCCCATCATTGGGCTCTGTGCTGACAGCTCAGAGCCTGGAGCCTACTTTGGGTTCTGTGTCTCCCTCTCTTTCTGCCCCTCCTCTGCTCATTCTCTGTCTCTCTCTCTCTCTCTCTCTCTCTCTCTCTCTCTCTCTCTCTGTCTCTCTCTCTCTCTCAAAAATAAATAAACCTTAAAAAAAATTTTAAAAAAGAATCCTTTTGTGGTTAGTGTTGAAAGCAGTGAAACCTTGAATTGTTTTAGGTGCTAAAGGCCAATGTTTTGTGCTCTGACGGACCCAATGTGGGTGAGATGCCTTTATCAGTTTGTAATATTTTATAAGCCTGACTTTTGATATGGCACGAATGTTCCCCATGTGTAGGTTGCTCTGCTCTGGAAGCCATGCCTGGCTTATCAATGGCACTCGGTAGATAGTTCTCAAGTGAATAAATAATGAACATATTGTTAAGCTCGGAGTTATTATTTTAGTTCCTTAACCTGTCTGAACAACATTTCCTCAAGGGTCATCTCCCTTCCATACACACACGCATGTAGTTTTTCCTGGAGAGAGTAGCAAAGGACAGAGTTGCTGAAGTTCTTGGAGTGAAGTGAAATGACCACTTACAATCCATCAGGAGAGGAGGAGAACTACAGAAACAGAAAGCATTCACTACAGCAGTGTGTTTGGAAGTAGAATAGACCTTGGGGTGCCTGGGTGGCTCAGTCATTTGAACATCTGTCTGACTCTTGGTTTCAGTTCACTCAGGTCATGATCTCACAGTTGGTGAGTTCGAGCCCCACATCCAGCTCTGCACTGACAGTGCAGAGCCTGCTTGGGATTCTTTCTCTCTCTCCCTCTCTCTGTCTGCCCCTTCCCCACTCACTCTCTGTCTCTCTATCAAAATATATAAATAAACTTTAGAAGAAGAAGGAGACAGAGAAGGAGAAGGAGAAGAAGAATAAACCTAGCTAAAGCTGTGAGGGAAGAAATAACCTGTGTCCACATGAGGGACATCAAGAGTTGGCCTGAGAAGCATAGGGACACAGAAGTCCATGAGGATGCAGCCACATGGGCTTCTCCAACCAGAGCGGCACAGGCTTTATGACAAGTGCAGCTGCTCTGGGCCAGGTCCTACTGATGGAGTGGATGGAGCTGGCAAGCTGACTCCTTTCTATCTGGGCAACCTTTCTATCTGGGCTGTTGATAGGTATGTGCCCATCTCTCATGGCCTTTGAGGCAAAAAGAAATAGGCCACACAGCACTTGGAATCTTTCATCTCTAGCCTTAGGATAGTCGTGTAATTTTTCCCATCTTGGAGTCTGGTGCTACAGGTGGAAGGTGATGTCTGAGGCAGAGCCTGCTCCTCTGAGAATTGCCCAAAGGACTTAGATCTATGTTGCTGTGTCCAAACTGCCATGTTTTCCTCTTGGGGTGTTTGTACCTTTTGGCTGTCTCTTGGGGTTTTTTTTCCCCCCTAGGTTTGGCTCATGATGATCATAATAGGAAGACAGGGAGAGAGAAAGATGGGGCCATCAGCTACTGGCACCTTTTCTGTCAGTTTTGTCCCTCACTGCAGAGCTATTCTGGGGGAACAGTGATGTCCTGGGTAAAGAGCAGATGAGGAAGGATGGAGATGAAAAACCTATCCCGGTTTATGAATTAACTGATTTACCAGAGTCCTGTAGTTGCTCCCACAGCACCCTGTTCATGTCCGTGCTTAGTACTTATGGCTGTTTAGAGCCCTCTGTTTGCCCTCCCATCACACAGTCACCCCAACATAAGGTTATCACACACCCCCAGTTCCTCACACCATGAAAATACTCAGGCTTGTTGAATATTCGAGTGAATAAACAGTATCATCCTATTCTCTTCCTGAAAAATGCCACCTGATTAATTTGTTCCAATGCTTTTCCTCTTCCAGAAAGAAGATCTTCAAATGTATTTTAAATACCATAAGAATCTGCCCCGAGCTAGGGCAATCTGGCAAGAATGTCAAGACTGCGCCTTCTTTGGGGTAATGTTGAGACCACAAAGTCTCCCACAAATTGCTTTCCCTGAGCAATGTTTGCATGCGCCAAGTCTTTAAAGAAATCAGAAGTATGAACAAGGCAGGGGAATTTGGCATTTGAATTTATATTTATTAAAAGTCTCTCCTATTTTGAAATTCTGTGTTGGAAGTTTTGATGCTGCCTTGGGTCTCTATGGGACAGGCCTGTGAGGAGCAGCTGTAGCCTGATGAGCAAACCAGAGCCCTCTTGTAGGATGGGGGATTTATTTATTTATTTATTCATTCATTCATTCATTCATTCATTCATTCATAAATATCACTTACTGTCAGGTTAGCTAACATACAGTGTATATAGTGTGCTCTTGGTTTCAGAAGTAGATTCCCGTGATTCATCGCTTACATACAACACCCAGTGCTCATCCCAAGGGCCCTCCTCAATGCCCATCACCCGTTTCCCCTCTCCGCCGGCCCTCCCATCAACCCTCAGTTTGTTCTCTGTATTTAAGAGTCTCTTATGGTTTGCCTCCTCTCTGAAACTATTTTTTCCCCTTCCCTCCCCCCATGGTCTTCTGTTAGGTTTCTCAAATTAGGATGGGGAATTTTAAATGGGCTCCCTGGAATGATATTCATCAGTCATCACATAAGTCATCAAGTCTTCCAGACTCAAAATGAGCTGAATAGACAACATCACCCCCAACTCAAACACAGGCTGCATCTTTTTCAGGATTTGAAGTGCCCCACTGCGTTCTACCAGAGTTGCTTTCTAAAAGAAATAAATGGTCCTGCTTCCCTAGTTGCATATACAATTACTAGCCAAGCCATCCTTTTCCCCCTTTCTCTCATTTTACATACTGTTCCTGAGGGATCCAACAACTCAATAGCTTTACAAAGCTGGTCAAGCTCTTTTCCACAAGGAGCCCGCTTCATTTCTTGTTTTCAAATGCTGCCGCTTTGTTCTCTCTGGGTGTTGTTTGTTTTGTTTCACATTGTTTCTGTTTGGCTTTTAAAGGTGTGCCAGCGCCAATTGGATCACAATATCCCTCTTTTTAAGTATCTTAGAGGACCAAGCCAGAGGCTTCTAAAATACCAGATGCTGTTAAAGGTAAAGTCAATGAGACAGTGCTTTCCTGTGCTGGGAAAACATGCACGTGCTGTGGTGCTCTTTTCCTTAGACATGTAGAGCTATGACTTTATCCTCCCAATGTGAAGATACGTCTATCCTCCAGGCTTTTTCTGTCCTCCAAGTCTAAAGCAGCACACCTCAGTGAGGAGTAAGACCAAAGAATCAGAGAGTTGAAAGGGACCTGGAAGCCTAGCTAATCCAACATGCAGCCCAAGGCATGAATCTCTAAGCAGGCTGGTTTGGGGCTGGAGAGGTTCTTGGGAGCAAACCGTGAAAGGAGTCCCTCCACACTGCTGGCAGCTGAGAGGGTAGGGAGGCAGCCAGAGCCTCTATTCTCATGTAAGATATCGGCAGGTAAGATATCGTCGGCTCCATTTTACAGATAAGGCAAGGAGCTTCAGAAAAGAGTTGTGATTTTCCTCAAAGTCACAATTTTATGTACATTAAAGCAATGGAAGGGAGAAGGCAAAACCGGAGTCTTTTCTCCTTTTGCAACATCCACCTCCACCCCTAGATTAAGAGATCTTTCTCAAGAGCAACATAACAGAATGAATTTTGCTCTGCTGAACACCTAGGTGGTTCTTTCTCTGACATCAGCACACCTGCAGGAGAGCACTCCCAAACACCCAAACAGGACAGAAGGAGCTGTCAGGCTGCCTCCCCATGTGTGAGCTGAGGGAAAGGTTCAGCCACTTCTCCATGTTGTGTTTTGAGTTAACCTTTATGAGCAGCTCTTGCCCAGTGGTTACCATCTCTTAAAAAAATACAAGCACCTGCTATTTACTGGGTACCTTCCCATATAAATTTCTTATTTAATCCCCACAATCAGATGCACCAGAAAGTCTCTGGTGTATGAAGAAACTGAGGCTCAGGGAGGTTAAGCTCATTGCCTAACATTCTGCCCTCAGAAAAAGGTGCCCTTTTCGGTTTGCATCTGCAGCCCCAGCCGAGGCTGGACCAGCTATGCAGTCACCAGCTGTGGCATTACTGGACCTCTTCGGCCTTAGTTTTCTTCTGTGTGAGATACTGGAACCTCCTTCACAGGATTGGTGTGAGGGGCAAGTGGGTAATGCATGAAGAGAGCTCACTCAGTGCTGACCCCTGGGAAGCTTCTGGGAATACATAGCCATTGTTTTATACCCAGAGATGTCACACTGGTGTGGGAATGAGGGTGATGCCCACTGCCTCCCTCCACGAGTGGCATGTGTGAGTGTGTTTCAATAGTGTTCATTCAGGGCTTCACACTCCTGTAACCATCCCATCTTTACTGTCATCTAAGCTGGACAAGTCTTACCACTGAGCCCCGTGAGGAAGGAGCCAGACAAGTGGGGGTCCTCACCACCTCCGTCTGGGGGCATCGGGTACCGAGGTGCTCGAGTTTTCCCACAGAAGTGATGCTGAGACAATCATGAAGTTCTGTACCATAGCTGGAGGACCACAGGGCACAGTAATTAGAAACCCAGACTGAGGAGTTAGCCATCGTGGGTGTGGATCCAGCTCTGACGCTTCCAGAATGCTTGGACTCAGGCAAATTACTTAACCTCTCTCTGCCTCAGGTTCCTCAACTGTAACATGAAGGTAGTACTAGTACTTTCCTGGTATGTTTCTTGGGAGCATAAATGAGGTAGTCCAGGTGACAAGTAATTAGAGAATTTTGTTAGTTCATTTCACTGAGAAAACAAGAGACAGAATCACTGTAAAATATTCCTCGGGGGTCTGCGCAAAACCAATGGAGGTTACTCAAGGCAAACCAGTTTTTCCCATTCACCGCATGCTGGAAAAACAAGTTCAGACCACTGGCCCGCCTGTGAGGGAAGGAAGAACTTTCCAGTGTTCTCCACCCTGAGGGACAGAGCTCATTCTGAAAGGCCTACCATCAACTTCTTTAAGAACATGGATGTCTGACTGATTGTCTCATGGCTTAGAAAGGATCATGGGATCCTGGTCTGAGACAGCTTTTCCCTAGTACAAAAATAAGGGAAAGAAATGATAGATTATACCATTAAAAATAGACACCTGAAAAATTGGGTAAAATATCATATAAGCAAGATAGATACATGACAGATGGTCAGCATGTCTAGTAATGAGTGCATAGAAGTTAATAATTTAAAAAAAAAGAACCAAAAAGAAATGATACCTATGAAATAATATCTTTCCTGAGATATTATGAAAATTAACAGTCAGAACAGAGTTTTGAGTACATAATGTACATAATGTCTAATGAGTCATGGCAAACTGATTAAAAATATATTGTATATTAGCATATATTAAAAATAGATGCATTTAGGGACAACAGAAATTCACTTTTATTGAGCCCATGATTTATGTCAAATAGGCTATGTATGGAAACTATCAAATTTAATGTAGAGAATTTTTCTAGCCTAGATTTTAAGATATATATGATTCAGAAAATGGTACATTATTTATTTACAGTAAATTTTGCTTATTACAGGAAGAATGTTCTAGAATAGGTGGCTGTGCTGATTTCCTGTGTAATGCAAGTCATGCAATATTCATTTTTCTTCTTTTACAAAAATTAAATAGACTACTATTAGAAAAAAGAATTAATAGGGAGAGGTTGGTAAAAGGGTATAAACTTACAGCTTATGAGATGAATAAGGCTTGAGGATCTAATGTAAAACATTGTAACTGTAGTTGGTAACAGTGTATTTTATAATTGCAATTTGCTAAAAGTAGAACTTAAATGTTCTTGCCAAAAAAGAAAAAAAGAGATAAATATGTGAGGTAATGGATGTGTTAATTAACAAGATGGAGGCAATCCTTTTACAATATATATGTGTACCAAATATATATACCATATATACTTTAACTTTATACTTTAAATACCTAACAGTTTTATATGTCAATTATACTTTCAAGTTGAAATAAAAAAGAAAATAATAAAAAAATGAACAGAGGACATAGGCAGTTTACAAAAGAATAAATGCTAATGGCAAACATGTTTTTGAAAGTTCTAACTCACCTGCTCTTTGAGAAATTCACATTAAAACAATGAGGTAGGATTTCTCTGTCGATTGAATTGACAACACTTTTTGATTAAATGTTAATACTCCATGTATGGTGGGGCTAATGAAGCAAGCTTTCATATATGACTGGTGGGAACATAGTCCTTCTGTAAAGAACTTGGAAATACACATCAAAACTTTTAACATTGACGATTTCACTTCTAGGAATTTATCCTTAGGAAAAATGCACAAAGATTATTATTATAGTAAAAATTATTGAACCTAAATGTTTAATAGTAGGGAGATTAATTAATTATGATTTATCTACAGAATGCAACAGTCTGCTACAATTAAAAAACATGTTTACAAAAACATAATGTCATGGAAAAATGTTTGTGATATGTTAAGTGGGAAAAAATAGGCTCCGGAAAAATGTTTCCAATATGATTCTGGTTGTGGAAAGAACTCTGTGCCATTCTTTCGCTCTTACACGTGACACACAAACTTACATACATCCTCTGTTGATTTGGCATTTGCTGGAGATTGTTGACATGGTAGATTTAGTTGGCATTTTGCTTTTTAATTTCCAATAAGGCTTTTGGGTTAATGCAGGGTCTGCTGGACTTTGAAACTCCTAAGGATTGGGAGATAGACCCAGGAGACCAGGAAGGAGGTTCAGCTAAGGTACTGTATATTAAATATTAGCTTACGTAACTAACTGTCAATGGTATCTGTCTCTGGTTGGAAGGATTTATGGCAATTTTGTTTGTCTTGTTTATGATCTTTATTGTTTATATTTTCTAAAATAGCATATATCTTATAATTTATAGTCACAGAAAAAACAAAACAATTAAAGGCAATTTCAACCTGAGGTTTGTAACAGGACAAGTAGTAATACATTTTCTTTCCTTCACATAGAAATATTTTAACAGCAGGTGTGCCTGGGTGGCTCAGTTGGTCAAGCTTCAACTCTTGATTTCAGCTCGGATCATGATGTCAGGGTCGTGGGTTTGAGCCCCATTTTGGGCTCTGCATTACTGACAGTATGGAGCCTGCTTAGGATTCTGGCTCTCCCTCTCCCTGCCCCTCCCCCACTCACATTCCCTCTCTCTCTTAAAATAAATAAACTTAAAAAAATGTTTTAACAGGAACACGAAATTAAGTGAATGTGTAAAATGCATACATAAAAGACTGGAAATAAATATGATAAAATCTCAGCTGTGGTTTTCCTGCATGGTAGGATTATGAGGGGCGCCTGGGTGGCTCACTCGGTTGGGCGTCCGACTTGGGCTCAGGTCATGATCTTGTGGTTCTCGGGTTCGAGCCCCGCATCGGGCTCCGTACTGACAGCTCAGGGCCTGGAGTCTGCTTTGTGGGTTCTGTCTCCCTCTCTCTCTGCCCCTGCCCAGCTCATACTCTCTCTCTCTCTCAAAAATAAATAAAACATTAAAAAAGAAGAAGAAGAGATGGGAGCCATACCACATACCACATTTCACAGGAAATTTGTGACTTACCAGTGGGGTTTCTTTTAAATTTCCTATAAAATATTCTGGTTTTAACAAGAAAAACATGAGGAGCAGTCATTTGTATGCCCTCCCTGCTCAGAATATATGGTAGGGACCCCTTCAAATTAAGAGAAGCTCAAGATACAGATAATAATTTTATAGCCTGGAGCAAGGGGAGCTAGGCTGAGTTAGTTTAATAATATTTGTAAGGATATTTCTGAGCCCTACATTATGCAATGTAAAAGTAACTACCTGCTGTGTTTGTGGGAGGAGGGTTAGTGGGAAGGAGAGGGAATAGGAGCAGTTGAGTCACGAAAAGGAAGTTGAGGGCTTTTTTCCTGATGTTTATATATATATATTTTAAAGGTTTATTCATTTTCAGAGACAGAGAGACAGAGCATGGGGGGGTGGAGGGGCAGAGAGAGAGGGAAACACAGAATCTGAAGCAGGCTTCCAGGCTCTGAGCTGTCAACACAGAGCTCGATGTGGGGCTGGAACCCACAAGCCATGGGGTCATGACTATATATATATATATATATATATATATATATATATATATGTATATATACATATATATATATATATTTTTTTTTTTTGAAAGAGAAATTGCAGGGGAGGGGCAAATAGAGAGGGAGATAGAGAATTCAAAGCAGGCTCTGTGCTGACAGCAGAGAGCACAAGGTGGGGGGCTCCAACTCACGAACTGCTCAAACTCATACACAGCGAGATCATGACTTTGTCTCAAGTCATTGATTGGTCTTGTCACTCAAATCCCTGATCCAAAGAAACTGATCCCCAGTGCTTAGGCAGAGATTAGGAAAATGCACAAACCTTTGCTTACATCTTGCTGTAGAGGACAAAAAGAGGTGGGGCTATATGGGGGGGAGGGGGGCAGCAAAGAGCTGTCTGTCCTTTGTTGTAGAAATTGATGTGTTAGGGGTGCCTGGATGGCTCCGTTGGTGAAGCATCTGACTCTTGATTTGGGCCCAGGGCATGATCTCATGGTGGTGGGATTCAGCCTGCATGTCAGGTTCTGTGCAGAGCCTGCTTGGGATTCCCTCTCTCTCTCTCCCTCTGCCCTTCCCATGCTCACACTCTCTCTCTCAAAATAAATAAGTAAACTTTAAAAAAAAAAAAAAAAGGAGAAATTGATGTTTTTAAAAAAAATTTTTTAATGTTTTTATTTATATTTGAGACAGAAAGAGACAGAGCATGAGCAGGGGAGGGGCTGAGAGAGAGGGAGACACAGAATCCGAAGCAGCTCCAGGCTCTGAGCTGTCAGCACAGAGCTGGGTGAGGGGCTTGAACTCATGGACTGTGAGATCATGACCTGAGCCGAAGTCGGACGCTTAACCTACTGAGCCACCCAGGCGCCCCAGAAATTGATGTGTTTAAAAACAAAAAGGAAGAAACCAAAATCTCTTTTTTGGTATTTACCAGATAACAGATAAATATGCTATGTAGGTAGCAGGGGAATAAAATACTGAAACTGTAAGCAAAAGACTTTCACACAGAAACAGTCATCTCTGTTGTGTCCTAAGTGTCACAGTAGTAATAATAGGAACATTGGTCTCTTGAATTAGCAGTTACAATGTCTCCACTTAATGCTGAGACTTTGTGTTTGGGAGGTGCAGACCATGTTGGCTTACCTCTTTCATGTCTTTCATGGTGATAGAATGTGGGAAAGACTGGGGAAGGAGAAGAGGGAGAAAGGGTAGAGCTGGAGGGGGGATTCAATGTGGCAAATCCAACAGTTAGGGCATTTACATGAGACTCATTAGTAAGCCTCCACATGGCAGGCAGCTCATTCTCCGCCTCTATGGGAGTTTACAAATATCCTCCTCTGGGATGGTTTTAAGCATAAATTTACCCACAGGAATATGATACTGAGATTGCACTTTTCAATAGGCCCCTGGTGGGATGTAAAACAGGGAGAGCAGCTTATATAAAGGGTCTGGGTTTTTCATGCTCCAAAAAAGGTCAGCATGGGGGCGCCTGGGTGGCTCTGTCTGTTCAGTGTCTGGCTCTTGATTTCGGTTCAGGTCATGATCTCGAGGTTCATGAGATTCTGCCCTGTTTCAGCACAGAGCCTGTGTGGGATTCTTTCTCCCTCTCTCTCTGCCTCTCTATTTCTCTCTTTCTCAAAATAAATAAATAAACTTTTTAAAATAAAAGGTCAGTATGTTTCTTATATAGCAGGAATATAATATCCATGATTTTGTGAACGTCATTCTTCATTAGTTCAATGTACAGAAGGTGCGGTTGGTTATTTTGCTTGTGTGTTTATCATGTATATAAACCAGCAAGTATCTTTAACCACCGTTCTTCAGGAGCAGGGAAAGAGATCCATGTATTTACCTTCTCAGTCTCTGTGCTGGCTGGATTGGTCTCTCCTTATCTCTGTCCTGTTTCCCTTGTTCACTTGGTAGATGGTTTACTTTTTGATTTCCAACAAGGCATTTGGTTTCCACAGAATGGGCCAAAGAGGACCAAGGATTCAGCATTCTTAGCTGAACTACAACAAGCTTTGGCCATGATGGAGGATTTGATCAAGTCCTGTGAGTTGGCCGTGGACCTGGCAGCAGTCACTGGATGTCCGGTATGTGCCATAGCAAGTGTTGGAACATCTCAGCAAAAGGCAGGCACAATATTACAAACATAGGAGATAGCTTATGGCAAAGTTAGAGAGATGACCTGTGGTAAAGGAATTGGACTCTGAGGAAAGTAGCCTAAATTGTTCTGCAAATCTGTGCTGTAGGAATCGAGGCAACAGCTTAGCATTTTCAGGAAACTTGTGTTGTATTTCCTGGGGTCTTGAATATTGAGACTGACCCACACTCTGGAAAAGCCAGGAACTCAAG
This sequence comes from Puma concolor, assembly GCF_028749965.1. Classification (NCBI taxonomy): domain Eukaryota; kingdom Metazoa; phylum Chordata; class Mammalia; order Carnivora; family Felidae; genus Puma; species Puma concolor. The sequence continues at coordinate 75,474,687 of NC_141675.1, read as the reverse complement.
GACCAGAACATATATGGGCGGGGCAAAGTGATGAAGGAGTAATTTATTCTGACTCATGGCACTATTAAAAGATTAAAATTTTTTCCTTCTTGACTCAGATTTTCTTGGTACAAAGTCCTTTGAAAATAGGTCCTAAGTGAAAGTCTAACTCCATTTTCACATCGCAGATCTCAGAAGAGGTCTGACAAGCATATATCGTACATCCCTTAATCCAAATGATTGAAGGAAAATACCAAAAGAAGCAATGCTAAGGAGTTGAACTCTCTCAACCCGGGCATTACGGTAAACTCTTGAGTAGGTCAATTCCAGGAATTCCAGGCAAGCTATCTTCTGTAACTGTATGGGCTCCTTAGGACTGGCCCATCACTGGTTTTCCTGGAGGTGCTCTAGATCTTGACTTAGGTGGAATAGTTTTCCATCACTGCCATAAAAACTTACCACCACCTTGGTGGCTTAGAGCAGCACAAATTTATTATATTATAGTTCCACGGGTCAGAAGTACAACACAGTCTCACCAGGCTAAAATCAAGGTGTCTACTTTCCTTTTGGGAGGCTGTGGGAGGCTGTTTCCTTGCCTTGTCCAGCTTATTAAGGCCACACACATCCCCTGGCTCATGGTTTCTCTCTCCATTTCAAAGTTCTTCTCAAATCACATCATTCTTGGACCTTCTCTTCGACTTTCAAGGACTCTTGTGATTACATTGGACCCAGCCATTAATCCATGGTATCTCCCCATCTCGAAATCAGCTGATGAATGGCCCTAATTCCATTAGCAACCTTAATTCCCATTTGTCACGTAACTTGACATAGTCTCAGATTCCAGGGATTAGGACGTGGCCCTCTTTGGGAGGCTGTTATTCTGTCTACCACACGAGGATCAAGCATTCTGAGAATTACATTTCAGACAGATACTTTTCCTTCTTATTTTTATCCCATTTTAACATACTGTTTATTGAAGTCTAGGCAAATGAAATGACCTTTCTTTTCTTTCCTGATCATAAGTCAAACCTTGCAAATTAATTAGGGGCCAACGTGGTCTTTTTATTTCCCTCCCTCCTGGTATTTCTCTGACCAGCATCTCAGAAACAGCCCCACTGGGTCCACAGTGATCAGGCAGTGAATGCTGTTACTGTCCCCTGGGACTCAAGAGTGCTCTCTGCTTACTTCTGATGCATGATTCAGAAGGGTATTCATGGAGCACAGCGTATGTGAGGGAGGGGATGATTTTCTTGGTAAAATTCTTTTCCTTCTTCATTTAAGGGAACTCAAGGAAGCAATTTGTTTAATCATTTTGGGACGTCTTCCTGTTCTTTTTATCTTTGAACACGTGTCAGCTAATCCTGTTAGTATCCATCTCCCTGAATCAAATGAATGGCTTGGAAATCATACACAGGGCAGGAAACTCCCAGTTTTATTCTAAGTGTGGGTAACATAGGAGGAGGAAGTTATGAGAAAATAATTACCAAAATGTGAGTAAGTAGAATTCTAATTTCACTTAAAGGCAGCTTGCATGCAAATGAGATGAAGCAGCTTATAGAGTTTTAGACAGTTTTGCATCAAATGCAAAGAACTTCTTTCTCCCATATGTCCTCGGAATTGTGCCTTTGACATAAACTCTTGGTATTTTTCACTAAGATTTTAACTTGCTTTACGTCTAGTACATTAGCTACTTTACCCTGACAGTTTTATCTAATCCTATTGAATTATAGAAGAGCAGGCGGTGAAATTTTCAGTTTCTGATTCAGGAATAGATCCACGGAAAGAAGAGTTAGCTCACCCAAGATTACGTTGTGCATCAGCCTGGACTACTTCTTGGACATCTTCCTTCCCTGTCCAGGGTGCCATTCTCTCAACACTTTGTTCATCTGATTTTGTTTAGCGTTTACTAGCAACTCAGCTACTCCTAACTCAGATCTTAGGACTCTGACTCTGCTTTGTAGAACCTTAGCACAGGGTGTTTACAATCATGTGCTGAGTGTGTGGAACCCAGAACTTAACCTGTTAGTTTCACTACTTAGTATCCAATATTAACGTGGTTCTGAAAAGGAAGGACACTGAACTTCAGTGGGTGAATGCATAATTAAAACAACTGAAAATATTCCCTCCTGATATTTACAATGTTATTCCTGTTGTACACTCAGTTAGTTCTTGGTTTAATTTAATCACAGAAACTAAAAAAAAAAAAATTGTTTTAAGAAAGTTTATTTTGTGGAACACCGAGATGTCATTTATTCCTTCCATTTGCAAAAAAAAAAAAAAAAAAAAAAGAGTCCCCTCTATTCAATCCAACGCATAAAATAGAGATTTGTATAGAGTCCTTTTAAATCCTGACTTGTCAGGAACAAGTTCCAAAGTTGAGTAGTAAAGGTTATTTTCTGGAACAAATTATGCCATTCAATACAGGATATATTTTTATTGCAAGTTTTGTGGGCTAAGGCCAGGTATTTTATTTCAGTTCCTACTTTACTTACCTTAGTGTTGGCTGCAGAGATAAGACTGAGTAAATAATCTTAACAACTCAGTGAAATTGCATTGTGCTTCTTCCCACGCTCAAGACACCTGTGTCAAAGGGCGGTTGGTTGTAAGGAGTTAACGAGGATTAAATCATAATAAAAGCAGCTAGCACTGTGCCTGGCAGCTGGTAGATGCTGAAGAAAGGGCCCTACAGCTGACTTCCTTGGGTACTTGATCAGACCGGAAAGGAAGGAACCCCTTTGCTTCTGGTGATTGTATTAAGGGGCTTTTCTGTCCTATGGCTTCTTCTTTTTGTTTCTGGACTGACTTTGTGCTGATACATTTATCCAGATGTTTCCTATGTCTTTGTGCAAGAAGTATATATCCTTGTCACATTGCTGTCACTGCCAGGAATGGAAACCTGGGCATCAGAAAGTGGTCTCTTTCTTGAGGCCATATTCACTACACACTCTCCCAACCAGATTCTTCATTTCGCTGATATAGTCACATTTGAAATTCTTCTATCAGAGTTCTTACCTACAAAATTCCACACATGAAAAATGGTAATAGTTACTAGTTTATATTGCCATCATTTCCCACATGAGGGAGGCCATCTGACTTTTCATGTCATTATTTGTTTTGGGATAGCCCCTGTGTTGTATCTCTGAGTTGATATCCATTAGATGCAACACACCAGGGGTGCCTGGGTGGCTCAGTTGGTTAAGCGTCCAACTTTGGCTCGGGTCATGATCTCACTGCTCGTGAGTTCAAGTCCTGCATCGGGCTCTGTGCTGACAGTGCAGAGCCTGGAGCCTGCTTCGGATTCTGTGTGTGTGTCTCTCTCTCTGCCCCGCCCCCACTCATGCTTTGTCTCTCTTTCTATCTCCATCTAACTTAAAAAGATTCAAAACACCAAAATGATGGCCAGAATATTACATCATTACTAGAAAACCTGGTTTGCAGATATATTCATTTCCTAGAGCTGCAATAAAAAAGCTCCACAGTTCTGGAGGCTAAAAGTAAAAAATCAGGGTGATATCAGGCCTTTGCTCCCTCTGAAGACTCTAGGAAAGAATCCTCCTTCCTTGCTTTCACCCCTGGCTTCTAGTAGTTGCCAGCAATTCTCGGCATTCCTTGGCTTATAGCTGCATCACTCCAGTTTCTGCCTGTCTTCATGGAGTCACCTCTATGTGTGTGCCTGTGTCTGCGTCTCTGTTTTCTCTTCTCATGAGGACACTAGTCATTGCATTAGGGCCCACCCTATTCTAGGAGGATTTCCTTTTAGCTAAGTACAACTGCAAAGACCTTATTTCCAAATAATGTCACATTCTGAGGCCCCAGGTGGACATGAGTTTTTTTGGAGACATTGTTCAATCTAGTACTGGGGCATCACCAAATTAGCTTCCTCACAGTGTGGAGCATTTAGTTTCGTGTCCCCCCAGGTACTCGTGCCAGTAAACGAATAAATATTATATGTCAAAGGGACATATATCTGCAGGAGTTATGCATGTGGTCTCCGGCCCTGGAACCAACTTCAATCTAATTGGAAAGAAAGGATACATATAGTTGAAAAGATGACCAAGGGTCATCTTTGATCTTGCTCAGAGGGATCCCCCTGCCCTTGCCCTTGGGAGGTGGGGTTGCCTCCATGCCAGCATACATCCTCGCTGGTGGTAATACGTGTGCACCTGCTCTTCATCAGCTCTGCATAGGGCACACACCCTTGACTCCTGCAAGATGGGCCTTGAGCATTGAGATGTCCAATCCCATCACAAGTGTGGTCCCTAGAAAGTGTATGCAAATACCTGGATGACATGCAGCCCTTCTGTTTCAGCTGGACTCAAAAGACCCAGCAGTTCCCTCCATTGACCTCCAGTGATGATGGGCTTACTGGAACAGGTGACCATAGAGCCTTGGGAAGAGTCAGAACAAAGAGTCGGGCTCACAGAGGTGGGAATGGGACAATTCCAGGACTCATAGCAGCTCTAGGGCCTTGGCTTGGGAGAAGTGGAGGTTTTCACCTGTGTGCCCTGCCTGTATGTGCCAGATACATCCACACACCTGATGTCTTCTCTCACCACCCACTGACTGGTTCATTCCCTCTGTCCATGTCTTGTCCTCTTCCTCATAGTTTCTGGTGACTCACTTTATTGCTCTGCTACCTAATTGTATTTTACACCTCTTGCTCTCTTACAACGCATCTCACAGCTACAATTCCTGTGGATTCCTGCCTTAGTTCAGACAGCAGTCAAGTTGGCTGGCCCCTCTCTGAATTTATATCCGTTGGTCAATTGCCTACTAAGGTGCAAACAGCTGTGGCTGCTGGAGGGATGAGGTGGAAAGAGCAGAGGTGATAAAGACAACATCGCCACCTAAAGTTGCCTCTTCAGCAAAGCTATAGACAAGGCAGTATCCTCATGGCCTTGGCAGTCACTTTAACTAACCTCACCCAGCTCTCCACAGGTCATTAGAGAGTACACACCTGGACTTGTTCCCCACTCCCCCATCATTCGGGTTTCTTTTAGAATTGCTTTTACCAGCTGTGCTTCGAAGTGATGCCTGCACGTTCACCAAATGTGTTGTCAGAAAACAGCTTTACCTAAAATCCACTTGTCTATTCTGGGGTGTGGTTGAGGACATGTTCAGTATTTGACTCAGTGATTCTTTATTGAGGACCAGGACCCATGGAAGAAATTTCTCTCATATCTCATTAATAGGAATTGCTGTGTGTTTCCTGAACAACTGGTTTGGGTATGTTTTGGGGCATAATGTATCATATAGTGTTTCCCTCTGTACTGCCCACTAGAAGGTCAGAATCTTGTCTGCAACAGGTTTACATGGCTTTATTATATGGGTTTTATGTACAACTTCTTCATCTTTATTTTAATCTTTTTTTCACCCTAATTTCCTTGGTTATTTTCTGTCTGCTTCTATTGTATATATTTTTATAAGATATATCAATTTTTTTAATGAGGTGGAATATAAATACATTTTAAAATAGAAACTACCAGGGTGCCTGGATGGCTCAGTTGGTTAAGCATCTGACTCTTGATTTCGGCTCAGGTCATGATCTCACAGTTCACGGATTAGAGCCTTGCATTGGGCTCTGTGCTAACAGCGAGGACTGACATGGGATTCTCTGTCTCCCTCTGTCTCTGCCCCTCCCCTGCTTATGCCCCCCACCAAAGTAAAATAAGTAAGCTTAAAAAAAATAAAATAGAAACTACTGATTATAGCTGTTCATGTGGCAAATATTAAGCACCTACTTTTGCCAATGGCCTTGATGAAAACGTATTTCCTGCATTATTTATGTGTATATAGTAGAAACTGAATGGGTTTAAAGGAGAATGCAATCACTGCAATTGCCACAGTGGCTCCTGGAAGGATGTGGAAAGGATGTGGAAAAAGTGAAGAATTTCTCAGGGGTCCTCATGAACCCATTATCCATCTGTTTTGGAGCCTGGTCAAGCTGAGCCTGTGCAGTCAAAGCTAGAGTCATGCTTTCAGGGGCACAGTCCTTATGGCTTGGGGCTCTTTATTCCTTCACTCACCACAGTTTACACGTGTAAACTGTACAAAGCAAAAAGAGAAAAATAGCACCGTAAGCACCATAGAAATGACTAGAGTCTATGTTCTTTTTTATTTATTTTTTTTAATTTTTTTTTTAACATTTATTTATTTTTGAGACACAGAGAGAGAGAGAGCATGAATAGGGGAGGGTCAGAGAAAGAGGGAGACACAGAATCCGAAACAGGCTCCAGGCTCCGAGCTGTCGGCCCAGAGCCCGACGCGGGGCTCGAACCCACGGACCGTGAGATCATGACCTGAGCGAAGTCGGACGCTTAACCGACTGAGCCACCCAGGTGCCCCGAGTCTATGTTCTTGAAGTTTTTATTTTAGAATTTCAGAAGTGCAGCAAATCATTTTAATATTCACAGTTTGCTCAATATAAACAATAAATTATAAAAATGCCCAGTTATAAATAATGCACATATTTCTAGTATTAACTCTCAGGAATTGTAAGGATTTATGTCAGCTAGACATAACTCAGGGAAAATTCTCTTTCCTGGTCCTTTTCAAATAATTTTCTCCTTTTGGCGTTTTCCTTTAGGGAAATAAATTCTTTATTATCTACCTCAAGTGGTCTAGTTTTTTTAAAAATACAAGATAGGGGCGCCTGGGTGGCGCAGTCGGTTAAGCGTCCGACTTCAGCCAGGTCACGATCTCGCGTTCCGTGAGTTCGAGCCCCGCGTGGGGCTCTGGGCTGATGGCTCAGAGCCTGGAGCCTGTTTCCGATTCTGTGTCTCCCTCTCTCTCTGCCCCTCGCCCATTCATGCTCTGTCTCTCTCTGTCCCAAAAATAAACGTTGAAAAAAAAAATTTTTAAAAATACAAGATAAAATACAATATTCTTAGCTCATCTCATTCCGCTACCCTTTGGAGACAGCTCAGAGATGGCAGAGTCACTAATTTGGACTTTTAACCAGACACAGGAGAAAGGTGGGTTTGCTAGTGGAGGGATAAGCATCGTAAAATGGTCCCTGAAGCCAAATAGACTTTCTAAAACATTTTGTCATTTGGGGTTATCTTTGCCTCATCCACTCACTCTGAAAAACACAAAGTTGAATGTAATTACTATTTCCATTACACTGTTATGAAGATTAGGGGATACTAAGCTTTTTTCCTTCAGAACAAATCTCACGTTCCCAGCTTCTCATACCCGAGGCAGATGTTAGGATACAGATGAAATGCATGGATTATGATGGAATAGGTCCATAATGCAGCAAAAATTCTGTCACTCCTGAACATACCTAAATGTGAATCTCTTGCCCTTTTAAAGTAGACTGTCATGTATCAAAAACAAAGAAGAGGAAACAGAATTCTGCTAGCTGAAATTAACTCTAAAGACAAAAATAGCAGAGTACCAGTATCTTTACTTCAGGTATTTCTAACATGCTTTATGTTTCTTACCTTGCACAGCTGAACTATTTCCCTACATAACTGAAAGGTGCCATGCTCAGTGAAGCTCACAAAATTGTAGTTTTGATTTAGTGACAGATGAGCCTGACTGGCACTTTCAAAATTGTCAACTTCAAATAAGCACGCTTTATAATTTGGAAATAGACCCTTATGGGCTCTTTCCCTGTCAAGAAATGTAACAGCTTATTTTTATGTATGTCTGTGTTTCCCAAAGGATGACATCAGGAAACTGGGCAAGCTGTTGATGCATGGCTCTTTCAGTGTCTGGACAGTTCACAAGGATCGTTATAAAATGAAGGATTTTATTCGATTTAAGCCCAGCCAGAGGCAAATCTATCTTTTTGAAAGAGGAATCGTGTTCTGTAAGATACGAATGGAGCCCAGTGACCAGGGCCTATCTCCTCATTACAGCTTTAAGAAATCCATGAAGGTAAAGGGGTCCTATTGCATTTGGGAATCAGCACGACCCTATGGAGAGAAATATCAATATCCTTGTTTTACAGATCAGGAAACTAAAGCCTAGAGAGGAGAGGTTAACTTGCCAAATGCCACACAACAGAACTAGACTCCACATCCAGACCTTTCTAACTCCAAAGTCAAGCTGGTAATCAGTCACTGAACAGGGTCAGGGCTGGCATTGAGAAAAGAGTGCTAGGTAGAGAAAAGGGACCATATGGCAGCCTGTCTGGACAAATTAATTGGGAAAGTACCTTCCAGGCAGAGGGGTGAAAGACTTGGTGATTAGAACATGGGCTGGATTTCATCTTTGACTTACCCTTCTCAACCACACATCTTTGCATACAAGCGTTGACAGTATCCTGGCTCTGGAGGTGTAGGAACCCACGTCTACACCAAGCATCATCTCTCGCCTGTGTAGGAAATATTTCATAGCTGGTGAGGAGACCCCCCTCCCCCCCACACACACATGCATGTGTGCAACACACACACATTTGTGCTTTTGTGATTAAAGTTGCTAGTTGTTCATAGTAGCTTTTGTTATTTATGTTTCTTAGTGGAGACTAATTCAGTTACTATTATATACAGATTTGTGAAATACTTAGGTATTAAAGGAGAGATGATCTCTTTGCTTAAAGGTTGAGAAGTCCATGAAAAGATACAGTCTGTGTTGTCCCCTGAAACAGAGAAGAGAGATGACACTGTGTGCTTTATGCTCCTTGGGGCCATTAACAGACAACAACAACATGTGAAAGGAAGATAGAAGAAGAGAACTACCAAGGGTAGAAAGAACTGGAGTGGCTGACGGGGACAGTTTAAAAATCAGACAACAGTGGTACAGCAGTTTTTCTTCTTTCTTTACAATAGCTGAAGACACTTTCAGTTCGCCAGCTTGGAAGAGGGAGCAACAGAAAGTTTGAAGTTGCCAACCGAAATGGACTTGAGAAATACATCCTGCAGGTAAAGCTCATGCCTTCCTCACAGGTGTCTGCTACTCTTTCCTTATTGTGTTCCCTGACTTGGCAAGTGTTTTCTATCTCATTATTCTAAAGGTCATCCAGAAAATAAAAACCCTGTCCAATTAATGTTCCATGTGATCTGATACTCAGAGTGTCTTCTTATCTGCAATTGCAGGCAACTTCAAAGGAAATCAGAGATTGTTGGTTTTCAGAAATAAGTAAATTACTAATGGAACAGCAAAACAATATTAAAGGTAAGGTTACCCCTGCTTTTAGTTTGCAGAGTTATACTGATTCTAATTTTGTGGTGGGCGTGCACACTGGGGATATTGTTAAAGAAAATGGTTTGCCAGGAAAATAACTGTGGCCACATTTTCATGGCACCTGGAAGCACCTATGCTTGCTTTAAGTTGTGTGGGGTTTGTATGTGTGTGTGTGTGTGGTTGTGTGTGGATGTGTCCCTTTCAACTGTGTTCCCCCTACATACCAAATTGTCGAGGTCAACTTTCTCAACCCCAAATCCCAAACCCATCCAAGATTATGTTATGGGGATTTAAATGGCCAGTACTACTTTCAGAAGCTGTACTGCTTTTTTTTTTTTTTAAAGCTGAGATATAATTAGCATACCATAAAATGCACTCTTATTAAACTGTATAGTTCAATGGGTTTTGATCTCTTCACAAGGTTGTGCAACCATCACCAGAACATTTTCATCACCCTCCCCGACAATAAAACCCTGTGCCCATTGGCAGTCATTCCCCATCTTCCTCCTCCCCTCTGACCCTGGCAACTGTGAATCTGCTTTCTATCTCTGTGGATTTTCTTTTTCTGGACATTTTACAGAAACAGAATCATATAACATGTGGCATGTTCTGTTTAGTTTCTTTCACCCAGCAAAATTTTTCCAGTGTTCATCCATATTGTAGCATGTCTCAGTGCTTTATTCCTTTCCATAGCTGAGATATAGTACATTGTATGGATATAACATATCTGTTTATCCATTCATAAGCTGATGGATATTTTGGTTGTTTCCACTTTTTGGATAGTACGAATAATGCTGCTATGGAAACTTGTGTATAAGTTTTTGTGGGAACCTCTGGGAAAAAATACATATATATATTATACACGTATACATGTATAATATATATAAATAATTTCTGGGCCATATGGTAACACTAACTCTATGCTAACTTTCTGAGGAATTTCCAAATTGTTTTCCAAAGCACTACTGCCATTTCTTGTTTGCACCAGCAAGGTGTGAGGGTTCCATCTTCTCCCTTCCCTCACCAACATTTGTTATTGTCTTTTTATTATTACTATTATTGTTATAGCCATCTCAATAAATATGGAATGGTAGCTCATTGTGGTTTTGATTTGCACTTCCCTAATGCTAGTAATATTGAGCATCTTTTCATGTGCCTATTGACTATTTAAAAAAAATTTTTTTAGGGGCACCTGGGTGGCTCAGTCGGTTAGGCGTCCGACTTCGGCTCAGGTCATGATCTCACAGTCTGTGAGTTCGAGCCCTGCGTCGGGCTCTGTGCTGATAGCCCCTTCCATGCTCATGCTCTGTCTCTCTCAAAAATAAATAAATGTTGGGGTGCCTGGGTGGCTCAGTCGGTTGAGCATCCGACTTCAGCTCAGGTCGTGATCTCATGGTCTGTGAGTTCGAGCCCTGCATCGGGCTCTGTGCTGACCGCTCAGAGCCTGGAGCCTGCTTCAGATTCTGTGTCCCTCTCTCGCTCTGCTCCTCCCCCGCTCATGCTCTGTCTCTCTCTCTCTCTCAAGAATAAATAAAACATTAAAAAAATTAAAAAAAAATAAATGTTAAATTTTTTTTTAATGTTTGTTTATTTTTGAGACAGAGAGAGACAGAGCATGAGCGGGGGAGGGGCAGAGAGAGAGAGACAGACACAGAATCCGAAGCAGGCTCCAGGCTCTGAGCTGTCAGCACAGAGCCCGATGAGGGGCTCAGACCCACAAACCGTGAGATCATGACCTGAGCCAACCAACTAAGCCACCCAGGCACCCCAACTTACTGGCCATTTGTATATTTTCTGTGAAGAAATGTCTATACAACGCTTATGTCCATTTTAAAATTAGATTATCTTTTTATAGTGGTTGTAAAACCTTATTTCTATATTCTGGGTACTAGACTTTTATCAGATATATGATTTACAAATATTTTTTCGCATTCTGTGGCTTGTCTTTTTGCTTTCTTGATCACTTCTTTGTTGAAGTCTAATTTATCTATTTTTTTTCTTTGGTTGTTTGTGTTTTGGCGTCATATCTAAAAAATCATTGCCTAACGGCGCCTGAGTAGCTTAGTTGGTTAAGCATCCAACTCCTGATTTCAGCTCTGGTCATGATCTCATGGTTTGTGTGATCGAGCCCTGCATTGTCAGTGCAGAGCCTGCTTGGGATTCTGTCTCTCCCTCTCTCTCTATCCAGCCCTCTATCTCTCAAAATAAATAAATAAACATTAAAAGAAAAAAAGAAATCATTGCCTAATCCAAGATTTATACCTGTGCTTTCTTCTAAAAATTTGTTTTTAACTCCTTGATCCATTTTGAGTTAATCTTTGAATTAGGGATCTAAGCTTATTCTTCCACATGTCCCTGAACCGTTGGTTAAAAAGACTGTTCTGTTCTTCACTGAATGGTCTGGGCACTTTTTATGGATTCGAGTGCCTTAACAATGTTTGTATTCCCCCCAAATTCATATGTTGGAACTTTACCCAATGGTAACACCCAATGGTATTAGGAAGTGAAGACTTTGGGAGGTAATTAGGAGTAGGTGAGGTTATAAGAGTGGAGCTGACATGAATAGGATAATACCATCATAAATGCCATGAGAGAATTTTCTTCCTATCTCTGCTCTCTGCTATGTGAGGATATAATGAGAAGTCAGCAACCTGCAACCCAGAAGAGAACCCTCACCAGAACACAACCATGTGATCTAAGATTTCCAAACCTCTAGAACTGTAAGAAATAAATTTCTGTTGTTTATAAGCCACCCAGTCTATGGTACTTTGTTATAGCAGCTTAAACTAAGACAACACCCTTGTTGAAAATCAATTGACCATCGATGCAGAATTTTTGGTTGACAGTCTTTTTCTTTAAGCACTTTGAATATGTCATGCCATTGTTTTGTGGCCTCCATAGTTTCTGATAAGAAATCAACTATTAATCTTATTTGAAAATGTCTTGCATATGACAAGCTGCTTTTCTCTTACTACTTTCAGATTCTTTCTCTTTTGATAGTTTGATATATCTATGTGTATCTCTTTGAATTTATATTTCTTGGAGTTTGTAGATAATTGGATGTGTAGATTCATTTTTTCATCAAATTTGGGAAGTCTTCAGCCATTATTTCTTTTTTTTTTTTTCAACGTTTATTTATTTATTTTTGGGACAGAGAGAGACAGAGCATGAACGGGGGAGGGGCAGAGAGAGAGGGAGACACAGAATCGGAAACAGGCTCCAGGCTCTGAGCCATCAGCCCAGAGCCTGACGCGGGGCTCGAACTCCCGGACCGCGAGATCGTGACCTGGCTGAAGTCAGACGCTTAACCGACTGCGCCACCCAGGCGCCCCAGCCATTATTTCTTTAAGTATTCTTTCAGCCTCTTTGTTTTTGTCTTCTTCTGGGACTTCCATTCTGTCTATATGGGTGTGCTTGATAGTGTCCTACAGATTCTTAGTGGCTCTATAAATTCTTTTTCATTCTTGGGGTGCCTGGGTGGCTCAGATGGTTCAGTGTCAGATTTCAGCTCAGGTCATGATCTCGCGGTTCATGAGTTTGAGCCCCACCCTGGGCTCTGTGCTGACAGCTCAGAGCCTGAAGCCTACTTCAGATTCTGTTTCTCCCTCTCTCTGTGCCCCTCCCCCACTCATGCTCTGTCTCTCTCTCTCTCAAAAATAATAAACATTAAAATTTTTTTAATTAAAAAATAACTATTACAAAAATAAAATAAAATAATAAAATAAATAAATTCTTTTTCATTCTTTTTCTTTTCTTCCTCAAACTGGATAGTTTCAATTGATCTATATCTAAGTTCTCTCACTCTTCTGTCTGCTCAAATTTGCTATTGAGCCACTCTACTGAATTTTTCTTTTTGGTTATTATACTTTTCAACCCAGAATTTCTACTGGCCCCTTTTAAATATAATTTCTCTCTATTTATTTTCTCAATTTGATGAGTGTTTGTTCTCATACTTTCCTTTAGTTCTTTTTTTTTTTTTTTTTTTTTTTGGTTTCTTTGAACATTTTATAAATAGTTGATTTAAAGTCTTGGTCTAGGAAGTCTAATATCTTGGCTTCCTCAGGGACAGTTTCTCTTGATTGCTTTTTTTCTTTTTTCTACATATGGGCCATGATTTCTTGCTCCTTTACATGGCTTACAATTTTTCTGCTGAAAACTGGACTTAATTTTAGAAACCAAAGTCATCTCTATCTCCAGGGTTTTTTGTTGGTATCATTTGTTGTTTTGTTATTGTTTGTTTAGTGATTTTTCCAGTCCTTGCCAGGAGCTCTGTGTGGATAATGGGGTACACCTTCAACACATAGACAAACAGGTGACAGTTCCACCTTAGCTTTCACTTCCTATTTGTACAGAGCCCCAAGATCAACCAGAGATGAGAGCATAAGACCTTCTCAGATTTTTCATGAACATACATACAGACTTGGGCATGTAACATGGTCTTCCAGAGTCTAAGGAATATTGGGAGCTTTTGAAAGCCACTATGGACATCTCATTCCCAAGTTTTACCTTTTAAACTTTTGATTAGCCTATTTTTGTCCCAGCTGTTATCCAGTGCCTTGGGCAGCCAACAAGTTAAACAATTGCCTCTAGTAATTTTCTACAAATATCCCCGGGGAAAAGGTTTTTCACACTGTGCAAGCTCTGAATTGGTCTAAGGAAGGCAGCCTTGTAAGTAGGGTGTTCCAAAGAACTCCCAAGCAAGTCGAATAATGACAGTTCTCTGGAAATGAAACTTTGATTGAACTCCAACCTCGTTCTGCCTCCTCCTATGGCTGCCAGGTTGTTAATTTTCACCATGACTGCAGGCTGTTGGTTTCCAAAGCTACCATCAAGAAGGAGGGGTTGGTTGGGAATAGGGCAGCTAAAATACCACAAAGTTCACTGTTCATACATACTAAGATACTGCCATTTTTCTTGAATAAATATTCCCCTGATTGCTGTAAGCCTTTGCTTAATTTCTAGTGTTCTGAAAGTGTCGTTTCTGTTTTTGCCAGTTTTTTCCATGTTTTCATGGAGGAGACCATTTTTTAGGGTTTTTTTTTTTTTCTCCTGAACTATTTTCACAGGTATCACTTGCTGAATGCCTTTTAATAATTAAAACTCATCTTTGAGTAGGCTTTGCTCTTTCACATTTGTTTTTTCAATTGATCCTCATAACAGCAGGGATATTTGATAGGAAAAATTCACAATAAGCTTGATCAATTGAGTTCAGATATTTCCTTCAGGTAATGTGAAGGCTAAGAAATACTAGTCTCATGTGGAAAATCTCTCTCCTATCATTTATACTGACAATGGTTGTTGTGTTTGGTAAGGAAAGTTATGTGACTATGAAAAGATAAACTTTGTCCTTAGAGACTTAGCAGGAATGCGACCATTTCACATTCTTTCGTGTCTTCTCTGACCATTAGGTGGATAGGAAGATGCAAGGGTGAGTATGCATCACAAGATGTAGAAAAAGATAATCTAAGAAGGGTGATTGGAAAACCACCACATCAGTTTTCTGACACAGCAACCAAGTGATGTAAGTTTCTTATTTAAACTTCTGGCCTTTGCCAAGAAATAATACTACATTATGTAGTTTGTTTTAATTTATATAAAGTTAATATGGGGAAAAACTACTTTTGCTTTTGAACTATTAATACTATACTAAATATATGTTAAGGTGATTGAATATGAGAGCTCTGGAGACATAAAACAGGAAGATGTAATAACCCTAGTAGAACAAGTTACCTGTTTTCCCCAGAAGCAACATTCTAGTCACAAGATTGTACTAGAAATCCTTACCATAGTTTCACAAAGGATGGTTTAGGGATAGCCTGCCTTAGAATTACTTGAAGAGCTTGTTACAAATGCAGGTACCTGGGTCCTATCCTAGAACTGTGGAATTAGGATAGCTGTGGTTAATGACTTGGAATATGCATTTTAGCTTATTAAAGTTTCTGGACAAAGGCCTTAAACTATTATTTTTTAAATGCCTTTATTGAGGTATAATTAACAAAATAAACTGCACATATTTAAAATATACAATCTGATAAGTTTTGACACATGTACACACCTGTGAAAGCATCACCACAGTCAAGATAATGAACACATCTATCACCCCTACAAGATCATACCCCTTTTTATTACCTTTCTCCTATTCTTTCCTCATCCCCCACTGCTTTCCAGGTGGTCACTGATCTTTTTATCACTAAAGATTGGTTTGAATTTTCTATCGTTTCAGAAAGAGAATCATACAGCATGTACTTTTTTTTGGTCTGGTTTCTCTCACTCAGCATAATTTTTGTGTTTTTGTGTAACAGTAGTGTATTCCTTTAAGTGCTGTGTAGTATTCCATTGTTTGGATATACCCCAATTTCTTTATCCATTAACAGGTAAATGCATAAATATTTTTCTTTTTGATATGTCTGGCTAGAGGTTTATCAATTTTATTATTTTTTTCAAATAACCAGCTTCTGGTTTCATTGATCTGTTCCATTCTTTTATTTTTTTAGATTCTATATCATTTATTTCTGTTCTAATCTTTTTTATTTCCTTCTTTCTGCTGGCTTTAGGTTTCATTTGTATTTCCTTTTCTAGTTCCTTGAGGTATAAGGTTAGGTGTTTATTTGAGATTTTTCTTGCTTCTTGAGGTAGGCCTGTATTGTTATATATTTCTCTCCTAGGACCACTTTTGCTGCATCCCAAAGGTTGTGTTTTCATTTTCCTTTGTCTCCATGTATTTTTTTATTTCTTCTTTGATTTCATGGTTTATCTATTCATTGTTTAGTAACAATGTTGTTTAACCTCCATGTATTATTTGTGGTCTTTCCAGACTTTTCCTTGTAGTTGACTTCTAGTTTCACAGTGTTGTGGTCAGAAAAGGTGCATGGTATGACTTCAGTTTTTTTGTTATTTGTTGAGTCCTGTTTGTGACCTCACATGTGATCTATTCTGGAGAATGTTCCATGTGCACTTGGAAAGAGTGTATATTCTGCTGTTTTAGGATGGAATGTGCTGAATATATTTGTTAAGTCCACCTAGTCCAGTGTGTCATTCAAAGCCATTGTTTCCTTATTGATTTTCTGTTTAGATGATCTGTCCATTGATGTAAATGGAGTGTTAAAGTCCCCTACTATTATTGTATTATTATCAATTATTTCCTTTATGTTTGTTATTATTTTATATATTTGCATGCTTCCATGTTGGATGCGTAAACATTTACAATTGTTTTATCTTCTTGTTGGATTGTCCCCTTTATTATTATATAGTGCCCTTCTTTGTCTCTTGTTACAGTCTTTGTTTTAAAGTCTAGTTTGTTCACTGTAAGTGTTGCTATTCTGGCTTTCTTTTGACATCCATTTGCATTAAAAATATTTTTCCAAACACGCACTTTTTTTTTTTAACGTTTATTCACCTTTGAAAGAGAGAGACAGAGCATGAGTAGGGGAGGGGCCAAAAGAGTGGGAGACACAGAATCCAAAGCAGGTTCCAGGCTCTGAGCTGTCAGCACAGAGCCCGATGCGGGGCTTGAACTCACAGACTGTGAGATCATGACCTGAGCCGAAGTTGGGTATTTAACTGACTGAGCCACCCAGGTGCCCCTTTTTAAAAAAATTTTTTAATGTTTATTATTTTTGAGAGAGAGACAGAGCATGAGTAGGGGAGGGGCAGAGAGAGAGAGGGAGACACAGAATCTGAAGCAGGCTCCGGGCTCCAAGCTGTCAGCACAAAGCCCAATGCAGGGCTTGAACCCACGAACTGTGAGATCATGACCTGAGGTGAAGTCGGATGCTTAACCGACTGAGCCACCCAGGCTCCCCTCCAACCACTCAATTTTTAAATTTTTTTTTTTTTAATTTTTTTTTTTCAACGTTTATTTATTTTTGGGACAGAGAGAGACAGAGCATGAACGGGGGAGGGGCAGAGAGAGAGGGAGACAAAGAATCGGAAACAGGCTCCAGGCTCCGAGCCATCAGCCCAGAGCCCGACGCGAGGCTCGAACTCACGGACCGCGAGATCGTGACCTGGCTGAAGTCGGACGCTTAACCGACTGCGCCACCCAGGCACCCCGCCAACCACTCAATTTTAACCTACAGGTGTCATTAGGTCTAAAGTGAGTCTCTTGGAGGCAGCATTTAGATGGGTCTTGGTTTTTTTCTTTATCCATTCAGACACCTTATGTCTTTGATGAGGGCACTTATCCATTTACATTCATAGTAATTATTGATAGATATGTATTTATTGCCATTTTATTTCTTGTTTTGTGGTTGTTTCTGGAGATTTTCTCTGACCTTTCTCATCTTTCTCTCTTTCATGTTTTGCTGATTTTCTTTAGTGATATATTGGGATTTATTTCTCTTTATTTTTTTGCATGTTTCTTAGTGGTTTTTGATATATGGTTGCCATTAGGTTTATATAACCTCTTCTGCAAATAGCAGTCTACTTTAAGTTGATATTTTAAGTCTATATTAAGTTGATAGTCTTTCAAATTTGAACCCATTCCCCTCCCCATGTTTTAGGTATATGTTATTATATTTTATATCCTTTTTTGTGTGTGAGTTCCTTGACTGATTTTTACAGAAATATTCATTTTTACTGCTTTTGTATTTCCTGCCTTTATATTGTCACTTTTAGTATCTCTTTTCCACTCACAGAGTCTCCTTTAATATTTCTTGCAGGGCTGGTTTAGTGGTCATGAGCTCCTTTAGTTTTTGTTTGTCTGGGAAACTCTTTATCTTTCCTTCTATTCTGAATGATAGCCTTGCTGGATAGAGTATTCTTGGCTTTTTATCTTGATGAGGTCCCAATAGTTCATTTTTGCTTTTGTTTCCTTTGCCTCCAGAGACATGTTGAGTAAGAAGTTGCTGCAGCCGAGGTCAAAGAGGTTTTTGCCTGCTTTCTCCTCGAGGATTTTGATGGCTTCTGTCTTATGTTTAGGTTTTTCATCCATTTTGAGTTTATTTTTGTGTATGGTGTCAGAAAGTGGTCCAGATTCATTCTTCTGCATGTTGCTGTCCAGTTTTCCCAACACCATTTGCTTAAGAGACTATCTTTATTTCATTGGATATTCTTTCCTGCTTTGTCAAAGATTAGTTGGCCATACATTTGTGGGTCCATTTCTGGGTTCTCTATTCTGTTCCATTGATCTGAGTGTCTGTTTTTATGCCAGTACCATAGTGTCTTTATGATTACAGCCTTGTAGTACATCTTGATGTCCGGAATTGTGATGCCTCCAGACTTGGTTTTCTTTTTCAGAATTGCTTTGGCTATTCTGGGTATTATCTGGTTCCATACAAATTTTAGGATTATTTGTTCTAGCTCGGTGAAGAATGCTGGTGTTATTTTGATAGGGATTGCATTAAATATGTAGATTGCTCTGGGTAGTATTAACATTTTAACAATATTTGCTCCTCCATTCCATGAGCATGGAGTATTTTTCCATTTTTATTTTTGTATGTCTTCTTCAATTTCTTTATAAGCTTTTTATAGTTTTCAATGTATAGAAATTTCAGCTCTTTGGTTAGATTTATTCCTAGGTATTTTATGGTTTTTGGTTGCTTTTGTTAATTTTAATGGGAGTTCTTTGTGCCTCCTGGATCTGGATGTCTGTTTCCTTCCTCAGATTAGGGAAGTTTTCAGCTATTATTTCTTCAAATTAATTTTCTGCCCCTCTTTCTCTTCTTCTGGGACTCCTGTAATACTAATGTTATTACATTTGATGGATACACTAAATTCCCTAAGTCTATTCTCGTTTTGTATAATTCTCCTTTCTCTCTTTTGTTCAGCTTTATTGCCTTCCATTAGTTTGTCTTCTAGGTCTTTAATTCATTCCTCTGATTCTTCCAGCCTACTATTCAAATTGCATCAACCATGTTTCTAATCTCATTTATTGCACTCTTCATCTCTGATTCTTTTCCAGCTCTTTTATCTCTGAGGTAAGAGTCTCACATGTCCTCTATTATTTTCTCAAGCCCAATGAGTATCCTTATAATTGTTGCTTTAAATTCTCTATGAGGCATGTTACTTACATCCGTTTCACTTAGATCTCTGGCCGTGGCCTTATCTTGTTCTTTCATTTGTGATGAATTACTCCATCTTGGCATTTTGTCTAAGTTTCTGCCTTCTTCTGTATGCTAGAAAAGCCAGTTATGTCTCCTGCTGCTGGAAATAATGGCCTTATAAAGAAGAGGTCATGTAGTGCCCTGGGCCTGGTGCTTCAGGGAGTGCCTCCAGTGTGTGCTGCATGCACTCTACTATGTTCTGGCTGCTGTATCCCTCAGGCCAGTCATCTGCAGAGGCTCTCCTTGCTTGCTGTGAGCAGCGTTTGATCCCTGGCCTGAATGTGGCAAGCTTTAACAGAGGTGTGCTCTGGTCTGCTTGTGAAATGAGACCTGTCACCTCCTCCACTGGAACTAGGGCCCTGCAAAACTTTCTGATTGGGCAACATGGTATGGGAAGGGGTTTTTGCTGGTCTTCTGGGGGTGGGGCTTGCCACACTGGGACTGAGGCAGGAAGACTGAGAATGGTAGTGGAAGGGTAGTAGAGCACAGGGGGGTGGGGCTTAGTGTAAGCAAGTTAGGCAGCCATGCAGCACTATACTGCTTCTCACAGGTGGCTCTGTTTATGCTGAGGACCTGGAAAAGGAAATAGCCCTAACCAGCTCCTTTGTTCCCAAAGAGACGTGTCTGAATGCTGCTTCTCAAGGACAAGCTCTCAGAAGAGCAAATAATCTCCCCCATTTGTGTGCCCCAGGCACTCTCCAGATGCTCTTTCCAAGCTGTATCCCCCTGGGTTGTTTGCCTGCCTTTTCTCCAGGAATAGCTCAGTGTCCTCCAGCTCTGTCCCAGCCGAGCCTTTAAAACTGCAGGCTTTAAGCCCCATTGGTTGCAAGAACCCATGAAAATTCAGCCCCTCTCATTTTCTAAGTCAATGGCTATAGAAATGTTCTCCTTGTACATTCCCCTGTGTGCTCCTCTCTCTCTCTCTCTCTCTCTCATCCTTCTCTGTGACCATGACTGCCTCCCCTCTGCAGCAGCTACAATCTGTTTCTCCCCTAAACCATGTCTCTGCGTTTGCTACTTTCTTCAGTGTGGCCTCTCAAGCCCTACTCAAGTTCTAACCCTGTGCTCCCTAGGTTGTGACAGGAATGTAAAATATAGATAAGAAGCAGAACCCCACAAACATTCTCTGGGACAGATCACATGAAAGTCAAAAACCCAGTTTCAATTAATTTAAGAAGACTGAAATCATATCAGGCATCTTTTCCAACCACAACAGTATGAAAATCAGTTACAGGAAAATACTAGAAGAAACAAAAACATGGAAGCTAAATAACATGTTACTAAACGACCAATGGGTCAATGAAGAAATCAAAGTAAAAATTAAAAAATACCTGCAGACAAATGAAAATGAAAACACTACAGTTCAAAATGTTTGCAACATAGAGAAAGCTCTTCTAAAAGGAAGTTTATAGTGGTACAGACCTACTTCAAGAAAGAAGAAAAATCTCAAATAAACAATTTAACCTCACACATAAAGGAACTAAAAAAAAATAAAACAAAGGCTAAAGTTAGTAGAAGGAAGGAAGTAATAAAAATCAGAATGGAAATAAATGAAATAGAAACTTAAAAATATAGAAAAGATCAATGAAACTAAGAGCGGGCTCTTCATAAAGTTAAACAAAACTGATGAACCTTTAACTAGGCTCAGCAAGAGAATAAGAGAGGACTCCAATAAAATCAGAAATGACAGTTACAATTGACACCAGAGAAAAACGAAGGATTATAAGAGATTACTATGAAAATTTATATGCCAACAAAGTGGACAACCTAGAAAAAATGGATAGATTCCTAGAAATGTGCAATCTTCCAAGACTGAATCAGGAAGAAAAAGAAAATCTGAACGGACCAATTACTAGTAATGAAATTGAATCAGTAATTAAGGAAAAACAACAACAACAACAACTCCCAACAAACAAAAGTCCAGGACAAGATGGCTTCACAAGTGAATTCTACCAAACATTTAAAAAAGATTTAGTATCTATTCTTTTCAAACCATTCCAAAAAATAGAAGAGGAAGTAATGCTTCCACATTCATGCTATGAGGCCATCATTACCCTAATAGCAAAACCAAAGATACTATAAAAAAAGAAAAGTATAGATGAACATCTCTGATGAACACAGATGCAAAAATCCTCAACAAAATATTAGCAAGCTGAATTCAAAAATACATTAAAAGGTTCATTCACCCAATCAAGTGGGATTTATTCCAGGGATACAAGGATAGTTTAATATATGTAAAGCAATCAATGTGATATACTATATTAATAAAATGAGGGATCAAAATCATACAATCATTTCAATAGAGGCAGAAAAAGCATCTGACAACATTCAACATCCATTGATGATAAAATCTCTCAACAAGATAGGTTTAGAGGAAACATACCTCAACATAATAAAGGCCTATATGAAAAGCCCACAGTTAACATCATATTTATTAGTAAAAAACTGAGAGCTTTTCCTCTAACATTAGGAACAAGAGAAGGATGTCCTTTCTCACCATTTTTATTTAACATAATACTGGAGATCCTAGCCATAGCAATCAGACAAGAAAAAGAAGTAAAAGGCATCCAAATTGATAAGCAAGAAGTAAAATTTTCACTATTTGCAAATGACATGATACTATACATAGAAAACCCTAAAGACTCCACCAAAGAACCTATTAGAAGTAATAAATGAATTCAGTAAAGTCATAGTATACAAAATCAATATACAGAAATCTGTTTTGTTTCTATACACTACTAATGATATAGCAGACAGGGAAATTAAAAATTAAAAGTCCCATTTATAATTGCATAAAATAAAATAATAAAATAAAAGTATTAAATACCTAGGAATAAATTTAACCAAAGATGAAAGACCTGTACTTCAAAAACTGTAAGACATTGATGAAAGAAATAAGAGATGACACAAATAAATAGAAAAATATACTATGCTTGAAAGAACAAATATTGTTAAAATGTCCATACTATCCAAAGCAATCTACAGATTCAATGCAATCCCAATGAAAATACCAATAGTGTTTTTCACAAAACTAGAACAAAATATTTTTTTATAAAAAATTTTTAAAGTGTATTTATTTATTGAGAGAGAGAGAGAGAGAGAGAGAGAGGAAGGAGCAAATAGAGAGGAAAAGACAGAATCCCAAGCAGGCTCCATGCTGTCAGTGCAGAGCCCACCATGGGGCTTAAACCCACAAACTGTGAGATCACAACCTAAGCTGAAACCAAGAGTCAAAGGCTTAACCGACTGCGCCACCATGGTGCCTCTAGAACAAAAATCTTCTAATTTGAATGGAACCACAAAAGACCCCCGAATAGCCAGAACAATACTGAGAAAGAAGAACAAAGCTGGAGGTATCACAACCCCAGATTTCAATATATAGTATAAATCTACAGTAACCAAAAGAGTATGGTACTTGCACAAAAATAGACATAGATCAGTGGAACACAAATGATAGCCCAGAAATAAACCCATGTGGGTTTTTTTTTTAATGTTTATTTATTTTTTAGAGAGAGAGGGAGGAAAAGAGGATCTGGAGTGGCTCTGTACTGACAGCACAGAGCCCAATGTGGAGCTTGAACTCACAAACCGTGACATCATGACCTGAGCCGAAGTCAGACACTCAACTGACTGAGCCATCCAGGTGCCACAATCCCATGCTTATATGGTTAACTAA
This sequence comes from Puma concolor, assembly GCF_028749965.1. Classification (NCBI taxonomy): domain Eukaryota; kingdom Metazoa; phylum Chordata; class Mammalia; order Carnivora; family Felidae; genus Puma; species Puma concolor. The sequence goes on along the minus strand of NC_141675.1, from coordinate 75,451,857 downwards.
TCTATAATGGGAGAAAGACAGTTTCCCCCATAAATCGTGTTGGGAAAGCTGGACAGCTATATTCAATAGAATTAAACTGGGCCACTTTCTTATACCATACACAAAAATAAACTCAAAATGGATTAAAGACCTAAGTGTAAGACCCTAAGCCACAAAACTCCTAAAACAGACAGTGCCTCTTGGAAATCAACCTTAGCAATATTTTTCTGGGTAAATCTCCCAAGCAAAGGAAGCAAGAGCAAAAGTGTAAACTATTGGGACTACATCAAACTAAAAAGCTTTTACACTTTTTAGTGTAAAAGGAAAGGAAAAAAGGAAAAAAAGGAAACCAAAAAGGCAAACCAAACCATCAGCAAACCAAAAAGGCAACCTGCTGAATGGGAGAAAACATTTGCAAATGATACATACAATAAGGCATAAATATCCAAAATAAATAAGGAACTCCTATAATCCAATGCCAAAAAACACAAATAGTCTGATTAAAAAATGAACAGAGGACCTGAATAGACATTTTTCCAAAGAAGACATACAGCTGGCCAACGGACACATGAAAAGATGCTCACCATCAGTCATCATCAGGGAAATACAAATCAAAACCACAAAGAGTATCACCTCACACCTGTCAGAATGGCTACTATCAAAAAGACAAGAAATAACAAATGTTGCTGAGGATGTGAAGAAAAGGGAACCCTCAAGCATTGTTGGTGGGGATGTTAATTGGTGCAGCCACTATGGAAAAGAGTATGAAGATTCATTTAAAAACCAAAAATAAAAGCGCCATACTATCTAGTGATTCCACTTCTGGGTATTTACCCAAAGAAAATGGAAACACCAAATCAAAAACATTTTCCAGGGTGCCTCTGGAGACAGCCAGGAGGAAGGGGCAGTACAGACTCAGAAGGGATTTCGGAAAGGTGCTCCTTATCCCCATCTATGCCTGCCCACTCAAAAACGTTCTCCATCTGTAACTCCTCGCCCTGTGCAAGGCACTCAGGAAGTACTTAATAAGTGATTGTTGAATGAACCTGTAATCCAGTTCAGGTACAGTGCCTGCTTAGTTTTCCTAGGCTCCTTTGGCTTGATCCTAATGGAGGCACCCAGGCCCTCAGTCAAAAAGATGATAGAGGTGAGGGGGTGAGGACTGTGCTAGACAGAGTAAGTACTCTACTACAGCATCTAATAGGCTCTATTATAATTTTATGGTGTGTTTAACTTTTTCTTCCCATTAGACCACGAATTCCTCTAGAGAATGAGGGTTGTCTTATTAGCTTTAACTTCCCTTAGGCCTCATATTATATAAAGGCCTAGCACTCATAGGTGCTCAGTAAATGTTTAGTGAATAAACAAATAAAAGAACTCATTGAATAATCACATCAGGCTGGCAAACCACTCTGCAAGCAGAGTCAGGGGTGATGAGGTTTAGCTCAGGACACATCTCATTCATCTCAGACCTCCAGAGCCCAGCAAGTGTTGAGCTAATCTAACCCAAAAGAATTACTATAATAGTTGGCATTTCAGGACAGGGAAGAGAGGAGGAGGGAGCTATAGCAAGCCCATGAAACAGCTTTTACGAGGATGAAAGGGGATTCCTCCTCCTCACCTCTCCCACTTTAAGACTCATAGCCAGGGGCACCTGGCTGGCTCAGTTGATAGAGCATGCAACTCTTGACCTAGGGATCATGAGTTTGAGCCCCATGTTGGGTGTAGAGATTACTTAAAAATAAAATCTTAAAAAAAAAAAAAAAAAAAAAAAAAGACTTGCAGCCAGTTCGAAGTTAACTGTATAATCCAGCAAATGGTGTCCACTGAACATTCCCTTGTTGACTGTCATGCCCAGAGCCAAGGCAGGTCCTAGACTATGGTGAAGGAGGATGAAGCAGGTCCTTGAAACTTTAGGAGAACCTGAGTGAGCTAGCACCACTCCAACAGGCATAGGGAGGAATGCACGTGCCATTCTTTCCAATGGTTCAACATTCGTGTATATTTCTCTAAAGAAAAGGCAATGGAATGGGATTTGTTCCCTGGATTGAAAATATGGAAACAGCTACCAGCAGTTAGGAAGACCCAGTCCCCGGCACACATGGGATTAAAGGTAGGACCCAGTGGGAGAGTGGGGGAGTGATGGGGGATACCAGCTCTTTAGAAGCTGAGGAAGACATTGCCTGATTCTCAGCCCCTTCCTTAATTATGTGAGTGAGAAGAAAGATATAAAATAGGTTTTCCGCTATTCATTTGTGTGGCTCTAATTAGGCCAGAATTAACAAGAAGGGCAAATGTTTCACATCTAATGTGACTCCCTCTTTGGAAAAGCTGCCCTTTTAAGGAAATGATTTAGGGATAAGAGATTGCCAGTATGTCTCTGCTTGGGAATAAAGACACTGGGTCATGGCAACTTTATTTCTTGCTGTGTCCAGGATTTATGGATTTCACCTCCTCTCAGAGCTTTTCCAGGGAAAGGTTAGGAACACTTGATCCAGGTGCTTCCCCACAAGGCTTCAGCCCTGATTTCTTTGTGTGTCGGTTTTCTGGTGGCTAAAATTGGGTATGGGATCAAAAAGAACAAGTATGGAAGCATTTTATATTCTAATGACATAATAGATTATGGTTTACAGGGCTTTGAATGTGCTGTGTTTGTTGCCATCTTTTCCGTCCTTGCCTGTTTAAATTGAAGATAACCTTTTCCAAGAGACCTTCTACTTTATGCTTTACCACTGCCCATAATCCAAGTCTTGATTTAGTATTTGAGACTTCAGTTTGGGACTATTATGTAATTAATTTCATGGGACATGAAGTATGTATTTAGGCCTACAGTTTATTTAGAAAAGGCATCTGGAAGGAATTTTAGCACAAAATACATTTACTGCGTACCTACAGAGTACAAAAGTCATTGAAGAAATATACACAGACCCCACACCCCAACTCAGGGGCAAAGCTAATTAATGTTATGCTTATTGGTCAGACTTCTAGACTCTTGGATGCTAATGAGCATGAAATGGCAAATTAACAGGAAGATGGTCACATAATAAGTAATTGGATGTGCAGTCTTGGTCAACAAATATTGGTGGCAGTGCCTTTAATAAAGCAGTGATTCTCAATTAGGGTATATATGTGAGTTACAATATTTTATATTTGGGGGGTGCCTGGGTGGCTCAGTCTTGATTTCGGCTCAAGTCATGATCTCACAGTTCTGTGAGTTTGAGCCCCACATTGGACTCTGTGCTGACAGTGCAGAGCCTGCTTGGGATTCTGTTTCCCTCTCTTTCTCTCTCTCTCTGCCCCTCCCCTACTCTCTCTCTCTCTCTCTCTCAAAAAAAAATAAATAAACTTTTTTAAAAAAATCTTTAAAAAATAAAATTTTAGATTTGGAAAATACAAAACGACCTTGTTTTCATCTTAGTACAGACCAGGAAAAGTTAGGCTTGAGAAAAATCTTGGCTGGTGAGAGTTTATAGAATATAGTGCCTAAATTTGCTTTTCACAATAAGACATGTCTCTATAGAATGTAGTAAATGTAGTAGAATGTAGTAAAATCTCTGGGAGGTATGAAATTTTTATGTTTTGTTTTCCATGGAGATTTTATAATGGCTTGTGAAAAACTTTTTAAAAAAAGATAAAATCAGGGACGCCTGGGTGACTCAGTCGCTTAAGTGTCTGACTTCAGCTTAGGTCATGATCTCACAAGTATGTGGATCTGAGCCCCACATTGGGCTCTGTGCTGATGGTGCAGAGCCTGCTTGGATCCTCTGTCCCCCTCTCTCTCTGCCCCTCCCCTGCTCGTGCATGTTCTCTCTCTCTGAAAAATAAACATTAAAAAAAATTTTTTTAAGGATAAGATAAAATCAGATTTTCATCTAAATAGTTAGATGACATCATGACTTTCTTTTCCATTTTGAAAAGCTAAAATGAAGGAAAACCCCTGGTAATGGACTGTCCTTTCAGCTGGGGCCCTACAGATGAGGAAAATGTGTGTTGAGAATTCCATTCTAGGTTATTTAACAGGTGACTCTTCAGATTATCAAGGACTATTAGAAAATTGACCTTATCCAGCCTTATCTAGTCCTGAAGTATGTTTTGTTTCTTGAAGCATTTAACTCCCTTTTTCATGTGCCAAGATTATCTCTCTCTCTTTTTTTAATGTTTATTTTTCAGAGAAATAGAGAGACAAAGCATGAGTGGGGGAGGGGCAGAGAGAGAGGGAGATACAGAATCTGAAGCAGGCTTCAGACTCTGAGATGTCAACACAGAGCCTGATGTGGGGCTTGAACTCATGGACCACGAGATCATGACCTGAGCCTGAGTCAGACGCCCAATGAACTGAGGCACCCAGGCACTCCATGTGCCAATATTCTCTTAAAGAGACTGTTAAAAGACTCTTTGCTTGAAGACATTGGTATACAATTGTCAACAGTGGCATAATCTATAAATTTATAGATATGACTACTTGATAAGTTATAACTCCCTCACCTAAAACATAAGGATGTGGATTGTCCCGGTGCCTTTCTGTTTTTTCTTCTGTCTATTCTGCTAATTCCAAGTGATCAGACTCAAAGGTATGAGATAAGCAGAAGAATGGATAACATTTAGTTAAGTGCGCCTTCGTCTAGACTTGGTTGTAGGCTGTTTGTGTGTGTGTGTGTGCGCATGCTCACAGTTCAATGCTAGGAAAGCAGGCTGGCTTCAGGAGTCAGGGAGATAACAAGGGAATAACCATTATGTCCTGTGAACTTTGACAACTTTTTCACAAGTTAGTTTCACAAAAACCAGTCAGCTCTTCAGAAGACTGGCTGACACCTCAAAGCAAAACATAACAAAACAAACCCAGAAACCAAAAAGCAAAACTCAAGAGTTACAGTGTGAAAAGTAGTATATAGTACACTGAAAATACCAAATGCTGGTGATGGTACAAAGCACCAGGAACTCTCATTCTCTGCTGGTGAAAATGCAAAATGGTAGTTTGAGAGTTTCTTACAAAAGCTAAAAATAGTTTTACCATACAGACCAACAATCATATTCTGTGGTATTTACCCAAATGAGTTGCAAACTGTGATTTATCCATACAATGGGAAATTATTCAGGAATAAAAAGAAATGAGCTGGGGCGCCTGGGTGGCTCAGTCAGTTAAGCGGCCGACTTCGGCTCAGGTCATGATCTCGCGGTCGGTGAGTCCGAGCCCCGCGTTGGGCTGTGTGCTGACAGCTCAGAGCCTGGAGCCTGTTTCAGATTCTGTGTCTCCCTCTCTCTGACCCTCCCCCGTTCATGCTCTGTCTCTCTCTGTCTCAAAAATAAATAAACGTTAAAAAAATTTTTTTTAAAAATGAGCTATCAAGCCACAAAAAGACATGAGGAAATTTAAGTGCATATTGCTAAATGAAAGAATCCAGTTTGAAGATACATACTGTATGATTCCAACTATTTGACACTCTGGAGAAAACAAAACTATATAGAGACAGTAAAAAGATCAGTGGTTACCAGGGATTTGGGGAAGAGGGGATGAACAGGTTGAGCACAAAATTTTAGGGCCAGTGAAACTACTCTGTATATTATAATGGCAGACACATGACATTGCGCTTTTGTCAAAACCCACAGAACTATCCAACACAAAGAGTAAACCCTGATGTAACCTGTGGACTTTAGTTAATAATAATGTATCAGTATAGGTTCACTAATTGTAACAAATGTTCCACACTAATGTAACATGTTAATAATAGGAGATACTATGTAGGGAGTGAGTGTAGAGAGGTTATATGGGAACTCTATTTTCTGCTCAATTTTTCTGTAAACCTAAAACTGCTCTAAAGTCTATTCATTTTTTAATTAAAAAAAATCACACACAGTAATGTAATAGAGGCTGTTGACACCTTGCCCACATCCTTTTTACCAGGTGTGTGTACCCACTGTCCAGCCCTCAGCTGACCAGAGCTGTCTAGTCAGGAAATGCCTGAGAGGTTATGGCCTCCCACAGGGGCAGTTTATAGCCAGCCAATGACTAACTGATTCAGGGTACAAAAACCAGCCCTTCTGCCTCAAAGGAGACACGTGTAGCACCATCTATGCTCCAGGGTTTCCTAGGAGATCAGGCTGATGCTAGACTTGAGCTGAGCCCACATCTGCGCCTGGCGTCTTCCCTGCCCTGGCTTCTGTCCTCAGTGCTCTTACAGGTTTCCTCTGGAAGCCCTTTCTCCACAACTCTCTTGTGCAATCCGCTTCTGAGAAACCTAAGACACTACCAGCAGAGGTCCTAGAAAGGAAGGATGGGATTCTGGCATTAATAGGTCACTTGCCGGCCTGATGGCAGAGGACTCCATCTCTGTTGGTGGGTGGACTGTTGAAAGCCCTGGTCCCTGGTTTGTGGTAGCAGTTCAGTGGCTAAGATCTTCACCTGCGGTGACACCTGGGGTCAGATATAGGTGGACAGGGATGTACCAGTTGGTGCGATGTCTCTAGTATTTGGGAAGTTTGGGGGAAATATTAAGTATCAGGAGCATAGAAGTGGGAGGCTATTGCTAAGCACCACTGATGCACTGAAGAGAGTGAAGAGAGTGACAGGATCAGATTAACCACCAGTTTAAAGCCCAATATAAGAATGAACCTCCTTGCCAGCGTTCAGGCCCTCATCTTCTACAGCATGGCTGTGTGTGGGAGAAGGATGAATTCTCAGCCCAGGCAATCTGCTACCTAATCATTTTGGGCTCCTAGTGCTAGTAGATGAGCAAGCAAGTCAGGCCCTGGTAGGGAAAATGTGGGACTCTAAAACTTGTGATGAGGATATCTAGGTATATGCCCCTTGTCCCCCTGGGCTGGCGTAAGTGTCCCACCAGCCCCCCCCCCCCTTGTTGGGAATCAGACCCTTCTTACCCCCAAGATTATGCAGAAGTTGCAGATGGGACATACAAGGCGATGCTTACCCTTCCTTCTCAGGATGCGTCCCCACCTTCCTTCCAGGATAATGATTAGCATCTAATTATAACATGATCTGACTGGGGGAGAGGCACAAGATCCATAGACTTAAGCTCAAAATGTGAGGATCTTTGTATCATTTTCATACCTACTAGAGAATATCAGTTGCAGAAAAGGTGCCAGACAACTACACCGCCTGGATGACTTGGCCAGCAGGTGTCAGCCGCTTTTTCCTCGGCACCCCAGCACCTGCACGGTGGGCTGATAAATAGAGAGAAGCCTTTGCAGCAGAGTCAGAAGCTATGCATGGGCCCAGCAGCATGGGCTCCTTGTCATCAAGACTGATGTAGCTCCTGCCACTGTCGACTGTCCAGCTGGCCAGCACAGATTGACGCTGAGCTCCCAGATGGATATTATCCAACTATATATACTATAAAGTTATTCCATAACTTTGCTTAGAATGGAGAGACTCAGCTGTGGGCGTATGATCACAGGACCGACCTACTGGTCCTACCCCATTTAGAAGCTGCCAGCCAGATAGAGCCATGGAATAGCCTCTTGAAGGCAAAGATGAGCAACGGTTTGTTTAAGCATGACACTGCGGGGTCAGGGTGCTAAATCTTCAGGATGCAGTATGCACCTTAAACCAATGGCCATTTTATGGCACTGTGCCTCAATAGGCAGAATATATGAAATCTGGGAGCCAGGAGGTCAAATGAGTTGTGCCCTTATCATTATCATGCTCTAGTGACTTGCACAAGGTATTTGTCCTCATCTCTGCAACTTTAGTCTCAGTGAGTCTCAAGGCCTATTCCCAAGGCAGGGAATCTCCACCAGGGGACATAGTAAGAGTCCTACTTCACTTTAATGTGCGCCACCTACTGCTGCAATTGGTCCTTAGGTTGTACTTTTGTCATCCTCTCCCTCCCACTCATTCTACATACCCCTTCCTTCTCCTCTTCTGCTGGTTGCATGCACAGTGGGTGTCCCAGACTCTTGTCTGACTATTGTTCTTTTACTCACTCACGTAGAGTTACAGCTGGGTGTGGAAGTATTGGAGGATGTCCCAGTGGATCACCTAAGCACCAGACACATTCCTCTCTGCCTCTGTTAGGCAGCCTGATCTCCTAATGATGATTAGGGCCAATTGTTTCCTCCAGTGCAAGCCTGAGGGGTGGAATGCTAGGACTCCTCATGCTAGTAGTGGTAAGGCCTGGACAGGGCAAGGCAGTGAGGTGGGAACCTCTTAGAACCTAAGCAATTTCAAGGTGAGACAGTCACAAAATAGAGGAGTCTGCTTTTTCTGGTGCTATTGGCTAACATAAAGGAGCTAAGCTCCAACGGTATTTTACTAGCCAGAATCACACTGAAATTTTTGAATTCTGAATTCTATTTTATCCCTGATTTTCTGAGTCCTGGACATTGAAAGATATGTAAAATGAGAATAACCATTGTGCCACAAAGGTAACAGAGGTAGAGTCTGTCTGCTAGCCCTTAGCCATAGGCCCCTGTGCAGACATAACTGTGGGTCTGGTTCCCTCAGGGTCTTGGGGTGGAGGGGAGACTGCTTTAATACCTGTGAGCCATTTAGTGTAGTACATAAGGGTTGTTTGCTGATTTGGGGGAATTTCCTTTTAGGCCTAGATAATTGATTATATTATTATTTAAAATTTTTTCATGTACTCTTATGATAAAGAAAATAAGGTATAGCAAACAGTCTTCTCTGGTGAGATTGTGGGTTATTTCAGATAACTGACCAATCATTTTTTTAATTTTTAAAAAATACTTATTTTGAGAGAGAGAGAGAGAGAGAGAGAGAGAGAGAGTGAGTTGGTTGAGCATCTGACTTTGGCTCGGGTCATGATCTCACAGTTCACAAGTTTGAACCCAGCATCAGGCTCACTGCTGTCAGTGCAAAGCCTGCTTCAGGTCCTCTGTCCCCCTCTCTTTGGCACCCCCCCCCCCCCACTCATGCTCACTCTCTCTCTCAAAAATAAACACTTCTTAAAGGTAAGTATTACAAGTTTCATTTTCTGATAAAAATAATACATATGTATATTAAACAAAATTTAGAATGTAATGCAGAAAAGTACAAAATGCAAATCACACATAACTGGAAATAACCACTGTAAATATTTTACTCTAAACTTTTTGTCTATAGAAATGCATATTTAAAAAAATTGGAGCCATACTACACAGATTAGCGGTCTTTATATTTCCATCTTCTTGAAAAATTCCTATTAAATTTTTGGTGTAATGGATAAGCCTTGACAAAACCCAACTAGACACATCAGCTCCTCCTACCACCCACCTGTGGGCCTGTTCCAACCCAGAACATCTGATGGCAGCTGATTGCTGAGCTGGGGGTTGTTTCCTTGTTCTGAAGTGTCTTTGAACCCAGCTCCTAGCAGCTCTGAAAGTCCCAAGACAACAAGCTCAGACTGCCCTAGAAGTTGGCAAGGATTCTGACAACAGAAAACACACTTTTAAAACAAAACAAAACAAAACAAAACAAAAAAAAGGTGCTTTGAGAATGTGTGCAGCCTGAAAGTAATTAATTGAATGCATAGCAGTGATTTCCTTCCTCTTGGCCAAAGGCAGATTTGCAAAGGAAATGGGCACTTCAGATACAGACCAACTTCAATGTTTACATAATTTACACTCTGGGCCACCAAGCAGAAAGATCCTAATCCAGCTTAGTACCTGTGGAAACAACCTGGAGATCTCTTCTGTTGTGAGCTGTGGAGAGCAACTGGGATGGTTTAGGCATAAAGTGACCCCATGGGTTAACTCCCAGAAGGCAGAGAAGGAGCTTAGCAGCACAGCACAATGGTTAAGGGCTCACAGCTCAAACCCAGCTCTATGTCTTTGGATGAATTACTTTACTTCTTTGTGCCCCCAGGTAAAAATGATGTACTTTAGTTCACATGATAGAGGTGGTCCTTAAAAAGTTTTTGCATAATTGTAAGGGATAGGGAAAAATCTAGTTTGAAACAAAATAAAAATAGTTTGCCCATTTGAAATCAATGGGTAAGAGCTGCCTCTGAACTAGTGGGATCTACAATGGTCCCATCGTGCCATCCAGTGGACAGAAAGGGGAAAGGCGTGATTTTATCTTCCAAATTTGTAATTTACCAAAAACATGTATATTGAAGAGGATAATTTCAACTCACCAATAGATTCACTTGTTAATAAATTTCATTCCATTTTTAGGGTGTGCCTCAGTGGCTCAGTTGGTTAAGCATCCAGCTTGATTTCAGTTTGTACATCATCTCACATTGGTGGGTTCGAGCCCTGCGTTAGGCTTCATGCTGGGCTCCACACTGCCCATGGAGCCTGCTTAGGATTGTCCCTCTCACCTCTGCCTCTGCCCCCCCCCCCCAATACATACATACATACATAAATTTCATTCCATTTTAAAACCAAAATAAAAGATCAGAAGTCTAAACACTAAGTGCTAAAACTAAATTCCCAAAACCAGTTAGGATATGTGATGTATGCTAGAAAGATCATCCACTGAAGGAAAACGGAATACACACCAGTCCTTACTAGCATGAATTTTTACAGCCCACCTTCCCCATTCTTCGTATCTCTCTGTCTCTGCCAACACTCTTTATGCTTATTCTGGTATGTGGACCAGGAGAACCACAGAGACTCAAAGTGTCTTCTCAACACATAACTAGAACTTGACTGGTACCAGAGCCATTCTGCTCATTTTTCAAGAATGCAACTGTCACTTAAAATTTTGCTGATATCAAATTGAGTATTTTTCAAGGGCCTGTGTGTTTGGTTTGGGTTTTCATGTGTGTGTGTGTGTGTGTGTGTGTGTGTGTGTGTGTGTACTCTGTGTTTCCTTTTAAAGCCATTTATTACCTCTATAATTTGTTTCTTCCCCCAGATATTTATGAGGGTGAAGACAATAGCAAACAAATCTCCCCCAAACATGAGTAGTAATAGCATACTTGGAGTACCAAGAGCTGTTCTGAGACCTTCTCTTTGGTATTATTGTAATCACTATTAACAGTAATCATAACAGGTGTTATTTATTAAATTCCTAAGAGGTACCAGACATTTTACTTTATAAACCTTTTTGCTAATCCTTATATCAAAGCTGTGATAGATATTATTATCCCCATTTTTACAGACAAGAAAAGATGCTCAGAGAGGTTAAGTGACTTACCCCAGATCACACAGCTAGTGAGTGGGTGGCAAAGTCAGAACTGCACTCGGTCTCACTGACTCCAAAGCCCCTGCTCCTGCCACTGGGCAGAGGGTCTTTCCTTTATTCACTCATATGACCTGCCAGACCCTGAGCCCAAGATTCTGGGGTCTCCATAGTGCTGTCACCGCTATAGTACCTAAGACCCCTAGGAGCCCATGGCCAGTGGATCCAGGAGGAAGGGATTAAATACGCGAATGACAAAGATATAGCAAAACTCATCCTGTGAGCTGCACTTTCGGCCCCAACATTTCCAGCTTTGACTGAAGGACGTTCTCCAAGGCTTGCGGGTCCTGAGAATTCTGAGCTCCTTCCAGGAGCCTCGGGGGATGCTGGGCGAATAGGGTATAGTCACTGCTGCCACGGGCCCCAGGGCCCAAGGGGGAGACGAGTGAGGGCTCACCCAGAGCAGCTGCGGGCTGTGTCAGAAGAAACTGTCCCTCGAAGGGTCTTGTTGTGAGGGGATTGTTGTGACCCAACCACCTCCACAGCCCCTCTCCTCCTCTGTGTCCCAGAATAGAATGGGATAGAATAGAACACAACAGAATAAAGTAGAATAGAATAATAGCATAGAATAGATCAGATGAGGACATCATACCTGTAAGGGTAATATTGTTCCACAGTTTTCCTCTTAGAAATGTAGTCTGTGTGGACGCAATGTTGGCATGTCTAAGGAGTATGGAAAACTCTGGACTAAACTGACGGTGTCCTCCACCCTCACCTGGGGTACCCTGTGTGCTGACAGTCCCCAGCAGGGAGGGGGTATCTGGATATTGTCAGCGCTGGGAGGGTCGATTCTCTTTCCAGGCTCAGACAGATCCTTCCTGGAGGCAGGAAATGGCCCAGACGACCCTGAAATAATGCAGTCAATGTGTGGCCAAGTGTGTGAGAGGTCCTCTGTGCCAGCCCTGCGCCAGGCTGAAGACCCTGTCCCCCTGCGGCAGGGCCCCCAGGAGGGAGAGGAAAGCAGCCACCAGTGCCTGGTCATCACTTTACCCCAGGTGCCACTTACTGTGGAGTGGCTGGAACTGGCTGTCAGGTCTCCCAGTTCCCACATTGTCCCCCAGCCCTGCCAGCCCCAGGCCCTGAGTGCTCCATGGTTGCCAGAGGCCTCAGAGCCCGGCCTCACCCCTGGCCTCCCAGTGGGTGGCTCTGGGGTCCCTGGCCACTACCCTTCACCCCACCCCAGCCCTGCTGGCCTGGCTTTGTCTGGGACACTGAGGCCACAGCCCCTGGAGACTCAACCCTTCTGTTCCCATGGTAGGTGGTCAAGGGCGAGTCTTCTCCATTCCTCCCTTACAGCCTTTCAGCAAGACTGCCATTCCTTGTCCTCACTGCCTGCTCTGGGCATCAGGGGATCGTGTTGGATGACCACCCTAAAGAGGAGTCTCTGGGCGTTACTGCAGATGTCCCTGAGTCACATCTGGAGGAGGGCGGTGGGAGCCAGTTTCTCCTCTGCCCTCTACCCCTCACCCCACCACTTCTGGGGACTGGAACTTAAAGCAAGTTTGCTGCAATCTGAGAACACTGTGTCCAGCTGCCTCAAAACCCTCCGGCACCAGGCAGGGTTCCTGGAGGCCTCCAGGAAAGGGCTGCCTGGCTGCTCCCAGTTTGGCTGGCACGGCCCCCCCCCACTTCTGCCCTGGGGAGAACCCTAGGCCCCAGAATGCAGCTTGGGGGTCCTCTGGGCAGCAGGTCAGGGAGCTCCCACTTGCGCACTTCCTGCTTGCTGACAGAACTGTGCCACTAACTCCAACTGTAGACTCCTTCAGCTCCCTCTTCTCATTTCCTGTGTCCAGAATGCCCTCACCCCCCATGCCCTGTCCACGCCCTTCAAGGCCATACCCTAACCCCTGCCCTTGAGTTGTCACCAAACAGAGACTTGGTCCTGCACTCAGATTCCTGCAAGATTGATTATTCCGTTGAAGCTCAGTGAGAGGTAAAGACAAGACTTGTAGAACCCAGCTGCAGTGCTTGCAGCCGAGGGAACATGGCCAAGTGATTATTCCTCTCTCATCCCAGTTTCTCATCTGTAAAATGGAGCTAAGGCCCTTAGAGGGCCATGTGAAGCTTAACTTTTGACAAACTGGCATCCCAGCAGGCACAGAGTAGGGTTCAGTGTTTGGTGGAGATTGCTGTTCCCCTCAGTGTCTTAGCCCCAGGCTCATGGCAGGTGCACAGTGGTGACTAATCGGTTTATCAGCTCATTGGAAGAGAGAGGCAGGATGTACTCACTCCTCTGATTTCCCATGGGAAGAGCAGTGACAGAGGCTACCAAAGAAATAGGAATCAGGGGCGAGAAAAGGGGGAAAAGAAGAGAGGGAAGAAGGGTGGAGGACAGGAAGGTTGTCAAGCACAAAAAGACTGACCGTTTTCTTGGAGGACCAGGAGTAGGGCTATGAACACCACGTAGACAGATCTTCTCGGGGTCATGGTTACAAATTTGAGCTGGAAAAGTGAACCTTAAGAGGACAGACCTCCACCTCCCACCCAGGTGAAGCCATCCAGGTCCTGGGAGAGCAGGAGTTAGAGATGGGGAGAAGAGGTTCACGGGGACAGGCACTGCCTCCTAGGACACCTGGCCACTGGCAGCAGAACGAATCCTCCCAGGCCCTCTCTTGCACAGCAGGTCAAATTCTTCCTTTCTTTCCCCAAGGCTGCTCCAGCAAGGAGTTTACCTCCATGGAAACCTTTGACCATCCCGAAGGTGCAGAAGATATGGAAAAGGAGAACAGTGCTCTGAGTGTAATTTATTTCCTTCTTATCTCCTTCATTTTCTCCCTCAATTCGATTTCACCAGCTTCTCCTGCCTCCTCTTTCTCTCCCCCTTCCATGTCCCTCCCCTTTTCGTGATGCCTACCCATAAGGACCAGGCCTAACCCAGGAAGCTGAGGTCACTGGCTCTGCGAAGTGTCTCAGACCCTCCCGGCCTGGCATGTCCCTCATCCCCATCTCCTTCGCATTGCTCTGGCTTCTGATCATAAATGTGGGGCTCCTGCCGGGACCCCAGTGACCCCTTGGGAGAACTAGGGTGGGCCCCAACCCGCCGGCGCCGGCGGGAATCACAGGTCGCGCCTGGCTTGGGCTTGGGCACTCCTCGGCCCTGCTAACTCTGAGGGTTCACCACTGTCCCCTCCCTTCCAGCTGTCCGGACTCTTCCAGTTGGACGACAGTTATGAAACGTGTTCCTCCAAATCTGTCCTGGAAACGGGAGAAAGCGTCCAGGGGAAAAAGGAAAGCGGCGATGAAGACGTTTGAGTGTGAAAGAGAAAGAACAAACAGTAAGCGAATCTGTTAGCCGTTGCTCCTCTGACTTTCTTCTTGGAATTTTAGGCCAACAAACACAACTAAGGAGAGCGCTGCGGTGCCCGCTGCCTTGCTCGGCCCTGCGGGGGACGCGACTAGTTTCCGGGCGAAAGCAGAGCGGGCGAGGGAACGATGCCGGCGCACCCCCTCCCCCGAGAACTGACACCGGTTCTAGAACACCGCGGCTCCCCCGCTCGGCCGGGCCGCCCCAAGCCGCCTCCATTCCGGGCCCGGCCTGCTGCGGACGTCGAGGGCCCGGCCCACCCTCCAGCGGGAAAGCAGCCAAGGGGCCGCCTCGGACCCTGCGGATCTGCAGCTGGGGTGGGGGTGGGGTGAGATAGGACCGCCTTCCAGAAGCCTGAGGAAGAGCCCACGGCCTGCCCGCGGAGGCCACCCTCCCGGCGAGGGCCGCTGAGAACCTGGGAGCTGCTCCACACGCGTCAGCGTTAGCCCTGGGGACTCGGCTCAGACGCCCGCGAACCTCGGGGCTGCCCCACACGCGCCTGCGCGAGTGCCAGGACTCGGTGCAGACACTCGCGAACCTCGGGGCTGCTCCCCACGCGCCTGCGCGAACGCCTGGACTCCGTGCAGACACCCGCGAACCTCAGGACTGCTCCCCAGGCGCCTGCGCGAGCGTTGGGACTCCGTGCAGACGCCCGCGAACCTCGGGGCTGCTTCATACGCGCCTGCGCGGGCGCCGGGACTAGCTGAAGCCGTCCGCGAACTTCGGGGCTGCTCCACACCGGCTTACTCGAGTGCCGGGATTTCGTGCAAACGCCCGCGACCCCCCGAGCTGCTCTGCCGCTCCTGCAGAGGTTAGCGGAGCCCAGTCCTGCGGGGTCCTGCCCAAGGTTTCTCAACGTTGGCATTTAGACTTTGGGGGCTGGATAATTCTTTGGGCGGGGTGGGGGGGAGGGGGGACTGCCTTGTCTAGTGTTTGGCAGCATCCCTGGCCTCTACCCACAGATGCCAGTAAAACCGCTCTCCCATCCACTCACCCAAATTATGACAATCAAAAATGCCTGAAGACATTGTCAGATTTTTCCTGGGATGGGAGTGGGGAGATTCGTTGAGAATCTCCTTTGCGAACCTTGGAAGAGCAGAAACTACAGAGGCAGCCCTGTGTTCTTCTCCCTAAATCACCAAAAGAATGTTCCTGTGGTGTTTGTGTTACTTTGTAACGGGATTGTATCCTTTCAGAGAGGGTTGGTTACAAATGTTAACGTCTGAGGTCGTTCGTTTTTAGATTTATTAGTTTTTAAATTAGTTTCAGTTATTTTTATTTTTGTTTTATTATTTTTCGTCTAATTTTATTTTTATTTATAGTTTTCTAGTTATTTAATTTTATAGTTTTAAAGTTATCTGTTTATAATTTTGTTTTCAGGGTTATTTAGTTTTTGAGTTATTCATTTTCAGTTTCTTGTATACAGTTATTTTAAGTTACACATTTCCAAATTAGCTCTAGAATTATTTTTAATTATCTTTACAATTATTAGTATTTGAGTTATTTACTTTTATAGTTATTCTTTTTTTTAGTTATTGGAATTTTCAAATTATTTTTAGTTTTTTATTGACTGCTAATAATTCACTGAAAGTTTTAGAATTATTTAAAATTATTTCCAGACAAAGTGTCTAAACTTTGTCTGGATATAACTAAAAAACTTTAGTTATTTTAGAGGTTTTTCCCTTGTTAGTTTTAGAGTTACTTATAGTCACACTTATTTTTTTCAGTTTAGATTTGGGGTTGTTTATTTTACATCCATTTATTTATGTTAGTTATTTGGTTTTAAATTATTTTATTTTCAGCTGTTGCATTTTTGAGCATTATATTTCCTGAATTTTTTATTTTCAGAGATTTGGACATATTTAGTTTTGATTTATTTTCGGTAACTTATTCTCCATTTCTTTTTAGTTACATCTTTGCCATTTAAAAATTTTTTTCTATTTTGTATTTTTACTTATTTTATTTTCAGATTTATTTTCAGAATTATTTACTATTAGAATTAGTCTAGGGGATCCAAACAAGAGAAAGACACAACAGCAGTTATTTTAACAGAGAGAATATAGTATAAGGAATTGTTACCCAGTTATTGGAGATTTTAACAGGAGAAAACGTGGTAATGTGAGATCATGGAGATGTTAGCCATAAGGAGCAGCTACCAGCCCACTGGCTGAAGGAGCAAAGGGAAGAGGTTGGATGGAGGTGGCCCACAGTCTGAGGGGGAGGTGCTGCCCCATGGGACAGGTGTCCCACGAGTCGGAATTTGGTCCAAGAGCTGGATGCAGAACTCTCCATAGAGGGTGCTGCCAGCTGGTGCTGGAGTCTCTGAAGGCGGGGTGATGAGGCTGCTTGTGGAAGTGTTGGGAAAATGGCAAAGGGCAGCTACTGGAATCAGCTGTTGCTCTCAGCGTGAAGAGCAGTTGCCAGGGGGACGCTGGCAGGAAGTCAGCACACGGGGTCGCTCTCGCCTCCTTGGTCCTCCCATCAGTCTGCCCTATTGGCCAAAGCTGACAGGGAGCAAGCTGGCAAAGGAGGTGAGTGGCCCTGGGGGCACAAAGCTGAGACTAGAAGGATGGCTGAAAGCTGAGAAATATGGCAAATAAGCAACCCACTGAGCTCTGGAGTTGTTTACTTTTAGAGTATTAGTTTTGAATTTAGTTAGTTTGGGAATTGTTGTGGTGATTTGATTTCAACTTTTCACTGGACATGGGATCTAGCTAAGTTTTTGGTCCCCTGATTTGTTTCCAAAATGGAGTGGGAACTTTTTTCTTAAACACCTGAGGACTGTCTCCCATGTGACTTAAGAAAATAGTTCTAGAATTCAAGAAAACAAAAATAAGTGTCTCACTGTGCTCATAAAGAAGCCCTTGGACTTTCATGGCCAAAAAAGGGCAGAGACTAAGGGACGGACTATCAGGGAAAGGCTCTTCACAATTGTCCAGCAGAGTGTTCTTTGAAAGTTTTGAGAAAGTTATGTTGTGGAGCTACTCTCTTGTGCCCCTTTCCTAATGACAAAGTATCTTTCTTGATGGAATGTGTTTCAAATTTGTAGACTACAATATTCATTATTTGCACACTAAAATAAAGTTCTTCCCAAACCTATAGGAAATCTTATTTCCTTCTACTTGCATTATTTTCCAACCTACATTGTTCCATTTATTTATTTGTTTGTTCATCCTACTCAACACCTATTTCCTGAGCACCCCTGTCCTCAAGAAGGTGTTGGCATCAGAAGAGACCACGGAGGCATGAAGGTGAGTGAGAAACTCTCAGTGCAGTTGAGGGAGACAGATGTGGAAACAGATCATCACAACACAGTGTGACAAATACTATGGGGCACAGAACCCTGCCACTGACTTCCTGATGTAGTCAGGGATGGGCTGACATCTGAGCTGGTCTCCTGGAGCAAGCGTTTTCTCCAAGTGGAGAAGGAGAAGGATATCCTGGTCATGCATAGGCACGGAGGCACAGAGGAGGGATGCATGGCAGAGAGAATGCATTGACAGAGGCCACTGGGCCACAGGGTTCAGAAAGTCCCTGGTGCTTGACAGGTAGGACCTCATTTGGTCCTCACAGCCAGTCTGCAAGAGAGTAGGGAGCGACATCAGGAGTCAGTGCTCTTCCTGATCTTAGGGTTCCAACCACAGCTTACAAGATCCTCTGACTTGTCATTCCTGGAATTGTTCATCTCATTCCTGGCTTTATCCTTGGTCCATTCACTCCTTCCCACTTACTCTTGGAGGTGAGTGCCTCCCTCTTCTATCTTTTGATTCCTGCTTCTTAAACATCCGTGGGGAGGGAGGAGGGTTGAGACCAGCCAGCTGTGAAGTGCAGGTGACTCCAGCTGCAGAGGAGGCAGAGTAGAGCAGAGCCCCCACGGGTCTCTTAGGGGAGTTCTGCAGACCAGCACCGTGGGAACTGAGCTCTTGTCGAACCAATCATAGCCTGTAACTGCATTCAGCACCCCTTGAAAGTTTGTGAGGATGCCTTCCCAAAGTGGGGAACCCACTTCAGATCCAGCCCAAGCTTGTGAATCAATAGAGAGCTTTTTTTTTTCAACTTTTTTTTTTTTTGGCGGGGGGGGGGGGGGGGGGGACAGAGAGAGACATAGCATGAACGGGGGAGGGGCAGAGAGAGAGGGAGACACAGAATCGGAAACAGGCTCCAGGCTCCGAGCCATCAGCCCAGAGCCTGATGCAGGGCTCGAACTCATGGACCACGAGATCGTGACCTGGCTGAAGTCGGACGCTTAACCGACTGCGCCACCCAGGCGCCCCAATAGAGAGCTTTTAAAGCACACAGAGCCCTTTGCTGCATTAACAGCACTGGACATGTCTGCAAGGTCAAAAGAAAGTATAGTCTTTCATGATCTATGATGGCATATTTTCACACTTTTTATAGAACACATTCATTCAGTCAGTCTTGAATACATTTCTCAGTGTACTTCTCTACTTTGCTCTCTCCGGTTGTCTTACCCATCACCATATCCGTTTCTCCGTGAGAACATGTAAGTACTGGGGCTGGACAGAAGAATCTTCTGGATTCTGACTATTAGAATAGTCAGAAAACGCATCACCTGGATCCTCTTAAACACTTTGACCGTTGACGAGCCCACTGCAGAGACAGCCCAAAGCTCTCCCAATCCTTTGGGCCCCGATCGTTTTCTGTATCTACAAAAGCAGCCACCCTCGCTGGTGCTGGCAGAGCTCAAAATGCCCAGACCTCCCAGGCCTCACGTGAGGAGCCTCTCCACAAATCCTGCATCACAGGTGGGCGACAGAGGAGCCATTTCAGTTCCGGACATCATTGCTGATGCTGCCCCCAGGTGCTTCATGGTAGCCAGCTGTGACTTTCCACTCTGGCTTCTTTGCCTAAGCCCCACACAGCTGCTCTGCTTATCGGTGTCCTCTGAGAGAAACAAGAAAAAAAGTGGCTCTTTTATGAGTGACACTTATGTCATCTGTCTATTTGAGTCAACGGAAAAGAATTCAAAACCATCAGATAAAATCTTGCAGCCACGTTGCACTAGTTATTCAATTCATTTATAGCTTTATAGTGTTGCCTGTCGCCCACGAGAGGGATGCATTTCAACTTGTTGGTGAGGGGTGGGAATGCTATAGCCCTGGAGGAAAGTGCCCTGGCTGAAACCGTTCACTAAAAGCAGTCTGAGTCTGTGAAACCTGGCTGGAGTCTGAGTCTGCACTAAATACCAGCTGTGCCTTATCAAATAATGAGAGAAGTTCGAGATCCTTTAAACCAGCATTTCCCAGAGCATATTTTGCAAAGTAGGTGGAAGAGTGTAAGGGTTCGATAAGTTAATCTCACAATCAAAAAAAAATTTTTTTTTATGTAGGTTTCATGCCCAGCACAGAGCCTAACGCAGGGCCTGAACTCATGATCCTGAGATCGAGACCTGAGCTGAGATCAAGAGTCGGCCATCCAACTGGCCAAGCCATTCAGGTGCCCTGAAAAAAAATTTCTCTAACCTATTTTTAGAATACTACATATTCGATTTCTCATTTGGTTGATACGAGTTAGTGAATTAAAGGAACTGAGAACTCTTTCGTGAAGGAAGTCTGTACGTTTCTGTTAAACTCATGACTTCTCAGGGTGCCTCACTGGCTCATTTGGTAGAGCATGTGACTCGATCTCAGCTTCATGAGTTCAAGCCCTACATTGGCCATGGAGCCTACTTAAAAGCAGAAAACAAAAAACACTGCATGATTTCCCAAACTTAACTGACCACGGAATCCTTCTCTTTGTGGAACATAAAGAATATTTATGTCTCATGAAACAGTGTGGGTTATGTGTGTAGGCTGCTCTGCTCCACACAGTCATTTGGTGTCCCAGGTTCCTTCCTTCTGATGTTTCCTTGGGAACCTAGCTGGGAAGCTGTTGCCCAACCACAGCTTTTTTCTTTTTAATGTTTATTTATTTATTTTGAGAGAAAGCATGAGCGCAGGGGAGGGACAGAGAAAAAGGGAGAGAAAGAATCCCAAGCAGGCTCCACACTGACAATGCATAGCCTGACGTGGGGCTGGAACTCACAAACTATGAGACCATGACCTAAGCTGAGATCGAGTCAGACGCTGAACTGATTGAGCCATCCACGTGTCCCCCAACTACAGCTTTGACAACTTTGTGTCACTGTCACTTACCAGCCTGAAGTAAAGCAGGGACTAGAATCCATGTCCTCTAACCCCTAGGCTAGGATTCTATTACCACACTAGCTTTTGCTTACTCAGTCGACATGTTTCAAGTGTCTCTAGTGTTCCAGGTTTACTATCAGAGAAAACAGAAAACACAGCACCAATTCTCTATAAAATATTTGTCAATTGCATCTTTAATCTGGTAGCATTCTTTATGTATGGGTAAACTTTCAAAAATGGCTATTAAAGTAGCAAAAATTATAGGTTTATATCATAGTATTTTAATTTACCAGAGAACACATACTATGGGAATAAACAAACATTAGAGGAACAGAGTTGAGAATCTAGAAATGGACCGAGATACATCTCAGAATTTAAAGCATGAAAAAAGGCATTTCAAATTAGTTCTGAACAAAGAAGATGAATTGTGTGTGAAAGTGGTGCTGGGACCACTGTATAGCAGTTTGGGGGCGGGGGGGGGGAGGGAGGATAAGCCCTTAAAACTATTCATATTGTTCAATTATGTGACTTAAAGAAATCATGCAAGTCAAAACGTTTAAAAATGATTTTGAATAGAGTAAAGCTTTTCTAGGCAAAAACAAAAACCAGAAGCTACAAAAGAAAATCTTGACAATTCAGACTACACAAGAGGCAAAAACAAATATAGAAAAAAAGAACAATTAAAGATTCAAAACAAATACATTTTCAAAACATGGGCATAAAACTTATTTTCCATGATATATAAAGAGCTTTTACAAATCAGCAACAATAATAGAAACAATGGACAAAGGACACAAATATACACAGAAAAAGAAATTCAAGGGGCACCTGGGAGGCTCAATCGATTAAGCATCCTACTCTTTATTTGGACTCAGGTCATGATCTCATAGATTGTTGGTTTGAGCCCCACATCTGTGCTGACAGCCAGAGCCTGCCTGGAATTCTCTGTCTCCCTCTCTCTGCTCCTCCCCCCACCAGAATAAATAAATAAACTTAAAAAAAAAAAAGAAATTCAAAATCCAACAAATACATGAAAAGAAGCAAAACAATGATACTCATTTCTCGTTACCAGACTGTCCAGCATTTAAAACTCTGATAATAGTATCGGAGAAGATACAAAAAAAACGAGCACTCTCAGACTGTTGGTAAGAATGTAAATTAGTACTAGCTTTTTAAAAGACAATTTTTATTTTTATTTTTTTTTTCAACGTTTATTTATTTTTTTTTGGGGGGGGACAGAGAGAGACAGAGCATGAACGGGGGAGGGGCAGAGAGAGAGGGAGACACAGAATCGGAAACAGGCTCCAGGCTCCAGGCTCCGAGCCATCAGCCCAGAGCCCGTCGCGGGGCTCGAACTCACGGACCGCGAGATCGTGACCTGGCTGAAGTCGGACGCTTAACCGACTGCGCCACCCAGGCGCCCCTAAAAGACAATTTTTAATAGCTTTCAACATTTTAAAATATGTATATGACTTGATCTAGCAATTCCACTTCTAGGAATTCATTTTAATGATATATTCATACAAATGAACAAGTGGTACAGGTGTTCATTTTAACACTACTTTTAACAGGAAAACAAGCAGTGAGAGATAGGGAACACCCTAAGTGTCTGTGATAGTGTTAAAATTTATCCCCAAACTGATACTCCTGTCTTCAAAGAGCAGAGTCCAATTACCCTCCCTTTGAGTGTGGGCTGTACTAATGATCCTGATAAATAGAATGTGGTGGAAGTGATGGTAATTGATTTTTCACACTGGGTGCTAAAAAGCATTTTGGCTTCTTCCTCATTCTCTCTCTTGGATTACTCACTGTGGAAGAAGTGAGCTACCACACTGAGAGGACAGTGAGGCAGCTGTATGGAGAGACCCACGTAGCAGGAACTGAAGCCTCCTGCCAACAGTCATGAGCCACCCTGGAATTAGATCCTCCAGCCCTAGTCATGCCTTTAGATAACTGTAGCTCCATGTCTTAACTAAAACTTCATGAGAGACCCAGAGCCAGAAGAATTCAGCTAAGCTGCCCTTGAATTCATTACCAGAGGACCAGGAGACAATAGATGTTGTTTTCAAGTGCTAAGTTTTGGGGGGTAGTTTGCAAAGCAAAAAGAGATAACAAATGTATTACATAATAAAAAGCTGGTTAATAAAGTATCATACTGGCATACAAGCAAACTCTATGCAGTTTTTAAAAGTAATGTTTTCTGCTTGAGATGTAGGAAACTATAAAGAGCACCATCCTCATACTTACAAGATCAAAAAATCTGGAAAATATGCAGATTCACTTTTCTTGGACCCATGAAAGAGCTCAGTTCATAGGGCAACCACATGACCTGAAATCTAAGAAAAGGCACCCACAAAGAGAGATGGGGCTCAAGCCCTTGCTTACCTGAAGCAGGCACTGCTATACACTAGCAGGGAGAATTTAGTTAATGGCCTAATATGGGCTTGCAAGAGAAAATGAAAACCCTGGGGGCCGCAGATACCATGGAAATTTGCATCCACTTGCAAACTTTTTCCAATAACCCCACTGGGCACTCACAAAAATGATTAGCAAAAGTCCTAAGAAAGCAACCCTCCCGTCACAGACCAGGAGAGGGGAATATCAGTTGCTGTAGAAAAGGCATGCAACTATGCTCAGAACCTATTTCCTTATCTTTCCTACAGAACAAAAGCAGAACCAAGTGCTGAAGGAAGGGCAATAAACACAGCCTTAGAAGGCTGATAAATCCAAATGGAACTGAGGAAAGACAACAGAATAAAAACCACATCTCTGATCCTGAGGGAGAGACAGGAATATGTGCCAGGTCCAGAACTGCTCATAGGGGGAGGAGAGAAACTTTGAAGATCACACACAGCCTCCCACTCCAAGACCTGGGGGCATAGTCCCCGCATGACTGAGAATCAGAACAGAGCACTCACTCTCCAGCCCTCACCACCAGGCCAACTGACAAACATTGGCTAACAAGCAACAGTGGGATACTGCAGGAAGAGCCCAAGGTGCATGCTGAGAGAGGCTTTCTGACATATACCAGGGAAGACCTAAACTGAGGGTGGAGTGGACACGTCCATACCCTAAACACAGGTAACACTTGAGGAATTGGAAGTAACTATAGCAACAGCAGACCAAGGATCTACACAGAGGAATGAAGACTACAAGAAATCATAATCACATGAGTAAGTACAAAAGCTTTTTCCCCCTATTATTTATTTCTCTTTAAATGATGATTGATGGTTTAAATAAAAAATAACTATATGTTGTGGAGCTTATAATAAATGCAGAATTAAAATGTATGGCAACAATAGAACTGAGGCCAAGAGGGAAGAAGTTGAAGTATACTGTTGTAAGTTTCTATATTATAGGTGAAGTGTTGTAGAATCATTTGAAGATCCGTTGTGATACCTTAAAGATATATACTGTAAACTCTAAAGCAAACACTAAAATAAACATGCAGAGTTTTAAAAAATAATCCAACAAATGAAATAAAATGGAATTTAAAATATGCAACTAATGCAAGAGTTGGTAGAGAAAGAAGAGAAATGAAACCAAGAACAGACAAGAAAAATAGGAAACAATGGCCAAGATGGTAGATATAAACCTGACCATATCAATAATCATATGGTCTTAATACCTCAATTAAAGAGGAGTGATCATCAGGCATCTGGGTTGCTCAGTGGGTTGAGTGTCTAACTCTTGATTTCAGCCCAGGTTATTGACCCCAGAGTCTTGGGATCACACCCTACATCAGGCTCCATGCTAAGCATGGAGCCTGCTTGAGATTCGTTCCCTCTCTCTCTCTCTCTGTCTCTCTCTCTCTCTCCCTCTGCCCCTCTCCCTCACTCACTCTCTCTCTGTCTCTCAAATAAATAAGTACTTTAAAAAAAAAAAAGAGTGATTGTCAAATGGATATTTAAAAAACAAACAAACAAAAACACCACCCTTGTGGCCTGCTTAAAAAAACACACTTTAAGTATTGTTAGATTAATTAAACAAGGAGTCCATTAGACTAAGGTGGCTTTAATGTCTTAGTAGCATAGGCAAGCAAACCAAAACCTATGCCTATAATGCCTCAAGATTAGGAAATTGAAACCTAAGCACAACCAATCACAAACAGCCAACTCAATTTTCTCAAATAATGCAACCAATTAGGCTATAGCCAATCAAATAATTTCCTTGCTTTGCTTCCACCTCTTCTCTATAGACATCTTTCCACTAGTTCCTGACAGTGAGCACTCCTAATCACTTCTGGTTTGTCACTGCCCTATTTGAATTGATTTTTGCTCAAATAAATTTTTTTTTTAAATTTTTAACATTATTTATTTTTGAGACACAGAGCATGAACAAAGGAGGAGCAGAGAGAGAGAGAGAGAGAGAGAGAGACAGAATCTGAAGCAGGCTCCAGGTTCTGAGCTGTCAGCACAGAGCCCAACGAGGGGCTCGAGCTCACAAACCATGAGATCATGACCGACCCGAAGTCAGATGCTTAACCGACTGAGCCACCAAGGTGCCCCTCAAATAAGCAAAAATTTTAATATGCCTCAGTTATCTGTTAGTGGTATAAAGACACAAATAGATTAAAAGTAAAACAATGGAAAAGGTTATACTGTGTTAGCACTAATCCAAAAAACAAAAACAAAAACAAAGCTAGAATGACCATGTTAATATAAAACAAAGTAAGTCTCAGAATAAAGAATATGGCAGACTTCAAGCGGTATTACAAAGCTGTAATCATCAAGACAGCACAAAAACAGACACTCAGATCAATGAAACAGAAGAGAGAACCCAGAAATGGACCCACAAATGTTTGGCCAACTAATCTTTGACAAAGCAGGAAAGAATATTCAATGGAATAAAGACAAGTCTCTTCAGCAAGTGGTGCTGGGAAAACTGGACAGCAACATGCAGAAAAATGAATCTGGACCACTTTCTTACACCACACAGAAAAAGAAACTCAAAATGGATGAAAGACCTAAATGTAACACAGGAAGCCATCAAAATCCTCAAGGAGAAAGCAGGCAAAAACCTCTTTGACCGCGGCCGCAGCAACCTCTTAGTCAACATGTCTCTGGAGGAAAGGGAAACAAAAGCAAAAATGAACTATTGGGACCTCATCAAAATAAAAAGCTTCCGCACAGTGAAGGAAACAATCAGCAAAACTAAAAGGCAACCGACGGAATGGGAGAAGATATTTGCAAACGACATATCAGATAAAGGGTTAGTATCCAAAATCTATAAAGAACTTATCAAACTCAACACCCAAAAAAACATAATCCAGTGAAGAAATGCACAAAAGACATGAATAGACACTTCTCCAAAGAAGACATCCGGATGGCCAACCGACACACGAAAAAATGCTCCACATTAAGGGCACCTGGGTGGCTCACCCAGTTGAGCGTCAGACTTCAGCTCAGGTCATCATCTCACAGCTCATGAGTTCAAGCCCCGTGTCGGGTTCTGTGCTGACAGCTCAGAACCTGGAGCCTGCTTTGGATTCTGTGTCTCCCTCGCTCTCTGCCCCTAACCCACTCGCATTCTGTCTCTGTCTCTCTCAAAAATAAATAAACATTAAAAAAAATTTTTTTTAATGCTCCACATCACTCATCATCAGGGAAATACAAATCAAAACCACCATGAGATACCACCTCACACCTGTCAGAATGGATAACATTAACAAATCAGGCAACAGATTTTGGTGAGGATGAGGACAAAAAGGATCTCTTTTGCACTGCTGGTGGGAATGCAAACTGGTGCATCCACAATGGAAAACAGTATGGAGATTCCTTAAAAAATTAAAAATAGAACTACACTACGATCCAGCAATTGCACTGCTAGGTATTTATCCAAGGGATACATGTATGCTGTTTTGAAGGGGCACATGCACCTGAATGTTTACAGCAGCACTATCAACAATAGCTGAAGTATGGAAAGAGCCCAAATGTCCATCGATGGATGAATGGATAAAGAAGATGTGGTACATATATAATGGAGTATTACTCGGCAATCAAAAAGAATTAAATCTTGCCATTTGCAACTATGTGGATGGAACTAGAGCGTATTATGCTAAGCGAAATTAGAGAAAGACAAATATCATATGACTTCACTCATAGGAGGACTTTCAGATGAAAAACAGATGTACATAAGGGAAGGGAAGCAAAAAAAAAAAAAAAAAAAACCAGGGAGGGGGACAAAAACATAAGAGACTCTTAAATATGGAGAACAAACAGAGGGTTACTGGAGGGGTTGTGGGAGGGGGGATGGGCTAAGGGGGTAAGGGACATTGAGGGATCTACCCCTGAAATCATCGTTGCACTATATGCTAACTAATTTGGATGAAAATTTAAAAAAAATAAATAATTTTTTAAAAAGAATAAAGAATATAACCAAAATAAAGAAGATTATTAAAAAATGATAAGGTGGTTAATCCATCAAGAGGATATAGCAATCCTAAACATTTACCCATCAGTGACAGAGCTTCAGAATACACAAAACAAAAACAGAACTGCAAAGAGAAATAAACAAATCCATAATTACAGTCAGATATTTCAACTCCTCTCTTGCAAGAATTGATAAAGCAATAGAAAATCAGGAAGAATATAGAATATTTGAATAACATATATCAACCAATTTAACCTAATTAACATTTATAGAACATTGAATACAACAACAGAAGAATACACATATTGTTCTTAAGTGTGCACGGAACATTTAACAAGACAGACCATTGTAATGAGCTGAATTGTGTTGTCTACTCCCACCCCCCCCCCCCCATGTTGTGTTGGCCTTAGCCTAGAAATGCCTGAGGCACTCACCTGAACTGCATTACTCATAGAGAGCCCCCACAAACATTTCTTCCTACAGGGGCTAATATTGTGGTTGGACAGGCCCTTGTGGTTCTTATTATGACTCCAGGATGCACTTCAGCAAGAAACCATCAAGGAACTTTGCAGATTTATTACTCACAAATTCTGAAGGTACATGGGATACCTGAGAGCCACATGGGATACCTGAGATCATGGGTAGAGAGAGGAAGAGAGCACAAACCTGGGTCTCTGCTTGGGTTAGGGTCCATGGCTGGAATGTCTAGATTCACTCTTTATTTGCTAATTTTAAGCATAAGAGAGAGAATTAGGGAATGGGAAGGGAGAAGCCAAAACAATGTTGAATAGAACAAAGTTGGAGGGCTAACAATACCTGAAATCAAGGTTTATAAAAAAGTTACAGCAATCAAGACAATTTGATCCTGACATAAAATGATAACAGTGGAACAGATATATATGGACAACTGATATTCAACAAAAGTACAAAAGCAATAGTGTGAAGAAAGGATAATCATTTCAATAATTGGATCTGGAACAGCCAGTTTTCTCTATGCAAAACAATGAATTTGCATCCACATCTCAAACCATATACAGCCCTCAGTAAAATTAATAGATTTCTCATGAGAAATCATTGAGGCCAAAAGGTAAGCTGATATATTTAAAGAGCTAAAAGAAAAAGATTGTCAAGTAAAAATTCTATATCCACAAAATTATTCTTCAAAAACTGAAAGAGAAATTATGACATTCCAGATAAACAAAAACTGAACTAATTTATCACTTGGAAACCTACCCTACGAGAAATAGTAAAAGGAGTCCTTCAGGCAGAAATTCAAGGTTACTAGACAGTAACTCGAATCCATATGAAGGAATAAACCAGTAAATGTAACTACATGGGTAAATATAAAAGACCTAATAAATATATTTTTTGTTGGTTTGTCTTAGCTCTGGCTGCTATAACAAATTACCATAGACTGGATGCTTAAACAACAGATTTATTTCTCAGTTTTGGAGGCTGAGGAGTCTGAGATCAGGGAACTGGCATGGTTGGGTTCTGGTGAGGGCCTGCTTCCTGACCCATAGACAGCTAGCAACCTTCTTGCTGTTTCCTCCCTTGGTGAAGAACAGAGTGAGGGCTAGCTCTCTTCTTCTTCCTGCAAGGACTCTAATCTAGTCAATGGCTCCACCATTGTGACCTAATTACCTCTGAAAGCCCCCACCTCCGAATACCACCATATTGGGCCTTCAATATATGAATTTGGGGGGAACAAAAACAAGATAGCAAGATAGTCTTTTATCTGGTGTAAAAGACAACTGCATAAAGTCTTTTATCTGGTGTAAAAGACAACTGCATAAAGTAGTCATTATAAACCCATGATGATGGATGTACGATGTATAAAGAAGTAATTTGTATGGCAATAGCAGCAAAAACTGTGGAGGGAAGGCAGTGGAGCTATATACAAGCAAAGGTTTTATGTGCTATTGAAATTAAGGTGGTATTAGTACTAGAGGGTGAGATGTTCAATATAATATTCAGGGAAGCTACTAAGAAAGTAACTTTTAATATATGGTAAATAGGACAAGGGAATTAAAACCGTATACCAGAAAAATCTTTTTAATCCATAAGAAGACAGTAATGAAGGAGTGGAGGAACAAAAAAGACATAGAAAACAAAAGCAAAATGACAGGCATAAATCTTACATTTAATGTAGTCACATGAAATGTAAATGGGTCAAACACATCAATTAAAGTGCAGGTACTGACAGAATGAATTAAAAAAACATGACCTCATGATATGCTGTCTGCAAAGACACACTTTAGACTCAAAGACACAAATAGATTGAAAATAAAAAGGTGGAAAAAGATATACCATGTACAGAGTAACCAAATGAGAGCTGGAGTACCCATAGTAATATTAGACAAAATAGATTTTAAAACAAAAATTGTTAATAGAGGCAAAGAAGGACATTGTCTAATTATAAAAGGATCATTCTATCAAGAATATATAAAAATCATTAACACAGAGAAGCCTAACAACAAAGCCCCAAAATATGTTAAGGAAACACTGACAGAATGGAAGGGAGAAATAGACAATACAATAACAGTAATTGGAGTCTTCAGTACCATACTTTCAATAACAGGTAAAACAACTGGACAAAAGACCAAGCAGGAAATAGTCTTGAACACTACAGACAATGGGAATGCTCCAGCCCCCAAAAAGCAGAATACACATTTGTCTCAAATGCACATACAACATTCTTCGGGGTTGGTCATATGGTAGGCCATAACATACTGACTTGTCTCAATAAATCTGAAGGTATTGAAGTCATAGGTATGTTCTCTAATCCTATTGGAATGAAACTAGAAATCAATAACAGAAGGAAATTTGAGGAATTTACAAATCAGTGGAAATTAAACAACAAATTCCTAAATAACCCTAATAATGGGTCAAAGAAGAAATCACAATGGAAATTAGGAAGTAATTTGGGATGAATGAAAATGAAGTCACAACACACCGAAATTTATGGGATGCATCTGACACAGTGCTTAGAGTTTCCATTGGCTTCTGATACACCCAGATGTGGCATCTCTTCTCTAGTTAAAAGCAGGAATCCTGAAAAACAATTCCAACACTCTGATCCTCTGATCTGCTCAGGAGATTGGTTCCAGACATCCTCCAGCAAATGTTGACTGGATCAACCATTGAGCCTTCTCCCCCAAAAGCCACAGAACCTTTAACATGTGCCAAGCTAACCCCTGTTTTCATGTACAACTTCTTCCTTCAAAATGTTCAGTGGCGCCCATGACCTCTTGGGTTGAGGCGAACTCCTCAATCTGGTGTTTTGGCCTCTCCGAAATGACACTAACTTGACATTTCAACCATACTCCCCACTACTCCCAGTACCCTCTAGTCAGGCTCATAACCACTCAAGAGATTTTGCTCCCTGTGTGCCAGGAACAGGGCACAGATTTCAGGGCTAGGCAGGCCATAATGCAAATCTTAGCCTATTGTATGATGCTGAGTGTTTCAGTTTCCACATCAGTAAAACTGAGATTTTAAAAACCTACCTTGAAGAGTGACATATGCATTACACAGTGCCACACACACAGTAGAGGGTCCTTCTATAGAAATAAATAAATAATAATATAATAATTATTAATATTAATATTTATTAATACTATTTATTGGTTGTTATATTAATAATAATAATATAATATATTATTGGTATTCTCCAACTATCCACATCCTATATGACTTTCAAGTCTCTCCAAGGTCTAACAACCACCAGGTCATCTCTGACTATTGCTTTCCTCATCTAGTGTAGCTCTAAGCAGCAAACCATTGGTCAGTCACTCTGGCTACTATTGTATATTAATAAATATTATTTCTCACCTAGGCAGTAAGCAACTTGAAAATTAATATCATATTCTAGTCTAGAACACCTCTTCAGCAGTAGTACGACATAGTGCTTAAAATCCTAGACTCTCAAGCCAAACTGGATTCACAACCCAACTTCTTCATTTATTACCTGAGTGACTTTGGTTAATCTCTCAGTGCTCAATTTCCCCATCTGTGAAATGGGCCAGCAATGATAATTGTTCCCAGATAGGGCGGCTGTGGGGCTTAAATGGAGTAAGAAGAGTGTCTGGCATATAGTATCTGCTTAATTATCGTCTGTTGAATAAATTGACTCAAAGTCCAGAATATTAGTCCAAAGTTGCTAAAATTAGATTTACTGATACATATTAATCTTCACCTTCCACCATAAAAATTTCAATTTGGAAACACACTATTCGCTTTGGTAAACTTGCTTGATTAGAGTGTTTATAGCAACATAGATCAAATCATTGTAGCCAAAGTTGTTTTTCAGGAAATTATTTGAGACTAAGCTGAAAGCCCTAAATGTAGTATTCAGGAGGGTATCCTAATATACTTCCTAAATGTGTATTCCTCACTGGGACTCACAGCCCTAAGAGATAAATCATTGTTTTGTCTAATTAGAAGAGAAAGGAGATAGGACATGGGAAGGTTGCCTTTCCAAGATATTGAATATTTTTTGTGTCTGAGATAAAGCACCTGAGAGTAGGCAATATCATGCCTATTGTACAGCAGAAGAAACTGAGGCTCAGAAACATTACCCAAGGTCATACAACTGGTGGCCAGATTCAAACCCAGCTCTCCCTGACTCCTAAGCTTGTACTCCTTATATTCCCTACAAGGTGATGTGGCCATGGGCATAGAGCAGAGTTACCTCAGACTTTTTGTGAATACACACAGAGACAGTGCTCTAGACACGGAGTTTGAAGACTCCTGCTCACCTTCATGAATGAGGGGTTGGCTTTCCCCTGGCTGAGAAGAGTCTTTGGGTTTACAGAAATGTACTTAAGATCTTAGAGAAAAATGGAGGCCTAACTTATGAGAAAAAGAAGCTGGCACTGCCACAGGTCCTCCACGTCCTGTGGAGAAATGGTCTCAGATGCCCTTCACCTTGGCTGGAGTAGGGGGAAGGGTGTGATCCCCGCCCCTCACAAACACTAAAGGCAGAGATGAAAGTGGCTGCTTTCACACAAGGGCCACTTCTGGTTTCCTTCCCCACTCAGCACACCACTTGGGAGGGAGTTT
This sequence comes from Puma concolor, assembly GCF_028749965.1. Lineage (NCBI taxonomy): Eukaryota > Metazoa > Chordata > Mammalia > Carnivora > Felidae > Puma > Puma concolor. The sequence continues at coordinate 75,419,849 of NC_141675.1, read as the reverse complement.
CAGCTACTTCTCATAATGAAAGTGACGTTGGTTTCTCTGCCACAAGTGAATGAGGGGCAAAGAGGGGTATCTTCTTTGTTCCTGGAGCCTGCCCTGGAATTAACCTTGTACTATTCAGAAGATCAAGAAGTGCTGAGCCTGGCGGCAGTGCAGCAGCAGGGCCAGCCCTCAGCGAGGCCTCTCTCTGGCTCCCCAGTCATGCCCTGGCAGCTCTCTGCAGCGGTAGTGTTCTTCGTGTCCCTGGCTGGTGAGTGACCCCCATGGCTTTCTGTGCTGCCTCTGGTCCTATTAAATCCTAGTGCATGCTAGTGCCACTGACCAAGGTAAGACAGGAGAGACTGGATATAGCTGCATGGCCTTAGCTACTGTGGTATTTGGTGTGGGAATATCTCCTCCTCAACACAGAGCACGCTTTCATTTTTTTCCTCAAAGGCTTTCACAGCTTGGGCTTGTTGTCCGTGAGTCTAGTAGAGTAGGTGTCAACTCGAGAAGACAGTGACACTATACCTGAGTCCCAAATGGGTTCTGGGCACCTTATCAGGGCAAGTTTGTAGAAATCACTTAGAGTTAAGAGATGGAGAATTGAGCAGGGGCTTAGAGATGGGGCTGTTGCTATACTGTCTGGGAAAAGCACATTATGCCTTGCTTTTCCTGTTTATCACGAACGGAAGTGCCGTATTTATATTATATAAACAGCGAAGTGTGAAGGTGAATGAGATGTGGTCTGACAAATTATGCCATTTCAGAGAGGTATAAACCAAGGAGTCAAGAAATTTTTTTTTAAGTACTATTATAATTCAGATCAGAGAAACTATCTGGGAAACTGAGCTTTTTTTTTTTAAGTTTATTTATTCTGAGAGAGACAGATCAAGTGGGGGAGGGACAGAGAGAGGAGAGGGAGAATCCCAGCAGGCTCAGTGCTGTCAGCGCAGAACCCTACTCTGGGCTCCATCTCACAGAATTGTGAGATCATCACCTGAGCCGAAACCAAGAATTGGATGCTTAACTGGCTGAGCCACCCAGGCCCCCTGGGTAACTGAGCTCTTAATGATTATTTTATGTGCCCACCCTCTGCTTTTATGAAGAGCATTTTGTCCCTTGACATTGGGTCCTCTTGTGTGCTGTTATCTACTTGATGGCTAATCCACAATTTCTTCTAGAAGCACTGAGTTGAACACTTAAAGGAACCAATTCTGTCCATATGGCCCTGCTAATAACATGCTCACATGAGGGATGCAGAGGCACTTGACTACAACATGAACTGTCAGGAAAGTTGGGTGAAGAGTCAGGCCAGTGTCCTAATCCAGGCTGCTTTACTTCTGCCATGTTTTCAGAATTAGAGTGTCACATTCTTCTGGAGGCAAAAGGCAAACTCTAAGCTAATAAAAAAGCAAAAGATCTCAGTCTAGCAGTAACCCTCCATGACCCGTGTGTGAGCACCTGTTCAGAGAGTGTCAGATGACTGGCAAGGTCAGAAATACAATGAGGGCTCAATAAATTCACAGGCAGTTTCAGAGGAAGTGTCTACCCTGCCCTTTCCTCTCTGAGCTGCAAATTCTCTAGGGTGAACCTAGTGAATGAAGTGTGTGAAGGGGCCCCATTTTCCAGATGAGGGTACTGAGGCAGGTTAGGGAATTATCCATAGTCACTCAGCTAACAAGTGGCAGCCTGAGATTTGTATCCAGGAAGCCTGGTGTCAGGGTCCATGCTCTGTACCACTGCACCACACAGCCCTGTATGCATAGGTTCAAGAGATACTTGTTGAACTGGAGATGAGCAAAAACCATTGGACATTTTGGTAGGAGAGACATAGCTTCCAGGTAAACTAGCTCTGTAATTTTTATCCAGTCACTTTGCTTCCCTGGTGTCAAATTCTTCCCCCATAAAATGAAGGGATTTAAGTTTGTATCAGTTGTGTTTAGATTCAGCTGCTCATAGGAGACAAAAGATAGCAAAATAAATGAGATAAATGCTTGTTTCTCCTTCACGTGAAGACAAGTCCAGAAGAATTCACACCAGGTCTGGTGAAGGGCTCATTATTATAGGCCCACCCTCCTATGTGTGATGTTCACCTGCAAGGTCTTTTCATGGTTCTAAGTGTCTGCTGCAGCTCTAACCATCACATACAACTTGCAGGCTGGTTTGAAAAGGAAAACACAAAGGCAATAGAGAGGTCTTGAAGGTGACTAAGCAAGCAGCCCTACAAGCAGCCCTCCTGGAAGGCCCATATAACCCTACAACTTCTACTGCTTTGCCTCAAATCCAGTCACATATTCCCACCGAGCAGGAAAAGAGTCTTGGAGGCAGGGTTCTCTATTTCAGGCATCAAATCCTCAGCTTGAATTTGCAGTTCTGTGACTAAGGAAAAAGGGGAGGCTGGATTTGGGAGTAATTAGCCAGCAGTCTATGCCACAGGACTGGAGTCCCTTCTTTACGAGGGTCCTTTTTGAATCTCAAGTCCCACAGGAAAGTAACAGAGATAAGATTTACATCTTTTTGCTAAAACTGAAGTTTAAATCGTGCCAGAAACAGTCTTCCTGCAGCACCCAGCTGGGGCTACTTCTGCTGCCTGGGGAGGTGCCAGAGAAAGTATCTGGGGGCTAAATTCAATTCCCTGACCCTGGATATGGCCACAGGGCTCCATTTACTTGCCAACTGTGTTCCCAACTGCAGACAAAGTGTAGCCTCCAAGACCTGCCAGGCCTGTTCCCTCCTGGCCCCTTACCTCACTTCCCAATTCTTATGTCCCCACCATACTTACCCCCTTGCTGTTATCCAGACATACCAGGCTCTGAAGACCCTGTGTCTTTGCACATATTTTTCATCCTGCCTGGGATACCACTTACTTTCTTATCTGCCTAAAGAATTTCCCTTGTGTTGGATTCCCCACTGCATCCCATAGCACTCAGTACCTCCTTCTATAATAACTCTGGTCACCTCGAGGAGTGTGGTCCAGTTATGTGTCTGCCTCACAAGGCTTTGGGCCCCTGAGAACAAAGACTCCATGCCTGGCATGGAGCTTCGCTCAGAAGAAGCCCCTCAGATCTGTTGAATTGGGTGTGGCAGGGAAACCAAACAAATGCTATCTGGGAAGGACCAGCCATCTGGAAAGTACCTAGAGAAAAAGCCCTTGCATGGTCACTGACTTCCCCAGGGCTTGGCTGAAAAGTCATCTCTCAGCTCCTTCTGTGGTTGTAGGGGGTCCCAGCCTTCTCACACCTCTTCTGGCAGGTCATCATCTAGAGGAGTCCAAGCAATGGGTCTCAGTGCTGGGTACCTGTTGGCTGAGACTCCTGAATCCTGGAGAGAAGATGGTGGGGGTTGGGGGTATGGGCTTCACAAATTGGCATGTGAACTCCAGAGCTGTGTTCTTCTGAGTAGAGGAAGAGTTGACACAGATTCTGAGCTTTGCCTTGCCCTCACCTCTGCCCACTGCCCTCTTGATGGGTCTCAGACAGACTGGTGAAATAAACGAAACCTTTACAGGGTCAAAGGTCCTGTTTAAGAACTGTGACCCAGTTTTGACAAAGATTGGTCATATATGTGTGGTCATATGCATAGATTTTACAAAACAGTGTATTTTCCAGAATATTATTTCTATTAAGTACCTAATAAACATTTGAACTTTCTAGAATATTTTATAATGCACAGCATACCTACTCCTGTCAGTTATCCATCTAATTCCTGCCCATCTTTTATATCCCACAGTTCTATGGGGAAATGGGGAAGGGAGAAGCCACAGAAGGGAAGGAGAAGACTATTAGAACAATATTTCCCAGTTCTATCCGGGAACACACTCTGGTTCAATCTGTAACACATTCTGACATTTTTGGTCCAGCCACCTGCCGGCCCAGCCTTCTGCCCACCACAAAGCCACACACCATATCAAGACACCATGGACTGCCATCATCTCCAGCCACCCCACAAATACTTCCTGCATACAAAGCACATCTTGATGGGTATCATGAGTTGTCTGGTCCTGTTTGGGATGCTGTGAATTCATGAATGACCAATGTGCTTTTCCCCCTTGTTTGAGTTCACTCATCACTACTGAGAGAGGACTTTTAATTACAGTATGAGAAAGGCTCCCCCTTTTATAGGGTGTGCTACTCAGTTGAGAAGATTTGCTTTAGCTCATAAGCATAAGCTGTGCACAGTGAGATTTTATCAAGGATCTAATATCTCCCCAAGAGAACAAAAAGCAAATGGTTTCCAGTCTCTCAGAATTCTCTGAATCAGTCTTTGCTTATCACTACAAGATATTCCTGGAAAGTACACCTGGGAGTGAATTCTCTTTCTCCATAGTAATAGTATAAACTTAATGGAGTTTCTGTTGTGGTCATGACTGAGGAACCAGCAACTCAGGTTTGGCCCAGATGAATTGTGAAAGTAAATCTTCCACAATTGTCAACCTTCATAACAACCTTGAAATGGAAAGTTTTGCTCCAAATTCTACAACATAGGCATAAAAAATAAAGGCTTACAAAGTAAAGCTGCAGTGCATAAAATCCACAACTCTCATGTTATTATACATTTCAAATTATCTAAATGAGCATTTTAGATACAAAAAAAATACCTTTAATAATAGTCTCACATAATGTCATTAATAAGCCTTTCTAAAAGGTCATTTAAGACAATTTTAACTGATATTTTTGTCTTTCTCATTTTTCAAGCCAGCTGTGCAGAAATATTTCACAAGCGTTTCTAGTAGGCTTGAAGTTAGAATTTTTCTTCTGGAAAATAATCACTATTTTAGCATCTGAGCCTTTGAAAACCTCACCACCGACCGCCATTATGAGGGTTTGGTGAATTGGGGTCACTGGAGAAACATCCTGCTGTTCTTCTCTGTTTTTGTCTCTTCGCTCACTGTTCTTCCCAGTGACACACACACCATCTCCACTAATCCCAAATCCAAGGGCAGGCTTTGGTTCAGACAGGGACTCAAGTCTTGCTTCCAGAACTTACTAGGTGTCTCACCTCCACAATTTACTAGTTGTGGGATTATGGTCAAGTCGATGGGATTTTTCTAAACCTGAGTTTCCTCATCTGAAATATGGATAAAGATAGAACCCATCAGAGGGTTTTTTGAGGAATTGGTGAAAGATGACCCTTGACCTGAGGCCTGCCACGTAGTTAGTGTCCAGTAACTTGGAGATTTTATTGTTATTATTATAGGAAAAGTAACCACTTAGAAATGTAGTGAATGAAAGAGCGAGATAGTAAAGGAGTTTATGGATAATTTTGATTAGATGTGAAACACCAGCATAAAGTGATCTCCTTTTTCCTTTTCCCCATGTTTTCCCAAGTCACTGGCCAGCACTGGGGAGCTCCAGCTCCAGTGAGTGTAAATACAATGAGCAAATACAATGAAACCATAGCATTGAAGAGACAAAGCCATCTCTCAGTGGACCTGATCATAAACTCACAAGGAACATCATCTGCATTGTTTTCAGTTTTCTGATTTGCTGTGTGTTTGAGAGGAGGCAAGGATAGAACTATTTGGGTTGAAAAAGAGCCAGAGGCCTTCTACCCTCAAGAGATGGCCCAGGAGACACTTGTGATAAGTACTGGGTGCTGTACATAAGTGATGAATCACTGAATTCTACTCCTGAAACCAATATTGCACTGTATGTTAACTAAAATTTAAATTTAAAAAATTATATATATAATAAAAAATAAATTAAAAAAAGAGAGAGAGATGGCCCAGGAGAGAACCTGTGACAGTAACACACACTACAGGTATGCTTAATGGTCTAGGAAGACTTCACTTAAACCAACTAGTTTGAGCCTCACAATAATCCTAGAAGGTCTACAATGGTATTCAGTGCTGTTATCCTCATTTACTCATCCAGTCATCTGTTCATCCAATTCATATGAACACTTCTCATGCATAGGCACTGGTGGTAAAAAAAAAAAAAAAAAAATGCACACAATTCCCACGTTGAAGTTACTTTTAATCTTGTGGGAGAGATTCACAGTCAATAAATAAACCAATAAATAAACATATAATCAGGGCTATCATTGTGCTGGTACACACTGTCTGGCCAGGCTTACTGTTAAATATGTTAATACCATCCCCTTATCCCCTTATATAATTACAGGTTGTGATTAGCCCAGTGCAGGCAATGAATATAACACTGTGATGTGGAATTGTGGGGTGGGGAGCTATTTTATGTAAGGATTACAGGGAAGACTCTGAAGAGCTGGCATTTAAGCCAAACTATGAAGGATAGCCCACCAAATACGTCAGAGCAATTAGGGCTTAATTTTCTTTCCTGGTTGAGAAAGCCTGGGCCATTCAAAAGGTTAAGCAAACAATAGGAACCAGGCAGAAACTGATCTATATTTACAAAAACTGGCAGCAAGGGGTGCTGGGGTTAAGCGCCCAACTCCTGGTTTCAGCTCAGGTCATGATCTTACAGTTTGTGAGTTCGAACCCTGCATCGGGCTCCCCGTTGGCAGTACAGAGCCTGCTGAGCCTGCTTGGGATTCTCTCCCCCCCACCCTTTCTCTCTGTCCTTCCATCCCCCAAAATAAATATACTTAAAAATTGGCAACAAAATCAAAAATGGAAGGGAAATGAACCTCCTATCATTGGAGGGAATCATGCTTACATTGGATGAACACATGGCAAATTTGTAGGTACAATTCACACATCAGATTAAGGTTTGGACTAGAAGATTGTTAAAACTCCTTTCAAATATGGGATTGTATGATTGTGTGTAAATGAGCATGTTTGGAAAAAATAAAAAAAATCATATTTATCTTTAAAAGATTTCAGGGACGCCTCTTGGTTTCAACTCAGGTCATGATCTCACAGTTCGTGAGTTCAAGCTCTTCATTGGGCTCTTCACTGACAGTGTGGAGTCTGCTTGGTATTCTCCCTCTCTGTTCCTCCCCTGCTCAATCTGTATCTCTCTCTCAAAAATTAAAAAATAGGGGCGCCTGGGTGGCTCAGTTGGTTAAGTGTCCGACTTCAACTCAGGTCATGATCTTACAGTTTGTGGGTTCAAGCCCTGCATCTGTGCTGACAGCTCAGAGCCTGGAGCTTGCTTCAGATTCTGTGTCTCCTTCTCTCTCTGACTCTCCCCCTGCTCATGCTCTCTGTCTCTCTCTCTCTTTCTCTCAAAAAATAAATAAACATTAAAATTAAAAAAAAATTTTTTTAATGTTTTTATTTATTTTTGAGACAGAGAGAGACAGAGCATGAGCAGGGGAGGGGCAGAGAGAGAGGGAGACACAGAATCTGAAGCAGGCTCCAGGCTCTGAGCTGTCAGCACAGAGCCCGACGCAGGGCTCGAACTCATACACCGTGAGATCATGACCTGAGCCGAAGTCGAACACTCAACCGACTGAGCCACCCAGGCGCCCCTAAAATTTTTTTAAAAAATAAATAAATAGTGGGTGATGGGCATTGAGGAGGGCATCTGTTGGGATGAGCACTGTGTGTTGTATGGAAACCAATGTGACAACAAATTATGTAAAGAAATAAAAATAAAAATAAAAAAATAATAAACTTAGAAAAGAATTCAAGGTAGAACTACCATGTGATCCAACCATTACATTTCTGAGTATATGGATGTGAAGGTGACAGAGTCACTATCTCAAAGAGAAAAGTAAGTAAATAAATAAAAGTGTTAATTTGTAGTGAAGAAACATTTAAAATGTCGGTGGGGGAGGGACTCACTAATGTGAGCTATGAGTGTGGTAATACTTTTGTTTCCTAATTTGCAGTGATTTTGCATTATGGCAGTCAAATAAGAGCTAAAGTGTTCCCAGAGACTGCAGACTATCAGCCTACAACCGCAACAACAGTGCAGGCCATAGCAAAACCTTTCCTACAACCAACTAACCAAGTACCTCCCAAAACTTCAGCAGTAAGATCAACAAATGGTCATGTCACCTCTCAGAGAGCTGCCACAACCTCCAGCTCTGAACCCCCAATCACACACACAACAATAAGAACTCTAGTAACAACTTCCTTGGAAACTATAAACAGTACCCCATCTACCAGCACCACAGTCCACACCTTAGTCACAACCCCGGCCACACCCAATAACTCACACACAGCTGCTCCAGGCACTGAGGCCTCCATTGGCTACAGGGCAGCGCCAGGTTCACTGCCAACCACCATCACCCCACCAGCCCATACAACAGGAAACAGCCCCACAACTAGGAAAACCACCCAACCCAGTAACCAGACCACCCTTCCAGCAATGTTGTCCACCTCACCACATAACAGCACAACTAGTCAGAAGTCTACTCAACCCATGCACACCTCAGGAGCCACCACAGCTGCACACAATACCACCCAAACAGCCTCACCTGCCACCATGGCTCCTGGGCCCACTCTGGCACCTCAGCCTTCATCAGCCAAGACCGGAATTTATCAAGTTCTGAATGGAAGCAGGCTCTGTATCAAAGCAGAGATGGGGATAGAGCTAACGGTTCAAGACACAGAGTCGGTAAGTTGGCGCCATAGGACTGTAACACTATCTTCAAAAAGTTTGAGTGCAGTGTGTCTTGGTAAGAATAAACATCCCCCTGCATCTTGTGTCATATTTTAATGAAACAAATAGCTGCAGACTCCTCTTTCTCCAAGGTGCTCCATTAAAAGGTGAATGGGTGCCTGGGTTTTGGGGGTGCCTGGGTGGCTCAGTCGGTTGAGCGACTGACTCTTGATTTCCTCCTGGGTTGTGATCCCACAGTTCATGAATTCAAGCCCCGTGCCGGGCTTTGGGCTGGCAATAGGGTGCCTGCTTGGGATTTTCTCTGCTCCCCCCCCTCACCCTCTCTCTTTCTCTCTCTCTCTCAAAATAAATGAATAAACCTCATATATTAAAAAACAGTGAATCTGTTTTAGAATACATATAAAAACAGAAACCAATAGTGACTGGATAGAAGAAGGCACACATCCAAATTGTAACCATGCAAACCTCTTAGTTTTAGCCAATATGGGCAGAGTGTTGGGGTAAGTTCAGTGTTGAGCCCAACCTGGCCTTACGCCTCCTGATGACCTCAAGCCTCGGCAACTTTCCTGTGAAGTGAGAGATTTGGATTAGTCTCCATGGTTCTAGCCAACTGTGACATTAGTATCAAAATTCCAGATAAAAAAGATTAGAAGGAGTGGGGATAGGGCTGAGATTATTTGCTTTACTGAAGGAATCACCATTAAAGCAATACTTTCTTTTTTGCACAGGTTTTATAAAACTTCCACATTCAGGTTTTCATTTGAAACTGAAGTACATTAGACAGCAAACGCTTTCTTGTAGTACCTTTTAACATGTTTAATTTATTTATTTTTTTTAATTTTTTTTTCTTTTTCTTAAGTTTATTTATTTTTGAGACAGAGAGAGACAGAGCATGAAAGGGGGAGGGTCAGAGAGAGAGGGAGACACAGAATCGGAAGCAGGCTCCAGGCTCTGAGCCATCAGCCCAGAGCCCGATGCGGGGCTCGAACTCACGGACTGTGAGATCGTGACCTGAGCTGAAGTCGGACGCTTAACCGACTGAGCCACCCAGGCGCCCCTTAACATGTTTAATTTAACAACAATCAAATTCCATGTGGTATATTGGGAATAGACTGGCTATAAATTATCTATCAAGGAACTCTTTCTGTAGGGGAACTCCTTTAAAAACTCTTTTGAACATAAAGCAGTTTGGAAATGATAGGAGTTTTCTGGGGACTTTGAAACTTTCAAGTGAACATAAACTAGACTTGAGTTTCAGATTCACTTACTAGCCTTTGCGCCTGGTTCCCTAGCTAGAATTTTCTTCTTCATCTCATTGATCTGATCTATTGTATTTGGTTTAGGTTTTTTCAACTCAGAGATACTTCAACATCGACCCCAATGCAACGCAGTCCTCCGGGAACTGTGGCTCTCGAAAATCCAACCTTCTCTTGAATTTCCACGGTGGATTTGTGAATCTCACATTTACGAAGGTGAGGGCTGAGTTCCTTCATACCAAATGGCTCTAGCATTGCTTTCCCTTTCTTTCACCCTGGGGCCCAGTGGTGCAACCGCACACTTCACTTTCAGCTCCAAAGGAAGTAGATCTCAGAGCCTTTTGAGATATTCCCTGATAAGAGTGAGGGGTATGGAGATGGAGAAGAGGGAAGTGTCAACATCTTATGTTTGCCTCCTTCCCCCTTCAGCCTCCTCTGTGCAGTCCAAGAAGGGCTTCAATGCCTCTTAGGGGAGGCTTGGCTTTGGGGAATCCAGCCACAGGTGCCCTTTACAAACTACCCAAAGGAGGAAGCTGTACAGATCAACAGACTCATAGAAATTCCCAGTGGGCACACAGAAACAGAATTATTCTAAAACCACGATCAAATGTCACAGTGGGTTCTTTCCAACTGCAGCAGGCAAGATTTAGGTACTAACCTGGCACTGGGTTTCCCAGACCATATTATGAAAAGGGTAGACAACAGAGTGGAGTAGAAATACTATGGATGTGAGGTCAGAGAGTCTTGGGTACAAATTTGACTCTGTCACTCGCTCACCTTGTGACATTAAGCAGGCAACTTAACTTGTCTAAACTTTATTTTCACATTTGAAAAATGGGGGAAAGGAATTAAAGATCACCTCTGTAAAGAGCATTGTCCAATACTTGGAAAGCAGATGTTCAATAGCCAGTAGCTATGATTACAATGACTGAAGTAGGCAAATGTCTTGGGGATACAATGATGGTCATCGCACTCTCAAAGGAGAGACTTGCCCCTGCTTCTCTCAAAGTGTCTTTCAAACAGGCCAAGCAAGAGCCTGGGAGGAGGTGCTAAGAAAACCCTTGCTGCTGAGACTTGGTGTGGGCCTCCTTCTTATCTATCAAATGTGACCCCTGAAATTAGAGGGGTATTGGGTAGGAGATCTTGCAGAGGAATGAGTGTAGGCTTTGACCTGAAACAAGTCAAGATTGGCTCTCAGCCACATGATCTTGGACTAGTTGGGGCATGTTTTCTCATCTATAAAATGGAAATAATTACACCTCCTTAGTGGGACCCTTGGGAGAATCAGAAATGGTAATGTGTAAATTGTCTAGCACAGTGCTTGGTACATAACAAAGTTCAATAAAGGGCTGTTTTTGTTGATGATGTTAAGTTGGCGTCAAAAGCTTTATCCTCCATTATCCTCCATGTACATACTTTTCTCCATTGGAAGAGATGCACTTGAGAAGCCAAGGGGTTCCTTTCAGTACCAAATGGTAAAAACATACTCTCTCACACCAGAAGAACATTCCGGGAAGAATCTGTGCTCTACTCTGGGACAACTGAGGTTAAACCTTCAGAGGGGTCAGGAATTGTTTTAAAGTCATTTCAGTAAAAGGGCAGAGGATACAAGCACAAGCACTTACGCTTTAGCTCAAGGCTTGATTCCGCCCAGACTACTGCATGTGTGACTGATTGTCTGAGGGAAAGCATTAGAAAACTCCAGTGTTTGTAGCACTCGGTGGCCACTGCCTTAGACAGGCCATCAAGCAGGGGTTTCTTTGGCACCTTGTAATGTCTCTTTTTGCTCCTTTTTTCTGTCTCCTGATGTCCTCTATGCCTGCCTTTCTAATGCTTTGGGACTGGACTCTGATCAAACTCCACCCGAGTGTTGAGCCTCTGCCTTTCTGGAAATCTCTATGCCTCCAGAGGTGTGGACAGGAAATGAATATAGAGATAGAGCTGGAAGGACCAGCAGTGCGTTTCTCCCTCCACCCATCTCTGGAAGGAGCAAGGAAAACCCCTATCCAAGGCCCCAAGTTGTCAATAGCTGCTTTGCCAGAGTCCCTCCAACCAAATTCACTTTATTCATTTCATTCCCCAGCACCAATTTCTTAAGCAGCTGACCTCAGCTCTACAATAAGAGGAGCAAAGAGGCTTATAGAAAGTAAAGTCCCACCAGCCTTAGTCCTTCAGGAGAATTTCTGCATTTTAGAAGAGAACTTGTTTAAGCCACTCGTAGCCACAAATTCAAGGATCACAGGTGCTAAACATAGAACTTAATGAGAGAATAGGCTAGGAAGGATTTTTTTCCGTGAAACAGGCAGTCTTTACTTTTTTATTTTCTCGCATTTGACAAAGACTTCACTTTCCCATGAAGTCTGCATAAGGAAAATGTCGGAGTAATGAGATGACAGAGGCAAGCCTCGGGAGTGAGGTGACAAAAGGGAGAGGTAGAGAGTGCCATCTTCCCCAGAGGGGCTGCCACTCCTCAGCTCTGCCTGGTGGTGCCAGTGGCTGGGCTGGCACCTCTCCCTGGGGACTGTCACTGTCTTTTATGGTGGACATTCATTCTGGATGGTCGGGTCTACATTCTAAGTGGCTTCTGCCTTGCTATACCAGTTGTTCAATGGTTTACATACTATTTCCCTCAGGAGGTAATGAGAAACCAGTGTCATCAGATCTTCTGATTGTTCAAGACAAGGCAGAAATCCAGACTCTTTTATTTTTAAATGTTGGCAGCACACTTTTTGAAAACTTGAACAATGCTGGCCAAACAGAACACAGTTGTAAGCCAAATTTGGCCTGTGGATGCTCTGCCCTAACATGTGGACTGTGTGAAATGCATTTAGGCAGGAAGGCCATCTAGATTCTTCCACAAGAGAAATGGCCTCAACAATTCTGTTGGCCACTTTTCAAACATTGCTACCTTCTAGACCAGTGCTTCTCAACAGCGGCAGTATTAACATTTGGGGCCAGATAAGTCTGTGGTGGGGGCTGTCTTGTGCCTTGGTGGGATACTGAACAGTCTCCCTGGCCTCTACCTACTGAATGCCAGTAGCAACACCCAGCCCCATTTGTGACAACCCCAAATAACTCTAGACATTGCCAAATGTCCCCTGGAGGAAAAATCACCCCTGGTCGAGAACCACTGCTCTAGAAAAAAAGAGAGCCTTGGAAAATAGTTTATGTTCATTGTAACATAATAAATGTATAAATGAGAACCAAGTTGTAGAATGGCAAATGGATGCTGGTGAGCAAGGCTGAATTAACAGCCTGAGTTTACTGAGCACCTACTCTGTCCTGAACACAGAACCAGACATTATAGGAGAAAATAAAAGAAATACAGGCTATAGTTGCAGGTTTCAAAACATGTAAGATAATTCATAAGTTTTTAAATTGAAATACTGCCAATGACAGAAATGTAAAGAAAATTCTGTATCCTGAACTGTCCCTTGATGTTGTTCAATTGGGACTTAAATTATCCATGTCATTTCTACATGACCATGAACAAGTCTCTACCTCTCTTTCTGAGCCTGTTTCCTCCTATGTAAGATGGGGCCAACCAGTCCCTATTTTTTGGGCTGCTGTGAAGTTGAACGAGGCTAGTATATGTGACAGTGCTGAGGGTGGCATCTGGCCCATAGTGGGGTAGGAGAGGTGGGTTTCCTTTCTCATTTCTCTCATTTCATTGTTTAAAGAACTGAAAACCTTTCCATGTCAGTGTCTCATTTGATTAAGGTGACAAAGCTGAAAGTTGTTCAGACCCTTCAGGTGCAAGATAAATATACCTCCCTTCCCCCACTCCCCACAACTTCCTTCCTGTTAGGATAAGTTTGGCTTAGAATATCTTTCAGTAACTTTGTGTAGAGTTTATTTTTCCGTGCTCAACACTGTCCCCTTATCCACCTGGTGGGCAGGGCAGCTCAAGGCTTCCAGCCCTGACTTGGAAGCGGGACATGGGAGAAATCAGTGGCCTGGGGGCAGGGGTACTGAGTCAGGGAGTGTTTTGCCAGCCAAGGTCTGGAAAGTGAATGCTGTCCGCCACCCTGGTGTATACCCAGAGCCTTGCAGGGGCATTTGGAGCCCTATTAACTTACAAACTCCTGAGAACTGTTATCAGGGTTCAAATGCTAATACCCTCAGAATGCACTATTTAGAACTTCCCAAGAATGCTGTACTATTTCATGCCCTATTTTCCCTTATGCTTTTCCCTCTGCCTGGAATGCCCCTACCATCCCTCAGGCCCTTCTGCATTCATGCTTTAAGATGGCTCAGATATCTTCACCCTATGAAATCTCCTCACCCCCCAGCCCCCACCTCCATCCCAGACAAAACTGGGAGACTTTCTTCTTTTGGTTTCCCGACCCCTCATTGGTTGTTCCCTGACCTCCATTAATGCACTTGTTGCACATTTTACTGTCTTGAAGGCATGTCTGTGATTGTTCACAGTGCTCAGCCCTGACTTTGTATATAGTATATCTTTAGCAAATGTTTGATGAGGAAATAAATCAATAAAGGGGTCAATCTAAATTTCACAAAGACTCTGGGCCAAGCTGCCAAAAAGTAGATCAGCAGCTCCAAAGAAACAGCCTTTTTGGCTTCCTTTTGCTGTATACAGAGCAAAGGTTTCCTGATGTAGTCACAACAATGCTGAGCAAAAAAGGTCTGATCAATGTTGAAGACAAAATCCACATCCTGAATATCTGTGACTATGAAACTCCTACAGTGCATTTTGCTGAAGTTAAGGAGAGGACGCAGGGCCTCAAGGTCATTGATATACTGCCTTCCTGAGCAAGTTGATTGGCTAGCTTGCTCTGGACCTGGTCCTTTGCTAAGGAGGATGTTTAGGTCCCTTGAGGAATCAGGACCTCTCTAATGAGATATTGCAGAGCTCTTAGATACTGGGAATGAGGAGCCACTGTGTCAGCATCCCATTTGTTGAATGGTGAAATGGGACTTTTGTAAGTGATCCATTCAAATGGGCACACTGTAAGTACTGAAGTACCACATTTAGCTGTTAGGAGTCCTTAGCCCCCTTTTGTCAATGCTGATGGATACACAAAAGATTTTCACTTTGTTTTCAAGAATCCAGCATGGTTGATATTTGTCACTCTCCAACCTGAACCCCAAATGCAAAAAAAAAAAAAACCCATCTGTCAGAGAATCACTTTGTGGCCATCAAAGGAGAAAGCAGATACTATGAAGTGCATGATGTATAACTTGTAATTCCCCCTGGACTTTGGGTTAAGTCTGCCATCTGCTTGAAGCTCCCAAGCCCTCCAGCCCCTCCTCTGTACCCACCTGACTCACATTCCCCAGAGCTGAGGTTTCAGCTCTGTTTCTTTAATCAGTAGTACTGTCGAACCTCACCTCACTTGCTTGTTCTCTATCTGTGGTAGATCTGAGATCTAGGAAATAGACAAAAAATGCTCATTGGAGCTCTATGAAAGAGGTTTACAATTACTAAGGGGCAATTGAATTTATTATTACCATTGTGAATAACACTGGTTAAATTTTTTATTGTTTATTTGGGGGTGGGGGTGGGGGAGGGACAGAGAGGGAGAGAGAGAATCCCAAAGCAGGCTCCGCACTGCCAATGCAGAGCCTGACATGGGGCTTGATCTCATGAATCATGAGATCATGACCTGAGCTGAAATCAGGAGTTGGACACTTAACCAACTGAGACACCTAGGCACTCCTACACTGGTTAAAATTCGAGTGAAGACTCTGTGGTACATTTTTTACATGGATTCTTTCATTTAATCTTCACATCAAACTAAAAGGTAAATCTTGCTATAATTTTCCTCATCCTTCTGGATAAATAAAAAAAATTTTTTGGAATGTTCACAAAGATTTGACAATTCAAGTAGCTACATGGGAACAAAAAATATTTTTAAATTAGTATTTAAAAATTATTAGCAAAGCTTTGTTCTCCTAATAGGAGGTTAACCACTCTCTTTATAACGTTTCATTACCAATTGATTTGTTCTACAACCTTGTGTTTCAGTGATGGTGGGCACCAGGAGTTGACAAGCTGTGGCCCCCAGACCAAATTCAGGCTGCCGCCAAAAAAATTTATAGTCTCCAGCCTAAGAATGGCTGTTACATTTTTCAATGGCTTCGGCAGGGGGAGGAGAATATTGCATAGCACATGAAAATCATATGAAATTCAAATTTCAGTGTCTATAAATGCAGTTCATTTGAACGTGGCCACACTCGCTTGTTTATGTGTTGTCTGTGGCTGCTTCTGGGCTACGGTAGTGGAATTGAGTGTCAGCTACACAGAACCGTGAAGTCTAAAATATTTACTGACTGGCTTTTTACATAAAAAAGAAAAAAAAAACAAAAAACTTGCCAACCCTTTATATAAAATAAACTTCAGGGGGACCTGCTGGCTCAGTTGGGTAAGCACCGGACTTCACTTCAGGTCATAATCTCACGGTTCATGGATTTGAGCCCCACGTCAAGCTCTGTGCTGACAGCTCAGAGCCTGGAGCCTGCTTCAGATTCTGTGTCTCCCTCTCTCTCTACCCCTCCCTCAATTACACTCTGTCTCTCTCTCACATGTGCGCAAAAATAAATATTGAAAAATGTTTTAATAAAATAAAATAAAATAAAATAAAATAAAATAAAATAAAATAAAATAAAATAAAATAAAATAAAATAAAATAAACTTCAGGGGCACCTGGGTGGCTCAGTCGGTTAAGCATCCGACTTTGGCTCAGGTCATGACCTCCAGTCCATAGGTTTGAGGCCATGTCAGGCTCTGTGCTGACAGCTCAGAGTCTGGAGCCTGCTTCAGATTCTGTGTCTCCCTCTCTCTTTGCCCCTCCCCAACTCGTGCTCTGTCTTCCTCTCAAAAATAAATAAACATTAAAAAAATTGTTTAATAAACTTCAGCCCCACTACCATTCAAATTATGCTAAATTCTGAACTTCTGAATCTAAACTTCTGCTCTAGTTTAAATAAAAGACAATTTGGGGGCACATGGCTGGCTCAGTTGGTGGAGTATATTAACTCTTGATCTTAAGGTTGTGAGTTCGCCACGTATTGGATGTAGAGATTACTTTAAAAAAAAAGACAATTTTATTTTCTTTAAGAACATCCTGTGACACCACAACTGTACAGAAAAAGTGGGCACAATTGTCTAGATAAGACTCATTTGGTATCAGTAGGGTAAATTTTATAAAACTAGGAATCTCAAGGATACTAAACATCCTTCTGCCCTTTTGTTTACATGAATTCACCTAACAAATGCTTTTCCTTTATCATAACAATAGACATCAGCTCAGGCCTAGGAAACATTTGGCTAATTTTGACTCAGTCAAAATGGAAGGAAACCTGGATACCAGCTCCAGACTGTCCTGTTACATCATTAAGGTGAACTTAACAGTGAATGTGAGCACTCTGCCATCTGCTCTGGAAGGCCTCACTTTTGGCATTAGCCCTATAGAGCTGGGGAGCAGGAATGGCTCTTCCTGTCAGGGCTGGCTTCATGAGCATGTGACCTATGCAGTCAGCCGGGCCCCTGCTTGGCTTAAGATTTGCTGTCACCTCCTAAAATTCTTAAATGATTTTTGAACAAGAGATCCTACATTTCCATTTTGTACTAGGCCCCACAAACTGTGTAGCTGGTCCTGCTTCCAATAGATGGCTAAATATGGACACCTGCATTTCAGGGAATGTGAAAGAAAATTCTTGCACAACGAATTTTTTTTGTCTAAACCTACATATCCCACAGAGGAAAATGTAGGGCAGGATCCTGTAGACCAGATTTTGTTTTGTCTTGCCTACAAAGAATGTGAATTAGAGGTAGATGCTTAACTCCTCTGAGCCTCTTTGTTCTCAGCTGCCAGATGGGTTGATAATATTTATTCTCTCTCAGGGGGGTGTTGTGAGGCTCAAAGGAGGCAATGTAGGTGAAAGCATGCACTTAGTAAACTGTGAAGCTTTTATAGAAATACAGAGCTTTTCCTATGTGAGAATAGATCAAGCAGATGCCACAGGAAGGGGAAGATTCCAGGAGGTCACCTGTGGACCTCAGAGCTGGCCTCATCACTGTTCTCTTACTGTTCCTTAAAGCAATCTCACACTGCCACCTAAGCAATTTCAAAAAACAAAGTTATGCTCATGTCAATGTTCTGCTTAAATCTCTTCAAAGGATCCTTTCTGCTCTTAGGATAGGGTAGGGATCTTGTAACAGTGACTTTGAGCCCTGAATTACAGGTCTCTTATATGCTAAAAAGGACCCCAAATAAAGAATAACCTGAGTAGTGGTTTGTGAAAGTGACCCAAGAAGGGCCTGGGTCACAGATGTTTCTCTCTAAAACAAGTGGACGGTTCAAGCACATTGTTTACCTTGCCTTTGAGACCTAAGACTGAGTATGTAGAAGGAAGGAACCAGGTCTTCTCCTCCTCCTCTTCCTCCTCCTCCTCCTCCTCCTCCCCCCCCCCTCCTCCTCCTCCTCCTCCTCCTCCTCCTTCTTCTTCTTCTTCTTCTTCTTCTTCTTCTTCTTATATGACCTAGAACAATCCCTGGTGTGGAGTGGATATAAGAGGAATTAAACACTATACTTGGAGACAAGAAGCTTGGGGTCATATCTTCCCCTGCCACCCACTAGGGCTGTGACCTTGAGCATGTCAGTGAGCCTTTATTTCTTCTCATAGTTGTTGTGAGGATTAAATAAGGCATGGCATTGAAGTGTCTGCTCCAGTGCCTGGCATAAGGTAAGAAGCCAGTATGTGGTAGGTGTTGTTCAATGAATTATAGGATCTAGAGTTGAATGTGTCAATAGCAGCTAGCTTACCTTACTAAAACAGTTTGTATTTCTGGAAGCCTTATATTGTATAGGGAATCATCATTTCATCTACAAATAATACACAAATGGACTGTAATATAGTCAAGATTATTATTACTAATTTCTTTAATGACTAGACTTGGAACTTCTAAAGGTAACTCCATTTTGGATTCTGATTTTGGTTGCTCACTCTTACTCATGGATAGTTTTCTAATGAATGTTTACAAATAATAACTGTAAATCACCTACTTTAAATTCCCCCCCAAAAAATAAAAAAAATAAAAAATAAGAAAACTCAAAACCTCCTTTTTAAACTTACCCTTTCATATCTTAGTTCAATTCCCTTTAATGTCACACCTTTAGTCTCTCAGGAGATTATAGGGCTATTTTGTAATGGTTCATTTTGTTTTCGAACAATTCCTAAATAAATGTGGAACATTGCCTTATGTTTCTGAACATGGTCACTTGGGGTCTTCTTCTAGAGAACACCCAGTGATCTCAGAGGAGATCATTTTTTTTCCAGAATCCCTCATGGTGGCCCTATCTAGCCATTTTGGAGACATGAACCCTTTAATCTATTTAAAGCAATTGCTACTCTCCCCAGGAAAATGCACGTAAAATTTTGCACACCCAAAGAGTTTATGAGCCCCATGAAGTCTACCCATGGTAGTCTTTAAGATGAGTGGTCTCAGTTTGAATCTCTACCCTAAGATATTAATTACTAGTAAAAGCTTACTGCATACCCCTCCAACCTCTCCATCTTCCAGATGTGTATGTATTTTAACAAGAAGAAACTTGGTCCAACTGAAGGGTCTCTGGGCTGGTGGAATTTGAATTTTAGGCTATAGCAACAAGTATAAGTACAGACATTTGGGGGCAAGGGTAAGCCATTACTTATTATTTACTTTGAATAGTTTTTTTGAAGTTTTTTTTAAGTTTTCAAACACAATTATGGCTCCATACCAACATACCCCCAAATCCCCATATCCAGGATTTAATAGTTAAACAAAGTTTGTAAACCAGGATCGTAAACATAAAAACAGATTGCCCAAAGGTTAACACACTGCTGTTTTACAGGATGAAAACTCCTATTATATCAGTGAAGTGAGAGCCTATTTGACAGTCTCAAATCCAGGTAAGTAGTCAGAGAAGGCTATTCCACCAGCTCTGGTGCTGTGCTTCTAGTTCACTCATTTTTCAGTCCATTGAGTTTACTAATATTTGATGCTGCTTTGGAGAAATAGACTAAAGCAATACCCAGGAGAACTTACTACATCTTTGCTTCAGTTTGCTCATCTGCTCACGAAGGAGGTTGGACTAAATTATGTCAGATATCATTAAAGCAGAGATCATTAAATCAACAATAAAGAGTTTAGTGACTTTTGGACAGACTTGCTATTGATGGTGCAGTTTTTTCTATACTCTTGAAATTATGCATTTATTCTACAAAAATGTATTAGTGCCAGCTGGGTGCCAAGCCCTCTAATAGGCAGTAGAAATCCACTTATCCAAACATATAGTCCCTGCTGTCATGGAACTTACATTCTAGAAGTGAGGAAAGGAACATAAAAAGATCATTAAATTATAATAGTTAAGTAGTATTAAGTTCTATGAGCAAACACAAGCAGGTCCTTGTGGAGCGGACTGGAAAGATATTTTAAGTGAGACCTCTAAGAAGGAAGGCCTCTCTGAAGAGGTGAGGTTTGAGCAGAGAGATACCCCATCTGGGGGCATCTGGGCCTGGGGAAGCTTTTTTCCGGTGGCGGGAACAACAGATACACAAGTCCTAAGGAATGAAGTTGCTCATGTGTTCAGGGGTCAGCAAGAGAGTGAGCAAAGCAGCAGAGAAGATCTGTGGGGCATCCAGGCCAGAGCATGTAGGTCTTGTGGGTAGGTCAAGGTAAGGACTTTGAATTTTAGTCTAAAGTGTGAAAGGATGTCATTGGAGGGTTTGGTATAGAAAAATGATATATCATGTTTATATTTATAAAGATTCAGTCCAGTTGCTACATAGAGAATTGCCCTCAGTGGGGCCATTCGAGAGAACTCCTACAGTGTTCGTGTCTAGAAAGGTAATGCTCCCAGTCAAGTTGGGGGAATTGCTCAGAGGGATCAGACATTTCTCTGGAAAGCCCAGACTTAGATAACAAACCACTGTTGAGCACCTCTTAGGTGCCAGGTACTGTACAAACAGTTTTCATGTCTGTTTTCTCTTTTTGAAACTTCTATCTTTTGACTGGCTTAAACTTATCTTATTAAGGATAAGTTCTTACTAAAGAAACTTGCCAGGAAATGAAAATGTGGAGAAATGTCTATCTAGAATAGTAGATATATGATACTGATATTGTTCAAGAGGATGTTGTCAATGATTATTGGTTAAAAGTAAGATGTCATAGTTGACAACTCACTTTCACATAGTAACTCACGTAGACAAGTAAACTCATATAGGCTGGGGAATAAATATTATGAATGCTAACATAAATTAGCTAATGTTATCACTAGGCATGGACCAAATTTTAGCCAGGAATAAGGTAGTGATGTCTCAAGAGGCAAGGGAAGGATAAGTCAGACCAGAAGCTAAGTTAGAAGCTGAGAAAGGGGATAAAAGAATTCTAGGTCCCAATAATCCAGGCTCAGCAGTAGTAGCAGGAGCTATAGTAGTCACAAGAATGACAATTTGCACATCAGTGGTGATGGTGATGGTATTAGTAACAGTAGTCAGTTGTACTTACAGTGGTAGTGACTGTTGTAATGTTATTGGGAGTGATAGCAGCAGCAGTAGTAGTGGTCGTAGACAACTACCCTGGGGTATAACACATGGTATAGTAGTACACATGGATAATTCAGTACATCATGTAGGACATTTGCATGTGCCAATGAAGAGTCTACAGTAAATAGTACAGTAATGGCAGGAGACAGCAATCGGGTAGTGGTTAAGATAAAAAGCTCTAGAGGGGTACCTGGGTGGCTCAGTGAGTTGAGCATCTGACTGTTGATTTGGGTTCAGATCATGGTCCCAGGGTCGTGGGATCAAGCCCCACATCAGGCTCCGCACTGGGCATGGAATCTGCTTAAGATTCTCTCTATCCCTGTGCCCCTCTCCCCTGCTCATGCTCTCTCTCCCTCTCTCTTAAAAAAAAAAAAAGATAGCAAGCTCTACAGATTGCTTGAGTCCAAATTCCACTTACTAATTGTAGAATCTTAGGCAAATGTTTTCAATTCTCCAACTCTCCATTTCCTTGTCTGTAAAATGGAGAAAGTAGAACCAATCTCAAATGGTTGTTAAGAGAATTAAACAGGAAAGTACACGTAGAGTACCTGCACAGCACCCGGCACATAGCAAGCAGACCCTTAATGTGGGATGTTACCTTAGGCACAGGCAACACATCCAGAGACAGAAAAGGAGGGAGACTTTCAAGCTCCCTCATTAATAGCCCATGGGTATTCCTTGCAGGCACACTTTGGTGAATTCACTAAGGTCCATAGTCTGGTCCTCAATCATGAGAGCTGTCAGCACCCCCTTATGTATTGTCTGTTTCTTCAAGGAGGCTGATGTTAAACTAAGGTCATGAAATTGATGCATAAAATCAGAATGCAAATTTGTGCATTTTTCATGCAACTGTTTCTTACGCCCGTCATGCCAAGAGGACTAGATAGTTGGGTCCTCTGGCCAGTGAACTTTCTCCCATTCAAGAAGCCAAAGTATAATCAGAAGGGTGTTTGATGAATGTAAAATTAGAGCAAATGGAGTTAATTATATGATTAAAATGTTTAGCCCCATCCACCTTGAAGCGGGCGTACCTGTCAGGAAACAAACAGGGCCAGTCCTTAAGCAGAACATTCTCTCCCCAGCAGCACTTAAATGGGCAGAGGTGGGCCTCTCCCTTCTCTGTTTCCATGTGGATGGATGTAACAACCCTTCCTAATGATGGGATTAGCCTGTCCTCTTGCTGTATTAATATAATCTAGTAATATGTAAATGCTCCACTTGGAGACTTTGGATGTCTATTCTGATTCATTAAGGGTTCATGTGATTGTCACAGAGAGAAATCTTGCTTCTCTTGTTTCTGAAGTTTTTCTGGGCACTTCTCTGTAGTCCCCAAACACTGACAATAGTCCCCATCACTGCCCCCAATGACTTAAAACAACTGAAGAAAAAGTCCTAAAAGTTCTCATTTCAATGTTGTCACATTCTAATTCATGTGACTTTGCCCCCACATGCTATAGAATACAGGAAAAAGTCCCCAAAGAGCAGAAGAGTGGTTTTTCATGAGGACAGGGCAGAACCCCTGAAAGCCATATGTAAATGAAGGCCATTTAACTATACATGGGCCACCCAGTAACCGCTGGAACTCATTGTATATATGCCAAGATTCTGATGTGTCTGTAATTCATCTTTGTGTTTTCAGAGAAAATTTACCAAGGAATGAAAAGTGCTATGGTGATGTTTGAGACTGTGGTTGGGCATTCCTTCAAGTGTGTGAGTGAGCAGAGCATCCAGCTGTCAACCCAGCTTCAACTGAAAACAATGAATGTCCAATTTCAAGCCTTTGATTTTGAAGACGACCAATTTGGAAATGGTAAGTTAAATCTTCAGCATGTCACAAACATAAACTTCAGAGACCCAGGGATAGTATCAAGTTGTTTTTTGTCTGTGCAGTTGTCAAAGGGACAAGAATCACATGAGCTTCCTAGAACAGTATGATTCTATAAAGCTTTTAGGGCCAAGTTCCCCTCCTGCCATTCCTCTGAGTCAACCAACCTCAAAATCAGACACCTTAACCCACCCTTGTCCTCCCACAGCAGGATATGTTCTCTTTATATGACTAAAACATGTATTCTGACTCCTCCAACACACACACACACACACACACACACACACACACACACACACACTCACTGACTGAATCAAAAAGTCAGAAAATACCACCTACAACTTCCTCTTTACAAGCTATTGAGTACTAGTTAACTCAGGTATTTTGAGAGACTTTAAAGATCCTGAGTATTAGTAATATCTAAAATTCAAGATTTCAGAATAGATTCTTTCCCACTTGCAGAGGGAAAAGAGAAAGATGGAATATTTCCAGATAGAAATATACTCTGTTGGGCACCCTGTTTTCAATTATGAACTCAGTTCTCCTGACTAGAGCTTCCTTGTAGCTGGTCTTAGTTCCCATTCAACTTCTGCTTTGAGTTTTAACCACCACAGAGGGAAGCAGGTCCTAGGAAGAAGGCCAGGGACAGACCAGGCTGACTTTCTGAAAAAGTCCTTTTTTCCCCGCTGGGAAAATGGGTTACAAGGATTTCTACATATGTGCAGGAATTGAATTTCAGTTTCTAAAACATTCCTTTCATAATAACTAATGACGTTATGACTACCTCTCAATTTTCATAAACAGATTTAGCTGGAAGATTAGCTGTAACTTAAATTTCTGTAATGTGAATCCAACTTCTCTTTGAGTTCCATTATAAAATTGAAGATGTGCCTACAAAAAATTTCTGACATACTTGCTGGGAAGCATTGAGCAGAAGAAGGAATAAAGTGTGGCTTGCCTCAGATCCCCTAATTTCTGTAGGTTTTGTCTGAGTCTTAAAATCTCTGCCTCCATTTTGGACCTTTACCACAGCACCAAGATAAAAATAGTAATATTTCTTAGTAGGTTGGCCCCACTCTGTCATCTTATCTGAAAACTTCCAATCTGGGGAAACTTAAAAATTCATAATGAGGATTTGAAAAGCCTCTGTTATTAATCATGTGACCTTAAATGAGGTACGCATTTGCTCTTCCTCTGGCTCAGAACCTCTGTGAAGCAGGAAGTGAGCAGGTGTATGAAACCTGGTAGTGGCAGAGATGAGAAATAACACCTTTCAGCAACATACACCTGATTTCTATTAGCAGTGCCCAAAGGGAGATGTAGAAAACTATCTTTTCATTTTCCCCCTCCTTCCCTCACCCTCTCACCCAATTCTCAGCCTCCCACATTCTCAACCCATTTTAGGGAACTAAAATCCCAGAGCCTGAAAATGATTTCTCCAGTCCCAGACTGTCCGGCAGCCACTGTAAGAAGCAGCGTTTGAATAGAAAACTTTGGCCATGCAATTTGACACAGGTCCCTGTTTCCAGAGTTGGGAAACATGACCCCAGAACTTACTGTGGCTTACAGTTCTGATCCTGACTCTCTAGACCAAACCAACATTTCCCAATGTTGGATCTGCCTCCCGGCTGCATCAGAATCCCCTGGACCCCACCTCCAACCCATCAAAACTAATTTCCAGGATGTGGGGACTGGGTATCTGCAGTTTAATTTAGTCCTTAAGTGATCACAAGCACTGCACATTTCAGATCATTGTGCTGACCCTATCTTCCTCGTTTTCACCTGTGTGTCTGAGGCAGCAGGTGGGAAGCCCAGCAGCTCTGTCTCTCTCTGGGTTTCCTTCTCTGTCAGGCTGAGGCAGGCAGGGGCAGTATCACTTCCCAGCATTGTGGCCAGCCTGTAACACCTGTTACTCTGACTTCAATTGCAGCGGATGAATGCTTCAGTGACAGAAACAGGAGAGAAATCCCTGTGGCTGTGGGCCTGAGTATCACAGGACTGCTTGTCGTTTTGCTAACAGCATGCCTGGTGGCCAGAAAGAGGCCCAGTAGAGGATATGAACGCGTGTAAAGCCCCACCTTCTTCAAAGTGTGCAAGGTTAAGGCCTTGGGAATTCTGGCTTCATATTCAGCCTGAAGTGAAGGAATCAGTTCTTCCAGTAGCCTATCCCACCCTCCCAATCTTATTAGGAAACCCAACTTTCCCCCAGGGGCCATCTGAAGGCTAATTAAAATGTAGCCACCACTTTCTCCTGTTGGCATAGGGAGGCTGTGCCATATGGGCTTGAATTCCATCTTCCACACCTGGTAATAGAGGGCTGGCTTTGAGAATTAGGGATAAGAAGCAGGGACATGCTTGGGAGAGGGAGAGAGCAAATACCCAAAGGGAGAATTGTAGAAGGACATTTTCAAACAGCACTGATTTTTCTTACACATTTTGAAGAGTCTCAATATCTAGTTAAAATGTATACATTACTTCTTTAAAAACCAATCCATTTCAAAATAGATTCTAAAGTCATTTAAAACTCCTGAATTGTGCCCAATTCCTGATTTACTTGAATTACAGAATGGTGTTAATAGACTATTATTTTTAAAAAGACATTCTATGCTATTATAATGTGTTATTAGTAAAAAAAAAAAAAAAAAACCTAGATAGCTTCCCAACATTTCATTTTTTTTTAATGTTTATTTTTGAGAGAGAGTGTGTGAAACACAGAAGGTGCAGGGGTGGGGGGCAGGTGGCAGAGGATCCAAAGTGGGCTCTGCACTGACAGCACAGAGCACAATGTGGGGCTCGAACTCATGAACCTTGAGATCATGACCTGAGGGGAAGTCGGATGCTCAACTGATGGAGACACTCAAGTGTCCCCCAACATTTCATTTTTTAAAAATAGAAAGCACATATCAAAGATCTTGCCAAACGAAAGAGGATCCAAATTCTTCACCTTCATTTGTTGTCTGCCTTCTTAACGCTTTTTTTCTCTGCTTTATTTTCTTTGATTCTAGTCTATACTTGTACATTTGTTAATTTGGGCCACAGTAGGGAGGGGATGCAGGCTAAGCATCAAAAATGATCAGGAATGGCAAGCAGACCAGGTAGATCTATGCCAGATTATCACCCACTTTTCCTTTTAAGCAAAGCTTTACCAAGAAAGTCATAAACCAGGAGGTTCCTGACTGGACGGGGAGGAAAAATTCTATCAAATATGGCTTGGAATGTTACTTGTGCTTTTCTATTACATTGTTTAAATGGGAGAATCGAGGTTTTCATTTCAGAGACAAGGGGGAGGAATGGGCTTCTGGATGCTTTCAACTGCTTTTCCTAACAGGTAGTTTTGTTTTTCTGTATTTGCCAGAGGTGCCATTCATTGTTTTGAACAGGAAGTGTGTGAAAGTTGGCAACAGCTGTATAACCACTGCTTACCTAGGGCATGTACTGGCTTTCCCTGGAAGGATTTTAGCTGTCTCCACTTTCTCAGAAGTGAGGGTGGGGAGGGCAGAGGTTCAAGAGAGCTTCAAGAGCCCCTGACGACGTTCACAGTGTCAGGACATTCCTGTTTCCTTCTTATAACAGTTGATGTTGATGAAAATCTGGGATGGGAGGACCTGGTGTTTCCCAAAGTAACTGTTTTACCAGCGAGGGCTTGCCTTTGGAGAGATGCTCTCTCTCTCCATCTTCAGCAGGTCCTTCCAGCCGGTCCCTCCAGCCGGTCCCTCCAGAAGTACCCCGTTCCTGACTCCTGTACTTGAAAGGTTCTATACTGCAGAGCACAAGCTGCTTATTCACCATGCTCCTCACCATCCTGTAGAATGACTAAAGGAATGTTCCTCTTCTAGTGTGTGGACATTTCCCCCACAGCACACGGGAAAGAAGCGGAATTAAAATCAAGGAGAGGGGGATAAGGCAGTTCACTTAAGTTCAATTTTCCTTTCTACCATCTTCGGTGAGTTCTTTAGAGTGGCTGCTGCTTAGAGTCCTGTTGTGTACCCCCTCACACACAGCCGCCAATTATCTTTTAATTTACTGTGAATTAACATTCTAGTAAGCAAAAAGAGCAAAGCTGTCCTTTGAAAGACTGGTAAATAAAGCCCGGATGCGTTCCGGCCTCTCAGTTCTGCCCACTTTCTGCGTGAGTTCCGGGGAGGGTCTCGGATTGAGAATGCGGCCCGCTACTTGTTGGAAAGTGGCTCTGTCTCCGCCCCTGGATCCCTCTGGAGCTGCCTCCGAGTCCGCCTATTGCGGCTGCAGGTCCAGGGGCCCGAGGCTTCCTGCAGAGCGCTGCTGGTCGCTTTCTGGCGTCGGGGCAGGAGGCTGCTACGCGCACCCCGGGAAGCCCTGCCCAGGAGGCTGGGGTGGGGGTGGGGGGTGGGGTGCCGGGGCTGGCAGGCGCTTGACCCTTGCCTTTAGTGAGTGTACCTGCTGCTTGCCTGTCCGGCGAGTTTCAACTCCATTTTCTCTTCTGCTGAGGATAGGGCATCCTGAATTCGCCCCTCCCTCTGCAACCCATCTAGAGATAATAGAAACCTTCACTAATGCCCACCTGGAAATAACCGTCCATTGTTCATATTGATGTATTTCCCTCTCATGAGTATTGTTTTGCTAACTGGAAGCATACAGAGTACACAATTTGAAATCCTTTGTTACCTGTGCATCATAAGCATTTCTCTATGCTATTAAATTTGCAAAGTGTCATTATTATGGCTGCTATCATGA
The DNA here is from genome assembly GCF_028749965.1 of Puma concolor. Classification (NCBI taxonomy): domain Eukaryota; kingdom Metazoa; phylum Chordata; class Mammalia; order Carnivora; family Felidae; genus Puma; species Puma concolor. The sequence continues at coordinate 75,392,034 of NC_141675.1, read as the reverse complement.
ATATGCTATCAACATTGTATAATAATTTACTTAATTATTATGTTTAGAATTGTTATTGTTTTTAGGTTTTCCACAAATATGTGATTAAAGAATTACATACGAATTACAAAACAGACAAGACGTTGATTAACGTGTAGAAATGTCTGCCCAATTTTGGTTTTGCCCCATACAGTAAATTGGTTAAAATGGTTATAATTTATTCTGCAGTACTGATTCTTAATTTTTAAGAAAAAAATGGAAGCAAAAAATATATGTAGGTGATTTAAAATTTGAATAAACAAGTATTTAAATTAAATTCTGTTAAATTTTTAAATTTGTTTTAAGTATTACAGAAATACATAAAATGAAAAAGTAGAGTTAAAATAGTGACTAAATTTTCCCCACAGAATTTTCCTTCCTCATTATCTAGTAGATGGGTGGAAGGGGAAAGGGTGTTTAAAAATCACCAGTAGCAGTGGAAATATAAGCTGATGCAATACACTTTGAAAACTGGTGAACAAAAAAGAAACAAGATTCAGAGGAAGAGTTGAGAGCTCAGCAGGACACCTGCTTCCCTAGCACACACACCAAGAAGCCATATGAGAGAGAAAAAAAAAAATCCTGTGAACACATACTACCATTCCTAAAACTGGAGAGAAAAAGCCTGGTCATTTTATCTCTTCTCATCTGGAGTAGTGAAAATGGCTACTGGGAAAAGGAAGCAGGGTAAACACAGAGACTGATAGAAGTGAACTGGGGAACCAACCCCAAATCCCAGGGTACCCCCAGACTATAGCTAATTCCCAAGGTACAGAAAAGAAGAAAGAATCCAAATAGGTAGTTCAATGGGAAACATTAACTGATCTCACAATGGGAAGAAATATCCTAATTTTAAAAAAAATTTTTTTTCAACGTTTATTTATTTCTGGGACAGAGAGAGACAGAGCATGAACGGGCGAGGGGCAGAGAGAGAGGGAGACACAGAATCGGAAACAGGCTCCAGGCTCTGAGCCATCAGCCCAGAGCCCGACGCGGGGCTCGAACTCACGGACCGCGAGATCGTGACCTGGCTGAAGTCGGACGCTTAACCGACTGCGCCACCCAGGCGCCCCAGAAATATCCTAATTTACCCAAATGATGTTAAAGGAAATTCAATGTCATGGATGAAATGCCCAAGCATAAGCAAGATGAAACAAGGTACATGACCACTATGCAAAATTATTGCAGCAAAAGTATGTAAGAATAAGATTAGATTAAAATATGGCTACAGAGTTTTAGTTTGGCAAGATGAAAAATGTTCTGGAAATGGATACTGGTGATGGTTGCACAAACTGTGAATGTACTTAATGTCACTGAAGTGTACACTTGAAAACAGTTAAGGGACACCTGGGTGGCTCAGTCAGTTAAGCGTCCCACTTTGGCTCAGGTCATGATCTCACGGTTCGTGGGTTCAAGCTCCTCGTTAGGCTCTGTGCTGACAGTTCAGAGCCTGTAGTCTGCTTTGGATAATGCATCTCCCTCTCGCTCTGCCTCCCCCCCCCCCAAAGTAAATAAAACATTAAAAAAACAGTTAATTTTATGTTATGTATATTTTACCACAATTAAAGGAGGGAGAGTTAGAAAGGAATATAGTTGATAAAATACAAAGAAAACGTAACTCAAGAAACAGAAATCCCTGACAATTGATTTTGCTGAGAATCGCTTAATAAGAGTGTGAATTCCATATAACCAGAACTCAGGGGTGAAATGTTATAATGAAAGAGTGAGGTGAATGGGAGAGTTCATTCCTATGATTGAACAAATTGAGTACCAAAGCAATGCACAGTAACAAATAGTAAGAGGCAGAAAAGAGCTGAAAAATGAGTTATCTTCAAGAGAAAAGAACTGAAATAAGCATTTAATGCAGATAAAAAATAAGATCATACCATGATAGGGCAGCTGCTAGGCATGGGAGATATTCAGATTGTCTAAAATAAGGATAATTGGTGCCTCTGAAGTAGAGAGTTCAAAAATAGGAAGAAGATAAATTTGATGGTTTTAGAGATTTTGCTTAAGATAAATGTTTGAAGTTGCGGATTGCAAGAGCACAGTGTAACCCAGGAAAAAATAGACACAGAAAGCTTAACGTTGGGCACCTGGGTGGCTCAGTCGGTTGAGTGTCCAACTCTTGATGTCTGCTCAGGTTATGGTCTCACAGTTGGGATTGAGTCCTGCATAGGGCTCTGTGCTAACAGTGAGGAGCCTGCTTGGGATTCTCTCTCTCTCACTCTCTCAGCTCCTTCCCCACTTGTGTGTGCATGCATGTAGAACACACAAGCACTGAGCTCTCTCTGTCTCTCAAAATAAATATTTTTTTAAAAGAAAGCTTAACATTAAGATACAGCCAAACTAAGCTATAGAACTTTAAAGATAAAGAATTCTTTAGACATACAAATTCTCCCTCTCCATTAAAAAACCAAATCACCTATAACATTTAAAGCCAGCAAACAACATCTACAAAATCCTAAGGGAAAGAAAGTGTGACTCTGAAATAGGAGTTTACTAAGATAATAGGCAGGTATCCTCAAACATGAAATAATTCAAGAGATATAACACCAAAGAGCTTTTCTTAAAGATAGTGTTTGACTATGAAATTTGGTAAGATCAGAGAGAAGCCACATTATAAACAAGAACATAAGCAAATATCTCTCTGGAATAGAGAAGCCACAGTTTTTTAAAAAAAGCATTTTATCTATTTAAATAGATAAATGGAAAAAGCATTAAACAACTATGGGTCTGAAAATTTATCATACAGATACATCTTGTATATGAAAACCATGTACATGGTTTTTCATTACAACATTATTTGTAATAGTAAAAGTTTGAAACAAGAGAAGTGTCCATCAGTCTGGAACAGATACATCCCACAACAGAATATAGTTATAAGCAAGAATGAGAACATACATTTTTATGTATGTATAGGAAAGTTACCCAAAATATATTGTTAAATGAAAAAACATAATGCATAATAGTGAGAAGAGGAGGAAATAAAATATATTTTCATTTTTGCTTATACCTGAAACATTGGAAATGTATATGGAAAACCAGTGGTTAAGATAGGGGTAACAAAAAAGATGAGACAAAGGTGAAAGTGGAACTTCTCAACATACAGCATTTTGTATTATTTTGACTTTGAATCAGGAATGTGTGTTATATATTTGAAATATATTTTTTTAAACTATTGGAATGATAGTTATCAAATAGAATTGAAATGTTATAAACCAGAACAATGATTTAAAAAATAATATATCTATTCAGGGGCACCTGGGTGGCTCAGTCAGTTAAGCATCTGACTTTGGCTCAGGTCATGATCTCATGGTTGGGGGGGGGGGTGGTGCAGGGTCGTGAGATGGAGCCCCTTGTTGGGCTCTGTGCTGACAGCTGGGGACCTGGAGCCTGCTTCCCTCGCTTTCTGCCCCTCCCCCGCTTGTGCTCTGTCCTTCTCTCTCTCTCTCTCTCTCTCTCAAAAATAAACATTAAAAATTTTGTAAAAAAATAATACATTTATTCAAAATTTGAGTTGGGACTAAGAGAGAGAGAAGGGAATCTGTTAGTGCTAATCTTTCAAAACATTATCAATAGATAATGTCTAAATTGGAAACACAGAGTTTAGAAAATGCATACTGTCTCTCACTTATTTCATAACCTCTTAATGCACTTCATAATCCTTTAGTGTGTATTTATAGTCTCTTTTTTGAACCTTAAAGAGATCTTTTATGAAACAATACTTCCTGTGACAAAGTTACATTTATTTGAAGTTTGGTAGTTTTCCCAGTTTTGTTTTAGCTTTTTTCTTCTGTGAAATCAATTAAAATAAGCAATTTTGGTAAAATAGCATTTGTATGATCCTATTTTAATAAAAGTATGTGTATATATTTTTCTACCCATGTCCTTATAGTTGTAAAGAAAGATGCCTGAAATTATATTTGTCCATGTTTTCGCAAGGATAATTTCTGGGTGGGTGGTTTTCAGGTGATTGGTTTGTAAGGGTTCTGGGGGAGGCTGGCCCAAAATGTACCACAATGGCAAACTGATTATTTTGAGTCGAAGCTACTTGGGAAACGGCCAGTGCAAGGAAATTCAGACCCTCCTCGGTCACCCTGAAAGCAGGAAATCTCCCATATGAAAGGTACCCTCCCTGTAAAACACACAGTAAAAACACATCCTGTCACCAGAGAGAGGAACGTTAAAGCCAAGAAAGCTATAGAAACAAACCCTGTTACTTTTTATTAATCTGCTATCTCAGCCCAAATTCCACTTAGAATTCCTTACTAATTGAAGCTCCCAAACATCTGTTCTCTTTATCCTGTCAAATCCTCACAAATGCAGTATCTCTTTGTTTAAAATGTATAGGAACTGCCTGCATTGGTCATTTCTTTGGGTATCAATTTCATTAGTGATGAATTACTGTGCACATATAATAAAACTTAGGGTTTTTTTCCTCCTTTTAATCTGTAATTCTTAAACCAGCTGGAAGAATCTTGGAGGAAAGAAGGAATTTCTTCCTCTCCTACAGTTTTTATTTTTTTATTTGTGCTTTTCTAAATCATCTTAATTATTTGTAAAGAGAAAAATATCATTTTTTGAAAATTGAATGATGTTTTGTCAGGCATACACATGAGCACACACACACACTCATCTATGTACAGAGGAAGCAATTGCCTTCCAAGGTTTGCACTGATTCATTGAAATGGAAGAATTGTGGTGATCAGATCATTGTTTTCTTTGTGTACTTTTCTGCATTTTATTATTATTATTATTTTTATTATTTTATTTTATTTTATTTTAGAGAGAGCATGTGAACAGGGGAGGGGCAGAGGGCGAGGGCATCTCAAACAGGCTCCACACTCAGCACCGAGTCTGCTGGGGGGGCTCAAGGAGGCTCCACACTCAGCACAGAGTCTGATGGGGGGCTCAATCTCATGACTCTGGGATCATGACCTGAGCAGAAATCAAGAGTTGATCGCTCAACCGACTGAGCCACCCAGGTGCCCCACTTTTCTGCATTTTAACAGCATTTAAGCTATGTGATATTAAATACTGTTAAATTATATGGAAAGTGAAGGCTGCTGTCTACTCCCATCCCAGCCCTTCCCCAGCATCTTGTCTATCTTTTCACTTCCGGCATACCTGCAGTTTTTTGGGGGTTCATGCAACGCTCCATGATTTTAGGGAACTTCTCTGTCAGCACACTGAGATCCACCACATTCTTTTTAGTGGCCACAGTATCTTCTATTGTATGGATATACCATTTAACATTTTTGATGGATATCTAGATTGCCCATTTTGCTCTCATAAAATGAGATTATTGTAACATATCTTTGTGTACTTACATGAATAGATCTTTATAATACCCTATGGTGGAATTATTTTAGCATATGTGTTTCACATTTTGGTCAATAGGTAGGTGCTTTGCATTTTGTTTTAACATTTTTGTATCTTTTCCTAAATGATTCTAATCAAATTAACTTCTTAATTTGTCAACGTTCTTTTTTACCTAAGAAATACATATTTACTAATATACTAAATAACAAAATTGTGTACTCCAAAAGGGCTTATCATGAAAAGTAACATTTCCCTGCCCTTCCTCTGAGAGACAAAGTACTTTTTATTTATTTTTTTTTAAATTTTTTTTTCAACATTTATTTATTTTTGGGACAGAGAGAGACCGAGCATGAACGGGGGAGGGGCAGAGAGAGAGGGAGACACAGAATCGGAAACAGGCTCCAGGCTCTGAGCCATCAGCCCAGAGCCCGACGCGGGGCTCGAACTCACGGACCGCGAGATCGTGACCTGGCTGAAGTCGGACGCTTAACCGACTGCGCCACCCAGGTGCCCCTTGAGACAAAGTACTTTTAACTAATTTTAATAATTTCTTATGGTAACTATCTCAATAATTCTTTTTTTTAATTTTTTTAAAGTTTATGTATTATTGAGAAACAGAAAGAGACAGAGCATGAGCATGGGAGGGACAGAGAGAAGGAAGACACAGAATCTGAATCAGACTCTAGGCTCTGAGCTGTCAGCACAGAGCGCGAAGCAGGGCTTGAACTCACAAATGGCGAGATTTTGACCTGAGCCAAAATTGTACGCTTCATCGACTGAGCCACCCAGACACCCCTCAATGATTCTTTTAAAAAATGTTAAAAAGCTTTTCTATTTCTCAATTTATTAGCTTTAAACTTCTTATTATGGCAGATAAGGATTTCATACTCTTAACAACATCCCTTCTATTGTTATATCACTGTTTTTTGTGAAATCAATAAGGTATATATTATCATCATTATGTAAATATTGTCCACTGCCAAATGAAATAGTATAGGACAAGCACAGGGCGTGTCTTGTACAGATTTGTTGAGTCTCTATCGTTCTCTCTCCCTGGTCCCTCCTGATCCTTTTTTGTCTGACCTCAGGTGAGAATTGATCCTTGGTTTGTTTTGATATTGGTTCATGCGACGATCTCATGAATATATTCTCATATCTATTCTTTTTATTTTTCATGATCTTATGAGATATTTATTCAAATATTTGAAATTTTCATTAAAATTTTTCTTTGCATTTGTCTTAAACTAAGATGATATGATGTTTTACCTTACAAACCCTTGCCCTCACCTTGTTCTTCCTCATCCCGTTCTCCCCTTAGCCATCTATAGGCCATTACTTTTATTGGTTTATCATGCATTTATCCTTCCAGATCTTCTTTAAGTAAATGCAAGAAATATATCTTTATTTCCTCTTTACTTACATAAAACATTGTAGTACTATATGCATTTTTCTCTGCGTTACTTTTTTCCCCTTAACATGTGCTGGAGATTTTTCTTGTTTACTTTTTTTTTATTTGAGTACAGCTGACACACGGTGTTACATTAGTTTCAGGTGGACAAAGTAGTGATTCAACTTCCCTATAGGTTATTATGTTCACCACAAGTGTAGCTACACCTGTCACCATGCACCGCTATTATAATATCATTGACTATATTCCCTATGCTGTACCTTTCATCCCTGTGACTTATTCGTTCCTTAACTGGAAGCCTGTGTCTCCTACTCCTCTTCACTCATTTTACCCGTTCCCCTACTCCCCTTTCCTCCCCATCGGTTGTTTTTTTTTTTATGTATTTATAGACCTGATTCTGCTTTTTGTTTGTTTATTCTTGTGTTTTCGATTTTTAGATTCCACATATGTGTGGAAATGATATGGTATTTGTCTTCCTCAATCTGACTTATTTCACTGAGCATAATACCCTATAGGTCCATCCAGGTTGTTGCAAATGCAAGATCTCATCCTTTTTATGGCTGCATTATATTCAATTGTGCGTATATGTGTGTATATACATACACATATCACATCTTCTTTAACCATTCATCTATTGCCTTTTCTCTATCCTTGAATAAGATATAGTTCTCTATACTTATTTGTATTCAATCAAGTTCCCTTTTATCCTCATGGCTCTCCATCTTTCTCCAGTTGAGACTGACTACATTTTAAACAAACAGAATAAATACTCTCTAATGAAATAAAGAAAAAAATTTTTATTTTCAAAGTTTATTCATTTATTTTGAGACAGAATGTGCGTGTGCGCACAAGCGGGGGGGGGGGGGAGGGGCGGGCGCAGAGAGAGAGAAAGGGAGAGAGAGAAACCTAAGCAGGCTCTGCGCTGACAGCTTGAACCCACGAACCATTAGATCATGACCCAAGGGCTTGAACCCATGAACCATGAGATCATGACCTGAGCTGAAACCAAGAGTCGGATGCCTAACCAACTGAGCCACCCAGATGCCTCTAAAGAAAAAAGTTTTGACAAATTTACAAATGTTCATTTTTAAGCTCTCATAAATAATTAGAACTTTAAGTGTAGCAAAAAAATATTTTACAAAGTAGATAAACATCACATGTTTTCAAGAGATCAGGTATAATCTAACAACAATCTCTTGTATGTAAGCACATTCTACTTTTCAGAGAACACATCTGGAAGAAAACATGTCTAACGATTATTAAGTATCTATTAATTGCTGGGGGTGCCTAGGTGGCTCAGTCGGTTAGGAGTCAGACTCTTGATCTCAGCTCAATTCCTGATCTCAGGATCCTGAGTTTGAGCCCTGCATTAGACTCCATGTTGGGCATGGAGCCTTTAAAAAACAAACAAACAAACAAAAAAAACTATTAATTGCTGCAAAGATAAGGGTATCTTGTTTAATCCCCCAAGAATCTTATACATTATTTGCTTATTTTATAAATGAGGAAATTGCAAGGTTCAATAACTCATCCAAGTTCACACAGTTAGTGGTGAAATTAAAAGTCAAGCTTGGTGGCATATCAACTATACTTCAATTAAAAAAAAAAAAAGTCAAGCTTGGATTTGACTCAAAAGTTCATATTCTTCCCACTGTAGTCTGCTTTCTGGTCTGTCCTCACCAAACCTTACCTGCTATATTGTATTTTTTTCTTTCTCCCTCTCTTAGTTGACGAGTGTTCATCTGACTACACAATTGTGCTTCCTGTGATTGGGGCCATTGTGCTTGGTCTCTGCGCTGTGGGTTTGATTGTCTATGGAATCCGCCTAAGACGTGAATCATCTGGATACCAGAGAATCTAATTGGTTCCCAGAGGAAAAGAAAATAATGGAGTTTAGAGAATTCTTTCATCATTTCCAGAATGTTGGGGACTTCCCTTAGCGTGAGTCCTTCTGACAATATAAACCACTGTCTTTCACAAAAACGAAGTCATTTCTGATTTAAATTCAAGCAACAAATCAATTTCTACGTATTTTTTGTTTATTTTATGAAAGATATAGTGAGCTGCTTGAGTATTTTCCAGTTTCCTTCAAAATATTTTAACCATTCAAATCAACATTTGAGATCTGTTAAATTAATATAATGCATGTAAAGTGGTATATGCTCCCAAATTATAAACTAAAATGTTAATTGTAACTAAATGCTACCTGTGCACATTGGAATTTTATTTTATCCTTCATCTTTCCCAATAAAAAAAAAATGCCTCTTCTTTGTCTATAAAATGGACTTCCAGAACTTTTCTTATCCATGTTTTATATGATATACATGTCTGATGATCTGCTTGCCTCCTTTCCACTTTAATTTTTTTTAATCATCAAAAATCCCACTATATCACAGTTTGTCTAGGTTTGATGTGGCTCCAACAAGAGGAACAAATCAGCTTATACTTTTACTCTTGATGACTCCTCCTGCAGAATCACTAAAGGCTAAGAATTAGGTGGCTACAGACAACAGAATTAAATAATAATCAAGAAACATAATCCTTAATAGTTGAACACATATATGCCAGACACTTGGCTAAGTTTAGATACATTCCATTTAATCCTCCCAACTTATAGATGAGTAAACTCAGACTTGAGGAAATTGATCACCTCAATGTCACCCAGCTAACAAATGGCAGAGCCAAAATTTGACTGCCAGTTGGTCTGGTGCCAACATCTATGGACTTCACTACATCAACTTGGCTACAAGAACAATGACACTGAATTCTGCCTGAAGCCTCACACCAGCAAGTGCTCCTTTTTTCACAGAGAAAAGGAATTTCTCCAGAATCATAAGAGATAAGGGGACATGAAAGGACTTGATGGATAATGAAATAGGAGATCTTTAATAAAGTTCTCTGCCTCCTTGAAGGAGACTAAGGGGCTCTGCAAAACATCAGTTTCTCATTTTTATGGGACTGTGCAGCTGTGGATCTAAAGATAAAGGAATGGAGTAAACATCTCAACTCATTCTTTATTTCTTTGAAAACAGAAATCTAACCTCCAGCCAACTTTTCTTTCTTGAAGGTAGATCCCCCCCTTGTGGTAACTTGCTTCTTCTGCTCTGTTAGAACCACATTTTCTATTCTAGTACACTTTATTCTGTAGAGCAGCCTGCCAAGAATTGTATTCACTGCTTCTTCTTACAACTAAACAAACGAACTAAGTATACTAACAGAAAAGACCACATATCCCTAGAATTCTTTAGGAAAGGAATAATTTGGGTCACCCCAGAGTATATAATGACTTTCCTGATTTGTTCTCTTATGAGTCAGTAGGCTTGGCAAGGTCCTCAGTTTAGTCTTAATGGAATATGAGTTGAATTAGAAGTTTTTGTAATAAAAACTTATTTTGGAGGTTAATTTATGTCTTTCATTTCTGATAACTCAATTTTCATGCTATAAAAACTTTTTACTATGGTAGTGGAGAGTTTTGCTTGAATCAGTAAGTTAAATCATCTTTCTATAATTCGTTTTGTTTTATTCTCTACTACCACTTTATTACCAGGTAGGAAGACCTATTTGAAAGAATCTGAATTTTTGAGAAGTGAACCATATTAAAGTTATAAGTTAAATCTCTCAACTCTTCGACCAGACTAACAGACTGGATTACTGGTTTACTTAAATGCTGCCACGAATTCATCCATCCATTTATTCACTCATTCAACCAACACTGAATAAGGACTTTCTAAATACCATATACTCTGTTGTGGATTGAGATAAATAAGAAGTCCTGTATTAGGTGTATTAGTCCTGTATATCTACTTAACAAGTTAACTCAAAACTTAGCAGCTTAAAACAACAAACATTTATTTTCTCACAGTTTCTGAGGGTCAGAAATCTGACAGCAGCTTTACCTGGGTGGTTCTGGCTCAGGGTCTCTTACCAGGTGGCATTTAAACTGCTGACCAGAGTTACAGTCATCTGAAAGTTCAACTGGGGCTGAAGGATCTGCTTCCAAGTTCACACCATGTGGCATATCTATAGGAATGCTCACATCATGACAGCTGACTTTCCCCAGGTGAGTGATTCAAGAGAGAGACACTGACTACCTATTCCCAAAAGTTACATACCATCACCTGTGCTGTATTCTATTGGTCACACCAACCATCTCTGGTACAATGTGGGAGTAAAGACCAGGAGAGGTGGAAATCAACGGTGACCATCTTGGATGCTGGCTATTCCAGGTCCATTTTCAAGGTTCAATTACTGGTACTTTCTGGGGGGAATTCAGGTAAATAAATTCCAGTATTTACACTAATAATAATGGCTTAATAGGAAACTATACAAAGGGCAATGAGGGCATGGCCCTTTCCAGCCCGCTACCAACTCTATCCCAGGTGTAGCACCTCCCCAGGAGAGAAGCCTCTCAGGCTCTGGTGCTAACAGTGTACGGACCAGCTGCTGCTCAGGCAGATTTGCCTTTTCACAAAGGCTGGTAGTTGGCCCATTGCTCTACAACATTAACTGATAGCTTTGCCTCAGGGATGTGTCAACTCTCCGTCATAATATAATCCAAAGAGATCAGGACCACACAGATATCCCACAGGACATCACACTGAACCATTATTTTGATGACATTATGCTAATTAGACAAGCACAAAGCGATTATTATGTTGGAGGTCTTGGTAAGAAATATGTATTCCAGGAAGCAGGAGACAAACCCTATGAAGATTCAGGGACTGACTAGTTCATTGAAATTTTTAGGGAGCCAGGGGGTCAGGGCCATGCCATATGCCACTTCAAAATAAAATGCAGATGTTTTGCATGTTGCATCCTTTCTACAAAGAAGAAACCATAGGTTCTTAGGTTCTGGAGGCAACATTCCACAGCTAGGAAAAGTCATCGCTCATTTACCAGGTGACATAGAAAGTTATCAGTTTTGAATGGGGCCAGAACAGGAGAGGGCAGTACAGCAACTCTAGGCCATAATGCAATCAGCCCTACTGCTTGAGCTCTACAATCAGGCAGACCTCAGTGTGTTGGAGATATCAGTGGTGAGAAAGGGACAGTATGGAATTTTTGGCAACCTCCAGCGAGAGAATCATAACACAGGTCCTGGGTGTTCTGGAGTAAGGCTGAGGCCATGCCATTTGCTGCAGAGAAATAGATGCCCTTTAAGAGTCAGCTCTTGGCATGTTACTGGGTCCTGGAACACTTGACTTTGGGACACCAACTTACCTTATATCCAGAATAGCCCATTTTGAGCTGTATTCTGTCATATCCACTAAGCAATAAAGTCAGATGGGTCTAGCAGTAATCAGTTGTAAAATGGGTAATATGACAGAGGTCAATAAACTATAGCTCATGGTTTGGACATCTGTTTTTGTAAATAAAGTTTTGTGGAGTATAGCTATCCGGGCCCTTTTGTTTACATGTTGTCTATGGCTGCTTTACAACAGCAGAGTTGAATAGTTGTGATAGAAACTGGTCCACAAAATCTACATGGGGCTGGATCTCACAAACTGGGAGATCATAACCTGAGCCAAAACCAAAAGCTAGAGGCTTAACCACTGAGCCACCCTGGTGCCCCTCATTGTGGTTTTGATTTGTATTTCCCTGATGATTAGAAATGTTGAGCACCTTTTGACATAGGTGTTGGCTATTTGTATGTCTTCTTTGTAAAAGTGGCTATTCCAATCCTTTGATCATTTTTAAGTTGGATTATTTGGGTTTTTTTGCTATTGAGTTGAATGAATTCTTTGTATGTTGTAGGTATTAACCTGTTGGCTTGTAACCCTCCTGGGAGCTTCCCAGGTGTAATCTAAATTTAGCCCCAATACAAGGAGGGCAAGGAGAGACCAAAGGAAGGGGCAGGTCACTCCAAGTTGGTAAGGTGGCAGTTTTAATAAGCAAGGAGAACTTACATATGAAGCTTGTCTTGGGCAGCAGCAAGACAATTGGATCCCCACACCTGCCTGCTAGATCTTAAAAGTTTATAAAGAGGTCCTAATTGGATTCAGTCACATATACCCTCCAGTCGTTTTCAACACCACATCACCATCTCAAGGCTGTGTCCTTGGAGCAGCTCTGGGAGTGGGAAAGGCAAGCAGAACCCACATTCTAAGGATAGGGGAGGGAGTGAGGAGCCTTTGAGCACCTGAGTCCAGCTCAAGGATTAATCGTCAGTCATATCTTTTTTGATGACGTTCCCCAACAAAACCTCTTATCAGATATAGGGTTTGCAATTATGTTTTCCCATTCTTAAGTTGCCTTTTCATTTGACTGTCTCCTTTGCTGTGCTGAAGCTTTTTAGCTTGATGTAGTCCCAACTTGTTTACTTTTGTTTTTGTTGCCTTTGCTTTCGGTGTCATATCGAAAAAAATCATTGCCAAGACCAATGCCAAGGAGCTTTTTCCCTATGTTTTCCTCTAGTGGTATAAGAGAGAGGTCCAGTTTCATTCTTTTGCATGAGGGCATCCAGTTTTCCCAGCACCATTTACTAAGGAGACCATCCTCTCCCCATTACGTGTATCTGGCACTCTTGTCAATGACTAGTTGATCATATACATGCATGGGTTTATTTCTGGGCTTTCTACTTTGTTTCATTGGTCTGCTCATATTCTTTGACAGCTTTCTATTACATTATAGTTCTCTTTTCTTATTTATTTGTGGGAATTATTTATATATTAAGAAAAGTAGCCCTTCATCTGTGATAAGAGTTATAAAATTATTCCCAATTTACTGTTTGTTTTTTCCTAAGTGTGTTTTGCTCTGCATATCTTCAAAAAATTATATAGTTGAATTTATTAATTCGTTTTCTGTTATACTTTGAGTATTGTGTTACACTTAGAAAAAACTTTCCTCTTTTAAAGTCTCCCATGATGTCTTCTAGTTCTTTCATGCTTCCATCTTTTATACTTAATCTCTTATTCACTTGGAACTTATTTTGATTTTAGGTGTTAAGAAGTGATTAGGGGTTCAACTTTTTTTCTCAGAGAACTAGCCTCTTGTCCAAATATCACTTCTTTAATTATTAAGTCTTAAAATCTAACATGTATGTTCCATTTTATTTATTTTTTATTTTTTTTAAAACCTCCTATAAACCAGCTGTTTTTTTTTTTTTTTAACGTTTATTTATTTGTGAGACAGAGAGAGACAGAGCATGAACGGGGGAGGGTCACAGAGAGGGAGACACAGAACCTGAAACAGGCTCCAGGCTCTGAGCTGTCAGCACAGAGCCCGACGCGGGGCTCGAACTCACGGACCGCGAGATCATGACGTGAGCTGAAGTCAGCCGCTTAACCGACTGAGCCACCCAGGCGCCCCTGTATGTTCCATTTTAGCAAGGACCTGTTAAGCATCTATGAACACAGGTTTTTTTTTTTTTCTTTTAAACTATTAGTAAGATTAATTAATTATATTAATATTGAATCATTCTTATATTTCTGGAATAAACCTAAGTCATGGTATATTATTATTTTCACATGCTACCAGATACTTTAATTAATAAAACATTTGGCAGTTTTTACATTGATATTCATAAGTGAAATTGGACTATATTATGTGTGCATGCTATCTTTGGTAATTTTGGTACCAATGACATGTTCTCTTCATAGAAAGAATGAAAGACTTTCTTTGTGTGTGTGTGCTCTAAGACAGAATTAATAGCACTGGAGTCAACTACTATTTACCATTTTGGTGGAACTTCCTTGTGAGAGAAGGTGGGCCACGTGCTTTGGCGGTGAAGGTGAAGGTGGAACTGAAGGTAGTGGAAAGATAGTTCTTTGCTAACATTTTCTCGTTCTTCTATGGTAATCGTTTGATTAGATTTTCCATCTCAGGATCTATTTTGGTACATTGTATTTTCTTGTAACATCATCCATTTTATCCAAGTTTTCAAATTTATTTGCTTAAAGTTGAGCAAAACTAGTCAAATCTATAATTTGTTTTCTGTATGTGACTTTTTCCCACTTATTTTTTTTATCACAGCAAATGTGCATTGCCCCCCCCCCCCTTTCTGGTTAAACTATTTTGCTGTTATTAATTTCTTCTCTAACCTCTGGATTTATTAGCCTTTATTACTCGTTTCTTAATTTATTAATTTCTTTTATCATTACCAATTTCTTTCTTCTGCTTTTCTATGTTTATTTTCATATTTTTAACCCTTAAATTGGATAATTAATTTACTTCCACTATAAATTTGCTTATGAGCCAGCTTTAACTATGTCCAAACAAGCATCTGTATGCAGTATTTTTATTTTCTAGATATTCTGCAATTTCGGTTTGACTTCCTCTTTTTCCTAAGCCAACTAAAACACTTTTTTAAAAGTTTAAGTAGTTGTGACTTTTTTATTTTAGTTGTTTTTTATTTGTTTTTGTTTTTGTTTTTTTCCTCCCCTTTCTTGAGAACACTAGAAAGTTATGTATCTTGCCCTTCACTGCATTTGAGTTTTCCCCCGGGACTCCTCTTCCCCCACTTTCTCGCACCTTTAATGATAAAGATCAAGAGGAAAGTTCTCCTTAAAGCCCGACGAGAACGAGGGAACCCTGCGGGCCAGTAGAAGAAACAGCAAGCCAGCCCCGCAGGTCCTTCGGTGAATGAGGGCCAACCCCTGGTTCAGTAGGCGCTGCGCCAAGGAGAAGTAGGGACCACACCTCCGCGGGCTTGTGGACTATTGGCCAATCGTCGCCTCCGAAGTCCTGCTCTGTTCTTTGATTGGTTTTGACGGAGAGGCCCCCGCCACGCTTTAGAGGCCTAGCGCCTGACTGGGACCTGGACGGTGGCCTGTGAAGGACAATAGGCTTGCGGAGCGGAGGAAAGGTTTTGCAGGGAGTGGGAAGCAGCTGGTGTAACCAGAAGTCGGAGAGCGACCGGGTTGTGGAGCCATGGCGGCAACCTCTGCGGTGTCGGTGCTGCTCTTGGCGGCAGAGAAGAACCGGTGGCTGCGAGTCCCGAGCCTGCTGCTGCCGCCGAGGTAACGTGAGGCGGAGGGGCGGTGGATCAGCGTCCGGGGTCGGAGGCAGGGGTGGTGTAAATGGACCCCAGCACGCCGAGAGAGGTGCGCGGGTTCCGAGGATCGAGCGGGAGGAGGGGAGAGCGTTAGGAAAACCCCAGCCCCTTTCACGGTGTTCTGCTCTGCTTGGCATCGGGAGAGAGACCTGTTCACACCCAGCCCTTCCTTTTCTTCCCCTTGCTCCCCGTATCCACTCTGCAGCCTCTATTTGCCTCTGTTTTTCCATTTTCGGGCAGTGGGGGAGGGGTGGAGCTGGGCCTGCCACATCCCTGCTTCCCTCGCTACAGGGGCAAGAGAGACGCTTGTACCGCTGCTAACCGTTAACATGGTGCTTTCACTGCATTCCCTGTGTGGGGAGTGTTGATGATCCCCGTTCTGGTGAAGCTCAGAGGGGTCAACGACTTGCTCAAGTTTACACAAGGAGTAAGAAATGGAGCCAGGACGCCCCTCGAGCCCCTTTCGGTTCAGCTAGCCCCGGTCAGGTGTCCGGTTCAGAGGCTCTGTGGAGTTCTTTCTCATTATTGGAATGGATCAAGCTAACAAAAGTAAATTTACCTTCCAGAGGGTGAGAGGTTGGTCTGTTAAAAGTTCTCAGAGGCAAGTTTGAACAAAGCTATGACTCTAACTAACCTGACTCCAGATCAGTTTCAAATTTTGAGCTGTAAGTTTCAATGACAATAAATTTGGTAGTGAAGACATCCTCAGGTCTCCTGGTAGCAGGCTTCTTTACCTTGCTTTGTTTCTTCCTCCTCTTCACCTCCTCCTCTGTTCTGGAAAGACAGGGTAGCTTAGTGCTGAAGGGCACAGACTGTGCTGTCCGAAGCCAGGGTTCTCAGCTTTGCTACTCACTAGCTGTGTGCCCAACCTTGGGCACATTACTTAATATCTCTGTGCTTCAGTTTCCTGACTTAGGAGGAGGTGATGATACTATTCCTAGAGGAGATAATATTAGTACCTAGCACTGTGTGAATTAAATGAATGAATACATGGAAAGAGGCTCAAACAATCTGGTGCATATGAATCAATCCATAAATACAGCCTTTGTTTCAAGGTTTTTGTTTGCTTTTATTTTCCACAAATTACTGGAGAGGTATTTAGATTTGAGTTACTTAATTGTAGAACTAGCCCCAGAGTAAAATAAGGCAGTTGGTGAAAGTAATGTTAATGCTCTTTTCTTTCTCCTGGTTTTTCTTTTCTTAGGTTTCCAGGGCTCTTCAGGATATTACACAGACCATTTTCTCTCTCTTCCCTCTCCCTCTCAAATCTTCCCTACTGTGTGTAGAACTGTTCTCAGGTAGCTGTCATCCTGGAAAATGTTACAGTTGTTAATGGCATTAAGGAATTACAAATCTTAGCATTATAGAGAGTATTTTCATGTCTTGTATGTCATGATTCTCCAGTAACTCAGAGAAATGAAGTCTAATGGTGGAATTTTAGAAATAAGAGTATACTGGTATAGAATTTATGTTGAATCAGGGTGGGATTATCTCATGGAAGCAACTTCTTAATTTTGTTTGTTTAAGCCATTGTTTTAAGCTATAGCTTGGATAATGGTGAAAAATAGAATAGACCTATCAAAACATCATTGAGATAGAGGATTATGTTAAGTAGTGTGTCTGTATGTGATTGTAGGTCTGTTTTCACTACAAAATCACAGAGGAAAACTTTAGTTCAGCAATGGCCTTGAAACTTAATCAGGATCTTAAGCTGGATTTACCAAGAAACAGCCATTTTATAGATAAATCTGTCCAGGACAAGCCTTGAATCTTATAAAAAACTTATCTGAAGAATGTGATGGGAAGATGCTGTGAACCAGAAGATACCTTTTAAAGATAAGGAAAAACAGTCTTTCTCCTTGAAGATTAAGAGAATGAGGTCAGTCAAATTGGAAAGAAGTGGGAAAGCAATAGCCTCCTGAGAAAGCTGTCCTGTGGGACTCAAGTGCCAAAGCTGTGGGTCTTCCCACCAGCCCTTCACGGATGGCAACATCTGATTGAGTTTGCATCAGAAGGCAATGACTGTCTGACCTACTGTTATAATCCCGCCCCCTGCACCCCTGCCCCAGTGAAATGCTAGTTCTGTTCAGTTACATAGCTATATGCATACTGTATACATGCTACACATACATAGTTGCTTAGTATCTAATGTACATTGTGGTTTTTATCGCCCACTGTGTACATGATCTAAAATAATTAGTTCTTTATGACCATAGTTTTAACAAATCTCCCATGTATGGGTGGAAAAGACTATGGTGGAATTCCTTCTGTAATTTGGTTTTTTCCCAGTGTATTCTTTTTAGCTGACACCAGATAGGCATTATACTTACACTTTTTTGTTCCTAAAGTAAATCTGGCCTGCTTTCTGTTACCTCTGGGTTAAAGTTTTGTTACTTGCTGTATCAATATGTATCATGGAACTTAAAAAATTGTTTTAGACCTTAGTAAACTTCTACCTAGTTAAGACACCTCAGACAAGTCACTTAGCCTCCCTGATTCTCCATTTCTTATTAATACAAGGATTCAGCTTAAGTTGTCTACTTTGAAACTGAGAAGTATCTCTTGGTGTCTCCCGTCCTATGTGAGGACACTGAAGTCTGAGTTGTAAAGTGAAAACTGGGTCTTGAGAGCGAAAAAATCTTAGATGTTACCATAGTTACTATACCCTCCAAGGCTCGACCCCTCCTACAAAATCTTAGTATTTATGTTTTTGCATTAGGGGGCCATAATGAAAAAAGACTGGGGAAACACTGATGTAAAATGACTTGCCTGGTGTCACCAGCAGCTGGTCAGTGGGGGGTCTTCTGGCCCCACAGCCAGCAGTCTTTCTGCTGCCCTTGATCAGCTCCTTCTCTTTACTTCTCTGGGCTTAATTGTTCAAACCTTAATTATCAGGGGTTGAAGAAGATTGGTATTTTTCAAACTGTTGTGTGACCAGCATATTTTATTTAATGAAGTGGAATAGAACAGAAAGTATCAAAACACAGAGAAAATGTTCTGTCACGAAAATTCTGTTTTGTGTGTGTACCAACTTGTGAAGTCAGATACAATTTTACTTGAGTCGAAAGAGTTTGAAAAAGCTGAACTGTATGATCTTGAAGTACCTTGGCTTTCTAATTGTGACCCTGTGGCCATTTGCCAGCCTCTGGAGCAAGCAGGTTAGGTGATCCATTCAAGGACACACAGTGCCAGAGACAACAGCCAAAACTGTAACTTCCGGTTTCTAGAGTAATTTTCTTCCCTCAAAGAAAGTCTTATTAAGTTACTTTGTAGGCTTCAGGCTTAACTAAGGTCACATCTAGACTTGGTTTCAGGTTTTGAATTAATAAATCATATAGTGACTGAGGGGCGCCTGAAGCCTCCGACTTCACCTCAGGTCATGATCTCACAGCTGGTGAGTTCAAGCCCCATGTCAGGCTCTGTGCTGACAGCTCAGAGCCTGGAGCCTGGAGCCTGCTTCAGATTCCGTGTCTCCCTCTCTCACTGCCCTTCCCCCTATGCACTCTGACACACACACACACACACACTCTCTCTCTCTCTAAAATAAGTAAACATTTAAAATTTTTTTGATTCTTTTGAAACAACGACTGATCTTGTATATCCTGTTTAATTATTATTCCATTTGGATTCATTTGCTAGGAGATGGACTTGGAGGCAGAGAACCATGAAGTATTCAACAACCACAGGTACAGTCTTGATTTGCTTTGGCTTTGCAGATTATGAACTAAGAGAGGGAAATGCTTAATTCCTTAATTTGTGTATATAGAATTAGTGCTCATATATTTTTGAAATTTGGGATTTTCATGATCATTTTATTAGTACGTATTGAGCCATGGTTTCCACCTCTTTTATGTCAAATCTCCCCTGTTGTTGAGTCTACAATATATACAGAAATAATTGGAAACATTTACATTTATGTCGTTACTTCCGTCTGTTTGATCCCGTTCAGTGCCGTGAATTGGAAAGGCATAACCCTGATGGTCTAAATCAGTGCTTTAAAACCATTCTGATAAGTGGCAGACATTTTTTCAAATAAAATTTTACACGGAATTCCCAACGATTAAACGTATGAAAGTGTAGACACAGTTGATTGGGTGCAGCTTCCTCCCCACAACACACACATGCATACTTCATCCCAGCAGCTCCTGTGACCTGTGACAACTCAGACTCCATAGATCCCCATAGAAAAACATTGTTTTAAGTTATAGAAAACCTTATTTGTTTTAGAATAATAGCCATTATAAACTGCCCAGGAGCATTTATTTCATATGTGATACGGAAGTGCATTTTACATATTAACACAGTAACACGTCCTGTGGCACGGATACCAGTGCCCTGGTGCAGCACTCAGTGTTCACGCAAGAGAGCCATACGTCCCTGTGTTTGCGTGCAGAGGGATAGAAGCGATGGAGTTGAGCGACTGCAAGTTCAGATTCTGAGGTGAACCTAACCTGGGTTCAAATCCTGGACCTGCTATTTCTTTTAGCCAGTATACTTTCAGGACAAAATGAGCATAATTTCAGGAAAGTAGTATCTCTTTTCATTGTAATTCCTTTATGTTTACAATTTATGTAACAATAATAGTATCTACTCCATAGGATTATTGTGAGGATTTAAATCCAGATTGAGTCTTTAGCACAGGACCTGCGGCATAAAAAGTACTTACTAAAGACTAATTATTATTAACTATGAGGGGTGTTTTGGGGCTATTGTAATTTGACCTTTGGCATATCAAAGCATCTTTTCATTTTAAAGTTGAAAAAGCTGAATAACATAAGAGTGTATGTTAATAAGGGTATCTTGGATTTCAGGGGCACTTGGGTGGCTTAGTCGGTTAAGCTTCCGGGTCTTGAGTTTGGCTCAGGTCATGATCTCACAGTTTGTGACTTTGAGCCCTGCATCAGACTGTGCACTGACAGTGTGGAGCCTGCTTGGAATCCTTTCTCTCTCTCTCTCTCTCTCTCTCTCAAAGTAAATAGACATTTTTTTAGAAAAGGGTATCTTGAATTTCAGTGAAAGGAAATGCACTAATATTAGTTAAAATGACTATTTGAGACTCTGTTATGCTAATTTTACCAAAACAAATGTTTATCAGCTGATTAATATAATGGAATCTTTATTTTGCTTTCTCATTCTTTGTTCTCCAATAACATTTGTGTATGATTTTCATGGTGTTTTAAGCAGGACGAAACATTGCCAAGGTCCTCATTGCAAACAGAGGAGAAATTGCCTGCAGGGTGATACGAACAGCTAAAAAAATGGGAATACAGTCCGTGGCTGTTTATAGTGAGGCCGACAAGAATTCCATGCATGTAGACATGGTATGTTGTTAAAAACCGAAAGTCAGATTTTGTGATTGTATTTGTTTATTATGTTGGTATTTTACTCCTTTATGTTGACATTTTATGTTTGCTAGTGTTAATAGGACATAAGTGGGTAGGTTCAAACTGCTCACTAATTATCCCTGTTGGGATACATTTTCCAAACGTAACACCGGTTTAACTGAACAGTGTGTTTTGCTGTGTTTAGTTGACTTACCAGCAAGGTCCTGTCTTATCAAGGGTTGGTTAAAATAGTTCACAGAATGTGGCCACAGATCATACTTTGAGTGGCACATATCCAGGTCCCTGATGTACAAGAAGGATGCAGATCCCAGTCTTAGCAACTACCACATACTGGCCAGGGGATCTTTGACAAGTCATCTGATGTTTCTGAGCCTTGGCTTAACTATAAAATTATAACTGAAAGGATCCCATTTCCCTGAGGTCTGTAAGTGCTACCAGTTGTTACTAGCTATTATTCACCAGACAGAGCCAACCATGGGTGAATTCAACTACTGGCCTTCTTTACGCCCACAGCAAGATTGAGCAGCGACAAATTCATGGCAACCAGCCTCCGCTCTCCGGGCACTTTTCTCTCTCATTCTGTGTGTTGACCATCTCAAGCCTGCTTTGTGCCATTCTAGCTGCTGACTCTCCCTCCACCCACCTATTCTCAGCAGATGATCTCGACTCACAGGGAAAGCAGAACTGCGCTTCCTGCCGCAGAATCTCTTCACTGCATCTGTGTCTGTCCTTGTCCCGTTCAAGACACTTATCTTCCTGTGCTCTGGAGTCCTCCTCTTACCTTTTCAAGGATCTTCCATCTTCTTTTCACACTGTATTCTGTCACTCTACTTCGTCTGCTCTTTGCTAAACACTTCCGAATTTCTATTTCTAGCCCAGACTTCATTTTGAGTGTGATACAGGTATACCCGGCTGCCCACTTGACGTCTCCACGTGGATATGTGACAGGTACCAAACTAATATGCCTGACGTGGAACTCATGACTTTGATCTGTGGTGAAGCTGCTTTTCCTGCACACTTCCCTCACTCAGCAGATGACACCACCATTGCCCCTAAAAACCATAATGCCAGAGATCTGGGAGTATTTGAACATCTTCTGTCTTCCTGCCACTCTACATCCTTCCCCTTCCCTATCTAGACAGTCACCAAGTGCTGTTTATTCTGTTTCCCAGACACTTCTTTCCGCTTCTTTCTGTCCTCTGCCACCAGTACCTTAAGTCATAGCTGGCATCACCCTCACCGGCCCGATGTGGTAGCCTCCTAAGTGGTCTCCCTACTTTCATCTTGACCTCTCCCACGGTATGTTCTATGTTTCATCCAGACTGATTGCCTAAAATCAGATTTTTGATGTTACTCCTCTGCTTCTGCTTTAAATAACTTAAGCCTTTTTATCATCTACCGGACTAATAAAGACGGATAATATTCAGTGTTGGTTAATGTGGTTAGAAATTGGTACATTGATGGAGATGTGTGTTGGTGACACCAGTTCAAGGGACGATCAACCAGGAGCTATTAAAATGTTATATCCTTCACCCAGCCTTGCCAACATACCTCTAGATCTCTGTCCAGAGACATGTTCACATGCATGTGCAAGCAGAGGCATGTATAGGAATGCTGCCAGCATCCAGTTTTTTGCCATTATGACCTAAATGTCTGTTCAGATGTACGTGATTAAATGAACTTTGGTACCTCCATACTGTGGAACATTATGCCATTGTTATAAAAAATGAGGTAGACATACGTGCACTAGCAAGGAAAGAGCTCCCAAGACCTACTGTTAATGAAAACAACAATTACAGGAGTTTGATCCTGTTTGTGTAAAAACTAAAAACAAAAACTAAAACTGTATGTGTTTATGTAAATATATATAAATAAATAGGAATATGGATATGGAAAAAATATGTCCCAAAGATCATAGTGGTTTTATCTGGAGGAGTTTTGAAGTGAGGGAGAAGGTGGTGCCAAAAGACCCCTTTGCCTTTGTATTATTATTCACATTATTTTAATTTTTAAAATTTTTTTTTTTAGAGATAGAGAGAGAGAGAAAGAGAAAAAGTAGGGGAGGGGCAGAGAGAGAGGGAGACACAGAATTCGAAGCAGGCTCCAGGCTCTGAGCTGTTAGCACAGAGCTCAATGTGGGGCTTGAACTCCTGGACCGCAAGATCATGACCTGAGCCAAAGTCTGATGCCCAACAGACTGAGCCACCCAGGTGCCCCTATTCACGTTTTTTAGAAGGAGAATAGATTTGTGTTTTGTGGAATTAAAGTTTAGGAACAAAAAATGACAACCAAAAAACCTCATTATGTGTTACCTTAGGAGAAAATCCAAAGCTTTAACCTCCCGCGAGGCCCTCTGAAATCTGTGCTCCCTGGTCTGTCCAGACACATCTCTGGTCCCTGACCCCTTGTGCACTGGGCTCCAGCCACCCAAGCTTCTCTGTCAGTCCCTCAAATGGGCCAAGTTTCTTCCCACCCCAGGACCTTCATATATGTTGTTTGCTCTGTTTGGGAGGCTTGCCCCCATCTCCATTCCTGTTCTCAACTCCACATCCTGCACCCGTTTGCCTGGCCAAACCCTGGTCATCCGGGAGGAGCCGCTGATCTTCCTTCCCAGTCTTTCCTTGAGCACCCTCAGGCCTGATCAGTCTTCCTCTTCGCCTGCATTGTGTCCTTTGTTTTTCCTTCATGACCTTTCTCACAGTTGTCATTAGATATATGAATGTGTGTTTGATGTCTGTCTCCCTCTAGACAGGGACATTGTTTACTCTTGTACAGGCAGCTCCCACCTCAAAGCATGGCACCTGGTCGACATTCAGTAAGTCTTTGAATAAATGAATGATGTTTTCTGTCTTGTCTACTCCAGGGGATGCTGTGATTATGTGAAAGTTTTAAAGGACGGTATAAAGTAGTTCACAAATGGATAGAAAGAGCATTATCATCCTGCCTAAATAATTATATAAACTTCAGTAAACTTCATAATTTTATTTCTTGCTGTATACAACTGTCCTATGTTTTGTGTCTTGCCAAATTGGCAAAGTTTTGGCATTAGATACATTTAAAGTTATTATTGTTACTAATGATGATACTGTGGTTAATGCCTGTTGCTTTTTATCCTAAAGACATTTTATTTCACTCTATCTAGTGTTTAGTTTATACATAAAAATCAAGTTTGGGCATCCTCTTCTTGCAGAGATTCCAAACTGGCTTATTTTTATAACATAGACATGAGCTGGTCCTTCTGTTTCTTATTTCTTGCATTGTTCTTGGGGAGCCACCTTTTTATTTATAATAATCAGATGACCCTGAAGCAGTTCTGTCGTGTACTAGTGTGTGCAAGCCGTGTAAGCATGTAATATTCCTCAACAGGCAGATGAAGCATATTCTATTGGCCCCGCTCCCTCCCAGCAGAGCTACCTTTCTATGGAGAAAATCATTCAAGTGGCCAAGATCTCTGCTGCTCAGGTAATAAGATCATGCCAGTCTGGCTTAGACTGGTGGGATGGATGGGGGCAAAGGTAGGGCTGATAACACTGCATCTGGTTCACTTCTTTTTTTTTTTTTCCCTAAAGTTTATTTATTTTATTTTGAGAGAGAGAGCATGAGCGAGGGAGGGGCGGGGGGGGTGGAGCTGGAGAGAATCCCAAGCAGGCTCCACAGCTGTCAGCACAAAGCCCCATGCAGGGCTCAAACTCACCAACAGTGAGATCATGACCTGAGCTGAAATCAAGCGTCGGACGCTTAACCAACTGAGCCACCCAGGCACCCCAGTGTTCTCTTCTTTAGAATCAGTTCCTAGACTGAATAACTTAGGCATTAATTTATACACACAGGTATTTAAAATATGTTTGTTTCTAAACTTTTTAGTTATCTCTTGGAGTAAAAAACCCCTAGGAATGTACAGAGATGATACTAATACATGGACTTTATATATTTCCTTAGGAATGCAAGCACTATAACAGAAATAGCACTTCATATGTTTATCACGTGTTTGAACGTATATGACATAGTATTATTACCTCCATTTTACAAATGTAAAATCTAATGCACAGAAGGTTACATGATATCCAAAATCATCTAGTCTCAGGGGCGCCTGGGTGGCGCAGTCGGTTAAGCGTCCGACTTCAGCCAGGTCACGATCTCGCGGTCCGTGAGTTCGAGCCCCGCGTCGGGCTCTGGGCTGATGGCTCAGAACCTGGAGCCTGTTTCCGATTCTGTGCCTCCCTCTCTCTCTGCCCCTCCTCCATTCATGCTCTGTTTCTCTCTGTCCCCCAAAAATAAATAAACGTTGAAAAAAAAAATTTAAAAATCATCTAGTCTCGCTAATCAGAGCATGTTCCATGGCATTGTTTGGGAACACTGTAGAAATGCAGACTCTTAGGCCTCACCCCAAGCCACTGTAGTTTACATTTTTATGCATACTTTGCATTTTTATTAAGATCCCCAGGTGCTTTGAAAGCAAAATTTATCATTGAATGAGACAGGATTAAACAAGAGTCTCCCGACTTCTAGCCCTATATCAGACGAGGCTGAGCAGTAGAACTTCATTGCCCTGCATTTTGATAAAAGGGAAGATAGTATTTACTCAGAAATTTCAGGCTTCAGACACCTGGGTGGCTTACTTGGTTAAGCATCCAACTCTTTTTTTTTTCTTTTTTTTTTTTTTAATTTTTTTTTTCAACGTTTATTTATTTTTGGGACAGAGAGAGACAGAGCATGAACGGGGGAGGGGCAGAGAGAGAGGGAGACACAGAATCGGAAACAGGCTCCAGGCTCCGAGCCATCAGCCCAGAGCCTGACGCAGGGCTCGAACTCCCGGACCGCGAGATCGTGACCTGGCTGAAGTCGGACTTTTAACCGACTGCGCCACCCAGGCGCCCCAAGCATCCAACTCTTAATCTCAGCTCAGGTCTTGATCTCGGGGTCGTGAGTTCAAGCCCCACATTGGGCACCACACTGGGTGTGGAGCCTATTAAAAAATAATAAATGAGGGGAGCCTGGGTGACTCAGTTGGCTAGGCATCCAACTCTTCATTTTGGCTCAGGTCATTATCTCACGGTTTGTGAGTTCAAGCCCTACATTGGGCTCTGCACTGATGGTGTGGAGCCTGCTTGGGATTCTATGTCTCCCCCTCTCTCTCTCTCTGCCCCTCTCCCATTTGCTCTCTCTCTCAAAATAAATAAACGTTAAACAAAAGTAAGTGAAAAAAATAAAGAGTATGACTTGTTCTCTCCACCATGGGAAGAACATATCTCATTTCTGCTTGAAGATAGAGCCAACAGCAACAACTTTGGATCTGTACATACGTTTGAACAAGCGCAGCAGAAAGGTTACAAACTAAAAGCATGGAATAAATTATTTTGGCAGAGATTTAAGGGTAGGAGACAACAGTTTGTATCTTTACTGGTAAAGGCATGTTAGTACTATGGAATGAACGACGTTAACAGGCTTACAATCCTGTGATCCACTAGAGTGAATTGGTGGCTAAATACATACATACCTGATGGCTAGAGAAATTAGCTCCCTGGTTACAGTAGTGTTGTTGAGTTTTCCTTTCCGATATATTCAAATGCTCAAGAATTCTGTGATCTGGATATATTAAATTGTTCTTAATATAAATCAGCTAAAACTTCTTGAGGCCATTCCCATAATGTGTGGTTGGACTTTATTTTTGTAAGGAAACAGCTGCCTTTCTTTTTAGTTATAGAGAAAGAATATTTATCTAGTTCATCAGAGTTCTCTTGAATTAAGTATCTGTTCAAAAGAAAGGAGGCTAGCAACACCTCACCTTGAAAATGAAATTAAGGAAACAGTTATATTCACAATAACATTAGTAAAAATCAGTTAGCAAAATCAGTTGAAGACCTCTGTATGAAAACTATAACATGTTGCTGCAAGAAAAGAAGTTCTAAATAAATGGATAGATATATCATTGGAAGAATCAATATGTTACGATGGCAGTTCTTTCCAGATTGGTCTGTAAATTTAAGGCAGCCTTTATCAAAATCCCAGTTGGCTTTTTTTTGGTCGATATTGACAAGCTGGTCCTAAAATAGCCCAAAGGTCTAGTATATAGTTAAAAGAATCTTGAAAAGACAATAAATTTGTAGACTCTCAGATTTCAGAATGCATTATAAAGCTACAGTAACCAAGACAGTATGCTATCAGAAGAGTAAATATAGTCAGTGCAGCCAAATAGGAACTCCCCAAATAAACTCACACATATATGGTCAATTCATTTTTTAACAAAGGCGGTAAAGTAATTCAGTGGAAAATATAGTCTTTTCAACAGATTGTGCTGGAACAATTGGATATTTATATGCAAAAAGATAAACCTAAAATCACCAATGAAAAGGAGTGATGTGCTGATACATGCTAAAAAATGTATGAACCTTGAAAATGTTGTGTTCAGTGAAAGAAGCCAGTCACTGAAGACTGTATGTATTATGTGATTCCATTTATATGGAATGTCCAAAATAAGCAGATCTCTAGAAACAAAGTGGATTAGTGGCTCCATAGGCCTGGACATATGTAAGGAATGGAAGATAACTGCTAACAGGCATGGAGTTTCTTTTTAGGGTAATGAAAAGTTACGTTATTAGGTCTTAGTAACTTAGACTATGGTAATGATTGCACAATTCTGAATAATAAGAAAAATCATTGGATTGGCTAAGTTTATGGCATATTAATTACATGTCAATGAAGATGTTTTAAGAATGGAGTGTCACAAAAAAAATAAAAAGAAGAATGCAGTATTTACTGCATACACAATAGAAAGGCTAAAATCAAAAAGACTGATAATACTTCTTGATTTTGGCTTGGGTCATGATCTTGTGTTTCATGGGTTCAAGCCCCACGAACTGACAGTGCAGAGCCTGCTTGGGATTCTCTGTCTGCCCGTCCCCTGCTCGTGCTCACACTCTGTCTCAAAATAAACAAATTTTTAAAAGCATGTAAAAAATAAAATACAGATTCTTCTATATGATCCAACAATTTCACTTATAGACCTAAAAGAATTTAAAGCAGTGACTCAAACAGGTACTTGTACACCGATGTTCATAGCAGTGTTAGTCACAAAAGCAAAAGGTGGAAACAATCCACACGTCCATCAAAAGATGAATGTGTAAAAAAAACTGTGGAATATGCAGTAATATTATACAGCCATGAAAAGGAATGGAATTCTGACACATGCAACAACATGGAAGAACTTGAAAATATAATGCTAAATGAAATAAGCTGTACACAAAAAGACAAATATTGTACAATTCCATTTATATTAGGTACCTCGATTGGGTACTCACAGAGACAGAAAGTAAAATAGAGGTTATCAGGGACTGTGGAATTAATATTTAATGGGTACGGAGTCTCCGTTTGGGTGATGGCAACATTCTGGAAATGGATAGTGGTGACGGTTGCACAGCATTATGAACGTCCATTAATGCCAATGAACTGTACGCTTAAAAGTGGTTAAAATGGTAAATTTTATGTTGTGTATATATTACCACAGTAAAAAGGAGTATAGATTTTTCTGGTTCAGGTAAGTCTTCAGAACTTTAGTATGAACATTTCAGATATGTCTTTGGAAACAGATCCTGATAGTACCCATAGTGTACCTATCACCCGTGTAGGGAGAGGCTTCCTCAGAAATATGACGTCACCTGCATCACAGTGCTAAGTTTGTCCTTCCATTCTCACTTCTAGGCTATCCATCCAGGATATGGTTTTCTTTCAGAAAACATGGAATTTGCCGAACTCTGTAAACAAGAAGGAATTATTTTTATAGGTCCTCCTTCATCTGCAATTAGAGACATGGGTATAAAGAGGTATGAGTTTATATCTTTTAAATATAACCATAGAAAGGTCAATTGAAATGGTGTACCTATAATAGATATGGTAATCCATGGTTGTTGTTATAGGCTTATGTGGTTTATCTGCCACTCCAGTGAGTTACGGAAATGTTCAATTCATTAGCGTTTCTAATCAATATCTGGATTAGTTTGGGGAATTTTTTTTAAAAAATATATTGTCAAATTGGTTTCCATACAACACCCAGTGCTCATCCCAACAAGTGCCCTCCTCCATGCCCATCACCCACTTTCCCCTCTCCCCCAAGTTTGGGGAATTAAAAACAAGGTGGGATGAACTATCACATGAAAAACTGGATTCCTAGTTATCACAAGAAAACTAATATTTTAATATTTGTGTTAATATTTGTTGTCTCAGACTGCAGTCTGTTTGTTTGTTTTTTACCTCTGGGATATTTTATTTAAAAAGTTCCTTTGTATTTTGTAGATTGGGCTGTTTTGTTCTTCTCTTGTATGAAATAATTCGCAGAATTGAGGCACCTCCTCTTTTTTATTCAAAAGCACATCCAAATCCATAATGGCTGCTGCGGGAGTGCCTGTTGTGAAGGGATATCATGGAGAGGACCAGTCGGATCGGTGTCTGAGGGAGCATGCGGGGAGAATAGGTTATCCTGTCATGATTAAAGCCGTCCGTGGTGGAGGAGGAAAAGTAAGATTGTGCGTGCTCATGTTTTTCATTTCAGGATAGTCTTCTCTGTTTTATTTAGTTTGCGGTCTTAACTATCTTGCCCTCTTAGGGAATGAGGATCGTTAGATCTGAAGAAGAATTTCAGGAGCAGTTAGAATCAGCACGGAGAGAAGCTAAGAAGTCTTTCAATGATGATGCTATGCTGATTGAGAAGTTTGTGGACATGCCAAGGTGGGTTTGGCTTTTTTTCTGAGTCAGATTTTTAAAATTAAACTTTAAAAGAAATGTAGGCAAACTATATGAAATGTAAAGTTCTAGTAGTACATAAGTACATTAAATTCCCCAATCCCACCCCCTGATGTAACCACTTAGTGTAGTATGGTATGCATCCCTCCAGGTATTTTCTAAGTGAATAGAAATACACATACGTATACTCACAGAGTACAAACTACATACAGAAGTGCAGTGAGTAGAACCTTACATAGTATGATATGCTAATATTACATCATAGCCATCTTTCTGTCAGTAAATATAGGTCTACCTTATTCTTTTTATTGGGCTTAATAGTTCCATGATTTTGATGTACCATTAATTTATTCAGTCAGTTTCTTATTAATGGAACTTAGGGTTTTTTTCAAAATAAAAAAAAGGGGGGGCACCTGGGTGACTCACTCGGTTAAGTGTCCAACTTCGGCTCAGGTCATGATCTCATGGTTTGTGAGTTCGAGTCCCGCGTAGGGTTCTGTGCTGACAGCTCAGAGCCTGGAGCCTGCTTTGGATTCTTTGTCTCCCTCTCTCTGCTTCTCTCTCTGTCTCTCAAAAATAAACATTAAATTTTTTTTTAAAAATTCTTATAAAAAATTAAGTTTTATCTTACAGAACTCTATAAGCATCCATTGAGATTTTCAGAAATAGATACCTAAATTGAATTGTAAGTGATATGTTAACAAGTAATAATACTAACACCTCACCCTTATATTTCACTTACCATAATCTTACCATCCTAATTCTGATCTAATTCCTGCAACAATCCTGTGGGTAGGCCTATTCCTATTTTGCAGGTGAGGACACTGAGGAACAGAGTGGTCATATGACTTGCTTGAGGTCTCCCAGTTGGGAAGTGGTGAAGCTGGGATTTGAATTCAGAATTCACACTCTAAGACACTGCACTAAACTGCTTCTCTAGGTACTGCTATAACAAATGCCACGTGAATTTCTAATTTTTTTATTTTCTGGAATTTTACTTTCACATGTATTGCTTAAAATAAGATACTGACTATAAAAGCCTCTCGTTTCATAGATTTTGTGGTAATTATATATATGTATATAAAACCTGTTGGTTAAGTGACTCTATAAAGAATAATTCACTTGGGAACTATGTGAAAGGAGAGGGATTTATCTTGAAGGTAATATACCCTGAAGCTTCAGGCCCTTCCCTTGTCTGAGCCTCTTGTAAGATCTTCTACCTAACTTTGTATTCTTCTTAAAGATGGCCCCCAAATTGTTTTTGTTTCAAGTGCTACAAAACTTCAGATTGACCCTGAGCATGGCATGCTAAGCTAAATTCATTTAGAGTTTGATAGTAAAAACAAAAGTGAATTTTATTTATTTTTTTTTTTTTATTTTTTTTTTTTTCAACGTTTATTTATTTTTGGGACAGAGAGAGACAGAGCATGAACGGGGGAGGGGCAGAGAGAGAGGGAGACACAGAATCGGAAACAGGCTCCAGGCTCTGAGCCATCAGCCCAGAGCCTGACGCGGGGCTCGAACTCACAGACCGCGAGATCGTGACCTGGCTGAAGTCGGACGCTTAACCGACTGCGCCACCCAGGCGCCCCAAAAGTGAATTTTAAAATAGGCCAATTGATTAGGAGAGTGCGTCATATGCCACCTGTTAGTGGAAAGTGAGGCAAAACTTTCCACTTAATTTATTAAGGAAAATTCCAGGGTCAACTGAGGACTCCCTTTCACAATACATTTCAAAGAAGAACAGGCTGACTATCCAAATTGACATGCTCTTGAGTTAGAATTGCCGTGGAGCCATCAGCTAGCTATTCCAGTGACCATAACTCAATAACATTTTTCCAAGATGTAAATTCTTTGCATGTGAAATGTTAGCTGTATATTACCTCACATTGTAATTTGTTTCCCCAATAGCTTGGAAGCTCTTGGGAATCAATGACGTGGTAGTATGTTCCTTTTTGTTTTTCCCTATATATCACCTGGCATGCTACTTTCTTCACGACAGGCATCAATAATAATATTTTTTATAATATAGAAGTAATATAAATATTACTATATTTATACTTATTATATTATTATATATATTATTATAAACAAATATAAATTTCCACATTACAAACATGGAAAATACAGATGATAGAAAACAAAGTCACTCATAATCTCATTCTCCTAATATGAGTAATAGTATTTCTGTATATATTTATTCTGAATTTTCTAGTAATATTTTAATGTCATGGTAATTATACTATTTTACTATATAACAATTAATTATAGTAATTGATTAATTAATTACTAAATAATTAGCTGTTGAGTTAATGGAGTGCTGGAAGATTGTCAAGGTGGTGCTTATAACTGAGGAAAGTAGATATCAAGATGTTTTATAAATCTGCTCAGAACTGTTGAGCTTATCTGAAAGGCTGGGATAGAAAACAATCTTCAAAGTGTACTATTTTGGAAGATAAAAAAGAAATCAGGTTCCTTTCTCATTTTATATTCAATATATATTCTAGATGGGTTAAAAATGTAGCTAGGAAAATAAAAACTATAGAACTCTTAGAAAATACCAAGGCGTTCTTGGTTGACTCCAGCTGTCTCTGTCTATGTAGCCAGATCCCAGCAGTGGCTGAATTGGAACAGCTGAGATTTGGTGCGCCTCCTGGTTCTTACACACTATGCTGCAGGATCTCTACGTTAGATAAAGCAGCACAGCAAAGGATTAGTTAGAAAAAGGAAAATAACAAAAGCGATCCGAAGACTACAGAAATCATAACAGAACACAGATCCTCAATTAGTTTCTCTTATAAGCAGCGAAAGGAGTAAGTGTTTGCAACTTCTGAGAACTCGGAAAAAAGCTGCGTTGTGCTGCTGGTGTGTGTTCCTTTCAAAACCTGGAGTCCTTGCTACAGTGCCTCTTTCCCTGAGGCAGCTAAAAGAAAAGGGAGTGTCAATAGAAGTAAAATTTTACAGTTGGAATTTGAAAAGTAAACCATTTGATTCCAACACGTAAAGAGTTTGGAAGTTGTCACCCGCATCCGAAAAGCAAGTAAAAATCTGAACAAAATGAGAGTCAGTGAATTTTAGACGCACCAGAGAGCTGGGGCCGCAGGGCAGACCACCACCCTGAAATCTGGATGGCGCACGAATACAGCGAATCACAGCCAAGGTCCGCTTGCCCAGAGCAGAAGCCACTGCACCCATAAACTGATAGGAACACTTCGGTGGGGATTTTGGTA
The DNA here is from genome assembly GCF_028749965.1 of Puma concolor. Classification (NCBI taxonomy): domain Eukaryota; kingdom Metazoa; phylum Chordata; class Mammalia; order Carnivora; family Felidae; genus Puma; species Puma concolor. The sequence continues at coordinate 75,358,980 of NC_141675.1, read as the reverse complement.
AATTACTGGAGTCTGGGTGTTGACTAGCTTGATAGTGAGAAACTCCTCAAGGTCCAGTGTTAGGGGAACCCCGAATTTTCATGAGTTTTCCCTTCAAGAACACCACCAGGTTCTCACAGTGAGAATCCAGGAAAAATTCCCTCCTGCTTGGGGACAGAGAGAGGAGAATTGTAACCATTTGAAATAGGCCCAGAGTGATCTGTTCTCCCTAACAAAGGCCAGCTCTGCAGGGGAAATTTTACCAGCACCTTTTCTGTCCTGTGAGAAGGGCAGTTAGCCAACCCTCACCCCTTTCCAGCTTTCCTATTTTATGTAAAGAAAGAAAAAAAATGCTAAGAAACACTAATCGGGGGCTCCTGGCTGGCTCAGTAAGTGAAGCGTGGGACTCTTGATCTTGGGGTCGTGAGTTCAGGTTCCATGTTGGGTGTACAGCTTACTCTAAAGATAGATAGATACAAAGAAAAAGAAAGAAAGAAGGAAAGAAAGAAAGAAATAAAGAAAAAGAAAGAAAGAGGATGGTGTGCTCATGAGCATAGTCGCCTGTAGTATACAAGGATACAGGCCCAGTAAAAGACTGAGATTTAAGATAGATAGATAGATAGATAGATAGATAAGATAGATATAAAATAAAATCCTGAGATTTAATCATTAGGTTACAGAATGCTTTCTCTCCCCTGCGCCCTTCTACCATGTCACCAGGGCCCCAGTATAATAATGGGGTTAGAACTGCAAGAACTGCAAGGCACAGGCTCTATTTAAGAAGAGTTCATAGTCAAAGACAACAGGAGAAACAAAACAAAACAAGGACCCTAGAGGATACAAGCCTTTGGTACCTACAGCTACTGCAGATATTAAACCCAGTCTCCTAGCTAGGTTAACATTAAACCTTGCATTAAAAGTCTGTTTGCCTTATTAATCATTATGTGATACCTCATGTACGGCTTTTAACAAAAGAAATTACAAGGCATGCTAAAAGGCAAGAAAAAGCACGGTGCGAGGAGACAAAGCAAACACCAGAACCACAAATTCTGGAATTATCAGATATAGAGGTTAAAGTAACTGATTAATATGTTAAGGGCTCTAATGGACTGAACAGACCACATGCAAGAACATTTGGGAACTGTAAGCAGAGAGACAGACACTCTAAGAGAAAAGTCAAAAGAAAATGCTAGGAATCAAAAACACTGGAACAGAAATAAGAATGCATTTGATGGACTCCTTAGTAGACCGGACACAGCTGAGGAAAGAATCAGCGACCTTGAACATATGTCAGTGGAAACTTCCCAAATAGAAATGCAAAGAGAAATAAGAATGAAAACAAACAGAACATAATGTCTAATGACTGTGTGGGACAATTTTAAAAGGTGTAACATGTGTATTATTTGAACACTACAAGGGGAAGAAAGAAAGCAAGAGAATTATTTGCAGTGATAATAACCAGAAATGTTCCAAAATTACCAAATTTTCTAATGTCCCAAAAACCAAACCATAGCACCAGGAAGCTCAGAGGACACCAAGCAGGATAAATATCAAAACATTTTTGAATACTATTCAGACTGCAGGAAACCAAAGACAAATAGAAAATCTTGGAAAAAAACACAAGGGGTAAGAACCCCTTACCTATAGAGAAACAAGGATAAGTATACCAGGCTTAAGCAAGAATAGGGTGGAGTGAAATATTTATAAAGCATTGAAAGAAAAAAAAAAAAAAACAAACCCTAATATAGAATTGTGTGTCCAGTGAAACTGTCCTTCAAACATGAGGGAAAGAGAGAGACTTCCTCAGACAAACAAAACTTGACTTGTAAGAAATGATAAGAGAAGTTCTTCAGAGAGAAGGAAAATGATACAGGTCAGAAATTTGGATCTCCATAAAGAAAGGAAGAGCGTTAGAGAAGGAATGAGTGAAGGTCAAATAAAATCCTTATTTTTCTCTTCCTAATTGATCTCACAGACAGCAGTTTGTCCAAAGCAGTAATAGCAAGAGATTGTATGGTGATGATAACTTAAAGGTAAATGAAAGGGGGAGGAAAACTCAAGAAGGCAGATCCAAAAACAAGAAATCACCTATTATTTTGTCAAGAGAATGTGTTGGACAATTTGGAAAATTTTAAATCGAGCATTCGGTAGAAATGGTATATCAAGAAACTAAATTCTTCTAAGTGGTTTAATGAAGTGGCTTCATGTGGTGAACAAAAAGGAACAGAAATGAGCTATTGTGCTAAAACAGTACATTTATGAGAACTTTCCTGTTTTTTTTTTCTTTTTGACAATTTTTATTTTTAAAAACAGGAAAAGCACTTGCTGATCACTCATTTCTACATCATGGTGGTGAATATTTGAGGTGAACTACAGAGTGAACATATCAAAATAAAGCTACTGAGAAGAGTGCTTTCATGTTCACCAAATGGTCTGTTTATGCTTATTTTCCATAGTGTTATGTACATCTACTCTTTTTTTTTAAGTTTATTTATTTATTGAAAGAGAGAGAATGAGCAGGGGTTGGGGGCAGAGAGAGAGCAGGAGAGACAGAATCCTAAGCAGGCTCCGCACTGTCAGCGCGTGACATGGGGCTTGATCTCACAACCATGAGATCGTGACCTGGGCCAAAATCAAAGTATGCTTAACTGACTGAGCCACCCAGGCGCCCCTGCATTTACTCTTAATATGATTTCTCAAAATTTTACTATGTTAGACTCCACTTTAAAGTGCCTTTTTTGTTTTTATGATATAATGGTCTAATTTTTTTTTTAATTAATCATCTATATTACTTTATTTCTTAACCTTTTTACGGATGAGCCATTGTAATTTTTAGTCTGCCTTAGTTTATAAAGTCTGACCATAAGAGTTGATTTTTAAAAATCCCCTGATTGGGGTGCCTGGGTGGATCAGTCTGTTAAGCATCTGACTTCGGCTCATGTCATGATCTTGTGGTCCAAGAGTTTGAGCCCCGTGTCAGGCTCTGTGCTGACAGCTCAGAGCCTGGAACTTGCTTCAGATTCTGTGTCTCCCTATCTCTCTGCCCCTCCCTTGCTTACACTCTCTGTCTCAAAAATAAATAAACATTTTTAAAAAAAATTTAAAAGAAACAAAAAATAAAAATTCCCTGATCATAAAAACGTTTTCATTGGCTTTTTGAAAGTGAGTATGAAATGTGTCTATAATTTGTAATTTTGAGGTAGGATTTATCAGTGTTTTCCTTGACAGTTTGTACTTGTGATTTGCCCCTACTCTGAGGTCATAAATATAGTCTCCTATGTTTTCTGTCTCATTTCCTAATCACTTCATATACATAAATTTTTTTCTAGAATGTTTATTCTACAAATGGAAACTTTTTCATTGTGTTTTTAAATAGGCACGTAGAAGTCCAGGTTTTTGGTGACTACCATGGCAATGCTGTATACTTGTTTGAAAGAGATTGTAGTATACAGAGGAGACATCAGAAGATCATTGAGGAAGCCCCAGGGGTAAGGACCTTGTAAAGACAGCTTCTCTGTAACATAAACCTCAATCGCTCTGATTTTCACATCAGAAATCTGTGAAGTTAGTGTCTGAATAACTGCTTCCCAGTGGTAATATAATGGTAAGGCCCCAATGCAGCATTGAGGATGAGGAGGGAGTTGATATTCTTGGGCTACCATAGAGAGGGCGCACAACAGGGCCGTGATTCTTCTGGATGGTATCTAGGAAGATCTACTCTGATCCAAGTACAGACTGTGCCTGACTTATGGTGATTCAACTTAGAATTTTTTTACTTTACACTGGTGCAAAAGTGATACATACTTAGTAGACATCATACTTCAAATTTTGAATTTTCATCTTTTCCTGGGCTAGTGATACGTGGTGTGATGCTGTCTTGTGATGCTCGACAGTGGCTGCAAACCACAGCTCCCAGTTAGCCACACTGTCATGAGGGTAAAGGACTAATATACTTAAAATTATTCTTATCCGTGCTAGTTCTTACACTCAGTACTCAGTATTCAACAAATAACATGAGATACTCTACCCTTTATTATAGAGTAATTTTTACTTCAGATGATTCTGCCCAGCTGTAAGCTAATGTGAGCGTTCTGAGCATATTTAACGTAGACTAGGTTAAGTTATGATGTTTGGTAGGTTACGTGTATTAAATGCGTTTTCAACTTCTGATATTTTTAACTTATGATGGGTTTATCCAACATAACCGTACTATAAATTGAGGAAGATCTGTATCTGACTTACAGTGAGCAACTGCATAATGTTTCCATGTAGATTTTAAATTATAGTTAATGGGAATGTTTGAGGAATGGATTGGCCTGGTTCATTGAATGTATTTCTTATGAAGAAGATTCTTTATCTTAACTGCTATTTCAGATGTTCCTAAAATATATCAGTCCTCTAATATATGCCTTAGAGGTTTCTTGTAGAGGAGAGAGATTTGCTCCTATTTGGCAACTTTTGCCCCCTTGGAATTAATTGTTTACATTTCTTTGACCCTGCCTCTTGATTGATTTGTTACCTCTTCTTCGATTTGCATTTCTTTTGAGCCTGCTATTGTCCAGAGGCTTCTCTCTTGCCCAAGGTTTTATACATGTTTCCTTTTCAGTAGGTACTTCTAGAAGGTCAGGATCTGAGGTTTCTGTTTAATCAGTTTGTTATTCTCACACTGTTTTCAAATTTTAATTTTTGTTGTAGAGTACATTGTATGGTTTGAGGTAAATGTCAATAATAATTTCAGTAAAGCTTTTTTTTTTCAAACGATAATAGCTTAAATGTATGTCTATTTTAAAATGTTGAAACCTTTGCCTACTTTTTAACCTACAGTTCTTTTTGTGAACCTGTCTTATTAACTTGGAATATCAAGGTTTACCGTTATTCTAAGATAATTGTTGGGCACGTGGCCCAGATTGCTCTGTCATCTTTAAACAAAATAGAGATCACTCAGAGTTTTCATATTGGTGCATGTAATTTGAAGCAGGAATATAGTCCTGAAAGTAATGTAGATAAGTAAGTCATAATGCTGAATAATATCTGCAGTTCATAGAAATTACTCACAGAACCATTAAAGTCTGGTATAGGGACAGTTAACTATGGTATGGGATGTATTTCTTGATGAAATGTATAACATTAGCTATTTATCCTCATTATCGCTTCAATGTTTGATACCTAGAAACGCAATATTGGATCTTAATGGAAATTTCTAGTAGGGCAAAGTACTAATCAAAATTTAAATATTTTTTCACAGCCTGGTATTAACTCTGATGTAAGAAAAAAGCTTGGAGAAGCTGCAGTCAGAGCTGCTAAAGCTGTAAATTATGTTGGAGCAGGTATGCTAAGATTTACTTTGAATAGAGGAGAAGCAACATTTATGTTCAAAAGAAACATATAACTTTAAATCATGGGCTTTCAAACTTTTACAAATTATATCCACATTAAGAAACACGTTTTGGGGCTCCTGGGTGGCTCAGTCGGTTAAGTGTCTGACTTCAGCTCAGGTCATGATATCACTGTTGGCGGGTTCAAGCCCCGCATCAGGCTCTGTGCTGACAGCTCAGAGCCTGGAGCCTGCTTCAGATTCTGTGTCCCCCTCTCTCACTGCCCCTCCCTCACTCTCACTCTGTCTCTCTCTATCTCTTGAAAATAAATAAATGTTAAAAAAAGAAAAAGAAATACAGTTTATATTGAGACCCAGTATATACACATAAGTATTTATGTTTATATACATGTATATTTGAAAAAAAAATTCACTAAACAGTACTTAACCCTAATTATGTGTAATGCTATTTGATATTTTCTATCCTATTTTAAAATAAAATCACTAAAATGATTTCTTTTGCATTTTTTAAAATTAGTAAGTAATTTTTTTAGAGCAGTTTTAGTTTCACGGGAAACTTGAGTGAAAAGTACAGAGAGTTCCCATACCCCCATGCCCACACTTGCACAGCCTCCCCAACTATCAACATCCCAGTGATTCATTTGTTACAATGAATAAACCTATTATGACATGTCATTATCATCTAGAATCCATAGTTTACATTAGGGTTCACTCTTGATGATGTACATTCTATGATATTGTTATACATTATACATTTGGAAAAATGTAGAATGACATGTATCCACCATCGTAGTATCATAGAGTACTTTCAATGCCTCTGGTATCCTCTGTGCTCTGCTTTTTATCCCTCCCTGTCTTTAACTCCTGACAACCTCTGATCTTTCTATTGCCTCCATAGTTCTGCCTTTTCCAGAATATCATATAGATGAAACCATACAGTTTATAGCCTTCTAAGATTGGCTTTTTTTCACTTAGTAATAGGCATTTAAGTTTCCTCCATATCTTTTCATGACTTGGTCATTTCTGTTTAGTGTTGAATCATATCCCATTGTCTGGATATACCACAATTTATCCTGTCACCTACTGAAGGACATCTTGGGTGCTTCTAAGTTTGGCAGTTATAAATAAAACAGTTATAGGGGCGCCTGGGTGGCTCAGTCGGTTGAGCGTCTGACTTCTGCTCAGGTCATGATCTTGCGGTTTGTGAGTTTGAGCCCCGCGTCAGGCTCTGTGCTGCCAGCTCAGAGCTTGGAGCCTCCTTTGGATTCTGTGTCTCCCTCTCTCTCTGCCCCTCCCATGCTCATGCTCTGTCTCTCCCTGTCTCTCAATAATAAATAAACATTAAAAAAGATTTTTTAAAAAAACAGTTATAAAAATCTGTGTGCAGAGTTTTGCATGGACAGTTTCAATTTATTTAGGTAAATACCAAAAAGTTTGGTCAGTGGATCATATGGTAAGAGTATGTTTAGTTTTGTAAGAAGCTGCCAGACTTTCTTCCAAAGTGGCTGTACCATTTTGCATTCCCACCAGCAATGTGTGAGAGTTCCTGTTGCTCCACATCTTCACTAGCATTTGGTATTGTCAGTGTTCCATTTAATAGGTGTGTAGTGGTGTCTCATTTTAATTTGTATTTCCCTAATAACATATGATGTGGAGCATCTTTTCATATGCTTACTTGCCATCTGTGTTTCTTCTTCACTGAGGTCTGTTCAGGTGTTTTGCCCATTTTTTAAATTGGACTGTTTGTTTTATTATTGAGCTTTAAGATTTCTTTGTATATTTTGGATACCAGTCCTTTATCAGAAGTATCTTTTGCGGGTGGGTGATGGGTACTGAGGAGGGCACCTTTTGGGATGAGCACTGGGTGTTGTATGGAAACCAATTTGACAATAAATTTCATATATAAATAAAAAAAAAAAAAAGAAGTATCTTTTGCAAGTATTTTCTCTCAGTTGGTGGCTTATCTTCTCATTCTTTTGACATTATCTTTTGCAGAGCGTAAGTTTTTAATTTCAATGAAGCCTGCCTTATCAATTATTTCTTTAATGAATCATGCCTTTGCTGTTGTATCTAAAAAGACATCACTATACTCAAGGTCATCTAGGTTTTCTCCTGCTGCCTTCTAAGAATTTTATGATTTTGTGTTCTAAATTTAGGTCTGTGATCCATTTTAAGTTAATTTTTGTGAAGGGTATATAAGGTCTGTGTCTAGATTCAGTTTTTTGCATGTAGCTGTACAGTTGTTCCAGCACCATTTTTGGAAAAGACTATCTTTGCTCCATTGCGTTGCCTTTGCTCTTTTGTCAAAGATCAATTGACTCTATTTATATAGGTTATTTCTAGGCTATGTGTTCTGTTTCACTGATCTATTTATTTGTTCTTTCCCTAGTACTTCATTGTTTTGAATACTGTAGCTTTATAGTAAGTCTTGAACTCAGATAGTGTCAGTCCTCCAACTTTGTTATTCTCCCTCAATATCGAATTGGCTATTCTGGGTCTTTTGCCTCTCCATATAAAACACTAGAATCAATTTTTTGATATCCACAAAATAACTTGCTGGGGTTTTGATTGAGATTGCGTTGTCTCTATAGAACAAGTTGGGAGAACTGACATCTTGATGATGTTGAGTCTTGTCAATGAACATGGAATATTTTTCCATTTTGTTCTTTCTTGACTTCTTTCATCAGAATTTTGTAGTTTCCTCATATAGATCTAATACATATTTTGTTAGATTTATACCTATTTCATTTTGGGAGTGCCTGTGTAAATGATATTGTGTTTTTAATTTCAAATTCTATTTGTTCTTCATATATAGGAAAACAATTGACTTTTATATATTAACCTTGTATCTTGTAACTTTGATATGATCACTTATTAGTTTGAGGCATTTTTTGGTCAGTTCTTTGGATTTTCTACATAGATAAGCCATCTGTAATGAGACAGTTTCATTTTTTCCTTCACAATCTGTATACCCTTTATTTCCTTTTCTTGTTTTGCATTAGCTAGGACTTACAGTATGATGTTGAAAAGGAATGGTGAGAGTGGGCATCCTTGCCTTATTTCTGATCTTAGTGGGAAAGCTGGTTTCTCACCATTGAATATAATGTTAGCTGTAAGTTTTTGTAAATCTTCTTTATCAAATTGAGGAAGTTCCTCTCTATTCCTAGTTTGTCAAGAGTTTTTATTATAATTAGGTATTGGATTTCATCAAATGCTTTTCTGCATCTATTGATATAATCTTATGGTTCTTCTTTAGCTTAGTGATGTGATGGATTACCTTGATTGATTTTCAAATGTTGGACCAGCCTTGCATTCCTGGGATAAATCCCACTTGGTCGTTGTACATACTTATTTTTACACATTGTTAGATTTTATTTGCTAATATTTTGTTAAGGATTACTGCATGCACATTTATAAGAGATTTGATTTGTAGTTTTTTTGTAATCTTTCTCTGGTTTTGTTATTAAGGTAATATTGTCCTCATAAAATGAGTTAGGAAGTATTCTGTCTTCTGTCTTTTGGAAGAGATTATAGAGAATTGGTATAAATTCTATCTTCAGTGCTTGGTAGAACTCATCAGTGAGCCAATCTGGGCCTATTTTGGAGGTTTTGGAGGTTATTAATGATTATTTCAACTTCCTTAGTAGATATAGGCCTATTCAGATTGTTCCAGAGTGATTTTTTTTCCTTGTGTGACTTTTGGCAGATTGTGTCTTTGAAAGAATTGGTCTATTTCATCTAAGTTATCAAATTTATGGGCATAAAGTTGTTCATAATACATATTTAATATCCTATTAATTATTAATAGGATTATTAATTTATTATTATTAACAAGACCTATATTGATTTGCTTTCTTTCATTTCCAATATTAATAATTTGTCTCTTCTTTTTTTCTTAAATAATTTGGCTAGAGACTTGTATATTTTATTGATCTGGTTTTATTGGTTTTCTCTATAGATTTTCTATTTTGAATTTCATATATTTCTACTCTATTATTTCTTTTCTTCTGCTTACTTTGGAATTAATTTGCTGTTCTTTTTCTAGTTTTCTATAATGGAAGCTTAATTTTGATCTTTCTTCTCTTCAAATATATGGATTCAGTGCTATAAATTTCCCTCTAAGCACTGCTTTCAATGCAGCCCACAAATTTTAAAGTTATATTTCTATTTTTTCTTTTTTTTTTTTAATTTTTTTTTTTAACATTTATTCATTTTTGAGACAGAGAGAGACAGAGCATGAATGGGGGAAGGTCAGAGAGAGAGGGAGACACAGAATCTGAAACAGGCTCCAGGCTCTGAGCCGTCAGCACAGAGCCCGACGTGGGGCTCGAACTCACAGACCGTGAGATCATGACCTGAGCCGAAGTCGGCCGCCCAACCAACTGAGCCACCCAGGCGCCCCTATATTTCTATTTTTATGTAGTTTTAATATTTTTAAATTTCACTTGGGATTTCTTCTTGACCCATGTGGTACTTTGTAATATGTTATTTAATCTGCAAGTATTTGGGAATTTTTTTTCCAGCTGTCTCTCTATTACTGATTTCTAGTTCAATTGATTTTTAGTTTAATTGTGGTCTTGACAGCAAACATCGTATGATACCTGTTCTTTTAAATTTGTTAAGGTCTTTTCTATGGCCCTGAATGTGGTCTGTCTTGGTGAATGTTCCATGTGAGTTTGAGAATGTGTAATCTGCTCTTGTTGGAGAAAGTAGTCTATAGACATCAATTGTATCCAGTTGATTGGTGGTACTATTAAGTTCAACTATGTCCTTACTTCTCTGCCTGCTAGATTGTCCATTTCTGATAGAGGACTGTTAAAATCTCCAACTGTATCGGTAGACTCATCTGTTTGCAGTTCTCAGTTTTTTTGACACTCTGTTCTTAGGTGCATACACGTTAAGCCTGTTTCTTTTTGGAGTATTGACCCTGTGTCATTTTCCTTCTCTCTAAAGAACTTCTTTTAACTTTTCTTGCAAGGTAGATCCACTACCAATACATTCTCCCAATTTTTGTTTATTTGGAACAATCTTTATTTCTCCACAAGAAATAACTGTAACTCCACAAGATACAGAATACTAGGTTGATGATTTTTTTTCACTCAACACTTTGAATAACTCACTTCACTATTCTTGCTTGCCTGGTTTCTGAAGTCATATGCAATTCTTACCTTTTCTTCTTTATAGGTAAGGTGTACCCCCCCCGCCCCCACCTTCTTTCAGGATTCATTCATTCATTTGTTCATTCATTCATTTTTATTTTCTGTACTTTGAAAATGATATGCCTAGGTGTAGGGGGTTTTTGACATTTATCCTGCTTGGTGTTCTCTGACCTTCCAGGCATGTGATTCGGTGTCTTGACATTAATGGGAAAATTATCAGTCATTATTGCTACAAATACTGTTTCTGGTCTTTTCTTTTTTGTTTTTCTGGTATTCCCATTATGCATATGTTATACCTTTTCTAGTTGCCCACAGTTCTTGGATATTCTGTTTGGGTTTTATTTCGTCTGTTTGTTCTTTGTTTTTCAGTCTTTTTTGTCTTTGCTTTTAGTTTTTGGAAGTTTCTGTTGCATATCCTCAAGCTCAGAAATTCTTTCCTTGGCTGTGTCCAGTCTACCGATGAGCCCATCAGAGGCATTCTTCATTTCTATTACAGTGTTTTGATTTCTAGCATTTCTTTTCAATTCTTTCTTTGAATTTCCGTGCTTCTGCTTATGTTATCCATGTGTTCTTGCATGTGTCCACTTTTTCCATTAAAGCTCTTAGTGTATTAATCAGCATGTTTTTAAGTTCTTGGTCTGATTATTCCAACATTTCTGTCATTTCTGAGTCTGGTTCTGATGCTTTTTCAATCTCTTTAAACTGTGTTTTTTTGCCTCTTAGTATGCCTTGTGATTTTTCTTGATAGCCAGACCTGATGTATCAGGTAAAAAGAACTGCATAAAAGAGGGCATTAGTCATATGGTGGTTAGGTGTGGGGAAGGGGAAGTGTTCTGTAGTCTTGTGATTAGGTCTGAGTGTTTTGGTGAACTTCATCAGTGCCTCTCAGTGGGTTTTTTGTGTACTTGTTTTGATTTATTCACTTCTGTGGGACAAGATGGCTGGAACTGTGTATTTCCCTTCCTCCAGTTATGTTAATTAGGCTCTGACGACACTGCCATAGTTTAGGGTCTAGTAACATAATTTCTCTTACGGACGAATCTTGTCCAGGACAGAATTCCAGTGTACTTCAGATGGTTCCTTTTCCCCTTCTACTGCTGGAAGCTCAAGGGAGTTTTTCTCTAGTATTCACTGTGAGGACCTGGTAGAACTCCTGCAGGTAAAACTCACAGAAGTTTGGCGGGGCCAGGGGTCGGGGGGGACTGTCCTTGGAGTTTGTAACCCTCAGAGTTGTCCACACTGAGTGTCCAGCAAATCGTCAATCACAGTCCAGTGTTTCCTCCTCTGGTACTTGTTCCTGCAGAAGTTTTGTTTGTGGGTTTCTGCTTCAGTAAGTTGAGAATCTCTGTATTTGCCTGTCTTTCTCTGTAGGTTGAGGGGCAGTGGTTTGCCCTGTGACCTCACGTCTCTGATGGATCTGAGACACATCGTTGATTTTTCAGTTTATTTGGCTTTTTACTTTTGTCAGGTTAGAATGGTGACTTCTCAGCTTCTTCTGGGCCAGAAACTGGAAGACTTCGCTAAATCTTTGCAAGCCACGAATCAGTTATGACCCACAATTTGAAAAACAGTCTTAAATTATATGGAACTAACTTTCAGCTAAGTGAAAAAAAATTCAAACACAAAACACTACACACTATACGATTTCATTTATATGACATTCTAGAAAAGAACTATGATAGAAAACAGGCCAGTGATTGCTTGGAGCCAACATCCTGGGGAAGGGACTGACTGCAAAGGGGAACAAGGGAACATTTTGGATGATGGAAATGTTTTGCATTTTCATGGTGGTGGTAGATGTGTGACAGTATTCAAGTGCTGAAACCCAGCATACTGTCCTACACTTTAAAAAGTTAAATTTTATTATATGAAATTATGCCTTAATAAAGTTGGGGAAGATATAGCTTTAGTTGCTAAATAATCTTCCAGTGCATCACCAGCGAAAGGACTTTTTTTTTTTTTAATTTTTTTTTAATGTTAATTTATTTTTGAGGGAGAGACAGAGTGTGAACGGGGCAGAGAGAGGGTGAGACACAGAGTTCAAAGCAGGCTCCAGGCTTCAGGCTCGAAACTGTCAGCATAGAGCCCCATGTGGGGCTTGAACCCACCACCAGCTGTGAGATCATGACCTGAGCTGAAGTCAGACACTTAACTGACTGAGCCACCCAGGTGCCCCCCAGCAAAAGGAGTCTTTTTTTTTTTTTTTAATGTTTATTTATTTTTGAGAGAGAAAGAGTACTAGCAGGGAAAGGGTAGAGAGAGAGACACACACAGAATCCAAAGCAGGCTCCGGGCTCTGAGCTGTCAGCACAGAGCCCGATGTGGGGCTTGAACTCACGGGTGGCCGCTAGCGGGATCATGACCTGAGCCAAAGTCGGCCGCTTAACCAACTGAGCCACCCAGGTGCCCCAGCAAAAGGACTCTTAAAAGAAACCTCCAAAGCTTACAGTCTGGAGGAAACAATGTTATATTTTTTCTACTGGGGGAGAGTGAGATGGGATGTTTCAGTGTGAAGTTCCAGGGGTCTTGGTGCACCGAAGCCATAACACATGGTCCAACCATGTTCTCATTACTGCGACAGTTGAGACTATTCATAGCTTGGGCTACCATTTGCTCAAAACCCCAGACATACTTTTCTATCGCTAGATTTCGTGTGGTTCCCTATTTTTGATTAAGAATCATTTGCTGCTGCAAAATGTAAGATAATTTTCTTCACGAAATGCAAAATTTTAACATTCAATAAAGGTAACAGTAAAAGTTGGTGTAATACATCACGGAAGGTTTTGATTTCTACTTATTATATGCTATTGAAATGTGACTGTTGTGTTTTATCTTTCAGGAACTGTGGAGTTTATTATGGACTCCAAGCACAATTTCTACTTCATGGAGATGAATACAAGGCTGCAAGTGGAACACCCTGTTACTGAGATGATCACAGGAACTGACTTGGTGGAGTGGCAGCTTAGGGTGGGGACGTTTTTTCTGTTAAAGATCAATCTTGAGAATATGTTACCTGCTGGCCTTCTGAAAGAAGGTGTCCTTTTGGATAGGGGTTCAATTCTTGTAGTTGTCACGAGGACAGGAAAATGGGATATTACAGATGATACTTCATTTGTTGCTGTGACATTATTGTCACTTTATGGACTCATATTTCTTTTTTTTTTTTTTTTTTTTTTTTTTTTTTAATTTTTTTCAACGTTTATTTATTTTTGGGACAGAGAGAGACAGAGCATGAACGGGGGAGGGGCAGAGAGAGAGGGAGACACAGAATCAGAAACAGGCTCCAGGCTCTGAGCCATCAGCCCAGAGCCTGACGCGGGGCTCGAACTCACGGACCGCGAGATCGTGACCTAGCTGAAGTCGGACGCTTAACCGACTGCGCCACCCAGGCGCCCCTGGACTCATATTTCTAACCTGTCACTTACTATCATTTCTCCTTAGGCAAGGTGCAGGTGAGCTGTTGCCCCTGAGGCTTCCTTGTGACCGCAGTATCTCAATACCATAGCCTTGTGCTCTGCTTGAGGCCACATTATTCAGGGCCAGGCACTTGATTTTAGAGGCAGGACAGATGCTAGCCACTGTGAAATGAGCTAAGGAAGAGTTGGGAATGAAGAGCCAAAGTAACAGTCTAGACCAACAGAGTGAGCCACATGCAGTTGCTGACTTGTACACCGTTGTTGGCCTGTGGTGGGATAAGTATATCCCATTCAGAATAAGTGTTTAGAAATTTTTATAGCATTTTTGCCATTGCTATGTTATTTATGTCTACTGTATGTTACCAAAATATAAGTCTATAATTGTTCCTTTGTTATAAATAGTTTGTGAAGCCCTGGCTTTAACTAGAGTTCCACAAAGCATATTCCTTCAAATGTGAATAATAACTTAGTCTGTTTTTCTCTTATTATTGAAAACAATTGATTTCACAGCTTTTTTAATACAACAAAAAGTTTAAGAAGTGTAAATATTTTTGATCTCTGTAGAATTCTTAGTTCTTTATATATTCTGAATCTAAATTTTTTTTTTTGCATGTTGTGATGTTAATGTCTTGATTATTTTCATAATTTGGTCTTTTCAGAACTTCTGTGGGCAATAATATGATGTTATTTTTTTTGGTTCATTGGGGATGATTGGTGATTTTAATTGAACCATAAGATTCTTTTGGGCCTCTGTAGCCTCCAGGGCTAATGAAAACCAGGCACATCAGACTAGTAAGTGTTAGTAAGTAACAGGAAAATTGTGGATTTAGAAAGTTTTGGAAAGAGTGCTTATGTTTCCAGAATTCAAGGAAAGGGGGAATTTTTTTTTTTTTTTTATGAAGCAGTAACCAAAAGAGTCCAGAATTTTGAAATCATGATGGATAAAATGTTTCCAGGGAATAAGGGAAGAGAAAGCTTTTGGATATAAGGAGAACTAGTGGACTTTTATTTCTGCAACTCAAGAAATTGTAAGAGGCTCTTCAAAAGGGAAGTAGGCTTTTCTTATCTGGGGAGGGATTCTAGAACTTAAGTATACCACTGGACCTCATTTATAATGCTCAAGGTACTTTGGAGTATGGCTTCCAGGAAGAGGTAACACAAGGAGTCTCGCCACTTATTGAGTCAAGACTTCAAGCTCCAGGACCAGCCCCCTTGGACCAGGACCTCCCTAGAATGAGGCTACAGTGATGTGAGCATCCAGGCTGCAGATGCAGTTGGCTAGCCATGTTCGGGGGGGCTGGAAAAGTATCCAAGGTCCAGGAGTTCCAAAGAGTCAAAGTCTAAGCCTGAGAGAACTCCCATGGCACAGATGTCCAAGTATGCAGAGGCATGGTTAGGTCTATCTCTTCTGAGCTCAGACAGAAGCCAACTTGAGAGGAAAATAGATAGGCAAAGACAAGCCAGACTGAAATGGGGCTATATAGTCAGAAATAAGATCACATCTTGAAATATGGACACATGGTTATTCTTTTCTTTGTGTGTATGTGTGTATATACACATACACACATACATACACATATATATATATACACACACACGCATATATATACATACACCTATATATACATTATATAATGTATATATAATATATATTGTGTGTATATATGTGTATACACACACACACACACACATTATTTTAGAGAGAGAGGGCATGCACACAAGCAGAGGAGAGGGGCAGAGGGAGAGAGAGAATCCCAAGAAGGCTCCATGCTCAGCACAGAGTCCAACCCAGGGCTTGATCCCACAACCCTGGGATTGTGGCCTGAGCCAAAATCAAGAGTCTGATGCCCAACTGACTGAGCCACCCACTTGCTCTCCTTGTTTATATTAAGACAAATGGAATTCTTTATTAAAATATTAAAAAGTAATTCGCTATAAAGGGTATGAATGAAATGGCAATAGCTAACACTTATGTAATGCTTACTATATGTACTTTTCTCTGAGGCATCAAGAGGTTAAGAAACTTGCCCAGAATATGAGTATGCCCAGAACAGAGTTAAGTATAGAGAAAGAATCTGAACCCAGGCAGTATGGCTGCAGAGTGTGGTTCAAAACACCATGCAGTAGGGGCACCTGGGTGGCTCAGTCGGTTAAGCGTCCGACTTCGGCTCAGGTCATGATCTCGTGGTTCATGAGTTCAAGCCCCGCGTCAGGCTCTGTGCTGATGGCTCAGAGCCTGGAGCCTGTTTCAGATTCTGTGTCTCCCTCTCTCTCTGACCCTCCCCCGTTCATGCTCTGTCTCTCTCTGTCTCAAAAATAAATAAAGGTTAAAAAAAAAAATTAAAAAAACAACAACAACAACAAAAAAAAAAAACAAAAAACAAAACACCATGCAGTAAAGACATTCAATTTGGTCCATTTTCCTTTCATTCTTAACTGCTGTGGTTCCTGATTTACCTTATCTACAGATTTAAAGAGATGAAACCTTTGCCTCTTTTTCAAGCTTACCTGTTTAGTTCCAAGTGGTGCTAAATTACTTAGTTTTCTTCCCCTATATCTTTTGCTTTCTTGGTTTGTCCTTTTCTCATCTTGGAGGAAAACTTAAGGAGGGAGTAAAGAGAGAGAGTGACAGCAATAGCCTTTCCAAATGATACTAGTTGAAGAGAGAGAGTCATTGTATTGGTATGTAATAGTCAAAATAATACAATTGTAGTAGTGATAAACAATAATGATCATCCTGTTTATAATCTGGTATCATACAATATATGTTAATATAACAAAATTGAAAAACCATTATGTTCCCCTTTCTGTCTTGCTTTATCACTCTCTTGGTGATGAAGAAGACAAAGATGGGGGTGCCTGGCTGGCTCAATTGGTAGAGCATGTGACTCTTAATCTTGGGGTTGTGAGTTTGAGCCCCACATTGGGTATACTTAAATAAATACACTTTAAAAAAAAAAGATTTGGGGCGCCTGGGTGGCGCAGTCGGTTGAGCGTCCGACTTCAGCCAGGTCACGATCTCGCGGTCCGTGAGTTCGAGCCCCGCGTCAGGCTCTGGGCTGATGGCTCAGAGCCTGGAGCCTGTTTCCGATTCTGTGTCTCCCTCTCTCTCTGCCCCTCCCCCCTTCATGCTCTGTCTCTCTCTGTCCCCAAAATAAATAAACGTTGAAAAAAAAAATTTTTTTTAAATAAAATAAAAATAAATAAAAAAAAAGATTCAAAGGTGGAAAATGCCACACTTTAGCCATAACTGTGAGTGTAGTCCTAAACACCAACTAATAATTAACTATTATAAAAAAAAAAAAAAAAAAGATTGGTTTGGTAATTGAGCGCTAAAGTTTTAAATGGAAACTGAGACTATCTTGCCAGTAAGAAATTTTAGTTGTGATTACATTGAAGAAACACAGATTTTTATATTTATGATTTAGTTGTCAGTTCTCCTGCTTTCTCTATTTAAAAACTCTAGAAATCCATTGTAATTAATATATTATTTCCAAACTGCATCTGTTTTTAACCTCTTTTTGCTTTTGCCCAGAACTTAGGTAGGTGGATAAAATTAGTTTTTATTTGGCTTCATTATAAAGCCCAAATATACATTTTCCATAGAAAAAGGCAAGACCATCAACTTCCCAAGTCTCATAGGTGCCATAAGGTGGATTTTCACAGAAGCATATACTCTTCTTTTATCAGATTGCAGCAGGAGAGAAGATTCCTTTGAGCCAAGAAGAAATAACCCTGCAGGGCCATGCCTTTGAAGCTAGAATATATGCAGAAGATCCTGACAATAACTTCATGCCTGGAGCTGGGCCTTTAGTGCATCTCTCCACCCCTCAGGCAGACCTTTGCACCAGGATTGAAACTGGAGTGCGTCAAGGTAAAGTGAAATAAAACAAAAAGTCTCCGTCTTTTTTTAAGTGCATGATTATTTGTGGACGGCCTCTTTTCCCTGTGTCTTGGGGAAATGTTTTGTATGTTTTAGCATAAAGGATTTAATTTATTTCTCATTAATCTTTATTTATCTTTCTGGAATAGTTATTTTTAAAGAATAACTAGTGTTTTTAAACAATACACCCTTTTTTAAAATGTAGCAGTACTTGTTCATACCTAAATAACAAACATTTTGTGTGTACTGTTTCATGTTTTTACTCTGCCTACTTCTAAAAGTGATTAAAGGTCACCGATACCTGCTATGCCCAACACCCTCCAACCTTCAAGGGACTTGATATCAAGCTGAAGGATTAATATATCAACTTAGTGTAAGCTAAACAATAAGAGAAATAAAGAAAAGTAAAAAAAAATAGTAACAGTGCAAGAGCTCTCACGGTTCGGCATATGATTAATAACAATGATCATAACAATTATTTAGTATTTACTATGTACTATGGACACTGTTCTAGGTGACTTTTTTATGCAGGCTCCTTTAACCATGAGAACTACCCTGTGAGTAGGTATTCTTAGCACCCCCATCTTCCAGATGAGGAAACTAAGGCACAGAGAAGTTAAGTGACTTGCCCAAGGTCACTCTTGGAGCCAAGATTCAGACCCAGTCTTTCTGGCTCCAGAGTCCATGCTCTGAGTTACTACTACCTTGACTTTAGTTGCCAGAGAAGTTTTGCAGATGGTGAATGATGAAAAGCAATTCTCAAGATTAGATGTTATATTAGGCTAGTACAGCCAGGAGCCAGGACACATTCGTAAGAGGAAGTCTGGAGTAGATTTTAGTAGGCAGATTAAAGAGCACACAGAAAAGTGAAGAAAGGAGAACTTAGCTAAAGATGTGTTTGAAGAATTGTAAGAAAATAATGTGGCTGGAGAAAAGTGTTCAGGATGGTGAATAGTTGGAGATGCAGGTAGAGATACAGGTTGAGAGCAAATCACACAAGGTCTTGAAAGCCAAAATGAGGAATTAGGACTTCTTGATGAGAGATTGGGAGAATTTTGAGAGCTCTGGCTAAACCACAGCAATATTTGATATTAATTTTTTTTTAACTTAACAGCAGAACATTTTAGAGAGGAAAAAGAACAGTTGCAATAGAAAAGAAAGAATCTGTGGGGCAAGCAAAACTTGCAGTGTAATGTAATAAAGGTATTCCAAGAATAACAGAGGTGTAATTCCGAGAAGGACTCCCATATTTACATCTTAGCACTGGGAGAATAATCCATTTCAAGAAATTTACCCAACCTTTCTCAACTGCGTTCCCCGAGCCCCTTGTGGATTCATTGGGCCGTTTTCTTATTATATCATTTTACAGTAACCTTTTACTCCTTGTCTAGTTTTCCCATTACATTGTAAGTTTCTTAAGGGAGAGACTGTGTCTTCCATGTTATCTTGCTCAAGCCTGGGCCTAGAAGGTGTTCAATATGTGTTGGTGAGTGCTGGGCTGGGTAGGTGGGTGGATGATGGGTAAGGGAGTGTAATCTAACCCCTTGATTTTATAGATGAAGCCCCTGGAGTTCAGAGGGCTCAAATGACCTACCCAAAATCACACAGTGGTCCTAGAACAGTATTGTTGATAACACACCACATCCTTTTGACCTGAACCATTTCTAACCAGTGAGATGGGCCTGGTTCGGATTTTTTTTTTTTTTTTTTTTTTTTTTTATTAACTGTTCCAACCAGCAGCTTGGTTGGCACAAGCTCGCTTACAACTGGGTCTTCGTGTGCATGGCCCTGAACTTACAGGGCTGCCTGGTTCAGATTCTTGTTCTCTAAGACTCTGTCATAGCAATGATGGGTGCTATTTGTTTATCAGTTCTGCCAGGTATGGCACTTGGCCTTTTTACTGTCAATCCTCCTAAGAACCCTACAGTATAGTTGGATTGTTATCTGTATTTTTCTCATGAGGAGACTGAGGGGTGGAGGGAGGGGGATGCCAAGGGCAGAAGGGATGGTGACAGGAGAAGGTAGAGGCAGTTTGCGCTGGCTTCCAAAATGAGAAGGGAAAACAAGGTTCAGAGGAAGAGAGGATGGGGACAGCCAGCCTATGTGATATTGGATCACTATTTTAGGTGCTCTTGGATAGCCATAATCTCCTTAGACTTGTGGTGAGTTTTTAAAGCCCTGTGAGCCTCATTTCCTCGTGAATGAAACCGTGGTAACGACTACCATGCAAGAGCTCCTGAGGATTAGGTATGAAGTGAACGTTAAAGCCGCAGCAGAATGTCTTGCATGTCATATTTTATCATGTTAAGTTTGGACTTAGAGTGGCTACTGTGGTTTTCAATTTCAGGAGATGAAGTTTCAGTGCATTATGACCCCATGATTGCGAAATTGGTTGTGTGGGCAGCAGATCGCCAGGTGGCCTTAACGAAACTGAGGTACAGCCTTCGTCAGTACAACGTGAGTGACCTGGGGCCATGTTAGGGACCTTATGATCTGTGTATCTCCACCGCCAAGTATGTCTGTCACGATTGGTCAGCCTTTGTCCCTGTCAGCTTCTTTCCACCAATGCGTCAGGAACAAAATGATTTCACATTCCCATGGGTCAAAATAGAGTTTAAGGACTTCTTGATTCAGCTAGAAAAGAAAAATTGCAGGACTGAAACTATTAATGTCAGTGTTATACTTCACTGAAATCTGATATGAAATTCATATTCATCCTGTAGATAAGACTAAGTACACAAGTGTGGCCTATAGTCTGGTATTTTCTCCAAAGGAAAATAATTATGTTCAGTTTTACCCATTTGACAGAATTTGTTGCTTTTCTGTAGCACATGAATTTCCTTGGTGCAGTAAGCCCCAGACCACACTGATATAGCTTCATAAAAGGATTTCATATTAACCTGTGATATCCAGATTGTTATATGTCACTAATTTGATCTAACCTCTGATCTCTGTGTCTCCAACCACATTGGTCTCCTTGCCATTCCCTAGACATACCCAGCATGGAGCCATGTGTTCCTGTTCTCTCTTCCAGAATGTTCTTTCCCTACATGATCACAAAATTCCCTTCTCAGCATCCTCAGCTCCTGTTCACCTCAGAGGTCTTCCCAGGCTGCCCAATTTTTTTTTAATTGAAGTATAGTTGATACACAATGTTATACTAGTTTTAAGTGTATAGCATAGTGATTCAGTTCTGTACCTTACACATTGCTCACCACGTTAAGTGTAGTTACCATCTGTCCCCAAAGGTATTCCAATATTATTGACTGTATTGCTTATACTGTACTTTTCATCCCTGTGCCTTACTTATTTTATAGTGAGAAGTCTGTACCTCCTAATCCCATTCACCTATTTACCTTCTCCCTTTACAACCATCCCCTCTGGCAACTACCAGGTCCCTGTTTATGAGTTCGTTTCTGTTGTTAGTTTGTTTTGTGGTTTAGATTCCACAATATAAATGAAATCATATGGTATTTGTCTTTGTCTCACTTGTTTCACTTAGTATAATACCCTCTGAGTCCATCCATGTTGTTACAAATGGCAAGATTTCATTCTTTTTTTTTTTTTTTTTTAAGTTTATTTATTTTGAGTGAGACAGAGAGAGCACAAGCAGGGGAGGGGCAGAGAGAGAGGGAGAAAGAGAATCCCAAGCAGGCTCTGCACTGTTAGTGCAGATTCTGACTTGGGGCTTGAGCCCATGAGGCTGCAAGATCATGATCTGAGCCAAAACCAAGAGTCAATGCTTAACCAACTTAGCCACCCAGGTGCCCCAAAGATTTCATTCTTTATTTTGGCTGGGTAGTATTCCATCATGTATATACACCACATCTTTATCCTTCATCTGTTGATGGACACTGAGGTTACTTCCATATCTTGACTATTGTAAATAATGCTGCAATAAACATAAGGTTGCATATATCTTTTCTAATTCGTGTTTTCATTTTATATGGGCAAATACCCACTAGTGGAGTCACTGGATCATATATTTCTGTTTTTAATATGGGGGGAACTTCCATACTGTTTTGCAGTGGCTGTACCCAGCATGTCCTTCCTACCAACAGCACACAAGCGTTCCCTTTTCTCCACGTCCTCACCAACATTTGTTATATACCGTCTTTTTGATACTAGCCTTTCTGACTTGTGTAAAATGGTATCTCATTGTGGTTTTGATTTGCATTTCCCTGATGATGAATGATGTTGAGCATCTTTCCATGTGTCAGCCATTTGTATGTCTTTGGAAAAAATAAATGTCTTTTCAGGTCCTCTGCCCACTTTTTAATTGGATTATTAGCTTTTTTGGTGTTGAGTTATAGGAGTTCTTTATATATTTTGGATACTAATCCCTTATCATGCATATCATTTGCAACTATCTTCTCCCATTCAGTAGGTTACCTTTTCATTGTGTTGATGGTTTCTTTCACTGTGCAAAGGCTTTTTAGTTTGGTATAGTCACAGTAGTTTAATTTTGCTTTTGCTTCCCTTGCCTCAGTAATCATATCCATAAATATGTTGCTAAGGCTGACATCCAAGAGATTACTGCCTATGTTTTCTTTTAGGAGTTTTGTTTTGGGTCTTACAG
Source organism: Puma concolor (assembly GCF_028749965.1). Taxonomy (NCBI): domain Eukaryota; kingdom Metazoa; phylum Chordata; class Mammalia; order Carnivora; family Felidae; genus Puma; species Puma concolor. Next base: position 75,336,629 of record NC_141675.1, on the reverse strand, counting down.
TTAGGTCTTTAATACATTTTGAGTTTATTTTTGTGTGTGGTGTGAGAAAGTGGTCCGGTTTCATTCTTTTACATGTAGCTATCCTGTTTTCCCAATATCAATTATTGAAAAGATGGTTTTTTGCCTCCTTTGCCATAGATTAGTTAACCATATAAGTGTGGGTTTATTTCCACTTGTTCCACTGATCTTCATTTCTGTTTTTGTTTCAGTCTACCATACTGTTTTTATTACTACAGCTTTGTGGTGTAGCTTGAAACCAGGTGATCTTATTTAAAATAGGACCCTTTGCTGTTCTCATTCCCCTTAACCAGCCTTATTTTTCTTCATATGACTTGATGTCATATTAGATATTTGTTTATAGATATTGTTATCTCTGTGAGGTTTTGTTCTTCGTCATGACCCCAGTACCTGGAGCAAGGCCTGGCACCTAAAAGGTGCTCAGTAAATGGCTATTAAATGAATATATGAATGGACCCAAGGCTCAGATAGCTGGTTTTACCCTTGACCCCATTTATTGGGTGGATCTAGGTTCAATGTATACCTTTTTATTTTTATATCAATGTGTAAAATTTGGATTTTGTGTTGGAAGGAAGCTCCTTTGAGCTCATTTAATCCTGTCCCCTCCTCAGTATAGAAATCCTATGCTCTGTTTTCCTATTTTGTGGGAGTGTTCCGAGCAGCAAGTCTTCAGTATCTTGAAAATAAATCTTATATAAGTTTCTTAACATTTATCACTTACATAGCCTGAGGCAATTAAATGTCTCCATACTATCTAACCTACCATCATCTCCTATGTCCTCTTTATCATAAAGAATAAAATGTAGTTTACTACTTTTAAAATGTGTTGTGGGGCACCTGGGTGGCTCAGTTGGTTAAGCGTCTGACTTTGGCTCAGGTCATGATCTCACTGTGAGTTTAAGCCCCATGTCGGGCCCTGTGCTGACAGCTCAGAGCCTGGAGTCTGCTTCAGAATCCATGTCTCCTTCTTTCTCTGCCCCTCTCCTTCTTTCTCTCTCTTTCTCTCTCTCAAAAATAAACATACGTTAAAAAAAATTTTTTAAATGTATTGTAAAATGTAATTTTAAGTGTTAAGTCCAGATACATAGTGTTGGTGAAGTGAGTTTTTTGTTTTGTTTTGTTTTCCTTACGAGTTGTCCTATCGCCATGTGGTACCTTAGTAGGTTTTTCAATTTTCTTAAGAGTTGCCCCTGGTGAAATATCTTTAGTACAAAGAACAGATTTCTATGGCAAATTTCTATGGAAAATGTTTTTTTCCCACTCACTGGGGATATGGGCTTTATTCTCTTCCTAGATTGTCGGACTGCACACCAACATTGACTTCCTTCTTAGCCTGTCTGGCCACCCAGAGTTTGAGGCTGGGAACGTACACACCGATTTCATCCCTCAACACCGCAAAGAACTGTTGCCCAGTCGGAAGGCCACAGCCAAAGAGCTTTTATGTCAGGCAGCTCTGGGTCTCATCCTCAAGGAGAAAGCTATGTCTGATGTTTTCAAAATTCAGTCACAAGGTATGGAATGCTTTTCTCTTTCCTCTACTTGTCAGGATTTTATAAATAATCATCGGAGGTGCTTTTCTTTCTTTATGACACTTTTGTGTCCCTTTTCTTCTCTCAGTGGTTGACACTGTCCTCTGCTAAGTGGTTTTTTAGTATGAAGTAGATTCACGTATCATGGATGCATCCATAAACACTTTTTTAATCCATTAAATGTAACTTAACTAATTGCCTAATAGTGTTGAGCTGGGGCTCTTTTTTCAACCAAACGCTGGTCCTTCCTGTACCCTGTGCTCACCCCTTCCAAAGCTTTCTTAATTCGCTGCTTCTCAAGGGCCTACTTATTGTATCCTTGTACCTACCGCAACTTCCTTGGTCCTGGGGACTGAAGACAGAGCACTGGGGACTCTCATTACCTGTTAATTTATTGTTGAGTTATTTCCTCCTCTCCTTTTCCATTCTGTGATCAAATTTCTGTCTAACTAGAGACCTAGGCATTTCCTCCAATCAGAGGATCTAAACATGGGAAGGAAAATGGCAGAGATTTATCCTGGTTGCCACGCGCACACATCTCTGCTTCAGCTTCCCCACTGAGTTGTTGCCCAACCTCTCCCTAACACCTCAGGAAGCTAGAAATTCATAATGAAAACTCATTAGCTTATTATTACAGTTTCAGTCAGTTCTCCATTAAAATGTTCTTCCCTCTAAATTGAGCAAAATCTGGGGACACAGGGTGGCTCAGTCAGTTAAGTGTCTGACTCTTGGTTTTGGCTCAGGTCATGATCTCACAGTTCATGGGTTCAAGCCCCGCACTGGGCCCTGCACTGACAGCACGGAGCCTGCCTGGGATTCTCTCTCTCCCTCTCTCTCTGCCCTTCCTCTACTCTCTCTGTCTTTCAAAATAAATAAACTTAAAAAATGAAATAGATTGCTAATCTGAAAGAATGCAAAACATAAAATAAGATAAGCAAAATCTGAACTCTCCCAAACTTGCTCCAAAATATATACTTTAGGCTAACTCTGAGCTTTGGAGCAAACAGGAAAAAAGAAAAATTAATCCATTTATCTCTTCATTATTTTTAGGATTATTATATTATTATAGGATTTTTTTATTAAGATCTTTAATTTCTAGATTCATTCAAGAAAGTTATATTGAGAGCTTAAAATATATAGCTACATCTTTAGGAGATGTGTGCTCTATTCTGATTTTGTCCTTTTACAATTCTAAATGAAATGCCTCCAAATATGCCCATACAGTGTTCCTAAGCCTGAATATAGCATTGTTACAATCAAGCATCCTCTTACTCTCTCCTTCCTTTTTATAATGTATACTGGCACACACATGAACTTCAGAATAAATTGCTTCAGTTCAGCTATGCCGTAGCTCCTGGATATTGTCCAACAGACACGCCTGTGGGCAGGACGAGTGACGCACAAAGAGGCTAAGTGAAAAGAAAAGTAGTGAGTGGTGGAGATTTTGGTGACCTGGAACGCATTTGCCCAAGAAGGGGAGACCACTGTGCGGCTTGTGCCCCCAGAGGAAGAGAGCTTGGGCTGCAAATACTCTGATTTTAGCCAAGCTGGAATTTTTCATATAACCTTTTCTGAGATGTAAATTAAAGTATCTAATTTAAATTTAGAGCAATGAGAAGAACAAAGAAGACACATTTGAGCTGCCAGTGTAGGACAGGTGTTTTATGTTTTCTTTTGAAAGGTATGAAGTCAGGCTTGGTGTTTGTAAATTTGTTGTTGAACTTTAATTTTTTTTCTAGATCGGTACTCCCCTTTTGCATCCAGCAGTGGAAGAAGACTGAATACCTGTTACACCAGAAACATAACTCTCAGGGATGGGAAAAAGAGTAAGTAATGTTTTATTAAAAGAGAAATGTGCTTTATAGAAATATATCACTTATCTGGAAAAAAAGGATTCAGCCCAGACATGATCGGTCAATTACATTTTTTAAGCTCCCTAGCCTAACCATTGGAAGGAGTACGAGAATTGATTGGCTCAGGTGGTACATTAGTGCTATTTTTCTTCTTTATACTTTTTCTGTATTTTGTAAATATTTGAAAAATATGTCATAAAATATACATAGCAAAATGACTGAAATGAAATATGCCACGATGTTAGTGAGGTTACCTTTGGGTAGCAGGATTTAAGGGGATTTCCCTCCCTCCATCCCCACCCCCATCATCCTTCTTTGTTCTCTTTGCTTTGCACTTTTTCTTCAGCAAGAATGTACTACTTTTAAATAAGAAAAACAATATCCAAAACTACTCCAGTAGGGAGGATTACCCACCACTCAGGCATTGTTTCAGGTGGAAGAGGGTTACTAAGAAGCTATGATTTATTAAGTACCTGATCACATGTAAATTTTTATCTTCACTATAATTTAATTAAGGGGGGATCCCTATCATACCCATGTATGGCTGATGAAACAGGCAGAGAAGGTGAAGGAACTTACTCAAGGCTAGTGAGATTGACATCCAGCCTTTCTGACCTTGACTCCTGTGCTATTTTTACTTTTCCAGTGGAAAATTGATTTTTGACTGCAAACTAATTTGAGTAGGCTGAGGGTGGGACTGATTTATTGTAATTGAAGCCAGGAGAGGCTAACATCTAAAATTTTTAATTTTTTATAAATTTGTGGCTGGAACAACGTACCAGAGGGATCAGAGTCCCATGATAGCAGCATCCCTTCTGCTGCTGGACAGTTTGCATAGGAAACAGGATGGGTGCAGAGTCAGAGCCGAGAGAGCTAGTTAACCTTGAATGTGAGGTGTCATTAAACTGTGAATGCTCCATTATAAAAATGTACCCAGCAGGTAGAACAGAATCTTCTTGCCGCTCATGGGAACCCCCTCCCCCCACCCCCAGACAAAGTAGAATCTTCTTTACCTCAGCTCTGTGTAGACAAGCACTCAGTTTTTAGCAAATCCCCTTTTCATCTAAATTGATTGGATTAAAGCTCGAGATATTTTTTCATCATGAACCTAGATGGGCATTACTTTCCATGCACTGAGTACATGGAAAGAAAGTTTGCAAACATCCACTAGTATCTACTAATACCCATTTTATACTAGTGTGTTTATTCATTTCATCCTAAAAACCAAACCCTACAAAATCTGGGATTATCTTACTCTAGACTTCTATATACTGAATGTAAGTATCAGCAGCAGTAAAGTTTCATTGACCTCTTCAACCTAAATTAAACAGAAAATCATACTGGTGATTAAAATTCAGATGAGCCGACTGTGTTATTTGGTATGGATCTTCACTGAAGCACTTAGCAGTGTTTTGAACTATGCTGCATTTCTTGGAAATTTTTAAATTTTTTAATTAAAAAATAAATACATTATTGAAAACCAACATGATCGCTGTTCACTACATCCTTTTGGTAGTTATTTTTCAACAATAACCCAGGCCTGAATGTAATAATTTTCAGAAATGTTCTGGTGGGTCTCTAATAAATGCTAATTAACAGTAACCATGATTGAATAAGCGAGTACACCAAACAGGAAGTCTTAAGAAGCCAGAAGCATTTATGAATCTAAAGTAGAACTAATTCTTAATGATCTCAGTGAGAATTATCAAGTATTTTAAATATTTAAGGCTTGAAAAATATTCTTACTTGGTTCCTAGTGGCCATGCTTCACAGAATCCTGCCCTACCCTCAGTAGTAACAATAATAGCTAAGATTTATTGAGCTTTTGGTATATGCCAGCTATTAAGTTCTTTCCATGGATTATTTAATTTCCATTTTCAGAACAAGCCAATGAAATTGGTGTTGTTATTAGTGTCAACTTTATAAATGGGGAACCAAAGTTTAGAGAGATTAATAATTTTCTTAAAATCATAACAAAAGTAATTGGTGGAACAGAATTCAAACCCATACTCCAGGGTGTATGCACTTATCTAACACTGCACCATGCTAAACTTCCATACCTTATTAAATACATTAAGAGGATGGGATACCTGATTGGTTCAGTGAGTAGAGCATGTGACTTGATCTTGGGGTCATGAGTTCAAGCCTCATGTTGGGCATAGAGCTGACTTGAAATTAATTAATTTAAAAAATAGGTAAGAGGATGTTTAAGGTTCTCTTGTGGAGGTCTAGAGATAACTAAGGGAGGGAGGAATAAGGTCAGTTGCCCTATAATATATGAAAGAATTTATTCTCTTTGATGTAATTGTAAATGGGATTGTCTTCTTTATCTACCTTTGTGCTATTTTATTATTAGTGAATAGAAATGCAGTAGGGGGTGCCTGGGTGGCTCAGTCGGTTAAGCCACTGACTGATTTTGGCTCAAGTCATGATCTCACAGTTCATGAGTTTGAGCCCCTCATCGAGCTCCGTGCTGACAGCAGGGAGCCTGATTGGGATTCTCTCTCTGCCCCTCCCCTGCTTATGTGCTCACTCTCTCTCTCATTCTCTCTCTCTCAAAGTAAATAAATAAAACTTAAAAAAAATTCAGACTTTTGTGTGTTGATTTTGTATCTTGCAACTTCTGAATTTACTTATTAGATCTAATAGTTTTTTGGGAGAGTTTTTAGGATTTTCAATATATGGTATCATATTTGCAAGTAATGACAGTTTTACTTCTTCCTTATCAGTTGAATACCTTTTATTTATTTTTTTGTCTGATTGCTGTGGCTAGGACTTCCAGTACTGTATTGAATAAAAGTGGTGAGAGTGGACATCCTTGTCTTATTCCTGACCTTAGGGGGAAAACTTTCAGCTTTTTATCATTGAGTATGATATTAGCTGTGGGGTTATCGATAGATGAATAGATAAAGAAGATGTGGTATATATACACAATGAAATATTACTCAGCCATAAGAATGAAAATCTTGTGATTTGTGATAACATAGATGGACCTAAATGGTATTATACTAAGTGAAATAAGCCAGAGAAAGACAAATACCATGTGATTTCACTTATATGTGGAATCTAAAAAACAAAGCAAGTGAATAAACAAAAAACAAAGAGAAACAGACTCATAAATATAGAGAACAAACTAGTGGTTGCCAAAAGAGGTGGGGGCGAATGAAATGGTGGGGGGGATTAAGAGGTACAAACTTCCAGTTATAAAACAAGTAAGTCATAGGAATGAAAAGTACATGATAGGGAATATAGTCAATAATACTGTGATACACTTATCATGGTAAGCATTTCATAATGGATATCATTGCTGAATCACTATGTTGTATATGCAAAACTAATTTAATATTATGTCAATTATAATTCAAATTTTTTAAAATGTTCTTAAAAAGACTTTTCCTGGCAATGTGTTTACTGTGATTCTATTGGCATTCATGTCAGCTAAATACTTTTCATATTTCATAAATCAAGAAAAAACCTAATCTGGTGTAAGTGGATGTATTTTCTCTTAAGAAGGATTGAAAGATATTGACAAGACATAGGGTGGAGAAGTTTCATTTACTTATATGTTCATTACAAAGTTTCTGAAAAAATAGATGTTCTGAGTAATGTGAAGAAGAGAAAAAAAAGATGTGTTTGTCCCTACTTTTCTTCCTTAAGGAATTTACCATCTGGCAAAGGAGAAGTGAGTATGTTGGGAAGATAGATGGTGCAGTGGTTCATAATGCAGACCCTTGAGTTAGACTGTTATGGGTTTGAATTCTGGCTCCTCTGTTGTCTGTGACCCTTGGGCAAGTGACACACTGTCTCTAAGCATCAAGTGTCCTCACCCATAAATGGGAATGGTAGTGGTAATTACTTCCTTGGGTTGTTGTGGATATTAAATGAGACAACACATCAAAAGCTCATTGTACGTCACATAGCAAGTGGTCAATAAACATTAGTTGCCGTCATTATCATCATCATCATTAAACTTGCTACTATTGAAAGACAAAGTGGATATGTATGTCACATGTTAATTAAAAAAAGGTTGGAAAAATAAATTTTTTAAAGTTGGTTGCAGAACAGTATGTATAAGAATATGTTATTTTTATAAAAGAAAAATACTAGTTTGTGCATTTTAAAAAACTTGAAGGGGCTCACATGTTAAAGAGTTCAATAGTAGTTATATCTGGGCAATAGAGAGGACTTTCACATTTTGCTTGATGTACTTCAGTATTTGACTTTTGTGAGGTTTTATTTTTGCAATTTAAAAAAAAACGGATAAAGAGAAAAATTATTCCATCATAAAACTGGATGAGGAAAGAATCATAATGGTGTTCTATATGCAGAAGTCTGTCTAAATGTTCAGAGAAGAGCAACTTCATTCCACATAGACTTTTCCCAAAGACCACAAATGAGCATGATGTCAACAAGGGGCAAGGTTTCAGTTGGGGTGGCTGGGACTGGTGACACAGTGAAGGGGGAGTGGAGCAAAGAGGCACAGTGGGGCGAAGGCTAGAGGCACATATGGAGAATATTAATTGGCCCATGTTCCCATTTCGTTGTAATATAGGGCTGTGTAGAAGAAGGGTGGGAAATACGACTGAGTTCAGGGCCTTCAGTACCAGGCCAAGTATTTTGAATATAGAGGAGACATGCTAGGCAGCATCAGCTGGAAGGGCTGAGACAGGAAGCAAAAAGTTCCAAGAAGACCTCAGAGTCAGCCAGGCCTTTGGCCATCAGCCTGAATCAGGGTTGAGTGATGGGAACGAAAGGAAGAAATGAACAGGACAGGTAGGGAAGGATGTGGCAGCTTTGTAGTGGCTATTGCATGTGGAAAGCAAAGGAGAAGGTAAGGATGACAGGTTTTAAATCTGGATGACCAGGAGAATACTAGTGCCAGTCATGGAGCTCCCAGGGCGGGAGGGAATGCAGGCAGAGTGGGGACATGATTTGATTTATTGGACCTACCATGTTCACTTTAAGGTGCCGATAGAGCATCCAGCTGGGAATGACTAATCAGAGTTCTGGAGAAGGAAGGTCAGGGCTGGAAATAGATGTGAGCTGGCAGCATCAAAATGGTGGTTAAAGTATCAGGAGTCGATGAAGTGACTTTGGTCTGCATTCTCTGCACCACAGAGCTTTTGATTTCCATCTCCTAGCAAAGTCCGTAACCAATTCTGTGTCCACAAAATAATATGAAATATATTGTATATTATATCTATGTGGTCGGTTACAGTTTTCAAAGCAGTTTCACATTTATTTAATCACTATTACATTCTCATACCCATTTAACAGGTCAGAATGGGGCAGAAAATCAGGACTCACATTTTAAAGGACAGTCAAGATCACAGAGGTGATCACACCACAGATGGCAAATTTGGGTCTTAAATGAGAATTTCTGTCTCCCAATTCATTGCAGTTCCTATTTTAACACTTTAACTTTCCTTGTTTAGAGAAAAATATCTAAAGTATCCTACAACATTAAAAGAGCTAAAACTCAGTCTTTAAAAAATTTTTAATCTAGTATAGTTAACATACAGTGTTTTATTAGTTTCAGGTGTACGATATAGTGATCCAGCAATTCCATATATTACCCAGTGCTCATCAAGATAAGTACACTCTTAATCTCCTTCATCTATTTCACCCATCCCCCCATCCACCTCCCCTCTGGTAACCATCAGTTCTCTATAGTTAAGAGTCTGCTAAAAGTCCATTTTTTAAGAAACAAAAGTTTGAAATTCACTTTTATTGGAACTTACCTATAGATTTTTAAAAATCTTGTCAGGGAGTTAAAAGATGTTGGTATCCCTAAAGGCTGGTTATCTTTAGGTTGAAAGAGATTTTTAGAATCCCCATCTATGATTGTCTTCTAATTTTTCTTCAATTTTCCCCCCTTTTTCATAAAGATGTAGCCATAGCTGTCACATATAACCTCGATGGGTCATATAGCATGCAGGTAAGCCTTACTGGTTTTCTTTGTACAGTTTAGAGCTAATTCTGATCTCTCTCATACAGAGGAGGGTCTTTTTTCACACTCTGGTTTCTCCCAAGCCATTGGACTATAGTTAGGAGAATGTCATGTGTTTTTTATTTCAGACCAATTTGGGGAAATTACCTCCTCTACACTTTCTGATTGTTTCCTCAGTTTGGCTGTGGTTCCCCTAAGTATGAAAACCTGTTTTAAAAAAATAGCATTGAATTAGACAGCTAACGAATTCCTGAAGTATGTGCGTGTATTCACATCTAAAGCAGCCATTCACAAACTTTTTGGTCTCAAAATCCATGGATACCCTTACAAATTACTGAGACTCCTCAAAGAGTTTTTGTTGTGTTAATTACATGTATTAATACTTACCATTTAGAAAATTTAACTGAGCATATTTTTCTTACTGTTATTTTTAATATATATTTTACAAAAGTATACATAATGTAAAATATACCATTTTAAACGTTTTTGAGTGTAAATACCATCACATTGTTGTACAACCACCACCACCTTCCATCTCTTTTTTCTTCTTGCAAAACTGAAACTCTGTACCCATTTAAACAGTAACACTCCATGTGCCCCCTTCCCCACTCACCCCCCCCCCCCTCAGCCCCTGGCAAACACCAGTGGGCTCTCTGTGTCTATGAATTCGGCTACTTTAAGTACTTCATATAAATGAAATCACTCAACATTTGTCCTTTTGTGATTGGATATTTCACTTAGCATAATGTCTTTAAGGTTCTTCTATGCCATAGTTTATGTCCAAGTTTCCTTCCTTTTTAAAGTGGAATGATACTGCATTGCCTCTGTATATCGCACTTGGTTTATTCGTTCGTCTCTTGATGGAGACTTGGTTGCTTCCACCTTTTGCCTATTATGAATAATGCTTCTATGTACATGGGGGACAAATATCTCTTTGAGACCCTGTTTTCAATCCTTTGGGACATACACCCACAAACAGAATTGCTGGTTTGTATGTTCATGTTCTATTTTTAATTATATGAGGAACTACCGTACTGTTTTCTGTAGGGGCTGCACCATTTTACATTCCTACCAACAGTATTGGGAGGGTTTCCTTTTCTCCACATCCTCATCAACATTTACTTTCTGGGTTTTTGTTTTTTTTTTTTTTTTTTTCTTTTTTTTAACAGCCATCCTAATGGGTGTGAAATGTTATCTCACTGTGGTTTTGATTTGCATTTCCATAATGAATAATGATGTTGAGCATCTTTTCATATGCTAATTGTCCATATCATCTTTGGAGAAATGTCTATTCATGTCTTTTGCCTTTTTACAATCAGGTTGGTTTTTTGTTGTTGTTGAGTTGTAGGATAAACTGAGAAAATTTAAAACCTAAGATTACACAAGCACACGTTCATTAGCTATCAGAGTAACACTATCACATGTCCTGCAGTCTCTAGAAAATCCCACTGTTTATTCATGAGAGAATGAGAATTTTTAAAAAAGGCAAATACCATTAGTATTATTATGAAGTAGTTTGATATTGTGGACCCCAAGAAGGGTCTTGGGGACCCCAAGAGATCCACAGGTCATAATTTGAGAATCTCTAGTCAAAATGTTTATGATAGCCCTCAATGAAAAGAATCCATTACACTGACAAAATGAAATGCTGAAAGGGTTAAAAAAACAATGTGAGAACTCAAACAAATTCCTATATATTAAAGTACAAAATCAGAGACTAGAATAAATCATTTGTAATATGAGCCAAGCGACGTTAAGTCCAACAAAATTGATTGATCGAGGATACTTTGGGTCTGCCAATACTATGAGATGCCATTTTCTTTCTTTCTTTTTAAAGCTTATTTATTTTTGAGAGAGAGAGAAACAGAGTGTGAGTGGGCAAGGGGTAGAGAGAGAAGGAGACACAGAATCCAAAGCAGGCTCCAGGCTCTGCACTGTCAACACAGAGCCCGATGCAGGGCTCAAACTCATGAACTGCGAGATCATGACCTGAGCTGAAGTCGGATGCTTAACCGACTGAGCCACCCAGGCGCCCCTGAGACACCAATTTCTTAAACTGAGATTCAGAAAAACTAGGGGGTCAACGTATTTTAGTATATGAGAGTTGTAACTGATACTCGTACCTCTGGTTTGGGGAATGCTTCATATCCCTTGGTAAAGTTAACTCCAGATTGAACTACTACATTTCACAAATTTAGAATGTGCTTGTGTAAATCTTTAAACAAAACAGTTCCCCATCTAACCTTTATGTCCTGAGAATTTCACAAACATTCACATGGCTGTTTTAGTAGGTTACAGAGCACAGTAAAATGTCATATTTAACTTAGGATAGATGAGAAGCAGCATATAAATACTGCACTGTAACCTATTTCACCTTAGCCTACATCGTATATTTGAAAAGAATAGCCACAGGACTTTCACAGTAATCTCATGGGAATTGAAATGAAAAATAGAGAAGATTTAAATGGATTTCCTGTGTGTGAAGGAATTTTTTTTTCTTGGGTGTGTATGTGAGAAAACACTTTTTAAAACAGAAAGGTTTCATGTCCTTTTGTCAGCTTCCTTGAAAGATCAAGTGTGAAGTCTGTTTATTGGCACTCTCTCCTCAAGGGCAAAAATTGTGGCTGTCTCCAGCTAGTTAATCTTCTTAACTCATAACTCAAACCCATAAATTTTATCTACTTCTTGGGGAGATAAAAGATACACCATCTAATTAGGTGGTTCTGGCCTTTTCCTTTACTGACATTGGCATAGTGAAACCAAATTTGACCTCAGGTACTCAGAAATGAATACTTAACATGTAATATAGTCAACCGAATTTTGATAATTTTACTTAATTTGATTTGTATTTCTATTTCACATTTTTATTGTTATCCTTAAATGAACATTTATCTGTAGCATTATGGCACTATAGATATGTTCTCTGGGTTTTTTTTTTCTTTTAATTACCTTAACTGCTATTTCTATGTAGAGTACTTTGTTTATGAATCTTAGGGGCAAAGTTCCTACAGGGCTTTTTTAAAAAAATATTTCGGGGCGCCTGGGTGGCGCAGTCGGTTAAGCGTCCGACTTCAGCCAGGTCACGATCTCGCAGTCTGTGAGTTCGAGCCCCGTGTCGGGCTCTGGGCTGATGGCTTGGAGCCTGGAGCCTGTTTCCAATTCTGTGTCTCCCTCTCTCTCTGCCCCTCCCCCGTTCACGCTCTGTCTCTCTCCGTCCCAAAAATAAATAAACATTGAAAAAAAAAATTTAAAAAAAATAATAAATAAATAAATAAATATTTCACCTGTTACCTTTTGAAACTGTTAATAGTAAAGAATTGATTCTGGTTTTATTAATTCTGTAGGGTTATTTATTTTTTAAGAATCTTATTTTTCTGTTTTTTGTTGTTATTGTTTTTTCAGATTCAAGATAAAACTTTCCAAGTCCTTGGAGATCTTTGTAATGAGGGAGACTGCACTTACGTGAAATGTTCTGTTAATGGAGTTGCTAGTAAAACTAAGCTAATTATCCTGGAAAACACTATTTACCTATTTTCCATGGTAATGTCCCTTTTTTATAATAACACTGTTGAGGTTTGGGAGAAAATTGCTTGACCGGAGGCGTCTCACTAAGAGATTAGAAAGACCTTGCTTCCTTCCGTCACTGCCATGACCTTTCCTCTGTGTTTCCTTCTCCACTCTGTTTCTTCGCCACATTTCTGCCTTCCCTAGTTCTTTTGTCCACACATGTTCTCCCTGATAGACACATACCATTTTCTGCCTTTAATTCTGAAACATGCCCTTACATCCTTATTGTCAGAGAGTATCTCACTGCCCATTGGGCAATCTTCTCTCTGAGATTTGATGCCTGAATACTTTGCCCATCCTCCTGGCACTTGGAATTCTGGGGATTTGGGAGGAGGTGACCCCTGAGAGCGAGTCTATGAACTGGATGTTTCTTGTGGGGATGGGGGCAGTCAGAAGGGGTAGTGTCTTGGCAGTCAAAGGATGGTTGATGATCGAGACAGACTTGGCATATCTTTGGTCAGGAGCTTATTTCCTGACTCATTGCTCTCACGGGCCTGCTGCCTGATGAGCCCATAGTTTCTGCACGGGCAGAAAAGAAAATGCATTATCAAATACACTGTGTCCTCTTCAGAGTCTTCTCACATTTGAAAAACACCTTACAGATCATAGTCCTTTATATTCCAGTAATTAAACTACTGTATACAGAATCAAGGATGATTTCACTTTACTAGGCATTCCTTTCCATAGTTATTGCCAGAACAATACGGTGGTGGAGGCAGTTTGGTGGAGTGGTGATGAGCGGGAGTTCTGGAATGTGAAGCTGCTTTGGTTCAAATCTTGGCTCTACCTCTGAGCAGCTGTGTGACCTATGGCAAGTTAAACTCCCTGACTTCAGTTCCCCCATCTATTAACAGGAATAATAACAGTACCTCCCTACCTCATAAACTTGTTTTGATGACTATACACACACACACACACACACACACACACACACACACACACACACACACATATGTATAAAACTTAAGAACAGTTTCTGGCTTAGTCTAAACACTTGATAGTGGAGATGCTACTCAAAATGGCTATCAGTGGCTATTTTTTAGCAACAGTTATGTACATTAATTCCTTTAATCCTGTTGTGAGGCATGATGCCAATACTCCTTTATAATGGGAAACCAAGACTGAGAGGAGTTTAGTAATTGCTTAAGGTCACAAAGCTAGATTAGAACCCTGGTATTAAAGATTTAACAAATAGCTTGGAAACAGTCATTACCTCAGGGTACAGTGATTTGAAACAGTGATTCAAAACTACAGCGATTTGAACTTGATTTCAGTTCCAGTTTGTTTTCTGTTTACAGATGGGAAGTACTCAGATTGACATTCCAGTCCCCAAATACTTGTCTTCAGTGAGCTCAGATGGAACTCAGGAAGGTGCCATAGCTCCTATGACGGGTACCATTGAAAAGGTAATCATGTGAATGTATACAGAATGATGTTCAGTAAGGCCCAGTAAATATCTCCATTGAACTTAGTCATATATATTATTTTTCTCTCTCCAATCTCTCTCATTGGGAAGTATCCTCTTGAAGAAAACAAGAGACTGGGACACCCGGCTGGCTTAGTTGGTAGAGCATGTGACTCTTGATCTTGGGGCTGTAAGTTCAAGCCCTGTGTTGGGTATAGAGATTACTTAAAAATAAAATCTTTAGGGGCACCTGGGTGGCTCAGTCTCTTAAGCCTCTGACTCTTGATTTGGGCTCAGGTCATGATCTCATGGTTCATGGGATCAAGCCTGGCATCAGGGTCTGCACTGATAGCATTCAGCCTGCCCAGGATTCATTCTCTCTCTCTCTCTCTCTCTCTCTCTCTCTCTCTCTCTCTCTCTCTCTCTCTCTCTTCCCCTCTTTCTCCCTCTTTCTCTCTCCCTCTTTCTCTCTCCCTCTTTCTCTCTCTCTCTCTCTCTCCCTCTTTCTCTCTCTTTATCTCTCTCTCTCTTCTCCCCCCCACCTCAAAATAAATAAATAAACATTTTTTAAAAATAAAATAAAATCTCAGGGCTCCTGGGTGGCTCAGTTGGTTAAGCATCTGACTCTTGATTTCACTTCAGGTCATGTCATGAGATCGAGCCCCTGCATCAGGCTCCATGCTGAGTGTGGCCCTCTTCCTCTGCACCTCTCCTGTTCGCTCACTCTATAAAAGCAGGCAGGCAGGCAGGAAGGAAGGAAAGTCTTAAAACAAGAGATATGTGATAGATTGATTTTCTATGTTCAGTCTTCAATGAAAATACCCGTTTACCTAATTTATGATACTGTTATTTTTGAAAGTGGAAATTTCCATCAAAGTATAAATAATCTAAATTTGTCTTTTTATGATTAAAATGGAGCATTCACCAAGCATTACCCAAAAGGGCTATTTTTTAATGTCAAATTTAACACAAACAATTTATCATTAAATAACATTTTTTTTTCCAATGTACATAACTACATGTGTGTTAAAATAAAATTTGAAAGGCTGGTACTGATGAAGAACAACGAGGTTTGGTGTTGAATGCTGTATATATTCAGAATTAAGATCCATGCTGAAGTAACTTAAAATGGTGGTAGATTAGTAGTGTCTTTTTTATATATACACTTGAATATAGTAGAGTTCCTTTAAATGCATCCAAGTCATAAAAATTCAACTCTATATTGTTGGTACCTAAAAAGAAGAAGGAGGAAATAACTATTTAAGTAGTGAAAGTGATTGCACCCCCTGTTCCCCTCTGCACATGTTTGTCCCAGAGGGAGTATGAGCTCAAAGACTTTGATCTGCCTTTAACTCACTCAATCTCACTTTCCATGTACATTCCAAAATGTAGGCATCTCTGAACATCTGTAGGGGAAAAATGCACATTTTCCCTCTAGCCGCCCCCTAGACCATTGATTTCATCAAACACTGTTATAGCATCACCCAGCATTGGGTGATTTGGGGGCTTTCAGAGGTGTTTCTCATTTTTCACAATTTTGGCTCTACACATTGACTGTGGAACCTAATTCCACTGTGTGATGTTTCTAAAAACTCCTTGATAACCATGTTAACTAAGAAGACAGTGAGACCATATGGGATATATGGGTTCACTTATACATGAAAAATGGAAAATAAAGGTTTGTTTTTTTTTCCCCCAAGGTTGCCAATAATTTAATTCTTTCACATGAAGACCGTCTATACATTTACCACACAGGGCACTCAAAACTTGGAGCACTATCCTAGACTACCTATAAAATCTAGAAAACCAGGCATGCCCCACTACCCTGCCCATGACATTTAAGTGCATTGGTTCTTCCCCTGTTGGTGGTATGTCTTGTCTGTACATTTATGAAAACACAAGGACCTTGAAATATAGAAAGCATATTCATCTGATTCAGGGAAAACTAGATGGTTTGGGGTTGGGGAGAAGGAGCTAAGCAGTGCTCCCCACTGACAAGAGGGCCAGCAGTGCAAGATTGATCTGTAGGTCTCTGATTTGCACCTGTACACCTGTCTTTGACAGATAAGACAACCAGACAGACCCATACTTCTACTGTGTACATTTATATACCACCTCTGTGCACCACGAGGGACCTCTGTGTTTAAAAAAATTTTTTTATTGTTTATTTTTGAGAGACAGAGACAGAGCATGAGCGGGGGAGGGGCAGAGAGCGAGGGAGTCACAGAATCCGAAGCAGGCTCCAGACTCCGAGCTGTCAGCACAGAGCCCAATGTGGCACTCAAGCTCACGAACCGCGAGATCTGACCTGAGCCCAAGTCGGACGCTTAACTGACTGAGCCACCCAGGCACCCCGGAACCTCTGTGTTTTTAAATATTAACCTGTCACTCTTAATCTCTAGGTATTTGTGAAAGTCGGAGACAAAGTAAAAGCTGGAGATTCTCTAATGGTTATGATTGCCATGAAAATGGAGGTAATGAAATCATAAGTTCACTTTCCAATTAAACTTAGGGA
Source organism: Puma concolor (assembly GCF_028749965.1). Classification (NCBI taxonomy): domain Eukaryota; kingdom Metazoa; phylum Chordata; class Mammalia; order Carnivora; family Felidae; genus Puma; species Puma concolor. The sequence goes on along the minus strand of NC_141675.1, from coordinate 75,319,792 downwards.
ACTATCAGATCTAATTGTTCTTTTGCCTTATTTTGTAAGCTAATACCCATTTTAAATATTAAGAGCCTTGGATTGATGGAACATTAACTGCAGGAAACAAAACTAAAACCATCCTCCCCTTAAATATATTTTCATTTTAATTTGGTGAAACTGCACCTGTCAGTTGTGATGCTAAAATCAAAGAAATTGTCAATTCCTTAAATTCAGGCAGTTAGCCAGTTGACTGTTAACCGTTGGTATTTTCTAAGGCCAAACTTAGGATGCCAAGCATCAGTATCAAAGTGAAAACCTCAATCAAACTAGATTAACTATTTTAGGTCTTTAGAAATTGTAGGCCAGTAGTTCTCAGCCGGACCACATGTTACCGTCATCTGAGGGGGAGAGCTTTGAAAAACTACTTCCCCAGACTGGTTGAATTGGGATCTCCTGGAGTGGGGCCCAAGGATCATCAGTTTTTAACAGCTTCCCGGGTGAGACTCTACTGTGAAACTTGTTGAGAATTACCAGCTAGACTAGAGCTTCCCGATTAGCGACCTTGCAGGTGTTACAGGTACGTCAAAGTAGTGACTCCTCACAACTGCAAAGCACACCATAAAAATGTTATTTCCTTCGGGTGCCATGCTTGAGAAACCTCAAAACAATTGGCTTTATTTTTCACTTTCGTCTCTGTTGCCTTACTGTGTGCTCAGTCCTCATTAGTATTACAGCCACGGTCGTGTCTTGTGTCCCTGCAGCTTACCATAAAGGCCCCAAAGGACGGCACAATCAAGAAAGTGTTCTACAAAGAAGGTTCTCAGGCCAACAGACATACTCCTTTAATCGAGTTTGAGGAAGAGGAATCGGACAAAAGAGAAGCAGAATAAATGCCATCAAAGAAATGTCCAATTAAGCAGTATCTTAAATATAGTATCTGTACACCAAAAAGAGAAAGTGCCTTCCTGCTTTTCTCGGAGTCTAATAAACATCAGTTTTACTAAATGATTGTACAATTAGGCTAATATTTGAGAATCATGTACTTGGGTCACAAACACAATAAATTATCTATTTCATACTAATAAATTGAATTATATTTTTTTATTGGAAGCTAATATAGTTTGTTTCTGCCTCAAATTGTATACACTGTAGTGTCTTTTAGGAAGGCAGGCAGCAACTTGATCAAAAGAGAATGATTGGAAGAGAAAAGGTTGTTTAATTATTTCCCATTTACAATCATGATGAAAATGGACGTGTTTCAGAGACGGATGCAAATCTGAAAATATGATTGAGTTGAAAGTAATTTTTCTGGGGCACCTGACTGGCTCGTTTGGAGGAGTGCGCAACTCTTGATCTCCTGGTTGTGAGTTCAAGCCCCATACTGGGCGTAGAGGTTGCTTACATAAATAAAACCTAAGGGGTGTCTGGGTGGTGCAGTCAGTTACGCATCTGACTCTTGATCTCGGCTCGGGTCATAATCTTGTGGTTTGTAGGTTCTGTGCTGATGGCATGGAGCCTGCTTAGGATTCTGTCTCTCCTCTCTACCCCTCCCCCATTTGTGCGTGCACTCTCCCTCTCTCTCTCTCAAAATAAATAAACTTTAAAAAAACTAAAAATAAATAAATAGGGGCGCCTGGGTGGCTCAGTCGGTTAAGTCCGACTTCAGCTCAGGTCACAATCTCACGGTCCATGAGTTCGAGCCCCGCGTCAGGCTCTGGGCTGATGGCTCAGAGCCTGAAGCCTGCTTCGAATTCTGTGTCTCCCTCTCTCTCTGCCCCTCTCCCGTTCATGCTCTGTCTCTCTCTGTCTCAAAAATAAATAAACGTTAAAAAAAAAAAGTTAAATAAATAAATAAAACCTAAAAAACAGTTATGTGGGAAAACATCAAATCCAAAATTGATCTATCTCCTGGCTGCCAAGAAAGCAATTCCATTGTCAAGAGAATGGTGAGGAAGTCCCAAATACTAAAATTGGAAATGTGGAGTTCTCAAGTCTGATTACACATCCTAGTTAGAACGTCTATTTTTCCAACAAGGCAGGATGAAACTCAGTATCCTAAGATGTGGGTGGGGGTGAAGACCGATGTCAAGTGACTGGTGCAGAAAATAGGTATTTTAGGGGTTGGGGTGAGAGAGCTCTGTGGGCAGGTGTAATCAAGGCAGACCGCACAGAGGAAGGAGAACCCAGAGCAAGAGTGGGGAGGGGGAACTTGTAGACTAGAAATGAAGAAGCAAGGCTTCACTATTGAACATGAGTAAGGTGTGTTCTATATCCAAGGACAGATCTGCCCAACAGGAATGGGAGGTCCTTGGGAGGCTATATGACAAAACCTGTGACATTTAGGTTGGGGCCAGACTAACTGGCATGGAGGAGTAGGTTTGGATTTTATCTTGCAAGGGGCAGTTATATTGAATTATTTTTTAGCAAGGAAAATTTGGGAGAAAATTTGGCTAGTAGAGCCCCTTTGAGAAACTTCGACATTATTTCACAAGGTTGAACATCTGCATACCCTATGACCTGACTTCTAGAAATGCACAAATGCACTTGTGCACCAAGAATGTTCATGGCCACATTACCCATAACACTGGAAGCAATCCCAGTTGGTTGGCAGGAGAAGGGCTAAGTAACCCTGGTATGCCACACAGTGGAATACTATGTAACAACAAAATAAACAGGGTAAGAATATCCACAGGGATGAATCTTGGAATCATAAAGTTAAAGATAGGGTATTTAAAGTATTAGGTATTGGGCCAGGGGTTGAGATGGGTGAGGCATATAGAGGTGGATGCCAGCGACCGCTAGTGTTCTCGTAGGGCTGATGGTTGGTTGGTTATATTTATCAAACAATTATGCTTCATATCTAACATGTTACATAGGAACTTTTTATAATTCAAATAGTATTTTTAAAAATTTCATCTGGCAGCAATATGCCAGTGGATGGAGGAAGAGAAGAATAGAGCCTGGAACACCCATTGGGAAGACGTTCCTGCAGGTATTTTAGCATGGGGTAAAAAAGGAGAAGGCCATCTCAACCAGCGCTTTTTGAAAACGATATTTTTCACAGCAGAGGCTACAAAACTAAAACAAACAAAACTCTAAAAGCGGGAAAAGCAAAGGCGCTCTGGTAGAAATTTGGGGTTGCTATTTGCCCCCTTTCGTCTCTTCCAGTGGAATAAGATCAAGCTCTCGGTTTCCTTGTTACCTCGCTGTGTTGGTCAGAGGTAATAATGTTCATGGAAGGAATTTAAAGCCAGTTGTACCCACATACTGGTGGAATTCACCGCCTCCTGCGGTGCTGTGTGGACAGAGTTCCTTTGCACCTGACTGCCTCTGTTCCTCCTAAAGACAGCGTGTACCACCATACACACCAGAGCGCCTGGAAACCAAGATGGTAAGAAACGTTTTTTTTTTTTTTTCGCCCTTGCCCTAATTAATGGGAAACAGGATCCAGCTGTGTAGAACGCACCATAATTCATAGCATGATACACCTGTGCACTAGGTGCCACGGGGGCCAGGTGAGTGGCGTCATAAATTCTACTTTGGGTTGGGAAGCTGAGGGAGAGGCAGTGACATTTGAACGGGGCTTTGGAGTACAGCCACTTGCCAGCGGAGAAAGAAGGTAAGATAAGGCCATTGCAGGGAGAGGGACTAGCAAGGGCTAATAATAACAGTAAGGCATGGAATTGCGTTCAGCGTTCAGGGCACAGAGCGATCCGGCTTGGGCTGGAGCACCGGGGTGCGGCAGGCAGGGACTGGGGAAGTGGCTGCCCAGCAGGGAAAGGACTTTATTCTGGAGGCAGCTGGAGCCCTGGAGATTTTTAAACAGGCATGTTTTTCAAAGCTGTTTCTGTCCACAGTCTGAAGTACAGATTGGTGAGAGGAGAGAGACTAGAGACAGGGAGTCCAAAACAGGCACCAGATACAGATGCCTGAGCTGGACGGGCCAGGTGGAGAAGACAGAGCTTGGTACACATCTCCAGGACTTAAGAGTAGCTTTTCTTTTGGATAACCTCCATTTGTAAGCATGGGTCAAAACCAGAGGTGTATGACTGGAAGACAGCAGTTGGCTACTTTATCTCCGACAGTAGCATTCTGGATGCGTTGTGTTCGGGTCTAGGACAAGGAAGAAAACAACAAAAGTTAAGAGCCCTGATGGCTGCTTTTTAATTACTGGCAAGGCCACGTAGCATTGTAGTCTAGACAGCCTTGGAAGTTAAAATTCTTGCATTCAGACCCTCCTCTCGCCGCGGCTCACTGTAGTGTCTCTGGCAAAGTCATTTACACTCTCTGAGCTTCAACTGTCAAGGTGGGTGGCAGTGCTACCTCACCGGGTTGTTTTGGAGATTAAATGAGAAAATGTAGAGGTGGCCTTCAGCACTGTGCCTAGAACATCATTTACACGCAACTGATAGTTAGTATTAATTTTTAACTGCTGTTACTGCTCCAGAGCAATTAAGGAACTGCTCTAAATCCAGCTCAGCTGGTTATCCTTGTCAGCAAAATTCCCGGGTCTTGGGGTGGTGAAAACCTCTACCTGGACACGCATCACTCCGTCCCCTCTCTTCACTCCCTCCCCCCCGGCTCTGGTCTGCTTCAGTGTCACCCAGGCACCTGTCAACCACAGGCAGACTATGGTGCCATCTGAGGAAGCCTCCATGGTCCTCTCCCTCTGTGACAGTGGGCTGCCAGGCTTGCATGTCCTAGAGCCCGCATGTTAATGGGACAGCAGCACGCCCAGAAACAGCACGTTTCCTGCACAAAGGACGGGCTGGACTAGCTCCATCTTTTACATACGTTGTGACACGTGTGTGTAGATGGCGCGGGGGTGGGGGGGGCGGGGGCCTACGTTGTCTGGTTTCAGCCTCTGTGTGAGTGGGTGTTACCACTTCCGTAGGGCGGCCGAGTAGGGGGGTCTCTTCCTTGGCTGAACTCACTGTTTTTCCTCCACGACTGGCTTCTCTTCTCACCCTTGCACGCTTGCCGTTCTTAACCTTCAAATAGTTCTCTTAGGAATATTAGAAGTTGAAATGTACATCTATGTTCTGTGTACACGTGACACTTGTGGTTAAAATATTTACAGTGTTGATAGTAATACCTTGCACTTCTGTTGCACCTTTCATCAGGGGATCTCCAAAAGCACTCCTAGATTTTCACACCAAGCTTCAAGACACCCAGAAAGAGGAAAATGTGATTTAAACTGTGTGGTGAGAGGGAAGGAGATGGATGTCCCCAAATGCTGTCCTCCAAGCCCAGAGCAGGGAGCCTTGGGTCATTAGTGCCTTCCTGCTAATGACACACTGCTCCCTGAGGGCTGGCCCCAGGGAGCTGCAGCCTTGGGGTAGTGGTTCTACCCCACCAGACTCTAAGTATAGGGCATCCCAGGAGGCTCGGCCACGCTCCACAGCTCTCAAAGTCGCAGGCTTTGCCTATCCGACTAGGAACAGTCTTGCCTATCCGCCCCCACCCCCCATGAAGAACCCTAGGTTCCTTCTGGACCGGGGAGTGCCTGGATCATTAGCAGATCCTAGCTGATACCAATGATTACCCTGTCGCCCTGACATTTGTCTCCCATGTGCTGGATGATGGGAATCAGAATGCCCTGTGCCTCTAACTGGCTCAGACTCCTACAGCGAGTTGCAAGTGCAGTGTGAACATTCTCCCCTTAAACCTCCCAAGTCACAGCCTTGGTGTAACTCCCTCCCTCCTAAGACGGCTAACATCATTCTTTGTACATACCACCCCTCATTAGCTTTGTGCTGAACCCTTCGTTTAGATTAGAAATAGTTCTCCAAATCCACCACCTCCTCACCAAAAACAAAAACACTAACAACAGCAACAAAAGATAACTTGGGACTTCTCTCTCTTCTCGGTTATTGTTACTCCTTTATCATTACTACCTATGTCATCAGGCATTGTGGTTTTTCCCCCATTACTGAAAGCAGGTGTCATGCTAATCACAATTCAGACTGGCATCCCACCTAACTCTGTTCTCCTATTGACCATCTGGCCCCACTTAGAGCTTCCATTTTTGATGTGTCATTCTAAGTAGTCTACCCCATCCACAATGAGTAACACTTGCCCTCAACCTTCCTTACTCCTCTGTAGCCAGACCCACCACACACCCTAACCCTGGAGTCATTCCACATTAATACAATACATCAAGCAATTATTGAAGATCTATATGCAAGACGGGTCATAGGTCTTTAGTTCCTTGGCCATGTAAGTGCCATTAGTCTCTTCTCAGATAAGTAATAGGTAACACATGCCCATGGTTCAAAACCTAAAAATGTATTTAAAATTTTTTTTTTTGAACGTTTATTTTTTGGGACAGAGAGAGACAGAGCATGAACGGGGGAGGGGCAGAGAGAGAGGGAGACACAGAATCGGAAACAGGCTCCAGGCTCCGAGCCATCAGCCCAGAGCCCGACGCAGGGCTCGAACTCGCGGACCGCGAGATCGTGACCTGGCTGAAGTCGGACGCTTAACCGACTGCGCCACCCAGGCGCCCCTAAAAATGTATTTTAAAAGGTATACAGGGAAGATCTCCCTCCTATCCACAGCCCCCACACCCCTGGCAACCTTGAGACGCTATTAATTGTTTGTTGTGTATCCTTCCAGTGTTTCTCCATGCACTCAAAACCAAATACAACTCTGTGGTCTAATTTCCTACCATCTACAGTAAAGATCAAATTCTGCACTTTGCTTTTGTTATTTAACCATGTGTCTTAGAGATGCTTCCATAACAATATACAGGGAGTTTCCTTAGTCTGTTTCAGAGCTACACGGTTTTTCCATTTGTTCCATTTGTCCCACTAAATGGACATGACTTATTCAACCAGACATTTACTGGTGGACATCTAGGTTGTTTTCAAAGCCTTGCTATGACCAAAAAGTGCAGTGAATAACCAGACAATATTTCATTTTGCACATACACAATTATATCTGTTAGGATAAATCCCTAGAAGTAAATTGCTTGGTCAGAGACTAATAATGAATTACTTAAAAATTAAGCTAAAAACACCTACATTTGAAGGTATTGTTACGGTGCCCGCAATAACAACTCACATTTATAAGGCATTTTATGATGTGCTGATATTTTATCACTAAGGGAGGAATCACCTATATTATCCTCATAGAAATTTGAGGGAGCTGAGATTGTGAGAATAACTTGCACACAATCATACTTCCCACACCTGTTGGGACCAAAACTGAAACCAGGACTTTTCATTCCCAAATCCTCTGCTTTCTTGTATAATGCTATCTCCTGAAGTAGCAAGGCAGAGGGAAAGGCAACTTTACTCATCCAAACTTGTATTCCCCTCTTCACATTTTCTGAGAATGTTCCCTCCTTGGCCAAATATCTCCTCGTTCTTTCAGATCTTCACCTGGAGTACTTAATGGTACTGTGGCCCCCATGTGTGACCAGAGAGTCACAGGTGTGCTACTTGCCAAGCCATCCTACTAGAAAATTCAGTGCAACTTACGGTGGAGTTAGAACCTTGGAGATAAAAACCGTTCTTTCAGAATGGGGGTTAACATTCAAACACCCTCCAGACAAGCTGATCTTCTGGTGGTCTCATTTCCAGAACAAGATCATTCTCTTGAAACCTTAAGAGAAATACCATAGCTCAACATCGGTGAGGAATTTGTTAATAAACGATGGGAGTGGGGCGTAGATGGATAGGGGGCAGGCAATGTGGTCTTTCAGAGATTTGTACTTCACAAAAAGACTTCGGACATCTCTGGTATTTGGGAAAACTTACTTAGCAGGTAGATTCAGTGATCATTTATGTCTTTTAAGCAGAAGGGTAAAATTTTGCCTTTCTTGTGGACAATTGTGGAGACAGATTAAGAGAAAAGATATGACTCCTGAAGGCCAATATTTCATTACAAAAACTGAAAGAATTTGTTAATTTCAAACAATTTCCAGGGGCACCTGGGTGGCTCAGTCAGTTAAGCATCTGACTCTTGATTTCGGCTCAGGTCATGATCTAACAGTTTGTTTTTAAACCCTGCATTGGGCTCTGCACTGACAGCACAGAGCCTGCTTGGGATTCTCTCTCTCTCTCTCTCTCTCTCTCTCTCTCTCTCTCTCTCTCTCTCTCTCTCTCTTTCTCTCTCTCTGCCCCTCTTCTGCTTGTGTGTGCACACTCACTCACTCTCTCTCTCTCTCAAAAGAAATAAATAAACTTTAAAAAATAAAGACAATTTCCACAGAGAACAAACTAGTGGCTGCAGGATTGAGTGGGGGATGGGCAAAATGGGGTGAAGGGAGTGGGAGATCCAAGTTTCCAGTTATAGGATAAGCGAGTCACAGCGATCAAAAACACAGCATAGGGGCGCCTGGGTGGCTCAGTCGGTTGAGCGTCCGACTTCAGCTCAGGTCACGATCTCGTGGTCCGTGAGTTTGAGCCCCGCGTCAGGCTCTGGGCTGATGGCTCAGAGCCTGGAGCCTGCTTCCGATTCTGTGTCTCCCTCTCTCTCTGCCCCTCCCCCGTTCATGCTCTGTCTCTCTCTGTCTCAAAAATAAATAAATGTTAAAAAAAAAATTTAGAAAAAAAACACAGCATAAGAAATACAGTCAATGATATTGTAACAGTATTGTATAATGACAGATGGTAGCTACACTTGTGAGCATAACATAACACCTGAAGTCGTCCAGTCACTACGCCCTACACCTGAAACTAATGTGTGTCAACTATACTTAAATCTTTTGAAAAGCAATTTTCTCACCAACTCTGCTTTACAGATTTTATTATATTGTCTGCAGCCTTTTATTTGCTAATGTAATTCTTTCAAAAAATCTGACTTACTTGAATGTACAAAGAAGTTAAAAACTATACAGTAGAATCTACATAAGAAAACTTTATGGGCAAAAGAATTTGCCCTTTGTTCAATCAGAATAACATACACACATGCCCAGAAATTTGATTCTGTTTAAGTGGTTTGATTTCTCAGAGATCCAACAGCTCTAAGAAGAACACACAGAAAAATGTATCAACACCTTAATGATGAGTTCTTGATTCACAGTGAAAGGTGTACCTGTGAGTCAAATCAGAATACTCAGATTGATTTGACTGCTGTGTTTCTCCTGGTGTGAAAAGCACAGGGAAGCCACATTATAATGACAAGTGTTCTTGATAGGCAGGGACCCAGATGAAAGGAATCTGGTGCATTTTGTACGATCTAACAGTTTGATGCGTCTCTCCCCACAAAAGAAATGCACACCAGCGGCTAAAGAGCCTCAAACAGTTGAAATCATGCTACCAGTTTTCTCTTCTGGGAATTTCCTACTTTTCGACGTTTCACTTGGTCACCCCCATTTTACTAACATGTTCTTCCTTTAGATTTATTAAGTCACCATTGACCTATTCATCCTAAGCTTTCCTAATGATAGGAATCACCTGGAGTACTTAACAAAAATAGATCTCTGAGTAAGAATTTCTAAGAGAAAGGTCTGGTGTTCTGTATATTTAACAAACATCCAGGTGATTTTTCCCACGAGTGTTTTTGAACAGTTAGCTCAGTGTGTCTCAAAATGTAACCTTCTGGGGTGCCTGGGTGGCTCAGTGGGTTGAGCATCTGACCTTAGTTCAGGCTCAGGTCATGATCTCCCACAGTCTGTGAGTTGGAGCTCTGCATCAGGCTTGCTGCTCTCAGAGCATAGCCCACTTGGGGTCTTATGACCCCCTCTCTCTCTGTCCCTCCCTCACTCTCTCTCTCTCTCTCTCTCAAAAATAAATAAAACATTTTAAACAATGTAATGTTCCTACAAACCACCTGCTCCTGATTCCATTGGTCTGGAAAGGGTCTGAGATTCTCCATTCCTAACCAGCTCCCAGGCCTCTAACCAGCGGACAGACAGCATTTTGACTAACAGGTGGCAATGGTTCTCAAAAAGCGTTCCTGCACCAGCAGCCTGGGCAAAACCTCAGAACTTCTTAGAAATGCAAATTCCCAGCCCCACTCCACCTACACCTAATGAATCAGAAACGCTGGGATGGGACCCAGAAATCTGTTTTAACAAGGTCTCCAGGTGAGATTTTGATGCATCCTCAAATTCAAGAACCACAGATCTATAGTTATGTTTAGCTGCTTCTCACTGCTTCTGATTGGGAAGTTATTTCATTTGAGATGAACCTTTGCACATTTCTGATTTTATTCATGTTGTATATCGTTAGATAGTTTAACTCCATTTGGGGGGATACCTTATTAGCACCTTTGTAAAGTGCTGAGGAAATATGGGTACCAGAAACTCATCTTGGAATATCTTGGGGGAACCTACTCTTTGTTACCTTTAAATTTAATTTGTACTAATGCAAGGTAATAGATCAGGGTTCACAAACGCCTCCAGGGACCAAGCACTCAGAATATTTTTTTTTAACGTTTATTTATTTTTGAGACAGAGCGAGACAGAGCATGAACAGGGGAGGGTCAGAGAGAGGGAGACACAGAATCTGAAACAAGCTCCAGGCTCTGAGCTGTCAGCACAGAGCCCGACGCGGGGCTTGAATGCACGGACCGCGAGATCATGACCTGAGCCGAAGTCGGATGCTCAACCAACTGAGCCACCCAGGTGCCCCGAGAATATCTTTTAAGTGAAGCAGCAGGGTTTCAGGGAAGAGGTTGGCTTCAGAAAGAAGCTGTCCCTTGGCTCCACCCAGCCAGTGCCAAGGGGGAATGTGGGCTCAGAAGGGTCATGTCTTCCAATTGCTTAAAAGAAGTCAGAAAGCCATCGGTCTGAAATCTCTTGATTTTTCACGTGAAATGTCTTGATTTTTCAGTGTTGGCAAACTCTTCAGATTTGTTGTAAATATTCTGTGTGCCTAACAAGCTAGGCTTCTGTTTGCGACTCCACAGTGGAGGGACTAGTTAGGTGATTAATTCACCAGCCTTGCTCCCTCGACTTGTGTTACTGTCTCTCAAGAAGAGGAAGCCAGGTCTGGAGGTCCACTGCTGTGAAACCCAAACCCAAACCATTTACCATGTTCTCATGAAAGGCCAGTCAATTCTTCTAAGTGGCTCCCTCAGAAACATGTGGAACATTTCTAATTGGGAAATGGATGGTGTCACATTGTGTGATCCATCTGGAAGCAAAGAACGTCTAATAGTCAGGATTGCTCTGCCTAGGGGCAGATCCAGATTTTGTGAGTCCTGAGGCTTTTACAATTTGGAGGGACCCTATTTAAGAAAAATAGGTGAAGTTATGAATACAAGATTATTTATGAAAGTACAAAGAAATCTTAATCATATGTAGGAAATATTTACTTTTGCAAATTTTTGTTAAGTTTATGTATTTTGAGAGAGACAGTGCAATTGGGAGAGGGGCAGAGAGAGAGGGAGAATCCGAAGCAGGCTCCACACTGTCAGCACAGAGCCCGACACAGGCTTGAAGCACAGGGCTGGAACTCACATGACCTGAATTGAAACCAAGAGTCGAACGCTAACCAACTGAGCCACCCAGGTGCCCCTATTTTTGCAAATTTAAAAAGAACAAACGGGGCGCCTGGGTGGCGCAGTCGGTTAAGCGTCCGACTTCAGCCAGGTCACGAACTCGCGGTCTGTGAGTTCGAGCCCCGCGTCGGGCTCTGGGCTGATGCCTCAGAGCCTGGAGCCTGTTTCCGATTCTGTGTCTCCCTCTCTCTCTGACCCTCCCCCATTCATGCTCTGTCTCTCTCTGTCCCAAAAATAAATAAAAACGTTGAAAAAAAAAAAAAAAAGAACAAACGCCCACTGCCTTGGAAGGGCCTATACATCAGGGGCCTTAGAGCATCCTGAGTGTCCCCACACATCTGCCTCTGTCCCAGTGACCACTGGGTTGCAGGCAGGGGTTAGGATGAGGCTGGCAGTGTTGGCATTCTGGGTGCTGATGTTCTGTTTCTTGACCTGAGTGGGAAGGTGGATACCTTTATTTTACAATTTGTTAGGCTGTTCACTTACATTTCTTATAGTCTTACGTATATTTCATAGCTTGAAAAATCATTTGGCCTTTCTACATCAGCAAAAATACTCATTGGGTAAAGTAGTTCTTCAATAAACATTTGTTGAATGAACAAAAAATTGAATGATTTCAAATCTATACAGCTAATATCTGACAAGGGCTTAAATGTGTAAGGATCCCTGCTAGGTGCTGTGTTATTAAATACATTATAGTATTTACTATTTAAGTAACAGGAGAGGTAAAATCTAATAAAGAAATAAAACAGGGGTGCATGGAAGGCTCAGAGTAGAGCATGTGGTTTTTGATATCAGGGTGGTGAGTTCAAGCCCTACATTGGGTGTAGATCTTATTTTAAAAAAAAAAAAAAGAAAATGATTTTATTTTATCATATCTTTAAAAGCTTATTTAAGTAATCTTGACACCCAATGTGGGACTCAAACTCATGACCCTGAGATCAAGTGTTGCACACTCTTTCAATGGAGCCAGCCAGGCACACCTATTTCATCATTTTTAAAAGTTAATCTTATTCCTTTACTATGTAAAAGTTTTGGGGGTTTTTTTGTTTTTTTGTTTTTAATTTTTTTTTTCACGTTTATTTATTTTTGAGACAGAGACAGAGCATGAACGGGGGAGGGGCAGAGAGAGAGGGAGACACAGAATCAGAAGCAGGCTCCAGGCTCTGAGCCATCAGCCCAGGGCCCGATGTGGGGCTCCAACTCATGGACCACGAGATCGTGACCTGAGCTGAAGTCGGACGCTCAACCGACTGAGCCACCCAGGCGCCCCTACTATGTAAAAGTTTTATATATAAAACTAAAAATGTATTATTTTTTATATATAAGCTGAATGCAGACTTTGAAAAGAAAACATCTAAATTTAATGCCATTAACCAAAGTTTTATTATTTTCAGCTTTAAGAAGTTTTAATTTATAATTATACAATTTTTAAATTTTCTTTTTTTTTTCAACGTTTATTTATTTTTGCGACAGAGAGAGACAGAGCATGAACGGGGGAGGGGCAGAGAGAGAGGGAGACACAGAATGGGAAACAGGCTCCAGGCTCTGAGCCATCAGCCCAGAGCCCGACGCGGGGCTCGAACTCGCGGACCACGAGATCGTGACCTGGCTGAAGTCGGACGCTTAACCGACTGCGCCACCCAGGCGCCCCTATAATTATACAATTTTTAAAGTGTATTTATTTTGAGAGAGGAGAGGGAGAGAGAGAGAGAGCGCGCGCGCGCGCGCGAGCTTGAGTGGGGGAGGGGCAGAGATTGCCTCTACAATCATACAATTTTTTATTTTATTTTTTTTTCAACGTTTATTTATTTTTGGGACAGAGAGAGACAGAGCATGAACGGGGGAGGGGCAGAGAGAGAGGGAGACACAGAATCGGAAACAGGCTCCAGGCTCTGAGCCATCAGCCCAGAGCCTGACGCGGGGCTCGAACTCACGGACCGCGAGATCGTGACCTGGCTGAAGTCGGAAGCTTAACCGACTGCGCCACCCAGGCGCCCCTCATACAATTTTTTAAAGTGTTAGGTAGAAGGAGCAGAAAAACAACATAAATTGGTATTTATCCAACATATTCTAAAGGCCAGATGAATAATATTTTGAAAAACTTGTATGGGGTGCCTGGTGGCTCAGTTGGTTAAGCATCTGATTCTCAATTTCAGCTCAGGTCACGATCTCCTGGTTGGTGAGATCGAGCCCTGTGTTAGGCTCCATGCTGCCAGGGCAGAGCCTGCTTGGGATTCCCTGTGTGCTTCTCTCTTAAAAAAAAAAAAAAAAAAAATCGTGTATAATTCAACCACACTAACATAAACACTCTTATTATTTTATTTCCTTCCGTCTTATATTTATAGGTACACTTTTTACATAGTTAAAACCATAGTGTCCATAAAATTTCAACCCTGATTGTTTTTACGTAACATATCTTAAGCATTTTCTATGTCGCTACCTGGTCTTTATAATTCTAACTTTAAAAATTGCATAATTATTCCTTAGCTATTCCCAGTAAATGGTTGGAATATAATTTATATAACCATGCTTCTAGTCTTAGATGCAGATTATTTTTAATTTTTGCTATTATAAAATAATGCAGCTCTTAGCATTTTGATGTACATAGCTTTCTTTTTTCATATTAGGGTCATATGCCTATGGATACATATGCTTCCATTTTTTTCCCTATAAAGTCCTCTATCTCATTTGTGCACTTTAAAAAGAACCAGAGGAAAGTGAGAGAGGGAAACAGGTGGGGAGATGGTATGAGAGGGAACATCCTGTGCAGAGATATGTAACATTATTTACCTTGATTGAATATAAGACGGAACTTCAATTTTTTTGCATTAAAATTCATAGAACACATTTTTCTCCTATCAGAGGTGTTCTATTTCTTTGGTCCCCATGGATATTGTGCCAAAACCAACAGAATGGGTCACTCTCTGAAAATCCATCTCTCAAGTTGTCAGAAATTATGACAGCTATCAAGAGAGAGTTTAAGTAGCCAATGTTACAGATTTGCAATTGCCTAATTATGCTACATATGACATTTCATTCCAACTTAATTGCAGAAATTGAGCATCTATATTGTTTCTGTTTTCTGTAGCAAAAATCTGGACAGGTAATGTGGTAATTTTTTTTCTGATTTGTGAATGTAATTACATGAAGAGTCATAAAAAGCTCTTTTATTATACATGTACTTAATTACCTTTTGTGTAAAATCTGGGCATAAGTCTGGGCAAAACACTCAAAGGCAAGCATAAACAAAACACAGCCCCTCTGCTCAAACAGTTTATAATTTATTAGGAAATCAAGAACATAAACCTGAGTCAATTAACCTTCCAAGTAAAGCTCATGTTCTTAAAAACATGCATAAGACACTCCAGGGAAATATAAATACAAACTGGACACTTGAAGATATTAAGGAATATTGTTAGATTTTTAGTTGAGTTAATGGTATTGTATTTTGTTTTTTAGAGATATGGAAATACATACGAATAAAATGTTATAACATCAGAGATTTGCATCAAAATTATGCAGGCCATGGAAATGGATGGGGCATAAATGAGACAAGGCTGGCCTTGAATTGCTGATTGTAGAAGTTGGGTGATGGGTACGTCTGGATAATTTGGTCTACTTGTGTATATATTTGAAAACTTTTGTAATAAATTATTACACCTTACTTAGTTTTCCTTTGATTGCGAAATCAAAATACTAAGTATGACTGGAGCCTCCGTGACCCACCACACACAATAGTAATACTCTCTCCACCTTTCTATCTACCCAGCTAGCCTGACCTTTCATACCCAGGCTTCCATCTGACTAAAATGGCCAACTCTCTAGGGGCACCTGGGTGGCTCAGTCGGTTAAGTGTCCGACTTCAGCTCCGGTCACGATCTCGCGGTCCGTGAGTTCGAGCCCCGCGTCAGGCTCTGGGCTGATGGCTCAGAGCCTGGAGCCTGCTTCCGATTCTGTGTCTCCCTCTCTCTCTGCCCCTCCCCCATTCATGCTCTGTCTCTCTCTGTCCCCAAAATAAATAAACATTAAAAATAAATAAATAAATAAATAAATAAAAAAAATGGCCAACTCTCAGTATCTGCGCTGCATTACTTTGAGGCCCCTACCTGGAAGGGAGATGTTGACAAAGAAGCTTGCTTAGTGAGAAATCGTGCTTATTTGACCTCTGCTTGAACTTGAAAATCTATGTTTATTTGGGAATAAAACAGAAGTGATTCATCTTATGAATTTCCTCAGGGCCAGTGGAATCCTGAATTTCCTTGGATGAGTTTATTCATTCTAAGCTCTAATTGAAACCACAATATGGAAACTGGCTGGCTCTTCTCTTATATATTCTATCTGCTAGAAGCAGCAACATCTGCCAGCATCTCAATTCCTACTTCCTTGGCATTGGGTTGAATTAATCAATAGACTATATAACTAACACAAAAAAAGCCAAATAAAAAATCTTCCAGTAAAGCAAATGGAAAATTACAAAATAAAAGCTTAATTTTCTGTAGTTTTTCAAGTAAGGTAAAAGTGATTCATTTTTCTTTTGATTTGAAATGTTTTGAAGGAAAATTGAAATTGATAGTATAAACCTGGGGTACTCTCAGGAGCCATTTCCTCTGTTTTATTCCCTCTTTGTTGAGACTGTTCTCCCTTAACTCATTGAATTATATCACTGTAATTACCCAAGTCACTGTTATTAAGTAGAAAATCTGATGCCACCATTTTCATAGTCTACAGGAAGATCCCATCAACAAGAAGGGAGTACTCCAAAAACCATGAAATACCCGGGAATACATCTAACCAAAGAGGTGAAAAATCTATACACTGAAAACTGTAGAAAGCTTATGAAAGAAATTGAAGAAGACACACAAAAAAAATGGAAAAATATTCCATGCTCCTGGATAGGAAGAACAAATATTGTTAAAATGTCAATAGTACCCAAAACAATCTACATATTTAATGCAATACCTATCAAAATAATACCAGAATTCTTCACAGAGTTAGAACAAACAATCCTAAAATTTGTATGGAACCAGAAAAGACCCTGAATAGCCAAAGCAATCTTGAAAAAGAAAACCAAAGCAGGAGGCATCACAATCCTGGACTTCAAGCTGTATCACAAAGCTGTAATCATCAAGACAGTATGGTACTGGCACAAAAACACTTAGATCAATGGAACTGAACAGAGAACCCAGAAATGGACCCACAAACATATGGCGAACTAATCTTTGACAAAGCAGGAAAGCATATCCAATGGAATAAACACAGTCTCTTCAGCAAGTGGTGCTGGGAAAACTGGACAGCGACATACGGAAGAATGAACCTGGACCACTTTCTTACACCAGACACAAAAATAAACTCAAAATGGATGAAAGACCTCAATGTAAGACAGGAAGCCATCAAAATCCTCAAGGAGAAAGCAGGCAAAAACCTCTTTGATCTTGGCCACAGCAACTTCTTACTCAACACATCTCTGGAGGCAAGAGAAACAAAAGCAAAAATGAACTATTGGAACTTCATCAAAATAAAAAGCTTCTGCACAGCGAAGGAAACGATCAGCAAGACTAAAAGGCAACCAACTGAATGGGAGAAGATATTTGCAAATGACATCAGATAAAGGGTTAGTATCCAAAAATCTATAAAGAACTTATCAAATTCAACACTCGAAAAACAATCCAGTGAAGAAATGGGCAAAAGACATGGACACTTCTCCAAAGAAGACATCCAGGTGGCCAGCTGACACATGAAAAAATGCTCCACATCACTCATCATCAGGTAAATACAAATCAAAACCACAATGAGCTACCACCTCACACCTGTCAGAATGGATAACATTAACAACTCAGGCAACAACAGATGTTGGCAAGGATGCGGGGAGAGAGGCTCTCTTTGCCCTGCTGGTGGGAATGCAAACTGGTGCAGCCACTCTGGAAAACAGTATGGAGGTTCCTCAAAAAACTAAAAATAGAACTACCCTACAACCCAGCAATTGCACTACTAGGTATTTATCCAAGGATTACAGGTATGCTGTTTTGAAGGGGCACATGCGCCCAAATGTTTATAGCAGCACTAACAACAATAGCCAAAGTATGGAAAGAGCCCAAATGTCCATCGAAGGATGAATGGATAAAGATGTGGTATATATATACAATGGAGTATTACTCGGCAATCAAAAAGAATGAAATCTTGCCATTTGCAACTATGTGGATAGAACTAGAGGGTATTATGCTAAGTGAAATTAGAGAAAGACAAATATATGACTTCACTCATATGAGGACTTTAAGACACAGCACAGATGAACACAAGAGAAGGGAAGCAAAAATAATATAAAAACAGGGAGGGGAACAAAACATAAGAGACTCTTAAATATGGCAAACAGAGGGTTACTGGAGGGGTTGGGGGAGGGGGGATGGGCTAAATGGGTAAGGGACATTAATGAATCTACTTCTGAAATCATTGTTGCACTATTTGCTAATTTAGATGTAAATTTAAAAAAAGGGAATAAATGCTTAATATTTTGAAGGCTCAGTTTCTAATATCTATTCTAATATAAATATCCAGTTTTATGGTTCTCAACCTCTTTACCCTTTCAGATTCTCCTTATTTTTATTAACAGGGATTTTTGTTTTAAAACATTTTTTCCCTAACAAATGATGTGTATTTATTAACAAGTCATCAAGTAATTTCTTCAATTTTAAAGTAACCAAAGAACACATATAATTCATAATGAGCTTAGAATAATATATATTACCACCCTGCACTCAAATAGTCCCAGGTAAGATGGAAGAATTGCAA
This sequence comes from Puma concolor, assembly GCF_028749965.1. Lineage (NCBI taxonomy): Eukaryota > Metazoa > Chordata > Mammalia > Carnivora > Felidae > Puma > Puma concolor. The sequence goes on along the minus strand of NC_141675.1, from coordinate 75,301,576 downwards.
CTTGTTAGCAGTGGAAAGCTTTTATTTTTTCTTTAGCCAAGCCATTTCTGTTAGACTTTTTTACATACTGAAAATGGTCTGTGATCTATATTACAACCTTTGCAAACTGTAGTTGGGATAATAGCTCTACTCATTATATTATTTGGAGCTCCTATAAAAGAGCCTTGGTAACAAAAAAAAAAGGGTTTTTTTAAAGATGATTTTCCCCCTTCTCATTGATAGGCATTATTACACATAAAATTGCACGAACTAGTAAATAATCTCTTGGGTATACGCTTTCTTATATTCTTTCCTTTCTGTGTTTTCTTGCTGTAAAACCAACATCCCTGGCTCTTTGCTGGAGAGAAGAGGCGTCCTAAGGCTGCCATGTGGACATGAGCTCACCAGGCAGGCAGGTGGTAAAACAAGTGGTTTATTTTGAAGCTCTTCATCTCCCTACCAACCATCTCTTCTCCCCCTGGAGTTTTCAGTCCAGTTTCAGCTCATTGTTAGGCCAGTAGAAAATACTTTAGGAGACCTAAAAATGTATGACACGTGGTCTCTGCCTTTGAAGGATGCACAGTCTAGTCATTAGTAAAGGGAAAATGACGTGGGCAGAAATACCTAAGATGAAAGGCAAAATGAGCCAGGTGCTCTAGGGATTCCAAACAGCCTGCTCGGGCTGCACAGCTCTGTGTGTGTGTGTGTGTGTGTGTGTGTGTGTATGTATGTATATAGGGAGGTGTCACTTCTAGCCATGGGGCTGGGGAATTGATAGAAGAACTGGGTATTGAAAGAAGAGGAGGCCCGTGGAGGGTAAAGCTAGGGAGATAGGGACAAGGGTGTTCCTGACAGAGAAACAGAACCACTAGGAGATCTATCTTGTCTGTCTATGGTTACAGGTAATTAGTCTTACACAATCGTGTGAGGTGGTTAAGCAGTCTCTATGAGCTGTTGTCTCCATGTCCAGTGTTGGAGCTTGAAGTCCATGGTGCATGCAGTCAGGAAGTGATAACGGATGTCAAGTAGGGAGATCGAGAGAAAGCTGGAAACCACAAGCGTGAGAGAATTCCACAAGGATAGACTGAAGTTTGTGTCTGTTCTTGTGACCTCTGACCTTGGTGTCAAGGCTACTCTGTAGAAGCTAGGACCCTGTGTCATAGAGCTGAATGCAAACACCTGGCTCCAGAGTTGGAGGAGCTGAAGGGAGGATCCAGGATCCAGCCTGTAGAAGAGAAGCTACAGGCTTAGTTGCTGCTTCGTGCCGATGAGGTGAATCGGCACACTGTGTGTGTGAGTCACAAAATGGCTGCTTCCCTTCTGCTCTCCAAATCTCTGAGAATCTTCCCTATGGCCCACCCTAATAGAAAACAGACAAGAAAGGGAATTCAGGGAAATATAGGTCAGATATGTCACAGGCCATCCATCACAAGTTGTATCCAGAGTATGGAGCTTCTGAAAATTAAAGAATTTGGATAATATCGATAAGAAGTGGCTTTTGAGCCAGAGAAACAAGAGTAAAGCTTAAGGACAATAAAGTGAGGAGCAGGACAGGTTGGAGGGCCTAACTTTAGGAGCTCAGAATGCTGGTGAGTGATAGCAAGGGGGTTCAGGAAGCTGGAGTAGAAAGGGAAGTGGCAGGGCCATGCCTAGAAATTTTGCTGCTCTGGCTAGTGCACAAAGCTTGCTTTTGTGTGTTTGGGGAAGACAGCAGATCTACATACAAAGCATTGCCTGCTCTGGACATTGATGTATTTCTTTCTCCTATCCATTTCCTTGAGCCTTAAAAAATTTCAATGCCCTGGGTCAAAGTCCCAAGTTTGTGACCCCAGAAATTTGTGGTCCTGAAAAGAGAATATCAGTGGATATTTGTCATGTTTTATGACACCCAACAATAGCAATTGAAAATCCTTTCTGTGTTTGCGGAATTTTCCATATTAAGGATCCTCCTAGAAGCCAGTACATCACTTTCTTAGCTTGCTTTTTTTTATTTTTATTTTTTTTAATTTTTTTTTTCAACATTTATTTATTTTTGGGACAGAGAGAGACAGCATGAACGGGGGAGGGGCAGAGAGAGAGGGAGACACAGAATCGGAAACAGGCTCCAGGCTCTGAGCCATCAGCCCAGAGCCTGACGCGGGGCTCGAACCCACGGACCGCGAGATCGTGACCTGGCTGAAGTCGGATGCTTAACCGACTGCGCCACCCAGGCGCCCCTCTTAGCTTGCTTTTAACTAAGGAGATTCCAGTTTATAAGAGAACAGGAAGAAGCAAGGGCCAAACAATCACTTTTTTATTACTGAGTAGTATTCTGTTATATGGATATACCACATTTTCTTTATCCATTCACCAACTGATAAACATTTGAATAGTTTCCAGTTTTTGTCTATTATGTACAATGCTGCTATAAACATTCTTGTACACGTCTTCTGGATAAACATCTAGTAGTACAGTTCCTGGGTTATATGGTAACTTTTAGTTTTAAGAAACTGCCAGACTATTTGCCAACAGTTTCTGTTCTATATTTCCATCAGCAATGCATGAGGGATCAGGTTTCTCTGTATGTTCACCCAAACTTGGGAAGGTCCATCTTTTTAATTGCAGCCATTCTTGTGAATGTGTAGGATTATCCTGTGGTTTTAATTTATATTTCCCCAATGACCAATGATGTTGAATTTCCATATAAATTTTAGGATCAGCTAATCAATTTCACAAAGCCTACTGGGATTTTGATGGGGATTGAACTGAATCTATACAACAATTTAGGGGAGATTTGCCATGCTAAAAATATTGAGTCTTTCAATTGATGAACATGGGATAGTTTTCCACTTACTTAGATCTACTTTAATTTCTCTCAGCAATGTTTCATAATTTTCAGTGTACAAATCTTTCACTTCTTTTGTTAAACTTATTCCCAAGTATTTTATTATTTTTTGATCCTATTGTGTTTTAGATTGTTGCTAGTATATAGAAACACAACTGATTTTTAAAGTATTGATCTTGTATCTAGTGGCGTTGCTGAGCTCATTTTTTACTTCTAGCAGTTTTGGGCAGGGGGCAGGGGACTCCTTAGAGTTTTCTATGTATAGGAAAATATCATCTGAGAATAAAGAGAGTTTTACTTCTTTTTTCTAATCTGGATACCTTAAAATTTTTTTCTTATCGAACTGGCTACAACCTCAGTTCAAGGTTAATTAGAGGTGGCAATTTGCCTTGTTCCTGTCTTAGGGAGAAGCATCCAGTCTTTCACCATTAAGTATGATATTAGTTCTAGTTTATTTTGTTTTGCTTTTTTTTTTTTTTGTAGATGCACTTTATCAGGTAAGAAACTTCCCTTATATTCCTAGTTTGTTGAGAATTTTTACTGTGAGTGGATGTTAGGTTTTGTTAAATGCTTTTTTTGCATTTACTGAGATGATTGTGTTCTCCTGTCTTCATCCTATTAATATGGTGTGCTATATTAACTGATTTTCAACTATTAAACCAACGCTGCATTTCTGGGTAAATAATTTTTTCATACATTATTGAATTTGGTTTGCTAATATATTTTAAAAGGCTTTTGCATTTATGTTTTTGCATTTATGTATTAGTCTGTAGTTTTATTTTCTTTGATACCTGTTTTTAGTTTTGAATCAGGAAAATACGGGCCTCATGGAATTGATATATCTGCCTTGCTTCTACAGACACATAAATAGAATTTATTGTAATTTTTGCATTTATTTGTTTCTTTTTCCTTCTGAGAAACAATTGTATAGGTTATTTTTAAAACAGAAACTAGATCTTACCTACTGGTGAGATTACTAAAACTTAATCAATGTTTCATCTGAGAACCTGTGCGGGGCCCTCTATTCAGACTGTTTATTGCAGACATGGACAGAGACAGATGGCATTCCAGGACCTAAGTACCTCAAAGTCAAATTTCCCAACTGATCACAGACAGAAGAGGAAGTTGCCACCTTATTTTTCTCCCCTGTAGTGTAGAGGGATAGAAAAATGTCTCCTGAATATCCATTGACCATTGTTGTAACTTCTTATCATAGCCCCTTGATATTTGGGGAAGAAATGTGATAATTTTGTATACATAACCAATCAAGCTGGCTCCACTGGTCAGTGTTTCTAGACGCCAGAGCCACAACAAGTGTCAGAAGAATCTGTGTGTTGATACAGTGATTGGAAGGAAATATCCAGCCAGTGTTTCCCTCATCATGTAACCTTAATATTTGTTACGATCATGGCTGATTTGGGTTATTTTTCAGTGTTTGAAACATAAAGAACAATCACAGTGCCCTCCTTGAGGGTGCCTTTTGATTAAAGAGACATCCAAATGTCACAGGAAAGAACTGCTTTCTTTTTTTTTTTTTTTTAATTTTTTTTTCAACGTTTTTTATTTATTTTTGGGACAGAGAGAGACAGAGCATGAACGGGGGAGGGGCAGAGAGAGAGAGACACAGAATTGGAAACAGGCTCCGAGCCATCAGCCCAGAGCCTGACGCGGGGCTCAAACTCACGGACCGCGAGATTGTGACCTGGCTGAAGTCGGACGCTTAACCGACTGCGCCACCCAGGCGCCCCAGGAACTGCTTTCTACCAAACATCACTTTAAATGACTCTCACCTTAAAACAAACCAGGTCGCCTCAGCTTGAGACTCACTGCTATTCATTCTGTAGAAGTCCATTCATATGTTACCTCTTCTAGATTGAGCAAGTGCCTACCACAGCATTACATATGCTGTCTCATTTACTCTCTACACAGTACTCTGAAGTAGGTATTTTATAGATGAAAATACTAAGAAATATGCCAACATCACCTTTATAATAAATGGTAGAGTCTGGTTGCAGCACAGATCTAGGTAACATGAAGCCCATCCTCTCCTGCTACACACAGCCTCCCCTCTGCCCATAGTCCTGCTGGGCTTCTCAGATGCAGTACTTGCACAACCATCTCGGAGACTCTTTTCCCACCTCCCATAGTTTCCATATCACCTGATTCTGATTTCCTAGGTAGGTGCGCAGGGATGCCGGGACCGTTTGGCTTGTTCTTTGTATTTCTAGTACCTCTTACTGTGGCTGATACGTAGGTGTTCAATGAATGTTGAAATACATGACTGAATGAGAACAATTATACTTCCTAGAGTTTTGAAGGAAGCTCAGATTTGAAGCTGGAAGGAAATTAAGGATTTATCTAATCTAAACTCGTCAGTCAGAGGAGTTGAGGCTCCAAGAAGACAGGTGTGATTTGCCCAGTCATATGGAGATAGACAATTTAGAACACAGTTGTCTTAGGCTGTGACTCTCTCATATAACCCCTAGGCCTATTTCCAAAGTTTCAAAGCTGATGCCACTCCTCAGTTTGTAACTTATACAAAAGAAATACAAATGTAAGCAATAATAACAAGGGATCTGAATTTTAAATAATGTAACGATAACATGGCCGGAAAAAAATTCTGACTGCCGTGACTTCATAAAGGACTTAACAATATTCATTACTTCTTTTGAGAAATCATCCAGCTGAAGGCATTAGAAACAAATCTTAGACTCTTCTCAGATAAAAAAAATCAAATGAAACACCTGGCTCTGGGCTGGTGGACTAAGACCTGGGCTCTGAGCCATACACTTCACCCGAGGTATGTCACATATGCCCAGCCTAGGGGAGGTATTCTCTTACACGTTTCACAGCTATGTTGTTACTCTGTAGGGCTGTATCCTATCGATCAGGAATGAAGATAATCCCTGCCTCTCTCCTAACCCCTCCCACTGGCTGTTCTTTCCAGCCAGACCTGATCTGCCGATTGTGCTGTCACCAGCGCTAGCCCACCAGGCCTGACCCTAAGCCCTCGTGCTCCCTGCCTCCCCACTCAACCCCCTCCCCCCTTCCCCACACCCCTCTATCAGGTCAGGCTGTCAACAAAAATTGAGGGACCTCTTCAAATTCTCTAAAATTCATTATTTTGTTTCAAAGTGCTGATATGCCACCACAACGTTTTCCTTTCTGTCAGTTGAGAGTGGCCACGTCGCATTTTCTCTCTAAAGAATTTTGCCTAATCATCTCCTTTCCCAAATGTCCTGAAGGGGGTTCTCCCTGGTCTCTCACAGCACATTAACTCATTTGGGCTTCACTTGTAGACTCCTTCATTGACTTCCTCTTTCTGTATATTTATTTTCAAAATGATAATCTCACAACTTAGCTTTTTGTTATTTGTATGTTTTCTGTTTTGCAGCGCTTTAGGCTACTCTGACCCTGATACTAATATTTAAAAATTTTTACACTATTTGCACACAAATCTTCCCTTTCACCAACTCTTCTCTTCATCCATCCCAAATAATATCTTTGAAAAGGGTGACCTATCTTAATGGAAATGGAGAAAATGGCATTAACTTACTAGATACTGTTTTGCTGGACAGCCCTGAAAAAAGCCCTGAAAACTCTAAAGTGGCTGTGATGTGTTTTAGTGTTTCATATGTCTTATTTTGACTGAAAAAAACCTTGTACACAAATCACGTTTAACAGGATGACATGGTCAGAGTTAGGCAGATATGGGTGTATGGTAGACATTTGCAAATTTGTACAGGTGACTTTCCTAGTTTGCTATATATACTGAAAATGTTACATATATATAATCGTGTATATTATTAATTCACTTATTCATATATTTATTATTTTTATATATTTACAGGCTTCATATTGCCCTCTTGACAATTTTTTTTTGCCAGTTGAACTACGTTAGCTTCCCTAATACTAAATATTTTTGTACTACTATTGGATATATATAGATATTTCAGGTTTACTTTGGTTTTTATTTATTTCCCGGAAGTAAGAGTGCTTATTTCTCCCACTTGTGAAGCATCTATTTCCAGTGGCCAGACACTGTGTGGGCCTGTGCTGGCCAATATAGTAGCCATATGTGGCAACTGACCACTTGAAATGTGACTAGTCCAAATGCAGATGCACTTTAAGTATAAAATACATATCAGATTTCAAAGACTTGCCATGAAAAAAAAAGAATGTAAACTACCTCAATGTTTTATATTGAGTACATGTTAAAATGCTGATATTTTGGATATCTTAGGTTAGATGTTAAAAACAAAATAGGTGAAGCCTGTTTCAGGCTTTTAAATGTCACTACTAGAAAATTTTATTTTTTCTAATTAAAGTTTATTTATTTATTTTGAGAGAGACAGAAACAGCGTGAGCAGGGGAGGGGTAGAGAGGGGAGAGAGGGGGAGAGAGAGAGAATCCAAAGCAGTCTCCATATTGTCAGTGTGGAGCCCGATGTGGGGCTCGAACTAACAAACTGTGAGATCATGCCCTGAGCTGAAACCAAGAGTCAGATGCTTAACCAACTGAGCCACCCAGGTGCCCCACTACTAGAAAATTTTAAATTTCATATGTGCCTCATATTTGCAGCATGCATTATACCTGCCATACAGTGTTATTGTAGGTATTTCATACACTTAGAAATGAATGAATGAGTGAATGAATGAGACAGGCTTTGTGGACAGCTCATAATAGTGGACCAGGAAGGAATCAAACAAGCATAGGGTTTGATTGAAACTTTTTACAATTCAACCCAATCTTTTTATTTTGTAATTGAGAATACCAAGTCCCAGGGAAATGTGTATGCCTTCCGTACTATCCACTGAATAAAGACAGGAAAGCAAGGTGTTGGTTCCACACCAGCATTTCCACTAAGGCACACGCCTTTGTGAGGATACCAAAAGTATCAAGGGATAAACACTCTGGATTCTAGAGGACCATCTACTGTACTACCTGTAGAATTGTTTCAGTCTTTATGATTTTAACAAATTTACTCTCTGCAACTGACCAGAGTTGTCCAAGACAGACACCCAGGCTGAGCTGCGGTCTCCTGTAGGAGGGACCAAGCGGGGCTGGGCAGGGAGGTGCAAGATGGACACCTCAGGACAGTGGGACATTGTGACATCATCAGTGATGGTCTCAGGTAGTTTCCCATCACTGGCCCTCCAGTCTCAGCTGTTACTGCAAGTCCATTCCTCTACCATGAGTGTGGAGCAGCTCAAATCAACAGATCCACATGTACCTTGAGGTGACAGACTGGCTCTGGTGAATACCCCCTTTTGTAAATTTAGAGGTGACCCTTTTGTTGGCTCTTTTGTGTGAAGGGGTCAGTGGTGTTCATTTTTCTAGGGACAGTCCTTAAGTTTCCTTCTTTTGTTCTGATTAAGGATTCATTTTTAAATAGTTCAGAATGTGGGGGAAGAGTCCTAGGCAGTCGGTCATCGCTTTGGCTGCACTGAAAATGCTTACCAGGGAGGGAGAGTCAAAAGGCTTCCATCTCTTCCCCCACTCTGATGAGTTAGGCGTTAATTTGCAACCATGGCTCTTATATTAGACTTTTTGCAACTACAACGAGGGCCCATCCCTGCCCCTGAGGCCTCATCTTGTCTGCTTCACCCTTTAAAATATTATAATTCTGGATCAATAAGACCTAAAGGCCACGTTTTACTCAAATAGGTTGTATTGGTCAGTCTCATTTACTCTTACATATTTATAAATAGGCGAGCTTGAATTCAATAAGCACATTTATGTAAATGTTGGGCAAAATTGAGTCCACCCAAGTTAAGTGTGGGAGGGTGGTGGCTGTGCGTCCCAGACTAGTGCCTTTGAACTGTAACTATGTATACATAGTTACCCTGCAGGCTTAATTTTAGCTGGATGAACTACCAGAAATGTTAGCAATCTGTCTTTTCAGATTACTTTTGCTCTTTCTCTTTGCTAAAAGACAGATTTTTAAAGTATGGAACCTTGGTTTCACATGTTTCTTTAAACAGAACTGTAACAATTTTTATCAGCGAATATATATATATATCTTAACGTGAATTTTTAAACATCTGAGGCAATTCATTTTCAAATACTTGCATGTTTTACCTTGAAAAATTATACCATCTACAGATACTCTATATTAGTCTACGTAGCTAGAGATGTACAGTGAATATATATTGTGCATGTACTTTGTGTGTATGTATGTATACATATATATATATACACATACACACCATATATGTGTGTTATATATATAGATGTGTGTATACACACACACACACACACACACACACACACACACACACACAGGGAAGGAGGAGAGTGGATTTCAGCTAGATGGTTCCATCTTATTTGTATTGAGATTGTCCCTTTGAAAAAAATCTTTACAAATTCTGTTCTTAACAAAAACCCTCAAAATCTTAAAAATTTGAAATCTCATGACAAAAAAGTAATACAAACATGTTAATGAATATGATCAAATATTGTAATTTATACTTTATCTTCAGGACTTTTCCATTTTAAAAATAACCAGGACAATTTTAACAAATATATTTTTCTCAGTAATGATGACTGAGTAATAATCCTCCATTTCACATTCAGTACTGTAGCTTGTAAGTGCAGTAATGGGTACAGTTGCTACTACATTTACCATCTGACCGTATGCTATAACATACATCTGCCAAGGAGGACAGACATTCCATTACAATAATAAACAACATAGGCATAGTCTTAAGGCAAATCAACAGATATCAGATATCTTCTTTCTTTTATCTGTTATCATGTAGCACATACATCTGTCATATGTGTCAGGCACTTGCTTTGACACTGAAAAAGATGTACGCAACTGGGTCTCTCACCTGGAGGAGTCAGGGGTGGTGGTCGTGCAGATAAATGATTAGCATATGATGTCAAGATGTTCTAAGTGTAAAAGAAGTGTATACAAGGTGTCATAGAAGTGCAGAATGAAAAAAATAATGCCTAACTGCTGGAATCCAGGAATGAGGTCAGGAGATAATCACAGAGAAGATGGTTTTTGAATTGAGTATGAGGTCTTGGTAGGAAATACAGAGTGGTAGTTAAGAGAATAGTCTGTGGCTAGACTATATGGGTTTAAACTCCAGCTTTACTACTTACCAGCCAAGGAAACTTAGGCATGTTATTTAACCTTTCTGTGCTTCAGTTTTCTCCTCTGTAGAATGGGCATAATCACTGAGCATAGCTCATAGGAAAAAAGTGAGGATTATGTGAGTTAGTGTGTGCCACGGGCTTAGAACAGTGCAAGGCATGACTTGGAAATTCAGAACATGGCAGAACATGGAAAGCCCTTAATCAGTGTTAGCCCCTATGCCAGTGATAGCAGAATAAGAGAAAGCAAGGAGACACAAAGTAGTATGGCAGGCTTGGCTTGTTAAAACTGAAATATGAGGTGTATTTTTGTAGAAGGAGGTGGGAAATGACAAGATAGGTGGACAGATTAAGGGGAGAGAGCCTCCTATGTCACACCAACGAGGCTCACGTTCATGGAGCCAGTAGAGAATTTTAAGGAACAAATTAGGTTTTGTATTATAAAGAGATAACTCTGGAGCAATGGGGAATGTATAGAGGTCAGATTAGCTAAGAGATTATTGATGAGAAAAGATACAATAACGGCTCTTGCTGAGGGGTGGAGGATAGAGTGGAGATTCAAAGTTATATTTTTGAGGTAAAATTGATGAGAGTTGTTAACCGATTAGATTAAGGGAGATGAAGTAGAAGTAGAAGGAGTTGTGGATGACTCTTGGACTTCTAGTTTGGGTGATCTGGTAAAAAGACTGGAAGAAAAGCAGGCTTGGGGATAAGGTTTTGGATTTGTCAAGATGGATGGGCCTATGATGTGACCAAAGTTTAATGTTTAGGCCTGCCACTCAGGAGCTGGAAGTCAAGATTCAGTACTCCTCAAGATCTAGGTAGCAGTTGACATGTGGGAATGTGAGTGCATGACACAGGTTATACACAGCAAGAGATTCAGGGACGGTTCTGGAACGTTGCACAGCCAAAGAAAGCTGAGCCAGCAAAGAAGAGCGGTCACAGAAAGAGGAAATGTAGAAGAAAGTGGAAACATGGAAAATGATGGAGAAGGAATTCAAGGAAGAAATGTTCAATTGCACGGGGGGAGTCAGAATGAGAACTGAGAATTGTACTTCAGACTTGGCAAATAGGAAAAAAAGCTGAAGAAAACCTGTGAGCTATTATCATAGTGAAGTATAACAGCATAGGAAAGAGATACAGTGACTCCTCTTCATTAAGACCCTAGATGTTAATATTTCCTCCAATCTAGGTGAATACCTGGAGAACATCCTTGGGTGTGGTCTGGCTTCAGGCTTGGTGCATGAGGCAGATCTGGCCTGTCTTCACCAAGCTGTTTACCCAAAACCTAGCAAGGAGCTGTGGTGGCCAAAGATCTGTTTTGGTAGAGTTCTGGGAGCTCCTGATACATGGCTGGCTCCAGGAAGTGTTAAGTGGCCCTGGGAAGTTGCCAAAGAAGTTCTGATGCTTTGATAAGAACTTCAAAACTGTGAAGTTGCAGGGTTGATCTGGTAGCTTATGCCTGTGTTGGGGGGACAGGGGTGTTGGTGAGGATAGTGATAACAGGTTGATTCCAGTTGGTTCTTTTCTGAAACACATCCAAACTCTTGGCTCAGTCTTAGATGTGATTTTCTGATTGTTTGTTTCATTACCTGTTTTCTTATTTCCTTCCTTCATGTGTGAAAGTGTCTCATCTCTCCAACTGGATAGTCAATTTCTTAAGGGCAGGGATCACACTCCAAAGAGTGTTTTGAACTCCCTTCAAGCACATTCCCGTATTTGACCCCCAACTCAGAATGCTGGTATTCTCAGCCTTACCTGACTTAGTGCCAAGAATAGGTCAAACCTGGACAGTCCACCTGGAGTGACGTCAATCCCCTCCCCGCCCCCCGTCAAAAAAAAAAAAAAAAAAAAGTTCCACAGTTACCTCCCAAAACTTATCCTAGTAAGGTTGAACTGAGGGAATATTTAGAGCAAGCAGTAGATGTTGATACTGCAACTTCTGCCACTAGTTGCATGCATGGGGCCTTCTCAGTCCTTCTGGCTGAGAGCTCCAAGGCCACTCCACTGGTTTCTCAGCGGACACTAAGGTCTGGGAAGAACCTGTGCCATAAAGGACATTACCGCTCCCATGAGGCTAGACTAAGTTCTCCTCTCCTCTCGTATGTCCACATGGGGGACCTGATACAGTCCAGGGGCAACTGTGGGGCAAACAGGAAAATACGAGGTGGAGGTGTTTTCACTACTTTCTTCCCTTTTGAGGGGTGGTCTTGATGGGAAGCGGTGGTTTGGGATGGATCTAGCCTAGCCCCTCAGTCCTATCCCTTCCAGTCTCCCCCATCTGCTCAAGTTACTGAGCAGCGCTCATCCTCTCCTCGAGTTGGTGTACCGGCGCCGTCCGACGGCGGAAGGAGCGCGTAGGAAGCGGAGGTGGGTGTCCTCCGGCCCCCCACCCCGCCGGAGACCGCCCGGCGCGGCGGGAGGATGTCGGCGCGCGGAGGGCGTGCGTCGCCCCCCTGCCCCGCCCGCGCCCCCCGCCCCGGGGGACCCCGCGCCCCGGGGAAGCCCCGCGCGGGGTGCCGGACGCCCGCCCCAGTCCCTCCGCCTCCCCGAAGCCCGGGGCTGCCTCCTCGGGCCGCGCCGGGGCCGTCCCGCACTGCGCATGAGCGGGAGCCCGGCAAGCCCGTGAGAGGAGCCGCCGCTGCCGCCGCCGTCCATTCGCTGCGGAGCCGGAGGAGGAGGGGAGAGGCCTGGAGGACACCAACATGGTGAGGCACTGCGGCCGCCCGCCCGCCCGCCCCGCCGGCTGGGGGCCGGCGCAGCTGCGCACCCCCGCCCCGCCGCCCTCCGCCCCGTGGCGACCCCGCCGCCCCGAGCCTCCGGCCCGCGGCCTCCGTCCGCTCTCCGGCGGGGCTCTCCTCCCCTCCTCTCCCTTCCTCCTTCGCCCCTTCCCGCCCGGGCGCCGCCGCTACGCGAGAGCCGAGGAGGCGGAGCGGAGCTGGGCCTAGTCGGGAGCCCCGGGAGTTTGGGGCGCGGGGAGAGGCCCCCAGTGCCCCTCGCCGGCCCGGCGCGGGTGAGGGAGGCGTTGGGGCGGGGGGAGGGGATGGGGCAACGGCCCTGCCCTTGCCGGGCCCCCTCGCCGGCTCTATTGTGTCTGACCGGGGTCCGGGGTTCCGGGTGAGGAGCCTCCCCCCGCCCCGAAGCCGGGGCTTCCCCCTCCGCCCCGCCGGCGAGAAGGAAAGACTTTCCCGGCGCTCCTCTCCCTCCTCCGCACCCAGCTCCAACACCCCTCAAGTCTCCAGGCAGTTTCGCTTGGGGCGGGGTATCAGCCCTTTTCCTTTCTGCATCACCTCTTGATGCGCCCCGTGCTTTTGGAAAAGGAGAGTTTAACTGGCCAGTTGGTGGAGGTTATAGGCGCCTCTCCGCTGAGAACATGAGAAACCGCTGAGCTTAGGGGACGTGGGGGGGGGGGGGGGCGGGGAGTACGGAAGTGCAACCTGTTCTCGTTTCATGAAATTAGGAGAAACAGACTTGCTACCTTTTGAGCACATGTTTTATTTGCTTGGGGTGGGAGGAGTAATTGCTTTATTATGCCAGTTAAAGACATTTGTGATTTTTTAAAAAACAGTTTGTCAAGTTATTCCCCCTCTTCTTTTTTTGTTTGGAGAAAAACTCGTCTTAGCAGCTTGAAGAAGTGGTAGTCAAGTTATCTGTTTACATTTTGGTAATCATGTAAATAACTCTGTTTCGTTCTCTGTTTTTTAGAAGTGAGGTTTGGCATTATAGTCTGAGCATGAGTTGAATTCCATGCAGGTTACTGTATGAATAGACAGTAAAAATGATATTGTTGTCCTTTTGCTCCTGGGGAACATAAAGGCCTCTTTGAGGAGGGCGTATGTGTGTGTCTGTGTTAAGGGAATGCCCCAGTATCTTTGCTTTTAGTTGGTCTTATTTCTGCTGAATGACACTTATCTAGCCCCAGCCTCCAACTTAGCAGAATTTTGGTATCATGTACGGATATGTGGTTATAGTTTGTCATATATTCAGAGGTAAGTTTCATGAAAATTTGCCATTTGTATTTGTAAGAAAACTTTGCCGTGAAGTCCAGGTTAACGTTTAGAGTGATTTTGCAGTGTTGAAAGATCTGCTGGGGCATCTGAACAGTTTCTAAAATTTTTAAAGTATTTTGATGGTCACAGACGTTACTCCTGAAGTTTCCAGGCTCTTGGCATGTAGATGAGTATTAAGTTTGAAGTAATGAAATGTAATTGCCCGGTAAACACTCTGAGAGAGCACTGACTTGTGCTCTGTTCATAATACTCTGTAAATCATCAGCATCCTCTGGAAACAGCTCTTGATAATGCTCATCACCTGTTCAGGAATTCAGGATTCATGTGGTTCATGCAAGAGTTCAGCTTGGATTGGAGCTCTTAAGCTTCTCTCCTTTTGTTAATATTAAATTAGCTAGTTTTGGAACTTAGCCATAACTCATCTAATTATACCAGTAGTGGCAACGTATCACTAATTTAAAACACTTTCTGTGGCTGAACTCCGATCATGTCACTAGAATTGTCTTGGTATGCTCTTGTTAGTTAGAAACGAAATCACCATGTTCTCTAATAGAAGTTAGGCCATAAGAATTTTGTAGTTAAGTTTTTATCATAAATATATAATTGTTTGTTAATAGTTTTTGGGCTATTGTTTTTCTGTGTATTTAGCTAGGCTTATTTCTAGAAGGCATATCGTCAATTCTAGGGCAGGCTTAAATGATGGGATATCTGAAATATTTTGTATAAAAAAATTGTTCAGTTAACCTGACTACTTAGACCAAAAATAACCCCAAAACTAGACAATATTCTATTACTCCTGAAAATATTTTTAGAAGTATTCAAAACTTCTAGGTTGTTTTCTTATTTGTAAGATGACAGGATTGAATTTGATGATTTCTAAAGTTCTGTTCAGCTAAAAATTTTTATTCTAATTTCTGTTAGATGTGTAAAAAGTATGTACTTTGTAACCTACTAAATTTTTATAGATTCACGGCATCATAGTAGGAGTCAGAACTGGTTCCAGAGATCATCTGTTTTACTCCTTTTCCCTTCTACAGAAGAAGAAATTGAGGATCAAGGAGGTTTTGATTTTTTTGTTTGTTTGTTTGTTAGAGAACTGAAACTTTGCTCCTGGTTTACTGTTTCCCCCAGTATTTGTAGTATATGTAATCTTTTAACTCACATGAAATCTAGAGAAATTGTGAAAATTGGATTTGAAATTAAATTACATTATTCATTTAAGCAGAGGAAAATCCATGTATTATTAATGAATATGTTAAATAACAAAATTCAAATGGATGACTAATGGATGTTAATTACAGTGCTTTTAATGGCTTTCTAAAAAATGTGTGGACTTTGAAATTTAAGATTATATTTTCAATAAATACAGAGTTTATGAGTCCAAATGAATGTAGCCCTGTTTAAGGTGTCTGTTTAGAACTTGTTTCACATTATTTTGCATAGGCACAAGTAAAGGAGGGTCTTAATTCATTTCAGTAATTACTTATTGAAACACTGTGTGCCAACCACTGTTCTGGGAACTGGGAGTGTGTGTGTGTGTGTGTGTGTGTGTGTGTGTGTGTGTCACTGAAAAGATGAAAATCCCACCTCTTGAGAGGGCTACGTTTTAGTAGGAAGACACAAATAATAAACATAGTATATCTTTTTCTTCTATGTTAGAGGGTGTTAAGTGCTGTGGGAGAAAAGCAGTGTTAAGGAGGGGAATTGGGGGCACAGGGGTAGTGGTGTCTGCACCAGTGATGAGGTGAATTTTGAGCAGACTAGGAGAGGAAGGATTAAGCCATGAAGAAATGTGGTAGAGAGAATTTGAGGAACAGTGAGACCAGTGACTGGAGCATTGTGTATGGAGGAAAAGGGCATATTGGGCATTGGAGCTGATGCGATCTGAGCGGGAAGGGGTGGAAATGGGCATGGTTGGGAATTGTAAGGATATTGGGTGTTTACTCCAAGAGAAATGGGAAGCCGCTGAGAGATTTTGAGTGGTATGATAGACTATTTCTGTTCTCCCATAGTGTCGGATTACAATATTGTAGATAATTATTTTTTAAAGCAACCCATATTTTTTTAAAACAACCCTTTAAAAAATAACCCTTATAGTTTTCTTTACCATGTAGCTTCTGTGTAGGGGGTTTTGAATTCTGTTTAAGATGACTGTCTCATCTTCAATAAAAACTAGTTGACCATTGAGTTTACCTAACCATACTAGTTAATAAAAACGAAACCTCTTCCGTAGATTGTTTTAGAATGTGTTCTAGTAGTTTGTACGAAGTTTAATAACTATATGCAGAAAATTGGACCTTTGGGGAGAAAGAAGGACATTAACATTTATTAAGAACATTGTGTCTGCTAATCAGACAATTTACAACTTATTAATCTCCAGTCTATGAGGTGGATACTCTTACCTCCTTTTAATGTATCTGGAAATGGAGGTTTACTGGTTCTAAATTATTTGACCAAGGTAAAGAGCTAGTATGTGGCAGAGCATGGTTTAGAAGCCTGGTCTCTGATTAACATACTTTGTTTAACCCTCCTTTTTTTTTTTTTTCTTTCTTTTCTTTTTTTAAACTTAGGCACTCTTTCAGTATAGGTGTGAAATTTTTGATTAGTTTCATTCTTGTTTCTTCCCTATCATATTTTGTAGTGACCTAGTTTTTTTCTGTATCAAATGAAATGATCTGATGTAAACATCTAAGTAATTGAAAAATTAACACTCTTTTGGTACATACAGTAAAAAAGTTGAAAGTAAAATTAACTCTCGTGGTGGTGGTTTTTTGTTGTAAGTTTTAAAAAAGCTGAACTTATTTCAGTCAAGTGGCTGTTTCCATTATTGCCTTATAGGTTGGGTCAGGCATAATGAAAATCTGTGAGAAAACTTCCTTTTAAATTTCAGTGTGTGGTGTTCAAGTTGTGATAGCATTAGCCATGACATTTGATGAAGAGACATAGTTCCAAATAGGATTCAGTTGCTTTGTGGACACAAATAAGCTCTTGAATAACCTGCTGACTGTCTAGTTTACCTACTCATTTTAGGTGTACACACCCCACCTAAGAAAAAGCAAAAACAGAAGAGAAAAGTGCCAGTAAAGCATTTTTCATCACTTTATTGAATCCATTTTTAAGTAGTTGATACCTAATCACTAACAGTGCTTAGACTGCTTGTTTGTATTGTAAAATTTTAAGAGAGATCTACTTTTAGAGTTCTTTAAAGAATTCTGTTGCATTACACTTTTGAATCCCTCAACACTGAACATGGCATTCAGCAGCAGATAAATTGCTGAAGTTCATGGCCCATATCTTTGTTTTATTAGGGTATTTTCATTTCAGTAAACATTTAGAGTGCTCATTTATTATTCATAGGATTCTAATATTTTTGGATTTAGGATTTGAATAGATACCAGATCTTAGAATTAGGAGATTTCATTTTTCAAGGATCATTTATTCTCTTTATGAAACAAATATCACATGACTTTTTAATGCTAGTCATTATTATAAGTTATTTAACTATGGAACTTTTAAAATCTTATTTAATTCATTCTTTGTTCTTTTGTTTTGTTTTTGCCTGAGTAATCTTTTTGTTAATTCGAGATTTCTTTAGAGAAGATGTTTATGGAGAGGAGAAGTAAGTTTAAATTAGCTACCTTGACTGCTTGTTAGAAATTCCAGTAATAAGATTGGGAGAATCAATTGAAATATGATGGCTAACACAAGTATTTTAAGGGTGTTATTTCTATCCTGTTCTAGATAATCAGGATTTAACAAAAATAACTTTTTAATAGTCAAAACAGTTGCTAAAATCAAAACATTTATTCCATTTACAGTGGAAGTCATCTTTTGAATAATCTATTAATTCTTAGGTGAGGAGGAGAAAATCCTTTAAATTTATATATTAAAAAAATTTTTTTTTTTTTTTAAATTTTAAGTAGGCTCCACCCCCAGTGTGGGCCTTGAACTCACAGTCCTGAGATCAGGGGTTGCATGCTTGACTGAATGAACTAACCAGGAGCCCCCAGAATACTTTTTTTTTTTTAATTTTTTTAACTTTTTTTTTTTTTTTTAAATTTTTGAGAGACAGAGACAGTGTGTGAGCAGGGGAGGGACAGAGAGAGAGGGAGACACAGAATCCAAAGCAGGCTCCAGGCTCCAAGCTCCAGGCTGTCTGCACAGAGCCTGATGCGGGGCTTGAACCCACTAACTGTGAGATCATGACCTGAGCTGAAGTTGGACACCCAACCAACTGAGCCACCCAGGCACCCCAGAATACTTTCTAAAAACCTATGAGGAAAATCATATAGAACCAAACAAAATTTAGCAACATACAAAACCAGTTTGAATCTTACAAATGTACTTTCTGAAATACTTTTTACAGTGACTTGCTATTATTTGAAACATCATTGACTACACTATTACATAGTATATTATTCCATGTTTGATTTAGCATTGGTATAAGCACCTCTTAGAGAAGAGTTTGTCATTGAAAGTACAGGAAGGTTTTTGGATGAATGGTAAGAGGCATAGGCCTAACCATAAATAATTATTCTAAACTGCAGATTATAATTTAAAATAATACTGGTTTTTGATTTGCTGAATATTTGAAATTGTACTCATTTGCTTATATTTTGGGGGCATAATCTATACATGTATTTGTATTTTCTCTGGGTTTCAAGCCTTGTCACTGGAAAAGGAAATCCTGAGTTTCAGTGCCCCCCCCCCCCCAGTTTTCCATCTTTGTACATTTAAAGCTGTAGATTGTGGTTATCTTTAAAAATAGACTATGACATGACAATAAACATTTTTCTTCCTGTTGAATTACTTTTTTAAAAAAATTAACTTTTCTTAAAAAATAACCCATCACCCTCTTCTCCTCTCCTTAAAAACTTCTAAAAGGGAAGTTTCATCCCTACATTAGCCTTTTAGTTAGGTTGTGAGGGAATACTTAATGGACAGTTTTTTAGTCAGAATGCAAATTGTTTACATTAGAATGGGGAAAGGTCAATTGATTACTTATTTAACTTTTCCATAAAAATAGGTGAAGAAATCCAGCTCACAATTCCCTTCCTCCTTCCAGTTCACACATAATTAGTCAGTGGTTGCACTTTTGCACTTTTTGTTTTCTCTTTCACTTGATGATAATATAGAGTAAATGGAAAGACTGCAAGCCTTTGAAGCCAGACACCATGGTTTCATTCCTGGCTCCACTACTTTTTATAGAAGTCTGTCCTTAGATAAATTGAACTCTGAGGCTTAGTATTCTTATTGGTAAAATGGAATCAGTGATAACGACCTTGAAGGATTGTTAGTAATTTAAATGCCTAGCACAGTGTTGGCACCCACTAGGAACTCAAATGTTAGTTGCTAGTTTTCTGATGATGATTGTTAATCATATTTTTCTATTTGCATACAATTATTATTTTTTCTCTGGAGTATTCTTCATGGATTTGAAAGGACTCCTTACCATATATGTGCCAGGTACAGTTCTAAAGAGTTTAGCCTGAATTTACGTAACCTTCACACCCTGTTTACAGATGAGGAAATTGAAGCACACAGAGAGAGGTTAAGTAATTTTCCCAAAGTCACACAGCAATTAAGAGGCATAGGTGGGATTAAAATCCTGCCAGTCTGGTTTGAGAGTCTGCACTACTCTACACTAATCATATATTGCCTCTCTGTGCAGGTAGAGGGGAAGAGGATTTCTAGCTTCTCCTACCTAGATTCTTAGTCTGGCTTTCCTGCAGAACTTTGCCCCTAGGTGAAAGTCTTCTCCAGGAGTGGGTAGTCTCATAAGTTGAATTGATTTTTTTCCTTGCACTTTTGACTTCAGACCTGTAATTTTATGGAAAAGTCTTTCATAGATGAATGGTTTGGGATATGGGTAACGTTTGGTTATATCTGCTGAATACTATGTATCATACATGGAAGGTATGGTTTTTCTGGACTTAAACTAGCTCTTCTAAGTTTCAGGTGAAGTTAAATTGTTAATCAGATGGTAAACCCATGAGAAGCTATACACAGCTGTTAGAACTATGGGTGATCATTACAGTGTTTTGATTTTTTAAAGCATGGTCTTTGGGAGCTAGGTTCATCAAATCCTGAGAGAACTAGAATTGAGTTAGAAAACTAATTCATTTAAAATATAAAGACCTTGGTATTTTTCTTTTTGGAGTTCAGACTGAATTTGAAACTTTAAGGGTGAGAAGTTGAAAATTCAGAATAATAGATATAAATGTGTTTTAATTTTTTGCTTAAAAAATATTGCTTAAAAGCATTTCCATTTTGGAATTGTTAGGACTTAGTTGACTAGGAAATACTTCTACATGTTCATTATTTTTATTCGTGGAAATAATAAGAGGAATTTCTTAACATCGTGATCATTGTTATTTTTATTTGTGGAGCATTTCTGTCTCCATTCTTCTATCGCTATAGACTTTATAGGATCAGTGGTAAGATGTACTTGACTACATGATAACTTGGCTATGTCCAGAGTATTGTGTTTATTGTTTTCCAGATAAACTGTTATTTTAAATGTGATTCATAAATTTCTTAAAAAATTTTTTTCATACATTGAGTGAAAAAAATTGCAGACATGTGCTGGATTTAAGTATTAAACAATATGTGTTGATCACCACATTTTTTATTTTGGAAAGATGAGCAAATAAGTGCTTTTTACTGTCCAGATTATAGTAATATTTCTAACTTTGGTAACCACATACAATTGTAATTAACTTTCTGTTACAAAAGACAACACTTCTTTTTTTCTATTCCCCTCCCCTCTCTCCTCCCTGCCTCCATTCTCTCTCTTTTTTTGCTAGAATTAAAAATAATCAGAATATATCCTATATTTCATACATTTTACTTATTTCAATCTTGAATTTCCTTGAAAATTTGACAATATTTAGATAATTTTCATATTTGAGTACTGAAGATTGTATTGTCTCATCTTATTTAATGCTTTATCTAGTGTGTTCCTTTTAAATAAATCTTAAAGTGAATGATATATACTTATGAGTGCTGAATCATTGTAGTTGTCACATGTTTTTGCTCTTAGGAAGATCCCCACTGCATTTGTAGTAGAAATAGAGAAAATCCATCTGTTTTTTTCTTTTTCAGTTTTCTGTCCACCCTCTTATCCCCTATGAAATAATTTTCTTTTTGCTGGCTAAATACCCTTTTTCTCTTCCTTAAGTTGATAGAAATTTAAACCTTTGATGCCATACTCAAAATCAGAAAACTTTGCCTGGTACTCCCATGTAGCCTGGGAAAAAAAAGTAGGAGTGTTAGAGGGCTCTAGAGATGTGGGAAGGGGCAGCTGTATGTAGTACACTTTAGCTTTACTCTAGGACAGCCTTTGAGATTACGGAATTGAGTGGATCTTCCCTAGTAGAGGGGAAACACATGCTTAAGATTGATTCTAGGCACAGAGAACTGAGAGAAAAATGGTAAGAGTACATTTTAAGTACAAAAGGGAGGGTACTTACCAGACTTTGCAGGAATGGAATTGCTTATTGCTTCTTGGCCTATCAGGAACCCATCCAGTCAGTTCTACACCAGGTATCATTCATTAGCCTTTATGGTGTTGAAAGTGGATAGCTGCAGCCCTTTTTCTTAAAATGTATTGATATTGCCCCACATACTAGAAATTTAAACCAGTTAAAATAGTTTAATTTACATGTAGGCATAATTTATTACATATACTTTTTTTTCAAATAAGATATGGAGTTAAATGATTCATTTGTATAATTTTGTTACTAGTTTGTGTGGGTAAGATGATTTTTTATCTTTGTTCCCCCAATTTTCTAATATCTGGCACTATGGCAGGAAGTCATTATAAGCCGAACAGTTCTTTTTGGCTTGCAGAAGTGACTTAAGCTATAGTTCTCCTTGCTCTCTTCAACAAAAATGTTTCAAATTTCAGAGAGCAGAACACTGAATTTAATACTGTATGATGAAACTCCAAGTAATCCTGATTATTTTTCTGCCTCCAACTTTTAGGAGAATGGGAAAAAGTTAATACAGAGAGGTTAATTCAGGCTTAATTAAAAAGCAATTTCCTGGATGCGGCCTGTGTACTTCCAGGTTAATTTCCCAACACTTTGTACAACATTATACAGTGGTCACTGATGATCGTAGTGACCGTCAGATACTTCCCTGTTCTTCAAAGAAGGATTAAAACATATGTCAGCATACTATATCTCTCAAGAGCAAAAAGCATACTCATTTTAAAAATAGTTTTTAATAACAAATCAACGTGGTTTCCTATAGGACTGGTATCTTCCTTGGCATTTGATTTCATTGTGGGTTTGTTGCAATTGAATAATAAATCACGAGGAGACATTTTTCAAAAGCAAAGAATCCTAGACATCTGAGAGATGGGTTGTATAATGTGGTACAAATTATCTGGTCTCCAGAGTTAACTACTAAAGTTATACTAAAGTTATTACTTTATTAGAGTTATTACTAAAGTAACAGGAAGTTAGTGAATTTGTAGTTTCTTTAATGGAGAACAGAGGTTGAAATTTTAATCTGTAATCCTAAACAATAACATATTTACAGAGAGAGAAGAGTGTGGCTGACAAATCAGACTCCAGGGCATAAACAGTTTTAATACTGCAAGACATGGGGTTGGTTTTCATATTTGATTTTACATATTCTTATTTTTACTCTGTAATAGTAGTCTTTTCTTGAAAATCTCAAAGGGCTTATAAATATGTACAGCATGCAGTGTGGTTTATGGAAAGATTACCAAGACTCAGATTCATGACATCTTTCTGTTCATGTCCCATTTCTACTAATAATAACCTGGGTGATTTTTGAACAAATTCCTTAACTTTCTGGGTCTCTTTTCTCATCTGTACAATCAGGGGATTGAGGTTTGTGATCTATCAGTTTGGGCTAGATCAAAGATTCTGGGGTTCTCAGATGTGTTGCTTCATCTACAGAACAGTTTCTATCTATTAATGTGTGTCCTACTCATGTGCTTTTTTTCCCCTTCCAGTAGTAGCTCGGCAGGAACCCAAGTATTTTGCTGAGAGATGGTGTTAAGGACTTGGTAGGGGGGAGAATAATAGGAGGCTAAAATTGCACAGGAGTAGACCAGATTGGGGTGGGAAGGGAGGGAGAACATAGTTCTTGATACTGGGAGAGTAGTGGGTCTAATTGCCCTGCTTTATTTTGCTTAGGGTTCAGGTCAGATGAGAAATGAATCTGTGTCAACATAAGGCAAGTGAGAAGAGGTTATTACAGTATAGAGGCTATTTGGAGAGTGCCTCTGCTAGGCTCAGGCGGAAGGAAAGAGGTGATTCTTTCAGGGGCAAAAAGGAAGACTTCTATTAAAAATTACCTTCGTTGGAAGGATCCAGGGTACTTGTTCATATTTCACTGCTTTCTATTTGAATGCAAACATGAGGAAATTCTCTTGATAATTATCTTGGTTCCTGAACACCGCCAGGAGAAATGTAGGGTACTCATATTTCGTTGCTTTTTCACATTTGGTAAAATAGCAAGAAAACAAGGGGGCGGGGTTGGGAGAATTGTACCCTCTATCCTTTATAATGGGTTTTAGGACTGCAGCTAACACCTGTTAATCTCGTTCCCTGGGGTCAATGACTGTTCTGGCTGGCTAGATAATGTCACTTTCTTCCCCAACACTCCTTCTGTATCCCTTTAGAGCTTTGTGCTTGGTCAAGATTGTGAGAGTAGCTGTACTTCCCTTCTAGAGCCTTTATATATGTGATCAGGATCCACCTTTAGGAGAAATGTAGGTGGTTGAATTTCCTTTACTTTTTAATTTTTTTCTGTAAAATAATACCAAATTTTGTGTTTCACATTAAAAAGTTTGTCTTTTTGATTGACAGATCAAAAATAAATCTCAAAATATTTTAATATTTTATGAGGAAAAGTATTAACTAAGAATGGTCAGCCATATAGAAATATTTAGTCATCTGTGATTTTATGTAGAGTTTCAATTTATTTTCTGGTTTCAATAGAACAAGTTGAAATCATCGCAGAAGGATAAAGTTCGTCAGTTTATGATCTTCACACAATCTAGTGAAAAAACAGCAGTAAGTTGTCTGTCTCAAAATGACTGGAAGTTAGATGTTGCAACAGACAATTTTTTCCAAAATCCTGAACTGTATATACGAGAGAGTGTAAAAGGATCATTGGACAGGAAGAAGTTAGAACAACTATACAATAGATACAAAGGTGAGTGCTTATGACTAAATGTTTTGAACCAGGTTTTCCACAGTTGCATGCTTCTTGTGAGGAATCAGACATACATAGAATATAAATTGGGTGGATGTGTTCTACAGAGCTCTGTAGATCTTATAATTACTTCAAGAGATCTGAGAGAAATTACTTTCTTTTCACTAAAATTTCTTCTTAGCCTCTTTATTTCTTCTTCCCTTATCTTCCCTCTTTTTTTATCCCCCATGATCCAATTTGAAAATAGTGACTGGGGGCCTGGATTTTCCCCCTCATTTTTATAAAACTCAGCTGAACCAATTTTAAGAAAACCTGCATAATAATTTTAACAACCTTTGAAGAATTATATTCACTTTTAAAAAGTTAAACAACAGGGGCGCCTGGGTGGCGCAGTCGGTTAAGCGTCCGACTTCAGCCAGGTCACGATCTCGCGGTCCGGGAGTTCGAGCCCCGCGTCAGGCTCTGGGCTGATGGCTCAGAGCCTGGAGCCTGTTTCCGATTCTGTGTCTCCCTCTCTCTCTGCCCCTCCCCCGTTCATGCTCTGTCTCTCTCTGTCCCAAAAATAAATAAACGTTGAAAAAAAAAAATTAAAAAAAAAAAAAAAAAGTTAAACAACATATAATGAATAAAGAAAAAGTTAATAGTTTCTCCTTCTTTATTTTCCTCAGGGAACCAATATTTAATAGCCTGGTGTAGGTCCTTCCACGTCTTTTATGTTTATACAGAAATAGTGTACAGTTTCTTTCAAAAATTTTCCAAAAATGGGTTTATGTTTTATCCTTAACTCACCCCCCAGAGTCAAAAGATATGCATGTTTTTAATTCCTAGAGATGTTATAAAATCACATACAACCACACACTATATGAGTGCCTCTTTCTCCTTTTATTACATTAAAAATTTTTGCTGTCTGATGAGTAAATATCAATAATTGAATTTTTTCTTTAATTTGGACAACAGATGCGTATATTGTTGAGATTGGGATTGAATTGCAGAGTTTACAGTTTTTCTGATTTTCTCTTAAGAAATGATTGTCATAGTAAAATGAACTTTGCTCTAAGAAAACAAATTCTGTACATAAAAGTGTTAATTTATTGAAATAATTTTTGTTAATGTTTATTTTTGCAAATGAGCAAGCGAGCAGGGGAGGGGCAGAGAGAAAGGGAGACAAAATCCCAAGTAGGCTCCATGCCATTTGCACAGAGCTCTATGCAGGGCTCGAACCCACGAACTGTGAGATCATGATCTGAGCCGAGACCAAGGTCAGAGATGCTTAACCAACTGAGCCACCCAGGTGCCCCCATAAGTGTAAACTTAGAATGCCTACTTAAACAAAATATGGATATGTTCAGAAAAAAATCCTTTTTTCCTGTACAGGAGCATCTGATTTTCTGAATGTGTGTGAGTATGGGACATTCTTTCACATGATTAAATGAATCAGTGAATAAGTGGAACTTTTAAATATCAAATGCCCATCTGTGTGTGTGTGTGTGTGTGTGTGTATCCTCCTGTTCATCTTAAGATTGCTAATTAAGGGACAAACTGGCTTTAAATAATATAGGGGGAAAATATCTGTTAGAATATTATCATTTCATATCTCTGATCTATTGTGATTTTTTTTAATGGAATAAAAAACATTACTTTTTCTGGTTATAGGCATAACACTAATTTAGTATTGCACTGTTATTTTTAAAGATCCTCAAGATGAAAATAAAATTGGAATAGATGGTATACAGCAGTTCTGTGATGACCTGGCACTCGATCCAGCCAGTATTAGTGTGTTGATCATTGCGTGGAAGTTCAGAGCAGCAACACAGTGCGAGTTCTCCAAACAGGAGTTCATGGATGGCATGACAGAGTTAGGGTGAGTATATTATTACCACAGGAAATTAGGTATATTACTATGAGAATTACTATGTAGAATTGAATTGTGTTGTGAATTTTTAAATGTCAGTTCTAAAATTTACCAGCCTACAAACATTGGTATAAATATACTAGTTCCTTCCCATGTTACATAGTTTTCTGGGTTTGTCAAGTTATCTGTGTAGTTCAGCCTATTCCATTTGCATTATACTTTTATCATTTGTTTGTAAGGGGGAGGTTCATTAGCATTAAAATAAATCACTATGCTTTAATATTTAACATTCATAAGTGAAATGAGCAAGCTATAATTCATTTCTCAATGTGAGGTTCTGTGAACTCTGAATTTATAAACAAACTCCTAGAATGTAAAATCTTGGAAGTTATAATCACTTTTTGTTCCACTTATACCTTGACAGCTGATTAGCTAAATGTCTTGGGACCAATACATTAAAAGGTCATGGGTAGAGATTTTACTTACAGTGTCTAGTTGTCTCTATTTAATGAGAATATGAAAAAGTATTCAGTCTATGGATGGGTAACAGGCTGCCCTTTCTGTTTTTAGTGGATGATGAGTAATAATGGCTAACATTTGTTGAACATTCATTTTATTTCAGGAACTAATGCTAAGTTTAGTATTTCACCTGCCTCCTCACAACAATTTTGTTAGAGAAGTTGTGTTTATAGACCCATTTTAGAGATGGGGAAAGTGAGGTACAGAGAAATTATAGAATTAGGTGAGGATCTAATTAAAGATTAGAGTCAGGATTTGAACCCAGGCATTCTGATTCTTGAGCCTGAGGGACATTGTAATCAGTCAGGGGTCCAGACAACACAAAAACCATGGCAGTAATTTGAACAGAAAAAATTTTTTAAATCATTGTATTGTGTAAAAGGGGTAAAAAGAAAACTCAAAGGTATAACAGCGGTGGCAGTTGCAAGAAGCTGCTGCCATCCTTGTGGCTGAGGGAAGTGAACTAGGAAGGAACCTAGAAATCCCTGCAAGGCTGAGATTTAGACCTCCAGAGGAGAGGGTGTGGCTGCTGCAGGAACACGGTGCCTGTGATGCTTGCTTTGCCTGCCACTCTGGTAGAGAAGAAACTGGCTAGAGGCCACTTGCTGTGGAGCCCTGTGAGTTGCCACCATTGGTGAACACTGCTGGGAGCTCCGAGCACACTCAAACCCTTGCTTTCTGCAGAAAACAAACTGGGATAGGAAAAGGTCCTTCTTCTTCTTCCATCCATTCATCGCCCTCTATTGGTAGAACCTACCAGTGAGCCAGCTCTAAGAAAAACTGTCTAACGATTAGTAGTCGACTGCAGATAGTCATGAAATAGGGCAAAGAAGGGTAGGTTTAAAGCTGAGGAGCAATAAATTAATAGCTGGCCTAGACACTGTGTTCTACCTCCCAAGCCAGTCCTATCCTGAACTTGTTGGAATTTTCTATGCTAGGACAGGTTTCATTAGAACTCCTTTTCCATTTGAAACTGAATTCACATAAAATGTAATGAACTTCCAAATCAGAATTGTCATCTACAAACTAATGAGCTGGAAGGTGTTCTAAAGAACATAGAAGGGAAAATAAAAGCAGAAATGATTAGAAGGAAAAAGGGATGATGGGTTGGTGGAATTCATACAGAGTATTTTTGCCCTCAGGCTATTTTATGGAAAGTAAGATGGGTACAGAGACCCTTTCAATTCCTTGGAAATTGAACGCAAGTGTAGAAAAAGCTTAATACCAATTTGAGATAACCAGTTGGAGATGGAAGGGGGCTCAGCTGATACTTACTATTAGGCTTTGTATAACAACGCATTTTCAAGGGAATGCTTCCTTCCTCACCTAAGCAAGTGGTGAGGACTTGGACTCGTGACTTGTTACCATGTAAAGAGTATCCGCTACAGTTTAATCTAATGATTGTTACGGTGATTACTGTACATTCTCATTTGTTCACTGCCGCTGACTCCTACAGTTTGGGTGTGTTGATAGTCCAGTGAATTACATAATTGGAAGTAATAGCTCATTTCTTTTAAAAATAGTAATTCTGATATTGAATCACTCCAGACCTTTTCTTCCTCTAGCTAACCCCATTCTTGTTTATGTAATGTAAAAGGATGAAACTTCAACTAACTGATTTTTTTAAAAAGTTCTGTGAAATATAAGCTGTCATAGGAGTAAATTTAGTCCTTAATTTATAGTGAAAAAGCTAATCTTTTGTACTCTTAATTTTACAATGTAGATGTGACAGCATAGAAAAACTAAAGGCCCAGATACCCAAGATGGAACAAGAATTGAAAGAACCAGGACGATTTAAGGATTTTTACCAGTTTACCTTTAATTTTGCAAAGAATCCAGGACAAAAAGGATTAGGTAAGAATTTTTAAAAATTATATTGGTGTCTCAAATATATTCAAATACATTGATGGTGTCACTTTTGTAGTAGAAAGTTTTGTGTTTTGAGCATAAAGTCATTGTGAAAATACCAATTATTGGAAAACAGAAACAATGAACTTCTAGTTAATCAGAAAATACCATGGACATTCAATAATAAGTTACCCTGGATACCATATCTGAACTACTGATTTTTTCTTGAGAACTGCAATATAGAAAATAATTGTTAAAATTCTGATATACATTTGTACATTTATCTACTTATATCTATTTTATATATTATCTAGAAGATCTTATAGGATCATAGGATCATAAGTTATTTCAGCGTGGATCTGTAGAAATGGCATTGTAAGATTTCTGAGTCATAGAGTGCCAGAAAAATCTATTCTTTTTGGTTAGGACTTATTTAGAAGCTATAAGAAAGAATAAAAGTGATGATTATCATTTATAATCTTATCCAGAAATCTTATCCATAATCTTCCACTGTTAACAGTTTAGGTCAATCAATTTATGCTGTATGTAATATCCATACACTTGCTTTGGGGATGGCTAGGGCGTATGGAAGTAAAAGCTACAGTGTAATTTACAGTTTACCTAGAAAGATTTAATGATAGGTAAGACACAATAATAAACGTGTGTGAGAGTGTGTTAGGTAAAAGGAGAAATGAGTAAAAGGAGGAATGGGTGGGAAGTGCTTCCTGGGCAAGATGGGATGTTAAACTAAAGGATATGGTATTTGGCTAGGCAAGGGAAGATAAAAGGTGTTTGAGAGGGTGGTTAAGAATGAATGTCTCAAACTTGAGAAATAAGCTTGGCCTCTTTGTAGAAGAGAGAAAACACTGATGTGATGTTAGTGGGAATGCTTATTTGGAGATTAAGTTGGTGAGATGTAAGGCTCGATAACCAGAGGCTTCTTTTATAAACAGGACAGAAATGTTTAAATTGGAATTTGTGGACAATGAGGATGCACTGAAGATTTTGATGATGGCAGTATCTTCCATTGAATGTGCACTTGCAGTGTGCCTGGCAGTGTGCTAAGTACACACGCTTCTTCATTTCATGTTTAGCGGTTTTAAGAGTTATTCTTTCATTCAGTAATTCATCACCTGGCATGTGCCTGCCAGATACATACTCATGGAGTGCAAGCCATTTTTTTATCCTTATTTTACAGATGAGGAAACAGGCGCCAGGAAGGTTAAATTACTTACCCAGGGATGGAAGTGAGTTTCCTTTTGATTTTGAAGATACAGTAGTTGGAGAGGCTAATAGGGGCCTCTTGTACTAATCCTTCTTTATATTTTAAGTTAGAGGGAAAAAGCATTGAGAAAAGGACTATGTGAATAGGGATTATACCGAGGAAGTGGTTGAAAGCTAGCGAAGAAGGGATAAATGTGCAACATTAGTGTTGGAGAATTGGCCTGAAGAGTGACTGAACATGATTGAATTGATTGAAGATTTACAAAATATCTGTAAAGCAAAATGACAGATAATGAGCCTCATTTCCAACTGATTCTTCAGTTTAGGTTGAATTTTCTTCTTGCAGGAAACTACCTAATTTTGTAGGCAAAATAAGCTGGATGGTTAATATGTCGGGTTAGTTTCTTTATTATCTGTGACCATCAGTTAACTGGGCTGTTTTTTTCTAGTTTCTTCCTTCCTTCCTTCCCACAAATAAAAACTGATTACAGGTTTTGAATTTACATGTATACACTAAAATAATTATTTTTGTTGTGTTTAGAAAGGTAGCATAATATTTTGATAAGATTAAACAAAATGTTACAAATATAAAATGTCGACTTAAATGGGCTGAATCTATTTCGTTAGTTATGTCCCCAACCCTTATTGGAGCACAGAAATAATGATATTTTGGAGTGAATATATAGTTTTGATACCGAATCTTAGTTTTTATTGTATGTGGTAAAAATAAAGCAAAAAAATTTTTACTAGATATTGGATATATTAACATATGATAGTAAATTGGAATTTTGGATTCTAGGGAAAATTGCAAAAAAGACTGTACAGAATTAGATTTAAAAATTTATTTTATTACCCAATAAGTATTGAGCTTAAGAAAATTGTATTAATTGTTTAATGGGTATGGAGTTTCATTCTGCAGAAAAAAGAGTTCCATTAATTGGTTGCAGAACAATGTGAATGCACCCAACACTCCTGAACCATACACTTAGAAATGGTTGAGATGGTAAATTTTGTTATGTGTGTTTAATCCCACATTTAGAATTTAAAGAAAAAATAGAATATATAACACAGAGTGAGTCCATGTAAAATATGGACTTTAGTTAATACTTGTATATCCACATTGGCTCATCAGTTGTAAGAAATATACCACACTAAAGCAAGATGTTAAAAATAGTGGAAAACGGGGGGTGTGGAGGTATACGGGAACTGTCTGTACTTTCTGCTCAATTTTTTCTGTAAGCCCATAACTAAAAAATTCTTAATGTAAAAGAGAAAAAAATGTAATAGACAAAACCTAATTTCTCCCTTTGTTTTGCATTGGTGTTGTGTGTCAGGAAATGTAATGACTTGCTTAGTTGAAGAACTTAATTAAAAAGAAAACAGTTTTCTTGACAGCCTTTCTAAGGGCTCACAGGACTCTTAAATTACAGTACTTGGCAGGGAAGAATTAGAAGATCATAGGAGAGGAGGTGAGGCCCAAAACACATTGGCAGAGTGACAGTGACAGCACTGTGGTTTATTTATAAATAGCTGTGCTAGTTATAATGAGAGCTGGTGTTTTCCATATTTCCTCATTTTCCTTGACACCTGATTTCCTTTGACACCAGGATAGGGTGCTTCCTCTGTCACCGTCTGCTTCAGTCACCTGCCATTTCTGGTAGTCTTCTGAATCTTAAATTAGAAAATTTATGAAATACCTTTCAAACCTATCCAAAGTTGCATCCATAGCTGATGCTCATTTAGTTTCTACTTTGGACACACATTGTTTTAGGAAGTGGTCCATTCTTGTCACAGAATACTCCTACTTCTTACCACACAGTTCTTCCTTATGAAGTGAACATCTTTCTTCCACTGCGCTTATTTGTCCTCCCCTGCAGTACGAGGAAGTCTGACCATCGAAAGATTGCTGTCACTTACCCCTTCTTTTTCTTCCGGGTCAACATTCCAATTACTTTAACTGTTCTTCATTTGAGAAGAGCTTTGTTATTCTTGTTACTATCCCCTCTCAGGCACATTTCCAATTTGTCAGTTTCTCTCAAAATAGACTCTTACTTAAAGCTGAACGTAATACTCTTGAAGGAGGTTGTTTGTAATAGAGAGCACCAGGACTCTGTTCTTTTTTGTGAGACTGTCCATTCTGTTTAGTCAGAAATTACATTTGTTCTTTAGCAACCATGTCATGTTTAGGACACTCCTGAACTTTTATTAGACTAAAGTTCATAGGTTATTTTCTTGTGAACTGTGGTTCAGCTAGAATCTTATACCTGTGCAGTTGATTTAAAACATTTTAAGATTATTTGCTAGACATTTACTTTATTATTTAGAAATACTTTTATAGAGTATTTTTAAAGCACATTTTCATCTATATAATCCCATTTAGTTCTTGTAAAAGCCGTTTGAGCTAACTGAAAACCTGTTATCCTTTTCATTGTAAAGATGGAGAAATTCATGGTCAGAGAGGCTGACTTATTAAATTAAGGTCACTTTAGAGTTGGTAGAACTGGGACTCAGTCGCTGATCTTCTGACTCCATATTCTATATTCTTTTATATTATGTTGTGCTACCTGAAGATATTTCTAAGTAAACAAAGACATTGTGAATAGGATTGTTAATCACCATTCCATCCTCTCATGAGTTGGCAACATTTTGTTTCCTTTACAGACAATGTTTGGATCCAGTCTCAGTTCATTTCCATGTTCATTCAGACTCAGTTCATCACCTTTTATGAAATTCCACGTTGCCCTTGTGGATTTTGCTTGACACTGGGATTACCTCTGTTTGCAATTTTAATTTTACTTTAAAGGGCTTAAGAATTCATTCTGCAATATCTCAGTTTTAGGCAATGCTGTTATTTGCTTGTCTCTTTTTCTCTGTCTTTTCCTTCTAACTATTGTTGTTGCTTATTACCTAATTGCTCACTTTGCTCTTTTCCTATACTGCTTCAGAATCTATAAGACTACTTTTAAAAATTATTAAAAATAAATAATAGTGATAGTAAGGACTCATATATTTATTTCCCACTGTTCTCGTTTAATTAACTCGTATTAACTCGTGTAATCCTTACAGCAGCCCTGTGAGAGTAGGTACTATTACCTTTATTTAAAAACAATTTTTTTGGGGCGCCTGGGTGGCGCAGTCGGTTAAGCGTCCGACTTCAGCCAGGTCACGATCTTGCGGTCCGTGAGTTCGAGCCCCGCGTCGGGCTCTGGGCGGATGGCTCAGAGCCTGGAGCCTGTTTCCGATTCTGTGTCTCCCTCTCTCTCTGCCCCTCCCCCGTTCATGCTCTGTCTCTCTCTGTCCCAAAAATAAATAAACGTTGGAAAAAAAAAAATTTAATAAAAAAAAAAATAAATAAAAAAAATAAAAACAATTTTTTTAATGTTTGTTTTCGAGAGAGTGAGAGAGCAGGGGAGGGGCAGAGAGACAGAGAGACAGAATCTGAAGCAGACTCCAGGCTCCAAGCTGTGAGCACAGAGCCTGACATGGGGCTCAAACTCACAAACTATGAGATCATGATCTGAGCCGAAATCAAACGCTTAACCAACTGAGTCTCCCACGGGCCCCCTATTACCCTTTTTTTAAAAGAAAAATTTCTTTTTTTGACGTTTATTTATTATTGAAAGAGTCAGAGTGTGAGCAGGGGCAGGAGAGGGAGAGGGAGACACAGAATCCAAAGCAGGCTCCAGGCTCTGAGCTGTCAGCACAGAGCCCGACGTGGGGCTCGAACTCACAAACTGCGAGATCATGACTTGAGCTGAAGTCAGACGCTTAACTGACTGAGCCACCCAGGCGCCCGTACCCTTTATTTTAAACTGAATTGTAGAGAGGTGAACTCAGTTACCCAAGTTGCCTTAGCTAGTGGTAGAGTTGGGATTTAAGAGGCTCAACTGTAAACTCCTATTTTAAACCACTTCTCTTTAGCTAGGCTGTTCTCTTTGTCACTCAGGCAATTCTATCTAAAGGGCAGTTTTTCCTATACTTGTGGCAACTGACATTTTATCCCTGTACAATCTTTTTCTTTTTTTTCTTTTCTTTTTTTTGAGAGAGAGCAAGTGGGGGAGGGGCAGAGAGAGAATCCTAAACTGGCTCCGTACTGTCAGCTCAGAGCCTGATGTGGGACTTGAACTCACGAACTGTGAGATAACCACCTGAGCTGAAATCGAGAGTTGGATGCCTAACTGAGCCACCCAGGCGCCCCAAACTTACTAAATCTTTTCAGGTATTCCCTTTTCATTGGAAAATATTTTTATCAACTTGTTAGTCTGTGAGCATGAAGTCAGGAGCATTTTAAGTCTGTCTGGGTGAGTTTGTAAAAAGTCTTCACAAAAATGATTAATTTTTGAGTCTTGAAGAATGAGTGTATGTTTCCAAGGCCAAAAGAAAAAGAAGCCACGTCTGTTGTGGAGAGATGGGCAACTTCAGTTGTTCAGAGGTGAGAGACATAGCACCTTTGAGGAACTGCAAGTAAATTCATTTAACTGGAAGTTGTAGATTTTATCTAAAGGCAATAGAAAAATAATCGCAGAGTTAAAAAAAATTTTAATAGACTTTATTTTTTTAGCTGCTTTAGGTTTACAGCAAAATTCAGTAGAAGGTACAGAGATTTTTCTATATACCCTCTGCCCCCACACATTATATAGCTTCTCCCATTATCAACATCCCTCACCAAAGTGGTACATTTGTTACAGTGGTACCTATTTTGACACACCATTATCACCCAAAGTTCAAGTTTACATCAGGGTTCACCCTTGATGTTCTACATTCTGTGGGTTTGGACAAACATAGGATGACCTGTATCCATGATTATAGCATCATGCAGAGAAGTTTCACTGCCCAAAAAGTCCTTTGCTTTGCCTGTTCATCCTTTCCTCCCTCTTAACCCCTGGCAACCACTGATCTTTTTAGTGTCTCCATAGTTTCCCTTTTCCGGTATGTCCTACGGTTTGGAATCATGTAGTGTATAGCCTTTTCAGACTAGCTTCTTTCACTTAACGATATTAATATGCATTTGTTTTCCTCCATGTCTTTTCATGGCTTCATGGCTTATTTTGTTTTAGCATTGAATAATATTCCTTTGCCTGGGTGCACCAGAGTTTATATAATCTGTCTGTCTACTCAAGGACATCTTGATTGCTTCAAGTTTTGGCAGTTACAAATAAAGCTGCTGTAAACTTCCATGTGCAGGTTTTTGTGTGGACATAAGTTTTGAGTTCATTTGGGTAAATACCAAGGAGTGGCTATTGCTGAGTCATATGGTAAGAGTATGTTTAGTTTTGTAAGAAACTGCCAAACTGTCTTCCAAAATAGCTGTGCTATTTTGCATTCCCACCAGCAATGAATGAGAGTTCCTGTTGCTTCACATCCTCGCGAGCACTTGGTGCTGTCAGTGTTTTGGATTTTGGCCATTTCAGAAGGTGTGTAGTGGTATCTCATTGTTTTAAACATTGAAGAATTTTAACATGGAAGTTACACCACAAATTTGTATGTCTAAAAGGTCCATATGAAAACACTGTGGTTCTTTAAAAGGAGTGGAGGCAGAACAAGAATGATTGGTTATGAATCTGTGTGGTGATTTAGCTAGACACGAAGAGGACCCTCACGTTGGCCCTGCCAGTAGGGATGGGGAAGAGAGAGATTTAAAAGGTACTTAGAAGCCAAAATGAAAGAACTCTGACTGGAAGTGTGTGATGAGGAAGAAAGGAGTTTATCAATTGCGAACACCTTTAGGGGACATTTGGAAATGTGTAGGGGTGTTTTTTGGTTGTCATAATGACTGAGGGTTTCTTCTGGCATTAGATGGGTGCTAAATGTTCTTCAGTGCATAGGGCAGTTCTTGACAATGCGAAATTGTGTTTCATTGAGAAACACTGTAGGGTGATGACATTGAGAGAAGAAATAAGCAGGTCTGTAGAGGAAGATAATGAGTTCAGTTTGAGCTCTGTTGAATTTGAGCTGTTTATGGATACCCAGTTGAAGTTGTCCATAGGCAATTGGATATATGGATCTAAAATATAGAGATACAAGTTTCAAGATTTAGGAGTTGTTAAAGACAATTTAAGTGTCTAATGTGAAAAAAGGCAAGGGTTTGAAAAATCTACAGGGATTATAAGTGGTTCTTGCTGACACACGGTATCACAGAACACCAACATCAAGTGGATGAATGGAAGAAGGGGACCCAGTAAAAGAGAATGAGAAAGACAGGACAGAGGGAAAATAGAGTGCTATCATTAAAGCTGAAAGAAGTGACCTTTCCATCTAGGAGGCATATTCAATTTTGTCTAATATGGCGGACAGCCAAATCAAGGAATAAAAGTGTTTATTTGGTAGAGATTACTTTCAATCTAGTTTATGGAATTAAAAAGTGTGTGGGAGGTTAGGAAATGGGCAATGAATGTAGATTACAAAAAGTTAACCTAAACCTTCATACATGATACACATACACTTCTACCCTTGTCAGATTCTTTCCTTAGTGTATCACCTGACAAATGGGCATTTATAGGGTGTCTCATGGTTTGTAGTTATTTGATTATGTCTGTTGTTTCTTATCCTTATTTTGTGAAAATTTGTTGAAAAGGAAAAAAATGCTAGTACTAGTAATAAGCTTAGTTCTCATAAATTTAGTGCATTTGAAGTGAAGAAGGAAAGCATTAAGCATGCTAATAGCCATTTTACTGCACCTGAAGCAGACAATTACATGTTTAGTTGGTAGAGAAAAGAACAAAATTAAAGACCCTGGAAAGAATATTGTCTATAGAGCTTTGAAGTCTGCAGAGATTAAAAAGGTATTATGGTTAGGAATTGGTGGCATGTTTCTAGTTTTCTTAAAACCTGGGGATCTGAATTTGACTTTTAGACATGCATTCAGAAGCACATTATGTATAAGAGTAGAAGAGTCTATGTACTGTTTCAAGATTTTCTGTGAAGGGAGGGAGAAAGAGGGTAGCTAGTTAAGGGGATGAGAGACCCCAAGAAAGTTCTTTTTAAAGGGAGGAGCTACAACCTGAGCTGTTTCTTTGTGAAGCAGGAAAAGGCAGAAGACAAAGCAAAGTTGAAGATGTAGGGAGAGAGTAAAACTAATCAGTAGACAGGATTACTTGAAGAGGCAGGATGTATTGAGAACAGTGGTGTTAGGGGCTTATCCTTGGATAGGAGAAAAAAGTGCCACCTTTTCCACTGAGTTTGAAGGAAGACATAATGATGGATTCGAAGGTAAGTAGTACATTTGCACATGGAACTGTAGGAAGTTCATTCTTTCAGCGGTTTCTGAATGCCTACTGTGTGTTTCAGTCTACTAGTTTGGGGATATTTTGTCCCTATCCTTGAAGAAGTGAAGGTCCAGTGAAGAAGGGGAATTTTTTGCTTTATGGTCTTTATATTGTTTTTTGAGGTAAAATGTGAACCTCTTTGGAGTCTTTACTAGTCTCATGGTTCTTCCGATTATCAGGAGTGTTTTAGAGATCATTATCTAAAAGGACTTTTACTTGGGATATGATTTTTTTCTGACCTAGAGATGTAAATTTACTCATAAAAAGCTTGATACTTTATCTTAATTGGTGTAATTCCTTGAAAGTGATCATAGGTCTTTCTGTCATGACAGGTATGGTACTTTCATGTGGCAGTGTGGTTTCACTCTGTTCCACATGCAGTTAAATAGCCATTTATATCATCTTCATCAAACTTTTAAAAAAGCAAATCTTAGTTGATTAATTTTTAAATCAATATTCTTAATGGTCTCTGAAATCCAGGATCAGTCATTGTAGATAGCAGTCCTTTGCATTACAGCCTGAAGATGTACATCAGTGGTTCTCAACTGGGAGCAGTTTTGCACCCCAGGGTAGCTTTGGCAATGTCTGGAGACAGTTTTGGTTGTCACCACTGGGAGTAGGGTGGAGCTTTGGGTAGAGGCCAGGGATGCTGCTAATGTCATATAGGACAGTCCCCCACATCAAAAAATTATTTGGTCCCAAATGTCAAAAGTGCTGAGGTTGAGAAACATCGATGTACGTTAACATTTTAATACTTACAATCTAGTCAAGTATGCTTCTCTACATTATCTAATTTAAACTTCAGAACCCCCCCCCCCCCAATGAGGTAAGTGGCATTCTTTTTGCCCTGAAGGGTTGTTCATTGGTGAGGGAGACAGGATACAAACCTTAATCTTTTCTCTGTATGAAAATTTGAAAACCTAAGTATTTAGGAAAAAAGCTATTTATTCATTCATTCATTCATTCATTCATTCATTTTATTTATTTATTTATTTATTTATTTATTTATTATTTATTTATTTGGCTATCTTTGGTCTTACCTGTTTTTTTTTTGCAGGGATAAATATTCATGGAATTTGAAATACATAATTTATTTTTAATATTACAGATCTAGAAATGGCCATTGCCTACTGGAATTTAGTGCTTAATGGAAGATTTAAATTCTTAGACTTATGGAATAAATTTTTGTTGGTAAGTTCATGTTTTCTGCAGCTCATCTTTTCTCTGCATTTTTACTTTGAAGATAATATTATTTATTTGTTTTTAATATTTATTTATTTTTGAGAGAGAGAGACAGAGTATGAGCGGGGGTGGGGCAGAGAGAGGGAGACACAGAATCCAAAGTAGGTTCCAGGCTCTGAGCTGTCAACACAGAGCCTGACACGGGGCTCAAACTCACAACCGTGAGATCATGTCCTGAGCCGAAGTTGGATGCTTAACTGACTGAGCCACCTAGGCTCCCCTAAATTAAAATGTTTTTTAAAGCATGACTAACTCAGAGCATGTAGTAGACACAGAATGAGAAATTTGATTATCATAGCTTGATTACACAGGTGGTTCTGCATTCTTGAATTTAGCATTGTTTAGACTGATGTTTTGAAACTTTTTGGTGATTTGGATGTTATTTGCTTATTTTTTTAAAAAACAGGAACATCATAAACGATCAATACCAAAAGATACTTGGAATCTTCTTTTAGACTTCAGTACAATGATTGCAGATGACATGTCTAATTATGATGAAGAAGGTAATGAAAGTTTTTCCTTAATTTTTTTTTTTTATTTCTTTTATCACACACTCTTGACCTTCTTGTCTACATCTGTTTTTCTTAGAGTTGGGATTTCTGTCTTCTGATTTTTTGTGCTCTTATGAACATATAAAATGCCTTTGTCCTCTTTACCAATCTCTGTTCTATTTCTTTGAATACCAACTCAGTACTCCTGTCTTCCAGAAAGGCAGAGTAGTTTTCATGCATGTTTTAGATTTTCAGTTTACTCATTACTCTTCTAACTGTCCTTTCTATTTTTGTTTTTTTTATTATCTGTCTTGTCTTTGAATTTGATTGTAAACTCAAGTTTAGTGACTTTGTCTAATTTACAGTGCACTTCAGCTGTCTACCATAGTACTATTGACATTCAATAAATGTGATATTTGAATCCTATCAACTGAATGCTTTTCTGCTATTTTGTCATGTGTGTATAAAAGATGGTGTTACCATCTACTACAGGTGATGTGCTTTTGTCTTTTGAGAGGTGGCAGTGATCTGATTTCTTCACATATGCTTATGTAGCCTCCCTTGAGAATTAGCAGGATGTGTTTTTGAGACTGTTGAATAGAGGTAGTCTTTGAGAAATCTCCAATGACCTTGGCCTCCTTAAAAGTGTCCTGGAACTATGTAATCTAACCAGAGATAATATTATTTTTTCTCTTTGTTTTCATTATGATGTCTAGTCTTTACTAATAAGTGAGAAATGTCTAATCTGGTGATAATTGTGCTTTCTGTTAGGCCTTACACAAAACTGGAGAACTTTCTGATTTGGAGGTTGGCATGTGGATGTGTAGAGGCATGCATATCTGCAATTTAAAATCTCTTAGCAATTTATTGTCCTGAAATAGGATAGAGTTTGAGACTTGCTGTTAATTTCCCTTGTAAGTTTGCCACAAAATGCCTGGAAACTTTTTTCTTCCTACCTAACTGTGCTCTCAGTGCTGGCAGCATGCCATTATAGCATGGCCATTTCTTAGGCTGCCAGTTTGGGGGCCTTCAGAAAACCATATTATTCATTGATTACTAGGAGAGTTATCATTTATTATTCAGGGGCTGATCAAGCATTGGAATAATAGAGCAGAGAGAATACAAAAAGTACGTTAGGTAGGAACTCTAAAAAGCTAGAATTTTGGGAGTCTTCTCAGTGGGAATATTTGTAATGACACGCTTTAACTGTTACAGGGAAGGCATTTTAAAAGTAAAGGATTCTCTTAAAATGTTAGCCCTATTTCTGCTTTTCTTTCTTTCCCTTTCCCATACTTTTTTTTTCTTTTTCCAGGAGCATGGCCTGTTCTTATTGAT
The DNA here is from genome assembly GCF_028749965.1 of Puma concolor. Lineage (NCBI taxonomy): Eukaryota > Metazoa > Chordata > Mammalia > Carnivora > Felidae > Puma > Puma concolor. Next base: position 75,261,689 of record NC_141675.1, on the reverse strand, counting down.
GACTTTGTGGAATTTGCACGCCCTCAAATTGCTGGGACAAAAAGTACAACAGTGTAGCACTAAAGGAACCTTCTAGAATGTACATAGTCTGTACAATAAATACAACGGAAAATTGCACAGTCAATTTCTGCTGGCTGGACTGAACTGAAGATCAATCCTCACAATTCAGACTGAGGGTTGTGTCAAAACTTTAAGGATACATCTTGGACCATATCGTATTTCATTCTTCTAATGGTGGTTTGGGCTTGTCTTCTAGTCTGGGCCGCTCTAAACATTTATAATTCCAACATTGTGGATTTCATCTTATATCTGTGGACCATCCTAGTTTATTCTCCCATAAGTCTTAGGAGCTTTATGGTGATTATTTTGAGGTTTCCATTCTTGCATAAAGCACAATGCTGTCTTCATCAGAAAACAGTTTGGCATAAGAATTAAACATATGAACATCACAAACAATTTATAAAAACTTCTTAAATATATGCTTTGGGCTAGTTGCAAAGACTATGCTGATAGCACTTCCAATGAGAGTGATATATTTAAGTGTACCGGATCTGGAATGGTGTTTTGGTTTGGGGGGATTTTTTTTTTCCCGGGCAAATCACATGTATTGTTGATGTGAGTAGAGTAACTGATGTCAAAATAACCAATGTGAAAAATTTTTAGGATAACTTGGTGTGCCTACCTGAAAAATTTATTGTGTTTCAGACCCTCGATTTCAAAAGGTTCCACAGAACTAGTCTGCACTTACCTTACCCATGTTTATATATAGTTGTCTTAACAGGGAGCTTTTATTTAGAAAATGTCTGCATAATGTTAGATTCTACTCCTGTCTACATTATGCACTACATAATTGGATTTCATTATGATTTTGAAATGCTTATATGCCTGTCGAATAAGTTAAACTATTTAATTTGTTTTGAATGTTTTAGAGTGCTACACAATACAATATTCTAAATTTAGGCATGAGGGTTTTATTTTTTGTTTTGTTTTTTGGTTTTTTTGTCAGCGCACTATGGAACACAAATGAAATTCTCTTAATTTATAAGAAGATAGTAGGAATTAAATTTTGAAAATGGTTGTGATGAGCCATGAAGTTCAATCCTTATAGGTACTGCTTTCAGACAAATAGTCCATTTTTGATGACTTCTTATTTTGTTGAAATTCCTTTAACTGCTGATCACTGTGGTTGCCAAATACTTCAGGAGCAAAAATTTTCAAGCAAGCATGTACTTGATGCAAAATACCAATCTGGCTTTTATTTTCATAAATTAGTTTCTTCACCTTTTTTTGTTTTATTCAAATAAGCTCAGTTTTCACGTCAAAACAGAATTCTCTCTTGTGTGTATTTTTTTCATTACAAGACCCATGAACTGCTTTCATGCTGAAGATGCTCATTTCTCTGTTCACTTCCTGACATGTGAAGGGTTTATTACTTTCTTAAACATTTCTGTAAGGCAAGTAAAAAAATGGAAAACTTCATATGTTGGATGACTTTGGTCTCTAGCAGGAAAAGATTTTGCTTGGTATATCCAGGCAACTCTATAAGGTCCAGTGTTGAAATTATCAAAGGAATGTACTTCAGAACAGCAGTACATTTTATGTAGATGTGGAAATGATTTTAAGAAACAATGACATCTTACTACTACTTTTTATTTACACAGTTCTGAAACTGACTAGAAAGCTTTCCCCATAGATATTATATTAATATTCCAGTCATAACTTTAACTCAAGAATATAATTCTACCAAAAGAATATTTTGAAAATTTCTATTCAGTTTACTGGAATTGGTTGTTAAAAAAAAGAAAAAAAGAAAAAAAGAAGAATCCTGCTGCTTTCAGTATTTCCTGACTTCATGTTTGTAAATATAAAGACGAACTTCAATTATGAAAAATTTAAAAAGATATATATATATGTACTATTTTGTTTTTGTCTGGAAGATTTTGAGTTATGGTATTGTTTTCAGATTGATTAATTTGAGTATGCTGTGTTTTAAAATGAGATCCCATTAGCTTTTTTTTTTTTCCCCAATAGAAAATTGTTTTCTTCAAAGTCTGATATTGGTTCATGGCTTAGTGCCTTGGGTTTACAGACTTTTCCTTTTAAATGCAAGACCTTTTTCAACAAAATAGTGTTTGTCATCATTTTGGTACTAAACATTTATAATTACTGTGTAATTATAAACAAAAAATACATAAAGCTTTGAATATAATTATGTAGCATAAAAGTTAAGGTTGTTCACTCTATGATGGCATCTTAGAATTAAACAATACTATTACTAGGGCTGAAAAGAGAAGACTGGTTTAATGTGGTGTGATTATTTTGAGGATAAATGCCTGGTTACAGGGAATATTTTATACTAAAACAATGCTTATGCATATGGCCATGTATGTGTGTGCATGTGTGTGCGTTTGTGAGAGAGATTGACAAGAGTGAGAGATTGAAAGAGACATGTTGACACACACACACACACACACACACGCACACCTTGAAATGCTTTAATTCATTAGTGTTTCAGTCTTCATTTTGGTAAACTCCCCAGGCGGATTCTTTGTTTTAAATTGAACCACAGGTACAGTTTCCTTTTTGCCAAATGTCAAAACAGGTACACATTTTAAAATGTACTGCTTTTTAAATAGTAAAGTGTATAAAATTAGAAGTGCCCACATCTAAAAAATACTTGAGATCAAGATTATCTTTAGTGACTATCATCTGCATATCTCTGTAAGTTCAAATGTGCTTCTTACAATCCCTGTCATATTACCAACAGAGGCAATAAAAGCTTCAGTGAAATTGCCATGACTAAATCTTTTCACATATTATTTCAGTGTAATATTTTTAAAGACTAAAATATACCTTAAGACTTTTCCAGGAAGAATAATTATTCATGGAAAGAGCATTGTAATGGCAAGTTTTGGGAAGAAAAGTTTGTTTACTACATTTTTGCTACATTTTAAAAATGTTTACAACTATACTGGGCTGCTTTATTTAATTAACAGTACTGTAGTTGTGTAATATGGCATTATAAGTGTGTGTTCATTAGACTTTTAAAAAGTTTTAATGAGAGAAAGAACTTAATAAAATAACATGGGATATCTTTTATATAATATCCTACTGGGGAATTCTTATTTAAGCAAGGTTATACTATTTTTTTTTTTCCTCAGAAAGATTTAAGTGATGAAGTGTTCATCTATTTTTTATTTGATGATAATCAAGAAATTGAGTAGTTGTAGCTAGTTTAATGTGCACTTTGCTTAGATTTTTTAAAACCTGTTACTATTAAGACTTCGTATTGTAAACCTTCTGTAACTTTTATCTATGAATGACAGAAGAAAGTTCAACCTAATGAAAGAATTTTGGAATGAAAAAGGAAAGTGGTGCTGGGGAAATTTATTATAGTTCCCAAAGTATGCCTTTGTAAACCTGAATCAACTTTTAGCAAGAATTAATTTATGTAGTTCTAAATGTTAAGTTGTATATTTAATAGAAAATAATCATTTGGCACCTCAGCAGTTTTCTTTAAATGTTACTTTATAAAACTTTTAACAATATGATTTATATTGAATACATAGATGTTTTGATAAAATTTTATCAAATTTGATTATGTAATGATAAAATGTTTTTAAAATGTGAACTATTTAACATATATCTTAATAACTGAGGACACAATACCTGAATTGTGATTTCTACTTAATGTGATAACTAGGGTTCAAATTATGGCTCATCATTTAATTGATTATAAACAAGTATATTTCTAAACTCTTTACTTGCCTCCATTTTTACAGTCATAATAGCAATAATTTCTATTTTTATTTTATAGAAATGTGATGAAGTTACGTATCATGATACCTTTACCTTTTATTTCTGAGGGGAAAGGGGTTTATATTTTGTAGTTAATACAATCTTGATAATTCTTAATAGTACTAATCCCCTTGTCCAGGTTTATCCTTAGTATTTGTCACCATTTTGGTTGAATATTTGCTTGATTTGTATCTGATTTCTGGAGGCAGATAGTGCTGGTTGATTTTTGTTTTGTTTTGTTTTTAATTTATAATACAGATACAGAAATGGTTTTACCAGAGCATTCTTGCCATCTTATTTTCTTTACTGCCTGTTGGGTAATTGGCATTTCCTGCTGACCAATTCATTTATTTAACAACTCAATGTATAGTGTTAAGTGGCTTTGGGCTTTTCTGCGGTTGATCTTTTTTAATTTGTCATAAATAAGGAAATTAAGATAAACAGTACACAACCTTTGTAGTAGGTAGAATTCCTAAAAAGTAATGTCTTTATTTGCGGAGTTTTAAAGACAAATTATTTGGGGAATCATTTTATGGTTATCCATTTAAAAAATTGAGATTCTAAAAAGTATTTTTTAATTTACTTCCAAGTTTTTCTTATATGTATTGTTTAAATATTTTCAGTTTAATTTTTTTGTATTCGTGCTATGCAGAAATGTGACTTGTAATGTAGAGCATTGGTTTTAAGCCATACCTCGAGGCTGCTGTGTTCCGTGAGGTTGGGTCACAGCAGGCAGGGTGCCTCTTCCACTTTATCCACAACTTTCTACTTTGTGTCCTGTAGGTTAATGGCATTTCATAGGAAATTTGGTTTGGAGAAAAATGGTTAAGAGAAGTTTTTTTTTTAAAAAATGTCTGGCTTATCAGAAACATTACCACTTTGGCAGATTTTTCAGTGGAATGGAAAGAGATGAGTCAGACCAAAGTTAAAGCAGGTCTGATCATAGAAGACAGCACTGCTTTGAAAGAAGAACCCATCAAATTAAGCTTAAAGCAAGGAAGGAGGAATTTTGAACCAAAATAGTGAAAGCAAAGCTTGATTTGTTTGAAAAACTTCATTGTTTGAAACAGTGAAGAGGCAGTATGTGTAAGTGGCTTAATGATGAAACAAAAGAAAACGATAATATATTTAGAATGTATACACGTAGAAAGCATGTTCAATATAAATACTAAAATTTTCCTTCAAATTATGAAATACTGTAAGAAAACTTTGTATTTAATAGAACACTGGGCAATAGCAAGATTTTTACAAAAGGGAATAGTTGTAGGACGTAAGTTTAGGGGGAAAAATGGCTAAGAGAAAATGGTAATGTAGGCTGTAGACAACGATTTTATCTTATAGTTAACATGACACATAGCTACAAGAGAAATACTTGATCAGTAAGGTTTAGAGATGTATGTATGTACTTGGAATCCTTTAAAAATAGCATGTTGAGGCTTCAAGCAAATGCTAAAAATGTTCTTAATCCTGGTAATAGATCAGAACTCATTGTATTGAAATTATATGAAATGAATTAGGCTGTCAGCCAGAGCTTTAAAATAGTCACTTCTAAGACTGGTGTAATGGTACTTAAAAAAATAGCTTTATTGAGCTATAATTTACACATGATAAAATTCACCCGTTGTAAATACACAATTCCGTGGATTCAGTAAATTTATACAGTTGTGCAACCGTTATCGCAGTACAGTTTTAGAACATTCCCATTAGCCCATAAAAGTTCCCCGCATTGTCCTTTGCAATTGATTCCCTCTCTGTCCCAGTCCTCGGTAGCCACTTAGCATCTGTTTCATAAATTTTCCTCATCTACAGATTACACATAAGTAGAATCATACAACTTGGAAGTCTTGTATCCAGCCTGTTGCCATGTTTTTTTAGGTTCATTCATGTTGTAGACTGTGCCGTACTTAGTTCCTCTAATTGCTACATAATATTTCATTGTATGGCTGTACTAATTTTGTTTATTCACCGGTTGATGGACGTTTGGATTGTTCATATTTTTTGGTTATTATGAATAATGCCATGAACATTCACCTATATATCTTTGTGTGGACATATGTTTTCATTTCTCAGGTAGATTTCTAGGAGTGTAATTATTGGTTTGGTTGGAAAATTTTTGTTTACTTTTCTAAAAAATTGCCAAACTCTTTTCCAGAGTGGCTGCACTGTTTAAAAATGTTCCTACCACAATGCATAAGGGTTGCAATTTCTTCACATCCTTGTGAATACTTGTCTTTTTTTTTTTTTCAATTATTATAGTCATTCTGGTGGGTATGTATTTTAACTGTGTAAATTATACCTAGCATCCTAACTCGTGTCCATTGATTGGGTATGCAATTTGGGTGAGTATAAGGTGGCCTAAGGGATCGCTGTAAAATTACTTACTATAGACGTGTACTTAGCTGAAGATAGTATTTTCTGTAGCCACAGAGGAAAGTTAATAAGCTTCCGGTGGGAGTTCTGGTCCCTCAGAACTCTGCTGAGGAGATGAAATGCATAGGTGAGTAGTGCTGATGGCTGGTGTTTGGTGCTGTTGTGCATATCATAGTTGATAAAGCTAGCTAGTTAGCCTGTGACTTGGTGGTAATTCAAACATTGTAGAAACATTCTGCATAGATGTGTTACAGTCCTTTTAAGTTTCCCAGAGCTCTTTCGCTTTGAGATAACTGGGAATTTCTTAAATTTGTAACAATTTAGTCACCGCCAGCTACTTGTGCTCTTCTACATAATGGGCATTAGAGTAGTGTTTTTTCTTTTTTTAACAGAAAATTTCAGACCTACACAAAAGTAGAATAATTAACCTACTTCAGCATGATCAATTTATGGCCTATCTTGGTTTATCTGTATATCACCCATCCTTTGCAATGCTGACCTATTCTGAAGCAAGTCCCATTTAGCAAATAATCCTGTTTGTATCTCAGTATTTATGTGTAAAAGGTAAGGACACTTAAATATAACCACTATACCATTACCCCACTTAACAAGTTCTTAGTAATTATCCAGTCAGTAGTTTAAATTGTCTAATTTTTTTTTTCCAGTTCAAGTCAGAATTCAAATAAGGTCCATACATTGCATTTATCTCTGTAAATCTTTTCAGCTGTGGATCCCCATATACATCCCCATATATAGTATCCCCCCTTGGCTTGGAAAACATTTATTTGAAAAAGCAGTGGTTGCTTTAAATTTGTAAATATTCATGCAATTTATATTTAAGGTGACATTTGGTGTGCTTAAAGAATGTATTTTACCTTGAAAATATTTTGGAAGTTAATGAAGTGTGTTATAAAAAGTATAATATGTTTCCTTAATTTAAAAAATATAATGGGACTTGTGTTCAGAATATATAAAGAGCTCTTACAATTTAACAATAAAAAGACAGCCCATCTTACAAATGAGTGAAGAATTTGAATAGACATTTCTCCTAAAAAGATCTACAAATGGCCACTATGCACATGAAAAGATGTTCAACATCATTAGTCATTAGGGAAATGCAAATCAAAACCACAATGACCTGTCACTTCATAGCCACTAGTATTGTTTTAATCAAAAAGACAATAGCAAGTGTTGATGAAGATGTGAACAAATTGGAACCTTGTACATTGGTGGGAATATAAAGCAGTGCAGCCAGTTTGGAACACAGTTTGGCTGTTAATAAATGAAACCTAGGTTAGCATATGACCCAGCAGTTCCACTCCTAAGAAGGTAAGAGAATTGGAAATATGTATTCACTCTCCAGCCCCTGGAAAACACCCTTTTACTTTGTGAATTTTGACTATTTTAGATTTTTCATATAACAATAACAGTAATTATCTTTCTGTGATTGGCTTTTTTTCACTTACTGTCCTCAAGTGTCATCTGCGTTACAGCATGTGACAGAAATTCCTTCCTTTTTAAGACTGAACAATATTTCATTGTAGATATATACAACATTTTTGTCAGTGGACATTTGGCTATTGTGAATAGTGCTGCTATGAACCTACGTGTGCACATATCTACTTTTAATTCTTTAGGATATATACACAGAAGTGGGATTGCTGGATCATATGGTAGTTTTATTTTTAAATTTTTGAGGACCCCCCATACTGTTTTCCATAGCAATTCTACCATTTTACATTCCTACCAACAATGCACAAGAGTTCCAATTTCTCCACATCCTCACCAACACGTTTTTTCTTATATGTTAGCTATTCTAATGGTGTGAGGTGATATCTGTGGTTGTGGTTTGCATTTCTCTGATTAGTGATGTGGAGCATCTTTTCATATATACTACTTGGCCATTTGTATATCTTTGGATAAATGTCTATTCAAGCTCTTTGCCCATTTTTGAACTGAGTTATTGGATTTTTTTGTTGTTGAAGGAGTTCTTTTGATATTCAAGGTATTAACCATCTGGTTTAACATGTTAAGTCCAATGTTCCCTTACTGATATCCTGTCTGAGTTATCTGCCCGTTGGTGAAAGTGGGGTATTAAAATTCCCTACTATTGTTGTACTGCTGTCCATTTCTCCCTCTGTCTTTGCTTTTTTTTTTTTTTAAGTGTTTTTTTTTTTTTTTTCCCATGTGGAATCTTTGGATTTTCTACATAAAAGATTATTCTTTGCAAACCGATCATTTTACTTCTTCCTTTTCAATTTAGTTGCCTTTTTTTCCTCATATTTTTGCCTACTTGCTCTGCTAGGACTTCCAATGGCATACTGAATAGAAGTGGCAAGAGTGGGCATCTTTGTTTTGTTCCTTAGACGAAAAGTTTTACATCTTTCACCATTGAATATAATAGTAGTTGTGGGCTTTTCATGTATGGCCTTTATTATGTTGAGATAGTTTCCTTCTATTTTTAGTTTGTTTTAAGTCAGGAAAGGGTGTTGAGTCTTGTCAACTGCTTTTCTGCATCAATTAGCTAGATAATGTGGCTTTGTCCTTCAATTAATGTGGTTTATCAGAATGATTGAATTTCATATATTGAACCATCCTTGCATTGTGGGAATAACTCCTACATTGGTGTGGTATAGAATTCCTTAATGTGCTGTTGAATTTGGTTTGCTAGTATTTTGTTGAGAACTTTTGTATCAATATTCTTCAGGAATATTGGTCTGTAGTTTTCTTGTAGTGTTTCCTTGTCTGGCTAATTTAGTATCAGCATTGCTGGCCTCACAGAATAAGTGTAGAAGCATTCCCTTTTCTTCCATCTTTGGGAAGAGTTTGAGGAGGATTAGTATTTAAATGTTTGCTAGAATTCTCCAGTGAAGCCATCTGGTCTTGGACTTTTCCTTGTTAGGAAGTTTTTTTTTTTTTATTACAGATTCAATTTTCTAACTAGTTTTTGGTCTGCTCAGTTTTTCTATTTCTATAGTATTTAATTTGAGTAGGTTGTATGCCCATTTTTATATTGAGTTACTTTTTACATTGTTAACCTGTGTTTTCTATATATTCTAAATACTAGATCTTTACCAGATATATGATCTACAAATATTTTCTATTCTGTGGATTGTCTTTTCACATTCTTGATAGTTCCTTGTGACACAAAAGTTTAATTTTAATAAATTCCAATTTATTTTTTTTCTTTTGCTTATACTTGAGATATCAAATCTAAGAAACCATTGCCTAATCTGATGTCAGAAAATTTACACTTAATGTTTTCTTATAAGAGTTTTATGGTTTGAGCTCTTACCTTTATTCCTTTGACCTATTTTGAGTTAATTTTTATATATTGCATGAAGTAAGGGGCAAATTAATTCTTTTGCCTGTGAATATCCAACTGTCCCCTTACCATTTGTTGAAAAGACTATTCCTTCCTCCATTGAATGGTCTTGGTACTCTTGTTGAAAACCAATTGCCCATAAATATATGGGTGTATTTCTGGATTCTTAATTCCCATCAGTCTATATGTCCTTCCTTATGCCAGAATCACATAGTCTTGATTGCTGTAACTTTGTTAGTTAAGTTTTAAAATCAGGAAATGTAACTCCTCTGACTTGTTTTTCAAAAAAATTTTGGCTATTTGGTGTCCCTCACATTTCCATACAAATATTAGCATCAGCTTGTCAATTTCTGCAAGAAAATGCCGCTGGGATTTTGACGGTTGTATAGAATTTGTAGATCAGTTTTGGAATATTTACAAGTTTTGCATCACTATTTTATGTGTCCATATGATATATTGACTGCCTTTAAGTTTTCATCATGGATTGCCTAAGTGCTTGCTGTGGCTTCCTATATACCTTTAGTCTACTTTTCTTCCAACCACTTTTTCTTGCTGTTACCTGGATGTCTTATCTAAAAGGCTTAATTAAGATCCTTTAGTGACTCCTCAGAGCTTTCAGAATTAATTCACTCATTCAAATGTCTCTAATCCCTTAATGTGTCAGATATTATCCCAGGAATATAGCAGTGAACAAAAAAATAAATGCTCTCATGGAGCTCAAGTGTGGGGAGATGTAATAAGTAAAATATATATTGTGATATATAATGAGAAGTGCCAGGGAGAGGGGAAAAGCAGGGAAGGGGACAGGAGAATGTGCAATTTTAAAAAGGGTAATCAAGGAGGGCTTCATTGAGATAGCTGAGTACCTAAAGAAATGAAGTAATAGGCTGTGCATACATCTGATGAAAGCTTGCAGGCATAGCAAATAGCAACCATAAAGGCTCTGAGTTGGCAGCATGTTTGAGGAACATCAAGGAGGCTAGCAGGCTGGAGATGAGGGAGTGAGGAGAGTAATAGGAAGTGAGATCAAGGGTAACAGGTAGTAGGGTGCCTGGCTGGCTCAGTCAGTATAGCATGCAACTCTTGATCTCAGGGTTGTAAGTTTGAGCCCCATGTTGGGTGTAGAGATTACTTAAAAAATAAAATCTTCACAGCAAATTGTGTGTGGCCTTATGGGCCATTGTTACTGCTCTGGCTTTTATAGTGAGGTGGGAAGTCATTGGAGAGTTTGAGCAGAGAAATATCAGTTCTGTACCTGAGATTTAACAAAAGTGCCTTACCTGATAGGTTGGGGAAAGACTGTGTATGTGTGTGTGGGAGGAATAAGGTGAAAGCAGGAGACGAGTTGTAGTAGCCAGCCTCTAAAACATCTCCAATGATCCCTGCCTCATGAGATTCACACCCATGTGTAATCCCTTCCACTTGACTGTGGGCTGGACCTAGTGACTTGCTTCTACTGAATAGAGTATGGCAAAGTGATGGGATATCATTTCTGAGATTGTTATAGTCTCCATTTTGCATGTTTCTTTCTTGTTCTCTCACTTGCTCACTGTTGGAAACTGGCTGCCATTTTGTGACATGCCTTTAAAAGAGGCCCACGTGACAAGAAACTGAAGGTGACCTCAGGCCAGTGAGGACCTGAGGCTCTTGGTCCAACAACCCATAGAGAGCTAAATATTGCCAACAACCACATCAATTAGCTTGGAAGCTGATCCTCTCTCAGATGAGCCTTCAGATGGGACTACAGTTCTGACTAACAGCTTGACTGTGGCCTTGTGAGGTACCCACATTGAATCTGCATTTAGATTCTGGATCCCCCAAAACTGTGGGGTAATGCTTGTTGTTTTAAGATGCTGAAGTTTTGGGATAATTAGTTACAGCAATAGATCATTTATAAGAAGTCAACTAAGAAGTTAATGCAATTATCCTGATGAGAGACGATGGTAACTCAGGCCAGGGTGGAAACAGTGGAGCTGACAAAAAGATATATTTTAAAGGTGGATCTAACTGGATTTTCTGAGGAACTAGGTATAAATGAAGGGAAGAGTGATGTCATAGAGGAGGAGGGGTTGTCCTAGCGAAGCAAGAAAGAGCTCAAAGATTATTCCAAGGTTTTTGGCCTGAGAAATTGGACGGGTGGAATTGCTATTAATCAAGATTTAGAAGATATGGGAGCAACAGGTTTTGTAGAAAAAGATTAGGAACTCAGTTCAGGGTACGTGTTTATAATGCCTATATGAGCCAATGAAATTCTGAGTAGGTAGATGAGATCACCAAAAATGAATGTGGACAGAAAAGAGAAGTTCAAAGACTGAGCCCTGAGACACTCTAATGTTAAGAGATCAGGTTAGTGGGGGAGGAAATAGCACAGAAAACAGATGAGCGACCAGTGAGGTAGGAGGAAAAACAGCTAAGTGTTGTAGGAGCCAAGTGGAGAGATTATTCTGAGGAGGAGGGAGTGATAAACTGTCAAAGGCTGCAGATAGCTCAAGAAAAACAAGAATTACAAATTGAATATTGGGTTTAGCAATATGAAAGTCATTGTTGACCTTGATGAACAGCTTCGCTGGAGTAATGGAAAGAGAATGCTTGATTGAAGTGCATTCAAGAGAGAATTGGAGAAGAGGAGTTGGGATAGTGAGGACAGGCAACTCTCAAGTAGTTTTGCAGCAAAGAGGAGCAAAGAAACAGTGTAGTAGCTGGAAGGGGAAGAGTAGATTTTGTAAAAATCGGAGAAATTACAAAATGGTTGTATGAGAAAGATGCAGTAGGCAGAAAGATGGATGCTATAGGAGAGGGATTTGCTGGTGAGTTGTCCCTGAGTAAACAAAGTTCTTACCATTTAACTTAGTTAAACCAGCACCCTCTGCATACTACTCTCTGCCTGCATCCCAGTTCATGTGCACCCTTTGTGTAGTTGGGTTTTTGCACCTTGAAGGCTTTTCATGTATTTTCCTTAGTGTGCATTTTCCACTTTCTGTACCCTTTACTTTAAATGATTCCTAGTAGTTTTAAAAATAACAACAGAACAGCTTGAGTGTCATCAGCCTGGAAGGCTTTCTCTGATGCCTCAATCTGATTTAGATGGTTTTCCTCTGTGCTTCTGTACCCTTTCCTTCTATTTATTCTTTTTATAGCACTTACTACAGTACATGGATACTACTTGTCTATCTCCAATTAGACCATAAGAACAATATTGATAACAAGGACTGTGGCTTATTTGACTCTGAATCCTTGGCACTTAAGTGTTTCACACATAGTGAATATACACTAAATCTTTGAAAGAAGAAATTTAAGAATCCTCTAAGTTTCTTTAGTTCTTGTGGTAGATAAAAGCTCTAACATGCAAGATTGTTGACTTAGATTTGAAAATTATATCGATTAATCAATTAAGAAGAACATATATAGTTCTGATTGTTTGTGGATTCTGTATTTGTGAATTTGCCTACTCACTAAACTCTATTTGTAATCCCCACATCCATACTTGAAATACCTAGGCAGTCATTTTATGGCCATGTACAGAGTGGCAAAAATTTGAGTTGCCTGTCACGCACATTCCTACTTGAGGTCAAACAAGGCGATGCTCTGCTTTCATGTTTTAGCTCTCATACCTTATACAAATGTCCTTTTCTTGATATATATGGTGCCACAGTTTTCATACTTTATGCTTTGGGGGGGGGGTAGTGATTTTGCTGTTTAAAATGGCCACAAGTGTAGTGCTGAAGTGCTGTCTTGTATTCTAAGTGCAAGAGGCCGTGATGTGCCTTATGGAGACGATGCATGCATTAGCTAAGCTTCATTCAGGCATGAGTTATAAATTCTGTTGGTTGTGAGTTCAATGTTAATGAATCAATGATACATATTAAAAATAAAAATTGAGGCACTTGGCTGGCTCAGTTGGTAAAGCATGCAACTCTTGATCTCGGGATCATGAGTTCAAATGGGTGTAGAGCTTACATTAAACACACACACACACTATATATAATATATATATATATTATATATATATACTTTTTATATACATACACTTTATATATATAGTGAATATATATAGATATAGATGTACATTATATATATGTTAAAGTGTCTTTAAAGAGAAACACAAAAAGCAAGGTTATATATTGATTGGTTGATGAAAATGTAACCAGAGCCTGATTTCTCTAGGAACAATGGTTCAGTATTTACAGCACCTTTATAACTATGAATGAGAATTTACTGCACTTTGGCCTCATTCTGAAGTTGCTGGTGAGATTCTTCCCACTGCTTTCTACAGATGGGAAGTAGGTGAATTTAGTCATTTGTAAAGTAAGCCTAATCAAAATGACTTTTTTTCATAACTTCCTATTATGAAAATCTGGTCTGAAGCTACCCCACTTGGTCTGAGTGGGAAAGACAGTACAGTAATTCCAAGGAGATCTATCATCCTGGAGATATGTTGGGTAGCCATGAAGTTCTCCTTTTACACGTGGGTCAGACATTAGTGCCTAAGATGTTCCCAAGACTGTACAGTTGCCCATAAGTTGTGGTTACCTTTGGCTTCCCAGACCCTAGAAATCTGGAGTCATTTTATGCTTGATAAATGAATTGGTAATTATTTTCTCATAAAAAGAGAATTTGTGTTGTTGCTGAGATTTTGAAAAACATTCCAAGTGTTAAAAATGTAGCTTTTTTTTGTTGTTGAAATAGTCCTCCACTTTTGGGTTTTGCCTCCATTTTTTGAGCACTCACTAAGCTTTATATTGTGCCATGCACTTCATTGACACTTTACTGTCCAATGTTCACAACACTATGAAATGCAGGTATTAATTCCAAGGCCATAAACATTGTTACAGTTTTTCAGTTTGTAGAACCTGGTTTCTATCTTTACAATCAACCCTTGAATGAGAAGTCTTAAAAATATTGAAAGAAATAGAACTCTACTGCAGAATAGCTAATTCATATTGCATTTTATGTGTAATTATTAAATCTTCAGTACTTTTAAAGCAGGATTATTGGAAAAGAATGGATGGATTTTACTTCTTATCATTAAGATTTTTAATGAATTCAACACAGTGAGAACACACTGCTTTTGATATGTAGAATAGAGGTATCACAGGATGCTTTCAACTATGTCCCATAAACAGCTTTAGAGGTGGTTCTATGAATAGCCAGTTTTTTAATGTGTACATCTCAATATTAGTTTAGAGAGGTGGCAATGTTGAAACTGAAGATGTGGTTGTATTTCCACGGTTACATTCTGGTAAGTATCAGAAAAACAGATAGGGCCTTGATTCCACTACTGATCATTGTAAACTTGAGGGTAAGTGTGTTTCAATTCAATCTGTTTTTACATCTGTCAAATGAGGGTTCCTTCTATATCAACAATCTCTGATTCCATAATGCCTTCATGTGAAACATAGGCAACAAACTATCTCCAATCTGTTGGATTGTTCTCTGGTGGAAGAGATGTTATTGAGTAACCTGAAGTGTTAAATAAAACCTAGCTCCACATATACTGTGGCAAAGTCCATCGAAATCTGTTCTTCCTACTTCCATAGTTCCTTGTAGCTGGCTCATGGTTACCTGTCTGGGGACGTTGCTTGGTGTAGATACATAACTAATTTCTTACCAATAGAATAATCAGATGTGATGTGTCTTAGTTCTGGATTAGTGCCTTAACATCATTATTTTTCCACATTTTCTCTTCCTGTCAATTAGAACCCATGTCAACTCAACTTCAGCCATGCAGGTGGTGATAATGTCCCAGGATGACAGATCAACAGGATGAAAAATGTGGATCCCTGAATGACTTCATGGAACAGGGCTAGCTGCTGACTGGAAGTCTCCACAGATTGTAATCGCAGAATGTTATACCTCTTCTCTTTAAGCCTCTTTATTTTTGTTGGGTGGCCACTCCAGTGGCCTTATATAACCACTGTCTGCACTGAGTGTGAAAGACATTTTCCTAAAGGAAAAACAATTTTGAATTGGATACTCATATGCTTATTTCTAGATTTATTAACAAATCCGTAACTTGCTTACAGACACGAGGAAAAGAATGCTTAGTTCACTGGCTCAGATTCGGTGTATTTGAATTTGTTAGCTTGTTTTTAATGTAACCGCTTAGTCCTACTTCTAGAGATTCTGAATTGTTCAGCAGAGCTGGAGCTCCAAAAGAAAAGGAGCCAGCCACACGAAGACCTAGCAAAGAAGAACATTCCATGCAGAGAGAACAGGACTGCAAAATCCTTGAGGGATGAATGGATTTGGTAAGTTTGAGGAACAGAAGGGAAGGCAGTAATGTGGCAGCTCATTAGGTAAGAGAGAGTGACGTAAGATGAGAACAGAGGGGCAGGCAGGATACACATCACATACTATGATTTTGTGAGCCAGCACAAGGAGTCTGAATTTCAAAGTCCATCGGGATGTCTTCTGAGATTTTAAAATAAGGAAGGGAAGCATTTGAGTTTTGCTTTTAAATTATGACTCTAGGGACATCTGACTGGGTCCCCTAGAGTGTGTGACTCTTGATCTCAGGGTCATTAATTCAAGCCCTATGTTGGTCAAAGAGCCTACTTAATCAAAAGTAAAAGAGGACTCTGTTTCCTGTGTGGAGAATGGTTCCCAGGTTGATAAGAGATTAGCGTCTAGACTTGAGGTGATGCTGGTTTGAACTGATGTGATAATGGTAGAAGAGAGGTGGGCAGATTAGGGATATATATTTTTTTTTTTTTAATTTTTTTTTCAACGTTTATTTTATTTTTGGGACAGAGAGAGACAGAGCATGAACGGGGGAGGGGCAGAGAGAGAGGGAGACACAGAATCGGAAACAGGCTCCAGGCTCCGAGCCATCAGCCCAGAGCCCGACGCGGGGCTCGAACTCACGGACCGCGAGATCGTGACCTGGCTGATGTCGGGCGCTTAACCGACTGCGCCACCCAGGCGCCCCTAGGGATATATTTTGAAGGTGGGATCAGAGAATTTAATGATAGGTGACTGACTATGTCAGGGGAGAGAAGGAAAGACATTCTCAAGTGGTTGTTTTTGTTGTTGTTTGTTTATTTTGAGAGCGAGAACACTCGCAGGTGGGGGACAGAGAGAGAGGGAGAGAGAGAATCCCCAGCAGGCTCCATGCTGTCAGCACAGAGCCTGAAGCGGGGCTTAAACTCATGAACCATAAGATCATGATCTGAACTGAAATCAAGAGTTGGATGCTTAACCAACTGAGTCACCCAGGTGCCCCAGGAAAAAAAAATTTTTAATTGGAACAGTTGTGTGGATGATGCTGTCATTAACTGTAATGGGAGAAAACTGGATTAGAAATGGGGGAAAAAATCAAGAATTCTGTTAGGGTTAGACATGAAATTTCTTATTCTCTCAAAACAAGTCAAAATAAGTAATGCCTCAAAGTATAGCCAGATCTTTTTCATGTTTCTTGTCTGGATTCTGTGAGCACTTTTGGGCAAGACAATTCTGTACTGGATCTGTACATTTTACCCCAGGAAGTGAATTATCAGTAGATTCCTTCCTCCCCAGTGTGACAATCAAAAATGCACACATTTTACTTTATTTTTTTAAAGCAAGCTCTGTGCCCATCATGGGGCTTGAACTTGCAACACTGAGATAGAGAATCGCGTGCTCTACCTACTGAGCTGGCCAGGCACCCCACAAGATGCACACATATTTTTTTTCCTTTTTTAAAAAATATAATTTATTGTCAAATTGGCTTCCATAAAACACCCAGTGCTCATCCCAACAGGTGCCCTCCTCAATGCACATCACCCACTTTCCCTTCTCCCTCACCCCCTATCAACCCTCAGTTCTCAGTATTCAAGAGTCTCTTATGGTTTGCCTCCTTCCCTCTCTGTAACTTTTTTCCCCCCTTCCTTTCTCCCATGGTCTTCTGTTAAGTTTTTCAAGATCCACATATGAGTGAAAACATATGATATCTGTCTTTCTCTGACTGGCTTATTTCACTTAGCATAATACCCTCCAGTTTCATCCATGTTGCTGCAAATGGCAGGATTTCATTCTTTCTCATTGCCAAGTAGTATTCTATTGTATATATAAACCACATCTTCTTTATCCATTTGTCAGTTGATGGACATTTAGGCTCTTTCCATAATTTGGTTATTGTTGAAAGTGCTGCTATAAACATTGGGGTACAAGTGCCCCTATGCATCAGCACTCCTGTATCCCTTGGGTAAATTCCTAGCAGCTCTATTGCTTGGTCATAGGGTAGTTCTATTTTTAATTTTTTGAGGAACCTCCACACTGTTTTCCAGAGCAGCTGCACCAGTTTGCATTCCTACCAACAGTGCAAGAGGGTTCCTGTTTCTCCACATCCTCGCCAGCATCTACAGTCTCCTGATTTGTTAATTTTAGCCACTCTGACTGGCATGAGGTGGTATCTCAGTGTGGCTTAGATTTGTATTTCCTTGTTGATGAGTGATGTTGGGCATCGTTTCATGTGTCTGTTGGCCATCTAGATGTCCTCTTTGGAAAAGTGTCTATTCATGTCTTCTGCCCATTTCTTTACTGGATTATTTATTTTTTGGGTGTGGAATTTGGTGAGTTTTTTATAGATTTTAGATACTGGCCCTTTATCTGATATGTCATTTGCATATATCTTTTCCCATTCTATCAGTTGCCTTTTAGTTTTGTTGATTGTTTCCTTTGCACACATATTTTAAAATGCATTTGGCAGGGTAGTTCTATTCCAGGTTGTACCTTTTGTGTACCTTTGTTAGTGCAAGTGGTCTTTATATTCCTATGTATGTGTTTTCTCAAGCAATGAACACTACAAGTACAACTTATACCATAAGTTCTGTAAATTTTTTTTACATAAAAGTTCTTATAAAAGATTTTGCATTATGCATATGGGCACTTTGTCCAAGCCAATTCATTCTATTATTCTCATTGTTAATTATCTGTCTTATACCACCACTGTGAGTCCACAATTACAAGACACCTAAAATATTAGAAAAGGTACCATATAAAAATCACAATCTAGTGACATTTGCTAGTCTTTTTGCAAGTACAGACTTGGAAGGAATTAAAACTGTTAGAAATGATAAATGTAAATAAATATAAAAAACTTCTTAAAATATTAATTTCTTAAATTGTTTAAAGAAAAAAATGTTTTTTTGGGTTTATAAAAAAAGAAGTAAATACATAACAATAGTACAAAGGATTGGAAGAAAGGTAAATGGAATTATACTGTTGTAAAATTCTTACATTATTGATGAAGTGATATAATTAATCAAGATAGATTGGTTCAAAGTAAGGATGATGTATATAAATCCTAGGAGTAACCTCTGAAAATAGAGGTAGAGCTAAAAATGCAAAAGAGGAGAGTGAATGCTAAAAAATAATAAATCCAAATGAAGGTAGGAAACGTAGAGACCCAACATAGAGATGGAACAAACAGAAAATAGGAGCAATGTAGAAAGTTTAAAGGCAAATATGTCAATATTTATACCGAACATCAAGGCTAAACACTAATTCAAAGAGATTGTTGGAGCAGATAAAAAGCAAGACCCAAGTAGATGCTTATATCTGAGAGTCACGCTTTAATATAAAGACACAGATGGGTTAAAAGTAAGAGGATAGTAAAAGATGAACCATGCAGGGGCTCCTGGGTGGCTCAGTCAGTTGAGCGTCCGACATTGGCTCAGGTCATGATCTCATGGTTCATGAGTTTGAGCCCCATGTTGGGCTCTGTGCTGACAGCTCAGAGCCTGGAGCCTGCTTCAGATTTTGTGTCTCCCTCTCTATCTGCCTCTTCCTCTCACGCTCTCTCTCAGAAATAAAAAAAAAAAAAAGATGAACCATGCAAAGAATAAGCATAACAAAACTAGTGTGGCTATATTAACATCAGATAAAGTAAAAAAGGACATTTCAGGGGCGCCTGGGTGGCGCAGTCGGTTAAGCGTCCGACTTCAGCCAGGTCACGATCTCGCAGTCCGTGAGTTCGAGCCCCGCGTCGGGCTCTGGGCTGATGGCTCGGAGCCTGGAGCCTGTTTCCGATTCTGTGTCTCCCTCTCTCTCTGCCCCTCCCCCGTTCATGCTCTGTCTCTCTCTGTCCCAAAAATAAATAAAAAACGTTGAAAAAAAAATTTTAAAAAAAGGACATTTCATACTGATAAAAGGAACAATTTATCA
The DNA here is from genome assembly GCF_028749965.1 of Puma concolor. Lineage (NCBI taxonomy): Eukaryota > Metazoa > Chordata > Mammalia > Carnivora > Felidae > Puma > Puma concolor. The sequence continues at coordinate 75,242,053 of NC_141675.1, read as the reverse complement.
AACCATAACAATCCTAAATGTGTATGTATTTAATAAAAGAGCTTCAAAATGTTATGTAGCAAAAATTGCAGAAATGGGCAAATCCACAATTACAGTTGAAGATTTTATCACTCATCATTCAGTAATTGATAGAATTGACCAAAAACAAACCAAAACAACAAAAAAACTAGTATAAATATAGAACTGAAAATCACTATTATATCAACATAATCAATGTTTATAGAACATTACATTCAACACCTGTAGAAAACATATTCTATAGCTGGTATTGTCTACACATTCTCTAGTGCACTTGGTAAGATTTTGACTGGGATTGCATTGAATGTGTAGGTCAGTTTGGGAAGAACGGACATCTTGACAATATTTATTATTTCTCATTCATAAACATGCAATATATATCCCATCTATTTAGTTCTTTGGTTTTGTTCATTAGAGTTTTGTAGTTTCCTCATTTAGATCTTGTACATATTTTGTTAGATTTACATCTAAATACTCCATTTGTGTTAATCTAAATGGTGTGTTTTTAATTTCAAATTCCACGTGTTCATTGCTGGTAAATAAAGTAATTGACTTTTGCATGTTAACATTATATTTTGCAAGTTTTCTATAATCACTTATTAGTTCCAGAGGTTTTTTGATCGATTCTTTCAGATTTTCTTCATAAATAATCATGTCACCTGTGAACAAAGACAGTTTTATTTCTTCCTTTTCTTAATGCATTAGCTGCAACTTCAGTGCAATGTTAAAAGGAGTGATGAGAAGGGACGGCTTTGTCTTGTACCTCATCTTAGTAGGAAAACTTTGGTTTCTCACCATTAAGTGTGTTAGCTGTAGGTTTTTTATAGATATTCCCTTATCCAGTTGAGGAAAGTTTTTATCATGAACGGATGTTGGATTTTGTCAAATGCTTTTTCTGCATCTGTTGGTAAGATCACGTGATTTTTCTTCTTTAGCCTGATGATATGATGGATTATGTTGAAACTTAAAGGGAAAAGAAAGAAAATTATTAAGATATAACTGACATACAGCACTGTAAGTTTAAGGTGTATAGCATAATGATTTAACTTCATTAATTGATTTTCAAATATTGAACAAGCTTTGATATCTGGGGTAAACATTATATTTAATTTGCTATTTTTAAAACCACTTTTATAAGCATTTATTTGAATATATTTACATATAACATTGTATAAGTTTAAGGTGATACATTCATTTGTATATATTGTAATATAATTGTAACTGTAGCAATCATTATCACATTATATAATTATAGCACAATATTAATGTCTATATTCATTATACTGTACTGGCTTATTTACTACTCATTTCAAGTTTGTACCCTTAAACACCATCAGTCTTATCCCCCCCCCCTTTTTTTTTTACAGGTTTGACTTTTTTTATATTCCACATATAAGTGATACACAGTAGTTGTCTTTCTCTGACTTCTCTCACTTAGCCTAATGTTCTCAAGGTCCATCCATGCTGCTGCTGATGGCATGTTACTCTCCTTTCTCATGGTTGAATAATAATCCATTGCATATATGTACTGCTCTTTTTTATTCATCTGTTGATGGGCATTTGGGTTATTTGCATATCTTGGCTATTGTGAATAATGCTATGGTAAACATAGGAGTGTGTATATCTTGCTGAAATCCTGTTTTCATTTCCTTTGGCAATTGCTGGATTATATGGTAGATCTATTATACAATTTTTGAGGAACATTCATATTGTTTTCCTTAGTGACTGGACTGATTGACATTCCCAACAACAACACGAGGATTTCCTTTTTACCGCGTCCTTGCCTGCACCTGTTGTCTCTTTGTTTTCTTGATGATAGCCATTCTAACAGGTGTGAGGTGACATCTCATTGGATTGTTTTATTTCTTTTTCTATTGGGATTTGATGTTCATTTCCCTGATGATTAGTGATGCTGAGCATGTTTTCATGTGCCTGCTGAAAATTCTGATGTCCTCTTTGGAAAAATATCTATTTAGTTCTTATGTCCATTTTTAATCAGATTGCTTTTTGTTAAGTTGTATGAGTTCTTTATATATTTTGGACATGGACCCTTTAATATATAGTTTACAAAAATGTTCTCCCATTCTGTAGGTTGTCTTTTCATTTTGTTAATTGTATCTTTTACTGTGAAGAGGCTTTAGAGTTTGAAATAGTCCTATTTGTTGATTTTTGTTTTTGTTGTTTGTGCTTGTGGTGTCATGTCCAAAAAATCATTGCCAAGACCAATACTGGTGAGCTGCTTCCTTATATTTTCTTAGTAGGAGTTTTATGGTATTACATCCTATGTTTAAGTCTTTGATTCATTTTAAGTTAATTTCTATGAGTGGTATGTTCAATTGCATTGTTCTGCGTGTGTTTCTCTAGTTTTCCCAGCACCATTTTTTGTTTCTTTTTTGAATTTTTATTTAAATTCATGACGTGGCCATTTTTGTACCTATAGATGTGCAGTTTGTTCTTTCAGTTCTCAGATTGATTTCTTGGGTGTTCAGAATGATTTGATATTTATCTAGCTGTGTTCGAGGGACCAGGCAAGCTTAGGGTCCCCCTCCTCCTCTGCCATCATAACTTCAACTCACACTTCTTTTCCCCAGCACCATTTTTGAAGACTTCAGACTATCATTTTGCCACTGGGTGTTCTTGATTTCTTTGCTGAATATTAGTTTACCTGCTGGGATTTAATTCTGGGCTCTCTCTTCTGTTGCATTGGTTGAAGTGTCTCATTGTGGCAGCATCACACTGTTTTTATTAGTATGGCTTTGTGTATGGCTTGAAATCTGGAAGTGTGTTACCTTGGACTTTGTTCATTTTTCTCAGTGTTGCTTTGCCTATTTGGGGTCTTCTGAGGTTCCATACAAAATTTAGGGTTATTTCTTTAACTTCTGTGAAAAAGCCTTTGGTATTTTGATGGGGATTGCACTGGATGGAAGAGCCATTTTAACAATTCTTCTGATCTGCGAACATGGGTAACTTTCCATTTGTTTGTGTCTTATTCCATTTCTTTCAGCAAAGTCTTGTAGTTTTCGCTGTACAAATCTTTTACTTCCTTGGTTAACCTTATTCCTAAGTATTTTATTGTTTTTGATGCTATTGTGAATGAGATAGTTTTGTTTCTTTTTCAGATGTTTCATCATTAGTGTAATGAAATGCAACTGATTTCTGTATGTTGATTTTGTGTCCACTTTACTGAAATCACCGATTAAATCCAACAGTTTTTGGACTGACTCCTTGGGATACTCTCTATATAAGGTCTTATCAGCAAATAGTGACAATTTTACTCCTTCTTTTTGGTTTGTATGTCTTTTATTTCTTTGTCTTACCTTGTTGTTCTAGCTAGTACTTCTAGTACTATATTGAATAGGAGTGGTGAGAGTGGGCATCCTTGTCTTGTTCCTGATCTTAGAGGAAATGCTTTCAATTTTCCTCCATTGAGTATAATGTTAGCAGTGGGTGTGTTGTATGTAGTCTTTATTATGTTGAGGCAAGTTCCTTCTATACCCAATCTGTTATGAGTTTTTATCATGAAAGGATGTTATATTTTGTCAAATGCTTTTTCTGCACCTATTGAAATGATCATGTGATTTTTCTTTTTCTTTTATGTGATACATTACACTTACAGATTTGCATATCTTGGACCATCCTAGCATCCCAGGGATAAATCTCACTTGGTCATGGTGTGTAATCCTTTTAATGTATTCTTGAATTTGGTTTGCTAGTATTTCGTTGAGAATTTTTGCATCTATATTCATCAGGTCTATTGGTCTGTACTTTTTTTGTGGCATCTTTATCTAGTTTTGGCATCAATGTAATGCTGGCTTCATAGAATAAGTTTGGAAATGTTCCCTCCTTGATATTGTGGAAGTGTTCGAGCAGCATTGGTGTTAATTCTTTCAGTAATTCTTTGTAGAATCCTCCGGTGAAGCCATCCGATCCTGGAGTTTTCTGATTACAGATCCAATTGCCGTACTATTGGTCTGTTTGGTTTTTCTTTTTTTTTTTTTTAATTTTTTTTTCAACATTTATTTATTTTTGGGACAGAGAGAGACAGAGCATGAACGGGGGAGGGGCAGAGAGAGAGGGAGACACAGAATCGGAAACAGGCTCCAGGCTCTGAGCCATCAGCCCAGAGCCTGACGCGGGGCTCGAACTCACGAACCGCGAGATCGTGACCTGGCTGAAGTCAGACGCTTAACCGACTGCGCCACCCAGGCGCCCCCTGTTTGTTTTTTGTTTCTTCCTGATTCAGTCTTGGTAGGTTGTACATTTGGAGAATTATATCAATTTCTTCTAGATTATGTAATTTGTTGGCATATAATTGTGGCTAGTAACGATCCTTTGTACTTTTTTAGCACCAGTTGTAATGTCTCCTCTTTCATTTCTGAGTCTTCTCTTTTTCTTAGTCTAGCTAAAGGTTTGTCAATTTTATCTATCTTTTCAAAGTACTAGCTCTTAGTTTCATTGATCCTTTTTATTATTTTTCTTGTCTCTATTTCATTTATTTCTACTCTGATCTTTAATTTCCTTCTTTGTTCTTTTTATAGTTCCTTGAGGTGTAAAGTTGAGATCTTTCTAATTTCTTAATATGTGTTTATTGTTGTGAAATTTTAGAACTATTTTTACTGTGCCCCATATTTGATATGCTGTGTTTCTATTTTCATTTGTTTAGATATGGATTTTTCTTTTTTTTTCTTTTTTTTTTTTTTTTTTAGCAGGCTCCTCACCCAATGTGGAGGCTTGAACTCACAACTCCAAAATCGAGTCAGCATGCCTCCTACTGAGCCAGCCAGGCATCCCTTATTTCCCTTTTGATTTCTTTGACTCATTGGCTGTCTAGAAGTGTGTTGTTTAGTTTGTACATATTTGTAGATCTCACTTAATTTCTAGTTTTACACCACTGTGATGAGAAAAGATAGTTGCTATGGTTTCAATCTTCTGAAATTTGCTAAGAAACGTTTTGTGTCCTTTCTATCCTAGAGAATATTCCATGTGCACTTGGGAAGAATGTGTATTCTGCTGCTGTTGGATGTAATGTTATGTATATGTTTGTTAAGTCCATTTGTTCTAATGCGTGGTTCAATTCTAACATTTCTTTGTTGATTTTGTCTGCTTTATCCATTACTGATAGTGGGGTATTGAAATACCCAATTATTATTATAATGTGTATTTATCTTTTAAGATCGGTTAGTATTTGCTCAATATATATTGGTGTTTGGGTGTTGGGAATGTATATATTTATGATATATCTTCTTGATATGTATTGACCCCTTTATCAGTATATAGCAGTATATAATGACCTTCTTTGTTTTTTGTTACCCTTTTTGGCTGGAAGCCTATTTTGTTTAAGACTATGCCTACCTTCTTTTGGTGGAATGTCATCTTCTATCCTTTCATTTTGAGCCTATGTGTGGTTTTAGAGCTAAAATGAGTCCATTAGGCAGCATGTAGTTTAAATACATCCAGCCACCCTGTGCCTTTTGACTGGTGAGTTCAATCCATTTACAGTTAGGGAGCTTATTGATAGGTAAGGATTTAGTACTGCCACTTTATCTTTTCCCTTCTGGTTATTTTATTTCTCCATTTTTCCCCTTGTTTCTACTTTTGTTAAGTTTATGGCTTTCTATGGTAATTTTCTCGGTCTCCCCCACTTGTTTGTTTTGTGTTTCTACACTTTGCGGCTACTGTGAGGTTTATATAAAACACATCATAGATATAATAGTCCTCTTTTGGCTGATAGCAATTTATCTTCACTTCCTTTTTTCATCCTTTAACTCTTTCCCTTTTATTTTTGTTGCCACAAATTATCTCTTTTATAGTGTGATTTTATTACCACGTTGTGGTAGTGATTTAAAATTTTTTTTTAATATTCATGTTTTTGAGAAAGAGTGTGTGAGCAGGGAAGGGACAGAGAGAGAGGGAGACACAGAATCCAAAAAAGGCTTCAAGGTCTGAGCTGTCAGCACAGAGCCCAACGTGGGGCCAAGCCCACGGACCACAAGATCATGACCCGAGCCTAAGTCGGATGCCTAACCGACTAAGCCACCCAGGTGCCCCAGTGATAGTTATATTTAATGCTCTTTTCCTTTTACCTTTGTGTTATAACTGTTTAATATACTATTCTAAAAAAGGACTATGGCTTTATAATTCTATCACCTTAAGCAGAGTTTTGGGTACTTTTATTTTTTCATTTCAGCTTGAAGAGCTTCTTTCAACATTTGTTTAAGACAGGTACTAGTTGTTGTGAACTCGTTTAGGTTTTGTTTGGGAATTCCTTTATTTCTTCTTCAGATATGGAAGATGACTCACCAGATAGAGTACTCTTGGCTGGAAATTTTTAGTTTTCAATACTTTGAATATATCATTCTACTCTTGCCTGGCCTATAGAATTTCTGCTGAGAAATCTGATAGCCCAGTGGGTTCCTTTTAGCTTAGTGTCTGTATTCCCCTGCCTGCTTTTAAAATTCTTTATCGTGGACTTTTGACAGTTTTAATGTATCTTAGAGGTCTTTTTGTATTGAGATAAGGTTTTCTATTAGCTTTATGGACTCGTATATCCAGTTCTGTCCCCAGTTTGAAAAGTTCTCAGCTATTATTTCTTTAAATATGCTCTGCTCCTTGTTGCCTCTTTTCTCCTTCTGGTGTACCCATTAATCTTGTGTTGGCTCTTCTAATGGAGTCTGAAAGTTTTCCTAGGATTTCATTAAAAAAAAATCTTTTTACTCTGCCACTCTAAACATTTCTATATTCTATCCTTGAGCTTATTCTCTTGTCCAACTGATCTGCTCTATTTCCAATGCTTTGTAATGCATTCTTCATCTCATGTGCTGGGTTATTTAGCTACAGGATTTTTTTTTATAGCATTTCAATCTCTTTAGTTAAGTATTCCTTCAGCTCATTAATTTTATTCCTTAGATCATTGTATTGCCTTCTGGATTTTCTTGTATGTTGCTGAATTTCTTGGTAACAGCTATTTATCAGATAACAGTATTCCATGTTTTTGGGTTCAGTGCTGAAAAAGTCATTTTCTTTTTGTGATACCATATTAGTGTGGTTTTTCATGGTGTTTGATGCAAAGTTCCTCTGCTGCCACATTTGAAAATAGCAAACACCATTCATACTTATGTAAGGCTTTGATTCTAACAGTTCAACTAGTTGGCAACTAGGAGCCTTCCCTTTGTTTTCCAGAAGGTGGCATGATAGCACAAGTTTTCAGTTTCTCTTACTAGAGCTGACTTGTTGTTAAGGTTGGGAGCTGCAAGTATTTAAAAAAAAAAACAAACTGGTGGGGAGAAAGGGAAGAAAAAGGGTGGAAGCAGAATCAGGGGAGGTGTGTGTTTGACACTTGGGGCTTTGGGTGTGCCCACAGCCCCTATGGGGATCTTCCAGTAGTGGGGATTCTCAGAGGCTCACTGGCAGTCCTCTTGCCAGAAATTCCAGGGCAGACAGCAGGAAACACATTTCTCTCAGTTGTCTTTGTCATCCTCCCTTTCCTTTCCCCTTCCGAACCCAGTCACCATAATCTCTTCTCAGAGTGACAAGTTTCTCCAGCTGAAACATGTATGGCCTGGTAGACCACCTACTCACCACTTTCACTTCCCACATCTGCTAGAAAGGCTGTACTGGTCTATTGCTGTGTGTGCAGACCCCCTACTAACCCCTCCCCCCTTTTTTTTTGGTTATGGAGGTGTGTCATTAGTTGTAAATTGACAGGGAAAGAAAAAAGGAAAGACTCATGGTGCTATGAAGTGGACATTACCCTTCCTGATTTGCTAAAATTTTATCAGAGGACATCTCTGTGGCTCAGTTGGCTAAGCATCTGATTTTGGCCTAGGTCATGATCTCACAGTTTGTGAGTTCGAGCCCCGCATCAGGCTCTCTGCCTAGCTCATGCTCTCTCAAAAATAAATAAAAATAGGGGCTCCTGGGTGGCTCAGTCAGTTGAGCGTCCAACTATATAGCTCAGGTCATGATCTCACGGTTTGTGGGTTTGAGCCCCGCATCAGGCTTTGTGCTGACAGCTTGGAGCCTGGAGCCTACTTCGGATTCTATCTCCCTCTCTCTCTGCTCCTCCTCCACTTATGCTCTGTGTGTCTCTCTCTGCCCTTCCCTTACGCGCAGTCTGTCAAACATTAAAAAAAAAGTTTTGATTTTTACACGTATGTTCATACGAAATATTCCGTAATCTTTTCCCTATAATGTCTGTAATGTCTTTGGTGTGGTATTGGGGTAGTGCTGGGCTCCATAGTATGAGTTAGGAAGTATTCCCTCTGCTTCTATCCTTTGGAAGAGATTATAGAAAATTGGTATTTCTTCCTTAAATGTTTGCTCTAATTCACCCACCTGGGCCTGTTGCTTTGTTTGATATAGGTCTCTTCAATTGTCTATTTCTTGTGTGTGAGTTTTGGCATATTGGGTCTTTTATGGAATTGGCCCATTTCATAAGGTTATCAAATTTGTGGGCATAGAGTTGTTGGTAATATTCCTTTATTCTTTCAACGTCCTTGGGATCTATAGTGATATTGCCTCTTTCATTTCTGATATTGGTGATCTGTGTCTTTTTTTTTTTTTTTCCTTAGCCAGGCTAGAAGCTTACCAGTTTCATTGATCTTTTCAAAGAATCAAATTTTGGCTTCCTGAATTTTTCTCTATTGATTTCTGCTCTAATTATTTCTTTTCTTCTGCTTACTTTGGATTTAGTTTGCTCTTTTATTTCTAGTTTCCTAAAGTGGAAACTTAGATGATTTAGATATTTCTTTTCTAATATATGCATTCAATGTATAAATTTCCTTCTAAGCATTGCTTTCATTGCATCCCACAAATTTTAATAAACTGTTTTTTAAATTTAGCTAAAAATATTTTTAAATTTCTCAAGATTTTTCTTGACCCATGTGTTATTTATAAGTGTTGTTTAATCTCCCTGTATTTTAGGATTTTCCAGTTCTCTGTTATTGATTTCTGGTTTCAATGCATTGTGGTCCAAGAGCAGACATTATAGGATTTCTATTTTAAAAAATTGGTTAAGGGGCGCCTGGGTGGCGCAGTCGGTTAAGCGTCCGACCTCAGCCAGGTCACGATCTCGCGGTCCGTGAGTTCGAGCCCCGCGTCGGGCTCTGGGCTGATGGCTCGGAGCCTGGAGCCTGTTTCTGTTTCTGTGTCTCCCTCTCTCTCTGCCCCTCCCCCGTTCATGCTCTGTCTCTCTGTCCCAAAAATAAATAAAAAACGTTGAAAAAAAAAATTAAAAAAAAAATAAAAAATTGGTTAAGGTGTGGTTTAGGGCCTAGAATGTGGTCTCTCTTGGTGAATATTCTATGTGAGCTTGAGAAGAAATTTTTTTTTTTTTTTTTTTTTTTTTTTTTTGCTGTTGGGATAGAGCATTCCATGTTATCTCCATTATATTCAGTTGATTGATGGTGTTGTTTATATTCTTCCTGATTTTCAGCTTGCTGGATATCTCCATTTGATAGGTGGATTCATCTATTTTTGTATCACATAGTTTGATGCTGTTGTTAAAATTGTTACATCTTCTTGGAGAATTGACCCCTTTATCATTATGTAATACTCTTCTTTATCACTGATAATTTTCCTTGCTTTGAAGTCTGTTCCTTTGAAAATCATATAGCTGCTCATGTTTTCTTTTGATCAGGATGGTATATTTTTCCCTATCCATTTGCTTTTAATCTGTCTTATTTTAAAAAAAATTTTAACGTTTATTTTTGAGAGATACACAGCATGAGTGGGGGAGGGGCAGTGAGAGAGCGAGGGGGAGACACAGAATCCGAAGCAAGCTTCAGGCTCTGAGCTGTCAGCACAGAGCCTGATGTAGGGCTTGAACTCACAAACTGTGGAATGGTGACCTGAAGTCAGACACTTAACTGAGCCACCCAGGTGCCCTGATTATTCACTTAAAAAAAAATTTTTTTTAATGGGTGCCCTAGAATTTGCAGTAGGCATTTATAGCTAATCCAAGTCCACTTTCAAATAACACTTTCTAGTAGTGTGAGAACCTTGTAATAAGTAAATAATCCTCCCTCCAGTCCCTGATCATTGCTGTCATTCATTTCACTTATGTTTATGTATAGTATAAACACATTATTGAAATTTTGAACTGTTACCTCTTTAAGAATAAAAACTTTTATTTTACCTATACTTACTTCTTCTTCATTACTCTTCCTTTATGTAGATTGGAGTTTCTGACATATTTTTTTCCTTTTCTCTAAAGAAATCTAACATTTCTTACAAGGCATGTCTATTGGTGACAAATTCCATTAATTTGTGTTTGTCTGAAAAAGTATTTCTCCTTCACTTTTGAAGGATAGTTTTGCAGAGTACAGAATTCCAGGTTGTTGACTTTTTCCTCTCAACACTAATCTACTTTCTTCTTGGTTACAATTTCTGAAAAGTTGGATGCAATCCTTATCTTTGTTCCTTTGTAGCTATTTTACCCTCTGGCTTCTTTCAGGATTTTATCTTTGATTTTCATTTATCTTCCTTGGTATTCTGAATTTCCTGGATCTTGATTTGTTGTCTGCCATGAATTGGGGGAAAATCTTAGTCATTATTAAAATTTCTTTTCCTTTTTTATTTTGGTATTCCGATTCCATGTGTCATCCGTTTTGCAGTTGTCCCACAGTCCTAGGATATTGGTTTTTTTTTTTTTTAGTCTTCATTCTCTTTGCTTTTGAGTATTCTATTGATATGTCCTCTGGCTCAGAGATGCTTTCCTCAGCAGGGTCCAGTCTAATAAGCTGATCAAAAGCATTTTTCATTTCTGTTAACATTAACTCTAGAATTTTTTAGTTCTTCCCTAGGATTTCTTTCTGCTTATATTGCCTACCTTTTCTTGTATGCTGTCCATCCATCAGAACCCTTACTATATTAATTATAATTTAAAATTCCCAGTATAATTTCAACACCCCTGCCATGTCAGGTTCTGATGGTTGCTCTGTCTCTTCAAATTGTGTATTTTTTGCCTTATAGTATGGCTTGTAATTTTTTGACAGCTGGACATGATGTACTGGATAAAAGAAACTGTTGTAAATAGGCTATTAGTAATGTGCTAAGATGTGGCGGGAGAAGTGTTCTATAGTCCTATGATTAGGTCTCAGTCTTCTAGTGAGCCTGTACCACAAGACTATGAACTTTACAAGTGTTTTTCAGTACCCCCCTCCCTGCTTAGGTGGGACAGGATGGCTAGAGTGAGTTAGAGTTGGGTATGTCCCTTCCTCTGTGACAGGTCCTGGATAACTGGTTTCATTTAAGGGCAGGCCTTCTTAAGAATGGAGCACTGTGGCATATTTCAAAATTGTTCCATCCATCTCTCCCCCATCACACTCACATCCTGGCTGCTGGAAGCACAATGGAGTTTTCCTCTGATATTTACTGTGAGAAGCTATTCAAGCTCCTGAAGGTTAATCTCACAGTGTTTATGGGGCCCCATTATGATAGGGCTCCTTGGAGTTTAATTATCAGATTTGTCCACACTGAGCCTCTAGCAATTTACCAATCACAATTCAGGTTTCCCACCCTGCATTGGTTCCTGCTACTGCATTTTTGCCTTCAATCTGTTCAGCTTTTTAAATGTGGAACCAGAAACAAACTCTACAGTGCACTTGGAATACTCACCAAGACGGATCAAATGCTGGGTTTTTTATATATTCTTAAGAACTGAAATCATACAGAGGATGTTCTTTGACTATAAAAGAATTTTAACAGGTAAAAAAAAGTCCCCCAAATACTTAAAAATCAGTTTAAAACACATTCAAAGCTTATTTAAATTAAAGCTTAATTATTATAAAAGTTAATAGAGCTAGTTATAGAGCTAGTATGAAGGTTGAAAGACAAAAGTAGTAAAAAGGAATATGCGATAAAATATAAAAATTGGCATCAAAACCAGAATGGGGTAGGAAGAGAGTAAAAATGTAGAGCTTTAAGAATTCATTCAACCTCGTTATATGTAAGCCTCACAATAACCACAAAACAAAAACCTACAGTAGGTAAAAGAGAAAGGAATCTAAGTATACCACACACACAAAATCATCAAATCACGAGTACAAGAAAGGAACACAGTAACTACAAAACAGCCAGAGAATAATTTACAAAATGACCATGAGTACATAGCTATATCAGTAATTACTTTTAATATAAATGGACTAAATTCCCTAATCAAAAGACACAGTGGCTGAATGGATTAAAAAAACAAGATATTCTATATAAGTCCTACAAGAAACTCACTTCAGATACAAGAACACACACAAACCGAAGTGAAGAGATAGTAAAAGCTATTCCATGCAAATGGAAACCAAATGAAAGCCAGGATAGCTGTACTTATTAGATAAAATAGATTTTAAGGCAAAGAATAATAAGAAACAAGAACATAATTATGAAGGGGTCAATCCAAGATGAGGACATCACATTTGTAAATATGCACCCAATATAGGTATAGTTAAATATATAAAGCAAATATTAACAGATCTAAAGGGAGCAATTTACAGTAGTACAATAACAGGGGACTTTAGTACCCCATTTTCATCAATGGGGAGATCATCAAGACAGAAAACCAAATGGCCTTAAGTGACCCACTAAACCAAATGGACTTGGTAGAGATATACAGAACATTTCATCCAGAAGCAACAAAATTCTTCTTAAGTGCACATGGAACATTCTCCAGGATAGATCACATATTAGGCCACAAAACAGATCATAATAAATTTAAGACTGAAATCCTATCAAGCATATTTTTCAACTACAATGGTATTAAACTGAAAATCAACTACAAAGAGAAAACTGGAACAATCACGAAAATGTGGAGATTAGACAACACGCTACAGAACTAAGGGGTCAAACAAGAAATCAAGAAATCAAAACTACCTGCAGTAGGATGAAAATGGAAATACAACATACCAAAACTTTGGGATACAGCAAAAGCAGCTGTAAGAGGGAAATTTATATTGACAATTATGTTAAGAAACAAGAAGAATCTCAAACAAGCAACCTAACTTTACACCTCCACTACAAAAAGAAAAAAAAAAACGAAGCCCAAAGTTAGTAGATGGAAGGAAATAACAAAGATGAGCATAGAAATAAATGAAACAAAGGCTAAAAAGACAGTAGAAAAGACCAAAGATCAATGAAACTAAGAGCAGTTTCCATGAAAAGGTAAAACTGACAAACCTTTAGCTAGACTCACCAAAAAACAAAGAAAAAAATCCCTCAACATCAGAAATGAAAGATGTTACAATTGGTAACACAAAAATACAAAGGATCGTAAGATACTCAGAACAATTCTATGCGGACAAACTGGAAGAAATGGATAAATTCCTTGAAGTATAAACCTACCAAGACTGAATCAGGAAAACACAGAAAATCTGAACAGACCATTTACTAGTAAAGATATTGAATCAGTAATCAAATACCTCCCAATGAACACAAAATCCAAAACCAAGCAGCTAGCTTCACACCGGTGAATTCTCCCAAACATTTAAAGAAGAATGAGTATCAATCCCTCTCAAATTCTTTCAACAATAGAAGAGGAAGGAATGCTCCTGAACTGTTTTCATGAGGTTGGCATTAGCCTGGTACCAAAATTAGATAAGGACACCACAAGAAAATAATTACAGGCCAATATCCTTGATGAACATAGATGTAAAAATCCTTAAATTATCATCAAACTAAATTCAAGAATATATTAAAAGGATCACACACCACAATCAAGTAGAATTTATTCCAGAAATGCAAAGATAGTTCAACATTTACAAATTACACGATACACCACACTAACAAAATTAAGGATAAAAATCGTATCAATAGAGAAAAAACATTTGACACAATTCAACATCCTTTTACAATAAAAACTCTCAACAAGGTGGGTATAGACAGAATGTACTTCAACATAATATAGACCATTTATGACAAGCCCACAGCTGACATCATATGTAATACTGAAATTCTGGAAGCTTTTCCTTGAAGATTAGGAACAAGACAAAGATGTTCACTCTCACCACTTTTATTCAACACAGTATTAGAAGTCCTCATTATAACAGGCACAAAAAAGAAATAAAAGCCATCCAAGTCAGAAAGAAAGAAGTAAAATAACTATCTGCAGATGACATACTGTATCTATATTTATATATAAAATATATATAGAAGTGCTAAAGACTCTACCCAAAAACTTACAACTGATAAATTCAGTAAAGTTGCAGGTACAAAATCAATATAAAAAAATTGTTGCATTTCTAATAACAAAGCATCAAAAAAGGAAATTAAGAAAACTGTACCATTTACAATTGCATCAAAAAGAATAAAATAGAAGTAAATTTAAGCAAGAAGGTGAAAGACTGAAAACTATGATGTTGATGAAACTGAAGAGACAAATACATGGGAAGATATTTCATACTTATGGATTAGAAGAATTGATATTGTTAAAATGTCCATACTACCCAAAGCAATCTACAGTTTCAATGCAATCACCATTAAAATTCCATAACATTTCTCACAGAACTAGAATAATCCTAAAATTTGTACGGAACCACAAAAGACCCTGATATACCAAAGCAATCTTGCGAAAGAACAAAGCTGGAGGTATCAAACTCTCTGACTTCAAGCTACATTACAAAGCTATAGTAATGAAAACAGTATGCATTAAGGCAACAGAGTAGAGCACCCAGAAATAAACCCATGTATATATATATATGGTCACTTACAACAAAGGAGCCAAGAACATACAATGGGGGAAGGATAGTTTCTTAAAAAATGATGCTGGGAAAACTGAACAACTATCTTACACCATACATAAAAACTAACTCAAAAGGGATAAAAGTCCTGAATGTGAAACCCTAAACTGTAAAACTCTTAGAATAAAAAAAAAAGGCAGTTAACCTCCCTGACATCAATCAGTTTTGGATTTGACACCAAAAGCAAAGGCAAAAATAAACAATGGGACTACATCAAACTAAAAAACTTCTGCACAGCAAAAGAAACCATCAAGATGAAAAAGCAACCTACCAAATGGGAGAAAATATTTGCAAATCATATATATGATAAAGGGTTGATATCCAAAATATATAAGGAACTTCTACAACTCAATAGCAAACAATCTGATTTAAAAAGGGGCAGAGGATCTAAATAGACATTTTTCCAAAGAAGACATACACATGGTGAAAAGACACATGAAAAGATGCTTAACATCACTAATCAGGGAAATGAAAACTATAATGAAATGTCACCTCACCCCTGTGAGAATGGCCGTTATCAAAAAGGCAAGAAATACCAAGTGTTGGTAAGAATGTGTAGGAAAGGGAACCCTTGTGCACTGCTGATGAAAATATAAATTGGTTCAGATTCCATGGGAAACAATACAGAGGTTCCTCACAAAATAAAAATAGAACAACTATATGATCCAGCAAGCCTGATGAGGGAGTGTGGGGCAAGCTGAGGGCAAAATACAGGCTGGCACACCTCCCCTCAGGTGCAATATGTGTGATATTCCTCAGACACTCCCGGCTACCCAAGAACAAAGGAAAGGGGTTTAAGTGCTTGCCATGGTAATGTGGGAAACTGAGGCAAATGAAAAATTCCCTTACTGCCTATAGCCCACTGACAAGTTCTTGAAACATGCAGAGTGACCTTCTAGGAGATCAGCTGTCTCCTTGATGACACTTTGCTAGGGGCAAAAGAGAACCTTAGCTTAACATTATCCCAACCTCGATGATCCTATAAGTCAACTTACTTTATCTCAACTGCCCCAAGATATATGCTGGCAATCATACTCCAAGCTTATGGCTCCCCCCACCCCTGATATACATCTGAAAGGTCTCATGTCTGGGGTTTTATTAAATGGTAATAAGTGGTTATTTCCCTAGCAACAGCTAGCCTCTCAAGATCCTGGAAACCATGCTTCCAAAATTCCTTAGAGACTTTATCCCTGACCCCCTCCCAATCTGAGGGTATATAATGAGTTACCCATCACAAACCCCATGCAGCTCTTCCTGCCCATGGGTCCTTTCCCCATGCTTTAATAAAATTGACTTTCTGTACCAAAGACGTCTTCAAGAATTCTTTCTTGGCTGTCGGCTCCGGACCCCACGAACCCCTCCATCACCCCAAAACTTCATCAGTCCACTTCAGCGTATTTATCAGAAGAAAACAAAAAACACTGACTTTGGGGCAGATGGCAGAGTAGGAGGACCCTAAGCTCATCTCATCCCACGGATTCAACTAGATAACATTCACATCAGTGTAAATAACCCCGAAAGCAACTGGAAGACTGGCAGAACAAACTCTTCAAGCTAAATATAGAGCAGAGGTGGCATGAAAGGGTAGAAAGGGCAGAGATGCAGTTGGGAGCTAAATGGACCTGTGGGACTGTCCACAGGAGGGAGGGGCGCTGTGGGCTCGGGAAGGGGAGTGAAACAGACTCTTACACCAGGAAGCCCACACAGGAAAGATGAATTCCTATAACATTTGGCTCTGAAAACCAAAGAGGCTCAATTTCATGAATTCTTACAATCAATAGGACTTAAAACCTGGAACTTTAAAAAATCAGTGGCCTTGGCTCTGAGAGAGCCAAGAGGGAGGGAGGAAACTGAACCCCTGATCTTAAAGGGACAGCACAACAGCCTTAGGGAGATCCAGCATAGAAGCAGCAGTCTGAACAATGCCGGAGGTATATCTATCTGTTTACTAGTCAAAGCACCTGCTAAAGGGGCAAGGGATCACTGGGAGACTTCTCCAGGAACAAAGGAGCTGGCAGGCACCATTTCTCTCTCCCACTCATCAGCATAAACAGCCACCTGTGAGAACTAAGTGCTCGGTGGACGTGGCCCCTCCAGACAGGCCTCTGCTGCAGGTCTTCTCCCACAGCTGACCCATGCAGAACTTGCTAACACCTCACATCTGGCCCTGTGCACTTCTGCGGATCTGCTCCCTCTAACACCCTCTTTGCCGGAGCCCATCCAAAGCAGAGTCACAAGCCTGATAGTGTGCAAGCAGCCCTGACGGGAGCCAGCACCATTCCAAAGTGACTCCTGCCCCCAAGGGAGAGGAAAAGAAAACCACACACCACAATCAGACTGTGGACCCAGCAGTGTACTGCAGGCTCCGCCCACCAAGTTCCCTGCAGTTCTGTGCTACTGCATCTCTGCAAATGCCTAGTCTGACTCAACTCAAGCCCAAGGTAGCCCCAGACTGGCCCAATAACAGCATGGGGACCAAACATTGCCCGTAACAAAGAGAGTCACTACAGATGACTGAAGAAAAACTGGCTGAGCCACAACAAACTGGACAACCTAGAAGAAATGGATAATTTTCTACAAATATACTATTTTCCCAAACTGAACCAGAAAGAAATAGAAAATCTGAACAGATTACAAGCAACGAATTTGAATCGGCAATCAAAAAACTACCAAAAAATAAAAATCCAGGACCAAATGGATTCACAGGGGTATTTTACCAGACGTTTAAAGAAGAGTTCATGTCTATTCTCCTCAAACTATTCCAGAATATAGAAGATGAAGGAAAGCTTCAAATACATCCTACAAGGCCAGCATTGCCATTATACCAAAACCAAAGATACCACCAAAAAGAAAACTACAGGCCAATATCCTTGATGAACATAGATGCAAAAATCAACAAAATATTAGCAAACTGAATCCAACAATACATTAAAAAGATCATTCACCTCGATCAGATGGGATTCATTCTGGGGATGCACAGGCATTTTGATATTCTTTTTTTTTTTTTTTTAATTTTTTTTTTTCAACGTTTTTATTTATTTTTGGGACAGAGAGAGACAGAGCATGAACGGGGGAGGGGCAGAGAGAGAGGGAGAGACACAGAATCGGAAACAGGCTCCAGGCTCTGAGCCATCAGCCCAGAGCCTGACGCGGGGCTCGAACTCACGAACCGCGAGATCGTGACCTGGCTGAAGTTGGACGTTTAACCGACTGCGCCACCCAGGCGCCCCTGATATTCTTAAATCAATGACCATCATATATACCACATCAACAAAATGAAGGATAACGATCATATAATCATCTCAATAGATGCAGAAAAAGTATTTGACAAGTTCAACATTCATTCATGATTAAAATCCCACCAAAGTGAGACTAGAGTGAATGTCCCTCAACATAATAAAGACTGTAATATAAAAAACCCACAGCTAACATTATACTCAATGGTGAAAAACTGAGAGGTTTCCCTCTAAGGTCAGGAGCAAGGCAGAGATGTTTACTCTTACCACTTTTACTCAAAATGGTATTACGGACAATACTTACACACAGAAAATCCTAAAGACTCTACCAAATAACCATGAAGTAATAACCAAATTCAGTAGTGGCAGGATACAAAATTAATACTCAGAAATTAATAGCATTTCCATATACTAATAATGAAGTATCAGAAAAAGGAATTTAAAAAAAAGCCCACCATTTACAATTCCACCAATCAAAATCTTAAAATTTTGATACCAACAGCATTTTTCACAGGACAAAAACAGCCCCCAAACAGCCAAAGCACTCTTGAGAAAGAACAAAGCTGCGTCTCTCATAATACCAGACTTCAAGATATACTACAAATCTGTAGTAATCAAAACAGTATGGTACTGGCACAAAAATAGACACATAAATCAATGGAACAGAATACAGAGCCCAGGAATAAACCGATGATTACATGGTCAATTAATGTTTGACAACGGAGGAAAGAATATACAATGGGAAAAGACAATTTCTTCAATAAATGATGCTGGGAATACTGAACAGCTACATACAGAAGAATGAAACTGGATCACTTTCTAACATTTTACACAAAATAAACTCGAAATAAAGAACTACATGTGAGACCTGAAACCATAAAAATCCCAGAAGTGAGCACAGGCAGTAATTTCTCTGACATCGGCTATAACATTTTTCTAGATACGTCTCCTGAGGCAAGAGTAACAAAGGCAAAAATAAATTATTGGGACTACATCAAAACAAAAAAGCTCCTGTATGGCAAAGAAAATAATCAATAAAACTAAAAGACAACCTACTGAATGGGAAAAGATATTTGCAAATGATATATCTGAAAAGGGGTTAATATCCAAAATATATCAAGAACTTATACAATACCAAAAAATAAAAAATAAAAACAAAAACCACCAAAGAAAACAAAAAACTCCCAAACAATCCAATTAAAAAGTGGGCAGATGGCCAGAATAAACATTTTTCCAAAGAAGACATACAAATGGCCAAAGACACATGAAAAGATGCTCAACATCACTAGTCGTCAGGGAAATTCAAATCAAAACCACAATGCCTACATTACACCACCTTACACCAGTTAGAATGGCTAAAATAAAAATGATAAGAAATAACAAGTGTTAGCAAGGATGTGGAGAAAAAGGAAAACCTGTGCACTGTTGGTGGGAATTTAAATTGGTGAATCCACTATGGAAAACAATATGGAGGTTCCTCAAAAAATTAAAAATAGAAATAACATATCCAACAATTTTACTATTTACCCAAAGAAAACAAAATCAACTAATTTGAAAAAGAATAGCATCCCCTGTATTTACTGAACCATTATTTACTAAAACAAAGATACTGAAACAACCTAAGTGTCCATCAATAGACAAATGGATAAGAAAAATGTGATTGATACACACACACACACACGGAACATATGCAGCCATAAAAAGAGTTTGTCCCAATTGAGACCACGTGGATGGCTCTGGAGGATATTATGTTAAAAGTAGTAAGTCAAATACCATATGATTCCATTCATAAGTGGAATCTACAAAAAGAAAGAGGAAAAAACAAAAGCACAAGCAGACCTATAAATACAGACAACTGAAGGATGCCAGGAGGGAGGTGGGTGAGATGGCAAGTGGGTGAAGGGGAGTGGCAGAAACAGGCTTCCAGGTATGGAATGAATAAATTTTGTGAATGAAAGGGACAGCATAAGGAATACAATGTAATGGAACAGATGGTAGCTATACTTGTGAATATAGCACAACATATAAACTCGTCAAATCACTAAGTTGTACACCTGAAACTAATGTTGTCTACTAAAAAAAAAAAAAAAAAAAACAAAACACAAAAAACTCTTACACCTTAATTTTACTCCAGTGAGACTTCTGTCAGACTTCCAACCTACAGAATTTGGAATAAATTTGTGGGTTTTTATTAAAAAATGTTTATTTTTGAGGGAGAAAGAGAAGCACAAGCAGTGGAGGGGCAGACAGATGGGGATACAGAATCCGAAGCAGGCTCCAGACTCTGAGCTGTCAGCATAGAGTCTGATGCGAGGCTTGAACTCACAAACTGCAAGACCATGACCTGAGCCCAACCTACTGGACCACCTAGGTGTGCTAAATTTGTGTTATTTTAAGCTACTAAGTTTGTGGTAATCTGTTGCAGCAATACTAAAAGGTAATGCCTATTAAGAACATTCCCACAAATAAAAAAATTCTAGACCAGGATGACTTGAATGGGGACTTCAAAATAGTAAAAGAAATGATATAAACCTTACATATACTCTTTCAAAAAAGAGGCCAAGAGGGAATACTTCGTAAATTGTTTTATGAGGCCAGTATAACCCTAACACCAAAACCTGATAAAGACATCATAAAAAATTAAATTACATATCCTATATCCTTTATAAGCACAGATACAAAAGTCCCTAACACAAGATTACCATACCAAACAGCAATATATAAAGAATAACATTTCATAACTAGATTTATTTCAGGGATGTAAAATTGGCTTAACGTTTATTTGAAAATAAACTGAGGTAACTTACCATATTACTAAACTAAAACATTTTAAAAAATGATCATGATAAATGAGAAAAAGCATTTTAAAAATTCAACACCTATTCACAGTTCCCACCATCCCTATTCAATTAACATTGTGTAGGAAGTTCTAGACAGTGCAGTAAGGCAATAACAAGAGACATAAAGCATGAAGATTGGGAAAAAAAATACTGAAACTGTTTCTATTCTCAAACGATATGACTGTGTATGTGAAAACTAAAAGATTCTACACAAAATTAAAAAAATAAACTAGAATGTTGAGCAAGGTTGTAGGTTACAAGGTCGAAAGTACAAAAATTGCATTTTTGGATTTTAATAATGAATAATTTGAAAATGAAAAAATAATTCCACTTACCATAACATCAAATAACATACAAATTTTAATGTAACAAAGATTTGCCAGATGTTTACATCAAAGACTATAGAACGTTCCTGAGAGAAATTAAAGACCTAAAATAAATGGAGATAGATCATGTTTATGGATTAGAAGACCCAATATTATTAAGATGTCACTTGTCTTCAAAATGATCTATAGATTCAGCACAATCCAAATCAAAATCATATCATTTTTAAAATAAACATTTTAAAAATGTTTATTTCTTCAGAGAGAGAGAGAGAGGCAGGGAGGGAGGGTGTGTGTTTGTGTGTGTGTGTGTGTGGCGGGGGAGGGAGAGCAGACAGAAAGGGAGAGAATCCCACGTAGGCTCCACTCTGTCAGCACGGAGCCTGATGCAGGGCTCGATCTCATGACCCTGAGATCATGCATGACTTGAGCTGAAATCAAGAGTCAGATGCCTAACCAACTGAGCCACCCAGGCACCTCAAAATTATATCATGATTTTTTGTTTCTAGAAACTGATCATCAGCTAATTCAAAATTTATATGGAGATTAAAAGACCTATGATAGCCATAATAATCTTGATAACAAAGTTGGAGAACTTACATTACCTAATTTCAAAGTACAGTATAAAACTATAGTAATCAAGATAGTGTGTTACTAGTGTTAAGGATAAATGAATAGAACAGAGAGTCCAGAAGTAGATCCACATTTATGGAGTCTGTTAATTTTAAAAAGGGGCACCAAATGAATTTAATAGAGACAGAATATTTTCAACAAATGGAGCTAAACCAAACAGCCTTATGGGAGTTAGGAGGAAGATGCTTAATCCTTGCCTCACACCATACACATAAATGAATTTGAGACAGATCACAAACCCAAACATAAAAGTGAAAGCTATAATGCTTTCAGAAGAAAACACAGGAAAATATCTTCATGACTTTGGGTTTGATCGGCTATTTTAGATAAGACACAAAAAACACAAAACCATAAAAAGAAAAAAAATTGGACTTCATCAAAATAAAGCACTTTTGCAACCCAAAATCACCACTTAGAAAATATCCATGAAAAAACATAGGGGTTAGGGGTACTGGCCCCCTATACAGTTGAAAATCCACTTATAACTTTTGATTCCCTAAAACTTAACAGCCTAACTGTTGGATAGGATAGCCTTACTGATAACATAAAGTTGATTAACACATATTTTATATGTTATATAATATTATATGTTGTATTCTTACAATGTTAAGAAAACCATAAGAGAAAATACATTTATAGTACTGTGAAACATCCATATATAAGCTGACTCATGTATTTCAAACCCATGTTTTTCAAAGTTCGACTTTATACAAGCAAGCTACAGACTGGGGGGAAATGTTAGTAATACATTCACCTGGCAAAGGACTTACATTCTTCTATAAAGGATTCCAACCATTCTGTAATGAGACAGTCTAATGAAAAAATGGCTACTTGAACAGACATTTCATGAAAAAAAAAACCCAAAACAAAAAACTGCCAATAAGCATATGAGGAGTTAAACATCATTAGTCATCATGCAAATTAAAATGAGATATAATAGAACTGGAACTCTCATAATTGCATACAAGTGCTCATGAAATGGCATATACAATAATTTTGGGAAACTTTTTAGCAGTTTCATATAAAATTAAACATAAACCTACCTTGTGATCCGGCAATTACAGCTATTGCATAAGAGAAATGAAAACATGTTCACAAAGAATGCTCATAGTAGCTTTATTTATAATCACACCAAACTGTAAGTAACTCAAAGGTCCATAAACAAGAGAAAGGATAAATTGTGAGATGTTTGTGAAATGGAACACTACTGAGTAGCTAACAGAAACAAACTGTGGATATATGCAACAACATTGATGAATCTCAGTCTTTTGAGGAACAAAGCCAGATGCAAAAGTGAACATGTAAAATTTCATTTATATAAAACTTAAGAACAAGTAAAATTCATCTATGGCAATAGAAAATAGAAAAATGGTTACAAGGGCAGAAAGGGAGGAATAAATTCATTGGAAAGTGGCATGAGGGAACTTTCTAAGATGGTGGAAATGTTCTTTATCTGGGTTGGGGTAAGGATTACACATGTATAGATTTGTCAAAGGTGACAGCATGTTAACTCTAAAATCTATGCACTTCACTGTCCACAAATTTTACTTGAAGACAAATCATTTTCCCTTAAAATTTAGAGTAAAAAATCGGACTCATCAGAGGGCCATCCACCACTTCTGAAAAGAGCTGTTCAACAGAGACATGTTTACTTATCTCCATTTAGAATACCTTTGTCCTTTGAGTCAGCTCTTCAGAAGAAAACTTGAATTGTTTCTGGATTCACTAATTTTTTTGGTGAAATGCTGCTCATTTATTTTTTTATCCAAAATTTCTAGTTCAGTAAGAACATTACTCATCATATTGTACCACAGAAGTTACAGTCTGAAGTTATCCTAAAGATAGTCCAAACCCTCAACTACTTTTTAAATAAAAACAGATGCATGCCTAGATAACTTGACTTGTCCTGGGTCGTATTCTCATTTCATTTCAGAAATAAAAATACACAGATCATACATTGTCACCCTCTGCATATGCTAACACTTGGGCAAATACAACAGCATACCTTTTTAATAAATGTAGATTAAACCTTCACATGTGCTTTAACTGGCAACTGAGAAAGCATAAGGAATAATTATTGTCATTAGGTTAGATTTTATATATATATATATATATATATATATATATATATATATATATATACACACACATACACACACATACATACATAATATATATACATATATATAATATACATACATACATATACAATATACATACACATATATTATATACATATATATGTATATATATACACATTACATCAGTTATATATTTTTAAAAAACACGTATTTCATTTCCAAATTCATATTGGCTGGCTTTTCATGAGTGGTGCAATTTCTAGTTCGAAGTGTGTTGGTCTTTACAGCTGGTACATTTCTATCACACCACTTTTCAGGAACTGTAGTGATGATCTATAAAATCTGGGTAAACCAAAAACTTCTGGATTTTTGAAAACTGGAGTCAGTGAAAGGCATAAAAGCATTACTGTACTATAATAGAGGGTAAATGTAATAAAATTTCATCGAAAAAATTTTTGGCTGGTTGTAATAAGCAGAGAGAGGCTTAAAATGCACAAATAATGGAAAAACTTTTAATTATGTAGGAAAATTTTATTCAATAAATATAATTTCATGAACTTTAAAAAATTACTGAGAGCTTATACAATAAGTAACTACATTTCCTGGCAATGCAGAGACATTTTAAAGGATTTTATTAGACAGCCACAGTGTTTGAGGTCCTCAATTTTAAACTAAAGTGTGGCTACAGTATTTCCAGCTACTAATTCCCCATAAAAATCTAACAATCGCCATTACTACAAACGTATCATTAGTTGTGATCTATTTTTTTTGTAGGAAAATCATTCAAGTGTTCTCACATAAACAGCACTTTAATAATGTTCTATTTTTATGAAAATAGAGGACTCATTTCAAGGTAGAAATAAAAATGTCTCTGAAGGGGGACCAAAATTAATGAAACATGTTTTAACACAACTCTTTGTTGTGTTTGTTTTATTAATACCTGCTTATATCATCCCCCAAAATGATCTTTACAGGAAAACACAAACATGGATGATTTTCCCATTTCCCCTGCTCCTGATAACTTTTCAGAGTAGCATATTTAAATTTTTTTTGGTATTAACTGTACATTTTTTTAGGGGCCTTGACTCCTGCCTATCAAATAGGAATCTTAAGTTTTTCTGAGAAGCCCAATTTCATAATCTTACAGCAGAAACAATCTGGTTAGAGCAAAGCAGTTTCCTAACATGGTGATTTGCCTAAGTTTAATCTCCTATTCAGGACAGTGCCAGTTTCGATTACGTCTGGGAAGCCTTTGGGTATCATGGAGACTGAGACCCAAGGAGGAGGGTAGTTAAGAGAAATTCAGACTGTAAATTATCCCCTTCTTTTTTCTCAACTCCACGGCAAGCTTGGTAGCTGTAGTTCTCCTGGCCCATACTCTATTCCTACCACGAACCTACCGCTTGCTAAAGCTGAAGCAGGGTGCTGAGTCACCTTTTAGAGCAGCTGGTGGGCAATTCTGAAAACTGTCTTGGTGCCTGCTACTATCTTCATGGATACGGCCTTCAGACTAGGTAGGCAAAGGTAAGAAAGTGAGGCAAACAGATCTGAGATCATCAAGTAGCAAAAACACGCACAGAATCTCATTCTGGTTTTGGCAGGTTTAAGAGGAAGTTAATTGCCAACATCGTACTTTCCAAACAATTTTAAAGAAATATGCAAAGGGGAATTTTTTGTGATTACCAGCTATGTACTGTTTTAAAATGTGAGTAATAGCACTAGAGAACTATTTAAAGCTTGTAGGCAACACTGTTACTTTCTTAAATAAATGAAGAAAACTTTTCTTACAATTGCAAGATAATTTTCTTTTAAACAGAGGTTTTGAACAGAGTAGGATGAACGTATCAGTGGATACCATTTATGTTTCTTTGATGTACAGTTCTTAAATAACTTCAAATGGGGAATGCAGACAGTTACTTCACTCACACCTTAAGCACCACATAGGCTAGCTGACCTCCAGCATTGCTGCAGTTGGTCAGACTGCTTGATGGCTTTGTAGTCCTCGAGTGTCGGCAGTTTAGTGTCGGCAGTTTGGCTGACGGCAGACACTGTAAACTGTAAGGTAGATGCGATGCAGGACTATTAAATGTCACTTTGTTATATAAATATTTTATAAGGCATTCTAAGAAAAAGCAAATTCTGTGTTATCTTCCACTAAACTACCCTCACTGAATATTTCTCAATATTTCCTCTTCTGGAACATGAATTGGAAAGTGTATATACTGTACACTGTATTATCCCTTTAATGTATTTTTGGAATAACGGTATATTGCTAAACTCAGTTTTGGAATATCTGACTTAAAGAATGGCTATTTATGAAAATTAATATTTAAGCTGAAATTCATAACCTAGTATCTTGCACTACTGAAACAAACATTATATTAGCAAGAAAATAAAAACTCAAAAAAAAATAGTTCACCAGCAAACATGGTAAAGTCTTAATTCTTGACTCTACCATTCTTTCCCTACCAGCCCAATTCCAGAAATCTGATATTCATGAAATGGGAAAGTGGTGGAAGGTTGCAGAATAAATCTACAAAAAGGAATTATTTTATTCTCAAAAGAAAATTTTGGAAAACCTTATTTAGCCATTTCCATACAATTTTAAATGTGTATGTACACATCATGTGCTCACAGCTGGGTAAGTTCTTTAACCAATAATCATTTCCAAATTTTAAAATGACATTACTTTTTATCAAAACAAATGACAACACTGATCATATGATAAGCTTGGATGGAAATTAAGTACTGAAGTACAGTGAGTTAATTCAGCAGTATGTACCTGATTAACCATTCTTAGTATTTTAATTTATCGCTGCCATTACATCCTAAGATTTAGCATTTTAAACTTTGTTTTACTTACATTCTGTAGCCATGCCTGAAAATTTACCTTGTAATCGGGCACTGGACAGATTTCACTTTGCATGGTAGTCTACCGTAACTTAGATAACGTATACTATCCTACAAATAACAGGATTCTTATCTGAAATCCTTTATTCTATAATCTAGCTTACTGAAAGTCAAGAGCAATTCTAAATTAGCCATAGAAAGAGGCTCTTATCTTTTTGTTGATTTAATTACCCTAATATTTTTATTTATATAATTAAAAATAGTTGCAATATTTAAATACTGTCCAAACTTGTTTTTTATTGATATAGTTGAACTTTACAACAGTGTCAGAAAATACTATAAACAGAGCCTTCTTCAGAGAGGGGAAAAAAAGCAAATTTAAATATATTAACCAGATTAAAGCATGCAAAAGATCCAATGATAAACACATTAAATAATATGCTAATGGTATGTAATTTACCCACTACAGGTTCTTCGTATTCTGTCACAAAAATATAGTAAACATCAATTTGAAATTTGGTGAATGGACTTGATTCCTGATTTATATATATAATATACCCTTTGCATGTATGTGGTTAATTTTACTGGTTGTGTTACAGTATTTAGAGAAGTTTGGTACTGGTATATAGTTACTACCCATAATGCAGTAAATAATGGTGGGAAATGCATTCTCCTAATTTGCTCTGTGAACTTAGAAAGCACTAATGAATTAACAACATGGGTCACTGAGCGACCAAAATTCCTTTCTATTCACATTAACTTTTCGCATGAAAAGCTTCAAATATAACTCTAATAAAAAAATAGAGTTTTCAAGGCAAACTTTTCAGCATAATTTACAGAAGCAGATCTGAATAGAAGACTCAATAACCAAGCTAATACTAAAAAATACAATTGACTAGGAATTACCTCCCTTTTCTACCTTGATATTAAAATATAGTGGCCTTAGCAAGAGGCTGAAATGCCATTAGGAGTTCCATAAGCACGAGAACAACCCAAAGAGATGGAAAATATCTGTTTCACGAATTGTGACATGTTGAGATTTAAGTTAGGGGAGCTGAAAGGGGTTTGTGTTAATGCTTTTTGTTTGCCATTATAACTCTGAATGAGTATGAAATATTTGAAATTTCAGAAAGTAATTCTGCAGAACTAGTGTGGCCATTATCACGGTGATCACACTGAATTTTAGGAAAGGAGTTGAAATGGTTCCCACAAAGTACTACTGCCCCTTTAACAAGTAGAGGAGTCCATTGTGGAGAGAGTCAAGATGCTCCTGTCGTTGGTATAGAAAGGATCCGATGCACTCCATGATCTAAAGTAACAATAAGAGAAAAGTTTGGCTCACCAGGACCTATGTTTTAAGTGAGAAAAAAAATTTACTCTAAAATGCAATTTGAATATTAAAATAATCACTTATTGATTTGTTTTTAAATGTTAAAGAGAAATTATTCATACTAGCACCGAATCAGTCTATTTATATTGTACAAAAACTTGGAAAAAATAATGCTCTAGTCATTATATAAAATATTAGCCAAAATTCAGACATTCATTAGCCTTAAAACAATTCCTACAGGTAGTAAAGCATGAGATGCTCTTAAAATCTTCACAATTCAATAAGAAATAAGTATGTTACTAAGAGTTATGCACATTCAGTTTTACTAAAAAGCAACTAGGTTATATTTTGACATTACAGAAGCAAACAAACATCCCACTTACCAAAAGCTTTGGAATGAAATAGTAATATGTTCATATTACATAATTTCTTTTCAGCTATAAATTCTATTCTAAAGATTTTAGTGTAATTAGCTTGAACGCAGTAAAGGTTTATTCAATAGATACCAAAGACAGCTGTAACTCAGTAGGGTTTTCACTTAACTGAGAATAAACCTGTAGTGGTCTGGAAAAGTTAACTACTGTCTGAATGATAAAACCTAAAAGCAATTAATTACTTTATTTGCAGCTCTATTAATTTAAGCTAAAATAACTCTAGACCCAAACTAGCCTTCTAGGCTTAAAATAGCCTAACCTATATTTCAAGTTCAGTATCAGGATTACTAAGCCAAAGGTGGCTCTTCTTAGAAGACTAAAAGCACTAAACAATAAATCAATACATTTTATGTAACTTTTTTCAGGGTTCCCACTTTCCTTAAAAAAAAAATGTTAGAGGAAGAGACCAACATTTAAAGTGGCTCTTAAACTCACTCTTATCAAATATCCACTGTTTCCTAGAGATTCTGTTATTTAAATCAATTAAGCAAGTACAGTCATAATGAAGTTTGGAACCTAGAAATTTTACAAAGTTGCCAAAGAGGAACACAAATAAGCAACAAAACCATACTGGTAATTTACAGGTTCTCTAATTTTATTAGTTTCCAGAAAACCTTAAACACCTTAGTTTAAGGAAGGGCTTGTTCACCACCCTCTGTCTAGTACCTAAACTGCACCTGGCACATAGTAGACACTCAGTATTTGTAAAATAAATGAATGAAATGAGATTATTAACATTTCTTAGAGTAAGTATTTATCCAAGAAAAGGCACACTTAGACACACAAGACAAAACATAACTGCCAACACCCTAATTATCGGGAGTCAAGATTCCATTCCCAAATTGCCAGTACTTTATATCAGGCTTTCCTCTTTCCCAACCATTGCTTACATAGAAGAATTTTATTAGGTAAGGCTTCCTTTGTTTGATCTTTTCAAAGCACACATGTGCATTCAGATGTTAAATATCCTATTTGACAGATCATTAAATACTGGAGCTACATATTAACTCCTTTCTATTCAGAAAATAGTTTAAAAAATTATTTTTAAAAATGTTTTTATTTATTTTTGAGACAGAGAGAGACAGAGCATGAGCAGGGGAGGGGCAGAGAGAGAGGGAGACAGAATCCAAAGCAGGCTCCAGGCTGTCAGCACAGAGCCCAACACGGGGCTCAAACTCACGGACTGTGAGATCATGACCTGAGCCAAAGTTGGACGCTCAACTGACTGAGCCACCCAGGCGCCCCGAAAATAGTTTTGATTAGGATAAAGTAACTTGGTAAAATGCATACAGAAAATCATTTATTGCTGAAGTACAGCCCTTTAGTGTACAAGATGGCATATCCTTTGTAGAGCACCATGATGCTACATTTGAAACCAAGCTTGCAATATGGCATATTCCTTTGAAAACATTAACTAATAAGATGTAAGAATTTCTGTGCCTGGATGGTAGAAGTTTAATCAGCTGAATAACATGTCATATGAAAGCACTAGTTGTATTTCTTAAGTGATGCTCATTACCTTTTATGTTTAATAGGTTAATGGAACAAATAACCAAGGGATTCTACAATTTTAACAGAAGTCTCAGCCATGCTTTACCTTTTAAGTTAGACATGAAATAGAAATGTAGAATAGAGGCTATTCCAAAATCAAAACAGAAATGTCGAACATATTTCACTAACACAATTATGTAAAACAAAAACAAAACTCTACATATCAAAATGACTTTCAAAGTTTAAATCTAATGTTAATGGATCTAAGGCAATTTTCATATAGTCCTTTGAAAAGCACCAAGTGGTTTTCTCATACTGTATCGATTTTTATACACTAGAAAATACAGATTTCAAAAGACTTTTTAGATTATTTGTTTGAAGAAAAAAGGGGGATAATGACAGTACTAACCAATAACATAACCTGAGATGTTAGACAAAAGTATTTTGAAAGTATTTGGAAAAGTATTTATAGTCTGTCAAATAAGATATTACTGTTAAACATTTTATTAGGAAAGTAAAAAAAATAGTCTTACAAAAGAAAATATTATGATACAATTTTAAGTGAGAAAAAGTACAGATGATAACAGTCACCTTCATGTGCCGAAATAAGTCCCATAATTCCAAGGGCAGGTTCAAAGGGATAATGCAGTATAAAAATGGCTACGTAAAGAAAAATGGGGGCATATAACCTGAATTACTGGTATACAAAAAAGTCAGTACATAGAGCAAAAAAATATTTTTGGCTTATTTAAAATTAATTATAGTTTTAAAATATTTATTTATTTATTTCTGACAGATAGCACAAGTGGAGGAGGGGCAGAGAGAGAGAGAGGGAAACACAGAATCTGAAGCAGGCTCCAGGCTCTGAGCCATCAGCACAGAGTCTGATGCGGGGCTCCCAACAAACTGTTGAGATCATGACCTGAGCCAAAGTCAGACACTTAACTGACTGAGCCATCCAGGCACCCCTGATTGTAGTTTTTCAATAGTGAAGATGTATACTGTCATTAAAGAGAACTTCCTGCTGAAATAGAAATTTAAAAAATTATGTGGAAGTTCTATAGTTGTCTCTTAGTCTAACTCCCACCTTAGTTCTGTATAGTAAAGCTGTCTTAATAAGTAAAATAATATTGTAAAGTGGGTCTTTCGGGAACTTCTTTTGGAAAACTTGGTGGCTTGGGTACATAACAGAGCTTCTTTCTTGTAATGCACTTTACAATACAATTGTGGAAGTCATAATACAGAAGTGCCAGTAAATTTAACTCTTCGTAGTAATTCTTTTATGTGGAATAAAATGACTACAAAATGATACCACGGCATTGTGGAAATATTTTTGATCACATGTTATAATCAATAAATGGAGACTGAAACCACAGACATTATATTAACATAAGAATGCTATTTATAAATGCAACTGTACCATAAAGACATGGCCATTAACTAAAGGCAAAATGGGAACTAATAAGTTCACCAGTAAATGTTACCTGAATTTTATGATATATGAATGGTATTTATTCATTTTTAAAACACAAAGCTAAGCAAATATGAAAAATTATTTTATTAGATTATAGGGCCTCCTCCATCCTTTATTCCCTACTCCTGCGGTACTTTCCAACCTTTTCCATGCCATGGCACATGTAGAAAGTGATTATTCGTGTGGTACACGCTGGACAATGGAAATCGCCGTCTGTCTACCCCTGCCCATCTATAACTCCTCAGGCGTACAAGCGCATTACTACTCTCATTTTAGGACTATGATATAATTCACATTAAGAATACCTAAGTGTGAAAAAAGTTACTTTTACTTTTTAATATCACCTAAATAGTGTGTCTCTCAGGAAAATTTATGAAGAAAATTTATGAATCCATTTCACTTTTAAATAAATTTAAGTGGCATTTACCAAAAAAATGGCATTTTTTGTTATGATCCACAAAAGCGAGCACTGATAAATCTAATTGAAGAAACAGATTTGGGAGGGGACAGAAATGCTAAGATTCTTCTACACCATAATTTAAAGTGTCTAACTTACCAACTTAAAAAAATTTTCTTTAACATTTATTTATTTATTTTGAGAGAGAGAAAGCATGTGAGAGAGCGAGCATGAGTGGGAGAGGGGCAGAGACAGTGAGAGAGAATGAGAGAATTCTAAGCAGGCTCTGTGCTGAAGGCTCAATTGCATAAACTGTGAGATCATGAGCGGAGCCAAAACTAAGAGTCAGATGCTTAACCAACTGAGCCACCCGGCATCCCTAACTTATCTAAACTTTTAGTTAGACCATGAATACCAAGCAAAAAAAAAAAAGCAAAAACCAATCACAACTCATTTAAAAAACCTCATCACAGAAATAGAATGGTATAGGAGAGCAGTAATACAGCCTTTGTGTTTATAAACACCTCAAAGTCTCAAATGACTGACCAGAAAATATACATGAAGAGTAAGAGAAGCAAAATCCTTCGATTTCACTATTATATGTAGACTATTTTGTAAATACAAAAAACAAACAAAAAACAAATACAGGAAATAAAACAGTAATATAAGGTATAATCAAAAAAAGAAAGTTATAAAAACCAAATAAGAGTACCATACCTATTCAGCACATTTTAAAAAGATTGTAAAGCAAAATGTTTCGTTCATTAGATGAAGTCTCTTCAAAGGTGCTTTCTCTTCCTTTGTTAGCGAAAGAGCCCCCTACCCCAAGGCCACAAAGTGAAATCTACCATCAAAGAATGCTAATAAATAGCACACTTCCCCGCTTCAGTTGGTAAAACCAGCGGCTGATTTATTAGGTATCTAGAGATGCAGGTTCATCCTGTTCCAGTTTATAGGATACTCATCTGCAGCAAAGGCTACTTAAAGAAATTTCACACCTGCTGACATGGGTCGGACTACATCTTCCTACTACTCGTTCCAGCATTCTTCCAACAGATGCGCACGCTGTTTCTCCTTCTGAGAAACAGCACATGGAGTCCAAGCACTTGATACTTGAATTTGCTTTAATAAGCTGAAGGAGTTGAAGCAGAAAAAAATTAAGTTATTTACAGATTTGGATTTCCAAAAAGCATTAAAAAATTACAACAAGCACTTTAAAACCAAATGTAATGTATATACATATATGTTTTCTATAACATGGAAATGGATGAAGGGTTCTAAGAGTAATATTCAAAAATGCTTAAAAGGCACTGTGATCTAAATTAGAAGTCAAACAAAATAATTATATAAAAATAAGTGGCTGGATATTATTTAAATATGCAAAGATTTTGGATTTTATATCTTATTTATTTTAGTCAAAATGATTTACATCACTCATTCAAATTGAATGAATTCGAATTCTTCTTTGAGTTTTTGTTTATGTGAAATGCTCCTGTAATTTCAATTACAAATGTCTAGCAATTGAGAAAAGTGGAGTGTGAACCATTTTGAAGACTGGGAAATAACAACCAGGCAGGACCTAACCCCAATCTTCAACAACAATAGTAGAAAATACGTAGTGTTTACTATGTGCCAAATTCTAAGCACTCTATATATATGCACTCCATAATTATCCTTGAAAAAAGCATCATTTACCTTAAATTTGCTAAGCAACTAATAAGAGCCAATTATGCCCCTAAT
The DNA here is from genome assembly GCF_028749965.1 of Puma concolor. Classification (NCBI taxonomy): domain Eukaryota; kingdom Metazoa; phylum Chordata; class Mammalia; order Carnivora; family Felidae; genus Puma; species Puma concolor. The sequence goes on along the minus strand of NC_141675.1, from coordinate 75,208,483 downwards.
CAGCTTATCTTGCTTTAAAAAAATTAATGGTAGATGTACTAAAATCTCTTAAACAAGTGACTTACTACTATTAGGACTTTTATTAATTTCTGAAGGTATGCAAGATTTATACTGATTCAGGCATAAATAACCCAGCAAAATAACTTAAAGCCATTACTACTACTAATTTTAATCCTGTTAAAATGAGGGGAAAAAAATGGTATGACCACATAGCCCAATGAATCCCAACCCTGGTTTTGACACAGACAAGGACACTCCTAAATTTCTCAGGGGTTATTATTTTAAACAAACTTATTTTCATTCACTTTCCTTTACATATATAACATACTGTACAACAAATCTTTGGAAAGTATAGAGGAGGGAGAACAATGAAAATACATTTATTAGAGTGTTGCAATTCACAAAGGTTGGGAATCACCAAGTGTTGAGGGTAGGCATGGCAACAGGGGACAGACAGGGGACAGACGCTCACGATGGACAGAAGACAAATATGATGGAACATAAATAACCTGGCACTCTGACCATAAGCAGTGGGTGAGGTCTGCAAACTCGCTGCTCAGAGTAATTCTGCCAGATAGCAGGCATTGTGAGACAACACAGTTCCTGTTTGGCAATTACCTGATTGCACCAATGTCCTAGGATCTGCTAAGCACTGAGAAGTAGCCAAGTTTTACTTGTTCTTTCATCACAATACCCTTGGTTTAGGACTGTTTATGGTATTGTTTCTTAACCTGTGTTTTGAGAGATGTTTTACAGATGTTTCATGAAAAAAAAGTTCCATGGCCTATTAATTAAGTTTGGGAAACAGTTCAGTGATGGTCTAAATAGACTTATTGAGCAAAGTGTTGTCAATAAGTCAGGATGTGTGGTCAATCTCCAGGGGGAGAGCCAGACATAGTGCAAATTCTCAAACTTGTTTTTTTAAAGTAAAACTTTTCCCCCACACCCGCCGCCCCTGGGAATCAGTCAACACTAGGAAGAATATTAATATTCAGAGGAACAGTTTAGGAAATGTTGGTTTAAGTAATAAGATTTCATTAGTCTCTCAGTTTCCTCCTTGGGCTCTGTTTTCCTCCATCTCAAGATCACCCTTTACAGGAAACAGGATTCTAAAGCCCCCACATGCTCAAAAAATTACAATACAACAAGGAGGCCTTAAGGCCCTTTGTAACCTGACCTCAGGCTACCTTTCCTGCTCAACTTGCCAATGCTCCTGTACAGTCTTCACACAGCTAACCTATGCAGTGTTCCTTGCCTCTGGGCGTATGTCAGGGCTGGTCACCAAAGAGTCAGAATGCTGACTCCTACACCCAGTTCAGTTTAAATATTATCAACTCTATGAAACCTCCCTAACCTCTCCAGCTATCAGTAGTCTCTTTCTGGATTCTATTCCACTGCTTGCTTGTGTAATTTAAATAGTATAAGCACTTAAATTAAACTTTAACTTATTGAACAAGGCACTGTACTGGTTCTTATAGGAGACGGCAATCTAGTGAGTTAATAATAAGGGAAAAAGGTGGGAGATAAGTCAGGAAAAAATAATAATGGCAGTTCCATTAATGGAATACTTACTGTGCATGTGCCAGTCACTATTAAGATGCTTCTCATGGATTATTCTCATTTAAAACTTATAAGAAACTTTAGGGATAAGCACCATATTCAGAAACATTTTACAGATGAGGAAACAGAGAAGCTAAGAATTTGTTCAAGACCACCCTGCTGAGGCTTGAGTCTTGGTTTCTTTAATTCCACAGCCCACAACTCTGTATCATGCTCTTATGCTGCCTTCTTATAATTATGGTATGAGGCAAACTACAAATACTAAAAAAGAGGAGGAAAGCTGTCGTTGCTGGTATTGGTGGGAGGGCATGAAAGATTTGACGGAAAAGATGGTATCTGGAACACATTTTGAAAACTGGGCGGGATTTCAGTAGCTGTTAGGTGAAGAGAATGAGTAACTATGTGTGGGTAGAAAAGTATGATGTGTATTCAGCACATGTTTAGTCTCAGTGTAAGAAAGTAGCTGTTATGCCTGCTTCCTTGCAAAGAGACCAGTGCCACTCAAAGTGTGATCCATGGATCAGTGTTGATTGGGGAAAACATTTTTTTACTGGCCTATGAGGAGGTAAGTGTTTCAGATCTGTAAGAATAAGAGGTTAAAATATTTTATGGCAATTTGACAGAATACTTTTATAATTGCCGAATCTAATACTAATTTTAAAATCAAGGCTTATTTTATTTATCTTTTAAATTTCATTTCCTAGTACAGTTGACCTTGAACGACATGGGTTGGAACTGCATGGTCCACTTACACATAAATTTTTTTTCAATAAGTACATGTACAGTACTGCAAATGTTATTTTCTCTTCCTTGTGATTTTTTTCTCTAGCTTACTTTACTGTGAAAACATTATTGTGATACATAGTATCTACAACATACAATATGTTAATTGGCACTTCATGTTGTTGATAAGGCTTCCAGTCAACAGTTTGCTATTAGTTAGGTTTTTGAGGAGTCAAAAGTTACATGTGGATTTTTTACTGCATGAGGGGTCAGTAAGCCTCTAACCCTCACATTATTCAATGGCCAACTGTAACTAATTTTTATTGCATTTTACGAAAGTATTGGTCCGTGATAGATTGGAAATTAAAAACAAGAAAGCAAGAAAACAAACCGGTCTTTCACATTTGGCTAGGGAACACCAAACTAGACTAGAAACTAGAGAGAAACGAGGAGTCTGCCTGGTATTTCTTAATATAACAACTTGTGTTTTGCTTATATAGCTGATATTCAACTGACAAGGATTCACTGAAGAGGACATCCATAATGTCAGCAGCATTTGAGTGCTCCATATGTGTAGAATACTGCTTAAGCCAGGATATAACTTTAGGTAATAATCTTATTTTGTACTCATAACCTTTCACTTTAAAATCTAAGAAAAGGTATTAATACATGGACAACCCCAGAGAGAGTAAACATCTTGAAATATCAAAAATGTTATAAAGAAATGACTTCTTCAGATCACCTTTTGAACTAAGCTAAAATATATATATTTTATATACATTACATATATAATATATATTATAATATGTATAATATATACAAACCCTGGCTGCTTTAAAAATGCTGAATGCTGGTTAGTTGTGTAAAGCTGCTATCTATATAAAAAACTACACTGTTCTCTAGCAAACTTCCAAGCTCTACCACTTTCCCATATATATATATATCTTTGATCTCATATTCAGGATCTGGGAGCCCAGCCAGAGTACATGCAGCCACAGCTGCCAGTATAACTAACGGGGGGTAGGAAAAGGATGGAGCATTTAAATCTCATTTCATTCAAAGTAAGGAGAGGCAATTATTTCTTTTTTTGGACGGCTTATAAATACAAGAAAAGAAAAAAAAGCAAAGTAATGGGAGTGAGACTCTACCTGGTGGCATTTTATTTTACCAGAAATTTTGATTTATTGGTAAGACACTCTCTATTGCACTTGCTTCCCAGGAATGGCCACATACCTTAAAGTTAGAAGGCTGCCCAGCAAAAAACTATGGGCATTCAATATGACTATGTATGATTAAGAAAAATTTTCATCTTTACAGAACTTGCCTTTTGAGATAAATTCTGACTCACTGCTCTTATTCCATTATTTTCATGTCAGTGATAGTAAACATTTAAAAGTTTCTCTTAGTGCTTCTGTTTCTATATATCTTCTTTCTTTCTTGACTCTTCTAAATGTTAGAAAATTGTCATACATCTCTAAATTAGTCATTTCTATGCTATCTTACCTATCAAGTCAAATAGTTTTTTCAAGTTTAAATAAGAATTAGTAAACTATTAACCGTATATGTTCTGTTGCCTTTAAAACAGTTTTATAATAAATATATAATCAAAGTGAGAATCTTGTAAAGTCTTAAAGGAGATACTTGGAAACTAATTATGAAAAAAGGTTGTGTTCAAGGAAATGTTTTTCTTTTTAATGTGAAATCAAAAATCATCCAATATTACTAATTCCCAAATTTGGTTAAGAATAATAAAACCCCTAAAACAAATAATGGCTTCATCTCATTATTCAGAATTGCAAGAGCTGTTTGGTGATGGCACTTGGAAGACTGCTGTCTCTTACTCAAGGCCTGTTTCTCCATAACATGCCTCAAGCTCCCGTTCACTCCTCTATGCTCCCTTCCCTCTTTTCCTTTTCCTCAAGTAAAACAAACAGCTTTGGGTGGTTATAAATTTAAATACCTCCATACTGTCCTTTAGGTATCTCCAGAAAGGAGATTTACATCTGTATGTATTGCCTAAATTTAACTATTAAAATAAGCATACGGTAAGAATTACATCTATCAGGTATGCTTATTTTAATAATTTGGTTTATTCTAGTTTCAAAAAGACTGAGTCCCCTTTATTTTAATGAGGTGGCTGCAACATAAATAACAGTATCTGACTAGGAATTTGAAATTTAAGTGAAGAAGAGTATCCGTATATGTAAAAAATGGAAAAATCACCAATTTTCATGGAGAGGGTAAATCAGAATAGCACTAATTAATGAACTAAGCCATGATACAGCTGATGTTAAGGATTCAGTTTTCTAAGTATCAATCATCCAGAGAATGTCAGAGGATAACTGTTTGGTAGAAATAATGTCAACGCTAATATTTTTCTTCATTTCAACCTCCAGATGAAAAAGTTGCTCAAATAAGTCAGCACAGATTTGAAAATAACATTAATTTTGTAAAGTGTTGTACTTATCAGGTATGCAGCCAGGTCCTGCTACTCATGGCAGCCTTAGTATTATTTGTTTTTTAAAATGTTCAATTCTATTTCCTCACAGAAATTTTACTCAGAAAAGTGTAGCTTTTAGTGGCAAACAACTGAATACAGGCCATTAAGGTTTTCTGTTCCTTTGTTGTTCACTTCTTTGTCAATTAAATGAGACAGTGCTAGAAGCATCTTTGTCACAGAAGAGGAAGGTGACTTGTTGGCTGAAACTATTTAAAATGTTTTTTTGTTTGGGGTGGTGGCAGGTTTCAGGCAGGGGCTTAAGCATCCAGGTGCACAATGAGAAAGGTCAATAGTCCTAACATCCTGTTGACATCCTTACAGCACAGCTGGAAAGAGAGCATCCAGAACAGGCCAGGAATCCAGTGACAGAGAAATGACAAAACAATGGAAGCCAAGGAGGCAGGTGACAGTGGAAGGGAGGGAGATGATTAGAAAGCCCTAGCCCATGACAACATTTAGGGCTCAGCATCATCCTCTGCCTGATCTGACAAAGCTGACCAAATTTTGATTAGAGGAAAACAACTGCTATTTCAAGGCAGAAAAAACAGAAGAGGGATATTATATAATACTTATTTTTTTGAAGTGATTTTTATCTCAAAATACATACCAAAGGCAGAAAACCATATAAGAAAAATATTCAAGGTATATTTCATTCAACAATGAAAGATATGCAAAAAATAAATAAATAAATAAAAATTGCAGATCAGGGTAATACCCCCAGCAATTTTACTAAAATCATATTCACTGAAACTGTGTTCTTCTATCATCTTGTTTATTCACTGAAACAGGGTTCTTCTATCATCTTGTTTACAGGAAGAAAGACCAACTATCACAGGATGATGAGAAAACTCACTTATCACCCCTTTGTAAAAGAAATCGTAACAAGGCCCCTGTTATTAGGGCATTCTAAGAACTCAACTCTCAACTGTATCATACATTTTAATGGACATATGAAAGCAAAGCAGACTAGATCCATGTCTCATGAAATATCCACTTGAACTTGAACCTTTGGGGAACTTTTATCACAAAGGACAGGAATAATTTTATAGTTTTAGTCTAATCAGGTCCCACGTGGATTATCTGTTTTGTAGATTATCTAGGACATAATATAAATCCAGGCCAGCTCCCCCTCTTTACCCAGAGACCTCGTCAGCTGAGTTTTCCTTGTGGCTCAATCAGGGCATATTTTAAAAGTTAAGAATTTTTCTATATTTATCAAAGCAGAATACCAGATAAATATATACCAAAAATAATTATATAGAGCATCCCAAAAGTTGAGAATTGTTTTGAATTTCTTTTCAATTAATAGTAATAATAACAATGAAATAATTAATCAACATTTTTCATTTAGAGCAGTTCACTAAAGTAATCTAACTTTAAAAATATGTCTCCCAGAATAATTCAGATTTTTGAAATTACGTACTTGTTCTATGGTCTGATTCCATGGTACAGTTAAGATTTATAATTTTCAAGTAGCTTTGTTTTAAAGTTACACCATTTATGAGGTTTTATCCCAAATGAGACAACAGTACCTTCTTGACCAATAATTATAATATATAAAAGGCAAATAACCCAAGCAAAAATATAATTATTAGTAGTGAGTACTAATAATAATTAGTAACTACTAATTACTACCAATCAAAATATTCTGCATATCCTAATTAGGTCTAGAAGTGGTTGTCAGGATTTACTCCTCAAGAGGTGAATGAATCAAGTCCTCATCAATTCATACTTTTTTAGGACAAAGATATAACCAGGAAAGTTTATGAAAAGAAGTGAGAATCTGAGGACTATCGGTCAACAGAAAATTATTCAGTACCTCTAAGCACTCACTCATCTGATCATTTAACTCCAGACCTAGACAAGTAATCTGGTGTCTAACTATATTAAGATGCATAAAATAGTGCACAACTACCACTTTAAATGGGAAAACTGATTTCAGAAATAACAGAAATAGCATGACATACTTTCAAAAGAAGTAAAAAGGAATAGTTTATTGAATAGGTTGTGAGAATACCTTACTAGGTTAGAATCTGAGGTGAAGTAGGATTTAACACTGTAACTCCAAAGAGAGACTAGTAAAATATTCAGAGATGGACATAAAAAAATGTAAAGATCACAAAAAAGGAAGACAAGTCAACAAAAACAGTAAACACATGAGGAACAATGAAGGATTAGTGAAATAAAAACTAGGAGTCAGGCCAGTTCTCCCACAGCATGCCCCAAGCATGAGAACTTAGCGGATATGTCCCCAGGCAGGTCCAGCGCAGTACTACCTAGTGCACGCAAGAACTGTCCTGCTGGCTGCAAGCCTCAGCTAGCAGGTGCCTACTGTCCTCCCCTCTGTGCTTGCTTTCAGCAAATTCATATGCTGAGCTGACTGAACCCTTATCTTCTTCCATCTGGAAGGACAGAAAAGCAACAAGTCTCATATTACAGAACAATACTCTCACTGTATAATAGGTTTAGAATCAAAACAGCAAGTTGGGGTCTGCAATCTGCGAGGCACAAATGAATGTTCATACAACACCGCATTCATTTATCGTCACAAAAGAGAGCTAATGGCAGCTTCTTTAGGGGAATACAACAAAGCACACAAAATTAAGCCATGATTTTCCAGTGCACAAAATTAATTTAAAACCAGATTTCCTTCACTGAAATTCAACTCCTTCTATTAAATTCCTTGTCACCAAGATTTAGGGTTCTTATTGCAAAGGTATGTATGCCCACTTTCACAACCCTTATGCTCCCTTCTTAAAAGACTTTTCTACTCCAAGTGAACGTCAGCAGAGTAGAAGGCTCATTCACATGGCCTTCAAATGTCAGACATGTGGGTAAGGGGCAGGGGGCTTGATTTAATTTTTTAACAAAATTAATTTAATCTTTAATTTGAAATATATATTTTTTAGTGAGTGCTAACTAATTTACACAAATTTTTATTCTTTGCTGTTTCTATATTCTTCTCAGGAGTATGTGCCTATAGCCATGCTAATTTTAATCTTTTTTAAATTACAAGAAGATGTCCTCAATGAATAAAAAACAAAATTTTCCTTATTTCTATGTGTTTTCTCAGTCTTAGGACTGACCAATAATTATTTCTGTGAAAAAAAAAATGCTACGGTGAATGTCTTACATATATAAAAAATGAAGTAGAAGTCCTTGGTTTCAAGAGTACAATAAGCTTATGTAAAGACGGCTTATTATTATTATTATTATAGCTTTGGCTATAATATAAGGGATGGGAAAATACTCAAAATGAGTTTTCTTTCATTAAAAAAAGTTAATAGTTTCGTATTAATGGTTCTTAAGAAGTACTAACTTGATTAAAGATTTGAAGGCTCTTAAAGATATTTTACACCTGCACAACTTTTCTGTCACAACAGTAAACAATTAAGCTACCACGGATCACACCCAGAAAAACTATTTAATGCAGTTCAAGAACAAGATGCATTCAAAATTCACAGGATGCAGCAGCAGACAGATATATATGAACACTTGTTCTTCATGCAGCTAGGAGCAAATGCCCACGTAGTGGTCACTCACTGCTCATTTAAACACCTGGTATTTCTGCCTGGCCTTTGGTTGAGCATAGTATTTCTTTTTGTTTTCTGATGCTGACAATAAGTAAACAGACCACAGTACATAAAATGATCATCTGACAGGTAAAGGACCTGGAGACTCAGAGATGAACTAATTAGGTTAGGACACATAAGCCGCAGTGCCAAGGGCATCACTAATATCCAGGGCTGCTGTCTTCCCAACAGGGCTCTTCTTTTTGCTACACCATCTGACTGGAGAATGGCTTGCAGCAAAGGCTACCTGATCATATACCTGCTCTCACTGTGTTCTTTTCATAGATGAATGTTAAGTTGACTACCCTAGCGCATTGCTACAGAACCTGGGATCTCTCTAATTTATGATATCCTTACCCAATTGTTTTTAAGTCTATTATTGCTCAAAAACAAACAAACAAAAAAAACCATGGCTTGATTTAAGCCAACATGATATGTGAAAATACGATTTCATAAAAATGGCAAGATTATTTACAAAACAAAACTTATCTTTACTTAACAAAAGAGTTTGTCAGAGTGTTCTTTTAAGTAACAAGCTCTCCTACTGCCTTAGAGTTAAATAATTAGATGTTCAAAAATGTGATAAATACCCACTGTTTTCAGAAAGGCACATATGGATAACATGTGTTATACATATTTGACTCAACCAAAGGTGAAGGCAAATCTTCAAGTTTGTTTTGATTTTAGTTCTTGTTTTAAACATAAAATTTAGGTGACTACCACTTAAACACCCATTTTTATGTTCATGTACAATTATTACACCTTTGTAATTCAAAGTAGAATATATCAAAAATCTGGAAGATAGTAAAAATAAAATCAAAAAGTTTGATAAAACTTTAGAACAGCTCAAAATTATGAACTCAGAGTTATAAAAGCCATTACTTAAGCATTGCTTTGTCAAAGCCATTTGCTTGATCAAATGAACATAGATTAGAAACTTTGAGAATAAAAAACAATTAAAAAAACATATTAAGAATACACAAGATACTGACGGCGAGAAACTGAAAAGTGCCAAAAGTAAAAAAAAAAATTTTTTGTTTTAGTTATTAGTTATATTACTTTTTCTCTTCAAATCAGACTGGAGTTAAAGTTAATAAATAGTTCTGGTGACTTAATTATCAAAAGTTTCAGGATTTAAAACTTTCATTCTCTTCTATAAAAAGACATCTATATTATTATTTTTGTGGTAATGGACAGAATGGATCTGTCTGTGGAGATAAATATATGTATCTCATATATATATATGAGATACAAAATATATTGTGCAATTTATAGATGCACTAAACAGTAGCAAGGATATGAAATGTTTTAGCAGCCATTACAGTGTACAAAGACAAACACACACATGTATTTACAGCACAAATTAAGGCAAGATAAAAAATGGGCAACTCTCAGTTCCAAGTAACTGAAACTTAAAAAAACTTTAAACTTTATGATGAATTTCTGTAGCTTAAATTACTCAACATGCAGGAGCATCCTTAATTATGAAAATAATATGACAAGCAGAAGCATCAGAATTGTACTATAAAAGGTAGTTAAGGTGTACAATAGATAACAAGGTACAGATCTCTGTCCTGTTATGCTGAATTTTCATCTGAATTTTCAGTTCAAAGAAGAAATGGATATATATTTTAAGTTTTAATATACATATTAATAAAGGTCAAATTAGAGACAGAGCTGTGCTAACAAAAATGCCCCACTCTTATTTCATGCCTCTGCCCATCTTTTGAATATTGTTTAATTGACCTTTAGCATGCAGAAGAGTTAACAAGGTTCTACTCCTCCTACTCTACCTAAGTTTGCTCAGCTGATTCCTGGCCCTCGACAATGGCTGCAGTGCGATGAACTCGTCACTTAAAGCAACTGTGTTGGAGTACATCTATAAGTGGACAGAAAAGGGATGGTACATACAACAAGTCAGTGAGCTGTAATCATCACCTAAGAGACAGACACAGGACAAACTTTGTAAAGACATCTGTTCCTCCAAGAATAGGAAATATACATGGTACACATACATGACTGACATTTGTAGGGCTGTTGGCTCTGCAATCAAGAGAATTTATTCTTCATTCTTAATACCACATGGTTATTCTGGAGAAAAACAAAGCTCAAAATAAATGCTGACAACTCTTTTTTTTTTTTTTTTTTTAATGGTTTTTTTCTTCTTGCTACTTTTGGCAAACAATGAAGTGTCTGACAATTTTCTAACCATTTCTTCATCATTTGAAATCAGTGGTAAGGGTATAAGTCTGAAATAATAAAGATTACTGCTTGTAGCAAAGGAATAATGTCACACATAGGATGTGAATAACCATATACTGTTTCAGCAAAAACAAAACAAAACAAAACAAAAAAAACACAAAAACCCCCAGCAGGTTAGAAGATCTCTGAATGGAAGTAAACATTTCCTCTTTGGGTTGGACCTCAATAGAACATCGGGTCAAGTCATTTAAAATTAAGTTTAGCGGTGCAAAAGGGAGATTGTACTAGATTACACACCCATTTAAAATAAGTTTAGTTTACCCCACGTTCCATTTTTAATCGATTTTAACCTATGGTAAAAGAACCAAAATATATATAAAATACTTCTAGCTTTTTCTGGTGTAAAGGTCTACTTATAGGTGACAAATATTTCCTATGTAATCCTTTAAAAAGAGGCCATAGAAAAGGTAGCAAGAACTAATATCACTTTTTATTATCATAAGAAATCTCTATAAATACACATATTCTCATGTATCTAAAGATAAATGTAAATAAATCTGATTACTTTTATAAAGAATTAAGTTTTAAAAGTGGTGTCGTTAATATATTTTGGTGAAATATAACTTTATATAGGCCAAGAGGGGAAGACAAATGTGTTATCCATAAAGGTCTAGAAAAAGTGTAATAGACAATGTATTTAATACACTTAATACATTTAATACTTTCTTACTATAAATATTTATGTCTGAAGATTAGAAAAAAGATACACAAACCTTTTTGATATATATTTAAGGAATATACTGCAGAATAGAAAATTTCTCCATGCTGATGTAACTATGTGAGCACAGAGTAATCAATTATGCAAATTTCTCCAGCCCCATTTGGAAATTAGTATCACAGAGCAACATCCTCACTGTCCTGATAATTGTGATGCTTTTACTGAGGACTCACTATGTACAGGCCCAGGGTTAGGTGTTTTATATTCATTATCTCGACAATCATGTAAGGTAGTAATTATTATTCTGATTTTACAGAGGAGGAAATTGAGGCTTAGGGATGTGACTTGATTAGGGACACACATTTTATAAATGGTTAAGATGGTATTTGAATTAAGTCTGTCAGGCTTCAGAGGCCTATGCTGTTTCAATGGAGTTAAAATGTATATTGGCTACGACTTAGTTACCAAAGCAAAGAAATGCTAAAGAAATGTTGATATGATCAATTGAAATTAAAGCTAATACATCATTTAGGAACCCACCTCAGATCACTACATACTTAGGGAGCAATTATTCTATTTTTGAACACACAACTAAATTTTCAAAATTTAAACAAAATTTGCTTAGTGTGTAGCAAATATGCAGAAAAAGTCTCAACCATGTACAAGTCAAATATACAAAATGGCACATTCAACTAAATAGCTATTATTTCCTGAGCATCTACTATGTTATTGAACATTATTTCACTTAATCCTCATTATAAAGGTAATGAAATAGATAGTTCTATCATAATTTTACTACTCATGAGGAAAGGGAGACTTAAAGTTACGGAGCTACCAAGTGGTAGAACTGGGTTCTGAACTGAGAATTATCAGGCTCTAAAGACTATATTCTTAAACACCATGTAACACATTGTTAATATTTATTAATATGCATTTAGTAAGAAAATATATTTTATAAAAATCCATTCTGTAAAAATTATTTAGGTTAAAAAACTTATTTCAGACTCTTGTTGAAAACAAAGTAATGTGAAAAACTGATACTAGAATTCTAATGTGTATCTAAAGACATGGTTTTATCCCAATTATAGATCTCTGATAGAATGCCGTAATGTTATTTAAAACGTATTTATCATGTTTATCTGGACATAACTTGATAGTCTTCTATTTAAATCTAGAGCTCTGTTAATAAACAGTATAATTTAAGAAAATTTTAATTTGCCAGGAGTCAAAATTAATAGAAATAAGAAACAACTAAAAAATATCACATATAATAATATTTATTTTGCGAAATACTTGACACAAGAATGGATAATTTCCTATTCTGTGATATAAGCAAATTATAATGACAGCTATTCATCATTACAGACCTCTAATTAAAAAGGTATTGTATATAAAAAGTGGTTACCTGTGCCTTTTCAGTATTTGTAGGATGGAGCTGTCGTTCAAATACTTTCTTCACAATATCAAGTAGTAGACATGTAACAACCATAAGTATTATGGCAAACCAAGCAGAACCACTTGATAGGAGCTGAATAAATACAAAGTACATATTCTGGGAGCCCAAAAATGGCCTGCAAAGAAAGAAGGTAGGCTTAATAGAAATAGAAAACTGGGTACCTGGGTGGCTCAGTTGGTTAAGCATCCAACTTCAGCTCAGGTCATGATCTCATAGTTCATGAGTTCATACGCTGTGTCAGGCTCTGTTCTGACAGCTCAGAGCCTGGAGCCTGCTTCAGATTCTGTGTGTCTCTCTCTCTGCCCCTCCCCTGTTCGTACTCTACCTCTCTCTCTCTTTCAAAAATAAATATAAACATTTAAGTAGAAAACTGGTAAGACAATTTCTTAAATCAAAGCATCAAGTAAATCTGCTATATGTGAACATCATAATTTTAAGATTACTCCAGGAAAATGGTCAAAATTTGGAATTAGTATAATTAACTGCATATCTAATAAAACAAGAGAGACTTTAATTGTTAAAAATGAAATCCAATTTAATTACTTTCAATGACAACTATAGTTTTTATTATTAGGAGGGTGACAAGTAGCTGACTAGGTAACTCTACCTGAGCAGTAGGATATCAAAAGAATTATGCAGTAATACAGACTTATGAGACCAAGAATAGCAAGGAAAAGTATGTAACAAAATACTTTCCACTAAGCAACTAAATACTGATTACTCAAATCCTAGGCTGAAAAGCTCTTCTTAGAAGTTCTTCTCTAAAAATGTATTTTACAATAAATACACTCACAATTACAAATTCTACATAGTAACAGGTATAGTCGACATACTCTTTTTGGAATTTTTGTACAGATCACTTCAAAAGAATATGGGGAAATACAGAAAGAAATGGAAAAATAAAGAGGATTAAAATTAAACATTCTAGATGATAATAAGGGTATCCTTGTATGATCCTAAATGGAGGTTAATATTTAATCCAAGATGTTTTGGCTACTTTGTGTAGTTTTCTGCCTGACACTGGCATCAAAGACACAGTGGGCAAATGTAATTCTCCAAAGGAGAGATTTTAGATTCTCACTCACTAAAGAGTCTTAGGAGAGGCATTAATTTTCTCCAAAGGAGAGATTTTAGATTCTCACTCACTAAAGAATCTTAGGAGAGGCATTAATTTTCAATCTATCAGAGTGACAGAATATCTGATTTTACCAATAAAGACGAAGCATATTATTTACTTTTGAAAAAGAAGTTAACTCATTCATAAAAATAATGGTTCTATGTGACTTATATTATGTACACTGATAATTTAGAGGTAATATGGTTAGTGTAATTTGAACACTAAGTGTACAGTAAAACAACTGTGGTTTAAACCCTAGCTTTGCTACTTCTTAACCTTTGTTATCTTGGCTTTCAGTTTCCATATTGAAAGAATAGAGATAATAATATCTTAAGTTAAAACCACTAGAACATAGTATATTTTCAGTAATTGTTAAATTTGCTTCTCCCTATCAGTAAGATCAACTGAAAGAAGCAAATTTATTACTGAATAGGGTCTCAAAATTACTCTGAGCAGAATTTGTTCATAATATAACCTATCATAATAAATAGAGTTGAAGCAATATAATTAAAATATAATATAGTTACTTACCAGAGAATCCCTCCATAAAACAAAGAAAATACAAAATAGAATATAATAGATCCCCAGGTAACAAGATGGTTGATCCAGGTCCAAAAATGAGTTTCCAAAGCCATCTAAAAAAAATTTTTTTTAATCTTTAATACAAAATAATACTTACTTAATTAAATTAAACCTCATAGATGAAATTCAAGAATAAAATGTAGTAATTTTAAGTGCCTAAGGTTCCTATGGCAAGTCCCTCAGAAGATAAATATTAATGAAAGGGTCCATATGAAATTGAATAATTTCAAGTTTATAATGTTTTTCTTCTATGAGGAAGTAGCACTGAAATTTATTGAATACTTTATTCTCTACTCCATGGACTAAAACAACCTGGGTTATTTAACATTATATATAGGGAAGTGAAATTTCAGAGATGAATATTGTGAGGTTAACCTTTATTTGACCATAAAAATCAGCTGAGGCTTTCCAAAATAACAAACTTAAATGTTTTTTAATAAAAATTAAAATGAAATATTAAAATAGCAATCAGTGAAATTATTCATGACTAAAAAAAGGAGAAGTTAAAAGGGGAACATATCAACCTACAGTTAAAAAAAAACAAAGAAAATTAACTTTGAATTATACAGATACAAAATGTGTCCATGTTTCTAATTTCTGCACCATACCTTGACTGTGACTGTAATAACCATGACTGTGAAAACCAAGGTGCCAAATGTCCAGTTTCCAAACATCTAAACAGAAAACAAAAAAACAAAAACCAGAACCATTACTCCATTAAGTATTAATAGGATGCTAAATCAGATATAAGGAAAAAGAAAAAAGCCACATAACTTCATTCTTTACTAAAAATCACTTGCATTATGTAGGCCAGGTACATTTGAAATCTGTGACTACATTTGTAAGGTTAAAGCAGGTTATGAAAGGTTAAAGGTTAAAGGTTATGAAAAAAACATAAAGCATTATTATGTTTATTACCATCATGTAAAAATGATCCTTTGGGTAACATTATCAGATTAGAAACTCAAAGATGGCTTTGAGATTGTGTGACACAGGATGTTTTTAGTTAGAATGATAGTTATTAGTGACTACTTTATTCATGTCACACAATAAAAATGATAACTCTTCAATCACAACTGTCTTCTGAAACCATTCCAACCAGAGGTTATGGCAGATCACTTGACACTGTATTTCTGGAGACAGCGTAGGTGAGCAGGCTCATAGGGTAATTCTATTTTTAAGTTTTTGAGGAAACTCCACATTGTTTTCCAGAGTGGCTGCACAAGTTTGCCTTCCCACTAACAGTGCAAGAGGGTTCCCGTTTCTCCACATCTGCACATCTGTTGTTTCCGGGGTTGTTAATTTTAGCCACTCTGACTGGTGTGAGGTGGTATCTCAATGGGGTTTTGATTCGTCTTTCCCTGATGATGAGCAATGTTGAACATCTTTTCATGTGTCTTTTAGCCATCTGTATGTCTTTGGAAAAGTGTCTATTTATGTCTTCTGCCCATTTCTTCATTGGATTATTTGTTTTTTGGGTGTTGAGTTTGGCAAGTTCTTTACAGTTTTTGGACACTAACTCTTTATCCGATATGTCATTTACAAATATCTTCTCCCATTCCGTCAGTTGCCTTTTAGTTTTGTTGATTGTTTCCTTTGCGGTGCAGTAGCTTTTTATCTTGATGAGGTCCCAATAGTTCATTTTTGCTTTTAATTCCACTGCCTTTAGAGACGCATTGAGCAAGAAATTGCTGTGGCTGAGGTCAAAGAGGTTGTTTCCTGTTTTCTCCTCTAGGGTTTTGATGGTTTCCTGTCTCACATTTAGGTCTTTCATCCATTTTGGGTTTATTTTTGTGTGTGGTGTAAGAAAGGGATCTAGTATGCTAGATATGTTACCAGTATGCTACTGGTATCTAGTGGGTAGGGGCTAGGCATGCTGCTTAACATCCTACAACTCCTAGGATGAACCCCTACAATTAAAATTATCTGGCTCAAAATATCATTAGTGCAGAAGGTGGGAAGCCCTGATTCTGAGGGTAGGAAGAGAAGACTGAAGAGGAATAGTCAGTAAAGAAGCCAAAGTAAGTTATAGAAGCTGAGAGAAGATAACGGCAGGTAGGAAGGCTTTGTAAATTGTGCCCAGTGGTTGAGTTCATAAGGGCTGGGAAATGCTCTTGGATTTAACAATGTAGGGGTGGCTGGTGACCATAAAGAACATGGTTTTGACAGAGTGCTGGGAGCAAAAGCCCCACAGGAGTATGTTCAAGGGAGAAGAGGAAACAGGAAGTAGAAACAGCAAAAAAAGATAACTTCTTCAAATTTTGCTCTGAAAATACACAAAAAATACAGCAAACGCAATCTGTAGCTCAAGGAACTGTGGTTTTCATTAGAAGATGGGAAATATTAGAACATGTTTGTATGGTGACTAGAATGATCTAATAGAGGATGACAGATTGATGAGAAGGAAGGTGAAAACATAATTGCAGGAGTAAAGCCCCAGGTTAGGCAAGAAGGGGTTTAAGAATAAACAAAAGATGAAAACTTTTTGTATTAGGTTTAACTTAACTATACAGAGATCTATAAATGAATTACCTTCCCTAATCAGTTGTTTAGTTCTCCAATACAAACTCTCTTTATTATAGATTTTAAACATTTGATCAATTGTTGGGTGATACGATAAGAAGCGAAGTATATTTTTCTTAAAAAAAATTTTTTTTTTAATGTTTATTTATCTTTGAGAGACAGAGTGCAAGCAGCGGAGGGTCAGAGAGAGAGGGAGACACAGAATCTGAAGCAGGCTCCAGGCTCTGAGCTGTCAGCACAGACCCCGTCCTGGGGTTTGAACCCACACAGTCCAATGCAGGGCTCTAACACATGAACTGTGAGAGCTGAAGTCGGATGCTTAACTGACTGAGTCACCCAGGTGCCCTGCAAAGTGTATTTTTCTGTTCTCTTCTAATGTACACTAAATTTCAATTTCTATCAATTGCCTGGAGTATTACCAGTGCTTTAAATATTTGTCTCATGAATAAGTGAACATACAGGGAAATTCTTTAATGAACTAGATAATCAAAGTTGTATTAATCATAAAACGCTTTATTCAAAGAAATCTGTATCTACTTATAGGAATTAACTGCATATTTGTTCTTGAATGACCTGACTGGTAATTACAGTGGTTAAATCATTTAAGTTGAAATAAAAGATACTGTATTCACTGTGGAATACAGATACAAAATGACATATTTCTAGTCTTAACACAGAGCTCTTACCATTTGGTGGTTAGGTTTCAACAGCTGATGACATGTATAGCATGAAAGAGAAATTAATTAAGGATAGGAAATAAGGGGAGAAATCATTATAATTTCAAAAAAAAATAGTGAACAGTATAAAAGTTTATTTTTCTCTTTCAGAATTACAACCTGAAATTTCATCTCTTTAGTCTACCTTGAGTTGCTAATTAATCTGGCAAATGGTCCAGACCTAGAAGGTTTGATGAGGGTGAATTACTTTTTCTTCCTTAATATGTTATACCTCATTAAATTTTTAATGTGGTGGAATAGTGTACAAAATGTATTTTAGAATGGTACTGTGGTTCTGATAATTCCAAAATCTCCACTGGAGAAGTCTAACTAGAATTAGAATACTCTAAAAACTTTTCCCTTTTTTTCCCAATCCTATATATATTTTTGTAATTTCAGTTATTTTAGTTTTTAAAACTGGGTACAATTTCATAAGGACACAAATCATTAATGGTAGACATTTTCCTTTTAGTTCTTGCACACTTCAATAGAACAAAACCAAAACAAGCAAATTTAAAAAAACCCTTATTTGGGCCAGATCTCATTTTAACTAGTTGCCTAGTTTGTCATTTTCATATCAGACCATTGAGAATGAGTGGAGTAGGTATTAGTATTTGAATTCCTGAGTTAACAGGAGCTGTTTTTCTTTAATCTTCTTTCTTATGAAGCCTTTGGCTGAAACCACCCAACAAGCAAAATGTCACGTAGGCTTATGATGGGAACTCAGCTACCTCTAAAACTCTTCTCCTGATTATTTTCCTCCCTATATTATCTTGGTTTTCCATTCTCACCATATGACTAAAATTCCCTCCTTTCTGTTTCCTTCATTGTAGTGTTTTAGTCTTCTAATGTACTCTTACCCAAGCTGACATGCCTTTGCCTTTGCATCCTACAGAAGTCCACTTTATTGGAGGTGAACTCTTCGAATCTGAATTGCTTTTCTACCTTCTTTCTTATCTATAATCTTAAGTAGCATCTTCCCCATCTATGATTTTAAATAGCTTTTTCCCTGAGAAAGTTACCTTGCTGAGATCATAGGAAGACAATACAAGCTATTTCCAAAAATATTCCAAACAGCAACATTGTCAGAATAAGTGTGTTCTAAGATGAGATTACTTACTCTGCAGAGATCAAGAGAGGAGGAGATAAATTCTTCTTTTTTTAAAAAGACAGTCATTTGTTTTTAGTACCTCTTACTTTACTGAAATAAACATTCTTCATTGGTGTTTACCTCCCAATTATTTAGCTTTTCAAAAAAAAAAAATGATTTCATAGATAGTCATGTTCTTAGAAACAGAAAGCAGAATTGATTTCCAAGGGCTGAGAAGAGGGAGAAATGGGTAGTAGTTTATAGAGTTTTGGTTTTCCAAGTTGAAAAAGTTCTGACGATTTTATTGTACAACAATATGAATATACTGAACTGTACTCTTACAAATGTTAAGGTGGTTAAAAAAAAAAGTATCAAAAAAAAAAAGTATCACATTCTTTTACAAAGCAGGAAAGAATATCCAATGGGAAAAAGACTATCTCTTCAACAAATGGTGTTGGGAAAAATGGACAGCAACATGCAAAAGAAACTGGACCGCTTTCTTACACCATACACAAAAATAAATTCAAAATGGATTAAGACCTAAATGTGAAACCTGAAACCATAAAAATCCTAGAAGAGAACACAGTCAAGAACTTCTTTGACAACAGCCTCAGGAGCTTTTTTCCTACATGTGTCTCCTGAGGCAAGGGAAAACAAATGCAAAAATAAACTACTGGGCTGCATCAAAATAAAACTTCTGCACAATGAAGGAAACAATCAACAAAACAAAAAGGCAATCTATGGTAGGGGAGAAAATACTTGCAAATGACAAAGCCAATAAACGGTCAGTATCCAAAACATGTAAAGAACTTGTAAAACTCAACACCCCAAAAACAAATAATCCAATTAAAAATTGGGCAGAAGACATGGACAGACATTTCTCCAAAGAAGACATCCTGAGGGCTGACTCCAGAAAAGATGCTCACCATCACTTACCATCAGGGAAATGCAAATCAAAACTACAGTAAAGTATCACCTCACACCTATCAGAATGGCTAAAATCAACAACACATGAAACAACAGGTGTTGGCGGGTATGTGCAGAAGAGAACACTTGAGCACTGTTGGTGGGAATGTAAACTGGTGCAGCCACCGTGGAAAACAGTATGGAGGTTCCTCAAAAGGTTAAAAACAGAACCACCCTATAATCCAGCAATTTGCACTACTGGATATTTACAAAGAGCACAAAAACACTAATTCAAATGGATACATGTATCTCTATGTTTACAGCAGCATTACTTACAAAGCATGGAAGCAGCCCAAGTGTCCACTGATTGAAAAATAAACAAGAGGTGGTATATATACACAATGAAATATTATTCAGCCATTAAAGGAGAATGAAATCTTGTCATTTGCAACGATACAGATGGAGCTAGAGAGTATAATGCTAAGTGAAATAAGTTAGGGAAAGACAAATACCATATGATTTCACTCATGGGGAATTTAAGAAACAAAACAAACCAGCAAAGGGAAGAGAGAGAGAGAGAGAGAGAGAGAGAGAGAGAGAGAGAGAGAGAGAGAGAGAGAGAGAGAGAGAGAGAGAAAAGAAACAGACTCTTAATTACAGAGAACAAAGTGATGATTACCAGAGGGGAGGTGGGTAGAAGGATGGGTTAAATAGGTGATGAAGATTAAGGAATACACTTGTGATGAGCACTGGGTGACATAAGGAATTGAATCACTGTATGGCACACCTGAAACTAATAGAACACTATGTCAACTAACTGGAATTAAAATAAAGACTTTCTAAAAAGTATCAAATTATCTATTTTTAAATATGTGCAGTTTACTGTATATCAAATACAACTCAAGGTGTTTTTAAAAAATGATTTAATGGAAATCAGTTTTCATTATTTTTGGAGGACTTAAAAATTTTTTTAATTCATTTTTTTACATTTCTCAGTAACCTGTACACCCAACGTGAGGCTCAGACTCACAACACTGAGATCCAGAGTTGCATGCTTTACTGACTAATAAGCCAGCCAGGTTCCCCTGGAGGGCTTAAAAATTTTTTAAGTTATATTAAGATCTGACTGACTTATTTCGCTTAGCATTGTAATTTCACTCATACATGTAATTTAAGAAAGAAAACAAACAAGCAAAGGGAAAAAGAGAGGGAGACAAATTAAGAAATGGATGCTTAACTATAGAGGACAAACTGATGATTACCAGAAGAGAGGGGAGTGGGGAGATGGGCTGAACAGATGATGGGGATTAAGGAGGGCACTTGTTGTGATGAGTACTGGGTGATGTATGGAATTGGTGAATCACTATATTGTACACTAGAAACTAATATAACACTGCATGTTAACTAACTGGAATCAAAACAAAATCTTAAAAAAATAAAACTAAAGTTTTTGTCAAACATAAAGTTACATCAAGATCTCTAACAAATATTCTATAACCATTTTAACTTTTGTCAAAACTCTTTAAACAAAAGAAATGGTGATTGTGCTTTTCCATGAAGCATGTTTAAAAACACCAAAAAAGTTGATTCTGTTGGATTACAGAAATACTTTAAAGTTTTATGTTAAGCTCATTTTTAGCTTTGAAAATAAAATGAAAAGATTACCCATGCAATATAGCCACCAAATTACTTATCTGTGACTTCTGGACAAATGTTTGTGATGATACCACTGCACTGTAAGATAAGCTCCAGGTTGTAACTCCAAGCACTAGGAGTATCTTAAGCCTGCATAAGGCTAGGCAAATTTTACATGAATTTAATTCTTCTACTATTTTGGAGAAAAATAATTAAAAATTAGTCACTATGTCATTTTTAAATGGTGCTGTGAAGGTAAAGATCTGCCCACAGGAAAGCAGTTTTTAGACACACACACACAAACAAGCATTCAGCCATGTTATATACATTACTCTTTCCAAATCTCAGAGAAGATTTTATCAGGGTGCTTGTATTTTACTAAAGAAAGGAAGTCCTGTTAAAAAGATCTGAGAAAAATGAAAAATGAGTAATTCTTTCCTAAGTTAAAGAGAAGTTAAGAATGAGTGAATACTTCAAAAATATTTGTCGAAAATTCATACTTATAATATTCATGATACTGCTAGACCCTTATACAAAAAATGGGAGTGGAATCTTAACTTCTCCTGAACTGTCCTGCTCTACCTGGACCCCAAACGATTTCAACTCTTTCTCCTGCTCCTCTCTCAGGGTCACTGATTTGCATCAACTTCATCCTTATCTCCAGCTATTCCTCTTCCCAGTACTTCCCCCTAATAATGTTTTCTACTTCAGGCTTTCAGCTGTTGGTAGATTTGTTGGGCACACAAGAATAACTAACTGGAAAACAGAAACCATTCAACATATCCAGTGTTGAACAATGGGACATGAGCTAGATGTCTAAAAAGATTTTCAGTATAGGAAGACGTAAGAGAGGGCTGGAGCAAAAGGACAGAGGTCTGTGGGCTTAACCCTAAGGAACAGATGGTCCTAAGACTTTGGGGAAAAAAGAGTCAAGAGATGAAATATAACAGTGGCTTGGAACTAAAATGAGCACATTCTGAGAGAGTCAGCAAGGACAGTTTAACATACACATTTAAAGAGGAGAGAGATTCCAGGAGAAGTTGATCAGATGGGATTGGGAAGGCAGGGTCTTCAAAATACTTATTGGATGGTAAAAATAACAACTAACTCTGCTAAGACTGACTGAGTACTTGTACATGCTAGCCACTATGCCTAATGCTCTTTATATATAATAATCCTCACTGCAAACCTAGAAGGTAGGGATTCTGCTCCTATATATAATTTTGTGGGTGAGGAAACTGAGTCTTAGAGAGGTTAACTAACTCATCCCAAATTACTCAAATGGTAACTTCAGGTGTCAGGTTGTGGAGTCATTTCACCTGATCCCAATGTGTGCTTCTTTCCCACCATACCTAGTATTGGTGGCAGGGAGTAGTAGATTAGTTTCTAATGGTATATATCTGAGTGATAGAACAATTAGGCTAAAAGAGGAAAGAAGTTAATGATTTACAAATTGAGTTACCAAAAAAAGGGAAACCAACAATTCATACATGGTAATGAAAAAAATCTTCATTAAGATTTTATCTTTTTATACAGCATGCTTAAAATTTAATTTTAAAAGAGTCACTAAACATAAGAAACAAATTTAAATTATCAAGGGAATACTTAAATTCTGACATATAATAAAATACTATGTAGCCATGAAAAATATTTTTGAAGCATTTTTAATAACATGGAAAATCACTTAGGCTATAATAAGGGGAGAACTATAATAAAGCTATCATTGGGGCGCCTGGGTGGCTTGGTCGGTTAAGCGTCCGACTTCGGCTCAGGTCATGATCTCACGGTCCGTGAGTTCGAGCCCCGCGTCGGGCTCTGTGCTGACAGCTCAGAGCCTGGAGCCTGTTTCAGATTCTGTGTCTCCCTCTCTCTCTGCCCCTCCCCTGTTCATGCTCTGTCTCTCTCTGTCTCAAAAATAAATAAACGTTAAAAAAAAAAATTAAAAAAAAAAAGCTATCATTGAGACATAGGGGGATATAAATTATGAGGTTAATGGAAAACAGCAAAAAATAAAAAGGAATGGGTGAAAACATGTTAAAATCATAGAAGTAATTATACTTAGGTAAAAGGACAACAGGTGATTTCTTTTTTTTTTTTTTTAAAGATTAAAACAATTATTTTAGTAACCTCTACACCTACTGTGGGGCTCAAACTTACAACCCCAAGATCAAGACTAGCACACCCTCTGACAGACTGAGCCAGGGGCCCTGGTGATTTATTTTCTTTATATTTTTTCCTATGTATTTCAAATTTAATGGACACATACAACTTTTAAAATTAGGAACAAAGTACTAACCAGCAACAAAAAAATTAATTTCCTTTTATGGATGACATGTTCCGTCTACTTTTCAAACCTTCTGTCCAGTTTTCACCCTAATATTTCAGGTAGCAATGGGCATACTATCTGTAAGTTTGATGGTCCTTGCACAGGTGGCACTACTGTGCACAAAGGCACTGGGCTAATACTTGTTTCTCAAAGGAACTTAGGATCATGGCTAAGCACACAGGCTTTGAAGTCACAGAGATCTGAGTCTGAATTCTGTTCTTGTAATTTATTTATGGTGTGACCTGAGGCAAATTTCTTAACCTCTCCAAGGTTAATTTTCTAATATGCAAAAAGTAATGATATTTTCTTCACAGAGTTATTATAATTTAATAAGCTACCACACACAGTTGGCACAAAGAAATAACTCAATAAAAGGTAGTATTTGGGAAGTGCTGTAATCTTTATACTGTACAAAATAAAGATATTTTTGTCCAAATCAGGCTAAACATGTCCTCAAAAGTGAATGTATGTATGTTCCTGCACTACATCTTAAAGGAATGGCTAAAAAAACCTCTCTACAATTGAAATCCATTTCCTTCATTGCACTTGGATATTTATTTGCTTATTTGTTGTATCTCACACGACTCTATGCTCCATGACCAAGCATGTTTAGTTAATCTCACATATCCAGAACCTAGTATAGTACACAGTATGCTTGGTCCTTAATAAATATTTGCCAAACAGATAAAACTTCATATTCTCCCAATTGCGAATCTTGTATCTGTGTCTCAAAATATATTCTGCAATGCTTAATTAAGTACTGCCAGTGGAAAAGGGAAACTAAAGGCGACAAGCATTTCCAATTTACCACAGTACCACTGCTGTCACTTCCTTTCCTCATAACTCATTTAGCTAAGCCTAGAAAGAGAGGCCTAATTCAGCCAGAAGTCAAATAAGCTCTCCAATCAGGACACAGTAACAATGGCCACTTCCTAAGCATACCAAAAAAAAAAAAAAAAGAAAAAAAAGAAAAAGAAAAATTCACATGATTAAAAGCAAAAAACTAAACACCAAGTCCTCATTTCTCATATGAAAAATGCAGGTCACAGTATCTCTCCAATAGGATTATCGTGACAATTAATGGAGATGGAACATGTAAAACTCTTAGCAAAATAGTAAGCACTAAATAGACAGCAATTGTTATTAAGACACAATCTTAAAGTGAACATCATGCAAGGATATATCCCCTTGTGTGAATTAATTTAAAAGCAAAACTGCCTACTAACTTGAGTTTCATATTAAGACTATAGTGTAATGCTTTTAACTTTTGAAATCCTTATACAATTGCATTTTAACTTAATACCTACAATTTTATAATTTGAATTGAATTTTATTTTTTATGAGAGAAAGTTATCAGAGATCAGACTAAATGAAATTATTAACAAATATTCTTTAAAAAATGATATATTTTACCTGGCCATTTCCAAGCAGAGATATATCTTTTCCAATTAGAAAATAGGATCCAAAAAAGAAAATAAAGGCATGACTGAAACCCAGGATGGTCCAATAAAGAAATGTTTTAATGCTTAGTTGACGGTTTTTACTAATGTCTCTGTATATTAAAAAAAAAAAAAAAAAGAGAGAAAAAGGAACATGGTAGGATTCATGTTTATTATTTCCATACTAAATTATTGTTACAAATTCACAATGAAAAAACAAGATGGATATTTAATTTAAAATTGCTTAAAATTAGCAGAAAGTATACACCTGAATTTACAAATCACTATTTATAATACACATCTGTGTAGCAGCTTATAGTTCATGTAATATATTTAAAAACATTTTCTCATTTAGAAAAAAAACATGATATAGGCATAATAATTCAGCTTAATTGTTAAAAGTTGATCTATCTGCAGTATATTCTGTTGTGAACAGTCACTCTGCTATGACTATCTGTTTTTAGTGGAGTCATTTGAGTTTGGTTCAGCATTGAGGCTCCTAATCGATTTCATATCCACCAAAGGCTGGAAGGAAGAGCAGTTTGTGGTAATCTTAGGTCAAGCCCAGTCCTAGATATCCTGGGAAATTAAAGTGAGTTATTGCCATTTCTGGATGACTGAATACCTCTGTAAGAGTGGACATCAGGTTAACTTGGGAACCATAAACTGGTCTTCAGGAATAGTTCCACATCTCTGTGATTACTTACTTGGTTCTGGGGAAACAGGGATAACCCAGAAGATCTGGAATAGGAATTAATGTCCTCAACCCTGCATTTTGCAGTGATTATGACTTATTAATTTGTCAATGCTAGAAAATAAACTAATTTTTTAGAAACTCTGGAGACAACCAATTACTAAATAACTTCTTTTGTGCACATAAAATGGAGTATTACTGGTTTGCAACAGTAAATGCAAATTAAACAACTGCCCAATGCATTCCTAGTACAAAAGTGTTCATTTCTAAAAACACTGGAAAAGTTAAGTTTTTCTTTGATATCCAATAACTATAAACCATAAACTAAAATACTTCCTTAGTAAAATATTAATCACCGAGATACTGCCTAATATATTTGCTTATTTATAGGATGCTTTCAAAAATTGGTAACTATGTAACACACTTTTTATACTCAGAAGTGTTATGGACATTTAATACCGGAAAATACTTACCGATAGAGGGTAGGCTTGCTCTGTAATACGTGAGGGTCTATATGCTGTTCCAACAGACTATATATCAGTATAGGTAGGGAAGTAAAACAAATATTGTATAAAGTCAGGTACACGCTGTCATACAGTGTCTAGAAAGAGAAATTGGTGGGAATTTTGAGATTCTAAACTGTGTATTAGTTATGTATATGATCACAAAGAAGCCTACTAGAAATAAGCATAAAAATTATATAGCTTTCTCAATTTACACAAAAATCCAATTTAGTAATTCCAATTTGTTTCTTATATAGACACAAACACATAATATGCCTAGATTTATATTCTTTGTGGGAATTGGAACATTTTGTTATGTCAAGTGATCTGGAATTACAGTGAATTGGAGCTACACTTCAAGATTCTCCACAACTTGGTCATTGAGATGTCGTTTTTACACAATTCTCCTGCATGCATCTTAGGCTTTTTACTATTCCTTTGGTAGGGAAAACATACAGTTTTGCTTTTATGACTCTGTCTTCCCATCTAAGTCCTACATTTCCTTTAAGGTATGATCCATGAAACTTTAAAAATTGGCTCAAGTTCTTGATGATCAAACGTCCTCTTCTAAACAGCTGTCTGTGCTACTATTGGTACTAAATGCCTCGCACTTTGCCTACACTTCATTTATTGTTTTTATTGTTATTAATACTGTCTCAAATTATACTGTAAATTCCCTGAAAACCTAATCAAAATAGATGAGGTCTACTTATCATATGCTCTTATAGCATTCTCTAATTCATTCAAGTAAGCAAACATTATTACTGGCAATCGATGCCCAAGCAGATATTTGAAATTTAGAGCTACACGTTGTAAATGGAAGCAAAAACAGGATTAAGGATTGAGACAGCTAAAGAAAAACCTAAGATAATCAGGCTCTTATTATTTCAATAAATTAGAACAAATATCTTAATTAGAGATGTATAATGTGGTATGTAAAAAGGGTGCTCAATTAGTCAAAAGCAGTAGATCCTAGTATGGTTTAGTTATTAACTTCGTAGCTATGTGATCATGGCAAGTTACTTAATTTCTGTGGATTTCAATTTCATTTTCCATAAAATAAAACAGAGTAGATGGCAAATATGTGACATGTGTACAACCAAAGACCCACATGTGCTCATTATAGCTACTACTACCTGATTACAGGGTTTCTCTTTGAGCCTATAGCTTCAGAACACTTTTCAAAGTAGCATTCCTGGTGGCTCTATCAATTATTTACAGTTCATTACTGAGATAAAGTCTATATGTCATTCCTGGACTCAATCACTAAACTTCCTTCCCAATCCAAAAAAACTCTGTGAGTCAAAAAATAAATAATGAGGTAATCCCCCAATAGTTACTCTAACATGGCTTAATATAGAGCTTACAGAAATATTACATGTAAGTTGAAAAAGTTACCAAAATTCTCTCATAAGCTGTTAAGAGTTAATACTTATTTTTTAGAAAACATCTAGAATTAAAATATATTTTGGTATTAACATTCACTTCAAACTGAAAATCAGAATAAATATTATCAATTTTATACTGATCAAATACACTAATTAGGGAAGTTTTGTCTATTTATTTGTAGGACTAGGAAAAATGTAAAAAGTCCCTCCAACTATCAAAAACTGAATACACACACCTTATTCTAAAAGGATAAATCAAAAGCTTCTATTTACTTACTTGCTGAGAAAACAAACAGTAGAACTGATATAAAAATTGGGGTGTGATAAAGCACACATTCTGAAAAACAAGATTAAATGGAAATAATTAAAATATTTGGGTCTAAAAGGGAAATGATTTCTAAGAATGGTTATTAAAGAGTCCAGAACACAATTTCTGATATGGTAAGTAGAAGATCTACTCATAGGAACTTTGTTCCCTTACTTAAAATTTCTAAAAGAATTCTAAGCAGTACTTCAAATGTCAGAATGAAAATCCCTTGGGCTCTTATTGCTAAACAATGCCATAATTTTGAATTTACAGCCTTCCAGCTATTATTCAATACTTTTCATATATAATACAAAAAGTACAGTTTATTTAAACTATAGGGTTATGGGGCACCTTGGTGGCTCAGTCACTTAAGCATGCGACTCTTGATTTCGTCCCAGGTCATGATCTCGACGGTTTGGGAGTTCCAACCCCATATCAGGCTCTGCGCTGACAGCACGGAGCCTGCTTCGGATTCTCTCTCCCTCTCTCTCTCTCTCTGCCCCTTCCCTGCTCACACACTCTCTCTCAAAAATAAATAAAACAAACATTTAAACCTTAGGGCTTAATAGCTTTAAAATAAAAATATTTAAAATAATAAATGGAATTATGAAAACATCTTTCCATTTCAATATACAGTATAAAACCTTGGATTGTGAGTAACTTGGTCTGCGAGTGTTCTGCAAGATGAGCAGATATTTCTAATAAATTCTAACTTGATAAATGAGCAATGTCTTGCAATATGAGTAGTATACGATACTGAATGTCATATGATCACAACTCTGCCAATGGTTTTTGAAATTTGCTTTGATAAAGTGCTCTGGATTACAAGCCTGTTTCTGGAATGAATTATGCTCACAAACCAAGGTTTTATTGCACTTATATCATAGCAAAAGCTATGAGAAGATAGAAAAGCTATAATAAGGTAGCCATCATTTATTAGCAATATGCAATCTACCTGTGTTCTTTCATTGGCTTATAGATATTATTTATAGAATATATGCAATATAGAACACTATATATTGTATTAAATATCTTGGTATTCAGGAGCTCCTAACATGGGTTCCCTTGAAGTATACCTTCCCAAAAAGGGTTAAGAGAGAGAATGGTATTTCAACATAATTAGTTTCCTTGTAATCCTAAAATGTATCTTATTTTATGCAAATAAAACCCCTCTAATGAGTAGTTTATACATCTTACTAAACTACCAAAAGGTCATTTTTGCCACAAAAAGGATGAAGAACCTCTGCTTGAAACCACTGTACTGGACCTAAATTAAAACTTATTACTTGCTCAGGAAAAAATAACATGAAAGAAATCAAATTAAGTATGTTTTAATTTGCATAGGATAAAATGTATCAATTTTAAGTGTGAATTTTGATGCTAACAAATTCATGCACCCAAGTAACCACTACCACAATCAAATTAGAGAGCTTTTTCTATCATGCAAAGTTCTCTTATATCCCTTTCCAGTCAGTGCTATCACCTGCACCCCTGGCCTCAGGCAACCGCTGATTTTCTTTCTGTAGTACACATTAGATTTATGACAAAATAATCAAAGTATATCCCATAAACTGTTATTTCTATTTATAGAAACAATTTTTAAGAATAATTTGAATGGCAATCACATACCTTAAATTAAAACCTCAAATTACTGTCAGTAAATGGTTATATATATCTCCATGAAACTCACCTTATAAAAAAAATACTGTACAAGGGTAGCTATTCTAATATAATAAAAATGACCATGAACAAAAAGCAATTTGGAGAGGAATTTAAATCTAGCTATTGCATAGTCACTGTTTCTTGCAGCTTGTCTTCCTTCTTTACCCATGATTCCTATAATAAAGAAGACAAAAAGGCAAGTTCATTGATAACTGAGAAGTGTGATTTTGATAATTTAACTACAAATATCTTAATTATCTATAGCAGTTGAACCTGGGCTTGGGAGCACTATTTCCCAATATAGAGTGGATAGAAGATTGCCAAAAGGTTGCTCCACTTAAATCAAATACATAATTAAAACAAATCTACAATACATACCAGGTATGTAACATCAAGTGTCAAAGACTCAAAATAGAATAAAATACAATGAATATAAAAATAATATTGAAAGTTAAGGATCTAATAAGAACATCAAGTTTTACACTAATAGACACAAAGTACTAGTTAACAGATTTCTAATGGAGAAAGTGCTATAAAACAGCTTTAACTTTGTTAATTTCCAATGAACATAAAAAAAATCCAAATTGAATGATTAGAACCTAACAAAAATAAGCATTAAAGTTTAATGGTTTTAAAACTTTCGCACATAAGTCAAACAAAATGTGCTCTTTAGTTATTGATTGAACTTGATTATTTAAAATGGAAGCCCTGATTTTATTACTGGATTCAAATGGCATGAAATATTTCAATAAATATAACTAACAAACATTACACAGAGCAAATGAAGACTTAAAAAAGTTGTATGCATTGAGGGCATCTGGTAGGCTCAGTGAGTAAGCATCAGACTCCTGATTTTGGCTCAGGTCATGATCTCATAGTTCCTGGAATCAAGCCCCTTGTCAGGCTCCATGCTGATAGCACAGAGCCTACTTGGGATTCTTTCTTTCCCTTTCTCTGTGCCCCTTCCCCACATACACGCTGTCTTTCTCTCTCTCAAAATAAACTTAAGAAAAAAAAAAAACTGTATGCACTGTTTGCTGAAAATTCTTGCAAAGGTAATTAATAGTGAGAAAAGCTAGCACACTCACAACTTCTTACCTTTCTACAAGTGCATCTAGATAAAAGTTACGCATGAAATAGCAATTCACCAGATTATTTATGTGCACGTTTTGAACAAATGCCAAGTATATAAATATTTTAAATGTTTAATGTGACAATCTTGCTCCCTTTGTTAATTTATCTAATCTAGGCTGGATAAAATGTGCTTTTTAAAATAAGTGTCCACAATATCACTTGAAATCAGTACATAATTTTATCTGATAAATATGAGTACATTTTTAAGGTTACAGTAATCCTTTAGGTTTCAAAAGAGTTCTTGCCAAGTTTGTTTTTTCAATCTGGAAACAGCTTTGAAAAATCATTTTTCAAAATTGTAATTTTTTATTTTTGTAATAAAAAAAAAATTTCCAAAATGGCTAGGTATAGATAATCACTTACATTTATAACATCTAGAGAAGACCACTATTTTTGGTCTATATCCTTTAAGAATTTTTCCCTCTGCATTTTTTGTATTTAATATATACACAAACAAATGTACAAAACGAGATTATTTGTTTTATAATCTGTTATTGTCACTTCATACATTATGGACATTGTTTTTATAACATCTAACTATGTTAACTATTCATTTGTTAAAAATGTTTTTAATTTATTTTGAGAGAGAGAGTTTATGTGTGTGTGGGTGAAGGGCAGAGAGAAAACCAAGCAGGCTCCACACAATGTGGAGCCCCACGTGGGGCTTGATCTCAAGAACCTCAAGATCATGACCTGAACTGAAATCAAGAGGTGGACGCTTAACCAACTGAGCCACCCAGGCGTCCCTTTATTCATTTTCTTAAAAGAAATTCCTAGATGCATAACTGCTAGGTCAATAGGCACACATTTAAAATTCGATTATACATAATAATGCAGGGTATACCAATTTACACTCCCCCTAATACTGTACATGAGGATTTGCTAATTCTAACCTTTGCCAATTCCAAGTTTTACCCAACTTTGTAATTTTGCCAATCTGATAGGTAATTTTAAAACTTGGATTTTTTTTCTGAGTGAGCTGAACACTTTTTTTCATGCATTTAATACTCATCTTAATTTTAAAAAAATGTTTATTTTGAGAGAGAGAGAGCACGTGTGCATGAGAGTTGGGGAGGGAGAGAAAGAGAGAGAGAGAGAGAGAGAGAGAGAGAGAGAGAGAGAAGGAGAGAGAGAGAAATCAAATCCCAAGCAGGCTCTGCACTGTTAGCACAAGGTCTGATGCAGGTCTAGATCCCACAAACCATGGGATCATAACCTGAGTCGAAATCAAGAGTCAGAAGCTTAACTGACTGAGCTACCCAGGCACCCATGCAAATGTTCTTTATTAGTTTCATGTTTAAAATTTGAATTTGGGTATATTTACTTCTGCCAGACATACTGACCATTCCCTTTACAATGCCTTTCTTTTCTTTTTTCTTTTCTTTTCTCTTTTCTTTTCTTTCCTTCCTTCCTTCCTTCCTTTCTTTCTTTCTTTCTTTCTTTCTTTCTTTCTTTCTTTCTTTCTTTCTCTTTTGTTCTTTCTTTCTTTTTCTTTCTTTCCTAAAAATTAGATTTCTTTCTTTCTTTCTCTTTTGTTCTTTCTTTCTTTTTCTTTCTTTCCTAAAAATTAGATTTCTTTCTTTCTTTCTTTCTTTCATTCTTTCTTTCCTAAAAATTAGATCCTTCCATACCTCAAATTACAAGATTATTCATTAAATTTTTTTCTTCCATTCCTTTTTGTGGTCTTTAAAATTTTTTAAATATATAATCATTCTGGTATTTGTTTGCCTCTAAGCAACAGAAAGAGACCCAACTTTTTTTTCCTCCCAAATAACCAAATCAGCTATATTAGTATTTTTTTTAATCAAATAACTTGTTTCCCTACTTATTTGAAACATCTCCTTTTTTTAAAAACTAAATTTCCAGATGTTTGCATCTATCCTACTCACTGGTCTTTCTGTTATCATACTAGAATCAAATTGTTGTAACTACTGTAGCTTTTTATGCCTTTAATAGGAAGGTATAGGAAGTTATCATCAAATTGTTATGGAAATTTATGGTTAAACAACAGTACACAAACTAGAAAGAAAATTAAGTTTTCAAAATGAAAAGTGAAGAATTGATTTGAGAGCTACACTGGAAATATTAGACCTGAGAACTACCTATCACAGGACATTACAGAGGTTATTCCAGAAGAGGAATTAGCCTTTTTTCTAACTCTAAAATTTTATCCTTCATTAAAAAAACCTCCATACTTTTCTCCTTTGCTTCTGTATTTGCATAATAAAGTTATTTAGGAAGGCAGCTCAGAATATGGTTTAAACAGTAAATGATAATTTAAATATAATAAAATGGTATTAGTCTAAATAAAACAAAACTTTTAGGCAAAAATAGAAAAGAAATTAGAACAAAGTTTATTAAGTTAGAAAATTATTTGAGGGGTGCCTAGGTGGCTCTGTCAGTTAAGGTCCAACTTTGGCTCAGGTCATGATCTCACAGTTTGTGAATTTGAGCCCCACATGGGCCTCTCTGCTGTCAGTGTGGAGCCTGCTTTGGATCCTGTCTCCCTCTCTCTGTCCCTCCCTCACTCGTCCTCTCTCTCAAAAATTAATAAACATTTAAATAAAAAGGAAAACTACTTGAAAATATATATTATAATGGTTTGATATAATTTATTATTTCTAAAATTGTCATTAGAATGAGTTACAGAATCTTTAGACTGAAAAAGACAGGAAATAATAACAACATTCTAAAAGAATTGCAACCATGAGGGCAACTACATAAATTACAAATTTACAGTTTAAAAATTATAGAATAATGTGAGAAAGTACTTTAAAAGGTACAACACGGCAAAATAAAGCTACTTTATTATGAAGGAGAACTGGCAAAGATAAAATTCACCAACATGGTATTTACGTCCTTGAAACTTTGTAATTAAAATATCCTAAATATTGGGCTTAATTATAATGGGCTTCTTCTGATGCAGATACAGTGATACATTACCACATTGCATTCATATATTTGATACTGCATTTTAGCCTACAAAAGGAAAATTCAAAATCACCAAATAATTATACCAATTTTAAAAATTCAGGAAAAAAAAATCAATCACCTATGCCAACATGTGCTTCTTGTATCATGCTTACATCATTAGCACCATCACCAACAGCCAATGTTATAGGTTTCTCAGGTGAGATTTTTATCAGTCTTATTACCTGAAAGACATATAACTAATTAGTTATTATAAAATTTCAATTTTCTTGTATTTATATAGTCATTTATCTGAAATGACTGTTACAAGAACAGTTGAATAATGAAAAAAGTCAATTTTGTATTAGACAGTAATTTTCAATGGAGTTCATTTTTTGAGGAGATGTTAGGAATGTCTTTTAGAAATTACATAGCAAAAGAGAATATTATCTTTGGATTTTTTGATGGGAAGCAAGTCTCTTTTAAGTACAGCTTAAAAGTGTAAAAAACTTAATTGTGTTAAAAAATAATTACACTTAATTGAACTTTGTCAGGCAAAATTTTCTCTTTCTCAAGTAACTATTCTTTTTATTTGATAGAGGGAAGGTAATTATTTTCTCTTGTCATAAAATTTAAGAAATTTAAAAAAGCGATCAAGATTAAATTCAATAAAATTAAAAGAAAGCTTTCTTTGGAATTCTTGAACACACATTTATAAAGAACCTAGGCATTAGCTCTATTTGGTCTCCAACTGTAGTCTCCACAGACTGGGTACGTGAATTACAATAATATAGGCATTTTAATAAAATTCCATGAAGTAAAACAATGCTGGATGTCATTAGACCCATATGAGAAACAATCAGTGTGTAGGTGTGCAATTCAGAAGATATTTGTGAAAGATATAGTATAAGACCCAAATTTTGAATCAAGTTATAAAAAATATTTGTAAAGCCTTTCATTTGTTAGCTAACATTTTAATATTTCCTGTATATAGCTTCAAATCATAAGATAATTGGCTTTTAAACTTTTCACTAAAGTTTTATCACTTAATAGCCACTTTGAACAGAAAATTATCACTTTGGGAGAGTGCAAAAATAAGCCGTGCTCCATAGAACAACCTGAAGTTGCAGAAGAACAGAAGTCTTCCAGACCTCCTCACCAGTTAACTAACTAACTTATGAAACTGTAGTTGTCAAAGTTCAGTTTGTATCTCAGCAAAATCACAAAATGCCACCCATAGAAGACTTTGTAGGTCATTATGAATAGCTGAAACTAATATTCATTTTGAAAATTTCAAAGGTCTAACGTACATGGTTAAAATTCATAATGTGAGAAGTGACTACCAAATAGGACTAGATAAGGCATTAACCTTAAAGAGTACTTTTAGATCTCAGTATCTTTATGGAACGTTTTATAATACAAACATACCTTTGCTTTTTGCAGTGGTGCCATACGACAGCACAGTACAGCTGAACAATTTCTGCAAACTTCCATAAATAGTTTTTCATGCTCCCTGAGTGCAAGAGACAGGCTAGTCCCATCCACCACCAGCCCATGCTGAATCACATGATCCTCTTTAATTCTACGAGAAAATAATTATATTCTCTGTAAAATACTTTGAAACCATATTATTTATATACATCTAGTAAACAAAAAATTCTTACGAAAAGATGGACCATTTACCCGCAGACTTTATTGTTACAAAACTGATATGTCAGGGAAGAAATGGAGTTATATTACCTGAAAGCTGAGATTAAGCAAAACTGAGAGTGACTGATATGATGAATAAAACATATGATATTCAATTTTACAATGACCTGATAGAGTATATTTTCTAAAATGGGAATTATAAAGCCTATAATTCTTAGGATATTTTCCTGAAGTGTAGAAAAATCTTACAAAAATATAAAATTATTAGTTATACATTTAGGAAGTCCTAATTTAAAAAAGTAAACGAAATCAACAATGTTCAGGAAAATTCATGAGATAGATTTACCATGTGAGCAAGAAGGAATAAAGGAATCATAACTGTCTTTTGATATTAACCCCTACATTGGATTCTATGTAATGCCAGATAGTACTATGGTGGAACATGGATAGCATCGCCCTGTGAGCATATGCTGTATGAGTACATCTCCATCCCCTCATCTTTTTGTTTTTTTTGTTTAAAAAAATTTTTTTTAACGTTTATTTATTTTTGAGACAGAGAGAGACAGACCATGAATGGGGGAGGGTCAGACAGAGGGAGACACAGAATCTGAAACAGGCTCCAGGCTCTGAGCTGTCAGCACAGAGCCTGACGCAGGCTCGAACTCACAGACCGCGAGATCATGACCTGAGCCGGAGTCGGCCACTTAACCGACTGAGCCACCCAGGCGCCCCTAATTATCATCTTTTTGTGTGGTGACAAATTTAAGATCTACTCTCTTAACAATTCTTAAGTATATAATACAGTACTGTTAATTATAGTCACCATGCCTTATATGAGAATTCCAGAACTCATTCATCTTATATGTAAGCTAGAAGTTTGTACCCTTTGACCATCATCTACCCATTTTCCCTACACCCTAGCTTTGGAAACCACCATTCTACTCTGTTTCTATGAGTTCACCTTTTTTAGATTCCATTTGTATTTGTCTGTCTCTGCCTGACTTATTTCACTTAGCATACTGCTCTCAAGGTCCATCCATGTGTCACAAAAATATTTCCTTCTTTTTTATAGCTGAATAATATTCCTGTGTGTGTATTTACATGAGTTTATATAGACACACATTTTCTTTATCCATTCATCCGACAACAGACATTTAGGTTGTTTCCATTCTTGGCTATTGTGAATAATGCTGCAATGAACATGGGGGGGGGGGGTGCAAATTTCAGATAGTGACTGCATTTTCCTTGAATATATCCAGAAGTGGGATTGCTGGATCACACAGTAGTTCTATTTTTAGTTTTTGAGGAACCTCCATGTTGTTTTCCACAGTAACTGAACCCTCCATTTTTACTTTTTTTTTTAGTTCATTTATTTTGAGAGAGAGTGGGCGCACACGTGCAAGTGGGGGAGGGGCAGACAGAAAATCCCAAGCAGGCTCCTCACTATCAGTGCAGACACTATCACAAGGGACACGGGGCTAGAGCTCACTAACTGTGATATCATCACCTGAGCTGAGATCAGAAGTCAGATGCTTAACTGACTGAGCCACCCAGGTGCCCCTGTACTCTCCCTTTTTAAGTGAGAAGTGAGAAAACTATCAAATGAGCAGCAAACTATAAAAACTAAATATATATTGATAGATTTTAGTCTTACAAAAAAAGCTTTTATAAGTCAAAATGATGTCTTTCACAGTATGCCTAATCACTACTGTGTTGCACTGTAACTAATAAGTGGTAAACAATTATCTTTTACAACATAAACTTTTCAAAAATGTATTTTTCTTTATTAATTGTCATGTACCTGAAAGCAACACCACACTGACTATTTTTCCTCCCTATTGGCCAAACTTTATTTAGCAACCTTTGCTGTTTCCAATGTGTTCAGTCTAAGTACCGCCTGAGCCCATGACTCAGAACAAAGGGTAGCAGCCAAGAGTGGGAGAGATCAGTTTTCCTCTGGAAACTTCTTAAGCACACTAAATTAAGTTTCCTCTTTATAAGTCACCATATTATCTCACAATCCATGAGATAATATTTATGGAATATGGGAAAGCACCTCACAGATCTGGCACATAGGTAGCATCTGCTCATCTCTGTAGCCTCATGTCTTAATACCGCCTATACCCTCTTCCCATCTACTGCATTCTATGGCCATACTTCACTACTGTCAACTCCTTGAATGAATCCATCTCTCAGTTGTGGAAATTTGCATATGTTGCCCCTTTTGTTTGCTGGGGTTACTCTCTGACCAGTTAACATTTCTTTTAGGAGACAACAATCTTGAGTTTTTCTACAGAGCTCTGTTGTCTAGGCTAAGCTTCCCTCTTGTGTCCACCAACAACTTTCTGTTCTTACCTGTTACAATCCAGTTGTGATAGGTCTATCACAATATATTTATTTCTGTTTTTCCCATAGAAAATAAAGTATCCTGAGAGTAAACAACACACCTTACATGACTTGTGTTCCAAATTCTAGACAGCAGACCACCAATATGTGAAGGAATGGTAGGTTTGTGAAGGAATGGGTATACAAAGTAAAGCTTTCAAAGGAATGAAATTCTTTGCTCCACCAAAAATTTTTAGAATAGACATGAACTGGAAGTCTGTAAATCAAAACCCTATTGACTTATATGGTTATCTCAGAAAACATATTCTACCAAAAAGATGGTATCTCTAAAATAAAATACAAATTTCACATAGCAAGCCTTAAAAAAGACCAGAATGTTCACTTTGTAATACAGCTTTTGTACAAAAGGAAGATAAACAATATCCATAATCTTAACAGATTCACTAAGAGCACATATATAGAAGACTTGAAGAATAAAATACAAATAATAATTACCTTTAGATGGCTGTATTATGGTATATTCCATTATATATTCATCATTTTCAGTATTTTTTAAATGGACACTTGTTACTTTTATACAGGATTAATACTTTAGAAAGTATATATAAAGTAAATGATTCTGAATAATTAATTTCTACGTGTTAGGGAGTTCTCGTTGATATTATGGTACTTAAATGTTTAAGCAGCCACAATGGTGTTGTCACTACTCCCAAATTATAGTATAATTACCTAGATCAATTGCTTTTTTGAACTCAAGCAAAGAACCTTCTGAGAGTTGCACTGTCTCTTTAAAACAGCCCTTAAGTTGTTCTTTGATGAAATCCAGAGTTCAGTACTATATCAATGCCTGTATAACAAATATGAATAAAGCTCTGAAAGTACACTGAAAACTGTGGCACTATCTTTTCACATCTGTTTTTCTGTATTAGTAGAAGGCTGCAAATGACAGGTACCTGTGGGAGACCAGAACAACCCTAATGCTTACACTGAAGCAATCCTTAAATCACTGTGAAAAATGAGATCGTTAAAGGGGCTCCTAAATAAAGTTGATCTGTCTATAAAAAACAGATTTAGAAAAAAAAAAAAGAATGAATTTAGAGTATAAATACTTATGAAATTATCTCTGAACAATAAAATGTATATTAATTTCCTAGTTTAGTCATATGAACTAGATCTGGATTTGGCAAGTGTTTTCTGTAAAGAGACAGAAAGAAGTAAATACTTCAATTTTAGATTTTAGATTTTGTGGGCCAAGAGGCTAAACTGAGAATATAATGCAGGTACTTTTTTAAAATAGAGGAGACAGATTTTGACAAAAATTTTTATGGACTAAGTAAAAAAACTTAATAATAGTAATTGAGTATAATTTTTCAAGTAATACAAGTCTACCAGTGAGAAGAAATGGAAATCTTTTCTTTTGGGGGAGGAGGCAGGGGAGATAACATTTTGCTTAATTCAGGTTTAATGTTCCCCGTCATCAAAATCAATTGCAAAAGTCTACCTTTTAATGCTGATCTGCAATGAGATTTTATATTTTAACACAACAGAACTATCTGTATTGAGATTTTATATTTTACCTTTGAATATGTCTTTTCAAACAGGTAGCATATTAAAGTGTCACTGAGTAATAAACACAGTGCTGTGACTCCTAATTTGGTAATAAAATAATCAACACTACATTGTGCATGAAAAGTTTGATATTAAAAGTCCATTTTTCTTTTCTTGTTTGGACACGATGGATAAATACTACTAATAAAAATATAGTAAAATATCATAGGGCAATATGTGTGGCACTCAAAACACTACTGAGTTACAATGGTGTCACTGTGATCTGTAGTAAATCAAGCAGCAGTGAGAAATGATAAAAGTGCTTCCTAATGGCTCTGTCGCAACTACCCAACTGTCCTGAAGTGCAAAAACTTTTTACTGATGGTATGTAAATGAATGACTGTGGAACTGTTACAATAAAACTTTAATTATAGGATTTAAATTTGAATTTCATAAATTTTTACATCAAAATATTTCTCTTCTTTGGATTCTTTTTCACCCATTAAAAATATAAAAATTATTTTGAGCTCACAGGCTATAAAAAACAGGCAGTGGGCCATCTTGGACCCAGAAACCATAGTTTGCTGACCCCTGAACTCATGATCCAGATAATTACATTCTTACCTTCGGGCAAGCTGCCTCAATTGTTCAGCACATTGACTGTCTGATTTCTGGTTTATAAGTTCAAGAATGTTCATGGTTCTGTGAAAATGTCCACATGATAAACTCACACTAACAGCTGTTTCATGTTTATCTCCGGTTAGTACCCATACTTTGATACCAGCCATTCTTAATCCCTCAATAGTTTCTCGAACTCTATCTTGTAGCCTGAAAATAAAAGAAACAACATTAGTAGTGAGAAGAATACTTTTTGACTATTTCAATTATAAACCACCTAGTACATACAAGGTAAATTCTAGACTCCCTGACTTAAAAATGTTATAGTACAGTGATATAATTGATTTTTCCCCCCCATTTGGGAAGAAACAGGAAAAACCAAATTAGCCATCATCTGGTTAACATAACATCCACAACTTTATATCTTACGAGTAGATCTTCTAAGTTGATTTTTATAGAACTAAACTAAGTATACAGTCTTCATAAACTCCTATTTATTAGAAAATATTAAATTTGAAATTAGAAGATTTTTCTCTTTTTTATAAGAAAATTTCTCACATCAGTAGTTCAAAAATCAAATTGTGGACAACAAAGGATGACATAACCGTAGGTGAGTCTTAGAAATCTCATGAGGACAACTGAAAAGTAAATGAAAACCTAAATTTAAAAAAATGCAAACACTTACAGAGACAAGTGATGAGGAACAAACACTAAATAGGCCTCAAGGAATTCACAAACTAATAGAGGAGAAAGTCTTTAAAGAAATAATTATACTGCCACAAGAAAAACACAGAACTACCTACAAAACATGGATACTTCACAAAGGAGAGGTTTTTAATCCGGTTAGGGGTAAAGAAAGGTCTTACTGGAGTGGGGGTACTATCTGAGCTATATTTTATAAAGATATTCACAAATGGGTAAGGGGGAAATTATCCAGGCACAACGTACAGCCTTGCCACAGAACAAAGGCACAAAATAGAATAGTTTTAACTAGAGCTGTTGTTCAGAGAACTACAGACAGTTTGGTACTGTTGAAGCATAATGTGGAAGCAGGCAGTGGTGGGAAGTGAAGCTGGAGCATTAAACAGGTGCTTAAAGCTTTTGTATGCCATACTGAGTAGTAGTCTACAAATTCAAGCCTATAGGGAAAGCTACATAGCTGAGTTCATTCATCTATTTAAGGTATCTGGCTAGAATAAGTGTTGTATCTGCTGAATGGGAAAAATTACCCATTTATTTTGATTTTAAATATATTATTATAGGATGTTAATAAATGGAATTTATGTCATAAATTAGAAACACTTGGCTAGGAAAATTCTTATGAGAAAAAAACGGATATTGCCTATTTGTCTGATATTTACCTGTCTTCCACTGCTGTAGCTCCAAGTAATATCAGATTTTTCTCTATGAATTGGAAGACATCTGCCAATTTCTCTTCCCGTTGTTGCAAGGCAGTTCTGGCTTCAAAGAGACGTCTATCTATTTCCTCATACTCTTTAGATGTCAACTGTTTATAGGCCATACACAGAGTTCTTAGCCCTTTCTAAAACAGAAAAATTAAAGACAAAAATTGAACCAAAATAACTAATGGGAAATCAAGAAGTCACTGAAATAAACTGAGGATGCCTTACCAAAAGTCAATTACAAACAACTTAAAAGTACTATCATCTAGTAACAGGATATACATCAAGTGTCACAAAGCCCTAGTGATCTGAGTTATGGGACACACATCAGAGCTTTTATAATTTTTGATGAGTTCTTAAAAAGTTGCTCAAAATACTTAAGGTTTTTAATATCAGAGCCTAGACAGGATCATAAAGATGATCTTACTGTGGTTTTAAAACTGTTTTACCTGGAAAGCCAGACACTTCTATAAGGGTATCTTCAGGCTGTCAAGAGACAGGCAGCCCAGGTTCTATTCTCCTGTTTTAACCATTACAAATCCATTTTATAAGAATTCTTTTTAAGCAAAGAAGACCATAATTTCCTGAAGGTGCACAGTATGACGAATTTACAGTTCAAATAACGAAGTCAGTAAGGTGGCCCTCATCCAATAAACAATTCTTTCTAGAGCCACCGAATGATTTTAAACTGTATCATTATACATCTTCATTGGTGAAACGGAGTTACACAATACTTAGGAATATATATTTGATTATCCGATCCTCCTGGGCACAAATTTTTCCTATGGTGTTACTATTTAAAAGTTGGTACCTATATCCAAAAGCTTATAAAAGTTCTTGCTGTACATTTTCCTCAGAAAAACCCAAATATTCTAATAACAGAACTTGGAAAGGGTACATTTTAAAATACTATATGACATTATTTAGATTTCTAAATATTGATGTTCTTGATTTACAAATGACCAACACTTAGGGGTGCCTGGGTGGCTCAGTCATCCAACTCTTGATTTCGGCTCAGGTCATGATCTCATGGTTTGTGAGTTCAAGCCCTGCATCAAGGCTCTGTGCTGACAGTGCAGAGCCTGCTTGGGATTTCCTCTCTCTCCCTCAAAAATAAACAAGCATTAAAAAAGACAACAACCAAAAAACCAAATGACCCACACCTATAAATATTTTTCTTAAATAATAGTTAAGAGGCCATGAGAGTTACTAGTATATGAAAGTAATTCACTTTACAACAAATACTTATTGAAATGCTAACTATGTGCCAGCATTATTCTGGATATTAAAATGAATGTTAAGTAGAAGAATGTCTTTGTTCTCATGGATGTTACAGTGTGGTAGGTGAACTACATCATAAACAATTAGGAAACAAGCAATGGGAGAAAATAAACCATAAAAGGGAGGCAGGTGAGCAGAGATGAGTATGGAGCATACATTTAGAGAAATGCAGAAATAAGAGATCATGAGTTCCTAAGACTGAAAGAGAGCTGCTTAAAAATCTTCCTCTTCAGATGAAGTGTGGCACTTTGTTTTTGTAAGATTCTCCTACATTCTTCTAGTAAGAGACTTAATTCACAAACCATAAAATTCATTCCTTTAAAGAGTACAATTTAGTGGTTTTTAGTGTATTTACAGAGTTGTACAATCATGACTACTATCTAATTACAGAACATTTTCATCATCCCTAAAAGGAATCCCATATTCATTAGCAGACACTTCCTTTTTACCCTTCTTCCAGACCCTGGCAACTACTAATGTGCTTTTTGTCTCTATGAATTCCATTAATCTGGATATTTCATATAAATGGAACATGTGACCATTTATGACTAGCTTCTTTTACTAGGCATAACCTTTCCAAGATTCATCCATGTTGTAGCATATAAGTATTTTAAGTATTTCATTCCTTTTAATGGCCAAATAACATTCCATTATAGGGAGATGACGCATTGTTTAATCCATGCATCAGCTGATGGAATTTGAATGTTTCCACCTTTTGGCTATTTAGCAAAAATGCTACTAAGTTTTTGTGTGAACATGTGTTCAGTTCTCTTGGGTGTATAACTAGCAGTGAATGGGTTATACAGTTACCTTTATTACTCTATGTTCTGTGAGAAACTGTCAAACTCTTTTCTAAAGTGTTTGTACCATTTATATTCTCACCAGCAATGAAGGTGCCAGTTTCTCCACATCCTTGGGATTCCCCTATATTTTTTTTAGTAAACTTCTCTTTTTAATGTATTAATTTGAATGGTCTTTGTAGCCAGAAATACCCTGATTGTAATAGGTTCAAAGAGAAGACTTGAATTTTAGGAAGACAACACATACTGTAACAGAACTGCAGAATGTCTATAATTTTTTTTTATAAATTACTAATGCAAGAATGAAGCCTTAAATCTTTCATGTGTATATCTTCTAGTTTTATATATTTTAGAAATCTCCACTCACCAAAGCAAATTCATCTACATGAATTCTGGTTTTTTCTATTTCTCCACCTACACAATTAGGAAGAATTGATGATTCAGCTCCTTTAGCAAATAAAAACTTCTCACCTAAAGAGAAAAATCAGTTATCAGACTCTTAATATTAGATAAATAAAAATTCATAAAAATTTAGACAGGTTACCTGAAGGTGCCTGAACAATCACACTCATTCTCCTACGATCTGAGTCAAATTCGAGAATATGAAGCAGTTTGTACCTAAGGAAAAAAAAAATAAGATAAAAAGTCTACTTTTTTTGAATAGTAAGTGAATCTTTGACAAGAACCCCTATAAAAGATAAAATGGTTGATTTAGAATAAGAAATTAATCTCAAGTACATTTTCAAGATGATGGGTTATGAATCACTAATAATAACACAAGATAGAAATAGAAGGAACTGACATTTATTGAGTACTTACCAAATGCCATGTACTTTACCTACCTTATGTCATTTAATACCCATGAGAACCAAAGAAGGTAGGTCTTATCTCATTTTACAGATGAGGACTATTAAACTCAGAAAGGTTAAGTAATTTTCCTAAAGTCAAATAAGTTTGTGAGTGGCACAGCAAGGATTGGAATCCAGATCTGCCCAGCTCCACGTTTTTCTAAAAAAGGTAATTGATTCTCAACCCTTTTCTCTGCCCAAACACACCTGAGAAATACAACACACTGACATTAGTAACAGAGGATCATTACAGCAGTGATTCTGAACCTAGAACAGTGTACGTGTGTACAGGTAGGGAAACAA
Organism: Puma concolor; assembly: GCF_028749965.1. Classification (NCBI taxonomy): domain Eukaryota; kingdom Metazoa; phylum Chordata; class Mammalia; order Carnivora; family Felidae; genus Puma; species Puma concolor. The sequence continues at coordinate 75,164,023 of NC_141675.1, read as the reverse complement.
ATGCCTTTATAGGGAGCAGTAAAAGAATTTGTGTGGATGGGTCAGGTGTGGCTTGAAGTTTTTGGGATGGATTTATATAATGATGTTTATATGAAATGTTTTGTACATCTCAAAGAAAAACACTGAGTGGGATGATGGTTTGTAAGTTGATGAAATGAGCTACATAGGCTTCTACATGAAATTAGCTAAAAAATGGCTCTATTTTAGTTTGGAAAACCATAGTTTGGCAAGGGACAGCTACAGTTGAGATATAATTGGAATTGATAAAACAATGAAAGATATGACTAGAACAGGAATGGACTAATTTATAAAGCAGTGTAAACATAAGGAAGGTTTTCTTTATTCAGTAAGAACTTATGGAACTCATTACCCCAGGAGTGTATAAAAATAAACATATGAGTAAATTCAAGAACCATTAAGCTAAAATACAAATGAAAGATTCACAGTAGAATGTTATTATTACTGTGAAAAAGTACAATGGAGTATTAACATCATTCTAGAGCAGGGGTCAGTAAACTTTTTCTGTAAAGGTCCAGACAGTACATATTTTAGGCTTTGCAGGCTATATATGGTTTCTGTTGCATTTTTTTTTTTTAAAACAACAATCCTTTAAAAGTGTAATATAGCTTGTAGACTGTACAAACCAAGCCATAGACCAGGTATGGCCTATGGGCCACAGTTTACAGATTCCTATTCTATACTAAACACACAGAAGATTACAATATAGAAAAAAAATTACCGTTCCAGTTTTCCAAGTGTTTTAACTTCCATAGTTTCTTCAGAATTGCCAATAAATACAATGCCAATTCTAGGGATTAAAAGAGAAGAAATATAGGATTAAAAAAATTTTTTTCAAATGTTTATTTATTTTTGAGTGAAAGAGCACATGAGAGCAGGGTGGGGGCAGAGAGAGGGGGACAGAATATCTGAAGTGGGCTCTGTGCTGACAGCAGAGCCCGATGTGGGGGGCTTGAACTCATGAACCATGAGACCATAACCTGAGCCTAAGTCAGATGCTTAACTGACTGAGCCACCCAGGAACCCTAAGAAATGTAAGATTTAGAGACGCTATTTCATGTTTCACAGTATGTCATTATAACTTAGCCTGAATAAAAACATTTAAAATACACATTTAAGATGCATTTAAAAATATTTCTTTGAGGGGCACCTGGGTGGCTCAGTTAAGTGTCTAACTCTTGATTTCGGCTCAGGTCATGATCTCATGGTTCTTTGTGAGATGGAGCCCAGTTGGGCTCTGCACTGACAGCATGGAGCCTGCTTGGGATTCTCTCTCTTCCTCTCTCTGCCCCTTCCCTGCTTGCATGTGCTCTCTTTCTCTCTGAAAAATAAATAAAAAAAATTAATTTGAATATGGCATTATTTTTAAGAACTTGAAGGATCAGAGTAGGTCCAAAACAATACATTCACAAGTATTTCTCACAAATTATATTTTTCATATTTCACAGTAACCATTTTTAAAAATCTCTTCAAAATATGATTCAATGCAAGCTTGTCAACAAAATTAATGACACATATAAAATTGTCCTTTATGTGTTTATGAATTCTACCTTTATGCATTTATGAATTTTGTCTGACAATTTAAAATAACTTTCTAGTATTTGTAGTTGTTTATTTAAAAGATGTTTTTCTGAAGATTTGAAAATTAGACTAAACTATACCTTGCAGCAGCTTCCACTAGAGCTTTTTCATCTGGTGAAGATGCATAGTACTCCAACTGGGAGGGTGCAAGGTTGGATTGCCAGGGACCATCACCAATGCCATCAGTCTGAACGTTGCTAATCTGTACAGTGTGACAGAGACTGACTGCTTTAAAGAAGAGATCATGTTCTTTAATCTGTAGAAAAATAATATTCACAATAAAAATACCATCCCCAAACAACATTTAGAAAACCATAAGCAGAATTCTAAAAAATGTCAATAAATACTGTTAATAATTGGTTATCTTAGATTTACAATAAGAGTGCTATAATCTTGAACTGCCTGAATACTAGCTGGTTGCTTCTGACTCCAAAAAGTAAAATGTTACATTTGCTTATGACCTTTCAACATAAGAGTATCTTTTGGGAGGCACCGCCAAATTGTAAGACCTCTTAAAAAGTGAGGTCTCAAGAAGCATTAAATAAATGTAAGCTCTATTTCTTAGCAAAAGTCTCTTTACTTCTTTACTTCAAGGCATAGGGTTCTTCTTAACTTAGTCTCATTTACCCAGAGAACTAAGGCAGACACACATTAATTGACAAGTTAAACTGGGTTATAACCACAAATTCTCCGTGTTGAATCAAAGGATATACATTTCAAATATATATTTTTTGTCCCACTAACACTTAAACTTTTTCTCCTTCAATCAATCGAGCAACTACCAGAGAGAATTATTTCAAACGAAATTCCAATTTATTAATTTAAAAGTTACTTACTAGTTCAGTTTCATTTTCAGGACTGGTCCTAAAAGAAGAACTAGTTGTAAGATGGGATAAGTTGTTAAGATGGGATAAACTATTAAGATAAGATAAGTTTCCGTCTGAAGAGTCTGGTGTTGGTCCTTCAGAGACAAGTCTACCATTGATTTCTTGGTATTTTATGCCATTAATTGAACACTCCCGAAACTGCATCTCATTTTCTGTCAATGTGCCAGTTTTATCTGTAAACACATATTCCACCTAGAGATGAAAGATAAAAGAAAAAAAAAACTTTTGTGTTTATGGTCCTATGTTAAACAAAAAAACCTTGTCGCCCATCTCCTAAAGTCAAGCTTACCTATTAACATTGGCATACTGATGCTGAGATTCCTTTAATCCAAGCACAATAATTAAAGATACCCAGAAACAAAACAGAGTAACATAAAATAATTTCAGTCTATATACACATACACTTTGAAGTTTGTGGCATTTTTACATGCATGTTCATCTGTAGAGCTGGCTGATAATGTGGTATTAATAGTTCTTTTTCCTCTCCTGGATAAGGTATTTTGAAGTAGTAGGATTAAGAATGATCTTTGAGCAAGGGTGGAAGGGATGCTTAATAACCTAGAATGTGAAAGGATATGTGGTCCAGAAGAAATGGTACAGAGCTGGGAACAGGAACACAAAGTCATAGCAACACAAGAAATCAGAGATAGAAAGTTATCTAAAATAGATAGATGGGGGAAATTGAAACCAAGGGTAGGAGACAAACTCAGGGAAAAGGAAAAAGTTTAAGTGAAAATATTTTATTTTTTTATTTTTTAATTTTTATTTATTTAAAAAAAATTTTTTTAATGTTTATTTATTTTAGAGAGAGACAGAGCTGCGGAGGAACAGAGAGAGAGGGAGACACAGAATCCGAAACAGGCTCCAGGCTCTGAGCTGTCAGCACAGGGCCCGATGCGGCGCTCAAACTCACAAACCGCGAGATCATGACCTGAGCCGAAGCCAGACGCTCAACCGACTGAGCCACCCAGGCGCCCCTAAATGAAAATATTTTAAAAAGGTAAGACAAATAATTGTATTACTCTTGGAGACTAATTTTGGAAAATTAACCCTAAAAGAAGGTAGGTCCAAAAAGAGAAGACTGAAATAGTTAAATCTTGATACAAACTAGGATCACGGTGAGGATTTAATTAATGCAATGATGATTTGAGAAAGTCATCATTTAAAAAGCGAGGTAGACATCATAAGGAAAAACAATAACCACAGACCAATATCTCTTATGAACATAAACACAAACCAAATCTAGAACAATATAAAAAATACACACCATGAACATGTGGGATTCATCCCTGGAATGCAAAACTGGTTCGACATCAATTAATCAATGAAACCCACCATAATAATAAGTTGGCACTTATTCTTTATTCTATTATTAAAATGATCATCTCAACAGATGCAGAAAAAGCATTTAACAGAATCCAATACCCTTTCATGATAAAAACATTCAACAAATTAGGGACAGGCTATTTCCTCAACCTGATAAAATACGTCTACAAAACCCCATAATTAGCATTTGATGAAGAAAGACTGAATGCTTTCCCTTAAACTAAGTTCAGGAATAAAGCAAAAATGTCTGTTCTTGCCACTTTTATTTTATGATACAAAATATATCAGCAAACAGAACTAATACTCCAAAAGTGATTAGAATAGACAGAGATCTGTCAGTCATGGAGGACTTTTTAGAATTAAAAGATTAGATAGAGGGGCCCCTGGGTGGCTCAGCTGGTTGAGCGTGTGGCTTCGGCTCAGGTCATGATCTCGCAGTTTGTGAGTTTGAGCCCCACATCGGGCTCTGTGCTGACAGGTCAGAGCCTGGAGCCTATTTCGAATTCTGTCTCTCCCTCTCTTCTGCTCCTCCCCCGCTCATGCTCTGTCTCGCTCTCTCCTTCGAAATAAATAAAAAAAAAAAAAAAACATTTTGAGGAAAAAAAAAGATTAGATAGAGATGAATAAAATAAATCAATTTTGATTTTGATTTTTTTTTTAATTTTTAATTTTTTCAACGTTTATTTATTTTTGGGACAGAGAGAGACAGAGCATGAACGGGGGAGGGGCAGAGAGAGAGGGAGACACAGAATCGGAAACAGGCTCCAGGCTCTGAGCCATCAGCCCAGAGCTTGACGCGGGGCTCGAACTCCCGGACCGCGAGATTGTGACCTGGCTGAAGTCGGACGCTTAACCGACTGCGCCACCCAGGCACCCCTCAATTTTGATTTTTAAAAATTTGTATAAAATCAAGAAGTTTTAACTTTAGTGATAAAGAGGGCACTGTATACCACCCTAAGAGTAGTTTCTTTAACAGTATGGAAATTTAAGGACATAGGAGAGTGTGAAATAAAGTAGATTTCACTGGTATAAAAATAGGTAAAGGAATATAGGCAATAAACATATTATGAAATACTTGCAGGCTTAAAAGTAAAAAGAAAGGCTGAGATGAATTAGAAATTTTACAAAGTTATCACTTAAAGTTTATTAAAAAGAAAACAGATATGGATATGCACAGTGTGAAGTTTCAGAAAAACAACATTCTAAGATGAAGGAAAGAGGAAGAGAAGAAAATTGGGATAGAAAAGGTCAAAGGAAAGAAAAAATGGGAAAAAATGTGTTTGGAGAAGTAAAAGCAGGCTCTGTTTTTAGGTCCTGAATATGTGATACATAATTAAAGAAATGTGACATAAATTAATATTTAGCATAAGTTACTACAGCCTCCTAAATGTTAAAAATAAATGGATCAACTTCTGGTTAAAAATGGCAGGCTGAGCAAGTACAATTATCTCTGCTCCTCTTGAAACTTCACTTAAGTAAGAATAGAGGAATAAAAAAAGAACAAAAATAATGGTAGATGAGACAACATGAGAAGGGAGATATAACAAGTTTGGAAGATGGAAAGGAGCTGAATGAGTGGCAAGTGACTTAAGAGAACATAGAATATGAAACCTAAGCAATGGGGGCAAATCCTTTCCCAGAAACTCGCAGAAAATGGAGGTACCAGGAACAGTCTGGAACCTGAAATCACCTCATAATTTGCAAACCTGAGATTGCCTTACATCTATCCGAGCAACAGCTGGAAGGTTTATTGTCTAAGGAGGAGCTTGAACCAGAGAGAATCTGAACCCTGTGGAAAGCTGAAAACAGGTGTGAGGCAGCTAAAAACAGGAGTGCGGCAGTACACTAAAAACGGAGATTTCTACTGGATGGCCCTAACAAGCAGCAGAAATACTAACTGGAGTAATTCTCTCTGGGGAAACTGAGAAAAGACCAACACTGATGTCTGGGGATGTGCCAAAAAATAGCTGGGCTGCTAGGGTTTTCTATGGAAAACTTTTAAGCTTGTAAAGAAAACCAAAGATTAGCATTCATTTGAGGATCACTCCTTAAAAGAAAGGAGTCTTTCTTGTCTTAGAGTCTAAGACAAATTAGACAGTTTGCTACAACAAGGTCATGAAAACATGAACTTATAACAATATGGCTGATAGATAAGGGAACAATTTGAACATAACGTGCACTTTGCATTTGGTTATGCACAATTTCCTTTGTGAGAAACACCAGCAAACTGCCAAGCCCAGAAGGAACACATGAAATGTGCAAGCCTCAAACAGGTACCAGTTCCCTCAGGTCACCATGGGTGTTATAAGCCACACCCATCCACTTCTGTTTTCAGATAACCTTCCTTTCTATACTTTACAATGACACACAGGTAGCAATACTTCGATGATGGTCACTTCTACAAGAAACCTTCTGGTCTATTTCAAGATAAAATGCCACATACATTACAGTACTTATGCATTTCTTAACAATCTATTTTAAATGTGTCATTGACAAAGTTTTTGTTGTACTCCTAATCCCATTAGTCCTGTGGCTTTTACTAAGTAATTTTAAGTAGCACAATAAGTTTTAGGAATGCATATGCCATATTGTAGTAGAACAGACGACTGAGAAAGGAACTAGGGGCAAAGAGAAAATGCAAGGAGCACAAGACTAAATAGCCATCATTAATATCTTCAGAGAGCTAAAAGAATAGATTATATTCAAGAAAAGGAATATGATGCAATTAAAAAAGATTATTCAAATATACTAGAATATTAGAAATTAAAAATATTATAACAGAAATAAAAGAAATTAAAAGATAGGTAGAAAGATAGAGTTGACAAATTCTTCCAGAATTATAAAAACAAACAAGTAAAGGAAAACTGAAAGTCAAAGAAAGAGAATTAGAGAATCAAGATAAATGGTCTGATATCTAAATACTAAATTAAAAAAGACATGTTATCAAAGAAATTATGTAAGAAAATTTCTAGAATTGAAGTACATGTATTTCCAGACTGAAAGGGCTCACAGAGCTCACTGTCCAATGAAAGCATAAAAAAAAAAAAAAAAAGACTGACACCAAGGTACCTCATCATGAAATTTCAGAATCATCATATTAAGAGAAGATCCTAAAGACTTCCAGAGATAAAATAACAGATCACACACAAAGAACTCGGAATCAGAATGGCATTGCATTTCTTAACAGCAACATTGGAAGCCAGAAAAAAATGGAGAAATGCTTTTAAAATATGGAAGAATGATAATTTCCAACCTGGGATGCATTATACAACTAAATTACTAATCAAGTGTAAAAAAGGAATAAAGAATTTTCACACATCCAAAGTCTCAAAATATTCTCCTCTCATGCATCCTTTTTCAGGAAGTTATTAGAAGATGTGTTCCACCAAAATGAGAGAAAAAGACACATGTGGGGTGACACGGGATCCAGGAGACAGGAGATCCAAAACAGGAGAGAGGCAAAGGAATTTCTAGAGTAATGGTAAAGGGAAGTCCTGGGTGACAGCTAAGAAGCAGGCCCAGAAATAAGTCCAAATTGAAGCAGAAAGACAAAAGTCTTCAAAAAAGCTGCCACCATAAAAAGAAAGAGAAAGGAAATCCTAGATTACTTGATATGTTTGAGTATGTAGAGAGATATTTCAAATATTAATCAGAGACTTGTTTGTGGCATACAGAAATTAAGCAAATGAAAAAACAGAGCAATGAACTCTAGGGAAAATAACATATAAAAAAGAAAGTGTAATTATAGTATCATAGGATACACATAAAGAACTAGGAATTAGTGAGCAATACTAAGAGTCAACATAATGTCAATAACATTTACTGAATCCCTAATTGTGATATAACAATATTAGAGGGCTATAGGGAGGCAAAGTGGGTATGTATCTGAGTATGTGTGTATAAACAGCAGCATAAGAGTATATCTTTATATTCCATAATAAATAATGTCTAAAATTTAAAAATCAAGAAAGAACACTATATACAGTAGTGCTAAATAATGGGAAAAACGATTTCAGATTTAAAAATGAGAAACAAGAGTTAGGTGTGGAGCAAAGTAGGGCTATTTTTTGGTATAAGCCTCATAGTATTTTTCTTTGTATATGTATTGTTTTGATAAAAATAAAATATTAGCAAAACAAAATAAAACGATCTTTTTTTACCTGTCCAAGCTCTTCATTCAGATCAGAAGTATTGACTTGAGCTTTCTGGTCTGATTCTTCATGATAGAGATCAAGATCCCAGCCAATAAAAAATGATCCAAGAAATTTTTGCATTTCGACTGTCACATATAATGAAATTGGAATGATGAAATTGTAGAGTACCAAAAAGGCAAGGAAGTCTGAAATGAATCTCAGAATCTAGGCAAAAAAATGATTGATACAAGAATACATATGAGAATTTCCTCAGTATGACCAGAGAAAAATTATCAGAAAGTTTCATGTCTAAACAGACCATCAACTATATTCTGAAGCAGAAGTTTCATGAATTGAAATTCATTTGTTGAATCATTTTTTTAATACATTTCTTTTGGTTGTTTTATTGCTCATTAGAATCTTGAACAAAACGAAAAAAGAAAAGGTTAAATTCAAACTACTTGTTACTTTTTAGAAGCTACCAAAAGGCCTGATGTGACTCAAATAACCTTTAGCAAAATATTTAATTAATAATCCCTGAAGTATACTTACTCTTCTACTTCTACCTTTCAAAATCAAAGATAACTAAAAACTGACTATAATTTAAAATTTATTTAAAAATTGGTAGACTAGAACTGCTGTAAATTAAAACTCTTACTTACAGATGATATAGTAATAGCCTACTTCAATAGCACAGCAGTTATCACATTTTGACATGCATTCTGTGAAAGGTGAAATACTAATTATGAATGATATGGAAAATATGTTCCTGTGATCTGCTTTGTGGTTTCTTGAGATCCACATCTGTCTTGCAATAGTTGTATTTTAATCTAATGTGAAATCTGGAGACAAAGTTACCAAAATTGCAGATTAAATTGTCTTGGTAGTCCATATTTATTGTTTAAAACATTATATGACAAATTTTGTATCAATACTTCATCTTATCAATGGACTGACAGTAAGACTCCTTGAATTATTCTGACAGAATTGAAAATAAGTCAACTAACTCTTTAATTCACTTACAGCATACAGTAAATAAAATAAAAAAACTGAATTTGTAGTAGTGAAGGGGAATGCCAACACAGATGATTTAAATTTTTGTGATCTCTTATAATTATTCAAGTCATGTCTTAGGAAATACAATTGCTTATGCCTTAAAATGCAAAAAGTATACCAGTATAAACATAATGGCCACTCTGACTTGCAGTGTCTTTCTGTCACCCTTCAATAGTAATGGTTTTAGGAGATCACAGTGGTCACTCCTATCAGAAGTCACTACCAAATCATCAACTGTGCCAAAGAATAGTTTCCTTTATAGCAGAGTCAAGAACACCATAAAATACCTTACTACTATTTCTTTGATGTTCTGTTTTTTGGTTATACCAAGGTTCATCCCATTTTTCTTCAGCTTGCCATGTATATTTCAAGATAGTACTGATGATGGCTTCAGAAATAAGGATTATTAGATAAATTATCAAAAATGTATTCATTGACCTGGAATGAGAAAAAAAAGCATATGAAACATATCAATTATGTGTTACTATATTCAAATGCCTGAAAATTTTATACTGGTATTAAATAAAATATAAAAATATATAAGATATCATGTAGCTATTTAAAGGAAACAATCTTTGTATTTTAAGAAATGACCATTCAATAGAATCTGTTTACCAAGGGATAAAATAGCTAATACAGAAGATTATAAGCCTATTTGAATTGGTTATATTACTGTTCAAAATGCTTACAGTAAATGACAGTTTTGGCCAATTACTCTCACCATAAGTAGCTATTCTAAGATTTTTTACATTTTTAGCATCTAGTGTTAAGTATAAATATAACTAACATTTATATAGCATTAAAAGTTTTATAAAACTTTGTCACATCCACTAGCTTGTCAAATCTTCGTAAAACCTCTGGGAGGAGATCACACCCTTTTTAAGGATTAAGACCAAAGCCTAAATAAAAATTATCCTATAAATTTACAAAAATCACATAAGTCAGGAATTAACTTTAGAATCCCTGTTTTCTCCAGGCAAGATTGACATTACAATATTTCACGAAGCAAGCTTAATATCACATCTTTGATTCTTTAATCAGCACTAATTTCAGTTTCTGTCGGTGTTTCTTTACTAATGTTAACTATCCAGTGCTGTGATGGTTAATCTAAACTTGACTGGGCTAAGAGATGACAGCTGGTAAAACATTACTTTGGGGTGTGTCTGTGAGGGTATTTATCTATCTCTTCCAGAGATTAGTATTTGATACTACTATTTGATACTATAAATACTGTATCTTCCAGAGATTAGTATTTGATAAAACAGTCTCAGTACAGAAATATGCCCTTACCAACGTAGGTGGGTATCATAACTGAGGGCCCAAATGAAATAAAAAAGGCAAAGGACGAATTTTTTTCTTTTCTTAAGTTGGGATGTCAGAGCTCCAGGTTCGTATCAGGGGCCATCCTCAGGCCTTTGGATACTGACTGCATCATACCATCGGCTTTCCTGTTTCTCCAGTTTGCAGACTGCAGACTGTGGGATTTTGTGGCCTTCACAACCACATGAGCCAACTCCTATAATAAATCTCTTACATACATCTACGTATATTCCTACTGGTTCTGTTTCTCCGGAGAACATTAATACAAGTGCTATAAATTTCTCTCTCAGCACTGCTTTAGCTTCATCCTTCAAAATTTGATACACTGTATTTTCATTAACTTCTGGATATTAAAAAAAAAAAAGTTCTTTAAAATTTTCTCTGTGACCCATAGAATATTTAAAAGTAAGAGTTCTAGCTGCTCCATGTCCTAGCCAATATTTGGAACCTTTAGATTTTTAATTTTTGTCATTCCTCTAAGTGTATATTGGTATGTATCTCTTTACAGTTTTAATTTGCATCTTTCTCATGACTAATAACATTGTACACTTTTTTGTATGTTTACTAGCCTTTTGTACATTTCTTTGTAAAAATTTCTCTGCTCCAGTCTTATAATCCATTTTTTTCATTGCATTGTTTTTATTATAGACTTAGAGGAGCTTTTAATGTATCATTATATATTCTGGTTACAAATCCTTTGTCAGATAAATGTTTTATGATACCATCACCCAGTTTGTGGCTTCCTTGATCATTTCCTTAATTGTGTAGTCTAAGAAGTTTTTAATTTTGCGGAAGTAGAGCTAGCCAATTTTTTCTTTTGTGGTATTATTTATTTATCCTACAAAATATTTACCTATCCCCAGGTTGTGAAGAAATCTTCCTAAGTTTTCTTCTAAAAGTTTTATAGTTTCGGGTGCCAGGGTGGCTTAGTCACTAAGCATCCGATTTTGGCTCAGATCATGATCTCACAGTTTGCAAGTTTGAGCCCTGCATAGGGCTCTGTTCGGACAGCTTGGAGCCTGGAGCCTGCTTTGGATTCTGTCTCCCTCTCTTTCTGTCCCTCCCCGGCTTGAGCTGTCTCTCTCTCAAAAATAAACAAACATTAAAAAAAGTTAAAAGTTTTATAGTTTTAGCCTTTCCATTTAGGTATATGACCCACCTTCAAAAACTTTTTGGAGTATGAGGTAATATAGGAATTGAGGTTTATTATTTTTTCCCATATGGATATCCAATTATTGTGGCATCTTTTAATGAAAAGACTATCATTTTCCTCACTGAATTTACTTGATGCTTTGGTTGAAAATCAATTGACCATATATGAATGGGTCTATTTCTCACCTCTAGTTTATTCCAATGAAATGTCTTTTTTTGCTAATACCATATTATATTTACTATAGCTTTGCATCCACTCTCTATTGTATACTTTTTATTTACAACCTGAAATTCTTTATTATTATTTTTTAAATATAATTTGTTGTCAAATTGGCTAACATACAGTGTGTACAGTGTGCTCTTGCTTTTGTGGGCAGATTCCCGTGATTCATCACTTACATACAACATCCAGTGCTCATCCCAACTGCCCTCCTCAATGCCCATCACTCATTTTCCCCTCTACCCCACCCCCCCATCAACCCTCAGTTTGTTCTCTGTATTTAAGAGTCTCTTATGGTTTGCCTCCCTCCCTCTCTGTTTGTAACTATTTTTTTTACCCTTCTCTTCCTCCATGGTCTTCTGTTAATTTTCTAAAGATTCACATATGAATGAAAACATATGATATCTGCCTTTCTCTGACTTATTTCACTTAGCATAAACGTTCCATCCACGTTGCTGCAAATGGCAGGATTTCATTCTTTCTCTTGCCACGTAGTATTCCATTGTATATATAAACCACACCTTTATCCATTCATCAGTTGACAGACATTTAGGTTCTTTACATAATTTAGCTATTCTTGAAAGCGCTGCTATAAACATTGGGGTACATGTGCCCCCATGAATCAGCACTCCTGTATCCCTTGGATAAATTCCTAGTAGTACTATTGCTGGGCTATAGGGTAATTCTATTTTTAATTTTTTGAGGAACCTCCACACTGTTTTCCAGAGCAGCTGCACCAGTTTGCATCCCACCAACAGTGCAAGAGGGCTCCCGTTTCTCCACATCCGCACCAGCATCTGTGGTTTCTGATTTGTTAATTTTAGCCACTCTGACAGGTATGAGGTGGTATCTCAGTTTGGTTTTGATTTGTCTTTCCCTGATGATGAGTTACGTTGCGCATCTTTTCATGTGTCTGTTGGGCATCTGGATGTCTTCTCTGGAATACTGTCTATTCATGTCTTCTGCCCATTTCTTCACTGGATTATTTGTTTTTTGGGTGTTGAGTTTGATAAGTTCTTTATAGATTTTGGATGCTAACCCTTTATCTGTCATTTGCAAATATCTTTTCCCATTCTGTCACTTGCCTTTTAGTTTTATTGACTGTTTCCTTTGTAGTGCAGAAGCTTTTTATCTTGATGAGGTCCCAATAATTCATTTTTGCTTTTAATTCCATTGCCTTTAGAGACGTGTTGACCAAGAAATTGCTGTGGCTGAGGTCAAAGAGGTTGTTTCTTGTTTTCTCCTCTAGGGCTTTGATGGTTTCCTGTTTCACATTCAGGTCTTTCATCCATTTTGGGTTTATTTTTGTTTATGGTGTAGCAAAGGCATCTAGTTTCATTCTTCTGCATGTTGCTGCCCAGTTCTCCCAGCACCATTTGCTAAAGAGACTGTTTTTGCATTGGATACTCTTTCTAGCTTTGTCAAAGATTAGTTGGCCATGCATTTGTGGGTCCAATTCTGGGTTATGTATTCTATTTCATTGGTCTGTGTGTCTGTTTTGGGGCCAATACCATACTGTCTTGATGATTACAGCTTTGTAATAGAGGCTAAAGTCTGGGATTGTGATGCCTCCTGCTTTAGTTTCCTTTTTCAACATTACTTTCGTTATTCCGGGTCTTTTGTGGTTTCATACAAATTTTAGGATAGTTTTTTCTAACTTTGAGAAGAATGCTAGTGCAATTTTGCTTGGGATTGCATTGAATATGTAGATTGCTTTGGGTAGTAATGACATTTTAACAATATTATTCTTCCAATCCATGAGCATGGAATGTTTTTCCATTTCTTTGTGTCTTCTTCAATTTCCTTCGTAAGTTTTCTGTAGTTTTCAGCATACAGGTCTTTTACATCTTTGGTTAGGTTTATTGCTAGGTATTTTATGGTTCTTGGTGCAACTGTAATTGGGATCGACGTCTTTTTTTTTCTCTTTCTGTTGCTTCATTATTGGTGTATAGAAGTGCAACCAACTTCTGTACATTGATTTTGTATCCTGACTTTGCTGGATTAATGTTTCAGTTCTAGCAGCTTTTTGGTAGAGTCTTTCAGGTTTTTCATGTAGAGTATCATGTCATCTGCAAAAAGTGAAAGTCTGACTTCTTCTTTGCCAATTTTGATGCCTTTTATTTCATTTTGCTGTCAGACTGCTGATGCTAGGTCTTCCAACACTATGTTAAACAACAGTCATGAGAGTGGACATTCCTGTCGTGTTCCTGATCTCAGGGGAAAGCTCTCAGTTTTTCCCCATTGAGGATATTAGCTGTGGGCTTTTCATATATTGCTTTTATGATGTTTAGGTATGTTCCTTCTATCCCGACTTTCTTGAGGGCTTTATTAAGAAAGGATGCTGTTATTTTGTCAAATGCTTTTTCTGCATCTATTGACAGGATCATGTGGTTTTTATCTTTTCTTTTATTAATGTGATGTATCACATTGATTGATTTGTGAATACTGAACCAGCCCTGCAGCCCAGGAATGAATCTCACTTGATCATAGTGAATAATTCTTTTTATATGCTGTTGAATTCAATTTGCTAGTATCTTGTTGAGAATTTTTGTATCCATGTTCATCAGGGACATTGGCCTATAATTCTTTTTTTTTGCTGGGTTTCTGTCTGGTTTGGGAACAAAGGTAATGCTGGCTTCATAAAATGAGTCTGCTTTCGTTTCTGTTTTTTGGAACAGCTTGAGAAAGATAGGTATGAACTCTGCTTTAAATGGCTGGTAGAATTCCCCTGGGAAGCCATCCAGCCCAGGACTCTAATTTGTTGGGAGATTTTTGATAACTGATTCAATTTCTTCACTAGTTATGGGTCTGTTCAAATTTTCTATCTCTTCCAATTTGAGTTTTGGTAGTGTGTGGGTGTCTAGGAATTTGTCCATTTCTTCCAGGTTGTCCAGTTTGCTGTTATATAATTTTTCATAGTATTCTCAGATAATTGTTTGTATTTCTGAGGGGTTGGTTGTGATAAGTCCAATTTGACTCGTGATTTTACCTATTTGGGTACAATATCTTTTCTTTTTGAGAAGTCTGGCTAGGGGTTTATCAATTTTATTTTTTCAAAAAAACAACTCTTAGTTTCATTGATCTGTTCTACTCTTTTTTTTTTTTTTTTTGGATTCTATATTGTTTATTTCTGCTCTAATCTTTATTATTTCTCTTCTTCTGGCCTTGGGGTTTCTTTGCTGTTCTGCTTCTAGTTCCTTTAGGTGTGCTGTTAGATTTTGTATTTGGGATTTTTCTTATTTCTTGAGATAGGGCTGGATTGCAATGTATTTTCCTCTTAGGACTGCCTTTGCTGCATCCCAAAAGGTTTGGACTGTCATGTTTTCATTTTCATTTGTTTCCATATATTTTTAAATTTCTTCTTTAATTGCCTGGTTGACCCATTCATTATTTAGTAGGATGTTCTTTAACTTCCATGCATTTGGAGGTTTTCCAAACTTTTTCCTGTGGTTGATTTCAAGTTTCATAGCATTGTGATCTGAAAATGTGTACAGTATGATCTCAATTCTTTTATATTTATTAAGGGCTGTTTTGTGACCTAGTATGTGATCTATCTTGGAGAATATTCCGTGTGCAGTTGAGAAGAATGTGTATTCTGCTGCTTTTGGATGAAAAGTTCTGAATACATCTGTCAAGTCCATCTGGTCCAGTGTATCATTCAGGGCCATTGTTTCTTTATTGATTTTCTGTCTACAAAATCTGTCCTCTGCTGTAAGTGGAGTATTAAAGTCCCCTGCAATTACCACATTTTTATCAATAAGGTTGCTAATGTTTGTGAATTATTTTATATATTTGGGTGCTTCCAAACTGGGTGCATAAACATTTGTAATTGTTAGCTCTTCTTTTTAAAAAAAAATTTTTTTTTTCAACGTTTATTTATTTTTGGGACAGAGAGAGACAGAGCATGAACGGGGGAGGGGCAGAGAGAGAGGGAGACACAGAATCGGAAACAGGCTCCAGGCTCTGAGCCATCAGCCCAGAGCCTGACGTGGGGCTCAAACTCACGGACCGCGAGATCGTGACCTGGCTGAAGTCGGACGCTTAACCAACTGCGCCACCCAGGCGCCCCTGTAATTGTTAGCTCTTCTTGATGGATAGACCCCACAATTACGATATAAAGCCCTTCTTCATCTCATTACAACCTTTAGTTTAAAATCTAGTTTGTCTGATGTAAGTATGGGTACTCCAGCTTTGTTTTGACTTCCAGTAGCATGATAGATGGTTCTCCATCCCCTCACTTTCAATCTGAAGGTGTCCTCAGGTTTAAAACGGGTCTCTTGTAGACAGCAAATAGATGGGTCTTCTGTTTTTTAATCCATTCTGATACCGTATGTCTTTTGATTGGAGCATTTAGTCCATTTACATTCAGTGTTATTATTGAAAGATATGGACTTAGTGTCATTGTATTATCTGTAGGTTTCATGATTATAATGATGTCTCTAGTCCTTTGCAACATTCCAACAGTCTCCCTTAGGATCTCTTAGAAGGCTGGTTTAGTGGTGATGAATTCCTTCAGTTTTTGTTTGGCTGGGAAAACCTTTATCCCTCCTTCTATTCTGAACAACAGCAGCCTTATTGGATAAAGGATTCTTGGTTGCATATTTTTCCCATTCAGCACATTGATATTTCCTGCCACTTCCTTCTGGCCTGCCATGTTTCAGTAGATAGGTCTGCTACTACTCTTATGTGTCTACCCTTGTAGGTTAAGGCCCGTTTGTCCCTACCTGCTTTCAGAATTCTCTTTTCATCTTTGTGTTTTGCCAGTTTCACTATGATATATTGTGTAGAAGATAGATTCCTATTACGTCTGAAGAGAGTTGTGTGCCTCCTGGATTTCAATATCTGGTTCCTTCCCCAAATTGTGAAGTTCTCAGCTATGAGTTGTCCAAGTACACCTTCTCTCTTTCTCTCTCTCTCTTCTTCTTCTGGACCTCCTATGATATGGATATTATTACATTTCATTTCATCATTTAGTTCTCAAATTCTCCCCTCGTGGTCTAGAATTTTTTTTCTTTTTCTCAGCTTCATCTTTTTCCATAATTTTATCTTCTATTTCACTTATTCTCCCCTTTGCCTCTTCAATCCTGTCAGCACATCCAGTTTATTTTGCACCTCATTTACAGCATTTTTTAAATTTGTCATGACTATTTTTTATTCCTTGATCTCGCAGCAATAGATTCTCTGCTGTCTTCTATGCTTTTGTCAAGCCCAGCGATTAATCTTATGACTATTATTCTAAATTCTTTTTTTTTTTTTTTTCAACGTTTATTTATTTTTGGGACAGAGAGAGACAGAGCATGAACGGGGGAGGGGCAGAGAGAGAGGGAGACACAGAATCAGAAACAGGCTCCGGGCTCTGAGCCATCAGCCCAGAGCCTGACGCGGGGCTCGAACTCGGGGACCGCGAGATTGTGACCTGGCTGAAGTCGGACGCTTAACCGACTGCACCACCCAGGTGCCCCTCTAAATTCTTGATCAGATATATTGTTTATATCCGTTTTGATCAAGTCTTTAGTTGTCATTTCTTCCTGGAATTTTTTTTTTGAGAAGAATTCTTCTGTTTCGTCATTTTGGCTAGTTTTCTGTCTCTTATGTGTTTTAAAAGCTATTATGTGTCCTGCACCTGTGAGCACTGTCCAGGACCTGGCCCTTCAGGAAGTGTTTTTTGGAGTGTGTTACTTGCTCTCTGTTGTTGTGACTCTGGTTGTTTTACCTCCCTACTCGTAGTGATGTTTTGGACCCTCCACCAGATGTGCTTTGATTTGTTCGTTGAAGTAGCTCTGGGAAAGAAAAACAAAAAACAAACCTACCACCATCACAACAACAAACAACAGTGTTGGGGGATAGGGCAGTGTTGGTGGAAGGCCTTATCCCCTACAAAGAGAAAAATGACAGGGGCAGGGAAAAAAAATTGACCAGGCAGAAAAACTATATGGCTTAATCTAGAGAGAGAAAGGAAAATAAAGAAAGAGATATAGAACAGGTATAAGTAGAATAGAATAAATATGTCTGCTTAAACAAACCAACAACCAGAACAACCAGACTAGAGGAGGGACGAAATAAGAAGAAGAAAAGGAAGAAAATTGCCCATGAATTAAATCAGAAAATGCAAAAACTGGGTGTCTCAAACCACTCTGTTCACAGAGTGCCTCATAGTACTGTGCTGGCGCAAGTGGGCCTTATTTTTTTTCCACTCCAGTCTCCCACGCCTCCCTGGGGCTTGTCTGGGATTCAAACCCAGATGTCTTAAAGGGTCCTGCTCTGCACACCCCAGTTCCAGGGAAGTGCCACTCCACTCCACGGATGGAGGGCCTCCTCCCAGTGACGCACTGGCATGGACTAGGTGGTTTGTCCTGCTCTGCCAACTCCTGCACCTCCCTGGTGCTCAGCTGGGATTTAAACCCCAATGTCTTAAAGGGTCCCACTCCGTGTGTCCTGGTTCCAGGGAAGTGCCGCTCCACACCGCTGATAAATGGCCTCTGGCTGGTGAGCACAGGCAGGGTCTCTTGTCCTTTGAATGGTTATATACCTTCTTCCCACAGCACTCGAGGGAGGGAATCGCTTTCTCCCACTGCAGACTGCGCCTCTGAACTAGTTACTGAGCCTGGGGCTAGCTCCCTTCCTCCCCAGGTGCGTGAACTGGGCAGCCAGCCCCAGTCCAAAGAAAGCCCCACAGTTAGAGATTGGCTCTTTCTCCGTCCCCAGTCCATTGTTTTTTCTCTTGTCCAAATACAGTCCTGCACTTCCACAGCCTCTCTTTTTCTTCCCTTTGTCTGCAGAAGGGGATCTCTCCCCTCCGTGCCTACACTGCACATTTTATCTCTCCCAGTTTGCAATCACGCACGTATTGCCTGCCAGGTTGTCCCCATGGACATGTCTCTGTCACTCTACAGCCCAGACTCTTGGAATTCAAAGTCCCTTGCCCTCAACACTGCTGTGTTTGAGAGGGAACTTCAGGTTCCCCTACTTCTCTGCCATGTTGGATATCCCCCTCTACTGTATACTTTCAATCAACAGTTTTTCAGACTGAACGCCAAAATCTTCTTTACTAAAACCTGGATCCTCCTTCTCGACATCCTCTAATTCCCATTGAGCTCTCACTCCAGACAGATAGACATCTACTGTGCCTGTCTTCCAGTAAGGTATTAGTTCCCTTAATCTGAACTCATTTTCCATATCCCATCTGCCTTCCACCCCTTCAACCCTGGTCCCTTCACCAGCTTTATAATAAGTCTTAAAGTCAGGGAATATAAATCCTACAGCTTTCTTTTCTTTTCAATTTTTAAAGTTTATTTATTTATTTTGAGAGAGAGAGAGAGAGAAATAGAGCACACGAGCAGGGCAGGGGCAGAGAGAGAGGGGGAGAGAGGGAATCCCAAGCAGGCTCCATGCTGTCAGCACAGAGCATAATATGGGACTTGAATTCACCAACTTTGAGACCATGACCTGAGACAAAGTCAAGAGCCAGACATTCAACTGACTGAGGCACCTAGGCATCCCCTACAGCTTTCTTTCAAGGGACTATTTTCTTTGTGTATTCTATGTATGCATTTTAGCCAGTGTATTTCAATATTCATTTTAGAATCATCTTGTCAATGACCACAAAAAAGTTTGCAGGGATTTTAACTACGATTGAAACAATCAAGACATCACCTGACAGCTTAACAATACTCAGCCTGCCAATCTATTAGTGTGATTTCGTCATTTATTTAATGGATAAATCTTTAATATCTCTCACCATGTTTTGACCTTGCTAAAACTCACTTATTAGTTCCAATAGTTTTAATTTTGAATGCGTACAGCTATGTGACAAATCATGTGTCCTCCAGTAAGGACAATTTTAGTTCTTACTTTCTAATACTTATGCCTTTTATTTCTTTGTCTGGTGACACTGAATAAGGCTTCTAGAATAATGTTGAAAAGAAGTTGTGAAAATGCATATTTTGGATAGGAGTCCTTTACAAAATATGTGCTTTGTAAGTATTTTTCCTAGTCTGTGGCTTGTGTTTTCATTTTTTCAGCAGTGTCTTTTGAAATACAAGCATTAATTTCTTTTAACGTTGACATACAATGTCATATCAGCTTCAGGTATGCTGAAGTTTTTAATTTTGATGAAATTTATCAATTTTTGGTTTGGTTTTTGGTTCCTTTTTTGTATGTTTCCCATCAAACAAATGTTTCCTTAACCCAAAGTCACAAGTATTTTCTCCCATGTTTTACAGATTAAGTTCTTATGTATAGGTTTTATTTTGAGTTAGTTTTTGTATGTGGTGAAGAGAAGGGTGAAAATTTGGTTTCTGGCATATGGATGTCTAACTGTTCCAGCATTGTGTGTTGAAAAGACTATCCCTTTGTGTGGACAAATTTTTTTTATATTGTTATATTTTTATATATAATATTTTATATATTTTATATATAGTATATAATATATATATTTTAATTTATATTTATAAATTTATTATATTTATAAATATTTAGAAATTTATATTATTTATATATTATATTACATTATTATATTATTATATATATTATATAGATAATATATATCATATATAATATATCATATATATTATATAATATATATTATACAATATATTATTATATAATAATATATATTATTATATATAAAATTTATTTATAAAATTTATAAATATTTATAAATATTTATAAATATAATATTTATAAATATTTATAAATATTATATTTATATATTTAATTTAATAATATATAATATATATTTCTCTAGATTGAGAAAGTAGAGATTTATTAATTTTGTTATTATTTCCAAAGAACCAGTTTTAGCTTTGTTAATTTTGTCTATTATTTGTTTTCTATTGGTTTTAGCTCACATCTTTTTTAAAAAAAAATTTTTTTTTTTTACCGTTTTTATTTATTTTTGAGACAGAGAGAGACAGAGCATGAACAGGGGAGGGTCAGAGAGAGAGGAAGACACAGAATCGGAAGCAGGCACCAGGCTCTGAGCCATCAGCCCAGAGCCCGACGCAGGGCTCGAACTCACAGACCGCGAGATCGTGACCTGAGCTGAGGTCGGACGCTTAACCGACTGAGCCACCCAGGCGCCCCAGCTCACATCTTTAATATCTGTTCTCTTTCTTCTCTGATTGGGTATAATTACTCTCTTTATCTTGCTTCCTAAGGTAGAAACTTAGATGACTATTTTAAGGTTTTCTTCCTCTCTTATGTAAACACTTATAGCTCGAAATTTCTCTTTAATTTAGGCTTTGCCTTGGAGTCCACAAATTTTGATTTGCTGGATTTAAATTACCACTGTGTTTTTTCAAATTCAAGAAATTTGCCATTATTATTTTTTCAGATATTTTTATTCTGCCCCTACTGTTCTCTCCTCTTTGGGGAAGGACTCAAGTAGAATTATGCTAAATAGCTTAATACATGGTTCTGAAATTCTGTTCATTTTTTCTTCAATCTTTTTTCTCCCTGTTCTTCAGACTGAATAATTTCTATTGCTTTTTAAAATTCACCGACAATTTCTGCTGCCTTCCTCAATCTGGTACTGAGCCCATCTAATGACATTTACATTTCAGTAATTAGATTTTCAACTCAAGAATATCTGCTGAATTCTCTTTATAGTTTCCATTTCTTTTTTTTTCCCCTCAAATTTTTATTTAAATTCCAGTTAGATAACATACAGTGCCACACTAGTTTCAGGTATAGAATTTAGTGATTCATCAATTACATACAACACCTGGTGCTCTTCACAAGTGCTCTCTTTAATAACCATCGCCTTTTAACCCATCCCCCACCTCATTTCCCCTCTGACAACCATCAGTTTGTTCTCCATAGTTAAGAATCTGTTTCTTGGTCTGCCTCTTTTTGTTCCCCCTTATGTTCACTTGTTTCTTAAATTCTACACGTGAGTGAAATAATATGGTATGGTATTTGTCTTTCTCTGACTTATTTCACTTAGCATAATACTCCATAGCTCCATCCATGTTACAAATGGCAAGGTTCATTCTTTTTGATGGCTGAGTAATATTCCAGTGTGTGTATATACCATACATACATACATACATACATACATACACACTCCATATCTTTATCCAATCATCAGTTGGTGCACATTTGGGCTCTTTCCATAATTTGGTTATTGGTGATAGTGCCGGTATAAATATCAGGGGGCATGTATCCCTTCAAATCAGTGTTTTTGTATCCTTTGGGTGAACACCTAGTAGTGTAATTGCTGAATCACAGGGCAGTTCTACTTTTAACTTTTTGAGGAACCTCCATACTGTTTTCTGTAGTTTCCATTTCTTTGCTGATATTTTACATGTGTTTAGTCACATCTTTTTTTAGGCCCTTAAAAATACTTATAATATCTGCTCTAAAGACCTTGTCTGTTAACTGCAAGATACAGAACATTATGGAAACAATTTCTATTGAATGCTTCTTCTCTTGAATACAAATTACATTTTCTTCATATGTCTACTTATTTTTGATTACATACTAAATTTTATAAATAACAGGTTGTAAAGACTGTACTCTTTTATGTTCTTCACAAGAGTGCTGATTTTCATTCCAGCAGGAAGTTAACTTGGCTAGGCTCAAACATCAAACTCTGTTTCCACTGCAATAGACAACAGCAAAATTCTATGTTCTGTTCTTCCCGCCTCCTGATACTGTTTTTCTGCTAAGCCCACCAGGGTCTCTCTTGCACATGTATAGGTCTAATAGTCAAAGATTTGGGCATAATTTACGTACAGAGTTCATTCCCTTCTGTGGCTCCCTCCCCTACACCGTTTTACCTCTGTCTAGTTGTTTTTCTAGCTTTAAACCTTGTCCTCCAACACTTAAATCTTGTAAAGCTCAGGCTCTCTGATGCCCTATGCAGCACATGAATTAGGGAGTGCCTTCAGGCAAGAAGTTACGGGAAAATACTCTCCTGTATTTTCAGATACTTGTTTATGTAAAAAAATTTTTGTCCAGATTTCATAATTGCTATCTGCAGGATTAGTCTGATCAAGTGATTCCATTATTATCCAATAGTATTATTTTAAAGCTGTTAATTTAAAGTCATAATCTAGCACCTACTATATGCCAAACATTGTGCAAAATGCTACATGTATACATCCCTATCCTCAAGAATACCATCTTTTGTTGACTGACATGTATTTTTATATACATAGTATTTTATACATATATGAATACATAGACATATTCATGTGTAAATAAATGAAAATAGACAACTTTCTTACTTTTCTACTGCAGATCGTTTCTGTGACTTGCTCTTGTAATTTAATGCCATCTTTGTTTCCATTCCAGTGTATATAGCAACACCTGCAAAACAAAACACTCTTTAAAAATAATCTAGCATATTTCACCAAACAGATGTACTCACTAGCATGAAAGGGAGTGTACTGTCTGATTGTTGTTACAATTTGGCTTTCTTTAAGTCTTTCTGGAGTTTTTAAAAGGCTTTCCAAGTCCAATTTTGAAGAACTCCAGTCACTTAACCTGCTGGAAGGGGAAGGCACGGGGATTCCGTTTCTGTGTTATAATTAATATATCTGAATGAGAGATATTATTAGAGCTGGAACCGAT
Organism: Puma concolor; assembly: GCF_028749965.1. Classification (NCBI taxonomy): domain Eukaryota; kingdom Metazoa; phylum Chordata; class Mammalia; order Carnivora; family Felidae; genus Puma; species Puma concolor. The sequence goes on along the minus strand of NC_141675.1, from coordinate 75,140,753 downwards.
GGAAGAAAAGGATTTGAAAACGTAAAGATGGCAGGAAAGGCCATTATAGATAGAGCAAAAAGTGTTAACAAAGACAGAAATGGAAAAGCGCTTTCTGTTAGGTTTTCATGAACAATGGAATGAGGTCAGAGTTCGAAAGGCTCTGAATGCCGGAATCTGTGAAGTCTAGACATAATTTTCTACCACTAGAGAAATAATACGGAAATCTGTCAGAAGAAATTAAGTAAACAAAAGGAAAGTACTATTTTAAAAACGTGTGCCTACTGGGGCACCTGGGTGGCTCGGTCGGTTAAGCAGCTGACGTTGGCTCAGGTCATGATCTCATGGTTACTGAGTTCAAGCCCCACGTCGGGCTCTGTAGTGACAGCTCAGAGCCTGGAGCCTATTTTGGATTCTGTGTCTCCCTCTCTCTCTGCCTTGTGCCACTCGCACTCTGTGTCTCTCGAAAATAAATAAATGTTTAAAATTAAAATAACATAAAATAACATAAAATAACATAAAATAACATAAAATAACATAAAATAAAATAAAATAAAATAAAATAAAATAAAATAAAATAAAATAAAATAAAATAAAAATGTGTGCCTATGTGAATGACTGGGATGAGCAAAAATGATAGTATTAACAGCCTAAAATTGGGAAGTAGATGAAATTAGGTAAGACCAGCTTTATAACAAACTTTGTAGTTAGACCTTGATTTGAGTGCTGCCTCTGCCACTTACTAGCTCTGTGTCCTTGGGCAAGTTATTTAATCTGAGTCTGTTTCCCTCCCCATCTTTATTTTTTTTTTTTTAATTTTTTTTTTCAACGTTTATTTATTTATTTGGGACAGAGAGAGACAGAGCATGAACGGGGGAGGGGCAGAGAGAGAGGGAGACCCAGAATCGGAAACAGGCTCCAGGCTCTGAGCCATCAGCCCAGAGCCCGACGCGGGGCTCGAACTCACAGACCGCGAGATCGTGACCTGGCTGAAGTCGGACGCTTAACCGACTGCGCCACCCAGGCGCCCCCCTCCCCATCTTTAAATAGGAAAATATACCTCACAGAATTGTTGTGATATTTGTATGACAAAATAGGAAAATGCCTAGAAACAGAGAGATGATCAATAAATATTCACTCCCATCCTTATATAGTGAAAGCTGAGAAGTAGTATAGGATTCATCATGCCTTTTTCCTAAAAATTTGTCCTGGAATTTTCACCATTCTTTAAAGGCAGGGATTATAACGCAGATGACAAAGGGTACTGAAATTACAGAAATGTGAGAAATCAGCCAGAATGATGTGAGAGAGAGAGAGGTGGTGCTGCAGCAGATACCAGTAGACCCAACTAAAGGCAAACACACATTTTAAGAATGTGAAAGGCGTTCCTGCCAGGGAGATGTGTTAAAATACAGCATTACATGAGAGGGTCTAAAAGCCCTGAAGGTTTTCTCTGGCTTTGGCCATCAGAACATCATTATGGTGTTTGTTTGTTTGTTTTTAACTGTGGTAAAAATATACATAACATACAGTTCACCGTTTTAATCATCTTAAAGTGTACAATTCAGTGGCACTCAGTACAATCACAATGTTGTGCAACCCTCACTAACTTGAAAACACTTTTATTACCCTCAAAGAAAACCCTGTACCCATTAAGCAATCATGCCCCATTCCCCTCCACTCCTCAGCCCCTGGGAACCACAAATCTATTCTCTGTGTCTGTGAATTTGCCTATTCTGATTATTTCAAGTAAATGGAATCATATACGCCTTTTGTGTCTGGCTACTTTTACTAAGCATGTTTTCAAGGTTTATCCATATTATAGCATTCATCAGTAGAATTCATTTTTTATGAGTGAATAATATTTCATTATATGAGTATCCTACACTTTGTTTATCCATTCATTAGTTGATGGATATTTGTGCGGTTTCTACCCTTTGGCTATTGAATATTGCTGCTATGAATATCTTGGACAAGTCTTTGTCTGAACAATTACTTTCAATTCTTTTGGATACATATCTAGGAGTAGAACTGCTGGGTTATATGTAGAATTGCTGGGTCATATGATAATTCTAAGTTTAACAGTTTACTGAGGAACTGCCACACTATTGTTCACTGGCTGTGACATTTATATTCCCACCAGCACTCAAATGAGAGTTCCAAGTACTCTACATCCTCACCAACACTTTCTATTTTCTGTTTTCTTTTCTTTTCTTTTTAATTTTTAAAGCTTACTTATTTTAGAGAGACAGGCAGAGAGGGACAGAGAGAGAGGAAGAGGGAAAGAATCCCAAGCAGGCTCTGCACTGTCAGCACAGGACCCAACGTGCAGTTTGAACTCTTGAACTGTGAAATCATGACCTGAGCTGAAATCAAGAGTTGGATGCTTAACTGACTGAGCCACCCAGGGGCCCCTATTTTCTGTTTTCATAAGTATATGCATTTCTTTATCAGAGAGCCTCATACTGAGTGATAAGATATAACACAGTTAATAGGAAAGAAGGGAGTGAAGAAGAGAACCTCAAAAGCTGTACACATCCAGTGAATAACACAGGCTGGGCAGTATATGAAGGGCCATTCCCAAAATGGGAGGAGATAGCTGACAGCTAAAGATTATCAAGACTTCACGATTTGCCTAGAGTTGACTCAGAACATGTGAATTAATTTAGATCTCCAACACCAGAGCACTATTTATTTGGCCTTTTGATTCAGTCAGTATACATTCCAATAATACCTGCCATATGGTCACAGGTCAATAAAAATTTGTTGAATGGATGAAAGAATGAGTCAGCAGTTGAATACAATCTAAGAATAATAATGGAATTATACAGGTGGTTTACTGAACCATGATGTCAGATTACATTGGTTCTCAACCACCATTAACAGAACTGCCAGAATTATCTTCTTAGCAGTGTTTCACAAGTATCCACAAACAACAGAGCCAGGTTCTAGTCTATTATTCAAAAATAGGAATCAACAACAAAAATATACAAAACTATTTTTACACAATCTTTGTAAGAAAATTATCATAGACAATATTTGATTAAGTAAATTATCCAACCAAAAGACCACAAAAGCTAGGTTTTAAAAAATATTTTATATAAAGCATCAACACGAATCCATAATTAGAAATTTTCAATATATACAAACCAAAAATTTCCTTTGTATTTTTTAACCTGGCTCCACGAAGCAAGAGACTCTCTGGCCCCAGAGGCCTAAGGGGGATTAAAAAAAAAAAAAAAAGTTGAATTTATTAAAAATTCAATTACATTCTAAAATGGCCATCTTTAGCAGAAAATACCTGAACATAGTTATAACTCTGCTTTCATATAAAACCAAAATCTCAGTTACTATAAAGCAGTTTAGGTCAATTATGATGTTAGTGACCATAACAACAAATACCTGCTTTAGCATTTCAGTCACTTTAAGATCAGTGGCTCAGAAATAAGATTACCCCTGTAAATAAACTCACAAAGCCATCAGTTTCAAGATTTTTAAACATAAAACACAGCAAAAGATTAACCAATGATTAAAAATGTTTAACATGATGAAATTTTAAATTTATGAACAAAATTAAAGGTTCTAAAAGGCAATATAAACATGAATTGTAGTATGATTTGTGTATAAATGCATCAATTCTGCATAATTAAAATTATACTGGATTATAAAACAAAGTAGTAAGTGAGTTAGTACTTTTTCTAGGCAAGATCAACTATAACTTGACTACTTGCATTGTATACTTCTTGGAGCACAGGTCTTCTTGCTGTTTGAATTTCTCTCCATAAAGGAGAAATAAAACGAGAAGGAATAACTAGAAAGGAAATTGTATTTTCTTAGTGATAGAAAAATGATAAGACTGTTATGGATAAGTGAAAAAGCCTTAATTTTGTTGATATTCCTTATGTTTTTCTGAAACATACATATCCAGTTACCCAAATCAAACAGGATCTGAACCAATTCTGAAGATGTCTGCAAATCCAAACACTCTAAAAAATCTAATGAACCAAAGAGGCTAACATTTTGGGACATGGTTAACAAGTATGATTTTATTAGATAGTCATATTTGGAGCACACTCCATGGATATTCCAAAATCAATTATTAAGGAGGCATAAAATAGCTTTTTCCCACTTGGTACTGGTTCCAACAATGAACAGAAAAACTTTGAGCTCACACTGGCATATAAAATTGGAATATAATGATAAAAAGCTTCAAATTAAAAGATAATTCCATCAGCTCACTCAGGCTGCTTCAGCAAAGAACATGGCTAATCTTTTTAACCATTTTAAGGGCTGGGTAATATAACTGATCTTTTGCTTTACCAGCCACAATATCTTAATGCAATTCAGATATGTATCCACATATATATCCCACTATGTCACTCTAGAAATCAAAATAAAAGCTAGTTATAGTTATCCAGCAGGGGATCCTACATTTACAAAGACCTTGTTAAGGAGTTTACTGAATGTGCTACTATGTTAATGTTTATTAAAAATGTGAACTGGTGCCGAGGCATCATGATATTTTTTGGTGGCTTGTCTTGAGGATTTCATTTAAAAAATGCTTACCCTTTCATGTCAGCAACTTATTTCATGCAGCCAGTATTAACTGAACATGTCTTTAGAAAAGAGGTACAATGCTAATTGGATTAGAAGTTCAAGGGCTGATTCCAAGATTTATTCTAAATTTGGCTTTGTGGTCATGAGTAACAATGTAATCTCAATGTATCAGCACATTTCTGAAATAACTTAAAAGCCTTTCATGTAGGGGCCAGAAATTAACCTGAATATTGAAGGCAAACACACCAACACAACCAACTAAAAAAAATACCAATCAAAAGAGTAAATAAGAGGATTTATATTGGCCACTAAATACTGTAGTTCTTGCTGAATAACTCTGAAGTGAAGAAGACAATAATATTTATACTTGTCAAACATCATACAAAACATTTTTTGTACTCTAGACTTCCAGTGTGGTGGGTTTAAAGGTGTCAAAATTTGAATAAGAACGGCTATTTCCTTTTATGTTACTACCTAACACTGTAAGAAAAAGAAATACAAGTACACAAATAATCTTGCTAAACTATTTTTATAGCATTTCATGGGATTTGTTTTATCCTTACTTCTTCTGCTACAAATTATTAGATGAAATGCTAAATGTTTTTATTTATTTTTATTTTTAATTAAAAAAAATTTATTTAAGTAATCTCTACACCTAATGTGAGGTTTGAATTCATGAAGCTGAGAACACGAGTTGCGTGCTGTTTGAACTGAGCCAGTTAGGCTTCTAAATTAATCCTTTTCCATGATATGCTGCCCAATTACCTATTCTCCTTTTAATTTGATTTTAGTCCCTCCCAACACACTGTCACATAAAAGTAACTGGATAATGCAAATGTATTCTTACCTTACAATTTCTTCCATTTGCTGAGTTATTATCATTCTTCCCATGAATCTATCAAAGAATTCAACATGTTACAAAAAAGCCAATGATATATTACCTATGACACCAATGGGTGAAGCGTTTTTGACAGTTTTGGCACTATTCTTACACATAAAACAAAACTAACCTTTTGTATATAGGAATGGTCCATTATTTCTGTTAGAGATTACATAAGTAAATACTTATCAGTCATTAAGCTTTAAAAAACTGAATATCTTGCCATCTCTACTCCAGCTATGAATAAGGTAAATGAAAAACTGTTTTCAAAATGATAATGCAAATTTCACATATTACTAGTTTAGTCATCATGAGAATTTATAATTTCTATACAAAGATGAATGTATTATCTAGCCCACAATAAATGCTCACACATTTTATCACAGTTTATTAAATAAAGTCTACTGTGACTAGAATCATTCATTCACTCACTCACTGACTCATGCATCACTGAATAGTCACTGAACAATGACACTGTGTGAGTTAAGTGGTGGGGACAGAGTAGTAAGCAAAAACCTATCCATGAACTCCAGACCTTCTTTAACTTTTGGTTGCCTGAAATCTAGAGTGAGTGGCCTGGTCTGTTATCATAATGGATTTTCACAGCTTGGCTTTTCAGTTCCAACTTCCACAACCAGAAAAGCTCCACAGCATAGTCAATTCAAGGATGCAATCACTTTCTACTATAGTGAGGCAAATTCTAAGTTGAAACAAACTGTAGACAGAGCTTTCATGTTAATCGTTTAAACAAAGAAATTGGCAGTCCTTTCTAAATGTCCCTATTATTACTGCCTCCACCCTCCACCCCCCCACCCCCACCCGTTTCCAAGTCACAGATGCTTGCAGACTTTGGCTTTATTGTTTCTTGCTAATCTCCTACTTCTATCTACTTCCTTCAGCACCCTGTATCAGGGAGGTTTTTTTTTTTTTTTTTAATCTCCACTTACTGGAATTTTATGTAGTCCTGATTTCAGCCTTAATTTTGGATTTAGATTCAAAGAACCAATTCAGCTGCCATTTCCCTGGGCATCTTTCAGAGATGATGTGTGATCAGCTCAATTTTGCTGCGTTAAATTCCAACAACAGACCTATTTTCCTTAATTTCATTTGTCCTGTTATCCTTGATTCTAAGGTACTCCTATCTATTTATGCCAGTTACATACTGGATTAACTCATTTTGCACTTTCCTTAGCCATTTCTCCAAACCCACACTTAAATTTGATTCAACATAGAAATAGCTGCATTACTCTCTTTTCTGATTATAAAGACTATATACATTGAAACACACACATTTTATAAAATGATTCAGACAATTGAAAAAGACATCAATAGGGAAACAACAATGACTGGTAATCCCACTACTCAAATATAAACACTGTTAATGTTTTGGAGTATGTTTTCCACTTTTTTTTCATCCGTATATAGACACATATATATTTTAAAAACAAAATGGTATCATGCCATTGGTACTGCTGGTAACATTTCCTGCCACTTAATACGTCCTGTCAAAAACATAGATCTACATTATGATTTTCATTTCTTCCAATTTTGTATTTAAATTGTAGTTAGTTAACATATAATGTAATATTGGTTTCAGGAGTAGAATTTAGTGATTCATCACTTACACACAATACCCAGTGCTCATCATAACAAGTACCCTCCTTAACACCCATCACCCATTTAGCTCATCTTCCATCCATCAACTCTCAGTTTGTTCTCTATCATTAAGAGTCTCTTATGGTTTGCTTCCCTTTCTTTTTTTTGCCCTTCTCATATGTTCACTTGTTTTGTTTCTGAAATCCCACATATGAGTGAAATCATATGGTATTTGTCTTTCTCTGACTGACTTATTTTGCTTAGCATAATACACTCTAGTTCCATTCATGTCATTGCAAATGGCAAGATTTCAATCTTTCTGATAGCTGAGTAATATTCCCGTGTGTGTGTGTGTGTGTATACACACTACATCTTATTTATTCACTGATCTATCAACAGATACTTGGGTTGCTTCCATGTCTTGGCCACTGTAAATAATGCTGCCATAAACATAGGGGTGCATACATTTTTCCAAATTAGTGTTTTCATTTTCTTTAAATACCCAGGAGTGGAATTACTGGATCATACAGTATTTATATTTTTAACTTTCTGAGGAATTTCTATACTGTCTTTCCACAGTGGTTGTACCAATATACATTCCTACCAACAGTACATGAGGGGGTTCTCTTCTCTTTATATCCTTCCCAACATTTGTTACTTCTTGCCTTTTTGATACTAGCCATTCTGCTTGGTGTGAGGTGATACCTCATTATGGTTTTGGTTTGCATTTCCCTAATGATCAGTGATGCTGAACATTTTTTTCATGTGCCTGTTGACCATCTATAGGTCTTCTCTGGAAAAAGGTCTATTCAGGTCCTCTGCCCATTTTTTAAGTTCTTTATATATTTGGATATATTGTGCATATATATACACAACTGCTTACTGTATATATTATTTGCAAATATCTTCTCCCATTCATTAGATTGCCTTTTTGTTTTGTTGATGGCTTCCTTTGTTGTGTAAAAGCTCTTTATTTTGGTGTAGTCCCAATAGTTTATCCTTGCCTTTTTATTTCCCTTGCCTGAGGAGACATATCCATAAATATGTTGATAGAGAGGATGTCCAAGAGATTAATGCTTAAGTATTCTTTTAGGAGTTTTATGGCTTCAAGTCTCACAGTTAGGTCTTTAATCCATTTTGAGTTTATTTTTGTGTATGGTATAACAGTGGTCCAGTCATAAATGTCTACTTTGCTCATGACAATAAAAATTAGTCCAATGCTTTTGTAATGTCTGAAAGGCCAAATCCTATTAGGGCTTTAATCCAATAATTCTACTTTTGCAGCTCTGTCTTTTCTTAGGGAATAATCCAGTACTATGCCATACCTGTACAAGTCTGCTTCTGGTTGCTGACATTCTATCACAGCTACAAGAGTGTCCAAACTGGCAACTGTTTGTAATACTGCTGTTTCTGGAACTGCCACGTGTGTCTGGGAAAATAAAAAAAACCAAAAAGGATTACATTGCAGTTTCAGGATCCAAATGGGAACTTAGATATCATCTATGTCAAATCTCTTTTCAGATGAAATTGTAGCACACTGTACTTGAGATCACTTAGGAGAAAGAAGATTGTAAAATAGTAAGTAGCAAAAGGAGCTACTGAGGTTACCTATCTAGAGAAGCCATTTGGATATAAAAAAATTAAGTGTGGGGGTGCCTGGGTGGCTCAGCTGGTTAAGCATACAACTGCAGCTTGGGCCATGATCTCATGGTTCATGGGTTTGAGCCCTGCGTTGGGATCTCTACTGTCGGCACAGACAGAGCCTGCTTTGGATCCTCTGTCCCCCTCCTTCTCTGCCCCTCCCCTACTCACGCTCTCTTTCTCTTAAAAATGAATAAACATTTTAAAAAAATTAAAAAAAAATTAAATGTGTTAAGTCACTATTGCTCAAAGTTTATTATGAAGCAATTTAATAGGGAAAAATGTGCATTTTCACTTTTATACTCTGAAAACAGAAAAATTGAAATGTGTCCCTTATCTAATTTTAGTATATGTGCTGCCGAAGTGAGCACATCCCTTATCTAAAAAAGTACCAGAATATTAAAGGATTACATTTTTCCTAAAAACACTTTCCACTTTTCTTTTACTTGCCGAAAACCAAATGAGGCTACCCTTGAAATAAATACATACTATTATTTCTTTTTTAAAAAGTTACCATTTTTAAAGTCTCAGTGATTTAAAAAATTTTTCCCTTAGCAGGTTAAACAAAGGAAAATATCACTATAACCCAAAAACATTCTGTTCACCCAGGGCAACACTCAAACATATGCATGTACAAACCTTCAGGTTAGTTTCTCCATCCAAACTAGCAGTTGTAACGTGACAAGAACCATCAAGCCGATCTGAGGACAGAAGCACCAAATCTGCAGGGAAAATTTCATCTTTGGCTATTCGAACAATATCACCCACCTATAAGGAATTATGGGGGAAAAGTGAATATATAGATTTTAAAAGGCAAAGACTTATTTTTACTGATTTCTAAACAGATGGCCTATCAATATTTTAATACAGGAAAGCAAGCTTTTAACTAAAATATAATAGATTAGAATGTGTGATACCAATATATATAATTGATTTCTATTATTTACTAAAGGCATACCCGAATGTTTTTTGATCTAGTTTTTACAAGGCCACCACTTCGAACAACATAAACAGGAGCTCCATTTACTTCATTATCTGAGTTATGTCGTAACCAATCTTCATATCCCTATTAAATATTAAAGAACAAAAAAATACCCTTTTTAATATAATTAGAAGATACTTTTATCAAATGAGAAAACAAAACATAAAAACTTATCCAAAACATTTTATTCACCAGAATTATATTAGGCTAATCTGATGCATATACTCATAGGTATTTGACATTCATTCTTACTAGAAACATTCTTTTTCCTTGGTGTCATTACACATATTCCTGGTTTTCATAGTACCTCTCTAGTTACTCCTCAATTTCCTTACAGGAGACTCCTTCTATGTCACTTTTATGGATCCCTTTTTCACCCTTCTCTTTCTACTACAAGATTTCTTCTATCTCTGTGTCTTCCAAAAAATCCTGAAATTTGTCTCTCTAGCCTATATCTCTTTTCTGGACTCTAAACTTGAATATCTGCATTCTTAGTATCTCCATTTTGATGTCATAACAAGCATTTCGAAACTAAATTGATGATGTTATCCCCCAAATCTGTTGCATTTCCAATGTTTCCAATCTTGATAAATGGCATCACCATCTACCAAGTTGCTCTTAGAAGAAATCTGAGGAGTAATTCTTGATTCTTACCTTTTCCTAACACCTATTCAGTTTAGAGGTTCCATGGCTTCTATGTAAAAACGATATTTTTAAATTTATTTATTTATTTATTTATTTGGGGAAAGAAAGTGTGGGTGTAAGCGGGGAAAGGGCAGGGAGAGAGAGCAAGAGAGAGAATCCCAGGCAGGTTCTGCGATGTCAGCATGGAGCCCAACATGGGGCTCAAACCCATAAACCATGAGATAATGACCTGAGCCGAAATCAAGAGTCACTTAACTGACTGAGCCACCCAGGCACCCCTAAAAATGATATTTTTAAATCATAAAATATAAATTCACAGGGCATTATTATATACAACAGCAAAAAAAAAAAAAAAATGAATAGATTTTGAAACTGAGGTTGAGTTCTTTCACCTTCTTAACCAATAAGCCAACAGAATTATAATATGTATTTCAAAAAAATATGATAGGCTAGGGGTACCTGGGTGGCTCAGTTGGTAGAGCGTCCAACTCTTGATTTTTACTCTGGTTGTGATCTCACTGTTGTGAGATTGAGCCCTGTGGGCTTTGTGCTGGGTTTGGAGCCTGATTAAGACTCTCTCTCTCTCCCTCTCTCCCCTCTCCCACAGAAACATGTGTATGCTCATGTGCTTGCTCTCTCTCAAAAAAAAATATGGTAGGCTACATGCATCATCATTAAAAAGGGACACAGGGGGCGCCTGGGTGGCGCAGTCGGTTAAGCGGCCGACTTCAGCCAGGTCACGATCTCGCGGTCCGGGAGTTCGAGCCCCGCGTCGGGCTCTGGGCTGATGGCTCAGAGCCTGGAGCCTGTTTCCGATTCTGTGTCTCCCTCTCTCTCTGCCCCTCCCCCGTTCATGCTCTGTCTCTCTCTGTCCCAAAAATAAAATAAATAAACGTTGAAAAAAAAAAAAATTAAAAAAAAAAAAAAAAGGGACACAGACATAAGCATTTCAGAAAGAATCCTTTGATTAAATATTTAAGGAGTGGTAATTTTTTTTTACTTTATTTTTTTAATTTATATCCAAGTTACTTAGCAAATAGTGCAACAATGATTTCAGGAGTAGATTCCTTAATGCCCCTTACCCATTTAGCCCATCCCCTCTCCCACAGCCCCTCCGGTAACCCTCTGTTTGTTTTCCATATTTAAGAGTCTCTAATGTTTTGTCCCCCTCCCTGTTTTTATATTATTATTGCTTCCCTTCCGTTGGGTCATCTGATCTGTGTCTTAAAGTCCTCATATGAGTGAAGTCATATTTGTCTTTCTCTAATTTCACTTAGCATAATGCCCTCTAGTTCCATCCACATAGTTGCAAATGGCAAGATTTCACTCTTTTAGATTGCCAAGTAATACTCCATTATGGGTGTGTGTGTGTGTGTGTGTGTGTGTGTATGTATACATATATATATATATATATGTATACATACACACACACACACCTTCTTTATCTATTCATCCATCAATGGACATTTGGGCTCTCTCCATACTCTGGCTATTGTTGATACTGCTGCTATAAACATTGGGGGTGTGTGCCCCTTCAAAACAGCATACCTGTATCCCTTGGATAAATACCTAGTAGTGCAATTGCTGGGTTGTAGGGTAGTTCTAGTTTTAATTTTTTAAGGAATCTCCATACTGTTTTCCAGAGTGGCTGCACCAGTTTGTATTCCCACCAGCAGTGCCAAAGATATCCTCTTTCTTCGCATCCTCACCAACATCTGTTGTTGCCTGAGTTGTTAATGTTAACCATTCTGACAGGTGTGAGGTGGTATCTCATTGTGGTTTTGATTTGTATTTCCCTGGTGACGACTGATGTGGAGCATGTTTTCATGTGTTCGTTGGCCATCTGGATGTCTTCTTTGGAGAAGTATCTATTTAGGTCTTTTGCCCATTTCTTCATTGGTTATTTGTTTTTTGGCTGTTGAGTCTGATAAGTTCTTTATAGATTTTGGATACTAACCCTTTATCTGATAGGTCATTTGCAAATGTCTTCTCCCATTCCGTTGGTTGCCTTTTAGTTTTGCTGATTGTTTCCTTCACTGTGCAGAAGCTTTTTATTTTGATGAGGTCCCAATAGTTCATTTTTGCTTTTGTTTCCCTTGCCTCTGGAGACGTGTTGAGTAAGAAGTTGCTGCGGCCAAGATCAAAGAGGTTTTTGCCTGCTTTCTCCTCAAGGACTTTGATGGCTTCCTGTCTTACATTTAGGTCTTCTTTCCATTTTGAGTTAATTTTTGTGTATGGTAAAAGAAGTGGTCCAGGTTCATTTTTCTGCAGGTTGTTGTCCAGTTTTCCCAGCACCACTTGCTGAAGAGACTGTCTTTATTCCATTGGATATTCTTTCCTGCTTTGTTAAAGATTAGTTGGCCATACATTTGTGGGTCCATTTCTGGGTTCTCTATTCTGCTCCATTGATCTGAGTGTCCATTTTTTGTGCCAGGAGTGGTAATTTTTTTTTTTAAGTGGAAAAGACTTCTTGTGCTATTTCGGAGAAAATTTAAGAACTCAACGGTGTAGCATAAGTACAGATAATGGAATGATATCCAAAAGATAGGATTAAGTGATCAAAATAAGATATAGAATGTGTTGTGTTCTACGCTATTATTTGTTTAAAAAACTGCCTATGTGAACACTCTGCATGGATATTGGGACTAATGTACAAATACATCAAGGGAGGAAAACTAGGAGGGTGGGGGGTTAGGAATATAAGAGGCTTTTACTATATGCTATTTTGTACTGTTTCCATTTTTTAAAAATATATACACATTTATTACCTAAAAATATTATAACAGTATAAAACATAAAGCAAATATTAAAGATTGCTTTGAAGGTCTATTTTTTTTCCCAGGAAGAAACCTTTTGGAAAAGCATTTTTAAGCTACTCAAATTACACTGACCCCAGTTAAGATGTGGTATGTCAATTACAGGGAAATTTAACTGAGGGTCAAAATATCTTTTCTGAAACTGTCAAAAAGCAAAATTCCTTTTACTGTCAGATGACATTAATAGCTGAGCAACAATGATAAAAACATTATCTTTTAAAACACAAGTTCACAAATTCTAATTCATCCCACATATTACAGCCAGATTGTTTCCAAAACATCATTTTAATTCACTACCTTGTTCAAAACCCCCTCAATAACTCTCAATGCTTACAGGAAAGAATCTTCCAGCCTACATTTCCAGTATTATCTTTTAATACTTTCCTCTACAGGGTCAAACATTTATTCAGACATGTCATTCCCCAAAATAGGTCTTGGCTTTTCTTCCATTTGGGCCTTTGTTTAAATTGTTTGTTTCTATTTCACCTCCTTCACCAACTGTTATTTTACTAATATTCCAAGTCTCATTTCTATTATTTATTCCACAAAACCTTCCTTGATTATCTAAATGAAGGGTTCCATCCTTTCTCTGAACACCTACCGCTCATTAGCTCTTACTAGTACCTTATTAAACTGTAATTGTTGTTGTGTTTGGTCCTACCTTCCCTACTTCATAGATTTTAAGTTCATAGAGGGCAAAGACTATGACACCTACCATAGCACTATATCTTGCATTATACAACTAGAGAGAAGACTTAATATGTAAATATGTTTGGAAGAAGTTAAAAAAACAAAGTAACAATTTAATTCATATTAAAGTGTAAATAACTGATAATAAAGCTTTTCCTATTTTGATAAAAGTACAAACGCAGACTAAAAGGGGGAGAAGGAAGGAAGGTAAGAACATAGTAACTTTCACTTTTATAATTTTTCCAAAATTTGTTCTACTAATCTATAGTGATGGATATATAAACCTGAACGATACACTCTGGTATGAGTGTGTTTCTTAAATGAACAAAACTTAGGAACAGAAAAAACTCTTGAGTTCTGAAATCGTTTCTGAAAAACGGAGAAAATCTTTACAGATCAAATTTTCTCTTTGAAAATTATGACCTTTCATATTTCCTCTTTTGCCTTAGTTGTCAAGATGTGTCAAGAACTTAACTGCAATAACCATACTCAAAGGTTTGAGGTAGTCTTTCTACTTTGTATCTTTAGATTTCATGTGTTTTTAGTTAACTCATTTTTGGAAGAAGGCTGGTTGTCAATTGTTATTATAGTAAACTCTCTTAATTTGCAGATATAAATTCACCAGCATTCTCAACTCAGTTAGTGGTATCACATTTCAATTAAACCCAGTCTCTATTTGGTCAAATATACTGGAAAATCAGGGCAATAAGTATCACAACATTTTACACTGCTTTAAAAAATGTTCAATGGGGGGGGGAGGAGTCTGGATGGCTCAGTCTGTTAGGCGTCTGACTCTTGTTTTTGGCTCAAGAGATTGAGCCTCGTGTCAGGCTCCATGCTGTTAGCATGGAGCCTGCTTAGGATTCTCTCTCTGTCCCTCCACCAGCTTGCGTGTGTACACATGCGTGCTCTCTCTCTCTCTCTCTCTCTCTCTCTCAAAATAAACATTAAAAAAATTCAATAGGTTTATTCATTCATTTATTCATCTATCAAACAAATGCTTTTTGAAGGTCTAATATGTACATGACTTTGTTCTGGTCTTTGGAAATAATCTGGTATATAAAACAAAGTCTATGCACTCACAGACCTAAACATTCAAATGAGGGCCAACAGATAAAGTAATAAATATTTATTCAACAGAACAACAGGTAGCAACAAATGATATGAAGAAAAAAGACCAGACCAGAAAATGAGAGAGTGACATGGTGGTCACGAAAAGCCTAAGATATCCAAGTGGAAATGTTGCATGAGCATTTGTATATGTGTAGCTGGACTTCAGGGAATAGTTTCAGGATACATATCGATTTGAGAACCATCAACATATAAATGGTACTATAAACCACTAGACCAAAAGAAATCACCTAAAAGGAAAATATATATAGAAAAGATGTCCTAGGGACAAATACATGTTACTTTGATGAAATAAATGGCATCTACAAAACCAAGTAAATATGTAACTGTATGAAGTGATTTGGATGCTTAATGAGTTGCACATATTCTAGCCTCCAATAGAACAGTGAAAGGAACTCACACTTAGTGAAAGTAGCACCATGATATTCTGACACCCTAGATATATAACGTAACTACTATAGTTTCCTCTTATCTTCCTCTGTAATAAATAATATACTACATCTCAGAATTACAGAACGTTTGTCAATTTTATTTCCATGTCAATTTGAATCTTATCCCTAAATCTTATAAAGTGCAAATTTATCATATTTACACAAGAAAATTCAATTAACTCTCTTTCAGGTAGAAGGAATCATCTATTTAACTGGGCCCCTGGCAAGATTTTTTGAGAAGTGATAGCTATACAGACATGACATTTCTATGAATTTCTTTTATTTCTTACTCAGCATGTGTATCTAGTAATAATCTGACTTTTCTATACCTACATTTTAATATCAATTCAAGATTTGGTTGAAGCTATTTCCCCTATGGTATTACTTTATATAAAAATCAACATCACCAGAGAAAGTTGTAGAAAGTAAGAAAAGACCATACAATTCTTATTCAAAATGGTAATGTCAGAAGTATGTGTTCCACTCCCTATAAATATATCCCTTTTGAATTATATTTCCTTTAAATATTGTAAAACCTACAAAGATGATCATAATAATGTACTTCATATATAAATTAGTTTGTAGATCTAAAATGCTTGTTTTTGGATGCTTCCTAGGAGTGTCAAGAGAACAACATATTTTAACTATATTCTGTGAGTCCCTAGGTACCTGAAATATAATAGAGTAACTTAACTCAGTTTAATTTTACCATATGCAGTATCAAACAAATTTGCTGACTTCTTATGGAAATTACTTTCACAACAATAAATGTTAGTGTGAAGTGTAAATATTTAGCAACTTCTAAATGACCTGGGGAGAAAACAATAGAAAGCATTTTCATACCTGCTTTATGGCGGTTACTGTTATCACAAAGAATAATGGAAGTCCACTGGTAATTGGACTGGTAGGTGTATCAATCATAAGCTAGATTTACAACAACAAAAAGAACCGAGTATTATATTTTTATATTGTACACGTCACACTATTAACATCTAAAATCTCGTATTTATTGGGAATTCTGAGAACACTATATAAAGTGTATATGATTGTCCAGAGTAAAAAATAATCATGCATGTAGTTTAGTTCACAGTTTCACCAAGTTCATTTTGTTGGCCATTATATGAAGTGAGTAGAATATCTAAATCTATTGCATATCCACAAATATTGCTAGAGTGAACTCAGTCACTTCACCTTTTTAACACAGAGTACATAAGGTCTTCCTCCTCAGTATTTGTTAGAAGCAGACCTACAGCTGCTCAGAATCTCATTTTACATTTCTTTGCCCATCCTGGTAAATGCTGAAAAGTCTGTCAGCAATTTTAACCCTAGAATTCGGAATAATTTCATCACTTAAGAAAAGAGAATAAGGAATAGGGCTAGGAAAAGGATTTTTTTTTTTCTACAGGGATTTTGTTACATCTACAGAGCCAGAGGGGTACAGCTTAGAAAACGATGCTGTAATTATGATCTAAATCATACAACTGAGGTTTCAACAAATTGGGGAAGTAATTTTTGCAGTAATTATGTTTGGTTAGTTAAAACATGGACCCAATGGTTTATTAATGTTCCTTTACCCTGGATAGGCCAATTAAATTTGTTTTATTCCACAGACCAGCTGAATTCCTGACCTTAGCTAGTAATTTCACAAATGCATGTGATGTGGACATGGTTAGTATAAATTTCTCACTTTTCCAAGAAAACCAAGCTGATGTTCTATTGATAAAAACTCAGAAGTTTCTTCTCTGTTCAGGAAAGAAAGCAATTTCTTTAAAATATAAGTGTTTCTTCAAGCTTTAAAGTGACTACTTAACAAGTTTTTTTTTTCACTGGAATTCCAGGTTCTATGAGAGTAAAGTTCAGAGTTTATACAAAAACCCAATGCCACACTGAAAGATACTGCTCGTGTATTATCAGAAGAAAATAACCCCTTTAAAAGAAAATGGCAATCACTATTTTTAAATCTTGACTTATACTCAAGTTTTATAAGCTATTCTCTTGATACTTTGATATTAGAGAAAAAAAAGCACAATGTGAAAATTAAGAAACTATCAGAGTTTATCATGAATAGACTTAAGAAAATGGTTCCCATAATAAAAATCTATATTCATGGGGATTCTTAAAATTAGAAAAAATTTTTAAATAAAAGTAAAATTTAAATTCAAAACAAAGGAAAAGTCAAAGATTTACTTGGACAAAGATCATTCCGTAGGCAGAAATGTGCCAAAAACATGTGCTATATAAGTCAAAATATTTATGTTCTGATGCAGAGCAAGTGAAATGTAAAATTGGCTTTGATTATAATTATCAGCACCATAGCACATCAGTAATGAAACAATATAAAATTAATCTTAAAATTCACAAGCTATTTTTTAGAAATCTGCATGTGGTTTAAATAACTACATTCACTGATTACAATGGGGAAGCTATGCAGGAAAAAACTGATCCCATAGTCAAATGATTTAGAATGCAATATAACTTTTCCCTAAAGATAGAAGTCATTATATAAACTTAATCCATTGAGTGATAAAGCTTACCTGAACCAAAAATATAATAAGAAAATAAAAGTTTGCCACTCTTCTGAATTGTTCAAATAAATTTTTTGGAACAAAATTCCACACAGTATACTAAAAAAACAGAGAGAGAAGGATAAATTAACATTTAAAATAATATATACAATATCAATGTAATAATAAGGAAAGCAAAATAAGATTTATGAAGTCCTTAGACAAATTTATGTAACTCTTGATGCTATAAAAACTATCTCGTTTTTAAGAGTTTCAGAACTTTTATTCTATTCTTTTTTTTCTTATACTATTTATTGGCAATTTTAGTGTAATTTAAAAAGATGAGATAAATTGGAATCTACCAATTTTGCTATTAAATTCTTGATTTTTTAGAAGTTGGAGAAAGTAAATCTAAAACAACATTTAATAATTTATTTTGCTCTTTGGTTACACAAAACTAAGTGTAAAAATAAACAAGGGCTGATAAAAATGCTGATTCCAGATACAATTTATTTTCCATTTTATTTAGCTCAGTATCAGAAGCAAAGGAAATGGTATAACTATTTTATTATTCTTTGTTAAGTACAAAATATGGAAAAGTAACCAAGAATGTGAAAAAGATTAAAAAACACTTTACATAAGTGGTGGTATAACCACCAAGACAATCTCATAAAGGACACGAAAATCTGTCACAATGTCAATTTTTAAAGTAAGACTGTCACTAAATGACCTTGGACTAATCTCTCTGCACCCTACTTTGTGCCTCTATAAAATGAAGACCATAATAGCCCTATTTTATAGGGTTGTTATAAGGCTTAAATAAGCTAATATATTTATGATGCACTTAGGACAGAAACTGGCTCATACTAATTGCCATGTGTCTGTTATATTATTAATCAGCATATAAGCCTATAATGCTATATTATAAGGGTAATAATATGCCAAACATTATAGCACTGTTACTTCACCCTATATACTCTCTCAGTAGAATGTAAGATCCCTGAGGCTAGGGACATTGTTTTATTCACTGCTCAATCTCCAGCACTTACCACTACTACTCAGCACATAGGTGGAGATCAAAACTTTAGAAGAATAGATGAATAAATAAAGAAATACATACATACATACATTAGGTAGAAATGAATTTTTTTCAGATGATTATTCGGATGTCAGGCAAATGAAGCCGTAGTGGTTACTGATCCTATTCAAAATTTCTAAAGAGGCAGTTTACTTAATTTTCTCTGGTACAATGTAAGATGGTTCTAATTTCTGAATATTCTTACTTCAAAAATTCACTTCTTAATCAGCTGAGATCTGAAATGTCCTTCCCCACATAAACAATTAGGGTTAAGTTCCCAGGAAAGCCCACAACAGTCTCTATGACCCAAGGATATATAAATAGTACAATACCTAACAATATTTCTTTCAGGTCAAATTATAATTTCAGTTCTAATCTGATACCTGAAACACATTTTCTTGTGGTAGTGGTAGCACTAGTGGCTCCAGAATCTGGGACTGGGGACTATGTTCAGGGCTCTGGAGAGAAGAGAGGTAGATGCTTTCCAGTCACTGCTCAATGTGTATCTCTGAGATGGTAACTTTGGGTCATATCATCCTCAGGTGATCTTAACTGGAGTCCCTTAGTTACCAAATCAAATGTGTAAAACTTTTTAAGAATCAGGTTGGCAATGTCCTAACTTCACATCAATCTTTTAAAATCATAACAGAATGTATTTTTGTCTTCCAAAATCTTGAAAAGAACAATTACATAAATTGGCAATAAGGTAACTGGTTTCAGGATATTTTCTTTGGCTAGTTCAATAATACATGGAAAAACTCAGAATAAATAAAAATTTCTTATGAAAACCAGCTTACAAATATTAGGAATTGTTTTTTCCAGGTTTTCTAAAATACAAAATACATTAATAGACTGAACAAGTCTATAGTCTGTGCTTATGCTATCATATGTAGAAGAGAAACTATAGGATAAATGTTAAATAATATAAAAATATTTTAAGAAAAATAATAATTATGCTTTAAAGTTATTTTATTATTATGTAATAATGGTCAATAAAATTAAATTAGAAGTATAACTTCTTTTTTAGCTATGTATATGACTATACAACTGATCTTTTTTCTTCAAGTTCTGATATTAGTAAGAAAACCAAAACATAATTATGAAACTACATCTTTTGTAAAGTTTAAATAAGGTTTAATTTACTATGGTAAATTAAACAAAGACGTATCATGCACCTACAATGTATAAGACTCTTGTGCTGTAAGAGGAACAAAGAAGCTTTCATATTAGAAGAAATTCAGAATAAATATCAATAGCTATATTGAAAGGTAAAGTAAATGAAGGAATATACAAAGAATTAAAATGAAAAGCAGTCAGTGAGAGAAAAATTTAATGAGGAAGGTCACATTCAACATGGGCTTTAATAGGGCAACATTCAACAGGCTGAAAATAGGGGGCAAAGAGAGGGAGACCATTTCAGGAAAAAAGGACAGCATGAACACAGGCAGAGAAGAGCAAAGTTCATCATGACTTTGTGGGACAGAAAATAATACAGTCCAGAAGAGTTTAAGGGAATAAAAAGGGAGCAGAAAGGTAGTACAAAGGGAATTTTTTTAAAAGCCTCATTTATGGTCAAGAAGAAAATGGACATTGTATATAAATACCAACATTCCTTAATCTGTGGTCAAGAACATGAATTTTCTATTTCCATAAAAACATGAAATTTATAACCTCTGCAAAAAATATAATCTATATCTAAAAAGAAGTGGTTAATCACATGAAATCACAGCAAAGGCACAGTAGTAGGGAAGTTCAACATGGGTTTATGGAATAGCAGGTAATCTGGTTTGGAAGGGATGTGAGAAATTACTAGTAGAATAAATAAGGGAATAATGAGAGAGACAGTCCTTATATGCTTTTAAAAAAGCAATGTTTATTTAAATATCTATATTTTTAAAACTGTGGTCAAAAACATGAACCATAATACTGCTGCATGTGAATACGATCATATAAAGATATTTAATCTCTCAAATTTTCCAGGACACTCAGCTTTCAATACTGACAGAGGACTAAAGTGGTCCTGTTACTCACAGCAGATGAGATTACAAAAACTAGATTTTAAAATGGATCCTGGAAAGTATCCAAAATTTAGATAGAAACTAGAAGAGAGTTTAATTTTTAAAAAGTGCAAATGAAAGGAATATGAATATGAATTGTAAACTATGGCTTCTTAATCTGGAGACACTATCCAACTCTCACAGCTATGGCAGCAAACAGTAGGGAGAAAAATTATACCCTTATCACAAAATATGACAGATTTGAATTCAGGGCTGGAAAACTAGATGGAAATTTAAGGGGAAGAAAATACTGGTAGTGAAAGAACCAGGCAAGGAAAATGACCCAAATTCAGAATGTAAACTATCCAAACCCAGGATGATAGCTAAACTCTACACCAAAAAGGAGTGAACTACTGATATATGCAACAACAAAGATCAATCTCCAGATTACTGTTACATGAAATGAAGTCAGACAGAGAAGACTCATACTACATGACTATATTTATGTGATATTCTAGAAAAGGTGAAACTATAGTTATAGAAAACAGATCAGTGGTTGCTAGTGCTAGAGATGAGGAGGAGGGGGACTGGCTGCTAACTTTTTACTTCTGGATATACTCTTTATCTTGGTTGTGGTGGTCCCATGATGCTATACATTTGTCAAAACTCATCAAATTGCACACTTAAAATTGGTGAAATTTTACTATATATAAATTATACACAAAGTTAAAAAAAAACTTAAAATTTTCAAGGACTTTTATTTCTTGCATGATTTACTAAGAACTGTGTCATTAATCTAAAGCTCGTCTATTACCCTAGATTCTAACATTTTCCCTTCCTGCCCCCTGCTTTAGAACCACTGTCCAAAATGACAGATCTCACTAATGGGTATGTTGCATCTGTAAATAATGTGAAGGATGAGAAAAGGGGCAGAATAAAGAAACCACTGACCTAAGACAATACTCTTGGGAAAGAGGAGATCAGGATGACAGAGATACAATTAGTTACTCTGGAAGGCAGAGAAGGAGCAGTACAAAGACGCTTCTTAAAGTGGTCTATCAAACAATAGCAATGATCTAAGGAAAACTTTACTCTTAGTCTGATTCACATCCTAACTGCACTTTCCAATAGGTAACCAGTAGTTGCATATGGCTCCTGACACTTAATCGAAAATAAAGATTTAATTAAAAATTATGTTTTTCAGTGGCATTAGCCATATTATAAGGCCTAACTAGCCCTAAACAGCTACTGGTTATCATAGTAGCACAGAAAACGTTTCCTTCATCATGAGAAAAGTTTACTGGGGCAGCATTAACCTGTAATCTTCAGTTTCAAAATAAACAAAGACATCTTAAAAATGTTATAGAAAAAAATGAAACAAGGAAGAATATGTGAGTGAAGCAGTACCTTGGTACTATATATGTAAAATTTCTTGTTTACAGAAGAGTGATAAAATTAGAGGAAGTCAGGCTTTAAAGTCACACAGAACTGAGTTCAAACTCCAATCTTGTCATTTAGTGTGCAACCCTGGGTAAATTATTTCCCAACACTTTAATTAAAGACACAAATATGGCGCCTGGGTGGCGCAGTCGGTTAAGCGTCCGACTTCAGCCAGGTCACGATCTCGCGGTCCGGGAGTTCGAGCCCCGCGTCAGGCTCTTGGCTGATGGCTCGGAGCCTGGAGCCTGTTTCCGATTCTGTGCCTCCCTCTCTCTCTGCCCCTCCCCCGTTCATGCTCTGTCTCTCTCTGTCCAAAAATAAATAAATGTTAAAGACACAAATATAAAATGAGTATAACACTTTGTAAAAGCGATCTCAGAGTTGCTGTATGAATTAAATGATATAAGATGTACCTAACATAGTACCTGGCACACCGTATAAATATTTAGTTCCTCAGTTTAATTGCAACTAGGGATAATTTTTGGCATGTTAGTATTAGCAACTGGCAACTCCTTTCATTTTACAGTTCACAATTTTGGGTAAGATATATTTACCAAACACCATTTCCTTGAATTTTTAAGGATATAAATGTATACTGGAATAAATAAATTACTTTTCAAAACAAAATGGAACATATCTATAGTTTCAATAAGTGTTAATCCTTACCTTAGATGAAATGATCCGGTTATCTATAAATTTCTGAGGTGTGTAAAGGCCATTCTGAGGAAACCTGTTGGCTATGTAAATAGTTCTTGTGTCACTTTGATGTGGTGGGTCAAAACCCTAAGACCAAGCAAAAGAAAAATAATGACTAAGAAGGTTAGTTGTTATGATTCTTTATTGCTGGTTTTATTTAACTGACCAGACTGCACATATTATTACTGGCCTTGAACTGCATATAGGCTCAATCTAATTACTAGCAGAGTTAAGGCATATATATTTTTCTTTCCCAGGTAAACTAACATATTATCTTCAAATAAACACTTAGGTAATACCTCTGGTAATGAAAAATAATCCATACTGTTAGAAATGCTACTGTAAGGGGGGAAAATCATGTAGAAGATCTACAGAAGCATTTGAGGACAGTATTTCTTTCCTTCCCTTTCATTCCTAGGGGTTCCTTGCCTTTCTCTTAAGATGGATTCCTACTCAGTGATGTGGAAATTCTGTGTACCTATAGCCTAATCAGCACCTACTACATCTGATGACAGAGGTTTATATTTTACTTCTTCCACACCCAGATCAACTTGGTTTCAAAGAACTTTGATCCCACGAGACTCACAATGCACTGGGTAGGGTCCTGCCCAGATTCACTCCACATAATCATCTCTTTGTGGTAGTCATATTATCAATTGAATCCCTGAAATGTGGAGATGTAATTCTGGCCTCAAATTTAGGAAACCATTTCTCAAGGTACATTTATCAATGATCTCCAATGTAAAAGTTTTCACTGGGACAAGAATGCTGATACTTTATTCCCACAGTATTTTACTATTTTCCTAGGTGGCAAGTGAGTCTTCAATACTCTTTTGGCAGATCTTGGCGATCCTATGACAGAATGAAAGCAACCAACAAAAG
This sequence comes from Puma concolor, assembly GCF_028749965.1. Taxonomy (NCBI): domain Eukaryota; kingdom Metazoa; phylum Chordata; class Mammalia; order Carnivora; family Felidae; genus Puma; species Puma concolor. The sequence continues at coordinate 75,116,808 of NC_141675.1, read as the reverse complement.
CAAGACCTTTGTTTGTGGCTCTACTATTGCTACTAAGTTATGAAAAAGTTAACTAAAGCTGGTATTTGTAATTACAATGATCTACTTGTAGCCATTAAGGACTCTAATTTAGTAATCTACTAAGTAAGTAATGTGGCTGCCATTTGATGCTTGGCATCCTTGTAAAATTTCCATTAAGTACATACATACACAGATAGTGGAAATTCCCATATTACCTAGAGGTATATTTTGTTTAGCACATCAGAATATTAACAGTGCTATGTATAGATTTCAACTGCTGTCATTCTTGGTTTAAAAATTTTTATTCTGTGATCTTAGAAACAGCTACTACAAGACTGTGAAAATTAAATGCATTTGTATGCTCCATAAAAAAAACCATGAAGTTTCATTTTATTTGCTTATGCTATTTATAGTGATGACCACATTTTGTGGATGTGAATGTGCCATTATGTGTCTGATTTCAAAATCAGTTTCTTCAAGGATAAAATATGGCATGCATATTTATCTTCTTCCTAAATTTTCCTTTAAACATTTCACAATTTTTCCCTATAATAACTTATGGAGGGGGGGAAAGGCAGGCCTCATAATCAGAGTTGGAACTTACTGCTCTATCTAGAATACTGCAATCACCTTAAAGATATGTGCTATTTATTCATTCAACAAATATGTATTGAGGTTAAGTACTATGCTAACCTATGTAGGATTATGTGATTTGTTAATTACTCAAGCAAATCATAATATGCCCTAACTCAACAAATAAATGAATAAAGAGTTTGCATGCTACTGCTATAGTCCATGCCTGTATTTCTCAAAGGGGGTTCACAGGAAGTTTGCCAATAAAGTTCATAAAGTTATATAAGAGGGACACACTGGTAACTGAAACATTAGACTACATGAAGCATATTTATTCCACATCCACTTTGAAACCATGTAAAAATAACAGTAAATTACATACCATGTATATAAGCTTCTGGAATAAATTAAAGAAAAAAGAAAGTACATTTGTGGGTCTGAAAGAATATATAAATCTTTAGGAAGATGTCAAGACAATTGAGACTAAGAACCACTGATACAGAATTTTATTTTTTTACTAAATTCCACCAAGACTGGAATTTATTACTAAGTACATCTAAAGTTAAGAAACAAAGTGCAAAACAAAGACTCCCCTACAATATGTATGTTATTTATATATGTTACTATTGCAACATCTCATTCATGACTTCCCAGGATGCAAACATCCTTCTCCATTCATCTCTACTGACTGTACCAGTAATCACATACTAAAGTTTGAAACTCCTTAGATTCCTACAATTATTTCAAGGGGATATATTGAAATGTTCCAAAAATAAAACCAATTTTAAACTGAATTTTAAGTGCAAAATCAGTATATTCCAAAATATAGTAATTTAACATTAGATAATTCCAAAAGGAGATTGAGGAGTTTTTCCTTAATTCCCAAAGATGCTACAAAATCCACCTACGTATTTTGAGTTTTTTTCAGTTGTAATTAATTCACATGATCTCATTCAATCATTTTATAATCAATGGCATGTATATATGTGTGGATGTTATTTTTTCCACAAAAACGGTTAAATTTTATATTTGTGACTGCAGTATAAGTACACCTAGCTGTCCCTTATGGAAATCAAACCTCTAACTTCAGTTCATTAGCATCACCTTCTCTGCAACAAATTAAGCCAGCCACAACTAAATAAAAGAATAACACTGTCCAAAAATAAAGAAAGTGACTTAGGGCAGGATCCATAAATGGACTTCAGGTCTGTGAATCTCTGAAACTGTATGCAGATTCACTTAACATGTGTATTTTGCCAATGAGAGTGAGCATAGGTTTCATCGGTTTCTCATGATGTAAAGAAGCTTAAAACCACTTATCTAAAGTCTTGCTTTTGTAATCAGTTCTCCATCTCAACATTGCAGATTTTAAAAACAACACAAGAGAATCTTTATGTTTCAATAACACCTCTACTCTTTAACAGGAGCCAAAACAAACATGTGACCAAAATTAAGTGTATAACTATACTGTTAGTGTGAAGTTCAAGTACAGTTTCACACTTTTCTAGCAAGCATTAATAGCAAGTCATGGCACTAAGAAAGAAATACAGTCTGAACTTCCTAATCACTTGGTCAAGGCTACATGCCAAGGTTGGCACACATCACATTTTCTGCTGTCATCTCAAACTACCCATTCACACCTTCAACCCCTTGATGCTAGCCTGCTCCTTTTTCCTCTGATTCACCTTGCCCTAGGGAAAGGAATTTAGATAGGTTAATACTATTCTAGCCACCCTAATTTTATTTTAATTCCTGCTAAAAAGTAGGATACAAGCTTTGGAAACACACAACTGTAAATAATTTAAAAATAAAAAACTCTCATATTCTATAAAAGTATGAAATTCAAAACCTCTTTTCAGTGTGATTTGTGAGCATACGTTAAATTCATAGGTATTTAAAAAGAAAAAGCAGGTAAGGTAGAAAAAAATCTCATGATGGCATCTTGGGAACAAACTGACAACACATAGGAATGGTTTTAAAAGAGATTCCTTTTGTAACCAAAAACTGATGAGATCTAGGGAAATCAAACCACTAAATAGCTTTATAATTTTTAGAAGTTGGTCTCTGGCACACAGCAGTACTTGGAAACGAATCACTACGTTTTACATTTTCATACCAAATATACCAGCCTCTCCGTAATCTTAAAATCCCAAAGATTTTAGGAAAATTACAAATATTACAAATAAAACGCTAACAATGGCTAAAACGGTAGTCCTATAATTAAAACTGTTACACTTCTTTACAATAACTAAGAAAATATCATCTTTAGAGTTCACAGTGATCAAAGTAAATCTGTGCTTCTTATTCTTATATGTGATCTATTCCCTCTAAAATATAAAGAAAAAGCTTCAAGACAAACCATACACCAAAAAAACCCATCCAAACTCAAAAAAACCCAAAAAGCTGCAGAGTCAACACTGCAATACCACTGTTATTAAAATAAATGAACAAAAGCTTTAATCACATGCTTTATATGACAGAAAGTTAATTTTTGTTGGCTGTATGCTCCAATGTACACAGGCACATGAAAATGGCCTAGTAAAAATATGATGATTCTGGGGAAGAATGATTTAGTGTATTTTACCAAATCTATAAACTTAATTGTGAATTATTATTTCCTGGACATAGACTTTAAACAAAATATACCTATATGAAGGTACTGTAAGGGCAAGATAATTTTACACTGTTAACAAAGGAAGGTGATAGAGAATAACTTAAAATACTTGTGATGTAAACAAACACAATAATGAAACATTTTTGTTTCCTGTTACATAATTTTCATTTTAGGACTTAAGGTTGTTCTCCATCTATCAAACCAGTCTGGGCTTCCAGGAAGTTGGTTTAAATGCAGGGGTAGGTTAGGACTGACTAACTACAGGATATAAAATTTAGAGTGACCTTGGACTCCAAAATTCTTAAATCATCTGTCAATGCTTTATTACAGGAAGCTCATCTTTGATAGATTATATTACTTCCCAAACTTGATTTTACTGTGCCAACATTTACCTCCAGCAAAAGCCTCTTCATCCTTCAAGTTTCAGCTTAAGAGGTTCCTTCTCAATGGAGCTTTCCCTGACACTTCTTTTTCCCCAGAAACAAAGGAAGGCATTTGTTATTATGCCCAACAAACCTTTTATATACTCTCATTATAGATTTTATTACACAGATTAGTAATTACTTGTCTGTATATCCAGCTCCCCCTCCAGACTGTAAGATTTTTTTTTTAAGTTTATTTATTTATTTTGAGAGAAAGATTGTGCAAGCAGGGGAGAGGGAGAGAGAGAATCCCAAGCAGGCTCTGCACTGTCAGCATGGAGCCCGATGTGAGGCTTAAACTCAGGAACCAGTGAGATCATGACCTGAGCCAAAATCAAAAGTCCGATGCTTAATTAACTGAGCCACCCAGGTGTCCCCAGACTACAAGATCCTTAAAGATAGTATGTGCTAATTATTTAATGAATAATTACTGAAATTAATGAATAATTTACTGGATACAATAAATTCTGTAGTTTTGAGGTTCTAAGTTTAGTTTTTAAATATTTTTTTTTTTTAAATTTTTTTTTCAACGTTTTTTATTTATTTTTGGGACAGAGAGAGACAGAGCATGAACGGGGGAGAGGCAGAGAGAGAGGGAGACACAGAATCGGAAACAGGCTCCAGGCTCTGAGCCATCAGCCCAGAGCCCGACGCGGGGCTCGAACTCACGGAGCGCGAGATCGTGACCTGGCTGAAGTCGGACGCTTAACCGACTGCGCCACCCAGGCGCCCCATAGTTTTTAAATATTTTTAACAATAACTTTTCTACCAAATTGAGTTTAAATTCAATGATATTTAAAAGAAAAAGGAAAAACTTTAAAAGTGATCCTGTAGAGTGAAACCCATCGTTACTAATGAAAGAGAGGCTAATAAGAAGCTTTTCATTCTGCTGTTCTTAGATTTATCTTATTCTCATCAAAACCATTTATTATAACTTTACAGTTGGTTGGGGTTCATTTCTGGATGTCAAAGAAACCAAGTTCTATTAGGGATATGCAAATCAAAACCATGAGGTACCACTTAGCCACCCACTGGGATGGCTACTATCAAAACAAACCAAAACAAAATAATTAGTATTGGCAAGGATATGGAGACATTGGAATCCTTGTATACTGCCAGTGGAAATGTAAAGTGGTACAGCCTCTGTGGAAATATTATGGAGACTCTTCAAAAGAAGTAAACACAATGATCATATGATCCATCAATTCCACCTCTGGGTACATACAAAAAATGTAAAAGCAGAGACTTGAACAGATATTTGCACACAGATATATTGAATAATATGAGTATTATTCACAATAGCCAAAAGGTGGAAGCAACACAAATGTTCATCGACAGATGAATGGATAAGCAAAATGTGGTATTTAATTTCTTTTGTTTGTCACGCTGGTGTTTTCCATGTATGTCAACAGAGACATTTATGATAAAAAAATAAATGTGTGAGGCTGTTTTAGTTTAGATCAAATTTAAAAATCACAAAGAACGCTAAATTTGATTTTTTAAAAAAATTTATTTATTTATTTATTTGTTTGTTTGTTTGTTTTTTGCTGTTGTTTCTGCCTATCAGGTTGAACACTGGCTGGACAAGAAGTGAAACTGGTAAATCTTCTAACTGTGGTATCCAAATTAGAGGTAACTAAGTAAAAAATTTCTACCCAGTTTTTCAAATACTTTTGAACCTTTACCTTCTCCCCTCACAATCGTACACAGCAATGGCAATGCAGATGGTTTTGTAGGTCCTAATTAGAATAACAGAAGCAATGGATTACAACTCTGGGAAAGGCTAGAGACATGTAGTCAATCAAAAACCATATCTTTTACACACCTTATACAAGGTTTATTATTTAAAAATACCAAGAACAAAGACACAACCACAAAATTCTAAACAATAGCATGAAAAAGCATCTTCAAGTCAAAGGACAGAGACAGAGGGTGAATCCTATTTAGTTACTTTGGCAAAAACTGACACAAAAAGTCGGAAAAAAAAGTAGGGTGGAAGAAAGATACACAATTGCCTCATTAATTTTATATATAGAAACCTGATTTCAGGAATGCCAGAACCAAGAAACTGCTACCAAATAAACAACAAGAGCAGAAGCAACAATAAGAAAACCCAACAATCCTGTACTTCCTACCGGTCCCACTTTCCTTAATCTAGATAATTTACACCTTTCACTTGCCATAATTACAAAAAATTTTAATATTGCTCAAAATCTGTAACACTCTTGCTCTTACACAGAATGAAAGCATATGCTGTCCCTGTTATCAGATAGATACAATGTAATACCAAGCATTAACATTTAGTAAATCAACCAAAATAATACTGTTACTGAAATAATGTTTCTGAATGACCATATACTTTTCTACTCATCTATTTTTTTCTGATTGACTGTTTAAGTGTGCTTCTTATTCTTACTCAAAGAACTATATGTAGTAGCTATTACTGCTAAAAGATTATATGACTCAAAGTCAAAACTCCTCTTGGGGAACGAGCCTAAGAAAAGGAAGGAAGACTTCTAAGAAGCATTTCAGAAGTAAGTATTGGTATTGATTTTCACAATGATTGGGGGAGGGTCTACTGACAATTAGTAGGTGGATGGACGGATGGGTGGGTGGGGCAGAGATATCAGACATTCTACAGCGCATTATAGAGTCCTGCCAACAAAGGAATGTCCCGTGAGACAACTTTCAAATGCCCTGCCTGATATCTGCACTGATAGAAAATCTCTTTAGAATAATATGAATCTCTATTTAAAAAATACCTTGCATGGATTTATTAATTTTTCAAGAATGCAACTACCACATATACTGAAGGAAGATAATAGTTTGATTTGTCAGAACTTTGTAAACAGTTGGTTCACTGTTTCAGGAAATTATATCACCAAAGGAAATGTCACTTGAATTTGAGTCACCAATACAGGCATACCTATCTTATTGCATTTTGTAGATACTGTGTTCTTCACAAATGGAGTTTGTGGCAACCCTGTGTCAACAAGTCTGTTGGTACCATTCTTCCAACAGCACTTGCTTACTTCACATCTCTGCGTCACATTTTGGTAATTCTTGCACTATTTCAAACATCTTCATTATTGTTGTATTTGTTATAATGATCTGTGATCAGTGATCTTTGATGTTACTAGTGTAATTTTACGGGGCACCATGAACTCTACCTAAAGATGGCGAAGTTCATCAATAAATGCTATGTGTGCTCTGACTGCTTCATTCCCCATCTCTTTCTCTCCTTAGGCCTCCCTATTCCCTGAGACACAACAATATTGAAATTAATAACCCCACAAGGACCTCTAAGTGTTCAAGTGAAAGAAAGGGTCACATGTCTCTTACTTTAAATCAAATCTAGAAATGATTAAGCTTAGTGAAGGCATGTCAAAAGCTGATTATGGGCCAAAAGCTAGGCCTCTTGTACCAGTTATTCAAGCTGTGAATGAAAAAATTTTTTTTTTCCTTTTTTCTTGAAGGAAATTAAAAGTGTTGCTCCAGTGAACACACCAATGATAAGAAAACAAAACAGCCTTATTTCTTACATGGAGAAAGTTTTAGAATGGCTTAGACAGAAAATCAAACCAGTTATAACATTCCCTTCAACCAAAGCCTTAGCCAGAACAAGGCCCTCACCCTCTTTAATCCATGAAGACTGAGAGGAAAGGAAGCTGCAAAAGAATAGTCTGAACCTAGAGCAGATTGGTTCATGAGGTTTAGGGGGAAAAAAAGCCACCTCCATAACACAAGTGTTCAAGATGAAGCAGCAAGTACTGATGTAGAAGCTGCAGCAAATTATCCAGAAGACAGAGCTAGGATAATTAATCATGGTGGCCACACTAAACAACAGATCTTCCATATAGACTAAACAGTCTTGTATTAGAAGAAAATGCCATCTAGGGCTTTCATAGCTAGAGAGGAGAAGTCAATACCTGGCTTCAAAGTTTCAAAGGACAGGCTGACTCTCTTGTTAGTAGGGGGCTAATGCAACTGTAGCCACTTTAAGTTGAAGCCAATATGCTAATTTACCATTCCAAAAATCCTAAGTCCTTTAAGAATTATGCTAAATCTACTCTGCCTGTGCTCTAGAAATAAAACAAGGCCTGGATGATGGCACATCTGTTTACAAAAATGGTTTATTGAATTTTTTTAAAGCCCACTGTTGAAACTTTACTGTTCAGACACAAAGCTTTCTTATAAAATACTGCTGCTTATTGACAATGCAACTAGAGCTCTGATGGAGATGTACAACAAGATTAATGTTATTTTCATGTCTGCTAACACAACATCCATTCTGTAGCCCACAGATAAAGGAGTAATTTTGACCTTCAAGACAAATGCTGTTCGGAAAACTAGACAGCAACATGCAGAAGAATGAAACTGGACCACTTTCTTACACCATACACACACACACAAAATTCCAAATGGATTCAAGACCTAAATGTGAAACAGAAAACCATCAAAATCCTAGAGGAGAACACAGGCAACAACCTCTTTGATATTGGCCATAGCAACTTCTTTCTAGACATGTCATTAGAGGCAAGGGAAACAAAAGCAAAAATGAACCCTGGGACTTGATCAGGATAAAAAGCTTCTGTACAGCAAACAATCAACAAAACTAAAAGACAATCTTTGGAATGGGAGATGATATTTGCAAGTGATGTATCTTATAAAGGGTTAGTATCCATAAACTATAAAGAACTTCTCAAACTCACCACTCCCAAAATAAATAATCCAGTTAAGAAATGGGCAGAAGACACGAATAGACATTTTTCCAAAGAAGACATCCAGATGGCCAACAGACACATGAAAAGATGCTCAACATGACTCATCATCAGGGAAATACAAATCAAAACCACAATGATATACCACCTCACACCTGTCAGAATGGCTAAAATTAACAACATAGGAAACAACAGATATTGGTGACGATGTGGAAAAAGGGGAATGCTATTACACTGTTGGTAGGAATGCAACTGGTATAGCTACTCTAGAAAACAGTATGGACATTCCTCAAAAAGTTAAAAAGTGTAACTACTCTATGACCTAGCAATTGCACTATGAGGTATTTACCCAAAGGATACAAAACTACTGATTCAATGTGGCACATGCACCCCGGTGTTTATAGCAGCACCATCAACAAACAACCAAACTACGGAAAGAGTGCTTCAATTGATGAGTGGATAAAGAAGATGTGGTATATATATACAATAGAGTATTACTCAGCCATCAAAAAGAATGAAATTGTGCTATTGCAATGGCATGGATGGAGTTAGAGTGTATTATGCTAAGCAAAATAAAACACAGAAAGACAAATACCATATGATTTCACTCATATGTGGAATTTAAGAAACAAAGTGGATGAACATAGGGAAGGGGGAAAAAGAGACAGACAGGGAAACAAACCATAAGAGACTCTTAACTATAGAGAACAAATAGGGTTGATGGATAGAGGTGGGCAGGGGATGGGCTAAATGGGTGGTGGGCATTAAGGAGGGTACTTGTCGTGATGAGCACTTGGTGTTATATGTAAGTGATGAATCACTAAATTCTACACCTGAAACCAATTTTACCATATGTTAACTAAAATTTAAATAAAAACTTGAATCAGTGAGAAAAAAAAAAAACTTTTCATAAAGCTATTGCTGCCACAGAGAGGGATTCCTCTGATGCATCTGAGAAAAGTAAACTGAAAACCTTCTGGAAAGAATTCACTATTCTGGATACCATTAAGAACATCTGTGATCCATGGGAAGAGGTCAAAATCTCAGTATTTGCAGGAGTTTGGAAGACACTGATTCCAACACTCCTGGATGACTTTGAGGGGTTTAAGATTTCAGTGGAGAAAACAACTGCAGACGAGGTGGAAATAGCAAGAAAACTAGATAGAATTAGAAAGTGAAGCCTGAAGATGTGGCTGGATTGCTGCAATCTTATGATAAAACTCTAATGGATGAGGAGTTGCTTCTTATGGATGAACAAAGAAAGTGGTTTCTTGAAAGAGAAGCTACTCCTAGTGAAGATGCTGTGGAGACTGTTGAAATGACAACAAAGGATTTAGACTATTACATAAACGTAGTTGATAAAGCAGTGGCAGAGTTTGAGAGGATTGACTCCAATTTTGAAAGAAGTTTTAGTATGAGTAAAATGTCATCAAGCAGTATCACGTGCTACAGAGAAACTATACCTTCATGAAAGAAAGAGTCAACTGATGGAGCAAAATTCCTTGATGCCTTATTTTAAGAAACTGGCACAGCCACCCTAACTTTTAGTAACCATCACCCTGATCAGTAAGCAGCCATCAATATCCAGGCAAGACCCTCCACCAGGAAAAGACTATGACTTGCTGAAAGCTGACGTTATGGTCAGCATTTTTTAGCAATAAAGTGTTTTTAAACTGAGGTATGTACATTGTTTTAGACATAATAATGTTGCACATTTAATACAGTGTAAACATAAATTTTATATGCCCTAGGAAATCAAAAAATTCATTTGACTTGCTTTGTTGTGTTACTCACTTTATTGCATGCAGCGCTCTGGAACTGAACCCACAATATTTCCAAGGTATGCCTTGGAAGTATACACTATACTTTCAGCAGTCTGCATTAGTGGCCATGGATTCACAATGATTATAATATCTGATCTTTATGTCTACTGAAGTTATGACTGCACACTTACCTTCTGAAATAGAAATTACTTAATATAACTGTATTTCTCTATTCTTCATGTAACAACTTCAGTTTTGATGTTGATTTTTTAAAGAAGTTATTAGTGTAGGCAGGTTACAGATTTAAATTTTATCACTGGATAAGAAGGGATGTAGCATTCATAAAGTATTTGTTAGGGTCTGACAGGGTTGAAAAGCAACTAGATACCTGGAAGACCAAAATATAAGTTACAAATACTCACTGTCTTGGGTCTATAACAGAATCCCTCAAGGAAGAAGCTGCTGCTTTTACCATAAGCAGTACTGCCAGTATTCAAACCAGGAAACCACAACAAATATTTTCAAGTATAGATTTAAACAAGCTAATGTATTAGGTAAAAAATTATAAAAACAACATAAAAATATATTGAAATTAAAGAACAGACATGCTGAGTGAATCCTATTTAGTTATTTAGGCAAGAACTGAAACAAAAAGTAGAAAACAGCAGGGTGGAAAAATGATAATTGTCTTATAAATTTTATGCACTGGGAACCTAAAAAACATGCTTCGGAAGAAAATAAAACATATATGTACAAGGTTAAACAAATAGGACCCAGCAAATCCTAAACTACTGGTACAAAAAATTGAAAATTAAACCTCAAGCAGAAAAATTATTATTTAGCAACATTGGGTCAAACTGACATAATTCTAAAAATGTATTTTTAAAAGACACAGACGACTATTTTCACTTCTTCCAGGAAGCAAGTAGTTCATTTACACTGCATAATGACTATTAAAATTGTACTGCTGATCTAGTTCTTGACTTCTACATGTAATGAAAAGAATTTCCTTTAGCAATCAATCAAAGGGTATTTACTGAGTACTTTCTACGTGCTTTGTAATAAGCTAAGGACTAGTGGTGATATAAAGAAATAGATGACTTAATCCCTGCCCACCTGGAGTTGATAAAACTTCAGTGATTTAGGCCTTATTTACCTTACATATCACCTAATTTCCTATTTCCACTCACATATTTAAGATCAAACTACAATTATTTTCTCATTTCAATGTGGGACACCCAGCATAGATATTTAGAAAGCAACTGGATATTTTTGTTTAGATGTTAGGAAAGAGGGTTGGACTTGGGATAGGAACCCAGCAAGCATAAAGATGATAGTTAAAATCAAAGAATGTATAAGACTGCCTGTTATGAGTGCACAGTGGAAGAAGAGAAAAAGGGCAAGAGATGGAATTCTCAAGGCTATCATTTAAGATACATGTGGGAGAAAAGGAATAAGCAAAGGAGAAAGATCACCAGAGAGAAGGAAAAGAGAGGAGAGGTGTGGCAGAAACACAGGAAGAAGTTGCAAAAAAAGAATTATTTCATATGCTGTAGAGAAAGATGAAAACTGAAAAAAAGAGTACCGAATTTAATAATTAGGAAATCACTGGTGACTTTGATCAACACAGTTTGAATAAAATTAAAAAGGCTATGGGGCACCTGGGTGGCTCAGTCAGTTAAGCGTCCGACTTCGGCTCAGGTCATGATCTCACAGTCCGTGAGTTCGAGCCCCGCGTCAGGCTCTGTGCTGACAGCTCAGAGCCTGGAGCCCGTTTCGGATTCTGTGTCTCCCTCTCTCTCTGCCCCTCCCCTGTTCATGCTCTGTCTCTCTCTGTCTCAAAAATAAATAAACGTTAAAAAAAAAAAATTAAAATTAAAAAGGCTATAATGGATTGATTAAATAGGGGTAAAGAAGAGAGTGGGGAAGTAGGGTTAGTAATTACAGCTGAATCAAATAAAATATATGTATTTTTTAGTGTAAGTGAATCATATTTTTAGGTTTGAAATGAAGCACCTGGTAAAGAGGGAGAAAAACCAAGTTATGAGAAAGACGAAATTATTGAAGGATCAAGGAATCATTAAATGTAATGTGTTATGCCAGATGGAGTTTTGAAGCAGAAGAAAGAACACTGGTGAAAAACTAACATCTGAATAAAGTATAGTGTTTAATAATAATGTATTAATATTAGTTCACAGTGTAACAAGTTTAACCTAGTAATGTAAAATATTAGTAAGAGAAACTGGGTGAAGGGAATATACACCAATTCTTTGTATTATCTTTCCAACTTCTCTGTAAATCTGAAACTATTCTAAGATAAAAAGTTTATTTTTTAAAAGTTAAAAAAATAGTCCTTAAAAACAAGCACATCTACAAACTGAAGCAAACACACACACACACACACACACACACACACACACACACACACACACACGGGCATTACATTGACCTAGTTTTTCTTATTTTGCATAGAGTAACTGAAAACTTTATCTCAATCTATGGGAAACATCATCATTAGGGAACTCATGGTCTAGGAGACAGTATAAAGATTATCAGTATAAAGATTATCAAAACCATCTATGATTACTTAAAATTTTTGACTTTCAGGGGCACCTGAGTGACTCAGTCAGTTAAGTGTCTGACTTCAGCTCAGGTCATGATCTCGGGGTTCATGAGTTCAAGCCATGCATTGGGCTCTATGCTGACAGCTCGAAGCGTGGAGCCTGCTTCAGGTTCTGTCTCTCTTTCTCTCTCTCTGTCTGTCTGCACCCACCCCTCTAAGAATAAACATTTTAGGGGCATCTGGGTGGCTCGGTCAGTTAAGCCTCCGACTTCGGCTCAGGTCATGATCTCACAGTTCATGAGTTCGAGTCCCATGTTGGGCTCTGTGCTGACAGCTCAGAGCCTGGTGCTTGCTTCAGATTCTGTCTCCCTCTCTCTCTGCCCTTCCCCAGCTCATTCTCTCTCCCCCTCTCTCTCTCCCCCTCTCTCTCTCTCTCTCTCTCTCTCTCTCTCTCTCTCAAAAAAGAAACATTAAAAAAATAGAATAAACATTAAAAAAAATTTTAAGAATTTTGACTTTCACTGTCCCCTAATAAATACCTAAGGTTTTAAATTTTTTTGTTTTGTTTTCAAATTCTGCAAATATATGCTGGAAAAAAGGTTGACAACACTAGCAGGTAAGCAATGTACCAATTTCCTTTAAAGTTGCATAAAGAATTGGAACCACAAAGGGCGGGAGGGGAGGAGTCTCCTGCATATCTAAATTAGAGGCCTGTGCCTTCACATTTAAATTTCAACAGGAAAACACACATTAGAGAACCATTTGCCAGTTTTTCAATAGCAAAGAATCAAGTCCACCCTTATACCTTTGTTAGCATTTTTCAAACTTGTATATTAAAGAGCACAGTGGAGAACTGAGATAAGCAAATATATCTATATTCCCTTTGTAGCTCAGGAGATATAAGAGTGAAGAAACAATTTCCTATGTACATATGATTCAGATGAACTGACTACAACTACTTACGCTTTATCTGCCAACTGCACTCATTGCAAAGGACTCTTTCTTCAAAGCAAAATCTTAGAATACCAATAAGTAACACAAGTATTTATTGGAAAAGATGTGCTTGATACAATGTGAGGCACTGTACCAAATGTGAGTAAAGACATCTGAGCATTCTGAAATATCAAACTACTTAGTATGTCCTTTATTAAATTATCCTATTAATTTTTAAAAAATAAAATTTATAAATATTATGAGCACTGACTATATACTAGATAGTATGCTTGGTACTGTGGAAATACCAAAATGAGAAGTCAGGGCCTCTGTTCTTTTTATTTATTTTTTTAATGTTTATTTACTTTTGAGAGAGAGAGAGAGAGACAGAGTATGAGCAGGGGAGGGGCAGAGAGGGAGACACAGAATCCCAAGCAGTCTCTGGGCTCTGAGCTGTCAGCACAGAGCCCAATGAGGGGCTTGAACTCACGAGCTGTGATATCATGACCTGAGCTGAAGTCAGACACCCAACTGACTGAGCCACCCAGACGCCCCAAGGGCCTCTGTTCTACATAAAACTTCATTTAGAAAAAATAAGGCCTCTTAAACACACAAAAAAAGAAACAAAATATCAAGTAAAATGAGTAAAATTTTAACTGAAATAGCAGTAACTCCTTAGATGACTCACTTTTTTCCCTTTAGAAGATTATCAAATACATCCTTCTTTTTTTAAAAATTTTTTTTTTTTCAACCTTTATTTATTTTTGGGACAGAGAGAGACAGAGCATGAACGGGGGAGGGGCAGAGAGAGAGGGAGACACAGAATCGGAAACAGGCTCCAGGCTCTGAGCCATCAGCCCAGAGCCTGACGCGGGGCTCGAACTCACAGACCGCGAGATCGTGACCTAGCTGAAGTCGGACGCTTAACCGACTGCGCCACCCAGGCGCCCCTTTTTTTTTTTTTTTTTAATTTTTTTTTTTTCAACCTTTATTTATTTTTGGGACAGAGAGAGACAGAGCATGAACGGGGGAGGGGCAGAGAGAGAGGGAGACACAGAATCGGAAACAGGCTCCAGGCTCTGAGCCATCAGCCCAGAGCCTGACGCGGGACAAATACATCCTTCTTAATAGAGTTAAATGTGACATAATTCCATTACAGGTGTAATAAGAGTGATTAATTAAAATGGACAACCATCCTATTTCTTTTCATCATTTCTAATATCTATTTCAACATCACAAACTTGTCAAACTTCAAAATAAATTTTTGATCTCGCCAGGTTCAAGACAAAAAGGAAATTAAAAACATGAAAACTGTAAAAAAAAAAAACAAAACAAAAAACTTGCCATGCTGTTCAAAATCAATTTATATACATTGCATTTTATAGTAGATAACATTTTCAAGAGGATATACACTAAGGTACAAGCAAGTTCTAACAACTTCTGGTACCTAAAATATTGTGTCAACTTGAGAATGGCTATAGCTGAATAACTACAGGAACTCTCCACCACTTCTCTCCTCTTCCTCTACAAACCTGTCACTTGTGTCTCCAGAGTACCACTGTTGCCTAGAAATTTCTTCTCCTAACTCATTCCCTAGTGTTGCCTCACTCTTTAGCAGATTTAAGGTGGCAGGATTGGGAAAGAGAGATACAGGGAAAACTGCTGCTACTGCTAATTCTCTCCTACGCTGCTAAACTCTCTGGAAAAACTCTCTAGGTTCAAGTCTTGCTGCTGATATTAGTTATTGGCCTTGGAAAAGTCCATACTGTGAGCTCTTCCCTTTGCTTCACAAAAGCAAAGATGTATAAAATAGCTGTTTTTCTTTAATTAAGAAGACTTGGGCTGCCCAGGTGATTCAGTCAGTCAAGCATCCAACTTCAGCTCAGGTCATGATCTCCAGGTTCACAGGTTCAAGTCCTGCATCAGGCTCTGTGCTGACAGCTCTGAGCTTGGAGCCTGCTTCCAATTCTGTCTCCCTCTCTGTCTCTGCCCCTCCCCTACTTGTGTTCGGTCTCTCTCGAAAATAAAAACATTTAAAAATTAAAAAGAAAAGACTTAGCTAAGTTTAAAATAAGATAATCATTTCTGTAATCAGGGGTTGAGCCTTTGGAACTCCATGTCTAGAAACAGGCAGTCTGAAGTTCAAATCCTTTGACATGATAAGGATTAATAGCATCCCTTTGTATCTGGGTCCTAGAGTCAGGTTCAACTTAAAGGAAGCTGAAAAAAATTTGTGTACCTTTAAATATGTATAAAACCTCCAAAGAGATAACAATAATATCTCTTTTTTTAAAAGAAAATATTATGAGAAAAACCACACAGATATGCATCAAAAACAGACAAAACTGAAAGAGGTCCAATAAATATGGAAATAAAAAAATCACTTAAATTAAATATTCAGAAGACAGTATGAACTCTAGATTGGACACAGGTGTGAGAATTAGTGAACTGGAAGCTAGAACTAAGGTATTCACAGTGAAAGCAACACAGAGAGAAAATACATGAGAAATATGAAAAAGAAGTTTAAAAGCCATAGAAGACAGAGTAGTATCAAGCAAGAGTTCTAGACTGAGAATATTAGAGGCTGAGAAGCAGTATGTATGTATGTATGTATGTATGTATGTATATGTGTATATGTGTATGTATGTATTTTTAATATAATTTATTGTCAAATTGGCTTACACACAACACCAGTACTCATCCCAACAAGTGCCCTCCTCGATGCCCATCACCCACTTTCCCCTCTCCCCCACCCCTCATCAACCCTCTGTTTGTTCTCTGTATTTAAGAGTCTCTTATGGTTTGCCTCCCTCTCTGTAACTATTTTTCCCCTTCCCTTCTCCCATGGTCTTCTGTTAAGTTTCTCAAGATCTACATATGAGTGAAAACATATGATATCTATCTTTCTCTGACTGACTTATTTCACTTAGCATAATACCCTCCAGTTCCATCCATGTTACTGCAAATGGAATGATTTTATTCTTTGAGAAGCAATATTTAAAGAAAAAAAAATAGCTGAAAAATTTTCTGAACCATATTAATAAGAGCCTTCAGCCTGAAAGCACACACAAGTGCAGAGTAGGAAAAACATGGAAAAATATTATAGATACAGCACAATAAAATTACAAAATATCAAGGACAAAGAGATAACCCTAAAATCCATGTAACACAGATTACTAACAAAGTAATGGCAATTAGATTAAAAACATACTTTATACCAGCAATTATAAATGTCAGAAAACAATGGAATAAGTAGTATCTTCAATATTGAGTGAAAGTAAATGTTAATCTAGAATTCTGTACCTAAATTAGTGTTCAATAATAATTATGAAATAAAGACATAAAAACTGAAACAGATCACCCCTACAAAAGAATGTATTTCATTAAAAATAAAAGTAAATCCGGGGCGCCTGGGTGGCTCAGTCAGTTGAGCGTCCGACTTCGGCTCAGGTCACGATCTCACGGTTCGTGAGTTTGAGCCCCGCGTCGGGCTCTGGGCTGTTGGCTCAGAGCCTGGAGCCTGCTTCAGATTCTGTGTCTCCCTCTCTCTGCCCCTCCCCCATTCATGCTCTGTCTCTCTCTGTCTCAAAAATAAATAAATATTAAAAAAAAAAAAAAAAAGTAAATCCAAAGGGAAGAGGTGGTATGCAAGAAACAATGGTAAGTAAAAGAAATCATTAAATTTTAGTAGAAAATAAAAATGAGTAACTGCTAAAAAGTTGGAAAATGTTTGAGTTTAAAAACAAGCAGAACTAGAACACACATTATGGGGGAAAATATTTGCAAATTATAATTTGCTAAGGGTCTTGTATCTAGAGTAAAAAAAACTCTTAGAACTCAATTAAAAGTATTCTAATTTTATTCGAGAGAGAGAGAGAGAGAGAGAGCGCGAGAGCACGCACAAATGGGGGAGAGAGGCAGAGAGAGAAAGAATTTTAAGTAAGCTCAACTCAGTACAGAGCCCAATGTGGGGCTCGATCTTATGACCCTAGGATTATGACCTGGGCTGAAGTCAAGGGTCAGATGATCAACCAACTGAGCTACCCAGGTGCCCCCTTCAAAAATTTTTTAATGGACAAAAAGATTTGAATAGGCATTTCTCCAGAAAAGGTGCAAATGGCTAACAGGGACATGAGAAGATGTTTGAAATCATTAGCTATTAGCAAAATGTAAATCAAAACCACAATGAGGTATCATTCCCACCATGATGGCTATAATTAAAAAGACAAAACCAAGAGTTGACAAGGATATGAAGACACCGGAACACTTAAAAACTGCTGGTGGGAATGTAAAATGGTGCAGCCACTTTGGAAAATAGTTTGGCAATTCCTCACAAAGTTAAAAATACAGTTACCATATGATCCAGTAACTCCACACTTTAGGTATATACCCAAGAGAAATGAAAATATATATGGATGCAAAGACCTGTCCATTAGAGGTCAAAGTAGTGTTATTTCTAGCCAAAAGGTGGAAACAAACTAAATGTCCACCAACTGATGAATAAACAAAATATACTATATCCATACAATGAAATATTATTTGACAAAGAAAGGAATGAATTACTGATATGTGCTATGACATCAATGAACCTTGAAAATATGCCAGGTGAAAGAAAACAGTCACAAAATACCAAATACTGTATGATGCTATTTATATGAAATGTCCACAGCAGGCAAATCGATAGAGACAGAAAGTAGATTAGTGACTGATTAGGGCTGGGGGCTACAGGTTTGGAGGAATGGAAAGTGAGAATTACTGGGAACATAAGTCTCTTTTAGGGGTATAAAAATGTCCTAACATTGGAGTATGGTGTTGGCTGCACAATTCTATGAATATACTAAAAAAATTGAAACTTTAAATGGGTAAATTATATGGTATGTGAGTTAAATCTCAATAAAGCTGGTAAAAGGGAAAAAAGTAGAGCTAAACTATTATGTAATAGTAATGTGAAAAGTGAGAGTGGAAATACTTGAGTTAAAATGTAAATCCCTATATTATTTGTAGGCAGATAGAGATACTCAATATATAGGTATAGCTAGAAAATAATAAAATACAATCCATAGCGTCTACCTCATCAAAGAGAAAAATATGAAAAGAAACTTAACAAATTAAATGCAATGTCAATCAAAATCCTAGAATGATTCTCCACAGAAGTAGGTAAACTGATTAAAAATAGCATATGGAAGGGTAAAGATCAATGCAATTCTGAAAGAAAAAAAGGATTGGGGGGGTCTGTTCAGCCAGATATCAAGACTTTATAAAAAATACTGTAATTAAGACAGTGCATAACACCCCAGTTACATTAATGAATAGATGATCTAAACAGAAAATCAACAATCACATATCAGGCCACAAAATAAGTCTCAACAAATTCAAAAAGATCAAAGTCATACCATCTTTTCTGACCACATGCTATGAAACTAGAAATCAACCACAAGAAAAAGCCTGGAAAGCTCACAAATACATGGAGGTTAAATAAATGCTACCAGACAATGAACGGGTCAACCAAGAAATCAAAGACAAAATAAAAAAAAAATACACAGAGACAAATGAAAATGAAAACACATCAGTCCAAAATCTTTAGGATACAGCAAAAGTTGTTCTAAGAGGGAAGTTTATAGCAATACAGGCCTACCTAAAGAAGAAAAAACCCAAATAAACAGCCTAACCTTCTACCTAAAGCATCCGGAAAAAGAAAAACAAATGAAACCCAAAACTAGTAGAAGGAAATAATAAAGATTACAGCGGAAATAAATAAAATAGAAACTAAAAAATAGAACAGATAATAAAACCAGGAGTTGGTTCTTTGAAAATATCAACAAAATTGATAAACCTTTAGCCAGACTCATTAAAAGGAGAGGGAGGGAGGGAACACACTCAAATAAAATCAGAAAGAAAAAGGAAAGGAGAGAAATAACAACTGACACCACAAACTACAAAAGATTGTAACAGAATATTATGAAAAATTATATGCCAACAAATTGGGATAACCTAGAAGAAATAGATAAATTCATAGAAACATACAATCTCCCAAAACTGAATCTGGAAGAAATACAAAATTTGAACAGACTGATT
Organism: Puma concolor; assembly: GCF_028749965.1. NCBI lineage: Eukaryota > Metazoa > Chordata > Mammalia > Carnivora > Felidae > Puma > Puma concolor. The sequence continues at coordinate 75,097,144 of NC_141675.1, read as the reverse complement.
ACCAGTAATGAAACTGAATCAGTAATCAAAAAACTCTTAACAAACAAGTCCAGGACCAGATGGCTTCATAGGTAAATTCTACTGAACAAAATGACCTAAAGACGATAAAGGGGCACCTGGGTGAATCAGTCAGTTAAGCACCCACCTTTTGGTTTTGGCTCAGATCATGATCTCATGGTTTGTGAGATCGAGCCCCATGTCCAGTTCCACGCTGACAACACAGCCTGCCAGGGATCCTCTGTCTTTTCTCTCTGTCCCTCCCCTTCGCACATCCTCTTGCCCTCCTTCTCTCTCTCTCTCAAAATAAATAAATAAACATTAAAGAAGACATGATATCCATTCTTCTCAAACTATTCCAACAAATAGAAGAGGATGGAAAACTTCCTGATTCATTCTATGAAGCCAGCATTATCCTCATACCAAAACCAGATAAAGAAACTACAAAAAAAAAAAAAAAAAAAAGATAGAAAGAAAGAAAAAAAGAAAACTACAGGCCATATCTCTGATGAACACAGATGCAAAAATCCTCAACAAAATATTAGCAAACTGAATCTAATGATACATTAAAAAAAAATCATTCATCATGATCAGTGGGATTTATCCCTGAGATGCAAGCATGGCTCAATATTTGCAAGTCAATCAATGTGATACATCACATCAATAAAAGAGAAAAACCATATGATCATTTCAATAGATGCAGAAAAAGCATTTGACACAGTATGACATCCATTCATGATAAAAGCCCTCAACAAAGTAGGATCAGAAGGAACATACCTCAACATAATAAAGGCCATATATGAATCTACAGATTTTATGCACTCCCATCAAAATACCAACATTTTTCACAGAACTAGAACAAGCAATCCTAAAATCTGTATGGAACCACAGAAGACCCCAAATAGCCAAAACAATCTGGAAAAGAAAAACAAAGCTGGAGGTATAACAATCCCAGACTTCAAGTTGCACTACAAAGCTGCAGTAATCAAAATGCTATCTATCATACTGGCACAAAAATAGGCCCATTGTTCAATGGAACAGAAGACCTGAAACTATAAAAATCCTAGAGGAGAGCACAGGCAGTATTTCTCTGACTTTGGACATAGCAACTTTTTTCTAGGTATGTCTCTGAAGGCAAGGGAAATAAAAGCAAAAATAAACTATTGGGACTACATCAAAATATAAAGCTTCTGTACATGAAGGAAACAATCGACAAAACTAAAAGACAACCTGCTGAATGGGAAAAGATACTTGCAAGTGACATATCCATAAAAGGTTAGTATCCAAAATAAAGAACTTATACGTCTCAACACCCATAAAACAAATGATCCAATTAAAAAATGGGCAGAAGACATGAGTAGACATTTCTCCGAAGAAGAATTACAGATGCTCAACATAATTCATCATCAAAGAACTGCAAATCAAAACTACAATGAGACATTACCCCACACCTATCAGAATGGCTAAAATAAAAAACACAAGAGGGATACCTGGGTGGCTCAGTCAGTTAAGCATCCGACTTCGGCTCCGGCCATGATCTCGCAGTTCATGAGTTTGAGCCCCACGTCAGGCTCTGTGCTGACAGCTGAGAGCCTGGAGCCTGCTTTAGAGTCTGTGTCTCCCCCTCTCTCTGCCCCTCCCATGCTCATGCTCTGTCTCTTAATAATAAATAAACGTTAAAAAAATTTTTTTAAAAAAACAACACAAAAAACAAAAGGTGTTAGGATGTGGAAAAGTAGGAACCTTTGTGTCCTGCTGGTGGGAGAGCAAACTGGTGTAGCCGCTGTGGATAACAAGCGGTTCAAAAAGTTAAAAATGGAACTACCCTATGATTCAGTAATCACACTACTGGGTACTTACTCCAAAAATACAAAAACACTAATTCAAAGGGATACATACACCCTCATGTTTAGAGCAGCATTATTTACAATAGCCAAATTATGGAAGCAACTCATTTTATCAATAGATAAATGGATAGGAAAATGTATATATGGAATGTTACTCAGCCATAAAAAGGAATGAAATCTTGCCATTCACAAGTATAATGAAAATATACTATTAGCGCATATAATGCTAAGCAAAATAAGCCAGTCACAGAAAGACAAATACCATATGATTTCACTTATGTGTGGAATTTAAGAAACAAAACAAATAAGCAAAGGGAAAAAGAGGAGAGAAAAATTAACCAAGAAACAGACTCTTATCTATAGACAACAAACTGATAGTTACCAGAGTGGGGATGGGTGAAATAAGTAAAGGGGATTAAGAGTACACTTATAATGATGAGCACTGAGTAATGTATAGAATCACTGACTCACTAGATTGTACACCTGAAACTAATGTAACACTGCATGTTAACTACACTGGAATTAAATGAAAAACAATAAAAAAGTGCATTACTGGCGCACCAGATCAACAGATGAATTAAACTGAAGACAGAACTTAGGAAGAGAACAAGATGCATGAAAGAGAATGCTGATATATGACAGAGAAGTCAAACAACACTGATTAGTGGGGGGAAAGATGGCTCATTCAATAAAAAGTACTGGGACAAATAACTCCATATGGGAGAAAATAAATTCTCTATTTCATACACAAAAATCAATTCCTAAATGTTGAAAAACTAAATTTTAAGACAATTTGAAGAAAACACTAGAAAAACAGCTTTATGCTCCTGGTGTATGAAAGGAATATCTAAACAAGTAATAAACTTGTTTATTATAAATAAAATCATTAGTCCTAATACATTTACCTACAAATAGCTTTAAAATTTCTGTGCCAAAAAAAAGACACCATCGACAAAGTTAAATACATACAAGGGAGGATGAACTGGAAGAAAATATTTACAACAAACACAATAAAGAATTAGAATACAGATTATTGAAAGAACTAATAAGGAAAAGACAAACTATCCAATAGAAAAACAAGCAATATATTCATATGAATGAAATACAGGACACTTGAATCTCACTAGCAATCAGGGAAATGCAAATCAGAACAAAATAAAATACAATTCACATCCATCAAATTGGTAAATTTTTTCATGTCTGACAGTACAAAGTGTTGATGAAGATATAGGGAAAGAGGAACTCACGTGTTTTGGAAAATAATTTGGCAATACATGCTAATAGTTATAATGTATACACCCCATTACCCAACAATTCCACTTGTAAGTATTCCAATTGAAAAAAACCCCACAAAAACATAAACATGATCACTGCAACATTTTTGTAATAGGAAAAAATGACAACAATCCAAATATCTATTTCAGAAGAAGAGCCTCCTAAAAGACTGGGTAGGGCCAAGGTTGCTTTATTTTGTAGTATGAGAGCCTAGCAACATGCTATCACAGATTAGGTGTTCAGAAAACGTTCAAGTGAATAAATAACTAAATGAGAAAGAAATGGTGTTACTGAAAAGTAGATAAAGAGTTGAGAAAATTTTTGCTATATGGAGAACTAAAAATAGACAAAAATCCTTGCCTTCATGAGATAAATGAGACAAATAAATAAATTACAGAGTATGTTAAATAGTGTTAAGTGCTTAGAGAAATAAAAAAAGGGCTGGGGAATAGGGAAGTATTGGGAAGGTTTACAGTTTTATAGTCAATGTCCAGAAAAAGCCTCACTGATAAGTAACAATTGAATAAAGACTTGAAGGGAATAAGGGAGCCAGCGGATGGCAGTGTGGGGGATTGACATTCCTAGAAGAGGTAATAGCCAGGACAATGATCTTGAGATTGAAGTATGTCTGACCCTTCTGATAAATTGCAAGGCAGCCAGTGTGGATAAAGCAAAGTGAGGGAAAAGTGACATGGGATTTGAGAAGCAGTTTGGGGGGGTCAAAGAAGGGGGAGGTTGCACAGAGGGATACAGATCAAGCAGTCCTTATAAGGTTTTAAACCTTATAAGGACCTTATAAGTCCTTATAAGAAAGCAAGTCCTTATAAGGTTTTATGAATTACATGATCTAATGCGTGTTTTAATAAAATCATTCCGGCTGCTAGGTTGAAAACAGACTGCAGGGATTGAAGGGATATTTAATGACAATAACGGCAATCATAAGGTTCTTTTGGAGGATCTAAGCAAGGTCCCTACTTCAGTGCTGCTGGGATATTTCGTATTCCTCTAATGCTTGACCTCCCTAATCAAATGAAAAACTGGGTGTCTAAGAATATAGGTCTAAACACAGAGATAAAAGAAGCAAATATTCAAAGATCTAGGTTCTTAAACACTAATTCCTGAGATTAAAACTTACTTAGCCATACCAAAATCATACTACCATAGGCCTGTGCCTCCTTTTCTACTCTTAAGAGAAAGGCAAAGAACACAGCTACTTCTAAACTGATGCTGAAATAAATCTGATAATCATTTATTCAACCAACATTTGGTTGGTGAGTATCTATTATGAATGGGCCAGCTGCTGTCTTGAGTCCAAGGGATATAAAGATGAATAAGATATGCCCCTACCCTAAGATATTTACAGTCTAGTGAGTTATCCAGGCTTATATCATGTGCTATACAGAAACACAAACACACTTTTCATGTTATACAGCAACACTAACAGAAACACTATAACATAAGCCACAAATGCAAGCTACATATACAATTTTTAAATTTCTAGTAACCACATTAGAAAAATAAATAAAAAGAAACAGGTAAAATTAATTGAAATAATATATTTTACTTCACCCAATATATCAAAAATACCATTATTTCAACATGTAACCAACATAAAAAATTGGGACATTTTACTTTTCTTTTTTTTTTTTTTTTTACTGTTTTCAAAATCCTGTATTTATACTTAAGAATATCTCAATTCTAGCTACATTTCAAGTGTACTGGACAGCACAATTATATAGATCTATTTTCTAGAAAATTGGAAATAATTTGACAGCCACAAGTACACGACAAAGTAAAATAGAGGGAGACTTCAACATGTTTACAGGTTAAAGGAAAAGAGTTAAGACTAAACATAGTATAGATAATTGATAGGGCATGTGGAGAGCAAGATCAAAGATAGGATCTAGAGCACAAGTAGATCAGTTAGTTTGGAAAGGAGGACAGTCACACCTTTCTTTGTGACAGGTGGAAAGGGAAGAATTAAATACAGGTATAAACAAGTTTGGTAAGTGTGAGAGAACAGAAAGTTGAAAGAGTTTAGTTTAGCTTCCCATTTTTCTCAGCAAATCAGAAGACCATCTCACCAGGCCTTTTACTACAGCCAAAATCTGAAGGCAGAACAATTTAAGAAATAGTATCCTGGCATGACAAGATTAAGTTGGATTTTTGTAAAATTACAGTAGTTTTCTAGTTTTCTTCTGGAGTGGTCAATCTTGAATTTTGTCATTTTATCTCTAAACACAGAAGCAATAACTCTGGACTCATTCTTTCCTTACCTATTCATTACTCAGCATACATGTACCCAATGTCTACTTCATGTCAAGTACAGTGAGTCACTGAACATACAAAGATGAATAAGACTTACATTTGCATCCCCAATATTTAGCATATTATAATGTCTGCACACAGTAAGTGCTTTAAAAACATAGCATTATATTGTTCTGTAAAGAAATATTACATGTCAACTAAAATATGTATTAGCAAAGACTTTAACTTAAAAGTCTAAGGAAGCGCTGTTCAATAGAATTTTCTGTGATAATGAAAATGTTCTACTCCGAAATGTCCAATATGGTAGCTAATAAGCACATGAGTTTTTAATTTAATTAATTGGATTTTAATTTTAATAGCGTATGTGGTTAATGGCTACCATCTAAATCCAAATATTAGAATACAGTGAGTAGCTAATGGCATTTTCACTATTGTAATCAAGGTGCTGTCATCTCTAAAGGGTTAATACACATACTATGCTGTTAGAAATGAGTATACTATAATACTAATTGTATCAGAAAAATATCATAAGAAATTCTACTTAGAATTCTCTTTGTATAAAATAACTTCAGCACTGTGAGCCAGAAAAGAACAAAAGAAAAAGAAAAAAGATATGCCAATTTTTTCTTTTCACTCTACTTCCTCAAGGGGAAAACATCAACTTGAGTTTTCTCATTGTGTCTAGTAGTGAAAATACTGTGTGGAGACAAAGAGTCAAAGATTTCTTAGATTAGGAATTATCAGAGCATAGGAATTATTTTTGTAATGAAATAACAAGAAACTTTTTTGGCAAGACAACATAAGTTGTTAAGATCAGGATTCATATAATGAATTGTTTATAACTCAAAAAAACCCATTCTTGTGATTTGCTTATTAATGTCCCCAAGTTTGTCCCACTTACCTGAATTTTTAAAGTGAACCTACTGCTAAAAGACATTCAATCCACAGAGTGAATGGAAGTATAATCTAAACTAGACTTTGAGTTGAATAATTTCTGGCATAATAACTAAAATAGCTGTTTAGGCCTGGGATAGTAAAATGAACTTTCATGACTCTGTGTATCCACTATCCATTATGTATAATTTAAGTGACTGTACACACTTAATCAGAGATACAAACTCCCACACTGGAACAGATCTGATTACATACTTAGATCTGATAAGAGTAAAACCAGTGAGGTGTGCAACTAGATGTCAGAGATAGCATTTTTTATGCACAGCAACTTGTTCAACTTGTTAACTACCCGGTAAGGCATTGTCTTGTAGATTAACTACACAACTTCCTGCCCTTCCTTTTAGTTGTGTTCCTTTGAAGCCATTTTAAAAAACATTACCAGATTGCCTGTCTTGAAGATGAGAGTGGTTATACAACCAAGATTTTATTCGGGTTAACAGAAATACCTAACACTTAGGTGCAGTGTCTTAATCTATTAGAAAAGCTTTAAGAAAACCATTTTATAATGATCTTCCTACCACACAAAAACAGCATCAGCTAAATGAATCTTCTAAATATAAAGACTGGCAAATCAAAAGCATGAGATCAGATCTGTAATCATTAACTTCCAGAGTCAAGTTGTGCTATGGCTTATTGCAATAAAGCCAGGGTATTACAACAATACCGTGTTATAATGACATCATTAGCTTAGTTTCCTAACAAGGCATATATATGAATCTACAATTAGGAATCTACAAAAATAGGAAGCCAACACTTAAGTGGCTGGCAGTTCCAGTTAATTTGTAAGATATTTTTCTAGTAATATATTTCACGATGCCTTTTGCAAAATGAATTAAGAGAAGGCTGGCTCTGAAAACAGATTTAATATTAAAATGCTGTTCTAGAGCAGGGAAAAAGAGGTATCACTGCTTTAGTCCCACAAAATCTTTATAGTGCCACAAAAATCGTTTTTGCTGCACTGCCTTTTGAAGTAGTAAATGAAAATACTGAGTTGTAGCAGCATTAATTAATGCGATTTAGAAATTAGGCAGCAGCCAGCAAAAGACCTCATCATAGAGATAAGATTAGACTTCTTCAGCCAGGACCAATTTCTGTCCTCATTGTCACTGTTGCCTTAGTGCTGTATTTTCTGGGCTGTAGTTGCCAAGAGGCAGGAAAGATTTTTCTCTCTGAATTAATTCTGAGAAAGGTGGCGCTTTTTATATGCTTTAAATCACCCTTTTCTAAGATTTTTTTTTTTCTCCAGATGTTGCAGTAAAACTGCAAAGTTAACCATTGGTTCCAAACCTGTCTCCTTCAAACTGCCTTGAGAGAATGGAAAAAAGTAAGGTTCACATTCCAAAAGTTTGACTTGAGGTGGGGTGAGGACAGGGTAAGAAGGAAAACATAGTTCTTAACTTTCGTCCAAATCTTTTCCGAAAGTAGACGGGGTGTTGGAATATTTTCTTTCCCTCACCCAGGCCTTGAGTAAAATTTCTTTCGAGGCGAGGTGGTTACATGAGATACGGTACCCTCCTCGATAACCAACTCCAACACTGAATCGTGACACCCCAACTGCAAACAGTGACAAGACGGGGCTGAAGATTAAGTCCTTCCCCTCCCCTTCGCTCAAATGTGTCCCAAATCGTTAAGGGCAGGAAACACAAGCCTCCTGGCTCTCCCCAACACTCAGTCTCTTTCCGTACCCTCGCCCTGTTTCCTCAGGGGGGACGCAGAACCCGTTCCGGACCCCGGCTCGCGGCTGTGGCGCCAGGAGCGACGAGAAGGGAGGAAATCAGAAGCGCGGGGAGGAAGCAGCCGCCTCCGGCCGGCCGCGAAGTCCGGGGCTCGGAGGCGAGACGCGTGCGGGGGCCGTGAGGGGCTTTCCGGCTCCGGCCCCGCGCGCGTCTCCGTCGCGGCCTAGCCCGGCGCCCGAGCCCCGGCCTCGCGGCTCCGCGCCGCCAGCCCTACCCCGCCATCAGGGCCCAAGAGGCCGCGCGGCGGCGGACGTCCGGGAGGGGAAGAGGCACTTACCAGCTGCTGCCGAACCCAGCGCCACATGCCCCCGCCGTCGCCGTCCCGGTCCCGCGGCACGCGGGGGCCGAGGGGCTGCAGGTGGAAGCTGACGAGCCAGAGGGGGAAGCGGGAGTGCCCCTCTGGCTGAAGTTCCGCTCGCCGCCGCCGCCACCTCACTCCCCGCGCCGGGTCCCCATCTCGCCGCGCCGGCCCTGAGGTCCTACAGGCGCGGCCCCGGCGCCGCCCCCGCCCGGCGCAGCTGAGCCGGCCGCCACGCCGCAGCCACCTTCATTATTGACCGCTGTCACCCGGAGCACCACCACCACCCCACCCTCCCTGCCCGGCCCCCCAGCCGCACCCGGGCCCGCCCCCGGCTCCCGGGCCCGCCCCCGGACGTGACGAAAGGGCCTGTGCGGACCCTGGGGCCCTGCGCGCCCGGCAGCGTTCAGGAACCAGAGTCAGCCGGTGGGCGGGGCCAGCCGCGAGTGTGGCCAGGTGCAGCTTCTGCCCTCTGTCTCCCTGGCCCCCATCCCAGCGGTAGGGTTAAATCGCGCTTGTCTCTCCCCAGAATCTGCAGCTTCTTGCCGACTCCTCTTTCTACCTCCTGCGGCTGTCTGCCTTCTCTGGTACCCCCGTCCCCCAAAACGCATACACACAATCTCGGGTGTAACGACTGAAGGTTAATTCCCAGAGGTCTCAAGTTTAGGTTTAATTAAATTGTCAAAGTCTTTGTCTTAATGCATAAAGCAGCTCCCTTCTTAAACAAATGACTGAGCTGGGGCTAGGGGAATCTTGATCACTGCCTTTAAGTAATGTTGAGAAGAGTTGCAACTCCCCTGTGCCTGGTCCACTCTAGACCACTGTTTCCGGGAGAATGGAAGAGATACTCTGTTTTGCCTTGCTAAATTTAACAGGTTAGGGGAAGAATATTTTCTATGGGAAGGTAGTTTTTTTTACTATAACTCCTGTAATCAAAAACACTCAGAAGTAGCAAGACCCAGGTAAGATAAGGGTATGGATAAATAAAGGTAAGGAAGAATATAAAAGCCACTAGAAAAGCCAAGGCTTTGACTTGGAAGACTGAAATGAAGCGCCAGGTCTCGTTTTCTTCAAAAGTAGCCGCATATACATCTTGAGTGTTATATATATTTATTGTGCGCAGTATTTTTGCTGAATTAAAGCACACTTCACGAACGTACAGGTGTTTGCGGTTAAAACAATTCTTTCCTTCCCTTTTCTTTTCTTTTTGAGAGAAAACAGAAATGAGAGTAAATGACCAGGCAAGCTATTGCATATGTACATAATATTTTCCTTTCTATAAACATTCCTTACTATATAATGAGTATCCCGCGCCACAGATAGAGCCTTTCCTTAGGAATGTTTATGACCTATAAAACCAGCAGCGGAATATTATAAGTAATCCAACTATAGAAATTAGCTAGATATTTAAAGGAAAAAATAATATCACTTTTGTTCTTATGATTGAACCTTGCTTTTTGACCCTAAAAGGAAGTTTGAGATACATTTACTTGTTGTTATACTAATAAAATATTACTACCATGCATGGAGCACTTGTGTGTCACAGGCCCTATACTATGCTCTTTACTTGCATGGTCTAATTTAACTCCCCTCTATCCTTTGAAGTTGATATTATTATTTCCATTGTATGGATGCAGAAATGGAGGCTCAGGTTAAAAATTTGCTCAGAGTAAGGAACTTGGCAAAGCTGGGATTCAGACTCTGGATGGTCAAGCAACAAAACTTTGTGTGCTAAAGATATGTAGAGAAACAAAAATATGACCATACCTACTTAGCATACCTACTTTTCACCTGCAAGTGGTCTGATTAAAATTAGGCCTGGAAATTTTTATATATATGCCACTAACATTTATCAAGACAATGTTGTATTGATTCTTCTTATGTTAGAAGTAGAAATCCAGAGGATACTTTGTGCATTATTTAACAGTGTCCTAAATTTCAAAAGGTAGAAGTGGGAAGAGGACTTGATTCTAAATGCTATGGTGGGATGTGGTGAGGAGTGATCTTAAGATAACTATAAAGATCATAATTGTAGCTCAGACTGTCAGGAATAGAATGAAACCTCAAAGCAGTATTTTGTTCTCAAAGCACTTTTCAAGAGCAATATTATATACCTCATATTAATCGAAAAAGCATAGAGTATTTTTATACTGTAGAGTATAACCCATTAGTGGTAATGAAATCAACTTAATATGTCATGATTGGCATTAAAAAAAATAGAAACAGAAAAATCAGAATATATTGCCTAGTGTAATATGTATTGTTTTGTGAAACTTTTGTTTCAGGTCTGTGTGTGTGCTTGTAGACACATGCATAATATTAAGGCCACAATATAAAAAGAATTTCTTCCTATTGGTTTAGTTGGAAAGGTTTAAAAAGCAGTGACAGGGGAATACACAGGACGTAAGGCAGGCACCAGCTGTAAAAGAAAGAGGGGCGCCTGGGTGGCTCAGTTGGTTAAGCGTCCGACTTGGGCTCAGGTCATGATCTTACGGTTCATGAGTTTGAGCCTCGAGTAGGGCTGTGTGCTGACAGCTTGGAGCCTGGAGCCTGCTTCAGATTCTGTCTCCCTCTCTCTCTGCACCTCCCCCACTCATGCTCTGTCTGTCTCTCTCTCTCCCAAAAATTAAAAAAAAAATTAAAAAATGTGTTTGGAGTCAGTACTAATTTATTCATTTCACAGCTATTTCTTAAGTAGTGAGCACCAAATGTATGCATAACAATGGCCTAAACTAGGAGAAGACACAAATGCAACTTTTAAGGTGACCCCTTCTTTCAGGGTGGAGTTCACAATCTAGTTGGAAAGAGAAGTTACAGAGAGGTATCAGTTAAATAACTGCAGGCACAAATACTCAAAGAGTGGAGAAAGCTCAAGGTGTTTGAGTTACAACTAATAAGAGTAATAAATAGTAATAAGAGGTGGGGTTGGGTAAGGATAAGCGTAGCGCTGGGGGAGTTTCCAGCTAGTCACAAGAGTTTACAGGAGATGGGCAATCCCTGGAATTTTCTGAACAAGGAAATGACGGGATGAAATCAGAATGCTATTCCATAGACACTATACGTGATAGGTAGGAGAGAGAAGAAAGGTCAGATATGAAATTACTGCTAGAGTGAAGCACTGAGTTCAAAAGTGCTAGACTGGCAAAGGGCCAGAAGTAAATAAAGCATGTTGTAGGAGGCTGTGTTTGGTGACAAACAAGGAAACCTGAAACTTAAGCCATTCCCAGTGAGGTGACAGACCTTCCAAGAGAATAAGTTTACCAGCATCATAACAGCCACTGAATTCATGAGAAATGGTTCTTTTTCTTGAGTAAACTTGTTAATATAATTCTGTGCTAGTTACACTTGTGAGGTGTGTTTAATCCCAGGGGAAAAAAATACATCTCTTGGTTTAGTGTGACAGGTATAACAAAGAACAAAACGAAAAAGGATATTTTTCTTGATTGTCTTGGACGATCAATAGAAAGCACAGGCTATGTGCTTGTTAAGGTCAAAATTTCTGGCTCATTCATTTCGGTACCCATAGTGTCTATAGGGTACTCAATAAATGTTTGTTAAATAAATCAGTTATTCTGATATCATTTACATATCAGTTTACTTATATGTAAATGAGTAGTTGAAGAAAAAATACCTAGTGCAGGAATATCAAAGTAATATAAAGCAAAGCATACTGAATGATTTCAGTAGATCCCAGGCTATGCAGTAAGACCAGTGGTCATCATCCATTGGACTCAGGCCACTCTCTGTTGTGTGCCTCTTAGAACTCTTCAAGGGTCAGTCTGATTGGAGGACACAGGGTCTTACCAGTCTTTTGCCTTAATGTCTTAATTATTTCTTCAGCAATGGGAGCCATTCGATGCTCCCTAGAATCTGCTCTTTCTCATTTTTTAAAAGGACAACTTTCTACCTTCCAAAATCATAAATCTAGTAGATTATACATTATTCCACTTAAAAAGTGATTAATTATCACTTCTGGTAATTTTCTGATTAATTATCATTCCAGAATTTCTAGATCAGCTTTCAGGCAGAGAGAAGACTTCAAGCAACCTTTCCCAGCACTGACCAGGATTATATATTTATCACCTTGTGAAGAAATTCATTAAGAACAATGTCACATTACATATTTGCAGATTTTCTTGAAAATTTCCCAAACAAGTATCAATTGTGGACAAAGTTACATAAACAGTTTTAATTTTTGGCTATTTACGCTTATATAGAACTGAAACTTAAAACCACTATGAAGGTTAGAATACAGAAAAACGACTCTTTCTTGGGGCACCTGGGTGACTCGGTCAGTTGAGTGTTTTACTCTTGATTTTGGCTCAGGTCATGATCCCAGAATTGTGGGATGAAGCTCTGTGTGGGCCTCTGTGCTGAGTGTTGGACCTGCTTAAGATTCTCTCTCTCCCTCTCTCTCTCTCTCTCTCTGTCCCTCTCTACCCTCCCTCTCTGCCGCTCTCCTCCATTCTCTCTCTAAAATTAAAAAAAAAATTGACCTCTTTCTTGAAGAGCTAAAGTATGCGAACATAAATATGGTCAGCACCTTCCTTCTTGCTTATTTTTTTTTTTTTTTTTTTTTTTTTTAAATTTTTTTTTCCAACGTTTTTATTTATTTTTGGGACAGAGAGAGACAGAGCATGAACAGGGGAGGGGCAGAGAGAGAGGGAGACACAGAATCGGAAACAGGCTCCAAGCTCTGAGCCATCAGCCCAGAGCCTGACGCGGGGCTCGAACTCACGGTCCGCGAGATCGTGACCTGGCTGAAGCCGGACGCTTAACCGACTGCGCCACCCAGGCGCCCCGTTTCTTGCTTATTTTTAAGTTGCCCTTTAATAACTCAATACTACTTTTGCATGAACCAGATGCAGCATTCTATCACCTCTCTTGTAAAACATAGAAAAATGAACCTGTATACTCTTTTTCACTTAGTTTTACTTATCATAAGAGGGGAGACGCTCAAATAGACAAGTCTGTGATTGAATTACCAACAGAAAGAGTGATAGCCTCAGATCAGCTGCAGCAAAACCAAAGCCACTGTTGTTAATTGACAGTCTCTAAACCTAGCCAAGTTTTGGTTAGTTGCACTACACAATAGATTAAATTATTTAGCCATCTAGAGGCATTAGTTTTGTCATATTTTAAGTTGTGAGCTTCATGAGGAAATTTCACTCCTTAATGTAAGATATTTTATGAGTGTTTTTCTTTCTGATTAAGATGACTGCATTAGGGGCACCTGGGTGGCTCAGTTGGTTAAGCTTCTAACTTCAGCTCAGGTGACCATCTCATGGTACCTGAGTTCGAGTCCTGTGTTGGGCTCTGTGCTAACAGCTCAGAGTTAGAGCCTGCTTCGAATTCTGCATCTCCCTCTTTCTCTGCCCTTCCGCAGCTCTGTCTCTGTCTCTGTATCTCTCTCTCTCTCAAAAACAAATAAATATTTAAAAAAAATTATTTTTAAATGACTGCATTAGGTTGAATTCAGAGAAGATAGAATGGTGGTTGCCAGGGGCTGGAGAGAGGGGGAAATAGGGAGTTTAATGGGTACAGAGTTTTACAGTTACAAGATGAAAGGAGTAAAAAATAATAATAATAATAATAAAATAAATTTTCAAAGAGGTGAAAAGAGTTATGGAGATGGATGTTGGTGATGGTTGCCCAACATTATGAATATATTTACTACCACTGAAATATACACTTAAAAATGGTTAAGACCATAAATTTTATGTCTGTTTTACCACAACTGAAAAATGGGGGTAAATGACTGCATTATCTGTATTAGAATGGATCCACAATTGTTTTCTGAGGAAAATCTTGGCTTAGTTCACAATTTTTCCTTAGGTCCCCTCTGTTTCCTTAAACTTTTATAGAACAATATTAGCCCTAGCCCCAGTTCTGCTGAGCACTAATGGAAATGAATATGCCCTAAATTGCCAACATATCTGTCTGCTTTGCGGATATCAGAAATGCTCAGTTGGGAGCAATAGTGTTAATGGAAGATTTCCTGAAGACCATTCACTCTATTTGGGTGATCTAAATTTTATCTTTAGATTAAAGAAAAGTGATCAGAAATCTGTTTGGAAAGTCTTGTTTTAGCTTGTCCAGTGATTATTTTTACTGAACTGAAGTTTAGGGAGATATGAACAGCTGGAGTCTGGGGACCATAGAGAAGCAGCCTGAGGAATCCCACAACTGTTTTTACTGTGGAGGTGCAGGTGAGAATGCTGTTCATCATGTTCTCTTAACAAGAACCAGCAGAAATTCATTACCACAAATGACTGTACTTCTCTTGAGCAACAGTTTGTTTTATAATCTTCTGGGCATTTTGAATTATGTAATGAATATGTTTCCTTCCATCATGTATTCATACTTTAAAAATTCAGAGGCTTCCTTATGGCAAGTACCCAGACTACACTATACATTTTGTGAATTACTTTTATCCAGAGTTTTTACTTGTCTACTCTTAGTTTCCCGTTGGTTGGTTAGTTCCCTTCCCTAACATCTTACTGTAATGTATGCATTTCATAAGACAAAAGATTGTAATTTCAATCTTTTCTGAATAAAAGGAATAAAGGAAAGTATGACATAACCATTCATTATAAAGATTAGATTATTTTTTTTGTTTTTTGTTTTCATAAAGATTAGTTTTAAGATGAGACAATGAATCCCAGATACAGTAAAACCTTTATTTGCAAGCAAATTTCTTTCCAGAAACGTGCTTGCAATCCAAAGCACTTGTATATCAAAGCGAATTTCTCCATAAGAAATAATGGAGGGGCGCCTGGGTGGCTCAGTCGGTTGAGCATCCGACTTCGGCTCAGGTCATGATCTCGCGGTCCGTGGGTTCAAGCCCCACGTCGGGCTCTGTGCTGACAGCATAGAGCCTGGAGCCTGTTTCGGATTCTGTGTCTCCCTCTTTCTCTGACCCTCCCCTGTTCATGCTCTCTCTGTCTCAAAAATAAATAAATGTTAAAAAAAAAAAAAAAAAGAAATAATGGAAACTTAGATGATTCATTCCACAGCCCCAAAATACTCATATAAAAACGATTACAATACTATAATACAAAATAATAAAGAAAATACAAAATATAAAGAAAAATAAACAAATTAACCTGCACTTACCTTTGAAAATCTTCATGGTTGGTGTGAGGGAGACAAGAGAGAGGAGGATTATTGTGTAGGATGACTTTCACTATCACCAACAGAATTACTGCTGTCTATTGGCTCAATGGAATCTTTTTCTGCACAGGAGTCATTGTATACATTTGCACAGATGTTGACTATAGTATTAATAAGCTCTTGTCATATACTGTATTTAATGTGACTGGCAATAAGGAAGCAGAAGAAGGGGTCTATGTCTGCAGTCAGCCTGACCTAGAATGAAGCAAAGCATTCCTAAGCTTACTCTCGTATGGAAAAGCAAAGGACTGTCCGTAGGTGCTTTGAAGTGACAAAAAAAATACACTAGTGTCATTTGTGGGCACCTTCCAACCTTCTGAAAAATCACTGATTTCTGCCAAACACCATGGCCTGAGACTAAGCATCTGAGCATGGGAGACGATCACCCACAATCCTGCAGTGAGTAAGAGAGAGAACCATTGGCTCAGGTGTGATCATGTGATGTTCAGCATCACATACTACTCCTATTGCAAGACATCGCTTATTTATTAAGTTAAAATTTATTAGAAATGTTTTCTTGTCTTGCAGAACACTTGCAGAACAAATTACTCAAAATCCAAGGTTTTACTGTAATCTAATCTGAAGATTATGTGATTTCTTTTACCTCCACAGCAATTACATATGTATTTTCACTACTTTACAAGTGACTATCAATGCTATCTTGTGTGTGTAGCAGGTTGACTGGAAGCAATGAGTAAACATTCAGTGAGTAAACGCTGAAGCTAGGTAAGGCAATATATGAAAGGAGGAAAAAAAATGTGAGCGAGAATAAAACATGCTGAGTCAAAGAGAAATTAAGAACAATGTTTGTTAAGATTGCAACAACTAGAATGGGTTGGAAGTTGAGTATTGAGAAATGCTAGTTCAAAGAGACATCTGTATGGGAAACAGGATGAGAGTAGCTACTCGTTGAGGGGCTAGCTTGACCATCTGATTTTGGTAATAGCTTACTACTAAGGAAGGGTATAAGAGATTCACACAAAGGCAAAAAGCCTGTTGCTTCCTTAGTGGAGAAGGACTCTGGGATGAACTAAGACAGGGGCTGCATTGGTTTGGGATTATAGAAGATAGGCTGCTGGGGCAGAAACAAAACATAACCGGCAGAAGCCACACTTCTCAGGGAGTCAGGTTGAGAGGAAGATCTCAGCTGGAAATAACTGAAGTCTGGCAATGGATCCACAATAACCTAGAGCAGCAGAAATCCTTGGGTGTCCCCAGCATTTAACCTAAGGCCTGGGACACAATATGTATTCAAATGTTTTTTTTGTAGGGGCACCTGGGTGGCTCAGTCAGTTGAGCGTCCAACTCTTGGTTTTGGCTCAGGTCATAATCTGATGGTTGTGAAATCGGGCCCAGATCGAGCTTCATGCTCAGCTCAGAGCCTGCTTGGGATTCTCTCTCTTCCTCTCTCTCTGCCCCTCCCCTGCTTGTGCGTGCATTCTCTCTCTCTCTCTCAAAATAAATAAATAAACATTTAAAAAATGTTTTGTCATATAAATAAAGCTGGACAAATTAAACCCTGTATCTATGTTACTGTGATTGCACATTTACCTGTGGTTAATGTCCCAACATGGCTCTCATGGCAAGGAGGCCTTCCAATGGCTCCCTACAGAAGAGAGGAGATAGATGAATGCAGCCAAGACTGTGGTCTCAGGCACCCTGGATCATTTCACATTCTGCACATACCTTCTATTTGGAATCTCTTCTGATATCCTCTACTTTCTTCTTACTTGGCTAATTCTTCGTTGTTTAAGTCTCAGCTTAAAAGTTACCCTTCAGAGGTTAGGTCCCCTTGCAGAGCGGGGACATTTATAAACGCTAAGCACTTAAAAAATTTTGTTGACTCCTCCCCAAAACACCTAAATATGAATTCAAACACAAAATAAAAGTGTGAAACATGTACTTTTTTTTTGAAATGACATACAACACAATGTATACATATTCAGAATAACTTCTTTCTAGATTTTCTTCTGATTCAGATTATCTCCCTCTTTCCCTCACACATGCTGCCTTATATGTGCTTGTGCTCCCTCTCTTTCTCTCTCTCCCTCTCTCTTTCTTGAGCCTTTGCTGGTGCCTCAAACAAGTGCCGAGTCAGCTGTCCAGCTAATTCTGCACAGTCCTCATTAAATATTCCCACAGTGTCCCATACCTGTGCAAATACTTTGCACGCTGGTAACCATGTAAGTTTTTACTGCAATCTGCTTAATGTCTGTCCTCCCTGTGACACAGTATTCTTCTGTAGGGCAGGGACACAGTTTGTGAAGTTGAAGAGCTCAAATATTCATTTGCTTGACCACCTAGCCTGTAAAATGTTAACTTTTAAGTGACCAGTGAAGAAATCAGGGAATGTTCTAGAATAGTAAATTGAACTTTTATGAGTTCAAGGGAGATAAACTAAGATGACTCACTAGGAGAGAAGGAAAAATGAATTAAGTGGTGTTATCCTGCACAATATTGATTTAATCAAAGACTTCACAGACTATTGTTGCTATTCCAGTGAAATAAATTGATTTCCTCTAGAGAATTCCTAGACTAAGCTATTGTAAATCTGTCATTACAATCAGTCTGTTGACAGTTTTAGAAGGCCCATTCACAAAATTATACCAGTGGCTTTGCTATTCTGATCCAGAGGCTAGATTCTGGCTCTCTTCCTCCACCCTCACCTCTTCTGTCACCATTCAGTTATTCAACAAATATTTGTTGAACATTCAGGGAATGTTAGCTGTTGTGCAAGGTGCCTGTGGGCTAACAGTTCCACATACTCGCCCTCAAGGAGTTCATAGTTTAAGACCCGGGGTACTGTCTTAGAATTAAGTTGTTAAAAGTGGCACACTTTTATATTTGTCATCTTGAATATAATATGAAAATAATATATGTTGAGAGTATTCAGAGATTTACTGACTGTACCTATGTAGGACATTACAGGTAAATAGAGTAAAGAAGGTCCATAGGAAGTTAAAGTTTAGAAATTTCTTAGTTCTGTCACCTCCAACTTAAGACCTGCTTGTTCACTGACCAGATCCTCTGAGTCAGTGGTCACTTTTCTAGATGGAGCAATATTTCTTGCCAATCAACATATGTACACTTAGTGACCTTGCATGAAGAAACATCCTGTCTGCAGAAAAGAAGATTGCGGCTTATCTGTACAAAGCAGGAGTAATGTTGTTGTCCGTGTGTGTGTGTGTGTGTGTGTGTGTGTGTGTGTGTGTGTGTGTTTATGCATGCATATGAAGACATGGGAAGGTGATGTGTGTATGTTCTACTAGCTCACTTGATTTTTATCCAGAGTTATTAATGAATGTAAAATTGTAGTCTCAAACCTCAGAAGTGGTTGTTAGCTTTACACACAGGAAAACTTGTCCCATGACCATAGCTTGCACTTCCAGCTCCAAAGTAGGACAAGAAAGAGCAGGTAACTCAGTGGAATCATGAGCATGAAATGACCAGAAATTCAATTCAAACATCTAATGGTGGGTCAATATTATCACTGTAAACAAAGAGGAGATTACTGTTAAATACACCAGTCTGTGACTTTCCACTGTAGTGTGGGAAAAAAGAGGAAAAAAAACCCTCACAATCAAAACAGGGAAGATAAACAACTTTTCAAACACATACATATATGTGCATACTTTTACTTATATTATTTTTTTAATGTTTATTTATTTTTAAGAGTGGGCAAGCATGTGCAGGGGAGGGGCAGAGAAAGAGGGAGAGAGAGCATGAACTAATGGGCAGAGAGAGAGGGGGACAGAGGATCCGAGGCAGGCTCCAGGCTCTGAGCTGTCAGTGAAAAGCCTGACATCAGGTTCGAACCCATGAACTGTGAGATCATGATCTGAGCTGAAGTCAGATGCTCAACTGACTGAGCCACCCAGGTGCCCCTACTCAGTATTATTAATTTTTTATTTTATTTTTAATGTTTATTTGTTTTTGAGAGAGAGACAGAGTATGAGCAGGGGAGGTGCAGAGAGAGAGGGAAACACAGAATCTGCAGCAGGCTCCAGGCTCTGAGCTGTCAGCACAGAGCCCAATGCAGGGCTCAAACCCACCATTTGTGAGATCATGACCTGAGCCAAAGTCAGAGGCTTAACTGACTGAGCCACCCAGGCACCCCTCATTATTATTTTTTATATGTTGTTTTTATTTATGTACCTGTATAGGAAGATGCAAATACAACTTAACCTTGAAAATGTGAATCTGAATTCTAATTAATGGGCCTTCATCCAACTCCGTAATTAATGAATGTGAGAGCTCCACAAAATTGCATTAGAATTCTGAATAGCATCTTGTTTTTACTTTATTGAGTTGTTTTGATATGTCAGACAAGAAAATGCAAAATTTTCTCCATGTTAATTAATTAAATGGTATACTGGGAGAAATGCCAGTTTTTAGGTTGCACTCAATTTTGCTCCATCTCCTGGGTTTTATCAAGTTGCTATTTAAACTCTGATGTGGTACTTAGGTTGTAGTTTTTTTTTTTTTTTAATTTTTTTTTTCAACGTTTATTTACTTTTGGGACAGAGAGAGACAGAGCATGAACGGGGGAGGGGCAGAGAGAGAGGGAGACACAGAATCGGAAACAGGCTCCAGGCTCTGAGCCATCAGCCCAGAGCCTGACGCGGGGCTCGAACCCACGGACCGCGAGATCGTGACCTGGCTGAAGTCGGACGCTTAACAGACTGTGCCACCCAGGCGCCCCCTTAGGTTGTAGTTTTAATATTGTCCTCTGGCTTCCCTAAAATGATTACTCTATTACCAACTCCTAAACAAGATTTTATGCTTCTCAGCAGCAGAGTAGGTGCACTGGGTCAGTACCAAAAAGAACCTGTTCTTATTTGAGGCCAGATCATGGACATACGAGTGTCTCAGAATCTTAACAGTTCTCATTGGGGCTCTTTGTAGAACATATAGATGGGATTTGTCTCCAGTTGAAACCTGGAATTCTCTTCTTCCTGGATTTCCATTCTTCCTCTTGTCCCTCAGCCCTTCCTCAGAAACCTAGTTCCCAACTTCTCCCTGGCCCTCAGATCAGAGTCGAAGGAGATGCATCATTGAATCCAACCTGGGAGAATGTCAAAAAGTACTTGCATTCTTCAAAGTGGGGCGTTTGCTGCTATCAGTCACCTGTTCTAATATAACTTGGATGATTTTTAAATATTAATATTTTATTTAACATTATTGAGAATAATTATCAGAGCTGAGCAAGTAGAGCCTACTCTTTAATTCCTCTTTATTCACCTGGCTTGAATTTCTATTGATTAAATGTTAGACGAAGAGTTAAAGTATATTTAATTAAATTACATTTGGCTACTTACAGAAATATGCAATTTACCTGTGATGCAATAATCACACTGTTAAATATTATACATTCTTGCAACTAATATAGAAGTTTTCTTCATAACCAATTAATTATTAATAAATAGCAGGTTTTCCCCCCCAATAAGCAGAGAAAATAATTATGGCGTAAAAGATATATCCTTTGTGGATACACAGTGTGTGTGGGGGAGTGTTCAAAGTCAATGTTACTTCTCTATACTTTTGCCTTCAACAATATCATCTCTGTGGATAAGAGTAGGTCTTCAATATCTTGCTCTTACCTTTTTTTCTCTATAGCCCCAATTGGTTTCAGCATCCTCTGCAAGCAATTGCCTTTATTTCGTCCTCCACATAGAGTGAACCCTTTGAAAGCTAGTGCATCAGCAGAAGCCAGAAAATTACATATGCACACTGTTTGTTTAATAATGAAGTACAGGGGCGCCTGGGTGGTGCAGTCGGTTAAGCGTCCGACTTCAGCCAGGTCACGATCTCACGGTCCGTGAGTTCGAGCCCCGCGTCGGGCTCTGGGCTGATGGCTCAGAGCCTGGAGCCTGTTTCCGATTCTGTGTCTCCCTCTCTCTCTGCCCCTCCCCCGTTCATGCTCTGTCTCTCTCTGTCCCCAAAATAAACAAACGTTGAAAAAAAAAATTAAAAAAAAAAATAATGAAGTACAGTCTGATTACTGCGAGTACAATTTAAAAAAAAATTCTGTTTAAACAGAGTTTAGGTGGTAGCAACCTCTGTTCTCTCAAGATTGCTTGAGGGGTGCCTGGGTGGGTCAGTCAATCGTCTGACTTTGGCTCAGGTCATGATCTCACGTTTCATGAGTTCGAGCCCCGCCTCGGGCTCTATGCTGACAGCTCAGAGCCTGGAGCCTGTTTCAGATTCTGCGTCTCCCTCTCTCTGCCCCTCCCCCACTCACACTCTGTCTCTTTATAAAAATAAATAAACATTAAAAAGCTTTTTTTAAAAAGATTGTTTGAGTGGAAAAATCCCTTTAAGGCTGTAGCAGAACTTGTGGTATGACATTGACTAATAATAATTAGCTTTGAGCTTACCATCAAGATGAGAAAAACATAACTTTGAATCACAATTGAGAGTAAGACCCTCAGTTCGGCTCTGGGCTTCATTAGGTGGTTGATGTTCTCAGACAAACCTCCTGTAGAACAATGGTGAAGATTGTTACCTTATGGAGTAACAAAAAATAATTTGGTTGACCTTTATATCATCCTGAAATAAAGTCACTAAGAAGAAAATACTGTTAATTTCAGTTGTCAGTAAGTTCAATAGAGTTTCACTTCATCTCACCCACATTTTCCAAACCGCTAGACCACTAACTGTTCACTGGAGTCTTTAAGATCATTGTAAAATGAGATAGCAATTTGGTAATTAATTGATTTACTATTGAGTGCCAAGACACAATTGAGGCTCAAAACCCACAAACCCAAAATCTATTAAATTACCCTGTTTTGAATGTCGATTTTAGGAAGAACAGGCAGATGATTTTAAAGTAGCTATTTCATTTTGCATAACCACCGTCTGAGAAACTGTTAAATCATATAGTCTGAGAAAGCTTTCGGAAGGCTCTCAAGATTTGAGCTGGTGTATTTAAGGAAAAAATCATTACCTGTTTGCTAATTTAGCCAAAAATATGATTTATGTCTGATATAAACTTCCAGAAATGGAAACAATATACCATCAAATTTTAAATTACCAATAAAAATTAAAATTTAAGTTGCTTCTAGTATGTTAGAATTGATTCGATCATTTTGTCACTTCCTTTTACATGTTGCTGTCTCTGGGTTTATAGTAAACAATTTGTCAAATGCAATTATGTTTATGAATTTAATTTTCTTTTGTCCTGTTTGACAAACTACATATATTCTCAGAAGACGTTTTGTAAGAGTTACTCTTTTTTTTTCCTAAAATTACTCACCAGTTTTTTCATATTATTTCCCACAACCTTATCACCTGAGTGCAGTCATCATTTAAAGCTTTGATATGTGCAATATTTGCTTGATCCTATGGGTCTTTTAATCCACTGCACCCAATTTAGCCCCCACACCACACATTACATAATAACACTAATAGTAAAAGTAATAAGAACAACAGTAACAATGCCTACTATATGTTAAGAACTTACTAACAGCCAAGCCTTGAACTAAATAACATGTTTTCTTATTTAATTCTCACTGTAATCCTGAGTTTGGTATTATTTTATTCCCATTATGGCACTATTATTATTATTATTATTATTATTATTATTATTATTTTATAGCTACCATTTATTGAACTTAATACATGCTGAGTACTTTACCTATATTATATCATTTAATCCTCACATTAATTCTGCATAATGAGGATATACAGCCAGATGGCCAAACTTGTCCTTTAACTGGTCCTTAAAACATATTTCATACAGACATATGAAATACTTCCATAGTGGACTGTGAAGAGTTGTGCCCTAAATTCCCCAAATGCCCTCTCAACCATGTTTCTGTGGTTGCCCAGCTCTTCTGGGGTCACTCAGCCTTGCCCTTTTTAAATGTAGAAACTGAAGAGGTAACACTGGGCACAGTAGGAACTCTTCAGGACCTTGCTCCAGGGCCAAGGCCAAAGTCTATCTGACCAGTTGGTGCTCAAGCTGTACCAGTTGTTCCCAAGGTGTACCAGTTAGTTAAATATTTTGACTCTTAGCAGGCATGTATGTATTATCGTTCTCATTTTGTAGGTTGGAAAATTCACATAAGTCCATGAAAGTTAAGCAACTGGCCCAAGATCACCCACCTAGGGAATATCAGAGTCAGGATTCAAACCCGGGTCCCCCTCAAGCTAAAAGCCCTGTTCTTAATTTCTACAGTGTACACACACACACAAATGGAGAAATCCAGCTGATTTTTTTAAGTTTATTTATTTATTTTGAAAGAGAGAGAGTGTGAGCAGGGTGAGGGGGGAGAGAGAGAGAGAGAGAGAGAGAGAGAGAGAGAATCCCAAGCAGACTCTGTGCTGCGAGCACACAGCCCAACACGGGGCTTGATCCCACAAACTGCAAGATCCTGACCTGAGACAAAATCAAGAGTTGGACGCTTAAACCGACTGAGCCACCCAAGTGCCCCTCCAGCTGACTTTTGATGTTAACTTTCCAGTGTGAATAGCTTTGGAATTCTGTGCTCTATGTCTGACAACTTGTATGGTGAATTTTAAATTTCACAATATTTTTAATATTTACCTTGAAGCTGTGAGAATATTGTTCTCCTGAGTTCCAGCAATAATAATAAGCATGTAAGTACCAGGATGATGGGTATTACTTTGCATCATTCTGCAAACAAGTGAATATATTCACTGATTTAGCCAATGTTGTATTTGCAGTCATCTCTCTATAGGTAAAAGTTATTTTATTCATTTTATTACTGGCTTCCCAATTATAGCAACCTTGGTATTCAGCATAACCAAAAATTGAAAGTTACAAAAGTAACATTTTTATAAACTTTTAAACTGTATACTTTATTCTGATATTATTTTAGTGTCCAAAGTCCTAATACCAAAGGCTGAAAACCACTGGCATTAGACTCTGCTTCTCTACTTCTGTGTCATGTGTCTTTCTCCATTTCTGATAAAAATGTAGCCTCCAATTTAGCATACAAAAATGTCCATGTCACTTATACAACCCCCATCCTTAGTATTAAAGAAAAGTTGAATGCTGTTATAACAGCGCTATGTATCTTTTAAAGGCAGTTACTCAGCACCGACACATAAATCAACAAATCTGCCAACTACAAAGTTCACTTTTATTTAACAAAACGTGACAAGCATTCCAGAATTGGATATGCCACATCCACACACCCAAACAAGAAAATCTGACTAGAGGAAAGCAGAAATGACGTGGAGAAATAGTACATTTCATCCCTATGTGGCACTCAGGGAATAAGCAGGAAGAACTCTGGCAGGTATGTTCGGCACCAGGGGCAGGGCCAAGAAGTTGTCTCAATGGAGGCCTCACTCTGGCTTTTTGGGACAGCAGCCTGTGCCTATCTCTTGCTGTAACGTTCAAGTTCACAGTGGGGCTCTGGCTCTATTTGAAACCCCTGGGACCAATAGAGAAGTATCCTGTAGCAGCACCAAACAACCTCACCCCAGAGTAGCAGCAGGAATAAGATATTATCTCTCCTGGGCCCTGAGCAACACCTGGAGCCTTAAGGCTGTGGACACACAGCTCTACGGTGATGGTTAATTCTGGGACTTTCAGTAGCATTTAGGAAGGGATGCAGCCGACCACATGGTCTCCTTTCCACAGGTTTAAGGTGGCTGTGGGCAGAATCTGAGCTCAGGAGTTGTAGGAACACACCTAAACCTGGAGTTATTCTTCACTACGCAGGGAGATTGGGATTGGTGGGGAGCAGCTAAGGGAGGAGCTATCGTGGTTGCCGAGGGCCGGAGAAAGGAGGCCGTGGGGATCCCCTGGGACCCTGACGGAAGACAGAAGGGACCTGGAAGGGGAGGGCCGAATCTCTAGTGGGTACCCTGGAGAGGGCCTTAACTGGTGATGATGGTGTTATCTTCATTTCTTTGCTTTGATTCCCCCACCCCACCCCCGCCGGAATCTGAGGAGTGTCTATTAAGAAACAAGTCACCCAAGTTGTGGGCAGTTCTACTGTCTTTAGGGCCATACTCTGAGACTAAATGTTCCATGCACACATAGTCATGAAAATACTCCAAGAATGGCAAGCTTTCTCTTATCCTTTGTGAGAGAATCAACCATGCACAAAAGTAGCCATCATTTTAACACCTGTTATGGAGGTCCTCAGATGTGGAAGGAGCTCTATTTGCCACTGTATAGTTCAAAGGAGATGGAGCAAGTGAGATCTGTTTCACCTGAAGGAGAAAGAAAAGCTAACTTCTGGATGTCATCCCTGTGCATCCGCCATTATGTTTACATTCTGTAGCTGAAGTGTGACCTGGAGTGCACCATGCTCACTAGTAGGGGTGTAGACATTTTGGAAAAGAAAAGGTTTGCTTGATATTCATCGATGTGGAGGGGATTACTTGGTGAAGACTTAGAGAACTAACTTACCATAGAGCCTGCTCCAAATACCACAGATTGGAAAATGTTTCATCAATAGTTGAAATTGATCAGCCTGGGTGGCTCAGTGGGTTAGGTGACCGACTCTTGGTTTCAGCTCAGGTCATGATCTCACAGTTCATGAGTTCAAGCCCCAGTCAGGCTCACTGCTATCAGGGCAGAGCCCCCTTGGGATCTTCTGTCCCCCTCTCCTTCTGCCCTTCTCCCGCTTGTACCCTCTCAAAAAGAAAGAAATATATATAGTTTTAATTTTGAAATTGATCAAAATGGGGATGCTCAATTTTGCAAACCTCCCAGAGGACTGACATATGAAACCAGAAAGGTACTTTATTAATTTACAATGAGAAATCAAAACTTTAGGGATCAGGGAACCTACTGTTTAATTTTTTTTCCGTTTATTCTCTGAACTGAAACCCCAGAAGAATCTAAACTATTAGCTTATACCTTGAGGGGCATAAGCTTAGAAGATGAGGTACTTGTGAGAGACTTAAATTTAATGGCATTACGTTAAGAGAGCCCAAGCACGCATTTCTGCTCTAAGGAAAAACCTACCAGGCAGACCCGATACTTAGAAGCTGGCTTGGTTTCCTTTCTTCAAGACAAATTAACTGGGCTCTGCAAACATTACATGGTGAATCTCGTTTTCCTGTATTTTGTGGCAGACCATGTTTCTCTACCTTTATTACCTTTACTATGTTAATTATGTGGCAGGCTATTTCATTTCTGAAAGGTGCATCTCAGGGTTAATTTTCAGTTTAACACCCAGAGGACAAATTTATTTCCCATTCTTTGAGAATATCTCCTTATCCATGTGCTACTTAAAAGAGTGATTATGGAACTTCTGGCTACTATTTATTTTGACATAATTTCCAGGTTTACATTAGTTTCAGAAATGGAAGAAATAGTAAGCATGGAGATAGAGCGCATCATTGACAAGCTAGGTTTAAAATTAGGATTTCCTAATGCCTAACCCTTTGATACATTCACTAGTTTTCAAAAGTTAATTATATGTTATTGCTATTCTAATTGCTCATTATTTAATCGGGCACTAAGGTGCCAATTAAAAGAAGAAAAGTCCACTGTAAACTAGGGAAAACAATTGACGTAAATTTCCTAGAAGTAAAATCCATTAGAGATATAAAATATTCTGCAAAATCATTGTCACCTGGGCATTCTCTCACTGTGATTTTTGTCTCCGGTTCAAGAAGATTGCGAAACCAAAATGTTTAAGCAAAAATCCCTGTCAGTTTTAAATAATTTAATAGTTAATTTAAATAATTTAAATTAGTTAAGTTTATAATTTATAGTTTAATTTAATATTTAATATAATTTAATAGTTAAGTTAAATAATTTAAATAGTTAATTTGAGTACACGAGGTCTATCTAACCTGCAGCCAAGTCCAGCCAGCTACTCTGTGCACGTCTTCTTCAGAGCCTTCTCCTCTTCTTGCTTCTCTGAATTAGGCCAGGACCAGGGTCCAGCTTGGAAAGTCAGTTTCTCAGGAAAGCAGACACCACGCTGACTTGTATCTGGGTGTTCACACGATTGGTTGTTAAATCCTCTGGGTTTTCTGATGGAAAAAACAAACAAACAAACAAAAATCAAACAACAATAACAAAAAAAGAAAACAAAAAAACAAAACAAAAAACAAAAAAACAGGAGAATATGTCATCATTTATTCAAACCCTCAGGGAAGCTTCTTTCTCAAAACAGTACTCCCTGCTTCCATCCTCAAGAAACCCAATGTACTAATTACTGTTTGCTAAATAAATAGATTTTTTTCATAAGAATTGGTTTTTAAGGAACTTTTAACTTATATCTATTCTCTTCCACCCCCCACCCCCCCACCCCCCGCGCCAATAGGAATATAAGAGGCAAATAGTTCTGTTATTCAGAGAAAATTCCTGATCCCAAGTTCAGTGATATAACTGAGTGTAATAAGATTCAGGATTGCTTTTGGAGTAACGTTTCTTTTTGTAATGCTACCTTTATATTTTAAAGTCATACTTTAAAAGATATTTAAAATAATGACTGGATACTCTACTTAAAAAAAATTTTTTTTTTAACGTTTATTTATTATTGAGAGACAGACACAGAGCAGGAGCATGGGAGGGGCAGAGAGAGGAGAAGATACAGAATCCAAAGCAGGCTTCAGGCTCTGAGCTGTCACCACAGAGCCCAATGCGGGGCTCGAAATCACAAACCGTGACATCATGACCTGAGCCGAAGTTGGATGCTTTACTGACTGAGCCACCCAGGCACCCCGATACTCTCTTTTTCATAACATTTGAAGTATATAAACTCACTGAACAACCTTCTTTTGCAGTTAAAGTATAATCAGCCCAACTTTCCAAAAAAGTAAAAATCAGAAATATTTATATCTATTCCTAGGAAGCCAAATTGTGAAAAGAATTCACCAGATTCTGCAATTCCGTGCTCCTATTGTATAGTTATGTTATTCAGACATGTCTTTTATAAATTCGAGAAAAATATCCCTTCTACCTAAGAGGAACTATAGTTAGTAAACAACATGGAAACTACATGGGAACTAACATTCATCCTTGATAGTAATAAAAGAAAAATGCCAGTGAAAGCAACTTTAAGATAGCATTTTATATCTAATATAGCAAAAAAGTTTAACTTAGAACATTTTTTTAAGCTTATTTATTTATTTTTGAGAGAGAGAGAGGGAGAGAGAGAGAGCAGGAGCATGAGTGGGGGAGGATCAGAGAGAGAGGGAGAGAGAGGCAATCCCAGCTGGCTCTGCAATGCCAGTACGGAGCTGGATGCAGGGCTTGAATTCACGAACTGAGATCATGACCTGAGCTAAAATCTAGGGTCTGATGCTTAATGGACTGAGCCACCCAGAAAGTTTAACTTTTTATTATAAAGTTAATTTTATTATAAAGTTAACACCCCCAAAAAGTTTAACTTTTTATTATAACAATTGTCAACATTGAAGTGAAATTATGAACTCATTCTTAATGGCACTGTAAGTTACTACAATCTTTAGAAAGGAATGTGGCAATAAAGAACAATAGACATAATCAAGTCCTTTGTTCCTTTGAGAAATAAAAAGATGAGTACATTCATTATGTCTTTATTCAGAGTAAAACATTATTGTAAAGTAAATAATCAATTTTAGGGGTATAGATTAAATTTTGGTGGATCATCTTTAAAAACGAGGTACCACATTTTTTCATCAACCTTAATTGAAAATGAGCGTTTATTTCATGATATAAATGTGTACTACACAGACTACAGACACAATCCAGCAGCTGACAGTGGTGAGAAATGATTGATTCTGCAATATAATGTCAAACTTATAACACTTAATTATTAAAATTGTAATGAAACTATAGTTTCAATCATTGACGGCCCAATTATGACCTGTACCTCACAATGACCTAATAGTAATGAAGGAAGGTTTCTCTTTTATAATATTATAGCCAAAAAGTTAGGAAGAGATGATAGAATGAGAATATCATTATAGAGGCATACCTCAATAATGCCCGCTCGCATCCCAGGGAGACAACCAGATGTATACATTCTGATGGAAGTATACTAATATCTAGGAGGTAGTTTGTCCCCTAGCAAAAATAAATAAATAAAGAAAGAAAGAAAGAAAGAAAGAAAGAAAGAAAGATGAAAAAAATCTTAAAAAATGACCATCTTAGAGTTTAATTTACAGAAAATACACAGGCTAAAGGAATGTGTTCAATGAGTCCATGGATATCCAATCAGCAAAATCGAGACAGTGAGGCTGTTTGTGGGACTGTGACATTTTTCTTCAACATAAAATAAAAGGAAAAAAAACCCAATAAAATGCAATTAATAACAATATATGGACCTTGTCTGTATCTAGATTTGAACAAACCATTTTTTAAAATGTTTTAAAAAAGGAAAATGTGAGCACTAGGTATTTATAGTATTAGGGAATTTTTCCTGATTTGGGAGGGACTGATAGTACTGAGGTGATTTTAAACAGGAAGTCCTTTTTTTCCCCCCAAAGATGCATATTGAAATATATGTAGAAGAAATGGTATGAGGGGCGCCTGGGTGGCGCAGTCGGTTGAGCGTCCGACTTCAGCCAGGTCACCATCTCGCGGTCCGTGAGTTCGAGCCCCGCGTGGGGCTCTGGGCTGATGGCTCGGAGCCCCTGCTACTTCAATAGCATATGAAATATTTTCCACATTTGTTTCTTTAAAAAAACAGGAACACAAATTCTGTTATTAAAATGTAGTCTTGCCCCTAGCATTCTCTTCATAAAAGGCAAGTCATAGAATCTGAGACCAATTAAACCCATTAATACTTATCAGATGTATATGATGGATTAGGCATGGAGGGTGATTGAGAGAGATTAAAACTAAATTCTCTGTCTAGAGAAATTGATCATTCAATTAGGGGAGAAAATCATGTAGAAATAACTGGAACAATAGTGAACATTTATTGACTTCTTACTCTATGCTTAGTACTGAACTAAGTGCTTTATATGCATTTAATTTTAATCCTTATAATGACTTCATGAAGTAGGTACTAATCATTACTATTATTATTTCTCTTTTTATTTCTAAAATACAAACGAGGAAATTGAAGTGTGCAATCTTGAGATAACATCCTAAGTGTCACCCAGATAGATTAGCATAAAAGGGGCTGAAACTCAGGTCTCTATGAAGCAAAAGCCTATGCTATGCACAATTACACAAAACTAGCAATAGTCTATTCAGTTGGCATTTACGCTAAACCTACAATATGCAGACTAAAAAACAGTGAACACTGCCACATTCTTGTTATAATGGTAAATCTTCTCTGTCAAATTGACTGGGCTGTGGGATGACCAGATACTTGGTCAAACATTATTCTGGGTGTTTCTTGAAGGTGTTTTTGGATGAGATTAATATTTTTAATCAGTAAAGAAGATTGTTCTTTGTAATGTGAGTGGGCCTCATCCAATTTGTTGAAGACCTGAATAGAGCAAAAAGACTGACCCTTCCCCAAATAAGAGGGAATTCTTCAGCAGACTGTCTTTGGACTTTATCTGCACAGAAAGTCCTCCTAGGTTTCTCTGCCTGTCAGTCCACACTGCAGATTTGGACTTGCCAGTCTCCATAATCACATGAGCCATTTCCTTATAAGTCTCTTTCTCTCTGGAGAGTCCTATTACCAATGTATTTCAAAAAACCCAAATAGCAAGAAGCAGTGTTTAAATTACCAACAGACTTTGCAAAACTGACACCATGATTATATATGAAAGTGGTCTTTTCTTCCAGTGAATTACGTTCCTGAAAATGTGCCTTTAAAAGTCATGAACAGATGATCCCACTTGCTATGTTTGATTCTCTCTTAGAGAAAATACTAAAGGAGACAGGTTTTAGTTTTCTCATCACCATTTCTTTCCAAATCATCCCATTGGTAGAAGTGTTGACCTTATATTTGTCTTGTACTACTAATTTATGGAATAAACTTACTAATTAATTCAATACACACTGGCAGGCCCCATTCCACACACTGAAAATCCAAAGATAAAATAGTCCCTGATCCCAAGTAGTTTATACTCTTAGTTAGGAGCCAGATAAGCTAAAATCATTACACTGTGATGATACCTGCTGTATCAGAGGTGCGTCCCAACAGCAATGGCTGCAATTAAGCAGTGCCTAAATGTTCAAGAGACTCAAGAAAATATCCCAGAGTATTTTAGTAACTAAAAAATGTATTTTGTTAGGTCATCACAGACTGATTCTCCTTTAAGATCCTCTTTTAAGGCAAGATCTGTATTATATCAACATAAAAGAAATCCTGGTCCTACTTTTTTCTTGCTGAAAATTTCTTACAGAATGTCCTTCTGTACCTAGTTCTACAGTTAATAAGGGTCTACCTTAATATCCACAGGGGAGTTATGTTTCCCTAGTCAATTTCATTTTTTTCTCTTTCTGTCTTCTAGAGAGTCCTGGAAGATGAGTTTCAGAGCAACATTATGCTAAATGAAATTATGCATGTCCAAAATGGAGTTGCAACCCTTTTTCTCTTGTATACTCCAGATCAATAATGTCACTCTCTGACTCCACTAGCAGACCGGTGGAAAGATTCATTTCCCCGTTGGTTTTCTACTCTCAAATGCAATTAAGGATTTTGAAATTGTTTAAAATAATTAACAGTAAACTCTACTAATATCCTTCTTTCCCTGCATTAGTTTTCCTTGTGAGCCATCCCTGGAAACTTGTACTTGAGAGCCAGATCTTCGTTGACGGTGATGAGACAAAGATTACCTTTCAAGCCGCCCTTTATGCCTCCTTGTTTAATCGAAAACAAATTTAAGTATGGCATTGCATGTTGCAACTTAGACAATGCTCTTAAATTAGATCTTTTGCCAGCTTGTGTCTCCTAGTGACTTTCTTGATCTAACTGGAATCTTTACATTAGAATATATTTTCACATCCATTGACAAGAGACTAGAAAATAATGGTCAGATTTTAGGCATACTTCTATTATTTAAAACTGACTTTAGGGGCGCCTGGGTGGCTCAGTCGGTTAAGCATCCGACTTCGGCTCAGGTCATGATCTCGCGGTCCGTGAGTTCGAGCCCCGGGTCAGGCTCTGTGCTGACAGCTCAGAGCCTGGAGCCTGTTTCAGATTCTGTGTCTCCCTCTCTCTCTCTGACCTTCCCCCATTCATGCTCTGTCTTTCTCTGTCTCAAAAATAAATAAACGTTAAAAAAAAAAATTAAAAAAAAAAATTAAACTGACTTTAGTATTATTATATATGTTAATTATAGATATAATTATATGTAATTAATTGTAATATATTATATATTAACATAATTATATAATATAATAGTTATTACATAATTAAGTCAGTTGTAAGTATATATTACATACATATATATATATATATAATATAAAATATAGAGAGGCTAGGTATATTTAATTATCATAGAAGGGTTTCTGCCCCTGCTCCCTCTCCTTCCCTCACAGAATGGCATTCTGAATGATAACACTAAGAAACGAGGAAACATTTTGAGCTGAGACGGATTTTGACTTCTGGCCGGGAATATACCAACTAGGAAGCATACGTGGTGTTTTGCTCAGTGGAAGGCATACGGCTTGATAATATCTTGTTGAGGGTGGATTGGTGGCATGAAACAAAGTTCAGTTTATTTCATGCAGGCATCAGTGGCGAAAGGGGATCTGATTTGAAGGGGAAAAGCAGGAATCACTAGTTCTAGATGTTCTCAGGCCTAAGACTGTAAAGCAGAGAGGTGTGTTTATGATGAGGTGAGGCATACCATGGGCTGGCCCTGGAAACAGAGCCCGCAGCAGCCAGCAGACAATGAACACGCAAGCCAGCTCATTGGGATCCAGAGCTGGGCTCCAATCCTATAGAGGTTTAGGAGGGAGGTGTGATCAGGCATCAAGGACCAGCTGTGAACCCTGGTGAGTTTCAGTGAAGCTAGATAGGAATAAGGGTCCTTGGTATGCATGTGGCATCCACTACTGGCTTTTCACAGTGGGGAGCTCAGAGGAGCAGATGAGCATTATCCCCGGCAGGGTGGGTGGTGGTGGGAGGGGTGGGCAGGCAAGAATTAAGTTGGGGCTGTGGAAGGGTAAAGGTTTCAGCTAGTGATGATGGAGTTCACAGTTGGAGTTCAGTCCAACTGGGAGTGTCCTGACCACTATGAATCAGGGACTCGGAAGGGAGGCCAATGAGTCAGGCTGACTGCACTGGAGACATGGCTGTTAATACTTCCCAAAGTCCCATGTAACCTTTCCACTTACCTCTCACTGTCCAGAATTTAGACATACAGCCACAATTAGCTGCAAAATGTTCGGAAACAGTCTTTTATTCCAAGTAACAGTGCTCTCAGGTAAAAATTGGGATTCTGTGAAGGGAGAAGAGAATTGATATAGGGAGGCAAATCACCACTTTCTACCACAATCTCCATACCCTCTGTGAGAGCACTGTCGTTTTTCTTTTAAAATCTGGACTATACCACTTGCCAGTAGTATGACCAAGAGCAAGTTAGTGAATTTATCTCCATCTCAATCCTAGTATCTATAAAATGGGCATATCAC
This sequence comes from Puma concolor, assembly GCF_028749965.1. Lineage (NCBI taxonomy): Eukaryota > Metazoa > Chordata > Mammalia > Carnivora > Felidae > Puma > Puma concolor. The sequence continues at coordinate 75,063,127 of NC_141675.1, read as the reverse complement.
TACCTAGTTCACAGGTTTGTGAAGATGAAATAAAGTTAACATATGTAGATGGTACTAAATACATGTTAGTTTCCCTTGTCAGAAAGCTGGTTCTGCTTTTCTCTCGACCATTTCCTTTTACCATTTTCCTGGTATTATTTTGGTCTCTTGATCAAGATTGGCCTGGGGATCATTTACCCAGATCTTATCCATTGAAGACAAGGCGGCAGACTCATCCAATGCAATTCCTCTCCAGTCCAACACCCTCAATGAAGGGGGCTGGTACTATACTAAAACACATCATTTTAGTTCTTGGCATTTAATGATTATAGGTGTCATGAAAACTTTTAAAGAAATTTACCAGTTTGGGTCAGTTTAGGTTAGAGTTTATTGAAATAGTTCTATCTTGGGGGTCTGCCCTAGATAGAGTCCGCAGTTTATGGAACCTAAACACTTCAACACTTGCTGCCTTACAATAAGACGTTTATGGCAGTACGTTTTCTTGTCATATGAATGTCACCTACTAGACCTCGTTATATTCATAGACTCATTCCTCTGGCTCCAGCTTGTGTTTGCTAGGGCAATGTTGAACTTTAGATTAGATATGAACTGTTCGCTAAACTTGGTGGTTGGAAAGGTCCCTTCAGAAGTGCAGTACTCGATTGTCCTCCTTTTGACCTTCTCTTTGAATTTTCTTTCTTATCTTGGTAACCATAGAAATAACTAGGAGAGGGGCACCTGGGTGGCCCAGTCGGTTGAACTTCCGACTTCAGCTCAGGTCATGATCTCACTGTTCTTGAGTTCCAGCCCCACACCAGGCTCGCTGCTGTCAGCCTGTCAGTGCAAAGCCCGCTTCAGATCCTCTCTCCCCCTCTCTCTGCCCCTCCCCCACTTGTGCTTTACCCAAAAATAAATAAATATTTTAAAAAGAAAAAAAAAATGTTAAAAAAAAAAGAAAGAAAGAACTAGGAGAGGTGAAGTTGGTCCAGATCCACCCCTGCCCCACGTGGAAGGTGATCGTTGCACTAGTGTTTTGTCAATGATGATTTGACAGAAAAGGTGAAGGGTTGAATCTTGAACAGCAGCTATGCTGGCTTTTGAAGGAGTATGGGAGACAGAGGGACAGTAAAGGGTACTGAACTTGCACTCTTATCTCTGCTCTCACCATTAAATACACTCACAAATCCCAGAAGTCCCTTCATTTTTCCCTCTACAGGTCACTGCTGCCCACCCCTGTTTGGCTGTTCTCTCCCACTTAGACTCATGTGTCCTTACCTCCTTCTGTTGATCTGTCTGATCTTCTTTCCTCTCTCAAGGTGTATTGTCAATGTGAGCTTTAGAATTACAAAGATCTCCTATGAGCTAGTGTACCTGATCCTCAACTTCCGGCTCTGTCAAATAGTAATAAAACCTACTTCTCAGAGTTATTTTGAGGATTAAAAATATATATCCACTGCATATATTTCTTTTTTTTTAGTTTTTTTTTAAGTTTATTTATTTATTTTTGAGAGAGAGAGAGACAGACAGAGAGGGAGTTTGGGAGGGGCAGAAAGAGAGAGACAGAGGATCTGAGGTGGGCTCTGCACTGACAGCAGAGAGCTCGATGCGGGGCTCAAACTCACAAACCAGGAGATCAGGACCTGAGCCAAAGTCAGATGCTTGACCGACTGAGCCACCCAGGCGCCCCATTACTGGATACATTTCTAAGCATATGGTAGGGATTTTGTAAATGTTGGTTACACATTAATCTTTCTCCTTTGACTGTGTCCGTGTTTTTACCTCTAAAACTTTACTTCTCAAAAACGCAGTCCCAGGACCAGCAATATTGGAAATGCCGAATCTCAGGCCCCACCCCAGACATACTGAATCAGAATCTGCATTTTAACAACATCCTTAGATGCTTTGTATACATGTCAAAGTTTGAGCAGCACTGCTTTAAAGCAAAGACTGCTCTCTTTATCCTTTTTGTAAAGGGAAAGAACAATGGGCACCACTGGTTTCGTCCCTACCCTGTGTCCAGTGCTGGTTTCTTGACTGCTGTTTCCCTCATTGTCATTCTGTGAGGTTGGCACTGTCATGTCCTCTGACCTGTGAGGAAATGGAGATGAAAGGAAGTTAACTGTCCAGCCCAAGAGCTAGGAATGGCACAGGTGAGATTCAAACTCAATTTTTTTTGTCTTTTTTTTGTGCTACATCAAAACCACACAGGCCTACTGGCTTTTATTGCTGGAGAAGAAGACTAAAGTGGGAAAAAAGTAGAAAAGGTACACAAAACAAAACAAAACAAAAAGAGAGACCTGAAGACATTAAAGATAACCTTGAGTTTCATTGAAATCAGTAGAGAACCACTTTCCGATGACTGGTTCCAGCTGTCCTCAATTCTTTCTCCAGGTTCCTTGCTCTTTATTTGATATTGACATACATTTTGGCACCTGATAAGAGCTGATAAACAATTCCACAAACACGAAGTGGTTATTTACTTTTCAGCCTGTTTAGTGAAATAACATATCAGCTGATTGTGGCATGTGACTGTGTTGCTTTGTTCCTGATTTTTATTTTCAGGTGTGTTTTTTTATCTCAAATAGATTATAAGATTGTGAAGGTAAGACAACCTGCCCCTTCTTTCCTTTCTCCCTCCCTTCCCTCTTTTTACCTTTCCCTCCTTTTACCCTTCCCTCCCTCCCTTCCATCTTTCCTTCTTTCCTTTCTTTCTTTATTCTTAATGGAGAAAATACCATAGTATTTATGTTTCCAGAATGTGAGATGAAATTCAATATCAGGTTTTTAAATAATTTTAGTTCATCTGCAATTAACAGATTACATGTTATTATTAATGATTCTCCTGATTTGAGCAAGGAATCCATGCTGATCAGTATCATTTTAGACCAAGAGATGGTATCTCATATCTTGTCTTTTGCACTAATCTCAACATCTTAAATTTCTTGTTATGTTAATAAACTCCCTTACTATGATTTCTGAAAATAAAAAGGCATGAAAAAATTAACTAATTGAAATATTTTATTTTCCAATATAGATTTTTTTTTTTAATTTTTTTTCAACGTTTATTTATTTTTGGGACAGAGAGAGACAGAGCATGAACGGGGGAGGGGCAGAGAGAGAGGGAGACACAGAATCGGAAACAGGCTCCAGGCTCTGAGCCATCAGCCCAGAGCCCGACGCGGGGCTCGAACTCACGGATCGCGAGATCGTGACCTGGCTGAAGTCGGACGCTTAACCAACTGCGCCACCCAGGCGCCCCTCCAATATAGATTTTAATAATTACACCAATGAATCCATACGGACCAAAATAAATAAAATATAAAAATTGACCCATGAAGGTGCCTGATGGCTCAGTTGGTTGAGTGTCTGACTCTTGATTACAGCTCAGGTCATCATCCCAGGGTTGTGGGATCGATCTCTGCATCAGGCTCTGCATTGAGCATGGAGCCGCTTGAGATTCTCTCTCTCTCCTTCTGCCCCTTCTCCCCCCTTCTCTCAACAAAAATAAAAAAATAGGGGCGCCTGGGTGGCTCAGTTGGTTAAGCGTCTGGCTTTGGCTCAGGTCATGATCTCCCGGTCTGTGAGTTCGAGCCCTGTTTCAGGCTCTGTGCTGACAGCTCAGAGCCTGGAGCCTGCTTCAGATTCTGTGTCTCCCTCTCCCTGCCCCTCCCCTGCTCATGCCTCTGTCTCTCCCTCTCTCTGAAGAGTAAATAAACATTAAAAAAAAATTAAAAAATAAAAAAAATAAAACTTGACCGATGTAGCCTATACCTTACATTCCTTTGTAATGTTATTTAGCAATAAGAGGTATGGTGAAAATACAAACTGGATTTTTAATCTTTTGGAAGGATCTTTCTTAGAAGCCAATATTTTACCTTTATAACGTTCTTAAACAAGTCTCTTGAAGAGCCCATGATACATACTGTAAATATAGACATATTCCATATTTGAGCTATCTAAACTGTATCAAATTACCAATTTTTCCATACTTTGAATTTTAATTCACTAGAGAGCATTCCCTAACCATTCAGAAGTGGGATGATAACTGCTCCCAGTAATTTTAAAAAACCTCTCCACTCCACTTATTTATTTAAACTTGTTGAAATATAATTCTGTAAGAGGGAATGATTATCTGAATTTATTTCCTTTGGTCACCAAAACTGTGTCTGTGAAAGTCAGGTGATGCTATCCATCCACTCCAGATACCTATCTATTGTGAGAATGAATTTCAAGTCACAAACAGCTATGCAGGAAATATCACATTTCTTTATTTTCCCTCAACCAACTGAAATCTGACTCTTAGCCCACATCCTGTAGAACAGGCAGAGAATTCACTCACTGTCTTGATTGTCTCTGGCTACAGGACTGTGCAAAGGTTCTGGGGAGATACTGACAGGTCTGATCAGTGATAATGGCCCACCCTGGTTTCTGCTGGCATGCCTGTGTCCCATCAGCCTGGTCTGAGGGCTTAGCTGCTTCTGGACCATTCCTGGAGAAGCAGAATCTTGGGGGAGTCTTTGGTCCTCTGGGCACAGGGCCTGTCCTCCTTAGGAGCACTATAAATCTTTCCTTCGGAAGTCTTGCCTAGTCCTGTGGACCCAGCTATCAAGCTGTGCCACAGGTCTCAGGAACTCCACAGAAACCACTGACTTCTGTCCCCTATCTAATCTCCCAGAATCTCAGCTCACTCTCTCTTTTCTGATTTTAAAAATGCTTTCCTCTCTCTTCTTCCCCTCCAAGACATCCAGGGTTATGTCTTCTGTGGACTTAGGTTTTTTTCAAAAGACCGGAAGACCTTCTGACTCTCTATGTACGTGTTTTCAGCCTGGTAAAAATTCCTGAGCAGCAAGTTACAAAGGATTTTCCTTCTTACGTGAGACTGGAAGAAGAGAAAACAGGAGCAATGGGGAAAACTAGAAAAACAAAATTATCATGACACAGATCTATACCAGTCCCTCAAAGAGGTTTTTACCTTGGTGATTCCATGAAGACAATAAAGGTATTTATGTTTGATTAAATCTCCTCTGGAATGAAAACTCTATATACTTTATCGTAAAGTCCATTAAAGATAATATACAATTCTGGTATAGATTTCCAGTGCCTCCTGGAGCTATTTGTAGACCGGATTTAGGTCTGCTATGTGTTCCTTTGTGGCATTTCTCTTTTACTTCATCTCATGGAGGCATTTCAAACTTTATATATACACATACATATGTCATCTTGTTTTTTGTTTCATGGAGTCAATAGTTTATCTTTTTCCTTTGAAGATACAAATCGTAGTCTTTTTGAAATTTATTTTTACCCTGTAGCATGCTCTAGCACAGGAAACTATGTTTTACATATATGCATCTCAAATAGGTAATTATATTTTAAATTATATTTTAGTTTTGTGTTTCAGGTATATTAACTAAATATCAACATATAGATTGATTTAAAGGTATTTAACTAGATAACTTAAAGGTAAAAATCATTTTAAAAGGAGAATAATATGTTATTTTTCCAGAGTGAACAAATAAATAACAATTTTATGCAAATTATGTGCTCCTGAGATGTGTGATAAAGGATTTTATAAGTTATATCTTATTTTAAAAATATTAGGATATGTTGGTAAAACCGTCCTTGGAAACTCATTTTGGAGTGAAGAGTTGACTGAGAATTTATCTCTTTGCACCATGCTGAGATGGTTAATAATATGGGATCAGAAATCATACTGCAGTGTTTTGAATCCTGCCTTCACAACTTCTATGGGGAGTTGAGCAAATTACTCAATCTCTCAGAACCTCCATAAACCTCCATAAAAAGTCGGTAATAATAGTATCTACTTAACAGGGTTAAGAATGAAAAAGTGAAAAAATACAAGTAAAGTACTTAGAACTATGCCTGACATATTTAGTACTTTGTAAACATTAGCTATTATTACTATTTTATATAGAATGAGGAGGTACCACTGTAAATGATTATGGTATGTAATCAATCCCACCAATTACTGATGGGTCACTGTTACTTATTCTTTGGTTTAAAAGTATTGTATATGATATAGTTGACATCTTTGCTTCTTGTAAAATTCCCCACGTGTTATCCAATGTTATTGCCTTGAAGAGCTATTAAGTGTGATCTCAGTCATCAGAGTGGAAAAGCCTTACTACAAATCACATGGAACTCTGCTACGAGACTTTCTGACACACATCTACCTCCTAAACACCTACACACTCACATATATGTGGCAAAGTTACTACTTGCCCGAATGATTGCATGCAAGAACAAGAAATCTGTGTCTCCAAAATAAAATGTTAACTTTTTATGCCAATATAGGTACTTATTGTTTTGGGGAACATCATTTGGTAAGCAGGCATTAGAATTTTACAATTGGTTACTGAAGGTACTATATTTTAACTCTGCATCAATCTTTGTGATGTATTTTCTTCCTTCTTTAATATTTGTACTAGTAACAATGGTACCTAACTGCTAATTAAGTACTATTTGACTGACTACCACATGCCTGTGCTTTCTTTGTTTTAACCGGCAACAACCCGATGAGCTGGATACTCGTTATTCCTATTTTTTTAAGTTTATTTATTTTGAGAGAGAGAGAAAATGAGTGAGGGAGGGGCAGAGAGAGAGAATCCCAAGCAGGCTCTGCCCTGGAAGCACAGAGCCCAATGAGGGACTTTGAACTCATGAACTGTGAGATTATGACCTGAGCCAAAACCAAGAGTCCACCGCTTAACCAACTGAGCCACCCAGGTGCCCCCTCATCATTCCTATTTTAGAGATGAGGCACAAAAGTTTGAGTAACTAACTTGCATAAAGTTAACAGCTAGCAAGTGGGGGAGCCAGGACTTGAACCATACAGTTGGCTCTAGCACCAACACACTTTACCGCTATTCCATACTGTAAACACACTAAGGTATGTATTTGCGAATTAAATGTATAACATTCTACAAAGTGCTGGAGTAGGGTTTGCATTTGCCATGGGGTTGACTTTAAATCAAGTGAAAATCATAAGTGTTACTCTGAGACGATGTTACAATGAACTTTTATAACATTTTAACAGAATATTTTATATAGCAATATACCTTATCCAGTTAGCATAGATTTTGTTCTTTAAGTTCTAAGTTGGTTATTTAAAATGAAAAAAAAAAAAAAGGTTCTATAATGAAGTTTACTTTGTCAAGGAATGTGCTGAATGAGACTGTGAAAATAATAAAAATGGCACTTTATATTTGTCTAGTGTTTTATTTTTAAAATGTTCATAGGTGTTGGCTTTGCTGTTACAGGAGGAGCAATTCTTTACTTTGCAAAAAGATCCAGCATTTTCTAAGAAATACATTATCACATTCATTTAACTAATGAATTCCCAAAAGTTTCACAAATACTATGCACTCTCCTCTAGCAGTTAAAGGGGAAAAAAATATGTCACTGTTACTGGCTTCAGGAATGGTGGGCTGATAGGGAAGAGTTTATTCTCTTGTTAATTTCAAGGAGTTTTTAAAAACCAATGGTGTAGGTGTTACTTACTGGGATTAGTCTTATCTTTTGTTTCATTAATCAGAGCTCCATTTGGTGGAAAACTTTGTCCTGTGAAGCTGAGCCCTGTTGAAAAGTCTTTAAGGTGCTCACTTTGATATCTCAAGCCATCTATGTAGACTGAAAATGTTTAAAACATCTCTTTATTTGATGCTTGAATTCCTCTTTCAATTATCCTTATCAGAGATCTGTACTCCTGTCCTGTCCTTTCTAGAATAGCTCCACTGACACGTGGATGCTCCTTGCTTCTCAAGTCAGCCCCTAAATCCTTCCTCTGTTCTTCTCTTTCTCCCTTTCCTCCTCATTTCTTCCCTCTTTCTTTTTACTAGTGCCTTATAATGTCCACCCATTGTTGTTGTTGTTGTTGTTGTTTTTATTTTGAAGGGGGGAGAGAAAGAGAGAGAGAGAGAGAGAGCGTGAGCACTTGAGCAGGGGAGGAGCAGAGAGAGGGAGAGAGAATCCCATGGGGCTCCATCTCAAAAACCATGAGGTCATGACCTGAGCAGAGATCAAGAGTTGGATGCTTAATGGACTGAGCCACCCAGGTGCCCCATATCCACTGTTTTTTTATTCTTCCTTCAGGGACACTCAAAACAAATCCATCCCCTCAGACCGATAGTCATACAACTAACTAGAGGCAATGATTATCTTTATTCACATCCCTCCACCCAAGATTAAAGAATTTAATTAATATAATTAAATTAATTTAATTTAATATAATTCTTTATATTAAAGTGGATAGATCCCTTCAAGCATTCTTTAGAAGCCAATTTTAGCTAAAATTTATTGAGTGCCTACTATGTGCCAGGTACAACACATTTCTAATCCTTACAATCTTGTCAGGTGAGTTAATGATAGCTAACACTCACACAGCCTTTATCATCAACTTATCTAGGTATGATAGACACAAGCCCTTATAATAGTGGTTGACACATAGTAACATTCTATAAATGTTACCTGTTTTTATCTTCTTGTACTTCTGCAAGCATCTGGAGAACTTTTGACTCAACTACAGTGTTCTACATTTATCTTTTTTCCTTTTTTTTTTTTTTTTTTTGCATTTAAACCTGAAAGAATTAACCTGAGGAAGCATTTTGGCTCCTTTTATTCGTTCACTATTTCTCCCAGCTTTGTATTAACCACATATTTTGGTTCTTAAAGTTGTTGAAAAGGATGATCAAGGATCAAGGATGGAAGTCTGCAGTTTTCAAAAACTTCAGGTTATTCTGGGCCAGGATTTCATTTACACAGTTGAGTTCTGTTTCTTCTGTAGGAGGAGCACACTCTCCCACACAAGGAGAAAGGCACCTAAAAGTTGAGTTTCAGCTCTCATAGGAGAACACTAGAAAGATAGCTCTAGTTTCCTTTTCATATATTAAAATTCATTTTGGGAAAAAAGCCCCCTCTCCTTTTTTCAGCTCAGTGAACCAGAAGGGGAGTTGATGCCCTTGGTGATCAGGTGTGGGGTGGCTGGTGTCAGCTGTCATCATAGCCTGAGAACTGGTTAATGTAAGCATAGGATACTATATTTTAACACACCATTACTCTTTTGCTCTACAAGCAACAGCTCGGATATTCTGGCCAATCTCCTTGGATTCACACTTCTTTGAACTGGGAAGGGCTCACGGAACTGGTGTAGGTGGTTAGACAAACCTTGGCAGTTGGGACACCTGTGGCTGCTGATCTGGAATTCTCCCCTTTGGGAAGGGAGGTGCTCTGCAGTGAAGAGTGCCTGGGCAGATTTAGGGAGTATAAGAAGAAACCGGCTAGAAGGAGATGTAGGATTTGGTTTCTGGGTGTCACACTGCCTGCCCCACCCCAATCTCAAGAGGAGTTGGAAGTTTTCTTACCCTGAATATGACCGTGTCAGTTCCCCAACTCCTGCTTTTCTCTTTGGCTTCCACCTTAAAACTTCAGCCTGACATAGAGTGCATTCAGCTGCCTTCCAAGGCACACAAGTTTACCTCTGTTCACAAAATGTCAGAGCCAGAAGCAGAACTGGAAAGGTATTTAGTGAAGATATAAGATGTATTTAGATGGTTCACTGTCACTTCCATGGGTAAAGTTATTGCTAGCCATACCAGTTTAGGAAATGAAGTAGCTTCTAAGAATATTCCTGTCAACCTCTGTGATGACTCACTCCCTGAACTCTCCACCCAGAAGTCCAAGGCCAGATTCTTATCATGAGATGTGTGTGCTCCACAGACAACAGTACCATAGGCTGTGTGTTGTGGAGGACCAACAAGTTTTAAAATATAAAGAGCCAGAAGCTAGTCTGTGGAAAAAAATGTCTAGGGGCGCCTGGGTGGCGCAGTCGGTTAAGCCTCCGACTTCAGCCAGGTCACGATCTCACAGTCAGGGGGTTCGAGCCCCGCGTCAGGCTCTGGGCTGATGGCTCAGAGCCTGGAGCCTGTTTCCAATTCTGTGTCTCCCTCTCTCTCTGCTCCTCCCCCGTTCATGCTCTGTCTCTCTCTGTCCCTAAAATAAATAAATGTTGAAAAAAAAATGTCTAAATACTATATGTCATAAATAGAAAAACGTTTGATGATAGGGCTTTCCCCAAATTTGGCAGCATCTGAAATATTTATATGACATTACCAAATATAAGCTGTGAAGCTGAAATAAGTCTTGCAATGTATCCGTGATAAAAAGCAAAAAGCCTCAGCATAGAAGAAATACTACATTATCTTTCTGTTTTTTAGTAAAAGTACTACAAAATAATCATCAAATGAAGAGCTGACCAAAAGAGTACACGGCCCAAAATGTACCACGCAGGTATTATAGAGAGGTTCCAGGCAGTTAATTAATTAAAATATTGTTGCTTTTTGGATATTGTGATTTTGTGACATGTCAACTTTTCAAAATTTGTAATTAGTCGTAATTTATTGGATCTTGTGATGTTGCAACATGTCAACTTTTCAAAATTTGTAATTAGTTGTAATTTATCTTCTCATTCTAAATATATATTTATATTTGTACCTAGTTTTTCTGTCTTCACCAATCTTTTGGGTAATGCCCATAATCTGACAATAGGCATTATCTCCTACCTCTGATTTTTGAGTGATATCTATTTGGTCAGGCTTATAGTCAATAAGTGTTAATTGAGTGAATAAAATAATAAATGGCTGCAATCTGGATGGCTAAGTGGATCAAAAAAAGGTTGGACTAATCTTGGTTTTGGAAGATAGATAGAATGTGAAAGAGTGATGGGGTACTGGCATTAGCAAAAATGGAGACACAGGAAGACTATGGAGTTATCAGAGGATAACAAATAGTTAAGATAGGTTCAAAAAATCATAACTATGTGAAGTAACAGATATGTTAACTAACCTTTTGCGGTAATCATTTTGCACTACATACCTGTATAAAATCACTATGCTGTACATCTTAAACTTACACAGTATTTATTATATGTCAATTATATCTCAGTAAAGCTGGGAAAAAAGATTGGCTCAAGGGAAAGCCTTGTACTGAATAAGAGATGAAAAAATAGGAAAGGAAGTTTTAGACCACATTAGGGGACAAGAGTCTAGAATGTCAGACTAAGGGAATTTTACCGTATTACACAGTCATGAGAGAGTGTATTGCACATCTGTGGCCTTTGCCCACCCCCTCATCTTGCATAGTACCTTATTTTCTAAAGGAACCGTGCTTTTCCCGTTCTGAATCTATGGAGGCTGGCTGGATTGACAACACCCTGGGCTCTAAGGTTGCTCTCAGTGTTAGGACTTCTGTTGGAGAACTGAAAAGCATATTCCCTTTCTGCTAGTCATTCTACATTTCTTCGGTAGAAACCTGCAGAAGGTGGTGGCTATTTTGTCAAACTTAGGAAGAGTGTGCTTGACAACACAGCCAACCTATAGCCAAGACATGGAGGTAGAAAGATTCCTAATGACGATGCTTGAGTATCTTAGATCCAAGCATGTTTGAAACTAGGCACCCTTGGCATTTTTTGGTTGGATGTGTGCCAATACATTTCTTTTTTCTTTTTTCCAATACATTTCTTTTTAATCTGTCAGTTTGAACTGAGTTTTTAACTTGCAATTGAAAGGCAACAAATGTTTGTTAGCAGGGTTTATGAAGATTAGTAGCAGACAGGGTACAGAAATCAAAGATGCTGGCAGTGGAAATAGAAAGGGAAGAAAAGAAAAGTATGGAGGAATAAAAGGTGGCTCAGTCAGTTAAACATCTGACTCTTGGTTTTGGCTCAGGTTATGAGATCTCCTCGTTTGTGGGATTGAGCCCTGTGTCAGGCTCTGTGCTGACAGTGTGGAGTTTCCTGGGATTCTCTCTCTCCCTCTCTCTGTGTCTCTCCCCTGCTTGCACGCACTCTCTTTCTCTTAAAATAAATAAATAAATAAATAAATAAATAAATAAATAAGAAGAGGGCTTGGTAACTAGAACAGGAAGAGGAAGCAAAAATGACTGGAAATTTGAGACTAAGTGAATAAGGGTACCATGGGCAGAAATTTGTGAGTCAGAAAGAATACCATATTCCCTCAGGGGTAAATACACTTATTCTTAGCTTTAAGTTTGAGCTGATGATAGGAAAATCAAGTGGAAATATTTAGGAGATAGTTAAAATGTAGAATTAAACCTAGGGAGAAACCTCAGGATCCACGGTATAAAAAGTGAATGTGCTGCTAAAGTGGAACCATGTGACGAGCTGCAGGGATAGGGAAGTCTGAAACAGTAGAATCAGCAATGGGCTGATGGACAGCGATGTCAAGGGCAACAGTGCTAGGAACAAATGATGCCTTTTCTCCCTGCTGGACATCTAGTCTCCACCTGCAGCTGTTGAAGAAGTGAGGTTTGTGAAACAGGGACATGCCACTTGGGTAGGCACAGCTGCTTACGAGTGCCCTGCAAGGCTAGAATCAAGCAGTTGAAGACCTAAGGGTATGGAGGAGGTTTCTGGGGGTGTGGTAAGAAAATGGTGAGTACAAGGAAAACAGAGACAAGAGCACTGATTAGAAAACTGTCTTGGAATTCAAAGAGAACCTTTGAAAAAGGGGATGGTTAGCAGTGGAGAATGGCAGAGACAAGGTGAACATCACTGGAGAATGTAGATTCACGGAACTCCGGAGGTGGAACTAGATTAAATTGAGTGGTTGATACCCAAGTGGAAACAGCAGCTGGAAACCAGAAGTTTGGCAGAGAAAGGAAGATCAGGAACAGGGTAGTTTACTAATGGAGCAGCTTAGTCAAGGTCTTTTGTTTGCTTTGTTTTATGACTAGGACAGAGGAGGCTTGTTTCAGAGGGTAGACGGAAGTGAAGGGCCAGGGAATTGGAGGGAAATGAAGATGCCAGAGAGAGAGGGTTCTGCTGAATAAGGAGGAGGCAAGAATGACAGTGGCAGAAAGAACAAATGAGAAAGGAAGCAACACGTCCCCCATCTGAGCCTGGTGGAGAGGATGAAAGAAAGGGTGTAAAGAGAGATGCTTGCAGGCAGAATGGAGAGGAGACGAGGCATCTATCCTGTGTTTCCAGGATCGATAAGACAGTAACATGAGGTGTCTGCTGCATTCAACAGGGGCTGTGAGTCGAGTTACAGTGGGGATGTCCAAATTGTTTCTCTCCCCATGAGACTTCACAGAAGATTATGTTACTGTAAACCGATGTTTGAGCTAGGAAAAAAATAAAAAAATAAAAGGAAACACAGTCTGCCACATACTTTAGCTTTGTAGCTTTCAGTGAAAATGGGGCAATTGTCTGTCTTGTCATGACAAGAAGCAGACAATGCAATCTCATCATGCCATGATACATAACCACTTGTCGTCACTTATGTAAAGCAAAAGTACAGATGTAATTGGAGGTGACATACATTTCATAACTGTGTGCTGTGAAATATGGACTCCTCTTTCTGGGAGGATCCCAGAGAAGCCAATTATCAAGTTTGGTGGCTATGGCTTACTTTGGTGAGTAATAATTCATGACAACAAGACGGAAGACTTGCTATGAATCAGAGGCAGAGCCAGGAGGTAATCCATCCTTGGTTCTTACTATCAGATCAAACTACCCAACACCAGAAGAGCTGGTGAAACCTGCTGGGCAGGAGCCAGTCATCATGCCTTGTCTGATAAAAGTTACTGCATTCCCATACCCCCCACCCCCACCCCATCTCTCCCTGACAAAACCAGGCTTTTCTTCAAGCCAACGCCCTCTGACCTGAAAAAGTAGCTTGTGACGATAATGTAATGGTGGTGATAGCCCCTACCCAAATTCTCCTTTTTTTTAGAACCAATCATTTGTCATACAAGCCCCTCTAACCCTGTCCCTTCCTGGCACTGTGCTCCTGGACACATCCCTCCTTCTGGCTATGTAAGAATATAAAAAGCACAAGTTGGTGGCAGAACTGGGAGGGCAGGTGAGTGAAGTGGGACAGGACTCTCTTATTAAGACTTGCTTACTTAGGGGCGCCTGGGTGGCGCAGTCGGTTAAGCGTCCGACTTCAGCCAGGTCACGATCTTGCGGTCCGTGAGTTCGAGCCCCGCGTCAGGCTCTGGGCTGATGGCTCAGAGCCTGGAGCCTGTTTCGGATTCTGTGTCTCCCTCTCTCTCTGCCCCTCCCCTGTTCATGCTCTGTCTCTCTCTGTCCCAAAAATAAATAAATGTTGAAAAAAAAATTAAAAAAAAAAAAGATTTGCTTACTTAATGACACTTAATTCAAAGAAGTGTGAACCCAAGGAAATTGGCTAGAAAGTCCAAGCTGATGCTTGTAGGGCAAAAGGGTGTGGGAACACATTTTTTTCTTGCAAAATAAGTAGCAGGAACCATGTCAATATTATAGACTATTGATGACATAATGGAGTTAGATTATATGACTATGACAGATGAGATTCCCCAGAGTCAAGGGAACCTAATAAGTGTACAACTTGTGGCTCTTTGGTAGGATGAGACAACATTTTCAAATGGGTGTTTGAAAATGTGAGGGGGTGTTTTTGGTTGTCACAATTATTGGGGGTTCCCTGGTGTTTAGTGGGGGTAGGGGGCAGGGATACCGATGTCCTGTACTGACTGTACAGATTGCACAGCACAAAAAATGATCTCACCAAACATTCTGATATCACCCTGTTGAAACACTGAGTCATGGATACCAGAGAATGCTCATTCATGGCATTAGACTTCACAGCTTTTAATTTAATGGATCAGTTCTTTGAAAACAGAATCCAATTAAGTTGGGTGTTTTAGACATTGATTAATTTCAATGGCATTTTCAAATATAAAGGATGGGTACCAAGGGATGGACCCTCAGCTGATGGAGAATGAATAAAGTTGTTTGCATCTTCAAAATAAGCTATAAATGGAACGAGGGGTGGGGAATTAGTGTTAATTGGGTATAGAGTTCAATTTTGTAAGATAAAAAGTTCTAGAGACCTGTGGCATAACAGCATGAATATACTTAGCACTACTGAACTTAAAAAAGGTTAAGATGGTAAATTTAATGTTATTATTTTTTTACCATAAAAAAGAACATCAGCAAAATAGTAAGGAAAAAGATATAAATGGCTTGGGAATTTCTCAGACCCCTCATTTTAAACCTTTGAGACAAAACTTCCATCTAGAAGGGTGAGATGCAGGCAAGTCAAGGAGTAGGAGAAGTTTGTATTTAGGGTCCTGAGCATCAGCCTCTTTACCAGGAGGAATCTTCTCTGCCATAATTCTTAGCCTGGTACAGTGTGTTATAGTAGAGCAATCCTTTGCGCTTCTACTGTCTCATTCATCATCTTTGATTCCTCCCTTCCCTTCGTGCATGACCTGTCCTTCACCATCCAGCCTCAACCAAGGCTCAGCCATCATTATCTCTCTGTTGAAGTCAGCAAGAGCCTTCAATCTAGTCTCCTGGGTTCCTGCTGCCTCTTTCCTCCACCCTGATCCATTCTCCACAAACCAGCCATAAAGACTTTTAAAAATTATTCAGATCATGTCAACCTTAGCTTGAAACCCTCTAATACCCCCCTCCTTTGGATTTAAAGTAAAAACAACCACTTTACATGCATCACTCCTTCCTCATTTCTATCTCTTGACGCTTGCTCACTGTTCTCCAGCCACACTGACCTTCCTTTGCTTCCTTGGACATGCTTAGCTCATTTCTACCTTGGGACCTTTGCACTTACTGTTCCCTTTTCCTGGAAAGCTTAAATGGATGCCTGCTTCTCATACTTTAAGTCTCTGATTGAATGTCACCTTTTCCAGATTCCTTCCTGGTCCTCCCGCCCCCCACTCTCACCTAAAATAGCCTCCCTCCTTGAGTCGCTTACTTTTGTTTACTGCAGACACAATACTTATCTCAACCTGAAATTATCCTGTTTATTTGTTCACATTTTTGTTGTTTGTTTTCTTCCATTAGAATATAAGCTTTGTGAAGGCAGGCTCTTACCTATTTTGTTCACCATTTTATTACTGGCATTCAGAACAGTCCCTTTCACACATTAGACATTCCACAAGTATTTGTTCAAAGGTAAAACAAATGGATGAATAAATTTGATTTTCCTAACAGTTCTGTGAGACAGGCAAAGAAAATATTCTCAATCTTATTTTACGAGTATATTTTACAGAGTATCTGTACTTGCCAAGGTCACATCAGTGGTGGAGCCAGGGTGGAGTCAAAACACAGAACCAGACATATAAATAGAGAACAAACTGGTGGTTTTCAGAGGGGAAGGAGGTGGGAGGATGGGCAAAATGGTTGAAGGGGAGTGAAAGATACATGTTTCCAATGATGGAATGAATAAGTCATGGGAGTAAAAGGCAAACATAAAGAATATGGTCAATGATATTATGATAGCATTGTATGGTGACAAATGGTAGCTACATTGTATGGTGACAAATAGTAGCATAGCATAATATACAAACTTATCAAATCACTATGTCTTACACCTGAAACAAATGTAACATTTTGTGTCAAGTACACTCAAACATTAAAAAAGTGAATAAAAATCTCTTTAAAAAATTTTTTTTAATGTTTCATTTATTTTTGAGAGAGAGACAGAGACAGAGCATGAGTGGGGGAGGGGCAGAGAGAGAGAGAGATACAGACAGACAGACAGAATCTGAAGCAGGCTCCAGGCTCTGAGCTGTCAGCAGAGTCTGATGTGGGGCTTGAACTCATGAACCCTGAGATCATGACCTGAGCCAAAGTCAGTTGCTTAACGAACTGAGCCATCCAGGTGCTCCCCAAAAAGTGGTTTTAAAGTGGCTTTTGTAAGGGGCACCTGGGTGGCTCAGAAGGTTAAGCGTCCAACTTTGGCTCAGGTCATGATCTCACAGTTTGTGAGTTCCAGCCCCGTGTCAGGCTCTGTGCTGACAGCTCAGAGCCTGGAGCCTGCTTTGGATTCTGTGTCTCCCTCTCTCTCTGCCTCTCCCCTATTCATACTCTGTTTGTCTTTCTGTCTGTCTCTCTCAAAAATAAATAAACATTAAAAAAAATCTAAAGTGGCTTTTGTAAATATGAAATATAGGGGAAATATGCTTTTTAAATATAAGACAATGTACAATATATAATATTCTGATAAACTTGTAAAGATATAAAATACACAGTTCTAAATAAATATATTAATTATAATTGAATATTGGTACCTAGAAGAGAATAAAACATCACAAACTAGTAAATTAAGTCCCCTACCCCATGTGTCGTATTGTAAAAGCAAATAATGAGGCTATATTTTATTAAATTTAGTAAATCCTAGTACTAAAAAGAGAATTACGATACAAAATACATTATAATAATTTCCTGCATAGTTTATACAGATTAAATATTTCAATAAAAATGGGCACAAAGCAAATAACAACATAACACACATTTCAATAAACTTCTATAAAGGAGTCACAACACATATAAATAGCCAAACAAATATCTCAATAATAACTACCACAAAATACAGGGGCATTGGGTGGGAAGGAATGCCAATATCATGGTCATGTGCACAGTTAAATCAAATAGTGTGTTCACTATCAACTCAATGCTTCTCGTTTTGTTTTCAAGTCTTTAAATTTTCTTGGTTGTTGCAACTTCTGACCCATTTGTGGTCCAGGAGAAAAAACAATCTTGTTAGTGGGGTCATGCTGTGAGAACCAGCTTCTCTCTTTAGCTCAGACAAGCCATGGAGAAGGGGTAACTTACAAAGACGTTACAGAGAACCTTCTCACTCAGGGAGGAAGGCTTGGGACATCCCAAAAGCCAGACAAACCCAGGAGCTGCTTGTTCCTGACAGAAAACATCAATTAGATTCAATGAGGGCAGACAGTGGATGCTATTTTGTGACTGAATAATTCTATACAATATAGAAATAAAGATTTGACCTAATCCCCACCCCAGCTTCAGGGCATGTTCTTCATGATCAAAGTTTATTCTATAGTTTATTCCTCAGTTCAGGATCTTTTTAAACACATATTAGCTATGGAAATCAGAACATTTAGGAAGGAGCTAGGCAAAGGTGCCCTGGGACCAGGGAGTGGCATGGGCATGGGATCTGGGAGGGTTCTGTTTAGCCACCTGGAAGATTTGATAGAGTCACCTGAGATTCCTAGCTACAGAAGTAGTAATCTTTAACTACCGTAAGGCATTTCTAACCATTGCTGTGGTTTCTTAGATGTCAATGAATAAGTCTTGGTCTATAGCAGTGGCTTTGTATCTCGACAGTACTGTGCATGACAGTAGTTTTCTAGGTGTACTTGAGTTCCTACAATGATGCAATAATTGCAAACTGACCCATCTGAATATGGAAAGAAAACATTAAAACCCCTTTTGGAGATCCGCAGCCAATACCTGTCACTCAGCTCCTAATAGAGTGCTCTTTCCACTTCTAAACCCTCTAACATCTGTTCCTCATGACAATAAATTAATTTCTCACACACATTGCTCCCTGCCACACCACTGAAGGCCAAACATTTGAAACCTTAAGCCCAATTTGCTGAGCGTGTCTGTTTCTCCTGTTTTACTCCAGTCCACACATTGATCTTCTATCATGCTTTTGTTTCATCCTACCTTCCAGACTATGTCTCCTTGCTGCTAACTACTTAAACTTTTTGGAATGACTTTCAAACCCTCCAAAATCTATACTAACAGCTACAGTTTAGCAGGTACTTTCTGTTTGTCAAGTGCCACAGCAAGAGCTTTATACATATTAATTCATTTAATATACTTACCAACTCTATACACACTACTATTACTGTGAGCAGTCCCACTTTATAAAGGGGAACAGATGCAAAGCTAGCCACGTACCTAGTGAGTGGCAGAGCCAGGGTGTGAACCCATGCAGTCTGCCTCTGGAACTTTGCAGGTTCCATAATCTCATGTTGGTATGACTCTACCTGTTAAAATCCATCATACAACACCCACCACCATCTCCACCCTATCCTAAAATCCAGATGGAATCACAAAGAAGCAACTAGCTTGGTTTTTCTCTCATTACTTGCCTACATCTTAGACATCCAATAATTTGTGTGTGTGCCAAAGACAAATGTAGGACATTTTCAGTTTTTTTCTCACCATCTGGCCTCCTAAAGAAGTGCTTAGAGTCACTTAGACCTTGTGGCCAAGTCATTGGAGAAGTTGACATTGAAGCTGAAGGTCTACTCCTAGTCTCCACATCTCTCTTGCCCTGTTGTTACCCATGGTACAAGGCATGGTATATGCTCCTTGGAACACATGCCCAGTGAGTCCCCAAGTCACAAGTCTTTTATTTATTTCCTTAGCATGAGCTTGCTTATTGGCCCATTCTGTACTGCCTTTCTGCACAATGGACAAGACTTCTTAAATTAACTTGAACTAAATGCAACAAAATGCTAATGGTTAAATTTTGGAGGGTGTCTTTTCTTTTCCTTTTTAAAAATTAAAAAACTTTAAATTGTGATAATATTACGAAAACTGGTCTGGATCACCTGCCAGAAGAACCAAGCAGCACTCGGAGATCTTGGAAGGAAGGAGGTTTATTTTACACTGGTGGGCTCAGAGGAGATCACTCTCCAGAGATCTGAGTGCCGAATGCAGGGGGGAGGGGTAATTTATAGCATCATCTTCCACATTCGTGACAGCTTTTGCGTGCATGGCAAACAAGGCAGGAAGAACCTGGAAGAGGAGTCTCTACGTTGGGAACTAGAGCTTGTTTTAGTCCCGTTGGCCATCTTATGGTGCAGAACTTTACTTATTTTCCCAACAGTAGTAATTTGGTGCCTGAGGCAAGCAGGGTGGGAACAAGAATTTGGAAGGGAAGTCTTCAGGCAGGGACTGAAATTCCCTTCTCAGTTCAGTTGGCCATCATATAACAGATTTTTCCCTAACAATAAAATTACACATAACAGAATATCTGAAGAAGATGGCGGTGTAGGAGGACGCAGGGCTCACCACATCCTGCTGATCACTTTGATTCCACTCACATCAGCCTAAATAACCCAGAAAACTGCCGGAAGACTAGCAGAATGGATTCTCTGGAGCCAAGCGTAGACAAGAGGCCCATGGAAGAGGGTAGGAAGGGTGGAGAGGTGGTGCGTGCTCTGCGGACTGGTGGGAGGGAGCTGGGCAGTGGAGGGGCAGCCCGCTGGGCAAGGGAGAGCCCCGGAGTCTGGCTTGCAAAAGTGGAGGGGCCAGACTGCGTGAGTTCTGACAGCCAGTGGGACTTAACACCTGGAATGTTAAAAGTCAACAGCTCTGCTCGCATCTGTTGGGTGAGAGGATGCTGGGAGGGAGAGTTGTTGAACCTGGGAAGACAGGGCTCAGCTCATTGGGGGAACAAAGGTGCTGGCAAGTGCCATCTCCCTCTCCCATCCCGCAGTTGAAATTCCAAAGGGAACAAGTTCCTGTCACTGAACTTGCTTGCACCATGCAAACGCCCAGCACTGTGCTCCTGTGGATCCATCCCTCCGACGGGTCTGCCTCCCTCCCACTGCTGCAGGGCCCCTCCTGCAGGGGACCACCAATGGCAAAGCGAGCTAAGCCTACTCCTCCCACCCCTGTGCACCTTGTGGATCCACCCCGGCTAATACGCCCTTGGCCAGATCCCATGGAAGCAGCACCACAAGCCTGGCAGTGTGCAAGCAGCCCAGATGGGCCACACCACTCCACAGTGAGTCCTGCCCCTGGGAGAGGGGAAGATAAGGTACACACCAGTCTGACTGTGGCCCCAGCAGTGGGCTGGGGGCAGACATCAGGTCTGACTGTGGCCCCGCCCACCAACACAAGTTACTCCAGACAGCACAGGGGAAGTGCCCTGCAGTTTGGAGCTACTGCAGGGATTAGCCAAAACGATGAAATGGAAGAATCCTCCTCAAGAGAAACTCCAGGAAGTAGCAACAGCTAATGGATTGATCAAAACCAACTTAAGCAATCTAATGGAACAAGAGTTTAGAGTAATAGTCATAAAATTAATTGCTGGGCTTGAAAAAAGCTTAGAGGACAGCAGAGAATGTATTGCTACAGAGATCAAGGGACTAAAAAATAGTCATGAGGACTTAAAAAATGCTATAAATGAGGTGCAAAACAAAATGGAGGTGGCCATAGCATGGATTGAAGAGGCAGAGGAGAGAATAGGTGAATTAGAAGATAAAATTATGGAAAAAGGAAGCTGAGAAAAAGAGAGATAAAAGAAATCCAGGAGTATGAGGGGAGAATTAGAGAACTAAGTGATGCAATCAAATGGAACAATAGCCGTATCATAGGAATTCCAGAAGAAGAAGAGAGAGAGAAAGGGGCTGAAGGTGTACTTGAACAAATCATAGCTGAGAACTTCCCTGATCTGGGGAAGGAAACAGGCATTGAAATCCAAGAGGCACAGAGAACTCCCTTCAAATGTAACTTGAATTTATCTGCACGACATATCATAGTGAAACTGGCAAAATACAAGGATAAAGAGAAAATTCTGAAAGCAGCTAGGGATAAACGGGCCATAACAAACAAAGGTAGACACATAAGGGTAGTAGCAGACCTATCTATTGAAACTTGGCAGGCTAGAAAGGAATGACAGGAAATCTTCAATGTGATGAACAGAAAAAATGTGCAGTCAAGAATCCTTTATCCAGCAAGTCGGTCATTCAGAATAGAAAGAGAGATAAAGGTTTTCCCAAACAAACAAAAACTAAAGGAATTCATCACCACTAAACCAGGCCTGCAAGAGATCCTAAGGGGACTCTGTGAGTGAAATGTTGCAAGGACCACAAAGTACCAGAGACATCACTACAAGCATGAAACCTACAGATATCACAATGACTCCAAACCCATATCTTTCAATAATAACACTGAACGTAAATGGACTAAATGTGCCAACCAAAAGGCATAGGGTATCAGAATAGATAAAAGAAAAAAACAAGACCCATCTATTTGCTGTCTACAAGAGACTCATTTTAGACCTGAGGACACGTTCAGATTGAAAGTGAGGGGATGAAGAAATATCTGTCATGCCACTGGAAGTCAAAAGAAAACTGGAGTAGCCATACTTACATCAGACAAACTAGACTTTAAAGGTTGTAACAAGAGATGAAGAAGGGCATTATATAATAATTACAGGGTCTATCCATCTGGAAGAGCTAACAATTATAAATGTCTATGCACTGAATACGGAAGCCCCCAAATATATAAAACAATCACAAACATAAGCAATCTTGTTGATAAGAATGTGGTAATTTCAGGGGACTTTAATACTCCATTTACAACAATAGATAGATCATCTAGACACAGAATCAATAAAGAAACAAGGGCCCTGAATGATACATTGGATCAGATGGACTTGACAGATATAGTTAGAACTCTGCATCCCAAAGCAACAGAATATACTTTCTTCTCGAGTGCACATGGAACATTCTCCAGGATAGATCACATACTGGGTCACAAAACAGCCTTTAATAAGTATAAAAGAATTGAGATAAAACCATGCACACTTTCAGACCACAATGCTATGAAACTTAAAATCACCCACAGGAAAAAGTCTGGAAAACCTCCAAAAGCATGGAGGTTAAAGAACACCCTACTAAAGAATGAATGGGTCAACCAGGCAATTAGAGAAGAAATTAAAAAATATATGGAAACAAATGAAAATACAACCATCCAAATGCTTTGGGATGCAGCAAAGGCAGTCCTGAGAGGAAAATACATTGCAATCCAGGCCTATCTCAAGAAAAAAGAAAAATCCCAAATATGAAATCTAACAGCAGACCTAAAGGAAATAGAAGCAGAACAGCAAAGACACCCTAAGGCCAGCAGAAGAGAAATAATAAAGATCAGAGCAGAAATAAACAATATAGAATCTAAAAAAACAGTAGAGCAGATCAATGAAACCAAGAGTTGGTTTTTTGAAAAAATAAACAAAATTGATAAACCTTTAGCTAGGCTTCTCAAAAAGAAAAGGGAGAGGACACAAAGAGATAAAATCATGAATGAAAATGGAATTATTACAACCAATCCCTCAGAAATACAAGCAATTATCAGGAAATACTATGAAAAATTATTTGCCAACAAACTGGACAACCTGGAAGAAATGGACAAATTCCTAAGCACCCACACACTTCCCAAACTCAAACAGGAAGAAATAGAAAATTTGAACACACCCATTACCAGCGAAGAAATTGAATCAGTTATCAAAAATCTCCCAACAAATAAGAGTCCAGGACCAGATGGCTTCTCTGGGGAATTCTACCAAGTATTTAGAGCAGAGACAATACCTACCCTTCTCAAGCTGTTCCAAAACATAGAAAGGGAAGGAAAACTTCCAGACTCATTCTATGAAGCAAGCATTACTTTGATTCCCAAACCAGACAGAAACCCAGCAAAAAAAAAGAGAACTACAGGCCAATATCTCTGATGAATATGGATGCAAAAATTCTCAACAAGATTCTAGCAAATCGAATTCAACAGCATATAAAAAGAATGATTCACCATGATCAAGTGGGATTCATTCCTGGGCTGCAGGGCTGGTTCAATATTCACAAATCAATCAATGTGATACATCACATTAATAAAAGAAAAGATAAGAACCATATGATCCTGTCAATCGATGCAGAAAAAGCATTTGACAAAATTCAGCATCCTTTCTTAATAAAAGCCCTCAAGAAAGTAGGGATAGAAGGAACATACTTAAACATCATAAAAGCCATTTATGAAAAGCCCACAGCTAATATCATCCTCAATGGGGAAAAACTGAGAGCTTTCCCCCTGAGATCAGGAACACGACAGGAATGTCCACTCTCACCGCTGTTGTTTAACATAGTGTTGGAAGTGCTAGCATCAGCAATCAGACAACAAAAGGAAATCAAAGGCATCAAAATAGGCAAAGATGTAGTTAAGCTTTCACTTTTTGCAGATGACATGATATTATACATAGAAAACCCAACAGAATCCACCAAAAGTCTGCTAGAACTGATACATGAATTCAGCAAAGTCGCGGGATACAAATTTAATGTACAGAAATCAGTTGCATTCTTATACACTAATAATGAAGCAACAGAAAGACAAATAAAGAAACTGATCCCATTCACAATTGCATTAAGGATTATAAAATACCTAGGAATAAACCTAGCCAAAGATGCAAAAGATCTGTATGCTGAAAACTATAGAAAGCTTATGAAGGAAATTGAAGAAGATATAAAGAAATGGAAAAACATTCCATGTTCATGGACTGGAAGAATAAATATTGTTAAAATGTCAATACTACCGAAAACTATCTACACATTCGTTGCAATCCCAATCAAAATTGCACCAGCATTCTTCTCAAAGCTAGAACAAGCAATCCTAAAATTTGTATGGAACCACAAAAGACCCTGAATAGCGAAACTAATATTGAAGAAGACCAAAGCGGGAGGCATCACAATCCCAGACTTTAGCCTCTACTACAAAGCTGTCATCATCAAGACAGCTTGGTATTGGCACAAAAACAGACACATAGACCAATGGAATAGAATAGAGACTCCAGAATTGAACCCACAAAAGTATGACCAACTAATCTTTGACAAAGCAGGAAAGAATATCCAATGGAAAAAAGACAGTCTCTTTAGCAAATGGTGCTGGGAGAACTGGACAGCAACATGCAGAAGAATGAAACTGGACCACTTTCTTACACCATCCACAAAAATAAACTCAAAATGGATGAAGGATCTGAATATGAGACAGGAAACTATCAAAACCCTAGAGGAGAAAGCAGGAAAAAACCTCTCTGACCTCGGCCGCAGCAATTTATTACTTGACACATCTCCAAAGGCAAGGGAATAAAAGAAAAAATGAACTATTGGGACCTCATGAAGATAAAAAGCTTCTGCACTGCAAAGGAAACAATCAACAAAACTATAAGGCAACCGAAGGAATGGGAAAAGATTTTTGCAAATGACATATTGGACAAAGGGCTAGTATCCAAAATTTGTAAAGAACTCACCAAACTCCACACCTGAAAAACAAATAATCCAGTGAAGAAATGGGCAGGAGACATGAATAGACACTTCTCTGAAGAAGACATCCAGATGACCAACAGACACATGAAAAGATGCTCAATGTCACTGCTCATCGGAGAAATACAAATCAAAACCACACTCAGATATCACCTCACGCCAGTCAGGGTGGCTAAAATGAACAAATCAGGAGACTATAGATGCTGGCGAGGATGTGGAGAAATGGGAACCCGCTTGCACTGTTGGTGGGAATGCAAACTGGTGCAGCCGCTCTGGAAAACAGTGTGGAGGTTCCTCAAAAAATTAAAAATAGACCTACCCTATGACCCAGCAATAGCACTGCTAGGAATTTACCCAAGGGATACAGGAGTGCTGATGCATAGGGGCACTTGTACCCCAATGTTAATAGCACTCTCAACAATAGCCAAATTATGGAAAGAGCCTAAATGTCCATCAACTGATGAATGGATAAAGAAATTGTGGTTTATATACACAATGGAATACTATGTGGCAATGAGAAAGAATGAAATATGGCCTTTTTTAGCAACGTGGATGGAACTGGAGAGTGTTATGCTAAGTGAAATAAGTCATACAGAGAAAGACAGATACCATATGTGTTCACTCTTATGTGGATCCCGAGAAACTTAACCGAAGACCATGGGGGAGGGGAAGGGGGAAAAAAAGAGTTATAGAGAGGGAAGGAGGCAAACCATGAGAGACTTTTAAAAACTGAGAATAAATTGGGGCGCCTGGGTGGCGCAGTCGGTTAAGCGTCCGACTTCAGCCAGGTCACGATCTCGCGGTCCGGGAGTTCGAGCCCTGCGTCAGGCTCTGGGCTGATGGCTCGGAGCCTGGAGCCTGTTTCCGATTCTGTGTCTCCCTCTCTCTCTGCCCCTCCCCCGTTCATGCTCTGTCTCTCTCTGTCCCAAAAAAAAAAAAAAAAAAAAAAAAAAAAAAAAAAACTGAGAATAAATTGAGGGTTGATGGGGCGGTGGGAGGGAGGGGAAAGTGGGTGATGGGCTTTGAGGGGGGCACCTGTTGGGATGAGCCTTGGGTGTTGTATGGCAACCAATTTGACAATAAATTTCATATTAAAAAAAATACACAAAACATAAAAATTTATCATTTTAACCATTTTTTAAATGTATAGTTTAGTACTGTTAAGTATATTCACATTGTTATGCAACATATCTCCAATAGCTAAACACTGTTGAAAAAATGAAGCTCTGATGGATATCATTGTTTTGTTAGAGAAGAATAAAATACCCAAATGCTGTGAATGTTGCCAACATTGGTACTTCTGCCAATATTGGTACAATATTGGTACTTCTGACAGAAAGAGGGAATTTGGGAGGTTGACGTATTGGGAGGGGTTAATGGTTATCTCTGGGTTGTGGTATTATGCATGATCATCTTCTTTTAGTATTTAAAATTTGATGGCTTCCCTACACTGTGTATGTACTATTTTTGTTTACTAGAAATGAAACCAAAGAAACAAAGGGAAAACAGCACAGCTTCCTAGCAGGTGTCAAACATGTGTGCCCTAGTTTAATACTATCAGTACAACCAAAGGTTGCTTTTAGGCAAACTTGTAGAGGAACTTTCCTGGTCTCACCCAAGATTAAGCAATTTCAGAACTTTGGGCACAGAAAATTCAAGGAAGCTGCTGAAAGCTGAGTTTCCTTTGGGGGATGCCCAAATTAACTTGGAAGCTCTTTCTGTATACTAGACTAGCTATACAGCTATATAGCTCGACTTTCTAGCTCGTCTGGAACACCATGTCCCATGTGTAGAACCACAGATTAAAATATCCTTTGGCGCCACCTTATGCTAATCAAATGAATTGCACCTACCTCGTGTGGTTTCATTCTAGTTAGATTTAGTTATAATTCTCCATGGATTAGAGAGGTAAGGAACCTATGTTTGTAATTATACACTGTTAATTTCTTTCCTTTTAAAAAATTTACTATTACATAATGTTATACTTGAATTGTTTGATTATAGAGAATCATGATTCAGTTAAACACTTGTTTGGACAAACATTTGTGTGGAATTCATATATATTTGTATCAGGTTTTTTTTTGTTGTTGTTGTTGTTGTTGTGCCACAAGGATGTCCTAAGACTTGCTTGGGATGATGCACATGACAACACTTTGAATATGGCATGATCGCCAGAAGACAGAGCTAGGGAGTCATGGCCAAATTGAAGGAAGAAAGTGCTTTATTTTTATTTGTTAAGAAATTTTTTCATTCTATGTATTTTAGAGAAAGAAAGAGTGAGCGGAGGAGAGGGGCAGAGGGAGAGAGAGACAGAATCTTAAGCAGGCCCATGCTTAGTGTGGAGCCTGAAGCGGGGTGTGGAGTCTGACGCTGGAATCATGACCTAAGCAGAAACCAAGAGTCAGGCAATCAACCAAATGAGCCACCAAGGAGCCCCGGAAAGTGCTTTATAATAATGGTATGAACAGTCATTAATAACAACGACAGTTGACATTTATATGGTGCTTATTATGTGCCAGGCCTGATCTAAGCACTTTTTATGCACTAATGTATTTAATCCTCTCAACAACCCTATGAAGGAGATAATAATCACTATCTCCATTTTAAAGACCTGGAAATGGAGGCACAGGGAGATTTAGTAATTTACTCAAGGTAACTCAGACAGTAAGTAGCCAAACCAAGATTTGAAGTTTGAACCTATGCATTTTGGCTCCAGAGTCCATAGTCATTAAGCAATACTGCCTCCAGCATTAAGATAACAGAAGTAACAGTTTCTATTTACTGAACAATTACTGTGTGGCTAAGTGCCCCACCTGCTTAAACTTATTTCATCCTTGTGCTAACCCTATGAGGTACTTCTCATCTCATTTTAGAGATTTGGGACCTAAGCCTGGCCTAGCTAAGTAACTCGTCCAAAGTCATCCAGCTCTTAAATGAGTCCAGATCCATCTGATTTAGAGCTCCAGTTCTTTTTTTTTTTTAAATTTTTTTTTTTTTTTTCAACGTTTATTTATTTTTGGGACAGAGAGAGACAGAGCATGAACGGGGGAGGGGCAGAGAGAGAGGGAGACACAGAATCGGAAACAGGCTCCAGGCTCTGAGCCATCAGCCCAGAGCCCGACGCGGGGCTCGAACTCACAGAACGCGAGATCGTGACCTGGCTGAAGTCGGCCGCTTAACCGACTGCGCCACCCAGGCGCCCCTAGAGCTCCAGTTCTTAACTACACAACCACATGGCTTCTTAGAGTGCTAGCTATCTAATCACAATGTGCAGAGATGAAAAAAATTACTACAATAAAATAGTGGTTTGGAATAGGTGAGATACACTCCCTCATGCCCTCAGTTTTCAACATGAATCTTGACTATGTTTTAGTGGGACTCTTTTTATAGTGTACTACACGTTTCCTGCCCTTTTTAAGAAAACAATTTAATTTTTCATCATCTTCAAGGGAAATCATTATGCACTTCAGCTGTTGTATATCGTGGTCATGGCATAATTGAAAACCATAGTGCCATTTGCCCATAAACAACATGAAACCAAGCTGCCATATTTTTTTGAGATATTACATCTGTATTTTCAAATTTTTACTCTGGTCTCTTGATGTCAGACCGTTGTTTCTGGTTATTTCCTATGTATTTCATATGGTAGTCCATTTTTCACTCCTAATGTCAGTATGTTGTATGTAACTATGAAATAAAAAGAATAAAGAGAAAAGAGAATCAAGAGAAATATGAACAAACTAGGAGAAAAGAAACACTAATAGAGGGTGCTGGGGCTTGCCCATGAAGAAAAGATGTGGCTCTTAGTGAAAAGACCCTGTTAAATCTATTTGAGTTCTTTTTTCTAAATTTTGTTTTAATGTTTACTTATTTTTGAGAGACAGAAAAAGTGTGAGCAGGGGAGGGGCAAAGAGAGAGGGAGACACAGAATCTGAAGCAGCCTCCAGGCTCTGAGCTGTCAGCACACAGCCCGACGCAGGGCTGAAAGTTAAGAACCACGAGATCATGACCTGAGCTGAAGTTGGATGCTTAGCCGACTGAGCCACCCAGGCGCCCCAAATCTCTTTGAGTTCTTTGGGTCATTTTGGCCTACTACCTTTCTTATCTGCATGCTGGATAGCTGATGTAGCTAGATAGCTGGAATCTGAAGAGATGAAATGTTACCCGACATGAGAATAAAATGGCTAGTTTGACTTCATGGTCCATTTGGATATGCTATATTTAATACTTGTTCATGCACATAATCTGGGAATGGGAAACCATTTTCTTTAGAATTGTTACCGTGAGCATTTGAGCATTTGCTTTCCTACCTATCTATGCCATCGTTGCTTTCCTCCTACTTCATTTTTCAAAAGTGGCCAGAAAACTTGTCTGTGAGATTTGTGCCATCTATTAGTTTGCTGTCTCCATGGCAGAAGGATTGACCAGGTATCCAGCTACTATCCAGTGGTTACCTATTTTGTGCGATCTGTAACTGTTTTATCGTTGCTTGATCCCTTTCCATTCTGTGAACACCTCGAGTGACAGAGGTGACCTCAAGTGAAGCAGTGGGTGGCCTCCCGCTAAGAGGATGAAGCAGGGAGAAATCAGGATTGGTGATCTAGGTTGAAAACAGGACCTTGATTGTTTCAGGGGAGGGGGTGTTTCCTAGAACAGCATGGGGCTGGGGCTGCAGCACTTTTCTCAGCTCTCTTGCAGTAGGTGTGGCTGTATCATGGAAGAAGCAGTCCCCTGGGGAGGCCAGACCCAGGAGAGCTGGACTTGAGTCCTACCTACCAAGCATAGTTAGATTCCTAGCCTGGAACTGAATACGGGTCTTCCCCCATCTTTTGCTAAGTCTAATGAAATCGCTCACGTTGCTCTGCAGTCCCTCTCTAGTTATGTTACTTAGGTTTGGTTTTGTTTTATGACTGTAGCAAATTTCAGAGGGAAAAGGAATTTATTGGAGTGTGTTAAATCAGAATCAGAGAAAAAGATCTACAGCTTTTCCATAGAGTTTCCAGAGCAATTTAATACAAATACAAGTCATTTCAAGTTTCTCTCTTACTCAAAACACACCAAGAGCTTTTCATGACATCTAGAATAAAACCTTACCAGGCCCTATGCCATCTCGCTTTTGCTTTGGCTACCCTGACATCATCTCTGCTACCCTCATGTTACTCAGTCTGCTCTAGGTATCCCCCCCTCCCCACCCCCTGCTGTTCTAAGTACCAAGCTCTCTTCTGCTTCAGGGCCTTTGAACTTGTTTCAACTGCTGAAGAAACTTCCCTAGGATTTTATATATTTCACCTCTTCACTGTATTCAATTATATTTACTTGTTTATTGTTTCTTTCCCCAATTAGAATGTCAACTCTATGAGAACAAGTCTTTACTGCTAAATTTCCAGAGCAAGGCTTTACTCTTGAATTTTCAGTCACATAGTAGGCTCTCAATAAGTACTGGTTAAATGGGCAACCAGGTTATAAATAGCTCTAGGACCCTCAGTGGCAAGAATTGAAGGGGTAATCTCTGAGGCACAGGAATGAAAGAACTGAATGGAATACACTAAACTTTTTTCTAAAAAGCATTGAGGAGCAAACAATATAGCGTGAACCACTACTTGACTGAGTAATGCAGTATAGCAGAATACTATACTGCTCAGAATTGGGAGCTCAGAATGTGAATACATTACTTGATCACTTTAGCTGCTGATTCAGAAGAGGCAGCCATGGGGCTGAGCCAAGGTCTCACTGAGCCAGGACTTGTGGAACTATAATCCAGGGCATGCAGAGTGTGTGTCCTGATAAATAACACCCTCCCCTCTCTCCTTGGACTGGGAAGATAACACTAAAAATGAACTGGAATAAGTCAGATCTTGTATGGTCTACACCCCTCCAGTCACATAGGCAGCCCAGATGACCCCCGGCAAGGTGATCCTAACTGCTACTGCCTCCAGGTATGTGAATGAAGCAAGTAAAAACAACACCTGCTATAGCAGACTTTGAGTCTGGAGTTCTTTCTTGTCCATCAAGAGAGTGGATGTAGAATTGAATATGACAGAGGCTAATGTCTGGGAGGAGACAAGAGCCCCAAACAGGGGTTTTGTCTATTTATTGAGCTCTCAAGGTTTTACATATGTGGTGAACGTGCAGAATAATACAATAATATAGTGACCATTAATTTGTGTGTGTAAGAAGCAAAAGGTTTGGGGGACGAGGGGCTTTAGAAGTTGAGATTGAAGCACAGTGATATATTGGCACCAGATGCCAGGTGGACAGTGTTTCTCTGTGGGGGATACAGCCAAGTAGCTGTTATCTCCAAAGTCTAAGATTGCTGGAGCATGCTGCCTCAAGGCTAACAAGGCACCCTTTTCACTAGCTAACCTTGGGCGCTTTTGCCCTGTAGCAGCTTTCTGCCTCTAACTGTTCTCAGATGCTTTCCTCCTGTGGAGGTGGCTTTCTGCCCAAAGACTTGTTTTACTTAATGACTAACCTTGGGTGCTTTCACCCCGTGGCAGTTTTCCGCCCTAAGCCTTGTTAACCCATTGGTGCAGGCGTAAAGAATTCTTAAACTTATTTCCCACAACCTGGAAGATTATAATCTTACTTTTGGCCTTAAAATTATTTCTACAGATGATTTTTCAAAGTACACCTATCTTTATAAGTTTAATCTTTGTAAGTTCTAGGGGACTCACTAAAAAACAAAGTAAAATGACTATAAAATGACTAAAAAACAAAGTAAAAAACAAAGCAAAATTGAAACTAATAGGGAAAATAGCACACACAGAAAAACCACTACACAAGAAGGTAAGAGAGGAGAGAAAGAAAAAGGAACATATTGCTGGTAGACAAACAGAACACACACTGAGACAGTAAATATGACCCCAAAGACAACAGGAATTACGCTGAATGTAAATCAACTAAATGCTCCAGTTAAAGAATTATGTGTATGACAAACTTTTTTTCAAACAATATAACTCAATGATAAAGATGATAAAGATAAAGAAAGACAGGAAGCCAAATAGTCAACCCCCTTGCCCAGTTTATTTCAAAACGGAAACAACTACATAAATATCAGACAAAACCGAGGTTGAAGTTAGGGAAAAAGCATTACTAGAATTAAAGGACATTGCTTCATAATGATGAAAGTTCCACCTCATGAGGGAGATACAGCAATTCTATATTTGCATGCTGTGAATATGATAACATCAACATATGTAGAGCAAATCCAGGTATAACTACAAGGAGAAACAAATTCACCATCACAGCAAAGATTTGAAGACATCTTTTTCACTTATTGATAAAGCAGGGAGATAAAAAAAATCAGGAAGGATATAAATGACTTGAACAATATGATAAACACATTTGACCAAATATATTCCGAGAGCATTGCAACAATAACTGCATGCTGCACACTTTCCAAAGTCATACAGGATATTTACAAAAACTGACACTATACTGAGCTGTAAAGAAAGTCTTACCGTAGTTAAAAGAGCTGAAATCTGGGGCACTGGGGTGGCTCAGTCAGTTAAGTGTCTGACTCCAGCTCAGGTCAGGATCTCACAGTTCATAGGTTTGAATGCCACGTCAGGGTCTGTACTGACAGATCAGAGTCTGGAGCCTGCTTTGAATTCTGTGTCCCCCCCCACCCCTACCCTGCTTGTGCTCGCTCTTGTGCTCTCTCTCTCCCTCTCAAAAATCAATAAACACTAATAAAATGAAACAAAAGAACTGAAATCATGCAAAACACGTTCTCTAACACAGTGTATTTATGCTAGAAATCAATAACAAATAGAAATAAAAATCCTCATATGTTCAGAATTTCATCATTGTGTATCTAAACAACCCACAGGTCTGAAAAGAAATCACAACGGAGATTAGAACATATTTTTTTACCTGAATAATAGTGAAGGTGCTACAAATTCAATATTTTTTCAAGTTTACTTATTTTTATATTTAGAGAGAGAGTGGACGTGTACACAAGTAGAAAAGGGGCAGAGAGAGGGAGAGAGAATCCCAGGCAGAGCCTGATGAGGGGTTCAAACTCACGAGGCATGAAATCATGAGATCATGATCCAAGCCACCCAGGTGCCTGTACATGTTCAATATTTTAAGATAGGGTTAGATCAGTACTCAGCAGAAAACTTATGGCCTTAAATGTATATACTAAGAAGGATAAAAAAGGGCTGAAAACTACTTAGCCATACATCAATCTCAAGAAGTTAGAAAATAACAGAAAAGTAAATCCACAGGAATTAGAAGGTAGGAAATAAAACAGATGAGAATATGAACTAATGAAATAGAAAACAAATACTGAAATATTGAAATATTGAAAAGACTAATAAATCTATTAACTTCTGGTGGAACTGATCAAGAAAGAAAGAGAGAAGGAATAAATCCATCAATGATTAATATATAAAAAGATTATATGAGGGTATGAACAACCTTAGCCGAAAAAAAAAAGAAAATTCAGATAAAATGTTGGTTGGTTCCTAGAAAAGCAGCAAACTTAACAAACTGACATAAGCTTACCAATTTACTAAAACTGACACAAGAAAACATAGAAAACTGAAATACTTCTATAATTAGTAAGGAAATAAAGTCTCTAATTAAAGTTCATCCTGCAAAGAAGATCCTATGTCTGATTGGCTTAACTGGAGAGTTCTACCTAACGAAGGGAAAAATGTCAACATTCCATGGATAGTTTCTTGGTATAGAAGAAAAAGTTATACTTTTCAGCTAATTTCAGGAAGCTAGCTAACATAATCCTATGCTAATATCCAATAGAGCCTGCACACACAAAAAGAACAAAATATAGACCAATTTCACTTATGAATGTAGTTGCAAAAATTTTAGCCAAGTGTTAAAACACCAGATCCAAAAATACATAAAAAAGAATACATCATGACCAAATTGGGTTTATTCTAGGAAATAAAATGTAGCTTAACATCAAAAGTTCAATAAATGTAAATGTTTATATTGGCAGATTATATGAGAGAAGTCATATAACCATCTCAATTGATTTAAGAAAAACATTTGATAAAATTCAATGTCTATTTATAATTAGGAAAAAGTCGTGTTGGCAAACCAGGAATAGAAAAGAACTTTTTAAGTATAAAGGATAAAGAATATCTAAAACAAAACAAAGACAGAACTAGTCAAATGTTGGGATTTTTCTCTTTAAGACCAGTGTATTGATCATGTTTAAAATTTTCTATATCTTATGATGTTTTGACATCTTTCTGGTCAAAGAAAGGCTGGCCTCCCAGAGCCAGCTGATTCCTAAAATTAGTAAATAATTTACATGGGAGACAGCCTCTCGTGTGCAAGCCAACCACCTCCTTTACCTAACACTAAGCCAATATTCCTCCTGGCTGAAACCATCCCTGGGCCAAGTACCAGGAAGCCAGAGACTACCCCTGGATCCCAAAGCCCACTGTTTAGTATTCAAACTAGCCAATCCTAAACTGTTTTTTCTGCCCTTTTTCACCGGGAACTCCAATAAAGGTTCTGGGCCTAGGCTTTTCCCTCCTTTCTATCTGCCTCCTGACCATACCTGGTGGTCCCCATGGGGTCCCTGGTGGTCCCCATGTAGGAAGTGTAAGTATGGTAAAACCTTGATTTGTGAATATAATTTGTTCCAGAAACATGCTTGTAATCCAAAGCACTTGTATATCAAAGCAAATTTCTCCATAAGAAATAATGGAAACTCAGATGATTCATTCCAAAAATATTCATATAAAAATGATTACAATATTGCAACATAATACAAAATAATAAAGAAAATTCAAAATATAAAGAAAAATAAACAAATTAACCTGCACTTACCTTTGAAAACCTTTATGGCTGGTGTGAGAGAGACGAGAGAGGAGGGTTACTGTGCAGGACCACTTTCACCATCACCAATGGAATCACTGATATCTATTGGCTCAGTGGAATCCTTTTCTTTTCCTGCAGCTTTAACAAGGAACTTATCCAATGATGCTTGCTTTTGCCTTCTTTTGAGGATTTCACAGAAATGTGACATTGCATTGTCATTAAATAGATTCATTGCTCGCTACAGCCTTATTTGGGTGGTGCTTTTCTACAAAATTTTGCACTGTTTCCCACATTTTACACATCTCCCTAATCTCATTTGAAGTGAGGGATTCCTTTGCCTTTTTCTCCTCCTCCTCTGCAGCCAAGATCTCCTCCATAACCTCTTGTCTTTGCTTGCGACGCAACAGTCAGATGTCAGTTGTGGGGACCTTCCACTGTTCTGAAAAATCACACATTTCTGCCAAACACCATGGCCTGAGACTGAGCATCTGAGCAATGGGAGACGATCACCCACAATCCCGCAGAGAGCGAGAGAGAGAAGAACCATTGGCTCAGTTGTGATCACTGTGACGTTTGGCCTTGTCTTGCACGACATGGCTCGTTTATCAAGTCAAAGAAATGTTTGCTCATCTTGTGGAACACTCGCAGAACAAGTTACTCACAATCCAAGGCTTTACTGTACTAAGTTCTTTTTTCGATGGCATTAACCTCTTTGTGTCATCACTTGGTACCTCCATAAATTCACATCCTGCAGGTACAAATGAGAGAATTAGGAAAAGTAAAAGGACTCCTGCTATTACTATTTCCATTTAGAATTTTAGCTCAGTCCCAGTTAGAGCAGGTAGATGAGAAAAGGGAATAAGAATTATACGGATTGGAGGGGCACCTGGGTGGCGCAGTCGGTTAAGCGTCCGACTTCAGCCAGGTCACGATCTCGCGGTCCGTGAGTTCGAGCCCCGCGTCAGGCTCTGGGCTGATGGCTCAGAGCCTGGAGCCTGTTTCCGATTCTGTGTCTCCCTCTCTCTCTGCCCCACCCCCGTTCATGCTCTGTCTCTCTCTGTCCCAAAAATAAATAAACGTTCAAAAAAAAAGAAAATTAAAAAAAAAGAATTATACGGATTGGAAAGGAAGAAACAAATCGTCATTATTCAAAGATGATATGATTATGACATAGAAAATCCAAAAGGACCTATGAATACATTATTAAAATTATACTTATTGCAAAACTATAAATTATTATTAATAATAAATATACATTATTAAATTTATTACCAAATTGAGCAGTGTGTATACAATCATTATAAAAATTAATTGCATTTCTATATACCAGTAATCGATAGAGAGGAAATAAAAAATACCATTCAAAATAGCATAAGTGGTTGTGTACCTAGGTATAACTCTGAAAAAAAGTGTGCAAGACTTTTGTGAAGAAAACTACAAAACTTAAGAAAAGAAAATAAATGCAACTTAAATAAATGTACCATGTTTACAAATTTGATGACTCAAATTTTAAAAAATGTTAAGTTTTTCAAATCTACAGATTTAGTATCATCCCAATCAACATTGTTCTCGTGTGCGTGTGTGTGTGTGTAAAACTTGACAGGCTAATTCCAAAATTTATATGGAAATGCAGACGGTAAAAAATAGGAAAATCTAGAGGAAGAAAACCAACATGAGTAAACTTGCTCTACCTGATAGTAAGACTTAAACCATTAGTAATTAAGAAGCATCATTTTGGTTCAAGGATAGACAAATAGACAAATGATAGAATAAACATAATAGTTTAAAACCCATACATATGTTTATGGATTGGTTACATTATTTATTTCAAGGAAGGCAATACAGAATAGTAGAGAAAGGAATATCTTTACAACAAAAGGTGCTGGGACAAATGAGCCATAAATGCAAAAAGAATGAGAAAAGAAAGAAACTGGACTCATAATTAACACCGTGACAAAAGTAACTTTTAGGTGGACAGTAGATCTCAATGTCAAATGCAAAACAAAGTGTTTTGAAGGTAATCTAGGAGAATATGTTCATGCTTAATGGGCTAGGAAAAGATATTTTTAAATAAGGCATGGAAAAGGATTGCTAAATTTTACTACATGTGTCAAAAGACACATTAAGAGAAGGAAAAGGAAAGTCACTGAGAGGAGAAAACACTTGCAACACACCTAACAGACAGAGGATTCACATGTATCCATAAAAATCATCTACAATTCCTTCAATTTCCTTCTAAGGAAAAACCCCAAACAGCCCAACAGAAAAATATGAAAGACTTGAACAGACAATTCGCAAAAGAGGATGTCCAAATGGCCAATAAATATTATGTAAAGGCATTGAGACTCACAAATGAGATCATGCAAGTTAAAACTACAGTGAGGTGCAACTACATACCCATAAGATTATGTGAAATTAAAATTCTAACCCTAAGAAATGTTGGCAAAGATGTGGAACAATAGCAACTTTCAGACACTGTTGGTATTATGGAGGGTAGTAAACTGACTCAACCATTCCAGAAAACTATTAGACACCATTCTGTAAAGTTGTAGATTTGCATAGCTTATAACCCAAAAATTCCTCTCCTAAGTATATATGCTAAAGAAATGTGTGCTGATGTTCATCAGGATACATGCCCATGAATGTTTATAGCAGCACAGCAGTGTTGCAGGATTTTTTACCTCAACGCCTGGGGTTTGTTGTCTCACCGCTTCGAAGAATGAAGAGGTGGACACGGAATCAAATGAGCAGCAGGCAAAGTTTACTAGTGTAAGATCAGAAAGTAAGAATACTATGAAAGCTCTCTAAAGAGGGAGGGGGCATTTAAAAGTGAATGCCCATGACTATAGGAGGGACTTTGTTTTATAGGGTTTGGTCAGGCCCTATCTTTTCCCCCTTGGTCCTTCTTAGATTCTACCCTTATTGGCTTGATAACTCTAGGTGTTGGGTTGTTCATTCTTGATTGGCTCATAGTCAGACTATGTCATACTCTCCCTCATACGACATGAGTTTTATGACTTACTTGTTTTAGTTAGGTATCTTGATTGTCAAATTCCTGAGGGGAACCTGAGATGGTGAGAGGAGGTGGTGTCTGAGGGAGCTTGGGGTGGGCTGTGAACAAAGTGCAAGCTAGCGCACCACCCCCCTCCCCAGGGGGGATGTGTGTGATATTCCTTAGGCACTCCTGGCTGCCCAAGGACAAAGGAAAGGAAAGAACACAAATGGCCAACTGATAGAGATCACAGTAATACAGGACTTGGGTCTCCTTCAGTTTACAAATATCTTAGTAAATTACAAGAAAAAGGCAATCTTTATCAATAGCCTAATCTCCAGAAACCAAAAGACCCCATTTCCTGGAGCCCCAACATCACTCCTCCACAATGATATAGGGAACAAAGGCAAGAAGGAAATGGCAGGTAAAATTAAATTTCCTCATAACCTGCAGCCCAGCGACAAATACTTGAGGCAAATATAGAGTATAACATTTCTCCAGGAACTTCCTACCTTCCTAATGTTAATGCCTTACTAGAGGGAAAACAACCTTAGCTTGACAATAGCAAGGCCTCAGGCATCTTAGGAGTCCTCTTTAGCATATCAAAGTCCTTCTGGAGGCCTCCCTTATGACTCTACCTCCCTCAACTCCATAGTATAAAACCAGCCATTCTTCACAACCACACTGCAGCAATTTCTGCCCACGGGTCCTGTCCCTGTGCTTTAATAAAATCACTTTTTTGCACCAAAGACATCTTCAAGAGTTCTTTCTTGGCGGTCCGTTCCAGACCCCACAACCCCCCCATCATCCCAAAACCTCATCTGTGTCTGTTACATTAAAAATTTTTTTTTCTTTTTAATGTCTATTTTTGAGAGAGAGAGAAACAGAGCACGAGCAGGTGAGGGGCAGAGAGAGGAGACACAGAATCCAAAGCAGGCTCCAGGCACTGAGCCTGACATAGCCTGACAGGGGCTCAAACTCACAAACCAAGAGAACATGACCTGAGCTGAAGTCAGATGCTGAACCAACTGAGCCACATTAAAAAAAAAAAAAAAAAAAAAAAAAAAAAAAAAAAGTTTATTTAGTTGTCTGTTACATTCTTGAAAGGGGCCTTATGCCTGAGGGAGTTTGCTCCTGGTCAGATGCTCTCAGCATTGTTTTAAAATATGTGTTTCCCCACCCAGAGACCTCAGGTCCTAATCTTTCCCTCTCTGCCTATTTATTCTACCTTTCCCTAATCATAGCAGCATTCATTGAAATAGCTTTAAACTGGAAACAACTCAAAACCCATTAACAACAGAAGGGTTAAATAAATCATAGTATCACAAAATGAAATACCATACAGTAAGAAAAACATGAAGGAACAACAACACACAAGCGCCTGGATGAATTTTATGCATACAATTTTGAGTAAAAGAAGTTAGATGGGAAACAATACATACTTCATAAATATTCTATTTAAACAAGGTTCAGAAGTGGTCAAAACTAAATTATATTGGTTAGGAAACTGTACTTAGGTAGTAAACTATAAAGTAAAGCAGGCAGCGAATTGTTTGGGGAGGGCTGGGGGCATTCTTAGGATTTGTCCCAGGTCAAGAGGGTAGTGAGCTGAATCCAAACAATTCAACATCTCTAAATGGTGTGGGATGGAATTCTCTTTTGCTATGTAGATTTGAAGTAAAACTTTGAGGCAATGAGATTCCGGACAGGTGAGGCAAGAAGGATGAATAGGAATAATGTGGCACAGGCAGGATTCCTCTTGGAAGGGCAGAGGGCAGCTGAAGAGGCCCTGTCCAATCAAAGAATCCCATGAGGGTCTTGAATGGATAACAAGAATGGGGTTACTGTGTTGGTACTGAGTAAAACATTTCACAATTTGTTCTCAGACTCATCTTGCACAGGAGTTAGTTGTACAACCTAGATATTTCAGGATACTCCACATTCCAAATGCTCATGTGTTACCCGTAACAGATATATTGCTCACTGAATTATGTACACGTGACCCTCGACAACGTGGGTTTGAACTGTGGGGGTCCACTTATACATGGATTTTTTTTTACCGATAAATATAGTACAGTGCCGTAAGTATATTTTCTCTTAGGATTTTCCTAATTGCATTTTCTTCTCTTGCTTGCTTTATTGTAAGAGTACATTATATAATACAGATAGCATACACAATGTATTAATCAACGGTTTGTGTTAATGGTGAGGCCTCTGGTCAACAGTAGGTTAAATTTTTGAAGAGTCAGAAGTTATATGGGAATTTTCGATTGCACTAGTGGGTAGCAGTTTGGCACCCCTAATGCCCTGTTGCTCAAGGTTTAACTGTATTTATTTTGTTTATACATATTTTGTATTTCTCTTCATACGATGTATAATAAAAAATGATTCATGAAATGTGTACATAAATGAGATTTATGTGTATCTTTTAAATAGTTTCCAAATAATTCGCACTTGAGAGGAAATTTTTTTTTTAAGTTTATTCATTTATTTAGAGAGAGACAGAGACAGCATGAGGGGGGAGGGGGAGAAAGACAGGGAGAAGAGAGAGAATGCCAAACAGGCTCTGCACTGTCAGCACAGAGCCTGATGTGGGGCTCAAACTCACAAACCTGTGAGATCATGGCCTGAGCTGAAACTGAGAGCCAGATGCTTAACCTACTGAGCCACCCAGGTGCCCCCCGAGGAAGTTTTTTTTCAGAGACCAGGCATGGTGCAGGGACTTTGATTAACTGTCACCACAGCCCTGAGTATCAAGACTCTGGTCTCTTCATACAGAGCAATTTCCTCAGTGTGGGTGGTGAAGCTGGGGTATGTCAGATCTTCACAGCCGCAAAGGGCCGAAAGTTCATGCACACGAAATTTTGGAACCTGCAACTGTGCTGTTTATAACCTAAGATTAAGTGAAAGGGTTATACCTAAAACCAATGACAACACGTATGGTAAATGACCATCTCAAAGAACCTTTCGGTTGTAAGTTTTGTAGAGGACACCTCATCAGTGTTGCTAAAAACGCCTGGCATTTTGTTTTCTGATGATTTTTCTCCTTAGTTTCCTCAAGGCCTATACTTTGCTGTGGGCCTCAAAATGACAGTAAGAAATAATTTGGTGTTACCTGGGTGGGTGGATGGTGGTGGATGGTGTAGACGTGAAAGCAAAGAAGAAAGTGCTCGCCTTGACACGGATGTTGCCGCAGCTCAACTCAGAAAAAGTGATAGAAATCATGAGGAAAATAAGAGTGGCTTTAAAAATGATTTGGCAGCAATTTTATTTGTTGTGCAATGAAATGGCTGGCCTGTGGCTGTATATGTAGAGTTAGGAGTAAACTTTCAAAGCATGCTCAGGAGGCATGCATGGTAATCCTATTATCTGATAACAGGATTTGTGCACATACCTCCCACATGCAGCATCAGTAGCCCACCCTTTTAGTATTGCTGTGAAATGCAATTTGTGCGCAGATGAAAAGTTTACAGCACATGGGCCTGTGCCATGAAGCTCAACAAAGCCAGCGCACTGTGTGGCGAGGTTTCTGAACCCGACCCCTGTTGTTCCTGCTGTCTCCCTCCTTATTGATTTCTGTCCCTTGGCCAAGTGGGCTGTGTGATAGTCTGCACCGACCCAGAAACTTGCAAAATGAGCTTATCAAATAGGTGCAGCAGAAACCAACCCTGAATTTCTAGGATGCTTCGGACAGGTGCCATACATAGGAGGTGGAGACAATATTGTGTCAAATAAATGGTGGTAGACATGTGAGGGATGAGAAGGCCAACCAACAGGAATTTTGGTTAATTATTTTACAGAAACATTCATAGAAATAGGGTAAGCAACGGGCACCTGGGTGGTTCAGTGGGTTAAGTGTCTGACTTCGGCTCAGGTCATGATCTCGCAGTTTGTGGGTTTGAGCCCTGCGACAGGCTCCGTGCTGACAGCTCAGAGCCTGGAGCCTGCTTCGGATTATGCGTCTCCCTCTCTCTCTGCCCCTTCTCTGCTCACGCTCTGTCTCTCTCTCTCTCAAAAATAAATAAACATTAAAAAAAAATTTTTTTTAAAGAAATAGGGTAAGCAAGAACTAGAGGCAAATGCTTGATGGATCATGTCTCAGTCCACCAGCGCTGCCATAACAAAATACCACAGACCCGATGGACTTAAACAACAGAAGTTTATTACCTCACAGTTCTGGAGGTTGGAAGTCCAAGATCAAGGTGTCACCAGGCTTGGTTTCACCAGGTCAACCTCTCTCCTCGGCTCACAGATGGACACCTCCTCACTCTGTCCTTACATGGACTTTTCTCACCAGACCCCTTGGTGTCTTTTCTTCTTCTTATGACACCAGTCATGTTAAATTTCAACCCCACCTTATGACCTCAGTTAAATTTTACCTTACCTATCTATCTTTCAGAATAGTCACACTGAGGTTTCAATATGTGAATTTTGGGGGAATGCAGTTCAGTCCATAACAGAAAATGACATAGACAGTGCTTTTAAAACGTCTTGCTATTCACATTTTAAGGTTTTTGTTCACACCTATCTTCCTTTTTGATAGAGCTTACAATAACTGATGTATCTATCTTCATGGAAACATCATATGACAAGCAGCAAATGTCAGTGATAGAAACTGCTGGGAAAAATATAGAAAAGAATACACTCATTACTTCCATTGCTTATGAGTGAGAAAGTATAGATGCATCCTTTTATTTTCTAGAAAAAGGGTTATATGGTAAATTCACACATTGATATATGAATTTCTTGATTCTTTCCAAACAGTCAATCAAAATGGGAAACTTATTTTAATAGAATGTATTTATGTCGACCATTGCTCTTAATAAAATGTGATCGTATATGGTTTAAGGAATGGACAGCCCTTCAGTATGCAATAGATACAGCACTCGATATATAGGACAAACAGATTTGGTCAGGGAAAACTCTAACCCATAAGATGGGTATAGGAACTCTGATGGTGGCTGATGGGGAAATAGGTTTTTCTAGGTCTTTTTCTTTTCCATATAAATTTTGGAATCAGCTTGATTATTCCTATAAAAAAGTATGCTGAGATATTGATTGGGAACGTATTGAATCTGTAGCTCTCTTGGGCAAGAACTGATATCTCACAATAGTGAATATTCTGATTCTTTGGAATTCAGTACATTTATTTAATTCTTTAGTTTTTCTTAGCACTGCTTTATACTTTTCAGTGTACAGCTTTTGCATTATTTTGTTAGACTTATCCCCAAGCCTTTCATGTTTTTTGATGCTATTGTAAATAATTCTGCTTTTCAATTTCAATTTCTAATTATTCACTAATAGTAAAAAGAATTACAACTGATATTTTTATATTGATATTACATTCTGCAATCTTGCTAAACTTATAGGTTAGTCTTTTTAAAAAGATATTCTTTGGGATTTTCTACATAGAAAATTAGGTCTTCTACAAATAGAAGCAGGCTTATTTCTCTATTTCCAATATGTATTCCTTTTATTTATTTATTTTTTCTTATTTTATTCCATTGGATCTCCATGATGATGTAGAATAGCAGCACTGAGAATGGACATCTTTGTCATGTTCCTAATCTTAGGGGGAAAGCATTTAGTCTTTTATTATTAAGTATGATATTAAATGTAAGTTTTTGTTTTTTTTTTAACATTTATTTATTATTGAGAGACAGAGAGACACAGAGCCTGAGCAGGGAAGGGGCAGAGAGAGGGGAGACACAGAATCCAAAGCAGGCTCCAGGGTCTGAGTTGTCAGCACAGAGCGGACGCGGGGCTCGAATTCACAGACTGCGAGATCATGACCTGAGCTGAAGTCGGACACCCAACTGACTGAGCCACCCAGGCGCCCCTTAAACGTAAGTTTTGTTGTAGACGTCCTTTATTGATTTCTACCTTAAGAAACTAGAAAAAGAAGAAAAAGAGTCAAGCCCAAAGTGAGCAGAATAGGGGGAAAAAATAAAGATAGCAGAAATCAGTGAAGTAGGAAACAGAAAACAATAGAGAAAAGTCAATGAAATTAAAAAAACTGGCTATTTGGAGAGATTTGTAAAATTGATACACCTCCAGTTACACCAAGAAGAGAAGAGACAAGACATAAGTTACCAACGTCAGGGGTGAAAAGGAAATATAACCATCAAGCTCACAGTGCTTACTCAAGAGGTAACAGTGTGTTACTTGAATCATTAAGTTTCTATGTAAATTAGGATTTTTGCTATTTCCTATTTAAAATTGATTCTCAAATTTAAGCATACATAAGAATTACCTTGAGGGTTTGTTAAAACACAGATTGCTAGGTCCTAGGTTTTTACTTAGGAGTTTTGAGGTCAGGCCTAAGAATTTGCATTTCTAACAATTTATTAAGTGATGCTAATGATGCTGACCTGGGGACTACACCTGGGAGAGTCACTGTCTTAGTTTTGGGACACTTTGGATCTACTTATTTCTCTCTTGACTTCTGTGTCATCACTATAATGTATATATTTAACACCCCGTAAGGCAATAGTCTTCTTGTTTATATAATAAATATTCATTTATATTTACCCCCATATTATCCTCTCTATTGTTCCTCATTTTTTCTTGCACCTTTGAGCTTTCATCTGGGATTATCTGCCTTTCTGCCTGAAGAACATCCTTCAGTATTTCCTTTAATGCAGGTCTGCTAGGGATGAATTCACCCACTTTTTTTGTCTGAATCTATTGTTATTTTGCTTATATCTTTGGAGAATATTTTTGATGGATATGATACTTTGGATTCCAATTATTCT
Source organism: Puma concolor (assembly GCF_028749965.1). NCBI lineage: Eukaryota > Metazoa > Chordata > Mammalia > Carnivora > Felidae > Puma > Puma concolor. The sequence goes on along the minus strand of NC_141675.1, from coordinate 75,018,709 downwards.
CTTTCAGCACCTTATCTTCTGACGTTCATAATTCCTGTTGAGAAGATGGCTATTCATCTTACTCTTGTCCCTTTGAAGATATTATCTTTTCTTTCTGGCTGCTTTTAAAATTTGCCCCTTGTCTTTGGTTTTCAGCTCTTTTACTCTGATGTGCTGGTTATGCTTTTCTTTGTATTTATCCTGATTAGGAGTCATAGGACTCCTTAAATGTGTGGCTTGAAGTCTTTCATCAAGTTTCTATCATTGTCCCTTGACTTCCCCACTGTACTGTTGCCAAAAAATACAGTCTTTATGATACTGATTCTTTGAGATGTGTTGATACTTGATTTATGGCCAAGTGGTTGAGTTTTAAAAATGTTGCTTGTGGGCTTGAGATGAGTTGTTAGGTATGTAATTTTAAATATGTTAATTATTGCAATTTTGTGATATATATTCTTTAAATATTCTTTATATTAATTTTGTTTTCTTTTAGAACATCAATAACTACTAGAGGTGTGCTAAAATATCCTATGATGATTCTGAGGCAATTTTATTACGTGCCTCCAAGTTTAAAGTTGTTATAATCACATAGTGAATTGAAAACTTTTTTTTTTTGAATTGAAAACTTTTATCATTATGTAGTGACTTTTTCTATTCCCAGTAATGTTTTTTTGTATTACATTCTATTTAACTAATAGTAACATAGTGATCTCTGCATTATTTAGGTATTTGTCTGGTATTTATTTTTAATCTTTATATTTTTATACATTCTATATCTTTGTATTTTAGATGTGACTATTATAAATAGTATAAACAATATTTTTCTTTTAACTTGTGCTTAATTCATTTATATTTACTGTTATTATTGTTATATTTGAACTTGTTTCTATCAATGTGAAATTTCCCACTTCACTCTTGCTTATTTCCTTCCCTTGCCTTCTTAATTTTTGCTTATTTTTAAAAAATGCTTATTTATGTTGACAGAAAGTGTGTGAGCGTGCATGAGCAGGGGAGGGGCAGAGAGAGAGAGAAAGAGAGAGAATCCCAAGTCAGCTCTGCACAGCCAATGCAGAGTCAGATGCAGGTCTCAAACCCATGAACTGTGAGATCAGGATCTGAGCAGAAACCAAGATCGGATGCTTAACTGACTGAGCCACCCAGAAGCCCTCTGCTCCCCTTGCCTGTCTAAAGTTAATTCGGTTTTTTAGTTTTTTAAAAACCAAACTTCCTCCTCTACTAGTTAAAATAACACATTACTTTCTTTTAGTAACTAACACTGAAATTCTATTATATATATTAAATTTAAGTAAGTTTACTCGAAACTAATATATTAAATGTGCTCCTGAAAAATACAAGGATCTTAGAACACTTTCCATCAGCTACTCACTTCTGATTTAGATATTACTGGAACCTAGAATTCTAGTTTTATGCTCTATTTTCTAAACACTGTAAATTAGATCTCCTCTCCTCCCTTTCTTTCTCCTTTTCCTCTTCTTGTGCTTTTCATTCTTTTTTTCATACATATGATATCATTTTAAATTTATCTATATCTTAACCAATTCATTCACTACTCTTTTTGCATTTCAAATTTTCCCTTAGCAATCATTCTTTTTTTTACTGAAGCACATTCTTTAGAAGTTCCTATGGTGAAGATCTGTTGGTGGCAAACTCTCTAGGCTTTTGCTCAACTAAAAATGTCTTTATATTTTTATTATTTTTGAAAAGATAGTTTTGATAAATATATAATTTTAAGTTGATAGTTAATTTCTCTCAACATTTGGAAGTTATTATTGCCTTTCTTTTGCTCTCTATTTTCACTGTTGAGAGTCTAAACATCATTCCTTTTCTCTTATGTTGCTTTTAAAATATTTTTGTGTCTTTTGTGGCCTGCAATTTCATGGCAATGTGTACCTTTGTGGATTTCTTTTTATCTTTCTTATTATATATTGACTTCCTTCACCTGTGATTTTATGTATCTTATCAATCCTGGAAAGTTCTTGGTCCTTTTGTCCTCAAATACTGCAGTTCCTCCATTCTCTCTATTCTCTTCTCTAGGACTCTGGGTGTATATTAAAGTCTTTTATTTTATTTTCCACATTTTTCAATATCTATCTTAATGTCCATCCTTTTTTTTTTCTTTATACTGGATCCTAGCTATTTCTTTCAGTTATATCTTTCAGATATATTGCCCAATTCACCAATTCTTCCTTTATTAACATCTAACCTGCAATCATTTTTTTCTAGTCTTCAATTTAAAGTATCCGTTTTCTTTCTCAATAGTCATACATTTTTATTTCCAAGAGGTTTTTGTTTTTATTTTTCAAATCTGCAGAATAGTTTTGACAGTCCCTTATTCAATTTTTGAATATCTTTATTTAAAAAGTGTATACACAGCAATTTTATATTCTGTATCTGACAATTCCAAAGTATGAGTTTCTTGGGGACTTGAATCTGTTTGTAACTACTGACAATTTGTAATAGCAGTGTCTTCTTTCTAAAAGCTTTGATACTGGCTTTTGCCTTCAGGACAGTCTGCCTTTCTCTTTCTACTACTGCTTACCACCCTGCATTTTTAAAATTTATTTTTGGAAAAAAAATTTACTTTTGGAGAGGGTATCTCGAAGATTTTTCCTCTTGTTTACAAATACAGAAGTGCAATACAGGATGGTTTGTCTAGGGTCTAATTTATTTATTGTCAGAAGACCTCACAGAATATTTAGTTCTTTTTGCTGCCAGAAGTGGAACTCTGAGGCCTTTTTTGTTCAAGTGCCTCTTTAATAAGGTTTAACATATTTACAACTAGTTCTTCAGCTGAGTTTTAAAAAGGTGTCAGACAACAAAACCTATCTTACTCATCACGATCAAGCCGTGTTCCTCAGAGTTCCAGTTTTATGATCTTCCCACTTACTTTATCTTGCATGTGGAATGTAAACTTGCCACAGAAGGCTAGATTTAGAATGTTCAAATGAGCAATTATCTTTTAACACCAACACCAGTCATGCATACAATTTGGCAGATTGAAGATTACATACAGAAGAGACTTGAAGTTTCTTTCAAAACAAATAGAGGAGTGAGAACATTAAGTGAAAGCCAATGAGCTCCATCTCTTTGAAAAGTTAAATAAAACTTTTTATTTATTTATTTATTTATTTTTACAATTCATTAGCTTGACATTAATAAGATTGACAGTCTTTAAAAATTTATAAAAATTTTCGGGGTGCCTGGGTGGCTCAGTCGCTTAAGCGTCCGACTTCAGCTCAGGTCATGATCTTGTGGTTCATGAGTTAGAGCCCTGCGTCAGGCTCTGTGCTGAGAGCTCCGAGCGTGGAGCCTGCTTCAGATTCTCTGTCTCCTCTCTCTCTGCCCCTACCTGTTTGCTCTCTCTCTCTCTCTTTCTCCAAAAACAAGCACTACATTTTTTTTTTTAATTTATAAAAATTTTCTCCTAAACCATCATACATATCCTGTGTATTCAAAGATTTTCTGTGAATGCAGCAATGTGTAAATTTGTTTTCAAGTGTAAGGTTGACTGTAGAAGATTCATAGGCATTTCTGAATCCTATACTTAAAGTTAAAAACGGATAGTATAAGGTGGAATACCATGGATACATCAGCTGTAGTCTCATCCTAAACAATAATCTTTGTGAAACCATAAGCTTGATATACTAGTTATTTTTTCCTACAATATTCCATGTATCCTTTGCCATAGTGTATCTCAGTTCAGAAAATACCATATTCAGGCAAGGGGAAGCTGTGGGTATCAGAACAAAGTGAGCTTACTTTCTGAAATTGCACCACAGAGTCCTCATTGGGGGGCCTGGCTGGTCTGGAGTGATTGAAGCTCTGTGCAAGACGCTGATTGGCAGGTATTGTTTTTTGACAAATAAACAAGTCTGGGCAGGCAGAGTCTTGAGTCCTCTTCACATTTTAAAGTGTCTATTTAGTTCTCAAGAAATGAAGTTTATGTTCACTCCCATCTTTGGCCTTGGTTACTTCTCAGTACCCCACAGAGGCAGGATCAACTCGTCTTTAAGGTTTCTCCTAACACATTAGTCTTGTGCAATATGTGAGTCCTGGGCGATGTGTTGGCATTCACCATGGCCTCTTCTTACTACCACGCTAATTACTGTAACAAACCAAAAGAGAAAACAGGTCCCTCCACTGTGAACCTCAACAGGCTCCCAATAAGGAAAGTACTTTTTTCTTTAAAGACTGCTTAATCTACAGATTATTTCATGAAGAAATATCTTGATTCAAATGACTCAGTCACTTTCATCTGTTATTCCTTCTTAGAGAACATTCAGTTCATACAGCTTCTTCATACAGCTAAGATAGTTTTGGTGATTTTATTCATTCACCCCTAGGGTGAAGCCAATGCCTGGAAAGATAGAGTAGAGAGATGGGAAGAAAATAACACTTTTGGTGACTCTATTGGAGCCTCTAGATCAACCTCTGCTTGAAGCTTTAGTCGGAATCTTCAGTTATATAAGGCACTGCAATATCTTCATTGTATAGCCTTCCTTGATTTACGATGATGTTACGTCCTGATAAACCCAATGAAAGTTGAAAATATCATAACTTGATAATGCATTTAATACACCTAACCTACCAAATATCATAGATTAGCCTAGCCTACCTTAAATGTGCCCAGACCAGTTACATTAGCTTACAGTTTGGCAACACAAAGCCTATTTTGTAATAAAGTGTTGAATATCTCATGTAATTTATTGAATACTGTGCCGCGGGTTGAAAAACAGGAAGGTTGTAAGGGTACAGAATGGGTGTGAGTGTATCAGTTCACCGTCATGACAGTGTGGCTGGCCCTCAAAACTGTGGTTTGCTGCCATCGTTTAGCATTGTGAGAGTATCATACCAACTGTTGCTAGCCCAGGAAAAGATCAAAATCAAAATTCAAAATCTTAAGTTTTGTTCCTATTGAACATATATCACTTTCACACCATCATAAAGTTGAAAAGTCATTTTGAGCCATCATAAGCTGGGGACTGTCTGTATAAGACAGATAACAGATTTTGGTTACTAGCAGTTAGAGGTATCCCAATGAAAATACCTCCATTTAGAGTATAACTTGAGGGAAACCAATGTTCTAGGTCACACTTCCTGCTTTAAGAAAACCAATTCTACAAAAACCCAGATTTATGAAACAGTATATTAGTTGCATCTTAAAAGGAGTTTAAAAAATTTTATGGAGGTTTTACTACAAGGTTTCATTATTTAGCCAGTTTCTCCAATGAATCCAAAATGTGGCTCATGAGATATATATACTTTTTCAGGGACATATCATTTACATAAAATGGAAGCACACCTATTCTGGGCTCCTGGGTACTTAAATGTGCCTCTGTGCTCAACTTCAGAGGGTCCAGTGGTAGGCAACCTAATGTAGCAGTTATCTAAGTTTCCTCCAGGAGTTAGTGGGAAGCTTGCACAGTCTGGGATTTGTAGTTAGACACATCTGTTGTCAAGCAAACAAGAGTGAATTGAACACACACTGTTTGTGAAGAACATTTGTTGAGGGGAATTCAGGGAGATGTGAGTTTAGCAGGTATGCGGTTACTCAGTTGCTCATTATATTCTAGGAGTGCACGGTGACCCTGCCCTTAAACTTTAGGGTTTACAAGTAGGGTGACCACATGTCCCAGTTGGCTCAGGAGAACCCCAGTTTATGCCACCATAATTATTAACACCCCCCTCTGTTAGTTTCTACTTATAAGCTGCATATTGGGGGAGCACGAGCAGATAGAGGTACACAGATCAAAAGGAAGTTTGAGGAACAGGACAGCCTAAGGATGGAATGGGTCAGCATTTAGAGAAACAGGGCAGAGGCTACAGCAATAATTTATTATCGCATAGATAAGAATGGGATTTATTGTTAGGCCCAGTGAATGGGATAGGATGAGTACACTGTTTTGACTTTTGAGATGAAAACAAAGACTGAAATAAATTAAACAAACTCAGTGACAACTAGCCAATGGCTAGTGCTGTTATATATCAATAATACAGGTTTCTGCTCCTCCGGTACTGAGTGATTAGCTTCCTTTCTGCATCTTGCTCACTCCTCACACAACCTTACCTTCTGAACCCCAACCTGGCCCCATATCCTTCTGTGGCAGCCGCTGCCAACTGTGAGAGCTGGCACATGAGATAACACTTATTTGTGCTTGTCACGTCATTCTATCTGCTCCTGAATGTCAGAGTGGGGACTAACACAGCTATGGGTTTTGCGAGAAAACAAATGATCTCGAGTTTTATCAGCTGGAAAGCTTTGTGAGGAGACAAAAGAATTCATTCATTCATTATTTTCAATAAATATTTGTTTCCATGGAAGAAAAGGGATGAGATTCATCTCACGGATGTTTGTTAATGGCAAAGTAGCATCAGACCTCATGGTGTGCAGAGAGAGGTAAAGGACCACGAGGTTCCCGAGACAGCAAGCAGCAGCAAGCACGTACTCACCTGTAAGGAAGCAACTGTAGCATTCATCTTCTTCCACAGAGGGGCACTCCAAGCTCATCACTGAAAACGCCCGCTGCGCTGTTTCAGAGAGCGGTTGGAGAACCAGCGCTGGCGAACTTTTTCTCCACACCTAGGGATTATTAGTGAGTGGAATTAAAAGTGCAGTGGCAGAGCTGTGTGAATGAGGCAAAGTTATTTGAGTTTCAATCCTTATGGTGTTAGCAACCTAACCTACTCTAAATTGAGTCACAATGAAAAATGGAACAGAAGTGTGCTAAATTTCATTTAAGATCTGTTTTGGTCTCCACTATACACAGATGAAATAATTATACGAAAGATGGTATCATTTGGGGGGCAATAGAATTCTCAGTTAAAGCTACACCATGGCTTATCAGAAAACTCTAGGCAACTCTACCTCAAACGCTCACCCTTCATCAGAATGGGCAACACAGAATTCAAATTACATCTTGAATAAACCGAATTTTAGATATAACTTAAGTCCCAACACATATTCAATACCTTTAACCCTGTGTCTGGGACAAAAATCTTTTAACATTTCCAAAGGCCCGCAGCATTTCCAAATCAGCAGTGGATGAGGGTGGGACTGGTGGCTCTGATGATGCAGATACAAGTGGATGGGGGTGGCCCTTATATTTGTTTTTCACTTTCTTAAATGGAACCTTCAAAGGGGCGACGCTTACCTTTCCTAGTAAGAAAAAGAAAGACTTTGAAGACCAAAGCCGGGAACGCCGGCGCAGGTGCCGCCAAGCGCTCTGGCCCCCCGTCCGCCTAGCAGAGGCGCGGCGGCGGGGAGCGCAGCGCTGGGGGCCCACGCGTTTCCGCGGGCGAGGGGCGCGCGGGCGGCTTGCCGCTCTCCACCAGTCGCCCGGGTGTACGGAAAGGGCTAATTGCTTTGCAACTGAGCAGCGAGTTTAAAAGGAAGCACGGAAAGCCCAAGGGATCACAGCCCAGATTGTGGAGCAGGCAGAGCTTTGAGGGTCCCCGGGGCGAGAGGGGAAAGGGCCGCCCGCCCGGCGGTGGACAGATGGATGCGGGCTCCCGCAGGCGGCGCGCGGGGGGCGGCCGCAGCAACATCTTCCCACCTGGTTCAAGTTTATTCCCGGCCGCGGCGAGCTGGAACAGGAAATGTTCGGTCTTTCATGTTGGTTTTGCACCTCCAGGCGAGCACTGATTAGTCGGTTGACTTGTGCCGCACTTGAAGTTCACCATTTATTATTAAAGAGAAGTGGCTGTGATTAGTTCTGAATCCTCAGAGAACTAAATAAATATTTACAAAATAAGAACGTTCAGCCATAAAGGAATGGCTCGAACAGGTTTCTGAAATCCCGGCGAGGGCCCGAAGTGCCTCCCCCAGGCAGGAAGTGGAGTTGCGAGGCTTCCCGCCGGAGGCTGCCTTCTTCAGACAGCAGGTCGGCTGGGGACCTTTGTGAATCTGGGCAAAACCAAGAACATCCCAGGCCTGAGTCAGACTCCGTGGTCTGGGGTTTTAAGTGATTTTATAGGCTGTGTTTCCCTTGCAAAGGCCGAGGTGAACGTCACGCTAAACTTTGAACCTGACTTTAAAAAGATTTTAAACAATAACGTAGCATTTTATTTCTCAAGTAATAAAGAGGACTGATTCGTGTTGCTTGGAACTTCAGGAAGATTTTCTTAGCCTGAGTATGTTCCAAAATGTATCCAAATTGTGAGCCTTCCAAGGAGCATATTGAGACGGGTTATTGGGCAGTTAAATTACATGATGGCATGGTTGTCAAAAGCATTAACGTTGGTTATTGAAAAAGCTTTTTTCTTAATCATTAGACAGTTTACTGTAGAAAATGTAGAATATGTATATATCTACACACCCATATCATGCTCTCACTATCTCCAGTTCTGTATCATGATTTTTTTTTTTCAATCACACTTTTTTGGTGAACATTTTCCAATGGTATTAAATATTTTCAGAAAAAGTTTTCAGTTGTGGAGGATTGAGGTGATTTTCAGCTTCCACGATTATAAAAAGCACACTTAACATCCTTGTGCAAAAATCTTTTTACATGTTTCTGATACAAAATTCCCAGGTGTGGAATTGCCAGGACAAAGCCTGTGAAAAATTTTAAGGTTCTTAGTGTATCTTGCCAAATTTATAGAATGTAAATTGAAGGCATTCAATAGGTAAAACATTATTTTCACTTGAATTTCTTTGATTATGAGCTGTGTTTAATATTACACTAAGAGCTCTTCCAGAGCAGGGCCATTTTTAGCTCATCACCACATATACCTTTTGTATAACGCCAGGCCCTCAATAAATATTTGCTGATTGAATGAATAAAAGAATGAATAAATGTTAGTAAGATATTTGAATTTCTTGTTTCACCAGTTGGTTTTTTGTACTGTTCATTTATCTATTATTGTGACAGTTGTCTTTCCTATTAATTTGTAAACTGCTTTACATAATAAGGACTTAAACTTTTTGTCACATGTGGGAAACCCCCCTTTACGTATAAGTGTGTGTGTTGATGTGTGTGTGAGTACTTTTTGATTTCCAGAAGTTAAAAAAATCATTTCATAAGTATGCATTTGTGACTCTATCACACACACAAATTAATTTGCTATAGCTAATTACTATGCAATCTAAGATTTGAGGTAGTTTTACATATTTTAGACAGCTCATTTTCCTTCCTATTCACCAAGTTTTTTTCTTGGCCTTGAAGTTTTTTTTCAGACATAATGTGCCAGGTAAAAAGGTATCACAATCTTAGTCTTAGCCTGACAAACACCAGGCTCAAGACGTGTTGTCATACTAGGGAAAGATCTGTCAACTCCTTAGTTCCCAAACAACTATCCAGTAAATGCTTCTTGCTGCTCTTTTATTTGTCTTTTTCTTTTCTTGTTCATTATTATTAAAGACATGAATAGAAGAAGGATCTTTGCTTCTTAAAGGGTTTTCCACAGGTATCTCATCCCCACTGAACATATAATCCCTTTTAGTATCCCACCTGGTTGAAATGACATGGTGTTAGGGACCATGGGATGGAAATGGAGTGCCATTATTTCAAGTAGTAATGCTTTAAAAGTTTGGGAGCATGGATATCTAATGGAGAGAGAGAGAGTAAGCCTTAAATTTCTTTTCTTTGTGTAAGTATTCCCAGAAATAAAAGCATGATACAGAAGCCAAAAACTTGTCTGAGGCAAACACTAGAGTGTTTTAAGTCCCGAAAGCTGACAAGATGCCACATTCCATGTACTTTTGTTAGGTTAGGCTTGAGGCTCAGAGATGGGAAAGGAGCCTGTGTGGAGTAGATTATTTTTTTCTTCTTACCTTAACACCAGTTTGGGTTACCTGCAGCCCTGCTTCATTTTGTCTTTACTCTAGACCTAGAACAGCCTCTAACTGGGACACTGATGGTCTGAACTAGAAAAGCCTCTGTGAACTCTACACCGGCCCTTACTGCTTCTGTTAAGAAGTGAAACACATCACATGGAATTGTTTAAAAATAAAATCATTCAGTTCAATAAGCCTTTAGCATTGCTTTCTGGTTATTTGCTTGACTTTTGCAGAAGCTGAGGGAGGTAGGTGTTACCGGTGAGAAAAACAGTGAAGGAGAGTTAGCCCATTCAGATTCTGTGGATTACCACTATTTGTCCTTCAAGGCCCATTGAATTTCTGGAGTCTTCTTAGATAACTCTAGTCAACACCGGCATGCTCCTTCTGCCTACCTTTCATTCATTTACACATTCCATAACTATTTATTGAAGCCGAATACATGTAGTGGACAATACAGGCATAGTTTGTGCTTTCATGGAGTTGACTTTCTAGTAGGAGGAAACAGATAAATAAGTAAGGGCATAAGTCAATAGGACAATTTCAGATGGTGAAAAGTGCTGTGAAGAAAAAGCATGCTCGGGAGTGTTGCAGGTAGGGTGAGGTGCTGGCTGACGCTGGATGGTTAGGGAAGACTTTTCTCAGGAGTTAACACAGGACCCGAGATCCTACTGAAAACAAACAATCAGCTGTATCAGGGGAGGGACTAGCCGGTACAGAGGCCCTATGGCAGGTGGCAGCTTGGCAGTGTGTCTGATGCTGATCAGAGTGAAGATGTGGGGGGTATGAGATGGGGTCTCAGAGGTCGGCAGGGTCTAGGACATTTCAGCTTCTGTGGAACTTTGGCGAGGAGTGTGCTTTTTTTTCCTTGGTAAGTGAAACAAGAAGCCATGAGAAGATTTTAAACTTCACAACACAAGCTCTGATTTGTGTTTGCAAGCAATCACTGAGATTGCTATCTGAAGAATGGACAGAGAACAGTGAGGGCTAGAGACAGAGGGACCAATTAAGACCTTGGCACTTGCTCATTTCCAAACTAAGGCTCTGAGGCTCTGGGTTACAAGCACCTTTAGGACAGGAACGTGTTGTCTTCTCCTCTACTTTCTCCTGTCCTTCCTCTCTTCCTTTGTTTTCTCTGTTACACTCCTACAGGCTCTAACGCTGTTGGCATCATAGTGGGCTCAATTAAAACTTGCAGTTACTTGGAGAACCCTCTGCAAATTTTTGGATGTAGAATTGGCCCAGCATATTTGCCATTTGCTTTGAATATATGGAATCAACTTCTTTTAGTGATTTCACTTCCTTGGGAGAAGGTTACTCCATTATGAAGAGGTGGTGTTTTCTTTTAATTTTTCTTCAGTTTTATTGAGGTATAATTGACACAAAATTGTAATATATTTAAAGTGTACAACATGGTGATTTGATACGAGTATACACTGTGAAAGGATTCCTACCTTACATATTACCTTTTTTCTTTTTTGGTGAGAACACTTAAATTCTACTCTCTTTACAAATTTCAATTATACAATACTGTATTATCAACTATAGTTATCATGTAATACATTAGATCCTCAGAACTTTTCTGAAAGTTTGTACCCTTTTACCAGCCTCTCCCTATTTCCTCCACTTTCCAACCCCTGGCAAACACCTATCTACTCTCTGTTTCTATGAATTCAACTTATTTTTAATTCCTCATATAAGTGATACCATGCAATATCTGCCTTTCTCTGTCTGGCTTATTTTACTTAGCATAATGCCCTCGAAGTTAATCTGTGTTATCGCAAATAGCAGAATTTCCTTCTTTTTTAAAAGGCCGAACAAATATTCCATTTGTGTGTGTGTGTGTGTGTGTGTGTGTGTGTGTGTGTATCACATTTTCTTTATCCATTCATTTGTTGATGGAAACTTAAATTGTTTCCATAGCTTGGCTATTGTCAATAATGCTGCAATGAGCAGACATTTTTTCTAGCTAGTGATTTCATTTCCTTTGACTATATACCCAGATGCAGGATTGCTGAATCGTATGGTAGTTATATTTTTAGTTTCCTGAGGAAACTCTATATTGTTTTACATAGTGGCTGTACCAACTTACATTCCCAACAGTGTGCAAAGGTTTCCTTTTCTGCATATCCTTGCCGGCATTTGTTATCTTGTCTTTTTGATAACAGATATCCTAACAAGTGTTAGGTGATATCTCACTGTGGTTTTGCTATACATTTCCCTGATGATTGTGGTGCTGAGCACCTTACCCTATACCTGTGGACCATTTGTATATCTTCTTTGGAAAAATGCCTGTTCAAGTCTTTTGACCACTTTTAAATTGGGTTATTTGCTTTTTTGCTATTGAGTCATATGAAGTCCTTCTGTATTTTGTAAATTAATAAAAATGTAATTTGTAGTAGTATTACAGTTAGAAATATTGTATGATATGTAGTTGTGTAGGATATGTAGTTTGAAAATATTGTCTCCCATTCCATAGGTTGCTTTTTCATTTTGTTGATGGCTTCCTTTGCTGTGCAAAAGCTTTTTAGTCTGAGGTAATGCTACTTGTTTATTTCACTTTTATTGCTTTTGTTTTTGGTATCAAATCCCAAAAAATCATTGCCAAGACTGATGTTAAGGATCTTATTCCCTATGTTTTCTTCTAGGACTTTTATGGTTTCAGGTCTTATTTTTAAGTCTTTAATATATTTTTGGTTGATTTTTGTGTATATGGTATAAGATAGGAGTCCAGTTTCATTATTTTTTATGTGAATGTTCAGTTTTCTCAGCACCATTTATTGAAGAGACTATCTTTTCCCCCCTTGTATGTTCTCACTTCCTTTGTCAAAAATTAATTGGCTATATATGCATGAATTTATTTCTGGTTTCCTATTCTGTTACATTGATCTATTCTGTTTTAATGATCTATGCATATACTGTTTTGATTACTGTAGCTTTGTAATATCATTTGAAAATAGGAAATGTGATGCATCCAACTTTGTTCTTCTTAAGATTGCTTTGGCTATTTGTGGGTTTTTGTGGTTCCATACAAATGTTAGGATATTCTATTTCTGTGAAAACTGTCATTGGAGTTTTGATAGGGATTGTATCAAATCTGTAGATTGCTTTGGGTAGTATGGACATTTTAGCAGTATTAATTCTTCCAATCTATGAGTATGATATATCTCTCCATTTATTTGTGTTGTCTTCAAACTGTTTCATTAATGTCTTAATAGTTTTCAGTGCCTTTCATCTCTTTGGTTAAATTTATTCCTAGGTATTTTATTCCTTTTGATGCAATCATAAATAGGATTACGTTCTTAATTTCTCTTTCTGATAGTTTGTTGTTAGTGTATAGAAATGTAACTGATTTTTGTATATTGAGTTTGTATCCTGCAACTTTACTGAATTTGTTTATTAGTTCTAGCAGTTTTTTGATAGAGTCTTTAGAATTTTCTATAATGTAATATCATGTCTTCATGATATTACAAACATGAGCCAATTTTACTCCTTCCCTTCTGATTTGGATACTTTTTATTTCTTTTTTCTTACTAAATTGTTCTGGCTAGGACTTCCAACACTATGCTCAATAAAAATGGCAAGAGTAGGCATCCTTATCTTATTCTTGCTCTTAGAGGAAAAGCTTTCAGTTTTCATCATTGGGTATGATGTTAGCTATGGGCTTGTCATATAGAGCCTTTATTTTGTTGATACACTTTTTTTCTGTACCCAGTTTATTAAAAGTTTTTATCATAAAAAGATGTTAATTTTGTCAAATGCTTCTTATGCATCTGTTGAGATGATCATATGATTTTTATCCTTCATTTTGTTAATGTGGTATATCGCGTTTATTGATTTTCGAATGTTGAACCATGCTTGCATCCCTAGAATAAATCCCATTTGATCATAGTGTAAGATCTTTTTAATGTACTATTGAATTCATTTTGCTCATATTTTGCATCTATGTTCACCAGAGTTATTGGCCTGTAATCTTCTTTCATTTCTTTTTAAACTTTTATTTATTTTTGAGAAAGAAGGACAGACTGGGTGAGCAGGGGAGGGGCAGAAAGAGAGGGAGACACAGAAACCAAAGCAGGCTCCAGGCTCTGAGCTGTCAGCACAGAGCCCTACTCAGGGCTTGAACTCACAAACTATGATATCATGAGCTGAAATGAAGTCGGATTCTTAACCCACTGAGCCACCCAGGCGCCCTTGGCCTGTAATTTTCTTTCCGTGTACTGTCCTTCTCTGGCTTTATTTTCAGGGTAATTCTGGCCTCATAAAATCAGTTTGTGAATGTTCTCTGATCTTCTATTTTTTGGAGTTTGAGAAGGATTGATAGGAATTCTTTAAATGTTTGGTAGAATTCACCAGTGAAGCCATCTGGTCTTAGACTTTTCTGTATTGGGAGATTTTTGATTACTTATTCAATCTCCTTACTAGTAATTGGTCTGTTTAGATGTTCTATTTCTTTATGATGTAGTCTTGGTAAATTGTATGTTTGTAGGAATTTATTCATTTTATAGGTTATCTAATTTTTTGGCATCTGATTGTTCATAGTAGTTTCTTATGATCCTTACTATTTCTGTGTTTTCAGTTGTAATGTTTCCTCTCATTTCTGATTTTACCCATTTGAGCCTTTTCTGCTTAGTCTAGCTAAAGGTTTGTCCATTTTGTTTATCTTTTCAGAGAACCAGTTCTTAGTTTTATTATCTTTCCTCTTTTTACAAAAAAATATTTATTTATTTATTTTGAGAGAGAGTAAGCAGGGGAGGGGCAGAGCGAGAGGGAGAGAGAATCCCAAGCTGGCTCCATGCTGTCAGCACAGAGCTTGATGTGGAGCTCAATCTCATGAACCATTAGATCATGACCCGAGCCCAAATCAAGAGTTGGATGCTTAACCAATTGAAGCATCCAGGCATCACTCTTTCCTCTTATCTTTTTATTTTCTTTTTCATTTATTTCCACTATGATCTTTTTTATTATCTACTTCTACTAACTGTGGGGTTAGTTTGTTCTTTTTCTAGTTCTTTGAGCTGTAAAATTAAGTTGTTTATTTGAGATCATTCTTTTTTCTTAATATAGGCACTTATCATTATAAATGTCCCTCTTAGAACCACTTTTTTGCTGCATGCCATAAGTTTTGGTATGTTATGTTCCCACTTTTATTTGTTTCAAGATATTTTCTTTCTTTTTTTTTAATGTTTTTAAAAAAATATTTATTTATTTTGAGAGAGAGAGACAGAGACAGAGTGTGAGTGGGGAAGAATCAGAGAGAGAGGGAAACACAGAATCTGAAGCAGGCTCCAGGATCTGAGTTGCCAGCACAGAGCCCGATGTGGGGCTTGGACTCATGGACCATGAAATTATGACTTGAGCCGAAGTCAGACGCTTAAGCGACTAAACCACCCAGATGCCCCAAGATATTTACTGATCTCCATTAAAATCTTTTTTAAAATGTTTATTCATTTTTGAGAGACAAAGAGAGACAGAGTGTGAGCAGCGAAGGGCAGAAAGAGAGGGAAACACAGAATCTGAAGCAGGTTCCAGGCTCTGAGCTGTCAGCACAGAACCTGACGCAGGGCTTGAACCCACAAACTGTGAGGTCATGACCTGAGTGGAATTGGACACTTAACCGACTGAGTCACCCAGGCACCCCACTGATTTCCATTTTTATTTCTTCTTTGACCCATAGTTGTTCAGGAGCAAGTTGTTTAATCTCCACATATTTGTGAATTTTCTAATTTTCTTCTTGTAGAAGAAAATCTTCTTTCTTCTTTTTCTAATTTTTCTTCTTGATTTCTGGTTTTATACTACTGTGGTTGAAAAAGATGCTTGTTGTGATTTCAAACTTAAGTATATTAAGACTTAGTTTGTGTCTTAACACATCATCTATCCTGAAGAATCTTCCATGTATATTGGAGAAGAATGTGTATTTTGTTGCTGTTGGATGAAATGTTCTGTGTGTGTCATTTAGGTCCATTTGGCTATGTGCTGTTTAAGTCCAATGTTTCCTTATTCATTTTCTGTCTGGAGTATCTATCCATTGATGAAAATGGGGTATTGACATTTCCTATTATTATTGTATTGCTGTCTATTTCTCCCTTCAGATCTGTTAATATTTACTTTATATATTTAGGTGCATAAATATAACTGTTATATCCTCTCAAAGAATCAACTTCTTTATAATTATATAATGATCTTCTTTGCCTCTTATTATAGTTTTAAAAACAATTTTGTTTTTTAATGTTTATTTTTTTTTGAAGGAGAGAGAGAAACAAAGTATAAGTGGGGGAGGGGCAGAGAGAGAGGGAGACACAGAATCCAAAGCAGGCTCCAGGCTCTGAGCTGTCAGCACAGAACCTGATGTGGGGCTCAAACCCATGAACTGTGAGATCATGACCTGAGCCAAAGTCGGAGGCTTAACTGACTGAGTCACCCAGGTGCCCTGCCTCTTGTTAGTTTTTGATTTAAAATCTATTGTATGTGATGTAAGTATAGCTGCTACCTTTTCTCTTTTTTTAATTTCAATTTGCATAGAATATCTTTTCCTATCTCTTCATTTTCAGTGTGTGTGTGTCTTTAAAGCTGAAGTGAGTCTCTTGTAGGCAACATATAATTGGGTCTTTTTTTTGTTGTTTTTAAAATCACTTTACCTACTCTATATCTTTTAATTGGAGAATTTAGTCCATTTACATTTAACATAAATATTGATAAGTATAGACTTACTATTGACATTTGGTGAAGTATTTTCTGGCTATTTTGTAATTTCTTTGTTCATTTTTCCCCTCTCTTGTTCTCTTCCTTTATGATTTAATGTATTTCTGTAGATAGGGAGTGGGAGGGAGGGGAGCGTGTGTGATGGGGATTGAGGAGGGCACCTTTTGGGATGAGCACTGGGTGTTGTATGGAAACCAATTTGACAATAAGTTTCATATATTGAAAAAAATGTATTTCTGTAATAGTATGTTTTGATTCCTTTCTCTTTATTTTGTATTTCTGTTATAGGTTTTGCTTTGTGGGTACCATGAGGCTTACACAAAACATTTATAGTTATAACAGTCTATTTTAAACTAATAACAACTTAACTTCTTTTTTTTTTTTTTTTTTTTTTAAATTTTTTTCAACGTTTTTTATTTACTTTTGGGACAGAGAGAGACAGAGCATGAACGGGGGAGGGGCAGAGAGAGAGGGAGACACAGAATCGGAAACAGGCTCCAGGCTCTGAGCCATCAGCCCAGAGCCTGACGCGGGGCTCGAACTCACGGACCGCGAGATCGTGACCTGGCTGAAGTCGGACGCTTAACCGACTGCGCCACCTAGGCGCCCCATTAACAACTTAACTTCAAATGCATAAGAAAGCTCTAGATTTTTACACTCACCCCCACTCCCCATTTTATGTTTTTAGGGTTACAATTTACATCTTTTAGTGTTGTGTTTCCACTACCAGTTATTATAGTTATAGTTACTTTTAATGCTTTTATATTTTAATTTTTATACTTGATTACAAAGTAATTTACCCATCACCATGATAATATTAGTGTATTCTGGATTTAACTATGTATTTACCTTTACCAGTTAGTTTTATACTTTCACATGTTTTCATGTTACTAATAAACATGCTTTCATTTCAGCTTTAAGAGCTCCCTTTTACATTTCTTGTAAAGATGGTCTAGTGCTGATGAACTTCTTCAGCTTTTGTTTGTCTGGAAAATTCTTTATCATTCCTTTAATTCTGAGGTGAAGGACAACTTTGCCAGTTAAGGTAGTCTTGGTTGGTAGCTTTTTAATTTCAGCACTTTAAATGTATCATCTCACTTCCTTCTAGCCTGCATAATTTCTGCTGAAAATCTGTTCATAGTCTTATGGGGGGGGGGGTCCCTTTTAAGTAGTAAGTGTGGATCTCTGTAGGTTTATTTTCTTTAGTACTCTTCATGCTTCCTGAATCTGGATTTCTGTTTCTTTCCTCACATTAGAAAAATTTTCAGCTATTATTTTTCACAATAAACTTACTGCCTCTTTCTCTCTCTCTCTCTCTTCCTTCTGAGACTTCTATAATGGATATATAGATCTGTTTGATGTTGTATTATAGGTCCCTTGTACTATCTCCACAGTTTTTTATTCTTTTTCTTTTTGTTCCTCTAATTGGATGAATTCTATTGCCCTGTCTTTGAATTCACTAATCCTTTCTTCCAACTGATCTAGTTTGTTGTTGAACCCTTTGATTGAATTTTACAGTTTAGCTATTTCTTTCTTCAGCTCTGTGATTTCTATTTGGCACTTTAAAAAATTTTCTATTTCTTTATTGAAATTCTCTCTTTGTTCATGCATTTCTCTCCTGACCATGAACATATTTATGACCATTATTTGAACTCTCTATTGGGTAAATCACTTACCTTCATTTCATTAAGATCAGTTCTAAAGAATTATCTTGTTCTTTTGTTTGGAACACATTCCCCTGTTTCTTTATTTTCCTTGACTCTCTGTGTTGGTTTCTCTGCATTATATAAACCATCACCTCTCCCATTCTTAACACAGACTGGTCTCATGTAGGAGATAAGCCTTTTCAATTAGCCTAGCCTAAGCTCCTGGCTGTTTCTGATTGTCCAGTCACCATCTTTGTTTTTTGTGGTACCCAATATTTGAGGATGTGCCAAGATCCATCAGTATCCCAAAGGAGATGATTGTAGTCAATGCCTAGAAGCAGGCCGATTAGATGCCAGACCCCAAAGCAGCAGCTGGGAAAAAATGTATTTAAGCCAAGGGAAAAATTCCAGGAAAAAAACAGAAAAAAGCATTTTTCCTACTTCCTCTGCACTGAGGTCTGGGCTGTGGTGAGGGGTGGTGTACATGTGGTGAGTGCTTGTGATCTTGTTAAGAACTGTTTCTTTGTTTGCTATAGTCCTATAGGTCTCATGAACCCACGCCCTGTTGGCTTTCAGAGCTAGGCACTTTGATGGTCCATCCCTCAGGCAGGATCCTTAAAAGATAGGGTGCTGGATGTGCAGTCCAATCCCTTTGCTCTTCAGGGAGAATCTGGGAGTTGTGAGTTCCCTTCTGATTGTATGGTGCTGTACTGGGAGTGAGATTTATGATAAGAGTATATCTCAGTATTTCTTACTTATTTTGATGTAGTTATTGTTTTATTCACATGATGTGTCAGAGTCTATTAGTTTCTGGAATCCTCTCAGAGAAGTGCTCTGTGTATGACTGTATACTGAAGGTGTCTGTGGGAGGAGGGAAGTTCAGGAGCCTCCTATGTCACTATCTTGGTTCCTCCCTCAAAGTTTTCTTAACATGAATTCACTACAATGGATATTTTGTCCTTTTTGAAACTAGTCATTGTTGCTTACTTAATATAGTCATTGAAATGTTGGAGACCTTTTGTAGTTATATAAAAACAGATTAGTCATTTCATTTTGTGAACTTTCCTTCACTCTTCAGATTTGCTTACTCAAACCAATTACGCACTTTTGTTAAGTTTCTACTGGGTGATGACAGAGCTCTCCATAAAGAAAATGTGTCTTTAGTTGGTACACTATAAATAACCTCCATTTTTGCATATTATAATTATATGGTTGTAATTCTGGAGTCTCCTAATTCATTAGCCTCAAACACAGAGGTGCTTGGGTAGATCTTGAGATGTTCAAAGTAACTGCTTATGATATTTGGCCCCAGCTAATACTAAGCGAAGGCCAAGGATAATGGAAGAAGCTGTTGCTTTGGAAGGGGATGAAAGAGGGAGATTAGGGACTTATAGTAGCTGCTAACAGAGTTGAAGGAGAGCAGTCACATGGAAATCAGAATCAGAAATTTCTCATACCTGTTCTGGTTGGCTTTGAGTGTCTTCTTTGGGTCATAAAAGAAAGGAAAATATTTCACCTCTTATCTATCCTACCTATAATAACTAAGAACACAGGTTTTGGTCTTAGAGATAACTGGGTTACAGTCAGGGCTTTGCCATTTACTGTGGGACTTTGAACAAATTCTTAAGCTCATTAAGCCTCAATTTCCAAAGCATAAATATGGGTTAATCATAGTACATACCTACTATGGACTGAATGTTTGTGTTCCCTCAAAATACATATGTTGAAACCTGACCTCCAATGTGTTGGCATTTGGAGGTGGGGACTTGGGGAGGTGATTAGGTCATGAGGATGCAGCTCATGAATAGGGTTCATGTTCTTATAAAAGGGACCCCATAGAGCTCCCTCTCCCCTTCATTTATGTGACAATACAGTGAGAAGATGGTGTCTATTAAGCAGGAAGCATGTTCTCACAGACACAAAATCTGCTGCCACCTTAATCTTGGACTTTGCAACCTCCAGACCTGTGAGAAATAAATTTCATTTATAAGCCACCCAGTCTATGGTATTTTTGTTATAGTAACCAAAACTGACTAAGACAATACCTCATAGTGCCTCTTTGAGAATTATATAAGATGATGCATACGAAGCATTTGGCATAGTGTAAATGCTCAGTAGATGTTAACTATTGTCATTAGCAACACTTTCTTACTATAGCAGTGATACCCATTCTTTACAAGCAATTAAGAAAATAAAGTCAAACAAAAGGAAATAAAATCATGCACAATTCCTTCATCCAGAGATAAACAGAGATATCTACTCCCAATCATTTTCTCTGCATATCTTATCTTACAAATTTAATTTTATTATATAATATCTATTAATAGCTTTGTACATCATTATATAATCTTCTAAAAATATTATCATGACAAGATAAATGTAATTCCATTGTATAGGTGTACTATACTCTAGATTATCCTACCAAACCTTTTTTGTTTGACATTATTGTTTACAACTTTTTGCTATTGCAGTGAGTGCTGCAATAAACATTTTTATACAAACATTTTCTTTGGCTCAGTTATAAAAGTATAGTTACTGGATTGAATAATGGCAATGTTTTTAGAGTTTTGGATACTTACTGACCAATTAACCACCAGAAAGTTGTTAACATTTGTATTTTAATCAGCAGAATATGAGAGTAACCTTTCCCCTTTCCCCTCACTGACACCAGACATTAGCTTTTGAAGAAAATTTTCACTAATTCCCCTAAAATTTTTTGAGTGCATACTGTAGATCAGGCACTATTCTAGGCATGAGGATATAACAATAAACAAAACAGATAAAAATCTCCCTGCTTATAGAGCTAAAATAGAGTATGCTAAATGATGCAGTTGCTATGGAGGAAAATAAAGCAGGGCAGGAAGATACAGAGTGTCTGGTTTGTGGGGTAGGGAGAAGTACATTTTTTTAAACGTGTTTTATTTTTTATTTTTTAAAATTTACATCCAAATTAGTTAGCATATAGTGCAACAATGATTTCAAGAGTAGATTGCTTAGTGCCCCTTACCTATTTAGCCCATCCCCCACTCCCACAATCCCTCCAGTAACCCTCAGTTTGTTCTCCATATTTATGAGTCTCTTCTGTTTTGTCCCCCTCCCTGTTTTTATATTATTTTTGTTTCCCTTCACTTATGTCCATCTGTTTTGTCTTTTAAAGTCCTTATATGAGTGAAGTCATATGATTTTTGTCTTTCTCTGAATGACTAATTTCACTTAGCATAATACCCTCCAGTTCCATCCACGTAGTTGCAAATGGCAAATTTCATTCTTTTTGATTGCCGTGTAATACTCCATTGTGTATATATACCACATCTTCTTTATCCATTCATCCATTGATGGACATTTGGGCTCTTTCCATACTTTGGCTATTGTTGATAGTGCTGCTATAAACATGGGGGTGCATGTGTCCCTTTGAAACAGCACACCTGTATCCTGTGGATAAATGCCTAGTAGTGCAATTGCTGGGTCGTAGGGTAGTTCTAGTTTTAATTTTTTGAGGAACCTCCATACTGTTTTCCAGAGTGGCTGAACCAGCTTGCATTCCCACCAAAAATGCAAAAGAGATCCTTTTTCTCCGCATCCTCAACAACATCTGTTGTTGTGAGTTGTTAATGTTAGCCATTCTGACATGTGTAAGGTGGTATCTCATTGTGGCTTTGATTTGTATTTCCCTGATGATGAGTGATGTTCAGCATTTTTTCATGTGTCAGTTGGCCATCTGGATGTCTTCTTTGGAGAAGTGTCCATTCATGTCTTTTGCCCATTTCTTCACTGGATTCTTTGTTTTTTGGGTGTTGAGTTTGATAAGTTCTTTATAGATTTTGGATACTAACCCTTTATTTGATAGGTCATTTACAAATATCTTTTCCCATTCTGTCGGTTGCCTTTTAGTTTTGCTGATCGTTTCCTTCACTGTGCAGAAGCTTTTTATTTTGATGAGATCCCAATAGTTCATTTTTGCTTTTGTTTCCCTTGCCTCTGGAGATATGTTGAGTAAGAAGTTGCTGCGGCTGAGGTCAAAGAAGTTTTTGCCTGCTTTCTCCTCGAGGATTTTGATGGCTTCCTGTCTTACATTTAGGTCTTTTATCCATTTTGAGTTTATTTTTGTGTATGGTGTAAGAAAGTGGCCCAAGTTCATTTTTCTGCATGTCACTGTCCAGTTTTCCCAGCACCACTTCCTGAAGAGACTATCCTTATTCCATTGGATATTCTTTCCTGCTTTGTCAAATACTAGTTGGCCAAACGTTTCTGGGTTCTCTATTCTGTTCTATTGATCTGAGTGTCTGTTCTTGTGCCAATACCATATTGTCTTGATGATTACAACTTTGTAGTATAGCTTGAAGTCTGGAATTGTGATGCCTCCTGCTTTGGTTTTCTTTTTCAAGATAACTTTGGCTATTTGGGGTCTTTTGTGGCTCCATACAAATTTCAGGATTGTTTGTTCTAGCTCTGTGAAGAATGCTGGTGTTATTTTGATAGGGATTGAATTGAATATGCAGATTGCTTTGGATAGTATCGACATTTTAACAACATTTGTTCTTCCTATCCAGGAGCATGGAATCTTTTTCTATTTATTTGTGTCTTCTTCAATTTCTTTCATAAGCTTTCTACACTTTTCAGTGTATAGATTTTTCACCTCTTTGGTAAGATTTATTCCTAGGTATTTTATGGTTTCTGGTGCAATTGTAAATGGGATCGATTCCTTGATTTCTCTCTCTGTTGCTTCATTCTTGGTGAATAGGAATGCAACTGATTTCTGTGCATTGATTTTATATCTTGCAACTTTGCTGACTCATGAATCAGTTCTAGCAGTGTTTTGGTGGAATCTTTTGGGTTTTCCACATGCAGTAACATGTCATCTGTGAAGAGTGAAAGTTTGACCTCCTTCTGGCTGATTTGGATGCCTTTTATGTCTTTGTGTTGTCTGATGGCTGAGGCTAAGACTTGCAATACTATGTTGAATAACAGTGGGCAAGAGTGGACATCCCCATCTTGTTCCTGACCTTAGGGGGAAAGCTCTCAGTTTTTCCTGATTGAGGATGATACTAGCGTTGGGTCATTCATATATGGCTTTTATGATCTCGATGTATGCTCTTTCTATTGCTACTTTCTTGAGGGTTTTTGTCAAGAAAGGATGCTGTACTTTGTCAAATGCTTTCTCTGCATCTATTGAGAGGATGGTATGGTTCTTGTCCTTTCTTTCATTGATGTGATGAATCACACTGATTGTTATGGATATTGAACCACCCTGTATCCCAGGTATAAATCCCACTTGGTCGTGGTGAATAATTTTTTTAATGTATTGTTGGATCTGGTTGGCTAATATCCTGTTGAAGGTTTTTGCATCCATGTTCATCAGGGAAATAGGTCTATCATTCTCCTTTTTAGTGGGGTGTCTGCTGTTTTTGGAATCAAGGTAATGCTGGCCTCATAGAAAGAGTTTGGAAGTTTTCCTTCCATTTCTATTTTTTGGAACACCTTCAAGAGAATAGGTATTAACTCTTCCTTAAATGTTTGGTAGAATTCCCCCTGGAAAGCCATCTGGCCCTGGACTCTTGTTTTTTGGCAGATTTTTGATTACTAATTCAATTTCTTTACTGGTTATGGATCTGTCCACATTTTCTGTTTCTTCCTGTTTCAGTTTTGGTGGTGTATATGTTTCTAGGAATTTGTCCATTTCTTCCAGATTGCCCATTTTATTGGCATATAATTCCTCATAATATTCTCTTATTATTGTTTTTACTTCTGCTGTATTGGTTGTGATCTCTCCTCTTTCATTCTTGATTTTATTTATTTGGGTCCTTTCCTTTTTCTTTTTGATCGAACCAGCTAGTGGTTTATCAATTTTGTTAATTCTTTCAAAGAATCAGCTTCTGGTTTCATTAATCTGTTTTACTGTTTTATTTGGTTTAGACAGCATTAATTCCTGCTCTAATCTTTATTATTTCCTGTCTTCTGATGGTTCTTTTTCCAGCTCTTTAAGGTGTAAGTTTAGGTTGTGTATCTGAGACCTTTCTTCCTTTTTAAGGAAGGCCTGGAGTGCTATATACTTTCCTCTTATGACCACCTTTGCTGCGTCCAGAGGTTTTGGGTTGTGGTGTTATCATTTTCATTGACTTCCATATACTTTTTAATTTCCTCTTTAACTTCTTGGTTAGCTCATTCATTCTTTAGTCGGATGTTCTTCAGTCTCCAAGTATTTGTTACCTTTCCAAATTTTTTCTTGTGGTTGATTTCGAGTTTCATAGTGTTGTGGTCTGAAAATATGCACGGTATGGTCTGGATCTTTCTGTACTTGTTGAGTGCTGATTTGTGTCCCAGTATATGGTCTATTCTGGAGAAATTCCATGTGCACTGAAGAAGAATGTATATTCCGCTGCTTTAGGATGAAATGTTCTGAATATATCTGTTAAGTCCATCTGGTCCAGTGTGTCATTCAAAGCCATTGTTTCCTTATTGAGTTTTTGATTAGATGATCTGTCCATTGCTGTGAGTGGGGTGTTGAAGTCTCCTACTATTATGGTATTACTATCGATGAGTTTCTTTATGTTTGTGATTAATTGATTTATATATTTGGGTGCTCCACATTTGGTGCATAAATGTTTACAATTGTTAGGTCTTCTTGGTGGATAGACCTCTTATTTATGATATAATGCCCTTCTTCATCTCTTGATACAGTCTTTATTTTACAGTCTAGATTGTCTGATATAAGTATGGCTACTCCAGCTTTCCTTTATGATAGATTGTTCTCCATCCCCTTACTTTTCAATCTGAGGGTGTCTTTAGGTCTAAAGTGGGTCTCTTGAAAACAGCTTATAGATGCATCTTGTTTTCTTATCCATTCTGTTACCCTATGTCTTTTGATTGGAGCATTGAGTGCATTGACTTTTAAAGTGAGTACTGAAACATATGAATTTATAGCCATGATGATGCTTGTAGAGTTGGATTTTCTGGTGGTGTTCTCTGGTCCTTTCTAATCTTTGTTGCTTTTGAGATATATATATATATATATATATATATATATATATATATATATACACACACACACACATATATAAATTTTTTTTCATCTTTTCTCCCCTGAGAGAGTCCCCCTTAAAATTTCTTGTAGGGCTGGTTTAGTGGTCACAAACTCCTTTAATTTTTGTTTGTCTGGGAAACTTTTTATTTCTCCTTCTATTTTGAATGACAGCCTTGCTGGATAAAGAATTCTTGGCTGCATATTTTTCTGATTCACCACATTGAGTATATCCTGCCACTCCTTTCTGGCTTGCCAAGTTTCTGTGGATAGGTCTGTTACAAACTTGATCTGTCTTCCCTTGTAGGTTAGGGACTTTTTTCCCTTGCTGCTTTCATGATTCTCTCCTTGTCTGAGTATTTCATGAATTTGACTATGATATGCCTTGTTGATGGTCGGTGTTTGTTGAATCTAATGGAGGTCCTCTGTGCTTCCTGGATTTTGATGTCTGTGTCTTTCCCCAGGTTAGGAAAGTTTTCTCTTAGGATTTGCTCACATAACCCTTCTACCCCTATTTCTCTCTCTTCCTCTTCTGGGACCCCTATGATTCTTATGTTGTTCCTTTATAATGAGTCACTGCTTTCTCTAATTCTTAAATCGTGCTCTTTTGCCTTAATCTCCCTCTTTTTGTATGCTTCATTATTCTCTATAAGTTTGTCCTCTATATTGCTGATCCTCTGTTCTGCCTCATCCATCCTTGCCACTGCTGCATCCGTCCGTGATTGCAGGTCAGTTATATCATTTTAAATTTCATTCTGACTATTTTTTACTTCTTTTATCTCTGCAGAAAGGGATTCTAATCTATTTTTGACTCCAGCTAGTATTCTTATTATCATGATTCTAAATTCTGGTTCAGACATCTTGCTTGTATCTGTGTTGGTTAAATCCCTGGCTGTCGTTTCTTCATGCTCTTTCTTTTGAGGTGAAGTCCTTCGTTTTATCATTTTGAAGGGAGAAAATGAATTAATGAGGTAGAGAAATTAAAATTAAAAAAACTAAAATTAAACAAATTAAAATTAAAAAATTAAACACATACACACACAATCTAATAAATGATGCTGGATCCTAGGTGTGTTTTGGTCTGGGTGTTGAAAGTGGTTTTACAGATTATAGAAAAAAAAGGGGCAGGGAGGGAAATTGTTGGAGAATTTGAAAAAATGAATACACTGAATTAGACTAAAATGAGATTATAGGAGTAAAATAGAATTTGAAAAAAATTACACGAAAGTAAAGAATATAGTAGAAAAGAAATTAAAGAAAAATATTTTTAATAAAAATTAAAAATAAAAATGAGTTTTTTCTCTTTCTGTATTCAGGAGAAAGAAAAAAATGAAAAAGAGAAAAAAGAGGAAAAAAAGAAATCTTTTGAAAATTTGAAAAAGTGAATACACTGTAGTAGACTAAAATAAGATGATGGAAGTAAAATAGAATCTGAAAAAATTTACATAAAAGCAAAAAATATAGTAAAAGAAATTAAAGAAAAATATTTTTAATAGTAATTGAAAGTAAAAATGAAGTTTTTCTCTTTCTGCATTCAATAAAAAAGGAACAAAAAAGAAAAGAGAAAAAAGAAAAAATGGAAATTGTTTGAAAATTTGAAAAGGTGAATACACTGAAGTAGACTAAAATAAAATGATGGAAGTAAGATAGAATTTGAAAAAATTTACACAGAAGTAAAAAATATAGTAAAAAAATAAACAAAAATATTTTTAATTAAAATTGAAACTAAAAATGAATTTTTCTCTTTCTGTATTCAAAAAAAAAGAATAGTGTAAAAGAGAAAAGAAGAAAAAAGAAAAAAAAAGAAAGAAAATTGAATAGATGGACCTGCTAGCAGATTGAAATAGGACTGAAAATACTTTGTTTTCCCATAGAAGTCAGTCTATGTAGCGCTTTATAGTCCATAAACTAAGCCAATGGTGAGACTTGTGTTCTTGAAGAGCGAGGTTGGCCCAGTTGGGCGGGGCTCAGTGAAACAGCTCCGTTCTCCACTAGATGGCGCTGCCAGCCTACTGGGGTGGATTGTTGCAGGGCTTGTAGATATGTATGCACATGCGCGGGAGCGGTAAAATGGCGTCAGCCAGATACCCAGTCTCTAGTATGGGAATTTTTCTCTCAGATCAGCAGTCGCACACCCATCCTCTGTCTTCAGCTTTCGTCCGCTCCTCGCTTCTTCACTGTCCGTGACCAAGCCCCAGGCAATACCTCTCTCCCGAGTTTTGTCTCAGATGCGGCTGTTTTCCCCGGCCCCATACTTCTGAAGGACTGCGGCTTTGACCCGTTCCGCCCCTCTGCGGGAGGGTCTCACCGAGCAATGGCCGAATGCTGGCTGCACCCAGGAACGCCTTTTGGACTCTGCTGCTGCCGGTGCCCTGAGACTGCAGCCAGGTGCCAGCCCGCCCCAGAAAAAGTTTGCGAGATAGTGTAGCAGCAGCTTTTCAGGGACTGTGGAAAATCACAACACACATCTGGCACCAGGCTTCACCCTTAATGACCTTGTTCCAGCACCAGCGAATGTGGCCGCCTTCTGGGGTCTGCTGGGACGAGGTGGCTTCAACAGTCTCTACCAAATGTCCTTCCAGCAGTGGAACCGCTTTTCCCTGCGTGGCCCGAGAACCTCCTGGACCCCACTCTGTTCCTGGGGATTCGCCCTTCGCACCAGAGCACCGCCAGGTATGGAGCTGCAGAGTTGCAGCCTTTGCGCTCCCCTTGTTTACAGTCTTAATGGAATTTAAACCCTCTCCTTTCTGCTTTCTCCCTTTTTAGTTTAGTCCCTGCGGCTGTTTCCGATTTTCCACTTTCTCTCCAGCTGCTTTTGGGAAGGGTGCTTTTCCCGTATTCTCTGCAGGAGAATTTTCCCCCCACCCCCCACCCCGAGTCTCTGTCCTCTCTCCGCCTGCAAAAGTGGCTCCCTGCCCAGCGCCGGCTTCTGTCTCCCCAAGTTCACCTCTCCTCGCCACGTACCTGCTGAATTCTGTGGTTCAGGTTGTGCAGATTGTTGCGTTAATCCTCCAATCAGTTTTCTAGGTGTGTAGGATGGTTTAGTGTTGGTTTGGCAGTATTTCATGGACGTGAGATACACAAAAAATTTCCATGCTCGAGAAATACATTTTAATATAGGGCATCATGGAAGGTCCCACTGAGAAGATGAATTTTGGCAGAACTTAAGAGGTGAGAAAGTGATCCTTGAAGATATCTAGGGGTGAAATTTCCATGCTGAGGGAAGAGTAAGTGTAAAAATCCTGAGGCAGAAGCATTCTGGGCATGTGTAAGAAATATCAGGGAGACCAGTATAGCTGGAATGAGATGGATACAAAGGAGAACAGAAGGTAACGGGGTCAGAGAGATAAATGCTCTCAGATCGTGTAGGGAATATTACACCATTGTAAGGACTTCAACTTTCACTCTGCATGAGATGGGGAGTCATGAAAAGTTTTGAGCAGAGGAGAGGTATCATCTAAGCTCATGTTTAAAAGGATTACTCCAGCTTCTGTGTTGAGAAGACTGAAAGGAGGCAAGGGCAGAAGGAGTAGGAGAGGCTGATTAGGAGACTATTGCAATAATTTATAAGATGAGAGATGGTAGCTTAAACCAGCAGTATAGTTGGTGAAAAGAAGTCCAAAAGTAAGTTCAGTGAAATAACAGGATTTGCTGATGAGAGAAAGGGAGGAATCAAGGTTTTTGATCTGAGAAGCTGGAAGGATGGAGTTATCATTCACCAAGATGAAGAAGACACCACAAAGCACCGGTTTGGGGAAAGAGTTGGAGCTCAGTTTGAGGTGGTTTTCAGACTCCACATCCATGTAGAGAAGTTACATGGGGCGTCGAATACATGAATCTGAAGTGCAGGGAGAAGTTCAGTGTGGAGGGAGTAGTGGAGGGAATAGTGAGTGGATGGGTGAGGTTTAAAGAGAATTTTATTTTCATTGTGTGATAGACTACAGTGTATTGTTGATGGGGATGACCCAGTAGAAAAGGAAAAACTGATGATGTTGGAGAGGAGTCATTGGAACAATGTCATCAAATACGTAAGAAGGAATGGGATCTGGGAGACAAGTGGGAGGGCTGGCTTTACATAGGAACAGAAGAAATTCATGTGAAATAGCAAGAAAAAAAGCCAGAATGGGTGAGTGTGGACACAGGTATGTGGCTAGATGTGATGACAGAACTTTGTGGAAGTTCTCTTTGGTTTGCTTCTATTTTCTCAGGGAAATAAGAAGTTTATCCCCTGAGAATGAAGGGTGTTGGACAGACTCACTGTGGTGTATTTAATGCATATCATTCTTGTGGCAGTGTGGGAGACAGGCGGGATGGGGCAATGCCTACCTGAGGAGACTGTTGCAGTCATTCTCAGCAAGAGATGCCAAGAACCTGGATAGGGAGGTGATCCTAGATATGGAGAGAAAGCATAAATATCACATATGTTTTGGAGATAGGGCATGCAGAAATTGGTGATGGATTGGGAGTAGGTGTGAGGGAAAAGGAGGAGGGATCAAACATAATACAGTTTTGAAAAATACCCTAAAAAGGTAATAAATTACAATGGCTTCAGCTATATGGAAATGAGGGCCTGGGAACTCTTACTATTTTGGCTGACACAAATGGAGTACACCAGAGCTTCTTTCTTGTCTAAAAACTTGTCCTGACATTCTGGCAATCTTTGATTTTTAACAAAGTATGGTTAAAAATCAGCACATGTGATTTAGAGAAGTTGTTGGCAATCATTGGGCTCTGTGAGTGGGTCATATATCCTCACTTTGCAGATGATGAGACCAAGGCCCAGAAAGGTCAATGGAGGTATTTACAGATGTTGGGGGAAAAACATCAAGCAAAACCTTTTTGTTAATTTAAAATAATGAGAAGTACTTTACATTTAAGATTGCAGATCATTAACTACATGCTTATTTTGTTCTGTATAAGGCCTAGGACAGAATCTCATGCAAATAAATGTTTAAGAAATGAATTTGACAATGATTCTGCATGATGCATTAATTGCCATCAATTGCTAAAAGACCCTTCTAAATATGTATAAAGGAACTCAAAATATCAGCAGCCTCTTACATTAGGGTTATGATACTCCAGGTCTTCTGGAAGCAAGAGATGGGAACTTAGGTCCTATAGGTAAAATATTCTTCATTAGATAAAAATGTGAAACTAGGGGCATTTGGGTGGCTCAGCCGGTTAAGCGTCTGACTTTGGCTCAGGTCATGATCTCACAGTTCATGGGTTCGAGCCACCCATTGGACTCTGTGCTGACAGCTCAGAGCCTGGAGCCTGCTTTGGATTCTGTGTCTCCCTCCCTCTCTGCCCTTCCCTGCTCATGTTCTTTCTCACTCTCTCTTTCTCAAATATAAATAAACATTAAAAAATTTTTTAAAAAATGTGAAACTGATATTTGTCATATCCTGAATCTCTGCATTTAGCAGAAAAAGGAGGCAAGAACTTTAAAACACTGATTTATTAAAGTTTTACATAGGATCTTATTTTTGGTTTTGTTTCTTGTTTTTAGTTTATACCTAAGAGTGTTTAATACAAGGATTTCATTATGATGTTAAAAGAAAAAACCAAGGGGCACCTGGGTGGCTCAGTTGGTTGAGCATCCAACTTTGGCTTAGGTCATGATCTTGCGGTTTGTGGGTTCGGGCCCACATTGGGCTCTGTGTGGACAGCTCAGAGCCTGGAGCCTGCTTCCTATTCTGTGTCTCCCTCTCTCTCTGCCCCTCCCCCACATGTGCTCTGTCTCTCTCTACCTCTCAAAAATAAAAAATAAAAAAACTAATTAAAAAATTTTTAAAAAAAATCCAAAAACTTTTGCTATGCCAGTCACCCTTGTTCTGAAATATGGTGGCTTCCTGTAAAAGGCAAACAGTAGCAAAGTACTATAGTATAGTATGGTTCATATTTTTTTTATTCATTGCCTTAGAGCTTGTTCCTTCACTGTTTACTTAAAATTAAGCATTTTCTAAATGTCCAGATTGTTTCTAGGAAGGTTTTGTGTTTGCAATTTGAGTGTCAGCCCTTTGAGGGCAGGAAAGATTCTCTACTTCTAAGCATGCTTCACACAACATAATACATAGTAGCTATTCATGAATGTTACTTGAATAAAAAATAATTGAAATCCTTGAACTTGAATTTCTTTTCATTTAGTAGGTACATTTTAAAATGTCACATTTCCCTCTGTATACAAACATGCATGTACAGAACCTCATTGTCTTTGGATTCATCTACCTCTGACAATTACCTATCTAATTAATTAATCATCTGATAATTAAAATGACCTCCTTTTGGCTGATATTGGATCCCAAGAAAAGTTCAAAAGAAACTTGACACATCATGTTGTGTCATGTTCCATTGTGAGACTCCACTGCTGTTTATCACATTATGTCATATCTGATCATGTGGTGGTAATAAGTTGAACAAAACATGCTGACATATTAGAAAAAAATTCCAGTACATTAAGTTTATATAAAGCCATCCAGTCTTCACTCTTACAAAATGGTATAGTCACTGGGCAAAACTGGCAAATGGCATCTTTTAACCATCAACCAATTTAGGGCTCTGTTCATCAGGTAAGTACACTGAACTTAGCCCTTCCCTCAATTTCTACCTTGAGATTTTGGTTAAGGCACTTTGGACAACATGTGGGCTTATGTAGTTTACAGTCCTTGAATAATCCTATACTTTTGTCTACCAAATTCTTAAGTCAGCATTAGTTTTCACAGAAGAAGACGTTTAGAAAACAGAACTTTTTATTAGATTTAGTACACACCATTTTCCCTTCTCTTTCTTGAAAAAAGAAAACTGATTAACAAGAACTAGAATGGAAATGGAAACTGCAAGCAAATAAAAAGTTCATAGTCTTCATTTGGCATTCTTTATTCATGGCAGCCTCAGTCATGGCAGTGTTATCACCTTTGTATTTTGGGGGACATTTCTGGTTCCAAGATGGTGCACTGATTTCCAAAATGAAATAAGGATTCCATGGCCCTGTGGAATATGCTGACTCCATGGGACTATAATACATTTAACATTGTACATTAAACATTTTAACATACAGTATGCATGAGCGCCAGCTTAAAACTTTAATTTTCACTCACTGTGATTAGTGTATGATGTTATTATGGAGTGACATGGAATTCAGGGAAGACTTATGGAGTAAAGGTGACCTATGGCTGACACACTGTATCTTTAATAAGCTACAGATGATTGGGTCTCTTCTCAAAGGGGATATTGGCTTTCTGTATATAATTAATAACAAGAAAACTGTATCCTGACTTTAAGGTCTGCAGTAGCATCCTGGAACAAAAAGGGCCATAAATTAACATCAATTATGTATTAAAGTTCCAATTAACCTGGCTGACACTGATATACTTTAACAAGGCACATTTAGATAAAAGAAGAAACTCTCTAATTACTTGGAACAGGACCTTATGACCCATTCTGCTCTTTTATCCCAATTCCAACCTAATGAAGAATGAAGCGAGGGAGAGAAAGTTCCACACAAAGTGACAATGCAGCACCAGAAGATATCCCCTGGGATACCCTTTTACCATAAAAAAAACCAAACTCCATGATGAATATTTTATTATACTTAGCTTCTTAAAAACAAATACACCCATTGAAGAAAAAGGGTTATTTTAAGGTTGAGAACTGTGGCTTCCTTTGAGATTTCCCACTGGAAGTGGTTGAGCATACTATTGCCATTTAATGGGAACCCCCCTTTGTGTCTGAACTTGCTTTAGATACATTCTCTAGGAAAGGAGCTCATTGATCATGATTCCCTCTGCATTGTTTACTCTCCCTGCCCCTCCCCTCCTCCCCCCCCCCCCCCCAATCTTTGGACAGCCTTCCTGTTTTCCCTGTGATTTGGGAAGAACACTCTGGTCCCTGGTTCCCATCTGTTCTCCAGGTGGCTCTTTGGATTTTGTTCATCTTCGTCTTCTGTCCACCGTCTGGGCATCTTGCCTACATAGTTGTCTAGGTCTTTGTGTCCCTTTTGATGTCTCTTGGTCAGTTAGCTTCATCCACAATTGCACACGCATCCTCTAGGCTGCACATCACATGCACCAAAGCGTTTCTTCATCTGAAAACACAGAAATAGCAGATGAAGATGTTTGTGGAACGAATGAGAGAGAAAATGTGGTGATTGTGGGTGACAAGGAAGGAGTGGGAGCAAGGCAGATCTCAATAGCTGAGGAGACAGAGGAGGGAAGGACACAGAGAATAAACTAAGAAGTTCTTTGTCTTTATCGCACTTTTAATTTTTCTGTGAGTCATTAGCAAATGTCAAATGTTATTATTTGCTTCCCTGCAGTGATCTCCCCTTAGGTACATTTCTTCCCATTTCTTGGTATTGTTCCTAAAATCGAACTCACCCTGCAGAGTAGATGGAGGAGCCTTGTCTCACCCTGTATTCAATCAGGCTTCCCTGCTCATCTGCTCCACTCCTCCCACCAAATAGCCCAAGGCAGAAATACTTTCTTCAAGGCTCTTCCCTGCCTACATCCAAAATGAGACTAGCTTTTTATAGATATGAACTCAGCTTTTAGCCAAATATGAAATTAAAAAAAATCAAGAAATGCATCTAAATAAAGCAGAATTTCTACTTATACATTTGAATAAATATCCCAGTTCTTTTAAGGCCACAGATATGTGTGAATAGATACTTAGATCTATCTAAGTACTAAGTAAGTATCTAGAGCAGATGCTTATGAATAGAGATGAAAGTAGACATATAGAAATTAAATGTTGGCAACATATGTGGCCAACAAAATTTTTCTGAATATAATTCTGACCATGTTTTTTTCTTTCGGCAAAGGAAAGTGATAGTAAAAGCATGGGAATGGATGTTAGTTCAGCTTGGCCGCAGGAATCCAAGGTTAACTGGTTTGAGCAGAGGCTGGTGGGAGAAGGGCCTCCACCCTGCACCCAGGTAAGGAAGGCCCCAGGGAGGACTTTCTCTGAAAGCTGACTTTCTGCTCTTAACCCATTTGCCTATGTGCTAAGGCCCAGGCCTACCAATAGTTTCCTTGTCCTCAATTTTGTGTTTTTCCGACCTTGATTTGACAGCTCAACTCTATACTTTGGTACACCACTTAATATGTCTTTTGTCTGCTTCATTGGAAATCTTAGTTCAAGGATAAACAGGAAAGTCTTACAAACTTCCAAATAGAACAAGTTATGTAAAAGAGTAAACAGACTCCCACTGGCCTTGTTCTTTCCCTTTGAAACACAAAAGCTAAAAGACAGTATAATATAGCATTTACAGAAGACTGAGTTCCATTACTGTAATCTAATTTATATGAGAGAAAAAAGAAACAAATCGGTGAAAGTTTGTCCCAAACAACTGGTTTCAGCCACTCAGGTCTCCCACCTGGATTATTGCCAATAGCTTGCTAACAAGTTACTCTCCACACAACAGCCAGAATGATCCTTTTTAAAAGATTGGTCAGATTGCATCACTTTTTTTTTTTTAATGTTTATTTCTTTTTGATAGAGAGCACGAGCAGGGGAGGGGCAGAGAGAGAGGGGGGCAGAGGATCTAAAGCAGGATCTGTGCTGACAGCAGTGAGCCTGATGCAGGGCTTGAAATCACCAACTGCAAGATCATGACCTGAGCCGGAAGGTCAGCTGACTGGGCCACCCAGGTGCCCCTGCATCACTTTTGTGCTCAAACTTTTTAATGGTTCCCAATGTAACAGCCCTGTCCTTCTCTCATTTCATCTATGACCCCTTTCCCCTTGCCCACACCTCACTGGCCACAATGGCCTCCTTGGAGTTGGCCTGGAATTCACTTCACCAAACTCCCACATGTCTCCCTCCCTTCCTTCAGGCCTTTGTTCAATTATTCTCCTATTGAGGAAACCTTCTCTGATTCCTGTATTTTAATGAAATAGACCCTCCCCGCCTTCCATCATTCTCTGTCTTTCTTACTGTGCTTTATTTCCTACATAGCACTCATCGTTATCTGCTTTGCTGTGTATTTGTTTATTGTATCTTTTCTCCCACTATGCGCACCACAAGGAGAGAGGATTTGTATGTCACTGTTGCCACCTTATAAGCTCTCTCTATTTGTGTTATGAAGGGAAAGGGTCCTATACCCAGCCAACATATTCTCCTTCATGAAGAAGAAAGAGACATTTGTTGATATGCAGGGACTCAGGGACCAGATTGCTAGCAAACACCAATTCTTGAAAGAGACCTTGGAATCACCTAGTATGCCTGGTAAAAAAGAGTAGATTCTCTGGGCATGTGGGTGGCTCAGTTGGTTAAGTGTCTGACTCTTGGTTTTGGCTCAGGTCATATCTCTGTCTGGTTTGTGAGTTTGAGCCCTGTGTCAGGCCCTGTGCTGACAGTGCAGAGCCTGCTTGGGATTCTCTCTCTCTTCCCCTCTCTCATTACCTCTCCCCTGCTCTCTTTCTCTGTCTAAATAAATAAATGAATAAATGAATAAATGAATAAATAAAATAAATAAATAAATAAAATAAATAACAGTAAAAAAAGTAGATTCTCAGGCCCCAACCCAGATCAACAGAATCACTATTTCCTGGGGGAAAGACCTGGAATCTGAATATTTCAAACTATTAAATATTTCTGAAGGGCCTTATGTAATTATTATACTAAGACAAGTTTGGGGCCACCTGGGTGGCTCAGTCATTAAGTGACTAACTCTTGATATCAGCTTGAGTAGTGATCTCGTGGTCATGAGATAGAGCCCCATGTAAGGTTCCGCGTTAACAGCATGGAGCCTGCTTGGGATTCTCTCTCTTCCCCTCTCCTGCTTGTGCACGTGTGTGTGCATGCTCTCCTCTCAAAATAAATAAACATTAAAAAAAATAAGACAAGTTTGGAAAACTCAGTGAGTCTGATCTTACAATAAATGAATGTAAATAGACTCTTAGTAGCAGTAAACTTTGCAGTTTATGTGTCTGAGTGTATATAAAAATGCAATGCATTATCTATCTATCTATCTATCTATCTATCTATCTATCTATCATCTATCTGTGCCTCCCTGAGAGTTTAACTGGAAATTTTCAGTATAAATCCTATGTAAGGATTCTTGAAATAGAACATATTTTTGTTATCTGACCCATTCATTAAATTACTAAATTTTTATTACAGTTTCAACTATAGTAAGCTCAGTTGCAGGGTTTCAGTACCCAGCTCCTGTCATCAAACAACAGATACAGCTGGAAATGCATAGACATGATACTCATACTTATTAAAATGAACTCACCTGGGGGCGCCTGGGTGGCGCAGTCGGTTAAGCGTCCGACTTCAGCCAGGTCACCATCTCGCGGTCCGTGAGTTCGAGCCCCGCGTCGGGCTCTGGGCTGATGGCTCAGAGCCTGGAGCCTGTTTCCGATTCTGTGTCTCCCTCTCTCTCTGCCCCTCCCCCATTCATGCTCTGTCTCTCTCTGTCCCAAAAATAAATAAACGTTGAAAAAAAAAAATGAACTCACCTGTCCATTTTAATATGGGGGAGGACAGAAAAGAAATTAGATACCCGAGTCTCACTGTAATACTTAGTGTAAGACACACTAGTATTCTGTGGCTGACATTGGGTTTAAGGGAAAATTCTTCTATTCCGCAATATTCTCTGAGAACAAGACTATGTTACAGCCCTGTATCACACCTGATATTCAACTGATAATACACATTAGAGAAAAAGTTAATTATGCTCATAATCTTCATTTTAAAAGGCAGGGAATTGTTAAAATAACTAAACATGGTTAACACAAAATACTCTTTGATAATTAAAGCAAACAATTGTTTGGAAAATGCAATTATGGCAAAAACTAATTCCTGGATACCAGATAAGTAAGGTACTATTGCATAAAATAAGATCCTTGAACACAAAGTGCTTATAATCTTGGTGAAGAGACAAAGCATGTAGAGACAGGAAATAATTAAAGAGTAATGAAACAGTGCTCTTGTACAAGTTACATAATCACTCTGGATCACACAGTATCCTCATCAATGAGGTGGATATAATAATGTAAGACTCCCAGGGAGGTTTGAGGATTAAAGGGGATAATTCACACCCTTGATAAGTGGCATAGAGTGCCACTAACTGAGAAGTGACCAGAGGAAGATGTGATGGCTAAAGATCAACACATTCAGGGAAGCCTTTATAGAGATGGAGAGATTGAAACTTACTCTTGGAGGAAAAAGAGATGAAAATTTGAAGTAGGAGGATCAGCATAGGCAAAGGTGTGGAGGAGAGAACTATCATGGTAGTTTGGAGGGACAGCGAGGAGACCATCTGACTGCAGGTGTGGGTCATAAAAGACAAGGTTGTCTAAGCAAATATACTTCTTCAAAGAGGGCGATAGACATGCCCAGGGGAGAGAAAATAACAATATCCTACCACCCGGAGATAACTACTTTGCAATATTCCCTTCTAATAATTTTCCCTGTGTAAAAATTTTCTTCTGTAATTAAAACATTTAATACTATTATAACTTTTGTAACTTGCTTTTAACATTACATTATCTGCACTTTTGCATGGCATTACATATTTTCTTGAAGAATGATTTCTGTTGATGGCCAAATAATACCACATTTTGTGATCTTACTGTAGCTTTATGAGTCGATTATTGTTAGACTTGTAGGTTGCTGTATTTTGTTCTCTGCTAATATGTAATACTGCCATGAGAATGACTTTAAAAATACTCTGATTTTTTTTTTCTCCTTAAGAGGAATTATTGCAGGGAGGTTTCTTGGAAAAACATACATGAATATTTTTACATTACTGATATATATTGTTAAATTACTGAAAGCTTGTGCCAGTATATTATTTTCACTAGCAGAATATGAGGGCATGAATTTCATTCCATTCTTGGCAGAGAAATTTAGCCTTAGTGGAGTTCTTGGTCAGAAGAGCAATCTGGCAATAGTAGGTGGTGGAGGGAGGAGAGGGGATGCTGGAGACGTGTATCAATGCAGAGGTGCCATGAAAGTTACCGAACTTCAGTGGTCCAAGTGAGAGGAGAGAGGAAGAAATCTCCAATACTCTCCCCCCCCTTTCTTTACTCTTCTCTTCTTCCTTTTCTTTCTCATCCCCTTCCTTCCTAATAACTTGCTTTCCCCCTTCATTAAAAAAAATAGATGTCATCAAAAATTTGTAAAATGTAGAAATGTAAGTTATATTTTATAGCTTTTCAGCTTTTTTCAATATATCAATTGATGTATTTAATAAGTATTGTCACATATTAAATATTCCTTGCAAAAACAAAAGC
Source organism: Puma concolor (assembly GCF_028749965.1). NCBI lineage: Eukaryota > Metazoa > Chordata > Mammalia > Carnivora > Felidae > Puma > Puma concolor. Next base: position 74,980,327 of record NC_141675.1, on the reverse strand, counting down.
CCTTCCTTTCATAGATATAAAGATCTGATTATTCATTTGCTATTGATGGATATATGGACCAGACATTTTCTATGAATTTTTACTATTATGTCTAATGCTGCTATAAATGTCTTTGTCCATACTGTTGCCTTTATTTCTGATTTTCTTCTAGCAGAAAGGAATTACTGAGTAAATTGTATAGATGCATTTTAGATAAAGAAACATTTTCAAGGATCAGTAATAGGATTCATTACACACACACACACACACACACACACACACACACACAACTAAGACAAATAAAAAATGGTCCTTATGTTTCTAAATTTCAAGAATGAACTCCAACATAGAAATTCCAAATAACTGGTTTTGAAGGGAAGTTGACAGTTCAGTTTTGAACACAAAACTATTTCCATTATTGACATTTTGTATCTTATTATAGTATATTAACCAAAATTATGAGAACAATATAGAGATAGCCAGAGTACTATTTTATATTTTCCACACAGAAACATTATTTTTGTAAATAGCTCCCAGCAGAAAAATTGAAGAAAAATACTTGAGATTTCATCTCCCTTATAATTTTATACTCATTCTATTTTTTTGCCCTTCCTTTATGCAATCATTACTTAATCATTACATAAGGAACATATATTAGTGTGATGATCCCTTTTTGTGAATGGAAGAATAAGTATCTTTTTTAATATAATGTATCCAGTTAGGAAGACCTTTCCCAACCAAGAACAGAATTACAAAACTGGTCCATCTGTTTCCAAAGCTTCCCAAGTGGAATAATGCAAATTTCAGTTTACCCTTCCTTCATGTAACTCAGTTGACCCCATCTTGTGCAAGGCTGTCTTGACTTTCTTTTTCTTTCTTTTAACTCTTGTATTTTTTTTTTTTAACAAAATATAAATGCTTTCTCCGGAAGAAAGAAAGAAGAACAATTTTAAATATTCTCGTTAGTTATCTTATAGCTCATAGAATCACCTTACTGAATCACAGTTGTGTTGTTACTATGATTGCTTGGTTGCCACGACAAAGCTTATAAATAGATTTGCCTATTCACTAAGACCTGTTTATTTTGAAGGACTAAGTTGGAGTCAAAGAGTGGGTGATGGCTTCGCTGAAATACATGATCTCTATCCTCTCTAGAGCTTTCACCTGCTAAGCTAGTTGAAGCGATCTCTGTGTTTTCATTCTAGTGTGTTTCAAAAGTGTATTTTGATCTGGCAGAGAATAAAAAAGAGTTTTTTCCCTTTGTCCATTATTGAAATTGACTGTACTGTCATTTAGTTTCATGGTTTTGAAACAAAACCTGCCTGAGTTGATGATTGTTTTCTGGTGCAGTGTAAACTTTTAGTTAGTTAGTAGGGGCTAGCTTCTTTGTCTCTCACTTGCTCTGAATGCTCTGAATGTATCCATTAAGAAACATTTATTGGATGATTTCCATGTGCCAGATACTCTGTTAAGGGCTAGGCATGTGGCATTAAAAAAAATGGACTTGGTCCTGGTCTTCATGGACTTATAGTTTACAGGAGAGAGAGATAGTAGGTTAAGGGGTACAGAAATTAACATACAATTATAAAGAATTATGAATACTATAAATCATACACACAATTATATAAAGTATATGAAAGAAAACAAGGTCCAATCTAAAGCCCTGAATCATAGATCAACAGTGAGAGACACGGAAAGTTCAGTTAGGATGGTATGGCAACATTTCAGGTTAGTAATCTAAACTGCTGTTGCAAGTTTATTTATTTATTTATTTATTTATTTATTTATTTATTTATTTATTTGGTATTTTTATTTTTTAATTTACATCCAAGTTAGTTAGCATATAGTGCAACAATGATTTCAGGAGTAGATTCCTCAATGCCCCTTACCCAGTTACTCATCCCCCACCTTTCAACCCCTCCAGCAACCCTCTGTTAGTTCTCCATACTTAAGAGTCTCTTATGATTTGTCCCCCTCCAAGTTTTTATATTATTTTTGCTTCCCTTCCCTTGTGTTTGTTCTGTGTCTTAAAAGTCCTCGTATGAGTGAAGTCATATGATATTTGTCTTTCTCTGACTAATTTTGCTTAGCATAATACCCTCTAGTTCCATCCACATAGTTGCAAATGGCAAGATTTCATTCTTTTTGATTGCCGAGTAATACTCCATTGTGTATGTATGTATGTGTGTGTGTATATATATATACATGTATATATGTATATATGTATATAAATATACATGTATATATATATATTATATATATGTATGTATATTTATACCACATCTTCTTTATCCATTCAACCATCGATGGACATTTGGGATTTTTCCATACTTTGCTATTGTTGATAGTGCTGCTATAAAAATGGGGGTGCATATGTCCCTTCGAAACAGCATACCTGTATCCCTTGGATAAATGTCTAGTGATGCAATTGCTGGATAGTAGGGTAGTTCTAGTTTTAATTTTTTGAGGAAACTTCACAGTGTTTTCCAGAATGGCTGCACCAGTTTGCATTCCCACCAGCAGTGTAAAAGAGATACTCTTTCTCAGCATCCTCACCAACATCTGTTGTTGCCTGAGTTGTTAATATTAGCCATTCTGACAGGTGTGAGGTGGTATCTCATGGTGGTTTTGATTTGTATTTCCCTGATGATGAGTGATGTTGAGCATTTTTTCATGTGTCGGTTGGCCACCTGGATGTCTTCTTTGGAGAAGTGTTCATATCTTTTTCCCATTTCTTCACTAGATTATTTGTTTTTTGAGTGTTGAGTTTGATAAGTTCTTTATAGATTTTGGATACTAACCATTTCTGATATATTGTTTGCAAATATCTTCTCCCATTCTGTTGATGGCCTTTTAGTTTTGCTCATTGTTTCCTTCACTGTGCAGAAGATTTTTATTTTGATGAGGTCCCAATAGTTCATTTTTGCTTTTGTTTCCCTTGCCTCTGGAGACGTGTTGAGTAAGAAGTTGCTGTGGCCAAGGTCAAAGAGGTTTTTACCTGTTTTCTCCTCAAGGATTTTGATGGCTTCCTGACTTACAATTAGGTCTTTCATCCATTTTGAGTTTATTTTTGTGTATGGTATAAGAAAGTGGTCCAGGTTCATTCTTCTGTATGTTGTTTTCCCAGTTTTCCCAGCACCACTTGCTGAAGAGACTGTCCTTATTCCATTGGATATTCTTTCCTGCTTTGTCAAAGATTAGTTGGCCATACGTTTGTGGGTCCATTTCTGGGTTCTCTATTCTGTTCCATTGATCTGAGTGTCTGTTCTTGTGCCAGTATCATACTGTCTTGATGATTACAGCTTTGTAATACAGCTTGAAGTCCGGGATTGTGATGCCTCCTGCTTTGGTTTTCTTTTTTAAGATCGCTTTGGCTATTCGGAGTCTTTTGTGGTTCCATACAAATTTTAGGATTGTCTGTTCTAGCTCTGTGAAGAATGCTGGTATTATTTTGATAGGAATTGCATTGAATATGTAGATTGCTTTGGGTAGTATCAACATTTTAACAACATTTGTTCTTCCTATCCAGGAGCATGGAATCTTTTTCTATTTTTTTGTGTTTTCCTCAATTTCTTTCATAAGCTTTCTACACTTTTCAGTGTATAGATTTTTCACCTCTTTGGTTAGATTTATTCCTAGGTATTTTATGGTTTTTGGTGCAATTGTAAATGGGATCGATTCCTTGATTTCTCTCTCTGTTGCTTCATTCTTGGTGTATAGGAATGCAACTGATTCCTGTACATTGATTTTATATTTTGCGACATTGCTAAATTCATGAATCAGTTGTAGCAGTTTTTTGTTAGAATCTTTTGGGTTTTCCATATGCAGTGTCATGTCATCTGTGAAGACTGGAAGTTGGACCTCCTCCTGGCCAATTTGGATGCCTTTTATGTCTGTGTTGTCTGATTGCTGAGGCTAAGAGTTCCAATATTATGTTGAATAACAATGGCAAGAGTGAACGTCCCTGTCTTGTTTACCTGACCTTAGGCAGAAAGCTCTGTTTTTCCCTATTGAGGAGATATTACCGTTGGGTCTTTCATATATGACTTTTATGATCTTGAGGTATGATCCTTCTATCCCTACTTTCTTGAGAGTTTTTATCAAGAAAAAATGCTGTATTTTGTCAAATGCTTTCTCTGCATCTATTGAGAGGATGGTATGGTTCTTGTCCTTTCTTTCATTGATGTGATGAATCACACTGATTGTTATGGATATTGAACCACCCTGTATCCCAGGTATAAATCCCACTTGGTTGTGGTGAATGATTTTTTTAATGTATTGTTGGATACAGTTGGCTAATGTCTTGTTCAGCATTTTTGCATCCATGTTCATCAGGGAAATAGGTCTATCATTCTCCTTTTTAGTGGGTTGTCTGTTTTTGGAATTAAGGTAATGCTGGCCTCATAGAAAGAGTTTGGAAGTTTTCCTTCCATTTCTATTTTTTGGAACACCTTCAAGAGAATAGGTGTTAACTCTTCCTTATATGTTTGGTAGAATTCCCCCTGGAAAGCCATCTGGCCCTGGACTCTTGTTTTTTGGCAGATTTTTGATTACTTATTCGATTTCTTTACTGGTTATGGATCTGTCCAAATTTTCTATTTCTTTCTGTTTCAGTTTTGGTAGTGTATATGTTTCTAGGAATTTGTCCATTTCTTCCAGATTGTCCATTTTATTGGCATATAATTGCTCGTAATGTTCTCTTATTGTTTTTACTTCTGCTGTATTGGTTGTGATCTCTCCTCTTTCATTCTTGATTTTATTTATTGGGTCCTTATATTTTTCTTTTTGATCAAACTGGTTAGTGGTTTATCAATTTTGTTAATTCTTTTAAACAACCACCTTCTGGTTTCATTGATCTGTTCCACTGCTTTTTTGGTTTCAATAGCATTAATTTCTGCTCTAATCTTTATTATTTCCCATCTTCTGCTGTTTTTGAGTTTTATTTGCTGTTCTTTTTCCAGCTCTTTAAGGTGTAAGTTTAGGTTGTGTATCTGAGACCTTTCTTCCTTTTTAAGGAAGGCCTGGATTGCTATATACTTTCCTCTTATGACCACCTTTGCTGCATCCCATAGGTTTTGGCTGTGGTGTTATCATTTTCTTTGGCTCCCATGTGCTTTTTAATTTCCTATTTAACTTCTTTATTAGCCCATTAATTCTTTAGTAGGATGTTCTTTAGTCTCCAAGTGTTTGTTACCTTTCCAAATTTTTTCTTGTGGTTGATTTCGAGTTTCATAGTGTTGTGGTTTGAAGATATGCACGGTATGATCTTGATCTTTTTGTATTTGTTGAGGGCTGATTTGTGTCCCAGTATGTGGTCTATTCTGGGAACGTTCCATGTGCACTGGAGAAGAATGTATATTCCACCACTTTAGGATGAAATGTTCTGAATATATGTTAAGTCCATCTGGTCCAGTGTGTCATTCAAAGCCATTGTTTCCTTGTTGATTTTCTGTTTAGATGATCTGTCCATTGTTGTAAGTGGGGTGTTGAAGTCCCCTACTAGTATGGTATTATTGTCAGTGAGTTTCTTTATGTTTGTGATTAATTGATTTATATATTTGGGAGCTTCCAAATTTGGCACATAAATGTTTATAATTGTTAGGTCTTCTTGGTGGATAGATCCCTTAAATATGATATAATGACCTTTTTCATCTCTTGTTACAGTCTTTGTTTTATTTATTTTTAATTTATTTTTAATTTTTTTAATTTAATTTTTAAATTTTTTTTACAGTCTTTATTTTAAAATCTAGATTGTCTGATATAAGTATGGCTACTACGGCTTTCTTTTGTCAACCATTAGCATGATAGATTGTTATCCATCCCCTTACTTTCAATCTGAAGGTGTCTTTAGGTCTAAAGACCTAAGGGTCTTTTGTAAAAAGCATATAGATGGATCTTGTTTTCTTATCCATTCTGTTACCCTATGTCTTTTGATTAGAGCATCTAGTCCATTGATGTTTAGAGTGAGTACTGAAAGATATGAGTTTATTGCCATTATGTGTCTTGTAGAATTGGAGTTCCTGTTGGTGTTTTCTGGTCGTTTCTAGTCTTTGCTTTTGGTCTTTTTTTTTTTTTTTCATCTTTTCTCCCCTCAGAGAGTCCCCCTTAAAATTTCTCACACAGCTGGTTTAGTGGTCACAAACTCCTTTAATTTTTGTTTGTCTGGGAAACTTTTAATCTTTCCTCCTATTTTGAATGACAGCTTTGCTGGATAAAGAATTCTTGGCTGCATGTTTTTCTGATTCAGCACTTTGAATATATCCTGCCACTCCTTTCTGGCCTGCCAAGTTTCTGTGGATAGGTCTGCTCCAATCCTGATCTGTCTTCCCTTATAGGTTAAGGACTTTTTTTTTCCCTTGCTGCTTTCATGATTTTCTCCTTGCCTGAGTATTTTGTGAATTTGACTATGATATGCCTTGTGGATGGTTGGTTTTTGTTGAATCTTATGGGAGTCCTCTGAGCTTCCTGGATTTTGATGTCTGTATCTTTCCCCAGATTAGAAAAGTTTTCCACTATGATTTGCTCACATAACACTTCTACCTCTTTTTCCCTGTCTTCATCTTCTGGGACCCCTATGATTCTGATGTTGTTTCTTTATAATGAGTCACTGCTTTCCCTAATTCTTAAATCATGCTCTTTTGCCTTAGTCTCCCTCTATGTACCTTAGGTTTGTCCACTATATACCTTATTTGCTGCTCTGCCTCATCCATATTTGCCGCCATGGCACCATTTGAGACTGCAGCTCAGTTATAGCATTTTTTATTTCATCCTATCTTTGTTTCTCTTATCTCCACAGAAAGGGATTCTCATCTATTTTCTTTTTTTTTTTTAATTAAAAAAAAAATTTTTTTTTCAACGTTTATTTATTTTTGGGACAGAGAGAGACAGAGCATGAACGGGGGAGGGGCAGAGAGAGAGAGGGAGACACAGAATCGGAAACAGGCTCCAGGCTCTGAGCCATCAGCCCAGAGCCCGACGCGGGGCTCGAACTCCCGGACCGTGAGATCGTGACCTGGCTGAAGTCGGACGCCCAACCGACTGCACCACCCAGGCGCCCCAAGATTCTCATCTATTTTCAAACCCAGCTAGTATTCTTATTATCATGATTCTAAATTCTGGTTCAGACATCTTGTATGTACCTCTGTTGATTAAGTCCTTGGGTGATATTTCTTCCTGCTCTTTCTTTTGGGGTGAATTCCTTCATTTCATCATTTTGAAGGAAGGAAAGAATTAACAAGGTCAAAAATCTTAAAATTAAAAAATTAAAAACAACACACACACACACACACACACACACACACACACACACACACACACATCAAATAAATGATGCTAGATCCTAGGTGTGCTTTGGTCTCATTTAAAGGAGCTTGATACATTAGAGAAGAAAATGGGGGGAAAAAAGGAAAAGGTTTGAAAATTTGAAAAAATGAATACAATGAAATAAAATAAAGTGAAATGATGGAAGTAAAATAGATTTTGAAAAATTTACAAAAAGTAAAAAAATGGTAAAAAAATTAAGGAAAATAATTTTTAATAAAAATTGAACATAAAAATAAATTTTTTCTCTTTCTGCATTTAAGAAAATGAAAAGAAAAGAAAAGGAAAGAAAAGGAAATTGAATAGATGGACTAGTGAACAGACTGAAATATGATTGAAATTACATCATTTTCCTCTAGAAGTCAAACTGTGAAGCACTTTATAGTCTGCAAACTAAGCAGGCAGAGAGACTTGTGGTGTTCCTGAAGAGTGAGGTTGGCTCAGTTGAGCGGGCTTAGTGTAACAGCTCTGTTCCTCACTAGATGGTGCTGGTTAGCTTACTGGGGTGGATTGTTGTGGCGCTTGTAGGTGTGTATGCACATGTGTGGGAGGGGTGAAAATGGCATCACCCAGCTACCCAGTCTCTAGAATTGTAACTCTGTTCTCCCTGATCAGCAATTGTGCACCCATTCTGTGTCTCTGGCTTCCGTCCACTTACACTGTCTGTGACCAAGCCGTCAGGTTGCCAGGTGGCATCTCCCTGCTGAGTTTTATCTCGGATGTGGCTGTGTTTTCTGGCCCCTCAGTCCTGAGGGACTGCAGCTTTGAACTGTTCTGATCCTCTGCAGGAGGCTCTCACTGAGCAATGGCTGGGTGCTGGCCACACCCAGGAACATTCTCGGGACTGTGCTGCTGCTGATGCCCAGAGACTGTGGCTGGGCACCAACCTACCTCAGAAAGCATTCATGAGATTGTGTAGCAGCAGCGTCTCAAGGATTATGGAAAATCACAACACATATCTGGCACCAGGCTTCACCCTTAATGACCTTGTTCCAGCACCAGTGAATGTGGTTGTTCTCCAGGGTCCACTGGGAACTTTGCCTGTGGGGTGGCTGCACAGCCTCTACCAAACATCCTCCCAACAGGGGAACCGCCTCTCCCTGTTTGCCCCAAGGACCCCTGGACCTCACTCTGCTCCTGGGGATTCACCCTTCCCACCAGAGCACCACCAGGTATAGAGCTGTGGAGTTTCAGACTCTGCATTCCCCCTGTTTATAGAGTCTTAGTGGAATTTAAACCCTCTCTTTTCTCCTTTCTCCCTTTTTAGTTCAGTCCCTGAAGCTGTTTCCGCTTTTCCACTTTCTCTCCACCTGCTTTTTTTTGGGGGGGGGTGCTTTTCCTGTACTCTCCCCCCATCTCCATTCTTTCTCTGCACACAAAAACAGCTACCTGCCTTCTACAGCTTCTCTCTCCCCCAGTTCACCTTTCCACCCCACGTACCTGCTGAGTTCTGTGGTTCAGGTTGTAAGATTGTTGTGTTAATCCTAAAATCAGTTTTCTGGGTATACAGGATGGTTTAGTGTTGATTTGGTTGTATTTCATGGATGTGAGACACAAAAAAACTTCCATGCTGTTCCGCCATCTTGGCTCCTCCAGGTTATTTATATTTTAAATTTTCATCCCAGTTTTGGATATGTTTGGCATTCTGTGTCCATATTGGAAAAATGTATACTGCTTTTCTGACATACTGTGCCACTATATGATAATAAACCAGTGTGCTTGTCCTCTCCAGAGTAACTAATAATATTGACCATTTGTATAGGACAGTTGTTGTTGTTGTTGTTGTTTATTTTTGTTTTTTACAGAATCTCTTGAACTGGCAATTACAGCTGACTCTTGAACAAGGGTTAGGGGTACACTGCACAGTCAAAAATCCATGTATAACTTGACTTTCCCCCAATTTAACTACTAATAGCCTACTGTTGCCTTATCAATAGCATAAACAGTTGATTAACACATATTTTATATGTTATACGTATTATATACTATAGTCTTACAATAAGAAAGAAAAGGAGAGAAGAAAGGAGATAAAAGAAAATGTTATTAAGAAAGTCATAAGGGAGGTGCCTGGCTGGATCAGTCAGGAAAACATGTGACTTTCAATCTCAGGGTTGTTTGTTTGAACTCTATGTTGAGTATAGAGATTACTTAAAAAAATCTTATAAAAAAGTCATGGAAAATACATTTATAAGACTGTACTATAAAAAATACTCATATATGTGGACTTGTGTAATTTTAAACCTGTGTTGTTAGGGGCGCCTGGGTGGCTCAGTCGGCTAAGCGTCCAACTTCAGCTCAGGTCATGATCTCACGGTCCGTGAGTTCGAGCCCCGCGTCGGGCTCTGTGCTGACCGCTCAGAGCCTGGAGCCTGTTTCAGATTCTGTGTCTCCCTCTCTCTCTGACCCTCACCCGTTCATGCTTTGTCTCTCTTGTCTCAAAAATAAATAAACGTTAAAAAAAAATTAAAATAAATAAATAAATAAATAAATAAATAAATAAATAAATAAAACCTGTGTTGTTAGAGGGTCAATTGTACTTCTTTTTTATAACTTTTTTTTTTTTTAATTATTTTTTTTAAACGTTTATTTATTTTTGGGACAGAGAGAGACAGAGCATGAACAGGGGAGGGGCAGAGAGAGAGGGAGACACAGAATCGGAAACAGGCTCCAGGCTCTGAGCCATCAGCCCAGAGCCCGACGCGGGGCTCGAACTCACGGACCGTGAGATCGTGACCTGGTTGAAGTCGGACGCTTAACCGACTGCGCCACCCAGGCGCCCCAAGGGTCAATTGTACTTCTAAATATACCATGAGTTGGTTAATTTCTCCATGCAGTGCTATTAATATTTTTTCTGTATATTTTGAAGCTATTTTATTGGGTGCATAGAAGTTTAAAATTGTTATATTATTCTGAACACTTGAGTGTATCACTATGTAGCAACCTCTGATCTCTAATTATGTTTGTCAGATTCTGTTTTGGTTAATAATATAGCAACTCCAGGTTTCTGTTTTCCAGGGACAATAGATTTCTACTTTGTTTTTAGGGTGTCTCTTGTAAACAATGTATATCTGGATTTTTGTATTTTCGTCCAGTATATCAATATCTATTTTATTGTTTTTATTTATTTATTTATTTATTTATTTATTTATTTATTTATTTAAAAAAAATTTTTTTTTTCAACGTTTATTTATTTTTGGGACAGAGAGAGACAGAGCATGAACGGGGGAGGGGCAGAGAGAGAGGGAGACACAGAATCGGAAACAGGCTCCAGGCTCTGAGCCATCAGCCCAGAGCCCGACGCGGGGCTCGAACTCACAGACCGTGAGATCTTGACCTGGCTGAAGTCTGACGCTTAACCGACTGCGCCACCCAGGCGCCCCTATTTTATTGTTTTTAAGTTGGTAAGTTTGGTCTACTGATGTTTTTATTTTTTAATTATTGATACGTTTGAGTTTGTTTCCATCTTTCTTTTGTTTCTATTTTTTTGTTTTGGTCCCTTATATAGCACTATGCATGCAATATTGTTTTTCTATCCCAGTGATTTTTAATCCTCTATCAATTAGAATTGCCTGGGAGATTTTTAAAAATATTAATATTCAGGCTCCACCACTAGGGATTCTATTTAAGGCCTGGAGTGGGGCCTGGACAGTGGTATTTTTGAAAACTTATCCAGGCAGTATAGGATACATACTTTTGTATTCAGTTTTATCCATCTCCAAGCATCACATCATAACTACCTACAATGCATGGAGAAGCCACATTTCTGTATTCATTCTAGTGAAATTCTTGCAACAATTTGGCCTGGGACTGGTATTTGCAGTATTTCCATACTGTTCTCTAGGAACTGTCTCCCTAACCTGATTCCCATTCCCCGTTGTCTCATAGCTCCCTGGACCCACATCCAATCTGTATCTTGACAGAGTCAGGTATTTCAGACATTAAGAGTTAGGTATAGTTTAGATCTGGTCTTTTGGCTATGAGATCCTCTAACACCTTAAGTTATAGTGTTGATTTGATCCTGTTAATTTCTCTTAGATTCCTTTCTTTACTCTGCTGGAATTATCAACTGCCACTCCCTAACCCCACAGCAGATTGAGCATTTGCTTAGATCTGGTCTACCAACCTGCTGCTGAAGATGCCAAGAACATTATGGAAATATCCCTATAAAACCATAGATCATGGTAGTTCTGAGAGGTGGATTTTCTTTTGTCTATTAAAGCTATAGTCAACAATAATGTCCTCTAATCCACTGGCTTTCAATGTGTCATTCCTGGGCCAGCAGCATCAACATCAACTGAGAAGTTGTTAGAAACACACATTCTCTGGTCCTACCCTAGAACTCTTAAATCAGAAACACCGGGCGGGGGCCCCAGCAATCTGTGTTGTAACAAATCTGCCAGCTTATTCTGCTGCTCAGTCAAGTTTGAGAGGCACAGCTCTAATTCAAGAGGTTTTTCAATGTTCAATTTAATTAAGAAGACAGGAAGATTTTCTTTGTAGTGGTAAATGGTTAATTAACAGGAAATCGAGAATGGTACAATTAAGACTCAAAAAGAAAATAAACTATTCAGTGAGTGGTACTGTATTTTGTAATTTTATATTTTAACTTACATTAGACATTACCCCAGTATTTAGGCTAATCTTCATGTTGATCTGTTTTTCTTGAAATTGAAAGCTAGTATATGTATGAAGTCAAGTGATAAGGTCAAGGCAAAAATTGTGAGTGAATTATCTAAGTGAAATGTGGGCTGGTACCAAATTATTCACATCTAACCCTCCTGTACAGAAACAATTATCATGGTCTTTTAAAATTTAATATGGAGTTAAATGCTTTCATTTTTACTTCTACTGACTGGTTTCCACAACAGGAATAACAAGACTCTGTTATTTATTTATCCTTATGTTATTCTCATTGGGCACTTACTAGGTATACACCAGTACATAGAGTGTTATGAAATAACTAGACCCCAATGAAGGAAAGATGTACATCAAAGCCTTCTCTTTGTGAGATTTGGTCCCAGAGAAAAATAAATTTGGGGCTGGAAAAAAGAATAGAGTTTAACATCTAGAATCTCAAATATCATACACTTGTTTTATCTCTGAATTAATTAAAAAAATTGGCTTTTGTCCTGTTACTACTTTCTAAATTCATTTTCCTTTGCTTAAAGTAGCATACCTTTTAGGTACCAGAGGACTTTTAATGGAAACATATTCTTTCACTAGCAGTAAAAGGGAAAGAAGGGAAGGGAAAGAAGATAATTCAGCCATTGACATTTTTTTTTTTGTCAAAATCTAGTTTTCATATGTAAAATAGTGTAATATCACACTTAATGAAAAATAACTAAGAGTATGTACTTATAGACTAATGAGCCTTAATAGGGCCCTTGAGGTTGTCAGTGGGGGACTCCTGACCATGTAGAGGAAGTACCATGGACTCTATAGCCACAGAGTTATGGGAGGTGGGGGTGGGAGTTGGGGAGGGAGACATGATACTGTCTACTCCAACAGTATGGCAGGGCACACACTGGAGAAATCATGGAGAGCCCTGTGAGTCAGAACAGGCAGGTAAACATGCATATTGGCCATTTCAGGGATGGCAAATGTCTTTGTGATTGGTATTTTGCAAATATTATTGGAGAAAGTAAAAATTTCTTTGGAGATACATTTGATTACAACTCTGTAACTAAACAATAGATTAAGGGACCAGGGACTCCTGTGATGAGCACTGGGTATTATATGGAAGTGTTGAATCACTCTATTGTACACCTGAAACTGATAGTACACTGTATGTTAATTAACTAGAATTTAAATAAAAATGTAAAAAAAAAAAAGCCTGACTGCTAGAGCTTCTGGAGTGGCTTTCTAGTTCAGACCTTGTAACTCCCTGAGCCTAGTGGTTTAATTTTCCTAGGTTCTCAGGAGGTCTAATCAGGTGACAAAGTTTCCTATTTTCCATTTTCTTCCAATATGTATAAATGCAAGTGAAACAAGAGCTTGTTGTTCTTGCTTCCAAAATGCTTATAACCTAGGAGGGGACCAAGCCTATCAAAGTACAAAATATCCTCAAATCCTCAAATACATCTACTCATAAACTAGGAGTCCAGTAGATGTTCTCTGTAGGGTCAGGACTAATCTTTTTACATTGGAGGCTTCAGTCCTCTCCATGTATGCTGTTCTCTTCTTTTTCCCATCTCCATTTGCTTCCCTACAGCCTCAGACCCCCAGACCTCTCAAGCAAATTTATCCAGCAACCTGTCAAATCATCTCAATCTCATCCTCAAGAGGTCTCCTAGGCTGTGGTTTCCTGTTTATACTACTCATCAAATCATCGTAGTCAGGGTCTTCTGGAATGCCCAATACTGGCATGATATCATCCTGAATACAATTGCAACAAGTCACAGGCTCTTTCAGGCCCCAAGCTGTCTGTATGAATAAACCCCATGACTTTTCTCCCCTCTCTACCACTTCCTTGTGAAATATACTATGCCATGTGTAAACGGAATTAATGGGGACATATGTGTTAATTTCTTTGGTTTATGTGTGTCTAATTGTTTCTGTGCCATTTGGCTTAGTTGTGTTAGAGTTGTCTTTGATTGTAAGGACTTGGAGTTCAGGATGTATGTTCTACTTGGCCTGAATATTGCTCAGCTAAGTCCACATGCAGCTGGGTGCTTTATAATGATGGGAGGAAGAACATTCTGCCTTAAGGTCTGACTTGCATTGTCCTAGAAGGCTGAAGTCCAGCCCCATAGATTTGTGGGTGTATCTATTTTGGTCCAACACAATAGCAGGTTATCAACTACCTTTTACAGTCTATGGAATTTATGCATTGGTTTATGTCTCTAACATTCAATTTTGGATATGTAAAATGGTATTATTCCACTGCAAACACCTGTACAAATGGTAATATTCTGCTGTTCTATCTAATGACAAAATCTGCCACCATGACCACTTAAGCATATTCAAAATGAGAAAGGAAATGCCTCCCTTTATATAATAAAGATTTTAGCTTACATTTAATCATGGAAACTAGGCATTGGGAGAGGATCTTTTTTGTCTAAATATATCCTTGGCCTTCAATTATATTTTCTATTTCACCACAATGGCTTTTAAAATTCTTCCATGTTCACACCATTTTCCTTTATTTTGAGTTGGCAGGATCACCTTGAGCCCATCCCTCAACTTTCATCAACAAATATTATCACTTTGAGAGGAGCATAAGTTGGGATAATCTGAGTACAAAGGAGTCTCTCTGAGAAACTATTCTGGTGCCACAGGAATGCGGAATAAGATTGAAGCATGTCCCAGATTAGGGGTAACCAATTTTAACTCTTTTAACTTCCATAGGAGTTAGAATCCTGGAATAAAGATTAAAGATTTTCCTTTAAGGGTGGAGAATCAGGCCTTCCTCCAAGAAACACCAGCAAGATGTTGTGGAAGCACTGTGGTTAGATCACCAGATACTTGTGATTTTGGGAAATCATTTTGCTACTCTGGGTTTCAATTTCCCCCTGTGTGAAATAAAGCGTTTGTGTAGAGATTTTCTAAGATTGTTTCAAGCTCCACTTATTTGTCAACAAACATTTATGAGTACTTACTAAGTTCTAGGCACTAGGGATGAAGGGATAAACCAGGGAGATGGCGTCTCCCGCATCCCAGATCTCAGGGTGTAGTCTCATATTTAACAGATTGTTTTTGGAAAGAAGATTGCCAATTACATTTAATAAGGATTTTAGGTTAACATTAGCCTTTGGATGCTCCCATCTTATTTCAAGTCATGCTTCTTATGTCTTTTTTCTACTTGTTGGTCTTCCTCAATCATTCCCAGAGGAATACAATACCATGGCCCTAAATCAAACACTTGTCTTGGGGTGCCTGGGCAGCTCAGTTGGTTAAGTGTCCAATGTTGGCTCAGGTCATGATCTTGTGGTCTGTGAGTTCGAGCCCCACATCGGGCTCTGTGCTGACAGCTCAAAGCCTGGAGCCTGCTTCGGATTCTGTGTCTCCCTCTCTCTCTGCCCTTCCCCTGCTCGTGCTCTGTTTATAAAGTGAATAAACATTAAAAAAAAATTAAAGAAAGAAACACTTGTCTTTTAAGGTGTATTGAGATAATGCCAAATATGTTTTGTTGTTCATAATTTGTTTTGATGAATTGTGGTTGATATCACCTGCATTGATGGGTGTGATTTAAGGAGGGAGAACAAATATTGTGACCTCATTTGGGTCTTACTGCTGTGTCATAATTATACAGCTGTATGGATAAATGTAGTCCAAAATAAAACAGTTGAAATCTTTTCTCATCTTAGCCTTATAAGAAAACCTTTCTTTAGAATCAGTTTGTTAGACTATTCCTACATAGATTGATCTATTGCATTTAGGAGTGGGTTTCTATTTTTGAGAGCCAATGTGTGCTATTTTCCTATGCTTAAGCAAACAGCTAGGCTTAAAGCTTAATGAAGTAGGAAAGGCATTCAGGAAGAGCTAGAGCCAACATCTTGTATATTTGAACCTGTCTGTTCTGCCAGTGACCCATAGAGTGAAGAGCTGTGTCAGCTAATCATCTAGTTGACCATTGCTGACAGACAAATACCTTGTGCTGAGCTTGGAGGGAATGTCACAAAAACAACAGAAGTCAACAAGGTGACACAATCCCTGTGGGGTTCCATACTTATTTTTCCCATTGCTTGGAGCTGAGCAATTACACAAATGCATCGTATCTGTAAATAACATACACATTTTAAGAGTTTAAATTACTTTGTTTTCAGAAGGTGTTTTTAAAACTAGTTGGACACATATTTTTTCCAATGATGATAATTAGCTGATTAATAATATCATAGTCATCAAAAGAGATAGCATGTTTTAAAAATCATGCAACAATAGCTGAGTGCTTACATGGCTTTAATTGGAACACCTAATAATTATAACCTTGTAGATGCAAGGGAAGAAATGTTTTCAAATGTAAACACAAACACAGAAAACAAAACACAAATTTGTCAGCAGAAGACCGCCTGCTTATATGACTACTAAGCCAGAAAACAGCTGTTTTACTTAATGCATTGTTTCAGGACTGAAGTTAAATCATAGAAGTAGTGGCTTCCAACATTGTTAATAGCAAAAGTCCTATTATCCACCTGCCCCATGATCTGCAAATTTTGAAAGACTTTTTCCCTATCCAATTGTATTGATTAAGTAATTATGAGTTTTTCTATTTTAAGAAGCAAAGACAAATGTAGCTACCAGTTAACTATTGCGATGAATGTGAAACAATGGATTTTCAACACTGAATTGCTGTAATTCCCACTCAAACCAAAATGAATTTGTTATAGATATCTTAGACTGTTATATGGTAACCAACTATGTGATTTCCTTTAGACATTTAAAAATTTTGAAAATGGCATATGAAACCCATTGCTACTGTTTAGGAAGTTCTGGAGTTTCAGTGATCTCTTATGAGGAAACTCAACGAACATACAAATTATGTGTGAACTTAATTGTGTCTGATGCATTTAAAGTTGAAGAAGTTTTTCTTCAAGTTTCAAGTTTTTATTTAAATTTTAGTTAGTAGGGGCACCTGGGTGGCTCAGTCAGTTAAGCGTCCGACTTCAACTCAGGTCGTGAGTTCGAGACCCACATCAATGTGTGCTGACAGCTCCGAGCCTGAAGCCTGCTTCACATTGTGTCTCCCTCTCTCTCTGCCCCTCCCCCACTCAGACTTTGTATCTCTCTCCCTCTCTCTCAAAAATAAATAAACTTTAAAAAAATTTTTTTTTTAATTCTAGTTAACATATAGTGTAATATTAGTTTCAGGAGTAGAATTTAGTGATTTATCACTTACATATAACACATCGTCACAAGTGCCCTCCTAAATACCCATCACCCATCTAGCCCATCCCCTGCCACTTTTCTCCATCAACCTTCAGTTTGTTCTCTATCGTTGAGTCTCCTTTATGGTTTGCCTCTCTCTCTCTCTCTCTCTCTCTTTTTTTCTTTCCCCTATGTTAATCTGTTTTGCTTCTTAAATTCCACATACATATTTATCTTTCTCTGACTGAGTTATTTTGCTTAGCATAATATATTCTAGTTCCATCTAATCATTGCAAATGGGAAGATTTCATTCATTTTGATGGCTGAGTAATATTCTATTGTATATATATACCACACCTTCTTTATTCATTCATCAGTCAATGGACATTTGGGGCTCTTTCCATAATTTGGCTATTGTTGATAATGCTGCAATACACATCAGGGTGTATGTGCCTCTTTGAATCAGTATTTTTGTATCCTTTGGGTAAATACCTAATAGTGCACTTGCTGGGTCACAGGGTAGTTCTATTTTTAACTTTTTGAGGAACCTCCATACTGTTTTCTAGAATGGCTACACCATTATATATTTCCATCAAAAGTGTAAGAAGGTTCCCTTTTCCCCGCATCCTCACCAACATCTGTGGTTTCCTTTGTTGCTACATTTAGCCATTTTGACAGGTGTGAGGTGGTGTCTCATTGTAGTTTTGATTTCTTTTCCTGATTATGAGTGATGTTGAACATCTTTTTTTTTTTTTTTTTTTTTTAATTTTTTTTTCAACGTTTATTTATTTTTTGGGACAGAGAGAGACGGAGCATGAATGGGGGAGGGGCAGAGAGAGAGGGAGACACAGAATCGGAAACAGGCTCCAGGCTCTGAGCCATCAGCCCAGAGCCTGACGCGGGGCTCGAACTCACGGACCGCGAGATCGTGACCTGGCTGAAGTCGGACGCTTAACTGACTGCGCCACCCAGGCGCCCCATTGAACATCTTTTCATGTGTCTGTTAACCATCTGGATATCTTCTTTGGAAAAGCATCTGCTCATGTCTTTTGACCATTTCTTTACTGGATATTTTGCTTTTTGGGTGTTGAGTTTGAGAAGTTCTTTATAGATTTTAAATACCAACTCTTTCCTGATATGTCATTTGCAAATATCTTCTCCCATTACAAAGGCTGCCTTTCAGTTTTGTTGATTGTTTCCTTCATTGTGCAGAAGTTTTTATCTTGATGAAGTCCCAATAATTCATTTTTGCTTTTGTTTCCCTTGCCTTTGGAGACATGTCTAGTAAGTTGCTATGGCTGAGGTCAAAGAGGTTGCTGCCTATCTTCTCTTTGAGGATTTGGATGATTTCCTGTTTCACATTTAGGTCTTTCATCCATTTTGAAGTTATTTTTGTGTATGGTATAAGAAAATGGTTGAGTTTTATTCTTCTGCATGTTGCTATCTGATTTTCCCAAGACGATTTGTTGAAGAGACTCTTTTTTCCATTGGATATTCTTTCCTACTTTGTTGAAGATTAGTTGACCATATAGTTGTGGGTCCATTTATGGGTTTTCTATTCTGTTCTGTTGATCTATGTGTCTGTTTTTGTGCCGGTGCCATACT
This sequence comes from Puma concolor, assembly GCF_028749965.1. Lineage (NCBI taxonomy): Eukaryota > Metazoa > Chordata > Mammalia > Carnivora > Felidae > Puma > Puma concolor. The sequence goes on along the minus strand of NC_141675.1, from coordinate 74,961,619 downwards.
GTTTTGATGACTACAGCTTTGTAATATAACTTGAAGTCTGGAATTGTGATGCCTCTGGGTTTGCTTTTCTTTTTCAAGATTGCTTTGGCTATACAGGGTCTTTTGTTATTCCACACAAATTTTAGGATTGGTTGTTCCAGCTCTGTGAAAAATGCTGGTGGTATTTTGATAGGGATTGCATTAAATGTGTAGATTGGTTTGGGTAGTATGGACATTTTAACAATACTTGTTCTTCCGAACTATGAGCATGGAATGTCTTTCCATTTCTTCATGTCCTCTTCAATTTCTTTCATAAGTGTTCTATAGTTTTCAAAGTACAGATCTTTTACCCCTTTGGTTAGGTTTATTCCTACGTTTTTGTTGCAGCTGTAAGTGGGATCAATAATTTTGATTTCTCTTTCTGCTGCTTCATTATTGGTGTATAAAAATGCAACAGATTTCTGTATATTGATTTTTTATCCTGTGACTTGACTGAATTTGTGCATTAGTTCTAGCAATTTCTTTTTGGTGGAGTCTTTTGGGTTTTCTACGCAGAGTATCATGTTGTTTGAGAATTGTGAAAGTTTGATTTCTCCCTTGCTGATTTGGATGTCTTTTATTTCTTTTTGTTTTCTGATTGCTGAGGCTTAGACTTCTAATACTATGTTAAATAACAATGGTGAGAGTGGACATCCCTGTGTTGTTCCTAATCATAGAGGAAAAGCTCTCAGTTTTTCCCCATTAAAGAGGATATCAGCTGTGGGTCTTTCGTATGTGGACTTGATTATGTTGAGATATGTTCTCTATATCTCTACTTTGTTGAGAGTTTTTGTCAAGAATGGGTGACAAGAAAGTCAGGAAAGTATTTTGTCAAATGCTTTTCCTGCATTTACTGAGAGGATGATGTCGCTCTTATCCTTTCTTTAACTAATGTTATCACATTCATTGATTTGCCAATATTGAACCATCCCTGCAGCCCAGGAATAAATCTCACGTGATTGTGGTGAATAATTATTCTAATGTACTGTTGGATTCAATTTGTTAGTATCTTGTTGAGAATTTTTGCATCCATGTTCATCAGGGATATTAGCCTACAATTCTGTTTAGCCTATAATTCTATAGCCTATAATTCTGTTTCAGGGATATTAGCCTATAATTCTGTTTCGCCTATAATTCTTTGTCTGGTTTTGGAATCAAAGTAATGCTGGCTTCATAGAATGAATTTGGAAGTTTTCCTTCCATTTCTGTTTTTTGAAACAGTTTGAGAAGAATAGGTATTAACTCTTCTTTAAATTAAGTCTGGTAGAATTCACCTGGGAAGCCAGCTAGTCTGGGGCTTCTGTTTGTTGGGATATTTTTGATTACTGATTCAATTATTTGCTGGTTGTCTATTCAAATTTTATTTCTTCCTGTTTCAGTTTTTGTATCTTATATGTTTCTAGGAATTTATCCATTTCTTCCAGATTGCCCAATTTGTTGAAACACAATTTTTCATTATATTTTTTTTATATAATATAAATTTTTTTGTATTTCTGTGGTGTTGATTGTGATCTCTCCTCTGTCATTTGTGATTTTATTTATTTGGGTCCTTTCTGTGTTCTTTTTGATAAATCTGGCTAGGAGTTTATCAATTTTATTAATTCTTTCAAAGAACCAGCTCCTGGTTTCATTGATCTGTTTTACTGTTTTTGTTTGTTTGTTTGCTTTTTTTTTTTTTGGTTGTTGTTTCTATGTCACTTATTTCTGCTCTAATCTTTATTATTTCCCTTCTTCTGCTGGCTTTAGACTTCACTGGCTGTTCTTTTTCTAGCTCCTCAAGGTGTAAGATTAGGTTGTGTATTTGAGACTTTTCTTGTTCTTGAGGTAGGCCTGAATTGCAATCTAGTTCCCTTTTAGCACCACCTTTGTTGTATCTCAAAGATTTTGAACTGTGGTATTTTCATTTTCATTGGCTTCCATGTATTTTTTCTTTCTTCTTTAATTTCCTGGTTAACTCATTCATTCTTTAGTAGGATGTTCTTTAACCTCCATTATTTGTGGCCTTTCCAAATTTTTTCTTGTGGTTGATTTCAAGTTTCACAGAGTTGTGGTTAGAAAATATGCACTGTATGATCTTAACCTTTTTGTATTTGTTGAGGCCTGATTTGTGACACAGTATGTGGTCTATTCTGGAGAATGTCCCATGTGCACTTGAAAAGAATGTGTATTCTGCTGCTTTAGGATGAAATGTTCTGAATATGTCTGTCAAGTCCATCTGGTCCAGGGTGTCATTCAAAGCCATTGATTTTTGTTGATTTTCTGCTTAGGTGATCTGTCCATTGTTGTAATGTAACAGGGGTGTTAAAGTTCCCTGCTATTATTTTATTATTATCAATGAATTCCTTTATGTTTGTTATTAATTGTTTTATATATTTGGGTATTTCAAGTTGGGGGCATAAATATTTACATTTGATATATCTTCTTGTTGGATAGATCCCTTTATTATGATGTAGTGCCCTTCTTTTTTTTTTTTAATTCTTTTTGTTTGTTTTTAATGTTTATTTTTTATAGAGAGAGAAAGACTGTGAGTGGGGGAGTGGCAGAGAGAGAGGGAGACATGGAATCTGAAGCAAGCTCGAGGCTGTAAACTGTCAGCATAGAGCGCAACATGGGGCTTGAATCCGCAAACTGCGAGATATGACCTGAGCCAAAGTTGGACGCTTAACTGACTGAGCCACCCAGGTGCCCCTATGGTATAGTGCCCTTCTTAATCTCTTGTTACAGTCTTTGGTTTAAAATCTAGTTTGTCTGATGTAAGTATAGCTACTCAACTTTCTTTTGACATCCATTAGCATGATAAATGGTTCTCCATTCCCTCATTTTCAATCTGCAAGTATCTTTAGGTCTAAAATGAATCTTTCGTAGGCAGCATATGGAAAGATCTTGGTTTTTTTATTCTTTTCTTTTTTTTACTCTATTTCTTTTGATTGGAGCTATTAGTTCATTTACATTCAGAGTAATTATTCATAGATATGAATTTAGTGCCATTGTATTACTTGTTGAGTCATTGCTTCTGGAGATTTTTTCTATTCCTTTCTAGTCTTTGTCACTTTTCATCCTTCTTTCCCACTTAAAGAGTCCTCATTAAAATTTTTGCAGGGCTGGTTTAGTGGTCACAAACTCCTTTAGTTTTGGTTTGTCTAGGAAACTCTTTATCTCTCTTTGTATTCTGAATGTCAGCCTTGTTGGATAGAATATTCTTGGCTGCGTGTTTTTCCCATTCAGCACATTGAATATATCGTGCCACTCCATTCTTGCCTGCCAAGTTTCTGTGGAGAGGCCTGCTGCTAACTTTATTTGTTTTCCCTTGTAAGTTAGGAATTTCTTTTCCCTTGCTGCTTTTAGGATTTTTTTCCGTATCTCTATATTTTGCAAATATTACTACAATATATCTTGGTGTTGGTCTGCTTTTATTGAATCCTCTGTACCTCCTGGATTTGGATTCTGTTTCGTTCCCGAGATTAGAGAAGTTTTCAACTATAATTTGCTGAAATAAACCTTCACCCACCTTTTCCCTCTCTTCTTCTGGGACTCCTATGATATGTTATTATGCTTTATGGAGTTGCTGAGTTCCCTAAGTCCACATTTGTGATCCGATATTTTTCTTTCCCTTTTCTTTTCATCTTAATTATTTTCCATAATTTTATCTTCTATATCACTTATTAATTTCTCTGTTTCTTCCATCCTTGTGGTCATTACATCCAGTGGGTTTTGAGTCTTGATTATAGCATTTTTTATTTTGGCCTGACTAGTTTTCAGGGCTTTTATCTGTGTGAAAAGGCATTCCCTGGCATCTTCTATGCTTTTCTCAAGTCCAGCTAGTATCCTCATGATTATTGCTTTAAACCATTGATCGGGCATATTTCTTATGATTGTTTTGATTAGATCTTTGGCTGTGACTTTTCTTGTTCTTCCTTTTGGGATGAATTCCTCCATCTTGGCATTTTGTCTAGGTCTCTGTCTTCCTCTGTGTGTTAGGAAAGCCTATTATGTGTTTCCTGCTCCTGAGAGTGATGGAATACTACCCAGGGTCTGACATTTCAGGAAGTGTCTCTGGTGTAGGCTGTGTGCACGCTGCTACTGTGTTTTGGCTCTTCTTTCCCTCAGGTTAGTCTTCTGCAGAGTTTCTCCTTGCCTTCAGTGGGGAGAGTTTGGACCTTGTCCAGAGTATGATGAGTTTTAATTAGGTGTGCTCTGGTCTGCTTGTTAAAAAAAGCCTGATGCTATTTCCACTAGAGCTGAAAATTTGTAGCACTCTTTGGTCAGTAGACTTGGTGTGTACATGTGGGGTTTGTGCTGGTCTTCTAGGGGGAGGGGCCCACCTCTCTGGTACTCTGACACACTTGTCCTAGTAAAGAACCACCTGCAGAGTGCAGTGGGGCGGGGCTTGGTGTAAGCTGCTCAGGCCTCCACTGTTGGCACTGTGCTGCTCACTAAAGTCAGTCTGTGGTGATGGGTGGGGGAGAAAAATGGTGCCTGTCTTTACCATGTCTTTGTTCAGGCTGTCTGCCAGCCAGCAGCACAGTGAACCTCTGTTTTATCTCATGCATGCTAGCTGAGTTTCAAAACTCCAAACTTTAGGAACCTGGTGCAGTGCAGACCCATGCTGGTCCTCTGGGGGACCAGAGGGTCTTGTCATGCTTGGGTTGGTGCTGGTTTGTCCCATAAGGGCAGTTGTACCAATGTGCAGGAGCTTGGAGTTTAGAGCAAAGCACCACAAAATGCTTGGGTCCAGGTTAGCCACCCTCAGGAGATGCTTGCCCCTATGCTTAAGGGGTGGGGGAGTGCAATAGTGCCTGCTGGCTCTTTTGTCCCCTGAGAGGCAAATCCACCTGTTCCACATGCATTCCAAAAAAGGAGAAATGTCTCTCCCAGTGCATCCCAGGGATCCTCAAATCATGCGCTCCACTCCTGGGCCTGTGCCTTCCGTCTCCACAGGAGTACCAGTATGCCTACTAGGTTCCATACCAGCTGCGGACTTCTAAAACTCCAGTCTTTGAGCTCTGCTGTTGTAAACACTCAAGGTAATCAGCTCCTCTTGTTTTTCCAGTCAATGGCTTTGTGCAATCCCCTATGCACCTCTCCCTCCCTCTCTTTCTCTCTCTCTCTCTCTCCTGTCTCTTCAATCAGGGCTCCCTCCCATCCACAGCACCCATGATCCTTTTCTCCCCCAAATCATGTCCTCACACCTCCTCCTCTCTGTGATGTTGCCTCTTCTCTCCCTTCAGTCATGCAGTTTGTTTTGTTAGTTCTCAGATCAGTTTCTTGGGTGTTCAGAATGATTTGATATTTATTTAGCAGTGTTCAAGGGTCTAGGCAAGCATAGGGTTTTCCTATACTCTGACATCTTAACTCTTGAAAGTTGAAAAAGTTTTTTATTGTAAATCCTTGTACCAAGTGCTTTTGCAAGAATATGAAGAACCAAGCCATATTTTCTTCTCAGAATAAAAAAAACCCTTTTTCTATTGCAAGAAAAACTTGATGGGTCCCTTATGAGCTGAGTCTTTTGGTAATTATCAAAAGATGTATGGCTCAACAATGAGACCATTTATTGTTCTTGGCAGACCTGGGGTAACAATTTAAAATAGGCTGTGGTGCAAAGAGCAAAAGAAACTAACTACCATTACAATGTGAACTACCAATTCCATTGTGAATTGGTTGATATTGCAAGATGTGGAGGAAATTATGAAAATATTTTTTTCTCCTTACAAGTTACACTCCCTCTGAGAATTAATTTTTGTCTTGGAGAAGTATGTGTATATGTGTGTGTTTGTATGTGTCCTAACAGCTATCTCCTGAATGGGTTAGATATGTGATATCAAAAGAGAACTGCTCAGGCCCACTCTGAACTGCTTTGTGATTTTTGAGACTTACAGCTATATCTGCACTCCCATCTCAACTCCACACTATTTTTTAGGGCCAGATGTGTCAAATGCTACCTAGTCTGTTTCCTGGAGTCCTAGGAATGTTCTTCTCTAGATTGAAAACCTGTTTCAGGGAATGGTATTGCTGGAGGGAAAAAGGAAAGAGCTTGAGGTGATCCCCTCTAGAAAGTAAAAGTATGGAAAGAAGGATTTGCTAAGGATGGAAGCACAGATGCTCCATGAGAGAAGTGCAGTTGTAAGTATGGGGGAGCAGAGTTAGGAGTTGGTTGCCTGTAACTATGAAAGTCCTCCTTCCACCATAAAGTGTTTTCTCAAATGATCTACCCTTGAATGTGAGAAAAATCATATAAAATTTTCTGCCCATCAATCTACCCTTTGTCTATTCTACCCCCCTATGTTTCATTACTTTTAGTTAACCATTTCAGTTAAGTCTGATGTATCTGAATCGGCTTGTGTGTTGGTGTTATGAAGGACAAAGGGAGGTAAAGCAAAAGGACAAGTGATCTTTATTTCAATCTATTAGTTATGGAGGAGGAGGATGTTTACTTCAAGGAGGATGGGCTGACAGTTGAGCTTCACCTACACATTGGTCCCTACAGCGTTCCCCAAACAGTGTCTCAAACCATGTTAGTAGGTATTCCACCCCAATAAGTGTTCTATGGCCAAGTAAATTTGGAATATGTTATACACCACAGGAAATCCACAATATACATTAGCAGGCTAGGAAGATCTGAGGAGTCCTACAATAAAGATGATTATTTAACTTTGCTTAATCTAGTATTTCCCAGTGGATTTGACTATAGACTCATTTTTTCCCACAGGCCATGTTTTTCATAAAGCAAGATTGACATATGGAGAATACTAACACATCTTCTTTCTTAAATACTTTCTTCCTTTACTTATATGACATCATACTCTTGGGTTTCCTCTTATCTTTCTGAGCACTCTCTCTGTCTCCTTTGCTTGGTCATAAGATATTAGATTTCCTCAAAGTTTGACCCCAAGCCTTCTTCTCTTTCCATTCCTTATTTTCCTCTTTTCTCAGCATGCCCATGGCTTTCATGACTATTTCATGGAGATGGCTCACAGATGTCTAGCTCCAATTTAGACCTTTTCTGTGGGCCTCAGTCCTATATATCTACCAGCTCATTTGACATCTTTACTTGGATAGCCAACTCAATGTTAAGATCTTTGTCTTTCTGACTTTGTCCAGTCTTGCTCTATTCCTTCTTTTCAGTAAATAGCATTACAATGCATTCTGTTATGCAATTTAGGAAACTGGAGTCATCGTTGACCCTATACTACATCCCGTTGATCAGGTTGTATAGATGTTAATTCCTAAGAACCTTAAATCCATCTATTTCTCCCCAACTCCATTTCCCCTTCTTTGGTTCATATTACCAACTTTTTACACCTGAGATTCTACAAAGAATCACCTAGGCTTGTAGCATCCACTTTTGCTCTTTCCTTCCTTCCTTCTTCTTTCTTTCTTTCTTTCTTTCTTTCTTTCTTTCTTTCTTTCTTTCTTTCTTTCTTTCTTTCTTTCTTTCCATGTTTATTCATTTTGAGAGAGAGAGAGAGAGAGAGAGAGAGAGAGAGAGACAGAGTGTGAAGAGAGGAGGGGCACAGAGAGAGGAGACACAGAATCTGAAGCAGGCTCCAGGTTCTGAGCAGTGCGGGGCTTGAACTCACAAACCACGAGATCATGACTTGAGCTAAAGGTGGATGTTTAAGCGACTGAGCCACCCAGGTGCCCCCATTCTTGCCCTTTCTAATCCATTATCCACAATACAGATCAACTGCTCTTCGAACAAAGGCCAAACCCTTAAGTCACAAACCCTATGAGATCAGGCTCCTGTCTCTTGTTTCAGTCTCATTTTGCATTACACTGCCTGTAACTCTCTTTGCTTCTCTGGTCTTGATTTACCTTAAAAAAATTGAGGTATCATTCACTCTTTTTGGTATTCACTTTTTATAGTATATTATACCATAAAATTTACTCACTTAAAGTGCACAGTTTAGCCATTTTCATGTTTTTTCAAGATTGTGCAACCTTGAAATCAAATTTCAGACTATTTTCATCACTCCTAAATGAAATCAATCAGTAGTCACTGTTCACTTTCGTCTACCCCAGCCACCAGCAACGACTAATCTATATTCTTCCTCTATGGATTTGCCTCTTCTGGACATTTCATGCAAGTGAAATCACATAAATGAATGTGGTCTTTTGTGTCTGGCTTTTTATTTTTACTTTTTAAATTTAAAAAAAATTTAATGTTTTTATTCACTTTTTGAGAGACAGAGAGTGAGACAGAGCATGAGCAGGGGAGGGGCAGAGAGAGAGGGAGACACAGAATCCAAAGCAGGCTCCAGGCTCCAGGCTCCGAGCTGTCAGCACAGAGCCCAACACAGGGCTTGAGCCCACGAACCGCAAGATCATGACCTGAACCAAAGTTGGTCACCTAATCCAGACACCCTGTGTCTGGCTTTTTAAAACTTGGCATACTTTTTTCAGCATTCAGGCATATTGTGGTACAAACTAGTACTTTATTCCTTTTTATTGCCATACTGAATGGATATTACACATTTTGTTTATCCACTCATCATTTGGTGGACATTTGAGTTGTTTCCACTTTTTGGCTATTAAGAATAATACTCCCATGAACGTTTATGTAAGAAGTTTTGTGTGTATGTATTCTTTTGGGTATGTACCTAGGGGTAGAATTATTTGGTGTTGTGGTAATTCTATGCTTAATTTTTGAGGATCTGCCAAATTTTTTTTCAAAGTGACTGTACCACTTTACATTCCCACTAACAACATATGAAGGTTCTAGTTTGTCCACATTTTTGCTAACTTGCTATTGTCCATCTATTTATTAAAGCCATATTAATAGTTATGAAGTGGTATCTCATTGTGGGCTTGATTTGTATTTCTCTAGTGATTAATGCAGTTTCTGATTTACTTTTAATTTTTGAAATTGCATCATATTCCCTACTGCCACAGGGTCTTTGCATGTACAGCTCCCTTTGCCCCAAACCTTTTACCTTTAACTTGACTCTACCTTCTGTTCTCTTTATACTGATAACAATGGTCATTTCCTTAAAGAAGTATTCTCTAATATCTCTAGGTCAAATCTGTTTGACTATAAACTTTTACTGGGTTATGCAATTCTCACTCATAGCACTTACCATAATTGTAACCCCATATTTATTTGTGTGATTTTTTTTATTAGTGTCTCCTCTACCAGAAGATTACAAATTTTATGAAGGTAGGAAACCTGTTTATATTACTCCCCATTGCATTCTCAGCACAAATAATGCCTGGCATGCAGTAGTTAGTTAATAAATATTTTCTGAATGAATGAAAGAATATACAGGTTGATTCTGGATTAAAGAAATAGCCTTAAAAAGTAAAGACATTCAGTGGCACTATGTATTCCCATGGGATTTCTCAGAAGACAGCTTGGGGACACAAATCCTCTCTCCATATGAATAATTATATACTTTGGTGAGTCAGAGAAGATGAATGGGAGGAGAAAATCATGGCAGAGAGAAAATATCTATAGGGATGAAGGATAGACACTTTTCATCAGATTACGTTTATATGACCTCATGAATTAAAAAGTGATGGATTCTTATGATTCTGCACAGCTTGTGGAAATCAACTCATTTGTCTTTTAAACTAATTTCCTCAGGAATTAACTTTCTTAAAAATATTAAAATGAAAATTCAGTTTTTTTGCAGTGCAGTGACTTTTCTTCCACTAGTCACTTTTACATTGGCATATAGTCACTATTTGCCATGCCTTAGACTTCTAAAAGAAAGCAAAATGGAAGAGCTCTAGCAACCTTTATCCACTGACACAAATTACCTCCATTGGTCATTTCTTTCTGAAACCCAAGATTCTTATTCATTTCAGTTGAATGCTTTTGCTAAGCATTAGATGACATTTACTTACACAAATGAAAGGTAGAATTTCAGGAAAATCTATTCTAACATCCTTCAACATTTATCATTTCAAGTGACCCACGTGAAAGAGTAGCATGCATACCCTTGTACTCTGACATTCAGTGGGGATATCAGCTAGCAATAGAACTCTTTGCTTAAATGCATTGCATATAGCAAAGGAAGATAGTAGCCAGTACTGCATACACATCAACAAACAATAACATCCTGAACCATAATGACTATGATCATGGTAGTCCCACCTCACCTGTAATCAAGTGTAGCCTTGGGTAATAAAACTGGACAACAGCAATATTAAAGAAAATGTGTAAAGGGGGCTTTTACTAAATTGCTGAAGGTGTCAAGCTTCTTATCCTTCTCCTTGTTAGTAAACTCTTCATGGTTGAAGGCATGGAGAACTAATGACAGGAGATGGACATGCCACAGACAGAAGTGCCCTTGGACCCTGGAGGTCACTGTGTGATGGTGTGTGTGTGAAGGAATGTACATCCTTTTTACGTCTTTGTTCCAGGGGACATGGTCCACTGGCAAATCCTGTTGCACTAAGATCGGAGGCTGAAGATAACCCAAACATAATCCAGACATGTGGACATTGTTTCTGTGACATAGCGTTACGATTCCAAAGTGCACCAGCTCTCTCAAAAACAACAAACAAGACTGGTTTCTTCCTGCATAGAACTCTAGATCTATGTCTCTCTCTTTCTCAATCTCTAATGCTTTTTCTGTCTCTATTGCTGTCAGTCTCTTTCTCTTTGTCTTTATCTCTCTCCTTATGTTTTTTTTTTGTCAATTAAATACTTATACTTACAGATGTGTTATGTATATATTTCCTCAACATTGTGTATATATTACCCATAGATACGGTTGACTACTTAGCATACATAAAATATGTAACATTTAGGATATATATATCCCCCAGTAAAAAGGAAACTCTCAACTTAATCCATCATTGAATGGGCAAACATAAATTACTTTGTTTACCTTTTATAGGAGAAGATAGTACTAGTTTTTTTAACTTTATTTTTTATTTTTTAAAATTTATATCCAAATTAGTTAGTATATAGTGAAGCAATGATTTCAGTAGATTCCTTAATGTCCCTTACCCATTTAGCCCATCCCCCCTCCCACAATCCCTCCAGCAACCCTCAGTTTGTTCTCCATATTTATGAGTCTCTTTTGTTTTGTCCCCCTCCCTGTTTTTATATTATTTTTGTTTCCCTTCCCTTATGTTCATCTGTTTTGTCTCTTAAAGTCCTCATATGAGTGAAGTCATATGATTTTTGTCTTTCTCTGACTAATTTCACTTAGCATAATACCCTCCAGTTCCATCCATGTAGTTGCAAATGGAATACTATTTTTATCAGAAATAGTGTGAGGATGAATTAGAGTTTATAAATACTTGTCCAAATAGACTCATTGCTCTTACCTGGGCTTCCCTGCCCATGGGCTCAGTCAAAGTCATTCTATGAACAACTTGGGTTCTTATATCAGCTTTTGGACTCACCTGGGCTTTGTCTTTTGAAACTTTTCCTTAGTAGTCTTGTAATTTGTTGTTAATTTTGTACTGTGGATTCTGTCCTGTTCTGTACCCACTTACCTGGACCTGGTTCTTTGTATCTGCCTTGCCTTCCAGATCCATCTTCCCCTGGGTACTGACCCAATGCCCCAAAGCCACAGAAGGCAATGTTAGACAGTTATTCCCAGAAACCCTGATATTTTCAAGGACTTACTCTGTCCTCCAGCAGCAGCAGATTTGGTGGGGGGAGCAGAGAGCTCTTCTCGAGTGGCTTCAGAAGGTGTGACTCAGGTGTAGCTAAGGCTCAGTTCCTAGATTCTCCGACCAAATGCCTCAGTTCTAGGACTCAGAACCCTCTAGAGGCAACAGGGGGACATTCACTGCTGGTAGTGAGTCCTTTGCCTCCTGCTTATGATGAGCTGAGAGAGTACATATTCTAGGGCATAACCTAGGACACTTGGTCCTACTGGCATTCCTGCTCCCCCAATCCTGTAACAGCTGCACTGGAAGCAATTTACATGCAACTCAAAGACATTATTTTGTAGGTTCAGTTATATCAGGACATATGGAACAGATAGACGTATAGTCCCAGGGGAATTATATGGTTTGCCTTGTATTTGGTGAAAGAAGCAGAGAGTTAAATAGAAATTTTCTTCCAGATTAGTTAGCCTCCATCAGAGGACTTCCTGAAACTTTTAGCATCATTAAAGCATAAATTTGGGGCTGTGCTTCATGTAAATTGGCCTCAATACTATGATGGTTTTGCCTAGGGATGGGAAAATGATCAGCCATATTATGTTGTTTCAGAATGGAATGATCAGGTCTTAGGACTTAGATTTAGGAAGAACTAAGGGGAATGTTTTTTGATAAACTGTAATGAGTCCTTCTCCTTCTGCTCTTACTCTAATCTCTGGCCAACCCCTCTCACATTGGCTGAACCCTGTGAGGCAGCGGATGTTCTCACCAAGATTGTACTCATTTCCCTGCACTGCCCAGGCCCTGCTCCCATCTCTGTCCAGCCTAGTTTGGAGGGCAGATTCTGGATTCAGATGGAATGGATTCAAGTCCTACCTCCAGTGTTTACTCATTGTGTGGGATTATGCAAGTCACTTTACTTCCATGCCTCAGTTCCTACATCTATAAAATGGCAGCAATAGGGGCGCCTGGGTGGCGCAGTCGGTTAAGCGTCCGACTTCAGCCAGGTCACGATCTCGCGGTCCGTGAGTTCGAGCCCCGCGTCGGGCTCTGGGCTGATGGCTCAGAGCCTGGAGCCTGCTTCCGATTCTGTGTCTCCCTCTCTCTCTGCCCCTCCCCCGTTCATGCTCTGTCTCTCTCTGTCCCAAAAATAAATAAAAAACGTTGAAAAAAAATTTTTTTAAATGGCAGCAATAACATTAGGTACTACAGAGAATAGGACAGTGCCTGGTAAATAAAAAGCCTAAAATATTAGCTATTTTATCATCATTGTCATCATAATGAGTCTGCCTTCATGGATCAGCCAGAGCCCTAATGTGTGACATGACTTTTACTGGTCCAGACCCTCACAATCTGTCCATCTTGTATAATCTACAGGACAGTTGAATAAAACTGCCACTAGGAGTTTTAAGAGGACCCACCTTGATATACCTCTATAGACCTACCTTGCCATAGGGCAAGTCACACACAAGGAAATTCTCACCAACTAAGAACTGAACCCTCAGAACATCTGAATTTGGAACAATTATGGCATTTACCTGTGCTCCTTCTGGGCACCTCCACACTATTCCTGCAGTGTCATCAGGGCCCTGCATTAACCAGTATCTGGTATATTCTATGGATCTTCAGGATGCCTACTGGCCTGCCAAAGCCAAGACACGCTCTCTAGCACTGGGAACTTCACAACATCATCTGAGAATAAAAGTATGACTGGTCCTCCTCTACTGTATACACACTAAGAAGCTGGAGGACAACTTCTGGGGCCTTTCAGGCAGATGGTGACCACTAGACTTTGTCCTCATCTCTCATTGTCTTCAAATGGAGCATTATTTGAACCAGCAGGACCATATTTCCACCTGGCTCTGGTGACTTGTCCCAGAAACCTTGCACAGGATATGAGGCGTATTGTATAGAAAATGTTGAACTTTCAATGATAGTAGAGTCAGCTGCTTTATCTAGTCCACTGGAACATGGTAACCCAAAGGAGGTATCAGAAACTGACCTCTTCCTTTGAAGAACTTAAACTTACCACCAATCAATCTGATGATCTCTTTCATCTTTGAGTTAATGACAGGTATGAAACCGAATGGATAGTGTACCTGATATTGTGTCGGTGTGATTTTTGCTGGTTTAAATCCAAATGTTTCAGACTCCGAAACCCAGAAATCTCTACTATACCTTGCTGCCTCTTTTTGATGATACAGCTGATTTGCACCCTCAAAGAGAGCCATCTTCTAAAAGAACATAAGAAACAGGGGCACCTGGATGGCTCAGTTGGTTAAGGGTCTGACTGCGGCTCAGGTCATGATCTCATGGTTCATGAGTTTGAGCCCTGCATCTGGCTCTATGGTGATAGCTCAGAGCTTGGAGCCTGCTTTGCATTCTGTGTCTCCCTCTTGCTCTCTACCCCTCCCCACACATGCGCGTGTTCTCTCTCTCTCTCTCTCTCTCAAAAATGAATAAACATTAAAAAAATAAAAAAAATAAAAGAACACAAATAATTTAATTTATTCCAGTACAACATTTGAGCTGGCCTTTGACAAGTAGGTGGAATGCAGTCACGAGGAAATGGAGAAAGGATAGGGCATTTCATGCAGAAATAATAGAGTGAAGACAGACTGAGGTCTGGAGAGCAAGTCTGGGGAACATGTGTGTGAGTGGTGTATGGGCCCATGAGAAGGAGCTATACTGCCTCCCTGAGATGTAATGTGTGTGTGTGGTGTGTGAATTAGAAAAAAACCTGGGAATAGAATACCCATACAGTAATGGTGATTGTGCATTACAGATGGATTATAGGTAATTTTTTTCTTCTTTTCCTGAATTTTTCTGTGTAACCTGAATGTCCTCTGGCCTTGCCTATGAATCAGTCCACTGTGTCTCATAGTGCCTTCTGTGTCTTTGCCACTGCTCTACTCTAGGTCGTGCTTCACGACCCTGCTGTGCTGCTGACATCATTTGCCTACAAGCCGTGCTTTTGTATGCTCTGAGCAGGCTCCTATTCCAGAACTGCCTGCATCATATTCCTTAGGCCTCAGCCAACCCAGACACTCACTTCCTGCAGCATTCTCTTCATTGCTGGGGACTCGATAATCCCCCCTCCGCCTCCTCTCCCCCTCTTGCCACCACACTGTCTGCTCTCTGGCCATTGCACCAGCTCCATGTGAGTCTCTTTGGAGTGGCCCCAACCCAACTGCTTGTGGCCTAAGGTAATATAGCTTCTTCAGTGTTACCCCGGGATCACCTCTCCCCTGGCACAGGCACCATTAGGGTGGCTGATTTGGGTGGGTTCAGTGCCTGCCATGTGTCTGGCTGCTCTTCCAGGTGCCACGCCACACAACCACAGGAGAATCCAAGTCCTCCTCTCACAGAGCTCACCTGGTGGCGGAAGAACTGCCCACAAACAAGTCAACCAACACACCTAAATGATGCCGTTTCAGATGGTGGGAAGTGCTGTGAGGTACATAAAGGTTAGGAAAGTTGATGGTCAAAACAAGTATCGATGGGGGAAGGGATGCCAGCTTCATGCACCCAACCTCTACCTGAAGATGACTTCCTTACTAAAATATAATGGAAAAACATTTTTATATTGGAATTCATAGTCTATTATAACATCTCAGTGGAATTGAAGGTGGAAGGAAGTGTTTGCAAATATTTAGTCTACTTTTATGTGAGTACCCTTCTTGAGAAAATTTAATGTCAATTCCTTACGGTTATGATCTGGCAACTTCGACGTAGACATATATATTCTGAAGTTATTGCCTAGGAATAATTTTAAATGCTAATTTTCTGTTGGAATTCTAGATTCACAGCATCACTCCCAGAGCGGAGCTGAGTGTTTGCGGTCCTGGCTCATGACTTTGCATTCCCTTTTGTGTTAATGATCGTGTTAATTGCCTGCAGGTGTCTTTATTTCTTCTTTTAAGGAACAGGGGTTTATTCTGGCTTAATTCCAATTAAGGTATTTACCTTTTCTCCGTGCAAATTCTCCCTGCAACTGGAAGTATTCAAATCAGTTTTGCCTCCATTTAAGATTGTGCTGCTAAGAGGGGCGCCTGGGTGGTGCAGTCGGTTGAGCGGCCGACTTCAGCCAGGTCACGATCTCACATCTCACGGTCCGTGAGTTCGAGCCCCGCGTCGGGCTCTGGGCTGATGGCTCAGAGCCTGGAGCCTGTTTCCGATTCTGTGTCTCCCTCTCTCTCTGCCCCTCCCCCGTTCATGCTCTGTCTCTCTCTGTCCCAAAAATAAATAAAAAACGTTGAAAAAAAAATTAAAAAAAAAAAAAAGATTGTGCTGCTAAGATAGTATTTAGATTGGGGAGATAGTTTTTACTACCTCTTGTTTTGCATTTTTGTGCAGGAGGGGAACAGACATAGTTTCATTATGATTTGTATTTAAAATTAAAAAAATAACAGGATGATGATGATAATGAGAAATATTGGTGCTGGGCTTTTTAGTTAGAAACTTCTGAACAAAAAATACAATTCAAAGGTTTGTCCTTATGACATATACACCTCCTCCATAACTGATAATTATTTATAAACATTTCTCTTTCAAATTGCATTTTCTTTTTTTAAAATGTATTTTATTTTTGAGAGAGAGAGAGAGAGAGAGAGAGAAAGAAGGGGGGGGCAGGGAGAGAGGGAGACACAGAATTTGAAGCAGCACCAGGCTCTGAGCTGTCAGCACAGAGGCTGACGCGGGGCTCGAACCCACAAACTGTGAGATCATGACCTGAGCTGAAGTCAGACGCTTAACCGACTGAGCTACCAGGGCACCCCTGAAATTGCATTTTCTTAACATTGGTTGCATACAATGGGATTATAACCAATTTAGGGCCATATTTTAAAAAATTGAGGTAAAATTTACATACAGTTAACTATACACGTCTTTAAGTATAATATTCAATGAAGTTTGGTAAATGTATTTCCTTAGGTAACCACCAAGGTGTAGAACATTTCCATTATTCCAGAAAGTTCTCTCATGTAGGGGGTAGAGTGTGAAGTACGAAGACAATATTTAAAAAAATTTTTTTTAATGTTGATTTATTTTTGAGAGAGAGAGTGAGACAGAGCATGAGCGGGGGAGGGCCAGAGAGAGGGAGGTACAGAATCCGAAGCAAGCTCCAGGCTCTGAGCTGTCAGCACAGAGCCCAACGCTGGGCTTGAACCATGAACCGTGAGAACATGACCTGAGCCGAAGTCAGACGCCCAACCAACTGAGTCACCTACGTCCCCCCAAAATATTTTATTGTAAAAACGATTGCAGTCAGAAATCTGCATGTCAATAACCTTAAAAGGTAAGTACCACTAAAATATTTTATCAGGTTCTTAACCAAATAAGTAATTTTCTTTAACATTTGCTGGCAGTTAAATATTGTCCATTGGCTATTGGCTTATCAGCGGTGCCAAAATCATTTGGGAAAAACTTTACCCCTGAGGTTGCAAAAACTTGCTGATTAATTTAACAATGAGCTAATTATAGTAACTTCTTATAATTAGTCCAAGGTAGAGGTTTTGTTTCATTTACATCAGACGTGTCCATCATCAGTATCTTTTGGGCCCAGAAAGCAATATCCACTTTTCTGTTGAAGTGGACCACTGCCACCTGAGGAGACATGGACTGAAGGAAGAACTGTACAGATTTTATTTTTAGTCATTCAACAGATGAAACCCTTAGTATGTGCCAGGAACTGCTAACTATTGGGGTTATAGCATTGATAAAAATAAAAAAAATCCCTCTTTTCACAGAGGAATGTGACCCCCCAAAACCCCAGAACAAAAACCTCCCACTTTAAATGAGTCCAATCATATAATGTTAGATAATGGGAAGTGCAAAGAAAAATAAAGCAAGGTAAGTAGCTTGGGAGTGATGGGGATGAGGGCAAGAGTTATTTTAGTGTGATCATGGAAAGCCTCTGTGACAAAGGGATATTTGAGTAGAGGTCTGAGAAAAATGAAGGAATGGCACCATGTAGGTTTCTGGGAACAGCAAATGCAAAGGCCCTGAGGTGAGGATATGTTTGAAGCTTCCGGGAATACCAAGGTGGTAGAATGGGTGAGGAAGAGGCAAGGATGCTTGAGAAGAAGGAGGGGCCAAATCATTAAATCATATTGGACATTCTAGGCCATGGTGAGGACTCTGGAATCAGGAATATGGAAAGTATGTTGTTTCTTTTATTTTATTTTTTAAACCAAAAGTGAGTAAATTTTATTCTTTTTTGCCTCAAGAATGCTAAAACTAAGTAAGAAGCTTTCCATCATTTACTGAAATGAGGTTTTAAAAACCAAAGTTGATTACAGAAATATAAAGAGGGGCGCCTGGGTGGCGCAGGAGGTTAAGCGTCCGACTTCAGCCAGGTCACGATCTCGCGGTCCGTGAGTTCGAGCCCCGCGTCGGGCTCTGGGCTGATGGCTCGGAGCCTGGAGCCTGTTTCCGATTCTGTGTCTCCCTCTCTCTCTGCCCCTCCCCCGTTCATGCTCTGTCTCTCTCTGTCCCAAAAATAAATAAACGTTGAAAAAAAAAATTAAAAAAAAAAAAAGAAATATAAAGAAAATTGCATATCATCCCTGCATGAGTTTTTAAAATAAGTTTTTATTTAGGAATGATTTTAGATTTACAGAAAAGGTACAAATACAGTATAGAAAGTTACTATATATCCTTTATCTGGTTTCCCTATTGCTAACATGTTGAATCACTATGGCACATTTGTCAAGACTAGGAAGTTAACGTTGGTATATTACTATTAACTAAACTCCGGATATTATTTGGCTTTTGTTAGTTTTTCCATTAATGTCCTCTTTCTCTTCCAGAATCCAACGTCTGGTACCACATTGCATTCAGTTATCATGTCTCCCCAGTCTCCCCTGGTCTGTGACAGTTTCTCAGTCTTCTTTGTTTTTTATGACCTTGACTGTGTTGAGCGGTTATTGGTCAGGTATCCTGTAGAATGTCCTTCAGTCTGGGTTTGTCTGTTGTTTTTCTCATGATTAGACTAGGGTTATAGGTTCTTGGAAAGTATAACATGCAGGTGAAGCACACTTCTTATCACATCATATCAAGGGTTTCATGATGTCAATACGACCTCCCTGGTGATGTTAACAACTTCATTACTCAAAGTAGGTTTTCCAGATTTCTCCACCACAAAGTTACTGCTTTCCCCCTCTTTTTTTTACTTTATTCATTGGGATCTAGCTCACCCTCAGGGAAAGAGTGATGGGAATTAAGCTTCTTTGGAGTGTTTTAAGCAGAGGAATGACATAGCCTTATTTCTGCTTTGGAAGGCTTACTGTGTGGAGAGTAGGGGGCAAGAGCAGAAGCAGGAAGACTAGGCAGCATGGGACTAGATCAAGCACTGTGGAAGTGATGAGAGAGGTTGAAATATGCATATACTTAGGAGATACAGCCTATGGGTCTGTGTTGCCTTTCTGCCTTCACCTCCATGAGGGCAATGGCCATTGGTAATGATAGACATTATCTTGTTTTTTTTTTTTTTTTTTTTTAAATTTTTTTTTTTTAACATTTATTTATTTTTGAGACAGAGAGAGAGAGAGAGAGAGAGAGAGAGAGAGCATGAACAGGGAGGGTCAGAGAAAGAGGGAGACACAGAATCCGAAACAGGCTCCAGGCTCTGAGCTGTCCGCACAGAGTCCGACGCGGGGCTCGAACCCACAGACTGTGAGATCATGACCTGAGCCGAAGTCGGACGCTTAACCGACTGAGCAACCCAGGCGCCCCGACATTATCTTGTTTTAATCACCATGGCATCACTTCCCTTCTATAGTTGTTGGGTGTTGTAATTATTGTTCATTTGTTTTTGTGCATTCTCAAAGTAAAACCAACTGGCTCCTTAAGCCAAGGTACAAATGTCATAATCTTAAAATTTTTTTATCATTTATTTATTTATTTTTGAGAGACAGAGAGAGACAGAGCATGAGCAGGGTAGGGGCAGAGAGAGGGAGACACGGGCTCTGAAGCAGGTTCCAGGCTCTGAGCTGTCAGCATAGAGCCCGAAAGGGGGCGGGGGGAGCTTGAACTCAGGAATCGCAAGGTCATGACCTAGGCTGAAGTTGGACGCTCGATCAACTGAGCCACCCAGGCGCCCCAGCAAATGTCATAATCTTTAAAGAGAGAGAAGTGTTAGCATAAAAAGTTAAGGTAATTTTGGCTAGGGAAGCTAATTTCTTCAGAACATCCTCTATAATAGGTCCCATTTTAGGTGCTTTATATTTACTGTGAGTATGAGTTTCCAGGCCCACCAAAAACTAAGAATATGGCTTTCTTAATTTTTTCTATAAGTGAACTTAAATTTTATCTTCAATTTTCATTTTTTTCTGCTGTAAAAATCCAGTTACATTTAATTTTTTTTTTTTTAACGTTTATTTACTTTTGAGACAGAGAGAGACAGAGCATGAATGGGGGAGGGTCAGAGAGAGAGGGAGACACAGAATCTGAAACAGGCTCCAGGCTCTGAGCTGTCAGCACAGAACCCGACACGGGACTCGAACTCACGAACCGTGAGATCATGACCTGAGCCAAAGTCGGACGCTTAACTGACTGAGCCACCCAGGCGCCCTTCCAGTTACATTTATATCAATTCAGTCCCTTGGGTAATTACATTAGTCATTTCATTTTTAACCCATACAAATCTGGACTTTCCCTCTTCATCCTTCTTTTCATCCTGATATTGATCGTTGGGGTGGCAGAGTTTTGTAAATATGTCACTGTAGATGTGGAGGCGAGGATGGTGCATCTTTCTTGATCCTGATCTGTTGAGATCTTGCTAGTTGGTTTGGCCTTTGGACATATCCTTCTCCACATTGGCAATCTCCTAAGAAATAACTGCATTCTCAGTAGCTCCCCTGAGGGAGTGTACATGCTGTATCCTTCCTGCAGTGTCCCCCAATCCGGCCTTGAGATCCCTTGTAGATCTACTAATAGCCTCTCTCACAACAAGAGGGATTCAACTCTCCTGTCTTCAGGGATCCTCACAGCTACAAATTTTCTTTCATGTCCCTCCCTTAGCAGTGCCTCTCCTTACTGGGACTTGACCTAAGGGTGCAGGATGTTGGCGTCAAAATCAACACCTCACTTGTTCTCTTCACTTCTCCCAGCTTGCTAATGGCTCTTGTTTCTGAAGGGCTTGGAGGCAGAAGTGGAAGAATTGGAAGAGAGACCCATTCAGGCTGTAGTCTTCCCAAATATATTGCTTTTTAGGGGCTGGGCTTTGGAAAAATAAAATCAGGAATTTACATCTTTTGTGTGCCCTAGACGGCAAGGAGTGGGACGCTGCAGAAGAGACTGGGGTACAGTCGAGGCCAGGGTCTCATTTGAAGAGTCAGGGAGAAAAGTACAGGAATGGAAAGCCAACTGGCAGGCAATGCGTGGGCTGACATTCCACATACTGCTTATCACATGATGATTTCGTTGGCTCTTTATATTGATTCTGTGAGTTCCATCTAATATTATTGCTATTTTTTAAATGAAAAAGTTAGTTAAGTTACAAAATATCATCCAAGTTTATACAGATTGTATGTGTTGGTAGGACCAGAAATCAAAACCAGATCTGTCCTGACACCAAAGCTCATGTTTCATTCATTATAGCTCGTAATCAATCTCATATACATTTCCTTCCATGTGAATGACCTGAAGCATTCCAGGGAAAGCAATGAGTGGGCACGGACTACGGATAGGAACTATCGAGGGCACCTACTTGACCAGTAGGTGTAACATCTTTCTTTCTTTTCAAATTTCAGACTTCAACCTGTAACTATCAAATGGCCATAGTGTGGTGCAGGGATACAATAGCTAGTGCTCTTTCAGATTAGAACTAGAGAGAGTTGAGAGACACATCAAAAGATACTTAAAATATAGCACAATGAAGTGCCATAAGTGAAGTGAAAAAGCTTACTCTGAGAGACCTAGAAGAAAACCTACTTCTGCCCTGGCGGAGCCACAAAACTTCCTGGAAAGGAAAGGATTTATTATTATTATTATTATTATTATTATTATTATTATTATATCTTTTTTTTTTGAGAGAAAGAGAGAGAGAGTGAGAGCACATGAGCAGGGGAGGGGCAGAGAGAGAGGGAGAGAGAGAATCCCAAGGGGAGGATCGATCCCATGAACCATGAGATCGTGTCCTGAACCAAAACTAAGAGTCAGATGCGCTCAACCAACTGAGCTGCCCAGGTGCCCCGAGGATGAGATTTAAAGCACAGTGCCATAGAAGAGGCAATGAGATATGGGTGTAGCAGTGGATGAATGTGATAGTCCACTGCAAACCTTCCAGATCTTTTTGTAAATGATGTTGTCCTACTCTTTCAAAGCAGGGTGAACTGAGCTTCAGTTGAGGCACAGGTGAGGGAGCCCATTTGTTCTTGGGCCCACACTCTAAGATAATGCGGTCCTTATCTGTAGCCAAAGGTTGGCTGTTTCTTGTGCCTACCCTAGCCATCCCTGAAGGAGCACCGCATCCTCTGCAGCCAAGGCGACTACTATTTCTCATTGATTACCTCTGAAAAGGCATCCACTGTTTGGCATCCTGCCTGCTCACCTTCTAGTCCGTGGGGTTCTTTTCATTGGCTTTGCCTCCCCTCTGGCCTGAACTAGGCTGCATTTGGGAGGTAATCACCATCAGGGCAATCAAATACCGCAGAAATACAGCAGAAAGATGCAGAACAGACTACATTTCTTCCTCCCTGGATTTTGAGGCCCAGGAAGAGCCGAGGGGAGGATGCTGTTGGAGGCTGTGTATTCTTGCTGTAACAGGCGGTGCTTAAAAGAGAAGAAAAGAAATGTGGTTATTTTTGAAATTAGGCCTTTCCTCTCCATTTTCTCCCTGCTGCAGGCTTCCATTCAGAGACTCATTTTCTTCCTCAGATGTTTCAGCTTCTGAATTTATTTCACATAAAAAGCATGACATATGTTTTCTTTCTTCTATGTTTTTTAAGGTGACAGTGAGTTTCCCCGATTTCCAGCACTTTCTGCTGGTTGCTTCTGCAGGGGGAGCACAGAACATACTTTAGCAGCTGAGGCTGCCAGAATGAAGCCCAAGGGCTAGTAGCAGGATTGTGATGCTTGTCCTTGGGGGTTTAAATGCTCTGGTGGAACATCTTACCCTTGATGTGCAGGCTTTTATGCTTCTTGGGACAATGGAGTCCCTGGAGCCTGGGGAAGAAGAGAGTGTGATCCAGTGGCCTACATGCTGGGCAGGGCTTCAGGAAGGCAAGGATCTGGTGCTGCCTCTGGGAAGGGATCCTGGAGCAAGTCCCTTCTGTCTCTGGCTGTTTCTGGTTGTGGGAGTTTGAGCCAGCCCCAATGCCTTTGGCCTTCAGAAATGTGGTGGGGAATCCATGCCCTCCACCCTCCCACCTGTACACTTTCTGGAGGTTATACTTTATGAGACCTGCCCTAAGAAAAATCCCAAACAGAAAATTGGAATTTGTGAAATGATGGTGGGGAGAGAAGGGGGTGGGGTTTGGATATTCAGTTCCACATTTGTTCCTTTCTAGAACAACGTCTAGACCATGATTTAAAAAATTCATTTAAAAAAGGAATTAAAGGGGCGCCTGGGTGGCTCAGTCGGTTAAGCGTCCGACTTCGGCTCAGGTCATGATCTCACAGTCCGTGAGTTCAAGCCCCACGTCGGGCTCTGTGCTGACAGCTCAGAGCCTGGAGCCTGTTTCAGATTTTGTGTCTCCCTCTCTCTCTGCCCCTCCCCTGTTCATGCTCTGTCTCTCTCTGTCTCAAAAATAAATAAACATTAAAAAAAATTTTTAAAAAGGAATTAAAAACTTCATTTAAAAAATGAATTAAAACTTCATTTAAAAAATGAATTAAAACTTCATTTAAAAATGAATTAAAAACTTCATTTAAAAAATGAATTAAAAACTTCATTTAAAAATGAATTAAAAACTTCATTTAAAAAATGAATTAAAAACTTCATTTAAAAATGAATTAAAAACTTCATTTAAAAATGAATTAAAAATTCATTTAAAAATGAATTAAAATTCATTTAAAAAATGAATGAGGCATATACATCTTTATGGGCACATACATGCAGTTGGCAGGAAGCACAGAATTTGTTGAGTGACCTCTGCCTCCTGCCATCTCACTGAGTCTTCACAACAACTGTGTATTATAGATAGTGTTATTCCTATTTTTGAGGTGAGGACATTGAGGCAGAGAGCTGGCATAATTAGCAAATTAAGTAGCTTCTAATTGGCTAAGCCAAGATTCCAACTGGAGGCCAGAGCAGGTGGTGTGAGCCTCCTCAGAGCTCTTCGGGAGCCAATACCCCAAGCATTGAAACTGGGCTTCCCTGTGAATAGCTTGGCCGTCACTTCCCTCCTCAGAGTCAGATTCTCAGGATAATCTTGTCTTTCTGGCTTTCAGTGTTGTTGTGACAACCACAACGGGCAGACAACATGGGGAAGTGTTTCATAAATGACAGCACATTAGAGACATACCAGAAGGAATTATTATTACTTTGCTGTCGCTGAGTGAGGCACACCTGTTGACGAATAACTGAAATACCTAGCTAAGGGACTTGTCGTTAGTTTTATCTCCCATATCAGAATATTGACTGAGGCCTCTTGTCACCAGGGCACATTCCTCAAGCTGGGTTGTGTCACATCGATGCAGCATAGGTCCTACGTGGGCACTTAATGCCCACGAAGAGAGTGTGTAGGAGGCATCCTTAAGAGCAAGCCGGCCAGAGGCAAATTGCCTGCCTCTGCCACTTGCCAGCTTTGTGACTTTGGGCGAGTTACTTAACTTCTCTGTGTCCCAGCTTTCCAATCAATAAAATGAGACTAAGAATAGTGTTTATCTGGGGCGCCTGCGTGGCTCAGTTGGTTAAGTGTGCGACTTCCACTCAGGTCATGATCTTGGGGTCTGTGAGTTCGAGCCCCATGTCAGGCTCTGTGCTGACAGCTCAGAGCCTGGAGCCTGCTTCAGATTCTGTGTCTCCCTCTCTCTGTGCCCCTCCCCTGCTCACACTCTGTCTCTCTCAAAAATAAATAAACATTAAAAAAATAAAAAGATAAAAAGAATAGTATTAGTCTCAGTTCTTAGCACTCTGCCTGGAACAGAGTAAGCGCTGGAAATGCCAGCTGGCACTACACTTGCTGATTGGTTTTGGCCAGCCCTGATAGAATTTGCTGGTGGCCACATTGGTGGCCACGGTAAACTTTGTAGTAGGGTGCTATGATACAGAAAGCTCCAGATCAGCGGCCTTCTGTATAAATAGCATTCCTTAAGGCTCACAAAGAAATGACTTCTGTGACCAGTAGTCCCACGTGGAACAAGTGCTATGTCAGGCCTGGTCAGGAGCTAAGCGAGACCCTGTCTCATCTGGCTCACTGCTTCAATCTCATGTCATGCCCTGTGGTCCTGGAACTCCACATCCACCCATATCCGTCCCTCTTAGGTCTTAGGATGTGACACGCTCTCTTCTCTCTCAAACACACTACTGCTTCTACTTGGAATGCTCTTTCTTCACCACCGTAGCCCCAGGCCCACCAGTCAGCTTGCTCACATCCATCCACATATCCACATGTCATTTCCTGGGGAGGTTTGTCCCGATGCCCTTAGACTGGTTTGGAAAAAAGTATTAAAAATGCAGTACGGTCTCTAATGATGATTGAAATGAAAATTGTTACCCTGAAAACTGTAATGACATTTGCTTAACCAATTGTACATTTGTTTTATATAAACCATATGCTATTTTTTTTTTTTTTAATTATTTTTTTTTTTTTCAACGTTTATTTATTTTTGGGACAGAGAGAGACAGAGCATGAACAGGGGAGGGGCAGAGAGAGAGGGAGACACAGAATCGGAAACAGGCTCCAGGCTCCGAGCCATCAGCCCAGAGCCCGACGCGGGGCTCGAACTCACGGACCGCGAGATCGTGACCTGGCTGAAGTCGGACGCTTAACCGACTGCGCCACCCAGGCGCCCCAACCATATGCTATTTTTTAATATCAACTAAAAGTAATTTATGCATTATATTCTCTGCTTATTCAAGGTAGTTTACTCAGTTTCTGAATTATACAAATTTCTTTTTTTTCCTTCTTTTTCTCTTTTTGGCTACTTATTCCCTTGTGCCAGCTCTTGACAAAATCAAGATGGACTTTTCTTTTTTTAAAGAAACAATGAGTTGAAACTTTCATACCATTGCAAAACCTATAAAGTGTCAAATGGCTTCTACTTTTCTTACAAACACTTATCTGAAACAGTATTGTACAACATTTAGCTATTGCTCACTGGTTTTAGCCCTCCTCATTTTGTAAACAAAAACAATAGAAAAAAGACAGAAAGATTTATACCTAAGCCTGACAGTGTCACCTGTGAGAGGTAGGTGAAAGCAAATTTTTACTCCTTTTGCTTCCTGTGCATTGCCTAAATTTTCTATAATGAACACACTTTGTCATAATAAAAAGTTACTAAAATTTTATAAAGAAAACAAGAACAACTTCAGTGTTCTCTGAATTCAACAAGGCTCAATAAGCAACAAAGGTTGGGAAGAAGAAGAATTCACAAAAAGTAGACTATGTCCCTGTCTCCAAGGAGATGGATATCCAGAAGATGTTTCCCTTTTAAACCTTTACTCTTTCATTCTTTTTTTTAACTTACCACCTGCCTTCCTGACCATTCTTTCAGTCCCTCTTTTCCAGTTATGTCTCCTTCAGATGAGATTGTTCCCCCTTCTTCTTTCCATGTCTTCCTCACCAGTGTTTTTAATCTGTATTCCACACACTGATGGCAGACAAAGGAAGCATGTGACATCGCATTTCAAGGTATTTGGGAATGCCTTTGTAGTTAGTGCTTGGAAATCTTTAAACAAGAGGTGCCTGGGGTGGCTCAGTCTGTTGGGTGTCCGACTTCAGCTCAGGTCATGATCTCACAGTTTGTGGGTTCAAGCCCTGTGCTGACAGCTCAGAGCCTGGAGCCTGCTTCAGATTCTCTGCCTCCTTTTCTCTCTGTCCACCTCCCCCGCCCCCCCCCCCCCCCACCGCCGCTTATGCTGTCTCTCTCTGCCTCTCAAAAATAATAAATAAACTTGAAAAAAAAAAGAAATCCTCAAAACTTTTCATAAAGTTTTTATAGGCATCAAGATAGAATTTTAGTGTTTTTTAAAAAAATTCCATATTATGAGAAATTAGCTATTTGGAATTGTGTTTTTGAAGACCCTTGGCTAGATTTCCTGTTACATGCCCAAAGGGCCCTGTCACTTATCATACATTTAGTATTTACCTCTCTCCTGCTGGAAGTGGCAATCTGGAAATAGTGAGCTGTGACTCTTACGTAGTTTCTAGTACATCTCACCAAGATCTGTCTGTGCCTTTCTCAGAATGATAAATTTTACATTTCAGCAAATAAAACATGTAAGTCTTTGCAAGAAATCTCTGAGCAAAAGTTGTGCCAGCCTCTTCATTAATGCCACAACTCAAGACCAGAAGAGGGTCTGCCCACTGCCCTTACTTCAGATGAGTAATAGAACTCCATGACCAATTGTTTCTGTCTAAAGAGAGGTCAGAAAGGGGGTCACAATGCCTCTCCCCTCTGAAGCAAACACCCTTTGTATAAAATTCATTGTGTCTGCTCCACAAAAAATGGGGGTCCAGATCTGTTTGGATAGTTGATTTTTAAAAAAAGTAGAATCCAGTATTATAGGTACAGCATACTATTTGTTGTTTTAACTGGCATTTCTTGTGAGTCTGAACATTTTTTCATATATTTATTGGTTCTATCTTAATATCTAGCTATATCTTATTTTGAATATTTTCTATTCATGCCTTTTGTGTTCTTTTCTATTACTATGATTATCTCCATAATGATTTATATGAACTTCTCATATATTAAGACGCTATCTTTTTGTCCCACATGTTTTAAATATTATTATTTTCCAGTGTATTTGTCTTTTAGTTTGTTTCTTATGTGAAAATTAAGAATGCATGTAGTTGAATCTTTCAATCTTGTCCTTTTAAAAATGTGTTTAAATTTTTTTCAATGTTTATTTATTTTTGAAAGAGACAGAGCATGAGGCAGGGAGGGACAGAGAGATAGGGAGACACAGAATCCGAAGCAGCTCCAGGCTCTGAGCTGTCAGCACAGAGCCCTACACGGGGCTTGAACTCACAAACCATGATATCAAGACCTGAGCTGAAGCCGGATGCTTAACCGACTGAGCCACCCGCATGCCCCTAAAGATGTGTTTTTTATTACTTCTTTATTATCCTTGTTTCCAACTCATTAGAGACCGAGAGAGAGAGAGAGAGAGAGAGAGAGAGAGAGAGAGAGAGAGAGAATCCAGTGTTTTCAATGAGTTAATAATCAGCCTTTAAGCGTTATTGAATCTGAGAGTGAGGAAATAATAATAATTCTAAAACATAATTTTTTAGAAAAAAGGAGGAGGGGAGGAAATATAAATTGGAATTAATCCTGAAGTTAGGTGGCTCTGGGTGTGCTCCCCCCATTTTACGTGTCACAATGGAAAGGGAACTTAGGTGTCAGAGGTCATCTCTGTCAGCCCCCAACCCTTACTCAATGCAGGAATCCTGCCCATACTATTTTTACCATCCCCTTGACAACTGTCAGGATAGCTCGATCTTCTGCTACAACTCTGCATGTCAGCAGGACATACCTCTGTTATGTTATGCTGAAACCTGTCTGCTTGCCAGTTCCACATGCCGAGCCTAGATCTGCCCTTTGGAGCCACATAGACAAAGTCGGTTAAACTAGGAAAACTTCACCGGCTGGAGAAAGCTGACATATCACATCTGAGACATCTCTCCAGGGCACACACCTTCAAATCTTTTCTCTCCTCCTCCTCCCACACGATGTTAAGACTCACCACTAGCCCGTTTGCCATCTATTGGACACAACCCAGTGTCTGTCTCTTTTCTTGTATGGGCCCTGCACTGAGCCCAGATCTGTGTGCACCTGATGGGGCAGAACTGGCACAAATATGGCATGCTCCTTCTGTCTGCCTGGACCCATGCCCACTCAGGCTCCCTTTGCTGCTTTTTACTTTCTTGGCCACCGCCTCTGTGTCTCAGGAGCCCTAGAGCTGGTGGCCTAGGTACCTTGCCTTGTCTTTATCCCATTCCATCCTCGTGTGGAGGCTGGATTTTTATTTTTGTTTGTTGGGCTTGCTAATGCTGACAAAACCCTGGTGAACTCCTTACATAGCTGCTTGGCAAGAGCTGGTGAAGACCGTTTACTTATGCTCATTTCCTTCTTCTAGTTGTAAGGTCCCTGCCTTTTGTTGACAATGGCAGCAGTTTTCAACCTGGGTTTGTGGGTCAGGGTTTTGATTCTGGACCTTGGCCTCACCATCCTGTTAGACCAGTGTTCAGGCCTGGCTATTCAAGGGCCTCCACTGAGACTTGGCTGTTGGGGAGAGCAGGGCAGGGCATGGCTGGGGTAAAGTAAAGGTGGGGCTCGTAGGGCTGGGTGGGGCTAGATTGCATGGGAAACTGACTTGTTGCTCTACATCAGTTGGGACTGGTGATGGCACAGCTGGTAGGTGGCCCAGGTGCCACCTAGCAATGGCAATGGGGGAATTGGACTTAACTGAGTCATAGTCCTGGCTAACCAGCTGGGAAACCCTGAGCAAGTCATGGGTCAATTCTCAGAGGATGACCCTGGAAGGCGGTGCCTTCTACTGCCATCTATCTAGCAATGGTTCGGGGACCATGCAGCTAGCAGGGTCATAGGAATCATCCCATTCAATTACAGCAGCAAATTCAGCACAAAAGTCCCATTCCTGTGCTCATTTTACAGATGAAGAGATAGTAACTTAGAGAGGTTAAATAGTTTGCCCAAGGTCACAGTGTTTGTAAATAGCTGAGCTGGGATTTGAACCTAAGTGGTCTAAGTGCCTGTGCTCTTAACCACAACACTATGCACCCCCGGACTCCCCACCCCCAATTCTTCCCAGTTCTGTGGCCTGTATGAATTCAGCAGGAGCTCAAAGATCTGAGGAGAACCACGTTCATGTTATTTGTCAGAAGTATGGAAGCAGCATCCTGGAGACCCATGTGTTATGTTCCTGAATTTTCCACCACTGAGTTAAGGCCACTTACACTCTGCTAACCTATACGAAACAGCCAGTGAACATTCAGGTATCAAGAGTAAATTTCTATCAGCAATGGCTTTATGTCAGTTTTGCTATCACCCTCTCCATATTCAGGGATAAAAACCCAGAAACAGAACCAAGCAGGAGTTTACCTTGAGTGGGAAACCTGTCTAAAACATTGTTATTAATTATTCATGTTGGCTGAGGCTGTTTCCTTACAATATTTTTTTGTAGACATAAAAAAATTAATTGCTCTGGCCTTTTCTCTGTGATTTCCTGATGTCTTGGCATGCCAATGCCTGAGAAAACTTAACCCACAGAATGAGTAATACTCTGTAGCTAGGAACTGGTATTTCAATTGCCCAAGGTTGTGGAAATCTTCCTGCAACATGGGAGTCAGCTCCTTAGAAAGCAAGCAAGCAAACAAGCCTGCCGTTCTGTGCTGAAAAAACCCCTCCCTCTTTAAGGATTGTAATTTGCCTTCCTTTAACACAACATGATATTGTAGTTATTATTTCCTGGGCCTTAGACGTTAGTTCAATAGGGCACAGTGATTCTTGGGTTTATGTAGTGCCTTCCTAAGAGTGCAACATTTTCATATTTATTATCATAATGTGTGCCTGTATGTGTGTGTGTGTGTGTGTGTGTGTGTGTGTGTGTGTGTGTGTATAAGAGAGAGAGAAAGAGAGAGACAGAGAAAGAGAGAGAGAGAGAGAGAGAGCAAGCCCTGATTAGAGAAATGTTTTCATATTGAAAGATAGCAGATCTGAGGCATCAGGAACTGCCAGCAAACCTGTGAGGGGCAGAAGAAGAAACCAGAGTCGTATTTTTATAGATTCATGTACTTAGTGCAACCTTCCAAGAAAAACACTGAAGTCTGGGCATAAAGACTGCATGGCACTTAGTGGGTGCACTCAATATTTGTCAGTTCCATTCTTCCCCTGCAGGGACCTAATCGTGTTTACCACACACTTGACATTTCCATAACAACTAAACTTGGTGCTATCACATAAAAGTCATACTTCTTTCTCTGTAGTTGTTTATTAAGTTTATTTGGATCCCAATGAAATCACTAGGAACCCTCCGGTACCATTTATCTAAATATGGTTCTAGCTCATACGGCTTCTCCTATGTTCTCTCTCTCATTTTTGTACCTGGGTATAACTTAATCTTCTGCCTTTTTGTTTTCTTTCTGCTTAAGTGAAAAACGAGAATGCCCAGATTGCTCCAGGACACACCTGTGCACTGTTGCAGAGCGGCTGATCTTGAGGGAAGGCTGGTTTTGCCACACAGGTGGTGACTGGGCGGCCTCAACAAGCCTCCAAATAAAGAAGGGGGAAAAACAAAGCCAGTGTGTGTGGAGGTGGGGGCTGGGATGGAGGAAGAAAATACCTTTGATGGGGTATTTAGCAGATGTTGCTTAATTACTCTGAGTACCAAAATGTAATTAGAAAGCCAAATACATGTCCTGGAGAAGTAGAATTTAACACGTGTGCATGTACACATGGACCCACTCTGCCAGGCGCATATTTTCTTTCTACATTTTCTACATTTTCTTTCTCAGGTAGTTCCTCTTCCTAGACATCATGATAGAAAATTAAAGATTGAGAGACTCCATCCAGTTAACCCCCACGCACTGCGGGAGCCACAGTTCAGAGAGAGATTGCCCCTAAACGTACCTGACTTTTCACTGGGGTTGAATCGCTTCTTTTTTCTCAACACCGAATGAAATCTGTCCCAACTTTGACACCACACACTGAAGAAGAACTGAACATAGCATACAGCTATTATTGGCATTTTCGGTGCTAGTGCAGCAGGCAAAATGAGGGGTCTAGATTTTGGAGTTCTGGAACACAAGCTGAAATGCTTGTCAGGTTGTTTTTCGTTGTACAGCAATGGGACTTTGTATGGCTTGGATTAGAATGGAGATAAGTGTGAGTCATTTAATATTTTTGCTTTCTACTTCCTGTCTAGAGCACAGAGCATGCCCAACCCATTCTTTTTTCCTTTCAGAATTAGTACTAGCATTAGGAGGCTTGTCAACTCTTTGTTCTCTTTTAGCCATTTTCCGAAATTTTTTTGGTCTCACCTTCTTCATTTACAAAATGGGAATGATTCTTGCATGTTGTGATAAATGAATAGTAGTCAATAAAAGAGGCACTTTGAATCTGTAAAATACCATGTGAAGTATTTTAACCTTAAAAAATTAGACTTCAATACAATATTAATGAAATAGTTATTTGAAGATAGTCATTTGAAGATATTCTTTTCTTTTTTTTTTTTCAACGTTTATTTATTTTTGGGACAGAGAGAGACAGAGCATGAACGGGGGAGGGGCAGAGAGAGAGGGAGACACAGAATCGGAAACAGGCTCCAGGCTCTGAGCCATCAGCCCAGAGCCTGACGCGGGGCTCGAACTCATGGACGGCGAGATCGTGACCTGGCTGAAGTCGGGCACTTAACCGACTGCGCCACCCAGGCGCCCCTCATTTGAAGATATTCTGATAAAGAAATGCACCTGAAAGAGTAATGACATTGTATTTGATAATTATCTATCAGATTGGTAAATATAAATATCAATCATAAGTAGTGTTTGTGAGAATGTGGGTATGTTGAATCAACTCTTCTGTGAGGTATACCATCAGTATATTTCAAAATGAAAAATGATCATACCTTTTGATGAAGTGACCCCTCTTCTAGAAATTTATTCTCAGGAGAAAGTCAGAAAGGTATTTACAGGTATATTCATAAGTTTGTTCATCTCAGCTTCATTAATAAGATTGAAAGTGGGGAATAAGATACATGCCCACGAATAGGAAATTATTAAATGGATTGTGATATACCCCCGAATAGAATAAACACTCTGTTCAAAAGGGGGACGTAACTCTGCTGATATGGAAAGATACCCAGAATATATTGCTAAGCGGAAAGTAAATTATAGAACTATATGTTTATTACCCATTTGGATGGATATGCTTATCTTTATACCTATATTTATATTAAATACATGAAGAATATTTTTGTCTATAGTAGTCTTTGGAACAGGAGGTAATTGGAAAGGACCTTCACTTTGTACCTTATACACTTTTGACATGCTTAAACTTTTTTTTTTTATAATGAATGGTGTTATGTTGTATAATCAGCCAAGACAATAACAGTAAAGAAGAAAAAAGAACCCAAGGGGCACTGAAATGAAAAAAAACTCTGAATTCTACTGCTTCAGCTAATTTCTCTCATTTGTAATATGACCATTGAATTGGATACACTGAACCTCTGATCAACTAAGAAGGTCCACGGGCCTAGGCTATTTACAATGGACTAAAGAAACAGTAAAAGATAAACAAGTATGAGATAAACAGTACGAAGATACGATATAAATTGGTGGGGACTGCCATAAATAACACACTAATCTATTTAATGAAATAATATATGACAGGCACCTGATGGGCTTGTGAATTGAATATCATGTGAAAATAAGGTCGTTGAATTTAGCGAAAGTGATAGGGGCCACGGCCGGGGGGTGATAGGCACTGCATTCAATGCTGTGGGAAGCGTGATTCTCTCTCCAACCTCTTTTCTTTCCGAGAGACCCAGTGGTGGGCATTAGAGACTTTCAGTCTACTTTGCCTTTATTTTGGACTGAGACCTAGATGTTATCATGTAAAAATATCCCTGCTAATGCATATTAAGATGTGACATGCTTCCTTTTTCTATTTTGTATGCCTTTGTATCATTAACCTGAGAGGGGAAAACAAAGCAAAACAAAAAAAAACAAAACAAAACAAAAAAGAGAACCCATATCCCGATGTGTAACTAAAAACCTCCCGGTGGGATTTGTTTAGTGTGAGAGAGTGATTAGTAATTTTTAGTGATTAGTAATTTTCTCCCTCAGGTGGTTTTTCTGCATTCCTGTAGAGATCGTGTACACAACAGGGCTGCCAAGTGAGAAGAAAAGGCTCAGGCAGAAAATATCACGCTTTAGAAAACAGTATGTGTGCGTGCGCGCGCATGTGTGCGTGTGTGTGTGTGTTTTAAACAACTATTTTAGTTACTTTGACAAATAAAGTGCTTTGATTTGGAATCATTGCTTTCATGTCTTATATAATCTCTGGTCTTGCGAAAAGTTCCATTATGCAACAATTTTATACAAGGGAATTATATCTGTGTTCCTATCCTCTCACAACCCTGTCTCCCTCACATCCTTTCTATCCCCCCATTGGGTTTTGGAAAGCAAACCAGTTCTAAAAATCTTAGCTTAACAACGCCTCAGGGCTTTATTTGCAAGCTGTTTTTTTCTTTTTTTTTTTTTTTAGGGCCCACTGTGGAAATCATAGGATTGAAACAGAAGGAATTTGGCTTTTTCAATTAAAACAAAACAAAACAAAACAAAACAAAACAAAACAAAACAAAAGACTGCAGAGGTCTACAATGAGAGTTCCATGAAGGAGGGCCATGTTTTAGTGTCTCGCCAGGTCAACCCTATCTGCTTCCCAATAAAGTGGGCATTCACATGAACGCATGCACCCAGACAGATGGATTGCTAGCCAGAGTGTGTGGTTGTTTTTCTTCTTGTCACTCCCTGAGGACTGAAGTCATGCAGCACAATGACGAAGCAACCCGTGTGGCCTCAGGACTCTCCCATTGAAACCTTTCATAATTTTATTTTTGCATATGCATGGGCACATATATTGAGCCCAGTGACTTCATTAGTAGCAACTGCTAGTTCCTCAGAATGTTGTTGCTCTATGAGCCCAAGAAAATGATAGGTGGTTTCTAAGACTAAAGTTGGCACTTAGGACATAAATGAAATAAGCTTTAAAGTTGAG
Organism: Puma concolor; assembly: GCF_028749965.1. Lineage (NCBI taxonomy): Eukaryota > Metazoa > Chordata > Mammalia > Carnivora > Felidae > Puma > Puma concolor. The sequence goes on along the minus strand of NC_141675.1, from coordinate 74,927,131 downwards.
AGTGAAGGCACTTACGCAGACAAAATTGAATAATTTGCCAACCAACCTTACCCAATTGATGGCTTTCAGTCATGTCCCCCATCATCATCATCATCATCATCATCATCATCATCATCATGAGCAGCAACAACATATAGCTACTGCCTTTCACAGTTGTAAGTGCTTTCTCATGCACTTATATTTTTCATCATGGCAGCTCTTTGAGGTTGAGGAAGGTGTTTATCTTCTCACCATTTTAGATCTGAAGATGCTGAAGCTTTGAAGCCACATGTTTAGCATCAGAGCAAGGAAGAGAATCTAGACTTTCTAATTCCAAGCTCTGTACTCTTCCTGAAGCACCTCAGGGGTGGCTCTGGGAGGGGGACACCAAACACTCTAACTCTGTGCTGGGATCCTCACCTGCCTTGAATTCCGATCTTGAGGACAGACTGAGGTTACTTTAGAATTCAAGCGATGACTTTGAACAGATAGATTAGTCATTCTGCAAGTTCAGTGTAAAAATACAAGAAAACACGATTTCCCCCCTCTTTTGTAAATTGGCTGCATCATGGTACAAAGAGGTGTTCTGACAAGCCTGAGGCATCACCTTGTGAGGTCCTCCCAGATACCGCTTCAGGTTACCTGCTCCATGCAGTGGGTGAACCACTCCCCAGTCCTATCTCCATGGATACAAACAGAACTTGCTCACATTCTCCAAATGTGAATGGCAATCCCAGATTGGCTGTCCTAAGCCACTCAGGGCAGCAAGAAGCATTTAAATGTTCAACATGTTAAATGAATGAAAAATACAGGTGAGTGAGACTGACTCATGGCTGGGGAAGAGGCAGAGGTGGATGGCTTTCCATTGTCCTGGCAGGAGACCATGCATGGGCTAAAATGCATCCCCCCTCCCATCCTGGCCATCACCCGTTGGTACACCAGGATTGTAAGCTGTTGTGTACTGTGGAGAGAAGAAAGGGAGCTGGGGTGGGGTAGGGGCTCAGAACAAAAGGTGGAGACAGGGAGCATTTAGAAGTTCCACAAGACAAGGCAGAGGGAAGGACAGAGAGAGAGGATCCTGAGCAGACTCTGCACTGTCAACACAGAGCCCAATGTGGGGCTCAAACTCACAAACTGTGAGAACCTGACCTGAGCTGAAACCAAGAGTCGGCTGCTCAACTGACTGAGCCACCCAGGTGCTCCTGCCTGCACTGACTTCAGATGGAATCATTTTCAGGTAGCCTGTTTCAAAAATTCTCAGCTTTCCGGGACACCTGCTTGGCTCAGTAGGTTAAGCATCCAACTTTGGCTCAGGCCATGATCTCACGGTTCATGAGTTCAAGCCCTGCATTGGGCTCTGTGCTGACAGCTCAGAGCTTGGAGCCTGCTTCGGATTCTGTGTCTCCCTCTCTCTCTGCCCCTCCCCTGCTCATGCTTTGTCTCTCTCTGTCTCTCAAAAATAAATAAACATTAAAAAAAATTCTCAGCTTTCCATTTAGTCACAATGAAACCCCAAATGATTCTGGAAAAAATGTAGGCCCTTTTAGAAAACTATTTGTGAGACAAATTATTTTTGTAACAATATGAGACCCCACACGTATGGTGGTGATTTTACCAAAATTTTAGTTCTCATACTCCTGGCTAAAGGAGTAAAAAATTTGCTTTTGGGGGGCTACTTGGCTATGTCTATCAGAATTAAAGGGTACCTGGGTAACTAAGTCGGTTAAGCATCTAACTCTTGATGTCAGCTCAAGTCTTCAGGTCTTGATCTCAGGGTTGAGCATGGGGTCTACTTAAAAAAAAAAGTATTATTAAAATTTAAAAAAGTATAAACACGTTGATCTAGTAATTTTAGTTTTAGAAATCTAACTTACAGAAATCTGTGCCTATAATTATGAAGATGCTTAATGCCACATTATTTGTGATTGTAAAAAACAGAAGTCATTGTAAATTTATTAACAAGGAAATTGGTAAATGAACTATGATGTGTCCACACAAAAGAATGCTATTCATCAAAATACTCTTCATTCAAAGGGAATCATGGAAATCAGGATTTATTTTTACATTTAATATGCAAGAAGCTGAATAATTTACATAGTATGATCACATTCTTTAAGATATATATGTGTATATATATGCAAATATATGTGTATATGTATATAATATAAATATAATATGCACACATGTATTTTCTACTTGTGTATACTTATGTATATGTATTCATATTTGTGGATATATACATAGGCAAAAGTCTAGAAAGACACACACCAAATAGTTAAGAATGGATATCCACAAAGAGAAGAAATGGAACAGGATGATTATATAAGTAGCTGCTCATCTACTGCTCTGATATCTTCTCTTCCTTCTGCCATTTTGGACCAGGTATCTTACAGGAAGATTAAATGAAATAATAGTTAACTTAGTTCTGTATTTATTAGCATTTGTGTCTATGCCTCTTTTCTCTCTGATGGCCTTGAGAGTGTGTGTGTGTGTGTGTGTGTGTGTGTGTTTGTATTTGTGGGGGAACTGAATCATTGGGAAACTATTGGTGAATTTGAGCTTGTGGGTTACTGTCAGAGTTCCTATATCTCTTTTTTTCTTGCTTCCCATGATCACTGACCGTAAATAGTATGTACTACCAGGGTTAGATGAAAGATATTTATAAATGTGAGTAATGTATAATTTCCTGGGGCTTTATGTTAGCATGCAGGTGACTTCTTTCTCAGATTCGAAGAAAACCTTGAACAAAATGACAAGAAAGATACAGGTTGTTTGGTGCCCTCCCTTCCAGTGCCCATGCTCTCTTGTTATATTGAATGGCACACTTCTTTTTTTTTTTTTTAATTTTTTTTCAACGTTTTTTATTTATTTTTGGGACAGAGAGAGACAGAGCATGAACGGGGGAGGGGCAGAGAGAGAGGGAGACACAGAATCGGAAACAGGCTCCAGGCTCCGAGCCATCAGCCCAGAGCCCGACGCGGGGCTCGAACTCACGGACCGCGAGATCGTGACCTGGCTGAAGTCGGACGCTTAACCGACTGCGCCACCCAGGCGCCCCGCACACTTCTTTTTGAGAAGACAGTAGGTATGAATGAACGTCAGGTCCATCAGTCACCAACTATGTAAACTTGGGCCACTCATTTAGTCTTCCAAAGTTTAGTTTTCTCCTAAGTAACACAATAGTATCCATCTAGTAGGGTTTTTGTGAGGGTGAAGTCAGATACCATGTGTGAAAATGTCTAGTACACGCTGTAGATGCTCAATGACTATTTTCTTCCTTCTGATTCTTATTTTAAGGATTCTCTCAAATACGCTCTTGAGCTTTGCTGTTGTCAGAGCATTTTAATCTTCACTAGCTCCCTGTGGTTTCGGAACAGCTGCAGTTATGTCGCCTCTTTCCCAGCTGCCACCACGATTCTGTTTCCCTTGTTTGCTCTCCATTCTTCTCTCCTTAAGCGCTTCCTCTTGCCTTCGGCTCTTCCTCCTAATTTTCATTTCCACTTAGTTTTCGTCTTTTTTTAATTCCCTACCTTCATACCTTCTACTTCTCCATTCAATTCCTGAGACCAATGTGGGGGAAAGGCATGTGGTTCAGAGAGAGAGAGAAAGAAACAGAGTGTATTAAGAGAATAAAACCAACTGTTCCTCCTTCACACTTGAGCCACACTGGGTTTCTCTCACTTCTCTAAGTGGTGCTTCATCATACCTCCATGTCTTTGCACATGCTGTTCCTTCTTTACTTTTCCTGACTTTACCTGGCTAAATTCCACCTGTGCTTCAAGTCTCAGATGCATTATCTTTTGGGATCCTGGTCCTGGGCTCCAATATAGTAGGTCAGCTGCTCTTGGTCCCTGTGCTTATAGTGCTCCATAGACTGTAATTGCTCATAGAACAGTCTCTCTTTCTTGTTCCAATACCAGCTTGCACACACAAGTTGTTCCTTGTTTATTTTCACGTTTCTAGTGCTTGGCTCAATGCTTAGCACTTAGCAGATGCTTATCGAATGGAGCTGTAACTTGACGTGTTCATCATGAAGATATCTATTTGGGAGAGCTGACCTGTTTTTCTCAAGCTGAAGTGTACTCTGGGACCTCTGTCCTGGTCTTATACTAAAACTAGTCCACAATTTTGAGTGGCCCTCATAAAAGCAAGACAAAATTTCACATACTATCTGTGTCTATTTTATTGGAATAAATTTCCAAACTCTCCCTTAAGCCTGGGAGTTAAGTCTCCAAATAAACTTTTCAGCTTTTCAACCTTGATGAACCTAATGATACAGTCACACAAACTTTGTCAGCATCTTTTACCGTCTTGTTCCTGCTCATGCTGTTTCTTCACTTTGCAGAGTTGTCCCTATTCTTTGACTATTGAAAGTCTTTTTATCCCTGGTTCTTATTTGGTAAGAACCAAATAATGGTTCTTACCTCCTGGAGTTATTGTGAAAATTAAGTAAGATAAATTGCATAAATGCATATTACAGTGGTTGCCATAGAAGTAATCACTCCATAAAGATTAGCTATTAGCATCTTTTCTTAACCAGACTTTAAGCTCAGAGAAGGTGGGATCCATGTTTACATTAATTATATCTGTACCATAAGCACCCAGCATAAATGGTCTAAATGACCACTGAACAGTGTGGACCACATAGTAAATGTGGCATGCTACCTCCAGGCAAAGCCAATTACCAGGTATGGTGGGTTTATTCACATGAATTATTAAAAACAACTCTAGTTGTTTAGACACCTAGGTATGACCTAAAAGATTTTCTGGGAATCACTAATAAGTGATTGGTCAAATATGCCTAGAGGCTACAAAAGCACAAACAATATGTAAATTGTTAGCCAAAGTTCTTTGAAATTGGAAAATGTTGAGGTGAGAACAATTAGAGGAGATTTCGTGTTTGATCTGGTCCAGTTCACTGAGACCTTATAAAAAAATCAACTTCAGAAATCCTGCTGCCTCCCATTCTCCTTCACTAGTGGTACAGTTTCAAACCAATTGTTAACAGCAAAAAATCAAATACTCTGTGTTTTGCGTGTTGAATTCTTTTAGATGAAGCCTGAAATGGTCAACTATTTTAACTAAATTGAACAGAATGCTAGATAGATCTTTTTGAAATATAAAATAGTTTTATTTTGACAAACAGTCCACGTAAAATATGAGACTGTTTTGAATGTAAGGATAGTACTTTGGCAGTATATTCATACATGAATGCAAATGTCAGTACTTGCAGAGTAGTCTATAACCCAGTCTGTAGTATTTTGGGATAAAGTTCTCCATTGCTTCTAGGTATGATTACACATGGTCTTTCCAGTAATTCTTTTCTTCCCCTCCTTCAACATTCCTTTTCCTTTTCCCATTCCCCTTTTCCAAGAGTGATAGATAATCTCACAACACCAGACTTTGAAAGGAGAAGCATTAAAGATTCAATTTTGAATGACACGGTCCTTCTTAACATTAGCTTTCATTTCTAACAATAAGAAAAACCCTTGGGTTTAAGATGATCAGCACAACTGGCACACCAAACAAATAAAAATCAACAGCAAATAAGAAGTGACTCCAAGTTCTCTGAGACCAAGTGGTAGTGTCTCCCTGAGCTGACCATCTGGACAGTTAGGAGCCATAATGATTTCATCAGCTGCTATGACAAACCAGAAGAAGCAGGTGAGCCCTCTGTTCCTTTATGCACTGGAGGTTATGGGACAGATGGGTCTCAGACCTGTCGGCATTGACATGGCTCTGGAAATCTCAAGTTATTCCTGTTCTAGAGACTATGGAAGGTGTTAACTCAATTTGTGTAGAGAAATGACCATTTCTTCTAAAGGCTGAGGTCATTCTCATCTTCTCTGAGACGTCAAAAATGTCTGTGAGGTTCCTGAGACCTTGCTCTTTCCCAAGGCTCTGGATTCCCAGAGAAACCTAGAGCCTTCTCTACAACACAGCTGCCTCCTATTTAGGCCACCATTATTGACCAATCACCTTCTCATGCCCAGGAAAGTAATCTCAACACCATTGTTGTTTTTATCCTTTTTCTAGCTACGCTCTTTCTTTGTTTCTTTAGTGGAGTACTGGTACATATGTAGTGTAGTTTTCACTGTCTCCCTATAACCTCTGAGAAAGCAAGTTGACATTAATGGCAACAACTCACATTTTAGTGGCTAATTTCCTGTCTTCTTACATAACATATATCTTTCGACCCTCTGTTCAAAGTCTCTCTCAGTTCTTTCTGGTATTATTCAGTTGTTCCCAGTCACTTCATAGGGGCTTCCATGAGCTCATGACTAATTCTATCTAGTTCTGTTCTAGATCCTCCTTTGATGCCCGTGGGCATCAAATCCAAATTTGTGAAGCTGAGTCAGAGTGACTCCTCATTTTCTGCCAATCTCCACGAGGGTGTGATTTTTCTCTAGTACACTCCAAGGTTGCAAACCTGTAAGATGCCAAAATGGCACCACACTTAGCTTTCACTCCACTAGAACCACAGTGGCTCACATAGTAATTAGGTGAAAGCTCCTTTTTCCCTTTGTTACTCAGTTATGATAAAAAAAAAAAAAAAAAAAGCACTCTCTGTGCACCAATGTTTCACAAAATCCTCATGAAAATAACTTTTTTTGTGTGTTCTGATTGAAGCCCTGTTTTTTACAAGGCTCACAGATGATATTTTGACCTGGGTAAAGAAAAACAGTCTGCTCTGTATCTTTCCTTGTTTTGTTCTACATGTCTATACCAAACTCTTCTTTACAGACGTTTGGCTTTTGCTTGTGTGTTTATATTTTGGGGGCATTCCTCCTCTCTTTTAAGGAGATTGCCCAGAATTCCACAGAATGCTTTCAGAACCTGGTTACCTGGCCATATATAGTTGTAAGGGAAACTGAGAAAATGTGGCCTTTTATTCCATGTGTTAATGTACCTAGCTAAAAATCAGTATTCTGTTAAAAAAAAAAAAAAGGAGTAGGAGAATGCATTTGGTACAGAAAACCAGCAGTCTCTGCTATAGGTTTTAACCCACTTTTCCAGTTTTTCCCCCTACCACTCATCCCTTTCGTACACTTGTATGGAAGACACCCAGTTTGTTCATTGGTTTGGACACAGAAGTGTCCTTACTCACCATGTTCCCTTCTTTGAAATACCTCTGGACTCCTTTTCTTGCTCTGGAGTTTGTATCCATTGAGGCTCAGATTGGAGTTTTCCTCCTACATAAAGTATGGTGATTACATTTCTTCTAGATTTCAATGTTCTTGTCTATACCATTCATGGCAACTTTTATCTTTTAAATTTATACTCAATGCTTTCCTTGTAAGCCTGTCAGTGCAAGGGCTGATAGGTTTTCTGAAGCAAAGAAGTGAGAACAATGTCTTGCTGAAAGCCAGTGCTTGGCAATTACTTATTTTTGTTGTTACGATAACCTAGGCTAAGGTTTGATGAAGTGCATTAGGGGTTGTGTAAGTGTTCCAGCCTGAGAATAGTTGAGTCAAGTCATGGGATTGTGCTATGTCTATACCTTTCTTCTGAAAGTAAAAATAATACTAGGAGCATTAGTTCATCACAGGGATAAGAAGCAGGATTAAGGGGTTTCAAAAATTATTGTAACCTTACTCCAAGAATTAAACTCTGCAATTGTTGGATTACATCAGTTTGGGGATAATATATTTATTTTTTATTATTTTTAGAATTGGTAATACATTCACATTTTGAATATAAAACATAGAAAATCTTCATAAAGACTCTTTCCCTTACCAGCCCTTCATCCAAACAACTCTAGGCAACTATTATTGATTTCTTAATATACTATGAAAGATATTTAAAAAATTTTTTTAAATTTTTTTTTTCAACATTTATTTATTTTTGGGACAGAGAGAGACAGAGCATGAACAGGGGAGGGGCAGAGAGAGAGGGAGACACAGAATCGGAAACAGGCTCCAGGCTCTGAGCCATCAGCCCAGAGTCCGACGCGGGGCTCGAACTCACGGACCGCGAGATCGTGACCTGGCTGAAGTCGGACGCTTAACCGACTGCGCCACCCAGGCGCCCCTAAAAAAATTTTTTAATATTTATTCTTGAGAGAGGGGAGAGACAGAACATGAGTGGAGCAGGGGCAGAAAGAGAGGGAGATACAGAATCCAAAGCAGGCTCCAGCTCTGAGCTGTAAGCACAGAGCCTGATGCGGGGCTTGAATCCACAAACAATGAGATCATGACCTGAGCTGAAATCGGATGCTTAACCGACTGAGCCACCCAGGTGCCCCAAAGATATTTTTTAATGCAAATCAAAGCCATACAAATATCTATTCCTTTTCTGACTCATCCCCCCCCCCCCCCACCAAATCACAAAATACTGTACATACTTTACTTTTACTCAGTATAACTTAGAAATGTTCCTTATCAATACAACAATCATGGGGCGCCTGGGTGGCGCAGTCGGTTAAGCGTCCGACTTCAGCCAGGTCACGATCTCGCGGTCCGTGAGTTCGAGCCCCGCGTCAGGCTCTGGGCTGATGGCTCAGAGCCTGGAGCCTGTTTCGGATTCTGTGTCTCCCTCTCTCTCTGCCCCTCCCCCGTTCATGCTCTGTCTCTCTCTGTCCCAAAAATAAATAAACGTTGAAAAAAAAATTAAAAAAAAAAATACAACAATCATCTCTTAATTCCTTTTTGACAGTTGCATGGTGTTCCATTATGTGGACATACCATAATTTATTTAATCAGCCCCCTGTTAACTAACATTTAGGTATTGGCAAATTTTTTCCCATTACAACAATCTGCAGGGAATATCCTTGTACTTAATTCATTTTGCATTTGTATATCTGCAGCATAAATTCCTAAAAGTAGAATGGGATGTGTATTTGAAGCTTTGATAGATATTGCCAGATAGCCCTCCATGAGAATCCCACCAATGTATATTCTCACCAGCAACATATAAAAGTGTCATTTTTATGCAGTTTTGCCAGAATAGTTTATTATAAAACCTCTGAAATTTTGCCAATCTGTTAGGTGGATTAGGTGGAGGAAAAAACTCCAACTTCATCTAGTTTTAATTTGCATTTTTATACCATGAGTCAGGTTGGGCATCTATTTTTTCTACTTATTTAAGAACCATATCTATTTCCTTTTCTGTGAATACTCTGTATCTTTGTGAACTTTGTAATTGGATAAATGACCTTTCATTCACTCTTAGTGGATTGATAGGTACTATTTATATATGTGAGAGATTGGTAGGTACTATTTATATATGTGAGAGATTAGTCCTTTGTCTATGTTCCAAACTGCAAATATTTTTGCCTAGCTGTCATTTGTTTTTCAGTTGGCTTATTTTTTTTTCCTTAAAAAAGTTTTTTTGATTCTTACAGAGTGAATCTTACCAATTTTCAACGGTTTCTGGATTTTGTGTGAGCTACAGACTTTCAACACACAATATTATAAAATAACTCTCTCAAATTTTTCTTTATTTATTTTACACTTAAATATTGAATGTATTTGAAATCTCAAGCTTCCTTTTAAACCATTTCAAACAAATATGTCCTTGAGATAGGGTTGCTAAGTTTTACAAATGAAAATACAAATGCCCCATTAAATTTGAATTTCAGATAAACAGCGATTCATTTTTTAGTACAAGTGTGTCCCATGAAATATTGGGAGATTTACTTGGGACTGACTTAAAATAAATAGTGACTCATTATTTATCTGAAATTCAAATTTAACTGAGCATCCTGTATTTTATCTAGTTTGGGAGCCACTAGCCTATCTGCTTAGACATTTTAGATCGACATTTTAGGGCCCCGTTCCTCTCCCTCATTTTCCATTTAAAAGTTTAATAGTATCATATAATGTCTGCATGCATCTCTTACAGGTTCTGAAGTTTGTGCACACCTTTGCTATTAGACAAACTGAAATAAATTAACTTACTCACTTATGAGTGAATACCTAGTTCCCTTCTGGTATTCCAAAGTGTGCTACAAGAAAATCATATTCTGGAGCAGGGAAAAACAACTACCTGGTGGCAGTGGAGAGTTAGTTCCTTGTTTGTTTTGTTCTAATGAAACAATTGAATTCCTAAGAATTTTCAGTTACCAAAATGATCGTCTCAATTATTGTTTCAAAGGTTAGAGGCCAGAGTATCAGATTTATATAAAATAAAATAATAAAACTAATTTTTTTTACAGGAGAATAAATAATAATATTTAAAAAATATAAGCATATTCTGTTTGATTATATTGGTCAAAACCAAACTGATGCCTCTTTTCACTGCTTTTGAAAACACCCAGTAAGGAGTTTTATCTCCCTTAGCACTCCCATTATGATAAACAAAGCACAATGTTGAGATAATACTGCCCTTGCCTCCATAGGATTGTACACAAACCACAGCCATCATGATAAAGACACGTATCACTGAGGCAGCCAGGTCCCGGTTATGTTACAACCAGCGGAGGACAGTATACTTACCTCTGTCTAACTTACTTGATTGCCTTTCATTAATCCACTAATTTGTTCATTCAACAAATATTTCTTGAGTGCCTACTAACTTGTAGGTACCGTACTAGTGCTAGGTTGAACAAAACCGTCATAAACCCTGTCTTCGTGGGGCGTTGCAGTGGTGTGCTAGAGCCGGCTCCTGGAAAGCCCATTGTTACATTTTCAGGAACTCCGTGAGCCTTATAATCAGCACTCGTGAGAGTATTTATACACGAAAATTGGCAAACACTACAAATCAGGGCTTTCTTTGTTGTTTCCTTTTCTCCTTCATTGCCCCTTTTATTTAAACAGAGAGCTGGTTGTTAAACCCTGACCAGCACACCAGTGAGTTTACACAGATGCCCCCTGTCTGAGTCTTCCTTCCTGCCTTTCTACCACCGCACAGGGCCCCACAGCACCAGTACACCTTGCTTTTCACAAGAAAATGGCTTCTGGAATGCTGTGAAGGAATCAAATTATTATATTATAGGTGACACGTGTTATAGGTTGTTGGCTATGTAAAGAAACCCAAAGTGGAACTTTGAAAAGATTTTTGCGATGTTAAAAGAAATCCTTAGTTTATATTTAGCGATGTAAGATGAGGACAATAATAACACTTCCCTCATAGGGTTGTCGTGTGGATTAAATGAGCTAATATGTATAAGGCATTTAGGGACATGCCTGGCACAGTGTAACATAGAGTAAGCATCATACAAGTCAAGGTCCACCATGTTCTTATGGTGCATGATGTATCCAGATACATTTTCTTTGTGGTACTAATAATATGAAAGTGGGAAGCTTTAGCTACATCTCTTTACTCCATTCAGTCAGCTAAAATGACCTCTTTAATTTAAAAAGATCCGTAAAGGATTTTAGATCTGGAATTGTAACTGCTGGAAAAAAGGCAGAACATCATGTCCTTGGAGCCAGGAGAAATGCTTCTTTTTGCTATCTGGCAACATTAGGGCTTTTTATGAAAAAAATCATACTTTTTCCTGTCTTAGTGCTTCCTTAGCTTTCTTTCCTAAGTGAGTTAGGGCTCTCTGAGTATGTCACATGTGATTATGTAAGAAGAGCTCAGAAGGGAGAGGAGACCAGACAGCCTCTGATGAACTCTACTAAAGATGGGATTTTGAAACTGAGAGTCTCACCTCTGGAAGGATTCCCCAGTTTTTACAAAGATAGAGAATATACTTTATTCCTGATTTATTTCTTGATTTTTATACACTAGAAGAGTTTTCTCTCCCCATTGAAGGTCATTTCTCACATGCAGATCCTCTATGGATTTGGTTAGATTTATGCCCAACTTGTTGCTATTGCTTTGTTCTTCCTCTTTTTAGTACTCTTGTAAATGGTATTGTGTCATAATTTCCTATTCAAGTTGCTTATCGCCATTGTGTAGGAAAGCAGTGACTTTTGTATACTGATATTATTTCCTGCAACCTTGCTAAAATCACTTATTAGTTCCAGGAGTTTTTTGTAGATTCTTCAGAGTTCTCCACATGAACAATCATGCCACCTGCAAATAAAGGCAGTTAAATTCTTTCTGATCAGTACACCTTTTATTTTTCTGGTCTTATTGTATTAGCTAGGACTTCAAATAGGAGCGATGAGAGAGGATATCTTTGCAGCATAACTGATCTTCAGGGCAAAGTGTTGTGTCTGTAAACATTGAGCTATAGGTTTTTCATGTAAACCCTTTTTAAAGGTGATGTGCGTTCCCTTCCAGTTTTCATTTTTGGAGACCCACAGAATATAAATGGTTCGTTTGAATCTAATCTAGTGAGAGGTCTGATATGTGGTCATTCCTCTCAGGGCAAGAGTGGTTTGGAAGTGGTAGAAGGAAAGGACATTCCACCCTTGATTCCTGTGATGATTAGTCCCTGAGTCAGCTCTGTGCTGCCTCCGTCCTCCACCCCCTGTCATAAAACCAGGAATCTCCAGCAGCTGCATTTGGGAAAGAGTCAGCATGAGGTGGAGTGATGAACTTGCTTTTAAGTCTGAAGAGCTGCCACTTCTTATCTGTGTGACCTTGGATGAATCACAAAAACCTCATTTCTAAAGTCAGGGCCATAATTATTTTATAGAGCTGTGAAGATAAGGTTGAAATGATGTAAACTTTAAAGCACTCTACATATTTATCATTTAGATTCTAAGTTCTTGGAGGCAAGGATCTGTGTCAGTTCATTTTTGTATTCCCTAGATAGTATGGAGATGTATAAATGCTAATAAATGGGATAAGTAAATGCTTAATATACATCTAATTGTTGTGCCATCACATATAGTTATCCCTTCAAGATCTCTTTGTTTGCCCTTGGGCTGTGTGTGTGGGGGTGGTGCAAGATAGTGGGCAAAATCATGTGACTCTCACCGTCACGCTCTGTGACCTTGGACAAGTCACCCAAACTCCTTAACAGAAATCGGGCTGTGTGGATGACTACATGAGATGATCCAAGTAAAGGATTCTGCAAAATACTGGCTCACAGAAAACACTCAGAAAATGCTAGCTGTTATTTTTATTTGGGTAGAAACTTCATTATTGAGCTAGAGAGCTAGAGAGGGAAAACCATGGGAGTTTTGGCTTGTTTGTGGTTGTTTTTTGGTGTCTCCTTGAGGGAACTTTCTTGTTTGCTCATGGGTGGTAACAGAGAGCCAGAATGAGGGGGAAAAAGTGGCCAAAAGCTGACAGCTGGCCCAAATTTCCATTTGTGCCAATTCACCAATTTTCTTCTTCTTCTGTCCACTAGGTGACACTGTTTACTCATCTATACTACTCCATTTAGCCCTTTCCACAAATCTTAATTCAAAAGTAGCATGTTTTGTTTGGGGTAGTGATGAAGGGTGGGGTGGGGGACTCAACTGGGAGAGAATATATAAATAAACTGCCAGTGACCAACCTCTGAGGTACAGTTAGAGGCCAATTGTCACCCATGGTTATTTGATTTTATGGGCTAGTTTCAAACTATTTTTTAAATTGATTTTAAGAGCAATATGCAATTAGTTTCCACTTCTAGTCCAAGAAATGAAGGAAAACATGGACCGCTCCTCTTCCCAAACCTTCACAGAAGCAAAAGATAAATAAACTGTTGTGTCTTTGAGTGTAGAGTTGAATAGATGTTCTTACAAGTCTATGTTTCTGTGTCCTCCACAATAATTGGTTAATGAGGGCACAGACCACTAATAAGCAGCTGAAGCAGTTTCTAGGCTAAGTTTAAGTTGGGCCTTCAAATCTAGTAAAAATTAGTCAGTGCTGAGAAGAAACCAAATGCAATGTGTTCATTTGGATGTGGAGTTAGCAGAGGCCCCCCCTTGCCTTCCAGGTTGGTTATGGTCTCATTTCTGCATTTCTATATTGCCACAAAGTTAGAGGAAGCTGTCACTTACCTGCATATCCCCATGTTGAAATTTATGATGATTCCAAAATGGCTCATGTAACTGTTGAATAGAAAAAAAAAATAGAAATGGGTGTTCTTCCCTTGTATTTCCAGGCTGTGAGCCAGGGAAGTGTGTCAACCATATCAAACCAAGGGATCAAGAAATCAAAGGTTTCATCCATTTGTCTCAGAATTTAGGGTCTGTCTTTTCTGTGTATTATCACCTTTTGTCCATTATAACTCTAAAATTAACTTATTTATGCTACTTGTTATGTTTGTTTCGAGATTAATTTATTTATTTTCCCTCAGAGGTAACAACCAAAATTCTCTAACAAATATGTCCCCGTTCAGAATTTTCCTGAAGCTTTCCTGGCCTCTCGCTAATGAGCTCTAATTTTCTGTGCTTTTCTGCGTGTCTACCAGCACGCAGCACCTTGAGTTGGTGTGCAATAAACAACTAAATATAGTCACAGTGTTGGCAGCCAACTTTTGGAAGACTGTCACAAGGGCCCCTAAAACAGGAATTAGGCGGATTTAAAATGAGCAGGCACTCTTTTGGGCTTGGGAAGAGAGGACATTTTCATATGTTGTGAGCAGTAGTTACCACAGTGTCGTCCTGTATTTATGCCCTACTTTATTTAAACAACAGTAATAATTCTAATGATTGTTAGCAAAGCATTGCCAAATGCTCAGCACCCCTCTTTGAAACGGGGCTTTTTCCAGAACATTCTTTGTGTGGAACCAATACTGTGTAATCTGAAGTTGCATGAAGAGGTTTGGGGAGCAGAGCAGGGAACAGCAGCCTTGTTACTACACAGAACAGTCGTGGCTGAGACATGCACTTTGTTCCCTGATTCAGTGTAGAGCACCCATGACATCCGGGATTTGCTCACTCACATCTCCAGCTTGCACGATCTTCTGAGGCAGAAATGAGAGAGCAGAAAAAGGAGAAGAGGGAAAAGGGAGAGAGAAGGGGACAGTGAGAAATTCAGGGCTGGCTTCAGCACGTTTGATTTCTAACTTTGGGGCATTCTCCTAAGTAGTGAATACTAATTATACTGAGTGTGTCAAATCGTGTCCTGTTTTTGTGAATCAAACAAATGCTCCCAGGAGATAGGCGGAGGCCACCAAGCCCGTTTAGTTTGTGACCCAAGCTGAATGTAAAGCCAGGATTCTGGGGGGTGGGGGGGGGGTGGATAGGCTTTGTGAGTTTATTTAATTTTATGACATGTGCCTCGCACCTTCAATGCTACCTTGACATGAATGTTGCAGGCTTTTTCATTTGAACAGTTAATATGCTATTAGGGATGGCTGTACCACTTTCTAGAAACATTGAGAGAAAACAAATTGTTTTGAGGGACATGGGTGGTAGTGCTTTTCTTGGCAAAAATGAGAAACAGGTCATGTTGCGTAGATGATGTTGCTCTCATCAGGAACGGCTGCAGATCTTTACCAAACTCTTGTGAGGTACTTGTGTGTGATCTACCAGTGACAGTACAACAGGGCTGCTTTTAGGAGGAAGATTTGCCATTACAGGTTACATCGGAACACTACAGGCCCTCAACGGTCCCAGGTCCCATCTGTGCCTCTTCCAGTCTTTGTGCTTCTTGCTCCCCTGGATCTCCCATGCTGACCAGATGGGAGCTGGGATTTGGCTTTGCCTGTCTTCGTGGAGCCCTGTCATTCTTCCCGGGAGGCCTTCAGGGACTCTCCTCTCTGAAAGCCATCTCTTAGCAGGAGAATACCAAGAAGTTCTTCAAGAAGTTCTACCTGACTCCCTCTGCCTCTAGGCAGAGGTAATCTTCCATTTTTTTGGAACACTGTATCTCTTTTGTGGCATTTCACTCCTACTTTAGTTGGTAGGTACCTGTGTGTGCAGCATCTTTCCTACAAAACTACAAACTCCTAGGCACTGGGGATTAGAGAATGTGTCTGTCTCCATGACCTGCACAGCATCCTATATAGACTATGTGGTCGTAAATATTTTTTTGAGTAAATGAGTAACATAAAGCATACACACTGTCTTGCTGGACTAATTTCAATAGCTGTGTCTAAGAGCTGATCATATAAAATAAAGTGTCAAAAATAAAGCAATTAGGAGTATATTTCTTTATGTGGGTTTTGCTTCAATGCTCTTTTTCAAACAGCTACCTTCTTTCAGATTGTGTTTGACACATAGTGGGTGCTCAGTCAACCAGCTCATAGCTGCTTGAATGCAGTATCACAGCAAATGAGCTTCTACAATCAGGCAAAGAGAGTTTTTAATCAGACTTTTTTGAATTTATGAACTGGAGAACAATCTTTCCAGGTTTACATGGAAACTGGAAAGCTTAAAAGGCAGAATGAATCATTTCCATTCTTGATGCACATGAATCTGTGGACTGTTGATGGTAAAGGATGGAAAACCTGTCTAAATGTAATATGAACGAACACTCACACTTACTGAGCACTTCTGGTATCCCAGGAACTCTGCTCATCAGTTTACATGCATCACTTCATTTGGCCTCCCAATAATTAATATATCCATTTATAGATTTAAAACACCTGGGTCTTAGAAGAGTTAAGTAAGTTGCTCAAAGACATACAGCTAGTAAGTGGCAGAACCAGGATTCAAACCCAGATTGACTAATTCCAGTGCGTGTACCATTCTGCGCCTTTGTGCAAAGGTATGTCCTTCCAGAAGAGAGTGTAGTGTTTCTTGAGCAGTGTTAAAAAATAGAAGTTTTTTTTTTTTCAGCCCGTACCTCTTCTCAGTGCCCTCCTTTTACAGATGAAGGAACTGACACCCAGAGAGGTTATGTCACTTATCCAGGGTCACAGAGATAGTGAGAAGTGGGATTAGACCACAGATATCTAGACTCCAAGTCTAGAGGACCCTCATTTAAAGATGGTGCGTTATCCCACAGATTTGGATGTATATGAGTCTGGCTACGTTCTCTTAAACATAAGCCCTGTGTTCAGTGAAAGCCAAAGGTAGCTCGGCTGACCTGAGCTGGTGTTAGTGCTGTCTGATTTATAAAGGGTTCTGACTACCTTTCCTTTTGCTCATTGGTTAATCCAGTAGTACTCCTCTGAATCCAGCATACATGCCACTATTTATGACCAAAGCAACCAAGAGTGCCACACTTGTCCGTTCATGCACCAGAGACCAACATGCTTCCTCTTCTGTGGCTGACTCAGCTCTCTTTATGCCACAACCCCGGTGTGAAGAGCTGGCTGGGTTTGGTCGAGTGTGCTGTTTCCTCTGTGGTGCCATTTGGAGTCCTCTCTACCACTTGGGGACCACAGGTATCTAAAATATCCATGAAGGATGGTCGCTTAGGTTTCAGGCACTTCTTTAAAGATGCTGAGATTGTTGGGGCACCTGTGTAGCTCAGTCGGTTAAGTGTTGACTCTTGGTTTTGGCTCAGGTCGTGATCTCACGGTTTTGTGAGTTAGAGCCCTGAGCTGGGCTCTGTGCTGGCAGTACAGAACCTGCTTGGGATCCTCTCTCCCTCTCTCTTCCCCTCCCAACGTGCGCCATCTCTCTCTCTTTCAAATAAGTAAACTCAAAAGAAAAAGATGCTGAGATTGTGGAAGCAAAACAAAATAAACAAATAGCAATGATGGCAAACAACAACAATACAGCACCGTAGTACAGCGTCAGGAGTCAGGAAGCTGGAGGACTGGGCAGCAAAGGGTTGAGACTTGAGGGTGGGTGAGGTTTCCTTCCCAGTTAAGCAGGGGGTGGCCCTTCTTGCGCTCCACCAGGGGGTTGATAAGTGCCTAGGTTTCCGGATGTTGAGATGAGATTTGAAGTCAGAAAGACACTGTTGGTGTCAAGGGATCATGGAAAAGATACTTAGTCTGTTTGGACCTCAGTTTCTTTTATCTGTAAAATGATATAAATCTTATGGGGCTGCTGTGGCCATCAGGTTAAATTGGACAAGGTAACTGAAGGCTCTTAGTAAATGCAGCACCATACACACATCTGTTTTCCATTAACGACCAAGTGTTGCATATACATTCTGGGAGAGCAAACAAACTTAGTTATTTTTTCTATGTACATTATCTTTTAAAAGTTGGTTTTATGAGAAAGGATGATTCTGGGTAAACAGGGTATAGGTAGGGGCATTTCTCTGGTTGGGATGAGTGGGATGCAAGGAGAAGAATGAAAAGTCAGGAGCCAGAGCATCATTTAAGGGAGGGTCTCAACAGCCAATCAATGTGAAGGCCATGGGCTGGGGATACAGATGAAGAATTTGAAGAGGTCAATCTGGGCAAACTTTTTTCATGTAACTGGCCAATAGCTGTCCTTTTGCAGGTGTCTGAGTTACCTTATGTGCTGTTAGTCACTGGGCTTTCAGGCTGCTGATACCAAACTCCTGTGGTGACCCAGCAACTTATAGATCTTGTAGTTATCAGGTCGCAGAACCTGATATCCCAGTAGCAGGAACATGGTGGGGAAGAGATACTGAAATAGTCTTAATCAACCTCTGTATCTTCTGATTGTGTTTCCCACACCTAGGACTTTTGTTGAGAGAGGTTATGTTGGGTTATATTTTATTATATTTTCCATTTTAAATTTCAGAGACAAGCAAACCCCCATTATCAGTGTGGGCCTTGGGGTGCCTGGGTGGCTCAGTCGGTTAGGTGTTCAGGTCATGATCTCTGGGTCCATGAGTTTGAGCCCCGCATCAGGCTCTGTGCTGACAGCTCAGAGCCTGGAGCCTATTTCAGATTCTGTGTCTCCCTCTCTCTCTGCCCCTCCCCCACTCATTCCCTCTCTCAAAAATAAATAAACATAAAAAAAGTGTGCCTTTACGTATAGGACAACTCCCAATATCAAACACATGAAAACATCAGTTAATAGTAATCACTATAATATCTACCCTGTGTATTATACCTTTCTTGCCAAACTATCAAATTAGGGTTTATAACATCTTAAAATTAAAACATAACTTAAAAATTTTCTATCCTCTATACATATTTAAATCATCCTAAATACAAAGGAAATTCCCCTGTCTTTAAGAGGAGATTCCCAGGGTCCCTTGAAAACTCACTTCAATATTTTGCTACTCTTCTCACTGAGTATTTAATCCCACTGCTATCAGTTTTTCCCTAATTGAAGATAGAGACTAGCTTATTGCCATATTTCTCTGGGTGATGCTTTGTGTCATGTTCACACTTGCATTCCCAGCATTTACCACTGCCTTGAAACAAGGCAATTATGCAATTAGTGTTTATTGAATGAATGAATGGGAAAGTACATGAATGAATGACTCTTCTAATTTACTCTATTGGTGTGTCTCCTTTTTAGTCAGAATGATTCTAGTTCTTTAATGTTTCGTGAGGAATCTACCTTCTTTTGAACATCTGAACCTTTTGATTGGCTCTTTACTCAATCCTCTCAAAGTTTTTCATGTTCCTCTTTGGTCTGAAGCCCAGAATTGGAGATCAGTGAAGCTATCAGGTGAAAATGCTAAAACTCTTCCTCATTTACAGAATGGAGTAAAAAAAAAAAAAAAAAAAAAAAAAAAAGAAAAGAAAGAAAGAAAAAGAAAAAGAAGGAGTGGCTATAACTGTCTGAGGTCTAGATTGCAGGAGGCTTTGGGACTTGAAATGTTAGAGTTGAAAAGGATTAAGGGAATTGTTGCTAAGTGTTTTTGTTCTATTATTTTTGATTTTGTTGGTTAGTTTGTTTTGATGTAATGATGATAATGTAGTTAAGCCAAAAGTCTTTATCTCTTGGAAATACTCAAGTGTTTCCTGGTGAAATGTTATGGTGTCTAGGCTTTGCTTTAAAAAACAAAAACAAGGGGCGCCTGGGTGGCGCAGTCGGTTAAGCGTCAGACTTCAGCCAGGTCACGATCTCGCGGTCCGAGAGTTCGAGCCCCGCGTCAGGCTCTGGGCTGATGGCTCGGAGCCTGGAGCCTGTTTCCGATTCTGTGTCTCCCTCTCTCTCTGCCCCTCCCCCGTTCATGCTCTGTCTCTCTCTGTCCCAAAAATAAATAAAAAACGTTGAAAAAAAATTAAAAAAAAATAATAAAAAACAAAAACAAAAACAAAAACACATCAGCAGTAAAGGATGGGGGGAAATTAAGGCAGGATATGAGAAGCAAGATATATTGGCAATTTTTGAGGCTAGGTTAATTATAGTGTTGTCTCTGCTTTTGTGAATGAATTTTTTTTTCATAATACAAAGAAAAATGTATGTAGACAAATGTCCTTATTCTAGATGGGAACAACCAGGATGCAGAGAGGTGAGGAGATAAACCTAGTATCACAAAGCTAGATAATAGAGCCTTGGACTACAAGGCAACTCATCTCTCTCCCACTCAGATGCTCTTTCCAATATGCTGTGTGTTAGGTCAGCTTGTCGTACACTCCCTGTAGACATTACTCGTGTCACCATCATCCTGCTGATGATAACTTCGCCATGCAAAGCCCATTTATGATTCCAGTCTACTTCCAACCTAACTTAGTGTGCTGTGATTTAAATGAGCACAAAGATTTTCCCATTCCATGTAACAATCAAAAGAGCAAATAATGTTGATATAACTCCCTGTTCTACAGGATTCTTAGTGACTAAAATAAAACATTAACAAAGAACAAAACAGACAAACATATGTGCAAGGAATTTCAACTGATGAACAGTCACTAAACATATTTAAAGTTTTAAACAAGAAACTGCACACTGCAATAGAATCTAAGTGATGTCCTAGAAATAATTGCTAATTTAAGAGTGCAATAAAATGATAAAATGCCTTGATAGGGCTCTGGACTGCAGAGTCCCTGTGATACATCCAGCAATTTGGCAGCCATCCAAAGCTCAGCGCGGCTTCAAGTCTGGAATGTGTATTTCATCAGTAGCCAAGACCATGTCTGGAATTCACCTGGGCCCAGAAAACTCAGGGTTACATGGCTTTGCCCATATTCCTTTTGAGAAAGAAAGAGCGAGCATCTCTTTATTTGGAGGAAGGGAATGGGGGATGGGTCTAAAGAAGGGGGGGATGGAAAATTGTGTGTGTGTCAGGATGGAGGTGTGGGTGGGAGGGAGGAAATTATTGGGATGCTAGCTTGTTGGGGTGTAGCTCTAAGAAAAATTACATGAAATAGTTGAGCAAACTGTCAGAGTGGCATAGCCCAGAATACAAGTTTGACAGTAGGAAACCTAAGTCAGGTGACTTACTCCAGGTGAGAAGTGGTGTTTCAGGGAGTGCCTAACCAGGGGGTCTGTTCAGAATGAGGGGAGACCCCATGCAAGATGTCTCTGGAAACCAGTCATGCCATAGGGTGCTGGAGGTACTAAAAGGAAATTTCTAAACTATTGTGGAATTCAAATAGCACTCGTTTTCTTGGATAGGTTTCAAAACATTTTTGGATTAGATCTAAGACATTTTCTCTGATTTGTATTTCACAAGCAAGACATAGGTATTTTGTCCAGTTTTTTTCCCAGTCAGAACTAATTGTCTTTGCCTGTAAGATGTGGATCATCAGCATAACATTGTTTTATTCCCCCACATTTTTTTATTGTATCTTCCAATTCCCAGGGCGATATAAAACTTTTAAAGAAGTTAATGTCAAGTATGGATTTCAATATTAAATGAGCTTCTCAGTGAGGACAAGCCAGACATGAAAGCATACTTCCAAGTGAATTGTGTATTCATTTAAAGTTTAGGAAAAAAATAAAAACAAACCCTGCTCCACCTCCGCCCAGCATGTGACTCCAGGTCACCACCCTTGAAACATTGTGCTTTTGAGCTTTTGACTGGATTTGCTTCTGAGGCTAAGAGAAGTGTGTGGCAGATGTTGAGAGGCAGTTGGGGACGGGGGTGGGGTGCAGGGATGAAGGGTCTGCCAGATGTTGAGTGGGAGGGTGGAGCCGTGAGGATGAAAGCCTGCCAGATGTTTGCAGTGCAGAATGTTGGGGCACCTGCTCTCCATGATCTTCAGAAGAGGATTTGTATCACATCAGTAGGATCTCATAAAGGTCCTACCCCTCCTCAATAAATACTGAATCCAGGACTCATACAACTATTTTCTGCATGGTTTCTTGCCTTGGACTATGTCTTTTTAAAAATTCAAGTTAAAGGTTATATGAATGAAAAATACACAATCAACCAATACAGTCATTTGTACATAAAAGAGGTGGGGGGGTGGGAGACTTTACATTTAAATCTGTTGTTCTAGATTATAAAGACAATCACCTTTTATTTTCTATTTATTTTATCCTTCCAATAAGGGATGATTTGCTCATCTTTCTTCCCCACAATGAATTTAATAGATTTATTCATCAAGTTTTCTAAATTTAGACACCAAACTGATGTTTTTCTCCCACTGCTTAATTTTATTCTTAGCAGCACTTACATAAAACCAGGCAGTGAAAGATATGGCAAAATTACTAACTTGCTGTGACCTGGAATGCACTGATAGAATAAAATAACAATAATAAAGATTGATGTACCAGAGAGACTTAATACCGAGCGCTCCTAATGAAATCAGTTTTATGCTTACAGTTTTTCCCTACGGGCTACATGTTTCCTGTGGTTTTTAGGAGTCTAAGTTTTCTTTGTGATGCCTGGAATAGACTCAATTCTTAGGCTAGTAGATGGGCCACACAAAGGAAAATATGTGGATCTTATCATTCTTTTGGATTTTAGGAAACTTTAGTGTTTTCCAGGACTAGATTTGATTACAACAGGTAAAATTCCTCACTCTGATCTTGTTTGAGAGGCTTAGAAATAATGGTATTTGGGGACTTACCGTGACCCAAGAGACTGGGAACATTAAAAGGAAGGTACATTCGTCCTAGTGGCCTCTCAATCTTCAGAAAGCCAGGGCTTGTCATTCAACATGGACCACAGTTAGTAGTGTTGATCATTGTTCCTGTACACTGCACTGACATTCACGTGTTTGGTAAACAGTCCCTGAGCACCTTGTAGGTGCCATTCTGCTAAGTTCTGGGAATATGTGGTGAAGAAGTCCTTTCCTTTTTAGAACTCCTCAGGTACTGGGGAAGACAGACATTGAACAGATAACTGCTCAAATAATTATTCATAAGGTGTGCTATGAAAAAATATACCAGTGGGAACTTTGATGGATGCCATCAGATAACCATGGATTGAATTGCTGTAGGATTTGGCAAATTGGTTCCCTCATTTAGGGTTACCAGACAGACTACAGACTCAGGTGGGTAAGTCAGTTTTCAGTGTGATGGTGTGCAAGCATTTTGTAGGGTGGTAATTTTTAAAGCCTGCATTCCAGGTTTTTCCGGGGACAACCCCAGCGTTGAAATTTGTCTTCATATCCAGACCCTTTATTTTTTAAAAAATAAACTTTTAATTTTAGAATAGGTTTAGAGTTATAGAAAAGTTTTAAAGGAAGTACAGAAAGTTCCCATATACTCCACACCCAGTTTTCCCTGTTAGTAACATTCTACGTTAGGAGGGCACATTTGTCACAACCAATAAACCAGTATTAATACATTACTATTAACTGAATTTAATTTTGTTACTCAGATTTCCTTGCTTTTTACCTAATGCTCTTCTTGCTCAAGGCTTTCATCTGGGATACCACATTACATTTATTAGCCACATCTCTCCAGGTGTTTTGGCTATGGCAGTTTTTCAGACTTCTCTTGTTTGTGGTGACCTTCACAGGTGACCTTTGAGGAGTACTGCTCAGGCATTTTGTAGGATGCCCCTCTTCCGGAATTTGTCTGTTGGCTTTCTTATGATTAGATAGGATTATGGGTTTTGGGGAGGAGGCCTATAGAAGTAAAGTGTCCTTGTCAGCACATCATTTCAAAGTACATCCTATCAACGTGACCTACCACTGTCGATGTTGACTTTGATCATCTGGCTGCAGTGGTGTTTTTTAGGTTTCTCTCCTGTAAGGTTACTCTTTTCTCCCTTTTCCATACTGTACTCTTTGGGAGAAAGTTACCATATGCAATCTGCACTGAAGGAGTGAGAAGTTACACTCCAGGTTCTTGAGGGTGGAGTTTCCACACATGTTAGTTGATAGTCTTCTGCATGGGAAATTTGTCTATTCTCCCCTATTTATTTCTTTATTCAGTTGTTTATTTACATCAGTATGGACTCATGAATATTTATTTTATACATTGGGTTAGAACCCATTAATTAGTACTTTATTTTACTGCTCAAATTGTTCTAGTTTTGGCCATTGGAAGCTCTTTTAGTTGGCGCTTGTCACCCTTACACATACCACATCATTGTGGTGTGTATGTATTTTCTTCTTGTAATTTTTTGGAGTACTTCATCACTTTCTGACACTGCAAGGTTCTCCAGGCTCATCTTGTCTATTTTCTGTTCTGGTTCTAGCCTCAGCATTTCTCTGAGGAGCCCTGATTTCTTTTATTGGAGAAGGGTATCAGAAACCAAGACCTGTCTGGGTGACTCCAGTTTACCTTCCACACTACAAATAACCTGTGAAATAGTGACTGAACAGGAATGGAGAGGAGAAGACAGTCTGAGCTTCACAGTCAGGCTTTCTCTCTGTTTCCCATATTTCCTACTTATTAACTGCAGAGCTCTGGACAAATAGTTTAACCTCTTGGGAGCTTACCTTTCTCATCTACAAAATGGGCATAATCCTACTTACCCTGTAGGGTTGTGAGAATTAGAAAACAGTATAATGGGTCTGGCATGTAGCATCTGCTCCAAAAGTCATTTCTATGGACTGGTAGGTCCATTTGCGTGTCACCACCCCAGAGCTGGCCAAACACCAAGGAAAATAAATGTTTAATTTTTTTAATTGCATAAACAAAACCATATTATCCATGAAGGAAATTGAAAAAAGAGGATGTTTTACTTACAATCCTACTACCCTAACATATGTTCCCTTTTAGTCCCTGTCATTATGTGCTTATTTTAAAAATATTTTCATCACACTGTATATAATAAGAGAAATAATGCTTTACTGTTGTGGATCTAGTAATAATAAAATAGCAGCACTTACTGAGTGCTTATCTGGTACTCAACCCTTTACGTGAATTATTACAATCTCCACTTTAGAGTTGAGGAAACTGAGGCATGGGCACGTTAAGTTCCTTCCACAGGGCATACGGCCCAGGCGAGAGACAGGATTTGAACAGAAGTCTGTCCAGTGCCAGAGCCTGAAACTCTTAATCATTATGTTGTATTTTCATTTTTATGCAGATACTCACACACACACACACACACACACACACACACACACACACACACACATAATCACATGTACACACAGATGCATATGTTTGCATTTCTTTATGCAACATATACTGGGCATCTATCATGCTAAAGGCACTGGATGTTGCTGATAACAAAAAATGACTTTTTCAAAGTCACTTATTTTTAGGTGTTTGGGATTTTATAGGAGATGTCACACAGAGACAAATGACTGCGGTGCAATGCTCTATGTAATAAATGTCATTGGAGGATACAGAGTTTGGGGTTTGGAAAAATTCTGTCCAGTGACACCAGGGCGAGTTTGATGGAGAAGGTGACATCTGAACTGAGACTTGAAGGTTGGGCCAGATGCGGATAGTAAGGCATTTCAGACAAATGGGATAGTAAAAACAAAACTGTAGAAGCTTGTGGTAGATTAGGTCACTGAACAGCAGTTATTCATTTCATTCCCCAAACTGCATGGGTGGAGCACACTCCACCCTCAGTGACTTTGGGCTTGGCCTTGTGACTTTCTTGAGCCAACGGAATATGGGTGGAAATGTCATCGTGTTATTTGTGAGTCCAGGCCTCTCGCCTGGGAAGAGCATGTGTCAGGTTGCTCCTGCAGCCTGGGGCCTGGAATGAGTGCACATGAAAGCAGGCTTGAAAGTGGCCTGGCCCGAGTCCAGCCTGGCCCAGATGAGCCCCGCTGACATCATGTAAACTTCAGCAGACATGCAGAACTGTCAGTGCAAAATAAATGTCAGTTACAAATCCCCGAGATTTGGGGGGTTGTTTGCTGTGCAGCATAATCTTGGCAAAAATCTGATTGATACAAGGACAGAAAGCATAGGCCAAATTAGAAGAGAAGGTACTTGTCCGGTTTGGTTGAAGAATACATATGCATGTCTGCACGTAAACAGAGAAGAATTTTAACCTAATCCATGAAAGTGAGTAAAATGACCCAGACTTTGTTGGAATTTGCCTGCCAAAATGGCCAAGGTGATTTTACAGGCATCTTATATAGGATTTATGAAAAATCTACAAAGTTATGGACTTGGAATAAAGCACAGAATGTCTTTGGTATTTTTTCTTCTCTCCCCTGCTTCTTCTGTGGGACCTAGCACATACCAGGTAAACATTAGGGACATGGGTCTTCCCTCAAAGGACCTTAACAATTGAGTCAACAAGATAGATATATACACAGGAAATACAAGGAGAGTTCTTACAAACAGGAAAGTTGCAGGATTTAAGGTAAAGAAGGAAGCTGATACCGTTTTAGTTTAGTGACACAAAGGCCATCTGCTAGCAAGATGTTAACTATGGTCGTATGAACGGTATGATTCATTCATAAATACCTTCTTCTGAGGCCAGGTGATTACCAAACATCCTCTACTCTCTCTTCTTTTTCATCTTCAGAATCCAGGAATATAAGTGCATATTGTTGATGATTGACAAGCCACTCGAATGCTTAGCCCAAGGTAGAGCACCAGTGGGAGGAAACAAAATGTTTTAAAGGCAAAAGAGGTATGGAAGAAAACAAATTGAGTGAGTGGGTGGCTCTGTGGGAAAGGACCACACCGGGGGTGGCTTTTTGGGAAAACCCTAGGGTATGGAACGGAAACATGCTGGGGCCAGGGCTCAGTGGAATGAATAGAGAGGCTTTCTTTAATATCCACCCCTCTGGACTAAGGTTGGAAGCTGTCTCTGTAACTTCCTTCTGGTTTTTCAGTGCTTTGCTATCAGTAAGACATTTGGTGATGGGCTGTGCCATCCCTGTCTCCCACTTACAAGTCACTTGTATATCATTATGCCCAGAGAGCTTGTCCCCTCTTTGCCTTCAGGACATGCCGTTGGTTGATGTATCTCCTTTATGAGATATACTGGTGTCATTACTTTTCAGAGAATGGATTCTGTACCATCGAGTACATTTGGAAACATAACTTCCCTCTGGCTTAAAGATGAGGAAAAATTTGTAACCATGGTACACAATTTTGAGGTGCTTCTAGCACTGCCTCAGTCTCCAGTGGATCAAATTTTACTCTGTCCAGGGTGGGCAAGAGAAATGTAAGTTCTAATTGAGCACGGCTCCAAACGCCTCTCCTGGCGTGACTGCAGGGACCCTGACTGTAGCCATAAGTCAGCTCCATAGGAAGCCTTGCCACTTAAAGTTCTACAAAACATAATCTGCCAACATTTGTTGAACACTTGTTCTTTGACAAGCATTGTGGTAGGCATAGCAAGGGACATGAAATGAATAAGACATGGTTCTCTCCTCCATGGGGGTTTATAATCTAGTGGAGAAATAGATAGGCACAGAAGCAACACAAGGATGTGGGAGGCTGAGTGTTAGAACAAGTTTGAGCATGGGCCAAATATGGAACCACCCAGCCTCTAGGTTCAATTGGAACATAGTGTAACAGAAATCTTACCCTGGCCACATGGAAAAACAGAGGCAGTCTGGATGGAGGGGACTGATTTAAAACATTATCTAGCAGGGTGGTCAAAGCTGAGGTAGCCTAGACTGATCTGGGGAGAGAAGAACAGACCCATATGGATAAAAGTTCCTCTTTTTTAAAGCCCCACTTCAGCAATTTTTCTTCCTAACTTTCTATTTCTGTCTCACCTCCCAGAGGCACTGTCTAGGAGGCTTCTAGAAGACTCTTTGCCTGGGGGATGAAGGCTGTATGATTCTAGTGGGCCCCGGATCAGAACCAAGTGGGTTTATATTTTTAGCAAAAAAACCACGGCACTCACCATGAGCTGATTTCCCTTTGAACTAAGTAGAAGTGAAGGTAGCTCACCTTTCCTCTATGTAAAAATTAGGCTTCTTCCAGCTTCAGTGAATGCTCAAGGAGATCATCTTGGAGATCTGGTAGCAAAATACCACTTGCTAATAGTTCATTCATTTTTTCCTTAAGTGGAACAG
The DNA here is from genome assembly GCF_028749965.1 of Puma concolor. Lineage (NCBI taxonomy): Eukaryota > Metazoa > Chordata > Mammalia > Carnivora > Felidae > Puma > Puma concolor. The sequence goes on along the minus strand of NC_141675.1, from coordinate 74,899,251 downwards.
TCTTAGAAGACAGGCATGGGAATTAGACTTATAGGCTGGGAAAACAGGGATTTGGGCAGCAGCTGTTTTTAATGTGTTTGGAGACTACATATGTACTATGTAGAGAACACATTGCATTCGGTAAGATCATAAAATATGCATGTGAGCGTGGCAAGAACATGACAATAAAAATGGTGCTGCCAACACAGTGGGAATACTTCGTTATGCTGGCTGAACCATGTGTCTCCATGTCTCAGAACATGGCAGCCGGGCTGTATTCTTTACAGCTGCGATTTGTTGTGTTCTAATGCTACAATTCTCTATCTTTCCCACATGATTAATATACAACATTGATAGAACTGCTAGTGGTAACTTCCAACATCTGGGGAGAACCCAAGGCTGTCCCTGAGATCTATGGAAATGTTTAAGGACAATATAGTTAAAGACAAAAATCTTCAGATACAGGCAATTTACCATGCTAGCAACAGATAAAGCTTTGAGGGGGGAGGGTCACCGTATCATGATTAAAATTAGGTGAGGTAAGCAATCTCTTAAACTCTCAGGGTACCCCCAATTGTTCTTTTTATGTTAATAAAGTTTTTATTTTGATATAATTTTGATTCACAGTGAAATTGCAAAGATAGTACGGAGAGTTCCCTTAAAATCCCTTAACCAGTCTCAGTCTTCCCTAGTGTTATGATCTTACAGTGTCATGGTACATTTGTCAAAAATAAGACACCAATATTGGTACAGTACTATTAACTGTAGACTTTGTTTGGATTTTACCAGTTTTTCCATTAATGCCTTTTCTTCTGTTCCAGGATCTAATCCAGGATACTGCATTCCATTTACTTGTCATATTTCCTTAATCTCCTCTGGTCTGGGACAGTTTCTCAGTCCTTCCTTGTTTTTATAACCTTACAGATTCGAGCAGTAGGAGTAGAAGTATTTTGTAGGATGTAAAAACCAAACATGCTGTGCTTTAAAATGAGGCCCAAACCTCCCTTGCTTGGGAGAAACTGCTTTGTCTTGGAAGGCCAGAGAGGAAACACGATGGATGCCGGCGCAGAGAAGGCATGGAGGAGGGTGCTGTAACTCCCCTCACTCTCATTTTCTGCTCAGAGGTTGGGAGAGCACCTGAGGACTCTGGGTGGTCCAGTGTATTTGAGGGCAATCCCTGGAGTCTGTGGTGTAAGCCCTCGGCACATCAGAATCACTGGAGAGCTTTTAAGTGTACTGATGCCCCAAATTCACCCCAGACCAATGGAATCAGAATTTCTGGGGATGTAACTCAGGCATGGGTATTTTTTAACAGCATAGCAGGTGATTCTAATGTGCAGTCAGGACTGAGAAATGCAGACTTAGCTAGCAATAAAGAACATATTTGCCTAAGCACCCTAGAAACAGCCATGGAAAAGGAGTAGGCCTCAGCTATGCCACTGGGATTTGGGGTTTGGGATCCTGGAAAATATCTTTATCATAGACTTAATTGGCAGTATTCTACTTACTTTTCTTTTAACTAGCTCGAAAGCTGTGTGCCAAGCAGTGGATTTGTTTCCTTAATCATCAGTCTGATGTGAGGCTAAAACAAGTGAGTTATGGAACCCCCTTCCTCACTGAGTATCCTACTTTTAGCTGTCTAGTGATCAGAGCTGACTATTTGGAGTACAATCTATAACACAGATAACAATGCCAGACTGGGAATCAGAAACCTGATTCTGGTCTGAGAGTTTGAAAAGCCATTTGAGCATTGGCTGGTCAAGTTACTTAATTTCTCTGGAACTCAGGGCCCTCACCAGAAAATGAAGGGTTTGAATTAGGTCACCACTGAGATCTCATCTGGCTCTAAAATGCTATGATTTTTCTTAAATCCCAGTTTATCGCTTACTAAATGTTCTACAATGAGTGAACCAATTAATCTTAGGTCTCATTTTCTCATCTGTGAAATAGGGACAGGGATGCCTCACTTCTGGGTCACTCTGGGCTCTACTTGAGACCATTCTTTGTGAGGTGTTGCACAATTCTAGCTGTAATGTTTTCTGAAAAGGGAGTGATCATTCCCTCCCTTGGGGATCATTGTGTCACCAGTGTATCTCTTTCCCCCACTATGTAATGCCTCCAAATACTCAGTAAGTATTTGTGGACTGAGTAAATGGCATAATTTGAAGATAAAAACTAGTCAACATAGCAGTAGATTTCAACAGTGGCTTCCCATTAGATTTATCTGATGAGCTTTAAAAACCATGATTCTTCCATTGCACTAGAGACCAATCAAATTAGAAATCTCTGGGATGGAATCCAAATGGCAGGTTTTTTTTTTCTTTTAAGGTTCCCAGGTGATTTCCATGTGCAGCCAAAGCTGAGAACCACTGTCCTGCAAGGCCAGTTCTTCTTCTTCTTCTTGCTCATCAAGTTGAGAAAACTGAGGATGGCTGGAGTATTAAAGTCTGCCCAGTCCTTGAGAGACGTGCACTGTATCTTTACTTCTGTGTCCATCTACCACAACACTTAGCAGCAGTGCATGACAGGAACTCAACATGAATTTGTTGAACTGGATGGCATTAAAAAAAAATTCTAGCTCACCATTTCCTCCCTCAGTCCTTTCACTGATTATGTGATATGATATGAAGAGCAGGTGAAGTCAAGGGTTCTGACTCATGTTCCCCCTCAATCATATTCTCACTATAATATAGGGTTTTTTTTTTTATTCATACAATTTAATGAGTCTAGTTTGAAAAAGAGCCTCCCTCATTTCACCCCCACACTGCAGCCCCATGCTGGTCCAGTGATACAGTCCTGCAGCTGATTGGTGCCTGGGGCTGGAGAACAAGGTAGGCATCAGTGTGAAAGTGGTGGCATTTTCAGCAGCTGGAGTCACTGTGAGGAGCCCAGCACATGTCACCACTTCAAGGTGTTTCACCCATTGACCGTAGGCACCCGATTTGATCTCACTCCTTTAGGTTCTCAATGCTTTATTTATCTTCATGTTAAGAATGTATTTTTAAAAAGATTCTGAGATGCTCTCCTTATTATTAATACAGGTGCTTACTTAGTTCCAGATAAATACAGACCCCCCCCTCCTTTTTTTGAATGTGTTGTAGCTTTATATGAAGCTAATGGAGCAAGGCAATGCTCAAACGTCAAATTAAACTGCACAGCTCTGTAATCACTCAGACTGACATGGCATAAAAGGATAATTAGTAGTTCATTACATGGAACATTGTTTGTTCAGCTAAATTGATTTCTCAGCTGCCCATGTTTTCTGTTTACTTAGTAAGCGCTCCACTGCACATTTTTATTTGAGAGCTAGGAAATCCCTTTCCCTGAACTTTTTTTTTTTTTATCAGTGCAGTTTTAAAATATAATTTGCTCGAGCTGGGTGAACCTCCGAATGACATCCAGGTGTATGGGAACAATCCCGAGTGCGGATTGATGCTCGGAACATAAAACCAGCTGTGGTCAGAAATCTGCGAGACTACCCGAAGGCCGGAACATACCCAGTGGCTTTGTACCTGGAAATGCTTTTGTGGCTGTTTGCTTTTCAACTTAAGAGTGAACTTCCCTCTCAGAAAGGGAGGGAGTGAGAGAGAAATTGGAATAGACACCTAATCCCTTGCTGTTCAAAGTGGAAATTGTCCAACAAAGTTTTCTTAAAGCCTTCATGTTGCCTGTTAATACCAATACAAAGGAAACAGTGGCTGTTTTAGGATTTCCTGCAACCCTGTTCACCATTGGTAGGATTTAGAAAAAAGGCTAAATGCTAGCTTTGAAACTTTCTGAAATTGCTACCTTACAAAGATAGTGTGCATTTGCTAGGTTGGGGTAGTGGGGCTATCCATTGCTCATGCCCCTTGGTTGTTTTCATGTCCTTTGCACTTCTCTCTGATGAGTGAGGCATCCACAGAGATTTTTCTGGGCAAATACAGACATTCAGATGTGTAGCTTTTGACACCATCAGCACCTGGCTCTGCTTGACCAATGGGTTGATGCATCGAACTAAATGACCTTGGAGTTTTGATAGCCACAAAGAGAGGAGAGAAGCCAGTTCTGCAGCAAATTCAAGCCTTGAGCACATGATGAAATATAAGTCTGGGCAGCACGTCAGGCTGAAAGTTCTACCACAAAGAAGTTTGTTTCCTGAAAGATTCTCAATATTAACTAGGTTTTGCTAGTCCTTGGAGGAACTTAGGAATCATTTCTTTTCTTTTCTTTTCTTTTTTGATTAAACATCTACATCATCTGTGTTAAATGGAGAAGGTGAGTCTATGAGAGAAGAGGGGAGGCCTTTTGAGGCCGGGCAAAGGAAAGCTCAGTGGCTCACTCTGGTTAAGTATTCTTTCAAAAGATATGTGTGCAGCTGGGGTTCACGCTAGGGAAACGAAAAACTGGATTAAATTCCACCGCAACCAAGTTCTGGGTTTCTTTCCTTGGCCCATTAGAGGGCTCTTATAACATAAACACAACATATTGAGAAGGCATCTCTCAGTTACCAATATTAATGGGAGGAAATAGAGCCTGCATGAATGAAATCCATGGATAATCCCCAAGGCTCACCAATGCTTTTTGATTTAATCTTCTTCCCTAGCAACATTATTAGGTGCTGGACTCAGAGTTGAAGGTATACTCAGAGGAAGAGAATCCTGGCATTTGAAGAGAGCATGGACATATGATAGTTGTATTCTGAGCACACAAAAACCTAGCAGAAATGTGAAATTTGAAAATTTCAGTTTGCAATGCCATTTCAAAGGTTTTTCTGTACAAATAGTAATTTGGGGGTCAAAGTCCCATGCAGGCCATTCCCTTGCAGTCTTTGAATGTGGAAACCAGTCAATGTGGAGATCTGTGATTGCCCCATATATAGTGGGATATTGCTCTGGTTAAAACAACAATAATGAGGAGCACCTGGGTGGCTTAGTCGGTTAAGCGTCCAACTTCGGCTCAGGTCATGATCTCGCACTCTGTGAGTTGAAGCCCCGCGTTGGGCTCTGTGCTGACAGCTCGGAGCCTGGAGCCTGCTTCGGATTCTGTGTCTCCTTCTCTCTCTGGTCCTCCCCCGTTCATGCTCTGTCTCTCTCTGTCTCAAAAATAAATAAACATTAAAAAAATTAACAACAACAACAACAATAATGAGTGTTCTGTCATGAACTGCAGCCTTGCTATGTATTTAGCCTCTGCCATTGTGGTGTCTATCCTCCCCACTGGAACTGCAGGCTTCCTTTCCCCTTGGGCCAGCCCTGCATTCTAGGTAATACCAGTATCTGACTGTCCCTTATTCCTGAGCAATACCTGGCACCTGGACATTTGACTAGATGCTTGCCCACCCTCTTTATGTCCTGAAAACCCCTTGGTTTCTCTTGGCCAGGGCATGGACCTTCTGCTTGCCTTTGTCATCCCCTATCTCATTTCTCCTGTTGCTGTTTTCCCTAATTTTTGTCAGAGTGGCTGTTGTTCATACCCCCAGTCCCCACCACTAATGGGGAAATGTGGCCTCAAACCCAGCTCAGTTCCTAAGCTGATGCCAGCAAAGGCTGAATGTATGTAAGCAATCTTCCCCAACTTACTCATGCAGCAATTTTATTAAAGTTCTGTCAGAACTGAATTACCTGGATTGTCTTGTTGCAAACCTCTGGGTTCTCGTTTTCCGCTAACTCTCCTTGGCTGCCAAAGAGACCCATGAACTGCTTCTCTAAGGGCAAATCCTGGGCTCCATGCACCTGTCTCCTCAACCACAGCCTCCCTTTGGCCCTCTTGCCTTGGCCCAAGACACAGGGCTATAATTCTGTCCAGATGCCGCTACAGGTTGCGGAGATCAGAGACCAGTCCAAGCCAGCCTTTCTTTTCCTGCCTCTCTTCATTTCCTTCCCTTCTCCATTTTAAGGTGCTCTCCTTTGGCTCCACGGTTTCAAATCCTAGCTGTACATGCTGATGTCTCCTCATGTGGTATCTCCTAGTCTTGACCTTTCTCCTGAGCTCTAGACTCATAGCCAAATGTCTCACCAGCATTTTAGGTATAATAGGCATCTTTAACTTAACAGAGCTTAAAGGGAATTTGGGATTTCTTTCCTGAAATCTGTCTCTTTCCTTCCTCTAAGTTAATAGCTGCATCTGGTTGTTAATGCTAAAGACCTAGGAATCATCCTTGATTATTCTCTTTTCCTTACCTCCATACCCAATCCATCAGTGAGTCCTGGAGATTCCTATTTTCAAAATGTACTTCCAGCTTGTTAACTTTTCTCTGGCTTCCAGCTAACTATGGCAATACCCTCCTTACAACTCCTCCCTGCTTCTGCTTTTGCCCCTCAGCCTATTCTTAACAGAGTAGGTGGAGTGCTCTTTCAAAAACAAAATTCAGGATTGTATCATTTTCCAGTTTGAAAACTTCTATGGTGTTTACTGTAGTTGGAATAATATCTAAACTTCACATGTCCCTCTGGCTCCACATGATCTAACCCCTTCTCACTTTCTGACATCATTTCACACTTTCGTCTCTTCCCTAAAGTGGCTAGGTTTCTCCGAAAGCAGAGACCTTGCATTTATTGTTCTGTCTGCCTAGAATACTCTTCCTCCTATCTTGGTATGATTGTTTCTGCCTCATATATTAGGTTGCAGCTCAAGTCCTTGCTCAGAAAGATTTTTCCTGGACCTCATCTAAAGTCATTCTCGGTCAAATTATCCTATATAATTCCCTTTCTAGCATAAATCATTCCTTGACTTTCTAAAAAAATTGTTTTTGGATTGTTTTTACTTCTTTTTTTTTTTTTTAAGTTTAATTAGAGAGAGAGTGAGCACGAGTGGGGGAGGGGCAGAGAGAGAAGGAGAGAGAATCCCAAGCAGGCTCCCTACTGTCAGCACAGAGCCCGACAAGGGGACTGAACTCATGAACAGTGAGATCATGACCTGAGCTGAAATCAAGAGTCAGATGCTTAACCGACTGGGCCACCCAGATGCTTAATCCGACTGGATTGTTTACTTCTTAGTAATAGGCTCCATGAGGACAGAGCCTTTGTTTTGTTGACGACTGAATCCCTTGTGCTTAGAATAATGCCAGGCATGTAACAGGTGCTCAATATTGTTGAATGAATAAAGTCCAGCATCCTTGTCTAGACTGGGGAAGGGTCCCACCTGTACCTATTAACAGTCATGTCTCTGCTCTTCATCTACCAATATCTTTGAAGCTGGTTTTCTTAGCTTTCACTCTGCCCTCTCTTGCTGCGTGTGGCTACGAGAACTATGATGTCTCACCCCTGAGTCCATAAAGCTGAGTTACAACAGCTGTGCCCTCCAGTTTCCCATTTTAATCTCTTGGCTTTTCATCTTTGCTTCAAGCCTCTGAGGCTCTGGACATCTGCTTCAATCACTGTTTTCATGGATGACTTTGGTTTGTCAAGGTCTCGTTCTCTCTGATGTTGACCTAAACTACTAGGTCTTGCTTCATATTCCCTAGGGCCAGCTGCCTACCACATTCTGGAGAAGCAAGGCATCGGGGGAAACGGTTTGAAGCTAAACCCCAGCAGAGCCTGATGAAGGCAAGTTGACTCTCCATCTCAAGGGACAGTTTCCATTGCAGTCATGTTCCACGAATGTTCACCACCACTTGCCTGAGGCATTTTATTTCACCACTTGACCCTCACTGGTGAAGAACAGCTCCTTAGCTGAATATCTTAAGGCCCATTAAAATGCAAACTCTGGTTGTAATATAAACCAAGAAAAGCAAAATTTACAAAATCCCCTGCTTGAGACAGTGTAAAAGACTGATATGGAAAAGAAAGGTAATAGACGCAAAAAGGAAATTCCACTCTGATGTCCTATCTATTGTTTGGCTTTTTTGAGAGTAGGTGTGAGTACAGGAGTGTAAATAATTTGCATATATCTATACTCCAATTACTGGTTTATACATGATGTATGTAAAGTGTAGGTGATATCTATATTTTACTTTAATGAAAACTTATAAAATGAGTAATAGTTATTCGAGAACCTAAAATAACTTTTTTGGATTTACTTGGATGATTAGGCCAGAAACACATTCAGAAAATTATATATATATCTATCTAAGAAATACCTAACAATATCTAAAAACTATCTCTCTGAAAGAACAAAGTACTAGTTCTGCAGCACTTCAACCTGTCAAGCAAATATATATGAACATGTTTTCCTTTTGAAAGGCATATTATTATGTACCCAGTAAATCAAAATAAGCTCTTCTGAGTGACTTACATCTGTCAAATAAATAAAAGTTAATCCTAAATATATATATATATATATATATATATATATATATATATCTCACCTGTTAAACAAATCCAACTTAGGGGCAAAACTAATTCAGTTATGCAATGCCTGTAAAAACAAAACAAAATTAAAATAGGTAAAATGAAACAAAACTTGTTTTAAAAAAGAATTATAGGGACGCCTGGATGGCTTAGTCGGTTGAGTGTCTGACTCTTGATTTTGGCTCAGGTCATGATCCCAGGTTTGTGGGATTGAGACCCACATTGGGCTCTGTGCTGAATGTGGAACCTGCTTGGGATTCTCTCTCTCTTTCTCTCTCTCTCCCTCTGCCCCTTCCCAACTTGTGCACTCTCTCTCTCTCTCTCTTTCCCTCTGCCCCTCCCCAGCTTGTGTGCTCTCTCTCTCTAAAATAAAATAAAAAAGAATTATATCCCATACTATTGATAATTCGTAATTTATTTAACCATTCTACTACTAATGGACATTTAATATTAATTTATTGTGTGATTATAAACAATGTTTATATTTGTATCCACATGAAAATATTTCTATTAGGTTCAGTTCTTAAAGTGAAATTGCTATTTAAAGAGATTATGCATTTTTTTAAAGATTTTATTTTTAAGTAATCTCTACACCCAATGTGGGGCTGGAACTTATTACCCTGAGATCAAGAGTCGTGTACTCTATGGACTGAGCCAGCCAGGTGCCCCTAGATTGTGTGTTTTAAATGATACATACTGTGAGATTTAAGTTACAACCAACATTGCATGAAGTTCACTACTTTATACTGTCTTCACTACTGGACTCCTAGTTGTGCTCATTTGATGAGTGAAAAGTTCCCCTACCCTCTTTTTTATAATTTTATTCAAGTATAATTTACACACAATAAGCTTCACATGTAACTTTCTGTGTGTGTGTGTGTGTGTGTGTGTGTGTGTGTGTGTGAAAACTACCAAGCTAATAAACCAAGCTAATAAACCAAAACCAAGCTAATAAACATTGCTATTACTTCTAGAGGTTTCTTTGTGCCCTCATTTAATTTCTCACCACCTCTCCCATCCCCTCTCTACGTTGTCCGCAGGCAATCACTGATCTGCTTTCTGTCTCTATTCTATTTTCTAGGCTTCTATTTATTTTATTTTATTTATTTATTTATTTATTTATTTATTTATTTATTTATTTTTTAATTTTTTTTTTCAACGTTTATTTATTTTTGGGACAGAGAGAGACAGAGCATGAACGGGGGAGGGGCAGAGAGAGAGGGAGACACAGAATCAGAAACAGGCTCCAGGCTCCGAGCCATCAGCCCAGAGCCTGACGCCGGGCTTGAACTCACGGACCGCGAGATCGTGACCTGGCTGAAGCCGGACGCTCAACCGACTGCGCCACCCAGGCGCCCCTCTAGGCTTTTATTTAAATGGAATCAAATAGTTTTCCTTTTTGTCTGGATTCTTTCACTTAGCATTATTATTTTGAGGTTCATTTATGTTGTTGTATGTATCAATACTTCATACCTATTTATTGCTGAATAGTATTGCATTGAATGGATATACCACAATTTATTTTTCACTCACTTGTTCATGCATATTTAGGTTGTTTTCAAATATCTCGGCTATTAGAATTATGTGTCTCCATGCTTTTAAAATGGTTGAATGGTTTTCCAAAATGGTTGTAACGTGTTATATTCCCACAGAGTTCCAGTTGAATCATATCCTCTCCAACACTCATTAAGTCTGTTAAATTTTAATTATCTTAGTGGATATGCAGTGGTATCTCATTTCAATTTTAATTTTCACTTCTCTAATGACTAATGATGTTGAAAATCTTACTGGGTGCTTATTTGCCATCCATACATCTTCTTTGGTGATGTGTCTAACATTTTGTCTATGGTTTTATTTAGTTGTTGTGTTCTTATTACTAAGTTGTAAGAATTCTTTATATATTCGAGGTACAAGTCCTCTGTGGGAAATATGTTCTGCGAATATTTTCTTCCGGTCTGTGGCTTGTCATCATCATTTTCTCCTTTTTCTTCTTCTTTTGTTATAGTGTCTTTTGAAGAGAAAAGTTTTTAATTTTGATACAATCTGTCTTGTTGATTTTTTCTTTATAGTTTGTGCTTTTGGGTTATATTTAAGATATCTTTGCCAAATCCATTATCACTTGCTGGCTTTGAAGGTAGAGGAAGGGGGCTACAGTTCAAGGAATTAAGCAGACTCTAGAAGTTGGAAAAGGCAGAAAAATGGATGTATGCCTAATGCTTCTAGAAAGGAAAACAACTTTGTCAACTTGATGTTTTCTAGTGGGGCCCACATCAGATTTCTAATATACAGAACTTTAAGATAGTAGTATGATTCCATTTTGATTAAGTATTTATGCACAATATGTGTTTGTATGTATACTGACAGAATGTAGCCATCTCCACTAAAATGTAAACTCCTTGGGGCACCTCAGTGGCTCAGTCAGTTGAGTGCCCAACTCTTAAGTTTGGCTCACCTCATGATCTTACAGTTCCTGGTCTTGAGCCCTGCGGTGGGCTCTGTTCTGGCAGTGCAGAGCCTGCTTGGGATTCTCCCCACCCCACCCCACCCCACCCCCCGTCCCTCCCTTGCTTGTGCTATAAATTTAAAAAGAAAAAAAAAAAAAGTAAGCTCCTTGAGGCCAGGGGTGATAAAACATTGTTTTATCTCAGTGTCTGTAAGAGTACATGGCAGAGAGTTGGGAGGGGGTCAATATAACTTGTTGAATTAATGAATTAATAATCCATAATGTTACCACATTTATATAAACTATACAGGTATAAGTTATGTGGAAGAGGTTGCATATTTTATATCCATATATGTATCTAAATGCACAGAACACTGTTTGGGAGAATATATACCAAACTGTTTTCAATGGTTATCTCTGGGGAAGGAATAGGATTGGGTAGAGGGAAAGTGAAAATAGACATTTACTATTACCTGATATATTTCTGAAATTGTATGTTCCTGTCATCATATATTATTCTTATAAATAAAAATATCAGTAAAGGAAATAATTACTGTCTCAATTCTGATCAAACATCTTTAAATTTGATTTGAATATCCTGTTTTACATCATTAAACACTATGTTTGCCTAGGAGATTTTAAGGAGACACAAATCAGTATTAAATAATTAAAACTAATGACGAAGTGACTATTATCAGGAAGTGCAAGCTGGTCTTTGAACATGGAAGAAATAAATATGGGTGCATGGTGAATTTCATCATCAGGCTTTGGGAAAGATTCAGAAGGTAGTGTCAGAGTGTGTAGATCAGTAGGGTTGTAACGAGTATTATGTGAGAAGACACTAGAAGTTACTTCGTAAAGAAACTGGTAATCTGGTATCCAGGTATGAAATTTAGAAACTAGAGAAGAAAAATACACAATACTTCTGATGAACAGACTTATGAGTCATGGGGCAGCTTGGATGATTTTTGCTTGCTAAATTTTATGAGCCAGTAGTACTTACAGCAGTTCTCATATTTGGGGTCATTATAAAGTTTCCAGATGGCTCAAATTAGACAAAACCATTCCTTTTGATCAGCTTCATAATTGGTATTGATTGTCAAAGGTAAATGTATCATGTAATCATTCATATTTCATTTAAGAAGAGTTTATGGAATGCTTGTAGGACATAAGGGTCTGGCATAGGTTCTGTCAGGGAGGCAGAGATAAATCGGGTATGGACCCTCTTCTCTAAAAACAGAATCTTGGGAGATGAATTGAAGCAGGAATGTAAATTGCTATGAAAGGATTAGGGTGATGAAGATATAAGTTGTGAAGTAAGGCAGTATCAGTGGGACAGAATGGCAGGGATGAATGAGAGAGTAATTGAAGAGGGATTGGAAAGAGCATGGCCATTGATTGGCTATAGTGACTGTAAGAAAACTGCCAAGACTGTTGGATTCATTGAACACCCCAGGTGACTCTCTTGAGGGAGTGGCTTCAGCAGGATTTGCTTAGTTCCAAAGATTTCCTGGACTATAAATACAGCTACTTATTAATTATAATACAGCTATTTATTAAGCGGTGTCTGCAACCTCTATGGAAAGCAAAGGAACTATTTAAGACTCTGACCCGGTCAGGACAACTCATATTTTACTTATTTATCTCACTCACCAGCCTGCAAGGTCCTTCTGGGAGAGGATTCATAGTTCTCTATTGCTAGTATCTTACACATTGCTTGGTATATAGCAGATACTCAATTTTTACTTGAACACAAAAGCAATAATTGGTCATTAGGAAGAGAGACCATGACCAATATATAGTACTCCAATAAATAAACAAATTTGGTTTGTCTAGTAGAATGGATTTACATGTGATAATTCATTTTACAGAAAGCAACACTGGGGTTGCATACATCCATTGTATCTGTTGGGCAGACTGCTCCTGGACAACTAGAACATCAAGTCTTTCTATGCCAGAACTTATGCTAATTTTCTGGGGGTATAGATTGATTATGATAAGGTGCCTTCTCCCAAGGAACTTAGAGTCCAGAGAGAGTTCATCGGCTGTACTAGATGGATGCAGAAGGAAACTACAACTCTAAAAGGGTGAGTATGCCCACATGTATTATTCAGGATGGGCTTGGTTATATTGTGGCCACAAGCAACCTCCATATCTCAGTGGTTCCCAAGGACAGTTTTTTGCCTACCCCACATGTCCATTTTGAGTTGGCTACAGGTATGCTCCACATATTCACTCAGGGACCCAGGCTGAACTGCTTATCTTTTTCATTTCGAACATTGCTGGTCATTGTGGCAGAGGCATGAATTGGCTTTTCTTCCTGGAAGTGACATATATCAATTCATGCATTTTGTCAACCAGAGCAGGTCATATGGGCACACCTGAGTTCAACAGGCTAAATGAATATAATCATCCCATGGGAATGAGTATTGATTAACAGAAATATAATCTATGGCATCATTCCTCTGCAGTCCAATTTCTCAACCCTAAGACTCCAAGTCTTAGACGAGAATCTTGAGACTTTAAGACATTTCTGGAGAACAAGGAATAGGTTACAGGAATAAAAAGGATGTTCTGAGAGAAGCTGGGATTGTTGGAGAAAATTCAAATAAAGGAAACATCAAGATAAATGTGAGAAGACTTTTAATTTAGTCATATACCCAATGGGGTAGTTGGTAGAGATGGTTGTGAAGTCACGGAATTTTATTTTTCTCTGCAGATGATATTATCATATGCTTGTCACGACTAGGCTATTACTGTGAATTTTTTAAAAGAAGAAAAATGAAAAGATTTTGATCTAATGTCATCTTTATTTCAGAAAAAAGATAAGAACACTAATTGTTAAGACTGACAAAGATTTAATTTCTAGTTGCATTGAGAGGAAAAAAATTAACAGACTAACAAAATTATAACCTTAACATGATTGAACTCATTACTTTTGAAATGTGGAGCAGATACTTTGTGTTGGTTTTTTAGTTTGTTTATAGAACTGGAAATGACTTTAGCATGTTAATATTTTATCAAATTAAAATTAATATCATTATGTTTTGAGAATCAAAATGTAAATGTAATGTAAATGCCGTTATATATGTGAGAATATATGCTTTATTTTTTATAAAAATAATAGATGCTTATTATCAAAATATCAAGCAACACAAAAAGTATGAGGAAAGAAAAGATTGCTTATAAATAACCTAGTATGATATTTGGTGAACAAGATGAATTGATAGTCAGAGAGATAGGTAGGTAGGTAGGTAGGTAGGTAGGTAGGTAGGTAGGTAGGTAGAGAGACAGAGAATAGTTTTATAAGAATGGGATTATCCTATGCCAACTATTAAAAAACATTTTATTTTATTCTAATTTTCTAGATATTGAAATGCAGAATTTTTGAATTTTTGATAAATGTTTTTCTTCTCAAGAGATATTACGTCCTTAAAATCCTAAGCTTAAAGATTTTGAAAACCATCAAGACATTAGCAACATCACATTTGAAAGCTGAAATGTTCCAGTTTTTACAGTTCTCACTGATTTCCTGCTATGAAGGAGAAAGCCTTTAAATACTCTTATCCTCCCTTCCTCTCCTTCAATTCTATTTTTTTGTCCTGATTTTATTTAATTTTAATATAATTTCAAACTTATTCCAATGTGGCAAGAACAATGAGAGGCATTCCCATATACCCTTAACCAAATTTTTATATTTTACCTCATTTTATTCTCTATAATTTATACACTGTATATTATTTTTTCTAAACCATACTTAATACATAGTTAAATATGCACTTCTGAAGAACAAGAACATTTTCTCAAATAATCACAGTGCAATTTTCAAAAGCAGGAAATTTAACATGGATGCAATAGTATTATCTACTCTACAGTTCATATTCAAATTTTTTCAGTTATTCCAACATGCCTTTTACAGATTTCTTTTTCTTAGTACAGGATCTAATCTACAATCATGCATTACTTGATTATCATGTCTCTTTAGTCTCCTTTAATCTGAAGCAATTCTTCAGCCTTTTATTTTTCTTGATCTTGACATTTGTGAGTTTAGGGCGGTTATATTGTAAAATGTCCCTCAATTTGGATTTGTCTAATATTTCTTCATGATTTGATTCAGGTTATGCATTTTTGGCAAGAATACCACTGAGGTAATGTGCTTTCTCAGTGTATCATGTTAGAAGGCACAAGATGTCTGTTTGTCCCAATGTTGGTAATGATAACATCGATCGCATGATTAAAGTGGTGTCTACCAGGTTTCTCTTCTGTAAAGGTAACATTTCCCCCCTTTTAGTTAGTGAGTATAGTAAGCAGACACATTCTAACAGTATTTAATATCCCATGGCATCAAAATTTTGCCCACTATTTTAAGCATCCATTGATGATTTTCTATTTTTATAATTTCTTCTGTATTAGTTGGCTTTCTACCACAAAGAAGACTTTTATTTTATCCATCATTTATTTATTTTTTCATTGCAGTATGAACTTTTATGTTTTGAATTGTTTCTCTCTCATCTCCAAGTCCTAACCCCTAGTACCTGAGAATGTGACCTTATTTGGAAACAAAGTCTTTGCAGATTTAATCAAGTTAGGATGAGGTTATTAGGTTGAACCTGAATCCAAGATGACCGGTGTCCCTATAAAAAGGGAAAATTTGGACACAGACACACACACAGAAAAGATTGTATGAAGACACACAGGGAAAACACCATGTGAACATGGAAGATCAGAGATATGCATCTACTAGCTAAGGACTGCCAAATATTTCTGGCAAACCACCTATCAAGGTGCCAAGAGGCAAACAAGGATTTCCCTAGGGGTTTCAGAGGGAGCATAGCCCTGATAATGCACCTCAATTCTGGACTTCTAATCTCAAAACTGTGAGACAATAAATCTGGTTTTTCAGGTCACCCAGTTTGTGGTAACTTTATTATGGCAGCCCTAGGGAACTAATACAATATGTGTGGATTTTTATTTTATTCAAACAGTTGTAATCAATTACCATCATTATTTATTTTGATGCATTTATAGTCCCAGAGTTTGCTGGAAGGAGCCACTTCTAGCTGGCTTAAGCATGCTTTTGATATGACTCCATTGTTCTTGGAGCATTTCCTTAATTTTTGGCACAAGAAGATGGTCCTGCTCATCTTGTAATTCCTCTGCCCTAGGCCCCCAATTTTACAGCTAGGCAATACCTCTTTCTTTCTTTCTTTCTTTCTTTCTTTCTTTCTTTCTTTCTTTCTTTCTTTCTTTCTTTCTTTCTTTCACTCTCACTCTATGTCCTTTTATGTCCCTATCTATTATCTATCTATCTATCTATCTATCTATCTATCTATCTATCTATCTATCATCTTTCCCCTGAGTTTATACTTATACTCTTAGTTTCAGTTTGACATCTCAGAATACATTCTTGGCTTCCTTTTCTTTTTTGTATTTGCAACTCCCTATGCCACAAGGAGAAATCTGGCTCTAATTATATTCAATATATTCCTCATTTGCTCAGCCCTAAAAAATATATATTTATTTGCCTAAACTCACACTAATTCATTTTAGAATTGCTAATCTGTACCACAGATAAAAGCAAATTTACTAACCAGAGGTCAATATTTGTATGTAGTTTTTTCACTTTTGGGGGGTACAATTTATTATTATTATTTTAAAATTAATTAATTAATTACTTATTTTAAGTTTTTATTTAAATTCTAGTTAGTTAACATATATTGTAATATTGGTTTCAGGAGTAGAATTTAGTGATTCATCACTTAATATTACACCCAGCTCATCACAAGTGCCCATTTAATAGCCACCCTGGGTAGTAAAATTTTCTTTTTAATTTAACTATTTTTAATTTATATCCAAATTAGTTAGCATATAGTGCAACAATGATTTCAGGAGTAGATTCCTTAATGCCCCTTACCCATCTAGCCCATCACCCCTCCCACAAGCCCTCAGTAACCCTGTTTGTTCTCCATATTTAAGAGGCTCTTATGTTTTGTCCCCCTCCTTGTTTTTATATTATTTTTGTTTCCTTTCCCTAATGTTCATCTGTTTTGCCTCTTAAAGCCTTCATGTGAGTGAAGTCATATGATATTTGTCTTTCTCTGACTAATTTCGCTTAGCGTAATACCCTCCAGTTCCATCCACGTGGTTGCAAATGGCAAGATTTCACTCTTTTTGATTGCCAAGTAATACTCCATTGTATATATATACCACATCTTCTGTATCCATTCAACCATGGATGGACATTTGGGCTCTTTCCATACTTTGGCTATTGTCGATAGTGCTGCTGTAAACATTCAGGTGCATTTGTCCCTTCAAAACAGCATACCTGTATCCCTTTGATAAATACCTAGTAGTGCAATTTCTGGGCCATAGGGTAGTTCTATTTTTAATTTTTTGAGGAAGCTCCACAGTGTTTTCCAGAGTGGCTGCACCAGTTTGCATTCCCACCAGCAGTGCAAAAGAGATCCTCTTTCTCAGCATCCTCGTCAACATCTGTTGTTGGCTGAGTTGTTAATATTAGCCATTCTGACAGGTGTGAGGTTGTATCTCATTGTGGCTTTGATTTGTATTTCCCTGATGATGAGTGATGTTGAGCATTTTTTCATGTGTCGGTTGGCCATCTGGATGTCTTCTTTGGAGAAGTGTCTATTCATGTCTTTTGCCCATTTCTTCACAGGGTTATTTGTTTTTTGGGTGTTGAGTTTGATAAGTTCTTTATAGATTTTGGATACTAACCCTTTATCTGATAGGTAGTTGGCAGATATCTTCTCCCATTCTATCGGTTGCCTTTTAGTTTTGTTGATTGTTTCCTTCACCATGCAGAAGCTTTTTATTTTGATGAGGTCCCAATAGTTCATTTTTGCTTTTGTTTCCCTTGCCTCTGGAGATA
The DNA here is from genome assembly GCF_028749965.1 of Puma concolor. Taxonomy (NCBI): domain Eukaryota; kingdom Metazoa; phylum Chordata; class Mammalia; order Carnivora; family Felidae; genus Puma; species Puma concolor. The sequence continues at coordinate 74,881,670 of NC_141675.1, read as the reverse complement.
CGTTGAGTAAGAAGTTGCTGTGGCCAAGATCAAAAAGGTTTTTGCCTGCTTTCTCCTCGAGGATTTTGATGGCTTCCTGTCTTACATTGAGGTCTTTTATCCATTTTGAGTTTATTTTTGCGTATGGTGTAAGAAAGTGGTCCAGGTTCATTCTTCTGCATGTCGCTGTCCAGTTTTCCCAGCACCACTTGCTGAAGAGACTATCTTTATTCCATTGGATATTCTTTCCTGCTTTGTGAAATATTAGTTGGCCAAACGTTTCTGGGTTCTCTATTCTGTTCCATTGATCTGAGTGTCTGTTCTTGTGCCAATACCATATTGTCTTGATGATTACAACTTTCTAGTATAGCTTGAAGTCTGGGATTGTGATGCCTCCTGCTTTGGTTTTCTTTTTCAAGATCACTTTGGCTATTTGGGGTCTTTTGTGGCTCCATACAAATTTTAGGATGGTTTGTTCTAGCTCTGTGAAGAATGCTGGTGTTATTTTGATAGGGATTGCATTGGGTAGTGTCGAAATTTTAACAATATTGGTTCTTCCACACATTTTTTTGTGTCTTCTTCAATTTCTTTCATAAGCTTTCTATGGTTTTCAGTGTAGATTTTTCACCTCTTTGGTAAGATTTATTCCTAAGTATTTCACGGTTTCTGGTGCAATTGTAAATGGGATAGTGTCCTTGATTTCTCTTTCTGTTGATTCATCGTTGGTGAATAGGATGCAACTGATTTCTGTGCATTGATTTTATATCTTGCAACTTTGCTGAATTCATGAATCAGTTATATCAGTGCTTTGGTGGAATCTTTTGGGTATTCTGTATAGAATATCATGTCATCTGTGAAGAGTGAAAGTCTGACCTCCTTCTGGCTGATTTGGATGCCTTATGTCTTTGTGTTGTCTGATGGCTGAGGGTAAGACTTGCAATACTATGTTGAATAACAGTGGCAAGAGTGAATGTCCCTGTCTTGTTCCTGACCTTAGGGGGAAAGCTCTCAATTTTTCCCCATTGAGGATGAAATTAGCATTGGGTCATTCATATATGGCTTTTATGTTCTCGAGGTATGCTCCTTCTATCCCTACTTTCTTGAGGGTTTTTATCAAGAAAGGATGCTGTATTTTGTCAAATGCTTTCTCTGCATCTATTGAGAGGATCGTATGGTTCTTGTCCTTTCTTTTATTGATGTGATGTATCACGTTAATTGTTTTGTGGATATTGCACCAGCCCTGCATCCCAGGTATAAATTCCATTTGGTCGTGGTGAATAATTTTTTTTAATGTATTGTTGGATCTGGTTGGCTAATATCTTATTGAGGATATTTACATCTATGTTCATCAGGGAAATTGGTCTATAGTTCTCCTTTTTAGTGGGGTCTCTGGTTTTCGAATCAAGGTAATGCTGGCCTCATAGAAAGAGTTTGGAAGTTTTCCTTCCATTTCTATTTTTTGGAACAGTGTCAAGAGAATAGGTATTAACTCTTCCTTAAATGTTTGGTAGAATTCCCCTGTAAAGCCATCTGGCCCTGGACTCTTGTTTTTTGGCAGATTTTTGGTTACTAATTTGATTTCTTGACTGGTTATGGGTCTGTTCAAATTTTCTATTTCTTTCTGTTTCAGTTTTGGTAGTGTATATGTTTCTAGGAATTTGTCCATTTCTTCCAGATTGCCCATTTTATTGCCATATATTTGCTCATATTATTCTCTTATTGTTTTTACTTCTGCTGTGTTGGTTGTGATGTCTTCTCTTTCATTCTTGATTTTATTTATTTGGGCCCTTTTTCTTTTTGATCAAACTGGCTAGTAGTTATCAATTTTGTTAATTCTTTCAAAGAACCAGCTTCTGGTTTCATTAATCTGTTCTACTGTTGTTGTTTTTTTGTTTTTTTGGGTTTTTTTTTTGGTTTCGATAGCATTAATTTCTGCTCTAATATTTATTATTTCCTGTCCTCTGCTGGTTTTGGGTTTTATTTGCTGTTCTTTTTCCAGCTCTTTAAGGCATAAATTTATGTTGTGTATCTGAGACCTTTCTTCCTTCTTTAGGAAGGCCTGGATCACTATACACTTTCCTCTTATGACCACCTTTGCTGCATCCCATAGGTTTTGGGTTGTGGTGTTATCATTTTCATTGGCTTCCATGTACTTTTTAATTTCCTCTTTAACTTCTTGGTTGGCCCATTCATTCTTTAGTAGGATGTTCTTTAGTCTACAAGTATTTGTTATCTTTCCAAATTTTTTCTTGTGGTTGATTTCAAATTTCATAGCATTGTGGTCTGAAAATATGCATGGCATGGTCTCGATCTTTTGTACTTGCTGAGGTCTGATTTGTGTCCCAGTATGTAGTCTATTCTGGAGAACGTTCCATGTGCACTGGAGAAGAATGTATATTCCTCTGATTTAGGATGAAATATCTGAATATATCTGTTAAGTCCATCTGGTCCCGTGTGTCATTCAAAGCCATTGTTTCCTTGTTGATTTTTTGATTAGATGATCTGTCCATTGCTGTGAGTAGGGTGTTGAAGTCTTCTACTATTATGGTATTACTATCGATGAATTTCTTTATGTTTGTGATTAATTGATTTATATATTTTGGTGCTTTCACATTTGATGCATAAATGTTTACAATTGTTAAGTCTTCTTGGTAGGTATACCCCTTGATTATGATATAATGCCCTTCTTCATCTCTTGATACAGTCTATTTTAAAGTCTAGATTGTCTGGTGTAAGTATGGCTACTCCAGCTTTCTTTTGTGATAGATTGTTCTCCATCCCTTACTTTCAATCTGAAGGTGTCTTTAGGTCTAAAGTGAGTCTCTTGAAAACAGCATATAGATGGATCTTGTTTTCTTATCCATTCTGTTACTCTGTGTCTTTTGATTGGAACATTGAGTGCATTGACATTTAGAGTGAGTACTGAAAGATGAATTTATTTCCATTATGTTGCTTGTAGAGTTGGAGTTTCTGGTGGTGTTCTTTGGTCCTTTCTAATCTTTGTTGCTTTTAGTATCTATCTATCTATTCATTTTTTTCTCCCCTCAGAGAGTCCCCCTTAAAATTTCTTGCAGGGCTGGTTTAGTGGTCACAAACTCCTTTAATTTTTGTTTGTCTGGGAAACTTTTTATCTCTTCTTCTATTTTGAATGACAGCCTTCCTGGATAAAGAATTCTTGGCTGCATATTTTTCTGATCAGCACATTAAATATATCCTGCCACTCCTTTCTGGCCTGCCAAGTTTCTGTGGATAGGTCTGCTGAAATCCTGATCTGTCTTCCCTTGTAGGTTAGGGACTTTTTTTCCTTTGCTGCTTTCATGATTCTCTCCTTGTCTGAGTATTTTGTGAATTTGATTATGATATGCCTTGTTGATGGTCGGTGTTTGTTGAATCTAATGGGGGTCCTCTGTGCTTCCTGGATTTTGATGTCTGTGTCTTTCCCCAGGTTAGGAAAGTTTTCTGCTATGATTTGCTCACATAACCCTTCTACCCCTATTTCTCTCTCTTCCTCTTCTGGGACCTCTATGATTCTGTTGTTTTTACTTTTTAATGAATCACTGATTTCTCTAGTTCTTAAATTGTGCTCTTTTCTCTTTATCTCCTCTTTTTTTCTGCTTCATTATTCTCCATAAGTTTGTCCTCTATATTGTTGATTCTCTGTTCTGCCTCATCCATCCTTGCCGCTGTGGCATCCATTCGAGATTGCAGCTCAGTTATAGCATTTTTTATTTAATCCTGACTAGATTTACTTCTTTTTATCTCCACAGAAAGGGATTCTAATCTATTTTCGACTCCAGCTAGTAATCTTATTATCGTGATTCTCAATTCTGGTTCAGACATCTTGCTTGTATCTGTGTTGGTTAAGTCCCTGGCTGTCGTTTCTTCCTGCTCTTTATTTTGGGGTGAATTCTTCATTTCATCATTTTGAAGGGATGAAAGGAATTAGTGAGGTAGAAAAAATTAAAATTAATAAAATTAATATTAAAATATATTAAAATTAAGAAATTAAAAGCCAACACACACACACACGCACACAAAATCGAATAAATGATGCTAGATCCTAGGTGTGTTTTGGTCTGGGTGTTCAAAGTGGCTTGATAGATAAGAGAAAAAAGGGGACAAAAAGAAAAAAAAAGGAAATCATTTGAAAATTTGAGAAAATGAATATACTGAAGTAGACTTAAATGAAATGATGGAAGTAAAATAGGATATGAAAAAATTTACACAAAAGGAAAAATTTTAGTAGAAAAAGAATTAAAGAAAAATATTTTTAATAAAAATTAAAAATAAAAATTAATTTTTTCTCTTTTGGTATTCAAGAAAAAGAAAAGAAACAAAAAAGAGAAAAAAAGGAAAGAAAGAATGAAAATTGAATAGTTGTACTAGCTAACAGACTGAAAAGGACTGAAATTACCTCGTTTTCCCCCCAGAAGTCAAACTATGATGTCCTTTATAGTCCATTAACTAAGCAGGTGCTGAGACTTGTGTTCTTAAAGAGTGAGGTTGCCACAGTTGGGTGGAGCTTAGTGTAATGGCTCCATTCTCCACTAGATGGTGCTGCTAGCCTAATGGGGTGGATTGTTGTGGCGCTTATAGGTGTGTATGCACATGCACGGGAGAGGTGAAAATGGTGTCCCCTAGCTACCCAGTCTCTAGTATCAGAATTCTGTTCTCCCTGATCAACAATCATGCACCCGTCCTTCATCTTCGGCTTCCGTCCACTCCCCGCTTCCACACTGTCTGTGACCAAGCCCCAGGCAGCACTTCCCTCCCGAGTTTTGTCTCAGATGTGGCTGCCTTTCCTGGCCCCGACTTCTGAGGGACTGTGGCTTTGACCCACTCCACCCCTCTGTGGAGGGTCTCACTGAGCAATGGCCGAATGCTGCTGCATCCAGGAATGCTTGCAGGACCGTGCTATTGCTGATGCCCAGAGACTGAGGCCAGGTGCCAGCCCACCCCAGAAAAAGTTCGTGAGACAGTGTAGCAGCAGCGCCTCAGGGATTATGGAAAAATCACAACACACATGGGATTCTCTCTCCCCCTCTCTCTCTACCGCTCTCTCACTTGTTCATGTGCTCTCTCTCTCTCTCAAAATAAATATATAAAAATAAAAAAATAAAAAAAAATACAGTGATACAAACAAGTATTAAGTATACAATTTGTCAAGTTTTGACAAATGCATATGTGTATGTATTCCATATCTTTATCAATATACAAAACCTTTCCATTACTCCAGAAAGATTCCTTATGTCTGTTACCAGTTAATCCCCTCCCCACGGCAATATGTTTTCCAGTTTTTGTCACCATTGTCTGTGTGATTTTTAGTTGTAACTCCTTTTTTTATTCCTATGTTAGTAATTTTGTTTTCCTTTTTTTCTTATATTTTCTAGATTTATCAAGCATTGTTTTCCATTTCATTGATTTCTGCTCTTTATTTTTCTTTCTTGTTACTTAATTTGATTTTAATTTGTTAATTTTTTGCCTTCTTAAAATTGAAGCTTGATCATTGTAAACTTTTTGTCTATTATAACTATTTGACTCTATAAATTTCCATCTAAACACTGCTTTAGCTGCATCCCATAAATTTGGTATATAGTAATTTAATCATCATCCTATTAAAAGTATTTAATGATTTTTTTTGTTTCCTTTAACTCATGTATTATTTAGAAGTGTGTTGTTTAATTTACAAATATTTGGTGACTTTTTAAAATATCTTTTTTGGCACAAAAACAGACACATAGACCAATGGAATAGAATAGAAACCCCAGAACTAGACCCACAAACGTATGGCCAACTCATCTTTGACAAAGCAGGAAAGAACATCCAATGGAAAAAAGACAGTCACTTTAACAAATGGTGCTGGGAGAACTGGACAGCAACATGCAGAAGGTTGAAACTAGACCACTTTCTCACACCATTCACAAAAATAAACTCAAAATGGATAAAGGACCTGAATGTGAGACAGGAAACCATCAAAACCTTAGAGGAGAAAGCAGGAAAAGACCTCTCTGACCTCAGCCGTAGCAATCTCTTACTCGACACATCCCCAAAGGCAAGGGAATTAAAAGCAAAAGTGAATTCCTGGGACCTTATGAAGATAAAAAGCTTCTGCACAGCAAAGGAAACAACCAACAAAACTAAAAGGCAACCAACGGAATGGGAAAAGATATTTGCAAATGACATATCGGACAAAGGGCTAGTATCCAAAATCTATAAAGAGCTCACCAAACTCCACACCCGAAAAGCAAATAACCCAGTGAAGAAATGGGCAGAAAACATGAATAGACACTTCTCTAAAGAAGACATCCGGATGGCCAACAGGCACATGAAAAGATGTTCAGCGTCGCTCCTTATCAGGGAAATACAAATCAAAACCACACTCAGGTATCACCTCACGCCAGTCAGAGTGGCCAAAATGAACAAATCAGGAGACTATAGATGCTGGAGAGGATGTGGAGAAACGGGAACCCTCTTGCACTGTTGGTGGGAATGCAAATTGGTGCAGCCGCTCTGGAAAGCAGTGTGGAGGTTCCTCAGAAAATTAAAAATAGACCTACCCTATGACCCAGCAGTAGCACTGCTAGGAATTTATCCAAGGGACACAGGAGTACTGATGCATAGGGGCACTTGTACCCCAATGTTCATAGCAGCACTCTCAACAATAGCCAAATTATGGAAAGAGCCTAAATGTCCATCAACTGATGAATGGATAAAGAAATTGTGGTTTATATACACAATGGAGTACTACGTGGCAATGAGAAAAAATGAAATATGGCCTTTTGTAGCAACGTGGATGGAACTGGAGAGTGTGATGCTAAGTGAAATAAGCCATACAGAGAAAGACAGATACCATATGGTTTCACTCTTATGTGGATCCTGAGAAACTTAAGAGAAACCCATGGGGGAGGGGAACAAAAAAAAAAAAAGAGGTTAGAGTGGGAGAGAGCCAAAGCATAAGAGACTGTTGAGAACTGAGATCAAACTGAGGGTTGATGGGGGGTGGGAGGGAGGAGAGGGTGGGTGATGGGTACTGAGGAGGGCACCTTTTGGGATGAGCACTGGGTGTTGTATGGAAACCAATTTGACAATAAATTTCATATATAAATAAAAAAAAAATAAAAAAAATAAATAAAAATTAAAAAAAAAATCTTTTTTTTTCATGGACCAATCTAAGTTATTTATTTAAGCCACTTCCTAACATAAGCAAAGGGATGGAAGATCAGTATACTGGTCATAATTTAATACAAGTAAAGAAGGTGAGCTTAAGGTCCCATATACTTTTCTGGTCCGTGTGCAGAGTCATGGTCCAAACCAGTGCTGTGGTCCCCACTGGGTTATGGCCCAGGTTCTCTTTATTCATCTTCATAGCGGGTCGAAGTGGATTCACATGAGAGTTATGGAATAGAGTATGATTACCATCTCCCCAGGGAAAGGGCTTGGACCTGATGCGGGGATGGGGGTAGGTGACGAACTCGGGTCTCTTGTGTTCTCCATGTTGTGACTTCAGGAAGACGTTCAGCATGCTCACTCCCACGCAGGGAAGAACTGAGCCCTCCTCGTTGTGGGCGCCACTTGACAGGGACAGCCCCAGCTGTGCCCAAGACCGACCTAGCAGCGGAGAAAACCGGGCATAGCCCCCATCGCCATTTTCGACCTGGACTAAAATATCTTATAACTATTGATTTCTAACTTCCTTTATGATTAGAGAATATACCCTGTAAGGTTCCAGACTTTTGAAATTCATTGAGACATTTTATGCCTCAGCATACAGAGATTATTTTGGTAAATGTTCTTTGTGTACTTGAAAAGAATATATATTCTGGAGTTTTGAGGTGTTCCATAAATGTCATTAGGACAAAGTGGGTAATAGTGTTGTTCAGCACTTTTATGTTCTTACTGATTTTTTTTAGTGTTTTCTTCTCAATAACTAAGTTAGGTAAAATGTACAGAATACATTTTATTCTGTAGCCAAATTTCCCCCAAGGAATAGTCTTTGGTATATATTTAAATAGATTAAAATTTCACCATCACTTCCCTTACCATATCTTATTTAATACTGATTTCTTCATTTAGATTTCTCATAGTATTATAGGTATTTTATTTCCTAAATTCTTTAAAATTTAAATATATCTGGCCTATTGTCTTTCATTTTGAATGGCAATGTGATTGGATATAACATTCTTGGTCACAGATATTTTTTTCTCCTAGGAGTTGAATTCAAGGGGGCGCCTGGGTGGCTCAGGCAGTTAAGCATCCAACTTCAGCTCAAGTCATGATCTCTTGGTTCACAAGTTTGGACCTCACATCTGGTTCTGTGCTGACAGCTCAGAGCCTGGAGCTTGCTTCAGATTCTGTGTCTCCCTCTTTCTCTGCCCCTGCCCCACTTGTGCTCTGTCTCTGTCTGTCTCAAAAATAAATAAACACTAAAAAAAATTATTTAAAAAGAGTTGAATTCAGTAATTGGATGATGTTGCGTAGATGTCAGAATATAGACTGATATTTTTTTTTTCAGAGGTGACTTAATTTTTCTTTTTAGATATATATGATAAGGATTCTTTCTTTATCCTTAAATTTCAATAACAGGATTTGTCTTTATGTAGATGGTTTTGTGTCATTTTCCCTGGTATATGCTACATCTTTTTGATCTTCAGATTTAGTTCTTTCATGTTAGTATTCCTACATATTGCTAATTTCTTTCTATTCTTTTGGTTGGGTTCTCTGATACAAGGACATGGATTATCGTTATGTTGTGAAGATTTTATCTCTTTCACATCTTACAATTTCTTTGTAATTGCTTTAATAACTTGTCTTTTTTCTTTTATATTTAAAAATATATATGTATATTTATATAGTATAATATATACATATATTGCTTTTATATGAAATCATCCCAAGCCCTTCTTATTTACCATTAATTTGGATTTTTTTTAGCCATATGCTTGTTGTTTTTAACTCCTTTATAAGAACTTCAATGTTGTTATTTGATTCTTAATTTGTTGATCTGGGGTCTTCTGTGTGTTTAATTATGTTATTTTACCATTCCATCTTTGAATAGATATTCTTTTAAGTTCTTTTACGGATAAAGAAGTCTTGGGAATATTGCATTCTTTGATAATATTTTCTGAGTTCTTTATCAAGTTTTTACTCCGTAGGTTATTTGGTGCTTTTGAAAATTCTTTTTTTCTGTCGTATTATTATAAACTTGTCTTATAATTAATATTCAAATTACTCAAGCTTAATGTGTGAAGCTCAGTCTAGATCTTATATTTGATTTGACTTTTCTTTGACACTATTTTTCTCCATGTTTTGGTCTGATCAGTGTGGGGACAAAGTGTTGCTTTCTAGGTACCTTCTTAGAGCCTGAGGGAATGTGGGTGGAGTAGGCCGATCTCCCTTGATGTCCAGCATACCTACCCTGGGAGCCCTGCTGTCTGTGTTGAGAACCTGCTTAATATTCTGTACCAGGATCTATAGATGTATCATAATCCCATGAGCTTCAGCTCATTCCCCAACACACCACAGAACCCTGGGACATTGCAAGCTCAGCCTACTACTCATGCATTATACAGGAACTTCTACTTTTAAGAGTTCTTCCTTGGAATATTCTAGGGAACTTTATTCACCTGAGTCTCCTTTGCTCCAAGAGCACTGTTCAAAAATCTCAAGATTTTGCTGGCACACTTTGTTTCCTCAGTTCTGCTTTTAATAGGTTAGAAGTTGTGGGAGCAAGGTTAGAAGGGGAGCTCTGATAAACCAGAATCTTTTGTTTCTTCCTCTGGCCACCATTTTCTGAGTTTAGAAACCAAACCCATTACCCTGTCTTCCAGGTTACTAATCCTTTCTATGTCTGTTGTTGAACCCCTTTAGTGTATTTTTCAGTTCAGTTATTACATTCTTCAGCTCTGTGACTTCTGCTTGGTTCTTTATTATATTTTATGTCTCTGTTGAAGTTCACACTGTTTATCCCAGATTGGTGAGCATCTTTGTGAATATTACTGTGAACTCTATATCAAGTAAATTACTTACCTTTTCATCAAGGTTTTTCTTTCTGGGTTTTTATCTTGTTCTTTCATTTGGAACATATTCCCCTGTTTATTCATTTTGTTTGTTTCTATTTATTGGGTTAACCAGCTATCTCTCCCAGTCTTGAAAGATTGGTAACAGAAAGACTGGGGGGTATGTTTCAGTATGATGTCTGTGCAGTGCTCTGGGATTGGTAGCCTGCCAAGAACTATCTCTCCAATTATTTCAGAGATTGTTTTAGTGTGTGGGGCCCAGAGATGCAAGAGCCCTGGCCATCAGAGCTAGGCATTCAAATGGCATCACCTGTGTGCTCTGTGCATATCCACCAATATGTGGAGCCACTGGGGAGTGCTAGGCTGAGGCATGTCCAACCCTCAGGTTTAGCAGGGTGGGGCTTCATGAGAGCTCAGGGTTGGGGTGAGTGGTGCTAACAAGGTAGACGAAGAGTGTAAAAATGGCACCTGCCAGTGTCTCCATCCTCAGAGAGAGTTCCAACAGACCCTTGCTCCTGTGGCAGACACTTTAAGATAAGCCAGTGGATCATTTTCACATATGATCTAAGCACTTTTCAGCTTGCTGCTATTTTTAAAAGAAAATTTTAATTCCACTATAGTTAACATACACTGCTATATTAGTTTTGGGTGTACAATATAGTGATTCAATAATTCTGTCTATTTCTCAGTGCCCATCATGATAAGTGTACTTTTAATCCCTTTCACCTATTTCACCTATCTCCCTACTCTGGTAACCATCCAGAGTATATAGTTAAGAGTCTCTGTAGTTAAGAGTCTATTTTTTTGTTTTTTCTCTTTTTTGTTAATTGTTCATTTATTTCCTAAATTCCACATATAAATTAAAATATGGCATTTGTCTTTCTCTGACTGACTTATTTCACTTAGCATTATACTCTAGATGCATCCGTGTTGTTGCAAATGACAAAATTTCATTCTCTTTATGGCTGAGTTATATTCCATTATATATGTGTAGCACCTCTTTATCTATTCATCTATCAGTGAACATTTAGGCTGCTTCCATAATTTGTCTATTGTAAATAATGCTGCAGTAAATATAGGGGTGTATTTACCTTTTTGAATTAGTGTTTTTGTTTTTGGTAGTGGAATTACTTGATCATAAGTAGTTCTATTTTTAATTTTTTGAGGAACCTCCATACCATTTTCTACAGTTGCTGTACCAGTTTCTATTCCTGCCATCAGGGCACAGGGTTCATTTTTCTCCACATCCTTGCCAACATTTGTTGTTTTTTGTGTTTTTGATTTTAGCTATCCTGACAGGTATGAGATGATATCTTCTTATAGTTTTGATTTGCATTTCCCTTATGATGACTGATGTTGAGCATCTTTTCATGTGTCTATTGGTCATCTGGATGTCTTCTTTGGAGAAATACCTGTTCATGTCTTCTGCCCATTTTTTAAATTGGATTTATTGGGGTTTTTTTGTTTGTTTGTTTTGTTTTGTTTATGGTGTCGAGTTGTATAAGTTCTTTATATATTTTGGATACTAATTCTGTATCAGATATGTTATTTGCAAATACCTTCTCCCATTCAGTTGATTGTCTTTTAGTTTTATTGATTGTTTTCATTGCTGTGCAAAAGCTTTTTATTTTGATGTAGTCTCAGTAGTTTATTTTTGTTTTTCTTTCCCTTGCTCAGGAGACATATCTAAAAAAAATGTTGCTATGGCTGATGTCAGAGAAATTACTGTCTGTGCTCTCTTCTAGGATTTTTGTAGTTGGAGGTCTCACATTTAGGTCCTTGATTCATTTTGATTTATTTTTGTATATGATATAGGAAAGTAGTCCAGTTTCATTGTTTTGCAAGCAGCAGTCCAGGTTTCCCAATACCATTTGTTGAAGAGACTTGTCTTTTTTTGATTGCATATTCTTGCCTCCTTTATCAAAGATTAACTGACCGTATAACTGTGGGTTTATTTCTGGGCTCTCTATATGATCCATTGATCTATATGTCTATTTTTGTGCCAGTCATACCGTTTTGATTACAACAGCCCAGTAATATATCTTGAAATTTGGTATTGTGATACCTCCAGTTTTGTTCTTCTGTTTCAAGATGGCTTGGCTATTTGGGATCTTTTGTTTTCATACAAATTTTAGGATTATTTGTTCTAGTTCTGTGAAAAATGTTGTTGGTATTTTAACAGGGATTGTATTACATCTGTAGATTCCTTTGGGTAGTATGAACATTTTAACAATATTTGTTCTTGCCATCCATAAGCATGAAATATCTTTCCATTTCTTAGTGTCATCTTCAATTTTTTCATCAATGTTTTATAGTTTTCATAGTATAGGTCATACACCTCCTTAGTTAAGTTTCTTCCTAGGTATTTTATTATTTTTGGTTCAATTGTAAATGAGATTGTTTTCCTAATTTCTCTTTCTACAACTTAATTATTAGTATATAGAAATGAAATGAATTTCTACATATTGATTTTGTATCTTGCAATCTTACTGAATTTATTGATCAGTTTTAGTAGTTTTTTTGTGCCCTTTAGTGTTTCCTATATATAGTATCATGTCATCTGCAAAGAGTGAATATTTTACTTCTTCCTGACCAATTTGGATGCCTTTTATTTATTTTTCTTATCTAATTATTGTGGCTAGCATTCCCAGTACTGTGCTGAATAAAAGTGGTATGAACATCCTTATCTTGTTCCTGATCTCAGGGTAAAATCTCTGTTTTTCACCACTGACTATGATATTAGTTGTGGATTTCATATATGGCCTTTACTTTTTGAAGTATGTTCCCTCTAACCATACTTTGTTGAAGGCTTTTATCATGAGTGGATGTTGTATTTTGTTAAATGCTTTTTTTGGATGTACTGAAAAGATCATATGGTTTTTATCCTTTCTCTTGTGATGTATCATGTTGATTGACTTGCAAATACGGAACCAGCCTTGAATCCCAGGAATAAATCCCACCTTTTCATGACGAATGAGTTTGTTTAACGTATCGTTAGATTTGGTTTGCTAATATTTTGTGGAGGATCTTTACATCTATGTTCATCAGAGATATTGACCTGTAGTTCTCTTTATTTTTGGTAGTGTCTTTATCTGGTTTCAGTATCAAAGTAATGTTGGTTTCCAGAATGAATTTGGAAGCTTTCCTTCCTCTTCTACTTTTTTTTTTTTTAATTTTTTTTTCAACGTTTATTTATTTTTGGGACAGAGAGAGACAGAGCATGAACGGGGGAGGGGCAGAGAGAGAGGGAGACACAGAATCGGAAACAGGCTCCAGGCTCTTGAGCCATCAGCCCAGAGCCCGACGCGGGGCTCGAACTCACGGACCGCGAGATCGTGACCTGGCTGAAGTCGGACGCTTAACCGACTGCGCCACCCAGGCGCCCCCCTCTTCTACTTTTTATAATAGTTTGAGAAAAATAGGTATTAACTCTTCTTTAAATGTTTGGTAGAATTCAGCTGTGAAGCCATGTGATCATGGACTTTTCTTTGTTGGGAGTTTTTTGATTACTGATTCAATTTCATTGCTGGCAATTGATCTGTTCAAATTTTTTATTCCTTACTGATTCAGATTTGGGAGGTTATATATTTCTAGGAATTTATCCAATTCTTCTAGATTGTCCAATTTGTCGGCATATAATTTTTCATAATATTCTCTTACAATCCTTTGTATTTCTGTGGTGTCAATTGTTTCTCCTCTTTCATTTCTTTTTTTTCTCTTCTTTCATTTCTGACTTTATTTGAGTCTTCTCTCTCTCTCTCTCTCTCAATCTCTCTCTCTCTCTCTCTCTCTCTCTCTCTCTCCTTCCCTCCTCCCTCCTCCCACCTCTTTCTCTGCTGAGTCTGGCTAAAGGTTTATCAATTTTGTTGATCTTTTCAAAGAACCAGCTCCTGGTTTCGTTTATCTGTTCTGTGTTTTTTTTTTTTTAAGTTTCTACTCTATTTCATTTACTTCTATTCTAATCTTTATTCTACTAGCTTGGGCATTTGTTTGTTCTTCTTTTTGTACCTTCTTTAATTGTAAGATTAGGTTGTTTATTTGAGATTTTTCTTGCTTCTTGAGATAGGCCTGTATTGCTGTAAACTTCTCTCTTAGAACAGCTTTTGCTACATCCCAAAGATTTTGGACTATTTGTTTTCATTTTCATTTGTCTCCATGTATTTTTTTAAATTCCCTCTTTGATTCCTTCATTGACCCATTCATTGTTTAGTAGCATGTTATTTAACTTCCATGTATTTGTTTTTTTTCCAGATATATTTTTTTTGGTTAATTTCTAGTTTCATAACACTGTGGATGGAAAAGATGCATGGTATGATCTCAATCTTTCTAAATTTGTTGAGACTTGTTTTGTGGCCTAATATGTGATCTGTTCTAGAGAATGTTCCATGTGCACTTGAAAAAAAATTCTGCTGTTTTGAGTTGGAATGTTGTGAATATATCTGTTAGATCCATCTGGTCCAATGTGTCATTCAAAGGCACTGTTTCCTTGTTGATTTTCTGTTTGGATGATCTATCCATTGATGTAAGTGGGGTTTTAAAGTCCCCTACTGTAATTGTATTACTATCGATTATTTCCTTTATGTTTGTTATTAACTGCTTATGTTTTTGGGCCTCCCATATTGGGTGAATAAATATTTACAATTGTTATATCCTCTGGTTGGATTATTTTCTTTATGATTATATATTATCTTTCTTTGTCTCTTATTACAGTCTTTTTTTTAAAGTATTTTGTCCAATATAAATATTGCTACCCCAGCTTTCTTTTCACTTCCATTTGCATGATAAATGCTTTCCTACACTCAACTTTCAATCAGCATGTGTCTTTAATTCTGAAATGAGTCTCTTGAAGGTAGCATATACATGGGTCTTGCTTTTTTATCCATTCATCACACTCTGTCTTTGATTAGAGTGTTTAATCCATTTACATTCAAAGTAATTATTGATAGATATGTACTTATTGCCATTTTGTTACTTGTGTAGTGGTTGCTTTTGTGGTTCTTCTCTGTTCCTTTCTTCTCTTGCTCTCTTTTCTCACAGTTTGTTGGGTTTTTTTGGTGATATACCTGAACTTCTTTCTCTTTATTTTTTGCTTATAGATTACTGGTTTTTGATTTATGGTTGCCATTAGGTTCGTATATAATATCGTCTGCATATAGTAGTCTATATTAAGTTGATGGTCACTTAAGTTTGAACCCATTATTTACTCCTCTCCCCCATATGTTTTAAGTATATGGTGTCATACTTTACATCCTCTCATTTTGTGAATCCCTTAACTGATTTTTATAGATATACTTAATTTTTGCTGCTTATGTGCTTCCTACTTTTCTAATTTCTACCTATGGTCTTGCTTTCCTCTCAAAGAGTCCCCTTTAACATTTCTTGTAGAGCTGGCTTAGTGGCCATGAATTCTTTTAACTTATATTTGTTAAAGAAACTCTTTTTCTCTCCTTCTGTTTTGAATGATAGCCTTGCTGGATAGAGTATTCTTTGCTGCACATTTTTTTTCTTTCAGCACTTTGAATTTATTATGCCACTCCCTCCTGGCCTACAAAGTTTCTGTTGAAAAATCAGCTGATGGCATTATGGAGTTTCCCTTGTATGTAACTATCTTCTTTTCTCTTGCTGCTTTAAAAATTCTCTTAAGCACTACTTGTCATTTTAATTACTATGTGCCTTGGTGTAGATTTCCTTGGGTTGATTTTTGGGGGACTCTCTGTTTCCTTCCCCAGATCTGGGAATTTTGTAGCTATTATTTCTTCAAATAAATTTTCTACCCACTTTTCTCTTTCTTCTCCTTCTGAGATCCCTTTGATGTGAATGTTATTTTGCTTGATGGTGTCACCAAGTTTCCTAATCTAATGTATTTTCAGGGGCATCTGAGTGGCTCAGTTGGTTAAGTGTCTGACTCTTAATTTTGGCTAAGGTCATGATTTCATGGTTTGTGAGTTCAAGTCCTGCATTGGACTCTGCACTGACAATGCAGAGCCTTCTTGGGATTTTCTCTGTCTCTGACCCTACCCTGCTCATGCTCTCTCTCTCTCTCAAAATAAATAAACTTAAAAAAATTTTCTATTGTGTTTTTATTGTGTTTTTTTTCCCTCTCCCCTCTTTGGCTTGATTATTTTCCATTGCTCTCTCCTCCAGGTCACAGTTTTATTCTTATGCTTCCTCTAGTCTACTATTTATTCCCTCTGGTGTATTTTTAGTTTTAGTTATTAAGGTCTTTATCTCTGATTGGTTCTTTTTAATATTTTCTATCTCTTTGTTAAGAGTCTCATTGAGGTCCCCCACTGTTTTCTCAAGTCCAGTGAGTATCTTTATGACCATTACTTTGAATTGTCTCTCAGGCATATTTCTTAACTCCATTTTGTTTAGGTCTTTTTGCTGTGAATTTGTTCTGTTCTTTCATTTGAGACATATTACTCTGTCTCCTCATTTTGTCTAACTCTCTGTATCTGTTTATATGTGTTAGGAAAGTTGGCTACATCTTCTCTTGAAAGTAGTGGTCTTATGAAGAAGAGGTCCTGTAGTGCCCTGCAGTGCAATGTCCCCTGTTCACCCGAACTTGATTCTTTGGGGGTGTCTCCTATGCATGTTGCTGCACCCTATTGTTGTGGCTGAGCTGCTTTTGCTTTGAGTCCAGTCACTGCAATGACTCTCTTTGCCTGTTGTGGGAAGGGTTTAGTCCCTGTGTTATTAGTGGGCCAGTCTGGGCCTGCCTTGGGCTTAAGTTGAGTCACACCAGGCATTTGCTAGAGATGCAGTAGGACCAAACTGCAAGAGAACATGAGAGTTTGTTGCATGGTACCAGCAATGTCTGTGCCAAAGGGTAACTGCGGTAGCTGGGACTGAGGAAGGCCAAGTTGGAGAAGACAGAGCCACTGAAGTGTATGGTAGCAGGACATTCAGTGTTAGCAAGGTTTGTGGTCTGCTCTGGGAGGAGACCTGGAGCCAGGTCTCTTGGAAGGGGTGTGTCCACAGAAGAACACGTGGCAAGGTGGACTGTTATCAAGCTACATAGCAAGTGTTGGCACCATGATGGCTTTAAGCTGGGAGGTGGGGGAGGAAAATGGCACCGGTCAGCTCATTTGTTCCTGGAGAAGTCTCCCAAAGATCCCTGCCCTACCAGCACATGCTCTGAGATTAGTAAAATCATATTCCTCCTGTATACCCCCAGACATTTAAAAAAAAAATTTAGAGAGAGAGTGGTGGGAGGGAGAGGGGCAAGGGAAAGAAAGAATCGTAAGCAGGCTCCATGCTCAGTGTAGAGCCCAACAGGGAGCTTAATCCCACAACTGGGGATCATGACCTGAGCTGAAACTAAGAGTCAAACACTCAATCACCTGAGCCACCCAAGTGTCCTCACCCAGGCAGTTTTAAAACTGCTGCTTCTATACTGTATCTTTTTGGGGTTGTTTGTTTGTGCTATCTTTTTTAGGGCAGGGTCTTAATTTCCTCTCACCTCTCTGGCTCTGTCATTAGCCTGCTGATTTTTAATGTTCCAGGTTTTAAGCCCTGGTGATTGTAAGAATTTGGGAAATTTGGCTCCTCTGGTTTTCTTTTATTTCTTTTTATTTTCTTTATTTAAAAAAATTGTAATGTTTATTTATTTTTGAGAGAGAGAGGGAAAGACACAGTGCGAGTGGGGGAGGACCAGAGAGAGGGAGACATAGAATCTGAAACAGGATCCAGGCTCTGAGCTGTCAGCACAGAGCCCGACAGGAGGCTTGAACTCACACACTGTGAGATGATGACCTGAGCCAAAGTGGGCCACTTAACTGACTGAACTACCCAGGCACCCCGGCCCTTCTGGTTTTCAAGCCAAATGTGGAGATTCGTCTTCCCTGTTCTGTTGTCTAGTGTGAGAGTCTGTTTCTTTCCCCTCTTTGTGGCTGCAGTATCCCTCCCTCCCACAGACAGTCCTGTGGGTCTGTTTAGCTCCAGTCCATGTGTCACACTTCTTACCCTTTTCAATGTGACCTCTTCTCTACATTTAGCTTGGAGAGTAGTCTGCCAGGTCTTGGGTTGTTTTCTGGGTTATTTACACTGAAGTGGCTATTATCTGGTTGTATCTGTGGGATGAGGTGAGCTTAGGGTCCTCCTACTCTATCATCTTCCCCAGAAGTTCAACTTGCTTCTTTTGCAATGGATCTCAGAGTAAGTGGTTCCTTCCAAGTGACAAATTTTTGAGTGGAGTCTTACTTTTTTTTTTTTTTTTTTTTTTTTTTTTTTTTTTTTTTTTTTTTTTTTACAGATCTTTGAGTTTCCTTGATATAAGCCCCATTGATTTTCAAAGCTAGACATTTTGGGGGCTCATGTCTCCATTGTAGATCCCGAGGGTTGGAGTGGACTGATGGACTTGGACCCCTCATTCCTCAGGAATGTATTCTGTGTTTGTGAGATCCCTCCTGTTCATGGGTAACCATGCCAGGGGTGGGAGTTTTGGCAAGCCTACATCTCTGCTTTTCCTACCCTTCTTGATGTGGCCATTTTATTTTTTGTTGTGCAGGAGATAGCTAGCTATTCAGTTAGTTTTCAGGTCTTTTTCAGAGACAGATTTTTCTATATGTAGCTGAATGTTTGGTGTGTCCATAGGAGGAAGTGAGTTCAGTGTCTTCCTACACTACTATCTTGAAACACCCTCCCATTTAATTAAGTTTTAGACTGCTGAAGATTTTGCATTCTCTGAGGTTGACTGAGTGCACATTTAAAAAGCCAAATAAATAACTGAAATATAGCAAGTGGCAGTTGACTAACTTCCAATAGTTACTATAATTTACACAATTCTACACTAAAATGTATTTTTGTATTCTACATAAAGAAAGGGAACCAAGTAAATGAAGATTAGCCATTTAAAGCAATCAAAGAAAGAAATGACTAAGATAATTTAGAAGCAATTAGTCACTATAAATGATAAAGATATCAATAAAATCACCTTTTTTGTGGAATCATTAATTAATGGATTATTCTTTTTATGTGAAGATGAATAAACTGCAGTCCCTCTACTTGAGGCTCTCACAATATGGAAAGAATATCAGACTATTCTTCCAAATAAGGCTGGATAAAGTGTTATGAGAGTTCGAAGAGAGCAATACTAGGTTTTTTGGAGACTAATCTTGATGATGAAAGCTAACATTTATATAATGCTGACTATGTGACAAATCCTGGAAAGCCTGACTCTAGAAGGTTTATTCTCAGAGCTGATGGGAACTTGCCCTGACTCCTGTATAGAGGTTGTCTCACACTGCAGCCTGACAGTAAGCTTTAGTTCTCAGTTAAGGAAACAAGAAATTCTCCTGTATATTCATTCAGAAAGGAGGTCTTTGCCTTCCTATTTCTGATGGAAAGAAGAAAGAGAAGCTTAGATTACTCAGACTCTGATTTTCTGATTTGTGTTCTCTAAGTGTGAATGTAGAAATATACTTTTCTTGGAAATGGATAAGAATAAACAATCAAATTTAAGAAAAGTAAGAGACTCTTGGAACTTCAGAGGTGTGAACTTGTAAGTGAGCATCTTGGCTGCAACAAATGAGTACTGGTTTCCTGTTTTGGACTACCTACTCCAAGGCACTGAGAAAAACAGTGGAGAATGGAAAAAGCACTAGAAGAGGGACATACGACCCGTTGGTAATCAAGTGACAAACTGGTAATCCAGGCATCAAGTCCAGATGAAAGTAGGATTTGTGAACATATGGAAAAGAAAGCAGGAGGTTCACTAAGTCACACCAAATAAGTTAAATTTTCTTTTGTGTGTTGGGGGGGGGGGCGGGGAGGCAGGAATACTAGTTTGGTAGTTCAGGAGACTGCACTAAACACAGCATATGCATACTTCAGGATTGCATTTGGCTGTCTCTCTTGAACTTTTCTTTAACAAAATGAAGAAAGGTGTGCCTTGGTGGCTCAGTCAGTTAAGCATCCCACTTCAGCTCAGGTCATGATCTCATAGTTTGTGAGTTCAAGCCCCACATCAGGTGCTGTGCTGACAGCTTGATCCTGGAGCCTGCTTCTGTTTCTGTGTCTCCATCTCTCTCTGCCCCTCCCCTGCTGATGCTGTGTCTCTCTCGGTCTCTCAAAAATGAATAAATGTTAAAAATTTTTTTTAGTTAAATAAAATAAAATAAAACAAAATGAAGAGTAACAGGATGTCTGTACCAGGAAATGTATTTATAAATGGCCAAGGAAATAACTGAACCTCAAAGAAAGCTAATTAATGGGTCGTTAATAACCTTGATGAATAGTTCTAGAGTCCTACCACGTTAACTGGGCCCTTGTCCTGGTCAATAACTGACAAAGTGTTTCATTTAGTGTCTATTGTGTGTCAGGCATTGTGCTGAGTGTTAGAATAATATTCATTTACCCATTCCAGGAACTGTACTCAACACTTTATGATCTTATTTTATTCTCCCAACAATCTTATCAAATAGGTATTAATATCTCCATCATTTGTACGAAGAAATGGGAAGTTGGAGAATTTGATTAGCCTGACTAAGCTTGGCCACACAGCTACTGAGTGGCAGTTCTCAAATGTAAACCTTGGTCTGTCAATTTTTCTTCACTGCCTTTTTAAAAAATTAATGATTGGAACAAGAGAACAAATCAATATGCATATAAAATGAATGCAAAAGATATATTGACATAGGAATGTGCTTAATCACAGAATTAGTATCCAAAAGAATTTTAATAGGCTGGAGCAAGTTTAATCAGAGAATATTTAACAGAGATGCATGTGAGATCCTGAGCTGGGTCCCAAATATCCAGCTGCACAGGGCAATGTGGCTTAGCAGCTGTGTAAGCTTAATGCGATTCAATAGTTTGACATAGCTGCCCTAAAAGTGAATGAAAATGGATGCCACATTTGTACAAATCAAGTATTCTAAACAAAGAGATAGATTATTCTGTTTTATTATAGAGTCTGTGAGTAGTTCTGGGCAGCATACCTTTGAAAGGACATAGACAGACTTAACCAGTCTTGTGAAAGGATTCAGCGCTATTTTTTTTCTCATTCTTTTGACAAGTAATGTTTTGGAGTGCTTACTGTGTGTCAGGCATTGTGTTAGGTACTCAGGAAATGGCAGATTATCAAATAACCCTCTTGTAGTTTACATTCTTACTGAAGAGGCAAGAAATAAACAAATGAACCAATGAATATGTCTGATAATGTTAGATAGTAACAAATTCTGGAAGAAAATAAGGCAGTGTAAGGGGATAGAGAATAGATGAAGGCTATTTCAGATAAGTTTGTAAGGGAAGTATCTCTGAAGAGTGGCCATTTGATCAAAGACTTGGGATAGCTAAGAGAGGGCATCGTAAGAGGAAGAAAAGCATTCCATGCAGGGGAAGAAGAAAGTGCAGAACCTGAGGTGGGCGTTCACTTCATATGGTCTGAAAGGAACTCAAGCATAGCCACTGTGCTATGTTAGCAGACAGTGAGGGAGGAGAAGCAGGACTCTGTGCTGTCACAGAGGTCAGGTGAACAAGACATTTCAGGAAGGACAAAGTGACTCAACACGAGCAAGATGAGAACAGAGAGCTGATCATTGGATCTGGCAATGTGGTTCTCACTGGGGCCTTTGTTGTTCCTCATGAGAATTAGCTGAAAGAGTCTGAAGACATCAAGCCTTGGGAAGACAAGTCTTAGAGCAGTGTGATTGTGAACTGTGTGAATACCTCCTGAAATCAGACCCCTAGGGACATGGAAACCTGGAATTTGCATTTTTAGCACTAAAATTTTTTTCTCCACCCTGAAGATTGAAAACTGCTATAGGAACTCCCAGCTGACTTGAAATATGTACAAAGTTGTTCTGCATCTCCACTGAGGGGCTGATGCACAGAGGCTAAAAGTAGACCGATTTCTGCTACATATGAGATAGAACTCTCAAATGCTGGTCATCTTAAAGCAGAATGAGTTGTTTGTGACAGAAAAACTTTCTTTTCAATTGAAACAGAGACTGGCTAACCACTTTTTTGGGGGGAAATCGTTTGGAGGGAATTTAAATATCATGTGGGTTGGAGAGAGTGTTGTACTAAGTAAACTTCTAGCCCTGCGGTTCTATTGTTCTGAAATGCAAACAGCGAAACCCCCTGCTCCAAATAGCCAGAAGGCTACCTCCGAATAGCCTCGTCTCTGTCTGATTTGACTCCAAAAATGTAGGAAAAAGACATTTCTATTTTGTTGAGTTCCAGGATTAGGGTTGTCAAGTGACCATGAAGCAACATCTGTTAACTGAAAGAAAGGGAGAGAATTAAGATCCTACTGAACAATGGCAAAAGAAAGAAATTAGTAATTGAGAGTGTGTTTTATCAATATTTGCATGTTTCCATTGTAACATATGAAGAAAATCCTGGATGTCTATTCCCTTGCTGTTATTGGATTTATTATTATTATTATTATTATTATTATTATTTATTAAATTGGGGCAAAAGCGTAAAGTCAGAACAGATATCTTGGATTTGTTAGCAAATGAGATGTTCCAAATTTTGTGTCACACAATTAGCTTGGTGGGTTTCTTTTCGCTGGCCATAACATTTCCTGCGTGCAGCAGAGCCTGGGCTGTGGACCTCCTCATTTGTTGAAGCATATGCAGTATTGTTGAGCTCACCACACAGCTGTGGGGGGAAAACGTTGCTCACCCTAAGGTTATAACCCCCCTTTTCTAAATTACTGTTTACTGATGTGGGAGAAAAGGACTCCTGGCATAGCTCAATAATTACTCTTGGCACAGTTCAATAATTAATGAAGTGTTAAAAAGACGCTGCTGAAGTTTGTGCATCTGCTATGGAGGGTATGAAAGTACAAGAAACTCGCCTGCGTCTCTAAGTCAAAGACACACATGGCCTTCCCTGTCCTCCCAGGAGAGGACCCAGTGGGGAGTGAGTGCAAACGAATGCTCTAGTGGAGGAGAGAAGGGGACTCTTACTACCAAGCTGTCGCCACATTTCTGAGAATAGAGAAGCCCAGAGTGCTAGAGTTGTAACTGTTCAGTTTTTTCTCCCCTATGATTTATAGGTAGGCCCTTTAATTTGTGAGAGGAAATTTGTATGCAGCAACAACTGCTCTTCTCTCTCTATTGGTTATACTATAGCACTTGTTAAATCAGCAGTTTAAAATAATTTAATGACGGTAGTGCAACAGGGACAAGTAATTACTGCCACTAGTGTGGTGTTTACCTCCTAAAGTTTTAGGAGGTTGCAGGCTGGCATCTTGCCTAGTGAATAAGATATCAAGAGTGCTTTTTTAGCTGCAAAATTAACAAAGGAAGGAATAAATATTATTTTTCCCTCAAAGGACCCAGTTTGGAAAAAGCCCAAGGATTAACTCTTTGTGCCTCAGTCTGATTTCACAGTGTGTCACCTCTCGCACTTGTCCTCATCAATCACTGACATAGGACCAGGCCTCAGACAGGCCTCTGGGCTTTCCCAGGAATCCCTGCTGCTTGGCTGGAAAGTCGGGTCCAGGCCAAGGGTTTCTGAAACACAGCTCAGGTACAAGCTGACTCTAGTTTCAGGCCAATTTCTTAAGCGAAGGGTCTTTGGTAATATGTGGAACAGAAAAACATGTTGGGAGAATGAGTTGGTGTTTCATTCACCTCCTTCCTCCACCCACCCCCTACTCTATCCCTAAGTTATTTAAGTTCTATTCAGACTAAAAGGAAGAGAGTTGACAAGTTCTGTTTTATTAACTCTACTCTAGTTTGGTGGGTGATAAACTGAATATTGTTCTCTTTCTCTTTTTTCCCCCAGTGTTGTGTGTATACGTTTCTTAGTGGCCAACATTTCTCTATCTGACAGCTAAGGGGGAGTATAGGGCAAGGAGTAAACCTTGAGGAATTAAGGTGCACTCTGCCCTATTTTTTCCCCCTCCTCTTTAATATGAAACTGGTTACAGGCACATTTTTTTTTTTTAAACCTCTCAGCAGGAATTGCAAAGTTTTCCCGGGTCATCACCTAGCAACAAAACCCAGCAAAACATTCGCAAAGCAGTTTTTGCAATGCAGCCATCACTGACTGGCAGAGCTGACTTGTGGAAGGCTGAATTTGCTATGGAGGGGAATTGAATGCTTTCTTCTTTATTCAAGTAGAATGCTGAGATGTGCAGTCTGGATCCTGCCTGAACCAAATTAATGTACATTAAAGAATAAACCATAATGCCCATTGTGAATGAGAGGTCGGAAGGATTCAACACAATTTGATGATGGGCCAGTTCTTACTGAAACTATTTAAATTGAAGTTTTAAAGTAGTTGTTTTAAATAAAGCAATTGGAGATTGATATAACTCTCCCTTTATTAGATAAAATATTCTGAGGACTTTTGGGTAGTGTAAGAAACCTTAAGTCTATCGGGTAGTAAGTTCAGAATTCAACAGAAGATTACTTAGCCTCTTCCCTGAAAATAATAGTAAAAATCCCCCTTCAGAAGGAGGGGAAATCTGCTTTGTCTGGTTTTGACTTCAACTCAGAGTTAGCAGCCAGGCATAATGTCTATTATCACTAAGAAAATATGCTACCCTGGAACTTGGCTATAATATCCATCTGAAGGTCTATGCTGTGGCTCTTTTTCCTTGGAAGTATAAGAATCTTACAACAAGATATAAGAATCTTACAACAAGATCCTTTTGCTTTGCCATATACTTCAGAACCAAAAGACTGAATGCAAGCACATCTTATTTCAATTATTTTTTTCTGTAGTAGCATATGTGGAGACTCAACTATATCAATGATCCAGGCACCTAGATCTTGACTTTCAATATTCAGATGGGGCCTACCGTGTTCATACCTCTATTAGTAGCAAAAGAGTTTCTTTAGCGTGGTACTTCAGGCAGAAAGCAAAAGGGTTTGTTGAGTGTGATTGAATCCTCACTCTTTAATAAGTATGTGCATGAAGGACGTGAAATATGTTCTCATATCAGGCTTCAGTTCTTGATCATTGAGGAACTCGTGAGACTAGTAACCTGGTGGGGAGATTGTTGTGCTCCAGTTTAAATTCTCCGTTCCCATGTTCCCATGTTCTTGTGGCGGCCTGGGATGCCAGTTCTCCTT
Source organism: Puma concolor (assembly GCF_028749965.1). Classification (NCBI taxonomy): domain Eukaryota; kingdom Metazoa; phylum Chordata; class Mammalia; order Carnivora; family Felidae; genus Puma; species Puma concolor. The sequence continues at coordinate 74,856,640 of NC_141675.1, read as the reverse complement.
GAGATCCATTGTTACTAATGACAGAATTGTTCTAAACATTTGCCCATGTCCTTGCACAAAATGTAGCTTTTAAATACTGAATACTTCTCACATGATTTGTGTAAAAGGCTTCACTTCCCTCCATTATGCTCTGTGAAGTGTTGGCTGTCTGCTTTAGTTGTTCTTCTCTCTTTAGGCTGAACTCTCTGACAACTTTTTCTCGGCCACATCGGTGTCTTCTGCAACTGTGGGAGCAGTGTTGTAAATCCTTGCTACAAGGATTCCCAAGTATGGGCCAGTGCATCAATATCAGCTGGGGACTTGTTATAAATATAAAATCTCAGATACACCCCCCCACCCCCACTCCAAGAACTGCTGAATTAGAATCTGCATTTTACCAGGTTACTCAGGTGATTCATATGCACATCGAAGATTGAAGAACATTGTAAATCTTTCTCGTTCAACAATTTGTTTCCTGTTGGGAATTCTAGCCAAAAATGAATCTTCCTATTGGCATTTCCTCTAAAACATGAAACACTTCCCACACTCAACACTACGCGAGTGAACTTCGAGGCTGAGCCATAGGAGCAACAGAGAGACTTGAACAAAGATGTAGAGATTGCCCATGTATTAACTGATACTCAGACAGGACAACCCAGTGGTTCCATGTGACCCAGCAAACTATCAGACAGTTTTCTCTACCTTGTACATATTATTGTTCCCCATTTTCAAGAAAATTCGACATTTTGTCTTATATTGTACTTATTTATGACAACTCTCCAGTAAGATGAAAAACCTCTTGAGGCAGGCTAAGTACTCATATTTATCTCCTTCACATCCCATAGTCCAGGGCTTTTATTATAATAGAAACTCAACGAATGATGATTGCATTGAATTGTTAACATTGCCCATAAATGCAGTATGTTTGAAAGGGTTATGACATTACCCTTTCTAGGGAAAATGAGAAGGAACTTGATAATGACCTAACATAAAGCACTGAGAGGCAGGTCTGCCTTGGTGGCTCTACACATTTGAGTCACTTTGCAAATGGTACAGTCTGGTCCAAATTAATCCTTCCTATTACCAAATAGACCAAGTCTTCAAGATATTTAGGAAAGATACCATAATTTGGGGTCATCCTTTTGATTTGGGTATCCAAACATTTAGATGTCCATCCAAAATGGTCCCAAAGAAGGAAGAACCCCTAAAAGTGGAGGAAATATAATTGTCTTGAATCTGTTAATCCTTTTGTTCAGAGGTGTGAAAAACCAGAGTTGGGACCTTGGAGTATGAGGGGAAAGGGTTTATTACGTGTGGAGAAGATTGACATTTGGGAAATAATTTTATTTGTGCTGAACACTGAAGAATATATTGTGCTTCTTCACATATTAGTTACCAAAATCTGTAGGAGTAAAATTGTTGACTGTAGAAAATATAATCCTATTTGAGCTTTTCTAATTCCTGGTTTACCCAATAGATTACACAGAGGAGGTGCTGACATTTTGGGAGTATGAAATAGCCTATTTTAATTTATATGAAGTTTTATAAAATTTGTGAAGGGTAACATCACTAGAACTCAGTCACATTGCCCTCACATTAAGGTTTATGTGATACATTGGCAATTTGAATTGGTAGTGGGAAAAAATGAAAATGAGAATTCTGTCATGTATAATATTAGGAACACATACTGGGGAAAGGAAACTAAGCATAAAGAGTCAACTTAGTTTCACCTCACGGTAAAAGCAAGAGGTAAGATGACATTTAAAGGTTCACACAAATTATTGCATACATCATCTTTAAAAAAACCCAGATGGCCAGATGGGAATTTTTATCCTGGTTTCATGGAAGTATAAATTTCTTTTAAAGGAAGAGTTACAGTTACTAAAAAATGCAGCCAGAAAGAGTAAAAGCTGTATTAGTTTCAGAAGCACGTAATTTCATTTATAACCGAAGGCAAATTTGTCACTTAATTAGTAATTCTGACACAGGTAAAGGGGAAGACAGCTGCTTTTCTAGGCATTTTATGCCTCACTGGTCCCCGGTAACCAGATGGCATTGTTGTTGCTGATGGATGAACCATAGAAGATGCGGCAGAGGATCCACCCCCACCGAACTCCTTGAAATAGCAAACTTGTATTAGGAATCTCACAAGGAGTAAGCTCTCTTCTGTGTTCATCCAGGCCAGGTTGGAGTGGAGAGAAATGCTGGAACTGAACAAGTAACTTTGCCCTCTACACTTATGGTGTGTCTGAGGAGAACCTACAGTTAGTAGGTAAATGAGAAGCTGCATGCACCAGCCTTCTTTTGTTTAGAAAAATTCCCAATTACAAAATTATTCAATAATGTTGCACCTGCTTTTAAAATGAAGAGAAATCCCATTTATTTGTCTAGCATTTTAGAATTTTCTACTTGCACTTTCATTCTTTGTTTTCTGACCACTGACAACAACTTGTGGAGTAAGGTAGGGCTAAGATTATTATTTCTGTTTGTGAGATTGAGAAACTGAGGTTCAGAAAGGTCAATTTAGTTAATCAAAGTCTGCAAAGCTAATTAGAAAACGAGGACTAAAATCTAGTTCTAGATTTCCATAGTTAATGCTTCCTCTAATACAAAGATTATGCAACAAATAGATGAAATGATGATCATTTGCACTGGTAATTAAGGAAATAGAGATGAACATATCAAAAGTTTTGTTGTCAATTTGGTAAAAGTCAAGAGAGTTAATTTTCATTGTTGACAAATATATAGAGAAACATACTTGTTGGTATTTGGGTAAATAGATGCAGCTTAAAAACTTTTATATATTTTTTTTGAGAGAGAGAGAGAGAGAGGGAGAGAGAGAGAGAGAATGCATGGGTGGGTCAGGGGCAGAGGGAGAGGAAGAGGGAGAAGCATGCTTTGTGCTCAGCTGGGAGATCATGACCTGAGCTGACATTAAGAGTTGGATGCCTAATCAACTGAGCTACTCAGGTGCCCAAAACTTTCATACTTCTTTTTTAAGTTTATTTATTTATTTTGAGAGAGTCAGAGACAAGGCAAGTGGGGGAGGGGCAGAGAGAGAGGGAGAGAGAGAAAATCCCAAGCAGGCTTCGCACTGCTAACACAGAGCCTGATGCAGGGCTCGGACCCATGAAGCCATGAGATCATGACTGAAAATCCGACACTTAACCAACTTAGCTGCCCAGGAGCTCCTTTTGTACTTTTTAACATAGCAATTCTACTTCTAGTAATCCATCCTATAGAAAGAAATCATGTTTGTACATAAAGATGTATGTACGATGATGTTGATTGTTTATATCAATAAAAAACTGCAAATAACTTGAAACCCCTAATTTGGGAATTATTAAATGATCATGGTATATCTATATTATAAAATGCAATGAAATTATTTTGAAATAATCAGTACATATACTGATACCGAAATTTCCCAGACATGCATATAAGCAAATGAAGCAAATTGCACACCCATGCTTAAAGTTTAATTTATTTTTTAAAAAATGGTGTATGTGCACACACTTGTATAAAACACAGACGCATAGAAAAAAAGATCTGTGGCAGCACAGACCAAACTGAAAACAGTGGTTGTCCATAGTGGGAAGAGTGATGTTTGACTTTTACAAGAATTCTTTTTTTTTTTTTAATTTTTTTTTTTTTTTTACGTTTATTTATTTTTGAGATAGAGACAGAGCATGAACGGGGGAGGGTCAGAGAGAGAGGGAGACACAGAATCTGAAACAGGCTCCAGGCTCTGAGCGGTCAGCACAGAGCCCGACGCGGGGCTCGAACTCATGGACCGCGAGATCATGACCTGAGACGAAGTCGGACGCTTAACCGACTGAGCCACCCAGGTGCCCCAAGAATTCTTTCATAAGAATTTGTTTATGAATCATTATAAAATAAAAAGTGTTTGAAAAGAAAAGTTAACTTCTGGGGCTGTCTTCATTTCTTGATGGCTTCCTAGATAGCTGCCTCTCTCACACTGACTGATGACTGGAGTCATTCCTGAACCTCAGCAAGAGCTCAGCTTGATGCCTCTAATCCAGCATCTCCAGTATCTTTCGGTAGGGAGAGATCCTGACAGTGACCTTTCAGGATCATCTAGACTTTCTATCACTACATTATGAAGGTCTTTACCAACCTAGCAATATAATTCCACGCTGATTTTTTTTTTTTTAACCTCCACTAGACCAATGATTTCAAAACACTTTTGGCCACAAAAAATTATATTCAGAAGCCCAATGCATGAGAAGGCAAAAATGGAGCTGCTTTGGTGGAATTTGAGGGTGGTTGAGGGCGTCTTCTCAAACCCCCAAAATTGCTTCCAAAAAACACCTAGGGCTCCAGAGAGCAGTTTGAAAGCCACTGACATTATGTCATTTTATAAAGAACCAGGGGTCCAGTGAAGTGAAGTGATTCAGCTGAGATTACATAAATGCTAAATGTAGAGTCAGTCTTTGAATCCAGATATTCTGCACCCAATTCTATTGGCTCTTCCAGAATGGTGATTCATCTTTTAGGCAACTCTGATTAGTTTGGCTTTTTCAAAAGCCAAAATCTGGACTCCGATTAGTCCAGACTTTTTCAAAAACAGAGAGGGCACATAACATCTCTACAAATGTTATAGTAGTGTTTTGTGTGTGTGTTTGTGCACACCTCTCAAACACCCTTTATGATTAACTTCTTAATTATCTGAAAGAGCTCCTCTAAGACCACAAAGCAAATTTTACTTTTTTATTTTAGGAGATGAGATGGTAAAAATTATTATCATTGTACCTTGTGTCATTTTGTAATATTTAGATGGTACTCATGCTATTCCACGTTGAGCCATAATGACCCAGTGCTTAACAATGAAAGCTGTCAGTGTGCAAGCCTCCCTGCTGTCCTAGTGCCAGTGAGTTGGGCTAATGAGACTTTACACTAACTGATTAGGCCATTCTAACTCATGGTTACTAATTTTCACCCACATTGGAACTATGGATGGTTTACAGGTTTAAAGTGATGCTTTCAACTTGTTTTCTAGTTGATAGGCAAATTATTCAGCATAGTAAACCACCCTTAACCATCATAAGTCTTTTTTTTTTTTAACAATTAGAATAATGCAAATTCTAAGACCAGGATTTGATCTGTATCAAGTGGAATAAAATGTTCCATTAACTGTGGCTAGTGTGGCTAAAAGAAGTTAATCTCTTTAAGCTGAGAATGCTTAATAACATTAGCTTTACCATATAAATATTTCCCTCACCCAGTTCTACTGAGATATAATTAACGTATAGCACTGTGTAAGTTTAAGTTGTACAGGATGATGATTTAACTTACATATATTGTAAAATGATTGCCATAGCATATAAATCTTTTCTTTTTTAGAGAGAAAGAGAGAGGGGGTGCAAGTGAGTGAGGGGGAGAGAGAGAGAGAGAGAATGAGAGAGAGAGAGAGAGAGAGAGAGAGGAGGGAGAGAGAAGCAGGGCTTATACCCAGGGCTTGTGATTTTACACGAAGTGGGGCTGGAGCTCACCTGAAGTAGGGTTCATGCTCACCTTATGCGGTGCTTGAGCTCACCTGATGTGGGACTCAAACTCACCATGTGAGATCATGTGAGATCATGACCTGAGCTGAAATCAGATGCTTAATGACTAAGCCACCCAGGCGCCCTAGCATATAAATCTTAATATCATTATTATAATCATCATTGTGATTTATTAAGTGCCCTTTGCCAGTCTTTGAGAGCGAAGGATAAGACCAGGAACATCACTGTGCTATAGTGGAGAGAGGGCCAAGAGATAAAGACTGTAGATCCAGTTCCAATGCTTGCCTTTCTGGGATTCAGTTTCTTAATGTACGAAATAACGGGATTTGACCAGATCAATGCTATTGAATCTGAGCCTCTAAGAATTTATAAAGGAAACAATGAGAAACTGGGGCCCATTTTCAGGATTTCAAAAAGTTTAAGTGAAAGGACATGTTTATATTAGTTGAGGCCCTACAAGGGAATTAATGCATTAGCCATGTAATTAATTACATAAATTCATTAATTTTAAATATTGATGATTGACTATGGGTTTTACTATATTGTATATTACAATTTTATATGAATAAAAGTGAGGAAACAATCTATTACTTAACAAATAAGATCTGCCCAGAAGAAAAATTCAAAACACAAAATATATGGGATGTTTAAGTATTTCTTGGTGGTGAAAATTTGGGAACCCCTGGTCTAGAAGATCCTTAGGCATCTTCTAAGAGGACCCCAATGTTCTGTGACTCCCAGTATTTATGCCTTTATGTAATTGCTTCCCCTCGAGTGTGGCCTGGATTTATTGACTTCCTTCTAATGAATAGAATATGACAGAAGTGAAGGGATGTCACTTCTGAGACTGGGTTATATAAAGATTGTGGTTTCCTTCTTGAGGGCTCTCTTTTGGATCATTTGCTCTGGGGAAAGCCAGCTGCTGTGTCATGAGGTGACTCTGTGCAGGGACCCACATGAGTGGGTTTGGAAGCAAGTCTTTGAAGGCCTGCCAACAGCCGTGTGAGTAAACCTGGAAGCAAATCCTCCTACGGTGGGGCCCTGTAATGCCAGCAACATCATTTGACACCTTGACTGCAGCCTCATGCTAAACCCTGAGCCAGAACTATCCATTTAAGCCACTCCTGGATTCCTGACCCACAGAAACCGAGAGAACCAATGTTTGTTGTTTCCAGTCCCTAAACTTGCCATAGTCTGTTGTGCCACAATAGATAGCTAATATGGACCTTTTGCCTTTCCATGTTTTAATTTTCAAGTACCTTAAAAGGGCCGTTAATAAGGATGAGGGATAATACAAAGAGAGGTGGTGACTACTAAAAGTAAGCTAGGGGCGCCTGGGTGGCTTAGTCAGTTGAGCGTCCGACTTTGGCTCAGGTCATGATCTCACTGTTTGTGAGTTCAAGCCCCGCATTGGGCCCTCTGCTAACAGCTCAGAACCTGGATCCTGCTTCGGATTCTGTGTCTCCCCCGCTCTCTGCCCCTCTCCTACTCATGCTCTGTCTCTCTCTGCCTCAAAAATAAAGAAACATAATAAAAAATTTTTTTTTTAAAGTAAGGGAAAAGAAGAACAAACAAGAACAGGAAATATCACATAGGCAAAAGGAACAGCTTCCTCGAATACCACAGAGTATCTCCTACTTTTGAAGAAGTTGAATGAGTACAGTGACCCACCATTATCTCTTGTGAAGTGTCTCTACTCCAGACACAGTTGGGTGGGGATTGTGGTGATAGCCACAGAGAGATTCTCCCTCCCTGCCTCTCTCCCAAAGTCAGACCCTTGGCCCACAAGTTTCTTGTTTTCTTTCATAGATTACCAAGCATCATCATCATAGTTTATGGAGAAAAGCCATGCTTTGTACTAAATATTAGCTATGTTTTCTGTAGTATTAGTGTGAACATTACAAAAAATGATAGAGGAATAGCAGAAGCAGGAAAAATTCTGTGAATTAGGACAGAAGTCTTTATTTCTTTACTTTTAAATTATGTTTATTATGCCTTTTTAGCCTTTGTTAAGAAAATGCATGAAAAAGTAGGAAAAGGAGAAAGAAAAGATAACTTTTAAAAAGAAAAAAAATAAAGAGAAGATGGGAAGATTTCTAGTCAGGATGTCTCAAAAAGTTTCTATTTTTTTTTAATGTTTATTTATTTTTGAGAAAGAAGAGAGATAGAGCACGAACAGGGGAGGGAAAGAGAGAGGGGGAGACACAGAATCCAAAGCAGGTTCCAGGATCTGAACTGTCAGCAAAGAGCCTGACACAGGGCTTGAACTCACAAACTGTGAGATCATGACCCAAACCAAAGTCAGATGCTTAACCAACTGAGCCACCCAAGCGCCCCAGAAAAGGGACAAGACCTTTAAAATGTCAAAAGAGTTACTGTATTAGTCATGTCAAGACGCCATAACAAAATACTATAGACTGGGTGGCTTAATTAACAGAAATTTATTTTCTTACAGTTCTGGAGGCTAGAAGTCCAAGATCAGGTACCGACTGATTTAATTCCTGATGAGACTCTTTCTTGTTTGTATTCAACTGTCTTCTTGCTTTGTCTTTACATGGCCTTTCCTCCATAGGCATTGAAAAGGGGGGGATCTCTGCTGCCTCTTCTTATAAGGACACTAATCCCATGGGATCAGAGTCTCACCCTATGATCTCATTTAACCTTAATTACTTCCTTAAAGACCCCATCTCTAAATACAGCAACACTGTATTAGGGCTTTAATATCTAAATTTTGGAAGACACAAACATTTATCCATAACATCAACCTAGAATTCCACATACAGCAAAAATATCCTACAAAATGAGTTAAAGACATATTAAGATAATCAAAAGTGAGAGAATTAACCATTCGCATTACAAAAATATTGAAAAAAAATTAAAGCTTAGAGAAAACAATACCACATGGAACCTAATGTATACACAGAAGAATGAGGAGTACCAGGAATAGAACATATTTGAGTAATATAATAGTATTTTTAATCATTTAAATAAATTAAAAAAAACATTTTTAATGTTTATTTATTTTTGAGAGAGAGAGAGACAGAGCACGAGCAGGGAGGGGCAGAGAGGGAGGGAGACACAGAATCCAAAGCAGGCTTCAGGCTCTGAGCTGTCAGCACAGAGCCTGTCACGGGGCTCAAACCCACAAATTGCGAGATCATGACCGGAGCTGAAGTCAGAGGCTTAACCGACTGAGCCACCCAGGAGCCCCTAATCATTTTAATCTCCTTAAAAGATAATTTAATGTTTAAAGCATAACAGTGTATTAAGGAGATTATAATATATGTGGAAGGATAATGTATGACAATATCACAAAAGGCAAGGCAGTGGTAAAGTGGAAGAATACTGTTGTAAGGATCTTGTATTGTACATGAAGTGGTATAATGTCCACTTCCATGGACATGCAGACCATAACAAGTTAAACATGAATGTTGTAGAGTCTAGAGAAAATATTAACAATTAAAACAGAGTTACAGCTAATAAGCCAATAGAGGGATAAAATGAAATCATCAAGATCCCAATCCCAAAGAAATCATAGCATGGCAAAATAGTAACAAAGATAAATAGGACTAATATAAAACAAATAGTAACATGGGACACTTAGAACCAGCTGTATCAATAAGTGCACTATATACTTTGATTAAAAGAATAAATAGGGAGGTTTTATAATGATTAAAAGATCAATTTGTGAAGAAACCATAACAACCTGAAATGTGCATACTTCTAATAATAGAACTTTATTCTACTTGATTAAAACACTCTCCGAACCGAAAGAAGAAATAGTACATTGCAAATTAAGAATTTGAATTAAGAATTAAGAAATTTTAACAATTCACCCTCCCTAATTGTTGGAAATTAGAAAAAAATAGAAAGCATACAGATGATATTAACAATACTACTAACCAACCAATTTGCATTTTCAGAACAATCCACTAAATAGTAGCAGAATATATATTCTTTTTAAGTCCACATAAAACATTATAACCAATGTAGACCATATTCTAGGTCAAAATCCAAACTTTAACAAATTTTAAAGACTTGAAATCCTATAAAATGTACAGCTTTTTGTATGTCAATTACACACCAACAAAGTGGTTTTGTGAAAGGTAACTATCACTAAGGACTAGTATAATAATTTAAACATAAAACTGATGATATGTACATTGCTTATTGATATGGTAAGTTGTCCATGACTTTTCATTAAGTTAAAAAAAAGGTGAGAAAACTGTTTTCATTTTGAAGTCTAAAGTCCTTTAAAACCCATTCAATTGTAAATGGCTGTTAGTGTGAACTGCTACTTCTGAGCAGTTGGGAATGCTTAAAGAGCAAAATGTTGAACATCGACTTAAAGGAAATATTTTTGACTAGGGCCTCCCCTGGGTCCCAGTAATCAGTGTTGACTTGAGCTTCAATGTAAGAATAAGCTGGCCAACCAAAAATGAAATGAAATGAAATGGAATGAAATGAAATCAAATCAAATCAAATGCAATCAAATCAAAGATTAAAAATATTAACCATATATCCATTTACTAGGTATTTTTTTCTAATGATTAATAAAAAATGATTTGCACATTAATTTCCAGAATTAAGTATTAGGTTTTGAAGTACTTGGGAATATGCAAAGAAATCCATTTGGCATCAATGTGCTGATCTCCATTTTCCCCCTAAGTATTTATATCATTACTACTTGGATAGTAAAAAATCACTCTGGGAGCATGGCAAAAGTGTTTTTTCTGGTGTTTCACCCAATGCTTTGGGTACTTTATTACAATGAAGTAGGATCATAATGGTTTGACATCAGGGTAAAATGGAATAAAGAAAAATCACTATGAATGTAATGGAGTTCTTAGGCGTTATTAAAAAGAAAGGAGATCCCCTCCTTCTCATATTTCCCTAGGTTTAATATTGATAACCTCCTGATTTCCAGTTTTTCATAAATGGGAAAGATAGAATTGGCAAGCATAAAATCCATAATTTCTAGAGGTATACCTTTGATTATGTTTAGTCTGAATCAAAAGCAAAGGGTGTACATTGAATCATTCAAAAGAAACTGGAAATTGCATACTTCAAGCACACCTTTCAGTGGTCTACTTCTGTCATTACAGTATTAACAAAAGACTCTAGGGAACTGGGAGTCATATCTACCTACTTTCTTGGGAAGAAAATCTAAAATGAAAAGACTCAACAAAAGACTATAAGATGGAAGGAGATTGTTGTGAAGGAAATGTCCTGGATTTCTTTTTTTATCTGTTGCTAAGGAGCCCAGAACCCAGCTTACACAAAATCTTTCCTAGATGTGTTGCTACTAATAACCCTAATTGCAAGTCAGGTAAGATATGCAAATGCATCTTTTTTTGACATCAGGTACACTCAGGGAGCATATCAGCTCAAATTGAAGATAAAATCCCGTGACCAGATAAAACAAATAAAGCATATATATTTTGTGATGGATATGCGTGATGAAGGTAAAAATGAAATGAATAGGTCACCTAAAGTGGAACAGATGAAAGAATACTTTAGAGTTCGTAAGAAGTTTTCCTTGCAAAAAGATCAAACAATAGTTGAAAGTATATTTAAAAGCTGTATTGTGGTAGAACTTCTATTCTAAAATTCTTCTTTAGCTATTACATTTGAAAACACACATTAGCTGTTAGGTTAGCATCAAATATGGAAATGTCAAAATGACCACGGTCTCAGTAAGGATGAAAGGAAAAATAAGGACTTGTTGTAAAACACATCCTTAACTATATTTGCAACTCTGGTTCATTGACCTTGAGAATATAGGTCTTTTTTCTTTACCATCACAGACAGTTCCATCCTCTGGAAGAATGGACCTCTAATGTTTGGCTAGGTGTATCCAGGACTTTTTCTTTGAAGACACTATGTTTCATCATAATGAGGTCTTAATTGGATTTATCTCTGTCATTTTCTGATCATCCTGGACATCTTTTAAAAAATAGATTTCCTTTTAAACAAGAGTAGCATAAAACCACCACAACAAAAACAAACATACTGAGCAAAACTCATTTGACAATTTTAGTCACTATGTTTTAATTTTTCAGAAATCATCTAATTACTTTTTGTTTACTTCAAAGAGACAAGGTAGGACAATCAGCCAGCTTACATTGATCTGAATAAACTGACAGTTTGTTTCTCTCAGCTGCTAATATAGATTTAAAAGGACTTGAAATGAATATATATATTGGAGAAATTATGTTGGATTATATCACATGTTCAGAAGATCTCTAGGTTTATAACTGACAATATATACAGGTTTGAAATCTCTGTGGGTCACACTCTAAGCTCTTGGCCCGTGTGTTCAGCATCTGGGGTGGGAAATTAACATATGCTTCTTCTGAGCACATCTTTATATTTGTGTTAATCAAAATATTTATTTATTTTAAACTCCTTCATGGGAAAGACTATTTATTTTCTGAGATTGTATACTTTCATTGAGTTTTTTTTTTTTTTTAAATGAGCTACAGGGGCACCTGGGTGGCTCAGTCAGTTAAGTGACCAACTCTTGATTTTGGCTCAGGTCATGCTCTCATGGTTTGTCAGTTCAAGCCCCAAACTGGGTTCTGCACTGACAGTGTGGAGCCTGCTTGGGTTCTCTTTCTCTCCCTTTCTCTCTGCCTCTCTCTCTCTAAATAAATAAATAAACTTAAAAAAATAAAAAATGAACTGCAGATCCTGATATCTTGATATACTACATTGTCAGTTTCCTCTCTCAATCTTTTCCTTCTTGTACTTTCTTACCTCTTCTCTGTTGATTTTGTTTTTCAACAACATGGCAAACAGGATCATAAATTAATACCATTAATTCCTTTTCTTCTCTGTCCCCTCTTCACTTGCCTAGCCTTTTTAATCATCAGAAGTGGTAAGAAACCCAAGACTTCAAAAAAGCATTTTAAAGTAGCAGTAATTTATTCATAACTTAGACTCTTTTTTAAATGTAAAACTCATTTCTGAAACACACACTTTGTGACTGACATGTCACTTCCCTAAGTTGTATTCTAAGAAAACCTACTCCTGTTTTAATTGGCCCTCCCTTCCCTGACTGATTTGAGGGTTGCCACACATTCCAATGATGAAGTGACATGACAAGAGCTTTCTAGGAATGTTTTGCTCTGTATGTAACAGATTATTTGAGGGCAATTGGAAAGGGTGTTGAGTAAAAATAAGAAAAATGAGTGAAATAATTTAGGAATAAAACCCATTTATTTGAGTGTCTGCTTTGTACCAGAAGCTTTATATATACTTTTCCATTTAACCCTGACGATAACCTTATAAAGTACATATTGTTACCTTTTTTCATAGTTCAGGAACTGGAGGCACAGAGAGGTTGAGTAATGTACAAAACAGAAGATCTGGGATTCAAAGCAGGTAAACCTGACCCTGAAGCCCACGTTAATTCCATGTGACAGACTTAGTAGCAGGAAAGCAGTGACATATTTTATTTTTTATCAGTCGGGGAGTCACATGGACCAGCCCCTTCTCTGTCGTTGGCCCCAGCTTCTGCCAGAAAGTCAGCAAGGATAGGAGCAATAATTCAGTGGACCAGCCCAATTATGAAAAAGGAATTACTGTATCAGCACTCAAAAATACTTACATATCTCTGGAACATAAATATTCTTTAGTGTTCATAAACTTTTTATCTAATTTAACTTATATTTGTAAGAAAAGAGCACCTATCATCTTAAGAATTTTTATATCATCTGGTGGTTATCTCTGACCTATAACAAATGAGAAAAATTCTTTTATTACATTTTTCGCTGGTGAGAAGAATAGGACCTGTGGGTTCACATAGTCTTGTTTTGCAATAGTTTTCAAGGAAGAAATTGGGGGGAAAGCCAGGGAAGGAGGAAAAAAACTCACAGAAATGTTTTTGAGTGCTCACACAGTCTCCTTAATATTCACATGACACGTGGGGCGCCTGGGTAGCTCATATGGTTAAGCGTCCGACTTCGGTTCAGGTCATGATCTCGCGGTTTGTGAGCTCGAGCCCCGCATTGGGCTCGGTGCTGAGAGCTCAGAGGCTGGAGCCTGCTTCGGATTCTGTGTCTCCCTCTCTCTCTGCCCCTCCCCTGCTCAGGCTCTGTCTCTCTCTGTCTCAAAAATAAATAAAACATTAAAAAAATTCACATGACATGTATTCAGCAGCAGTTAGTACATTAGCTGGGTTTCAAAAAAGGAATGAATTAAAGGATGTCTGTAGGATAGGTAATGATATATAGTGAGATGTTGAAGAATCTGAAATTTTATCCTGAATTTGTGTCTCTGCCACCATTGTGATTTGTTGAGAATATACCATATCATGTGACATGACAGAAGAGACGTTTAGAAAGTAAATCTTAATTATTGTACATTTATTCCATTAAATATCCTCATTCAACTTTAATTTCTGAGACATTTGCTAGGCACTGAAAGTGAAGCATCCTTTACCTATTGGATGTGAGTTGAAGGAGGGTACATATTCTGGTCCCATTTGTCGGAGACGGCTCCATGGAGGGCATGGAAAAGACAAACCAAGTAATTACCATTTATACTATTGGTGATCCTCAGGGCATAGATACCGTGTAATAGGATGTATATATAGTATTTTTTTATTTGGGAGGCAAACCATCTCCTTTTGCTTCCATCAACAATTTAGATACTCCATGGAGAATACTAAGAAGACCTGTAACTCAAGCACTAGTTTTAATAGATATGTAAGTTAGCTCCTCACATGCAAGTCAGATGAAAAAATTTATAGAAAGCGGGCAATAAACTTAATAAGGTGTTATGTAATATGCAGAATAAATATTAGTACAGTACATGAACCTAAATGACAGCAACAAATTATAAAGCTTAGCATGCAATTAAAATCACTAATGGAACACTGTACAGAGAGAATGTGTTCATTTGTAGATCAGTCAAAGAGCAGCTATTCTGGTGTCAGAACCACCACTTGAACTAATGACACCCTCTTAAACTTATTTTTAAACACACTCTATCTGTCATGCAATAGCTACACTTTATGGATGACTTCAGTTCAGTCTTTTAATGTATATACATACTAATAAAGTGTGTCCTCGATGCAGAATGGTCCTCATGGCCAGGAAAGAGTCTTCAGGTCTATGTTCAAGTGAATTTTTCTGAGGTCAAATTTATGGACAGACAACAGTAATAGTATATCTACTAGTGACTAGCATACTGACAGGGTCTTATATTTAAAATTTAGGAAGCAAGAATTGACTGAAATTTGTCTGTTAATTGATCCTGTTGCCTTGACCACTATTATGCCCTGAGTTTTTGTTTTTGTTTTTTACAAGCTTATGCTTTCTTGGAACTGTGCTCTTGTGCATGTAATTCCATCTGTCAATATCATTCCTTTTATCTTCAGGTGTACAAATCTTACTCCTCTCTCAAGACCCAGATTAAGTGACACCTCCATGAAACTCTCGCTCAGCGCTCCCAGTTGGAAGCAATCTTTACTCTGAACTTCCATAGCATTTATTTGTACCTCATTAGCACTTTCCACTATCTACATTTGGTATTATGTGATTGTTAGATATTTTGCATATTTTAATAACTGTAAAATACAGATCATATTTATCATTGCTAGTTTTATAGATACTTCATCCCTTATTTTGGACTGAGAGAGGGGGAAAGCACCCCAGTATTAGGTATGGAAGCAAAGGAATGCCAGCTTTGGTTTACAAGCTACATATGAACATTTACTGAAAGCTTAGCATTTAAGTGGGATATTGGCACATAGAGATACACTATGTGTTATTTTAAAAGTTGACATCTGTCAACTCTCTTGATGAAAGAAACATTTCACATAAATGAAAGGAAAGGTTTAAATCCATGCCCATAATAGAATGGGAGAAAGGAATGATCTCCTGTATTCAAGGAGAAAAAGCTTCGTGATAGGAAAAAAGGAGAGAAAATTTAGTGTTGATATTGAATTTACTCCTTGTCAGAAACAGGGAGCCTTCTGGTTTCTGTGGCCATGGAGGTGAGCCACTATGATTCCCCATCAGGAGAGAACCTGATGGGGAGTGTAACTAGCAAACAGTCTCTACATGTTGTAACTTTGGGATCCACCACAGCCTTCAACTCTAAGTTCTTTTCTAGGGCTGCTCACAGCTTCCTCTTCTAGGAAGCAACACAGCAGTGGTTCTATGAGTGGAGTGCTGTAGACCAGCTCATTTCTGCCTAACATGGGACTCCTCTAATGGGCAGGAGCCTCCTCTAAGTAAGCTTTTCCTTCTTATTCTCGCATGCTTTATCTTTCACAGCAATTTATTTCCCCCTATACATCTCTTGTGCTTCTGTCTCCATCTTCATATGTGCTTCAAGGAATAGCTGAACTGACACAATCTCAGACTAGCTATCCTACTGAGCAACCATGATGGCAAAATTAGACCTGGGTACTCACACTTATGAATTCATTCATTTATTTAATTTGTTTTACAAATATTTTTGAGCGTTTACTATGTGCTAAGTACTTCTGTGCTAGATACTAGCAATGTAGGAATGAAAAAGGCAGACAAGATTGACGTTTTGAATAGAATCTACATTTATAAGGAAACTGATTAAATGCTTATTGTTTTCCTCTTATTTATTGTCCCATAAGGCTGTGTAGCTCATGACCATTTCTCAATTCTTAGCAACTTAGAGTCTAAAATGTTTCTGTATGTCCTTCTCCTTTTTCTACTTTTCCTTCAGCTTCGTTTTCTTCCTCCCTCCCTCATTCCCCCTCTTCCTTCTTCTATCCTTTCTTTCTTCTCTCCCTCCTTCCATCAGAATAATTAATAACATACATTTATAATGAGGGAAAACTTATAGATGGTAGTACATTAGGAGATTGTACCTTAAACTCAATTAAGGCAAAGCACATTTCAACTTGGACTGGATTAAGGAATGTGTTGATACATTACCAGCACAGAACAGTAGAAAAGAGGGAAGAAATTGGGGCTGTCAAAATCTGTGATTGGCGTGTATCTGACTTCCTTTCAGAGGGGCTGTTTTTTTGCATGTGGGGAGAAAATAATACCATTTGCATTTTATTTAATGCCCAATTTGTTTACCTTTTGAATTTATTTTAAAAAATGAATTATCTTTTAAAATATAAAACGGTTAATATTCCTCTAAGTCAGGAGTTGAAAAATTATGGCCCATGGACCAAATCCAGCCTGACGTCTATTTTTGTGAAGTTTTGTTGGAACACAGACATGCCCATTCATTCAGGTACTATCTTTGGTTTCTTTCATGCTACAACAGTAGAGTCAAGTAGCTTTGACAGAGATGATCTGGCCTGTAAGCCTAAAATATTTACCATGAGACCTTTTATAGAAAAAGTTTGCTGACCTCTGGTCTAAGTATTTCCATTCTGCTGACCTGGTTAATGTGAAAAAACTTATGGCTTTATCAAAAAAGTGTCCCAAAATATAAACATTGATTATGTATTTAATCACACTCTAAATAAATCCATAAGCTTAATATATTTTATTCTTTGAAATAATTTAAACATCTCTCCCCAAATAAAACAAACATGCAAAGTATCACAATGACTACAAAATATCATAGTGATGACAGAACTGTTACACTAAAACTACTTACCAAAGTACTAATGCCATAGATTTGAGTTTGTTCCTCAGTACCTTTGTTGATATCTTAATTTTAATTTTATGCTTTTCTCAAGATGACCTTCCTTTTTTGCTCTAATTAAACAGACACTATTTCTAAAATTGCAGTAATCCTCCTAGTTGCTATAATATTACCAGACGCCAAGTGGGGGGAAACAAAACTAGCTGAGATCTGGATTGATCTGGAGATCAAGATCTGGATTGATTCCTGATGAGGAGAAAACTGGACAGCCCAAGTTGAATGAAACCTAAGTCTGTGATCATTGAAATCCTTTGTAGGCTTAAGTGCCAACGTTGGTAGTTAAAGCAGAATGTTAAAATTCTTGACTTTTTCCTTTTTTTTTTTGAAATTTGGAGTGCCTCCCCCGAAATTGGGTGTTGTTTTACTATTACGATATACTACTCTAGTTTTAATAATCCTGGAACTGAATTATATACCAAATTGGTATTTAATTTTAATTAGTATGGTCATCCAGAGGTTTTTATTCTACCAGATGTCAAGGGATCAGGCATGCTGGGTTAATTCTCTTCTTTGGAATTTTGGTCTAATTATTTATAATGTAACACACCACGAGCTTTTTTAAAAAAAAGTTGTTGTGTGTGACCATGAAGAATGATCAACTGATAGACTCTTCTTATGGTTGGTTATTATCTGTGACCACTGGTTTTAATCAGTGCTTATTGTTGGTACTGTAACTACCTTTTCTGGATCCATTTGACTTGTTTATAGTTTCCTGTGTTTGCTCTTTTCTACAGACACAGGTAGAAACAGGTACATAGCTGTAATTTAAAAATACACATATCTTTATAGAAATAAGACAAAAATGCCCACTTATACCAACACATCCCTACTTATTAAAATAAAATACCATTTATACATTACAATTACTTTTGAACATCTTTTAAATTTAAATTATTTTTTTTTTTTTAGTGCCATAATGAATTCTGCCTTCCACAGAATCAATTGCTCTAATTAACCATAATTGGGATTATATTTTTGTCTGGTTTGGGGGTTTGAATTATCACAGCTTGGTAAATAGTAGCTCCTTCAGCTGGATGTGTTGTCTTTTCAGCATGTCCTGTCATCCTAGGAAGACTCTTGTTCTTCTATAACAATAGGATGTATCATCATCATCCTAATGTTTTTTGCCCTAAGACATGAAGTCAGGTACTTTTCACTGAGTCTTGGTTCCTTTGAGTGTGATTTGAAACCATGAATTGTGCTTTATGAGGGTTCATGAAGGCAAGTTGTGCATACAAGTGCTGCTGCTGCAGGTGAAGGGCTTTTAGTAGCAAGCCTGGGAAAGATATTTTTAAGAGTATGAGCTTACATCAGATCTTTTCTAAATTAAAATTTTTAGTAATATAAGTGTTCATGCCGCATTGGTACTATACAAATTGAATCACACGAATGGGTTTCATAAGCCAAGGCTTGTTTCTACTCAGTATGAATATTCTCTGGCTATGGTGGGATCTGTAGTTTTGACCCACCCAGCAGCCTTTCCCCTTTTTTTGTTAATAGTACTCCAATTTTCCTTCTGGGGAATTCACTTCCTTCCTTCCTTACATGCTGTCCAATATGATAGTCATGTGCACTACCCCACTCTCCTTAGACACATGTCTGAGGTAAGAATATTCCTACCTTCTCAGGAGTTGAAATCTTCATTGAGTGAAGATTGATACAAAGCATTGCAATCTGTGCTTCTGATGGCCATCTCCTGAAGACATAGTCTGTTAATGCATATTTCCTAATTTCCTGGAGCATCTTGGATTCTATCCTTCCAAAGGATTGTTTGCTTTTTAATTAGATTCTGTAATTTATTTTACTATTGTTAATTATTATTACTATTACTTTGCTGAGTTAACCGGAGTCTATTGTCTGTCACCTGTGACCAAAAAATCCTAAGTGATACACTCATCTTGTGGGTGGGTATGTGGGTTGCCAATAGCTTCTAACCATGGTAGGTAATTCTAAAAACTATTTGCATAGTGATATGATCAGTTTATTTACAGAAGATTTCAGTCAGTAACAAGGGATATGGGGAAAAAAGTGGGTCTTTTTTATTTACAAAATAAGAGGGTTTTTTTAAGCCCATTTTTTCTATTTATTTTATATATTTACATGTACAAGTAGTCTTAAAGTTATTTATTTTCTTCTGAAAAAGACAGATGACTCATAATTTATCATCTTCAGAAAGAACCAAAGGCCTTTTTTGAGGAAAGACCTACATAACTTTACCACCTGTCTCCTAGCGTGGGAGATTGCATACCTTGTATATATTACACAATTATATAATACAGTTATTTGGACTCTGTCTTCATAAGGGAAAAGACAAGAGGTAGCTTTGGGTTGTTTCCCTTGATGTGTTGGTATGGAGATTTATTTACAGATGGTGAATTTAGGCCATCAAGTGTTTGAACTTGTCTGAGTTGAACTATATGAGTGTTGTGTTTTCTCCATCTCTGAAGTGCTATTCTCATTTCTTGTGTTTGGTAAGTGATAATGACTGACCTTGAATTTTGCTGGGCTAAAATGCTAGGGAAACAGTAAACAATAGCTATGACTTCTTGAGATCACAGTCTAGGTTGAGTACACTTTGTATTCTTCATCACTTTATTATTGGTTCAGTTATTGGTTTTTAAATTGTCAACTCAATCTTCAGGTCATGGATAGTCAGCCATTCCAAATCATAGCTACCATAAATATACTATAAGTACTTAATAAGTATACTATACCAGGCACTGTATTAGGTGGTTTGTAAAAAGTGTGTTCTATTTTCACCAATATCCTTAGTAAGTATTGTTATTGCTATTTATAGGCAAGAGGACTGGCATTCAAAGTTCCATGATTTGATATGTTTCCCTACTCTACTTTTTGACAATTTATTCAAATGAAAGATACCCTGGTCCTGCATATTTGTACAGAGTTTTCACATAAAAGCCTTGATAAATAATGGAATAAAAGCAAGACATGTACCTATTTAGCCCTTATTTCAGTCATTTTCAGATCTCAAACTCTACCCTTATTCTTTTATCACATCCAGCATCCAACACTTTTCCAAGTTAGAAATCTAAAAGTCACCCTTGGTCTTTCTTTCTTTTTTATTTCTTTTGTTAGATCAGTCATCAAGTCTTGTCAGAAGTATAATTTGGATATGACTATTTTTCTTCCTTCCTGTTATCATCACTGTAGTTCAGTTTACCATGATCTCCTTCTTTCAATGATAGGATTACCGCAATAATAGTCTAGCTATTCCTAAATGGGAATATCTCAGGTAATCTATGCTTATGCAGGACGATTGGAGCCATGTGTTTTGTGGTCCTAGAGGGGTATAGAACAGGGTGGGGCTAAGTGAGAGTGGATGGATGATCACAGACCTGGATGAGAGAGCATCTATGGGGCAAGAGTAAAGATTGGGGTGATTTAGTGGCAGGCTAGAATCATTATGGAACCCTTTGAACCAAGTCTGAGAGATTAAACTGATAAGCAGGAAATGGAACCAGTTTTGGATTCCAGGCATAACAGCTCAGTATGCCACAATTGAGACAAGGTGAAGGTATTAAGGGAACAGTGGATGCCAGCAATATACGAGGAGAAAAGAGAAGGATAACATCAGAAAGGTAAGGTAGCTACTTTTGTAACATTTACCATGTTCTAAGTAGGACATGTTTGTTGAATTGTATACACTACATTTTCATTTATATGGTACTTCCCTGGTTGAGGGTAGACTCAAAGTGCCTGGGGCAATATAGACCTTTAGATGCTAAGGGCTTGAAACCTAAGTATTAATTCTATGAGTTTTGTCATGCTCTTTGGCCATACCTTTTCTTTAACTCGAGATTTGAAAGTGGCCAATATTGTGCCCAAGTAGGTTGGGTCATGCCAGTTTTTCATGTCCAGAGGCAGAATAAAATATAAGTAACAGAGTTATAGATAGCCAGACTAGGTGAGATTTTTAAAAAGATAAACTGAAAGAAGCTAGCTGTATCTGAAAAAGATCTTAAAAGCAGAGAGATCCATCGTTGCCCTAAGTGAAATAATGTTAGGTGCAAGCCACAAGGCTGAGGCTTTTGATTTTTGCTAAATGACTATGGATTATATTTACCCAGAGTCCCAGTTCATTGTGTAGCAGATAGGGTGTTGGGGGAGACGTAAAAGCAATGGATTCCCTATCAAATAGCACACTTCGCCTGGGAGAGAAACGTTATGGGTCTCTCACAGCCAGGATGAAACAGTATTTCATTGAGAACGTTCTCTAAATTCACAGGGAGCCTGATTTCTAAATTGGTTTCAATTAAATATATTTTTTCCCTTCTAAGAAAACAACATACACCTATAATCTCTCCTAACTATTGGCACATCTGTGATGCTATAGCACTCCACATCTTCCCAGTGGCTGCAATTACACACATCAAATTTCAGGATGACTACAAGGTAAGATTCTAGAGGTAAAAGGCTACCACTTATGGTCCCTATTTTGCTCTCATGTGTCACAGCCTTTTATTGTCGGGAGTTATTTAGAGAAACAGTCATCAGCTAACAAAACCATCTGTTAGTTAACAACAGCAAAATATGAGGCTATTTCAAAATGGCATGGGGCATTTCAAGTTAAGGGCAGACGGGTGCCAACGATTTTTTCCCTTCAGTCTTTCCTTGTTAAAAAAGAATGCATTTGTTATCAAAGCCAGTTTGGCTAATGTGCTTTCACCTCATACATATCTAGAAATCAAAGCTGCCTCTAAAGTTATTTGAGGGTATGTTCTCCCTTTGGAGCCCATTTTGCTCCAGTCATGCTAATAGGAATTTCATGTGTGTGTCAAGAAGACAATATAGCCTTTATGCAATTCAACCAACACGTCCTACTTAGAACATGGTAAATGTTGGGAAAGCAAAAATGGTCTCACTGGCCAGATTTAGTAAAATTCTTCACCTCTGTACTTTTCTGCATGACTCCATTACTTTTTCCAGCTGGGAGAGGAGGGGGTGGTGGATGCAGAATCTCCTTACTCCTCCTTTTCCCTCAGCCAGATAGTTTCCCAAATCAGCTAAATATAACTCCATTTATTGTCATGCTAAAATGTTCTATTTAGCTGTGTTTAACTGGATATCATGATTCCATGGGCTGACCTTTCGCTCCTGGGAAGTCGTTTTAAATTCAATCCCGGCAAAGGAAAATCCTTCCAATTCGTTGGCTGTGAAAGGTCACAAGTGAAATGTGTTTTGATGGTATCTGCCTATGGTTTAATTCGCAGTAAACCTGAGCACTAACTGGGCCTCAATTGTGCTTTGTCTTGGGAATCTGAGTTCTAAGAAGCCTGGGAGAGCTGAGTGGGAGATGTGGGGCTGAGTAGCCGGCATCAGCCAAGGGTACACAAAGGTACCAGCTGAAAGGTGAGGTATATGGTGCTAAGTTAGGTCAATGTTGCCTCCTTTCTGAGCTGATGGGGGATTCAGACTAAAATATATAGTTTCTCTCCCTGTTTCATTTGATCTCTTTAAGAGGGACATTTCCCACTTTCTGGGAGGCAGAGAGGGCTTAGGGTGAGATAGGGAAGGAACTAGAAGTGTGTGAACCAGTCAAGGGGAAATTGGAGTATCCTGAAAATTTAGCCATTTTAGGGTTCAGAGCATAAACTCAGTCTTCTAAGTTTGACTATTTCCCTTTTACAACCTTTCTTTTCACAGTTCAGTAGCTGGTCCCTCACCATCATCATTATGCTGATTTTTAACTGCAAAAAAATACTTTTATTAAATCTTATCAAAGGAAACCCCCCCCCCCTTAAAAATCATATTTTACCAAGCAATAGTAGGATTTATGTCAGAAAATTTTAAAGAGTTCAGTAGATGGGATATTGGGATGAAGTTTCTAGATTTCTATTTTGTTTTGTTTTTACACTAATTCAACTTTTTAGTCAACCTGTGCTATAATCTTTCAGTCAACAAGTACATTTTGCAGTTAGAAAGAAGCCCAAAGAATAGTTTGTCCTTTCTACCACCCCATTGCTCTCTTGTACACATACTATTCTCAATTCCAGCAAGTATTCAATGTTCCCCAAACACAACTTGTAATTATATTCTTCCATGTCTGTGTTTATGTTGCTCCCTCTTTCTGAGATGTCTTCATGTTTTCATCAAAGTTTTATTCATGCACAAAAGCCAAAACATCACCTCTTTCTGTAAAGCTTTCAAAAGGTTTCCTCTCCCCACCCTGTGGAGAAGGCAAGCATGGCTTCCATAACACTCTATCTATGTATCTTTTATACTTTGTTCTGTCATGGCACATCTGTGTGTCTTCCACTCAACCCAGCTGTCTGAGGGCAGGAGCTGGGCAGCTTTCTTCATCTTTATATCCCAGTGCTTAGCTCAAGAGTTACTCCAAGAAGAAGAGTCTTTAGCCTTCCTATCACAAGTATGAGCAGTCAGGCCTTTGATATCAAGGTGAAGAAATGAAATGTTTCTCATATCAAATGTACTTTGAGAGTTCTTAGCGGCCACAGGATGAAACAGAAAGCAAACACTCATTCTCTAAAAGCAGTAAGGGCAGTTCTCTGGTAATAAATGAGAAAAACTCTGCTTCCTTTTCCCTTCTTCTTGGTGTTGTCAGTTTTTCCTGGAAATATCTGGTTGCAGGGAGATCTCTTAGAATGTCAACAGAGCTCAGATGGGGAGAAATGGCAGTGGCTCTAAAGGTAGGGTGGAGGGACTTATATTTGACCTCATTTTCCCAGCTTCTCATTTTCTTTTCCATTCCTGGCTCTATCACCCAGCCAACTGTAGGCCAGCTCTGATTCCTGAGCTTTCTCGAGATGATCAAACAGTATATAATATATAGACCCCTGAGGTAAGCCATGTTCTATAGAAAGGGCATTCTGTGATCTAGTCACAGTTGATAGGCCATGTTCCATGCCCTGTCTCTTTTGCTTACCATCAGTGAGATCTGGCATTCAGTGAACCAAGGAAGTGGTCTTGAGTGTCCATGTCTGTCCCAAATCATAGCACTTTCTGTCTCTCCTCAAGATGGGGCCATTCTTTGCTATTGGTTTGACCCATTATACCTGCCATGATTTTTGGTTGCAAGAATTCAGTCAGGCTGGTTTAAGGAAAAAAGCACCCCATATCCTGGTAGATCAGAGACACTGGTTTGAATGCTACACAATTAGAAACAACATCCAATTATGCTACAAGGGACTTTGTTGGCAAAAGTGCCACTCCTGACATCTCATGACTCAATTCCATAACTCAACAAACCTTGCGCAGCTATCACTAATCACGTAAGGGACTAGATAGACACCAAGAACTCCTCCCCTTCTTGCCCTCTAAGACTTAGATACATTTGCTACATATTCTGTAGAAGGTGAATATCACGGCCTTATTCACATTGTTTACTTTTTAATACAAGTCTCACATGGCTGCATTTGATTGGTGAATACTAGGTCTCATGTGCACATCTTAGCAGCTAAGGAGTTGGGAGACTTGTTTTCTTGTTTCTACCTTGAGGAGGTGAAATTCATGGAACAGAAAGTTTCCAAATATTGCAAGGGCTCTCAGAATGTGCTGAGCAACTAGAAAATGTGACAAAAATCTACTATCTCCTGTAAGACATTAATATTTTTATTTTAACTAATATAAAACAATATGACATGATTATATCAATTTCCTCTGTCTGGTAACTTAGTAGTATGTGAAACTTTTTTCTGGGGTTTGGGGCACAGCTCACCTTTCCCATCTCTGACATCTCTCTTTCTTAATTAAGGACCTTGCTCTTTTTTTACCTTCATCACATCATCTCTTCTCCAAAATTCATTCTCCCATCTATTAGTGGGGAACTTGATGCATGGAACATGTCTTCTACTGGTGACTTTTGCTTGGGACCCAGATACCATCCTTTGTGGCCATGGCCCAGCCTTGAAATGGGTCCTTCAGTTGCCAATACTTTTCTGAGCCACACTTCTGCTCATGACTGTCTTTGAATGCAATATCATTGATTCTTTCGGCTGCCCTTTAAGGCCAACCACTACAGTCAAGTGAGTTTGCCCTAGACTTAACATTGAGTCTTTGTGAGAAGGTTTCTGCTCTAATATAGCATGATTTTTCTGCATGCTGACTCTGTCCTGACAGGGGTCAATGTACCTTGCTTGTGAAAGGTAGGCATCCATTACAGAGAGCTGCCAATGTAGATTTCTCAAATTAAAGTAAATTCATCTTGTCTAGGTTTCAGATAGGCTGGTAGCTCCTCAATGTCTAAAATCATGCCTTAATCATTAATCATCTCTGTATTCCCAGTGCTTAGTATTGTATCTGACATGCAGCAGGCATGCAATTCATTTTGGTTGAATGAATGAACAAATGAGTGACTGCTGATTGCATAAAGACTACAGTATCTTTCAGCGTCACAGACTGATCATTCATTCATTCATTTAGCAGACATTTTTGAGAAGTTGCTTTTATGTGCAAAGCGTCATACTAGATACCTTGGAAATCTGAAATAGTCCTAATATTGCTAATAATTACAACCACAGCCAACATTTATTATATACTAACTAATTGATAAGCACTGAGCTGCTTCATGAGCATCCATTCAATTCTCACAACAACCTTATGAAGCAAACATACTATTATTGTTATTCCCATTTACAAGGGAAAGAGCTGATTCCCAGAAAGGTTAAGCAAATGAAAACTAGTTGAGGGATATGTTTACATAGTCAGGTTGGGAAGGTACAAGAGCCATCTGGAATGTCTTAAATATCACGGGGCAACACATTTGCAGTACTCAGATTCCATTCAAAAAGCTCTTGAGTGCTAAATGGATACAGCTGTGGAATCAGAATTTACCTGGTGACCTTTAGGCAACCTGCATTTTAGCACTAAGAAACTCTGCTTTATTCATTCATCCATTCATTCAACAAACATGAATGGCATGCTTGCTGTATGCTAGGAACTGTGCTGAGTATTGGGGGTGGGGTGAGGGGAGCTGGGAGAGGGGGAGATGTAATTAGATCATTGCAATTCAAAATAAGAGCTACAATAGAGGTGTGAACATACTTCAAAGGAATAATTTCAACATTTTACCGTTAAGTATGACATTTGTTGTCGGTCTTCTGGTTACCTTCTACTAGGTAAAGAAAGATACTTTTATTCCTAGTTTGCTAAGGATTTTTATTTTTCTTTAAATCATGCATGGATTTGCATTTAAGTATTTTTTGTTTGTGTATTCAGATGATTTTTCTACATTTATGGAGATTATTGTCTTTTACTTATTACTGTGGATATATAACCATTATATGTAATGTAATATTTTTAATATTAAACCAACCTTGCATTTGTGGCATAAAACATACTGATATCTTTGTAGATCTATTCAAATTTTCTTTTATCTTTTAATTTTTAAAATTCTGCATTCACTTGCTAAGTTGTATATTTGCAGGACTTATTTATTTCATCAAAGTTTTTAAATGTATTAGCATAGAATTATTCAAAGTATTAATTTATTATCTTTTCATTTGTATGGCATCTCTGGTTATGACCACTTTATTAATATTGTTTGTTATGCCTTCTCTCTTTCTTCTTAATTTTTTTGTTTATTTATTTATTTTGAGAGACAGAGCTAGCGAGCACAAGCAGGGGAGGGGCAGAGAGGAGAGACAGAATCCCAAGCAGGCTCCATGCCATCAACGTGCAGAGCCAGACGTGAGGCTCAAATTCAGGAACACTGAGATTATGACCTGAGCCAAGATCAAGAGTCAGAGCTGAACTGACTGTGCCACCCAGACGCCCCTTTTCTTGATGAACATAACAAAAAAGCTTTCAATTTTATTTTAGTCTTTTAAATGACCTTACTTTGACTTGGCTTAATTCTAAATATTTTCTAATTTTGTGATATATGTTTTACTCATTAATTTTGAACCTCTTTTTCTTTAAAAAATTTTTTTAAAAAATATTTATTCAGTTTTGAGACAGAGACAGAGTGCAAGCAGGGGAGGAGCAGAGAAAGAGGGAGACACAGAATCCGAAGCAGGCTCCAGGCTCTGAGCTGTCAGCACAAAGCCCAATGTGGGGCTTGAACTCACGAACTGTGAGATCATGACCTGAGCCAAAGTTGGACACTTAACCCACTGAGCCACCCAGGCACCCTGCTGAATCTCTTTTTCTACTGTAAGCATTTAAGGCTATGTTTCCTTCCAAGAAAACCTCAAGTTTTGATATGTTGATTTGTCATATGTAATTCTTTTGAAGTATTATATAATAATCTGATTTCCATTATGATTTCTTTTTTGTCATGAACTTTTTAAAATGTATTTTAGAATTTCTAATGGATAGATTTTTATTTTGTTCTTTTTGGAAAGTTGTATTTATTACATTGTTCCCTGCTGATGTGGTCTATAGAGAGTCTTTGAAATTTATCAGACTTTCTCGGTAGCCTAATCCACGGTTAATTTTTGTAAATAGCCCTTGTGTGTTCAGCAAGTAGTTGGATACAGTGTTCTATAATCTGTCCTTTAGATTAGGCTTGTTACTTATGTTCAAATCTATATCCTTGTTCTTTGTTTGATTGATCTATCAATTACAGAAATAAGTGTGTCAAAGTGTATGAACATACACATTTTTCTTAACAGACATTTCAATTGTGTATTCATATAGTTTGAAGCTATAACATATACCTAAGAGTTTAACATTGTTATATGCTCCTGGTGAACTGAAGCTTTTATTATTACGTACTGACCATTCTGATTTCTGAAATGCTTTTTACCTTAAAGTCAGTTTTGTATGATGATATGGTTATACCGACTTTATTTCAGTTGGTGTTTGCTTGGAAAGAAATGTTTACAAATGGTTGACAGTGATTAATGCTAGACAATGAGACGAAAGATAATTGTTATTTTCTTTATGCTTTTCAGTATTTTCCAAATTTTATTTAATAAGTATATATTACTTCTGTAAGTAAGAAAAGTTATATTTAAAATTAAAAAATTTATTTTAATGTTCATTTATTTTTGAGACAGAGAGAGAGAGAGAGTGCACATGTGCACACACAAGCGAGCAGGGGAAGGGCAGAGATAGATGGACACACAGAATCCAAAGCAGGCTCCAGGCTCCGAGCTGTCAGCACAGAGCCCCATGCAGGGCTCGAACTCACAGACCGTGAGATCATGACCTGAGCTGAAGTCAGATGCTTAACTGATTGAGCCACCCAGGCGCCCCTATATTTAAATTTTTTTAATTAAAAAAATGAGTGTCAAAAGAGGTCCTCCTTTCTGAACAGGCTTAATGCTTTGGGGCCAGATTCTCAAACAGCTAAATATGCATACAACAGAGTTTCTATGTCCATACAGGCAGATTTTAGCCCTGAAATCTGTATGATGGATTATAGGTCAAGAAAGAAGGCCAAATAGAGCAATATTCTAAAATGCCTACTCTTATCAGGGGAGATGAAATGTGAAGTCTCACCTAACCCTTTCAGGAGAACTCGTTGCCCTCTTCTGGATTTTCATAGCTCTAAAGATGCAAATCTAGCAGTCACCACTCATACCTTGTGGACTTTGGTTTGTTGGGGGCAGAACCTCTTTTTCTGCACGAGTCCATGCCGTAAGCCAGCAAGGTCTATCAGATGGGAAGCATAGTTTGCTGGAAGCAAGATCGAGCCACAGTGCATGGGCAGGTATCTGGGATTATAGGGCTGAACTCCTAAACTGGACATGGTATCTTTGGGACCCAGTGTTAATGCACAAGACATGCTGGCCAATGGTGCAAAGGCAAGCCAGTATTTACTAAATGGAAACTTCTTCACAAACACTAATCTTTGTAACAACTGATGATGAATGAAGTTTGTCCCTGGCTGCAAATCGTATGGATTGTGTTGCTCTACCTGTTCCAACCTCTTCTGGTGTGCCTTCCTAACCTAGAGAGACTGTGCAGCTAAAAATGACATTTCCCACATGCTCTTGCAGCTATAATTTTTGATGCAGTTTCAGTTTTATCACTTGCACTCTCATGAGACTTGGATTAGTCATAGGGTTAAATATAGGGAGAGAGATTAGACATGAGACATCTACATTGTTAGCAAGGAAGATGCCAGAGGTTAAGTGGTTCTAGGGGCTGGAAGCTATACCTGGAAACAAGCCTGAAGCCTAGTCATCTAGCCTTTCCAATGATTTGAAAAGCTACTCATACTTAGTAATAAATTCCTTTTTTAATAAGTGAGAGATTTTGTTGTTTGTAGCTGTACTCTGACAAATACACCCATTGTATAGCAGAGAAAACTGAGATAGAGCCAGGAAGTGACCTGCTCAAGGTCACACAGCTAATGAGTGGTAGAGATGGATTGTGAGCTTAGGTCCTTTGATGCCAAGTCAAGTAGTCCTTTAGTAGCAGGATAAGCAGTCCTGTCCTTCAGTAGCAGGACTCAAGGAGTGGGCCATGGAAGCCTCCAGGAACATTGAGATGGTACTGAGAAACCACACATGCAGATCCAAGGTCTGGGTTCCACAGTGACACTTTGACAACATTACTAGGTAGAAGCTGCTGCCAGTCTTCATGGACCTGGGCCGGAAGTAGGTGGCTTTGCACCAACCTCACCCCCATTATTTGGTCCTTCCTATGGTCTCTTAGGCCTTTCTACTAAGTATATTACTTGCCCTCCTGTATTTCTGTGTTAGCATTAGGATCCCACACAGTGTGGTTGCTCATTCACCCGTGTCCACATTATACTGTGCGCTCCTTTACTGGTCTTAGAATATTTTGTTGTTTCAAAACTTTTTGAGGATGAAGGAGGAAGTGATGTACCTACATGTTGATAGGCAGATAAGCAAATATTGTATTATGATTATCAGATTACTCTTCTGTCTCCTACTAAACTGTCTAATGTAGATATCCAGTCCATATTTGGCCACTGTTGTCTCATTTATGGCTCTTCTTCTATTTTATAATTATTTTATTGGGGGTGGTTATGTTTGTTTTCTTTTTTCCATCCTAGGAAATAAGTTTCATAAAATCAGGTTTCATGTCTGTTTCGATCAAGGTTGTATCAGAAGCCCCGAGCCCAATCCTGGCACAAAGTATTTGAAAATGTTTACTGAGTGCATGAATGAGTAAATAAATGAACAGAAATCAGGAACCATATTTTGTTTTTTCATCTTTGTAATTTGGCATCCAGTTCAGAACCCACACACTTAGAGGGTGCAGATTTATTTTAATGGAACAAGTGGCTAAAGTACATATACACAACTTACATTCACAAAGGAAAATTTATTTATTCATTCATTCATTCATTCATTTATTTATTAAATTTTAGTTTGTTAACATTTAGTGCAATGTTGGTTTCAGTAGTAGAATTCAGTGACTCATCATTTACATACAACACCCAGTGCTCATCACAAGTGTCTTCCTTAGTACCCATCACCCATTTAGCCTATCCCCCCTCCTTCCCTCCATCAACCCTCAGTTTATTCTCTATAGTTAAGAGTGTCTTGTGTTTTGTTTCCCTTTCTTCTCTTTCCCCACTTCCCATGTGTTCTCTGTTTTGTTTCTTAAACTTCACGTATGAATGAAATTGTATGGTATTTGTTTTTCTTTGGTTGACTTATTTTGCTTAGCATAATACATTCTAGCTCCATCCATGTTGTTGCAAATGGCAAAATTTCATTCTTTTTCAAGCCTGAGTAATATTCCCTTGTATATGTGGTATATATATATATATATATATATATATATATATATATATACACACACACACACACACACACACACACACATCTTCTTTGTCCATTCATCAGGTAATGGACATTTGGGCTCTCTCCATAGTTTGGCTATTGTTGGTAATGTTGCTATAAACATTGGGGTGCATGTACCCCTTCAAATCTGTATTTTTGACAAATACAAAATTTTATTTTTTTCTTTTCAATGTTTTCAAAACTGGGAGCTATGGGTTGTTCAACATTTACCTGCTATTTATTCCACATATATCTGTAGAGTTAGCTGATAAATTAACAAAAATAAATAAGAAACAAGCCTTTCATGGTTTCAATTTTAGCAGGGGATCCAGCATATTCTATATGCTTAATACATTTTCTAAATGAACAAATAAATGAATAAGGGAATGTTAAATTTCTGGGCCTTGACATTTATCACTTTTAGGAAATAGGGCAACTGTAGCTAGACTGCACTGATTGAATGCACCAGACATCCTTGTACACAGGCAGTATTTCTTAGATGGTGTTCTCTCTGACTGTTTCTTCTTTGGCTGGTTATGGAGAACAATAACAAACAATAACTTTGTCTCTGAGTATTGCTGGTGGGCCTGAGCACCGTCTTTGGACACCACTCACAGAGCTGAGGCACTCACAGGAGAGAGAAGAGGAGAATGAGAAAGTGAGATGAAAAGAAAAAAAGGAAATGAGAGAGGTGAGATGATGAGAACAAGGGAAAGAATGGAAGAGAAGATTGCAAGAAATGATAATGACAATGGACAATGCTGGTGACAACTGCCAGTTATTGAAAGCCTTGCATAGAGATTCTATGTTTTGTTCAACATATACATTATCTCTAATCTTCATAGCCAAGCCAACAATGTCAGTAACATTTATCATTTTTATGGTGCAGATGAGGAGACAGGCTCAGAGATGTTATTAAGTAACTTGCCCAGTCACACACTACTGAAAAGTAAAGCCAGGATTTGCTTTCAAGAGTGTCTGGCTCAAAGCCATCACATGTTCACCTCGTGGGGAATGGCAGAGATCTACCACCAAGAACTGCATGCTTCCATGGGGCATTTGGATTACAAACTTCTATAGATGGTCAACTTCTTACTCCAGGTGGGATATGTAGATATCAACACTTAAAAGTAGATATTGGGGCACGTGGGTGGCTCAGTCAGTTAAGTGTCCGACCCTTGGTTTTGGCTTAGGTCATAATCTCATGGTTTGTGAGATTGAGCCCTGTCTTGGGCTCTGCACTGACAGTACGAAGCCTGCTTGGGGTTCTTTCTCTCCCTCTCTCTCTGCCCCTCCCTTGCACTCTCTCTCTTTCTCTCTCTCAAAATAAATAAACAAAAACTTAAGAAGATAAGGTAGATATCTATCTATATATATATCTGTGTGCTTGCACACATGCATGTGCACTCGTGGGGGGCATACACACATATGTGCACACACACACCACACACGCAGGACCAGAAAAAAAGAAAAGAAATATTTGTTAATTTTTTGTGTATACTTTGACCAAAGGCTTCTGGAATAAATACTTAACAGAAAAGAGGCTTAATGAATGACAAATAGGGTAATATTCTCAAATGCCATAATTCCAGAAGTAAAGTAAAACCCCTGAGTCCAGCCTCACCCCCCACATGTAGTCAGTAGAGAAAACAAAGCCACATAGACCAAAAAAGCAACAGGAAAATAACAAACAAAATTGAGGGCCATATAAATATTTTCTGAATGTCCATTCCCCAAAGGGTTGAGGTCAGGCATATGGTTCTATTCACCAAACCCTAAACAAAGGACTTAGGCTATTTTATGCCCTGATCATTATTGTTGGTTAAATTAAAGCCCGATCAAAAAAGTGTAATGGAATATTAATTTCAGTTACTGTAGCTAATTGAAAACATAGCAGGAGTTGTGACTATGGAAAATGGAGTGAGAACACTCAGATGCACGTCCAAGCCTAGCCTAACTCTTTTCAAGTTGGGCAGTAGCATATTTTTGAGAAATGGCCATTATCCCTAGAGTCTACCCTTAAGTGCATTAGGAGAAATATTTGGCTTGGGAAAAAAGAAGGCAACTAACTCTCAGCTATCAGCAGACTTCAAAAATTCAAGTTCATTTTAAGAACTATCAGTTATCAATTTGTTCATATGAAAGACAAAATATATATAATCCCTGCCAAATGAAGAACTGCATGGTTTTCATCTTGCTGTCCCCAATTTGAAGCTTACATCTTGGCATCTAGGGGATGTTCATCAATAATTGTTGGATGAATGTGTGTATGATTGTTGACAACCTTTGTTTATTCTGATAAATGAGAGGGCTCTCTTTCTTAGACAACTGACCCTCTTCCTAAGTGAAAGTGCAGATCAGCAAAATTTGGGAGACAGAAGACAGCTCTACTTTAGCTTGATATACAAATCTGAAAGATGAAGAATGTAGCAGGACTTTTTGTCTGTTTTGTTCATTGCTATATTTCCAGTCCCTAGAATAGTATCTGGTACATACGAGGTACTCAATAAGTATTTGTTAAATTAATGAATAAATGCTTAACGTGGAGTTAGGAGGAGAGAATGAGTTAAGCAAAGGAGGCAAAGTGGAGAACCCAGATCTTCACAGTGTATTTTATGTCTCTGCTGAGTTACCAATTTTCAAACACTAGGCATACTCTTATTCAATATAAATATAAGAGTTCCCTCCTCAAATCAGTATAATCTGCCTTGTGGGATTAATCAGTCTTCTCTTTATGAACACGAGGGACTAGGGTAATGTTTTAAAGCCATCAGTTCCAGCAACTTAGTGAAAGTTGCTCTACAATCACTTAAGATGCATAGGGGACATCTTAGGGCGATGCCAGTCATTTTCATGTTACAGGAGAATGGTGTGTCCTTAAGGAGAATTTGTATTAGGTTTCTGGGCTTTGTACTCTCAACCTCCATTACCTACTTACACTCGTTGATTTTTCCTAGAAGAGGCTTCTTCTACTCATTTTTCTTAAAGCAAAGATACTTTACTGATTATCAAAGGCCAATGACGCAGAGGAGGTACATGAGAGGCCATGTTTAAGTAGCACTGAGAGAAATGTTCTTATGAAGAATGCTCCTAGGATATACCCTTAATCTACACTTGACAACATAATGGAGAGAAACACTAGCAAAAAACAAGCTGGGTGCACTTTAGCAGGAGTAATTTGTATGGGGTAGAAAAAAGTGTCATCAATATTCAATGGTTACCCTATATGGCATCTGACTTTTCTTTATAAAGCGACTGTGTGTGGTATTCTGTGTATGTGGGTGGCATTATTTTGGCTTTTTCAGGCAAGTATATATATGTTGTTTGTTGTCTTCTCCTTTTGTTATATGCTTAACCATCAATTTAAAGGGGGAAAAGACTGTTGAAACAACATTTATTTTCATTTAGACAAGTACCACATTTTCTGAATCCATTTTGAATTTGGTTCAAGTGATGGAAAATTGGTAAAATTTTGCATAGAACCACAAATTTGAAAAATTGTTGCAAAGTTTAGTGTTCCCCTATTGTCTCATGATCATACACGACAGCCAAAGTCATATATACTTTTGAACACATCTCTTTTGAATTGAATTCCCAGAACTGTGGTACAAAGATGTAGGCAACAATTTTCACATAGTAAGGAAATGTTCAGTGGGCTTTTGCATTTTGTTCTGCCTCAAAACTATTTGAATGTGACTCTTTTGCATCACTGGGTGAAGCTCTTGGGTGTTAGTAGACACAATGGGGCTCTCTTTAACAACCAAGAAGAGGGGAGAAGTCATAAGAGGGCAAGCAATAACGCCAAGGGGAACATGGCTTATGAATGCAAAACTTACAGTAGAACTTTAGATAGGAAAAAAGTTGACAATGCAAGTTAAAGCTGGCCCCAGGCAGCAATAACTTACTGTTGTGGCATTTATTTGGCTGATAACCCAGGGTCTTGCTGAACTTGCTAGTACAACAGAGGTAATCTTTATGGAAGAATGAACTACAATAGCAGTTTGCAGTAACATTATTTGATCTTTCTCTTATGGAAAATGACCTTGTAAGCTCCCCCAGAGCTCCAAGTTTCAACTTTCTGCTGTGGCTTAGCAGCCGAAATAGGTATCTTTCTGTATATCCCCAAAGATTTTTCCAGTAGGTACGCAGTATGTCCTGCTGGCAGTAGAGTGAGTGATAAAGGTTTAATGTGAGAGTCGATCTCATGGTGTAACTGAACTGAAAGTAGATGGATTAGGATATTTACATTCTGAGAGGTAAAATGACTTGCTCAAGCTCACACAGCCAGGTGACCTGCTTCAGATGCCATGTCAGTAGCTATTATTCGGGAGCTAATTAAACAGGCTCAGATCAAGATGTCTCAAGATAGAAGAGGATTATGAAAAAGATTAGAATGCTTTTCTGAGAAGCATGGGTGTCATGAAGGCAAGAATCGTATTGAATTATTTGTAAAGACTAGCTTTTCTTTCTTTTTCTTCTCTAAGTAGGAATGATATTAATGGAAATTAAATAATTTTGTAGCTGAAAGTCTGAAATTTACTCTCCATACCCCATGTCTTCTAGTCACATAGTTTCAAATGCTTTCTCATGAGCTCTGGACCCATATTTCCAATTGCCTCATGGAAATACTTCAGTCTGCACTGTAGACACCACAATCCAGCACCCTCTAAGTTGAATTAATTGTCTCTCCTCCAAACTCAGTTCTTAGTCTTATATTTTTGATTCTGCTTAATAACTTCACTATACACCTGGTCCTCCATGTCAAAAATTTAGAAACAATCTATAAGTCTTTCACCATTGCTACTTGTAAAATTGTCATCAAATTCTCTTGATTTTGCTTCTTAATCAATTTCCAATCCTGTCTTTTCCTTTGCCTGCCTACTGTCCCTACTGTGATTTGGCTACTCATCATTTCTTAATCCTGGCTGATTAATATCAGTCATGAAAGTTGCTTGGGAAACTATAAACAATGTGATATGATAGTTTCTGGAACCCATCTCTCTGATGAGGTGACATTTTGGCCAGATGACAAGAAGCCACCACAGGATGATCTGTGGGGTAGAGAAGTTCCAGGAGGAGAGGCAATAATCTATAAAGACCCCAAGGAGAGAGCAAGCTTGGTGAGTTTGAGAAGCAGAAACAAACCCAGAGTGGCCAAATCATGGTGAGCCAGGGAAGGATACAGGTGTATGAGGTCAGATACTATACAGAGAGAGTCTTAGTCCGTGGAAAGGAGTTTGGATCATTATAAGTGTCACGACAATTCATTGGCCATGGAGAGAGAAGAGACATCATGGCTCTGGGACATTAGTGACAACATCTATCAAAATGAGGAAGTTTAGAGGAAGGGCTAGTTTGATGGGCAAAGAGGATTTTACTTTGAGGACTTAATCAAGGGCTCTGGAAGAAATGTGAGTTTACAGACTGAGGAATTTGTTGCCTGAAGGTCAGAGTAGATACTGTCATTCTGATGACATTACCAAAGAAGACAGTGAAGACCGATTGTAAAGGAGAGGGAGCTAAAGAAGAATGCCAAGGATTAAACTTTGGAGACGTGGCATTGGTGCTAGAGAAAGAAGCCTCAAAGGAAATTTGTAAGGATAAGGGAGAGCTGGCCATGTTCTCAGACATAGGGATGGGGACACTGCAGAAGAAATAAAAAATACTCTTATGAGTCACGGTGGACGAGCAACATAGAGGCTTTAAGAAAGATGAACTATCAAGTTGGGGCTGTCTGGCCAAGGTAGGGAGCATATACAGATGGAAAGAACTCAAGCCAGCTACATGTACTGGGCCCGGCTAGGCCAGCCAGACAGGCCAAGGCCCAGGTCTGTTTTGGTCAAAGACCAAAGGAGCAAGGAGCTCATGCTGAACTGACCTTCCCCAGTGAAGCAGGCCATAAGGTCATGTCCTGTGAGTGAGGTTAAGTTGAAGGAAGTCAAGGGGTGGGCCTTTGAGGATGAATGTTGAAAACAGCCACTGTGGTTCCCTATAATGATTAGTCAACAAGGGATGTATAAAACCATTTCTGAGGATCAGTGAGAGCTCAGCTGAGGTTAGAAAGCATTGCTTTATGGCGGCCTAGTTTCCATGGTTTCCTTTCTCATGCAGCCTGGGAGAGAGAGTGAAGAAAACCAATTATTGTCTACAATACGTCTAGGGTAAGAAGTTGTAGTTTGATGTTAGAGGCTACTATATATTTTTTTCCAAGGGGCAAAATACTATTTTGAATTTTGTAGGAAAAAAGTGGAAAGATTATAGATCCAGTTGAAATTTTTTATTTTTCTATATTAAAGAAATTGTATATGATTCAGTCCAATTTCAAAAATCTGTAAAAATTGGAACCAAAGTTTCACATTAAGAAGCCTACAGTGATTTATATTTAACACTGATTTTAAAAGAAATTTGAAAACGTTGGACCACTTGTTATAGTGATTTGGGCTCTTATCTAGAAAGCATGTGCTTTGGAGACCAAGAATGTACAAATAAATAGTAATGGTATAAGGCAAATTTCAAATTTTTTGAGTGACACATTAACAATGTGAAGTTTTCCACTGACTGATATTTTAGTGTCACACCCCCCAACAAACCTATAATTAAAGTTATTTTGGCATTTTCATCTCAAATCCCTGCTTTTGGGGGGTGGGCGGGTTATAATTTCACTTTTAAAATGAGCTTCCAGATACAATTTGACATAAAACACAAAGTCTTATCCTAGCAACAATTTCCCCTCCACCTTTCCATCACGAAATATAGGAATGTGTGTCCTGTCAGTTTTAAAAGTTATAAAGGTTTTTAAAGAAGGAAATTGAACCTTCGTTCATTTGTTTGTTCAGATTTGTTGACCAGAGTATACAGGTGGGGACTAAAGCCTGGCTACAGTACAATCCATGCAAACAACAGGCATCTATAGCATACACCAGTTCTGGCAGCAGGTGCTTGTCTTCTTTTAATAAGAACATTAATTGATTTGTATTTTTCTGTGAGAGAAATAATACCTGCCCAGTGATTATTCCCAGGAAGAGAGTTGGGGCCTATGGCTACATATTTTAAATAACATGAATAAGTTAAAGTGAAAGCATCAAAATAAAAACAAAACTCAAGGCAATCGAAGGAGGATCATCTCTCTTTTTGTACATTGTTCTGTTCTCTAAATCTTTTAAGCACAGAAATTTTAAATGGAATTCTAATGGTTTCCTTCCCTACTGATTTATTATATATATATTTATATGTATTTATTTTATATATACACATATATGTATATAGATGTGTACATGTACACATATATGCCATATATATGTATTTATAGATGTAGTGTGTGTGTATATATACTTATAAATATCTTGAAGAATCATCTTCTGGGCCTTCTCCCCCCTTGAAAATGTATTCTGACCTAGGATGGGGGAAGCTTTAGAGACTTGTGAAGCAGGGAGTTAAATTCTTCACTGGAATTCAGAAAGTAAAAGGAAAGTGCTTGGGAAGAAATCTTATGCTGAGGTGGGGGGTCATAGAGAGGGCATTCAATTCTCTTAGGAAGGTCATGGGGGCAGTGGGAGGGGTCACGGGCCTAGGATCACTTGAAGAATGCCATCCTTTAAGTAGATTTTAGGCATATTACTGGTTGAGAAGCATCAATATGGTCTTTCTTGCACAAACAATTCTAGGAAATGCCTTCCAAGACATTTTATGGCCCAGGGTAGGAGTGAGGAGAGGGGTGAAAACTCAAACAACCATCATTTATTCCCATCAGAATAAGTACTGAGTCATATATAAAAATCCTTTCTAAAACTCTTGGTCGTTTTATGTGGGTGAGGACTTCACTTTTCCTCAAGAGAGACATTTTCCTTGTCAACCTCTTTCCTGCTCTCCTTCCCCAAACGTGCACAACTTAATTTCCTCAGAAATAATAGAGTCTGAGCTGCGAATACTTCCAGAGGTTCTACAGCTCCCTCCTCAGATGTTAAAATCCTCTGGTGTTAAAAAAAATTCTCTAGTGTCACCCTAACATATATAAATATGAAAGAAAGGAGCAACATCAGGGACTAGTACGGAGCTACATGTAGTGCTACTTAATGCACTTCTTGATAAACCTTTATGGCAAATTAGAGGTTTTCCATTTCCCCAGTCGGCTGGCTGTAAGATGTTGGGAGGGTTTCTTTTTTTTTCTTTAACATGCAGCTCTTAAGAATTTGTAGCTATGTATTTTTAATACTGTCAATAAACAGCTTCCTCAAGACTCAGAGGGGCAATAATGGAAGCTGTTAACAAAGTGTGAAAAGCAATGGGCTAGCAAAGGTTAATCACATGGCTGCCCACTAATGACCTCTACAGCCCTCAGTTTAAACCCAACAGCACTTGTAAAGACCAATCACGTGAATAATTTCCTGTCTGAGGTAGCCTTTATGGTTAAGAATAAAAGCAGAGCTGATTGTGAATAGAAAGCCCCCGGCAGGGGAGGTGGTTATTATTTTTAAGCTGATCTAAACACCTGGGTTTCCCACTGGACCCTATTAAACTTCCTCCATTATGTCTAAATATTTCAATCATTTCTACAGCAGTTGTGAATTTGTGCATTACTAAGGTAGGCAAGCACTAGGAGAGAGGGCATGCTGACCAATGGTGAAGAGCCCCTTCCTCAAGGTGATGACCATCAGGTAGGAAGAATCCCAGGCTTTGGGAGAGGATTTGGAGGGGTCATCCCTCCCTCTGTAGCTCCCCAGCCCCACCCGGCCTCAAGGAAGACCACACGTAAAGCCATTCAGACCAAGACAATTTTACTATTTTAAAGGCCTGTAGATGAGGAGATTCCTTGGCTTGCCCTGGTAACACATTTCAATGTTTAACAGCCCTCACCATCAGCCAACAGTTTTCCCATATAAAGAACTTAAGTGATTTCTGCTGTGGGTTAGACCCATTTTCCTGCCCTGTCTTTGGATGGCTGCATTTTGTGGATCTTTCCACATTTTATTATAGATTTGGTTAAACATTACTCTTCTCCCAATGAAATTGCTGTCTTTGAAGATTTTACTTTCTACCTCCAGTCTTATAGATCTGACCATATTTAAGCTGGGAGCTTGACTAAGGCTCTTCTCTAGTAACAATGCATTTTGTAGGTTCATGGCAAGGACAGGATTTAAAAGCGATAATAGGGCTTTAAGATTCCAATTTGGTACCTAGAATTCGGGTGATCAGTCCACACTCTTACCACTCCTTGTTTGCAACAGCTCATATCCCATTATATTATTTGTACAAATATCTCTTTTCTCAATTGTATTATAAGACCCTATAAAGGGCAACATGTAGTAGAGGAGTAAGAATGAGATATGTGGTCAAATCTAAGTTCAAATTTCACCTCTGGTACTTCTTGTGAGAGCTTGGTTAAGTTACCAACCACAATACAATTCAATTTTTTGAAAGCAATACCTACTTCTTAGAGTTGCTATAAGGAGAAAATTATGTATAGTCCCTGAAATTCAGTGGACACCCCATATGTTAGTCCTTGTCCCTTTCTTCTTTATTAGCAACCTTGAATCCAGTATGGTACTTTGTACTTGATATAGATCCATTTGAGGCACTTAAATTTAGTGTATTGGAGATTATTTGATTCCAAGTAGTGGACACACAACTTGAACTAATTTAGACAAGAGGGGGTTTTACTGTTTCACCTAGCCAATCAGCAGGAAATGCTGCAAGGGCAGCTAGGTCTCAGAGATGCCTAGAAACAGAGACTCTCTGGAGTGGTCACCAGGACAATCATCTCTGCTCCTCTTCCCAATCCACAGCCTTATTTCCTCAGACCAGCTGCTATTTGGAACATGGTCATCCAACGTCTCCCCACTTTGCAACTACAGAAAAAGCCAAACCTTTCTGATCTCTAGCTAGAAAATCATGGGCATAGGATTCAGATTGGCTTAGATGGATCAAGTGCTCATTCCCAAACCCATCAACTGAGACTGGGAATTGGGAGAAAGAATTCTAATTGTCACGTTCTATCAAAATCATATGGTTGGAAGAGTGGTAGGGTTAGCTCCCCCAAAGAAGAGAGCACGTTTCCTAGAATAGAAGACAGTGGTGGGAAGTAGAACAATACATATTTACTTCACTAGAAATGCCAGGGGACCTCTCTTCATCTATGCCTTTCCTGCCACAGAGGTATTATTCATATTTTCATAGCCAGATGACCTTGGCAAAAGATTTAAAAGAGGGTATTTTTAATGCTTTCTCTTGACTGGGCATTGATAATGACAATGATGGTGATGATGATGATAAGAGCAAGAAGATTCTTGACATTTGTACAATGCTATAAAAATCTGCCAGTTTCCAGATCATTCTAGAGCTACCCTAGCTGGTCTAGAGCCTTTGTGGTATAACTGGAGCAATCATAGTTTCCCAGTAAAAAAATTGGGACACAAATGATGGTGCTTTCCCCCCTTCTTTGTGCTTCTCTGAGCTTTTCAAATGCTCAGAGCTTTTCAGATGCTCAGTTCAAAAAATATTTTTTGCAATGAACAAGCATAATTTCTATAATTAAACAAGTGCTGTTAGAAATAAATGGGACTTGTGGTTTTATGCATGAATTCTCCAACCTCATTTCCACCTTCAGGCCTTTCCACATGCTTCTTTCCATGGGCCTAGATTTTCCTCTCTCATGGATGTTTTTGCTTCACTTTCCATGGGTTTCAGCTGAAATATCATCTCCACAGAGAAGCTGTAACCAGAGGCAGGTTTTGTGGGGGCTGGAGCTTATATACTTTGGGGGTTCTCTTTAAGAAAAAGAATACATAAGCCAGTCAGAGAAAGACAAATATCAATCTTATGATTTTACTCATATGTGGAATTTAAGAAACAAAACAGATGAAAGGGGAAGGGAAGGAAAAATAAAATAAGATAAAAACAGAGAGGGAGGCAAACCCTAAGAGACTCTTAAATATAGAGAACAAATAGGGTTGTTAGAGGGGAGGCAGGTGGAGGGGGTGGGCTAACTGGGTGATGGGATTAAGGAGGGCACTTGTGACGAGCACTGGGTGTTATATGTAGGTGATGAATCATTAAATTCTACTCTTGAAACCAATACTACACTGTATGTTAACTAACTTGAATTTAAATTTAAAAAAAAGAAAAAAATGAATACAAAGTTATAAACATAAATTTATACTCAAAAGTGAGTATTTATTTAGAATAAGAAAAGACATCACAAATAATGAATTTAGAAATGTATCTAGTACCATAAATACTGCTTTAATAGTTTTTCCCTGCATTCTATGGCTACATATCTTTTTTATTTTTAACTGAGATATAATTGACATGGTTACATATCTTTTGATTGTCTTTTCATGTGACAATGATATTGTAATATTTTTCACAGTGAGACTAGAGAGATAATTTAGTTTTCCTCTAGCATAATAACCAAAATTTATTTTTCATTTTATTGTTTTAAGTTTATTTATTTTGAGAGAGAGCGAGAGAGCATG
Organism: Puma concolor; assembly: GCF_028749965.1. Classification (NCBI taxonomy): domain Eukaryota; kingdom Metazoa; phylum Chordata; class Mammalia; order Carnivora; family Felidae; genus Puma; species Puma concolor. Next base: position 74,814,322 of record NC_141675.1, on the reverse strand, counting down.
TGAACGAGTGCAAGTGGGGGAGGGGCAGAGAGTGAGGCAGAGAGAGAATCACAAGCAGGCCTGACTCGGGGCTCCATCCTATGAACTGTGAGACGAACTATGAACTATGAACCTGAGCCAAAATCAAGGGTAGGATGCTTAACCGACTGAGCCACTTGGGGGCCTCCAAATTTAGATTTTTAATATTGACAGTTCAGAAAAGTTTATTTCAGCTTCACAACCTTTTTTAAAAATTATTATTAGTACTGCCATGCAAATGTTTAGTACTATATTTTCACACAGGGCAAAAGCTTTATCTTGTTCCCTGCATTTCAGATCTGGTTTCTCCCCACCTACCTATCTACTTTTAGTGCTGGGCAACAGAGGACACAGTCATATTAGGGGACCTTTTAGACCTGCATTCTGTGTCTTCCTGCTTGTAGAAGCTGGTAAAAAGGCTGGGAGGAGTGTTCTTGGAAACCTTGCATACATTGGGACCCTCCCAGTAACTTAATTATGCTTTGTAACATATCCCTCCACCCTCCCACCCACCCTGGCAAAAGAAACTTACTTCCATCTCAATTTTCCCCTAAATAGATCTCCCAAATGCCCCTGGCTCTCCAACTGCACACCACATAAGGGGAAATACGACCTGAAACCAGAATAGAGAGAGACCATGGTCTTAACTGACTGCAGTGAAAATATCTTAGATTTGCAAACTTCACAAAAATATGTAGTCATATGAACACTCTGCAGGGCTCCCCCCATCTCCAAGACCCTTGGAAAAGGTTTAAACTTCCATTCGTTTCAAGGTAAATCCACCTTCACACAACAATTCAAAAGGTAGATTCCTTTGCTTCATAATTTACTTTTCCCTTTTAGCTCCTGGCATGTTTTAAAATTAACTATTAAATCAGCATGCCTGCATGTTAATATCTGTCTCTCACTCTAGAATTACATGCTCTATAAGAGGGTACTACATGTGCATTCACACTGCTGGACACCAAGAACTGTGGTAGTGCTAGCACGTGCTCAGCACTCAGGAAGCCTCAGTTAAAACAACAAGAAGAATGAGTAGACTCAAGGGACAACAGGATCGAATACTGATGTTGGTTTCCATCTTTATACTTCCTCCCCAGCTGCCCAGGGCCCGGGCTCTAATCAAGTCACCTCACCCTGGCCCACCTTTTCCAGGCTGCACCTGGTTCCAATCCCTCAACCATTGGAGGCCCATGATTAAAATCTATCTGTCTTTCCCAATTTCTTTTTCCCTAAGGTCAAACTGTCTTCTGCGGGACCAGAAAGCTTATATGATAAATTATTGTGTTAACAATAGTAATTTTTTATGATTTATAAGGCACATTCCCAAGGATGATGCTAATATGCTAATGAGAAAAGGCAAGTGAAACATAGGCATTTTACAAGGGTTTTCTGAAGATGCCATGTCTAGCCCACCCCTACCCCCATGACAAATACACACAAATAGACATAAACTTGACAACGGCAAGAATTTTGAGTTAGTTTTGAAGGAGGGAAAAGATTTTGGGGAAAAAAATTATTGAGAGGGCCGGGTCTTGTAGATCTATCTGGAAGTCACACTTTGTGGGAAGCCATCAACTTCATCATGTCTTGGTCCCTGTTTTAATGTCCTGATTCTGCCACAGTTTATGTTTGTTCTCTTTGATTTGGAGTTCAGGACTTTGTGACACTATTTGAGGGATGCACAATCTGGAGAAAGATGGAGATAGCTTAATTTTCAACATTTACTTCCAATACTGTCTCGCTTCATTTTTATTGGCTTTACAGGGCTAGTAAAATGAATGAGTTATGAATGTTTGCTTGAACTGCATAACAGAAGCACCAGATCTACGTAAGTCCGCACTACAGTGAGTGGGAGGTCTAGACCCTGAGCATGCTGCTCCTTCCCTGCCTCATGTTACCTTCGTATTTATGTCTCCATCATGTATCTGAGGGCTGACTTGCAGAAGAACATTCTACATGCATGCATCCAATTTCATGATCATTTGTTAGTGCATGAAGTAGTCTCTGGCTTAGGCATGAGGGATTCTGAGATGAATAGGACAGAATCCTGCCATCAAATTTCTTACAATCTAATGGAAGACAGGTGTAAATAAATAAATTACAAAATGATGCCCAATATGTGCAATAGAATATTGAAACAGAGATGGTCTGGGAGACAGACTAATGAATTTAGGCAGGGATGGGGTAGTGAGGAAAGCCTCTAATGAGGAAGCAACATGTGAATTTTACATCTGGTGGGGTTGCCAAGAGCACTGGATGGGTCTCGTTCTCCCACATCTTGGCAATAAGACGACCCATATGGCAGTATCTCTTCACTAACGATAGGAACCAGCATGCAAGGAGAGACCTCTGTTTCAGACACTGTCAGATTTTGACATTTATAATCTCATTAAATCCTCAGAACTCTTTGAGGATTAGTAATCTTCATTTTGCAGATGAAGAACGTGACGTTTAGAGGGTGAAACTTGCTCAGGGTCATACGGCTGCTATGATGCAGGAGCAGGACTCTAATTCAGGTGGGTCTCACTCTGGGGCCCATGCTCTTGACCAAATAGCATATGAGGGAAGAGAGGCCTTGGATACTGCACTTGGCACTTTAGACTTCTTACAGTGCCTTCCCCTTTTTCCACTCTTTGGAACCTCTTAAGCAACCTGGGGATGACCCAACCACTGGAAGGATGTTATCATTCTATGCGAAGACAAGGAAAATGTCACACACTTAGTAAGAGATAGAGCTGGGCCAGTACCCAGACTGTTTGACTTCTAGTTTAGTGCTCTATTCACTACAGAATGAATGGAGTCTGCCACATGCCAGAAGTTATTGCTGCTTTTTCCACACACCGCCCCTCCCTTCCCCTGTCCCATCCTCCCACCACCAAGTTTCCTGTACTTGATTTAAAAAATCCAAAGAAAATTTCTCTACACAGCAAGGTAGGAATGGGGAGGAGGAAGGATCTTTTCTTTCCTGTGCCTGGGGGGTGTGAAGAACCTATCTTATATTATTTCTCATAAGTTATCCTAATGAAAGGAAGAATGTGGCCTATGATGTCATCATCTAACATGTCACTGCAGAAAAATAGGCGGTGTTAAATTTTAAAGAAGCAATCAGAGGTGTGTCCCATGTGGGTGACCCATCATGTTTACATCTGGGTGGAACTGATAATGGTATAAATATTACAGAATCCCAACAAACCTCAGGTTATTATCAATGCATTTGGATGATTTATGGTTAAAACATGTGCTATAAGTTATTGTAGGTTGAAAGATTCACAATACCCCTTAGCTAATAAGGGAAGACTTGCTGCTACCTTCCGGGCAGTATCTCTAAGGATTTTGTCTGGCAAAACTACCTTTGTGAAGCTAGCCTCCTTCCAGGGTCCATGGTCTTTCTGTTGTCACTCCAGTGAGGAATTCCAGATCAAACCTTTACCAGGAACAAACAAAAATTTCTTTTATGTAATTTGGCTTTCAATAGCTAAATCTTATTATTTTGAAACAGATTACTGTTACTCTTTCCCTGAGGATTTGACAGATTATTGCTTAAGGAGTTTTGCCCCGAGGAACATGCAGGGGAGGCTCAAAGTTCATTTGCTTTTCTTGCTCATCTGAGGTTGGGTTAGAAGCATTGTAGATAGGAAAAACATATGGGAAAACTCTGAAGGAAATGCGCCTTCTCAGAAGGCCAAATTAAAGCACAAATAAATGCAATAATACATTGCAAGTGCTCAAGGGGATATGAAAAAGCAGGCATTGTACTAATACACGAGAAAAGCTTTAGAAATTGTGAACTGTTACATATATGTTAGTATTTTAATAGCTCCCTCCCATCCTCACTTCTGATGTCACCCCCTGAAGAAGGATATTTGTCTCCCTGACCACTCTTCCACCTGCCTTAGAGGCTGGAGATTACTCATCTGATAGCTCCCCACCTAGCACAGCTGTGCCTGACACGAAGCAGGTACTGGATAAACATTTGTGGCATGAATGATCAACTGAATTAAGCCAACTTTTGGATCTTAATTCTTATGTGAAACCCTATTATTGAGAGATTGGAGAATACTTTATGATAAAGGCCTTTTTAAAAAAGTAAGCATGGGCAGGGGGTGCCTGGGTGGCTCAGTCAGTTAAGCGTCTGACTTCGGCTCAGGTCATGATCTCATGGTCCGTGAGTTCAAGCCCTGCGTTGGTCTCTGTGCTGACAGCTCAGAGCCTGGAGCCTGCCTCGGATTCTGTGTCTCCCTCTTGCTCTGCCCCTCCCCTGCTCATGCTCTGTCTCTGTCTCAAAAATAAATAAACATTAAAAAAAATTTTTTTAATGTTAGCTTGGGCAGACCAAATGCTATCTGTACCACATGGAGTGCCACAGTGCACATTCGTTTGTTAAGTAATTGCTCAGAGACATTTCGCCATGATGTTTGGTCAACTTTGTTTCATCCACCAAGTACTAGATTCTGACCAGAGAAGCATGCTGAGGACCAACAAAGTAATGTCATATTTGAGGAAATGCTGTTTTAAAAGTTAAATAAAAATATGAGATGTCATAAGGCATAATGGACGTCAGATGAGCGCTATATACTCTATGGTATAGATTTGTAAAGGAGAAAGATTCATGTGGGATGGTCTGCAAAATCTTCCTGAAGCAAAGCAGAAGCTCGAAGGCCACGTTCAATCTGGCTTGGTGGGGGGTGCCGTGGTACAATGATTTTTAATCTTTATTCCTCCTAGCACTGGACAGGACACGCTTCCGTTAACAGCAGTGTCTCACTATGCAATGGGGATTTGAGTTCAGGGAAAGGAATTTTGTGTAGCCTAGATAACTGGCCTTCACCTGGTTTTCCACTGAGATTCTGAACCCTCACCTCACATGGCACACCTTGAAAAATACTGGGTCTTTAAAATTTTTTTTTTTTCAACGTTTATTTATTTTTGGGACAGAGAGAGACAGAGCATGAACGGGGGAGGGGCAGAGAGAGAGGGAGACACAGAATCGGAAACAGGCTCCAGGCTCTGAGCCATCAGCCCAGAGCCTGACGCGGGGCTCGAACTCACGGACCGCAAGATCATGACCTGGCTGAAGTCAGAGGCTCAACCGACTGCGCCACCCAGGCGCCCCAAAAAAAAATACTGGGTCTTTAAAGGTAAGTTAGTGGTCAAAACTTCCAGGCACTCCATAACTGATAATTCACTTTTATTCTTTTAGACTCTTTGGGATTACTTAAGCCTAACTGAAGAGCTTCCATGGAAACTGTGAATTATTGGGAATTCACTTCTTTGGGGATTTTATTCGTGGCAGTGGGAGAGACATAGAAATCTCTTTGTCTACTACTTGGTGCAAAATGTATTACTGGTCTTGTCTGGTTTTACCCACAGAATCACAGAGTTTCTGAAAAAAGACTCTGCTTTCTTTTCAACTCTCATTTTGTAGATGAAAACACTGAGACCAGAGAAAGCAAGTTATTTCCTTAAGGCCACACTGAGTTATGTCTGGGACTCTGGACTCCTGCCTCCCAGATTGAAGTCCCTTCCTCATTTGCATCAGGGAGGGACTCGCCCCAAATCTGGCCTCATTCTGCTATGGGAGACAAAGCTTCATCCATTCCCCTAGGGGATGCTGGCTGAAGAGAGCTGTGAGCAGTCTCTGAATTTCACTGCTTTCACAGGTTACCACAACAAGTGCAGGCAATTTCCACTTCCATGGTTGACAAAATTGTCCATTTTTTTTCATATTTTACCTAAAACTTGCAGACTTTTAAAAGGGGCATATTTTCCCTGGGACTGATGGGTATATCTAATGTCCCTGGCTCGAGTTCCTTTTGAACACTGATTTATTTTTTTTTTAAATGAAGTGAAGAAGAGGACTTTTTTTTTCTTTTTATTTAAGTAGAGTTGGCATACAATGTTATATTAGTTTCGGTTGTACAACTTAGTGATTTGACAAGTTTATGCATTGTGCTATATTCACCACCAGTATAGCTACCATCTGTCCCGTTACAATATCACTGACTGTATTCCTTATGCTGTGCCTTTTATTCTGGTGACTTACTCATTCCATAACTGGAGGCCAGCATCTCCCTCTTCCCTTTACCCATCTTGCCCAAGCCCTCCACCTCCCTCTCCTCTGGCAACTGTCAGTTTGTTCTCCTGTATTTATAATTCTGGTTCTGTTTTTTGTTTGTTCATTTTTTTTTAAAGATTACATTTATGAGTGGAATCATATGGTATTTGTATTTTGTGGTCTATCTTATTTCACTTAGCATAATACCCTTTGGGTCCATCCGTGTTGTCACAAATGGCATGATATCATCCTTTTTATGGTTGCATAATATTCCACTGTATGTATATATGTGTATATATATATATATATATATATATATATATATATATCACGTTTTCCTTATTCATTCAGCTAACAATGAACGCTTAGATCATATGGTATTTCTATTTTTAATTTTTTGAGGAATCTCCATATTGTTTTCCATAATGGCTTCCATAATTTATATTCCCACCAACAGTGCATGAGGATTCCTTTTTCTCCACATCTTTGCCAATGCTTATTTATTTATTTTTTTTGTCTTCTGACTTTAGTCATTCTGATAGGTGTGAGGTGGATTTCCCTAATGATGAGTGATGCTGAGCATTTTTTCATGTGTCTGTCAGCCATCTGGATGTCTTCTTTGGAACAATGTCTATTCAGGTCCTCTGACCATTTTTTTAATTGGATTGTTTGTTTTGGGGGGATTGATTTGTAGGAGTTTTTTATATATTTTGGATATTAACCTCTTATTGGATATATCATTTGCAAATATTTTCTCCCATTCAGTAGATTGTCTTTCTGTTTTGTTGATTATTTCCTTGGCTGTGCAGTTTTTTTATTTTGATGTAATCCCAATGGTTTATTTTTGCTTTTTTTCCCCTTGTCTTGGAGACAAATCCAGAAAAATATTGCTATGCCTAATGTCAGAGAAATTACTGCCTGTGTTCTCTTCTAGGATTTTTATGGTTTCATGTCTCACATTTAGGTCATTAATTGATTTTGAGTTTATTTTCGTGTAGGGTATTAGAAAGTGGTCCAGTTTCATTCTTTTACATGTAGCTGTCCGGTTTTTCCCAGCACCATTTATTGAAAAGACTGTCTTTCCCCCATTGTATATTCTTTCCAACTTTGTCATAGGTTAATTGACTATATATCTGTGGGTTTATTTGTGGGTTCTCTATCCTGTTCCATCAATCTATGTGTCTATTTTTATGCCAGTATCGTACTGTTTTGATTACTACAGCTTTGTAGTATATCTTAACATCTGGAATTGTCATCTTCAATTTCTTTCAACAGTGTTTTATTGTTTTCAGGATACAGGTCTTTGGCCTCTTTGGTTAAATTTATTCCTAGGTATTTTGTTCTTTTTAGTGCAATTGTAAATGTCGTTTTTAAATTTCTCTTTCTGCAACTTCACTGTTGCAGAAACATTTCAGCTCTGTTTTTGACCCAAAGTTGTATGGTTTCTAAAAAGGATAACTGCTACCGTGGTTCAAACCACCCAATTGCTCAAATTAGTCTTTGAAAATATAAATGTGGTGACACGTTTTATGTTCATCCTCCTGCTCTTGAACTCTTGCCTCCCTTTCTGTGATTCATTTATATTTTCAGACTCTAAAGAATGATTTAGTTAATTTTCATGTCTTACTAATTTGCAAATTTCACTTTCTTTTTATACTAAATTGTCTTTGTATTAATGGCAGAGATTCATGTTGAGAAAAATGCTTCCATTTCAAATATATTTTATTTGTATTTTGTCAGATAACTGATATATTTGGAGACTTTTTTTTGAAGTCTAGAAAGTTTCAGAAACTTGTTCCCTCCCATTTGTCCAGATTTCTGCTTAGGTTGATGGGTAGAATAAATTTTCAATAAAAGAGAGAAGTGTTTCTAAGAGCCTCAAAGAGAGAGCCTTACAAACGCTTTCCCACTTTTCAATATGAATTATTTCCTTTTGACTTTTTTAAAGCAAGCAGAGACCAAGCCAAGCTTATTTGGAAGTCAGTCTGAAAATAAGCGAATCTGGATCTCTCTAACAACAAAAAAAAAGGCCTTTTCTGGGGCACTCAAGCACATCATTCACAGTTGACTGTGGGTGATTCTACAGTGTGGATGCAAACATATATGATAGGTCATATGCTCAAAGACCAAGTAATAATTGTGTAGTGAAATATTTTATCCCTACGATGGAAATAGAAATACCTCTAAAGTAAGAATTCTTAGGAACAGAAATTGTAGTTTGCACAGTGACCCAGTTTGAGACATGGGCTTTTATTCTTTTTCTGGTATGTGTGTGTGTTTTGTTTCAATAAATCATAAAGAGTTTTTCTGTAATACTGGAAAAAGGTCTTTGTACATTCATGGATTTGTGTGAATGTGTAGGAAACACCCTCATGTAGAGTCTTCTCACTTCTTTGGTAAAGGCCTGGTCGAAGCCACTTTTCTATAGTCTTCTTGATAAGGAAGGAAAACACAACTTCAAGCCAATGTTAGGGAGGAGTTGTCTATGCTCTTTAGCAGCACACGCTTACAACTCACTTTAGAATAAAGTGTAGTGCAAACACCTAATTTTTACAGAACTGCTTGTATTCCGAGTTACTAATTAAAAATCCTCACGCTCTCCCTTCTTTTCCTGTTCAAATCTGCAAGGTTATTTAATTGAAGTCCTATTTTGTGGGTGCAGATGCATGATGTGTTTGAATCATCAAACAGATTTAGTGTGTTTTGATTGTTGTGTGTGCCTCATTGCTATTCCCAGAATGTCGAGCTGAGCTTATGCTCCTCGGGAAGACTTAGACGCCTGAAACAGTAAAAGAGTCCTTTCTTCTCCCGCCCCTTCGCCCCCCATTTTCGTTGAAACTTTGCCAATATCAGATCGAGCTCTGTCTGTTGCTGCATTAGAATGAAGTTATTCCCTCCCACTTATCGCCCCCCTCCCACCCCCTACCTTTCCCTTTGCTCTCCAGCTCCACGATTTTCTCACAAAGTGGCGGGGAGTTGGGGGGGGGGCGGGAAGCGTGGAGGGCTCCCTTGCCGTTATGGAGGAACTTTTTAAATTTAGTTTTATTTTTATTTTTTTTCTGCCTTTTCCTCCTCTTCATTTTCTCCCTGTTTCTTAGAGGTGGTTTTTGGATTGGGGGCTGTGAAAGGGAAAAGAGAAGGAGCCTGTTTTCCTCTCGAGGTGAAAACAGCCTTGGAACCGGCAGGTGCACGGCCCCGAGCAGCTGCTTGCGACTTGCAAGCTGAAGCGTTGAGCTCCCCCCTCCAAGCCAAGAGCACTTCATATAATCCTCTCGTGCAATTCACACTGTAATTGCAGAAACCCCGACTGCTAGGGCTCATCTTATTATTATTATTGCGATTATTATTGTTATTGTTGTTGTTGTTTTTCACTGATAACAAGATCTTCTGCAAACAGGAACCCGTCATGTTAATTAGCTTTTTGTGTGAGATGAGCTGCTTCTCCAGAAGCAAGATTTTTTTTGTCTTGCTCTTAGCCCTGTTCCCCTGCCCCCCCTTCAGCCTTTACCCCCTTGAAGGCCACTCAGGGAGTAGCGCATGTGGAACTTTTATGCAGTTCTATAGGCCCTTTTATTACCCCGCGGGCCTCATCCTCTTTTTAAGAAAGACGCTGGTGGTTAGGTGCCGGCAATGAAAATTATTTTCTTGAACACCAGCTTGTTTTCTCAAGGTTCTGCTTATTCCTTTGGTAATTATGGAACTAAAGGATTCTTTTTTTTTTTTTTTTTTTTTTTTTGGTTGACCCACAAGTGCTGTAGTCTATGGAACAATCATTTCATGGTTCTGAGGAAGAAAGGGCCCGGAATAAAAGTATGAGGAGATTCCATTTTTTTAAATGTCCTTAAAAATGCTTAGAGAATTAGTGAAAACGTTCTTATTGCTGATTTAAAGAAAACCTGGTATTTTGAGGAGCAGAAAATATCTAAAGTATTACTGATACCTAAGTCTAATTTTGACCTACCACTTTGGCAAATTTTTTATTGTTTACCAAAATTCATCAATTCATGACCACTGTTACTATTTTTTTAAATCAAAGCCACACATTACCTGTACTACTATTTAAGTTAATATTTCCTTTTGATGGACTTAACTTTTAAATGTAACTGGGTGGCAAGGGAAACTCTTTACTATGAAAACATCCCTACTATAAGTGTTAAACAAATCTGATAGGCTCTACAGAGACCATAAGTACTAAAGTAAACAAATGAAGACAGTTGTTAACGTAATTTCTTTTGTGTTGGAGGTGTCATAAGGTATAGGAAAGGTGTTCAAGATTAGCACTTAGACTTTGTTGTCACTATAGGCAGAAGGAGTAAAGAGAACTGAAAACAGAATCACTTCCTCACTGACTTTGTGGACCACTGCTTTCTGATGCCATGCTAGCATACCCCCAGTTTGCCGATCATATTGCGGTGGCATGACCTCTGGTGGCATGTCCACATGTCCTGCATGTCCTACACTTTGGGAAACACCAGCCCATCCTGTGGCTGGAGGCTCAGATCGCCCAAAATCCATCATGGTTATTTTGTTCTAGAATGGCTGTTTAGGGGCGCCTGGGTGGCTCAGTTGGTTAAGCGTCTTGATTTCAGCTCAGGTCATGATCTCATGGTTCGGTTCCGGAGTCCGAGACCCCTTGAGGCTCTGTGCTGACAGCGCAGAACCTGCTTGGAATTCTCTCTCTCCCGCTCTCTCTATCCCTCCCCCGCTCTCACTCACATTTGCTCTCTCTCTCAAAAATAAATAAACATTTAGTTAGAATGGCTGTTTTTTGTTTTTATTTAGCTCTTGGTGTATATGAAATCTATATTTCTAGTAAAAGAGAGATTTTTAAAAATCTGTCTTTCAGGAGAATTAGAGTCTAGTAGTGGAATTAGTCAAACATTGAGCATAAGGAACAAAAGTTCTAATAGAATGTCAAGGGGAAAACTTGAGCAAAATCAAGTTCCAGGATCCATAATGGAAGCCAGAAATGGGCATGAAAATGGGGTAAAAAATCTAGAGAAAGTGGAATGCACATAATACCAAAAAGGAAGGGAGATGGGGTATTCCAGGAAAAAGTGTTTGTGATCTGAGCTGACATTTTGAAGTTTCCCTTTACTGGCATGTGATGTGCAGGAGGGGTGACTGGGTAAAACACTGGGTCACATCAGGGTAGAGGACCACTTTAGGAAGTGGAAAAGCACTTCCTAAAAGATTAGTATGAGTCGTAAGACCCAGTGAAGAAAACTGCCCATCTCACCTCCACATACACGCACACACTTCAGAGGTACCAGGGTTGGAAAACCTCACAGTTTTTCTTAACTGTAAATCAATCTTTTTAAAGCTTTATGTCTCAGACTCTTCTGCACAACCAATCACAACTTCATTACGTAAATCTTGCCGGTTATTCCTTATAGTTATATGTTCTTTATCTCCCCACAGTGCCACCCTGACCCTCCGTGTTCCTCAGCATTTAGGGTGAAAGGGACAAGCTTGAAGGCACTTAAATAAGCTAGCACATTTTTCTTCAACAGAAACTTAGTAGCTCAGTTTGGACAACTCGGCAACATCCATGCCTTTATCCTCTAGGACAGTAGGGCAAGAAGGTGAGTGTCGATGTGCTCTATTAGGTCCCTAGTGGCTAGTTAATGGCAGTTTCCAATGTTGGTGCAGTATATTAAAAATGACTTTTATAAACAATATGCTTTATGTTAGGTGCTGAAGATGATTGATTATATGAATTAGTGTGATAGACATAACAGAAATCCATTTAACAAGTATTTACTGAGAATTTAATATGTGAAAGGCTCTGTGCTCAGGGCTAGGGGTGTCCGTGATAAAACAGCCCCTGTCATCAGGAATTTATTATTTGGAGTAGGGCAAGCAAGCACATAACCTATAATATGCATGGATATTTGAAAAAAACCTCTGATAACAGGTGAGGACTGCACTGTCATGGGACATATGAGCTGGCCTCTAACCAAGTCTGCAGCCAGAAGATGATCCCATGTTAACTGAGAACTTAAGGCCAAATAGGAATTAGCTATGGGGAGTCTGAAGGGAGAGGTTCAGGGAAAGTGAGAAGAAGAATATTCCAGAAAAAAGAGAACCCCAAAGGCCTGGAGGTAAAGGCAAATATAGGGAGTTTTGAGAATTTCATTAATACATCACAACTGGAGGTTGGGTGGTAGGTGGCAGGCAGGGATGAAAATTGAGACTGAAGACTGGAGAGGAGAGAAAGGACTGGAAGGCCATGTGAAGGAGTTTCGACTTGATGGACTTGAATGAAGTAGGGAGCTCATGAAAGAGTGAAGAGCACAAACTGAAACCTGGGAAGAAAGAGACTACCCTGGGAGGGAAGGGACACGTAAGCAATGGCATGGCACCGAGGTGAGGGTGAACGTGGCCACACTGAGCCTGAGGGTGCTGGTGTGTGGGTTATGTTGTTGGCTTAGACAGGAGCTCACCTCACCAGGATCACTAGAGACTGATTCTGAATGTGCAGGTGGTCACCGTGCCAGCAGCGAGGACCATCCAAGAGGCTCAGCAGCGCGACAGTGGCTTAGGGGTAGGACCCTGCAGAGGGGAGGGCAGGAAGTAGGGAAGCCTTTTTATTTCTGATCAAAGATGGTAACTCTGGAAAATAGTTTGGACAAAGCATTCTGGATTCCTTTCCTATTGTAACATCTCTGGTATATTTCATTTATCTGTCGTACCTTGAAAATGGGCCCTTAATGCTACGGGGAATAAATTCCCACCATCTGGCAATGGTATTAATAAGAGATAACATTATTGGAATACTTCCCTTGGGCCAACACTATGCTGAGCACTTGGCATATATTATCTCATTTAATCCACCCCAACTTGATGAGGTACTTACTATATCTTCATCTCACAGATGAAAACACTGAGGTTTAGAGAGGGTGAATAACTTCCATAACGAAATGGTAGAGGTAGGATTTCCACCCAGGATTGATTCCAGAGCCTGACCTGGAAACAGAAATGCCATAGTTAAGGATGTAGATGGACACTGAGTCTAGTGAGTATCTGCGTACACGGGTTAGCACTGAGGAATGTATAGAATTGTTTAATCATATTGTACACCTGAAACTAATATAACACTCTATGTTAAATATGATTCAATAAAAAAAAATTAGACATTTTTAAATGAAAAAAAAAAACTTGTTATATGGATTTTTGGTTATTTTCCCCCCTGCATCTTACTCTTGGAATTTTGCTTCAAGAAAAATCTTTGATTAATAAAGGGTTCTGATTACTTGTTTCCAGTTAAACATGGTTTTATTGAACAAGCAAAAACAAAAGGGAATATAAGCAGGGCATTTTTTCCAGGTTTTGCTATTTATAGTTTTGGATGCTTAAATTTGCCAAAACAGTAAGTAGGTTTTTTATTTTTATATTTCACATATGGAGGTCATGCACTCTCAAAATCCTCATACTGGAAAAGATTCACAGAGTTAATCTACATTAATCTCTTAGTAGCCATTCTTCTCCACTGACAAAACAAAATGTGTTATAAGAGTTATTATAGCATCATAGTAATGGAAAGTGGAAAGGATTTCAAGATCAGCACCTAATCTACCCCCTCATTTTACACATGAGGAAGCCGAGGACCAAAGCACCTAAGGGAATTAGATGCCCAAAACCACAAAGTGAATCAGGTGTCAAGCTTGGTCCCTTAGCCCAAAGAAAGGCTCACTGATTGCTAGACCCTCTCACCCAGGACAACAGTTTTCCCGGGGTGGGGGCAGTTAACATGGTACATCTTCCTAGAGTTTCACTTTTATTCTAAGATTTCAAAAACAAGCAAGTGAGTTAAATAGTAATTTAAATCATTTTTATATTAAAATGAACATGGCCATATTGTGCAGTAAATCATAGGGATTTAAGAAACAGGAGACTTCAAAGAAATGTCCCTTCTTGCAAAGGAAGGCAGGGTAACAAGGAGAGGGGCTGCCTCAGCCTTTACTCCTTATGGTTCAAATGTACTCCTTATGGTTCAAATGTACTCTTCGCCTTTAGAGATTTTTCAGAGGGAAAGTTTTTTTTGAGACACTCTGGGATCTCTTAGGTGCGTGATGGACAATAGTGGATTACCAATGAATAACACTGCTCATAATTATGCTGTTAAATGACACGGTGAGATGTCAGAAACATGCTTTGCAGTTTCCATTAATATATGATTTAAAATTGTCTAAATACAGGTTAACAGATCCTTTGATATAATAGATTTTAATTTTTTATCTGAGAAATTCAAATTTTAAGCTAATTTCAATAGATAATGTACTTGATTAGTTAGAAATGTGTTACATGAATGAATGCATTTTGCTCTAAAGGTTATCTTTGAAATGATGTGAATAATCTGCTTTATGCCCACAAGTACTATGAATGCTAACACTTCATTCTTAACTCATCTAGTTGTCATTAGGTACAGCAGCTGATACAATCTTCCATTAGGCAGTCAGAACTGTGGGTGGTCTTGGAAACTATACCATATGAACTGTAATACACAATAGAGTGAGTTAGGGATTTTTTTTTTCAGCTTTAACACTGAATCTTGCAGTTCTTATTGGTTGAAATCGAGCAAAAGGCTACAAGAGGCCTCATTTTAGCATCAATCTATGCTGATGGGCAAGAGCTGAGTTCCTCATATACTCCTCATTGATTAAAGAATTAAAATTTACTGGCCATTTTTTTCCTATTTAAGTTGTTTATTTACCTAGCTAAAGGAACTAAAATGGCAGTGCCAGCAAACAAGAGACAGTTGGCTGTTTACATTTTTAAGCCAGATGCTAATAAAATAAGATACTGAAAAAAAAAAAATACAATCCATTTTAACTGTACTTGTGATTGAACCAGCACGAAGTAAGTTTCAGTGGGACATTTTGGAAGTGTACCACACAATTCACATCAATACCAAACTGTCTGTGCTCAGTGTGGAGTTATTATAAAGGGAGTTAATTCATAATGTTTGGAAACTTAATACCACTTTAAAAAGCCTAAAACTTAACAGCATTACATATTCTTGAGAAATTTCTTTATAAAAATACTTTAAAGTGCCTTGAAAATAACATCGCTCAATAAATAGCTATTGATTTGAGTTCCATGAGAAATATAGGGCACTGGAAGCCCAGAGTGGAAGGAAAATGCAAAGTAAATTAATAGTTTTGTGTTCACTAGGTGGGGATGGAAGCAAGTGGTGTGGTCTTAGCAACTCAAGAAAGAGAAGTCTGCTCACAGATCTCCACAAAGGTAGTCATTTGTTAGTCTCAAGAGAAATATTCTTTTTAAAAAACTGATCTTTGTATGTATGCATTTAAAGAAAAAAAAATCTTTCAAAACACAATTGGAATGACAAGCAAACTGTCTTTCATTTGTGGTAAATGAGCTACAAATGCATGCACTTACAAAACATTTTTTAAAAATATTCAAATGACAAATCTGTAACCACAGAGAAGTTGAGACAGAAAAATGCTACTTTTTTTTTTTTCCTCCCTGGTATAAATGGTCCCCCAGTCGTTTCCACTATAGTCTAGAGTCCTTAATAAAGAAACCACAAGCTCTTCTCTGGGTTGAAGCATTTTAGCTCCCCGCTTTAATTTCTGTTTTTAGTCCAATAGGCAGACAATTAAAAAAAAATGTTCTAGCTCTCATTCTATTTTGTTTCTTAAAATCTCTAAAATCTTAAAGGGCTGTAATTATCATACTGTTCCTTTTGTACCCTCTATCCCTACCTGCTAAATTACTTTTGTTTTTTAAAGGCCTAGCCCTAATAATTCAAAGTTCAACTGCTCTCCCTCTTTTTTCTTTCTTTTTCTTCCTCCCCCACCCCTCTTTCTCTCCCTCTTCTTCCTTTCTTCCTTCTTCCTCCTCGACTCCCTCTTGGCCCCCTCCCCCTCTGCCCTGTCCCCTTTGGAAGCCCCAGGGATGACACTGTTCATTGATGCACCCCCCTCATTAGCATCGCTGCAGCTTGGCTCAGTGGCTTCAGAGGCAATCCGTCATGAGAAAACTGAAGAATGTGCCCCATTTGCATGATTCTGTGCCAGAATGCAACTTTTTCTCAGCTGTTCTTTGTGTAATTTCCCCTTGAGCGTTCAACTTTCCCATGAAGTCCTAGAAATCATATTACGGATTTCCAACCTAATTGAAATGCTCCTCAGATGAATTTTACATACTTGCGTCCTTCCCCCACAACAACTTCATAGTTCTTCATAAACAGAGCAAATTAGCACATAAAAAACAGGTTTCGCCTTTTATTGTTTTGAAATATAGGGCACATTAAATGAATAATTTTGCTTTGAAAGTACAGGGGTACACATTATATGTGCAAATGTATATTTATTACACATGTCCAAATGAAGCCACAACACGAGTAAATACTTAGGCAATCTCTGCTTCCTCGTCACTTAGTGCCACTGCAAACCACATTTTGTAACCCACTACAGAGAAACCCAGAGCAGAAACGTAGCAAAATGCTGGACGAAGTGCTCACTGTTTAATAAAGAGAACTTTCCATGGAAGTCAGGGAGATTTGCTTTGCAGCTCTTGGATGAGAACATTTTAACAAATAAAGGAATGAATTCGTAGCTGCTAACTAACTGCTAATTAAATAAGTATTCTCACTATTTTTTTTCATAGGTAAAAAATGATGATGACAACACTGGGATATGCAATTTGTTACCAAGATTTCCATTTCCTAGAAATTAAGATAAATATAATGCGCTATAATATACGTGACGCCCCACATTCCAGAAGAGAAAAGGCTCCAAGAAAACATGTTCATCCCATTGCATTTGAATTTACAACAACCCAAACCAATGTATACACACACACACACACACACACACAAACACACCTTTAGCTGTTTTTAACGACACGTTACTCTTCTCCGTACCATTATATACAAATCCCAGAGAGGCTTTTCATTCCCTCTTGCCATTTAGGGGCAGTTTGGAGTAAGAATAAACTGTTTATTTTTATTATTTCCACTCTAAATCTGCATAATTATTATTTTTTGATTATCCTTTGTTGATTGGAATGGATCCATTTGGGTGAAAATAGTGAAGATGTTCTAAAAGTGCTTAAGCTATAGCTACTTAAAAATGTAAATTATGTCATAATCTCTTAGAAGGAAAAAATGACGTTCGACTGAGAAGGCAGAAATCATCAAACTTAACACTTATGAGTTCCAAAGAGAATTAAAGTGACTTAAAGATAATTCTCTGCACTAACAGAAGAAAATAAAGCGCTTCAACTCCAAACATTTGGTGTTGGAGGAACGCTCACACGGTGATTAGAATTAGGTTGCAGAAGATTTCATTAATTATAGGTGACTGATTTTCCCTGCGCAGACAGCTCAGGTCTCCCGGCCCCTCCACGCCCCCACCCCTACGCCCCAGCTCATCTCTAACTGTTGTCTAACCTTTCCTTTCCCTTAATCCATCTCTTCTGGAGCTGATGGGAACCGCTTTCATTCCACCTCTTGTGGAGGTAATGAAACAATCTTCTTATTCACTTGCTTCCTCTGAGCCGGTGACACGCAACAACAACAAAAAAAAGCGAGCGCCCTGATTAATGGCTGCTAATTAGCAATGTTAATGACCAGGTGTCCGAGAGCACGGCCAGTTCCTCTCAGCATGGAGCGATCGCTCAATGAGGGCCCTGCAAATCCATTCCCAGTGACCCTTCCCCTCAGCTGCCAGTAATGAAGCCTGCTTGCTCGTTACTCCCGGGAGAGACGCGGGAGGCGATCCGGGCCTGGGACCCAAATCCTTGCCTGGG
Organism: Puma concolor; assembly: GCF_028749965.1. NCBI lineage: Eukaryota > Metazoa > Chordata > Mammalia > Carnivora > Felidae > Puma > Puma concolor. The sequence goes on along the minus strand of NC_141675.1, from coordinate 74,796,465 downwards.
GTCTAGTGGATCTTCCATGAATTAAGGTTCGCATTCATGGCCCCTCCCCCAAAAGCTCAAAGGTAAACAGCAGTGAGGAGCCCGGAGATGAACTCAAACCCTGTTTCCTGAGGAGGAGAGCCTCTTCTAACTGGAGCCAGTTGCTAATTTGAACTATCGACATGTGTATCTGTAATGTTGACTCTTTATTAGCTGCACATATCATCTGCCCCGATTCTGTTATTATCCCCAGATAATTCACATGGGTGAAGCAAACCTCATACTAACTCTCAAATACAACTTTCTATCTGGGAGACTTAAGTTCTTTTAGCCATTCAGCTCAGATGAATAGCAGCAGAAACTCAGAGCACCTAGATCTGTGTTTACGAAAAAAGAGTGATCTTTAAAAAAAAAAAAAAAAAAAAAAAAAAAAAAATATATATATATATATATATTTTCCTCGTTAGGAGGTGGGTTAAGTGTGCAAGTGTGCTTAGCTCTCATATAGGAGTAAGGGAACTATATTAAACTTAAGAAAACACACAAGCCCACACAAAACAAAAGCAAGCTTTTCCAAGAACTTTATAGAGAACCAGCTCTATAAAGACCAGGAAAATTATTTTACTATTTAGAGTTGATTCCTTTTGTTAGGTGCTGACCAGAAAATTGAAAAGTGAAAAGACTGAAGTCTTTGCAGATAATTAAGCATTAACTATATTTGCCAATTTGTGACAAACTGGTTCTAGGAGTTTATACATTTATTTTCTCTCTATTGGTGAATGGCCTTGTGCTTCCTCCAAGGAGGGAGGAGGGTGATTCAATTTGGAAGAAACAGACTAAAATGAAAGAAGGTATGTCTTGTCATTGCTTTTGTTTTAGCAGTCTCTTTCTTTTTAATGTATATATTTCAAATGAGGTTAACACGATGGCTGATTTGGAAATCTATGTGCCCTCCCCCTTTAAAAAAATGTTACTTGTCAAAGGGTCTTATGTTTGATACCATTGTGATACATTTCTTTTGATGACATTTGTGAAGAATGTATAATTTATTTCAGTAGAGTAAGTGCTACTGTAAAAATCACCAACTATTCATAGGTGATGAAATACCACCCATGCACTGTACCTAATAGCAGGGTTTAAAAAATTATGGTCACTAGGTTGCTCCTGGTTAATAGGCCCAAGTGCAATTTGACAAGAAAAACTTCAAAGCTTTATTCCAAACGTGGTCAAGGCCAAACAATCTTACCTCATAAGCTACAAAAGGAGGCCACCTAGTTGGGAGGCTGGCTTCTCTGTCACTGGAGCCTGCCCTCCCTTGCAGTAATATCTGATGTAGTTTTGTTGGGAGGAAGGGTAAAATTTTTCTCCCAATGATTAGAGACTTTAGTAAACATTTTCACTGCAGACATTTTTGAAAACATTCAAAAGCACATGCATTCATACACATTCACACATGCACAGCACCCTTGGTTCTAACCAGAGCTATCCACTGCAGGCATGTTGCTATATATTCTAGCCTTCTGGCCATCTTTTTCTGTGTATGGTTACTCCTTTAACTTTTAACAGAATTGCATTGTACTGCGTATAATGTTTTATAAGGTGCTTTTTTATTAGCAATCTAACATAAATCTATTGTGAAATATTCTATTATGATGTCATAATATGAGAGCCCCTGTTAAGGGCCAATCTAGAGCGATATTATTATCACAGTTCCAGTGTTAAAGGGAAGGGCACAGGCACCATCCTGGCCGGTTCTTGCTACGTAATGGATGTTGAGAGTTTGTTGAGGATCCCTCCAGTAGCTCAGGTCCTACTTCTGTCTGTTTTCCCCATGGCCCATAGAACAATGCTAAGAAGCCAAAGAGAAGGAAAGAGTGTCCCAGTGGTGCAATGTACCCAATTTACTAATTACTAGCAAAGAAAGGGCCAGACTATGTGAGCAAAGCTTCATGACAGCAGAGCACTTGTCTAACTTCTCACCTGTGTAGCTCCAGTACCTAGAACAGTACCTGGCACATAGGAGACACTGAACGTATACTTTTGAATAAATGAATGAACAAACAGTTAAAAAATAAATTTGACTAGGGGCACCTGGGTGGCTCAGTGGGTTGTGTCCGACTTCAGCTCAGGTCATGCATGACCTCATGGTTCATGGGTTCGAGCCCCGTATCAGGCTCTGTGCAGACAGCTCTTAGCCTGGAGCCTGCTTCAGATTCTGTGTCTCCCTCTCTCTCTGCCCCTCATGCTCTCTCTCCTTTAAAAATAAATAAACATTAAAACAATTTAAAAAATAAATTTGACTATATTCTTGTTCATTCACTTATTAGATTCTGGGATATTTTCTTGAGTGGCAGGGAGAGTAATGGATTTTTAGCTAGTGCCCTGGGAATACTGGGCATATCTCCTGAGGGGACTCATTACTCTTACATGTTACATGTAGCACTGCTAAAAATAAACGTGAATGGAGACATGGTTCTATATTTCTAGCCAGAATTTATGAAAAACCTGAGATCTATTGTTTGTTTCCATGTGTCTAGTCCCATCCGCAACTGCAACTAGTTGAAACAATCTAGAAAAAAAAATGATACTTTTGAGTTCCAAGACCCTTAGTGTGGACTTGAAATTAACAAGCGTTCTAAATTAAATCTGGAAATTTAAGGATTTAAATATTTTATGTTTCACTTTTCTTTTTTAGGTTTTTGAAGCAAAGTTCATCTGTAGACTGAATGTATCCTGGCCTAGAAAATGGATAAAAAATTGTCAATGGTGGGGGAAACACTTGTACTTAGACTAAAGTTAAAAAGTGTGGGGTTAAAAAAAAGTGTAGTGCTTATTAGTGTTTTCTTTTTATAACTAAAAAAAATACAAGTTACCCTAAGAAAATGACCCCAAAATAATAGAAAATAGCCACCTTGCCTCCAAAGATATTTTGCAGCAATTAGTGGAAGAAACAGCGGCCGTATCTTCTGCAAGATGCCCCTCTCTATTGTGTGTGGTAGGGACGGCTATTCCTTGACCCTTCTCACTAACCTACCTCTGGTGCTTTGTTCAGGCGGCAGGGGCAGAGAGGGACCCCTTTGGTAAATTTAGCCTGTTGGAATAGCAAATGAAGAATGCTGTAATGCATTCACCCTTTCCTCTATCCATCCATCAATCGTTCTATTAATCAATCAATTGAAAAGCCTGTTTAAGCATCTCTCTCCAGCCCATTATCCACAGTGAGTCAAAGAAACGTGGCTCCTACACTTTGCAGCTTGTAGTTTTAGAGAAAACAACAATGGAAGTAGCACAGAAGATAAATAGACAACAGGTAAAACACTGAGCAAGTATGTGAAATGAAAAGAATGAATAATACTAACATTGTCAATCAATTAACAGGTATTTATGCCGTGCTAATTACATGTTCAGCACCAAGCTTGGGTGCTCTGCAAGTGAAGTGGATAAAGATCAGGAAGAATTTTTGTAAATTACAGTTTTTAAGCAATGAGAAACTAAAAAGGTTTACTTTGTGTTCTGCATAAGACTTTGTGGAGGCAAGTGTATAGAGGGGAACAGGGTGTGCATTCTCATTCTGGTACTTGTTGAATAAGGTAGAATGGCTATGATGGAAGGGGGTGGAAGTGATGCTTTAAAAAATTGGATTTTATAACTTTAAAATCACGGCATCGCAGAGTTGGACGGGCCTGAAAATCATTTTTTCATTTCTTTCCACTCTATGTTTAATCCTGTCTAACGCAGTGAGGCCTGCTCAAAGGTGAGCTTGTGTAGTAGAGAAATAAAATGCTGATCAAGCTGGCATGGGAAAAGCTGGTGAAGGGATGTAGATGGAAATACGGGAAGTGAGGTCTTTCTTGGGTGTAACCACGACCTGGAAGAGGATTCAGAAGCCATTCACTAGGGTCTTCTTTCCTATTTGTAATGCCACAAGCAGTTCTAGAGAAGGGGTTTTCATGTAGTCAAAACCCACGGTGGGGAAGATCTCTTTGGTGCCGGTGACAACAGGCCTTTCAGCAAGGAAGAAACTGTGCTAATCTAGGCAAATGGTACCCAAGCCTATATTATGGATGTCTTCTTGTTCCTCAACTCATGTATCAGGAAAAAAATAAAACCCTTATTACAGGAACTTTATTTGAGGTCTAGGAGTGCAAATCCCAAATCTTCATTAAAGTTGGCTGAAAGTGGTATTGTGGCTATTATTAGATGATTAATTCATTTTTGAAATCTGCATAAAAGGTTAAGTAAATACTTTTGCATAGCCTGGGCTAACTGTGGATGCTAAATAGAATGATCATAATATCATTTTGAAATATCTAAGGAGTGACGAAGACAAATCTTTGTTGACTATAATCCTGTGGTAGTTATTGTGCTGAGCACTCTATGTATTATCTAATTAATCCTCATAATCCTCAAAATAGAGTAGTATTATCCCCACATTACAGCTACCAAGGCTTAAAAAAAATCAAGTAACTGGACCCAAATCCCACAGTCACTGAGTGATGAGGAAGGAGTCTTATGACACCATGCCACTGCTTTTGCCATAGCACCATGCTGTTTCACATAATTTGGGCATTTTTGTTTGTTTGTTTGTTTTTTTCCCTTTGGATATATATTAGCCCAGACTTGCATGAAATTAATATTTCTCATCAATGCATCCCTCCCCATCACAGTCTATCTGGTGTACAATTTATAATGGTTGAATGGATATGTGGTCTTTCCTGTTTTTGGATTATAATAATGATATGTTATTCTTATGAAGCTGTGGATGTTCAGAAAGTCTTTATGCTCATGACTTGGTAAGGAGCCAACTTGACTAAAATCTTTAAAGCATCAAATAAAAGGTCTGATAGCAGGAGGTTTTCTCAGCAGAGACAATAACGTCAGAAAAGGGCTAAGGTTGCTGACAAAGTTTCTTGGACCCCATCCTGCTCTCCTGAATTCAAGTCCCAATGTTAGGAATGCTAATACTGCAATCTGTACTTCCAAAGTTCTTCATAATAGACCTGGGGTTGTAATTTTCAGCTTATTTATGCCCTCAGATTGGGTATCCTTGACCTTTATGAGTATGTCCTTGAAGGTACTGAAAGAGACTACACTTGTATTTCCATGATGCATGAAAATTTCTTCCACTCCCTTTTAGAATGTAATTGTGAGGAGTTTTCAATATAAGGAGGTTCTCTTGGGAGCTCCCCAATTATTTGAGATCAGTTTTTGATGAAGATTTTTGACAGAGGCAACAGAGGCTGCCTGGATTGCAGCCCATCGTGTAGGAGAGTATGTACAAATGGGCTCTCCATGACCACAGACTGCTGGGGACCCCAAATGCAGATCTATGATTGTGAAAGGGTCCTGAGGATTTGTTTAGGTTTGCGCCTTATGAGAAATGCTCAGTCGTTTTCAGGGGTCTCTGTCAAAACAGAACATCACATTTCTACCCAAGACAAATAGTTATAGCAGAGCAAGTGAGAACATTGAGGGGCTGGTGCTTTTCATTTTGAAATCTGAAAAGAGCTAAAAGGTTCTCTCTGCTTTGTGTCTGGTTCTTCTAAGAGCTGTCCATCCAAATAATACCAATTTAAAGGAAGGTAGAGATTCAGAAAAGGCTAATGTGTATAAACTGCATTATACCAGCCCTTTTACATATATTATTGTATTTATTCTGGGTAATAGGCATCACTCTTTCTGTTTTACATGTTAAGAAACAGAAGCTCTAAGATTAAATGTCGTAGAAGTAGTCAATATCAGGGCCATGCGTTGAAAACTAGGCGTGACTCCAAAATGCTCCGTAATGGTGTTGTCCAATATGGTAGCCCTACTTACCATTATGACTCTTTTAATTCAAATTTAAATTAAATTAATTAAATATTCAATTCTTTGGTCAAATTAGCCACATTTCAAATGCTCATTAGCTACATGTAGCTATTGACTACTGTATTGGACGGGATAGATATAGAATATTTCCATCATCAGAGAAAATTCTGTTGGACAGTACTTCTCTATAACCAAGTTGAGAATTTGCCTTGACATAAGTATTCATGGAAAATAATAGTAATAAAACTAATAATAAGTATTAGTATGACAGTAATAAAACTAGTAATATGTATTTTAGTGGAGAATGGTGAGGGTAAAGGAAAGATGAAATATGAGATTTTATATTTTGAAGACAATATACTTGGAAGATCTTTCATGAAGATCTTTCATGAAGATAGTAGTTTAATTATAGACATCTGTAGTATAAACTAAACCAATAGTAATAAAATATCTAATTGTCTAATACTTTAAAAAGATTTCAAAAAGATTTAAAGTTTATTTATTTGTTTATTGAGAGAGAGAGAGAGAGAGAGAGAGAGAGAGAGAAAGAATCACGAGCAGCCTCTGTGCTGTTAGCGTGAGCCCGACCCGACGCAGGGCTCAATCTCACAAGCCATGAGATCATGACCTGAGCTGAAATCAAGAATTGGTCACTTAACTGACTAAGCTACCCAGGCACCCCTAATTGTCTAATACTTCTTATGTGGTAGGTGCCATTCTAAATTTTGTACACATATAAACTCATCTTATTCTCACAACAATCTTATGAATAGATGCCATTCTTATCTTCATTTTATAGATGAGGACACTGAGGCACAGTGAGGCTAAACAATTTTCTAGGGTTATCAGACAAAGAAAAGTAGAACCAGGATTGCAAGCATAGCCTAGCTTTAGATACAAATGTGTGTAACCATTATTCCATACAAGCATATTTTATTGGCTTATTTGGGAGAAAGTTTTGACAGTCAATTGCCAGTCAGAAATGGAGGCAAAGAAAGCAATATTTTTTTTAAAAAGAAAAGCCAGAAAACTAAGCAATACTTCCTTTTGCACTGTATGTGTATGTGTAAGTATAAATACATGCTAAATATGTATAAAATCCATATTATAAACTCATGCACATGCATATAAATTTTCACCTTTATGAGACAAACAAGTCAGATGTAGTATTGCTAATGGCAATTAAATGAGATAGAAGGGAAAGGATATTATGATTGGAAAATGACAAATAATGTGTAATTAACTCTTGATAAAACCTACTTTCCCTGATTCGACCACAAGTGAAAGAGGGAAACAATGCTTAAGAACAAACTCCAAATGGGCTAACCTTAATATTTTTGTAAACTTTCAAGTTTGCAAAATAGGTTTAAAAGTTTTTCAAATGCTTCAGGAAAATTCTGGAATGAGGTCTTCAGGTTTGACTTGAAATACCACAAATAAGATTCCTGTTAACTTGTGTATAATTTGTGTACTTGGAATTTCTAAATTCTTTGGTAATCCACTTACCTAGTATATTCCCAATTGATGTTCTTTTGCCCATCCATCTCAGTGAACCTTGCAAAGGACGACAGTGGTCCGAAACAAGGATCAAGTCCGTTTGGGGCTATTGTCATTTCATGGATTCAGTGGCTCTATTTATATCTGACTGGTTGGGTGGCTTGCTTTTGTGGATAGAGCTTGTGTTTTAAGTAAGTACTGAAAGTACCAAAAGGTGATAATACTTATGTTTATTATTTTTAAATTAAGAATAATAATATGGACAAGTAAATTAAATTTACATCATTAACTAAGTCCTTTAGTTCTCAAGTGGAATCAATTTAAAACTCAGCTTATTTTGTAACATTTTAGCTAATGAGTGGCTTTTAAAAGGAGGTTTAGTATGGGAAACATAGCTTTTTTTTTTTTTAATATGTAGACATACAACTAATATTTTCAGTTTACTTTGGTGTGACTTTTAAAATTAAGATACTGGGGTGCCTGGGTGGCTTAGACGGTTAAGCATCCAACTTCGGTTCAGGTCATGATCACAGGGCTCGTGAATTTGAGCCCAAAATCAGGTTCTGCGCTTGACAGCTCAGAGCCTGGAGCCTGCTTTGGATTCTGTGTCTCCCTCTCTCTCTGCCCCCCACCCTCAAAAATAAGTAAAAATGCTTAAAAATTTTTTAATTAAATTAAGATATTAGCCGTAAAAATAAAAAATCTCATTATCTTTTTGATGTTAGCTAAGAGTCACCTTAACAAATTGGCACATGATGTCAGAACACATCACTATGATGACCATATCTAAAAGTCTCTTACCTTTGTGATGGTTATAATCATATCCATCTTCTCCAACACGTTGCTCACTTTAAATACATATTTATAAACCAACGGAAAACTCTTCAATATAGAGTAACATGGAACAGAGAATATTTGTTTCATAATTATTCAGACCAATATCCACTCTATATTCTTAAGGAAAAATGGATATTGGTCTGAATAATTATGAAACAAATATTCTCTGTTCCATATCCACTGAATATTACATACATACAGGAATGGGATGATTTAAATTTTTTTCTGTTTGAGCCACAATTTCAATGTTGGGAATGACTTTGGAGATTACCTTGCCTACCCTTCTCAGAAGCTTTGTGGACTGACCCCAGCTCTGCTCAGAGCCTGGCAGCACTGAGCCATGAACCCAGCTGTCTCCCTAGGCGCCATCAACCAGCCAAGACTTACCGCACTTTGTTGGCTTTTGACTTGATCTTGGGCACACCAAATCTTGATTTAATAAGCATTTAAACTGAGAAATGCATTGTCTTGCTTTGCTTCGCTACTGCAATCAAATATGTACTAAGTCTCCTGTGTACATTATCCATGTAATACTATGAATATATGGAGCCACCGAACTAGAAGGGACCTTGAGATTATCCAGTTAAATCTCCTTGGGTTTCAGGTGGAGAAAATGAGAAGTTAAGCAGTTGGTTCAAGGCCACACAGCTAGTAGGCTTCAGATTTAAGTCTCTATTCCAGATGGTCTGACCTCAAGTCTGGTCCTTTTATTACTATGTTATTTCCGTGCAGTGTACATTTTCAAGGGAATGATCAGGTGTTCAAACTCCAAACATTGCTGGGGCCTAATGACTCTTCTTCCAGTTGCCTTATGGGTGGTTGGGATGTTGATAAAGTATAAATATTTACCAAAAAGTCATGAACAAGCCCAGCTGGGAATAAACTTTGCTATGCAAATGACAGAGGTAGTTATAAACATGAGAAAAATTCTCAAAAAAAATTTAATGAGTTATAAAACACACGGGGTCAGGCGAGCCATATAAGAAAATGGCATTCACGACATCTCATTGCTTTGGGAATATTGCATTGGAATTGGAGCTTTGATAATCTCTGTGAAGAATAAAGGCAAGAGGAAAGAGTGCTGCTTGTCGACAGTAACCTACAGACAAATGAAAACCCGGGCTGTGTTCTGAGAGTTTTAGGTAATCCAGGCTCATAATTTGATTTGAGAAGAGCTACTCCAGGCTACTGTGTAATTATAGAAGCATTCACTCGGCTGGCTCCTGTTCGTCTCATCACGTTCTACTTCATTGCCCTTTATGCTAAAGCCCCTGTTGATGAGAGAACGGAAACAGTAAGTACAAATAAAGCAATTAGCAGGTGGGCAATGCTACCACTGTTTAAGGATAACATCCAATCTTTATTGGTACTTATTAAGTAGAAGTCTAGAGCTTAGAGACAAAGGGAAATATCGCAAACCACAAAAATGAAAAGAGGTGTGGGAACGAAAAGAGAATCAGAGGGAAATTAGACCAATGTGTCTATTTTTTTATTTTACAAATCTAATCACAAAGGCCAGTTTTAGAAATAATATCAAACCTCCAATTTATTTATATTATAGTGAGTTTCGTTCTCATGTAAAATTCACCTTCTTTTATTTATTTATTTATTTATTTATTTTAATTTTTTTTTTTCAACGTTTATTTATTTTTGGGACAGAGAGAGACAGAGCATGAACGGGGGAGGGGCAGAGAGAGAGGGAGACACAGAATCGGAAACAGGCTCCAGGCTCTGAGCCATCAGCCCAGAGCCCGACGCGGGGCTCGAACTCACGGACCGCGAGATCGTGACCTGGCTGAAGTCGGACGCTCAACCGACTGCGCCACCCAGGCGCCCCAAAATTCACCTTCTTTTAAAGTGTTCTTGCTTCTTCTGACCAACTCTTTTATACTCTCTGGATTAACTTGGAAAATATTTTAACGGTTACTGTGTTCAACTGGGGAGGTGGGGGTTGGAGTTTGGGTTGTAGTTAAACCTACCAGCAGGGGGAGTTAGGATAATTAGCAAACCTAGTCCGCAGGGTCCTGACATGCAGAGCACAGACTCACAGACACTGCTGGCAGAGTTGAAGATGCCCACTGTAGACAAGGAATAAAATGGGCAAAAAGAGGAAAGCCAGAGGATTTCAAGTGTTCTCAAAGCTCTAGACAGGATATTGAGGGTAGACAAGAAAATAAGTCCAGGCTTTCTACCACCCTCCTTTCAGAGAGTAATCCATGCACTCTGGTTCTCCGTTTACTTACCTGGAAACCAGGATAATAAAAATCTATCCATCCAGAATGCCATCATTCTCTTGTCTCCATGGAGAACACCACTCTTCTTGCTTTCGCCTTATTTTGTGTGTCTGAGTAATAAAGTGGAGTATAAATAATTGTTCTCTCAGAGCAGCCCCAAGAAGATGCCCTCACATTTCACTTTGAACTAGTGCTTTCATCCTTGAATGTCTTATTAATTAAAGCTCTGCTGGCAACTTTAGCTACCTAGGCAGGACATAGCTGCCTATTTATACAGCAGATTTCCAGCTAGTCAACTTAAAAACAAGTTACAGAAGTTTGCGGAAAAAATCAATATGCTTTCCTTTGCCTTAGACAGTGGTGGTAGAGCACTGTGGACAGAGATAGGTACAGATAACTAGAAAGATAAAGTTTTTTTTTTATAGTGTGGTGGCTTGTTTAATAGGGCAGCAGTTAATATAGCAGAATTAAATCTGTATCTTATCCCAGGAAAACCAGGGTTTCTTTTAGGGCATAGTTTTAGTTCTCACAGTGATATACTCTCCCTCTTTTTCATCCTTCCATCCCTCAGTGGCCACTTAAGGCAGGCTCAGAGTGTCAAAGGTAAAGTGTTTGGAGTGATCATACTGAGGAGCACGTTCATTTCATCCTTTGACAGAAACCACAGCCCTTGAATAGGACAGGATGGTATCTCAGATGATAGGTCTAACGGTGACCATCACCTGGCCTTGCCACACATCGTTCAAGAGGAGGTGATTCGTGTAGGCAAAGCAGGGAAAGATAATTTCCAGAAGTGTGTCAACGGTTGGGCCCTTTGCATTAATATCTTTGTTACTTTAGGTAGCACTAGTAAATGCAGAAATATGCAGATGCTTAATTTTCTTTTGAAAAGAGTACCTTGTATGTTTAAAATATATTTCATTCAAGGATCACCATGTGCTCATAAACTTTTATTAGTATCCCAGTCCTGGATGTCCCAAAATATAAAAATTCCCAATGACAAATACTAAATGTAATTTCATAAATGTACACAGCCCCACCTGCATTCTCTCTCATTATCATTGCCATCTTCATAACTGCCACTGTTCCTTGAATTTATTGGGTGCTTCATATTCTTGAAGCTATTTTCATAGTCACAAACTCACTTAATTCTTCTCAAGAACCTCGTGCATTTGACAGATAATATGAGGATTTTACAGGTACGGAAACAGATACAGAGAAACTCTGTCATCCACTCCGGGTGGCCCAGTTTGGAACAGGATCCAAGTGTCTAGGTCAGTGCCCATCGGGAGTGATCTCCACCCGCTGTCAGTTTAAAGATACAAAGGCAAGAAACTGGAAATCGTTTCTAGTCATTATTCAGCCATTGGGAATTATTAGTTCTTTGTCTAAAGATGAATAGGGCAAAGGATTCGTGCATCCTCTTGGGATTGGGAAATTTGGTACTTTAGAAATGTGGCAAGTGGCAGACCAGAATACAAAGAGTATAATTCATCTTTTCAGCGCTCCCTTTCTCACCTCCACATTTTTGCTGTTTCTTCAGGTAAAAAATAAAGTAATGGGCAAACCTGCATGGTTGAGGTGAGGCCAAAAGGCTTGTGATCCTCACTGCTTAAACCTGGAAGCAGGACTTCAAAAGCATCTGCTGGAGATGCCTCTTTTCTCTAGGACCTCATCTTCCTCTGAAAAATAAGAACTCGGCTGTACTTACAGGGAGCCTGTCAGGAATCTTCTGCTTTGGCAAACCCGTAGGGACATCACTTCTGTTGCCCAATGCATCTCCTACAGCCTTGACTCCTAATAATTCCTTTTCCTCTACATAGTGAAATGAACTTTATAGTCGGTCAGTTCAATTTGTACTTAATGAAAGAAAACATTTCCCCAAACAGAACCATCAGACAGTTTGAAGGACTGAACAAAATAACTTCATTTTTAAAACAATCATTTCTGTCTACAGTTTTTGTAGAAGTCCAGGGCAGTTAAAAAGGCACGTAAGTGCGGCGGATTTGCTAGAATGAAGGAAAGCACAGTTTTTATTCGACTGTGAATGTAACCAGAAATACCTACAATGTACCTCCCACACGGGTTGTCCAGCTCCCACCTGGATGCCTTTTGGGGGCTTTCCCTTTTGATGGGAGCCTCAGGCCTCTTTGGGCCTGGCCTGGAGGAAGCCTAAATGAATGATCACCTTACAGATAACCAATAGTGAGCCATCAATGATGATTGATGCTTCCATGTTGCCTGGAGCCTCTGCACCTGATGCTATTTGAAACTCCTGCAGGAAATGCTGGGCATCCTACTCCAGGTTGTCCTTGGGGCCAATGGCAAATTCCTCTTGTTCACTCAAAGGGCACATTTCCTGTTTTGGGTGGTCTGCCCTATGCCCAGATTTGAAAATGTTTAAAGGGAGAATAAAGATCGCATCTTAAATTCACAAGCAAAATACAATTGGTCGGACTCGTGTTGAGAGCGTAATGTGGAAATAGCAAGATTTGTTATTTACTGTGAGCATTTGGTGACAAGCAGGCCTGATGGGGGACTAAGAGCACCTCCCTTCCGTTTCTGAAGCAGCCCGTTCCAACCAGCTGTTTAGGCCTGTTTCTGACTAAGTGAGTCGTTCCTTTTGGATCCTGTTTTCAAGGCGGTTTCTGAGGGTAGACGGAGGACATTTTTTTCTCTGCTTGTCCATGTGTCTGTACAATCATTGGCCTCTCAGAGACTCCAGGTTGGAGGTCTTCATAAGTTAGCTTCGCCAGCCCAGATGCAAAGTACACACCCCAACTGGCTTGTAAAAGCCGTACATCTAATCACATAATGCCTCTATAATGTGGTTTTTTAAATTAAGTGACCCACAGGATATTAATCTGGTGGTAACAAGTCCCAAGGGATGCAGCACTGGCAAACACTTCAAGAGCAGCTAGTACTACTATTAAATGTGATGTTCATTTCATCTGAACATATGGAAATAAAAACAAGTCATGGGAAAACTTCAGTGCTCTGTACATACTATATTGTTCGTAAACCTGTCATAAATAAGTGCCTCTTAAAAAGAAACCAATTAATAAATGTGCATTGAATTACAAAGTTTAAATATTCCATAATATGGGACCTCTGTCCCCGCCCCCTCCACCCGGATTCCCACTCCTGCCAGGGCCCCCTTGTTATTCAAGCTGTTATAACATTTTCCACTGTGTGGCACATCTCAGTTTTGTTGTTGTTGATTGAGTTATTTGGTTGGTCCGGAGGCTGAAAAAAAAAGGAGGAAAAAATCTGTAAGCTATAAAATGCATCTTCTTTCTTCCTTTGTCTGTGTATTAGAGTCTGGCTTGGCACGAGGGCCCCACCCCAAACCTCCCACCAAGAGCATGTCATATTTCTATATGTTCGTGCATGTTCAGCTCTACCTCTTTTGAAATGATGCCCCAAACCAAGTGATGTTTACATAAGTAAAAGGGAGTTTCACTTTTATGCTGTAATTTCTGCAGGGAGCAGAGGGTTTCCTAGCCATACCTTGTACTTTGTTCATGGGTGAACTTCTATTTTTCTAACGTGATGGTTTTATCCAGCTTTGACAACAGATTTCTTTAGGAGATTACACACCTGGAATTAACTTTTTCTGCCAAGAATTACAGTGCACCTGGAAGTACTAAATCATTTTTATCTACGTTTTAGAGGCTTTTCATAATAAAATTGCATATCTTGAACTTGACCTAACTCTTGAGTCAAGGCTCAAGGGCAAGAGTTGGATAGGGATGTATAAACTCGTGTTATGAGGTCAATATATCCAGGGTGTGTTTACTTCTCACCAACCAAACGCTCACTACCTGAACACCATCTCCCTGAGTGTCTTACTTCTTAAATGACTCTGCTTACCGCGTAACGTATGGAAATGTGAGTATGGACTTTCAGCAGATTGTTTGCTGTGTTTACACCAGTTCTAACACTAATCTCCGTTAATGTTTGATATAGTCCCCAACAGGTTTAGGTAGATGTCAGACACCATATCTATTGCATATGTGTTGAGCATGATATACATAGGGCAAATGATGAAGAAGTGTGTTTTAGCGACTTCTTTCCTAAAGACAACTGTGCTACCTAGATTACGTATTTGGAGAATGCAACATACTTTCTGTAAGTAAGAATGCCAAAATATAACATCTGTTAATTAAAAAAAATCATGCATGGAGTTTATTAAAGTCCGACCATATCATCAGTTTGAGACCTATGACATTTTTTTTTTTTTGTCTGCTGTAGAACTGTTGATAAGCTCTCGTGAGGGCCAACTGCAATTTGAGACTCAGCATCATAAGTTGGAAAATTTTTACGAACTCATGCTGACACATCAGAAAGAGAATACAGTGTGAGTGTTAGAAATTACTTAAATGATTTCTTTGGTTGGGCAGGACAGACGGGGGGGGGGGGGGGGGCAGAGGGGAACCAGGCAGACAGGTATAGGGAATTTGAAGGAAAAAAGCCCTCCCTTCCAGCTTTGTACTCAGCATTACATCTCTAGTTTTTGCCAGGAAATCCAAATATGCTCTGGTTTTCCTTGACATGAAGTCTTATGGGTAGAACAACAAATGCTTTTTATCCTTAGGCATCCTTGCCCTGCTATGTTTGGTTATACCTGAAGTTTGCCAAACTGGTTCTGCTTATTCTTGTCAAACAAGGATAATTTCTTCTCTTGGTTTTCTCTGATATAGTGTCAGCATTTTAAAGTCCAAAAGTTGCCATAGTGACAAATTACATGAGTATAAACATTAATTCTGTTTAGACAAAAACGGTAAGATTAAGAAAAAAATAGAAAAATCATGGATAAACCAACCTATTTGTTTTGATGCATTTTTTAAAAGTCAACATAAGAATGATATTGTAAGTGATGTAAATGATGATTAGTAAAAAAAAAAAAAGTACAGGAAAAACAAAATATAGATACGTTAAAATTACTGCTCCCAAATTCAAACATAAATCTTTGAATTTCACAAGTTACTCTTCTCTGTAACTGGAGTTTAATTTTATATGAATGTGACTAAATTCTACCCTGGGTATAGGTAAACTCATTATGTCCTTTAAGTAGTTCGAATTTCCTGATAACCAGCAGTCAAACCAAGGAACAAGCAGAATTAGTAGCCGAGTCTAATAAACGACTGGGAAAAATTGTATCTGTCTCTTCCTTCTGGTTCCCACACACTCTGGTTACATCATTACTTAGCCTGTAAACTTGGAGGCCAATTGGGCTCCAGAGCTTGGGTCACGTGACCAAAACATCAAAATGTGTCTGAAACTCTAGCCTAAAGATGGGGTTTCAGGAGGGGCCTCTGGATAGCTGACTCCTCTGCGGCTGCCGTGCAATTTTCGTATTTTATTTCACCTTTGCTTTCAGGCTTAGCTCTTGCTCCCACAGATTGATGGCCGAAGCAAACTTGTTGATGTGGGTTTTTCTGTGCAGGTGCACAGGCAAAATTATTTCCTGTACCACATGTTACACACAGTTATGTAATAGCTTTAAAACAACAACTACAACAACCAGACATTTCCCTATGAATTGGTTTTCATCAGCCAAGAGCATTCCAACCCTTTCCTTTTGTAAAAAATAACTTCTTTTGGTTTGTTTTTGAAATGCGTTTTGCGTTTCATTTTATTTTAAAAAATAACTTCATGTCTAAATGCACAAAACTCCAAAGCCAAGTGTATTAGGTTCCCTGGATGCAGCTCCTGACGATGGAGGTGAAATACTGTGCTCCTCCTGAAGGAATGGGCTGTGTAACTCTATCACCTTGCTAAGGTTTCACAGGGCAAGTGTAGTGACGACAACAACTACTTGTTCTCTGCAGACGTAGAAAGGCATTTTTTACATGCACAGGAAGCAACAAAAAGCCCGGTCTTAGGGGACGGGTGAGTGAGTTGACTTGCAAGGAATAAACCAAATAATCCTTAAAGTTGTAGCAACACATACAGAGCCAAAAGCTTGGTCCCTCTGTACACAAACATATTTTGACTTTCAGGTTTCTTTTCGCTTCATTGCTACAATAGGCGCTGTGATCCCCTCTGGCTGAGAATGTTTTGAACTCTCTGGAAGTAAATAAAATCCATCAGGAATTGGAAACCCATTGGAAAACATCCCTGATACATTGTTATCAGGCATTCAAAGATGCCTCTGGGAGTGGGAAGGGTGGGGGGACAGGGATGATGCAGTGGAAGGAGGATACTCAGGTGAAAATGAATTTTGTCAAAAACCAAACCCAACAAAACAAATCTCTCTTAAGCCATTCTTGTTGGATCAAAGGACTATGTGTAAAATATGTTACATGGTTTATACGACAAACATAGTATCTCCTCGTTACTATGCTAGATGGTAGAGATACAAAGAAGGTGATGGGGAAAGGGTAATAGTGATATCAGCTAGAATTTATGAAAGGCCCACCAGCAACTACACTGTACTAGGTGCCCTACTACATTCATCCTGATCCTTACCTTAGTCCAGAAAGGTAATTGCTATTACCCCGACCCATCCTCTACAGAGGAGAAACTGAGGCTCAGAAAAGTTAAATGATTTCCTCAAGATTGTGTAGCTAACGTGTAGTGGTCTACAGAGAGAGGATTCCAGCCTACATCTGATTTAATCTGAGACCTTTGTCCTTAACCCCTATCCCACACTGGTCCTCTGTACAATTCTTTCTTTGTCCTCATGGGGCTTTTAATCTTGTGGTGAATTAAAAAAACAGCCGAAGAAATCATTGAAATTGCACGCGTTAGAACACTGATGCAGCAAAACGCTTGAGGAAAGTGAAAGTTCCACAGAAGAAATGATTCAGGTCAGAACAGTGCTGAGGAGCCCTGTATCAATGATGGCAGAGCAGGGAGGAGTGTGGGTGGTAGATGAATGCTTAGTTATCTTTTCCCCTGCAGGTAATGCCTCCAAAATAACCGATAACTACTTTTATCCCGCAGAACTATCACTGAAAGTGCTGTGTAAGACAGAGTGAACTTCTGTCCTCCCCCCCCTCCCCGGGTGCCTGCCAAATAAAGTCACTAGGTGCTCACATATTTTCCAGTACAAGTGCTTCATTATTAATTCATGGTCCAGGTCCTCGGTACATGCTGCTACTAATATTAGGTTTCAGCAGAGAATAATGAACAGGAGCACTGGACTGGATGTCTTAACATTTTTTAAACAATGTTTGCAGTGCTAAATTCTATTTCTAGCTTAATTGGGGTCTTTACATAAACAAGAGGAGGGCTCTATAGTGTTGGGGAGGCATAATTTTCCCAAAGCTTAGCAACAGAAAAGGTAAGAGTCAGCATGATCAAGACCGAGCGGAAAGTTGGTACAGATAGGGATTTTCTCTCTTAGCATCTAGCTCTCATCAGACAAGAAAAAGAGAGGCCTCCTGAATTAGAACTCCACCTAGAAAGTCTGGACCAGCTCCTTGCTTTGAAACTGCACCCCATCAAGAAAGGGGGGAAGTGAGTTTGTTCTGGTGGGGAAATGGTCCCCTCAAGGGCCAGAGTCCGGCCCACTTACCCATTAGGCACAGTGCCTTATAGGGCCTATGGTCCTGACACATAAATGTTTTTATTTTAATGTTGTTTAAAACAAGAAAAAAATGAACATAATAATAATGAATATATAATAAGAGTCCAGCCTGGTTCATCTTTACACCAGCACAGTTGTAAAGTATAACTTTACAGTTATAAAGTTATTCCTTAAAGAATAACTTTTAATTATTCTTATGGAGGAAGGGAGCCATGATGGTGCAATGCTGAGGCTCATGAAAATCCTCATGTGGTCCTGCCCCAGTGAGGTCACTTACCAAATGGTGCTGTGCAGGGTGCTAAACAAGTCAAATTATTTCATGAGACAACCTGTTCTTCCTTAGTATTGTTTTCTCACTGTAGATCTTACTGAGAGTGAGTCTTTGAGGGAAAAATAACTATATGGGCTAACAAGAACATTGATATCACATTTCCTCTGGGTTCCCAATAGTGGCCTGCTGGTTAATTCCCATGGAATTAACATTGGATGCATTTAATTGAAAACGATGTAAAGAAAAGACACTTTGATTTATTTATTCATTATTTATTTAAGTATTTATTAAGTACAACAGCTATTTATTTAGTGCCAACTATGTGCTGGGCACTGACTAGGTGTTCAAGATATAATGAGAAATAAGGTAGGCACTGTCTCTGAACTCAAAGAGCTTCTGATAAATGCAATGAGACAAAACACAAAAATGACATTTTTAAGGGGTTTGGGGCTGGTAAAAATGAGTTGGAGGAAATCCCAGATTCCTAATTTCCATTTTAAAAATGTATCATGCTTCTAATTAAAAGATTTTCTTCTGTGGTATTGAGACACAAGCTAAGGGAGTCATAAATACATGAAATGGAGATATAGCATTGTATTTGGTAGATATGATTCTTGACCTACTTAAAAATAAAGGGTATTTAATTAAAATTATAAGGATGTTTAATGGGAGGTGCTATAGCTCATCTGATAGGGTGACTGGCTAGCCAAGCATGAGAAATTGGTGAGTGTTGTTTCTGTGAAGGAGCTAAAGTCAGTGCTTGGGTAACTTTCTCCTTGCTGTAGTTGGGTCTTCTAGGATTCATGTTTAATTTTGAGGTTCAACTGATAGAAGAGTATGTTTTAATAAATCACTGGGTTTTAAGTAAGCGCCAAGCTCTATTTGTTTAGTGTCTTATAATGAGACTTCAGGCGCTATGTGGATCTTGCCTGGTCCATTCCAGTAACAGATATTTATTGGGTCCCTTCTATGTATAAGGCTCTGTGCTACTTGTTTGGTTTCAGAGAGGAGCAAAACTAGACTACTTCCCTGCCCTCACAGAGTTTACATTCTAGTTGGAGAGAGATAATAAAAATTTAAATAATGGACAAGGTAATTGCAGGTTTCTATAGTACCATTCCAGTGAATATCTTTTATTTGGGCTTTCTGGTAACAGCAACCCAGTTTTGCATGGCATGTGGTCTTGGTAGACCATCAGTCAAGGGATCTTGTCTATCCCTAACCACAAAGTGCCCAGGTTCAACCAATTAGAATCTCCTTCCTCAAGATTTGAGGGGCTGGGTGTTGATCCCATGGGCATGTGGCCAGGTTCTGAAGAAGGCCACTGCTGATATCATGGAATAGTCATGGACAGCCATAAGGGGCTGGACCTGTCATTTAAGGCTAGCTTGCTTTAGTTTGCCATTGCTATGACTATTCAACTATATTGACCTTAAATTCCTAGTGCACCCCTTTTGGAAATCAATAGGGATCATTATGAAGGAGAATTTAAGCATAGACCATATGATGATTGGATCGGCACGGTATAATGGAAGAGAGCTTGGGAATTGCACAGATTTGGGTCCCAAATAAAGCTTTGTCCCTGGATAGCTGTGTAACGCATGTAACACCAGTTCCATGGGGTCTGAGGGAATTTTACATCTAGGTTGCCTAGCGTAGTGCACATGCCCAGAAATGTCAGCTCTTCTCCCTTACCTATTTACTCTGCCCCCACACCCCTGTCCCATACCATATTCATAATTCCTATATTGCCAGATTGGTGGGAAATTTAAAATGTGCAGTAACAACTCTGGGGGATGTAGGAAATAGAATTGGAAGGCTGTCTAATGAAACCTCAGCCTCCTCCCCTCTTCAGATATTGTGGTCTGGGAGTCAAGGGTGGACTAGAAACTCGGCAACCGGCTACGTCTGTGTCTCGTGAACTCTGCCTGGCATGAACACTTCTGTTTCAGCACATCTGTGATTGCCATATCACCGGCATTTGCAGAATGGAGGATTAATTTTATTGTGCAGTGGATCAGCAGATCTGGTGACATAATATTGCACTACGAAGAAGGATTACTCACCAGTTTCTGGATGCTACATTTTTAGAAACTAACTCCACTTAAGGATAAGTGTTGGATCTAACAACTTCCCCCTTTTCCTCACTCCCACTCTCCAATCACCCAACCAACAAATATCACTTAATGCAAAAACCAGCTCTCTTGGGACCAGATGGATACAATTTTTCTTCAGGATAAAACTCTGGATGTTCCCCCCAAGTCAAGGTTTTGTTATACTTCTTCAGTTATTAAAAACAGATGTGTCGTGTTTATAATGATGGCGCTGAGCACTTTTTTTCTCCTCTGGGTTTATGGAAAGCAATTTGCGTAGGGCAAAATAATATAGCATTTGTGAGTCATTTTGGGGAAAAAAAGTAGGGAAATTATACAGTGTACAAGTCAGACAGGGTTTGGTCATAAGGAAATACGGCCATATCCCAAGGCAAACAAAGGGGAGACCTTGTTTTTATTCTTGTCAGAGACCCACTCAGGGCTTTGACTATCACCTTTTCACCTACGACCTTCATTTACAGAAAAGGCGACTTGGAGCTGGGCTCTAGCATTTGGCAGAGCAAAGCTGAATGCTGCATCCTATAATTTCCTTACCTGCTGCCAAGCCAATACCATTGCCCTTTCCTGGTGTCTTTTTCGATGTACCTTGTTTCGTGCTCACATAGGCTATCACAGAGGCTTGTTGTTTTTCCAGGGAGCACGCCTTAAAAATTATTTCTTCCTTTCTCGATAGCCTCATCTTTGTCCATTCTTCTGTCATTCCTACTTGCAGATGGCTAACCGTTGTTGGGCCCCTGTGTCAATTGGCTGGCTGTGGGGTGTGGAGTGAGTAAAGCCCTGTGGGTAAGGTGAAAATGAAGTGTTTGTGTGTACTGGCAGAGGGACTCCTCTATGGAGTGCTTATTACATGCCAGGCAACGCTCTAAGTTACTTTGCAGAGTTTGTTATGTTTCATTTTCACAACATCTGTATGAGGTAGAGTTTAGACAGACCTGCACTTATATCTTGCTATACCATTTATTTCTAGAAATGTATAAGCTGATAGGTAGGCAGTATCCATATTTGTGTGGCTAATTTCTGTATTCTATATGTGTATGGTTCCAAAAACTGCTTTATCTTTTATATAGCCTGGGAAGGTTTTTAAAACATGATTTTTAAAAAGTATTCTCTCGATTTTCTTTATATTTGACGCTCTCATGACCAGAGTGGATATATGCCATGTTCATTTTTTTTTAACAGCACAAGTACCAAAAAATGATCAAACGTATACAAACTGCTCTCATTTAGTCTATGCAAGCAGCAGACAGTAAAATATAATGGTCTACTTATTCTGCTGTGATTGACAGCCAAACCTTAGAGCAATTTGCACTCTGATCAGATAGCAAGGTTTCTCCCATAACCTTGAGGTCCAAATCTCACTGCCCTTTATTGTGAAATTATCTGCCCTCTGACCTTTTGGAGAGATGGAGTCCCACATCTTCTCAGTCTTCCCTGGGTCCTCCGCTGATGTGTACAGCAAATGACTGATTGTCTCTCTTATGTGACCACGGCAGACACATAGAAATACCTAACTCATTTTAGCAAAACTTATCCTAATTGGAACTATAATCAAAGGTTACTGGAATGCTCCAGAAACTTACCTGGAGACCTGGATTTGGTGTCTTTTGAAGTTTTGGTGAAATAAGTGGTACCTTCTTTGTGCTTGTATTTTCTTTCCTTCCAAAGGGGGAATGAAGAAGGGAAAAAAAATTGAAAGGAAAGCTAACGCATCTCTTCTTGCACAGTCTTCCCTTCTCTCTTTCTCTGTAGCAGAAAGTGACATGGGGCTGCTGGGCTGGTTCAGGGGGTTATTCACATAAAGTCCTTATCACCTGAGCTATTTAATGTGTAATGGAAAAGTGCAGCTGAAAACATCCCAGAGGAAATGTTCTCTCCTAGGGCAGCCAGGGGCCTTTTCATCTTCACCTGAAGGCAGACCTCACCCAATTTAATGCATCATTTAGTTTGGCATCAGTGAAAAAAGCCTCCCCAGGCCTGCTCACAATGACCCTGGGGCTCCACGAAAAGACTGAGCAGGAGGGTTACTGGTTCTCACTTCTCCATTCAAAACCCCTTCTTCAGGGAAACTGCAAAAGTGGACATGGAGCCAAATGAGGAGGTTGAGGAGTGCAAACAATGACAGAGAAGTGCTTTCTCTAAAGCTTCCCGTATCACCCAGGAGATAGGAGGAGCCCTGGGTGTATTCACAGATGTGTGGGAAGAAAGGAAGGGAGGAGGGAAGAGTTATCGAGAACGCACTATGTCAAGGCACTGTACCAGTCCTGTGGCATTACTGTGGCTAATCTTCACGATGCCATTTATGTTTATATTAGTCAAACTCTATTTTGCAGATTGGCAAACAGATAGTCCCAGGGGCTGGGTAATTTCTCCAAGGATGCAGAAGACTGGGGCAGAGGTGGGATTTGAACCTAGGTCATCTGTCCCACCCGTCTTTCCCCTTTCCCCTTTTGGTCTGCTCTGGGATCCAGTGTTGCCTCCAGGATCTCCAACTAAAATCAGCCTAGAGTCCAGTCTGTTGGAGGCTGCGGTGGTCTCCCAGCTGGGGAGAACTCGAGGCAAGGCCAGTTAACAGCCTGCCTTCAGAGCTGTTCAGGAGAGAAGCCCCTTGACCCACCAGGAGGAAAGTACAACTGTAGAGTGGCTGCGGAGGGGCGGTTACGCCTCCATGCTCCTCTCTTGGGACATATGCCTGCCACAATATTGGACCCACGATTCACTGTGAGTCAAAAACTCATTACTAATTTCTTCATTCTTTCTAAATCTGAAAAAAAAAAAATCTTTGGAAGGGAGACTTCTGATCGCTTATTCTACTAAGCTGTACCTTCCGTCTCTGTCTCCTACAACTGTGTGCTGAGACTATTATAATTTTAAATTTTAATTTGATGGTTCTGGGCACTAGTCATGTTTTATCTTGCTTAGAGTGAATCGCTATGGAATTTCAGGCAGTCATTTGATTGGTCTACCATGATTTGAAAGAAGAGTTGTGTCTCTTTTCAATGGATAATCCTGTTTAATATCTGTGTGATTCACTACAACAAGATGCAGTTTAATGTTATCTGCCAATATTGTGTATAAGATGTGTGTGCCAAAATATTTCTTGCCTACTGTTATACAGTTTTGAATACAATGTTTGAAAGTTCTTTTGTGTTTTATCATTTAAGCAAAATATTGACAGAACAGGCTATCTTTTAAGAAGATTGGATAGTTTCAATGTGTGTAAGAGATACTTGCAGAGAAATTCAGTGTAACTGGGTTGGTTATAGTAATGGTATTTTAATATCAAGGTAAGTAAGACTCTTTCTTATTAAACCTTCTATAATAATTCTTGAAATGGTAACATCCTTTGTCATTTAAATGAGTAGTTTAAGAATTATGAGTTACTGGACCTGCTCGAATGCTAATTCCACCATTATTAAGCTGTATATTCTTGGATATATTACATGTGCTCTCTAGGTTTCTCATCTATGAAATGGAATAATAACATCTGAGAGTTTGTTCCTGAAGGTATAAGGATCAACTGAAGTAACTTGTGTACGTACCTGGTACATGACAGATACTTATTAGACGGAATTTATTATTATCAGTCCTAGAGAGCCATGCTTATTTTTTAGTGCTTTGACTGACTGGAATTTGGTAATATTCTCAATTGAAAACTCTCAAAACCACAAAAGGGTAAATAATAATAACATACAAATTTTTTTAACATGGAGATGTTTGGAAATGGAAACAGCTTTCCTCTTAATTTGACCATTCTAATAGAAATGGGACTACGTGAAAATAGGTATCTTTATGGGGGGGACTAGTGGCTTGGTTGAGTGGCCAACTCTTTTTTTTTTTTTTAAGGTTTGTTTATTTTTGAGAGACAGAAACAGAGCACAAGCAGGAGAGGGGCAGAGAAAGAGGGAGAAGCAGGCTCCAGGCTCTGAGTTGTCAGCACAGAGTCTGATGTGGGGCTCAAACTCACAAACCGTGAGATCATGAGCTGAGCCGAAGTTGGACGCTTAACCGACTGAGCCACCCAGGAGCCCCTTGAGTGGGCAACTCTTGATTTCGGCTAAGGTCATGACTCCAGGGTCATGGAATCAGGCCACTGCATGGGGTTCCATGCTAATCATGGAGTCTGCTTAAGATTCTTTCTCTCTCTCGGGGCGTCTGGGTGGCTCAATAGGTTGAGCGTCCAACTTTGGCTTGGGTCATGATCTCGCATTTGACGAGTTTGAGCCCCGTGTTGGGCTCTGTGCTGACAGCTCAGAGCCTGGAGCCTGCTTCTGATTCTGTGTCTCCCTCTCTCTCTGCCTCTCCCCCACTCATGCTCTGTCTCTCTCTGTCTCAAAAATAAACATTAAAAAAATTTTTTTTAAAGATTCTCTGTCTGTCTCTCTGTCTCTCTGCCCTTTGGCCCCACTTGTGCTCTTTCTCTAAAAAAATAAAAATAAAAAAAATCTTTACATACAGAAAATTTCTTATATACAATACAGATATTATGACAGATGTCAGTACTAGTATTAAGATATGCTTCATGTTTGCATTAGTAATAAGCTATGGTTTCTTTTTAATGTTTATTTTTGAGAGAGACAGAGAGAGACAGAGAGAGGGAGAGAGAGCGGGGAGAGAGGTAGAAAGAGAAGGGGACACAGAACCCAAAGCAGGCTCCAGGCCCTGAGCTGTCAGTACAGAGCCCAACATGGGGCTTGAACTCACGAACTCTGAGATGGTGACCTGAGCCAAAGTCTGAGGCTTAACAGGCTGAGCCAGCCAGACACAACAGTCATAAGCTGTGATTAATTAAAGCAAGTAAATGCACAGCAGTATAATTTCCTATCACTTATGTTTAAAGAACTCTCTTTCTAAAACTTACTCAAGACATAACATGGTGAATACAGTGGTTTTACAGGATAAAGCTATGCAATATGACAAGTATTTCATAAAGGAAATTATTTTTATCTTAAGGGGGGGAATTAAATAGCTACATACAAAACAGCACATTATAGCCCATTAGAGGTTATATGAATTTTATATGAATTTTATTTAAGCCTTTTTGAGGTGTATTTACATTTTCAATTCCTATTGTGTCTTTAGCTAATGAGTTCTTTGAGGAGTTACCTAGTGAGTTGGATAAAACACAGTTTCATGTTCAAATGCTCACTTACTTGATAAGTACTAAGACTTCTTGAGTACAGTTTTTTCTTCAGTCAATATGGATGGTCAGAGGTGCCTCCCTAGCAATACCAAGTTCATAGGGAGTTTGTGAAAGTCAAATGAGATTGTGGATATCAAAGAGTTCTGTGGCCAGAGCACTATACAGATGTAAGCAAATTACTTAAGTTGCTGTCTTCTGGGTAACATAAATTTCTTCATTATGGGGTTCTAACTGTTGTGCCCTAGATATTTTTCCTTCAAAGGTTATTCACTAGAATTTGGTGGACAACTATGTAACAAAGACTTCATGTGTCAGAATTTCTTTAATGGGTATGATGAAAAATAAAACATCAAAAGAGAGCAATTTTGTCTGTGTATTGTCTCTAGACATTGTCTGTGACTTTTTGTCATTGACGATGAATTTTTTTAATATATTCACTTTTTTCCCCAAAAGCTTTTAATTACTGCTTATATTAGGGAGACATAGGAAAAGAGGACAACTTGCATCATTTTCAGCATATTGCAATACATTACCTATTTTACCTTCATTTCTTCTGAGAAAATTAATAATATAAAATTATAAATTATAATATATAAAATCATGAAATTAATAATATAAAATTATAATATATTATATAAGTGGAGTCCACTTATATAATACATATGTACAGTTCCCAACAGTGACCTTCTCCACCCCCGAATCATAAAAAAACCCACAAATTACCAGATTTACCTACTTTTTCTTACAGGAAGTCTCCCTCAATTCCTGTTCACAAGTATGATCGATTGTAAATCTGCCTCCTAACTATTTGCCTTAATTTTTTTGAACATCAATAGATCTCTTTGCCAGTAGAGATCAGAACAATCAAAATAGGAAATAATTTGAGAGTTAGGCAGAGGGAAGGCTTTTCTAGGAACAGATGTCTTCAGGAGTGGAAATTTAGTCTCAAAAGGAATTCAAAGTACCAAATTAGGTAGGGAATGGCATAAGCACTGACTTCCCTTCCTGAACTATCTTTCTGGTTCCAGTTTTCTCTTTAGTTCTCTGTACTAAATATATCATAGTTCATATTACTGACTTCCTGAAGTAAACTGATATTTGGCATAATGGAAAAGACACAATATCTAAAAGCACTAGGACCTTTTAAAACCAATCTTCTCAAGAAAAGATGATTATGCTTTATGAGAGGAAATATTTTTACCATTAGCCTTATTTCTCTAACAATTTTCTGGCCAAGAAGAAAGCAATAAATACCTACTCATGCTCAACTAATCTCAAATAACTTTTTAACAATCCATTTGTTTTGAAGTGCCAAATGCATATTCAGGATGTCACCTCCCTGCCATTTCTTTATCACTTTTGTTGGATTTACTGGTTCAAAAGAAATGTGTCTTGCAGAATTAACCTTAATCACGTGGATTGCGATCAATAGTAAAATACAATATTACATGGTGTCAATTGAAACATTTTATCACATTTAATTGTACAGATCAGATTTGGGAGGTTATGAAATATGAACGATTCACACAAGAACAATGAATGCTAATTACTGAAGATGCCTGTAAGATACATTTTATCTGTTAATGCCCATTTATTTTCCCAAAGGATGTTATGGTCTGCCATTGACTCTTCAGCATTGTCCATATTATCAGGATCAAGAAGAATATGAGTTGTTTCAAGAAAATTTGAGCTGGAAAACCTGCAATGTGCAAATAATTTAAATTATAATTAACAAAGAGTGCTAGTGAAAGTTCAACTTGACTAGATTTTTGACTAGCTGTGATGACCAAAATCTGTCATCAGAGCTTTTGAGTGGCAAGGAGATTATTAACTTCAAGCAATCAGGTTCTTCCTCTTCAGACAGTATTTTTCAACTATATTAGGGTTCTTTAGAAACAAACTTGTTAGAATATATAGAGATATATTTAAGAGCTTTCTTGTAAGAATTGGTCAGGAGCTCTCATGTCCCAGCCTGAGAAGAGAGAAAGAATTTGTCCTTTGCCTTTTTGTTCCATCTAGGCCCCAGTGGATTGGATAATATTTTCCCACATTGGGGAGGGCAACTCTCTCTACTCAGTTTACTGCATCCAATGCTAATCTCTTCCAGAAACAACCTAATAGACATACTCAAAAATGATGTTTTATCAACTATCTGGTTATCCATCCCCTAGCCCAAGTCAAGTTGACACATAAAATTAACCATCACACCAACCTAATGACCTCGTTGGTTCAGTAACTAAGCACACTTTCCATAAGTAAAAATAAAATAAAAGTTGTTTGTCTCCTTCTTTCTTCTTCCTTCCTCCTTTTTCCTTCCCTCTCACTGTCTTACATTTATTTTTGTCCTTTCTTTTGTTTTTCATATCCAATTCTGTTCACCTATAAAATGAAAATGGACTTGCTAGCCTAATGTAATCAAATGTTATAAATCAATATAATTATAACCAAAAAATTGAAGTTCTATTATCTTGAATAACAGTTCAGGTCTAAAATAAATATGAAGGTAGACTTAAAGAAAATCTATAAACTCTCCTTTTCTTTACTATTGTCGTAGGTAGGATAATGTCTTCTATCCTACTCCCAAGGATGTCCATATCCTAATCTCTGGAACCTATGAATACAGCAAAGGAGAATTAAGAGTGCAGGTAGAATTAAGGTTGTTAATTTGGTGGTTTTAGCACAGGGAAATCTGCAAAATCTGGGTAGACCCAATATAATCACAAAGGTCTTTCAAAGTAGAAGAAGGAGATTGAAGAGGAGGTCAGAGTGATGTAATATAAAAAGAACTCAACATGCCATTGCTGGCTTTGAAGATGGAGGAAGGGGACTATGAGCCAAGGAATGTGGGAAGCTTTTAGAAGCTGGAAAATGTTAGGAAGTAGATTCTTCCCTATAGCCTACAGAAGAGAATTCAGCCCTGCTCACACCTTGATTTTAGCCCAATGACATGTGTTGAACTTTAAACCTACAGGACTCATAAGATAACACATTTGTTTTGCTGTAAGCTACTAAGTTTGTGGTAATTTGCAGGAGGAACAGAAAACAAACACAAATCTGCTCTCTTTTCTATAATAATTTCTCTTTATTAATTTCTGAATTATTATTAATTCTTCTGAGGAAGAATTTGCAAAGGAGTATATTTTGGTTCATGGTAGGAGGAGGGTAGAATGAGTCAAAACTGATGTTTTCTGTTGCCCTTGAAACTGATGTGTTTGTAGAATAAAAGCTTTTATTGTTAATCTGAATCACTTTCTATCTTATTTGCAAGACCTATGTTGACTCTCACTGATTTTCTTCTTAGCTTGAGTTACCCAGGAGACCAGAGCCTGAGAAAAAAATTTGCAGTTAGGTAGTTTACTTGGGAAGTGATCCCAGGAGTCAGCAATTGGAAGCACTTGTCCATTGGCTCCCATCTCCTATTGGTTGAGTGTTGCTTCAGGGAGGTTAACTCTCCAGCACTTGGGCAATGCAAGCATACATGCCCAGTAAATACCTGTAGGTGTCCCACTCCTTTAGTATCAGAAAAATACAATGGCAAGTCAAAGACATGCTTGAGGCAAGATGTGGTCAATATCGGAACTCTTCACCCCTTTGCTATGTGACTGTCACCACAGCCACAATTGCAAATGGAATCAGAAGATCAAGAGGAAGTGAAACAAGGCACAAAGAGCATCTGATCCAGTCTAACCCCTAATTGCACCACATATTAAGACCAATTTGCCATTGAATCTTCAAAGTGCTCCTTTCTTTGCTGGCTAGGTCACTGGGAAGAGGAACCCAAAGTAACACGCATCAGTCATAGCTTCCAGGCTAATGGAACTCCTACTGTTTCTGTTAGTGGAAGCAGTGGTACCAGGACCTCTAATCCTGTCAAACCTAAAGATGTGGGGACAGGAAGCATACATTCTGTATGTAGACCACTGTGAATGATAGTGAGAGGGGGCAAATCTTACTCCTACCCTCTGATGTCTAGACCTGTTTATTCTAGCTTTGGGGGGCAAAGCACAGCTGTTTGTTTAGCTCCTATATTTGATTTTAGTGGGCAGTGTGCCAACTCCGTATAGGCCTTTGTCTCGAGTTAGCGCCGCAGTTGAGCCTTTAGTAAGCAAGCAATTTCATTGTTCCAGTAGGCTGCCTGCTACCAGGTGATGTACTATGTGGTAGAAGTAATGGATCCCTCAGTCATACATCAGTTGTTGCACACCCTTCCCTGTAAAATGGGTCTCTTGATTTGAAGTGATATTATATGGGAATCCTCTGACAGTAAATCAAGCATTCTATATGCCTTTGAATAGTGGTGCTGACAGAGACATGGCAGACAAGAAAATTAAAGCCATTTGGGAGTAAGTATTAATTGCAGTAATGATGAATCATTGCTTTCTCCAGGGTGAAAGGGGTCTGATGTAATCAACCTGACATTAAGTGTCTGGATGATCTCAAACTCTGCTGCTTTATCAAGGGCTTTGTCTCAGGTTGTTAACACTTTGACAGGCTGAGTGTTCAGTAGCAGCAGCTAGTTTGGTCTTGGTGAGTGGGGACTCATACCATACCACTGGGAACACTCATAGCCTCTATTCCTGCCACCATGGTGATTCTATTCTTGACCCTATTGTGCAAGCATGGGGGTGGTAGAGGAGGGAGACTGGCTGAGGTTGAGTCACAGGATGAGTCAGCCTCATTGTTGAGTGTCTCCCCTGACTTGGATGCTCTCTGGTGGGCAGTAGCATGAGATTTGTTTCCACTTTGTACCCACTTCAGTGGGTCCATTGTGTGCTTCTTCCCTAGACTTTTTTTTTCTTTAATCTTCCAAACTTGCTCCTTCCATGCCCTGAGCAACAAGCCAACCCATTTTCTAATGTGTATGTGTGTGTGTGTGTGTGTGTGTATATATATATATATATATATATATATATATATATATATATATATGATAGGTATATATGTATATATTTCCTATAATACATATATACATATATATGTATATATAAGGATATAATATATATATCCTTTTCAAGCTACTTTTCTATTACATAAAAAGTAAAAAAATCAAAATATTGCTCCCAGCTTTGTCCATTGGAAGGATTGTGCCTCACAAATGACATATATGGCACTCTCAAAGAAGGACTACATTGCAGTAGGAGTCCATTTTCATTTTATATCAACATATTGTTCTGACTCAGCTATGAACCAGGTCTAAGATTTTTCCTCTTCCATCAGCTGGCTTTAGGAATATTTCCCATCCCCTCAACAAGATGTTATGTGTGAATTGAGGTTTAGGCATCAATGCAGCAGAAGTAAGTGGTGTGGGATTCAGAAATCCTGTTCATGGAGCTTTTTTATATTTTCTCACTTTTCTTGGTCTTGATTTTGTACCATTTCCATAGTATGATAGATTGTTGCTGCACTTGTCTGACTCTACAACTTGGTAGATCTGGAAATATCAATTGGTAATGGGCTGCAACACTTAGCCATTTGGTTAGAGATTTAATCTCCATTGGACCTTAATAGCAGCTAGGAACTACTTTGCAAAATGTATAGTTTCTGCCATGGAAGATAGTCTCACTCCAAAATCTGAAGTGTCTCTCTACTGTAGCTTTTGTATTGTCATTTCCCATAGACCTCACAGTTGTGTTCACCATGGTTCCACGTATTTATCATGAGTACCCCTAGTGCCATTGAATTTGTTGGGTTATATAGTCTGAAGGGTAGGATATCTTGTAATGCAGACTGTATTTGCTGCTGAGCCTTCTTTTTGCTCTGGGCTCCCATTAGAAATTGTCAGTCTTCCAAGTTGTCCAACAACTAAATCAGAGTGGTATTCCTAAGAGCAGTATGTGCTACCTCCAAAATTCAAAATGGGTCACTAAGCACTATGTCTTTTCCTTAGCCATAGGGTATGCAAGATGCAACAACTTATCCTTTATTTTATTTTATTTCATTTTATTTATTTATTGTAACATTACAAACTTTTTATTTATTTTGAGAGACAGAGAGAGAGAGAGACAGAGAGAGAGAGAGATGGGGAGGGGCAGAGTGAGAGGGACAGAGAGAATCCCAAGCAGACTCTACACTGTCAGCACAGAGCCTGATGCAGGGCTCAAACGCATGAATGGTGAGATGGTGACCTGAGCTGAAATCAAGAGTTGGACACTTAACCGGCTGAGTCAGCCAGGCACTCCATACACCTTGTCTTTTATTTTAAAGGGGATATCCTGACATGCTCCAGATTACTGAACTCCTGAACACTTGTCAGATGCTGTTGGATGTCAAAAGTTTCTCTGGATGTACTTTAAGACTGTAATGTATTTCAGCAACTAAACACAAGTAACACCAAAGGCTCAGGTTTAGAACCATAGTCATGATTATCTGCTATGCCACTTATCTATTGCTGCCTAGTAAAACCCATTCCACAATATAGTGGCTTACAAAAACAATTTATTATAATTATCTCTCATATTTCTGTGGATTGACTGTGCTCAGCTGGATGGTTCTTGCTTGGGGTCTTTCAGGCAGTTGCAGTCAGATGCCAGCTAGAGTCATCGGAAGTCTTAACTGAACTGTATGTCCAAGAGGATTCAAATGTGTGGTAGTGATGGTGACTGTTGGCTAGCACCTACAAACGATTTCTTCACTGGTCTTGAGCTTCCTCACTTTATAGCAGCCTCAAAGAAGTCAGACTTCATAGTAGGTGGCTCAGAGCTCCAAGAGGGCAATGCAGAAGCTATCAGTCTTTTTAAAGATTAGTCCTGGAGCTGGTCCAGGACTCTATCTCTATCCTTCTCTATCATGCCTCTGTTACTCAAGTGAGTGATGACTGTCAGCCCAGATTCAGGGCGAGGAAAATAGACTCCCCAACTTTCAGTAGGATGAGTAGCAAAAAATCTCCACCTATCTTTAATTTACTACACCTGTTCTCAAAAGACAACACCATGTAGGCGACAAGTATGATTTCTGGGTCCACACAAACCAGCAGAAACATTGTTAGA
Organism: Puma concolor; assembly: GCF_028749965.1. Classification (NCBI taxonomy): domain Eukaryota; kingdom Metazoa; phylum Chordata; class Mammalia; order Carnivora; family Felidae; genus Puma; species Puma concolor. Next base: position 74,764,062 of record NC_141675.1, on the reverse strand, counting down.
GATAATTCCAAGCGTGGAGTTAAAAAGAGAGTAAAAGTTATGATCTTTGTCCTGAGGAAACTTTACACCTAATTAACCTGGAAGGAAAATAAGTGCTATTTAGAAAAAAAAATCTTACTTTATTTGTGCATTCTAGAGGAGGAACAAACATTAGTAATGACACCAGATACTCAGAGGCCACTTGGATTTTAGTTGCTAAGCTTGATAGGACTTTTGGGATGAGAAAGATAAGACTTCCTTGGACAAGCCCAATCAGGAGAAGCTTTCTTAGAATGGCTAAATTTCTCCTCATTAAGAAGTTAGCATTAATTCTGGATTTTGTGTTGGTGGCCAGCAAGCACTAGAACTTAGAAAAGAAGAAGGAAATGGAGAAAAGTGACTTAGGAAAGAAGAACCATTAACATGACAGAAGGGTCAAGGGTCTTGAGTGCCTGAGGAGGTATGCTCCAAATTTGCTTGGGAAGACTTACTTGTTAGCAAATAAACAACTTTTAAGTCCCCCTCAATACAGAATTCAATATATACTGTTTATAAAAATTCAAACCCATAGTATTAATATTTTTGCATAAAGAGATCTGTACATGTTTGGCATTTTAAGTGTTTGCAATTTGTTTAAGAGAATTTGGCTTCTTAGGGTGAATCCCAGATTTATAATTCAAGTTTTATACGTGGAATTGAATAATTGGTTTAGAATTAAAATTTTATGTTCAATTTATGACATTTGCATGATTTATTAAACACTTTGGAAGAGTTTATTAAGCCAGAAAATATATTTAAAGGAAAAGGGAATATATTGAATTTATAAATATAGTTAAAAATATTTTAAGGCATTTAATTAAATCTGTAAATGGACGAATTAATCTAAGGACTTTAAAAATGTTTGCTGAAATGTGTTAGGCTTGTAAGGTTTGTGGGGTAAATTCAAAAACTTAAGGAAGTTTTGATTTTGTAACCATTAATGAACCGAATATTAATTTTTATACCAAAGTAAATCACTGAATAGTATTACCTATCTAGTATTACCCTGAAGAGCATAAAAAAGCTCACATTTAATGGTATTCGTCCCCTGAGTAGATAATTCTAGCATATGGGATAACCATCTATCAATAGACTGCTTTTCAGACATTTTGAAATTGTGAAGATATCTGAGTAGGTTCAGTCAAAAGATCCAAATTGGCTTTCAGGCATCACCTGATTCTTCTCTCCTGGTCTTTTGATTCTGTGATAATTCCCTGAATGATGACGTCTTTCCCAAATAACGAGTAGCCGTGAAGAATATGTCAACTTTTGTAAGTTAGTCTTTCTAATGCTCATGGGCAAAACATTACACCTCTTGTTTTCTCTCTTCTCAGAAGCAGCTGAGCAGGCCAAATTTAAAGTTTATCTGAATGAGGAACAAAGACTGGAAAGCTTTAGGCTGAGGGGATGTGTTCAAAACCTTGGGAACTGGTAAAGAAGGGGATTACAGTAAAAGTCTGTATGTAACCTTAACTACAGTGTTAACTAAGAAAATCATTATAGCAACACAGGTTGGCATGTTTATAGCTACTTTTCTTTAACAAAAGATTAGAAAATAAAGGAGAAAGGGAAGTGGATGAGACATTCCTGTGATCATACAGCCTAAAACAGTAGACTTCAAAGCTTCCGAAGAAACCAGTCTTGTAATCCAGTGCTTAATTCTCTCTAAGTACCAACTGGCAAGGTTGGCTTAAATGTTTATTAGGATTCCCAGTAGGAAACTTAAATAGATGTAATGGCCATTGACATAAATGAAGGTAAATATTTTATTTTCGCCATTATTTTTAGTTAAAAAAAATCTTTATTTTGAAGAGGTAACAGCAATTTTTGAAAATACTGATCATTTGTTACTTAGTTTCCTGGGTTTTACAAGTTTTATCTACCCAAATATTTACAAGCCCCACTGTGTGCAGTATTCTGCCTGCAGTTTCAGCGACAGAATGAGATTAGTGGCATTAGAAGTCTTTAGCAGTGGCTGGTATTCAGTTGGCTTATCCCTTCCCCACTTCCGCTCAGGTACAACCTTGGTCTAAAATGCTTCCTTAGCCCTTCTTAATGGGGACAGGGATGATTTAGGAACTTGCTGTTGTTGACTTGGTGAGATGTGACCCTGGCTCTATAGAAGACTTCTGTTCCTGTTGTGTGGACGAAGCTGTACAATCAGCATGGGTTTCTCTTCATGTTGGAGTCCATCACTGGTCTAAGCCCCTAGCTGGGGGCTAATGCTCTGCTCAGCTCTTTCTAGCATCTTCGCCATGGGTCTTCTGTCACTTACTTTAGCCCCAGAAGATGGATGGGGAGGGGTCAAAGAGAGAAGGGAGAAGAGGGCAGGCATCAGAATTATGATGCTTTCTCAGTCCAACTTCCAACTGATAGTTATGTTGCTTCAGCCCCTGCCCATCTAGTATCTTAATGATGCCATTGTTTGTGAGGGTCTCAGGTGGCCCTATCCTATCCTATCCTATCCTATCCTATCCTATCCTATCCTATCCTATCCTATCCTACCTTGTCCTGTCCTGTGGAACTGCCATTTTCATCCTTAGATCTCTCTAAACCACCTAAGTCTGGTTTCTCTTCTCAGTAGCATTCTTGAGAACTTTGCCTGGCTGGGATATTATCCAGATAGGCTAAGTAAATTAGTTGTGACCAAAACATTGAAAGAATAGTACTACCCTACTTTTGAATAGCATTTTGTAATTTACACAGTTCTAGTTAAACTGTTTCTACTTGCTAGATCATATGGATGATTGTTGCCTCTTTCTGTGAAATTCACATTTTCATAAAGATCAAACATAGTGGGGAGAATTTGCAGCAACTGAATTTACCCAAAAAAATTATATTGATATTCATAAATATATAAAAACCGCATTAGCTATGTAATCACTTGTATCTTACAAGCTAATGTTTCCAGTATAGAAACTGGTACTTGAGAGAAGTGAGCAATATTTAGAAGCTGTATCAGTTCAATGGAAATTCATTATTCCAAGAGGCATTTTACAGAAAGTGAAATATAAAAAGCCAAGATACATATGAAAAAATAAACATACTGGTAATTGAAGAAATGTAAATTAACAATGAAATACCACTTTCAAGCTAGCAGGCTGGCAAAGATATGAAACAATGGTTAATAACAAGGGTGTCAAATATAAACTGCTAAAATATGTACTGGCATATTTCTGAAGAGCAATCTGGTAACATAATGTCTTAAAAATATGCATACACTTGACATGACGGTTTTACTTCTAGGAATATATTCTAAGAAATAATCAACTATGTATAAAAATGATGTTCATTACATCCTTTAACATCCTATGACATTGTTTATAATGTGAAAAAATGTGAGCAACAAATGTTCAAAAATAAGAGCTTAATGAAATAAATGATAATGTGGTCCTCATAAAGGCTATTGTAGAGCAGTTAATGACAAGGTTGGATGATATGATGTATTTTAAGTAAAATAAAAATGTTTCAAAATACTATGTACCATATCATCCCATTTTAATTCTATGTGCATGGTATATGAATGGACTAAACACCAGAGGGATATGTGCCAAAATATTAATAATGGCTATTACTGAATGGTTTAATTATAGGATATTTAATCCTTCTCTTTGGTTATTTTTATACTCTAAATCTCCCCATTCTCTTTGTAAATAAAAAAATAGATTAAAAATCATAAATAGAGAAAAAAGTAATTATCCTAATGATTACCCATGTGAGTTAAGGTAGCAGTTCTGAAATATTTTGCTCTCAGGACACTCTTAAAAATTATAAGGAATCCAAAGAGCTTTTATTTACATGAGTTCTATATATTTATATTTATTGTGTTAGAAGTTAAAACTGAGAAATTAGGAAAATATCTCTGTGTTAATTTACTTAAAATAATATTAATAAATCCTTTGCATGTTAACATATTTTTATGAAAAGGTACTATATTTTTTTTAAGCAAAGACATTTCGTGAGAAGAGTTGAACTGTTCCACATTTTTTTTAAATCTCTTTAATATCTGACTTCACAGAAGATAGCTAGATTTTCATATGCTTCTGCATTTAATCTACTGTGGTATCTCATGCTGTGTAGTTTCTGGGAAACTCTACTGTCCATGCCTGAGAGGACAAGAGTAAGAAGGCAAATAAAATCAGGTATTTATTACCATTATGAAAATAATACTTACATGAAAATTGTATGGACCTTGTAGACCCTCTGAGAGGGTTTCAGAACCTTCTGCAATCCCCGGACCACACTTGAAGAATGACTGATTGAAAGTACTGCAGCTGGGTGGTATGAGGAAATAAATCGTGATAAAAAGATAACCATTTCAAGTATTTGTTGTGTGGCAAGAACTATACCCAGAGTTTATGTATACAATTTTGTTTAATCCCGACCACAACCATAAGAGCTAATTTACCATCATAACCTTCATGTTTTAGCCGAGGAAGCTAAGGCAAGAAGAGACCAAGCAACTTGATTATACTCCCCAGGGCATTTGTCTCCAGGGCCTGTCCTCTTGACCCTCACCTACCTGGAGTGCCTGTTGTCACCTCATGCCATCCCGAAGAAAGATGGCTGCGTGCTGGATAACTCTGTAATGCCACCTCACATCTGGAGCCCACGGTATCTGGAAGATGGGCTTATTTATCAGAAAAAAAAAAAGCAGTCTTACATGCCACAGTATGCAAAAGGCAAAATTTGGAGGATATTGAAAAACATCCTCCCGGAGTTTAGTGCATTGTGTCACCTCTTAGATCATAGTCAGCCTCAGATGGGAGCACAGAGATCTCTCTTCCTTTGGCCTCCTTGCTGCCTGCCTTCCCCACCCTGCCCCATCGCTCTCCTGGTTGCAGGGATCCTGCTCTTCTTCTTTGTATCAGGCTAAGTTGGTGAGGGTTGTTCACTCTGGGCTATTCATTCTGGAGAGCAGAAGTGAGCTGTTAAGTTTTCAGAGTGGAGCACCCACCAGAGAAGCCAACCCCTCTCTTGCTAATATTGAGCTTCTTTCCCAGCATAACTTCAGTGCATAAAAGCACAAGCCCATTGTATTCTAAAAGCCACATTTACTTGAAAGTTAACAAAGTTCAAAAGATAACTTACTTTAATATTTGAAACTATTTTTTTTTTTTCATGTGATAGTTTATCTGTCATGTGTACTTCCAAAGAACTTTACTTTTTGGCCATCTTTTAAGAGTGTACAGCTGTTACTCGTTTTATGACCATGAGTATATGGAAGAGTTGGAGATATATCTGCAAAACCGTTTGTGTGCATATAAGGAAACATGTGGTCTAGGCTTCCACTTCTCCTCCACCTCTGGCTTTAGTCACCTTGAAACAGCCTTCGCTATTAGTTCAAATTACGAAGTAATTACCTTCTTTGCTCTCCCCTAGAGCCTGGAGACTTAGCTGCCACATATTTCTAATAGGTTTTTTTCCTTAGGATATTAACTCTCGGACTTTAGGAAGCATGTTTCTAATCTTTTCTCTCTTTCTCATCCACACACCACACATGTTTTAGGAGGGCAAGGAGAGAGTTTTATTCACTTCTGGAACATCTGTGCCTAGCCATGCCTGGCATGTAGTGATATATTAAAAAAAAAAAAAAAAAACATGTTGAGGGGCGCCTGGGTGGCTCAGTCGGTTGAGCGTCCGACTTCAGCTCAGGTCATGATCTCACTGTCTGTGAGTTCGAGCCCCGCGTCGGGCTGTGTGCTGACAGCTCAGAGCCTGGAGCCTGTTTTGGATTCTGTGTCTCCCTCTCTCTCTGACCCTCCCCCATTCATGCTCTGTCTCTGTCTCAAAAATAAATAAACATGAAAAATATTAAAAAAAAAAAAACAAAAAAAAACCAACAACAAAAAAAACATGTTGGATTGGCCCTAATAGAAATAATTTTTGTTTTAATTCCTTTCTTGTTTTCTTTCTTTTCTTCCTTCCTGCCTTTTCATCACGCAATAAACACCTAGTGATTCTTCTGACAAGCCCGACACCATGCTAAGCAAGTACCAAGTTATATATTTTATCATGCTGACTTTGAGAAACTCAGAGTGAACAAAACTGCACTTGAAAAGGAGGTACTGAGGCACGTGGGTGGCTCAGTGGGTTGAGCGACTGACTTTGGCTCAGGTCATGATCACTTGGTTGGAGCCCCAGGTCAGGCTCTGTGCTGACAGCTAAAAGCCTGGAGCCTGCTTTGGATTCTGTGTCTCCCTCTCTCTCTGCCCCTCCCCCACTTGCACTCTTTCTGTCTCTCTCTCTCAAAAGTAAACATTAAAAAATGTTTTTTTAAATAAAAATTAAAAAAAAAAAAAGAAAAGGTAGGTAACTGTTCCTACCTTTTGGGTCTTCAAAGTAATTTAGGGAGATTAGATCAAGATAGTATTCTAAGCCCAAATGCCATAAGATGACAGAAACAATATTTTTTAGTGAAAAATCAGTAGCTGTCCTGAGAATTCAGAGTACTAATAGCAGACTAGAAATCTTGAGGAATTCCCAAGTGTTAAAACCAACTAACCAACCAACCACCAACAAAAAACCAATTATATAGGATCAGATCATGGGAGAAATAAACTTGAGAAAACGTGGCTCAAACACACACACACAGAAGAGTACTTATACCCTGGTGGGAACAATTCTGGGGAAGACTAAGCTCAGTTAGTGGTTACAGGAAGGAAGGGTCCCTAGGCACACATCCCAGTGTGTGACCGGCAGCTCTCCCTATTGCTGCAGGGTAGACCCTCCCTCTTCTCTCTCCCACATGTGGGAGCATGGTGTCCAGCTTGTAAGAAGAATTAGAGGCAGCAGCTGAGCTGGCCCAGGGGCTAACGTGAGAAGGCTCTGGGGACTGGAAGGCAGTGTATTGCCACAGGCAGGGGCTCCTCAAGCCTCAACAGTGCTACGGGCCTCCACACTTGGAAAACAAGACACCAGTAGGCTGTGGGCAGTACATCTTATCTTTCTCCTGCAATCACTGATGGCTTAGAGAAAACACAGCAAGCAGGTGTACAGGGATTATCAAAGATCATCCCACATTCTTGGAGTAATAGGACAACCAGAAGAAGAATTTAAAAATAAGTACAATTAATACCTGTGAATTCTAAGAGATTATTGTATCAATAAAAAACAAGTAGAGATTTTAGAAATCAAATGTTTGTCACAAAAGAGTAATATTGTCAATATGTGAAGAGTTTTTTTACATCAAGTAAAAAACACAAATACAATAGGAAAATTGGCAAGGATAAGGGGATGTAAAGGATTCTTAAATATTTGACAATATGCTCTGCTTCACTTATGGTAAGAGAAATGCAAACGAAAAGTACAATTAGATAATATATATCACCTATAAGATTAATAAAGTTTAATTGCTTTGATAACACGATATGGTGAAATTGTGAGAAATTAAGCTCCCATATGTTGCTGGTGAGAGTACTGTCAGCATAATCTATATGAAGACCAATTGGAGCAGTTAGGCAATACAAATCAAGTTATAATCCAGCAAATGCGCTTGATCTAGCAAATGAACTCCCAGAAAGTTAGATATTCATGCACACACATGAAATTTTAATTGTGTGTATACAAAAATATTAATTGCAGTCTTTTGTTGGATTATCACAAATGTGGAAACAACCAAAATATCTATCTGTGGGAAACTGGTTAAATAAATTACAGTACATCCATACAAGGGAAACCCATGCATTAAAAAGATTTCACAATTTTACATTTAAGAATTTATTCTACAAATATTCATGCGTATAAGTGATGTTCTTGCACAGACACACTTGCAAAGTGAATGAAATAATATATGAAAGGGCTAATTATTGAAACATTTCTTACAATTGCAAACAGTGAGAAATAAACTAAATGTCCCTTAATAGCAGATTCATTAAATAAAATATGGTACATTCAAATGAATGTCAAAATAAATATAGAAACTCTATAGGTAAGATACTGAGAGTTCTTTTCAGATAACAATGTGAAGTAAAAAGGCAAGTGTATATTCTGAGATCTTTTGTGAATAAGGAAGAGGAAAATATATACATTTGTGTTGTACTTGTGCGGAAAAACTCTGGAACATTGCAAGAAAATGAAAATAGTGGTTTTCTGGTTTGGGGCTCAAAACCGGGCAAAGAGGGGAATAAGAGCTACAGGGTTTTTACCGTATGTCTTAATTTTTAAAAAATTGAACTGTATGAATGTATTGCTTCTTCAATAAATGTATTATCTGTAAAAAAATTCTTTAGAGAAAAGCACAAAAATCAAAAAATCAGAAAAAGAAATGGTTCCATATGTATTCATATTTTTTAAATGTTTATTTTTATTTTTGAGAGAGAGAGAGCAAGGGGAGGGGCAGAGAGAGAGGGAGACACAGATTCAAAGCAGGCTCCAGGCTGTCAGCACAGATCCCAACCTGGGGCCTGAACCCACGAACTGGGAGATCATGACCTGAGTGGAAATCTGGCGCTTAACTGACTGAACCACCCAGGCGCCCCCATATGTATTTATATTGATGTCCAAAATATATTGCTAAGTAAAAACAAAAGCAAAATGAACAAAACACAAAAGCAAAACATGTGTGGAGTATGATACTGCTGTGTGTGTGTGTGTGTGTGTGTGTGTGTGTGTTTATTTTTTTTAGTGTTTATTAATTTTTGAGAGAGAGACAGAGACAGAGAGAGACAGAGACAGAGTGTGAGCCAGGGAGGTTCAGAGAGAGGGGGAGACACAGAATCTGAAGCAGGCTCCAGGCTCTGAGCTGTCAGCACGGAGCCCAATATGGGGCTCAAACTCATGAACCATGAGATCATGACCTGAGCTGAAGTCAGGAGCTCAACCGACTGAGCCACCATGGCACCCCATGAGTGTGTGTTTAAAAGCCTGACTCCAAGGCTGCATATGTACACACTATCTCTGGAAAGATACACAAGAAATTAGTACCAGGAGGAAGAACTGAAAGAGAACTGGAAAGCCCAGGGGGCAGAGATATAAGAAAGACTTATATTTGACTACATTCCTCTGCGTACTTTTTGCATTTTTTTATATGTGTATATATCACCAATTCAAAAAATGAAGTAGTTTTCAAATAATGTTACAATAAAAAAATCAATAGATTAGTTGAATAGCATCATTGACATATGCTAAGGGATTTCATATGCTAACTGGGCAAAGAGGGGATCTTATTAGTTTAGTATATATGTGTTGGAAATATAAGGGTAAAAACTGAAAAAATTGAAACAGAATGTATGACCTTCAAACTATATAGAAATCTCAATAAAACAAATCTTGCTGCTCCCACATTAATACAATAATGTACTCCACCTTTAATCAATAGAACAAAAGGAGGGGTGCCTGGGTGGCTCAGTGGGTTAAGCGTCCGACTTCAACTCAGGTCACGATCTCGCGGTCGAGTGAGTTCGAGCCCCGCATCGGGCTCTGGGCTGATGGCTCAGAGCCTGGAGCCTGCTTCCGATTCTGTGTCTCCCTCTCTCTCTGCCCCTCCCTCGTTCATGCTCTGTCTCTCTCTGTCTCAAAAAATAAATAAACGTTAAAAGAAAAGTAACAACAACAACAAAAAAGAACAAAAGGAGACTATGAAGATAAATACAATCCATAAGAAAGCAAACAGAAAATTTAAATTATGAGGGGAAGAAGTCCAAGTGATATAAGTAACCACAATAAATTTCTAGTAGTAGCAAATTTTTGGTAGTATTTGTACTAGAGATATCTAAAATAAATTACTGAGATAAATTAAAATCAAGGACAAGACATACATACCAGGTTAATACTAACTGAGATAAAGTTTAAGTATTGTTACATTAACATAAGACAAAATGGAGTCCCAGAAAAAAGGATGAAAAGGGACAAAGAAGAGTATTTCATATTGAGAAAAGGAAAAATCCATAATATATAACAGTCATGAACATTATGTATCTAACAACATTAAAGTATATAAATAAAAAACATTTAAAAGTACAAAGGCAAAATGATCAGTCTGCAATCACAGTGGGAGACAGCTCCCTAGGAAATAACAGAACAATTAGACAAAAACAAGAAAGGATCTAGAGTTTTAAATAACACTATTAGCATGTTTAATACTTAACTTTGTATCCAAAAAACAATGAATACCCTGTCTTGTCAAACACATATAGTACAGAAAATTAACCATGTATTATTGGTCTATAAAGACAATCTCAACTAATTGCAGAAACCAAAAATCATACAGACCATGTTTTCTGAGCACAAAACAATAATAAGAGAAACTATGAAGAATAGAAAAAAAAGCACCTATCCATTTAGAACATACAAACAATTCTTCAAAGTCGATTAAAAGAAAACAGCAAAAATCTGACAGTTCCCTGGGATTGCATGGTTGACTTCATTGTACTGGTACATTGTGAAGTCAAGGGGGGATTGAAAGCTTGTTCGAGACCGCTGTGGTTTCAAGGAGTATTGCCAGATGTAAACCTTCCTTGTCATTGTACAAGTTTATTCCAGTAAGGTTAATTTGTAAGAAATATCAGAGAATAGGACACTGAGCACTTTGTCCTATCTGGAGAAGTTGCAGCCAAATGCATACTAAAATTGAATTGTTGAAATAATAACACGGTTTAAAAAAAGGTTACAGAGATATAAACATGTCTCAATTTACATTTAATTAAATTAATTACATTACATTAAGTTAATGTACATTAAGTGATATTAATTTAATATTAAAATATTGAAAAGAAAACATTAAAATAATAAAATATTATTCTTATATATTCCCTTCCTCAAAGTTAGGGGGAAGCACATGCCCATGTTGGGAAATCATTTGAATGAAAGAAAAATCTCTAGATAGACAATGACATCTGTCTATGATAAAATGGCACTGTCGGTTAACTGGAATATTCCCCTGAAACTCTAAAACAGGGATTCAGTAAAAACAGTTCAACATTGCTTAATGAGAAAGCCATTGACGAATGGCCGACTCGGACATCTGAACAGGAAGTCCACCAGAGGCTAGCACATCTTTTGGAATGTTAGATCTGGAGGATCTCTTATAGATAATTGTTCAGTATCATTACCACCATCACCAATTTTATAATAGGATAACCAGAATTGAGGTTTTTCTCCTTCCTAGACAGTATTCCTTCTATACTTCCCATTCCTGCTTACCGTGTCCTTCAGATTTTTTCATTCTGAATCATAACAGCTTAATGAATCAAACATCCCTTAATTAGAATACTCTGAGAATGTTTTACTGCTTAGTGGTATATCTTTAAAAGTAAATCAGAAAATAAAATGTGACTGTCTCTCAGACAATGTGTACTTTGTAAACCCTGGAAATCAGTAAGATTGTATAATTGGCACCTTTCCCAAGTTCAACCAGTCAGGGCCAATTAAGGGGATTCACCAGTGTTAATTTTAAGCAGTAAAGAATCTCATGATGTGAAAATGCATCTAGCAAGCTAGAGCAAAGAAAGCAGCTTTTTGCTCAGTCTGATACTGCCCCAGGGCTGGGACGTGACACTTGTGATCTTCCTTACTTATCTGATTACAAAGGATGATAAAGAAGACAGGAACATCTTTTAACTGCAGGGCAAATTTCAACTCTTCAAGGAAGGAACTACTAACATATTCGTTGTGAATGGACACCTCCAAGGGTTGTTTTTTTTTTTTTTTTTTTTTAAGTTGTTTTGTTTTGTTTTCTTTCTTTCACAATCCTCTCCCTGGGGCAACGTGCCCCATCAGAATGCAAGAAGGAGATTCACATAGAAGGTGAATTTTAACCTTCAGTACGTGTTAGTCTTGCAATGATATTCATTACAAAAGTTTAATTCGTTAAGATCTACCTCCATTATTAATTTTAATGTACTTGCTTTCCCTCTGAAACCTAAACACCTCCTCTGTGGGACAGCACAATATATTAGAAAAGAATTATTGAATATTTTTGTTTACATTCAAAAAAGTTCTAGGGATTTAAAAAAACTAATGAGAATTACTGGGATTCTGCTAGGTTTTGGGGGGTTGTTTTTTAACTTTTGAAAAAAGAGATTAAAAAAAGAAAAAGATTATTCTGTACAAATGAAAATTGCTAGACAATTTGAGTTCCTATATATATATATATATATATATATATATATATATATATATATCACAATCAAATGGACTTCTTGAAAACAAATTATGGTTACTTTTGAATATAATACAGGGACTTTTTTTTCACAGTATCAAACTGTAAATACTTTTGACCTTCTAGACACAATTAAAAATATTCTGCCTTCAGTTTTCTCTCTTCTATAAAGAAGCAGCCTGTTAGTTATCTAGTTCTATTTTGTATGTCTTTCTTTCAAATGGAGTTGGCCTAAATCAAGTTTTTACAAAAGTAGGGCCAAGAGAAAAGGCGATATCTTTAAACAGGCAGCATTTTTAGAATAAAAATGCACAAAGTGTAGAGATAAAAGATTTGGCACTAAATTCAGACTTGTCCACCATGTATGCAGTTTAGAGCACATTACTTACATCAGTTCTTTGACTATAAATTGAGGGAAATAATACTTAATTTATTAGGTTGTTGTGGAGATTAAAGAAATCTACTGGACTGTGAATTTCTTGAAAATTGGCATTACATTTTATTCGCCTTTTTCTTTTGATTTTTATTAATCATGTTCCTTGGTCCACTCTTCTATGTGGTGTGACTAGATTGTCAGGGACTAAAATATTAATTTTAATGTACTTTTCCTTTGAAACCCTTCCAATCATATTCTGTGATTTTATCACTGACGATTTTCCTCCTGACATAATGGAGATTCATATAAATATATGACTTGATACTAAGTTAGTGACTCTCGCTAGTGAAGATGTTCTAAACCTGCATCTACACTTTGCAGGCACTTCTTCCATATCATCTCCTATCACTCTGCTTTCTGCTTACTCTGCTCCAGCCACACAGGCCTCCCTGGTGTGTGTCTGGGCCTTTACAGCTGCTGACTCAAACACCGTTTCCATTTCCTAGATCTCCACTCATCTCGCTCCTTCAATACATTCTCTTTTCAGCTCAGGTCTCAGCAAGATTTTTACTGTATAAATCCACCCTTTATACAGAAGCATCCTCAGTCTTTATCACCTATGCCCCCTTGTAGGCCCTATTCTATTTACCTTATTAACTTTTCCCCATAGTACAATGACCAATTGGAAAACCCTCTTTCTTTCTTCCTTTCTTCTTTCCTTCCTTCTCTCCTTCCTTCCTCCCTCCCCTCTTTCTTTCTTTCTTTCTTTCTTTCTTTCTTTCTTTCTTTCTTTCTTTCTTTCTTTCTTTTTCTCTCTTTCCTCTCTTTCTTATTGTCTGTCATCTTTCATTAGAATAAAGCTTTGTTGGGCCAGAGATTTTGTTTTGTTCTTGCGGTTGATCCTCGAGAAATATTTGCTAAATGATTAAATGATTGAACAAATGAAATAGTGCACATAGAGAGGATTTAAAAACACTTCCTCCTTTACTCCAGACTGAGATAGGACTCATTAACATAATTCCAGGACAGAATGTAAATATCTTCATTCAAATGTTCAGCATCTCTTCTTTTTTTTTTTTTTTTTTTTTTTTTTTGAGAGGGATTGAGAGAGAGAGAGAGAGCAGGGAAGGGGCAGAAAAATAAAGAGAATCTTAAGCAGGCTCCACGCCCAGTGCAGAGCCCAACACAGGGCTCCATCTCACTGCCTGGGGATCACGACCTGAGCCAAAATCAAGAGTTAAACTACTTAATCAACTGAACCACCCAGGTGCCCTCCTCCCCTTTATTGCTTTTTTTTTTTTTTTTAACATCTGTCTTTTTCCAATGCATTATAAAGTCTTTGGGAGTTGGTGTTCCTGTTATGTGTGTATCTTTTCCTTTCATCTTCCACTCATTCTCTTCGTACTGAGCAGCACATAGTAGGCTCTTATACTTTCATCAACAGGACAGACTGACACAATCCACCATAGCTTTTGTAGTTGTCTAGCCTGATCAAGGAATGTCACAAGGACTGTGATGTTAAATGTGATATGGTTATACTCTAAATACTATACTTTTTTTTTCAAGGATTAAAAAGAAATCAGTTGAGGGTATTTCTCTTCTTGCTCATAGAGATATCTGAATAAGGCTTCATTTCCCAAAGCCCGCTCCTCAGCTCCAGGCACTGTAAAGATAGAGCTCCCAAGACTCCTGCTGAAGAAAAGCTTCTGAATGTCAGCACTAAAAAGTTGGTGGGATCTGTGTTTAGCTTTCTTTAAAAAGCAATTCTGAGAGGAAAAAAAAATTTTGATTAGCCATTATGAGCCACCCTTTCTCAAGTGAGATTCTGTGAAGAAGTTTTTAAATGTTAGCTTCATTTTTGTAAACGTATGCACACTAGCTCTTTCATAGAACCAGAATGATTTTCCTGGATCAAAGATTTGCTTGAAAATCACTCTTTCATTAATGGTGAAGTGTCTATTTTGTTACAGTGAAATTCTAAGAACTCGCTGTAGAAATTAATAGATATATTTTAAAAAATAGAATACATTGTGCTTTCTATATAAAGATGATGCTTTGGACCTTGCATCAATGTCTTTGGCACTTTGAGCTGTTTTCTCAACAATGTGATTAGAGCCACATGTGAAAATGACTGCCTGGGGCTGGGGTATGGGCTCCCGTCTTCCTGAAGAGTAGATATGTTTGAATGTAATTGCTAAAAGCTGGATGCAGACCTGTGAGCCATTCAGGACCACTGCTCCTCCTGGTCAGTTTTGGAATGGATTAGAAATCAGCCTGTCTGTATTTTCCTCCCACTTCTTGCCACTTTCTAGTTATGCTTGTCATTCATACTTTCTGGATCTCACCTCTACAGAAAAAGTATTTTTAAGAATCCAAGATCCTAAAGATTTCAACAGTCTTTGTGTTTTGGGGTTTTGGGCTCTCCAGTCTGCTCTATAATCTGTATCAATAAATCTCCAACTTTCAGTATATGTTGCCTAGAGGATTAGATGATGGTTTTGTAATGAAGAAAGTAATTACCTTAAAAGTGTGTGTGTGTGTGTGGGGGGGGGGTCCCGTAATTTATAGGTCAGTTTACTGGAAGTGCTTATGTGTTTGACTTGTTGGTTTTTACTGTAAAGAAAGGCTAAATAATAACTTGCTGGATCATGCAGCAAAGAGCGACTGTAACAGGATCCTCCTCCTGTTGACAGAAGGTCAGCGTGGCTGTTCTCACTGTACTGACTGACATCTCTGTTCTGAGGAATAATTAGGTATCTTTATACCTTTGCTTGCTTCATCAGGAACATCCATTATTGACTGAGGCAGCAGAAGTGGAGACCACACCTGAAGGAGGGGACATGCTTGCAGTGACGTTATCTGGTGTTTGGACAATTTTGCCATCTGTTCCTCATCATTTGCAACAATTCTTGTGTGTGTGTGTGTGTGTGTGTGTGTGTGTGTGTGTGTGTGCGTGCGCGCGCGCGCGCGCGTGTGTGTGTTTTAAAGGGGAATGAGAAGTCAAGGACCACGTTTTCTTCAGAATCTTGGATTTTTATTTTCTTTTACCCAGTCAAATGAACTTAGACTTGAGACTGAAGGACATCTTAGACTGCCTCTGTACAAAGTCTTTGAGTGAATTCAATTTTTCAGAAAGGCAAAATGCAGCTTGGGGTCTAATTCAGGCCTAAAGTTAATTGGTTCAATTTATCTCTCTGCCTCGGCGCACCAATATGCATACAGTTATTTTGGTAAACTTAGCCTTATAGTAATGCACAGTGAAACTAATACCATGATATCTCATCAGTAAATCTCTAAGGTGGAGATAAGGAACTTTAATGATCCACTAAACATGTTAGGTACCAGATGAATCCAGGAATGTGATACCTAACTGCTCTCAGTCACCCAGGACAGAAACCTGGCGATCATCCTTGACTCCTTCCTCTCCTTTATTTTCCACAACCAAATAACTCCTAAGTCCTGTTCCTTTGGCCTCCTACACATACACTGAAGTGATTCTCTCCATCTCTATGCCAACTATTACTGTCATCATCTGGGTCTTAACCTCTAATCTCCTAGTCTCAATGTCCTCGCTATTAATCTTCCAAACTAAATTAAAAATTAAACCTCTAAAGTGCAAAACTGTTTCTGTCACTGTACTATTTAAAGCCACCAAGTAGATTGTCATTACTATCAGAGACTATTCCTGGCACATAATAGGTACTCAATCCATACTCATTAAATGAAAGAAAGAACAAATTCTTTAAGTCAGGATCGTTAGCACGGCCAATAAAACCACCACTTCTATGCTATGCATTCCACCCACGGTATGCAAGGGGGTGTTTAGGTAGTTCACCAAAAAATGTATCTACTTCAGTGGTTATATATTTATTTTTTATAAGTTAGGCATCGCTAATTTTTCATATGTAGATATGACATAAAATGTATATTGACATAAATATCTTAGGTTGTAATAACGAGTTCATTTAAAGAAGGAATATTAGCTAAAGGGCAGTGTAAGTGAAACAAGGTTAAGGCCAACATTAAGAAGCCAGCACAATATTCATCACTGAGTTGTAATAACTTGCCTACGTATTTGTTTCTCCTATTGGACCATGAGTTCCTCCGGAGCCTTGATAGCCCTGTCATGATGCTGGCCACCAGGGAAAAATAAACTAATTTTTGAGTGAATAAAGTTAGGCAAATTCAATTTGGATAGTGTTAGGTCAAGAGCCTGGGTTAAGGAGTGGTAATTGTTTGGATGATGTTTAGACGAAAATGACAATGTCAATAAATAGAACATCTTCAAAAAAGAAAAAAGATAGCATCTTTAATATTCAACCTTTGCAATGTTTCAGTGACTATTAGATGTGAGTTTTGACAACTGGTCCAAATAAAATTTTTGAGGCAGTGTCTACATAATACCAAAAGGTTTTAGTATAAAGTGAAAAACGCAGTCAATTATTTGGATAGTTAGCTTTCACAGAACCAAACATTCAAATCACGGAAACCATTCAGAAGATTGAATCTTTAGCTTACTTGCCTCTTCTGCTCATAACTTCTAATCATAACTTTCCTCTTCTGTTCTCCAAAACGGTGCTCTCCATGGTAATCACTCTAAATTCCACTGATCAGATTAAAAATGAAAGGTAAGCACAGGGATGGAGACAAGATGCTTTTTAATGTGCTTTTATTAATGGCTGTATGGCTTTGGGTTTCATTTGCTTTCACTTATATATATTTTTTCCTTTTAAAGTTCATTTAGACTTGTACAGTACAAGAGTTTAGGGGATCTCAGTGATGGTCTGACCTCATTCGAGCAATAAAGGCACAAGCTGAGAGAGGTTAACACGCTCTGGTCTGAAGGTCAAATTGAGCCGAGCTGAGACTATAAGCCAGATCTCCTGGCACGCAGGCTTGTGTGCTTCCCTCTAGGGAATGCCGCCATTCTTTCTTTTAGCATTCCTTCCTCCCCATCCCTGTAATTCCTCTGCTGCATTGACCTCCTCCCTTAATTGGATAGTCTTTAATTTTTTTTTTTTTTTTTTTGCTTTATTAAATGAGTGGAGCCAAGGCAGTTATGTGTGGAGCCAAGGCAGTTATGTATAGAGCCTTGAGCACTTTTCTTTTCATTAATGGTCCATTTCTGTAAGCAGGGTACTCTCTAGAATTTGTTGAGGAGGTCACCACGTTGTCTGATGATGGGCACTTTCCTTGTGCAGAATTTACCAAAACCTAGGTCTTTCTGACACCCTTACCCATAGGGATTGAACCAGTGAATCAGTGAAGTACGAGACAGACTTTTGCAGTTCCAGGGGGTCTTTCCAGGCACCTCCATCAATTTTGGAAGGTGCCAGGAAGAAGCTTAAAATAGTTCTTATTGCATAAAACATAAGAATCACTTTTTAAAGAGGCTCACGTTCTTTGGAAATACAAGTCATTTTTGGATTTAGTAGGAAAACTGCCTTCAGAGATATTTCATGGTTTAGGTTAAGACGTTTGTTCCCATGAAAGAATTCTAGATGACATAGTTTACATTCAGTATCACTGAAGTGAGTGCAGGGTCCCAAAGGTGTTTTTGAGAAGTAGACAACAGTTTATGTATTAGAACTCTTCTTGACTGGGTAACTTGGACCATGATGTAGAATTGGATGTTTTACTGGGGCCTGGTAAGCAGCTGCCCACAGCTTTCTGGGTTTACTCTGCTTTTCCATCTGCTTTACCTGTCTCTATTTCTGAATAATTTATTTTGCCATCTGCATAAACTGAACACCTGGCTGAAGGCTAACCCTTACTCCTAAATAATTTAAAGGAAATTACCTCTTTAGTGTTTATTGGAATAATGTAATGACTTTCAAGAACAAAACCCTTAAATAAATAACTCTTGGGGACATTTCTAGTGTTTTAACAATTACCCTAACAGTTTAAAAGTTAATATCAATCTGGTTTTTGATTAAAATTGCCTTCTAATTTTTGCTTTTGTTTTATTTTTTTCCCCTGAGATATCAGCTCTAACAGTTGTTTAGCTTTTAAGTTTCTTGCTGGTGTCTTTTGTACTTCTTCTTGTAGAAGAGCCATTGATTGCAGACGATTGTGACTTTTTTGGAAGTTGCTCAAGTTTTTTGACAAGTTACTCAACTTGCCTGGGAGAAATAGCAGTAACTTCCTGTGCCTTTTCCTAGCAGTTTACTTTGGTAAATGCTTAGACCTCCGTTAGCAAATATGCATGGCATTATATGAGTAACGTTTTATCCTGGATGATTTCTTTCTGCTTTGCAGAAGTTCTCATGGTGCTGCAATGGTTTTCAATGGTTTTGTTTTGTTTCATTGTGAAAGGAAACTCAGTTGCGGTACAGATTTGTGAGTTGAAGGCAAGCAATTTGTTCAAGTTGAACTCCTACAGACCGATGTATTAATAAGTAATCTTATGAACTCTCAGTCATTTACATTTCAGCAATGACAAGAATAAAAGTATCTCATATCAGATCTCTACTTAGCTGTTTACTGGCTGTGTGATCTTGGGTGATTTATCTCAACTTTCTGGGCCTTGGTTTCCTCACCCATAAAATGGAAATAATAATACTTATCTTATAGGTTCTAGTATAAAGTGCAGCATGTATAGCATTTAGGCATTGAATAAGTGATACCTTTATTATTTATTCAAATTGAATAAAAATTTAAGAATGAGTTATTCTGGATATCTTAGATAAATAGAATTTAAACAGTTTTTAAAAATTAATAATTTTGAAAAAATATGAAACGTTTATACCATTCCTTTTTTTAATTCAAAATATACTGAACATAATTTTCATTGAAAAATATGGTCATCAATGCATACAACAACTATGCTGTATGCTGTTTATTACCTGTATGGACAGCTCAGCAATGTCCATAGTCTAGTTAAGGTATAGATTCCTGGTTTTTCCTACTTTTATTGGTCCTGGATATTTCCCTTCTTGAGGTCTTAGATCTGCTTTTTAAAATTTTATGTTTTCTTTGTGGCTAACAGCTGTCATTTCTTGCTATAGTTTATAGGTTTCCTGGAACAATTTCTCTCTCTCTCTCTCATTTTAATTTTAGCTTGTAATCTGTTGCAGGTTTAGAGCACAGAGTTCTAAGGGTTGGGTTTTGCTATATATATGTTTTAATGCAAGAATTTTGAGACATTTTGTTATTCAATTCGTAATAGAGAGCTGGTTGCTAAATACTCAAATTGTATTGGCTTACAAATCTACTATTCCACAGAAGCAATAAATTGTTTATTATATGAAATTTAGTTATTATATCAACTAGGAAAGAGATACAGTAAATGCTCATTTATCCAAAATTTGAACAGTTTTATCATTCAAACAACTAGAATAAGGTGAACAAAATCACCAGAAAGCAAGTTTAAGTTATACTTGATACAGTTTTTTATTATATCTAAATTTATGGTATTCAAATTATTTGAAAATATTCATTTTCATTATGGAATTTCTACTATGAGTCAGGCAATGCGTGGTGTGATGGAAATACCAAAGGAGTAAAAGATGTTTTGTATCTATAAAGATGTCAGCCTGATGAAGGCTGGGGGAAGGGAGAGAGGGTAGAGAAATAAGTAAGTAAGTAAGTAAGTAAGTAAGTAAATAAATAAATAAATAAATAAATAAAATAAAGTGTCGTGTGTATTATGATTGAAGTATGTTCAGAATATAACTGGAGGCACAAAAGCAATATGCTCCATTCTATATTACAGGATCCAAGGAAGGCAGAGCACAGCTGTGGGGTAGGCTTCCCGAGGAAATGAGATGTGCCTTAAACAGTGAGTTATTGTTCTTGAGTCAGATTGGTCTACAAATGGCATTTAGAGCTTGATGTGGTAAACTTGAAGGCTAAAGTGGTAGCTTGAGCCATTGCTCAGTTAGCAAAGGGAACCACAAACAATTGCGATGGCTGGAAGGCAGGCTGTGTGTGTTGGGGATGGAGAAGTAGAGAGATGGGACCATGAAGGTGGATTTGCATTTTCCAGATGTCTCTGATGCAGTGTGTGGATGAGATGAAAGAAAGTAAGAGGGAAAACCAAATGACAGATACTGGGGCTATGGCACTGGTCCAAGAAAGAAATCATGATCTTGAACTTGGGCTCTAATCAATAGCAAGATTCATCTGGTTAGTATTAGAGGCTTATCATATAGGGACACCTGGGTGGCTCAGTTGGTTAAGCCTCCAACTCTTGATTTTGGCTTAGGTCAAGACCTCATGGTTCATGGGTTCAACTCCCATGTTGGGCTCTGTGCTGACAGTGCGGAGCCTGCTTGGGATTCTCTCTCTCCCTCTCTCTGGGCCCCTCCCCTCCTTGTGCACATGCTCTTTGTTTGCTCACGCTCTCTCTCTCCCCACTTGCTCTCAAATAAATAAACATTACTTTTTTTTTTTTTTTCAACGTTTATTTATTTTTGGGACAGAGTGAGACAGAGCATGAACGGGGGAGGGGCAGAGAGAGAGGGAGACACAGATACGGAAACAGGCTCCAGGCTCTGAGCCATCAGCCCAGAGCCTGACGCGGGGCTCGAACTCCCGGACCGCGAGATCGTGACCTGGCTGAAGTCGGACGCTTAACCGACTGCGCCACCCAGGCGCCCCTAAACATTACTTTTTAAAGAAACTTCTCATATAGTGCTAAAAAGAAGCGTGACATAAATAAGGAAAGAGGGAGTGGAGAGATCATAGAGAAGAACTGCAGGTGAGTTTTCGTTCAAATAGTTAAATTCCAAGTCCTTGGCAGAAGGTTGCACTGACAGGTATGTTTTGCCACTCCTTCCTGCTGCCTCTGTGTTTACTTCTAACTCAGTAACTGACAACTCTCAGAGGATTTTTCTTCTCAATTCTCCCTACCCACACTTCTCTTTTCTCAGTCAAGGTAAATCAGTCCTTTCTTTGTGTTTCTGTAATACTTTACCAAAATGTCCCACATAGCAACAGAATTCATTTGCACCACATCTGACTAGATAATGAGACTTATAATGCTGACAACATAATTTTATTTATCTTGTATCCCAGTGCTGAAGTTCAGGCCTGATTATATGTTTGTGTGTGGTTATGTATATTATATATTGTGTTTGTATCATAGAGTATTGATTATATAAATATATATTTATATGTACCTATCAGATATATTAATTTATATATAAGTGTCAATAAATATTAAATATGTGTATGACTAGGTCTATTGGTCTGTTTGGCCTACATATTTCCAATCCTGTACTTCAGCACCTACCGTAAGTTAGTAGACTATTAGGTGCATTGGAGGCTGTATCAGTTACCTGTTGTTGTTGAGTATCAAACCATCAAAATTTCAGTACTTATCACAACACTTTGTTTTTTCTCCCTGTCCTATGAGTTGACTGGACTGATCTGCTGGTTTCAACTGATCTCATTCTTGTGGCTGCACTCAGCTTAGAGCTCAGTTGGGATTGATGGTCTAAGAGGGTCTCACTTGCACATCTGGAGTGTCATTTGAGATAGCAGGAATGACTGTGATAGCTGGGTTCTTTCTCCAAATGATCTTTCATTTGGGGTATCTTCCCAGCATGGTGGCCACAGGGCTCCAAGGCAATAAGAACAAGACTTGCAAGGTCTTTTGAGAGGCACAGAGATATTTCCATTGCATTTTGTTGCTCAAAACTGGGCACTTGGTGAACCCACATGCAAAGAAAGGGAAAAAGACTCCACCTCTTGACGGTGGGGTGAAATCACACTGCAGCTAGGTCTGCAGATGGATCATCTTGGCAAACATAAAAAGGGGGAATTTCCAAGGATCGGTTCTACTTATCATCACCCTTTATTGAATAATATTGGAGGTCCGATCGGAAAAGCTTTTGTTAATGTTCACTATTAATCTTTTGGAAAGAGTTACTTCTTGAAACACCATAATTGCTTAGCGTGTATTAGCTAATGAAAAATTAAGAAAAGGTGATCTCATGCTGAAGTCAGGCACAGAGTTGACAGAAGTAATAATGAAAAGGAGAGAGAAAAATTTTAAATGAGTCAAAGGAGGAAATGAAAACATGAAAAGGCAAGGGTACACCTTGAAAACAATCAAGGATGTTCTGGCAAAGCTGTATAAAAGAATCCATACAGAAGACAGGGTAATACTGACATTGCACCCCTATCATGATGAAAGGTGTGAATCTGTATCATCTATATCTATGTATATGCAGATACATAGTATAGATTAGGTAGATGGACGTGTGTGAAAAAAGCACTCTGACCCAGGAATGATTTTAAAAGATATTCATACTGAAAGTTGCCAGATAGGTAACATCAGAAAGGAGAAAAAATGTAAAACACTCATAAAAGGATAAAAATGGAAAAGGTTAAGAATCCAAGTGAAGTTACAGGGAAGAACTAGTCAAGGCAGAAAGTAGCTTTTGTAATTGAATCCTATTACAGGCAATCTGAAGTGTTAAAAAGGAGAAAGGGGAAAGAATTGACACATCTGAGTATAATTGGTATAAATGCTAGAGTAAAAAGGTGGGTCTTTTCCACTGGTCCTGTTATTTTAAGTATTAAAAATTTCCTCCGAAGAAAATTGAATTATTGAACAGGTGCCCAGCACACACTGTCACGCGTCTCACTGGCTTGTTGGGTTGTAACACAAAAACCATCACATGGAGTTTGCACTTTCTGCATATGTTTATTTTGCGCACATTCCTGCTGAATGCTTGTGAATAGTTCTAATCAGAACTGTTATTAATCAATAACAACCTTTTTAGTTTTGGAGGGAATGAAAGGAAGCTGCTTTTCTTGGGGGAAGAGACAAATCTTTCCCCTCAGTCCTTTATCAAGTCTCTGGCTCTGAGTGTCATTGAGGATCCTTAACTGAGGATGCCCTCGGTAATGGCAGACTTCCCCTCCGGTGATGGGTTCTCCCACACCTATTCCCAGGTGAGACAGGGAAGTGTGTCTGAGAATGTAAGATGGCTTGAAGAAGACGGGAGAAGCACTCCTCTTAATTTTCTTGTCTCAGCTGTCTTTACTACAGCCAGTGCCACACTTCACATCTCAGGATAACGTGGGAAGAAGAGAGGAGGGGGGAGAAAGGCAGGCAAATCGCCTTTCCTTACTTTCATAAATCTGTGGAGGGGTGCTATCCTCTCTCTGTGGGGTGATAGCAGCCTATTTTTCCCTTTTGCGACAGGGAAGGAGATTGGCTAAATGTCAGGCCATCCTGAAGTTACATTTTAACTGAGTTAGAAGTTGGATCCCAAACTGCTCGTGGGTCTGGTGGTCACTAAGGGGTTTGTTAAGTCCTCTAGTCCATGTCAATTCAATGGCATTTACCATTTCCTACCATGTACAGTCTTAATCCCCCTATTAGGTATAAGAACTGTCACAGATTATCTTTATTTCCTACAGTGTCCAAAGCAATGCTTTGCACACAATAAATGTTCAGTAAATATTTATTAAATGAGTACATGAATGAAAGACAAAAGCTGGTCTAATTATGAGTGGCAGGATAATTTTCTGAAGGCTAGAGATCTATCTGATATTCACCTTTTCAAACAAATCATCATGAAAATGATTTTTTAAATATCTTTGTTGGTTCAGTGATTCCCTTGATATTCCATATCATAAATACAGCAACCATTGACAAGACATAATATTATCTCATAGGGCCAATATTTAGATTAATCTTAAAGAGGATATTCCAATTCTTTCTCCAAATCCCCTCATTCTAAAAGGAGAACGGCTTCCTACGAAGTGATGGAGACTTGTAATCTTGTACCCTTACTATATTAACTATATGACTCATTTAATTTTCTTCTAGGATATTAATCATTCACATTCACCTTTGCTTTTGTACTTAAAAGCCAGGGGTCAGGAATTTCAAAGGAAATACTTTGTTACAATTCCAGAATAGTGAGAAAACACAATGGCAGAGACTAAAATCTATCACGGTATTTTGGCTTCTTGCCTTCCTTTAATTTGACAATGGGGGGAAAATCAAGGTGAGACTTGATTCCCTTTCGGAGTCCCTTTCCTGTGTGCTCTGTGTCTAGCCAGGAGAGAGACTGACAGAATGATAACACTTGATGCCAGGTTCCCTTGCCCACTCAAAGACCCTCCCTCAGGTATCAGTTGCTTGGCTGAGCTTTGAGGTCAACTAGACACCTCCCTTGAGACTTACCTGGCCTAAGGGATAGAGCAACCAGAAAACCCTCTCATGGAGGGCAGCTGTTATCTGAGCTAGGATCAAAGTCCCCCTCTGTACTCCAGAAAAACATCTTCCAAACTGGGTCTCTTTCTCCATGATTCAAATGAATGTTGAATGAGTCCCCAGGGACACCAGTTGCTTTGCTCAGGAACAAGCTGTCAGAAATAGTGGGCGATGAAAGTTCACCTCCTTTTAAGGTCCCTTTTATTTGAGAATTTTTATTTATTGCCTCAGAGGCCCATCAGAAGTTAATCGAGAAATTAGGCAACAGGGAAATGCGGTGATGAACTTTTTTTGACACTTTTCATTTGTGCTTCGGGTTTTGTTTTTCCTGAAGTGTGACATTGCTTCATTCTGGTAGTATTCACAGTACCCATTAAAGGCACTATGAGTATAAAAAGCCATTGCTCAAACATTTGGTTTTATACATGGAAGCATTACAAATAATATATAGCTTTTTTAGTTATTGGGACAGATTTGGGTTTCAAAGTGATAGTTTCTTTTGCCTCATGCCAAATCTTTTAGAGCAGTCAATAATGGCAACTTTAAACTAGGTGACATGCATGTTCTCATAGAAGTATGGTAGCCCACCCAGAAAGTTCTGACCATAATTTTCCAACACATAGATCAATATGAACCATTTATTTAGTGACTCGAGATTCACAGAGATTCAGATATATCCAAAGTGGTGTTTCAGTTTACTGCTAAGCAGATAACCTGCACTGGAATGTTCATTTCAAGATCTAGAACAATGTCTCATCTTATCCTTCCAGCAACTACCACAGGACCTAGAACACAGAAGTAACATAAATATCTCTTGAAGTGAACCAGACTGAGTGTAGCATCAATGACCTCCTTGGAATTACAGCGCTGATTAATTGAACTAGAGGTAGAAACGTCACAAGGACAGGATATAGACCTGGGCCAAGCAGAGAGATATTACAGCATTTGGAAGTACACTTTTTAGATGATGCATTTTGAATATTTCTATTCTTTTCAGCATGAATATATTTTGCTGACATCGTAGTTATAGCCAGTTTTATTCAATGCATTTCAGGTTGCCCAGTTTAAATTGATGTTTTTGGTAGCACTACCAGTGGGTAGGTGGGTGGGTCAGATATTTTAGTCATGGCACACACTATTGTACAGCCATCTGTTATATTGAATGGATTATTTTGTTTATCAAGTTTCTTTGAATAGCAATTTCAGTTTTGTATCTTATTTCCTTCTTTGATGAGAGTATTGCCAGCAGATGCAAGCTACATATTGGCTTGAGTTTCTTGCAATTCCCTGGCTAGCTTTTTTTTTTTAAGTTTTTTTTCCCTTTTCCTTAGCACTTTTCTCCCCGACAAATGTTCCATTCTAAAGAAATTCAGCATTTTTGAACACAATTTCCTAAAATTAACAGCCTTGCTAATTCTTCTTTTAAGACACATTTCTTATTTTTCCAAGGTCATTACCAATAATACCACAATTTTCTCCCCACCCCCCACCTCCCCTTCTCAGTCTTTTTTTCTTGATGGGTTCATTTTCCCTTAGAAATAACTAGTTCTTAAATAACAAATGCTTTGAGAGAAGAGGTTGTGGTTTTTGTCCAGGGTGCTGCTGAACAATTGTTCTATTTACTTAAATCACGGAACTCCAGCTGTATTGCAGCTTGTGTTGGTAGATCTGGACACAAAGAGTAAGTATTAACCATTTACTCTAAATCTGAAAATCAGATAAATCTAAACAAGTATCATGATAATCCTGAGGAAGGCATTATAGGGGAACCAAGTGCCTATCGTCAGGACTACACACGTGATGATGATGATGATGATGATGATGATGATGATGATGGTTAACATTTAACCGGCACTTGCTATATGTCCAGTATCATTCAAAACTCGTCATGGGGCGCCTGGGTGGCGCAGTCGGTTAAGCGTCCGACTTCAGCCAGGTCACGATCTCGCGGTCCGTGAGTTCGAGCCCCGCGTCGGGGCTCTGGGCTGATGGCTCAGAGCCTGGAGCCTGTTTCCGATTCTGTGACTCCCTCTCTCTCTGCCCCTCCCCCATTCATGCTCTGTCTCTCTCTGTCCCAAAAATAAATAAACGTTGAAAAAAAAATTAAAAAAAAAAAAGAACAAAACTCGTCTATCTATCATCTATCTATCTATCTATCATCTATCTATCATCACCATCATCATCATCATCATCATCACCATCTGGCTACTCAGTCAAATCTCACAACAATCTTATAAGGTAAGTATGTAAGTGTTGTTATCTCCATTTCACATCTGAGGAAACTGAGGGACAAGAACATTAAATGCAGCACCAAATTCAGAGTAAATGGAGAGTAAATGGCAGAGTCAGGATTCACATCTAGGCAGTGGAACTCCAATTTTTAAAATCTTATACCACATGTTTCATCACATATATTCACATGATAAAGGAGGGAGCAAGTGGTACAAACATATCTGCCTATGAAATTCCAATCACTGTAATTCCCCTGACTCTAAGTTGCTCAGTGTAGTGGAGGGTCAGAATTGAAAACCGGTTAATTCAATACAAAGAGAATAGAGAATGGGGTGCCTGAGTGGCTCAGTTGGTTAAGTGTCCGACTCTGAGATTTCGGCTCTGGTCATGATCTCAGGGTCGTGAGATCCAGCTGGAGTTGGGCTCTGCACTGAGAGTGAGCATGGAGACTGCTTAAGATTCTCTCTCCCTCTGCCCCTCCCCTGCTCACTCTCATGCTTTCTCTCAAAGAAAAAAAAAAAGAAGGAAGGAAGGGAGAAAGAAAGAAAGAAAGAAAGAGAAAGAAAAAGAAAGAAAGAAAGAAAGAAAGAAAGAAAGAAAGAAAGAAAGAAAGAAAGAAAGAAAGAAACAGAGAAGAAGAATACATGGGGATGGATGCTGGTTGAGGAAAGATCCCTTGAGTTTGGGGCCTGGCCAAATGAAGATTGAGTAGAAGCTAAGGCAGGTGATTCCAGGAGAGGAGGAAAGGCATGAGTTGAGGCAGGAAGTCAGGAAACCACAGTGTGGATGTGAGAAGAGTCCCCTCACATGGTCACAAGAACGCAAAGGGGGACAGTGGCAGGAGATGAGCATAGAGAGGTAGGCAGGGATTTAGTGGAAGACACTTGGTAATAGGTTGTCTCCAAGGTTAAGACAAGAGTGTTGAATTTGGCCTGCCCTTGACAACACAGGAGATATGAAACTGCCAGCACCTGCTTCTCCTCTTATCAACTGCCAGAAGAAAGACCTGGCATGTGGGGTTTGTGACCATATGCCCACTGCTCAAAGCTCTCCCCATCATCCTTGTTCAACCTCAAGTCCTGGTCCCTGATACAGGAATGTGCAGAGGCAAGGGAATGGCTGTCTCCTTCCTCTAGACTGCATGTTATTATTTTACTTCAGACCGCACCACCTTTCTTTTGGGAGATGACCTTGAGATTGCATGTTGGAAATCTCCGCTGCTTAATGACACTGTTCCTTGTGTAAAGTTCATTTCTCTCACTCTCTCTCTTTCTGCCAGTGGAAGAGTCACAGATTATGTTGGATGAACATACATATGTTGGCCAAATGGTTTGACTGAATTGGAAAATCAGCAAGAGTTAGCAATCTACAGGAAGAAGCAAAAGGCTGAAGAATAGGAATAGGAGGGAGAGGTTTAAAAGAAATTTTAAATGTGAGACACTAGCAAAAGCAAGATAGCATAATGCTAAACAAAGCAGACAAGGTGGATTTTAATATAGTTTCATAATGCCTTATAGAGTTTAAAGTACTCAGTTATTGTGGTTCCAAGAGATTTTTCTTAGCTTTATTTATGACACTTAATATCTTGTTCCACTGTAATTAACATGTCTCCATTGCTAGACTGTGAGATCCTCAAGTCTGATCTCATTCCTCTTTCCATATCTCCAGCAATTATCATAGTGCTTGGCACAAAATTATTACTTAATAAATGAAGGTTAAATAAAAAAAAATAATGGAGAGGCACAGAGAGGTGTGGGTCTTATTTTTGTAGGTTGGGGGTTGTGTAAGAGGACAGGACTCAGGATAGAGGGAAATTATGCAAAACAATGAAAATTATGCCAAAACAGATAAACAATTAGATTTTAGAGGCTCCAGCTGGTTTTCTATATCACTCTATCCTTTTTTTTTTTTTTTTTTACATTAATAGACTTTCTTTTTTAGGGCAATTTTAGGTTTATAGAAAAATTGAACAGAAACTATAGAGAGTTCCCAAACACTCCCTGCCTGTTCTCTTCAGTTTCCCTTTTTATTAATGTCTTGCATTGGTGTGGTGTATTTGCTACAATAGATGAATCAATATTGATACTTTATTGTTAACTAAAGTCCATAGTTCGCTTTGGGATTCACTCTTTGTGTTGTACAGTTTCACAGGTTTTGCAAAAGCATAATGTCATGTATCCACCATTGCAGTGCCATGCAGAATAGTTTCACTGCCCTAAAAATCTCATGTGCTCCACCAACTCATCCCTTCTCTCTCTCCCTAATCCCTGGAAACCTCTGATTTTTTTTACTGATTGTTTTACTGTTTCTATAGTTTTGCTTTTTCCACAATGTCACATAGGTGGAATCATATAGTGTGTGGCCTCTTCAGATTGGCTTCTTTCTCTTAGCAATATGCCTTTAAGATTCCCCCATGTCTTTTCATTGCTTGATAGCTCATTTCTTTTTATTGCTGAATAATATTCTAATATATGAATGAATGTTCTACAGTTTATCCACCCACCTATTAAAAGATATCTATGCTGTTTCCAATTTCTGGCAATTATAAATAAAACTGCTGTAAAGGGCCATATGCAGATTTTTGCATGAATGTAAGTTTTTCAGCTCCTTCGGGTAAATACCTAGGAGTGCAAGAGTAAGTTTAGCTTTGTAAGAAACTGTCAAAATATCGAAGTGGCTGTACCTGTTACTCCACTTCCTCACCAGCAGTTGATGTCACTGTTTTGGGTTTTCACCATTCTAACAAGTGTGTTGTAGTATCTTGTGTTTTCTTTTGAAATTTCCTAATGATGTAGGATGTTGAGTATCTTTTTATATGCATACTTGCCTTCTGTATATCTTCTCTGGTGAGGTCTCTCTCTCTCTCTCTCTCTTTTTTTTTTTTTTTTTGTTGCCCACTTTTTATTGCATTGTTTGTTTTCTTAATGTTGAGTTTTAAGAGTTCTTTGTATATTTTGGACACAAGCCTGTTATCAGATATGTGTTTTGTAAGTATTTTCTCCCAGTCTGTGGCTTGTCCTTTCATTCTCTCAACCATGTCTTTTGCAGAGTGGAAGTTTTTAATTTTAATAAAGTCCAGCTTACCAATTTTTCTTGCATCAGTTATACTCTTCGTGTTATATCTAAAAACTCATTACCATACCCAAAAGTCACCTAGATTTTCCCTTATGTTATCTTCTAGGAAATTTTATACCTTTGCATTTTTACATTTTGCATTTTTACATTTACATAGACAAATTTACATTTAGGTGTATGATTCACTTTGAGTTCAGTTGTGTGAAAGGTATAAGGTCAGTGTCTAGAGCCATTTTAAACCAACCCATTTTATTATTCTTGTCCTTTTGTTTGTTTCACTGCCCTGGTTGTGTTTTTGGTGCAAGCCTATTACTCCTCTGATTAAGTAAGCTTATTGGTTTCTTTTTTAGCCTCACCATTTTACTTCTCAAAAGCTCTATCATGAAATGTATCAGTTTGAACAATTGACTTAACCTTGTTTTTCTTGCATTTTCTAATCTGTAAAAATGGGGGCATTCCTTAATATTGGAGAGATAGTGAAGTGATGAACTACCAGGGCTATTGAGGGAGGAGAGTTATATTTACTGAACACTTAGTGTGTTTCAGGGACTACACTAGGAATTTAAACCCATCTTATTCAGTCATCAGAGTGATCTCTTAGAAGTTCTTATTCCCTTTCCATCAGCAAAGTAGCCCAGAGCTCAGAGAAGTTCCAAAAAGTGGGAATAGGATTTAAACCTAATTTGACCAACACCGATTGTCTGCTCATTCCATTCGTCCATACCACCTTCCTCTCAGGGACGCAGAAGAAGAGCCTGGAAAGAGCTCCTCTTTCCTTGAGCTGAGGCTTAGAAGGTTTTGGAGATTTTGTTTGATTTTTGACAAAAGAGAGGAAAGGAATAAGACGGAGAAAAGTTTATTGTAATGGACCTCACAAATGTTCATTCATTCATGTACCCAAATAGCATTTACTGAGCAGCCCCTGTGAGTCAGGCATGAGCAGACATTGAACATTTAATGAGGAAATGGTTATGGTCTAGGGCATGGGGCAGGGTGTGTGGATTTGGACATTCTGTCTCTGTCTACCTCCAGCAGAGGCTCTGCTTCATCCCGAGGAAGTGGTGCCAATCTTCAGTGCAAGGTCAAAGGACACCAGACTAGAAAATGCCTGAGCCTTTGTCACCACAGACCAGACACCCAATAGGTAACAAAGATGAACATAGACCTCTATGTCTAGGGCAGGTGGCCCCAGAAGCTCTGTGTTACCCATTGTAAAGTTGGCATTTGGCCCTAATCTATTTTGGCACAACTCTCTTTTTGAAAAACCACCTCAGCCTTTACCTCAGAGCTTAGCCTTGCTGTTGCTTCTTTTATCTCCTTTACCTCCTTCAGCTCCAGTAAAGGGCCACCTCCTGGTCCATCAGACTCTGTGGGCTTCTCCTGACCAGTGAGTCCTGCCTCTGTTTACCTGTACCTACTTTTGGTTAGGTTTTATTTTATGCCCTTATAGCTGGTTCCCACCTTTGTCTGCCTGAGTGAGTCTGCTCTGCCTTCCCCCACCTCAGTGTAAACACCAGCTGATTTAGCCCTGATGGGCCGCTCCATTCTACATGTTTGAGATGACCCACTCAACCCAGTTCTCCCTGGGCACAGTATTGACTTAAACACTTCCCTTCTAGACAAGACTCAGACAGTCATAATAAAACATGGATCTCAAGCAAGAAACAAGAGAATGGTAGAAAGAAATTGAAGGAGTATAACTTGAAAGAAAAAGTATATTTCTTTTTTTTTTCAGTTTAATTATTTATTTTGAGAGAGAGAGAGAGAGAGAGAGGCAGCACAAGGCAGGGCGGGTCAGAGAAAGGGAGAGGAAGAGAATCCCAAGCAGACTCCGTACTGTCAGCACAGAGTCCGATGCAGGGCTTGAACTCACGAACTGTGAGATCATCACTTGAGCCGAGATCAAGAGTTGGACGCTTAACTGACTGAACCACCCAGGTGGCCTGAAAAATGACAGTTGTTAAACGCTGCCTCCTGTATGAGCATTGTGCTGTAGGCTCTGCCTGGCTATCTGTTGCAATCCTCGGAACTGCCTGTGCCCAGCTCTCTAGAGACTGCATGAAATATCCTTCATGATGGTGGGAACTGAGGTAAATTTAAAATATGAAAGTAAATTGAGAAAGCGAGAGAGAAACAGGAGAGAAAGAGAGAGAGAGAGGGGAAGAGGTGGACAGGTAGGGAAAGGAAATAAAGTCAAAGAATTGGAAAAATGGAGCTGTCTTCTTGTTTCAACCAAATGTAATTTCGGTCTTGTTCTACAATAAGCCATAATGAGCAAGAAAATAAAATTGATTATAACAGGAAGAGTCTCCAGGTGTTTTTTTTTTCCTTTCTGTTTTTGTTTTCGTTTTTTAACATAATTGCTGAAAGGGGAAAAAGGATTTCTATTCAATCGGTTAGAATTAATTCTGTGGTGGGAAAGGGTTAAGTAAATTCTTTTTGCTTGTTTGCATTTCAGTAGTGAACATAAAAATTAAATCTTCATCATTCTCTTGCTGGAATGGGGTCTACGTCATATGGAAAGTCGATGGTGTAAATGCGTTGAATGTTGTAACTAACTTGCTTTCCTGAACCCCAAGCACCAAATGACATCTGGAGATATAATAGAAAGGCTGTGAACTGCTTTAAGGCTATGAAATTAGACAGATATTTCAGTATATTTCTCACCTCTCATCACTTCTTTCTTTTCATAACACTTAAATTCTCTTTTTCTTTCAAGCTTGCCATTTTTTTACTGCTCTACTGAATGTATAACTGGTCATCTATTCCATTCAACTCCTCACTGTATAAATAAAGAACATGGTATTTGTACATTTTAATTGCAACTCTTTGCATGTTGATCTGATTATATTGTTTTCTTCTTTTATTAGGTCACTTAAAGTGTCTGTTGCCCTGTTTTGTCACAGATAAAAAACCTTCCCTCCAGCTTTTCACATTGACTATTTCACTGGTGAAATCTGTGAGAGCGTATCTTACACTCTTTTTTGTGTTTAAGTCTATAACTCAATCTCTTGCTTTCTTGTTGTTTTTTTTTTCCCCCCTGCCTAGTAAACTTTTCCCGAAACCCTCTGTCTGCACGTTTATGCAGATAGATTGCAGTCTGAGCTTGGTGACTGAGATTATATCAGCTCTTGGCCAAGTGTTGTACCATAACAGACATCTTTGGGTAGAAAGTAGCAGCCATGGTGAGATGCACTTGGCAATGCAAACAGCAATTTTGGAGAAATCTGATTCCTGTTGAGCTACCCTGGAAAGCTCCAAACAATTTCTTTCACTGTTTGCCGGAATGAAATGTTTGTCGTGAGAAGCTGGTTCCCACAGCTAGTATTTGTGGTTGTTTCCCTTTTACCAAGTACAACCCTGCACCAAATTTTAAACAGCTTATTGTATTTTTTATGCGAAATCCTGGCTACCAATATCTCACAATGCTGCTCTGGGTGGTGTTGCTGGGCAGCGACCAGCCTCCAAAACATGATTATTTAGAAAAGTAATAATTTGTGGATTACATCTAGATAATAAGGGGTCTCCTCATCTCTAGGATTATAAAATCGCATTTAACTTGGGATACTGATTTTATTTTACTCTGTTAAGCAAGCCAGTTGTAGAGGCAAAAACATAAGTAGGAAGGGTTTGTTTTTGGCGAGACTCGCCTTTGGCCATACTCCTCCTTTGCTGGTTCTTTATCTCAGATGTATTTGTTTTCTAGGGCTCCAGAACAAAGTAGCACATGCTGGGTGTCTTAAACAGCAGAAATTTATTGTATTGCAATTCTAGAGGCTTCCTGTCCCAAATCCGGGTGTTGGCAGAGCTGGTTCTGAGACCTGTGAGGGATGGATCTGTTCCAGGTTGCTGTCCTTGGCTTGTAGATGGTGTTCTTCCTGTGTCTTCACATCATCCATCCTCTGTATGAGCCTGTGTCTGTGTCCAAATTTTTCTTTTTTATAGGAACACATGTTAGGTCGGGTTAGGGTCTACTTTAATGGCATCACCTTAATTAATTACATGTGTAATGACCCTATTTCCATATATGGTGGCATTCTGAGGTATTGGGATTAGGACTTCAACATATGAGTTTGGGGTGAAGGGGGGACACAATTCGACCTACAACATTAGATATCTAGTTTTCTTTTTTTCTCTTTCCACCAAAACTTCCAATACATTTGAAAGGGTAATAAATCATAGCTTGAAGTGTTACATCTCCCAAGAATACTTACGTTCTCTTAAAGTCTTAAATTCTAATAAAACTGATGAAAGAGGATATTAAGCAGAGTAAATTTTGCATTATTTAGCTTTTCGTTGATTGATTTTTCAAGGAAGGGGTAAGTGTAAGGGTTAGGGGATGTGGTGCCTTTCAGGAGAATCTTACTATGCAGGCACTTGCCTATGTCACTCAAGCATTGGACTGTTCATAATAGAAGTCTTTGTTCAAATGTTTTAGGGAAGAAAGTGGTGTTTGGAAAGTACACACAAAGCAGTATTTCTTAATGTGTGGACCTTGGATTACCTGCCTCAGAATCATCATTTAAATTGCAAATTCCTGGGCCTGAGTGCAGGTCTAGGGAACCAGAGTCTTGGTATGTTGTCTAGGACCTTTGTAACGAGCACCCCAGTGAAGCTTGAGAGTCATTAGCAAAGCACAACAAGACAGATTATAAAAAGGAAATTGTCTGGTTAATTTATAGGTGTACCATGTACAGATGTGAGCATGTAGATCATTTTTCTCAATCTTTCAAAAGTTCAGAGGCTGGACTTACTCATGACCCTCTGCTCAGCCAATGAGGCAGGAAAGAAAGCACAAAGCTTTGAAGACATTATTTTCTTTCATATATGTTCCTTTTCTTCAATGAAGAATCTGTGAAGTTGGCCTTCTGCCAAAAGAGAGAAGACCTTGATCCTGAAAGGCAAACGGTTGGGTGCTGCCTCATTTGGAAGTGGAGATGGTCTTTTCCTAATCACCTCAGCCTTGAGAATCAGTAGCAAGTATTAGAGCATCTATGATGGATAACAATACAAATTAACATGTATACCAACTACACCTTTTGAATTTAATTTTCCTTTTAACACACACAAACAAGATGTATTTGTTTTCTCTCTAGATGGAATTTCTTTATTTTTTGCTCTGGATGAGAAAAGATCCCTAAGCCCCCAAGTATTTAGGAAAAATAAAAAAAAAAAAAAACAAGATGCAATTTAGCAAAGATTAAAAGCAATTGTTCTGTTACCCTTGGCAACAGAATCTAGATGCAGCCAATCAGCAAAGTTGATATATTGTTTTGACACACGTGCACATATTTCTAACATAAATAGCAACAGAGACCTAATAACAGTAGGTTTTAAAGCTGGAAACTGATGTCATTTCAAATGTGTCAATCAAAGACAACCTATGAAAGTGTTTTTTTCTATCAAGCTGACATTAAGTATATGCTGTAATGGCTTCTTAAGTGACGGTAGACTTCTGTCAGGCCATACAGGAGATGTTCAATCTATAATTACACTCTTGCTTCGTAGACTGTGTCCTTTAGCACATCTCGGGGCGGGGGGAAAACTTTAATGAGAAAAAATTTGAGTCCTACAGTAGAATTCATCTGTTCACATCACCAAAGAAAGTGTGCTTATAAGAATGAACAAAATTAGACCAGAATTAGCTTGTTTATCCCTAAAATAGATGCATTTCTTTATGTCTTTTGAATTTATGATCAACTTGTGCCAGTAAATTCTGCTATTTAAATTTTTTTTAAGTCTTTTAAAAATAAGCATTTGGGTAGAACAATAGGCGAGAACAATAGTATCAGGCTGCCTGGAGGAGAATAAATGGGATGCTTGGGAGTCCAGTCCTGGTGACATTTACTGCCCAATATGAAAAGAGATGGCTAGTGGGTCAGAGTTCATCCTTCCCTGGATAGTATAGTAGCTGTGTTATTTTTTAAAAAAGCATAAGGTGATGTCTGGAAGTGCTGAATCACTATATTGGACACTGGAAACTAATATAATACTATATGTTAACTAGCCGGAATTAAGATAACAACTTTAAAAAATTAGTAAGAGGTACCATTTATTAAGTGCTTTTAAGGGGTGGGCACTATGCCAGAGTTCTTTGCAGACATCATCTCATGTGATCCTTACACTAACTATAGGTGGCAGGAATTACTGTCTCATTATAGATGAGGAAACCTATGTTGTTTAGCCCAGCTCTTGTCATATGGCTGATAAAGTGGCAGAGCCGGGGTTTGAATCCAGGTCTGTTTGGCTCCAAAGTTTCCACTCTCACTCTAAACGAGGGCAGTACCTCCTCCATGTCAGGAACCTCACTCAGGATGCCAGCTACGCATTTAAGAACTGAATGTCATCCCTGCTTTACCCCTCAACAAATGCTTGATTCTAGTCAAATTATGTAACTTTCCCGAGCCTCCTTTTCTGATGGGTACAAAGAACCTAATGTCTATCTCCCAGAGCTACTGTGGAAGTCCTTGAGATACGGTTTGAGATTGTGCTTGAGAAGGGATTCCAATCGCTTTCAATAAAATGAGCTTCTTCTCCTTAATTTCTTTGTAAATGTCCTTCCAAAGTACCAGACGGTGCAATGCACACTGTAGATGCTCTCTTAATTTTTTGAATAAATGACCCCAAAAGAGTAGTTTTCAAAATCCAAATTACTAAGATTTTAATAGCTAGCTAATCATCTTAAGATACAACTTCATGCCCAAGTTGAACCCTTGCTGCACAATAAAAGCACTGGGGGAACTTTGCAAACTGCTAAATATTGGGTTCTAAGCTAAGAGATTTTAATTCCCTCAATCCAGGGAAAGTAATATATATTATATATGTGTGTGTGTGTGTGTGTGTGTAATATTATATAATATATATTATATTAACATATAATATATGTTTAATCACCCCAAAAGAAAATTCCACACTCATTAAGTAGGTACTTACACCCAGCCCCTGGCCACCATCAATATGCCCTCTGTCTCTATGGATTTACCTATCCCATATATTTTGTATAAGTGGAATCATACAATAAGTGGCCTTTTGAGTTTGGCTTCTTTTGCTTAGCACGTTTCTGAGGTTTATCTATACTATATCATGTATCAGTACCTCATTCCTTTTTATGACTAAATAATATTCCATTGTATGGATACACTATGCTTTTTTTTTTAAATTGAAGTATGATTGATACTTGATGTTAAATTAGTTTCAGGTATACAACATAGTGATGAGGCATTTCTATGCATTATGCAGTACTTTACCACAATAAGGGTAGCTACCCTCTGTCATTACAAAGTTATTGCAGTATTATTGGGTATATACCTTATGCTGTATTTTTCTTTTTTTTTTTTTTAATTTTTTTTTCAACGTTTATTTATTTTTGGGACAGAGAGAGACAGAGCATGAACGGGGGAGGGGCAGAGAGAGAGGGAGACACAGAATCGGAAACAGGCTCCAGGCTCTGAGCCATCAGCCCAGAGCCTGACGCAAGGCTCGAACTCACGGACCGTGAGATCGTGACCTGGCTGAAGTCGGACGCTTAACCGACTGCGCCACCCAGGCGCCCCTACCTTATGCTGTATTTTTCATCTTCATGACTTATTTATTTTATAACTGGAAGTTTGTACCTCTTAATTCCCTTCACTTACTGCCCGCTTCCTCTCTTGCTATCTTCACCTCTGGCAACTACCAGTTTGTTCTCTGTGTTTATGAATCTGTTTCTGTTTTGTTTGTTCATTTGCTTTGTATTTAGATTCCATATACAAATTAAATCATATGGAATTTGTCTTCCTCTGTCTGACTCATTTTATTTAGCCTAATACCCTCTATGTCTATCCATGTTGCAAATGGCAAGATTTCATCCATTTTTATGGCCGAGTAATATTCGTGTGTGTGTGTGTGTGTGTGTGTGTGTGTGTGTGTGTGTATCACATCTTCTTTACCCGTTCATCTACTGATGGACACTTAGGTTGCTTCCATATCTGGGCTATTATAAATAATGCTGCAATAAACATGGGAGTGCATATATCGTTTTGAATTAGTGTTTTTGTTTTCTTTGGGTAAATACTCAGCAGTGGAATTACTGGATCATATAGTATTTCTATTTTTAGTTTTTTGAGGAAACTCCATACTTTTTTCCATAGTGACTGCACCAATTTACATTCCCCCAGCAGTTCAGGAGTGCTCCCTTTTCTCCACATTCTCAACTAACACTTGTTATTTCTTGTCTGTTTGATACTAGCCATTCTGACCTATGTGAGATGATACCTCATTGTGGTTTTGATTTGCATTTCCCTGATGATTAGTGATGTTGAATATCTTTCATGTGTCTGTTGGCCATCTGTATGTCTTCTTAGGAACAATGTCTGTTTAGGTCCTCTTCCCCTCTTTTTAATGAGTTTTTCTCTTTTTTTTTGTAAAGTTTATTTATTTATTTTGAAAGAGAGAGAGAGAGAGAGGGAGAGAGAGAGAGAAAGGTAGAGAGAGAGCGAGAGAGAGAATACCAAGCAGGCTCTGTACTGTCAGTGTGGAACCCAGCATGGGGCTCAAGTTCACGAACAATGAGGTCATGACCTGAGCTGAAATCAAGAGTAAGATGTGCAACTGACTGAGCCACCCAGGCACTCCCTCTGCCCATTTTTCAATCAGATTATTTGTTTTTCTGGGTAGAGTTGTATGAATTCTTCGTATATTTTGGATATTAAACCCTTATCAGACATATCTTCTCCCATTCATTAGGTTGCCTTTTTGTTTTATTGGTGGTTTCCTTCACTGAATACACCATAATTTGTTTATCCATTCATCCATTAAGGGATACATTTAAAACGTTTCTACCTTTTGGCTATTGTGAATAATGTTTCTATGAACATGCACGTGCATGTATTTGTTTTGATACTTGTTTTTAATCCTTTTACTTCTATTCCCAAGAGTGGCATTGCTGGATCTAATGTTGAACTTTGAGAAAACTGCCAATTTTTTTTCCACAGCACTGAACCATCTTGCATTCCACCAGCCATATACAGGGGCTCCAATTTCTCTACATCTTTGCCAGCACGTTTTGTTTTATTTTATTTTATCTTATCTTATCTTATCTTATCTTATCTTATCTTATCTTATCTTATCTTATCCTATCCTATCCTATCCTATCCTATCCTATCCTATCCTATCCTATTCTATTTTTAACATCTTAGTAGGTCTGAAATTGTACAGTGGCTCTTTACTGTGGTTTTGGTTTGATTTCCCCAATGACTAAGGAGCATCTTTTCATGGTGTGTTGGCCATTTGTATCTTTTCTGGAGAAACATCTATTCAAGTGTTTTGTTGGCCACCTGTATTTTCTTAAGATGCTTCCCCTACCTGAAGGTGATTCTAGTGTGCAGAGGTTGAGAATTACAGATGTAAGGGAAAGCAAATAACAAATAAGAAAGACATGTTGGTTGCTTATTGTCTTTGTCATTTGCATATGGATAAGCAAGCATTGGGGGTAATGCTATCAACCAAAAGGTCTTTGACAAGCTTCTACTATGCTGAAGAATTCAAACAAAAAGTACAAAATTGTATAAACATGTTCAGTATATGCCTCATAACTTCAAGATGGTATTAAAGGGAACTTTTAAAAGGCCTAATCTTGTGTTTAATATTTAGATAAAATATCATACATGTGTAAAATACCTGTCCCAGGGAGGCTAAAAGGTTTAACTCTCTTGCTACATTTTATAATTGGGGCACAGAGTTTTGCATTTTTTTTAAAAAAAACTTTTAACGTTTATTTGTTATTGAGAGACAGAGAGAGACAGAATGTGAGCAGGGGAAAGACAAAGAGAGAGGGAGACACAGAATCCAAAGCAGGCTTCAGGCTCTGAGCTGTCAGCATAGAGCCCCACGTGGAGCTCGAACTCACAAACCGCAAGATCATGACCTGAGCTGAAGTCAGTTGCTTAACCGACTGAGCCACTCAGGCACCCCAAGATTTTTGCATTTTTAAGAAATTATGACAAAAAAAGGAAAATAATTAAATTAGAAGAAAAAATATGTTACCTGTATCTCTGGCCTCCAATGTTCCCTTCTACCCTTTTCCTTCTCTTTCCCTCTTTTTCCTATAAACCATAAAACATAGAAAATAATAGAAAAATAATATAATACAAAATTATACAAAAATAATAATACAAAAATTATACAAAAATAATAATAAAAAATTATCTGATTCTTATGCTCTATTAAGTTACCCACAAGGTCATTGTTGACAACTTATTTTTGCATTAAATTTTTTGGAATGCCTGTCCTGAAATGAAAAAGAAAGAAACCCATCAAACAGGTAGCTGATGTCTAGATATCTATTGTTCCTTTCCCAACATAGGAAAGTAGTACTTACAGTGCAGGGAATGACACTTTCTTGAATGAAAATTGTTTGATTCGAAGTTTGACCTTAACTATCAGTAACTTTGTTGTCAGGATGTGCTGTGTGCTGGTTCCTCCAGGGGGCTGACCCTGAGTAACACCTGGGAAAAGAAAGGGCAGAGCAGGAGTAGGCAAGGGGACCCATCAGACTGTGCTGTCGGCCTGAGAAAGTCTCTGTCAAAATCACACCAGAGCTCTGGAACACATTGTCCATCAGAAGAGTCCTACATTGGTCTGTGGTCCACTGGACCAGGCCCTTGTGTCACAGCCCTGGTCAGTTGTTGGCTAAGGGACCCTGGAATGAAGTGACTTTAACTCCAACATTGAATCTGGTCCCAAAGGTGCCTACTGCTGGAAGCTGTCACCTCCCCACACTGCCCACAGCTGGATGCTGGCCACTTTCCTGAAATGGTAAAAACATCCTTGTGTTTATGACAGAAAGTTACCGGTTTGGTTGTCATAGCTCACATAAGTAATTATAGTTAAGAAGCAAGAAAATGCATATATGCTATTTCCTTACCTCTAACCTAGTGCTTTCTTTACAGAGCTGGTAAATTTTTACTAAATATGCTGAAAGTTACTCAAAGCAACACAACCCCAACCGCATGGAATTTAATCCAGTATTTAATGTGTATCTCTTGGACTCATCCTTTTCAGAGCTACTCCCAATATCAAAGTCCTATTAGAATGCAATGCCATCTCATAGTTCTGGAAAGAAAAAGCTTAGCACAGTATCTAGCCCATTGTAGGTGATCGGTAAAAGTTTGTTAAATGAATGGATGAATGTAGTTGCATAAAAAATTATAGCAAGACCCTTTTGAATGTCACTTTAGTGCCATGGGATAGAATGGTAGCAAAATTGTTAATGCCAGGATGCTAGAATCAAGTCCAGTTTTTAGTTTCTTGAAAGTTTCAAACTATTTTGAGAGCTTTGGTCTGCTTCAAATATTTGGACCATGGCAAAAAATCCAGATTCAAAATGTATTTTGCAGGAGAATTTTCCACTTAATGGTAAAACCCTTGTGTATTTTAAGGAAAATTCAACCCACATGTTCTATTATTTAATTTACACTTGACCATAAGACAGTTGTTTTGTAAGAAACTGTTGTGTCTTTGGTAGTTTTAATTCTTTTTTTTTTTTTTTTTTTTTTTTTAAGAAGTAGGAAGTTCTGGTTAAGGCAAAACTAAAGCTCATCCGTCTGAAAATCTGGGCTGAAAATGCAGTGCACAATGCCCAGTCCTGGGTTGGTTGGAGCTCTAAAGTGGGCAAGAATATACATCCTTTCCCTGGCTCCCATTCTTGCCCGCATGGGCTTTGGGTCTCTATTAGATGGTGTAGACAGTGTGTAAGTCCACATCATCTCTCTCCTCAGTCTGTTTAGTGGACCAAACCCCATGGCAGTCAGAATAGCTGCCCATGGCCTCACTGGTGTTCTATCTCAGGAGCAGGAGGACTCCAGATTGCAGAGTGAGGCTGAGGTCCCTTAGTAGTCAGTGGTGGTATGAAAATTCTACGGGCCCAAAGAACTTGAAAAGAAAGAAAGAAAAGTGAAATACTGGTCCCTCTTTTGAGGTGTAGCCACTTCTTTTAAGGATGTCATGGGGCAAGAGGAAAAAGTCAGGGATGTGCCTCAGTAAAAATTAAGGCTTAATTAACTATATGGGGAGGAGGAGGAGAACAATTAAGTGTAATTTCCAGATCTTTCTATAAAGATATCTGTAGAGCACCACAGATCCTTAGCTGGTCATGGTGTTTTCTTCACCTACATAAAAGGGTTTGGGA
The DNA here is from genome assembly GCF_028749965.1 of Puma concolor. Classification (NCBI taxonomy): domain Eukaryota; kingdom Metazoa; phylum Chordata; class Mammalia; order Carnivora; family Felidae; genus Puma; species Puma concolor. Next base: position 74,721,917 of record NC_141675.1, on the reverse strand, counting down.
AAAACAGTAGTATTTAAAGATGTTCACAGTTGAACTTAGCATACAAATGAGCACTTGGCTGGGCATTGTCTTAAATTCACAGCTTTCCCGCCAGTGCTGGTGGCTTCTTCTCAGCTAAACCAAATGACAGCATGGGTTGCATGCAGCTTGTTCTTCCCTCTTAAGGAGATGGTGTTCCATAGCTTTGCTTCACCTCGGATTTTGAAGTTTTAAACAACTCTTTTACTTGACTTGGGTACTGCTTTTCTCTTCTGTGAGTCTCAAACCTGCCAGCTGACAAAGCTGGGGTAGAGGTCCCAGCAATGTAATTATGAGGACACAACAAAGATCTCCCATTGGAAATGGCCCAGCCCACCTTTTCACATGTCCCCTTGGATTCACATAATCCCCAAACCTGAGGCTAGCAGTGCTCAATGGACAGAGTTGCTTATTGCAACAATTGCAAAGATCCAAACATAAACGTAACTTGGGGATTCAGTGCAATGTAGCTTACCTTGCAATGAGAATTAAATGCTGATAAAACAGATCATCACTTGTATTTTTTATTTCTTCTAATTTTTTTTCTACTAGACTTTTTTTTGAGAGAGGCATTGACAAGGCATTGACCTTGATGAGATTTCTTCTGTCTCTCAGGCACAGGGCTAAGAATGATGAGGATAGAGGTAGAAATCTCAGCCTCCTTCCCGCCAGCCAGGAAGAGATGTTCACTGAGTGTGTGCAGCAGGGATGGAAACAGCTTTGAATTCAGTTCACTATGATGCCATTTGAAAATTTGATGAGAGAGAGAGACAGAGAGACATAGACTGAGAGAGAGACATTACATTAATATATAGGGCAGTGAACCTTGAAAGTCAGACAAGTCTTTGCTTTCCCCTGCTTTAAGTGCTGCCTTCCACAATGAAAAGAATGACCACGATGGAATGTATTAGACAGGCAGAGCTACAGAATTCAACACTTATAGTCTTATAATCATTAATAGACATCCCATGGGTTGCTTGGCCTTCTGGGAAGTAACAAAATACCAGCTGAAAGTCTGGTTGGATGGCATTGAAGTTCCTGAAGAATCTATAAAGATTTCAATCTTTCTACATTCAAGATAACCTTGTAAAACCAGTTGGAAGTACATATGCACAAGAAACACAAATGTTCTTCACATATATTTTTATATTGAATAAGCCATCATTCTGGGATCCTATAACATTATTTTTAAAGCTAAAACTTGACTCAGGAATAAATTCTCTTGTATTTTATTCAACAGATGTTTATATAGTTGGGGGTAAAAAAAATCCAATTTATAAGTCAATAGGCCTTTACTCTGAGTACCTAAAATGTAACCAGTGAGCAGAATAAATGCAGAAGAGTTTAAACTGGATACATCATTGTGCTAACCTGATAATCAGAAAGGTGGAATTGCCACTGTCAGAGAAGTGAGGTTCAGAATTGTGGAAGCCCTAGAACGTGCACAAGCCCCAAGTATTGTCTGCACAGTGAATAGTAAGAGAATAACTATTGTTTGGGGGTGGGGGGATACTTTTTTTCATATTAGAAAGGGTTTGCATATTGGAAACACAGGGAATCACTGGTACTTCTTCAAACACCTGCTTACTTGATCATCATCACTATAGCCAATGGGCCAACTGAAACAAATCACAATGGATTCCAGAGGTACCTTCTACACATCACCATTTTAAAAGTGTCCTAGTTATTGGTGACATGAATCTCAAATATGTTTTGTCAAAACTCCTTTGTACTTTGTACAAATGTATTTCACACCTTGAACATTCATATTACACATGAAATCTTTTTTCAGCTTAACAAATAACTGAGGTAAACACTCAAAAGATAAGTTCTAATATCAGAGAAGACAACGGAGATAGTTAACTCTTTTTAAAAAGATTATTTAGGGAAATTAAAGCAAAAATAAACTTTTGGGATTATACCAAAATAAAAAGCTTCTTCATAACAAGAGAAATAATCTCTTAAAAAACAACCTACCAAATGGGAGAAGATATTTGTAAATGACATATTCTATAAAAGGTTAGTATCCAAAATATATAAAAAAACTGATAAAACTCAACAATTAATCCAATTAAAAATGAGTAGAAGTCAAGAGGATGAACAGACATTTCTCCAAAGAACACATCAAGATGGCTGAACAGACACATGAGAAGATGTTCAACATCATTCATCATCAGCGAAATACAAATCAAAACCAAAATGAGATATCACCTCACACCTGTCAGAATGGCTAAAATCAACAACACAAGAAACAACAAATGTTGTTGTTTCACAACAACAAATGAGGAAAAAACCACAACAACAACAAATGAGGAAAAAAGAAAACAAAACTTCGTGCACTGCTGATGGGAATGCAAACTGGTGCAGACACTGTGGAAACCAGCATGGAGTTTCCTTAAAAAGTTAAAAATAGAACTACCCTATCATCCAGTAGTCACCCAAAGAATGGGAAAACACTATTTTGAAAAGATATATGCACCCCTATGTTTACTGCAGCTTTATTTACAATAGCCAAGATATGGAAGCAGCCCAAGTGCCCATCGATAGATAAATGTATAAAGAAGAGGTGGAATATGAATATCATAATATTATTCAGCCATAAAAAGGAATGAAACTTTGCCATTTGTCACAACATGGATGGGTCTAGAGAGTATATTCTAAGTGAAATAAGTCAGTCGGAGAAAGACAAATACCATATGATTTAAGAAACAAAACAAATGAGCAAAAGGAAAAAAAGAGAGAGAGAGAAAGGTAAACCAAGAAAGAGACTTTTAACTATAGAGAAAAAACTGATGACTACCAGAGGGGAGGTTGGTGGGGGGATGAGTGAAATAGGTGAAGGGGATTAAGAGTACATTTATCACGATGAGCACTGAGTAATGTATAGAATTGTTGAATCAGTATACTGTACACCTGAAACTAATATAACACTGTGTGTTAACTAACTGGAATTAAAATAATAAACTTAATAAAAACAAAAAAAGATATTTTAGTTTCACACATTTTGTCCTCTTGATGAGTTTAGACCTTAACCTCTGGTTTCATCCATGGCTACTCTTTTGGAAAGCACATTGCTTTTTTGAAGAGTCATCCTGTGATATGCCATTATATATACACACATACATGACAGATATATGTAAATATATAAAATCTTTTGTGTCATCGTATAACATCCTATACGTATCATCCTATAGTATGTCAATATATTATATTGTTTCTATTAATTCTTCTGTAAAGAAAAGGGGTTGAGTAAATACAGACAACTTCACGGGTTGTTTCTGAATTCTGGTTTTGTCAGTAAATAGTTCCCTTTGTCTCTTGGAATCACAGATTCTTTCCCATCTTTATGACCTTCCTCTTGCATTTCCCACTCAGGATACTTTCTTTCTCTTTTCCCTTGTGTTTTAATATCACCTTTTCTTTAAAACAAACTTAAGGCTCACTAAACCCAATGACTTTTCCTGATTAATCTTAAGAAGCCCTTGTCACTCCAAACTTTACTTCAATTCCTGTAAACATGCCCATGTGCAGGTTTGTTTTAGTTTTGAGTGTATTGGTTTCATCTTCCAGGACAGTAGAACCAAAACAAATTATGAATCTTTAGTGGAAACAAACTTGACCAAAAATATATGGACATTATTCCTGACAACCACTAGAATGTAAGCAGAGATCTTTGTTTTGTTTGCTGATGATCCAGGGTTCTTGGGACACAGTACATGCTCAATAAATACTGGTTGAATAAATGAATAGCCTGGAGTCCAAGCATGCTGTCAACTGTAGTTGTTCTCAGAGATAATCCTCCAGCAGAATTCCTTTGGACCTATAGGAATCACGTGTAACCACTTGACCCTTCTTTTTTTCCATTTGTGGAATAGTGATTATGATCAGGTACACAGAAAATACTTGCTCACTGTCCACAACTTTAATGATAAAATCCTCTAAGCTAATGGTCTATGTGCAGAATTCCCCACTCTAAAATCAAAATGCTCCTGGGACAGAGAGTAGCTACTTTTATTTTTGACCAGCGTTAAGATGGTCAGAAGCCACCAGCAGCCCATGCATTTTAAGTCACTGTTTTGAACTGAAGTCATTGACTGGCATCACCAACTTTTCATTATATGAACAACTATTGAATAAAATTTTTTGCTGTTTTCTTTTTTTTTATCCTAAGGTCATGCTTTTGAAAGGAGGACAGGCAAAGACTCATCCTTAGGTTAAAAGAAACTGCAGAATTATGGCCTGTAATGTACATCTTGTTCCATTAAGAGATGCAGGGGCCTTGGCAGTTGGGAGATGATGTTTTCTCAACATATGATTCCTTTGGAAATATTTGAGTCAGAAATGGCTATGAGTTCACACCTGTAAGATTCCTCCTTCCTCCAATCCCCATAACTAATTTCTCAACTTATAATTGTGTTTGAATTAACTGAAATAAACCACAAGGCAACAGCTTGTCAGGGTTGCTATACCCACCGAAGGAGGCAAGTATTAAATTAGCCAGGTGACAGGGAAGAATGGAAGCTGCACTCTATAGACCTGGTTGCCTGAAGTCTATAAAACGTGTCAGTTATTTAAGGGATTCTCAGCAAAGACAAGAGAGGGGCAAAGGGGGAAGTATTCAGGTTGCATTTCTGGGCGGAGTCCCATCTACCCTAAACCCAACACTCTGAGAACTGAAATTTGGCCCCTTTGTAAGATTAGGCTCCCCAAATTAGCTGTCTTTGGTGACAGCAAAAATACCTGCCTGTCCCCTTAAGCAAGACTCTCCACCTGAGCGAGAAACCAGAAGCATAGCCTAAGCCCAGAACAGGTGTTTAACGGGGAAGCTGAAAGGCAGCAGGCTTCCACATGCAGAACTTTTGAGAACATTGCTGTAGGGATTTGGCTTCATGATCAGCTTTTATTACTGTTAAGCAAAAATAAAAGCAGATTCTATAGTACTGGCACAGAAGCTGGCAGGGGCATATTTTCTGGCCCACTCAGAAATGCTAAGTTTTGTTGTATTTTTACAAAGTGGGCATCTTTTATTGCAAGCAAAAACCTGTGGTAAGAAATAATATTTTTTATTATATTATATTATATTATATTATATTATATTATATTATATTATATTATATATTGTATTTATTATATAATATAATATTATATTATATTATATTATATTATATTATATTATATCATTTTTTTGAGAAATGATTTTTAGGTTTCAGTTTGTCAAGATGTTTCCAAAAAGCTTGCTGTCTGAAAACGATGTTTAAATATAAACTCTATTAGTGTTTTCCAAATCATATGTGGAATGTTGGAGGCGACTGCTCATTTAAAGTCTTATTTTATTCACAAAACACCTGTATAAGGTTAGGGCAAGGGTCACTATGATCCCTATGTTATGGAGGAGGAAGTGAAGGCAATAGAAGAAAAAGGACTTTATATCCCCTTTGCTGAAAGCTTTGTTTCGAGAAAACAAGTATCATCCCTTTTTAAAACTATAGTTTTAGTCAAAAGACAAATTAGAAAATCACAGGAAGGAAGCTCTAATTTTTCTACCACTTCGATCTGAATCAGATCTCCACAATGTTTGTTCTCACTGCCCCCTATTGTTTTCCTTTGTCACTTAGTCTAGTACAGACTTCTATTTATTGGTGTCATTTGCTCAGTTCCTTCACACCATCACTTCTGTGAAGGCAAGCAATGTGTTTTTTTTTTATTACATACCCAGCATCCCTGCTTGCCACATGGTAGATGCTCAATAAATTTCTCTTTAAGACTAAATGCTTGATGAATAAACATCAGCCATATGTTTATATTTGAAGGTGTCAAAACGCAAGAATATGGAGAAAGTAGGGTGAATTAATCGAAGTGGAAAAGAAATAAAACCTCTCCTATTTGCTTGAGACCACTATAGCTGTATAAACAAATAATATAACGTATATCTTTTTATTTTCTTTTTTGGCTTTGCCACTATTTAAGAACAGAAACAAGGACTAAGAACAAGGAGCATGTGGAGGAACCGGGGACGGTTCTTAAGGAGTCATAAGCAGGACATTTAGGGCTGTCGTGTGAGTTAAAACCTGTGGTCTCTGTGCATCCAAGGGCTTGGAATGTTCTGAAAAGTCACATGCCTGTGTGCTGACTTGGAGTGAAGAGATCGAAAGTGAAGTTAAGGCAGCGTCCTACTGTCCTGCATGAGTGTAATGAGAAGCCGCCATGGACTCTGGAGGCAGTAACAGTAGAGTCAGGAACGTACTCCGTGGAAGAGTTCGAATAACGAGTGGGTATTTTTTAGGTGGCTGCTCCCAGCTCTTCCCAGGAGGTTTAGACTTGGTGAAGTCATTATGCCACTCTGGGCCATCATTTCTGAGTTTGAATTGGAAAAAAACAGATATTTCCAGCTCTGAAAAACTATGGTGTTATTATTCCTCCAAGTTTTACTTTGTGTTGTGCATCTTTCCTAGAAATTGAGTTCTTACATTTTTAATGTTTTCTCTTAACTGTTTTAGTAAAAATTCTGTTTGCATGGGGGTAAAAGTTGATATTTCTTTGTGCACTATACCTGTAGGAGGCCTAGCTGTTTAGACTATGAGGCTATGGCTGTTTGGATCCAGAGTCTACCTACCTCATGGTTTCTTACCCTAAATGCAAATACATACATACAGAGAAAGTGCCTTGTAAACCCCGATAAGCACAGTAGGGATACAAATCTGAGGCAGATTTTTGTGAAAGAGCTTGCCTATAGTCACATGATGGGTTGGTCTCCTTATCCAAGCCCAGGGCTCTTCTAATTGTCTAATAATAAGATTACATGACTTCCCAATATTTGGAAAAGAGTCAGTGCACTTTCTGAAATCTTAAATTGCTATTATGGACAGCTTTGGTTTCGTTCTTTTCAGGAGAAGTGATTCCAGATACTTTGATACAACAGGGTATTGGTGGTTGTAATGGGTTAGGTCTGGAAAGCAGGCCAAGAGCTTGGCCAGGGTCACAGGTCAAATGGGCTATAAGTTGAGTCCAACCAAAAGAGGAAGAGCATGCCAAAATAGTGTGTGGATTGGGGGTTAGGCAGGCAGAAAGCCACTCCATTCATTCAATAAATACTTAACAAGCGTTTCCTGCACGTACAGCATTCCAGATCACCAGGGCCTTTGACTATGACTACTTACCTGATTGTAATGTAATCATTTTTGTCCATGTTAATCTCCGCTAATGGTCTGGAATCTGTGAGATCAGGGACTGGTTCCTCTCTGTAACATTCCCTCTTGTCCCTCATTGGCTCAAGTACAGTGCCTGACACATCATAGGTGACTGTCTACAGTATTAGACAAATGTTCATGATTATTATTGTAACCATTGCTGCTTTTGTGTTTATTGTTGTTATTTGAAAGAACAACTATGTAATTAACTGGTAAGTCATAAATTTTTTAAAATGTTTATTTATTTTTATTATTAACAAAAAAAAAATTCTAATGTTTGCTTTTGAGAGACACAGTATGAGCAGGGGAGGGGCAGAGAGAGAGGGAGACACAGAATCCAAAGCGGGCTCCAGGCTCTGAGCTGTCAGCACAGAGCCTGACACGGGGCTTGAACTCACCGACAGTGAGATCATGACCTGAGCCGAAGTCGAACGCTTAAAAGACTGAGCCACCCAGGCGCCCCTATGTATTTATTTTTGAGAGAGAGAGAAAATATGGGGTAGGGGAGGGGCAGAGAGAGAGGGAGAGAGAGAGAATCCTAAGCAGGTTCCACGCTGCCAGTGCAGACCCCGACATGGGGCTCCAACTCAGGAACCGTGAAATCATGACCCAAGCTTAAATCAGGAGTCAAGAGTCAGACACTTAACAGACTGAGCTACCCAGGTGCCTGGGTAAGTTGAATTTTAATTGCCCATAACAACCAATTTAGAGAAAATACCAAGGGGAATCAGGATATAATTACCAATGGGGTATTGTTTGATCTTAATAAAAAATATACTTGCCTTTATCAAGCAATAAAACTTGGATTCTAACACCTATATAAATATCAATGAAAGATTCTCCTCTTCAATAAATGCTCTATGGAAGGATTGACAAAGATGTGCACTGAAACGAACTTGTATATTTGAAGACTTTAGCTCTTTACAATGTAGCTTCCTAAAATCCAAGATTCAGGACTATTCTGTTATGCTGCCTAATGGATAATGCCAGGGACCCTGCCATGTGATCTTACAACCCTACAAGCTATCTTGCTTGAAACCTCACAAATTTATCCATATCTTCCTATTGTTCTTTTTATAGCTTTGCTATATGCATCAAAATCATTTCCAGCACAACGCCAACCTCCTCAGCGATATGTATGTTTAAAATAGAAAGGATTGGGAGTAAGATTAATGTCCTCTTCTTGGAAGCCAAATAAATCCTTAACATAAAAAAATTTGGTGTATGACCTATAAGAATATATAAAATAGTTCTGCGGGGCCTTTCTCTTTCCCCACTTGTAAAATTATTTATACACAGACACTCATAATAAATATTTTATATATGCCTTTAGGGTTTTTCCCCCCCCAAGAAATCCTGTTTATAAGGACACGGCTGTTGAAGGTAAATAATGATATAATTTTGGTCTTTATGATTCCAAACACCAGTAATGTTTTTTCCAGGGCCTTTCCACGGAGCGTCTAATCCTCTATCGTCCTCGCCATCGTAGGCTAGTTGCTGTTCTGTCCACAAGAGATGAGCAGAAATACCATTATAGGATTCCCTAACAAAAGACTTCCACAATCATTTTCTAGCATCTTGGAGATTGACAAGGTCCCCTCCTGTTTCCCAGGCCCATTTCCCCCCTTATTCCTGGTGATTTCTTTTCTTATACACCAGAAAGAAAGCACCTCGCTGAGTGATGACCTCTCTGGCTACATGGATACCTGCTAGAAACAACAAACCTCACGTGCTAAAACTGCTCCTTGATGTGTTGGGATTGGCGTGATGGTTCCTGTTTGATATAGTGGGCTGCTTGGAGCTGCCTTTAAAAAAATCAATCCATATTAAAAATAAAAGTTCCTTTTGAAAATTACTCTTCATATTTCTTTGGGGCGGTTGTGCCACAAACCTGCGAAAAGTGCTGAAGAGTGTCATATAATAAAGCCACCAGGACTCTAACAGGACAGGAAAAGAGAACATGTCTTGAGTAATTACAACAATTTTCAGTTTTCAGTTTATCAGTAATTTCTGATTTGTTTTCTGGTTTAGAAGACTGAAAACTTCTATTTTTTTTTAAACATTTATTTATTTTTGAGAGACATAGAGAGACACAGCATGAGCAGGGAAGGAGCAGAGAGAGAGGGAGACATGGAATCTGAAGCAGGCTCCAGGCTCTGAGCTGTCAGCAAAGAGCCTGATGCAGGGCTTGAACCCACGAACTGTGAGATCTGACTTGAGGTGAGGTCGGATGCTTAACCGACTGAGTCACTCAGGCACCCCTAAACTGAAAACTTTTAAAAGATTTTCAAGATGCCAATTTTAATCTTCTGTGCATTTTCTTTCAAATAGGTAAGTATATATGTTTTGGTTTTTTTTTTTTTTTTTCTGTTTTAGAAAAGTATGGGTAATAATTGCCTATGAACTCATCACAGGGAGTGACCATGCTCAAAGTTAATGACAATTTCTCTAACAGTATCTTCTTTCCTTTTACTGGTCATTTTTGCTAGTAGATTTTCTGTTTAATTTTGTGCACAATGTAACTAATATATACCAAAGTAAATCATTTGAGAAAAAGAACACACATTTTTTAAAGAGAGTACAATCTTTAGAAAAACAGAATAATGAGGGGAAGTTTTTAATAATCTTTGTTCTACAACAGGAGAGAATCCTCAGTTACATGTGTTTCTTAAACACATACAGTCTTAATCACATATATGTACATGCATGTTTATATACATACTCGAATACACATACGTACACTTGGTTCACATTTCTAAAAATGTTTCTTGATAGCCTTCTTCACATGACTCAGTTCAAATACGAGCGTGCCAGGTGTGGAGGCTCATAGCTCATTGATGAAGTGGTTCAGGCAAACAGCCAAATGAGAGAGGGTAACTAATGGTGAGCAGGTGTGTTAGTTTAATGGGCCAGCTAGAGGCTCTAAATTGAGTAAAGTTGTTGCAATGCTCTAACCACAGGTAGGAGTTTGGTTGGTTTTCTTTCACAAGCTAGTGAATATATGGGAATGTGAGCACCACTCCTCCTATAGACCCAAAGGATTAAAACAAATTTAGGGTAGGATTTGAAAAATGTGGAAAAGCATATGTTCAGCCTTTACTTGAATAAAGGAATGTTCCTATCAGCCTAAAGAATTAAGTTGAAAAAAAAAAAGAGCATCATAATTGCACAGAGGTCGATGAAGTGTTTCACAGATTTACAAGGGGATTTAGGCAATAATCAAGTCTCAACTCCTCCAACTGGCTCAAGGCTCTCCAGAAACCAAACTCCCCACATTGACTTGACTTTAGCTCCTCCAGTTCCCTATTCCAATGTGACCCAGTGAAGTGAGATGCCTTTCTCCTCAAATTGTGTTCCTCTGCACCCGTGGCTACCCTTGCAGAATGCCTCCCCTGCAGGCAAATGTTGTGGTCTCTGCCATGAGCATTTCCCGGCTGGTGTGGTGCAAGGCGCATGGTGTCACTAAGTCAGACAGAATTGGGTTTTAATCTTGACTCATCTATTTATTTGCCACATGACCTCGAGGCTACATAACTCTCAGTCTCCCACTCTGTAAACCAAAGATGATAACAATGATTGCTCCTATCTTAATTGAGCGCTATAATAATACTAGTGTCATTTATTGAGAGCTCCTGTGTCGATCTAATCTTCACAATAATCAATCAGGGTAGTTATTTTAATGCCCACTTTACAAACGAGAAAACTGAAGCTCAGAAAGGTAAGAAACTTACCTTACATCACTGAGCTAGAAATCAGGAGAGACAAGACTTCAAATCAAAATAGTGTTTGTTTGTTTTAACTGTTCCACAGCTAATATTGTTCCCCCCTGTGTCATTATTTCTTCACCTCACCTTATAGAGTTACACTGATGCTCATCAATGATGTAGGTAAGGAATTCAGAACACAGTGGGCACTTAATGAAGTTTTTCTTATTGTCCATTTCTCTCAGCTTTGCTCTCTTTTAATCAATGTCTCTATATTTTGGTTTTAGCTTTAGTTAATATGTAAGTACGCACTTACATAATCTATATTTTTTTAGTACTTTTTAGTTAATTCATTGGGGTATGTTACATTTCTGTGTGGCTGGCTTCACCCCTAGACAAAGTAGGAGGCTGCTTTTGAAAGATGCTTTCTAGGATCCCTATGCTCTGTCTTGGGGAGTGGTGTAGTGCCTTTCATTCTATGATTAATATGTGCTTAAAAATGCAAAATCCCCAGAGAATACTTTGAATTCAAAGCATTCACTCAAACCAACATTTATTGAGTACCCAGTAGGTATCAGGAACTGTTGTAGGCAACAGGCATCACAGATGAGTGAGATGAGTTTCCTTCCAGTCTGATAGTTCTGATTCAATGCAAGGCCGGAAACTAACCACCTGCAGCTGTGCCATCTGATCGGGTGGCGTGAGCCACACGCTGCTACCGAGCACTCGACATGCACGAGGATGTACTGTAAAATTCACACTGGGTTTCAAAGATGTACTAGGAAGAAATAATGTGAAATACCTCATTCATAATTTTTGCAATGATGACATGTGGAAATGAGGATATTTTTCTACGTTGGATTAAAAAATATATTATTACGGCAGATTTTAATGTGGCTACTAGAAAGTTTTATATTCCACATGTGGCCCTCATTGCAGCTCGTGTTCTATTTCTCTTAGACAGGGCTGGCCTACAGTAATTGGGGACGGTTTCAGAGAATGAGTTAGAGATTACTATTTGTATGTATTTCATTTGACAAAAATTGGATCATGCTGGTAATAACTCGTTTGTAACTATGTTTTTCCCCACTTAATAAAATATACGGATGTCATTCCGTGGTTGGATGGCGGTTCATTAAACAGATGGCTCATAATTGATTTAACTGGGATCTGTGAGCAGTTATGTATTTGAGTGGCCTACAAGGACTAGCAGAACTAGAACTCTGGGGTAGAAGGTAGGAGGTCACAAGTAGAGGGGATCTACAAGTCCGTGTGGGCAAATGCCTCATTTGAGAGATGAGCACACTGAGAGCCAGGGATGATGAGTGACTTTCTTTAAAAATTTTTTTTTTCAACGTTTATTTATTTTTGGGACAGAGAGAGACAGAGCATGAACGGGGGAGGGGCAGAGAGAGAGGGAGACACAGAATCGGAAACAGGCTCCAGGCTCTGAGCCATCAGCCCAGAGCCTGACGCGGGGCTCGAACTCACGGACCGCGAGATCGTGACCTGGCTGAAGTCGGACGCTTAACCGACTGCGCCACCCAGGCGCCCCGATGAGTGACTTTCTTTTCACTTTTTTTTTTAAAGCCTTAACACTTTGAGAATTTCCTGGGTACCATGCCCCATGCATCTTCTTCATTTTATCCATGACCTTCATGATAACTTATTAGGTAGGGACTACTGTTATTTCTATTCAACAAATGGGGAATCCAAAGCCTATGGGGGTCACAAAGCCAGTAAGTGGCAGAGCTGAGACTTGAACCCAATCAATTTTGTTGCAGACAGAACTTTTCGCCACTATACCAGCAGGTCCCCAGATTGAATTGGGGTATCTTACATTTCTGTGTGGCTGGCTTTACCCCTAGACAAAGTAGGAGGCTGAATAAATGAATCATTTTTAATGGAAACAAACACAGGACTACTCACATTTTATTTTAGCAATGAAACAACAACTATTGCTACAGCTTCTATCACTGTCGCTTATAATTATCATTTTGAAAAGGTAAGAAGTGTTAAAAATTTTAAAGTGAATAAATTTAGTTTTGTTAAAAAAAACCCACCTCACTTCACTGCACATATTTTTTCAGATTTCACTGTGGACTGGCAAACCCAGGGATGCAGGTAGTGAGTTGGGGCTGGTATTAGGGAACGGCGTGGGACTCAACAGGACGAACTTTGGGCATGCCGAGTCGGCTGCCAAATGATGACCAGGTTCGGATTGCCGGACCCTCTGCAGGCTCTTAATGTGCCACCAAGAAGTGCTAGCCTTTGTTACTGTTGTTCTGGTGAATGTGAGGTCCTTTACTCCACAGGTCCTTTATTGCACCTGATCTGTTTGGGACAGCCTTGTCCATGGAGATGAACAGTTGTTTTCTCCATCTTGGTTACTCTGGAAGGGCATACAGCATCAAGGTAGGGTCCTTGGCTATCAAGATGCTGGCTCCATTTCGCTGCCTTTGTATTTAGGAGCAGGCTGATGAGACACACGTGCTGCTTTGCCATCACTACGTTTAACTCTGCTTTTATATACAATTGGCATCTTCTTGCTCTGCTCTCCTTCGCCAGCCAAATAATTTTAAGTCCCACTGCAAATACAGTCCTTCTGTGGCTTGATGCTTCATCAATTGGAAGTCTCCTAGAGACTGTAGGATTAAGTTGGTATGACATAGATTTTTGTTATTCTCTCTCTAATGTGTCATCACATCATTTATATTTAATGATTATTAGATGGCAAGTATCTTTAAAGAGTTTTTAGTTTCTCCAGAGATAAGTAAACTCCAAATGTTATCATCGATAAGCTTAGCATTGCTGTTGTTTTGTGTTGACTTTGTTGAGATAGGACTAATACCTAACGGTTTTGAATTAGGAAAAACAGCAAAAACAACCCAGGTTAAGTATTAGAAAAAGTCTGCACAGTATTTAAGATAAAACTCAAGTGAAAAGTTAAGGATTGGTGAGAAGAGGAACGGTGTGACATTGTGACTTTCTTTGTATCAGTGCTGATGAATGCTTCTTGGGTACTGCTCAGAAAAGCATGTACTAGAGTAGAAATAAAATATTTGTTACTTTTATTAATTATAAAATAAGTTTGCATTTCATGTTTTTATCTATAACAGTTTAAATCAATTTTAGACAACTGAGTTCTTACAGGAGATCTGCATTCAATTGCACATCGAATATAATAAATGTTGAATGATGCCCACATTTTAATCTTTCTCCATTTGGGAAATTGGAGTTCTAGTCCCCATTTTTCCATAACTGTTTTTTAATTGATGAAGGAAATTTTTCTTTTATCCCAGGGTTACTAACCTTCCTCAGCCTTTTGTGTATTCCCCAATCAAAAGGTTTTTGATTATCTAAAGAAATGACACCCACTGGTTCGCCTTTATAGATCATTTTGTTACCTCTTTCAAAGCATCTTAACAGGTTGGGGAGCCCAGATTTACCCTAACAAAAGCCAGGCTGGTCGCTCCCTTTTGTAACCTCCTCCTCGAAGCAATTTATAACTTTCCCTTCAGTGCACGGCTGAATTGGTTATACTGGGATCCAAGAGCAGCTGTGGGGGGTCCTGGATTGTTTTCAGAGGTCATCAGAGAATCTTTCTAGAAAATTATGGCAGCACTGAAAATTCTCAGCGCCCAGAAGGGTAAAGAGAAAAACTTCTTTTTTTTTTTTCCAAACCCTGTTGATTTCTGCCTGTTATTTAATCTTTTTAATGATTTTCAACTGCTGAAATTTAGATTGTGTCAGGAGTTATCTTAGGTTTAGTGTAGCTGCATAATAAGAATGAGAGAAAAGGTTACATGAGGAAGATTGTTAGAGGGAAAAGGTGACTTTAAGGCACAGTCTTGGAGGAGAGAAAGCTGAGATTGCTAGAATTTGTAATTCTTAAAAGACATTTTTTTTTTAGTTTTAATTGGGTTTTTTTTTGAAATTTGAATTTAAAATTGTAGGAATTGTTAGACTAAAGGCAAAACTTATGCTACTGATAAATTTTAAAAGGTGTGCAAAGAAGCAATTCATTCCTTTTCCTTTTATTTTTTTTTTTATTACCCAGTTACACACAAATACTCTCTTTGAAAATGTCTTAAACAAAAAGACACATGTAGATTGAGAGTTGCTGTTGAGGAAGGAAGCCATTACCATCAGTTTGAAATGAACTCTTTCAGTTCACAGAAAATATATTTTTATTTTTATATAGAGGGGTCCACACTGTAGACTTGTTTTGCTTTATAATATGTCTTGGAAATCTTTACATGTTAATTCATGTAGATCTACTGTATTCTTTTTAAGGGTCATGTGATATTTCATAGCATAGTGGATATACTAGAAACTATGTAAGTAGGGTCCAGTTCATAGACAGTGTCTATGTTTATAAATTTTTGTTACCACAAGCAATAATACAGCACACGTACTTCTCCCAAACACTCTGTGTACACATGAGTGAGTATCCGTAAAAGAATTTCCTGGAGGTAGAATAGCTGGCCTCATTCACACTTAGCATACTGAAATACCCCCTAATGGATCTGCCTGCCTCTGTGACCCATTGCCCACGTAGCATGCAGAGGGTTATTTTTGAAAGTGTAATTATGTTGCTTTTCTGCTTAAAACACTTGAAAGTCTTTATCTTACTTCAGAGCACTTGACTCCTTGATACAGTGTATCAAGTCCTGCCTCTGGCCACTGCCTACCCCCCTAAGCCCATTTCTCATGTTTTCTTTTTCTTTCTTTCTTTCTTTCTTTCTTTCTTTCTTTCTTTCTTTCTTTCTTTCTTTCTTTCTTTCTTTCTTTCTTTCTTTCTTTCCTTCTTTCTTTTCTTTCTTTCTTTTCTTTCTTTCTTCTTCTTTCTTTCTTCTTTCTTCTTTCTTCTTCTTTCTTTCTTCTTCTTCTTTCTTTCTTCTTTCTTTCTTCTTCTTCTTCTTCTTCTTCTTCTTCTTCTTCTTCTTCTTCTTCTTCTTCTTCTTCTTCTTCTTCTTGAATGTTTATTTATTTTTGATAGAGAGCACAAGCAGGGGAATGGCAGGGGCAGGGTGGGGAACAGAGGATCCAAATTGGGCCCATCGCTGACAGCAGAGAGCCTGATGCTGGGCTTGAACTCACAAACTATGAGATCATGACCTGAGCTGAAGTTGGATGCTCAACCGACTGAGCCACCCAGGTGTCCCATTTCTCATGTTTTCTTCTGCTCCAGCCAAAAGAAGCTACTTTCAGTCCTCCAATTTCCTCAGCCTCTGTTTCACACACATAGACGTATTTATGTCACAATTCCCTCTGTCTGGGCACTGCTCCCAGCTGCCAAATCTTACTCACCTTTAGATCTCAGCTTGAAATGATTTTCTCCAGGAAGCTTCCCCTAAACCCAGCCTGCACCCCCTCCACCCCAGGCATGCTCATGCACACAAACTCCCCAGTTAGAGTCCCTGTGCACATCTCCCAGTACTCAATTCCCCACATGGCAGTTGCCTCTTTATGTGAATTCCCCATAAATCCCCTGTCGTTTTCATGTCTATTACACTGCTCAGTGATGTCCACGGTGTCACATCAGGCACCATAAAATTCTGAAGTATCTCCTAACTTCTGAAGAGCATTAAATTATTTCATAGAGCCTAGCACAGCACATGGCATTATAAAAGGCATTTCTCTGAAAGGGTGTTCTTGGGAAACTGGAGATTTTGTTGAAAGTGAAAGTTAACGCAGATTCACAGAATTACAGCGCGGGAAGAGCACTTGGAAATCACATAGTTTCTTGCTAGTCAAAGCGTGCTCTGTGGACCCACAGCATGGCATCTCCAGAAAGTTTGTCAGAAAGGCCTCATCCCTGACCTACTGAGTCAGAATCTGCATTTGAATAGTCACCCCAGGTGATTTGCTGACACGTTAAAGTATGGAAAACACTACTCTGGTTCTCAGTCTGCCTTTACATTCAAATCGTCTCGGGAGCTTTTTATAAATACCAGTGCAAGCCCCCACCCCCACCCCCCCTCAGAGTTTCTGATTCTGTTTGGTCTAGGGAAGAACCAGGCAGGTTACTGTGGTTATTGCTTTTTAATTCCCAAGTGATTCCAAAGTCTAAGAGCCAATACCTAACTTGGGCCCTCTTCTTCTATGATATTGATAAGGATATTGTAGATAGCAGTTCAGTGGCCGAATTGTGATTAGAGCCCATATTTCTTACTGTGGTCCTGTGTCCTCTCCTTGATATCAGTACTCTCTGAGCAACCACTCAGAAACCCTGTAAAGGATCTTTTAATAGCCTCACTTCATTTTTCAGAGGGAAAACTGAAATTGTCTAGGGTGGCTTCACGGCAACAGGATGATAAATCAGATCCAAAAATTTTTCTTTGCTCTCTCTCTCTCTCTCTCTCTCTCTCTCTCTCTCTCTCTCTCTGCACTTCTCATCACTAAACATTCTGTCAGATAAGATCCTTTGACCCTGCTCAGGATTTGGGATCAAATCACCCATCAAAAGTCTGTAGATTTATCTTCTGACAAGGAAGATAGGTCACCCCTCCTTATCATTGAACCTGAAACATACCTGTAATAAACAGTCACCTAGAAATATACTCTTCATAGAAGGCTGTCTTTTAAATTCCAAATCTCAAAGAAGGGGCATAGTCTTCAGAAGCACAAATGAAACCCCAGATAATTTGGCACCTGCACCTGAAACCAGCAAGTTTGCTGCTGGGCTTTGATTTCTAAAGAAAACTTTTGCCTGAGTTCTTATTTACTCCTCAAATGCTGCTGTTCTCAGCAATTGGAGATGAGCTCCCACCTCGATGCAGGTGAGAATGTGTGCTGCCCAACAAGCTGGTAATCCTGGGTGGAGAAGTAAGTGCTTAGAGCACTGGTTGGGAGGGTCTCGGTGCCTTTTCCTTTGGAATGTGATATTATCACTAGATTAAGAGGCAAGACACCTGGTGAGGAAATATTAGCCTTATTCTGTCTGAGTGTTTTTGATGTCTTCCTGGATTATTGCTGGTTGGAGAATTTTCAGTTCTATTAAAGATTACATGACCCTGAACTCCTCAGAAATAAAAATAAGTGTATAGAAGAAGGTAACCATGGAAAATATACATTTAATAAGAAGATTCTCTAGACTGATAGCTTTCTTTCTTTCCGAAGTTTATACTGATTAGGTAAGAAACTTTCATCTGCAAGTGGAAACATCACGGTTAGGGGGTAAATTTCAGACCAACCATTTTTACAAGTTGTTTTACTTGATTCTGATTACCCTACAGGGAAAAAAGAGGTGAACTTCCCATATTCCCACAAAAATGGCAAACTTTATTGTATTGTCCCAACAGCGATTATTGAAAGCACTCGAGCGTGGAGGCAGATAAAAATGAGGAGTGCACATGTGCCCAAAGAGAATATTATATTGATCCTGACTGCCAGTGATGGGAGATGTGATATTTGAATGGGTTTAGCCAAACTCAAGAAGTTAAAGGCCCTTGGAATGATTGAGGAGAAAATATACACTCCCTTCCAGATGCTTGGACTGGTCTGAGGTTTCTGAGTTCTGATATTTTGAGGAGGCGGCAACATTTCCAGCTCTAGCATTTATAAGTGACCTCTCATTTAAGAAAATCAGTGGAGGAGCAACTGGGTGGGTGGCTGTGTCGGTTGAGCATCCAGTTCTTTATTTGGCTCAGATCAGGTCATGATCTCATGGTTCGTGAGTTTGAGCCCCATGTCAGGCTCAACGCTGAGCAAGGAGACTGCTTAAGATTCTTTCTCTCTTTCTCTCTCTCTCTCATTCTCTCTCCCTCTCCCTCTGCCCCTCCCATAGCTGACACTCTCTCTCCATAAAATAAATAAATAAATAAATAAATAAATAAATAAATAAATAAATGGAGAGGAACATAATCTGACTAGAAAGTGACTAGAAATATAGAATATCCTTTTGTTTGTGCTTCACTGCTTGACAATTTCTTTGAAGAATTATCATGGAATCTTTTTCTAACACTCCTTCATATCCTTGTGGAAAATTCAAAACCTGAACAGAAGAAAGGAAGGGAAGAAAGAAATGTGATGACATAAAATTTCTCAAAACTTAAAAGCAACAACAGTAACCAGTCCATTGAAGCAGGTGGGTGTTTGCCGTTGTTCAATTTTCTTTTTAAATGAAATATTACAACCTTATAGAAAAGTACAATATTACTAATATCCAAGTACTCAACAATTAGTGTTCTCAACATTTCACCATATTTGCTTTGAATTATTTTTTTAAGAAAGAAACATTTACAGACACAGTCCATTTTGTACCCTTGTTACCACGTTCACTATGCTATAGTGATTTTATGCTCTTACTACATATGTTTGTATCAATAATCATTAGATAATATTGCTTTGTATGATTAAACAAATTTTTTAGTATTTATTTATTTTTGAGAGAGAGAGACAGAGAGAGAGACAGAGCACGAGCGGGGAAGGGTTGGAGAGAGAGGGAGACACAGAATCTGAAGCAGGTTCCAGGCTCTGAGCTGTCAGCACAGAGCCAGACGCAGGGCTCAAACCCACAAACCCTGAGATCATGACCTGAGCCAAAGTCAGAAGCTTAACCAACTGAGCCACCCAGATGCCCTGTTTTATATAATTTTAAAGTTTATAGATATGGTAAGACATCGAATATATCCTTGTACCAATGTTATTATTATTATTATTATTTTGCTTCAAATTGTGTTTGTGAGAATTTTTTCCATGTTGATTCACACAGCTCTAGTGAGTTCATTTTACTTCACCTGTTGTATGAATATGACATGATATATCCATTCCTCTGTTAATGATGAGCCTCTATGTGGTTTTCAATTGTTCACCACAGCTTTATTTATACTAGTTTAAAGTCTTTTACATGTATCTTTATGCACAGGTATGAAAGTTTCTCTAGAAATCTACCAAAGACTAGAACTGATGGGTTGAAGTTAAGTAGTCTTCAATAGTATTGTAATATTGCCAATGTAGGAGGACTTCTTAATCCCAAAGAGGCATATCATAATTTTGAATTCCTGTGGTATAATTTAAAATGCTTTAATAAGTCCCATAAAACAACATGGATCTGCACTCTCTAGCCTGCATCTGGGGCGTATGCTCAGCTCTCTGATCTCGGTGTCCAATATAGAAATTATATATGACAGGTTCTTCCTTCGTAATGCAGTACATGTGCTCTTCTTCCCTTCCCTCCCCACCCCCCACCCAAGCTTTTGACAGTAGTAAGAACAAGATGGTTGAACCCGCCTGGCTAAAACATTTTCACCTCTAAAATGACAGTTACAAAGAACTAGCTCAAATGAATCAGAATTATAGGCAGGGATCCCGTAAGATTACATTAAGAAATTTCAACAGAAGGACTTGTTTAGGAAAAACAAAGCCAATTAGAGGGCAAGAGTAGGGGAAACTGTATTATATTTAAAAACTAAGTCCTACTTTTAAAGATGGAGAACAAAACTGAAGGTTGATGGAGGGAGGTGTGTGGGGATGGGTATTAAGGAGGGCACTTTCGGGATTAGCGCTGGATGTTGTAAGTGATGAATCACTAAATTCTACTCCTGAAACCAATATTACATTATATGTTAACTAATTTGAATTTAAATAAAAATTTGGGGGAAAAAAGCTAACTTCTGGGTTTTGGTTGTAGGAAGAAACCTAATACTAGTATATTAGCTAGCTAAAATTATCTTGTGTTTGGTCCTATCTCCTGGTACTTTTAGGTAGCTAGGTTGGAGAAAAAGGTTTAGAGGAGTTTTCAAAATACAATAAAATTGTCTCATCTTGCAAATGTAGAAATAAAGGTTTTCTTTTACGTATACCTTTTTGGTAATATCTAGCTTACAGTTTCCAGGATAGATAGATCTAGTAAAATCCACTTCTTCAGTCAAACCGAGTCAAAGCACATCATATTAGTGACACTCCAATAAAATTAAGGTGTTGAAATTAGACACTGAAAGAGAGGAAAAAAGAGTTGTGTTATTTACACTCAGTATTTCTACATGTTTTTTATTTCTAGATCTCTAGTATCTCCAGGTCATTGAAGTGGAGTAGTTAATAGAAGAGTGTTGGACCTTTGCCACCACTCCAGAACTTGAAAGTCCTCACTGACTCAATAAATGATCCATAAATACATGCATATATCTGCAATCCAAATTGTATTCATCCAATCATGCATATATAACTGATTCTTTTTTGAAAAAGTTACACTTATTTTCGATTAATGTATACTTAGAAGTTACTTGCAAAGGTGTATATTGGGAAGAAGACACTCTATGAAGATATGGCCTGTAAAGGAGTAGACTGTTTGCTGGACCAAGTTGCAGTGTTCAGAAAAGCTCCCATATTCCCAAGTCTACTCTTGCTTTCTTTCCTCACCCGTAGCCTCCCTGCTACTTCCCTGCTTTGAAATAGGAAATAGTAATGTAATTAAAACCTCACTTCAGGGATCCAGATCCCTTGCCCCCTATCCAATTTGCACTCTGGGCCTCGACTGGATATATCCTTATTTTACTCACTCTCAAATGGTAGTTGTGCCTGTAATGGTGCTTCTTCAATGCACTGAGTAGTTGTGAATTTGGCTGTGTTCTCAGTAACAGAAAATTTGATGCATTTTGGTAGAATTCCTCATTCATGGTCTAACAGTACAACTGGTAAGAGTAAGAAGTGACGGCAGGTTACTGCTGACCATCTGCTAACAGACCAAGAGAAAACAACTATTTGTATTGATGCTCTACCATTGTAAGGTGCCCAGTCTTTCCATCCTCACCTCATATTGCTCCCTGATCCCTGAACATGTTGTGCTCATTTTTCTTTTAACACTAGACTTTAAAAAGCAGGTTATCATACTCTGAACTTTCCTCCCTCTTATATCCTGCTATTCAAATCCTACCCATTCTTCAAAGTTAAGCTGAACCCCACCATCTCCTTTGACCATTCCTCAAAGAGAGCAACTCACAGTTCTGTAGAGTTACAGTAGAACTTCTGCGTGGACATTTCAGTTGCTTCAGTTGACATACAATCATGTGCTGTTTTGGACCAGCAATTTATGTCCCATAGTCTTTCTTTGCCCCAATAGACTGTGAATAAACACCTTGGGAATAGGAACCATACATGTTTCCTACTTCTCTCTCCTCTAGAAGTCCTAACAGGATTCTGGGGCTACTGGGTATTTTTTTGAATTTAATTACTTCTTTGTCTTGACATTTAACTTGCCATAGGTTTACATCTTCTCTCTCTATGGGAATATAATCATCTTAACAAAAACTATAGCTAAGATCTTTGTGTCCCACATACAGCCGTTGATCAATTAACAGTTTTGAACAATGAGAATATTATGAAATGAGAATATCATGCCTCTGAAAAAAGGGTGTGTGTGATTCATTAGTTTAAACAACAGTTTTTTCTCAAGGATTTTGTCATGGAAAAGGTGAGGGACACAGCTTCTGATCTTTCAACTCAAGACAAGTCAGTTCTTCAGGCTCCAATGGGCATGTTGGATCATTTCTATTCAAAGTGTAGGGTTAAATCTTTTCCATCCTTTCATCTATAGTACCTTATGCAGTGTCTGGCACTCAGGCCATTGGTCCATGATTATTGATTGAAATTGCATAAATCAACAGGTAGTTCAAGCATTTATTGAGGTCTTACCACTTCCTCCCATTATCTCATCTAATCCTATGACAATCAATTGAAGAAGGTAATATGATTATGCTTTTACAGATAATAGAACTGAAGCTCAGAGATGTTAAACTTTTGTCCAGCTTCACAGCTAGAAAAGGATAGAAACGCGATAAAAAGTTCATTTTGTTTGGGTCCTCCAGACCCAAATCACAAATCCTTTGCATTACATCATACTGCTTTGCCTTCAGAAATTTAATTTTGTTGGATGGACCTTAGGACAATTAATATATCTCCAGGTTGATAGAAAAACCTCAAACTGGACCCAAGTCTACTTAAACTTGACAGAGGAGCCATTTCAGGCTCTTGAAAAAGCTGTTGTATATTCACTGAAGAACTTAGGACTGGTGAGGGTTTTTTGACATGAAAAAAGCAAATATTGACATCAGTTTCAATGACAAGTATTGCTCTTCAATTGTTATCCTTTAACTTTATTATTGTAACTTTATGTTCTTAAGCACTTGCTTAAGCACTTATTTTTCATTAGTTATGTGCCCATTCAATTGCCCAAAAGAATTGACCTCTGGGACAAAAATTGTCTCCCTATTCTTTACCTCCCCCCTCAATCCCAGATAGTGTACAGAACAGTAACCTTATTTCTAAAATTGTCTATTAATTTGAAGGGAAAAAATATAATCCCTGGATTTATATAGGGATTCATGGACTTGTTTTAGAACTGGAAAAAAAACTCACACATTAGTGAAGCTGAGTCACTTGATCAAGGTCACAGAGTTAGCTAACCTCTTAGTTAAAGTATAGACCTAAAATGGACCCTAGAGATCATCTAATTCAACCCCTTCATTTTTCAGACAAGTTAACAGTTACACACAATCCCAATACCTTTCAAGGTAAATACCTACAATGTCTTTCCACAATGACCTGGCTCCTCGTTGTAAAAACGACTGATGCTTTGTGTGCCTTTGTGTTAACTTAAGGTACATTCTTAAATATACCCACACTCCATAACTATAGTGGACAGAATTGATGTTCAGTAGCTTTTCGGAAGCCTCACCATGGAAACAAAGGTTTGGATTCCCTCAGATTGGATTTCGATGTCTTCCTCTAGAGCAGATAAATTGAGGCTCCTGCAGGCATGGGTTCTGTCAGATGAGACTTTAAATTTCAAAGTAAAAGATACTTCTCGGCAGGATATTAAAGAGTGTCATGGTGCACCATTAGCAAGGAATGCAGCCTGTCCCAATTCTCTTGGCCGACCCTTTGAAAACCTTGACTGAGGGAAAATCTTGTTCTTGGCCTCCTGGACTCTTGGAAGCTCTAAAGAAATGTAATTGCTTTTTGCAGCTAATAGACACTTAAAAACTGCTTCCAAGGAAAATATGTCTAGTCGTTGATCATTAATATAAAATAATGGAGATGTGAAAAAGTCAAAATACTTGTTTTTGAGCATAATAAAAAATATTCCTATGTTTCAACCCCAACAGCTCTAGAAAGTCAGTTCTGCCTGTGGGAAGTAATTTTTGTTGTGTAGAGTGTGGTCCTGCTTTTGTAACTTAGAAATGTTAACAGTTGCTACATGGTCAGCAATGGGGGTAGAAGTAGAAAGTAAAGGGCGTATCCATCCTTATTTCCAAGCTGACGCAACATGTTTTAAGTGGATGGTGTTTGGTTTCATTATGTTAACAGCATCTCCCTGTGCTCTTTGATGCATCGCTTCAGTGCTTAGTAATTTAGTAACAGGTTGGAAATGGGCTCAGGGTAAAATGAGCCTCTGTTACCATAGGGACAACTATCCACCTTTTACTTTTGAATTAGCATTGTGGCTGAAGGTGACATTTTGTCCCAGGGTTCAGAGAAAAAAATGAAGTTTTAAATTATACCGTATATATAAACTTGTTGAATGTGCCAGTCCTTTAGAATCTGCTCTGGAGGTACTAGCTGATCAGAGACTGATATGTTCTAATCAAGTCAGCATGAGAGGTGATAATTTTACATTTGTGCAAAAGAAAAATATTAATATTTTCACAATGAAAATTACCTGTTCATGCTTTGTACTTCTGTTAAGACTCGGGTTATGTGAGATGCAGACAGGCTGGTCTTCTAATCTTTTGAGGCATGCTCTTAATTATTACTATCAATCTAAGAAGCTGGATGAAATCCTAGGCATAAAAGAGATCAAATCCAGATTTAATATTGGGTGCATGATTTAACTTTTGTTCCATTTTTCCTGCTTTATATTAGTCTTAAAGAACATCAATGATTATACCTCACCGACTCACTTAAAAGGGGTGCCCTTATAAATATCTGGAATAGCTACCAGATGAGATAGTATATATACCATATTTATGAAAACCTTTAGTATATCTTCACAGTAACAATTTCCAAATAGCCCTGACTACAAAAAGCATGATTCAGCCAATAAAATTCACACTGGACATTAGAATAGTCACTTTGGTCTTTTTGGCCCACACTCTAATTAGAATGATCTCTGATAGCATTTAGGTCTTAGAAGTGCATAGTTCCTTTTGTGATTGTATGTCTGTTTTGCATGTACATGTGTGGCAAACACTAACCTTTGGTTAAGATCTTCAGCGAATGAAGAATAGAAACAGAAACCTCACAGAGCAAGTTGCTATTTAACTTTTTGCCCCCGACACTAATGATTTGTTGGAATTGATAGTTTTTATATTTATAATTAATGCTTTTAGCATTTCAAAAGTTTTCAGGTGCTCTTGAATACTTGAATGCTAGGAAGTACAGTAACTTTTAAAGTTCAAGAAAAGTTCGTCATTTGGCTGCAATTTATGAAATCATGACAAGTGCCACGGACTTTGTTTCCTGGGACTCTAATAGATTTATGTGAGAGAAGTAAAGGGTGATAACTGATATGATAAACAGCTTCAAAAACTGGAGATTCAGTTGCACTAACAAGTCTTTCTTTTCCATTCAAATGTTTTCCCAAGAAGCTAGTTATGCTTTAGTGTAAATTTCTTTAATTAGCTCAATCAGATTCAACCTTTTTGACCTCAGCCGCAGCAATTTCTTACTCAACACATCTCCAAAGACTGAATATTTTGAATGGGGAGGGGAAGAAGTGAAGATTTTGACTGCGTGGATATTCAGTGAAGGGAATGAGTGGTCAAGAATCATGATGGTGAGATCTGGGTCCCAAGGGGTCAGACTCCTGTCCCTTCCCCATTTTCTTCTATTCCCAGCCCCTCCCCAACTCATGTCTCTTTTCATTTATTGTGAGAATTTTCAGACTGCCCTATTCTTGGAGAGCTCTACAAATTATTCCTTGAGATACAAAGTTCCTTATGTGTCAGAGAGTTGAGAGCTCACTCCTGGGTATAAAATGCTCTTCTTAGGAAATAAAGCACAAAAATCATTTTCCCCCCCTTCATTTTCAAAGAGCTGTGATAAGAGTTAATAGTAGGCCATGGCACTAGAAGACTACCCAGAAGACAATTCATAAACTCCCTCCTCCCCAGCTATTTTTGCTCATTTATGAATTATTTGTTCAATCATTTTCCGCATGAGTTTATGAACCCTTTTGCATGTGGCTGGCTCATTCAGCCTATTGATGGAAGTGTTTAGGAAGAAGCTGGATGGTCATTTGTGGGAGATGTTTGAAAGAGGGTTTAAGCACCAGATGTTGGGTTGAGTTAGGTTACCTTCATGGTCTGCACCAATCTGAGGTCCTAGGAGAGAGACGACAAGTTTCAACAGAGCAGCCCTTTGATCAATTAATAATGTCTATATAGTGCCCTTGCTTGAAAAGAATTGTAAGGCCATATCCAAGTTCTTCACAAGAAATGCCCAAGATCAATTAGTCAATGACCACCTTTCTATAAAGGAATGTTAGTGTGCATGGCTATTTGCCATCCCTGTCCTAGAAAACCAAATGGGAAGTTGAGTCTGACCTGCATTTCCATGTGAAACTGTCTCCATAGTTTTCTGTTCATGGGCACTGACTAAATCTTGAACCCATCCAGTCATTGTGCACGACAAGCTGATACTCTGAGCAAAGAGAGAATAAGAGAGCATGGTTCAGCGTCAGGTAGCTTTAGAAAATAACTCAGTTGTATTTGTCATCAGCATCTCTCTAATAAAGGGCGATGCTTTAAAAACGTAGACATTTAGATCTGTATGAGATAATTTGCCGCTATGCTGTAATTAAAAGTGACAAAAGAGTTGATATGTGATCTTGCAAGGCAATGCAATAATAGACCTAAATGTACAACCCTCCATTTAATACATGACCTGTTGAGTGTAGTATGGTTTTGAGTGAGACTGGCTTTAAATCAGTCTCAAGAAATTAGGACCCAGGTTCACATCTTAGATTAGTCAACCACAGGATCCCCCCATCAAGATACATTAAGTAAGATTCTAGATATGTGTGATTTATATGAATTCTGTTTACCTATGTCTGTGTGAAAGGCTGTCAAAATGGATGTTGCCTTTAATCTGAAAGTACTCAGCTGTTGGCATTTTGGCATTGTCCCTACTCAGAAATGAAGATATGAGATTTAAGGTATTTCTGAGGAATTTTAAATAATTGTTAGAATCAATTTGAGTTCTGTAAAAACCTGTACATATCTTGAGAATGAAAACAAAGGACTATTCATATGGATGATCCCTTGCCAAATTAGGCGTGTGAAAGCTTATAAGAATTTACTAATATACCTTAATATAGTGACTTAAGGCCTTAAGAATATAACTCCTTCAAATGCCTTAAATTTCAAGAGGGTTTTACTACCCATGTTTTCTTTTAAGAATGTGATGCATTTGGAACAATACAGATGGGCAAATGATTCTTTAAGCATTATTCTTGGCACCAAAGAGGAATTAAAATACAAGCCTTACAGATTGAGTATGCTAATACATCAACAAAGCTAGAAAGTGGAAAGACCCATGTAGGTATTTTCTCCCAGGTTGAGCTATTGGAGAGAGAATGTTTTTCTGTAAATAGAATGGGCACATCAACTTGGTCTGACTAGTTTCCATAAACAGAGGTGAATTAAAAATGGGTAGGAAGAACTTAGTCCAAGGGTGGGTTGAAGCCAGCAAAATTCTCCACTTAGTCAAAGACCAAGTTGTGGACAAACGAGTTCAAGGCATTTCTCATTATGTTACACAATGTATTTTCCATACAGGGCACATTCCTCCCAGCTTTGAACAATAAGATAATATTTGCCTTTTCACATAGACTGAAGTATCTTCTCTCTCTCTTTTTAAAAGTTTATTTACTTTTGAGAGAGAGAGAGAGAGCAAGGGGGAGGGACAGAGAGAGAGGGACACAGAATCTGAAGCAGGCTCCAGGCTCTGCACTGTCAGCACAGAGCCTGATGCAGGGCTTGAACTCATGAACGTGAGATCATGACCTGAGCCAAGTCAGATGCTTAACCGCTTAACTGACTGAGCCACCCAGGCACCCCTGGACTATGTATCTTTTTCATCAGATAAGAAGACTTCACAATTCTCTTGTTGCACTGACTGCCAGGAATCTCAGAGCAATGCTTGGTACTCCGTTTCAGAAACAATGCCATTCTAGCTTCCTGGCACAGGTATGTTTCTTTTCCCTAGGTGATTTCTATTCTTAAAAAAAATTGCTACCTTACAAAATTGTAAGTTGCCTCAAATCCTTTGTGGGGATATGAAGAGTCTAATTTCAACATAAAATAAAAATATGTAAGAGTTGTTGCAATAATTTCTTACGTGTTTTGGCCTTAAGATCTAAAGATAAATCTAGAAATTTGGGCCATTAGGATTGCACAAATAGTTGTGAAACTTAAGTCAAATGGGGGGCAGGGTTGTGTTGACGTGGAAGTTTTTTTTTTAAAAAAGGTTGAATGCATTGTTATTCTTTACATACACGAAACATCACATGCAACTCCTGCCTTTTACATGACGTATTGCCATCCCTCCAACGTGGGTCTCCTGCCTGTCCAAATGCCACCTGTATGAATGTAGCATCTTTGAAGATTTTGCTTAAAACTGACTCCTCCCTGAAACCTCTGTATATATACCTCTCCTGCTATATGCTCTCCAATCCCTGATATCTTTATTGTTTTCACATATATTTGTTATCAGTGTCACATTGTTGCTATTTACCTATATGCCTGTTGTCTTCTACCTATCTCCTAAGCATCACTTCTTAATATTGGCTGTGCGATGGAATCACCAGGGGAAGAATATAAGTAACACTGATGAGTGAATCTCACCCCCCAGAGATTCTGATTTGCTTCATATGAGGTGCAGCCTAGGTGCCAAGATTTTTGAAATCTTCCTAGATCTACCTGCAGCCACAGTTGAGAAGTTCAAACCATTGTCTTTAGAAGGTTAAGATCATCTTTATTTATCCTTCCCTGCTCTAAGAACATTGACTTGCACTTAGCAGGTGTTGAAAGATATTTATTGACATGTCTGGCATGGTAGGTGATGGGAAATCTTTTATTCCATCACTCATAATTTTTAGGAAAGTTTGATTATTTCTAACTCATTTATTTGCTCCTGTACACAGCATAAATGCATTAAGCAGCTTCCGTAAAAAAGAAAAAAAAAGAAAAAAAGATGGAGCTGGAGGTTTAGCCCCACCCTTGTCCTGCCCTTCAAGGAAGGGTGTATACAAAAGTTCAAGTTATTCACTTCTTGTTCTACCACTACTTCTGTTATTTATTGTGTACCTACTACATGCCACGCATTGCCCCAGATGCCTTGTATAAATCCAGGGTTCTTTGCATAAACCAGGCTACTACTAAAAGGCCTTTGGCTTCAGTTTCTGCTTTGTATGCATGTATTTAATGTGAATACTGGTAAATAGCTTAATTTCAAGTTTGTCTTGTTAGCTATCTTTCCAATGGTTTGAAGACATAGTAGCCATCAAATGTCATTCACTGGGATTTGTTCACGAATCCTGCAAATGTGCTGTTTGATTGCATTTGGTCACAAATCCTTCTAGACCTCCCCCTTTCCTTTCCAGAGCCTGTATGAGATCTCACCAAAGATGGATAGGCTGAGTATGGCCAGTTTGCTGGCTGGCACAGCAGGTGGAATTAGAAAACTATTCACACATCGTAGGACTCCAGTTACAAATGTAGGGACAATTTTTTTTTTTTTAAAGGTATCACATTGGACTTCTAAGTGTGAATAGCAGTGTCTCAGGCTTCCCTTCCACCATCCCCCAGAGCCTCCTATACACATGCATACACTCCAGAACATGTTTATTGAGTTTGTCTTCATTATTGATATATTTTCTCCTGCCTCTCTACAGTGTTAAATTAGAAGCTTGCCCACGGACAAGATGTTTTTAAAAATAACAGCTATGAACACAACAGTTTTCAGAGATAATAAAAAAATATGGCAATTATTATACATGGTCTTGTCTGTCTATAATTCTTTCTGTCTGTCTTCTACCTTTAATTCCCCAAATCAAATGATTTTTAGCAATCCACTAACACAATCCATCTCCGTGCAATACCTGAGAATTTACTCTGGTTATTTAGAAATGCTTTGTTTTGCAGAAACTTTTATACAAACAACATTTTTCATAAACCATATCGATACAGAAAGGTTATACCCTAGTAAAAAGGAGTATCATACTTTTAATTTTGCTTCCTAAGAATGACCACACACTGAAGCTTTGCCAGTGAAACAAACAAACCCACAAGTGATTATTTTAGGTTAATCTCACTGGGTGAAAATGAAAAACAGTGTTCCCTTTTTCTCTTTGATGCAATTGTATGCTATATCAATGTTTACACATTGTTTTTGTCCTGTTAATGTTTTCAGACACACAATTATATCATGAAAACAATTTATTAATAAGTACTTTAATGTCATGGGTGTTGTGATATATTTCTTCAATTCAAACTTACATTTTTTTAAATAGCTTTTTAAAAATACTTGGTCCTTCATGGCAGGGTTCCATTCCACAGTACCATTACGTCCCTCTACTCCTTAAAGGCTCACTTTGAAACTTATCCAATGAGCCAATATACTTACAGAAGGAAAACCACTCTTCTGTCCCTTGTTTAAGAAATGGAAAATCCAAGACTTTTACTTTCCCAAGAAGCTGATTATTCAAAATGATCTATACAGTATTTGGTAGGGATAGAGTTCACCTTGACCAGGGAGGTTACAGTACAGGGGGAGAACTTCCTCATGCTCAGTCATCCCCAGACAAAGGCTGGAAAAGCAGTCTTGAATGGCAAATCTCAAAGGTTGAAGGTTTGGCTGTATTGGAGAACTAATTAGGGTTTTTGCCTCTCTGAGTGATTGATTATGTTTTATAAAGTTCACACATGTGACAGCAAAGACAATGGATTGCAGGCATAGCCTAGGGCAGTGGTCTCAAAGTGTTTCCTGGACCAGCATCCACAGGTTAAAATGCGAATTCTCAGACCCTCACCTAGACCTCCTGAATCAGAACCTGAGCAAGTAGCCCAGTAATGAGTGGCTTAACAATCTCTCCAGGTGATTCTGTTTCCTGCTAAAGTTTGAGAACCAGTAGACTGGAGGCAGGAAGGCTAGACTTGGGACATCTCAAGTTCTGAAACTGTACCTAAATTACTCTTCACCTAGCACATAGTGGGTACTCAATACATGTTCTCTGAATAGATTAATACAGTCAGCAATGATGAAAGTCTAAATGAGTAAAGAAAAAATGTATATAATATTGGAACCAAGAAAGACTTTAGTTCCACTTGCAATTCAGTCAAGAGCAGAATTGACTCAATGGAATTTTACAAATAATTGTTCCTTATTTGACAATTTTCTTCCCCAACTTTCCTTGTATTTCTCACTGTAAACAAACAAACAAACAAGTCATTTTTTTAAGACGCATGAATAAAGGGAGGAGAATTTGGGTAGCTTATACCTGCTTCTACAGAGGGCTTGGGATCTCTCTCTACCACCTGAAAGAGAACCCAGGTGATCAGAGAGGTGGCAGCAGTGGCCCAAGTCCTGGGGTGATCAGAAAATAGGGGAGTGGGAACTAGGCAGACAGTCTAGGATGAAGAAAAACTTGAGGGCTGCTTAGGACCAGGAGCAGGGGGCACGTCTTCCCGAAACTGCATTGGCATTGTTTTTGAGGAAATTCCAACTTTGCAACAGAAGGACCAGTAATTCCATCATTAATGTCTTTGATTGCTAAAGGGAAATGTTCACTGAAAAAGAGGAGGATTTGTCCATGAGAGGGAGGTACCCAGATATCTACTCTCCACCAGTCATTCTGTTAAAAGTTGACAAACATATTTAATCCTTACACTTCACCATATGGTGTTAATATATCCACTTTATTTTATATTTTATTTTATTTTAAATTTATTTATTTATTTTGAGAAAGAGAGAGGCAGAGAGAGAGGGAGAGAGAGAGAATCCGAAGCAGGCTTCACCGCTGTCAGCACAGAGTCGATCCCATGAATCATGAGATCGTTACCTGAGCTGAAATCGAATCAGTTGTTTAACTGACTGAGCCACTCAGGTGACCTAATATCTTCATTTTATAAGCAAAGGCCAGAGGGAGTAATCTGTCAAAAGTTATACAGCCACAAAGTGGAAACACTGGAATACACACTTGGGCAGTCTGACTCCAAAGCCTGTATTTAATCTGTTATTAAATAGAATGCATGAGACTTTACAGTTTCAGTCCTTTTGAATCTTTATGAAGTATATGTTTGTTTACATATATGGAACTCATATGTATTTATGAGTCTCTAATTATATGTAGCATATTAATTAATAGTTTAAAATATTTTGGACTTGAGTATTGCGATTTTGATTGGAAATGTAATCTGCTATCGAGCACATTGCCTGGGAAAATCGGATGTGAACAGACACATTTGGCTTACAGCAACTTTAGAAAGAATGCAACTTTCTGTACTTTGTCTCTCTCTTTTGGTCTGTGCTTTCTTTCTCTATCAAATGCTTTTAATTATATTTGCATTTAAGTAGAAACTGTTTTTTTTTTTGTCAGTGCTTCTTTTATAAAAGCAATACGTTCCTCTTTTTCCTCCTTATATTTGATGTGTATTTTAAGCTTTGAAGTGTCTTAAGTTACTCTAGGGACGTCCAATTATACTTCTGTAAAGAGTGAGGTCTCAGAATTGTCACATTCCCCCATCCTCTTCTTACATGAATGTTACTTGTTGTCAGACCATTTGGCAACTTGATCGAAGCAGTATTGGATGCAAGAGACTTGAGTTGAACTGGTCTTCGGTTGGTTCAAGACTTAGGGTCTTGAGACTTGCTTAAATTTCTTCACTTACAAAATGCATATTATAAAACTTGCCTTGAGTTTACCTTTTTTGGGAGTGGTAGTGGTAAGGAATGAATGAATGGGTTAATTTACATGAAATCATTTTAGTTCCTTAAAGGAAGCATGTGACATGATTTAAAAAAAATTTTTTTTTTTCAATGTTTATTTATTTTTGGGACAGAGAGAGACAGAGCATGAACGGGGGAGGGGCAGAGAGAGAGGGAGATACAGAATCGGAAACAGGCTCCAGGCTCTGAGCCATCAGCCCAGAACCCGACGCGGGGCTCGAACTCACGGACCGCGAGATCGTGACCTGGCTGAAGTCGGACGCTTAACCGACTGCGCCACCCAGGCGCCCCATGATTTAAATACATATCCTGCATATTTTATTCTATAATGGGCTTTGCAGTGTGAAAAATCTAGAAGCCCTTTGGGTAAAATGGGGTGAAGATAAGAAAGTATTTGTATTTTAAAATGTTTTTTATAATACCATATTTACTATATCACCCTTTTCTTATGGTTTAATCCTCATCCCTCGCTTTCAACAACATTCATTCTTGTGCGAGCAGTGTGAACAGCACTTTGTACCTTTGTAGGTGCTTGGTTGATTTGGAGTTGTACAGAAAGAAGTGGTGGATGATAGGACAATGTCAAAACATAATGGGGTATGCCTGCTTTTGTTTCCTCAATTCCTAGGAATCTGTGCAATGAAGAATAAGAGATAATAAAAAACAGGGCTGGAATTCAGCCAAAACACACTGGTGTAGTGAAGTATTACAATACTGAAATACTTCTCTGCTGGTTGATAAATAGCAACTACCCTCAGCCCCCACCTACTCCCACCGACTGCCCAGCCTCCTTGAAGTCAACACTGTGAGTCCTGGAATCTCCTGCATCCAGCAGCATAAGGGTTAAATTAATGCTTGCCCTAGCAATGGGCTTCCAAGACCCTACTCTGGTAACAATTCTGATCGGCTGTGCTCAGGACTTATAGGTGTTAAATATTTCAAATACCTCCCTCTGTGACCACATATAAAATGCAAGAGATCAACCCTACTAGTTGCCCTGAAAGTCTTGACAAATTACTTTCTCCTTCATTGCTATTTCCAGATCTTCTTGGATCTTAATTTTTGCGATTTGCCCTTTCATTGTTGCTTTAGGAACTTAATATTAGTGTGGGATGAGAGAAGAGAAAGAAGAGAGCCACTGGAAAACAAGTTGAAGGTCCACGGGCTCACACTGGGGATGAGTTTGTCAATGTTCGATTTTATTGAACATCTTGAGGCATTTAAAACAAAATAATGTCCTATGGAACCCAGATGCATACAGCCAGGTGCTTTCCTGTTAATATTTAAACTCATTTTATTTAAGATTTAATCCATATGTTAAATCATTGACTACAAAAGATGTTCTTTGAGAGGCTAATCGAAATGACGAAAAAAGGGTCTAAAGATGATGTTCAAAGATGTCATTTATGGGTTGGGGGTCAGGGGCTGAGGAGAGCGGGAGAAACTTGGGGGCTGCATGAAGTCATTTAAGTATGTGAAATGTTCTAGAGCACAAGGGAACTCTTGAAATTTCACAATCATAGAATCTTTCTTCATTTCCAAAAGAGCATGTTTTCGAGACAGTGTATAATATAGCTATTTGTTCTCTGGAACACATCTCAGGGAAGAAAAAGAAGTTGGGAAAATGAGCCCATTGTTTTTCAAAATTAGTGACAAACTTCAAAATAATTCCAAACAAACCTCAAATAAAACATTTTCCCCCTACTGTGAATCCTATTTAAACTGTTTGGGTCAGCCTGTTTTAATGAGTCGCATTCACGCTGACACATCCACACACTTCAGACAAAGACAACTGCACCTCTAAACCCATTTAAAAATGATAGATGACTGTCAGCTTTGTGAAAGCAGCACATGCAGTGGCTTGATAGCACAGAATGAAAGCAATCTACAAGTGCAAGTCTGTTTCTTTTGGCAACGGAAGGAGTTGCTAATGGATTCATCATTTTCTGTTAAGCATGAATGTCAAACAAAAAAACATTTAGGGCTCTATTCAACTGAATTTCCGGCTCGGCGCTTGCCAGCCATGGAAGCCCTGTGACTTGGAACCTGTGCAGCCCAAGCCTGATTCTTGTTTCCAAAGTTCCGTGGGGCCAGTACCACGGAACTTGGAATTCTGCCGAGGGCTCCTCCTCCTCTCTTCAGCCCTCCTCCCCCCTTTCTCCACTTGTATGAAGCCACCAGTCATGCTTCCTAACTGAAAGCCATCTATGGAGGGAGCTGGTTGCCAGCTTCTAGGACTTCAGCAGACTCTACCCCCGAATCACACAGGAAGTCCACTCACACGACTTGAGAAGGGATGGCAGGGTGAGGATTTGTTGTATCCAGGGTTTCTGGGGCCTCTGTGCCTGGGAATTGATTGGTTGTGGTGGGCACTGCATGCTTTCTATTTTGGTGTCAGAAATAGGCAATGCGTTCTGTACTCTTTCAATAAACAAAAAGTAAGTACAAAAACAATAAAAGTTAGAGTGTCTGCCTGGGTTTCAGATGCATTATGTTCTTTGAATGAACCTTGAGAGGATTTAGAGGAAAGTGCTGGCCCCAGAACACAGCCCTTATTTTCTTGACCACAGAAGAGCTGCCCCTCTACGGGACACTGGTTTCTTCACCTGGGCCCATGGTGGGCCGTGGTAGGAGCGTGCTCTGACTGAACGTATCAGCAGCATCCATCCTGGCAGAGGAGAGGTGTCAGTGACACGGACCCTGAGCCCTCACACACCAGACCAGTACCACTCTGTCACCAGCTAGGTGATCTTGGACAAGTCTCTTTATGCATCAGGGCCTCAGTTTCCTCACTTGGTTGTTTTGGGGATTAAAGGAGACAACATGAGAACAAGTGGATACGGCATTATTATGATTATAAATCACTACACAAGTGGATATCACTATTGATTGAACTATTTAAGTTAATAAAATTAATTAGTGCATTCAAGAGGTAATGTAGGATGGTCTAACAGGAATAGCTAGAACAGAGAAGTTAAGAGCCGTAGATTCCTGCCGACTCCATTCTTTGGCCTTGAGAAAAATCACTGTGCTCATTAAATTGGAGTGGAGAGGTTTATCCCATCACTAATTCTATGAGTATGCTATGCCATGGCTCCCTATGTTATCTAATCTGTGGAAGTGGCCCCAGTGGTCCTCTCTTCTCCAAATGTCACTCTACTACCAATCATACTACCATTATTTACTGTTTTGCATTTCCCTGGTCCTATTGCTCAATTAAAATGCAAACCTATGGGAAAATATGTTATTTATTTATTTATTTTATTAAATTAATTAATTTTATTTATTTTATTTTATAAGTGCTTAGCAATTAGCACTTTAACAGGGTATAGCTGGTGTAAGACACAGGGTTGATGCCAGTGGGCTGGGGGAAGAAGCAGGATACCAGGAAGAAGGAAAGGAAGCCCTCAAATCAACTTTACTTTCTTTGCAAATGTTTCTCATGTCCCTCTTATCTCTACTATTTAGTGATATTGGGAGGACAATTGGAATAGGTTGTGAAATGTTGCCAATACCTTCTAAATGACAGGTCTGTAAGTGATTTAATGTGACATTAATAATGATAATGACCATAGCCTAAAGGATAAAGGCAGAACCTGTAAAGGAATGAATTAATGGTCACCCTTGAAAATATTTTAATCTAAAATATCAAATGTCGCTTCCCTTAGGAAGCCTTCCCTGATTTCCCAACATAGATTCGATCATAGCATATACTTAATATGTGCATGCCTCACAGTATCATTAATTTGTTTGTATATTTGTAATATATACATATTTACTGTGACCCGAGACTCTTTTAACTCTATATTCAATACCTCACACAATAGCACACTGTAGAAACTCAGGAAATGTATGTTGAATTTAATACATACAAATCTGGAAGAAAAAATAGATTAAACTGTCATTCTCCCAGTGTTTCCAGGACTTGGTCTACCTAAAAATTGAAACTAAAGGTATTTTTCAGCAGAATATTAAACTTTATAAAGGTTTTGTCGACACATGATTTAAAAAAATACTTCCACTTAGATGATTCTTGAATCAAGTTAAATGGTGTTTGTTACAGTATTTAGCTAAATGTTACATGACTATACCTTTTACAAATATACTCAAATTCACCCCCAAATTATCTATGCTTACACTATAGTGTATTGGCAAAGCTACATCCCCAATGTCACTTTAACCTGCAGAAATGATCAGATTCGTATTCTACAGAGCTGGTTTCAATGAGGAATTTTCAGAATGATGAAACCAGATTTAGCTGGTAGCAATTATTGGTACATTTCAGATGAGCTCAGCGTGAAGAATAAGACTGAAGAAAGATTAAGTCTCAAATACTAAGGGACAGAAAAAAAAATGAAAAGAGAGCCCGAAAGGGCTTGAAACGCAGGAAAGGACCAGTTATCTGCAGGAAGCTGGTATTCTTATGTGAGATGCATGTGACCCAGTCTGGGTTAGAATGTTATCTCTATGTGATCTGCAGAATTTCTCTCTTGACTGTAGCAACCTCAGAAGAGTGAATTAAAGTCTTAAGGAGAAAAATCAATAAAGAAAAAAAGAGATAAAAGCAATATGGTTGGAGAGCATTTCAAAAACCATATAAAAGTCTCTTAAATGGCCACAGAAGACTAACCAGTATTTATAAGGGTTTAACAGGAATACCAATAAGAATAGATTTGTTGGTCTCCTTAAAGGAGCAAAGAGGCTTCTGGGTGGTTTATGGCATTTGGCTGGTCTTTGTCTGATTCTAAGATGTGACATATAGAAACACGAATTGCATGAAACATTGGCTATGACAACAAGAAATTCATTGGAGAGATATTATGAGGAAGTTGGGGACAGAGCAGCACTCATTGCTTGCTCAGTGGTATGGATGAGGTACAGTACTCTGAGCACCTGTCCTGTGACTAGCTCTACTTGATTCCCAGGCTGGGAATTTTTCTGAGCTCTATGCCAGAAACAGACAACAGAGTCATTTAATTGCAACAATGCTTTCTCTAATATATCTTTAAAAATGTGTAAATGCTTTTATCCTTGTAATTAGAAGTGGAATTCATCCCAAACCTTCTCCAGGCCAACTATCTTCTAAATGAAGCCTGCTTCTAATTGAAATGAGAAAATAAAGGAAGCAAAAAGGCAAGCGTTGATGAAATGCAAGTGACATGAGCTGTGGGAGAAATGGGTAGATGTATTACCAGTAGTCAAGGAAAGGGACGCCAAATAAACTTGAGTTTAGGGAGCTGGATTTCAAAATGTTCAAAGAAGACATCAGTACGACCCTTCCCCTCCAACATCCGAGGTCTATATGTACAGAGCGTTTGATGCCACTCTATCTAGTCACGTGTTGGTTCATCCATCCATTTCATTACATTTTTTCTTGAGTTCCCATCATGCCACAGATATGTTTTACTAATGAGAAACTTTCAAAAGTGAAATTCTGCTAAAGTGACCAAGAATATTTTTCGTTAGGAAAAAAAAAAAAAAAGTGTGTTTGAGGAAAGCCCAAAGCGAACTGTACAGAATCCTGTAAATCCTGGGCTCAGATAGGCTCCTGGATAGGTCTCCACGTTTTTCCAAAGTTGATGTTCTGCGATTTCATGGCAACAGTGAAATCCGAATTGCCAATACGGGAAGTGGAAGTGTTTTGCTGAATCCTAGAGTATACATTTATATTAGTCTGCTAGGGCTGCTATAACAAGTTACTACAGACTGGGGGAGTTCACAAAGAGAAATTTATTTCTCTTTACAGTTCTGGAGGCTAGAAATCTGAGATCACTGTGATAGCAGGTTTGGCTTCTCCTGAGGCCTCTCTCCTTGGCTTGCAGATGGTGACTTCTCTCTGTGTTATCACATGACCTTTTCTCTGTGGGCTCACCTGGGGTCTCTTTGTGTGTTAAAATTTCCTTCTCTTACAAGGACACCAGTCATATTGGATTAGGGTCTGCCGTAAGGGTCACAAGTAACCTACTCACCCCTTTAAGCCCTTATCTCCAAATATAGTCCCTTTTGGGGGGTTACTGGGGGTTAGGGCTTCAACACATGAATTTGGGGGACACAATTTAGCTCATAACAACACTAAAAGTCTTAAAAAATGAACATAGGAATTCACTCCTAGGAATTTATTCCAGAAGAAGGGAGAGAGGTGCCCAAAGTGTTCCTCACAGCAGGAGTCCTGCCTGTGCTGAAAAGGCAGTTGAGCCTTTGGGTGCACCTGAGGAAGTAGCCTTCCATTGCATTTTGCCACCACCCTGACCAATTCAGCCATAAGTGTCCAAGATTTATAGAAAGAGGGGCTTTGGGCAGAAGCCAAAGGAGCTGTTTTCATGGGATGGGGGCCTTGTGGCCCAAGCAACAATGTGTGGTCTGAATCCCTCTAACACAAAATAATACAAATGATAGAATGGGAATTAGGCTTCCTCCAAATATGAAACTGAACGTAGACCCCTTAAAACTTACTGGGGACTTCAGTGGTTTCCAGAGGATACCAGTGTGCCCAGAGAATATTCACAAGAAGAGCCATTACTCTGACAGGAGCCAAGTTGTTAGTGAAGTCATGTGAAGCTTCTATCCCTAGGGACCTCTATGAGTGTTCCAGCCTGAGATTCTGCATGAAAAGGGGTGGGAATAAGAGATGGTAAAAGGTACATTACCGCTGTTGAGTAGACGCTAATTCTGTTCTCACAAGCTGAAGAGACCTGAGGAAATTCAAATACTGCTTACTATAGAAGAAAAATGAAAAAAAAAAAAGAAAAGAAAAGAAAAGAGAGAGAGAGAGAGAGAAACAGCAAATTCTCAACAAATAGAGGATTGGTTACATAAATTATTCTGTGCTCATATAAATATGACATTGTGCAGTTATTAAAAATCACGTTGTACAAGAATACATATTTTCTTGAGAAATATTCCTGATACAGTATTTTAAAAAGGCAAGAACAGTACAATAGGTTTTGGCTAATGGACATTATCAATCAATTACCTATTAAAAATGCCATGTGCATGGCACACCAAGTTTTGGTTATCTTTGGATGGGGAGATTCAAACTTTTTTCATAGTGATCTTCTATGTACTTTCAAGTTTTCTGTATTGTGCATACAGGTTATTTATATAATTTGAGTTTTAAAAGAGTTTAATAAAAGAAAACCCAGCTCTGCTAAAATGGTATCCAGACTGATACCTGTCATTAATCTGTCTATGTGATTTGAGAGGGACTATTTTTTTCTTTTGGAAATTATGTCTTCCCTACTTTTTTATTAAACTATCATTTTGAATAAAATGACAAAGATAGCAGATGGAAATTTAAAATGTGTTTACCTGAAAAAAAGAGAAACTTGGTAGCCCTACGCCAATGTCATTGTTTAAAATACTTTCTTATAGGTCTCTGAGACAACTATCTGGGAACAATTGTAATAAATCTTTCATAATTTCCTGTAGAATTGCAACTCATACATCTTAAACATACATGCTGAGGGTCTTTCCTTTTGTTTTTTATATACTGAACCTGTTATTTGTGTTTCAACTGAATTGCATTGTTCTTCCTGCTCCATGTTGGCCAATGGTCCAACCAATAGTTTTGGATCATATGCCCACCCACCTCTACAACCCCCAATGCTAAATAATCAAAGCAATTACTTCAAAATATTCTCCATACTGTATTTATACATAAAGATATATACACATGTAATTTCTATACATACATATATATGTATAATGCATATCTCTTATATAAATACAAATATACATATTATTTTCTTTTTAACTTAACTAATTCTACACTTGTCACATTTCACATATGTGAAGCAATCCAGAGTCACCTTACAGACGTGTACAATTCCATTCTTTTGTTCATGAAAGAATCATCCTGTTCTTTATGAAGTTGAACCTAGGTCTCATCATTTTCTCTTTTTCTCTTCCCCTAAAATTCTCTTCTCCTCTGAAATTTCCAAAAAGTCCATTTTAAGTCCACATCTTATTCGATGTGTACTTGCTTTCCTGAACTGGTATTTAGTTTAGGAGAAGGAGGAGGAGGAGGAAGAGGAGGAGAAGGAGGAGAAGGCGGAGGAGAAGAATAGTAACATTAAAAAAGTGAGATGATATATAAATGACTACTTCAAGATGAGTTCTTTGAAAAGAAGTAACTTATTCTTTTAGAATATATTATGAAAGATAAATCATAACTAGGATTATTGAAATATTGGTCAGAGTGTCCATAGTTATCAAGTGTTCCAGAAAGAATTTTTAGTTTATTAATTTATTATGAGAGAGGGAGCGAGCAGTAGAGGGGCAGAGAGAGAGAGAGTGAGAGACAGAGAGAGAGAGGGAAAATCCCAAGCAGACTGTGCTACCAGAGTGGAGCCCCCATGTGGGGCTCAAACTCACAAACCATGAGATCATGACCGGAGCAGTAACCAAGAGTCAGACGCTCAACCAGCTGAGCCACCCAGGCACTCCTGCAGAAATAATTTTAATTTAAAAACTGTAGTAATTAATATTTTTCATAGAAGCCGCATAGCTACATGTATCTGAAAATGCATACCCTGAATACTTAACACAGCACTTAATATAGTGCATTGTATGACTTAAGCAAATAATCCTATAAAGGCAATACATTCCACTGACAGGCAAATTTATCAAATGGGAGAGTGTAGGACTGCGGTAGGTCTGAAAGACATCTGTGGAAGGTAAAGGAAAGACCCTAATAGAGATATTTTGAGACTGTGAGAACAAGCTCACCTACTTCGCTAATTTATTCAGGGATTGAGTGAGGTTCACCTTCTAGAGTTAGTCTGTTTTTGGTTTTTTGCCTTTTTGTTTTTTAAATGAAGAAATGGAAATTTCAAAGGGGTTATCTTGACTCTGAGTGTTTTTATTGTGTCCTGGATGGTAAAGGGGAACATCTTTAATAAAAAGGATTCTATCTTACTTCTTCTTTTCTATTTCATATTATTATACTCAGCTTTCCCTTCAGATTCACATAAATTCAAATTTGTTTCTGTTATTGTTGTTCCTTTCAAATCCTTAGTGATTGGCCAATAAAGTTTAGGTGAATGTGTGATTGAACTAAAATGAACAATGATGTTTTAAACTTCTAAAGTTTATTACAGAAATTTCAGACATGAGCAAGTTGAGAGGTTAGCATAATAAACTCCCATGGGCCCATCACCCACATTCCGCAATTACCAATTTATGGCCAGTATCGTTTCATCTTCACTTGTTTTGTCCCCTAACTTGATTATTTTAATGCAAATTCAGATGCCATATAATTTCATCTATAAATATTTTACGGGGCGCCTGGGTGGCGCAGTCGGTTAAGCGTCCGACTTCAGCCAGGTCACGATCTCGCGGTCCGTGAGTTCGAGCCCCGCTTCAGGCTCTGGGCTGATGGCTCAGAGCCTGGAGCCTGTTTCCGATTCTGTGTCTCCCTCTCTCTCTGCCCCTCCCCCATTCATGCTCTGTCTCTCTCTGTCCCAAAAATAAATAAACGTTGAAAAAAAAAATATTTTAATATGTATTTCTAAAAAATAAGTACTTTTTTTGGGGCGCCTGGGTGGCGCAGTCGGTTAAGCGTCCGACTTCAGCCAGGTCACGATCTTGCGGTCCGTGAGTTCGAGCCCCGCATCGGGCTCTGGGCTGATGGCTCAGAGCCTGGAGCCTGTTTCCGATTCTGTATCTCCCTCTGTCTCTGCCCCTCCCCCGTTCGTGCTCTGTCTCTCTCTGTCCCAAAAATAAATAAACGTTGAAAAAAAAAATTTAAAAAATAAGTACTTTTTTTAAAAACATAGCTACAGTATCATAGCAAGAATTAATAATATCCTTGATATCTGGTCAAAGAGTCTGTTTTGCACATAGATAGTTTGCTTAAATTAGATTCCAAATAAGGTGCATAAATTACAATTGATTGATGTGTCTCTTAAGGCTCATTTAATCTGTATGTTCTCCTCCATCTTTTTTCTTCTTACCGTTTATCTGTTGAGGTTGTTAGTCCAGTAGAGTTTTTCCTCTATGGATTTTGCTATTCATATGCCCC
This sequence comes from Puma concolor, assembly GCF_028749965.1. NCBI lineage: Eukaryota > Metazoa > Chordata > Mammalia > Carnivora > Felidae > Puma > Puma concolor. The sequence continues at coordinate 74,679,036 of NC_141675.1, read as the reverse complement.
TGCTTAGAATTGCTTAGGTTGTTTTCTTGTCCCTCTCTTTCCTATAAGTTGATAACTTGCTATAAAGTCTTGATCAGATTCAGGTTTGACTTTTTTGTTCTAGCAAATATATTTCATAAGCAGTATTGGGTACACTCATCAGGAAGCATATGATGTCTGGTTGTCTGTCTTTTTTGAGATGGTAACAGCCATTAAAGATCATTGCCTACATTCATTAGCTCATTAAGAGCTGCAAAATGCACTTTTCTATTACTCCTTCTTCATTTACTAGCTTGAATACTTTTATAAAGAAGTATTCTTTATCAATTATTTATCTGGGATACTGTTCATATAATAAAGGCAGAATAAATGCTTAATTTTCCCACTGTATTAACCAGTTTCCAAAATAATGAGTTAGATCCTTAACATTTTCCAAGAGTAATCAAGAATTTTTTTTAATTATCATTAACTCATGAATTTAAACATGGTTGATATATTTCAATCCATTTTAGATACTATTGTCGTTGCTGCTCAGAGAATTCTATCTTTGGCAAGTAGAAAACTTTTCAAGTTGGCTGTTCAGTCCATTTGGCAAAATCCTAATAGCTCTAATAATATTTTTCTCGCTTTCTGGTGTGACAGATGTTGTGTATTGCCTGCCCCACACCTAGAATCAGGCATTTTTCCAGGGACTTCTGGTGTCTTTTAATGGGAAATGTGTATTATTGTATGTAGCACGTTCCCCCTTTTCTCTTCTACATTGTGAATCATAGTTTGGAAAGGAGCCCCTTCCAAAGTTAAAGAGAAATTCCTCTGTGTTTTGCCAAATCATATTTCTAGGACTTGCACGGCTTCATTAGACTTTAACATTTAACTCTTACATTTGAATTTATTTTTGCCTCTGGTGTGAAGAGTGAACCCAATTTTATCTTTTTTTTTTCACTTGGCTATCCCAACACCTGATATTAGAAAGTGTATCTTTTCCCTATTGATTTGAGATGCTACTTTTCTCACGGTCTACATTTCCAAATGCATTGGATCTGTTTCTGAATTTTCTATTCCCTTTCATTGGTCAGTCTGTCTTCTCATACCAGACTGGATTACTTATAGAAGCTATAATTGTATTTTAATATACAATTAATGATGGTATTTTCTATTAATATTTCATTGCATTTAAATATTGAACTGAGAGAGAATTTTCATCTTTAGAATATTGAGTTTTACAATCCCCAAATGCAGTATATCTTTCTATTTGTTCAACTCCTTTTTTCTTTCTTTCTTTTCTTTTTTTTTTTTTTTTGTCTTTCAAGGCATTTATACATTCTGGGCATTTCTAGTCAAGTTTACTCATATGTGTTTATTTTCTTATTTTGGTTATTATATATGAGGTCTTCTATACATTCTGTTTTTGTTTGTATAGATGAAGGCCATTGATTTTTTGCATGATGATTTCATAAACTACTTGACTAAATTCTGTTTTGTTCCAGAAAGCTTTTTCATTTGTTCTTTTGCATTTTCCATATATGTAATTATATATTTCCTTTTAACTGTTTATTTCTTTTATAGTAACTGAACTGTTTAGATTTGCTCTTTTGGAGTATATTGTATTTTTCTAGAAAATAGTACATTTCAAATTTATTTGCATTGAACTGTGCAAAGTAGTCTCATGATTCATTTGTTTCCTTCATTTTTGGTAGTATCTCCTTGTCATTTTTAATTTTCTGTATTTGTGCTACCTCAATTTTTTAAAATAAATAGTTTTTCACTGAAGTGCAATATCCAAAGAGGGAATAAACCGTAAGTATGCATCTCAGTGAAGTTTTACAAAGAGAACACACCTGTGTAGCCCTAGCCTTATCAAGAAATGGGACATTACTGGAAATAGAACTTGCAGAAGCCCTAATGTATCCCTTCCCAGTCATTACAACTTCTCAGGCTGTTGATCACTATCTGACTTCCAAAACTAAATTCGTTTCACCTGTTTGTCAAATGTACATAAATAGAATTAGAGTCTTGTGTGTCTTTTGAGTCTAGCTTCTTTCACTCAATGTTACATTTGTGAGATTCTTTCGTGTTGCAGCATGTAGGAATAATTCATTCATTTTAATTGCTGAATAAAATTCCATTTGCTAATAGACCACAGTTTAATATCTGTTCTGTTACTGATTAACACATGGATTGTTTATAGTTGGTGGCAATTAAGAGTAAAACTGCTATGAACATCTTTATATATGTCTCCTGGTACACATATAAGCAAAGGTCTGTAAGTGCTCATATACCTATGAGGTGGTTTGCTGGGCCGTGAATCATGCCACGTATACAGCTTTGGTAAATACTTCTAAAAAGTTTTTGGAAGTTGTTGTTCCAATTTACACTCCCCAAAACAGTATATGTAAGAGTTCCTATGCTCCACATCCTTATTAAACTTGGTATTATCAGTCTTCTTTATCTTGTCTTGTCTTGTCTTGTCTTGTCTTGTCTTGTCTTGTCTTGTCTTATCTTAAAGAGATAGCACACACTGGGGAGAGGGCTGAGAGACAGAATCTTAAACAGGCTCTATGCTCAACGTGAAGCCCAATGTGGGGCTTGATTCCACAACCCTGGGATCATGACCTCAGCCAAAATCAAGAGTCAGATACTCAACTGACTGAGTCACCCAGGTGCCCTGGTATTATTAGTCTTTTTAAATTTAACTATTCTGGTTTTAGATTTGCATTTATATTATTACCAAGGAGCATCTTTTCATATGTTTTGTTATCTATTTGGTTATGATCATTTATAATGCCTTTTCAAGTTTTTGCCCATGTTTTTATGAACTTTTTTTTATCTAAAGAGGTTTTCCATATATTCTGGGTACAAAATCTTTCTCAGATGTAGGCATTCCAAACATGGACTCCTACTTTGTATCTTATAAGTCTCCAAATAAGTTTTTTGATGAGAAGTTCTTAATTTTTATGTAGTCCAACTTATTTTTCCCTTTATGGTTAATGCTTTATTTTTGTATGCTATTTGGGAAATCTTTGCCTATGACAAAGTCATGCAGATCATGTTCTAAAAGTAATTGTTTTACCTTTCACATTTACACTTGATCTTAGCCAAGAAGCGATTCTTCTTAGCCAAGAAGCGATTACTTTCCACGTTTAAACCTACAATCCACCTAGAGTTGAATTTTTATATGGTACAATGTGGGAATCAAGCTTAATTTTTTTCTTTTGGATAGTCAACTGACCCACAACGATTTGTTGTCAGTTCTCTACTTGTGTTTCTGTAATGTGATCTTTGCCATAAACCATGTGTCCGTGCCAGGGTGTATTTCTGGATTCCCTCTTCTGTTTCTTTTTCTGGTCCATTTGCCTGTGCTCAAACCGGCGGTGTCACACTGTCTTAATTAATGTGGCTAAATTAATATTTAGCGGTGTAACTAGATTCTCCAAATCATTCTTCTTCAAATCTACCTTATCTGTTCTTAGTTATTTGCATTTTAAAAAATAAATTTTAGAAACTTGTCAATTCCCCACCCTCCCCCAAATTGCTGGAATTATAACTGTAGTGCATTGACTCTATCAGTTGATTTAGGGAGAACAGATATATTTATAACACAGAGTCCTCTAATTTACAAACAAATTATATCTCTATATTTATTTGGATTTTGCAATTTCTTTCAATATTTTAAAGTTATTTGTGTTGAAATTTTGTGTACATTTTATTAGATTATATTCTAAGGTATTTAACATCGATGGTTTTCAGTGCTATTTTTCTAATAGTTTCATTTTTTTTATAAAAATACAATTTATTTTAGTAAATTGTATATTGGGACTTCATTAACTTCACTTATTAATTATAATAATTTATTTCTAAATTATTTTGGATTTTTCCATGCACAGTCATGCCATTTGCAAATAATGACAATGCTTTACTGCCTTGGCTAAGACCTCCAGTGCCATGTTGAATAAAAGTAGTGATAGATCTACTATATGATCCAGCAATTCCACTTCTGGATATTTATCCAAAGGAAATGAAAACACTAACCTGAAAATATATCTGCATTCCCATGTTCATTGAAGCCTTAATTACAACAACTAAGACATGGAAACAACCCAAGTGTCCATCAATATACAAATAGATAAAGAAGAATATATTCAACCATAAAAAAGAAGGAAATCTTGCCATTTACAACAACATGGATGGAACTTGAGGGCATTCTGCTAAGTGAAATAAGTCAGTCAGAGAAAGACAAATTCTATATGATCTCACTTATGTGTGGAATCTGAAAAACAACAAGAAAAAACACATAGATATAGAGAACAGGTTGGTGGTTGCCAGAGATGGGGGGGATGGGTGGATGAAATAAATGGGTGAAAGAAAAAAAAGTGGTGATAATGAGCATTTTTACTTCATTTCTGATCATAAAAGAGATTTTTGCTCTTCAACACTAGGTATAGGGTTGGAGCAGAATATTTAGGACACATTTTATCAGATTAAGGAAGTATTCTACTATTACTAGTTTTCTAGCAGTTTTTTTTTTTTTAATAAACAGGAGATGAATTTTATCAACTTTGTTTCTGTAACTATGGAGTGATAATAACATTTTTATTCTAATTTTTAATGTGGTGAATTATATTAGTTGATTTCTTTTATTTGAAGTGAGGAAGAACTTGAATACATTAAAATGCACAAATCTTAACAGTACAGCCTGATCAATTTTTGCGTATGTATACATCCATGTAGCTACCATTTAGATCAAGGTTTGGATGATCTTTATCCACCAGAAAGTTCCTTTGTGCCCATTCCCAGTCAATACTCAGAGGTAACCACTTATTTTCATCTTTATTACCATGAGTTCGTTTTTCTTGTTAACTTCACATAACTGAAATCATATAGTATGTATTTTCAGTGTTTGTTTTCATCCATTCAATATAATGTTCTTGACTAGTGTTTTTTAAAAACATATGTCTTAATTTCTAGGTGGAAGTTCCTTTTCAGTTTTTTATTTTGTTATTAGTTTTAGTTTTATTGCATTTTAGTAAGAGAATGTTATTGGTATTATTTCTTCCTTTCAGAATGCAGTGAGGTTTTGTTTGTGACCCAGGTCAGGAATATAATTAAAAAAAAATGAAATAGAGATTTATTTGAATAGTTGGTCTTCTTAGAAGAAACCCCATACTTTTGGAGAAGCCTTCTAAGCATGCAGTGTTCTTTTGAGGTAGGCGGTAAACAGGTAGGTATGTTCTGTTGCCTCTTCCAGTGTCATAATTGTATTCTATTGCTACATTGGAGATTCCATTTTAGTGTTTTAGTTTTAGAATTTAACTAAAGTTTTTGCTTCCTGAGATGTTATATAGTGGAGAGGTCGAGGGTTTTCAAAGTCCAGCTCTGTCCTTCACTAACTTATGTCAGTTTCCTTATCCATATAACAGAAATAATAGTATCTATTTCATTTTGTTTCTGTGATGACTGAATGAGATAACTTGGGAGAAACATCTGGTAAGTGGAATAGGTAGGCACTTGATTGATGGCATCCATGGTTGTGATTGTATTAGCTGCAAATAAGCTTAGTTCACATGCTAGTCTCACCAACAAGGGAGAAAATGCTATCTAGTTCCACACTGACCAAACTGCATTTGAGCCCAAAATAAGAGGATTAAAAATTACTTCCCTGAATTGACTGGCATACTATCCCTCATACATATCCAAATCTTCTAGATACAATAAAGTACAGTCACCCCTTAAACATGGGTGTGAATTATAATATGGATGATTCTTTTCAACATTAACATGAATCAAGGGCCAGTTGATCACTAGGAAGGATAGATTCAAGTAGACTTAAAAGAAAAAGTCCTGAGAGGAATAGGGAAGAAGGGTATGAAATGGAAGTAGCCAACAAAGATGATAAATTTTACTTCCTTCAGTATTTTGCCCAGAAAAGGACCCTGCTAGGGACCACTAGTTGAAGCTAGTGATCAGTTTTCATTCCCTAAGAGCACTGTCAGGTGCTCCCAGACACTGAAGCCTCTGCCTCCAGATTTTGCATTGTCTCCTGCAGCAGTCTAAAATTATACCTCTTCTGCACCTCTGTGATACTTTTAGTTTGTCCTTTTGGCTTGTAGCCAAATCCTTGTGCTCAGTCTCATTCGCGACTGTCTTCCAGTCTGAGAAGAGCAAAGATTAGGGAGAGGGAGGGGGAAGTGCAGTGGGAGGGAAGGATATGCAGAAGTGCCACAGGGAAACTCCTACCTGTGACATTCTGGTACTTCTCAAGGTTACAGGGATCAAGCAGCTTGCAGTCAGTTGTGAAGAGAAGGCTTTCCTCTCTCCTGTTGTGATTGCAGTGGGGAATGACTGGTTGTGATAATAACAGTGTGCTCCAGGGCTGATTGATGTGGTGACAGCACCAGGCTTGCATGAACCCCACTGCCAAGGCTTAGGACCTCACTGGGACTGTCGACAACTTCTTTTTCTACTTGACTCACGTTGCAATCACCTGAGAAGCATGTTGTCCAAAAATTTCAAAGACAGCCAAGCAGAATTAATAGACCAGAGGCAGCACTGAGTGAGCATTATTCATTGACAGGTAAAAGAGTCAGATTTTTTTTTTTTTTAAAAAGGTCAACCAAAGTGGATATAAGGTGTGGTTGTTGAGAAACATGCTTATCATATCCAAGTCCTAACAGGCTCAGCTGGTTTCATGTGGCTATTTACGTTGCCACTTAAAGTCTCATAACAAAATCATCACTAGGTAATCTGCATGTAACTAATTCACGCACTGCTCGGTGCTCAGTCATGATATGCCCGTCTTCATTAGGCTTCAAACTTTCTCAAAAAAATCATAACTTTCCTATAAAACTGACTTCAAAACACAAGTGTTCATGTGTACACATGCTTATGTTGAGTTCAGCAATATTTCATATTAATTTTTGGAGATACTTATGAAATAGAACTAGTTGACTTTTCAAAATTTTGGGAAGTTTTAGGAATTACTTTATATAATAGAGTTTTAATGTATAACCTTTAATTTTCATTTCTAGTTGAACACTGATTTAATAAGGGCAGGAATCAACAGAAAGTGTTGGAAAATGGATGTGAGACAGTAATGCCAACTAACATGAGAACAGCTGGATCTGAACTTTGTTAAGAAGTGGAAATCATGCTTGGGAATCAGCCTCAGGGTGATCAGCCCCAGAGGGAGGAATTCACATTAACTCAAGGGCATGTAAGAGTCATACAAATCAGAATGCCTAGTTTATTAATGCCGTGAGAAATATAACCAGCTCATTCAGGCTGGCGTAAATTTCTCTTCCTATAGTCAAAGTATATGAGAAGTCAAATTACAATTAGGGGACAGTTTTGGATTACTCAGGAATCAGAAATAGTCGAAACCTAGGTGATTGGTACCTTCCCTTCCTACGGGCAGATTGGGAAACAGGATATTGCTTGATGAACATAGAGTCAGAACAGAGTTTTATATTAATGGAATATTTAAAAGAACCAGGAAAAACCAGCTTGAACTATCTATCCAGGACAAGGAATAATTTTGCTAATTGCTTTGACCACATACGTTTATCTCCAAACCAGAGATCAAAAATATTCCCAAACCCTGTAGGTAAAACTTCCTCTTCCAGTGACTGAGCATGGGCAGATACTGCCAATGTCAGCCTCTAGGGGTCTCTTCCTTCCCCCTTGGCTGAAACACTCCCCTCTTCCCATCCACCTCAATACACACATCCACTTTTAATATCACATTCTTTCTTTCATTTCTTGGTATAAACTTAGGAATGGAATTGTTTTTTTCATTGCTGGGTCAGGGGATGAGCCCATTTTGGTGGGTCCTGTCAAATTATTTTCCAAAATGAGTGTATCAGTTTACACTCTATCATACCTTTTCTTTGTTTCACGTTGTAGCTAACCCTTGGTGTTTGTAATTTTTGACCCATCAATGTTTGTAAAATGGTATCTTGCTTTATTTCTATTGCAGTTTTAACTTCTATTTTCCTGGGGTTTTTTGTTTGTTTTGTAAAATTGAGCATCTTTTCATTTGTTCCTTGACCACGCTTCGTATCTGCATCTATTGAAAGTATCACATGGATTTTTCAACCAGTTAATACAATAGATTACAGTAAGAGATTTTCCTGTATTTAGTTCACATTGCATTCACTTGGTTATGAAATAGTATCTTTCTAAAAATTGTAGAGTTGGTTTAATAATATTTTATTTAGGGCTTTTACATAGAAACTCAAAGTTAAACGTGGCCTATAATTTAACTTTTTCTTATTGTCCTGTTTAATCTTTTCTTGTCACAATGTCACTAATCTCAGCCCAATTTTTCTCTTTTCTGAAAGAGACTGGTAATTTATTTTTGAGAAGATTTTGAATCGCTGATTCATTTTTTCCATTATTTTAGAACCATTCAAACTTTCAGACACTGTTGGGTCAGTTTTGATCATTTACTTTTTCCTAAGAATTTGTTATTTTTTGCCTGTTTTTTTTAATTTTGAATTTTTTAGTGAGGTATAATTTATACATAGTATATGCACAGAGAGTTGGAAGAACACCCATGAGGATATAGAATATTCTATGACTACAGAAAGTTTTATCATGCCTCTTTCCAGGGAATCTTGCCCTCTCCCTTTATGAAGCATTTTTTGTTTTGATTTCTATCATAGATTCGTCTTCCTTGTTCCTGAATTTTAAATAAATGGAATTATATAGCACATATTCTTTTGAATATGAATTCTTTCGAACATTTTTTGAGATTCCTCCATGTTGCTGCATATATCACTAGTTTGTTACTTTGTATTGCTGAATAATATTCCCTTGTATGAATGTTCCACAATCTATCTGTCCATTCTCCTAGGAATGGAAATTTCCATTATTTCCATTTTTACTATTACAAATACAGCTGCTCTGAACATTCATGTGCAAGTCTCTTTATGAACATATGTTTTCATTTTTCTTGGGTAAATATATGAGAATAGAATTGCTGGGTTAGAGAACAGGTGAATAAACTTGATGAGAAACTGCCATACCGTTTTTCAAAGTGGTTTTAGTATTTTGCATTCCACCAGCAGTATAAAAGAGTTCTAGTGCATCTGCTTTTTCTTTTATCCCCCCAAGTTTTTATTCAATTTCAGCTAGTTACCATATAGCGCCATATTAGTTTCAGGGGTAGAATTTAGTGACTCATCACTTACATACAACACCTGGTGCTCATTGTAACAAGTGCCTTCATTAATACCCATCACCTGTTTAACCCATCCCCCCTGCCCACATCCCCTCCAGTAACCATCAGTTTGTTTTCTATAATTAAGAGTCTGGGGGTGCTTGGTTGGCTCAGTTGGTTATAAGTGTCCAACTTCGACTCAGGTCATGATCTCGCAGTTCGTGAGTTCAAGCCCTGCATCAGGCTCAGTGCTGACAACTCAGAGCCTGGAGCCTGCTTCGGATTCTGTGTCTTTCTCTCTCTACCTCACCACTGCCGACCCCCCCCCCCCCACCCCCGGCTCCCACTCTGTCTGTCTCTCTCTCAAAAATAAATAAACCTTAAAAAAAATTTTTTTAACTCTGTTTCTTGGTTTGCTTCTCTTTTCCCCCACAATGTTCATTTGTTTTGTTTCTTAAATTCCACAGATGAGTGAAATCATATGGTATTTGTCTTTCCCTGACTTATTTCACTTCAAATAATATTCTCTAGCTCCATCCACAGTGTTGCAAATGGCAAGATTTCATTCTCTTGATGGCTGAGTAATATTCCATTAAATATATATGTGACATTTTCTTTATCCATTCATCAGTCTATGCATATTTGGGCTCTTGCTGTAATTTGACTATTGTTGCTAATGCTGCTATACTCATAAGGGTGCATGTATCCCTTCAAATTAGTTTTTGTGTATCCTTTGGGTAAATACCTAGTAGTACAATTGCTGGATCATAGGGTAATTCTGTATCTCCTTTTTTTGCCAATACTTGGTAGTGTCCAGGTTTTTCAACTTAGCCATTCCAGTGGGTGTAGTGCTATCTTGTGGTTTCAACCTGTATCTCTCTAGTGTTAATGATTTTAAGCATCTTTGCATGTGCAGATTTGTCATTCGTACATCTTATTTTATGATGTGGCTGTTAAAGTTTTTGCCTATTTTTTAATAGAGTTGTCTTTTTTCTACTGATTTGTCATTCTTTCTATTTTCTGGAGACAAGTCCTTTTTTAGACATAAAAATGGCAATACATTCTCCCAATTTTGTCTTTTTATTTCCTTGTGTCTTTTGATATATAGAAGCTTTTAATTTTAGTGCTGTATAATTTATCAAATTTTTAGTTAGTGTTTTGGTCCTTTCTAAGAAATTTTTGTGTCTACCCCAACGTTGTCCATCTATTTTTCTATGTGTTCTACCGGATTTATAATTTTGGCTTTTATGTTTAGTTTATAACTCATCTTGAATCAATTTTTTAATGGTAAATTGTTTCATTTATTGGCATAAAATTGTTTTTAGCATTCCTTTATTGTCCTTTTAATGTCTTTAGGATCTGAATTGATGTTTTCTTTTTATTTACTCTCTTCCTTGATCAGTAGTGCATAAGGTTTATCAATTTTATTACTCTTGCCAGAGACTCAACTTTCACTTTTGTCAATATTCTCTATTGTTTGTTTTTATTTCATTTATTTCTGTTCTCATGGTTTTTATTTACTTTTCTCTTTTTATGTTGGGTTTAATTGAATTTTCTTTTTCTAATTTCTTAAGGTGAAATTTTTTTCTAACATAAGCTATAAATTTCCCTCTAAGCACTGCTTTAGCAGCATCCCACACATTTTGTCATTATCCTTCAGCTGAAAGAAGTTTTTAAATTTCTGTGTTTCTATTTTGCTCATGGTTATTTAGAAGCTTAATTCCCAGATGTTTGGGAGGTCAACCCAATCTTCACATTTGTAACATAAAAAATACTGTAACAATGATTTTCATGTATCTTTATCTCTGTTTTTATCTTTTTACTTCAATTTAATTGTTAACCTCTAATCACTGCTATATCTCTAATAATATTTTTTATTCCTATATTATTCATTTGTGCCTTCTCTCTGTCTTGATCCACTTTACCAATGATTTAATTTTATACTTTTTTCAAAGAAATAATTTTCACCTCTGTTGGTCCTTCTTTTTTCATTTTAAGTAGACTTCATTTTATATAGTGGTTTTAGGTTCACAGCAAACTTAAGTAGAAAGTACAGGGAGTTCTCCCGTCCCTATACAATCCTACCTTCCCCCACTATCAACATCCCACACTACATTTACATCTGTTACATTGTTGCGTATAGTGACACATCGTTATAACCCAAAGCTCACGGTTTACATTAGAGGTCACTCTTGGTGTTAAACATTTTATGGGTTTTGACACATACATTATGGCATATATGAACTATTAAAGTAGCATATGGAACAATGGTTTACTCTACTGTTTGAGGTATATTACTCTATCGTCTCTTTTCTTGGTAATTCAAAAATCTGTTGACTCTCGTCAATGGATCTTCCTTATGCATTTGTGTTTTTCACTTGACCTGATAGAATTCTGTAATTCTGTGATTTAATTTGGCTCCTTCAGAAAGGATTTGCTTTTGTTTCTGCCAGGTGTCTGCGGTAAGAGCAACTCAGGAACTCTTTCACTGAATTTTCAGCTGGGAAATCTTATGTGGCTCTACAGGTGGTAAAAATTCCAGCCCCAAACTTATATGAGAGCATCTTCAGGTGGCTGGGAATCTCCAGAGGGTACTGTTTCCTTTTTGTTTTCTGTTCCTTCTAGAGGCAAGGCCATGATCAGCATGTATCCTCAACATCTCTTTCTGTGGGGACCATATTTGTTTTAGTTCACTGACTGAGGGGTTGATCACCCTTATGGTGTCTCATCTTTTTGTAGAAGGCTTTAATTTAAATTCTCATGTAGTAGAGTTTCTAGGTCCCTGTCCTTGTCCAAGTTTTTAGAACTTCCCCCCTCTGTACCTTAATAGAATTGGGTTATGAAATCTCACTTTGTTGTGGCTACTATTACTCAGCCTAGGTTAAGTGATGTTGCAATAATAAACTGGCTCTAAATTCTTTATATGTTATTTCTTATTCACGCTACCTATCTTGAGCAGGTTAGTGGAGAGCTCTGCTCAAAGGAATCACCTAGGGACCCAGTCTTACATGATTTCCACCATCTTGGCTCTTGACTTTGGCATCTGCTAAAGTGAAAGAATGGAAGATAGAAGACAGCACAGGGCATTTCAGCCTCGGCTCTGAAGTGACTCACATCACTTCTGCATACATTTCATAAACCAGCAGTAGGCACACAAACCACTTAGGTTCAAGTGGACTGGGAAGGGTAGTTTTCTGGGCACCCAGGATGGAGGAAAATAAAATAGGATTTAGTGATATATACCATTGTCCCTGGGGTAGCCATTACATATTACCTACCATTGTAAGCATTCCTAAATCCTTGACTTATCAGATTCAGTTTATAAACAACAATTAACCTATTTCATAAGTTCTTCAAAGATCTCATGCATTATTTAACAGTTATATGATGATAAGTCATACCTTTAAAAATAATTCAATACCTTCAAATCCGTAGTGTGCACTGGCAAGACACTTCAAAGCTAACTAGACCCAATGTGATTTTTAAGACCAACCGATGGTGGTCATCTCAGAAAGGGAGACACAAAAAGAGCATCCCTAGGCAATTCACTTATCAGTAGAGTCTAGCACTTTCCTCATAACATTTGGCAGTCTATTTGCTCACTACAGTCTATTTGCTTTTTTCTAAGACTTGTAGCGAAAATTAATAATTTATTGGATAAATCCTTGCATGTTCATATTAACATATTTCATCTTTATTTGCTCTAACACAATTAATTACTTTCAAAGAACTACAATCACTATCATCATCATGGTTGCTAATTACTACCAATATCAGTGAATACATACTGAGTGTGGGGTACTAAGTTTCATATTAGTTTACATAATTCAGAGAAGCATTTCTTGTCATGAAATTTTTTAACCTAGGAGAATTAAATTATGGTTCTTTCAGATAATTTATAATTCTGCTTTTCTTTTTCCTGATCTTTCTTCAGCAATGGTCATTCTTCATTCTTACACATTTTTATTTAACATTTTAGATCTTTTAGACTAATAATACTAAAGGAAATTTTAAAGTAGTTGGTTTAGAAAGGATATATCACAGTGCCTTCAAGGAACCTGGAAATAGGGGAAATATAATTTCCCTTGGAAGTTAAATCTCAAGATCAACACACAATGGCTCAAAGAAGAGATTTCTAAGCCAGTAAGACTTGACTAAGTGAATTGGATGGTATTGTCTGCTAGCCTCCTTCTTACCTCATCTATTTCCTCACCTTACCACTTATCCACTACCCCAGCTAAGCTCTTTCACACCATTCCACTAAATCTTCTCTTGCTAAAGTCACAAATATCCTCGATGTTGCCTAATCCAATAGCCAAATCTGAGTTTTTAGACTTAGAGAATGAACTCTACTCCTCAGAAGTTTTTTCAAATAATTAGCACTCCCACCATCTTGAAACATTTTCTTATTTTGGTTTCAGGAACATGTGTTACTGGTTTTTCTTCTCTCTCATTGGCTGCTCTTCCTCAATCTCCTTTGCTAGACTCTCCTTATTCCTCCTTCTAAATCAGAGTTGTTCCAGGTCTCAGTCTTGGAGTCTCTTCTCTTTTTTATCTGTAATCACCATCTTGAGGAATTGAATTCAATCCCATGGCTTTAAAAACCACCGATATACTGATAACTTCAGTTCCAACCTCTCCCCTATTAATTATAGACTACCAACTATAATCTGTCTTCTTTTTTTTTTTTTTTTAATTTTTTTTTTCAACGTTTATTTATTTTTGTGACAGAGAGAGACAGAGCATGAACGGGGGAGGGGCAGAGAGAGAGGAAGACACAGAATCGGAAACAGGCTCCAGGCTCTGAGCCATCAGCCCAGAGCCTGACGCGGGGCTCGAACTCACGGACCGCGAGATCGTGACCTGGCTGAAGTCGGACGCTTAACCGACTGCGCCACCCAGGTGCCCCTATAATCTGTCTTCTGATGTCTAATAGGCACACTAGAATCATCCCATCCAAAAAACAAAATCTCTATTGCCTTCTCTTACACAAATATGGATCTTCATTCACCTCATGGTCGGGCCTCAAACTTTGAGTACATCCTTCAAAATACATTCCAAATCCCATCATTTCTTACCTCTTTTGCCATTTTCTGTTCTGCTCCAAGATACCATCATCTCTTACCTGACCCTGCAGTATTTACCTATCCTGCTCCCCATTGGCACCTGTGCCCTCATTAGCCAATTCTCCAGGTTGCAGCTGGAGCCGTCCTTTTAAAACACAAATCTGAGCACATCACTCTCTTGTTTAAAACCCTCTAATAGTTTCTATCACATTAGGATAAAATCCAAAATTCCTTATCATGGCCTAAACCCTTATAAAGGCCTTTGTGATCTGGCCCCTGACTGCCTCTCCCAAATCATACTACCATTTTCTTCCTCACTCTTTGAACTCCAATAATACTGTCTACTATCTGTTTCCCCAACGTGTCAAGAATGTTTCCACTGCAAGGCTTTTCCCCGGTCTGAACACTGGTCTCATGTCCACTTAGCTTGCTTTCTTGCTTATTCAGGTGTCTGCTCAAATATCACACCCTGAAATAGTCCTTCACTGACCATTCAACTTAAAGTAGCATCTCTTAAACTTCTGGGTTTTTTTCTGCTTCATTTTGTCTTCCTGGTACTTACTATTAACTGTTTTTGTATGATTGATTTATAGATTTATATATTTTTTATTACCTTTATCTATTTTCCCATTTGGAATGTAAGATCTATAAAGGCAGGGATTTTATTTATTTGTTTGTTTAAAATGTTTCTTTAATTTTGAGAGACAGAGAGATAGACTGTAAGCAGGAGAGGGGCAGCGAGAGAGGGAGACACAGAATCTGAAGCAGACTCCAGGCTCTGAGCTGTCAGCACAGAGCCTGACGCGAGGCTCGAACTTACGAACCATGAGACTATGACCTGAGCCGAAGTCAGACGCTTGACCTACTGAGCCATCCAGGAGCCCCTATGAGGGCAGGGATTTTATATGAAGCCCTTAGAATCACCACACCATTGTATTGTTAGCACCTAGGCATTCAATAAGTATTTGTTAATGTTAGAATGGATTAATATTTTGACATATTGGTTTGGCCTCTAGTCCTTTAAAATTTAATTAATGTGAGTTTATTCCTCAGAAATGGCTTCCTTTTTAGTGTGCTGGGAAAGTCAGGTTTCTGGCCTTATAAGGGAGATCTGACACAGTTGTAAATTTATGAAAGTAATGGATTGGGAGCTTCTCAGAATGCCACCTGATCTTGGCAACCTACATGTATTCATGCAAAGCTTCATTAGTTGCTTTCTCATACAAAAGACAGGGTGCTGGAAGGTATGAATGAGTTCATTAGGTCCCAGGCTCAGGCAGGATTCTATTGATAGTGTGGTGGTAGTGAAGATCAGAGCTCCAGAGTGAGACTAACAGGGTGAGTCCTCTACCATTCAGCAATCGTGAAATTTGGGGCAAAATATGTATCCTCTGTGCTTCTTGGTTTCCTCATCAGTGAAATAAAAGAAAGAACAGTATTTGCATCATAGGATTACGGTCGGTTCATACACAAAGCTTAGAGCAGTGTCTACTACATTATAAGCACACAAGAAGTATGTGCAATGATTATTATTGTTTTCTCTCAGTTATTCTGTCAGTCTTTCAAAGATCAAGTCAACTATTGCAGTTTCTATTACAGGGATGGATTCAAAAAAGAAAGTGAAGAACTGTTTTGAGTTCTGTTTTCATCATCGAGTGTGAGTTACTCCTTTAATTTTGGAGAAATGTTAAGTGGAAGGAAGGCTTGCCATCTGTCTAGGTCCCAGCAGGTGGGTGGAGGGTAACCAGGAGATTACAAAACACTCTGCAAATATCAAATGGCAGACACAATGCTGAAAGTAATTCCTTCTGATTTCACAACCGTACAGTGACCAATGGCTCCACCAAAACTCAGATGGTGACTTAAGTCCTGAACCCTGGAGTTAATGAGACAATCACCAAGGCAGTGATGGTCTCCCAGCTATGCAGACTGGGTTCCATATTTATACCCAGACTAACACCAGGAAACAGGAGACAGCAGAGGGGCACTTAAAAAAAAACCATTTAGTGCAAAATGTATGTTTTCCCTCTGTTCCAGTCCTGATCCATTATATTCTAGCTTTGTTGAAGAACTGTTTAAAACAAAATGAAACACAAAACCATTAAAATAACATTTGTTGTATACTTACCATGTACCATGCACCATCCAAAGTGTTTTACATGTATTAATTCATTTAATCTTCACAATGCTCCATGGAATAGGTGTTTTTACTGTCCTAATTTTCCAGAAAAAAAACAGAGACAGTCCCAAGAGGTTTGAGAATATACCCACGGGCACACAGTTGGAAGGAATGGAGCTGGAACTTCAGCCTGGGCAATCCAGCTCCAGAGCCTAGAAACTTAAGCACACCATTCCATTGTATTGTGTAGGAAACCTTTTTCAAATTAAAAAAAAAAAAAAAGTTTATTTATTTATTTTTGAGAGAGACAGAACACGAGCCAGGGAGGGGCAGAGAGAGTGAGGGAGAGACAGAATCTGAAGCAGGTTCCAGGCTCTGAGGCTGTCAGCATAGAGCCGACACAGGGCTCGTATTCACGGACTGCGAGATCATGACCTGAGCTGAAGTGGGACACTTAACTGGCTGAGCCACCTAGGCACCCCCTTTTTATAATTTTTAATATTTTTTTTTTTTAGAGAGAGAAACCATGCATGTACGGGCGTGAGTGGGGAGGGGCAGAGAGAGAGGGGGAGAGAAAGAATCTTAAGCAGACTTCACGCTCAGTGCAGAGCCTGACACTGGGCTCTATCTGGTGAACTCTAAGATCATGACCAGAGCCGAAATCAAGAATTGGCGGTTTAAATGACTGAGCCACCCAGGTGCCCCATGTAGGAAATCTTTTAAGCACGCAAATCTTATGCACATTTTGATTGTCACTACTATACTTACTATCAGAAATAAACCCCCATTTCTCCTTTACAAGTTTTTTTAGGGATAAGTGCAAGGTACTGGACTACATGGAGGAGATCCATAGAAGCCATATAAAACTTCCCACGCAACTGTGTAACTGGGACAAATTCACTCACATCGATTCCATTGGCTCGCTCTCTTGTCTGCCGCCCCGTTTTAGACAGTTACCTGACTTCTTGAACAATGCAGTGTGTTCTTTTGTTTTTCTAGCAGAGTTGTAGGAAGGCGCATTGTCTCTTTTCTTCAGCAGCAGGTGGAGCGCTAGAGGGACTAAAAATGGAACAGCCTATCCTCTCTGACTCTCTGCTGTGTGTGTGAATTTTAATAGGTTGTTTCTGAAGTTAGGCTCCAACTGTCAAGTAGAAACATAATAATAGCGGGCAAAAGATTATGACTAAAGGCAAATACTTGCCTGAGAGATCCCTCTACTCAATGCCTCATCCTTATTCCTTTAAGGCTGATCTGGAAGCGGGATGGGAGGGTCACTGGTGTCTTTTGTCCTTCTTCAGGTGAAGAGGAACTTTTTATTGACTCAGTGACTGTGGTGAGACAGAGGGAACCAAGATCCAGGGTAGAGACGTAATTGCCAATAGAGACATAAAGGATGTTTTGTCTAAATTTCCTCCCAACCTTAAATCCATAATACAAACATTTTATTGTGCTTTGAAAATGGAGTAAGGCTACTCTCTCCCTGCTCATTTTGGCACTTGCATTCATGTATGTGAGCAAGAGCTTGAGATTTAGAGGCAGATGGAACCCGATTTTACTTACAAGCTGTGACTGTTGGCATATTTTTCTTATTTGTAAAATGGGATTTATAATACATTCTGGATTGTTGTAAAGACACTACATATACCACAGGACATACAAAATCACTCAGTGAATGGTACCTATTATTATTAACCATAATGTTCAAAAGGTCTTAGGAATGCTGCATTCTATTCAATCCATGCAGACATGTCTTAAATTGTCCATTCGTTTGGACCCATATTTTCAAAAAAGTTAATAGACTTCGTAGAAAATGGCTCTCCTTTTGATAGATGAGACTGTCATCAACTTTGCAGAGACATATAGCAAGTACCACAGCAGGAACAACCCTTCAAAAATAGGGCAAACTTCTTACGCCAGGTAGAACGTGTTTATATCCCATTACGCACCTTGTATGCCGATGTGTCTTTGAAGTCACTTTTCTATGCAGGATTTTCTGCATCTGTAAAATGAGGGCATTTGCTCATCTCCAAATTCCCTTCCAGCTCAAACCTCCTATTAGTTTACTAATGAGGTGAGAGATGACATAATTTAGAGATGCTGGGTTTAGGAACTGTGGATTTTAATTATAAAATTGCTCGCTAAGATGCAAGTCATTTTCTATTATCTATTCTAAGTGGTAGGAAGGCTGTAAGTCTCCAGAACTGAATATTATTATCTTCACCACAATGCTTTGTTGTACAACAGAAGTACAAATTACCTACCAATTTGAGGAATTAATTGGACTGCAAGACACCTATAGACAAAAAAACGTCTCCTGAAGCTAGGAAAACAGGCTGGCTTCAGAAATATAGTATATGACCATTTCCTATGGCTCATTCATTTCTGTTTTAAGACACCACCACTTAACACATACATTTATTCGTCGGAAAAATTTTTTTCACAGTGTTTGAGCATAATCTGTATATCAAGTGGCAATAAACATTTTCTACCCACACAAGTTAAATAGTGTGACATCATTCCTACTGTGACAAGCCTTGCATTTAGAAAGCCAGGGAAATATTAGTAATCTACTCTAAAAATTTTGAATATGCTACTTTATAAATATAACTTTTAACACTATATTAAGTAGGAACTAAGAGCAACAAAAATAATGCTCTCTTAGTTCTTTGAGGATGGGACTATCTTATTCGTCTTCATTCTTCCAGCACTTGCACAGGCAAGAGGATATTTAAATTAAAAAGAATATTTAATATTTGTAGCAGGGATATTTGAATTGAATTTATTTCTTGAGTTAGTAGAGAACTTTATCAAACACCTTATGCTGTATGTTACCTCCTCATGTCTTATTTATTTTATGACTATTTTATACTTATTTATTTTATAACTATTTTATATTATACCTCTTAATTCACTTTACCTATTTTGTCTACCCCCTAAACTCCTCCCTTCTGGCAACCATCAGTTTGTTTCCTGTAGTTCTGAGTCCATTTCTATTTTGTTTTGATTATTTGTTTATTTTGCTTTCTAGATTCCACATATAAATGAAATCATACAGTATTTGTCTTTCTTTGGCTGACCTATTTCACTTAGCATAATGCCCTCAAGATTCATCCACGTTGTCACAAATGACAATATTTCCTTCTTTTTTGTGGCTGAGTAATATTCCATCGTGTATGGGTACTACACCTTTTTTATCCTTCAACTATTAATGGGCACTTGGGTTGCTTCCATATCTTGACTATTATTAGAAAACACTGTGATGAACATGGGAGTGCATCTGTCTTTTCGCATGAGTGTTTTCATTTTCTTTGGATAAATATCAAGAAATGCAATTTCTGAATCATGTGGCACTTCTATTCTTAAAGGAATCTCCTCACTGTTTTCCATAGTGGCTGCACTAATTTACATTCCCACCAACACTGCACATGAGTTCCCTTTTCTCCACATCCTCTCCAACATTTGTTCTTTCTTGCCTCATTTAATCTCAAAAAAAAAAAAAAAAAAGAAAAGAAAATCCATGAGTTATTTTGAAAAATAGGAGTATTCTGTACCTGGGATCTGAAAGTGAATTAAAAATACATCTATCTTTTGACCCCAGTCATCTCTCTCCAGTTGCAACTATTAAATGCTCCTAAAGAACATGTGCTTGCGGTGCCTACGTGTCCAACTTCAGCTCAGGTCATGATCGAGTGGTTTGTGAGTTTGAGCCCCCTGTCGGGCTCTGTGCTGACAGCTCGGAGTCTGGAGCCTGCTTCGGATTCTGTGTCTCCGTCTCTCTCTGCCCCTCCCCCACTCACCCTCTGTCTTTCTCTTTCTCTCAAAAATACGTAAACATTAAAAAATTAAAAAACAAAACAAAACATGTGCATTGGACTGAGACCGCTGCTTCTTCACTGTTTGAATTGGAAACTTAACTCTTACTTAACCCCTCCAAGCCTCAGTTTCCCTGTCTGTCTTTGCTGTTGTTTGGTTTGGCTTAGTAAATATTAGACATAATGTTTGTAGCTTGTAGCACAATACTTGGCACATGGAAAAGCTATCATTATTGTCATTATTATGAAGCTACCTTCCTCACTGGTAAGATATGACATCATCTGCTGTGAAATCAAGAACTACTCCTTGTCATTTCATTAAATCTAGACAAGTTGCCATATCCCTTTTTGGCATGATAAAATATGGGATTTCAGAATTGTCACGGGATGTTAAAAATATTAACTGCCCCTCCCACCAAGCGCAACCCTCCCCCCTCCTCCCACCACCCTTGTGTTCCTGATCATCCCCTCAGCCAGACCCACTGGGAGACATAAAAGCCAGGACAAGGTCCCCATGCAGAGCTGAATGATTCATGTGCAAACGCCCTCTCTGATTCATAACAAGGAAGGGACTCATCCTCTCATTCCCAGAAGCCTACGGAGCCAGCCTCATTTGGCAGGGACTGTGGGGGCTCCCAGCTTCCGGGCATGGAGTCTGGCTGCATTCTGAATGCTTGGTGATGACCAAATGGGTGAGGAATATAGCTGTGCAGCACAGCCGACGACTCATGGAGGTACTGTGGGTAATTAGAGATTCATTACAATCCCATAGTTTGTATCATGGCTCGGGGTCAACACAGGGTCACTGCACATGGCAAACTTAGGGAGCTGTGTCTGGAAGGATGACGCCAGCTAGGAG
Source organism: Puma concolor (assembly GCF_028749965.1). Classification (NCBI taxonomy): domain Eukaryota; kingdom Metazoa; phylum Chordata; class Mammalia; order Carnivora; family Felidae; genus Puma; species Puma concolor. The sequence continues at coordinate 74,658,044 of NC_141675.1, read as the reverse complement.
AGGCTGAGAGCTCAAAGCGGACAGGGATGCAGAGCCAGGGGGGCTGGGGTGCACATACACAGCCAGGGACTGGCGACAGCCCGGATGTGGGGCAGTGGGCCCCGCGGGCTCTGGGGAAGGGAGCAAAACACAGGCAGCTGAACTGGCTTCCCCACCGCCATCCCTGCCATCTCCAATTAACCTTCTAAGCCAAGGGTTCCCAGAGACTGGCATGTCAGGGGCCAGTCCAATTTCAAAAAATAATTGGGGCCTGACATAGGGTAGCCAACTTTTTATTTTGCAGAGTAAGGACATTGAAAACAAACAAAACAGTTGCCATCCGCTATCACCATCACTTCACGAGAGAAAGGGGATTTTTACACTAAATAATGTAGGAAGGACATAATCTCAGGATAAATGACAGTCACGTAAATTTAATTAATTTAGCTCACCAAGTTGTGGTTATTTTTCTCATTACCATGAAGACTTATGAAAACTTTCTTGCAGACTGGCTTTAGATTTTCCCTCTAGATTTTCCACAATGGCAAGACCCAGACAACAGTTTTGTAAATATTCATGAGGAGAAAAATAACACTACAGACTTTATGAACTTTTTATGAAGGAAAAGTTTATGAAGATTTCTTTATAAAAACTTTACGTAGAAAAAATGGCTTCCATTCCTTCTCTATACATTCTTTTCCTACTCCAGCTAAAAACAAGGGGGGACAGAGAAGAAAAGAAAGGTAAAAGAAAGACAAACCTATCTATTAAACTGTTTCATTAGGATGGCCTTCCAAGTTCTGGTGTAAAAATGTTTTAATGGATTTAAAAGGGATTTTTGACCCTGTATTCATTCCTTTCAGGTGACATAGCAATGATAACGTATGCTTGTAGAGCATTTTCATTTGTAAAGGACTTTCACATTTATAGTCTCATTGGATTCTCCAAATTCTGTAGTTATTATTATTATATTACCCATTCTATGGATGAGCAAACTGAGGATAAAATTTGCCCAAGATAGCACATTTGGTAAACTGTGGACGTAGGATTTAAACTGTTGCCCTCTGCCTTTTGGGATGAGCACTGGGTGTTGTGTGAAAACCAATGTGACAATAAATTTCATATTAAAAAAAAATTGAAATAAAAAATAAATAAATAAAAATAAACTGTTGCCCTCTGGTACCGAATTCTGTGCTTTCCCTACTCCATGCGAAAGAAGGCGATACCTTGACATTTTACCAGGCTCAGTCTATTTTATTCTCCACAAGATTATCACACTTTGGGAAAATTTTATAAAGAACCCAAAATTCAACCAGAGTACGTCTAAAATGAAAAGCTATGTTCTCAGTCCCAAGACACTCTAATTACAAAGAGTGGGTCATCTCAAACCTGCTGTATTTAAAGCCATTTCATTATTTTGAGTGGACCACCTGCAGGATGGGAGCATACAAAAAGAGAGAAGAAGAAAGCGCGTAGTTAACAAAACAAACCCCGAAGGTGTCAGTGCCTCACTGTAGCTGGTTTTGTGTTTGTACCTTAGATTCTTTTCTTCCCTTTAAAGACATGCGTGTATCTCTTGCTGCCGCATCAGGATGACGAATTTCACATGATGTTAATTTGTTCACATTCAGAGCTGGAAGATGACTCCTTGCTCTGTTGCATCCTTTCCAGAGGTGGTGGGTATAAGGCTGTGGGGTAAGGGGACTGCAGTTTGGGTGAGAGATGGTGGGATGTGTGCATTGTGTGTGGCCAACTGGCTGAGGTAGCATGAATAGTGTCACTCCCACAGGACACACAGGCTCTCCCTGGGCACGAGGGATGGCCTCCCTCCACCCAGGTTTGATTTTCCCAGACATCACTGCCCAAATACTCACCTAGCTGGGGTTGAAATGCTGCTTGCGTGCTGGGCCTGCCCTCAAGGTTCTTTTCCCTCCAACCCCAATGCACGGCAATATCCAGAACTGATAGAAAAGGAGGGATTTGTGTTTTAGGGAAAGAAGGGCTTTGGCCTTAGAGATTAAAATCGGGGAGTCTCCTGTCTATGTCCCTTTGAAACTGTGAAGGCCTTTGTGATTTGCCTCTACAGAATGGGTAGACCAGACTTCTACACAGGTTGTGATTAATAACTTTTGGACTTTTAAAATTCTTTGAAAATGAGAGGAGTTGTGCGATTTACAGGTTTTATACCCCAACGTGTGTCTCATTTGCCTGATTAATGGGGCCAAAATATGATCCTAATTAGCTCCTAACCCAGAGATTAAACAACTCTTCATATAAATTCAGGTAAGGTCTATATCTGAGTTAGTGGAATTGCACCAATGATAATCCCTTGGTTTTGAGGCTGTACTATGGTTATGTATGATATAATCATTGATGGCCAGTTGGGTAAAGTGTATTATTTTTGCAACCTCTTCAGAGTTTTAAACTATTTTTAAATCAAAGTTACTTTAAAAAAAACCCTCAAACTCTACATAGCTCTCTCCTGGGAAGCTAAGAAATCTCCAAGAAGTAAATAACATTAGTGGAAAGGTGATATACCATGTATTCATATCATCAGAAAGCTGAGGGTTTTTTTTTTTCATCTAGATAGTTCAAAATGATAATCTAAAAATTTCTTTGCTTGGTATTTCCATATGTGTCCTGCGTAGCTGGTTATCCTTCTCATGTAGTAGCAGACCAAAGGACCTCCAATTAGAATTAATAAGGGAATCTTTCTATTTAAGAAAATTGTATAAAAGAGATTTGGGGGAATTAATAACAGTCACCATCCATTGTGGAAGGCACTTGGCCTATGGGCCTTCATACCCATTATCTCATTTAATCCTCATGCTAACACTGCAAGGTGGTTATTATTATTCACCTTCTACAGGTAATAGACAGACACACAGAAGTTGAGGAACTTATGCAAGGCCATCGAGCTATAAGGGCCAGACCCTCCAGAACAAGTTCTTGAAATGCCTGTGCCACCAGCAATTAGTTACCTACTGGATTTTGATGAGAATGCTGTATATTTTCTAATAATTCAGCTGTTTTTTGACATATATTCCCTTTTGCTGTACATGTTTATTCTACTATAAATTTTATCTTTTAATCATTCATTGATTGACTCCTTCATTCAACAAACATTTTTGGAGTGCTTAAACTGTGCAGCAAAAACAGAAATGCAGAATAATGCCCCTGTCTTCACAGAGGCAGCCAAATAGGTATATAAATATTTAAAAATAGCTATAAGTCTATGGAAGAAACACGAGGGGTGATGGACTGGAGGGCGCAGTGGGGGTGGGGTGGGAGATGAGGCTGCTATTTCAGATGTGGGAAGGGAGGGATCTGGGAGAGGCCTCCCTGGGGGGATAGCAGATGACCAGAGACCTGATGCAGTGCGTGGCAATGCCATGGGCAAAAGAAATAGCAAGTACACGGGCTGTGAGGAGGGAGGGGCATGGAGAGGCCCAGCGGGGCTGGAATTCAGCTTGCTGGGAGGGTGGTAGCCAGCGTGGGGGAGAGGTAGCCTGGTTCATCACTACAGGGTTTTGTAGCCTGTGGTAAAGAATTTGGGTTTTATTCTAAGTGTGATAGGAAGCCACTGGAAAAAGACCTGGTCAAATTTACATTTGAAAAGAATCATTCGGGCTGCTGTCTGGGGAACTGTGTGTTAGGGAGCTGGGCTAGAAGCAAGGGGACCATTGGGGGCCAGTCAAGGGAGCCTGGTAGCTTAGATGAAGGTAAGAGTTTCTTTCCATCCTGGCTCTATGATCTGTGGCTTTCTGACAATAAACTCTAATACTGAATGTCTTTTGGCTTAACAATGCAGGGATCCCAACCTGCCAAAGCTGTGGGCACAGAACAAATAACACATTTTGTATTCTGAGTGTCTCTGGGAAAGGAAGAAAAACATGACAGGCGAAAGGGAACAAAGGGTGTGTGTGTTTTGCCATTGTCTCGAAAAGTAGATAATGTGCATTTAGTGCCCTCCCCCTTTCAACTCCCTTAGTGCTTATTTCTGCCCCACTAATTTTTACATAATCACATGTGGCCTTTCTGTGCAGCTTCCTTTAGGGAGATAGATCACTTCTTTCCAAGAATACTAGAAGCTCCTAAGGACAGTTACTGTGTAGATATTAACTCTTCTATTCAATGCTAGAACTGTAGTGTTAAGAATATATACTTTTAGAATGAATTCATATTTAGGTGGCTGAATGCATGCAATTGAAATGTGACATTTATTTATTGAAGTTGAAGGTTAGAAAATGACTTAGGTAGGGGTGCCTGGGTGGCTCAGTCAGTTGAGCGTCTGACTTCAGCTCAGGTCATGATCTTGCGGTTGGTGAGTTCGAGCCCCACATCAGGCGGTGTGCTTGACAGCTCACAGCCTGGAGCCTGCTTCAGATTCTGTCTCCCTCTCTCTCTGCAACCCCCACTCAGTCTCTCTCTGTCTCAAAAATAAATAAAATTTAAAAATTAAAAAAAAAAAAAGAAAGAAAATACCGTAGGTATTTGAGCACCTGGGTGGTTTAGTAGGTTAAGCGTCCAACTTCAGCTCAGGTCACGATCTCATGGTTGGTGAGTTTGAGCCCTGTGTCGGGCTCTGTGCTGATAGCTCAGAGCCTGGAGCTTGCTTTAGATGCTGTATCTCCCTTTCTCTCTGCCCTTCCCCACCCCCTCTCTCTTTCTCTCTCTAAAATAAATAAACATTAAAAAAAAAAAAAAAGAAAATACCTTGGCTTTATTAGATGTCTCTTACCTCTCCTACATCCTTTCCAAAGGACATTCTGTGGACCACTGTTTCACAGGATGTTAAGAGGTGGTCATTGATGCTAAGAGGTGGTCAGTTTTTGTGGTCAGCTTGTTTGGAATGTCTATGAGAGAATGGAAATTATATGTTTCTTCACTGTAGGACTCCACAGTGGTTTTACTATGTTAATGTCTACTGTGTATATCCAAGGAGTGACATCATTTGTAGTCTTTCCCTAACTTATTTACCCATGGAACTCTTTTCATGGGAATTGTTTTACAGAGAGCATCTTCTGAGACTAGAGTTATGAACACATATACTTTGCAAAAGATTTCAGTGGAAATAGACAATACAGTGAGTAGGTTTTTCTTCTCACTGTTATAAAGACCAAAGCCTATAGCAAAGAAGAACAATTAGCAAAGGCTGGAATTGTCTTTTTCAAACTGACCATCAGAAAGATAGTATTTAAACATACTTTCTACCCTAATCTTAGCAAAATATTGATGGGGTTTATCATTCTGGTGTAAAATACAGAATTCACTCAATTCACTGTGGTATATCAGAATCTACTGTTAAATAGTTGATTAATTTCTTTGAGCCTAAAATAATAATTCATTTACCAGTCTTTTTTTTTTTTTTTTAACTATAAAACTTAGCCAAAACCAGGACCACAATTTGTTGCTGGATGTGATTTCTGTAGACCCACAGTTGTGGTCTATAGTACTTTATTTTCACTATCTTACCTGACCTGGAAATACTGAATCTGACCCAGTTCTGCTTGCCTTCCATAATTATAAAACCAAAAAGCAGCCATAAGCAGACCCCACCATCAAGAAATGGCTGCAGTGGTCTGGGCAAGGCTCTCTTGAAATGAATCCATGAGTATCATTCTGGACATAGTCAGGCGCCAAGGCCTACAACAGTTATGAGAATGATCTGGTTAAGGAGTCAAAAGCAACGCAAGCAGAGCATGGTAAGATGATAAGCAGAGTGGTACTGACCACATATTATAACGGAAAGATCCTATTGCATTAAGTGAGAGAGACAGTGCCCACCTTTCTTCCGTTAGCATCTGTCAAAACCTGATTGAGGGTGGCAACTGAAAACATTACATGCTGAAAGACTCGAGAAACCCAATGAAAGCTGGCATTGCCTCCAGGGAACCAAGAGGCAGACATTTTCCATCACAGGGCATCTTCTATGACAGATACCAGATCCAACTCCCGAAGCAGACCTTCTACTCAAAGATGAGATCTTAAGAATTGTGCCTCATTGTTTACTCAGTTCATTTTAGTGTGCATTATCTGAGAGGATATTAACTGAGTTAATTGCTGTTTAACTTGACATCAGTAGCTTATAACTCATTATCTATGAATAATGTATTTTAATTAAGTTTTTTTCTTTCAGTTTCAGCACTTTTATACCTCTCAGGCAATGGAATTGATGTGTGCCACAATTCTCAGTGTGGCTTACAAGGCCTCTCCCTACCACGGCTCCCATGCCCTGTCACCCTGACCTGGAAAAATTGCCAGCTCCTCATTCCCTTCTCTCTCCATGTGACTCCTTCCCTGTCCTCTAGGCCTTCCCTGGGGATCTTCCCTGACATCACTAGCAGTCCTTAATTCTACCTCCCATCCCTCACCTACTCCAATTGTAGTAGGAGTGTACTCCAATGTGTAGTACTTCTACACATGGAGAAGTCTTTAGCAATAAGTACTTCTTAGCAATACATTCTTTAGCCTGTATCTTCCCATCAGTCCCTAAGCTTCTTAAAGCAGACTTAAAGCTACAACCCCCATACTCATTGTTGCAATCCTGTAACCTATCACGTGCCTAGAAAATATTTGCTCAATGAAGGAATAAATTAATGAATAAAGGATATCTCTATGATACTGACAGTATTCATAACTTGTGGCTTTCCTGATAGTTCTACTATAGGATTTTTCTCTACCTAAGTTAAAAGTTAATAATACTTGGGGCGCCTGGGTGGCTCAGTCGGTTAAGCGTCCGACTTCAGCTCAGGTCACGATCTCGCGGTCCGTGAGTTTGAGCCCCGCGTTGGGCTCTGGGCTGATGGCTCAGAGCCTGGAGCCTGTTTCCGATTCTGTGTCTCCCTCTCTCTCTGCCCCTCCCCTGTTAATGCTCTGTCTCTCTCTGTCTCAAAAATAAATAAAGCTTAAAAAAAAATTAAAAAAAAAGTTAATAGTACTCAAATTAAAAAAAATAAACAAAGTTTACAAGTGTCAAATAAGCTTCCCACATGTAGTTTCCAGGGGAATTCTTATAAAAGCCTGAGGTCCTCCTATCAGTAGCAAACGTTCTCTGCAAGCTCTTTGAGAAGAGCTTTGCACATTCTAGGTCTTATGGACTTAGAAATATAAATCACATGTCCTGAGCATCTGAAGATTTAACGTTTACCATTTCAGTTTGTCAGCCTAGGGTATGTAGTATTTTGCAATTTTTCTGAGGCACAAAATTTAATCAAGTGATCTATGCATCTGGTTGTGAAAGTGAGTCATTTTGTGTTTTTCAACTCATTATTTAATATAGTAACTCTTAGGAATTAAAAATAAACTTTGCTTATTTGTGTAACAACACCCAGTGAATGAGGAATAAACTTAGTGACAATTAAGGGATTAAATTTTTGGTGTGAAGATGTGAACAGAAAATAATTCATGAGACATCCAGGATCATGTAAAAACATTTCCATTTTCTCTAGTTTGGGATTATTAGGGACTTGGGGAGTATCCCTCATAAATGTCAAAGGTCTCACATACACAGTTGGTATTTCAGCACAGTGTAACTGTTATTCCAAGACAGAACAGGATTGTTGCCACCGATTATAATACATCAGAGAATTTTCCTGTGTTTGAAAAATATACTTAGATATATATAAAATATACTTAAAAACACACAGACAGCAAACTATTATTTTGTGAAAGACCAGAAAACATTTCGAGGGCTCTGGTAAAATGTTGGCCACCTTGATAATCATAATATTATCCCACCCAAGAGTGGACTAGAATGATTGGGAGGTGAATCATTACCCAGTTCTTCTTGGATGCTTTTTCCCCCTTCTCTAGTTCTGCCCTCCACTCCTCAGCTTGCAGAGCTGGCACCCCTGGATGTTGCTCTGTCATGGGAAAGGACATAGTCTTGCTTTTGGTGATTTAAATGCAGGGCCAGTTTCATCAACATGTCATACAGAACCCGCCACTCCAAAGGCTAATAGTTAGTTTAATGCTTTCCTGTTGCTGTCTTTAAATTCTTAGTAACTTTATCTTTGAACTTGTGTTTTCTAAGTTGAGTCCAACTGGGGCAATGGGGAAACGGAGCATGAGCTTGAGCAAAGGAAATAAATACAACGCGTGTGCCGCCGTTTCTCGCCTCCTCTTTCGTGTGTAGTACTCGTGAGAGACCAAGAGCACAGGGTTCCGGTGCACCTGTTATGTGAGACTTCAGAGAGACTCGAATTGAATACAGAACTTGTTTCTAATGCAGAAACAAAGCAATGGCATTCTAAGAACCATGGAAAACCAAGAAATCCATCAAATCCTTTCTTGCTTGTGTTACTTCCTTGTGTCAGTCATCCACATATGCTGAAAATGATGACATGGAAGGAGAGGGAAAGACAGGACAGCCCATGGTTCAGAATTTCTTTATTCAACAGTAAACCAAAGGTGGAAAGTATTGGTAGAATATGAACGTAAAAGAAATAAAATAAAAACTATCGAGTTTGTTTTGTGCAATGATTCCACTGTCCGGTAAGAACAAAAGGCATAGGCATGTATGAGCCATGAAAAATGAATGTGTAATTTCTATGATTCTGCATTTGAGTTAAAAGGTCTTTTATAAAACTGGCATTGCACGATATAAAAATGAATGGAGAATCCATGCTAATAATTTAACTTTTTAATTTTGTTCTTTACTTAGAAAGATGTTAAATAACAGGTTAAAAACACCAAGACTAGTGGGGGAGACCACAGAAAAAAATGGAAAAAAAATTGTTTTAGTGCCTTTAACAGCACGTTTTTCTTGCTTTTTACATTTTCATTCTGCACTGGGTCCTGCGAATGTGCAGCCAGCTCTGGTGACTGGATCTCTGCTGACAGGCACTAGGACCCCTGGAGTCTCTGCCCCCCCACCCCCCGCCCCGACACACACTGCCTTGCCCAGGTTCTCTTCCCTAGATAGACACCATTGTGAAGGGGCTTGGAGTTGCCCAGATTTACCCAACCCATGTGGGTGGGGGAGGGAGAGTTTAGTTCAATCAGGGAGTCTAGGTGTATCCAGGGCAGTACTTTAAAAATTTCCAAACACTGTGCTATTTAGCAAGTAGTGCTACTAGTCATTACACTGATTCTTTGCATGAAATTGCTGACACCTTGGAAACTGCTTAATGATACAGAAAATTCTATTTTTTCTGTGTGGAATGCCACTGGGCAAGTGGGTATTACTTATAGATGTATAAATATTGTGCATATTAGCATGAAGAGTCACTTACAAGTCAATAAGCTTTCTGAACTGTGGAAGAACAAAAGGGAAAAAAATCACAGAGAAACGAATAATTTCATAGGATTTTGTTTGATTATTTCTTAACCTTGGAAAGGCGAACCATTTCTATAAGAGGGTGACTTTAATTTTATTTTGAAGGTAATACAAAGGCAACATTAAATTAGTTTTCCACTTTACTATTTAGCCTTGAAAGAAAAAATATATATTTGCTTTCATTTTAGAATCCTGAGTGGAACAACAGAAGATTTTGAAACATGGCAAAGCTTGTGTTCATTGTTGCCTCTTTAATCCTTCTTTCCCACTTTGTTCTTTGGATCTGCTCCATTCTGATTTGCCTTTAATTTTTTTTTTTCATGCAGCTCCCCTAGGAGCATATTTGCAAAGTCATTAATAAGGAGAAGTGTACCACCCACAATTATTACTTTTTAACATCAGAGGTCAAGGCGCGGCCTTCCGCAGCTATGGACCAACCTTATGGGGGTTTCAGATTCCAATACCAGAAGTTAGAAGATTTTTGCTCTTGCTCGGTTGTTATTCTCATTACCTGTATACACTACCACATCAGTGCAGCCTATGGAAATGCATACATGGGGACTTTGTGGTCCCAGAAAACTGGATTGAATCTATTCACGTAGCTTGTGAGAGTAAAGAATCAACCTCTTGGGCCTCTGCTTCTCGCTCACAAAATGAGGGGAAGTCTTAGCTTATGAAGTTGTCATAAAGATTAAATGAGATAACATATGCAGAGTTGGCTATCTGGCACATGTGAGTGCTCCATGACTATTTTTTCTTCTCTTTTTGCCTTCCATATAAAACTTCACACACTTAAAAGTCAGCTGCTTTTGTGATATTTTCAAAAAAGAGTAAAGTTTTTGCTGCAGGTAAAAATTTGTACAGGTATGTGTACAAATGTGTACAGGTATGTCACTAGGAAAAGCATAACTCCTCCTCCCCACTCTGCTTCCAAAACCCTAGGCCTATTGTCTAAGTAACCACAGAGTATCTTTATTCACATTTTCTTGTGAAAGACCTATGTGAGGATCTTTGCAGCGAGGTAGCGCCCCATTTTCTATAATCACAGATAGGTCATGCTGTACATTCTGATACATAATTCATACTTAGTCTCTTTTCACAGTTGCCTACAATTCATGGTCCCTATTATCTTTAACTGGAATACCACCTTGTTGCTGCCCCACAATTTATTTTTAATTGACTTTTGGTTTGTTTCCAGTTTTTTTGCTATCCCAAACACTGCAGCAGTGAGCATACTTATGTGCATATCCTTATCTATCTAAGTACTCATGTAGGGTACATTCCCAGATGTCTAGTTGCTGGGTTGCAGGACATACTTATTTTTACTTTGAATCTTTCCTACGTGTCCCTCTCCACCCCCAGCTCCATCATTGATCTCCTTCTCCCCTCTACCAAAAAAAAAAAAAATCTAAATTATTTACAATAATAATCTGATATAATAATAATGTCAATAATAATATCTTCCCATCTATCCCTTGTTACGGTTGTAGTGAAGAATAAATGCTTAGGTGAAAAGCGTAAGTTAACGGTAAACTACTTGTATAGGACTTGGCATAATTTAAATTGTAATAAGTCAAGATATGTGCTAATCAATTTTGCCACTTATAATCCAATGAATGACCTTGACCCTCTTAGGAGTTTGGAAAGACTAAACCATCACGGGAGGTTTTTTTGGGAAAACTCAAGAGTTGTCCTGAAAACATTCTATATGTATAGACATCTACTCTGCGAGTGTTAATCCTAAGCTACAAACTCTCTCTAGAGCCCTTTTCATTGAAACCATGCTGGATCTCAAATATAAGGACCAAATACAAAATAACACGATGAAGTGCTCCCACAGTGGGGCCTTCTACAGCATTACGCAACTGGTTACAAAGGGACACACTCATGCTTTTCTCAAACTTGGTGAACTTCCCTAAGTGGTTTTAGAAGCTCAAATTACAAACAGCTTCCTAATTGTCTTTGAAAACCACCCATCCTATGAGTGTTGAGTTATTGCTGATTGAGTCTTATCCTTGGGTTTTACTGTGTCCTTGCTGACAAGTCCTGGATCCAAGGAAAATACAGAGAAACGCTCTGAAAGCAAACCTGTTCCTATCCATTAGAAAACACCATTATTCAGTGGCTGCCATAGACTCAGGGAAACAATGTGACCCTTTCATCCCTGTATTTCTCTAACAGTCCTCATTGTATCTGCCTTGTCTGTGAATGGGTCCCACCATGCAGGAAGTGACATGGCACAGTGAACTTAAGAATATTCCTTATTTTTGCTCAGTTGGGTAATACCATGCATCTTATTCCATCCATAACGAGTGGAAAACAATGGTAATTCACATCATAGTGAAGATGTTCACTAATCTGATTAGCTCATCTGAACAAACTTCTACAATTGAAACAATGTCATAAATTTATATTGTGTGTCTTCAAGTCAAATTTTCCTATAAGGATCTTTTTTAGGGTAATTATAAAATAAATAAGTGGAGAGTGTCATCCCTCTTTCCCCAGAATATTTTGGTCTCCCACATAAGTAAAAACATTTCCAAGGTCACATAGTTAGGTCAAACTCAAATTTGTCAGACTCCCAAATTTAAGTTTTTTATCACGCTAAGTCATCTGTCAGAGAAAAAAAGGGTGCCTACCTTCTGTGTAAAGATCTAATTTTTTTAATACTTAAATACTGCCTCCACTGCAAACATTTTCTTCATAAATTGGCCATCTCAAGGAAAGAGTCTTTTTTTTTTTTTGCTTCTCAATAATCTCCATAAATTATATTAAATCACAGTCTATTTATTAATTTTCATATCTGATAAAAATAGCTAGGAAGATTTTTACCAAACTTGAAGAATGTATTTGGCATTATGTGACTTGATTCACCGGTAATGGTGTACATGAAATTTACTCTGGGGGGCTCCCAAAAGATATAGGCAGTGATTATCTGGATTAACTGAAACTGGGGCACCCAGGAAAAGCCTATGTGACTGCCAGCTGGCAGAGACTAAGGACAGAGGAAACACAGAGGACAAAGAAAACAGAGCAGGTGTCCTATAGTAGCCCCACTCCAGAAGTCACAAAGGAGCACCCCCCCCATACAAGTGTGGCTTGTAACTGAACTGCTTCTCACATGGGCAGCTCTGTTTGTTGTGGTCTGGGTGAGTTGCAGCTGGGACTTATTTACCTAAGGAGAGTTAGTCATTCTGTAATACCTCACATTATTTTATCAACAACACTCTAGGTTCTCTCTAGTTGCAAAACTTGGCTTCCTTATCTGAGGGTTTACGGGCCATTCCCTTAAACTTCTCTGGTTCTTCTAATTATTAAGAGAATGGTTAGAAATATGCTAACTTAGAAGCAGGAATCATGCATGGCCATGCATTAGGAGGTATTCATGGTTAATAGTCAGGGTGACCGTGTCCTACTCCAGGAAAGTGCCTTCTTAAACCATGTTGTCTGTGCCTCATTATTAATGGTACACTCTTTCTCCTTTAGAGGTTTGCTCAATAAATTATATAGTCACCCTAACCATAGGTGATATGACTTTGCAGAACTTGAGCTGAGTCATGAGATGTCGCCTGGATCTGGACATCAGGCCTCCAAGTGTCCTGAACTTTAATGGCACCGAGTGTCCAAATTGCAGTCTCTCCATGAGGGGCTGTTCACTATGAGTTATGACAGAGGTCCCTCCTCACAGCAGAACAAGCCAGTTAGAGAGCAGCTCGTGACTTCTACCAGAGCAGGCAGAATTTCTCCATCTTGAAGGCTCACACTTCCTCGGCCGTGGATGGTTCCGGAAAAGTCTTGAGTTTTGCACTATAGCCCACTGGGTGGATGGGGCTTATTCTCTGGGAAACATGGTATCCTCTTCATCCGACTACCCTCTCAGGTCTGTTATTGCTGCTCACAGTCCTAGAGAAAACCTTTTGGTCATCCAAGCCTTCTCATATCAGAGCCACCTCCGCGCATCCTTTTCTCTATCAGCCTTGCGTGCATGCCCCGCCCTCAGGCTTACCCGTCTTCTAATCAGAAGACCACGACTTATCGGAATCCGTTGTATCCCCAAAGTCCTGCTCCTGGGAGATACTCAGTCATTTTTATTAATGATGTCAATTATTACAGACAAACTTTATTCCCCAGTTTCTGGTGCTGGTATAAAATGCCTACAGAACAGCATTCTTCCTTTTTGCCAAAAGCTTACATATTTTGTACGTCTTTCTTCTTTATCATACGTTAGTATAAAACGAATCAATACAAATATTTTTTTAACTGTGAAACACTCTGAAAGCTTCTAAAGAAAGAAGCTAATATGAAAGTATTTATAAATAATTTGAAAATTGTAATCCTCTTGATTAGACTGAAGACAGAGGCGGTGTCTTAAGGAAGGCCACTGGCACAATGTATATATGTTACTCAGAAAGGGAAGGAGGACTGAGAAAGGAGTCTTCTCCCCTTAACACTGAGTGGCTTTGTTTGCCATCTTGGCTAATTGCCACCTTAGAGTGCCCTCAGAGTCCTGAGGAGATGGGACTCAGGATAAATACTTGCTTGTTAGTTCCTTGAGGCCAGGGTCTGATCATTTATTATTTATCTCTGCAGTAAGTAGCTGAAATGTAGCAGGTGTTCAATAATCTTTCCTTAAGCAGAATGGTGGCATGAAAGATCCATAATTTGGGGCACAGCCTGGGATTTTACACAAGGCATAGATTAGGATGGTGAGTGCTAGAGGAGGCATTCCAAATGGGTTCTTGAGTGTAGCTTGGGATTGGTCCCGTGGCTATAACATCCTGGAAGACCACATCCTAACCAGACACTCGTTCTTATTTGGAGCACAGCAAGATTCTTACTTAACTGGTGCATATAGATCCCTTGGGACCTGACACCTGCTAGCCTTATTCCCTACCTGATGATCTATTCCTTAGATCAGATTCTCCTGATCTAAGAGATTTTGTTACAGAAACACCAGACCTTTCCCCATACCGCCAAACTGTCTTTGTTTTTCTCTTTGCCCCGTTACCTTTCCCACCTAGAAAATACTTCTTCAAGGCTCAGCCCAGGCCCTCTGTATGGCAGAAACCATGCCCCCAAGGATTCCAACACCAACCCCACCTCCTCTGTGTTCCCATATCAACTAGGGCATAGCATGTCATTTCATTGGAATTCCTTATTTGCTTTTTATCTTCCCCAAATAGTAAGCTCTATAAATCAAGAACCTCATCGTCTTCACCCTGGGGTCCCCAAAACCCAGGCGAGTTTTTGGCATAATTTAGATGCTCGATAAAAGTTTGTTGAACTGAACTGAGCCTGTCTACATACTGTTGAACATCATTCTATTAAAACTGTATGGATGAGGTGTAAAATATTACTATGAATTCAGTGCTTTCCATCTTATCTTTTTTTTAAAAAGCTAGAGGCTAAATTTAGACAACTCCTTGCTAGTATATTTATTTGTAACTAGATTGAGGATTTTCAGGGAAAGAAAAAGAAAAGTTGACCTATGAGTTTGTTCTTTTCACCAAAAATAATCTTCTGGGAGGATGGTACCTCAGAGCTGAGATCAAAGATAATTGTGGCTGTCTTAGAAACCCCCAGGTTATTTTTAAGTGAAACAAAATGGGATGATTATAAAAGATTATGTTTGGAAATATAATTATTTCCTAACTTCTGAGCACATGCCTTGAGAGTGCTTCTTTGAATACATGCACTGACAAATAGTCCATTAAAGGATAGACTTGTTTACAGCGAAAACATTTCAGTGCAACAGGGTTATCCAGTTGATAATTTCTTGCCGTACATTGTAATTATATAGTGTAATTTTTAAAAAATCTGATTACCAAAAAAAAGCCACATGTAAATTATAATTATTTCCAAAATAAATATATATGTATGTATGTCTATATATACATATATATATATAGAGAGAGAGAGAGAGAGAGAAACATTAAAAATACCTAATTTAATGTAAAATGGACCAAAGTTAGGATATCTAAACTCAAGAATCTTGTTGGTGTCATCTTGAGAAAGAGACTGATAAGATATAATTAAGAAAAAGTTTGAAAATAAATACTGCCTTTCATTGTCTCACCAAAATATAAATAAGTATATTTATATATCTGTGCAGTTGACCAACCAGTGACTAACTACTGTTATGTGAGATACCTTTGGCCATATATCAGAAATTTTAAAAAGATAACTCACCTTTTATTGGAATAAGTAGACAAGGCAGATACCAATTATGCAGAAACATTGCAAGGATGATTGGTTGTCATTTACCCATTATTCTAAAGGGGTATCTTTCTAGCAAATAGGTCACCATCCAAGCTCTGTTACTGTTTGGAGGTCATGATCTCAAAGTAAAAACATTCCAATAATATGGAGGTCCTCCAAAGAATTGTCTAGGAGACCAATTAATCTGAAGCCATGTCAGCTATATCCAAGTGTTCTGGACTAAAGCACATGGACTGGATAAGTTTTGCTCTTACGTTGTCTTACGTGGTGATAGAATTGAAAGGGTGAAAGATCTAAGTTCATTCGATAATTATTTTCTAAGGATCCATAAACATGGTGCAGGACACAGAAAGACATTGCATGGTTCCTTGCCTAAAGTAATTTAGGGACTAATTTGGAAGATGTGATTTAAGCATGAGCAACAATTACAGAACAGCAAATGCAATCCATTTTCAAGAAATGTAGTGGGAGATTAGGAGATATCAAATAGAGGGGTTTTGAATGGTGGAAAGGGTCAGTCTTCCTGCCTACCTGGGGCTGGTTTCCAGGTCATATATGTTGCAAATGCAGGTTTCAGGATTCACTTGTGCTCTGTGGTCTTGAGTAAAGCCCTGATTTCAGAGAAAAACATCCCTGGCCTGTGCTGATAAGATGGACTGAGTGATGCCAAATGGAACTCATGGTTCCATTTTGATTCAAGGACCTCTTGCCTTGGAATGGCAAGAACCTGGGTCTTCAGAAAAATTTCTCTGGTAAAGAGACTGCATTCTTCTGCCAAAAATAAACAAATGGAAAGACCACCAAGCACGTAGTATGGGAGAATTACATTGAAAAAAATTCATCTAAAGGTGAGATTTTTTTTAATTGCTAGGTTTGAGAAAGAACTATGAGGCTGCCCTGGTTTCAGATATTTCCAATAACATGCCACATATGAAAACAAGCCTGAAATTCAAAGGGATCAATGCCCTGGTGAAAGGCCTGAGTCTGTTTAATTTCTGTTGAGGCAAAGAAAATTCAGGAGACATTCTCTTCATTTTGACACTACTATTTGAGGTGGTTAGGCATGAATTTAAATGTACAATCTTTAAACACAAAAAAACAAAAATGAAAAGGTTTTCTAACACTTCAGTCTTCTTCTTACTTTTATTTATATAATTTATTTAGAAAATATTTAAACATTTTTAATGTCAATTTATTTTTGAGAGAGAGAGAGAGCACAAGCAGGGACGGGGCAGACAGAGGGAGACAGACTCTGAAGCAGACTCTAGGCTCTTAGCTGTCAGAGTAGAGCCCGATGTGGGGCTCGAACTCACAAACCATGAGATCATGACCTGAGGAAAAGTTGGATGCTTAACCAACTGAGCCACCCAGGCTCTCCTAATTTAGAAAATATTTACATGCCTGTCTTTCAAAAATTAAATGCCTTTACCACATTTTTGAAGTGTGCTAAGTTGTAGCTTACATACATAAAGAAAGTTCAGGGTGTGGTGGAAATCTATTCCTTTTGGTCTCCTAGCGTTTGCCTCATTTATAAACTGATATTATTACCTTTCAGGAATTGTCTTGCCCCCATCATATGTGCTTCTGTGGGACTACTAATCAAAGAGGACTACCCCTCTTCTCCAGGCCAAAAATGGGGGGAGAAAGTATTCCAGGTCTGGCCCATCAGAGTGTGCCATTGTGTTGGTCACATTGAATGGCCATTTAGAATCCTTCAGTAGGATTTTATAGATAAATTCTGGGGTAAGATGCTCACTATTTTCTCCTGGGGTCATTAATATGTGATGATGTAATCCTGGCCTTTCTGGCTCCAGTTGCAAAAGGATGCTTATTAGCTGCAAGACAGAATGAGGCCGGCCGCCTGGGTGCCTCAGTCGGTTAAGCATCCGACTTCAGCTCAGGTCATGATCTTATCACTGGTGAGCTTGAGCCCCGCATCAGGCTCTGTGATGATAGCTTGGAGCCTGCTTTGGATTCTGTGTGTTCCTCGTGCTCTGCCCCTCCCCAGCCTCTTAGAAATAAATAGACATTAAAAACATTTTTTTTAAAACAGAATGAGGCCAATAATCAAGAGAAAGAGAAAAAAAGCAGATACTACAGATGAAGAGAAAAGAGAATGAGTGTGAGCATGTGTGCATGTGAGGAAAAAAGAACTCATGTCACCTTGTGAATCCCTTGCAGTCTGTGAGCCCAGCTTCTTCCTTGAATTTCTCAACCCTGTGGACCACTTATTTGTTTAAGCTGGTTTGAGTTGGGTCACTTTTCATCTATAACAGAAAGAATCCATCTTTATACATAAGGTGAAAACTTCATATTGTTAATCCCATCCCTGCTAAAGAAGCAATAGAAAGCATCCATCCATCCATCCATCCATGTATGCAATGGACATCTAATGAATACTAACTGTATTCCTAGGCTCTGTACAGAACAGTTTGGATGATGTGCTGAGATGACTAAGACATGATCCCAACCCTCAATGAGTATTCAACTAGAGAGGGAGATACATGTGTGAATGGATCATTCATAATACAATGAAAGATTTAAAAATATTGATGTGAATACACACCCATAGATATGCAGGATCAATACATAAGCCCAGAAGTTAGAGAACTAGGCAGTAAAGTAATAAGCGGGGCTGTACAGGCAAAGAATGGCTTGAAGAAGAACTTGGAATATGTGAACAAATGTGTAATGCTATGAAATTACAAGTGCCTGGTTTTCTGGAGATTGGTGAGGAGACTATCACTGTGGTAGGAAGGAATAGCATAGAAAGTGAATTTTGGATAATCCTAAAGGCAGTGGAAAAATGGATAGAGGCTTGCTTTTTGTTTTTTGTTTTGTTTTGTTCTTTTTTAATTTTACATTTTGGTTTATTTTCTTTTGGGAAAGCACGATTAGCTTATTTTTAGGAACCTAACTGTGGTGTGTGTGTGGAGAATGAACCAGAGCTGAGGATAGTGGGTTAGAGAGACAATAGTCCAAGCTCAAGGATGTGAGATTCAGAGGCAGTGCCGTCTTCAAGAGACATTTGGGAGATTGATGGGGTTTGGTGCTGACCACAGGGGTGGACAAAGTCAGAACTGACCACAAGATTTGTAACTTGAATTTCCAGGAAGATATTGAAGGTGTCAGTCAAGATCAGGATTGTAGGGAAAAGAATAAGTCTAGAGGGAGGAAATAGCGAGTCCTTCTTAGGACATATTAATCTGTGGGATGTGGAAGAGGGGATGCTTAGTAGTCAGCTGTTAATGTGGGTATAGAACTTAGAGTGTCTTAGCAATCAGAGATTGGGTTTCAGAAAGTTTTGACAATGTAGAGGGTAATTAAAGCCCTGTGAAATGGATGAGATTATCTCCAGCAGAGCTTTAAGACTGAGAAGAGAGTGCATCAAGAATGAAACCTCCCTGAATCACTATACTGTACACCTGAAAATAATATAATGTTGTATGTTAACTATATTGGAATTAAAATTTTAAAAATCAGAACAAAAAAGTAGAAGCCTGGGTAAGTAAATAGAATAGTTTTAAATTTGGAAAAAAAAAAAAAAAAAAAAAGAAGACCTCCACAGGGAACATCAATATTTAAAAAAAAAAAAAAAGGAAGAAAAGGAGAAGCCAATGTTACAGAGAAAGGAAATGATAATCAATACCAAACATTTAAGAAGGGCTCCTCTTGGGGGCGCCTGGGTGGCTTAGTCACTTAAGCATCTGACTCTTGATTCTGGCTCAGGTCATGATCTCATAGTATGGGAGTTCGAGCCCCACATCAGGCTCTGGGCTGACAGTGTGGAGACTGCTTGGGATTCTCTCTCCTCTCTGTCTCTCTCAAAAATAAAATAAACAACAACAAAAAAAGAAGGGATCCTCATATTTTTAAGTAAATTAATGGATGCATGAAGTCCTAAGAAATTAGGACTGTAGACATTAAGAGAGAAAAGAATTTTGAAAATAAGGAGTGGATTGTCCCTCCCTGACATTTAAAAATGAAATGATATATACAATGGGAAAGAAAATTACAAATGATTAAGACTGACCTGCTCCTATTTCCATGTTTCCCCAATATTTTTTTTTCTATTAAGTCTGATAGCTCTATAGCTTGTAGAATTAGACTTAATATTTGCCTGGGTGGGAAGAATCAGAATATGCCCCAGATATTCAAGGAAAGAGCTCATTACTAAAAGCATGATACGTTTGCACTGAGGAATCACCTTGCTGTGTTCCAGGGGACTTCCGGAACTAGCTGTTTTGTCATTGACATTCATGCCAGGGGTTCCCACTGAGTCCATATCTGGAGGAAAGCACTAAGGCAAGCCTTAAAGTTAATCCCCAGAAGGGGTGGCCATGACTCACTCCCACTACCTTTGGAAGAAGAAAGTGCTTGCTTACTGGATGTCAGGCTTCTTGATTCTAAGAATGTCTTCCGTTCGTTGGAGGAATAGCTGACATTTTCTTCATGCTGCAAATTGGAGACAACTGGGGAAAAAAGGGTTCATAGAAAAAGGAAAAGAAATCTTTTTACAGCATCTTTTATAAACGGTGACAATTGCATCTGGGTAATTATTCATTTAGTTTCAGAGGCTTCAGGAGATCAAACAGAAGGAGAATGA
Organism: Puma concolor; assembly: GCF_028749965.1. Lineage (NCBI taxonomy): Eukaryota > Metazoa > Chordata > Mammalia > Carnivora > Felidae > Puma > Puma concolor. Next base: position 74,637,960 of record NC_141675.1, on the reverse strand, counting down.
TTCATGAAATTTAAATAGTAGCAGGTAAAGTCAGATCGGTGACAGGGAGCAGGAGGCTGCCATGCTGCAATTAGAGATTTCTGGATTGTGAGGTAGAGAGAGGATGAAGCTAATTAAAATGGCTGCAACTTCAGGCCATGGCCTTGCTCAGAAGACCTAAAATGTTCTTGAAATTTTAGTTGGCACATTTAAATGATAATTCGGATGGTGCTCCAACTTGTTCAAGTAAAAGCTGTCAGTAGGTCCACACTGTGGATGTGGGGCACAAAAACTTAGAAAAACATGCATGCTATGACCCACATAAGCAGAACAGAAAATGACTTGATAGGTCTTTCCCAAATAAGAGTTGACACACACATAGAAACCACCAGGTTCCCTACACTGTTCTAAGTGCTTTATTTATTTATTTAATTCTTACCACGACTCTGTGAGGTGAGGATCATTAGTACCCTCATTTTGCATATGGGGACGTAAAAGTGTGGGGAGTTAAGGAGTTTGTCTGAGGCCATACATACAGCCAGTAAGCGGTGTAACCAGGGATTCAAACCCAGGTTCTCTAGCCAGAGTCTAATCCCAAGAAGTCTGAGGATGGTATGCATTACTTTTTTTTTAATTAAAAAAAAAATTAAAGTTTATTTATTTTTGAGAGAGAGACAGAAACAGAGTGCAAGCTAGGGAGGAGAAGACAGGGGGAGAGGGACACAGAATCCGAAGCAGGCTCCACAGGCTCTGAGCTGTTAGCACAGAGCCCAACATGGGGCTCAAACTCAGGAACTGCGAGATCGTGACCTGAGCCAAACTTGGACGCTTAACCCACCACCCACCGGGAAGCTTAACCCACCACCAGGTGCCCCTCTTTAAAATTTTTTTAATGTTTATTTATTTTTGAGAGAGATATAGAGCACAAGCAAGGCAGGGGCATAGAGAGAGGGAGACACAGAATCCAAAGTAGGCTCCAGGCTCTGAGCTGTCGGCACAGAGAGTGATTCTGGGCTCGAACTCACAAACTACAAGATCATGAACTGAGCCGAAGCTGGACCCTTAACTGACTGAGCGACCCAGGCACTCCTGCATTATTTTCTGATTAAATAGTTTCATGTAAGGAAAAGTGCTTTGTAAACGATAAACACTATTACAACAGAAGGAAGGAAGCTTGGAGAAGAAGACAAGGAGAGGAGTAGGAAAAATACCAAGATTAGAGAAGGAAATAGATAAGAAAGAGGTCTGAGAGAAAGAAGAGAAAGGAAATGTATCAAATAAAAAAGGAAATAAAAGTTTGATGCCTCCTCTGTGCCAACGTCAAGGTTGACTCATGCAGCCACGTGTCTGGCTCTGTGCTTATTGTCCAGTTGGATTTCTTATGGTCCAACACACTCCTCCCTCTAGCTAGGATAGCACTCATGACCCCAGAATCACTGCTTATTCCTTTCAGTCCCTGCTGCCTGAAGGTGTTCTCCCCTCTCAGATTCCCTCCAAACACTCCCATCTCCATCCTTCAAAACCCAGCTTCAGGTCTAGCCCATCCTAGCAAACCTCTGTGGACTACTACAGCTTTTAGCGATTTTTGGAACACTTTGAAAACCACAGATTTTTTTAGAATTTGCCCATCTTTAGACATTCTCCAGTTCAAACTGCTCATTTTACAAATGAGGGGAACTGGGGCTCATGGAAGAGAGGAGTTTGCCCAAGGCCACCAATTACACGTGACTGTGCCAGAAATCATTCCAGTTCCCCTTCACTCCACATGGCTGCCCTGCATCGTTCAAGCTGATTGTTTGTACGTCTCTCTCACTGGACTGTCACACTCGTGAACCGGGGCCAGGTCCTCCTTGACTTTTGTGTCATCTGCTTCTTGTAGCACAGCGTTGCACATGTAGGTGCTCAATAAATGATTGACTAAGAACTAATGAACTTTTTCTTTGTATATAAAAAACCATTTAGAAATAGTAAAGTTAAAAGGAGACCATCAGCCCTGCTGTAATGCTGAATAAATATTTTCTGTAGCATTTACCTAAGAGCAGTTATAACTCATACATATTAGAGATTGTCTTCAATTTTTAAAAATAAATGTCTTTTAATAATAATCTAAATCAATGCATCCTCATTAGCCCTTTTTGTGTTCTGTTATGCAAACAGAATACTTGTCTCTTTCTCAGGGCAACAGGAAACCTATCTGGTGACAAAATATGTGAATTTTCCTTTCTTAAGTTTCTCCACAAATGGTAAATAGAGCAAAGGAGCATCTTAAACCACGCCAACAAAGGCCTCATTAAACGCTTGCTGGCAATTGATCAAGATTAATGTTTGCGTATATTCACTGGACAAAGTGCACGGATGGCTCTTACTTATTAAACATAACAAATTACAAGGGAATAAATTGGTTCATTACCTTTAATTGGGGCATCCCCAATTGACCACATCATGAGGGTCAAATACGACAACAGATAGGAACTTTGGGCAAATATCATTTTATACTACCCATTTATCAATTATCCCAACAGCAGCATTAATAACAAGTAGTAATCATTTAAGTAATCTTAAAGCATTGCTTATGGTATTGTGAAAGCAGAAATCACAAGAGGCCGGAGAATGAGTGCCAGACCACCTAGACGTGAAGAGACAAGAGAATGTCCTTTACTTCTAATGGAAACATGTATACTGAAAGCTTACCTAAAGCGACACAAAAAGGAAAAACAAGAAACCAACAGGCATTAAGTAACTATTACATGGCATTCTCTGTGCTGTCGTTTCACAAACATGAACTTGTTTAATCTTCACCAGCCATCCTTGTGGTAGGTATTTTTCACTCTATTTTAGAAGTGAGGATACGAAAATGTCACGAGGTGAAATTGCCTACATTTGTAAATAGTGAGCCTGGATTCGAACCCAGATCTGTATGACAGCACATATCGTGGTGGACACTGCTAGCGTCCTAGTCCACATCCGTCACCACTCTTCTTTGTTCTCAGGACAAAGGTATCCAGCACCTTTGTGTTTCGGTGGCACCTGGCCTTCCTACAAGCCCCAGGCAGTCAATTTTGACTAGTCTAGTGACCTCTTGCCTGTGATCGATTTATGGGTTGACAGTGACCCAAGCTTGGATGATGAAACAGAAGGGTAGTCCACTCTGGAGCTTCTGGGAAGATCCCTCTTACTCTTAAAAATAGACCCACAGAAGAATGACACTCTTACTGTTGTCACCTGCAACCAAGAGGGATGTAATTGACCTATTGACATTAAGAGGGAGAAAAGATGGAAATACCTGGGTCTATGATTGTGCATTTAAATTGCTGAATTCACCAGCCGAGACTGTTCTAGTTCTAGCCTTCCTGTTATGTGAAATAATGCATTTTCCTTTTTGCTTAGGCTACTTTCAGCTTTGCAGCCCAAATGTGTCCCCAGATACAAATTTCGTGTCCTTTCAACAATGCTGAGATTGAATTAGAAACAAAACAAAACGCTGCTGCCTGAGAGAGTTTATAGGCAGGCTGAAATTGTCCAAGGCATGTGAGGAAACAAGTAAAGGACGGTCGGACAGAAAATGATGAGCATGTTTACAGTGAATGCCCTGGGCCAAAGTCTTGATGCCAGCTGCATGTTTCACCTCCAATGACACCTTCCTCTGAGAAGCTTAAGGCACTTAGGGCAAAGGGAGCCCTTTGTTTTAGGGAGGTTCTGATGAATGTATTCTCTTTCGTCCTTTATTTCTCTTCACAGAAGGTAGCAGCTTTGTGGAATGGGTCCAATCTTGCAGAAAGGAGTAAAAATTGGCCAAGCCACAAACATATCTTGCCATCCCTTCCTCCTGCCTGCACATTCCATGGTCTGTGTGCATTGCCCAGATCATAGAGTAAATAAAATTACCATTATGTGGAATTCGTTCCTTTAAGACCAGTCCTGTGGGTCCCAGATACTTGGCAGGACTTGTCCAGGTTATTGCAGCTCTTTTAAGTAAAGTGGGTATTCCCTTGCGCTGCTCTGGAGGCACTCTGGGCATGTTCACAGAACAAAAAAAAAAAAAAAAAAGATAAATGTTAGAGCTCCCTGGTGCTGTAGGTCCTTATGGTTTTGGACCAAAGCTGAATTCCTGGGAAATAAGAGTATATATAGATATAAACACATTGACATATAAACAAAGCAAGAAGACTGACCAAAAAAACAAATGAACAGTGAGTGCAGCATGGAATTAATGGAAAAGAATAAAGATGACATAGCCACTTACACATGAGTGCAAATCTGGGCTCTGCCCTTGTTTAGCTCTGGGACCTTAGGTAATTTATCCAGACCTTCTCACTCTAAGATTCCTCATTTATTTGTTGGAGGTAACAGTACTGGTGTCATGGGAGGGTTCTAAGGATTGGAGACATGATTACTATACTTCCTGAACACTTACACCAGACCTCCTGCCCTAACACGTGAAGCAGTTTGTCTCCGTTAATTCACACAACCTAGGAGGTAGATATTTTCTTCCTTTGCCCATTTTGCAGGTGTATAAATTGAGGCATAGAAAGGACAAATAATTTTCTGAAAGTCACACACCTACCGAGATGGAAAGAAGGGTTGACTGAGGGCTGCTGACCCCATTCATGTAGGCACTGATCAGGCTCTGTGCCTACAGAGCTGAATGTCCTACCCAGCCCAGGCTGTTCCTTGGGGACCTACCCAGGGGGATCTTTCTTTCCCGAGCTACCCCCAGCCTCACTTGCAAGATTTCTGTGTGTTGACCCTTTCTAGTTATAACCTACTCTCTTGCTCCTGCCAGAATGTTTTCCTATTCATAATCTGGCCCCAAAGTAAAGTTAACAGTGTCGGGCAAACCTTTGTATCCAAATTTAAGCCTTCTTTGATTTGGAAGGGATTTCTTCTTTCTGGTGAGATCATCAGTTATTTTAAGAAATAACATTGAAGCTGCTAATAAGAGAAGCCATTGAGACAAAGGTCTCTGTCCAAAGCAAAATTGTCCAATTAGAGGCCATCCGTATGCTGGGACAGGGGTGCAGTTTTTGCTTTCTGGGCGGCCACACCCCCCTCCTCATTTCACAGACTCAGCCTATCTTGTCCCTTTCCCTCCTGTCTTCATCTCCAATTAGTGGCTGTCAGGGAAAGGCCTGGAGCTGTTTGCTCTTCCCCCCTTGCCACCCCTGACCCACCCCAAAACTTGATAAATCCCAACCAGCAGCTTTGTGGCCGGTCCTTTGGCTGAATGATCCTGGGAGAAGCCAGAAGTAAAATGACCTGCTCCTCTCAGCTCAGGGATGTAGTAGGAAGCCAGAGGATGCTGCCTTGTGTGGCCTGGGTGGTTGTGAACAAGGGACTTCCTGGCTAGGATGACCTGGGAAGAGCCTGCCTGGAGACCAGGATGGAGTCTGGGTAGTATGTGGACATCCCTTTTAGCAATGGTGTGGGGCCATGTTTAGGAGGATTGGCCCCAGGAAATTCCTTCCCGCCGGCTTACCTGATGAGCTGTCCTAGTCAGCCACAAATCCACTTGGGGCGAAGATTCCCACACTGAAGGCTAATCATGCCTTCATCAGAATTTCTATGATTTGCTGGTTCTGCAAAATCCTCTTTCTAACCGACCACACATTTACAATGTGCCATTCCTGGACACTGTCTGCATGCCCTGAGCTGTGTCAAGCACTATTAACATCTGCAAGCTTTGCTCAAGATTTACGTTTTAGATCATCTGGATGCTGTAGTTTTCCTTTTCCCTTCGCTCCTTCCAGATGGATATTTTTTACCTCTCTATTTTTTTTGTCTCTCTCTCTCTCCCTCCCTTCCTCTCTTTTTCTCTTGCATTTGGTTTATCCGAGTCATGCAGCTACCGCTGGCTTCCACTACTGTCACCCTTGGTATTTAAAGATAACCTGGCATCAAAATAGGGTGTCTTTGAATCCTGTGCATCCTGGTTTCCTCTGACAACCCATTCCCATGTCAGCTGCAGAACAGGGGCCTCCAGGTCCTCCAGGAAAGGCTGATTCTTAGGTAAGCGGGCATAGCCCTGGGAGTCCTAGAAATTGTGACCCACAGGTGGGGGTGGGTCATACTGCATGAGCAGCTTAATATTGCTTTCTCTGGAAAGCCTTCTCTAAACCTACTCCAGCCTGGCTTAAAAACTTCCTCCTGTGCCCTTCCCATGGCATGCTTTGCATTGCTGTTACCCTTATTTGTCTGTCTTTCCAAATAGACAGATACTTGTGAGCAAAGGCTAGACATTAAATATCTCTATATCCCTAGTGCCTAGTACATTGTCTTCCAAGGAATAAGTGTCAATAAAATGTTTGTTGATGCAACAAATTAATGGGGTGGATCCATGAATTCTCTCTAGAAAACACTAGCTCAGATCTCACATTCCTCTCTGTAGGAAGAAATGCCCAGGCTGTATCTATACATAATTGATAAAAGTGATGGGTTAAAACACATCATAAAAATAAGTGATATTAATTAATTTTAATTTAATTTTAATTAATTTTTAGAATTAATCTAAAGTATCTCAAAGCGCTTCACTTGGAAACTATTAAAGGGCTACATGCTCAGTAGACCATCAAATAAGAAATAGCGGAGGCTTTTTTGCTTGTTTTCAGCAAAGGCTGTCAAAAAGATGTATTTGTGATATGTGCTATGCATCTCAAGTTCTGGGTTGTTTGGGCAATCAGGTTTACATCAAGGTATAAGTAATGCCCTAAATTACATACAGTTATAAAGGTGAAGAAGAGAAAATTTAAGGCATAGCCAAAGAAATCTGAGAAAATGTACTTAAAGGTATGCATGTAAATGTATGTTTAGACTATGTTCCCATACTGTGTTATCACCTTACAAACCTGCTTCCTTGTGCTCTATGCTTCCCTTCCTTGGAGTCAACTGGTATCTTTACCTTTCCAGTGCTTTGCACTGCATTCTTAATGTCTTCCTTCTTCTGCCTCCCAGCTTTGGCTGGTCTCTTGTATAATGTCTTTTGCAAATGATGTCTCTAGAGGAGTTAACTGTAGGATGCCTCTTACATCCATGACCTTATGTGGTTTTCTCAACTTCGTGGATGATATATTACCCTAAGAATGATCCTAGAATTTACTGCAAGAAAATTCATAGGCTACTTTTAAGAGCTTTGTAATGGGTTGCTACCAGTTGACAACATTTTGTCTTGGTTTTCTTGAGAGGAAACAATCATGCACTTAGATATATGAGCAAAATTTGCTTTCTAATGCTAAGCTGGCAAAAATCATGGTCCCCAGTGTTGGTCTGTGAAAGGGAAAAGGCATCAAGATGAGAGTCTCTAGCTTATTAAATCTCTTGAAAATGAGTAGCTGACAAATTAATGTGCGTGTGCGTGCGCGCGCGCGCGTACGTTCAGCGTGCAAGCAACAGACTGCATGAATACTTGCTTGAGCTGAACTCACCTTGCCAGTCACTCAGCTCTCTGGCAGTTAACAAAAAGGTTTTAAGATAGAAAGTGGACTATTTAGCCTTCATTAATCATTCATAGTGTTCAAACACATCATCCAGTAACTGAAGAGGGGTTAATGGTAGCTAAGCTTGAGTCTGTTGTCAAAAGTAGGTTTAACTTTCTATGAACTCACTGGACACAAAGAATGCTGCCTGTTTACTATTCCAAATGTCACCAGCTAGGAGCAAATGGATGACTACTAATGGTAATTAAATACCTCTGAAGCCATTTGTACCAATAACAAAGAGTTACTGTCAGAACTTGAATGAGGTCCATCTGCCCATTTTAAAAGAATGTTAACATTATATAAGTGATAAAGCAGACAGCAACAACTAAATAAATAGACAAACACATAAGTTTGGTGATAACATTTCTCTAGATGAATGCTTGATGCCTTTCCCTTGGAAACAAGAGATTAATGAAAATATTCTGTAGTCCTTAGTTGTTTCAATCCCACTTTGGCCCATGAAGTAATTAGGAGGTTTTTAGTAAAGGCTCTTCCATCTATATTCTCTAGGCTGTGGAAAAAACCGTTTGAAATTCTATTTGAATTTTTCCTTTCTACCCTGCGAACTTCCTGGATTCAGTTTCTACTACTGACTATTATATTTAATCCATATGCTCTCATCTCCTTGAGTGAAGGGGGAAAAAAAAGAGTGTGGGTTATTTTGCTTTCTGTCTTCACAGCACAGAACCCCACAGTTGCTACTTCTTGCGCAGATGGATTGACAGCCCAGGGTTTTTCTTTGGTGGGCTCATCTATTCAGCCGCCCCTGAGGCCCCTGCAAGGGGCCGTCTGACTTCTGTTGGACATCCACCGAGGTTTCCTCTGCATCTTCATCTTTCTCTACTGTGACAAGACAAAATATAAAAAGATATTGCATGAAAGAACCAAAAGGTGAAGAATATCTAAATTCTTTTGAAATACACCTAAAATCCTAGAGCGGCCAGAATAAAAGTGCACAGAGGGTTCCGAGAGGGAGCTAATGCATTCATCAAACCTTTGGAAAGGCAGTTTCTTATAAAGATATGGACTTCATTAAATCAGCTCTCTTTTGCCAGGATGTAGACATACCTGTATATCTGATGGCTTAGTTCTAGTGAGAAGAGAAAGTTGTTGGTGAAGAAGAAGAATGGCAAGGGCATTGGTAACAATTGTATAGTGGGGGTGAACGACCAGTGAGCACTTAGACATTTATCTAGGTCCTTACATAATACTTAAAACAGTACTGGAGAAGGAATGGCAAAATAACATCTTGAAGACACGGAGATCAGTCCCAAGAAAGAAAAAATGGGTGTATAAAACCTAAAACAGCAGCCTGTATCAATTAGGTCTTTTTATGTTCCAAATAACAGAAAACTTAAACTGTTTAAAACAGTAGGGGAATTTATTGACTTACATAACTGGAAAGTCTAGAGGTAGGGCGGGCTTCAAGATTGGTTTGATCTAACTCAACAATGTCCCTAAGGACTCTGTCCCTTTGCTCTGCCTTTTGTTCATGGTGTCAGTTTTATCCTAGGCCTGATTTCACACATGGTTGCAAGATGGCTGCCAGTGGCTCTTGGGACTGCATTCTTTCTCACATAAGTCCAGAGAGAGAAAGAGAAAGGTAGAGTGTATTTATCCTAACCAAACAAAAGTCCTGGATTTCGGTCTCATAGGACCAGTATAGGTCATGTTTTGTGATGGGAATGGGCTCAAACTGAATAGCAATTTAGTGCTCACATCTGGAATTGGGGATAAGGGATTAATGACCCTCAAACTGCAAAATGGTGGTGTTGAGAAGAATGGAACAGATGTGGCAAGGCAGTTCACAATGTATGCTACGACCCAAGCATACCAATTCTGTGTGGTTCCTGAGAAAGGAGACATTCCATCAAGTTAATGTTTTGCTTCCTTAATATAGTTATCTTGGAAGATTTTACAGTATTTCTCAAAGTGTTGTTCACTTTGGACCATGGACCAAAATTATAACAGTTGCTTAAATGCAGGTTCCTGGGCTCTTCCCAAGACCTTTTGAATCATACTCTGTGTGAGTGCGAGCTGGGAATTTGCACTTCGAGCGTTTCCTGGATGGTTTTCATGCCCATTAGTATATAGAAATTTCATAGAAACTTGCTCAGAGGTAAAGGGAACTATCATCATACTTTAGGATTTGATAAAGTTTCTTACAGTACCTTTGTAAACTTTCTTGAACAAAAATAGCTACCAATAGCTGCCACCTTGGTAACATCTCACATTAATATGGATCTTGTTTTATCTTAGTAAAATGTAAGAATCTTTTTTGAAAGCTGTTTATAAAATGATTTACATATTTTTTATTGGGGAAATAAGTCTAGCTCTTTGGGATCATGCAGGTGAAATAATTGTGCACTGCATTTTTCTCTTTTTAAGGGATGCTTTTAAAATTATTCACATGCACTGAAACGTCATCTTAACTTCCTTTTTTTTTTCAAGCTTCCTTTTAGATCCAGTGGTGGGTATTGCCATACATATAAACATTAACTGGGAGTAGTAGTTTTCTACTACATTTGGAAAAAGGGCAAGTACTTCCAATTTTATGTGGCCTTTTATATCAAGTGAAAATTCATTTTCTCTTAAGAAAAATGAAAAGAAGGGTGAGGTTTTGTCTTCTGGCTGATCAATGATTTATTGGTAAAACTTGTCTTCAAAAAATTAGTTTTTTTGATTAATATTTCCTCATACACTGAGATAGATCAAAACAACACTATCTTTATTATCCTATATTACCCTGGTGGTGATAATGAGTCTCAAAGAATGAAGGATGTGAGTGAGTTTTCCAATGGGTTGATTTTTTTTAAATTTGATTTTATTTTTTTATTTATTTTTTAAATGTTTTAATGTTTATTTATTTTTTTTTGAGAGAGAGAGACAGAGTGTGAACGGGGGAAGGGCAGAGAGAGAGAGAGGGAGACACAGAATCCAAAGCAGGCTCCAGGCTCTGAGCTGTCAGCACAGAGCCTGATACGGGGCTTGAACTCACAAGCTGTGAGGTCATGACCTGAGCCGAAGTCAGCCACTTAACTGACTGAGCCACCCAGGCGCCCCTAATTTTATTTTTTTAAATTTACATCCAAATTAGTTAGCATATAGTGCAACAATGATTTCAGGAGTAGATTCCTTAGTTCCCCTTACCCATTTAGCCCATCATCCCTCTCACAACCCCCCCAGTAACCCTCAGGTTTTTCTCCATATTTATGAGTCCTTTCTGTTTTATCCCCCTCCCTGTTTTTATATTATTTTTGTTTCCCTTCCCTTATGTTAATCTGTTTTGTCTCTTAAAGTCCTCATATGAGTGAAGTCATATGACTTTTGTCTTTCTCTGACTAATTTCACTTAGCATAATACCCTCCAGTTCCATCCACGTAGTTGCAAATGGCAAGATTTCATTCTTTTTGTTGCCGAGTAATGCTCCATTGTGTATATATATATACCACATCTTCTTTATCCATTCATCCATCGATGGACATTTGGGATCTTCCAATACTTTGGCTATTGTTGATAGTGCTGCTATAAACATGGGGGTGCATGTGTCCCTTCAAAACAGCACACCTGTATCCCTTGGATAAATGCCTAGTAGTGCAATTGCTGGGTCATAGGGTAGTTCTATTTTTAGTTTTTTGAGGAACCTCCATACTGTTTTCCAGAGTGGCTGAGCCAGCTTGCATTCCCACCAACAATGCAAAAGAGATCCTCTTTCTCCACATTCTCGCCAACATCTGCTGTTGCCTGAGTTGTTAATGTTAGCCATTCTGACAGGTGTGAGGTGGTATCTCATTGTGGCTTTGGTTTGTATTTCCCTGATGGTGACTGATGTGGAGCATGTTTTTATGTGTCAGTTGGCCATCTGGATGTCTTCTTTGGAGAAATGTCTATTCATGTCTTTTGCCCATTTCTCCACTGGATTATTTGTTTTTTGGGTGTTGAGTTTGATAAGTTCTTTATAGATTTTGGATACTAACCCTTTATCTGATATGTCATTTGCAAATATCTTCCCCCATTCTGTTGGTTGCCTTTTAGTTTTGCTGATTGTTTCCTTCGCTGTGCAGAAGTTTTTTATTTTGATGAGGTCCAATGGCTTGATATTTTATGGACAAAATTTCTACATAAATCATGGGCATAGATTTTAAACATATTTGTTCATTCAAAATATTGTGTAGCTAATATATACTAGGTTACTTTGCTAAATGTTGAAGATATAGTCATCAGTAAAACATTCATCGTACCTGCTCTCATAGAGTTCAAAGACTAGTACTGTGCTATCTAATATGGTAACCACTAGCCACATATGGCTATTTATATTTAAATTTGAATTAAATGAAATTAAAATTTTTTCAGTTGTATTAGCCACATTTCAAGGGCTTAATAAACACATGTGACCAGTAGCTATTGTATTGGACAGTGCAAATACAAAATAGTTTCATCATTACAGAAAATTCCACTGGTAGTAGAATCAAATAAATTTCACATGGGGGATGGGAAGGGAGTGGCCCAAGATGGCAGCATAGGAAGATCCTGAAATCATCTCCTCACATGGACATACCAAAGGTATGTGGACTTGCCGCCATATAGAAAGTAATTCCCACTGACAAAGAACTAAAATATAGCTGAATAATTTCATCCAAAACAAGGTATAGAAGGGCCACATCAGTATGGGTAGGAGGCAGAGATGAGGTCTTGCTAGAAACCCCACTCCTGGCATAGTGACACATAATAGTGAGAGATCTCATGGGCTGGAGCCTCTCCCTGAGGATCAAGAGGATTTGTGCCCCATATGGAACACTTCAACCACTGGGACCTGCGTCAGAGAGATGAAGGCCCCAAAATGTCTGGCTTTGGGAATCAATGGAGTTTATATACAGGGGCTCCAGGGGGCTATGGAGACCTAAGTACTCCTTTCAAGGGACTTGTGCGTGGACTCACTTATCCCAGGAACCAGTGCAAAGGCAGAAGTTTGAGAGGTGACTAGATTATATATGAAGGCGATTCAGTTGCTAATCTTAAAACATTTGCCAGAGAGGCAGGGATTAGGTGGAATTTTCCTAGGTACAGAGGTGCTAGGGAGCACCATTCTTTTGCACTCTCCCTCTGTTTTGCAGAGGGAGGCATGTGTTTTTCCGGTGCAGACATGAAGATGTGCCACACGCCTAAACCTCTTCTCCAGCATCACCAGACTGGGGGTGTGCCCTGCTGCCAGTGCTCTTCCCTGGCCTTGCTAAAGCCATAGGAGTGCACTATCCCTAACACCCTTCCTCTGCCTTTGCCATGTGAATGGAAACAAAAAGAAAGCTGGAGTAGTTTCATTTATGTCAAAATAGATTTGAAAACAAAGACTGTAATAAAAGACAAAGAAGGGCACTGCATAATGATAGGCCAATCCAACAAGAGGATGTAACATTTGTAAATGTTTATATATATTCAATATAAGAACACCTAAATATATACAGAAAATATTAACAGATCTAAGGGAAAAATGGAAATGAATACAATCATAGTAGGGGACTTTAATACCCCATTTACATCGGTGGAAGAACATCCAGACAGGAAATCAATAAAGAAACATCAGCCTTAAATGACACATTAGACTAGATGCACTTCATAGATATATACAGAACATTCCATCCCAAAACAGCAGAATACACATTCTTCTCAAGTGCACATAGATCATTCCCAGGATAGATCACATGTTAGACCACAAAAAAAAGTCTTGAGGCACCTGGGTGGCTCAGTCAGTTAAGCATCTGACTTTGGCTCAGATCATGATCTCGCAGATTGTGAGTTTGAGCCCTGTTTCAGGCTCTGTCCTGACAGCTCAGAGCCTGGAGCCTGCTTTGGATTCTGTGTTTCCCTCTCTCTCTCTGCCCCTTCCCCCACTTGCACTTTCTCTCTCTCTCTCTCTCAAAAATAAAATAAACATTTAAAAAAAAATCTCAATAGGGGCACCTGGGTGGCTCATTTGGTTAAACGTCCAACTTTGGCTCAGGTCATGATCTCATGGTTTGTGAGTTGGAGCCCTGCATTGGGCTCTGTGCTGACAGCTCAGAGCCTGGAACCTGATTTGAATTCTGTGTCTCCCTCTCCCTCTGTCCCTCCCCTGCTCAGGCTCTGTCTCTCAAAAATAAATAAACATTAAAAAAATTTGTTTTAATTAGAAAAATTTAAAAAAATATCTGGCACCTTTTCTGACTATAATGGTATGAAACTAGAAATAAATTACTAGAAGAGAACTGGAAAAAACACAAAAATGTGTAGATTAATCAACATGCTACTGAACAACCAATGGGTCAACAAAGAAATCAAAAGGGAAAAACTATTTAAGACAAATTAAATGGAAATACAATACCAAATCTGTGTGATACAGTAAACGCAGTTATAAGTGGGAAGCTCACAACAATACAGGCCTACTTTAAGAAACAACAACAAAAAAATCTTAACTAAGTAATTTAACTTTATACCTAAAGGAACTAGGACAAGAAGAACAAATGAAGCCTAAAGTTAGTAGAAGAAAGGATATAACCAGAGTGGATCAGACTAGAAATAAATGACATAGACTAGAAAACAAAACAAAACAATAGAAAAGAAAATTGAAACTAAAACCTGGTTCTTTGAAAGAAAAAACAAAATCAACAAATCTTTAGCTAAGCTCACCAAGAAAAATAGATGGCTCAAATAAATAAAATCAGAAGTGAAAAAGAAGTTTTAATTGATACCACAGAAATACAAAAGATCATAAGACACTACTATGAACAACTATACACAACAAACTGGGAAGCATTGAAAAAATGGATAAATTCCTAGAAATGCACAATCTTCCAAGACTGAATCATGAAGAAGTAAAAAATCTGAATAGACCAATTACAAGGAAAGAGATTGAATCAGTAATCAAAAACCTCCTAACAAACAGAAGTTCAGGATCAGATGGCTTCACTGTTGAATTCTACCAAACATTCAGATATCCTTCTCACATTCTACCAAAAAATTGAAGAGGATGGAACACCTCCAAACTCATTTTATGAGACCAGAATTATCTTAAGAAAGCCAGATAAGGACACTACAAAGAAAGAAAATTACAGGCCAATATCCCTAATGAACATAGATGCAAAAATCCTCAATAAAATATTAGGAAACTGAATTCAACAATACAATCAAAGATTCATACACCATGATTAAGTAGAATTTATTCTAGGGATGCAATGATGGTTCAACATCTGCATATCAATCAATGTGATATATCACATTAACAAAATGAATAATTAACATTATATGATAATCTCCATAGAAAAGCCATTTGGCAAATTCAGGAGCTATTTGTGATAAAAACTTTCACCAAAGTGGGAATAAAGAAAAGATACCTCAGTATAATAAAGGCTACATATCAAGGGAAACAAAAGGAAGAATAAACTATGAAGATTACGTCAAAAGAAGAAGCTTCTGCACAGCAAAGGAAACAATCAATAAAATTAAAAGGAAAAACAAAAACAAAAACCTAAAAGGCAACCTACTGAATGGGAGAAGGTATTTACAAGTGACAAACCCCATAAAGCGTTAATATCCAAACTATAGGAAGAACATAATATTCAACACACACACAAAAACAAATAATTGAATTTAAAAATGGGCAGACAACATAAACATTTCTGCAAAGAGGACATCCAGATGCCAACAGACACATGAAAAAATTTTCAACATTGTTCATCATCAGGGAAATGCAAAGCAAAACCATAATAAGATATCATCTCAAACCTGTCAAAATGGCGAAAATAAAAAGCACAAGGAAAACAGGTGTTGGTAAGGATGTGGAGAAAAAGGAATACTTGTGCACCATTGGTGGGAATACAAACTTTGTGCAGCCACTGTGGAAAACAGTGTGGAGTTTCCTCAAAAGTTACACCATACAATCCAGCAATTGTACTACTGGGTATTTATCCAAAGAATACAAAAACACTAATTCAAAGAGATACATGCACCCCTTTGTTTAAGCAAAATTATTTACAATAGCTAAAGTATGGAAGCAACCCAAGTGCTCGTCAATTGATGAATGGATAAAGAAGATGTGGTATGTATGTATGTATATATAATGGAATATTATTCAGCCATAAAAAGGAATGAAATCTTGCCATTTGCAATGATAAGAACAGAGCTAGAAAGTATAATGCTAAGTGAAATAAATCAGCCAGAGAAAGACAAATACTATATGATTTCAATTATATGTGGAATTAAGAGACAAAACAAATGAGCAAAGGAAAAAAAAGAGAGAGAGAGAGAGAGAGAGACAAACCAAGAAACAGACTCTTAATTATAGAGACCAAACTAATGGTTACCAGAGGGGATGAAGGTAGAGGCCATAGGTTAAATAGGTGATGGGAATTAAGGAGTACACTTGGGATGCGTACCGGGTGATGTATGGATAATTACTATATTGCACACCTGAAACTAATAAAACATTGTATGTTAGCTAACTGGAATTTAAATAAAAATTTAAAAAAATAAAGACTACATATGACAAACCCACAGCAAACATCACACTCAATGGTGAAAAGCTGAAAGGTTTTTTTTTAATTTTTTTTAACGTTTATCCATTTTTGAGAGATGGACAGAGACAGAGCATTAGTGGGGGAGGTGCAGAGAGAAAGAGGGAGACAGAATCTGACGCTGGCACCAGGCTCTGAACTGTCAGCACAGAGCCCAATGAGGGGCTCAAACTCACAAACTGTGAGATCATGACATGAGCTGAAGTCGGATGCCTAACGGACTGAGCCACCCAGCCACTCTGAAAAGCTGGAAGTCTTTCCTTTAAGACTAGGAATAAGACAAGGAAGCCCTTTCTTACTGCCACTCTTGTCACTTTCATTCAACATAGTATTGGAAGTCTTTGCCATGGCAATTAAGGAAGAAAAAGAAATAACTGTCATCCAAATAGAAAAGGAAGAAGTAAAACTATCACTGCTTATAGATGACGGGATTCTATATAGAGAAAATCCTAAAGACTCATCAAAATACTCTTAGAAATAATATATGAATTCAGTAAACTTATAGGATACAAAATCAATACATGGATATTGGTTGCATTTCTTTACAATAATGATGGACTATCAGAAAGAGAAATTAGGAACACATGCCATTACAATGGTCTCAAAAAGAATAAAATATCTAGGAATAAGTTAAACAAAGGAGGTGAAAGATCTGTACGCAGAAAACTGTAGAACATTGGTAAAAGAAATTGAAGGGGACACAAATAAATGGAAAGATATTCTGCGTTCATGGATTGAAGCAATTAATATTGTTAAAATGTCCGTACTCCTCAAAGTCATAAATTCAATCTAATCCCTATCAAAATTCCAATGCAGTTTTTGTAGAACTAGAACAAAAATTTTTAAATTTGTATGGAACACACACACACACACACACACACACACACACGCACCCCAACCCTGAATAACCAAAGCAATCTTGAGAAAAAACAAAGCTGGAGGTATCATGCTCTTTGATTTTAAATACACACAGACACATAGACCAGTAGAATAGAATAAAGAGCCCAGATATAAACCTATGCATATATGATCAATTAATTCATGATAAAGGAGGCATGAATATACAATGGGGAAAGTACAGTCTCTTCCATAAATGGTGTTGAGAAAACTGGCAAGCCACATGTGAAAGAATAAAACTGGACCACTCTTTTTTTTTAAAGGTTTTCCCCCCAAAATTTATTTTCATAAATTAATACACGTAGCAGTGGGGATTTTAGAGTCACAAACTACCTATAGAAAAGAAGCTGCAAGGGCACCATGTATGTCAACGTTACCCAAAATGTACAAGTTTCACTTAACAACTAACCATGATAATATATAAGCACTTCATGTTACTATTTGGGCCCAGACCAGCCCAAGATGATGCTCAGGCATCTCAGCTCTGTAAAGAACTCAACAATAAAAAATAAAAATGATTAAAAAATAGAGGACTTGAATATACATTTTTCCAAAGAAGACATCCAGATGGCCAACAGGCACAGAAAGGTCTTCCACATCATTAATCATCAGGGAAATGCAAATCAATGCCACAATGAGATATCATCTCACAACGGTCAGAATGGCTATTATCAAAAAGACAACAAATAACAAGCATTGGAGAGGTTGTGGAAAAGAGAGAACTCTCATACATTGTTGGTGGGAATGTGAATTTAAAACAAAAACTACCAAATGATCCAGGTATTCCACTTCTGGGTATATATCTGGAGAAAAAAAACACCGTAGTTTGAAAAGATACATGAACCCCTATGCTCATTGCGGCACTATTTACCAATGCCAAGATATGGAAACAACCCACATGCCCATTAATGGATGAATGGATAAAGAAGATGTGATATATATACATAATGGAATATTACTCAGCCATAAAAGAGAAGAAAATCTTGCCTTTTGTGACAATGTGGCTAGATCTTAAGGGTACTATGCTCAGTGGAGTAAGTCAGACAGTGAAAGTCAAATACTATATGATTTCACTTTTACATGGAATCTAAAAACAAAACAAATGAACGAACAAAACAAAACTCATAGATATGGAGGAGAGATTGGTGGTTTTTCATAGGGGAAGGGGATTAGGGGGGTGAAAAGGGTGAAGGGGGTCAATTCAGATGGTAACTAGACTTACTCTGATGATCACCTTGTAACACATGCAAATATTGAATTATTATGTGGCACACTTGAAACTAATGTAAGGTTATATACCAATTTCACTCCAATAAAAAACAAACAAAAAAAGAACGAACTTTACTTCAAATCATGGTTCTAACATCTAATTATAGTATGATCTTGGAAAAATTACTTAATCTCTCTGAACCTGATTTGTAAATTTCCTGATTTATAAACTTTCTAATTTGTAAAATAGGGATATAATAACAATGCACAGAGTTAGTGAAGATTACATGAAGTCATGTTAGGAAGGCTGTTAGGTGAGTATCTAGCATATGGTAAACACTCAATAATTCTAGACTATCATCATTTTTAGCAGTAAACATTCTGTTGACCGGCAGGCATTTTATACTTCTCTAATTATCATTCTGTAGATTCTAGAAGGACAGGAGAAGATGGGTCTTGGCTGTGGCCCCTTGTCTTCAGATTCCATTCTAGAATTTTCCAGTGAGGTGCTTTTACATCTCTTGAATTTGTTTACTTGAGCTATGAACTGCATGGGTGTCACAAATCACTCTTGAGATATATTAGACTGCTTTTAAATATGAGAGAATCTTGAGAATCATCTAACTCTTCCTTCTACTGCTAAATGATAAACCAAGGGGCATAATAATATTGTGGCTTAAAAAAAATGATATTGCAGTAAGTAGGCACAGCTAATTGGGTGAATTTATTAACATTATCTTAGGGTTTACAGGATAGCTAACAGTTTTTATCTCCAAGGCCAACTGCACCGATTGGTAACAACTTCCTATGGAGCTTTTGAGACATACTGCAATGCCTATCACAATACAGAAAGAAAGAACTCTGTGATGAATTAGTGATGCCTGCCAAAGGCATAAGACTTAGGGAGGATTGGCACACATTTATCTATTTATTAATGTTTTTAGAAGGATAGGCTGATTACAGAAATAAACAGGTTTCTTGGTTTTGGCTACTATTGCTAATTGCAGCCATCTTCACTAGACTAAAATTTATCTGTCTGAGGTCAAACTCACCTCAGGCCTATTTTATTTAGACTTAAATCCCATGAGCCATTGGCTTCACCATCTGTAAATGAGTCCAAAGTATGAAATCCTGCACTATTTGAAGGCAGGGAGCAGGGTCTGTGTTTCACATTTCACAGTTCATTACTTCGATCAGATGACAACTTTCGAGATGCACAATTTATACTATTACTTAGCTCCCAGTTGAGTTACAGGTGGGAGGAAATAAAAGCATAAAAATCTTCCCAAAGTGGAATTTCACTGTGTCACTCCCTATTCAGGAGCCCACAGTGGCTTCCTACTGCTAATAAGCATCTCTTTTTAACTTTCAAGATATTCTATAATCAAGCTCCACATCCTATGTTTCCACACTTTTTTTTTTTACACTTCAACAGCAATAGTCTGCTCTAGAGCATCCTCAAACCAGTTTGTCCAGTTTATTTTTCTCGATAATAGTTCCATGTGTGTTAGTTTAACCTTCTCAACCAGAATTACTTGCATTTAAAAAATAAGGCGTCATCTTAAATGTCTTCTACACTTCTCAGTGTATTGATTACAGCACTAAATAGGCACTAAATAGTAACATTCTCAAGGATAGGGGCCTCTTAACAGTTATGGGGCTCAATAAATATTTTTTGATCTTGTCCCTTGATTGCAGTATTTCAATAAATGTTTGATTGATTCTCTGATTGAAAAGAGAAACCAAAGTAATGTATTACTATTATTTTCTGTTTAGAAATTTGTTGCAGTGGGAATTCTGTCTGATTTGTATAAAGGAAGTAACATGATGTTGTCTACAACAGGAGTTGATTGACATTGAAATAAAAATACATCATTCTTCTAAGAGTTTCCCTGAGGCAGCTTTCTGGGAGAGACCCGACTATCTGACTCTAATTTCTGAAGGGTGATTTATGGTCTATTATGTACAACTAGCAAGAACAGGGCAACTCTAGACAGGTATCTCTGGATATATTTTACAGCTATAAATTATGATTAATAATCACAAATGTAATTCCAAACCCTTAATACGTTAAAAGATTTGATTCATAAACACTTTTCCCCATTACAAAAAAATTACATTACCTCAATATGTTGCAAAACAGTAAAACAATTATTAAAAAAACTAGATTCTTTTGTAAGTCCTTTCAACAATGGACTAAAATTGTACCAGAGTCATTTACAATCCAGACACTTATTTATATTGTCTTTTGTTTCAACAAAAATTATGAATGATTTAAAGGAGGTAAACTGAGAAAGATGGACATGGATGAAGCTAAAGTGATACTGGTTTTGTTAGTAAAACACGTTTACATAGGAATTGTTAAATGTTAAAGAAAAGAAAACGACTCTGTTTAGCAACAATAGGCAGATGTGAAAACATAACTGCATAATATTATTGATGATTGTGGGAAAAACTTACTTTGAGTACTACATTTAAGTCACAGAAGTAATGAAACGATTCGAATTTTGGAGATGTGAAAGTCTGTGCCTGCCTGCCTTCCTTTCTCTCTCTTCTTTCTTTCTTTCTTTCTTTTCCTTCTTTCTTTCTTTCTTTCTTTCTTTCTTTCTTTCTTTCTTTCTTTCTTTCTTTCCTCCTTTTCTTTCTTTCCTCCTTTTCTTTCTTTCTTTCTTTCTTTCTTTCTTTCTTTCTTTCTTTCTTTCTTTCTCTCTCCCTGTCATCCCCCAACTCCTAAATTCATCTGATTATGTTAAATCTAACTTCTCATTCAAAGCAATGGCTTTACAACAGAATCCCAATATGGAATTAAATCCTGGCATACAAGTGCACATACAAGTGAAATAAAGTTTGGTTTGTTTGGGGCCCCTCTCCAAGTAGGTGAATATCTGAATATGAGAATAAGACTGCAGATCAGTATTTCTGAGTAGAAGGAACATTGTGACTCTGGTTTTATTCAACTACTTGATGCCAGCCAATGTACAGGTCTCTTACATGCATCCACACATTATGCCTTATTGCTAGAAACACATTTCCCTACCTCTCTCATCTCAACAACTTCTATTTGTCCATCAGGCTCCGATTAGCCCCATGCACCCCGACACACACACACACACACACATACACACACACACCTTTGGCTAGGTCAGGGATCCTGTGTGTTCTCTGAGTGTTCTCACGGCACTCTGGACTTGCTCTATCATAGCAGGTGAAGCCTGCAATATCACCTGTCACCTTGATTTTCTCCAAATTGCTCTTTGAGGACAAGAAAATGTTTTAATTTACATGAAATGTGCCAGCACTTAGACCAGTGCCTGGCAATGAGCAGAAGTTCTCTGTGTATTGGTTTAACGAATAGATACGTCAGTGAAACTTTATTTAAGCATCTTCAAAATTACAGAATAAATAAATGCACTTTCATCATCAGATTATTAACTCTTCAAGGGTCAAAACTATATCTAATTTACTTCTTAATCTTTGATGCCTACATCAATCTTTTGCATACTGAGGTGTTGAAAGAAATGCTTGCTGCAGGAATTGAATTTTTCCTTTCAAATATAACCAATAACTATAATAAAGTCCCTCATATATCTTTATTAGTAAAAGTTAGGATACAGGAAATTTGACTTTTTTCAACAAAAGATACTGGTCTATGATTTTTCTGGAAATTTTTAGTCATTGCTTCCAGAGCAGGGTTTTCAAAATTTATATGATAGCGAGAATCATCGGAAGGGTATTCACTAAAAATATAGCTCTCCTGTTCTCACCCCCAAACCTACTATAGCATTAGAATCTCCAGGAGTGGGGATTTTATGTTTTTCTCAGGTGATTTTTTTATGATTCAGAGCAGGTTTTGGGTGCGATTCATAGCACCTGAGAGGAGTTTCATCTAAGCACTTTGATAATAACATTTTATGTTCAAAATTATGAATTTGCTTCTTCCTCAGAGTATACAAAGTACATTCTAGCCGAATGCATCAGAATGATTCCAAATACTGAAAAGCTCTAAATTAGTGGGGGGTCTATAATAATCAAAAATCTCCTGTGTGCTAAATTTTCTGATTTCAGCAGCCTGGGTTCAAATCAAATTTAAGCATGAGCTCAACTTAAAAGCATGATGCAACTTAAAAAGCATGATGCAACTTAAAAAGCATCTCCTCCCATTTTAGTCCCGACACTCTATAAATGATCAGAAATTAAATGATGGTCCTTACCAGTGGCAAATGATTCTATATGTGTCACCTGGGACCACAAAAATTTCTCTCACTCCTTTTGCAGTCAGTTATACAGAGCAGAGAGTGGTTTTGTATACCACTTTGTTGTTGTGTGTGTCTTTCTGAACTCCACAGGTACCTATTTACCTGGCTAAAAAAATAATAAGTGTTATGTTAACAAATTAAAACAAAAACAAAGCATAGCATAACCAAGCTAGCACTTAAGAGTGTCAATCCCCCATCTCCAAGATTTCTCTTTAGAAATCACTTTGAGGACTTAGGGGTCAAGAAGAAAGGTGAGAATGGCCCCTTTACCAAGGATTTGACCATTTCCCACAAAGTGATCATACTCACAGGTGAGTCTTTAACCTTCTCCCTTGTTCACCAAACACGCACGCAAGTGTCTAACAGCTCCCTGCCACCACCATAAAGCAAATTACGAGGAACAAAGGACATTAGCCTTCCTGTGTGAAGAAGCAAGGTAACATGCAGAAACACACAAGAGACACAGAACAAACAAGGAAGAACTAACTGACTAATGAACAGGACAGGAAACCAAACCAGAAAAACAAACAGGCAGAGAAAGCAACTGGTTATCAAACAAAAGAACAGAGTGACTCTGTGGACCCAGGAGTCTGGCACTCACCTGGGGCCCACCTGCTGAACAGGTGAAGGGAAGAGGCTGGGGCTGAAGCCTTTTGTAGCTCCCAGCTCCCACTCCTCCACACCCTGAAAGAGGCAGGGTGGTGGAACAACCAGGAGATCCGTGTTTGTGGCTCTGTGCTCTTTTCCCTGATGGAGGACCCATAAATACTTTACTACGAAGAGCCCATAAACAGGTCAGTAGCTACGCTAACCAAGCAGCAGACTGGGCTGAAACATGTCAAATGCAGTACACCTGGATTACAAAACAGCTTCTGCTTACTGTATAACTAGCTCAACTGTACTCATATTAGAGGTGAGGACGACATTAAGAATGATGATAAATAAATATCTGAAATTTGCAATACAAATTTGGGGACCTCCAATATAAGTGGACACACACATATTAAATACAACTAACAGTTACTTACGGAGCACCTCCTCTGAGCCAGGTATTATTTTGGCCCATACTGTATAACGTATATATCAAATATATCTCATGAAGGACAGTCCACCTGACAGTGGTGTTGCCTGTATAAAGGTGCCTGAAAAGACTGGCATAATTATGATCACTCAGATGCTCACTTGAAGACTGTTCAGGGTGGAATAGAGGTGTGGGTGGGGAATTGTTGGAGAATATTCAAAAAGACTGATTCTTTTTAAAAAAGGACACAATGGATTTGCCACTTCTGACTCATTTCATAGTAGAAATATCCAAATTCTATTTTCTTAGTGAAATTATATTTGTCCTGCTTGAAAACACTCTTGCAAATTTTCTGAAGGAAAAACCTTCAGAAGCCAGTTAGAATCTTTTAATATCTGTCAACTTTAGATTGATTAGAGGGCGAAATATTTCTCGTGGCTATCAAGACAGAAGTGAGGTTGATGCCCAAAATTCAAGCCGTGTGATATGATGTATTTCCAAAAGGTACAAATTTGGCTCTGGTGTTTCTAACAGCCAATGACGAGAAGAAAACCCTGATCGTTATAAGGACCAGTATATACGTGAAAGCAAAGCCAATTTCTCAAAGAATAAAAATATGAATATTGAGACCTGAGAGAAATGTCTGACATAGCTGCTGCCCTTGGAAAGGATTTTCAGCGATAGGGAAACAAATCTCTGCACAATATCCTTATGACAAGTATACTTGGCATAATTTTCTTGCGTTTAATTTAAGCTATCTTGATGAATGGTATGCACATTATAAGAACTTAAGTCTGTTTAGAACAGGTTGGGATAGGCAGAGAGATCGACGGACTAACATACCTGGTTAAGTTAGGCAATGGAGATCCAGCCTTTTGGAGCCCCATTTTTTACTGAGTTTCCTAAATATCTATTCAGTCTCCTTGTATTACTTTTCTAAGGAAAACTTTGAGAATACCTTCTTCACTCTACAAATAAAAGTCCTTTTGGATTACTGTACCAGAGAAATAAAAAGCTCTGACTTTCTTAGCCCTGACAGTTCTGGGCCTGCCCTGTGGATGTTCAAAAAAAAAGGAGCTAAGTCCATCTCTCCATTCAATTTGACCTTGAAACAGAACATACCATAGAGAATAGCGTGGCACTTGAGTTTATTAAAATATACTTTTTTTTCTCCTTCCCCTTGGATGTTCGCTATTTTCCCCAACCTGCCCGTGCTTTCCCATCTCTCCATCTTTGCCTGAATTAGCGTTTGACTCTAGAATGCTTTTCCTGTCCCACCTCTGTGTCTTGCCTGCTTATAGAAATCATACTCTCTTTTCTAGGTCAGTCCAAATGCCACCTCTTCCACAATGTCTTGCCCACTTACCTAAATATGATCAACCATGCCCACTTCCAGACCCCTTCAATTAACATAAAACAAGAACATGTTCTGCATTGCATTGTTGAAGATGACTATAGATAAGCTTTATTTTCTCCAATTAAAAGTTCCCTGAGCTATTATTTCGCAACATCCCATGAATCTGTAATTCCTCCAAAATAAAAAGTTAAGTTAAAAAAAAGAATTTCCATGGGGTGCCTGGGTGGCTCAGTTGGTTAAGCGTCTGACTTTTGATTTCAGCTCAGATCATGATCTCGCAGTAGTGAGATCAAGCCCCATGTCAGGCTCCGCGCTGTGTGTGGAGCCTGCTTAAGATTCTCCTCTTCCTCTCTCTCTGCCCCTCCTCTGCACCGTCTCTCTCTCTCAAAAAAAAAAAAAAAAATCCCTGAGCATATTCATCCTTATACAGCCCTCTCCTAATCTTTATATGGCCCTCTCCTAAAGTTCTAGAACAGTGACTGGCACTAAGCAGTAGACCCTTGGTGAAGACTGTGGAGTAAATGTCCAAGAATGAACATCAAAACAATACATGTGCAAAGAATTTAAACTTAGAAAAACTGGGTTTAGGCCTTAGCTTTCCTTCCTACTTGTGAAAATCTGAGACAGATGGCTTGGTCTTCCTAAACCCCAATTTTTTATCTGTCAACTGGGAATAATAATAAGTCACTTCACTGGGTCATTGTGAGGATTAAATGAGGTAATGAATGTGCTGGTATTTCATTAGCTGCAAGTACTGTGGCAATGCTAGTTATTATGACCAGTGCTAAAGCAACTGTATATACACAGTCCCCCGTGTCGCCCATGGTGCCAGTCGGCTGTAGGCTGGTTTAGCTTGGCGCCCCATCTACTCCTTGTTATACTGTATGGCACTCTAGAAGCCCTCTTGGTTTTTCCATGCTTTCCAAGTGTCCCTCATATGATCTATTTTTCTCTTAAGTAAGACTTAGAGAGAAGTAGTTGCAAGAACAGAAAACTGGAACAACTTCATGAAGTTGTGCTCTGCGCTATTTATAACATGACTGTATATTAATAAGCAAAAAAAAAATTTCTAATTCAGCTTATGTTCTGAACACCGTTATTCTTATATGAAATATTTGTATGGAGAAAGTCCCTGACTTATGAACACCAATGCATAAATAGTGCATTTTAAACAAGGGTCCTAAAACAAGGACTTCAGCTATATACCACTGCGAATTCAGACATGGTCTAGAAGGTTGGCAAGACAGGCCATCGGAGGTCTCTTAGTAGGAGAGAGTGTGAAACTTCATGGGAAGAAACTTCACCAGCCAAGGGAATAGACTTCACAGACTGAGCCCAATAGCAATGGTGCATCATTCCATGTCTTACTCAGATAGTTCTCGGCCATGGCCTCCTGATGACACTCCATATAGCTAAATTACAAACAATGCTAAGAAATGCACATCAGAGCTGCTTTGTGAGCCACTAACAGAGTGTAATGAAGTCGGGGAGGAGGCTTGGTATCTTTTCCTCTATAGTTCAGAGACGACTAAAAGCTAAAGTAAAGCATTAGAAGTTTTGCTACACATCAGAAAGAACTGATGACTTCCCTAGTGTGACCCGAGACCCCCGTGGCTGGCAATAGAAGCCGAAGAGAACTACAGTGACTGAGGAGTTGACCCGGTGCCCTGGGACATGTCCGATAACCTCTGAGACCACACAGGGCAGACAGCCTCTGGTAACCAAGGGGCCTGTATTCTAGAGCACACAAAAGACACACCTTTATAAAGACACTCAGAATTTGAGAA
Source organism: Puma concolor (assembly GCF_028749965.1). NCBI lineage: Eukaryota > Metazoa > Chordata > Mammalia > Carnivora > Felidae > Puma > Puma concolor. Next base: position 74,611,436 of record NC_141675.1, on the reverse strand, counting down.
AGAGTGGAGTTGTCACTATTCTATGGGGAGGGACCGAGCCTGACAAGTGCTTTTTGTTTTTTTTAAAGTAACACCTTCAAACCCTTCTCCAGTGCTTAGGGAACCATGGGCTATTCCTACATAACCAATCCTACTGACTGACTTCTCTTTGTGACCCAACTTCACCCACTCAGCCTTGCCATCACAATCATCGTGAATTCATGCTGGCCCAAGCCCATCTCATTTTTCTCCCTTTCCTTTAGCTCTGGTTTCAACTACTGTTCTATCCTCACACTTGTACTGGAAAAAGAGGTGAAGAAGTTTCCTTTTGCCCTTAGCTGAAAGAAGGAATCCTCCTTTCTTTTTTTAAAATGTTTGTTTGTTTATTTATTTATAATTTTTTTATTTTTTTTAAATATTTATTTATTTTTGAGAGAGAGAGAGAGAGAAACAGACAGAGTGCAAGAGGGGAGGGGCAGAGAGAGAGAGGGAGACACAGAATCCAAAGCAGGCTTCAGGCTCTGAGCTGTCAGCACTGAGCCAGATGCAGGGCTCAAACTCATGAACACTGAGATCATGAATCCTGAGATCATGACCCAAGCTGAAGTCTAACACTTAACATACTGAGCCACTCTGGCACCCCGATGTTTATTTATTTTTGAGAGAGAAAGCGTGAGCAGGGAAGGAGGTCGGGGGGTGGGGTGGGGGTGGGGGGGCGGTGGAACAGAGCATCCAAAGCAGGCTCCAAGCTGGCAGCAGAGAGCCTGATGTGGGGCCTGAGCTCACGAACCAGGAGATCATGACCTGAGCCGAAGTCAGATGTTTACCTGACAGAGCCACACAACACCCCAGGAATTCCCCTTTCTTACGGAAACAAAGTTGTGCATGGTGTGTGGCTTCTCAAGAACTCTGAGAATTGTAGACAAGCTACAGTAACGTTAAGTGATTTTGCTGTGATCTAACCTTTCACACTGATTTTATCACTGCGATGGGACTGTGTGATTTGTATGCCAACCAACCAATTTCTTCAGCAATGTCTGCCAAACTGAGAGGTCTTTATGGAGAAGAACTTGACTCACTTATTTTATACTCCATAAGAGGTACTCACATCATGTTGGCTGAATTAAGTCATATAATTTAGGGATCATCTGTTTTAGCCAATACGGCCATGTGATAGGAAAAGCTTTTTCTCAGCATCAGGGCTTCGCTAGTCTGCTTTCTCCTAATTCAAGTAACATTTTCCTCTTAAGTTCACACCACTAAATTCTCTCATATATTGTCTATCATTCTTCACTATAATAAGATATGAAAATAATTGACACATTTTCCCTTAATTTGGTTAAGTGCTATACTCGGTGGCATTTTTATCCCATCTCCACTGAGCTCAATAGTTAGATATGATTTCTTTTGTGCTAAAAATAACAACGATAGTATTTGGAAGAAATAAGAATGGACGAGTTGATAAATTATTTATAGCAATTTCCAGCAGCCTGCCAATCTGTTTTGTTATGTAGTTGAATCTTAATTTTTAATGAAGGAACCTATGAAAATCTGCTGAGGTAAAACCATGACCTCTAAATGATCGCACAAGAGCCCCACCACGGAGCTGGGCGGCACCCTTCCCCTCCCATCACCTCACCAGGGTTTCACCTCCAGCTGACCTTACCTGGTCCAGGCTGAGGGGAGTTGGTTGGCACAAAACCTGACTAAGACAGGAAAGGTGGAGTGAGGGAGAAGCCCAGCTCTGAAAGGGAATAAAACAAACCACCTTGGGGGACTATTGTGTGCCATTTCAAAAGTCTGTTTTGACTAATGCTCTATGCTATTCAACTTTACATCCTTAATCTGTTGTGTCTGTTTTAAGTAAAAAGAAAAAAAAGAAAGAAAGAAAGAACGAAAGAAAGATAATAAGTGGGGGGAAACTAAGGACAATGAGAAAGTATTAGTGAACACAAATAGATGAGAGATGAAAGCACCCTTTGGAGGCAGCTTGATGATACATCAAGCAGCTACACAGCATCTCTGATGATACAACTGAATGTGAATTGGTCGATCCCGTTTTTATCACTGTGCTTCAGCAGAAATGCATTTGACTCGCTATAGTCTTACTCCCTGATTAATTTCCCCAGTTTGTTGATGGACCCTTTGCTGTTCAAAGAAATTCAACAGATCTGTTCATTTTTTAGTTACTAAATATTAAATATTAAAACCTATATGATCGTGGAGGTTGTTTGCTCTGAACTCCCCAGTAAGCATTTGAGGAAACTGAGGCTCGGGAAGGTTTAATGCGTTGCCCAAGGTCACACAGAGCTAATGAAAAAGCTCATAGTTCATGTCTTTTGAATGCCAAATTCATCCTTTTTGCTACACTTTCTGTTCTATGCCCTGCCATGCCCACCTATTCTATTGCCACCTGTTCTGTTGCCCACTGAGAACTGTGCACAATGTTTTTTTTTTAAGTTTATTTATTTATTTAGAGAAAGAGAGGGTGTATGCATGCAGAGGAGGGGCAGAAAGAGAAGGAGAGAGAGAATTCCAAGCAGGCTTCACACTGTCATCTCAGAGCCCAACATGGGGCTCAATCCTACAAACCGTGAGATCATGACCTGAGCCGAAATCTAGAGTCGGTGGCTTAACCAACTAAGCCACCCAGGCACCCCTGCTTTTCTTAATCAGTGCTTATCTTAAACCATGCTCTTCCTCCATATGCCTATCGTTTTAACTTCTAGTAAGTGCATCTCTTCAACAAACATTAGAAAGGCACTATATGGGTAAGAGTCGTACTGTCTTTGACCATGTAATTTTCTGAATTTAAAATAGCACAATGTAGTGAAACAGTGATAATATATTTGAGGAAAAGAGGGGGAACCAGCTGATGAAGAGAACAGAAGGCTACCTCGCAATGCTACCACGCTGAGGGGAGCAAGGGAGACTTTCTTGATAAACGGAGAAACGAAAAGTTGTGATGTTCGTGCAAAACTTCAGATCATTTAACTAGACAATACACAGTTTAACTTAGCCCACAAGAACGCTATGAATCACTGGGGTGGTGGAAGGTGAAACTCTGGTACTCATAATTAGAAAATTGTGAACCGAAATTGCTCGCGTAAAATAAACTTTCTGTTGTGTCGAAACATGTTGGAAAGACCGGGAGAGATGTCTTGAAAATTCTTAATGGTTGAAATTCCTGCAACGTTTGCAAAGAGCTGGGCGAATTAGAATCTAAATCTATCATCCTGTCTCTGCTTCGCAACTTGTTACTCTGCACTGGAGAATGATCCGGTCTAAGGAAATGCTAACTATGTTGATAATATAAATTGTGCATTTGTTAAATGTAAACTTATTTTCAGATGTTACGACAGCCCCACTGGCTCTCTATTTTGCCATCCCCTAACTTAAGCTTGGAGGAATATAGTGAAGAAATAAAAGGGCCTATTTTCTATGAATTAAAACAAGATGGATATTAAAAAACCTGAATTGCTATTACTCATCAAAAATAATTTTCCTCTTTTATTATGAAGATTGTCAAACACATAGTAAACTAAGAGAGAACCATCTAATATACATCCATGCAGCCATCACTTAGATCTACTACTTTTTCACATTTTTGCTATATTTACTTCATATACTTTGTTTTTGCTGTAGTCCTTCAACATAAATTACAGATATGACATTTTACCTCTAAATGCTTCAGTATGCATCTGTAAAAAATAAGACCTTTTGGTATAACCAGAATACCAGTATCACAACTAATATAATTAAATATTTCCTAATATTGCCTAAACCCCAATTCACGCTCAATTTACTCAATGTATAATTTATAGCTGGATTTGTTTAAACCAGGATCCCATGAAGACCACACATTACATTTGGCTGTTCTGCCTCTTAATTTATTGTAATTCAAACCAATACCACCCATCCACTCCCCCCACCAACATACATCGTTTTTACATGGCACGTTTTTTACATAACTACAGGCCAGTTGTCCTGTAGAAAGTCATATTGTTTTCCAATGATGGTTTAACTTTTTCTTCTATTCCTTGTTTCCTGTAAACTGGAAGTTTTGCCTAAAGTTCTGATTAGACTCAAGTTAAACATATTTTGGCAAGAATATTTCATAGAAACCTAACAGTTCCCCTCCTACATCTATATCCAAGAAAAGTAAAAGCACATGGCCACACAAAAAAAGGTCTTGTTACGAGAATTTCATAATAGCTTTATTTACCATAATGCCAAATTGGAAACGGTCCAAATACCCATCAAAAGAAGAGTAGAGAAACAAAATGCAAATTATCCATACTGTGGAATACTACTTAGCATTAAAAAGGAATTAACCAGTGACACAAACATCAGTAGGGATAAAATTTTAAAGCAGTGTACTGAGAGAGAGAAGCCAGCTGCAAAAGGGTGCACACTATGTGATTCTATTTATTTGAAGTTCAAGAACCTGCAAAATTAATCTATGACGTTGGAAATTGAAACAGTGTTTGATTTGGGGCACAGGGAAAATTGATTAACTATAAAACAGCATGAAGGAACTTTCTGGGATGATGGAAAAGTTCTATATCTTGATTTGGGAATATTAACTTGGTGTACGTATTTTTTGAAACACATGGAACTACCTTGAGTTTTACAGTATATAAATAATATCCCAGTAAAGAGAGAAAACAGATGACTCTGTCCTTCCTATTGCATTTCTCAAGAGGCACATCGTTAGCCTCTTATTAATGACACGAAGGTGGATCAGTCAACATAAAAATTTTTAAGTTATACCTTTTAATTAAAACAAATCTGAGAGTGTGGTAAGAATTCCAAGATCAAAGACATCTTTTGTAGGCAGTCTAATCTTTCTCCTCAAACTGCACTGAGATCTCTGAAGACAAAAAGTTTGTTTTACTCTTGTGAGAAGGGGCAGTGGGCAGTGGACCAGCTGGAAAGAGAATCCTATATAAAGGTAAGGAGGAAGGAGATGTTGATCCTAAAAGATGAGAAATTCGGAAAGAATGGGAAAGAAAAGTTCCCAGGGACCCTCCCACCCACAAAGTCACAAAGAAGTCAAGCTCACTCACTCGCAGAAGAGGGATGGGGAGCCAGGTTGAGGGGAATCTGCTGAGATAAGCAGCACCTCCCCCCCCCCCCCCCCCCCCCCCCCGTGTGGCCCCAGCAGGGAGCTTTTGCAGTCAGTACCCTACTCAGTGCCCAGCCATACCTGTCATGCCTGGACTTGTGGGCAGGGACCCGAGTCTGAGGAGGGGACAACACTGCCCAGTGCCAGCAGTTTCATGGCCCTCAGGAGAGGGGCCCATGAGTCTTCTAGTCAGATGGGACAATCTGAAAGTTCACTGAAGGGCTTTGTCCTCGTTAATTCACAGAAGGATTATTACTTCATGGACAGTGATTGAATCATGCCCTGTAATGAAACAACGTCCTACAAAAAGAAATTTTGGCATCACCTGGAAGGCAGAGGCTTTTGCGCTTGCCTTATTTAAAATGGTGGGACCCACTTTGAGAAAACCTCAGGTACAAAATCTAGACTTTGAAAACTGTTTTCACGTGGCAGGCTGAAGTGCTGTGGTCAGAGGCAAGGTGCACATTCACATTGCCAAAGGATGTTTTACTTTGTAGAAATGGTTCACCACAGGTTTCCTTAAATGATCCCCTCTCCTACACTGGCCACAGGGCTGACCATCAATCCGTCCCTTCTCTCCCAGCAAGAACACAGGCCCTGCAGCACCGAGGCATATACATGTTTCCAGGGACTGGATGGGATTTATGTGACATGTGTGCTATTTTATGAAGTCTTCTTTTTATTAAATATTCCAGTACCTTAAATCTGCAATCTTCCAAAAGTTCTCTTTAAGGAAAAATATGGAAGAATGATTATAAAAGTATTTATTAAATGGAAATATGTTCTATTGAATGGAAATCAAGTTAAAGGGATATTGTCTCACCAGAAACTATATTATAATTTTTTTAGAGGAAGAGAGAGAACAGAGAGGGACAGAGAGAGAGAGAGAGCATGAGTGGAGGAGGGGTAGAGAGAGAGGAAGAGAGAGAATCTTAAGCAGTCTCCATGCCCAGTGCAGAGCCCTACACAGGGCTCAATCTCATGACCATGAGATCATGACCTGAGTCGAAATCAAGAGTCAGTCACTTAACCAACTAAGTCACCCAGACACCCCAGAAACTATATTACTGAAATATGATAATTCTCTGTAGCCTCCCATAACTTGAATCATTTAATCTGTTTATTTACTCATTTATACCCAGACTTCTTCCCTACTATATTTTAAGGGGTTTATGACATACATGCAATTCTAAAGGATAAAATAAAGAGGGGGCAAATCAAGATAGAAGGAAGATATGGATATGGAAATAAACCACTTGCTATTGTATCCAGTTTAGGACTAGAGACAGACACAGATTTAGCTCTGAGCTTACTGGGGTCAGGAATAACAAACCTGGCTCAGGAGAAATTCCTCCAGTGTATCCAAAGGCAAGGTGCAGGAAAAATGACATTTCTCATCTCTATCCTGGTTAGTTTCATTTAATTACTTCTCATGATGACCCTTGGTACATGGCTTTGGTCACCGTGAAATCTAATGAAATCAATTGTCCAAAGAACTCTCCACCCCCAAAAACAAAGTGTGATCTAAACACATAGCCTTGTGACAACGGCTTGATTTAAAGAAATGTATGGGAACATTACATTGAAGGCACGGCCTTCAAATCATCTTCCTTAAATATTGTATTATATACTTTTATTTGTCAAGAGATGGAGAATATACATATATATATATATACATATATATGTGTATATATATATATGTGTGTGTGTGTGTGTGTGTGTGTGTGTGTATACTATATTTATTTCTGGCAAGAGGTGAAATAACAGCTCAGTTTTTATTGAGCACTTACTATGTGCCAGACATTCTAAACACTTGACATATAGTATTCAATCCTCAGGGCAATGCTACGAGGCATTCATTCTTATTTTTACAGATGAGAGAAAGAGGTGTGGGAAGGTAATGGTTGAAGAGCTGCCAAGTATTAGGGCATGAAAACTAGGCAGTCTGATTCCATTGTGTTACACTTTCAGGAATGTGGCTCTGATAGGTCACTGATCTCGATTAGAGTCTAGAGAAGGAAAGATTTGGCTTATGTCTCCCCAAACTCAGAAGCCTGATCAGGCCAAGTGCTTGAATGTGCCCACCCCACCTCTGCACGAGGGCTATTTTGTCCACTTTTTAACAGTCTCAAAAATGGTAGAACATGTCCAGAAAGATATGCGTAAGAAAAAGATGGCCACCCACCTTTTTTACAGGATACCTCTTTAGAATATAGGAAAACATGTTCCTTCCTAATTTGAGGGTCTCCCCTAGATCTATCATCCAGTCTGATGTGTTTTAGAGCATTTTAGGTTAAGTGCAGATTATAGCCTAGTAAATGAACTGACCTTGATAAGTACTTACCTGTATCTTTCTTTCACCAAAAACATTTAAAATTCCAAACCAACAGTTCTCAAAATGTGGTCCCTGGACTAGTAGCATCAACATCACCTGAAAACTCATTAGAATGTAAAGTCAGGGGCCTCACCCCAAACGTACTCTTTCAGAAATTCCAGAAGTGGGGGTGGGCAATCTGAGTTTGCGCATGGCCCCCAGGAGATTCTGACACACCGCTAAGTTTGAGGACCTCTGTCCTAAACCACCGCAGCATAAGGAGCTGAGGCAGGACTTGGCAATATGTCAAGAGGTAATAGTAGGTTGGAACTGGAAGTGATCTTGGCAATGATCTCCCAGGGCTCGATTCCCTTTTTCATAGAGGAGGAAATGGCAGAGAAAAGAGGAGAAATATAGGCTCAGGGAAGTAGAGTGATTTGCCTGAGACACACAGCGAGTTAATAGACAAAATGGGCTTGCACCCAATTTTCCTGACTCCAGGTCTGAGGCTTTTCCTCTACCACCAGTGCTCATTTGTCTTCTGATGGTTATATTTCCTTCAGTGATAAGTTCCCTATAACCTGTCTCTGCAGTCTCTCCATGGACAGAACCTCTTTAAAGTGATTGCTGCACTCGTTCCCCTGAATCCTTCTTCTGAAGACGATACACCTGAGAAGGGGAGTGAACATGTACTGCCATGGGAGAGTTACTCTCTCACATAATCTTGTGCTGAAACTGTCCAGCCCAGTGAACACTTTAGAACTCCTGACATTCAATGTTTTGAGAGCTTGTAGAAGAACTTACAATCCATTCTCTGAAGAACCATAGGGTGAGCTTTCGACTCATTAACTATAAGGATAGTCAGGGAATACAAAAATCCTAAATGATGCCTTTTAGTTAGGGTTTCTAGCTTTCTGAGTTTTGCCAAAACTTTTAAATATAACAGAAATCTGAAAAGACGAGTAACTTAACTTTCCTGTGCCTCAGTTTCCTTGTCTACATAATGCCTCACTTAAAGAGTGCTATGCAAATTAAGTAAAATGATACATGCAATGATATTTACTACTTTTGCATAGATGTCTAAGAATGGTTAGTTCATTTTCCCTCCTTTTTTCCTGATCTTGTTGGTGTTAATATCTGATAGTTGATTGAATGTACAGTGCAATTATTAATGACTTTTCAAAGACTAACATAGGAGCAACTCATATTGTTTCAGAAGAAGTTGGTGACTGATGTCTCTTCTTCATTTTTCTCTGTGGTTGCTGTAAGGGATTTGCTCTGTTTTGTATTAATTGGATTCATATGTCCTAATCTTTCCTTGATCATCTTCCTTCATGGGACAAGAAAAAACAGATGACAAACCTTACCAAAGAAGAGGAGGTCATATGTTTGGCTTCAAGAGAGTGGACACAAAGGGACTAACTCTGTGCTATGCTCTTGGGGTACATCAGTAATTTTTAGGCTAATGATTTAGGTCCATGTTGGATTAAAGAAACTTTATCGTATGTGATCTTCCAATGGCATGTTTTGGATGAGCATAAGTGAAATGCAGGAAAAAAAAGCAGTCCCTAGAATTGTGTTATGTTTGCCCACATTCCACAAAGTTCAAGCATGGATTTACATTTCTTTAAAGAATATATATTTAAAAACTGTAGAAATTGGGTAGAAATTGGGTTTTATGCTGCTTTGGCATGCCAAGCTTACCTTTTCTTAAAAATCTGTCTGTGAATCCTCACCTACCATTTCACTTACCTTCTAGCTTTTTGTTTTATTGATATCACACGTATCATTTTCCTTTGAGGCACCCTTGCCCAGTGTGTGTTTTCTAACCACTGGGGCAGGCTGCCTGACCTGCAAACCCAATTCTTTGGCTATCGTCAGAATTGCTGAATATTCACCATTACAATCTGTGGAATTAGGAGATAATAACAGTATTCACAATAAACTACAGTGGTTTGTGGTAACATACTCTGTCCCCCACTGGGTGTCCTAGAATGCTTGTGGAGGACCCAGCCAACGTTCCAACTGCCTTGTAATATGTCATGGAAGCATCTGTTTTATTTCGTTTTGTTGTTTTAAGAAAAGTATCCTAAACATGTTTTGAAGTATATGTTCCGCTTCCACTTTACTGTGCACTAATTTGGTTATGTAAAAGCTGACATTGCCTACCCAAACACTAGGTCAAACTCTGAAAGTTAGTTTTGACACTTTCCTATGGAAAAGTAAAAACATAATTGACAAAAAGGTAATAGAAATGGGTGGTTATTCAACTCCAGGAGACCGAGGGAAAAGAAAATCACCTTTGCGAGGGTTAACTTTCTCAGAATCAGATATTGGTGCAAGCTACAGTTTCATGTCCCCCACCTGCCTGCCAGAAGGGCAGTGAGAGAGGTGAGGGCGATGCTGGAGATAACTGGTGGTTTCTCATGCAGTTCTGTTTACCGCGGAGAATGGCTCAGATTCATGGGGTGGCTCATCTGTTTGTTTCCCAGGAGTGTCCTCCTCATCAGGTACAAATGACTTGTTGTTCCCCCCGTCCCGTCTGCCTCCTTGGTGACGGATAGACGAGAACTGTTCCCTGTGCTCTGGGACTCTAATGTGATCTGGGTCGCGCTGGTGGCAGGAGGGGAGGGAGTGGGGGAGGCATGGAGAGGAACAAGGGGAAGTTAACACTAGGGGAACTACAGCCTTTCTTGGAAAAGAAAGTGTGTTTGTGTTCTAGGGCTGGTGCCCTTCTCTAACAGCTGCTATAATATTGATCTAGCCGTGATTCAGGATTCGATGTTAACATCACCCTCGTCAGTGGGAAAGCGAGCCAGGGAAATGGAGAACTCAGTATTTCTTCTGATGAAGCAACTCAAAGAAACTAAATATTACAAGGAAAGTGGGGGAAAGAACTCCACTTCTTTGAGTTTCACAGCAGATACGGGAACCTTGAAATGAATAGTAATACTTCTAGCTTTTACAGCTCCCCGAAAACCAAGGAGTTGCAGGCGCGACTGTACATTAGTCAAAATCACCCTGTCAGGGGACGTGATATCAGGATGCATATTAAGCAGGAGGAAATTAAGGCAAGAAGATTAGAAACTTCCCCAGATTCCCATGCTAATACCGCTGGCAGAGCTGGGGACTTAGAACTCCTCATTTATCCCATGACCGGTGGGTTGGATGGATGGCCACCTCACAGATGCTTGTGGGACACTGAAAGCTCATGGCTCTCAGCCCTCAAACATTTCCACTATTTGCTTGTTAGCATGCCTTGAATTTCCACCACTAGCAAGACACATGTTTGGAAAAGTTATTGTATCTCTACAAGAACCCTCTTTAAAGAATGTATGAATAACCATCATGCTTTGAGTGTCTGCGTGTGTTGCCTAATCATTTTTTATACAATATTTGAAAGACCCCTGCCAGGTAAGTATTAATATCTTAATTTGACAGAAGAAGCAACTGAGGGCCATTAGAGTTCAAGGAACTTGCTGAAGGAGGCAAATGAAGCTCAGAGGATTGAAATAATTTGTTCCAGGTCACAATGATAAGAAGTGCTTACGCCCGATATTGGGAGTTGTCAGGTTCCAAAGCTTGTACTCTTCTGCGGAGCCATGCTTCATTTTTTAGCCTTTTCCACCAGAAACTTAAACCAGCCGTGCTTTTACTTGATAAGTGTTTCGAAGACGAACAGACTAATCACCTTGGAAACTTGAGTGAGGTTGAGAGAGAAAGGGAGAGAGGCAGGTGGTGGGCTTCAGGGAGTTGGGTGGAGAAGAAGAGGGGAGGTGGCAAATGTCGAAGAAAGTCTCTGCCTCATTCATAATCGTGCCTGGCACATGCCCCTTCAGGAGAGAGCCCCCTACGTGGTCCATTCCCTTCATCACAGCCTGCCTATGCAAATGGATGTAGTTGCAACAAACTTCATCACACAGAGCCATCTCTTTAATTCTTGGCCATCACTCCATTGGCATCTAGACTATGAGCTGCCCCAGGGCAAGGACTATGTCCCACTCACATGTGAGCCACCACTACAATGTCCTGGCACATATGAGGTATTCCATAAATGTTTGTGTGACAGAACAATTACAGAAGTGTTGATAATGACTTCCTTTTACTTGCTAGCTTTATCCCCAGGATCTGGAGAAGATGAAAAATATGATGATATGATGTGGAGGCAAGAAGGAGTAGTGGGACCTTACTTTTTAATTCATTTAATGATATTTATTAAAAGCAAGGTATTGTGGGAAATGGCAAGATTTGGAAAACTCTTTGGTGGCACTTATAGCTGAAGAAACAGCAAAATAAAGAACAAAATATAACAGAAATTAAGGTGCCTAAGCACAACTCAATGAATACAATGCAGGTAGAGAGACAGCATAGCAGAATAACTGGTTAAGGCAGTCTGAGCAATGTTTAAAAGAGAACATGACATATACGACCTCGACCTTGAAGGATAAGTAGACAGAGGACAGGGATCACTGGGGGTAGCTATTCTGGCTGTGTAAATAAGGTCAATCAGAGGTGACTTAATTTAGAAGAATGGCAAATAAAAAATACACTAGAGGATAGACTATGTGGGTGATGTAGTGGCAAATGAGAGAGAAAAGTAATTTATGGAGAGCTTTAAACCTTATTTTAGAGGAAGAAGGCAACCAGTAAAGATTTTTGAGGAGGAAAACAATGTGATTAGACTTGTATTTCAGAGCCACCCTATAGATGATATGGAAAGGAAATTGCTCTGTGAAAGCAGGCAGGCTAAGTGATTTCTTGACTATTTTCTTTGATCCTAGGGTAAAAGTCCTTTGCAACATTTACTTTGCAGAGGCCATAAAACCCCATCAGAATGAATCATGCACTATCATCCTCTACATTTCTGGTTCCAGTGGGTCTGATGCAACGCTAAGGTCTACTGAAATTTCAGGTAATCAGAACAGGAGGGAAATCATCTCAGCAGACACAGGTCATTTGTGTGGAACACCAGATCAACTCACAATCGAAGTCTGTGTCAAGGAGAGCAAGAAGCATCACCAGGCAGGGTGTGGAGAGCCCTCCTATCTCCAGTGCACTGTGTCACACTGAGCAGGGGTCCGTTTTGTCACACTAAGGATAGCTAAGACTTGAGACACCTTCTGCCGTGAGCCTTGGCACCTTGGCCCCAGGAGTACTTCCCCTGGTTTGGGTGGTTTGTGTTTTTGTTCCATCAGGCATAATGCTGCTGAGCACTTAGAGGCACATTTTCTGCACAGTGTGTAGGGATTTAGTGGTACAACTCCCATTCACGTTAATGGAAATCCCGCCAGGAAATCTCCATGCCGGGCCACACTGAAAATTCACCCCTGATTGTTCTGTTTGATTTATTTCACCTGTGTCTTCCTCTAGTCTGCTCTGAGAATGTTTGTGGGCCCATTAGTGTTGGCCTGCACTTGGTGCTGAGTCTTAAGCCTATGTAGAAGTGGGGACACTCAGTGGCATGTTTCTTGCTGAAGGAAAGGGCACACCTGGCTGAGTTTAACTGCGGTTTTACTTGAAGCCATATAGGTTCTCAGAAAGCCAAGGATATTGCTCTCAGGAAAGAAATATGCTCACATTCAAAGGTGAATTTTGTCGTGCTCAGCACAGGAGTGAGAAAAAGACAGCAAATCCCCAATATGATGGGGAGACCCTGAAACCACTGACCTGGGGATTCAGGACACAGTGGAGCCCAGTCCCAAGAAGACACAGGCTGGTCAGGTGTCCATGCATGGGAAAGCCTGGTGAGGAGAAATAAATTATCTCACTCCAACGTATGGCACAAAAGAGCAATTACCCTTCTCATACCATGTGCCCTTTTGAGTATAGCAAAGATTATTGCTAAAGGTCCTGAACTGTTATATATTTTTTTCTCTAAGATATACAACTTCTTTAATTTAATATTTTATTTGAGAGTGGCTTGACTTGCTCTTGCTCACTTAGGGACTATGACATGCTGATTACTGGATTTTTCTCTTCATGATATTGGAGCGCGGTTGACAGGTCTGACACCAGGACTCAGCTGACAAGTCATTTCTGTGCTTGGCCACTGTCACGTATCCTGTCTGATATTCATGCTGATCTGAGCACCCCTTGTCTTTATACCTTTTCCACGTGCTCTTGTGTACTGACAATGTGACCTAAAGATGAGCTCTGACCCTTCTTTGGGAATCAATGCTGAACATTTAGCCAAGACTTTGGAGACCTCTCTTCAAATTCAGTACTGAAATCCTATCTTACAGCCCCCTCATCATGTAAAAGTGTGAATAAGACTATGGAGTCCAGAGTCAAAGTGCCAGGGCTGATATCCTCTGTGTGTCCATGAAAAATTACTCAACCTCTGCAAGCCATGGTTTTCACCTGTGTAAAATATGGATAATAATAGTGCCATGAGGTGGGCACAGTTCAATGAGGTAATCCATGCAAAGAACTTAATGCTTTGTGTCCCTCATAAAAACAACTCAAAAAGTGATCATTATTATTAATTACCATTACTTCTGCAACTCCAAATAATGCTGTGGGTATTTGCTATGTAGAAGCAGAAACAATTTAAAAGAAATTTTGAGTATGCTACTTTTCATTCTTTGTTTTCATCTTTACATAATGTTTAAAAAAAACTTTAAAGATTAGCTAGAAGAAGAAGGAAGAGAAGGAGGAAAAGGAGGAGCAGGAGGAGGAGGAGGAGAAGGAGAAGAAAAAAGAAGAGGAAGATGAAGAGGAAGGAGGAGAAAGAGGAGCTGGAGAAGAGAAGGCTGTTGCATTGTGCGTGTATAACATTCCATGGTTTACTCTCAACAACCATGAATGATGAACAAAAATGATATACTGTCCTGGGGCACCTGGGTGGCTCAGTCGGTTGAGCGTCCGACTTCAGCTCAGGTCATGATTTCGCGGGCCGTGAGTTCAAGCCCCACGTCAGGCTCTGTGCTGACAGCTCAGAGCCTGGAGCCTCGGATTCTGTGTCTCCCTCTCTCTCTGCCAAAAATAAATAAACATTTAAAAAAATTTTTTTAAATGATATACTGTCCTCATTTCACAGGTTAGGAAACTGAGTCACAGAATGGTAAATAGCTTTCTAAATGCACATAGCTAGTGTGTGATGTAACTGAAACTTAATCTCAATTTTTCTTTCTCTAAATACAGTGTATTTTATACTTGCAGGGAAAGCACACAATGAAAAGGAAAAAAAGTAAGATTTTCTGAGCGAAGGAAATGGAGAAAAAAAATCTGGAAAAACTGATGTAATTCACTATCAGAAGAAGCCAAACAGCATCGTTCTGATGCCCTTGTAAAACCAATGATCTTGGACCTGTAGATGTTTAATTGGAAATGATTTGGAAAAACACAATTCTCATTATGCAGTAGCAACTTGTTCCCTTAAGGGTAATTTCACTCTTAAATGATCTCAAATTCCACCCAAAAGATATAAGCAAGAATATTGTACTGCAGCCTTCTCAAGGAGCAGCAACTCATCTGCATTTTTATCATCATCATGAATTATTTATTAAGAAACAAATTGCCTGTAGGGGCACGCTAAAAAAACTGTCCAAACAGACCTTGAAAATCTCCTACAACTCATCTTTGTCTCTGCAAGTTAATAATCTAATGCAATTCCATAAAAGTAGATACATATACAAACAAACAAGATAACATTAAGCCAAATGGGTCAACAATAAGCAAGTTACGCTGTATAATTGAGAGCCTCTGGATCTCTACTAGGGATTTTATTTTTCATGCCAGGTTTGAGTCTGAACGACTTTCTGAACTGAAAGGAAAAGCAGCAAATGGTGTGGAGACTACTTATTTTTTCATCCTCTTGAGGACTGGTCTGAAGTCTTGCGTTGTACTTCCAGCACTTGTCATAGAGTTGACACTTACTAGATGGTGGGTAAATGAAATTGAAAAAAATAATTGGGATAATAGGATAGGTACACAATTAGATGGAGCTATATTGGCAGTGGGAAGATTTCTAAAATATCCTGGAAGACTTCACCAAAGAGGCGACTGCATTAAACAAAGGAACTTGACCATTATGTCATGCCTGGTGAGCTTCTGTGGTGGTCTAGCCACACAATCTCAACTCTAAATTGCTGGGCAAAGAAAAGTATGAATGTCCCTAATACTCATTCTCAAAGGAAGAATAGAGATTTTTAAAGTTTATACTAAAAAACCTAATCAAATTTTATCTTTAATAGGATTATTACCTAATGAAATTAGATGTGAAAAGCTCAGTTTATTTTGTTGGAGAAAGTTCAGTTTATAAATTAGTTTACCAACAAGCTAGTTCTTTGGCCTCCATTGATCAGTTAGATGTGAGGGGAAGGGGGGTATTGTAGATTGATCCCTAGAGAAGAAAGCTAGAAAGAATTTTTCTTGCATCAATTAGCTACCTCACTTAACTCTTTACCTTCTGGTTCAGAATGCCATTGAAATGAAAACTTTAACTGAAATAAGCAAAAGACAAACTGTCTCCTTAAAGGTCCCTATACTCTTGAGTTTGAGAGCTCCTCAATGTTCCAGAATCCCACGATTCTTTTCTCTTTATCTACCCTACAAAGCGTTTTGATTCACTCACAAGAAGCAATATTTTTTCTCCTCCAATAAATGTCTGCGTTTCGTGCCTTCTCTTTGGACATTATGTCTTAACTGCATGTACACTTGAAACCAGTTTGGCCACCCTGACTGATATGGTGGTTACCAGGCAGAAGAGTTCCACTAGCTTGCATGTCAGCTCATACACAGCAGGGAGGTGACTGCAGGGGCCATGGTGGTTCCTAATGAAAGGTGGGATCGTTTAAGCATCATCTGGGGTGGAACTAGAATTCTCGGAAAGACTCATCAGAATTAGATGGCCTTCTAGTAGATCTTGAGCTTGTTTTAAAAGCTCTCTGTGACAAGAGAGAGTGTGCTTACTAGCAAATGTGTATACTTTCCCTTTCCTTTATATGGCACCCCACAAAAATGAAGATACTTTGGCCAAGCTCATCATTTTGCACATACGCGTGCACCTACCAACGTTCCAGTCCGCCCTCTGTGCCAAAGACATTTCAGTTCTCCCTTGCCCCCCACCTAACAAGGGAAATAGATCCCAAGGAAATTTTGGTATGGACTCCACTGTTGTTATTTGGTTTGCTTAATAAATACTGAATCTACACATAATAGGGGGATGAGGTTCAGGACAGATAGATAATAAAAGCTCCAGCAGAAACTGACACAAAACATAAAGTGGCAACAGTATTGCAATCATAGAGGGGCCTTATGTTATTCTTCTTCTATCCAATTGCTAATGGTTTGGGAATCTAGCGCCTCTGTACCAACTTTTGAATTGCATTGAATGTGTGTGTGTGTATGGTTTTTTTGTTTTTTGGTTTTATTTACTAAATTTATTTACTAAATTTTTTATTTACTAAATTTACTAAATTTGGTTTTATTTACTAAATTTACTAAATTTCTGATTAAACAGAAATCAGAACCAATTTAGAGAAATAAGGTTGATAGCATAAATTTCTCTGACATCTCTTGGTATTCCTTATTTCTTCACTTATGACATCACTATCCCTTTATCTCTCTGAATAATGTGGACAGCAAGTCTTAATCGTAGCCAAGAAGATGTAAAACTGAAAGGTTGAAAACTTATTCACCAATGTATGTTTCTTCCCCCAATAACTAATCTTAGAGCACTTAACCTGTACTAAGTAACTCCTTTTTACATGTTGTTATTTTATCTGATCCTCATAAGAATCTTAAGAGAAGATACTATTATTTTGAATTTAACAGATAATGTAGAGAAATTAAGTAATTTATCCAAGGCCACACAGGTCATAAGTGACAGATCCAGGATTCAAGTCCAGACAGTCTGAGTCCAGAGCCCCCATGCTTAGCTGCTTTGCTATGCCAATGTTTCATGTTGGTTTTTAATGGTTATTTATTTTTGAGAGAGACAGAGCATGAGCGAGGGAGGGGCAGAGAGAGAGGGAGACCAAGGATCTGAAGCAGGCTCTGTACAGAGCCCAGTGCAGGGCTCGAACTCATGAACCGTGAGATCACGACCTGCGCTGAAGTCAAATGCTTAACTGACTGGGCCACCCAGGCGCCCCGCTTCATGTTGGGCTTTCATTTTCCATCCAGCCATTACATACTAATCTCCACCACACTCACATGTTTATACATCTGTGCCTTCTACCAGATTTTAAATATTTTGAGACTAAGGATTATGTCCCTAACCAAATGTGTAATTCCCACCTTACTTCAAATATATTAGGTGCTCAATAAATTCCTATTAAATCAAATTCATTCTTCATATGGCTCCTCACAATTTACATGTTCTCAACATACTGATCAATTAGCCGTAAGTTCTCTTTTGAGCTTCCAACCAATTCCAAACCAGGTGCCCTCTGGACACCTCTAATTGCGTGTCCTCCAATCCAGCCTAGCACAGGCACCTTTCTCTGGCTTAGTTCTTCTCTGTGTTCTCTCTGTTTATGGCATCCCTATTCACCATGTGGCCAGTTAAAAACTTAGGAGTCGTTTTCCACATCTCCATTTTTAACACCCTTTCCCAGTCACCCAGGAAAAAAAAAAAAAAATGAAGCCTTTCGGAAAAGGTATCACACATTTTATCACATTTTAATATTCATGCTTCTTTTAAAATACATGTATTGAGCACCTGCTCTGCTCCAGGTGCGTTTCTAGGGACACAAAGATACAAAGTTGAATTCAATGAGGCCATTCTCTGAGAAGACGTAATCTAATGCTAAGGGAAGAGGTTGGATATAAAGATGGATTATATTCTGTTAACCTTAGAGAGAATATAGCTTCACGAAGTCAGGATTTTAAAAAAGATTCCAGGGGCGCCTGGGTGGCTCGGTCAGTTAAGCGTCCGACTTCAGCTCAGGTCATGATCTCGCGGTCCGTGAGTTCAAGCCCCGCGTCGGGCTCTGTGCTGACAGCTCGGAGCCTGGAGCCTGTTTCAGATTCTGTGTCTCCCTCTCTCTCTGCCCCTCCCCTGTTCATGCTCTGTCTCTCTCTGTCTCAAAAATAAATAAACGTTAAAAAAAAAATTAAAAAAGATTCCAATGTCTGGCACTGTGCCTGACATATAGTAGGTGACATATATGAATTTTATTTTTTTCTTTTTTTTTGACATATATGAATTTTAAAAATAAATGAATTAGAATACTACCTAGCTGGTGCATTGTGGTACTGATGCCTCTTCCCACGTAATTATTTGACTTTGGTTTTTCTATGGCAGGTTGTTGGATGTCATCTCTCAATCTAAATTATAAGCTGTCTGGGTAAGAGGTTGGATCTGTAAACCCACACGGTTCAGATCAGTGCTTCAGGGTCAATAGATACTCCAGAATTACTGAATGGAGTGGACACATGGGCCTTATTGGTAGAAAATACCAATATAGACGGGAGTCATGGGGCACCATGAACATTTTCACTTTAACTTCCAGTCTGTGCTATGTTTCAGTAAAGGGTCATTAACATCAGGCTTGTCTTCAGGGTTTCCACCTGGATTATTTTATTATAGGGTTGAGGTTAGGAAACAGCCAGTTTAGGACATGATCACTGACTGAGTTGAGAAGGCCACATGCTTCTTTTGAGGCAGGATTGGAGCCCCATTTAGTTAAGTGGTAGATCGACAGTGAGTGAAACTCAAGGAAAAGCTTGATGGTACCTGCCAAGCCTGCCCCTTCTGTTTGCAACTCAGATTTGTTGCAACTTCACACACGTATGAGACAGTGGAGAGGAGACCAGTCGGGTTATTTGCTTATTTATTCAGCGCCAGAGGCAGTGAGGTTCTTTTATTCCCTTAAGCAGTTAAAACGAATAGCACATTGGAGAAGGAATTGTGAACACTGGTTCCTATAAAAGAATATGTGAACTGGTTCTAATAACGCCAACGGTTACCTGACATACATTTTTCCTATAGTGTTTTAACAAGCTGGACTATTTTTAGGGAAATTCTTTGCCTTGAACTAAATTTATGGCCTTAAAGTCTTCTCGACTATTTTTCGTGTGTGCGTGCTCCAACGGTCCAATTTATAACTGACACCTTTACTACCTACCAGCATATCGGTTTCATCTCCCAGAGGAAGAGAAAACCAGACCCTGTGACTAGTGAACTGGATTGAAAATCTAGTCTAATGCTGACAGATAAATGCACTAATTTTCTTCTGTGACCGGTTCTGCATTGCAGGGTGAGCCTGCTTCTAACAACTCCCTCAAAAGGCTCTGTAACCCGTCCAAAAGATGATGTCAAGTGCTACAAGGACCCAGGTCAGCCCTGCATCATAGGTAACAGTTACCCCAGTGATAAAGTTACCAGGCAGGTTTTGAATGAGATTGTGTTTTTAAATGAAAGACTGGCTGGAAATGTAGACTTGGACGAAGCATTAATAGAGGAAAATTTGAGACAAACAGAGGTTAGCGTTTGGTTTCTTTGTGGTGTTCAGCAAAGGTCAGGAAAGGTTCTAAAATAGAAGGAACCCAAAGTTTCAATGAGGAGTTGTGGGATTCTATTAATACATGAGCATGTAGCCTAGACAAAGTGAACTCTAGGTTCAGCCAAGAGCTGTTTTGTGACATGGAAGCTCCGGTCATTCAGCTGGAACCGGTCACTTAATTTGGATAAATCCCTGAGTAGTTGAAGACCTGCTGAGTGTCTTGTTTAATTTTATTCTAAGGGCGAAGTGACGCCCTTCTACCCCCATGCCAACTGTTTAGGTCAAATGGGGAGGGAAGACATAAACAGCAGGCACGGAACCCGTCAGATAGCCCTACAGATTAACTTTACGGTTTTCCTCCTTTACTACCGGAGTCCTGGCTGTGGAGGCAGCTCGTGAATCAAGCAGAACCCAAATGGCAGCCATGTTCCCATTATCCATCTGCTGTGTTTCCTCACAAAGGTTTAAGTACAAGATTGATTGTGCGTATCTGACAACGTGAAGTACCCGTGAGTAAAGAAACTAGAAACAGTTTCTCACTCTGGACAAAAGGAAGCAGACATATATCTAGAAGATAAATGGTGAAAATCCAGGCCACAAGTACATAGAAGATACCTGTGTTATTAAAAAGGAAAGGAAGCATCGAGAGATCTGGAATTTGAAATATAGGGATTTAAAGTGCCTATACGAAGTTGATATAGGAAAAACATATATAGCTCTCTTTAAAGCAAACATAACTGGCGAGAAACCACATCCCACTAAAAACAAGCTTTATGTAGAGAAGAGTAAAGAATTTTAAAGGCACAAACCTAAAATTACACTAACTATAACTAAAAGGAAGAACCAGATTGTTTGCTCAAGTGAAGAGTGTATTACTGTTGGCATAAATAAAGCTAAAATATTTTCAATTTTAAAAAGACAACAAAAACTGGGAGCTGTGTGGTGTGGATGGTAATTAACAAGGGGATTAAAAACACAGAAGCATGGAGCATCTGTGCTGCTGGGCTCCTCTCTGTGCAAGGTGGGGAGTAGACTTACGGACACTGGCTCCTGCAAGCCCAAGGGGACTCCGTTTCCTGGTGCCCCACCAGCCACTACCCAGCCTGCTCTGACACAAGCCACCTACACAAGCGCGGCCTCACTCAGGATAGCCAGGAGGTCCATGGTGGGAAAGTTGAACTCTGAATCCTTCCTCCGTGCTATGTGTTTCTTTCTCTGTGTTTTTTTCTTGTTTGGAAAGAAAACTGTTCTGTCAATGATTCTGGATGCCATAGGATTTTAGGAGGGTGCTCTTTCTCTCCCTCTTCATCCTGAAAGGTGATTTTGCTTGAAATCTCCCCAGTAGGAAGACAGAAGAAAAAAGTCAGAAAAATAATACAGTCACATTATAATGCTTTACCTTCGAAGCTCCTTCCCACATTTTATCTCATCCAATACTACCCTCTAGGTGAAAAGCCTGGAGTTCTTAAGCCCATTTTGCAGATAATGACCCTGAGGCTCAGAGAGGTTAAGTGTCTTGCCCAAGCTCACACAGCTGCTACGTGAAGTCCAGGACAAGAACATGAACTCCCAATCTTGTACTTTTTCCAGATCACGTCGAATTTCATCACAATAAGCATATGCTACCTTCTACAAAGAGCTTTAGAATAATATAGATGGCAAAATGTAGCTTTCAGTTCTTGATTGCTTGTGTAAATCGTTACTGCTGCTTTACTTTCACATTTCAAAGTGCTTTATTTATTATCCATCTTCTTGAGAGACAGATAATTATGTTTTTGTATGTTTTTATTTGATAACTAAAGCTTTTAGTTATATGCTATTTATGTGTCCTTGGTATTTCTCGATAGATAGATAGATAGATAGACGACAGATAGATATCAAAAAGAGATATATAGGTATAGACTTTTTGGTATTGACAATAATATATTCATTTTGATTTGTTTCCTAAAGAAATAGTTTCACTTGATAGTATTTTGTGTTTTTCTCTGAATCTCATTCAAAACTTATGCAAATTGTTAATGCCCACAGATTTCTGAAGCAAGAGTTTAGAAGGAAATCTTAACCACGGTATACCCAATATCTTCCAATGATTTTAAAGTTTCACTAGAGGGCACTCCCACTTCATGGCCAGGAGGCAGCAAGGACAAAGGACCATAGTGGTCTGGATGCTTAACTCCTTGTACCTACTATTTTGTTTTCTTTCTCACTGTCTCTTCTCCTCTTTATTGTATAAAGAACATAGTGAAATTATACAAGTCTTCCTTGAAACATACAAATAGAAATGAACTACATTGAAAAACTAGCAGACATCTACAACTCTGAATATTGTTCACCTTGTGACATAGAGCATGTTCTTGGAAATCTGCATTGAAGTTTTGGTTGGTAACCTACGTAAGAGTACAAGATATAGTATGAGATGTTAGCTCAGTACATCAAGAAATATGTCTTTACTGGGCCACTTGGGGGAAAAAATTGTTGCCCACACTTATTTCCAACTTGTAAGATCTTCATGGTTCACCTTTTCTGGTCGCTCTTTGGGTAAACCCAAATTAAAAAGGTGTGTGGGGTTAGGAAATTGGGGAATTTAAAGAAAGATCCAAATGGACAGTCAAATGCAATTGCTTTAGAGTAAATTAGACATTGGGCCCTGCTCTGTAGTTCATATACTCTTATGTATCAAAGATCTGAAGATAGTTTAAATCACATATGTTAGCAAAACAATAAATAGAGCATTTCTTGTGGGAGGAAAATAAGATATTTCAAAGTCAGAAGGAAAGTAGCCTATTGCCAAGTGTAGAACCCCACAGAGCCCTGGGGCTTGAAGTTTTAAACTGATCTCAACCCTTCGGGGGTTTGAATTTCTTTACTGTTGGCAAAACACAACTTCCTGCTTCAAAGAGAAATGGCATTAAGAAGGCCTCTTACATAGAGATTCAAAAAACTTCTTGGACGACAAATCACTATTACAAAACACCATTTTGATGAGTTTAGTACAGATTAATCAAAAACATATGGATTAAGTTTTTCTTTACAATTATATTGGTTTATGAAATAAGGAAAAAAGGGAGGACATGGTAAAATATGTTTCAGGCTTTGCAAAGCCCCCAAACATTTAAAAAGTGAGTAAAGGTTCTGATGACCCAGGGAAGCAACCAGATTTTCCCTGTGTCAACTTAACCATCCTTATTTGATTTAAATTTAAAGGCAAAATAAACATTGTGACTTTCTACCATGATTATCCACAGAGAGAAACGCATATTTGCTTCTCAACCAAGGACTTATAAACTTCAATGGAAATGTAGGTTTATGTGTTTATTTCGCAATGATGCAAACGCAATTATTCATATGTCCTAAAACGTTTCCCATTATTTGAATAGAAGGCAGTGCTTCTAAAGTCTAAGCTGAGGATTGCTTGAGAAATTTATCTGAAAAAAAATAATTACTGGAATTAAATTCTTTTCTGACAGTTCTATAAGTAAAATATATGCGACTTAAAAGACTTACAATGACCATTGCTGGGGAAAATTCTCACTGCAATGGGTGATACCAGGACAACTTTACCACCAATCACCAAACCAACCAAGAGTGAATAAGCCTTACACAAGTTGTGCTTTAAAGGAATATCAAATAAAGGGCAATGCAAGCATAGGTAATAATGAATCAATAAAAGAAATCACTAGAAATTGATAGACCATCCTGATTTTTTCCCTCTAGTTCAAGTAATCATTTAGAAATGTAGCACAATTTTAAAAAATGAAATAAAAATTGGGGTGCAACTAAGAGATTTCATAAGTCATGAAATATAAAAGTGTTCCCTCCTACAAATAAATCAAAGGATATTAGAAGTTGCCTTTATTTCCAGAAAAAATACATATAATAATAGCACATTTTAATATATCTATATTTTTCCCCTGATTAAATGTTTGATAACCATTTGTAGCAAGATTAAGCAAATTTAGGAAGACCTGTTTCAAAAATATTTCTAGTAAATGTTATCCTTTGACACAACCAAATAAAAAATGTTTTCCCCTGGGAGTGTGGTGATGAACAGTTGGTCTATAATCAAAAGGTACTTGCTAGAAAGCGTGTCCAGCTTTCCTTTTAAACACGCACATGGAAAATAATACCAACTTCTGTCCAGCATTGGATTTAGCCCATTACCATATACGAATGTACCTGCCTACCAACTTCCAGATTGGGCAGGTATTTTACTAAGGTGAGATATTTCTGTCCCAGGTCATAGCTTGAGTGTTCTCCCTTTCAAGGTCCCCAAAGCTTCATCTGTCACTCTTATTGTCAAATGTTCTATTTTTCCCGTCCCTGCCAGCAGTGATTTCAATTTGGGCTTGACTTCAAGACAGGCCACATTGTATCTGTGATGTCAATGGAAAGGGGATAAAAGTCATTAAAGATATTTGTTATTTTGAAAGGTTAAAAGAGTTTTTCTTGGTGGGTAACACTTTCTCTGGAAAGAACCTCAACTAATTGTCTGACCAGGGAATGGGCACCTAAGTGAGAAAAAAATATACTTAATAAAGCATTGGCGTCTATTCTTTTTTCTCCTTTTATTGTCCAGTGCCTCTGGGCCTGGTGGGCTTTCTGGAGGCATCTAAGCTCAATATTCCTTCAAACAGCAGAGCAATGATTGCACTGCCGGGCTGATTCTCTTTCTGTCTGCCCTAGGTAAGAGATTCTCGCTTCAAACACCATTCATTGTAGAAATTGTTGTGAGGGTTCCAGAAATTGTGTGTGTGTCCTTAAAAGAGCCCCCAAAAGACAGAATTAGAGGTTCCTTTACATTCTGTTTTGTTGTGCTTAATACCCATCTCACCTAACGTCCACTGTTCCATAGCAATAGTGTAAGAAATTAATAATGGGACACTTTCTAAAGGGACAGTAGAAACCAAATGATTTGGGTTCTTCTCAGAAAGGCAACAATTATAAAAAGCAATGAATTCAAGAACAATAGGCCAAACTCACACCAACATATAAAAGAAGCGATTTGTGTTGTTGACTTTTGTCAGGCTATAGGGGGAAAAAACCCACAAAACAAAAAGACAACACTTTTAGTTACATTAGATTTTGGTTGGTTTTAAAGGCCACTTGTAGATTAAGAACCATCAAAACAGAATAGGCTTGCACTTGAGTAGGGAAGAGAAGATACTTTGTCTGGATATCGCTCACACGGGGATGGCAATGATTCTCCGACAGTCGCCGTTTTCTAAAATGTGGTTACCCGAACACATCTGAATAGCACAAAAGAGAAAGGAACATTTTGATGTGTTGAGGAAAGTTGTTTTGACAAATGTCAAAGCCTGGGTCTTGCTGGCTGAGGCCTGTTGTTAACTTCCCCAGCCTGCATGCATGCTATAGCTTATGCCACTCTGTCAGGGGAAATTGGACATACCCAACACAATTTCATTTCCATTTCTCTACAACATTACAAGCTTCCTTGGCAGCAAAATCACATATTCTTATCACAAAAATAAATGAGAGAAAAGAAGACATACGTTCCTGTCAAGTTATGTCAAGACATATTTGGTATGTATTTCACTTCACTATCACTGACAGCAAAGATGTCACGTATTCTTAATACAAAGTAAAGAAGTATTTGCCTTTTTTTCCCCTGCTAGGCATCAATTTCATTTTATTCACTTACAAGTGCCAGTGACAGGAAGGTGTCTTTTTAAAACAAAGCTTTAAAAAAGGCAAAGAAGAAAAAAGTTTTTGCGTTTTGCTGGATTTGTGAATGGACATATTGTACATGAGTTTAACTTGACAATATCATAACAACCACGATAATAGTCATCTATCACTGCTTTATTTCCCGTTTTCACAGCACGCATTCATCGTTCTGATTTACTTCTCTCCACGCATGTGATGGGATCTAGGTTGAAATAAGTCATGGAGATGTTCATTTTCTGCTAAAGGTGCCAATGGAATAAGAAAGCAAAAATAAAAAAAGGAAGGAAGGATGGGAGGGAAGAAGGGTGGGAGGAAAGAAAATAATCAGTTCACTCAAAAAGAGACCTAGGAGGGGCGCCTGGGTGGCGCAGTCAGTTAAGCGCCCGACTTCAGCCAGGTCACGATCTCGCGGTCCGTGAGTTCGAGCCCCGCGTCAGGCTCTGGGCTGATGGCTCAGAGCCTGGAGCCTGTTTCCGATTCTGTGTCTCCCTCTCTCTCTGCCCCTCCCCCGTTCATGCTCTGTCTCTCTCTGTCCCAAAAATAAATAAACGTTGAAAAAAAAAATTAAAAAAAAAAAGAGAAATAGGTTCTTAATACGAAATAAAACAAAAATCTTAAAAGACCTAAGTGTAGTAAACTAGGGAAAGTTAACATGGAATTGTCATCTGGA
This sequence comes from Puma concolor, assembly GCF_028749965.1. Lineage (NCBI taxonomy): Eukaryota > Metazoa > Chordata > Mammalia > Carnivora > Felidae > Puma > Puma concolor. The sequence continues at coordinate 74,585,208 of NC_141675.1, read as the reverse complement.
CAGTTCATATTAAACGGCATTTTACTTCATTATGTTTTACTTAATTACGGTATTTTGATAAATATGCATTAGAGTTAAACTCAGTGGCAGAATGCCTGCCTTAGCCACCTCGCTGGAAATGAGTGGAGCTCTAGCTTCTGAGAGTTGACAGCTGGACCACCCTCACTAGGCCAGCAGCACTCAGGAAAGGTGGGGCTTTCCCCAGCCAGCCTTGCTGTGTCCTCAGGAGGAGACTTTCCCGAAACACTTGGATTATTGCTCTTTGAAAGCCATATGACTCCTATAACTTATATATAAATCCATGGAATTTAACAATTCCATGAGAACAATTTTAGAGATTGTTTAGGCAAACAACCTAATTTTGCAGCTTAAAAATGAAAACCTAAGGCCACTGAGATCAAACTGACAGTTTGTAATGAAGTTACACTTAGAGGAATTACTACTTAATCTGATAGCAATGAAAGACCATTAAGATTTCTATGGAGGGAAAGAATATGATAAATGTGATACATGTATGTCACTGCTTTTTAAACATTTGAATTTCATAGTTGAAAAAATTCTGAGGAATTCATAGATCCACAGAAATGCACACACATGCAGCAAAAGTGGGAGGAACTATATATAGTATTGCAACTTTTCCACATGTAGTGACTGAATAAATATTTACTAAAATTTCATCTAAAAAATGTTTAATATGAAAAAATTTGTAAAATTCTCAAGTTTTTCCAGGACTGAAATTTAAATAACTCCCTGGAGATTCTGATTCCACAGGTCTAGGTTGGGACCAGGTTTGGGGGAACCACTGATTTATTCTACCCTGTCCTCCAAAGCAGGAAGCTTTCCCCTAATCTCTGAGAGACAATGGCAGAGACTCTGTTGGGCGCCTGTTCCATTTGGGGCCCTTCCTCCTTGAAAGAGATTCAAAAAAATCTGTGTCTGAAAAGAGCTAGAGGTTTGGGGTCCAAAGATGGGCATCACAGCCTCAGTTCATTTTTCTCACATATAAAAAGAGGATTATAATAAGAAATTCCCATACCTCAGGGCTGTCATGAAGATTAAATGGGAATATAAATATGAAAACATCTGTGTAAAGTGTAGAACACTCTACAGATATTCAGTACTCTTAATAGTGTTCAGGAGCTGGCATTTGATTTACCAGTTCTCTCAAGGGTTAAATTAAAAGCAAAATAACATCCCCCCCACCCCCCCCCCCCACACACCCTCACATGTGGACACATGATAAAGTTTCTCAAAGTAGAACATGCTAAACCAGAGATACTTTGTTCTGGAAGGGACCTGAGGTTATTATTATTATTTTTTTTTTTTTAGTTTTCCTCATTGTAACATTAACTGAATACCAAAGGGGCATCTTGGAATCACACAGTAATTTCTTGGAATTCTCATCAGGAAGAAGCACCATGATTGCTCTCTTCCTGACTGATGTTTCTATTGTAGAATTAGAAGGCATTCCTTTTCTATGAACACCAAAGACACAAACTAATCCAAGGTATTGATAATCTTAGCACCCATACTACCTGGCATGGACAGCATTATGAGTTAATTCAACTTGTGTTAGAGATGAAAAATATATTTCACTTCAAGATTCAACTGCCTTATTTTATAGATGAGGAAACAGACACCGATTCACTGAGGAAGAATGACTTAATCAACATAACACACATCTCTCAGTCCAGTGTCCTTTCTGAAACGTCATTGCTACGAAGAACTTATCCCGTTGATCCTGTCCCACCTATGCATGCTCCTTAACATGCACAAACAACACATACATGATCACATATTCATACATGAAACATATAAAGACAGAGGGGTGATGCATGATAATCCTGCTTCCCTTCCTCCCCTGCCCCTGTCCAAGGACCAGGTACATTCAATCATTTGTTCCTTCCTTTGTTGATTCTTCTACTAATGCTTTCATTCAACTATCAAGTGATCCTCAAATATTTGGTGAACTTCAATGTGCAAATCCCTGGGCTTGGAAATAGGAAAATAGGAAATAGGAAAAGCAAAGGCAGTGTGGAAGGGGAGACTCATATATGTGGAAAATAAACTACCAGTGGAAGTATGGAGGTCCAGTTCAAAATGCAAGAGTTGTTTTTGGCAACCCAAAGAATCATATAGATGAACAGAAAGTAAATTTACAGCAGCTCAAAAAATAAAAGGTTAGTGAGAAATAAGCATCTATGAAAAGCAAACAAATAAGCAAGTAAAACCAGTTAATTAAGGGCTCATTAAAATGCGCGTTCCAAGATATCAGGGACTGGTCTGTCCTATACACTAGTGTAGCATCGGTGCTGAGAAAATGAGTTGCACGCAGTGGGTGTTCAACACAGATTAGTGAACTGAATGGTATAGGTGTGAGATGTCCGCTCCTAGAAACTAAGTCCTCAGTGCCTAATCCTAGCATAGGAATTTTATCCACAATTAAGTTGATCTGAAATGCCACACTTGTCCAATGTTTGACCCAGAGCATTGGGTCTTTTCATCACGGCTGGTTTTGAGGACATAACAGAATTTGGGGAGTGATTCTCATGTGATTTCATTTCTTCAGGAATGAAAATACACCACTTTTTCAATGTTTCAATATTCTTAAACAACTTTAATGATCTGGAGAAAATAAACTATTAAAAAAGGGGCACCTGGGTGGCTCAATCAGCTAAGCATCCGACTTCAGCTCTGATCATGATCTCGTGTTTCATGAGTTTGGGCCCCAGGTCGGGATCTTGTGCTGAGAGCTCAGAGCCTGGAGCCTACTTCGGATTCTGTGTCTCCCTCTCTGCCCCTCCCCCACTCTCACTCTGTCTCTCTCTCGAAAATAAATAATAAACATTAACATGTTTTTTTAAATACATAAGAATATATTTAAATGGGTGTACATATTTTTCCTCTTACCCTAGGCTCCGTCCAGTATGGCTTGGCATGGCACTTGCCTTAATTAAAAATTTTGCCATTTTTTATTGTGATATTTTTGCATTAATTTTGATTTTTTAAAATATCGCATCAAAATAATACTCATCTCGATTACATGTTCACACTACACACCCCTTTAAAGCTTAGTGCCTTGCTTGCCTTAAGCCAATTCTAGTCTAAACAACAGGCTATTCTCACTGCTTCCCTGCTGCCTTTCCTGGGCTTCTCTCTCTACCTCTGGGTCAGACTAAAGTGAGATGGAGAGATTACTAGATGGGTTCTAAGAAGTTGGGGAATACTCACACTTTGAACAATCAAATTATATTTCAAATGCACTACAGTGCATTATAAAGGTGAATTTGTGTGAATTACTTTAAAGCAGGGGGCATTTTGTTTTTATCATATATCTGTTTTTAAATGATGTTTGTTTTTTGTTCTCAAAACATGGCATACATCTGCCTTCTTGCTCACTGTGACTATTTGTTATTTTCATTCCTTTTTTCCACTTGTTAATATAAGAGAGATGGAGCGAGAGATATGAGAGATGGTATGAGATAGACACTCACCAGTGGATGAAAAGGGGGAATAAGTGGGAAGTGCAATCTGTGAATAGCCCCAGAAATCAGAAACTCTGACCAAAAAGAAGGCTTAAGACTAAGAGGTCTGGGCCTAGGAGAGGAAAGGGTTTGGAACTCATGATTCAGAACTAGTTTTAAATCTTCCCATAATAGAGTTAAGTGGAATTTGTTATATGCAGAAATAATTTGTTCCTTTTAAAGGTATAAAACAACATAACTATGCAGGATAATTTTATTACATTTTTAAAATAAATTATAATAAAAAATTTAAAATAAATTATAAAAGTATTACATGCACGTGGCTTATAGAGTTAGAAACATTACAATACAGAAGAAAAGAAAAATCGTTCATAATCTTACCGCCCAAAGATAACCATTGTTAACATTTTTATTACTTTCCTTCCAGCCTTGTTATTAAATATATCCAATATCACACTTCTTCTGCAGTTCTGTATGCTTTTTTATTTAAGAGTATAATCTTGACCATTTTCCTCATATCTTCAAAATTATTAACATGTATCATTTCTACTAACTGCATAATATTCCAGTGTGTGGAATAGGTCTCCTGTTGTGGAACATGCAGTTGATTTTCAACTACTGCCATTACAAAATTCTGTAATAAATATCTTTGCACATAATTCATTGGCTTAATTTCTGTTCATTGGTTTAGGCCAGATTTCCAAAAGTAGGATTAAAATTGTTATTTTTGAAGAAGATATGAATTTTTAGCTGTTTCAATTTCTTTTAGGTATAACTTAAATACAATTTCACACTTTATTATATATGTTCTCTACTGGTCTCTGCTGATTTAGTGTCTATGAGAAATACCAAGGTTATTATAATTGGGAAAATGTATCAGTGAAAATGCTAATGGCAGATATCTTGATTGGAAATTTTTCTGGTGAGGGGCACCTGGGTGGCTCAGTTGGTTAAGTGTCTGACTCAGGCCACTACCTCGTGGCCTGATTTCTGCTCAGGCCACGACCTGTGTCTCATGAGTTTGAGCCCCATTTTGGGCTCTGTGCTGATGGTGCGAAGCCTTGCTTGGGATTCTGTCTCCTTCTCTTTCTGCCCCTCCCTGCCTAAAATAAATAAACATTAAAAAAAAAAAAAGAAATTTTTATGGTGAGGGTCTGGGTGGCTCAGTTGGTTAAATATCCAACTCTTGTTGTGGGTTGGAGCCCTGCATCTGGCTCCACACTAAGCACAGAGCCTGCTTAAGATTCTCTCTCTCTCCTTCTGTGCCTCTCCCCTACTCTTTCTCTCTCTCTAAAATGAGAGAAAGAAAGAAAGAAATAAAGAGAGAAAGAAAGAGAGAAAGAAAGAAAGAAAAATTTTTTCTGGTGAAATCAAATGCTATATTTTTTTCTTTTGAATATAGATTCTTTGGATTATTAAGAGTTTGCTTGTTTATTTCTAATGCTTTATTTACTTTTTTTTTTTTTTACATTATGCCCATGAAAATAAAGAAGAGATTTGTGGAAATACAGTCTCCTTTGTATTTCAACTTCTCAGATATCACTGGGTCCAAATCAGGGTTGGTGCTCTTGATAGCCTGCATTTAAATAAATGACCATGTTTCTTTTTCTTCTCAATTTTAGCTAGTCTGGTATTTTCAAAAATGATTATGTAGACAAATTTCTAAGTATGTCCTCAAGCTGCTGATTCTTGCTTTTCTGGGTGACCACCCCAAGACTCCCTGAGAAGCCCCTTGTTGGCCCCACACACTGGCTGGTCACCAGGTCCTTCTCTCAGGTGTCTGTACAAGTCACCACAGGACCAAATTCCCTCAGGCTTGTGAGGAGCAGAGATGGACAGAAAGGAAGTTTTTCAAGAGCCATCCAGTGGGCAATGTGTTTACTGTAGTTGATGTAGTTGAACGAATTATTGGTTCCTTGACCTTCCTACCTCCCTTGCGCCTAAAAATAATCAAGGCTAATCTTGTGTTCAATACTTACCGTGGATCAGAAGCTATGCTAAACTCTTTACAGACATCATCTATTAAATCCTCAAAGCAATTTTATAAAGTGGGTACTATTATTTCCAATTTACAGATAGGAAACTGAGGTCAAAAGACCCCAGAGCTCAGACACCAGAGTCCATGCAGCCACTGAGCTGTGCAGCCAGCACCCACATTCTCACAGCTCACTTTTACTCCCTGACTAGATAGGATCTGTTAGGTGTCTAATGGCAAACTGAACTGACCCAATGAAGGACAAGAGAGAGATCAAAAGTGCCTTGCTTAGTCTTTGGGATGGAGGAGTGGGGAAGAGGCAGAGCAACAACCAAATGTCAAGGTGGGGCTCCTCTCATCCCTTTCCTGAATCTCTTCATCTTCTTAGAAACTTCTCTGCCTCCCTTCCTCTCCCCCAACCCATAGCTCTTTCTGAATCGATTGCCAAGTTTTCTTCTTCAGCAGCCTAATGGCTGCAACTTCTGCCTAGTGCTTCACATTCTTAACAGCGCCCCCCCCCCCCCCGAGACTGAATGGGCTGCTGCTTCTTTCACCTCCTCAGAGCTCCCTTCTGCTACGACTAGCTTGCTCAGCTCAGTATTCACAAAGGGCCTAGTAGGGCTGGGGTATACTACATATAACTGCTACCCCAGCCTTTATTTCCAAAATCAAACTCCTTCGGGGAAACAATTGTGTGGTTGCAGAAAAAGGCTCCAGATCAGAGCACTGAAAGCCAGTTCCTTGTCCTCCATTTGCTATGGACTCAGCAGACATTTTTTGAGTGCTTCCTGTGGACCTGGAGATTGTTTAGACAAAGGAAAATATGCCAAAATAAGAAACATGAGTCCCTGTCCTCAAGAAACTCCAAGGGGGAGCCATGAAAATTTGATGAAGTAAACTAACCAGAGTCTCAATTCTATCATCTGTAGAAGGGTAACTAATAACATTTTCATTGTCTGTTCCATCTGCTCACACAGCTTGGTGGTATTCACCTGCCCAACCTCCACCTCTGAAGGTGTTCTATCTCTCAGCTGCTGGCAGATTCTTGTAAAACACAACATTGATTGTGCCACTTTTTTGACAATGCCCTGCATACTTTATGGTAAAAGTCTTACTTAATATCCTGGTGTGCAAGACCCTTCAAGACCTGATACCTGCCTGCCCATCCTGCTTCAGCTCTCTCCATCCTCACATGCCTCTGCACACAACCAGGTCAACTATTCCATGTTGTCTTCTGTCTCTTCTCCCTGAAACCTTTTCTGATCCCAAAGCCCACTCCTTTGAGTTCCCTCAGTGTCCAGTGCTTATGTCTACCAGAGTGTTTCTCATTCCTTTAATCTCCTCAACTTGACTGTGACCTTTCAAGGATGGAAACTGTGCCTAACACAGTGTTTATGAGTGTTTAGCTCATAACAGGTGTTTAGTAAATGCTTATTGAATGAATGAAGAAAGGAAAACTCCAAATGACTCTGAGGTTATATGGAGTGGTTGCATTTCAACAGCTTGATCTTCCCAATGCCCCTTAAATAATAACACAGCAGAACTCTTGTTTGGTTATGTCCAGTCCCCATGGTGGAAGCAAGTGAGTATCCCCTGGTGTCTTGCTGCTAAAGGAAGAATCCCATGATTACTCATACATCTCCTCAAGGGAGTAATTGTTCTAGCACTAGAGAGCTCTTGGGCTACTATGGCTCAGAGTATCATTAATAAATATGGATAATTCCATGAGAGCCTTGAATGACCCAGAACCTGAACACCGTCCTATCCTGGCGCCAGCATACAGGGTAGACATCCCAAACAGCGAATTGACTCAAGACAAAGAAGTAAGGAAGATTTGCTGGGAATTGGCTTGAGATATAGAAATCTTCAAGGCTGAGATATAGGAGTCTTCAGAGAGTCTGAAAGCTGTGTTGAGTTCTAGTTCCTTTTTCTCAGCCAACTCCAGAAATACTGTCTTCATTCCAATTCCCATAGTTCCTTCACTTCTACCCCAGCCCCAATATCTGTCCAGCTGATTTTCCTGGGACACCTTGGCCCAGATCTCTGCTTTCTTGGCTAATTCCCAAGAGAAGGCCTTGATCAGAAAAACAAGCTCACAAACCACCTCTGGTTCTAACCCCACTCCAGTCAATCCCATCAGCTTGTAAAGTTTTTCTATGCAAATAGGAGTGAACAAACTCATAGCTGTCCCTTATGCTATCAGGCCACTCATTAAAGCCATAGCCAAGAATCCTTTGCCTGTATGACCTGCCAATCACAGACCATGCCAGCCTCTTAGCATGAGCATCTGCTTCATCTATAAAAAGAAATAGAGATAACAATTTAAAATAGGTTCTTCTTTAAATCTTGGATCTAATTTTAGAAGTTCTATTTTTCCTTCCACTTATATACTCTGTTCCTCTTTTTGTTCGCACCCCCCCCCCCCCCCGCCACACACACAGGAGTACCTTGATTGTTCCCCACTGTTATATCTTTGTTCAGGTAGGTCTAACTGCTAGGATTTACTTAGACCCAATTTTTCCTTCAAAGTCAACTTAAGCCATTTTTCTTCCACACTCTTTTAGCACACTCCCTCAATATTCATTCTTAGCACTCATTGTACCATTTTCTTTCTTTCTTTCTTCCTTTCCTTTTTTTTTTTTTTTTTAAGTGGGCTCCACTCCCAGCATGCAGCCCAACATGGGGCTTGAACTCACAACCCTGGGATAAGACCTGAGCTGACATCGAGAGTTGGATGCTTAACTAACTGAGCCATTTAGGTGTCCCTCGTTGCACCATTTTCTCATGGGGCTTGAACTCACAACCCTGGGATAAGACCTGAGCTGACATCGAGAGTTGGATGCTTAACTAACTGAGCCATTTAGGTGTCCCTCGTTGCACCATTTTCTCATGGGGCTTGAATTCACAACCCTGGGATAAGACCTGAGCTGACATTGACAGTTGGATGCTTAACTAACTGAGCCATTTAGGTGTCCCTCGTTGCACCATTTTCTCATGGGGCTTGAACTCACAACCCTGGGATAAGACCTGAGCTGACATTGACAGTTGGATGCTTAACTAACTGAGCCATTTAGGTGTCCCTCGTTGCACCATTTTTTTTTTAATTTTTTTTTTTAACGTTTATTTATTTTTGGAACAGAGAGAGACAGAGCATGAACTGGGGAGGGGCAGAGAGAGAGCGAGACACAGAATCAGAAGCAGGCTCCAGGCTCTGAGCCATCAGCCCAGAGCCTGACGCAGGGCTCGAACTCACGGACCGCGAGATCGTGACCTGAGCTGAAGTCAGACGCTTAGCCGACTGAGCCACCCAGGCGCCCCTCATTGCACCATTTTCAAATGGTATATTAATGTGTCTGTTTCCAGCCTAGGCCCTAAGCATCTTAGAGTGCAGGCCATACTTCATTTCGCTCTCTCTCAGTATCTGGCTCACAGTAGATACTCAGTAAATACTGGTTGAGCTCAATTTCATAGAGCTTTTTCTGACCATTGCCTCCCATGTCAATTCCTCCCTTCTTTCAACTCCCATTGTACGCACTACTGAGGAATGCATAGTTTGATGCTTAAATTGTTCTTGAGTTGGTTCATGCTCTGTCAGTGCTGTTCTTGCAATTAGATCCTCAAGGCTGGAGATCATATCATACATTCCTTCTGTCACCCCACAGTGTCAGTGCTGGGTGGAGAGGGGCACAAAAAGTAGTTGAGTTGTTTGCTTTCTTAGAAAGAAAGGACTAGTCACACACTCGTCATGAGCCACAACAAAAATCAGGGAGACCCTGATTTTCCCAGGAATGGTACTATTCCTGTCAAATAAGATGGGTTTCAGTTTTTGCAATGAGCTCCCATTTTCTGAGGAACTTCTATGAGCCAAGCATTTTATGGAACATGTTACATACATTATGCTCCTGGGTTTTCATGAAAACACTGTAGGACAGATATCATGGTCTCCATTTTACACATGAGGAAATTGAAATTTGGTAGGGTTTGGTGATTTGCCCAAGGCCATCCTGTTAGAGAAGATCCAAGAGCCAACCCCAGTTCTATGAGACCTTACAGCCTATACCCATTCCATGCACTACAGAGTTTAGCCTGGCCAAGCACTCTCTGATTCTTCTTTTCTATTGTTTCTCAATCATGGCAAAAATCCTACCATACATGTCTCCCTTTTTGTCCAGAGAACTTGAAGGAGGCCATGTTGGTATCGGCTTTCCAAGGTGAGTGAATTTCTCCTGGTGAGCCTGGATGTCCAGTTTATCATGGGGCCATGGAAAGCTTAGAGACTCCTAAAACAATCTGGTTTACACAGAGTCCAAGAGGTTGGGAGTGACCTAGGGCCAGCAAGAAGGCCCCCAAGGGTCAGTGCTAATTGGAGCAGATGCCCCAGGGGTACATAGCCCAGACTGTTCCCAAGGAGTTCAGCTGGAACCAGATTGCCTCAGGAATGTGAGTGAGGCAAACAACTGCTTGATTGTTTGAGCCCCTACACTTGGTACGGGGTGCTGCTTCCCAGCTAAATGTAGGCCAACAGGATTTCTGAAAACTGTTTGCAAAGCTGAACGCAACACTTCCTTCATTTGCATTTAAAAAATAAACTCAGCCTTGAAATGGGCATTAGCCAAGCCCTTCCTGAAAATTGAGAAAGATTGTAATGGTATAGCTCTCTGCTCCCCAAATGCTCCTCTCCCCAATTTGTTTGCAAGCAGGAGGTTGTTTTATTTTATAAGCCTCTCTTTCCATTAAACTCTAGTTCCAGACCTTGAACAATGAACTGCAGACTTTTCTTCTAAGGTGAAAGTGTCTTTACTGAGGGGCTTGCAAAGTAGTATTAGAATTTCTCATCAGCATTACCCTTTTAGACCCTTCGTCTTAAATGGCCTGCATTTTAAGTGCATGTTCATAATCATCCCCAATCCATAATGGTCATCATTCATAAATTAAACCTAGGACAGCACCTTGATGTCCTTCTTGCTTTCATAGTGGAAAGACTCAGTATCAATGAGAAATGACCAACACATTCTCCTGGCTAGCCCATCTTCTACTGCCCTCTTGTCCACAACCCACGGGTACACATGATCAAACGAGAGTTTTGTGCAGCATTTACTGGTTTTGAAGAAAGTCATTGTTCTATTACTAGTTCTGTAGCTTGTGCACTCGATATGGTCTAAAAAGTAATATTGTGAGCATAATCAAATATAAACTTGGAAAATGTAATGCCATCATTCCCATTTTTCCAAAATCAAACTCATTATAGAAGTACCAGAACATGACATCCTGGATCTCATTGACTTTATCGCAGGGATAAATCTGTCTGCATGCAGTGAATTAATTAATACATATGAATTATGGTTCTTAGATGAGTTTTGAAGATGAACTTGATCTTTTATTTTTCTCCTTCTGGACTTTATCTACATAGCCATTTCCTTAGGCATCAAAGATGACACCACTGACTTAATTGTTCTCTGTGGGCAGATGTGGCTGAAACGGACAAGACACAAAATCAACATGTGGTCAATGCACTTACAAATTAAATGATAAGGACAGTTTTCAGAAACCTGTTCTTTTTTCCCCTCCAAACTTAAAACATTTCCCTCCAGTTAAAACTTACATTTATCATCCCGTAAGATGGAGTTTTTAAAGGAAGTGTTAGGTAGAGACATCTCTTAGATATTCTTGCCTTAAAGGGACAAATAAGTACACTTTTTCACTGATTTCAATACAGTTTTGGGTTGTGCTTGCACGTTGGTTTGATGGTATTATTTGTAAAAACTATGCCTCTGTTGGAATAACTGGTTTGGGGAGAGGAAGACCCTTCTGGAAAAAGTATGAATTGTTTTCTGTGTCTATAATCAGATTACTTATAAATGATATGCCATGTTGTATAATGTTCGAAATTTTGCTTTCAGACACACACACACACACACACACACACACATACACATTTACTTTGTGGTTGAATTCACTCGGGCTTCATTTTAAATCATGTAGGTCTCTGAGCCATTTCCACCAAAATGTGGTAAAATGCAGAAGTTGGCAATTCAATTTTATTCAGCCTTTCAAGAAGGAAGGCCCAGATAAGCTTTGCTTGTTCATGTCAGTGATAATATTCATCAGTGAGGCCTAAATCTAATTCTGTAGGCTTGCTACTGCTTTGTTGTACTGTCATTTCTGAACCTCAATCTCCTCTCTCTCTCTTTCTCTCTCTCTCTCTCTCTCTCTCTCCCTCCCTCTCTCTTTTTTAATCACAGCAAAAAGTTTCTTAAGGGCTTAACTTACAGCCAAGTGCCAGCTCCCCCATTTAATTTGTCCTGCTTCCCCATAGCACTTGTACTTTATGTTCAGGCAGAGGTGAGGTCAGTTCTCAGGGCCCGGCTCTCTGGACACCCTCAATGATGACCTCATTAGAGTCACAGATGTTTGCTGCACTTCGGGAGATCTGGAAAAAACAGAGCAGTAAACTAGGCCAGCTTGCAGTAAGGCTGTTACCCACAATTCAAGATAAAATGCTGGATAGTTCCCACTAGGTTCTGGTCGGCTAGGAAACAGCAACTTATTAATCTTGTGTCAGAGAGCCAGCTGCAGCCGTGGCAGTTACCATATTTCACCACCAACTCCATGTCTGGACAGCCATTGTCTTTTTTTTATGAAAAAACTCTACAAATCAGCTGCGTTCTCTCTCTCCCTCTCCCTCTCCGTTCCCCCCCTCTAACTTAGCAAAGCCCCTGCATGTCCTCCTTGGAGAAATTGCACAGGAGCCCTGATAGAGTTCGGGTGCATCGTCAATCCTGTGGTTGGTTTACTAATTCAGAGAGACTGCTTACTTTCCAACTTTAATGATATTCCCTCAGCATATCACTTTGGTTGCCTGGCGACCGGATTTGAGCTAGGCCTCTCATTTGATTCCCACACATCAGACCCTGAAAAGCACTTTTTTTTTCCCCCGTCCCTCAGCTTTTGATTCTTTCTCCTCTGAAACCCTTCCCCCTGCGGTGTCAGTATGGGTGGGCAGAGCAGTAGTAGAGGGAGGGCAAGGGTGAAGGGCGGCCTAGAGCGTACTGGTCACACATCAAGGCCTCCAAACAAAGCCTCCAGGAACCCTTCCTGACAAACACAAATTCCCCTCAGAAAAAGCAAATTTGGCTTTCCCTTCATAGTGTGGGTGTCATTTTAAGACTTTCCTTCGATACTTTATTAAATCTGATGCTTTTCATTGTTTTTCATGCCATCTCTCACAAAAGACTTCCTATTATCAACAAGTTGCTACAGGAGTAAGCAAACAAAATTGTGAAGAACTGAAATAATCTGATAAACACCAGCCTTTTGGCCATGTCCTCGTGGGTTTTAATATTACAATGTATATGTTAGCGTACGAATTGTCTGTCTTAATTTTACCACAGTGCACTGCTTTTCCCACCACGAAGAAATGTTTTATGTTAAAATCCACACACTAAAATCCAAAGTGTTACTGCAAAAGAAAATGAAAAATGTGTCCCTTTTGGTCTTTTTAAAGGAAAAGAGAGATGCTTCTCTCTATTGTTTGAAAAGGCTCAACATTTTCAGTTTTCAAAACTGCAAAATTGCAATGATCAGATGTACGTGAGTTTTCCTTCCAAAAAGGAAGGAAGGAAGTAAAAGAAAAATTCGTATGATGTGCCATTTGAGTTTTTCCATAATAATATTTCAATTGTGTAAGTGAAATTTTATATGCTGTGATCACATCCTCAAAAGAGCACAATAACAAAAAACAGTTGGAGCATTTAATGAGCTACTTAGTTTACTGATTACAGTTAGTGCATAATCATATTGATACATACAGACTTCCAGTGTATACGTGTAAGATGTATGTATGCATATAAATATGTGTCTGCATACCTAGACGTGTTTGTAGATTGCTCTTGAAATATTAAAATTTCCATATGCGTGTCTTTTTTGATGACCAGTCTATTGTAAAATGTAGTTCAAATATTCTTGTTAGAGTTTATTTTCTCACAGATCCCTGAAGGATTTGCTCATGTAACTCTCATTCTCGTGTGCAAATCCCCTGTGTATTGATGGGAGAATGGACTCCTAATTCCTCACTAGAGCTGCAAGAAGGATTCTTAACCTTTACTCTCTTGTTGTTGAACTTATATAAAGCTGACAAAAGTTCTTTACCCCTTTCTCAGCAATGATTAAAAATGTGTACAAAGTTATTATTTTTCTAGTGACACTTTTTGGATCCCTCCTCGTACACTCACCCCTTCCTCCATTTCCTACATCTACAAGATCTATTACATGCTACGTTATTACTTACTTAGTTATTAGGTGGCTGAAGGAGATGGTTTCATACTGTATATTCCTACGCGTGAAATAGGAATGTCCTCAAACTAGTGGTGAAGCTTCATTTTTCTTCTGTTCAAAGTTGTAATTAATACATTATTAGCATTTTAGCTGTGCAGATGGGCAAAGCAGATACTATTATAAATTCTATTGATTCAGTTATTCTAATATTTGGTAGTGTCATATTTCACGTAGGCCAAGAACATTCTGATTTTTGTTTATTCAATATCTATTGGGATATCGATATTAAATGAATACTATATAAAATATTTCAATGGTAAGAGCTAATAAAACAAGAGAAGCAGTCTCCCTTCAACTTTATTTTTTCCTTTTGTATTGAATGATTGCTACATCAGACCAAGAACACAAAATTCAATATAAAAATATATTCAAGATAAAAATTCAGTATAACCATGCTAATGCTAGCATCTCATATTTGGGCTATGTTTAAGGAGGTAGAGGGTCAAGTGGAAAAGAAAATCTAATTGGTTGCTGGGTGTGGAGGACTATTTGGATACTCAAGGCAGAGTAAATGGAATGACTTACCCCTAACTTAAATAATTGTGAAAAATATCTCAAATATCCTTACCAAAAAAAAACAAACAAACCAGTTAAAACCCCCAATAAAGAGTCGACCTGAGTTTCTGTGACTCTTCATTGATAAAATATTAAAAATACTAGAAAATTAGTGCCGTGGTCTTTCCTTAATTCAATGCAAAGTACAATTGTTATTCTATTTGCTCTTCTCCCTACTTCTTCACTCTACTGGAATCTGAGCTAAAAATTGTAAAAAAAAAAACAGGAACCCCTTAAGAAAAGATTTCCTTAAAATATTTTCAATCTTGCAAATATCAAGTTTCTAAAAATCCTGTGATGGAAACCTGATCATTTCTAGTTCCTTTTCAGAGAGTACACCACTGGATAGGCATTTATTTTTGGATGCTTGCCTAAATCGTTTCGTCTGCAGTTCCCACCACTAATAGCAACTCACCTAGGCTGCAGAATTGTCCTCTCATTCTAGAGACCCTTGTGCATATAAAAGGAGCAGAGAACATGAATAGAAAATGAGTGGTGTTTCACTCTTTTTCTCTGTGAAAGACAAGACAAAATCAAGTCTGAGTTTGGAAAAATAAAGGCTTATTGATCTGGTTAATAAATGGATAGCCATCAGAAATTCAGAATTATTTTGCTGTTAGTTATTTTCATGGTGACAAGGTGTGCATTTATGGAAGATGAAAGCCCAGGGAGAGGTAAAATATCTTGGATTCATGATTCATGATTCCTGACCCACTTGAGTGCTTCATTTGTTAAAAACGAATCATGAGTTGTATTATTGTTATCATCAATATATACACTTAACATAGTTATATTAAAAATAGTAAATATGTCACACTCGCAAGTGGCACCTACCTTTTATTTATAATGTTGCTGTTGTAAACAATACCTATAAATGATGAGTTGTGTGATAAAGAAAAGAACAGGGAGATGGAAAAACCTGGAGATGTGTCCTTAACCTTGTCATAACATCCTGAGCCTCAGTTTCCTTAGCGGTAAAGGCAGGCAACGTCATATAAAAACTTCAAATAGTCCTTACTATTTGCCTTTTGCTATATGGTTCTGTGGCCTCTATGAGGAAGGGCTTTACTAATGATAATTCCTATTTGTATGTCACAAAGAGAAGAAGAGGGTTCATGAACATGTGTGTATGTTTAAGAACCACATGAATATCTCAGCCTTTCTAACACGATGCCACTCAAATGGGTCTATATGGTGAATATCTGCATGATCGCAGTTTTAAAAACAAAAGTTCATGAAGGGAAGAAAAGGAAGTAGAAAAAAAGAAACCACCACCCAATGCAGACTCCCAGAAGAAACCGGAAACCCTTCAATTTATTTCTCTTTGTGCATCTAAAGCTTTGAAAAGTCCAAACAGACTTCTTTTTGAACATTTCTAGCAGATCTCACTGTTCCTGTTGTTGCATGCACTGAGTTTAAATTCTCAGCACAGATGAACACAGCCCAGCGGAAGTTCTAATCCTCAAAAAGTAGACAAATAACAGGGAAACTCCAACGGCCCCTTAATACAGCTGAGCTCTCAGGCCTCCCCGGGATGCGGGACTCTGAGTGGTGCCGGAGTTGGGGTTGCTATTTTGTTTGTCCCCATGAGCCCCACCTCAGCATGCCGATGCACTGATGTCAGAATTCTAAATGAGCTTGCTCAGAAGGGCCCAGATTAGCCTGGTTGCTAGGATCTCGCCATTCCAACCCCCTTTTCCACTTCAGTGGACTGAGCTTTTGACACTATGAAAAGCACCATTTAAAATTAATTAAAGCTTCTTATTTGGTACCAAATCTCATCACTGCCGACTACATTTAATATGTTTTATGTGTGGCTCTAAGTCCCTGTAGCATCATGTGTTGTATGATCCTGCAATGAAGCGGCTGCAAGTGAGAAAACACAGAAGCAACCCAAATTTAGCCCTTGGGTGTTTCATCTGGTGTGTTAAACCACAAAGCTAGTCTTCCGGTCTCTTGGGTCATGAAAATTTCGTTGAACGAGAGAATGGTGTTCCCTCTGGAACTGAAGACAGGAGACCTGAGTTCTAGTCCTGCTCAGTCACCATGATGGGCAAGACGTGGTTACTTTTGAAAACTTCAGGTTCCTCATCTGTAAAAGAAAGGGGCTGGTCTGCAGTCTCAGACTTGGTATTTGGTGTGAATGGTTTTGGATTCCGAGTGGAGGAGGCAGGGCTGTATGACAGGGTAAACTCTCAAGTCTGGGGGTTAAACCGATCTGGGTTTAAATCTCAGTTCAACAACTTTCTGTGTAGCACTGAGCAAGTAGCCTAATCTCTCAGACCCCCGGTTTCATCATCTGTAAAGTGGGGTCAATAATTATACCGCCCTTCAAGCCACTTTGTCACTTACGTGGGCCACAAATTATTTTCTAGTCTATTAGCTTCAATAATTCTTTCCAAAAGTCAGAGTCCAACTTGTCCATCTCGTGATTGTTTTTTCAAAAAAAATTAGATTAAATAATAATAGTAATAACAATGAAGACTCTTTAAGGTGCAGGGAAGTCTTGTAGGCAGACAAAAAGATAGTAAAATCTTTAAAAAAAAACGTGACAAAAATAATACAAGTAATTTGCTTGACTAAATGCAATCTGAGTTTTATCTGCCTCCAGGAGTCTTGTTTTGTTTTGTTTTGTTTTTTATGGTGTCATTTTTAATACAGTTTGTTCCCATTGCCAAATTATATTATGCATTTGTTTGGACTATGACAATTCCCCCTCACTCTTTTGTGCCTTTGATTTAACAGGACGGAAAAAATAAAAATCTGAGAAGAATAGTAATGGGTATCTTGACTTCACACCAGAAGATTTGTATATGTGGGAGACAAAGTTTTGTTGTTGTTGTTGTTGTTTTTTATTGATTGGAGATTCACATAAGAAATATATGCTTGTATAGAACCAATCTCAATGTATATGTAATCCAGTACCTGAATGTTTCTTAACGACTTAGCAAAACATGCCACATTTGCTATTCATGAAGAAAAAACTTGACATTTTAACAAATAGGGTGTTTCTTAAAACACCATTGTAGTTTCATATTTTTATATTTTTATACTGCTTACACTCTGAAATACAGTTTTAGAAGCATCATAATAAAAACTCCACAATGGGAGAAAAATAGATTGACATACACGGTGAGTGGTGAGTAGCCTTCCATTTACCTGATGTAGCAGCTGAAAACACACGGTGATCACTCTATTATTAATGCTTTAGGCAAAGTCGGGAATCATCCCATGTTTTAAACAAGTGGCTAATTCGAACTGTAAAATTCTTTGGTTACAGAATTTCGTTGAACTGTCCTAAATGAAAATGCCCTGCAGAGTTTTCCACGCAACTGCGGCTTTCACGTTTAGGTATTGATTGGAAAATTTATCAGATTTATGTAATTTCCTAATTCTAAAAATTCTGGCAAGTGAAAACCTCCGCCTCTCAGTTTTCTCATCTGCAAAATGGGAAACATGGTAACATAATATAATAATAATAATGCTGACAACCGTCTCATGAGGTTGTTGTGGTGTGGTAATTCATGTATCATATTTGCAGTGCCTGCCATATATGCAGGTTTTTAGTAAATAGCATCTCCCATCCCTGTTATTACAACAGGGCATTAATATGGGTTTAGACATTATTGTGCATACCACAAGGTTGATCACATCTGGACCATCGCCACCAACATTATGTATAGTTTGGCGTACTGGGAAATCGTAACAAAAGCCTGAGAAGCACCTGATTATTTCAAAAAACACCAGAATGCTTTTCTCAGTGTAGGAGTCCTACCAACACAAGGTATTTTCTTAGAGGAGAAAATAAAACTTTCCTTGGGTAGAATCAGCCTTAACATTTAATAGCCAGCATACAGCTACTTTCAAAAGAAAGCCCTACTGTTCTGGATCTTTTGTTTCCTGAGTATGACTGAGAATCCCTGTGTATGACTGAGATCAACAGCCAGATATCCAGCAACTGGCAGATCAATTACTATTTGTCTCTAATGTTGCTGTTTGCAACTTAGCAAAACACTAGTATGTTTGCACGGTCCCCTACTTAGGTAAAACTATGAATTAGTTAATAAAAGAACCAAATAGAAGTGAAGAGGAAAAAGTTATACACTTACTAGGTACACCTTAAAAAAAGGAAATAAATATGTAAATGTTTATTCCCCCTGGTAGATGATAACAGAATAGCCAGCCATTCAATTTAAATTTTATTTGTGTAAGTTTCTTTGTGTCTTTTTCAAAACCCCAAGAAGTTCAACTTGACTATTAAATGCTTTTGGCAGCAAAAGGATATACTGTGTTTCTTAATGTAGTGGCCTAACAATACAACTATTTGGTAGTAGTGGAGGACAACTGTGGACATGAAATTTGAAAGAAAAAAAAAAAAATTGAAGTATGTCTCCAAACAGAACATGTTGTTGCTAAATATTCCTTCGACTACAGTTAATATCAATGAGTGTGCTTCTAAACATATATATGTATATATGTACATATGCATACAAAAGTCTTGACATATCATTCATCTAGTATTGCATAATGTAAAAAATAACATTAGTACTTAATTGCTTTTTCTCCCGTGTAGTGGTTAAAAAGTTGTTTTAAACCAGAAAGGAATAATCAAATTACTGAAATTCTGTTATCAAGCAGACTAGAAGCAAACTTTTCTGTTTTCACTCCGAGAATCTGTAATAACATAATTAATGACTACAGATCATTATTTTGACCTGCAACTTTAGAAGAAAGCTGGTTTTGTTTCTCATAAGTGTGGTAAGAATGAGGTAAACTCACTAATACCTGCTTAAGGTTAGTTTAAAAAATGATCTTTTAAACAATCTCAACCCAGAGTCAAGATGTCACTAACAAAGGGATCCAAACCATATAACTTGCACTGAATTGAATATGAATGAATAAAGGTTTTATAAGTCAAAATATAACAAAGCCGTCCATTTGTACATCAGATTTCCAAATTAGTGTTGCTACTAGAGGCTATCTGAATCAAAGTGGTAAAACTATTCCATCAGTCTCAAACACAAATATTACAATTAAGAGTTATCTGTTATAATGACAATCAAATAATTACCCATAGAGAGTCCAAAATTAAATGCCATATTAGTTTGATATATAATTGATCAGTTTATTATTTCTCAGGTGATGTTTCTGTGTTTGCCACTCCCATGACCTTTTGTTAGGCTCCCCTTTAAACATAGATTCACCTCAAATAAATCTTTAAAGAGAAAAGCAGTGAAAGAACGCATTCACCTTCCCCGCCAGAATAGAATCAACAAAGAAATAATCCTTTGTTGCAGGCTTAAAAAGAGTTTCTCCCAGTTCTTCCCTTTACCCCAAAGTGTAGGAACTTCTGCTTTCCTTGTTTTCCTAAACAACTCTTCCTCGCCCCCCCCCCCCCCCCCCCCCCACCAACCCATAGGCTTTAGGAAGTTTGCTGATCCTATCAGTTTGGGAGCAACTACATTCACAGGAAGGCCTCGCACCCGGGATCATTGTCTCCTTTCTGAAAGCTGGATGAAGACATCAGACTCTCTGTTTGTCATTGGTGTATGACTGAGATTAAATTACTGGATAATGGAAACTGATAGACCCGTTCATATTTCACCCTCAAGTTGCTAAAAATAATTTCCACCTATGTGCCAATCACCTCTTTAAATGCTAGCTCAAATACTAGAGTACCCATGGGATAAGGGAAAGTTTTGTGGTCACTGGGAGAAGACCAGTCCCTCATTTTGAATTCAATATCTAAATTTCGAACATCCTTAGCTCAAAGGAAAGGATTGCAATGGCTCAGTTTGACATAGTTAAAGAATACTAATGATTTCACATTTAGAAGTTGTTGAAATATTTCCAATTCGAGAAGAAATTTGTTTCCTGTGAAAATGGGTGAAAACTCCATTAGCCATCAAGAAAACGATACTCCCATTGGGGCATCTGGGTAGCTCAGTCAGTTAAGCATCTGACTCTTGATTTTGGCTCAGGGCATGGTCTCTCAGTACATGAGTTTGAGCCCTGCGACGTGCTGACAGTGTGAAGCCTGCTTGGGATTCTCTCTCTGTTTCCCTCTCTCTTTGCCCCTCCCTGTCTCTCTCTCTCTCTCTCTCTCTCACAATATATAAACTTAAGAAAAAGATACTCCCAGGTTTTGTCATTTGGAAAGAGGAAGGAAAGAAGCCTATTGTAATGACTATGTCAGATCTTAAGCTATGGGAGCTTTTCACCTGCACCAGGTGAGGCAGAGGAAATTCCCTTATTTGGTCAAAAGAATGAATACTAGTTTCTACTAGTTAATTAGGCAATTAGTATAAACAGCTGGTATGGCCCAAACCCCTCCAGGGGAAAAGTCTTTAGAGTCAAGATAAGCAAGGGATGCTTTCCTTGACTTCATAAGTGTACTAAAGGAGGACTAAAGAAAAAAATCAAATCTTCATGACTTTGTGTACTTAGCCTCAAGCAGGACCAACAAACAATAAATAAGCAAGTATATTCTAATCCATTACGGTAACATAATAAAGAGCAAAGAAGAACATATCTATAAGCAAAACAAAACAAAACCAACCAGAATCTTTTCTTCTGAAGCGAACCAGGCACTACTGAGCTTAAAGCCCCCTGTGCCTCATTCATCCTCCTGACCTGACCCCTCTGACCTCTTAGAAACCTAATACATTTCCTGTTTCAGTCATACGCCCCAGAAAACTCTTCTTTACATGATATGTAGTATTTCCTTACTTGACTACCAATCAGAAAGTCACCATATTATAATGCATATAGAATGAGATGTGTCTGTTGTTTGGGTATGGATGGAACTTGATATCAAAAGTAAAACACAAAAGAGAGCTGAAGTTTTACAAGCCAGGTAAGTGTCACGTGAATGTAGGGGAAAACAGTCTGCCAAATGTGAAGTGTGATACGAATTAGAGGATTATTGCAATTCAATTGTTTTCTTTATGTGTCTATTTCCAGTAGGAAATAAAACGGACTTTTCAAGAAGATTCTCTTAGTTTTATGCTCTTTTGTAGATTATACTTTATTTTAGAAGTGCAAAAATATAAGAACTAAATACTGAAATAAAAATAATAAAGAAAAAACTCTATCTTTCATCTGTGACATTTGCATTCTCAATTCTTTGCAGGAATTCTAAATTATATGGCAGACCTGATTTTCTTTGAGTAACTTTTGCTTGACATCTAAGTCACAATAAATGGTTTGGGGTATCAATTTCTTAAATGTGCTTGATTTGCTAAGAAAGAAATCAGGAAACCAAATATTACCCAACTTACCATCCTATGTGGAGGGTAGACAGTAGGTTATATTTTTCAAATTCACCATTTCAAACACCCCCTTCCACACCCCGCAATCCCGTCCTCAGTATAGGGGAAGAAAAAAGAGGGAGCTCTACTTAACTCAAGTTAATTCTGTTTAATTCCACATATTTTATCAAAATGTTTAATTTAGAGGTAATAATTTAGTTTAAAGATAGCTGTTGAGACAAACTAAATGTGCTAAAGAAGTTGATATCAAAAATGTTGAGTGTCAGTGAAACTTAGCTGAAAGCCAATAGGATTGGCCATCTAATGGCGATTAAGTATGCTATAAATTCAAATCTTTGAAATAGTTGTTGAGATTTATTCAGGCAGACAAACAAAGATAACAAAAGTCTTTTGTGTGTTTGTCAGTCATTTCCACTCCTCTGTTGTTGTGGTGTCAAATAATGTCAGTTATTTAAGGGCAATTACTGTAATTTTAAATTCTCAACAAATTAAACTATAAAGACTAGAAGGTCCAAGAAGGACTCTACTCATTTTTCCACCACATTTTCCATCTTCCATTTTTAAAGGTAACTTTTAATTGTTTGAATGTTTAGAGAGAAAAAACCCACAATTTTTCTATTGGCATTTTGTTTTGTTTTTGTTTTCCGTTTTTTAAACTACCCGTGTTTGGATATTTCTTTTACACTGAGTTACATTTTATAAAATTTTTCCAATGGCACTATGCTTTTTTGGTCGAGTAAGTGAAATGATCTTCAACTAAACTTCATTCACTTTTTAAAAATATTAAAATAGCTTTATTTTTAGCCTTCTCTTATATTTGGCATATACAATTTAATGAACTTAGGTTGGAGTCTAGGAAAAAAAATTATACAAGGAAGCAAAATAGATCTTGAGATGAGTGAGAAAAATATGCATTTAAATTGTGTTTGATAATAGAATGTTCTACCAATAAAAAAAAAATCTTGGAAATGAAATGTAAGCATAATTAATTTGAATGGGATCATTAAAGTAGTTTCATAAAATAATTTAAAGTGAAGGAGGAAAATAATTACCACCCATCATATTTAAGCTATGTTGACAAAGTTTAAATGTTACATAATTTAAGAGGAAGGATTCAATACATTTTATATTTCATGAGATCTTTTTTTAAGATTTAGAGCAGCATCTAGGATTTCTTTGCAGTAATAAAGACAATGATCCATTATGTTCTTCTATTACTAATTATTCTGTAAAGATTGTCTGTTCCAAAAGATAATTAGAAAGGGTGAAATTTAATTCCATTAAACAGAACTCAGCTGGGACATAATGAAATTTTGCTGTGAAGTTGAAGACTTTGAAGCCAAATAAAAAGCTTTCACATAGATAGAGTAAATGAGATTATAAAACTCACACCTTATTCATGCAGGGCATATTTAAGACATACCAGGACAGGATTATGTTTACTCATGATGAGTTTTAAGTGTTCAGTTAGTACAAACATTCATAAAGTAGGTTTCTTCATTTTTCCTTGAGAATTTTAGTGATGGGCAGAGGTTCTTCTAGAGTTTAGATTTGTCCATTCATTTATTCAACAATAATGTTTTGCCTATTTTCTCTACACCTGACTCTAGACAAAATAATGAGTGTACCAAGATTAATAGGAAGATAGTGGCTGTTCTGAAGGAGCTTTTGGTAAAATCCAACATCTATTTATGATAAAAACTCCCAACAAAGCAGGTATAGAAGGACCATATTTCAACATAATAAAGGCCATAAATGACAAGCACACAGCTAACATCATATTCAATGGTAAAAAGCTGAACACTTTTCCTCTAAGATTAGGAACAAGACAAGGATGCCTACTTTTTCCACTTTTATCAACATAATTTTGGAAGTTTTAGCCAGAGGAATTAGGCAAGAAAAGGGAAAAGATGCACCCAAATTGGAAAGGAAGAAGTAAAACTGTCACTATTTGCAAATGATATATTATAAATAGAAAACCCTAATGACTCATTTAAAAAATTGTTGGAACTAATAAACAAATTTTGCAGGATACAAAACCTATATCCAAAAGTCTGCTGCATTTCAATACATTAACAAGGAACTATCAGAAAGAGCAATTAAGAAAACAAGTCCAGGGGCGCCTGGGTGGCGCAGTCGGTTAAGCGTCCGACTTCAGCTCAGGTCACGATCTCGCGGTCCGTGAGTTCGAGACCTGCGTCAGGCTATGAGCTGACGGCTGACGGCTGATGGCTCAGAGCCTGGAGCCTGTTTCCGATTCTGTGTCTCCCTCTCTCTCTGCCCCTCCCCCATTCATGCTCTGTCTCTCTCTGTCCCAAATAAATAAATAAACGTTGAAAAAAAAAAAAAAAAAAAGAAAGAAAACAAGTCCATTTGCAAAAAAAAAAAAAAAAAAAATTAAAAAAATAGAAAACAAGTCCATTTGCAATGGCATCAAAAAAAATAAAATAACTAGAAACAAATTTAACCAAGTAGGTGAAAACTACTGTATGTTGAAAACCATAAGATATTAATGAAATAAATTGAAGAGGACACAAATATAGGGAAAGATATTTTGTGCTCATGTATTTGAAGAATTAATATTGTTAAAACGTTTATACTACCCAAAACGATATAGAAATGCAATGCAATCCCTACCAAAATTCCAATGGCATTTTTCACAGAAATAGAACAAAAAATCCTGAAATTTGTATGGAACCATAAAAGACTCTGAATAGCCAAAGCAACCTTGAGAAAGGAGCAAAACTGAAGACATCATACTTCCTAATTTCAAACTATTTTCCAAAGCGATAATAATTAAACAGTATGGTATTTGCATTTAAAACATTCACGTTGATCAGTGGAATAGAATAGAGAGCCCAGAAATAAGTCCATGTATATATGATCAGTTTATGACAAGGAGTCAAAAATATACAATGGAGAAAGGACATTCTCTTCAATAAATGGTATTGGGAAAATTATACTACCAAAGGAAGAAGCAAAGGAATGAAACTGGACAACTATCTTACGCCATGCACAAAAAAATTAACTCTAAATGTAAGACCTGAAACCATAAAACTCCTAGAAGAAAACAAAGGCAGTAAGCTCCTTCCCTAAGTCTTGGTGATTATTTTTTTGTGTCTGACACCAAAGGCAAAAGTAATACAAGCAAACCTAAGCAAGTGGAAGTATATCAAACTAAAAAACTTCTGCCCAGATATGAAAACCATCAACTAATGAAAAGGGAACCTACTAGAGGATCCTAGGTGGCTCAGTGGGCTAAGTGTCTGACTCTTGGTTCCAGCTCAGGTCATGATTTCATGGTTCATGAGTTCGAGCCCCAAGTCAGACTCTGCTGACAGTGCAGAGCCTGCTCAGAATTCTGGGCCTCTCTCTCTTGCTTTCTGCCCCTCACCTGCTCATGTTCTCTCTCTCTCTCTCAAAATAAATAAATATATTTTCAAAATTAAAACAAAACAAGAAAAGGAAACCTACTGAATGGGAGAAAGTATTTGTAATTTACATATCTGACAAAAGGCTAATATCCAAAAATATGGCAAGAATTCATACAACTCAATAGCAAAACAAAAGCAAAAACAAAAGCAAAAAGACCCAAACAATCCAAATAAAAAATGAGCAGAAGATCTGAGTAGACATTTTTTCCAAAGAAAACATACAGATGGCCAATAGACATGTGAAAAGTGCTCTTTATCACTAATCACCAAAGAAAGGCAAATTAAATCACAATGAGATATTACCTCATGCCTGTCAGAGTGGGTATTATCAAAGACTGTATGTAACAGTTGACGGCAAGAATGTGAAGAAAAGGGAAACCTTGTCCACTGTTGATGGGAATAAAAATTGGTGGAGCCACTATGAAAACAGTATAGAAGTTCCTAAAAAAATTAAAAACAGAACTATCACACAATCCAGCAATTCTGCTTCTAGGTTTTTATCTGAATAAAATGAAAACACTAACTTGAAAAGATATGTCCCTCCATGTTCATTGCAGTTTTACTTACAATAGCCATGATACGGAAGCAACCTAAATGTCTATTGATGGATGAATGGATAAAGAAATTGCAGTATATACATAAATGCAATTGAATGTTATTCAGCCATAAAAAAGAATGAAATCCTTATCATTTGTGACAATGTAAATGGGCCTTGAGGGCATTATGCTAAGTGTGTCTGATCACTCTTATATGTGGAATCTAACAAATACATTAATTAGTTAATTAATTAATTAATTACTAAACAAACCCAAGCTCATAGGTATAGAGGACAGACTGGCAATTGCCAGAGGTGAGGGTTGGAGGGTGAGTGAAATGGGTGAACTGTTTTTGTTTTGTTTTTGTTTTTGTTTAACCAATTGAAGTTTTTTATTTAAGGGCAGAAGATGGACCAAAGAGAAGTGGGCCTTTACACAGAGAATATAGACTTACAGTATAAAAGAAAACCAAAAGGATTGTTGCCTCATTGTGCACTAGACCTAGCAGAGGAAAGGGGGAATCCTTAGTCTAAAGGAGAGTAACGGTGCCTGGGTGGCTCAGTTGGTTAAGCGTCCAACTCTGGATTTTGGCTCAGGTCATGATCTCATGGTTGTGAGACCTAGCCCCATGCCCAGCATGGAGTCTCTTAAGATTCTCTCTCTCCCTACCCCTCTGCCCCTCCCTGCCTTAAAAAAAAATGAGTAAGAGTTTATAGCTCTTAACAAGATCAAAATAATACTGAGGGAAACCATTTTCTGAAACACTCTCTTCAGGTTCAAGAGATCTTTGTAAAGGCTTGTATTCATTTAAGAGTGGGTATATGTGATTAGTAAAATATCCTCTCAAAAGTATGCTTTTAACAGTCAATTAGAAATGACATTTTATTTCTTTGGTCCCTAAATTAATTGAAGTTTACAGGTATTAAATATAAACATTGATGATATTGTAACAGGTTAAACTTTGGTTCAGGGTTACTTGTACCTAAGGAGGCCAGGCCCTGAATCACTGAGAATGCCTGGTCATTCTCAATAATGTCTCAGGAATACACTCATTTGGCTTCCAAAATAAAGAAGGCCCATGTAAAAATCTATCCGGGACCCATGTAAAAATCAATTCCGTTGTGTTACACATGTTGAAGCTAGAGGAATTGTTCTATCTATTTTTATACCTATCAATTCCTTCTACTATACCCATAGATGAAAAAGCATATGACCCTGTGTAGTAAACAGATAACAGCCCTCAAAGATGTCTACATCCTAATCCCCAAAACTGTGAACATGTTACATTACTTGGCAAATGGGAATTAAGGTTGCAGATGTAATTAATGTTGTTATTCAGCTGATCTTGAGATGGAGAGATTATTCTGGATCATCCACATAGGCCCAATGTAATCACAAGGGTCATTATACGTGAAAGAAGGAGGTAGAGGGAGAAAACCAAACAGATTGAGTAGGAAAAGGTCTTGACCTAATATTGCTGACTTGAAGATGGAAGAAGAAGGAAGGAAGGCCATGAGCCAAAGAAGAAGGGTAGTCTCTAGAAGCTGGAAAAGACAAGAATATGGATTCTTCCCTAGAGCCTCCCAGAAAAATATAAAGCTTTACCAACCCCTTGATTTTGGCCCAATGAAACATATTTCAGACTTCTGACCTCCATAAAGACAAGTTTGTGTTGTTTTAGGCCACCAAGTTTGTGGTAATTTGTTATAGCACCGATAGAAAACAAATATACTCTGAGAGCAATTGGCAGCCATCTTACCATTATAGTACAGAAAGCAAAGCAAAGATAAAGAAATCAGGCCGTTGGTGTATTTAGCCACTGAAGCCTACCATATTTCTGGGGGAAAAGGAACAAATATTCCTTACAGAAAGATTCCAAATAATAAATGCAGAAGCAATGAGGGAAATAGAAAATCAGCTTTAGAACACCATAGCAATAATTGCTCCAAACAAGATCTAGTGATGAGTGTCAAAATAGTTGGTGAAACTTTAGTGAGAAATAGGATATTTACATAGATTTAAAGTATCCATACCCCCAAATATGTATTAGTGTAATGGTTTTAAAATATGTCCACATTATCTTTGATACTCTACTCTCTAGGTGGTGAGATTAACCCACCTCCCACTGGAGTGAGGGCTGGACTTAGTGATTTCTTTCTAACAACTGAGTATGGAAAGAGAAAAATGGTAGCTTTAGAGTGGGGAAACCCAAATTGAATAATATTATACAAAATATTTGACTAGTATTCTTTAAAATTGTCAAGATCATGAAAATTAAGGAAAAACTAAAACTACCATAGATTGGAAAAGACTAAGGAGACATGAAAACTTATGCAATGTAGGGTCCTAGAGTAGATACTAGAACAGAAAAATACCATTGGGGGAAAAACTGGTGAAATTTGAATAAAGTCTATTCTAAATAAAATACTAGTTAATAGCATTGTACCAATGTTAATTTCTTAATTTTGATAATTGTACTGTAATTATATAAGTAAATAGGGAAGCTGGATGAAAGTTATATAGGAACTCTCTGTACTACTTTGTAAGTCTTCAATAAATCTAAAATTATTTAAAAATAAAAACTTGAGGGGCGCCTGGGTGGCGCAGTCGGTTAAGCGTCTGACTTCAGCCAGGTCACGATCTCATGGTCTGTGAGTTCGAGCCCCGCGTCAGGCTCTGGGCTGATGGCTCAGAGCCTGGAGCCTGTTTCCGATTCTGTGTCTCCCTCTCTCTCTGTCCCTCCCCTGTTCATGCTGTCTCTCTCTGTCCCAAAAATAAATAAACGTTGAAAAAAAAAATTAAAAAAAAAATAAATAAATAAAATTAAAAAAAATAAAAATAAAAACTTGAGGTGCCTGGGTGGCTCAGTTGGTTGAGCATCCAACTTTGGCTCAGGTCGTGATCTCACATCGAGTTTGAGCCCCGTGTCCGGGTCTGTGCTGACAGCCCAGAGCCTAGAGCCTTCTTCAGATTCTGTGCCTCCCTTGTTCTCTGCCCCTCCCCCACTCACACACAGTCTCTCTCTTAAAAATAAACATTAAAAAGTTATAAAAAATAAAAATAAAAATAAAAACTTGAAAGTAGATAAATAATTCAAAGGAAAAGAACAAACTAAGAAAAATATTTTATACATTGGCAGAAAAATGACTGACAACCTCACTACGAAGGGGCTTTTACAAATGCATTGCAAAGTATGCAAAAAAATACATCAGCAATTTATAGTGAGAAATACAAATAAACTTATAAGAATAATAAACTTACTAAGCATCAAAATATAAAAAATAAAATCTTGTCTCCTTTTTTAAGCCTATCGAATTAAAGATCTAAAAAAGATAATATTGAAAGACAGTTCTTTGAGGTTAGGAAAAGAATAGGTATTCTCATATATTATTTTTTTCTTTTTTTAAAAAAATTTTTTTTTTTCAACGTTTATTTATTTTTGGGACAGAGAGAGACAGAGCATGAAGGGGGGAGGGGCAGAGAGAGAGGGAGTCACAGAATCGGAAGCAGGCTCCAGGCTCTGAGCCATCAGCCCAGAGCCTGACGCGGGGCTCGAACTCATGGACCGCGAGATCGTGACCTGGCTGAAGTCGGACGCTTAACCGACTGCGCCACCCAGGCGCCCCTATTTTTTTCTTTTAATATAATTTATTTTCAAGTTGGCTAACATCAGTGTATACAGTGTGCTTTGGGCTTTGGGAGTAGATGCCTATGATTCATCACTTACATGCAACACCCAGTGCTCATCCCAACAAGTGCTCTCCTCAATGCCCATCACTCATTTTCCCCTCCTCCTGCCTCCCCCCACAACAACCCATTTTTTTCTTAATAGAATATAAACTGGTATAACTTCTGTGTATAAATTATCAACATAAATAAAACTTTTAAAGTACACAAATCTTTGAGGCAGACATTCTGCATGGTGTTGTTATAGGAATGAGTACCCATTGTTATTATTTTTTTTTTTACTTCTTTATTGCTTGCTGAATTGTTTTCAAACAATGAGCATGTGTTACCTTTAAAATTAGTTTTTTAGGGGCGTCTGGGTGGCTCAGTCAGTTAAGCATCCGACTTCAGCTCAGGTCGTGATCTCTTGGTTCATGAGTTCAAGCCCCACATCAGGCTCTGTGTTGACGGCTTGGAGCCTGGAGCCTGCTTTGGATTCTGTGTCTCCCTCTCTCTTTCTCTGTTCCTCCCCCGCTTGCACTCTGTCTCTCTCTCTCTCAAACATAAAGATTAAAAAAAATTAAAATTAGTTTTTTAGAAGCTATTTATAGGCTTACTTCATTTTAGTGTGCTTCACTTCACTGAACTTTGCAGATGATGACTTTTTGTACAGATAGGTTTGTGGCAACCCTGCATCAAGTAAGTCTATCGGCACAATTTGTCCAACAGCATTTGCTCATTTTGTGCCCCTCCATCACATTTTGGTAATTCTCACAATATTTTATACCTTTTCATTATTAGTATATTTGTTATGGTGATTTGTGGTCAGTGATCTTTAATGTTATCACTGTAATTGTTTTAGGGCACCCCAAACTGCACTCATATAAATAAGATGGCAAACTTAATAAGTATAATGTGTGTTCTGGCTATTTCCCATTTCCCTCTTTTTCCTCAGCCTTCCCTATTCCCTGATACACAATAATATTAAAATTAGGCCAACCAAAAACTCTACAATGACCTTTAAGTGTTCAAGTGAAAGAAAGACTTGCACGTCTCTTACCTTAAATCAAAAGCTAGAAATGATTCAGCTTAGTGAGAAAGACAAATAGAAAGCTGAGCTAGGCTAAGTTGTGACTGCAAAGGCAAAGTTCTTGAAGGAAATTAAAAGTACTATTCCAGTGAACACATGAATGATAAGAGCAAAACAGCCTTATTGCTGATATGGAGAAAGTTGCAGTGGTCTGGATAGAAGATCAAAGTAGCCACAACATTCCCTTAAACTAAAACCTAATCCAGAGCAAAGATCTAACTCTCCTCAATTCTACAAAGTCTGGGAGAGGTGAGGAAGCTGCAGAAGAAAAATTTGAAGCCCAGCAGAGGTTTGTTCATGAGGTTTAAGGAAAAGAAGCCATCTCCATAACATACACGTGCCAGGTGAAGCAGCAAGTGCTGATACAGAAGCTGCAGCAAGTTATCCAGAAGATTTAGCTAAGATAATTAAAGAAGATGGCTACACTAAACAATAGATTTTCAATGTCTTCTATTGGAAGACAATGCCATCTAAGATTTTTATGGCTAGAGAGGAGAAGTCAATGCCTGGCTTCAAAGCTTCAAAGGACAGGCTGACTCTCTTTTTAGGGGCTGATGCAGCTGGTGACTTTATGTTGAAGCCAATGATCATTAGCCATTCCAAAAATCCTGGGGTCCTTAAGAATTATGCTTAATCTACTCTGCCTATGCTATAGAAATGAAACAACAAATCCTGGATGACAGCACATCTCTTTACAACACAGTTTACTATTTTAAGCCTACTGTTGAGACCTATTGCTCAGAAAAAAAAGGTTCCTTTCAAATTTTGACTGTTCATTGACAATGCACCCAAGAGCTCTCTGGAGTTGTACAATGAGATTGATGTTATTTTCATGCTGGTAACAGAGCATCCATTCTGCAACTCAGGCGTCAAGGAGTAATTTCAACTTTCAAGCTTTATTATTTAAGATCTACATTCCATAAGGCTATAGCTGTCATAGACAGTGATTGCTCTGATGGGTCTGGGCAAAGTAAATTGAAAACCTTCTGGAAAGGATTCCCCATTTTAGATGCCATTGGGAACATCTGTGTTTCCTAAGAGGTCATAATATCAGCAATAACAGGAGTTTGGAAGAAATTGATTCCAGCCCTCATGGATGACATGGAGGGGCTCAAGATTTCAGTTGAGCAAGTAATTGCAGATGTGGTGGAAACAGAAGGAGGACTAGAATTAGAGGTGGAGCTTGAAGATGGGACTGAATTGCTTCAGTCTCATGATAACACTTTCACAGGTAAGGAGTTGCTTCTTATGGATGAGCAAAGAAAGTGGTTTCTTGAGATGGAACCTAGTCCTGGTGAGGATGCTGTGAAGATGTTGAAATGACAACACAGGATTAGAATATTACATAAACTTAGTTGATAAACAACAATAGCCAAATTATGGAAGGACCCCAAATGTTGATTGACAGATGAATGGATAAAGAAGAGGTCATATATAGGTACAATGGAATATTACTCAGCCATCAAAAAGAATAAAATCTTGCCATTTGCAAGGACTTGGTTGGAGCTAGAGTGTATTATGCTAAGGAAAACAAGTCAATCAGAGAAAGACAAATACCATATGATTTCACTCATATGTGGAATTTAAGAAACAAAACAGATGAATATCTGAAAGGATGAAAAAGAAAAGAAGAGAGATGGAGGCAAGCCTTAAGAGACTCTTAACTATAGAGAACAGACTGAGGGTTGATGAAGGAAGGTGGACAGGGAGATGGGATGAATGGGGGATGGGCATTAAGGAGGGCACTTGTGATGAGCACTGGATGTTGTATGTAAGTGGAATCACTGAATTCTACTCCTGAAACCAATATTACACTATATGTTAACTAACTAGAATTTAAATAAAAACTTGAAAAAAAAACTTGGTTGATAAAGCACCAGCAGGGTTTGAGAGGACTGACTCTAATTTTGAAAGTTCTACTGTTGGTAAAATGCTATCAAACAGCATCACATGCTACTGAGAAATTGTTTATTAGAGAAAGAGTCATTCAATGCATCAGACTTCATTGTTGTCTTATTTTAAGAAATTGCCACAGAAACTCCAACCTACAGCTGCCACCACCGTGATCAGTCATCAGCCAGCATCATCTAGGCAAGACCCTCCACCAGCCTAAAGCTCAGATATTGGTTAGCTTTTTTTAGTAATATTTTTAAATTAAAGTATGTACGTTGTTTTTAGACATAACATTATTGCACATTAATAGACCACAGAATAGTGTCAGCATAACTTTTATATGCACTGGGCAACCAAAAAATTCATTGGACTTGTTTTAGTGAGATATTTGCTTTATTGTGGTCTGAAACTGAACCTGCAATATTTCTGAGGTGTGCCTGTACTTGAAAATAAATAAATACAATGGATTTAAGAGACTGAAAAGTTATATTCCAAAATGGTAACTGTGGTTATTTTTTGTGTCGTCAGATTACATGTGATTTTCACATTTTTCTTTTTCTTTATATTTATGTAAGAAACATATATCGCTTTTTGCATTAAGTTCTCCTATACATAAATGAAAAGTGGCATAAAAAAATGACCAGCCAGTATATCTTAACTAGTCTTAGTTATTTATCATCAAAATCATTTATGCCTGTCTGTATGTGCCGCCCTGCTTGTCTTCAAGTTTACAGCACTGCCAACCTATATGTATCACAGGCCTTGGCGATCTGTTTTTGAAAAGAATATCTTTGATCCAGGTCCACAGCCATAGGGAATGGACGTTGAGTTGACGTTGGTCATGGTTAGGAACAAAACAAAATCTTCTGTTGAAAGTACCACTATTTTTATTGACATCAAGATGACCTTAAACAGATAATGAGCAAAACATTCATATCAGGCTTAAAGGGGAAGGGAAATTCCTCTTTCATTTTTCAGAAACAGTTTGAGAACACTACCACTGTCACTGTCTTGTAAAAGAACTCAGCTCTAGCTGATAAAATACAAGGCAGACCAATTCATTTAGGCACAGGGGAACATTCCACCAAAGAGCTCTTTTGCTAATGCAGGTCTGAATACCTATCTCAAAATTTTGGTGCTACCACTGACCTTTACTTTGGCCTCAGTGTTCTTACAGACACAAGTCACAGAAGCAGGGGCTAGTGGAAGGATAGTCTGAGATTATCTGGCACATAAATGTCTAATTAACTCCTGATGGGATACTGTTAAATTCCCCCCTTTTTAACAAAATTCCATTCAACCTTTACCTTTCGAAATTTTTAAAGTACTGTGTAAAAGACAAAAATTGTAACTGAGCATCTTAATTACATAATCTTACTTCTGTAGCGGTGTTTGAAAATAGCGTATTTACCTTTTCTCATAAACAATCAATTAAGTTGCTCACGACAATGATCAGCCAGGCAAAACATGCACAAATTCAGGCCCAAACCCTCAGTTTCCAAAAGGAAAAAGATCCCCACAGGGAAAGATGATATTTACATTACATAAATGATGCTAAAGCAAACCCTGTTCATGTAGGTGGAACACATGAATAAAATCCTTGGAACAGGCCAACAGCAAAGACATGTTTCAGAAAGAGGACAAATGCTATGTGCCCATAGCACAGGATGAACATCTCTACTTGAGGGTCTAGATCTGAGTTTCTTCCCACAGACAGCTGAGGGCGCCCCTCCTCCCACCTTCACCTCATCTCAGGAAGGCAGAGCAGTGTAAAGGAAAACAGATAGGCTTTGAAGTCAGTCACAACTGGGTTTGAAACCTGTTACCATTAGCCACGTGGCCTCATGCAAATGAATAATTCCTGTTGTGGTCCTCAGTTTTCTCATCTGTAGAATGAGGGATAGTAGTACATTCTTAAAGGGTTGTTGTGAGAATTCAATATAGTTACATGTAAAATGGCAGGCACCTTTGAAACGGTAGTGATCATCATCATGACCTTCACACCCATGGACGGACTCTCCATCCAAAAATATGGTTCTTAATACCTTGCCCTGAAATATTTAAAAGGAACCAGTACAGAGCTGAGGGCAAGAGATCTTCTCTATTACGTAAGCAGAAAGAAACACCAGAACATCAACAGTGTCAGCAGCACTAACGTCACCTCCTAATGATCAAGTGTTGTCTGACTAAAGATATGGAAAATTCTTAGTGATGAATTTTTAACAGTGAAATTTGACTTACCTCTTGTGTTCTGCTGCCCTAAATCCATTTTGGAAACAGGCAGAGCATAAATAAATAAACACTCAACTCTTCCCTGGATGTTTGGGTGGAAGCAGGTGGCGACTGAGAAGACATGGGTCGATGTGTGTGTGAAAGTTAAAAACAAATGTCTTATGAGGCGACTAACTTGAGCACTCAGGATGGAGATCTTTCTTGGATGGGAACCTAGGTCACTTGGGTGTCTTTGCTCTATTGTCAACATTAAAGGTAAATCGACAAGCAGTCCTGCTTGGTAACTTCCTCTATCCTTTCTTTAACCATTTCCCTCCCCATTCCTTCATGGTGGCATTGGGATTTTCTCTCACATGATTATTCTTTTCCTGCCACAATCTTTGCTCTCCCCTTTCTCTGCTGGCCCCCAGCTGCATGTTGGCTCTCACATTAACTTGCCCTTAATCTTCACCATCTTTTGTTGGAAAACAACAAAGAGCATCCAATGCTACCCAAATGCCTTCCCTTTCTGCCCTCTACACCAGCCTAACATGGGCCTTCCCAATAATTAGTCTGAGCGGATTGTTGAGGGCACACTAGAGGACACTGACAGTTCACTGAGAGCCATTTCCCCTTAGCATCACTGAAGGAACATTCCATTTGAGCTCAAACATGTTTGGATGGCTGTGTTGAGATGAATCTTTCTTCCCTGGGTCATCTGCTCTGTACTCCCAGACTGTTACAGAGCTCATAACGTCCTGTATTTTAATTAATGTGTTTGGGGAGCCGTGTCTCCCTCAGAATAGTGCTGGATTACCTACAGGCAAATTAAATAGACACATATGGCTCTGGTGAAGCAGAGGCACTAAACCAAACAAACAAGTAAAAACACCAACACCAAGAACAAACAAACAAAAAGCAACAGTATAGAAATGGCAATTTGAAGTTCTAGAAAGAAGCAATTTGAATTTACAGCACTTCACTTTTGTTTCTTTAACACATTTAAATTGTATTTTGAGTTACATGTAGGAAGGAGACACCACAAACCTGGAGGATTTAGAACCTGCTCAATTCATACTGTGTCTGGACTTGGTGAGGATTGGGGTCTCCTTCAATCACCTGAAACCTTATTCAAAATCCTGTGTTTGTACACGTGGACATTTTTTCAGGGGTGAAAGCCAAAGGGCTCTTAGAGCCTGAACAGTTTAAGAACCACTGCTAATGTGAGCTAGAGAGCAGGGCTGTTTGCTTTATCTTCGTGTATCCAGGGCTAGTGCAGTGCTTGGCAAAGTGGGCACACAGTGCTGGTTGATATGCAATGGCTCTATCTCAGCACTGAATATTATTTTTTTCCACATTTTTTAAGTATCAAAGAGATGTAATTAGTGATTCTGTGACCCTACTCTGTTGTGGTTACTTAACATTTTGGTCTACCTGGCTTGAACACACATACACACATACACACACACGTGCACACACTTTTGTTATTTTTAAATTAGTTTCTAATATTTTAGCAAGCTTACAGTAGCCCTAGTGTTGAACTTAGAATAGCCCTAGGAAAGCGTCATTTGCTGTGTTTTAACATGGGGATTTGCTACTCGTCAAGTCAGAAGTGTTTTTGGGTACTCCATCTTCTCATCTGTCAATTTAAAAATCACCCTGTTAAAATTGGCAGGTGTTGCCTGAAAGCAAAATAAAATTCAGAGAATTTTATCCCCATTTCTCAGAGGTTCTTGCCTATCTGTGTGTGTTAGGGTCCCCTGGAAAACCTGTTTAACATGTGGATTCCAGAGTCCTACCCACATAGATAACTGGTCTGGAATCCATTTTTTGACAAAAGCCTCAGCTGATTCTGACAAGGATACTCTGACTTAAAAAACACTGTTCTGTGTTAGCTCACTCTCCGCATTAATATTTATTGAGGTATAAATGCAAAGTTAGGGGGGAATAATGAGCTTGTATCACTCTTAGAACTTTCCTTTGAGTCTGCATTTCCATGAGACTAAGTGAATGTGGAAAACTGCTCTAGGGGAGAAGCAGTCGGCCCTGTTTGAGACTTGTAGGGTTTTGTTTTGTTTTCTTTTGTACATGTGGGTAATTTCTAAATGAATCAGGAAAAGTCTAAGTAACACAGCGGAAAAACTTCTCGCTTTATACTCTGCTTCATCTTTGGTGCTAGAGCCTATTAAATTTTAACACTGAAACTGATAAGACCCGCAGCCGGTGGATTCCTGAGAATGATGACAAAGGTTGGTAGCACTCAGCCACTCTGTTTATTTGTTTGTTTTTACTTCCTGCAGCTACATGCTAAGTGTATTATAGCTATTTGTGGAACCCTGGCCAGTTGTTGCAGATAAACGTGTTGATAGTACACAGCCTTTCTTCTCGCACACACTCCTGACACGGGCAGACTGTGCTTGGTTTTGTTTTGTTTGTTTGGAGAACATTTACCAGGTACTTGTATGTGAAAACTACAGCTAGTCGATTTTACATATATTTCATGTACTTCTCAGAATGTCTGCAAGCTAGGGCTATTGCTATTATATCTATGGTATATTATTAGGCGGACAGCAGTGGTACCCACTCAGCCCAAGGATTGCAGCCTCCATGCTCTGTATAGCTGTCTCCTTGTCTCCTGCTGGAGCAGTGCTCAAAGGTCCAATGGAGCACCATTTCTTTCATGCAATAATGATACATACGTTAATATTTTTTATCGGGGCATAATCGACATAAAACATTTAGTTTCAGGTGTACAGCACAATGATTCAATATTTGTAAATTTTGTAAAATGATTACTGCAATGAGTTCAGTTAACATCTGTCATCATACAAAGTGCCAAAACTTTTTTTCTCATGAAGAGAACTTTTAAGATTTATTCTCTCAGCAATTTTCCAGTATGCAATACAGTACTGTTAACTATAGTCGCCATGCTGTGCATTAGATCCCCAGGATTTATTTATTTTATAACAGGAAGTTTTTACCTTTTAGCCTCCTACACGCATTTTTGTCTACCTGCCCTTCCTCCCAATCTCTGGCAACCACCAATCTGTTCTCTCCGAGTTACATTTTTTGTTTTTGTGTTTTTTAGATTTCACATATGAGCGACATCACATGGTATGTGTCTTTTTCTGTTTGACTTATTTCACTTAGTAAAATGCCTTCAAGGTCCATCCATGTTGTTGCAAATTTCTTTCTTTTTTATGGTTAGGCAACAGTCTATCATGTATCTATGATATATGTATACGTCACATCTTCTTCATCCGTTCATCTATCAGTGGATGCCTAGGTTGTTTCCATCTACTGGCTATTATAATTAATGCTTCAATGAACATGGGATGCATATGTTTTTTCAAGTCAGTGTTTTTCTTTTCTTTGGATAAATACCTAGAAATGGAGTTGTTGGATCATAAGGTAGTTCTCTTTTTCATTTCTGAGGAACTTCCATACTGTTTTCTGTAGTGGCAGATCCAATTTACATTCCACCAACAGTGCACAGGATACGTTAATATTTAAAAATAAATAAATAAATAAATAAATAAATAAATAAATATCATTTCTGATTCTACAGAGGAGAAAGCTGAACTGAATAGGGTTACATTACTTGCCCAAATTTGGAGCCAATAATTACAACAAGCAGGATTTGAACCCCAAAGCTTGCAGAGTTGTTCAACAGTGTGTGTACCAGGCCTATTTTCGATGTTTTTCCGTGGCTGGTCACGTCCCCTGCAAGACAGAGGGTGATTCTTGGGAGGAGAGGGTATCTTCTAGAGAACTTTCTTCCAAGGGCACAGGAGACCAGGAGCTCCTTGAAAGATGCAATTTTACCTTATTCTTATTTTTCCTTTGTGTGTGTGGCCCAGCACCTAGCCCAATAAAAGCTGGTCCCTCTATATTCATCAAAATAGGTAAACAGGTACATTTTAATATACCTTTATACAGGTACATTGAATATACCTCTTGTTCCTTAATTTTAGTACCTGAGTTAGTGATGGCTAACTTCCATGGAGTACTTGCCAATTGCTTTACAGGCAGTACCTGTAATGGGCTAAATGTGCCCTCCATTTCCACCAAACTAATCCATATGTTGAAGCCCTAATCCTTTCCCTTTTTTTTGTTTCAACTTTGAGGGCATTTTTTTCATTTAAAATTTTAGTTAATATACAGTGCAATATTGGTTTCAGGAGTAGAACTCAGCAATTCATCGCTTACATGCAACACCAGTGCTCATCCCAACAAGTGCCCTCCTCAATGCCCATCACCCATCTAGTCCACCTCCCACCCACCTCCCTCCATCAACCTCAGTTTGTTCTCTACTGATAAGAGTCTCTTGTGGTTTGTTTCCCTTTATTCTCTTTCCCACCCTTTCCCATATGTTCGTTTGTTTTGTTTCTTAAATTCCACACATGATTGAAATCATATGGTATTTGTCTTTCTCTGATTGATTTATTTCTATTAGCATAATACATTCTAGCTCCATCCACGTTGTTGCAAATGGCAAGATTTCATTCTTTCTGATGGCTGAGTAATATTCCATTGTGTGTACACACACACACACACACACACACACACACACGCACACACACACATACACACATATGTATATATATGTGTGTGTGTGTGTATATATATATATACACATATATATACAACGCACACACACACACATATGTATACATATGTGTGTGTGTGTGTGTGTGTATACATATATATACAAACACATCTTCTTTATCCATTCATCAGTCAATGGACATTTTGCCTGTCTCTATGGTTTGGCTATTGTTGATAATGCTGTTATAAACATTGGGGCACATGTACCCCTTTGAACCTGTATTTTTGTATCCTTTGAGTAAATACCTAATAGTTCAATTGCTGGATCGTAGAGTAGTTCTATTTTTAGTTTTTTTGAGCAAACTCCATACTGCTCTCCAGAGTGGCTGCACCAGTCTGCATTCCCACCAACAGTGCAAAAACAATACTGGAGGCATCACAATTCAAGATTTCAAGCTATACTACAAAGCGGTGGTCATCAAGACAGTGTAGTACCGGCACAAAAACAGATACATAGATCAGTGGAACAGAATAGAAAACCCAAAAATGGACCCACAACTATATGGTCAACTAATTTTGACAAAGCAGGAAAGAATATCCAACAGAAAAAAGACAGTACTATCAACAAATGGTGTTGAGAAAACTGGACCACAACATGCAACAGAATGAAACTGGACCACTTTCTTACACCATACACAAAAATAAATTCAAAATGGATGAAAGACCTAAATATGAGACAGGAAACCACCAAAATCCTAGAGGAGAACACAGGCAGCAACCTCTTTGACCTTGCCTGTAGCAACTTCTTACTAGACATGTCACTGAAGGCAAGGAAAACAAAAGCAAATGTGAACTATTGGGACTTCATCAAAATGAAAAGCTTCTCTAGCCTTAGGAATGGGAGAAGATATCTGCAAATGACATATCTGATAAAGAGTTAGTATCCAAGAACTTATCACACTCAACACCCAAAACCCAAACAACTCAGTTAAGAAATGAACAGAAGACATAAATAGACATTTTCCAAAGATGACTTTGAGATGGCTAACAGACACATGAAAAGATGCTCAACATCACTGAGCATCAGGGAAATGCAAATCAAAACCATGATGAGATACCACCTCACACCTGTCAGAATGGCTAAAATTAACAACACAGGACACAACAGGTATTGGTGAGAATATGGAGCAAGGGCAGGGGATCTCTAGCCCTAATCCTCTTGTGATGGTATACAAGGTGGTGCTTTTTGGAGGCGGTTAGAGTTAGATGAGGTCATGAAGGTGGGGTCTTCATGACGGGTAGTACCTTTATAAGAAAACCAGAGAACTTGCTCTTGCTCTGTCTCTACCATGTGAGGACACAGGAGGAAGACAGCTGTCTGCAAACCAGGACAAGGGCTCTGATCAGGAGCCTAAGTGCCTGGCACCTTGATCTTAGACTTCCCAGGCTCCAAAACTGTGAGAAATAAATTCCTGCTGCTTAAGCCACTCAGTCTATAGTATTATGTTATGGCAACCCAACTTAAGACAGTACCCTATGTGGGGCGCCTGGGTGGCTCAGTCGGTTGAGCATCTGACTTCGGCTCAGGTCATGATCTCACAGTTCGTGGGTTCGAGCCCTGGATCAGGATCTGTGCTGACCTCTTGCTCAGAGCCTGGAGACTGCTTCAGATTCTGTGTCTCCTTCTCTCTCTGGCCCTCCGCCTCTCATGCTTTGTCTCACTATTTCTCAAAAAATAAATAAATGTAAAAAAAAAAAGACAGTACCCTATGAGCTGATACTGAGGTACAGAGAGCTTAGCAACTTTCTCAAAGTCACACACCTGGGATTTGGAACAGGCTAGTCTGACTCCCTGAGGGAATGGTTGTTCGCTGTGCTAACCTGTTTCCCTACCTTTTGAGGTTTGAAGGGGCACTGAAATATAAAGCAACATCCTGTTGCAGAAATATTTGAGTAAACGAAGGTCATGAAAAGTGTCAGTTACAAGTGGAATATAAATTAAGGTATAAAAATATGACAAATAATGCTGCGAAAGGTAGGTCACAGGCAGACCTGGAGACCTTGTCTTGATTCACGCACAGGCATTGATGCCACCATTTTCCATTCCCCCTTCCTAATTCTGATCACCAATTTTGGAAGATTACTGTAGGATAAGTGCTGCTTCCAAGAAACTGCTGATTCGGAGACATGGACAAGAACTCTGCCTACCAAAATGTCTTGCCTTGTCATCATCTGGTCATGGAGGACTAGTGACCAAATCACAGACTTGAAATTTAGTATCTTTGAATGCATGTCCATTCACCCATTTGCCTTGTTTTGTGTTTTTTGGTGGGGGGGAGCTATGATGTATATCACAGATTGCTTATTTTCAAAATAAGAAATAATAGTGGGATTCTGCCTCAAGGAAACTGCCAAGATCATCTCACAGAAATGACTGAAATTGACATGCAGTTGCAGAGTCCTTTAGTTACTAAAGAATGAGTGACAGACAGAAGCACTCTCAGGTGGAAGGTGTCCAGGGTTAGACCTGGTCTCTCACACTCCACTCTGCCACTTCCCAGCCTTGTGACTTGGGGCAAGTTGCCTAATCTGCACATGTGCCTCAATTTCCTTGCATATAAACTGGGAATATGAAAACCTGTCCTTCGAGCATTGTCATGAGGTTTAAATGAGATAACCTGTATCTGGCACATACCAATGCACAAACAGCTTTGCAACGGCTGTTTTGTTTTTTAACTAGACAAAGACAAATCTTCCCACTGACATATTTTTCTATAGGAAAACAACAGTATATGCTTTTAACATAAATCTACATCTGACTTTTGTATAATAATGGACAGGATAAGGCACCAGAAATCTTTTAGAATTTTTTTTAGGTGAGCTCTATTAGTCTGCATTAAAGAAGCAAAAACCTTTCTCTACAGACTGAGAAGGAAAAGACAGGGGAAAAAAACTGGCCAGTTTAAACAATGAGGGATATATTTTTTTTTTGTCAGTATCTTAAAGAGGCTTTTCTTATACAAACAGGAGTATTTGCTGGTCAGTACCCAGATTTTTTTTTCTTTTGATGTATATTAAAAAAATTAAAAGGAATATTCTTAGAAAGACATCTGTGCCTGGGGTGACTCACATTTGATCAATCCCTGTGAACCGAGCTTTTCAGGGGATGTGCAATTATTTGCTCAGTTAGGCTTAAACTTTTTATTTATCTAATCACCCCCCTGTAATGCTTTGATCTGAACTTCCAAGGCCTATTTTTCAACCACTTTAGCTACATATTTTAAGTCTTATGGTCTAATCAACCCCAGCCCGTAAAACATGCAATGTCCTGTTTAATGCATCCTATTAGGAAATCAGCTGCCACATGGATTTTGAAATCTCCCACTTTGTGACTGGGTGAGCTGTTTGGAAGTGTCATTAATGTCATTATTCTGGGAGAGCAGGAGAGAACCGGCAGCCAACTGTACCCTCTGCATCCCGGCTGCTTCTCTCTGCTAACTCTTGCCGAGTGACTCAGAGATGAATCACCGATTTCTGCAGGTGTATGCTTGGGAGTCCTGGAAGCCTTCCACAGCCCAGCGGGGGCACATGTTTGCTTCATTAGTTCATGGGGTTACTCAGTACTTCCAGCTAACTTAGTTTGATTGTACAATAATGTAAAAAAAATATACTGTGTGTGTCTATTTGCGTGTGTGTTTATATGCCACAAATACACTGCAACTTAGAAATTGAAAAGTAAAACCTGTCATTGAGTAATTAGAAAGTGTGCTGACTTAAAATCTTTGGAAAGACAAATAATTCCTATGTATGTCATTTTTTATTGCACCGCATACTTTTGGTAATGGTATTCTTCCTTTTCCTATCTCCTTGATTGGGCCATGTAGGGGACAAGGACCTATCAAGACCTGATGAATTACCAGACTATAATTTCTTTCTCAGCCTAGAAGCTTTTTTATTTGAGTATCTTCAGACACTTTAGCCTGTCAGAGACTTTTTCTTTTTAAAGAGAGAACACTCAATTTTTTTCTATGGAAACAAAAGTGTAAATATAAATATAAAGATAAATATAATCTTTACTTTGTTAACCTCTGAACAAACCTTACTTTTATATGGGAGCAGTGCCTAATGAAGATAACAGCCATCAATTAAATATAGAAACAAGGTTGAAGAATATTGTGATAAAACCGCAATGCATAAATTCACCAAACACCAATGGTCTTTAATCATGATCTACGACACAACATAGTACACAATGGTAATAACTAACGTTTGATTCCTTCCCATGTTCTAACACCAATTAAAAAGCTTTACATATACTAATTCTTTTACTTCTCAGAACAACCCTGTGATATTGGTACTATTATTGTCCTCATTTTATAGGCTAGAAACACTAGGC
Source organism: Puma concolor (assembly GCF_028749965.1). Taxonomy (NCBI): domain Eukaryota; kingdom Metazoa; phylum Chordata; class Mammalia; order Carnivora; family Felidae; genus Puma; species Puma concolor. Next base: position 74,541,814 of record NC_141675.1, on the reverse strand, counting down.
TAAGAGGCTTAAGAAACTTGCCTAAGGTCTCACACAGATAAAGGATGAAGCCAGGGGATACCTAGGTGGCTTAGTCGGTTAAGCTTCTGACTCCTGATTTCAGCTGGAGTAATGATCTCAGGATCCGTGGGTTCGAGCCCTATGTCAGGCTCTGCCCTGACAGCTCTGAGCCTGCTTGGGATTCTCTGTCTCTTTCTCTCTCTGCTTTTCCCCTGCTTGTGTTCTCTCACACTCACCCCAACCCAGCCCCCGGAAAATATACAATACAATACAATACAATACAATACAATATGAAACCAGAATTTAAAATAATAAAAACAAAAAAACAAAGAGTATTTACAGCTCTAAATCCCTTCCTTGCCTCTCAGCTGGGTAGATTAATGCCATGTCTAATCACAACCAAGCAGAAATCTGGGTTTTATCTTCTGGAGAGATACCTGAACTATAGGATACCAGGCACATACTCCAACCCTAACATTAACTGTAACCCTAAATCATAAACCCGAAACACCTAACCCCTAATGCTAATTCTAACCCTAATCTTAAGCCTAACCCTCTGTAGAGCTCTCTGAACTGCAGTACACAAGGCACATATCCTCACCCTGACCCTAGTCCTGTCCCTTACCCTTTCCCTAACCCTAACCCCAACCCAAACTCTAATCTTAAAGATGTAGTAACATTCCTATACATATACACATGTATATATAGGAATATTACTCAGCCATTTAAAGTATGAAATCTTGGCATTCGTAGTGAAATGGTTGGAGTTACAGAGTATTATGTTAAGTGAAATATGTCATTCAGAGAAACGCAAATACCACATGATTTCACTCATATGTGGAATTTAAGAAACAAAACAAATGAGCAAAGAGACCAAAAAGAGACAGAGAGGCAAACCATGAAACAGACTCTTAACTCTAGAGAACAAACTGATGGTAGCCAGAGGGAGGTGGGAGGGGGGATGGGTGAAATAGATAATGGAGATGAAGGAGGCCACTTGTGATGAGCACAGGGTGATGTATGGAAGTGTTGAATCACCATATTATACAGCTGAAACTAATATTACACTGTATGATAACCGGAATATAAAAGTTTAAAAAATAAAAAATGAAAAATAAAAATAAAACCAGCCAATCAGCCTCCAGAACCTGCATTGCAGAACACTGTGCTATTATGGTCTAATGACAGGTTTTTTTTTTTTTTTTTAAGAGTTTTTTTTTTTTTTTTTTAATTTTTTTTTTTTCAACGTTTATCTATTTTTGGGACAGAGAGAGACAGCATGAACGGGGGAGGGGCAGAGAGAGAGGGAGACACAGAATCGGAAACAGGCTCCAGGCTCTGAGCCATCAGCCCAGAGCCTGACGCGGGGCTCGTACTCGCGGACCGTGAGATCGTGACCTGGCTGAAGTCGGACACTTAACCGACTGCGCCACCCAGGCGCCCCTAATGACAGGTTTTTAAACAAACACTGCAGAATCTTTATATCCAAACGGATCCTGCCCACTCCAGAGTTGTCACCTATGTATACTCTAGGTTACTCCAAATGTTGCCATGGTTCAACAAATCTACATCTTTCTCTCAAAAAATTTTTTTTTAATTTTCCTCTGAGTCTATGGCTGGTTGTTCAAATATCACCAGTAAAACATTTACTCTGACCTCAGATTTGAGTTTTGGAAACAGTCAAAAGAAATTCAGAAGCAGGTTGGTGAAGAGAGGAGGAATCAAGTTTGGTAAGGAGATTATTAGTTAAACTGTCTCTAAAGATAATTTTCAAATGGAGGTTCTAAAGTTCCAAAGATATTTTGTATAGTGGCAACATCATTAAAACACACTTGTAGAGGCGTCTGGGTGGCTCAGTCAGTTAAGTGGCATCTGACTCTTGATTTTGACTCAGGTTATGATATCACAGTTCTGAGACTAAGCCCTGAGCCAGACTCCATGCTGAACATGGAGACTCCTTAAGATTCTCTTTCTTCTTCTCCCTCTGCCCCTCCCCTCCCTACCATGATCTCTCTCTCTAAAATAAAATAAAATAAAATAAAATAATAAAATAAAATAAAATAAAACTTGCAAAGATCATTCTAAAGAGCATTAGATAGATGGAGAGCAGTAGCATAAATGTGTCTGATACTGTATTCATTCTCTAAACATGTGACACCACACTATTAGGTCATGATTCAGTAGCTGCTACTTGGTCACATGACCTGTCATAGCCCTTTTGATTCTTTTCTGTGTACAAATTTATATATACATATATAAATTTTATATAAATATATATAATTAACTCTCTCTATATATAAAACTATATGTCACTATCCTGGCAAGAAAGTGACAGCCAATCAAAATGGATAAATAAAGGGATAATATACAAGGTTACTTTCTTGCTTGCTTAACTCCTGCTGATGCCCCATTGACTAAACCCCACATGAATCTAGGCAGCAAAGAATCTGTCTGTTGTCCTATAGAGATCACCTTTCTGGGGCACAGGACATGATGAGAGAGGTCCCAGAAGGGCAAAGCACAGGGACCAATTGTACCCGGGGGCTGTTTCCAAATATGGTTGGCAAAAATCCAAATTTTCTCTTTATCCTCAAGCCTGTTTTCCATCTGGATCATACCTTTCCTAGAAGAGAGAAACTGGAACATGGTAAACATGTTTCATATACAGATTATTTCTTGGTTGCTAAACTGGCCTGGGGAATGGAAAGAGAAGAAGAATCTGTGCTTTATTGAGTGCCTGCTATGTGCCAGGTAGTTAACTTACATTAAAAAAAAAGACTCATTATAGGAAGACAGTGTTGCTTTACTTATGTGGTCTTCCCCCCAAAATCCATAACTACAGTCTAATTATGAGAAAAACATCAGACAGATATCTCTTGAGGAACAATCTATAAAATATCTAAGCTGTCTTCAAAATATGCTCAAAACTCTCAAGGTCTTCAAATACAAGGAAGTCTTGAGAAACTATCCAAGTTTCCTGGAAGAGAAAAAGGACAAAACAATGGAAATCCCCATAAAGGATGGACTTCAGCTCATAATGACATCACTAATTGTGACAACTGTAGCATACAATGTAAGATGTTAATAACAAGGGAAATCGGGTACAGAGCATATGGGAACTCTCTGTACTATCTTCACAGCTTTTCTGTAAATCTAAAGCTACTTTAAAATAAAAGTTGTATTAAAAAAGAAGAAAAAGTCCTAGTGCTTCACTTTACTTGGAGAGTAAGAATGAGGATGAGGAGGAACAAGGGGAAGGGGGAGGAGGAGGAGGAGGGAAAAGAGGACAAGGTGGAGGAAAAGGTAGAGGAGGAGGAGGAGGAAAGACTCCATTTCTTGGTTCTTTCCCTCATGGCCATTATGCTGCACAGCCAGCATTGTAGCAGTCAGGGGGTCCTGCCACTTCCTGACTGGACACCTTAAGCAAATGCTTAAAAGTTTTCACCTTATGATGTGAAGTATTATATTAGATTACTGACCCTTAAATTTTCTGAGACCATAGGGCCTTAGAATTTAATATGAAGGACACCAATAATATTTCTCTTCAAAAGTCATCTCCCCTTCTAAAAAGACAAAAAAGAAAAAAAAAAAAAAGGAAGTGGTGTATGCATGATTAAGAAAAAAAAAAGGACTGGGACACTTGGGTGGCTCAGCTGATTAAGCAACTGACTCTTGATCTCTGCTCAGGTCAGATGGAGTCCGCATCAGTCTTTGCACCGACAGTGCAGAGCCTGCTTGGAATTCTCTTTCCCTCTCTCTCTGCCCCTCCCCTGCTCGTGCATGTGCTCTCTCTCTCTCTCTCTCTCTCTCAAAAGTAAATAAATAAGCTAAAATAAAGGCACTTAAGCAAGTATTGCAGCAATGAAAAATTAACATATATCTGATTTTAATAATAGAAATAATAAATTCTATTTTAAGACATAATAAATTCTACTCCTAAATATTTACTAGAAGAGTGTTTTCTGTCTTCTTCTGATGCCAACCACTCGCCTCCCTAAAACATATATGTACATCAACATACACTATACCGTGAATCACATACTATGACGTGTGTACCCGTGGGGTATAGGAGAGCCACCTTTTGGTGTACAGGCCTCTGGTTCACCATCAGAGCCCAAACGTCCTGTGAAGGGACATTTTATTTTACTTTGCATTGAGCCTGAGTCTCTCCCGGGACTGAGAAACACTTGCTTGGAAGGGCCAAGGCAGAGGGAGTGCCTAGTACCTGCCAAGCTTGCCTGCACAAGGCAAAGTCCCTGATAGACAAGCAGGCTCTGCAATGCTCCCCTGGGTCAGTCTGAAATTTTTGTAGTACCGTTAACACCATCCCAGACTGCCCACCTTGCTCTGTCTTGTGTGTGGCACTGTGTGCGGGGCCCTGTCTCACTATGGACTGGCGGAAGGGGCAGTACAGCACTGGCAGGGAGGCTTGGCTTTGTCCCATTGCAGGAAAGCCCACCTTCTCCTCACGGAGCACAAGTGAGCACAGAAGAGAAGCAGCAGGTGGAGTGAGAAGTGTGAGGACTTTGCAGCCTGCAGAACTGGGTTTGGATCTGCCTTTACCTTTGGCTGCTGTGTATCCGTGGGTCCGTCTCTTAATGTCTGTTTTCTCATCTCAGAAATAGGATGTGAACCAGAGATAACGCTTATAAGGTGTCTGACACGTGATGAGAGTTCGTCAGATAGCAGTTATTACTGGCAACTGCAGGCATGGCCTCTTGTGTGAGGACTATCGTTTTTCTTTCTAGAACCCTGACCGCTCATTTTCCCTAGAGTGACTAGGAGCACTTTTCAGTTAGGTCTTTAGCATTTCATTTTTCTCTGGCTTCTTTCCTCTTACTAGACCGAATCTGACGATTGTTTGAATCCCCTACAGTCGTCTGAAAGAGACGCACAGGAGGTACGCTAGGTAATCTTTGTTCAATGAATAAGGCTTTTCATTAACTTTTGAAATTAACTCCACAGCACGTGTACACAGGAATGCAAAAGTGTGTGAGTGTATGCACACACAGACCCACATCCACCACATCCTCTCCACACACACACATATGCGGCCCGACAAACACATCCTTTTGAAAAGCAATACGGGCAAATTTGTAACTCAGTGAGCCAAGCCACAAGCCCTGTGGATTTCAAATGTTTCTTTGCACCAACTTAAATTAATTTTTAAAATGTGTGAATGAATGGATGCTCTGAAATTGAATATTAAAGCATTCTACAGAAAAGTGCCAAAGAATAGCTGCATATATCCATGAACAAATTTCCGACAATAAGGGGGCTTTTGAAGTTTTCAGGAGAACATTGTTTCCAATGCCTACTTCAAACACGAAAGCGAAGATGTGCCAAATTCTGAAGTACTCTCCCTGCTTCCATTAATGGGAATTCAATTCTGTCAAGATAATGCTATTCTAATTGCTCACCAAAAATAATGGCCACATCATATTTATTATTAGTCCTTTTGAATTCTAAAGAATCCATTCTGAAACATGAGGTTCATGCTACGGTTCCCAGCACAGACTTGATCAGCACTTTCCTTCTTCAGTTTTGGAGCATTTTCTCTGAGTATGACAAAGATGTACATGGGAAGTATGTCTCCAACGCACCTCTACGAGCTCGGAAAGTTTCCCGAAAGGAGTGTGAAGTGGAAAAGCAAGGCTATAGAACTATGTGGTTTATTTTTTATTAAAAATAATTTACATACAATACCATGTTAGTTTCGGGTGTACAACATAGTGATTTAATATTTATATACATGATGCTATGCTCACCACCATAAGTCTAATCCCCATACAGAGCTGTTACAATATTATTGACTCTACTCCCTGTGCTGTACATTTTATCTCTCTGTCTTATTTATTTTAGAACTGGAATATTTGCTCCTCTTAACCCTCTTCCCCCATTTCATCCATCCCCCCTTTCTGGCAACCATCAGTTTGTTCTCTGTATCTATGAGGCCGTTTCTGTTTAGTTTTGTTTGTTCATTTGTTTTGTTCTTCAGATTCCAAATAGAAGTAAAATCATATGGTATCTGTCTTTATCGGTCTGACTTACTTCACATAACATGATGTTCTCTAGGTTCAAGTGGCTTGTTGCAAGTGGCAAGATTTCATTCTTTTTATGGCTGAGTAATATTCCATTATGCATATAAATATACCACATCTTCTTTTGAGGAACATTCATCTATTGAGTGACATTTAGGTCACTTCTATATCCTGGCTACTGTAAATAATGCTGCAATGATCATAAGGGCACAGATATCGTTTCAAATTAGCGTTTTCGTTTGTGTTATCTGGAGGTGAAATTGCTGGATCACATGGTGGTTGTATTTTTTATTTTAACACGGTTTTTTGTAACTTAATACCGGTAGTGCAGCAATTTACATTCCCACCAAAAGTGCATGAGGGCTCCCTTTCCTTCATATCGTCACCAACATTTGCTGTTTCTTGTTTTTTTGATAATAGCCATTCTGACAGGTGTGAGGTGATATCTCATTGTGGCTTTGAATTGCATTTCCCTGATGGTGAGTGATGTTGAGCACCTTTTCGCATTACCTTTATGTCTTCTCTGAAAAATGTCTATTCAGATCCTCTGCTGATACTTTAATCAGATTTTTTGTTTGCTATTGAGTTATATGAATTCTTCATATATTTTGGATGTTACCCTCTTATTGGATATATCATTCATGAATATCTTCTCCCGTTCAGTAGGTTACCTTGTCATTTTGTTGATGGTTTTCCTCACTGTGCAGAAGCTTTTCAGTTTGATGTAGTCCCGATTGTTCATTTTTGCTTTTGTTGCCCTTGCCTGAGGAGGAAGATCCAAAAAAAATATCCCTTAGACAGATGTCAAAGAGCTTATTGCCTGAATCACTGAATTCTACTCCTGAAGCCAATATTGCACTGCATGTTAACTAACTAGAATTTAAATTTAGACCTTTTAAAAAGAACTTATGCCTATGTTTTCTTCTAAGAGTTTTAGGGGTTCAGGTCTTAACATTTAAGTCTTTAATCCCCTTTGCATATGGTGTAAGAAAATGATCCAGTTTCATTCTTTTTTATGTTGCTGTCCAGTTTTCCCAACACCATTTGTTGAAGAGACTGTCTTTTCCCCATTGGATATTCTTGCCTCCTGTGTTGTAGATTAATTTGACCATGTAAGTGTGGGTTTATTTCTGGACTCTCTATTCTGTTCCATTGATCAATGTGTCTGTTTTTGCCTCAGTACCATGTTGTTTTGATTGCTACAGCTTTGTAGCATAGTTTGAAATCCAGGAGCATAACACTTCCAGCTTTGGTCTTTTTCAAGATTGCTTTGGCTATATGGGGTATTTGGGGGTTCCATACAAATTTTAGGATTATTTGTTCTAGTTCTGTGACAAATGCCCTTGGTATTTTGCTAAGGATTGCATTGAATCTTTATGTTACTTTGGATAGTATGGTTTTAACAATGTTAATTCATCTAATCCATGAACACGGTTTTAAAGAAAAAAAAAAGCAAAGACCACTAGCTTTTCAACTTAAATCTAGCTTCATCACTTAACAAGCTCTGAGACCTTAGGAAAGTTGTTAACTTCTCGGTTTTATTCCTTCAGCGGTAAAATATGGGGGAAAATACCCATCTCCCATGGTTATTAAGCATTTTAACTGAGATGATAAACAGGAAGTGGTGCATAGTTGAAACAGCTAGAACACAGAACTTTGGTCTGCAAAAAAAATGGATAATTAAAGAACAAAAGGTAGTTTATAAGAAAGAGCCTTGCCTTCTTTGGAGAAGCCTAATGCTGCCTGCTGTAGGTGCTGTGTCCAAGGCTAAGAGCTGCAGTGACCACTAACCTCTCTAATCCCCCTTTAGTCTGGGAATAACCAAGAGATGAAAGGTCTGACAATGCCACATGTGACCATTTACCAGTGGTAAAGACATATGGTCTGCTCAGGAAGATCCCCTTCTAAGAAAGGCATTTGCCAGGTTTCCAGGAGCCAGAATGCCCACATCAATGATGTCCTTGCTATGGGTTAGAGACACAACTATACCCTTACTATCTCAACCATTCTCGCAATATTCTGTCAACCTCCATTACCTGTGTTTATCCAGTGCCTAGTATTATGCCCGGCACAGAACAGACCTTCACTAAAGAGGAAGAATCTAATGGAAGAAGGAAGTGAAGAAACAAATGGATGAGCTCTCTGTCCTAGTCTTCTCTTTATGTCATTCTCTATGTTTAGTACTTCACCAATCCTTCCTGCTTTATTCAGGTCATCCATTTGGCATTTACTTATCCCTCAATACTCACCTCCTCAAGGAAGACTTCCATGATCTATCATACCCCCATTCCCAGCATAATGAGAATCCACTGCTTGATTCTTCCTTGCAGCTCAAAGAGTATGGTGTTTGGATAATGCTTGCGCACTTGAGCTGTCCTGTGTTTTTATTTATTATCTCCCCATTAAACCCTACGAGGGAAGGAATTGTCTTCAGCATCTTGAAAAATGTTTTTTAATGAGTTTTTGGTTTATTTAGGTAAGGGCCTAAAATACTATGAGCTTTATTTATACAAAGTAAAACTAAACAGTAGTCCTGCCCTCAGAATGTTTAGTTGGCAGGGAAGGTGAGATCTATAGCTGTAAAGTAGAAAGCAAAGAGCACTGAAACACTGATATGGATGAAGATAGCAGGAAGAGAAGGGTCAGTTACATCTTCCAGATGGCATAATGAGGGCATATTGCCGGAGGAGGCACCGCTGAAGTCAGGTCAGGAAATATGGTAGGAAAGGCACTCTTGGTGGAAGAGAAAATATGTGCCAAGACATGGAGGAGGCTCATGACAAACAGTTAGATCCCACTTTACAGTTTCAAAGGGCCTTTCCTTCTCTCATTGGTTCTGCACAATAGCCGGGTGTTGAGGACAAGGCAATGGTGACGTGGCTGCTTCCACAAAAGGTGCAGAAAGGCAACGGGACTCACCTAGAGTAGCAGTTGAACTAGGACATGATGTGACTGTTAGCAGAGCTGAAGTCTCACTCTGGGTCCACAGTGAAAACTCCCTCTTTGGAAAAAGCAAGGACCCCCATGGAAATCAGGCAGTCCTTGCTTATTGGTGACCAATGGCTTGGAAGGGGGGCAAATAAATGATGCACCTCTTGCTACCTGGAGGGCAACAATCTAAGAGGCTTGTGGGTTCCTGGAAGGACCTGAGGACCCTGGGTGTTAGGGGTGAACACTGATCACAAACACTCCTCTGGGCCAACTCTAAACAACAGAGGACCATGTGAGGCAGGTGACATGCCTGGGGGCATAGGGGAAGGCCTCCTAATAATAATGACCAGTAGCACTAGTGAGCCCTCACTCTGGGCTGGGCACTGTGCTCTTTGTCTTACATGGATGATCTCATCTGATTCTCACAATAAACCTAGCAGGTAGGTTTCCATCCCTCCTTTACAGATTGGAGAAACTGAGGCTTGGAAAAGTGAGGAAACATTTCCTAAGTACACAGCTGGGAGGGGGTGGAGTCCAGATCCAGATACAGGGCTCTTAACTATGTGTGCCATGAACCCCTTTGGCCGTCTGGGGAAGCCCATGGACCCCCTTCCCAGAAAAAAATGCCTTTAAATGTATATTATAAAATATGTAGGTTTCAAAGACCAATTGTGTTAAAATTTTAAAATATTTTAAAATATTAAAAAGCAAAATTTTATGTAGTAAGATATGGGCTTGTTTGCCAATGGATTAAAGGATAAGAGCTGGTGGCAGGTCATGATTTAGAAATCATGATAAGTGTAAACAATATTTTGAGATAAGAACAATAACTGTGATGAGATATGAAAATATCTGTCACTTCACCTGATTTCACCAAGTCATAGGTACCACGAATGCCACTGTTGTTCCATTCAAAACAGAAGAAAATGCTACACTTCAGTTAAAAGTTAGTGAAAATTAAAATGTGTTGTTTCCAGGAGCAGCTGGGTGGCTCAGTCGGATGAGCATCTGACTTCCGCTCAGGTCATGATCTCACATTTGGTGTGTTTGGGCCCCACATCAGTCTCACTTCAGTCAGCTCAGAACCTCTTCGGATCCTCTGTCCCTCTCTCTCTCTCTGCCCCTCCACTGTCGGCATGCTCTCTCTAAAAAATAAACAAACATTTTAAAAAATGTGCTGTTTCCATTCAAGTTTACAAGCCTCCTGAATTCTCTTTAGTTAGGAACTCCTGGGCCAGGCTATACTGTCTTCTTGTGCCCGGGACCTTGACTGGAAGGGTCTTGAAGCTCCATTGCAGCCCTGATTGGTGGGGCAAGGGTTTTAAAACACCTCCTGGGAAGGAGTGATGCCTAGGGTGTAGCAGGGCCACTCTCTAGGTGGGGGTGGGGGTGGGGGCGAGAAATGCACAAATGGGCTGACAGGGCCAAACTGGATCTAAGGGCTGAAAAGGTAAATACAGGAGAGTGATGGGGCAGAAGGAAAAGGGGCTCCCAGTGATGGCTTGATGCATGGTGCATGGTTAGGGAGAGGAGGGCAATGCACCATGCATCATTGTGGCACCATTGTGCCATTGTGGCATCTGGCACCATTGTGCCAGAATCCTGCACATCATTAGTATCTGGTGCCCAGAGAAGAGAGGACTGAGGGCAGAGGTGGTAGAGGGCAAAGGAGAAGTGAATGGCAAGGATACCGTCCTTTTCCTCCCCTGGAGGTAACATGAAAGAACAGGGAATATGGAGCAAGATCAAACTGGCCAAATCCTGTTGTCCTCACTTTCCGGTTCTATGGCCTTTAGGTAAATCGTATTCCCTCTTGGAGCCCACATTGCCTTAGTGTCAGGAAGGAACCAAAACATTAAACTCTCAGTCCATTTGAAGGATTGACTCACTGATTGGCACTGGGCAGAGTTCCTGGCACGTGGCTGCTGTCTGATGAAATTAGGTTGAAGTATATGAGATGGCTGTTTTTGTAGGTCAAAAAGTAGTTGAATATGGATAGTTTTATGTGGTTCCGATTATAGTTCCTGGCAAGCAGGGGAGCTGATGTGAGCATACCCAGCTCCCTTTGGTGGATTCATTTTTAATATGGGATTAAGAGAATCCAATCACCTATGTTCCCACTCTACCTCCTTTGGGGAGGGGTATTATTAAGAACTTCCTTCTGCACCTTCATCCCATGATCCAGAGTAAATTCTGTAAAGCAATGTTTATGGCAGCATTCTCCATGGTATTCCAGGGAGTGATAAATCACAAATCACAGGATGGCATAAGAGGAGTCCTGTGACCTGTCAGTGGATGAATAAGAGGAGGAAGAAGGACTTTACCTTCTTTAGACTATTTTTTGGTGTGAGTTCTAAAAAAACCTAGAGTGGTGAATTGAAAAACCCTGCTGTCTGGATCTGAGTTTAACCCTTGCTTCATACTTAACACTTAATTGCCTGTATGACTTGGGCCCATCACAGTCACCTTGATCCTCAATCTTCTCATCTGTAAGAAGAGAATATTAGACTAGATCATCTCCAAGATCCCATCCATGAGTAACCTTTTAAAAAAAAAACAATTTTTTAAGGTTTATTTATTATTTATTTTGAAAGAGACAGAGACAGCATGAGATAGGGAGGTGCAGAGAGACAGGGAGAAAGACAATCCCACTGACAGTGCAGAGCCCTACACGGAGCTTGAACCCATGACAATGATATCATGACCTGACACGAAACCAAGATTTGGACACTTAACCGACTAAACCACCCAGGTTTCCCCATCCATGAGTACACTTGACCATCAGGCTCTGGTTTGCTCCTCAGCTCTGTACTGGGAAGCCACAAGTTCATTCTGGATCTGGTTAGCCATCAGCTCGGCAGTATAACAATAATTCAACCTGCAAAATGGGGTTTATGGAACCCAAGTTTGGAGGTGCATCTGCAGACCTGGATGGATGTCTAGGGAGTCACATGGAGGGGTCTTGCCATGAAGCAAAGTGAGACCCAACAGAAGCATACAGGGTCAGTGAGGTGATGCAGAGGAATAACTATTTTAAAGTATAGTTTTCTAAAAGTTCATTTCATATTAAATTATAAGAACCTCAGGGAAAAGTGATTACTAGCTCTTTCTGCAGTAATAAAACAGCCCTTGGGGCAAAGAAGCACTAAGGCTTAATACATCTAAAAATATCTTATTTTTCTACAGCTTGATTGAAACTGATGTAGGTGTGCTTGGCATTTGACTTGGGGAGGTCGTGCCTTTTTTTCTTCTTCTAATAATACTGTTTGGCAGCTTTTCACTCTATCTTACCACAGATCTTTGCCAAAACTTGAATTTACTTCCGTCAGATTAACTGTCTCCAAAAACAAACTGGCATTTCTTCTAAGGGCTCCGATTAAAAGGATAAGCTTGAGTGACACTCCCTTAAATGGCTGGATGTTCTCACAGGGCTAGGAAATCAGAAATGGAAAAGTAGCAGGGCTGAATTTAGTCACAGGGCAGCAAAGGCTTTTGGACGGGGAGAGGGGCTGCATCTGACTGTGCTGTGTTTAGAAACAATGGGTGAACTATGATTTTGAATACACATGTCTCAAAAAACTGTGAGAAGAAATCTTTTCAAATCTCTTCACTGCTGCTTTGCTCTAGGTCCTAATCTTCCGGCATTTTATTTGTTTTAAATATCACCTTCCATAATTTTAGCGATCAAATTACGTTGGCTTCCCAAACCACCAACGAAATAGACGTTCTTCTAGTTGCACCGCTGAATGCGTATGGAATTTGAATGAGTAAACTATGTATGGGCCAAAGACCTTCCTTCAACATTCCAGGAGACAGAGAGGAGAGTCCAGGAAAAAGGAAAGCAAGAAGAGCTGAAGGAAACATTCTCCAGTTTTCCCCTCACTCTCTGTCTATAATTTGGCCCCTCAAGAATAAGAGTTAAGAGACAAATAATTTTCCAAGAAGGCATTTTTCTGTTTTTTATCTGTTGTTTTTTAGTAACTTCCTTTCAAATGTACTATGTTGAGAAAAAATAGGGAATGGCTAGAGAAGAAACAAACTGGGTTGCTGATTTTCTTGACAAGTTACAAATGTGAATATTCAACAAATACAAAGTTCAAGTGAGATAACATTTCAAGAACTAAGTCAAAATGTGGCTCCTGAACATTGTCTAGCCTCCCCCAGCTTCACAACAATCCGTGTTCATCAAGTAATAGAATACTGAATGAAAGGGTCCTATGAGAAGTCTGTGGAAACTCTTATGTCAAATGTGAATATTAAGCTAACTTCTCTAATCCTGTATTGAGACCAACCACCACTGTAGGACAAAATAACTATTAATGCTTTCCCCACCTAACTTTCAATACTCAACCTGAGAAGATGTAGGATCAGTAAATAATGCTTTGAAGTCATTCTGAGAAAAAACATTTTACTCAGATTGCCATATATACTTAAACTTTTTCATTGCCAAAATCCAAACTTCTCTGAGTTGGAACCTATTTGGCTTATCTAAGCAAGGTATGTTATATTTATATTTTATTTTATCTAACTTTTTGGATCCTGAAAATTAGATTGCTATCATTAACCTAGGTAAGTTTTGCTGTGCAGAAGTCAGAAATGGATGATCATCAGTGTCAAAGCCATTAAGTTGCTAAGTCTTCTTCCATTTTCCCTATAAGGATGAAAAGCGGGGTTAGCTCATGGATTACTGGGTAACTCCTCAGGTGCCTTTGGTTGTGATATAAATATCCATCAAGAATGGGATTGTTCATAAAGACCTGCTATACATTGAAATGAATTAAAAATATATCTCAGTCCTCACCGACAGTCATCTGAACATAAGCCACTTAGTATGTTACACTGACAACTGCTGGTAAACAGAATTGTTCCTGGGACTTCATATGTATTTTTATATCTAATCTCTGAAACAAATGGTTGCCCAACTTTTTTTGATCACATGCCCCCAAAGTATCATAGTTTAGAACATTCACCCTCAAAATATTCATATTGCCCTAATATATGCGTTTATTTCACTACCGTATTATATACATTATGAAATATGCACAAAAACAGAAATTTTAAAAGAATCCGATGAATATGAAACAAACATTATTTTAAATAATTATTTTAGTTCTTTTTTTCAACGTTTTTTTTTTTTTTTTTTTTTTTTTATTTATTTATTTTTGGGACAGAGAGAGACAGAGCATGAGCAGGGGAGGGGCAGAGAGAGAGGGAGACACAGAATCGGAAACAGGCTCCAGGCTCTGAGCCATCAGCCCAGAGCCCGACGCGGGGCTCGAACTCACGGACCGCGAGATCGTGACCTGGCTGAAGTCGGACGCTTAACCGACTGCGCCACCCAGGCGCCCCAATTATTTTAGTTCTTAAAGGCACAAAATTATTTTGTCCTTAGCAAAAATATAATAATATTCTAATGAGACCAATGTAATTAAATGTGTCATGTTCTGTGAAAATTTTGACTTACCAGTTTCTGAATCAAAAGCCTGGCTCTAAGTTCACTTTATTTTTATACTTGTTATTAATGATGTCAAGGATTAAACATATTGTCATTTTTTTTAGCTTGATGTGGCTACTAATGAGTTCATACCAGGGGAAGGAGAAGTGTCAGTTTGGCCATTTTTTGCTCATTTTTATTCATATTATTAATATCAATTTCAACATATGGTTTCATTGTAGGGATCTTCCAAACCCATTAGTCCATTTTGTGAGGGATCCTGCAGTTAACACAAGATAATGTAATCCACAACGCCCTTTAGTTGAACATATAAAAACTATTGCTTTACAATATGCTGAAAGCAAACCTAATGGATGAGGATGCCTGGCCAGCTCTCTGGGATGTGGTCCCTCCCTCAAGATCCCTTCTGAGGTATGTGAGCCCTATGGTCCTCTGATATATAGGGCAAGCCATCCATGCATCCAGCATTGAGGTCAGCAGAAATGTATATAAATTAATATATCTGTATAAAACTGTAATGCATACCACACACACACACACACACACACACACACACACACATAATGAAAATGCACCATTGTTTGCTTCTTCCATACCTGCTAGGATGAGCATACCTGATTTTGGAGGCCATTTCTCAAGGTAGTTCACATTGTAAAATACATATTGTTTATCTTCATTTTACTGATGAAAAAAAATAAGTTGCTGAAGGTTGCAAGTCAGTGACTTTTTTCTGCAGCCTGTATTTTCCCATAAATACTGGCAAAACAACAACAACAACAGCAACAACGCAGTTAGGTAGCTTAGTCACCACTGTTTTTGTTTTACTTTTTAATTCCATTCTTTAAGACTCTTGTTTTAGGGGCGCCTGGGTGGCGCAGTCGGTTAAGCGACCGACTTCAACCAGGTCACGATCTCACGGTCCGTGAGTTCGAGCCCCGCGTCGGGCTCTGGGCTGATGGCTCAGAGCCTGGAGCCTGTTTCCGATTCTGTGTCTCCCTCTCTCTCTGCCCCTCGCCCGTTCATGCTCTGTCTCTCTCTGTCCCAAAAATAAATAAACGTTGAAAAAAAAAAAATTTAAAAAAAAAAAAAAAAAAAAAAAAAAAGACTCTTGTTTTAGGAGGGAAACATATTTTCATTTGGTAGGATATGGGAAAAAAGGTCCTAAGCCAGTTACTAATAATGATCAATAAAATTCAGTGGGGTCTGAACAAGAAATCAGTCAATAGTACCCTAATATTAAAATAATGTTCCAAAGCACCTGGCTGGCTCAGTTGGTGGACGATGAGACTCTTGATCTCCAGGTTGTGAGTTCGAACCCCACATTGAGTATAAAGATTACTTAAAAATTAAATCTTTAAAAACTAACAATAATCCATGTTCCATTATTCCTATTATCTGGTTATTCTAACCATTCCCCCATCTTCTTTATTTTTCTTCCCATCCATCAGTTGTATTGATACCCTAATCATCCTTCTCACCAGCACACCTACCAACTAGGGTTCAGTCTTCTTTACTGGCACAGACTCAGAATTTTCATGTCCACATGTAAAATAAAAATAACTTCAGCAAGATGCAGGAATGATTTTAAACATTATTTGATAATAGGAGTCAAACTCACACTAGTCCTTTTACATGAAGCTTTTTATATTATGAAAATAATTTAGGGGAGCCTGGGTGGCTCAGTCAGTTAAGCACCAGACCCCTTATTTTCTCTCAGGTCATGATCTCACGGTTCATGAGTTGGGCCCTGTGGCAGGCTCTGCACTGATAGAATGGAGCCTGCTTGGGGTTCTCTCTCTCCCTCTCTCTCTGCTCTTCCCCACGCATGCTCTCTCTCTCTCTCTTAAAATAAATAAACATTAAAAAAACAAGAATTTACTTTTGGTATATACAAAATTGGAGAATATAGAAAAAGGAGAAGAAAAAATACCTATAACTCTGCCACCCAAAATAATTACTGTTACTATGTTAGTGTATCACCTTCTGATATTTTTTCCTATTTTTCTTTCATATAGTTGTAATCATATTGAATATGCAATTTTGCACCCTGCTTTTTTTTGCCTTAATACAATATGATAAACATTCTCCCTGTTATAAATTCTCATAAATAAGTGTAAGTTTCTGTAGAGGCATAATAATCGACCACGTGGGTGGCAGCATACTTTTACATGCATATCAGTCCTTGAGACAGGAGAGAAATAAGTGACGTAGGCAAGTATAGTCAGGTCATGATTCCAACTCTAATGGGAAATGTGAGTAGACTAAATAGTTGAAAATCTATTGTATTTTCCTTTCCTTTGGTGACAAATTTTACTAAGACAAAGTTATTTTGTATTTCTCAAACACTTATTCAAGTGATTCAAGGAAAGTGATTCAAGAATACAGTAACTAGCAAAGGAAAATCAATTAAAAAATTACATATATATGTAATATACATTATATACATATATATTATATTAATTAAATATTCTATTAAAATATTAATGAAAGTTTTTTGTATGTACAATATTTTAATAAATTATTTTTAGGTTGCAGTTTCTTATCACTTCTAATATTATTAGTGTTGATTGCCAACATGAAAGATTGGCCACTATTTTATGAATATATTTTTGCACCAGTGAAGATGATATTAAAAAAAAAGAAAGCTAACTTTTACATGACAATTTCCACTTTTTAAAATAATAAGTATTGTATATAATGAAAAAAGAAACAGAAAACATTCACAAAACTATTCTTGAATACAAGCTGGAGAATGACCATGTAAGAAAATGGGATGATGATCAACTATGGAAAAAGTATTGTTAGTATCTTTCCTCTTTTCTCCTATATACTATTTGCAATAAGGGTTCTTGCTTGATGGTAAGGCACAATGGTATAATAATTACATGGTATAATTATAAAATTATTTTAAACCAAATAACAGACAAAATTTAAGAGGTGTTTTTCTATGTATATGTACGCGTGTATATGTATATGTGCATATATGTCCACTCTCTGTGTTTAATACAATGTCTTATTTTATGAAACACATTTTATGAACCAAATTTGATTATCTCTGTATATGAAAAAAAGTAACAAAGCCTGTTTTAAAATTTAGTCAACTAGATATATAGTTCCATTTAGACAAAAATGTTTCAATAATTTCACCGCATTTGTTTTAACTCTCTCAAAAAAATGGTTTCAAATGGTTCTGGCTTTCGAATAAAGCCAGTCCTCTGTCTTTGAACAACTGAATATATTGAGCTCTAAGATTCTGTGTGGCTGCAAAGTGCTTAAGCCATTTCGCGTTATCTGTACAGTGCCACTTCAAGCAATTGAAAAAAAGTGAAGAATTTGATCAACCAGGTGTTAATTTGATGATTTCTTTTCTTTTTCTCTCTTTCTTCCTTCTTTCCTCTCATCGTTCTTTTCTTTCTCTCCTCCCCTTCTCCTTCCCTCCTCCCTCCCTTCTTTCCTTCTTTCCCCTTGTTTTTAACTGAGTCTATGGAATTTCTTGACTATTCTAGGGTCCTATAGTCAAACTGTAGACAAACTAAATTGCTCATACTTTCATCTTCTGGAAATTTCTGTAAGTATATTTAATAGAGATTTTAAGACAAGCTTTTCTCTCTGAATTGGTAATAAAGCAATTGCTTTCTAATCAAAATAACTTTTGAATCCCAGATAGTGTCCTTCTTTCAGAATTAAAGAGAGAATCAGTTCTCAGGTGCTTTGGCATCTGATAAACAATTGTAACCTTGAATTAACCTCACTGAACCTCAGTGTCCTCATCTATAGAATCAGAATGCTAATAATACCTCCCTCAGAAGGTTGATGTACAGATGAAGTGAAAGGGATTTTTTACAGTCCTTGGCAGAGTGCCTGGCATATAGCAAGGGCTCAATAAACAGTAGCTGTCATTTATTTAATATATCCTTTCCTTATGTGTGCAGTACAAATTGTACTGAACTTATGCTACATAAAGTGATTGCCCAAATGCTCAATTATATTGCTCTAGGTAACCAAAAGACTGTTGTAGAACACAGGGTAAGTACATTTAATTATCACATGGCATATTTATTGATTTTAGTCATTATATATAAATTATAGAAAAAGGAAGATAAGCAATTATGCCTAGAAAATAAATACTACAGCTAACAACAAAGACTTATTTTATGAAACATATTTAATTTGTTACATGTGGTCAGGACCTAAACAAAAATCAAAGACCTGATAAAAGATTATGAAAATTAAAATGAGCTGTGAAAAAGAAACCCACACAAATACACAACACCTTACCAAATATTCTAAGCCCTGGCATGATAGCATCTGAGATTTTCAATACGCTTCGAGGGTATTTTACTGACCTAACAGAAGTTCATTTATACCCTTAAAAAAAAGTGTAACACCTGCTGTGTTTAACCACTTTTGGAAAATCAGTTAAAAAGGTCTCATGCAAAACAGAGGGCAGATATTAGAACAGTTGTATACTATAATTTGTAGTAAGAAAAGCTGCCTCAGCCTAACACATTGGAAACAGAAAAAAATAGGGGCATTTCACCTGGGCCTATTTATCTTTCTACTTGACTTAAAAAAATAATAATAATAATAAAATAAAACAAAACAACAACAACAATAACAACCACCACCACCAGTATAACCCCAAATTGTTATCCCATAAACAGTTGAATTTATTTGGTCACTACTGAGTGACATGGAATCCACCAACATAACTCACCAAAATATGAGCCAAGGAAGATTGGAAAACGAATTAAAAGTCTAGATTAGACTGATTGTAGTTTCTTTAGAGCCATCCAAAAACATAAACTTCATTTTATTAAAAAAGAAAATCTATTAGTCTGCTTTTCATAAGGGGAAACTATTCCCTCGACCTCCATAATTTCTCCATCTTTTGTTTTATGACAGAGCTTCATGTTTTAATATAGTAAATACGGATGTGATTGGGAGTGAGGGAAGGTCAAGGCACAGAGCTCTTTCTTCCCCTAAAGATCTTCTGGGGTTTCCAATCAATTCAGTCAAGGGCAAAATGAATTAATTAGTGGAAAGTGATATTTCAAATAAAACAATTAGCACTTTAATCCAATTTTGTAGGGGGTGGGGACTTCACCAAGTCTCCTGCCTTTTATTGAAATGAATTCAATTTCAAAGTTAATTTTAAAAATTAAAAGCACAACCTTGAACCTCAACAGAAATATTTAACTATTTGCAGTGTGCGCAATTTTAACCTACCCCTGCTGAGTGAATGAAAGCCTTTAAATAGATTTCCTCTGTCACTTTATTTAGGCAAGAAAAGAGACAAACAAACAAAGGTGGGGAGGGGTGTGACCTATCCTGCTGCAATTCTCAGAACCATTTTGAAAACCTTCCTTGACATTCTATAAAAAGCACAAGCTATAGATTAGATCTACATACATGATCAAAATGAGATGTAAAAGAAAGACAAATACCATATGATTTCACTTCCGTGTGGAATCTGGAAAACAAAACAATCAAACAAACAACAATAACAACAACTAAAAAGAGAGAAAAAGAGAAACAGACTCATAAATATGGAGAGCAAACTGGTGGTTGCCGAAGGCCGAAGGCCGGGATGAGGGTGGGGGATGGGGGTGGAGGTGGATGATCAAGGTGTGTGAAGGGAAGGGGTTTAAGATGTATAAACTTCCAGTTATTAAACAAATAAACCACTGGGATGAAAAGTACAGCATAGGGAATATAGTCAATAATACTGTAATACACTTATTGTGGTGAGCATTTCATAACGTATATAATTGCTGCATCACTATGTTGTACATTTGAAACTAATCAAATATGTCAATTGCACCTAACAACTAAAAATAAAAAATATATATTATAAATGATTAATCTAACAAAAAATCAAGTCATCTTTCCTGGTCTGTATTGATCATAAACTGCTACCTTTATAATTTTATGATTATATATACAATATACATTGCGTAAGTTAAACAAAAAAGCATGAACAATAATGTAGTTATTTATGCAATGATACTGAAATGGGAATTTTTTCCCACTATTTACTATAAAAAAGTAAATACAAAATTAGTTCAAGAATATGGTTTTTTTAAAGAGGAGAAATAAAATGGATTTTAAAAATAGCATTTTTCCGGACAAAAATTACTGCATCTTTAATATCTGGGAAACTAGGTAGTACTCAAATTTTAATATATATGGTGTAATTTAGCAGAGCCCTTAAAAAGTGCTAAAAGAAGTTTAATGGAGGCGTACCATTGAGTATTACTGATCTGCTCAAGAAAATGAAGGCTGTGAACATAAACCAAACTACACAGTGAGTATCAACTACTTACTGTGTTTAAAACTGAGCCTTCCAAGGTTAAACCCAATGAGCTCCCAGTGAGAGAGAACTGCAGGGAGACCGATGCATTTCAATAAGAGGGATGGATAGGTTCTGGTTTAAACCTTATCTGTGCCTACACCTTGGGCAGCCATCCTCACCCATGCTTCCACTTGAAAATTCCAAAAATCTGTCCCACTCAAAACTAAGTAATGACCCCCACACACACTCCTACACCCCACCCCACCCCCATAGACACACACACTAAGAAATGAGTAAAGGGCAAATAACTTTTTTAGTGCATGGAAACTTTCTTACTACAGAGCCATTTCTGACACTACTGGTCCTATGCATTCCCTGATGAACAACTTTGGTAAGAGCATTTTCAGCCACATCAGTAATTGGTCTACTCTTACTCTTTGCTTTAATTTAAAACCAAAGGGGGGAAAAGTGATTTCAAAAGCACCTGCAATCAGACATGTGCAAGCAGAACTAAATTTTTTTTTTCAAAATTGGATTAATTAGCATTATCAGAAAAACAAAGGGAACAAAGCCACCAGTATGTAGTGCATTAATCATATTGCTAGTAATTAGTGCCACAATAGAAATACAAGACAAAGCAAAGAAGTTGGAAATAGTTCTGAAACTAGTCATATTTTGTAGGTATCACTAGCTAAGAAATAGACGTACTTGGACGTGCACAGAGGACAAGAGTAAAATAGAATCTCAAAAATCGCATAAAGTTGAAAGACTAGACTGCATAAATCCTGAACCCCAGAGAAATAGGGAAGTCGATATATTTATAGCGTCTAATACACAGAGTTCAAAAAAAAAATAGGAAAGAAGGGGACGGGGAGGATGTGAAAGAATTGGAGGAACAGACTATTTCCATTTTTAAAAGAGGGAGAGCTTATCCTATTGTAACAAACTAATGCTAGGTCTAGCCAAACTTCACTAGTGAGATTCCTTTTTGCTTTATATATACGATCAGATGACATTGGGGAATGAAAAGCTTTCCTCTGAATGCTAAAATATTAAATTAATTATAACTTTTAAAGAATGGAACAAATCAGAGGGCTGATTTCTAACCATTTGATTTTTCTATACCAGAATGTATTACAAGAATCTTTTATAAGATAGTTTCATATGAAAATGCTGATTTGTGCTGATTCATTTTACAAATGAAAATTGGCCCAGTGATGCCCAGAAGAATATG
Source organism: Puma concolor (assembly GCF_028749965.1). Lineage (NCBI taxonomy): Eukaryota > Metazoa > Chordata > Mammalia > Carnivora > Felidae > Puma > Puma concolor. The sequence goes on along the minus strand of NC_141675.1, from coordinate 74,519,858 downwards.
GATGAGAGAATGAGCAAAATTTTACTTCTGGTTCTGAAAAACTCATATCAAGTCACCATTTTTCTGTCTCCAATTTTCCTTACCTGGGATGGGGGGGGGGTGGGGTGGGCGGGGGAAACCAGATAATTATCTAGTCTGAGTGTTGCCTCCTTGAAGATGGCCTTCCTGGAGGCCTATGGGACAAAGGACTTTGCTTCTCTTATTTAAAAAAAAAAAAAAAAAGAAAAGAGTTGTGCATCTGAAAATGGTGACAGTGGCGGGTAATGCTGACTTGGAGCTGATTTTCACCTATAGGCCTGCCTGCAGAGCCATAGAGGTAGGAAAGAAGGCACCTCTGAGAAACTAAAGGGAAGAGAGGTATTTTCCTGGGGGCTTCCCCTCTTATACTTCTTCTGGACCTTCACTAGATACCTTTCTCAGTCTTTGATTTTTTTTTTTAAGGTTTATTTATTTTTGAAAGAGAGAGAAAGCATGAGCAGAGGAGGGGCAGAGAGAGAGGGGACACACACACACACACACACACACAATTAAATTAAATTAAATTAAATTTAATTTAATTCAATTCAATTTAATTTAATTCAATTTAAAAATGCTTGTAAAAACAAAAACTAAAGTTAAAAAATAAGATAGTGGGAAGAAATTTGTCCACTATAAATGCTAGAAAAGGAGCAATTTAATAAATACACACACAATCTTTATAAAATTATTTAGAAAAATATAAATCATTCAATATAATATGGACAAAGGACACAAATAGGCAACTTTTAGAAAATAAAATAAAATGACCAGTAAATAAATAAGTGTTCATATTCTCTCATAATTATAGAAATGCAAGTTAAAGTAATAATGTATCACTTTTCATCTATCAGAGAAGGATTCTAAAAATTCAACAATGTTATTATTGATAAGAATGTGGAAAAGTGGGTGCTCACCCACAAAAATATTAAGTAAATATTTACTGAATTCTACTCTGGAACACTGACTATGGGATTGCAAAGTGGTGCAATCTTTTAAAAAAATTTTTTTTAACGTTTATTTTTGAGACAGAGAGAGACAGAGCATGAATGGGGGAGGGTCAGAGAGAAAGGGAGACGCAGAATCTGAAACAGGCTCCAGGCTCTGAGCTGTGAGCACAGAGCCTGACGCGGGGCTCGAACTCATGGACCACGAGATCATGACCTGAGCCGAAGTCAGCCGCTTAACTGACTGAGCCACCCAGGCACCCCAAAAGTGGTGCAATCTTTAAGAAGAGCAATTTAGAAATATTTCACAAAATTTTTAAACGCACACATCTTTTGATTTAGCGTGTATCTACACAATGAATTTATTGCTGCAATACTTTAATAGCAAAAAAAAAAAAAATTGAAAACAATATAAGTGTCCTCCAATAGGAGACAGTGGTTAAATACATCATGTTATTTTTATACATATCATATATGTACAATGCATATTACATAGGTGATAAAAGAAATGTAAAAAGCTATATAAGCTGATACAAAAAGCTATTCAAGATACATTAAGTAAAATTATACAGATACAGAATATAGATCATACTTTCTAGAATGATCTCAATTTATAAAAATAAGGAATATATATTTATGCCTATAACATGTTTATGCATTAAAATTTTCTAAAAGCATACAGAAGAAACTGTTACCAGTTGTTACCCTTGGAGGATGGTAATAGGGGGAAGGCGAAAAGGGCCTGTCATATTTTCACTTTATATTCTGTCCAATTGAATTTTTGTTTCTGTAAGGAGTATATGCATTGCTGTTATAATTTTAAAACAAGCTTAAAAAACGGGCCATAAAAATGAACTTCCTGTCTTTGCAAAAATTCATTTCAGAAAGAGACAAGGAAATTTATTGGTATACAGTTTTTGGGAAAAAAATTATGAACAAAGACAAAAAACATTTTTTCATAATTTTACTATATATTTCATACATAGATATGAATACTATAGGAATAATTAAAGAAGAATATAAATGGATATTCATCAAATTTGTCAGGGGGCAGCCTTTTTGTTTATATGTTTGAATTTGTGAAATTAGGATCAAAAGTTAATTATAATAATTCTCTCAAATAAAACAGAAAGGATAGTGGGTTTCTCGTCTCAGTATAGCTGATTTTCACCATTCTTTATAAATTACCTTACCATTTTACAAGAAAGATCTTATTTAAAAATTGCTTTAAATAAGATCCAGAGCTTACACAGTATTAGACAAAGGGCAGGTCACTTCTGCATTGTCAGAACTCTAATTTGTCAAGCAAACTAGAAAGAACTTGATCTGTGGATGCAGACTGGGATCTATTGCAACTAGGCCTCCTGAAGCCAAATATTTCATCTCTCTGAGCCTTGTTTTGTTATTGTTGCTATTGTTTTAATCTGTAAAATGGAGAACATAACACAGGAACTATGTTTGTGAGGGATATAACTTGATCCATGAAGGTAGCATGACACTTTGTAAAGAATGTGGACTTTGGAGTCGGTTCTGATTTTGAATCTACCCTCCACCACTACTAGTTGTGAGAACTTGGATAAGCTAATCTATCTTTTCTGTGCTTCAGTGGAAATTAGGTATAACAATATATATATTTGTTACGGTGAGTGGTTTCAAAGATTTAAGAGGCAAGTGGCATAAGACATTAAACATATTCTAGTTAATCGTAAGTAAATGTTAGTCTTCAATTCACACAGAGTATCATAAAAAGAGTGTTAGAATGATAGAATTATACAGTTCTTTCTTTTATCTCATTGGTCTATAGAGCAAAGGAGTAAAGAAGAAAAGAAACTGTGGTTTTTCCATATCTGGATTTATAAAAAGTTCTGTCTAGAGTGAGGATAATTCCCCAAAACTTCCTTCTCATTTCTGCTTCTGGCGAAGATGGAGTAACAGAAACTGGACTAGTCTCCCACCTGAAAGAATCAAATACGAGATACAATATATGAAAAAACAATTTTCAAGACACAGGCATCAGGCAATGAAGGGCAGTGATCCCTGAGAGATGAAAAACAAATGGGGTGAGCTCTACTATTGCCCTATCTTACTGCTTGAAGAGAGTCTCCAGGCTATGGTACAGAGAATGAGAACCCAGGTGTCGTCTAGCAGACTCCCTAAGTTGAAGAAACAATGCTGAGCACCAGGGAAGTGCAAGGTGGCTAGAATTCACAGGACAGAGTATAAGAGAGGAGGAGGCTGTTGAGAGAGAAAACTCTGGATATCTGCAGAGGACGTCTGTCTCTCCTAGTCAGCAAAACACTGATCAACACATGCATATGAGGAAGTTACCTGAGGACTGGGAAAGAACCACCAGAAAGGATTAGAGGTAAATGCCTAGTACTGACAGTTTCATAATGATGCTCGTTCCCATCAGCCAGACTGAAAAGTTTCATGATGCACAGGGCATTAGGCAGAGTATACAACAGAGTTTTAACTCAGTAGTAGATAATAAGTAGTCACAGACTAAATACTGCTCTGGTCTTGCTTTACAAATCTTGAATACAAAACCCAAAAGGATAGAACTGTTTCCAAGTAAATTAATTATACCTGAAACCAAAATTCCAGATTATATTTAACAGTACAAAAATATCCAGCACCCAACGAAGTAAATTACAATGTTTAGAACCCAATGAAAAATAACCAGGCACACCAAGAAGCAGGAAAGGAGGAAGGGGGAAATCAACCTATTAAATCTGACACAGAACTGATGCCGGTGATAGCATTAGCTGACATTCCCTTTGCCATCATCCAGAGTTAACTCCCTCACAATCCACATCTTTTGTGCTTGCACTACCTGTGAATATGCCTTATTATGTTTTCATTCATTCATTCATTCATTCAACAAATGTTTACTGAATCACTGTGTGAAAAAGCAATGTGCTGGGCACATACTTTGTGTCCTTAACAGTCCTATAAGGTTTCTTGGCTGTCACATTTAGCTATAACTATACTGGTCCAGAGAGCCTAAGGAATTTGCCCAAGGTCATCTTTGGTGTTAGCTGAAGTGTTACATCTAAACTCCAGTTGTTTGATTTGTGAGTCTGTTTTTGTTGACTCTGGCCCACTGTGGATCTTCCATATGTATTAGTTTACCTTTCCCTGTAACTGATTATCTTAAAAGTACTGACCTTTGAACTTGTATGATCTTGGGATGTCATACTCCTAGGTATCTAAAACCCAGAAGCCCCAATCTCTGTTTTCTGATGTAGCCATATCTGAGTTACTTTGGATGAGAAACTAATGGTTGTCATATTTCTCTGGCTGTCAGCATGTCTAGGAGCACATCTATATGTGCAATGTTAGTCTTCTAAAAGGACCATGTATGGGGCGCCTATGTCGCTCGGTCGGTTAAGCTTCCAGACTTCTGCTCAGGTCATGATCTCACAGTTCATGAGTTCCAGTCCCGCGTCCGGTTCTGTGCTGACAGCTCAGAGCCTGGACCCTGCTTCAGATTCTGTGTCTCCCTCTCTTTCTGCCCCTCCCCAATTCACGCTCTGTCTCTCTCACAAAAATGAATAAACATTAAAAAAATTTTTAAAGGACCATGTATTATTTAATAATCATGAAGATGATGATGATGATGATGATGATAGTAAATAATAAGTTCATGGTAAATTACAGTTTACAACAGGTTTTACATATGTAACTGAAAATGTAGTTTTTATAACAAAGCCTATGCAAAATGTTATCATTTAGCATCCTCGTCTCCATTTTACAGATCAGAAAACAGAAAGATAAAGGAATATTTCCAAGACCAGCAGCTTTTAAGTAAAAGAGCCAGGTGTTGAATCCATGCCTGTCTGATGCCAATTTTCACGGCCTTTCTGATAGCTGTGGTCTGCCCGTTTCCCACGTAACAGATTGTTTGAAATGTAGCTGAGAATACCAAGGTCCATGCTTACTAGCAACTTTACAAATTAAAAATCTACCTTTCCTTTGAGCTTTTGGCTTTCTTTTTGATCATGTGTAACTGCATAAAGGTTCTGTTTTCTTTTTTTCATGTAAATCTGCTCCTAAACTCTTAATAATTTAATCAGCTATTGAATGAATACCATGCCTTCATGTTTTCCACTGTTAAATGAACATTTAGAAATTGGGTAGATTTTTTAAGGATTTGTAAAATCACAATTGTATTTTGGGAAACCAAACAGGCTGTAAGACTAAAAAGGACCAGCAGAAGGAAGACTTGGAAATGGAAATGTTCCAAACTATCAGCCCAAGGTGTTCCTCATTGCAAAGGAAAGAGAATGAAAATTCCTTTTTCTTTAAAAAGGCTGTTTTGGTGCCCTAGACCTCTCTTTCCTCCAGTTGTGGGCATGAAAAGAGGGCCACAGAATGAAGGACAGAGACTAGAAGGAAATTTACTAAAGTAATCTTGTTTATGAAAAAATAATAATAATAAAAGAAAGATCATTTGGGAAGGCTTTCTTGGCTTTCTGCTCATCTCCTTCCCTACCTCCCCTCCTACCCTCTTTGGAGAGGCTTGTGGGCTTGTTGAAGTGTAGCCAGGTTCTCACCCATTGAGTTCAGACTTCAGATTAGAAGCATAAAGCAATGCAAATTGAAATTTAGAATCAAGCTCACAAGACTCTCAGAATGTTCCCACAGCCACCAGAGGAATTTGGCCAATAATTGCTGTAAATGATTCCCCTCTTGTAATATTCAAATTCAAGTTCTTTCGCACTGAAAAAGTGTTCTATATAGAATGAAAGAGAACTGCATCTTAAGCTTTCTGTGCAGCACCTTGGAATATAACATGGACAAAAGACAAAACTTTCACCATTAACAATAAAAATCCAAAGACATGGTAGACAGTATGGTATGTTTAAGGAACCTCTCCGGGCCTAGGAGCTAGGTTCCAGTTCCAACTATATCATATAGCCTTCAGGAAGTCACGCCTCTCTCTGGAGCTCAGTGTCCTCACCTGTAAAATGAGGAGGTTGGAATAAGATAACTTAGCTTTAAATCATTATGACTGTAATGAGCATTATAATGCAATAAATAAAGTGAAAGTGATTATATCAATGTAACTCCCAAAGACATTTTTTCCTGTTATTTAGACTCGTCCACCAGGGAAGAGAGAAGAAAACACTCACATGGTCTGATTTCACTTGTGCAATGTGCCACCGATCTTTTAAATCCAACTAGGAGAAGGCATTTACTAAGAGGACACAGCATTTGGAAGAATTAATGACACCACCTCAAAGTGGGAGTTGGTGCATTTCCTACCAGTGGCACCAGCCCCTTTATCATAATGTCTACAGAACTGGCGATTCCAAACCCGTGCTTTGTCAAGGAGCATTCTGAAGAACGAGTCTTGCTGGAGATTATAGAGTCAGTCATTGAATTACTACAGCATAGATTAGAATAACATTGAGCCCTTTTAGAACCAGGGTTAAATTTACAGTTTCTCTTCAGATTGAAACTCTGTTAGTGTGTTCACTTTTACACTCTTAAGGCTATATTACTTATTGATGTTGCCACTTCCTCTTATCTTATCTCACCCCATCTTACCTTTCCTTACCTTATCTCATCCTCTGAAGTCATTACACTAATATTAAGACACCTCCATGACAAAAGGCTTTTGTTCTCAATAGGACCTTTCTAAGTCCTCTTTCCTCTCTACCGTGACATAAAACATGCACCTTGGTTCTCTTTTCTTTCTGAGTTCAGCATTCAGACGGAAGCAAAAAAAAAAAAAAAAAAAAAAGGAACCAAGCAAATATTTTGTTGAACATGAGCAGATACACACGTGCACACATACCCAACCCCAAACCAATTAGAAAAGCATGCCGCGGTGAATAGTGTGGAAGGCCAGAGGAGCTTATGCTTTTTTGTTTAAGCAGGTGCTTGGGAACAAGCAGACATCAGCCAGATTCAGGACATCGTGTGAGGATCTGGCTTCACTCATCGCTCGTTGTTGAGCACCGGGAGCAAAAATGTAGCAAATAAGGCAAAGAAAATCCTTCTAAGAGATCTGGGCCCAGAAACTAATCCAGGCAAGTATGACTTGTGTCTCTGTAGTTTTATAAGGGCGGATTGCTTTGGTATTTAATTAGTGAATGGGTGGAATCTGCACATTGAATTTAAGAAGAAAACATTTCACTTTTTAGTCCCTGGGAAGTCATGGGCAGTCCAGAAAAGATATTGAATTGCCCACAGCAATTGCTCACAGCAATCACAACAGAGTAGATGGCATTTCTTGAATGCCCGCATGCATCACAATGCAACAAAATGGAGCATGGCATTCAGATGAGAGACTTCCATCTGCAAATATGAATGGGAATTAAAAATAGACAGGGAATAGATGGGCACTCCTTGGTGAAGATTACGCATCTCAACAGGTGTGTGGCAGGGATAAAAAGGGAGGGGGAGATGTTATTTAGCTTTAAGCTTTCAATTTTTGGGGCCGAGGGTGCCTGTCCACCACCACTAGTGGTCATATTAAAAATTTACACGAGTCCATCTGTGAATATTCAGTCCTTGTGCTCACAGGAAGCAGAGAGGGAGGGAAGAAAGAAAGGAAGGGCACTAACATTTATTAAACACCTGCCGGATGCCTATACCTACAGCACTGGGTGCTGGCGGGCCACTGGCTGGGAGGCTGCGAAAGGGAAGAGGGAAGTGAGGATGGTGAGGCTTTTGACAGAAGTGAGTTCCTGTTCTTAGTTTCTTGCCTGGGACTGCTGCTGTCCCCTTACACTTTTCTCCCCCCTTCCCTTTCTCTTCGACATCTGGAGTTAGCTTGTCACATCTGTCTCAGGCTCTGACAGATTTAGTCTCATGGCAGCTGAGGAGACGGTGATGATCCTGCCCGCTTCACCTCCCCAATCCACTGAGGTGACAGGAAAACCCAAGCTGTCAGAGGAATGGATATTGAGGAGAGAATGCTGGTCACCAGAGGGCTCTGCTTGAGGGACACCTGCTTTTGGCTGCTAGGCCTGCCACATCCAGGCCATGGAATCAGGGACAAGTTACTGTTTCGTTGCTGTTGTCATTCTGAACCTTAGGGGAGGGGTTAAAAACACAGATTCCAGAGCCAGCCCACCTGGATTTAAATTCAGACTCTGCAATTTATTAGCTATATGACCTTGGAGGAATTTACTCAACCTCTTTGCCTCATTTTCTTATCCACGAAATGGGGGTGATAATATCTTCCTCATGAAGACTGCAGGACATCCTGCATATAAAAGGGTAGGACAATACCTGGCATACAGTAAGTGCTCCAAGTTTTTTTCTTGTTTCGTTTTGAACTGTTTTAAGGCATAATAATCCTACTTTATAGGTTCTCTGTCGTCAGCCTTAGAGAAATAGTTTTGAGGACCTATTTTTTTCTCAAAAAGTATTTCTTGGTAACCAGTTAAGGGATATTTATATCCTTCCTTATTTATTTTTTGCCATAGTTGGTTCTTTCTTAGGTTGCAGAGAATCATCCTGTAGATTAATAATAGTTCCTTGAATTTATACACCAGCTTTCTCTGAATCCCTGTGGCTTTTTAGATCAGGTGAACCACATCTGAACCTCAGCCAGCGGCGCATGGTGACAGTGGCTGGGTTATTGTCTGAATTTTCATGTGAGAGGAATATGACTCACAGACAGCAAGTGGAATGCAATGGCCAGAGTTGCACAGAGCACTGAGGTTGTTCAGACTTTAGACCCTGCCTCACCACTGGACACATACCAATTGTATTCGCCATCCACGCTTGCCATGGCCTGAACCGTCACAGTCTAAAACAATAATAATAATGACTGATTTCTATTCTATTTTGTAAAGCGCTTGGATACTGTGGTGATAATGTTACATACATATCAATTGGAATAAGAAAAAAGCATCCAGAAGGCAGAAGGTAATTTCAAGCATGCAAAATGGAGTTACTCACATGGAAATTCAGTGATATCTAATCCCCATTGTGCTGGCATTATGTAAATACATAGGTAGGAGGAATTTTGTTAAAGCAGTTCTTAATTATTACAAGTTACTATTGCATATTTAAGATCAAAATTTCCAAGACATATTTGGGAAAGCCTTGCACTTTTGTGGTTATCTTAACAATGTTAACAATGTTTTCTTAGAACCCAAGCATCTAGAAGCTTTTGATTTGTTCTTGGGTTTGTGACTTGAAATTGACCATAAAATGCATGGCATTTAGACACAAATGATACGTGGTGAAATCTAGAATTATAGAATGTGAGACTTAAAAGAGATTTTAGAGGTAATATAGTTTGGTGACCTCCACACCCTGCTCACCCCATTTTTACGGGGAGGAAACCGAGGGTCAGAGAGATTATTTATCCAAGTTTGTATCAATTATTAGTTTTTATAGTAACTATTATTCCATAATCGGGTTGCCAGATTCCAAATCCATTGATCTTTTTATTTCATTATTCTCAGTTTTTGGAGTCAAGTAAATTAAAATGTTAGCAATAGCGCTAACAACAGCATCGCTTAGCAAAGCTCACCTCCATACTATAATTTATTTTCCAAGCTTATGTGTCTGGGAGGCTTTCCACATTCATTCACTGCATGTTTATGGTCCATTCAACATTTTAGAGTTCATTCAAACTAAAGTTGCCTTCTAATCCAATCCTTCAGACAATTATATTTGCTTCTGCTTCTCCAAAAATAGAATTTAAGGTTTTGTGAAGATCTTTGAACCGTAGGCATTATATTTAGGACTTGAATTCTGTGTTTCTGCAAATATTAGGGTCTTAGACTACCTACCCCCGGGGTCACACTTTATATTTCTACCTGTCTAAGCCTCCCTGAACCTCATTCCCAGGGGCTGGAATCATCCTTCCCTTCCAGTTAGGGTCTTTCTCTCCTTTAACTCCATTGGAAAGCGGTTCACATGCTTTATTTCTCCATTTCATCTAAGCATTTTCTCACGGAAGTTGATTTTACATTCACCATATGCTCATTTTTTCCAGGTGATTCCTTTAATAAATATATTTTTGAAATCATGTCCTTGCCTCTAAGGAAATCAAATTTTTAATTTAATTTTCTAAAATAAGCAATGTTAGCAAATAAGGAGCTGTCAAAGGGAAATGGTGGCCACATGTCACATATTCTTGTGTAACCACATTCATGAAGCCTGCTCTGGCTCTGCTCACCCAACTTACACGGAAGCGTTAGTGTGGATCACATATGTGTGTGTGTGTGTATTTTGTGCCCTTTTCACTTTGTCTACACAGGTTAAAAGAAATAATTACATGTTTATTTTTTTTCCAATTTGAAGTTGCTTTAACTATTTTCTGAACTGCATTTTTCATTTGAGTCCCCTGTTCACTTTGATAAGAGATGATTCTCCTGTTTTCATATCTCCCTGCCAAAAGGGACTCGCTGGTTATCTCTGATTGCAGGCAATTCGAACTTTAAGTAAGCCTGTCTTTATCAACTACTGTTTTAACAGCTGATTAATTAGTGCCGCGGAGATCTAGGGGAGGCCTTTATCTGAAGAGTAGTTCAACCATTAGCAAAGGAAACTTCCTTGTGCACCAGCAGCTCAGATAACAAGGTAAGATAATAGTTCACAGTCCTTCTCTGACTAATGCAAACAGGAGCACTCCCTCTTATCCCACTACAACGGCCAGACAGAAATGCTCAGCCAAATTCTCAAAATACCATGATCTCCACCAGCAAGAACCGGTCATTTTTGTGAGTACTTTTTAGAATAGTGCCTTGCCGAGTATACAGAACAGCTGGCACTTAGAAACTCAAATAATATTGCATTCTTGGCTAGTCACAGGAGGAAGTCAAGCCCCAGGGGGATTTGGCAATGAGCATGGTGGGATTTGTCTTATCAGTTGAGAGAATCTTTGGGCCCAGATCCAAGCCTCTTGTTCACCATTTATTCTGGAACAAGCCACTGACTCTCCCTGTAACTCAGTTGCCCCATCTGTGAAATGGAGCTAATAATAGTACCTGGCCTTAGAGTGAGAATTAGGTGAGCCAATGCTTCCAATGTTCTTATATTTTGTCTGACACATGAAAAGTGCTCGATGAATGTTGATATAACTACTAAGGTGGGAAAGGTGCAAATAATTTAGGTTCTTCAAATCCTGACAGAAGTAACCAGAAGCGATTAAATATAACCAGACAAGATCTGGGGCTGTGATTGGGCACAGATTGTCAAAACTCTCACACCACCACCATCATTATGACTTCTACTAGCAATAACTATAACCACTGTAATAAGAGTTAACATTATTCTAAGCACTTTATGTAGATTAATATGCTTAACCTTTACAACCGTATGAAGTAGGTACTATTTTCATTCCCATTTTACAGCTGATGGAATTGAAACCCAGAGAACTAAATAACCCACCTAAGGTCACACGACATACAATGCTGGGAGAGATTTGAGCCCAAGCAGTCTGGCTGCAGACCACTTGCTCTGCATCACTTGCTCTTAACTTGCTATAGCAATCACATTATTACTCTATCCTGTTTGTGGATGCTCAAAGGTGAAGTGACTTACCCAAGACCCAAAGCTAATAAAGAGTCGAGCTAAAATTCAAAGCTAGATTTTCCCCAGCTATTTTCCTTGTGCTAGGATACCTCTACAGTTTGGAAGTTTGGGGGAAGGGGTGTTCAGGGTTAAGGGGAGAAAAATAACCAAGTACCCAGGAATGTGGGTTTGACTCATTTGATGTTCTAACCCTTGGGATTCCCTCAGAAGCTCTGGTCTTTGGGGTGCCTGGGTGGCTCAGTCGGTTAAGCATCCAACTTTGGCTCAGGTCATGATCTCACAGCTGGTAGGTTCCAGCCCCACGTCGGGCTCTATGCTGACAGCTCAGAGCCTGGAGCCTGCTTCGGCTTCTGTGTCTCCCTCTATCTCTGCCCTTCCCCCACTCATGCTCTGTCTCTTGTTGTATCTCAAAAATTTTTTAAAAATGTTTAAAAAATTTTTTTTAAAAAAGCTCTGGTATTTGTTCTGAACCTGTCTCTCCCCTCACCTATCCATGTTTGCACCCTGGCTCCTAACATAAGCTTAGCATACAGTGTAGCACCTAGAAGGAGGCCAGTACAGGGAAGGAGGTTTTGTCATAATTAATCACTACAGAACATTCATGAGAGTTGATTTTACTCCTGAGAGATAGAATGTGATTTAACACTTTTAACAGATGAGAACTGAGACTATTTTAAAGCTAACATAGGGAACAGCCTAAGGCAGCCTTTTGAGAGGGGTAGAATGAGCCAAGCAAATGTTTTATACTTAGAGGTGCATCACATTTAAAAACAGGCAGTATGCCATTTATGCTTTAGATCATCTCTTTCTTTTATACAATATTGAACGGTCTATAGAAGTAAATTTAGCAATATTTTCCTGAATATAAAAACTATAATTTATTTTGGGTACAAAATATCAAGTCATTTCTGGAGAGCATAGACTCTGGTATAAATAAACCTCGGCTTCTTGATTCTTTTATACCTACCTAGGAAATTCCAAACTATCTGCATGCTAAGTTTTTCAAAAGACCCACCTCTGGTCACCTGGTGGTAGACACATCAAAGGAACTAATTGACCCCTTAGGACATATCCCCAAACTTCAACCCCTCAGCTGAGAAGGAAATGTCACATCAATTATGGAGGGATGTTGGCAGGGGACTGGAATTAGGACCGGCCAGAGGACTTGGGGAACTTGTTCAGCTATTGCATAAACACTGATAGAGTACCTAATGTGGTCAAGGCCCAGGGGGTTGCATAGATGAGTCTCACATGCCCTCTCTCTCCAGGAGTATCTAGTTGCAGCATAAATAACAAGAAGGAAGAGGATATTAGGTGCCATAAAAAGTGTGCAAGGGAAATGCTGGGGGGACATTAGGAGCACAGAGTAGGCAATCTGTCCAGGTTCTGTTGTACTGTCGTTAACACTTTCTCTCCGTGGTTTGTCCTAAGGATGGAAACAGAAAATGCCACACCAGATGAAAATGTTTTCTCAACAACCCCAGGAATAAGTACTATATTGGTGAAAGTGTATGTGGGTGCCAAAGATGTTTATACCAGCAATGTTCATAAATACTAACCCCCCAAAACAGAAACTGAACATAGATGATTTCTTTGAGCTACTACGCAGCTATCAAAAACCTACATAGAATAATATTTAACAGGCAGAAAAATCATGATATATTACTAAGGTTTTCATGCTTGAGAACAATTATATGTATGTTGTATATGTACATATACATATATCAACACACTTATATGTTAATATATATATATATATATATATATATACACACACACCCCTGTTATGTAATAAAAACTTGGAAGCATATATACCAAGAGATCAAATTAGTTATCTCCGAGTGGGAGAATTATGAGTAATTTTTTTCACTGTGATTCCCTACATTTCCCAAGTTTTCTGAATAAGCATGTATGACTTTTGTATTAGCATTAAAAATAAATTTTGAGAAAAAGCCAGTATATCCATCCTTCCCCAAAATTGCATTCTCAAAGCCCACAGACTAGTTAGTCAGTAATAGCAATTTCACTAGATTGATCTCATTTGTTCTTGAGAAGCTTCCTCCCTTTGGATTGCCCTGCTCTCTTGGCTCTGACACCAACTGAAATCAGACTGGAAAATCCTTGCTTTGCTGGTTCTGCCTCGATGTAACTTGAGTTTTTAGCAGTATTTCTTATTTGGTTTTTCATGGGAATTTTTTCTCTTTGTTCTGTTTAAATATTTGTATGTTTATGTCATAGTTGCCAACCTTGTTTCCCCAGGGCACCTGTCTTGGGGATAACCAGGATGTAGATGGTGATGGCTATGGTGCCTATGGCCTGGGCCCAGGGATGTTCCCAGGATGTTGGGCTCTCAGGGCCATCCCATTGGGGCCAGTCCCAGGAGGCTTTGATCCCTGGAAGGCTTGGTAGTAATGACCTGCTTGGCTTCTCTGGTCCTTCCCCCATGCTCTCCCCCTGGCTCTGTCTTTGCCCTGACTCACCACAACTGGCCAAGACTCCAACCATATGGAGTTCTGAGGGGTTCTCAGAACTGGAAAGAAGTGGGGTGCCTTTATTATTTGATCCCTTTTAACCAACTTTGAATGGTTTGCAGGACCAGCTTCATGGGCCTATGATCTGTGCACACAGGGCCCGACATTCAGGAGGACGTCATGCTTAGCTCATTCCTCTGCTCTTAAAAATCTTAATTTCCAGGGCGCCTGGGTGGCTCAGTCGGTTGAGCATCCGGCTTCAGCTCAGGTCATGATCTCACGGTCCGTGAGTCCGAGCCCCGCGTCGGGCTCTGTGCTGACCGCTCAGAGCCTGGAGCCTGTTTCAGATTCTGTGTCTCCCTCTCTCTCTGACCCTCCCCTGTTCATGCTCTGTCTGTCTCTGTCTCAAAAATAAATAAACATTAAAAACAATTTTTTTAACAAATCTTAATTTCCTTGTTTGGACAGGCAGAGTGGAAAGAGCATGGTATTTGAAGGTAGGCAGTCCCATGTTTGAATCCTCAGCTCTACCACCTAGCTGTGGGATCAAGTTCTTTGATCTCTGAGTCTTAATTTTCCCATCTGTAAAATAGGTATAGAGTCACCTATTCTACAGAGCTGATGTTAGAGAGGAACACACATAAAGCTTCCGATATGTACCAGACAAGAAATAATACTATTTTATTACTGTTGTTCAATAATCATAGCCATCTGGACTCAGCATGTCTCCCTGATGTCCTCCCCATGAAGGCTGGGCTGATCTTTCTCTTCCCAGTTTTTCTGGAGTGTCCACCCAGGGGTTACCTGACACTGCTATGTTGCCTTCCTTCCTTCCCCAGATGATACGGCATCCCTTTGCCAATAGAACTCCTACCCGATGACTACGAAATTCGTGAATTTCGTATTTAAGTACAGCCCCTTCCCTGTCCTGGCTCCACTCTTGCTTTCAGGACACACTCGATCTCAGATCCGCTTTTGCTCCATTTCATGCAGCTAAAAAGCCCCAGTGGCAGTACTTCTCGTATAGTGGCTTACATTTTAATAGAATTTGATCCTTTTCAAAGCATTCAGGTCACTTCCAGGCCATGTGATCCTTGACACTATATTCAGAAGGGGCCAAATGATATCATTATTTTCTCAAATGAGAGAATGACCACTGGCAAGAGGAAGTGACTTATTCAAGGGTACTCCACAAGCTGGTGACAAGCCAGGCGTAGGGAGAATGTAAGTTTCATTCATTCTTTCATCCATTCATTCACTAGTTCATCTAATCTCTACTAGGCTTGTGCTAGGGAGACACTGGTGACAAAAGCAGACAATGTCACTAACTTTAGGCATCTTGCAGTCTATTTGGGAAACACAGATATTTGAATTTTTATTTATTTATTTATTTACTTATTTAAATTTTAGAGACATGAAGAGAGAGTGTGACTGAGGGACAGGGGCAGAGGGAAAGAGAGAGAAACCCACGCGGGCTCCACATTGAGCACAGGGCCCTGATGTGGGGCTCAATCCCCTGATCCTGGGATCACGACCTGAGCCCAAATCAAGAGTTGGACACTCAACCAACTGAGCCACCCAAGCATCCCAGGAAAAAAAGGATATTAAACAAATAATCACAATAATAAATGTAAAGTTTCACTCGTGTTAAGTGTTAGGAAGAAGAGGTACTCAGGGCCAGGTTTAGACTGGTCAGGAAGTGCCCTGATCAAGCTGCTTCTTTGAAAAACGCAAGAGGTAATTGTGTTGAGAGGCTTTTATTTATTTGCCTGTTTATGTGATACTTTAATACACAAATGATTTCTTTGAAAGCAAAGCAATTTATTTCATTGAGTAGATATAAGCAACTTTAGATCTTCTTTGCTTTTAGCCATTATCAACACTAATGTTTCACCAGGGGAGTATACTACGGTAAAGCAGGCTGAGTTACATGGGTCTACCAGAGAATTTAGAAATATTAGACTGTTTTGCTCTTGGAAATCATTACCATCAGAAAATTTTGCCATCTAAACCTGCACTCTTTTTTTTTTTAAGCTTATTTATTTATTTTTGAGAGAGAGAGAGAGAGAGAATGAGTGGGGGAGGGGGAGAGAGAGAGAGAATCCCAAGCAGGCTCCACTATCAACACGGAGCCTGGGTTCTGGGGCTTGGTCTCATGAACCAGGAGATAATGACCTGAAACCAAAACCAAGAGTTGGATGGTTAACATACTGAGCCACCCAGGCACCCTTAAATCTGTACTTTTTACCTAGAGCACCACGTTCCACAGCCCCTACCTGCTGACGCACAAAACAGAAGGGCACTTTGCACTTGGTGCTGAGGACCTTCCTTGCTTATTGACACTCTGATCTTATTCTGTCATTTATTTATTATTTATTTATCAAAAAATGTTTATTCATTTATTTATCAAAACACCTTCCTTGGGGCACAATGCAGGACACTGGAGACCAAACAGGAAACATGAAGGATGAGGTCCCGGGTCTCAGGAGCTTATTACAGTCAGACACGAAGCAAACACATGAATGAATAAGGAAAAGACCCAGAAAAGAATGAAATGTGCATCAAGTAAGGCCTCTCTGAAGGAAAAGTGACAAGTGGGCTGAGATGTGAAGAATAAGATGCAGTTCATGCAGGTAAATCAAAAGAGGACAACCTTTCCAGGCAGAGGGAACATGTGCAGACAGGTACAAAAAAGAGAAGGACAGAGAGACAGAGAAAGACAGCCAGATAAAAAGTATACCTGAAATGGCAGTTATTAGTGGTATTTCACAGAAGTCTAAATCAAACGCCAACTGATTCAAGGATAAAGTTGCATTTGGGATATTTTAAGTTTCTTTGGGTGTTTGCAATTTAATGGATGGCTTCTTTATGAAGACCTGTGCGGTGCAACAATCAGAAAGTTTTCTTCTGTGTAGTTTGCACCTGTTTATGTATTAAGTGGTTTAAACATTGAAGGCCACTTTCCCCACCTTTGGCCTATCTTTGCTTTTGCCCTGTACCAATTTTGTGCTTTGAATTTGCAGTCCCGCCTTTGAAGCAGAACTCCTGCTTTGTGTCACCACCTTGAGAAGTGATTGCAAGACAGCTTGGTTTCACTCTCTTGATTGTCATAAAGCTGCTATTCTGCCTGTACCAAGGAATGACTTCTTTCTCTTGGCCAAGAGAGTGCTCCTTTAATGTGGCCCTGAAAGCAGTTTTATAATCTGAATAATAAACAGATTATCTGTCAAATTCTCTTTGTCTGTTCCACTGTGACCTACTAACATTTACACTGCGTTGCAGAAACATGGCGGAGGGATTGGTTGCCTACATCAACTACTTCCATTGTAGGAAAATGTGATTCTGCCACTTTCAAGCAAAGGGGACCATCCCCACACCAAGGCCATGACCAATCAAAGACAAAGGATGAAATGCTCAGTAGCTATTTGCAACTTTGAATCATTTTAGAAAAATACTTTGAAAGAATAGATGCATGGATTAGGCTTTTTTTTTTTTTTTTTTTTTTTTTTTTTTTTTTTTTTTTAATAAAAACCTCTTTCTCTATAGTCATTGTTTTAGGACTCATTTTTTCCCTTATTGTATTTGGATAGATGTTGAATATGCATTTCTAAGAATCCATGATTTTTAAATTACAAAAGCCATGGACATGGGGAAGTGTTTCTTAGTGATAAAGGAAAGGGTTTTAGAAAATTCTACAATGGCAGTGAGAGGTCATATGTTGCATTGCCTTGTCTCAGCTTCATCCTCTCTTCTTTATAAGCATCTCCAGCCATAGGGATCTTCTGATGTAACCCATTACATATTTGGATGGCTCAAATCATTAGAAAGTTCTTCCTAACATGGAACCAAAATCCACCTTTATTTTCTAACCATTGGTTGCACATCTCATCTGTACAGGACAGTACAGACACTTACTCTACTGAAATACTGTTGAGGAAGAAACAGTGAACTCAAATTCTCTAGGTATCTGGTTTGAATTACGTACTCCACAAATCCTTTTCTGCTAACTGGCTCCAAATTTCTTTATAATTAAAAAAACACATGTTCACCTAAAATTCAAATATTCACCAAAATTTTAATGTAGAAAATTTTCCAATGGTTCCTTGTTCTGACAAGGCAAGTTTCCTTGTAATGGCTCTAAAGAGAAAATTAACATTTTTCTGAACATAGTGATTTTTTATTCCTTTTCATGATAACGTGTTGGAATTTTAGGAAAATATTGTGATTTAATAGAACGTGCTAGAGTGAACAGTGAAAACCAATGATCTCTGCTACCTGGAGACTGAATGCCACCACAGCGTTGCCCCTTCCTAAAGCCCCCCTGACACAGTCCATCCCCAAAGAACCGGTGATTGCAGATCCAAATAATTGTTGGGCTTAGCTGCCAGATTCATTCAGAAATCGCTCGTATTGTCTTCTGTAAAATGATATGTCCCCATGATCTCTCTCTCTTTTCAGCAAACCAGAATCCTGGATATAATTTGATCTTCATTACGAAGAGGGGAGCTGAATCAGATAATAGAAGACTTGAAGAGTTTAAGTAACAAGGGATCAACCTCACATTCCCCATCCAGCTCTACACCCCCATTGGGGTAGTTGTTTGTGGCTCAAGTTACTTTGATAGGAACTGAGGAAAGGCTATTTTGAGTCCAAGACATGAGGCTAAGGGCTTTCCCTCTCCTGGGAAACCCCCATCCCTGAAATCTACCCAAATCTCAGATTTACATCTCACAAAGGCAGATGCCAAGACCCCTTCTTTGCACAATACATCCCTCCCGCCTGCCTCCAGAAGCCTACAGGTAGCAATTTGCCACATCCTCTGCATTTGACAGAGGGCTAGGAATTAGAGGAGGTGTTTTGCTCTCCTGTCACTTGTCTCCTCATGGTATAATTATCTGAGTTCCTAGGTGCGGCTGTGATATGTGAAGAAATCCAAAGAAGAAACACAATATGTCTTCATTGTCTTTCATCATTAGCCTTCAATTAAATATTTCCTACCCTGGGCTAAGGTAGCTTGGGGTGGAACAAGCCAAGGGCTGCAAGCCAGAAGAGATGAACCTTAATCTCTCTTCCACATGTAGGAGCTGTGTGTTGTTAGCCAAATCTCTTACTATCTCTGAGGCTTGGTGTTTTCTTTGATAAAACCAGAGAATAGACTGGATTATTTCTAAATTCCTCCTGGGGCTGATTTTTTAAAAATTCTATAGCTATAATTTATGCTCAAATAATGATGGAAAAAATAGTCTAAATACCAAGTGAAGGTGGTTAAAATCAGGCTATCTGATGTTGATCTGTTGAGGTTTCCTCCATAAGGTAATTTTGACTTTTGCATTTTGCCTGCCCATTTACAGGAGCTGGTAATGTTTGAGACGAAGCAGGAATTCAAACCACATTTTTTATGTAAACACACTACATTTTTTTGTCTTAGGAAATGTTTTGAAGCAACCCATGCATTTCACAATCTTCATAACTAAATTCTGAGAAATTTACTTGTTTTAAGAACATATTTATCGTATCTAAGTACGCCTAAAAAGTAGTGAGACTACTTTCTAAAAGACACACCCTAAGAAGTCTCATGGTGTGTGTCATACAACATGTTCTCCTTTCCACATAAATGCTGTATTTCAAGAATGGATAGAATTTAATGAGTCATTTATTCCATAGACCCTTGCCCTTTTGTCATCTACAAAGAAAGGAAGTAAAAAACAAACAAACAAAATATTTCTACGATTAAATTCAAGTCTTAAGTAATAACATCATTTCATTTTTGAATGGGGCTTTAAAACCTTTGAAGCATTTTTACGTAAATTATTTTACTAGCTTCTCCCATCACCCCTGTGAAGTACAGAGGAGGACAATGTTATCTCTATTTTACAAGTGAAGAAATGAAAGTCAGGCAATAAAACTTAAAAAGGAAAAGGAGACACAGCCCCTAGGATCTGGTATTGAAGCCAGAGTACCATCAAATGGGATTTTCTTCTGAAGACATGTTGGCATTTAGGGAACATTGCCTTGGACTTGCTTTTCCTGAAATGAAAAGTCATGAAACAAATCTTAAAGGCAAGCTCCTTGGGTCTCACGGGGCTCCTGCATGCTGTCAGGCATCCATGGTCTCTCTGTTTCATAGAATTTTAAAGGGGATTTCTTATAATCCTGACTATTGCTAACAACTACAGCCTGTAGTATACACATAAGAACATGTGATCCAAAGCTCTGAATGAGCTTCTAGAAATTCCATGAAACCAGCCTGGTGGATTTTCCAGGCTGCTGACAGGGACTAAAATCACTATGGGCTTCCAAAGAGAAGATTCTGTTGTATAAAACATGCCTTTGATGCACTGAAATGTCTAAAAACTTTTTTGAGAGTGGGTAGTCTTTTCTGCTTGAATTTTGGATTGACAAATGAGTGACATCGTGAAGCATGAGTCTAAGTTGGTTTGGAATCTCTTTCCTATCTCCTAAGACCCCTGGACTTGAGTGGCAAGAAGGTCAGAGTGGCAGTCACATTGTAAGAGCTTGTGAGTATAATCCAACAACCAGAAGAGACATCTCATATCATTCGAGTGACCCCTGCACACCTCCCGCAGGTCACCTTACACTTCCTAGCTTGAGGCCTTTGCAGAATCCATACAAGCTGTGAAATGATTCCTTTCCATGAAGCACTGGAACAAAGAAGCTCACTCTGCTTTCTGGTAAAGCCTTGCTGAGCTATCTAGAATTGTGGTTTAGCTCCACAGCCTTGGACCTTTTGCAAACAATATCATTTCTTTCAAATGAGGATAATAGCCAGCAAGGCTACTATCGCTATTACTTTCTCTCTTACTTAGTCTTTTTTTCCTCCGTGAATGTTTCAAGGTTTTCGAGGCAGGAAAAAAAAAAAAAAATCCAGGTTTGCAGGTCAGTAGTAACAACGTTGGACAAAACTTCTTCAATAAAGATTCACACTATTTGATTTAGCCTATTTGAAAGCAATAACTTGCAGAGACAAGTAACATCTTGCAAAACCTGTTGGCTGGCTGTTCAGCTTTGTCATCTGATTTCTTAAGGAAAATACCAAGTAGTTTTGGATTTTAACACCCTCTGTTTCATGATGTCTTAGTAGCGTAAAATATTTCAGAAAAGTTAGGTCCTAGGAGAATCCAGTCTTAAAGATTTATTTAGTGAAAGGAGATATAATTTACGGGGCAGAGATAGAAGTACATGAATAGAGTCTGGACTTCACCACGAAATCACTCAGTTTCAGAACCCCCTAAGTATCTGTGGCTGGGGAAAATTTGGGTTGATTTAATTTCTTGGAATGCAACAAACTGGTAGGGACTTGTAGGAGAAATATGAATCACAGTCTCAAAGTTAAGAGGGTCTGTAGGTGCCTTCTAGTCCAACCTACTGTATAATACAGAAGCTTCCTGTAGTAGCCCACAGTCTCTGCTTAGACATCTGCCATGGTGGACAGCTCACGCCCTCATAGGCACCTTCCCCAAGCTCTAAATTTTTAAAAACTTCTTCCTTGAGCTGGAATTTTCTTGCCTTTTAACTCCCATCTAGTTTGGGCCTTTGGAATATGGAAACAAAATTAATTCCTCTTCCATTTGACATCACATTTGAAGACAAATATGACATTGACATTCAGTTTGCTTCTCTTAGATAAATATCCTTCTAAAGTATAAAAAGTTTCCCCTACAATGGGCTACTAGAACTTTGATTTAAAAAATAAACACTTGGGTAATTGGAAAGGCATTCAATATTCTCGGGTAGGATTAAATATGTTAACGGTGTCAGGTCTCCCTATGGTAATCTGAAAATTCTATGTGATCCCAATGTATAAATATACACATTATAAACAATATGTGCTCCTTTTTCTGGAACCATCAAAACTCATTCCACTTACTATGGGCTTACCATGTATCAGACACTAATCTGGCTGGGCCTGTGCATACATCAATGTGACAGATAAAATCACTTATTTGTAGGGTTTACATTTCCAGTGGGAAAGACGGAAAATACATACTATCATTTTAAAAAGTTTTAGGTGAGACGGAGAAAATATAATAGAGTAGTAGAGTAGAGAATGGGTGGGGTTGTAGATGTGTGGGTAGGTATGTTTAGCTAGGTTAGGTGGGGAAACCTCTTGGAGAGATAGTATTTGAGTTCAAACCTTGGGGATGAGAGAGAGTCAGGCCTATAACCCACAGGCAGATGGATCCTCCCAACAGAGGGACCAGCAAAAACAGAGGCCCTGAGGCAGCTCGTTGTGTTCAAGGGACTTAAAGGAGGCCAGACTTGCTGGAGTGGAGAGAGTGAGGGAGGATGATGAGTGGGTGGTCAGTCAACCAACTGTCAGGTCATGGAGAGCTTACATTTCATGTAAGTGGCTGAATTTCATCAGAAAATCTTAAGCTGGTCAGTGACAGGCTCTGATTTGAAGAGATCGCCATGTCTACTGTCTACAGAACCAACTGCTAGGGAGAGGGGAAGCAAGAGTGGAAACAGACCAGTTGGGAGCCCAGGACGCAAAGATAGAATGAAGGCTTAAGCTATGGCTGTAGCAGAGGAGATAAGGCCATGCCTTGCATTTTGGAAGTAGCGCTC
This sequence comes from Puma concolor, assembly GCF_028749965.1. Lineage (NCBI taxonomy): Eukaryota > Metazoa > Chordata > Mammalia > Carnivora > Felidae > Puma > Puma concolor. Next base: position 74,497,327 of record NC_141675.1, on the reverse strand, counting down.
CAAAGGGAGCGAGCCAAGGACAATGGGAGGAAAGGAGCCAAGGACAATGCCAAACTTAGCAAGGTGGGGAGGGTAGCGCTGCCATTTGCACATCTGGTTAAGAGTAGGGGAGCAGCAAATGGAAATTGGGTGCAGGAAATAAGAGTTCTGTCTTGGACGTATTAAGTGTACAGTGTCCATCAGACATCCAGGCAGAGATTGTGTATAGACCATTAGACAGGGAACTGAAGCCCAGAAGAGAGATTGATGTTGAAGGAATAAGGTATTAAAAGCTGTAGGACTGGATAAGATCAAATAGATGGAGGAAAAGAGGAAAGAGCAGAGCATGGAAGGAGGAAGGGGAGGCGAGGGAAGAAGAGAGAACAAGGGGTGAGATGAGGGGAAGAGGAGAGGAGGGATATGAGGTACTCTAATGTGTAGAGATTAGATGTAAGAGATTAGATAGCAGAGGGGACTAAGAAAGTGACTGTTGAGGTTGGAGGAAATGCAGGAGAATGTGCTGGCCCCAAAGTCTCAGAAGAAAATGTATCAAGAAAGAATACTTCCTTGTGTCAAATGATATTGAGAGTCAAGTAGAATAAGAGCAGAGAACTGACCATGGGTTTGCCAAATGAAAGACATCTGTGACCTTGATAAAAGCTGCTTCAGGGTAGTGGTGGAGTGGAAAGCCTAGGGCAGTGGTTGAGGAAGGGGTGGGATAAGAAAGCAAACAGAGACCACTCAAAGAATTCCTGCTGAAAAAGTGACCAAAGAAATGGGGCAGAAGCACAGGAAACAGAGTTTTCTCTTTTTCTTCCTTCCTTCCTTCCTTCCTTCCTTCCTTCCTTCCTTCCTGCCTGCCTTCCTGCCTTCCTTCCTTCCTGCTTTTCTGCCTTCCTTCCTTCCTTCTTTCCTCCTTCCCTCCTTCCTTCCTTCATTTTTTGTAAATGAGTAATTTTAAAGGTATATTTAGAGGCATAGTTAGCAAGTAAGAAAGGACAAATGAGAGAGAAGCATAATTCCAAGACAAAAGAGGGATGAGGATCAGGACCACACCAGAGGGGGCACAGGAAGAGGCACAGGGACTCTCCTTTGCTGTAACAGGAAGAAAGGCCAAAAGGTTTTGAGTTTTGGTGTTTTTGATGGAGAGGTGATGTTATGTTTATCTATCTGATCACATCATCTAATATAATTTTACCAGGAAAAACAAACATGCCTAAGAAAAATGTGGTAGAATGAAAATAGTGGTGGAGGTATGAACTCTACCAGAAATTAAAACAGTTGGTGCTATATAAGCACTGAATAGAAATCCAGAAATAGTGCACAGTGTATATGAGAATTTAGTGTCTGATAAAAGTAGCCTTTTAAATCACCAGGGTAAAGACGGACTTATCAGTAAATGACATTGAGATACATGTCTGGCTATTTGGAGGAATAGGAGGTTTGATTTCTGCTCCAGTCTTTAAAGCAATTAATTCCAAATGGATCAAACACTCAAATATAGAAAATGCCATAAAATATTCTTTAAATAAGGAATTTTTAAAATATAGTTTGGGTGTGGTGAAAGCATGATGCAAAAATCAGGATCATAAAGAAATGGGTTAAAATGAAGTAAATAATATTTAAGTTTTATAATAAAATTTAATTTATAATTAAATTTATTAATTTATAATTATATAAATTAATATAATTATAATTCATAACAAATAATGTATAATTAAAATTTATAATAAAAATTAAACTTACAAAAATTAAACTATTGAAATAAAAATACTACTTCATGAAAATATCCCATGAAAAAAGTTCAAAGACAAACTAGAAACAAGAAAATAATATCTATAATATCTAAGGCAAAAGACTGCTTTTCTTAATATGCAAAAGACTCCCAGAGGTCATTAAGACAAAGGAAAAGATAAATAATCCAGCTGAGAAACAGTTTTCACCTATAAAATATTTTAAAATTTACACCCCTCATGAAGGGGTGAAGAAACAGACAATTCAAGAGGTGCCATTTGGAAATTGTTAATAGGAAGAAGAACAACAAACATGCATGTGCCCTTTGACCCAGTAACACCACTTGCAGGAATTTAAAGTGTGGATATTCTTGTACAGATGTACAATGAATGATCAAAATGTTTATTGCAGCACTACTTGTCATAAAAAAATGGAAACGACCTAAATGTTTATCAAGAGAACATCATTAAATATACCATGATTAGCAAAAAGGAATTATTAAACTATGATACATTCATTTTATAGAATACTATGCAACAATGAATGAAGTACATGTGTGGATAATGTGGAAACATAAAGTATATTTATGTAAAAAATGTCAAACTTTAAAAACTTGATCCCATGTGTACATAAAGCAGTGTAACAGCGTGTGTTAGTATGGAAAAATCTGGAGTATGCATATTGAATTATTTACATTAGTTTTCTCCAAGGAATGAGATTAGGATGTTAGGATGTTGGTACAAAGACTTATATTTCACCTTATACCTGTGTAGGTATTTTCTTTTTTTCTTTTTCTTTTTCTTTTTTTTTTTTCTATAGGAATGCATTATTTCCAGAAGAAAATGAGTTAATTTAAAAGTTACACCTAGATCTAAGCACTATAACCCAGATATTGTCTAATATGTGCAGAATGCAGTTTGTAGCTAGTATTTCCCTTGATCTGGTCACTCTCTTACTATCTTTCAGTGGGAGCTCTTGTCTTCCCTCAAGTCTTGATCTTCACTAGATGATTCTAGTTTATTTCATCTCTACTCAAATGATAGGATCCAAGACCCATCCACAGTCTAGGTGCCCACCAGCAGAGACACTTTGATTTATTAAACTTAAAAAAAATTGACCGTAGTTTTTAAAGGATGGTTAGATCTAAACATCATATTATAGATCGTATCTAAGTGAAAAGGTGAATGGAAATATCACCTGCTTTATTTTGGACATTGCATTGCTAATAATGCAAACTGACCTTCTATCTTTCTATTTAGGGAAACTACTGTCAATTTATTAAATTTAAGGTCAACCAAAATCTCCAATTTCTTGGACACCCTCTGTTATACTATACTGGTACAGATTTTTTAAAAACTCAAGTAGTAAAAACTCATGTATTCCTAATAAATTGAATTAGTTCTTCCCAATACTTCACGCTGTCAAAACATTTTTGAATCTGTGACACTGAGACTTACTTCATTGCCATTCCATTTGTATTAATTTGAAGGTCTTGGATAAGATGGTTCACCCAGCTATGAAACCACTTCTTGAGGTCCTATAATGTTCAAGGAACATTTGTTAAATAATTCAGATTATAAGTCTCTCCCTCAGTGCAAATGGAGCCAGATATATTTCTGTGCCTACCGAGAAATGAAAATGAACTGGTATTTACAAAGCCTTGACCTAGCAGGGACCATGATTTGCATGTTCATTCCTTTTGAGTAATTATTTTAAATTGACCTCTGATTTTGTCCATGTATTCAGGCCTCTTACTAATGGATTTTTTTTAACTGTTAGAATCACAAATTTTAGAGATTGAAAAAAAATAGATTCTCTGGCCCCCAAATCAGTCCTTTGCCCAAACCATTTAAACATGATGGAGAAAATTATTTTAGAAATATTTACTGAACAAAATTGGAACTCGAGGGTCTGCTAATTGCAGTTAAGACTTTTGTGCTCAACAAGAACATGGCACTCTTCTATTAAGGATCATTCAATTAGGAGCTTAACCGTTAACAGATGCAATGACAAATTTTAGGTTGTCTTACAAAATGTCTTTTTAAAAGCAGAATTGCAACTCCCAGTAGTATTAGTTGATTTACTTAGAATTTCAAAGATAAAAAAATAATAATCAGGAAAGAAAAAGGATAGCTGAAACAAAAGTGGTTATATTTATATTTATATATATATACATATATATGTGTATATATATATGTATACACACACACACACACACACACACACACACATATATATATATATATACACACACACACACACACACATATACATGTATTTGCAGTTTCCTAAAGAATTCTGCCCCTAATTAGTAGAACTTTTCTTTTAGGAAACCGAGACAAAGGGCAGACCTCCAGTGGGTCACATTTATTTTCTCTCTTATCTCTAAGTCACCTTTTTCTTCCTTTCCTCATTCAGGTACCTTGACTTTTCTATCACCTCCTTCAAAAGCTCTTCTCTTCTCTCTATTCCACGAAAAAACCCTCCCCAAATAAAAGAGATGCTACCAGTCACTCACAGTTTAGTATGAATTTTCACCATTTTTTCTCCAAAATATTTGTATTCAAGCTACTAATAGTTATTGTGAAATGCGGTTTATTATCCTTACCAATAGATTCCAAACAGAATTATTCTAGAGCTAGAATCCCCCCCCCCCCAAAAGCTTACTCTTTTGTTAATACTAACAGTGCTTGGTCAATCACCTCTTTAATCAATTAAAGTATCTTGCTTAGGTGTATGGAGCCATGATAATGGTTAGCACACCCACTATAAATTTATTTAACAAGGAAGAGTTAAAAAGAAAGAAATTCAGGTTTAAGAATCTTCCCCAGGAAATGTTGCCAAGAGAGTGTAAAGAAAGATACAAAGATCCTTAGGAAGCACATCCTTTCAAGTAGGATGTTAAGAGTAAGACAAGCAAGGACACTAAGAGCCGAAAGGAGCATTGAAATCACCACACCAAACATTCTCATTTCACTAATAATAAAACTAAAGCCAGAGAAGGGCACCTGGGTGGCTCAGTCAGTTAAGCGTCTCACTGGGTTTCAGCTCAGGTTATGATCTCACAGTTCATGAGTTCTAGCCCCACGTTGGGCTCTGTGCTGACAGTGCAGAGCATGCTTCGAATTCTCTTTCTCTTTTCCTGTCTCTCTCTCTCTGCCCCTCCCCATCCCTCTCTGCCTTTCAAAATAAATAAACAAACTTAAAAAAAAAAAAAGCTAAGGCCAGAGAAGTTGAATACTTGCTTGTCGACATACAGCTGTTAGTAGCGGAAATGAGACCAACGTTCAAATCTCCACATTGGTTTTTAAATTTTTTTTTAATGTTATTTATGTTTGAGGGAGTGAGAGAGACAGAGCATGAGCAGGGGAGGGGCAGAGAGGGAAGGAGGCACAGGATCTGAGGCAGGCTACGAGCTGAGCCGAAGTCAGACGTTCAAAGGACTGAGCCCCCCGGGCGCCCCTCCATATTGGTTTTTAGTTAATTCGTTCATTCATTCATTCATTCATCAAATACTCATGGAAGATCTCCTGGGTTCCAGGCTGTCTTTGTAGTTTTGGGATGCAGTCATGAATAAAGAGCCTATGTGAGTGTCACTGTTGATCACTTTGTCGTAGCTGTGTGGGTCAAGAGCCGTTCCCCAGATCGCTGCGCAAGAACCTGACTGACCTGCAGGACATGGCAGTGAACAAACTTCCTGATTAATTACAATCATCAGAATGCTTAGTGGGAGCTTAACAGGAGCTGACATAAGTACTTTCTCACTGGAGATTTCAGGGGAATTTCAACCCATGTGTTTCTGACTCACTGAGAGTGTAAATACCTATGCGGCTGTTATGACAGGAAAACTGGATATCCAAGATCTTTCTGTCATAGCTATGACTTGAAAGGGTAAAGACCCTCACATTCTACTCATAAATAAGTAGAATTACAATAGATTCTCTTTTTTAAACTCAAACATATCATATTTTATTTTAAGTTTATTTATTTATTTTGAGAGACAGAGAGAGAGAGAGAGAGAGAGAGCAAGCACAAGTCGGGGAGAGGCAGAGAGACAGAGAATTCCAAGCAGGCTCTGTACTGTCAGCACAGAGCCCAATGCGGGGCTCTAACTCACATACCGTGAGATTGTAACCCGAGCCGAAATCAAGAGTTGGACGCTTAACCAACTGAGCCACCGAGACACCCAAGACAAACTTATCACATTCTAGCCAGTACCAGTTTTGTCCTCCAACTTTGCAAAGGTTGATGACAGTACTCTATATACAATACCATATTTGGTAATAAGTATAAAGAAAAGCTTCCCTCTGCCATAGGTACCTAATTTTAATACACAAGCATTCTAAAACAGATTTATATATTACAGAAGAAAGACTACATTTTCCTAAGCAACTTCTTCTGTTAGGCCTTGGTGATTTGCATGTTGTTTAACTTAATCTCCCCCTGATACCATAGAAGGAGCTGGAATTTTGGGGTTAGGGACCAAGGCTTAGATCCCTGCCCTGACATTAATTAGGTGTGTTCTCAACAACGGGCCTAAGCCCCAGGTTATCTGTATATTGGGGACTGTAACACCTCCCCTCAGCATTATGGTGAGAATTATACATGGGGTTGTTTGAGAGAGGGCCAAGCCCCATGCCTGGTTTGTGGTAGTTATTTAAAACACATTAATTCTTCTTTTCCCTCCCCTCTTTCTTGCAAACTGCTTATTTCTACCTGGTTCCAGAGGTTCGGTTTGCAATCTGACCTCGATTTCCTCTTCCTGCCTCACCTCACACAAAGTTCAAGGCCCTCATCTTCCAGGAAGCCTTGCCTGGCCAGCCCAACCTATTCTTTAGCTTGCCAGCTTTATGCTTGCTCCTCATCCTCCGTAGATGGATGCTTCTATCATTAAAATCTGTAAGAGTTTATTACATATGTCCTAAAGGAAACTGGGTTCCCTTGGGGGTCTCTTCTAGTGACTTCCAGTACTTAGCCACAGTCACTATTAAGGGAGGGCCATGAATGCAAATGCTCACACTATGTTACTACAAAAAGGAAAGCAAATTGCAAGACGATATGTTCAATATAATTTCATTTTGAGTTGTAAAGCGTCTCTCTAATCTATGTGTTTGTGCATACGTAGAAAAAAAAATTGAGGATAATCACACCAAAATGAACAGTGCTTACTTTTAGTGAGTAGAATTGGGAGGTAAGGATTTTAGGGGTGCCTGGGTTGCTCAGTGGGTTGAGCATTGGACTCTCGATTTTGGTTCAGGTAATGATCTCACGGTCATGGGCTCTAGCCCCGCATCAGTCTCTGCACTGAGTGTAGAACCTGCTTAAGATTCTCTCTCTCTCTCTCTCTCTCTGCCCCTCTGCCCAGCTTGCACTCTCTCTCTCTCTCTAAAAAAAAATAATAGTAATAATAAAAGAATAAATAAGGGATTTTATTTTTTACTTAACTGAACTGGGGTGTTATTTTGATTTTTTTAGAAAAATTATTTATGCAACAAAAAATGTATGTCAAAAAATACAATGAAGAAAAAATATATACTCAGTTTTAAAGGATCTGGGATTAGATGTTTGAAATGTTTTCAAAACAGTTAACAGAATGATTTAGTTTCTTATTAACATTTTCTAATGATAAAATATTCTTGCCATTTGGTTAATTGTGTGCAGAGACATCTTCTTTCAGATTATTTGATAATCACAATCTGAATTCATATCAATTAAATTTAGAGGTGGCCATTAGCATTATGATTACTGCCAAGTGGAATTTACAGTTGAATTGGATTACAGATAATTCACAAACCAGAAAGTATGCAAGGGTAGGACAATTTAAAGTATTTATTGGAAGGTACCATGTTCAAAGTGAAAATAAAACATCTTTAGATTCATGTTCAACACATTTTTATAAAACACATACCATGCATCCTCTCTTGTGCTATGCATTTTAACCTATATTTTTCTTACTTGGGTCCCCAAATGATCCAGTAAAATACATTATGCTAGCCTCATATACAGATGGGAAAACTGAAGTTTGGTAGAGAGACTAAGAGTGATTTGTCCACAGTTAATCAACTAAGGGCATCAGAGCCAGGACATGAATCCTACTTATATGACTCATGGACTTGTGCTCTCCCCTTGGTACCACACTGCTGGTGAAGATATTCTGATTGACTTGTGACTTCCCAGGAATACACAGGGGAGCCTAAAGGACTCCTGAAATCAACAGTACACTTTTCCCTTTGGGCCGTGGCATACACCCTTTGTCTGTTACCATCGTAACCATCCTTAACAAACGCCTATTTGCATTTTTCTGCAGCAACCCTATAGAATTAAAATTTAAAAAGCCAAAATTATCCAGTTATTACCAAAGGTTTTCTCCTGTGTCACCATAGCCAGTATAAAACTGGTAACGACAACTTGGAGACGATAACATCTGCCATGCCCTCTTCAGTAAGCTATTTGACTTAAATTGGAATTTCACTATGCTTCTTTGTAGTTAAACAAAGCCTGCATCTTGTTGTAAGTAATAGAACTTATTTATACTTGATATCTTTTGAAAAGTGGTGGCACTTCAGCAACTCAAGCAGAAAGTCTTCCCTAATTCTTCCAGATGAAGTGACACATCATTATCAGATAGCAGCATTGTTAATATTTAAATATCGGCATGAACCTATCCATTCATTTCTAAAGCTGTTTGAGATCCACCAGGGGGAGATGAACTTGTGTGTATCTCTTGATTCTGTTTCTCGATGTTTGGAGAACATGTATAGTAACAGTAGGATCACCCATGACAAGTTTACAGTTATGCCTGAATTTTCTCATTGCCAAGATTTTGGCCAGCATTTCTTGCTCATCCTTCTTCATTCTTGTCTTTGCACTTCAGGTGGGTCATCGCCATATTGCCACCAAAGCTTCTTGGGGTAAAACTCCAGATCTCTTTTTCTGTCATATCAGACAATCCTATTGGGTGAATCTACTTTGATTATGTTGCTGCAGGGGGTTGGGGGGTGTTTGCGTTTTACTAATTTGGAGATACCTACTTATGTCAGCCCTAAGTCAAGATGTAAACTGTGTCGTCCTTTGCATAAAACCTGGCCTATGAGAAAGTCCTAACTTTAGGAAAATGGCTAACAAAATTTACATGTGATCTCTAAGTCACCTTCACCCCCCACCCCAACACACACACACATTCCATCACTGGTCCTAGGCTTATACCCTTGACCGAACCCATATGTGATGTTCAACAAGTAACTCCCTTCCTCTTGGTCTCCACTTCCTTCTCCAGAAGGTACAGTTCTGACAGAGGCATGCTTCTTGTCACTGCCCTCCTGTGCTCATGGATGATATCACAAGTTGAACACCAAACTCTTTCCTGATGAGCCCAGAAATAGCTATAAGATCCTCAATACAACATCCTCTATATACACATGTAGATGACATATCATTAAAATAACTTTTAGGGATACTTTCCCTTCTCAAAATTTCTCTATCCTAGTTAGACTCTTTTAGAGGATATTTGGGTTTTGGATTTCAGACTTCTAGAGGAGAATAAAGGGAGCACCAATGATTGGCACTCTTAGAAAGCTTCCCTAATGGCCTAGACTTGTGCCAATTATCCTGATGGAATTTGTAAAGAGAGTCAAATACCCAGAGGGTTTGGTGAGTTTGGTGCCATTCTAATTAGATTAATGTGGAAATCTTGTGTTTAAATGGTTCAACAGAGGGAATTGTCTTACTATCTTACTGCAAAGATGAAGGACAGGCTTGAATATTATATTAATTTCATTAAACATTATAGCACCTACCAAGTGCCATGCTCCTTTATAAACACACTTCAACTAGTAAATCATTTAATCATTAAATAACCTTATGATGGAGATATCATTAGTATCCTCATTTTACACATGATGAAGCCAAAGCTCAGGCAGGTTAAGCAACTTGTCCATGGCCACACAGCTAGTCAAGGGTAGGGCTGAGATTTAAACCCATCTTCCCACTCTTCGATGAAGTTCTCAACCACTATTCTTCTTCAATAAGCCATAGAAACTCTATGATGCCTGATCCATCTCGGGGGCATTCTTGACTAGAGAAGAGGTTGCCCTCAACGAATACTACCAATACCAGAGTAATGATGCTGTGAGAATCAAATTACATAATACATACAAAAGATCTGGCACATTGAGTACATATGTAATCTAAGCCCCTGCCTTCTACTCTGCCTTTCCCTATAAAGGAAGATTGCAAATATGCGAATCCAGGAGAAAATCAAGAAGACATGTTCTCTGTACAAAAAAAAAATATTTTTAATACTGCATATAAGGTAAATTTTTATTAAAAATGCCAGTGTTGAAATCAAATAAAAGAATACAATCAATGATTTGGAGAAGGCAAAAAATGAAGAGAGATCATTCATCATTTAGGAAAATTTAGTGAGACGCTTTACATTTATTCTATGGTAATATTCTAAAGCTACTGATTTACTGACTTTACTATATAAGAGATGGAACTTCTTACTCCTACCCACTTTCTCATGGTTCCCTTGTCATAGAGACATAGAGACACTGAGATTTCTTTTTATTTGACCTGATAAGATATTTATCAAGGGTCTTCTCACTTCAAAACACTGTTCCATTCATCCCTTTCTTGAAAGGCAGCACTTAGGTTCTAAGGGTTCAGAGGGTCTCCTGACAACGAGGGAAGTTTCTCCTGAATTCATTCTGGCCACGCTTTTCACTCAAATGCTGTTGAAGGTATTCAGCAGTTCACTCCATGGATGGTATCATCCATTGATTGGGATTCCTTTGTAAGTGGTCCTACTGAGCACGGAACATCTTAATAATGCTATTTCAGTGTGAAAGAGTCAAAGAAAATTTTACAGAGGAGGCTTGAACAAGAATGAGATTTTGAATGAGGGGAGAAATCTGAATTGTAAAGGATGAGCGTGTGCCAGGCTGGGGAGTGGGGAGTAAAAAACGGGAACAAGACTGAACCTTCAGGGGCAGTTTAATTGTTATTCTGTATGCACGCCAACTTTGGGTTGCCAGTGTCAGAAAGAACAACTGGAACAGGTTTAAGGGGTGGGGAGTAAAGGTTGAAGGTGCCATTGGCTCACATAACTGAAAAGTCCACATAGCCACTTGGTTTGGGGCTGAAATGGTGCCCTAGGATTCCCCTCTTAGCAATGCAAGGGTGTTCTTTCTGTTGGTCAAGCCCCTAATTTTGTTTTGGTGGAATAACCTTGGAGGCAGACTTGAGACTGGATTACAGATAGAAAATTAGAAGCTCAGCTATCTGAAAGGGCAACTCTTGCTCTAGTCCAGGAAAGGACGATTAGTGGCTGTACTCTGACAGAGATAGTAGGTAAGAAAAGGACATTAAGGAGGTCTGGTGATTGTACATCAGGGGTGCAGGGAGGGAGAGGTCTAAAATGATTATTAACTTCCTGCCTTGGGTAACTGGAAAAAAAAAATTGAGCCTTTCATCAAAATAGAAATACAAGAGATGGGGCACCTGGGTGGCTCAGTCGGTTAAGTGTCTGACTTCGGCTCAGGTCATGATCTCATGGTTCGTGGGTTCAAGCCTCGCGTCTGGCTCTGTGCTGACAACTCAGAGCTTGGAGCCTGCTTCGGATTCTGTGTCTCCTTCTCTCTCTGTTCCTCCCCTGCTGTCACTATGTGTCTCTCTCACTCTCTCAAAAATAAATAAAGATTAAAAAAAATTTTAAGATAGATATGCAAGAGGTTTAGTAGGAAAAGATAGATAAATTTAGTTTTGAATGAACTCTGGAGCATTCAGGTATAGATTTCTAGTAGCTCATCTAGAGCCAAGAAAAGATACTCTGAGCTGCAGATATGGATTTGGGGCTCCTCAGATCATATGGACCACCAAGTAATAGCAGCATTCCCAGGTTTTGAAAGAGAAAGGGGAAAGGTCTGTAAAGAAAACCAAAAGGAGTAGAAGAACCAAGAGACAATTTCCACAAAAAACAAAGAAGGAAGAGGAGTAAAAGTGTAAAATTCTAGGTGAAATTAATTAAGAGACTAAAAAATGCCCACAGGATGTAGCAAACTAAGAAAGCATTATCAAACCAGGTCAATGGTAGAATCCATGTCTTCAACAGTTGGGTGTCAAAAAGAATCACAAGCCCTGATTAAATCAAGAAAATCAACATGTTTATTGATCACCTGCTAGGTGAAAGACACCACACCAAGCGAATGGAGAAACAACAATAAAAATCATGCTACAGGTCCTGAGCACTAAGAGCATAAATTCGATATTTTATGTTTGATTTGAAATCCATCTGGCATTGTAACTTAATTTGAAACATGAGCTGAATTTATTCAGAGGGGTTAAGTTTTCTAAAAAGGGAAGGTGGTTTATATACCAAAGTGTGTAATCAAGATCAGAGGATTTTGTGTAAAAAAAAAAAAAAATCAATCACATATGATTGTGCTCATCAAAATTATTCCTCGTTATCTCCATTTAAGCCCTAATAAGTATTGCAACTTTATCCTATTTCTGGAGTTTTTGCCATGAGAACAACTTCCAACTCTTCCTGCTCAGTGGCTTGACACAGAGGAGGCTTCCCCTCAATAGCAGTTGCCACTTAACGACGCCAGTGCCCGCGCCATTGAACGTGCTTCTTCAGTTTCTCTCTCTATTCTCTCTCCTTTTGAATCAAGCATACTAATGGCATCTATCTGAAAGATGGTCACTTCGCCCTGCTTGTCTGTCTTTTAGCTCCTGGACTCCCAGGGTTTCATCTTAATCTCTCTTGTAATGCAATATGACTTTTGGGTTTTACTGCAGTCTTTCTGAGGTCCCTAGGAGGAAGTGAAAAGACTCACTGACAATGGCACTAGAGTCCATAATTCTCATGACCTTGTAGGTACTTGCTAAAATTGCAGAGCTGGCACTATAAATGTTTGAGCAGATTTGTAAACCAGCCCTGACTACAGGGATTCCTCATCCATATCCATGGGCATCCTTTAAATACATATTGGTAGATGGCAGACGTTTTTCTCTAAATTCATAAACCTCCAAATATCCCCAGTAGGAACACCTAGACCAAATTCAAAACTTTCTGTGGCTTGCATAAACTCAACGGAACTGAAACAGGACTCACCTCTTTTCCTTTTCATTCCACAGTTCTGGCTGTGTAATCTCTTGATACATTTTCCTTGCTCCTGCCACCATTTTCTTTCTTGTTTTTCTCCTAGCAATGGAAGATATATAATGCAACTGAAAGGCAAACAGAAAGAAATTCTGCTATTTTCCATCTCCCTGCCTCTGTGCCCCTCCATTGGTGTGGGCCATCAATGGCCAGTTGTTTCTGTGTAGCGCGTATGTGTGATTGGCACTCCCTGCAATTACCCTTTCCACAGCCTCTGCCCCCGAGCAGTGCGGCTTCTTGGGTTACTGATGGCCTCACAACAAACCTGACTTTGTTCTTTTAACCATCTTCTCTCAATGCCATCTCATTAAAGTATATTGCCAGTGAAAGCAGCCTTGACAAATGTCTTTCCACTTGTAACCTGGTCTGAAGCTGCCTAACTCTTCTGATTGAATGGGCTAAATATTCCAAAATAGTTTAGGAGAGAAATGAAAAACAGCAGTTCATGGTATCACCTATATGTTTCAGAAGTTGTGGTAAGTACAGACCACCAGCCGTTTAAATTCTTGTCCTGTTTAAATAATGAGACACGCATAATTTCATTTTGTGTCCTTCAGTATTAAGCATGAGTTATGAAAGAATACAAGATCCAGACAATAAGGGAAACAATGGATGACTGAGAAGCACAGGGGGCAACAGGGACTCCAAATGTTGAGTGTCTTGTGGGAATCTTTGGACACTAAAGCTTTTTCTGGAAATTCTTATTAAAAAGTGGTAAAATGTTCTGTGTCTAGATAGAAAGTTGTCAATAAAAGGTGTGTTAATGTAAAAATAATTATGCCACTTACAATTTCAAATAGAGTAAATTATATCACTGAAGGCAAGATGTAGCCCCATCTCCTGTTATGTGGTTCCTTCCCCAGCCCCTGGCTTATTCTCTTGAGAAATAATAATAATGCCAAGGCAGAGCAGAGGAGTGGAACTGACACTTCCCAATTTGGAACACAAATCCATTCCCAGTTATTGGTAGGCAATGAGTGCTTCCACTAGATTCCTGAACTTTATTTTTTATTTTATTTTTTTTAATTTTTTTTTCAACGTTTATTTATTTTTGGGACAGAGAGAGACAAAGCATGAACGGGGGAGGGTCAGAGAGAGAGGGAGACACAGAATTGGAAACAGGCTCCAGGCTCTGAGCCATCAGCCCAGAGCCCGACGCGGGGCTTGAACTCACGGACCGCGAGATCGTGACCTGGCTGAAGTCGGGCGCTTAACCAACTGCGCCACCCAGGCGCCCCTAGATTCTTGAACTTTATATCTGGTTGTCTATCACATTCCTGCCTCTGAAGGGAAATGTCTCCCCAAAAGAAGAAAAGAATAAAAATAATACTAAAATAAAATTATTTGTTTTATCTTTTTAAGTGTATTTATTTATTTTTGAGAGAGAGAGCACAAGCATGAGTGGGAAGGGGCAGAGAGAGAGGGAGAGAGAGAATTCCAAGGAGGCTCCCCGCTGTAACACGGAGCCCGATGTGGGGCTCAAACTCAAGAACCATGAGATCATGACTTGAGCTGAAACCAAGAGTCGGACGCTTAACCGACTGAGCCACCCAGGTGCCCCAATTTTTTTTTTTATTTTAAATAGGAGGAAAGGGAAAGAAGAGTTTAAGGGACCAACTCATGTCCTAGATATCAACTACTGTATCCATTAATTAATTTATTTGTAAATACTTTGTGAGCATTTTCCAAGGACACTGTACAGTGAAGTAGCTAAAAGCATCCACTTGGGTCCAAACCTCTTGGACTTGAACTTCAGCTCCACCACTTTGTTGCTCTTTGACTTAGGTAGCAAGGCCAGAGTATATTATTTAGCCTCCCCAGGCCTCAGCTGCCACATCTATAAAATGGAATCGTAGATTAATTGGCATAGCCTGTATCCAGTGGTTAAAACAATACTTGAGACTTAGTAAGCACTCATTGACTATTAGGATTATTATTACTGTATATGAGATAAATTTCTAAAAATTACCATAATATATTTCTGCCCTAAAGAAACCTTATATGTGCACCTATAACATTTGTAGAAAAAAATTCAGGTACCCTTAAATCTCCCAAAAGGAACTGATGTGAAATGTAAAAGAAAGGAATTGGCTAATATGAATACTTTATAAATAGATAGATAAACTGTTCAGGCTTATGACTCACTAGACAGCCTATTTCATGGCTGTGCTACCACTGACATAGATCCAGTCCCCGTCTTTCCAAAGGATTGGAACCTGGCATTAGTTATCCCTACCTACTTGAATCTTTAAGGAGGTCGAGATGAATTCCTCCAATTTGAATCATGCACGATAGCAAAGCAATTCTACATACTTATATCTCTTAACCTTGCATCCTTATACATATTTTTGTTTTACAGTTATGGAAATTGACACGTAAAAAGTCAGGTGTGTTGGCTCAGACCAGCGTTACCACATCTGATAAAGGTCGTAAGTATCCACGTCTTGATTGTGAAAGTCATGTTCTTGTATCAGTACAAGACTCACTCAGATGACCTCTCCACTGATAAATAAATAAAATAAATAAAAGTCCAGGTTAAAGGTGTCCTTGTATTCTCACATTAATATGCCTGAGTGAAGCTTAGAGAGATATGTAACTGGTTATACACTCAGTGACAAGGGCACTAGGATTCAAACCAAGAGCTCGTTGGTGTGAAGTCTCTTATCTTTCCAAAACTTTAGGAGACCTTTTCTTTGTGGTGACTTCTATTCTCGTGGTTTTCTAGATAATGTGAATGTGAGAGATGGCAATGGTTGAAATACCAATATTTGCCAACATTAGCCAATAGGAGTTTGAAGCTTCTACCAGAAGCTGCAGTTGAACTGAAAGAATTTATTCGAGCGATGCTTTTGTTATATTTTTCGTCTTCATAAACAAAGACATGTTTGTCCCAAGATGTAACTCTTAATGTTTACATTCAAACGTGCATTACAAAGACTGTTCCCACAAACTCAAAGGATTAAATTGCACGTATAAATATTAAATGTATACATTTCATTACTCTAAACACTTTACTTGCATTGAAAATTAACAGTTAATCCCAAATTCAACAGAGAAAGGGAGAGTGTACAAGATCTTTGGAGAGGTGGGAAGAACATCTTAGAGCTGGTCATCGTAAATCCCTGCACGCCCCCACCGGAAGTCAGATAAGAGCAGGCATTCTGGATCAGAGGAGCTCAGTTTCCACACAGAATGTGGAAGCTACTGAATCTTTCTGAACTTCAGTTCCCTCACCTGTAAAACGGAATAATAATGCCTAGATGGTTATGAGAGTTAAGTGACGTCGCTTGCCTGGCGCATGGCAATCACTAGTTGAGTGTTGTTTGCCCGTGGTACCTGCCACTGCCCTGGTCGCAGCTTTTTCAAAAGACTACCTTCAGACAGTAGTGTTTTCCCAGGCGTTAAGTGTGATTTCCCACAAAGAGAGAGACACCTAGGATCATTTCTTTTTTATCTCTCCTTCCTAATTCATCTTTGTCCAAGCTTTGCCTATGTGGCCTGGCATACTGGCCTCACCTCCCTATGTCCGGAGGTAGTCCTAACCGTGTAGAACTTGATAATTGATCGTTGTCGTGGGGTTGGCTTTCTGCTGCTCACTCGAACCGTCAA
This sequence comes from Puma concolor, assembly GCF_028749965.1. Classification (NCBI taxonomy): domain Eukaryota; kingdom Metazoa; phylum Chordata; class Mammalia; order Carnivora; family Felidae; genus Puma; species Puma concolor. Next base: position 74,480,841 of record NC_141675.1, on the reverse strand, counting down.
CATCCAGATGCTGAACACTCATCTATTTATAATCAGGCCCCCTGACTCCATGAGAGAAAGCCTGTCTGCTGGCCTTCTCCATGGTCTGGAGACGCTGCTCCAGATCATTCCAGGTGGCTTGAATTCGGGGGAGTTGGGGGAAGGGTGCAGTGAGATGTGAGGATAGTTATTGCTCCAACTTTGAAATGGCCACAAAGCAGAATGGTAACAAAAATCAAAATCACAAACACTAATGAGGCTCCCTAGTTGGTGCCAGCTCTATTCCTGTCACCACCCTCCACAGCCCCAGAAGAGAGTGGAGGATTATAGGTTTGGTGGAATCCTTGGGGCACATTCAAAGAGTTTGAGGTTTTGTTTGAAAGTCTGTTTGCAGACAGTAAAAATGGATTAAATTGCCTCTCCAACACAAAGAAATGCCAGGTCTCAGTAGAGGTAAGACACCAGAGACTTAAAGTGCCACTAGAAGCAAAATAATGAAAAGAGCCCAGATGCTGGACCATCTTTGCAGCCAACACTATATGCCTTGTGTTTAAGAGTATCTGCATTCGTTGTCATGGAAGGAAGCAAAGAAGTGATGCATTTAATAACATGTCTTTTCTTCTTAAGAGGAAATGGCTTATTTAAGGACTATTGGGGTATGTTACACATTCCCTTTTTTTTTAAAAGCACAACAGAAAGTGACTTCCTTTGTTTTATTTCCCATTGCTACTCCCTTCTATAAAATTCACATTCTTTATGTATATAGCTTCCAGAAGTAATGTGGGTGGGTCAAAAACACCATTGGGGCCCAAAAATTACATGAAGAATGAAGATGTGACTTTTTAATCTCTTGAATTGAAGAGATTAAACATTTGAAATCACTCTAAGAGGTTATTACTTTTATTCATGTCGAAAACATCAGATTATATATTTAGGGAAATATTGGAGCAAAATTGTATGACTATACCAAGATCATGCTAATAAAAAAAGAATCATATACTTGGTAAGATATTGACAATTATCTAAGCTTTAAAGCAGTAACACTTTTAATTGATAGTACCTATGAGACATGATGGGAAAGATTAATTATGTGAATACCTTTTCTTCAAATGATTTAAATCACCATTAATCCCACACAAGTAGATCAGTAGCTCTTTCTAAGGTTGAATTAACATTCTCAAAACTGAGTAAGTCGATACACATAATGTACGTTATGTGTATATTTTGTTATATATATATTTTTTCAGTTTTGCCTTTCTGTGTGTGTTCGTGTGTGTGTCTGCACCTGTGCCTACAAATTTACTGGCAGTCTGCTCTGTGACAGACATTGTATTGGGCACCAGGGGAAAGGACATGGCATGGTCTCTTCCCTCAAGCCGAACACTGTTCCTAACACCACAGAGGCCAGTGTATGAGCCGAGCCGTGAGAGCACAATGAACCATGAGGCTGGAGAGGGCACAGAGCCTGGAAGATAAGAAAACTTAACAGAGGAGTGAGCACTTAAATTGGGCTCTGAAGGAATTTTAGGCAGTATTTTGAGAATACTTTCCTCCTACAAAGTGCATTATGTTCATTTTTTTTTTCTAATGAATAAGCTTTACCTCTTAGAGCAGTTTTAGGTTCACAGAAAATTGAGGAGCTAGAACGGAGAGTTTTCATATAGTTCCTTCCTCCCCATACAGTTTCCCCTATTATTAATATCTTGCATTAATATGGTACACTCACTATAATCGATGTATCAGTGTTGATGCACTATCATTGTTAACTAAAGACCCTAGTTCACATTAGGGTTCTCTTCTTCTGTTGTACACTTCTACGGGTTTTGATAAAATGCCTGGTATGATGTGTCCATCATTATAATATCATACAGAATAGTTTCAATGCCCTAAAAATTTCCTGTGCTCCACCTTTTCATACCTCCCTGCCTTTCCCCAAACTCCCAGAAACCACTGATCTTTTCACTGACTCAGTAGCCTTGACTCTTCCAGAATGTCATATAGTTAGAATCATACAGTAGGTAGCTTTTTCAGACTGGCTTCTTTCACTTAACAATATGCATTTAAGGGTCTTCCATGACTTTCCATTACTGGATAGCCATGTTCATGTTTTCACAAACAGAAAAAAAAAAAAGCATCATTCATAATCCAGAGATAAAAACTATGAGCAGCCTGGTGCATTTTTGTTTTCACTTTTTTTCATAGATAGTTGGATAAGCATATATGTATCAAATGATCATACTGCCTAACTAATTCAGAAGTCCTTTCTGTTACTCAATAATTTATTAAGAATATTACATTGTTAAACATCAGTTTGTAAAGTTACCTGTAATGGTTAAAGATTATTTTGTTTCTAGATGTATCATCATTCATTTAACTAAGTCCCCATTCAGGGCCTTAAGATTGCTGCAAATTTCCTGCTATTGTATACAGTACTAGCCTTCTTGCCAAATATTTATTTCCATATATAATGATTTAATTTTTTATTAAGTAAACTCTATGCCCAACATGGGGCTCGAACTCACGACCCCAAGATCAAGAGTCGCTCAGTCACTGACTGAGCCAGCCAGGTGCCCCAGTTTCCATACATATATGTTTTTAGGGGAAAAAATTCTAGAAGTATAATTGTGGCATTGCACGGTATATGTAATTTCCCGGCTTTCGATAGTGATAACCAAACTCTGCTCCCGAAAGTCTACAACAATCTCCACTCCCCCGGAGTGGAGAAACTGGACAAGAAACTACTCATTTCCCCTCACCTCTTAAAAGCAGGGGAACATCCTCGGAAACAATGTTTACATTACCAGAGTCGATAGGAGGTTAAGGAAAGGGAGAAAGCATCTGATGATAAAAATAGCACGAACAAAGGTTTGAAGGTGGGTAAGCACAACCATGTTCAAACAATCAAGTATGCTAGTGAGGTTTAAGTACAGGGAAGCATGGTGGGAAGCAGTGTGAGTTGAGGTCTGAAAGGCAGATTTCATTAAGATTATGAAGGTCGTTGATGCTCAACTGGAGGATTAAATACCTTAGGGAGACAAAAGAGAAGGCCAAGAAGCCCAAAGATTTTTGAATAGGGTCATGAATAAAACCATGTTCTTGTCAGGTCATTTCAGGGGCAGCATAAGAGTAAAACTGGAGATGGATGTTAAGGAATTAGGGGAACCTGTTTAGAGATATGGAAATAGTTGAGGGTCCGTAAAACTGATTGTTTTAAGGAACCAACAATGGAAATGAAGAGGGAAGGGTGACATAAAGAGCAGGTGCCAAGCGATGTTCTAGAATTTCTGTGGCCTCTTTACACCTTCCTATCCCCAACAGCTTTCTCTCAGACTCTTCTACATCCCCAGCTGACAGGAATTCCCCACTTAGGGACTGTTGCTTTAATATGGGGATTGGAGGACACAAAACAAAAAGGAATTTCTTTTTCATTTTGGAATTTCAGGTAATGCGACAAGTTAGGGAGGACATCTTTAGGCAAAGGCTTTTAGGGGCATTTGAAACTCACAGTAATTTTTAAGCCAGCCAAGAATCTTTATGTGCTCATAAGCTCACCAAGAAATTGTTCCAGTTTTGAATTTATTCATGTGAGAAGCTTTGTAAAGGCGTGAAGTCGAGGGGCCCTTGGGTGGCTCAGTCAGCTGAGTGTCTGACTCTTGATTTCCCATTGGGTTATGATCTCACAGTTCAGTTCATGAGATCGAGCCCCACTTCTGGCTCTGTGCTGACAGTGTGGAGCCTGCTTGGGATTCTCTCTCTGCCCCTCCCCGGCTTATGTGTGCACTCGCTCTCTCTTTCTATCTCTCTCAAAATAAATAAACATTTAAAAAAAGCTTACATAAAGGTATAAAGTCAAAATCATATTTAGTTATGCAGTCAATAAAGCAGAGCTTATTAAAAAGAATACAATTACCCGACATTGAGACTGCAGCCAAATTCTGGGATATTTAGTTACCAAGTCATGATAGCGGTCCCTCCTCTGGACCCTTTCAGCTGTTCACAGAATTTCCCGACAGAAGATGAGAGAAGCTAGTTCAAGGGGAAGGGGCAGAGGAAAGGACAGTTTTTGAAGGAGCTAGTGAGTCATCCACCTTCCATGTCCAGCCACGGCTGAATGCTTACTGGGACCCAGGGGAAAGAGGTTCATGTTGCCTGCCCTATTTGGGAATTCCTATGCATATTCCTAATTGTAAAAATTGTGACAATTCCAAAAATGTCCTTAACACCAAATTTGGAGTTATGTCAGCCGGTTTCACTGAGAGAAAAATCACACTGTGAGTACCCCATTTATATTATCTTTTGAACTGACACATATTTTTGGCCCTTTAGAAATTACTTGCTTTTTGACAAGATTGTTTTTGTGTTCTCTCACTAATATGTGTGTGCATCTCCACGTGACTCTTTCTCTGTCTTTTTCTGTCTTCTGTTATATAAGATCTTACTGCTGTCTTCACCATGATCACACTTCGACAGTCAAAAAAAAAAAAAAAAAGATATATTTCAGGTGTTTGAGATGAAGGAGGTTGCGTGAGTTTAACCTTCCTTGGTATCCTTGTGAGCTTTCTGTATTTAATACTTGTTTTATCTGAAGCCTGTGGAGGTTCTAAACTATTAGAAGACACACTTTCTGAGAACTACCTTTCTAGTAGCCTGAAGAAATATCATTGATGTGGGGCAACAAAGTTATTCTCTGTAATCCTCTTGATGTTGTAAATGAAAAAGAAGACGGAGCCAGCGCCATCTGAACTTTGGGCAAACCATTTGCTCAAAAGGATCATCAAAGGACCAAGCCCTGCCAAAATAATATTTTTTAAAAAAACATCCAGCAGAAAGGAAAACATCGAGGAGCACGCACAAAAATGAAATTGGTGCAAATTAACTCCATTGTGGTGGGACAGCGGTACAAAACAAACTCCCACCACAGCCTGGAAAGGAGAGCCACACAAGACACATTGAAGTTGTGGCCTCACAGTGGCCATCTTTTGACAGCTTGCTTTCTTCAATGCTTTAACCTAAAAAAAAAAAAAAAGAAAGAAAGAAAAAGAAAAAGAAAGAAAGAGAGAAAAAAAGAAAAAAGAAAAAGAGAAAGAAAAAAAAAGAAAGGAAAAAAAGAACGAATAAGAAAGAAAGAAAAAGAAAAGAAAAGAAGGAAAAAACCTACCCATTGTTATGCCCCCTATTCATCCTTCATTCAAAGTCATTCTCTCTGCATTAATTACCACTTTCTTCAAGGCTAGGGAGCTCCCAACACGGCCTGTTTTCAAAGAGGCACACTTCCATGCCTCTGCTATTTATATGCAGAGCCTGCTGAAATTTTCATCCCAATACTTTGAGATCCCCCTTAATTTTTGCATACTGTAATTGTTCATAAGAGAAAAAAAAAGACAAAAGAATGATTTCATGCTTCCGGGATAGTTGTTTGCATCTCTTTCATTTTTCTTTCCAGCTGTGACCGGCAGCAGTAGGTCCTTTAACAGGTGTCCCGCCTGCCCTATGGTAATTTTTAACTTTTCTTCACTTTCTTTTATGTCTGTCACATTTATAGAGACGGTTTTACCCCTGTTGCCTGGTACTGTTGTGTTTTTTTTTTCCACCTTTCTTATATCAATCTAATTTCTAGGTTTTTCCTAAATATGTCACTGTCCATAGGGGCCATTTAGGGAGATGGAAGAGGACTGAGCCAAGAGTTCAAAATCTCATGTAAACATTTTTATGACATAGTAATTGGCTCTCTGACACCCACTTCACTTTAAAATCCTACGGGTCTGATTACTCTGTTACAATATTGCTTAATAGGAAATTAATGCACACTTGACAAAAAAAAAAAAAAAAAAAAAAAAATCTGCTCCAGTGTCTGTCCTCAAGAGAAAGCTTTGATTTTCTGATACTATTTAAACATCAGAAGATTGATGGAGCTGTTTCTGCAATGAAACTTTGATAATTAAAAATTAATTAGGAAACATATTCGTGAGTCAATTTAGATAGACATACAAATGTGTGTAATGTTCCAGGTTATTCCGGCTAAAAAATTAGATATTAATGTTGTTCTAAGGAGGCAAAAAGAAAAAAAACAATTAGTGAAATGTATACACCTATAGAATTGTATATACTTATAAGAACCCAAAAGGTTCAGGCAACTTAAATAATTGAATACCACATCAGGGCATAGGATGTTAGACTTGGATGGAGATCTCAGCTTTTTATTTATTTGTTTGTTTGTTTGTTTGTTTGTTTGTTTAAGAAAACTGAGGTCTACAAAGACTGTGACTTGTCACTCAGGACTAATGAAAGACAGATTCTGGTCCTATGATGCCAACAGCGGTATATTTTCCATGATACACCTGCCACGTAGAAAAGTTTTGCAGTCTTTCATGGATACTTCAGCTACACAACACAGTGCTGTGTCACCCAGCCTTGGCACCTTCACAGGACCATGATCTCCAGTGTCCTAAGGTTATAGGCAACTTTCCACAGTGTGGCTTACAGTGCCTGGAATGCAGTAGATGCTTTAAAAAGAATTGCTGCTATTACTGCTATTGTTACTATTGTTACCAGTGCGGGGCTCCTTCTGGCATTGTTTAGCATCGGAAAGACCAGCATTTTCCTTTATGCCCGTGGGAAGGTTCTGTTTTGAAACTTGTTTGCAGCACATGTATATATTCAGATAACAGATCACCTGTATGAAGACAATAGTGTCTATTTCACTCCCATAATTAGAATCTCTAATAGGTAGAACACATTGGAAAATATCAATTACAATAATAGGAGCTCAGAGTTACAACGGATCTCTGCTCTGCCACTGACAGAACTCTCCCTGTACTTACATTAGGTTTCTTATGTTAAATAGTACAATGTATCACAGTATAGACCTAGCAATAACTTGAAAGGAAATGAACCCTATTAGCCATCGTCACTGTTTATTGAAGTGCTTATATTGTAAAGCACTACATAGCAGGAGCTTTATATAATTACTTTTAACGCTTACAAACAACCTTGCAAGTTAAATATTCATATTAATTCTGGGATTCTCATTCTTTAATTAGGAGACAAGGGCTCCAAAATTCTGAAGAAATGTGCTTTATTTCCTTTCCTTTTCCTTTATTTTTTTCTATGAATGATTTCTTGGGTTCTATACTACTCATCAAAGGACACTCCCAACCTTCGAACTGATGTACCGATCTTTCAGCTCAAATGATGACCAGTTATAGAACCATTTTATAGACTCAAGGAATCTAAACTTCAAACTACAAATGAAATAAACTTCTTGACTCCTTCCAAGGTGAAATGTCACTTGATGATATGGCAGTCTTGAATTAAATAATTTCAGTTTAATTACACTGACATTTACATAAGACCCAACATTAGGAGATGTCTGTGTTCAGGCATGGCTCTGTGAGTCTCTAAAGCCTTGACCAAGTCCTAACCTCTCAGAGCCTCCTTTCCCCACTGGTCAGTCAGACGGTCAGTCAGTCAGTCTATTAGACTTTTCTAATAGAGTGAGATCAGTGCTGGGTAAGGAAGTGTGATCTTGCATGTAAACTAAAATGCATGATATAAAATTTCATAATTAATAATGATTCATGTATAAAATCTCAGTGGTTTAGGAAAACTTTTTATTAAATATTTTAAAAATGAATTATTTTAGAGTAATAAGGAACTAAGAATTCCTTTGCTCTGAAGAGGCACCAAAATGCCACCATCATCTTTTGGCGTCTTGAAAAGAGAAATATTTAGATTTAGATAATTTCTCTTTCTCTTTCTCTCTTTCTCCCTCTCTCTCTTTTGTACTGGCTCTTGCTCTCTTTTTGGTTTGTTTGTAAAGGCAACTTAATTATTAAAAATAAAAGGAAAAAATCACCCAAAGCAATTATGACTTCATTGGAGATATAATTTCATTCTTTGATTTCTAGGCATTTAAGACTTTTAGAGGTAATCGGGTTAAGCCTCCTTGGTCCCCTAATCTGACTCATGGTGAGCCTAGACTCTGAGAGAGAAAAGGATTGCCGAAGTTCACCCATGTCTTGAACTTGGAATGCAAGGACAGCTCCTTCTAATTCAAAATCCAGGTCTCTTTTTGCTACACCACAGGCCTTTGTTCCTACCATTAAGGACACCTGCAGGGCTTACAGTTTACTTTGTTAAGGCTATAAACTCCTAGTAAAAATGTTTGTCTTCAATTTCACACACCCTTCAGGATATCACAGCTGACCCAAAAGCCCCCCAGGCAGCACAGGCCAGACTGAAGAGGCACCAGTGTGTGCGTGTGCGTGTGTGTGTGTGTGTGTGTGTGTGTGTGTGTGTGTTTATGGAATGGGATGGGGGTGTTTGGGGATGGCCAGGAGAGGAACTACATGAAAAATTTCTAACAAAAAATGAAAGCAAAAAGATTTTCCTATCTGCTAAGAGCTTTTCATTTTTTATTTTTTCCTTCAAATTTTGTTTATTTTGAGAGAGAATGCAAGAGCCAGTGGGGGAGGGGCAGACAGAGAGGGAGAGAGAGAGAATCCCAAGCAGGCTCTGCACTACTGACCCAGGGCTCAAACTCACAAACCATGAAATCATGACCTGAGCCAAAATCAAGAGTCAGATGTTTAACCAAAGGAGCCACCCAGGTGCCCCAAGAGCTTTCTTTAACATCTCTATCTATCAGCACATCTCTTATCAAAATAATAAAATGAGTAATGCTTAAGATAAAAAACACAAATAGTGCTCTCATCTGTGTGTAATTCATTACTCCTTTCGAGAGCACCAAATTCACAGGGATTCACTTTTGATTATAATACTCCCGACTGCACGATTTGAACATCTGATTATTACTGTTGCTCCGGCATGGCACTATTTGTCATTTACACAACTACAGAGAACACATCACTTTTATTGTCCCTAAGCTTATGGTTTAAGAAAGGGTACACTATGGCTATGTGTGTGTTGTAATGGAAAACAAACAAAACAAAAAATGCTTTTTCGGGAAGGTTTTAAAAGAATTCAGGAAGAGGACAGCTAAATACAAAAATTTTAATTAGTGGCCACAACAGGCAACCAAAAATACATGCATTATATTATACTCAAACCTGATGTTTCTCTGCATTTTTAACATTGAAGCTAAATAAGATGTAAGCTTCCTTTCCAATACTCATATGTTTTTACTTCAGCATTTTCTTACTTCATGTTTTTATTCCAGCATTTGTCAACCTTAAGTAAGAAGTTTCTTTTAGGACTGTTCAGAGGAAATTTTTGTTCTCCTTGAACATAGCAAGTCTTTGCCATTACCTGGAACTCTCTTCTGTGATAGATACTTGTATAGATATTAATTGGTGATTATGATGGTCGCTTTGGGTTACTAGACAGGGAAAGAGTCCTCTGTCAACTGTTTACCTTCTAAAGTGTTTTCTTATTTCTTCTTCAGAAGAGAATTTTTTATTCATCAAGATTGTTAAGCTCTTAAGGGAAGTACAACCAGTCATTAATGTCAGTCTTCTGTAAAAGTATTAGTTTCTAACATTATATCTTTCAGGTAACTAAGTAATGTTAAATAAGACAATATTCCCTGGCATACCTAAATTTACAAAGTGCTAATAAATGCAATCTTACTCTATTTTATACAAGAGCATGGTTCCAACAGAAACAATGGATTCAGCCTAACCTTCCAATAAATGGGATCCAGAATATATTTATTTATTTATCTCTTTAATGTTTATTTATTATTGAGAGAGAGAGAGAGCGAGAACGGGGGAGGGACAGAGAAAGAGGAGAGAAGGAAGAGAGAATCCCAAGTGGTCTCGGCACCGTGAGATCATAACCTGAGCCGAAACCGCAAGTCAGGCCACTGAGCCACCCAGGCACCCGAGTAAGTGTTGCTACTTATCTTAACATTAAGAGCTCTCAAAAAAGACTTAATACCATTGGTGACGTTTTAATTCTCTATCTTGGATGTTTGGGTCACATGTTTTACCAGTTTTATAACATACATATGTTTTCTAAGTCCCTTTATATGTTTACATGATGATCATTATAAAGTGGTACCAAAAAAATTAGAAAAATTCTCAGTAGACAGATTTTTGAATGGCCAAAAGTTATCTGAAATGATGCCGAAATGCCTTGTGCTTGAAACTGGATGAGTCTCCGAACTATCAACACAAAATAGCTGTAAGTAATAGCTGCCATTTATTGAACAGCTGCTTGATGTCTGACACAGCGCTAGGTTCTCCATGCACTTCAGAGCTTGGCAAACCTCCCAGGTGAATGTTAGAAACTCCATCTTGCAGATTCAAAGATGTTAAAGAGCTGGTTGAGAGTCACAGCGAGTCAACAGTAAAGCCACATTTAAGCCCGTCTATTTTCTTCTATAAATACAAACGAAAGCAGTTACTATAATACATGAAACTATTTAGTATTAGTGTGTCTGAAAAAATGTGAAGTGTTATGGCAAACACACATAATCTACTTGTGAGTATTTGATTATTTTTTAATGAAAAGAGGACGAAATGTAATTTTGTTTTCATCTCTTCATTTCTACTTTCTCCAGAGTATTTGAGAGCAGAGATCATTTTTACTTATATTTATATGCTTGCACCCGGCACACAATAAGAGTTTTTAAAACCAGGACATGTTATGAACTGTGAATTGTGAATTCAAACACATTGCTACACTACTCCCTAAGGGATTGCTAAATATCCAAACATATCCTAGAGTGTTGAGGGGTAAATAAACGAAGAAAAATATTGTTAAACATGTTCCTAATGTTCGAGAGGTTCAAGGCATAAACATGCATAGTTTCTTTGGTTACCAGTTCTTAATATCTCCTTTAGCCACACCTGAAAGATGATCAGACTGCCGGATCTTCAGGAGGCTTCTCCACGAAACCCAGATTTCTGGGTCACATTTGCGAGTGAGGCATAGAAAGATGTTAAGTTTAATCAAGTAATTAGTTTTAACTGTTTGGATGGCTCAGCCACATCTTGATTAATTCAGCATATGCATTAAGTAAGGTATAGCTTTGGGGTGCCTGGTTGGTTCAGTCTCTAGAGAATGCGACTCTTGATCTCAAGGTTGTGAGTTCGAGCCTCACGTTATGTGTAGGGATTGTTTAAAAAGATATCTCAAAAAAAAAAAAAAAAAAAAAAGAACAAGGTGTAGCTTCTTCCTTGAAAAGCAAATTTACTCCAACACCTGTCATAATTACCCTTTCACAGGATGGGACACATATGGCTGACATGTGATTTTTTAACCTCTCAGGCACTTCCATACCTGGGGCATTTCTCTCAGAAATGTGCAGCCCATGCTGTTTGCTTGCACTCTCCTCTGTTATCCTGTTGTTTGTTTTGCACACCTTGCTGTATTTGCGCTGAACACAGATAAAACCCCAGTGCTAGCGCGGCCTCTCGTCTGGCACAGAAACAGCATCCGGGAAGGGGATTCTTACAAGTGCTGCTCAGTGTGTAGACTTGAAGTGAGAGTGTTATTTTCATTAGTAGTCTGTGGATCCTGATTTGGCAAAAACACATCTTTAAGGTGCACACGAATGCCTACTTTTTCCCAGCCCGATTTCTGTGCATTCTTTTCCATTAGAGATGGTTCCGTGATCAGGCATTACCTTGTTACGGAGGGTGGCCAAACAGCCTGGCTTGCTGGAATGCTGAAGAAAGGACTTTTGTTTTGAGTCAGAGATTGAACTAAATGACCTTTTAAATCCTGGGGTTCTATGCTTCTACAGAGAGGGTAAAGAAGAAGATATTTATGGCACTTAAATAATTCTAAAACAGGTTGCTTTGGCAAAGGTTTATAAAATAGCATGAAGTAGAACTATACAAATTTTTCTAAGCAAACAATTTACTAGTGGTGTTAATTAGAACCTTTGATCTACTCAACTTCCGTCATGAACTTGGGTTTCCATGTATTATAGAGCACTATGGACTTTTCTCAGTGTAGTCAGATTTCAAGTAAAGGTTGAATGGAGTTCCATATATATCTAATTGCTCAGTCATGTCTTAATGGTTGGTTGTGTTTATGACTTTTCTTTATGCTCATGTCTCATTACAGCCCTCTACTCACCATGACTTCAAGGCTGACTTGAAAACAAAATCCATTTCTTAAATGTTCTATTTGTTAGGTATAAGACTTTACCCATCTAGAACTCAGTTTCTCCATTTGAAAATTGGGATGATATTTGACACTTATCTCAGTGAAAGTCAAACAAAGGATGCTTATTAAAGCTGGTAAAATTCATTTCTAATTCTGAGTATTGCACATCCCACAAGGCAGAGGACAGCAGTATGGCTGAATGGGAAACCATGGTCCTTAACTCACTGGGTGGGTTGGGATAAGCCACCACATCCTCTTGGTTCAGGTTTCCTGTTCCTTAAGGGAGGGAGTCAAATAAAATTGACCTCAAAGTTCCCTTCTGATGCTCTTATGTTCTAAGAATCTCCTGCCCTCCCCCATGAGGTCAATTTGTGAAGTAAACATCTGAACAGTGTCATCCTTATTATTGTTACTCTGTTGTTTGTTTGTTTTTTTTTTTAAAGAAATCTCAAGGGATTTGGGGGATTAAAATGTCTAGAGAAGTATTAAAAATTTCCATTCCAAAATGGCTGTGCCTCTTTCATCAGCCCTAACCTGGTGCTTGGAAACCTTTAGAGCTGGTGGCAGCCAAATGCTCATTTGATTCCCTTACTCTTGAAAGAGCTACTGGCCATCTATTTTTAAATGAAATAAAACTAATTTCATTTTGAGAATCCTTTGGAACATTTCATGACATTTGTTGAGATAATTGGGGACATCCTGGAGTGTCACAAAACCAAGGTTCTAAGGACTGAAGAAGCAAATTAATTTTTCTTTCTGGTTTTCTTCAGATAGTTTTATGTGTGAAAACTCAACTTTCTAAGGCTTTCATTATGTGTTTTGACTTTCTTTTCCTTGTTATCCTTTCTCCTCTTTATTTACTGTGTATGGACTACTGCAGAGCTCATTAATGTATCCTTTAACCTAATTAGCTTTCTTCCAATGAAACAATGCCCCTTGTTCCAGGAATGTACAGGTTTTTAGAGCCACGAAGAAGGCTGTGACCTTCTGAACCATTCCGCTGTCAGGCTGAGCAAAGGTGACTCATGAAACACTTGTCGAGGTCCAGGAAAAAACAGCTCAGCAAGACAGTGCCCTGTCTTAATAATAGGAAAAATACATTTTCAAAAAGTTGTGCTGGGTTTCTTTTGAAGATTCTGTTCATGGTTTTCAAGGTATCTGACCTAACCTGATTGAATTCTGGAATGAGCTGAGCTTTAGAAGAGGAAACCTGCATGCTGTCATGATGCTGTGTTTATAGGCAAAGCCAAAACAGTTCCCAGGAAAAATTAAATGTAAATGTCTAGTTCAGGGTGGCCCATTTAAAATTTAAGTCTCACAAAATTTAAGTCTGACTGCCATGTGACCTTTTAATCTGCCATCCATTCATTTACCTGAAAATGACAATTTCTTTGCTTACTTCGAGGTTCTCAGTGACTTCTCGCTCTACCTTTCAGATTTATTTAATACTCAGTCAAACACTCATTTATTCATTCATTCACCCTATTAGCCCTGAATAGACACTACTGCAAATATAACTCTTCCACAAAATACTTTTTCATTAGCCAACTCTGTTATTTTAAATAAATCATTTAACTACTCTGCGTTCCCATTTCCTCATCTGTTAGAATATGGAATTAGACAGGATCTCTTTCATCAATTTCATTCTGTAATTTCTAAACAAACCCCCAATTCATGACATGGACATTTGTATCAATATATTATTCATGCATGCTGAGAAACAAATAAAATATTTGGCAGCTCTTTATAAACAACTCTCCCTAATAACTGGCAACCCAACCAGCTTGATGAAGGTCTGACCACAGACATTTTGCCGGTGAAGGGGTCTAAGTGTCCTAGAAGCCCACAAACGTGATCCTCAGATTGCTTTAGTTTTATTTGCTTATTGTTTTAAGATTCCTGGCACTGAGCTCACTGTTTAGAAGTAGAGCATTTAAGATTGGTACTTAATACTTCTATCGCCTCATGTAACAGTCAGAACCAGACTGGTGACCAGACGAAAAACAGATTGTCACAGAGTCAGCTGTTTGTCCCCAGCATCCACTCTCTTGCTATTTCCTTTAGTAGGAGAAGACCTGGGTTTCAGATAAGCACTTGACTGCCCAACTAAAGTCTGTGTTTCCCAGACTTCCTTGCAACTAGGTACATCCCTTGAGGGCTGCATTTGAGCCAATGAGATGAGAGCTGAAGCAATGTGTGCCATGCTGGGTCATCTCTTCAAAGATGAAGCCACTTGCCATGCATTTTCCCTTTCATCCTTGCTGCTGTCTGGGAGAGCGACAGCTCAAACAACCTTGGAAAGAAGCATTAAGGGTGCCAAAGCTGCCCATCAGGTATGAACCACTGTCCTCTAGACGGTCAGGAGAGCTGAATAAACTTCTCATCTTCTTTCTGCCATTGTCTATCACAGATGCTTTGTTACAACGGCTTAGCCTCTACCCTAACTAACACCCCCTTAGTTCTGGGGTTAACAAAAGAAAACAGATTTAGAAGGAGATGCAATTGTTAAATATTTTTAAAATAACACTTGGGAGGAAGGTAAAGGGATGATAGATTGTACTGCCTTTCAAGTATATTCCAAACAGGAGGGTGTCAGAAAAGTTAGGAAAAAATGATGAGGTGCGTTTAAGGATCTCTGTAAAGTCAGGCGGGCTCTTGGGCCAGCCGAGCCTTACAACACAAAGGAGTCTCTTGGATGTCAGAGGCAAAAACTTATGAGCATACATACATTTTATTTTGTTCTCTTTGTGTTATTATATTCTTTTTTTTTTAAGTGGGCTCCACACCCAATATGGGGCTGGAACTCAGGACCCTGAGATCAAGAGTTGCTTACTCTACCGACTGAGCCAGCCAGGTGCCCCCTTTGTTATTATATTCTTATGCCCATAAGTAAACAGAGGTTTTGCAGCCAGGCACACATGAATTCAAATTACACATTCACCACTGCCTAGCTACGACATTGGGCAAGTCACTAAACCACCCAAGCCTCAGTTTCCTCATCTATAAATCGGGAGTAATAATAAATACTTCCTTACAGAGTTGTGGCAAAATCCAAATAATATATAAGCTGAAGTGGTACATACTGGCACATACCGGGTACATACCGGGCTGTCTTTGAATAGGAAACTGTTATTATTATTATTATTATTATTGCCCTTCCTTGCCTGGTAGCTTGGCATTTTGCTACTGTTGACTCAGCTGCAATCTTGCTGACACTTTGCTTTCTAAGTAGACTGATTGAGTCTATCTCTGTAGATCTTTCTGCAGAATGCCCCCCCACTAGAGCAGCACCTGCAGGAAGTTCCTCACCCTACGCGTGAAACCCACGCACGCCGAAAGCAGGTTCATGGCTCCCTGGCATTTGCACTGCTTGTAGGGGAGCATGCTCTCACAGACATTCAATAAGAGGCTTGGTAACTGGTAGTCCACACACCAGTCTAGAATGTGGTAAAATTATTTGAACAGGTCAAGTCCCTACTGCAAGTCTCATTTGCAAATGCAGACTCTCAGCCTCTGGGCCCCTCACTTACATGCTTTCTTCTCCTGATCCTCCTTTGAGGATTATTTTTCAAATAATAACTTAATAGCTCTCCAAATGCCTGCCTCAAAGCACCCTCCTTTTTGGATGCACTTTTGCTTCCGCATCGTATGGAGCTCTCATTTAGAAGTGGAAGAATTTTAAATGTATGTCACGAAACATCTGAATCCTCTTACGTATTTTCCAGTTACCCTTGAAATATTTTTGTGCAGGTTAAACAGGCTGCGCGCTTTCGTCAGAAACAGAATCTGCTTTGTGCTAAACTCAGAAGGTTTTGACTAGGATGATCTCTTCAGGAATCCAGAGTGGGAAACTGAAACAAAGCACAGTGCGTCTCCTATTGTCAAATTTGCCCAACTAGGTCCACTCTTCATCCAAACTCAAATAAACCTCAGTTAAAGCAAATAAAGATTTGAACAGGTTGTAAAGACATCATGGCCCGTGTGTTCAGGCTTTTCTACATCGCTTACAGCATGGGATTTCCATATTTTAAAAATGTCTGCATTATATTTGAGATTCCAATGATGATAACATATTTATTACAACTGAATTCATGCCAGCTTCACTCTTAAGCTAGTGAGGATTATCTATTACATGCCTCCTATGGGCCAGACAAGGCACAGAGTTTAGGGCTTTACATTAGCTAATCCCTAAATTTAATATTACAAATATGCCCATTTTAAAGGCAAAGTAAGTGAGGCCCAGAGCATCAAGTCACACACACAGTGAGTGGCCGAGGAAAGATTCAAACCCAGGTCTGTTAGTCTTTAAAACTCCTGCTCTCCCCAATATTTCTTCCTCCTTCTCAGACGGGAAGCATAACTGGGATCAGACAGCTCCACTTTGTTATAAAACTGGAGCTCATATCTCCGAATTAACTTGGGTGGAGACCAACCACGTTTTCCCTTTGTCATACTGGAAATGTATGGCTTTGGCAGATATCATGCTCTTGGAGCAGAAATAAAAGGATATTTTTGTAAGTGAAGCGTGTTTCTTTTCTTCTTTTTACAGATATGATGGGGAAAAGAAGCTTAATGGAATTTAGTACAAGTTCAGCTTATTTAAAAATGTATCTTTCCGTGTTAATGTGCATACCTCAGATATGCAAAAGGTGTCAGTTTCCCTTAATGAATGGAAGTTGGAGGGAATAAGTTTGCCAAATTAATTCTTCTTCTTTTCTATACCTCAAAGATCTCAACGAATAACCCCTCAAACTACCTCTTCAGAGAACCCCTGTGGATTGTAGGGGAGTATTTCTGTCCAGCAGTAGCAGGGCAGGTGAGCCCCTCGCCCCCTTCCCCATGCCCAGGAAACACCCCACTGCCTCCAGCTTAGTCTACGCGTCCTTCCTCATGGCCACTCAGCAGACGATGTGCAATTAATTTAGGGCAATTACTTCAGTAATGTTTCTTGTCCTCCATCCTTACCTGACCCAAATTCCCACTGAACCCACCCCTTTTCCCCATTTACATTTTTCAGATAAACAACTGATGAAACCTAAAAGTCAGCTAAGCTCCCCTGATCTGAAGGTCACACCAGCTTGCGGTAACCGGAGAGCAAGTTCCCCCTGACAAGGGCCACAGGGAACACTCAGCCCAGAGAGCATGAGTGCCCACGGGTAAATGGTTAGAAAAGGCACATGACACGGGGACTGCCGGTGTCTGGTCTGTCATGACAGGCACCGTATCCTACAACTGAGCTGTATGTGAAAGAGCAACAAGGAGAACATCTTATCATTTGGGGGTTAAAATCAACAGCAAAACCTATTACACGTCTTTGGGAGAAAGTCCTGGCTAGAGGATACCTATGGAAATAATTATTTATGAATTTTATGATTTATTAAAGTATTTAACATCTATAACATCCCTACTAGAAAAAGAGAAACCAAAGATTTAGAAGATCAACTGTTAATATAGTAAAAATATTATTACAGTCATATACAGACTGTAGCCATTTTAACTCAAGCTACCTTCCCCAAATATAAGTTACTAGGATTTTCTACTGGGTAATTATCCCATTTGATAACGGTAATGGTTTGATTTCTACAGTGCTGTACTATTTTCAAAGCACCTTTCTATACGTAATATCTGTTAAATGCTTTGGGATCTTAGTGTTTTACATGGATTATTCCTTTGGATCCCTCAACTTTGTGAGCAAGACAGCATCATCGCCATCTCATAGATGGGAAAACTGAGGTTCTGGTGACTCAATATCATAAAATCTGTTACTGGCAGGCTAGGACTCCCTTCTTCCATTCCATTCTTGCACCCTCAGTGCTAATGGCCTACTATTACTAAGTCACACTGAACAGGATTGGAACGTTTTTGATTAACGTGTATCGACAACATCTACAACTTTCTCTTTGTCATAAAAAAAACCCCAAGGTGTTGCAGTATTTTTTCATACATATTCCATGCTTTCCATGCCCCATCCAGGGGCTGCCAAGTCTTAGTGCTGGATGGACTCTCTGATTTTTTTTGTTGATGGTCCTATTTTGCCTGTGATATTACTGTGTATGGTCCATTCAGCCATGGCATTGTTGGTAGAATGAACTAACTTTAGATTGATGTGTCTTCTTTATTTATGCCCAAGAGGAGATAGGATCCTAGGTAAGGTTAAAGTCCAGAGTTTTGCTCTGAAAGCCAGAGGACAAGCAGGTTTATTCTGCCTTTATGTAATGGAGAAGCTTTTTGTAACAAGTGGGGTTTGAAATAGAGTTTGAAGACCAGAAAATTGACAGTTGTAAGAAAACACACTCCTGACTTTTATAAGTGAAAACCTATGGTTAAGCAAATCAACTATAAGATATTTGTTTTAGGGATGCCTGGGTGGCTCAGCCAGGTGCACTTCTGACTTTGGCTCAGGTCATGATCTTGCGGTCCGTGGATTTGGGCCCAATGTCAGACTCTGTGCTGACATCTCAGAGCCTGGAGCCTGCTTTGGATTCTGTGTCTCCTTCTTTCTCTGTCCCTCCCTTGCTCACGTTCTCTCTCCATCTCTCTCTCTCTCTCTGTCTCTCAAAAATAAACATTAAAAAAATCTTTTTAAAGATATTTGCTTTAAATATTTGAATTATGTCAAGATAGTTTTTTAGGTATCTATTTTCATCCATAAGATATAGATACTTGTCAAAAAGTAAAACAAAAGTAATTAAAAGGACTTTGAGGGCATTATTTATATAGTCGATTGATATTACCCAAATAATTCCTTCTATGCATTGCTACTTGAAATTAATGTTATAGAACATTTAATTTAATTATATAATTACTGTAGGGTTATCTCTAATGTACAGAATATTGTAGAAAGATAAAAAATAAGTAGATTTTACTCTATGCTAAGTATCAATTTTGGATGATTTATGCAAGATGTTCTACAGAGTCTTCTATACTGAGTCTTATTCTGTCCTCATTGGCATCGCTACAACCTCCATATCTAGTGAGGAGCGTTGGCTCCATGTGCACACGCTTGTGTGTGGCTCCCAGTATCCTCAAAATAATTCTTTCGATTAAAAAAAAAATGTTTGTTTGCCTTTGAGAGAGAAAAAGAGCGCATGGGAGCAGGGGAGGGGCAGAGAGAGAGAGAATCCCAAGCAGGCTCCGCCCTGTCAGCACAGAGACTGACTCAGGGCTCAATCTCTCCAACAATGAGGTCATGACCTGAGCAGAGATCAAGAGTCCAAGACACTTGACCAACTGAGCCCCCCAGTCACCTCAATTCCTTGGATTTTTGTATTGTTTACATTTTAATATTTCTCGTATAAAGTAAGCTTCTTTAAGATGAGACTATTGAAATGAATGGCTTATATTTTCTACATAAAACTTTCTTTAGAAAGCACCATATAGTCTGCTCCAATTCAAAATTGAGGCATAGGAGAGTTTATAAGATGGGAATTTCTTTGTTTAATTCTCCCACAGGCATGCTGCTCTTCAGTGTTCTCCTCACCTTTCTTTCCTACCTCCTAGTGGTTCTTTATTTTTTATTTATGTTTTTGTTTTATTGTAGCTCAGATTATGGTGAATTCCTTACTTATCTCTCTCCCCAACTAAATTATAAGTGCCTTGAAGACAGAAATCATGACTTATTCATTTTTTTCCATATCCACAGCTGCATTTTACTCTGTATTTTGGCTAAAGACTGAGAATTTAATGTTTTTGCATTAATAAATACAAAAGTCTAAATTTAACAACTGGAAAACTACTTCTAGATAAACATCATGCTACCCACAGAACAAACATCCAATAACTGTTTGTTGATTGGACTGTTGGCTAAATTACACATTTATGGAGCGAATTGTTGAAAGAGAACATTCTTTATTCTTTCCTAGTTCAGCTACAGCACAAGCTGGAGAAGTCCAAAAACAAAAACAAAAACAAAAACAAAAAAAACTGTCTCTTCCTTTGTTTCTCTAATATTTCTTCTCTGCTAACTATAAACTCATGAAAAAGTTTCTTGCCTTCAAGAAAGTGACGTTGCTTTTACAAAGACAATTTCATTAATCTTTAAACAAATCCACTCTGTTAAGTGAAGTTCTCATGTAGACATTGGGAAATTTATGCTCTGGTGGACCTACTCTTTGAGCTTCTAAAAGAGTATATATCCCTGTATATCTATAGAAATCCTCTAAAAGTCACTGCAGATGATAATGAATAACAATTTATATTTGTGATCTGTGTACAATTGTATGTTGGTTTCATATGTAGTAAGTTTTAATTCTCACAGAACACTTGTGAGATAGGTTTTAACTTTGTTTTCAGGTCAAGAAACTCATACGGTTAAATACTCTGCACAAGGTCATGCAGCTAAGATGCAGCTGAATTAAGTATGGAACTCATGTCTTTTGACTCCAAATCCAGTGCTCTCCTTAGCGCCATGCAGAAAGAGAACAAGAACTGGGCTCCTGCAAACTTAGGAAAAACAAACAAACAACAGGCTCTGTACAATAACACAGGTGGAAATACAATGAGACTCTTGAGATAATGCTGCCTCTCCCCTGGTAGGGGTTTTAGAGATGGAGTAAAGTCTTGAACAATGGAGTGGATCGTGCATGTGGAGAGAAAAGCCAGCACAAGAAGTCAATAGAGAAGCATCCAAGAAGCCAGTACAAATGCAGCATCTCCAGCAAGGTGATTAGGAACAAAACCCCAGGGGCACCTGGGTGGCTCAGTCGGTTAATCATCTGACTTCGGTTCAGGTCATGATCTCAAGGTTCGTGATTTCAAGCCCCACGTTGGGCTCTGTGCTGACAGCTCAGAACCTGGAGTCTGGTTCAGATTCTGTGTCTCCCTCCCTCTCTCTCTGCCCCTCCCCCACTCATACTTTGTCTTTCTGTCTAAAAAATAAATAAATATTAAAAAAAAAAAAAAAGGGAACAAACTCCAAACAAACTATGACCTTATTCTACAATGTGCTCCAGGTGGAGGGGAATTTGAATCACAACCCAAACCCAAGGAAGATTGTGATTGGACCAGAGAAGTGTCTTGGTATTCTCAGCACTTTGCATAGTGCCTAGCTTTGACAGTATTGAATGTACCTTGCAAGTGTAGATTTGAACCACTATGATTGAAATGAGTAAAGGGATGCTTTACATGGGAAGGTCTCAATGTTTCAGTCCTTTGAGCCCAGAAAGGCCAAAACAGGGAGTCACATGGACAAAACCTACAAATCACGAATAGTATCGTTAATGTAAACATGTTCACAAAATCCTGAAAATAATAGAACAAGAGGGAATCTTTTAGAAGTTGAGTAAAATGAATACAGGTTCTGTAAGAAGTCCCCTCTGCATCATTCCATGTATTTCTTATGTACATGTAAGTAAAATGTTTCAGAAGTTGGCCCAAACTGGTGAAACACAGGGATAAATGGTTCCTAACAGAAATTGAACTGATTCATACCTTTCAGATATATTTACTCCTTCATTCTTCAAATATTTATTGAGTATGAACTATGTGTCAGACCCATACAATGTGCCAGCAATGCCATAGTGAACAAAAATTGCAATTCTCAGTCTCTTGGAGCTTGCAGTCTGGTTGACATGTGTGAAAATGATGGGCTTATTGATAAGTCCTTTGGGCCCTGTATAGACCTTGGGTTTGATCTTCAATTAAAACTTATATATGTCTTGCTTTTCTCCCTCCTGCTAACTTTGAGCAAAAATGCAGGAAGTGTTGATGTTGAATGGCGGGGGGGGGGGGGGGGGGGGGAGCAGGATTTAGCACCAGACAAGCAATGATCAACTATTCACAGTGGCACAAAAAGACAACAGAAAGACCTGAGGCCCCTGTAAGAGCCAATAGTGGAGCTTCAGATTAGGCGTAGTCAACTGCTATGTTTTTCAAGCTCTCTGACACAATGTAAATTCCAAATATATTGATTAAGCAAGTAGTATGGTAGAAACTGTGGTATAACAATGAATAAATATCTGTACCCTTCGTTGCACATGTATTATATACCAAGCCCTGACTTAAGTACCTTATGTTCGTTATTGCCATTAATCCTCAAAACAACTCAACAAGATAGTTTTTATTATTATCACGGCCGTGATGATGTGGAAGCCAAAGCTCTGGGTGGTTCTTTAATCCAAGGTAAACCTTACCCAGAGTAAGGCAGGTGAGTAAATGCTGAAGTCAGGATTTAAAACTAGTTTTGTCTGATTCCAAAGTCCATGCTAATTAGATGCAGCATTGTCTCTGAGTCCCTGCCTTCAACGATCTTAGTCTTCTAGGAGAGAAAGATCATTTAAAGTGCCATTTTCAGATTAGCGATAACGGCTACCAGTACAGCAGGCATTGGGTTACTATGGGGACACATGGGAAATCATTAAATCCAGCTTTGAGGGTCAGAGGAGGCAACATTGAAGCCAAATCCTGAAGGGTGTGCAGACATTAGCCTCATAAAGACAGGAAGGGAAGACCATCTAAGAAGGGGAACAATATGTACAAAGATACAGAGGCAGTTCTGGGGAACTGCAGGTACTGAGGCTATGATCATCAGTAACCATCCAGCCACCATGTGACACAAGTTGCAAAATGCTTTCAAACAAATACCTCTCCCCTGCTGGGATACCACATGAGGGCACATGAGGACTCTGTTCATGTTTGTGAAACCTGATATAAGTTTGGTAGGAAACCCTACTCTTTACACTGAATCACTGCACAGAAGCGGTGGAGTCCTGGTTACCCCAGGGCGGTACAACTTGGGAGAAGAATATGCTGACACATGGCCAATACAGGCTCAGCTGTGGTCCTTCTGCTGTCTTTGACTGCCTAACAGGTGGTCATTGGCTATTCCTTCTTTGTCACTAGATGCCGCTGGAATTCTTAGACTTCGGTTCTGCATCACAGCATACATTTGAATGAAGAGAAATAGACTGAGTAACCAAAAAGAGCCAATTCTACCCTGGCTTGCCAAAACATGCAAAATATTAAGTGAAGCGAGCAAAGCCATTGGATTTGAAGTAAAACCATGAAGGAAATGAACTCAAGTCTTTACACTCTACCATAAGTGTCTGTCTTGTGGCATGTTTCCCGGGGCCATTATTTTAGGACCTGCATTTATCTTAAAGTAGTGTGGACTTGGTGTCATTGATCAGCATAGCTTTATGCATTCATTACTCCATCTTACAGGGAGAAATGAAAAGAAACACAGAGACCTGGATTCAAGCCTTGGCCCTAGGACTTACTAGCTGTGTGGCCTTGGGCAAGTTGCTTATCCTGATCTTTAGAATAAGGATAATAATGCAGACTTTGAATGACAGACTTGGGGATTAAAGATGTAATGTATGTAAAGCACCTAGTCTGCCCCTCTGTAGGCATTCAACAAATGGTAATTATTATTATGATTATATTGACATTTAAAGGAGAGCTTTTCAGTGACTTAACTCAAATTTTGACTAATGGTGGGAGTTTGGGGCTATCGGAGAGGGAGATTTTTTTTTTAAGTATTGATAATTTTCTGAATCAAACTATAGTTTAAATTCACTAAGGATTCTTGCCACTTAAAGGAATCCTATAGTTACATAACTGAATTTCTGAGATAAGAAATTTGCGTCCACTATCTGATCAGTATCAGTAAATTTATAGGAACAAGAGAAAAGAATATCGAAGGTGAGACTCCCACGAAAAATGCGGTCCATGGGTAAGCAGCTCTGGCAATTAATGATGTTTTATAACACCCTGAAGCTTTATTGCTTGGGATCAACCAAGTGCTCTCGTACTCCAGTGCGAAAAGCCAAGCTCACCAACTGGTAGGAGAGAGGTCATGTTTTTACTCTTCTCCAAAATTGAGTAGACTAGATATTTGTGTTTGATAGATTTCAGTTATCTATCAGTGCTAAAGCAGAGCATGCAAGAGAGGCGCAATTGTGGAAAGATCTTTGGGCTAAAGACTTGAGTTTTAATTCTGACTCTGTACCAACTAGTGATTAGGAGTTGGGCATAAACAAAGTGAAGCAGACAGCTATCATCTTCTCACTGGGATGGAGCAGGGGGCGTCCCCAGGAGCTTCATTTCTTAGAAATGAAGTGTGATGAACCTTATTCTCCCAACACTCGCATTCATTTATGGCTGCAAGTTAGGTAGCTCTGAAAGTTTAATTAAAATTTTTACACTGATTCATAAAACCCAGTAATTGTTTGGCACCCATTCACTTATATGTCTTAAAATTTAAAGAGCTAGGGAACTTTAGTTTTCAAATGTTAAGTGCAATAATAATCAAACTATTCCCTTTTGCTAATTAAATTTTAGGTTATAGAAAATATTATGGGGGGACGGGGGTTGCTATCTTAGCCTTCTTCTAAATTTAGAACCCTAGAATTTTACCGGAAGATCTAACAACTGCCAACAAGGGTGTACTTTCAATCTGTCTTAAAGGAATTTTGCTTAATTATGGAATTCTGAAAACAAAAGCATGTTTTACACTAAAATAAATTTTCTAAGGGTCATGTAAATAAGTATTTCTTTTGTTAAATGAATTTAAGGACTTCATTTAAGGAAACATAAATCACTTACCTTATTTTAAACCATCCATGTTTCCCTTAATGGTGTTTACTAAGTCTGAAAGGCATTTATTTAAAATAAGTAGAGTAACTTGTACATTGATTAAACTGCCTATCTCTTTAGGCAGATCATGGAATTGCAATTTCGTAGATAGAGTTGAAGAGAGCATCAATTAAAGATATAGCTAGGCTGAGTCAGGTGCTCATCAGAAGAGATGGGATTAAAGATCGGTTAAAAAACGTAAACCCCCAAGTATGTAAAACTTAAATGCAATAATATAATGAAAGCACAAAATCAAACCAATTGAGATAAAAATGAAGCACTTACCTAGTGTGATCACCTGAAAAGCGTGACAAATTCCTGCAAATTGCAAGAATTCATATTGCAAAGTACTCAGCAATACTTCTGTGTAGTTCTATAGAAAGCCCCGAAAATCCTGTAATATCTTGCAAAGTGCTCCACAGGTATCCAATACTTTTGAACTGATATCATTCTAACCTTCCTCAGTGGGTCCAAATCATGTAACCACTGGTCTTCAAGTGATGAAAAGGTAAACCCTGGAGAAATGGAGGATTGGTTTTCAGTTTTGAGGATGGGCTAGAGATCAAAAATCTACTACTCAGAGGTACCCTGGATACCAAAAAATACAAATAAAAAAAATGCCCCTTTGATTATTTTTTTAAAGTATTTGCTTCTAAAAAGGACAGAATCCCCCAACCTCCCAACCCATATTTTAATAACCCAACAATAGAAGAGAAATATTTGACAGAGGGTGTATTGGATGTTGATGATCTCCAACTGCTTCCAAATCTGCATAAATAGAACTCCAACAAATCCCCACACAATGAACCTACTGAATGGGGCTCTATTTATCTGCCGCTGACGGATAAAGGGCCAAGCCAATCCTATTGACAGTTCAGTCTGTAGCTTCCAACATATCACTGAGGTCACTAACCCATCACTACAGGACAAGCTGACATAAACAGCTGATGTACTCAACAAAAATTAGGTCTCAAATCAATTCACTGCTGAAACCCAATTTAAGGAGTGCTCAGTTTGCACAGTTTGGGTTGATCAAATTCAGAGATGCGATTCGATTCATATTTCAGTAATGAAGATCAGGGCAGGGAACTGATATATTGAAAGGTGTATTTTTCCATTTCTTCTCCACATAAAATATTCATGGATGCCATGTTCTACAGTGTACTCTGACAGTGTAACAGCTGCCAAAAACCTGGTACCTGAGGCCACTTTTACATCAATAAATTATCGAAGGTTACATCTGTAGCAAGATAGCTTTATTTGGCCACGCAAATAATACCAAGGTACGTAACACAGTTATCCCAGCTTTTGTTCCCTTGAGGGTGGACTATTGTTACACTCCATGCTGCAGAGCATGCTGGGAAGCTCCAACCAAGATGTAAGGAGGAAAAATACTTGCTTTTGTGTTCTATTAGAAGCAGTATGATGCTAAGGAAAGGTCATAATTTGGAGTCAAACATCAGGAGCTGTGTGAAAGTGACCAGATGATTTCAACTCTCTGAAACACCATTTGTCCATCGTTAAAATAAGAATGTTCTCCTACCTCCCTGCAGGGTCATTGAGATCAATAAATAGGCAATGTCTCTAAATGGTCTGCCACATGATGGACAGTTTATGTTATTCAGGGTGCTACCTTCCAAGAATGTATCATGTAGTACTAAAACACCAAAGTACTGTGTCTCTCACGAGTCCTGGAGAGCTTCTGTCTCCCTTTAGGAAAATTGGCTGAGTGTAGAAAGTCAATTTTCTGGAGTTCTGTAGAAGCTGGTTTCACGAATGGACAATTTATCCTTTGCTATTCTCACTGTCTTTCTCCTATCATCTCTCAGAACTCTGAAAATCTTCTTCCTCCTGCCCAGAGGAATGTCCTAAATATATGGGGCACCTCCTGAATAAAGCCACTATCTAGTCCAACATTAGTGTTAAAGACTTTGCATTTTGAAAGCACTTTTTAAAACTTACCACTAAGCTCTTCTCCAGAGAGAGACAGAGAGAGAGAGAGAGAGATCATTTATACATTATTTGTTGATATATATATATATATATATATATATATATATGTATAAATGAGTAACCTCTCATCAAAGGCCACAGAAAAATCTGTGTATAAGCATTGGATTCATGCCTGGCTTTGAGACCCAAGGTCTGTTGAAATGTCCTTCTGCCAACTCATGCTCAGGTTAAGTATCAGCAGCATGCCAGACTACAGAAGGAGCTTTAAAAACAAGGTTTCAATTGCTCCAAACTGAGGCAGAACCTCCTAGACTCCCCCCCAAACACATGCCCGTGAGGCTCCTTGCATGATAAACACCCTTGCAAACTAGATTCACTCTTTTGTGTCTTTTAGGTACTTTTTAAAAAATTCAATTAAAAAAAAAAACCAACAGCAATAGCTAAATTCATTGTTTCTGCTGTTTGCCAGGTATGATTCTATTCTCTTTACAGACATAATATCTAATCCTCAAAAATCAGGCACTTTTAAACTCAGTCAATAGATTTTGAAATTGAGGCTCAGAGAAGATAAGTGGCTTGCCCATGTCTACAAATCTAAGGAATCAAAATCTAGTTCGGTGTGGCTTCAAATTCAGCTCTTCACTACACTACATTGCCTCCTTGAATCAATTAGTACATTATATTGAAGCATAGTCAGTCAAGGGATCCTCAATCTTACTTCTTCAACCACTAATCCCCTTTGTTGAGTGCATCGCCCTGATCCTGCCCAGTAAAGTAAGGAGGAGGAAGCAACAGAGGAGTTTGACCTGGTTGCCAAGAAAATTATCCTCTCAGTATCCGACAGACCAAGCACACCAGGTGAACCTACCAGACTCCCGTAGCCTGGCCCCATGTTAGCAACAGGAAACACAGATGTTTTCCCATCGATATTTCAAGGAGGACCCCCCCCCACCCCCCACAACAATATAGGTTCCTGCATAATGTGCAGTAAGACCTGACCACCACAAGATAACCTCAAATCTCAGTTTGGATCACAGAGCACACACTGGCTCTTTTCCCTGCCTGGCATAGGTGATGCCATTCAAGGGTGAGGTCTTCAGTGACTCAGAAATGATTTAAGCCCTGAGGAATCAGACTGAAGGGACAAAAGCCACCATTTTTCAGGAGCTGAGTGTTTTGTTTGTCCAGAAGATAGCATCTTGGAAAGCTCCCGGCCTCATGCCCATCACCCCTCAGGGGGTGCACCATGAGTTCTGTTCTTCTAAAGAAAGAGGCCAAGTTCTGACTCACTGGATTTTCTGAGTACATAACTGTGGTTTCCATCATGCCCCTCACTTAGTTACCACCTAGGTCAAATGCCTGCACCTCAGGAGTTTGGAAAACACATCCTAAGGCAGTGTGGCCTCAAGCTAACAAAAGCTTAGCACATCTCCACAGTAGCACATCTCCTCTTTCACTGCCAACTTGCCCAGTATTTGACTTAAGTGGAAATGGCTGTTCATTGGCGAGGTTCATTAGTGAAAAATGTTTCAACAGTTCCATTTAACAACCTGGAACGTCCTTTGGAGAAGGCCAAATTAATATGATTTTTACCTTTAAGAAGCTTAGAAATATAGCTGCCACTAACTCAATGATTACATTGTACTGCCAGCAACAATTCAATATTTTTTTCTCGCCTGAGGGTTACAACACATTTGCACCATGGGGAAGCTTTTTCTCTTTACATCTCAAAACTGTACCACAAACTCTTCCTTTATTCATAACAGCGAGATCTCCAGCTGAGATAGGCACTTTTGTATTGCTCTAGATGACAGTTTTCTGTGTTCTTTCCAAGCACAGGGGGTTTAATAAACATATCTGGCAGGCCTTCCATAGCTGGAGGGCCCAGGATGACACTGTGTGCAAACAATATGCTCGCACTGGAGGGAAACAAGTTTATTCAATTATTCAATTAATAGATTACAGTCAAGATACTTGTTATCCTACAATGAAAAATGGGGCAAGAACTCCAAGAATTAGGGTAAGTCCCAGGATTAGCAGCAGCAGGCAGTATGGCATATACAGATCATGAAGGTATGGCCAAATGCTTGAAAACATACCCACTGACCATCCAAATATGCGCGCGCACATGCACACACACACACACACACACACACACACATACACACCAGGTCAGACACACACACAGGCACAGATGCACAGATACGCA
Organism: Puma concolor; assembly: GCF_028749965.1. Lineage (NCBI taxonomy): Eukaryota > Metazoa > Chordata > Mammalia > Carnivora > Felidae > Puma > Puma concolor. Next base: position 74,452,049 of record NC_141675.1, on the reverse strand, counting down.
CACACTTGTGATTATACCCTTAGAGGAACTCAGACTCCAAGCACCTAATATTATCAGGGCCTTAGAAACTTATTAAATACTTTAGTATATTTTAATTCCAAGTTTTGATCTTGGCGAGGGAAAGGGAAGGTTGACGTCAGAAGAAGCAGCTCTATATTATGGTCACAGAATTCTGGAAAGTGATGTTCATAGACTTTTCTCTGTGAAAACTGAAAGTATGTTTGCAGGGTTTCATGCATAGCTGCCTTTCTGTTTCAGGGCAAGACCTTTCCTTGATGCAGAACATCTTAGACTATACTCCATGCCAGAACTTCTCACTCAAGCAATTCTTGGTTTCAGAGTGAAGTTTATCTAGTTGGTATAGATATGTTAAGATCTCATTAATAAGAAATGAACCACTATACTTAAATGTGTGATTTGGGGCAGGGAGGGCACCTTTCTTTCTGTCAGGTTGGTATGTTATGTGGATACAAAGTCACTTGGAGGAGAGAGGAAAGGATAAAGCTGGAAAGTTACCTTGGGAAAACACTGGCAAGGACATTGTGTGCTTGAGGAGGAAATTTTGATTCCTATTATATCATGGTAAATGGGGAGCCATTGATGGTGTTTTTCCCAAAAATCCATTTTTCTTGAGCTCTTCCAGCTGTATTTTTTTAAAAGGTCCTTGCTTTTATTTAGAATTTGTAGAATTATACTGTTGGTGACCAAGCCCCAGGTAGTACCTCTCTCCCGAGATTTGTAGAATTAAAGACTTGGGACACAGTAGAAACGTACTAGTTGCACTCTCTGTGAAATGGCCATGTGGTTAGCATTCCAGGAAGCACAGGAGTACTGCTATTTCAGTACAGATCAGAAGGGGGGCAATTCTTTAGGTGTTTTAGTACAGAGCTATTCCTTATCTGTGGGGATATATACCTCTCAGTTGTGCCATAAATTTGAGCTCAAGGTAACTGGAAATATATCTTTTTATTATACAGTGGCACCAAGGAAACCATCTCCAGTTTACTGAATGGAAAATAAAGCTGATGAAAATTAAAAAGTCTTCCAAAAATGACTAAGGAATAAGACAGGAAATGCATTTCCAGGTAGAGAAATTTTGTGATGCTTTCAGGAGAGATTGGGAATAGCCCCTGGGCATCTTTATTTCTTTCCTCTGTGAGCTTTAGCCAGGTGGGAGGGTAGACAGACAATTCTTCCAGCAAACAAGTGGGCATAGGAAGTTAAGCAGATGGTTTATTTTAGCTGCTAAGGGAGCTAGCCAAGGCAAGAGACTGGAGTTAAAAATTAAACACCCCCATTCTCAAGGGCAGAATTATCCCAAAGTTCATGGTTGTCTCCCAACAAAAGAATCAAGATGGCTTTTTATGTGTCTGTCAGTTGTGACCTTGCCCTGGCTCTTCCAGATGGAGTCACTGATGTTCTATATAGCAGGCTCAGCCAGTCCCCATCCCACCCCCTGTCTAGTCCCTGGGCCAAACCAGAAAAGGGCAAGTCTTGGCCTGTCCAGGAGGCTGGCTGTAATTAAAGAGTGAGGGCATCATGGCCAGGGCTGGAAGCAAATGCAGCAGACACCTTTTCCAAGAATGGCAGACACTGTTTTAAATTAAGTGAGTATATGCAGGGTCAAAAGTCAAGTTTGGATGTGCATCCATGTGAAGGTGTTAAGCCTGAAAAGGCAGTTCAAATGCATTTCCCAAAGATGGAAGAGAAATAGGTATACAGAGTTGAATCTATCAGGCATGTAGAGACAGGGAAAACAAATGGATAAATAAGAGAAGTCTGGTACATTCTTGAGTCAAGGGCTATTGCCTATTACCTTGGCTGGTACTTCAAGCCAAGAGTACCAGGTGGTCAGCTGTTTTCAAAGGAATACAAGCAGAAGGAAGAGAACAGGGCCCAGGTGACCATCTGGTGGGACCTGAAATTAGTCCTGTTACCATGGATCTGCTCTCTGGTTTGCCTACCAAGAGCTTGGGCACACATCTGGACTCTGAGTTCTAGCCTTTTCTGGTCTTCATCATCTTGGCCATGCCTTCTGCTTCTATTCTCTTAGAAATGGACCCTATTCTGGATTCCAGAGCCCTTGGTTGGAGTTCAGATGATTCCCTTCCTACATCTTCCAGGGGATGGCCTTAATGACTCTGTTGCTTGAGTCTTCTCTTCATGACATCTGTTTTAAGTGGACCGATGTCCCAAAAGTGTGTTGTCACAGACATGACTTTGCTGTCCTCAAGACTCTGATTTCTGATTTCCACCTGCAAGATTAGACTTGCTAGGGCATTGGCCCTTGAGCAAATGGTGACTTTGTGCACACTATGTATTGGACAAATGAAGGTCCTCGAAGGAGCCAATGTTATAGCCCATTAGCTTCCCCAGCTCCCTTCTACTGCTGCTAGCTTCCCCCTTCTCTCTTCTGTAGAAGGTGGTTGAGGTCTCAGCCTGCCTTGTACTTGAAACTGCCCCAGTTAGGACAGTGTCTCCTGTATGCTCCCAGTGGTTCCAGTATGAAAAACATAGATAACTTAATTCCCATCCACAGAGAATCTTAGAATAATCCCACAAAGGAAAGAGCTCTTAAATCATGTATGAAAAGTACTTTGTAAATTGAAAAAGTCTATGTAACTGTTAATATAATTAACCATGGAGAAAAGAAGACTAATATTCATGAAAGAAACACACCATATACATGATCTCATTTAACTTAATTCTTACAAAAACACTAGAAAGTAGTTATTGTTACCCTTGTTTACAGACAAAGCCATTAGGACTTAGAAAGGCTAAGTAACTTTTCAGGTCACTCAGTTCATGAATGTAGGTCTGCAATTTTAACCCAGATCTGTCCATTTCTAAAACCCATACTGTTTTTCCATGCAGGGCTGCACTACGTAGCCACTAGCATTGCATAGAGTTAAAAAGAGACAATTTATAAGTCAAAGATGTGTGCTAAGATACTAATTGTGTGGTAATGACAAATTGCAAATGTGGTTTGGGATAAGCAAAATTGAGATGATTGAGTATCTTCATGGGTGTCTTCGAGGGGGTGAGCTTGAAAACTGGCAGGATTTAGATAAGAGGAAGGCTATTTCTGGGAAGGGGATCAGCAGGGGTGAGCCCCAAGGGTGGAACTGGTGTTGAGGAGGCCTGTGACATCATTCTGGGTGAATTGGGTGGGACAGACAAGCAAAGGAACATCAAAAGCCAGGCCAAAGAGTTAGGCATCATAGGGCAGGAAAAAGAGAGCCAGAATCACATGGAGACTCTAACTCAAAGCAGCCTCAGTCATTACGTTTCTTTTTACTCACAGCCAAGAGGGAAGACTGCAGCCAGCTGGTGGCCCATCTCAAAACTTTCTCCTACCACATTCATTCTGGTGAATCACTCATAAAATTAAGGTATGGGCTGTGTGTATGATGATAAGGGTGTGAACGGGATAATGTTACAAATCCAATATTCTGCTCACCAAGTCTCTGAAATTGGTGGTCACCTTCCAAACCAGACTTTGAGTAGAGTTCTGCTCACTCATTTTTTACCCACAACTACAATTTCTCCTTGACAAACATTCTTTATCTGTTCTTACCTTCTATTCCTCATCAGCAAAAAAAGTGACTATAAAAATGACTGCTCTGTGGAGAAGATTAGGGAAAGAAAGTGAAGGAAGACAGGACTGGTCCCAAGAGACCAGGTGCTGGGTGTGGCCTTCCTGCCATGGTGGCATCAATTTACTTGTAATATGTAAGTCCAACCAAATAGAATCATATTTCTTATTCAGAAAGAATGTTTGAGAGTTCTAGTTATTTACTAAAGGAACAGTCCTACTGTGGGCAAGATGTGGTATCTTTAGTTCTAGCTAGTGGCAGAAACAAGGGGTGGGGAATGGGCTCATTTCTAAAGCTTTCTCTAGGTATCACACTTGACCTTGAGCCAGTCCTGTCTCAGTCTGCTAGAGCTGCCATAACAAAACACCACCAACTGGGGGGCTCAAACAACAAAAATTTATTTCTTCACAGTTCTGGAGGTAGGTTTGGTTTCTTCTGAGACCTTTCTCCTTGGCTTTCAAATGGCTACTTTCTTGCTGTGTCCTCACATGGTCTTTCTTCTGTGTATGCACACTGCTGGTATCTCTTCCTCATCTTATAAGGACACCAGTCCTATTAGTCAAGGTCCCACCCTTATGACCCCATTTAACCTTAGTAACCTCCTTAAAATCCCTATCTCTAAATATAGTCACATTGGGGGTTAGAGCTCCTATGTATATAAGTTTTTTTTGGGGGGTGGGAACCCAATTCAGTCCATAACAAACCCTAATACAATTTAAATGGAAATACAAAATTATAGAAATACTACATATATGTATACAATTATTATTAATTGCTCACATTGTTTAAAATTTGTGATAGCTTATGCCAAGTAGGTTTTCTCTAAGTCACCTTACAATAAATAGAATATGGAACAATGCAGGAAAAGTATGCCAGAGGCAAAGAGCCCTGCAGATACATGAGTGTGGTCCTAGTTCAGCCATTAACTTCCTGTGTGACCTTGGAAAAATCACTTTACTTATCTATGTGTCAATATCCTTATCTCTTAAAGGAGAGGCCTTAAAAAATAATCTCTAGAGCTATTTCTACTGTAACACCTATGATTTTGTGACTTTGCTTTACAATTTAGTTAATCAAAAGCTATTCATTTGGGGATGAAGAAGGCTTTAAACACTGGCTACATGCTGCAATTGCTTAGACCTGAGCATAAATATTTGCATTATGCTCAATGGCAATATCTCTTCAATATAAGATGGAAGTGAGATCTGGAAGGTACCAGGTTCCCCTGGTCACCACAGTCAACTTAGGCTGCTGAAGCTATTTACTGGTATCAGTCAGGGTTAAAATCAGGGGGATAACTGCCAAATCTCCATTTCATTTGATGATATTTGTGCACAACTTCCAAAACACTCCCTTTGGTGAAAACCAATTTCACAGTGACTTTGAGTCTGTGTGTATGTGTGTGTATGTAATTTTAAATATTTTTAAATAAAATAATTCTATTGGGAATTTTCCTGACTTCTCTTTTTTGGAAGACATATGTCTCATAATTAGCTTATATGAACTCTATTTAACTTGACTGCTTATTTAAAGAGATTTCCATGCTGCATGTGGTATCCACAGGTGCCATGGGCAATTGATAATGAATGTATGTTAACAAAAATGTCACAGTTGTAATATAATGAAAAAAGAGACAGAAACACTCTGGGGATAGAAGAATAGATACATCAATCTACAGTCAGGGCAAAAACAACTCTTGGTATTCTTGTGAGACACGAAAAAGGAAAAAGTATAAAATGAGAGAAAAAGATGTTTTCCAGATAAAATTAAAACCTACCCTGTTTAGTTTAAAATACATTGAGTTTAAATTTTTCATTGGAATATTTTACTCCTACATACTACTAATAAAATTAACCTGTTTAATGTTACACTTGTCCTGAACCCTCAAACAGCCATTAGGGCAACCCAGTGTTATATATGGATAGAATCACAAGTGTTTACTTTTTAATTATTATATTTTAAAGCTTAAAATATACATTTTCCAGGCAATCTTTAACATCTATTTGTGAAACCACAAGTAGAAATGGATCCTCCAATTTAATTCCCAAAACTAATATGCCTTCTAGTAGAATTTTCTTCCATACATCAATCTATTTATTACTTGTTCTTTCATCTAATAGAAAGTATACAGGAGGCAGCCAGACACTGTTCTGGTAACTTGTTACATTGTCCTGGATGTTCATAGGACCTAAAGTCCTAAACAAAATACTGAGAAAATAAGTGATGAGTGCAAGGAAAAAAAATAAAATAAGATAATGTGATAGATAGATCAGCGGTTCTCAGTGTGGCCCTTGGGCATCACCTGGGAACTTGTTAGAAATGCAAGTTGTTGGGCCCCACTGAACCAGAAACTCTGACACAGCATTCTGTTTTTAACAAGTTCTGCAGGGGATCTGACGCACAGCAAAGCTCAAGAACTCCTGTGATAGATGGCATTGTGGCAAGACAAAAGGGAACTTTAGCCTGAGAACTCTGGAAAGGCTTCTCTGAGCATGTTTGGGCTGAGGTCTGAATATTGAGAAGGAACTCGCCATTTGAGCAATTTGGGGAGGCATTTTCCATGAAGAGAAAGCAGTACTGCAAAGACCTTGAGGCAGAAAATCTTGATGAGTGTGAGACACAAGAAGAAGGCCAATGTGCCTGGCACATCTTGAGAAAGGGAGAGAGTGCATGAGATCACGTTGAAGAGGCAAGCAGGGCACATCATGTAGTAGATGGTTTGCAAGTGTCTGTAAGAAAAAGCAAGAATCAAAAAGGGGACAGCATGTAGTCTTAAAGAACAAATCATCAAAAACTATACTCAGGAAGAGTTTTACTCTGTACTTAAAAGATGAGGGTTTTCTCTAAACGTGAGCCTTTATTTCTCTCTTCATTTACCTGCTGCTTGCCTATATAATAAAACACAAAATTTATATAACTAAATGAATTATTTTATTTCAATTCACTTGTAAGGTAACAACAGAACTATGAGCTCCTGGGTGGGGGAAGGTATTTAGGATTGTCTCATCATGAGTTTATGTCATATATAATTTATAGTAAAAGCAAACCTGTGATTAATATTTCAGCAACATTAGTATTCACAGAAGGTTTATTGCCCTTGAGGAGTTTATGATCTGATGGGACAAAAAGTCTAGCAAGGTGTTTTACCATCTTTAATAACCACAATTTCGATTAAATAGTTGGATCAAGTTCTCTACTTCCCAGGGGATCATTTGCACATATGTTATGTCTCCCCTGTCTGAAGTCCATTTATTAGGGAACTGAGAAAATAAGGTGATATGGTGGATGCACTCTATTATTGCCCCCATGCTCCTAGTATTCATACCTTTGTGTGGTCCCCCCCCCCCCGAGTGTGAGCAGGATCTGTGACTCACTTTTGGCTGATAGAATATGGCAGAGGTGACAAGAGATACACGAGTGCATGTATATGATTCTCTTTCCCTTGCTGTTTTGAAGAGGCAAGCTGCTACGGTGTGAGTTTCTATATGGAGACATCCATGCAGCAAGGAGATGAGGATGGCATGAATCCATTAAACCAGAAAGAAACTGAGGTCCTTAGTCCATGACCTGCAATGAACTGAATGCTGCAAATAACCATGGAAGTTTGGAAGCAGACGCTTCCTCAGTCAAACATCAGATGAAATTGCAGCCCAGCAGACATCTTGATTACAGCCTGTGATCTCCTGAAGCAAAGGACCTAGCTAAGCCATGCCTGCACTCCTGACTCATAGAAATCATGAAATAATGAATGTGTTGTTTTAAGCACTAAGTTTGTGGTAATATTGTTATGCAGGGGTAAATAATTAATACAGAAAATAAGTAATAGCTTATATTAATTGTTTTCCCTGTGCCAGGTGCTGCTTTAAGTATTTTACATAATTTGACTTATTTATTATTAGTACCATTTTACAGATGAGAAAGCTGAGTCACAAAGCAATGAAGTTACTTGCCTACAGTTATACCTAGGAAGTGAAAGGGCTGTGATCCAAACGCAGAGTCTTAGCCACTACACTACAGTGCTGCTCAGTCTGCCTAGTTATTACACCAATACCAACTACTTAGAAGGTTGAGGTTGGAATTGTCAATTGACCCACAGTATACAAATAAATAATACATGGTATTCAGTGGGAATTTCCTTGAAATCATTGGTTGTTGTTCCTCTGATTATTCAAATTTTATTTAATTTCCTAAGTGTTATTAAGTGGAAAAGTGTACACTGAGAGGATTAGGTAAGTGTTCAAAATGTTATAAAGAGACAATAAGAAACAAAAAAATTATAACTTATTAATAATGGCAACTTATATTTGTGCAGCCCTGATCCTTATTATATGCACTCAGATATTTCATCACAGTCTGTCCCCAGAGTAACATTTTGAGAAAAGGAGAGTAGATACTAGTCTCATCTCTGAGATGCTATGGCCCAGTAACAATGTTGTCCTGTAAAAGAACAAATTACTGACCACACAACCCTAAAGATTAAAGAGGCTTTAGAAGTTTGATATGGCCAAATGGAATGGCCGGATGACCCTTAACTAAAATTATACTGCAGAGGAGTAAACTATTCTATATCCTTTACCTCTCAAGTCAGAGACAGAAGAGTGAGCAGTATTAAAGTAGGAGATACTAAGCCATAGCAACAGTGGCCACAGATGAAGAAGGTATCAGGTTCAAAGCAATATGGTTTTTTTCTCTCTTGTCTAAGCATCTGAGGTTGGGAATCAAAGATGGAGACCAACCATGCCTCATGGGTAATCACCCAGTCTCTGCTCAAACACTGTATGATCTACTTCCTCTCCTGTCTTATCTTCTATTACTCTGAGTCTTGCTTGTTTAATTTTGGCCCCTCTGACCTTCTTGCTGTCTTCAGAACAAGACAAGCTCTTTCTCCTATCAGGGTCTTTGCACTGTCTGCTCCTGTCTCCTAGAGAGGTTCTTTCATCAGACCTTCTTATGGCTTTCAGTTGTCTGCTCAAATATCACCCCAAAGATATATTTCTTGACCATTCTATAAAAAAAAGGCTTCCTCTGCATTCTTTCATTCCCTTAGTCTGCTTCTGCTTGATTTTCCTTCAAAGCACAAATACATTACTAGAAACTGTTTTTTGTTTTTTGTCAGTTTGTTCCATTGGAATGTAAATTCTAAGTGTGGGGACCTTATTTTCTTGTTCTCTTTTGAATTCTCAGCTCTCACAACAGTGCCTGTGGCATAAAATATGCTCAACAAATATATGTTGAATGAATGAATGAATGATTACACCCAGGTCAGAGTCTTGTGTCAGGATGCGGGACAATTTCTCTCAGGGTGACATGGGATGATTGGTCAGGAAAGTGGAAATTCATCTAGACAATATTGCTAATAATTTTCCCATCAGGAAAATCTCTCAAAGACCTCGTGAGTCAAGATAGTCCCCATGCCTAGTGTCTTAGTTTCTTAGTGCTGCTGTAACAGACTACCACCAATTTAGTGGCTTAAAAAAGCAGATTATTTAGTTTACATTTCTGGAGATCAGAACTCACTAAGATAAAATCAAGGTGTCTGCAGAGTTGGTGTTCCTTCTGGGGGCTCTCAAGAATTGTTTTTTGCCTCTTCTAGCTGTTAGGGACCACTAACATTCCTTGGCTCATGGAAGTCTTCTATCTTCAAAGGTAGCAATGGCCAGTGCAGTCTTTCATTCAGGGCATCACTCTTCTGCCTCCCTCTTCCACATTTAAGGAGCCTTGTGATTACATTGAGCCCATCCAGATAAACCAGGGTAATCTCCCCATTCAAATTCAGTTGATTAGCAACTACAACCTTAATTCTTCTTTGCCATGTAACCTAACTTATTTATAGGTTCAGGAATGAGAATGAGAACATTGTGGGGGCTATCATTCTGCTTATAACTACTAACCCAGTGCTGTTGTCTGTGTGTCTGTGCCTGTGCCTGTGCGTGTGTGTGTGTGTTTAATAATCAGGATTTGTTCTGAGCGAGAATCCGAACACAAGAACCATGTTGACTCTTAATGTGTGCTGCTTTTATCACAATGTGCTCACAATCTCTCTAATTGAAAAATGTATTCTATTTTTGCTAGAGAACAATATTGTGTTCATCAGACAAATGCTTTATCCTTCTATCTTTTTAGAAAACTGGGATGGTGTTTATCCTTCAGTCTTCTGACTCTTCTCCTGTTCTCTGTGGTTTCTTAAGAGCAGCAAGACTGGTCCTTTGATCATATCTTTAAGGTGTTTCAGCATCCTGGGATGCAGTTCTTTCAACCATAGAAAGTTTTCTCATTAAGGGCACTTGATACTCTCTCTCTTCATCTCTCTTGGCTCTGTTTCCTCCTTGCATTGTTTGTTCTGCCCTCTCAGTTTGAAGATTATTCTTCTTGTTAGATCACTCCACAGGCAAATAGAAGTGATTCCTGGTAACAAAGCAAAAGATTCCCAAAGCAAGGGGCCTAACACTAATCAGAACCAGGCCTCCTCACATTCTGTATCTCCCCACAGTTTATGGGATATGCTTACCCATGCCATCCACCTTCACTTTTATAGCTCTCTTTCTAATTTTCTTTGGTTGAAAGCAACTTTATATTCTTTAGCATTTTTTTTTATCAGCTTTCACTCATTCTGGGCTGGTCTTACTTGAACACACTCTGTTTAGGATCACGCTTTTGCATGTTTAGTGTTTGTAAATCTTAAATCTTAAATTTGGAAGAAAGAATGTCTACTATAAGGCCCACATAAGCAAAGAATGGCCCATCCAAGGTCACCTGTAGCTGAGCAGCTTATGGTCTATTCCTCCCACTATCAGGCACTGCCCAGCCAGTCTCATCCATCATTGTACTTCCCTTCTTCCATCTCTCTTCTGAGTCCTTTTAAATATAAGCTCATCAGAGAGCCCCTTGACAGTCACAAAAGCTTCCTTAGATGTGCCTACCTTTATTCACATGGGGATTATTCATGAATATATGATCAGAATTACATTTTTCAGACCCCCTGTCTCCTTTGAGCTATGTTCCCTTTTAAAGTCTCTGTCCATAGAAGGATGCCATTTCTTGAGAGTCATTTCTTTGATTTAGAGGGGAAAAAGGCATTCTGAATGCCTGAAGAGCATATTTGTGCTTATCTTTGCTCCTCCGACCATCTTTAAGTCAGAAAAATGCACACATTTTCTCCCACAATCCCCATCACCTTCACAGACATCGCCTTACTAATGAGAAATAAGTTGAGAAGGGCAGTAACCTCTACCTCTTGGAAAATCAAAGTGGTGGTAAAGCACAGCAAGGTAAATATTTATCTGATTTCCTGACTTTGGCACAGTAAGACTTCCTGCCAAAGACTCAATGGTACATGTTCCATTTGCTACTTGGATGGCCTCTCTGAATCTTACTTCACTTATCTATCAAATGGGGGAAATATCTACCTTAGCCACTTTTCCTAAGGTTTCTAGGGAGGATCAAATGAGAAAAATATGAAAATGTCTTGGAAAGCAAATGCTAAATAAACAGAGTTTTTCAATATCTTTCCCAAGATCCAAAGTCCATGAAGAAAGAACCACAGAAACAATAGACCAGCATTGCCTGGCTAAGCAAAGGCAACAAAACTGAATCCAGGGGCCGGAAAATTCCTGACTTAACTCAGAAATGAAAGGTTGTTGCTTATAGGTGTTCATACCATCATGTGTCGTTAGTCCTACAATTTAAGGTTGCAAATTTTGGGAAATGGAACCTATGCAGAAAAATGAAATTGACTGACAGGCTTCAGTCAGGAAAAGAAGTGTTTAAGAGGTGATCCATTCACTTAATTGTCAATGCTTATATGTGTGAAGTGTGTAGGGCTTAGTGGGAGGTACAAAAATGTAAAAGACAGCCTCTGCCCTCAATGAGCTATCAACTGAGTAAACACTGATATTCAAACTCCAAACATGAATTCAGGAAAAGGTTTCAAGTTTCTACTAAAGTGCAGCCAACTTTTGGATGCAGAATAGTAGAATAAAAACATGATTTATTTTCACCATATGAATTGACATATAGGCAAATGTAAATCACTCAGTATAATGTAATGATTTCTACCTCAGTCAGAATGGGTTCAGTTATGCTGTCATAACAAGCAATCCCAAAATTTCAATCACATAAAACAACAAATGTTTATTTTTCATTCATGCCACTTATCTACTTGATATGTGGGGTATCACTATCAAACCTGTTTCAAAAGGGTGAGTGTCTTTTCCATGTCTGCTGGGACACAGTGTGGATAGGACCAGTATGGATATATTTACTATCCATGAAAAGAGAGTGAGAAGAACTCTTCTGTTCAGGGCTTCCAAATCAGAGTTTCAGCTTGGTCTCTGATAGCTATAGGTAGTCTATTATTTAAAGGCCTTTCTCTCAGTCCTACTCTCCTCAGACCTCTCTTCCAATTCTGCCACATGTAGTACTTGGCTTTTAGAAACATCATGATGCTGCTCCTTCTGCCTAGAGCATAACCTGTTCCCCACCACCACCACCAGCATTTGCCTAATATTAGTTCTGGGCTAAATTGACAGGTATAAATCAGACACAAAGAAGCACTTCCTTAAAAGCAGTTCTAGCCTTAGAAAACCAGAAGAGGGGTGCCTGGGTGGCTCAGTCAGTTAAGTGCCCAACTCTTGATTTCAGCTCAGGTCATGAATGATCTCATGGCTCATGAGATCAAGCCCTACATTGGGCTCTGCACTAGACATGAAAGCTGTTTAAAATTCTCTCTCTCTCCCTTTCCTTCTGCCCCTCCTCACTCATGCATGCAGGCTCTAGAAAGAAAGAAAGAAAGAAAGAAAGAAAGAAAGAAAGAAAGAAAACCAGAAGAGTAGTATTTTTTTTATGTGAAAAGTTCTAGTATGAGTCCACCTGAACAACATTCATCCAACACATCTGTACTGGGCCCCAAGTAGGTACCAGGTACTTTACTGGACATCAGAGATTCAATGGTGAGCAACACCAACCTGTTCTTGCCCTCCTGGAACTCAGTGCAGAGGAAGACGTTGATCAATTACACAAATGGTGGGGCGCCTGGGTGGCGCAGTCGGTTAAGCGTCCGACTTCAGCCAGGTCACGATCTCGCAGTCTGTGAGTTCAAGCCCCGCGTCAGGCTCTGGGCTGATGGCTCAGAGCCTGGAGCCTGTTTCCGATTCTGTATCTCCCTCTCTCTCTGCCCCTCCCCCGTTCATGCTCTGTCTCTCTCTGTCCCCAAAATAAATAAACGTTGAAAAAAAAAATTCAAACAATTACACAAATGGATTTTACCAACTGCAATAAGTGATAAGAAGGGAAAGAGCAGAGTGTTGTGAATATGTATATTCACTCACATTGTGAATATGTATGTATATTTGACCAGGACACACATGAGGGTGATCTTAAACTTTTACAGCTGACCAAAAAAGGCAAAAATTAATAAAAATGTGAGCACCCTCCATCTTCCTAAAAAAGGGGATGATGTGAAACCAGGAACCTTGTGCCAAGTTGCAGGCTGGGGGAAAATTCATAATAACTCACCTCAGTCAGATACTCTGAGAGAAGTCAATATCACCGTCATAAACAGTAGAATCTGCAATGATCAAAAGCACTATGATTATCATCGCGTGATTGGGCTGAATATGATTTATGCCGGCAGCCTCAAGGGTGGAAAAGACTCGTGCAATGGAGATTCTAGAAGCCCTTTGATATGTGAGGATACTTTTAGAGTTATTACTGCCTTTGGCCTTCTAGGGAAATGCGGAAACCCTTGAGGACCTGGCATCTATACTCTTCTCTCACAGAAGTATCTCAACTGGATAAATAAGACTAGGAAGGGGCAGTTTAGATAACTGTATTTCATTTCACTTGCCATCACTTGTTAATGTTATCACAAATAAAATCAATTTGTGTAAAAAAAAAAAAAAAAGTCCTAGGAAGGTTTTCTCAGAGGAGTGGCATTTGAGCTGGAACCTGAGGGGTGAGTTATAGTAACTGAGGTTGGGAGGTGGGTTGATGAACTAGGTCAGTGGTTCCCAGCCACATAATGGCTACTTATGAGTCACATCAAACAATAGAACTAATAAAATTTAGGAATGGTTTACATTTCTTAGGCAAAATAAATTCCAGACTTGTCCTATAATTGCATTGTTCTCAATCACCTGCTTTCCATTCCTCTTCCCCTATTGGAAAAAGTGGAGTTCTGAGCCATGTGCTCTGCTTGTACACATCCAGATATGCTTATTAAGGTGGGTTTATTTTGTATGAACATCATCTCTCACACGTCTTTCTTCGATGAGAGGTTGGGAACTAGTGGAGAAGATGACACATAGGGAATTCCAAGCCGATGATACTTCCACATGTCAAAAGAAAGGTCATTCACAGTAAAGAATGCAAATGTTACAAAATTTAATTTATCAATTCTTACGGGTAGGCTGTAAATAATAATAAAACTATGATTGGTTTATTTTTCAAAGCTTTTTGCTGAAAGACATTTTAGAAACTTAGTACTAAGGCAAAAATATCTTCAATGCTGACATGATACAAAATTAAATATCACATTGGCTTTTATTTTAATGTTTATTTCCTTCTCGCATCCCAATCCATTGTGGTCCACATGTACATATATATGATGCATTTTGTATATATTCGCCTCATAACTTGACAGATGGGAGGGAGCTTGCAGTCATTTCTAAAAGCAGACAAAAGGCCGTTGGTTCTGCTCGGCATGATGGTTTGTGAAGACAGAATATCACACGCTTCCGTTGATGATTATATAGCTCTATCCATCTGTCTGCCACTAGAGGTTGGGAGACAGAGACACAGCTCCCACCGTCCCCATAAACAAAAGTAGACCATGCTGTCACCAGTCAGACACGCCAGCTAATTGGAGCTGTCGACAGACACAATATTCTGTGTCAACAGCTCTAGTAACAGTTTGAAACAGCAATGATATGTTGGTTGATGGTGAGGATGACACATGTGTCTCTAATAGCATGCTAGAAATCTGACATAACTAGAAAAGAATTACTAAAATGTGATTCCTGGCCTCTGGTATCCCTGTTCATACTTACCAATCCCTGCAGAGGTTGGGGGGAGGGGTGGTTGTAACCCATCTCTCTCAGTATCATTCCACAGGCTGACAGCTTAATTTGATACTCATAATGTCTAACTTTAAAATTAATCTTGCTAAAAAGATTTGTTTCAACAAGCCACCTAACCTTAAACTCTTTGGATAATTAACAAGGCAAAAAAAAAAAAAAGGGGGGGGGGTTTGCACAGCTTTCTAAGTTGAAAATAAAAAGGAGATGTTTTATCAATTTACCATTTCTGTAACTATACATTTATACTGATATTCAGGAAAGTAATTTTTACACAGTTAAATAGATACAAATGCTCATAGACATGGCTTATTCTTGAACTTAATTTCATGATACACAAAAATAAGCCCAAGATAGAAACATACTTACAACATAAACAAGGCTTTGGAATATAAATGCGTATTGTACATTAATCTCCGTGTAAATTCATACCTCCTAGGAAAGCTTTATATCATGCCTTAATAATGAAAAGTCAGGAAGTCCCTTGCTATTTGCAATCATTTATCTTCCAAATAATTTCGTCACCTGACTACCTGAGTTTAAATTTTAGCTCAGCCACTTACTAGCTTAGGTAAGTTAGTTAACCTTTTTCAGCCTTTATTTTCTCATCTATAAAATGTAGGTAAATAACATAAGCTACCTCATAGAGTTATAAGGATTAAATGGGTTATCACTCTCTGAGTGTGTAGAACAGTGCCTGGTATATCACATAATTAGAGGTCAATAAATATTATTATTATTAGTGGTAGCAGTAGTAGATTTCCAAGGAGAACTTTAGTGATTAATGAAAGCAAGAAAATAAATCAAGAACAGTGCAAATGCCAAAGAGCAAAGTTGTGGGCATTACACAGGCCTGAGTATAAATCCTTCAGCCATAACCAGGATTTGTAACTTTGGTCAAGTCACTTAACCTCCCTGAACCTTTTTACTTTGTCTGCAAAAGAGCTAATACTTGTCTTTAAAAGATATTTTGGTTGGGGGGGCCTGGGTGGCTCGGTCGGTTGAGCGTCCGACTTCGGTTCAGGTCACGATCTCGCGGTCTGCGAGTTCGAGCCTCATGTCAGGCTCTGTGCTGACAGCTCAGAGCCTGGAGTCTGCTTCAGATTCTGTGTCTCCCCCTCTCTCTGCCCCTCCCCTGCTCATGCTCTGTCTCTCTCTGTCTCAAAAATAAATTAAAAAAAAAAAACATTAAAAAAATTAAAAAAAAAAAAAAGATATTTTGGGAGAACCTGGATGGTTCATTTGGTTAAGCATCTGACTTTGGCTCAGGTCATGATCTCACGGTTGGTGAGTTCGAGCCCGGCATCAGGCTGTCTGCTGTCAGCACAGAGCCTGCTTCAGGTCCTCTGCCTCCCTCTCTCTCTGTCCCTGCCCCACTGGTACTCTCTCTTTCAAAAATAAATAAACCTTTAAAAAACTAAATAAGTAAAAATTAAAAGATATTTTGAAGATTTAAGATAACTTAGAGCACCCAACACAATTCCCAACATGTGGTAGGTATTTCCACCGATTACACCACGTATTCTTATGACTAGTTTGCATTATAAAGCACTTTTATGTTTAGACTAATTATTTTTCCTCTAATTAATTCTGTGAAGTAAAGTATAATGACTACTGTACTGGGGAAAAAGTGGTGCTCAGAGTTGTAAAACAAAGGATCAGTGGGTATGGGATTATTGAGGTTAGAAGAAGATGTCATCTCCCAATTCTAGGACTAGGGTGATATTCAGCTCTTGCCAAATACCTCTTTGCCAGATGACCAAACAACTGAAAGCCTCTTGATTTATTTTTTCCATTCAGACCCCCAAATCTGATGTCTTCAGAGGCCTCTATCCCTCACATTTAGAATCAGCCTTAATCATTACCTACTTACACTTCACCAATATTTCCATATTCCTTGGATGTTTGTAAAGATCCATAAATGGACGCCACAACACTTACCACACCACCACCACCAAAAACAACAACACAAGTGCATATGCACACTGGACTTAAATTACCTTGCTCTTTGAAGATATAAGGAAGACAAAGAAAAAACCTTTCTTTGACAGGCAAGTAAGATACTTTTACAACAAATAAACCACAAAGGAGGATTCTGTGTAAAAGGCTTTTCCATGTCCCAGCCAATGGCCTATGTCAACAATGTATTCTTTTTATATTTTATTTATTTTTAAATTTTTTTATGATTTCTTTCTGGAGAGATAGAGTGTGAGCAGGGGAGGGGCAGAGAGAGACAGAAACAGAGAATCCCAAGCAGAGTCTGTGAAGTCAGTGTGCAGAGCCCAAAGCAGGGCTTGAACCCACAAACCTTGCAAGATCATGACCTGAGCCAAAATCAAGAGTTGGACACCTAACTGACTGAGACACCCAGGAACCCCAACAATATGTTCTTTTTAAATCTTAATGTTACCAATTGTACGTAAATAATAAAATAACCGTATGCAACACAGAATTGTCTGGTATACTTCATGTCACAGTCACTGTATAATGTAAGGTGTTTAGCTTTCACTTCCAATGACTAAGAAGGTAATGGGGCTTTACTTTCTATGAGGCTAGATAAGCAACTGAGCTCAGACCATAAGATCTGCTTTCTGGAATCAGCGAGGTCCCTTTTTGAAAGCATGAGGGGAGCAACGTTGACCTTTCCAGAGAGGAACTAATGCTTCAGCTTTGGCTTCTTCCCTTCTATGCCAGGTGACTTGAACCTGCTAGCTCAGATTTGCCACCCAATGCACCTGCCCTTCACTTCCACCAGTAGAGCCATTTATGTCGTCCTTTGCATTTCCCCACCTCTGGTTCTTTATTCATGGCTGGAGCCTGACATATTGGATCTTTCATGCCTCTAAATGACCAAAGCCCTCAAACTCCATCTATGCTTCAAGGATCCTGTTGCAATGGCTCCCCTTCAGAAAGGGTTCCCTGATTCTCAGTACACCTGTCCCGAGCTCAAATGAGGGGGGTAAATCTCTCCCTCATTTGAATTCTCCCTAATATGGCACTTGTTTTTTTTTTTTTTTTTTTTTTTTTCTTTCTATGCAGTATAATCAGTTACTTACAAGCCTTATTTTTTCCCCTGTATTGTCAACTCCTTGATAGCAGGATTCAGGTCAGATTCATTTTTGTTTTTCATGTAGAGCTTAACATCTCTCTGTATTTCTTAGTTACTTGAATAAATGAATAAATTCCCCTCATTCTTTTTCACTTCAAATATTTAAACTTCATATGCTTAAGTGGACAAAACCATAACCAGGAGGAGGAAAGGCATGTAAGGTGGACATGATGGCAATTTAAATGCTGAGGCTTGAGATTCTTTTTTAACATCAATCCCATTTCTTCTTTAGGCCCTGGGCTGCTTGAGAATATGGTTTACAGCAATGTATTTGCTTTGGCCAGTTCCATTATTAAGATAATCAACATGTTTTAACTTGAAATCCATGGTAAAAGAATTTTCCCTGTATGATTATTAACATCTACTCACATTAGTGCTATCTTCTCTAATTCCTCCTATAAAAGTAGCTACATATGCATAAGCCTTGACAAATCACCTTGCTTTTCTACACATAATCTCTAAGTCAAGAATTAATCCAAGGTAAATGACTTTTCAGGTAATGGGGCAGGCATGCACATTGCACAACGCTAGGAGGCGCCAGTTAAGAGAGCCTAATATAAAGGACACTCCTGGTGCTGTGCAACACACAGTCTGCTTGGCTGCATGAAGTTCCCTGAGGTGGAGAAACCTCAGAGAAACAACTTGAGTACATACCTATAATTCAGAGTATTTTCACTCATATTCCAAGGAAAAAGAATAAGCTGGGTTTCTAATTATATACATGAAGTGGCTCAATAATATTAAAATAATGCTTTTTGTTATGTTTGGTTATAACTCACTGTAAACATTGTAGAAAGTACAGGAAAGTGAGAAGAATATAAATCCTTATCTCAGAGACTAAAAGACCTTATCTCAGAGATTATCACTCTCTTAACCTCTGTATCATATTTCCTTGTGGTCCACCTATATGCACATATGAAAGTGTGTATCTGCATACTTGAGAATATGCTCTCCATGCTACTTCTTGAAACTTAGCATTATATAATAAAGCCTATCTCAAACTTGCCTATTGAACAGAATAACCTGGAGAACTTGTTTAAAATATAGACCTTTCAGAATTTTCCATAAGAGAACCAATTCACTAAGTTTGAGGTGGATCCCAAGAATTGATATTTTTAACAGCTACCCCCCGCGATGTAATTTTTATTTTCAGGCAAGTTTGAGAAACAGTGATTTCATAAGCATGTCCAAAGGTATTCAGGTGATTTCTGAACAAAGGAAAACAGTTTAACCTAATTCTCTCAGCCTTCTCAGCTGTGTGGATCAAATGCAGTTATAGTATAAAACTGGAAAATTGAGTGCACTGAACAAGCAAGAAAATGCTCCCAATGCCCCAACTCTCCTTAACGTCCTGACCCTGGCCATGAGCAATAATTATCTAGTGACCCAGATATTCCCCATCAGGTTGGAATGGGCCAGAGATAATGTTAGTAATGTCCCTTGAAACCAGACTTGGGGAACTCTCCAGAAATTCTCTGGGCGAAATCAATCTCCTTATATGAGGAGCTGATCATTTGTGCCAGTTTGCCTGTTCCCTCCCAGGCTATACCTGTAATTCTGGCATATATTGTTAATAATAATGCCTTCTTTCACTTTCAGGAGTGTCCCAGGTTAGACAATAAATACATGGGTGCTCACTTATAGGGTCATTTCCACCTTCTTCTCTGATCCAAATAACAGAAAGGAGGCTTCCTTCTCATTGGATCCTTCATGTCCAAAACCTTTTTTTTTTCTCCAAAGTGGAGATCTTATTAATGAATCAACTGCTCTCTTGCATAGAAGAACAATGTTAAATAAAACTGAGAACCAAACCATTCCCATGGTGAGGTCTTTCTGGCCAATTAAAGGTTATTATTTTGCCATTTTTCTCAAAGCACTGGAAGTTCATAAACTTGTTAAGGTGTGCTCTCCTTTTAAGAAATCTTCTAAACACTCTGCCACAAAAAGTTCTGCAAAAATAGCATTTTAATTCTGTAAAAGAATCCATTTAATATTTACTTATTATAGACAATGAGCTTCTTAATTTTCACTATGATAAATATAATTGTGATTAATATCTCTATTCATGGATTATTAGTCATTATTTCTTTAGGGTAGTGTTCTAAAAGTTAGCCATGATATTTAAAGTAACTCTTCTTCCTCAAAAGAACCCCCCTATTTTATTTTATTTTACTTTATTTTATTTTATTTTACTTTATTGTTTGTGTGAGTGTTCCAATAAAATGTTCTTTGCAAAATTAGGTGTTGAGCTGGAGTTGCCTGGCTTCAAAGTTAGGTCCCTGTTTTTAAAAATAAATGATAGTTACAAAGAATTCAAGAAAAAATTAATGGGAATAGCCTGCAACACTTAAGTGTTAAAAGCCACTCTCTCATTGGTTGTGCTTAAGAATATATGACTGAAGGGGCGCCTGGGTGGCTCAGTTGGTTGAGCCTCCCACTTCGGCCCACGTCACAATCTCACGGTTCATGAGTTCGAGCCCCGCGTCGGGCTCTGGGCTGATGGCTCAGAGCCTGGAGCTTGTTTCCGATTCTGTGTCTCCCTCTCTCTCTGCCCCTCCCCCATTCATGCTCTGTCTCTCTCTGTCTCAAAAATAAATAAACATTAAAAAAAAATTTAAAAAAAAATAAAAAAATAAAAAAAAGAATATATGACTGAAGATGGATTTAAGATGGTGGCGTGTATGGGGACCCTGAGCCTGAAGCACAGCTAGATCAGCATCAAACCATTTTTTTTTAACGTTTATTTATTTTTGAGACAGAGAGAGACAGAGCATGAACAGGGGAGGGTCAGAGAGAGAGGGAGACACAGAATCTGAAACAGGCTCCAGGCTCTGAGCAGTCAGCACAGAGCCCGACGCGGGGCTTGAACCCATGGACCGCGAGATCATGACCTGAGCCGAAGTCGGCCACTTAACCGACTGAGCCACCCAGGTGCCCCAACATCAAACCATTTTTAACACATAAAAAGTTGATCTGAAGATTAATACTACAATGTGCATAATTTGAGCCAGAGAACTTGGCAGGTACATGGTGTGGAGGCATGAATTGAGGGAGAGAAAAGTCATGGAGCCATGGAGAGTAGGGAGACGTTTTCACGAAAAGAGGACAGAGAGAGAAAGAGAAAGGGGGAGACAGCAAGCCATCAGGATCGTTCAAGAAAAGCACTCCCCCCAAAAGTAGCTGGAGGGAAAGAGAGAAAAAGTGAAAACACTTGCAGGGGACTGGACAGGAAATCTGTTTCCCAAAACCATTGGCAGGGAGAGAGGGGAGGGTTTCAATACCACCAGGATTCTATAAACAGTGGAGCACAAAGACTGATGAGGAAGTAGGGTGAACCCTCAGAAGCAGGAAGCACAGTCTGAGGGGTACATGTGCCACACAGGGAGAAATAGTGCCCCTGTTTGGAGTGCATTTGGTAGAGGTTGTATGGCCTCCTTCTCAGCAAAAGTCCCAGCGGACCCCAGAGAGCTGCCACATTTACTGATACTGGAAAAAGATGCCAGAGTGTAGCAAAACCTGGTTCTGGCTGTGTGTTGTGATTTACCGTAAACTCTGAGCCTTTTCCACTGCGAATCACATGAACATTTTCTGGGACAAGCCAGCACCCCGTCATTGCTTGGCAAGACCCTCCCCCAGAGAATCAGCGATGGTCCAAGCCATGGGGTCTCTAAAGTGTTGGGTTTTGAAACACAGCCCCACCTGATATAAAACTCTGGAGGGAGGCACATCTTGGCAGGCAGACAGCTTGGGAACAGACAGAGTAAAGGCAGGGAGCAGACAGAAGCTTGAGACAAAGGAAGGGTGCTTGATTGCATGTCCATGAGGGCACAAAATTCCTACACCAGAGACTAGACAGCTGGGTGAAGCTATTTTCACTTCTAGAACACAAGCATGTATGCACATGTGCACACAGATCGGCCCAACTAAGAGGCACCACCAAGTTAAGAACAGTTCCAAAAACCAAGTCCCATCCACCTGTGCCCTCCAGGCAGATTCACCAGAAGACCAGCATAAATCCCTTCCACCTGCCATAGTCTATGGACTATAGTGTGCTACAAAGTTTCAGTTATAGGGGCTACTGCATGTAACTTCATTTGAGTTTCATTCTGTTCATTTCTGCTTCTGTTGCTTTCTTTTTTCTTTTCTTTCTCTTTATTGGGTACGGAAAGAGCAATTTTTTCATCTATTCTATTCTATTCTATTTATTTTATTCTATTTTATTATTTTAAAGTTTTTTTAATTTAAAAAATTATTTTTTTTCCTTTTTTCCCTCTTTTCTATCAAGCTTCTTTCAACAAGCTGACTGAAACACACCTAGGATCTACTTTCCTTCATTTTCTTTGTTTTGTTTTGTTTTTAATTTTTTAATTTTTATTTTTTATTTTATTAATTTTTTTCTTCCTCCAAAATGACAAGATGGAGGAATTCACCCCAAAAGAAACAACTGGAAGAAATAACAACCAGGGATTTAATTACTGCAAGAATACGTAAGATATCCGAATTAGAATTTAAAACCATGATTATAAGAATACTAGCTGGGCTGAAAAAAGCATAGAAGACCCCAGAGTATCCCTTTCTGCAGAGTTAAAGAAATAAACTGTAGTCAGGCCAAAATTGAAAATGCTATAACTGAGATGCAATCTTGAATATTTGCTGTGATTGCAAGGATGAATGAAGCAGAGCAGTGAATCAGTGATATAGAAGATAAAATTATGGAAAACAATGAAGCAGGAAAAAAAAAGGGAAACAAAGATGACAATACAAGAGTTAGAGAACTCAGCGACTTATTAAAGAGGAATAACATTCATATCATAGGAGTCCCAGAAGATGAAGAAAGAGAAAAGGTGGAAGAAGGCTTATGTGAGCAAGTTATAACTGAGAACTCTCCTACTCTGGAGAAGGACACAGACATCAAAATCCAAGAAACACAGAGTATCCCTATTAGCTTAAATAAAAACCCACCATCACCAAGGCATATTATAATCAAATCCACAAAATACACTGACAAGGAAAGAATCATGAGAGCAGCAAGGGAAAAAAAGTTCTTAACCTACAAGGGAAGACAGTTCAAGTTTGCAGAAGATCTATCCACAGAAACATGGCAGACTAAAAAGAAGTGACAGGATATATTCAATATGCCGAATCAGAAAAATAAGCAGTCAAGAATTCTTTATCCAGTAAGTTTGTCATTCAGAATAAAAGGAGAGATAAAGAGTTTCCCAGACAAATAAAAAACAAAGGAGTTCATGACCAATAAACCAGCCCTGCAAGAAGTTATAGGGGGGACTCTTTGGGTGGAGAAAACAAAACAAAACAAAAAAAACAATATCAAAAACAACAAAGACTACAAAGGACCAGAGAATATTACCATAAACACCAAATTTACAGGGAACACAATGGCACTAAATTCATATCTTTCAATAATCACTTTAAATATAAATGGACTAAATGTTCCAATCAAAAGATATAGGGTATCAGAATGGATTAAAAAAAAAAAAAAAAGACCTATCTATATGTTGTCTACAAAAGACTCATTTTAGACATAAAGACACTTGCAGGTTGAAAGTAAGGGATGAAGAACCATCCATTATGCTAATAGATGCTAAAAGAAAGTTAGAGCAGCCATACTTATATCAGACAAACTAGATTTTAAGAGAAAGACTATAACAAGAGATGAAGAAAGGCATTATGTCATAATTAAGGGGTTTGTCCACCAAAAAGTTCTAACAGTCCTAAATATTTATTTCCCCACTTGGAGACACCCAAATATATAAATCAATTAATCATAAATATAAAGAAACTCATTGATAATAGTATCATAATAATAGGGAACTTTAACTCCCCACTTAACAGCAATGGACAAATCATCTAAGCAGAAAATCAAGGAAACAATGGCTTTGAAAGACACACTGGACCAGATGGACTAAACAGATACATTCAGAACATTTCATCTTAAAGCAGCAGAATACACATTCTTCTTGAGTACACCTAGAACATTCTCCAGAACAGATCACATACTGGCTACAAATCAGCCCTCAACAAGTACAAAAAGATCGATATCATATCATGCATATTTTTAGAACATAACACTATGAAACTTGAAATCAACCACAAGAAAAAAATTCGCAAAGACCACAAATACTTGGAGATTAAAAAACATCCTACTAAAGAATGAATGGGTTAACCAAGAAATTAAAGAGGAAATAAAAAAAAGTATATGGAAGCCAAGGAAAAAGAAAATATGACAGACCAAAATTTTTGGGACGCAGCAAAGGTGGTTATAATAGGGAAGTATACAGCAACCCAGGCCTTCCTAAAGAAGGAAGAAATGTCTCAAACATACAACTTAACCTTACACTTAAAGGAGCTAGAAAAAGTACAGCAAATGAAGCCCAAAACCAGCAGAGAAGGGAAATAATAAAGATTAGAGCAGAAATTAATGATAAAAAAAAAAATTAGAGCAGATCAATGAAACCAGGAACTGGATCTTAGAAAGAATTAACAAAATTGATAAACCCCTAGCCAGACTGATCAAAAAGAAAAATGAAAGGAGGACCCAAATAAATAAAATCACAAATGAAAGAGAGATCACAACCAACACCACAGAAATACAAACAATAATAAGAGAATATTATAAACAATTATATGCCAACAAATTGGGCTATCTGGAAAAAATGGACAAATTCCTAGAAACATAAACTACCAAAACTGAAACAGGGAGAAATAGAAAATTTGAACAGACCCATAACCAGTAAAGAAATGGAATCAGTAATCAAAAATCTTCCAACAAACTAGAGTCTGGGGCCAGATGGCTTCCCAGAGGAAGTCTACCAGACATTTAAAGAAAAGTTAATACCTATTCTTCTCAAACTGTTCCAAAAAATAGAAATGGAAGGAAAACTTCCAAACACATTCTATGAGGCCACCATTACCTTGATTCCAAAACCAGACAAAAACCCAACTAAAAAGAAGAATTACAGGCCAATATCCTTGATGAACGTGGATGCAAAACTTCTCAACAAGACACTAGCAAATTAAATCCAACAATACACTAAAAGAATTATTCATCATGATCAAGTGGGATTTATTCCTGGACTGCAAGTCTGGCTCAATATCCACAAATCAATCAACATGATACACCACAGTAATAAAAGAAAGGATAAGAACCACATGATCCTCTCAATAGATACAGAAAAAGCATTTGACAAAATACAGCATTTTTTTTTTATAAAAACCCTCAATAAAGTAGGAATACAAAGAACATATCTCAACATTATAAAGGCCATATATGAAAGACCCACGGCTAATATCATCCTCAATGGGGAAAAACTGAGAGCTTTCCCCCTGAGATTAGGAACACAACAAAGATGTCCACTCTCACCACTGTTGTTTAACATAATGTTGGAAGTCCTAGCCTTAGTAATCAGATAACAAAATGAAATAAAATGCATCCAAATCAGCAAGGAAGAAGTCAAGCTTTCACTCTTCACAGATGACATGATAATCTATGTGGAAAACTCAAAAGACTCCACCCAAAAACTGCTAGAACTGATAAGTGAATTCAACAAAGTCGCAGGATGTAAAATCAATGTACAGAAATCAGTTGCATTTCTATACACCAATAATGAAACAACAGAAAGAGAAATTAAGGAATCGAACCCATTTACCATTGCACCTAAAAACATAAAATACCTAGGAATAAGCCTAACCAAAGAGGTAAAAAAATCTGTATGCTGAAAACTACAGAAAGCTTATGAAAGAAAATGAAGAAGACGCAAAGAAATGAAAAATAAAATTCCATGCTCATGGATTGGAAGAAAAAATATTGTTAAAATGCCTATGCTACCCAATCAATCTACATATTTAATGCAATCCCTATCAAAATAACACCAACATTCTTCACAGAGCTAGAACAAACAATTCTAAAATGTGTATGTAACCAGAAAAGACCCCGCATAGCCAAAGCAATCCTGAAAAAAGAAAACGAAAGCTAGAGGCATCACAATCCTGGACTTCAAGCTGTATTACAAAGCTGTAATTATCAAGACAGTGTGATACTGGCACAAAAACAGACCCTCAGATCAATGGAACAGAATAGAGAACCCAGAAATGGACCCCCAAATGTATGCTCAACTAATCTTTGGCAAAGTAGGAAGGAATATCCAACGGAAAAAAGGCAGTCTCTTCAGCAAATGGTGCTAGGAGAACTTGACAGCAGAAGAATGAACCTGGACCACTTTCTTATACCATACACAAAAATAAACTCAAAATGGATGAAAGACCTAAATATAAGACAGTAAACCATCAAAATCCTAGAGGAGAAAATGGGCAATAACCTCTTTGACAGCAACTTCTTACTAGATATGTCTCTGGAGGCAAGGGAAACAAAAGCAAAAATGAACTATTGGGACCTCATCAAGATAAAAATCTTCTGCACAGTGAAGGAAACAATCAACAAAACTAAAAGGCAACCAACAGATTGGGAAAAGATATTTGCAAATGATATATCAGATAAAAAATTAGTATCAAAAATCTATAAAGAATTTATCAAACTCTAACCCAGAAAATAAATAATCCAGTGAAGAAATGGGCAAAAGACATGGACAGACAGTTTTCCAAAGAACACATCCAAATGGCTAAAAGACACATGAAAAGGTGCTCAACATCACTCATCACCAGGGAAATACAAATCAAAACCACAATAAGATGAGACACAACCTGTCAGAATGGCTAAAATTAACAACTCAGGAAACAAAAGATGTTGGTGAGGATGCAGAGAAGGGGGAACACATTTGCACTGCTGGTGGGAATGAATGTAAACAGTTGCTGCCACTCTGGAGAACAGTATTTTTTTGAGGTTCCTCAAAAAATTAAAAATAGAGCTACCCTACCACCCAGCAATTGCACTACTAAGTATTTATCCAAAGGATACCAGAATGCTGATTCGAAAGGGCACAAGAACCCCAATGTTTATAGCAGTGCTATCAACAATAGCCAAATTCATCTTTTGGGATGAGCACTGGGTATTGTATGGAAACGAATTTGACAATAAATTTCATATATTAAAAAAAAACAATAGCCAAATTATGAAAAGAACCCATATGTCCATCAACTGATGAATATATAAAGAAGATGTGGTGTATATACATATACACAATGGAAATTACTCAGCTATCAAATAGAATGAAATCTTGCCATTTGCAACAACATGAATGGAACTAGAATGCATTATTCTAAGCAAAATAAATGAGTCAGAGAAAGACATATGTAAGATTTCACTCACATGTGGAATATAAGAAACAAAACAGATGAACATAAGGGAAGGGAAGGAAAAGTAAGATAAAAACAGAGGGGGAGGCAAACCATAAGAGACTCCTTTTTTTTTTAAGAAAATTTTTTTAATGTTTATTTATTATTTTGGAGAGACAGAGAGAGAGACAGAGAGTGAGTGGGGGAGGGGTAGAGACCCAGAGGGAGACACAGGATCCAAAGCAGGATCCAGGCTCTAAGCTGTCAGCCCAGAGCCCGACATGCGGCTTGAACTCACCAGCCATAAGATCATGACCTGAACCGAAGTTGGATACTTAACCGACTAAGCCACCCAGGTGCCCCCATAAGAGGTTCTTAAAAAGAGAACAAACCGAGGGTTGCTGGAAGGGTGTTGGGTGCAGGGGAAGGGCTAGATGGATGATGGGCATTAAGGAGGGCACTTGTTGGGATGAGCACTGGGTGTTGTATGTAAGTGATGAATCACTAAATTCTACTCCTGAAACCATTATTACACTATATGTTACCTAACTTGGATTTAAAATTTTTTTTTTCAACGTTTATTTATTTTTGGGACAGAGAGAGACAGAGCATGAACGGGCGAGGGGCAGAGAGAGAGAGGGAGACACAGAATCGGAAACAGGCTCCAGGCTCCGAGCCATCAGCCCAGAGCCCGACGCGGGGCTCGAACTCACGGACCGCGAGATCATGACCTGGCTGAAGTCGGACGCTTAACCGACTGCGCCACCCAGGCGCCCCCCTAACTTGGATTTAAATCAAATTTTTAAAAAATAATATAAAGCATTTAAATTAAAAAAAAGAATGTATGACTGAAACATGAAATTCAGATATTTCTGCTAAAATCTGCAACATCAGAAATATCTGTCTTGATTTTAGAACAACAGCAAGATGTCTGAGTTGCTGCCTGATACTGAGTTACATACCTGGTAGCTCCTGTTCCTTTACTTCAGATGGAACAGAGGAACATGAAGAAATGGTTGGATCGGCCCTGAACTAACATAGAGACTTGTCACTCACCTTCGTCTCGCCAATTACTGGAGATGGGATTCTATCATCACAGAAAAGTCAGTATGAGATGTCCTCTAGAAGGATGAGGGTAAAATAGAACGAGGACAAATGAGACACCGTGCTTTATGCAACCAGTTAATGAGAGGGAGATCCACATTTAAGTAGCTGAAGTCCCCAATATTGAGATAAGAATGTGATCAATCATTCATTCACTATTTATTTATTGTTTCCTTCAATTGATATTTGTTGAATAACATTGTTTTGCAAAATATCCCAATATTGAATCATTATGCTGTATACTGGATACTAATATATTGTCACATGTCAATTATACCTCAATAAATATATATATATATACACCAACTATTGCCAGACACTGTTCAAGGCAATAGAAACAGATGAGTAAATAAACTAAAATCACTGTCTCCCTGAAGACTAACATTCTAATAAGGGGGATGGGTTATTTTACAAAGATGAGTAAGTAAAATCTTTAAGACGCTAGTGATAAGTAAGTGCGAAGGAGAAAAAAAGTCAAACAAGGAAGAATAATATGAAAAATGGGAGTTGAAATTCTAGTTAGAGTTTCCAGAGAAAATGACTTTTGAATAAACAGCTGAAGGAAACACTTAGCAACGTGAGTATCTCAGGAAAGAGAATTTCTGGAAGAGACCATAGAAAGAGCAAAGTTCCTGGGGTAGAAGGTGCCTTGGGTGTTCAGGGAATTGCCAGGCCAGTGTGGCAAAGCAAGATAAGATCAGAAGGGCGGGGGCGAGTTTCTAGGCCATCAGAAAGATGTTTGGTTTTTACGCTGAATGATACGGGGAAGCACAACAGGATTTTTAGTGGAGCAGCTTGAAGATTTTGAGTGGAGGAGGGATTTGACTTATACTGAATTACTCTCTTCTTTGAGAATAGACTTGATGGGTGTGGGATGGTGGGAGGAAAGGAGGTCAGGAGGTGAAGAGGGATGGCAGAAGCAGAGAAACCAGCTAGAAGGTTATTTGCAAGGCAACCAGATGAAAGGTGATGGAAATTTGCATAAGATGGTGGCAGTGGAGGTGGTGAGAAGTGTCTGAATGTTGGATCTGTTCTGAAAGTGGGGCCAAGACAATTTGCTGACGGATCCGATATGGGGTGAGAGAAAGGGAGAGGAGTCAAGGATGAGGCCAAGGTTTCTTTCTTGAATTGCTACGAATGGGATTGCCATTAGCTGAGATAAAGACCACAAGACGAGGCGATTTGGAAGTGACGCGCAGGAGCTGTGTTATGCACTAATTTGTTGTGAGATGCCTGCTGATCATCCAAGTGGAGACTCCAATCGGGCAGTTGAGCACACAGGTCTGGAATTCAGGGCAGCAGTCCAGACTGCAGGCGTGCGTTTGGGAACCGTCAGCATATGGATAGTATGTAAAGCCATTAGACTTGACGAGACTATCACAAGAATGAGCTTAGATGGAAAAGATCACCAAGGAGGACACACCAATATTAGAGTGAAGTCAGAAGCTAAGTTGTAAAAAACAACAACAACAACAGGTATTTTTCGTGCACGTATGGGTTTGTTGGCTGGCACATGTACCAAGTTTGAATGTTTCTCAGAAGTGTTAGCCAGACTTATGCTGTGCGTAAGGCAGTCAGTCTGCCTCAGGTGTGTCCTCCATGGGGTCCAGCATAGAGACGCGGTAAGCATTAAAGCGAGAATTGAATTGGTTGGAAGAAATGTCATATAGTTTTATGATCTAACTTTGCTTCTTTCTGCCTAAAATTCCTACATTTCAAGTCCTAGAATTCAAAGCCATTGTTGGTAAAATCACTCTAGTGCAATGGCACTTACATACACCAAAACATTAAAGTGTCAAATAATTAGATATATTCATTAGGCTGTTACGCTTTAGATATTTTCCTTAGGGATTTAGCAGCCGCTACAATCTGACCACTGTCTATTTTTGTATCAGGGCTTTGCTTAGGTGGATCCTAAATGACTTACCATCAGATTTTTAGGAGCCCTATCAAATGAATTGTTTTTTAAAAAAGCACACATGACCTGATAGTATAGAAATAGCCATGCATTCATATATATGTGAATATCAAGAAACTGTAGGCCTTAGTTGGCTCATGAAAAAAATTGCAAAAATATTATAAAAATAAGAGTCACTATAAACCTCATTTAGGGAGTACTTATTAGGGTCACAGAAAAGAAAATCTATTTGACTGGCTCAGGGCCAATAAGTGGAGCAGTTACATTGTCACGGACGAAGTACAAAAGGGGATGTGTCTTCCTGTTTGATCTACAGCCTCAGCTGGTCCAGAAACACTAACTCTGACTCTGGGTTTGGCGTGTACATTGTACTCCTAGGAAGAAATAAGGAAAAAAAAAAAAAAAACAAAACAAAAAACAATGGTTAAAAAAAATAGAGAAAATGAAGAAAAAATAAATCCATGACGTTCGAATCCTTGTAGTCTGTCCCAGTATAAGTTGATGGATTGGTTCTTTATTCACCATTTCTCTACTTAAGATGTTATAAAACTAATACATTAGAGTTATAAAGAATTTATTGATCATGTCTGAAAACAACTTGTTTGTGGAATATGTTAAATACCGAGTTTGCCACTGACTTGTGTTTTAAGGAGTGAAGGTATACTTAGAAAACTAATAAATGGGATTAGACAAGATAAATGTAATAGTGAGCACTTCTCTCCATCTACACATCTCCCTTGGCCATTAGACTCCAGAGCACATATTTACATGGAGAGGATTACATGTGCATTTTTAGCACAAGTGTTCATTCATGATGTCAGAAGATTGGAGCAGAGATTCCAACTAAGCAATAAACGATTTTCTCCCTGGAGTCGTGCAGCAGGCTCCACAAGCCCCCAGGAGGAATCAGCACAAACACTGTGACCGTTATTTACTAACTGGGACTCCAGCAGCTGGGCTGTTTGCATGATATGCAAATGGGCACATCATTCAAGGAAGAAAGGATGAATGCTCTGGCACTTGCAGGGCAAACATTAACTGCTATGGGAAAAGGGCCAGCAGAAGAGAAACCAGACAGAAGTGAGTGGGTGGTGAGGGGCAGGACAAGAAACATCTTCCAAATAGGCAAAATGCAGGAGGCAGACACTGCTTGCTGGGAACCGTTCAGCACTCTCAGCCTCGGTAAACAACAGATGGGTGTGTGCTGTAGCCCATCTCCCGCGGAACAGTGAATTTCCTCTCTACCCAATTTCTTGCTCTGAATCACGTTCATAAAACATTTTATATGTGGAAAGTTACTGAGAGGTACAGAGGGAGAATATTAACTGAAAGAGCAAAGGCTAAGGGCGCTAAGAGGACACAGTGATAGGGACAAAAGCATACCTGGAGTCAGACACACCTTGGCAGGAATTTCAGTTCTACAATTTAACAGCTATGGGTATTGGGCAAGAGTTTCAGTCCTTCTGTCTCAATTTCCTTATCTGTTAAGTGGGCATAATAGTACTATGTCATAGTAGGATCTCTGTAAGATTTAGTACATCTTCTCTATGTAAAGTGCCTCCTACCCACATAGCACTAACTGTTCAGTATTAGAGCTGGAACTTGAATTATTCAGGTTTTGTGACGCCAAAGTGCATCAGTCCAGAGATTTAGAGATTTAGAGATATAGCCCTATGGTCACTCTGTATCTTGAGGGCTTCCCAGTTCAGCATGGAACATTTGCTTTGGTTACAAAGCAACTCTACTTCCAAACAGGTTATAAGACCTGTGGGTGAAATCCAGGTTTTTTTTTAAGCTCCAGTTTAACCGAGTCTGGAAGCTTACAGATGCCAAAACACTTTGTTGCCTTGATGACATGTGTGTGTAGAGTGTAAGGTAAAAGAGCATCACTGGAATGAACATCTGTGTTTCCACCAACACAAGTCTGGCACTTCTTCCTTTTAGTTAATATTTGCAGGGAGTTTCATTTTGGATCCCGTCACTTTCAACTTTTCTATATCCCTATAGCTTTGTAAGGGCCTTGTAAATACCATACAATTGGGTTTTTTTTAATCCAGTCTAACAATCTTTAAATTAGCATTTTTGTTCATGCTGCTAATATATTTAGATTTATTTCTACCATATCATCTGTTCTTTTTATTTTCTTTCACGCTCCTTTCTCCTTTTTGTTTCTTCTTTCTTGACTTTTCTTAGGTTACGTATTTTTCCTTCCATTTTTCCCTCTTCTAACATATTTTATTTCTATTCTGTTATCAGTGATTACCCTAGTAAGTTAAACCTGCATTGGTACTTTATCAAGCCCGTAGCTAATAACCTTATCCTTCTCTTAGACTATGTAACCAAATAATAACATACTTCTCCTAAACTGTAACTATGTAAACCATAGAACACTAAGTCTAATAACAGCTTTCCAGCTTCTATATTCTTACTGCCTCACATTTCATTTCTCATTTTTAACCTCACAAATTGATCATTATTGTTTTATGCAGTCAATGTTTGCTTAAATTTGCTTATAATTTACTACTTAAAAAAAAAATCCTGCCTGATGCATCTCAAACTTCCCATTTGGGATCACTTTCCTGCCTGAGGTATATTCTGTAGTTGACAAACTCACCCAATAAAAAATGACTTTTTCCATCCTTGCTTCCAGGAAATATTTTCAAGAGTATATAATTCTAGGTTTTCTCAACACCTTATCAGGATCATTCTAGTATTTTTTATGTTCCATTGTTGCTGCTGAGAAGTTGGCTGACAACATAACTGTCATGCCTTTATAGGTAGCCCTTCTTTTGTCTCTAGCTACCTTTAAGATCCTCTTTATGTCTTCATTGTTCTGCAGTTTCACTAAAACTGGGCTAGCTATTAATACTTTTTAATTATTATTCTTTGGATTCTTTGGACTTCTATCTAAGAAGTATATTTTTCATTTCAGTCACTGTTTCTTCATGTATTGCTTCTTCCACACATTCCCTCCATGCTTCTGAAATTCTATCTACATGTTCTTTTTTTTTTTTTTTTTTTTTAATTTTTTTTTTTCAACGTTTATTTATTTATTTGGGACAGAGAGAGACAGAGCATGAACGGGGGAGGGGCAGAGAGAGAGGGAGACACAGAATCGGAAACAGGCTCCAGGCTCCGAGCCATCAGCCCAGAGCCCGACGTGGGGCTCGAACTCACAGACCGCGAGATCGTGACCTGGCTGAAGTCGGACGCCCAACCGACTGCGCCACCCAGGCGCCCCTCTATCTACATGTTCTTAACTACTCATTATTGTTATAGCTCTCTGTGCTTCATTCTACATAATTTCATTGGAGCTTTCTACTAGTGCATTACTGAGTTTTCAGCTATTTCCAATCTGCACCTAATTTTATCCATTGAGTTTGTCATTTCAATTACTATATCTGGCTCTTTTTAATATGTTTCAAAATGTTTTAGTTTTCTATATTCTCTCCCTTTATTCCTTTAAATATATAAACATATTCATTTTACATTTGTGTGAGACACTTTCAATTAAATCTGAAGGTTTTTCCAGTTCTGAGTCTGTTGGTTCTTGTTCATGGTATCTTGTTTGCATGGGTATTATTTGATTTTTGACTATGAGCTCATGTTTATTGCAAGTTCAACCTGGAGGAATTTGGGGCAGCTGGGTGTTACATGGGTTTTTCTATACATTTGTGTTTCCCTGTCTTAGACACATGAGCATCGCTTACCTAATATTTCTTTACAACTAACTATTGGCTTTAGGATTTTTCAGCCCATCCAGATAGTAAGTATATTTTTGGACTACAAACCTAGGCAAGGACTCACTAGTAGCTGAGAATACTCAGGAGATTTTTTTTTTTTTTTTCTCATCTTCCTCCCACCAAGACTGAAACCAGGCCATTTTTCTTACTTTCTCTGGGGAATTGAGGTTTTTATATTTTTATCTTTACTCTGAGGCTATAACCCTTTACACTTTTAGCTCCATATCAAGGTCTCTTAATTTAATTCCTCTCCTTGAGTAGGTTCTATGTTTTACCTCCTGTCCACAGTATGAAAATTGAAACTCAAAGTCACTGAAGTTCAACTAGCTTCCGTGTGTTCAGTTTGCCCCTCTGGGTTTCACTTTCACTTAGTATTTGACCTCTCAGGAATAGTTACCTTCTTGCCAGCTCACCAGCACCTTTAAAAATATCTTTTGTATATTTTATATAACATTTATCCAGTTCAATAGCAGAGTTAGCCAGGATCTCTAGCTGGCCATACTGCTGGATATGGAAATTATGATGAATTTCCACCAAGAAGGAGATTAAATCTGTCCTCCACTAATCTGTCCTGAAACTCTAAAACTAGTCATGAACTTCTCTTCCTTGATTCCTATTGTCTGAAAAAAAATATTATTTTTAATTTTTTTAAAGATTTTTTTTAAGTAATCTCTATACCCAACATGGAGTTCAAACTTACAAACCCGTGGGGCACCTGAGTGGCTCAGTCGGTTGAGCGCCCAACTTCCACTCAGGTCATGATCTCGCCCGTTTGTGAGCTCGAGCCCTGCGTCGGGCTCTGTGCTGACAGCTCGGAGCCTGGAGCCTGCTTGCGATTCTGTGTCTCCCTCTCTCTCCGCCCACCCCTGTTTGTGCTCTGTCTCTCTCTGTCTTCCAAAAATGAACAAACTTACAAACCTGAGATCAAGAGTCGCATGCTCTACTGACTGAGCCAGCCAGGCACTGCTGAAAATTTTTTAAATCTAAGTATATAAAAATACATTAAGGCAGATGCCATGTCTCTGTTTGTGTTATAGAATATCTCACAGTATCTTTATTATTCATTATCCAAACACTTTGATGTTGAACAAATTCAAACAATCTTAGAACTTCTGGAATAAAGGTTTACCAAAGGTCAGCCTTTAGTGTCTTAACCGAATTTATTCCTCCTCAGAATTAATAGCTAATAGATGTCTAAAATTGATGTTGCTGTTCTAGGTCAAAAACTTTTAAAATGTTATGTGCATACCTCTTGGCATGCAAAAAGGGCAGGGAGAAATTATTAGAACTTTTATTTAAAAATATTTTTATTTAAAAAAAATCAAAAGGAATTAATATTTACTAGAATTTAGTATAAAAATTGGCGCTTGCATCCAAACTTGGCCTGCATGTGCTGAGGAAAGAGGGCCTATAGTTTGGAGAGATTAATAGCGGTACCCTTCCCTTCTCTCCCTTTGGCACGCTACAACTTTCTGCAATATGTATGCTCAGCTCCGTGCATTTTCAAATTATGTTTTCTGGTTTAAAGCAATCCTCTCTAAATGGACATGTGGCTTTTAAAGTTTTGCTGCAAAGACGCTATGGATCAGAAGGTATGTTAATTATGTAAGCACGTATGACCAACAAGAAAATGGCAGACATGACATTTGTCCTGCTCCTAGTATAGGCTCTTTATTGAGCACATTAAATAATGACGAAAAAAATACTGATGATCTTATTAGATCTGTCAAGATATTGTCCTTCTCCAAAAAAATTCAAGATTATTTTGTAAACTGAATTTGCATCCACAATTATCAATCATCTTGCCTTAAGCATATTTTTCCCTGAGATATTAACTAATGATAGTTGTACATGTATATTCCGTACAATAAACAAATACAAATGTATTGAAATACATAGCTAACATTGTATATTGTTTGAAATAGTTTGAAACCTACTGCTTAGGCACTTCTTCAAGATTCTCCCCACCCCCCACCCCCCACCCCCCACGCACATAATTATTTTCTCTTATTGTAACTCAGATAGGTACCATATTTTTTTTTAATTTTTAATGTTTATTGATTTATTTCCGAGAGAGAGACAGAGCAGGAGCAGGGGAGGGGCAGAGAGACAGGGAGACACAGATTCTGAAGTAGGCTCCAGGCTCTGAGCTGACAGCACAGAGCCTGACACGGGGCTCAAACCCAAGAGTGGTGAGATCATGACCTGAGCTGAAGTCGGACACTTAACCGACTGAGCCACCTAGGCGCCCCTGTATTGGTTCCACATTTTAAGTGATTTACTGTCTGTCCCTTCAGAATGATTCATTTGAACAAAGATTCATTCCATGTTCACATGCAACAATCACCACTTTCTCCCCACTTTTGGTTGTTTAACTAGCTCTACTTTATTTTCAAAACTTTTCATATACCTCGTCTTATGAGTACTTTCCACAATCCCGTCGCTCTTAAACGTAGTTGAATGTGATGGGCTAAATAATTCTGGTAAAACATCTCAAAGCTATGCACAAACATTGTGAATAATAGACTAAGATAAAGTGTCCTGCTTTGACAGGGCCATTAGGGCCATCAAAGTTGAAATCCTACATAGGAAGCATGGCTTGGCTCCTGTCTGTGAATGCTTTTAGATTGGAAATTCTTAGGTAAAGCACTTTCTACATATTCAAAGAGTTCCGAGGGTCTATGAAAAATTACATTTATAAATATAATGCACCCAGCTTAGCCAAACCTAATTACTAAAGATTGTTCTTCAGCCTGCAAAGAGGAAGTACTCCCTCACATTCCAATCTCTGTGAAGAAAGCAGAAAAGCAGGTACGAAACTAGCCAGAATCGAAGTGAGAAAGATTGCTCCTGTTAGCTGCCTTCTTTCCCTCTCTTGATGAGTATAAATACAATGCAAGTCACCCCTGAGTTTTAAGAGAACAAGGATTGTCTATCGTGGACCCAACAAACCCATCCCATCATCTCCTGAGCCTCATTACCATTATTACCTATTCACTTCCCATCTCACTGTGTTGTTTTGCCCTGAAGTCTCAAAACCTTTGGGTCTGTTGATTGATTGCTTGATGATGAATCAAATACATATACTCCATTATTAATATATTATATGCAACAGAAAATGTACACAAAAGATAAAAATAAAAAATAGAGAGAGTTAACACAAACCAAGCGTACAAAGGTCATTACTTTACCATTTTACATATCCATGTAGTGCATAGCCTACATTAGCAGTCACTGGTGGGTAAAGCTCTATAGACTCAAAGAGAACGTTCTGACTTCTTTTGCCTTTTTCACTACCTGGGGGTAAATAACCAGAATCAATAGGCACAAATAGAATGAATTAAGAGGAGCCTGCAAAGAGCATTGAGGAATGGTGAATGGTGGCAGAATACTTAGTATAAAAACCAAAAAATAATCCCAAATTCTCCTATAAGAAGTAAACTTTATTAATACTAATATTAATCACCCAACTGTCTCTTAACTCCTCTCACTTTCCTTTACAAAATGCTTTTTAAGTGTTTCCTACTACTATATGGGAATTCTCCTAAGTTTAGGATAATAAAACCAAAAGCAATTTTTTAAAGTGTCTCTGTCATTACTAATGTTATACCTTGTACAAGGTCTCTCTGACTCCTGATCAGGTTAATGAGTTGTGATCCAAGAAAAGCACAATGGTCCATAATACACAGTACATCACAATCATTAATTAATATTAATTGAATGCCGATTTAGTTCATAAAACTACTCCAAACATAATGATTACTAACATTCTGACTGTGAGAGAAAGCAATGGCAATAAGGGGTATGTGGAAAGAGGAAATACAAAAGAGGCACTCAAAGAATATAAAGAAGAAATTATTCCTCTTTTTTTTTAAGTAAGCTCTATATCTAACGTGAGGCTTGAAGTCAATGACCCTGATATCAAGAGTCACATGTTCTACTGACTGAGCCAGCCAGGCGCCCCAGAAATCATTTCTTTTATAACTATTATATCTGCTACTCTCTGGTGCCCACTCCCCATTGCCACCACACATGGGCAAATGACAGCCTGTGATTTATAATCAACTGATGAATACAAGTAGATGTTTTCACATTGGTATTTTCTCCTCCACTTCTTCTGTCTCTTCTTTCACTTCTTTTCCTCTTATTCTTCTTTTACTAATTTATTTTTTTTAAAGGCTATTTCTGGGGCGCCTGGGTGGCGCAGTCGGTTAAGCGTCCGACTTCAGCCAGGTCACGATCTCGCGGTCCGTGAGTTCGAGCCCCGCATCAGGCTCTGGGCTGATGGCTCAGAGCCTGGAGCCTGTTTCCGATTCTGTGTCTTCCTCTCTTTCTGCCCCTCCCCCGTTCATGCTCTGTCTCTCTCTGTCCCAAAAATAAATAAATGTTGAAAAAAAAAATTTAAAGGCTATTTCTCACCTTCTGCCAAACATACATTCAACCTCTTGGGCTTTCTTATCAAAGAGACACCTTCATAATCGATGTAAAGCTGAGTTTAGAAATACATGCATAGATACTTATTAAAATGAAATTAAAGATCACTCTAAAAATGTGCTCAACAATTCACTCTTCAAGTATTTTAAAGTATTTTAAGCTTCTTGTGTTGGGGTGATCTGTAATATCCTGGTATGTGATAATTGCAACAGCTGTCCTCCAAGCTACTTTCAACATCTTATGTGGACATTGTTGACCATAAGGCTTCTCTAGGTACAAATTGCTGAACAATTATTTATGAAAGAAAGGTCATAATAATGGGCTACAGAAGTCTGGGCTGGCTTTGGGACAATTTAGATGGAACCATTTTGTCTTATTGTTATAAAGGTGAGAAGGAAGTAGTTTAAGATAGTTAGAGACAAGCAAACAAAAGACAGGCAAGCAAAGCTATATAACTTCTACTTTCCCTTCCTGCGTACTCCATTACTTCTAGCGTTATGGGACAAATAACGTGATCAGAATGACCTGAAGGTTAGGGGGTAGGTGAGGTTTACCTGGTAGAAAGAAGATTGAATACTGTGGGCTAAACCTTTTTGAAAGTGAAAAGTAGTAACATTTAACAAAATACCAACTGACAGTAGGGGTGGAGAAGGACTCAAATTGCATTTGGCCATTGGCTTTTTTTCTTCTTCCTGTGTATCTTTTATTAAAAGAAAAAGATAGAATTGAGAGGGGGATGGGTAGAAGTTGTTAGAGAGGGAAAGAGACGGATGGAATTGTTTGCTTGAAAACTGAATGTCTATTATGACACTTGTGCAGCTGTAGTGGCTTCAAATATTATACAAGAATCAGTAAGATTCTAAATTGTATTCAATCAACAAATATTTCTTGAGCATTTATTCTGTGTCAAAACGGACATTACAAAGCTCAAAAATCTTTCCTTTTAGCACATAAGTCTTCTTCATCTGAGGGCTATGGATCTTGGAAAGGTTAATACAAGGTTAATAATTTATCTGGTCTCAGTAAATTTAAAGGGTCTGACACCAGTTACAGTTCTTAAAAATAAGCAAATTGGTGAGATTAAGGGAAAAAACTTGGAAAAAAATGTACAGACATACATACAAATACATATAGAAACACAAGAAAGATACATTGTAATTTGACAAACAGCAATGATGACCTGTTTACTGTTTGCTGAATGTTTATAATATTGACAAAACTACCTCTCCCATAAATTATACCTTTTACTTGGAAAGCAAATTCATGAAATAATAGGATAAAATATTTGACATTGAAGTTGATGCTTAGAGTAATCTACTCATACATTCCAAGTTCAAGGACACTACTTCTGGACCATAAGTATAAAGAATCAACATTCAGAAGAAGGAAGGGTCTCAAGTGACCAAATTGGTCAGTATCCTGTACAAGGCTTGCAAATAAGGGGATGTTAAAGAGATTGGAGCAAGAACAATGGCCCCTTCTCAAAAACAATAAGTTGTCTCTGGAGTATTGTTAGGAATTAGAAAGCCAATTCAAACAAACACGTCTCAGGTTTTCTGACAATAATAAATTTCATTTACATATTTCTGACAAAACCAAATTTTCTTAGAGATCTAAGTTGAAATATAAGTTATTTATTATATTTAAATTTTTCTGTCCAATATATCAATAATGACAAAACAGGTTAAATCAATTCCAAATTTCTCCTCTCTGTTCTCATGTGGTTTCTGCTCCTCTGCTGTAACCAAATACTTTTCATAGGTTTTAGATAAGTAATTGAATTTTGGGGTATTTTCTGAAGTCACAATTCTTTTCTTCATATCATCCAATACACTTCAAAATTGGGTGTGTTCTTCTAATAAAGAGGATTGGTAAGTGTCTTGGAGAATATCATTCAGCAGGGAAACAATTATATGACTAAATGTTTTTTAAAAGGATGCTTAGAACAAAAGAAGCATGGAATACCTCTGATCAGAACAAGTAAATGAAAAGGGCAGTGGTTTACTCACTTTAAAAAGCACTAGGAAGAAAAGTATTGAGTAGAATCCTCCCTTTCCTAGCCAAGTGAGAACAGATTTCTGTGTATGGGGGTATTTCAGCTACTACTAAATGGAGAAGGAATAAGATAATTATAATATCCACTTTGCAATCCCTAATTAAATAACAAATCTAAGTGATGCACATTAATTCATGTTAAAATCAAAAAGAGAGGGACTGGGTATTACATGCCTCCTGATGGAAGCACATGCCATTCTCTGAAGTATCCTTGTTACAAAAATCTACACGACATCTTTTCAAACCTCTAGATACAACTACCATTTTGGAGCAAATACAGAGAATTCTGGAGATACAATCAGCAAAATCCTGAGTGTGGGAAACTGCAGAACAAAACAACCCTTCTTCAACAAAGAAATGTAAAGAAGGTTAAAAAAAAAAAAGGTAGCATAGAGAGGAAACCTATGGATTAAAAGGGACCTTAAGTAGATACAACACATCACAACATGTAGACATTATTTTTAATTCCTGATTAAATACAAAATTGTTCATAAAAATTGACATTTATGCAACATTTGTGAATTTGATGCTGAAGAGATATTCAATCATATTAAAAATTGTCATTTTTTTACGTTAATAATGGCATGTACTTAGGATTTTTAAAAAGTCTTTATCTGAGCAGTATGGCTAAATAAGACATCCTTCATCATGCTCCCACCTCTATCTCAACAATGAAAATCTTATCATCCATCCCTGGACAGAAATACATTTGTGTGAGCTGTGCGATCCAGAACCCTACACCAAGGGACCCAAGAGGAATTTCACCCACCTACGTGTTGGGCAATAAACATACAGAACTCTCAGTCCAAGCAATGGGCACTACTGTGCCCCATGAACTGATTCTCAGCCATGGTCCTAGAGCCCTTAGAAAATAATATCTTAGACAATCACCAGGAATGAAAGACCCATTGTGAAGTTCAGGTATCCAACAAAGAAGTTTCAGCATATCAATAGGAAAAAAAAAAAAAAGTAGCCCACATGATTTTGGGAAGGGCAGTTAGTAGAAACAGAAGGAGGTGACTGTCACTTCAAATGCAAACAGAGCAATGCAAAACTTCAAGAAACATGAGAAAGCAAGGAAACATCACCAAAGGATCCCGAAAATCTTCCAATAACTGATTCTAAAGACATAGAAATCTTTATCCAATAAAGAAATCAAAATGACTGTTTTAAAGAGGCTCAAAGAGTTACAAGAAAACACAGAAAGAAAATTCAGTGAAATCAGAAAAACAATACAAGAATAAAATGAGAAGTATAACAAAGAGATAGAAATCATAAAGGAAGAAACAAATAGAAATCCTAGAGCTGAAGAATACAGTGAATAAAATTAAGAATTCAACAGAGAGCATCCACATTAGAATGAATCAAACAGAAGAATCTGTGAGTTAGAAGACAGAAAGTTTGAAATTACGCAGTTAGAAGAGAACAAAGGAAAAAGAATAAATAAGTGTGAAGAAAGCTTATATGATCTATAGGACACCATGAAAGGAGCAATTTGTGATTTATTGGAGTTCCAGAAGGAAATGAGAGGAAGACAAGTGCAAACAGCTTATTTAAAGAAATGATGGCTGAGAACTTCTCAAATCTGGAGACAAATCTGGATACCCAAGTTCCCAAAGCTTACAAATTCAACTTAGAGAACTTCTATAAGATAAATTATAATAAACTTGTCAAAAATCAAAGATAAAGAGAGAATATTAAAATCAGCAAGAGAAAACAAGCTTGTAAACTTACAAGGGAACCCCTATAGAGCTATCAGTGAATTGTTCAACAGAAACTTTACAGGCTAGGAGAGAGTAGGATGATATATTCAAAATGCTAAAAGAAAAAAACTACAACAGGGGCTCCTGGGTGGCTTAGTCAGTTGAGCATCTGATTTTGGCTCAGGTCATGATCTCAGGGTTCAGGAGTTCAAGCCCTGCATCAGGCTCTGTGCTGACAGCCCAGAGCCTGGAGCCTGCTTCAGATTCTGTGTATCCTCTTCTCTCTGCCCTTCCCCTGATCGCACTCTGTGTCTCTCTCTGTCAAAAATAAGTAAACACTAGGGGCGCCTGGGTGGCGCAGTCGGTTAAGCGTCTGACTTCAGCCAGGTCACGATCTCGCGGTCCGTGAGTTCGAGCCCCGCGTCAGGCTCTGGGCTGATGGCTCAGAGCCTGGAGCCTGTTTCCGATTCTGTGTCTCCCTCTCTCTCTGCCCCTCCCCCATTCATGCTCTGTCTCTCTCTGTCCCAAATAAATAAATAAACATTGAAAAAAAAATTAAAAAAAAAAATAAGTAAACACTAAAAAAAAAAAAAAGAAAAAAGAGAAAAACTATAACAACCAACAATACTTCATTTAACAAAGTTGTCCTTCAGAAACAGGGGAAGGATAAAGACTTTTCCTGATAAGCAAAAGCTAAGGGAGTTCATCACATGTAGATCTGTTTTATAAGAAATGTTGAAATGAGTTCTTCAAGTTGAAATGAAAGGACACTATTAGTAACATGAAAACATATGAAAAAACATGCTGGTAAAGGTAAGTATGTAGACAAATTCAGAATTGTGTAAAATTGTAATATGGTGTCATATAAAATTATAGTACGGTTAACCACTTTACTATAAAGGTTAAAGGACAAAAGTATTAAAAAAAACTATCACTGTAATAATTTGTTAATGAATACACAATAAAAAACAAGATAAATTATGATATCAAAAACATATAAGGAGGGAAGTAAAAAGATAGTGTTTATATGCAAGGGAAGTTAAGTTATTAGTGTAAAACAAATCATTGTAAGATGTTTTGTGGAAGGCTTATGGTAATCACAAAGCAAAAACCTACAGTAGACACACAAAAAATACAAAGAGATTCGAAGCATACCACATTCACGAAGAAAGGCAACAAGAGGGACAAAGGAACAAGGGAAATATAAGACAGCCAGAATACAATTAATACAAAGTCATTAGTAAGTCCTTACCTATCAATAATTACTCTGAATGTAAATAGATTAAATCTCCGATCAATAGGTATAGAGCAGCTGGATGGACAAAAAAAAAAAAAAAAACAACCAAACAAACAAAACAAACAAAAAACCAAACAAACAAAAAACCCCACAAGAGCCAACTATATACTGCCTACATGAGACACTTCAGCTTTAAGGACACACATAGGTTCAAAGCACAGTGATGCAAAAAAAATGTTCTGTGCATGTGAAAACAAAAAGGAGGAAGGGGTAGCTATACTTATATCAGGCAAAATAGACTAAGCCAAAAGCAGTAATAAGAAACAAAGAAGGTCATTATATAATAAAACAAGGTTAAGTGATCAAAAGGATATAACAATCATGCATACATATCCACCCAATATCAGAGCACCAAAATATATTAAGCAAATACTAAGAAATCTGAAGGGAGGAGATGGACAAGAATGAAATAATAATAGGTGATGTTAATACACCACTTCCAACAATGGATAGATAATCCAACCAGAAAATCAATAAGGAAACATTTGACTTGAACTAAACTTTAGAACAAATGGACCTAACAGACATATACAAAACATTTCATTCAATAGCAGTGGAATACATATTCTCAAACACAAAAGAAGCATTCTCCAAGATAGATCATATGATAAGTCATAAGACAAGTCTAAGCAAATTTAAGAAGATTGAAATTATACGAAGTATCTTTTCCAACAATAACGGTATGAAACTAGAAGTCAGTAAGAGGAGAAAAATTGTAAATTTCACAAATATGTGAACATTAGACAGCATACTTTCTGAACAACCATAAGTCAAAAAAGAAATGAAAGGGAAATCAAAAAATATCTTAAAACAAACAAAGATGGAAACATATCATGTAAAAGTTCTGAGGTACAACAAAAGCAGTTCTAAGAGGGAAGTTTGCAGCAATAAATACCTACATTAAGAAAAAGAAGAAATATCATATATAATTTTAAACCTTAAAGAACTAGAAGAAGAACAAACTAAGCCCCAAATTAACAAAAGGAAGAAAATGATAAACATCAGAGCAGAAATAGAAGAAACAGAGACCAGAAGAATAATAGAAAAGATCAACAAAACCATGAGCTAATTTAAAAAAAAAAGGTAAACAAAACTGGTAAATCTTTAGCTATGCTAAGAAAAAGAGAAAAAAGATGCAAATAAATAAAGTCAGAAATGAAAGAGGAGACATAATAATTGATACCACAAAAATACAAAGGATCATAAAAGACTACTATGAACAGACACCAATAAATTGGATAATCTAGAAGAAATGGATAAATTCCTAGAAACAGACAACCTACCAATACTGAATGACAAAGAAATAGAAAATCTGAAAACACCAGTAACGTATTAAGAGATTGTATCAGGAATCAAAAATCTCCCAACAAAGAAAAGCCCAGGACTAGATAGTTTCCT
Organism: Puma concolor; assembly: GCF_028749965.1. Classification (NCBI taxonomy): domain Eukaryota; kingdom Metazoa; phylum Chordata; class Mammalia; order Carnivora; family Felidae; genus Puma; species Puma concolor. The sequence goes on along the minus strand of NC_141675.1, from coordinate 74,407,371 downwards.
TGGTGAATTCTATCAGCTAGTTAAAAAAGAACTCCAATCCTTCTCATGCTCTTTCAAACATTTGAAAGAAGGATTGCTCCCAAACTAATTTTATTAGGCCAATATTACCCTGATACCAAAGTTAGATAAGGATACTACAAGAAAAAACAAACAAACAAAACTACAAGTCAATTTCCCAGAGGAGTATAGATGTAAAAATCCTTGACAAAATAATAGCAAACTGAATTCAATGGCACATTAAAAGGATCATATACCATGATCAAATGGGATTTATCCCTGGCATGCAAGGATGGTTCAACACATGCAAATTAATAAAAGGGATATACCACATTAATGGTATGAAAGATAAAAATTATGATCATCTAAATAGATAGAAAAATCATTTGACAAATTACAGTATCCTTTGATGATAACAACTTTCAACAAATTGGGTGCAGAAGGAACATATCTCAACATATTAAAGGCCATATATAAAATGCCCACAGCTAATATCCTACTCAATGGTAAAAGGTTGAAAGCTTTTCTTCTAAGATCATAAATAAGACAAGGGTGCCCATTCTCACCACTCATATTTAATATAGTACTAGAAATCCTAGGCAGAGCAATCAAGCAAGAAAAAGAAATAAAAGAAGTAAAATTGTGCTTGCAGATGATATGATCTTATATATAAAATATGTATGAATATACATATCCTAAAGATGCCATGGGAAAAAAAAACTATTAGAACTAGTTAATAAATTCAGTAAATTTGCAAGATACAAAATCAACATACAGAAATCAGTTGCATTTCTATACACTACCAATGAAATACCTGAAAGAAAAATAAAACAATTCTACTCCCAATAGAAGCAAAAACAATAACATATGTAGAAATAAATTAAACCAAGGAGGTAAAAGATCTGTACATTAAAAGCTCTAAGGCTTTGATGAAAGAAACTGAAGAAGACACAAATAAATGTAAAGATATTCACGTTCATGAATGGAAAGAACTAATATTGATAAAATGTCCATACTATCCAAAACCATCTACAGATTCAATGCAATTCCTACCAACATCCCAATGGCATTTTTCACAGATATAGAACAAACAATCCTTAAACTTGTGTGGAACCACAAACGGCTCCAAAAAGCCAAAGCAATCTTGAGAAAGAATAAACCTGGAGGCTTCACACTTCTGATTTCAAACTTACTACAAATCAGTAGTACCAAAACAGTATGGAACTGGTATAAAAATAAACAAATAGACCAATGGGACATATTGAGAGCCCAGAAATAAAACCCTGGCATATATGGTCAACTAATACTTAACATGGGAGCCAAGAACACTCAATAATAGATAAAGGATAGTATCTTCAATAACCGGTATTAGGAAAACAGGAAAAACACACGTACAAGAATGAAATTGAACCCCTGTCTTATATCAGTCACCAAAATTAATTCAAATGGATTAAAACCTTGGGGCATCTGGGTGGCTCAGTTGGTTAAGTGTCTGACTTCAGCTCAGGCCATGATCTCATGGTTCATGAGTTTGAGCCCCACATCAGGCTTGGGTCTGTCAGTGACAGACTGCTTGGGATTCTCTCTCTCTCTCCCTCTCTCTCTCTACCCTTCCCCCACTCATACTCTCTTGTGATCTCTCTCAAAATAAATAAATAAACTTCAAAAAAAATTCTCTCTCTCTCTCCCTTTCTTCCCCTCTCTCCCGCTCATACACTCTCTCTCTCTCAAAAGCAACAAAACAAAACAAAACAAAACAAAAGGACTAAAACCTTAAACATAAGATCTGACACCATAAAACACTTCTTGACATTAATCTTGGCAATGATTTTTTTTTAGATATGACACCAAAAGCACAAGCAACAAAAGCAAAAAAGAAATAATCAACAAAGTGAAAAGGTAACTATGGAATGGTAGAAAATATTCACAAATCATATATCAGATAAGGGCTTACAATCCAACAAAACAAAACAAAAACAAATACAATTAAGAAATGGGCAGAGGGGGGCGCCTGGGTGGCGCAGTCGGTTAAGCGTCCGACTTCAGCCAGGTCACGATCTCGCGGTCCGTGAGTTCGAGCCCCGCATCAGGCTCTGGGCTGATGGCTCAGAGCCTGGAGCCTGTTTCCGATTCTGTGTCTCCCTCTCTCTCTGCCCCTCCCCCGTTCATGCTCTGTCTCTCTCTGTCCCAAAAATAAATAAACGTTGAAAAAAAAATTTAAAAAAAAAAAAAAAGAAAAAAAAAAAGAAATGGGCAGAGGAACTGAACAGATTTTTTTTTTTTTCAAAAGCATGCAAATGGTCAACAGATACATGAAAAAGCACTGAACATTACTGGTCATCAGGGAAATGCAAATCAAAATCACAGTGAGATATGACCTCACACCTGCTAGAATGACTTGATTATCAAAAAGACAAGAAATAACAAGTATGGTGAAGATGTGGAGAATAAGAAACACTTGTGCACTGTTGGTGGGAGTGTAATTTGTTCAGTCACCATGGAAAACAATAAGGAGTTTTCTAAAAAATTAAAAATAGAACAACCATATAATCAAAAATCCCACTTCTGGTTATATATCCAAATGATGTATATGATATCCATACACACACACACACACACACACACACACACACACACAATGGTATATTTTTCAACCACGAGAAAGAAGGAAATTCTGTCTTTTGCATAAATATAAATGAACATTAAGGGCATGCTAAGTGAAATGTCAGACTGAGAAAGACAAATACTGTGTCTTATCCCTTACACGTGGAATCTAAAAAAGCCAAATTTATAGGAACAGAGTATAATGGTGGTTGCCAGAAGCTAGAAAGTGAAGGAAATTGGGAGATGGTAGTCAAGGTACAAACTTCCAGTTATATGATAAGTAAGTTCTGGAAATCTAAGGTACAGTGTGGTGATTATAGTTAGCATTACTGTATTATACACTTGAAAATTTCTAAGAGAGTAGTTCTTACATGTTTTCACCACACACACACACACACACACACACACACACACACACAAAGATAATTATGTGAGGTGATGGAGGTGCTAACTAACCCTACTGTGGTAATCATTTCACAATATATAAGTGTATCAAATCAACATATTATTCCCCTTATACTTACACAATATTGTAGGTCAATTTTATCTCAATAAACCTGTAAAAAAATTAAAATTTAAAATAAAATGTTTTTATCTTTTAGAGATATACACTGATATATTCACAGATGAACTGATACAATATTTAGGATTTATTTCAAAATAATTTGAGGGAGGGAGAAGTAGGGACTAAAATGAAATAAAATTGATTATGAATTAACAATGATTAAAATTTGGTTGATGGATACCTGGATTTTATTACACTTTTCTACCTATTTTTGCATATATATATTTGAAATTTTCCAAAATCAAAAAGCTTCCTTTTTTAATTTTTTTTAAAGCAAGGGAGAGCAAGTGGGGATGCGGTGAGGGGGAAGAGGGAGAGAGAGAAAGAGAGAGATCCCGTGTTTGACACAGGACTTGATTTCACAACCCTGGGATCATGACCTGATCCAAAATCAAGAGTGCAATGCTCAACCAACCGAGCCATGTAGGCACCCCCCAAAAATTTCTTTTAATAAAATCATTATGTGAGGTAAGATCAGAAAAAAAAAAATACAAAGAAATCCTAATCAACAATGTACTAGTAAATTTTTAACTGATTTGCAGTGTTGGCTAATTTCTGCGATGGGCAAAATCATGATTGACAAAGTCAGCTCTCATAACCCTCAGTGAGTCGTCCCAAACTAATGTTTTCTTACTAGATTCCCTGTATCTTTGAGGCATTTGAAGTATAGGAAATCAATTTGTTAGAAAGTACCTTCTGTATGCAGAAGGTAGAATTAGCAGTTCTGGAAATTACTTCTTATCCTTCTCTTTATCCTCCTGTCTACATGAATTTTCTTAGTAACTGGAGTTTACCTTTTTAGGTGATCAATCTCATTAATTTATTCTTTTGATAGCAACTTTCTAAGGGCATTTTAAACAGAGTATTAAACAGGAATTTCTTCAACATACTGTGCTATTTTAGGCTAAACAAACAAAAATTAACAGTGCTTTCATATAACAGAACTCTTCTTATAAATAGTGAATATTAGAGTTGCCCTCAGGGTTGGTTCAGATCTGTAGGAGAATTTGTCTAGACTGATAGGATTTTTGCTTTTTTGTGTTTGATTTTTGTAGCTTCTCTCTTTCAACCCCTGATATTAGGCTGTCTGTCAGCTTTCACTTTTGATTTTTAATCTACTGTGAACCTGAGTAGCAAATCTTGGTGGCCCTCCAGTTTTGTTATGCTTATTGTTTCTACAGTTACTATCTTCCATGAGTATACGCTGACCGTATGCTTAATCTGGACTTTTATACCTCAGGTAGCGAACTATTTCCGTGTGGTGGTATTACCTACTGAGAAAGAACGGAGTTTCTGCAGCATTGCCATCTTTGTATGGTAGGGGCTTATTCAATTATTTGAAAATTTTATTGTATTTGGCACTTATGATTTCATTTAGACGTCTGAAAATGGGAGAGTGAAAGTGCTGATGCTAGTGATAAGATGTGTAGATTTCATAAGTGCAATTCAGATGATAAAAAGATGGAAATCATTAGGCATGTCAAAGAGAGGGAAGCTTTGGCATCAATTGAATACTTAAAGGAGTTAAGGCACTCAACTGTGAAGGAAATGAACAAAATTAAAACTATATGTGAAATGCTAGAAATTACACCTACAATTTGTGTCCACATTTATTTTTGAGCTCTCAGAGAATGGAAACTCTCCTATAACATTTAAGCCCATTGTTTGGATTTTATATGTTTCATTTACACACTTATTTTAGATAATGCATTAAATACGAAAGTTTTGCTTTTCCTATTGCCCAGGCTGCCTGAGGCATGTGTACAGGCTACTGATATGGCCACAGCTTTCTCTGGAGTCCTGGAATTGCTCTCTCTGCTTACCTCTTCATGCTTAGGGGTGCTGATAAGAACTCCCCACTATGGTTAGCCCCAGGATTCTTCACCATACTTTGTTGGCCTCCCTATTTAGACCTGTCCACGCCTTTGTGAATATTCTCTTTGTTACATTCTCCTTAATTACCCTTTATAGATGAGACCTATGTTTCCTTTTGGGACACTCACTGATAAACCAGGCCAGAAAACCCTGGAGAAGTGAAGTGCTCCTAGCTTGAACATTGTCACAAATCCTTGACTTACTTAACCTGCCATGATTTTGTCGCAGAAGGTGAGAGAAAATATGACTAAAATAGAGATGAAGCGTACACATTTCTAATTTTTGTAATGCCATTAGGATTTTGTTTATACCTGGCGTAGTAATTTTCATTCACGTCAATAAGAATGGACAAACTGGGGCACCTGGGTCGCTCAGTTGGTTAAGTATCCGACTCTTGATGTCAGTTTGGGTCATGATGTCACAGGTGATGAGTTCGAGCCCCAGGTAGGGCTCTGCACTGACAGTGCGGAACCTGCTTGGGATTCTCTCTCTCCCTCTCTCTCTCTCTGCCCCTTCTCATCGCACAAACTCATGCTCTGACTCTAAATAAATAAACAAACAAACTTAAAAAAAAAAAAAAGAATGGACAAACTGAGGATGGTGTATTCTGTATCCAGATATTCAGTTTCATTCCTAGGTTGTGAAATCTCCATTGAATGTATAAAGACCCACCCTTTAAGAAGAATGGCAGAACCTGGAACTAATTCCATGAAATTAATCTAATCTTTGCTCTATGTGTGACATTCTAGATGATTTTACTACCTCTTATCTCTACAAATCTTTTAAATATGAATAGCTTGATCTGAGTCTGAACTAAATTAAGTAATAGTTTTAAAGTCTGCCTTTTTCCTCTTCTCCAAAGACACAATATATTTCTGATTGTGGGTTTACATAAGTTCTAATAATGAAAAAAACAAAAACAAAAACAAAAAAAACCTCTGCACTTTAAATATGATCTCCTTAGTGCTTGACAGTGGACTTCTGTCATGGTGGGCTGAGCCTTGGGCCCTGAGAAAAGAAGAGTTCCATTTGAAAATAGAGTACTGAATTTAAAATATCCCTGAGGATATTCATTTCTACTTTATTGTTATTGTTAAGGCAAGAGGGGAATTTACTCTTACATGCATCTACTGTAAATCACTATTAAACAGTTGAATCAGCTTCTCCTTACTTCTGCCTTTCAGGCCAAAAAAAAAAAAAAATTCATCTGATTAGTTTCATTTATTTTTCAGTGTGGTCACTGTGATGAAGCAAGGACCCCTCAGACAGTCACCCTCCAGCCATTCTCCAAATGCCACTCACTCTGGGTTATTTTCTGCTGCCAGCAAGTATTGAAAAAGAACGTATGCATCAAAGCGGGGGTAGGGATAGATAGTAAAAGAGCTAGTTTTCTCCCAAAAGGCACACTCACTAGCTTCCTAGCATGTTCTCGTGATATGTCACACTACGGTCAACTATCCGTTCAAGAGAACCGCAGCTGAGCACAGAAGAACGAGGGCCTGGTGTGGCCTTGGAAGACCTAGTCCAAGGAAGACCAAGTCCAATGGAAGATGGTCCATTGCACCATCACCGTTACGATCCTGGGCAAGTCATTTAACTCCTCTGGCTCTCAGTCTCTTCGCATGTAAATCAAACAGAATATTCTCTGCCCACCAGACCTCAAAAAATTTTGGCATGACTCAAATGAGCTAATGTGTATGCTGCATGCTCAAAATTGCTAAACCCAAAGTATTGTTATTGTGGTTTCTGCGGTTTTCTCTAGAAATTCCAAATTGAAGTGCTAATCAATCTCCCAGTCACCTGCTATCCAATATTCTGGACTCTATTATTTGAAGGATGACTCCAGACCTAACCAATCTCAATCTCTCTCCCTCCCTCCCTCTCTCTCTCTCTCTCTCTCTCTCTCACTCTCTCTCACACACACATGCACCATTTCACTAAAAAGAAAAAAAAAGAGTAAAAAAGAGTACATTTTTCTGACCTTGTAAAGGACTTTAACTTCAGCTTCTGGACACACTTACTTGTCCTCTCATCTCCTGAACCACCATCTCAGCCGCTCGACCCAGACTTCATCTGCAGAATTTTCCATCTTGGGAATCTCAGCCCTCTGAGCAGAACCTCTCTCTGGTCTTTGAGGTTCCTCATGCATCCTTCAAAAGCCTCTGTCTTTGAAATCTGACTCCTCTCCTAGAGGGAGAGGCTCTGTTCCTACGGGGAGGTCTCCTCTGTCCCTTTTTCTCACAGAGACCCATTTCTTTGCCTGGGTCTCTAACCCATTATTTTTTCTCAGAGAACCTTAACTAGAATATTAGCACATCTGCATCTAATTAAAATTCCACTTTTCTCTGCCTCGAGTTTCCTAAACACACCCAGATACCACAGTGATTTGGGGAGAGTTTGCTCCTCAGTAAAATTACCCCAGTTTGCTCCCATCTTCTGTCCATTGAGGCAGCCCTGCAGATTGCTCCATGTCAAGACTTCAAGACTGCCACGTCTTAATGTCAGAAAGCGTTGTGGTCTCCTCAGAAATTGTTCTGTTTTTGTCTCATGGACATATGAATCGTGCAGTAGATGAGCTTTTCCTATTCATTTTCGTGGGAGGAAAACTCAGACCAAATTTTCTCCCAGCCCCGATGTTATGAACTGAACTGTTTCCCCCAAATTCGTATGTTGAAGCCTAAACCCCAGTACTTCAGAATGTGACTGTGTTTGGAAAGAGTGCTTCTAAACAGATAATTAAAATAAGGCCATTAAGGTTGGCCTTAATCCGATCTGACCGGTGTCCTTATAAGAAGAGGTGATAAAGACCCATGTAGAGAGATACGGGCTCTTCGTGCCCAGAGAAAAGACCACGTGAAGAGGTAGCAAGAGAGTGCCATCTGCAAACCACAGAGAGTGGTCTCAGAGGAAACCAACCTTGTTGGCATCTTGATCTTCTACTTCCAGCCTCTAGCACTGTTAAGAGAATAAATGTCTGTTGTTTAACCCACCCAGTGTGTGGCGTTTTGTGATAGCTGCTCTAGCAAATTAATACAAATTTTGGTTCTAAGAAGTGGGGCACTGCTGGTAACAAACGCCTAAAAATGTGGAAGTGGTTTTAGAAATGGATGATGTTCAGAAGTTGGAAGAGTTTTGAGCTGCATGCTAGAAAAGCCAAGACTGCCTTGAAGAGATTATTATTACTGGATATGTAGGCATTAAAGGTGACTGTGGTGAGGTCTCAGACAGAAGTGAGGACCATGTTACTGGGCACTGGAGGAAAAGTTATTCGTGTTACAAAGTGGCAAAGAACTTAGCTGAATTGTTCTCCCATGTGTTGTGGAAGGTAGGATTTGTGAGTGACGAAGCTGATTATGTAGCTGAGGAGATCTATACAAGGTACTGAAGGTGTGGCCTGGGTCCTCCTTACTACCTATAGCAAAATGCAAATGGAGAGAGACAGATGGAAGGAACTGTGTTTCTTGGTGTTGTTTCAAAGTTTTTATTTATTTGAGACAGAGAGAGAGAGAGTACAAGCCAGGGAGGGGCAGAGAGAGAGGGAGAGAGAATCCCAAGCACTGCCAGTGCAGAGCCCAACTCGGTGCTTTAACTCACCAACCGTGAGATCATGCCCTGAGCCAGATGCTCAGCCAACTGAGCCACAGGCGCCCCTGGAAGGAATTGTTAAGCAAAGAGGGACCAGAACTTGAAGACTGAAAAATTCATCTTTCTATATTGCAAAAAGGAAAGTGTGTTTGGGGGGAACACCGGAGTGTTAGTAGACTCCATAGAGACTAAGGGTGTGATGCATGGATTCAATCGGCCACCTCTGCAGCTGTCAGGAACAAAGACGGGATACACCTGCGGAAACACTGTCAGCCTGTACTAAAGGGGGCAGAGATGGGACAGAGTGAAGGAAGGCTATTGGACTCCAGCTGCAGCATCAGATTTTCCTTAGGTGTCCAGCCTGATGGCTCACCCTGAAAACTTCGGACTTGCCAGCCTCCATAGTCGTGTTAGCCAATTCCTTCAAATAAATAAATAACTGATAAGAGTAGAGCCTAATGGTTCTATTTCTCTGGAGAACCTTGACGAATACATACCCTTAGCAAGTACAGAGATCTATGTGGAGCATATTTTTTATGTGCTGTTACACAAATTCAGTCCCAAGGTATTTGCTGAGTAACATAAAAGTTCTCCTCCGAACAGCTATTGCTGTTTATTACTAACAACCCAGCCATTAGTATTCTGAAAAAAACTATAATCAAGGCATACAGTGTGAAAAAGATATTCTTGTTTAAAAATATATATGTATTGACTCACAGGAATGTTCTGATAATTTATTCTTGGTAAAAAAGGGCAGGTTTGCTACTGCTATAAACTTCAAACTAATTTTGTCTTAAACCAGATGTGATTTTTAAATGGGGAAGTGGGACAGGGTAACCACACCCAAGTATGTTTCATGAAGGTGCCGTGCTTTCTTTTTCCAGTATTTCTCTAGAATTTTCAACTCCATTTTATGTGATAATTCCTACCTGACTGTATTCTATTAAACCATGTTCTTTTCTTGCTTCCAGCTGTGGTAATGGGAAATAAACAAGGCTGATATTTACAACTCCATTTTCTTACTTACTGAAATATTCTGTGATTTTGTTCCCTGATTGGATTCACGCAATTACTGGTTTGTTATTTTCCAAGCCATTGAGCTCAGGTTGCAACTAGATCAGAATTCAACAGCCAGGGTTGTTCACTGAAACCTTACCTTCCTGTGGTATAATTCCCACATTATCATAACTGATTTCCAATCGCAAAGGGCAACCCAATTTTTAGATTTCAGGGCTCACTTATATATGTCTAGTATACCTAATAGAGAAGACTTATGTGAAAAATAACTACAAGAAAATAAGAGAATATTTGTTCATGCGTGTGCCATCCAAATTGCCCTTTAGGATGTTTTTGCTTTCCAAAAATGGAAAACTGTATGAATCTCCAGATATTTAATTCTGAGGCTTTGGTATGATAATTTTAGGCCAAAGAATGATTTGGTACTAATATGGAGTTTTAATATACACCATTACACCATCCTGTTTTATGCAGAAAACTTTATTAAGTGCCAGAGACGAGAGCATGTATGATATTTACAAAGATGGTTTTTGTCACATTTGTAGTAAGAAGGTGCAATTCTTTAAACTTGCCATTTACTTTAGTGTTGAGACATTTTGGGAGACTTCCAGGTGGCAGGAATTGTAGGATCATTTGTGTGTGTGTGTGTGTGTGTGTTCATTCACAAAAGTTTTGAGATCACTAAAAGAGTTAATATTGCTGAAATATACATGCACCCTTTCTCTGCCAACAGAGAAATCTGTTACAGTCTGGAAAAAGGAAACTCAAAATTAGAGGCTAAGTTACAAATAGAAATGAAGCTGAGTTGTGATCCACACTACTCACACAGAATTGTCAAATCCTGTTGTTTGGTCTACTAGATACTGAAGAACATGGTGCACTTTTGTTGGTGTTACTGGGCTGGCTTTGTTCGAGAATTCTGAGAAACTGTCCAATATTCTTTGAAGTACTGAGTGGCATCAGTTCATCTCAAAGATCACTTGTGTCTAGTGGCAAAAGGTCCAAAAGTCAACGTCTGATATATGTAACTTTAAACTTGCAAAAGAAGTGAATTGTATTCATTCTGGGGCTCACCTTGGGGTATATAAATGCTCTCATACGCTCTTGAAACGGTATGATCTTTATAATGTCTTCAGTGACTAGACTGAGAAAAACAGCAAAAATGCTACAGAAAACATTTAAGACCCACCTTTTGCCTTTATTTCATGTGATCTCCAAAGTGCATTCAATATATCAAAAGTTATCTGACATTACATTTAGAAGCTTCAGCCTCTTTTTAGAGCTTCCATGAAATGGGTTCTTCCTATGAGATTCTTCTGAGCCCCATCCCTTATTCCCACACATCCCACACTTACAATTTAAATTTTAAGTCATTACTTTCCACAAAATTCAAGATTTAAAATATCTATTTTGTGTTCTTTAGTAAAAACATCACCATCAACAATGGTTTTGTCATTTGAACACATTAAAATCTCCTAAAAATTAGAATTTCCCCAAATGCAAGAAATTGAAAACCATAATTTCTGAGTTGGTGGCATTCCCTTCAACTCTCATAGTTTTAAATTTGTTGCTCACTCTGCATTTTCAAAGCTTTTGGTTTAGTTGCCCAGAAAATGCATTGAAAAAATAAGTCCTTTTTATAAATCCCCTTAGGCTCCGTCATGAGTCACTTGAAACAGAATCAATTTCCCTGAGAGTGTATTTTCTCCATTGTTCTTGGGAGAAATGGGTAAAATAAGACATTGCAGGGGGGAATCAAAATAACTGAAATTAGTTTAATGAAACCATAAATTTTTTAGAATGCATTTCCAAAAATTTTGCAGGAAGCATAAATTCTTTACTTTCCATTACATGAGAAATAACACATCTAGTATATCCTTCATATGACTTCATAATTTGAAGGTGTTATTAACAATATTGTTTTTTATGTTAGACTTCCTTTTCTTCCACTCAAATTCTTTGTGTGTGTGTGTGTGTGTGCTCATTGTGGGATGATGACGTATCATGAATAAAACAGATTCTGTAATTACCATGTGTACTGAAAAATGAGGTTTACGCCAGTGGCATCCGACAAACAACTATATGAATAAACATTTCCTTGGGGCAGGAACTCTGTTTTATTCATAACTGTAATCCTATCCCTAACTTTTAGCCTGGTGTCAGACAAGCAGTAAGATATACTTGTTGAATGAGTCAGTCCCATTTTTATTTATAAGTGTGTATTAGACATCTTAACCTAATTATTAGAGCTAACCTCGTATTTGAGCTACATATATTTATGTTTTTCTTCCAAGATTTTATACAGATCTCACATTTTCTTGATTTGGAATTAAATTCAAAACTCTCAAAATCCTTGGAAAACATTATGGTTTTAAAGGAAGACTTCTCCTCAGGCAATTTTCCCAAGTCTTTATAGTAAAAGTCCTCATCCACTTTACCAGACCTTTCATAAACCTTGACATGGCACTCTTCTGTGTCAATTTTCATGCTTCATCATGAGAACAAGATGGGTGATGTTATATTAAAAGACTTTCTGTTAATTCATAACTTCTGAAATCCACTGGGTCCCAAATAGAATGATATTTATCATTAAAACATTGCTTTTTGGTGTACAGTATATTTTATAATTAATCTGCACAGAATGAAAGATAAGCATTAAGATCAAGTCATTTCACATTAAAAAAAAAAAAAACTCAGTAAAAAGTTAAAATGCGATAATCTAAACATGTTCCCCCAGATCAACTATAGCCAAATGCAAAGTATGGCAGTCACAAGGATCAAATTGTCAAAGAACAAAATATATTAATGCTAAGAATAGTGAGATAGAATTATGGAAAGCTCAAATAATTGTTTCAAAAAGGAAAGGCATTTTCATATTAGCAAACAAATAAAAATCCCATTGGGTAACAAAGGCTTTAAGGTGATTTTTATTTTTTCACTTTCATGTATTAGATTCCCTGAATAACAAAACTAATATCTTATTAATATGAAACCACTAATGCCATAATGAGTGTTATGAAGTATTAAAATCATTATCCACTGAGATAATGCTAGATAATCACTAAGCTGAGTGAATGCTTCAGCCTGAATCCACAGTATGTTCAGTATATCCATTTGGGAAGATTGGTCCCAAGTGGTGAGGGCCTATTTTTATAGCATGTTTCCATGACAAAGCTCCAAATAAGCAGAAATAGCCATCTTTATTTTATCTTTTAGGGAAATTGTATGCAAAAAGCATGATCCATTCACCAGTGTTTCTTAGTACTAGAAGAAAACTAGAATTCAGTTAGAATGGCTGTTTGGTTCAAGACAATTGACGGCTTATTTTTTTTTCTTTTTGTTTTAGTCTCGCAGCTAGGTAGACAGTTTAAGGCACACTACCCACCACTTGAATTCAGAAATTAGGTAACACAAATGCAAGCCCACAGAAATTCTGGGTACTCCATCCATGTAAAGCATAGTCAATGCCTTTTATTGTAACTAATACCATTGCTACTTTTCTCAAAAGACCTTGAGGTTCCCTTCCAAATCACTATAGAAGAGTCATGTTAAGAGCCAGGTCAGCCCTGTCTTACTGGTGCTTCCATTTCTCCAGGCTCCACTTAGCCCTTCAATCCCAGACCCAGGAATCAGCAAGGGACAACTATGACTTTGAAGTCAATGAGTTTTGCCTATATAGAAATTTCAAAGGATATCAACTGCTCACTGATACTGCCTTAAAAATAATATATATAAGGGGCACCTGGGTGGCTCAGTCAGTTGAGCGTCTGACTTCGGCTCAGGTAATGGCCTTGTAATTCATAAGTTTGAGCCTCATGTCAGGCTCTGTGCTGACAGCTCAAAGCCTGGAGCCCGCTTCGGATTCTGTCTCCCTCTCGCTCTGCCCCTCCCCTACTCATGCCCTGTCTCTCTCTCTCTCAAAAATAAACACTAAAAAAAACTTTTTAATGAAAAAACTAATATATATGTGTATATGTATACATGTGTGTGTACATATATAGTGCGAAAAGTGGCTTAATAAAGAGTGACTCAGTATTCCTGCTCTCCTTATACAGCAGAAGTAATTGATACCTTTTTTATATTTAAATTTTTTTACATTTATTTACATTTTTACATTTATTTACATATTTTACATTTACATTTTTACATTTATTTTACATTTATTTACTTATTTTTGAGAGTGAGAGTGAACAGGGGACGGGCAGAGAGTGAGGGAGACAGAATCCGTGGCAGGCTCCAGGCTCCGAGCTGTCAGTACAGAGCCCCATGACACGGGGCTCAAACCCAAAAACTGTCAAACCTGCTAACCGTGAGATCATGACCTGAGCCCAAGTCGGACACTTAACCGACTGAGCCACCCAGGCGCCCCTATATTTAAATAGTTTTAAATGCTAATACGTTTAAACTTTTTAAAGAGTACCATTAAAAAATTAAAGATCAATTTCTATTTTGAGATCTTTCATGATCTCAGTGAAAATGTGCATGTTTCTCCCCATCTTTCATTCAAAAGTCCAAAAAGCTGTGTGAGATCGCAGAAAAGAAAGGCAGACTTGACTCAGTTATCTGGAAAATTTCAGAACAGAAGTTGCTTCTCTCTTATTTCTCACACCTGTCCCCATGATTTATTTCATCCAGAAAAATCTGTTTTCATTACTACCCTATATCACAGAGCCTCTCAACAGATGCATATAGATAAATGAATAAATTCATTGGCTATTTCCTGAATTCCCTTCAGAGAAACCTGAAGTCAGGTTTATTAATTGAATATTAATATTATATTATATATAATATTAATTGGATATTAATTGGAAATTGGTGCTTCGTTCTCACAGTGGATGAGTCACGTAACACACTGTTGGTCATAAAAACGATTTCCGGGATTGTAAACTTTTGAGATTTTTTTTACAGGCGAATGTGTTCTCTGCAATTGCTCAGAAATCAGAACTGAGGAGAAGGCTAAGCTGCTTGTTGAATACTTCCAAGTATTGGATTAACAGGTAAAATGAGAATCACACTTTCAATAACTGTTGAGCATGTGGGAACACGTGGATACATCCTCAAGGCTTTGAGTGATATAGGTTTTACCACTTCCTTTTATGGTGTGACTTCATATTTTTGACATGAGAAAAATAACCCCTAACAAAAACCATTTGCTTTTAAGCAAATCCAGTCTATTTTCAGAGATTTGTGCTGGTCTCTAACATCAGACTTACTATAAATGGCAATAACAACTTTGGTTAATTTCCTTCTCCCTCCAAGATTCTGCCATGAAGCCCACGAAGTTTGAAGGCATTTGAGTGTATGGTGATTTTACATTTTTAGGTGCCAACCTAGATTTAATCCAATGCATATTTTGTACTAACTTGCTACAAGTACATGGTTCGTGGCACCTACTGAATTGACATGTTTTCTTGTTCCTTTTCCTTCCTCCCTTCCTCCCTCCCTCCCTTCCTTACTCTCCTTTCTCTCCCTTCTCCTCTCTTTTTTCTTTATTTTTTAACACTTAGTAAAAAGTTATTATCACCATCTAGGTCTAGGCTTTTTCCCTACTGCACTTCTCCAAACAAATGGTCCTAATAAGATACTGAGCCCGATAGTATTCATTTTGGCTTCTGCTTTCTATTCCTTCTGCCACTCAGCCCTTATGTGAAAGATTTTAAATAAACATATGTTTTTTTATACTTTTTTTTTCTTCTTTGCAAAGAGAATTTGGGTTCATTGGAACCTGTTGGATTTAAAATATTCTTGGTAGGAACAGATGAATTCATTTTTCAGATGGAGTCTAGCTAACTAGATGGTAGACATTTCATTCAGGGATGGGAAATGAGGAAAACTTGGCCCCAGAGGGGAGGCCCTCAGGTACTGATGTGGAGGGAGGGGCTAAACACAGGAGGCTTCGTGCTTCTCAGTCGCCTGGGTCACTCTGCGGATCTGGCAGTTTCTCTGATGGGCTCACAGTATTTATTTTGTCAATCAGCATTTTCACATTGTCTGGTTTCAGTCACGCACTGCCATTAAAGCCAAGAAGCCAGGGACGATGCTGTCTAAAGGTCTTTGAGGGTGGACAGGCCTTATTAAGGCTCGGAGTCCCTTGTTCCATACTCAAATCTTAAGTGGTGCTGACCATATACAAGAAAAGAGATTCATCTAATACTCAATATGTCCTCAACCACCTATCCCACTTTGGCTGCTGTGGTCCCAGGAACTGCAGTACCATTCACTGAGCATTGTGTTACATGTCTTGAAATTAGAGTGACCAGGCATTCAGTATTGTCTGCTAGTTCCAATTTAAAATAGTTTATTCTGTGTCTCCATAAGCACTTTTACGATTAACATTTCAAAACATACAAAAATGACACACACTTTAGCTCTTTAAATTGAGTAGTGCCATA
Source organism: Puma concolor (assembly GCF_028749965.1). Classification (NCBI taxonomy): domain Eukaryota; kingdom Metazoa; phylum Chordata; class Mammalia; order Carnivora; family Felidae; genus Puma; species Puma concolor. The sequence goes on along the minus strand of NC_141675.1, from coordinate 74,391,336 downwards.
ACATGAAGGAAATCTTCTCCCTTGAGAAACAACTACGGGGATCCTGCAGTTCACCATGGAACACAGAGGACCAGAAGGAATTGAAATAATTACATCATGGTGAGGAGCATCATAAAAGCATCTTAGAATTGGAGGACCTGGGTTCAAATCTCTATTTTCCACTTAGTGTTGTGTGAACTTGGCCTTGTTACTTACTGTGGCTTTGTTTGTTGATCTGTTGTTTGGGAAAACCTACTTCTGCCTTAGGGGGTTATTATGGGCATTGTCTAAAAATGTGGATAAAAGAACAGTGCCTCAGGACACCTGGTGACTCAGTTGGTTAAACATTAAGCTCCAGACTTTTCTGATTTCCCCTCAGATCAGGATCCCAGGGTGTGAGATCCAGCCTGGGGATGGCTCCACGCTGAGCTTGGAGCCTGCTTAAGATTCTCTCTCTCTCTCTCTCTCTCTCTCTCTCTCTCTCTCTTTCTGTGTTTCTCCCACGTTTGTATGCACACTCTCTCTCCCTAAAATAAAATTTTTAAAAAAAGAAGAAGAGTGCCCCTCACACAGTCAATGCAAACCTATAGCTATAATTTATTTGCTGGAATGAAATAATTTCAAATTTATAAAGAACTTAAGAGGCTCATTCACCAAAGAATATGATACAATTTTTCAGAAAGCTTTCTGCAATCCCATTACAAAAATAGAGTCCCTTCCCAACTCCGTCCCCACCCACTATCACCTGATGCAGGTGAAATACTACCTGATTCGGAAGAAATTAAATGTTTTAACCCCATTTAGTACTGCGCTCTTTCTATGTTAATGCTAACAAACATGCCCACTTTTTAAAAACATTTTTTAAGTGTTCAGGAGCGGTTGGCAGGCTCCGATAGAAGTGATAGTCTGCTTCTCTACGGGGTTAAATCCTCAGTATCCTAATAACCCCTCTCCCCACCACATAAAATCTTGCAACTAACCCCAACCCCTGGCAGTTACAGACACATTCTATCTAAGACTCTTTTATGAATTCAGACCTAGGCAGCTAGAAGCACCCACATTGAAATCGGGTCTGCGGATACCTTCCGTGCTGAAGCAAAGCCTTTACAGAGTGTTTCAATAGCCGAAGGGCTACTGTCATGCTTGTTAGCGTCTTGCTCCAGTACACAGAAAAATTGATTCTTTTAGCAGGTCAAATTATTTTTGTATTTTTCTTTTTTCATGCACAGTAACTCCATTCTTTTACCTGGTCAGTTCCTTTAAGAAAGATTCAGTTAGGGGAGCTGCATCTTATTATCTTCTGCCACCAATGCATGGTGCAAAGACAGTTTAATTCTTAAGGAGAGAATCATTTAAGTGTGACCTATTGTATTAGTCTGGATGCTTTTCCTATTAAGCACAGGGAAGTTAAAGAGGTCTTTAATTTGTCTAAACCACATTGCCAATTTACATTGAACTTGAAGAGCCCATTGCCTTTCCAATCAGCTCAACTCTTCCTAGATAGTCTAAGGTGAATTTTAAATAATACAAAATCTTTTGGTAATGTCTCTAAAAATGATGGCTACACTAATAAAATAGCTCATAGGAAGAGTGTCACACAGCTGAAATGACTGCAAAATTGTACACTATTTGCCTGAAAAACATCCCACCTGAATGGAATTGTTAGCACTGGACTTCAGCACTGGTCTATGTTCATTCATTAACAGTTTTATTGAGGTTGTCCAAATACATAATAGCAGTATAACTCCAGCACTACGGCCTATAGAATAGAGGTTTGAGGCAAAACTATAGTCTTCTGCTGGATAGATTTGTTATTATCAACTCTAAAAAGAAAACAATGAAACTCACTTGGAAAAGGAGTGTTAGAGATGCAAATGATAGCAGATGTAGAATTTATCTGCCAGAGGCCATAACTGGCCCCTCGAAATGTAGGACGGTGAACAGAAAGATGGTGAATAATAAATATGTGGTGTTAACAATTCTACATAATAAATAATGCACAAAAAATAATAACAATAATAGTAATCCAACGCTTACTATGAAAGATGTTTTATCAACATTATCTTACTGAATCTTCAACATGCCCGGGCAGTATATATTACATCTTTTCCCATTGCAAAGTGAGTCTCAGAGACATTTCAGTTACCCAAAGTTCCAAAGATAGGAAGCAGCAAAGCTGAGATTCCAGCCCCTTTGACATCAATGTCCATGCCCATGACGTGATGCCAGACTGTCAGGCTTCTAATGAGTGTGAGCTCTGGGATCTGGGTGGCAGTAACCGGGACTTCTGTTTGCAAACAGTGACAGTGGTAGGCTAGATCAAAAGTGGTACATGGCCCTAAATCGTATGTCTAATAACCACCATGAGGCTTCATCCAGCATGATCCTGAAACAATTTGTCAGGTATGTCTCTTGGCCAAGCAGCACCTTGTTGCATTGTGCTTTACAGCAATTTTCCATAGTGCGTTCTTTTGATTTGGATCTTTTGTGACTGAGATTAACATGAAAAACATATTTAAAACAAAATTGTTTTGTAAGGTTTTGCGTTTCTTTTTAAAGCCTCTGTGGCCCCAAAGCCCACCTTTTACCAGCTGCTCAGGTGTTGTTTTATATTATCATTCAGCTTGTTCTGATACAGGTGGGGTGAATTGTTGGACAAACATTCACGAGGAACCCCAAAATGTTTTCTGCTTTGAGTGATCCATTTGTGAAATCTTCCTATGCAAAAGACAATTCTGTGAGACTTCAGTCAGAACAATTCCAAGCCAAGGGGTGCCTTGGCCAAATGGGTGGCTGCCATTTGAGCATCCGACTCTTGATTTCAGCTCAGGTCCTGATCTCATGGTTGGTGAGACTGAGTCCTGTGTAGGTCTCTGCACTGACAGCACAGAGTCTGCTTGGGATTCCTTCTCTCTCTTTCCCTCTCTCTCTCTCTTAAAATAAATAAACAAACCTTTAAAAAAAAAAATTCTGAGCCAAGACTTGATAGAAATACTTCATTTTATCTTTTATTCTCCCCCAAAACTACAGGTAGCCTTCTCTCCACTCAGGTCTGTGTTTACTTAGTAAGGCTGAGAATTGGAAGAATTACTTCTATTGCTCTGATCAAAAAATAACAAAACAATTAAAGCAAGAGCATGGTCTTTAAAAATTAACTAGGAAAGAACCCAGAAACCAGTACTGTTGTGCTTATTATATTGTAATCTATTTTTCTGCAAACTCTAAAGCTGGCAACATTGCAGTGGGGCAGGGGTGAGGTGGGGGGGTCCCGATACTCAGATGTTTCTTAAGCCATGTAAATACCATCTTTTGGGTTGTTTCTTTTAGGTGCCACCCCTCTAGTTGACAGGGCAGGTGACAGTTCTCCTTAAATGGGAAACACAATGAGTACACTTTATAATTCTAGCGTTTGAGACGATGACTAATACCCTGCATTATGGGCAACTCATGCTCATTTGGGTTTTTACATGGTTTGGTGTTTTATGGGATTCACCCTAGGAGCTCTACAAGTCTGTTCAGCTGGTGAGCCCTATTCCAGGGATATCTGAGCCCTCACTGTATGACTGTGTCCATCTTATCTTTCCAATCTCACCTGAAAGGTCAAATCCTGAGGGAGCATTCCATAGTGCCCCATTAGCTTTGGTGCCCAACTTCTCTCCATCAGAGAATGCTGTTTCTTCTTCCATAGAAACAACACAATATCATAAGTATTGTTTGTTCTTTTATTTCTTACACTCTCTTCTTCCTCCCAGAAGGTAAGCTCTAAAGCCAGGACCATGTCCATCTTATTCACTACCATTTACCAAGGGCCTGGAATATGGCAGGTGCTCAATAAATCTTTTCTCCATCATTTAAAATAACATTTATAATGACACATGATACTTTTATGCTCTTTTGTGTCTAGGTGTTATATCGACTATGTCATGTGATTCTCACAACCGCACGATGAGGCAGGCTGGGCAAATATTATCTTTGAACACAGAAACTAAGTGGGGTAACTGAGGTCCTGGTAGTCCCACTGGGTGTAGTCTCCTCCCACATCAAATAGTACTGACATATACAACTAATAAGATAAGGCCAAAATGATGAAGTGTGTCTTCCAAGGTGAGATCATTAAAGACATTGAGGCTTCTGTCTCACCTTCTTAGATCACTCACACTGGGGATAACAAACTGCCATGCCATGAGGACACTCAATCAGCCCTGGGAAGCCTGTGGGAAAAACTGAGGCTGCCTGTCAGCAGCCTCATACCAACCATGTAAGTAGAATCTTGGAAATAGATTCTTCAGCCCCAATCCAGCCTTCAGATGACTCCAGTCCTGGATAACACCTTGGTTACTACCTTGTAAGAAAGCCTGAGCCACAACTACCCTGATAAGCTCCTGAATTCTTGATTTACCAACACTGAGATAATACATGTTTATTGTTTTAGGCTGCTAAGTTTGGGGACAAATCATTCTGTAATAATAGATAACTAAAACTCCAAGACTCAGAAATGTCAATCCTTAATCTTCTTTCTCATTTTTCCCCTTCTTTATCATCTACCCTAACCCCCCTATTTCTACCAAAGAAACTTGTGGTATGTGTGTAGTAAATATAGATGGGAATACATTGTGACATGTGTGTTCAATATTAACCCAGTTTCCCTCACTACAGCCTCTTCTGGCTGGCAAATCATTCCATTCACATCATCTTGAAGAGAACAAAATTATAGGAAGCTACTTAAGAAAATAGGCAGCTTAGTTCTGTCAAAATCAGCGGCCTAAACTTTGTCAAGACCACAGCAACTTCTGGGCCAAGCTAAAATGTCCCTGAGAATCCTCCAAAACGTTTCCAAATAAAATAGTTATAAACTTATTTAAAGGCATTCGTGGTAGGAGGCTGGCAGGTGTTGTGGAAGTTGGGGAGATACAATTTTAATTTGCACTCTGGGCTTTTAAGGACAACTCATAATCTCATTGGAACTGATTCAAGAATCATTTGAATATTTACATAATGGAAGTCTGAACAAAGTTATATTTATTAATTAATGTGTTTTATAAAGTTGAATCTAAATTTTCCTTATAACAGGCAAGATAATCTATCATTATGCATATTTGAATACACACTGCCAGTCAGATTACCCTACCACTTACTCCCTAACCCTGCTCTCCAACACCCACAGAACAGTTCACCTAATAGTCCTTAAAAGTAAAGCCCCCTTAACATCCCTTGATCTTCCCCCTTTGCTTCTCTCCATACCCTCCCCCTGCATGAATTTGCTCATGAGGGGCCCTCCAGTGGTATCTGGACCCCGCTTATACTCTCTCATCTGCCTAAAAGAGAAGAAGGCCAAACCGTGTGGGCTTATGGACAATTGCTCTAGAGTGATTCCCCAGTGGTGATGGCTAAGAGGCATGGGATTTTTTCTTGTTCCTGTCCTTATCACAGCCATACTTGCCACTGATGTAGGGTGAATTATATCAAAGACATGAATTTATTCTTTACAAAGTCATACTCATTCTGTCCAGTAGTAGGGATTCTCCCAGGGGTGTGTGTGTGTGTGTGTGTGTGTGTGTGTGTGTGTGTGTGTGTTGAGGTGCAGGGTGCCTCAGGGCCCTGGTTGCTATGTCTAACTTCACTGGAGTAATTGCCATCTCACCCCCGCTTCCATGAACTCCAGATGCCTTTTGTCCACGCTCCAGGGAGATACAGTGTCTAAGAGAAGAATCCCAACTTCCACCACTTAAACCATGTGATCTGAGATACATTATTTAATTTCTCTGAACCTCAATTCCTCATCCAGGGGCATTTTATCCTGCCTATGTGACAGGGTCTTGGAGGATTAAATAAGATTATGTACGTGAAGAATTTTTTAAATCAGAAGCAGATATAAGAAATATTTTGCAGCATTTGCATGTCTCAATGAAATTCTTATCAAGAAGGATTAGTGAATAAATGGCAGACTCTTTTGCAATAATCATTGTTGTCCTAACATACATCAAGTATGACTCTTTAGAACTACCCATCTTTAGAGATTTCAAGATAAATAACAGATACATGATAGATTGATAGATAGAGAGATAGATGATAGATACCCAGTATCTTCAAGAGATATCTAGCTCACATTCTAGTGGAGATATAGACAATAAATGAAACACATAACTGTATAATATGTTAGATGGTGAGAAGTGCTATGAACTTGACACCAATAAAATAGTCATAAAAATGTTTCCCTGCAAACTGTGGCAAGTGCCATGGAGGAAAAGTAAAGCAGTCCTGAGACAACAAAATGGTGGCTGGGAGACTGACACCATCTGTTAGGAAGGGATAGCAATCTTAAAAAAGACCATTCTCTCCAAAGGGGTGTTGAAGTTTGAAGAAGGGGGTGGAGAGCAGGAGAGAAAAGTACTCCACACAAAGGAAGCAGCATGTGCAGTTTTCTTACCCTGAGCTATACTTAATGTCTCTGGCTGGCCTCGATTTCCTCCCTCTATTCTACGGCTGAAAATCAAGGGACTTTAATGTCTGACAGGCCTGAGTTCAAGTCTCAGTACCAATAGTGTATGGACTTGGGAGCAAGTTACTTAAACTGTTTGCTCTGGCTTTCTAATATGCAAAATGGGAATAATAACTACTATTTCACAATGCTGTTTTAAGAACTGAATGAATAATGAACATAACAAACCCAGCACAGTATCTGGCTTTATATTTTTATAGTAAGTACTGAAAGAATGATAGCTATTCATTATTATAATACTATTATTATCATAAAAATAGTGAGAGGCTGGATAAGATTATGCCTAATTTTTCTTCCAACTATAGGATTTGATGGACCACTAGCCACAGGTATTTGCATAGTTTCTGTTGGGAATGGGTTATTTACTGTGCGAAGGCAAAATGAAATACAGATTCTATAAGGAATATAGCTATAGGTATAGGCATCTTCTCTCTTAAATTCTAAATGTGATGCAAAGATAAAACCATCTGAAAAAAAGCATGAAAATATATTCAAGGGACATAGAGTGCTAATGTTATGTGAAAATCCAAAATACATAGTAAAACACAATATAACCAGATCATTTTCAAGGGAAGTTAAGTAGGTAGAAGAGCTTTAGCTTGTACACAATTCAAACTAAACCAGGCACTTTAAAATTTTTCTCATTCTCAACAAAAATGAAGCAATTTCAATACATAATGGCTTTTCTAAATTCAGATGTTATAATTAATCAATAATTTAGATGTGTCTTGTGGATTGATTGGAGAACTGCTTCTTGATGCCACACTTTCTACAAAATAGAAAAATGAAGGGTCAGAGCTAAAAAGGGCCTTCAGAGACCATGTGATGTTATGCCTTGTATAGGATGAGGAAACTGAGATCCTAGTTGTAAAGGGACTGGCCTTTACCAGAATGCGATTTTTAACCTTCTTTGTGCTTCTTTAACCACATCATCCTTAAACCACAAAGCCCCCAGTGGTGTAAGATCTTCAACTATGTTGCACCAAAAAATGAAGTCCTGTACATTTGTAAAGCTAAGTGTAGAAAGAACAAATGAAAGGCCACAGTTAAGAAATATCTTTGGATATAGGAATGATTAAAAACAATTTCAATCACAATAAAAACGATTCTTCTAGTTTACTATAAGCTGGCTATCGAGTGAATTCCTCTAAAAGCTTGTCTGGGGAGAAATGAAAGGGTTAAGTTTGTGAAGCACTTCATTTTTCAGCCACTAGCTGTGGTATCCTGGGTAATTACTGCAGCTTACCTGAGACCACACCTTAGATAAACCTGTAATGCTGGAGTTTTCTGCAAACATCTTCTCTCCTGCAAGCTGTGGCTTGTCTCTTTCATATATTTGTCCTATGTTTTCAACTCGATTTTCCAGTGGCTAGTTTATACTTGGTTGAGCCAACAAATCAGGGTCTGTTGATTTAGCTTCATATGGTCTTGGTGCTGGCATGAGACAACCGTGCCGGCTATGTGGTAACGAACACAGTCAGGCCAGATGAATTATTTTCCTACTAGAGAAATAAAGTTAAAAAAAAAAAAAAAAAAAAAAAAGAGGATGAACTGGTTCAGGTAAAGGTTATGATTTCATTTCCCTCATTTTATTCCTTGTTTTTAAAAATACTATAGGCTTCGCTTGCGACTGAAATTTCATTCTCATTTCACTTCTTAAATGAGCATTTAACTGAGCATTTCTCATGTTAAGAAATTCTGTTTTGTCCACAGAGCCCAGTATAAGAACAATCTAAGCACAAGGTAGGTACTCAGTGTGGCAAAGGAAAGCATGTCCTTGAGGAAGCCAGTTCTTCCTCATGGTGTTCTATGGAAAGTGCAATGACAGTACGGAACCATTTTTAGGTCATATCCGTCTATAAAGAGTACAAAGCAAAGTAGTTTGTGTTTTAAGTTTTAGTGGTTCCCAACTACAAGGTGCTTCTGGAACCTGCATTTCTCTTTGAGAAAAAAAGACTCACGACATCTAGGTCAATGGGGGCATATCTTTTCTCCTTTGTAAAGAGAAATGGTATTTTCTTCTCTCCATCTCCCTGCACCTCATCACCACCACCACCACTGCCACCGGACCTAGGAGACAATGCAGTGAAAACTCACAGACTAAGCCCAAAATGACTCTTCAAAACTTTCAGGGTACAAGAATGGTAGTATTACTTTCTTAGTTCTGCATGTAAGATAAAAAAAAAAATAGGCCGAAGATATGGGCATTTGAAATGATATGCTCAAAGTCTTAGACGAAGCTCGTGGTGGTGATGGGATTATCACCCAGGTCGACCACTCTTCTGATACCCTCACCCACTTATTGCCGGATCGACAATGTCAATAATGCCCAACAGCACTTCTTGAACACACATTAGTGGAATTACTTTAACCAAACAGTTTGATCACTGCCTAGCTACCTAACATTGGGGAAATAGAAATTTTGATTGAGGGGAGGGGCCCTGGGTGGCTCAGTCAGTTGAGCACCCAACTGAGGCTCAGGTCATGATCTCACAGTTTGTGAGTTTGAGCCTGTCTCTCTCTCTCCAAAAATAAAAACAAAATAAAATAAAATAAAATAAAAAGAAATTTTGATTGGGCTGGAATGGAAGGAAGACTCACTTTTGAGCCAGAAGATTTGGGGAAGGGGAGCAGTAGAGGAAGGAAAATGTGTTTATCAACGTTTTTATTTCTTAATTTTAAAAATATTAAATCTGTAAAGCAACAAGTACTATAATCCAAAAATATATAGTTTTTAAAGTGAATATCAAAAAAAAAAAAAGAATAAAAAAAATAAAGTGAATATCATCCCTCTTGCCTCCAACATTAGTTAGTATTAACGGGCTGGTGCATATCTTTTTAGTTTTTTAAAAGACCACAAAAATATGTATATATAGAGAATAGTGGAAGTGAAGGAAGTCAGGCGGAAAGAAAAGGATTTAGGTTTAGGGAAAAGGATGGGAGAGTCACCACCACCCCCCCCCCCAACAACTTGCCCTCAAACTGGCCTCAGGCGTGACTAGGATGATAATTCTATGTTGGGAAGGCAGCAATTTCAGTTTTCTAGGTTAGCTTCATTTCCCCACTTACCCTGGTATAGGCTCATGAAATCTGTACTCTCCATTTAAGCCCATTTTCTCCCTATCTAATCTCTGTTTTCCCCTACTCCCTATTCCCACCCCATTCCACACATTCACCTACTACTGCCCTACACTACCCATGAAGACATAAAACCAGAAGGTACAAGTGATAAAAGATGGCTCTCATGCTGTTATTCTCTGAGGAAAAGAAAGGAAAAAAAAAAAAAAAAGACTGTTGGAGCCATCTGCCTCCCTCAGACCTTGGCATACTGGTCTTCTGAAATCAAAATGGCTCCAAAAGTGGAATGGATGGGTACTTTGCAGGCCAAATGCCTCTGGCGGTGATTCAGGTTCTGGTGGGAACTAGAGCTTTGATATTGTTGTCATGTCTTAAAGGTCAGCTTGAGGTTGTTGGTCACTGAATTGGAGTCCACTTTTGGAAAAGTTAATGGAAGTCTGGGATATGGGCTAGTTTCAGGCTGGGCAGCCATAGTCCTGCCTCCACTCCTCTATACACACACATATACATGTTCAAATAATTTGCCTCCCCACTGAATCTTCTGCATACAGATCCAGCCAGAGCAAGGGCTGCCCTCGTGTAAAACACCATTTCAAAGTTCAGCCCATCTGCCAAGTGTTGAGCAACCACTGGAAGCCATAGTTCTAACATAGCAGGTTGGTCAAGGATAGGGTCAGGGAAATGAAGTAAGCTGTGAACTCATGACAATATCCTGGAAAACCCAGACTGTATACTTAAGCTTGGAGGGAAGCTGTCAGCTGAGACTGATGTTGACTTTTTAAGGACACGAATGATAACATGCCCCCTGAACTTTACCCTTCTGTCAGTTAAACTTCCACTATTCTTGCTGGCATATAGTTGGTGCCAGAACAAGGCAAGCCAATGCCCTTTGAGAAGTGCTGTGCTGGAATCGTATAAAGAAGGGAAATCTTTCCATAGTGACCCAAGAAGTTCCAGACTACATTGTGTATTACACACTGGAGCAGAGCAGAGAGCTACATGAGCAATGGTTGACATGGTCTTCTACTTCTCTCGCGTGCTGATTTGAATGATATCTGGAGGCTTTTCTTAACAGTATTATAACTGCTTTTATTTATTTACCACTTCATGTGTGCCTGACCCTGTGCTCAGCACTTTATGGACATTATCTGATGATTTCTATCAGCCTTTGGAAACTATTTCAGAATTTGTCCATGAAGTTAAGAAAACGTTCATTAGAGCTTAGCTTTGCAAATCTGGGTGAATACTTTGTAAAAATTAAACCACTCTTCTTTTTTTTTTTTTTTTAATTTTTATTTTTGTTGAAGTGTAATTAACACACAGTGTTGTATTGGTTTCAGGTGTACAACATACTGATACAACAATTCCATATATTACACAGTGCTCACCCAATAAGTGTAGCCACCATCTGTCACCAATGTTATAACAATATTATTGACCGTATTCTCTGCGCTGTACGTTTCATCCTGTGACGTATTTATTTTATAACTGAAAGTTTGTAACTGTTAATCCCCTTTATCTATTTCATCCATCTCCTCACCAATCTCCCCTCTGGCAACCATCAGTTTGTTTTCTGTGTTTAAGAGTCTTATTTTTTTTTTTTTTAACCACTCTTCTTATTTTAAAATCAGTTATGTATTCCAGCCTCTACTCTAAGTAATAAACTAGGTACTGGTACATCATATTCACTTTTTGACAATCATCTGACTTTGAAGACCCAGGCCTTGCCAACTCTCCCAAGGTCAACCTGAAAGAACAAAGTATACTGTGAGTAAAGACATTCCATTAAGGAAGGCAAGGAGATCAAAGTACTAATGATACACAATGATTTGTTATGTTATTTAAAAATAATAGTCATAATAATTAGAAATATTAAGCTTTAATAGTGAATGGATGTTGAGCTAAGAACATGTGACATAACCATTTTCATCATGGAATGACTTTCAAAAAGCAAACAAAACTATTTTCTGAAAACACAGCAAATACCTAAAAATACTTATAAACAACTGATGGTTTTCATTTGGACGGTACTTTATTTCTGGCATTTTTATTTCCTAGCAGAGTATAATAAAATTTTCCAACTAACTTTTGGGCATTTGTCACATCAGGTCATGGGGTTGGGACCACTCCTGGTGGGCATCTCAATACTGTCCGTCAAGCAGAGTTTCTACCCTCAGAAATAATCTCTTGAACCCACCTTCTTCTTAAATGCCAACCAATAAAAAGAACAACCTGGGCAGTCTCCACACTTTATATTAAGTTACCTCCAAAACGGCATTTGAACCTGCCCCCTGCATTACATAAAGAAACCGAACTTGTTAAAGATCCTTACTTACCAGGCTGCTAGGCTCTATGCTTCCTTTTAGTATAGTCTGCCATCCAAACTCTCAAAAATTTTAACTGCTTCTTGCCTTCCCTCTCAATCCAAATGTGTGGAGTTTTATCGTAAAAGTGAAATGAGAGAAGCAGAACTCATCCCGGGATAGAAAGGTTGTCACTTCTACCTATTATACCAGAGTTCTGAATTCCAGAGATATGAAGTAGACGCAACTAAAATGGCATTCGATGGCGTTGGTCGTGTCGAAGGAGGGATAAAGAACTTCGCCCTGGCACTGGAGGGCTGGGCCCCGGGGATGTTCCTGGGAGCGGCTCACAGGCCCCAGCCTGCAGCCTCAGGCCCCTGGGCAGGGGTGTGCGCATGCTCGTGATGACGCCTGCGGGAAGGTGTCTGAAACCCCAGAGATCCCGAGGTGATAAAGTCAACATGCCAGCCTGCCAAACTGTACAGCCTGAAAAGGACTATTTTTCACCACGCATGAAGATACCATTCCTGTTCAAATATTTATTTGGGCTTGTATTCCGAAAAGACTTCTTCCTCTGTTAGGTTTAAGCACTTCCCCGTTCCCTTCTACTTCCGTTTAAGGTTATATGAGGATTTCCTTGTCATTTGTCCTAAGGGACTGATGTTTTATTTATTGAAATAGTAGCTGGAGCCTGAAAATGGTGAATTTGGGGACACATAAAGTTGTAACAATTTAAATTGTTAAACCCAAATTGCGTAGTCAAATCTTTAACAGACCATTCTGAAAACGTATCTGTTTTCTTTTAATAATAACAAAATACCCTGTGAGATTTCACATCCTTGATTTCTCACTTGAAGAATCATTTGGGATACATCTGGGTTTTTTTTTTTTTTTTCTTAAGATTAAATTCTTTAAAAGCAAATTAGCTTTTAATATGAATCTTATGACTCAGCATAAGAAAGCTCCAGCCACATTATAGTTGTGGAAATTTTTCAAGAATAAACTATTCTCAGAAACAGAAATGATGCAAACGTGAGCTTTTAGATAAAAGTCTATAATGGCTCTTTGGCAAGATTCTCTACTGGATTCTAACGGGCCAAAGAGGATAAGTAAAACGTTACCTAGTCCCTACCAGATATCAGGTACTCTCTCATAAACATGGGTCATTCCGGCCATAGAGTAAATCTATGACAAAGGTACTATTTCCAGTTCATAGATAGAAATACTGAAAGTAAATGATTTGTCAAAATTGCACTGCTGAGGAAGTGCTGGGGCAAGGATGTAAAATTTGGTTTTCTGACTCAAAATTTGGTGTTCTTTCCACTACACTGTGACACCCCTTGGACATGAATATTAAGGATTCTAGTGGTTGTTTTTAAAATGAGAATTACTTGAGTTTGCACTTTCCCATATCCTACTCCAGATACAAGCTTTAAAGATCAAACTATAATATAGAAAAGGTGTTTCCCCTAACAAAGGAGACTGCTTTTAAATCCCCCTTTAAAATAATGTGGCATATCCATAAATAAGCAAGGAAATAATTTTTTTAATTAATTAAAGTTTATAAGTTGTCCTAAAACAAAATGGGATTACATATTATCTGTGAATCATGAGAATGCTAGAGGAGGTTCCCAAAATGCTATCCCAAATGAAATATCATTTTAGAGTATTACCAAGAATCCTAATGCCAAGAACTTTGGAGAGACCCTGTCCCTTTAGTTTTTTGTTGTTGTTGTTGGTTTTTTGTTTTGTTTTTTTTTTTAACATACGCCTTTGAGATAAATATACCAATGCAATAAATGTTGACCAAAGTATCTTGGCTTTGCACTTACGGTTTGCCATAAAATCAAAGATAAATTCTAATGAACTGTGCAGAGGTATGACCTCATAACTAGGTAGGTAATGATACGGTCAATGGCAAAACACACAGTCCTCAGCCAGAGCTCAAGCTTACAGTGACATCTTATTCCTTTGTTCCATATGTTTATTTTTAAAATTTCTTAAAGACTATTAAAGGAAGTAAATTAATATCCTTAAATATTCATTGGCTCAAAGGAATGGCAGTTTATGTTCCACTAACATGTTTGCATTAGTTTGAACAATACAAATAAAAGGCAGAATGTTCTACCTTGTCAACCATAGAATTTGCATGTTGTCTGGGGTTGTATGTAAGTGCAGAAGTAAAGGGTATTTGAAAATAATCGATACTCTTTAGAATATGAGTGAGGGTAGATTTAGTTGGGTTTGTGGGGAAAATATATCCAGGAAAGAAATATCAGTAACAGGCACTCAGAAAGCAAACTGTGGTGCCTCTGTTATGACATTTTAAACATATATTTCAGAAGTGGGTTTAAACCGTTTAAACCAAGGCTCAAGTGTAACTAATATATTCCCTGATGAGGTTGGTTCATCAGCTGTCTCATTGCCCTGGGTCTTAACTCCTCCCACAGATTTCACAGTTTGTGTGTATCAGGTTTAGTCATTTATCTAGTGAAGCAGTTATCATATTCCACTCTTCCATGGCTAATCATGGCATAAGCAGTTAGCACTTTTCATCTTCAAAGCTCTTAACAGCAGTTAATTAATATAAACAACCCCCTTAGGAGATAAATTAATCACACTATAACAGTTCCCATTTTACCAATTGAGAAGCTGAGGTAAAGAGGCTAAGTAATTGGCCCAAAGCCATCAAGAAAACAATATCTGAAGACGGTGGTGGCCTGAGGAGCCCTGAGATCTCAAACTTTAATAAAATGTTTGCTTCTCTCATTAGTCTTCTGTATATCAGGTAAAATGCAATGGAGCCAATATCTCTCTCCAGATGTCCCAATGAAAATGGGGTGTTTTGCTACCTACAATAAGAGCATCAGCTTGATTCTCCACAGTATCAACTAAATGGTCATAAAGAAGCTAAAAATATCATCATCACTAAATCCCAGTCTTCAGGTAGAATTTTGCCTTCTGTTTATGTGATCCTATCAAATGAGATCAAAGATCTGATCCCCAGATCTCCATGGCCAAATATGTATCATGACAAACATCTGGTCTCAGAAATCAAATGAAAAGGAAAATGAAAGCAGTGGCTCATTTGCCCACACCTTCAAATGGCTTCCATTGAATGAAATTTATACGGACTTAGCTAACCTCCCTAGATGTACTAACGTTGTTTAGAGTTTAGATCAGATCACACTGGATAATTCCCAATAAACAATATATACTTAATTCACTCTGTTCAATGTACTGTTCAATGTATAATTTAATTGACTAGCATCGGCCCAGTGAATGGGACACTTAAGATGTTCTTTTTTCTCACTGTTCACTGACTCACAAAATGAACTTTTATTTTTCATTTCCTCTTCTAATAAAAAGAAATCTTGAAATATCTGAAGCTGTTCTTGGATATATATGAAACAAAATATTTATGGAAATTTATTATTAAGGTAAAAAAATAAATTTGGGGTATACCCTATTAAAATTACTATAAATCTTACTCATAATTGACAATCATGACTCTTCCCAATTATTACTCTAAGTGGAACTGTGTGGATCCATGCTTGTATTAATCAATTCATTTGTTAGCCAGAATCATGGTCTTCTCCCTCCTTCTTTGGAAAAGTAGGATATGAATAATGAGGATCTCATTTGAAACAAATAAAAAGTACCACATAGGCTTTTTTCAACATATTTTGTTCTAAAAACAAACACTGTACCCAGTCTTATTAGCACCTAATGCAAAAACAAATTTTTAAGAAAGAAAACATTTTAAAAACCATCCTAGGGAAGCTGGGGTAAAGATGTATGGGAACACTGTACTGTCATTGCAATGTTTCTCTAAACTTAAAATTAGTCTAAAATTTAAAAAAAAAAAACTTTTTTAAAAAAGACAATGTAAAACTTTGTGGTAGTCTGAAAACTAGCCACCCAAAGATATCCGCAACTATTACTTTGGGGGGGAGGGGCGACGTGCTCTCAGAGAGTATGATTAAGGATCTTGAAATAGGAAGATTATCATAGATATCTGGGTAGACCCTAAATTTGATAAGATATATTCTTATAAGAAAGAGGCAGAAGAATTTTATAGACAGGAGAATATGGTGTGAACACAGAGCAGAGAGAGATTTGGAGATGTCGACCTTGAAGACTGAAGTGATAACAGCCACAAGCCAAGGAGTACTGCAGCCATTGGAAGCTGGAAGAGATAAGGAACACATTCACCCTGCAAGTCTCCATGCTGACACCTTGACTTCTGTCCAGTGATACTGATTTTAACTTCTGGCCTATAGAACTGTGAGAAAATACCTTTCTGAGTTGTTTTAAGCCACCAGGTTTGTGGTCATTTGGTAGAGCAGCCACAGGAAACTAGTATGATTGGCAAAAAATAGAAAGCCAACTGCAGGAGAAATACAGATAGCCAATAAGCATATGACAGATATTCAATGTTACTAATAATTAAACAATTAAAGCAATTAATCGGGGTGCCTGGGTGGCTCAGTCAGTTGAGCGTCTGACTTTGGCTCAGGTCATGATCTCATGGTTCGTGGGTTCAAGTCCTGTGTCAAACTCTGTGCTGACAGCTCAGAGCCTGGAAGCTGCTTTGGATTCTGTCTGTCTGTCTCTCTCTCTCTCTCTCTCTCTCTCTCTCTCTCTCTTTCTCTCTCTCTCTCTTTCTCTCTCTTTCTTTCTCTCTCTCTCTCTCTCTCACTTTGCTGCTCCCTTGCTCAGGCCCTGTCTCTCTCCATTAAAATGAATAATGTTAAAATGAATGAATGTTAAAAAAAAAATTAAAAAAAAAACAGTTAACTTACCTGTTTTCTATCAGATCATGAAATTAAAGGGATTGAGAATGTTTTAAGTCCCCTGGTGCAGTTTTTACCAAAGATATCAAAACACCCAATGAACTATCATTATAGACTAGCCAAGGTCTTACAAGCAAATACACTTTACTTTCTTCAGGAAAATATGGTATCTTCAAAATAAATCTCAAGGAGTGAGTGAATAATGGACATTTGACTTTTGCTTTATAAAAAATGTTTCATTAGATAAAATTTAAAATATATACAATAGTGGAGGGTTCTTATGATCAATCTTGTTTCATCTATGCCCCTTCTGGTCTCTCCCAACCTAGATTATTTTAAACAAAATACAGGCATAATATAATATTTCAGTATATATCTCTGCCTAGAGATACTCATATTAATAGATATATATTTTATAAATTTCTATGTAATTCATATGTATAATTTATATATATATTATGTATTCATATATAATTAATATATATGTGCATCTACCTTTATTTCTTCTGTTTGGTGCTTTGGTGGAATTCTCTTTCCCTTTTCCTTCATTTTTCCAGAATTAGGAATTTTACACCAGGATGTCTTAAGAAATAAAAGCAAGAGAAAAGACTTTCCTATGAGAGTCAAAAGATTCCAAAGTCTAATACTCTTATACCATACGGGAAAGAGACGCATATGTTTGTTAAGGTGCGTGGAAGAGAGTGTGTGAGCACATCCTACATTGCTCCTCTTGGGTCTTGATCTATCACCATTTTCTCCTTATCTTCAGCCTCTCCTCTACTTCTTTGCTACTCTCAGAAACATGTGTAAGATGCTTTCAACCACCCCCCTCCCACCAAAAACAAATACCTCCTCTGATTCCACAGCTTCTCTAGCCATCATTTCATTCCTACTCAAACAAATATCATTAAAGAACAGATCACGATTGTCCTCATTTTCACCTCCCACTGACTTTGCAACACAAAGCACTGAAACCCCTCTCCCTGGTAAATGTTCATCAAGTGAAAGGATGTGACAGAAAACAAAGCACACTTGGCCCCTGTCCTCATATTTCCGTGGCCTACTTGCCCTTAAGTCTTGATCCCCTGGGCAAATTTTGGGGAACGAATCTCTAAGCACTCTCTTCCCACTGTTCTTCACTGTCGCCTTTTGTTCCCTAAACTCTACTCTCAAAAGATTTCAGGTGAGCCCTGGATTGACTGAGATTGAAAAACAATGGCTCATGTTCATTCTTCCTCCAGAAATCAAATCTCAGTGTGGCAGGTCAGTGAGATAAGAACGGAAGATGGCTATTTCTTTCTCGGTATCTTTAAGATTGATATGGAAGGATCCTTTAGGGCTCTAGTGGTTCCTAAAATTATCAGGACTGTTCAAGCTATATTCATTTATCTGCCAGGCACAGACAGAGCCAGGTTCCCTAACAAGCCATTCAAACCTTCAGGAAAGGCTAATTTCTCAGCATATCTGAATCTTCAAGCTCTAAGTAGAGTGAGCAAAAACATAAATGAAACAATAACAAAATGTTGAGTCACTCCAAAGATACTATTTGTATTTTGGACTTAAACTAAAATAAACTGGAAGTGTTTATCTGTTGCCAATGATAAAGTTTAAAGTAACAAAGGGTATGGATTAGTTAACAGAAAATGATTGCTGAAGAATTAGATGATAATGCAATGTATTAAAATCTAGGTTTTTCCCAGTCAGCAAGAGATTACCTATTGCAAGTAGGAGAAAGTGAATGAAAAGGTAAAACCTGAATATTGATATTTAAAAAGACACCCTTGAGTGTTTGAAAGTAGTCAGAAATGACAAAGAAAATGTCTTCATATATAAATAGCAACTAGAGAAGTTATCACATGAAATAGTACATGTAAACTCTGACCATGCACATGTGTGCACATATACACATACATGTTCACCAATCTTGGAGGTCAAAAATTTTGCTAGAGAATATGACTTAAGTTTCGATACCTAACTAGGCTATTATTTTAGCTGATATATTTCAGAAGTTGATATAAGAGAATATAATTATTGACCTATGGTCTTTATAGTAAAATGAAGTTTTCTTTTTGAGTGAGAGGATTATATACACAACTTGAGGCAGAAAGACAGAAAATCAAAGAAAATGAGAAGGAAGCTTAGTCATTCATCTCAGGACAGACCCAAGATAATTGTAAGCTCAGTGAGGACAGGATCTGTGTTTCTCTTGCTAACTTTAATGACCTCAGAAGTTGATAAATGGGTGAATGAATAAACTCCCATTTCCCATCTTACCCAATTCCCGCTTGATCAGAAGAGAGATGATAAGAACCAGAAATGGAGCAATTAAGGTACAAGTAGAGAAGAAAGATTGGAATTGAGAAATGTTGTCACCTACTAGTCTCAATTGAATAGCAGTATGCTGTCCAGTGATTGCGAGAACATGGAGTCAACGAGAGTAGTTGATCCTTTTTAAAAGTATAGATGTGGGGCGCCTGGGTGGCTCAGTCGGTTGGGCAACTGACTTCGGCTCAGGTCATGATCTCGCAGTCCGTGAGTTCGAGCCCCGCATTGGGCTCTGTGCTGACAGCTCAGGCTCTGTGCTGACAGCTCAGAGCCTGGAGCCTGTTTCAGATTCTGTGTCTCCCTCTCTCTCTGACCCTCCCCCGTTCATGCTCTGTCTCTCTCTGTCTCAAAAATAAATAAACATAAAAATTTTTTTTTAAAAATTAAAAAAAAAAAGTATAGACGTGAAGGAAAAGAAAGGAAAGAAAAGGGAAGGGAAGAGCTGAGGTGGCGGCTGGAGGAGGTGCTGGATCAAGGAAGAGTTTCATTGGCTTGTTTAGAAGGAGTAGACACAAGGGCAAAGATAAAGGGGAATGATTTCTGAAGAACCAGTGGTGGGTCCTACCCACACACATTTATATAGCTTAGAAAAGACACAATTTGATTGAAAGACCAGTGGAAGAAGAATCTAAAGGACCCTGTGCTAGCCCTGCCTTTAGTATTCATTTCCAAGTGGGCGAGCTTGGACAGGCCACTTGAGCTCTCTGAACCTCGGATTTATATCTATGCAGTATGAAGATGAGAAAATATGTAATTGGTTCATCAGAAGCTGACCAAGAGGAAAAGGGTTTAAGGAAACCCAGCACAGGAAGACTCACAAGGCACTGTTACAATGCATTTGAGGGGAACTGCTTGTGAGCTATCACCAATGACTATGTTTCTTGGGTAGGCCAGCAATTTCTGAGGTGGACAGAACCGCAGACCCAACCTGTCTTAGTAGGCCCATTATTCACTGCATCATTGGCACTGACTTGGCTGAGCAGGCCTCTAGGGGAACTCCATTGTCTAAGCCAGAAAGAACAAACTGGGTCCTGTGCTTGGTCCTTTTGTATCAAGATTTAGCAATCAGCCAGTTAATAAAGTCTCAAAGATTAGTATCAGTTTGAAAGGGAAAATGCACACAAAACAATTAATTAACAGCATTAAAACAAATGCATTGCTGAGGATGGCACTGGATCCAGGAGACAAAATGGGTTAAAAAAAATTTTTTTAAAGGAATGCTCTAATTGAAAACTGGCAGCAGCAGAAGACACAGTATAGTTAAAACAGTATCTTATCAGAAAATTAGCAAAATGTAATTTTTATTGGGTTTTACAGATGTTATTTTTAACCACATCAAAAATCCCACCTCATGGCTATTGGCACAAATTGTCATAATTACTATAATTTGAAGTCTGAGCGATGGAATGGCTGCTGAGATAGTTATCTCATCCCCAGACTAAGTCTGCATTAGTTGAGCAGCCAGAAGAAGGAGCTCATGTTTTTGTACTTGGTCTGGACTTCATTTGTGTCCTTTATCCAATCTCATTCTTAGGAATATTGAAGAATAATTTTTTTTTCTACCTGAAACACTGGAGAAAATCAGGAGGTTAATATTAAGAGTGCTGAGGTCACCTTTAATTAACATACCAATCACCTCACCTCCAATCTGCAAGTAAAGTGTTGTATTTTATTCTATTTTTACATTTCCTGGTGAACTCTATCATAGTTAATGCATATACTAAATTCTGGGCATAATTATTCAACTACCTACATAAGCATGGCTAATAATGCCAAACTAAGAAAAAAGAGCTTTTAATATCCCTAATACCAATTTAACATATGTCTTTGCTACTTCGGGAGTAAAAATATGACTATACATGTCCAAAATACATGTAACTTATAAAATTAGGAAACAAGATCAAGAAATTTGTTAGAGGAAATGCTGTGGATAACTTATATCCAGATTCACATGCCAGATCAAAGAATAAAAACAGTTATGACTGTGCTATAATTTCGATTTGGGTTAGATTGGCAGAGGGCCTAAGAGACTCAGCTGATATAAAGAGAGGAATCTCAATAAGAGAACAAAGCTGATCAGACTTAAGGAAATACTTTGAAACAAGAAAGGAAAGGAAAGGTTAACATGCTATTTTAACGATCGGCCAATGCTGAGTCATCTCATTGTTATTTTAGATCATAGAACATTTTCAAAATGGTTTCTTTCAAACTCTCAGCCATAGTTTATCTGAATTATTATAGGAAGAAGGGAGCTGGATTACATTCATACATTCGACAGATATTATGTGCTGGTCCTGCTGTAGGCCCTGAACAGCTGTGAGCAAGGAGTGCATACAGTAGAGTCACACAGACAGAAATAAAACAGACAACAGACACGTAAAAAGTAAGTATGTAATATAATGACACGTAGTATACATGTCTTGAAGGAAAGTCAAGCAGGGTAAGGCAATGAAGAGTGATGGGAGGGTGGCAGTTTAGACAGAAAAGCCCCCACCCCCACCCTGAATAGGGTGATAGGTGGGCAGAGACTTGAAAAGTGATGGAGGAATTTGGGTGGATCTGTGGAGCAGGGGCATTCCAGACAGAAGAAATAGCGACTGCAAAGACCCTGACATAGGAACATGTTAGGATAGAGTAGCAGGAGATGAGATGGGAGAGAGGCCTTGCGGGCCATGGCAGGGACTTTAGGTTTTGTTTTAAGTACAGTGGGAAGCCCAAGGAGAGTTTGGAGCAGTGGAGCAATGCAATCTGACTAAAGCTAAAAGGTGATTCTGCCACTGGGTAGAGAGTAAGAGTGAAAGTCACGAGAACAGTGGTGAGGCTGTTGTACAACTAGCCAAAGGATAATAGTGGCTTTAGACCATCATGGTACTCATGAAGGGGGCAAGAAGTGTCAGATTCAGAATGTATGTTGGATATTGTACGAACAGGGCTTGCTAAAGACTGGATGCAAGGGACCAGAGAGAGAGAATAATCTGAAATGACTCCTAGGTTTTTGGCTGAGAAAATGAATGAAGGTAATGCCATTCATTGGAATGGGGAAGACTTGAAAAATATGGGCTCCGGATATTGAGATGGGAATCGAAAATTAAACTTTAGTCATGTTAAATGTGAGATGCCCATTAGATGACAAGTAGATAATTAAATATATGGTCCTGAGTCCAGGAGGAAGTTTAGGCCAGAGTTATAAATTTGGAAGCCATTAGCTTATAGATGTCATTGAAAGCCATGAGACTGGGTGCAGCTAACCAGAGAGAGTATGGATAGAAAGGAGAATCAAAACTGAGATTAGAAAAGGGGGAGAATTCCTCAAAAGGAACTGACAGAGATTACTTGACCTCTATGGGGCCTTTTCAACACAAATTAAAATAAAACAAGCTGGCTTTGAATAGATAAAGGGGGTGGTGGTTAGGGGCTCACAGTAGACTACAATCTGGATTTAGTTATCAGTGGAATACTCACCTTGTTGTTGTTACTTCTATTTTTATACAAAGTGAGATACTGTATAAATGAGTATGTGGAGTGCGATTTTGAGGTACTTTTCCTTTACAGTAAATACTATTGAGTAAGTCTGATTCTGATGCAAGTGATCTAAGGATCTTATTTTAAGAAAGGTGGGACAATTAAGGGGAAAAATTAGCAGACTTGTATGTAAGTCCTAAAAGTAAATGCTAAAAACTAATGAGTTTTTTGGCTCTAACAATTATAGGCTAGAGGAGTCATTAAGTTTTTAAAGGGCTGCACTAGATTGGTACTAAATGAAGAATCTGTGTTTTCACTGAGAATCATGCAGTAAAGAAAAGGCAAAATCACTCTAAGAAATATTTGGGTTAACTATCTAAAACATGTTCTGATGTAAGAGTTATGAGTTACAAAAATAAAGACCATTGAGAGTCTTGAAAGAATTTAAAGGAAATGGACAAAGAACTCATCCAAGCAAAAAGTTTATAGAATTACTTGAAATGAATTTGATACCTATAGAATATTCTACTTGCATATGCCAAGCAGAATTACATTTATTTTTCTGCTAGATACAAATTAAATTGTAAGGAATCATTTGAGATGGGAATCAGTTGTAGTCACACCTCTATCTTCTAGAAAACAGATTTCTGTAAACATTAAACATTCAGCTTAAACATTCAGAATGAAAATGAGTCTGGAGTTTTGATTGTTTCTTTGGTTTTCTTGTCTGTTTGTTTGTTTTTTAATTAGGCTTTCTCTATCAGGAGAGAAGAAAAGGTAAACGAGTAATTGAAAATTCGAAAAACAAACATTAATGAAACTAACCAGAAAGATGCCATAAGATGGAATGGGAGTGTTGGCTTCCACATTGTGAGGAAAGGATGGTGATTGCTCTGAAAACCAGGACATTTGGCTCAAGAGCCAACAATTGCTTCAACTAAAAAGAAGAGAAAAGAGAAACAAAGGGACCATCGGAAGTAGCAGAGTGTAGTATAAGTACCTGGCATTAAGCTTTTAATTGCATCCAACTCAAATGACATCCATCTTGAATAAACATACAGCTAGCTGTATGATAAAGCTACTAGCAAAACAACCATCTAAGGAATGGGCCTGCCCCCACCCATGAAGTTCCCTCCTTCAGAAAGCCCTGGGTGACCTACAGAACTGACCACCCAAGTGACCCCACTTCCCCTTCCTGTGCCCTAAGTCCCACTCTTATGCTTTAAACTAGCCAATAGAGAGCCCCTGGGTGGCTCAGTCAGTTGAGCATCAGACTCTTGATTTTGGCTCAAGTCATGATCCCAGGATGGTGAGACTGAGCACGGCTCAGTGCAGGGCTGGAGCCTGCTTAAGATTCTCTCTCTCTCTTTCTCTCTCTCTCTTCCCTTGCTTGTGCATGTGCATGTGCTCTCTCTCAAATAAAAATTGATGATAGATAGATGATGATAGATAGATAGATAGATAGATAGATGGATAGATGGATGGATGGATAGATAGATAGATAAACAAACTAGCCAATAGAGTGTACCTGTGAAACCTGAGACTGCTACCTCGGGGCCCTGCTAAAGGCAGAGCCCTGGGTCCAAGCTTTCTCTCTTTCTCTACCCCAGACTTCACTGTGCAATCCTTGGGTGTGTCTTATACCTTCCAGGACTTGTGAATAATAAATCTCATTCCTCAAAGTTCCTTCATGGTTTTTACTGAAATGC
Organism: Puma concolor; assembly: GCF_028749965.1. Lineage (NCBI taxonomy): Eukaryota > Metazoa > Chordata > Mammalia > Carnivora > Felidae > Puma > Puma concolor. Next base: position 74,367,185 of record NC_141675.1, on the reverse strand, counting down.
ATCCTGCAACCACAAGGGCCTGTGAGGCACATGTCTGTGGGGGCTCACTACCAGAAATACAGGTCTGGCAAGTGCCTCTGACATTTCTAGCCATAGCATCACTATCAAGAGGCTGAGACCGACATAACACAGAGATGAAGGTCAATTAAAGCATTGAGGAGCAGACACCCTGCTGTTAGGAGTTACCTCAACGGACCCCACAGGATTCTTCGATAACTCTAGAGATCTGGCACCAAGAGCCCATCTCATCCCAGGAGCTCGTAGAGGGCACACAGACCCGAGGCAGCTCAGCCGTGTACTGTGAGACTGACAGACACATATTTGCAGGGTTTACAAACATTTTGGGCCTGTGGTGACAAGTCTAAGTAATTAAAAATTTTACGATTATTATTCATTATAAACTCTGTTTAAGAAGGTAAGGAAATGTATGGTCTATTCACAAATGGCTTCCATCTCATGGTAAGAATCTACCGGCTATACATGAGACATGGTGTGAGGCATTGGAAATACAAAGATGAGCAGGACAGTCTCAACTCACACTGAGTTTACAGTTAATGGAGGGGGAGGAGAAAGGAGGCTGATAAGGACAGTTGAGTAAAACAGATGCTTACAATACAAAATGGTGTGCGGTCACAAAAAAGGGAGCATAAACTCTGACTGTGGCTGGCAGAGAGATTAGGGAAAGCTTTCCAGAAAAGGCAATGTTGAGTTGAGCCTTGAATGATAAATAGGAGTGCTCAGGGTGAAAAACAATTTAAAGATTTGAACTTCAGCTATTTGGAAACAATCCATTTTTTGAAAATACCTCGTTCCCCCAATTGCACTAAATAACAGATTTTATTCTATGTAAGTCAATTCAAGTGAACATCCTGCAACTTTTATTGTCATAGCAAAGTTCAGAATATTGAATCAACTTTGAAATTTAACCAACCATCTGTAGCAGGCAGGTAATTACATATTAGAAATTATAAGTTTTTGTTCAATATAGGTAGAGTGAAATGCTTTGGCTTAGGGGAAAGGTACTATCAAAACAAGTTATCCTCAGGTTTACTATGAGTCAGGATTCTAATTGGGTAATATTTAGGGAACAAAAGTTATGCTTCATGTTTCATATTTTAATTTATAATGAAATTAAGAACAAAATGCAGAGAAATGTAAACTTTTTGAAATCTCAGAGGTGTTCTGTTTTTTGTTCTGTATTCTAATCTCTTTGCCAGTTATCAGTTAAAGAAGATTGACTGACTGCCCCATTTTTCTTTTTTAATCTGGTTTACATGAGCTCAGAAATAAATAAAATAACACAAAGGAATTGTCCAACAAATTATGACTAATGAATTAGAAAGTGCTATTTGGTGCTTTGTGAACATTTCAAAATATTGTAAGCCTTTTTCCTCATTAAGATATCCCCCCCCCCAAACAAAAACAAAGAAAGAACGAAAGAGAGAGAGAGAAAGAAGAACTTCACTGTAGAAGCATGAAATATGATAACTAGCAAGAACAATTATAATCATTTTCTTTAGAATACAGCAACTATGAATGACACATGTAAATAGCTCCAATATATTCATTTAATATTACTGATAATTAACGTGAGCACTAAATTAGAATTGCCTTTATCAGCCCAAGTTGTAAAGCATTGCAACAGCTTAGAGATTACTAGGGGAGCTTGATACGTGGGTGAGGAATATACCAGACTGCTGATAATGAAGAAGTGTAGAGACTTTTAATTCTGTAAGTAAATAGAATGTTTTTAAGCATCGGACATCATCAAAATTTAGCTGAATTAATTGGTAAACACATCCTGCATGTTTGCCTAAATCCTTTTATTCCCTGAAGGAGCTAAATACCTTTCCTCATTTGCATCTGTTGGAATACAGAATTGTCCTAATTTTGAAATTCGAGCAAGCCCCACAAAATGCATTGGGAGTGATTTCTGTAGTGATTTTGCACAGTTTTACAAAGTGATAAAGTGATCTTCTGGATACACTTCTTTATCTTTCTTTCCCAGATACTATCAGAAAAATGAACAAGATTTTTTTAGCTTAGGAAAAGTTGCTAAAAAACAAGTTATCCCGCAGCTCCCTTTGGAAACATTTTCTCTTGCACTCAAAATAATATGAATTCAGAACAATCTGAAATGAAGTAAAACAGGACAGAAACTGACTTTGTGATATATCTAAAAGCTGCAAATGTACATATTTTAAACAACTTAAGCTGACAAAAATGCCCACATCTGAACAGTGGTAGAATATTTGCTATAATCTGCTTACACCAGGTGCTCAATTAATGCTTGCTGAATGAAGGAGGTCCCATGGGATTTGTTTTAAGAGAAACTTGAATGAGGAGAGAAAAGTTCTGAATCTGACCACTTATTATTTCTTGAGGTGAAATAATGTTTTGTGCGTTTGCCATTTTAATATCACACAAGTCAAAATACTTATTTTCCTTCCTCTAATACCAGCTTACGTCAGACCATCATCACCTCACTCCTCAGTGACTAAAACAGTCATGGTGGTCTTCCTGTCCCATTTCTTTCCCCCCACCCTCCTGCTCCCATCCATTTTCCATTCTATATGCTGACTGACCTTTCTAAAAGCTTTCCATGTCCCTGCATTCCCTTGGGTAAATCTCAAAGCATTCAAGACACCCCACACTGTGTCCATAACCAATCTCTCCAGCCTCCTTCATCTCCGCAACTGAAGCACCCACTTCTTGGTGTTCCAGCCATATTCAACCGGATGCAGTTTTTCTACACACCATGCTCTCACCCCAGGAACTTTGCACATGTTGTTCCCTCTTTTGGGAGGTTTTACTCTCTCTCCACTCTTGGCCTTCCATCCTTCCATCTGGCTTACTCCTACTTGTCTTGGAGATTTTCGTTGAGATATCATCTACTCTGAGAATCTTCCTTGACAGCTCCTCTCTTTCTAGACTAGATTAGTGATTTGCCACCCTGTGCTTTCATGTAACTAATGACTCAACATAGTGGCTTGTTTGTTATTACCTCTTAATAAATTCAAAAAAATGTATTACATCTAATGTGATGCCTGGCACATAGCAGGAATTCAAGAAATATTCTGTGAGCGAATTAGGGACCTTTGAAATGAGTAGTCTTCTTTGATGAAGCTGATGGAGCAATAACTTCTATTGTAAATGATAATACGGTAAAAAGAAAGTATATCAAAAATTGAGACCTGAATCAGGTAAGTGAAAGCACGTTAGAAAATACAAAGCACTAGTTATATAAGATATTATCATTATCATCATAATTCTCAAATGCCTAGATTGCCGTTTTGACTCTGCCACATTCCTGCTCAAGAGCCCCCAGCACCTTCACTCTCTTACCACCTCTCCACACCCACCCCCCTTCACCTTCCACAGTGTTTCTCAAAGTGTGGCTGTGTAAAGTGGTAATCAATCTCATGGACATTTGCTCCAGGGGATCTTCTTCCCCCAGTCTTAGACCATGTGCTCTGGATGCTGCTAACTCTGCCTTGGGACCACAGACATAGAGCCTGTGACTCTAACAAGGCCAATGAGCACCTTGCAGTCTCATAACCAGTGGACATAGTACGTGAGGCTCCCTAAACTGTGATTAAGCCAGTCTAGTAAGGGTGACCTCAGAATCTCTGCAGGGAATACTGAAGCAAAAATGGCCATGCTCATCTGCTGTGTCAACCAGGCAGCAAACAACTATAGGAGTTGCCAGCAGCCATCTTGCAATTGTTAGCGAAGCATCCTAGGATGAAGTCAATGTGTCTATCAGCAAACAGAGACGTGAAAGTGTCTGATCCTTGGGGTATTCTCAAGCTGCTGATGCATGCCTCAGTTGACACTACAACTATCCATCATAACCAACAATCAGAAAGATGTAGTTCTGAATCTTGACACTGAATGTGACACCTCTGGGTTTCTCCTCCTCGAAAATGGATTTTATTTTAATATTTATGTATTTTGAGAGTGAGAGAACAGGGGAGGGAGAGAGATTCAGAATCCCAAGCAGGCTCCATGCTGTCAGTACAGAGCTTGACACAGGGCTCTATCTCATGGTTTGTGAGATCATGACCTGAGCCGAAATCAGCAATCTGAGACTCAACTGACTGAACCACCCAGGAGGCCCTGGAAAGTGGATTTTAAAACGTTTTTTTTTTTTCTTCCTTATAATAATGCTTTGAAAAATAATTAAAAGTTAAGTCCATATGCAGTTAGTGCTAACAAAACAATGAATCAAATTTATAAAAACAGTATTGAGATCTTTATAAGTGAAGGGTTTTATTAACTCAAAATACTATTGTAAGTAGAATTACCATCATTGATTTACTAGTCACCTGACTTCTAGTTCAGCTGCAGGTCTCCAATGTTATTAAAATATTAAGTTAATGCACAGGAAATACATTTTCTACAAAATCAGTATCTAAGGAGAGAAAATAAAGTCCATGTGATCAAGGAAGAGCAACATTAAGAAGGATGTTACTGTTAAAATTCCAGGCCAACTCTTCTACTAAATCTTTCAAAAATGTTGTTGGATCTACAGTTTTGGTCAGATCCAGGTTAACACAAACTTGTCAGAATTGCTTTCTTCAGAAGTAAGCAGTTAGATCAGGAAATAAACCACAAAAATTCCTTAATTGCTAGTCATCTAAGTAAGGTCTTATACTTTGGCTGAAACAGTAAACCGAAGGAAAGAAATACCTAGCAATCTTTTGGGGGTATTTTTTTTTTCCACTCAAGCTAAGAAAAACACCCTAACTAGCAAAGGGGTCAAAAAGAATAGAGAGGCGATAGCTCTTCAAACCTTCCTTTCTAGGTAGAATTAGCCATTTAAGCTTTGTCCACATTAGCATTAAGCTAGCAAGTCTAGAAAGTGACTTAACTCCTATCACTTTGCCAGTGTGTTTATTTAATATTAATCCCATGTGTTTTAGGAATTGGTCTGAACCGAGTTGTATTGGAATTGCCTCCAAAAAGGCTTAATCATGCCTCAGGAGCATCTTAAACTATTTGTTATAATAATTTATTATTTGTTTAAAATTTATAATGAATTCATTTATAATGGGTTCCCATTTACAGAAAGTCAATGTATCATTAGCTGGTTGACTGTGGGCCACTTCTTGTGTGTGCTCTTGGTATGGACAACTAATACCCAGTCCTAGACAAGGTAACTCTTCTAGAGAATTTCAGATAAGTAATTTGTATTTAATGAGTTCATGGTTCAGACACAATCATCAACAGGATCAATCAGTTAACAAATAGAGACTAAAAATGACAATAATAAAAATACCATTTATTACTTCCTACAGGAAGACTACAGAGGGACTTTTCATAGTGTTAAGGTTTGAATTAAAATATCCTTACACAGTAGGAATAATACAGCTATACAGCTATCCCTTCTGGGAGAGCCAACACACAGACTTCAGCTCGCTATTATTGGCTTTTATGTTTGGTAGGACTTGTTTCTTTGCTTTCCTTTTATAATGTGTATAATAATGTGCATTTAGATGCATGAAAAAATTAGCATAGTAATTCAATATTAGTATAGAATTTGAAATTAGCATAGAATTTCAAGCATAACTCTCGAGGAATTATTGATAAACCTGGAACTTTCTAAAGATAAAATCTTCTAGGAGGAAACCTACTCGTTGAATACATGATGGGAATGAGGCGGGAGGCACAGAGGAGAACGTGACACCCCTTTGCTAGCCACAGAGGCTTCCCAGCTGCAAAGGTGTTTGAGTGGCTCAGGAAGGTCATAGGAATCCTCTGATCTATACAGCTGCTCCTCTGAGATGGAGCATGCCAACTGACCACGGGTATTCTATGACAGCAGTTGGTGACTGAGTATCGGATATGATTTCTCTCTATGATGCATTAATCCTCAGGTGTGTACATAATCATCCTGCTTATCGTACAGTCCAAGTTTTTGTCGCATTAGAGACACTATAGGTACACTATCTGATTTCTCCACAGATGCTTTGCTGCCAGGGGATAACAGTGCCAGGAGCTACATAACGTCCAAGCTTTAAGGCATCATTTTCTCCAGCCGAGTGTTGACTGTTCCAACAGAGGCAGGAGTGGACTAGGAAACTTTTGAATGCTTAAGATGACCGTGTCTTTTAGCCACTCTCCTTTATGCCCAGACTTCTCCAGGATAGAGCATTTACCCTTCTGTACCACCATGCTACTCTTGCTTGGCAAATAATCAATAGACAAGCATCAACCAACTCCACGGGAAGCCTCTTCTGCTGCAAAGAAAAAATCTCTTCCTTTAAGTTTCCTCACCTCTATTTCAATGCCAGGCAAGAGTTTCACTGCATACACTTGGGTATCATTCCTAACAAAGACAACTTCCCATATGAATAAGCATATCTCTAAGTTGCAATAAGATGCAGTTTTTCAAAGCCCTTCTTATCAGGGCACTTGGTGTTGGAGCTCTGGCATCGTTAATAAAACAAAATATGTCTTGTGAATGAAAACCATTGCATACGTAAATATGCAATCTGCTACAAGAGAAGCTTTTTATGAGTTTATTTTCTACAAAACTTTTCAGTTCAGTTAAAACCCCCAACCCCCCCCCCCCCCCCCCCCCACACACACACACACATACACTGCCACATAAATTTAAGCTATGGGAGGTTTGTAGCACGCTGGAAGTATGAGGAATCTCAGTGATCCTGCAGTCCATCGGCACAGAAACCCAGGTGTCCTTTGCTGCCCCCAGTCTGCAAGAGAGAACCCTGAGGCCTTGGCAGGGCCCTGAACCCACCAGCCGGAGCTGCTCTGCATTTATATCACGTATGCCTTGCTCTTCTGGAGTGGATTTATCGGTTTCAAAAGGGCTTTTGCTGCTGCCTAAGAAAGACTTAAAGTAAAAAATTTATTTCTGCTAATGATCAGGATGACACTCTAATTTTCTGTAGGCAACTGAGGCCCTGGAAGGTGAGGTGACTTGCCCCAGAGTCTCCCCATTAATAAATGACAGAGACTTCCTGACTTCACCTGTTACACTCCACCTGATACTGTGACCAATCCTTCTGTTCACAACTCACCTTTCTACATATCTCAAGTTTTTATCTAAAAACATTTCTTTCTGGTTCTGTTGAGCTATAACTAGCATACAGCACTTTGTGCAGCACAATGACTTGACTTATGTGTACTATGAAATGATTACCAAAATAAGTTTGGTTAACATCCATCATCTCATAATGTGTATCTCAGTCTTAAGCTGTCTTTGGCTTCCTGGACCTCATGGGTTTATGACCCTATATTTTTATATGAAGCTTAAAGGCACTAAAGGATCCCAAGGGCAACCTCCCCCTCATGTTTGCAGTATTAAAATTATCAAAGGCAAATGCTTCCAGATGGAGCAGTTACTTCTAACATCCCTTGGCTGAGGAATGCGCACATAGTCAAAGTCACTGGCAAGAAGGAAAGTGTGCCTCCGATGTGCCCTGGCTTTTTGACAACAGGTGTATCACAGTGATAGTATTTACAACCAAACCTTTGGACAAATGACTGCTGGAGGTCTCATATCTCAGAACTGGTTTTGAAAGGACAAACCCCTTATGAGCCAGTCCTTGACAAACTGGACCCTTTGGACAGTTGTCTCTATCACACCAATCCAAATGAACTTGTTGCTGGTCCCAGAGCCCACACACCAGGCATTGTTAAGGCCATTCCTTGTGATCCTGTCTGGATCTTCAAGGCTCGGGTTCCTGGCACCCCAACCCTCCTGTAAGTTTCCTTGTGCTCCCGGACTGGGAGTGGTTATCTTCCTGTTCTCACTCCATATGTACCACTCAGGTTTTTGACCACATTCTAATGATACTAGTAAAAAATAGCAATAACAACAATTAACGTGTATTTAGCACTTACTATGTGCCAGAGACAATAACTCTTCCAAGTAGGTATTATCCCTATTTTGTACATGACGAAAGGAAGCCCAGTGAGAACAAGAAATTTGCACAAGGGCAAGCAGACAATAAATGACAGAATGGGTATTTGAACTCAGAATTCTGTAGCCTGAGCTTGTACCATTAGGCTGTGCATCATTGTCTCTCCCTTGGGTTACAAACTACCCAAAGATGTAATCAGTTTCTTAATTCTCTCCGGTCACCATGATTTCTCACGCAGCCATGAACAGAATGGGGCCCCAATAAGGAAGTGTCGTCGTAAGAGTCAGGGAGACCATGCTCTAAAAACACAAAATCCTTCAACACTGGAAACCATTGGCTACACACACAGACACCTCCAGTCACACTCAGCATTTGGCTCTTTCTGCAGTGTCTGCAACAGCTTGGCAGTTCTAATATCTGAAGGATTAGTGCTGATCTACACTGATTGCTCACACCTGCAATTCAAACTAACCCCTGTTCCGCTTTGTGCAATCAGCCATGCCCAGGTAAGACCATCAGCTTCCCAAATGACAGGCAAACAGAGACCCACCTGACAGGTCTGACCAGACACCTGTGAGATCTGCAAAGTAGGAAGGAAGGGGGAAGGGAAGGTGGAATTACAAAATTAAAGCACCGAATGTAAACGGTAAAAGAATGAGTGCTCCGTTTACTTCGCAGAAAGATTAGAAACTCTGTAGACTGAAAACATCAAAGGTCCCCAGCTCTTGAATGCAGGGCAGTAACTGGCAATGGAATTTTTACAGGCACTAAGATCCGATATTTATGGTTTTATGTATAGGAAGCCTTAGAGAAGTCAGATAGACCTTAGATTATCAAAAGTGCCAAACATAATGGTGCTTTGATTTCCAATGCTGCCTCCTAACCAGGGAACTCTGCGTGCATTTGCTAACACTGTCCTGATAATCCTCATAAGGTCCCCTTCTGGAGGTCAGGGGTGTCGATGGGAAAATGCAGTCCGTGCAGGACTAGGACAACTCGCTCAGAGCATTGTAACAGAGCCAGAAAGATGCATTGTTCTTCTTGATGAAAAGGGTCCAATTTTGTCAACTACATTTTCCATTCTGAATTTCTCCTTTTTGTTTTCAAGATGTAATAACCAAAAGAAAAATGTGTGCTATAGATATACATAAACATATGTATGTATGAATGTATGTACACGTATGTTTGTTTTAATAGTCACAGTCACAGAAATAAAAGCCACATCCCCATTCATCACGTTCTTATCTTTGGTAATCCATATTGCCTTCTCAAGGGAATGGTAGTTCAATCCTGAGGGACTGGACTAGTTCCAATTACAACAGCAAATAATTGGATTTTGGTTTATTTCCTTCTTTTTATACATGTCAGATTTTTGCAATATGTTTCACTAAATTTGTTTGCACTGTATGACTAACCTTTTTAAAGATGTAAATGAAGAAATATCAGAAAAGCAAAGCGGCAGGCCTGGTTTGATTTTAAAGGCATTCTATTCCAGGGGCACCTGGGTGTCTCAGTAGGTTGAGCATTCGACTTCAGCTCAGGTCACGATCTCATGGCTCATGGGTTTGAGCCCCACACCAGGTCTCAGCTGTTGGTGTGGCGCCTGCCTCAGGTCCTCTGTCCCCCGTCTCTCTACCCCTCACCTGCTCTCTCACTCTCTCTCTCTCTCTCAGAAATAAACATTTTTAAAAACCCAGTTTTTTAAAAAGGATTTTTTTTTCCAAATAGAGCCAAATATAGAAAATATACATCACAATATCCCCCATGATAAGTCACCATTTCTCCTGCTGCTGCTGCTAATTAACAAAGCATTGAACCAGGGAAATCTTTCTTAATTCAAAGTTTAGTTTGGTGTTTGTTGAGGTCTATAAGCTTAGAAACATCAAGGTTATGATTTCTTCTTAGGAAGAGTTAGTGACAACTTGGGGCACCAGTCCTGGAAGTGACTTCCACTCCCCTAAAAATCATTCCACTGACTTTCATTAAAGGCAAAATGATGCAGGGGCATCTGGGGTGGCTCAGTCAGTTGAGCGTCCAACTGTAGCTCAGGTCATGATCTCATGGTTTGAGGCGTGGAGCCCCACATCAGGCTCATTGCAGAGCCCTCTTCCAATCCTCGGTCCCCCTCTCTCTGCCCCTCCCCTACTCACATTCTCTCAAAAATAAACATTCAAAAAAAAAAGATAAAATGATGCAACAAATAAGCAGGATCTTCTCATGCTCTTCATCAGTTTTTATCTTCAGAGCAGTTACATGCCCTATCTGGTGATATTTGTTAAATGTTATCATTACTTTAGCCAGATAGTCAAAGTTGGCTCATGGGGATATATTTGAACTTGAGTGGTTTCAGGTTCCAGTAAGAATGCCAAAGCTTGGCTCCAGATAACACACTCCCTTCTGGCCAATCCCTGAGCCAATCCAGATGATGGTAGAAACTGCTTTGGGGTTGTGGGTTTGTCTCAACCCAAGAGAGTAAAATCTAGGGCTTTTTAACTGTGGCACATCACACCAGACAAAACGGTAGGGTGGAGCCTCTGAAAGCTGAGTCTCCCATGTCTCTCTCTGACATACCTATTTCTATTAAGCAAAGGAAGAAAAGAGGCTCAGGGAGCCAAGCCACCAGCCTGGCACCTTATGATAGAAGAAGCCACTGAGAACACAGGCACTTCATCTTCCTGTACTCTGTTGATTGTTATTATTATTATTATTATTATTATTACCACCCCTGGGTTAGTTCAAGAAAGAACAATTCAAAATTACCACCAGTCGCTACGTGTATGAAGTGAGCCAAACACCATAATAGATACCTTACATATGATCTCATTTCATTTCAAAAGTTGGTATAGAGGCGTGGTTAAGAGCATAGGCTCTGGTCCCAAGACTTCCTGGGTTTAAATTCTGCCTCAACTGCTTCTTAGGTGTTTAACCTTAAGCAAACTCTCCATGTCTCAGTTACCACTTCTGTGAGAGAAAACCAACTCTTGTGAGGTTTCTTTGAGAACTAAATGATATAAACTTGTGACATAGTTAGCATAGTGTTTGTCTGGCATATGGTAAGCACTCAATACAAGTTAGATATTATTTTAAGCCTTAGCACCATTTCACAAATGAAAAGATTGAGACTAAGCTTGGGTTACTCAGATGGTTTTCAAAGTCCGGCCTCTGGGAACTTGCTACAAGTGGAAATTCCTGACCCCACCCAACACTAAATCAGAAACTTTGGGACAAGTCCCTGTAATCTGTATGCATATAGCCCTCTCTAGGGGATTCTAATGCATGCTAAAATTTGAGAACAAATGGATAAATCAACTTGCCCAAAGCTATACAGCTTTTATCTAAGCAATAAAACCAAGGTTTAGTCTGATCTAAAAGCCTATATGCTTTCCACTAGGCGTGCTATAAATTCAGTCCCAGACAAGAATCGTGTGCTGTGCCCCCATGTCTTGACCACATATTAGTGTCCTCCTTTCTCCATACTCACAAACATGGTTTCTACTTTGTCAATGCAGCAGCCCCAGTCTTAGCTCTGCTACAAGAGCCTTCTGTTCCCTTTTCCCAAATTCAGAGCTTTCATAGAGTAGTAAAAACCTGGGAGTGGTGAGAGCCAGGATAAAACATTATACTGTGATCAGAAAAATTCAGTATCTTGATTGGTGACATTTTCACCCAGAAATTTTAAATCTGATTTACACAAAAAATGAGGTAATATGTATATAATTTTTCCTCCCCCCTCTCCCAAACTGAAAAGGGCACAGGATTGCAAATTTTACAAATTAGTCTAGTTCTCTCTCTCTCTCTCTCTCAACTTTGCTATGGCAAGTATGGAGGTTGAGACAAAGGTCCCACTGAAGTCAAGAATACCACCAGGCACTGTGGGCAGGTAGACTCAATCCACATCTGCCATCTCAATCCTGAAGGAATCAGATCAGACAGTATGATTTTAAGAAGGAAGAGAAGTATTAGGCTATAAAGACAGCATTGGATACAACTTTGTGCTATTCTTTCTGAGATAACAATAACCTGGACAAAAATTCTTTTCCTTGAATCATCATTCTGTCTCTTCGCTTTCGTTGGAAATGATGAAACATTGCCACACTAACACACACTTCATCTTCTGGACACGATTGCTCTTTGTTGGTTTGACCTACTCTTTTCGTGCATAACAGTTGCAATTGTCTTCCCTTACTAGATCCTGATCCCAATGTTCAGAGGACTTTGGAGAATAGCTTAGCAATGAAGCTTACGAAAGAATAAGATCCCTTGAACAGGAACAACTAGAGTGTTGTGTAAAGTTTCATCGTGAAAATAAAGAGCACAACAAGCCCACTTTACCTTTTGGTTCGAAATTTCCATCACCATCTCCATTTCCTCATGAGTCATTGTCTTTCCAGTTTACCATTTTACCTTTGCCTAAACTCATAGATCCCATCTGCCTTGAAACCACCAAATGATGTCCCAAGTCTTTGAAAGATAACAATCCATGGTCCAGTGTGTGGTTCAGATACCAAGGCCCACGGCCAAGTCGCCTTCACACCGAGAAAGGCTAATTTCTTCACATTTCTTTTTCTGGCTGACTTCCTTCTGCTGCCTCAGTAGAAAAACGCACCCATTCAGAAAAAGCAAATTCTGTTGGATTAGGTCACGTTCTGGGGCCCAAGTTTAATCCTCTGACAGGAATATTTTAACTGATAAAAAGAACCATCCATTAGGTGAAAGTCCCTTACAAAGAAACCACCCCATTACACAGCGTGTCCTAGACCAGCTACCATCAGGTTAGGCATTCCTTCTGGACTTGGGATCAACAGGAATGGACCTGACGTCAAGATCAAATCCCACGGCAGGGCACAGTGAGTACCACCAGCCTACTCTCTGGATATAGCTGATAGGGAGTGCTAGCATCATTTCTGATTCAACCATTAGTGATGCTGAAACTGCTGCAAACGCACGTTGGTTTGGCATATGGTACTAAATGTTCTTCATTTTATACAGTGGGCAGAAGCCGGGTGAGATGAACAGGAGTGTATACACGCTATGGAATGAAATCCAGAAGAGCAAAGTACTTGCCTTCAATGGAGGAGACACGCTTATCATCCTGAAGCTTGATGTTGAACCCCAAACTGAAAAGATGGCATGCTCTGCTAGAAACCAAGCAAGCCACAGGCCCCCGAGACCTGCTCGGTTACATATCCACATATCAAATCCGAGAGGAAAATCTAGGTGATTCTTTCCTCTGGGGTGAGGGGGAGGAGGTGGGGGGCCCTAAGGTATATGGCCAGATACCAGAAGTTACTGAAAATATCTCCCCTGCTAACCCAGGTGAGAGGTGAAGCCAGAGAGTTTTTGTTTTATGGTGTGTGTGTTATCGGACAATATCTAAAAAGCGAAATACCTATAGTTGCTTAACTAAGGTCCCTGTTGTAACATTCCAAGTAACAACGAAAGTTACTTTGCATTTTAAAATAACTAAGTACAAATAAAATTCAAGCTTAAAAACAACTATTGCCACATAAGAAATGTCATAATTAACTGCCACTTGGTCACCAAAACTTCCTACTGATTTCTTCCCAAAGTCATAACTTTAGAGAGGTAACTAATCCCCTCAAAAAACTACTGTAGACATGTCTTACTCCCAGAGTCCACATATCTTCCCAATTAATGTAGGCGAAGGGTCTTATCCACTTTATCCTCCTCCTCCACTTGCTGCGCACAGCCTTCTTTTGTTACTAAAGGATTCCTGAATAGAATCGTCTATTCTGTGACCTTACAAAATTCAGATGTGCTGTTATGTTCTAGTCTCACAGTGACTGTCCCCAGATTTGGGGTGCCCTATTTCCTGTTTAGTTTCTGACACTGTCTACCTTCCTTACAGAGCTGATTAATCTCGGGTGCCTGGAATGAAGGCCATGAGGTCATGTAATATTAAGGCACCAAGAAAACTTCAATAAGTGGTTTAATGTATTTGCAGTGGCCAAAATTAGAACGGCTTCCTTTTCCTTTGATTTGACAGACTATTTTTGTGCTACAATTTACAGTTCTTCCCCCTCTAACAACTTGAGTTAATTTCTACTCTGCAAAAAGTCAGAAGCAAAGAAGCTAAAGCAAAGCTATGGATTGAGATAGATCTGGGTAGGTAAAAGTGCAACAGCAAAGAAAGGCAGAGTCGCTTTCTGGCTGTTTCTAGTGACTGAGGCACCCCTGGGTTATGAGCATCCTAGCAATGGCAACTAGAGAACTGAAGAGATGTGGAGACGTGTTCCGCAGTGGTGACAGTGGGGAGAGGCCCAGGAGTGGACTTCCAAGATGTAGGATAAAAGAAGAACCAGAAGCTGTGATGACCAATAAGCTTCTCCTCCTGCCAGAGCTAGTTAATGTGCTATCTAACCTTTCCAGTACCCCAGAAATAAGACCTTTTTTTTGGAATGTGCATTATACGTGCATGTCTTTTTTTATATACAATAAAATGTTTTTAGATTATACCATTCAAAATTACAAGCGTTGGGGCACTTGGGTGGTTCGCTCGGTTAAGCATCTGACTTCTGTTCAGGTCACGATCTCGCCCTTCCTGTGTTCGAGCCCCATGTCAGGCTCTGTGCTGACAGCTCAGAGCCTGGAGCCTGCTTCAGATGTTGTGCCTCCCTCTCTCTCTGCCCCTCCCCCACTCATGGCTCTGTCTCTGTCTCTCTAAAACTTTCTTTCCTTTCATTGAGGAAGTGACAGTCAAAGGCAGGTGTATCATGATGCTAATGAGGTTTGAGCTCCAGGACCCCTCATTTGCACAGGCCCCTTCGAAGGCTCTGGGAGCGGCCCTGGTAGTGTTCAGGTGGTCATGTGCTTTGGGCAATTTCAAAAAAAGATATCTAATCTTGATCAGTTAACACCCTGGTGTCTTTCCACTCTGACCTCCTTTCTGTCATGCTTCTCCTTGTTTCATTCAGCTGGCCTTAGAGTACGTGTATTTTTGAGATCCAGTTAAGGGGAAGTTAATCTGGGGAAATATTTTGTTTCATTTTAATAGGATGTATTTATATGGTTTGGTGGCCATCACGGTATAAAGAGGGGCTTCCCAGTTGATGCCTACCACTACTGTGCTGACTCACCCCACATCACAAAGCAAAGTTACGAGGCAGATATTGTTACATGAATGTGTCTTGCAGCAGCTGGCCCCAGCATTACCTGTGCAACGGAGGAGTAACACAGTTTCAAATTTATGAAACTAGAACGTGGTCTGTGGGAAATTTTCCGATTGTCAAACGTGTAAAATTGTGAGCGGAGGATGTGCTTCCCTTTGAGGTCTCCTCAAAATGAACATTCCCTCCCATCAGCAATATACTTGACAAGGTACGGTGGGAAATGTTTGGGTTCTGTGTTTGGCAGATGTGTTTGGGTTTGAATCTTCTCTTTTTGATATTTATAAACCTCAGTTTACTCTCCTGTAAGAAAGGAATAATAATATCTTTCCGAGTTACGATGGGAATAGCTACCGTTGAACATTTTGTCTGCCAGGCACTGGGCTTTACAACAACTCTGTGTGGTGGATACTGTTATTATTCCCATTTTACAGCTGAAGTTATCCAAGGTCATACAGTAAGTGGGAGGTGGCCTCCATATCTACCAGACTCTTCCATGAGGATACAAGATAGCATATGGAATGTTTCTAGCATAAACCAGGCAGAGTCATCATCCAATAAATGGTAGGGATTGTTATGAAACCCACCACAGATCTCTCTCCCTTCTGACTGTCTATTGTAGCAACAAGCTCAACTTCACAGCTTGCAGAACAGAGCTTTGCAGAACAGAGCTTGTCTCTGTTCCTTTCTCCTACATGGTTCCTTTCTCCACTAGCAGATGGCTTTGTGTTCTTAATTATTACTCTTAGCCAATCTATCTTATTTTTGGAATTAGATGATAAATTATTTTAAAAATACAAAAACACTATTATACCACATTAATGAAACTATTATGATTGTTGATATATTCACTAACATTCTCTACATGTTCTAAAGTTTTGTTATAAATCATTTGTATGCATGCATCATTTAAAATATTACATGTTTTCTAGACCTGCAATGATATTTTATAATTGACATTTCCTGAGTCACTACATAGCCTTTAGCCTTATTAAAAGTCTTTCTTCAACCAGAATACACTATTTAAATTTTGTAATTTGTGAAAAGGACATTACATACCATGCAGAGTGTTTCTCTACTTCTGTTCAGGCAGTCATTCATTCAACCAATATTTACTATTTACCATGTGCCAGATATTGTCCTCAGTTTTTAAAACTTGTTTGTACATGCAATTGTTATATAATTGTATTCAAGGTTTAAATATAAGTATATATGTTTTATATATATGTTTTTTAAAACACCATTTTTTTTCATTATTTTAAAACATTTTTCAGGTCTTCATAATTATCACTTTTGGTGGCTGTACAATGTTCCATTAAAAATATCTGCCATACTATGCCACTTATTAAACTATTCTTGGACATTTAAATAATGCATTACCATTGGAAAGAATGCTATAGTGAATATCTTCATAAATAAAACTCTTCTCATCTGTTGTATTATTTGTTTACATTAAATTCCTTTAAGTCAGGGGACTGAACTTTTTTTGTTTGTTTTGGGCAGCTATTGTCTTCCAAAGGACTTTAAGAATTCACGTTTTCATCAAATGTAAAGATATTGCAAACACTTGCATATTGTTACTTTAAAAATGTTTATTAGCACATGTAAAATAGTGCCTCCTTCTTCTTTAGCTTTGCATTTCTCTAATAATTTGTGAGGTTAAACATTTTTCTACTTCTTTCTAAAACAAGTTTATTAACTCTTAAATTGTCTACCACAGGGCTGTGTTAAGAGGACCAACACCAGCAATAACATGGATCAACACAGTGAGTGATAAGTACTGAATTAGGTCCATGTGGTGAATCTTCATATGAAGATTGTGATGGGGACCATGATGGGGAGAGTGTGAGTTGGAAAGGCTGTCCAAACCTGAGTTCATATCCTTCTTCTTCACTTGCCTGTTGGGAAAACCTGGACTTCAAGTCCATTGTGTATAAGATTGCATGAACAGTATAAAACATCAAAGGTTGTGATGAGGCTTAGGTAACTCTGAGGCAGAGACTGTATCCTTAGCACACAGCACAGGGCCTAACATGCAGTAGGTGCCCGATAAATATGTAAGCTCGGTGAAGTCCTGATAACACAGAAGTCCCCAGTAAACGCTAAACCTTAAGATATTTTCCCTGATCTCCTGGAACTAATAACCTGGATATGACAATAAGATATAAGAATAAAATCATAAGTTCTTTATGCAGATATTTTCACAGGGAAGGCTTTCCATATAGAAAGAGTACATTCTAGGAGAGTGCAGAGGACTCTTGATAGAAGTGAGATGAGAATAATCAACATGACTTGGTTTATCAAAAAGTGGGAATGTCCAGAATAGCCATATCCATAGGGAATAGACTGTGAAGTAATTGTTGCCAGAGACGGGGGAAGGGGGAACGAAAAGCAACTGCTAATGGGTATGGGATTTCTTTGGGGAGTAAAGAAAATATTATACACTTAAATAGTGGTGATAGTGGTACAACTTAGTAAATATACATAAAATCACTAAGTTGTGCATTTCAAAGGGGTGAATTTTATATGTGAATCACATCTAAAGAAAAAAATTAGAAGTATATTCTTTTCTGTGGCTTATAATTTAGAACCCATGCCAATTAAGCAAATTCTAAGGGAAGGTTAAATAAGGAATTTATTCAAAGGCTCTAATATTTTACTTTTGCATGTGACTCAGCCCCAAATTCAGAAGCTAGGAGAGTGGTTGAATAAATTTTGGTACCAATTGCCCCTATCATCAAGAAGAAACTGTAAACATGTCTTGTTATGCTTTCCTACCCCAAATTAGCTATTCGTTTCCTTGAATTAAAAAGTATAAAGATCACTATTTTCAATGAGCCTGGGTCTGTTTCATGCTTAACAGTGTCTTAGGAGTTGCTGAGAGCATATCATAGCAGAGGGCAACAGATCACAGCACCTTGATATTATTCACATAAAAGCTGATAATTCCTTGGGTAAAGAAGGTAGAGATGCCTTTACAAGGTCCCTTAACTACTCAATCAGAAAGCAAAAGAAGGCAGTTGAAGGTCGGACCACCACCAGCTTAACTATGTTTCTACTTTATAATTACTTTTTTTTCTGATGCTACCTTTTAAAATATCTTAGGTTACCTTTCTCTTGTCCTTCCAAATGTCTGAACAAATAATTTATTACTGCATAATTTAGTTATTTCAGTATGAAATGGTCAGAGAATGGGTATCTGTGATATTGCAATTTTATAATTAGACATACATATTTGGTTCTTGACACAGAGCTCCTAAAACCCATGGCATTTCATAAGTGAGGACAGTGACAAAGGTATCTTTTGTTATATTAATGAAGGGACTTTTGGACTGCCCTGTGAATTAGGGCTCGTTGCCTGTGGAATCAACCTTGTGATTCCAAGGTTACAACTTTTAGTCCCACTCCCCCCACCCCCCCACACCCCCCACCTCCAGGAGAGGGGAGGGGCTGGAGATTGAGTTCAATCACCAAAGGCCAATGACTTAATCAATCATGCCTGTGTAATGAGGCCTCCATAAAAATCCAAAAGGACTAGGTTTGAAGAGCTTCCGGGTGTGTGAACCCATGGCAGTTTGGGGTGGGTGACTTGCTCTGGAAGGACACGGAAGCTTTAAGCCTTTTTTCCGAACGTCGTCCTGTAGGTCTTTCCATCTGGCTGCTCCTGAGTTGTACCTTTCTTGATAAAGTGGTAACCTAGTAAGTAAAATGTTTCTGACTTCTATGAGCAGCTCCAGCAAATTAATCAAAACCAAGGAGGGGGGACACCTGGGTGGCTCAGTCGGTGAAGCGTCCCACTTCGGCTCAGGTCAGGATCTTCCGGTTCGTGAGATCAAGCCCCACATCAGGCTCTGTGCTGACAGCTGAGAGCCCAGAGCCTGCTTCAGATTCTGTCTCCCTCTCTCTCTGCCTCTCCCTCACTTGTGCACTCGCTCTCTCTCGCTCTCTCTCTCTCTCTCAAAAATAAATATTAAAATAAAATAGAATGAAAAAATGAGGGTGTCATGGGAACCTCTGAGTCTGTCAGAAGCAAAAGTAGCAAGCCTAGACTTGCCAAAAGCTATTCGAAGTGGAGGGCAGTCTTGTGGGACTATCTCTGTAGAGACAGCATGAGAAACCTATTGAGTTGAGTTGTAGGATGCCTAGCGGGTGTTGGAGCATTGCTTGGTGTGAGGGGAAAAATTCACACGTTGGAACTAGGTGCAGAACCCTTAGTGTCATATGCCCAAAACAACTACACATAGTCTAATCGTATATTAATTGGTATTAACCAATAGCATTTTTCTGCTGAAAATTCAAAAGAGATTTATTTTAGCTGTATCTGTTCCAAAATGTAATAAGTTTATGTGAACAATCACGTGAAGAACATAATTGCATGATATACACACAGTGCCGTGTATCAGACACGGTGGCAAACATCGGACTGCAATGTGTTAAGTGTCAACTTATCCTAAAGTTGTTCCGTAATAAGTGAAAAATGTGATTTGTCTCCTTGTTGTGTGGTTTCTTTCGCTGCACGTTCTCCAGCTGTTACTTGCTTGATGGCACTCAGGATACCTGGCTAGACACTCTTGAAGTTGTAAGTCAAACATGGAGGAATCAGTCTGGCTTGGGTTTCCTGCTTGAGCCAACAGGAAGTAAAAATTAGTCCTCTGCTGTTTTGTCCTATTTAAAGGTTAAAAAAAAAAAAAAATCATATATGTGGGAAGCAACCAAAAGCCTTCTGCTAAAACAACTGATAAAACCTACACGATAAGTAATGACTTAAAATGTTAAATGGATTTTTTCCCCTTAACAAACTCAGAGTAGTTTAATCCTAAAGTGCATGTATCAGAGAGGAATAAACACGTGCTCAGTTGAATCTGAGGGTTGATAGAGGGTCCAAACTGGTAGAGAAAAAATATCCATATTGCCCTGTTTCCACTTTATTGTAGTCCATAAGATTCCTCAAAAAATTAAAAATAAACTACCCTACGACCCAGCAATTGCACTACAAGGTATTTATCCAAGGGATACGGGTATGCTGTTTCGAAGGGGCAAATGCACCCCAATGTTTATAGCAGTGCTATCAACAATAGCCAAAGTATGGAAAGAGCCCAAATGTCCATTGATGGATGAATGGATAAAGAAGATGTGGTATATATATACACAATGGAGTATTACTCAGCAATCAAAAAGAAGGAAATCTTGCTATTTGCAACTACATGGATGGAACTAGAGGGTATTATGCTAAGCGAAATTAGTCAGAGAAAGACAAATATCATATGATTTCACTCATATGAGGACTTTAGGACACAGAACAGAGAAACACAAGAGAAGGGAAGCAAAAATAATATAAAAACAGGGAGGAGACAAAAACATAAGAGACTCTTAAATATGGAGAATAAACAGAGGGTTGCTGGATGGGTTGTGGGAGGGGGGGTTGGGCTAAATGGGCAATGGGCATTAAGGAATCTATTCCTGAAATCACTGTTGCACCACTTGCTAACTAACCTGGGTGTAAATTAAACAATAAATAAATTTAAAAATATATGGTAGGCCATAGGAGATTATAGTGAATGTTCCTTTTAGTGGAAGTTTCTTTCAACTCTTGCTACTTAACAAAAGGAAGCTTACCTCTAAGAAGCCAAGATTTGGGAAAGGTTTGTCTGCTCACATCAAGACCCCCTCCCTTGTTTTATTCTTATTTTTTCTGTCTTTGAACACTCAGAAGCTCTACTCCCTGTCCAACACACTAAGAATGAAATGGTATTAAGATCAGAAAGCTCTGGAAGCCAGGTCACTGATACCAGGCATTGGTTCCAGAAATGAATGGATGAGGTTCTCAGAGGGAAGTTACCCCAAGTTTGAGCTATTCTAGAACAGTCATTTCTAGACTGGCATTTCTCCTAGCAAAACCTAACCTTTGAATGGAGAGAGATTGTTCCCATCTGTCCCCACCTGTTCTTTCACTTCCCATCTCTTCTTCCACCTCTTGAAAGCCGTGGCTGGGAAAAAAACCTCAAAAAAAGGGGAAGTCTTCAGAGTAAGGAAACCCTTCCAGTTTGCTTTTTTTCCTGATTGGCTGAGTTGGTTTGGGAAGAGAAAAAGAAAACAACAAAACTGTCCTATTCAATTAAAGAGCTAAGGATTTAAACACTGGCTCAGTTCATTTGTCCCTGAATAAATTACTAAACCCCTCGGGCCTCGGGTTCCTGATCTGTTAAATGGGCATAAAATATACGTCCTTGCTGGTTTACCCTGAGGAAAGTATCTGACACATAAGTGCTTAATAAATGGTGTTGGCCTTCCTGTGTGTTCTGGGAGGTGGTTTAGGTTGTGGCTGGGAGGAAAGGGAGCTTTGCCTCTAGCCTCTGCCCAATCACGGTGTCAGATGAATGTCCTGGGTGATCCCAAAGGCAGTTTCAGTTCATTAGGCACACTTTGTGAAAGGGGTTCACAAGAGCTCAATTAAAAATGTCAGATGATACCAGCTTGTTCAGGGATCTCTCCATAACACTTTGAGGGGTTCCTTTAAATCAGGACATTATAAAAATACTAGAGGATTTTTACGATGGACAAATTCACACTGTAGAACAAAGTATACCCAATTTTGAAATAAACTTAGATATAACTATGTATATAATTATATCTGCAATTCATGTTTTTTTTTAAAAATTTTTTTTTCAACGTTTATTTATTTTTTGGGACAGAGAGAGACAGAATATGAATGGGGGAGGGGCAGAGAGAGAGGGAGACACAGAATCGGAAACAGGCTCCAGGCTCCGAGCCATCAGCCCAGAGCCTGACGCGGGGCTCGAACTCACGGACCGTGAGATCGTGACCTGGCTGAAGTCGGACGCTTAACCGACTGCGCCACCCAGGCGCCCCTGCAATTCATGTTTTTATTATAATTCAGCCTTTACTGATACAAAGATGGCAAAAATGAAATGAAATGAAAAACTGTTTAATCGGTAGGTGAAAGTAGAACAAAAATGTAAATCAAGGTGGAGCAGCATCCTCAGCCACATGTTCACACTTCCGATTTTAGAGAATTGTAACGTTGCCAGTTTGAGCGAGGCCCCCTTAACAATCCCACAGTCCGGCCAATCACCTGAAGCATGTCATCACTTTAGATGCACGTGAAGATTACAGTCACTTGTTTCCTGATTACCCAGGTCACTTTTTAAAAGCATTTTATTTACTTTTTTGTATACATACCCACATATAAAGATAAATTGATATAAATGGCACCATACACATGCGTCTTCAGTCCCTTTCTTCTCTTACATTATGGCCTGTGCCAGCCCTTGTCTCCCGCCCACTTTGCTCAACAAAATAACTTAGATTAGCAACTCCATCTATCCTTCTATAAATGAGACCACCTTACACAAAATCCAAAGATGCCCTGGTCTCTACAGCTTCAGCCTAATCTTTCTCCACCTTCTACATCAAGAACTAAGTTGTATGATGTTCGACATGCTACTAGAAAGATAAACCAATATACCGTAGAACTATTTTCAAAAGCGAAGTTGAGATAAATGGACTTATCAGTCTTTGGTTAAGCTTGGTGCTTTGCATGTAGCACGTTGTCAGTAAAATCTTGATTCTGGAACTATTTCTAGTTTTTACTTGTTTCCCCCACCCCCCGCCCCCCTTCTTGGTACCACTCTGTCTACAGGGATGAATTTTCAGAGGTTTCTGGGTAAAAATTTTAGCCAAGACATATGTATGTTCTGGGGGGGGGGGGGGGGGTGGGCACATACACCCTGAAGGTCAAAGGAAAGAGTGGAGGCAGGGTGCGATCGGCCACCGTGAATGGATGTTTGAGTTACCAAGAAAAATGGGCCAGAGGTTCCATCCAACACCTGCAAACCAATTGCCACGTATTAATGTCTCAGTTGACATCAAAGATCTTATTTAGTGCCTTATTTGGCTTAGTGTCATAAGAAAAGACCCAGCGAAGTAATGAGCCCCTCAAGTCTCCCGCTTCATATCTTTTTAAAAAAATCATTTCTGGGGCGCCTGGGTGGCTCGGTCGGTTAAGCGTCCGACTTCGGCTCAGGTCATGATCTCACGGTCCGTGAGTTCGAGCCCCGCGTCGGGCTCTGTGCTGACAGCTCAGAGCCTGGAGCCTGTTTCAGATTCTGTGTCTCCCTCTCTCTCTGCCCCTCCCCTGTTCATGCTCTGTCTCTCTCTGTCTCAAAAATAAATAAATGTTAAAAAAAAAAAATTAAAAAAATCATTTCTTGGGTTTTTTTTTAACATTCATTTTTAAAAGAAATAAAGATGGAGTGTGCAGACAGAGAGGGGACACAGAATCCGAAGCAGGCTCTGTCAGCACAGAGTCCGATGCAGGGCTCAAACCCACGAACCGTGAAATCATGACCTGAGCCGAAGTTGGTCCCTTAACTGACTACGCCACCCAGGTGTCCCTCCCACTTCACACCTTAAAGCTTCTTCTTAGGGTCTCCTTTCCTCTCTGAGGTTGCCAGGGCCCAGAAGGTCTCTCCTCGTTCCCCATTAAAACTGCTTCAAAGAAAAAACCAGAGGGACACATTCACACTAATATCATATCATAAATGAATAATAAGAGAACTTCAACATACATACCAGTATTGTTTGCAATTTTATAAAAACCAAAGCATTATTTTTAAAAAGAAAAATCCAATAGGGTAGTTTTAAGGATAATAGAAACACAGGAAGAAGTCCTGCAGAGCCTTTCTGGCACTCCTGAGTGCATACATAAGCCTCCATAGAAGGTGGCCCTGAGAAACCATTACGAAGAGCACAGGGCTAGAGTCAAGAAAAGCTGCTGGCGTGGTTCCAGCTCAGCCATGCACCAGACATTGGAACTTAACAAGTCACTTCACTGTCTAGGCCCCAGTTTCCTCATTTGTAAAGTGAAGGTCTTGAACTAGATCACTTCGAAGTCACTTCCAGCTCCAACATGCTGGGATTCTAGGATTATAATGGCCCTTTTGAGTGGACCACATTATCTGGATTTAAAAGAGATAGCATGCTTGCCATGATACCATAAAGGACTTCTTGGCAAATCCAGAATGGAAAGCTTCTTTTCTGCACAGAACCCACCCCTCCACCCCCTCCCACCCTTAAGGTGGAGAGCATGACTCAAGGAAAATTTGAACTCCAGTTCAACACAAGTGTTGATCAATGACGTGCTATCTCATAAGACTGTTGCACTTGTTCTCAGTTTTCTGTCTATAAAAACAAAGTTTACACTAATGACAGGGTGATCTTTTTTTTTTATAATTTTTTTTTTTAACGTTTATTTATTTTTGAGACAGAGAGAGACAGAGCATGAACGGGGGAGGGGCAGAGAGAGAGGGAGACACAGAATCGGAAGCAGGCTCCAGGCTCTGAGCCATCAGCCCAGAGCCCGACGCAGGGCTCGAACTCACGGACCGCGAGATCGTGACCTGAGCTGAAGTCTGACGCTTAACCGACTGAGCCACCCAGGCGCCCCGACAGGGTGATCTTTTTAAATATGAAAAGCTGACCATGCCACCCCCTGCTCAATCATCTGGTAGTTTCTCATCACCTACTGTAGCAAACACTGTCAGTTGCCAACTCAGCAGCCATTTGTCCTGTTCCCCCTACTTTTTCTCAGAGGCCCAAATTTGTTCCAATATTCTCTACCTGGCCATGTACTTCAGAAGAAGTGGGTCTATCTCCTCCAGGGGGTGAGTCCAGGTCTGTCTGAGCCAGTCATGGTGGTTGCATTCCCCTTGCCAGTGAATGGTTTAGGGTTGGGCATGTAATGCAGTTTTGGCCACTGAGGCATGGGGATTAGTCTGCCAGGGGAGCATCTTAAGAAAGATTTTCCTCCCTGATTAGAAAGACACAGATCAAGTCAGAAAGCAAACAAACAAACCTCTCTTCCTCTTTGGTCATCTTGCGATCCAAAGAAGAAGCAGTCTGAGGATAAAGGATCATACCAAGAATGGCAGAGCAAAAAAGTGGAAAGAGCCTAGGTCCTTAATGACAGAGTTGAGCCACTGAATTCAGCCATCTTAGAACCTCCTGCCTTTAAGCACATTATATATGCTAATCAATTTTCTTCAGTGTTTAAGTCAGTAGTGTTGGAGGTTTCCATTCGTGCAGATGAACACATGCTAATACATCTACAGTGCAAAACTAGCATATAGTTTTTGGTACACATAGCCCTTCATGATCTAATTGCCTCATCTCAGTCACCATCCATGAGGCTCTAGTCACCCTAGCCTATGCCTAGCATGCCCACCTCCAAATTGTGCACCCTCATAAACACCACTACTCATCTTTCAAGTTCCAACAAAAGTATCTCCTCCTTTTTAAAATTTTGCTTAACTTCCTCGGTCAGCTCTGCTGTACCGATTTCCAGCAGTGTTTCGTACATGCCTCCATTATATTGTTACCATTTGCATGCCAGTCGACCACACTAGACTGTGAACTTCTTGAGGGCAGGGGCCTCCAGGGCCTGTTTCTCTTATATTACCAGTCCCTGAGCATATTTCTGACTCATGGGCATGCTGAATGAATGTAACACCTGACTTTACCTATCATTTTAGGAATAGAGCTCACCCTTAATTTGGAAAGTTTAATTCCTGTCTATCTCAGTGTGGGCCTTGCCCTGACTCAAATGCACAGAGGTCTGAGTAATTGAAATGTCTGAGACAACATAACCACCAGTTCCTGAGACCTTCACAGACTATGAGTGGTGGCTCTGGAGTTAGTTATGTTTGACAGTCTGACAATCAATCATGTTCTCTTCATTAAAAGAAATGAACAATGGAGGGAAATGTGCCCACTCCATTTGGGGAGTAGACGAATCCTATCCTATAACTCAGCTTCGACATGAAGAAGTGCTAAGGCATAGCGAGCTACCTCGGTGATCCATCCAGCGTGAGGACATCAGGGCAGGCTAATATTTTAGAGTGACCAAAATTCGTATGAAGGAAATGTGGAACAGGGAGACTTCAGACCACAAATCCAAAACCTAAATCGGTTCCGCTTAAGCTTTCCTCTATGTTGAGAAACTGCCTCGCGGAGATCGGACACCGTCTTCCACACCAGCCTGCGCTCTGCTGTTCTCTGTCCCCTCCACACACACCACACATATACGAACATTGGGCGCTACCTACCATTCAACGTCTTTCTGTAAATAGCAGCAGCTCCACTGAGTAACCATTTAAAAGTTCACATCTGCCCAGGGGTAAAACAAATGACACACCCTGCAATGCACAAGATAAGCCAGAGAACTGGAACACACCATTTCAGCAATTCCCTATTCAGGCCCAAAGCATTCTTTTGGGAATGCAGATCACCTTTAGCGGGACAGGGGGCGAACAATTACACTAGGGGTGCGATGACTCATTTAAACAGCATAATTCAAATATCTTATTCATGTTGCAATATAATCCAACTCCTGAGGGGTTGCTACACTCCTTGAAGGAAAGAAAAAAAAAGTGATAAAGGAGAAAATGCAGAGCAATGACATGGCGGGGTAGGCAGGTACCGGAGGCTGAAGGGAGTCAGGGTGAGCGGGATGCTGGCCGCCCACTAGCTTTCACGGAGCAAATAGGGAAATTCCCCTCTACTGTTCCCGGAGTTGTGGGGCCCCACTGACCGCTTACACTGTGTATGGGAAAAACATGAATGCTAGTCCGGAGTCATTCGATCATCAAAACGTGCTGAGTACCTACTATGCGCTAGCATCGGGGGTGCAAAGAGAAGACAAAATTCCTCCCCCGGAAATAGCTCTCCCAATAGTAGGGAAGGTAGACAAAACAGTGTGACCAGCGCTAAAACAGAGAGGGAGAAAAGACACTTGCCGGGAGACAGTGAATTCTAGCTGAGAGTGCTGACGCAGGCCTCACAGGACGCGTGCTTAAAATGCCTTGAAAGAGGAGTAAGAAGGGTCTCTCCTGGGCCTACACAAGGCTCACAAACAAGGTAATGTGTCAAACGACAAGTTGCTGGGAGTAGTCTGGAGTGTGTGTGTCAGATACACACAGCAGGGCAGGGTGAGGGGCCGCGTTTACATCTAGGCCCAAGCCCAACCTGCCTTATTTCCCCCCTCTGGCTGCTCCTGACTCACTCTCACATCCCTAAACACCACTCCCAGGCCTTTCTGGGCCTTCCCTCCTGAACACGTGCCCTGCCCTCTGCCTCCAATTTCCCTCACCCTGTTCCCTTCTCTGCCTGGACATTTCATCTCTGTGTGAAGCCTCCCCACATCCTTGGGCAGAGCAAGGTGCTTGTCCTTCTGTCCCTCTGCCCACCTCCTTTTGGCCACTTGGTAGGATGGACTATGTTTCTACTTTAAAAAGGCATAGACACAGTCCCTGCCTTCAGGGAGTTTGGGAACCAAAAGCCCTGAAACACAGAGCAAGACACAAGCCACAAGTGCAGCCCCCAGTGCCCAGATGATCACCACAAGCTGAGCTGGCTTGTTATGACAAAGGTGCAGGGACCGAGAGCCATATCCTTAAGAGAGCTCCACTCTGCCCATGGCCCTCAATCAAGCCTTTTGATTCCAGTATCTCTCACTGCGTTGTCTCAATCCATGACCTCAATTTTGTTTCATCCCTTTACTCCTCCATTTCGGAGATTGCTCTGTTCTTCTCCTGCCCCACAACCAGCTGTCCAGAAACAACATGATAACAAGAAAGAGCACAAGCTGTGACTTCACCCAGAGCTAGACTTGCCTCCCAGCTGCAGCAACCCAATGACTTGCTGTGAATTGAAGGAGATGACAGCATTTAACTGCTCCAAGACATGGTAAGCACTCAACAATCCACAACTCCCGTGGCTGTTGATTAGCCTTGGGGTCATCCATCATTGCATCCACCTCCAAGCTTCATATCTACTGTCTTTTGAGTTCCAACAATTTTCTCCCCTCCCTCTCCTCTCCAACCTGTCCCTTATCCTTCAGCAACAGTGACAGATCCTATATAACTGTAGGACCCTACAAGCTTCATAGAGGAGGTGGCTTGGATGATGGGTCTAAAAGACAAGTAGCCTTGGGATCTGTGGATCTGACAAGAAGAGGGCATACCAGAAAGTGGGAAATGGTGAATAAAGACAGAGACAGAAAAGTATGTATCTAGAGTTCTTGTAGGGGAACGTAGGGTCTCTGGTGTGGCTGGATGGTGGGGTCAATGCCAGAGATATTAGAGGTCAAGATAGAGGCTGGGACCATCATCTGCAGTTTCGGGGAAACCACAAGCATGGATTTGTGGGGGTGGGGAGGGGGCAGCAGGCTGTAGGGTGACTGTATATGAGATGCATTGGGAAGAAAGAGACCCAAGATACAGGTCGCTCCTCAGGGGTGACCCTCATGTCATACAAAACACACAAAATCGGAAGCCCTGAGCTCCAAGATCTGCAACCAATGAAGTGAGCCATCTTGGGACTTCAGTTGGCTCATTGGCAAAATGAAAAGCTGGACTTTCCTGTGGAGTTACCCAAGTTCAAATACCAGCCTGGCCACTTATCAGAACAAAAAGATCTTGGGTAAAGTCTTGAATATTTTGATGTCTTCATTTCCCTCATCTGTAAAATGATGGCAAGGGCCCTACTTTCCTTATGGTGCTGCTGCAAAGACAAAGCATAGACAACCATATTGGCATGAGATAGTAATTTAAAAAGGAAAAGATCTGACTGTTAAAAGTCCTTCCAGCTTAAAAAGAAAAAAAAAAAAAAAAAAAAAGATTCACAGTCCCTCCTATGACAGTCCTATCCTATTCAGAAAAAATCCTGGAACCTAATCTGGGCTAGTCTGGGGTACAACATGAAAATTTCCTTCTGATCCATTAAAAAAAAAATTGCATCCTTAATGATCCTTTCCAGATTGTCTTCAGAAAATGAAAATGTATCATTAGGAAGTTAGAAAAGAAATTGTAAAAGTCTTGGAAATAATAAAACTCAGTTAAGCCTTTGATTTCTAACTCAGACTTGGCCTGCATTTAGAAGAGGAAGGGCTATCAAACAGGTATGCAGGCACACCACTTGTGTCTTCCCGTGACTCATGGAGACTCTGGAAAGCAAACAGACCACAAAACTATAACCAAGTGCTTGCTCAAGTCCACCAAACCTTATATGTCCCCAAATTTGTCTGTGACAGGTCAGTTTTGACCCCTTCCAGAATCTGAGAACCAAAAAGATGATCTATTTCAAGACTCTGACCAAGAAGGTCCTGTTTAAGTTCTTAAAAAAAAAAATCCCAAGAGTAAAAAAAAAATTACCAAGTGTTACTAGTCCTATTCCACCCTTCACATACCTTACTTACTCACCATTAGGAAAACATTTATCACACTAGTGGGTTTCTAGATGTCTGTCTCCCCAGAGACTGAACATAAGGATATATCTACTTCATGTTTCACTCCCAGTGCCTCCTGTATGACCGTCACCATACCTACTATATTTTCAACCCCTGTGATCCAGGGCAGCCTGAAACCACAGTGCATATTCTTGCAATTACACCTATCGCATCCCAAAGGACTGAAGGAAAAAATACCTGGAATACATGAGCGAATGAGCATTCACATCCCATGCCATTCTTTCCACCCCAAATACCCTTTCCTTTCATTTTTGAGACTTCTCAAGTCTCCTCTGGAAGGCATTTCCTTATTGATCCCCACTCACTTCTGACTGTGTCTCGCCACTGTGCCTCTCTCAGCAGTTAGCACTCAATGTGTGTTACAGGAATTCTCACCTCTTTCACTCTGAAGCAATGTGCTACATTGAGTAGGCTCTCTCTGAGCTTTGCCCTTTTGGCTCTCCTTCTACTTCATCTACTCAAAAAGTCCCCACTTCTTAAGCCTCCTTCTTCCTGCCCTCCTTTCCCACAGATGAAACATCTTTGAGGTGGACAGAGCAGGGCACAGGTCAGAGATTCTCACCTGACTATTCATCAGAATCATCTACAGAGGTTAAAAAATAACAGACGGGGGCTCTCTGCGCCTCTCCATTCAATAGACTGCGGCATCTTCTTGTGCAGTGCCGGCTGCATCCTCAAGACATGATGGTGGAGGTCAGAGTGAACAGATTTGACCTTATTGGGTACCTTGTTACCAGGGCTGCTTTTAAATCTGGCAAAGTAAATATTGTCATCACAAATGACTTTTTGTTGACCTCAACTACATGGTCTATGTGTTCCAGTATGATCTCACCCATGACAAATTCAATGGCACAGTCAAGGCTGAGAATGTGGAACCCGTCATCAACAGAAAGCCCATCTCCGTCTTCTAAGAGAAAGTTCCCGACAACATCATGGGGTGATGCTGGTGCCGCATATGTTGTGGAGTCTGCTGGTGTCTTCACTACCATGGAGGAAGCTGGAGCTCACTTGAAAGGTAGAGCTAAGAGGGTCATCATCTCTGCCCATCCTGCTGATGCCCTCATGGTTGTGATGGGCGTGAGCCATGAGAAGTATGACAACTCTCTCAAGATTGTCAGCAATGCCTCCCGTACCACCAACTGCTTGGACCCTCAGGCCATGTTCATCCATGGCAACTCTGGCACCGTGGAGGGACTCGTGACCACAGTCCATGCCATCAGTGCCACCCAGAAGACTGTCAATGGCCCCTCTGGGAAGCTGTGGTGTGATGACTGAGGAGGGGCCCAGAACGGCATCCCTGCTTCTACTGGCACCGCCATGGCTGTGGGCAAGATCATCCTTGAGCTGAATGGGAAGCTCACTGACATGGCTTTCCATGCCTCCACCCTCAACATGTCAGTTGTGGATCGGACCTGCCACCTGGAGAAAGATGCCAAATACAATGACATCAAGAGATGGTGGAGCAGGCATCGGAGGGCTCCCTCAAGGGCATCCTGGGCTACACTGGCCAGGTTGTCTCTTGCAAGTTCAACAGTGACACCCACTCTTCCACCTTTGATGCCGGGGCTGCATTGCCCTCAATGGCCACTTTGTCAAGTTCATTTCCTGGTATAATAATGAATTTGGCTAAGGCAACTGGGTGGTAGATTTTGTGGTCCAGATGGCCTCCAAAGAGTAAGAGCCCCCTGGATCACCAGTCCCAGCAAGAGTAAGAGGAAAAGAGAAGCCCTCAGCTGCTGGGGAGTCCTTGCCCCAACCCATCCCCCAACACACTGAAAATATCCTGACCTCTATATGGTTTCCATCCCAGACCCCTTGATAAAGGGGAGGGGCTTGGGGAGACCTGCCTTGTCATGTGCCATTAATAAATACCCAGCCAAAAAGAAAGAGAGAGAGAGAGAGAGGAAAATAACAGATGGGCATGTGAGATCATTGCTTTCTAGAAGGAAACAGATCACAAGTCACTGTTGGAAGTGTTTGTGGAAGGAAGGACTGAAAGCTGGATGGAAGGGGCAGACACTTTCTTTTCTGTACTGTGAATTTTTACTTTGGGCATGCATGTCATTTAATTTTCTTAAAAATGGAAAAAACAGATCCTCAAGGTCTATTCCCAGATACGATTATTTAGTATATCCAGGAAAGGGCCTTGGCATCGGTATTTTATTTAAAATTTGGGTGATTTTTATGCAAAGGCAGAATTGGGGCCCAAGGGAGAGAAAGAGGGTGTTTATGTGTTGTGTAGGTGTGAATGCACATGTGATTCTGTGTGGCAGGGAGGGGGTTGGGGGCAGGATTCCACAACTGAAAAATTCCTTCAATATTCCTTGCCTAGACGTTTCCTGAGCCTTCTCCCCAGAAGCCAGATGAGACAGTGGGCTCAATTGCTTCCCCCTAAGGAAAGGCCAGAATGAAGCTTGCTCCCTATTGGAGGGCGAGTAGTGAATGGTGACAAGTGTGGACTCAGGAGCCAGGCAACCCATGTTTAAGACCTGGCCCTAACTGTGCATCCAGGAACTTCTCTCTGCCTTCGTGTCCTCATTTAGTGTTGTGTGAACATGACACATGTTGCTATATCCAGAGTACTTAGAGCCAGGCTTGGCATGGGAAAAGCACAGTGCAATCACTATTAGCACAAACAGGTGACAGGTGAGCCCCTCGTTATCATGAAAGTTGAAGCAGATCACCCCCTTCGTCATCTGTGCCCCTGTGGTGCCATATTGCTGCCCTGTGGAATCACACCATAATGCCATTGTTTGGTTATATGCCTGTCTGCATTACTGGGATGTTACTGCCCTAAGGGAGACCCTGCTGCCCCTTTAATATTTTGTTGTCCCTTGGACATAGAGCAGTGGCCTTTGAGTGCCTGTAAAGCATGCCAAGGAAGTAGCCACTTAGTTACAAAGCTCCAGCATCCCTTTCTTCCAGAAAGCCATTCTTGACCTAGCTGAGTTTAACTATCTCCTGCTCTCTGTCCATGGACTCACCTCCTGGTAGCATGTCAACATTTCACCACCTTAGGCTGAGATTCCATCTCTCTTTCCAGGTGAGGGCTCCTTGGCGATAAGCCTTTTCTTCTCCTGTGTTACACACTTCCAGATTTCGGTGCATTTCTTGGCATACAGCAGGAGTGCAATAAATGTCTGTTGAGTCAGACTGCTGTTCTCATCTGACCCCAGCTGACACTCTCTGCAACCCCTACAGAAAGCAACCAAGGTGTTAACTTGATGTATAGTCTCCATATCAATGTGGGTGGGGTGGGGTGGGGTGGGGTGGGGTGGAGGTAGAAAGTGGGTTTCTCTCCAAGAGAAGCATTTTTTTAGTAAACAGTCTGCAGATACTTGAAAAAGAGGAACATGTTGTGCCCTGGTTCTAAAATCCTAGGTAATTATACTTCATCGGCAGCCCGGCCCTTTGTTCTTTACCAAAACTGCATAGGAATAATCTTGCCATACTATTGCTACTATTAATAATGTGTAGACCTTATCACATTACAAACTGTATTATGAAAATTGAGTGCCAACACAGGGGGAAACTGATAGGACAAAGCTACCTCATTCTGTTGATAAGGGAGCAGACTTCCTTCGGACCGAAGTTAGGTCCCTTCTGGGCATGGGAACAAACTGCAGCCTCCTCAGCCCCAACCCCCTCTGTCTGCTCTGCTCTCACCAATCAAAGGGATCAGTGAGGACTTTGTGCCAAGTGCTGCCTCCTAAAGAACCCCCTATGCCTGCACCATGGCCAGCAGTTTGCATTCAGAGCAACCAGCAGGCCTTTCAAAACACAGGGACACAGCCCAATCCACACAGTGTTCGCTTTGTATAAGGACGTCTTCCCGTACTTTCCACTTCAGTCTCCCAGACCACACCTGTAAATAGGGTGTCGTCCTCACTTTTGTGTCTCACACTCCTCCTGTGTGAACTATAAATTCTTCTAAGCCGAGAATGGGCGGGGGAGGGGGGAACCCTCTCCCTAGATTTGCCCCTCTTCCTCCTTGGGGTTGCCCAGGGCTCCTTGGGAGGGCCTTGACTCCTTCGGATTGTGGTGCTCTGTGAGCATTCAACGTACAGCATTGCATCAGCGGGAAGGAGAAGGTTTCCACCTACAGTTCATTAAACACGGTTTTGCTGTGCACATCCTCCAATAGGACGTAGAGCATCCAAGTCCAGCAATCCACCGAAGGACCCTGAGGAAAGTACCTCCTCAGGGCTTACTTTTGCCTACAAAAACCAAAAGAGGTCTGAGCCCAAAAAGGATGTGGTGTAATTTCCTAAATTCACCTCCTATTCTTTTTGGGAAAAGACTTGCCCAGAGACCCAAACTGATTTTCCTTATTTCAAATGCAAATTGCACACACACACACACACACACACACACACACACAGGCACACACAGAGACACACACTGTGAGAGTTTTTATGAGGTAAATGGTGGTGTCGTGATCGTCCAAGTTCAGCACCACTTTTTAACTTTCCATCACCAGGCCTTATCTTTCCAGAAAACAGATGAAAAGGTCTGAGGGAGGGAGGTGATCATAGAGATGGGAATGGCTTTTATTAAAAGAGTGTTTTCCCAGACCTTAACTAAACCTCATCCACTTTTGTCAGTCAGGGCCGACAGTTGAGAGCAATATTAGAGGAGGTAATTGCATGTATCAGTCAACAGCTTTTGTCCTGCAGCCGCTGAGAATTACAGTAAAACGGGCACAGGAAAACAGCATACTGGATTAAAGGCAAAAAAGATCTTTCTCCAGTTTCTCTCTACTCACCAGCTGTTATGTTCGGCTGTAGAGACAGAAGCAGCAATAATATCTGGGGGAAATCTAGCCTACCACAGTCTGGTTTTTTTTTTCTCCTTCTGTTTTTCCTCCGCCTTAAACGTGATTAAGCTTCGACTTTAAAGAGAAACTTTCTCAAAAAGCATTCTATCTCACCATAGCAACTAAGCTATTGACCCTATATGAATTTTCCCCCCATTCAAGTATATGAGCACATGTAAACCTGAACCTTCTACCATTGCTTAGACTGACTATAAAACAACCACCTCAGAGTTTTTGATATCACTTACTAACAGGGCTCAGTAGTTGCTTAAATAAACAGTTGGCAAGACACAGGTACGTACGCAGATGAAAAGTTCACATAGGGGTCTGAAATTCACCCCCCTGAAATGCCTACGCCTGTGCACCAGGCACAAATCCCCACAAGAGAAGTGTGGTTGTCACCAGGTCCCTGGTGCTGCGGACATCACACACTGGCCCCCATACCCCAATACTAAAGGAACTTTAGGAACTTTCTCTCAACCATAAGAAAATAACCAAGTCTGTCCAAAAGCAGCCAGAGACTTTGGACACAAAAGAGGAACTCTTAGGGCCAAGGTGGCGACGGTACCTTAGAGGGGGAACCCGCTGAGCTGGGAAGGACAGAGACCAACTCCAGCAGGATAGCAGTGGTCCCAGGTCATTACTGAGTGCGTTAGTGAAACCAGGGGCAGCGCTGAGTTTGGCCAGCTCCACCATGACTCTGGCAAAGGCAAATTGGGATATGGGTGCGGCGGGCCACAATAAAGTTGTTGTTATTAATAAATTTGATCCTTAAATACTTGAAATCCTATAGCCACGATCGATTTCGGATGCAACAGTAAACACGCCTTTTTTTCTTAATTTTTTTTTTACTTTACTTACAGGTCAGAAACTGAGGTTTAGAGAAGTAAAGCAACTCAACCAAGTTAACATAGCCAGTGAATAACACAGGCAGGATTCAAATCCAGCTCTGTCTTTCGCAAAGCCTTGCTCGTGCCGCCACAACCTCTTCTCCCTGGGGAGGGGGCACGTCCAGCAATAGTTGAGTATGGATGCCGGGGATGAGGGGAGCTATGGGATAAACCTGTAGCATTTTCCTGGGACATCAAACCTGTTCAAATATTAGTGAGTGTCAAATGGAACAGGAGGAGTAAGGTGGTGGGGGATTAAGTAATTGCATTAATCAATATTTTATAACATTTTTCACATTAAATCCAATGGCTGTATTAGGGAGCAAGATGCAATATTGCTATTTTTAAAAAAGATTGAATAGGTAATGAACTAATATGATTCAAATTCAAACACTATCAATAATACAAAGTGGAAAGTTTCTCCCTCCCTCATCCCCAAGCCCTCAATTCCCAATTCCCTACTCACTAGGCAAATTATTACCTATTTTAGGCATATGCATATACATATATCATATATATGTATATATATATGATAGCAAGTATATATACAGTCATTTTTTTTCTTTTTTAAGCAAATAGTAGCCCACTAGATGTGTTTTTCTGCACATTGCTCTTTTTCATTAAACAGGAAACCTTGGAGTTCATATCTATAAACAACTCCTTCATTCTTGTTGACAGCTGTTAGTATTTCATTAAACTGATGCCTCATTATTTATTTAACCAATCCTATTAGTGGACTCTCAGAATGTTCTGAAACTTTGCTACTACAAACAATGCCTCAATTAATAATCCTTTACATGGATCGTTTCACACATTTGACAATATGTATGTGGGATGCATGGCCACAAGTAGAGCTGCTAGGTCAAAGGCATTTGCATTTACATTTTGACAGATATTAACAAATTTCTTTCTCTGGAAGTTGTACCAATTGGCAGAAAGCCATTTCTCAGTATTATCAAACTCTTTTCAGTTTGCCAATCTGACAGGTGAAAAATGAAATTTCACTGTTGTTGTAATTTGCATTTTTCTTCCTATGGGTGGGGCTGAGTATTTTTCCAAGTCCTTAAAAGCCATTTCTCTTTTAGTGTCTGCAAACTGTCCATATCCTTTGCCTACTTTTTATAGGGTTTGGGGCTTTTTTTCATTGGCTTGCAGAGTTCTTTATAGAGTACAGAAACCAGCCCTTTGTCGGAGACTTGAGCCGCACAGTTTCCCCTCACCCACCAGTCTGCCTTCTCCCGTCAGTTTCCACTGAGAAACCCAGCCCCACAGTGGCAGCATGGCACTGGCAGCCTGACTGTCCCCATGCTGACCCATGTTGACCCATCCGCACCTGAACTCTCCTGAAATCTACTTGTGGCCTTGCCAAGCTCCCATCCACATCTTGGGTTCATCCCCCAGGGCCTGTTCTTGTCCAACGGATGTCCAAGTCACCGTGATCTGGCTATTGCATCTCCAAGCTCCTCTGAAGAGGTGAGGAAGTAAGAGAATGGTGAGAGCTGGTGCATATTCTCAACACCAGACCCCTACCAGGATCTCTACAGGCCACTGTGTCTTCTCCACTAAGCATGCCCGAGATCACGTAAAGTGCCTTAATAATAATAATCGCTCTCACGTATTGAACGTTTACTGTGTGCCAAGCACCAATTGAAGCACTTTACGTCTATTTCCTCATTTCATCTTCAAAATGTCTCAAGAAGGTATTATTATCATTAACCCCTTCTACAGATGACAACACAAGTGACAGAAATGTTAAATAATTTGCCATGGGTCATATAATGCCAATATGAAGCCAGGACTGAAAGTCAATGATATATCAACCTAACCCAACCCTGCAAATTGCTGTAATCTTCAGCAGATATCCTGGCCACCACTCAGGTTACATATATCACATGCATGTACACACATATACACACACTGTAATACAGGGAAATCTCACCAATATTTTATGAGATTAACAAACACTTTATCCTAGTACCAACATGATATGAGGTCCTGTGGGCTTACATAAGCAAATTAAAGATATTTGGGGCCTTAGCTTGCCTAGTTTTAACCGAAAGCCACGTAAGTTGTACAAAAATCTAAGGAACTATCCAGCTTTCCAAGAATCAAGGAAATAATATCTAGGAAAAGATGGCTTAAGAATTATGACAGGGGCTGGTCCCATGGGTCTACTTGGAAGTGATGCTCTGTTACTGAAACTTACACAACTCTCATATCCAAGGTAGAAGGTCATCCCAACCCTCAGCACATGCAAATGAAAAATCTTCCTACAATAAGTTGCTTAGGGATGCCTACTTCCACCTTATAGTTCCAAGGCCTAGTTCCAAGGGCTATAAAAACAAACTTCCCCAACTCAAACCCACATCTCAAAGCCAAATATCCTGGGAGAGACACCAGAGTGACTCATTCAGCTATGTCTCTGTCATGCCAGATGAGGCCAGCTCATGTCTGTGCTCTGCCCCCCCTCAGCCTCATTCCCTCGATGTGACCACAAGGGAAACAATGATCCGGTTGCATCTTCATCTTGACAGTATCAATGCAGCCCAAAAGGACAACTTCTACGCCATCTACCTCGGACAGCTGTGGCTAAAGGACACAGTCAATCCCCTGACTGAGTGAGTCTATGCAGGAACTGGTAAAACATGACTCTCTTGTGCTAGTTCTGTAAGGGATTCCAGCCAGTGTATATGTTTAACTATACAGTCAGATTTTGGACACTCCAGGTCAAATAATCCAGATGGCAATCTAATTCGATTTTTAGTTCCTCTACCCATATTCCTTTTGATCAGTTGACTGTTAATTCATCCCTTGGACTGAAAGATAATCTATTCATTTATCATCCCCAAAACATTCTGAGTCCCTGTTGTGCTATAGGCACTAAAAATAAAAGGATCACAAAAAAAAGTTCTTAATTATAAGGAACTTATTGTCTATTAAGTTACAGGAATTTAAAAAAAAAAAACTATTAAAAGCAATTGCAATGCTAGGGAACTTCTGTTTGGATGGAAGTAAGAGTCCACGGGATGACCCTCAAGAGCTGAAACCAGGCAAGATGGCAAAGGATAGTCAGGGGAAGCGATGATTGAGCTAAGGCACTGGCAGGTCTAGAGGTACTAGGGAAAATAATCCAAGTAGAGGTGCATGGTGAGCAGAGGCCTGGAGATGAGAAAGCCATCACTCACTTGAGAGGCGACAGAAGTGAAGTATGATGGCAACCAGAAGGGCTAAGTCTGTAAACATGAGCAGGGGCCAGCTGTGAAAGGCCTTGCATGCTTTGCCAAATGTGTCTGACCGAAGGTGGGGACAACCACAGAAATAAGTGTATTAAGCAGGAGCATGGTACAACCACAGCAAAGCTGTTCAGGGGGTTAGTCATTTCATCATAGATTGTAAATGACTGTTGAGGCTTAACTGGTTAGTGTTTCAATAAGAGACAAAATCTTCAGCAAAAGAATGAGTCCCAGTGTAGAACTAGGAGAAATCAAATGAAATTGGTGTTGGTGGGCTAAGTGCCCAGATGTGAGAGACCCCATTGGTCTTTCCCAAATCACGCTAAACGATATCTACCATTTCTTTCATTAGCACAAAATTTCACACACACACACACACACACACACACACACACACGCAATATCACCTATACATCAGATTATTCATTATAGTATTAGTTATCACAAGATTGAAAACCTAAGTATTTACCAGTTTGGGACTGTTTAAATAAATTATGGTAAAGATATATATTAATTGTATATATATGTATATATATATACACATATACATATATACATATATAATGGAATACCATGAAGCTATAAAAAAGGCTGAGGGAACTCATTATTTACTATGTAAAAAGAGCTTCAAGATAAAGTATTGAGCAGAAAATGCAGAACAGTGCATATACTACACTATCATTTTTCCCTGAAA
Organism: Puma concolor; assembly: GCF_028749965.1. Lineage (NCBI taxonomy): Eukaryota > Metazoa > Chordata > Mammalia > Carnivora > Felidae > Puma > Puma concolor. The sequence goes on along the minus strand of NC_141675.1, from coordinate 74,328,210 downwards.
GATACTGGGAGCAAGTGGAAGGGAAATACGTATGTAATTTTGTGTGCGTGCATAAAACAACTCTGGAAGGAGACACAAGATAACAATAATATTTGGTAGCCAGTAGGAAGTGGGTAGCCAGGGGAAGGAGGCTTCACTATATTCCTCTTTTGCTCCTTTTAAATCATGTAAATGTGTTACCTATTCAAAACCGTCCCTGTCCTTGAATAGCTCACGGCCCAAACTGTAAACACACGCACAACAGGCAAGAGCTCATTAACAATATCTAATAGGCTATAACACGAAGGTAAGAGAGGGGTTAAACAAATACTTGGTCCTGGGCCAGGAAAAATACAATTGGAAAAGATCATATTCCTCCTATTTCAGCCAACATTTCTGTTGAACATTTCTCAACTGTTCTCCAGGCCCACATCTTGCAGGCGTATCTTTACACCTGCGTAAGTTTGGTCATGACTGAACACCCAGGGAGCTCTTTCCCCAGTCCCCTCACCTTACAGATGTGGAAACCGAAGTACAGCAGGGTGAAGGTGCTGGCTTCAAGCCATGTGGGTGGTTGGCAATGTCCTACGTGAACCCATCATGGTGTCCCTTCCATTGGCAGACGCTGACACTACAAGCACAGAGCCAGCGACGTTGGCTGAAACACAATTTGGTCTGTGGAGATTCCACTTGCCAAATCTCTTTGGGGACCCTGAATAAACTGTGTGCCCACCAGCAGGTGAGATGCCACCTCCTCTCCCCTCAGCAGGGGCAAAGGTCAGCAAACTTGTCCAAGGAAGACAGAAGGCATCTTTTCCTGGGGAGTGCTCTTCAGTATCTGAGCTCACTTGGTCCTGGCCACCTCGTTAGACCAGCCCCCAAATCTTGGAACCTGTAGTTCGGTTTTTGTGCGGAACAGAACATGATCCTCTGTGCAGTTAACAAACCGAAATCTCAGCATTAAGTTGCAAATCTTGCTTTAAATGAAACAAAAGAATGGCCCATCAACTCATCATCCCCAAGCTTCAGCCGTTAAAGTCTTGATAACAGTAGAGTGGTCTGCTCTCATTTGCAAATCCGCACACACCCTGGCAGGCAGCCTGTGAGCCCGGTTCAGCACCTTGTGGCTTCAGAAACAGACCAGGGCTTAGCCTGAGGCAGCTGGAGTCCTTAGGGATTTCAGAGCTCTGACTTGCTCACATTTCTTTCCTTTTTCCACAGAAGTGCTCTTCCTGTCCAGGACCTTTCCTTGCTCTTGAAACTCCACACAGTTAACCGTTGATCTCCCCTCTGCCCTCCTCATCAGCCTCTTTATTCTTCTTGCTCCTTCCTCTGAGCTTTCCAGCAGCAACCCCATCCTAAAAATAGCTCCCCCCCTTCATCCTGCCTGCTGATTCATGGTCTTTCATGATCTTCCACAGTGCTCTTCCTTTTTTCCTTTCATTTCTAGGTGCCTTTAGAGTATGAGGGGGAAATCTCACTTTAGCAATTTAAAAATAAAACAATCATAATGTAAATCACAAAAGTGGTGAATATTTACTGAGCATTTACTTTGTACCAGTCACTGAGCTAAATATGTGTGTGTGTGTGTGTGTGTGTGTGTGTGTATCCAGCATGCATGATCTCAGAATAAAAACATCTTCTGAGCTATTTTTGTCTAGAAACAGAATATGATTGGTTTCATACTGTCTACTCTCTAAGATGACAATAATCGATTGTGTTACCATCTGACTGCTTTCAAGTAGCCCCTCATTGTGTGACAGCCACACTCTAACAACCATCTGGCTGTATGATGCTTGCACTGTAGCCAGAAATGTAGCTCCCTCCCTCCCGGGGAGGGAGCCATGAGACAGAGCTGCATCAATTTTATTCTTATGCTACAAAACTCAGATTTCAACATCTCTCACCAGAACCACATCACTCCTGCTTGACATGCTACCTCAGTTTGAAGCTACTCAACATGACAACCCAACAGCCTCAGTCAAGAGTTTGGAAAAGAAATGAGTGTGAAGATGAGCTTTGAAAATCTCTCACTTCTACCTACAAAGATTCTATCAAATGTAACTGCCTGGGTTGGGGACTTGGATAATATTTTCCTCATAAGGAAATTCCACTAGAACTAAATATCTAAATAACTCGTGGAACTTGTGACACTATATTTTCTATGCACCAATTGTCACTTTTAAATTACTCAGTTGAACGTTTAGCTTATTCATCCTATTAAGATAGAATGGGAACCAGCCTCCCTTCCTCAACTCTTTCCCCCCTCTAACTGGTCTTCCTTCCACATGCTGCCAGAGTGGTATGACCAATAAAAATACTTGAGTGGAATTAGTAAACAGACTTATGATCGCTTACCTATTTTGCCCACTGATATATTCCAAGATAAATGAATTAATCAGTGGTCAGGAAAAGCATATTAAAACAGGAAGTTCATTATTGCTTATCAATTTACATCTTTGGTTTTGTTTATTAATGATTCTTCCCAGTGCTGGCAGGGATGTGGTCAACCGAGAGCATCCTTATATTCTTGACAAGAGAATTTGACAACATAGTTTTTTGAAAAGCCTTCATACTCTTTCCTTCCTAGGAATTAATTAACCTTAATAGCCTAAATATTGGACAGATAAAAGAGTTTTATATAGAAAATGTTTTTCAAATATGAAAATATGAAAAGTTCAGCGATCATGAAATGTGCAGTAATGGTGGTACAGCCACTCAACAAAATTGTATGCAGTTACCAAAAATGATTATTAAATTTATATAATGACAAGTGGAAAAAGTAACAAAACACGCACATTGTGATGAATACCTATGTCAAACATTCAGAGACACATGCAGAAAAATGCTAACAAGAGAAACTTGGCTTCCCAATCCTGGCTTCCCAGATTGTAAATTGTGTGAAGTTACGTGGGTTCATCTCTGTTGACCGATTTCCTCATATTAACTATAATGTGATGATAAATTTAATAACAACAACAAAATAGCTGATGCCTTAAGAGTGCTGTAGGGAGGTAAATGAGTGCTGTGGCTGACAACATAAGCAGCGAACAGATAAGCTTACTATAATGATTACTATAAGGGTGATGGAACTGTGGTGCTCTGTCTTTGTTTTCTAAATCCTCAGTGACGTGCTAATAGTACACACATCAGGATGGGGATCTATTTATCTTTCTCCTCTCTCCCTGGGAGAAATGCCTGGATCTGGATGACTTCAGCCATGGTGCTATTGTCCTCTCCTTCCTAGAAATTCCTATAGTGCTTCCTGCTTGAAGCTATTGCTTGACAGTGTTTTTATGCTGCCTGGAGTTCTTCATTACATTTTATATGTACATAATGATCCCCGACTCCCCACAACGTGGCTCTTAGGAATATGGCCTTTTGGGTCCCTCCTTATGGACCCTTTGGCACAGAACCTAATGTGCCACAAGCTAATTTGATTTTTAAAATATGTTGATTTGACAATCACACAGATAGAAGCATGCATATTGCCCATAATTTCAACATTAGTTCTTTTTCCATTTCTTCCTTAATCATATTTTATTTCCATAGTCACACAGGAGCTAAAGAAACAAATAAATGCTGGGGTGGTTTTCCTTGATTTGTATTTCACATCCACTTAGTTTTACAGGTCAGCAGAACCTGAAGTTAGTCTTGTTTCTAAGATTCATTCTGTATCTTTCCTGCACAGAAATAAATAATCTAGGCCAATGGTAATTAATTCCTAGGAAAAAAGAGGTACCCAGTGGAAAGCTGGAGGATAGGCCATATAGGACTTCTAGGAGGGACCCCTTTGGAGGGTAGGATTCCCTTCAATGATTTGAATGATGCTCTCCATCCAAAGGTAGGTATTTCTGCTTAAAGTTTTTTGTGATGCTATTTCCCTAGGGCAAGAGCCCTGTAAGCAAATACCTTTAACTGTGCCAGCTCCTTTTTTGTTTTCCGCAATTAGCTTATCTCCAATCATATAAACACACACATGATGACTGTCTTCGGTTATGGAGGTAATACAGGAAAAAATAGGTTACTTTAGCTTTTAGAGTTGGTTTGAGGACAAACCAGATTAAAGCTTATATGGATATACAAAATAATAGGCAAGTGCTGTTGTCTGCTTTCCTTAAATTATTTTATTACAAAGTACATATTAATTATAATAGAAGCAAACTTGGACTCTGTGGGTTTCGAAAAAAAAATTCCTTTGTAGCATCACGGCAGGATTTCCCACCATTTCACTCTTTCTGATGAAATTAACTCCCCATGGTTGGTCAGCAGGATAATCTAATTTTAGCCAATCAGCTTGGGAGCTGCCGTTGACCTCACAAAGGGAGAGAAAAGTATCTGCAGTCATAGCAACCACCCGCTCAGCTCTGATCATCTCTGGACTCTTCCGCTTAATGACAGACACCGGCTTGCTTCTTAGATGATTAATCTTTTCCCCTGTGAACCTCCTTGAATACATTAGCCAAACAAGTCTGATAAATTTGTTTATCCCAAGACAATCATTAGAAAATTACCTGCAAAAGTAATTCTCACTAGAGCAGTTTGTGAATGGAAAGCCATATGGCAGATGAGAACAGAAATAAGCAATAAAATCTCTTGCTGTACGTTGCAACAGGTCAGGAAAGTTTTTCCTCTTTAAAGTTTATCATTTTACATTAAATCACAAAGTACAGCAGTGTAAAGCCCATTTTATATGAGCAAAAGAACCTTATATCCAGTCAGTAGCTGTTCCTCCAACACCGCACCTAATAGGTGTTGGGTTCTAGGGATGGCCTTCTGAATCTGAGCTATCTCTGCCATTCTCAATCCCACAGTTCAGTGAGAGGAGGCACACGTGTAAATACACCATAAGGGCCCTAACAGAGACAAAAAAGAGAACTCTGAGAGCACTGAGAAGGAGTGGATAATTCTTTGTTTTTCCAGAGTCAACAAAGAGTGCCGTGGCTATGACTTTCAAGTTTGGCAATGAAGGATGAGCAAGATTTTTCCAAAATGGAAGAATATTCTAGGCAAAGAGAACAACATTTGAAAGACATGGACTTACGGACAACTGTGATAAATTCCTGGGCAGCAAAATGCCTGGGGCAGCTGGATACTGGCCACATCTCCTTCCAGGAAGTGAGACGGGAAGTGTGAGCTGGGACAAGATGGCCAGTACTTTGTAAGGTGGCATGAGCACATTTATACGGCTTCAAGAAGGCTAGACAATAAGGATGGATGGGAAGGGCCAATCTGGAAGCTCCTTCTAAAAATTTTTTTAATGTTTATTTGTTTTAGAGAGAGAGAGAGTGAAAGCAGGGGAGGGGCAGAGAGAGAGGGAGACACAGAATCCAAAGCAGGCTCCAGGCTCTGAGCTGTCAGCACAGAGCCAGATGCGGGGTTCAAACCCATGAACCATGAGATCATGACTTGAGCTAAAGTTGGGTGCTCAACCGACTGAGCCACCCGGGCACCCCTGGAAGCTCCTTCTGAGATTGAATTGAGAGAATGTAATTGTTGTTTTATCCTTGGTAATGCTCTTCACTTGTGGAAAGAATGAGAAGACAGTGAGGGTTTGTTGCAGCCACACAGCCAAATGGGACATTTCCTATGCAGTCACTGGTTCCGCTACTAAAGGGTCAGTTTGATGAGTGGGAGAGAGGGCAGGGTCTCCATTTGGTTGAGCGGTTTAAAATGAGAGAATGTGTTTAAAACAGCTGATGAGACAACAGAGTGGTCATAAATGTGGGCATAGCCTAATTGACCCTACAGGCTTTTACAAATCAACATTCGACTAACCTCACCCGAACCAGGGGTCAGGCAGCAGACGGCTGGATGGCAACCCAGGCAGTCTGAGTGCAGATGAGGACTCTAGCAGTGGCAGGACAATCAGGCCCGTGCCAGAGGTTCCAGAGCAACACTCGGGTTCCATTAAGACAGCTTCGGAAACACAGACTGGATTGAAAGACATCATGTAGCTGGGCCCCTCACTGATAATGTTCTCCAAAGCCATTCAGGAATCCCAGCAGAAAATGTGCTCCAAGCCCAGACCAAGGCCCTGGGCCAGAGGGCTTCTACATCTACAGGTCTGTCTGGGGATCCCAGTTCTGGCCTCCGATTCTCTCATGTCTTCTAAGATGAGTGTTGCTCACCAAACTCACTCCACGAGAGCCTCAAAAAAGAAGCCCTTCAGTAAGCTGAGGAATCAGTATTGTCTATATTTTCCAAATAATCAGTAGTGAGCATGTTATTAGGTTTCTTAACATAAACGTATCTTCTAAAAAACAAAAATTACAATCAAGCGACCTCAAATGCTATTCTCTATGATAGCAAATACACAGCTAGTTGAACATAAATGACCACAAGTGGTTACTGAGCACCTGCTCAGAACTAGGCCTGTGCCGAGCCCTTCACAGACCCTGAGTCATTTAATCCTCACAGGGACCCCAGACGAAAAGGAGCTCTGTGAGTTTCTCCTGTTTTTTATGGGGAAATGGCGTTGGAAGTGTACATCTTAAAAAAAAAAAAAAAAAGAACAAAAAAACACGTGTAAATGCAATTATACTTTTAGATAGCCTCTTCTTTAAAAAAGGAACAAAAACTTTATTGATTCAAGATTTAAAGAGAATATTGCCTTGAAGCTATTATTAAAACATATATGTATATATATTTTATATGTATATACATATGCATATATAAGCATTATATATGTACATATGTATATATTATATATAATATATATAATTAATATACACACACACATATATATATATATATATATATATATGCAATATATTCTGAGCACCTGTATGCCAGGCTCTGGAATACAAGGAGAAACAAGTGATATGATGGAGGAGGCACAAGACAACTAGTATAAGATGGTATGATACGTGCCCTAACAGTGGGTTGTGCAGGGGCAACTGGGTGGCTCAGTCAGTTAAATGCCTGACTTTGGCCCAGGTCACGATCCCATGGTTTGTGAGTTCGAGCCCCATGTCCACCTCTATGCTGACAGCTCAGAGCCTGGAGCCTGCTTTGGATTCTGTGTCTCTCTCTATCTCTCTCTGCCCCTCTCCCGTTCCCTGTCTCACTCTCCCTCTCAAAAATAAATAAACATTAAAAAATTAAAAAACAAAAAAGAGTGGGCTATACAGAGTAGTACAGGAGCATAGAGGAGGCAGAAATCAGCCCATGAGTGCCTTGTTTGAGCAAAAGCTGCCCTTCACTGAGCACCAGGCTCCACACTCCAGACGTGACAAACAGCACTTCATTTACATGGCCTGATGACCTCGGGGGTGCTGTTTTCCCCTGACAGTTTGTAGCTACAGAATATAGAGCTTAGAGGTTAGGGATCTTATCCAAAGTCCCAAGATCATTAAATGATATTTCTAGGATTTGAGCCCTCATCTGTAGGATTCCAAGCTTTGGGTGCATTTCACTACATTGTAAATCACACGAATACACTCTACGCCCATCTCGCAAGCTCAAGTTCTTTATACCTGGACCATCAACTTGCATTCAGAGGCAAACTCCCACGTTCACACCTCAAGGGCTCTTCCCTAAATTTGCTTCATTTATTGCTCGGTTTCCTTGTTTCTTCTATTCTCCCTGAAAGCAGACCAAGAGACAGTATTTTCCCAAGGTCCAGGGCACAGAATGCTGCTTCATGAAAAACCCTGTGTTTCAATTCCAAATGACACAGGCTACATGTTTAATTTTTTTTTTCCTTGGATCTCTTCAGACCCTGGAGATTTGCTGGAGATACATTCTCTCTCTCTCTCTCTCTCTCTCTCTTTAATGCTGCAAGTCCATAGTCTACCTTTTTACAAAGGAGTTCTCCATCGATAATAACAGGTCCTCTATTCATTTTCCCCCTCTGAAACCCACATGATTAGAACTATTGACCTTAATCTTAACTCTGTAAAGGTAACACAATGGATTTAAAACCCCAGGTGAAAAGACAGCAATAAGGCCCTACATGAGGGTAGGAGGCCTCATCATTTAACCCAGGATTGCTGTAAACTCTGAGGAACATAAAGCCAAAAACCCTAGACCTTTCATACAAACCTTTTCCATTTACTTTCTTGCTTTAGCCCAGAGGGAAATGACCTTTAGGACAAATCTGTCCAGGCAGAAACCCTGAGTGTCTCATGGCAGGTGTGCATCCTCACACATCCTCCCCTTCATGTTCATGCAAAAGTGTCCGTGGGGACAATTACAAGTCCCTGCAGGGCCTGGGACACCCCATGGGGATGCAATGTTCCAGGGAACAGAGCCAGGATATTTTGGTTCTAAGGCAAGTCCACTGGTTAGATCCAATGGTCAGAAGTACCTGGACAGAGTTCTGATCACCTGGAGACAATTGGCTGATAGCTTCTGCCAAGCATGCTGAGGTCCAGAAAGGATGACTATTTTCATAACGATGAACTAGAGAAAAAACGAGAAGCCAGGACAGAAACCCAGACACATCACACACTGTAGAGCTAGAACAATCTACTATCTGCTGTTCTCTCACCTCCAAGGCTTCGTCTTCATCATGTTGCATACCAGTGACAGAAGAATTCTTTCACGCCCCTGCTCAAGAACCTACTATAGCTCCCTGTTGCCTCTTATTACTGCGGTGATCATACATCCTCATTTGCTACAGTCTTGGCTTACACTTGTTATCCTCGTGTGATTACTAATGGCCTCTCCTACCATCCTCAATAGTGTTCCAATTTGAACAATCAGTTATGTGGTCACTGTATCTCCTGACTACTTCATACCCCTCTGCCCACTTTACCATCTTCTGTTATGCTCTGTAGACTTCAAATCATTTTGTATTTATAGTGACACATTTCAGGGATTAGATTGGACCCACCATTATAACTTGGTGCTCCCTTCAACACGGAGTGGAACTACTTGTTTCTGTCTGTGCTGAGCCATGGTTCCTAAGCATTTCAGTCAATTACACATTTAGTAAGGTACACGTGCCAGTGTGCACAAACTAGTTTTTGGAAATAACTTTGACTTTAAACACAAGTGTGTTAGAATCCTGACCGTGCAACTTACAAGCTGTGTGATCACAAGCAGGTAACGTAACATACATACATACATACATATACTCTGTGGACCAGATTTTCCTCATCTATGAATATATATGAATACAGGCATTATCATAGAACCTAACTTGCAGGGTTAGTCGTAAGCTTTAGATGCGAAGATGCAGGTGCAGTGCTTAACATATCCATGCTGGCTGTAGGTGGTCACCATCACCACTCCCACTGTTTGCTCGGCACAGGCTGCCGGACAGGTGATGGTCGCACAACATAGTGTTAGCACTTGCAGCAGTGATAACACTGCGCATCCCAAACACGATTTGAGACCTATCTGCTGAATGATTGTGTCTTAGTAAGGTTTGATATATCAGGGGAGTGCTCTCAGCAGAAAGGGAGTAAAGGATGAAATACAGAGTGTATGGAGAGGAGGGAGAAGAACACAAGAATGTGATCTCAGCTTCAGATGAGCTTCAGTCGGAGCCCATGAAAAAGCTCTGGAGCACAAAGCACATCACAAAGTGGTTTCCAGCTTGAACAAAGGGGCCGGCCTTTTGTACCCCATGCATAATGGTCATTAGCCAAGGTCTCGAGGGCTGTATCCTCCCGGGGAATGAATGCAGCTGAGGGATGCAGCTGGCAAAGTGGATGCTACCGTGGGGACCAGCAGCATCCATTCATTTGTGATTCCCACTCGGACCTACATACGCTCCACTACGCCTAGACAACCTCTGGGAGACTTTGGAGGCTGTGCATTTAATACGTGTGACTGAAGGCAAGTCACTTAATTTCTCTAAGACTCAGTTCCTTTATCTGCAAAATGAGGCTGGTAATGCTTAATATTGTAGGTTATTCTCAGGATTTAGAAAGAACACATTCTTAATCCTGGCAATAAATGGGATGGAACTGCACATCTTTTTCTCACAGCCAGATTTTTCTTTGTTCCTTATGCACGGAATCTAGGTTCCTCACTTACATGCCTTTGCTCATGCTCCCTCACCACTCCCTGCAGAAAGCAGCGCCTGATCACATACGTGCAACACATGCTTACAACATTCCCCTCAAATTGCACCCACCCCAAAATAACCTCCAATGTATCCTCTACTTCAAATTTCCATATCCAAATTCTTCCTCCTCCCTCAGCCTCATCCACTTCCTCAAGTTTACACCGTTCTTGCCCTTCTCTGAAATCCCTTTTCACTTAATTCCATATAACTTAACATTTCATTGATTTCTAATTGTTTGGTATTTGTTTGGTCTCTTCCAACCAGATTTTAAATATCTACTCCTCCATCTTCACTCCAGAACTCAGGCATCCAGGGCAGGCATCTAGTGGGGATTCAATTTACCCTTTTGGTTCAATTAAGAAGATTTTTTGATCAGAAGAACAAAGAAATACCTTGGTTGACCATTTCAACTCTCAGGATTCTCAAAGCTAGCAAAATTCTTCCCTCTGATCTAGAGGTGCTCGGCTGACACCCCAGAACAATAGTGCATGTAAAATGAATGATAATGGCTTCCCTGTAATTTAGCTCACAGATGAATCTTAGGTGAGATTTTTCTATTGGGTTCTAACAGTCGCTGAAAATTGGTGCCCTAGGAGGTGCAAAGTGGAATGCCCAACACAGCTCTGATTATCAACTGCAGCCGATGCATGCATCACAATAATGGCAGGCCTAGACCGCTCTTAGCATTTGAAATCTTTGAATAAATCAAACGAGTATTTAACAAGTGCGGGTGTGTCCTGATTTATGCAATAGGTGTGTTTCTGAAGAGCTGATTTATGCAAATTGAAATTTGGGGGGGCGAGGGGATCAAATTATAATTGAAATTCCCTTGGAGTACTCTCTAATTGATGGCATCACACTACTGGGAATTTTTCCTATAAATAATTACCATTCACTTATTTAGTTAGTTTTAACACAGCATTTTTGGTCTTTTCAAGTCAAGATATACATATATTTTCCCTCTCAGACATTTAGGGAAATAAAATATAAAAGCCACCATGATTCAGTACTATTTTTTGCTCATCTCCCCTCCCTCCCCCCATATGAAATAGGTTATTTTATTTGTTTATTTTAAAGTACCACCCATTTTAGGGGCGCCTGGGTGACTCAGTCGGCTAAACGTCTGACTCCTGATTTCAGCTCAGGTCATGATCTCATGATTTTATGAGTTTGAGCCCTGAGTAGGGCTCTGCACTGACAGTGTGGAGTCTGCTTGGGATTTTCCCTCTCTCCCTATCTCTCTGCCCCTTCCCTGCTCATGCTCTCTCTCCCTTTCAAAATAAATAAATAAACCTAAAAAAATAAAATAAAATGCCACCAATTTTTATGTCATAATCTACATTTTAAAGATGAGGAAATGAAATTCGAAGAGGTTAAATTTACAGAGTTACACAGTACATTAGTTTGTTAGGGCCACCATCACAAAGTACCATGGGCTGGTTGGCTTGTTATGCCCAGAATTCGTGATCCCCAAAGACCACTAGGGAGCCGAGTCTGATGCAAAAGCAAAGAGCCTTTATTCGAGCTAGCTCGAGCTCAATCCCCTACCTGCACCGACGCAGCGGTGAGATACCAGGGAAAGAGCGAGTTTCAAAAGGACAAAGGTTTTATTGGGGCCTAGGGGCAGTTGGTGAGGTAATGGCTGTGGCCTCAGCCGATTGGCTGGGGAAGGGTCCTGGGGAAGGGTCCGAGTCCTGTTAGGCAGGTGAGGGGGGGTTACTCAAGGGGAGGAGGTGTGGTCAAGGTGAAGGACACGGAACAAGATGGAGTCGGCTGGCGTAGGCCCGCCCTTTCAGGCTAAACAACACAAATGTATTTTTTCACAGCTCTGGAAGCTAAAGTCTGAGATCAAGTTGCTGGAGGGGTTGGTTTCTTCTGAGGCCTCTCTCCTTGGCTTCTAAATCGCCTTCCTCCCCTTGTGTCTCCACGTGGTCCTCCCTCTGAGCCTGTAGGTGTGCTAATCTCTTCTTCTAAAGACATCAGTCACATTGGATTGCGGACCACCCTAACGACCTAATTTAACTTTAAATATCTCTTTAAAGGCCTTATCTCCAAATTCAGTCACATTCTGAGGTACTGGGCATAGTACTATAATTTCAGGATACACAAGTCAGCCCATGACACACAGCCAAGGGGAGAAGAGCTCAGATTAGAACCCAGCTACTCAAAGGTTTAAACCAAGGTTCTCTCTCACTACTTTCTGTGTAAGGTATCAGGTAAATATCAGGTTTCACTTACATTCCTACGTTCCATCTACAGCATTTCTGTTATAGTACAATGTATGTGTAATTGAAGAAAACTTTGTTTTCTGCAAAATTGCAAGTGAAAAATAACAGACTTGGGGCGTCTGGTGGCTCAGTCAGTTAAGCGTCCAACTTCGGCTCAGGTCATGATCTCACCGTTTGTGAGTTTGAGCACTGCATCAGGCTCTGTGCTGACAGCTCAGAGCCTGGAGCCTGCTTCAGATTCTGTGTCTCCCTCTCTCTCTCTGATCCTCCCCTGCTCGTGCTGTCTCTCTGTCTCTCGAAAAAAAAAAAAAAAAAAAAAAATTTAATATTTTTTTTAAAAAAGAGAAAAAGAAAAATAACAGACTTTATGCGGGAAATAAGGTTAGGCAGACCCCTCAAAAACCGTAGAGCTTTGTAACAGAGCACTAATAAAAACATTAATGGTCCTTTAAAAATCCTTAGCAGTTAAATCTCTATTAGCATTAGCACCTAGTCTCAAATCAGTCGCCATCATCTGCAGCCTTAAACCTCAGAGTTTGGGTGTCCTCTTCCTTTACGATATATGTATCAAATAACATTTGCTTCCAATAGAGACCACTTTCATCAAAATTTAAAAATCTGATACTGAGTGCAGTCTTCATAAAGATGGTGTCCTCATACTCTTCTTAATCTTGTTTATATGTACCCTATTCCTGGGGACCAGTGAACTATGAGGGCATCCTAATCTGTGAAGTCCACACATGATTCTATGGCCCAGAACCAGTGAAGTGGTCATTATTATACTAATAGCTACTATTTCCCAAGCACACACCTGGCAGACCCTGAGAGAGGTCTCTTACACGTCAATAATCCTCATGGCAACTCTTCAAAGCAGGTATTTTTATCTTTAGTTTTCAGCCAAGGAAACTGAGGCTAACAGAAGTTATGGGACTTCTTCAAAAACACAGAGGCACCCAAGAGTCTAGTTCAGGAATTGTTCCAGAACATTACTTGTTCAAAATCCTTTGCCTGTTCCACGCTTTCACAGGTAAGTTGGCCTGTTGGATGTAGGTCCGACCATTCATTCAACCAGCCACCAGTTTTAGTTAACTACAAGAATCATCCCCATCCTTACTACTTTCCTCCCCCAAAGTGAACACTCTAATCAAAATGTTCTTTCTGACCATTGTAACACGGGTGACTTGACTTTTCATAAGGAAACAGAGTGACTGAGATGGTCCATCCACATTTCACACAAACTGTTGCCATGCCCAACTCCCAACCCTTCCTTTAGGCTTTGATTTTTTCTTTTTTTAACCTAAACCCATAACTTTATAGTACTCTTTGTTAATTTTCATCATGTTAATTTAAACCCATAGTTCCAGGAATTGGTTATCTTTTTACACTTGTCATCTGTTTCCCTCCCAATCTGGACTTCTCTGCAAATGTGATGAATATTATATATGCCCTCATTTAAGTCATTAATAGACACTGAACAGAACAGGATCAAGGTTAAGACCCTTTCATCTTCTAAAGAATCTCTCTCCATAATCACAGAGACATGCTGTTAATCCAACCAACTTTTCTGCCATCCAGGTTTTTAATGACAGACTGTATCATCTTGCGGAGAATAAGGTAACAGCTTGTCAATGTATTTGGTTCTTCTGTATTTGGTTCCGACAACTAATAACTCAGCTTTTCCATTAGGTGCTTAGAAATCATTAGATTTCTAGTTTGTTTTCAATTCTTGCCCAGGATCAGCATTATAATTTCGTAGCTCAACAGTTTCTCCTTTCGTTAACAGCAACAGCATGTGCTCATTTCTTGTCTCCTGGCCCCACTCCTGGCAACATCTCCTTAATTTCTGTCAGAATGGATTGGAAGTCACATCTGTAGACCTAGTGATCATCCTGCATATTATCACTCAAAAATTGAGGCACAAATCTACTTAAAGGCATGGACTTGTTTAAACTTTTTATCCTATCCTAAGTCATGTGTTCTGTCTAGAATATTTACCCTACATTTTTGAATCTGAATACTATATTCTTTGATAAGGAAGAAAGGCATTTATTTTATCTGTCTTCTTTCCACCTTCTATAAATATTACAGTTGAACTTTTAACAATGTAAGGGTTAGGGAGGCCAACACCATCTCCCAACCCCTCCCCCTCCACAGTCAAAAATCCACATATAACATTTGACTCCCTTAACTACTAATAGGCTACTGTCAGCCAGAAACCTTACCAGTAACATAAAGAGTCGATTAACACATATTTTGTATGTTATGCATATTATATACTGTATTCTTACAATAACATAAGCTAGAGAAGACATGTTAGTAAGAAAACCATGAGGAAGATAAAATATATTTATAGTACTGTACTATAAAATAATCTGTGTATAAGTGGGCCATGCAGTTCAAACCCATGCTGTTCAAGGGTCACCGGTAGTCTGTCATTCCCAAGCTAGACATCTTTTTCTTCTTGCTTTCAACGTCCTTTTTGAGGTCTTCAGTGTTTCATGAGGCTTAATGCATTTTAAAATTAACCCTTCTTTTAGCCTCTAAACAAAACTGTGCCCCTTTTGCATTAATCCTCATTTATTCGGCCATTCTTCCGTGGCTCCTTACCATTTGAGCTCACTGAAAAACTCTCTGGGCAATCACATTTTTCTCTTCTGACACCTCTCCTAATATTTTGAATGGCTTCTTCAAGATTTTTGAACAAGATTTTTTGTGTTTTTGTCTCAAACCACTTTGAATGTGAAAGATAGATTTGCTTCACAGGTTTATGGATGTTTAGGAAATATTGTAACATACATCTTGGAATTTTCATGTTTTCTTAATTTATGCAATCATTTACATAACGGCTTAATATTTTGAAGAGCTTACAAGGCCTCATAAATAACTAAACTTGGATCTTAGTTTTGATGTTTTCATGTTACTAACACATTAATTGTGAGACACCTATAATTAATCTATGAAACATGTAATTCCTTTTGTTTTTAATTTAGTAAACTAAGATACTAACTTTATCATATCTTCATAAAAGTGGAATAATCAATTCAATTAAAAATTCAATATTGTTTTAACAGACACTATGCTGGTTAAATAGTCCATTAGTAGTTTCAGTCACATTTTCAGCTCAACAAAATGTTTCAAACTTCTTAAAAAATCTGGAAAGTTGGCAAAAGCCAAAACATATTTTGTCAATATATCTAGCTTAATTTTTAAGCCCATGTGAACTCCAGAATAACTTCATTCATCTGTTTTTTATTGATTTATCCTGAACTCATCAAAATATAACTTTGAAAGAGTACTTGGGGGCGCCTGGGTGGCGCAGTCGGTTAAGCGTCCGACTTCAGCCAGGTCACGATCTCGCGGTCCGTGAGTTCGAGCCCCGCGTCGGGCTCTGGGCTGATGGCTCAGAGCCTGGAGCCTGTTTCCGATTCTGTGTCTCCCTCTCTCTCTGCCCCTCCCCCGTTCATGCTCTGTCTCTCTCTGTCCCAAAAATAATAAAAAACGTTGAAAAAAAAATTAAAAAAAAAAAAAAGAAAGAGTACTTGATGTCTCAAGAATTTAAATTTTTAAGTAGTCTTCTTGGTATTACGGTAAGTAGGAATCAATTCCCAAACCTCTAAAATTTATTTCAAAATGTATAATTCTATAGATGAAAACTTAATTAAAATTGTTTACTTAGAGATGCCTGATGAGGTTATAAGAGCTTATGGATAAACAGTGGGTTCTGCTACTCTTTATTCTGGAAGGCTAGAACAGTATTTGCTAAGAGAAGTTCATGCCTATAAACAAAAGCAACCAACCCATGCCATACTTCTGGCCACATCTTCCCCCCCATTTAGTTGACATGGATGTCATAATGCAGGAAGATTAAGCTGAGGCACATTAGGCCTTAGCAATACAGCCCAACGAATGATCATGCCAAGTGGTAGAGAGAAGGTACACTGGCGATTAAAACTGACTTTTGACTTGTTAGATGTCCTGTTCTTGGTCATCTGTGTTCTTCCTGCCCACCATATTAGGCCTTCAAAAATATTCATTAAACAAATGTACTAACAGATGAATGAATGATTTTAAGGCCCACTAGTTAATAGACTTTGAGACTACCAACAGACTTCTTGCAGAAGTCATGAGTGTTTCTGGATCTCAGCAAGGCTGAGCTTACAGAAGATGGGTATGATCGATGCTGGCAAAAGGTAACAAGTTTCTACTAGAAGGAAGATAACTAGTGGTGTGTTGGTGAAAGTTTAAGAACTAATGTGCCAGGGGGCACCTGGGTGGCTCAGTCTGTTAAGCCTCTGACTCTTGGTTTTGGCTCAGGTAATGATCCTACAGTTCATGGGATCAAGTCCCATGTTGGGCTGTGTACTGACAGTGCAGAGCCTGATTGGGATTCTCTCTCTCTCTCTCTCTCTCTCTCTCTTTCTCTCTCTCTACCCCTCCCCCACTCATGCATGTGCTCTCTCTCTCTCTCACTCTCAAAATAAATAAACTTGAAAAAAAGAAAAAATTCTCCAGAAAAAAAATCCCTGATTTGCAGCATTAGTCGATTTTCATAGTGTAAATATTCCCACTGTGACCAAAGTGATATTACTGAATATAGAGTTGGGAGGAGATGCATACAGTCTGCAGTCCTTAACATAGCCTGAGTGGCTTCAGTGAATGGGTAAGCTACTCAGCACATCAGCAGTGTCCAATACTTACATAGACATTATGACCTCTTTTTCTGGCATATGTGTATGTATGATTTCATGCAAATAAAAAATGAGATTAAATACTTTAATCTCAAACTATACAGAAATGCAATAATTTAACTTTTTTCTAAGTTTATTTCTTTATTCTGAGAGAGAGAGAGAGAGAGCACAAGTGGGGAAGGAGCAAAGAAAGAGAATCCCAAACAAGTTCTGCACTGACAGTGCAAAGCCTGATGTGGGGCTCAAACTCATGAACTGTGAGATCATGATCTGAGTCAAAGTCGGATGCTTAGCCGACCAAGTCACCCACGGGCCTCAGAAATGCAATAATTGAAATTGACAGAGTAGTCAAATATTTATAGACATGGGAAGATATTCTGTATCAATACTTATTGTTTGGGGGAGATGTCAAGACAGTTAATACAGCATAGCACTTTACTGAAAATATAAATACATAGGGGCATCTGACTGGCTTAATCAGTAGAGCATGCAACTCTTAATATGGGGGTCGTGAGTTCAAGCTCCATGTTGGGCATGGAGTCTACTTAAAACTAAGTAAATTAATTAAAAATAAATAAATATCAATATCAATATACATGTAATCAAATTCGCACCCAGAACATTTCAGAGTGCAACTGTAGAGTGTCAAAGAAAAAGATCAAATATCAAAAGCAATCAGGGAAAATAGACATCTTAGCTACTTAGCACTATATGGACTGCTCATCAGTAGCAAAAGAAAATCATTGAATAGTATCTTCAAAGTGTTGAAAGAAAATTCTGTCAACCTAGAATTCTATAACCAACAAAACTGTCGTTCAAAAGTGAAAGACAAATAAGGATTAAAGAGGTCATAATATGCAAAAATCATCACTAAAAAAATGCTAAAGAAATCTGAAAGAACTACTGAAATAAAAAGAAATACAAATGGAAGAAGTAGAATGCCAAAGGTAAACTAAAAGCATATAAATTGGGTGTTAAAATTTTAGGAGTAGTGACTAAAACTCTAGAAATAGATTCTAAAACTTTTAACCCAGGTAAGAAGAATTTTAAAAATGTAGTCGACTCAAAGGAGAGCAAGAAATAAGAAATTAGAAAAAAGCATACAAAGCATAGTAAACAGGATATACAAGTAATAAAAATAAATTTAAATAAATGCAATTAAATAAATGCATTTAATGTAATTAAATAAATAAATATAATTAAATAAGTTATAAATGTAATTAAATTAATCAGTTAAAACACAGAGGTTGTCAAGTTGGGGGGAAAAGCAGCTATATGCTACTTATAAGAGACATATCTAAAACAAATTGTTATTAGGAAAGATTTTTAAATACATACTGGCTTAATACTGAGGCTGAAGTTGTTAAAGCTTTGTCAGGTCTGACACTGACATTCTAAGCAACCACTTTGGAAAACTTGGAGCTGCCTTTAATGCAATATATATAGTACTTTTACATATATGAGTATATACACGTGTATATATATTTATATACCTATACACGTGTATATATATATACCTATATATGCTATGTATGATGGAACTGGGATTTCCAGCCATGTCTCAGCATCAGAGCTTTTGGCCTTCTAGAAGGATTTCTAAGCCATATCCTCGTCAGAATCTTTCCTTCAAATAGGCCAAACACATTTTTATAGTCTAGAAGAAAATGTGCACACACATGAACACAGACAGCCAATGGCCATAGAATGTTCCTACTGAAAAGATTTGAGTGATCTTCTAAATGTTCTTTTAAGGATCTCAGAGCCTTTGGAGACTCTGAATAAAGTTATGGACCCAGTGGGAAGAAAATAATGTCCAAAAACAGAATTATGCATGCTATTTATGGGGATTTACAGACACCTATCACCCAAAACCCAATCCTTGAAACACTAACAGCCGTAGATGGACCCCATTTCATAAGCCTACATTGTCAAGACAAACAAAATGAGTTGCTAGGAAAGAGGGATGTTAAGTATGCCCAAGGCTGCCTGACCAGGTTGTAGCAGAAGCAGGACACAGAGTCAGAGCCTGCCTCCCTCAACCCCTCAGTGTTCCACCAGCCAATGCTTGTATACATTTTCGTGGCCACACTCCTGGTGCCATTCCTTGAAAAAGCACTTCTAAAATAAATGGAGGATATCTGACAAAAAGAGCCAAGTAACATCTCCTTCTATTCCTTTTTATCTTCAGAACTATTTAAAAATTTTTTAAGTTTATTTATTTATTTTGAGAGAGACAGAGACAGAGAGAGTGGGGAAGGGGCAGAGAGAGGGAGAGGGAGAGGGGGAGAGAGAGAGAGAGAGAGAGAGAGAGAGAGAGAGAGAGAGAATGTCAAGCAGGCTCCACACTGTCAGTGCGCAGCCCAATGTGGGGCTACAACTCACAAAACTGTGGGCTCATGACCTGAGCCAAAACCAAGAGTCGAACACTTAACACTTAACCAGAGCCACTCAGGCACCCCAGAACTTTTTTAAATGAAATTCTTGAGCCAAATGATCAGTTAACTATTAGCTCAATGGGTGCAGAAGGGTCATATGGCCCAAATTATGATGAAGGAATCATCATAAATGTATGCTATGTTTAGAGACCTTGAAGATCTATTGTGCCTTAAAAATCAGGCATGGACATAAAGAGAAAACATGGATCAACTAGGGTAAGGCAGGTTGGTCTCTTAAACTATAATCCTTTCTAGTAAGGGGTTCCCCAGGTTTTGGAAAGTTGCCTGTCTTCTAACATTTATTTATTTTTGAGACAGAGAGAGACAGAGCATGAATGGGGGGAGGGCCAGAGAGAGAGGGAGACACAGAATCTAAAGCAGGCTCCAGGCTCTGAGCTGTTGGCACAGAGCCTGATGCGGGGCTCGAACTCACGGACCGTGAGATCGTGACCTGAGCGAAGTCAGACGCTCAACCGACTGAGCCACCCAGGCGCCCCAAGTTGCCTGTCTTTTAAAAGTACCTTGAACTATCAGAAAAATTTTCTTTAGAATTATAAATCATTATTAATAATTACATGTAGATTTTGAACTAAGTGGAGATGAAAAGCTGATCATGTGTTCCTTCAAGACACTTGGGTTGAGAGCCGTGGTCGAGAGACAGAAACAAGAAAATCTCCTTTGATTTCAAAAACTGCATTATATTTCTTTCTTATCCTGCTTCAAAACTAAATTTTCTATACTTCGCTTACATTATTAAGAAATATAGTTGTTTGATAAAAATGACCCAAACTTTTTATGAGAGCTGAGGTAAGTATGGAAACAATTTTGTTTTAGCTATTAAAGTATCCCCTCATTCAGTCGAGTGCGTTAAAGATGGGGGAATAAAGTAACATTTATGTTCCCCCATAAATATGAAGGACACTGTCTTGAGTCACTGCCTATAGGCTTATCAACACTGACATCTGGTCCTGAAAGCCTATCCCATTGTCAAAAAGAGACACTACATTTGGGAATTCTATGATTGACTGGATGCAGAGACAAATTCAAATTCTAATACTGCTACTCCCAAATGAATTTCTGAATTTCCCATACTGGATGTGTGATTCTGAAACAGGCAAGAATGATTCAAATACTGTGTGTGATAGGACCTGGGAAAGAATAGAAATAGAAAGTTCACCCTCCCCCACCGGATTGTAAACCCTAGGAGGACAGGCCCCTTGACTTCTTCACAGCCATGTCCCTCGGGCTTAGTGCAAAATCTAAAAAAATATTTATTGAACCAATGAATTAATGTATGAATTTTCCTGGTATACTTGTATTTTTTTTTTTTTTTTGAAGCATCGAAGCTTTAGCATCTGGAAGAATTTATTTAAAGCTCTTTTTTAAAAAAAAATACAGTCTGTAACTGTGTAATCTCGTGTGAGCACAAAGAGGAAAAGAGGGAAAAGGGGACTACACATCAAAATATGGTCCAAAAACCCAATTCAATGTGTAGTTAATGTCTACTTAATAAAGTTATCTCCCTCATAATGTTTCGTTTTAAAATATGTACATCAGAGTTCTCAGAATCACCTGGGGCCAGTATCTACCAAGTCAAGCCCTAACAGGACCAAGAAAACAATGAGAAAAGAGCCAGGAACACAAAACAAATCTCATGTACGAGAAGGTCATGCTGGTCAATCGCCTCTATTTCCCTCTTTGCCCAATGTCATTCTCCCACCTTTCACAGCCTTTGGCAAGCCCTGTTACTCTCCCCTCATCATTCACTGTTATACCTAATGTGTCACACCTTGCTTAGCTTTGGGTCTCTGCATTCTCCTTCCACCCCACCTAGAACCTTTTGATCCTCACATGTAGGCTGCCTCCCTCTTCCTGTTTTAGGTACCTTAGGCATAAGAAATTCCAGCTTTCTTGTCAGTGCTCTGTCTACAAGGCAACAGTAAGTTTTGATTGATTTTAAGACCCTACAACAGTTTTCTCATCTTTATCTCTTTGGTCAAGTCATCAGCTACATGTAAACATGCACACATGGGCATATGCATGGGTATACATGTTAATGTATACACGTACATATACAGAGACACACCTACACATACACACACATGTTGCATAACCAATTATGGACACTGAAAAACCATTTCCCTGATATCAAATGTCTAAAAACTCAAATGACTATTTGTTATAGTACAGCACTATGATGATTTCCATTCATATTGACAGCCCTTGACAATGCAAGACATTCATGTGTTTTACAGTAGAGCAAAGATTAATCATTTCTGAACAGTTTTAATGGCCAATGGATTTGAATCAGGTGAAATTTGGCAGTTCAATCCTGAAAGATGGTTAACTGGTTAACTCCTTCTAGGCACATGCTTAGTGACTGAATGTCCACAGATGCTTGAGAACTGAGATTTCTCTTCTCAATGACACCTGAGTGAGGTCTTTACTCATCTCTAAATGGACTTTATTGGGAAAAAATGAAAAAAACCCTTGTAAAACTAACTTAAATTCTCATCTATCTATCTACCTGTGTACCTTTCTTTATGCATCCACCCATGACAAATATAAAGTTGTAGAACTGCCTGGAATCTATTACATGCCATGTAAGAGTTCACTATTGTAACACAGAGTGTCATGGGCAAGACTTACTGTTCGGTAATGTGGCTTTTGCCAAGGCCTGAGTTTTCTCCTCCTGTTGTCTGCTTCTGTATCTAGTGCTGTCTCTTTTTTCTTTTCCATGTTACTTGATCTGTACTAATTTTGTCTTCTGTATTCACCACTGAAGTGCTAACTGGAAAATCAAAAAGCACATAGCACTCTAGGCAAATACTCTGAATTCAATTAACAAAACATTTAGATTTTTTAACCTTAATGATAATAATGTATTCACTGGTTTTCTTTTCACTGATATTAATGTTATATAAATTTCTGCACCCAGAATGAGCTCATCTGACACCTTGCAGTGATGCTCCTCAAACTTGTCATGAAGACTTTCTCAGGACACCCTTGGAAGCCTATAAATGAGTCTCCAACTGGCAGTGGAAGACTATTTAAGAGACTTCAGCAGGCTTAGACAAGGAAAGAAGAGCTTCCCACAAAGCGCTTTTCCTATCTCTCTTATTCCCAAATCATGCACCTGAGACACATAGTTTGCTATCAGCAAGAGAGCAGAGGAGAGAAAATATAATTTTAATTATCATATATGTGCTATAAATTGCACAACTATCAGCTATTTTGGTGATCTTGAATCTCAATACAATAGTAGGTTCTCAATAAATGTTTATGTCATAAATAAATCAAAGTCAGTAAAGCAGATTTCATTCACCAGCACATCTAATCTTGCATCATTCTAATATAAGTGGAAGTTTGTTGCATGAACTTCAACTGCTTTATACGACTTCACAAACATAGAGAAACAAGCATTCTAAGGTATTCACCACCTGAAGCAAATACAGGCTATGATCTTAACAGGATCAGTTATGGAACTGAATGGTTCAGAGAGGACAGTGACATTAAAGTCCATTCCAGTATGATTTGATCCTACTGTTAGGGTCGTTTTACTCAACACCTAAATCAAAGAGCCGTTCCCTCCTATGGCAAGTGTTATACCTCCCAGGATAAATGAAGGCCCCACTTTGTAAAGTTTCACCATTACTTAGTTAACTATTCCTTAAATAGATACTACCCAAAATAAGTTATTTCCTTTCTTTTTAACTAAAACAACAGGCAAAGTAGCAAATAAAAATCGCAATATATTGACATCAAAGGCATCCAAATTGGCAAAGAAGAAGTCAAACTTTCAGTTTTTGCAGATGACATGATACTCCACATAGGAAACCCAAAAGATACCACCAAAAAGCTGTTAGAACTGATACAGATATTCAGCAAAGTCGCAGGATACAAAATCAATGTACAGAAATCAGTTGCATTTCTATACACCAATAATAAAGCAAAAAAAAAAAAAAAAAAAGAGAGAGAGAGAGAAATGAAGAAATCGATCCCATTTATAATTGCACTGAGAGCCATAAAACACCTAGGAATAAACCTAAGCAAAGATGTAAAAGATCTGTATGCTGAGAACTAAAGAAAACTTATGAAAGAAATTGAAGAAGGTACAAAGAAATGGAAAAATATTCCATGCTCATGGATTGGAAGAGAAAATATTGTTAAAATTTCAATACTACCCAAAGCAATCTACACAGTCAATGCAATCCCAATCAAAATTGCACTGGCATTATTCTCAAATCCAGAACAAACAATCTTAAAATTTGTATGGAACCACAAAAGACCCCAAATAGCCAAAGTAATGTTGAAAAAGAAAACCAAAGTGGGAAGCATCACAATCTTGGAGGTTAGCCTCTACTATAAATCTATACTCATCAAGACAGTATTGGCACAAAATCAGACACATAGACCAATGGAATAGAACAGAGAATCCAGAATTGGACCCACAAATGTATGGCCAACTAATGTTTGACCAAGCAGGAAAGAGTATCCAGTGGAAAAAAAGACAGTCTCTTTAGCCAATGGTACTAGGAAAACTGGACAGCAACATACAGAAGAATGAAACTGGACCACTTTCTTACACCATACACAAAAATAAACTCAAAATGAATGAAAAACCTAAATGTGAGACAGGAAACCATCAAAACTCTAGAGGAGAAAACAGGCAACAACCTCTTTGACCTCAGCTGCAGCAACTTCTTACTCGGCATGTCTCTGAAGGCAAGGGAATAAAAGCAAAAATGAACCATTGGGACCTCATTAAGATAAAAATCTTCTGCACTGCAAAGGAAACAATCAACAAAACTAAAAGGCAACCAACAGAATGGGAAAAGATATTTGCAAGTGACATATCAGATAAAGGGTTAGAATCCAAAATCTATAAAGAACTTACCAAACTCAACACCCAAAAATCAAATAATCCAGTGAAGAAATGGGCAGAGGACATGAATAGGCACTTTTCCAAAGAAGACATCCAGATGGCCAACAGACACATGAAAAGATGCTCCACATCACTCATCATCAGGGAAATACAAATCAAAACCACAATGAGATATCACCTCACACCAATCAGAGTGGCTAAAATTAACAACTTAAGAAACAACAGATGTTGGTGAGGATGTGGAGAAATGGGAACCCTTTTTCACTGTTGGTGAGAATGCAAACTGGTGCAGCTGCTCTGGAAAAACAGTGTGGAGTTTCCTCAAAAAATTAAAAATAGAACTACCTTACGACCCAGCAATAGCACTACTAGGAATTTATCCAAAGGACACAGGAATGCTGATTCATAGGGGCACTTGTACCCCAATGTTTATAGCAGTGCTTTCAACAATAGCCAAATCATGGAAAGAACCCAAATGTCCATCAACTGATGAATGGATAAAGAAGATGTGGTTTAAATATGCAATGGAGTACTACTTGGCAGTAAGAAAGAATGAAATCCTGCCATTTGCAACAATGTGGATGGAACTGAAGGGTATTATGTTAAGTGAAATTAGTCAGTCAGGGAAAGACAGATATCATATGTTTTTACTCATATGTGGAACTTGAGAAACTTGAGAAACAGGAGACCATGGGGCAAGAGAAGGGAAAAAAAAATAGTTTCAAACAGAGAAGGAGGCAAACCCATCAGAGACTCTTAAATACAGAGAACAAACTGAGGATTTATGGGGGGCAGAGGAAAATGGGTGATGGACATTGAGGAGGGCACTTGTTGGGGTAAGCACTGGGTGTTGTAGTTAAGCAATGAATCATAAGAATCTATTCCCGAAACCAAGAGCACACGGTATACACTGTATATTAGCTAACTTGACAATAAATTATATTAAAAAAATAAAAAATTTTTAAAAATCACAATATATGTTCATTAAAAAAAATGCCATGGACTATGTAGTAAATGCTTTCTTTCAGTTTAATTTAACCAAAAAATTGAAATAAAACAGTGTAATGCATTTTAGTCATGCCTTCCTTTTTATTTAAGTATGGGTCCCTTCTTATTCTTCAAAACATAAAAAGGCTGAGCAGATTAAGTAATGAAAAGGAGCATGTTCCACCTTGTGTTTCATAAGCATTGACCTCTAAGGAGACTAGTGAAGTCTAGCTTTTTACCTAGAAAATGAGAGCTTGGAAACTCAGAGGTCACAGACCAACACCCTGAGGCTGAACTGGCCCAGGTACAACAGGCCAACATGTATATATGAGATACCAATATTTAGAAATCATAGATTTCCAGAGAGCCTGGGTGGCTCAGTTGGTTAAGCGTCCAGCTCTTGGTTTCGGCTCAGGTCATGATCTCTCAACTCATGAGTTCGAGCCCCACATCAGGCTCTGTGCTGACAGTGTGGAACTTGCTTGGAATTCTCACTCTCTCTGTCTCTCTCTGCCCCTCCCCTGCATGCTCTCTTTCTCTCAAAATAAATAAATTAATTAAAAAAAAAAAAAAGAAAAAGAAATCATGGATTTTCTATAAAAACTATACACTTCTACTACTTTCTCAAAAAACAAAACAAATGAAGAAGTGGGTTCTGGGCTCCTCAGACCTGGAGGCTTCCCCCCTCTAGGTGGGAGGTCAAAACTGAGGAAGCCTAGGTGTTCCCAGGTATCTTCAGTTACACACATTTCCTTCAAGCTACTGTAGAAATAAGTAGGCCAAGCCCAACTTGTCATTCTTGTCAATCCTGAGACCTAGACCAGGAACAGAGAAAAATCCAGATGCAAAAGGATACAATTCTACCATCTTGAACTTTTGCTTACTTATCCATTTTACAATTGGTAAGAGCACATGACAAATCTCTAATGCCAAAAGCTGTTCTCAGCATAAATGGCCACATTTTAATCAGCCCAATATTCACACTGAAACAGAATTATTCTTTGTTCAAGTTTGGTCTGCTAGCAAACCTCAACAGGTTGGGAGATCTTTGAGAGGAGGGAAACGTTACACCAGGCCTATTCGTCCAGCACCTCGCACCACAACAGCCCTGTGGGGTGATGAATACACGGGAGAAGGGGAGGTGGGCTGAGCCTCTGAGGGAAGAGTCCAAGTTGGAGCAACTACAGTTACTTTTGTTTTCATGCATAAGTGAATGACTCGTCGCAGCATCGTTTAAGGACATACAAAGGAAATTTGAACACTGAGGTCAATTCCTAAAATATTCAGATTACATTGCTATTTCACAAAATGGATTTCGGAGCCCAAATTACCTTAGTAACCGGCTCCATGCATTTCATAACCTGCATTACATCAACCACCAATTTAGGAAAGAAATATTTAAACAGTAAGAAATGAAATGTTTCTTCACCGCAATTGATTTTCCTTATCAAGAGGTTAAAATCACTGATACTTTTCAGTGAGTGAAAAAAAAACAAATGCAACTTTCGGTGAATATAAATATTTTTAAGAACAAAAACCACTTAAATGTAAAACTGAAATTGGTTTGAAGTGATTCACGAAGGCAGAAATAAAAATCACAAATAAGCATTCGGAATCTGAAACAAATTCATTTTATGAAGCAAAACACATGGAATCAAATATTTTTCCATAGCAGTAAAATATGATTTTCCTTAGGGAGCTTGGAAAATTCTCTCCAAAGGTCTGATTGATAAGCTTTTTAAGAGAAAGGCTGCTTTTTGAGGTAGTAAATCGCCTACTGACATTCTCCACAAAGCTTCAGTGTTTAATACCAAGCTGCTGGGATGCAAGTACAAAGACATCAATTATCCCAAAATAGATTGGGGCAGAGTCCAGTTCACTTATTAGTCCTTTAGGCTATGTCCACAGGGGACAGAGAGAAATAGAGATTTGGCAATCAGCTGGTTAATTTGATCATCGCAGACAACTGCGTTGTATAATTTAGGTCGGAAACATACCCTGACCTGGTATTCCTAATTTGGAACATTCATCAAATTAATCAAATAATCACCAATTCTCAATTTCACTATACCCTGTAAACAAAGTCCTAGCATCAAGCCTTCACTTACAATTATAAACAAAATGCAACATAATCTGGGCAACTGCACCTTTTAGGGGTGTCCCATTTTCTACATAGCCCTTCCAAGCCATCTTCATTCTCCACAGCTATCAGCCTAATTCTTCTTATCCCTACTCCTTTCTGTACAGATGCACTTGCCTCCTACCGGACAAAGAAAATGGAGTCCATCTAATAGAAACTCCCTCAGCTCCCCATTTCTCAACACATATACAAACAGTCTTTGTAGCACTCTTTGTACAACACATATACAAACACCCTTCTTAACTCCTGTCTCAACAGGAGAGCTTTCTTCTTCAAGAGTACCTTCTAGCACCTTCTCCAGATCTCATCAACACTACTTCTCAGGAAACTTGTTCCATCTTCTTTATCTTCAACCTTTCCCTTTATACTGGCTGAGTCAACTTAGCATATAAACAAATGAACCCTCTCTCAGGTGAAAAAGGTAACTTTGTCTTCCACTGTTAAGAGTTTAAATTAGTGGAGGGGCGCCTGGGTGATTCAGTCGGTTGAGCGTCCCACCCAACTCAGGTCATGATTCTTGCAGTTCATGAGTTGGAGCCTGGCGACAGGATCTGTGCTGGGAGCTCAGAGCCTGAAGCCTGCTTCAGATTCTGTCTCCTCTTCTCTCTGTGCCTCCCCCACTCACACTCTGTCTCTCTCTGTTTGTCTCTGAAAAAGGAATAAACATAAAAAAAATAATTTAAAAAAAAGTTTAAATTAGTGGAAACTTCTCTGGAAAGCAATCTCACAATAAGTATCTAAATACCATAAAAAGTTCAGGTCTTCTGACTCGACAAATTCCTCTTCCAAAAATTAATTCTTGAAAAATAGTACAAATTATGGACCAAGCTTAACTTCAAATACACTTCTGGAGGTGTCATTATAAGGAGAAATATGAAAAGAAAAGCTAAATATTTAACATTAAGAGGAAGCTCTCTAAAGACTTTTTAATGTTAGAGGAAATATCAAGTGGAAAAGTTATACAAAAGAAATCGAAAGTCTGTCTGTAAGATCTAGCAGGTGAGTGCAATAGGGGTATGCCACAGGGTGAAGTAGAGGTCCTCTGCAAGTGACACTATTCAAGCATCATGAGATAAGTGTCTGTCTGTTTCACTGCTCCATCCCTCAGCAACTAACGCAGTGCACATGGTAGACAGCTAACAAATATTTGTTGAATGAATGAATGAGAAGTTTTATCTCTGTCTAATTAAATAACTCCATATGGAGAAATACCCAGGGTGCAGTGAGGGAGGAAAACGGTCTAGCCAATTAGACTTGCCAAATCCACCCTGGTAATTAATGCAAGGACAGATGCTAAAGCCAGTCCTCTGTATGTGCAAAACAGAACCTGTAATCACTAATTTGGCCTCTTCCCAGCTTGGTTAAAATGCATGGAAAAGACTGGAAGGAAATGGTTAAAAAAAGCATCAGTGTTGGGGTGCCTGGGTGGCCCACTCAGCTGAGTCTCCAACTCTTGATTTTGACTCAGGTCATGAGCCCATGGTTCATGGGTGGGTTCGAACCCCACACGGAGCCCCCCCAAGGAGTCCCACATCGGGGTCCACACTGATAGTGCACAGCCGCTTGGGATTCTCTCTCTCCCCCTCTCTCTCTCTGCCCCACCCTCTGTCTCTCTCTCAAAATGGATAAATAAACTTAAAAAATATTTCTAAAAAATTTTTTAATGCTTATTTATTTTTAAGACACAGAGAAAGAGAGAGACAGAGTGTGAGCAGGGGAAGGGCAGAGAGAGAGGGGGGCACAGAATCCGAAGCAGGCTCCAGGCTCTGAGCTGTCAGCACAGAGCCTGGCACAAGGCTGGAACTCACAAGCTGTGAGATCATGACCTGAGCCGAAGTCGGACGCTTCACCTACTGAGCCACCCACATGCCCTCCCAAAAAATTGTTTTAAAGAGCAGCAGTGTTTAGAGTGGTAGGATTATAGATCTTTTTGGCTTTTTATTACCCTCCCATACTGCTCCAATATTCAGTAATGAATATATATTCTGCCTATAATTAAAAAAAAAAAAAAAAGCTTAAAAATAAAACTCTACATACATGCACCTCTTCTCCCTACAAGGAAGCGTCCTCCCGATCCCTGGCCTTCCTTTTCTCACCCTGAGAGTCACCCCCCTGCACTAAAATTGGCCTTGCTATCATCACCAAAGAGCTCAGAGTTGTCACATTCAATGGTTACTTCTCTGTCCTCATCTGGTTGAACATTTTGGCAGCAAGTGACACTGTCAGCCCCTACGCCATCTGCTTGAAACCCTTTCCTCCTTGGGATTCCACGACAACACTCCTACCTTTCATCTTTCACTTACCACTTGTTCTTCTCCCCTTTCTCACTCACCAAGATCGTGCCTTCCGGGATTCTCTCTTTATCCATCTTCTTACTATAGATTACCTTTAGGTGATCTCATCACACCCTGACTTCAGCCACTCTGTGTTTATAACTCTCTGAACTTACTTCTCTAGACTATTCTAAGCTGTGACTGATACATACACAAGTATATGACCCACCAAATCATATATGTAACTACAGAATGTATAACCCACAAATTACCAGGTCTGAAGAATGAAAACCTGTTCTTCTGCCTGGAACCTGGATCTCTGTTCATTGCATCCCCAAAACCGGGGATCCTCTGAGATACATCCGTCTCCCTCACTGCTCCAAAACATACAAAGAGTCACTAAACAGTTTACCAAGTGAACTTTTTTCTGGACATCTATTCTTTCATATTTTCATTTAGCATCCGTTATGTCTCTTTGGGTAAAACGTGAGATAAATACATCTCTGCCCTCAAGGGCCCACAGTCCAGTGAGAGAACAGACAAATCTGTCGTCATGACATGTTCAGTGTTGTGGGTACATACAGAATGCTATGGGAATGAACAACTGGGTGAGTCATAATGAGTATCTTGGCAAAGGGTTCCTGAAGGACAAAGTTCTTCAATCCAGGCAGTGGTGGTAGGAATGAAGAAAAGGAAATGATGGGCCTGTGGATATTCTGGATGACACTGAAGGAGTGGTCAGAGAGGACTCTCAGGTTTCCGGCTTCAGTGACTCGGCAAATGGCCCTAACCCCTCCCTACCGCCACCAACACCAAGTGTATGAAAGACTGTAGGAGAAGCAAGTTTGGGAAGTAATCAGTAGTTGGAACAAGGTAAGCATCAGATGCCCAGCATCCATGCATGTGCATTGTTTTCGTTTGTTAAATGAAAAAAGCACAGAGATGAAGAGGATGTGTAATATTCTACTCTTTGTGTAAGGAAGGGGAAAAAACAAGAACCCACATTCCTATTTGTCGCTAAATACAAATAAATTTGGATTTGCTGAAATATGCATAAAGAATGTCTGGAAAGATACATAAGAAACTAAGAGCAGTGGCTGCCGGTGGAGAAATGAGAGACAAGGATGGGAAAGACCCTACTCACTCCTTTTTACGCTTTCTGGGTTTGGATCATAAATGAAGTATGATTCAAAAGATACTTGGGGGCACCTGGGGGCTCAGTCGGTTAAGCACGTAACTCTTGATTTCGGCCCAGGTCATGATCTCACGGTTTGTGAGATCAAGCCCCACATCGAGCTCTGTGTTCGCAGTGTGGAGCCTGCCTGGGATTCTCTCTCTCTCTCCCTCTCTCTCTGCTCCTCCCGCTGGCTCTCTCTGTCTCTGTCTATCTCTGTCTCTCTGTCTCTCTGTTTCTCTCTGTCTTTCAAAATAAATAAATAAGCTTTAAAAAAGAAAAGATACTTTAAGGGGAATATGGTGGTCAAGAAGTCCCACAAAACAAAGATTGAGACTACAGCTGGATAAGGAGGTCACTGGTGAGTGTGGTGACAGCAGTGTAAGGGGAGGGGGCATGGGGAGAGAGGGGCTACAGGTCTGGAATGGGAGGAGGGGAAGCCCCTTGCAGCAGGTGAAGGAGGGAATGGACGGAGGAAAGAGATTGTGGGGACAGAGCGCTCCTCTGAGAAGCGTCGGTGAGAGGTGAGGAGGTGACAGGGAGAGACTTAGAAGAAGTTAAAAAGGGTGTCTGGTATGGCTCTGGTCTCCTAAGCAGCCTCCCTAAAGTCTCTCCCTCTCCTCAGTCTGACCTTCCTGTGGCCACCGCGCCCTCCAGGCTCCCCACCGTCTCTCAGCGAATGCCACGCTCCTTGACACACGGGTCCCTTTACACCACAGGGTGGCTCACTGCATCCGCTGTCTCTCCCCTCTCACCGCAGAGCCTCACTCTTGTAGCCAGTGTCAAAGGAGTGGCATTCCCAATATTCCCATTCTTCCCTTTGCACGCTGGCATGCTTTTCCCCACCTGGCGAAGGTTCAGTCAGACATCAGCCCTCTCAGAAGTTTCCCCTGACCGCCTTCCCGCCAGGGTCAACAGCCTCTGTTCTGTATGCCAGTAACACCAGGACCTCCTCTAATGAGGGGTTCCTCATTGGTTTAACCACTTCACCGCAGCTGATCTCTTTCTCTTCATCATTTGGCAAACACTACATGCATATTGTGTGCCAGACATCGTGCAAGGTGCTAGAAATTGTTTCTGAATGAGCAACACCGATATGGCTCTGTCCTGAGGATGCTTACAAGATAAGTGAGGGAAACACAAATGAAACCAAACATTAGCTACTCACAGATGCAGTAAGTGCCAGGAAGAGAAGGTACAGGATCATCCTGTAAGCTACGTGACGGCAAAAACAGGGGTTTTTAAAATTGAATTGCACTGTAAAATTTTAAACATTTAACTGAAAGTTAAAATGTAATCAGGCTATTGCTATATATCTAAATAAATTTGTATTTCGGAAAATAAGGCAGGGCAAACAACAATTACTAAATTATGTCACATGGGGGTGCCTGGGTGGCACAGTCGGTTGAGCATCCGACTCGATTTCAGCTCAGGTCACGATCTCACCAGTTCAAAAGATTGGGCCCCACGTCCGGCTCTGCACTGACAGCGTGGAGCCTCCTTGGAAGTCTCTGTCTCCTTCTCTCTCTGCCCCTCCCTTGCTTGCTCTCTCCCTCAAAAGAAATAAACTTAAAAAAATTGTTTCTTAAATAATAAAATAAAATATGTCACACAGAAAGAGGAAAACAAAGTATTCACTAGAAGAAAATCATGACTGTCACTTTTCTGTCAATCCTTCTAATTAGTGGCAATCCTTTAAACTGATCATTTTTCTACATTACTACATAAAGTTCGCTAAAATGTTTATTGAAGCTTGAAAGATTTTTTTGGTCACACCAAAACACCCAGCTCTGCTGCTGGGTTAGCAGTGACTTCAGCTGTCTTAGCTCTTTCACTGGTTAAGTTAAATGTTGGAGGTGTATTTTCCTCACTGACCTCTGACCCTTTACCTCTGACCTTCTGGCCCTGCACACTTGTCCACTTACCTGCCTGGGGCCCTGTGCACAGACTGCTTATGTTTGGTCTTCTGGCATTTGAGCCTCCCCTCTCCCTCTTAGCCTTTGGTTCTGCTCTGCTTCTGGACTATCATGGGGGAGTCCCTAGCATGGTCACAGCCTCCTCGCAACCCAACACCAGATTCAAATGTTACTGAAATATTTTGGGTTTTTTTAATGTTTATATAGATGTATATGTATTTTTTATTTTATATAAATGATATTTATTTTATACAAATATTTATTTTATATAAATATAATTTTTTTTTTTGAGAGAGAGAGGGAGACAGAGAGAGCGAGATGGGGAGGGGCAGAGAGGGAGACAGATGATCTGAAGCTGACAGCAGAGTCAGATGCAGGGCTCAAACTCACAAACAGCGAGATCATGACCTCAGCCAAAGTCATACACTCAACTGACTGAGCCACTCAGACACCCCTGAGATATTTTAAAACAAAGGGCAAGACTTCTGAGGTTTTGCTGGTTTGTGAACAATCAGGGGCTCCTCTCCAGGCTAATAAGCTCCGTATGTTAGAACATAAAACTAATGAGACCAAGATCACAAATTCTTCCTAAACAAGTCTGTCAGCTCTGACATTGCCTAAGGGACTAAAAAATTTTGTAAGTTTCTCTATATCTCCTCTTTGACTTCAATCTGAGCTACATTTGCATTGAGAGAGATAAGATGTCTATCCAAGAGCCAAGTGACTAGAAAAAAATGAGTGGATTTTTTTTTTTTTTTTTTTTTTTTTTTTACTTTGAGACCTTCTAATTGTCAAACCATGTGAATCTATTAACTTATTCCTCAAAAACTCCATTTTAAAAATAAAAGTGAACATGCTCACCTCGGTGCCAGTATTAGAACTTGGAATCTAGATAACCAGGAGTTCTGATAGGAATCTGTGGTCATCATTTGCCTTGCCTCCCACCCTCTCTCTATTTCTTCCCTCCTTTCCTCCCCCACCCCCAACCCAGGTTCCCTGTTTCCTTTCATTCTTTTGTGCCTGCTGCTTTCCATAATATGGGTAAGTCCCCAGTGCCTAGAACAGTTGTTCTGCATTTGAATTGCACATGTTGTTCTTAATAAACGCTTACTATTAATCCTTTTAAATCATTTTACAGATACAGAAAATATATACCTTTAATCCTGGCCAAACGGTTTACAAATATATCTCTTTGGTCACAAAGGTGACAGGGTAAGAATATAGAAAACAGGGCAGCACAAATCATGAGATCATTAAATCTGGAACATGAAAGATACCAATTTGTTCATTAAGTTAACAAACATATGCTAACATCTCCCATGGGTGTGACCATGAAGTTGGAGAAACCTGTGTTTGATATCCATAGATTATACTTAAATCTACCCCCTTTAACAACATGGATTCATTAATTCCACAAGGATTAAAGGTCCACTTTTGTGGCAAGCACTAGGCTGACACTAGGGATACAAAGTCAAACAAGACATGGTCCGTGTCAGGGTCAGGTAGTTTGGGGGAGCTGGTGGGCTTGTTACATCCTTGGGTGCATCTTTGCCTAAGGAATGTGTGTGGACAATGTGTGTTTCTCTAAAGGAGAGAGTAGTAGTAACTACCAGGGACTGGAGAGGAAAAATGGGGAAATACTGTCAGGGACATGAAAAGTCAGTTCAATTTCAGTCCATTACCCCATCCCACCTCCCTCCCAACCCCCCCCCCCCCAACACACACACACACAGGCACTGGTTTAGATCCACATGATGAGGGAGATTTTAGAGTGGGAATTTGAAGAACATTTCTCATGAAAGTCACTCATTGGAACACTCGAGGCACAAGCAGAGCACCTGTGGGGTCGAGGGAACAAAGTGCTTAGAGGGCTTGGGAGAACACAGTTCCTCCCCAGACACTGCCACAGACTCTGTGCCTCTGTGGAACCCTAGAATCTCAGCAGAAGAACCCTTTGCCAATGAAGCATGTTATCACAGGTACCTGCAGCTGGGCCAGAGACAAGTGACGTGACAGGTTACCAGACGAGGAAAACATGCATGAACTTGTTCCTACCCTGGAAACTGGAAGAGACATTAAGGGGAGGTATGGTTCTACAGTTATCGAAGGGCGCATCAAGGGTCATCACAATTTGGTCCATAATCTTAGTAAGGCCTCACTTATACTCAAAGGCGGACAGAGTTTGGATCCATTTGGGTGATCTATAAATTGTGCCCACTTGTTGGGATGAGCCCTGGGTGTTGTAGGTAAGCATATGAATCACGGGAATCTACCCCCAAAACCAAGAGCACACTGTACGCATTGTATGTTAGCCAACTTGACAATAAGTTATATTTAAAAAGTAATAATAATAAAATTAAAATAAAATAAAATAAAATAAAATAAAATAAAATAAAATAAAATAAAATAAAATAAAATATAATATAATATAATATAATATAATATAATATAATATAATAAATTGTGCCCAAAGCTTTCTCCATGGAATTTCATCCTTTGACCCTGTTTCTGTCCCAGCATTACTGGGTTTTTAAAAAATAGCCAAAATATGATCTACTTACTGGTAATTTCCTTGAGGACAAGCGCTCTATCTCATTTCTCTCCGGACCCGTAGTTTCCACTATAGCGCCTGTGTTCAACAAGTACTACACTGTCTTAAATAATATTTAGTAGCATCAATTCTATGGGAAAATACTGCATATTTACATTTAAAAGTTAATAGCCATTTTTTCCTGTTCAGAAGTACAACCTGTTTCTTAGTTTGGCTGTATGTCTACCAACTGACTTGTATTAGTAAAAATTATGAAAATAGGGTCAGATCACGGGATTTTTAAAGCTTCTAATACCATACATTAGGGGGTAGCATTTCAACATACAAATTTGGGGGGGGGGGACACAAACATTCACTCCATTGAAGGAACTATTTAAATAATAAGTTTCCTGTAAGTTTCTGAGATTCATATCTGAACAAAATCTTTCAGGTCTCAAAATAAGGTTATTTCTATAGTACCGTGTAGCAGCAGAATTGCAGGATCAAAAGGCATGAACATTTTAAATTTCAGTAGATATTGTCAAGAGCTCTCCAAAAAGCTTGTAACAATGTACATAACTGAAGGCAAGTTCTTACTTTATCTGACCTGTCCTATATATGGGAATAAAAGAACACAACACTCAGTTAGTAGCTGGCAGACAAAATCAAAAGTATCAAAGGCTGTAAACATAAACAACTCTCCTCTTTGTATGCCCCCCATCCTCACTGCAAGAGACACCATGTGTCCAGCAAAGATGACCAGTGCCCCAGATGGCTTTCTAGATAAACAGAAGGACAGAGGACAATGCTGACATTTAGGCTGACTAAAAGCAATTGTTGAGAGTAAGACCTTAGAGGTAAACCAAAAACCATGAACCTTTTTCTATCTAGTCCATAAAAACACACATATATGCCCAAAAATAAATGAATAAGGGAGGTTATTAAAGCATAGTTTATAACACCCCCCAAATTACCTACAGGTTTTTCACTAGGGGACTGAATGCTCTGCAGACATCAAAAGGATAGTAGTGTCCAAGAGATGTCTCTGAGGAATTGCTAAAAACAATCTGAAGAGTATGACCCATTTGTTTATAGGTACGATCATGTGTGTTTGTGTGTGTACACACGTGGTGACAAAGGAGAGGTCTCGCGTGACACACACCAAATTGCTATCACTGGTATCACCCCTCCTCCTTGAGGAGGATAGAAGGGATGGAATGGGACAGTGGCATTAAGGGGCTTTTCCTTTGTTTTTTAGCTCCATATACTTATGGAAGTGTTTGTCTATCCTTTACTTATACAAATATTTCATGACAGGTAGGTACTACTCCTACAATTATTTCATAAAGTGCCATTTGATGGGTCACTATGACATGTCCTATTCATGAGGAAAAAAATTGTGGGCACAATGAAGCTCTCATTTTCCCCAGGGACATGGGCCAGAGATTTCCACAAGTGCTGTCAGGTCAGCACCACAGCGCTTGGTGATTAAAACATGCTTCTGAGCTGCCATTGACCATATAATCTAGTTCTCAATAGGATTCAAATATATCACAGCTTGACTCAATTCCATTTTATAGGATATAATTTCACCCCAAGCCAGGACTCCAGACCCCCTAGATAACAGATCTGAGAGGCTGTGCCGTGAGGCAGATGGAATTAATGCACTGGAATTAGTGGGAGATGAGAAGGTTTTTTTTTTTTTTTTTTCTAGCACATATTGATTTGAATGACAAAATACCTCCCCCTAGAAAATCATCTGAACCATAACGTGGTACACAGTGGAAATTCTTTCTCCTTAAAATGTTCATTCAGAAAACTCAGGCTGAAAGCCTCACCAAGGCTTGCCAAAGTCTGTCCGTGTGTCCTGGAATGTGAACCCACTTACCGTGGCTCCAAGTGCAGAACCAGCAGTGGTCAACTACTAAGGAGTAAGCCACTGATGTAGTGTGCTCCCAGGCGATACAAATCCACCAGCCCTTACTCTCTCAATTTTGAAATCCAAAAAAGCTCTAAAATGGAAACTTTGTAAATAATTCATTTGCCCCCAGAAGTAACCAGACCTGAATTCAAGTGGTAGAAAACCTGATGTGAACTAATAGAAGCTATTTATAGTCTTTATTTTACATATTGTAATATTCAGTATGTTTAAAATATTAATATATCCATGTTATGTAATAGTAGTTATCTTGACCCTCAAGAGAAATTATATTCATTCTGGAGATTCAGTATACTATCTTCTAAGAAAAAAATTTTTTAACTATTCACTTAAAAATATATCTGGCTCAGGGCACCTGGGTGGCTCAGTCGGTTGGGCATCCACTTGGGCTCAAGTCATGATCTCACGGCTTGGGAGTTCAAGCCCCACATCAGGCTCTGTGCTGACAGCTCAGAGCCTGGAGCCTGCTTTGGATTCTGTGTGTGTGTCTCTCTCTCTCTGCCCCTCCCCCACTCATGCTCTGTCTCTCTGTCTCTCAAAAATAAACATTAAAAAAATTTTTAAGGGGCGCCTCAGTGGCTCATTCGGTTAAGCAGCCGACTTCGGCTCAGGTCACGATCTCGCAGTCTGTGAGTTCGAGCCCCGCGTCGGGCTCTGTGCTGACCGCTCAGAGCCTGGAGCCTGTTTCAGATTCTGTGTCTCCCTCTCTCTCTGACCCTCCCCCATTCATGCTCTGTCTCTCTCTGTCTCAAAAATAAATAAAAGTTAAAATTTTTTTTTTTAATTTTTAAATATATCTGGCTCTAAGAGTTTCCAATAAGGGATGAAGAACTATATGTGCTCTGATCAACGAAGCTTTGAAAGAAATGAGATTGAAGTTTTCCTAATAATCAAGAGCAATATAGTGCTTGAACACGCACATGCACACACACACACACACACACACACACACACACACACACAGAACCTTGTTAAGAGCTAACAGATAATAGCTTCATTACCCAGAGAAATAAAATGAGTTCCAAGGAATAAAGAGAAGCAAGTGGAAATATGCCATATCAAAACAACTAGTAATAGGAAATGACTTTACTGCTTTGGTACTGAAAGATATTGCCCTACATTTGTTAAATGATGCAACAGAGAGAATATTCTATTCATGGTATAGGAAATAAATACAATTTCCTCAAAGGAAACCTATCCTGATCCTGCTAAATGAATATGATCTTACATTTTCTCTTGG
Source organism: Puma concolor (assembly GCF_028749965.1). Lineage (NCBI taxonomy): Eukaryota > Metazoa > Chordata > Mammalia > Carnivora > Felidae > Puma > Puma concolor. The sequence continues at coordinate 74,289,775 of NC_141675.1, read as the reverse complement.
GAAAACATTTTAAGGAGTCAGTAATAAAGGCCACAGTAGTTGATTCTGTAGATACACAATGTAGCCAAATTGTAAAAACTACTGTGAAAAAGTAGCAAAGACCTGCTCTGTAGGTTAAACTCCATGGACCCATTAATTTCAGTCAAGAAAGAGCCGATAGAAAACATTAGTTTCATCTAGTCTTTGAAATTACTTATAAAATCACCTTGTTTTTATAAAACTTCTAGAAGAAAATGTAAGAGAAAATCTTTGTGAGTTTGAGGTGAGCAAAGATTTCTTAGATATGATACCCAAGGCATCATCCATAATAGAAAAAATTTAAAAACTTAGACTCATCAAAATTAAATACTTGTGTTCTTCAAAAATCAGCACTTAAGAAATGAAATGAAAAGATAAGCCATGGATTAAGAAAAAAATATTTATAGGGGCGCCTGGGTCACTCAGTCGGTTAAGTGTCCAACTTCGGCCCACATCATGATCTCATGGCTCCTGAGTTCAAGCCCCACGTCAGCTTCTGTGCTGACAGCTCAGAGCCCGGAGCCTGCTTCGGATTCTGTGTCTCCCTCTATCTCTCTGCCCCTCCCCCACTCATGTTCTGTCTCTCTCCATCTCTCAAAAATGAATAAACATTAAAAAAATTTTTTTTAAGAAAAAGAAACTAGAAATAACTAACGTTTATCAACAGAGCAATGGTTAAACAAGATGAAGCATCCATATTATGAAAGATCATGCAGATGTAGCTGTAATGAAAACAATGAAAAGATCCCCAAGATATGCTGTTAAGTGGGGGGAAAAAAGGCATAGTCATAGGGACATAAGGACAATAATGAATAGTATAATTTACATCTAATATACACACACAAGTATATATATACTAAACTACATTAAGTTTCCTTCTGGGGAAGATTGAGACAATGAAGACAGAGTGGACTTTTATTTTTTAATATGTTCTTCTGTAATATTCTAATTTTTTTCACAAAAACGTACCACTTTTGCCATCTAAAAACACAGTTTAAATGCACCTGCTAGCCCTTGACTAAATAATCATTTCTTAGAAATACCTGCTTCTGGGAAAACCATGTTTTCCTTAAAAGGAGACTAAATTACTCTGAATCGTGTTGGATAACAAAAACAAAAACATATAATAGAATTGTCTATCAGCCAGCATTTTGATATCCTGGTAGCTTACCAGTAATGATAATAATTACAACATGCACATAGTTTTCTACTACGACAGCCCTATGATGTGATGTTGCCACCCCTATTTTGGACAGGATTCTGAAGCTCAAGAGGTCAAGAACTGCCCAAGACCACCCAGATAGGCAGAGCGAGAATGAGGCCTATAACGTAAAATCTTATATTTTTATTCAGCTGCCTGCCTCATCAAGGATGATGATATATACATAATGGTGACCCTGAGGCACTACAGGATCCTAAAGGACTTATGAATCATCAAAGAAAGTTTTAATTATATTTAGTGTAGTTTGGGTTTTACCCATACTTTATTGTGTTATAATCCCTGGAAAGGTTTTCAGCCACGCATAGCACACACCATCACCCTAGTTCAGAATATGTGATTAACCAGAATGCCTCTGGCATGGCTGAAACATGGAGAACTTACTCCACATTGATTCACTTCATGATTTAAGTCTTTACTTTCCTCTGACAGAGAAAATACCTCGCTGCCCTACCTCCCCTCAACCTTTACCTCAGAAAACCCTCAGTTCTCTCTTCACCAAAGACCACGTCAGCCCAACCTTCCAACAGTGGGAAGGCAGAAGGGTCAGGAGGAGACAGCCTGAACTACCGCCAACAGAGGCCTTAGGGTGCGACAGCCTTGAGGCTCTCTTACCAGCTCCTCTCCTACAGCTCCGGCTCTGGTGAAAATCTCCTGGTCACCACACCCTCACTCTGGCTGGGCATTCCCACAGCCTATACATGGGAACACTCACAAACGAAAGGTAGTGGGTGAGCAAGTGAAAGTGTATCTGAGCTCAGGCTGAAGGCCTGTTCTCATATTGCATTTGCCTATAAATTTGGAAGCGGGCTTCTTCATGGCACCAGACTACCCCAACAAGAGGACTATAATTTGGGGGTTGATCTGTTCGGCTAACACAGGTTAAAAACAGACTTGTATTATTTAAAATAATTAATAATAATTTAAAATAATTAAGTGGCTAGGAGAGATAAAGTTCTAAGACTGGGAATCAGGTAACCCATGCTGAAAACAAGGCAGAACTATGTACAAGAGCCCATTTTGGAGCCAAACAGGTAGCCTGCCTTGGACTCTGGTTGGATAATTTGAAACAAGCTACTTCATAGATGAGGAAGTTGAGACATAGAAAGCTTCTAAATCTCTATTCCTCAACTTCCTCTATAAAAATCAAGATAGGGGTATTACATACCTACCTTAGTAGTATGACTAAAGATTAATCCGCATAAAGTCCCCAGTACCATTCCTGGCACATAGTGGATGCTTACTAAAAGATAACATTACTATCAAACTCTCATCCTGGTTTTGCCACAAAAATGAGAACACATAGTAGATGATTCTTCAAGATCCTTCTAGGTCTAACACTTTATGATTCTATCATTGCAATTAGCAAGCTGGCAGCGTAACTTCATTATCATGACAAGTCCATAGGACTCCCTAGCTAAGGACTTCATTTCGGGGAATTATCTTGGGACCATTTCCAGGTCTCCAAGACACCACTGTTTCTGTTGCCCAAGGAGCACTAGAGGAGACCCCAGATTGTCTCCATAGTAAGTCACAACCCACGTGTCAGGCCAGGTGTCCACTGCAGAAGACATTAACTGCAAGAATGAAATGAAAAAGCACAATTCCTACCCCTACATTGTTTCCCTACATAATGCTCTTTGTGGGTTGGGAAGTACAAAACACAAAGAAAGAAGCTATCAACTATAATCTCACATGCAGCTATAAATGCCTCAGTTTACTTTAGATCTTTTGTCTATACATGTTCCTCTGTGTGGAAGTGAACTCCTTACTGATGTTAAACTGTTTCCCTTAACATTTTAGCAACAACCCATCCCCCGGCCAGTGGCCAAGCTTGAAGCTTGTAGCTCTAGGCTCCATTCACTAGCAGACACGCATTTCACTCAGCCCATCTCCTAAGTCTTGAGGGTAAAGGATTTCCAGAGAAATCAGTAGTCACCCTTCTTAAACTACTTGACCCAGGATTTTCAGAGTCCAAGGTTATTCCCAGGACACAGTTCTCCTTTAGCTCTTAATGACCTCCTTGGGGGAGGGAAGGGAGAATAGAAGGGAAAATTCCCCTCTGCCCCTGGGGTTCTACATCTGACCTTCAGGCAATGGGTATAAAAGGCTGAATGGGTATAAAGTGGGGTGGGGGGAATTATGTCCATGGAGCAGCTGGAACAGAAAAGATCCTCCTAATACCTACTGTCCATGTGGTGGCCACCTGAAATGAGTCAGGGCCCATTCAACAATATTCACCTGGTGGTCCAAGTCATAGGCCACATATACCTCTGAAAGCCTTGACCTCATAAGGACGCACCCCTCAGGCTAGGTGATTCCAGGAGAACGTCGTCTGAGATTTCTTCGGATTGTCAAAAAAGAAAAAGAGAGGGTGAGAAAAGGAAGGAGGAAAGGGAGGGAGGGAAGGAGAAAGAATTGAAGGAAAGTATGGAAGGAAGGAAGGGAGGGGAGAGGGAGAGAGGAAGGATGGATTAAACTATCTTAAGGCAGAATATGAAATAAATTAACATAAATTGCAGCTTAATATTGTCAGTATCTTTGATAAACCTGATGGAAACCCCAGAAGCCTGTTTGGGGCTAATCTTTAGTCAGGAATGGCAGAGTTGAGATGCTAGTAATGCTATTTTTATTTTTAAAAAATAATACCAAAGAAACACCTTTCCTTTCAAATATGACATCTTGGTCCAAACATGAAGTCAAAACTCAAAAATACCCACCTGCCAGCCTCTGATATTTGGTTGCTAAAACTCCAGATTCAGAAGTGTAGCCAAGAAGGGGATGCTGTTGGAAGTCAGAGGTTTGCAACAGGAGGCAGGCTTTTAAGCACCTGCCACTTCAAGGGAACTGAGAGGTTGGCAAGGAATCAGTGAGTTCATGTTGCACTGAGAGCCGGCCTGGATCATTCAGGGAGAAAAACTTCCAGTGCAGGACAGTGTGGGCACCTAAGCAGGCTGCCTGGGAACAGGTGTCAAGCCATATACCTGACCCCTTACTTGTCACATGGTGCTCGCTAGACTTGGACAAAGTGCAATGATGGCCTTGAGAGAAAATTATTTTTGTTATTTTCATTTTATTCTCTTTTCTCCTGGATTGAGCAAAGAAGTAGAATTAGCCTGCCAGGAATATTAATTCTCCAATGCATGTTGAAGTGATCCTCATTGAGAATTGCGGGAAGATGGCGGCGTAGGAGGACGCTGGGCTCACCGCGCGTCCTGCTGATCACTTAGATTCCACCTACACCTGCCTAAATAACCCAGAAAACCACCAGAGGATTAGCAGAACGGAGTCGCCGGAGCCAAGCGCAGACGAGAGGCCCACGGAAGAGGGTAGGAAGGGCGGCGAGGCGGTGCGCGCTCCACGGACTGGCGGGAGGGAGCCGGGGCGGAGGGGCGGCTCGCCGGCCAAGCAGAGCCCCCGAGTCTGGCTTGCAAAAAGCGGAGGGCCTGACGGACTGTGTTCCGACAGCAAGCGCGACTTAGCGTCTGGGAGGTCATAAGTTAACAGCTCTGCTCAGAAAGCGGGAAGGCTGGAGGACAAAGGGAAGGAGAGCTGCTGAGCCCCCGGACGACAGAGCTCAGTTTGGTGGGGAACAAAGGCGCTCGCCAGCGCCATCTTCCCCGCCCATCCCCCAGCCAAAATCCCAAAGAGAACCAGTTCCTGCCAGGGAACTTGCTCGCTCCGCGCAAACACCCAACTCTGCGCTTCTGCGGAGCCAAACCTCCGGCAACGGATCTGACTCCCTCCTGCTGCCACAGGGCCCCTCCTGAAGTGGATCACCTAAGGAGAAGCAAGCTAAGCCTGCCCCTCCTGCCCCTGTGCACCTTGCCTACCCACCCCAGCTAAGACGCCAGATCCCCAGCATCACAAGCCTGGCAGTGTGCAAGTAGCCCAGACAGACCACCCCACCCCACAGTGAATCCCGCCCCTAGGAGAGGGGAAGAGAAGGCACGCACCAGTCTGACTGTGGCCCCAGCGGTGGGCTGGGGGCAGACATCAGGTCTGACTGCGGCTCCGCCCACCAACTCCAGTTATACACCACAGCACAGGGGAAGTGCCCTGCAGGTCCTCACCACGCCAGGGACTATCCAAAATGACCAAGCGGAAGAATTCCCCTCAGAAGAATCTCCAGGAAATAACAACAGCTAATGAGCTGATCAAAAAGGATTTAAATAATATAACAGAAAGTGAATTTAGAATAATAGTCATAAAATTAATCGCTGGGCTTGAAAACAGTATAGCTGACAGCAGAGAATCTCTTGCTACAGAGATCAAGGGACTAAGGAACAGTCACGAGGAGCTGAAAAACGCTTTAAACGAAATGCATAACAAAATGGAAACCACCACGGCTCGGATTGAAGAGGCAGAGGAGAGAATAGGTGAACTAGAAGATAAAGTTATGGAAAAAGAGGAAGCTGAGAAAAAGAGGGATAAAAAAATCCAGGAATATGAGGGGAAAATTAGAGAACTAAGTGATACACTAAAAAGAAATAATATACACATCATTGGTATCCCAGAGGAGGAAGAGAGAGGGAAAGGTGCTGAAGGGGTACTTGAAGAAATAATAGCTGAGAACTTCCCTGAACTGGGGAAGGAAAAAGGCATTGAAATCCAAGAGGCACAGAGAACTCCCTTCAGACGTAACTTGAATCGATCTTCTGCACGACATATCATAGTGAAACTGGCAAAATACAAGGATAAAGAGAAAATTCTGAAAGCAGCAAGGGGTAAACGTGCCCTCACATATAAAGGGAGACCTATAAGACTCGTGACTGATCTCTCTTTTGAAACTTGGCAGGCCAGAAAGAATTGGCACGAGATTTTCAGTGTGCTAGACAGAAAAAATATGCAGCCGAGAATCCTTTATCCAGCAAGTCTGTCATTTAGAATAGAAGGAGAGATAAAGGTCTTCCCAAACAAACAAAAACTGAAGGAATTTGTCACCACTAAACCAGCCCTACAAGAGATCCTAAGGGGGACCCTGTGAGACAAAGTACCAGAGACATCACTACAAGCATAAAACATACAGACATCACAATGACTCTAAACCCATATCTTTCTATAATAACACTGAATGTAAATGGACTAAATGCGCCAACCAAAAGACATAGGGTATCAGAATGGATAAAAAAACAAGACCCATCTATTTGCTGTCTACAAGAGACTCATTTTAGACCTGAGGACACCTTTAGATTGAGAGTGAGGGGATGGAGAACTATTTATCATGCTACTGGAAGCCAAAAGAAAGCTGGAGTAGCCATCCTTATATCAGACAAACTAGACTTTAAATTAAAGGCTGTAACAAGAGATGAAGAAGGACATTATATAATAGTGACAGGGTCTATCCATCAGGAAGAGCTAATAATTATAAATGTCTACGCGCCGAATACCGGAGCGCCCAAATATATAAAACAATTACTCATAAACACAAGCAACCTTATTGATAAGAATGTGGTAATTGCAGGGGACTTTAACACCCCACTTACAGAAATGGATAGATCATCTAGACACACGATCAATAAAGAAACAAGGGCCCTGAATGAGACATTGGATCAGATGGACTTGACAGATATATTTAGAACTCTGCATCCCAAAGCAACAGAATATACTTTCTTCTCGAGTGCACATGGAACATTCTCCAAGATAGATCATATACTGGGTCACAAAACAGCCCTTCATAAGTTTACAAGAATTGAAATCATACCATGCATACTTTCAGACCACAACGCTATGAAGCTTGAAATCAACCACAGAAAAAAGTCTGGAAAACCTCCAAAAGCATGGAGGTTAAAGAACACCCTACTAACGAATGAGTGGGTCAACCAGGCAATTAGAGAAGAAATTAAAAAATATATGGAAACAAACGAAAATGAAAATACAACAATCCAAACGCTTTGGGACGCAGCGAAGGCAGTCCTGAGAGGAAAATACATTGCAATCCAGGCCTATCTCAAGAAACAAGAAAAATCCCAAATACAAAATCTAACAGCACACCTAAAGGAAATAGAAGCAGAACAGCAAAGGCAGCCTAAACCCAGCAGAAGAAGAGAAATAATAAAGATCAGAGCAGAAATAAACAATATAGAATCTAAAAAAACTGTAGAGCAGATCAACGAAACCAAGAGTTGGTTTTTTGAAAAAATAAACAAAATTGACAAACCTCTAGCCAGGCTTCTCAAAAAGAAAAGGGAGATTACCCAAATAGATAAAATCATGAATGAAAATGGAATTATTACAACCAATCCCTCAGAGATACAAACAATTATCAGGGAATACTATGAAAAATTATATGCCAACAAATTGGACAACCTAGAAGAAATGGACAAATTCCTGAACACCCACACTCTTCCAAAACTCAATCAGGAGGAAATAGAAAGCTTGAACAGACCCATCACCAGCGAAGAAATTGAATCGGTTATCAAAAATCTCCCAACAAATAAGAGTCCAGGACCAGATGGCTTCCCAGGGGAGTTCTACCAGACGTTTAAAGCAGAGATAATACCTATCCTTCTCAAGCTATTCCAAGAAATAGAAAGGGAAGGAAAACTTCCAGACTCATTCTATGAAGCCAGTATTACTTTGATTCCTAAACCAGACAGAGACCCAGTAAAAAAAGAGAACTACCGGCCAATATCCCTGATGAATATGGATGCAAAAATTCTCAATAAGATACTAGCAAATCGAATTCAACGGCATATAAAAAGAATTATTCACCATGATCAAGTGGGATTCATTCCTGGGATGCAGGGCTGGTTCAACATTCGCAAATCAATCAACGTGATACATCACATTAACAAAAAAAAAGAGAAAAACCATATGATCCTGTCAGTCGATGCAGAAAAGGCCTTTGACAAAATCCAGCACCCTTTCTTAATAAAAACTCTTGAGAAAGTCGGGATAGAAGGAACATACTTAAAGATCATAAAAGCCATTTATGAAAAGCCCACAGCTAACATCATCCTCAACGGGGAAAAACTGAGAGCTTTTTCCCTGAGATCAGGAACACGACAGGGATGCCCACTCTCACCGCTGTTGTTTAACATAGTGCTGGAAGTTCTAGCATCAGCAATCAGACAACAAAAGGAAATCAAAGGCGTCAAAATTGGCAAAGATGAAGTCAAGCTTTCGCTCTTTGCAGATGACATGATATTATACATGGAAAATCCGATAGACTCCACCAAAAGTCTGCTAGAACTGATCCATGAATTCAGCAAAGTTGCAGGATACAAAATCAATGTACAGAAATCAGTTGCATTCTTATACACTAACAATGAAGCAACAGAAAGACAAATAAAGAAACTGATCCCATTCACAATTGCACCAAGAAGCATAAAATACCTAGGAATCAATCTAACCAAAGATGTAAAGGATCTGTATCCAAAAAATACCTAGGAATCAATCTAACAAAGATGTAAAAGATCTGAAAACTATAGAAAGCTTTTGAAGGTAATTGAAGAAGATTTAAAGAAATGGAAAGACATTCCCTGCTCATGGATTGGAAGAATAAATATTGTCAAAATGTCAATACTACCCAAAGCTATCTACACATTCAATGCAATCCCAATCAAAATTGCACCAGCATTCTTCTCGAAACTAGAACAAGCAATCCTAAAATTCATATGGAACCACAAAAGGCCCCGAATAGCCAAAGTAATTTTGAAGAAGAAGACCAAAGCAGGAGGCATCACAATCCCAGACTTTAGCCTCTACTACAAAGCTGTCATCATCAAGACAGCATGGTATTGGCACAAAAACAGACACATAGACCAATGGAATAGAATAAAAACCCCGGAACTAGACCCACAAACGTACGGCCAACTCATCTTTGACAAAGCAGGAAAGAACATCCAATGGAAAAAAGACAGTCTCTTCAACAAATGGTGCTGGGAGAACTGGACAGCAACATGCAGAAGGTTGAAACTAGACCACTTTCTCACACCATTCACAAAAATAAACTCCAAATGGATAAAGGACCTGAATGTGAGACAGGAAACCATCAAAACCTTAGAGGAGAAAGCAGGAAAAGACCTCTCTGACCTCAGCCGTAGCAATCTCTTACTCGACACATCCCCAAAGGCAAGGGAATTAAAAGCAAAAGTGAATTCCTGGGACCTTATGAAGATAAAAAGCTTCTGCACAGCAAAGGAAACAACCAACAAAACTAAAAGGCAACCAACGGAATGGGAAAAGATATTTGCAAATGACATATCGGACAAAGGGCTAGTCTCCAAAATCTATAAAGAGCTCACCAAACTCCACACCCGAAAAGCAAATAACCCAGTGAAGAAATGGGCAGAAAACATGAATAGACACTTCTCTAAAGAAGACATCCGGATGGCCAACAGGCACATGAAAAGATGTTCAGCGTCGCTCCTTATCAGGGAAATACAAATCAAAACCACACTCAGATATCACCTCACGCCAGTCAGAGTGGCCAAAATGAACAAATCAGGAGACTATAGATGCTGGAGAGGATGTGGAGAAACGGGAACCCTCTTGCACTGTTGGTGGGAATGCAAATTGGTGCAGCCGCTCTGGAAAGCAGTGTGGAGGTTCCTCAGAAAATTAAAAATAGACCTACCCTATGACCCAGCAATAGCACTGCTAGGAATTTATCCAAGGGACACAGGAGTACTGATGCATAGGGGCACTTGTACCCCAATGTTCATAGCAGCACTCTCAACAATAGCCAAATTATGGAAAGAGCCTAAATGTCCATCAACTGATGAATGGATAAAGAAATTGTGGTTTATATACACAATGGAGTACTACGTGGCAATGAGAAAAAATGAAATATGGCCTTTTGTAGCAACGTGGATGGAACTGGAGAGTGTGATGCTAAGTGAAATAAGCCATACAGAGAAAGACAGATACCATATGGTTTCACTCTTATGTGGATCCTGAGAAACTTAAGAGAAACCCATGGGGGAGGGGAACAAAAAAAAAAAAAAAAAAAAAAAGAGGTTAGAGTGGGAGAGAGCCAAAGCATAAGAGACTGTTGAGAACTGAGAACAAACTAAGGGTTGATGGGGGGTGGGAGGGAGGAGAGGGTGGGTGATGGGTACTGAGGAGGGCACCTTTTGGGATGAGCACTGGGTGTTGTATGGAAACCAATTTGACAATAAATTTCATATATAAATAAAAAAAAAAAAAAAAAAAAAAAAATGAAGTGATCCTCATTTTCTAGTAGGGCCAGGTCAAGGATAAGCACCTATCTGAAAATTCTCCTAATCTTGTAATTAGTTTGCATCTTCCATTTTATAGCAGCCTTGTATACCAAGATAGAGCCAAAAGCAGACCAAGGTAAAGGAATTCATCTCAGGTTGTAAATGTGCACTCACATGAATTATACAAATAACCACACTGACAAAATTCATTAACTAACAAATGTCCTACTACCTCAGGTAGAGTTTATTCCCTTTAAGGATATAACTTCATACTACCTACAACTCTTACTCTAAATCTTTAGACTTGACTTTCACCTTCAATTTTCAATTTATTGTTTATGCCTTTTGGTTTTCTTTCTTCTCTGAGGCCCAAGGGTAATCCTCCCAAGGGATGGCCATCTTGAAGGAACATGGTAACCAGGTATCTGTGATGGGGACAAGGGTTTCTGTATGAGTCTCCTCAGTTAGTCAGGGCCCCTCATAATGACTTCTAGAAAGTTGAAGAATACTCTTAAAAAAAAAAAAGTAAACACAATGGTTAAGATAGGTGGGATATTGAAGGCACCCCAAATCACTCACAGAATCAAGGTACATCTCAGCTCCTAGGACAGTTTCTTGCCCCCCTTGTTTCTCCCTCCAACTACCTAAATGGTGTCTCTGGTTTTTTATTAAGGCTCTCTAATCCCCCTCTAAATGACTTCCCAGAAATCCCTTCTTCCTTTGGATCCTTAGTGCTCTTACTATTGGTACTAATATAAAATGTCAATGCCCTATGTTGGTCATTATGTCCCACCCTTTCATATAGGTTATTCTCACTTTAAAATTAAGAACGTCCTCTTAATTCCAGAAAATTTCCACAGCCCTCAGAGCAGTGGCTTGTAATGTGAAGATTGGTACCAACTGAAAGCCCCATGAGGGAGTACTGACCCACTCCTGACCTCCAGTGACCTTGCTTTATCTGTTCTCCCCCTGCCTTTATTTCTTCATCACCCACCACCTAATCTCCAGTCCTAACACCTCTCTCCATCCAACATGGAAACATTGTCCCTTTTAGTGCCAAACTCTCTCAAGTGACTGGAAACCCAAATGATATTTGTTTTGTTTTGTTTTCCAGTTTTATTTCATAATCCTCTCATTCACAAGGCACAGAGCCCTCTCAGGTATGGTGTCTAGGTAGGGTCAAGTCCTTGGAAATACCACATCTTTCCAGTGACAAGCTCTGATGCCGAGTCTAGTCTATCATGCAAAATGCCTTACTTTGGATGATTTTTCTCTCAGGAATGTGAGGTTCATCAGCAGTGCCCAGCCTAGTCCATCAGTTACAACTGTCAGGGTCTGAATCTCAACCACCTAGAACACTCAAATTCTTTCCCAGAGTGCTTCTGGGCACCAAGCCAATCAGATGGTGAGATGTCAGTTTTGTCACCCGAGCATTCTATGACAGTTAGGAGGGTCTTCCCCATAGAGCACAGGCAGGAACCTTGAGGGAGAGGGGCATACTCCTCAGACCAATGAGTTAGAATCTTGGTGCTGACATATTCCAAACTTTCCAACCAGGAAATGGAGAAATTCCAGGGAGATTAGGGCAAGCAGGTTTCCAGTGAGGACTCTGAAACTCATGTTATACAGAGTGGCATTTGGCAGAACACTTTTTGTTTAAGTTTATTTATTTATTTATTTTGAAAGAGAGAGAAAGTCTGAGCACGAGCAAGGGAGGGGCAGAGAAAGGGAGACAGTGAATCCCAAGCAGGCTCCACGCTGTCAGTGCAGAGTCAGAGGCAGGGCTCGAACTCACAAACTGTGAGATCATGACCTGTGCCAAAATCCAAAGTCCCACGCTTAACTGACTGAGCCACCCAGGAGCTGCCAGAGCACTTTTTTTAATCAAGAGGTTTGCTTCTTGTAAAAATGTTGGTTTAACATTTTACCAAGAAAGCTAGAGAGCTTTCTTGAAAAGGTGCATTGGCCAATTCCTATTAGCAATCTTGCTTTTTTTTCATGTCTGTCCTTGGAAGACAGTGTCAACTCTAACAACACATGTGCATGTGTGTGTGGTCACCCGCCCTTCACAGGTTGCCTTGAACAGCTTGGTTTCTCTCCCCAAGCCCCACCCTTCCCCATGGACTGTAAGTTCTAACAATAACCAGTCTCCAATATATTATTGCTGAATAATTCCTTCTTGGTGGCTTTATAAAACATTTTTAAAAGAATCTGTATTGTTCTGCTTGACTCTTTTGAGATTCCTAGTATCTCATTACGTCAGGGTAGTCTTTGTTTCCTCAAGGTAAAACACACACACACACATACACTCACACACACACACAACAGAAACCCACATATTACTGGCCTTTTTATTTAGCTGTCACAATACCAGCAGTGGGAGAGTCACTATGTGGAGGAAACAATAGTAACATGGATCACTTCACATTAAAAAGTGCTACCTAATTATTGTTTTTAGGGGCAGCTAATGAGTGGTACTTGTAGGTGATTAAACACATTTGGGTTTGGAAGACCAATGGGGTGAGAAGCAAGCCTCCCTGCTTGGTAACAGTGTAGGGGGAGAGAGACTTTGAGCCCCGCATCTGCTTCAAGAGTCCCATCCCACCCCACCCACAGCGCCTTCTCATGGGGATTAACAATGGGCGGAAGATGCCTGGGAAGCCACCCAGCCAACAGAGCCCATTCACAAAGAACATCCTGATTTTGCTGTGTATCATTGCAGGTTCAGCTCAGCCACCACTGAGGACAAAAAAAAGCGAGTATACTTACAGCTGGTGATGCTGAATGGAAGAGCCCTGAAAAGGTCAAAGTTCAGGAGTCCCTACTCTATATCGTGTGTTGTGCCAGATATTGAGGACACAAAGATAAATAATAACCCTCCTGGCCCTCAGGGAATTCTACCTGGCAGCCAAGATAGACCCATATACACTGCTAGAGACTGAATGTTCGTGTCCTCCAAAATTCCTCTATTAAACTCTGGTCCCTAGTGTGACGGTATTAGGAGGTAGAGCATTTGGAAGGTGATTAGGTCATAAGGACAGGCTCTTATGAATGGGATTCGTGCCTTTATAAAAGAAGCCTGAGAATTAAGGAGTGCACTTATCATGATGAGCACCGGGTGAGGCATGGAAGTGTTGAATCGCTATATTGTACAACTGGAACTAATATAACACTGTATGTTAACTAACTAGAATCAAAAGAAAGACTTAAAAAAGAGAGAGGGAGAGTGAGAGAGAGAGAGAGGTCCAGAGAGCTCCCTTCCACCTTGTGAGGATACAATACAATGAGAAGTCTGTAACCCTCCCTGGACATGCTGGCACCCTGAGCTTGAAATTCCAGCTCCCAGAACTGTGAGAAATAAATGTTTGCTGTTTATAAGCCACCCAGTCTGTGGTATTCTGTTATAGCAGCATAAACGGACTAAAACATACACTTAACACAAAAAGCACAGTGATGTGTTAAAACAAAGACATGAACAAAGCATTATGGGAGAACAAAGATGAGAATGACTACATCTGGCCAGTTTGGAGACACCAAAGGGGAAGGAGATAAAGGCTCCATGGAGGAAGTGTCATTTGAGCTGGGCTTTCAAAGAGGAGGAGGAAGTTTGGAAGGTAAAGCCTGGACCCTCTGGCAGAGGAAACACAACAAAATAGCAAGGAGACATTGAAGTGTGTAAGCAACAGAGACCAAATTGGCAAAGCACTTTCAACCTTATATGCACAATAGCAATGTGTTCATGCTTTCTTGAAGACTTCCCTTTCTTTAATGGTTCAAGTTGCTACAAAGATAATACATGTCAAACACCTTTCCCTGATTCAGCCAGAGCTTGAAAATCAAGTTTATACTGTATCAAAACTTCCTATTGCCCAACTCTACCACCTACGTCTTTTGCTCAAATTGTTAACAACAATTTAAACAGCAACTTTAGGAAACTTGAAAGATAAGGTGAAAAGAAAGCAGTTCCCGAAACAAGTGATGCTTTCTCATTGGAATCCACTATTTAGCACGTCCCCTCAGCCACTGTTTCATTTACTCTAACTGCATGGTCCTAAACACTGAGGTTAGAAAGATGAGTTAGAGGGGTGCCTGGGTGGCTCAGCTGGTTAAGCATCCAACTTCAGCTCAGGTCATGATCTCGAAGTTCACAAGTTCGAGCCCCACATTGGGCTATGTGCTGACTACTCAGAGCTTGGAGCCTGATTTTTTTTTTAAATGTTTAAAACAAAGAAAGATGAAGTAGATATGGTCTCTGCCTTCTAGGAGCCCACAAATCAGCGAGCAAAAAAAAAAAAAAAATGGCTGAAAAGCAAAAAACATGGGTTTGCTTTGGTGACACTGAGGGGCCAAAGCTGCTTAATGACCATGTTTTTGCCAGTCTGAAGCAAAATGAGCAAACTTCTCAATATTATCCTTCGTAGTCTCAACTCATCTTTTGCAATGGCTACACACCATCTCACTGCACAAGCCTGTGATTCTAGGGTGACACTCATCAGAGAGCATGTCTTAATTTTCATAAAAGTAAATGTATTTTATTTTTAAATTTTTTTTTAACATTTATTCATTCCTGAGAGACAGAGAAAGAGCATGAGCACGGGAGATGCAGAGAGGAAGGGAGACACAGAATCCAAAGCAGGCTCCAGGCTCTGAGCTGTCGGCCCAGAGCCCGATGTGGGGCTCGAACTCAGGAACATATGAGATCATGACCTTAGCCAAAGTTGGATGTTTAACTGACTGAGCCAACCAGGTGCCCCATATTTAAAAAACAATTTTTTTAATGTTTATTTATTTTTTTGAGAGAAAGAGAGAGCATAAGCAGGGAAGGGGCAGAGAGAGAGACACACAGAACCCAAAGCAGGCTCCAGGCTCTGAGCTGTCAGCACAGAACCTGATGTGGGGCTCAAACCCAAGAACCATAAGATCTAGACCTGAGCCCAAGCCGGACACTCAACCTACTGAACCACCCATGTGTCACTCCTTTGGTGATACAGTAGTAGATGGTAGTTAGGTTATTTAAATACCTTTACTCATGTCAATTCCACACTGGTCCCAAAAAGGTATTTACCAGTTTTTTAAGTACAAAAATTATGAAAACTTTCAATCTACACCTTGCCAAACAAAATGTTTCACTGATTATTTTTTAATGTGTTTGCTAATTGTTTAGGAAATATTTAAATTCAGCCATCAAAGGAGATCCTTATTGAATGCAGATTTAATAGACTAGGAATTAATTATGAACAGGCTAGTAACAAAAACTGGAAACCAAGATTTAAAACCCTGATTATGGTACCCATAAAGAGGGGGGGAAAAGCAGATTATAAAACACTATGTTTAGATATGTGTCTAATATGTATTTTTCATATAATATTCTATATATATACCCATGGAGGAAAAGAACTAGATGGAGAATGTTTACATCCCAAGATGTAGAATTATAGAAAGGTTTTTTTTTTCCTTTTTACCTATCTGCAGTTTATAATTTTCCTATGATGAACCTATATTGCTCTTGAAAATTATTTATTTTAAAAGAAAAAGAAATATGTGTTGATTTCTTAAGAAGGCACTATAAACTCTCAAGATATTTTTAATTAAAATGTTAACCTGCTAATTTCTCTCTCAAGTTTCTGTGTTAAAGAAATAGTAACCAATATCAAAACGTGTTGAACAATGTGTTTGACGTGGATTTAGTAAGTACCCACTATGTGCCAGGTACTGCCTGGGACATGGGGACTCCAGCAGTGCACGAGCCAGTCTTCAGGGAACTCAAGGTCAGTGGTCCCTCATCTCTAACAGGAACACCTAGAGAGACCAACCCCTTTTTGTTTGTTTGTAGTGCAAGTTGGGGAGGGGCAGAGGACAGAGGTTCCAAAGCCAGCTCTGAGCAGACAGGCTGACAGCAGCAAGCCTGATGTGGCACTAGAACTCACGAACCGCTCCATCATGACCTGAGCTGAAGTCAGATGCTCAACCGACTGAACCACTCAGGTACCCTACACTAACCTTTTTATTTAACCCCCTTAAAAAACACCTCCCTCCCCATAAGCCTACTGCTCAGGATCCCCAGGGTGGAAGACAGAAAGGTCCAGTTCAAAAGTTACCCAGGTAATTCTAATATTGTCAGCCCGGAATCAACCTCAGAGCACCACTAGTGAGGTGGTTTCTTGCCATTTCTTGACAATCCTGAAAAACTGTAAAACAAGAAATGGCTCAATAATAAAAAAATGTTTCAATGATGTAAGGATACTTTATATAATGAAATTTTAGACAGACATTCAAAATCCTGTTTTCAATGACTAGTTAAGGTCTGGGGAAATTCTCATAATAAAACGGTACTTGGAAAAAAACAGGTTAGAAAGTTTTATATTCATTATATTCATTTATTCATTCATTTACATTACATAAAATATATTCAGACAGGAAAAGCAATAATTAAAGTTTGGAAGAAGATTGGCCAAAACAGTAACACTGATATCTATTATCTTACAGTGACATATTTTTAATTTTTTTATTTTCTATTTTTTGTAATCATTCATTTTTATTTTTATTTTTATTTTTTTCAATATATGAAATTTATTGTCAAATTGGTTTCCATACAACACCCAGTGCTCATCCCAAAAGGTGTCCTACAGTGACATATTTTTACTTTCTATCTTCTATTCTTAACTTCCCTGAGTTTTTCCAAATTCTCTATAAAATGAATGTGTACTACTCCAATAAAAAAAAAAAAAAAATCATCTTTTGAAATAACAACCAGCCAGGAATTATCATTCCCCCCTAATCACCAAACTCCTAGAAAAGCAAGATACTGTGGCACAGGCCTCTGTCTCTAGTGTGGGCCTAGAGTATTCACAATTTTTTGGTTTATGGGAGGCAGGACTTTATGCAATAAGCTTGATGATCCTCATTTTACAGATGAAGAGATAAAGGCTCAGAAAACTCCATTCACTTATTAATCAAAAAATTCTTACAAAGCTCATTAGCCAGGCATTCAAGTGTGACCAGGTCTCAGCCTCTCCCCGCTTGATCCCGGGGACCAGTGACTCTTCATTCAGGAATTTGCTCCAAGCTACAAAGTGGCAGAGCCAAGATGTGAATCCAGGTCCTTCTGGTTTCAAACTCAGACTCTTTTTGCTGGAGCACGAGGCCCCCTAAGCAAGCACACAAGGATACAGCCACACCGTTGAGACAAAAATCCCATTTTGAACAGAGGAGTTGCAGGATAACCTAGTAGTGAAATGTTCAGGCTGTGGTGTCAAAATACCTGAATTCTAGTCTCTGCTGTACTCTTCACTGGCTAAAGGCAGATCACTTCACCCAGAGCTGATGTCCCATCATATCAAGCTGTCCTGGAGGGAAACCATCAGACTCACGCCTCCTACCCCCATCTGAGTCTGCTGCACATCGTGGCTGGGCTGTCAGTCTAGTCCCTGAGCCCTGATTTGGGGTCACAAGGTATTTTAAGGATTGCACTGCCCAGATATATGAGGGATAGTTAGATATTCAGAGACTGGGAGTCCCCAGACAAAAACAGCCACTAGTCCTTTGAAATCTTGTACTTAAATATCAATTAAAACTTGCGATGCAAGGTCCTAAATGGAAAACTGTTATGTTATAATAAAGTAGCCTCAGTCGGCTTTACAACAAAGGCCCACAGTCTTTAATTACATTAGAGGACAGTCTTGTGACCAAAGAAAGCAAAATTAATTAAAAGGTGGTTTTTGTCTGAAAAGGCCTTGGCCTCATATGGGAGTCATTCATATCCCCTACTAAGACATATATGTTTATGTCTTGTCTAAAGCCCCATGCGCATAGTAGGTATACAATATATGCTAGTAATTGATTTATCAATTAAAAGATGAGTTTTATTGGGAAAGGATAGCAAAATTGACATCTTTGACCCAAAGATTCTACTTGTAGAAATTTCCGCGAAAAATACATTCACACCTGTGGGAGGGGTTGGGGGGAGAAGAGAAAGTGTTTCACTATAATAGAAAAAAAGAGAGACAGCCTCACTGTCCATCAACAGAGGGAGGTGTAAATGAGTTAATGGTAACTCCACACTAATGCAGCCATTAAGAAATGCAGAGGCTCAGGGCACCTGGGTGGCTCAGTTGATTAAGTGTCTGACTTCAGCTCGGTCCAGATCTCACAGTTTGTGAGTTCGAGCCTTACATCAGGCTCTCTGCTGTCAGTATAGAGCCCGCTTCGGATCCTCTCTCTCTCTCTCTGCCCCTACCCTGCTCTCACATGCTCTCTCTCTCTCAAAAATAAACATTTAAAAAAAAATGCAAAGGATCAAATATGCACTGACTTAGAAAACTCTCCAATACATGTTTTAAAGTAAAAAAAAAAAAAAGAGAGAATTTCAAATAAAGTAGATACATTTCTATTTATGCTTATTTTTTTAAACCTCTGAAGAATTTATATTTATATGTAAAAATAGTGAAAGGAAATTCAAATGACACAGAGCAAACTTCTAGCAGTAGTCACGTACCTCTAAGGGGAAAGACAGGGTGCATGATTATGTCTGACTGGGCAGGGCTGGAAGGCGTCAGGATAGAAGTATTCCTTGAATCTTTTACAATAATGCTGTATTTGTGTATTACCTGTATAATAAAAAAAAAAAAATGAACAGACTGTCAAAGGGGTGGGGGGATAAACAATTTAAATTGTGTTACAAGTAATTGTTTCAGAAATGATGCAGTGAAAAACATATTTGCCAAAGTGTGGCCGCCAGATTAAAGAAATTGATCATTTCAAATCTCTTATTCCCCCCCCCCCCCCCCGTGGTTTAAAGGTTGCTTTCCTTTAGCTCATTATGTTTACACTGCCACTTCAAGCTGCCTTATCTGAGAATAAATTCCTTTGCTAATGTGTTTTTAAAAATTAGAAAGTTTCCTTACTTAAAAGGCACCAATCAACAGGATTGACTTTGCTAACAAGTGTGCTGAGCAAGATCTGATTTGGGTGGAATGGCCGGCCCAGGAAGTAAGAAATCAGCATCGCATGGCATTTCAGGACGTGACAGTAGTCACTTAACAGATTTGCCTTTATCTTTCCAAAGGAGAGCCTTTTCCGATAGAAGTTGCCTAATTGTTTCAGGACGTCCAGCTGAAGCCAGGCTGCGTTCACCTGCTCTCCTCCTCATTGTTCCCTTGAACGCTTACCTGCCCACACCTCTGACGTTTACCTGCAGCGGCTTAGAGAGCTGGCCCTGGGGGCTGTTTCTCGGAGCCAGCGTGCCGCATCATGCTCTGAGACCCTAAAGAGGCTTTGTGGTATCATAACTTTCAGACAGACAAGCTGCTAACGTAAACAGGAGGCGAGAGCAACGCCAGGCCACACACCTAAAAGACACCTCCGTTTCAACCATTAGCGCATGTCAGATGGTTTAAGACTGATTGAAATACCTCGTCTCATGCCGCCTGAAGTTCCACTCTCCATTCCTAAACGGTTCCTCTGTTTTTCCACCTCCTCAGAAACACCAGTAATCAGAGTCAACAGTCTCAGAGAACTCCAAAGTTCAGGGGCAACAGCAAAGCTCCCAGACTAGGAATGGTGCAGGACATCAAGGAGGAAATATGCCACCGACTGAAAAACATTCAGCTGGTTCACAGAATATCGAATGATAAAGATCAGGAAATGTGTTCCGGATAGCAAGAGACAGCACCATTATCAAAACGATATTTGAGCAGTCTTTTCTAGAGGCTAGTTTTACAAAGCGTCTTCATCTGTCAGATAAGTTCTAAACATCGGAGTATGAGTTTGAGTCCAAAACTCAGGAAGAGCTTAGTGATAAACATGATGGAAATACATGGCTGTATCTCCAGTGGAAGAGAAGGTTGACAATTGTCTAGATAAATAGGGTTTGGAAATCTGAGTAAGGTAGTCTTACTGGTTAACAGACTTCTAATAACTCTAGATCTGCTTTTAAATCTGTGTCTTGGAGTAGATTTCCTAGTGAGAGATTCTTTGCTCAATTGTGTACTGCCTGAAATAAGCACAAGCACAGAGGAGAGGGAGTGTATTTTGCTTCTCTTCTCCTGGGATCTTTTGGGGGCAAAGAGAAGTCAGATTGGGAGACTTTGGCATGGAGCCCCTTCTACTTTCCCCTCACCCCCAAATAGAAGTCTCTATACAGTATTATTTGTACTTCTTGACAAAACTTGGGACTGACCTTCTCAACATTCCTTCTGCGAAAAATGCTGAGAGAACATGTTAGTCTCTTCCTGTAACAATTCTTACGCTAAACCTCCCTCTTAAGAATAAGATCTGGAATGAAACTGGGAACATGAATCTGAGAACATGGGGCTATTAGATTTCCATTTCAGTCTGTTTCTGGCTTGATTTGATTAAAGTCCACTCTGGCTATACATCCAACGTCTTACTTTCTCATTCTTCCACCACTATTTAATCCTTCATTTCCTCCACTACTGGAATGCTTCGTGCTGAATGATTGGATTAAACTCCAGCCCTTCAGGATGGACCTAAGTCAGCGTGGTGGTCCAAGACTCCTTTAGTTGATACGTGGCTTTTCCACATTTGCCGATAATAAATGTTTCCTCCTCCTTACTTCTTTAGTTAATACAAGCTGTTTTCAAAGAAAACAGAATTTTGCGGAAGACGGGCTACCCCTTTTCCAGGGAAGGGGATGCTGGGAGCACATCACTTACACGCACCTTTTTTTTCCGCTTCTGTTCAAAACAAACATCGCATTTATTCTTTGTCTCCAGCTTTCATGGACTTTTTGTCTTTTCTCTCCTTTAGATCTGTGTATGCTCACAACACCTGTCTCTCTGGAAAGCACATATCCCGTTTCTTCAGCTCACCAGAAGTAGACATATATATTATTTCCCTGAGGGTTAGAGAAAGCTATCAGAACTTGGCAACATATAAAGTAAATACCCACTAATTGCAATACATTCATTTAAATCAGGTCTTTATCCTCCTTAGGCATTGTAGTAGGTGGCTTCCTTTGAAGTCTTGTTGAATTTGTCCAAAATTACCTTGCCTGAGGCAGACGGCTGTTTGGAACATTTGTTCTGAACCGATCCCCAAAGCAGTAAATCTTAGCATTGGTAACGGCTCACATGCCACAAAGAGGAAATGTCCTGGGTAGGGCATGGATCCAGGCTTAGATCCCCCATTATATACAAAGAAAAGAAAGAGAAAGGGAGAGATAACTGCACAACTCTCAGGGATATAATGCTACTGTATAACTCTGATGATGTTATAAGCCACAAACCCTGTACATTATTGAAATACATAACCAAAAGCCTACCAATGAATGTCTTTCCTCTTTTCTTCTGCAGCATCCATGCATGCATGCATCTCTCGTTTTACAATAATCTTGCTACTGTTATTTGTTTGTTTGCTTACTTGCTTTAAATTCAAGTAGCTTATGCCCTCTCGTTATTTCAAACTCAACCTGGGAATTTCACTGTACCTGTATGAGAGAATCATGCTCTGTGGGCATGAAGATATCACACCTATCATTGACTCTCATCATCCCCACAAAGACACTGATAATCTGATGCAAACAACCACACTCTGAGATCCTTGGACTTATTCAAGGCTTTGTTTAGGCTGTGTCACATACTTCTACCATGTACATAAAACAGCTTTCAACCAATTATATCAGAAACTGCTCAGCAGTAGGCAAAGAAGCTTATCTGAACTTAGAGCAAATGACTCCCTAGTTAATTGTCATGGACACAGCCTTAAGTCATGGCCTTCTGGAGCAAGGGTAGAATCTAAATCAAGTTGTGAAACATTTACACATTACATGATTTAAGTGCCATATGAAAACACAGGATGGGTCAAGATGATTCCTTGGGATAATCTCCAGTGATAGCCCCAGTTTTGGGTGATGGGAGATGAAACAGAGTGAACAATACTTATGAACCTCATCACATAATCAAGCCAAAGGAGTTAACGACACACTATCAAAATGAGGGAGGAAAACAAGAAGGAAGGCGACAGGGGAATCAATAAGCAGGTGATTTTACTCAATAAAAAGGAGGAAATTCCCAAGATGGTAGTGAAGCGAGATGGGAAAGGATGGGCTGGCAATTGTGCAGTAGGCTGGAGGAGTTACCCAACCAGATAGCCATCAGAGTCTGATGCCTCTGGGAGAAAGACTCAGAGATGAACTTGATGAAATACTGGATGTGCTCAAATACACTGAGGAAAGATTTAGACAATTAGGGAGTGTGATATATAAGTTGGTGTTAAATACCTAGAAAAAGTAAGCAAAGTAAAAAAATAAATAGGTAAAATGGAATATTGAGAACTAAAAACTTCAAAGAAAACAAAAAGCTATGAAAGATGCTATAAAAAGAAATAAAGGATATCTTTACCTCCTACTATGGTGTGATCTCCATTATATTTTATGTGCTTCCATTTCCCTAAAATACCCATTTGATTATATTAAAAATAAAACGGGGGGGGGGGGGCAGGCGGGTGGTAGGGCACAAAACTTTAAAAATTAAAAAATACAACAAAGGAAAAGCAAATCAGCAAATAAAAAAATTTAAAGGTTACTTATAGGGCAGGGGACATTAGTGCTTAACATTTTTGGATATATATTGTTTTATAGCTTTGACTTTGGCACCAAGTTAATATTTTGCATAAATAAACAAAATTAAATTTTAAAATGCCATCTTTGAAGAATCAAAAGTAAGGTAAAACAAATGAACCTCACTGTGTGGCCAGCTGACAGCCTAACATCACAGAGAAGAGCTAGTTCAAATGACTTTTACAACAGCTATTTGACCATATGTTCTTGGGAGGACATACTCTAAAGACAACTGTTTTCACTAATTCTGTTTTCCATAATTACATTAGTAGTAGCAGTGTTGGTATTGTTATTGTGAGACTGTTATGTAATTATGTTATGAGAACTGGAATTTCCAGTGTGAATAAAAAGAGATAAATATGTAAGATCAGTGAGGTTAAGAAAAACCTCTGAATCTGAATTGAAAATATCGGTACTTTTTTTTTCCATTTGCATACAGTATCTTTTTCCATAGTTTCATTTTCATTCTGCCATGTCTTTAGGTCAGAAATAAGTCTCTTGTAGGCAACATATAAGTGGGTCTTGTTTTTTTATCTTTTCTGCCACCCTATGTCTTTTGGTTAGAGCATTTAAACCATTTACGTTTAAAGCAATTATTGATAGAAAATATCAGTGTGAACTCATGTGTATTTTACCATGTAAATAAATATGTATTATACACACACACACACACACACACACACACACCCAATTTCCTAAGTATGTTCACTGAAAGGCTTAGAAAAAGCGACCAACCCTGTAGCAATAAGTACTACTAGTGTCCAGACATCCTCTCTAAACACCATCTCTCAGTAAAACAGACCAGTGCTCTTTGGAGAGAAGTCCAATTCCAGATGTAGGGTAGAAAATGTACAAGATGATCCTGGAATATCTTGCAAGAAACTATCAACGATTACCAAGGTTATATCAAAAGGATGTGGGACCCAACTTGAAGAGGCTTCCACTGGCTTAAGAAAAGATAATTTGAGAATCAATAAAGATAATAACTGCAATGGGGGTGCCTGGGTGGCTCAGTCAGTTGAGCGTCCAACTTTGGCTCAGGTCATGCTCTCGCGGCTCGTGAGTTCAAGCCCTGCTTTGGGCTCTGTGCTGACAGCTCAGAGCCTGGAGCCTGCTTCAGACTCTGTGTCTCCCTCTCTCTGCTCCTTCCCCGCTCATGCTCTGTCTCTCTCTGTCTCTCAAAAATGAATAAACGTTAAAAAAATTAATCAATTAAAAAATAATAAATAAAAAAAATAACTGTAATGGATAGAAACATCAAATATGATGTTAGCACAGTTCCATAAATGGAGTAATTATTAGAGTAATTACGCAGGAGCTCATTTACTGATCTCTCTCTCTCTTGAATTTCTGTGATGCCCACTGAGTATAACATCATTTGATAATGAATAATATACCACCTTATTTTATTTTAAATATAGTCTGACTTTGCATGCCTTTCAGAAATTACTTATATTTTTAAAATAGATCAATAAATATATGGTAAAAAAAATCAAAACATACCAAAAGATACAAATTAAAGTAATTCTTTCCTTATTCACACATTCCTGTCCTCCCATAATTATCCCCAATCACCTAAAAATAACTACTATCATATTTCTTATAGAACATTAAGAAAAAGTAATAAGCATACACATTATTTATAGACATCCTTTTCTTTAAAAAAAAAACCGTACAGGTAAGCTAATTCTATATCCTAATTCTGCTTTTTTTCTAATCTCAAAGATAGATCTTGAGGCCCTTTATATACTAATGCAGACCTACCTAAATTTTTTAATGGGTACACAGTATCCCATTCAGTATATGGATATCCCATAATTTATTTATCAATTTCCATATTGATGAATAGCTACCCTTATTTCAGTTTTATTCTATTTGGTATTACTATTTAACTCTACCCATATTTATATCTTATTTGATTATGAATTCTTCATCAGGGCATGAAGCCTATGGCATATTTTTCTACATCACACGCTGTAAACACTAAAAAATAATGTGTGCAGAGTCTCCTTGAAAAATGCTCATAAACAGTTAGGTACCGCGAATTTCCACAGTTTGACTTTTGAGGTCAGTGAATAGATGCTAATAATTCACCATTGTTCCTAGGGTAAGCGAGAAGCTCTTTACAAGACTACAGACCATTTAACACTTTATAAATCAGAGCTAACACTTGAAATTACACCCAAGGTAAAGAAACAGTCACCATAGTGAAGGAGGGCATAAGCTATTTTGTGCCCTGAAGATTTGGGTTGATTTTGTCTTTACGGATCTTGTTTCTACTTAGGACCATTAGATTTTGTTTGAAGGTGGAAGATAACGTTGTGATTGAACAGCACCCCATGTACCAACAAGGCAACTGTAGTCTCTCATGTTTTCCTCTTCTACATCATTGGAGAGTATCACTACAGTAGGTTTAAGGGCTTAATCAACCCTTGGCAACAACTAAATTCAATGAAGAGTGTACGTCAGAGGTTCATACTCCCTGGCGTATTAAAGGCTAATTCCCAGGACATTAAGGAAGTAAATAATGCAACAGATTAAAATTTAAGAATAAAACCATTTTATCAGATAAAACAGACTCTGTTTTTTCCCCTGCTTTTGAAGTAAAGGGTAAAAAAGCAGTAAAGGTCAACTCAGAGGTCTTTAAAATTATATTTTTAAATAATAGGAAATATCGGTATCCAATTCTGTGGTCATTTGTGAGGTTATTTCTTTGAAATCTAAGTGGAGCTCCCTTCACACTCACTCATGCTCACACACACACAAACAAGTGCGCGCGCACAGGTGTGAGAAGCCCAACCACTCCAGGATTAGCTGTTCCTCAGAAAGCTCAGTAATGATCTGAAATCCGAAGCCCTACTTGAACTTTTCTACTAATTCAGTAATTACTGCTGTGCCTGAAATTGGCCCCTTTCCTGCAATTACTCAACATGCACTTTCAGTCAAAGAGGTTAACACCTGAATTTAGATTCTAATTAGCACCTAAGGTAGAATTTTTTGTTTAAAGCTTATTAAAATGGGGACTTTTCCCAGCATAAGATTTCACTAGTGTATACAGGTAAACACATGGTTTATGGATCAATCTGTTTCTGCTTATCTTAAAAGCAACAGAGGATAGAGGTGAAACCAAGATCAACATACCATCATTTAAGATACTAACCTCCAAATAAATCAAATTCACCCAATATCTGGAGTTGTCAAGCTGGACAGACCCTCGATACAGTCAAAGACCACTGTTTCCAAATCCCCATTTAAATAAATGATTTATCTCAAAGGAAGATGTAAGCAAACAGAGCTAAAAATCAATTAATATCGGTGTCATTGGCTTTCAGGGCTATCTCCATTTCTCTCCACCAGCTTTCCCAAGCACTAATATTTAAAAGATAGCAATGCCAAAAACTCAGAATTATGTGGGGGCAGGTGGTCTTGAATTCCTCAGGCAGCAATTAGTGTGAGTCTAACTTCAACCACCAGTGTGTCAAGTTAACTAGGTATCCTCTGCCACATCCCTGTGGCTGCCCAGTTATTGCTTGGACACCTCCAGCCATATGAAATTCATAGTCCTGCTTCCTAAGGCAGCTCATGTTCTTACTAGGCACCCCTGAAAACATGGAATCCATAAATGATAGCTTATAAGAATACTGGGTATGAGGGCATTCTCATGATTCAGATGACTCATAATGAGCTTTCAATACATACTACTGCTTAACAATTTCTCTCCTACCTTGTGCTTATGCAATTGACATTTTAAAATCCAAGTTCAAGAGCTTATCCTTATCTTTTTTGAATTTTCCTCTACTTCCGCTCAGCTCCTTGTTCAACCAACCAAGATGATTCGGGTTGGCCCGTACCGTCTGGTTTCTTGTTAGCTACAAATATAGTAAGCATCTTTCTCTGTTCCCATTCAACGATAAACTTGAAGATATTTACAGGGTCTCTCAGCATCAAACTTAGCTAACACGGCATTTCCGTGTAGAAATGAAACTCTTGTGCCTCATCAGCAATTCTGAGAGTCACATCATATTCAGAGCCAAATCAAGTAGAAGTGAAACAATGCTTGTGTCTTCAAAAACAAAGCAAGAGGGTCAAGGGGTGAGAAGTGGTAAAAACCACTTGTATAGTTTCCTAGGGCTGCCATAACAAAGTACCCCAGAATGCATAGCTTTAAAAACAAAAACCAAAAACCAGAAATGAATTTTCTCACAATTCCAGACGCTAGAAGTCTGAGACCAAAGCATCTGTTGGTTGGGTTGATTTCCTGTGAACCATTTCTCCTTGACTCATAGATGGTCTTCTCTCTTTGTCTTTCCCTGGGTCTTTTCTTTGTACATGTATGTATCATAATCTCCTGTTTTTATAAGAAAATCAGTCATGTTGGATTAGGGCCACCCTAATGACCTCATTTTAACTTAATTATCTTTTTAAAATTTACCTCTTCAAATATAATCACATCCTGGGGATTAGGGCTTCAACATACGAATTTTGGAGAAACACAGTTCAGCCCATAACACCACTTAAGAGACATTTCCCTCCATATTCTGAGTTATAGATTGCCTCTGCTCCTTCCACATCAGCTTCTGTAAATGCTTATGTTAAATCTCACTAAATTTGCAATCTTATTTACTTAGTACATATGTCTTTTCACATTTATTTTTAGGGCCTCGTGTCAGTACTTCAGAATCTGCCTTCAAATGGATAGAAGCCTAAATATATTTAACTTCTTTAAATGCTGCAGTTACTTGATGAAAGGTACCCTTTGCTGATGGACTTATTTACTGCAATAATTTCTACTTTAATCCAAACTTGAATGAACACAAATATATACACATACATAGATTTATGAAGTTACAGCATATTTATTTATATTCCTGCCACTATCCTGAATCTTTCTTAGAGAAAACACGATATGAATATGGAGGTAGCTGGCCTCAGTTATTCTGAGCTACATGTGACCAAGGAAATTTGGTTACATGAACTCCAGTGAAGTCAATTACGTGCCATGGACTGGGCTTTCGACCCAACTATTTATCTCCTTTAAATGTGTCTCATCACAGTAGAGCCCTATATTATGCCCCCAAAAAGCTCAAAACCTGTAGAAGTAAGACTGTAGGAATATTTTAGGATAATGGGTGTTAGCCACATTCAGTCACTAATATGCCTTCTGTGTCCCCAAATTCTTATAATCTAGAAATCCTTAGTGTCTAGCAGATACTTGTGAGTATGTGGACCAAGAGAAACTGAACAGAAGACCATGGGGGGAGAGGAAGTGAAAAAATATAGTTACAAACAGAGAGGGAGGGAGGCAAACCATAAGAGACTCTTAAATACAGAGAACAAACAGAGGGCTGAAGGGGGGCGGGGGAGAGGGGAAAAATGGGTGCTGGGCATTGAGGAGGGCACTTGTTGGGATGAGCACTGTGCCTTGTATGTAAACGATGAATCACAGGAATCTACCCCCAAAACCAAGAGCACACTGTATATACACTGTATGTGAGCCAATTTGACAATAAATTATATTTAAAAAATAAAAATAAATGTTTGATAGATTCCTCTGGGGAAAAAAATTAAAAACAAAAATTAAAATATTTTTTAAAACACTGGTATAATTCCCTTTTGACCGTACTGTGAGCTGGAATGTTGCTCTAGAGTCACTGTATACCTGCAAGCACTTAAACAAAAACTCTTCCTGTGATGTAAAATTACTTCAGTTATACTGTATAATCAAGATAATAATATATCAAATAAAGCAAAAATCTGGCTCGAAGACAGCCGTTAGACTCAAGAATTAACTTGACTGCTAAACTTACTTCAACAAGTGACTAAAAGATGTACCTTCTCTCCCCCTCCCCTCCTCAATATGCTCAGTTACTCCAAAGTACCTTCCAAAGGGCTGAACGTATGTAAGACCAGGCCACGTGGAATCCAACTACACCTAACAGATAATACATCAGTAACATAAGAAGGAAAAGCCAAGTAAAAGATAACATGAACACTGGCATGTTATTTACTTTTTTTTTTTTTTATGTTTTTATTTATTTTTGAGACAGAGAGAGACACAGCATGAGCAGGGGAGGGGCAGAGAGAGAGGGAGACACAGAATCTAAAGCAGACTCCAGGCTCCGAGCTGTCAGCACAGAGCCTGACGCAGGGCTCGAACTCACCGACTGTGAGATCATGACCTGAGCCACCCAGGCGCCCCTGAAGATAACATGAACGGTGGCATGTTATTTTTAATAGCACCTGTTTGTTCTGTAAAAAACTTAACAGCACATTTTCTCTGGGCCCTGGAAAATAAGAGAATTCACATAAAATAAAATAAATCCCTTCAGAAATGTTTTGTTGGGGGGCCTGGATGGCTCAGTGGGTTGAGCATCTGACTCTGGGTTTCGGCTCAGGTCGTGATCTCTTGGTTTGGTGAATTTGAGCACTGTGCCAGGCTCTGCGCTGGCAGCATGGAGCCTGCCTGGGATTCTCTCTCTCTCTCTCTCTCTCTCTCTCTCTCTCTCCTTCTCCCTCTGCCCTTCCCCTACTTGTGCTGTCTCTGTCTCTCTCAAAATAAATAAATAAACTTAAAAACAAAAAAGAAAGAAAGGTTTTGCTGATTTTCCCCAATACCAGAATAGAAGGTTATCCTTATCTTCAGTTAAGCTTACCCCCAAGGAAATAGCGCAGTGACGGCAGACATGGACTCTGGTGCTAACCTGGGGGCAAGGCCCAGCACTCTAGAAATCTTTGCCATTATTATTTTTGGTTAACAGCATTAAAAGTCACAAAAATCTATGAGTTGGCTATTGTTTTCTTTATTTATACGTGAGAAAATCAAGACTTGCCCATGGTCAACAAACTACTAAACTACTAAACTACTAAAAGTTGGAATTGAGAGTTCTGCCTCACTCCTGCTTCTGCTGTAACTTCCTCTATAAGTGTAATCTTATATGGAAATTGCTTGTCGCCCAATGGTCAAGGGCACATGGCAGTGGGGAGTTAGTCGGAATGTCCTTAAGAAAATTTAGTCATTAAACAGTTCTTTGCTCATGCTAATGAATGTAGCAAATTCAGGCTTAGTTTGGCCAAACACCTGAAGTGGAAACAGGCAGGACACCGAGTGGGGGTTAGAGGCGTGGGCAGTTCCTGAAGTCAGGGCATCAGTGGCATTGTGATTCTGAGCCATCTGTCCATAACAGCAGGATGCCAGCAAGTGACAAGTTAGGTTAGGGCAGTGGTCTTTGAGGGCAGAGGCCTTGTCTTCTCCAACTTTGTGACAGGCCCAATAGAGCATAATAAATACTCAATAATAACTGTTTGTTAAATTGAGTTGTCTTGAACTAAATTGAATTGGCCATCCATCCTCACTTATATTGCTTAAGAAGCATAAAAGGCCCCACCCCTGCCCTCACATCCACACATGCCAAAATAATTCATTTATTCGTTTGTTCATCAGATATTAATTGAGCGCTTTCCATTGGAATACTCCGTAATAAGAAAGACAGGGTCCTGCTATCATGGAGCTTAGAGTCTGATGATGGAGGAAACGGATAATTAAGCAAGTAATTGCATACAGTTCAATGAGTGTTCTGAGAGGGAAGCATGAGGTGCCACAGGAGCACATGGCAGGGAGACCTAAATGCAGTGGGGGGCCCGGGGAGGAGTGTCACAGGGGACAGGGGCCATAGAGCTGAAGCTGGAGGACTAACCAGGGCCTTGCTGGTCTTGATAAGGAGTTTGGGCTCTTGCAAGTAACAACAGGTAGGACCTTTTATTCTCTTAAATGTTTTTAATCTGGGGACTAATATGCTCTAACTTACATTTTAACAAGATCAGTCCAGCTCCATTATGGAGAATGGATTGGACAAGAACAGTCTGGAAGGGGAAGCTTGTGCTGCTGCAGTAGTCGAGGCAAGAGATTGTGGTGGCCTAGGTTAGGGGAAGGAGAAAAGTGGAAAACTTGGAGATATGTTTTGAAAGTGGAAGAAGGGTATGGAAGTGGAGAGCTGAGATGAGCTGAGAGTTTTGGCTGGAGAAAATGGGATGGTTGTGGCTCCATTCACTGAAATGTAAAAAGAAGAGGGGTCCAGTTTGAATAAGCTAACTTTGCAATGCCCCTGGGACATCCACATTAGCAGCTGCTCATAGGAATCTGAAGCCCAGGAGTAAAGATAAAGATACTGTATGCTGACGTGCCATAAACAATAAAGTGGTCGGCATACACGTGGCCATTGATCCAGTGAGACCAAAGTAAGACTAAGAAGTGAATACAGGAAAGGATATTGAGGTATACGATTATTTACATTTCTGAATCATGGGGCAAATTGTTAAAAATACGGGGCTCCACTCTATGAGTTTCAAATTTAGAAAGTCTGCCCTGAGGCCTGAAAGTTTGCATTTTGCTGGATGTCTCTGATGCAGACAGGCCTTGGACCACACCTTTAGAAATGCTAATTTTGGGGCACCTGGCTGACTCAGTTGGCAGGACATGCAACTCTTGATCTTAAGGTTGTGAGGTTGAGGCCCACATTGTGTGTGGAGATTACTTAAAAATAAAATCTTTAAAAAAAAAAAAAAAACACTAATGTTACCGATGGGCGGAGGGAAAGAAACACAATAAAATTTAAGAAAGAGCAGCTGGAGTAGAAAAAGTAGGACTAGAATATAGCTCCTGGAGACAAATAAGACAGCTTCAACAAGGGAAGAATGGTCAGTCACACCGTTCTCTACAACAGCCTTCCCAAGATGGCTGACCCTAAATGTTACAGCCCTGAAGGTCCCCGTCACAATGGAAATGTGCTGTTATCTAAAATGAGTTACACATTTTTGGCCCCTTCAGATTCAGTCTTTTATCTAAAACTCTTGGGGCTATATGTATTTCAGAATTCAGAATTTGGGGGATATTAGAAGATTGCTTATGCCGTATATTATTTAAACCTCCAGGAGGGTCTGAGATACCATCTAACTGTCAAATACAAAAATATTTTTGCAGCAAAGTGTATAAATATTCACACTGTGCAAAACAAAGAGCCTTACGTCAGTTTAAACCAGGTGCTGACAAATGAACCTAAACTGGATCAAGTTTTCCCTAAGCTAAATTACCAAAAACATTTTAGATAACCTTTCTTGTAGCATTTCATAATAACTCACAAGAGCCAGCCCTCCCAATACATACTTCTCCAAGTAAACATCAGCTCTTTTTTCCAGATATAGTGCCCTATGTATTGTAGTGTTTATACATTTCATCACTGTTTGCATGGGTACAACTGTGCTACCACTTTATTGGGTTTCTGTCTTTTTATGTGTCACTGACAATGTTTTTGAGTGTTTTCCCTTTAATCTCATTTTCTCATAAGGACTACGGTTTTTATTGTACAGCTGTGCTGAACATGTATATTCTCAGAAGTGCATATATCACATTAGAACAGAACTGACTGTATCTCTAGCATTCAACAGGATCTTAAAAGAAGGAGATACACGGGCGCCTGGGTGGCTCAGTTAATTAAGTTCAGACTCAATTTCGGCTCAGGTCATGATCTCATTCATGGGACTGAGTCCTGCGTCAGGATCCGTGCTGACAGCACAGAACCTGCTTAGGATTCTCTCTCTCTTTTTCTCTCACTTCCACTCCCCCAATCACGTGTTCTCTCTTTCTCTCAAAATAAGTAAATACACTTTTTTAAAAAGAGAGATTCAGAATAAATAAATCTTATTGGGAAGAGGGTAAAAAATAATCTTAAGGGCCAACTGTGATACCCTCACTCCTACTAAAAATGTACGTGACATATAATAGAAATAGAATAATCAGAAAAGCTAATGTGATCATCTCTGAGTAATGGGTGGAGAGTAATCGTTGTCTTTATTCTTTATTGAATATTCCAGGTTTTATGCAATTAGTATCCACTATTTTGTAATTGCAAATACATAAATTGTTGGCTTTTGTTTTTGTTTTATTATTTTCTTGCTTCTTTTGAAATCTGGATCCCAACCAAGCGATCTAGGCTTAGGGAGGAAATGACAGTGTTGGCACCCGCTTTGGAAGTTACTGGATGCTTGGGCTGGGAGTGCGAATGCACCTGAAAAATCAAGATTTCCCTTCTTCACAATTTTGCCCTGGGCTAGCTCCGCCCAACCCTTAACCTTCAAGCGCATCCAGGCTCCCAAGGGGCTAGTTTCGGGTCTTCCTCTCAAGTAGATGAGAGCTGCCTACACTTCCTTTCCAGATCTACAGCCAACTACTGAACCAATCGCTAAAAGGGTATTGTGGACGTCAAAACCAAATACCAATCTCCAGGTCTTAGATCCTATCCTCTTTCTTAGAAAATCCAGCCTTAATCCAGTTTGCATTTTTCTGCAAAAGCAGCTTATTCACTAATGGAACAGTCAGATTCCTCCACTTGTTCATTTGTTCACACAAAAAAAGCTGTCTGGGAGACCACCTGTATGGGAAGGGCAGTTGAATAAGGGTTGTTTTTTCTGAAAACAGATTTGCAGGATAATTCTCAGGATTTCACACATGTTAAAGTCTCACTTCTCCATATGACCACGTGTGGCCTCCACAAGGAACCCCCTTGTGTTCTGTAGCAGTCTCACCAAATGTAGGACCGAAATAAAATGTGTATTACTATCTGAAGCTAGGAGGTTCCATGTCCCCCTCCCCAACCTGACACACAGACACCAAAATTTCACACATTATCTAGAATTTTCCCACTCAAAAATCTGCTTTGGGCCTAGTTTTGAACTAGTTACTGAGACATAACTTCCAGTGATGTTTAGGGGAATTCGATCAAGCAAGGAACTACTAAATCATGCTGCAAAGACGAAGTAAGTTAGGTAGTTAATTTATAAACAAGAGTGGTTTCTGCAAAGTAGCTAAAAGCCTCCCTCCTCAGAGAGATTAAGCTTTCAAAATTACCAAGTAATATTTAAGAGGCACCATTTGCTTTTACTTGATAATGTTTTATTCTGTCTTCTTTCCTACCCTGTCAATGTCTAATAGTGAAGCTGTAAATAAGAAACTGTTTTATAATATAAATGACTTAGAATATGAAAGCCTTCCTACAAGAAAAAAAAAATGTCTGTTTTAAACAGGAAAAAATTCTTTCACCAGCTTCTTTACCTAGGATGTCCCCAATTTAATTAAGTACTTGACCTATTACCACAAGCCATGTCCACATCATGGCAAGCCCAATTTTGGAGTTGAAGTGAACTGCAGCACTTGGAAATAATTATGTATTGCTTTCTTTATATGGGAGGAAAGGCTGTCCAACAAAGTGTCTGAAAATGTTTGTTCTAGTCCTCAAAGGAGATTCGAAGAAAACCCTTTAAATGCCGATAGTTAAGAGCATATCTAAGTAACACAGTCCTGGCTGGGGATCGTGGTGAAGGAAGAAAAGTCAAGAGAGGTTCCTGATGTTGTAGATATAAGCATGGTACACTAAGAAACTTTCATCCTCTGTCTTTCACACGTTCTTCTTTTTCATGTTCTTATCAATTCAGCATGTGGCATGACACATTTAAGAATACTAAGTTAATTTTACTTTCTTTAGCCTGGTCTGTAGGGGTTATTGAGTTATTGTTTTGATTAAATTAGTTATTTCAAACAACTTCTGTGGCTAACCTAATTTTTTACCGAATTAACCAATTTGGGTGGTTTTTATTCATTGGAACAGTAAGTATAAGCACATTTAGCCACTGAGTAGGTAACCGTGACCATGCCACTCACTATGTCCCCCAAAATTATCTGGGGCTCATAGGAAGAATAAGAAAATAATCAAACCCATCCAAACAACTGCCAGACTTCCGAGGAATGCTCAGGTCAGCCCTGATGAGCCCTTGCTCATCTTTCTCCCAGGAGTGGAGAGATGATTCAGCGGCAATAAGATGATTCACCATCGTCTCACAAGCAATTATAAAAATACCGCTGTGTGGCTGATGAAGTACATTTCATGTAGACCTAGACTCCATATTCTATTAATATAAGGCAAGGTCCATTTTTAAGCCTCTTCTCATGGTCAAAAACTATTCTAAAGTTCACTCATTACGGTCTCTTCTACCATGAAAAGCTGCTACATTGTGGACACTCACTGGAACGGAGCCAGGGCATGAAAAGAAAATGATAGGTGTGCTCTACACCGACTGCCTACTCTGTGCCTCTGTACCTACTGTGTGCTGTTTTACAGATGAGGGAACTAGGGCTCAGGAGTGCTCCATTTTGCCTGAGGTCACGCAGCCTTAAGCTACAGATGTAGGATTCAAGGTGAAGAAAGTCCAGTTCAGCAGTGTTTCCACTGCACTTTGGTGGATATCTTTACGGAAATGTACCTTCATGACTCTAAATGAGGAGTGCTTCTCACCCAAGCTCCTTCACCCTGCAGGAGGCCATTGTAAAATAGCCCCTTGCTTGGGACCGGGGCTCTGGTTGCAGATAATCTGCCATTTATTGATGTGTGACCCTGGGCAATTCACGTAAACCCTCCGAACCTCGGGGCTTACAAGTTTAAAAATGCAGACCTTGATGTGCTACTTACATCAAAGACTGTTGTGAAGGCTAAATGAGGTAATGTTCATTCGGTCCCAGTACATGTTAAGTATTCTGTCAGAGACCGTTATTAGTAACTATTATTGTTTTTCGCTGATTCAACCAGTGGCTCCAGAGATGTGGTATTTTTGCCACGTGATTGCAGAAGGTTAACTCACCTCTTTTCCTCCTCCTTTCTCCTCCTCTTCCTCATTTTCCTCTCTTTCTGTCTCATTTCCTTTTATATCTTTATCACTCTTCTTTCTTTGAAATTTTACATTTTTTTATTATAAAAGATTTCAAACATACAAAATTTAGAGAAAATAGAAACCCCCAAATATCCATCACTGAGCTCCAATAATTATTAATGTGTAGCTAATCTTCTAAAGGTTAACCCTAAATTTTAATAAATCCTCTTCAATGTACTTGTCATATAGGATCACTTGAGTTTCTCTGAATAAAATTTCAAAAATACCAGGAATTATTTTCAAACGTACAAATACGGCTCACACTTTACTTCCCTTTAGCCGGTTTTAAAAATAAAAATTGAAAAAAGAGCTCCATCTTTTTGGAAGCATGGTTTATAATATTACACGGTGCAATACTTTTACAAAAGATATATGATCTATCGAATTCTCAAACTCAGCATGGAATCAATGTACATATATGAACTTGAGTAGGGCCTGAGATTTGTAAAGTTTACAAACACTTTAAGAAGTTTTTTCCCCAAACCTGGTCCAAGGGTTGGAATCTAAACAAAATAAAAAGAAAATGAGTTAAACCAAGCTTTATCCCCCAATTAGAAGAATTCCCCAGAGCTCTATCATTGAAAATTGGGCCTTTCTCTTCAAATGCAGGCCTCCAAAGTCTACGTCGTTGGTGCAGAACCACTGAAGTTATTGCAAACCACATCTCCTGGTCTCTGAAAATGATTTCTTAGTAATGGCAAACTAATTATGTGATTACTAAACTCCCTTCATGTGCCATTAGTCATAGGAAGCTGGAAAATATGCCTGTTTTCAAGGCAAATTGCTCATTTTGAATTGCGCCTCAAAATGTAGATTCTCATCTGTAGGTCCAAACTGAAAAATCCAAGCCAACTTTTCAATTAAAACTTCTAAACAGCCATCCTTAGCCAGGCCAGCCAATGGTCTGTGATGACTTGGGGAATCTTTTAAATGGAGACAGAAATGAAAAGACTGGAGTCTTCTGCATATTTTCTTCCTTCCCTGCAAATGCTTTAGGGGAATTCAAATCACAACCACTTTTTTTTCCCATAACTCAAAAAAACACAGCATAACTATTTCCCCCCCTGACAAACCCATGTTTCGCCAAGCATTTGGCTCCACTTGTCTGATAATGACAACTGGCCTCATTTTCAAATCCAGAGGCACAGGCCCACCCTCCCAATGCTGCTATTCCCTAGAACTAGGAAGACTACCGCAGAGTTAGGAATGGGACTGGGGAGAGTTTTATCCACAGCAGAAGGGGGGAAACCACCCACATGTGGTGTAAAGAAAAGAAACAGCACCCACACACACACCCAAAGACCGGGGGCGGGGAGAATGGAATACGGCTGTGATGGCAGCAAGGGAGAAAGACTCCAAAACTTGCTCAATGACGAAGAACTCCTTCAGGCACAAACCGCATCCCATCCATTTTTGTAACCACAGTGCTTGGCACACAGTAGGAATGCAATGAATGTTTGGTAAATTCAATTTAATTGAAATGAGAAAAAACAGATTGACCCAATGTAGCTTGCAGTGTCTCTAAACATAATTAATTCTGGAGGTTCTCAAAATCATCTGAGAGTTGCTTGCAGGCTCAGTAATAATTTTCATCTAATGACAGCTCCCAAGACCAGATATGAATTTCATTAAAGGAGTCAGCATGCCAGCCGCTAGAATATGAGCAAAATGTTAAAGATCTGTATATCACCGGGGTCAGGGGACAGAACAGGATATAGGTTAATTATGCTCTATCAAGCTTTTGCTGGATGGAATTTGTTTCTGAGAACAGGAGCAGATCTGTTTTAGATCCGAATCACCGTGATAACAAGTAGTATTCTGCGAGAGTGCGTGCAGCCAGGGCCTGAGCTGCTAACTGCTGGGACGCCCAGCTTGGCCAGTCTGAGCTCTACAGGCACACCCTGGGCTGTACAGCACAAATAGGTGCACGCAACAGGCCCACAAGAAACATCCGCCAGATTAAAGTTAATTTGCTCCAATGGGGCTTTGGTCCCCTTTACAACAATTCCATGAGGCTGTTTCACTTCTACGGTGATGTTTGCTGTTTTAAGTCCCAAATAACATTCAAGTTCGATCTTGTTTCAGCCCCAAACTTTTCATTCAGGTGTGGCCTCAGCAAAGCTGATAACAATTACGCACTTTCCCTGACCTCGTTCCAACTTTCCTGTAAACGGGTATGGTACGAAAAAAAATGCAGAATGGTAACCTAATACCAATTCCAACTCTGGAGTGGCTGCTAAGGTGCTCTATTGTGTCTCGAGGAATGCTTTCTGCTACCACTTTACTGTAGTCAAAGGAAAGGGTGTGACACTGGAGGTCTAGGAGACAAGACCGGGAATGGCATCTTCTTTTCATAAGCCGAAGATGAGTGCCGTGCCAATAAACAGCTGGGCTTCCCATTGTCCCATGTCTACGTATCAGGAAGTTTTGGTAGCAGAGACAATGTGAAATGCTAGAGACAAAAGTAATTACTTGAATCAGTACAAGTTCCCCTGCCTGTGTTGATTTAAGATGCTCTATTAACTACTGTACCAAGTCAGAGCTTGATTTCTTTTTGTTGTGTTTGCTTTCTTCCCAAGTGGGCAAATAAAGTAAGTACAAGACCGGAAACTAGAGAGTACATAAACTAGGTAGGTGGGATTCAACGAGTTAAACCTTTAAGCTTCACAGAAACGTAGACTTTGAGGCGGCCAAAAAATGGCTCACTGGACGCTTAAACTCCATGCTTCTGTCTCTGAGATGACAGCTAATTAAATACCAGTCTTTGTAGCATCTTACATCAGGTACTCTGCATGAAAAACCACAGCCTGACATTGTTTAAATATAAGTTCTATATTTCCAAGTGCTGTTTGGTGAACATATAATTCTTTTGTAATAAAAAATTAATTTATATTATGTTCAGTATTTGAAAAGTGGCCCTTGAGCAAAGCTGTGCGGTACAGATGAAAAATCATTCGATTCGAATTGAGATGGATTTGGGTTCAAGTCCCAACTCTGTCACCTCCTAGCTCTATGAAAGTGGAGAATTCCTTTACTTCTCCAAACTGCAGTGTCCTCTCCTGTAACACGGTGAGTGATAACACCTGCTCTTTCACAGAGCTGTGACGGGGACTAAAATGGTAAGAAGGGCCTGACACACACTAGCCACTCAGCATGTGACAGGTATTGCTGTCATTAACTGAGAATGTAGGTTAATCATATTAACTATTGCTAACGTTAACTAAGAAACTTCCTTCTCCCCACAACTGCTGTAGAGAACAAGCCACAAGCTAATTCTATATGACCATATATTTTTAAAATGCTAATTGAGCAGCACTGTACTGATACGAAAGACTATTGTAAAGCGTACACTTGGGTGAAAAGGGCCAGGAGCTGGGAGTCAGGCGCTGTGGCAGCTGAGATGTTGTGCGATCTTAGACAAGGCTCCTGTACCTCAGTCTCCCCATCTCAGTCACTCTGAGATGATAATGCCACCACGGCCTACCCCATGCAGTGGTTGCAAGGATCAAATAAAATACACACACGCGCACACACACACACACACACACACACACACACACACACACAGGAAAAAGCTTTGAAAGTTAAAAGATCTGTATTCACAAATGGTGGATGTTATTATAATTCCATAGTTTGAAACTATACATGTTAATATCTACTCTGGGTTCAGTTGTGCTTTTGAATCATGACCTACCTAACCACAGACCCCAAACAAAACAAAGCAAAACAAAAAAAGATCTTGACTGATCAAAAAAAAAAAAAAAAAAAAAAAGATAAATTCTTGAAAACTAGTATGAGAACTCCTACTTCTATATATGCTTGTATAAAAGATTCTAGATAGTGGCATGTATTGGTTCTCTGTAGGTTCCAGGAAAATTGCAAAAAAATATCACCAAATCTGTAAAATCAAACAGGCAAGCAAGTATCACATTGAACAACAACCCTCTGGCTTTTCTAGAATCTTAACTAAAAGAACTCTTCATTTATTCAGCATACACAGTCTCCTTGTTTCATCTACTTATTTCTTATGAATGAATGAGTCAGAAATGGAAGGTCCTGGCAGACAGGGATCCTGGGACATGCCTTCACATATGGCTGGTGAATAATTGATTTGAAATAATCACTGTAAATGACACACATTCATTGCTGGTGTCAGGTTCATTGTTACTAGCCTTTGGAAAGCAATATGGCAAAATCTATTAAGAGCCATAAAAATGCCCATATATTTTCACCCAGTCATCACACCCCTGGGAATTTATTCTAAGGAAATAATTCATGTACAAAGATGTTCATGGCAGTTTCCTGTGTAAAAGTGAAATCATTTAAATGTTCAACTG
The DNA here is from genome assembly GCF_028749965.1 of Puma concolor. Lineage (NCBI taxonomy): Eukaryota > Metazoa > Chordata > Mammalia > Carnivora > Felidae > Puma > Puma concolor. Next base: position 74,249,704 of record NC_141675.1, on the reverse strand, counting down.
TGGTTATAACAAAGAAACAATAATTATAAGGATAATGCAGCAACCGAGTCATATTAACAATAAAATGTTAACTACAAATGCAAAATATCCAATGGTATTCTAGCATGACGTCAAGTCTGTAAAACTTTGGCATGTGAATAATGACCAGAAATAATACACAACAATAAAAAGGTGTTAAGGAAACCAGATATATATATTTTTTAATCTTTTCCGAATTTTGCTATTTTTCACTATTAAAAGAAATAAATATTCATTGAAATATTTTCATTTAAACAAGGCTATAAAACTTTCAAAACAGTAGCATTATCTTATTTGATTTACATAACAACCCTGGAGAGGTGGTGAGGGCATATTTATCACCACTTGACAAATGAAGAAGCTGAGGCTGAGAGTCTTCCGGTCTATAGTCCCTCTTAGGAAGTATCTGTCCCAGCGCTTGAACCAAGTCTGCATGATGCCCTTACTTCTGTGTCCTTTCACTCAAGTTTCTGCTTTATGCTCACCTCAAGGAGACCGGTTCCCCCAGCCTGGACTGATCAGGACTCTGGGTGAAGTGCTTTAACTCAACCCAGCCTTTGAGGTGCCCTGGCTTTCTATAAAAGTTCATTTTCCTAAAAAGGTCCCTTCTTCCTCACATCTGGGCCCCACCTATTCAACAAGGACTGAGCCCCCAATCTGCACAGATTTTTTTTAAAGTACCCCAGACTCTGTGGACCAAGAGCAATTTTGTGGGAAATCCCAGCAATCTTTGATTTGGTTTTGGAGACCATCTTGTATCAGACAACTGTAACTACAAATATTGATTTAAACTCTGAAAAACAACCAACTTACTTATATCTACTCATAAATATCATAAATGGGCTGAAAGCAATAGTGAGTCACCCCCAAAAAAGGTAAAATTGAACACATAAATTCCAGAATGAGCTTTACCCTCCAAATATCAGAGATTCTGGTAAAACCTGATCAGAGCAGTTACATCTCCACCTGCATGTGGCAAGTGCTGTTGGGAAAGGTTACATTTTCTTGAACATTAAATTTTCATTTCTGCACGTTCAGAATCTTGAACTCTTCTCATGATCCAGTAGTGACCACTGACATGACTATGTCCTTGCAGAAACAAATTTCAAGGGGGAAAAAGAGGAGAGCCTGTGGGACTGTCAGTTGAGTGTCCGACTTCAGCTCAGGTCACGATCTCATGGTTCTTCTTGAACATTGGGCTCCCTGCTGCCAGAGCAGAACCCACTTCAGATCCTCTGTCCCCCTCTCTCTCTGCCCCTCCCCCGCTCATGCTTTCTCTCCGTCAGAAATAAATAAGCATTAAAAAGGGGGTGGGGGGAGAGTTCCCCCCTGGAAAAAAGTTCTCCAAAGAGAACTGGAAGAAAGGGAATGGGGAAAGGGAGAAAAGAAGGATGGAAAGATGAAGAAATACAGTGCAACCAAATGAAATATGCCTAAAAATTAATTTTATGGGACAACGGGAATAATTTTATGTGAGAATTATCAGCACTTCGACTTAGGAAACATTATCTGTAAAATACTCAGCGTATGGTAGCAGTTCGATAAATAGGAGCTGAGAGTGAGTTTCTTTTTATAGAAATATTCTGACTAATAAATATATATGCTGCCCACAGTAATAGTATAATAAATGAAGTAGGAATAATAGAATCCAAGTACCACCATTTTATAGCCACTAATGAATTAATGAATTAAATGAATTAAAGATTGTCAACAACTGCTAACTTCACAAAAGAGTCAGTCAATATGTACTCCTAATGAAAGAACCAACACCACCTGTGAAATAAACTTGTCAAAAGAAAATCTAATCTGAATCCGACCAAGCCTCTAAATCCAAACACTACTTTATAAGAACTATAGACAGAAGATACAGAAATATGTGAAGTATGCTACAGAGATACAATCCACAAAATCCAGACTGTTTTGGTCTGGTCTCGTTTCTTCAACAAATACATCACATCACATGGAGAGAGAGAGAAAGAGAGAGATCTACAGATTAAAAGATACTTAAAAAACATATCAACAAATCATAATGTGTGGCCTCATTTGGACACTGATTTAAATAAACCATAAAAACAATAAGAAATTAATGAGATGATGAGACAATTGCAAATTAAAATACTGACGAGGTATTTGATGATGATAAAGAATTATTGTTAATTTGTAAGATCTGATAATAGTATTGTGTGTTTTTGTTAAGAGCCTTTATTTTTTAGAGACACATCCTTAACCATTTGTGGAGTAAATGATATGATGCCTGGAATTTGCTTCAAAATAATATGGGAAGTGGGGGGTTGAGATGAAGTAAGAGTGGTCTGAGTTGAAGCTGAGTGGTGATGGGTATGTGAGGATTCATGATACTATTCGTTTGTATATGTTCTAAAATCTTCCTTAATAAAGAGGATTCTTTTAAATAAATAGTATCAATAAATGTTAGCTCTTCTTTAATTAGTAAAGTAAACGTCTAATATGATAGCCTGGGTTTTAAGAGAAAAGCTATACACGCATAATTTTAAAAGAGAACTTTAGTAGGCTGCAGAGTAGAGATCAATGAATGAAATCACCTTTGCTTCTTCTTAAATTTACATGTTGTGTCTCTTTGCTTAAAAGATATGAAAAAGAGAATGGAATAGATGAAAGGAAGGAGGAGACAAGGACAAGAGTATAAGGCTCAGGTAAGGAGAAAATAATATAGGCTAACAGCTGGATCTGAATAGGTCACTTGAAAATAATCAAGTAAAGCCATAGGACTGGGTTTATAATGAGTCTACTGTATTGATTGTATAAGCATCAGGTTTTCAACCAAACAGATGTGGGTTCTCAAGCAAGTTTCAAGCCTAATGACTTAAGTTCTCTGAGCTTCAGTTTCCTCCTCTGTTAAAGGAAGGATAACCCGAGTCTGTGTGGAGATGAGACAAGCTATGTGAAATGCCTGGTCCACGTGGGCCATGAGTAGATGACAGCCTGCCTCTTCATGGAGGGAGGCCAAAAGCCCTGCTGACTCAAGCAAATAATGGAAAGACAGAAGATGTCAGATTCGAGATCACTTGGCTGAGGGACACTAAGGAGTCCTGCATTTGTGTTCTGTGGCTTATCTAAAACATTGCCGCTCATTCATGAGATCTGAAGCCCAATTGTCCATTCACCTTCCTCACGTCCATAGGGCAAAGAGTTGGCAAAGCTCATGAACAAACCAAAACATCTGTACACATTAAAATGGACTAGCACAGCCTCAAACATCTAAGCTCGTAGTTTTGCACCCTCAGATTTTATTGGCAAAAAATATTTGACTAAAACATTTCCTTTCTGTGATGAAGTCAGTTTCCCCTTGACTTATGAAATCTCAAACCAGCACGCTTATGCTAATACCCTGCCAATGTACCCATTTACCATAATGTGGCAAATGAACATGGGTGCCAAGTTCCAACATACTCAGGCCTAGAGGCTATGGCTTTGTAGGGGAATTTCTGCATGTTTCCTATCATTTGATCCTTCCACAAATAGACCACACATTTTGTTCTTGTTAAATTGGTGCCAAGCGCCAGGCACAAGTGGGAAGCTCAAAGAACACCATGTAATTTGTTTCTTTTCTTAAATTATATTATTATCGTTATAATTTTTACCAAAGTAACACACATTCTCTGTATCTCAAAATTCAGGTACACAAAAAGAAGAAAATTAAATTCCCTGCCATCTTGCCACCCATAGATAACTAATGCTAGCATTTTAACATCTTGAAATAAACCTTCCAATTTTTCCCTGTGGAGCTATCTTTTTCTCTTCTATACTTTTCCTTTCCTGCCCCCCACAAATGGAATACTATTGTACCACAGTTTTATAATCTGTGGAGGTTTTTTTGTATAATATATCTTGAAACTTTTCCATTACCTTCTGCATCATTTTTACTAGCTACGTACTATTCCATCAATGGCCATATTATAATTTATTTGGCAATCCCCTATATCGGATACTAGGAGGCTTCCAATTGTTCACTAACATAATCCAGTTCCTTAAAATTAACAATAAAAAAAAAATTAGTGAGAGTTTGGGGAATTTCTGTTTTAGTAATTCCAGACCTAAACCTGTTACCAAATAGACTAAATGCAGCTAAAGGGCCTAGACCTAAAGTTCAAAACCTCTTTGAACTCTGGAGGTTCCATTCATGTGCCTCAGGAGACCTGCACCTGTGCCGCCACCTCCCCAGCTCGACCGGAATTCCCAAGGTTAATGGTACCATGCAATGGAGCAGGAAGCTTTGTTTCTCCAGAATCCTGTGGCAGCGTTGATCTAGGGGTTCAAGCAATGTCTTGTTTGCAAAGCCTGAGTCAGAACCTCCCCCACCCACTGACTGAAAAGCACTTTTACTCTAGCTTTGTTTCAAGTTTTGCCACAAAAATAAAAGGACATAAGGGAGGGTAAGAGAAACCACCAAACCTCAGGCATCTTTTCATTTTCCATTGGGTGGCTGGTGCTACACCTCCTTTTGCTCCTGGGGTTCTCAGCACCATTTCCCACCAGCCACTGGAGCTGCTCTGACTCTCACGCAATCCTAGACATCCAGTGTCATGCCCTAGATGGTTTTGTCCAGAAGGAAATGCCTCTTGAACAAAAGCAGCAAACCAGGAAGCAACTGTGAAAGGAAGTCAGAGCCGGTGGGGGTAGAAAGTCATTCCCAGAATGCTGGCTTCTGCCAGTGTTGATTTTTCTGTACAAACAATGTAAAAGCACAAAAGCTGGCAGCAAGGATTCATTCTAAAGATGAGGGGAAAATACGTGTGTGTGTGTGTGTGTGTGTGTGTGTGTGTGTGTGTGAATATACACTCATTTCTTTACAAATATTTTGGAAACATGAGGCCCAAAGGAATAGCTAGAGTCTTATGGGGAAGAAAGAGAAGAAGAAAGACCTACAGACAGAGAGATTGAGAGGGCAGGTCACAAAAGGACAATTATTCTTTGGTGGGGGTAGGAAAAGACTTCGAGAATTCTCCTCTAAACCTGGATTATCTCTCTGCTTTTGAGTGTTTTCAATAAATACTTTTTTTTTCCTTCAAGCAAATTAGTTACCAGAAAAATATCCTGCCTCCCAGCCCCTTGCTCTGCCTGACAGTACCTGTCAAAAAGATAAGATCTTTCAATGAATTAAAGAAGGTGAAAGGCCAATCCCTCCCAGGCATCTTACTGTGATTTACATCAGTATAATTATATCTTCTATTGCTCTGGGAAATTGACTATACCTACAGGGAAATGCTACTAGTACGTAGGAAGTTTCTTTTTTAATTACTATAGAATACAGACCTGCAACTTTATTTCTGGACCACTCTGACGCTGTGCTTCGGAGGGGGGACTGTGGCCCATAAACACAGAGATCTTTTATCTTTATGAATAAAAACCTCAAGATTGAGTTGGGTTAGTACTAAAGAGAAAAGGAAACGAAACCAAAGGATCAGTATTAATGTGGGTAATCATTTAATTGTGAATATGAGCATGTGCATGTGTATGCACTTACACACTCTGGCAGGGTACTGTGTCTTTAATCCCACAAATCTTTCTATATGTTTTCTTTTCTTTTTTATTTTATAATTTTATTATTTATTTTTGAGAGAGAGAGAGAGACAGAGTACAAGCCGGGGAGGAGCAGAGAGAGAGGGAGACACAGAATCCGAAGCAGGCTCCAGGCTCTGAGCTGTCAGCACAGAGCCTGATGCGGGGCTCAAACTCACAAACTGAGAGATCACAACCTGAGCGGAAGTCAGATGCTTAAGCGACTGAGCCACCCAGGCAACCCTATATGTTTTACTTTCTTAAACAAGATTGCTTACCAAACAGGTGGTTCTCTTGCATTTGCTGTTTAAATCACATTTAATTGGCACCCTCAGTGAATATCAGCATCCATTTGAGGTTTTCCTTCTTTGCATCATCTTTGCTTTTCTATTCTAGGTGCCCTAGAATGTCATTAATTCTGTGTGTATCACACACATATATGTGTACACAAAGATGTGGATGTGTACCCATGAATACATGCTTATATACACATATAAAATATTTTTATTTAGCCAAAGGCGTGACTAAGTTTACCTTCAACTGAAGGAGTGAACCAACTTTAGTTATTAACTGGTCCATCTCAATTTAAATATTAATCTCATGTGACTGTTAATTTTTTAAGTTTATTCATTTGTTTAAGCAATCTCTATACGCAACTTGGGGGTCAAACTCTCAAAGACTCACATGCTCCTCCAACTGAGGCAGCCAGGAACCCCTGACGCATTTGTGTTAAAACATAGGCACATGCTGCTTACTGCCTGGGATAAGTTAGTACTAAAAACAAGCAAACAACAACAACAAAAACCTATAAATATAATTAATACTAACTCAGCTGCCCCTCTTTTCTCACAAATGGTCCAATTTTATCATATAGGATTGATCCCTAAAATTTAACTTCATAAACTGAGTTAGTTTAAGAACTGAACTGATGTTATTTGTATTCCGAAGCTAAATTAAATTACCAATTTAAATACAGTATATTTTCATATCCAGATTATCTCCATGGCATCATTAGAGGAAATTTTCATCAACTTTTTAAAAAAATTCAGTAAACCTGAGCCTTAAGCTTGGGGAACTTTTTCAGAGTAAATTTCAGAGTGAATTCAGAGTAAATTTGTCTCAGCTACAAATGCAACATGGTGATGCTGAACTCGCCCCCAATCTCTTGTCATCAAACATTATTTGAGCTCTATGTTGTTTATACCAGACATCACAAACTGTCTCAGGTTAATGCAAAGAGATGGCAATCTAGAACATATGGGCTAAATTTGATTTGTCTTTTTCCAGATTTATAGCTAGAAACCATCTTATTCAATCTCCTTATTTACAAGTCAGAAAACCGAGGTCTGAAGATGTCACAGAATGTGCCCAATTTCAAAAAGGTAACATAATGGTAGAATCAGGACACAACTCAAGTCTCTTGAATCTCAAACCATTGCCCACACTATCTTCTCTGATGAACTATTTCACACATCGAGCTTTCTGTGGAAAGTGATCTAGAGTGTCACTCTACTTTTTAGAAACAGGTTTCTCATAGAAATTTCAGCGTCTCCTTATGCGAGATATATTCTGGCAGACTGTGCTTTCCAAAGATGGCTGCAATACTATCTCCCATCCCACATGCTCATCACCATGTATTAATGCTCTTCCCAGTAAGAGGTGGGGTTTATGTTCCATTCCCTTAAATCTGGGTTTTTATCTATTGTGGAAGCGATGCTATGTAACTTCTGACACTAATCTTAAGTGGTGATATAGCTTCCCTCTGTTTCTTGTAGAATATTTGCCCCTGCAACCTCACTACCATGCTGTATGGAAGTCCAGGCATCCAGAGTGGCCCCATGGCGATGTGACCCAGCTGAGTTCCCAGATGACAGCCAGCATCAACCACTAGATGAGTGAGTGAATGAGCTTCCAGCAATTGATTCTTGCACCCTGCCATCAAGTCACCCCGTTTCTGGAGTCATCGATTTGTGGCTGCCACTACAGCCTTCACTGCTCACAGGGTATTGGTAAAGAGATTGGAAAGAAGCTGGAGTCCATGGTGAGGACAGTCCAACCTTTTCCCTATTCCTTCCTCATCCATTCTCGTGCTACTGAGGAAAGGGTCAGCAGGAGCCCACTTGGGTCCCCCTCTTCTTCCTTCTCCAACCATTACCTTATGCTTTTTCTTCCATAGGCTACCTTTTCTCTCCCAAAAGGTTCAATTCAAAAGACCTCCCTTTCCAAAGAGATTCCTCTGAGCCCTTCACCTGGAATATCACCCATACGTACCAGCTCTTGGTTGCAGACTATGCCCAGGGACAAAGCACATTTGACACACTCCAAAGTCAGGGGGATTACTACTCTGCATTATGTGCATATTGTTTTTACAAATGCTATTGTGGCCACGGCGGCTTTAGTTGCTTCCATTATTGGCGTATACTGAGGCAGCAACCAACTTAAACCCCAACATATTTTTTTCCTAACATGGACTTCTACCTCAGACTTGTATCTAAATTCAGAAACTTCCCTCCGAGCTTTTTGACAGCAGGGACACATCTTTCGATCCCTTTAGTGTGTACTAAAGGGGCATGGTAGCTACCTGATATTGTAGGCCCTCCAGAGATCTTTATCTTGGGAGACTTTTCACCCCTGTCCAATATTTTAACCAATAAAACTATTTTGAATCTTGAATCAATCATAGTTACACTAACTGTTTATATTTTATATTCTGCCAATTTCCCGAGCACGCCTGCTATGATTTCACAGAAGTCATTTATTTTTATAAGTCCCAAATAGAATAAGGTCAGAAATAGAGACTAGAAATAGAAATAGAAACAGAAATACAACGTTCTTTGATTTCAGTATCTTTTAATATACCCACAATACCATTATTTGGCTCAATTTTATTCCTATCAATCAAAATCATATTATGGTAGACATGTTTAAAAATTGAAATTGTTCCTGAATCAATTTATTTACTTATTAATTAACTCATTCATTCATAAATATTTGTTAGACACTTATATATGCCAGGCACTATATTAAGTGCTAGAAACAGAGAAATAAATAGAACGGAGTATTTAAGAAACATTGGATAAAAGGACTTGGCCAAGAAGTGCAGCTTTGTTTCTGTTAGCCAAAAAATTGAAAACAATGTAAATGCCACCAATATAGAAATAATTAAATAAGTTATAATTAACTTATTACTAATTATAATTAATTATATTACATATATTATTTCTATATTATATTACTTATTACAATTAAGTTATTACTGCTGTGCAGCAAAAAGAAAAAATGAACTACATTTATGATTCAATGATACAAGATTCTCCAAGACATTATATGGTTTAAAAAAAAAAAGCAAGTTGCCAATAGACATGGCACAAAACTACATAAATAATTTTTTTCTTAAAAATCTTATGTTTCTGGGGCACCTGGGTGGCTCAGTACATTAAGTGTCTGACTTCAGCTCAGGTCATGATCTCACTGCTCATGAGTTGGAGCCCCGTGTCCTGCTCTGTGCTGACAGCTGGGAGCCCAGAGCCTGCTTCAGATTCTGTGTCTCCCTCTCACTCTGTTCCTCCCCTGCTCATGCTCATGCTCATGCTCTGTCTCTCTCTCAAATATATTAAAAAAAAAAAATCCTTATGTTTCTCTGGGCTGCCTGGGTAGCTCAGTCAGCTAATTGTCCAATTCTTGATTTCAACATAGGTCATGATCTCACGGTTTGTGAGTTCAAGTTCCACATTGGGCTTTGAGCTGATGGCGTGGAGCCTGCTTGGGATTCTGTCTCCTTCTCTCTCTGTCCCTCCCCTGCTTGCTCTCTATCCCTCTCAAAATAAATAAAAATAAACTTTAAAAAATTTTATGTTTTTATCCATAAGAATGGAATCTCGCCATTTGCAACAACATGGATGAAGCTAGAGACTTTTATGCTATGTGAAATAAGTCAGTCAGAGAAACACAAATACCATATGATTTCACTTGCATGTGGGATTTAGGAAACAAAACAAACAAGCAAAGAGAGAGAGAGAGAGAGAGAGAGAGAGAGAGAGAAGCCAAGAAACAGACTCTTAACTATTGAAAACCAACTAAGGCTACCAGAGGAAAGGGGAGGGAAATGGGTTGAATAGGTGATGGGATTAAGGAGTGCACTTGTCATGATGAGCACTGGGCCATGTATGGAATTGTTGACTCACTGTATTGTACACCTGAAACTAATATAACACTGTATGTTAACTATACTGAAATTAAAATTTTAAAAACCATAAAAAAGTACATGTTTCTATAGATTTATATATTTATAAGCACGTGATAGGGAAGGTCTAAAAGGACATATACCAAACCAATGACAGAGGGGAACACCTGGGTTGAAAGTTGTGGTCCAGGGGCTCCCGGGTGGCTCAGTCGGTTAAGTGTCCCACTTTGGCTCAGGTCATGATGTGATGGCCTATGAGTTCGAGCCCTGCATCGGGCTCTGTGCTGACAGCTCAGAGCCTGGAGCCTGCTTCAGATTCTGTGTCTCCCTCTCTCTCTGCCCCTTCCCCACTCACAGTCTCTCTCTCTGGAAAAACAAATAAACATTTAAAAAAAATTTTTAAAAAAAGTAAGTAAGTAAGTAAGTTGTGGTCCAGGAACCTGTATCATTATCTGCATTGTTTGGATATTTTAAAGAGAATTCTTTCCTGTATTACTGGTATTGTTGTCAATGGATTTTTACCATTAATAAGTTTTTTTTAAAAATTACAATACAGTGTAAGCACTAAAATAGACATATGAGCAAGATACTATATGACCCAAAGAAAGGCAAAAATGATCTCTTCTGTAAAGTTTCCCATCCACCATACCTTTTTTTTCCAGAAATGGGACACTATATCTCAAGCGTTCATAACATAGATACCCAGAGACACAGACTAAAAAACTACTTGGGCAATTTATGACACCTTTGGAATGCTGGTTAAGTCGCAGACATTAGAACCCAAATTATGAAGCGCTCGGATTGATTGGCGATTCCTGCCAGGAGCCTTCTATGGTGTCAGCGTTGTGAGCCTCATCCAATAGGTGAGGGAACAGGAAAAGGAACAATTAGTGTCTTGTCCGTAATAACTCAATAGTCTGTGGCAGGAGCAGAAATTTCAATCCAAAGGACCCACTGGGATTGATCCTGTGTTCAAATCAAGAGTAAGATGACAACAGATGCTGATTTAGAAGCCTCTCCCATCTTCAGGAAACACAAGGAAATATGGCTTGCCCCACCCATTAGATTTCTTTACAGGGCAATGGAGTTCATGCCTATAAGGTAACCAGGGCATTTTGGTCTTTCATCCACAGCAAAGCCACAGAAAGAGGCAGGTTTCCAGGAACATTCTGAGCCTGATTCTCCAAGCTCACTCTTCTGCTGCACATCAAACATAAACTCAGCCACCACACAGTGTGAACCGCTAGCCTTAGAGGGTCCCTTTATGTAACAGAGTGGCTGTCCTTACCTCAAGCTAGAAGAAGATCCAGTGATTTGAATAAATCTCCTAGCATCGCTTCCCTGATAAAGAAAAAAGTCCATTCTATTCCCCACTTAGCATCACAAGTAAAAAGTCTCCAGAAGCGTCTGTGCCTGTGACATTTAAATTCATGGATGAAGCTGAAGCTCCTGTCACCCTCATTTATTCCCAACAGGTGAGTCAAGAGTGCATGCCGGCAAGATGTAATGCTGAGTAACTTGGCTTTTTTTTCTTCCCGATTTCACTGAGACCCTGTAATGTTATTTGATGCAGTTTTCTGTATTTAATTAATTTAACATTCCAGATTTTTAATTTGCATTTAATTTAACATTTCAGGTTTTTAATTTACCAGATATTGTTTATCAAATATTCATTTCGGAGACTTTCACCGTATATACAGTGCATACCCCTCTTTAATTAGTGTGTGGTAAATTAATTCTTCTATCCTTGCTCTTTCATCAGATATTGGATTAAGGAAGTTGCACTGTTTCAACACAGCACATAAACTCGTTTATTAAACCAAGATGGTAAATCTTTCCATGTATGTGCATTGCTATTCCGCTTTCATGCTTCACCTGATAAAAACTGTTGTGGTTAAAACCAGAAATCTGTTATTGTTTAAAATCCACTGCTTGGTTTGACAATGGAAGTGTTACATTTTGTATTCTCTCCAATCATTGGCTCCAGTTCTGTTCTTATCTTACTCCTGGCACTGTAGCTCTTCCACACACACCCCCACCCCACCCTGAGCCTTCTTTCCCTGTCTCTCTCATCCATGTTATCACCCTCTCCCTCCCTGGGCTACTTGTTAAAATGAGATTATACTTGTCAACGCTCTCTGTTAACTTTTCTCAATGACTCAGATATCCCGGGTTACAAACTTCAGCTTCTCATCCCGAAGTTTTACAGTTTACTTCCCTCTTACTCTTCCCTCTCTCCAGGCAAATAATAACCAGTCCCCAAAGAGATATTATATTCAAATTTTGTTGGAAGAGACCATTGTGGAAGGAAGGATCTTAGCTCTACTATTACACTGTAAGCTATTTGAGAACACATTTTCTTCAGTTCTACACCCCAAAGCAGCACCCTAGCATACTGCCTTGTACAAATAGGAAAATGGTACCTGTTTGTTGGATATCTGAATAGATGGTTGGATAGGTGGGTGATTGGGTGGATGGCTTCATGCATGGAGAACAAGATTTCTCCTGTGTGCCTGGCACCAAGCTCATTCTTCAAACTTTGCTTTCTCATTTAAATGTTTCTCTTAATGGAGAAGTATGTCCGTTTAACTGATTAGGACACCAAAACTCAAAGATGTGAGTTAAGATTTGCTCATGAACTCACAGCTAGCAGGGAGCTAAGCCCAGCTCTGAACCCCAATAGGTCTGATCCTCCTGTACATATTACACATGGGCAGGACTGGCTACATAATTTGTAGGACTGCTATTCTCTGAATGTGCTCTCCCGCTCCATATTCATACATGGAAACCCTAATGCCCAATGTGATGGCACCGGAAGGTGGAAGCTTTGGAAAATGATTGGGTCATAAGGGCAGAGCCCTCATGACTGGGATTGGTACCCTTATAAAAAAGGTCTCAGAGAAATTCGTTTCCCCTCCTTGTGAGGACACAACAAAAAGTCTGCAAACCATAAGAAGTCTCTCACTTGACTGTGCTGGCTCCCTAGTCTCAGACTTTCCAGCCTCCAGAACTGTGAAAAATAAGTTTCTGTTGTATATAAGCCACCCAGTCTATGGTATTTTGTTACACCAGCCCAAACAGACTAAGACAGAGGCCCAGAGCAAAATCAAAACCCCTGTTTTTTTCAAGACAGAGACAGCAGAGCATTAAACCTAAAGTGAAGCCCTTCTAATCATGGAGTCTATGGGGCATCACAGGTCACATGCCCATGAAACCAGAGGAACCCACCTTCCAGCTCCAGCTTCTCACTCCCAGGTTGTGCATTAGAACCTCTGGGTTCCTATTCTCAGAGACACTGTTCCAGCCTTGTTGTCAGAGGCAGAATCAGACCAGGAAATTTGAACCTTGCCCAGATGCTTGTGGTAGGTTAGGTATACCTTCTAAATACACTGGAAAGCCTTGAAGGCAAAGAACACCTCAAAATATGATTCTGTCACATTCTTTATTCCTATCAGCACCACCGTCACCCCATCACCTTGATCAGGGATGGTGGGTGGGGACTGGGGAAACAGTGCACTTTGCTCTGCGATACCTCACTGACCAACCAACGAAAGCACACTCTAAGAATGGGTATGCTGCCTTTGCTACTCTGATGAAACAGATTAAACATGTACGCAGGTAAGGAAGAGCCAGATGGTAGACGGGAACCATAAAGAGTACAGTGGTAACAGTCCTGCCTGTGAGCCTGAGAGCCAAAGCTGAGCGTGGCACCCCAGAAAGAATTCTTCTCTTTGAACTTCCGCGAGCCAATCTCGGGGCCAGTCTCGTGTGAGCCGAATCTAAGGAGCCCTAGTGTGAAACTCAACACTTTATATGGCCGAAGCTAAATGACTGCTCCTCCCCACCCTCTATGGCCTTCTTATGTGGCTACTATTCTTTTCAAAGGAAAGATAATGATGTTGATGGGCTTTTAAAGAAGTCCTTATGACACCAATTTCAGAGGTGACAGCTATCCATAAAATATCACAAAGCAGAGACGGGAAAGTCTTTGAAATCCTGTGGAACAGCACAAGATGGTATTGGCAACTCTGCTTGTGACCTAGGAAAGCGTGTTAAAAACCAACAAATAATAGGGGCGCCTGGCTATCTCGCGTGGCTGAGCGAGAAACTCTTGATCTCGAGGTTGTGAATTGGAGCCCCATATTAGGCACAGAGATTACCAAAAGAAAAAAAAAAAGTAAAACCAGCACTGAGGGCATTCAAGATGAGAGAGAGCATGCACCAGGTTAAGGGCAAACACTTACTCTTTAACTACTGAAAGCCAAGTTTTCGCGTGCTTAAGGGTAGGGCTCACAGCTGTCTTGTCCCTTGAAGAATCCTCGGGGTCCAATGCAGGCGCTCAATAAATAGAGAAAGGCAGAAGGAAAGAAAGATGGCCCAAGGGGACATAAAAGACGAGTTTAGAAGGACGCACCTGCAGGTTTCATTCCTTGGCCATTTCCATGTATTTCCAAAAAAAGATGATGGCACTTGTATACATTCTTTGTCGAGTTGTGTTTTCGTGGTTTATACCACATTTAACTTCATCTCTTAGGAATTTAGGGGCCATGGCTGTCACCAAAAGTCCAGAACTGGAGTGCAGGCACTTGATCTTCCCTTTATCATCTACTTCCAGCCACCAGAACAGCCACAGCATCCCCGGCAGTGCCCTGCTTGAGGGAGAGCACCAGCACCTGGGGGGTTGTTAGCCAGGAGGCCTGAGTGTCGCTTGCTGGGAGGCATTCTCTTTTAAATAAACTTTTCATTTTGGGTTAATTTTAGATTTACAGAAAAGTGACAAAGATAGTACAGAGAGTTCTCATTATCTCCTCACCTAGATCCCCATAACGTTAACATCTTGGATAACCATGGTACATTTGTCAAAACTAAGACATTAACATTGGTACATGACTATTAACTAAAACCCAGACTTTATTCAGCTCTCACCAGCTTTTCCATTTATGTTCTTGTTAGTTAAAAAATAATGAATAAACTAATTTGGGGTGCAGTTTTGGATTTACAGAAATAGTGAGCAGGTAGCACAAGTCCGGTATAGCAATCCCATCCCCACTGTGCACCCCTAGCCCACAGTTTCTCCTATTGGTAACATCTTCCATGACTGTAGTACATTTGTTAAAATAATGAGTCAATATCAATACATTATTTTTTTTTACTTTTTGTTAATGTTTATTTATTTTTGAGAGAGAGAGAGAGAGAGAGAGCGAGTGGGGAAGGGGCAGAGAGAGGAAGACACAGAATCCCAAGCAGGCTCCAGGCTCTGAGCTGTCAGCACAGAGCCCTACACGGAGCTTGAACTCACAGACCACGAGATCATGACCTGAGCTGAAGTCGGACGCTTAACCGACTGAGCCACCCAGGTACCCTTCGATACATAATTATTAACTAAAATTCATACTTTGCATTAAGATTCACTCTTGGTGTCGTGCAGTTCTATGAGTTTGGACAGACACCTGATGACATGTATCCACCATGACAATATCATGCAGAGTAATTTCACTGCCCTAAAGATCCCCTGTGCTTCACATATTTATCCCTCCCCTCTCTCCCTTAGAACCTCTGGCAGTGATTCATCTTTCTACTGTCTTTATTTGTGCCTTTTCTGAAATCTCATCTGGTTGGAATCATACCGTATATAGTCTTCAGATTGGCTTCTTTCACTTAGCAATATAAATTTTAAGATTCCTCCGCATCTACATGGCTTGACTAATGAATGTCCTTTTTCTACTTCAGGATCCAACCCAAGGTTAGTGTGGAGGCATTTTTTTTTTTTTAATTTAAGTATAACTGACATAAAATATTCTGTTGGTGACTGGTGTATAACATAACGATTCAACATTTGTACACACTGCATGTGGTGACATTTTTAAAACTTCCCTTTCTATGATCAGAATTCTTTTCAAAGGAAGAGATCATTGTAATATCTTCGGGTGATTTTTTAAAACATTATATTTATTTCTGTAACAAATATTCATTGAACTTTTATTATGTACCAGGCATTGTCTTAAGCAAGGAATACGCAGATTTGAACAAGCTTTAAGAGATCCTTGCTCCTATACAGTTTAAAAACCTTTCCTAAAATTACTATTAATGGCTATGTACTGTTCCATTTTATCAATTTATTTTGAAAGAGATCAGCGTCCTAAGAGACAATGTTAAAAGTAAAAAAAAAAAAAAAAAAAAGAGAGGTCCATTTTTGAAGTATTTGCTATAGAGGGTCATATTCTTCACCAGAAAGGACATAGCTATTGACACTGCTTCTAGTCATGAAAGTTCCGATCTTGTCTTTACTGTAACTGTTATCCCCCTCTGCTTACATTTTCCCCCTACTCTCCGTATAGCCCTCAACCCCTTTGTCCTCTTCCAATGCAAGCAATCTAAGCAGTCAGCCTCCAGTTCCAAGCTGGCCTGCTGGCTGCAGATTGCTTCTTGCCCTCTACCTCCCACCAAAAATGCTTCCTCTGTGTGTGTACTGCACACACGTACCTCACTTCTGAATATCCATTCCAGCAGGGGCCTGCACTTAACTTCCGTAAGCCCAGGTTCCTTGCTGTAAAATTGGCACACTCTCACGATGAAGGCTAATCTTTATGCAGTGTTTGCATATTTACAACCATTAATTGCTCCTGGATGACCAAGCTGTATTTCCAAGAGATCAGGAAGTGATGCTACACTATGAAAAGTATGTAAACCAGGGGCAATTTTTGGTGATTCATCTCAAAACGCATTCTTTTTAACCACCTAGCGTTTCACCTTGTTCTTATATGAGTACAGACCTAAGATATAGCCCCTCATTCTGAAAAGCATATTGTCTTTATCTAAATGAACACTGTGATATGTACTAGAAATAATATGATCTTTGGAAGTAGGCAGACCTGGGTTTAAAAATCGGTGCAACCATTTACTAACTGTGTGACCTTGAACAAGTGACATAACTTCTTCAAGCCCAGATTCCTTATCTCTGAAATTGGGGCACTAGTAATAGCTAGCCCTTGGAAAGAGTTTACCATGTGCCAGACACTGTTGATTTGATCCTCACTACAATCTAATGGGGTAAAGTTAATTATTATCATTCCCATTTTATAGAGAAACAAACTAAGGCAGAGATAGGATAAGTGACCTGTCCAAGGTCATGCAGCTAGTAAGAAGAAGCAAAGCTGGGATCCAAATCTGGGAAAACTGGCTCCAGAGTTTTAATTCTTGACCTTACATACATATCCTTTTGCTGATACTACATGAGATAATTAGGAGGATTAAATTAAACCTTATATTAAGGACCTATTACGTAGTATTCATGACCCATAATAAATTTATATTCCCTTTACCCACTCCTACTGTAACATTGTTATCTTTCTGGTTCTGGATACTAAAATCTCAGCCAAACAGGTATAGTACAATCAGACCATTTCACCTATGAACCAGACACAGGGTGGCACATACAGGAAGTTTAGAGCCGTTTGGCATTCCTAGAGGGAGGCATGAGCACAGAGAGATGAGGTTGTTTTGATGGATGGGAGTGATGTCATAGAGGATGCTGAGTGTCCATGGGGAGGCAGTATAATGTAGGGTAAAGAATATGGGCTTTGGAATCAGCCAGGTTCGAATCCCAGCTCTGTCTATACTGTAGCCTGGAGAATTAAATGAGATATGGAAAAGGATGCTCACCACACCTTCTCTTCTTAAATTCATGCACAATCTTGGATCTCCTGGGTGGCTCAGTCGGTTAAGCATCTGACTTCAGCTCAGGTTATGATCTCACAGCTGGTGGGTTTGAGATCCACTACAGGCTCTGTGCTGACAGCTCAGAGCCTGGAGCCTGCATCAGATTCTGTGTCTCCCTCTCTCTCTGCCCCTCCCCTGCTCACGCTCTGTCTCTCTCTCAAAAATAAATAAACTTAAAAAAAAATTCATGCACACTCTTGTTGAATCACTACATCCTACACCTGAAACTAATATCATACTGTATGTTAGCTACACTGCAATTAAAATTTAAAAAAATAAATAGGGGCACCTGGGTGGCTCAGTCAGTTAGGCATCCAACTCTTGGTTTCAGCTCGGGTCATGATCTCACTGTTTGTGGGTTTGAACCCTGATAGTGCAGAAGCTCCTTGGGATTCTCTCTCGCTCCCTTTCTCTGCCCCTCACATGCACTCTCTCTCTCTCTCAAAATAAATAAATGAACTTTTTAAAAAACCTCAATAAATAAATAAATAAATAAGAATTCATGCACATTCACACAACTGGACACTGTCCAGCAGCTCCAAAGAAATATAAAACTAACCTCAGAAAAGGGGGCACCTGGATGGCTCAGTTGGTTAAGTGTCCAACTCTTGATCTCAGCTCAGGACGTGATCTCACAGTTCACAGGATGGAGTCCTGAGTCGGGCTGTGCGCTGGCAGTATGAAGCCTGCATAGAATTCTCTCTCTCCCTCTCTCTCTCTGCCCCTCCCCCCATCCCCCTTACCTCCACCCCCCGGGTATAGCCCTCAGCCCTCCATGCCTGCTCAGGTGCTGGTGCTCTCTCTCTCAAAATAAATAAGTAACCTTAAAAATTAAAAAAAAAAAAAAAAAAGACTAACCTCAGAATGAAAAGTTTGAGAAGTATGTAGTTCTATATTCGATTTAGTGAGCAAATGGATTGCATTTCAAGCTGCTGACACCAAGCTTCCAATATGGCAGACTTTTGGTGGTGGGGGAGTGGCAGTCAATGTGGTAAGTGATTGTATGTCTCTCCCCAAAACAGTGTGCTTTTTCAGGCTTCACCAAAACCTGAATGAAATAACCGTCAAGATTCTCAGCTATTTATTGCTCAGACTCTACATTCACTAAGTAACCTTCTGATTAATACCTAGAGCCCCAGAGCCCCAGAGAGTGTCCAGGTAGAAGAAACGGAAATATTCCTGGCCCTAGAAGAAAAGATCTCCATTACAAATACATATAAATCGATCTTATATAAATTAAAAGGTATTGCTGTCCAGAAGGTAGAAAACTCTTCAGTCTCTTTGATTCTAGCATCAGGAAAAATTTGGAAACCCCATCTTGAATCCCAGACTGCCTAAGCACCTACTATGTGCCAGGCATGAGCTCAGCACTGTGAGGAATTCAAAATGACATAGTCCTTGCTAAAACAACTTAAATGTGGTAGAGATAATGAAGCAAATACACCAAGAGCTAAAATAAGGCACAAGTTGAACAAAATGCTACCTCATTATCACCTTGAAAAACCCCCAAGGCCAAGTCTAGGCCTCCTAGTTCTATTCAACTTGAGGAGGTGATAATGAGGAGAAAATGTTCTTGCCCATTAAAGAGTTCTTAACGTGGAGACCGAGGCTAGCTGCTAAATAAATGGTGGAATTTTACCTTTCAAGTTACATAGGTAATACCTGTTACCTTTTATGATACATACTTTACAAAGTCTATTTCTACAAAAGGAGGGAAAAAAGAGAAATGCATACATAGGGGAACAGAAGCATAATTTATTTATAGATAAAGGAAGGACAAGAGGAGCCGATGGCAAAGGCCATTCGTCCGAACGGTGATAAATGAGTGAATCAACATGCAAACTCAGTGGCTGCCAAACCAAGTCAGTGCCTGTGTGGCTGATGACAATGAGGGTCCACACTAGCCCACACTGCACCCCATACATGGACAATACACCCCATATATAGACAATACTCCCCAGAGACCCAACATACCCCTCTGTCTATTCCTGTAACATCTTACCCTGCCTTCTCAGCCCAGATTCCAATAGTGTCTCTGCATTAAGCTTTTCCCACCTTCCACTAACAGTACCTATTCCTTCCTCCTCTAGCTTCTCCCATATGTTGTCTCAAGGGCATTCCCTGAGACACGGGCATTTTCTCCTGCAGGTGGATGTGAGGCAGCAAAAAGAATATCAGAGATTGAAATTGAGGCATCTGGGTGGCTCGGTTGGTTAACCATCCAACTTCGGCTCAGGTCATGATCTCACGGTCCATAGGTTGGAGCCCCGAGTGGGGTTCTGTGCTGACAGCTCAGAGCTTGGAGCCTGCTTCGGATTCTGTGTCTCCCTCTCTCTCTGCCCCTCCCCCACTCTCTCTCTCTCTCTCTCTTTCTCTCAATTTCTCAAAAATAAAATAAAACATTAAAATTTTTTAATTAAAAAAAAAAAGAAGAATATCCAAAATTGATTCAGAAAACCTGGGTTGGAATCTGGATCTTGCCACCAACTAACTGTAGAACTGTGGAAAAGTTACAGTTCCACATTCCAGTGAATGGAGAAGGCACGTCCACTTCAAAGAGCACCTAGGAGATCTCAACGAGACAGTCTAGGACAGAGATGAGCCTCCTGAAAGCACTGCCCCAAACTGAACCTGGCAGGACCTCGGGAGGATGTGCACTTCATCAAAAATGGTTTCCAAGGGAAGAGTTCAGTTCGTAAAGAAGAGAAGGAGGAAGGTAACCGGATGGATTCACAGAGGGAGTACTTACCCATGATCTTCCAGCGGCAGAAGACACTCTAGAAGCAAAATTACAATAACTGATGTCCCTTCTTTTTATGACAGGGGCCAGAAGGGACCTGAGAAAAGTATAAGGAAATGTGTTTGTAAGCTAAATCACATTTTAATTTGAATATAGAAACAATAGAAACTCCACTTTATTTTCACTTTTTTTGTTGTTGTTTTAGTGAGGTGGAGAGGGGCAGAGGGAGAGAGAGAATCCCAAGCAGACTCCACGCTCAGGGCACAGCTTGATGCAGGGCTCGATCTCACAACCCTGGGATCATAACCTGAGCTGAAATCAAGGGTTGGACGGTCAAATGACCGAGCCACCCAGGCACCCCAGAAACTCCACTTCAGATAAACAAGAATAATCTCAACATGGGTCCCAAGCAAAACCTTTACTTTGGTCCGTTCTGTACACAAGACAGTGGAGTCTTCTGGCTCAGTTCTGTTAGTACTAAATGTAGGCACTTAGGGACCAGCAGTGACTGCCTCAAAGCAATCCAAAAGCTGAGGACAGTGAGTGGGAGAAAAATCGGACTGAGAATCTGGGCACCCAGGTTCTAACTTATAGTCATTAATGTTTGTGAAGTTGCCTGGGGAGGGTCTCTGGGTCTTTGTCTCCTCATTTCTCTAGTGAGACAGAGCTGTGAGTGCCCTCCTAGGCTCCTTCTGGCCCTGTGCTTATCAAATTAAGAAAGCTCGAGAGGTCAGTAAGGGGCCAAAGTGAAAGCCATTCAGCCCACTGCCCCACCTTGAAGCTTTACATTGTGAGATCTCCATTTTACTGAAAGCATTCAGCATCCCCTGTGCTGGGTACTAGGGCTCAACTTAGGTCATCCAGGAGCTGACTGCTGATCAGGATGACCAAAAAAGAAAACCCAACAGCTAGAGAATCAGAAAATACTAAACAGAAAAGAATTGACAGATTATCTCGTGCTAGCCCTTTCTTATACAGAGGAAGAAACCAAGCATCAGAGGGGTCAGAAATTCTTTTCCCAAGAATGCAGCTAGAGGAAGAGAGCTTGGGGGTGGGGGGGAGGGGTGGGGGTTGGGGGGTTGCGGTTCTTGATGTATGAGGAACCAACTCCTCCCTGCCCCCCCCCCCCCCCCCCCAGGCAGTCAGCAGCAGCCTCTCTCCAGGCCTCTGCCTCTCCTGGGGAATCCATGCAGCTCAAGCACTGTTTCTTCCGCTCCAACCCTCGCTGTAGCTGTGGAGTTGAGACTAGGCACCAAAGCCCCCTGATCCCCTGCCCTGGACGTTTTCTGTCCCACCAGAAAAAAATAAGAGTGCTGTACAAGCACACCCAGTTGCAACAATCCTGGGAAGACACGAGGGATGGTAAAAGCTGACTTGTCCTGGAGCCCATCAGCTCCCCCAGGGAGACCCACCGGAGAATATGTTTATGCTTTTCTCAAAATACTTTTTACCTGGGCATGGGAATACCTATATTCGTTTTTTCATTTAGAAATGTATAATTTTTGAGGGTAAGGAATAAAACTAATTGATAGTGCAAATTCAGAAGACAAAACGGTGACTGCAGGCAGAGATTGTTTACAATAAAGCTGATAAAGTCTCAGCTTCAGAGTCCCTCCCTTGCAGGGGCTCCTTCCAAGATGCTGGGAGGGCCGTAGCAATGGGTTCATGTGGTCATACAATCGTAAAATATTTGCAGAAGTGAGATATTTTTGCTTTCTTTTTCTTTTCTTTTTCTTTTAGTGAGTGAGAGAGAGCTGGGGAGAAGGGTGGAGGGAGAGAGGGTGAAAGAACCACAAAAGCAGCCTCTACACTCAGCTTGGAGTCTGACAGGGGACTCGATTCCACGACTCTGCAATCATGACCTGAGCCAAAACCGAGTCAGATGCTCAACTGACTGACCCACCCAGACACCCCTGCGTTCTTTTTCTTGAAGTGGTAAGCCTCAGGCCTCCATATCTAGGTGTTTTCAGAGTCTGAATTTCTTCTCTTCTCTCCTCCTTTCCTTCTTTCTAGGACTGGAAGAAAGATAAGTTTTCGTTTCTGCTTTAGTGAAAAGAAATGTACAACTTAAGAGAAGATTGAGTCTGAAAAATTAAAAATAAGAGGCTATAAAGAGCAAACTCTGAAACAACGCAGTGCCCTTGAATAAGGTGGGTGGGAATTCTGTGTCAGTGCAATAAAATGTGCCAAAAATATATTGAGTTTAAAACTCAGACTGCCTTGGGGTGCCTGGATGGCTCAGTTGGTTAAGTATCTGACTTCGGCTTTGGTCATGATCCCCTAGTTCATGGGTTCCAGCCCCACACTGGGCTTTGGATCCTCTGTCTCCCTCTCTCTCTGACTCTCTTCCTGCTCATGTGCTCTCTCTCTCTCTCAAAAATAAACATAAAAAATAAAAAGAAAATTAAAAATTAAAAAATTAAATACAAACTGCCTTTCATCTCATAAATTTTAGCCATTTTGATTGATTTGAAACACGTTGACAAATCAAAAATAAAAATGTGTCAATCTGTTTTGCCAATTCTAAAAACAACAAAATAAAATAAAACAAATTCTAATTAACTTATCTGGTTCTCCTGATCAGTTAAGTCAAGTCAAAATAAACCCATTTGCTGACATGGTTACACATTTACTTCTGAATGAGATTTTTAAAGTTACTGCTTGGAGAAGCCCATAGAAGAATTCATTTAACTTTTAACCTCTTCTGCCTTAGAACAGAAGAGGCTAATTTGAATTTCTAAACTTCATTAAATAGAACCTTCCAACTGGGAGTTTTACTTTAGAGTGGGTGAAAATATTTTTTTACAGGAGGGACATTTTATTGTGTTCACTAGGTATGCCTCATAAATGCACTATACTTGTGACTAGTCTATCCCCTCTAAAGACCCACAAGTGTCTGGTGAGGGAATGGGGTGTGGCAAATTGTGAATTTTAAGGGTAATTGAATCATTTAGCCATTACCATATGCCTCTACCCATTTTAACCCCAAATGTTACATATGGCTCCCCCGATCTCTAAGCTCTGCATTTAAAATAGAAACCTCTATGAAGGAACAGCAGGTATTTTTTTCTTTTTTGTCCTAAGGGGGAAAAAAAACCTCAAATATTTATGGGTCACTAGTAAAGCCAAATGAGGACCATGAAGATTCGTTTACAGATTTCATGCACAATGACATCCCAGGTATAGAAAATACTTACCCCTTTCTTTCTGGGACAGACATTTGCCATTCCAGGTAGAAGAAGTCAGCCTAAAGACAGTGATTCAGTATAACATCACTTTCCTCTCAAGATTCTAAAATGCAGTGGTTCCCAAACTTGGCAGATAAGAATTATCCGAGGCAGTTATGACAAGCAGATCTCCTGGACTTAGGTGGAGTCCAGGAATCTGTATTTTTAGCAAGCATCCCAGGTGATTCTTATCACCATCACAAAGCTAAGGCTCAGAATGGCTCCCAGAGTCATCACATTATTGGAATAAATACAGCAGCCACAGGGAAATGTACTTTAACCTGTACACAGCTGGGAAGCCACTGGGATTCATGGCTTAGAATTTCATCTTCAAGCCAAGATGTTAAACATATCAATGAATGTGTGTTCCTTATTATCACCCATAATGGTTTCCTTCTTCATGTCTTAGGGGAATGCCATATGCCCAGAGTTCCTGGCAGCAGAAAACCAAAATATTAACAGAATAAATTACTTCAAATTAGACATGTGCTGCTGAACTATTCTAAGGTATTTGGAATATTAACGAACTTGGACCTGGCTAAGGATCATTAATAGCATTGTCCTCCGAGCATATTCTTTGAATAAAAACCTTCAGAGTTTGCTTTCAACTGCCCAAGCACTAGTATCTTCATCGTCCTGCAAAGAAAGCGAGGGGTTGGTTTTGCCAGCTCTCCAGAGCTTTCTCTGTGATACCTGTAGTCAGAAACAGGTCACCTTGGGGACAGTGCCAGAACCCGCAACTGCCTCCTCCCCTCGCCTGCCTGGATGGTGCCAGTTCCAGCACGACCCAGACAGATGAAGAATGTAAGCAAAGCAGAGGTGGCTCTTGTCTCCGCTGGGGGGGGGGGAGGGGAGAAAAGACCCACTTCCTCCCCTCCAGAGATGTCCTCCAACCAAGAAGAGCTGCCAAGACCCAAGGTCAAGCCTGTCACACACGTTAACGGTAGAAAGAATTAGGACTAAAATATAAAACCTATGAGAAAGTCCTTACTATCAGGGACTGGGCTCTCTCTCTCACCTGCTGCGAATATGTCATGATTCTATTTCCTGAACGCAAGTGTAACTCTTTTTGAACATCATTATTTTTGTTAATATATTGTTAATTTTTAAGAAGATAATACATTCGCATGGTCAAAACAAACAAGATACAGGGTGAGAAAAATCTCGCTTCTACCCTTGTCTTCCACCTGCCTAGTTCCCTTGCTCCCGCCCAGACATTACTACCATATTTAGTTTCTCATACATTCTTCCAGAATTTAGGCAAAAACAAGCAAATGCACATCTATCTTTGTGTTTCCCCACTTTTTACACAAAGGATAAAATCCTAAGCCTACTGTTTTGAACCTGGCCTTTTGCCATCCAACAAACACACCTTAGAACCCTTTCCAAATCAGTACAAAGAGAGCTTCTTCATTCATGTTTGTAGCTGCATAATATTCCATAATAGGATGCGCTGATTTGTAGTGAAATTATTAGTTATTAGTCTGTTTTCCTGACAGTGAAATAAATAATTGTTTCAGACATCTGAAATTTAAACAAGCCCATAGACACCAAGAGAGTCAGTAAAGTTGCACCTGCAGAATTTCTGAAGCTTCTCAGAGGGTGGTGATTTAAGAAATACATCTGTTCCATGTAATTGCAAAAGGTTATTCAATATATCATGTGCTACAGGAAGAGCAGCCACAAAGCATCTGAGAAAAATTAGAAAAGTATTTCAACCTAAATATGGATTAATTAAGGTAAAGAAGGGAAAAACAAGAGAGGCAGAAAACCAGCTTCGTTTCTGTAACTCCCTTTCAGCTTCGTCAGACTCTTTTCAGTTGTTGGAGAGACCAAGGCTTGTTCAAATAAGGACTCAAGGGGTCTAATTAGGTGGGAAGGGAAGAGACTGAGTAAAGGGAAGGCCAGAAGGAAGACAAGGAGGGCCGGGAGAGCAATGTCCGGATGTTTTTACTCTCAGAGGCTAACCTGCTCCCTAAGAAGTGTTTTCATGGTCATATGTTCCTCTAGGCTGTGATTTTACAAAAGGAAATCTTTCAACTTACAACTCAACATCTTTGGCCACAACAGTATTTAAAGGTATGTCCCTTTGCTGTCCACCAACCTTTGAACTGTTGAGTCATGTACATATTCATAATGTCGTGTTTTCCTCTCACAAGAGGTAAAAAAAAAAAAAAAAAAAAAAGAGGTTTCATCGCTGGCTAACAATTGATAAGCGCATCAATAAGTACATTTCAAAGTCATTTTAAACTTCCAAATGAAAAGCTCCAAATATTTCTTAGAAGTTGGGATAACCGAAACAGGCTCCCCACCTTTGCACTCTAGCTGGTGTGCAGTGACCTGGGATGTTAACTAATGCTTGGCAAAATTAAAGGAGTTTTACTCGAACACGGATGATAGCAATGTAAATGGGCACCACATTCTGGAGAGTAGTTTGGCCCTATATGAAGAAAGCTTTATTTTTTATTTTTTATTTTTTTAATTTTTTTTAACGTTTATTTATTTTTGAGACAAAGAGAGATAGAGCATGAACGGGGTGGGTCAGAGAGAGAGGGAGACACAGAATCTGAAACAGGCTCCAGGCTCTGAGCTGTCAGCACAAAGCCCGACGCAGGGCTTGAACCCACGAACTGAGAGATCATGACCTGAGCTGAAGTCGGACGCTGATCCAACTGAGCCACCCAGGGGCCCCGAGGAGAAAGCTTTAAAAAATAGTCACAATAAATAGATAGATAGATAGATAAACAAATAAATAAATATTCGCACTCTTAGACTCAGAAGTTTCATTTCTGAGAATCAATACTAAGGAAATTTTGTGCTTTTGCTGCAGGGATGAAAAGCTATAGGAAACTGGATGTAGCAGGTGTTCTCAAATATTTTGATCTCAAGACCCCTTTATACTCTTAAAAATTATCGAGTACACCACAGAGCCGTGGTTTATGTGGGTTGTATCTATTAATACTTGCTATATTGGAAACGTAAGTGGAGAAACTGAACTAGAAACTCAATCATTCAAGGGCTTTTCCTCCAGATATTCATTGCTACCTTAGCATGCAGAAGTGTTTTATGAGTACTCTGTCATCACACAGAATATTAATAGGATGGGTATGCAACGGTTGAAAATTAATAAAATTAATCATTTATTTAAACAATTAGCTAAATGGTTATTTCCATGAATGATTTTGTTCTTTTATGATCTATTTTTTAGCTATGAGCTATTCACTAAGGTTGTCAGTGCACTAAGCAAAATTGGGGAATGAAAGCTTTAAGACCTAAGGGAAAATGGGCTTGGGGCACCATGCTCAAAAACTTCGTAAGGAACACAGTAAAAAAAAAAGGAAATTAATTTAAAAACAACGGCACAATTTTACACGAGTTCAATGTGCATTTTATAAATATGGTACACTACCTTGAGAGAGACCTGCAGTTTGCTGTTGTAGAAGCCAGCCTCTGCCCGCCTGCCAGGTCGCCATGGGTTCCAGGCCCATCACACTCTGCAGGAGAGGCACAAAGCAATAACAGACAGAGAAAGAGAGGGGGGCGCCTGGGTGGTTCAGTGGGTTAAGCATCTGACTCTTGATTTAAGTTCAGGTCATGATCCCAGGGTCGTGAGATTGAGCCCCACATAGGGTGGGCTCTACACTCACAGCTCAGAGACTGCTTGGGATTCTCTCTCTCCCTCTCTCTGCCCCTCCCCCTGCTCTCACTCTCTCTCTCTCTCTCTCTCTCTCAAAATAAATAAACAAAAAATTAAAATAAATTGAAAAAGGAAAAGAGAGAAAGGTGAAATAAGAAGAGGAAAATGAGCAGAGAATAGAGAAGAAGCACTTTTACAAAATAGGCTGAGATGAAAGAGAAATTACAGGTGTGGGGGTGGGCGGTGGGATGTTGCAGGCTGCAGTTATGATGAAGTTGTGAGAGGAGAATTATCTGAATTGGGACTAAGAGTTGTATCACCAGATGTTGGTGGCTGTGGCTCCTGTCCTTGTGAGGGTGTATGTGCACGTGTACACGGCCAGGTGCGGTTTTCTGTGTTCACCTGGTATTTCTCCTGTAAGAAATTGTGCGTCTTACTCAAGTGACTCCCTTGTGCAATTGTATTGGAACAAATTTACATTTTCAAAACAAATGTTACACCAGAACTGACTGTATTAACATGATCTTAAGGAGTCTGGAAACACGTACACCATGTTGACATTAGTTCTGTCTCCATGTAAGATTACAAATGATTTCGATTTTCTTCTTTCTGCTAGTGTGTATTTGCTAAGTTTCCTTCAAGCCACATGTATCAATTTGTAATCAGAAATTGGGGAAAAAAGCATTTTTAAGTGTAAAAATCCAGCAAAAACTTGTGAGCTGATTTTAAAAATCAGCTAAAAATGGGGCGCCTGGGTGGCGCAGTCGGTTAAGCGTCGGACTTCAGCCAGGTCACGATCTCGCGGTCCGTGAGTTCGAGCCCCGCGTCGGGCTCTGGGCTGATGGCTCGGAGCCTGGAGCCTGTTTCCGATTCTGTGTCTCCCTCTCTCTCTGCCCCTCCCCCGTTCATGCTCTGTCTCTCTCTGTCCCAAAAATAAATAAACGTTGAAAAAAAAATTAAAAAAAAAAAATCAGCTAAAATCTATGATTCTCTCTCCGAGCCAACTAAAAATGTTAGTCATCACTTGATCTCTGGGAATCACCCCAGGGCTCTGTTCTGCATTGTCTACATCAAAGAATCAAGAAACTACCAGGCACCTGAGAACTGTCTTGCCCCGCCTCCTGATTTTAGGAATCAGAGGCCTGCCTTTAGGAGGTGAAATGACCTGCCCAGGGTCACGTAACTGGTTGGTGACAAAGCTGGAACAAAATCACAAAGTCCCCCAGCTTTCAATTTAATTATTCTTTCCACTCCCCACTGGCTTTAAAAAAAAAAAAAAAAACAGTCACAGAAGTATTGTGGAATTGGGATTGATTTACACTTTTACCCAATCAACAAATCATTTCATTCTAAAGAAACCTAACAAAACAAAATAAAACAAAACTGTCAGCTAAGTGAAAAATAAATTCATGCCAGCTTCTTGTTTCACACTGTATGGACAAAGCAACGAATAATTCCGTGGATGTTTCCCTTTCCAACTGGTTGCTTTGGTGTTAGGTTCTTTGTGCCTTTGTGTTAGAAAAACCAAATGTGGGGAAGGTAGGAGGAAGAGGAAGGGAAATCTTGTCTAAAGGCAAATGAAGCTCCTAAAACCCACTACCCATATAAGTAACTTCATTTGGGCATTAGATTTAACCACACTTGCCTGTACCAGTCAATACAGACCACACAGGAAGAGCCACAGAGCAGTCAGCTCGGCACGACACGGACAGCAGGTATTCATAAATTCCATGTATTCAAGTTACCTTCAGTCAACAATCTAACAGAAATGAAAGAGGAGGGGAGCCTGGGTGGCTCAGTCGGTTGAGCGTCTGACTTCAGCTCAGGCCATGATCTCTCAGTTCATGGGTTTGAGCCCTGCATCAGGCTCTGCACTGGCAGCTTGGAGCCTGGAGCCTGCTTCTGATTCTGTGTCTCCTTCTCTCTGCCTCTCCCCTGCTCATGCTCTCTCTCTCTCTCTCTCTCTCTCAAAGAATAAACATTAAAAAAAAGAAAGAAAGAAATGAAAGAGGAAACACAGAGCACTTTTATGCCTCTTCAAAGAAACAACTGAATTATATCCAATGACACCAAGGTGGTTTTATTTACCCACCTTAAACCGATGACCTATCATCAACTGTTGAAAGATTTCAATCTGTTTGTAATACCCAGCTAATTCTTTATACAACTCATGCGGCCAGAGTCTCAGTAACTATATAGGAGAGGATGTATACCTTTTGAATTAGAAAGGATGGAAAACCTGGCGGGGGCCCAACATCGGGCATTCTCAAGATCCTGATGGGAACTCAGGAGAGAGGCTGGTTTCCGGCCTTCAACAATTAAGTAATCAGCTGCCCTTGGTTACCCTAACAACTCTCACAGACAAGATACCCGGGCAAACAGGCTGCAACAATTCAGGATGCAAAGGCAACGGGAGGGGACACAGGTTCCCAGTTCAGTCACTACCTTCTTGTTTGAGAAAGAAGGAAGTGAATGATTTTTAAGAAGCCCAGGACTTGGCAGCCGTTTACTGAGGTGCCCTCATTAACGGAATGCATACACAGAGAACCAGCCCAAGAGGGCAACTGCCGTGAGAAAGTCTAAGCTCCCCAGTCTCACCGAACATCATGCTGTCTGACAACTGAGGGCCCTGCTTTTCCCTCAAATACTATTTAGTGATGCCTTTATTTTTGTTTTGTTTTATTTTCTGAGTAATTTTATTTATGGTAGTGCTCAGAAAGTTTAATTTTGTTAACTCTGAATAAATACAAAATCCTACTACTAATAATGAAGAAAATTAAGTTTACAGCAGAATCCCACGACCTGTCAAAACATCATGTTCTACACTTCAAATATATATAATTTTTATTTGTTGAGTACATCTCAGTAAAGGTAGAAAAATTGAACAAATGTGTATATAAATAATTCAATGACCAAGAGAACCCAAATCTTTTTCGCTACAGATATATACCTTTATATAATTGAAATGCAACTTTGCAAGGGCGCCTGGGTGGCTCAGTCGGTTAAGTGTCTGACTCTCTTAATTTCGGCTCAGGTCATGATCTCACAGTTCATGGGGTCGAGCCCCATGTCAGGCTCCACACTGAGCATGGAGGCTGCTTGGGATTCTCTCTCTCCTTCTCTCTGCCCCTCCCTGGCTCACAAACTCTCTCTCTCTCTCTTTCTCAAAATAAATACATAAATGTTGAAAAGAAAGAAAGAAATGCAACTTTATAGCTTGTTGTTTCCACTTTGAATCATATGCTCATAATTTTCCCACAACTTTTTTAGTTATTTACAAACATTGTTTTAAATGATTATATAACATTTTATTATATGCACAGTATACTCTCTGTTTATTTTCTCATTTTTCCAGGATTAGAGATTCAGGATTGCTTCACATTTTCACTACCACAAATACCTTAGAAACAAGCATATTTGAACATACATTGTTTGGCTATATTCTTTGTTGTTGTTGTTGTTGTTTTGTATAATAATAGCTCTATTAATTTAAATAAATCACAAAAACCCAATGAACTAAGTACAAATTAGGAAATGTAGTGAAATGAGTAATTTGATCAAAGTCACACAGTATGTAGAAAAGCACAGATCTGAAACTAGACTGCCACTATGTCTTAGAAGGGCATGCCATTTTTAAAGGAATTTTGGTAATGATTACCAAGCTATTCAATTATCTCCAAGAAAGAACATACGAATTTATACTCCCTAAAGAACTGTCTGACTGAGATGTTATGATTCAAAGGCTTCCCTTTCCCAAATATACCCATGTTATGATATTTAAAAATAGAAAAAGCTTTGTATGCCATCATGAAAGAAATGTCAGGCAAGTAGTACCGAGCCCCCATGGTATCCATACACCTACTCAACAAAAGTCTGCTTATAACAACCTGCAGTGGAGGAAAAAGGGATCTGCCAATACTCAAATTTCGGAGGATGCTGCCATGCTATATTTGCATGCCATCATCTGGTTGGGTGCCCAGACAATGGTTTTTCACTTTAAAATGCTGAATTAATGGACCTGGGAGAAATATGCTAAGTATTCTAAAGCACATCCAAATAGCTATAAAAATTGGGTCTAAATGAGAGGCACCTAGGTTACTCAGCCAGTTGGGTGTCTGACTCTTGATTTGGGCTCAGGTCATGATCTCACAGTTCGTGGGATTGAGCCTCACATCAGTCTCTGAGCTGACAGCACAGAACCTGCTTGGGATTCTCTCTCTGCCCCTCCCGGCTCCAGCGTGCACACGCGTGCTCTCTCCCTCTCTCTCTCTCTCTCTCTCAAAATAAACAAACCTTAAAAAAATAAAAAACAAAAATAAATAAAAATAAAAATTGGGCATAAACAATAAAAAGGATAAATAAATTGTCATATATTCATTCAATGAAATACTATACAGCAGTAATAATGGAAGAATGTCATTAACATGCTCTTGAGAGGATAAAGCTCAACACAAAAGTGCATACTGTGAAATTCCATTTATGTAAGGTTTTAAAATAGGTAAAAATAGGGGCACCTGAGTGGCTCTGAGCCACTGAGTGTCTGAACCAGGTCATGATCCTACGGTCATGGGATCGAGCCCTGCATCAGGCTACGTGCTGGGCATGGAGCCTGCTTAAGATTCTCTCTCTTGACCCTGCTTACACCCTCTCTATACGTAAAATAAAAAAGAAAAAATAGGTAAAAATGACCAATGGTTTTGGAGGTGAGTCAACCCTTTGTGGAAGTTTAGAAAAGGTTTGATGACAGAGAGAACATAAGGCAGGCCTCTGAGGCGATGGTAATATTCTATTTTTTATCCAGATGCCATTTTTGAGAGTGGATGCTGGTCTGGGAGGGTTCATCGAGCTCCGCATTCATGACATGTGCAGGTTTCTGGCACGTGTCACGTTTCAGCTTTGGGCCCAAGTCAAAATACATGCACAAGTAAAGCAAATGATCACTTAAATAGACTAAGCTTCTTGAAATAGAACTGAGGGTTATCACCAATTTAGTAAAAACACACAACAAAATCTCATTTGAAGGAAGCCAGTTGTTAAATTTTGGAGGGATGAATTAAAAGCAAAATTTTATTTGACTAGCTTTAACCCAAAGTGACTTTTGGGGGAGTTTTATTTGCTTTGAGAGAAAGATTTTTAATTACAAATGCAATTTCTTTAATAGGTATAGAAATACTCATATTTTCTACTTCTCCTCGTGCCAGTTTTCACAAGTGATCTCTTTTAAGGAATTTGTCCATTTCATCTAACTTGTTGAATTTATTGACATTACATTGTCCATAACATTCCTTTATTATCTTTTTATTAGAGACATTATCCTTTTAATGTCTATATTTAAGATCTTTAGTAATGTCACACTTTTTATTCTTGATATTGGTGATTTCCTTTTTTTCTCACCAAATCTAGTTAGAGATTTGTCAATCATATAGACATTTTTCAAAGAAAAATTTTAATTTTCAAAGGAAGCACCCTTGTTTTTTATAGTACATTTCATTGATTTTTCTTCTTATTTGTATTAAATTTAATAAATTACTAAATTAATTTTAGTCCCAAATTTAATTATATTAAATAAAACACTAAATTTAAAAGAAACAGAGGAGTGCCCAGGTGACTCAGTCGGTTAAGTATCTGACACTTGGTTTTGGCTTGGGTCATGATCTCACAGTTTCGTGGGTTAGAGCTCCACTGCAATGGCAGTGTGGAGTCCACTGGGATTCTCTCTCTCTCTCTCTCTCTGCCCCTCCCCAACTCGCACTGTCTCTGTCTTTCTCAAAATAAATAAATAAACTTTAAAAAAATAAAAAAGGAAATAAACAGAATTTGTCACACGTGGTTTAAAAAGCAAGATTCAATTATATAATGCCTGGGGAAAAAAAAACTCATTTTAAACACATAGATGCAGATAGGTTTAAAGTAAGAAGATGGAAAAGACAGAAAAGCATAAGAAAATGAGAATGTCTTTATTAATATCGGACAGAGGAGATTTTAGAACAAGGAATATTACCAGCATAAGGAGAGACATTTCATAAAAGTAGAATATCAATTCGTTAAGAAAACATAACAATACTGAATGTATAATGCACTCACGAGCAAAGTTTCAAAATTCCTGAAGCAAAAACTTACACAGTAGAAAAGGAAAAACTAATTCATTTAATACGCCTGCCTTAATAGCTGATAGAACAAGTAGACGGGAAATTAGAAAGGATATAGAAGATTAGAATAAAACTACCAAACAACTAGACCCATTGACATTTATAGAACACTTCATTTAGCAGTAAAAAAAAAATACTTTTTAGACATTTTTAGAATGTCTTCACTGGGGATACAGACAATTGCATACTCTCAGCAGGAAAAACTACAGACCAGAATTTTTTTAAAAATAGGTATCTGGGTTGGAAACAGTGGTTTTCAAACTTGGCTATACATTAGAATCATCTGGGAAATGTTTAAAAATATGATGCCTGGGACACTCTCCAGAGCAACTGGATCAGGATAGGGTAAAAGAGGTGCGACTACATTAGCCCAACAAGGCTAATTCTGGACCAAATTGTTAGATCGTGAAGCTTCTCTTGGGAGGCGTCAACATCCCCTTCTCCACTCCTTTCAGTGAAGGCTTCTTCCCTCTCACTCCATCCCTACCCATGCCCTGAAATGTTTTCCTATTGTGTCCACTTCAAAGCATCCTCTTGGAAAAGAATCATCTCTGTCATGTACTTCTTTACACAAATATGTGTCAAAATTCCTCACATGAAGAATTGAGCCTTATTGTTATTATTTTTTAAAGTTTATTTATTTTGAGAGAGGGAAAGAGAGGGAGAGGGAGAGAAAGAATCCCAAGTGGGTTCTGCACTGTCAGCATAGAGCTCCACTCAGAGCTTGATCTCACAAACCGTGAGATCATGACCTGAGCCGAAATCAAGAGTTGGACACTTAACGAACCAAGCCACTGAGGTGCCCCAAGCCTTATTTTTAAATCATTACCCTCAGTGGAAAGAATTTCAACCATTTGCTTACAAATGGACTTAACATTTTAAAAAAAAAAAAAGTGTTTTTGGTTGTGTGTTTTGCTTGTTTTTACAAAACCCTTTTAAAGTATATGAAAGTGATCAGATAGGTAACACCTACTTGTAGAATTATAAAATACAAAGTTAGAAAAAATCTAAGTTGGGGTGCCTCGCTGGCTTAGTCAGTGGAACCTGTGACTCTTGATCTCAGGGTTGTGAGTTTAAGCCCCACGTGGGGTGGAGAGATTACTTTAAAATAAAATCTTTAAAAAAAAAGAAAGAAAGAAAGAAAGATTCTAAGCTGAAACCTCATTTATCTCCATACCCCAGGTATAACACCACCCATCTAGGATGTGATTATCCAGCTTTTGCTTAAATAACTGTAACAAAACTTCTTTCCTCATTCCAGTTTTAGTCGGGCTTAATTACAATAAAGATTTTCATTTCTTACATAATCATTGTACATAATTTGAAAATTATGGAGCAAAATAGAAATTGTTAATGATGTCTTATTAATTTTTAAAGTAATGCGTAATAATATCTACTAAAAGCAAGGGGTACCTGGGTGGCTCAGTTGGTTGAGCATCCAACCAACTCTTGTGAGTCAAGAGACTTTGGCTCACATCATGATCTCACCATTTGTGGCTCGAGCCCCATGTCAGGCTCTGCATTGGGTTAGGGTTAGGGTTGACAGTGCAGAGCCTGCTTAGGATTCTCTCTCTCTCTCCTCTCTCTCTGCCCCTCCCTGTGCCCACACACACGCGCACACACTCTCTCTCTCTCTGCCAAAATAAATAAATAAACTTAAAAAAAATAATATCTATAGTAAGATGATTGAAGAGTTACAACTCCAACACCAGTGCTATCAATTGGGCAAGATGACTTAACCTTGCTAGGCTTCAGTTTACTCATCTGTAAAATGGGGATAATAATACTATCACATTTACAAGGTTGTTAAGACAAGTTTTAATGAGTTAATGTATATAAAATTTGTGGGAAAATGCCTGGAACAATGTTAGCTAGCTTGATTATGATTGGTTGTGGCTTCTCAGAGAAGTATGATGAAAAAGACTCCAGCTCCTTCCAGGTGACCGTGAGTTAGTAGGATCCACCATGTTGTAAGAGAGCACAGGTGCACATGACTGCCAGCCACTCTGAGCTATCCCGTGGCAGCAACTCTACAAGGACATATGCAAATTGACAAGTACCAGCAGAGAACAAGATAATTTAACATCTGAGGAATTAAAGGTAATCTAAGTGTGGTTAATTTTTTTCCCTTTTTAAAGAAAAATCTTTATTGTTACAATGTTGTAACTAAGGATTAAAATAAAGTAAAATTTTAAAAGCCCCCACTTATTTTGGATTATAATTTCCATCCACAGTATCCATTGAGGTCTTCCTGAGCCATATGAAATAAACCTCTCTGCTATGGTTTGAATATGTGTGTCACCCCCTGCCCCAAGAACTCTCATGTTGAAACCCTAACCCCAAAGATGCTGATATTAGTAGGTGGGGTGCTTAAATCATGAGGGTGGAGCCCTTGGGAGCGGGATTATTGTTTTATAAAAGAGGTTCCAGGGGTCACATGGGTGGCTCAGTCAATTAAGCCTCCAGCTTCAGCTCAAGTCTTAATCTCATGGGTCATGAGATTGCACCCCACATGGGGCTTTCTGCTGTCACTGTAGAGCCCGCTTTGGATCCTCTGTCTCCCTCTCTCTGCCCCAACCCTGCTCAAGTGTTCGCACATGGCACACACACCCGCTCGCATGCTCTCTCTCCCTCTCTCTCAAAAAAAATAAACATTAAAAAAAAAAAGAGGCTCCAGTAAGATCCCTAGCTCCTTCTGCCATGCGAAGATGCAAAGAGAAGTCTGTGACCTGGAAGAGAGCCTCAGCGAACCATAATGGCACCATGATCCTGAACTTCCAGACTCCAGAGCTCTGAGAAAGAAGTGTCTGTTGTTTACAGCCACCCTGTTTGTGGTGTTTTGTTATGGCAGCCCAAACAGAGGAAGAAATTCTCCCTTGCTTAGAACACTTTACATCTGTTAATTCGTCTTTGTTTCTGCCATTTGGAGAAGAGTTTTCTAGGCAAAAGCTTCCTGCTTTTATGTTCTTAACTGTAATTTATTAGGATAAAAATATTTACCATACTACTAAATATTCTTCAAATAAATTTTCACAGCTTCGTACTGCATCATGATTTACTCCCGAGCCCCTATTGTTGGACGTTTAATTTACTTCCATTTTTCACTCAGAAATAAAATGCTAATGAACATCTTTGCTGATAAATTTGTGGGTTCATTTGTGACTATTCCCTCAAGATACTAGGCCACACGTCTGTAATGCCGTGTTGTCAATACCCTGGATGACATCAGCATCTTGGGCAACAGCCCGAACACACTGCTCATTCACATGGAGCTGCTGGTCAACCAAAAGAGTCCTCTTTCTCACACTTATTACTGTTGAACCACATCTCCACCCAACCCAAAATATTTTGTTTTGAACTCATTATTCCAAGCCTGTCAAGATTATTTTTTTAAGTTTTTATTGCTTAGCTTGCAGAGTACAAGTTCAACGTAAGAAATATGGCAAAAGAGGCACTCTCACAGATGTATATTAAAAATATTTGCTTGCCCACAAGTAAAAAAAAAATTTTTTTTTTTGCAGAATTAACACCACGCAGTTTTTAAACTTGCCTGGAACACCCACCCTATAGAAGGAGCCTGTGTGTTATGATACTCCCCTGTCTCACAAAGTAAGACTCTCTTCAAGACACTCCACAAGAAGAAATAAAAAAATAAAAAGAGAGGTTAGAGTGGGAGAGAGCCAAAGCATAAGACTCTTAAAAAATGAGAACAGAGGGCTGATGGGGGGCAGGAGGGAGGGGAGGGTGGGTGATGGGTATTGAGGAGGGCATTTTTTGGGATGAGCACTGGGTGTTGTATGGAAACCAATTTGACAATAAATTTCATATATTAAAAAAAAAAAAACAAACAAAAAAAGACACTCCAGAAGTCTGGGCTAGGTCAGCCTTGCCTGCCCTAGAACTTCCTGGCTTTCTCCCAAATCAGAAGGTTCACAGCCTTTTGGGGATGCCTGAAATGCCCCCTCTTTACGTCCATTCCCAATCCTTATTTCAGGTCTAGCTGCCTCCTTAATGCGAAATCATCAGAGGAATGAGCTCTATTTCTGGCAATACGAATGGGGTGGACCCTATTAGACAACTATAATATCAATGCAGTTCTGATTTCAGCAAATATTTATCGTGGGCTTACTACATGCACAGCTTCAAGCTTAGACACACTGATTGTCTAAAGACACAAAAAAGCTGCTTCCTCCAAAGAGCTCAGAGTTCAGTGGATCTGTATCGAATGGGAAGATGAAGTAGAAACACACCTCAGGGAGGAATTCACAAAGAAGGAATAGTTCATCTAGGAAGCAAAGTATTAAATTTTCAAAGGTAATGAACCTGTAAGAATAGCTTCATCCCACTCTTGGCAGAGCTGATCACTCCCCTTTTGTATCGGAGTGTGCTGTATCACTACCCCAAGTAGAGCAGGTATCCCACCTTTGGAATTGTTTGTGTGCAGGCCTGTCTCCCCAGCCAAACTCAGTGCCCCAATTCCTTGCTGCATGCCTAGAACCAATGCAGTACCTGAACAAAGTAGGTGCTTAGCATATGCTCACTGAAGATGCACATGTTTAAATCTATGCACAGCTGTTGGGGCTCCTGGGTGGCTCAGTCAGCTAAGTGTCCGACTTCGGCTCAGGTCTTGATCTCACAGTTCGTGGGTTTGAGCCCCACACCGGGTACTGTGATGACAACCTGGAGCCTGTTGCAGATTCTGTGTCTCCCTCTCTCTCTGCCCCTCCCCCACTCTCTCTCTCTCTCATAAATAAACATTAAAAAAATAAATAAATCTATACACACTTGCCATAGGGAAAATGACTTTTGAAATAACACAGACCTGCCACCTTAAAATCTGGCACTAACTTTTTAAAAAATTTTTTTTTCAACGTTTATTTATTTTTGGGACAGAGAGAGACAGAGCATGAACGGGAGAGGGGCAGAGAGAGAGGGAGACACAGAATCGGAAACAGGCTCCCGGATCTGAGCCATCAGCCCAGAGCCTGACGCGGGGCTCGAACTCCCGGACCGCGAGATCGTGACTTGGCCGAAGTCGGACGCTTAACCGACTGCGCCACCCAGGCGCCCCTGCCACTAACTTTTTAAAAATAGTAGTTAAGGAGAGCTGGGAAGAGAACATGAAAATTATTTTAAAATTTGAGGCTAAACTGTCATTATTACTGTTTTACAACTTTGAAATCACCATATGGATTTCCTAGCAAAGTGTTTGTATCTGGGCAGTGAAACCCGTGGGAGTAAAAGGTAGATGCCAAGGAATCTGGGTGACATATTCAGGTCAGATTTCAGAAGGGAAAGAATAAAAGCTCACAAGTGCTAATCTAACTCCAAACTGACAAAATAAAGACAAATTAATGTAAGCTCTCTGGAAAGTCTGGAGCTGAGTAAGCTATAATGCTTGAAAAAAAAAAAATAGGTAAACAGTCCCTTCTTCTGGTCATTATCTTCTGAAGTGCACGAGACATTAAATAAACAGTCATATTATGTTCAAAATACTCCGAAGATGAAAAAGACTGTCAGCCAAGCATTTGCAAAAGATAATGGCGAAGAAAAGACAACATCGTAGAAGTAAGACATCCGGAAAATAAAATCATTTAGCAGGCTTTCAGAACTGACAGGTTCTGAAGGAGGCAGGTTTCTTCCTACCTAAATTTTTTTAAGAAAAAAAAAGCTCATGAAAAATAATGTTTTGTTGTTTACTTATTTATTTTGGTGCCTTAAGGGATGGAGGGGATTTGGGACCTGCTAGTCTAGCTCTCCCTCCTCCCGGCCAGCAAGTGAAGAAACCAGAGCTGTAGGGACTTTTCAAAGTCAAGAGCAGGGCAAGGACTGGGGTCTCAGTCTAGAGCTCGTGGTCCAGTGGCCCAGATCACAATAAGCACATTGTCATCCCCTGAATTTGACTCAAGGGGCCATGCTCAAAGGGCTTAGGGAAAACTCCAGAGGCTTTTAAAAAATAAAGCACACAACAAGGAAATGCACTAGACTGGATCCTGTATCAGGGCAAAATCTGCAAAGGACATTATTGAAATAATTTTTGAAATTTGAATATCAAAAATGGTATTTAATAAGTGTTCAATTTCCTGAATTGGTAACTACAGTGGTTATGTGAGGAAATGTCTTTATTCGTAGGAGATACATGCTGAGATATTTAGGCATAAAGAGGCATAAATGGGTGGAATTTGTTCTTGAATGGTTAGGGAAAAAAATACATTTTTTTAAGTTTATTTTGAGACAGAGAAAGCATGAGAGATTGAGAGCATGAGGTGGGGAAGGGCAGAGAGAGGGAGGGAGAGCGAGAATCCCAAGCAGGTTCCATGCTGTCAGCACAGAGCCTGATGTGGGGCTTGATCCCATGAACCGTGAGATCATGACCTGAGTGTCGTGACGAGAGTCCAACATTCAACCCACTGAGCCACCCAGGTGGCCCTAATGGTTAGGAAAAAATAATACATTTTTTATTTAAAAAAAAGTTTTTTAACGTTTATTTATTTATTTTTGAAAGAAAACACAAGTGGGGGAGGGTCAGAGAGAGAGGGGGAAACACAGAATCCAGGCTCCAAGCTCCAGGCTCTGAGCTGTCAGGGCAGAGCCCAACGTGGGGCTCAAACTCACCAACTGTGAGAGCATGACCTTAGCCAAAGTCAGAGGCTAAACCTACCGAGCCACCCGGATGTCCAAGAAATACATTTTCTAAAGAGAAAGAAATAAAACAAGTTTGACAAAATATTGGCAATTAAAGAATCTGGGTGAGGGCTATACGGGAATTCTTCATACAACTTCTTATAACTCGTTTGTACATTGAAATTATTTCAAATGAAAAGCTTTCAAAATATTTTAAAAACTAGATGTTCTGTATATTTATGCTGGGCCACTGAGCAAAAGTACCTCCACAATCCCACCCTAACCAGGCCTACTCTGAAGGAGAAGGGACAAGCACTTCCTCTGCACCGTTTGCAGTACCCAGAAATCCCTGCCAGACAGAACGCTGAGCTACCGTAGTCAGTCAAACCCTCCAGTTGAGTCAGGATCAACTAGAAATACTCGTGGGAGGCAGCCAAGTTAGTGCTCTGCCACCAGACAATATTAGAGTCCTAGCTTTGCCTCTCACTGGCTTTGTGACTGAGGGCAGGTTGCCTGACTTCTCTGCATCTCTGCATTTCCATCAAACAGTAAGTACCTCCTTCACAGAACGATGGTAAGGATTAAATGACATAATGCATACAGATTTCTAAGCCTGGCACAAGATAAATTTTTTTAAAGGTTTATTTATTTTGAGAGAGAGAGAGAGAGAGAAGCAGCACAGACCGGGGGGGGGGGGGGCAGAGAGAGGGGGACAGAGAATCTTAAACAGGCTCCGCCCTGTCAGCAACCAGTACAATCTGGGGCTTCAACTCACGAACCGGGAGATCTTGACCTGAGACGAAGTCGGACGCCCAACCCACTGAGCCACCCAGGTGCCCCAGAAGATACATTTTCAGGGTGGAAATTATTATGATTATTATCAGGTCTGAGTTTAAATGTACAGGCTGCCAGAAAACATCTCATTCACTCACTCATTTGCTTCTTCACCCAGATCTGCAAACTTGTATTTTAACAACTGTGCCAGGCATATGGTGTTCGGCAATGTGCATGATGATTCCCTCCTTAGAAGGCTTACATTCTAGGGGGATCAGCAGGTAAATAGGCAATTACACCAAATGTGAGACCAGGAATGTGAGTGGCCAGTGTGAGAGTATGTTCAGCATAGGGCAGGGACCCTGGGACAGGCACCTAAGTCAACCTGAAGGGGCCAACAGGGAGGTGCCATCTGGGCTGAGACCTGGAAGATGGGTAAGAGTTAGGCAGGCAAAGGTGGGTCAGTGGGAGCGGGAAACCTATACAGAGAGGTGGTGGTGTCCTTCAGGAAACAACAGCACAGGTATATACCAGCAGAGGTGCTATTTGTGCTGGAGATGGGGAATGAGCGACATTTCTGGGCATGGGTCTAAACAGGAGGTTAAAGCCAGAGAGGGGAACTCAAAGTGTCAAGGAGCTCGGGTTTTCCTGAAGAAACTTCTGAACAGTCGTAAGCAGAACAGATGAAAACAGATGAGAATTGTAGAAAAGTTACTCTGGCTATAACCCCTTCCTCCAAGATTGTGGCTATGGATGGAACCCTGGCTGGAGGTGATGGTGATAGCAGCTAGGCTAGATTCCAGAAGAATCTGGAGAGAGAATAAAAGGTTTTGGTACGTGCCTGAGGATAGATTAGAAAAGGAAGGGGTCTAGGAAAATCTAGGTTTCTGGGTCATGAAAGCTATTTCATTGACTGGATGGTGGCCCCACTAATTGAAACTAGAAATTGTTGAATCTATCACCATGTGGGGTGGTGGGGGTGGGGGGGGTGGTGCCCCTGGGTAGGAGGAAGGGATAGAGAGAAAATGGGGCAGAAGAGTGTACTTCTAAGGAGGTTGAAAGTGATGTAAAGATAAATTTCCCCCTTCTCACCGTTTTGCCAAGGGCCAGGTTGACAAATTAAACATTTTGAGAACTTGTAATCCTCCCACTAAGAACTATGTGAAGAAATAGCTGAGAACTAAAAAAATTTTAAGATGAATACATTCTATGAGCCAGCAATTCCACTTCTAAAAACCCGTCCAACGACTATACTGACATTTGTGAGCAAGAGAAGAACATACAAAGTTTACCAATGTGGAATTAATAAATCAACTATGATACAACCTGCCTATGGGGTACAAATAGCTATTAAAAGAATG
Organism: Puma concolor; assembly: GCF_028749965.1. NCBI lineage: Eukaryota > Metazoa > Chordata > Mammalia > Carnivora > Felidae > Puma > Puma concolor. The sequence goes on along the minus strand of NC_141675.1, from coordinate 74,207,734 downwards.
AGGTAAATCTACATGGGGAATGGAAAAATCTCTTCAAATGTACACCAATCATACTGCATTTTTGCTTTCTTTTTTTCTTATTTTGTTTAATGTTTATTTTTATTTTTGGGAGAGAGAGAGAGAGAGAGAGAGAGAGAGAAAGCACGAGCGGAGGAGGGGCCCAGAGAGAAAGGAAACAGAATCAGCAGGCTCCAGGCTCCAAGCTATCAGCACGGAGCCCCGCACAAGGCGGGGTTGGAATTCACAAACTGCAAGATCATTTCCGGTGGCCAAAGTCAGACACTTAACCGACTGAGCAACCCCGGTGCCCCTGCATTTCTGCTTTCTAAAACACTCCATGTAGGTGTGGGAATGGAGACTACGTTACGTATGTGTGCATGTGTGTGTGGTATACAGAAATGGAAAGATACACATTAAACTACTAACATCCCAGCGATGAGAGTAAAATGGAGACGATAAGGTTAGGAGGAGGATAAAAGGGAACCTATATTTACATTCAAATATTGTTTTATTTCTTTTATAATAAACTTGCCTTCATGTTGCATGTGTATATTTTTTTTAAAAAAGCATCTAAGAGTTGGAGGAGGACTTTGGGAAATGCAAAGAACTCATTCAATACATATTCATTCAGGTCCAATTGTGTATCAAGCACTAATTACACACTGGGATACCACAGTGAGCAACAACAGCAGCTGTGCTTCCTTCGTAGAGTTTATGGCTAGCAGTGAAGACTGACCACTAAACACGTGATTATAATAAGGAATGACAACACCTTGGCCAAGAGTAAGCACTGGGTCCATAGGAGGCACATAGGAGGTCCAGGAGAAATCAAGGATAGCTTTCTGGAGAGGGTGTCATTGAATTGAGACCTGGAGCAGGAGTTAGGAGAAAATTTCCACCACTGGATGGAGGCTGGAGAAGTGGGAGAGACAGAAGTGAGAGAGGAGGCTGGAGGCTTAAGCATGCAAGTTTATGAAAGGGCATAGAATTTGCCATGCCATAGAGGGGCACCTGGGTGGCTCAGTCATTTGGGCTCCCAACTTCGGCTCCAGTAATGATCTTGTAATTTGTGGGTTCGAGCCCCACAGCGGGCTCTGTGCTGACAGCTCAGAGCCTGGAGCCTGCTTTGGATTCCACGTGTGTGTGACTCTCTCGCTCTCGTTCCCTCCCCTGCTCACGCTCCATCTCTCCTTCAAAAATAAATAAACTTTAATTTTTTTTTAATTTAAAAAATAAAAAGGATTTGCCATGCCATAGACTTTGGATCTTATCTTTACCATGAGAACCACTGACAAGTTTCAAGTGAGGCGGTGAAATCATCAGATTTGCCATTGCAAATGATCACGCTGTCAGCAGCTATTCTAAGTTGTATACTCAGACACACGGATGGGATCAGCTGGAAAGAAAAGAGAAGAAAAGAAGATTCAGGCTTCCTGGTTCGGAAAAGAGACTGTAGAAGATCAAGTGTGGCTACGCTCGACTAGTTGACCTAATGCAGACCAGAGATGTAAGTAACAGAGGTGGGAAAGAAGCAGTTCGCAGTCTGTTAAGGAAAAATCTGTTATAAGATGGCTGACAGGACTGAGAAGGGAATTCCAGTCCTTGTCAGAAGACTACCCTTGCAGGATTTCCTTCCTACCCTGCTTGCCACAGGCACCAAATTACTACTAATGAGGGGTGCAGAAGTAACAGACTGTAAATTTTCCCTTCTGTTGATGCTCTGGGCTCAGATCTCTGGAGAATGACCTCCTCTGGGCCCACCAGTGTAAAATAACTCTCCTTCCTTCCAAGATCTCCGAGTGCCACTTGGTTCTTCTGCCGGGTGATCCAGACCAGTTTCCGTAACAGTATGCAAGGCAAAGAGATAACCAATGTACAAATAATTGTATGGAACATTCAGGCGGGGTGACGTGAACGCTAGAAATGAAGTCCGAACACTAGCTCTGCAGCATGAAGGAAGGTATAGCTGATCCTAGCTGCAGAGCAAAAAGTCTCTTGGAAGAGGCGGTATTCTAAATAGGTGGTGAAGGATGCATAGGACCTTCAAAAGACAAAAATACACAGTCGTGTTTTTTGTTAGAGGGAATTATGTGGGCATAGGCACAAAGACAGAAAAGTCCAGAAAGAGGTTCAGTGGTGAGTATGTCCTAGAAAGCAAGATGGGAAAGTGAGTTGAGAGCAGACACAGATTATAACAATAGCTAACAGGAATGACACGCGTGCCAAGCTCTGTCTTTCACAGCACTTGGCACAAGACATACGTGCTTCCTTGTCTGTTTTCTGAATCTTAGCTTGAGTGAATGTTCCAGGGGGGACGGACCTGGTCAGTCTCATTTACCACTCTTCCTAAAAGCCTACCTCAGCCAGCTCCTGGCTACTGGTAAGTGCTCAGCAATGAGTGAGTTAATAAATGAACATGTAAAGCACTTAGTATTTTGGATGGCACAAAATACTATTTAATAAATAGTAACTATTATTCATATTAATAGTCATTACCATCATCATGTATTGGAAAGAATTGAAAGAAAAATAGCTGATGAGTTGGGGATGCTGGCCAATTATCTTGTCTATAGTATCTTGTTTAAAATATATCATTACTGAAGCACCTGGGTGGCTCGGTCGGTTGAGCATTCGACTTCAGCTCAGGTCGTGATCTCACAGTCCATGGGTTTGAGCCCCGCATCGGGCTCTGTGCTGACAGCTCAGAGCCTGGAGCCTGCTTCGGATTCTGTGTCTCCCTCTCTCTCTGACCCTCCCATGCTCATGGTCTATCTCCCTCTGTCTCTCAAAAATAAATAAACATAAAAAAATAAAATAAAATAAATCGTTACTCCTCAAAGTTCATTGACTAAACTATAAACTTAAATCTTTAGCAAGGCATTCAAGTCCTTCATTCTTTAATGCCAACCTAACTTTTAAACAATTTAAGTTTTATTTACTGCAAGCTATTCTTCTTCCCTCTTCCCTACCCCCAAAGTCAACAGTTTCCTTCTTCTTACTTCAGAGGCAAACTCAAATGCCTGGGGCTGTGGGGGAGGGGGGGAAGGAGACAGATAATTAACATAAAGGCGTTAAATAAATAATAATAACAATATCCAGCATTTAACCCATGCTCCATAACTATGCTAAGCAAATTACTCATTAACAACCTACAAGTAGGTATTATTCTTATTCCTATTTCCCAGGGTGAGTAATTTACCCAAGATGGGAGTTCCTATTTGGGGAGCTGGGACCTGAACTTGCAGTGATTAACCAGACCATTTTCCTTGTTATCACTGCAGGGCTTCTATGAAAGACATTGGATCCAAAATTCAGATTTTATTCTGAAGTCAGTGATGGTCCAGGCTCTAGTTTGAAGGGAGGACCCTGATTATATTTAGGAATCAATTCACTGTCACATTTTTCTGAAGCATGCTGTATGTTTAGGGTAACATGGCAAGATGGAACTGGGAAGTTGCTTGGAACCTTATCCCACGAAACTGTCCTTTATTTGCTAAGAAATGGAGACACAAAGGGAATCTCAGCACGGAAATGGCGCAACTGGTTAAGTAATTGTTAGGCACCTACTCTGAGAAAGCACTGCTCTCTGTACTCAATAGTTGTATACATCTAAACATAGTCCTGCCTTCACTGGGTTTCTGGTCTAGTGAGAGAGGTAGAGCACACACACATTTAGACACAAAGTGAGAAGAAGCTGGCAAGCCCAACCAGCCAAACAGAAAGGTGCCAAGTTCACACTAGCAGGCAGGAAGGTGAAGAGCTTGGAGGCCACGGACAGAAGCATCCAAAATTCAGTTCCCAGCCCGCAGGCTCCTATCCCATCAGTAAATACATACAAACTGAAGATCATGGAGGTCTTTATCACCTCCTTACCAGAAAATCTGCATTCCCATTCATATGAACTTCTTCCTGAAACCAGAAATTTCTGGTTTGAAATATTCCCCTCAAACCAATCTAGCTTTTTACATTAAATTAACCCTAACCACCTCAGGTCACTTCTCTTCTTGGGCCTCCCCCGGATTTGGGCTACTGCGTGTAATTGTCATTTGCAAAAGGTTAAAGAAAGATAAAACTTCCTGGGACGTTGCCTGGGTATAAAACCCAGACAAGGAGAAATGGTCTTTTTTTTTTTTTTTTTTTTTTTTTTTTTTTTTTTTAGACATAAGAAATCATGCTTTAAGAAAAACATATGTTTAACTAGTTTTTTGTTCACCTGATTACAAAAGTTCTAATACAATGAACAAATAAAACCAGAGTTCGATAGAGAATAAATCCTCCATAACCCCACCAACCAAAGATAACCGCTGTGAGCAACGTGGTATGTATCACTTCTGATTTCTGACTAGTTTTGTGATTGCTAGATGAGAGAAAGAGAGATAACATTAATCCACACATAAACATATAAGTAATGCATGCTGTTTTATATCTTTTTATTACCAAGCAACATAGTTTTCACTCATTTTTAATGCCATACAGTATTCTAGTGTATACAAACCCTATTTTTCTTATCAAATCTCACATCCATGATTATTTTCCTTCAATTGTTTATTATTTATGTGTTTACTTTCTATTACTGTTACAAAAAATACTGTGTTTAACATGCTTGTGCAAATATGTTTGCACTACTGGGCTAATGTAATAATACTAATGTATAATTTCTTTATTTTATTTTTTAAGCAGTATTTTATTTTTTGCTTCTTCCTTTACCTTCAGTCTGCTTTTTTTTTTAATGTTTATTTATTTTATTTGAAGAGAGAGAGAGAGAGAGAGAGAGAGAATACCAAGCAGAGCAGACTCCACCATGGAGCCCTAAGCATTACCTGAGCCAAAATCAAGAGTCTGAGGCTTAACCGACTGAGCCACCCAAGAGCCCCACTAATGCATAATTTCTTTAAAAAACTGCTTCAGGGGCGCCTGGGTGGCTCAGTCGGTTAAGCATCCGACTTCAGCTCAGGTCATGATCTCGCGGTCCGTGAGTTCGAGCCCCGCATCGGGCTCTGTGCTGACAGCTCAGAGCCTGGAGCCTGTTTCAGATTCTGTCTCCCTCTCTCTCTGACTCTCCCCCGTTCATGCTCTGTCTCTCCCTGTCTCAAAAAAAATAAATAAACATTAAAAAAAAATTTTTTTTAATAAAAAACTGCTCCAAGAATCCATTTTCATTTGAATTGATATTGAAATCACTCTAAATGGGTGAAAATGCCAACTTCTCCATCACCTCCCTATAGCAGGTAAGCCAAAAATGTGAGCAACCGTGTATTATCATAGGACAAGAAAACGCATCGTTACTTGCCCCTTTAATCCCCCAGGCAAACTAAGACAGAAACAGCATATTAACAAGTGCCATTTGCAGGTCTATCATTTATAGTGCATAGATTCAGATTGTGGGGATATGAGACTCCAAATGAACCAGCAAATATTGATGAAGGTTTTTAGTTTTAGGCAGGAGACTAAAAAAGCAAAAGACTTTAATGGATTGGAGAAATGCTCTTCTATGAGAAATGATAAGGTTGTCATTTGGAAAGATTAATTTGGAAATTCACTAGTGTTCAGCTGGAAATTTTACTGTGCTTTAAAAACTTATCTTGGGGGCCACTACATAAAATACATTGTTATCAGACAAAATAAGTACTTTTGTGGTTTGGTAAAGCAATGCTAGAAACTCTGAAGGGCAGCTTTTGTCCGGGAAATCACACTTTCTTCTAACCCAAGAGCTGGTGGCTGTGTGCCACCAACACTCAACAGTCACATGGACACTCCTGCACCTCAGGACGCAGAACAGCAGAAACAAGGTCACAATGCATTGATCAATCCAGTCAGAAGGCCTGTGTGTGGATGGTGGCTCAGATATTGGCTGGCTGTGCAGCCCTAGCTGGACAAGCCACTTAACAAAGCTAAACTTCTGTCCCCTCTCTTATAAAGCTAAGGTATCCACAAGATGCTTTCCAAGGTATTTTTCAACACTGAAAGCCATTAGAGGATAGGACTGGCCCTGGCATGTTTATCAGGTTCCTGGGAGATCCTGATACTAACCAAAGTTCAAGAACCACTGAATTAGGGAAATGATGAGAGAACAGAGTTTTCTTGAAAACGTATAGCTATCATAACAATTTGTGGGATGAGACAGTGAAGTGTTGAGTTCTAAACTCAATGAGATACTCAATGAGATACTAAAATATCATGATTTGGGGCGCCTGGGTGGCTCAGTTGGTTAAGCAGCTGACTTCGGCTCAGGTCATGATCTCGCGGTCTGTGAGTTCGAGCCCCGCGTCGGGCTCTGTGCTGACCGCTCAGAGCCTGGAGCTTGTTTCAGATTCTGTGTCTCCCTCTCTCTGACCCTCCCCTGTTCCTGCTCTGTCTCTCTCTGTCTCAAAAATAAATAAACGTTAAAAAAAATTTTTTTTTTTTTTTTAAATCATGATTTTTAATCATGGGGCCTTGTTTACTTAATGACTTTACTTCTGGGAAAGGATAAGTTCTCAATTGTGTTCATGTCTTTGCCCATCAGTAGAAAATGTCTCCTGGGAAGAAAACCCACAACAGTAGATGGTTTGATCACCTGGCCCTTGGTGATCACTCTAGGGTACTATTATTTTTCTTTAGGTATGTTGCAGGTCTCTTCACTGCTAAGAGCACTAATACCAACTCTTTCATTAGGTATCTCACTTGAAAGCTTTCAAAGCACTTGCAGATTTTTTTCATTTGATTTCACACTTAATTCAGTGGGGTAGCAGAACAAACATCACTACATCCATTTGGAGATGCTAACTGCCCAGGGTCTTGTTCAAATGCCTTCCTACGCCCATTGGACTTAATGGACTATACACTCATTAAGAAGAAAGGATGAGGTCTTTTCACTGTTGTGTCCTAATCACCTGGAATAGATTTTCATAATAGAGTGGCTATTCATAAAGATCAAATATGGATACTTCATTTTGCTACTCTTATTTCCTTAAAGATGCTCTCTTTTGATCTATGCAAGAACTATCTGTTGTTCATCTCCACCAGAACTTAAACTCCAAGAAGTCAGAGATTTGTGCCTCGTTCTTTGATGGCTACATTCCAAATGCCTAGAACACTGTCTGGCAAATACTCAGTAATTTTTTTTTAAATAAACAAATATGTTTTTATCCTTAATGCCTAACCTAGTGTCTGGACCGGAAATGTGTTTACTGAGTGTGAAATATTACAAGGGGGAAAAGGGGGGAGACTAAATATTAAAGCCAACAAAACCAGATGATCTCATCTATAACAGAGTAATTATTAAATAAACATCCACTAGATAGACTATAATCAACAATCAATAAAATTACTATATGCTACTTGATTTTTAAGCATGCGTAAGTATTGTTTTGATAAAAATTGATTTTAAAATTATATATGCTTTTTCACAAGATCATTGAAAAGAAACTTTGCAATATGATTAGAACTAAGTGAAATAAAATTTATGAATGTAAAGGACTAGAAAGTTTGATTATTTCAGGAAAAATGAGTCAATGGCTGATTTTTATGTTCTTCTTTATCCATATTTGCTGAATTTTCTATCCTACACATGCTTTGCTTTTGTAATAAGGAGGAAATGGAGAAAAATTTTTAAAAATAGATGGAAAGATATACATTAAAATTCTAACAATGGTTTAATGTGGTAGTGAAGACATGGGTTATATTTTTTTAATTATTTTTTTATCTTTAAATGTTTTTGAATTTTTGAATTATCTGCATTACTTATTCAATGTAAACAAAATTATTATCAGAAATTTGCAAGAATCTAATTTGCTATGCACTCTGAGATATTCTCTGCAAGTCAAATATTTGTCAGTAACTTGAAGCACACACCAAGTGTCAAATTTTGAAAAAGGAGACTTTTACAGGTTATCTGTAGAAGCCATAGTTGTGACTTCCCAGAAAATCCCAGGAACTTTTAACTATGGGCACCAAAATATGCCCAGAGTGCTCCTGTTGGGGGTGGGGGTGGTCAGTGAGGATAGGGGCTGAGTGGGGAGCCACTGTGGAATCTTTAATATTCCCATAGAACTTCTATGGCAGAAATGATTGATGGATGATATATAATTAATTTCACTTGACAGGCATAAAGGAAAAATTTTCCTGAGCCACTGTAACCTGAGCTAATGAAACCCTATTTAACCAAGGGTGTGTATTTAGACTGGATCTTACCTTAGTGACTTAGCCATTAGTAGGAATTCATTGTTTACTTTTAGGATTCTTATCAGTACTTAGACTCTGTTTGCATGTGATTTTCACCTGATTGCTCAACATGCTCAGCGTTATACGATTTGGGAATACATGAAAACATCGCAAGATCCACAAAAAGCTAATCTCAACTATCTAATCTGTTTAAAACTTTATGATATTCTATTCTCTTTCAGGATGCGTTATGACTTTCTCTGGAAAGATCCTGTAATCAAACAAGACACCTGTTTCAGGTCTTGCAAAATACCAGATTCTTCCATTTCCTTTAAGGCCTTTGGAGATTCAGGTCATGTTATCACACTTAAACATCCTGCCCTAATTATTTCTACATTCCACTGGAGCATCACCTTGGAGAACCTTCCCTCGGGTTTGCCGTGCATGAATCTGCCTCTGTAGAAAGTTCCAGAAAAAAAAGATGAGCTCTAAGTGTTCATAAGAAACATTTTGGGAGCCCAAAACTGGTTAACACTGGACAGGAGTTAGGAGATCTGAATTCTGCTTATACTTTGACCTGTCCATATGACCTTGGTCAAGTCACCTGACTTTTAGGGACCTCCATTTCCTTATTTTACAAGGGTAAGATTGAAGTTGATGCCCTCTAAAGTCTGTTTCAGTTCTAAAACTCTGCCTCAGAAGAAATCCCTTATGATGGTCAGTGGCAGGAAGGCAGCAGTGGGGGAGCTGATGAGCCTTACCTTCACAATAAAAGAAATGGGGACTCGTGCACCATCGAAGTCTCAGGGGAAATGTGAAGAATTCCCATCCAGGCCCACCTACTCTTGGAAAACTGAGCAAAGAGAGTGGAGATTCAATGTTCCTAAACACTGTTTCGAATCAAAGTCCTGATGCATCTGGTAGGTGGGCATTTGTCTTTCTCCTGCATGGTTGGAACTGTGTTTTTATTTCGATGGCAGAGAAACAAGCTCATAGCTGTGCCATGCGGAAGTGTTCATGAATACATTAGGGGGCAGTGATAGCTGAACGCTGAAAGGGTTGGTTCGGTGAGCCTTAGATTTTGGCAGCTTTGAGAACCTTCCAAACAGAGAACCTACTCTAGGGCTGCTGTGATGTCATCCAGCGCCTGGGGCGGGCTACACGCCCTAGCATTGCCTTCACTTATCCCCACACAAATGTCCCTGTCCTCTGCCAGGTGTGCTCACAAGGGGTGGCCCAGATCAGCAGTGGTGGGGGAGGGTGCACTCCAGGAGCAGTTTCCTCCTGGCTCCCTGCCCAGGAGCCACAGGACAGCCTGCTTTGCTCTCCAGGCTGAAGAGGATGTTTGATGTTTGCTTAGCCCTCATCTCTACACATCCTACCTTTGGTGGGAGCCTACATCCCTCTCTCAGCCCACCTTGGGACTCTGGCTCCCTACTTTCTACATTCTACCACTGCTTTGGATATCTCAGAATTCAAAGGGAAACACTAGAGTCAGTCCGGTTTCCCTTTCCCCTTCGTCCCTGCATCCGGTTCCACCTGCAGAGCAATACTGGGTCAGTGTTCCCAAAGCATCACTCAATGTCACTTACCAGCTCAAAAATCCAGTGCCACCCTATTTCCTGGTAATTAAATACAAATTTCTTAGCCCAACCTTCAACGTTCTTTGTTACCAACCTTACCTGAAAGTTCTCCCTAACGTATGCCAGACACCCCAACTCAAATGGAAAATCACCCCAAAACAGCCCAGATTTTTCCATCTGCACATTTTCCCACCCTACACACACACACACACACACACACACACACACACACACACGCACACCAGTTTTGCAGAGCTCACTCATCCTACAAACTCCAGCTTGAAGGACTTTTTTCTTGGGAAGCCTACTTGGCATCTCTCAGCTTAAAGTCTTCTGAACCCTCTTAACTTTCTGATTCACACCTGTTTGGAAACATTCAGCACTTTCTAGCTAAAGTCACAGAATGCTTTTTAAGGAACAAAGAATTACTAACAATGTCATCTGTTCTGTCTCTGTATGTAGTAAGTTCTCAATGAATGCTTAATGAACCAAGAGTAGAGATCACCCAGATATTGCAAACTAATTACACACTTCTGGGTTGCTAAGGTAAAAAGCAGCTGTGAGTACTAGAAGTTGGAATCCACAAGTTAGAAATGCATGCTTCTTCCTCTTGGAGGACAAACTTCTTTCCAATGAAGAATAAACTGCTCCTTGCAAATCACACTTTTTTGTCACAGACTCATATTAAAAACTAAGAAAACCCTCTCCCCAGGGCACCTGGGAGGCTCAGTCAGTTAGTTAAGCATTCAATTCTTTTTTATTTATTTTTTTAATTTTGTAAATGTTTATTTTTGCAAGAGACAGAGCACAAGCAGGGGAGGAGCAGAGAGAAGGAGACAGAATCCAAAGCAGGCTCCAGGCTCTGAGCTGTCAGCACAGAGCCTGATGTGGGGCTGGAACTCACAAACTGAGAGATCATGACCTGAGCTAAAGTCAGATAGTAAACTGACTGAGCCACCCAGGCACCCCATAAACTTATATATTTTTATTGAATCCACTGACCTGATTCCAGTTTGTCAGTTGATCTAATATTATCCTTTACAGTGTTGTGTTTTTTTTTCCTTTAGTGCAAGATCCAGTCTAGGGTCGAGTATTGCCTTTAACTGTCATGTCTCTTTAGCCTCCTTTAATCTGTAGCATTTCCACAAATTTTCTTTGTCTTTTTTTTTTTTAATAAACTCTATACCCAACATAGGTTTGAACTCATGCCCCCAAGATCAACAGCTGTGTGCTCAGTTGACTGAGCCAGCAAGGCACCCCTCTGTCTTTTTTTAAATATTAATATATTTTAAAAAGTAAAGATCTCCTCACTTTCTTTTTTTGAAAAATTAGATAGAATGTTTTTCACTTTGTGTTTGAGGTTTCCTTGTGATTAGATTGAGGTTTTGCATTCTAGGCTTGTGAATGAGGTGAGGGATGCTGTGTCCTTCGCACAGTATGTCCTGTTCTTCATTGGTGCGGTTCATTTTGATCACCCAGCAAAGGTGTTGTGCGATTTCGCCACTATATATTTGCCATACTTTGTTCTCCCTTGCAACTGTGACAGTCTGTGGTGACTTCAAAGTGTCTCTTAAAGGAGACACTTTACAATGATGTAAAGACACTGCTCCTCCTCAGATTTACTGGAGTACAATTTGAAGCCATTCACAGCCGTCCGAAGGCCCTCGGCATGCTTGGAGTTAGAAACCCTATTGTGTGTTAGTTGTTTCTCTCTGGTAGGGGCAGTGAGTTTGCAGTATGTCTGTCACACACCTCTCTCAGCACAGTGTGGACTCTGGAATCAGAAAAACCTCACCTCTCGCCGGCTCTGAACTTCTCACCCAGGTTTCTGTGAGGATTAAATAGAGTCACGAATAGGAAGCTCCTGAGTCCTTGGCATATGGCCTATATCTAATGAATGTTAGTTCCCTTTTCCTCCTTTGATTAATCGAATGCTATTGAGGTAGAACCACCGATCCCCAAGGATCCAAAGGAAAGTAATGCCTTGTGGGGGCACTCAGCTAGTCTTTGCTGAGATCCAGATGCATGGGGCTTTGGACAAATGTTTTAACTTCTCTGTGCATCTGCTTCTACATTTGTACACAGGAATAACAACATCACTGAAATGCATAGCACTGTGAGGGTTGCATAAGTTAACATACACAGAGGGCTTAGAAAAGTGCCAGGCACAGTAGACACTATATAAATGTTAGTTCTCACAGATAGAATATAAGCTCCATGAAGGGAAGGAGTTTGCTCCCTGAGTTACGCCCACTGCCAAAACACGTCCTGCACATAGTCAGCAAATGATACCCCAAGAAATGCCTAAGAAACCAGAAAGGGCTTTGAATTCTCCAACTAATGTACAATTTCTTTCTTGGCTTGCTGTCACCTGCAGCTGGCTGAGAGGACTAATTAGGATCAAACTCTCTGAGGAATACTTTGCTCCTACAGACTGCTGGCAGGCAATTCCTTAGCTGGAGGCTTCCTTCTCTTATCACAGGACAAGAAAGTAAAGGCCAGAAGCAGGTGCAGCCAACCAGAGCAGGCTGAATGGTCTGGCTGGAAGGAAAGTTGCCCCAGTCCTCACCACTAGCAGAAAGGGGGACATGACCACAGGGTGCCCCTGCCTAGGGTGCTCCCTCCTCCTGGAAGCAGTTTGACTTCCAGCTTAACTGCCTTCAGTACAAAGTGGGGATTCCCAAGCAGTAGGTTACATCAGGAGGTTGTAGGTTTTAGTGAATGTACATTGAAAACAAGCATTGTCTGCAGACTGAATAGTCAATGTGTCTCTTCATCAGTGAGCTTGAAGGTAAAAACCAGGATTTCTGAAAGTGCTGTTTCCGACCTGTCATAAAAATTGCTGAAAAGTGCATATTCCAAGGCCTCACTTCCAAAGTGCTATATCAGCATTGGGAGGGATGGATGGAGGATACAAGGGGAGAATGGGATGGAGGTGGAAAGGTGAAGAAGTGAGGTGGAACAGAGCAGGGATCTGACCTTTTTTTTAAAGTTTTGTTTTGTTTTGTTTTGTTTCCTCAGAGAGAGAGTGGTAGGTAGGGACAGAGAGAGAAGAATCCCGAGCAAGATCCGTACTGACAACACAGAGCCCCACACAGACCTCGAACTCACAAACCATGAGATCATAACCTGAGTCGAAATTAAGAGTCAGATGCTTAACCAACTGAGCCACTCAGGCACACCAGACCTTTTTTTTTTTTTTTTAATGAACTTTATTTTTCAGACCAGTTTTAGATTTACGGCAAAATTAAACCAAATGTACAAGACATTCCCAAATAATCCCTGTCCCCATATACTCACAACCTCTCCCACTGTTGAAGCCCCCCACCAGAGTGGTACAATTGTTACAATCCATTAACTTACCTTATACGTTATTATCACCCAAATTCTATAGTTTACATTAGGGTTCACTCTTGATGTTGTACATTCTATGGGTTTGGACAAATGAATAATGACATGTATTCACCATTATGGCATCATACAGACAAGGTTCACTGCCCTAAAAGTCCTCTGTGTTCCTCCTATTCCTTCCTCCCTCCCCTCTGACCTCTGGCAACCACTGATCTTTTTGCCTTCATAGTTTTACGTTATGACATTTTCCCAGAACGTCATATAGTTGAAATCGTACAGTATGTAGTCTTTTCAGATTGGTTTCTTCCATTTGATAATAAACATTTAAGTTTCCTTCATGTTTTTAAGGGTACCTGGGTGGCTCAGTCGGTTAAGTGTCCAACTTCAGGTGAGGTCATGATATCTTGTGGTTTGTGGGTTTGAGCCCTGTGTCGGGCTCTGTGCTGACAGCTCAGAGCCTGGAACCTGCTTCAGATTCTGTGTCTCCCTCTCACTCTGCCCCTCCCCTGCTCACACTCTGTCTCTCTCTCTCTCAAAAATAAAAATTGAAAATTAAAAAAAAAATTTAAACAAGATTCCTTCATGTTTTTCATGGCTTGATAGCTCATTTCATTTTAGCACTGAATAATATTCCATTGTCTAGATATACCACTTTGTTTATCCATTCATGTACTAAAGAACTAAAGCAACCCTAACTGGTTGATTCCAATTTGGGAGATTATAAATAAAGCTACTGTAAATATCCATTATAGGTTTTTGTGTGAACATAAGTTTTCAGCTCATTTGGGCAAACACCAAGAAGTGTGATTGCTAGACTGTATGGTACAAGTATATTTACTTCTGTAAGAAACTGTCAAATTGCCTTCCAAAATGGCTCTACCATTTTGCATTCCTCTTCCGGATCCAGCAGTGAATGAGAGTTCCTGTTGCTCCATATCCTCACCAGCATTTGGTGCTGTTAGTGTTTTGGACTTTGGCCATTCTAATATGTATACAGAGGCATCTCATTATTTTAATTCGCAGTTCCCTAATAACATATGATGTTGAACATCTTTTCACATGCTTACTTGCCATCTGCTTAATTTCTTTGGTGAGGTATCTAGCTAGGTCTTTTGTCCATTTCATTTTCTTGCTTAATATTGAGTTTTAAGAGTTCTTTGTATATTTTGGGTAAGGAGTCCTTTATCAGGTGTGTTTTTTGGCAATATTTTCTTCCAGTTTGTGGCTTGTCTTCTCATTCTCTTGAGACATCTGCCTTTTTAACCAGCTCGTTCATGGGTACAATAAACTTTGAGGGTCACCATCACTTGAGGAGTGAGGAAGACTTTCCTTTGGCTGTCAAAGCATAACAATGCAGTTTAATTTTGCTCGTAAACACAATTCTATAAATAACAAAAGTTATAAATGTATAATGAATGTAATTAATATATACATTTGTGAGCATCACAAAAATATCTTTAATAGCTCTTCTCTAGTTTTCTGAAAATGAACAGAGCCTTAGAAAAAGGAGACCTAGGTTCGAAAGGGAACTCTGCTACCAATCAGCTCTATGACCTTGGACAGGTCTCTGTCCATCTTAGTCCCCAGTTTCCTCAGGTATAAAATGAAGAGTATGATAGATGAACTTTAAAGTTCCCTCTAGTCCTGTGGTTCCATCTTTTTCATCAAAGCCAAGACAAGAAGGATTTTTCTATCAATGAAACTTCTGAGTAAACATGGATGAGTAACATATTAATAAGAAATGCCTTTCATTTGGCATCCCCTAGACTGTAGGTAACAATCTTCAGAGCCAGGATTTAATGCAGATTTGACTAATGCATAGATTAAACAAGGTGAGCGTCCCCACCAACATGCCACTGTGGTCGGTGAAACAAACCCAGATTGATAATGGCTAAATTTAAATGAGAAAGTGTATGTGTACATATACACAATTACATATAGGGCAGAACATAGGAAATTTCAGACTCAACAGAGTTTGTGAATGCAAAGAGAGACAAAAATAGAAACCATCAAATAGCCAGATGGCTGAGCTTTCTATTTTTAAATATATCATGAGTTCTGTGGGAGTATGTCAATGAGTGGAACTAAGAAAAACGCGGTAACCTTGAATGTTTCTGTTTTTTAAACAAAACAATATCACACAGGGTGTCAAATAGCAAAAGAATTATATAATGAAATGAAAGAAGTGAATGCTTTTAAGTCCCTCAAGCCCAGCCTTTAACATTACACCATGATTCAAAGCACTAATCAAACCTTCTTCATGCTTGAAACTGTGAGTTATTTACAATGACTGTAATATTTTCAAGAAATACTTAAATTAGTAGGTGAAGTTACCTTTTCCCCCATCTCTCAAATTTCCACACTCAACTTCTTTTCAAATGCCCTAATATAGTCACGGCATAGCCACAAAATGTGACAGAATAAACACATCCATGGGTCATCGATGAGCCGAACTTCGTGAAACATCTAAGAAAATGTGTTTGGAAAAGGATTGCACGGTTTAGAAGAATTTTAGAGTAACTCACGAATCGGCTAACCCAGTCAAAAGATTACTCACTTAAGAATGATATAATTACTTTCAGTTTGCTTAAAGCCAGGGAAAAGTTGACACAGCGATTAAAGGAAAATGGGCGAAAAAAATAGAGTTACATTATACCGACTAAATTCAGGCTGTTCCAAGGAGTAGGCCCAAGGCTTATTTGAGGAAAGATTATCTTGACAAATTGGATAAACATTTTCTGCATGACAGGACGCTGATGGAGAGTCTGCTCTGCAAGCACACCTGGTGGTGGTTTGCTTAGTGTTTGACCAAGGTGTTCAGCTCGCCGGAGTTCTCCCAGGGGCTTTGTTTACCGTTTGGCAGGTAGAGGCAGAGCCAGGGTAGGCCTTGGTAACGGTTGTTGGGCTCTGCAGATGTCTTACCCCGCCCCGGCCCCACCCCCACCTCCCCATTTGAGCTGAAACAACTCTTGGCTAGACCCGTCCACAAAAGCTAACACCAGACTTTAACAAACAGTTCATGCTTAAGGAGGCCTGCAGTCTAATATCCCTGAGGCAAATAAAAATGGCAAATGCAAATAAATGCACCGACATCCCCACCCCCTTCCTTGGCTTCCTTCCATAGCCAGCTGGGATGGAGAGGTCAGGTCCCACACAGGGCATTGCTATGGATGCAGATTTTCCAGCACACAAATTATCCTAGTACCAAGATGGAGAAAGTGTGAATTTCGTGCTTTTCTACTCAAGCCCATGCTTACATACGTCCAAATGACTGTAGGTATGGGGACACTGGTGGCCTCCCAGAAGGCCTTTATGGAGACTCTTGTGTTCTCAAGTTCCCTAACTATCTGTGGGCAGGTCCCCAAAAATGTCTTCGCTATGGCTTGGCATCCTCAAGAAGCAACCCATTTCTGGAGGCAATAATTTGTATAATGGCTTCCTAGGGTTGGCTGGCCATTCAGTACTTTCTAGTGCTGCTTTATTATTCAGAGAAGCACTAATTTGGGAAGCAGCACACCCAGAGATGTCATTAGACAGTGCGGGGGTTTCCCTTGGATTCAGATCCTTCAGAGTGAAATGAACAGCCCTACTGTTAGGATGATTTTGCACTTTGCTAGGTCAACTTGCCTCAACCAAAGTTCCTTTGTGTCAACTAATTTAAGTCCGTTTGTAGCTCATCCACTGGTTCCAAGCAAAAAGGTCTCGTGTTACCATGTAGGAGACAGACACTGGTTAGAAATGGCATTAGAGATGGCAATGGTTTTAATTTAAGTCTAGAAATCCTTGCGAAGTCATGCCCAGGTGCCCTGGTGTGAAACACCATGGAGCTCCTCCCTCTGCCAGCAGCCACTTTGCAATTCTAACGCTACAATTTCAGTTTCACAAATTACAAATCCATACTCTCCTAATTAACGGAAATGTTCCTCATTCCTGTCTCCATCCTACTGCTTCCTCCCTCTGTCCGTCCTCTTAACTGTGTTTTTTAACAAGTAAACAAACCAAATAAAATAAAATTAAATCCTAGGGGAAACCCAGGACAATGAAATTGCTTGACTCAAAGTGATCCAACATTTAATGTGTGTCTCCTGCCTCCTTAGACATACTTGCATAATCCTCATCCTGATGAGGTGAGGTGTTATTTACTTTTACTTTAAAGATAGGAGACCTCGGGGCGCCTGGGTGGCTCAGTCGTGTTAAGCATCCAACTTTGACTCAGGTCATGATCTCACAGTTCAGAGGTGGGGGGGTGGGATTGAGCCCTGCATCCAGCTCTCTGCTGTGGACCTCGCTTCAGATCCTCTCCCTTTCTCTGTCCCTCCCCTGCTCACAAACGTGTGTGTGTGTGTGTGTGTGTGTGTGTGTGTGTATGCTCACGCTCTCTCTCTCTCTCTCTCTCTCTCTCTGTCTCAGAACCCTGTGTCGGGCTCTGTGCTGACAGCTCAGGGCCGGAGCCTGCTTCAGATTCTGTCTCCCTCTCTCTGCTCCTTTCCTGCTCGTGCTCCGTCTCTCTCTGTCTCTCTCAAAAATGAATAGCCATTTTAAAAAATTATAAATAAATAAATACACAAAAATAAAGATATGAGACCTCAAGCTTAGAAGACATTACATGATAAGTCCATATTCATACAGTTATAATGTCTGAAAGCCAGGAATGAATTTCAGTGATTTCTGCCTCAGTCCTGGTACTCATTTTACCAGACTCCAACTCCCGTGTCTTTCCTTTTTTTTCCTTTTTTTTTTACATTTTTTGAGAAAGAGTGCGTGAGTAGGGGAGGGGCAGAGAGAGGGGGGGACAGGGGATCTGTCTGTGCTGACAGCAGAGAGCCCCATGCAGGGCTCCAACTCAGGAACCATGAGATCATGACCTGAGCCAAAGTCAGATGCTTAACTGACTGAGCCACCCAGGTGCCTTGAAGTCCTGTCTTTTAAAGACTGAGTCAAAGTGATGATCTTTCCTGCTAGTATTTTAGAGCATTACAAAAACAATTTTTAATGATACATGTTAATTATTTCTTATTCTAAGCCTGACACTTGAAATGAAATTTGAAGTGCATTTTTCTGACAGTTTGTTTTTTCTTTTAAAGTTTATTTATTTATTTTCAGAGAGAGGGAAGAGAGAAAGTATAAGCAGGGAAGGGGGGGAGAGAGAGAGAGAGAGAGGGAGAGAGAGGGAGAGAGAGATGGAGAATATCAGGCAGGACCCTCACTGCCAGCACAGAGCCTGACATGGGACTTAAACTTATGAACTGTGAGATCATGACCTGCGCTGAAAGCAAGAGTTGGATACTTAACCAACTGAGCCACCCAGGTGCCCTGACAGTTGCTTTGTTTTGTTTTTTTTTTCTAATGAAAGTTGTTTTGGTATGATTTGGATCTGAGTTGAAATCCTGGTTCTGACTCTGTCACCATGAATTCATCATTTACTCTCTGGTGGACTTAGTTTCTGAATCTGTCTAATGGGAATAAAAATACTTACTCCCAGGATTGTTAAGCTTTCTTATTGTATTATTTATTCTGCTATTTCTGCTTAGACATTATCAATCTCTCTCAGACTATGAGTTCCTTTATTTAGTTATTTATTTATTTATTCCATCATAGAGAAAGAATGAGTCTGTGAATAAGGGAGAGAGAAAGAGAGAGAGAGAGAGAATCTTAAGCAGGCTCCATATTCAGCACAGAGCCCACCACTGGGCTCAATCCCATGACTCTGGGATCATGACCTGAGCAGAAATCAAGAGTGGGACACTCAACCAACTGAGTCACCCAGGTGCCCCTCCCTACGAGTTCCTTTTAAACATGGATGTCATTGTCATCATTTAGGTATCCATTCATTTCTCCAGATTGTGTATAACCTATTTGCTGAGTAGCAAATGACTTATGAGACAGCACTTGTAGACAAGTGGGATCTCAATAAATGGTCATTTGTTTTCCTTTTCTCCTTTCTCGTTAAAGACTAAAGATCTATCATAGAAAATAAAAAATTGTTGAAATAATTGACTTTAAGCATTGAGACAAAAATGGAAGAGATACACAACTGTGATCTCTTCTTGTAGAGGCAAAGGATTGTCTCCAGACAGCCCACAGTGGTACATGCAGGTACAGAAACAGGTTGCATTGCAATTTGCTCCCCACAAGACCAGATCATGGAATGGAAGACTCAGTGTCCAAATTATCAGGGGATTAAGAAAACACAACCAGGGGCACCTGGGTGGCTCAATTGGTTAAGCGTTCAACTCTCGATTTCAGCTCAAGTCATGATCTCACGCTACATGAGTTCGAGCCCCATGTCAGGCTCCACACTGACAATGTAGAGCCTCCTTGGGATATTCTCTCTCTCTCTCTCTCTCTCTCTCTCAAAATAAATAAATAAACTTATAAAAAAAAAAGAAATGAAAACCAATCATTTTGCATAAGTTTTAGAAACTCTGCAGAAGCAGTTGAAGAATTGGTCTTGCCATTCCCTAGACCTCACTTTCGTGTATAATTTATCTTGTTGCAGCTTCTTTATCTCTGTTAAAGTATCAAGACTCTACATGGGCACAAAGGAAGCAAAAGGAAAATGACTTAACACGAAAGAAGACAAAATATCCATTCACATTTTACACATGGGAAATATTGAAAAATCACATATTCTGCTGAGCTCGTTCTGGGTCCCAGAGCAGGTCTGACTTCAGAGAATACTAAAGTTTTTGCCTGTAGCCTCGAATTGTTCAAATAGAAGGTGTCAAAGGAAGGCAAAAAGTTTAGGAACTAGTACTAATCTTGAGGGAACAAAATGCCAAAGGACCTGGTTATGACAGGTGGCTGTCACAATACCTTGGGCCAGTAACTTTAGTTATTAATTTTAACAACCACTTGAGTCATCAGGTGGAAAACTAGAGGGGTGTGGAGTTTAGCTCTCTAAAGACATTTTCAGTTTTGGTGTCATAATATTTTCTTGTAGCTGAATTCTGTAGGAGAAAAATCACACAGCAGTGCTGACCACTCATGATCACTAATCAAGAGGACTCCTGTATATCTTGTTATGTCTTCTGAAACTTCCAACTTCTCTCCACACTCTCACCTCCCAGCTTTACTCTTAGCTAAAGAATTTACCTCATCCTTCATCTGGAACTATGCTGTCCAATATGGTAGCTACTAATCAATTGTGGCTATTTAAATTTAAATTTACTTAAATTACAAGTTCAATTCCTCAGTTGTACCAGCCACATTGTATGTACTATGTAGCCACATATGCCCAGTGGCTACCATATTGAAATACGCCTTCCCACAGGAAGACAGGAAGGAGAAAACACAAATGGAAAACAGAAAACAAAATACGAAAGAACAGATTAAAATCCTATTATATAACTGTAATTACATTAACTGTAAACAGCCTAAATACACCAAGGAAAAGACAAGAATTGACAGAATGGATTAAAAACATGACACAGCTATATGCCGTCTGCCAGAAACTCATTTCAAATATAATGATGTAAGCAGGTTGAAAGTAAAAGGATGGCAAAGATATATTATGTAAACGTTGATCAAAGAAAAGCAGGAGTGGTTATTTTAATGTCAGATAAAATAGACCTCAGAGCAAAGAAAACTATCAGAAACAGAGAGGTATATTACATAACGATAAAGGGTCAATCCACCAAGAAGAGATAGCAACCCTAAGTGTGTATTCACCAAACAACACAGCTGCAAATATGTGAAGAAAACTGGTAGAACTGAAAGGGGAAATAGACAATTCACCATTATAGTTGGACACTTCAATATCCCCTCTCTCAACAACAGATAGAACAATAGACAAAAGTCAGCAAGGACATAGGAGTGCTCAACACAAGGGCCAACAGGACCTATTCATCATTTATAGAGCATTCTACCCAACCACAGCACAATACATATTCTTTTCTTTTTTTTTTTTTTTTTTTTAATTTTTTTTTCAACGTTTATTTATTTTTGGGACAGAGAGAGACAGAGCATGAACGGGCGAGGGGCAGAGAGAGAGGGAGACACAGAATCGGAAACAGGCTCCAGGCTCTGAGCCATCAGCCCAGAGCCTGACGCGGGGCTCGAACTCACGGACCGCGAGATCGTGACCTGGCTGAAGTCGGGCGCTTAACCGACTGCGCCACCCAGGCACCCCTACATATTCTTTTCACATGCTCATGGAACACATAACAAGATAGATCATATCCTGGTCCTTAAGAAAAATTTCAACATATTTAAAAAAATTGAAATCATACGAAATGTGTTCTCCAACTAAAATGTAGTTAAACTACAAGTCAGTAACAGAAAGATTACAGGAAAATCTCCAAAGACTTAGAAACTACACAACACACTTTTAAATAATCCGTGAATCAAAGTGCCAAACGAAATAAAAAAAAAATACACTGAACTGAATGAAAATGAAAATATATTGATATTTAGAGGACAGTTGAGGGCAGGTATCAATGAAATGCAAAAGAAAAAAATAGAGAAAATCAATGAAACAAAAAGTTGGTTATTTGAAAAGATAAATAAAATTGACAAACCTCTAGCAAAACTGACAAAGAAAAAAGAGAAAAGACACAAGTTTCTAATGTCAGGAACAAAATAGGAGATATCTCTACAAGTCTTGCAGACAACACAAGGATAATAGGGGATTACTACAATCAACTCTAAATACACATAAATTTTGACAAGTTAAACGAAATGTAATAAGCCCTCAAATAATACACTACTCACCCAATATGGATAATTTATATAGTCTTAAAACTATTAAGGAAATTGAACTCATAACAACTCCCCAATGAGAAATTACCAGGCCCAAATAACTTCACTAGAGAATTCTACTAAATGTTTAAAGAAGATTTAAAAAAAAATTTTTTTTAATGTTTATTTATTTTTGAGAGAGAGAGAGTGTGTGAGTGGGGAAGGGACAGAGACAGAGAGGGAGACACAGAAACCAAGGTAGGCTCCAGGCTCTGATCTGAATATATGGGTACGTTACCATGTGCCAAACACCAAATAATCTGTAAATGCAGGTGGTTAAGATCTCCCCTTGTTAATACCAGGCAAAAAAATAAGATGGAAATATTCACTGACTCCAATTCCTTATGACTTTTCTATATGACAAGTGGCAGAGGTCTCAACATCCCGTCCCTAACCTTGAAGAGTATTCACCATCATGGAGCGGTTAAAGCACTAGATCTTGAGTTAGAATACTCAGCCAACTAGCTGAGTGACACTGGGCAAGTCACTTCATCTTTCTGTTCCCTTATCTCTAAGATGAGAAGAGTGACATTACATAGCTAGTGTGAGGCTTAAATGAGATAATGAAGGGAAAAATACCTTTTAAATACTATGTAGTTGTTATTATTATTATCATTAAATCAAAAATAACAAAACTGAATCATTAAAGGCACTGGTGATATGTAAGTTTAAGGGCACTCAGATCCAGCATTTACACACACACATACACACTCAACACACACATTATTTTCACTGCAAGTACTTTCCTGCTTTATCATCATCTCTTATAAGCAAATGCCCTTAGAATATGAAAAGAAGTCTTGGTTTACTTGGCTCAAGAGACAGAATAAACATGAAATGAGGAAATGAGGAAAAACAGAAGAATGTGAATTCTACTCACTTCAGTGAACAATAATTGAGTGCCTAGTAGTATTTAGCACTAAACGATGTTCTAAGGATACAGAGTTGAAGAAAACACAGTCCCTACTTTCAAGGACTTAGCCTAGCAGAGGAGACAGGCTCATGTACAAATAATTTCCATGATGTGTGATGGAGGAACACAGAGGTCCCTCACCCAGCCTGGGATGTCAGAAAGGACATATCTGAACTGAGTCAGCCTGGCAGGAAGGGGATGAGACAAGCAAAGGAGTCGTGGTGTGAAGTAGCAAGACGCACAGGGCAGCTCCAAGTCCCCTATGTCACTAGGCATCAGCAAAAAGTTTGGGGAGAAGAAACTACAGATTTGTGCAGAAAACAGGTCAAAGAGGGCTTTGTTTGCCATGCTGAGAGCTGGGGTTCTACCCCCTTAACTATGAGGAGCTGCTGGAATTCTTAACCTAGAGAATAACATGGTCAGAGCGGTGCTTTAGATGAATGTCCTAGCGACAGTGAAGACGATAGATCTGACAAGAATGGAGGTCGTGATGCAGGTGTTACGTGGGGTAGGGGCAGCGAGGCAGGAAGTATAGTAATCAACGAGATAATAAAGGAAACAAATCAGGCAGTAGCAATCAAAAATGTAGAAAGGATAAAATTGGTAAGACTTTGTGATTGATTGAACATACGGGTATGGGGGCAGAAGTGAAGAAAACGTAGTGGTCGGTGGTGTCTCCTAAGTCTCTGTCTCGGATAACCAGGAGGTGAGGTGGGGTAGGGGTGAGGGCTGGTGAGAGAACATTTGTATTTGGAGCAGTACATTGGGCAAGAGCAAGGAAATGGAGGTGATCCATTCAGGCGAGCCTGGAGTGGCGAAGGCGGACAAGTGAACGAGAGGAGTCCCTCAGAGGTCTCTTCCTGTCAAAACAGTTGGTGAGTGACAGCTAACTTGGGTTTACACAAGAAATGCTCAAATACTAAAACCCAAATGGATATTGATGTGGATATCAAGAAAGTCAAAATCTTCATGCTTGCCCCGGAATATTATCCTTCTCTCATTAAAACACACGGGCACTCAAGGGGCACCTGGGTGGCTCAGTCGTTTGGGCATCCGACTTCAGCTCAGGTCACGATCTCGAGGTCCGTGAGTTCGAGCCCCACATCGGGCTCTGGGCTGATGGCTCAGAGCCTGGAGCCTGCTTCCGATTCTGTGTCTCCCTCTCTCTCTGCCCCTCCTCCATTCATGCTCTGTCTCTCTCTGTCTCAAAAATAAATAAAACGTTAAAAAAAATTTTTTTTAATAAAAAACAAAACAAAACAAAACAAAACACGGGCATTCAAGAGACCTGCAAAATAAAGACAATGGAAGTGTAGACTTGAAATGGCCAAAGCAGGGGCAGCTGGATGGCTCACTTGGTCGTGCGGCGGTCTCTTGGTTTCGGCTCAGGTCACGATCTCCTGGTTTCGCGAGTTCAAACTCCACATCAGACTCTGCGCTGGAAGCACAGAGCTTGTTTGGGATTCTCTGTCTCCCTCTCATTTTGCCCCTCTGCTACTTGTGCCATCTCTGTCTCTCTCTAAATAAATAAATAAACATTAAAAAAAAAAAAAAAAAAAGGAAAGGAAGGAAGGAAGAAAGAAAGAAAGAAATGGCCAAGGCAGAACAAGGACGCTAGCTTGGCAAGTTGCTGTGAGCTGGCCTCACATCTTTTCACAGAACCAAGAGCAGTTACACACAAACCACTGCCCTCCTTTCTCGTCTGAATAAGGAACAAGGAAATGCCACACGCATGATGTGATAGGATACCAGTAGAAAAGCCTCAGAGTCACTTGTGTAAAATAAGCACAGCCCAATTCGTCCAGGTCCACATGATCTCACAGCCCTTGTGACTCTCTGCCCCCTAACTTCTCCCTCCTCTCATGGTCCTACACCTCCCCTCGAGCCCTGGGCCCCATTCCTCGCATCCCAACTGTTGCCAAATGGGTTGTTTATTGTGGTTTTGAGAATTACAGAGGTAAAAGCCCCTTAAAAAAGTGTGTTCCTCTTTTTGCAGGTGCCCCTTACCTATCAAATAGCTTTCATTTGCTCCCATGTTCCAGGCAACTATGTGCTTTCCCTCTACTGTTTGCAGTCTTAGTCACAGCCCCATGGAAGGATTAGGTACAAATGTCACTCTGCTGTTTCCTTCAAGAGATTATGCAAGTAGAAGTTGGATTGTGTAAATGCATATTAGCTCTTCCCTCTAGTGCTAATACAACAAGCTGTGTTTGAGATCTTTTTTTTACCCCTTCCTTGGAGAGGGATAAAATGAGCAAGCATACCTTTCTTTCCCTTGGCAGGCAGGAATATTGAACTGAGAAGCCTGCCAGACTGCCGATCCATGTATGGAACGTGTCCAGTAACCTAGGGACTGAAATTCAGGATGGCCACTAACTGTTCTGGTGGGGTCTACTGAAAACGATTTCTTTATGAAGAAAATTCTGTAAGGGGCCCCTTTCATTGCAGATGTGCCAGGAAGGCCTCCCATGCACAAGAGGGAGCAGGGCAAAGAACACTTTTGCTAGAGATTAAAATAGTAATTAGTGAACTGGACAGACAGGCTGCATCATTCTCCTGGTAGCCCAGCAGAGCTAATCTCAATTTTGTTTAACCTCATCACTCTGGTAAACTCAGAGCCCACTTCTCCTTCAGAACTGTGTGGACCAGAGACTTCTAGGTGTGGTCTGGGGACACATGCTGGTTTGCCATCTGATCTTTACTGGTTAGCTACAAGTATGAAATTGGGAGTAAGTCTGTAGAAATGATATTAGCAGTCAGAAAAGATAATGTTATATCTAATCATTTAAAAGTTAAGCTTGTCTTTTTTTAAGTCATTTTTCTAATAATTCATTTTTACTTAATTTTTTAAAGTATGTGTTGGCTGAGGATTAGGACTTTTTTTTTTTTAATAAATCTGGATTCCCACAGATGGTTTGAGAAGCACTGGTATAGATAATGGAGCACTTCATCAACTATCTGTATGGACAATTCACTTCATTGCAAAGAGTAGGAGCTCCACATCTATAATAAGGGAGTGGGGTTCACCGGACTTTAACTATACCTCCAAACTTAGAAGCATCACCTTTTACCCAGACGAAAACCTACAGACTGTTCTTTGGTCTTCCTTTTCCCCTCATTATACATATCCAACAGGGCAAAGTACTGTGGATTCTGTCTCTGAAATGCATCTCATGTCTCATCCTGTCTTCTGCCGTATTTAGGTCTCTTCCTAATTGAACTCTCTGTCTCTAGACCTGGCTCCCACCATATTGCCGTTAGACCTTTCCAAAATGGAGAAGTCATTCCTCTGTTTTCAGAGGAGTGCCTTGTTGCCTTGTACAACAGATTCCAAACTCTGCTGACCCTCTAAAACCCTCGGTAACTGAGTTTGGCCTATCTTCCTGGCCTCATCTTTAGCCATCTTCCCAAATCACCCTAAGCTCCAACCACTCTGGGCTCCTTGCTGCTCTTCAGACATACCATGAATCCTTGTTACACCTCCCTGCCTTGGTTCACACTGTCGCCTCGGCCCTGGAACACCTCTTCGTCTGTGTCTACCTGGCACTTCCATTTTTCAAACCTCAGCTCATGCTGCTATCTCTCTGTATTTTGTCTGGCATCCCTCCACTCCCAGATTTAATTATTCCTTTATCTATGCTTTCTTCTTACTTTATAATCATATTTATATCGATATTTTGTAGTTATTAGTTTACCTGTTTTGTCTCTGCTTTCCCTTTCAACACCAAGATACTTTGTGAACCTTTGTTTTTAAACATCTATTTTATTTTTGAGAGAGAGAGAGAGAGAGAGACAGAGTGCAAGTGGGGGAGGGGCAGAGAGAGAGGAAGACACAGAATCCGAAACAGGCCTCAGGTTCTGAGCTGTCAGCACAGAGCCCGACACGGGGCTCGAACTCACAAACTGTTAGATCATGACCTGAGTGGAGATCAAGATTCAGATGCCTAACCAACTGAACCACCCAGGCACCCCGATAGTTTGTGAATCTTAATCATCTAGTACAGTGCTCCGCACATAGGAGACAGTTGTTTATGTCAATATTATGAGTTGAGACACTCTTTCATTTGTTCGTGGGGACCACCATGTGCCATGCTTAAGGATCCAGTCAGACTGACTGAGATACACAAGGTCACAGCCATCATGGAGCTTACATTACTGCGTAGGAGACACAAAACAAACAAATGGGGACGATAACAAAAGTAAATAAACAAACAAGATAATTACACATTGAGATCACTGCTATGAAGGAGTTAAGCTGAGGAGATAGAGCCTTCCCTGGGGGAGGTCACTCTTCACAGGAAGATCAGGAACGTTCTCTGGAAGATGACACTTGAGCTGAGATCTGAAAGTCGAGCAAAGCAGAAGAGGTAGAGGTACTGGCTTGTTTAAGGAACTGAAATAAGGCCAATGTGGCTGGGGCATAGTGAGCAGGGTTGAGTGGTATGAAATGAAGTTGGAAAAAGACCCCGGTATGAAGGACCTCACCAGGGTGCAGTAAGGAGTTTAGATTTTACTCTGAGCTAAAAGTCTTTGAAATGTTTTATGCAGGGGAGTTGGCTTGGTCAGAATAAAATTTTAAGGCATTCACTCTAGTCCCTGCTGAGAGTGGATTAAAGAGCAGGAGATCAGGAGACAGATGAAGGAGTTATTCCAGGATTCTAGGCCAGAGGTGATGATTGCTCAGACTTAGGGTAGGAGAGCAAAGGCGGGGATGGAGACAAGTAGGCATGTCAGAGATGTCGTTTGGAGGTCAAGTTAAAAGGCCTTGGTGATAGACTGAATGTATGTGAAGTTAGGGGGAAGTAATGGAAATAGAGTAATCAAGGATGACCTTGATGTCTTGGCTTGAACCCCAAGGTAGAAATTGGTGGTATTGATTGAATTGTTGAAGGTTTGGTGAGGAAGCATTTGGGGTTGGGTTCTGGGTGGTGGGGTGGGGAGAGACTAGGAATCAAGAGTTCTATTTTGGCTAGAAATTTTTATTAGACATCTAAGAGAAGCTGTCAAGATCCAGTAAATAACGAAATGACAGAAAAGGAAACTGAGGCTGAAAAATAGGTATACAGGTGCCAAGCGGTAGAACCGCTCCAGCCCGTCTGACTCAGGCACTAAGCTGAGCAGCCTCTTCTCCAGTATGTGCGAACTAGCAATTATTTCTTTCAGGTATAATTGGAAAATAAGTACAAAAGATTTGGGAAGAGAAAAGTAAAGGAGACGGAAAAGAAGAACAGTTTTTGTTCTTTTAAGCCTCCCCCCTCCGCCCCCAACACCATCTTAAGAGAAAGAAAGAAAAGTGAAACAAAATAACCTCTGTCCTGGGGTCTAGTTAAGAACACGCACTCTGGGGCAGCTTGGGTTCAGAGACTTGTCTCTACCGGTTACCCCTGTGTGACCTTGAAAACGTTCCTTCAACTCTCTGCACCTCCGTTTCTGATCTATAAAGTATTTTAAATAGAATCTACCACCAAGTGTTATCATGAAGATTCACCGAGTTAGTGTGTGTGGCGAGTGCTTCCAGTACTGCCTGACACACAGCAAGAGCTCACAGAGTGGTAGCTCTAATCTGGGCTTCTGCAAAGGGTGGGTGCCCCAGTAATGCTGAACCATTTCCAGTTGTCCAAATGAGTCAAGCTTTCTCTCCACTGCGTCTTTTCCTAGTTCTGCTCTAAGGAGCCACATGTGTCCCTAAAAACCGCCACGCTATGTAAAATTGGGCAATAAAAACCACAGGGTTTATGAGAAAGTGGGGGTTAGCGGCACAACACGCAAACGCACCTCCAGTGACACATTTAAAATGCATAGGAATCCGGGGTGACTGGGTGGCTCAGTCGGTTGAGCATCTGGCTTCAGCTCAGGTCATGATCTCACAGTTTGTGGGTTCGAGCCCCGCATCAGGCCTGGAGCCTGCTTCGAATTGTGTCTCCCTCTGTCTGCTCCTCCCCAGCTCATGCTCTGTCTCTCTCTCTCTCTCCTTCAAAAATAAATAAAAACATTAGAAAAAAAATTAAATGTATAGGAATTGGGGTGCCTGGGTGTCTCAGTCAGTTGAGCTCATGACCCTTGATTTCAGCTCAGGTCATGACCCCAGGGTCCGTGTCAAGATCTGGGCTGAGCTTGGAGTCTGGTCTGGTTGGGATTCACTCTCTCTCCCTTTGCCCCTCTCCCCCACTTGTGCACTCTCTCTCTCTCTCTCTCAAAAAAAAAAAAAAAAAAATAGGTATAGGAATCAAAATTTTAAATGTTTACTATTGGGGCTCCTGGGTAGCTCAGTTGGTTAAGCACCTGACTTTGGCTTAGGTCATGATGTCTCAGTTCTTGAGGTTGAGTCCTGCAAGGGGTTTTTTGCTGTCAGCACAGAGCCCACTTCGGATCCTCTGTCTCCCTCTCTCTACTCCTCCCCCCCACCCCCGTACTCTTAAAAATACATAAACATTGGGGCGCCTGGGTGGCGCAGTCGGTTAAGCGTCCGACTTCAGCCAGGTCATGATCTCGCGGTCCGTGAGTTCGAGCCCCGCGTCAGGCTCTGGGCTGGTGGCTCGGAGCCTGGAGCCTGTTTCCGATTCTGTGTCTCCCTCTCTCTCTGCCCCTCCCCCGTTCATGCTCTGTCTCTCTCTGTCCCAAAAATAAATAAAAACGTTGAAAAAAAAATTTTTTTTTTAAAAATACATAAACATTAAAAAAAAAAAAAAAAAGACACTCCCAAGAGAGTGAAAAGACAACCTACAGAACTGGGGAAATTATTTGCAAATCATGTATCACAAAAGGGTCCAGTATCCAGAATATGTATATAGAACATTTATAACTCAGTAACAAGAGGCATACAATCCAATATAAAAAAGAGCAAAGGACTGAGTAGACATTTCTCCGAAGATGATATAAAAGTGGCCAACAAGCATATTAAAAGATGCTGACCCTCATTAGTCATTAGGGAAATGCAAATCAAAATCACAATGAAATACCACTTCACACCCACTAGGATGGCCATAAGGAAGGAAGAGAGGGAAGGAGGGAGGGAGGAAGAAATTATCAGATATTGATGAGACTATGGAGAAATTGGAACCCTCATAAATTGCTGCTGGAAATGTAAAATGGTACAGCCGTTTTACTATGTAAAACTGTTTGGCGGCTCCTTAATAAGTTAAACAGAGATTGACCATACGACCCATAAATTTCACTTCCAAGTATATACCCAAAAGAAGTCAAAACAAAAACTTGTACATGAGTATTTGTAGCGCCTCTATTCACAATAACCAAAAGGAGGAAATAACCCAAATGTCTATCACCTGATGAATAGATAAACAAAATGTAGCAAATCCATGTTGTGGACTATTCTTCAGTCATAAAAAAGGAATGAAGATACATGCTACGCATGGATGAACCTTGAAAACATGATGCCAAGTGAGAGAAGTTGGATACAGAAGTCCACATATGATTCCATTTATAGAAAATCTCCAAGATGGGCAATAGAAGATGAGCTAAATATTGAATTCTTACCACATGTCAAGTACTGTGCCAACACTTTTTACATGTATACACTGATTTAATCTTTATTAAAACTGGATGATATATAATTATTGACCCCTTTTTTATATATTAAAAAATTGAGACACAAGCCTAGGATTTAAATCTAAAGAGTCTAGTTACAGAGCCTGTGCCCACAACTTCTATAGAACTCTGAGTGAAGACATCCAGATTTTAATAAAAAAGCAAAAACAAAAACAAACAAATAAACAAACTTTGTGCTTGTTAATCCAGTCTATAGCCTACATTGGCCGCACAAGTCACCAGTCTGCAACCACTTCCAGAACTATATCTTTTCTTCCTTCTTCTCTCAGCCCTGAATGCCTCTTTTTGGAGTAAGACAAGCTAGGGTCCCACACATCATTTGCTTGGTGTCTTTTCTCTTTATCTGGAAAATAGGTACAAATAGATCTACTTTACAGGGATGCTGCAGTATACAAAATTAAGTATAGGAAACTCTATCTAGCACACTGGCTGGAACCTTGTAGGCAAGAAATAAGAAGATGGACTATTTTTCTGAGTTTTCTCTGTTGTGTGTGTCTCCTTCCTACAAGGCAGGATGCAGGTCTTCCTCCCAAGGAAGGACTGTGGGAAGCTGCGTGTGGTAGACCAGCACGATGCACGGCACCTGACAGGGGTCACATAAAGGGAGGATTTGCTTTGTTTGCCCTTCAGTTTCATCTAATGCCATTTTCTGTGGGTTTTTTCTGACTAAAAAAATGACGTATGCTCATTTTAAAAGGAAAGCCTAGCAAAGGATAAAAAATAGGGAAAAATTAAAATTATCCTGTTTTCCCATCTAGAAATAAAATTCTTTCTTTATTTTGGTATTTATCTTTTCAGACTTACTTTTATGGATAGGTATCCATATAAGTTATTTGGTCTTGTTTTGATTGTTTTGCATATGGAATTACTCAAAACATATTTCCTAAACACTGCTTCTTCTTTAAAAAAAATACGCATGTACCCACGTTTTTTAATTTGAACACATACATATTTACACCAAGTTTTTAAGTACTACTTATGTTTTTTAAAACAAATTCTTTTTCTCTAAGATTTTTAATGTTTTTTTAATTTATTTTGAGTGGGGGAGAATGGGGCAGAGACAGGGAGAGAATCCCAAGCAAGCTCTGCCCTGTCAGCGCAGAACCCCACATGGGGCTCGATCTCATGAACCATGAGATCATGACCTGAGTCAAGATCAAGAGTCAGACACTTAACCAACTCAGCCTCGCAGGAACACTTTTAAGACAAATTCTACAGACGATATCTCCCTTTTTCATAGGACTAATGTCCAACTGATTTGTATGCTTTTACATAAATATATATTTTTTTATATCACAAAATCTATCCAAGGTTATCATAGGAAAAATAGATTAAAATCTCTGATATTGTTTTACTTTACATCCTTCCAATTGTAAAAGGAGATCATATTTATTTTTATAACTCATTTTTCACTTAATGATATACATCTTACCATATTGTTAAATGGCATGATTTTAAATACAATTTACAATGTAATTTCAATGGCTCTATAATATTTCTTCAATATTCTCTTGTAATGGGCACTTAAATAATTTCTAACTTTTTGCTATTATGATAAAATCTGTGAATACAGTACTTAATATATGGTAAATTCTCAATAAATGTGGAATGAATGAGTGAGCATACTGTATGAATTTCTTTTTAATCCAGGATCATCTATTAAATTTAAATGAAAGTCTCCCTTTCTAACTTAGCTGAAGGCATTAGACATATGAAGAAAATATATGACTTCGGGAAATTGCCCATACAAAAGTCAGAATAACTATATTTTTAATCTTCTCTTAGGAATAAAACCTGGGATCTAGCAGACAACTTAGTTTCCCTAAGAGTTATAAATAAGATTTTGTTCCTTAATTTGCCTCTAAATGAATTCATAAAGAAATGGTATTTCATGTGGCATCCCACATAATAAGCACAAGGCAAGACATGGATACATTTAATTTCATATGATTAAATTTCGGAGATATCTGTAAATGTGGGCCCAACATGCAAAAATTGATCTACAATAAAACCTTGGTTTGTGAGCATAATTTGCTCTGGAAACATGCTTGTAATCCAAAGCACTTGTATGTCAAAGCAAATTTTCCCATAAGAAACAACGGGAACTCAGATGATTCGTACCACAACCCAAAAATATTTATATAAAAATGGTTACAATATTGTAATATAAGACAAAATAATAAAGAAAATACAAAATATAAAGAAAGATAAGCAAATTAACCTGCACTTAACTTTGAAAACCTTCGTGGCTGGTGTGAGGGAGACGAGAGAGAGGAGGATCATTGTGTAGGACGACTTCCACTATCCCTAACAGCATCACTGCTGTCTATTGGCTCAATGGAATCTTTTTCTTTTTGTTCAACTTTAACAAGGAAGCTACCCAGTGACACTTGCTTTTGCCTCCTTTTGAGGATTTCGTGGAAATGTGACACTGAGTTGTTAAACAGATTCATCACTCTCACAGCTACAGCCTTTTTCGGGTGGTGCTTTTCTACAAAATTTTGCACTGGTTCCCACATTTACACATCTCCCTGATCTCATTTGAAGTGAGAGGTTTCTCCGCCTTTTTCTCCTCCTCTGCAGCCGAGATCTCCTCTATAACCTCTTGCTGTTGCTCACGATGCAGACCCATCAGTTCATCGGTGGTCAGCTCCTGGCCATCCTCCTCCACGAGATCTTGAATGTCATCCTCATTCACCTCCTGTCCCATGGTCTTCCCCAAGGACAGTTTCATTGACAACTAAGAGCTCCTGTTCATGAGCAAGCCTTTCTAAGTCATGGCCAAGAATGCAATCAGGCCACAGTTTTTTCCAAGCAGAATTGAGGGCTCTCTTGGTGACCCCATCCCAGCCTTCATCAATGATCTTGAGACAGTTCATGATGTGGAAATGATTTTTCCAAAACTCTTGGAGGGTTAAGGTTTGTTCCTTCAGTCACCTCAAAGCATCGCTGAAATAGGGCTTTGCTATAAACCTTTTTTAAAGTTCAAAATGACCTGCTGATCCATGGGCTGGAAGACTGGAGTGGAATTGGGAGGAAGGAACTTGGCCTTAATGAACTGAAATTCCTCCAGTAAGTCATCCTCAAAGCCTGGAGGATGAACAGGAGCATTATCCATAACCAGCAAGGCTTTGAGTGGCAAATTCTTTTCTAAAAGGTATTTCTTCACTATAGGACCGAAGACCTCATTGACCCACTCAACGAACAAGATATGAGTGACCCAAGACTTGCTGCTGGACCTGCACATAATGTTTAACTGGCTCTTCTGTACCTTGCATTTCTTGAAGGCTCATGAATTCTCTGAATGAAATCCCCATTTGCATTAACACAAAACAAAAGGGTGAGTCAGTCCTTCATGGGCTTGTGTTCAGGCATTGCATTCTCTTCTTCTTCTGTAATGTAGGTCCTCTTTGGCATCTCTTTTTCCAAAAAAGCCCCATCTCGTCGCAGTTAAATATTGCTCCAGCAGGTAATAGTTGGAAACCATGAGCTTCTGGGAGTCGGTAGCTAATGCCACAGCTGTCTTAGCATCCAAACTCTCAGCCTGTCCATGCCTCACAACACTATGGATGCCACTTCTCTTAAAATTTTCAAACCATCCCCTGCTTGCCTTGAAGCCTTCTTCATTTTCTGTTGATGTACCTGGCAGTTTACTTACGAGATCAGTGTACAAGGCCTTTGACTTCTCACAGATAAAGTTCTTGGTCACAGAATCACTTGCTAGTTGCTTTTCATTTATCCAAACCAGAAGCAACTTTTCTACATCTTCCAGAACATGTGACCATTCCTATAAAACCTTGCAATTTCAGCCACTCACATACCTCATTTGTACTTCTCGATGA
This sequence comes from Puma concolor, assembly GCF_028749965.1. Classification (NCBI taxonomy): domain Eukaryota; kingdom Metazoa; phylum Chordata; class Mammalia; order Carnivora; family Felidae; genus Puma; species Puma concolor. Next base: position 74,173,598 of record NC_141675.1, on the reverse strand, counting down.
TCTCCTTCTTAACTTCCACCATAATCATATCCTTCTTACCGCCTTTCTTTTCAACCTTTTTCTGCATGGGGGCCATGGTATATGCTGGCAAGGATGTTGACTATCCTACAGTATTAATAAACTCGTGTCATCTACTATATTTAATGTAATTGGCAATATAAGGCAGCAGAAGAAAGGGTCTATATCTTCAGGCAGACCCACCTAGAATGAAGCAAAGCATTCCTAAGCTTACTCTTGTATGAAAAAGCAAACAACTGTCCATAGGTGCATTGAAGTGACAAAAAATACACTAGTGTCAGTTGTGGGCACCTTCCAATGTTCTAAAAAAAATCACTGATTCCTGCCAAACACCCTGGTCTGAGACCAAGCATCCGAGCATGGGAGACGATCACCCACAATCCCACATGTGGTGATCATGTGATGTTTGGCATCAAATACTGCAAGACATTGCTCATTTATCAAGTTAAAATTTATTAGAAGTGTTTTCTCATCTTGTGGAACACTTGCAAAACAAGTTAGTCACAATCCAAGATTTTACTGTATTTGCAAAGGGACCAGCCCATCTCTTCAGAAAGACTGAGAACATTTTATACAACTATGGGAGGTGGTTGGGGACCCAACCCAAGTGAATGAGTTAGAAAATGGCAAAGTTCAGGGGTGCCTGAGTGGCTCAGTTGGTTAAGCGGCTGACTTCGGCTCAGGTCATGATCTCATGGTTCATGGGTTCAAGCCCCGTGTTGGGCACTGTGCTGACAGCTCAGAGCCTGGACCCTGCTTCAGATTCTGTGTCTCCCTCTCTCTCTCCTCCTCTCCCATTCATGCTCTGTCTCTCAAAAATAAATAAATGTTAAAAAAGAAGAAGAAAAAAGAAAATGGCAAAGTTGATTTCTAACATTTATGTTTATTTGGAAATGTATAATTTCAGAAGAAAAATAACAGAATAGAATATCCTTTGCATAAATCAGTAAAGGCATTGTCTTATTACTTGCTTCCTTATTTAGGGTTTGTAGACTTAATATTGGTTTTACAGATTTATTTAACTTTAATTCAGTAAGATTTATGTATTTATTTATTTATGTTTATTCACTTTTGAGAGAGAGTGCATGAGTGAGGGAGGGGCAGAGAGAGAGAGGGATAGAGGATCCGAAGTGGGCTCTACACTGACAGCAGCGAGCCCAATCCGGAGCTTGAACTCACAAACCATGAGATCATGACCTGAGCCACCAGGTACCCCCAGTAAGGTTTTTCAAAAATAATTTTATTCTTCCTAAAATCTTGAGTCAACTTTTCTTGGAGGTCTCCATCAATTCCTGGATTAATTCATTTCCATACTTACACGGTGTACTTCTAACAGAAGATACTGGGACAAATCAGAGTTTGAAGGCATCATCATCATCAACAATAACTAATCCTTTTGTGCCACAACCAGGACAGATTATGTGTCATAGCTAGGAGACATTTCTACTTACTATAAAAATATTAACTCATTTCATCACTAGAGCAAGCCATTAAGGTAGATATTGTTGTCATCTCTAGTTCACAGACAAGAAACTGAAGCAGACAAGGTTACCTTGCTCAGGTAGAGTGAGGCTGAGATTTGAATCCAGGCAGTATGGCTCTGAAGCTCATGCTCTTACCCAGCATCTAGAAAGACTGGGCTTAGATCCTGGCTCTGGATTTCCACCTGAACAGGTCCCTTAACCTCTCTAGGCTTCATTTCCCCATTCCTGAGAAAGGAATGGTAATAAACACATCACAAGTTTCTTGCAAGAATAAAATTAAGTCATGTGTGTGAAAGCACATTCACAAGTAATAATGAACTAGCCAACTGTTTCTTCTATTGTTTTTATTAACATGTAGGCTCAAAATAAAAATAAGCTGTTTGTGAGAGGGAAAATTAAAAATAAGGAACAAAGGCAGCTCTGGCAATATCTAAACTCTCTATTTGATTAAAACACATAACCTCTATTAGATACTTGGGTTGCATCAGTCAAGTAACTAGACTGTATCTTCTCCCTCTGTTCCTTAATTAAAAGAAGGAGAAAATTGGAAGTTAATGCTAAATTTTCAGAGACCTTATTTTAGCTGAAATAATAAATTATTTCAAAGTCTCAGAGAAAAGATTCAGGCCAAATCCAGGAGGGTGTAGAATCTGCCATTTCCCTACTGGGGTAGGGAGAGCACCACACAGGAGGATTCAAAGACTCAATCCAGGCAAGTTCCTCGGAGAAGTCTCAGAAATTTAGGCAAGAGACTACGAGCTGGACACTTAGGGTTGTTTCATTATATTTCCTCAACTGAAGAATTCCTGAGCATTTTCCACTACTATTGTTCTCCTTATGGGAGACAATATATTGTTTAAAATAACAATAACAGGGGCACTTGGCTGGCTTGGTCAGTAGAACGAGTGACTCTTGATCTCAGGATGGTAAGTTTGAGCCTCACATTGGGTGTAGAGATTATTTAATAATAATAATAATAATAAAATGGCTTTGGAATCAGATTTGAATTTAAATCTCAACAGCTTTGTTTTATTAGCTGGTAGATGTTGGTCAAGTTATTTATCCTCCTAGTCTCTGTTTTCTCCTACGTAAAAGAGAGTAATAATGCCATTTATCTCAGGAGGTGGTTGCTACATGGGTTAAGCATAAATAATAATGATAGTAGCTAGCATACATTGAATACTTCTAATGTACTGAGTGCTGTGCTAAATTCTTTGTGCTTCTAGTTAATCCTCACACTGCCCAATGAGAAAGGTGGTGCTGGCTCTACTTTATAGTTGAATAAACTGAGGCTTAGTGATCTCACACTGCTAGCAAGTAAAGGAGCCAAGACAAGTGAAGTAGCAATGGAAAGCCTGGCATAGTTGTTATTTTAAAATTTTAGCTAATTTTCCTAAGCAGTCTTAGAGGAAGGTTTCAGCAAGAGGAGTCTTTTTTTTTTTTTTTTTAATGTTTATTTATTTTTGACAGAGAGAACCAGAGTGCAAGCGGGGGAGGGGCAGAGAGAGAGGGAGTCACAGAATCCAAAACAGGCTCCAGGCTCTGAGCTGTCCGCACAGAACCCAACGAGGATCAAACCCTTGAACCGTGAGGTCATGACCTGAGCCGAAGTCGGAAGCTCAACCGACTGAGCCACCCAGGCACCCCGAGAGGAGTCTTTATTCTTTCTTTGGTACAAAGTTTGGAGGTCTTACCCACTGTGGTGACCCTGCAGTGGCTCCACATAGACCTTTGCTGCTAACCCTGTGCCAGGGTAAACCTTATTTTCACCATGTGACCTCAGGCAGAGAAGGTGCAGCAAGATGCAGACATTGAAAACGTTCAAATGGACAGCAATTCCCCAAGCATGTGCATCATGTGAAGTCAAATGTGCATGTCTATTTTTATCTCTGACTCACTGAAGAAATTAAGTACTGAGAAGCCAGGCTATGAGCCTGTCAAAATCCTGGCCAAGATAGTTTCTGTCTCTGGTCTGCTGTTGAATCTATTCTCATTCTGACAAAAGACGAGAGGCAGGCTGGAGAGACAGTCACGATTCTTGACTCCACTTACCTCCTAGCTGGGTGTCCTTGAGCAAGTCGCTTAATTTCTCTGAGGCTCATTTCCTTATCAGTAAAATGGAGATAGGAACAGCTATCTCATCAAGTTGTTAAGAGGATTAAATGAGGTCTTTCTGAATCACCAATCCAATAGGAGGTGGACATCTACTCCTTGAAGGCCCCCAGGGCTCTCTGTGCCTTGCTGGTAATGTCTAAGCCCTCTGGATGCCTACTGCAGCACACTTCTGCTTGCTCCTTCCTTCTCCAGGCTCCAGCCACAGAATGCTATACACACTTCGCTAGACGCACGTCTCCCCCTTTGTGTCTCCCTAATCATTCATTCACCCAGCAAAATGTTTTGAGCCCCTGTTATGTGTGAGGTCCTGGATCATATGTTGGGAATACAACTATGGAACCAGACAGACACAGCCCCTGCTGTCAAAGACCCTGAGATCTAGTGAGGGCTTAGGTGAGTAAGTGGCCATTACAATTCTGCGTGCTGACTGACGGGAGAGGGAAGGGCAAGGTGCTGTAAGGGCGCACATGAAAGGGCAGCTTACTTAGACTTGGATGGCCCTGGAAAGCTGTCTGAAGAATGAGATCATATTTAGAGATTGGCTTTCAAGGGATGGGGTGTGTGACCTTGTATAAATCACATCTCTCTCTCTGCATTTTTTGTCGGTGAGGTGTAAGGCTGGAAGGGGTCATGTTTTTTGCCAGAAGGAAAAGTCTTCATTCATTCCTTTGGATATACTCTCCAAAGATTTAGCAAATCTTACGCCAGCATATTCTCCATTCCCTTGCAACCTTCTCAAGAAGGAGTTTTGTCCAGAACCTATGGGGTAAAATATCCCAGCAATGGGCTAGTGGAAGAGGGAGGTGCCCTGGGGAATCTTTCCCTGAGAAGAACATAAGACTTTTTGTTAAGGGAAAGGGTGAAGTGGTAGGAGTTCTTGAAGAAATCAAAATGAAATTTAAAAATCACCATTCAGCAATCCCCAGCAAAATAACTGATTCAATCAAGGATCATTTATGGCTGCTGAAACCAATAGGTGAAAAGTTGTTGAGGAACAGGATCTTCAAAAATCTCTTAAAATGGAAAGCTCTGATGACTATCACCTCACTCAAATGACCAAACTCAAAGGTTCCCTCTGTAGCATATAACTCCTCCAAACTTTGACTTGTGATTTCAAACTTTATTCTAAATCTTCTTTAGCCTGTTTCTTAACAAGAATATCTCTAGAGTTTAGTCTTCTGCCTTTTATTCCTTTTATGTTACATGTTTGTCCTGGGCTAGCTCGGCCACTCCTAAGATCTTTTAAAAAAAAAAAATTTTTTTTTAATGTTTACTTATTTTTGAGAGAGAGAGAATACGCAAGCAGGGAGGGGGCAGAGAGAGAAGGGGACAGAGAATCTGAAGTGGGCTCTGCACTGACAGCAGAGAGCCAGACGTGGGGCTGGAACTTCTGAACCATGAGATCATGATCCAAACCGAAGTCTGACACTTACCCCACTGAGCCACCCCGGTGCCCCTGCCACTCCCAAGATCTTAACCAAAAGCTCTATGCATATAGCCTCTGAACCCTCATTTCCATCGGGATCTCTTCCCACAGCTCTAAATCTGTAGTCCAACCACCTGTTGCATTTGCTCACTGGGACTTCCTCAATTGCAACTTTCCTCGTACTTAACATCTCTCTTTTCCTGGCCGCGTTCCGGCATATTCCTCATCTTGCATTCCTTAACTTAACACATGATCCAGTAGTTATCCAAGCCAGAAATTTGGTGGTCTTTGTTCATATTGTCAGCAGAGATTTATTTATTATCTACGAATGGTTAGGTATCATGTTCATTTTTGGGCATGCAATAGGGGAAAAACCATTCTCAATACCTATTTACATAGAGAAAAAGATGCCTGGCTGGCTCAGTCAGAAGAGCCTGTGACTCTTGATCTCAGGCTTGTAAATTCAAGCGTTGGGTATAGAGATTAGTTAAAATAAATAAATAAATAAATAAACTTAAAAAAAAACATTAAAAATGATTGGACAAAGATATGCATAATTACAAACAGATAAATGTTTTGAGAGAAAGAAATATGGAGCCAAGAAAATGAAATAGTACCTATTGAAGGGGTGGGAGGGAACAAGGAGATCAATTGAAGAAAATGTTTCTCTGAAAATGGTCTAGTTCAGATAAGAAGGATATATTGGAATTAACCAAGTGGGGGAGGAAAAAAGGTGGGGGTTAAAGAGGTGGTGGTCTCTAGGAAGAGGGAAAAACACATGCCAAGACCTTGACTTAGTTCTTTTGAAGAAGTGAGAGAATGATGGTGTGGATGGAGCACAGAAAACAAGCCGTAAAGAGTATCAGGGCGCCAGGGTGGCACGGTCGGGTAAGTGACTGACTCTTGATGTCGGCTCAGGTCATGGTCTCACAGTCTGTGGGATCAAGCCCCACATGCTCAGCATGGAGCCTGCTTGGGATTCTCTCTCTCCCTTTCCCTCTGCTCCTCCCCCATTTGCTCTCTCTCTCTCTCTCTCTCTCTCAAAATAAACATATAAACTTAGAAGAAGAAAAAAAAAGAGGGAAAGGGAATAAGGCCAGACTGGAGCAATCACTGAGGCCAAACCTTGCTGAGTACTGAAAACCATATATAGTGTTTTAAACATTATGTTAAAAACAATAAAAAGGCAATGAAAAGTTTTAAATAGGGCAAGTTGGGGGGTGGATGTGAACGTATTGTGTGTTGTGCAAGTATCACTCCGGCTGATATGGAAAACTGTTGCAAGGAGGAAGCAGGATGGGGGGATGCTGGTTAGGAAGCTGCTGTAGGTGTCTCAATGAAAAACAAGGGTAGCTTGCCCTGAGGCAACAGCAATGAAGATGGAGAAAACCAGACAGATTCAAATAATATTTTAGGAGTAAAATTTACAAAGCTTAAAGTAGGTAATATATGGGGTAAGTAGTAAACAAAGGGGACTGGGATAGCTCCAAGATTTTTTAGAAATTCTGAATGTGGGCCCCAGCATTCTACGTTTCCTAAGAAAAAGAACATGGAAAGAGGATCCGTTTAAAGAGGACAAGGAAGATCATGAGTTCAGGATGGATGTGTGAAGGAGATTAAGGTGACTTTAAGGTATCTGTGAAAAACTAGAAAGTAGGCATTTGGATATGTGGGTCTGGACTCAAAGATTGGACCTGAGATTTGGAGTCATTGACATAGAGATGGTAACTGAGACCATGGGAAGGGATTAGATCGCCTCTGGGAAGATTACAGAATGAGAAAAGAGTCTATTGCTGAGATTTATTTATTTTTTTTTACTTCTGATTTTAAATAAATACTTGAATTATTTATTTGTCACTGTTGTTTGCTGATGGATTTTAGAGATACAGTTTATTCAATTGGGAAATCTCAGGTTTATTTTTTTTTCTCTAACAGTTTCTTCTTTTTCATAAAAATAAAATAGGTGCTGAATTTCCTAATCACATTATGATTTCTCTTTGTGATATAAATTAAAGTATTCTATTAATTTACTAGATTTAAAGAAGACCAACATTTAATGTCCACGTTCAGGAGAATGAACCTTCAAAGAAGACCAGAGGAGTTCCCAGGTAGGAGGCAGGAAGAGCAGATGTATGTAACATCATGAAAGTCAAGGTAAGAGCATCTTTTAAGGGTGAAGGAATGACTAATAGAGTCAAATGCTACTTCAAGGAGAACTTAGGTGGGGACTAGATATATGTCCCAGAGACATGAAGACATACTTTCATAAAAGCACGCACATGAATATTCACAGCAGTATTCGTTATAACAGCCAAAAGTGGAAACAATCCAAAATGTCTATCAACTGATAACTGGGTAAATACAATTGGTGTATCCATACAAAGGAATATTCTAAGTAATAAAAATCAATGAAGATCTGATATATTCTACAACATGAATGAACTTTGAAAACACTATGCTAACTGAAAGAAGTCAGTCATTCAAACAATGCCAGAAACACACATATGGTATGATTTCATTCACAGGAAATGTTCCGAATAGGCAAATCTATATACACGAAGTAGGTTAGTGTTTGCCTGGGTCTGAGGAAATGAGAGGGAGATGGGCAATGACTGTTAATAGGCGCAGGGTTTCTTTGGAGACAATAAAAAAGATCTGAAACTAGATTCTGGTGATAATTGCATAACTCTGTGAATATGAAATGTACACTTTAAGTTGTATGAATATGAATTGTATGAAATGCGAGTTTTATCTCAATAAAGCTGTTAAAAAAAAAAGAAAGAAATGATATTTAAGCCAGGTGACAGCAGGCTATTTTTTAATGGATGTTATTCTTTTTTATTGAATCCAGCGTGCTCTATTCTGGCATCAAGATAGCTAGAAAGCTGGTGAGGTCATCACAAGTTTGGTTAATTAAATGTTGCAGATAAAATCAAAACAAAAGGAATTTTTGATGGGTCTTTCAAATCAACTAAAGAATGACCTAATCAACTAGCGACTAACATATTTATATACCTTAGATCCTGAGAGTGCTGTAGAGACTCTGACAAATTCTTTTTTTTTTTTTTTTTTTAATATGTATTTATTTTTGGGAGAGCGCAAGCCAGGGAGGGGCAGAGAGAGGGGGACAAAGGATCCTAAGCAGGCTTTGTCCTGACAGGCTGACAGCAGCAAGCCCCATGTGGGGCTCGAGCTCATGAACCATGAGATCATGAACTGAGCTGAAGAAGGACGTTCAACTGACTAAGCCACCCAAGTGCCCCAAGACTCTAAAAAAATTCTGAATATTCAAATCTCATGCCATTCTTTCATTCATTCATTCACTCATTCAATATCTGTTTATTGAGAACCTATAATGTGGCATTTTATAATCCATAATTTAAACAGTAGTCATCTTTTTAATTTATTTTTAAAAAATTTAAAGTTCATTTATTTTGAGAGAGAGAGAGAGAGAGAGAGAGAGAGAGAGAGAATGAGCAGGGGAGGGGCAAAGAAAGAGGGAGAGAGAAGATCCCAAGCAGGCTCTGCACTATCAGTGCAGAGTCCCATAAAGAGCTCTATCTCATGAACCCTAAGGTCATGACCTGAGCCAAAATCAAGAGACAGACACACTTAACTGACTGAGTCACCCAGCTGCCCCACTAGTCATCTTTTTTAAATATTAAATTGAGAACCATGATCTGACAGTAGGAACGCATATTGGAAATGGAGGCTTTTCCTTAAGTCTGGAAATAAGCTCTCCTAGTGCACAATTCAGTTCTGGATAGTGGAAAGGTGGAAATAGGAAACTGACATTTGTTGAATGTCTACAATTTGTCAACTACTGTACCAAGCAATTCAAAAGTATGATCTATTGATTGTCATAATAACACTTTGAGGTGAGTATTATCATCAGATGAATAAAGTATTCAAAGAGGTTTTGTGACTTACCCAGACTCACACCCCTGTAAGCTAGAGAAGGTATTTGAAATCAGGTCTTCTGACTCTAAAAGCAGTACTTTGCTTTGTTTTTGGCTTGGTGTTGTCTGTGCTGCTTCCCAAGAGAATGTTCATGAATCAATTCATTTATTCAACAAAGATTTATGGGGCATTACCACATGCCAGGCATTGTGCTGGACCCTGTAGATACAGAGATGAACTCAGTTGAAACAACCTCTGACCTCAGAGGGCTCACAGTCTAGCTAAGAAGGGAAACCATTTAACAAGAACACTTTAAATCCTCAACAGATTCTAGACTCCACTGCCTTTATTGCATTTCACTGTGTTCCAAGAGCTGTGCTAGGTGCTTCTGCCTTCATTAAGATCCTGGTCCCAACCTTCCTTCCCAACCGCATCTCCTGTCACTTCATCCAGGATCTTCCATGCCAGACTCACTGGACGCTTCCCCACAATCCCCTAAACCATTGCTCTTCCCTTTCACATTCACTCTCCCTCTACTTGCATATATGTTTTAGCTTCTGCCTCTTCCCACTTCTGGGTTGATTTCAACAAAGTTGGGTAGAGTGAAGGACCTTGGTTTCATTCTGAGTCAGCCTCTTTTCTGTACTGTAGTGGCAAGTTATCTCATCTATCCAGCGTCAGTGCCCCATCTGTAAACTTGGAGTGTTAATAACGACCTCACATGATATTTGTGAAGATTAAAGTGATAAACAAGCATAGGGCTTGACACAAAGTAGTTTCAAAAATGATTCTTTAATATGGGAATGAAGACAAGAGACACTATGCATTAATAAAGGAAGAAATCCTTGAGAGTCAGGGATGCTTCATGAAAAAGGTAAGACTTAAATTACTCTTTGAAAGGTGAGTAGATTCTGAATAGTCGCAATTGCAGGAGAGAGGCTGGATAAAGACTTGCTCTTTTTCTGTGTTTTAAATATTCTTTTACAAGATACACTGGAGAGCAGCACCAAGGGCTGGCTGAAATAAGGAGGTTAAGCCTCCTTTCTTGAGCAGTTAGTGCATTGCATTCGTAAAAATGTGGAGATTCTTCCACCCTTTCTCCTCTCTTGACCCAAAAGTGGCTCAAGAGTGCCCCTAGTTATCCCACCCACCAACTTAACTTCCGAGCCTGAATGCAGGGGTCTCCTCCACAGATGTCTCCTGTTTGCCATAAATCACAACCATTCACTGAGTCATTCCAATGTTAAGTGGGGCACATCAAAACCCTAAATTCTTGTTTGTACTTTGACTCAACAGTTACATCATTAAAACATTTATTCCAAGGAAAGAGTCATAGCTGTGCACGAATATCCAACTATGAGAATGTGCATCACAAAGGCCAACAGCTAGACACAATCTAGATGTCCAGCAATAAAGGATTAGTTATTTAAATACCTATAAATTCATGAAAGGTAATATTAAGCTGTCAGCACAGAGCCCGATGTGGGGCTTCAACTCACAAACAGCAAGATCATGACCGCAGCTGAAGTCGGGTCCTATTGAGCCACCCAGGCACCCCTGTACTATTCACTAATACAAGAAAATAGTGAAAAGATTAGTTCTCTTTCCTGACAACCTAATCTTTTCTCACCTTTCTCATTTTTGTCTTAATGCTCAATAAATATTATAATATTATAATAGAGAACACAAGACATTGCACAAATATTATAATAGAGTGGCAGAATTGTCACAATTTTCATTTGAATTGGAAAGTTGCTAATATGGAAGAAATTTCAAAATCCTTTATATGGCTTTAAAAAACAGGTTTCTTGGGGTGCCTGGGTGGCTCAGTCTGTCAGCCAGATTCTGTGTCTCCCTCTCTCTCTGCCCCTCCCCTGCTCATGCTCTGTCTCTGTCTCAAAAATAAAAACATTAAAAAAAAATTTTTTTTAATAAAAAATAAAAATAAAAAACAGGTTTCTTGGGGTGTCTGGGTGGCTCAGTCAGTTAAGCATCCACCTTCAGCTCAGGTCATGATCTCAGGGTTTGTGAATTCAAGCCCCACATCGGACTCTGGGCTGACAGTGTGGAGTCTGCTTCAGATTCTCTGTCTCCCTCTCTCTCTACTCCTCCCCTCTCCTCTCTCAAATCAATCAATAAATAATAAAAATAAAAAATAAAAATGAAAACGAAGTTTCTTCAGGATAGGCAAAGGTAGACTTGAATGAAAAGCATTTTGGGGCACCTGGATCCCTCAGTCGGTTAGGCATTCAACATTGGCTCAGGTCGTGATTCTGTGGTTCATGGATTCGAGCCCCACATCAAGCTCTGTGCTGACAGCTTACAGCCTGGACCCTGCTTCGGATTCTGTGTCTCTTCTCCCTGCCCCTCCCCTGTTTGTGCTCTGTCTCTCTCCTTCTCTCTCTCTGTCTCTCTCTCTCTCTCTCTCTCTCTCGAACATAATTAAACATTTAAAAAAAAGTGTTTTTCTTTCTCACTCTTTATCTTTCCTTCTGTTGAAAGATTTCATGGTACTTATTATTTGAACAATTAATAAAAATTTTAAATAAAATCATGTAAAAACTTGGGGCGCCTGGGTGGCGCAGTCGGTTAAGCGTCCGACTTCAGCCAGGTCACGATCTCGCGGTCTGTGAGTTCGAGCCCCGCGTCGGGCTCTGGGCTGATGGCTCAGAGCCTGGAGCCTGTTTCGGATTCTGTGTCTCCCTCTCTCTCTGCCCCTCCCCCGTTCATGCTCTGTCGCTCTCTGTCCCAAAAAAATGAATAAACGTTAAAAAAAAAAAAAATCATGTAAAAACTTAAAACAATCAAAACTCATCAAGTGAAAGTTAAAAGATTTCTCTGCTTCTTTTTGCTAGGTCATCCAGAGTCACTTACCAAAAGTAACTTTATCTTTCATTAAAAAAAAATGTGTTTTTTTTTTTAAATACAAATGGGATCACACCATCTACACTGCTCTGCAATTCATTATCTTGGCATATTTCTACATGACATACAATGTTTACTCACTGTTTTTAGTTTCACATAGACATAATTTTTAAAACAAATTTTTTTAATGTTTATTTATGTTTAGAGAGAGTGAGATAGAGAGCGTGAACAGGGGAGGGGCAGAGAGAGGGAGACACAGAATCAGAAGCAGACTCCAGGCTCTGGAGCTGTCAGCACAGAGCCTGATGTGGGGCTCAAACTCACGAACCGTGAGATCACAACCTGAGACCTGAGCCAAAATCAAGAGTTGGATGCTTAACTGACTGAACCACCCAGGTGCCCCCAACACTAAGAGGTTTTTATAGTAATTTTATTAGAATATAGTCATATGCAATTTGAATTTCTAAAAATAACTAGATTTTTTTTAAACTTCCCATGAAAATTGAATCTATAGAGTAGTGAAGGGACACAGTGAAGAGATAAGTTCACTTCAACTTAATTAATTCGGGAAAAGATTCTTGGAGGACCAGCCCTGAACTAAGTAAGTCTCAAAATATAAGTAAAGGGATGTTGGGCAGAGAGAAGAGGAAACTTATCTATGGGTAAGGAAAGCCACAGATGAGAATTGATTGATCGGTAGATTTTTTTTTTTTTTTTTTTAGTAAGCTCAATTCGGGGCTTAAACTCACCAACTTGAGATCAGGAGTTACATGTCCTACCAACAGAGCCAGCCAGCCAGCTATGAGAATTTAAAGCCCAGGATACTTTCACATTTGGAGAGCAGTATGAGAATTAAGTAACAATGTATAATGAAAACATTTTGTGACCTATCAAGTACTATCTAAACTAAAATGACTGTTGTAGGAATTGAGGGGCACAAAGTGTGTGCTTTAAAAACCTATGTGCTTTGAAAACAAAATGCATATAAGATAGCAATCTTCTTTATATGAAAATAAATACAATTACTGATAAATATGATTATGTAAATAACAAATGCATATATAGCATTACATATGCGTTAAGACTGAATTAATAGAATATTTACTTGTCTCATACATCTAAAGAGTCACTATTATAAATTGTATTCTTATAATTACGTTAAAAAAGAAAAAGAAAAGCAAAAACATGTAGCCAGAAATATCATTCTACATCATGATGATTTCGTTTTTCTTTTGCATAAGCCTGTGTCTTTCAAATAATCCACAAGCAAATAGCTCCATTCTGTAGATGAGAAATTATAAAAGACCATGTAATCAGCTGACAAAGGAACTGAAAACAAGCCCAGAGGAAATGCATGGCTGTTCTTACAAAGTCACAATGTACTGTTCTGTTTGCCTCCCACTCTCAAAGTGTATATTCCTGACATTTCTTGTCTTATAATTGGACTTTATGAATGAGAGCTGTAGGATGCTGTCTGGTGAATGATCTGAAAAGGATATGCTGAAACCCAGTGGAGGTGCTACAAAAACTGAATGCTAGGTTTTGTGTGGGAACTTAAATAAGAGGCATGAATTAGAAATTCAGAACCCCAAATTTTATTCTATGTAAAATAAGGGCTATTTTCTCAGTCTTTAATGGAGACTTTGAGTAGGCTTAGGTGACATATAATGTGGAAACCAAATGCAAAAGCTTGGATTTCAGAATGGTGTAGGGTCCTATGGCTTCCCAGAGTCTGCCCTTTACAAGTGTTCTGGCAAGAAAAGAGAAGTTCTGTAGCTCTTGTCCTCTTTAATTTAGCTTCTTCGTCCTAACTGCTGAGCGACTATTAAAAACCATACTAACTAACATTTCTATAACATGTTGTTCTCTCTAACCTGCATTTAATTTCCTATCTCATGTGGTTTAGCTGATGAATAGCACCAGTTAGTCAAGAATCCGTTCACTGGGTCTCTGGAAATAATCAGTCATTTTTAGTAAACACACTTTTCCTGTGTGCCTACTATGTGCCACATGAGAACCAGCAGCTGGACGGTTTTATTCACATTCAGATGGGGCCACAACAAGGATTCTCTTTTGTTGGCAGAAATACTGGGGAAAGAAAAAAAAGAAAAAAAGCATTTCCGAAGCAGGGCAGGCAAGAATCAAAAAATAGGCTTGAAAAAATTCTCCAAGGAAACAGGCCATTATGTTAATGGTCTCTGTATGTCTCTGGGTGGTAACATTGTGGGTTTTTTCCCTTCATTATGCTTTTTTTTTTTTATACTCTGATTTTTTTTCTACAATAAGCATATATAATGTATAAACAGAAAATAATAAAGTAAAACTCTTAAAAGAAAAAGAGTCTCCAAAAGTCTATACAAAAGAAGGAAGAGATTCAAATGTAAATAAGTCCATTGATTGGTATAGTTGACTGACAATCATATTGATGGACAGCATGACTCCAGCTACTTAATTGATTGTTTTTTTTAAATCAAGCATCGGGCCTCAGCCGTGGTAAGAAAGAAATATACCATTCACCTTATAAAGGCATTAACTCTTCCTGGACTCTGGGACTTTGCCTCTACTGAAAGAAGAATTCATGTAATGTCCCTCCCTCAAAGCCCTAAAATAACTTGAACTTTTCATCTGTCTTTTTGAGAGATAAGCTTGAGATCCTGAGAAGAATATCGTGGATGAATATATGATATTTATGGGTTAAAAAATAACCACCACATCAACAACAACAACAACAAAAAGGACGTAGAAAGTGTACTCATTGCCTTTTGTTTTTACATTCGTGTGAACCTTTCTGCAGTTAGAAATTTCTATGCCAAGTAAGTTCTGGTTAGTCAGAAAATCGGAAGGAGCCCCCAGTGTATGAAAGGGTCATTCATTGAGGGCTGAGCACGAAAGTCCTTGGTCCACAGTGAGTTATCCTGTGCACATACCCTCCAAGTACAGATGGCTCCTCGGGGCAGGAATTAAAGATGAAGAGAGAAATGACTCTCAAATGGAATACAGTACGTTAATTCACTTAGAAGGCACCAGGGTGTGACTGCTTTACTGACTTTTCCAAAGGCACAGAATTTGGCCCCATTTCCAGTTATAGTAAATGTGTTTACTCCTCAAAATGTGCCTCTCAGTTTCCCCAAATGAGGGCTATGGCTTATCACCAAATTTTAAATAAGCTGCTTGTTGGTTTGAAAACACTTGAGGTTATTTGGGTCTCAGAGACACTGGAGGCCCAGACATCACCTTTGTCCTCACCCTCCCCCAGAAGCTCCCAAGAGCAGGCAAAACCTTTCACTCATGAGTTCTGGCAGTTGGCTGAGGCCTCCCTGAGGAGAAAAGAAGGGGGAAAACTGTGCTGGGTGAGGTTGGCCTCCTCTAACTCTTATTAATAGAGAACATGTGGGCTGAGGCGAAGGCGGGGGCTAGGGTTGCTGAGTAAACAGGATGGGATGAGAAAGAGAATGATGCTTTTATATTCTTGTCTATTATAGATCCAGGGAGGCTCTTTAATGCAGATGAAAGGGAGAGACAGATTTAAAGGAAGTAGCTTCCAAAGCTAAATATGCAGACCACTGACGTCTACTTTCTCATTTCCCATGGAAGGAAGCTATGTGGTCAACTGGCATTGCTAACCGACTGCTAACCAGATTTCACTGAAGTTTTCCTAGTCTGTGGCTCTGTTCCACCTCTATCTGAGAATTCTTCTTTAGATCTATCATTATTTATTTATTCCACTAATATGAACTGAGGGCTATTATTTCCCAGGCACCATTTTGGGCACTGTGAATACAGTCGTGAAGAAGACAACCTTCGTGGACAATCTGAAGAAAGGGGAGTAATAAAGAATGATAATAGGCATGTGCAGACTGTGACACCAACCAGACGCAGGTGCCATGGGAGCCTGGAGAGGGAGCACTGATCCAGACTTTTCCAGGGAGGGGTGGTCAGGGCAGGCTTCCCTGAAAAGGAATCCATGACACCCAAATTGAGCCTGAAGTTAGCCAGCTGGAGAAGGGGGGGCGGGCTTGAGACTGGACATGACAAGACAAAATGGGGATAACGGCCTCATTGCTTAGAAAATGCACATTCCTCTTAGGGATGACAGAGAGGGCCAACATATCCCCAAAGACTTTCAGGAAGGATGCTGTAGAAACTACACAAAAAGTATGCTGCTGTTTCAGAGAACATCCAGGTGCGATGCCACACCTAGAGGAGAAATGAGAAAGACTGCTGTTTGCATCTGAAATTTTCTTCCACATGCTGACCTACTTTTCACTCAAGCCCATCAAAGCCTTTTTATGGAAAGGAAATTAAAGACCATAAGGCAGGCAGATATGTGAGGGAGTTTCCCTTTCTTCATCAAAAAATGCTGATATTTTTACAAATACAAGTGTTTAAGATGTCTTCTTACATATGTTTGCCCCTGTAGTGTTGGAAGTAGAATTGATAAGATAAAACTATCACATTTTAAATTTTGTGTTGACATCTGGGTATCAGCAAATTTTCTTATCATTGAAATTTCATTTTGAAAACTATACATACATATAAATAAATACCTAGTATTTGGAAGATTGCTATATAAACTTGAATCTTCCCCAAAATATTTTTAAAATGCACATGAACATATCTGATGAAGTTTGAACCGCAAAAAAAACATAGCTAGTATCAGAGAACTGAACTGGTAACAGATTTTTTCATTTATCGATTTTATTTCAGACAATATAAAAGAAATGAGAACTTTGTCAGTAAAAAAAAAAACCCACTTTATTTCATGCCATTATTTCTTTTCAATCTGCTAGCTAAAAACATGTCCATATCAAGCTTTTGTTTCTTGATCCTTATTATAGTCTCCATAAAAATCATTAGAAATATACTGTCTCAAAAAGAGAAGCCGATTCCTCTCCTGTCCAAATTGTTAGTTTTCTGATTGACTTTGAAAACCAAAACTTTACTCTCTTTGAGGGAAAATAATCTATTTTTCTAGAGAATTTCAATCTGTCAGTCACTCTGATAGACGCATAGCTCCTACTGTATTATTTTTTTTGCTTCAGCTAACATACGTTAAAACAAAATCATTTTTAAAGCTGAAGACAACTCAACATTCTGATTAACTCCAAAAGTTCTTCAGTCAACCCGTGACTGCCAAGTTTCCTCAATGGAAGACATTATCTTGACTCATTTTCTTCAAGCATCAAGTGTGTGATCTGCCCCAGAAATCAGAGTTGCTTCCAAACATTGTCTTCTCAGAGAAGTTAGAGCTGCTAAATCTGTAACTCATGTATTTTCAGTTTTAAATCTCACAGAAAAATACTTCAGCTCCAAGACATGAAATGATTATGAGGGAGGAAAAAAAGCTCAGGAAGTCTTCACTTTTCATCATTTTTAGTCAATGATCCATTTGTACGTTGGCCAAAAATGACTTACTATATGAAGGCAGAGGCTACAATTTTCACTGATATTTCCTCTTGGGGACTAGAGAATTCAGTGCTTTGGTCAAATGTATAACTTGTGTTTAGATAATTGGAGATATTTTTCAGCAATTGTTTTTCACAGAAATACTTCTATGAGAAAAAAAATTTAAGTTTATTTATTTATCTATTTTTGAGAGAGAGAGAGAGAGAGAGAGAGAGAGAGAGAGCATGAGTCCAGGAAGAGCAGAGAGAGAGAATCCTAAGCAGGCTCCACACTGTCAGCAGGGAGCCTGATGCAGGGGCTCAATGCAGGGCTTGAACTCGTGAACCAAGAGATCATGACCTGAGCCAAAACTAAGAGTCTGACACTTAATCGACCAAGCCATGCAGTCGCCCCCTATGAGAAATTGCCGCAATAATTTACTGTGTACCCCGAGTTTTATACAAGTCAGTCATCCAAAAGAACCTGGACATCTGGAAATACGGCGATATTCACTAAGTTGCTATCCCAAAGGAAGAGATCTGAGTAAAATGTGTTAAACAAGTCAGTGGAATGAAATTAGAGTTAGGTTACTTGTTTTGTCTACCTACCTGCCTTTCTTTCTTCCCTCCTCTGTCCACATCCCTCTCTCTCTCCCTCTTTCTCTCTCTCTCCAGATATCTCTAGCCTAAAGCCAGTTTGTTACATGTTTTTACAACTCATCAGCAAAACCGCACTTGTGTCAGCCAGAATCGTTCTAGCATACCAATTATTTAAATTGTCAGAACCCTCAGGTAAAAACGCTCCAGGTGCCAAAAAGCAACAGTCCTCTTCAATGTGCAGAGAAGTTGTTTTTTTTTCCCTAGAGTTTAGAACTGGGCTCTCCTCTGAATCAGAGGGACAAACACGTGTGGACTTTAAGCTGGAGCTTTCCGGCAGTCTGGAAATTGATGTTCTGAAGGACATTATTGCCGTTGACTTGTAAGTTGCTGGAGATGAGCCAGTGCTTCGTGGACACTGAGAGGAAAAAGAAGGCACTAGATCTCTGGTTCTCAAAACTAGCTGCTCAACGGAGTCACCTGGGGAGTTTTACAAAACTGTTTGAATGCTTAGACTTGATATCGTTGGCTTGGGATATGGCCTGGCCTTGGTATTTCTAAAAGCAACCAAGCTTGAGGACTGTTATTTTAAAGTATACAAAATTCACATTTATGCCTTAGTTAAATTAAGGTAAAAGAAATTCCCCCTCATCTGAGCTGAAAAATTTAATCAAAGAGAAAGGAAATAATTCTTACTCTTGCCATCCCTCCTGTTGTCATTTGATATAATCAACAGGCCATTTATAAATCCATTTATAAGATTTTTAATCGGTTTGTTTGGCCCCTCTTCAGAGGCTCTGTGTCAGAAACTTTAATATCGGAGGAACTACAAACAGCTGCCAGGACAAACACCATGTTGTCTCCCTGCTTCTCGGGCCCTGTGTCAGAGAGGGTAGGAAACTCAGCTGCCAGGTGCAATGTTAGTGAGCTGTCCCACTGCGGGTGTCCCTTACCCCGGGCCAGCCATTGTGGTCAGGCGGGAGGGTGGGCCCGTGGCCACTGGAGCGTCGAATTTTTCAAGAGAAGCCAGAAATCATCTTATTTACGTGAAATCTCCCAATTTCTAAATGTTGGCAAGTAGTTGTGAATAATCAAAATACATCTGTGGACCAAAAGTGTCTGCCAGTTTGCACCTCTGGCCTGGAAGGCCCTTCATTTCACTGTCATGTGGCTAACTCCTGTTCAACTTCCAGCACTCACTCACTTCTGGAGACCATCCTTTTTTTTCCTTTAATGTTTATTTATTTTTGAGACAGAGAGAGAGAGAGAGAGAGAGAGAGAGAGAGAGAGAGAGCACAAGTGGGGGAGGGGCTGAGAGAGAGACAAGGAGACACAGAATCCGAAGCAGGCTCCAGGTTCTGAGCTGTCAGCACAGAGCTCACACGAGGCATGACCTGAACCAAAGTGGGATGCTCAGCCAACTTAGCCACCCAGGTGCCCCAGAGACAATTCTTTAGAGAAAGCCTCCTGCCGTCGCCCCTGTCCGCCTCCCCTTATCCCCAGCCTCCAGCTCCAACCCTGGGCGCTCAAGCACATCTCCAAAGTTTGTCTCCCTGCAATGGGATTGTGTGTTTGTCTCCCCCTAACAACTGCCCACTCCCGAGGGCAGGGATGCTGCCTAAATCCCCTTATTTTAGGGGTGTATGTTAATCCCAAACTGGATTCTGACTCAGCCAACAAACACTTATTAGACGCTTACTACATGTGTATACATAAAAATTTAACAAGTTATGGCCCCTCGGAAATACAAATTAAGAAAATACACCCTAGGGAAAAAAGGCTTTCCTCTCCAAATAGATGTTGTTACCTTTGTGATTTACATCTCTGCTCCCAGATCTAATTCACTTGTGAGTATCCTCAGAACATCTCCACATGGCACATTTATCCTCAGGGTGTTGCTTTATGGTTAAGACAGTGGCCTTTAAAATTTTTTTTAATGTTTATTTATTTTTGAGAGAGAGACAGAGAGACAGAGCACAAGCAGGGGACGAGCAGAGAGAGAGGGAGACACAGAATTCAGAAGCAGGCTCAGGCTCTGAGCTGTCAGCACAGAGCCCGACGCGGGGCTTGAACCCACGAACTGTGAGATCATGACCTGAGGCGAAGTCGATCGCTTAACCCACTCAGACATCCGGGAGCCCCAAGAAAGTGGCCTTTAAAGACAGCCTGGGTTCAGATTTGGGCTCTGCCACCTGTGTGACCTTGGGTAAAGTACTTGACCTTATTCTCAGTTTTCTTACACTTACCTATTTTTTAAACTGAAGTATAGTTGACACACAAATGTTACATTCGTTTCAGGTGTACAACTTAGTGAAAGGACAACTCTATACATTATGCTATGCTCACCCCAAGTGTAGCTACCATCTGTCACCATACAACACCGTTACATTGGTTTTCTTATATTTATACCGGGGGTAGTAATGAGACCTGCCTTAAAGGTTGTGTGAGGATTAATTATGCCTTAGTAAGTATTTACTATCTTGGACCATTGCTGTTACCCATAATTGAACCCAGTGCCTTCCAAGAACCCTTCTTAGTGAGCATTATTACCCCCACCTTATTGCTGAGGGGACAATGATGCTCCATTGTCAACTACCCAAGGCCACTCTGTTGGTACGTTACAATGTTACAGAACCTGGTCTGGATCACCTGGTGGAAGAACCAAGCGGCACTTGGGGATCTTGGAAGGCGGGAGGTTTATTTCACTCATCACTCTCCAGAGGTCTGAGCCCCCAAGCATAAGCAGAGGGAAATTTATAGTCTGTTACTTCCGCATTGCGCATCAGTAGTAATTTGGCGCATGTGGCAAGTGGGGCGGGAAGAAGAATCCGGAAGGGAGTCTCTGGGCGGGGACTGGAATGCCCCTCTTAGTCCTGTTGGCCATCTTCTAACATAATTTTTCACTATCCACAAAACTTGGCTGTAAACACAGATCTGCCACCAAGTCCACTGCCTTTCCAATTACACTAGGGAAAAATCAACCTGGTCCTCCCAAATTTTTGCCAGTCTGCCAACGCTTAAAACCAACTCCTACCCATTAAGATAGTCCTATTCACCTTGACAAGTACCTAAATACAGGTAAATTCCTTTGTCATTATATTAATAATAATAAAAGCTAAAATCATCGAGTTGTGCGTTCTCTACATTTTGCTAAGCACGTGTCTTTCATTGTGTTCTTTAACCTCTATGAGGCACTTATTATTTTCAGATGAGGAAACCCAGGAGGTTAAGTCACTTGCCCAAGGACATAAAGCAGTGGTTAAGCCTAGACTCTGACTCCAAAACCATTAAAGGTTCTTAACCTCTCTGCCAGGCACTGGGATCTCCCTGACCAATACAATTTCATTTAAAAAATAAAATTATTAACCAACTTACCCACTCTTTATTTCATTGCCATTTACTCATAGAAGAAAGAACATGTTAACACAAAAACTGTTGAGAGCTCATAATCTCAGAGTAAAATAATTAAATATATTTAACTTTATAAAACGTTCCAGACATTGTTTGGTTTTTTGTTTTTGCGTTTGTTTTGTTTTGTTTTGTTTTTTTACTTTTCTATGTGAACTGGTGGAAGCTTTGTCTCCATCACTGCCCCCCTGCCACCATTTTCTCCTTGTCCTTCCTTACCTAGTCATCTCCAGCTTTTCCACTTTGTCATGTCTTCTCTTTGACTATTCCTCCAACTTGGTCCTTCCTTCAGAGCCAAGATGACTGCCCCACAAGCAGCACTGGAATCATTTAAACTGGAAGGAAGAAGCCTGAATGCAAATGTAAGAGGGGGGCTTGGTCCTACCCAGACCACAGGGAAAGCAGCGACGGATCTGGGAAGCTTCCATGCTGATCAAGGGGTTGTAAAGGGAGACCATGGTGCACGATGGCATGTGACATAGAGTCCAGGAAAATGGAGGATGATAAGGGCAGGAAAAGGGCCAAAGGGCTTCTCCAGTTCTACCTTCTTGACATGGAGACAAGAGGGAGGGAATGGGCCCGTTATAAGAAGGAGCAGGGTGACAAAGCAAAGAATGTTTGCATTGTATTAAAAACCACCCACAGGTTACCTCCTTGTCAATAAGTCCCTCCCACAGGTTTCTTTTGAGTTAACATTGAATTCAGTTCTCCTAAACTCAATCTGAAAAATGGAAGTCACATTCAATTTCACTCATTTATTCAATATTTATTAGGACACTACTGTGGCCAGGCCTTGTAATCTGCACTGGGGAAATGTTACCTTAATAAGATTGGTTTTAACCAGCTTTCAATAGCTCCCAGATGGATGAGACAGACAAAATATGTCGTTTTATTTTTCATTTCCTTTTTGTACATGACTATTACAGTACTCGTACCTAGTTGAAGAAATTCCTGTATTTTCTTTTTTTATTATTTCTTTTTTTTAAACATTTTTATTCGATGTATGCATAGTTTTTTTTTAACATTTATATATTTTTGAGAGATGGACAGAGTGCGAGTGGGCAGGTGGCAGAGACAGGGAGACACAGAATCCAAAGCAGGCTCCAGGCTCTGAGCTGTCAGCACAGAGACCTACATGGGGCTCGTACTCACAGACTGTGAGATCATGACCTCAGCCAAAGTTGGTGGCTTAACCGACTGAGCCACCTAGACACCACTCTTTTTTTGTTTTTTAAAGTTTATTTACTTATTTTGAGAGACAGAGACAGCACGAGAGGGGGTAGGGCAGAAAGAGAGAGAGAGCGAATCGCAAGCAGGCTCTGCTTGAACCCACAAAAAAACCACGAGATCACCACCTGAGCCAAAACCAAGAATCGGACACTTAACCAACTGAGCCACCCAGGAGCCCCTGTATTTTCTGTCTATGGTAATATTAACAATGGCATGAAGTACTTTCTCCGTGCGAATGTCAGCTGATGTGCAGTGAGCATTCCTCCATGCCAGACGTTCTGTTAAGCGCTGTGTATAAATCATCTCATTGAATGAGAACAATGCCTGGAACATAGTAGGGGATCAATAACTAATGGACAGATGGATGGATGAATGAATGAATGAATGAATGAATAAATGATTCTTCACTACAGCTCTATGAGGT
Organism: Puma concolor; assembly: GCF_028749965.1. NCBI lineage: Eukaryota > Metazoa > Chordata > Mammalia > Carnivora > Felidae > Puma > Puma concolor. Next base: position 74,150,747 of record NC_141675.1, on the reverse strand, counting down.
AGTTTCTATTATCATCACCATTGTATAGATGAGGAAACTGAGGTACAAAGTACCTCAGTACAAAGTAGTTAAGTAACCTGCTTAAGACAACATGGGTTCTGACTTCATGACTTTAGAGGCATAAAAGTGATAAAGAATAAAAAACACTTTCTGGGACACCTGGCTGGCTCAGTCAGTAGAGCATCAACTCTTGATCTCAGGTTCGAGTTCAAGTCCCGTGTTGGGTGTGGAGCCTACATTTAAAAAAACCAAACAAACAAAAAACAAACAAATAAAACCTAAAAAAAAAAAAAAAAAAGGAAAAACTTCCCAACTAATGAAAGCATTTAAGGATATTGTGGTGCCAAGAGTAATAAAAATCACCAAGCAAATAAGTCCAAAAGGCACAAGAGACCTGCCAGAAGTGAAAAGGTAAAAAAGATCAGAAATGATGAGCCAGAAGTAGAACCTGGGCCTCTTCTAATCACTCTGCATCACACCAGTTTTAATTCCCATGCGTGAGCAGGTCATACCTCAAAAAGATACTCAACTTAGTATCAGCAATTGCTTCAGCACTGAGGATGCCCCATTGGCTGGTCCAGAACATAGTTGTTCAGGAATGAAAAGGGGGAGGAAGAAAAATGTGGGAAAGGAGAAAGGCAAGGGTCTCAAAGAATTATCTATGGTGAGGTGACTGACAAAGCCCCAGTGACTGTCCAGACATGACACCATGCAAACCACTGTGACTATAGTTTTGGACAGTTTGTATTTTGAACAGTATGCTTTTGAGACCCTTCATAAGTACAATTATCCCCTTATTCCTGGTGATTAATAAACATATTCATGATAAATTTCATCCTCGATGGGAACATACCTAACAAATTATCTATAAGCAGAAAGTTGGACACGATTACTTAAAGAATAAACAACCCTGCAGAAAAAAATGGAAGCGAGACATGGGGAGGAGCAGGGCCCTGTAGCCCTGGTTAGAATATACAATTTGCCCCCATCTCCTAAATAGGTAGTTATACTTCATGTGACTGATGCCCAGAAGAACATTTAATCTGCAATGTCTATTTTAGTGAGTTCTTCCACTGGCACATTCGCAAGACTGGGTTTTGTTGTTTTGGAGGGAGGTGTTTGGTTGGGGGAATGGGGGCAAATGTAGGGGGCAGAATTCCCAAACCAAAAAAGAAGTCAAACCCTGCCTCCCCCAACCCCCTGTATCAGGAAACATGCATTTCTTTTATGCCCAGTCTGTGCTGCCCCTGTTTGACTTTAGGTCAATGCAAGGAGCATGTGACCTGCTGAAGTTAATTCTACAAAACAATGGATTGAGTTAGCAAGGCTTCATCCTATTACTTTTGATAACAAACTAATTCCTTTTTCTCTCTCTCAGTGAGTTCCTGACACTTTCAACTTTTGGTGTTGCTAGTGAAAAGGAATGAATTAAAATGCAACTAAGTGCATTTCCTAAAAATCTTTGGTGGGTTTAAGGGCATTTTACTTCTTTTCACTAAATGTTTCCCTTTCCCTACTAACTAACTTAGAAGGATAAAATGTACATATGGGGACAGGGGTAGGATTTGACCTCTAAATTCGGGGACTAGCTTACTAATTCAGTCATGTTTGTGATTAGATTCCAAAAGGCATTCCCAACAGAAAGCTGATAAAAGTCTTTAAAAGCCATTCCTGAAAAATCTTCCATGATGTATTGGCAAGTAGAAAACAATTAAGAAGCAATATTTATTACATTACCACAATTTTGCTTGAAGAAATAAAACAAAACATATGCAAATGCACACATAGGTAAAAAGATTAGGAGGAAATATCCATAAAGGTTAGCAGTAATTATCTTTGGACATAGAGATTGGGAATGGTTTTAACTTTCTACATTTTTTTTTTTTTTTTGTCTTGGTTTACTTATAATTTTTCTACTTTTAACAACTATTTGCCTTTTATTCAGAAAAATACATTTGGGGCACTTGGGTGGCTCAGTGGTTAAGCGTCCGACTTCAGCTCAGGTCATGATCTCACGGTTCATGAGTTCGAGTCCCATTATCAGACTGTCTACTACTGTCAGCACAGAGCCTGCTTTGGATCCTCTGTCCCCCTTTCTCTCTGCCCCTCCCCCCACTTATGCGCGTGCGCGCGCTCTGTCTCTCTCAAAAATAAACATTTTTTAAAAAAAGCAAGAGAGGGGCGCCTGGGTGGCGCAGTCGGTTAAGCGTCCGACTTCAGCCAGGTCACGATCTCGCGGTCCGTGAGTTCGAGCCCCGCGTCGGGCTCTGGGCTGATGGTTCGGAGCCTGGAGCCTGTTTCCGATTCTGTGTCTCCCTCTCTCTCTGCCCCTCCCCCGTTCATGCTCTGTCTCTCTCTGTCCCAAAAATAAATAAAAACGTTGAAAAAAAAATTAAAAAAAAAAAAAAAAAAGCAAGAGGGGCATCTGGGTGGCTCAGTGAGGTACATGTCTTGACTTCGGCTCAGGTCATAATCTTGCAGTTTGTGGGTTCAAGCCCCATGTGGGGCTCTGTGCTGACAGCTCAGAACCTGGAGCCTGCTTCGGATTCTGTGTCTCCCTCTCTCTGTACCCCTCCCCTGCTCACTCTCTGTCTCTGTCTCTGTTTCTCTCTCAAAAATAAAATAAACATTAAAAACGTTTTTTTTTTTTTAGAAAGAAAGAAAGAAAGAAAGAAAGAAAGAAAGAAAGACAGAAAGAAAGAAAGAAAGAAAGAAAGAAAGAAAGAAAGAAAGACACATTTAAGGCTATTTTTCCTCCTCTAGGGGACTTCAGATCCTGCCCCCCACCCTGTGTAGCTGGGTGAGAACCTCTCCCCATACCTGCCAAAGACTGAAGATTTATTCTCTGAGAGTAAAACAGAGAGTCTCTAGAAGGGGGAGAGACCAGGCACAGCTGAAGACAGAAGTACTATACAGAGTCAAAGGGGGTCTGAGTGTAGACGCTGAGATGCCCCCACACACACCACACCAGCATGCTCACTGGCAATCAGAGGCCGTGCCTTCACCCTCCAACCAAAAAATGGAAGCATTTCTCTGACAACCCAAAAGGAAGAAAATCTAAAAGATACTGACTCTAGAGTTTCCCTGGCCAGAAGGACTAGCCACATGGCACCCTTTCCCCAATGAACTTCAGTCTACAAGCCCCCAGTCACTTAGATATGAGCAGACAGACAAGACTGACAGATTTCTAGGAAAAGCCTCAAACATTAAAATAGTGACTAAAACACATAGAAAACAAAGTAAATGGAAAGGTAAGATAATAATTATGGTAAACAAGAGTTTATAGGAAAGAAAAAGCAATATCATGGTTTACAAGATGACTCAGCTATGAATGGTCATTGTAATGTAAACCCTCATGCAAACCAATCAAAAGTTATGACACAATTAAACTGGGAGGAGAGAGGGGATGAGAAAGGTGGTATGTGTAGTGGAGCATCCTGGGGGCAGGGAGGAAGAAAGCTAACCTTCATCTTCTGTAGTGAAAAGTTATTACTTAGTGCCTACAACCAAAAGCTCAAGAGGTCAGCAATATAAGCATGTCATATAGAAACATGGAGGTCAATATAAAAAGCAGTAGCTGATGTATGAAACTGATTGCCTTTGGGGTGGGGAAAATGGGGGACACAGCGGTAGAGAACTATTGCTTTTCTTTATAAACCTTGTGGAACCATTTTATTCTTTAAGCTGTAGTCATATATAATTTTGATACAAGAATATAAAAGAAAATGAGAAATTAAAAATGGAAGGCTAGAGCTGGCTTTGACAGCTATACATATTTGGGTTGGAATCCCACTGTGGCATTCACCTAAATCTGACCATGCTTAACTTCCTTATCCTCTACAAGCCTGTTTGTTTCTGTCTGTAAAATCAAGACAATGGTGGCTGTGAAAATTAAATAAGGTTTAATGTGTAAGGTCCTTTGTCCATATTGGACAATTAACGTCAGCTCCTATGTCAAATGGCCAAGGCTCTCAGCCCCTCACGTGACCACTGTAGGAGACTAGCAGTCAGAGTTTTTCTGCCCTGAGAGCAGAGTTCTACTTACAGCAATGCCCAATTGTTTGAAGAAGGAGATTTGAAATCAATGTTTCTCAATCTTCAACAAGCTATAGATCCCTTTCAAAGGAGAAACAAAATAAAACACCAAACTCTTAGGGATCCAGGGTTGACTTAGACTTTTTAAATAAAATATGACTTAAATATTATAATACTATTTTATATGCATTAGCTCCTTATGTACATACAACTTAAGCAACAATAAAGTAAAAATAAATTTAAATGAAAACCAAATCACAAAACCAGTGGAATTCTAGTGAACACTAATTTTTTTTAAATTCGTTTATTGATTGATTGATTGATTGATTGAAGTAATTTCTACACCCAATGTGGGGCTCAAACTCATGACCCGGAGATCAGCAGTCGCATGCTCTTCCAACTGAGTCAGCAAGGCGCTCCCAAGTGAACACTTAATTTAATGTGATAGTTGGTAACATTTTGCTGAAACCAAATCATGGCTCTTCGAGAGCATAGGCAATAGCAGATTCTCATGGGTCCCCATGCCCAGGCCACTGGGTGCTAGTTGGTGACCCAATTTCTCACTGTTTTTCTTTGAATCCTCCTTCCACAGCTGGCTGTGGGACTCCTGAGCCTTTGCATGGTGCTAGCATGTATCTTATACATCAGGTCTACTAATGCTTTTTTCTTGTTAGCCAGGTACGATGAACATAATACAATTTGGCTCAAATTTAATCGTAACAGAAACTCAGGCTCAAAATGGAGAAAACCACTAAATTAAAAATCATCATGGAAAACTATAAATCCCTGAATGGAACAACTTGGTGGTTAATTAAGGCCTCCTGGAAGCTTTAACCCAAAGTCAAGAGTAAGACTTTTCCAGGCAGCAGGACCACCTTCCCTCTCCCCTGGTCTCCCCATCCCCTCCACAGTGTCCAGTCAAAACTGCTGCTTTATTATGTTTTTACCATATACCCATTAATGAAGATTATGTTCTTTCTATACCCAGCTGTTCCTCATTCTATTATACTACTTGTGGTGTCTCCTTGGTTTGCTTTCTTCCTTTTTTTTAAATTGCTTTCTTTTTCAAAATACATATTATGATCTTTTTTGCATACACAAGACAAAAACCAAAGACATGTTATCAGACTGGTCAAAAGGCACAACATCACCTTATAACGGAAAATATTTGCTGACCTCTTTGATACTAGAAAAATATCTGTGTATTTTAATGGAATTTAGTATGTATGCTTCTGATGTATTAAAAACAAACTCAACAAACTGTCCCTTTGTGGAATGACTTAATTCCCAAGGTTTTTGAGCCTTCCATAGGAAGAAGGTACCATCAAAAGAAAAAAATACATAGTATATCCAAACTTCCCCAATCCAGCCTCTGCTCTTACCCTCCAAGCCAGGCAGTTTGACAGGAAGATAATCTCAGACATGGCAGGCTGTGTCCTCTGGCCACAAACACCCAGTCACATAGGTTCTGTGCTAAAGGCCAGGGGGTGAAATGTCCTTCATAGTTCAAGACATCTCTTTTTGCAGTCACAGCTGTCCATAGAAGTTACGACAGTTTAGGCAATCATGGCTATTTCAAGGGCTCCAGGTTGCTGCTCTGGATGGAAGGAAGATTAAAAGAAGTTGTCTCTGTTCATATAAAAAAAGCTTACGGCTCTACACTCATTTGTTCCATAAATACATATTAAACAACTACCGTGTGAGGTTCCATGTGTCTATTAGGCAGTGTAAGGGATGAAGAAGACATATACCCTGCCTTAGAGAAACACATTTTCTAGAGGAGGGGATAGAAATAAAAGCAAGTGCCTGCAAAGCAGTGTGAGAACTGCTGACTGATAGATAATGTGCTATGGGAGCACAGAGGAAGGAGCAACTCCGCTTACCTGGAGTGACTTTGAGTTGATCTTTTGGCTGAATTAGAGTCTTCAGTTTAACAAGAAGGGTGGGGGGGAGGAGTCCAGGCAGAGGATATAGCACAGAGGCATAACAAAGCTTGGATCATGCAGGGAAGAGTAAGTAGGTCTGGGGTTACATAATGTATAGTAGGTAAAAATAACCAGAAAAGACATCCTAGGGTAGATGATTAAGTTTGGGTTTTTCCTATTGGTTTCAATTTGATGGGTGTGTGTGTGTGTGTGTGTGTGTGTATGTGTGTGTGTGTAGATATATATATATATATATATATATATATATCTACACACACACACGACAATATTTATGTAAATGAAACATTGTTCTAAATTTTGAGAATATAGAGATAGTTTTTTGCAGTGCTTCTTAAAAGAATACACAAAGCACATAATAACTCACAAAAAGCACTTTTACAGGGAACTATAATAGTATTGACTAAGTATTGCTCATGATTTTTCAATGAATAAACTCTGGAATAGCTCGAAGAATAGACAGGCTGCATGGCCTTCAAATATTTCTTCATAGATAACATTTCTATCAAGCAGGACATTGATAAGATTTGGACAAAAAAGTGGCTGGTTGATTTTGTGTTCTTTGCAGATTCTTTTGGGTTTTTTTAATGTTTACTTATTTTTGAAAGAGTGAGCAATTGGAGGAGGGGCAGGGAGAGAGAGGGGGAGACAGAGAATCCCAAGCAGGCTCAGTGCTGTCAGCTCAAAACCTGATGTGGAGCTTTAACTCATGAACTGTGAGGTCATGACCTGAGCTGAAGTCAGACTCTCAACTGAATGAGCCACCCAGGCGCCCCATATTCTTTGCAAATTCTTAAGTCTAAAATTGATTTTGGTGGTAATTGGTAGGCATTAAAGAGTTGCAATCAGTGTGCTGATACAATTAATATGTATGAATATTAGGAGGGAGTGGTAGGAGAAGCAGAGAGATCCATGAAGAGTTTATTACATTTTCTAAGGTTAAATAAAGGGCACAACTGAATTATGTCATGATGGTAAACGTGCAGGAGTCTACAGATATTAAAGTGGTAAAATTTGCTAAATCTTTGAGACCAATTAGTGCTGAGGAGTGAGAAGAAGTAAGAGGAATCTAAGAAGACTCCCAGATTTCTGACTTAAGTATCTGGGTGAGCTTTTTTAAGTTTATTTTATTTTATTTTTTTAGTAATCTCTACACCCATCATGAGGTTCGAACTCATGGCCCAGAGATCAAGAGTCGCATGCTCTATGACTATGCCAGGTAGGTGCCCCCAAGTATCTGGGTGAGCTTTAGTTCTCTTCACTGGAATAGTGAAGAACAGATTGGGAGAGTTATGATAAGTTCTGGTACAACTTGATTTTAGGACATGATGAAAGATTGGATGTAATTCATCTTTTTAATATGCTAAGAAGAATAATGTTGAGATAGCAATGGGACCAAACATTGCTATAGCCACATTAGGAGGCATTTTGGCAGTATCTAATATAATATTAAAATGTACACACCACATGACCCAACAGTGCCATTTCTCAGTATCAACCTCAGAAAAAAGCACATGCCCTAGGAGGAAGGTCCAGGGAGGTGCATTGCAGCATTACTGGTAATCACACACACACACACACACACACACACACACACAATTCAGCCTACTGAAATGTAGTTTGCTAGGGAAATAGTTTTTAAAAACCGTGATAGTGTTTTCAGACTTACTGAAAATTAAAATCACCCGGGATATTGGTTGAAAATAATTTCTTCATCCCCCTTCCCAGTCCTACAGAAACAGATTCTCTTGGGGCAGGCCGTGAATAGGTCTGGGTGATTTTTTATCATCAGAAATGTTTCTGAAAAACTTATGAAAAGTGTTTCCAAAACCATCTCTAGAAACAAACAAATGCTAGGCAGGACTAAAAAGAATGAGGGTAAATCTCTGTGAAGCAACTCAGAATGAGCTCCAAGATATATTGAGTGATAAATGCAGACTGCAGAATGAACACACAGTGTGATACCATTATGTAACCACAGACCCACACACAGAACAATATATTTCTAGAAGTAAATATGGGCTTGGTGGTGGTGATTTCAAAGGGAACTTCTGTTATGACTATAATGGTTCATTTTTTTAAGATCAAAAAGCATTTGTGCATTAATTCTGTAATTAGAAGCAGATATTTATTTATTTACTGCGGGTGTGGTTGAGGTGATGATGAAGGTAGCCTGTGCAAAACACAGCTTGTGCTAAACCACAAATACCTAGAAGCATATCCTGGATAAATTTTATCTACATAATATTTATGCATCAAATATATGAAACTGTGCTCTACACCAAATGAAGCAGTTCATTGCTTGGGGGGATATGGCAAGAGAGGCAGCAAGAATGAAGAAGGGCCCAGAAATCCCCTGATATTTCCATGTCTGCTCACCTTTCAAGACCCACTTTGAATACCATCTCTATGGTCCAGTTCCCACAACCTGATTTCATCTCTTTGTCTTCTAAACCCCATCCCAGCCCTTTCATCTGCTTACATCTGTGTATACAGGTCTCATCCTCTCACCACATCATCCCCTTTCCATTCCACTTTGCATTTCCCCAAAGCCCAGCAGTGCCCTGCATACACAGCTCTCAATCTGAAATGATTATTGAATGAAATGCTTCCAGCTATGCCTCAGAGGTCTGAGAATGGTCTTCTACTCTCCACTGCAATTACTGCTCAGTGGAAGTCACTTAGTCCTGTCTACCCTCACATCCTCACCCCATCTCCCCCTCCTCCTCACTGCTGTCTAAAATTCTTACAATGGAAAACATATGTTTTTATTACATAATTAGAGCTAAGGCTCAAAATCCAAAGCCCTAGGGAGAGCCATAAAAAGCAAATGGTTGCATCCCATCCTTCCCAGAGCACAAGATGGACAGGAATTGGGGAGAGGGAATAGATTGTTCCTACATACCTGGGGTTAGATGAAGAGCAGACGTGGAGAATAGAAGCTCTGTTGGCTCCTTGCAAAGGAAAGGCAGGCCTAGAAGAGGGAGCTTTTCTTCATAATCTGTCAGCCCAGTCACCACAACCACTTCCACCTTTTGTCTATCCTTTGTAGCTAGCCTAACAAGAACAATCTTGACATGAGACAGCTTATCTCAAGGTCTTCCTCTTAAAGTCAGTCCACCCACAGAGATGGGGAACAGAGTTTCACAGTGTTACCCTTCAATCATGTCAAGAGTGCCTCGCTTAGAGGTAAGAAGACATTCCCCAAGAAGCCACGCCATGTCTTCATGTTGTTCCAGACCAGCAGCCACAAAGGAATGGACGAACCATTGTTCTTTATAGAAATCCTATGCCCTGAAACTTCATGTCTTTTGGCATTAGCACTATGGTCTCTCTGCCCTAGTCCTCCCCACAAACACATTGATTTTTATTACTTATTTAAGTTATGTGTCAGTCAGGGTCCTGGCACAGAACATTTGGTATCTCAAACTGGGTAATTTAGGGAGGGGTAATAAAAGGAGTAATTGTAGAGAGCTATGTGGGAAAGCCACCTGCCAGGTGCTGTGATTTCCATTAAAGGAATAAATGCCCTAATCTCAGTCTTCTTCCTTTTGATTTCTTCCCTGTATCCCATTGGCCAAATCCTACTGGAAGCCACGGGTCAAGGGAGCCCATTGATGAAGTGCATGACATTCAGCTCCCTAGGTCATAAGCAAGTGAAGGATGAATCTGGAGGAGCAAGTAGAGGCTGTCTAGCACAACTGCCGTGTCTGTCTGTCTGTCTCTCTCTCTTTTTATATTTAAATTTTAGTTAGCATACAGTGCAATATTGGTTTCAGGAGTAGAATTCAGTGATTCATCACTTAGGTACAACACCCAATGCTCATCCCAAGTGCCCTCCTTAGTACTCATCACAAATCTAGCCCATTTCCCACCCACTTCTCTCCGTCAACCTATACTTTGTTCCCTATCATTGAGTCTCTTGTGGGGGAGCCTGGGTGGCCCAGTCAGTTAAGCGTCAGACTCTTGGTTTCAGCTCAGGTTATGATCTCACAGTTTCATGAGTTTGAGCCCCACGTTGGGCTCTGTGCTAACAACGCAGGGCCTGCTTAGAATTCTCTCTCTCTCTCTCTCTCTCTCTTTCTCTCTGCCCCTGCCCCAATCTCGCTGTCTTTGTCTCTGTCTCTCTCAAAATAAATAAATAACTTTGGTTATTTTTCCCTCTCTTGTCTCCCCCCCCCCCCGCCTTCTTATATGTTCATCTGTTTTGTTTCTTAAATTCCACACATGAGAGAAATCATATGGCATTTGTCTTTCTCTGATTGTGCAATGTCTGTCTCTTGCTCAAGAAAGCAAGAGCAGCGACATTGCATATACAAAGCCATCTCCAGTCTGGAGCAGCTGCACCTTCCACCTCCTCTCCCACCATTCTTAACCATGTGACCATGTTCCGCTTAAGACACAGGACAGTGTCCCTGCCCAGGCTTCATCCTTTGTATACTTATGTCCACATTGTGCTTCCTCTTCTACCTGGACCACCCTCTCTCCCTTTCCTCTTGGAAAATTTCTACCCATCTTTCAAGGTGAGACTCCATTTCTCTTTGGAGCCTCTCCTGATCCATCATACCCTTTTCACACAGGCTTCGTCACTTCTGCCTACATAATACTGAAGCACCGTGAGCATATACTTTTATTCAGGACTTTATTCATGTACATTTTCCCTGCTGCTATGTAAGCATTGCTCACAGATGAAGATTCCATCTCATCATTACTATTAACAACCACTATTATCATTTTCCGACTACTAATTATGTGGTAGACCTGGGCCCTTTAATCCACTCTTTTGTCTATGAGGCAGACACCTTGTTTTTATCCAATGTACTGATGTAAAAACTGATTTTCGGAGAGATGGACCAGCGTGCATAATGTCACTCAGCTAGTAACCAGTGGAGCAGTGGTCACTTAAAGCAGCTAAACTTGGATTCAAACCCATGTCCTTCTAACTCCCAACCTGAATGGTGAAACTGAAAGTAACCACAGTGAATTTAAGAAATAAAACAAAGCAAACATAGGAGAAAAAAAGGGAGAGGCAAACCAAGAAACAGACTCCTAGCTGTAGAGAAAACACTGATGGTTACCAGAAGGGAGGTGGGTTGGGGGATGGGTGAAATAGGCAATGGGAATTAAGGAAGGCACTTGTGATGAGCATGGGGTGTTATATGGAAGTGAGGAATTACTATATTGTACACCTGAAACTAACATTACACTATATGTTAACACACTGGAATTTGAGTAAAAACTAAAAAAAGAAAGTAACCATGGTGAATACTGCCTGTCTCAGATTTGCATCCCCAGAGTTGAGCCAGCTCTAGATAATCCATAATTAGTGTCCCAGACATGTGTTTGAATAAACCCCCAGAAGCATAACATACTGACAGAAATCTCTTGACTATGTGTCTATTTCCCTTAGTATAGGTTAGTCCAAGGCCGTGACTTTCTTTAGTCTTATCTCCATCCTGATAGTTTATAGCAAAGTCCCAATTTGCTAACAAAACTAAACTTTGTCTTGACTGTGTTTATTAGTTGCCTTTTCAAACAGAATCATCAGCAAACAAAATCCCTTAGAAGACTCAGGTATTGATTGGTCTTGCTCCCAGAGTACTGAGTTAAAAAATTTTTCCTAAGGAAAAAAAAAAAAAAAGAAAAGAAAAGAAGAAATATTTCCCAAGGAATGGAAGGATAGTGTATCAGGAGCTTCTGAGCAACATGTCCTTGTATTTTTACATATGAACCGTGAGAGTAGGGAGCTGAGAGACAATATTTTAAAAATTGATCCTGTTATAACAATAACAGCCATCATACATATAGGGTACTTATTGTGTGACCAATTGGTGTTTTATATATATTATTCCTAATTTCTTTAACAGCTCTGCAAGGTAAGTCTTACTCTCCCCATTTTACAGGACAGAAAACTGAGGTTCAGTGAGCCTAAGTTTCCTGTCCAAGGCCTCTCAAAATTCATGCCCAGATTTTCATGGCTTTACCCTGATTCCCTGAAACAAAGAAATTAAACGCCATCAACTATAACAGAACCAATATCATCATGAGGGACATCTAGTAATGTAGAAATTTTATGGTTAATCAAAGTAATTCTAACTGTCAAATATAATTGTAAAATACAAGGAAGGTCTCAGTATCCTAAAATAACATTTTTCTTCACATTATGACCTCATTTAAACTTTCCTTTTACATCTTTGTAAATTAGGTAAGAGCAGTGTTATGATCTCATTTATAGATGAAGAAACTGAAGCTCAGAGAAACTAAGCAGCAGGTAGCAGTGGGATTTGAACCCAGGTCTTTCGCTTTCAGATCTAGTAAACTGAAATGCAAAAGCATCGTTATTGTGAATTTTTTTTAACCTAGAAGGCAGAAAGTCTGCCATATACACTACTACTTGTTTCTAAAGAATTGGTTCGTGCCCACTCCCTTGTCCTCATCTGCCCCTCTCCTTGCCATCTCTTTTTCTTACTATTTTCATTTGCTACACAAATATTGTAACAAGAATAAAGGAAATAATTAAAAGAAATTTCACTCATAATTCCTATACCCCAACATATCAATCACTTTTAGGTGTCTATAATTACTATCTAGTCCTTGTCCAAACTTTACCCAAAAAGCATGCACGAGCACACACACACACACACACACACACACACACACATACACACATACACACCAAACACTTACACTCCCCTAGGGAGTTATTTGGAACTTTGTGGTGACTAGTGACAAGCACGTGATTCACAGAATCCAGACTGACCCTTGCATGGTTTCCTCTGTAGTGACCTAGATCTTCCCGGCGTGAATCAGCCAACTAGAAAGAAGAGAGCAATGAGGGAAAGGCTGACTCAAAGTCAGTGATTGCTTAGCTAAAGATTTTGACAAAAGCCACCACTACATCCAAATTCCGAATGTGACAACTCCTCCTCAATAAGAAGCAGTGCCTGGTTCTCCGAAGTGAAACTTTCCCGGTCGTTTGACTTTTATCTTAATCAGAGTGATATTGACCAAAATGTTAGCAGTGGTTATGTCTGGATGGTAAGATTATAAGGGATGTTTGTTTTCTTCCTGATTCTCTCTTGCATTGTCTGAGTTTTCTGCAATGAACATGTAATATTTTCGTCATAAGATTAAAATCAATAATAATCGTCATGCTGAATAGGATGTGAGGTTGATCTAAAAAAAAAAGGGCCTATAAAAATTAGAGTCATGGGGATAGATAATGCAGTCTTCACCACTGGAGGGACAAAAACCCCTCCCTCAGGTCAGAGAGCCTAGAACCCAGGAAGTACAATTTCTAGCTCAGTTCCTTTGTAATATAATATATGCTAACAAGTTTTTGTTTCCTTTTTTTTTTTTAGCTTGCAAAGATTGTTCCTAAACCATTTGTCAACAGAGAAGATTTGATCCTGAGAACATGTTATGGATTTTCTATTGCAATGGTCCAATATAATTTAGTAGACAATAACACCCATAGAAATGTGTGGGAGCTTTGCTGTCAAGTCCTGTAGTGTTTTAATAAAGGAACCTGTCATTTTTCTTCAGCTAAATTTCAGCTAGAAATAATATTAGGTGAGTTTTCATTGCCCTTCATTTCATAGCCTTTCTGTAATTTGGACACCTTAATGATTTCATGCAAAATTCTCTGTCTAAAGAGTCTTGGTGGCTTCTGTCTGATCTTGGTTTTTGCTTTTGATGCGGATTACTTATGTGCATCCATCATGGTAAAAACAGCAGAGTTTGGGCAAACACTGCTCTCAGACCTCCGCTCCCTTTCAGGCCTGGAGATCCTTCATCTAACCCAGTTCCATTCTTGTGCCTCTTCCCGCTGGCTTCCCCAGTGCCATTTTTATTAAAGCCCCAGCTCATCCCACATTCAGCTGCATGACTTCTTACAGGCTTCAGAATAAATCACCACATTGCTCCGATCTTGGCTTCTCTGCCCTCAGCTTTCAATTAAATTTAGAATTGACTTTAAAGGTACAACCTCAATGTACATGGTTGAAAATGACCTTGTTTCCCCTTTCCCACCACCTGCGACTTCCTGCGCAGGGCTCTTATACTCCAGCTCCTGGTTCAAAAAGTAGAAACAGGAATTTGCTACATGCTCCTGTGGCAAACTATAAGTCTCAAGCTGTTTAAAGTCTTTAAAGTCCCATCCAAAAGGTAAAGTACACTCTGCAGAGAGAAATCTGGGGGCCTGAATCTCTGGCTGCCTGTGTTCAGGAAGAGACACAGAAGGAGACGAAGAAGAAGAAGAAGAAGAAGAAGAAGAAGAGAAGGAAGAAAAAAAAAAAAAAACCTTTGAGCTAAACACTTAATTTGTTTAATTTCTATGGTTTGCATTCAAGATGATTCATCTATTTATAATATGCCATCACTATTAAAGTAATTATATTAAGTTAATATAAATGATCTATGACAATATTATAAGGACGCCAAAGCAGACTTTAACATCAAAACTGACTTTCATCTTTTGTCTTGTCATTTGGCTTCCCACTCCTAGCAAGGAATAGAGCATATAAGCAGCAGGTTTGGGCTATTCAGAATCGGACACACTCCTGCCAATTTCTCCCTCCTCCCTTTGGAAGACTTTACCAATCAGAAGGACCGAACTGGAAAACCTGTCTTACTCTATTCAAAATCATTAATATTTCAAGACGCTTACTTGTATCTAAGAGTAATAAGTTTCCTCCCAATCTGGGAAAGAATGATTTGATTGCCTAAAAAAGGATAAAACAAGATCTGCTATGTGAAAAAGATGTATACATTCAAAGTGCTCTATAAGTATAACAGGGCAGTTTATTAATTCAACCATTGATTAGTTATTATCTACTATGCATCAGGGTCCAAGGAAGCTGTACAGTGTTTGTGAGCTTGAACCTTCATTTTCTCTCCTCTAAAATGGGAATAGAGACCCTTTATTTCAGGGTGTGTGAGAATCAAGTGGAAGAATAAATGTAAATCACTTAAAATCAGTTCTTGGCACATAATAAATACTGAGTGAATAGCTTTATATACAAATATGAAAGAAGTATCCCCAAATGCAAAGGGATTTACAGCCTAATGAATTCTTATTCTAAAACCTCTGCCTTTTGCATTTGACCCTAAAATTTGAAAAGCTTCAAAGTTTTAGCTATGCAAATCTCAGATCAAAATACTTTCCTATTGATTGCCCTTTAGAAAGATTTACTGAGAACATGTGGGTGCTTTACCAAATAAGGAAGAAAAAGAAAAGGAATTAACACATGTTAACTCACTAAATGTATCTCAGTGATTTTGCATCTTATTTTTCCCACTGTCTTATTAAATCCTAATTAATAGATAGGCATAAATAGTCTTATGTCCTAGATGGGGACACCGAGGTTCAAGGAGAGTCAGTAACCTCCCCATCATCACAGGGCTAGGAAGTGGAGAGGATGGGATTCAAACCATGGTATGTGGTTTCAGAGTCCATGCTCTTGTCCAGCATTGCCAGCTGCCCCCTTCACCCTGTTACGTCCGATGGAAGGAGAGCCGTAATCCTCATCTGAAAAGACAAGAGTTGCATGAGATCTTCTTCAAGTAGAGGGGGACATTTTTTAGAAGAAAAATATTGCAACTATTAATTTCTTGCTTAATCTTCTGAACAGCAGAATAATAGTGGGATTCCTTCCTTTCCACTTAAAGTCTTCCAGGTAGAACCTTCCTTTTTCAGTTCTAAAAGATCACTGTTGACACGGACATTTTTGAGGACTTGGATTCTCCTTCCCTTTAATAGTGCTTATGCTTTTCTGGGAAAGGAAATCACACAAAAATTTAAAACTGTGAATCAAAAAGTTAGGAAAGAAGGTTCCACTGTACAAACCTTGTTTTGAAAGCCTGCAGCCATCCCTGGTATTAGCTGATCTCTTTGCACCTCTACATTTTATAGCCTTCCTCAAACTCCACTCTTCCTAAGTGAAACATTCCTGCTCCTAGTTCAACCTCCCTCCCTGGACTACAGGAACGATGGTGATAGCTTGTGTAAGTCCAACCAGGAGTCCAAGTGCCTACCGAGGCTAAAGACATGTTTGCTGGGCAGGGCTGATGGATAGCTCCTTAGGATACTAACAGTGTTTAGGGAGTTGAGTTCTCTTCTGCGCCTACCCCTGACTATAGATGAGGAAGACCACAATTGGTCAAAACCAGCTAATTAAAATTGAGTCACTCCGTAGAAGGCCAAATGGCCCTGGATAAATAGAAATTTTTCATTCTTACCTGCCTCCCATTCTCCTTCCTTTCCTTCTCTTTGTCTCTTTTTTAGTTCTAGAAATAATTATCCTTTTTCGACTGCCTACATAAAGGCACCCCACAGTTCATCTCACTTGGCAGTAGCCTAAACAGCTCCTTATCCTTTCTATATAGACTTTATTTACTTTTTAAAAAACGTACAAAATACTGAATTTATTGCTCTTTTTGCTGTACTTGGTATATCCACACTGTATTACACTTGAGCCGTTAATCTTGTTGCTTCATCACCATTAACTGGTTCATTTTCTTCTTTTCTTTCATTCCTTCCTGTTAATGTTTATTTATTTTTGAAAGGAGAGTGCATGAGCAGGGGAGGGGCAGAGAGAAAGGTGGACAGAGGATCCGAAGTGCTCTGAGAGCAGACAGCCCCAGGCGGAACTCGAACCCATGAACCACAAGAGCATGACCCGAGCCAAAGTCAGATGCCCAACTGACTGAGCCACCCAGGTGTCCCTAATTGGTTCATTTTCATGTCACTGCTGAGGAATCAGCTGTTTCTGCAGAGGTTCAGGGGAAAGGCCTTTTGAGAAATGTGGAAGTTTCTTTTGTATATCTACAAAAGCTTTATTCACTGTTAACTTTCTCATCACTCACAATGTTTATCTTCATAAGATTGGTGGGAACTGGTTTTGCTTTGTTTTTCGTCTTACAGTTCTTTTGCCTGGCTGTATGGAATACATTCCTGGACTTCTGCCCTCTTAGTTTGTTCTTGGCCATTGTCTTCCATACCCTTGCAGCAACTCATGCTCCAGGCAAGACATCTGCCTTTCTGTATAGACTTTAAAGTTCAAGGATGAAAAAGAATGAAGGATGAAAATAACTAGCAACCAGAAAGAAGTTTAGTTATTTATCACTCCAGTAGTTGTGTGCGTTTATGTGTGTTTTAATGTTCCAAAACTCGGAAATTGAACCCATCATTCACCAGGACATATTTTTTTATTGGCCAAATATATTTACAATAAGGTTGTCATTCCTTTTATGTGTATATCATTTTCCATTTCAAAGCACTTTCACATGCACAACAGCTAGACTTAAATCATAGCACCCATTTTGCAGATCTGGAAACTGGACTCAGATGGACAAAGGGGCATGCCAAGGTCGCAGACCTAATGAATTAGTCACTGCACCAGAATTAAAATCTGGCTTTCTTATTTATTATGAGCTTCTTTTGTGGGGGGAAATGGGGTACTACTCTCTATACAAGGTTTATATCCTAGTCTTCGAGATTTCCTCATGGGGGGAGAAAAGTACTATTCTACAAGCAATGTCTTGGAGCCGATGTCAGGAACAGACTTTCAGGTAGTGTACCAGCGGTATACCCCACTTAATATGACTTATGGCTTCACAGGATTGAAAGATATTTTGTGGCAAAAAGACCTGAAATCACCATTTAATAGAATATAACCACGGAAAAGTTATTTGACCTCTTTGAGTTTGCTTCCTCACCTACAAAATGGTGACAATATTGCTAATCCCACAGGGCTGGTATAAGGCTTAAATAAATGACATTCGCAAAGCACTCTGCTAGTAGATTGTAGATGCTTGGTGTTAGAATTCTTTTCCTTCTCTTGAAAGAAAACGTGCTGCCAGAATTAGAGAGTCAGGAGACTAAGGTTAAGGGAGGCTGAGGTACCAGGATTCCCTCTCCCTTCTCAAGGACCCTCCACCTGCAGGCCATAGCTCCCTCCCAAACTGTAAGACTCAGATAGGAGGTAGGGATAGGTAGGTAAAGGTCAGATCACAGGAACCCTGGTAGGCCATGGCATGGACTTCGGAGTGACCTGATCAGAAAGCAATTTGAGGTTCTTTTTTCTGTTCCTCCAACTCACCAAGCTTGTTCCTACGTCGGGGCCTTTGCACTTCCTCATTCCTCTGCTTGAAACACATGAACCGGGGTGCCTGGGTGGCTCAGTCAGTTGAGTGTCTGACTTCGGCTCAGGTCATGATCTCGCGGTTTGTGAGTTCAAGCCCCGCATCGGACTCTGCTTGCCGACAGCTCAGAGCCTGAAGCCTGCTTCAGATTCTGTGTCTCTCCATCTCTCGGCCCCTCCCCTGCTCATGCTCTGTGTCTCTCTGTCTCCCAATAATAAATAAATGTTTAAAAAAAAAAAAAAGAAACACATGAACCTTAGGTGGTCACATGGCTCACTCCCTGACTGCATACTGTGCCATTCAAGGAGGCTGTCTCTATCCAAATTAATTAAAATACCATCGCCCTGACTACTAGTCACTCTTCAATCCCTTAGCCTTTTATCTTGATTGGATTTTTTTTCCTCAACACTTACCAATACCTGAAATTATACTACATATTTACTTAGTTATTGTCTATCTCTTCTGCTAGAATGTAAGCTTCATAAAGACAGGGACCTCATCTGCCTCGTCACTCTATTTCCCCGATACCTAAAGGAATGAATGGTAAATAGTAGGTGTTTAATAAATAATGAATGAGTGAATGTGGATATTGTTATATAAATGAAATAATGTATTCTAGGACCAGTTATTAGTTAGCACTGTGGATTTCTCAGACTGCCACCTTTATATCTGATTTTAACTGCTAAGTGCATTTTCAGCATTACATTAGGATCCTTATAAAGAATAACTTATAGGGGCACCTGGGTGGCTCAGTTGGTTAAGCATCGGACTCTTGGTTTCGGCTCAGGTCATGATCTCACAGTTTTGTGAGTTCGAGCCCCGGGTCGGACTCTGTGCTGCCAGCACAGAGCCTGCTTGGGATTCTCTCTCTCCCTCTCTCTCTGCCCCTCCCTGACTCACATTGTCTCTGTCTCTCTCAAAATAAATAAATAAACTTAAAAAAAAATTTTTTTTAAAAGAACAATTGTAAATGACATATTCCAAGAAATTGTATAAACATGAACTATTCTCTAAAATTGGCAATTTCACTTAGAATGATGCCAAAGGCGAGATGGCAGGAAGAATTCTAAAGCATAGACCTGATCTTATCACCTGTCTGCCCCACTCTTCAGTGGCTGCCATCATTCTGGGCAATCTTCAAAAACTCTGCTCTGAAGGACCCTTGAGATCTCTTCAGAGCTCTTGTGTGTCCCCTTGCATCATCTCCTATAGAGGGCACCTATATCAAGAGGGTTCCCCCACTTGATATTAGTAACGCCTCTTTTCATTCTCACAAGTGTCCTGATTTCAGTCATGATGTATATGGTCATCCTACTTGTTTCACCCTTTTCCACAAGGCCTTCACTCTAACCAGACCCATCCACCAGCAGGTCTCCAAACAAGAAAGACTCTTTTGTACCTTTCTTTGAGCAATTTTTCCTCAGCCTAGGATACCTTTCATTCTTCCAGATTCCAACTCTAGTATCAACCCCTCTAGAAAGGCTCTCCCAGAAATTTTCCTCCAGCCTAATTTAGATTAGGCAAACACCCCAGGCTGCTTTGGAATTGCTTGAGGAGCTTTTTGAAAATACAGTTGTCGGGGCGCCTGGGTGGCGCAGTCGGTTAAGCGTCCGACTTCAACCAGGTCACGATCTCACGGTCCGTGGGTTCGAGCCCCGCGTCAGGCTCTGGGCTGATGGCTCAGAGCCTGGAGCCTGTTTCCGATTCTGTGTCTCCCTCTCTCTCTGCCCCTCGCCCGTTCATGCTCTGTCTCTCTCTGTCCCAAAAATAAATAAACGTTGAAAAAAAAAAATTTAAAAAAAAAAAAAAAAAAAAAAGAAAATACAGTTGTCTGGGCCCCTCAACCTCATGTTGGGATTCAGCAAGTCTGGCGTGGGGCCCAGGAAATCTGCTTGCCCTCCCGCAACTGTTCCCACAATATCTTCTGTATACTCTTCCAGGTATCTCTCTGTTGTAAGCTACTTATCTGTTTCCTTCAGGTGTCTATAAACTCCTTGTGGGCACGATCCATGGCCCTCACCTTCAGTGAGTCTCCACTTACTAGAATCAGCACTCCGTAAATGATACATGAAGAAATGAATAATAACGGCAAACATTTACAGTAACACTTATCATGTGCCAGGCACTGTCCTATGTGTTTTTTTGTGTATTAACTCATTATTTCAGAAGATATTTTAGCCCTTAAGGGCATAATCATTAACTTGTAAGATAAAGGATATTAGGAACATTAAGGTACTAAGAATTAACTCTAGAAAGTGCAAGGTGTAATATACAATTTTTTTTTAAGTAAACATTTTTTTCACAAACCTTTTTTTAATGTTTATTTATTTTTGAGAGAGTGTGAGTGGGGAGGAGCAGAGAGAGAGAGAGAGAGAGAGAGAAAGAGAGAGAATCTTAAGCAGACTCAGTGGTGTCAGCATGGAAGCGGCCGACACGGGGCTCATACTCACACGGTGAAATGATGACCCGGCAGAAGTCAGAGACGTTTAACCGACTGAGCCACCCAGTTGCCCCAGGAAACATTTATTTTAAGACAGAATACTTCTTGAAAGTCTTCTACGTACATTGAATCATGTTGATCCTTTCCCCAAATGAGTACCCAATGTGCCTTCCTGGAGAACTTTGTAAGTCTGACTGAAGTACCTATGATTTCATTGCTATGTCTGACCTTTCCTGACCGTTCTGTGCTGGGCCATCACCTTGCACCTTCCAGGGTTTTGTTTTCTATCTCGGACCTCTTTAACAAAATGCCTGGGGAAAAGAACGGGAGTGGAGCTTCTTCACTATACCCTTCAACTTTAAATGTTAGCACTCTCTGTGGATATCCTGTAAAATTAAGGGGAGCTCATGAAGGGCTTGTGACTCACAAAAAGCTTAAAGCGTTTTAAATGTACAGTTCTGGTAACGGTGTCAGATTATGGATTTCCAAATGGCAGCCACAATCATGATTTAGAACAGATGGCCAAACCTCAGGCAACAGAATCAACAGAATTTTCTGCCATCCCAAGAGGCTAACAGAATCCAAGAGAAGTATCTGACATCACCTAAATTGGTAAACAGCTCAAAACAATCTTAATTAACAGTTTGCTGGAGCACTTAATGACAGAGAGCATGCCTCAGTAGAAATTGGTACTCTTAGGCAGCTCTCATATATTATTAACTGCATAGGGAAGATGGTCGAATGCCCTGGAAAAAAAACAGTCAAAATTAGAAATTAGGAAATCTTGATTTTGGTCCATGCTGCGACACTAGGTGACCTTGGGCAGTAATTTGAACTTTCTGAACCTATTTCCTAGTTTATAAGATGATGTCTAAGTTCCTTCTTTTAGCTTCAAATGTGTACCCCAGGAAACTGGGGGGTCAGGGAGAACCTAAGTGTAAATGGGTAGAATAAGAATCATGCAAACATTATGGTAAAGTAAAATCCATCTTTCAACATACAAGAGGCTCAGTAGTGAAAGGTAACTCCTATTATTCATGTTGTTCCGAGTTCCTATGGCAGAGCATATTATTTTCCTAGAACTATTAATGCTTGCAGCATAGCAAACCATAGTGCCTATGGGTAAAAGGAGCCTTTCTGAAATCGACAAAATCATGTAACATTGTCAGTTAAGAAATGTTGAACTATTTTTCATGTGGTCATCTTCAGGTGTCAGTGTCGTCAGTCTTCTGGAACAGCCTTGGAAGAGAATAAGTTATCTTTTCAGGATTGCTTGTTAACCGGTGCAAGAAACCCATGAGGAAAGACTCTACAAAGTCCCTCAGCAAGTCGGCTAAAATGCAGTCTCAAAAGTTTCAGCCTGAAATAACCCAGAACTAGTCAGGCCTAGAGGCCAACAGGCAAATTTCACTCTGTATTTTTTTTTTTTTTTTTTATCCTCCCCATGTTTCTTTGACAGACTTTTTTTTTTTTTTTTTTTTTTTTTTTTTTTACGGTCTACGTTCAAGTTTTCAGGAAAAGTTATGGTGTGTATTTTGTGGAAGTGATGGAAGAAGAGAGGTTGAAGAGAAGGGACATGGGAGTAGAAGAAGAGGACAGAATTAAACTCCCCGGGGAAGGAAGCCTACTGCTTCTCAAGTTACCATTTGTAAACCCTTTACCCGGTTCTGTTTGGCCTATTGTCCTGGGTAAATCATCCATTGAAAATCAAGCCCTTCAGCTCATTATATATTCTTCATTTGAGGTGACCAGAACTATTTCCTGAAACCTGGTTTGGGTGCTAATTACCTGCTCAAACACCTTGGAAATACCTCCGTGGATTTGTCATAGGAAAATTTCACTTTTTTATTTTTCTTAAATTGAGCACACTTATTGCAAGTGCCTCTTTTAACTTCCCAGTCGTGACAATAAAGGCCGTCTGAGGGAGCAGAGCCTTCTGCTGCTCTGGTTACTGAGAAGTGACGCTCGCTCCTCCCCAGCTTCCCCAAGGCGTAGCTTGCAGCTCTGCCTCAATTGTAGAGAAATGTTTACCGAAGTCAGCCACATCTTTCTATACAGAGAAGTAAGCTGCTTTTTCTTCCAGGGCCTCTCTCTCCCCTCCTCTGCACTGAGGCAAGAGCCTCTTTTTACAAATACCCGAAGAAACTTGTACAAAAGAGAATCGCACTCCTTTTCTTCCCTTCAGATTTTAAAATAATTGTTTCTGTCAGACTTCCTCCTCTAGTAACCCTCCGATGGAAAAAAAAAAAAAAAAAAAAACCTCAAACTCAGAATATGCCTGGCCATAGTGACAGGATGGTATTTCTTTCTATCCATTTTGAAACTGAAGAAAAAAAAAAAATCTTTTTTCCTGGGGAAAAATGTTTAATCATTTATGTATCTCTAAGTGGTGCAATACAAAATTTTTTTGTTGCCTTGTCTTTCCTTCCCACATCTAAATAAACCTAAATCCAAAAGCATGAATGCAGGTGTCATCTTTTAGACAAATAATCAAATAAAGCCAGAAATACATGGAACGGAATCGACACCAAAAGAACCAATATAAGTCAATATTTTAAATACACAGTATTTCCATCTTTTATCCCTGGAAAAGAACCGGTAATTCATCAATTTCATTCTACATCTGTTGCATCCTGACTAGGCAAGATTCCTACCCCTCCCCTTTCCTTAAGAAAACTGAAGGTGAAGACTGTCTCTATGTGGCACTGTGGTATAAGTGACCGCTGTTGTGGAGGAGAAAAGCCCATGAAGCTTAAAAATTTTGCAAAGAGAAAACAATCCTCCTGCAGACCACAATAAATAAAATAACAGCAGTGGGGTGATTTGCAACCATGTAACGGGGCTTTTGTCTGGGTCTATTTCTCTGTGCCTTGAGGGTTTCTGTGTTCCTTCTCTGCAGGATCTCAGTGTTTCGCCCCTCCATTACAAAGGCCCAGGGCTTGAGCCCCTCCTCCAGCTGTTCACCCCCAATCTTGCCCATGCTGAGGCTTACTTACAGCAGACTGAAGAGTTTCAGTGGGGTGCAGGGCACTGCAATTTAGGATTTCTGCAGTACAGGGTGAATTTTCAAGAGTGCATCAGAGAGGGGAGCCAGACTTAAAAATAGCCTTTACTCATCCTATTAACCATTTCATTGCTGCATTGGTTTTTAAGGCAGGGCCAGCAGGCTCTTTTTTCTCTAGGAGACGCCAAAATTGCTACAGCTGCTTCTGGCAGTCTGCATGAAGGCAAAACTTCACCATGTCTTGGAAGACAGGCGAATAAATGCTGTGACTCATTATAGAAAGAACTATGAAAAATTATTGCATTCTCCTTTCTGCCAAGTTTGAGGGCAGGGAAGAAGGGAAGGGATTACAGTGCAGGGAGAAGGGGAGTGAAAGAAGGAAAGGAGAAATCTTGGTGAACCGGAGGAGTGAAGAAGCCTCTTGTTCTGGTTTGTATTGATCTTATTTAAGCATGGGGAGAGCTGATGAGTCTGTGATTGTTTTAATGACCATGAAACCTATGCATTCAAAGAAATAAATGAAGCTATGTAATCACCTTCTAAGTAATATCAAAGAACCACAGAAGGGCTAGGGGGAGGGGCGTCATTGTAAAAGAGTCTTTACATCATACAGGGCACCGCAGGCAAAGGTAAACGAGGGGCTGAAGTATTTCTAGGGGGAGAAGAGCCTACGATTCAATACTTTAGAGCCGTGACCCACCTAAGGCAAGGAAGGGTAAGGCGCTGAAGCAATATGGGTGAGGGAAATGCTGTTGTTGGAGGTCTGTGAGTAGTTTCTAAAGCAAGTAAAACTTTGGAAGTGCAACAACACAGAATATACAGACAATGGACTGAGTCAGAGGCTGGTGACCAAGTGAGGGTTACTTTACATTTTGAATAATAACGAAAACACACTTGGTTCAATCCAAAGACAAACTATCTTTTTAAAAAAATGACACTTTAATGTGACATTATAAAATTATGTGGCCGCTTGTCTAAGGGAAGGTACGAAGAAACACGAGACCCTGACTCTGTCTTGGAAACTAGCAAGACAGCGAGGACACGCACAACAGAGATGACAAGCAATATGACGTTGTTTAATACGCTGTTGTAGTTAGCTGATTGCACCACTATTTGTGATTTTTAAGGAAGTTGCACATTTAACAAGTTACTGCAGGTAAAAGGAAGAGTGCCAACTCTGGACGCTCACAGACCTGGTTTCCAATCCTAGTTCTTCCCCTTGTTAGTTCTCTAGCTCAGGGAAAATTATGTAATACACGTGGGCCTCAGTTTTCTCGTCTGCAAAATGAGGTTATCATCATCTGCCTCCTCTGGTTGCTGTGAGGATTAAATAATATAATAAATGGAAAGCACCTGGTTGTATTTGGGCAGGTGCCCAATCATAACAGCTGTTATGGTGAATCCGATCATTCTAAATAGGTAACAGAAATTCTTTCTTTCTCTTTCTTTTCTTTCTTTCTTTCTTTCTTCTTCCTTGGCTTTCATTTAGGCGCACCTGGGTGGTTCGGTCAGTTAAGCATCCGACTCTTGACTTTGGCTCAGGTCATGATCTCATCTTCATGAGTTCAAGCCCCACATCGGTCTCTGTGCTGACAGTGCAGAGCCTGCTTGGGGTTCTCTTTCTCCCTCCCTCTCTACTCCTTCCCTGCTTGCTCTTTCTATCTCTATCAAATTTTTTAAAAATAAGTAAATAAGGGCTGCCTGGATGGCTCAGTCGGTTGAGCGTCCAACTTCAACTCAGGTCATGATCTCACCGTTCCCGAGTTCCACCTCTGGTCAGGCTCTGTGCTGACAGATCAGAGCCTGGAGCCTGGTTTGGATTCTGTGTCTCCCTCTCTCTCTCTCTGCCTCTCCCCCACTCACACTCTGTCTCTCTCTCAAAAATAAATAAACATTTTTTAAAATTTATAAAATAAAAAATAAAATCTTTCATTTAATATTTGCTAGTGGGTATAAGCTTTTCATATGCCTTTTAAAAAATTTTATTTATTTTGAGAGAGACAGAGACAGCGCGAACAGAGGAGGAGCAGAGAGAAAATCCCAAGCAGGCTCTGGGCTTGTCAGCACAGAGCCTGACACAGGACTTGATCCCACCAACTGTGAGATCATGACCTGAGCTGAAATCAAGGTTCAGACAATCAACTGAGCCACCCAGACATCCCAATAGGTAACAGAAACTCTTAAGAAAATTATAAACCCCAGGAAAATAAAAACTCATTAAAAAAAAAAAAGCCATGAGGTTTCTGGTCATGATTCTGTCATTAAATGAATTGCTACAAACAAGGTTCAGGTTCATCTGAATATCAGATGCATAACAAATATTTTTTTTTAGTGTAAGTATGTCCCATGCAATATTATACTGAACAATTGTTTGTTGTTTATCTAAAATTTGAGTGTAACTGATCAGTCCTTTCTTTTTTTTCTTCTTCTTCTTTTTCTTTTCTTCTTTTTTAATAAATCTGGCAAACTAACTGCAAACAGTAAAAACCCAAGTATGTTTAATTCCTAGTTCTTTTAGCCCAAGTTCCTATGGAGGTAATAGGAAAGGAATCCTTATTTCAGAAGGTTTTTTTTAAAAATTAATAAATGAAATTAATATTACTCAAAGTGTTCAAATGTCCAGAACATAACCTGTCTATATAAAAAATGTTTAAAAAATATTTCCATGTTTCCATTTCACATTAACCAAGTGGCTTTGGTTTTTAATCACCTTCCACCCAAACCATGGCAATGTACTGTTTCTAGGTTCCCTTGGCCAGTTCGGAACCAGCTACTACCCAGGCCTGGAACAGGTTTGTTTTGTTTTGTCTTTCGTCTCTCTCCAGTGCAGGGCACCATGGAAACTGGAGTTTGCACACAGGCCTGTGGCACCAACGACACCCACATTGAGATGCTTTGTCAAAAGGAATGGTTCTTTCCAGTAAAATGGTATTCTGTAGGTGAGGGGAAATGTATGTTCAGGAAATGTTTAGGTCAATGGAGTAACTGTAAAGTGGTATTAGGGACATGTGTGTGACATTCGCATGTGCTTAATTAACACTTGCTTGGTATTCCTTCGTTATTTTTCTGTCTTCTGTGGTGACGGGGTAAAGGCCTATCACAGCACAATAAAATTCAGAAACTTACTCCAACAGTGAAGTTAATACATGAAGCGTGAGCTTTGAACTCTTAATTCTGCCAGCCACTACCTATGTATGGGGAATGTTAATAAGGATTTCTGATTTAGAACTGTCAACAAAAGACAGCATACTAAAGTTTACTTTCACACATATTTACTTGGCTTGGTGGTAACATGATCGATAAGTCACCTGCTTATATATAAATTCAGGTATATTATTCACTGATAAGAAAAAGGCAAAGAGGTTTCAAAAATAACTTAAAATGAGAATTTTATTTTAGTGTTTCAAAACATGAAAAAGTATAGAAAGTTGTGTTCTTGCCTCTATTAAGTTCCCTTGTTCATCACTGACGCCGAAGTGTTCTCAATTTTTTAAATCTTATGACATCCCAATATTTATTTAAATGCCACAAATCTTTTTAACAATTTCTAAGTAAATTTTAAGGACTGGTTGGCTTTGAAAACTCTTTGTAGGTATGATTATCCTATAGAAGTCCCTATTTCATCTAAACTTAGAATTTAAAACAATGTAACCAAAAAAAAAAAAAATTGTTTCACAAAAGCCAAAAGAGCATTAGAACAACACATTTTCCTTTGAAGGGCAGGGAAAAATCATGGGTAATTCAGGCCCGTTGATTTCTAGAGAACTCCAGCTACCAGAATGACTTTGTTGGGAGCAGCCTCCGATGGTCCTGGCCATTACATGTCAATCTGTCAAACCAACAAACAAAAACACCACAGGCTTTAGCACAAATGACATATGACAAATGCAGATGTGCCTCTGAAAGGAATCCTTTGCTTTTTAAACACCTGCAAGAGTATTCCAAACAACTGGCAGGCCTTCCACTCTGCCATGGCCACTCTTCTGACCCTGAGTCCCGACTGGTAAAGAAAAAAATGCCTAGAATGTACAGTATTCCATTCCCATTTGGAAGCGCGGTGGGGGGCTGATGAGGAACAAGTACAGTGTTGATATCACAATGCCACGCACCTGCTTTGGATGTAAAAAGAAAGAGTTTATCGCAGAAACGGCAGCATTTTTTCATCTTCTCATTAAGTAGTGGTGAGCAAATTCAAGTGTGCTTCCCTTTTATTAGGTTAACCCATCCTGAATGAAAAGGCTGTATTGAGACTTTTTTCTTTTTTTCTGCAACAGGTATATTGTCTTCTTTTCACAATTAAATTGCTTCCTACATTTTGGTTTAGGCAGACAAGTAATTCGTAGTGATATTGCAAAGTTAGTGTTTCTTAGATACTTCGTAGCCAAAAAATAAAACTTAGTTTACGCTTTTACAGATTATTTTTAATTAAAACAAACAAACAAACAAACAAAAACAAGCATTCCCCCCCCCCACTCCTAAATACCCTTCTATTCAATGAACATTTTTATGTCTAAAACAAGTGTCACCAAAGAGATGTAATTCATTCCTAGGGAATATTCCTACTGTGTGCATGTTAGCTGGTTATCTTTTGGAGTTTCATCCTTATAAAGCCAGTACCATAAAACAATGGCTAACATAAATGTTTTTAAGGTTATCGGTTGGTAGAGGACAATGTCCCTTTAACCCGGCAATTTCGTGTGCCAGAGTCAGTTTGATATTATTTTCACGTCTTCCTTACTTGCAATCTGTTATGATATATATACAGAGTTACCAAATCGACTCTCTTGGGTTCACAAACTATAAATATAGATAGGGCACTACTATGTTATCAGAAAGAATGTCAGCACGAGCAGGCTGCCCAGTAGCAAATGGCAAAGTTTTGGCTCCCAAGAATGAGATGCGTTGTTTGCTCTTGCACGCTGCAGCTGCCGCCCCACCCCACCCCCCTTTTTTGGTGGTTTATTACACACAAGCTACTAATGAATGGGAGCCGCTGTTTTACAGTACACCACACTTACAGGACTTATCTCTAGGCCTACCACAGATTTGACTGATCAACAGCAGGGCACTGCCATCATAATTCTTCCTAGAAACAGGAGTATAAAAAGGGGTTTGTTGAAGGTTGGCTGGGTCTGCAGAGAATCCTGCCCGCAGGGCTGGCCGATGCCATCACTAGCTGTTATGGTCTTTGGCCTAATAAGGTACAGAAACAAAGATTGTTCACTTATTCAAGAAGACTAAAGCACCAGAATGATGGAAAGTAGAGGCAGTAGGGCACACATCCAAGTGGGATTAAGGCCACAAGTGCAACTTTATAGGCCTGTCTGGGTGGCAGAATACAGATCTGCAGCTGAAAATCCAGTTCAAACATAATTTATTATATGTCATTCATAGTTAGAGGTGGTTGTCATTAGGAGTTAAGTTGCTGCACTGTGTCCAACTGATTTTGATAAGTATTTTTGTAAGCTCCTTACATGTTATTGTAACTCAGAAACAGAGGCAGGGAAGGTAAACAGACTGATAAATACACTGGCAGTGCTATCTAAGAAATAGATGTGGAAAAAGCCATGGCACTTCATTTTTTTTCCCCATTCTCTGCTTTAACGTTACATTATGTCAGTCGCGTGTCTAAATTTTAGCATTTGTCTCACTGCAGTAAAATATGACAATTTGCATCTCCTGGGCTTCTTCACACTTTCTCATAAATAGCAACAAAATGAATCTACCTATTTTATTCCGACCCTTTTATATAAAGAGGAGATTTCAAGTTGGGCAAGTGCTTTGCCCCAGGCCTAATGTCATGGAAGGATCTAGCAGAGAAAGAAAGTCTGAAGCTAAATCTTCTAGTCTTTGCATCATACTCTCCCAACGCTGGGAGCCTAGCAAGACCAGCAACACATATATGTATATATGCACTATCGATGAGATTAGAAAAATCTGTCCTCTTTTCTTAGATGCGAAATATTGCTGGAATTAGAAGCGTGGGTTGTTTTTGTTTTTTAAGATTTTATTTGTAAGTAATCTCTACACACAACGTGGGTCTCGAACTCACAACACTGAGATTAAGAGTTGCAGGCTGTCCTGTCTGAGCCAGCCAGGTATTCCAGAAACATGAGTTATCAAAAGAGTATTCTCACAATGAGCCCTGCACATTTTCAAGTCACTGTACCACGGGATCTTGTTTGAAAGAGAGAGGACTGTACTTGGCTGAGGCTTCATTGTATTATAACTGGGCTGTATGTTCTAAAATCAATTTAATTGGCTTTTCTATGTATTTGTATTAATGTATTCATGAAGCTGGATTATCTTAATATGGCTTGGAGAATACCATAGGTTATGGAATTTGGGTATGGGGCACAGGTATCGGTCTTAATGGAGTCAGGGTTCATGGAGATAGACCATCTGGGAAGACGAGAAGTCAAATGTGGCAGGTTTTCAAATAGTATTCTCCCAAGTAGTCAAATAGCAAGTTCTCTTCTCTACTCTGCTCCCACCATCATGTTTTATTTATCCTGACTTCAAGCCATGGAAATATTTAAGATTGGTGTCATAATTTTAGTATTCTCTTTAGTACCTAGGACATTGCCAGGCTTACGATTTTATTCGATCTTTTCGTACATTTCTTTATACGTCTCTATCGCACCCATTTTGGCACCACATTAAGTTGTGGTTGCCTGCTTCTTATTTCAGAAAGAAATGTCTTATTTACGTATGTATGTATGTATGTATGTATGTCTTTATTTTTGAAATGTCTTCTTATAACATAAGGACCACTGTGTTTATGAAGCTATTCTACATAACATGGGAAAAGCTGAGGTGCAACTGTGTTAAAGTTCTCCTCTGAACTCTTGTTACTTACTAGTTATACGGCCTTATGCGATTTACCAAACTTCTCTGAGCCTCAGTTTGGTCATTTATCAAATGGTGATGGATTACATGCCCGCCCCTTCTGCATTCCTCGTTTTATATTCAAGGATAAGGTGTTAGCAGTTGCTTTGAAGCAGAAACATCTGGAAATAGCCAAAATGACCATTAATAGGAGAACAGTGAAAGAAATTCTGACCCAACCCTACTGTGGGATATTAGGCAGCAGTTACAAAGAGTGAAACGGGTGTCTGTGTTACACGTACGTTCCCCTTGACATATTATGAAGTGAGAAAACACACATAATAGAATTCCATTTGTTAAAAAATATTAGTATATGTGTATATTCATAATACTAAGAGTAGCTAACCCTTATAAAACACTACGTATCAAGCACTGCTCTAAGCAGTCCACATATAAATCCACTTAATGCTTGCAAAAACCCAGTAAGATAGTACTGTTGTCCCACTTTTACAGATGCGAAAACTGAGGTCATATATGTAGTAGGTTATAGAGCTGGGACTCAAACCTTAACTGTCTGGATCCAGAGTCTGTGTTCTTAACTGCTACCATCTATCTGTTTATCTATCTATCTATCTATCTATCTATCATCATCATCTATCTACCTATCATCTAGCTACCATCTATCTACCTCTTTCCATACATACGTTCACACATACATCTTTCTATCTGAGACCTGGAAGGACACATGCTTCCGGAGAAGTGACAATGGGCACTTTCACTTATTCTACACACCACTTTCACTTCTTCTTCTAGGAACTTTTGTATTGTTGGCAGTGCCATAATCGAGTTTAGAATTATGGTACCGGGGATATCTGACATACAGTGATAGTAACTATAAAGGAAAAGCTTTACAAACAAGTGGTCCTTAAGTGGGCACTGAGATGTCAATAATTTACTTTAGGCAGAGCCTTAAATATGAATATTTGTATCTATGAAGGCAGGAGATATAACACCTTTTCCTTTTCATTTTAACAACTTTTTCCTTTCCATAGCACCTGTATAATGCCCTGTCCCTTTTGAGCACTCAAAAGCTTTGTTTACTGACTGAAAGGAGACTGTCAGTGAAAGACTTCTGTTTAGATGCGGCTACAGTTTGAGGCTAGGTAGTAGAGCAAAGTTAAGTGGAAATTAAGTATATGGTTCTGGACAACTAACCAGTATCCGACTTGATTAACCAGCTACAGGTAAGAATGAGTGTTTCTTTCACCCTTGAAAACCCTTGCATCCATCTATTTTTGCCTCATATTTCAGTCTAATTTGATGTTGTATACATTTCAACTCATTTCCCCTGTGAAATATTCCTTGAGCCTGATTTCAAAGCTTTAGATCTAGGATTCAGTCTCCACTTGGCTTGAGGATTCATATCCAGAAGTTTGACACTTACAATATTCTATTCCTAGACTCTTGCATGTTAAATCACCAAAAACGTTTTATTAGTTTACTATTTTGATCATTGCTGGATGATTCTGACATTTCTATTTTTTTTTTTAATTTTTTTTTCAACGTTTATTTATTGTTGGGACAGAGAGAGACAGAGCACGAACGGGGGAGGGTCAGAGAGAGAGGGAGACACAGAATCGGAAACAGGCTCCAGGCTCTGAGCCATCAGCCCAGAGCCTGACGCGGGGCTCGAACTCCCGGACCGCGAGATCGTGACCTGGCTGAAGTCAGACGCTTAACCGACTGCGCCACCCAGGGGCCCCGATTCTGACATTTCTAGAGTGTATGTAGTATGCCTTTATTCCCTGTTCTTTGCCTTTTAGTATTTTTTTATTGAAGATTCTGAGGTTGTTCATACAATTGCTGATACTTCCTGATTGCAAGATATCTCTGTGGGCTTTTAAACATATTTAAATATATTTCTAAACTTTCATTCACTTGCATAAGCATGAATGTACAGCTTCTGAATGCAGAATTTAAAAGTGATTTTTTTTCTTCTCTCAGCCTGAAGAGTCATTCACTTAAAAATACATGTTAAGATGCAGTGTTTATTTGTAACTCTACATTGGAACTCTGGGAACAAGTGACATATAAGTGACCCATGAAATATCTTTGAAAAATGATGATTGATTTTCCATAAGAGTTTTCGTCTTAATGTTTGATGTTACTTTGCAAATATGAGAAATAGATACCTAGATGAAGATACTGAGGAACACAGAGGTACCCAGACCCAGGAATAACCCAGGGTAAGAAGCACTAGATTTCTCATACTTATTCCTTTTCACTGAATTTTAACTCTCTTTATTTTATTGTTTTTTTAATGTTTTTATTTTTGAGAGAGAGAGACAGAGCATGAGTGGGGGAGGAACAGAGAGACAAGGAGACACAGAATCTAAAGCAGGCTCCAGGCTCCGAGCTGTCAGCACAGAGCCCGATGCAGGGCTCGAACCTTGCAAACTGTGAAATGATGACCCGAGCCAAAGTTGGACACCTAACCAACAAAGCCACGGAGGCATCCCTTAACTCTCTTTAAAAGAAATGGTTTTAGGGGCGCCTGGGTGGCGCAGTCGGTTAAGCGTCTGACTTCAGCCAGGTCACGATCTCCCGGTCCAGGAGTTCGAGCCCCGCGTCAGGCTCTGGGCTGATGGCTCAGAGCCTGGAGCCTGTTTCCGATTCTGTGTCTCCCTCTCTCTCTGCCCCTCCCCCGTTCATGCTCTGTCTCTCTCTGTCCCAAAAATAAATAAACGTTGAAAAAAAAATTAAAAAAAAAAAAAGAAATGGTTTTATAACTGGTAAAATGTTTTCATGGCACTTGCAAAGACATTATTTCCTGGATGAGCAAGGCTATAAATCGCCTTATTAAAATAGATGATATTCAGCCTCATTTTGTGTTATTCTAGAAACTTTATTTTAAATTCACTAAATAATTTTTTATGGTACCCTGTACAATCTCATATGTCTACCTTTTCCTTCCACCTGGAATACGGCCCATGTCTGTCTGCCATAATCCTACCCATTCCTCAATCCCTATTTTCTCCAATAAGCTTTTCCAGGCTATTGCATATTTTCATAGTTGTTTGTTCATACCTTTCCCGTAGCTTATTCTGAAGACACATTTGTGTACATGGTAATTCGCCTTTCTTGGATAGTTGGGTCCAAATCTTGAGCTTTTTGGTGCTTTCTGGTTCCAATCCCTACTTCCTTTTTTTTTTTTTTTTTAAGATTTTTTTTTTTTTTAAGTACTCCCAACACTCAATGTGGGGCTTGAACTTACAGCCCTAACATGGAGAGTTGTATGCTCCACCAACTGAGCCAGCCAGGCGCCCCACCAATTCCCTACTTTTTCCCAAGACCTAACACAAAATTCCATGATGGCAGGGATTTAGTCTTTTCATCTTAAAAAACTTGGAAGAATGCCTTGGAAGAACTTGTCACAGAGGTAGTCAGTTATGATTATTCAATGGATAGTAGACACCTAACAACACTCAATGCAAAGGGGACAACTCTTGGCTTCTCTAGTAAATTAAGCCTCATGATTATCAATTGTATCTATCAGCACTCAAATAAATGAGACATATTCACAATACTGAGAAGTAGAGACAAATCTGACATTATAGAAACTAACACTCAAACAGTTGACTAAATTTTTCACTACACATTGTGATTTTCTACTATATGTATATATACTTTTCCATTCACAAGAATATAGAATATTTTTATGCGTGGTTGACTTACTTAAAAATGTCACTAGAAAAAAATTCTTTTCCCTTTTAAAGTAAAGTCCTATTTTGCCAAAATTATATTAACCTGCCCAGACCAATAACAGCTTCAGGGGAGCAAGAGAGAGAGAGAAGAAAGAAAGAAAGAAAGAAAGAAAGAAAGAAAGAAAGAGGAAGGAAGAGAGAAGGAAAGAGAGAAAGAAAGAAAAAGGAAAGAAGGAAGGAAGGTAGGAAGGATACACATTTTTGCTACCGCAGTATATTGGGCAAGGATGACTTAAAAGAAAAATGAGTGATCTCTGATCTTTATTTATGCTTTCCAATATTTTCCATGGTGCTTCTATGTACTCACATATAAACATGACAACATTTCTTTTCAGATTACTAAAGTAATTCTCCTCCTCCTTCATCTTTTCCTTTTGCAACATGAGAAGCTTACACGAAAACTATTTGATAGCTTAAATGACTTAAAAAGACTATGAAGACAGCACAGGAGGAAAATTACCGGAATCTATAACATTAAAAGTTAATCCCTCAGGATTGAATTTTGGTTGTCAGAGAAGTGTTGATATTACACTTTAGGGTTCTCTGATTTGTTTTCAGTTTAACTGAAGTAAATGTTTTCTTGTGCAAGCATACCGGTTTTGTCGTGAGATTGTGTTAGATAAGCCCCTTAAGGCCCAAGCTGCTCTACATTTTAAAACAAAACTACCTGAAAACTGATGAGTAACATAAGGGGAGGAAGGAAGAGAGGGAAGGAAGGAGAAGAGAGAAGAGAAGACAAGAAGGAAGGGAGGAAGGGGGGAAGGAGAAAAGAAGGAAGGAAGGAAACATGTTTTGGACAGTGGTAGACATTATAAAGACACACGTGACTAAAATAAATGAAATTGGTAATATAATAAGAAACTTAAAAATTGCAAAAGGCATCTAAACAAACATATTAGTGTTAATATGAGAGTTATTTTTTTCATTTCTTAATTTGCAGATTAGTAGACAAGTTTGAATTTGGGGGCCTGAACATCTATCTCCAAATCAAAATGAGCAATCTTCAGTCTAACGTTGTGTTTTAATTGAGGAACCTTAGCATAAGAGAGGTGATAATATATGTCATTATTGATACAAACTCACAAATGTAACATCCAACCAGAACCGTTGCCTTTCCTTTTCTGGACACTTTTTCATTTTATCTAATCCCCAAAAGTCTGACTGGATTTGTCTAGCTGCCAACATAATTCAAGGACAAAAACCTTAACTTAAGTATATATAAAATGACTAATTTAAGTGTACACAATTTAAGAAATAAACAAATAATTTCCACATTAACATCCACACTGACTTCATTACCTAATTAAAACAATGTAATTAAAAACCTAAGAAGGATCACCAGGGCATGATCCTTTTGTATTTCTTGATTTCTGTTTGTCTAGATAGATTACATCAATAGCAAGTTAACTAAATATTTTATTTATTAAATACTAAATATTTTATTTATTAAATAGATTAGATAGATTACATAGATAGATTAAATAGATTTACATAGATTACATCAATAGCAAGTTAACTAAATATTTTACTTATTAAACACTATTTTATTTATTAAATAATAAATATTTTATTTATTATTTCTAGAGTTTTTGCAAACTTTTTTTTTTAATGAAGAGAAAAAACCAAAGAGAAATAAAAGTAGCCCTACACAACTTTGTTTATCCAACTTGCTAAGATGTTACAAATTGCCAGTCTAGAAAAACTAGAAGGGCAGGGACTGGGGAGTCAGGGAATTAGGAATAGGTTGGTAAAAGGGTAGAAAGTTTCAGCTATAGAATAAGGTCTGAGGATCTAATGCTTAACACGGTGACTGTAATTGATGACACTATAATGAATAATTGAAATTTGTTAACAGAGTAGAACTTAAATGTTCTCACCAAAAAAAGAGAAAGAGAAAGAGAGAGAGATGTGATGTAATGTGTTAATTAACTAGATAGGAGGAATAAATTTCATGTTTATGTTTTATCAAATCATCATAATATATACTTTAAATATCTTCCAATTTTGTCAATTTATCTCAATGAAGCTGAAAAACAGTAAAACACTTGTAGGGAAACCTCCCTTACAGCACTCTAGAACTTAATCAATGCCATGCTCTCAAATACTTTACAAGCAGAACCTGTTTCTAGAGGTTTATTTGTTGTTGTATTCTATTTTGAAACAATGTATGGTTTTCAAGTACATTTTAAAAATTGCAGGCAGTTATTTAATTCATATAGGGCTTTGATCTTTAGAAAATAAGACTTGCAACTCTGAAAGACTATTGAAATACACACAATAATTCACGACATTTACTTTTAAGTGAATAGAATTTTTTTTAAATCAGGTCTTTTAACTTCTGTATCTGTGAAATATAAAAACTTTGATCTTTAATACAAAAATCTTGATTTTTCAGGGATACAGAAGACAAAAACTATTTAAATACCTATTGCTACGGGCTAATCAGTTAAAACATTTTGAAGCCATAAAATCTGAGTTGGTATCCCAGTTCTGTCATTTATCAGCTGGATCACAGTGTGCAAGTGACTCAGCATCCTCCTTGGTAAAGTGAGATTAATGTTATTTATTTCATAACATTGTTCTAAGGATCAAACAAAATTACGAGTTGAGAAGTGTTCTGTCAGCTGTAGGGCATTAAACAAATTTAAGATGTTTTTGAACAATAATTTTATCCAATTGAGAAATGTTGATTTATGCAAGATGTTATTTCTAACAGTGAGTTCACCATCTAAACACAGGTGCCACTTTGGAACCATATATTTAATCAATGGGAAGTAGAGTGTCTTTCTGCTCACCTCTCTGACAGATTAGCAACCTGTAAGAAAAAGATCTACAGTTAGAGTCAGGCTGCATTAGGTGGACAGTGTAATCACCGGGACAATTCTTAATACAAAGAAAGTGGAAACATGAGTCTGAAGAGGGGAAATATCAAAGGCACTCTTTATCAAGAGTGAAACTTTGAAATCCATCTATTTAAGAGTAATCACTATTCTTTTAGTTAAGCTGTTGTCATCTCTAACTTTCCCCGAGTAGAAAATAATCTACACTTCCAACTAAGTTATTCATGGTCCAATTTGTTCTCAGAATACTATAATAGGCTTTGTGAAGATAAGTTTTATAATAGGGATTTAACATAGTGAGAAGGCAAGACACAGAGGCCCGCAAACACAAAGAGTATGTATGTATATAAACTGCTCATGCCCTCCCCCTCTTCTTCCACTCTCCCTTGTCCCTTCTCCCAAAAGGACACTCACCCCTACTTAAAATCTAATTTTTACAAAGGATTCAGACGAAATGCCAGCTCGTCAACTTCACAGTACAATTGGTTTAGCTCCCGCAATGTTGCTTTGGGGCCTTTTTCAACAGGGCTGGGGGAAGGGGGAAACTTTGAGTGAAGCACCCCTGAAAGAAGGAACACTGGGAAGGGTTTTAGGAAAGAGAAACATTCAAAATCTTCCCCTCTTGGCAGCTCCGTCTTGCTTGATGACCACATTTACATACTGAGTTCACAGGCTAGAACTCTCAGAGAACTCTACTTTCCTGGAGAAAATAAAACTTTCAGGGTGGCATCCTGGAAAAAAAAAAAAAGGAGAAAGAAAGAATCACTGATGATTTATATACATTATTTTTATTTTCCAAGCTTTTAATATCTTAAACTTTAAACATCATAGTTAATTCAGAGACACTATTAACGTATTGTTTTTTCTTCTTTTGTGCTTTCGCATCTCAGCTTCCATATTTAAAATTTTTAATCTCCTTTGTATCCAAATGGTTATACTGGCTATTTGTTTTACAAAGTTGCAAGGCACTTGGCCCGCAGTGCCGCAGTGCCCGTGTGTCTTCATTCCAGATGGTTGTTGTTTTGTAGGATTCCTAATTTTCCCATTTTAAACATATCAAGGTGCACGCACATAATTTCGTATTTACAATCCTAGAAACTCTCTATCTCCTCATGTATTTTAATAACTAGCTTCCCTTTCTGTATATGTTGCATCTCTGCTGTGCCTATTTTGTTGCAAGTCAGTCCCTCTTATCTGCATATTTGTAACAAAGTATTTAAGAGGACAAAGATGTGTGGTTTATTGAGTATTTATATTCAAAATTATTCTTCCTTTAAAAAATCCTTCCAATCATATAGAAATTATGTAACAATATATGTTTTAAACTTTGCTTTACAAAGAAAGATTTCTTAAGTTGTTTTTTAATGTGCTTTTAATGATTTCTAGCGCTCACACCTCCTTACTTGCTTTCCAAACTGTTTATACTGTCCCCAATAACACTCAGTGGAAAGCTGTCATTCCTGGCTAAATCCTTACTTAGGGTGGATGCTATGCCTCCGTGAGACAGGGTCAGGGGGTCAAAATAGATTTTGGAGGCCACCTGGAGAGTCCAGGCCATGAACTGACTCAAAAAATTTATATCAGAGCCGGAATAGTCCACCTCCCAGGGTCAGATCTGGTCTGACACTCCAACCACAGGCTGGGGCATGCTAGACCGAGCTCAGAGAGAGGCCAGAGCTGTTGACCCTGCTAGCTGACCTCTTCAAACTTCAGGAGAATTTTTTTGGCAGTTACCACGGTGACTGGGTACTCTAAAAGCTTATCCTTCTTACTGAAAGGAGGGGAAAAAATTAGGAAAAAATATGTTAAAACCTACCTTGCAGAGATGCTTATCACAGTTAAAGTTAAAAAAAAATTGAGGGAGTTCTAAATTGCATATGCCTTTGATATTGATTTCTACTGCTCTCCTAAAGAAATTGGAATTTATAAAGTCTTCCAAACACCAAAATTTCACATTTGGAACAGATACTGTTTTTTTTTTTTTCTTTCCAATAGCTGACAACAATTTGAATAATGCATTAAAATACTTTTTAAACAATGTAATTTACTTGGAATATTTAATATCACTCTGCTTTTCTTTGAGAATAATCAGCTTTGAAATAAGATCCATCATAAATGCTAATCTACTAGGGAAAAATACTGTAACTAAATACTCATTTTTGCATCAAAAATAAACTCAGTATTTTTTTTCCCTGAGAGAAAAGTGTCCATTTTTGTTTAACTTGAAATAATAAAATTAGGAGAAAAGCAAGGGACTGTTATCATTATTGTATATTTTATCTTTTACCAAGTGACTTAATAAAAATAATGTGTACATTAAAAACAACATTGTAAAAATATTCTACGTGTAACGAAAGAACACAGGGAGGAAAAAATGCAATGTGTACTTAATTTTAGAGCAATGCCATTTAAGCTAAAAAAGCCATAGAATATTCTTCTATGTTGATATCAAATGCTATCTTGTCCTAAGTTTCCACAATAGAAAGCCTTGTAAATTAAAATTTAATTCCCCATGAGGCAAACCTATGCACATTTTAAGACTTTACTGGTTGATTTTTGGTGACAGATTGTAATACAAAATACTTTAAATGGCTCCTCCTGTGACTTGAAATTAGATGACAATTGTAATCATTTATAAGTGTAATATCCGTTAATCATAACAATATTTCTTAGAAAAAATACCTATATACCATACAATGACTTTACATAAAATGAAATCAATGATTCTTAGTGTTGCTACCACTCTGGAGCTCCTTTAATTTTCCCATCTACCTTTTACATGACCCAGGTCCTACATGTCTTGAAAGGGCTTTCTCCAGCATCTGGGTGCTGTGTGTGTGTGTGTGTATGTGTGTGTGGGGTGGGGGGAGCACAAGAGCATAAGAACGCATAAATGATCAAGCATGGGTGAGGGGAGAGTGGATTTGCATTTTAAAAAGCAGTGACTATATAACAAAACCATGTCTTTGGTCTAAATATTATTTCTCATCCTGACTCTAAGCCAAGAAAAAAAAAATGATGAATTACAGAAATGTAGTAACTGACACTCCAAAAATGAACACTGATTCATTTCAAATTTCAGAGGTGTGTTTTAACCTAATCTTGAATGTTCATTTTGCTGTGACCTATTTTCACCGTTTTGTAATCACCACTAAATTCTTAGAACAGAATGGACATAAAAGCCAAGTATCTGTTAATTAATCTTAATTTTTAAGAAACAAAATATAACTCTGGGTGTAATTTCCTTTTTTGTCTTGTTCTCAAAACAACCAGTGAAAGGGAAGATCGGAGATGATTTTGCCATGCGATCCAAATGCACTTCACTAAAGCACAGGTCTTTCAACTAAATGGTGTGGTTCTTGCCATTGCAAAGTGGGCAACCAGGTTGGTGAGTCACTACAACTGTGGTGCCAGCTCATTCTCTGTGATGAACTCAGCTTGTCCTTCCCAGTCGGGAACTCTTGGCAAGCTTCCCTAAAGACCCGGAGGCTGGCAAAGCATGAGGAACTATCAAACAGGAAATGAGGTCCTCCTCAGGTTTTGAAAAGAGATGATAGAAGTCTTAAAATGAAGCAAGCCAGACCAGAATCTCCTAAACCACAAGCCTTATCTTGAGTGAAACATTATTTCTAAGTTGGATCTGAAAAGGAAACGAAGTTTAAGTGTAAGACAATGATTCATTTGTATGCAAGAAAACAATGCCAAATCTCAGCTTGATTTCCTGCAGTCAAATTTAGGATCTTTTAGGGGAAAAAAAAAAAGAAACAAAAATCATTTGTCAATCTTCTGCGTAAACTTTTACTAAAAGGACGATGAAATGGGTATTTTATTCAGTAACTCATAGACCTGGATGTTTTCTGATGTTGAAAAGTCACAAATATTTTAGAGAGCGATAGAGTTTAGGGACTGTGAGGGCCCTAAGAGATGACCTAGTCCCAGCTTTTTACTTTATATGTGTGAAATCTGAAGTGCAGAAACATGAACTGCCTTCCATACAGAGTATTAGTTACATGCCCAGAAGGGAACCTAGATCCTGCTTGGCATTTCTAGCCTGGTGTGTTCTCTACTACAGTAAGTGGCCTCTTCACAGGAAGAATATTACAAGTCCCCACCAGTAGACATATTCAAAGACTTGGAGACATAGTTATTCTGAGGCCATGGTATAAAATATTTGCAAAACTCATCAACGTTGCACTTTCAGGAAACACCTTAAGGGACCACGTGATCATAAATGCTACAAAATCAGGAGTAAAACAATAAAAGAAAATGTACTGTAGGAAGCTTCAAAGTTCTTAGGAACTTACGTCTGATGGTAACAGGGGCATGTTGTTAATATTATTCCTCTAGCTAATTGTTTTCAT
The DNA here is from genome assembly GCF_028749965.1 of Puma concolor. Taxonomy (NCBI): domain Eukaryota; kingdom Metazoa; phylum Chordata; class Mammalia; order Carnivora; family Felidae; genus Puma; species Puma concolor. The sequence goes on along the minus strand of NC_141675.1, from coordinate 74,109,388 downwards.
TGATTTGTTATGGCTAATAAGCACTGATTGATTTTCTTTGAATTGGTACAGAGCTCCACTCTGCCAGGTTTGTAATTAATCAATACCAACGAGCAGGGCATTTGGTGTTAGCCCATGTAGGTTTCTGGTGGTATGAAAGAGTCTGTCCAAATAATCACAGGCTAGATAAATACCATGGCTGTCAGTCTGGCAAGGGCTTAATCTGGTCTTCTTTAACATTTCTCTAATTTACTTCAGTTTTAACTTGTATCCATTAGGATCAGTGGATCCTGAAAATTAAACAAATAGAAGCCTATAGAAAAATGTGGAATTCATTGCTGATACCCCAAACTGCCACTTTGCAACTGCGTTCAGTTGTAACATTAACTCTCTGCATTCAGTTGTATCATGTATTTTCATCACAGCCCCCAAATTCTCCTTTTAAGTGATCATGGCATTTGTGAGGTCATGATTTCATTCTGAGAATTTGGCTCAGGGCCCCAGAGGAAAAAAGAGTAAGGGATAAAAATTTAAGGTGAGGAGAAAAACTACTGGGTATGCCAAGGAGGCAATGGTTTCATAAGGAAGAGAGCTGGTATTTAGGAAGACAGTTACATGGGATTAAGAGGTGACGGCAATAGGTGTCAGATGCCCTACTCCCACCTAGAATTTCAAAGAAATGCTGTATCTTTTCCATAGATTCCAAGGGGGGCACCATTTTTGGTACTATTCACATGTTAAAGTTTGGGAGCCAGGAATGAAAACCACTCTGAAGTGGGGTCTGAAGAGCATTCGCTTGGCCACTCTCAGTCAAAGAACCCCGATGGAGCTCAGGCACCACACTTTGCCCATGTGCATCTATTGTTCTGTTTCTCAAAACACTTCAGAAAGCCTCCTGTTGACCCAGAAGCCGACTTCTCCACCCAAAGGAGAAAGAGCTCTTACGGGAAGCTTTTTGACAGAAGAGAACTTGCTGATATAGAAATATTTTTTCCTTTTGAAATCAAGGCTGAGGGGTGAGTGAGCTAAGCAGGGAGAAGAAAGTAAGTGAGGAATTGTGAGATCAAAGAGGGAGAACTTTCAGGGCGCCTGGGTGGCTCAGTTGGTTGAGCATCAGACTCTTGGTTTTGGCTCAGGTCATGAACTCACGGCTCCTGAGTTCGAGCCCCACATGGGGCTCCGCGCTGACAGCACAGAGCCTGCCTGGGATTCTCTCTCCCTCTCTCTCTGCCCCTCCTCTGCTCACTCTGTCTCTTGAAATAAATACACTTAAAAACAATTTTAAAAAAGAGGGAGAACTTTGCACTTGGTTCTGAGCTCCAACCCCAGGACGAGACTGGCTGTACTCCAGGGGCTAGGTGGATGGCACAAAAGCTAGTTGCCTCCCCCCCCCCCCCCAGCTTCTCAGCGCCTTGACACTCTCCCAAAGCTGTTCCTTCAGTCCTATGGGCGCAGCACTCCATTCTGGACACTATCCACCCGACCGCTGCTAGAAGGGCACGGTCTGAGGCAACTCAACAGGTACCCGCCCGCTCCCAAGACAGCACCACTTGAGAAAAGACCCACTCTTTTGGCAGCCTTCATAGGCCGCTTGGGAAATTGTTAAAGACAGAAATTTTGAAATTGAATTTTAACCATCGATCCTCGGAAAAGAAGGGTGAGGCTTGGCAGCTGCCCTAGCTGCTCCGTCCGCAGGCCATGCTGGACCCTGGGCCACCACACCCTCCCCATCCAACAAGAGGAACGGAAAAGGAGGGGCAAAAAGGTGAAGGTTTCAACTTTCGAGTAAGGCCCCGGCACAGCGCTTGGCATTTGAGTCATCCCCATCCACAAATACAAAAGAAACAAAACGGTGCTAACGAAACCAACAAAAAAAGCAAGCGTAACTTCGGGTCTCGGTCCCAGGTTGCTCAAATGAACTGTGGGCCCACGCACACAGGTTTTTGTGAGAGAGGAGGGACCTCGGGAGAAGGGCAGAGTTTTATGGGAGGTGGAACCAGTTTGGAGCCTGGATCCTCCTGGCTTGTGCTCTGGAGTTGACTATGGTCAGGTTCATGTCGCTTTTCCTCCTTCTGCCTGCCATTTCTAGGTGGGAAGCAGGCCACAGCTTAATGCGTTCCCACCACCAGTTTCCTAATTCCCGAACTCAAGGACCTGAGAGTGAAACTTTGAGAAAAGTTATTGCCAGCCAATGACAAATTCGGACTGACAAATTGTCAATAATCACGCCTTCGATACACTGGATGGCTTTCAGGCAATAAAGAAGCAGGTGCACGAAGGGGTGGCCAGGGTGCATGCAGGGTGCAGGGTGCAGCCCCGTGTGCAATTTTCCAGGTCTGCCCTCCACACCAAGCTGCACTCTGCCCCCCAGCAAGGGGCTGCGTTCAGTGGTTCAGTGCGGGACTGCGGGGCGCCCCTCAGCGGCTCAGGCCCTTGCTCTCTTTCTTCCTGTTGCTCACACAGACTGCTCCCCTGGAGCTCTCTCTAACCTTTCCTCCAATTAACCCTTCTGGGTGCCTGTGTCTGTGGTCTCAAGCGCCCTTGATTTACAGTCATGTTACCCGAGTTGTCTTTGGTTTGAAATGCTGGGCCCGTAGGAGTTGGCACGTGTTGGACGTTTAGTTACTCCTGCATGCTTGTCTGTACCCTGAGACAGAGAAAATTATTAGGAATTGGAAGAATGTGTGCAAGTTAAGTATTTTCAGAACTTAAGATATATCTGAAAAAGATCTTTCAAAGTGTTTACACATTATCACTTCTACAAAATCCTTCTACCCAACACACACACATTCACCAAAGTGCCCTTGGCCTTTTTTTTTTTTTTTTTACATTTTGGATTCTGTCTTTTAAATTTAGAAGCAATTTTAAACACATGCACTGATCTAAACATGAATTTTCTATATAAGATGTGATTTCCTGCAAAGTTTATAAATCCAGTTACCTAATCATAAGATTTCAGATTATCAGTCACAGCCCTCCCAGAAGGTTGATTTAGCTACAAAAGTTTGGGTTCACAATTTAATTCACTCTTCTTTCTCCAACTTGAATTTAGATTTCTGCTTTTTTTTTTTTTTTTTTTAATTTTTTTTTCAACGTTTATTTATTTTTGGGACAGAGAGAGACAGAGCATGAACGGGGGAGGGGCAGAGAGAGAGGGAGACACAGAATCGGAAGCAGGCTCCAGGCTCTGAGCCATCAGCCCAGAGCCCGACGCGGGGCTCGAACTCACGGACCGCGAGATCGTGACCTGGCTGAAGTCGGACGTTTAACCGACTGCGCCACCCAGGCGCCCCTAGATTTCTGCTTTTAAATACAATACAGCGCTTAAATTAAGGGTCTTCTTGCTAAACTGGAGGCTTTTCTCATTTCCCTGAACTCTATAAATGAACTACACTGTCATATAATCGATAGGAAAAACTCAGCTGTCACAGGCCCTAAGCAACCCCTTGCCACAGAAATAACAAGATCTGGGCATTTCTTTCTTTCCTTTTTTTTTTTTTTTTTTTTTTTAAGATTTTATTTTTAAGTAATCTCTATATCCAACGTGGGGCTCGAACTTACAACCCCAAGATCAAGAGTCACAAGCTCTACCAACTGAGCCAGCCAGGAACCCCATGATCTGCTATTTCTGAGTTTGAAAAATGTGCTGTTTGGATGACATGAGACCAAAACTATCACCCAGACAGCTTAGATGTCGTAGTCTCTATGAATGGCTGAGGATTGATCTGCAGAGACCAAGGGGATTTGGGAACAGGCTTCTCTCTTGGTTAGAGACCAAGTGCTTCCTTTTTTCTTCCATAAACAGGAAGTATGAGTATTGGGATCTAGGATTCAAAGCCATTTTTAAGTTCATCTAAGTATGTTTGCTCGTGTAGAGTTTATATCAGAATTTGAAATTAGGTGTTCCCCCCGCCAAAACCAATGAACAATTCAGATTTGAATTTTGGAGTTAAATTCTGAAACTAAATGTCCAACAATTTCAAAACTTATCCTTTGAAGTCCTGGATCATTCCCATCAATGTGATCAGGAGTTCTACAGTATATAAATCCTTCACCTCAACAGTAGTAACTGAATGGCATCTGATTATAAGTAGACAGGAACCCATAAATCTCTGGCAAGATGTTTCTCTGCCTCAGTGTCACTGGCTTTTGTTTCTCTCTCAGCCTTCTCTCTACAATCTGCCACCTACGAATGCTGCCATATCATTCATATGGGATCACGAAGAACATGTAATCCTTCCTTATCTGTATCTTCTCCCTTTAACTATGATATACTAGTCTGTACTTTTGAGTCAATGACTTATTTTACCTCAGGCATTTTTTTTTTAAAAAGTGGTATGGAGCAGTCCTACTGCAGAATCTAGCCCACTTGATAGATTAGATTATGTGATAAACATGTTCATTCATTTCAAGAAGAACCTTGCTAAGAAGCCTCATGACCTTGGCATACTACAAATTACTTACACACCAAAGGTGAAAGATAATCGGACCCATGAATTTGCTCCATCAGTGAGCTGACGTAGTAAATATTAGTTACCCTTAGCCTACCTGGACCCATCTGTACAAAGAAAAGTACTAGAGGGGATCAAACAGTAGCAAGCAGGTGAGACAAATTCGGTTTGTAATGTCAAAGCATAGATATGTAAAACTTCTCTTTTCTAAAACTAAAGCTGTTGGAGCCTGCATTTCCCACACATGCCATCACTAAGATCTTTGGGATAAACTAAAAAACACCACTTCTAATTAGTTCATTTGTCATCAGAGAACCACCGCATCAAGCCAGGTATTTTGCTCCTATTCAACTCTAGAAGAAAACGGGACAACATGTGCTATTATAAAAAGCCCAGCGTTCAGTGCCAACATTTCAAACTGGCCTCATTTGACAAGATCTCAGAAGCCCCCCCAACTCATTCAGACTATGTCTTGGCAACCTTGCTCTAGCCCCAAACAGGACTGTAACACAGTAGAGTTTATCCATTATCATAGTTCACAGGCTTCTCCATAGCTGCAAGTTGACATCTGGAACTTGCAGAAGGACTAAAAATCCATCTAGGAACCAAGTCACTTACTTCCAAAGTAAATGTCATGGGTGAAGGGGAGAAAGAGGTAGCAGGGAACAGGAAAAAACTGGGTACACAATAACCAGGCTGTGAGTGACTTAGCTGGTGCCCATCAAGTGCAGGTAACTGACGAAAAGAGTTCTCTTCTTGGATACTTGAGTGTGTGAATTTACCTTATTATAATTGCGGGAAATGACCGATTGCATCTCCGCCCTGTACACTGAAGAGTCTTATTTATTTATTTTTAGAAATAGGGTATATTAAACTATCTTGTCCTTGATTCCCAAGACATAAACCACATGAGGTCAACACCAAAAATTTGAGAATTTGTCTAAATTCTTTTTTTTAATTTGTTTAACATTTATTTATTATTATTGAGAGACAGAGAGAGACAGAACATGAGCATGGGAGGGGCAGAGAGAGGAGGAGACACAGAATCTGAAGCAGCCTCCAGGCTCTGAGCTGTTCGTTAGCACAGAGCCGGATGCAGGGGCTCGAACTCACAAACCGCGAGATCGTGACCTGAGCTGAAGTCAGACACTTAACCGACTGAGTCACCCAGGCACCCCGAGAATTTGTCTAAATTCTTAATCACACAGTGCAGAGATATGGTATGCTGGATACAGGACCTGGACAGCCCCAGGGTATATGGCTCAAAAAGTCTAAGTTGTTCATTTCTGTCTATCCTTGCATACACCCTTCCCTCCCCCCACCAAACCACACGGAAAATATTTCTTTCCCTTACTCTCTGCAATCTAAACTTAAGAGTGCACAAACCATGAGCTGGGGGTAACTGCTTCTTTGCAGTGCTATTTATGACACGCTTCTCTTTTTTTTCTCCCTAGGCATCCACCCCAAGGGACTAAGCAATGCACTATGTTGTTGCTACTCAACTAGGTCTGAGAGCAAAGCTGGGGGTTTCAAGAGCATCTTTACCATAGCAGCAGCCTTGCGCCAGCACCTGCTTTCTTACCCAGTTCACCAAGCTCCCTCTCAGCTTCATTTCACAAACATATCTGGGTCTCCATTTATCTGTTAAAATGGCCCAGGGTGTCTGCCAGGAGTATTGTGCCACCGTCGCTGGCACATTTTGTCTGTCATTACACAAAGCGTTCTAAAAAGCTATTTCCAACCCTGCAAATATACTCATACTACAGAAGTCATTACATTAGCATAACAAGCACAAAGTTCCAAGATGGTAATTTGGTTATAGATCTGAAATCCTTCCTGCTCCATCAGATAGATGTTGAGGTAGATGTTGCCTTGCTGCGACTACAGTCCGGGTCGGTGGACAACCCCCCCCTCCCCAGCCCCTCCACCCCCCCCACCCCACCAGCCCCTCCACCCCCCCTCACCGCTTGAAGAAGAAAGTTCTGCTGGGTGAACAGTGTGTCTTTGGGAACTCAGAGTGGGGTAAAAGTTTCAAGTTCCACCTGCCCAACTTGGGACATTTCTTAAAGAACCAAGAGGCCTCTCTCTCTCTCTCTCTTTTTTTTTCTTCCTCTTTGACCGAGAAAAGTATGTCTTAAATGATATTCTTCCACAGGTGTCTCATTGGATATGGACAAATATCAGGATTTCACTTGTGGGCAATACAAGCACTTTTTGGTCCTTTGGTTGGGGGTGGGCTTTGGGAAATTCGACCTCAGTCTGCCCGGCCTGTAGTGGAGCTGCAGATTAGCGGCCGCTCTGCTGAGGCCCGGATGGCAGTGTGGTGGCGGTAAGGGTCAACAGGGTTGAGATGTATTCAAATGTTAATTTACACCTGAAAAGACTGGCAGTCACCCACATGGGGGGTGACTGGAGTTTCTCAGGAATCCTGGCCTTGAGTGTTTCCTTGGGAAAGATGAAAGTTGAAATGGAGGAGAAAAAGCAGCCTCAAAGTTCTGGGAGCAGCAAGAAGGGAGGGAGCAGGGACAGCCTTGATGAGTTAAAGGAAGTTTACTTAGCCACCAGTTGTAAATCTATTTTCAACGTTCCCTTTCTAGGGTCGTTTTAAGGTACAACAGAGAGGTGGTAATTTCCTCTTTCCTCAATATTTGGAGATTGTCTACTGAACCCAAAAATATTTACATGGAAGTAAGAATGAGGAATTAGCCTCATTTTTCCCCTCTACCATACGGATGGCTTTCCTTGTTTTGCATAGTCTTTCTGTTGAACAACTGCTGCCTACCTTGCTTAGTGGAATCCCAAAGTACCTCTGAGTAACTAAGAAAGAAAAACCTTCTGCATTCCAACACTGCCTCTAACCTCAAACATAGTAAAGGGTTCATTCAAGACCCCAGGACCACACTGAGGCATTAATTAGGCTGATGAAATCCATCGAAATGTATGAATTCAGCATAATCAAGTTTCTACCACAGACTATCGTTAAGGAATACGTGAGCAGCTGGGAGAATAGAAAGTACTGTTAGAGTTAAGTCATGCATGTAATTGAGTATATTTAACATAACCATTTTAATGATCAGTGATTAAAAGTGCATCTTACTTAAATGGTATATCCTCTGCAATTTGTTCGTATCAACTCGATAATATTCTCAAAAGGAAAAAGTAGGGATACAAATTCCTAAACAAGATCTTTTTTGAGTTTGGGGGGAAAAGCAGGAAAGTGAACGGAAAGGGGGGAGAAAAAGCAGCTTTTGCATGCAAACAGCTCCACCAGTGTGACATAAATTAATCACTGTTTTAGGCATCTCTGTGCTCAGGTCAAAGTATTAGGAATATATAACAAGTGATTTTCTTTCATCCCTCAAAAAGAATGTATTTCATTAAAGATGCTTTCTCTGTCCAATAGGATTATTTTTAAAATCTGAAATCCTGCTGATTTTAAGAGCTTTTCTTAGGAACCTGGGAAGTTTACCTTTCCGATTCTTCTTCCAACCTGTAGGGTTGGCTCATCTTACTGAAACTCGCCTTTGTGAAGACAGCACTGGGAAGAAGAGAGAAAGCCTCACAAGGAAAGAGATGCACCCGGACATGGCAGTCTAGGGCCACAAACAGGAGCCCTCGCAGGGAAATTAGCTGTTCAGATCTGCTAGGGGCCCGAACCAAGAGCCCACGCGTTTAGAGGCAGACTCTGCTGTGCTCTATTCACTTGGACCTGGCCAGATAAATGAAGTCATTGTGAAGCTGTGCACAAGCCAGCCTAACTCTTTTTGTTGTAGTTTCTTAGCTTTTGTGCTCAAAACACACAAATCGCCGATTATCCAGGAAAGAAGGGTGGATCTCGATCTACAGGTAGGAGTGTGTAATCCCACAACATCTACACATCTTTGCAGGCATTGTAAAAGTAAGGGTTTAAGAGAAGGATGCAGTTGGCCCAGTTCCCAAAAGTTGCCACATGGGGCTCTTTTTATCTCCTTCCACCCCTGCCCCCATCCTATAGAGAGACCAATCTATCCTCCCACTCAAAATAGGGTTTGAAGAGTGGCACATCTTGAATGTCTGGGAAATGCACCGTAACTTTTACCAACCTGAGAGGGAGAAAGGAAGGCACAACCGCGTAAAAGTGCATTGGAACATACTATCTGCCTGATGCAAACAAAACAAAAATATTTTAAGGGGAAATTCATCTTGAAGCCTTCCTTTCACCCAGAAGCAGGTCTTCCTTGGCTTGGAGGGACAGCTCTTGGGAAATCAGGTCTCTCAAGGAGCTCTCCCACACCCAATGTATAGTCTATAAATATAGTGGAATAGTCATGCCAGGGGTAGTCAGTGCAAGAGAATCTGGAGTCTTGAAAGCATCTTTTTCTTCTGGCTATGGTGGCACTTAAATGATAATGCGGGCAATGGAGCTAGGAGATTTATATCTTTTGGAAAGTAGGGCGAGCCAGATGGTAATAGCGTCATTAACACACAAACTTGGGATGTGCAAGTGAAGCTTGAAATTGGGAAAGAGATCGGGAGAACAAAGGGGGCTGCTGTTGAAAGGCTACCCCTCTTCTGCGGGCCAAAGCTGAGAGCCTCTTGGTACTGGGGTCTGCTCCTGCCCAGAGCTGGATAATAAACGACAGCTTTCCCCCTCCCCTGTTGTGACTTAGAAAACACCGAGAAAACTTTTGCAATAGGCAAATGTGGCACTTATTTATGTGTAACCCTTTGTAGTCTGAAGTGGCAGGAATGGGTCTTTAATTCAACTGCACTCCGACCTTCCACCCCTACCCTAGTTTGATAAGCTCTTGCAATTGTTGACATTTATTTTATGAAATCAAAGTGCCGCTGGTTGCACGTTTCAGACAAAAGTTCCTTTTCCTCCCCTTATGTAAGCATTCTAAGTAAATATTAAAGGTTGAACAGCACCACCTTTTTTCATTTTGGTGATGGGGGTTTTTGCAAAGGTGTTGCCCTGGGTTAAACTCTGGAGTTGTACTTTGGAAAGTCTTAATGTTTAGGTTAAACTCCCACTTGTCCGAACAGATACAATTCACAGAGAACAGAGAAAGCATTAAGACAATATTAACAATGGCCTTAATAATAATAATGCATGTTTATAATAAACACCCACACAAACATTTATAAACAGACAGGGTAGTCTGAACTAAAGACAACAAAGTTAATACATTCATTCTCCTTTTTATTAACTTCATGTATATGTGCGTGTGTATATATCTCATATGTATATATTATGTATATGGCTCCTGGGAAGACAGCAGAAGTAACGGTCATTAAGTATTGAATGGTTTGAGTGATGCCTGTTAGCGACTAAAAGTTGACGATGTCTAAACTAAAATCGAACGTTTTTCTTTTTCTTCTTAAAAAAAAAAAAAAAAAATACTAGAGCTCTTTAAAAGCCCGGAGGACTTACCCTCAAGGCATTATTCAGAGAAAAACTGAGACTGGCCGTTCGTCACAGGCAATTGTAAAGGGTTTCAAAGGGCCGATCAAACGATCACCAGAGTAATCTACATTCAAGTCCGGATGGTGGTGTTACGGCACACACCTGCGGGGTGTTTGCTGTCCGTGCCCCTCGCCGAGCTACAAATCATCATTAAAGCGAGCTGCTTAAGCTTCTTCCCAGCTTCTAGACAAGAGTTACTTGGGACAGTTCACTTTGATATTGCTACAGCTCGCAATTGACAAGCAAGCTATTTTGGAGCTCAAGCCCGAGCCCACACCCTAGTGAGCCCGGCAAAGTCAGGAGGGTGGTGTGGTCGGGTGGGGGGAGGTGAGCAATTGTAAAAGTCTGTTTCTCCAATTTCCTGAGCAGAATCACCGCAAGAATGTATAGGAATCCAGGTTGGAAGCAGCTGAAACCCGCCTCGAGTTTTCTACTGAGGGCTCTTCCAAAACTTCTTCACTGTCCTTGACACAACTTTGAGCCCACTCAGCCCACAGTCACAACCTCGCAGCCTCAGTCTCTCTGCTTTCCCTTAAATACACACACTGGGGCCAGCACAGGATCGAGTGCGGGATCCCATTTTTCTCGACCAGGACCGGGGACTAGTTTGAAACTTTCACTTTTGATTCATTCATTTGTGATTATATGCCCCCTTTCAATGCCAACCGGCCCTCACTGCCCTAACTTTGAGAGACAGAGAAAAAAAAAAATCTGGAGTTGGGTAAAAAGAAACGGACGTAGGGGTCGGACAGCTGGAGGCGGGGAAACGGGAGGAATGTCGATTTCTGTCTGCTGCCTGCCTGGGTGTCTACAAGCCCTCGGCAATCCGTGTGCGCCCCGTTTGGGGCGGGGAGGGGGAATAACCGGCTGCCGGTGATGCCAAGATCAACACTCGGAGTGAATGTATCAATAGACCAATTTTCTGCTCCCACCGCGAGCTTTTTCATTTCAATCCAGACTAGCGGCGTCTGCGCTGCGCAAGACGCAACAGCACGGTAGCGTCCGGAAAAAGAGGGCGCTAGATGCGGGAGGCGCAAATATGGAAATTAACTCATTAGGAAGGGGTGTGGTTACCGCGTAGCCCCCTCCTCCATCTCTTCCTTTCTCCCTTGCTGCCACCGTCCCAGCTTGCTAAATATGAGATTACAAACAAACAAATAAAGCAGAAGCTGACTACGCAGTCCCAGATCAAACACGCTCCAGATAATTCGCTTTTCTGAGCGCTGCGGCCCGACCTGCGGCGCAGCGCTGGCCCCTAACGCCCGCCAGCAGCTTCAGCCTCCCCTCCACGCTAGCCCCGGCTTCTGCGCCTCTGAAAGCCAGGGCCCCGCGCGGCGTTTCGAAGGCACAGCACGTGGCCCTGACGCCCCGTTTGGTACACGTTTTAAAACCTCAGACGAACACTTCCATCAATATGGTAACCCTCTGAGGGCCTCTGCTGATCTCAGAGGTCCTCTCCTAGAAGGTGCCCGGAGGGGAGGATGGTGGTGTTCCCTTTGGGTGAAAAAGCCCGAACTAGAAAGAAGTGTCCCAGAGTGCCTTGCAGGGAGCTTTTCCCAGGGCGCGGCACCCTGAGTGCAGGGGCGGGTAGGGCGATGTTTAGACTGCTTGTAGGCAGGGGTGAGCGCCGGGGTCGATTTGAGCGTTAAAGACCCGGGTTGAGCTATTACTAAGCAAAGACCAGGTGCCCAAGAATGAGAACGATCGGGTTAGAAAACCTAGGATGTATAATTTTGTGTCCAAATAAAATGTTTAGATGGGGGGGGGGGACCTAAGAAAGAAACAAAACCTCTCATATCCCCCCTCCCAGCGACCCTGCCTCCAAGTCCTCAAAGCTTGTCTCTGTGGAAGGCTGGAGGAAGAAAAATTGTACTTTTATGGTTTTTCTTCCTGCGTGGCCCGCCTCCCCCGGCCCTGCTCCCTCCCCAGCGCTCCCCCAGCTGCGGGCTCCTTGGAGGAAGGCCGCCCAGTCCCCTTGTCTCCCGCTGCCTGCAGGCCACCGAGCCTCAAAGCGCGCATTGTCCAGCGGGGGCGGGGAGGCCAGCGGGCCCCTGGAGAAGAATAACAGTGCGCCCAACTCCTGTTAGGGAAAGTTTCCTAATGCACTCCTTGTGGTAAAATACACTTTTAACGGGGCGGGGGTGGGGTGAGGATAAGTTTTGAAAATCCACTGCCTTTTCTCAATTCCTCGACTCTTCTTCCCCTTGTCACTTTTTAGGTTCTCAGAAAGGGGGAGAGTGAGCCGGAAAGAAATTGGAAGGTAGCCGAAAATGTGGCCATGACTCTAGAACCGTCCCATGTGATGGTTTTAAAATGAGGGTGGGAAGAGAAAAGGGGGATGTCTCCATCCAGGTCTGGGCCGAGGACAGCTGCACGGTGCGCGCGGGGCGGGGGTGGAGAGGGTGGGGGTGGTGGTGAGGGGAGAGGGGCCCCGAGGGCGCGTGTGCAGGCGAAGCATTTCGCACCTCCTGTTTATCTTAGAAGCGAGGCGGGGACGGGTGGGGGGGGAGCGAATTGTTCTGCCTCCCGACAGGCAGTGGAAGTTGAATAAAATGGAGAGGCGGACAAACGCAAAAACAAAACCTGCTGTAGACTCGGAGTTTCTCTCTTTGACCCGAATTCCAAGTGATGGGGGCTCTCCAGTTGCAAAAGACTCCGAAGTCTTAAGACCCCAGAGACAGCGGTCCTCCAGCGACGGCAAAAGCTGTGATAGAGACCGTTAGAATGGAGGCTTTGGGGGCAAATGTGATTAATCTTTCATTGGAGCAGCGGGGACCCATTCCTTCCGAGCGTTGCCGTCCGCATTTGAGGGGTCTGTAGGTTTCGTCCGCTCTTCCAGGCATTTGCAAAATAATGGCTCGTGTCCCTTGCAAAACTCTGCCTGAAACAAATATATTCCAAGACACTGCATTGGTGAATCCGTTTTAAAAATCAAATAAGAACAAAATAAGACTTTAAAGAAAGCCTCGGGCAGGTACTCTAGATGTCCAACAACCAAAGTGACCGAAAGGGAGCCTTAGTAGTTGTGGCTCTTTGGGAGTTGCGCTAATTTGGTGAGTGGACTCAATGCCTTAATGCTAAATCGGCAATATAAAGGGCTGAAGAGCAAGCCCGATAAAAAGCTCTAATTGCTACTGGAAGATTTAGGTGGTTGCTAGGATCTGAGGACCACCATCACCACAAAAAAACCTCCAATAGAGTGTTTGGGCTGTGTGTACGGGGGGTGGGGGTAGAGTTTCTACGGCGAATAGTGCCCACATCTGCTGGAACTTCCATATCTAAGCTGTTCATTTACGGGAGCCAACTTATGAAATCTCCACAATTAGATCTTCATTGTTCTTCCTCCACAACACTGTCTAGAAAGAAAAGGTCTTCTCGGTCGGGGCCAATCCAACGAAGCGTTTGACGTTATTAAATAATAAAGCGATTGTGATTTACATTGTTGTTCAGAAAAAAAGGCCAATTATCCACTGTTATGTTGCCATAAAGATCATATTAACTCGAATTAGTAATCAAACAATATGCGAGCGTTTAAAAAAGTACAGCCGAACTGGGTGACAGCTACCGCGACGTCTTCACTTTCACCAGCGAACCCACCCGCGCCGACAGCCGGAGCGAGAGGCAGTCGCCGCAGACCCGAAAGGAGGGAGAGAGCAGCAAAGTGGTGATTAACGGTCTCCAGTGTTAATTATTCTCAATTAATCCCAAACAGTGCAAACCTTCCCCGGTTCTCCGGAAGTTCCCTGGTTTGGGATGTTGCGAGAATGCTGCCTTGCTGGGAGGGGTTTATAAGAAATCCGGAAGAGGCAAACTCATTGCAAGTGTACCTGTGAGCGAAAAGGGTAGGGATGGAGGTGTGTGTGCCGACGTTGCATGCGGTGGGTGCGCTGGGGTTCGCTGCCTTTCCCAGAGCCTGGCGTGCACCCCGAGGCAGGTGTCTGGGGCGGGCAAGGCCCGCAGCGTCCTTACACCCCTAGTCAATCTTGCGTCTTCTCTACTCAAATCACTCTCTCTCGCCCTCTGTTATTAGGTTTATAACTCTTTGCCCACTTAAATTTGTGCAGCCAACCAAGGAAATCTAAATAGGTTTGAGTCGCCCCTTGGGTACAGAATGGAGGCTTTAATAAGAAAGATTAATTGTGGGTGTGTAACCTGCCAGAAGACGCGGCAGCTATCAAGTAGCGGCGGGCAGTGGGGTCGAGGGGAGGGAGATGCCTCTTCTTCTAGGCCCAGACTTTAGTTGGCGCCGTAGGCATACTTAATGCAGGCCACCCGACAGCTCCTTGCGGTCACAAGCGAGGGACTCTACAGAGATGGTAAGACCCATCTCTTGCTGTGTTAGTGGAGGTTCTAAAGAACTTGGCCTTCATTCGCCCTGCACACCAAATCCCCTTGCCCTGCGCCCCGCCCCGCCGGACCCCGGACTCTTTGCCTCCACGCGCGAGGTAGGAGTGCGGGAAATGCTGTGACCGCCGCCCTGGGAGGTCTGCCTGCTCCCACCCCCACCTACTGAACAGCGTTTAGGCGAATGATAAAAAAGATTTTGCTCCGAGAGCTAGGAAGTTGATTTTTTTGCTGTTGTTGCCGCGATGAAAAATATGTACGGCTACATGTTGTTGTTGTTTTGTTTTGTTTTTAAATAAGCAACAGGGATCAATTTTCCTCGGCGCGATGCTTCAGTCCCGGCACAGAGGGAAATCGGGCAGTGGCCGGGCGGCTGGGTTCTCGCCCCGCGCGGCGGCGGCGCCGGGGGATCCGTTCTGGCCGCACAGCTCTTTCCTCGCCCCTCCCTCCTTCTGCTAAATGTTCGGATACCAGACAGTGAGTTGGCGAAGCGGGTGGGGGCGGAGAGGAGTAGGAACCGGGCGGGGGTGGCGGGAAGAACGGATTGACTGGAATAGTTTCCCAAGTAGCGTTCCCTCCTTGGACAATTCCCCTTAAAACTCGAGGCACCAAGGCCTGAGTTTAAACAAATGTGAAATGAAATCTTCGGAAGGTCCAGCCCTTGCAGCGGTGGGACAGCCAAAGGGTGGTCGCATCTTTGTCCAGAGTTTTGAAACAGTTGCTGCCTTTCCTAACTCCCTGCTCTATCTCCCACCCCTCTCCCCAGTAAAACCAATTCAAAGAGGACAGACTCCACTCCACAAGATTAATGTCCGTTCATTTGCAGGATTAACCCTCTCACGCAGCATAATAAAATACTAGAGGTCCTTTTAAATTTAAATAAATACATGAAATCCGTGCCTTCTCTCTTTTCCTGGTTAGTCTCTCTTGGGACATCAGAAAACAGTGTCTCAGAACCTAAGTCAGTCTTAGAAGAACTTTTAACTCCGAGTTTTCAGATCATCTGGGGGCTGTTGTAGGCATTAGCATTGGGAGAGAGTGGGGAGACCAGCTAACCTGAAATATCTATAGCTTTACATTTTGATTTGGAACTCATGATTAAAAATCTATTTGTTCCTCCCAGGCTAAGCAGATTTCAATGTTGGTCATAGGAGCCACAAAATGTTCATTAAAGGAACCTAACCAAGGCTACTGTATGGCCACTTTGTGAACTCAGAACTATGGATGGGGGGAAAAGTATGAAAGTGTGAGTTGATGTCACGCTGGCTGTCAGTGTGTGGTCTATTGTGGAGAATGGTGCTTTTTGACTGAACAGAGGGAGCCCCCCTCCCCCCTTCCCCAGCTCTACTGCACCTGCACTGGATGAGGGAGTCCCTGCCATTCAGCCCATCGCAGATTGTTCAAACAGAAGACATCTCTGACAGCACTCAATTCATTACATTTCTTCCTGCTTTTCAAACCAACACACACACACAAAATGAGTATTGCCAGCCAGTGACAGCCAAAAAAAAAAAAAAAAAAAAAAAAAAATCTTAAAATACTTTATATGCAGCTAATTTGGAAGCTCACACAACTAACCATGAAATATTTTGTATCCTCAACTTGTAAAGCTTCGTGGAAAAAAAGGTTACCTGATTTTTCCTATTAAAAACATACCTCCATAGTTTATGTGGGGATAGTAAGTTTGTAGAAAGACCCTGCAGCACAGCGCAGGAAGTTTCAATAGGAATGAAAGCAGAAACATGCAAAAGAGAAAAGCCCTGATTTATCTTATCAAAAGGGCCGGCTTGAAATGCATTCATAATTTATGCCGGTGAACCAGCTTGCTAATAGAGGTGAGGTACCCAAGAGCCAGGGGCAGGCAGTGAGAGAAGCGAGAGAGGGTAGTAAGGGAGGCATCAAGGCTGAAGTGTGAGCTAAACATTTAAATCTATTTCCTAACAACGAAGTCTTCCCCCCATATGCTCAGGTTTATTTTGCCATCTTAGATTCCAAGATGTTTTTGCACCATTTCACAAAGCTGATGAGCGAGTGTTTAGAAAGCTGAGGAGTGTTCATCTAGTTTCACAGAAGTTGGGGTAAACAAACTCTCACAAGGAAAACTTGATTGTAAGATACTTTCCCTGGAGGTGGGAAGAAGGGGGAAACAAAGAAAGGGAAGCAGACTTTGAGCAGGAGAAGACAGGTTTGCCACTTAGTTATTTCAGACTGATCAAACCGTAATGTTATGCAATAACTGAGATTTGAACTGTTAAGTGTGATAGTCAAATCGACCTGGATGTGAGTTGATACTGAATTGACTGCATGTGAAGTATCGGCTAATTCTCAGCAAATCAGTAGTTTGTGAGATCCTGGACCAATATCAAAACAAGGTCTAGTTTCTAGGACCCTTCCCTTTGGAAGGACATTCAATGAATTAAGTTGATTTGTAAAGAAAACTTGGGAAGTGTACCTTCTTCTGGAAATGCTCAGGTGCTTTCCACCAACAAATAATTCTATCCATTTTACAGAGTCAGGGATCAAATGTCTTTCTTCTTGTCTACAGTTTAAATCATTCTTCTCTCAGCAATATTTTCTCAATTCTAAAATGGTTATAAACAGCGATACAAATAGTTAGGAGGAGCGGTGGGGGGACAGAGAAAATGGAGGTGGCATGGCCATAGCGAGCCAGAAGCAGCTGTCCTGACCTGACATGGTATCAGAACCAGAAAACTTTTGGAAGTCCAATTTTTAATCCACTGCTGAAACTCATGTAAGGCCAAATAAAATAAAGCTGCAGTGTACTTTGTAAAGGCTTTGGTGTGATTTGTCCAGTGTCTCAAAATAAAACAAGCATAAAACAAAACAGCAACAAAAACCCAACTCATTCAGAGCTCACAGCAAACTCTAGCTAGCAAATCAAATCACACACACACACACACACACACACACACACACACACACACACACAGAAGGGTTTGCCTGTGAGCTTCGGTGGTGTGGTGGGTGGTGTTGCCTGTGTGACTGTTTACGTGCCTAAGACTGGCTATTCGTGTTTGCTTATACTCTGGGGGGCAAGAGCGTCAGTCTCAAAAGCTGGGGCTGGCTGGTGGGGATGGAGACCGGCTCCACTGGCCTCACCCTGCAAGTGTACGGATTGCCCTTTCTGGAACACTCAAACGAATCATTTCATCCCTGAGGCCCTGCAGACCCTGACGTCACGAGGTGGGGGTGGGGGCGCAGTCCCGCTTCTGGCCTGGCCGCCAGCGATAAGAACCCTTGGGAAGAATTCACCGCTTCTTTTAATACAGTAATTATTTTTCTGCCTTCTGCGGGTGGGGGCGGCTCCTGCCCAGAATGCCGGCATCCCTCCCTTCAAGAAGATGCCCAGGGATGGCAAGTTTGCAGGATAACTTCCTAGGCCAACCCGAAGCCAGAAAGAGAACTGGCAAAGGAAGCAGGGTCCTCTGAAGAAGGCGAATTTCACCTGCTAAGGCCAGAGAGGAGGGCCTCATTTCTGGATTGATCTCTAGAGTCTAAAATGGGAACCTCTTGCCTTCCCTACCACCTAACTCCGTTGGACTGTAAGAAAAGTAGCAGCCATCAGTTAATCCCATTTTGCGTCAGTGGCCTTGTACTCCTTTTCTCCTGGGTAAAGATGTATTATCCCTATTTTACAAATAGGACATGGATGTATCCTCCATCCCTATCTACTCTGATCCTGGAGGGGCCCAATACTCCGGGCCTCCGGGGAGCCCAAACCACTCCTGTGGTTACCCACAGCCACGTCAATTTCAATTCGTAGCCTCTGGCATCGGCAAGTACTAAGAGCTTGATTACTAATGGTGAGCTTTGGCACCAATCAGGGGCACACAACCTTTTAAAAGTAAAGGACTGAGGGGGAGAGGGGAGAGGAAGGCAGGACTCAAGTAACACAATCTCTGATTTGGGAGGTTTGGGGCCTAGAACCATCCTTGGGGTCACGGGGTCAACATGGAGCCTGCTAGCGCTGAGGTGAGGGAGGTAGAGAACTCCGGAGTAAGCGAGAGGGCCCACAACACCTCCGGAAACATTCCAGACTTGGGCGACGCGCGACCGTCCAGAGCTAAGAGAGGGAATCGGGACGTTTTGGCAGGGTCCGGTCGGAGAAAACTTGAGCCCTACGCAGCACCTTCCCAGGGAGCCCCATGGGAGCCTCGGCTAGGGCCACGGTGACGTCAGGTCCCCGGTCGGCGCTGGCCCGCCTCAGCTTCCATCTGCCCGCGCAGCCGCTCCGGCGCGGGCTGCGGCGGGCTCCCCAGGGCAGGCGGGTGGGAGGCCCGAGCGCTCCCGGCCCTGCGCCGCGCCCCGCACCGAAGCCCAGAGAGGAAGGCAGAAGATAGTTCAAAGCGCCGAAATCTTTACTAACAGCGCACACTTCTCTCTGTGAGTGCAGATAGACGAGGGTAATGAAATGAACGACTCCTTGAAGGTTCTAAATCACCTGACACTTCTTTGCAAAGTAGAGCAAGCATCTCAAGTCCAAAAGCCCAGAAGCAGCAAATATCTTTGCGTCCTGAAATGAGAGGACGTTCTATTTGCTTTTGAAGAGAAACTGAATACACCACTCAAGGAAACAGAAATATCACTATTACACCAAAATATAAAATAAAATCCATCTAGACCTGCATGCAGAAAGAGTTCTCTGCCATGGGAAATCTTGGCCTTGTCTTAGTAATCCATTCTCCCAGAGATGTCTCATAGGTTAAAAAAAGAAAGTCAAGTCCATTATTTCCTAAAAGCTACAGAAGCAAAACAGAACCACTGAAAACAAGAATTGTAAAATTGGACAGCATTATGAGAAGGAAGAGTGGTTACAAGTCTCCCTGGGTGATATCAGAGGCAGGTTTTCCCAGGAAGTTTTTAATAGAAAATAACTATGAAAGACACCAAACTAATTCTCTGGTTTGGGCAATTTCTCTGTCTTTGGAAAGCTCCTTCCACAGCTGCTTACTCTAAAACTCCAGAGGCTGTGTCCCTTTGAATTTTATGCACACTTTCACAGTAAAGTTCAAGTGTTTCTCCCCCTTCTTCTGGCTTTATGGGATCTACCTCATAGACGAGGTCCCTAAAGAAATACACCAACCATCTTCCAACTTCAGTCAAAAAAAAAAGCAAAGGAAAGAAATAAATCAACCCTCATCCTCAATCTCACTTGTGGCTGTCCAAGGCAGTCTTTACTCTGAAAGCAGGAAAAGGCAGCGTAAAAAACGGAGTGAGATGCAAATTATTTTAAGGCAATAATGGGGGGTGTGTGTGTGTGTGGAAAGTGTTGGAGAAGTGTTAATTCAAGTCTCTGCTAAAGCTCATGGCAAAGGAAACTCCTTCCATGAATCAAAATATGAGGACCTGTTTTACAAAATTCTCCAAGAACCAGAAATAAAGGGAAGAGGATATAAAAAACTCTTTCATTACAATAAATAAATAAATAAGCAGTGCCAACTAGCAGACGACCAAACCACAGTCAAACTTCAATCCCAAAGCAGTTAGCTATAAACTGTTAGCAGTTGAAAAGTAAACCTGTGCACACAAAGGCACTGTTTAATTTTCTTCTTGTAAGGGTTCTAAATGAAGACCCAATCACTATGCAGTTAAGCGGTATTTCTTGTCCCCCTGAGGCGCTGATCAGTTCTTTTTAATGTGAGAAAACTGGCGACTCAAAACCCGTCAATGGAGCTCCCACAACAAAAGTTCTGAAAAGCTGAATGAATTGGGTTTGTAATTACTGCATCCCGTTCCCCCACCCCTTGCAGCTTATCTCTTATTCATTCACCTTATATTATTGTCAAGGAATCTTACTCTTAAAATCATTCCCTTACCATTTTACCCAGGGCCACGGAGGAACTTATGACAGAGCAGAAATGGAACACTCACCAGGTCCCCCCTCACCCCACTACACCTGGAGGTATTCAAGCCAATAGGTGGGGAGGGAAGGAGGGACTATCTCTTACCCCAATTTACTGAGTGTACTAGAACTCCGCGTACTCAGCCTATGGAGACTTCCATTTTAAAACCCGAATTTTATTGGCAAACAGCAGTGTGTGCCCTTTCTAAATTCAGAACCTGCCTGAGTCTCTGAAATCCTGTGACATCTCCACTTAGAAAAGGCAAAGGTTATAAATAATTTCCCTCCCCTCTCTCCCTAAACTGCAAGGCCCTAAAAGACCTTGCCAGACGTGATGTAGAATCTAAGATAACTTACTATGTTCTTGTTTCTTTCTTTTAAATCAAAACCAGCAAATGAAATAGAAAAAGAAACTATAATCCCCCCCAACTCTCAGCCCAGGAAAAGGTTTTATGAAAAAGTCAGCTTCAGAATGCCAGGGCTCTGTGTGTATTTCAATCCAAGGCATGGCTGATGGAGAAGATTCTCCTGAGATTTCCTACTCTAAGAATGTGTCGGTTCTAGAAATAAGTACAGCTATTACAACCAAATCTACTAGCAGACTAAATAATTAATTGAAGCGTTGCTCTTTGACCCTGGAAAAGTCCAGTAGGGACACGTTTATAGTAATAATACCTCCGAATGAGCCCTTGTCAAATATTCATTTAGTGGTTAATGTGAGCCATTTTCCCCTGGGACCGTCTGTAATACCAGCTTCCCAGCATTGGCAAGAAACCTTGCTAATCTACTACAGCTCAGCAAAATATTTTAACGCTCTTTATTTAAAGTGGGGGCGGGGAGCACGGGGAGAGAAAAAAAATTGCAGAGGGAACAAACTATAATCTCATCCCTCTACACATTTCCATTCCATGTATAAGTTTAACAAAACATTAAATTCACCCCCTTTGACTGGAAATTGAATGGTTTTAGTGAATAGAATAATATCCCAAGGAAGAAACTGAACATTCAACAACTAACTTCAGCACTGAGAGATAACCATCTCTGGGAAAGTTTATGGGTTTATCCCCTTCTTGGAAATCACATTATAATTAAAATACTGTATGTTCACTATTAATCTAGTCATGAAACTACACATCTTGGGGAATCATTTAATCCAATCAAATAAATGATGAAATATATACCACTTTCCTCAAATGCAGTTTATAAAAAGAATGTATTTAAGAACAAAATAATTTGGCTTTCAGTTAGGGGATATGGAGGAATAGGAGGGAAAAAGGGAGTTCTCTTGTTTTAGGCAGAAAGTGACAATCACTCAAAACTAGTTCAACTTCCTGAAATTGCTCTCTTCCCTCTTGCAAAATATTTGAACCTGAGCATTTGGCCAAAAAGTTGTTGCTTTTTTTAATCTGATCCTGTGGGTTCTTTTATTTATTTATTTACTTTATTTATTTTTTTTTTTAAGAGAGCCTGGTGCAGTGCAATTACTCTGAATGCAATACATATTTCTAATATATCTCTAATTTTTCAAATATATACACACCATATAGTTGATTGGCTCAAATTCCGAGAATATCCTCCCCACCCCCCAGCAAGATCATTTGGATCTTTATTCAAAGTTTCTTTTATTCGTATGTGTGAGCAAGAACTGGCGAATGTGCTCATTACCACGTGAATAATCCGTATATGCATTACAATGGCTGGCCAGGCCGGGGGAAATTCTTTTAGAGTCTCTGCATTAATTAGGGGGGGAAATGCCTCGCTTAGAATTGGGAACTGGCATAATAATTGTCCTTTACCCTAAAATGAGGATTTTAAGAAAAGAAATAAATAAAAACCAATACACGCCTAAAATAAAGCAATCCATATGAAATAAAAATACAGAAAGTATGAGGATATTTCCAGCTGAGCCCAGAACTGATATTAGCAACACCACGAGAAAGGAATACTTTCTTGGAAAAGGCGAAAGTGCACACCAACGGGTTGAGCTAACTTAGTGGCTGCAGCCGGTATTTTACTCAAGGGTGGAAGGCGCTGCCGGATTCCAACTTCTCCAAAGTTGTAGCAAGTTGACACAACAAGCCCTTGAAATGTGGGTAGCAAACCCACGCTCTTAAGTATGCCTGACTCCTGTTTCCTGGTCCCTTGTGGTGGGGGAAGATGAGCGAGGTAAGCAGTAAATAAGGAAGAAAAGTCTCTGAGTCGGTCTTACAGATTCTCCGGCTGCGCCAAAGCGCGGGTCGGTTGTGATGTAGAAACATCGTTAATTCAAAGACCGTGGCGATCCCCCCAACTTTTTCGCTCCCACTGTGGACAACTAGAGTCTTTCTTTACCTTTCCTAGGGCAAAAGAAAACAACAAATCCAATCTTGTTTCCCCACCCCTTTCCCCTCCCCCTACTTCTCTACTACCGTAGTAAAACATGGTTAACAGATCAAAAGCATAATCATCTCCAACTGTGATTAGCCCGGACAAAGTAAAATATCTACCTCAGAGTTGATTGTTTTCTTCTTTAATATGGCTGTTGCCTGGCTTCTCTTTTGCTTGTTATCAGCTGCAGAGATATCCGATTTGGGACTACAGGCTTGGACCCGCGCTGCCAATTTAAGAAATGGAATTCGTGGAGGGAGAGAGAGGAAAAAAGAAAATAAATAATAATAATAATAATAAGTAGCCGTGATAAGTCGGGGGGGGGGGGTTGTAAGATGCTCTTTGCTTTCCCTCTCCCCTAAACAGGAGAATGTAGAGGAGAAAGTTTATGAAGTCAAGGAACAAAGAAAGCAAACCACTTGTTTCCTCTCAAACAATAGCAGGGCTGAAGTAATCCAAACACCCACCCAGCAGATGAGCACTTTGCATGTCTAGTTTGTAATTATTCCGATACAAGAAGCATCATTTTCCCTTATAACCAGGTTTCCAAAGGGCCATTGTGCATTGAAGAAAACGAAAACAAAACCAGCCAACCTGGTTCTGATTTGGCTCAATACCCCATCTGCTGAGCCACATGAAAATTTTCAGAATTGACTCCTTCTTTCTGGCAACAAGTGGCATAAATCAGTTTTAAGTATAAGTCCCCATCATGCTTATTCATGCTGCTTAGAAAAGGAGGGGGTGGATTTACAATATATGTCTCTAGTTTCTATTTTAGAAATGACACAAGCATTTCAATTTTTTGAGAGTACTTATTCAGTTAATCATTCAGACATTTATTTGTTGCAGTTAACATTAGCACATGCTACTGGACTAGAATATCAAGGTTTTAGATATTTTGCTTTCCTGGCTGAGCACAGTATATACCCCGAGGAGTTATGTATAATCAGTGTTATCCAAATAAATGAAAGACTCAAACATAATTTCAGTGTCCATATTTCAAAAATTTATTTATCTCAAACTGTGCATAATGGAGTAAAAACTTAAGTTGAAAATGTACCTGTTATAAGGATGGTATTAGTTCAAATATATACATGGATTCTCGGCAGACTGATTCAAATAATACAGAGCCGAATCTTTAAAATACAACTACGGAAAATAAAGGGGGGAGGGAAACCTTAAAATATCACAATAAATTTACAGAAATATTACAAACCATAAGAAAATATTTCAAACACAGTAATTTCATGTTGTTGTTGTTGTTGTTTTATCTGAACAAAATGGAAAGTTGGGAAACAAAAGCTATTATAAATTACCAACGATGTCAACCTGTATGGCCATTTTTGCTTTTAACAGTAAGTTAAAAAAAATTTAGTACAATCTAAAACTTTTGCCCCTTTAAAGACCACGGAGATGGTTTTGCCAGTACTTATTCTAATGTTTTCCTTTTGTACAATTTTAAACAATTAAAATGTCCAAATCTGAATAATTTTCTTCTTTCCACGTTTGCAACTGTCCTAAATTTCAGCTGCAGAATCAAAATTCAGCAAGAAGCCTCTCCTCGAAAAATATTGGCAAATTCTCAGCTTATAAACAATGGACATTTTGATTGCCATGTTTATCTCGATAAATACTGTACAAAAGTTGCTTGCAAATATTAAAACATTTTTTTCGTCGCTTGGAGACTAGCTCTAAATATTATTGGTAAAGACTTTTGCAAACTTTCTGCAAAGCTCCTACCGTATCACTAGAACTTTTAAAAAGTTTTGCGTAGTTTTCTTTCCTCCAGATCTATACAAGGTCCATTCCCTCGCCCTCCCCACCCCACCCCCCCTGGTTTCCTCTGTACAAAAATAGTCCCCCAAAAAGAAGTCCAGGATCTCTCATAAAAGTTTTCTCGTCGGCATCGCGGTTTTTGCGTGAGTGTGGATGGGATTGGTGTTCTCTTTTGCAGCTGTCATTTGCTGCGGGTGATGACTTTTTTTTTTTTTTTTGAGCGTACCGGGTTTTTTTTTTCTCCATGCTGTTTCTTACTCTCCTCCCATTTCCCTCGTTCTTCTTTGAAAATTCCTCCCCCCCTCTAGTTCACTGTCCAGCCCTCACATGTGCGAGAGGGGCAGTGTGCCGTTAATGGCCGTGCCGGGCACCGGGCCGCTCTGGTAGTGCTGGGACATGTGAAGTCTGCTGGGGGCGGCGGGCTCCGGCACCTCGGCGCCGGGGAGGTACATGCTGATCATGTCCCGGAGGTCCCCGGCCTGGCAGGGCGCCCTGGAGTGGGAGGAAGAGGTAACCACGGGGGGGCTGGAGCTGGCCTCGGACTTGACCACCGAGCCCATGGAGCCAAGCGCCATGCCAGGAGTGCCCTGCTGCGAGTAGGACATGCTGTAGGTGGGCGAGCCGTTCATGTAGGTCTGCGAGCTGGTCATGGAGTTGTACTGCAGGGCGCTCACGTCGTAGCGGTGCATGGGCTGCATCTGCGCGGCGCCGTGCGCGTTGAGGCCCGGGTGCTGCGGGTAGCCCAGCTGGTCCTGCATCATGCTGTAGCTGCCGTTGCTCCAGCCGTTCATGTGCGCGTAGCTGTCCATGCGCTGGTTCACGCCCGCGCCCAGGCCGGCGCCCACCCCGACCCCGCTCGCCATGCTGTTGCCGCCCGGAGCCAGCAGCCCGCCGGGCAGTGTGTACTTATCCTTCTTCATGAGCGTCTTGGTTTTCCGCCGGGGCCGGTATTTATAATCCGGGTGCTCCTTCATGTGCAGCGCTCGCAGCCGCTTGGCCTCGTCGATGAACGGCCGCTTCTCCGTCTCCGACAAAAGTTTCCACTCGGCGCCCAGGCGCTTGCTGATCTCCGAGTTGTGCATCTTGGGGT
The DNA here is from genome assembly GCF_028749965.1 of Puma concolor. NCBI lineage: Eukaryota > Metazoa > Chordata > Mammalia > Carnivora > Felidae > Puma > Puma concolor. Next base: position 74,084,072 of record NC_141675.1, on the reverse strand, counting down.
TCTCCTGGGCCATCTTGCGCCGCTGCCCGCGGGACCACACCATGAAGGCGTTCATGGGCCGCTTGACGCGGTCCGGGCTGTTCTTCTGGTTGCCGCCCGCCGCCGCCGCGGTGGAGTTGCCGCCGCCGCCGCCGCCGCCGCCCCCCGAAGTTTGCTGCGGGCCCGGCGGCTTCAGCTCCGTCTCCATCATGTTGTACATGCGGGCGCTGTGCGCGGGCCCGGCCCGCCGGCGGCCGCCGACCCTCGGCCCGGCCGGGACTTTGGGGGGCCCGCGGGCGGGGGGAGAGGAGGAGGGGAGGCGGGCGGGGGTGTCGGGAGCGCAGGGCTCCGCGAGAAAAATCAGGCGAAGAATAATTTGGGGGAAGAAAAGAGAGAGAGAAGCAAACTGGAATCAGGATCAAAAAAAGCGCTTCCCTCCTCTTCTGGCCGATCCTGCCGCCGCCGATGATTGTTATTATTATTTTTTGGAAAGGCTTAAGCCTGGGGCTCAAACTTCTCTCCCTTTCTTTCTCTCTCCTCTTCTTTCTCTCAGTCCTAGTCTTAAAGAGGCAGCAAACTACTTTCCCCCTTTTGCAAACACTCTCTTCTCTGCCTTGACAACTCCTGATACTTTTTTGAACAAGTTAATAGACAACCATCCATGTGACGGGGGCTGTCAGGGAATAAATGGGTTTCCAGCGACCAATCAGCGCGCGGCGGCTCCTCCACTCGAGCCCAGCCTCGCAGCCGGGTTTTGCATGAAAGGGGGCGGGGCCTGCCGCGCCGCAGGCCGCGCGGGGGAGGCGAGGGGAGGAGGGGGAAGGAGGGAGGGGGAGGCGGCTCCCACAGCCAGCCTGCCAGCCACTGAGAAACCTTTGTATCCCCTCTCGCAGCAACAGGTCACACCACACGCCTTTTCGAAGGAAGTGGGTAAACAGCACCAAGACTGCGATTTTTTTTCTTCTTCAAACTTAATATTGATTTACTTTTTGCTGCGGGCTGCTGAAACGAGGAAGGGGCGCGAGAAGCCGCTAAGGTGTGGGGGTGGGGCACGGCAGAGTGGGTGGTTCAGGACGACTGTCCTACTAGTATTTCAGGAAACAGGCGGTGCAGGAGTTGGTGTGTCATTGTTGTCCCGCTCCTCCGCATGCTCCCCCCCCCCCCGCCACCGCCGCCCCCCCCCCCACTCCCTCCCCGGCTCCAGCCTCCTCGGTGCTTCTGCCTAACCTCGCTCTTCCCCTCGCCCCTGTTCCTCTACAGGTGCCGGCACTAGTTCGCCCCTTTCTTACACTGTCCCGACAAGAAGTTATGAGACGGAAAGCTCAGTGCTCCAAACCCTCCTAGCTGCCACGCACTTTGCTCTGTTTTAAGCATAAATCCTGCTGGGACTCTGTGGCCGACTCCGCACTTGAGGGGAGGCCGGGCCTGGGGAAGCTGCGGCATGTCTGCTGTCCCCTGACCAGCTCGGCTCTGGCCCCGACACTGCGGCTTCTCCCCTTACCCCCAGCCTCATCTCCCACCATCTTTCTCCGTTCAGTCGACAGAAAGGGGATGCCCCCACTCTCCTCCTCTCTCCCCGTTCTCCTCTTGAGCCTCCCCCAAAGCAGGATTTCAGTTGGGCGAGTTTCAAAAGGAGGTTAGGGGAAGAAGGAGATCAACAGAAGGACCTTCAGAAGCGCAGACTATAGAGCAGCGTCGTGTCAACTTCCTGGCATCCCTCGGCAGAGTATGGAGGCGGCATTTGGGCCGCACTCACAAACTCCCTCCCACGCAGAGTTCCCAGGACTCGGGCAGCACCAGCTCTGCCATTCCCCCTTGTGACTTCTACTGTGGTGGCCGCTCTGCCTGGGCCGCCGGGTCTGGGACAGCGCTTGGAGGGGACTCCAGGCCTGGGAGGCGGGTGTGGTGCTCTCCAGGCACAGGTGCAGGCAGTGCAGGCAGGAAGAAGGCCGCCAGGACTGGGGACGGAGGGAGCCCAGCGAGGCCGGGGCTGGAGGAGGATGCGATGGAGGCGGGGGGTAGGGGCTCAGGAATCCTGCCCGCCCAGGACCCAAGAGGGTAATTTTAGCCGCTCTCCCATTGTCCCGACGTAAAGATTTCAATAGGTAGGCGCTCAATGCGGAGAGCAATGGCAGCACGTCCGTTACAAATAGGTAGTTTTGTTTCTCTTGTTGTCGCTACACGGAGTCAAACAAAGCCCCGTCTAAGTTTCCTTCCACTCTCTTGTTGGGATCTTTGTGGCTAAAATGCACTTGACTACAAAGCGGGGGGGGGGGGGGGGGGGGGGGGCGGGGGGGGAGTGGGAGAAAAAAAAAAAAAACCTGATGCCATTTCTTTTTTATAAAGGGCTTAAACCATGAGGGTTACTTATTTTCTTTCTTCTGTAACACTCTCTCCGCCCCCCTCCTTCCCTGATCTATATACCCTTACTCACCCTAAGAAAATGTTCTGAATAGTATCTGTCGGCCACGTTCCATTTATTATCTTTACAAAACTTTGCATTGTTTTGTTCCTTACTAACCTTCTTCCCATAACCATCACTACCCCCACTCCAACTTCTCCAATCCCTGCCCTCCGGGGCTTTTCTGTTCCCGTCAAACTCAAAATAGGCACGCTCACTGGAAAGCCAGAAAAGTTGAGAAAAGAATCCTGTAGACTTTTCTTTATAAATTATTATTTCCAATCAACCTCCCCTCCCCCAACAGTGTCTTCTTTTTCTCGCAAGTTATGGTTTGTTTTAGTTCTTGGGAACCTGGGAAGGGTGAGACTGGCTTTCTCGAAACGGATAAATATATGGCACTCTTTAAAACAAAATAATGTCTTCTGTTTATTCGAGGTGTAATATTAAGCTAAACACGGACATGGAGATTAGGAAGAGAAAAGGTTAGAGGCTCGGAAGACAACACCGCAGCCACCAGGCTTTTCAGGGCGTCTGGTTTTAGGGATGTAGCTGGTGCGCCCCCTACTGGTGAATTCGCTTTTCCAAGACTACAGTTTTGCTTTTACCTTTAAAAAAAGGTGTTTGGAAATAATTTTTTTTTTTTTTTTAAATGAGGGGACTGGGAGGAAGATCCACTAATTACACGTAATCTAAACAAAAGAAAAGTTAACATATCATATAAGCTATGGAACTAAATCATAAGAATCAGATTTAATTTGCTTAACTTAGAAATGTACATATAACCTCCAGATAAGTAGGAGGTTAAACCTTGGGAAAAAATAGGTACAAATTATGAGATTCAACATATGAATGAATTATGATTGTCCAGATGCCACGAAGGGCAGACCAAGCATTCACTTTATGATTGCGTATGCATTGGTCTGCACTAAGTAGCATTATTCTGAAAACTTTAAAAAAGCTTACGGATAATTAAGTTTGAAGGAAAAGAAAAACAAACACACAAACAAACAAACAAACAAACAAGGGATTGATGTGGATAATGGTGTATGTGTATTAAAATAAATATTAATAATGGATAGTTACAGAAGCAAATGTTTGTAATCTTCTCTCTCAAGGGGTAGTAGTAGGAGGCACAAATATTTCCTTGGGATAATATATAAAAGCTTTTATACATTCTCAGATGCATGTGTTTGTGCCTGAACTCTATAATAATGCATTTAAGAGGTTAAAGGGGCTGGCTAGGTCTTTTGTTAATTGCTTTTATCATATAAATAAGCTATGGAAATACATTACAATTGTGTTATCATTGGTTGCATTTATTTACAGCTTTATTTTAATTAAGCCTGCTGTACTTATCAAGGCAATAAACTAACTGTGGCTGGCATTTATGCATAATAATGTGCTATGAAAATAAGATTAAAGAAGATGGTGATAGCAGAAACAATTTTCTCATTAGATTTTTTAGAACATATGCATTAAAAAAAAAATCAGATCACCGGCCACTCTATTTCAATCCAGCATCATCACTGGCCCCTAAATATAATAATAACTATAATAATCACAATAGATGATAGAAGCAGCACTGTTTTAGGTTTATAACAGATGGCTACAGTACTAATAACAATACACCATTGACTACTAGGGTATCAAAATAAGACTTGGAAGAGGGTGCTTCATCCCTCAAGAATTTAAAAATGTTACCATTGGCACAATTTATGAAAATTTAAAGTGCTTAATCTAAAGGAAGTATAACATTTCCCTTGCATGGGCAGCAGAAAGCTGTATACTTTTAGAGCAAGATTAGAAATTAAGAACAAAATGCATAACTCATAGGATATTCTGATTTAATTTTGTTTTACTATAGGCCCCAGCCCCAAACCCTTAACTGATTAAGTGTAGCTCAGTTTTATCTTTTGCACTGATATTTCTCTCCTAAACTCCCCTTATCCCTCCTCAAGTATTATATCTGAAGCCAACTAACAATTTTGTGGAGATAGGGGACTGTAGACTTATTTTTTCTTCTTAGTGGCAAATAGAGGTTTAACTTGCAGTAATTAGGTGAGAACTAGCCAAGCATCTTACTATTATGATGCTTGTTAAAAAACGCTTCTTTTCTGCATCTGCATTTGAGTGTGTTCCCTCCTCTCTTAATCTTCTTATGGAAATGAAGGCAAACGGCAGGGAACCTGCAGAGTCTTGGAGAATGTCCTTGTTAACTGGAATTTCTCAGCATTGCTAATTAGCAGAGTTTGACGACCACCAGTATTGGGGGGAAAGCTCTGTTTAACCACTCACAAACCATTCCGAGGAAGAGCAGACTAATTTTATTTTGTAATTAAAATCTGAAAAGGGCCCTATTTGACAGTTAGGGCTATGAGAGTTTTATCTCCCCGTGAAATAATTACTGCCTTGATAACTCAATTTTCTGAAAAATGTCAACTGTGGGCTCCAAAAGTTTTAATTTCATTACGTAAGGAAAAAAAAAAAAAAAGACAGAGAAAAATAGAATAAAATGTACAGAAAGGCTTTCTAATTCTGGAAGTGGTTAAATATATTAGGAGCCAGATTTGGCCAAATGAAGGGCTTTTTTCTCCCTTTTTTTGTTATGTTTCCTCCGGATCCTAACCTTCCAGCCTTCTCCACTGAAAGCGACCATAGCACTGAACAGACTGCAGTGAAAAAGATGATACCGGTAGTGTGGTAAGGGGCATATAAACTAAAAAGAGAAGTACGTCAGGCCAAGAAAAGTTTGTGATTTTAAAAGCCAAAAATAGAGGAAAATTCCAACATGTAGGACAATGCTGGTGCAATCTGGTAAGATGAGATTTTATTGATATTTATCCCGTAGCTCAAGAAAACTGAGAATTACAGAGTCAGGAGACTGGTATAAGCCAATTTAAAAAATGTTTCCTTCTTCCAAGTTGCAAAAAAATGTTCCTCCATCACCTCAAATTGCAGTGTGCCACAAGGCTTCCTGAATGATCAACACTTAATTCTTCAAGATATGTGAAACAAACACAGATCAATGAAGGTAAAGAAAAGCATTAGAAAATTTCTTTTCCTTACAAAAGCATCACATATTTTCCAAAAATAATAAGTAAGCCAGAAAAAGTTAGGATATTGAAACTAAGAGCAAAAATTAGAATAGAACTGTGCTGTTATCAAACTTCACTTGCTTTAGACTGTGAAGGATCCCTCGTGAGATCCTAGAGGGGATACTGCAATTTTTATAAAGCAGTTTTCAAAATGAGAGAAATTCTTTCATCTACATTTCCTCCATTTTCTTTCTATTGCCAAACTTGTCAGATTTTGGAAGTGTGAAAAATTATTGACAGGAACTATAATACATGTTTCTAGATGATACACAGAGCAAGCACAGATCTCTATCCCTTTTTTATTTACTAAGACATAAATATGCATATGGATGCATGGTAGATTGGCAATTTAAAATTCCTTAATTATATTTTTTCTTCTTGTCTGTCCCTTCAGCACCTTGCCTTTAATTTCCAGAAGTGGTATTACACGTAACAAATGAACAAGGGGATAACAAATGCTATTTCAGTCCAGACCCAATTTCACCAAATAATTTCACTCAAGGGCTGTAAGGACCCTTGAAACCTAAGGAATGCAGAGCTGCTCTGAATCCAGCTCCTTTTTTTATTCACTCTCTTTCATCTGAATCCCACTGATGAAATAAATACATTTTAAAAAGAATTCAAGGATATAAAGAAAACCAAATATATTTCTCCCTTACTTCAAATTATAGCAACAAAAGTAATATATAATCACTTGTGTATGTCTTCAGGGCTATATATAACAGTCATCATATTGCTTAGAGTATTTCATATATATGTATCTTCTACATATATCCCAGCTCAAATATTTTCTGGAAAAAAGGATTCCTGTTTCACGATTTCATTTCCATTTCTGAATTGTCAAGTAGTTTTAATGTAAGACCTGTCTCTGCACTGCAGCTGTTGTCCAGGGGAAAATGCAGTGTGCCCATTAAATGATCTAATTATTTTAAATAGAAATTCTCTTAAAAAAAAAAAAAAGACAAACTGAGAATTTAAAGAGACTGCTACCAGTGTTTTCCAGTTACATTGACAAAAAATGAACCTATGATTTTGATTTTAAAAATCAGAAGACAGGAATGAAAAACAAAAACAAAACCAAGCCAACAGAGCACCAGGAACTGCAAGTGGCCCAACAAATCCATGGCCCTGTTACACCTCTAAATCATTGCTTGGGAGTCTAAATACATATCTCCCTGACTGACCTCGCTATCTTGCACAATTAATCATCCCAAAGGAACAGGGATTCCTTAGAATCCCAATTTTCCAGTGACTAGGATTGTTACCCTAATGTTAGGAAAAAGACAGTCACCATTTTAAATTCTCCGACTGTGATTATTTCATTGAGTTGTGACCACAACCTTTGTGGAAAAACAAACTGAAGCTTCCTTGGGATTTCTCTAGACTATATTAAATGGTACATGAATGACAACCCCAGTGCATGCCAAGCTTCACACTCACTGCACCGGCAATCCACCAAGAAGGGAGAACATTTCTCCCTTCGTCTGGTTCCTTCCAAACTCCTGAAATGGGATTTGTCTTCTTTCTTCTGGAGATCTCATCGTGCGCACTGCTTCTGTGTTACCTTCAAGCCCCCTTTGCAGAAGTACAATCAGACATAATACAAACTCAAAAAGTGACAACAATTTAGAGAGGGCAGAAGGCAGAGGTGTTTGGCACCTCAAAAAGCAGGTTGGGGAAAGAAATTAGATCTGTTAACATGTGTGAGGGACAGGAGTACTATCAAAGGAAAAGGAAGGAAGTCTTTCACCTGTTTGTATGAAAAGAAGCTGAAAGCAAATCATTAAAAAAAAAAATCACCTACACCATCAGCCCTAAACAAAACTACTACCCACTTTTTCTCAGAGTTGCAGCAGTGGCTAGCCCTGGAAAGTGCTCTAAATCAAAGTGTGCACCCATCCTGGGCGGCCTGGCATGCTCAAGGCCTCCCGTTGACATCTGGAGCCCTCTCCCGAAAGCTCTTCTGGCCTCAAAAGAAATGTCTGAGAAGTCTGCCTTCCCAGGGGCCCACTTCTACTCACTCCCTATTGCCCCTTTTCCAGCCCCGGCTCAGATGGAGTTGGGTTTCCAAACCCTTCCCAATGGAATTCTCAGATGACTAGCCTGATGATAATCTTTAAAGGCTCCTTGGGAGCTAGGACTCTGACTTTTATCTCCCCTCCCAACCTTCTTCCCTTTTTTGTAGGCTCTCCCCATTCCTTTTCTCTCCCGCCCCAGCCCCCCTCCTTAATTTGAAGATCATTGACACGATAGGCTGTAATGAGTCCTTCAGAAACTGTTATGATCTACAGTGACAATCTCTGCACCTAATTCACAGATTATTGACAAGCACCGTGGGCTCAGTGGTGTCAAGTTGTACTTGTGGTTTCAACACCCTTCAGCAACCTACGTAGCAGCTGGGCCTTGGATTAGGACCCACAGTCTGGCAGCGTTGATCTGCCCGTTGAGTGCTAGAGAGATGAGTATCTGTCAATATCTCAGCTCCTTCAAGCCCGTGCCTTCGTCTGTCTCAGGGCTGGGTCAAGGGAACTAAAGGTTCTTCAAAGTTTAAAAACAAAGTAAAAGAGCAAACTTAATGAATGAAGGCTCATCCTTGAATCGTGGTCTTAATAATGAGTCATCTGCTCCACCCCCAAATAGTTACCAAACTCCGAGCCACATACACTGGCTTTCATAGTCAGGCTTGGGTTCAGCAAGAACGGTTTGAGGTATGGAGGGGAGAGAGGACTGAAAACTTGGCACAGAGTTAGTGGGCTCAGGCAAGACTGGCCCGTTATCCGGGATCGCCCCCAGAATCGGGCAAAATTGACTACTTATAAAGCAGGGCACTCTGCCAAGAGGCGCGGGTTCAGGCCTGGCCGCTGGGACAAGAGACCCCAAATGCCCGCTCCTCCCCTAAAAGGCGCATTGCTGCTGCAGGGAAATGCGGCCCCGTTGCCAGCCGTGCGGTTTTGCCTGCTTCTAAGGAGTCAGTCACTCGCTGTCCCCTCCCCAGTCCCCCAAGATGGAAGGGCTGCCTTCCTGCTGGCCGCCGTGGGGCGTGGGATTCCGGCAGGGGCTGAGGCCGCCTGAAACCACAGAAATGACACTGCGCTGGGAAAGCTGGGTGGCTTTCCCAGGCCTAGGCCACCCACTTATTTAGTTCTCTTTGCTGAACTAGGGGTTGCGCTCTCACCTTGGGGCCCTGGGAAGTTGGGGACACACTGCCCCCCTGCAGCCAAGTGCGGCTCCTCCCCCTGGCTTCTCCCCACAGGTTGGGACCCCCCGGGGGGCGGTACCAGGTCGAAATCTCCCGGCCTCTGGTTTTGCAAATTCTGCCTCCCTTCCGAACAGCAGGCATATATCCCCTTTCACGGGTCGCCTCCAAGATTCTGCTGGCTTTGGCCTCCTCTCGCCACGGGCAGCCTTGGACCGCGGCTGTCACGCACCGTTTGGTAGTTTAGGAGGTTGGCGCTCGTTCACAAACTGGCCCGGACTTAACATTTCTGTAATGGGGACTCGGTTTTGTTTGTTTGTTTGCCTTTGTTTTTTGGTAAAGCAAAGGGTGGGGTTGCCTGTAGCAGGGAATCCCGCTTGCCCGTTATTTCGATAGGATTCCGGGTAAAAACTGATCAAAACCTTGATTCTTTTCCTGCCACTGTATCCAAAGTCATTTACTGAGAAACACAAGCTGAGATTCGATTCTGGAATCAGATGGAGAAGACATCTCTCATCGCACTGAACAGCAATTCCCCTGAAAACACAATCTCGGATCCGCTGATTTGGGGAGGTGGGATGAATCAATGTAAGATCAACATAAACAAATCTCGTGGCCACAGTATTAAATATTTTAAAAAGTAATTCTGTTATGAAAACTAATCTGGTTTCCTCCAATAGGCAAAATTTTAAAAAGCAAGTCCTAAACATCTTAAGGTTTTTACCTAAAAGTTAAAATTTTTAAGTACATCCCTGAAGATCGAAATCATAAAACACCTTGTTGAGATCAGGTGTTCGTTTAGCACTCGAATTGTTTTCAAGTTCATTTTAAACACCTAAACAAACCCGTATTTTCCCATTATTTTCCTGTCAGAAGATATGTCATTTTTATAGTTTATCTTTCTGAAAGAATTCAAAGTGTACTTTTACCCTTACTTGCTCACCAAAGAAAAAGGCAAAGCTCTTTCTTATGTTAACAGATACTTTTGGAGATGTAAAAGTACTCCTCTTCCCCCTGGGATAATTTGGATTCCTGGTCCAGGAAAATGCTGAATTTCAAAAGAAAATACTCTTTACCATTGGCACACCTTTCCTGAAATCCTACGGCTGAGATGCTGAGATAAAAGAAGAAAGGTGTCAGGCACCTGTTTCTTAAACAATATCTGGAATTTAACCGCTAGCCCGGAAAGGAAAAGTTTGATCAAGATTGCTTTGGGGGATGGGAAACATTCAAAGCAGAGACTGGCCTCTTAATTGCACTCTGAAAATAAACAAATAAAAACGAGCAAGTTATTTCGTTTAGTCAGGGACTCAGTTACAATTCTTGAAGGACCTCCGAGGGCATTCAAGATGCTGCTGACAACCTCAAAGCAGCAAGCAGTAGCCTCTTCCGTTTTATTTTTGTAAATGTGTACAGAACGGGAGAAGTAATTTTCTTGGTTCTCCATAGCTACAAAAGAAAGTTCTCTTTGTTTTATATCAAGCTTCTCCACCTGTTTTACTATCTCAGAATCTGAAAAGAGTCCCAAACCCAAACGGGGGTAGGGGGTGGCTGCAATGTGAGAAAGAGGAATAGGTTAGTCTTCATTTTTGATTGGATTGAAATTGTGTTAACTCCTTTTTATTTTTTATTGAATTAAATTATACTATCTTTCAAGGATATAAAAACTTGTTTCCTCGCCCCATCTCCTTTTTGGAGGGTAATAAAGAGTTTTATCTAACCCCAGAGCAAGGTTCTCGCGATTTCCAGGACTGGCGCTGTGCATCTCCTACTGTGTCCAACAGGGGGCGCTGGTCACGAACCTGCGCGGCGGCTCAGCGCCGCTTCACATCTGAGCCGGGTTCCAGCCCCGGAAGGCGAGAGCCGCTCGCGGGGTCGAGTACAGAGCTTTAGTCTTCGTGGATAAAAAGAGATTAAAGGCTAAATTCTTTTTTTGGGTGTGTGTGTATGTGTGGGGGGGGGGGTTATCAATTTTAACCAACTACGAAAATGTAGAGCTTTTTATCCTTTGATGTTCTTATAAAGAAACTCCTATCGGTTGAGGAATTACATGGTTTCTGAGCCAACACTGCAGCTACAGTGTGGGGGAAATTATTTAATTAAAAATATATTTTTCCATCTGTTCACATGATCTTTTTAGAAGTACTTAAAAAGCTGACACTGATCCATTTGGCCTGTTAACCCTGCCCTAAGTTTCAAATACTTTAGCTATTTCGAAGGCCCTTCCATTAATTTTAAGGGGAAAAATAAAAGAGACCCAAATATTTAAATACCCCCCTAAACATTTACTGTTCTGCATCCTGCTTTTTTTTTTTCTTTAAATAGGAGCTTTTGTGTGATTGACATATTTCACACTGCCGATTCTGCAAAGCCAGGTATAAATGACAAGAAGCGGCTCTTAAAAAAAGCTGATGTTGGACTACATAACACCCATGTATAAGATGAAATCTAAATAATATTGTAATCCACCCACCCCCACCCTAACTTAAAAAAAAAAAAAAAACCTTCACCTGTATTTAAATAGCGTGTCTTTAATTACAGCAGTTGGGGATGCATGAGGCTGAAATGAAATTAGCAGTCATTACCAGTCCTTTAACTCTGTGGTGCTTTTGATCAGCACTAAATTAGCTTTCCAGTCCTAACAAAGACTCTACAGCAAGCAGTGGGCTGTAAATAAGACAGCGCGACCTGCCCTCAACACCTTTTCTCTTGTCAATCATAGCTCTATCATTCAGCCCAAGATTAACCTTTATCTACCAAATTTAAGGAAAAAAAAAAAAAGAACGAAAGAAAGAAGAAAAAGAAAAAAGAAAAAGGAGGCGGGAAGGAAAGCCCCCTGACCACCACATGTCTCAATAACAGAGGTTCCTAAGAGGCCCCCTTAAATTGTGTTCTAATGAGCCTGTGTCAGAATCTGCAATTTCCAAATCATCCCTCCCCACCTCAGCCCCCAAGACCTCTCCAACATATTAGAAGAGTCAGAATGCTGTTCAGGTAGGAAAGGAATCCCTTTCTGCAAATTACTAATTGGGTTTGGGCCACCCTCAATAAGTCAATCTGCCATTACCCCTTTCCTCCTCTATTAGTCTAACAAAATTTGTGGAGAGGAGGGGATGTTTGAGGAGAAAACATTGATAATTTTAAGGCATATACATAAGTTTCTGGGATGAAAACAATCAATTTACTCCACTAATAGTATCTAGTTTCTAAGCCTGCGGAGAAAAACCACCAACAGCAACAACAAAAACCCAGCTGCTTTTCCTAGTACTGAATTAAGAAAGTAAAACATTGGTTCCGATTGCCATTAGAGGGCGCCAGAGAGCAAGCCCCATCACCTCTCGCACAACTTCCCACCGAAGCCCTCCTAGCTTCCAGCTCCGCCATGCTCTGTGATTCCTTCTCTCAGGTAATATTTCCTGCTTCTCCTGTCCTCTTGTATCTCTAGCCCCTTCAATGTCAGTCTCTCATAAAGAATGAGGTATCGCCATGTCCTCTTCCTTCTCTTTTTTCACACCCCCACCCCAACCACCACCAAAATAGTAAGACGCCAGATCAAAGAGTAGCAACCCCTTAATGATATGTACCTTTTGGTTCAAATCACTCTTTCCATTCTGTGTGACCTTGGTCTGGAGAAGGGTGTTTTTTTGTTTGGTTTTGGTTTTGTTTTGGTTTGGTTTTTTTCTGTGTGTGTGTGTGTGTGTGTGTGTGTGTGTGTGTGTGTTTGTAGGGATGAGATGCTAGCATTTGACATTTTTAAGATGGAAGCCTGAGTTTTTCATTTCTGCATCTCTCTCTGGGGGCTCACGGGTTTCTTTATTTTCAAAGGAAAAAGAAACACACACCCTTGCAAGGCAACTGATTATGTTCAGCACTAAAACTGTTCAGAAGAGAATAAAATAATGTCTTCACTTCTGCATTTGTTAAAGAAATCACAATTAGCATTTAATTCCAAAAGTTAACGCTTTCAGACTTAAATCTGTCTGTGTTAAATGACTGTTACACAGGGTGTATTTCCAGATCTCTTAAAGGTCAAAAGAAAAAAAAAAGAATGAGAGGGGAAGAAAGTGAGTTTGGGGGGGTGGGCGGAGAGGAGTGAGCTAGCAGTGAATGTCAAAGTTGGGTTGCAAGCTACTTACATGTCCATGCCAGATCAGGGTGTTGTCTTGTAGCAGTTTGATTGGCAGGTAAAAAAGCGAAAGAACGTGAGGACTCCCTGAGCCTCTTGTCAGCCCAAGCTTGATCACTTCTCACCGGACAGAACGAGTTGAAGGAGCCTGCAGTTCCCCTCTCGTCCTCCATCCAAGGCACCGTGAATCCATTTCGGCTTTTCTTCCCCCCAGTCTCTCCATCAGCCTCCTGCCTTCACCCGCTTCGCCTTACACCAGCCTCCAAGACCTAGCCTAGCTTTGCCACTGCAATCCCCTGCAACAAGAAAAATCGTTTATGGCTTAAAACCCCAAATGGCTGATTTTTTAAAAGAGAGAGAGAGAGAGAGAGAGGGAGAGGGAGAGAGGGAGAGAGAGAGAGAGGGTGAGGGGGAGAGAGGGGGAGCGAGAAGAATGCACCCAGAGAACAACAAAAAAGTCAGTTATCCTAACACTGCTCTATCCCCCCACCGTACAGAAGAAGAATAAAAAAAAAAAAAAGCTTTATGTTTTTTCAGTGGGTATTCAAAGATAATTTGATGCCATTGTTTCTGCTACAGATGGTTCTTTTAAATACAATAACACGGCTCTTTGTGCAGGCTACCCACAATAAAAATCGAAAGCGTTCCCCTGAATAACCATTTTGTTCTCTCTTGTATGGGGCCAACAAAAGATGCCGTGAGGTAATGGGTTCTGTTTATTGAAGCCATAGAATAGGGGTTTGATAAAGATTTTTTTAAAGCAGAAGACCTTGCAAGGTCGGGCTGATCTCTTCATATTTTTTTTATTAAAATATTTGTCCAATAGATTATTCCTTGGTGCAGCTGCAGGTTTCCTCCTCAATTTTTAATCAGCCTAAACATCTGTCTCTTTGAGGAGGCTTAAAAAAAATCTGTGATTGTATCAATGGTGCAGTAACCTTATCAAATCCTGAGTTTTTAGGCTGAGTGCAGGCAAAGGCAATGGGAGTTTCAATGCTATTTGGTCCTGATGGGTGAGATGGAGGGTTGAGGGAGAGGAGACACAACAACCCCAGACAGAGTGACTGAAGAAAACAAGGCTTTCCTCCTGCACCCCACTCTCCTGTTGACCATGTACAACTTGCATGAGTCAGACACACAGATCACCCAGGACTCGAGGCATCTCTCCTGATCTCTGCAAGCGTCCACCCATGCTTGCATGTTGGACGGGGGCTAGGCATGTTTTCTTACCATGCTTGTCTTCTCTTAGATCTCCAACCCTGAAAACCTAGGATTGGAGCCCAGGGGGAGGAGTGGAACAAGCTAAAGCCTAGTCTCTAGCACCCAAAGGGTCCCATTCTTGGCTCTCTTTCATTCACTGTTAGCTAGCTTTGACTCACTGATTGCTATCCTGCCCAGGGACTGGTGGCCACAGCCTGCCTGTTATAGTGCCCCATCCCCTCAGGCTTGTTCTTACAGCCACCCTGCTTCCTCTTCAGTTCTCACAGAGCGTCAGCTTCCCCCAAGTGGGGAAGCCCTGCCACCTAGACCTAGCTGAGGTCAGTAGCAATTTTGAGAGAGCCTTGAACTCTGAGGCAATGAGGTGCTGCAGGGGGAGATGGCTGGGTTTGTCTACCTTCCTATAGGAATTAATGCCAGGGCTCTCCAGGCCTCCAATAGCCCAGAATGACAGTAATCCACTTTCATGACTTGCGCTCTCTGTGTCGTCACTTGTGGCAAGACAATAGTCTGGGAAAATGGCTTTAGTCATAAAAACAAATTGTCACTGGGTTCTCTATCTCTGCCCCCTGCCCCATTTAGTCCTCCTTTTCTTCCCACAAACCATTCAATAAATATATTAAACAAATAAATAAAATGAATAAAATAAAGACAAACGCTCAAATGAATCCCTTGACAAAACCGAGCTTAGCTTCCACTCTCCCTTTTGGAAACAATAATGTTATTGGTTTAGAACTGGTCTAGAAGTCATCTACTAAGGGATTCTTGGAGACTGTTACTTAGACACCTGTTACAGCCTTCCCTATGAAACTTGAAAAACAAACGCAAACAAAATAGCAGAAAATTGAACAAATGTTTGCCTGGTTGTTTCTCAATAATTCATTTTTTTATCTCAGGGCGAACACCTTAATACCAGTTTGAAAAGAACAAAAGTCAGGGAAGGCAATACCAAAAAAGTTATGCACACCCCAGCACCATCCGGATCAAGAAAAGTGTATTTGTAAGTGTCAGTGCATTGGGGAGGGGAAATGAAGAGTGTCAATCAAGAGCTTCCTCCAATAGAACAGGCTAAGTAAGGATTGTGTACCTGTGACTTCTGGCCTTGTAGGAAAGGTAGGGAGCATTATGCAAAATTGAAAGTCAATAGTGGAAACACTTCTTCCAACTAAAGGAGGAGTGGGAGAGAGCAAATGTAAAATGTTTAATCCAGTGTTCCTAACTTTGCACTAAAAAAGTGATACACTGAAATAACGGAATGACCTTTTCCTGCTTCCCTTGTCATATTTTTTCTAAATATCAAAACTTAGATGCTCCAACCTCATAAAAAAGCTATTTTTCTTCTCATAATGAACTGAGAGAAGAATCTGAATTACTGTCCTCTCTCCACTGAAGGAGGGGTTTGGGGCTGAAGCTAAGTCTGTAAGACAGAAAGGCATCAGACAGTAGCCTCAGGTGACTGAAAGTGGTAAACCTCACACATTTGATCAATTAAATCTATTCAATCCCAGCCATAAGAAAGTTTAAAATCTCTGTTGGCCTCATTCTCTTGTGAATGATCAGGAAGATAGTTTTGTAGGCAAGTCCCCAAAAGTTGTCTCATATGCTGTAATGCAGTGACATTCTATCTGACATGGGGGAAGACTTCAGCCTTGAACTAAAAACAAACAAACAAACAAACAAACAAACAAAAATGTGGAATGTGTTAAGGTGAAGGGCCAAAGTGACATACTGCCCTGGTAGGTGAGGGAATCAAGAACCAGTTCTCTGCGACTGGAAAACTGCTTTTAAAATAACCTTTCTGTATCCAGAAACTAAGCTGACTGGTCAGCTCCTTTTCTCCGAGCAAACACTAACCACCAAAACGTTTCTAAGTTGTGGAAAAGGCTTTCTGACGAGGTTGGGGAGTCCGTGTGAACCGAGTTATGGGCGTTTATGGGTTGCTCTGAATTGGAAACTTCACTATTACCGAGACGTGCTCTGGGGCCAAAGCAGAGCTCTCCAATTCTACAAGCGCAAGCTGTGCTGGGGAGATGTGGGGTTGTTAACCCCGACTCCTGGACTGAGATGCCGGTGAGTGAGTGGCATTCAGAATTCAGGAAAGACGGAAGGGAGGGAGGGCAGGAAGAGGAAAAGATGGGAGGAAGGGAGAAAGGGAAAGGAAAGGTAGAAAGAGCATAAAAGGAGGATTTAAGCGGACTAATGGCAGAGAGGATTAGCAAGAGGGGCACCGGGGCGGGACCCGGTTTTAACTTGGCGAGTGCTGCCTGTAAGGAAAACACTACGCACGATCAGGGTCTGGATGCTTCAGCGACCCAATGGCCATACACACCACGACTTTCACAGATATGGCACAGTGTCCGGCTTTGGCCACCAGCTACCGTGCAAGCTACAGCCTCGCTCTCCCCAAGCAACCAATCGTCCACTAACTGGCCACTCTACCGTCTGCACGTGGAAGTCGCTCTCACTCGGACAACTCGGGCCCCCGGCCCCCCGGCCTGGCTCAGGCTCCGCGGTCGCGGCCTCCCGGCGCCGGCTCTCGCGGCGGCGGGGCGCGGGCCAGCAGGTTCTCCCCTGCGCGGGTCTGCCGGGCTCCGCAGGAGCGGCCGCGCCGGGTGGGAGGGGACGGCTGCTTCCCCATCTGAGGGGGCTGGTAACTGCGAGTGCTATCAAATATACCATGGGACTATGAACGTGTTGCTGCCCTCTACTCGCCCTCCTCGACTGCATTATTCACTCCCGCCGCCACTTGATGCACGCTTCCAAATGACCCGGCAGCGCCGCCAGGCAGACGTCTGTGCCGGCCGCGGCCCTGGGAAGGACGTGGTTCAGACGCGAGCTCCGCACATTCTAGGACCTAACCCGAGAGCGCGCGCGCGTGCGTTAAAGACTGGAAGCCCCATTTCTCAAATCCTCTAGAGCAAGCTTCTAGTAGGAGCCTCGACTTTCAGCGCTCCCCCATCGGTCCTTTCCGTGGCCGGGGAAAACCGAGGGACACCTGGGGCTGAGGAGGAACGCACGAGCCTTCGCAGACCCGGCGATCCTTCTCGGTCTTATGGGCCCTGCGGGACGGGTTAGCCTTGACCTACGTCGCTCGCGTTAGTAAGCGGGGGCTCGGCCGGCGGGCCGGCGGGCGTTCCCCGGGCCCGGGAGGAGCTGCGCCCCCACCGGCCCTCGCGCGCCGCCCCGTTTCCCGCGCTCTCCGCCCCGCATCTCGGTGCCGATCCGTCTGGGGCCCGCTAGGCCTGCAGCGCCCGGCGCGGCCCCGCCCCGGCCCCGAGAAGGAAGGTGAAGGGCCTTCCGCCGAGGGACAGGCGGTGCGGGCCGAGTGAGTCGAAGCCAGGCTCCCCGGGGCCGCCTGCAGGCCCAGGCTTTCCAGGCCGCCCTTCCCCACGGGCCTGGCGGGCCTGGCGGGCCGCGGGGCTTCTCCGAGGCGCGCGCTGGCGGGCGGCTGGCAGGCCAAGCCCCCCCCCCCCCCCAACTCTAGGCTCAAATGTCCAAGTGACGTTGGTAACCGCTCGTTCCTCCGCGCGAGCGCACAGCGTGGCCAGCTTGGTTTGTCCTCCAGTGCGCCGCGTGTAGAGACGCGAGCTCCGGAGAGCCCTGGGAGTGGTGGGAGGCGTGCACCCTCCCCGAGACCTGGTCCGTGGTCACCCCGGTGCTTCAGATATGGAAAGTTCGGGAACCGAGCTCCTGCCAACCAGGCAGCGGAGGGCAGCCCCCAGGCTGGCCAGCCCGACTTGGAAAGCCCAGGTGGCGAAGGTAGGAGCATAGGCTCCAAAGCGGCCTGCTTTTCCGGTGGCCAGATACTTAGCAGGACCTTCCTTCCTACCGGTGGGAAAACTTCGGAACTCTCTCAGGCTCCCTCAGTCTTTGTTTCAGGCGAAGACTGACACCAGGGACTAGAGAAAGGTGTGCTTTTATCACTAAGAGGAAAGTTGGAGGTAGTAGCAAGGCCTATGGCGCACATTCATCAATAGCCTCTTTTACATTTTCTTGTTATGGGGTGCTTGGCTCAATCAGAAGAGCCTGCCACTCTTGATCTCCAGGTGGTGGGTTCGAGCCCCACGTTGGGTGTAGAGATTACTAAAACAATAAATAAATAAACTTAAAAAAATAAAAATGTATTTTCTTGTTATGTATAAAATTAAGTTATACGCGCAGTCACACGTTTTGTGTTTATGTGTTAACAGTATTAATTTAAAAATGTTAAACACTTAAAATGTGCCACACATTTTGTGACACTTTTTTCTGATTTCTTACTTTACCAATAATTCAGAGTTTCAGTAAATGGAAATGTCTCTAGGCTCTCAACCTCTGAGTAACAGGGTAGTGGGACCATGGGATATTTGTCCTGTGTTTCTCTGGCATATCTTACCAGCACCATACTCCTGAAGTTGCTTCTTGGATCATTCTGAGATAAATCAACTTGCGTTTTGGGTAAAATATTATTAACTGGGGCGCCTGGGTGGCTCAGTCGGTTGAGCGTCCGACTTCAGCCAGGTCACGATCTCGCGGTCCGTGAGTTCGAGCCCCGCGTCGGGCTCTGGGCTGATGGCTGGAGCCTGGAGCCTGTTTCCGATTCTGTGTCTCCCTCTCTCTCTGCCCCTCCCCCGTTCATGCTCTGTCTCTCTCTGTCCCAAAAATAAATAAAAAACGTTGAAAAAAAAATTAAAAAAAAAAATACTTTTAACTCCTGCTGGACTTCAAGAATAACCCAACCTGGGGCTATTTTCCAAATGTACATCTTATGCAATACTGTAACTACCACCAGTACATAGTTGGATTTGATAGGCTTATATTTGGACCAAAATTCACATAGGGCAGTGCCCTGAGCACAGTTGCAGACCCAGTGCAAAAGCTGATATACATGAAAGTTTGAAGAAGTATCCCAAAGTGTGGTGATTACTCTTTCTCTATTGCAGAGGCCCAAGGAGAAGCAATGAGTCTGGGTGGCTTACTGATACATTCTTAGAGTAAATATTGTGATAAATTTTGGGAGAAGAGGAGCATGCCCTTTAGGGTTTTGACTGTGGAAAGGAGTTAATGAGCCGAGGAAAATGATTTTAGGCAGAATTTCTCTTTATACGTCCCTTCCAATCCCTTCTCCTATCATTCTCCCTTCACCCTTGAAGAAAGAGCAACATTCTGTTTGCTTCAGGGTAGAAAGAGGAAAGGAACTAACCTTTAGTGAGCATCTATTATTTATCAGATATTTTCTCTTATCTAACTCTCATAATAATCCTATAAAATTGGAACTATTAACCCCCCCCCCCCCCTTTTTCTTTAACAGAGTAAGGGGAGATCCAGCTGGGTTAGATATCTATGGTTACACAGCTGGGAAACAGTAGATCTGGGTTTCAAATCTGTAATTCTAAAACCCAGACTGGTCTTTACAGTCTGGTGGACTGAGTCCAAATGGACTCAAGTAAGCATCATTGGTTACTGACTGTTGAGGGTACAGGAGGAAATTGGTTGTGAACAGTGTGTGGTCTTGTCTTTTTCTTCTTTCCTTTCTCTGGATGGCAGGCTCTCAGTTCTGGCCCTCTTAGGATCTTTTGGCTATGAAGAGATTGGCTTGAGGCAGGGATTATAAAAGTCTACGTCTTTTTCCTGTGTCATACCAAAGTTGGACCTAGAGTGTAAACTGAATTTTCTGAATAGGCATCTCAACCGGCATCAGGTTTAAGACTACCCACAGGCTGGCTTGACCAAGGTAATGATTTCATGAGGACAGACTTATACAGGTCAAACGAAGTGTATCACTCTTAAAACCCCAGCTTCAGCAACCAAAAGGGTGGGAGGGAAATACAGTAATAACAGAACACATGACTGCTAATTAACCTTATTAACAACTGCAAACCAGCTAACATTTATATTTTTATTTTCTCAGAAAGGCAATTAAATTTTTTTTTGCCTTCTATTAACTACCTTTCCCCTCCAGATAATCACCTATATCAAAACCATCCTTTAAAAGGTCAGTGGAAATTATTTTTAAGACATTCAAATATAAAAAAAGTATTGTTATTTTAATAGGCACTGTGGATAGTTTAATTTGTATCTTGTATTAAATTAAACATATGGTGAACAGGGTATAATAGATTTTCTGTAATTTAGCTGCCAATGTGGCAACAGCAGCCAGTTACTCTCACCAGCAGACTTGTCAGTGGTTTGTTTACTAGCTTATTTGAATTAAAATAAAGCTTCGCTTCTGCTGACTGCACATCATTATCTATGAGACCATAATCCTGCTAGCAAATCCTATATCTTCCAGAACTGGCTCTTTTGTTTGGGATTACTGAGAGCTTAGCCTATAACAAAGAGGAATAAGGCATCCCTCTCATCCTCATAATTAAGTGTGGGGACTAATTTAGAAACAAACCCAGAAAGATGTACTATTTGGAGTTATATTTCTATACAGAAGGAGGAGAAACAGGATAGGCCAAACACCCGATTGTTAACAGAATGTTTAAACTATTAAGCAAGTGTACTACAGGAATCCTGCTTGTTAAAATTAAGAGCAATAGCAAATAAGGCATTGATGGCCTTTGCACGGGGCAGTAATTCTGTATGAAGGATCTGAAGGTATGTTTGGGAAGAGGAAGTATTAGGGTGTCAAGTAGGAGAAGATGTGCTGTATGCTGTGTGAATGCCATTTATTTTGTTCTTCCATCATTCTGATAGGCTACACAGTCAATAGTTACTGTTATGAGCAGAGTTATTAAAATGGCAAATAAACATAACTGAAATAAAAAGAACACTTTTTTATGCACTAGAAAAATAGGACTGTCATTGTAAATTGGTAACATTTACTTCCAAGGTGCATAGGACTTAGCAAAATGAAAAGAATGGATGATCTTTGCGCGCTTTTTCCAAATACGCAAAACAAACACGCTTTCCATATGCTCAAAACAGATCTTCGTGAATTCTGGCAGCCCAGTTCTATCTGTGTCTAAGGGAAGAATTGCCCAACTAGGACGTATATAAAAACAGCTTTTACAGTCCACAATCCATACATAAACTGATGCCTGTTTGTTAAAGAAGAGGGAAAACACAAGGGTTGATTTATCAATGTCTTTAACATTAATTGTCACAGATGGGAATTCTGAGGACCTCTGTGAAACCAAACCAGACCCTGGTGAATTATAAAGCAGGTCCTTAGACTTTAAAAAACATTTAGGCAAAGTGACAGTTCAGAACATCTGTTAGCCTTCTGTCTGAGTATAAACTAGATGTCATGGAGTGCACAGCTGTAGGCATTTTAGGCTTTTTTGCCAACATCTGTCACAGCAGTACAATAATATAGGTAATTATCAACACCTTATATAAACTGTTTGCTATTTTAATTTTTAGAAAGAGTAAAATTAGTGTTACAGTCCTTGGCAAAAATAATTGAGATGAATAGAATCATTTTTCTCTCGAAGATGAATAAACGATCTGATAATTCTTTGAAAACACACATTTTAAATATTTTCTGCAGCCAATATTGCTATTATGCTAAGCAAAAATTCTAAGTGATTTTTGTTTAAGTAAAGGCAAAAATACAAGGAAAATAAAAGGAAAGGTAGAAAGAGGCCAATAATTTGCTATTCAGAGCAACAAGACGATGTCTTGTGATAAAAATACGGAGTTTGTTAATACTCTACAACTGTGGCATTAACTGAGTCCATATTCATAAAGATTAAAGATTCAGTTTATAATGTGAGTGCAGTAAAATCTATAGTAATGAATTATAAAAATTTGTCTTCTTTTTCTTTCCTGGCTTTTCTCAGTCCTAGAAACTTGCAGAGAAATGGCATATAAAACTCTAATTCACATCCTGCCATCTCGGTAACTAAAGTTAATTTGAAAAGGGTCAGCACATCATAGAAATGCAAGGATCCTTTATTTTTTTTTGGTGCCACCTGGATATGGATCATCCACAGGGCTCATCCTAAGAGACCGGGCATTATTGTCTCATATCTGATTCCCTTGACCCTACAGTTGTTTTTCAGTTTAAAGGACTCGAAGCAGCAAGACTGTATTCCAAAGCACCTGTTCTGAGGAAGATGCCAGTCAATAATGTCTTATTGAAAGACCAGGCCCAGCTAGGGGAAATAAAGGAATTGAGCTGCAGTTGGATTTCATCATCTAAACATGCAATGTAATCTTAACCAATTCATTACACACTCCTTTTGTTTCCACTACAAAAGGGATGTTACCTTTGTCAGAGGTTGTAATTCCAGTATGTTCAAGCAAAGACAAGGGAGAAATTGAAAAAGTGCTATCAATTCTACCCATAGCCAGGAAGAACGGTAGGGTCAGAAGGTCATTATCACTGTCCCATGTACAGTTTAGACTAGACCACAGAAAGCTTAAGTTTCCACGTTGCAATAGAAAGGTATAGGTATAATAAAGGAGATTCTCACACAAAAATGCTAAATTAGAATAGGAGTAGGAAATCATATTCTTGAACACATATGATTTAGTGCATGAAGAATCAAATGAAGTGAATCTCTGGGCAATAGTTGCCAACGGATGCTTATAATTATGCTTTCGTGGGACAATCTTGTGAAGAAGGGAGATTTTATTAATGGGAGGCCACCATGGAAAAAAAAATTTTTTTTGAGTCACAAATGTCAGTGTTCATTATCTAAAGGTCTAGAAAGGGTTGAATGAGAAAGAGAAGGAGGAAGTAAATATGGATATAAAAGGCAGACAAGTTGGCTAAAAAGGAAGGATTAAAAATGAAAGGGGCTAAAGAAAGAGAAAAGTGTGATAGGTGCCGACAGAGAATAAGGTTGTGGGGCTTAGGGGGAGGAGCAAAAGAGGATATTGATTACCAAATGGAGTATTTGGGACCAAATGACAGTTTAGGGCCTATGAGTGTAAGCACTTCCTAATGAGAATGATCAGCTGTTAAGAAAGGAGTCTTGGAAAGAGAAACGTTTACAAATAATAGCTCAGTACTACAGTGCTAAAATATGTTAAAGTGGGTTCATTTGATATTTCTCAATTCCATATTTCTTTACCAGCGGGAAAAAACAATGTATTTGGACATCTAGGAAAAGGGGGAAAAAAGAGAAAGTAACTCATTTCCAAAACACCTTGAAAAATACTTTATTTTTAATGATGAATTCAACTCCTTAAGGGCATGACTTTTTCCATCTGGTTTTAAATGTTTGGAACAGAGTAAGAGCACAAGGGTATCTGCAACATCAGCTTCAAAAGTGATTGGACTAAAACAGCCTTCACTACAGTTTATAAGGAGATACATACTATTTCGAAGTTTATATTGTGAATATTAAGGTGCATTTGTGTATAAATATCCCTTCTGATTACTTGGCACACCGTGATTGATAGGAATAATACTTTGTTAGGGTCCATTTTGTATGTTGAAAATCTTTCCTCCAAGTCCGAGCTAGCTCTGATCAACCCTCTGAAAGAGACACAGTTCGCGGTTAGCACGCTCTCATCTTTGTCCCTCTTTTGTGTTCTGGCCTCTCCCTGCGTTGCCCACTGCCCTCCTCTTCCTTCATTAAGTATCTTAATCCAGGCTGATGTTCCCTAGGTAGTGTCCCAGGCTTATTCCATCTTTTGCTTTTCAAAATCTGAAACAAATGGCTAATAAATGGATTCACCGTAATGTACTAATGACTGATAATAACAATGTATTCTTTCATCAAAGTTACAAGCTTTATGCCAGAAGCTTTTTGAATGGGGAGGGGGGGCGGGGTGGGGGTGGTGGGGGGGTGGTGAGGGGGTGGAGCACAAATCTTGGTCATTTTTGTATCCACCGTATCACCCAACAAAGTGCCTTCCTCATAATAGATATACATTAACTTGTAAATGAATATTAACAAATATGTTATGTTTATGTTTTTCTTCCTAAATCGAGTGTGTACTCAGCATAGTCACTGAGAGTATTTATACTTTCTTTTTTAAAATGTTATGTTTTTGTTTTTTACGTTCCTAGCTAGAGAAATACAGTGGTCAAACTGAGTTGGAGTCTTTAAAACTGACACTTTCTTTTCCTTATTGATGTTTACAATGAGCATATTAAAGGGAAATTTAAAAGAAAAAAATGTAATTTATAATACTACCACCCTAACACCATTTAATTTTCTATATTCCTTTCTGATCTTTGGCTCACGAATACTTAAAAATTATATTTGTCGTTCACATATTTTTGGATGTTTATATTTATTTAGTTTACTATGTTTTGAAAGTGAATTTGTCATTAAGGGACAAAGACTTACTCTAAATATTAAAATTTCTAATGGTGAAGTTAGAGACCCCACCCAAAAAAAAAGCCTGAAAAGGTATTTTTGGATTGGGGAAACTTTTTCAGAGCTCTCTAAGATCTTGTTCTTATTTTTATTTTTTATTTATTATTTTATTAATGTTTATTTATTTTTGAGAGAGAGAGAGAGAGAGGCAGAGCATGAGCGGGAGAGGGGCAGAGAGAGAAGGAGATACAGAATCCAAAGCAGGCCCAGGGCTCCGAGTTGTCAGCACAGAGCCCAATGTGGGGCTCGAACCCACGAACCGTGAGATCATGACCTGAGTCAATGTTGGAAGCCTAACCGACTGAGCCACCCAGGCACTCAGGATTTTCTGTTTTAGAAGGAGAAATTAGGAACATAGGATTTTAGGGATGTAAAGCAGGTCTTAGAGAAAAGGAAGATCCAAAATGAGATTTAATCGTAGGCACTAACTTCCATTTTCAATAACTGCAGGCATTTATCTGTCTTTCACAGAGTCTGTCTAGAGAAAAGTCTCAGATCTGAGTTTTTCTATCCTTACTCCAAATATATATATCATAAAAGAGTTTGAGAAAAGAGGCAAATGGTGGGCATTGGATGTGTAGGCCATATCACCAGCGTAAAGCAAAATCAAATCAATTTTCTTGTTATCAACCTACTTAGTCACTATCCCACTTGCAGGCAGCCCAAAACCCTATAGAGAAGAAACACTGGAATATTTTGTTAATCACAAGATCACATGGAACACTTCCAAGTGTCATGTAATTAGTATTTTTATCCCTGTAAGTCAAAAAGATAAGGGAGAACTGCCACAATGTGGAGTTTAGTTTTGAATGTCCATTATCAGCAAGTGGAGTGATAGAATAATATGTCGAACCAGTGTATTGGAGAGATGCACTTTAGTGCAATTCATTTGTCTCCTTTCCCTCCTCTGTTATGACCTTACTAACTGCTGTGGTACTTACATATTCACGGCAAGGAGTGATGCACTTTTCCTCAGACACACAAGCATACACACACATATGCGGGCTCGCCCCTTAACACCCAGTTGTAGGCGGCTGATTCATTGTGCTGTGCAGTGTGATCCGCCATTTCTTATTTAAGTAGGATGGCGTCTAGAGTATTTTTCGTTCCTAACGTGAAACTAAAATCTTACAAGGCCACTGGCAATATGTAATATTATCAATCTAAACATAGAAGGAGATTGCTTCCTTTTTATAGAAGGTTAGAGTTCAGAGGATCATAGAGCAAGACCCTCTGGAATTCTCTCTTACAACTCAGCTTGTCCTGAAGGGACCAGAAAATCAGGCCACAGCCCAGACAGAGAAAATTGTGCTACAGAGAAAATTCAGAGCTGATTCCCATCTCGCACCTGCAGAATCTGCTGTCAGCTGTTCAATTCTAAGTTCTGTGGCTTTTCTTGATTCCTGCCTGTTGGCTGGCTAATTTATTAACTCCTTAATATCTGCAGCAAAGACCACACAGGCAAATATTTATGGGATCAAGAAAAACACAAGAATGAAAGGGTGATTGAGCAGGCTGACTGAATTTTGTGTTTACTTCACTAAATCATTGCTGAGAGTTGTCTCAACAGCTGCACACAGTCCAGAGTGGCATCTCAAAATTCAGCCTTGACTTCCTAGCCCAGCTCCCATTCATTCCACCTTCAACAGCCAGCTAGCCATTCAGTACACCATCCTCGTTTTATGCTGCAGGCAAAAAGCCAACAAAAATATGGTCACATTTAAAAGCCTTTTAAGCAGTGAGCACCTCCCTCCTTTCCCAATTGTTCCCTGCTTTTTCACATTCCTAGTTAATAGGTTTTTAAAGCAGTTTCCCCAACTCTTTTCCTGCCACATACTGTCTTGCCTGGCATCTATGCAGCAAAAGGCTGTTCTTCAAGAGGCTTTTAAATCCATTGTACCTCTTTGTGCCTTTCAACTGCTAACTCTTCAGGTATGGGCTGTGTTTCTTGCTTAGCATATTTTGCATGTTCCATGCTATTCACGTCAACTGCAGCAAAAATGAAGATAAAAATAAAAATAATAAATACAGTCATTTTAAGTGAAGTTTAAGGCCGTGTCTACAGTTTCCTATTTGCTCAAGGTGTTTCACAGGCAGCCAATAAGAGGCACATTTTCCGGAAGTGTACAATTTTGAGTTGAAATATAAACAAAAGGTTTCTTTCTTTTTCTTTCTGAGAATTAAAGTCCCCTCGTAAGCCTTGAGGCTTTACTTTGTGGAAGCTCTGATACACTCGACACTAGGCTGTTTGAAAATTCTCTCCCCTCACCTTGTTTTCATTAGCAGAATGAGATTGAGAAAAGATGCAAATGGTGGGCATTAGAGAGCTTGAGTATTGAGAACTGGTAGGGTTCCAAAGGGCTGTATTTACATTTGTAATATTACAACAAATATTATTGTCTGTTACGTGCCAGGAATTGTGCTTGGGCATTAGATGTAACGATGAACAGGAAAGAGTCTTTGTCGTAGAAGAGGCTCATGGTCTAGTGAGGAGAAAGCCAAGTAAATAAACAATCATTTGAATACATGTTTTGAGAAACAATGTTTCGTGGCTTTGCTAGAAATTAAAATGACTTTTTGGTGCCGAGATAAGAAATCTAAGGTAGGCAACGATGCTGCTAAAAACTGAAGTAAACATGCATTTCCCTCCTGACTATGGAAAATAATAACTAGTGCCCACTTTTAAATACTTACAATTGTATTCTTTTTTCAGGCCCTGCGATGCCGTATGCTTTTTCTTCAACTTTGAGACCAATGATCTCATCATGTTGCCAAAAATGAATTGAGGTTTTTAAGCAATGCAGACATTATAAATTATTCAAATACTTAAGTCTCATAATATGTTCTTTTTTCTTGGTTTTGTCTGGCGAGTGATATTTTATAGTAAGTTACAGAAAGCTAGATTAGCAAAGGCTCTCAAGGATAAAACTATTTGTAACAATGTATTTTTTTCCTTTTCGATGCTACTGCTATGCCTGGCACAAACTTTACATTTAAATTATTTTCCCATGATTTGCTTGCAATTCTGTCTCTTTTTTAAAGAAAGATTCATGTTGTTATCCTACTTGATAGCCCCAATGCCTACCATAGTGATTGGCACATGGGATGCGTTTAGAAAGAAGGATGGAAGGAAGAAATGAAAGAAGGGAATGTTCATTTTTTTCTTCACACTGTAGTAGTAAACAGATCTATTCAGCCACCCGTGTCACTCCATTTTTGAAACCACAAGTTGTTGTTTTTATTTTATACACTGTCTAATACTTCATAGGTCTGCTTTTATTTTATTTTTTTAATTAAAAAAATTTTTTTAACGTTTACTTATTTTTGAGACAGAGAGAGATAGAGCATGAACGGGGTGGGTCAGAGAGAGAGGGAGACAGAGAATCTGAAACAGGCTCCAGGCTCTGAGCTGTCAGCACAGAGCCCAACGCGGGGGTCAAACCCACGAACTACGAGGTCATGACCTGAGCTGAAGTCGGACGCTTAGCCGACTGAGCCACCCAGTTCTGAGCCCCCATAGTTCTGCTTTTAAGATGAGCTGGTGACTTGATACATTCAACTCCTAACAGCCAGATGCACCATATTTATTTATTTTTTGTTTGCACGATTTTCTACAAAAATATAATTAAGATAATTCCATTCAAATAGATTTGGATAGTGGTGTCACTAAAGAGGAGGTAACTACAAGCAGTATTTCAGTAAAGACCCAATAGAGTGAGAGTTTTTATTTTACTCTTTCTCTAAAGAAAGATTGCCTTATGCCAAAGTGACACTTTAAGTTTATTTATTTATTTTGAGAGAGAGAGAGAGAGAGAGAGAGAGAGAAAGAGAGAAAGCATGAGTGGGGGAGGAGCAGAGAGAGAGGGAAAGAGAGAGAGAGAAACCCAAGCAGGCTCTGTGCTGTCAGACCCTGGGATCATGACTTGAGCCAAAATTAAGAGCCGGACACTCAACTGACTGAGCCATCCAGGTGCCCCCAAAGCGATACTTTTGGTTACAGATCATGGCACAATCATGGGTTATGTTGTGATCAGTCATATCTTGTACTGGACTACATCTCTTGTATGTAGTTTATAGGATTCATAATCATTTTTATAAGTCTAAAATAAAAAAAAATTATTACAGAATATAGGTGTGCATGCATTTAAAAGGAAAACAACTATCAACAAACCAAAAAGCAAATGGTTTCTAAATTTCAATAAAGGAAAGAAAACTTGGCTCTTTCTTTTTGATTTGTTTTTCACTGATTAATTTACTCAATACATATTTACTGACAACCGGTTTTGTGAAACAGGTTGCATAGATGCTGTGCGGGAAACAAAAATGAATAAGAAATAGTCCCTGTCCCCCATGGAACTTTTAATCTGGTGAACAAGATGACAGCACACATAAAATATAATGTAAGGTAGAATATGATTAATGTCTCAAGGGAGGGACATTAGGGAAGTAGGGCTTGAACCAGACCTTGAAGAATTTAAACCAGCAGAGATGTGAGGATGACTTTATAAGTAGGTAAAACAGCATATGCTCAGGTTCCATGAGTCGATCACGGTGGAAGTATTGGGATGAAGGCTTGTGTAAGGTAAGGTCATATAGTAGAGGCATCTGGATACAAACCATGAGGTTTAGACATAAATTTGGGGAATACTGGGCAGTTATTTTTTGATTCAGAAAATAGAAATGTTTCTTCCTAGAAGATTAGGCTGTCAATCTGTTGAGTGGCCAGGTATGAGGAAGAGAAAAACTAGCAGTGGGGAGCTGACTTGGGAGGTTGATGCGAGATCACAGGATAGGGGTATCACTTATTGGATCTTGGCTGTATTAACTAAATGAAGCAGGGCACACTAGATGAATACTATAGTGATAGGAGCTGCTAAAATTTGTCCTAAGTGGGAGTGATGGGAATTGAGTATGGCCTCAAAATTTTAAGTGGGGAAGACAAAAAGATTGGTGGTATTACGAATAGAAAGAGGAAAATCAAATGGAGGAACAGGGTTAGTGGGAAAGATATGAATTTGGTTTTGAGCTTGTTGTATTTGAATTGCTGTTAGTATGTTCAGGTTGAGGACAGCCTCAGAGAGTCATGAAATGGAGGAAGTTGGGAGACTGGTCAGAGTTAGAGACAGAGATTTTGGAATCATTTTATTGTAATGATAATTGAACTTTTACAAGGAAATAAGATCTCAAAAAGAGAGAGAAGGCGGTGAGAGAAGAGAACTATGCGCAGAACCTGGACATGTAAGTTTAACAAGATGAACCCATAAGAGGAGACAGAGGTAGAATCATCAAAAAGATTAAGGGAAGAGTTATAAGGACCAAGAAGGGAAAGAGTTTAAAAAATGAGAGGAGGTCAATAGCAGCCAGAAATGTTCACTTTTTAAAGAATGTTCTCATTTAAAAACATCGTTTATGTTTTATCTGCATGTTTTTGGTGTTCTATATCTCACATGTATGTTTGTGTTTGGAAGGACATCCACTAAACTGTTAGTAATGGTTAATGCAAAGGAGTGTCAGGAGGTAGATTTTCACTGTGTAAGTTCATGAAAGTGTATCAGTCAGGATCTCAGGAGGAAACAGATGGCACTTTCAAATTAGGATAATCAAGAAGTGTTTAATAAAGAGACTATTTACAAACACGTGGAAAAGGTGTTGGGAAAGCACAAAGATTAGTGTAGTATCCCAGGACTAGCAACAGCAGGGGGTGTTAGTGTCCTTAGGCCATATAGATGAGGAGAGGGAGCAACTTCTGGAACTCAGACAGAAAGAATGGTCAAGGGAGGACCACCTTGAGAGGAGATATGATTTTGGTCAGAGAAGCAACAAGCCTGAGGGAACCTCCAGCAAGGAGACTAGGGGAATAAATACCTTAGCCACACACCATCTTCCTGCATCTTGCTGCAGACTGGCCTAACCCAATCAGGAGCTAGATGTCCAGGAACATGTCTATAACAGGGCAGCCTCCTGGGGCATAGCAGCGTGGGCAAGGGTCTGGATGGGCAAAGGGAGATATTTGGCACAAACTACTGTGTGACTTTAAAAACATAATTGTGTATTACTTCTCTGGTTTTTTTAAAGGTGTGTGTGTGTGTGTGTGTGTGTGTGTGTGCGTGTGCGCGCGCGCGTGCCTTTCTGCGACACCTATGCATTCACATAATATAAAATTTATAAACTACCTCAGTGTACAAATAATGATTAGAGAAAAATAATCAATAACCGGTCTTCTCAAATAGCTCCTAGACTAGATGGTTTTTTAGTGAGATTTTATAAAATTGTCACATGATAAATAGTATTTATTTTATATAAATTGCTCTAGGAAAAAAAAAAGAACAGAAGAGAAGCTGTCCAGTTGCCCAGCTAATTTGATGAAGCTTACATAATCTTAATATAAAATCAAGACAAAGGATAAAGAAGATATAGAAAAGCATAAAACTACGTCACTTGTGAATATAGGTGCAATCATTTTAAATAATATATTAGCTAACCAAATCCAACAGTTTATTAAAAAATAGCACATATTGATCAAGTAGTATTCATTCCAAGAATGAAAGGATAGTTCAACATCAAAAAAATGTATCAATGTATTTCACTTTAACACCAGACCAAAGAAGAAATATCCTTTGATGATTTCATGAGACACAGAAAGCATCTTATTTGTGATAAAATTTGCAGAATAAAGTATTAATACTTATGATGAAATTTACAGAATATTGGAAGCATCAAAGAACTTCCTGAACTATTTATGAAAAATTTGTGATAGATTCACTGGAATAAATTAGAAGCATTTCCATTGAAACAAAAACACAAGAAAAGGAGGTTTACAATTTCCACTACCAGTTAAACATAACCATTGGAGGTCCTGTCTTTTAAGGTAAGATAAAGGCATAAGGCATATTATGATTGTGAGAGATAAAAATCATTATTAGCAGATGATATGATTGTCTATATAGAAAATCCAACTGAATAAACATACGTTGAGTGCTAACAAAAGTTTAGGAAGATTAATAGACAAATCAACTCAAAAAAGCACTTCTTTTAGACAAATTATTCTTATAATAAAAATAAGATATTTTAAGAAATATAAAGCCTTATGCTTTTGGTTTCCTTTAGTAGAATAGAACAGAAATAAGATTTGAGACAATGGAGAGAGATACTGTTTTCATGGCTGGTATGAATTAATCTAGTAAAGTTATCAATCCTCTCCAAGTACACATGCAAAGTAAATGAATTTCTAATCAAAATTCTTAAAGATTTTTGAGGAACATAACAAATTTTAAAATTTATATAATGACTCAAGGCCCCAAAATCTCTAAAAAAGTACATAAGGATGATCCAAATATATAGTATCACTCTCATTCATCAGATATTAAGACATACTATAAATGATGATGCTGTTGTCCCAGCAAAATGTAAATAGACCAATGAAGCAGAATTCAGAGCTCAGATATAGATCCATGTATATGTGGTGGCTTATTATATGATAATGGCAATTTAAAAAGGACAAATTGTTTATTAGATATTAGAATAACTGTATCATTATATGGAGAAAAACATAGACCTCTAATACACAAAGGTTGACTCCAGACAGATTAAAGACCTAAATGTTAAGAGATAAATCTATGAAGATAATAGAAGAAAAATGTGAAATAAAATCTTTGTGACCAAGGGGTAGGGAGAGGCTTTTTAAACAAAATCTCGAAATCACCAATTGTAAGTCAAAAAAGAGTGGGTGGATTTGGCTATACCAAAACTGAGGACTTTGTTCAATGTAATGTGCCACAGATAAAGTTAACAAACCGATGTTAGATTTGGGAAAGGACATCGCAGTGTTTAAAACCAGCAAGGGATAATTTCCAAAATATGTAAGAACTCCTTAAATCAATAAGAACGAGGTAGGAAATCAAAGAGAACAATTCGTAAAATTCTTAAGAGGGTAAACAGGTAGTTCACAGAAGAGTCCTAAATGAATAAAAAAATATATGATGAGCTGCTGAAGTTCATTATAAAGAGGTACAATTCAAAGTAAAGCAACCAGGAAATATCACTTTTCAAGTACTGTATTTGAATGGCAACAATCAGAAGGTGGCTTAGCAAATACTGGAGAGGATACGGGCTTGTGGATCTTTCAGAACAGCTGGGAGGGGTATAAATTGTACAATCCTTCTGGAAAGTGATCATATGCATAGCAATCCCTCTCATGGATATCTTTTTCCAGAGAACTGGCAAAACTTTGAGTGGGGCATGTTTCTGGATGTGATAGTACCCATCCCTAATGAAGGTACATAGATACATCTGAGGTGTCCAATAAGCGAATTTAATTAGTAAGTAAAAATACAGTGGGTACATGCTATGAAATGCTATGCAGCAGTAAGAAGCCAATGAGCTAACTGATCATGGAGAAAGTTAAAAAAACATTAATCATGAAAGAAAAAATAGGAATGAGAATTATAGCACAAATACTATTTATTTATCCTTTTTTTAATGTTTATTTATTTTTGAGAGAGAGACAGAGCATGAGTCGGGGAAGGGCAGAGAGAGGGGGAGACACAGAATCCAAAGCAGCTCCAGGCTCTGAGCTGTCAGCACAGAGCCCAACACGGGGCTCAAACTCACAGACTGTGAGATCATGACCTGAGCGAAATCGGCCGCTTAACGACTGAACCACCCTGGTGCCCCAATATTATTTATTTAAATACGATGTACATAATTGTATACAAAACCACTATACCTGTTTTATAATGCTTCACACATTTAAAGATACATAGCAATCTCTTTAAAATAGGTGAATGAGAGGAAATGAGAGTGAAAATTAAAGAGTGAAATAAAGTGAAGAAAAGGGATCTTGCACGGACCCATGATGATAACACACTGAGAAACTGAGACAACAATTAAATCAACCTGCTGTCTGTGCACCTAAGTTTCAAAAACGAACAACAACAATAACAATGAACCAACCATTTAGGTGGTTTTCAATCTTTTGCTACAACGGCTGTGTCTGTCCTATATCATTTTTTTTTTCAACGTTTATTTATTTTTGGGACAGAGAGAGACAGAGCATGAACGGGGGAGGGGCAGAGAGAGAGGGAGACACAGAATCGGAAACAGCCTCCAGGCTCTGAGCCATCAGCCCAGAGCCTGATGCGGGTCTCGAACTCCCGGACCGCGAGATCGTGACCTGGCCGAAGTCGGACGCTTAACCGACTGCGCCACCCAGGCGCCCCTGTCCTATATCATTTTGTAATAACAAATGCAACATTTATCTTGTACTATGCATTTCTGGGGGTGTCTCCTCTACTCCTGTTCTTTCCTAAGACAGGCTCACGGTATTCCAACCAGAGAGGTAAAATTATAATTATGTGCCTACCTACCACCCAGGGTGTTTACATGGCCTCATAACTGATCTGGAGGTTCAGTGATCTGAGAGACAAACTTCACCGGCTTTCAAACATTTTGGTCTCGGGAATCCTTGATAGTCTTAAAATCATTGAGGATTCCAAAGAACTTGTGTTATTTACCACATTAGAAATAAAAACTTTAACTATTTAATAATTTAAAAAAGAATCACAAGACCACAAAATGTTAACATAATATTTAACGATGAAAAATGATTATATTTTGCAACACAAACAGTGAGAAGAGTGGCATCATTCTACATGTGTAACAATCTCTTTAATGTCTGACTTAATAGAAGACAGCTGGGTTCTCATATTTGCTTCTGCATTTCATCTCTTGTGAAATGTTGTTTTGATTGAAGTGTATCTAGAAAATCCAGCTTCACACAGACATGTCGTTGGAAAAGTGAGGAGTATTATAACAGCCTTTTCAGATCGTCGTGGATATTTTTCTTTGATACTGCACCAAAGCTCGACAAGTGGTTAGTTTCTTAAAGGTTATTTTCAATGTGAAATCTGAAAGTACTATCAATGAACTTTTTGTAGTTTGTTATATTAAAATCCATAGGCACGTCTTGTACTTTGGTGAATCTTTTACCTGTGCATGATTTTGTAATTTCACATACTGGTCTTTTGGAAATTGTTGGTTCATTGAGTTGTGCATATCATTATACAATATAAAAAAAAATCACATTCATTAATTATGACACCGATGTCGTAAGAAGAGTACTTAAGCATTGGGAAGCTGTGAAGTTCACAGTGATGGATACAAGTTTTCCAAAATTTTAATTTTTACTTGAAAGCTCAAATTTTATCATTGGCAACAATGCTGTCATTTTTTCCCCCTTGAGGTTACGGATTCACTTTGTTTATTTTCGAGAAAACACCAAACATTCAAGTCTGAATAAACCATGGTTTGTTTGCCAATTGTTCTTTCAAATAGAAATGGTGTTTGGTGAAACGAGGTGCAAGTGAGTAGTCTGGTCTGCAACTCAATGGCTAAAGTACGAGGAAATACCCGTGCTTCTCGCCTCAGTCAGTATGCATGAAAAGTGCTTCATGCACTTTTTGTTAACATAGAATATTAAAAAGACTCATACTCAAGGGTTGAACTTTAATAAAATCAGTAACTTCTACTGATTCATCAAGGACTTTTTTTTTAACGTTTATTTTTGAGAGAGCACAAGCAGGGGAGGGGCAGAGAGAGAGGGAGACACAGAATCTGAAGAAGGCTCCAGGCTCCCAGCTGTCAGCACAGAGCCCGACGATGCAGGGCTGAAACTTCCGAACCCTGAGATCATGACCTGAGCCGAAGTCGGAAGCTTAACCCACTGAGCCACCAAGGCCCCCATCAAGGACATTCTTAAATGAAACTGGCTTTCCTCCCTGTACCGTGGTGAGTGACAATGCTAGGAGGGTTTTGTGTGACTGTCTTGATATATGCTAGGGTGGAAGCTGTTTTGAGAATTCTCAATTTCAAACACCCTTTCTCAGCTTCCTTCTCTTCCCACTCCTTACAATTGAAGAAGGGTTACTGAATTAGTAGAGTTTGACTTGAGATACAGAACAACATCTGGGAGGAAGACCCAGAAGTTACCGAAGAAAGAGGGGAGGAAGAGAGAGAGAGAGAGATTTGAATTATATTCTCTAGTCTGACTGTATTGTAGTTTTAGAAATCTCCATGTCAGAACTTATTTTTAACCTTTGAGTGTCAGAGTGGGGAAAGTATTTCTAACAATGATTTCAGAAACTATATGATAAACAATGCCTTTAAAAAAGCAATTCTGCATGACAATAACCATTTCATAAAGTCAAAAGACAAATATTTGTGACTTATGTCAAAGGACTAACCTCCTTAATGTATAAAGAACTCCTGGCTATGAGAGAATAATGGATGGAGCTTATAAACATATTTTACAGAAAAGGAAATATGAATCGCTCTTTCAATGGAAAAGATGCTCAACTTCACTCTTTATAAGTGCAAATTAGAGCTACAATAAAGTACCATTTCCCACTTATCGAATCAACAAAATCTTTAAATTTGATAATATATTGGCAAGACTATAGGGCAAAGGATATTACTGTACAGTGCTTAGAAGAGTATAAATGGTTATATCCCCTGTAGAGGACAATTTAGAAGTATCTCTCAAGATTGCAAATTACCCTTTGCCTCAGCAATTCCACTTGTGGGGAATTTTTCTTACAGAAGGACTTGCACATGCATTTATGTGAAATTGCATTTATACAAAGTTTTTGTTTTATTTTTGTTTTTTCATATTGGTTGTATTTGTAAAAGTTTAGAAATAACTGTCTGTTAGTATGGAACTAATAACAATGATTGCATGTTGAAGGAGTTAATGGCAATGAGGCATATCAGGTCAGGAACAGGGAGGGAGACATCACTGTGTATCTGTCTTTATATACTTTATTTTGAAAAAAAATTGAGTATATTATTCAGTTTTTAAAGGCTCAAAAAAATTCTCTATATCACCTAGCAAGTACTAAATTTCTCCTTTCTGGTTACTAAGATAGAAAATAGGAAGAAAAGGAATCCCTCTGTTTTCTGCTGAAGTGAAATTGAAATTATGTAGGGTATCTTATTTTCAGTAGTCACCTAATGCATATTGATTGGATGAATGAAACAAATGGGTAATGACATTGTATTGCTTTTAGGTAGATTTTCTGATAATGGTGCACACAAAAGATAAAATTCACTTTTAGTTCCATTATCTTTCCTCTTTGGGACATTAATCTTCTTTCCTACCCTTCTTTCCTTCCTAGTTCTTTTCATTTTCATAAACGTGAGTTTCCACGCATGCACCACTACCTAGACCTGAATAAAAGCATATTTGAAGGAAGAAACATTCCATGTGAATGGGCAGATGTCTGTAAGAGATCCTGGTGGTTCTGAATTATGCACATTTTCTTTTACAAACTATATAACAGGGTCTATATTATGCCAAATAAATGGACTGGAAACTGAAAATTTTATTTAAAACTCTGTGTACATGTAGACAGAAGCTGGATTGCTAAACTCTAGGACAAGGCCCAGAGTTTGAGATTTTGTAATTGATCCATTGATTTCTGAATGTGCATACTTTTCCTATGTCTAACCAATTGCTTGGTCAGAAAACATTCCATAAGAACTTAGAGTCCAGTAAATCAAAATATATACTTACTGCACTGTAATGTAATATAATGTAATATAATACAATATAATATGTTATAATAATGTAATATAATATATATTTAATGTGTGTCAAGAATAAGAATAAAAAGCTTCTTGTTTTCTCAGTTAAACTTATGAATTATTATACATAATACAAATTATTATAAACTCCTATTGTCACATACTGTAATTACCATAAATTTTTCACCTACTTTGTTATTTTTTTAAGGATTTTTTTAATGTTTATTTATTTTTGGGAGAGAGAGACAGATTGTGGGTGGGGGAGGGGCAGAGAGAGAGGGAGACACAGAATCTGAAGCAGGCTCCAGGCTCTGAGCTGTCAGCACAGAGCCCAAGGTGGGGCTCAAACCCACGAACCGTGAGATCATGACCTGAGCTGAAGTCGGATGCCTAACCGTCTGAGCCACTCAGACACCCCTAAAGATTTTATTTTTTAAGTAATCTCTATATCCAACGTGGGGCTCAAAACTACAACCCCAGGTTCAAGTGTCACACACTGTACCCAATGAGCCAGCTAGGTGTCCCTCACCTACCTATGTTTTGGTTTTTTTTTCCCCCTTATAACTATAAACAACAGAAGTTCAAAATACATTTACATAGTATCAATTTTTTAAATTAATTAATTTATTTTGAGAGAGAGAGAGAGAGTGATAGAGAAAGAGTATGCATACGAAGGGGAAGGGCAGAGAGAGAGGAGAGAGAGAGAATCCCAAGCAAGCCCCACACCATCAGCACAGAGCCTGACACGGGGCTCGATCCCATGAACTGTGAGATCATGATCTGAGCCAAAATCAAGAGTTTGATGCTTCACCTACTGAGCTACCCAGTTGCCCCCATTGTGTCAAATTTCTGACATGTAATTGGAAAACAGAGCAAAGATGCAATTCAGTTTGTTTGATGAAGAATTCTACAGTATGACATATGTCTTTAGGGATATATACACGTGTTAACATAAAATAATCCATCCACCACTTTTTTTAAAGCTTGCATTGATGAAAAAATGTGTATTTATAAATGACATAATTGTAGCCATTTGTTTTTGATACACCTCCATGATTAAATTATTCCTTGGAAACCAATTTGACAATAAATTTCATATATTGAAAAAAAAATAAAATAAAAATTATTCCTTAATTTTCTAAGTAAAAATTATTATCCTAAAGACTCTTAACTTTAATAACTAACAAAATTCAGGCCAATACTCTCTTAAATTGATTCCACATGATGGGATCAAATTACTTCATTTTTATTTTATTTTATTTTATTTTATTTTATTTTATTTTATTTTATTTTTAAAGGTTATTTTTTTTCGAGAGAGAGAGCACGTGCATGTAAGGGGGTGGGCAGAGAGAGAGAGAGAGAGAGAGAGAGAATCCCAAGCAGGCTCCACTCTTAGTATGGGGCTCAATGCATGGTTCTGTCTCCTGACCACGAGATCACAACTTGAGCCCATATCAAGAGTCAGACACTTAACCGACTGAGCCACCCAGGTATTTTTATTTAAATTTAAATGTTCTATTTGGAAAATTAGGAGATCAACCTTTATAGTTAGAAGAAAAATCAGAAATAATTCTAATGGGGAGGGTATTCATTTTTATCTTTACTGTGTGGCATAGAAATTTCTGGGAAAAGGCATCATTTCAAACTTGGAGGCATCACTGCTCCATTTCCACATATGGTTGGAATGAGAATTCCCTTTCAGTGACTGCCTCCCATTCACACATGGGAGGAGCCAGAGCACAGCTATGGAGAAGTCTGTCAAAGGTTTTTTTCATTACTAGCAGAAAAGTTACATTGTCTGCCTGCCCGAAAATGTTTATGGAAACTTGTGATTTCTACATCTGGGGTTCATTTTTGAGAGTGCATGCAAATCAAACTGTTGAATAGGTAACAGCTATTTTGCTACCCTACAGACCCAGCTTGAGCTCTGAGATACAATGGCAACACATCTCCAAAGTTCTTCAACACAGTTGAAAAACCTCAAAATGGTTTATCCACTGAGAAGTGTTGGAAGCTCTTAAAAATTACTATTTAAGAACAGGATAGAGTTCCTCATTTCTAAAATAGCTTTATTAAAACCTCACCTAGAAGCACATGTATGATTTTTTTGTGTGTCTTAAGAACGTATGACTATTTTGGTCAGCAAAGCCTAATAATTCAATCTAACATTTTAAATAAAGGCAGCAAAATTTTCACAAATACCTTTCAAATGCAATTCCTAAAATAATTGGTATGTCTAAACTTGGCATTATCTATACAAGTGGTTCCTTAGTAGTGATTCATGATTCATCTTTTCACCCATCTATGGTAAAATAGGAATATTAAGACAACATGGTGCATTTTTCATCATTAAATTGGTTCACTTTAAATTAGGACTATCCTTTACACTAAGATTCTGTCACATCCTACTTTTAAATGTTTAAAATGTCCATTCTTTTATTGCATAACAGTGTTGATGGATAATAGTTTGTTTTTAACATATGTTTGGTGGCAGTTTTCTGTAATCTCTAGGTTTTTGAAATTTTTATTAGTTTTTTTAATTAAAAAATTTTTTTTAAGTGTTTATTTATTTTTGAGAGAGAGAGAGAGAGCACAAGAGAGGGAGGTGCAGAGAGAGAGGGAGACAAAGAACCTGAAGCTGGCTCCAGGCTCTGAGTTGTCAGCACAGAGTCTGACACAGGGCCTGAACTCAGGAACTGTGAGATCATGGCCTGAGGCTGAAGTCAGACACCTACTGACTGAGCCACCCAGGCACCCTGAAATTCTTATCAGTTTTTAAATGCAGAAATGTATTTCATACAATATTAAAACATCCACATAAAAAGTGAAAATTCAGGAATTAGTGCCTCAAAATATTTAATTTACTAAATACTTACGTTTCCCTCAAGACATGAAGATATTTGATTTATTTGTTTTTTTAAGTTTATTTATTTATTTTGACAGAGAGAGAGAGAGAGAAAAAGCGCACGCACGAGTTGGGGAGGGGCAGAGAGAGAGAGAGAGAGAGAGAGAGGGAGAGAGAATTCCAAGCAGGCTCCACACTGTCAGCGTGGAGCCTGATGTGGGTCTCAATCCCACGAACCGTGAGATCATGACCTGAGCCCAAATCAACGATCGCACCCTCAGCCAACCAAGCCACTCAGGCATCCTGAGACATTTGCTTTAGATCAACAATTTAATATAATTGGCTATATACACAAAAATTAACTAATGAATAAATCTACTCAAACGGTCAACAAATAACATGGGGTGAATTTGAAAGGGAGTTAAAAAAGTATAAAAAGTGACCTTAGCCTGGGATAGGTGGGCTAAGGAAGAAGCGAACAGATTGCAAGGTCACACTTGCCATGATGGTGAAATTATTTTCTAGCCTTGGCTTTAAGAAATGAGATATTATGTTGAGCCAACTAAATCTAGGATTAAACAGAGGAGATGATCACTTTTGCAAACTTGATGAATTAAGAATGGTGTGAGCAGTGGGTGATTAATGAGGGCCCAAAGGTAATTAAAACCTGTACTACGAACTCTTTGCCTGTCTTATTTGTTGCTCTGGTCCCAGTGCCTGGAAGGTTCTCTGTAAATATTTGGTGAATGAAGAACATGAAAGAAGAAAGAGAAGGTAGCTGCTGGGAAAGCAACAGTGGAGAATTGTGCAGAACACCAAGAAGATGAATTTTAGGAATAGCTAATCAATTCAGAGTTTTTTGAAGGCCTCTTTTAATCCAGGCAACATAATCTTATTTGCTATCAATTGCTCTAGCAACCACAGTATGGATGGTGATATTCAGAATTATTTACTTAAAAAGATTTTGTATTGGCCAACAGCTGCTACTACTGGAATTTACATGATAACTAGAAGACTAGGAATTCTGTGGTTTAAGATGGTCCTAAATCCCTTAGTAATTCTAAAGCTTTAGTGATCTTTTTCTTTATGCGAAGAATTTCACTTGTAGTTACATATTTATGGGCCTAAGATCATTATTAGCTCCTTAACATCACCAATAGAGTTGGAAAGCAATTTCAAAGACAATCTGTATCATCTTTCCTGTTTATAAAAATGAATTTTCAAAGATGCTATTGACATTTTGCACCGTATTACATCAGGCCTACTTTCAGATAGCATATACTTACCAAAAACAAACGGCTTATTATTGGTTCTTAGAAGTTATTTGGCCAAAGGGCCAAAATTTGGTAAGGAAAATGTATGAAAGAGGTTCATGAAAATTTACCATTTTGTCAGATTAGCTTTTTTGAAGTATGATTAAATATAAGATCTTGATTTTGTTATTTCTCTTTATAGGACTTAATTTCCCCACAAACCGAAAGAGATACCATTTCATGGGCTATTGCCGTAAGAGAATTGCACTGGCATCTTCATGATTTAAGTCTCAAATATACAAAAGCACAGATGGCTTTAACAAATAAAAAATTTTGGTGTCTACTATATATGTGATAAGTAGCCAACACAGGGCTATTTCTGTGGGATATTAGAATTCTGGACAGTAAATTTGCTCTCACTAGTTCATCTCATGTTAACATATTTATGTGTCTCCTCCCCTGTTTCAACGCATGCGGTACAGCACTCACTAATTATTTCTATTGTGTGTGCTAGACATTTGAAAGTGTGTGGTCTCACAAACTATGAGGCAGACTGGAATTCTTTACAGCATAAAGTTAGTGACATACAGTTGCTTCAAATCATAGCCACTACCCTGGTAGCCAAAAGAAATGCAGTGATATACTAATCGTACTACGTACGATTAAATGTTCTCAAAAAACACTTCGAAAATGATCTCTCTCATTCAGCAAAGGAACTTGACTTTGCAAAGTATATATCGTTTTCCCAAAGGCTTTGTGCTTGTGAAACTTGTGCGTCATGTCCCATAATTGTTTTAAAAAACCACGGAGGCAAAAAACAACCCCACTTTATCAAATGATCAGCGATGATACCATTTTACCTATTCAACATGTTTTAGATGTCTTGTTTGTGATTCTGCTGTTTCTCCATCTTTGCCATCTGGGGTCCCCCAGCCAGTGGGCCTCACCGATGTCTCCTTCCTGTGGTTTACTCAGGCTTGCACGGAATGTACACCAATTCGCTGTTTATTCCCGCATCTGGGGACTGCTCTCCTCCCCTGACTCTGGTTGTCTTGGGTGGGAGAGCATCTTATTTCTTTTTTTTTTTTTTTTTTTAAATTTTTTTTTTTCAACGTTTATTTATTTTTGGGACAGAGAGAGACAGAGCATGAACGGGGGAGGGGCAGAGAGAGAGGGAGACGCAGAATCGGAAACAGGCTCCAGGCTCTGAGCCATCAGCCCAGAGCCTGACGCGGGGCTCGAACTCACGGACCGCGAGATCGTGACCTGGCTGAAGTCGGACGCCTAACCGACTGCGCCACCCAGGCGCCCCTAGAGAGCATCTTATTTCTAACATATAATGTCTCTATGCACGAAGGAGGCACTGGGGCTGACGTTACCCACCGCATTTTCCCCATTCTCCCTTCACTGCTGCTGCTTTTTTGAAGACCATTCCCTACGTCACCTTTGACTCAAGAATGCTTTGCTAGTTTGGAGAGATTTATGATTGTATGTCTAAACTCAAATAAAAGGAGCAAGTATGCTAATGAATCTTAATAGGGACTGTGCAATCATTTTCTCACGAGTTTTAAGCAACACGTTCCTAGACTCTCTAAAAATAGAGCACATATCACACAAACAGCTTATATCCAGCAAATGATCATTTAATCCAATCATAAATTATGGAGCCTTGTTATAAGCACTCCTC
Organism: Puma concolor; assembly: GCF_028749965.1. NCBI lineage: Eukaryota > Metazoa > Chordata > Mammalia > Carnivora > Felidae > Puma > Puma concolor. The sequence continues at coordinate 74,041,428 of NC_141675.1, read as the reverse complement.
CTGTGTCCTCCCTTTTCTGGGCTGAGGAAAAGTCGGCACGTCCCGGAAGGAGGTGGAGACCTGAGAAAGACAGGGTCTTGTCCCACTCTATCCTTAACGTTGAGCCTCCGGAACAGGAGTTACTCATGTGTGTGCAGAGAATAAGTAATCTATGTCTGAGGACATTTTTTTTTTTTTCATGTTAAGTTAAATTGTAGCCAGCTGCTCCAGCTGTTTTCATTTCACATTTGAATGTTTACTATTTTACTGAGCTGGGAAAGCAGCTATTGAGTGTTCCATGTATCATTCTAAAAAAGGAACTTTTTCTGTCCTTAATAGCTACAGCACCAGAACTGTCCAGGAGGTCAGAGACTATGTCTGTCTTATTCAACACTGAATTTACAGAATCTAAACTGGTATTTGGTACCTTGTAGGTGCTCATAATGTATCTAAAAGAATAAAGAATTGCTCTCCTAATTGATAAAATAAGTAATGATGTCTACATAGTGTAATTGTAACTGTGTGAAGGCAAAAAATTAAATTGCCTTGCAATATATTATACAAATATTAAAGACTATATAAAGCCTTTTTATTGTTGATTTGCTTATTTACTAGTTTTTAAATCTTGGAGTCTGAGAGCATTTATAAGAGGAATGTTCACAGCAGTTTTACTTTTGGAGGCCTTGTCCATCCATTATTTTGATCTAACCAACCAGACTCTTTCCTAGAGGTCAACATTCAAAATGTAGAAAGTTTCTTCTCCCATCCTTAATCGCTGGCCACCTAATTCCCCTCCTCACAGCTGATGTTATTAGTTTCTTGTGTAGTTTCTCAGCTACTTTAAATTTAGCTTTTGTAGAGCTTTCTATATAAATTTCTATAGAGCTTCTTCTTTTTCTATGGCTCCATATTCTGTTGCATGGATCGCCTATAGTTTATTTAAACAATTCCTCCATAATGAGCATTTAAGTCATTTCCAATATTTTACAATATATTTTCCAGTATATTAGAAACAATGATACCACAAATAATTTTGTATATGTGTCATTCTGTACACATGTATTTCATCAGGATAAATTCTTGGCTATAGAATTATTATTCTATATTTTCCAAACTGCCTAAAGGATAGGTCTCAATGATTTTTTCTTAACAATTTGCTTGACTCAAACTATTCTACAAGCAGATTTTTTCATAGTCTATAGTCACACCCTAGAAAATTGAATTATACAGTCCATAAGTGGAATAAGCAACCATGTCAGTGGAGGGATTTAAGGAGCCTTGAGTGTCCTACCAGTGCAAATATCTGGAAGTCACCAGCCTGTCACAGTGTCATTCAAGGCAATCCATAGAGGCTTTCTGTATGACAATCATACCCAATGCTTTCTTTTGTTGTTGTTGTTGATTTAATAACTAGTTACTAGTATTCATATCTTGATAAACTATAAAATCCCTCTCTGATGCTTTCTTTTTTCTTGTGTATACTTCCTCTTTATCTACTGACAGACTGAGGTGACATCCCAGGGCCTTTTTACTATAAACATGTGGAATGTTCACATTACACATAATATGATTCTGGGAGTTGGGGGGAGACAGGGAGGGAAGGAGGGAAAGAGAAACTTAATTCTTCACAATTTTGTGGTTAAAATGCCCTGGAAGATTCTAAATTTTCACTGTGCACCTGCACAGTTATTGTCTGTGAACTTGTTCCTGCTGATGGGGTTAATTTTGTCTGGGCAGATGAATGTCACTCTGAAAAAAAGAGACTATTGTGTTCTATGGACACATGCTGACCCCGACCTGAAAGTGCTGAACATGAGACAGGAGTAGGAACTCTGGTCTCACTTAAAAAAGTTGAAGGTTAACTTAAAATCAATCATTTCTGTTTAGACTAAATAGTAAGTTTGTCAATTGTGGTCATCCAAGAAGAAAGTTTTTTCCTGTAAGGTTTACAGTATTTGCTAGCTGCTTTTCTTTTTCCTTGAAGGTTAGTCATATCTCAAGAAAACCAGATACTGCCTTGGAGAGTAGAATGGGAGTTGGGGAGGTGCAAGAAAAGTAAGATAAGAGCAGGTGAAGCAGACAGGGACCTCCACAGGAAAAAAAAAAATGTTAAGAACAGAGAAGTAGGATGGCAGGAATATACAACTTATCTAATATATAATATATTAAAGTTTAGTGGCTTCCGATATTAGTGAATTACAGGGCATTCCTGCAGCCTGGCCACACTAGCACTAGGGGAGGTTGAACTCAGCAGCCACAATATACCAACCCACTCGGCACTGGTTGGATGAGAGAACCGTGTTCATAAGGCAGCCAATGCCTAGTCAGTATAACCACTTTGCTTTAAATGTGCTTAGCACAGAACTAGGGGCTCCATATCTGCATGGATGACTTTCTAACCCTTCTAAAAGCAAAGTGCTCTATGAATATGATTTTATGTGCTCCTGAGCCACTGGTTTTAAATTATTCCCGTGTTGCAAATGAGACATTAAGCATCGTGGAAAACTCAAGAACATGAGCAAATAAAAAAACAAGGTTTGGTGTGGGGCGGGGGGGGGGCACCTGGGTGGCTTAGTCGGTTCCACTCTTGATCTCAGCTCAGGTTTGGATCTCAGGGTTGTGAGTTCGAGCCCTGCATTGGGCTCCACACCCGGTGTGGAGCCTACTTTAACAAGCAAGCAAGCAAGCAAACAAACAAACCAAAACAAAACAAAACAGAAAACAAGGCTTTAGATAGAATGAGATTATGAACATAATACTCTTACTTTCTACTTTTCACTGGTAGTGAATTTCTATCACTGAATTCTAGTGACTCTTCCTGTGAAAAACATTTTTTCCTTTTCTTCTTGATAGTCTGTGTATGTTTGTTGTCAAATATGAAAAAAATAACTGTGATAGAAGAAGGGAGAAAGCTTTTGAGATCTGTGATTTCGGTTTATGTAAAGCTGCTTTACAAGCAGTTTCTTGTTGGGTCAACAAGCCTGTGTGTATTTTGGCATAAAACAGAGTGCTAGTGCCTAATCCACTCAGAATAACCCTTTCAGGGGTGTTGAGATACCCAAGCGATAAACTGACAGCAATAGAGGAGGATGAAATATTAGAAGAAAGGTGTCAACCATCAAGAAAAGCTGCAAAAACTGGATTCCCTGGTTTGTAGACTTGCTATTTTCTATCTAGATGGTTATTGGAATTTCTGTTGTAGCTTTCAGAGAATCTCTTTCTCTTAGAAAAGTATTATGTACTTATATCAACACAGCAGTATGGTGTCATGAAAAGAGCATAGACCTTGGGAAATCAGGTAGGTCTGAGTTTGAGTCCCATCTCTACTACTTTTTTTTTTTTTTAAGATTTTATTTTTAAGTAAACAAGTAATCGCTACACCCAACATGGGGCTCGAACTTACAACCCCGAGATCAAGAGTCGCATGCTCTACCTATGGAGCCGGCCAGGCGCCCCTCTGCTACTTTTTGGCTGTACAAATGTAGACTAATTTCTTCATGTCCCCATACCTCAGCTTCCTCATCTGTGTTAAAGAAGACAGGAGTTATAATTTGTAGTCTTTGTAAGGACTATGTAGGGTAATTTACGTTACCATCTTCCACAATGTCTGAACAGGACTCCTTAGGTGTTAGTTCCCTCTAGACTGTCCTCCTCCTGACTCCACAGATAAAGGCAATTGAAGCATTAATAAGTATGTATATACATTCCAGAAAACATTTAAGGTGATTATAATTTGGTGATTGGACCCAATGGTTTCCAGGAAATTTGAGAATGAGTAAGTTATTTTTCCTCTTTCATGAGAGACTTTTTAGAGTAATAAAGTTTACTTTTTCTTTCTCTCACTCTGTGCATTATAATGGACTGTCTTTGGAAAGAGTGGCCTCAAAACGTACTGACAAATTGTACAACATTGTGCATGTACTAAATGTCAGTAATTTTATGTATTGTATCACAAATAACAAAGAAAACAGTAGAGACAGCTATTATTTTTTCTTTAAAAAAATACATTGGCAAAGCCAGTGGTTACAGGTAAATAGCACCTATTCATCCATTGTTTTATAGCTCACATGAACAGCTGATACAAATACAAAAAATTAATGGCTGAAGAGTTTAGAACTCTTTAAGAACTCATTTGCTATAAAGATGTTTATCATAGAACTATTTATTAGAGTGAAATATTGGAAGCAGCCTAAATGGCTCATGTTAGGAAAATGAGTTAGCAACAATAATCCTTAAGATTTATTGAATACTTAACTATGTACCAGACACCCTTTTAAGTATTTTACATGTATTAACTCATTTAATTCTTAATATAAAACTATGGTAGGTAGTACTACATTTACAGTACATGGTAGATATTATTCACATTTTATGGGTAAGAAAACAGGCACAGAGGTGTTAGTGAATTGCTCAAATTCACACAGCTGGTAAATGGAAAAGCAGGATTCCTGCCTAGGCATGTGATTTTGGAGCCCAAATTTGATGTATTGAGATAATGTAATATTTTTCAATCATAAAATTCTGCCTCAAACATTTTATGATGACACAAAAATGATTATGCTACAACATAGCAAAAAAATGTAGGATAAGAATTATATGTGCAATATATTCTCAACTTTGGAAAAAAATCTGTGGAAGAAAGACTGAAAGAAAATGTTTATGATAGTTATCTCTGGAAGAGTAGGTCATGATTATTTATTTTCTCGTGTGTCTATTTTTTGATACCTTATGAATTTCTTCAATTAACTTACATTCACTTTATATTCAGAAAAAATAAACTATTTATAATAGCATCTCATTTACTTAGCATTTTTATGAATCTCTAAATTATTCCACATAAGTGAAATATTGTTTTAGTTTTAGAAAGGAACATCGTAAGGTGATTTAATTCACTTTTCAGCCAGTGCTTACATCTATTTAACGATGCCCATATTAAGAGGCTTTTAAGTTATATTTGAATACTCTTTTGTTGATGGGAAACTGACTACTTCTCAAGGCAGTGCAATTCACTTATAAATATATTTTACTCTGAGAATTCCAAGTCTAATATTTTATAAAAAGAACCTTTTATTTTAAATTTTTAGTAGGCTCCACGTGCAAATGGGGCTCAAACTCATGGCCCTTAGATCTAGAGTCACATCTTCTACCGACTGAGCCAGCTAGGTACCCCTTATTTAAATTTCTTCTAAATTTTATGCATGCTGGTCAAATTATCTGCCACCGATTCTAGGCCCCAACTTTGGAAAGAGGACCTTGTTATCCAGAGTAGTCTATTACTGCCTGAACTTAGTCCCTGAGATATCATTGCTTATCCAGTCCCCAACCACTTTCTGGTCTATTGGTCTGTGAGGATCTATTACTCATATTCTTCTTCTTTCTGTATGACCATGGCTGGCTATCTGATTTTTATGCCTAAGCAAGCCATGGTATCTGCTGCCCTAAACTGGATCAGTTAGCAACCATTGCCGTTCAGGATAATGTTCTTCTTAAATAGAACATATAAAACTTATTTTTATTGTTATTATGAATAACTTCCACTGATTGAGGTCCACATGGCCGGCACAGTACTGGGCCTTTTAAAAACATGGCCACAATTCGTCATTATAATTAACCTTAGGTAGGTATTCTTCCTATTTTGCAGATGGTGCTAATGCTAATAATGTTTAGCGGGATTAAATAATTTACCCCAGATCACAAAGCTAGTGAACGGCAGAGTTAGGGCTGCAACCTATGTCTTTCTGATTCCATTGTCAATGTTCTTTCTATGTCACTACACTGCTTCTCTACTTCAATTATAACTTTCTTCTTGATGGCTCAAGATCATAATGATGAACATTGGTTATTGTGCTGTGCTGTATAACAGTGGTGTCTTCAGAAGCTATAGGTTTATAGGCCACAGAGACTGTGTTTTGTGATTCTTCTGTCTATTCTTTCATAATGAGGCTATCAGGTCCTCTGTAGCTCATGAGTGTGCTAAGCCCATTATATTTCCTGATATACAACTTTTTATTTCTACGGACTATGGCTAGTGTTAGTTAACTGAATGTGTTAATGAGTTGCATTTCAAGGAAGATTCAGTAAGCTTTGAGGGAAAGTTTAAGGGGCTTCTCTTTTGTGTCTTCTGTGAATGGGTGTGCCTTGCCACTCAGAGACTCAGGTCCAGGCTATGTTCCGTGTAGCCGAGCTTGCCAAATAAGTGAGATGAGGCAGGTTTTTAAGCAGTTTGCTAAAATCCTATCAAGTTGTAACCCAGTGAATTTGATTTTATGAATATGCTTACCTGATCAAACATTGTCTGTTAAATGCAGGAAAATATCATTTGTCCATATCTCCTTGCCTGCCATCACCTCTTCTCTGAATCTTATTTTTATCCTTGCTTGTCTTTCAGTAGGATGGCTATACATCCCTGTTTCCCAAGACCACCCTGGAACACTTTAACTTCATAGCAATGATGATTGTGTGGGGCTCCCTCTGTGTTGGTCTGTCCACTGGAGGATGAGACACTTGGTATTTTAAGAACTTCGTACTCAAGAGTAATTGTAAAGATTTTTTTCTTGCCCCCTTCTTCCTTAGAATCTTTTGGGCTTTGAAACATTTGCTTTTTCTTCCTTAGAGAAATAGGAGGGTACAACATCTACTATTTTATGAATCTTTAACATTTAAAAAATATTGTCATCTTTCCTCTACAAATTATGAAGACCTCTTAAGGACTATGAGATAGTCCACTAGACCCCCACCATTTTGAACCAGTATTTTGACTGCTTTATAATTTATGTAAGATATCAGGCCAATCTAGTTATTCATCTTCCTAGCAGCACAGTGCTAGAGCAAAGCCTCATTCTTAAGAGAAGTGAATGAAAAATTTAGTAGCTAAGAGAGAGAAAGAGAGGGAAAGAAGAAGGATGAGGAAGAAGACAAGGAAGAAGAAAGGAGGGCAGAGTAAAGATTCCAAGGGGCCTGGCTTCTGGCATTACCAGACATAAGATGAGCTCAAGTTCAAATTGATCTAGATAGAATGAGAAGAATGGAGACCATGTGTAAATGATACCAATTATCCTAATGAAAACTCACTTATTCAGTCCAGATTCAAACTATTTCAAAATAACCAGATCTATACTATCGTATAATCATAAATTAACTTGATGCTATCTTGTTTGTTTTGTGCAGATCAGTAAGTGATTTTCACAAAAACGCACATAATTTTCAGGTTTAATGTGCCATTTCGAGATTGAAATATGAAGAAAGTGCTACATGATGGTGATGAAGATCTTGACCTCATTAGGCCATATTCAGCCACTCCCAAGTGTGGCCACATTCAAGTAGCTACTGCCATCTTCCAGAGTCAAGGGAGACAGGGCACAAGGAACCTTGGGAACAAGAACAACAACAATACCACTGTCAAGTGCCTACTCTGTGCCAGACATTCTTCTGGGAGCTGTACATACTCTCCTCTGAACAACCCTGAAACATCGATATTGTGTTCTTTTGTAGATGAGGATGTTACCTTCAGAGAGTCTCAGTAACATTCCCCAAATCACCTGGCTGTATTTGAACTCAGGCCTCTCTGTTTTCAAGGAGGGTCTTTCTACTATACTCTTCAATGTCTTCACAAGGGGGACCTCAGAAAGCTCAGCAAACTCCTACCATATCCTGCTTGGTAGTATAGCTGTTGAGACTTTCTTAAGGAATCTGAGACCATGTCTTCATCTTTGCATTTCCACACCACCCCTCGGGGTACACAGTAGATGCTTCAGAAATACTTATTGAATGAGTAAATGAGTGTCATATAAAGTTAATATTGAAATTTACTTATTACAAAGCTCATCTACACAGGGTTAAGAGTAGTAAATGCCTCCCTAGAGTACTGCTTCTCAAGCGTTAATGTGTAAATGTATCACCTGGGGATCTTGTTAAACTACAGGTAGATATGGGGTAGGGCCTAACATTCTTACTTTTCTAACAAGATGACAGTTAATGTCCATGCTGTTCAAAAGAGTATGGGGAAAAGCCCGGAAATTTGGGAGAATTTAGGAGACAGTTCTTTCAGTCAACAAGCAGTTATTAAGTACCTACTCTGTGCAAGTCAGTGTGTGAGTCACAGTAGGCACCATCAGACATTTTATCCCCCAGTCTTGCTGTTAATTCACGACTATTACTAGCTAGCTATGTGTTCTCCAGCATTGGTTCTCAAACTTGTATGTGCATGGGAATGATCTGTTAAAGAACCCTTTCCTGGGCCCTTTTCTCAGAGATTCATATACAGCAGGTGGGAGTGGGGTCTATGATTTTGCATTTCTGACCAGCCCACGGGTGAAGCCTGAGCTGCTGGTCTGAGGTTCACACTTTGAGAACCACTGATCCAGGGCAATGACCTTAATCCCTGAGATTCCTTTCAGCTCAAAACCTGAAATCTATATTACCCTGAACATAAACTTAAAACTGTACGTTAACAGGTCGGAAAACTGGGTTAGTTAACATAGTTGCTTGTGCTTTGCGGTCAGAATGGGCACCTGAAGGTATCTACTAATAAACAGCAAGCTCACCTTTAATGAGATAATCAGCTTAAATACACACAATAAAAAAGGATTATATTAAATGTAAGCTGTGGTCAACTATGGATGATGTTTTCCTCACATTTTCCGGTACATTATACATTTAATATAATGAATAGATCATGGGAGCATAGATCATGCAAGCTTGTGTTGACCCTCTGTCTTCATCTCACCACTTCTCTGCTGCTCTGGGGCCTGTCAGAACTATCTCTGTCTGCTGCTTGGTTTGTCTCACTTTCCTTTTGTCCTTTCCTGCTTTGCCTGCCACCTGCCCTTCAGGTGTCCCGAAAGCTTGGCAAACATCCTAACCATGTGCTAACACATCATGTTTAATGTAAATTATCTTGTTTCTTGTCTGATTCCCATCTAGATTTTAAGAGCTTTAAGGACAGAGACTGTTTATTATTCATGCATCACCTTTTTCTGCTGGGGGGAGGGCGGGCAAGCACCAAGTACAGTGTTTGGCACATAGGTTCTTAATAAATATTTCTCCAATATTGAATACGTTAATAATACTTTGTCCCAAAGGAATGAGTCTTCAATATGGGTATATCAAGCACTTCGGCAAGTCATTAGAGGACACATTTTAGGGGCAGGAGGGCGGCTTTTCTTAAATCATACCAGAAAGTGGTTACCTGTGCCTCGATCCAATCTTAGATATCTCTCAATCAAATTGCAAATGAGGGGAAGGGAGAAAACACCTGTTGCTCTTTTCCTCCCAGTCCTTGCCCTTTCACTGGTGGACACAAGCCTTCCTTAGCATATGGCATTTTGGAATCGACAACATGGGGACCGTTGGCTTGTCATCTTCGGGGAAAATGTGGTTAAGGGAAAAGAGAGTGGCTCTGACTATTAAAGCGTACATGTCTACAGTCTGCCTGCACCCCTGTCTCTTCACTACATCCTCACTTCAACCTGACACTACCCCTGAGGCAAACCCTACCTGTTTATCATACACCAGTCCCCTCAGATCAAATGTCACTTAGTGTTGTCCGAAAAAACGGTGCCAGTGGGAGTCAGGAGGCCTAAATTCCAGTTCTAGCTTTGACTCTAGCTATAGGATCTGGGGGATCTTTTGATACTTCAGGACCCATTTAACCTATCTGCCAATTGAGAGTGTAGAATTGCAGTGTCTCGTTACAGTGCCTTCACGCCTTCCTCCTGATACTCATTTTAACCTGATTTGACTTAAAAACGAAAAAGAAAGAGGGGTGCCTGGGTGGCTCAGTTGTTTAAGTGTCGACATCTTGCTTCCTGGTCAAGTCATGATCTCACAGTTCTGTTCCTGAGATCAAGCCTTACCTCAGGCTCTGTGCTGATAGCATGGCAGCTAGTTGGGATTCTCTCTTTCTCCCTCTCTCTCTGCCTCTTCCTCCATTGGGGGTGCATACACATTCTCTCTCTCTCTCAAAATAAATAAATAAACTTGACAAAAAAAAAAGAAAGAAAAGAATAAGAGAAAGAAAAGAAATAATGGCAGAGGTGGTTAATAGGATCATGGCTGGGTTGAGGGTTCGTGTTTGATGGTAATTTTGTCTCAGGAACTACATCCCAGGAAGTGACAAGTGCAGGTTCCATTGTACTGATCTGGCAGGCACAGCCTACCGGACTGGGGATGCCCTAGATCAGCACATTGCCTAGAAAAAAAAATGTGATCTCAGAGGATTGTTTTTGAAAAATGGAAACAATAGGTTTTTTGTTTTTTTTTTAAGTTTACTTATTTTGAGATAGAAAGAGGGGCAGGGAATGGCAGAGATAAAAGGAGAGAGAGAATCCCAAGCAGGCTTGTGCTGTCAGCACAGAGCCCAATGCAGGGCTTGAACTCATGAACCGTGAGGCCATGACCTGAGCCAAAATCAAGAGTTGGTGGCTTAACCTTCTGAGCCACTTAGGTGCCCGAGACAATAAGTTTAAAGTAATTTGCTTTGTTTCTCCTTTTTGTCAAGAAACCCATAATTTATGTTAGCCTGGCCAAAAACTATTATTCCAATGTTCTTTAAAACAGTACCAGAACTTCTAGGTAATTAGACAATAGAAAGAGATAGCTTTCCGTTTTTGTTTTTTTTTTTTTACCACTGAAAAAGCCTGGCTCTCTTTTCATATTCTAACTTACAGAGCATCTACCAACTGGAATGTGTTCTGCAGGCAAAAATCATACTAAGTCTCAAAACTGCATTTTAAATAATTATCTTTGCTAGAATAATAATTTTAATTGTTCTAAAACACTAAATTAATGTGTTCTAAAACACATATTAAGGTTTTATCTTAGAATTATTTAATTGTTTTTGAAAGTGCAATATATGCTCCTGGCTGAAAAAAGTCAGAAAATATAGTTAAGTAAAAAGAAGGAAAAAACACCCATATTACATTGCTCTAGAGACCACCACTTTGACATGTTTCTCTCTCGCCATCAGACTTTTACATTTATTTACATAAATGTGATCACACTATATATATTATTCTTCAACTTCCTTTTCTCCATATCTGTGTTTCATTAATATCTTTCTGTCATTATATACAGATCTTCCAAAAATTCCAGATTTTGAGACAGTGTATGTTTTAAGCTCTCTAAGTTTCAGCCCTATCATCTTTAAAATAAGAATTCTTTTTTTTTTTTTAATTTTTTTTCAACGTTTTTTATTTTTGGGACAGAGAGAGACAGAGCATGAACGGGGGAGGGGCAGAGAGAGAGGGAGACACAGAATCGGAAACAGGCTCCAGGCTCCGAGCCATCAGCCCAGAGCCTGACGCGGGGCTCGAACTCCCGGACCGCGAGATCGTGACCTGGCTGAAGTCGAAGTCGGACGCTTAACCGACTGCGCCACCCAGGCGCCCCTAAAATAAGAATTCTAATCATACTTATCTCAAAGCATTGCTGGAGAGATTGAATGAGATAAGGCATTTAACTCAGAGTTTGCCATTGGAACTCAACAAAGGTTAATACTAATATCCAACTTAACAGCTGTATAGTATTCCATCATATGGAAGCACCATTATCTGCTGAATCATTTACTTATCAAGGGACATTCACTGCCCCCCTTTTTATGTACTGTTATAAATGCAAAATACTGTACTGAACATCCTTTTACACATATAACTGACAATCTGTACAGTTATTTCTTTGGCATAAACTCATAAGTGGAATTGCTGGGGTATACAGAGTGTGTGTGTTTTACACGTACATATTGATGGATTTCTCCCTAAAAGATGCTATAGTCATTAAACTCCCTTCAACAATTTTTCTTTTAATTTTTCTTGGTGGTATTTCCAATACAGAAGCTTGTTGCTATTATTTTGTCATAAATTTAAAGCTGTCAGAAATTTCCTTTATAATTTCTGGCCTTTATTTAAGCTTAGCAAAGTTAAACACATATTCTCATATAATTCCTTTTAGTAATTCTGTAGTTCTAAAAAAAAGTCATATCTAAGCTGTTAATCCATAAGAAATATATTTTTGTGTATGGTTTGAGATAAATAAAGATTAATGAAAATTTATGTGATGTTTTTCATGATGATTGGTGTATGTATGAGGTATATATAAGTCAGCATATAATAACTTGTGTAGTGATATTCTGAAACTTGCTCCTTTTTTTAAATCATCAATGGCATGTTTTGGAGATCTTTTTGTGTCTGTATAAAGGGATCTATCTCATCCTTTCCATATAGATAGTATGATTCCTTTAGCTAGTCCCTTACTGACGGTCATTTACAATTTTCATTTTTTTTCAAATAGTGCTACATCCTTGTACCTGTCTTGTTATGTACATGTGCCTGTGTTTCTCAGGGAGATATGGAGAAGGGAAATTGTTGGGTCATGGGCTCCACATGTCTTTCATTTGAACAGACACTGCAAAATTGACTTCTAAATTGGCTTACCACTTTTACATTCATCCCAGTAGTATATGAGAGCAATGCTATTTATTTAAAATCTCACTTTTATCAATACCAAATTCCCAGAGTCTATTGCTATTATACTGCTTTGTGTGTTTTACTAACATCTCACTCTTTGGGTAGAATTTGGGAAATCCATGAACCAGGGCCAGGACTAAAAGCCATGTGACAGTTTCTACTTTTTCAAATCATATTAAGATAATTCTTTTTTCTACATTCAGTTCCAGAAAAGCTTGAGTGAGCTTTGGGTGCAGGGTTGTGTTCTCTTCTTTTCTACAAAGGTGTTAGAGTTTTAAAATAACTATTTGGGGGAGGATTTTAAGCTATTTAAAGGCACAGCTACTAGAACTTTGACTAATGCAATGGAAATGGGGGTTGGGAATAGTGTAAAATATTTCTCTTTGTGCCCTTTTAAAAATTATTTATTTATTTATTAAATTTTTAAAAATGTTTATTCATGAAAGAGAGAGAGCAAGTAAGCAGGGGAAGGGCAGAGAGACAGGGAGACACAGAATCTGAAGCAGGCTTCATTCAGGCTCTGAGCTATCAGCACAGAGCCAGAGGAGGGGCTCAAACTCACAGACCCCGAGATCATGACCTGAGACGAAGTTGGACACTTAACCGAATGAGCCACCCAGTCACCCCATCACTGTGCCCTTTTGAAATGAATTCTACCTCTTTGTAAGATGGAAGAACAGATAGTGCATAAGGTTTCTCCGTTCTTCATGTGTTCCTATGATCACTGTCTCTTCTACCCCTTGGTCCTTTGTTAGGAGTCAAATCTGAGGAAGACTGGTAGGAAGAAAAGGTCTCTCATCACGGTTGCTACAATTTTATTCTCTCCCCCTTGGGGTTTGGAGAGTGCTGTAGGTTACAGGACACTACAGTTTAAGTGTGAACATCAGCAGAACTGGGGACCCAGGGGATACAAATCCCTAGGGCACACACTGTTTAATTACTGAAGCTTTACAATATACTTTGTCACCTGGCAGAAAAGAAGTCCTTTCTCAAATTTCTTTCTCTACTTTTTCAGGCTTTGATAACACATTTATTCTTCCAAATAAATGTGATAGTCTATAAGGTTAAAAATGGTGATGGGTTTTTATGTTGTTTGTATTACATGCACTTGGAAAGAAATAATCTGTTTATCATATTGAGTCTTCTCAATCAGGAAAATGGTATCTTTCCTTTTTTTCAAATCTTTTGTGTTCTTTAACAGAGGTTTGGAGTAGTCTGATACATGTCTATTCCCTTAATCTTATTTTCTTCTCATTTAAGAAAATGTTTGATTGACAAGATTTATTTACAATAATAAATGTTCCCAAAGTCAAATGTGTTTACACACACACATGCACACACACACATGCAGGGAGAAAGAGAGAGAGAGAAGTTGTGTTTAGTAGTACTAAAAAACTATATCTCATAGTCATTGGGAAAGAGTTATTTCTAGACCTTTTCACCATTGAGAAAGTAGAGTTCAAAACTCTGTCTCATGGGAAAATAGATATTTTTTTTATCTTGGATAACTTTAACATTCATTCATTTATGGGGAAAAAAAGGCTCCAAGTCACTTCAAAATAATAGATCTTCTCGTAATAATTTTTATTTTTAAATCAGAAGAGGTTTGAAGTAACATTATTAATATAGAATTAGTCACATTAAAATACTGCCATGAGACCAATAATCTGTTTCTTAATATTTCATTGTATCACATATCCTATATTGTAGAAGCTACAAATGTCACATGTGGGTGATGGTCTTATGAATGATTTCATTTTCTTCTTTATAATATTCTATATTTTCTAAAATACTTGAAAAATGGTTTTGAAATGCCACCAGAACATGAATCCCTTTTATCCCACATTTCATCCTTCTGCCCAAGGCATTTCTGGACCAGAGGAGTCCTTAATACTGGCACTTCTGAAGACAGTTCCTTGTATTTTTGATGTTGTTGTCATTTCACATCCTAACTAGAATTACAAAGTCCATATTCTTCTTGGAGACTCACTCTGGAAGTAAGCCCACTCCGTGTTCAATAAATACTTAATTCTAAGGGTATGTACAGCTCTGCCTACAGCCCAAGACCTACATATCCAGAGTTGATTGTAACCACCTCATAGTATTTCTCTGAGTAGGGGCTGAACTGCTTTTCTCTCCACTGGGATGGTTTGGAGCCTCATAGGTAGTGTCTGGCTGGGAGAGGTTGTCGTTAGCATAACCACAGACTCCCCAAACCCTTGCTCAAACCCTTATGGTTTAGATACTTTATGTAAATGGCATCAGAATTCACATCAACCTAAAAATCACTGCAAGGCAAGGCCAAACTAAAGCAAGTTGGAAACTCAAAAGAACAGTCAACAGACAGGTCCCTGCTTGGAACTTCCAGCAACTCTCAAAGGTTCAGTTGGCTCCCACTGCCCATTCATGGGCCCTCCTGGGAACTCTTTGAGAATTAACATACTTTTAAAGATATAAGGAAGTTAAGATAAAATGTAAATAAGAGAAGCAGAACGGAAGGGAAGGAGAATCAGGAATCAAATGATTTTTTTTTTTTTTTGTCTCCCTCCGTGATTCAGAATTGGGAGGTACCATTTACTTAATTTCAAGAATAGTTGAAGTATTAGGGATTTGAAGGAGATATAGTTTCTCTTCTTGCTTTATTATGGAGTTCCATTCAAGTTCTGTTAAATCTATAAAAATCAATATGAAGTATATGTATTATGTGACAGCTCCATCTAAAGTATCTTGTATAGAATATAGGGCAGATACAATGGAGCGGCCAAGCACATGTAATTTACCCCACAAATCTAAAGCACTCCCACATTGATTTTTACAGTTGTCTAGCCCCCAGTCACTGAACAGAACAAAAATGGCTTACTTTCCTAGTGTGGTGATATTTAAGGCTACAAAACGTTCATCTTAGTGCCCTCTAATTCAGGTCTGCCTTTTTTGTTACCTTTCTTGATGGGCTTTTTTAGGTCATTTAAAAAAAATCTTGTCTTCTCTAAAAATGTTATGACAAGGAAATAAAATGGTTTTAAAAATGTTCTGATTTGTTGATTAATTTTGCCCCTAAAATTATATTATACTGGTGTTGTTTTTAATGTTTTAACTATTTCCAAATGCAATTATCTTGAAATAACTATGAATAGAAAATTGTATCTAACTGAAAAGACAGGCTTTCATAATGTATTAAAGTACCTAATTTAGTAACTAGGATAAAAGGGACACACAGAAACCATTTTTGAGACTGTAATTATAAGTTAAGTCACTATTAAAATGACACACATATATATTTCCAGTTTAAAATAATTAAAGCTTTTTTCCCCCATAAATGCTTTCACTCACAAGAGGAGACAGTTGTGAACTTACGAGTTCATACATACATAAAAATATTGCATGGGATTTACCTACCATACATGACAAAAAGGGACCTGTCTGTATTGTTCGGAGGAGTGTAGACAAGTGCTATTTGATTCCCTGCATCCCACCACCTTCACCAATGGCACATTTGCTTGCATTTTAACCAGGGTAGCCGACTGTGAAATATGGCCAGATTAATATTTGAAAATCCCAATGGTAGTAGAGCCATGGTACTTAAACATAACCAAGCCTTAGGGATGTTGTGTGTCTCCCGCTGCAGCTGCCCCCTCCCATTTTATTTACTCATAAGTATCATTAATACCAAAGATATATAACCTTTGGTGCCAATATGTCACTTTCTCTCTTCAAGTCTTTAGTAGTTGCATGCTTATCTATTTCAGTCAAATGTATTTCTTATCAAAAAAAGAGTGAGAGACCTGACAATACAGTGTTATCGAATTTTTTCAGCTGAGACCCACATGTCATTCAGCATTCAGACATGCTTGCGCTTGATTGATGGATGGGCTTGTGACAAATAAAACTAGGATCAACAGCTTTGCACCTTTTCCCCCATCAGAGACCAGAGTAAAGCATAACTCTATAACAATAGTGGGATTAGGGATGCATTAGCTCTCCATCGACCAAAACCATCCATTCCCATCAATACTTTGCACGTAATAACCTGAAGCTATGATAAGGAAACAAAAGAAGGAGAAAAGGGACAGGAGAAAACAAATCAATAAAAGAAGGGAATGTCTGAAAGATGCACTGGCCAAATGAAGATTTTTTTTTTTCTTGCATTGCTGGGCTAATGTCCCTGAATGTGGAAAACAACACCTCACCCGGACTTTTGATGAAGGAAGCAGACTGGCACATTGTTTAAACACACACTTGGCATCTGCAGATTGATATTTAGACTAGGTTTATTTTTTACGGGCCAAACGAAGCATTATAGTATTTACTGTTAACCTGTGTCCCTAAAACTGCTCTTAAAGAGAAAGGGTGTTTTCACCTGAATGACTCAGACTCTGTGAGGCCGATTCCAGGATAATTAGAACATTCTCCTGTGCAGACACGGTTTTAATGTCCAAATGCTTAGCACAGTTGCACATATTCCCTTAAATGTCGGTCAGTATGAAGAATCTTAATTGCCTGGTTTATTTACTAAGATTCACACAAAGCATATTTTTATCTCTTATCAGACACAGACCAATGCCCCTTTTATAAAAACTAATACCTGTCCTGGAAGGAGTCTTACTTTTCTAGGTAGATTTTTTTTTCCACATAAAAATTTATCTTCATTCTCAATTCATAGAATATTTTGATGATAATTTCATCATTTTCCCCACAAACAATGGACCGTTAAGCTTATTTATTCAGGTTTTTTGTTCCTTTTCTTTAGAGAGCTTTTGATTTTTGTACTACCTATCGTATTTGTCCTAATTTACAATTTATTCTAATTGGCCATTGAATGGGCCAGTATGGTTTTCTTCTGGGGAGGATGAACATTAGTGATATTTGTTCTCTTCTGAAGAAGAGGTGTGCAGGGAGGCAAAGCCCAAGTTCTAATTGTGGGGCCACTGATCTTGGGAAATGCACTTCATCATCCTGCTTCAGTTTTCACACTTAGAATAAGAGGAGAATTATATTGTCTAATTCATCATTATCATCATCATCACCATCATTATTAATATTATCATTACTCTGCATTGACATGCTGTCGTGCTTCATTTCTTAAAGTTTGCAAAGTGTTGAGAAGAAAAAAAAGCCAACCTCTCTCTCTTTCTCCTTTTTTTTTTTACTTCCATCTTCCTTTTCTAGTTCTGTGAGAAGACTGAAGGCTCTTCTCTTCATTTTAGTAAAAGTAGAAGGAAAAGAGAGAAATTGCCCCATATCCAAACAAGCATGTAGAAGATTCTTTAGAATAAGACAGTGGCTTCTAAACTACAGGCCAGGGAATCCAAGAAATTAAAAGAATTTCGTGATTAAAAAAAAAAATTAGGGAGGCTCTACTGTTGTGTTTGTGAAATAAACTCTAGTTTCGTTCCTTGAGCTCAAACCTATTTCAGGCAATATAAAGTCAGTTATATGTGGTTATGAAATCAACTGTATATGTAAAGGCAGATTTTGGCTTGTCCTATTGAAGGTCTTGGGTGTGGCAGTCAGGAAATGTGGTAGTGTTTCCATAATTACAAGAGAACAATCACGTTTTAATTATGATTTTGAAAGTTTTCTTTGGGTCTAAAAATGGTTAAAATTATTAAGGCCACATACATCTGACATTGCAGGTCAGATAGCAATTTTATATATGTATCATCATAGCTGATACTTTCTCTGAAAATCTGTCTGAACTGAAAACCTTTTAAGTAACAAACGTGATTAAAGGCAGATGGTCCACTTTTTTGGCCCCCAAATTTGACCTGTTTTATAATTGGTACAATCCCGTGGGTATTTTCTTTCAGATCCTAAGTACAAGGCCAATTTTGGGGCACTCCAATAAGTGATTCGTGAGGCACCTCTGTTGAAGATGAATGGGCCTCTTACATCCAATACTGATACCTGTGAGTGGGCTCACTTCATCCTCAATAAGGCCACTCACTACTTATATATCTGTTTCTCCAAATTTAAAGCAGATTCTGGCCTCTGACTCCTGCCACCTTCATAACCATGTAGAGGAAGAGTTCTGGGGTTTCTGAGCGGCCCAGTGTTTTAATATAAAACGACGTTAATAAGCCCAGCCTATGTTTTAATGTAAGTGGGAGCATGACTTCTGCTACTATTGCAAAATATATAGTATGTGCCAGATTGATATCTTTTCTTTACTGCATAGTCAACTTGTAAGCTTTCTGTGAAAGCTTTTGAAAGCACTTTTACATCTATGACCCTATACAGAACTCTAATTTGTTTCTGTTTAAGTTTCCATAAGCGGAGGTGCAAGATTCACATGTATATGCATGTATATGGACCCAAACGGGACAAAGCAATTCCCCTACATGGCAGGTACATATGGAAATCTTTGGATGATGTTTGAATACGTTACCGTACTACCTATTTCCTTTGTATATATCTTCTAGGACAGAATAAATCCCTGGAGACAATATTTGTGTCCTGTTCAGGTGTCATTGTACACAACCTAACATAGGGCCTCTAGCAACATTAATTATATTAAAATAAACGTACATATGTATTTATGAGGATAAATATATATATGTTTCTAAAGGGATTAAAAACCATAAATAATTATTAATGTTTTAGACACATTCATACTAAAAATCAAAAGAATGCAGCATAATGTCAAATGGAAAAGTCTGTCTGTCATCCTAGAACTTGGTAACATCCCAAAGACAAAATGTATCATGGTAACTAGAGCCACCATTATACAATTTATATCAGTTTGCTTAATTAAAGCTATGTACATTAACTCAGATTATATCTGGATGTAAACATGAGACATATTAAAGCTACATGTAAAATAATTGTGCCTAGAATACGGTAGGTATTCCCAAATACCTTGCCAAATGCTTTCTTCCCTTTTTGCTAACTGTCAAATCTCTTCCTTTCTTTCATATTCAGAACAGATCAGAGATACTCAAAGACTGGGATGGCAAACTACTGCCTGCAGGCCTGCTGCCTGTTTTTCTAAGTAAATAAAGCTTTATCATATGTAACACAGGCAGGCCCGTTTATGTATTTTCTGTGGCTGCTTTTGCACTATAGAGGCTGAGCTGAGTAGCTGGGACAGATACTGTATATTATAGGTTGAATCGTGTCCTCCCCTCCCTCCCCCAAATCAGTAAGCTAAAGTCCTAACCCCCAGTACCTCAGAATGTGACCTCACTAGTCTATGTCTCAACAGTGAGTTGGGGAAATAGGGTCATTGCAGATGTAATTAGTTAAGTTAGGGTTAGTTAAGAAGTCATTCAGGAGTAGGGTGGGCCCCTATTGCAATATGACTGGTATTCTTATACAGAGGGGAGATTTGGATACAGGCATGCCAAATTCTCCCCAGGGAGAACGCCGTGAGAAGACAGCAGAGACCTGGGTGACACAGCCAAGGAACACCAAAGATTGGCAGCAAACCACCAGAAGCCAGGAGAGAGGCACAGAACACATTCTCGCAGCCCTCAGAAGGAGCCAACCCTGCAGAAACCCTGGTCTCAGACTTCCAGCCTCCAGAGCTGTGACACAATACATTTCTGTTGTTTAAGCCATCCAGTTTGTGTTACTTTGTTACAAATGCCCTTGCAAAAGCATATATGGTATGACTGGGTTCAAACAAAGGTATTCTGGCTCCAGAGCTTATATTCTTTTTTTAAAAAAATGTATTTATTTATTTTGAGAGAGAATGAGAGCAAGCCTAAGGTTTAATCCTGGTGGAATTAGAGGTAAGATTTTGCCACAAGTGGCTTGATGGTGGGATATAGATCACTCTTCCTGAGGTCTTCTGCTGGTTTCAGAAAAGAGTAGAAATGATGTTTGATGATTTTGCTCCTACATGTATTTTTAAAACACACACACACACACACACACACACACACACACACACACACAAGTTCAACTTTCTACTTATCCTGAGTTTCTATGAGGAGGTTTCTATAAAGGATAGTGAAGAAATGGATCCAATGATTAAAAATTAATTTTGCCTGAATCTGTGAATCACAAGGTCGAAAACGGTCATCTGATTGGCTTTAGACTCTTAAAATTGGAATGCTATTCGGCTTAGCGGTCTGCGAAGGTCCAACTTTAGTCTTAGCGAAACCCTGCGGGGCACTTTAAAGCTCTTTAACAACTGGAAATCTTTTTATGTCAATGATGTATGTGTCCGTGGAGCACAAACATGTGGTTTACATTTCCCTTGAAATGTGCGTGAAGTTAGAATTAAAAGACTGGTTGCTTGGCAAAGGTCATCATTTGGCAAGAGGGTGCTTGGTCTTGCTGATGCCATTCCTATTTGGAAAGCAGATGGGGAGACCTTTTGCCTATCTCAAAAAATATCTCAATCCTCTATTTGTAATTAATGAGCATAAAGGGGAAGCCAATTTTTCAGATATTCAGACCAGAATATCAGAGAAGCCAATTTTTCCCCTAAGGGGAAAATCATTTAATGCTTAAGGATGAAAAATATTTTATGTCATTCAAGATAGGATATCTGTGCCTTCTTGCTCTGCAGCAGTACTTATTTTCAAACATTTTCTTGGCCCGTGACGTGTGACCAAAATGCAAAAGAGGCTGGGTAAAAAGAAAGATCCCTGGGAAGTTTTCTCCTCCTAGAGAAAGAGCTTATGTAGTGTTTAGCAACCCGGTGTTCTCTAGACCCCCGTTCCTCAGTGTGAGGTGTGTAGACCAGCACCGTTAGCATCACTGGGAAGCCTACCAGGAATACAGAATCCCAAGCTGCATCTTGGACCTAATGGATAAGGATCCACATTCTCACAAGATCTACAGGTGGTTCATAAGCACGTGAAAATTTGATTCTCAACTTTGTTTCTCACTGTTGAGACACAGACTAGTGAGACAAATTTTAGCTGCTCTGTGTTAGCTCCTCTCCATCCTGCTGCATGGCAACGGTGCTTGGAGCTTGGCTTTTCTTCCCCACCGGTCCCTTTCCCTCATTCTTGAGGTTCTTGCTAGGGAACTGGGCTCTTACCATGTGTCAGTCACTTTGCTAAGTCCTTTACATATATTAAATTATTTAATCCTTGAAACAAACTTATGAGGTAGCACTATTAACCTCTGAATTTGACAGATGAGGAAACTGAGGCACACAGGAGTAACTTGCCTAAAGTCAGACAGCTTGTACATGATGAAACCTGGGTTCAAACAAAGGTATTTGGGCTCCAGAGCTTATATTCTTTTTTTAAGAAAAGTGTATTTATTTATTTTGAGAGAGAACGAGAGCAGGGGAGGGGCAGAGAGAGACAGAGAGAGAGAGAGAGAGAGAGAGAGAGAGAGAGAGAGGAGAGGGAATCCCAAGCAGGCTCCGCACTGTCAGCACAGAGCCCAATGTGGGGCTCGAACCCATGAACCATGAGATCATGACCTTAGCTGAGATTAACAGTTGGACGTTTAACCGACTGAGCCACCCAGGCGCCCCCCAGAACTTATATTCTTAACCACTAACCACTACACTGTACTGCCTCTGAGTATGATGCGGATCATGAAAACCTTGTTCTAAGTAGTATCTATGAAAATTAATGGTAAGGAAGATACCATATCATAGAAATGACAAGTTCCAAAATATTTGCAAGTATGAGGGGCATGTTGGGTCATGAACTATTTCTTACACTTGTCCAAATCAGTAGGTTGGATCCTAACATGTGTTAGAAATAAAGGCAGAGACTGGAACTTACAGAGTTAATGCTGCTCACAACTCCAAGTAAATTTATTTTGACAGATTGGAAAAACCTAGTCTTATATTCGTTTCAGTTCTGCTGCTGCAGATGTAGTTCTGTTTTAATACTGTTCCTGTAAAATGCCAAGCCCCAAATCCCTTGGTTTTTCTGGATATATTTGGATACCCTGAGGGCACTCGATGGCATGGTACTCAGGGTTCATTTCATGGGACTGTTTTATGGGACAAGTTCCCACCATATTCCAGGCCTTCATGGCTACAGAGGGCTCAAAACTTCTGGACATTTTTGATAGCCCAGGCTGTCAGATTATGAAATCAAGGAGCTGTGGCCTTGGTGTGATCAGTTTTCTTCATCCAACTCTGTGGTCTACTCAGTAAAATCAGTCCATCCTCCATGTGCCCCCAAAAGGAAATGATCTCACATGCATGTTAATAGGAACCCATATACACACTCATTGCTTCTCTCAGTGAAATTAATTTCAAACATTTGCAAGCAGACAGGAATGCATTTGTGTGTGTTTGCAAATACATTGTACCCAAGGCTGACCCTCAGTTAAGCTGCTTTGGTCATGTGTGAAGTGGGGGTCGAGGGGTTGCTTGAGGAGGTGAATGTCTCTACTTCCTGCTCTTCTGAGGGAGGTTACACTTCCTGTGTATTCTCTGAGATCTGCTGGTCATCAGCACAATTCAGTACCATGTAAAGAGGTGGTGTGTACAAAGAACACCACACTAGGGCTTTGAAGACCCAATTCCAGCCATGTCCCTTATTAGCTATGTCAGCTTGAGTGAGTACTTTGTACTGGAAACTGAGGTTAATGATTCTTACCTAGAGATCCCTGTAAGAATTAAATGAGGTCACCTGTGTGAAAGCCCTGGCATGATGCCTGCCACATTGTAAGGACTCAATATGTGTTCATTTTCCCCCTTTCTCGCAGCTGCTATCTTGGGATTTAGGGCCTACTTTAAGCACAAGTTCAAACCACTGGCGAGTTTTCTCTTCTGTCCTCCACCCCTTTAATTCATCCCCTCAAAGTCCTCCCCTCGAAGACTCTTGGAGAAACCAGAGCCCGTTCTGTATGTCATGCCCTGGCTTTGGTCTCCTGTTATCCCGGCCCCTGTAGTACGAGCTCATACTGATGTCAGTTCCATAGCCAAGAGTCTCACCTGCCTTGAGTCCTGCACCCCCGACAGGCTGGGCAGAGACTAAAGGGCCAGAATGGTAGGGGCCAGATAACTCAGGTGCTAATAACTCAGGTCCCCTAGACATGTGTGTTCTAGGGAGAAGCTATTGATTATTAGTAATAAAACAACAGTTGCATGAAGTACTTACCATATGCTAAGCCCTTTACATTTCTTTCCTTGTTTATCTTCACAGTATCTCTGCAAGATAGGTATTATTATTGCCACTTTGCAAATGAAAAAACTGAGGCTTTCAGAAGACATAACTTGCTCAGAGTTGTACGTGTAGCGTAAGAAGCTGTGGCAGTGAAAATGCTATGTATTTACCACGCTATTTTCTCTTCCTGGGCAAGTAAGAAGAATACAGCTTCCCTTGTAATTTGGTCAGGGCTATATGACTGTGTTTTAGCTAATGGACTGGCTCCTACAAGAGTGCAGGTTCTGCTTTCCCTACGAGGA
Source organism: Puma concolor (assembly GCF_028749965.1). Classification (NCBI taxonomy): domain Eukaryota; kingdom Metazoa; phylum Chordata; class Mammalia; order Carnivora; family Felidae; genus Puma; species Puma concolor. Next base: position 74,017,653 of record NC_141675.1, on the reverse strand, counting down.
TGATCTTGGAAGGCATCTATTAGATGGCAGAGCTACAGGATAAAGGAGGGCCACCCAGCCCTGAGCAGACTTATGACACAAGCAAGAATCTTTTTTTTTAAGTTTGTTTATTTTGATAGAGACAGCGTGAGCACATGTGTGTATATGCAAGCATGCAGGGGAGTGGCAGAGAGAGGGAGAGAGAGAGAATCCCAAGCAGGCTCTGCAGAACCAGATGCAGGGCTCAAACCCTCATGAGATCATGACCTGAGCCCAAATCAAGAGCTGGACGCTTAACCAACTGAGCCACCCGGACACCCCAAGCAAGGACAACTCTTATCAGAGATTTGGGGGTTAGTTGGGTGACAGACTAACTAAGGGTTTTGGAGAAACCAGAGCTCCAAACTAAGGGTTTTGGAGCTATGTTGTTGGGACACCAATGTTCCAACACACTTTGCTCTGTACAGTCTCTTGATACTGATATTGAAGATAAATAATTGATAAGTGAACAAAATGTGAATAAAAAGAGAAGACAAAAGCTAAAAATGTGCTTCCGTTATGGAACAACAATAGTGATTACAATTATTCATGCGAATTACCACATAATTGCCATTCAATAAATAGTTATTCACTATTAGTAAGTTTTATTTCACTTCAGAGTTGATTCTTTGTATTAAATAGGTGTGGTCAATAAGTAAAAAGCCGCACCCAATCTCACGCTTAGAGATATAAACATGCTTGATGGCTGTTGTTGTTTGAAGCACAACAACCATGTTCACAACTTAGAAAAAAAATTGGAATAACATGGGTACAAGTAAACAAACACTAGAAAGAGCCCACTCTAAAATTCCTAGTCATAGTGACCCTTTCTTGGGGGTATAGGCTGACCTATGTAATACTGAGTTTTAAGCCGTAAGAAGATAATATTATACAGACATTCCAAAGGCTGTTGAAAGCAACCTCAGACTTATGTGATACTTTGTTTTTAGTCATGTGTTTATTGCTAGATAGGCTAGTTTTATCAGCTATGTCACATGATCACAAATACTCAAAAGACACTATTTGTAAGTTGTATGTTTTATACGGTACAAGCCTCTAACAGAATTATAATAATCACCTGCTAGAGAAACAAATTGACTGGAATATTCCCTTTCAGTATGAGAAAACTCAGACTTTTTTTTTTTTTTTAAGGAACTTAAAACACAAGAAGTGTGTATTTTCAATAATAATAGCAAACTTATAAAGCACGTTCTATGGACATTGCTCTTTTAGTTTTCACAACAACCCTAGAAGGAAATGGAGGCCACAGAGAAGTTAAATAACTTGTCCGAGGTTATCCAGCTTGTAAGGTGAAGAGCCAAGACTCAAACCAGACAAACTGGCTCCAGAATCTTCTCAAACCCAGCCAGCCTGGCTCCAGAACCTATGCTCTTCAACCACTCCATGCATGCCACTCCCTCCCTGTCATGAGCACTTCTGTGGTGCTTACTGTGGGCTCAGCACTGTTGCAGCATATGCTCAACTACTTTCTCCTCTTTTTGTCTGCAGACAACTCCATCTGACAAATCACTGCGGACTTTCACAAGCCCTTATTCTGACCGTGTTTCAGATTTAAACCCTTAGGGTCAATATCTTGCTGCCAGAGAAATTAGAGGAAATTTGATGAACAATTCAGTAGGCAGACTGTTCCAACACAAGGATTTTGCAAAGAAGTTAACTTCTAGTTTTGGCAAACACAAATCATGAATAAAAAGACATGGAAATGCCAGAGTTTACAAAAATCATAGTGCACAACATTTTAGTGGGTATTATTTATTAAGTCTTTTGCGGGCCAGGTTCTAGAGCATGAGATTTTATTCACATCATTATTTTGTTTATATCTCAAAATGCCTCTATGGAGTATATCTTAATTATTTAGTTGACTATCAGATGCCATAGGTTTTAAATTGCACAATTAGTTTATGTACTAGCAAGCAAGAAAAAAAAATGTTGCTAAGACACACCATCAGTTGCAAGATACATTCTAATGTTAAAATGTGAAAGACTATGCATCTCAACTAATGAAATATGGCACAATCCCCATATTACAGGTGAGGAAACAGACTTCATGAGGTTAAGCTGCTGCAGATCATGTGGTTAGCAAGCGGTAGAGCCAGGGCTCACATTCAGGTTAGCCTGACTTGAAGCGCCTATCCCCCCCCTTTTTTTTAATGTTTATTTACTTTTTTTTTTCTAATGTTTACTTATTTTTGAGAGAGGGAGAGAGGGAGAGATGGAACGTGAGCAGGGGAGGGGCAGAGAGAGAGGGAGACACAGAATCGGAAGCAGGCTCCAGGCTCTAAGCTGTTAGCACAGAGTCCGAAGGGGGGTTTGAATCCATGAGCCTTCCAGCTGTGAGATCATGACCTGAGCCAAAGTCAGCGGCTCAACCGAGCCACCGAAGAGCCCCAAAATATTTGTTTACTTTTGAGAGAGAGAGAGACAGAGCAGCACAAGCAGGGGAGGGGCAGAGAGAGAGGGAGACGCAGAATTCCAAGCAGGCTCCAGGCTCTGAGCTGTCAGCACAGAGCCTGACACAGGGCTCAAACCCATGAGCTATGATACATGTCTGAGCAGAAGTCAAAGGCTTAACCTACTGAGCCACCCAGGCACCGCTTGGAGCCTATGCTCTTAACCATTTGATACAGTGTCTCAATCTGTGTTCATGCTGCATGAAGTAAAATTAAATGTCTTTGTGTTGTTGTTGGTAAACTGATCATCCGTATGCTGTAAACTGGTAACTTAAATCTCAAGGTGACTTTTTGAGATTTGCTCACCCAATAAGATGCTTTTACATTGGCCAAATAGGCCAAGAAAAGAAACCAACTTCTACTTCATTTGCAGCTATGTAGACAGCTTCAACATTACAGCTTCCAAGTGACAATTTCTGTCTCTGTCCTAGAACCATTTCTTATTGTAGCTTATAAATGAGAAATAAATTTTTTTCTCATATAAAATAAAATCTTTGTTTCTGAAGACATTGCTTGGCTTGCTGTTCAGTTCACAAACAAAATATAATTTCTCCACTTTTAATAAATCAAGATGTTTCATAACTATGTCATGGTTTGAGATGTGGGAATAAGCAAACAAGACCACACGAAGCACAGAGCAATTTCATAAAAATATTTTTAGCAATAGAGACCCACAAGATAGAAGAACAGAAAATGCATACATACTTGAGTCAGAATCCCATATTTTTCCTTTTTTTTCCCCCAAAGGGCGACAGCAGCTTTAAACTTTGCATTCCTCCTGTGTAGGACTATACATACATGCACAGAACACAACTTCAGTTCCTGTTCTAAAAGCACTATGAACTATTGTTTTATGATGGTCTCTTGGGGCTAGGGGGAAATGTTATTGGTAGTCTAAAAGAATAGGTTTTAATATAGGCATTTAATTTGCTTTCCATATACTCCCTGATTAAAACAAGGTTTGCCCCATTTTCTATTTTTCTTTTAAAAACCCTCTTTACCCACATTAACAAAACAACATACTGACTATAGCTGTGACTTTGACTTTGACTGCCCTAAGTTTAGATACAGCTTGGATTCATCGTTGGCACTGTGTCCAGGCATCGAGTCAACTTCGGCTACATTGACAAGATGTAACTTGTAGTTATTAAGAAAAATTAGTTTGTCTCCCAAAAGGTTAAATTGACTCATGATACAGTCTGTTAATCTATTTCTTTTTAAAAATTAGTTGAAAAGAATCAAAAAGGAAATGCAGCTATGGCTCCTTAGCAATTACTGCAATAAAATATTTAAATCCACAAAAGCACAGAAGAGTCAAGTGAAATTTATATACAGATACATGAATTCAACTCATAAAAGTGGAGATTTGAGGCAATGAAAGTTATTGCTGTCATTCAAGAGAATATTATTATTGTCTCTGGGCTAAAGAAATAATGTGCTCTTCACTTGAAAAAAATCCTCAAAATACAGACAAATATAAAGAAGAAAATGAAAAACATCCCAACTTCTGAGATTGTTATAGTTCAGAGAGATTAGGGAAATGCTAGAGAGTGGCAGTTTGTACTCAAACAACCCAAGCTGAACTATAAACCACAGGCCTTTTTTTGTTTGCTTTGGTTTGTTTTTTAAACCAAACCATACATATAACCAACATTCATTATCACTTTACGCTCACTGGAGCTAGATCAACAAATATAGTTTGATTGGAATAGGGCTGGATATGGAATATTCTGATAAGACTTTTATACTGACATAAGCATAGCCAGAAAAGAAAATGTTAAAACATTCACACAAATTGGAAGCCTGGGCTTGGGTCCAGTTGCTCACACACTAGAATGAATGTCTGAGTTGTGCCGGGATCACAGAGTCAGTTCTAATCTGTTCTGTTTCACTGACACGAGCCCTTGCTGTGTGCTGCATGCGGTGTGAGGTATTTTATATACGACATTTCTTCCCAGGAACTCTGCAAGCTAGGTATCATTGGCACCCACTGTTTTTGTTAATGTTTATTTATTTTGAGAGGAAGTCAAAGGAAGGGAGAGCACAAGCAGGGGAGGAGCAGACAGTGAATCCCAAGCAGGCTCCATGCAGGCTCAGAGCAGAACCTGATACAGAACTCGATCTCATGAACCATGAGATCATGACCCGAGCCGAAATCAAGAGCCAGACGCTTAACCGACTGAGTTACCCAGGTGCCCCAGTTGGCACCTACTTTAAGATGAGAAAACTGGAGCTCAGACAGGTGAGGCGGCTTGTCCTGGCAAACGGTGAAGCTGAGATGCACACATACCCGGGTCAGTGTGCCCCAAAGCTATGTTTTTACCATTGTGATATCAGAGCAACACCTGCTCTCCATCCTCAAGGAACTTAGAGTCTACTAGGAATGGGGATAATTGGGGAAATGACTAGAACATAAGACAGAATACAAAAATCATCCAAAGATAAAAACAGAGTATTACGAGGCTCCAAATGGCAGGGAGACAGATCTAGTAGGAGCTGGGTGTGAGGGGGGGGATAGAAAGCAGCAAAAATGCTCCCAGTAAGAGCATGGATGGGAGAAGGGACTTAGATAAAGGACAGAATTTCTACAGATGTGGTGCAGGTTGGGTGGGGCAAAGGCGAATCAAGAAGAAGTAGAAAATCTGATATGTTAGCTACATGTAAGGTCTGAATGGAAAGTAGGGAGAGATCAAGCTAGAAAGGTGACATTGGCTCAAACACTGAGGGTTGGAGGTTCAAGGGGAAGAGTTTATATATAATTCACCAGGTGGTGAGGCTCCCTGCAAAGTCTCTGAGTTCAAGGAGACCTTAGGAAGACTAACCAGGCAGTAGTGCAGAGAGAAAATAGGCCCATTCCCTCGACTTTCAGTAAGTAAGATACATATTAATATCTTCATTTTAAGGATTAAAAAACTGAGGCTCACAGGAACTAAGTAGCTTGCCCAAGGTCATAGTTAATAGAGAGAAGAGACAGGACTTGAATCAAGTCTCTCCAATTCTTTAAAAAAAAATTTTTTTTACTGTTTATTTATTTTTGACAGGGAGAGACAGAGCATGAATAGGGGAGGGGCAGAGAGAGAGGGAGACACAGAATCTGAAGCAAGCTCCAGCCTCTGAGCTGTCAGCACAGAGCCCAACCCAGGGCTCGAACTCACAGACTGCAAGATCATGACCTGAGCCAAAGTCGGTCGCTTTACCAACTGAGCCACCCAGGAGCTCCAAGTCTCTCCAATTCTCAAAACTCACTCTGTTCCCTAGACCTGACTACTCCAACTGAGGTCTATGGACTGGCAGCATCACACCCCTTCCCAGATCCCTGAGAGCTCATTAGAAATTCAGACCTACTGAATCGGAATCTGCATGTTCACAGGATGATGTAGGCACATTAAAGTACGAGGCCACATTTTCTTTTTTATAATGACCTATGTAATTACTGGAAAAATCATTCAGGTGACTACACATCCAGCTGTTTGGCAGAGTACCTTGGGTAATTTCTTTACACAAAAGGTAAGAATCAACAGAGAAAGAGGGCTTTCTGGATTTTGTTCTCACAGGTAAACCAAGTCAAGAATTCAAACACTGAAACTGTACCTAGCTAGGTGGTCTTGGGCAAGTCACTGAATCTCTCCATTTCAGTTTCTTCATCTGTATAATACAGATGCCTATAAGAATTAATGAGATAGTATCTGTGACAAAAGCTTGTATAATGGGAGATCATATAAACATACGGAGTGCTGTTATTAGAAGGCATAGTTATTAAGCACTTTATTTAAAAGAATAAAGAGAAGAAAAGGAAGGAAAAAAGGAAGGAAGAAAGAGGGAGGAAGGAAGAAAAGAAAGGGTGAAAAGGAAAGAAAGGCAGGGACAATATGTAAAAATTCAGTGAGGGAAAGAAAACCGGTTTCACTGAGGCAGGGGCATAAAGAACTGATGGGTAAGAGCTGTAAGGGGTAAAGGAGCTCAAGAAGTCTGTGTTCCACATAGGTGTTTCTGAAAATACAGAGACTGCACCACACATGGAATTGGAAGAGAAACAAGGGCCTGTGTGGTCTTGGCCCGAAGGAACAAACTTGAGGTCCATAAAGCCACTAAAAAAAAAAAAAAAAAAAAAAAAGAAAAAAAAAAGTCATGTAGTAATTAAAGGAATGAAAAACAGTTCATCTGAGGAAAACTTAGGATAGATTTTTAATCGTGGAGCAGAGAAGTCTACATAATGAATTAATAACGGAACATTTGTTACCAATTTATTGCAGTTACCACAGAAAATTAAGATACATTAACTGATTTCAAGCGTGAGATTCTTTAGTTAGCCTAGACAGTGAGGGAGGTTAGACACTGAACACGTTAAAAAAGAGATTATGGACTCCTCAGCCTTAAGTGTTTTGGCATATACTTATTGAGGGCCTACTATTTGCCAGGTATTGAGCTGACTGTTGGGGCTACAAAATGCATAAAATACACTTCCTTCAATTAGGTAATAAGTCAGCAGAAAGAAAGATACAAGTTATTATAATCCAGGGCAGAAAGTAAAATGTTCCATAAAATAGTTATAAATAAGATAGTATGGAAATTCAGAGGCAAGGTGTTCACTTCATATATATAAGAAGTATTAAGAAAGGCTTCCTGAATATGGTACATTACACATTTTTAAACTTTTTTCCTTTGGTTTTCTAAGAATCAAGGACCTGGACTAATCATCTGCTGGGATTCTTTCTCATTTTATAATGCTGTGATCATCATTATCATGCTATAAAATAATTGATTACCTTTGAATACACTTGGGACTTAGAAAAAACTAAAATGTTAGGCAGCAGTAACTCTGACATCATTTTGGCATCCACTTATCTATGGAAATCTGCGTCCACATGAGATTCAAAAAGTAAACCCAAACCAAAACAAAACAAAACACTCAAACTAGTTTTAATTCAGTCAAACAGCCAATTTATTGAGACATTAGTGTTAACGCACTCTGTTGGTTTGTTGGTTCCATGCTGACACCAACATATGAAGAGAATGTAGATGTACAGAAAACTGTCAGTCACCGGCTCCCTTCCCTCCAAACCCCTGTGAAATTAACAAAGTATTTCTGAAGCAGGGAAGAAGTAACGGATACAGTATGTGGTGTGCAGGTAGTCAGCAGGGATGAAGCAATTAAAGTGTTTTATTGGTAACCAGGAAAAATCTGAGAATAAAGTTTCTTTCCATGTGCAGTAAAGTTTTGGCATATTCAATAATAATCAGGTAAAACGTATCTTAAAGAGTTCTAGTACATGAGATCTGCTAGTCAATTACCCCATTTCAAGAATTAAAACTTTAATAGCTTGGAAAGAATAGAATAACAAAATCTAGAAAATAAGCCCAATTCTTCTATTTTCGTAATTGCTAAGGCTCAGCAATACTCCTTGAGATAATTTTAGAAGAATTTAGTAATAGTAGGCATATTAAAGATTTCTATAGGTGGGGGGAAATCCTTCAAATTTATTAATAGAAAGGAAAAGAGTGTTAGCCAATAATTTTTAAATGCAATGTCACACATTTCATATACAAACTGAAATTTTTTTGGAAAGGTGTCAATAAATGCTCTGGGTTTGCTGAACTTCTGAAGGACATGTGCCTGTAATTGGCCTTTCTCATTTCTGTCTTGTTAACAAGTATATAAATAAGAGAAGGCTCCAGTAATTGGCTCAGAGTTACTAATGAATTAATTAACTTCAGTCTATTTTACCTAACCTTTAATAATAAGAGTCCTTTTTTTTTTTTTTTTGGTCTAGCAATAGGTCTGACAGACTGAGAAAACAGACATGCAGCAAAGCTCTTGAAAATTAATGAGAAACGAGGAAAGAATCAATGTACATTCTGCTTGCAGAGAACTGACACAAAAAGACACAATAAACCATGAACAAACACAGTCAGTTTAAAAAATAGGTTAGAAAAAGTGGGCAAATTCAATTATAGAAGTAATTAGAAGATATAGGGCAAGGCTGCCTTTTGGGACTGTGCCAGAAAACATGAATTAATATGAGTGAATAGAAAGAGCCCATGTAGTAATTAAGAAGCAATCACCTATGGCAATGAGTACCTGAAAACAGGCTGCAAACTATTAATTCAGTGATCAAAAATATTTTTAGATGATTAATATGGCAAATTTATTTTAAAAGACTAATTTCTGGAAAGATATCAAGACAATAGCACACTATTTGTTCCTCTGGCATTTATATAGCTAATTAAATTTTATAATTTGCAACAACAGTCATTATTATCTGAAAACAGGAAAGGCAATATTTCACCTTTAAAAAAAAACAGTGGTTCTAAAATCAATAAGTTAAATCCAGCTCCTGCTGTCCTCCCGTAAGTGCCTAAGGCTTGACGGTTACATTCTTTCAATGCGTATTTTTCCTATACGTCTGTGTTTCTATAATTTTAAGCATCTGAATTAATGTATAAATTCTCCAAGGTTTTATATGTTTCCATACCTGGGCAGGGATTCTACACACTGTTTAACTTCAACACTATCAAATCAAAGCAGTTAAATGTACTATTTGTGCATCAAAGACTTTCTTACTTGGTCAACAGAGGTCTGTTGCTTCAGTACACACCATTCCTTCCCCTAGAATACAAAGGCACAGACACGTTACAGTGAAGAGTGCTTTACAGCACACAGAAGGCTAATGGCTTCTGAAATAGGTGATTATCAGAGCCCTGTAGAGCAAGATGAGGGTCTGGCTGGTAATAAATAACCTCGCAATATGAATTATTCTATTTCCACAGCTTTAAGAAAAGCTACGTTTCATTTGTTGATCAGAAAAGTCTGGAAAATGCCGTGACTTTGGAAATAACAGGGAGCTACCAAAACTAATCACTGTGTCGGCAGGGAGTTATTGAGCACCTACTAAGGGCCTAAGGAGCAAAAGTAAATCTTGAAATGCTAAGCTTGTAACAAATATTTGTGTGTGTGTGTGTGTGTGCGCGCGCGCACGCACACGTGCAATTTCCTTTTCAAAGTCAATAAACAGAAATTCATGTATGCATGCTTTAGAGATGCTAGACTTTTAATTATTAATTTGCTCATGGATTATTGCTATTTTTGAGGTTAAGGTACAAACTGTTGACCTACAAAACAAGACTGAAGTAGAAACTCATTGGGAGTCAGTGTTGCAGATGGCATGGAGGTTAAAAGATGTACAGGTATTGGAGAAAAATTAAAAATGAGAGAGGCTGATAAGATATCAAATGAAGCAGATATTAGATCTTTCCAGTTCTTTTATTATCTGTTTTTCCTCTCATTTTCTTCAAACTACCTGGTGCTTTTGAAAAGAACCCATAAGAGAAGATCACCTCTAGCAGAGCTCTCCCATTGTGAGTTTGCCTTACGTTAATTATCAAAACTTAGGTATGGCAATAGGAAACCAACAGCTCCTCTAGCTATATGCTGACGATGACAGAGCCCCCGAGAGGCAGGCAATTGGGAACTAGTGAAGTGAGGACAGCTTAGAGGTGTGTGGGCTGAGAGGGGCTGCCAGCTGAACAGGACCCACTCACCATGAAATGTTAATGTGTCAATGAAGGGGAAAAGCATGAATGAACCGCAAAGAAACAGAAAGTGACTCAGCTGGTTGGAGATGGAATTTGGGCTCTTTGCCAAGGTAAGGTGTTCAAGGGCACATACCCTAACACCTAGGGAAAGAAAACAGGCTTCCCCTATTTAGAAAGATACAATATTTTGAGGAATGAAGACAAATGCTCTTTTCGTTCAGAGATAAACTTCCTTCTTTTTATTCTTTCCTTCTTCCCTTCCTTCATCCAACATATTCTGAGTTCCTACTTTTTGCCAGGCTCTAGGTTAGGAATGGAGCAAGGCTCTAGGTTACCAATGGGATGGTGGGATATAACATAAATGAGGCCTAACCCCTCTTTCAAAGCTCCTATTCTAGAGGAAGGACAGGTGTAGACAGATGTAGGCAACTATGATAAAAGATAGTGAAATAAGTTGCAAAAGAGGGGAAGAGGTAACCTGGGGTGGTGGAGCAGAGGAGGCAACTAGCTGGGGGCTCTCGTGGATCAGAAAAGGTTTTCATAGAAGAGGTGGCGCTTATGCCTACCTTGAAAAATCATACACAGAGAAGGAAGGAGAATTTCAGTTGGAGGAAACTTTCTCTCACCCTACTATTATCTCTGATGTCCTCTTTTTCAAATCAAAGTCATTTTAGGAAAACAAGGAGACAAGACACCCATGACATGTGCATGTGAGGGTGCTGACCATGTGTGTGTGTGTGTGTGTGTGTGTGTGTGTGTGTGTGTGTGTGTGTGTGGTGGGGGAGGGACGAGGAGAAACATTGGGTTGTACAGGGATTTCTCTACAGTTTAGAATACATTCTCCTCATATATCAAACATTTGCCTCATCCAGGTTTGGAAAATGTGATCTTCCAATAGCTTTTATATTTTACATTTGATGGCTTTGTCATTTTTGCCAATAATAAGTCCCTTATTCTAACTCATGACTTGAGGATTCCTGTGGATTGTACTATAGTCATACATGCATCCAATTACTCCTTTATTAATTTCTCCTTTCCTTTTCTCATTTAAGAAATACTTAAGTACTTAATATTTGGCAAATATCCTGGTAGGCACAGTTTATTCTTTCTTTGCTTCTAGCTTGGAAATGATGCCACTTCTAACATAAAACATGGACATTATTTAAAATGCATTGACTAAAAGATCAGACTTATGCACAGACTTGTAGCTTATTCAGGGCTGAACAACAGAACCAATCGTGTTCTTAACTGATATATTGGTGAGTCAGGTCATATATATACTGGTCTATTAGTTCTTAAGATATTTTCAAAGAAAGGCTATAGAGAACAGCCTAGTTAAGGTAACCACAACAGGCTTATGCACAAGTGGAGAAGAACTTCAGACTGGCATACGTCAAAAGTTTCCTATATACAAATCCAGGCTTGTTTACCAGATATGCAAAATCTAGGTCTCCACATTTCTCCAGAGGCTAAGAGAGGAAAAGTAACTATCACGCATAAACATTAATTCATTCGGTGGATTTTTAAGTACTCTGCTAGGGACTAGGGATATGAAAATGATTAAAACATGAGTCTCGCCCTTACTCCCTCAAGTAGATGAGTCAGATAAGTAAATCAATTATTACAATATAGCCGTGATAAGGTATAAAAGTACAGCATGCTATGAGAGCACAGACGAGGGATATCTAAATTAGACTGGGACAGTGGGGTAAGAGGATAGGATGCCAGAACTGAGTTTTTAGGAACAAGAATTTAATTAGCTGAAGAAGGGGGCCAAGGGAAGATGATGCATAAAATGGCACAATGAGCTTGGGAATGTGTTTTTTGCAGACATACAAAGTATTGGCTCCATATTAAAAGAAGGGTGGGATGGTCAGACAGACCAGGCTTACACAGATCAGGCTCTCTCTGAGGTTTTCCATTCCTTAACTCATCTCCTTTTTCCCAACTCCTTTTCTTTCACCCAGAGTTTTTGGACAGAGGCATATAGAGAGTCTAGTCTGTAGACATTTCAGAATTTGAAAGCTGCTGGCCCAGAGGATGTTGATGGGGTATACCCAATGGGCATTCACACTAACAACCTAGCTGAGAACACAGAAAACCAGTAATGGCTGAGATCACGGTACACATGTATGTTCATGAAGTTGTTGATATCTGTGGAAGTGATTCCTTCCTTTATGCTAATATTTCTTTTGTCTGAGTTCAGAGTCTTTTTTTTAAAGTTTTTTTTTACGTTTATTTATTTTTGAGAGACAGAGATAGAGCACGAGCAGGGGAGGGGCAGGGAGAGAGGGAGACACAGAATCGGAAGCAGGCTCCAGGCTCTGAGTTGTCAGCACAGAGCCTGATGTGGGGCTCGAACTCACAAACTGTGAGATCATGACCTGAGCTGAAGTTTGACGCTTAACCCACTGAGCCACCCAGGCACCCCTGAATTCAGAGTCTTGATTGAATAGGCAGCTTGTCACAAAGACCTCAAAATGTTTTCTACCCGGGCAACATCAAGAAATGGAATCAAGGCAATTCTCAGGATTAAAGGTGTTTATCAGGAATGTCCACTCCTTTTTTGAATTCTCTGCCTACCTAACTCCCACTCATCCTTCAGGAATCAGCATAAGTGACTTTAGTATTTTTTTCCTGAGAAGTTTTTCCTGACCTTCTGTGTTAGGTTGTGTCCCTCTGTTATATGCTTTTTTAGTACGTACCCCGCAATTTTCATTTGCAGCACTCAATATGACTGATTAAATACTGAATTACATAATTAATGCTTTCATATCAGGCCCTATAGGTAGAATGTTAGCTTCATAAGGGCAGCAATGCTATAGTGCCTAACAGTATTCCTGGTTCACAATAGCATATAAGTCTCTTGAAACTGCTGTGGGCTTCTAGGAAGGTTCAAAGGATGGAACTACATTATCTCCTCTTATTGCTTTATCTGGCCTCTTCCCATGGCATTTTGGCTCAAAACTAATCCGGCATCTTCCCATTCATCTGTGTCAGGGCATCTCTATTGATGCAACTTATTTTCCTCAGGCCAGAGCTTCCTTCATTATTGAGTGCCAAATATGCTGGTCACCGTGCCAAGCACTTGGGATAAAAACATGAAAAGGCACTGACCTTTTCAGGAGGGCAGCAGGCTGCCATGGGAGTGGCAACATTGGAGCAGGCTTCATCAGTCTCCAGAGAGCCACTGCCTGTAATTATGTCACAAGAACATTGCCCTTTTAGCTTAAAGGATTTGATCTCTGTTAAAATGCCTGTCACCCTGGAAATCATAACTCTTTTTAGCTGTTATCAACCACTTTTACCTTCGTATGAATGAAGGATCTGAGAGCAGGTGTTGGCCCAGAGGGTAGAGAGGGACAGGGGATAACAGCCAGAATAAGGCTGCTGGGAGGAAGAGGGGGAGAGGGGGAGGGAGAGAGAGAAAGCATGCCGGTAAGGTGAGAAGGGCTTAAAGATGAAGCAGCTAGAGCAATGGCACCTAGCACGTAACAGACACAAGGCGACGCCTCATGTGTAAATAGAAGATAAACTGTTTTCTTCAAATTGGTTGAGGGCTTGTCCTACCTTACGCTGTTTCTTTAGGTAGCTAGCAGTTTCTGGTTGAAAGAAGTTTACAAAATAGGGAACAGATGGCTCCAGCTGTAGAGTTGATGTCAATTCCAATTACACTATCACACTCTAGGACTTCACAGGGAGAACATACCGAACATACTCTTCTTTGCATTTTCTACTACTACGAATTCAAGAGGATTTCCATTTTCAGAGATGTTCTAACAAGAAGACAGACTCTGTATCCAAAGGTTCCATGTAAGCTTGAGCTTAGATGCATATGCCGGGTTCTCTTAGATATTCCAAATACTTTTTTAAATCAAAGAAACTCCCATAGACCTAAATTGGTCATGTGAACTAGTGATGAGGTTTCAAAAGAGGACAAATCCCATACTGGTGTCTGCATACTAAGATTCTTTTCTATGTCTGTGAGTATAATGCTTGCTTACACATACTTGCAAAAACAATTAGCATACTAATTTGCTTCTCTACCTAAAGAATGGAAGATTCTTTTGACACAGACAGCTGTCCATGAATAGCTGGGGTGACCCTTGGTCAGTTTTCCATCTGTCTTAGAGTAAATGTCCAGACTGAGACACACATTAGCTGTATGACCTCAGGCAGCCTTCTTATGTTTCTGTTTCTCAGTATCTTCATCTGTAAAATGGAGGCACAACTAATACCTGCCTGATGGGGTTGTAATGAGGATTAAGTCAGTACTTTGCTCACAATAGACATTCCATATTATTTTTTTTAACTCTGGTCTGAGTCTGTCTATTCGTGAGGAAGTTTGTAGTGGATCCAGGACGCTCGACTTTTACCTGCCTCTAAAGAGACAGAAGTAGAGAAAGGTGTTACTGAATCAATTTTGAGAGAATTCTGCAGCTATAAGGAAGTCACTACTTCTTTTGCCCTTGACTCACGGAGATAGAGGCTTCAAGCACAGATGCACAGAGAGAGGCAGGAAGTGACTACTGTCTGGGGATGTGTAAGGCCCATCTCCAGTGTCCCTCATAGCGCTTAGAGTACCAGGCTGACAAATCTAAATAATACCAGTTATAACTGTATGACCACAGTTTCTGAATATCACCCTATACTGATTTCCCTCTCCCACTTAGACTTTTCCCTTCCTTAGACTAGTGGTTCCCAACCTTGGTTACGTGCTGGAATCATCTTTGGAGCTTTAAAATATTGATGCTTGGGTACCATTATCAGAGATTCCGATTTAACTTGTCCGGGATATAGTCTCAGTACTGGAATTTTTTTTCTTTTTTTTTAAAGATTGTATTTTAAGTTATCTCTACACCCAACTCGGGGGCTCGAACCCACAACTCTGAGATCAAGCGTCACATGCTCCACCTACTGAGCCAGCCAGGCACCCCTAGTATTGGCCTTTTAAAAAGCTCCTCAGAGAATCATTGCATTTTGAACTACTGAAATTTGTTGTACAAAAATAATTTTTTTTCAATGTAAAGTCCAAGTTAACACATGCAAATAATCAATAAAAAGACAGAAATTTATTCATGGTGCCTAAAATGAATTTCATGTCTTTAACAGTATTTGGTATCTTAAGCTTATTCGAATCCTAGTTTAATGTAAACACTCTCTGGTCCTGCCCTGCCCCATAAATTTGAGGCTGTTGAGCCGATTTGGTATGAGGGGCACCAGACCAAAAGGGACAAAGCAGTATGATGTGGTCTTACCATTTGCACAAAGATTCCCAAGAGCCCGAGTTGATTCGGGGTGCCCTCTCGGACCTTGGGTTAGTTCCAGGGATCTAAGGATCTCTCATCATTGATGAGTTCTGCCAGTTCGGTTGTCAATTTCAACAGTGGGGATTTTTCAACTCCAGTGTCATTAGACTCTGGTGTGTCATAGTCAGCTGTGATTGAGATACGTTATAAGGAATGTGAAATAGTCATAAAGCTCTCGGGTTTTCCACACAACCTATTTTAGAATTAATTCCAGCAAGCTCAAGGGTATCCTTCTAACAGCACTGCTTTCACTTACTTGCACTCCAATACCCTCTCCTGAATGAGAGAACATGGTGGGGCCATGATTCCCATGAGGGACTATCATTTGACATGAGTGTCCCTGTGGAACAAAGGTTGGGGTTTTGCACAAACCAGCCTCCCAAGTCAAAGAAGTTCCTCGCTGGGCGTCAAGTTTGCAGCAGTGCATACTAATAGGGGTGAGGGGAGAGCTGGACAAAGGGGCCTCTCTGTGTTTCGGTGCCCAGGCTCTTTTTTGGGGATAGAGAGGACCTTGTTTTGTTGTTGTTGTTTTGTTTTTTTTTTTTTTAATATTGGAGAAAGAAGCTTGTTTACAAGGTCACATCTTAAGCCATCTCTGAGCTGAACATGGAAAAAACATCTTAAGTAATTCTGCTAATCTTCTGTCATCACAAAAATCAGTTTATAAACATGTCAAGTGTAAACACAATATTTTTAGGGAAAATAAGGACAAAAGTATTACATATTTGGGGGGGTCCTTCTGAACATGGAGTAACTATGATTCAATCAGGATTTTTTTTTTAAATATGAAATTTTTTGTCAAATTGGTTTCCATACAACATCCAGTGCTCATCCCAACAGGTGCCCTCCTTAATGCCCATCACCCACTTTCCCCTCCCTCCCACCCTCCCATCAACCCTCATTTTATTCTCAGTTTTTAAGAGTCTCTTATGGTTTGGCTCCCTCCCTCTCTAACTTTTTAGGAATTTTAATGTCTTCTGCTGAAGATGAAGGAATGGGGTACCTCATTTAGCTTTGTTCATTTGCTAACCAATCTTGCCAGTTGCATAAAAAGAGAAATTAACATTTGGGTAATTTAGACCAACACTTTGATTTTTTTTTCCTTTTCAAGGTTCCTGAGCAGAAGGGAAAATGAGGCTTGATGATGAGGGTTGGAGAAGGGAGAAGGGCTAGGAAGAAATATGGTGAGCACTCAATTAAACGGTTGTTGGTAGTTGTGGTGGTGGTAATGGTAATGCTAATAAATCTCTTCTAGGAAATGCTTTCAAAGCAGTTAAGTGTACAAGGGAACATACCACCTTGGTTTTTATAAGTTCTGAACTATTTTGAAAATTATTTGACTTTTCGTGCTTAGCGATTTGAGCAAAGATTGCTGAAGTTGGTTGCCAATTTCACTAGTGAGTATTTTTCAACTCCAGTGTCATGAGACCCTAGAAAGAATTTTGTTTTTTGGGTTTTTAAAATTTATTTTGAGAGAGAGAGAAACAGAGACAGAGAAAGAGAGACAAAGAGAGAGAATGAGCTGGGGAGGGGCAGAGAAGGAAAGAAAGAATCCCAAGCAGGCTCTGTGCTATTGGCACTGATAGCATGAACTTCAAGATCATGACCTGAGCTAAAATCAAGAGTTGGATGCTTAACCGACTGAGCCACCCAGGTGCCCCTCTACTAAGGAATTTTGAATGCAAAATAAAGGAAGAGGGATTTATTGAGAGCTCAGTATACTTAAAGTGAAATTGAACCTTGTTTTTAATTTTCCTTGTTTATAACAAATTACTTAATTCTTACATATTTTAGTGCCTCAGTTTTCACTTCAACATTTCAACTTATTAGTGAGTAATAAACATGGAGTCCTTTAAGTTAAATGGACAAAGTTTTAGATTCCTCATGGTTATATGGGAAATGAAGTGAAGGGCCACTTTCAGACTTCAAGCCAAAGTATGAGGGATTCCTATTATTACTATCTTATTACTACTAATATCATTAGCAACAAAGAGTGTCAGAAAATTCATGGATTATAGTTCAAGAAAGGATTGCTTACCAAAAGAAAATCAGGAATAACTGGGGGGGGGGGGGGGGGAGGGTACTTCATTCACCTTTCAAAGAAGCCAACTCTCCTGACTTCCCACAATACATTGCGGAGGGCTGCTTCCTGAGACAAAAGTCTGCAAGGGCTAGTCTGACACATGGCCTTCGTTGCACTACTCATGTTGAAACATTATATTTTCCTTTCCCTCCATCTCTTCCTCTTTATGTTACACTGCTGTTTATTTCACATTGCTTTTTCTTTTATACTGACCCTAGCCTTTCGGTGTCAGTATATGAAATCTCAGTTTTTCATTCTGTAGATCATTTCTGGCCCTGTGGTCTTCGATCCATCACTTTTTACAGGGCTTTTATGTCACTAGAGACAGCTTTGCATTTTAATAAAGTTTCCAGTCCTCTAGGGCCCTCTCCCCTGAAACAGCTCCAGCTCCCCAGGGCTGCTGAAGAGTTGAGCAGAGAGAGTAGAAGCTTTTGTGGACAGTGATGCTGATGGCAGATAACTCCAGCTGTCATTACAAGATCATCCAGATAAGGAGGGGACAATCAAGTAGGGCTTATGGTCCACTTGAGTTTTTCTGATTGTAAAACCAGCCATTTTTCAATTTAAATAATTTAAGGATTCCAGCTTCTCTATACTCTAAGGCTCATTTAGCCTCTTATTAGCTAACTGTTTCTCCAGTTCAAGAGGTGGAAGGGAAGAGTGCAGATTTTTTGTTATTGTTAATTCACAGCAGTGGGTAGTGGTGTGTAAATAAAAAATAAGCCAAACAAATTTGATGGGAAGAGAGAATAGAAATCCATACCAATAATCATACGTGATTTTAAAAGTTAATTAAAAGGAATAAAAAGGACAAGTACTCCGTGGCCTATCATATTATCAACAGGCCAAATGACATGGAGGAGAATGAATTGGAAAACGGATTCCCAGCTAACTAGAAAAAGAAGACAGACTAACATAGCGCTTAATTTTAAGTTGAAAATCCCAAATTCTCTTCTAAATCTGTTCCTCAGAATAATGAGGATCTGATAATGATCTCATCTCCCACTATTCTTATTGAAGGAAAAGCTACTATGAGCAGGAGAGAAATAGTGAAACAAAGTTGCAATGTCCCCCAGAGGATTCAGGTCAGGACCGACTTAGAGAATCACCTGTGACACATCAATGACAACACATGCAGCTAGGAAAGCATAGCTGGCATGAGGTCTTCCTTCTTTCTCTTAGTTGTAAGCCTCTTTTTTTCCCCCCTTTTCAATTTTGCACCCTTTTCTTCTTTCCAGATCTCTGTGACCAAAGGCCAGGAACCTACAACATTTCTTTTCAAGTGGTGTATACAGGAATTACCCCTCAAATCACTCACTCCATACAAAAAAAATGGGACATGAGGGAACACCCAACAAGAAGGTGGGGCTTTTCTTGAACCTTTCAGGAGTATCTGTTTGCAGGACCATGTCCAGTTTTTCTGTATAGGTATTCTAGGGATGGGACATTTCTGGAGAACCAAGCAATGTCTATGCCCACGGGCTGGTCTTTTCCTTTGCTTAGGAGACACCTGTTGCTGACATGAAGGCACAGATTCCCTGGTGTAAAGGTCAGAGTCTGAGGGAGAAGGTTGAATAGCTAATTAGAGAAAATATTTCCTGACAGAGGTAGGACCCATGGTTACTACTAAGAGTTGAATCTGATAGAGAGATCCTCTTTGAATTATTAGAAAAATAATGATGACATGCAGATTGTTGACCAAACGGTCTTCAGTTGCCACTTGAACAAAATCTTCTTGTAAGGAAATGACATCAATAGCTAAGGAGCTACACTAGAAGAGACCAAGAAAACAGTGTGTTTTCTTTCCCTCCTTCTTCCCTTGCTTTCGTTTTTTTCCCTTCATTTCTGTGCTATCTCCCTCTTTCTGAACAACAGAAACCCATCTTTGGATTACTAGCAAGTTATCATTGATCTAATTGCTGATGCATAAGTAGATCTTAGGAAAATATGGGATAGCTCTACTCAAAGCTCTGAGTAGACTGTGAACTTCTGGACTGGTGTTCTGCTCTCCCTGAACCTCTCCTCCCCACTTCTCTCATTTTAGAGTTAAGGAAAACAAAACAAACAGCCAGATAAGCTGAGTGTCAGAAACAGCAAATATTGCTTTTGCTCCTTGTATTTCCTTTTTCTTTTTTTAGGCACCGGGATTGCAAGCTCTGTGAAGTAAGGGGCCCTGATTGATTTACCCATTACTGTATTCCCAGCACTTAACACTGCACCTAAATATTTATTGAATGACCGAACTAATGGGATATCCATCAATATCCTATCCATAAGATGAGGATAAAGAATTGGTAAATCAGAGCTAGTTAACATAAATAACATAAACATTGCCTTACAGGTCTTTCTCTCTTTTTTTTAATCTGCAAAAGCTCTATTAGAGGAGAATTTTCCAAAATGTGTTTACAAAATATTAGCTCTGGAAGATAAAATTCGATTTTTCCCCCCAAAAAGGTGGGGAGAGTCTATGGAAAATTAGCTTGGGATACTCTATACTACATAATCTCAAGAAAATTTTTACAAGATGATTTCTCACAGTTTTTCAAATACAAATTTTCACTGTGAATTTCTCAGAGAGGAACATAGCTTGCTATATCTACACAAATTATTTGAACATGTTTCTCTTTTACCTGGCACAACTTATAGGAATAGTATTCCATAACATATGTCTTGGGGAAAGTAGCATCTTAATTCAGCTTTACATTCTTTAATTCTCTTTCTTTTGGATTTAAGTCCTAAGTAATTTTTTCCAGTGAGAAAGATACCCCCAGGCACAACAATGTGAATATAGTTAACACTATTGAACTTTACACTTAAAAATAGTTAAAACGGTCCAGTTTATGTCATGTAATTTTTTTTACCACAACTGAAAATTTAAAAAATACTCCCTACATGTTACTTTACTAAGTAATAAGCGAATCAATATTTTACCTAAGGGCTGCAATAGTGCACCCAAACTTCACGGTGTTAAAGGGCTTGGTTTTGGTCTGTAACATGCTGCTCAATTGCATTTACCACCTAGATACTGTAGTCTCAGTAGCATCTTGATTTTGAACATGGGGCTATGGATTTCTTAGTGTGTATTTAGTAACACAGCCTCGGATGACTACACAAAAAGACCTGTGACTGTATAGGGAAAGTGCATTGTAATTCAGTAGAGTGAGCTTGGGACTAAGATACAAGAGACTATGTTGCAAAATTGACATTGTCACTGACTCAATGTACTACTCTAGGTAAACCCTGCTTTCCTTATCTATAAGATGGCCTCAGTCAATAATTTTTTTTACTTTTTTGCCTCCAGCATGAGATTCCCTTCTTCCATGGAGCTCTAATAGTCACAGGAGATGCAAGCAGAGATGCTGTGGTCTCAAGGAAGTAGGAGGCTACTTGGCCTCCCTTCTCCCATGGCCCTGAGCATCCCCAAAGAGCCTAAGAGTTCAAGGGAACACAGTTTGAAAACCACGAGTCTCATAACCTTTAGGATTCTTACCAAGTTTTACTTCTGCCTCCAGGAGTTAAGACTGAGGTGGAAAAGAATATTTGTGTGTCCATATTAAAGCCTCTAATTTTATACAGAGAATTCAGCTGTTAAGGAATATAGAACCCTGCCATACTACATGTGACGAGCACCTTTTGAATGTCAACACTTATTTTAGATTAAAAAATAAAATAGAAAAAATATCACCAGGATATACCCTTCCCTCAGTCACTTTATGGATACACTTCAAGATATAGAGTTGATGGTAAATTAAAATTGAATGCAAATATTGTCACTGAAAAGTTACCCATTTACATGGGTTTCTCAGACCCTCTGAGTTTTTAATGGGCAAGGTTTTGCTAAAAACAAAAAGTGTTAATTACATAAATATGCGTATTCTTTTCAAAGCATTACACTATATTCTGGTTATAAAACAATAGAGAAATGAATGCAAAACCATTTCAACAAAAACACTGCTTCTTGAACAGCCTTTAAAATTATGACATGTTTACTGGGAAAATGCATTACTCATGACAGGGTTACAAAAGCAATATTAACCTTCTTGAAATTTAATAGCAAAGTCAGACATGTAAAAATCAGTCCCAGACATGGTAATATAACTACTTTTGTTAAGATTGTACATTGGATAAAACAGATATTTAAAGCTATATTAAGATGTGGGTAAATAAAGAGTCCGTTAGAAGATTCCCAACACACATGCATCACAACTAAAATCATCATGCAGATTGTTCTAAAGATAGCATCCGTGGAAATAAAAAACAGTGTGCTTTCTTTTGCTCTTGTTATTTTGGGCACTGTTGGTTTTGCAATTTTGTACAGGATGTCAGAAATTAAATTTGCCCTTAAATATACATATATCTATCTTTTGGGGCAGGCATTTGCTACATTGACAAGCTACCAAACGCTTTCATTGTATCTAATGTGTGACTAATGAGTCATTGTAATCTGTCATCAAAGAGGATGTTTGCTTCTGCAAAAAAATAGAATTTACCCCAAAATAGCATTGATATTATAAGCCAAGAACTGTGAAATAGTGGTTACAAATGTGTGATAAAATATACAGTATAAAATTGCACTTATCATCAAACGCAAGTTTGATTTACAAAATATTTTTTTCTGAAATTTATCTCATTGCTATAGTTTTATCATATAATCCATTACTTGCCTAGTCATGTTTAGAAGAGATTCACGTTTTAAATTATTTCATTGTTTTTGTTCAAAGGGGATTCACATTTTAAATGATTGTTTTTATAACCCCGCAAAATTTCATTAAAATCTCTCAAGGAGTTTTTACTTATTTTAGAGAATGCTAGTTTGAGACATAGTCAAAAAACAAAGGTCAAAAGTCATAAAGGATAATAGCTGATGGTTTTGATAATGCTAATTATATATCACTGAGAATAAAGGTAGAGAAGGAAATACGAATACTAAAGAAAGATAAACATCCCAATGCTGGATTAAAAAAATAATAATGAAAAAACCCTTAAAATGTCTTTGTACTTCACTGTCATAATTCAAAGACATAATGAAGCCTGAATTAAAAATGTCAGTTTCTGTGAGTGTTGATAA